>NC_139486.1:30395412-40395412 GCF_008360975.1 Lichenostomus cassidix | reverse complement strand
CCTTATTACTTATTGGTGTGTTTTTAAAAAATCTAGGCCCCTGTGAGATGCCAACCCCCTGCTAGAGGGGCACATGTCAGAAGCTGCAGAATGAGGGCATCCAAAGTGGGTTGTGATTTGCAAAGCCTTGGATAGAAATCCCTCTTTCAAAATAACACCTATTACATTAGGTGCCTCTTTGAACATTGATACCTGTATTTTCATTGTTTTTCATTATAGTTTAGTGGCATTAGCAAATCAAGGATTTGCTTTTTCTAGAAATGCAGAGATAATGTTATTTTTGTAGAGGTTGGAGGACAATCCTCCTAGACTTCTGCAAATCTATCAGTTTCTCAGGGAAAAATGACATTCCTTCTGTCCAAGATGCTCATGAAAGCAATTAAGTGTGATTTAGGAACTCCAGTTTATCAGTATGGTGGCACCAGAATGCAATGTTTTTCTAGATTAAAAACTTCAGTAATTTGCGTTTCCTGTGTTGGAAGGAAACCACCAAACCGTAGCCTTTTAGATTTGGTATTGTTTGCTTTTGACTCTTCAGTTCTAGTCAATGATGCTGAAGAGAAGAGTGCTCTCAGAGCTTGTAATGTTGATCTGATCTTCTGACCTGCAAGCTGCACTGCTGAACATATCCTGGAAATTGTCATAAGAGATACCTTATAATCAGGACAGCTAATAAAGGATCTTTTCATTGCAGGAATCTTTTTGTGCAAGCTGTATGCTCTTCTCCATTTTTCCTGTCCCATGTGGGTAGTCAGATCTTCAAGTAAAACATTTGAAAAAAAACTCAGTCTATTTCAAATGCAAGAAATTTTAAGTTCACAGGCTGTGGCTCATTGTCAGTAACAATTTCCTGTGGAATGGTGAAGAGAGGGTTTTTCTTTCTTAGTAAAAGTGCCTCTCCTCTATCTATATTTTGGCTTGCTGTGCTAGAGAGATGTACCCCATTGAAGAGTTCAGAAAAGCAAGTTCTCTTATAAAATCTGGTTAAAATCTGTAGCTCAGGATAATATTGCCTTCTTTACTCTCCGTCCTAATATCAACTTTTTTTCCCATAAGAACTTTTTCTTTTTGCTGAAAAAGAAGTCCAAAAAGTATTCCATTAAAAAATATGACACTTTCTAAAATTCAGTGCTGAGATAGATCCATTTTTTCTTATAAACAGAGGTTGAGAGAGTTCAGGAAGCAGAAGATTTGGAATAACAACAGTCTGTTCAAACTTCTGTTTAGAAAAAATGTAAACTCTAACCAGTCATTATCCAGTATTAAATGGAGTAAGAGCTTCCACCTGCTTACCAAACTCTGTACTGTTTGCACTTCACAATAATTCCTGAGAGGATGACACATGTGATAGTGGGACTTCTGGAGCAGCCTCCAGTCCCACTGTTCCTGGGATGTTCCATCACCCCAGGAGCTGTGCTTGTGGGGTTCAAGCAGAGCCCTGGCACTAGCCAGGGCAGAAAATGATGCTGACACTGCTGTGGTGTATACCCAGTATTCTTGAGTTTAGTGCAGTCCTGTTCAGTCTTTCCACTCTTAAGCTAAAAGAGTAAAATGCCAAAGTAGAAAACTAAATTTAAATAAATTTATTGGAGATTATTTCCTTGTTTCAGTACATTGCCATCTTTGACTTGCTTTTGAGAGGAGAAAGTAGATTTGTAATTCATCTTTTGATTACAATTTATTGGATTATACAGAATTTATTGTGTTCTCTGCAGGAAGATATAACGTCTAATGAATATTTTTCTTTCAAGTGTGGTGAATCAATATACACAATAAATTAAACACCCTGAAAATACGCCTACTAAGTATATTTAACTTGTGGGTGGCACTTCTACTTGAAAAATCCAACCCCAGCCATACTCCAACTTGCTTCCCAAACCTGTCCCAGAAGTTATTATTGTTATTATATTATCTTTTTTTTTTTAATCAGAGGAAACATGGCCCAAATAAACCAATGTGACTGAACATGCAGATGTGTTTCCTGTTTCCTTCCTCCTTGTTATCTTACTTTTGTGAGCTCAGAAACATGCCCACCAGAAATAAACAGGTCTCAGCTGCAAGCAGCTGGCTCTCTACTCCTGGAGTTCTAGGCCAGGGCTGAGAAACTGCTTCTCCTCTTGCCTTTGCAACATGCTACCATTCTGTGTGTGGGCTTTGATTCATGCACCCTACTGGAGGCAGTCCTAGGAATTTTTCAGCAGCTTCAGATAATTAAAAATGAATAATGCCTTCAGCACAATAACCCTTGTGCTAATTGCTTGGATATTAAGCTACATTCCTTTCACTTTGCCCTTACACTTACAGATTCTTGCATTAGCATTGCAGTGGTACTGTGGAAGTGGTTAGGGTGAAAAATAGAAAAGGCATCTGGCTACAAGAAACTAGAACATTTGATATTTGGTGGCATGTGGAAGGCAGCGTGGGATACCAATAAACAAATTGCTTGGCTTTTTTTGGTAAAACAATGACCTCATGCCAATTAACAATGGTAACTGGAAATCTACAGAACAGTGTTCAGCCTGCTTTGTCACCAGGATGAACAAGGCAAGATGCACCTCCCAGCCCAGGTCTCCCATCAAGATGTCCCTGTGTATCAATGCTTTGGTCTGCAGAAGTCCATGAGGTGGCCAAGTTAAGCTCAAAAGGGAGGAAGACTTTCTGCTGTGCAGCGAAACCCACAGATTTAAGGTCCCAGTTTCAAGGCCGGGGTAGATTTTAAAGCCTTTGCCTATAGGTGTGTCATGGCATTAACACAGCTGGCAAAATGTGCTCAAAACTCAGTGGTGGGGACCTCGAGTATTGTTTATTATACATGATCAAGTTTCAATATCAAATTCACACCGATCATAAAAATAATCTAAATCTATGCTTTTTTGATATAATTGTCAGTAATGTCTCAAGGAGAGTTCTGTTTGGAGTAAGAGAATAATTTTGTTTCCACAGGAAGTGAAGGACCATTTCGGTTATCAGGAACATGTGGCAGGAGAAGATTTTGGAGGGCGTGTCTTGGCAGGGATGGAAATAAAAAAGGCCTCAAAGTACATGGACAGAGAGACATTGAGGAATGCTGCTCTCAGCAACAAATGGAATTTTGAACGTTATGTGAACAGGGATGATAAGAAGAACCTACAACTATTTGTGTTAGCATGTTGCACAAAGATTGAAGGGAAACAGGAAGGTCAAAAAGGAGAGTAGGTGCAATAAAGGCTTTTATCCATCAGTGTAGGAAGTATTCTGCACTTTCATAGACTGGGCCGTACCTGAAACATGTATTTTCTCTGAAGAGAAGCTCTACTCCAGCCCATCTGGAACTGATTTCTAGAAGCCAGAGGCAGTTTGCTGCACTCCACTATGAGATGCACCTGTGAGAGGCCCACGAATCATGTTAATAAAAATGAGCATAAAAAGGGTCATGGGCTTATGCAGTGGGGAACCCATGTGGAGGGCTCAGATGCATGATGGTGTTACTGTACATTTGCTGAGCCCTCCTGATCCAGCACGTGCCCTCAGCCACCTTTCAGCTGAGGTGGTATGTGCTCACTCACTCTCCCTGCCTGCAGCTCAAGCCCTGGGGACCTCCCCAGGTGTGCTATGGGTTTGGGGCAGCCAGACAGCTTGGCTGGTGTATGAGCCCTGTGACTCAGACTGAGAGGGTTTTGGTGGTGCTATGTGGCCAAGAGAAGCCACAACTATTCATCGGCAGCAAAGCTGGTTTCACATCATGGGCCACTGTCTTCTCCTGCACCTACACAAACTGGGGAGAGAGAGGGAGTTTAACAGGCAGGGGGAGTTTGTAATGCCTCATGTTAATCCTCAATCAGTCCAGGAGAGTGCTGAGTTGGGGACAGCAGCCTGAGCCACTAGAGGTTTCACAAATTATTTTAAACCTTCTGAAGAACTGCTGCTGCCAACATCTACTCATGGAGCCCTTAATTTACTGGACTTTGAATCAGCCTCTGATTTTCTTCACCATTACTGTCTTACCCATGCCTCCAAAGTCATCTTCCTTCCAAGCCACTGATCTTTTTATTTAGTATTTCCCTTCCTGCCCTGTGCTGTGGCTGCAGCTTAGCAGATGAGTGCCTGAAGTGGGGAGGATGCTAACTAGCTGTGTAGGAGCGGCACAGGTCAGGAGCTTGAAGTGAAGGAGTGGGCAGCAGCATGTGCTGCAGAGTTTGTGCTGCAGAACTGCAAAGGGGAACAAGCAATTAGCAAAGCACACTGAGAAAGGAGTAAGAAGGAGGGGGAGATAAGGCCACTCTTCTTTTTTTTTTTTTCCCCAGTGCATTAGCCAAACAATGTTTCCATCGTCTGAATAGCAGGTAGATGAAATATATATCTATGCAGAGACATGAGAATGAACTGAAAAAAATTCAGGGAGTCTAATTTTCTCACTGTCTTTGATTGCCACTGCACATTATCTCTGGAAGGTATTTCCAGCCAGTTCAGTTCCTCTCAGGAGATGCTATATGGCTTAAACAGATTCAGGGAGACTTCTACACTCATTCTGATCTTTACAGTGGAATGCTGGCCATGTCTTTTTGCTTCCCCTTATCCTGATATGCTTTCATTGACTGAGTCCCATTCAGGACTCCTAACTGAGGAAAGGAGCAGTGTAGCTGGCAGGCCCAGTCATGGCAACTCTCCTGTAAATTTTTTTGGATGAGATCTCATCTGCTCAGCACCTCATGGCACTTTCTGGAAGCCACTGTGGCTGCAGCTGTGTGGTTGCTCCAGTGCCCAGGAGAAGAGGGTCAGCACTTGGGAATGTGGATTCCCTGGAAGATGTGCCCTCCTTTAGATCTCTTTACAAGATCTGCATCTTGTAACCAGATGCCCTTTGCTATTCATTTTGAGGCAGCCAATTAGTCCAGGGAAAAGTGCTGGTAAAGCTTGGCTCAGAAACCAGGACTGGTGTAACATGGAGGTGCAATGAAGGTGTTGTATGCAGAGACTTCACTCAGAAGCAGAGTTTGACCAACAGCAATGGAGAATTTCTTTAGTAAAAGAGATTCCCAAGATTATGCATTCTGAAACATCCATCACTGAAGCAACCAGAGGCCACAAGTTACATTTCCTACCTCTCTCATGTAAGTTTTAGTGGGCACGTGCTTGCAGCTGTAAACACTTCATGTGTAGGTGCACACGATTCTCACGTAGGGAAAACTGGCTTTTTCTTGCCCTGTCACACACTCACAGCCCCCCAGTGCTTTCACAATCACAGTTAGTTTTCTAGACAAAACCTCATCCAAGTCCTTCCGAGAGCCTGTACGCACCTTGATTTTCCCTCGGCTGAAAATAAATCCGCCGTGTTGGGAGCGTTTCCTCCCCACTCCATGTGATTCTGATTTCACTAATTAAAGTTAATCTGATAAAGGGAGGAACTGCGGAGAAGAATAAGAGCAAAGAGGCAGGCAAGCAGGGGTCACCCGGTGTGCCACAGAGAGAGGGCTTTGTGGCCGGGGAGCTGCTGCAGGGCCCGGAGGGAAGCGGCACGCTGAGGCACTTCATCTGTTTGGCCCATGGGCTGGGCTGAACTGCCGGCCACCCTGCTGCCCGTCCTGACCTCCCTGCTGCCCTGCAGCACAACCAGCATTGCAAGGTGGGATCTAATGAAAGGCATCAGGGAACAGAAGGAGAGCTTCTGCCTCCTGATCATGTTTATCCAGAACAAAATGAAATGTAGGCTGGCTCGGGGGATGAGTAATGGATAACAGAGCAGCTTCTTATGTCCAGGCCCCTAGTCTGGCTGGTGCCTGGAGGGCAGCACTGATGAATTCATTGCCACCTGATGGTGGTTGAAGGGTTTCTGTAGGAAATGAACACTTGGATTTCAAGATAAAATGTACCTTCTGAGGTCAAAATGGTTGCTGGGGTTAGGGAGCAGTGTGTGGCAAGTATCCCAAAGAGAGCAAAACTGCCATTCACGGCTTTGTCTCACACAAAGCTACTTCCCTCCAACTCTCCTGGCAACACCATGTGGAAAAAGCACATTGACACATAACAATACAGCTCAGTGGGAAAGACACCTGACAAGGAGTCACGTCTACCACTGAGAGCAGTCAAGGCCATGACATTCAATTTCATTGTTCAGTATCTTCTCCAAAGAGCAACCCAAGATCTTTGTGTCCACCAGATTTACTGTGGAGATATTCAGAAAGAAATGGCTGCTCAAGCCACACATATGCATGGATGGAATATCAGAGACAGACTACTGGAAAACAGGAAAATGAGGTGATCTCACCTTACTTATTTTTCTGAAATTATCTTGATGGTGTTCAGGTGCTAAAATTAATTAGTCTGAGCCCAGTGCAGTAAATGAATCTAAAAGCGTCAGGATTAACTTTGTCCAGCTTCTGTCTGGGCAGCAAGCAACCACAGGTAAGGTAGAACTGGGACCAGAATGGCTTTTTGCCCCAAACGTGCCAACAGAGATGTTTGCAGAACCTCTCTGCTGAGGCATGATATTCACATGCAGCTAGAGATTTCCCACTTCTCTGCTTTCTTTAAGTGGCTGCTACATACATCGATTTCGACAGCACCCCTGCCCCGCCTCTGCAAACTCCATTCATTGTTAACTTGTTTAAATTAAACACAAGCATGGACAGGATCAGCAAGCAGCCGTCTGTTTTATTAGTGCTTCTACTTCAAATGTCAGTCTTAGTCCTTCCTTGCTGGGCTCTGATCTCTCATGACAATTTGATTAACTTTACATTTCCTTTTATTGTTGGAGAAACATTTGGAAAATCTTAACATATCCTACTGGCTGGTTCTGAGACCAAGATGGTGATTATGTCCATGCTTAGCATCATCCATCAAAATCAGGCATCTGACAGTCAGACCACCTGAAAAATGTGTCAGTCCTGAGAAGTTCACAGACCATAAAATGTTTCCTACTTGTGAGCAATCACAGGGCACTCCTTTTTCTCTCTACAACAATGCTTTACAACAAATTAGGAAATGCATAAACATCTTCATTAGAGGGAAACACTTTCTACTTTGTACTGGTTTTCCCAGATAAGAGCACCTTCTCAGCTCCCACCAGTTAGGAACGGGTATCTGGGTTTTTCCAAGAGCCACATTCCCATCAGGACTCCTTGATGGAAACATACTATTAATGAGGAACTGCCAGGATATGACAGATCCCAGCAAAAAGGATGTTCCATTTCAATATAACATAGCAGCTCAGAACTCTTCCCCCTTTCCTCATGCTCACACTAATCTGAGTCTCAAGCCTCTGGCACATACTCATAGCTACATTTCTGCTGGCCTCTGAGCTTCTGGATTTTGGCTCAGCTCCAGAGTATCAAGGCACTAGTGGAAAAGGCTGGAAGTGAGCCCATTTTTGTCTTTATATTTCAGTACCAGGATTAGAAATAGAAGTGGTAAGAACCTCATGGAAAAAAACTCCTGGTTTCCTGGCACTTTTGATGGAGTTAATTACCTGTAGACATTTAAATTCTTTCCCTTGACTCATTTTCATTAATTTGAAGGTGTAGATACTTGGTCATTTTGAAAAGCCACACCAGTTGGCTCTATTTCTGAGGACATTGAGATGAATTCTTCTTCAGAAAGTACTCAGATGTCACAGTTAAGCTGATGCCATTAGACCATGATAAACCTACCCCACACTCAAGCCATCCATTTACCTGTTCAGCAAAAGCTAAAGTCAGTGCTATCATATTATAGTCACCCAAGAACATATCCGGGAAACTTGGTCTCAGATCCCAGTCCCTGACAGGAACTCCTGAAGTCTCAAGCAGTACCAGGTACTGAGAGTCTCTTGATAGTTACTCTAAAACTTAAGCCTCATGTCAAACTTCAGGGTATGTGTGTCTACAGCACACCAATCCACAATGCTTCTTATGGGATTTGCAGCTGCTGCTAAACACTGCAAGTTGATGATGCTGGTAGCAGGATCCCTCTGATAGATAGCTGTCATAATTTTATTCTAATCTATAATTTTTATCCCTAGTGGACTCCTGCTTCAATTCTCTGATATTTCTAATATTTTTCTGCTAAGACAAGCTGCCATTTCAGACTTTGGGAACAAGTAGTTCTCTTCCCACTCAGATAGAGAATAATTATGACTAGCTATAAAATAAGAGTTGCTTGAATTTATAATAAAGAATCTCAGACTCTAACACTTCTGCAGTCAAATCCCTGTAATAGAGAGGCGTAAACACTTGAGTGATACTTAGGCTCCTTACACTTCCAAATATCTGTACTTCTATTTTGCAACACAGTACTAAACCCCTCTTCAGGAAGAAAGCAAGGTGAAAGATGCTAGAAAGATGAAGAAATCATAGCCATGCTAGAGTTAAAAAAGAGAGCATGTGATGAAAGCTGGAATCTGGCCCCTTATTACCAGCTCTCCCTGCCTGAGTTCCCATAAACCACAGGCATAATCCAGTATCTTTCTTTCAGTGCAATGGGTGCTGGGAAGGGTCCAGCCCCCACTGTCCCAGGGAAGTGATAAAACCCCAGGTGCCACTTAATGCACTGCCTCTTATAGGCCCATGCAGCAGGTGAGCAATTATCACTTGAAGCCCAGCTTAATGCTTTACAGGGTCTGAGAACTGTTTCCAATTAGCCTCAGTATGCCATGGAAATTAACTCATTTGTGTCACCTTGGCTTGCAAGCAGACTGTGAGGAACTAGTGAAACAACTGGAATTGTGTACAGGTGGCACTTCACGTCTCCTCCTGCTCCTTGGCACTTCTTGCACTGGGTCCAAGGGGGACTATATTTGATGGAAGGAAATATGATGGAAAAACCATTTTGACCCATAACCAGGACCTTGGGGAAGGCTTGATCCATCCCCAGAGTCTTGTCTCCATGACATTTTTCCAGGCTCGTTCTGTGTCCCAAGAAACAGGCTTCCAAGCACTTCCTTTTGGATTATTTAGTAATCTCATGAGGCTTCTCAGCATTTGGCCTCCAAAAGCCTGTTTTTTATAAAGAACTGTGTCATATGTGTGTTTTATCTGTGAGCCTTGTTTAATGAATGCTTTCAGACATTATGAGCTGATTTGGAGCCCCTGTAAAGCCAGAACCATTCCATCAAGCTTGCCACAGTGTTGTTACTGCCAGGCATTTTCTCTTAAAAGGATGTTCTGAAAGTTGATGTCAGGGCTAAAATTAGGCTAAATACTTGCAGGGATCCTTCTGTGTTCTCCTAATACAACTTCAGTGCCCATGGATGGTGTGCATATCAAATGAACTATGATCTCCTGGACAAAGACCAAGGGGACTGAGGAACTCTCCACTCTTTTCTGAGCTTCAATATAAAGACTTCTGTGTCATTTTGAGCACATCACCTCATCCCTCTGTGCTTTGGTTTCCTGCCTTCAGAGGTTACAATAATCACACTTTGTTGAGATGATACAGTTAAATACATTGTGATATTATTTCAGTCAATGTTGAAGAGATTTCTTACACAGCTTGATTTTGAGCTTGGTGAATTCTGCTTATGTGAGCTTATAGCACCTCACTCTTCAAGAAAGGAGACAAGATATAAGCTGAGTGTGATGGTTTAGCCATCAAAAATTAACTGTAAATAACTGATTAAACTTTAGGGATAGTATGCCTGTGTGTTATATTTGGACCAAATATAAATTAAAAAGCCAAATTAAGCCCTCTTAATAAAAGATCCAGTTCTATTGAAGAACTGATTATAAAATGAGTGAAGAAGGGACTTTGAGTTGTTGATCCTGCTTCTATGGCCTGTACTTCAAATGTAATGCTATCACTGCATGTAAAGGTAACTGTGAGGTCTGAGCTGTAGGCAGATGGCCAGATATCTACTCTGAATTCCCAAGATTTATTGCCATTTGATAGTTTGCTTTTTTTTCCTGTGTGAGCCACATGTAGCTACAGAGTGCCCAATCCATCTAGGTTTTAGCACTCACAGGGGCCAAAATGCCACAGCAGCATCATGGAAGGCTTGTGCCCGTCATTGCAGCAATTGAATTAGCTGCAGTAATGACAGGCAGGGGCTTCTGAACAGCCCAGAGCAGCAGGAGAGCTTTCGGCAGCAGAGGGCCAGACCCTGGGGGTGGCTCTGCACCGGGGAGAGGCTGCGCGCCCAGGGAGTGGAGCTTCCCAGAACTGGAAATGTCAAACTGCTTCACAAGGAGAATCCGGCCTGGGGCCCAAACCTAAAATGTCAGGCCGAATCTGAACTGCCCCAAATTTGGATCTGGATGTGAAAGCTGTGGCTTGGGACCATTTCTGGTTTATATTTAAAAAGCTAATTGTCTTTTGCCATGGGTAGCTAAGTATCGCAAGAATGGACATGGAAGCAGCAGATTGAAATCTGTCAGGATTCTATTTTGCAGTAGTTGGAAAAAAGCCTTCTTTCCTGGATGCAGGGAACAAATTTTGCCACATCTGCAAGCCAGGGAAAATCACTGGAAACTCTGGAGTGAATAATTATACACAAATGTTTACAAAAAATAAATAAGAAGAATGTATGCATAAGTGAAGAATAACAAATGACATGTGGCCAAACTCCTGAATAGCTACTAAGGCCTGGGACTGGGGTATGCAATTTTCACATCATTTGCAGCCTTGGGCGGCTAGAAAGGGTGGAGAGGTGATATAAGTGTACAACGGCTGCTCAGTACCTGGTATTTATAGTAAATTTCCAATAGCCAGGAAAACAGATCACACAAATCCAGCCTGGGAAAGGAGAAAAAAAGGCCAGGATAGCCAGTTTTCTGGGTATTCCTGGCCAAGAGAGGATTTGAGCAGTATGCTTGCCTCCTTCAGGCCTGCCTATGCACAAACGCAGATTTCTGCTTTCATTGCTGTCCCTTCCTTGCTTTATGTCCCTACAGCCTGCTCTTATTTCAGACACATCTTCTGTGTCTTTTTTTTTTCAAGGATTGAAAGGTCTCATCTTCCAGTAGATATTACTTCCTTTTATGTACTTGGTCCCAGCCTACCTATGCATCCCTGGAGAATGGGGTCTGTTCTTCAGAGCCTGTGGGACTTTTGCTTTGGTTTTGTGTTTTCCAGAAAGCAGCTAAAACTTGAGCTCTGGGTTCCCTGGGCAGCTTGGGTTTGTCAGCATTTCCATCAACCTACAGGATCACAAACCTCTCTCTAGGGGCTTATTTTTCTCATGCAGAACCCCAGGCTTGCCTGCTGCTAATCCTGAGCAAGAAAGGAGTACAGAAACTGCATGTGAGCAGAAGAGATTTCATTTTTGCTGCTCTCAAAAGGAAATGCAAGAGAGTTCAGCTACCTGGTGCCATCAACATCATTCTGCTTTGGAAATGGCCTGTCCGCAGGAGAAGGAGTCCCTTGGTGGTGTGCTCTTCCCAAGGCTAAAGTAATGAGTACCCAGCAGTGGTAAGAGCAGGCTGGAAGCTCTACCATCCCTCAAGCAGTGTGAGAAAAAACATTCCTGCTCATCTTTGGAGTTACAGAGGGATGGTGTCGCTGTTGAGCAGCTAGCAGAGTAATGAAGGCACCAGTTCTCAGTGGCAAGAAGGAATGACCTTTATTGTTTTGATTTCATCACATATATAGAGTTCTCAAAAGTCACCCAGATTGGTCAGTCAGAAGCCTTCCCCCAGGCCTAATTGGCCAGGCCTGCACTGCCCAAGTTCTGGGACACTGTTCCAATAACATCCAAACTTTATCTTTATTTATAAAACACAAGAAGAATTCTCATGGGAAAAACCTGTGCTAGCCACAGGATGGTATCTCTGCAGACCCCCATTCATGCTCAGTAGCAGATAACTGAGCTTCTGAAATATGGCAGCATTCCTGCGTGCCTCTTGGATCCTCCCAACAGATTGCTGGGGACCAATTTTCCATTTACTGGCCCTATGAAATATAAAAGATAGAGAGAAAACCAATTTGTGAACTATCAGAGTGAGTAGCTGTAGCTTTTTTGGAGCTGGTTTTACGAGAGGTTTTTTCCAGGTGACTCTTGGCTGGTGCAAGGGTTTGCCTGACATGAAGCTAAAGAGACCACGGAGAGGGCTTGAGGCAATCAGCTGGAAGCAGCACCCCACTTTCCTCTTGTCCTGAGTGATAGCTGGCATTCAGCTGGAGCAGCTCGGTGAAAATTTTGTGGGTGATTTGAAGTGATTACCTCCTGCTTATAAAAATATATTATGCATATATATGGAGAAAGGCTGTTGACAGCAAATCAGAGAGTAAAACAGAACCATATCAGCCTGTGGAACTGGCCTGCAGAAGATGATGCATTACGAATTACATTGCAGGGATTTCCTCCTTGTTACTGCACAGTAACAGGGCTCATTGCACACATAATTTACAATATCTAGGTAGGAAAGCATGCAGGATGTGGCAGCCACATAATACTCTTCACCTTCTCCAAACTCACAGCTGACTGCAAGAGGACAAAATTGCTACAAGCTGCATCTGAAAGTAAACAAAGTGTTTTAATTGCAATGTGACTGTGAGGCTGTTGGGCAAGAATTCAGTTTTAGCTAGAAATGGGCATGATCTTGACTAGATTGTCTCCAAAATTAAAGGCTGTTTTGATCTAGGATTTTCAGTCAGGCCACTTGAAAACCATTTCTGTCATTCAGACCCAGGCTGAGACACAAACACTTTCCTTTCCTCACCTCTCCTTCTAATCAAGTTCAACAGACATACACAACAGACAGACACAAACCCAAATAGAAAATCTGCTAGGTGCAGCAAACTGAACTACAGTTCTCCTCCATCACTTTCAGACTGCAGATTCTGTGATGTCTTTCCAAGCCACTGGTGCTAGCAGGGCTTGTCTGGTAACCACACTGTGCAATATGTGACCTTCTGCTGGAAGACTCACCCCAGCATGGTGTCAGTGGTTGGGCTGAAATGGTTGGGATCCAGTGTGAATAGTCAGGGCTGGTGGCAGCATGACATGGGGGCTGGAAGGGAAGCCACACATCTGTCACTCTCTCATCATGACACACAGTTCAGTGCATGCAAGGCTGGATGCTGCTGAGGGGCCCAGAGTTCTCTCCCTCTCTCTGAGACAACTGAGCTCTATAGAAGGTGTTGAGGCAAGGAACATCACTTAAAAAAAAAAAAACCTAACTTTGAGAAAGAGAGGTAATTTTTGAGGTCCTGTTTGTTCTGCGAGGTTGAAAAGTTTTGTGGGCTTTTTCACTGCTTATACAAACTTTTAAAATTTTCTTCTTTTTCTTTTTTTTTTTTTAACCATCTTTTTTTCACCTCACTCCCTTCACATCTTCTTTCTATTCAGGGAAATGCAAAGGCAGCTTTCAGAACCAAAAAAGGGCAGAATTGACTGCCAAAAAGGAAAAAGTGCAATATCCCTTCAAGCCTATATCTTGTGATTTCTCAGTTTGGTTCAAATAAAACCCCAAAATAATAGACTATTGTTACTAGAATTAATCACTAAGTTTTCAATGAAGGGAGACCACAAATGACACCATTTTCACCAAAAATAAAAAAACCCTGAAGACAAGAATGCAGAAAACCCCCCTCAAGATGAATGAGAGACCCCTTTCTAATGGAAAACTTTAAACATTTTCAGCTACTTCTAAGAACGAATGATTAGAAGTTGCTGCTTTTATCTGAAACCTAGACTCAGTTTTTAGCTTGGCAGCTTTAAAGCAGACAGCAGATCATACTGATCTACAACATGGGGCATGTGAAAGCACAATGGGCAGGATGCAACCACCAGGTTTTCCAGTTCTGGTGCTCAGAACTACCTAGATTATAAAGAATCTGGTAACTACCAGCAGTGACAAGATGGTGCATATTTTACCTGCTTCATCCAACCCCATGGGCATGAAAACCTTCTGTTTACTGAGGCAGGAAGACCCAAAGGATCAGAAATAAGGATAAAACAGCATTTTTGCCCCAGCAAAGGATGCTGAGGCTGGGTCAGCAGCTGTTCCTGTCCCACGTTCTGGATGCTTTCACATCACCACAGCTTGTTCCCCTGCATGTTTATTATTTGGCATGTCTTGACAAAAGCGATGTAAATCCTTGGAAAGAGATTCCATCCTTGGAAAAGCTCTTTGCACTCTCTTCCTAAACTTAAGATGTAAAATCCCATTCTCTTGGAAATCTATAGGAGCATTGCCACAAACTTTCTTTGGGCTGGGATTCAGCACACAGCCCTGGACTTCAGTGCATTTGAGAGTATCTCCTGCTCCATGGAAAGGACTACATTGTCCCTTGCAGGCACATCCTGCTCCAACAGCAATCCTGTTACATGAAAACCCCTCTTGCTGTTGTGGTTGTTTTCTGCATTTTGTGCCAGTAACAAGCATCAAGTGGCCCTTTAATTTCTAATCTCTCCAATACTCAGTTGCAATTTCTAATCTCTCCAATACTCAGTTGCTTCTCTTAGCTTTCCTTCTTTTCGCCTGCTAATGCTTTTGGCTCCTGCTGCAGCAGCACTTCACTGTCCTGTACATTGTGAACTTAAGTTACTTCAGGCAGAGTCCCTGCCACCTGGGGTCAGAAAACTGCTTTACTTATCTAGCACTATATATACAGGGCGAAACTCAGTGACTGTTCCTGGCTGTTGAATCAGTACTGCCACTGGATTGGCATGAGAGAAGAATTCAGCACTGTCTCCTTTCACCTTTTGCTGCTTGTCTCTGCACTTTCACCTTTTGCACTTGCCTGCCTGCACAGCTGAGGCAGAAGGGCTCTGCCAGGTTTTGCACCAGAGCATGTACAGGGACTTTATCTCATCCTCTGCAGACAAAGAGTTAACTCCCTCCCCAACTCTTCAGCATGAGGAGGATTTAGACGAGATTGCAGCATCATTCCTCAGACATAGCCAGATGCTCAATATTAACATAGGCAGCTCTGTGAAGATTTTTTGCTGCTACCCATCGAATGGGAAAAGTATTTGGATGGAGCAGTGCTTTGGGTATCACTTTGCAGGTCTGGAGTATAACTCAAGTGGAAAGAGATGTAGCTCCAATTACGTGATGTAATTCAGAACACAGAAGAGCCGCCTCTTGTTAAGTCAGTATTTAGTTTTTGATTAGCTCTTACTTCAGTGGTAAAAGCCACAGCAAGCTGCAATCTTGAGCTTTTTCTCGGGTGTATATATGTCTGTATGGGAGGCCAAATCCTCAGTCTCAGCATCCTGAGCACCAGTGCAGGCACTGAGAGATGACTCCTAGGTGTGTATTTAGCTACAGTCTCTAATGAAACAAAAAAACCAAGACACGACCAACCTGGAAATAAACCAGGATCATTACAAAATTTCAACAAAACAAACCAACAACAAAGCTCCATTCTTTTCAGCATCTTTCTGTATGCTTATTTTATTCCTTTTCATGTGGCTGGGTCATGAAACTGAACTTCTCTGCTGGCAGGGTAATGCAGTTCTCATGCCATGGGCAGGTATGGTTGTATTTGGATCTCCAACACTACTAAAGTTGTTTGCACACAGCCCTGTTTTCATCCATGTTGAGAGTAAAAGCAACACCAACAGAATAAAGAGTGAAAAAGCAAAAGCTTTCTTTAGTGCTGTTTTTGTCCATTTTATGACAAAGCTTTTATGAGTCTAATAAAATTTCATTAAAATTTTATTATAAATGGAAAATAACCTATTCATTAAAGTAGAGAAGGGAAGTAGGTGACTTGTTTGATGTGGAAAGCTTCACTGACAAAACAGGGGATTTACTTATCCCAAAAAAAGAGGGAATCTTAACTAACTCCCAGGAGTACTCAGGGGCCAGAAAGAGATGTTGATAAGGAACAAAATGCTGCAGAACCTTTATAAAAAACAGTGGTGTCTGCCTGAATAGTGCGAGCTATTAGCTGCAAACCATAGCTGTGAACAGGATCACTAAAGTCAGGATTTTCCAGGAAAGTAAACCTTGTTTCCCCGTTTGTTCAGAACCAAGTTTAGTTTCAGAGTAATATGTGTTCCAGCAACTCAATGCTGTAGCTTGAAGAAACCTGAAATATACTGGGGAAGACACCAGGATAGATGTTTGCTCCAGTAAAAAATCTTGCAACCCTTGATAAATAACAGAGCATGATCCCAAGCTGTCTCCTAGATTGTCTGAGCAGAAGGTATTTCCCCACAAACCTCCAAGGTTTGTTTTCTGTTTCTAATCATTGTGACTGCAGACTCCTTGAGGCAGGCACTGCTCTTTGTCATCCTTAGTGCCTCTGTGTGCCACAGTCTAGTTTTGCCCCCTGCCAGGTGAAGAGGGAGGTCAGTCGCTTCAATCCTAAAGTTATTTCTGTTCCCAATTGTTCCTCTATTGCATTACTGGCCTCTATATACATCTACAGGAAAGAAATGGAGGTTAGAAGGAGAGGTAAGAAAGAGTTGTCTGGCACAGTAAAGCTGTCCAACTGCACAAGCTCTGCCTGTTCTTTGCATCTCTGAACTATTTTGAGTCCAAGTTTTGGCTTCATATTGTTCCAGGATCACCCTTGTTCAGTCTTCTGTGAATTTACTTCAAGAGCTGGGAAAACTAAATAACTTGTGCCAGTTTCATCAACACCTTTCTTAAAACAAAGCGAAAGAGCAACACCAAAAGGTTGAGCTAAATATGTTTGACAGGCCAGGCTTTCCCTCACGGGCTTTAAAGTCCAGGCAGCACAGACTATGCACAAAAATGAGGTGGTTCTCTCCCCACCCTTCCAAAATTATTTAAGCCAAATGAAGGATGCCTGATTTCCAACCTGATGCAAACTCCAGAAAAATGCAAGGCCAATTTTGCTGTGTCAGAAGCTGATCTTTCGCAGATGCTGAAAAGCTAGGAAGTGCAATTATGGGAAAATTGCACTAAGGCAAACAAGTACATGCCAAGTTCTGCCATTCTCCATTACTCACCTGAACCCCTTGATTGTGGCAGACAACACACCATCTGTATGTGCTTTGTCAGAGGGGCAAAAAAATAGTCCCAAGGGCAGTGCCTGAATGGAGGAGTGGGAGAAATGGGGGTGGCTCCCAGAAAAAGCAAGCACCCGAGAGCCACTGCAAAGGCATGGTGGTATTCTAGAGCCATGTCCTGGCTCAGGAGCTGTGGTTAGCAGAGAACTTCTCCAGGGTGACTCCAGACAGGGCAACCTCAGTACTACCACATGGCAGTTCCCATTGTGTTTGGCCATCAGGGGTTTCTCCAAATCCCTGAACAATGGCCCTCCTGAGCATCTGGTGCGAAGCTCAGTTTTCATGAGAAAAGCTTTCCAGGCATTCGAAGATGTCACATACTTCCAGCTCTTTCTTGGACCAGAAAAATCTCATGATTTTCTCAGAAAAAATTACTCATGTTCTGGTAATGGTGTTTCCTAACTGGGTTGCATACCACTATTCCTGAGGTATCAAAACACAGAAAAGAAGAAAACAAATGAGGAAATAACACAAGAGGGCCAGGAAATGAAAGAGCTACTCATGCTCATTGAACCTCAGAGATCACTTGGTTTGCAGGTTCCCATTTTAGGAAGGGATTGAACAGCATCCCCTTCCTTGACAGGTTTGTTGTGGGATAAATGTTCCAAAAGGTTCCACAGTGCGGAACAGGACCTGAACAGATGAGATTAAGCAACAGCTGCACTGGCCCCTGAAGGCTTGTCTATCCTAATGGGCTCCCAGGGGAAATTGTCTCCCTGGAATAGCCCAGCTAATCTGCGGTGGGGGTGGAGAGGTCACTGCCTTCATGAGGTTACACTGAGGGCTGGCTGCCATACTGCAAAGGGGTCATCTGTAGTCTTGCAGGCTGTGGTGCCCTGAATAGGGGTAAACCCATAGGTAAGAAGCTGGGTTTAAGGGAAGGGAAGCAAGACATTAATGGACTAGCCATGAAGAATGTCACTGGTTTAACGTTCCTTTTATTGCTTCCAGAGGAACATGAGATAATGCTCTGATTTGCTACAGGCTAAACAACATTGTGGGTTTTAATAACTGTCTAGAAAGGACATTTCTCCTCAGATGAGTGCAGATGACTGCAGGGTTGTGCCAGTCTTTACCAGAGCAGGGAAATGAGCTCCCTCCAGCACGTCTTCTCTCTAAAGGTTTGCCTTTCCTCAATTCCACCCATGTCTGAAGTATGCCCCATCACTTGACATTTCTGTGGCAACTGAGGCAGTTTTCTGTAACAGAAGATGTTTTAGAGCACAAATGCATACCTTGAATACAGTTGCTGTTCCTTTTGGCTGCTTAAGTTGCATGTTTCTAGATAACCTGGATATCAGTGCTCCCATGACAGTATCTGTATGCTAGAAATCAGATCTGAGACAAAAACTTTAATTGCCTTTGTCAAATTGTAATGGCTTCATGTATTATGGAACCAAATTTGTGTACTCGGACTAGTAGAAATTTCTGATTTCATCTAGATGTTTACTTCTTTGTGGAATGCCTGCAGAGTGAGTAAAATCACCCAGATGTTAACCCAGACCCTGCTGGAGCCCCTGCAGTGCCCCCATTCGGAGCAGAGCGTGGTCCTGGTGCAGCCGTGGCACCACACTGTGGTTGTTCCTGCAGGAAGGAGTCCTGATGCCAACAGCACCAGTATAGTGGGAGCCACACAGGGTTCCTCTGGCGAGGGAAGAGCAGGAGTTTTAGGAAGTTGAGGACCTTTGAGAAAATGAAGAATTCTCATTTCAGGAACGAGCATGGACATAGCCCATGTGTGGTTTACTTTTTCAGTGCTGTTTGCTCTGTTCTTATAGCCCTTCAGCCCTGATCTGGCAGCACTCCCATATCCTGAACTCTAAAGACACAAATACTCTTTCTGAAGTCCCTGGTTATTGCCAGGCTGTTCTCTGAGGGATGCCCTATGGCACAGAAGAGAAGCCGAAAGCATGTGGCTGTGGGTGTAGGCAGAGCACATGCAACCCTGTGTGCCCATGGCTGCCCAGGCAGACCAAAGCATGGCATTAGGAGGTGTGCTCCAGCCTTCCCCATGGCAGGGCTGCCCCTGTGTACAGAATGTGAGAAATTATATGCCCTGCTCACCGCTACTCCCTTCAGAGCCCATCAAAGGCTGGACAAGCATGGGCAACAGGGCCACGCATGCCTAAGTGTTCTTCAGATGAAGAACTGCCTGTGATCAAGTCCTTTCTGATCGAGCATGACAGTGTTTGTTGAGCTGATTTGCTTGCACCCCAAAAATGTAGGAAATGAACCATCACTACCAAAAGGTATTTTTGCTTGAAACTTGACGCCAAGTGAAAGGGATGAGAAAAACTGAGTATACATGTAACTTCCTCCCACTGGTCTAAAAATTGCACTGGCAAACTTACAGTTGGCAAAAGACAGCAACGGATGTGACTTTTTTTGCATTCCTATAAATTTAGTATGATCGGTCTAATTTAGAAGTTTACAAGCAGTTACATCAGATCTCAATATACCACCTCACGCTTCTTCCCATTTCCTACTGCACTCCTTCAGTGCATGGACTATCCTCCTTCTGTCCGTTCTCCTCCAGCCATCCTGAAATCATTCAACTGGCAACATGAGGAAAATATTTACTGTCTTTTTAGATGTTTTTTCATGCAAGCTGGTATGTAGAAAGAATGAAGAGATGTGGCCAAGGGAGTGACCAGCACATCCTCCACAGAGCACCAGTAAATGCGTCATGAACCACTGGCAGTGTCAGCCCAGAACCCAGTCCTGGCTGTAAGTGAATATGGGGGTATTAGATAAAAGATGCTTTGCCATTAGTTTTAGATTCAAACAGAGAGGAGAGAAGTTACTCTAAGACTGTCCATACCCTTGGCAGCTTCAGTTGTAATTTCCAGGCTGGTTGAATATACTTCCTTGCAAACAGAAAGACCTCTGTGATAGAGGTTCCCAGGCTACTGTGGGTGTAACTTACCCTTGTGCTTAGAGCCATTAATATGTGTGGCTGTGTCCTGCGACTGACAGTGTTGCTGTGCTGACAGGAGGGCTGCTGGGGAGTCCAAACTGCAGGGGCAGGAGGATGGAAACCAGCATGGGATACTGGGACAAACCCCACTGCATTGTCCTGGATCCCATGTTGCTCCCAGACCAGACCAGCTGCCGTATTTGAGGAACAATGGGAGCCCTGGGGACAATGTCATCTCCTGTCTGGAAGCTGCTCTTGGATATCTGTCCCCCCTGGCACTACCAGGGCTGTTATGGTTTCCAGACAAATGGACATTTTCATATGGGTCTTGGGGAATTTTGGTCAGTCCTAGCCAGATGACCACAGAGTTTACTCCACTTACTCACCTCTCTGAAACAAAAATAAATTCTGGTTGCATCTTCTTTCAAGACAGACACAGCTTTTAATTTTTTAAAAAAATTATTTGTTGTTGGATTTTTTTGGGGGAGGAAATTTCTAAAAATAGGTCAGAAATCAATCTTCACATTGTAGGGGGTTTGGAAAAACTTCAGCTGCACCAAGTACAATTCTCTTCCTCACTCTCCATCCCATGAGCATCCCATTGACTGTGTTGAGAAATCAAGTCCTGATCAATCAACCACACCCAGTCGAGTTCTGGAGCCCCACCAGGCCATACTAAGAGAACTTGAAAGACCCATCAGTGCTGGCACAGCTCAGACACATCCAGTCATCTTCAGAACCAGCACCGTGTCACAGTGCATCAGCCTGAAATGTGTGTGGAGATGTGAACCTCATGGTGTTGTCAGTCTCCCTCACTGTTGCCAAACTGTCTGCAGACATGTGTTTGTTCTTCTAGTTCTAACAAAGCTAGCAGAAAATATTTCCTTTTCCTTCCTTCTGGTGCTGCTGCAGGCTTCACAGTTAAGTTTCTGTTGCCTTCAGTCTTTCTTAAAGGAGCCTGGGGTTATGGAGGACATGCTGTATACAGAAAACTGGAAGTAAGAATAGTTTCATCTTCTCCCAGGACTTAAGGAAACTTTGGAGCTGGGCCCACAGATAGACATTATTGTTTTCTTTAAAGTGCTGGGTATCACACTGACATAGCTGCAGATCTGTGGGGAAATTCAGATTTGGACCCAGTTCAGGAACAGAGTGTGCAAGACATGGACTTACCTCATTGCCAGAGAGATACTGCCACTGTGTGCAGTTCACTCTGAGCAACGTGCAGTGAAACTCCCATTTTCCCCCTGCAGTGCCTTCTCTGTCTCTGGGCTTCCATGCAAAATTTGTCTCTAGTGAATCTGTTACAGGAGCTTGGGAAGGCTTATGCAGCCAGATCATATGGAGATATTGGCACAGGCAGCAGGGAGCAAAAGAAGACAAGACAAGCTATAGATTGGACGTCTAGTGGGAGATTAAGTCAAAAAAGTGAATTTATTTATGAAAGCAATGATCACAGTCTTCACAATATGTAAGAGAGGTTTGAATTCTGAAGTCCTTATAAAGGAAAGGGGTGTTTGCAGCTCTCACTACAGAAAGGAAAGGGACAGGAGATCCATGTCATGGATCTGTGTCTAAATCTATTCCTAATTGATATAAACTCTCTGAGGTTGAAGCATCATTGTATTTCTGGGAGATGACAGACTGTAGCCTTTTGCTTTACTTTCCATGTGCTTCTTAGGGCTTGCTAGAATATGTTTTGTTATCACTTGAGCATGCTCTTACCCTGCATTTGTCAGTGTCATTGCAACATTGAAGCTGCTACAGTCACCTTTGGCAGCAGGAATAGACAGGAGCCAGCACTGCTGTTAGCTCCTGCTCAGCCTAGAGACAGCACTAATGCCCCAGGTGATGTCAGAGACATGTGTACATGCCAGAGTGAACTGGCCCCCAAATTCAGCAGGACTGGGATTGTGGTGGAAGAGAACAGGGCAAAGGCACCAAATTCTGACTGTTCCCAAGCTCACAGAATTGTGTTGGTGTCAGTACTAATTAAGATTTTCCAAGGCCAGTTTGAGCTTTGATTACCAGCTGACAGGTATGTACTATTCCCCTTCTGGGATCTGTAGCTCCCTGCAAATCATCAAACTGTCTTCAGTCAGCTTTGGACCAGAGGAGTTTTGCCAGAGGCATCCTGCATCTGTTGCGTCGTATACAGTACATTAAAACCATCTTTAATGCTCTTTAGAAAGAAACCACAGTTGTTAGAGAGTCCTGAGTGCTCAGCCCTCATGTACTTCCTTGCTGTGTAGTTATTTGCCTGTTACCCCCCTGTTGCTTTGAGACATGGTAGTACATAAGGCAGCTAATCATTTAAAGCTATATTCATCCTTCCTCTTGGAAAGCAATAGTGGCAGATACATAATGACACACTGGATGGAGCGGGGTTTGTTCAGTCCCATCTGTAATTTATCGAGTGGGAAATGCAGGGGGAATGTCTTTGTTCATTTGTCTTATTCAAACATGCCTATCGCAGCCTCTTGATGTCTGTACAATGATCAGGCAGGGGGAGGGAATAGAAATTAGAGAGGAACAAATTGGTGACAGCCGTCACAAGAGACAGTCCCCATCAGTGCCCGATGGAGAGCTGCAGAGCCTGCTCCTCAGCAAGAGCCACAAAGCGAGGGCTCACAGGGGATGTGGGTGACTAACAGTTCAGTCCCCAGAGTGACACAGGAGGGGAAACATGTGGCACATGCTGGGAAACACAGCTGCTCTACATGTGTGTTTTAAGTGGATGTAAAGGGAAGGTTTCAAACCAGGTAGTTCAAAATACCTTAAAACGAGTATTCAGTAAATGCTCTTGTCAGATGTTCATGTCAGCAGCCACTTCCCCTTTCTTAATCTAGGAGTTTTTCAAAACAGATATAATTACGGTAGTTTGTAGGAATTACCCATATTCAGATAGTATTTTAGGACTGATTAAACACTGCAGCATCTTGAGACTCCATCAGCAAATGCAGTTGAGACTTCACCTCTTGTTCAGAGCAGCAAATACTACAAAAGTAGCTGGTTTTTAGAAAGGCTGCAAAGAGCTAGTGTCCAGTGTCATGGGCTGGAGTGAGGCTGGGCTGTTATTGTTACACTAGTGCTTAGTAAGCAGCAAGACCTCCTGTGAACAGCAAGACTTTACCATCACTGGTTGGCATTTGAAGCAGCACTCTGGACACAGCTGAGGGGTCCTTGTCCTGCTTGTCACCAGCACAGAGCAGAGTGGCCGTGCTGGGACACAGCACAGTGATTGCTGCTCCCATGGCTCCCCATCCTTTTGCTTTATTTTGTAAATTATGTTCAACGTTTTGGCTTGTTTCATTGTCATTTGCAAAGTATATGAAATATTCCTGGATATATCTGGTGTCACATTTAGCATACTGCCTCATGTTTTGATGCTATAAAAACAGAGCAGTTCCATACCAGCAGCAGGTCGTGCATTGACAGCTATGGATTGAAATGTTTCAACATTTTATACACAGGGAAATTCATGAAGACTGTCTTTTCACTTTCACTCAGAATGACATCTCAGTTTCAAAAGTGAAAATTTCTCACAAAGTGAAATTTTAACTTACCATCATCCAGGTCTGCCCCTTTTATTTATACAAGTTGTGAAAGCAGAAAGGTCACTTCTCTGTGTATCTCTCAAGCTTTAACAAAAACAATAAGGTGCCTAGACATCACTGGAAGAACCATAAAACTCAGACAGACAGGCAGTGTTTCACTCTTAAACCTGGTCTCATGCCAAACCTTAATGTGAAAGCATGAGAATGTCAAGAAGGAATGGCATTAATTGGTATTTCCTGCGTGGTCTGAAATTCTCAGCATCTCCCCAAACTATGAAAGTGAACAGACCATTCATAGTGTCTGACACAAATAAAATGTTGATGGGAAATGAATTAAAAAATGGCATCTTGCAAGTCAGATTGCTGAAAATCTATCTATTCTTAAACTCATATTTTCAGCTTGGCAAAATCCTAAAATATCTTCTTATCTTTGTAGTTCCAATTTCACAGAGCTTTTAATTAGAATCCATTCCATTTATCTGAATCAGGAAGGGAACTAAACTGAGATTTTAGCCATTTGAAAGAGAAGAAATCATAAAAATATTTTCCTGACTTATCTGCTGGGTAGGCAGAACAAAAGAAAAAGCATTGTTTCTTGGAGCTCCTGTGATCACACAAGTTTTAGAAACACGCTGCTCTGATATCCCAGGACTATCTTTTACATTTCCTTATTCAAACTGATCTATACCCATCGTTTTAATTGATACAATCTGGAAGTGCGTGGCAGCAGCTTGGCTGGGATACAAGTAGATTCAAAATCTCTTCTACACAATCAGAATTTCTTATTTGTATTGATTTAGCCTGAGCCTGCCCTAGAAGGAGATTTTTTTCCCTATAAGTCCTAGTACCTCCTTCTACCTGGTCAGTAAAATCATGTGAGGAGCCACTTTCCTGGACACAGTATTCAAGCATACAAGGTTCAGAGCCACATCTGAGTGTCTTGAAATACCAACAGTATTGGTATCCAGAAGGAGAAGAGATTTAGGGAGTGAGTTCATTTCCATTGCTGGTGGAGATCAGAGGCCCTGAGTTTTGTACATCAGTTTTCACAAGCTTAATTTTACTGACTTTCTTGTGGTTCTTCCTGATTTACGACAATAGGAGATTAAAATGAGGCTTAGGGAGGATAGCTTCCTGCTGAAATCCCCAAAGAGACCAGATCTTGCATTATTTCACATCAGAGTAAACGATTCCTTTGGACAAAAGAAACCCATGAAAGAGATAAATATCCATCCAAATGCTAAGACAGATGGGTTCCTTCAGAGCTTCCATACTAATCAAATACATCAGTGCCCCCTTCAGTAATGTGACGGGCGATTTAATGTGAGATATATTTCACGGGGATTGGGGGAGAGAATCCAGGATCAGCCTCCCTGTCGATGGGGATGGCCATCCTGATGACCTGGAGGGCTGCTCCATGCAGGTATTCTCTACCAGGAGTTTGTCCTCCTGCCTTCCCATCAAGTCCTGCCATGGCTGTACAGACAGACTAGCCACTGCAGAAAGACCAAGTTAACAGTAGAGAAACTGTCAGGAGTCAGACATTTGTGGTTAAGACACAGGGAGGGTGAAAAGCTGGTGTGTGCCATACCAAAACAAATAGAAAAAAGACATTTCAGGCCTCTGCAGAAAAAGCCAGAACAAGTGAACAGACCTTTGCAGTACAGTTCCCCACCAAAATGCACAATGGAAAGTAACAAAAGCCTCAGGACACTATTAAGAATTAAAAATAACAGCTAGCAGAGGTGAACCTGCCACTCTCCTGACATTTGGCACATGCAGCTCAGCAGCAGCCAGAGGGTGCAGCACTGCCCTGCAAATCAACACTGGTCAGAGCTCACAACTGCAGAGGTGAGCCGAAGGAGATGAGCAACATGAGGCAGAAATTATGTTAGCAAGTACAATCTTGAGATAATAATTCATACTGATGGGCAAGAAGTGCGTTTTCTATCCTGTGCTTCCAATATTTTTCTTCCGTGTTCTCTTTAGGATGGATTAGAGCTTGTTTGAAGCTTTTCAGTGAAAAACAATGCAAACACAAAAATCCATTCATCAAGGTTTGGATGGGGGTGGGGACTGCTTAGACATACTCTAAGCAAGGGATCTGGGTCTAGATCACTTATGGTCCCAGAGAACGTTTTAGCTGCTGGCCATTGTCAAGAAAGCTCACCCACCTCAATTTTGACCATCTGAGACATGAGAATCTTCTCCTAATTAAGCTTTTACCAAGTACTTTAGATGGTTTAGGATATGGCAAACAATTTTTTTTCTGGCAAGCGAAGATTATGCAAGAAAATTCTTGCCCTGCTCTCGTGACCTAATGGACTATGAGAGCTGTCTAGAGCTCATGCTGCCTCTGAAGCTGCTCATCCACACTGCTACTCACTTTTCTGCACTACTGCCAGGGTCTATTTGACCCCTGAAAAACCCATCAGACACTAGTGAGGTCTTCTTCTGCACCTTCACAGCATCTTCTACACCTTCAGACCCTCTAACTATCATCAGTTTTACCACAGGTCCTCGTGGCCTTCAGGCCTGGCAGTTTGGCCTTTGTGATACAACTTGTGCAAGACTGACAGCAGCCAAAAATGCCCTGTCTCTCTCACCCTGCCACTGGGAACACTGAGCAGGCTCTCCTGCTGCCATCACCCAGCAGTGGGGGTTGCCTGTTGGCCTGGCTGTGCCCCTTGGGATGCCTCCTCTGGTACCCAGCTCCCAGCAAAGGGGCAGTGGTATGACAGGCACCGAGATGCTGCAGCCGACAGACTGTCATCTGGTTCTACTTTGTTCGGGAAAACCACTTAGTTTACAAATATTTGTATTTAAATTCTTCTCTGCCCACTTAATTCAAGCCTGTGCTGCAAAAAGAAAGGAAACCTTCCTTAGAGAAAAGCGAAACACAAAGGCGAGGTGGAGGGAACTGCTCATTCACTAGTACCACATTTTCCACAATGGAAATAATTGTCTCTCTTCATGTTTGACAGTAATCTGCAGTCCCAAAATAAACAGGCCTCCTCTCATTTTTGCTGCAGGGTATTTCCCATCTGTCAAAGGGGAGCAGGAGATCGCAGACAGCTGTGGCAGAGGTGCAGCATGCTCGACTTTGTACCCCTTACTTTCACCTCGAGGATTACAGTGGGAAAGGCTTAACATCTTTTGTTGGCCATCAGGGCAGACAAACAGGTGTCTGTTGCTCCCTCATTAGTCAGTGGAAAGCCAGGACTGGCAAGAGAAGGAAAAAGCAATAAGCTTTGGATAGAAGTAAAGCCCTCTAAAGGAGAAATATGGGCTGAAAGGCAAATCATCTAAGCATACACAGGACTGTGTGGTCCTCCAACACAGCAGGTGACCAAAGACTCATCTACTCTGGCCCATGCTGAGACCTGCATAATGGATGCCTAGGAAAGGGAAAACAAGGCAGATTTAAAGCACGTATTTCGAGACTTCCAGCAATTTAATATCCTTGTGCTTAACAGCTCTAAATGATCTTTTTCCCCTTTAATTTACCCTCTAGTAAGTACATTATTTATATCCAAACATCCCGTGCCAAAGAATTCTGTGGCTAAACTCTAGGCTGGATGAAGAAATACCTCTTGGTGTTTTGATCCTGTCAATAGATTTTTTTTCTAAGTCTCCTCCAGTCTAGGAATGGAAGATTTGGTGACTAACCCAGGCAAACCATTATTGTTTAGGCTCTTGTTCTATGTTCCTTCAGGCTTCTTTTTTCAGGCAATGGAGGACACGTCATGTCATAGCAGGGTCTGTAGATGACTTACCTGGTGGGAAGCCAGGGGACTCAGTCAGGGGACCCCAGTTTAGTACACACATGTACTTTACTGGCTTACACACACTCTAATTTTGGGGTTGTGTCCTTGTTGTTTTCCTTATTCAAATTTAAAAGTAATTTTGAACAGAAAATAAATAGATGCATTTTCTATAATGTGCAGAAATTAAAAAGTTACCACCTTTCTGTGTTTTCTGCTGTTTGGTTTTTTTTGGTTTTTTTTTTGTTTAGTGGTTTGTGTTTTGGGGGGTTTTTTGATTTTTTTTTTCGAGGCTGGTGACAAGATCTGTTTATTAAAAAGGACTGCAACTCCATGTAATGGCACTTCTCTCTTCAAGATGAACTGGTTCTAAGACTGTGGTCAAAGCTTGGCTTTCACCAGACTAGCCATCAGGCGATACACAACAGGCAGAAGGAAATAATCATGCTGTCCCAAAGGGTTCCTTAACACATGGAGGCTCAGACAAGGAGATCGGGTTTTGGGAATAATGACTGGGAGAATGCTGGCAGGGAAGGAGATGCAGACATCTGCACCATGTGGCTGACAGACCAGAGACAATTCAGGTCCAGCAAAGAGCAAAAGGCTTCCTATAAACATAAAATAAAATCTGTGAAGGCGGGGAAAGGATTCCACTCTCAGGCTCTCTGGGGATCTCTTCCAGAGAGCACTCAAGACCTGTCCAGATTTTGAGCTGTTCTTTGATATTTGGTGTAAAACTAAGGGCACCCAACTTTTTCAGAAAGCATTAGGGGAAGCAAAGAACTTTGCTTCTATTGCCTGAATGCATCAGGACAGTGTCAACTGGGAGGAAACCTTGTACCTCCTATGAAAAAGAAACCTTCCCTAAGAATCAGTTTTTGTGACAGTCTTGCACTGTTGGACTTGACCTCATGGGAATAGGAATGAGCAGCCTGCAGCTATCGAGGGGCCTTGGGCTGTCAGTGAGACTTGGAGAAAAGGTTAGCTTTCTGAAGGCTTAATGCTTCCTTTCTTCTACAGGGAGAAGGAATCACCAAAGACAAAATGGATATTCAGGTCAGACAGGGGAGACCTGCAGATAAGCAGCATGCCAGCAACCTGCTGAAGGGTGCTCATTTCTGAATCCAGCCAGGATAGTGGTATTTTTTTGCCACTTCAAAATGCCTCCTTTCCTGTGGATTTCAGAAATGCTGGTCTGTGAAGGGCTATGGATGGCTATCACCACAGGACAAGAGGCTCAGCAGTAAAAGGGAAGCCCAAGGGAACCTTGTGGCTTCAGCTTCAAGTTCTTCCTACACAGTTTGGCTCAATTCAGAGTCACAATCAGAAATAGGAGACGAGCAAGAGGCAGAAACTGAATCAGGTTTCTGGATCACAATTTACCCACCCTTAGGGACAGCTGTTAGTTAACACTAGTGATAACCCCAGTGTTGTGATAAATACTGCAGCAGCTTCCTGCAGGGGGAACAGACTGCCTGCAGTAACTACAGGAGCCTTAATGGTGCCTTCAGCAGTTACAGCTGAGCTGAAAGTGTGGTGTGTTTTTAACACTAAAAATGTAGAAATTTCACCTGAATTATTGTTAGCATTGAAAATACTTATCTTTTTCTGGCTTATGTATATGTCATTGCCTTACCTCATGGGAGCTGCAGTGCAAGTCCTTCATGTCCACACTCAGCTCTACAGATGGAATATCCCTCTACTCTGGGATAAGGCTACAGATCCCATGATGCCCTTAGAGCAAGATGTGATGATGAGTAACTGGAAACATTGACTCTGAAAAGTGAAGAGTGACTTTTGATAGCTCACTAAAGTTCCCATTGCAATTTTTTTAGGAAAAAATAACTTATTTTTGGTTGAAAACCCCAGATTTCATTTGTTCAGACATTTTCCTTTCTAAAGAGAATTTGAAATTGTCTAGAAACATGCAGGCAAGAATTTTAGGGAGAGCTAGTATTTGTTAGAAAATAAACTAGTACTGGGAAGAAAAAAGTACAAACACAGAGACCTTTCTGTAAGGAAGCAGAGATTTCCTGTACACACACAAAAAAACCCTTTATAAAATATTTCCCAATTTGAGCAATGTTATATTTTGACAGTTGTAATTACAATGGCCTGCAGCCTTTGACTTTCCCTTCATGGAGCCTTTGCTGCTAATGCAGAACTGATTTAGGGTCTGGGGTCCTGTACAGCAGCTGACTCTTATTAGATCTTGTTTCCGGCAGTAGGAGTGAGTCGTAAATGACCAGGTAGCCCAAGACAGGCAGGAGGAAGCCCCTCAATGCATGGCTAGAGCACAGAGGAGAATGGTAACTTGGATCAGCTCAAAGAGAAGCAAGAACACAGATACTGTCTTGGTTTCCCAAAGTCCAATTGTTGTAGATGAATTAGGCTTTATAAGACAGGTTTGATGGAAGTAGCTGGCATCCCTTTGACTTGAAGCTTTCTGAGATCAATTTGCTTCTTGGTGCTGGGTAAAGTCTCAGTCATGAGTCCTGCTTTATGCCCTGTGCTGCCGGTGTAGGAGCACAAGGCAGTGGGAATGGCAGTCACACCATGCATCCTGCAGTGTTTGGTTTATCTTTCCCTCCTCTGATTTTGCTTTGACACTGCCCCCCACCCCAACACAGACACACTGTGAGCCCTCTTTGGGCAGCATGGGAGTTCCTGTGCTGGCGCCATGCAGCAGGCAGAGGAAGGAAGAACTGAGTATGGATCATAGGTATCTGTCCTCTTTGCAAGTGGTGTTTCACCTGAGCCATTAGTGCTGAGCTCTGCCCCTGAGCTCTGCCCCAGGAGCCTGGGAGCACTCTGGCCACAGGGTCTGTCATGCCCATCCCTCTCAGATAACCTGCTTGCTGACATTTCCTCACTGTGGCTCAGGAACAGGAGGTTTCTGTACCCTCTTGGGCTGAAGCGTTTCAGACTTTAATGACTCGAGTCTGTGGAACAGAAGCAATAAAGATGTGGGAGTGAAGGAGGGGAAGCAAACTCTCTCTCAAAGGTACCAAAGTGTGTAACACCTCGTAAAGCAGTGGGAACTGGAGCTCAGAAAGTTATTGGAATCAAGACTTTCATCTCCTGTCAATAAAGCGTTATCAGCACCGAGCCCAATTTTCAGCTCTTAATTCCAGATGTGCACATTGGAACTTCATGCCTCTTCTCATGCTGAAACCTGCATGTTAAGTTCAGGCCCCAGGGCAGATGGAAGGTAAACTAGAAAGCAGAAAAGTTCTTTCCACTTTTGTCCAAATCCAGGAGTGTTAGGGTATGCCCAAGATTTAATCCCTACTTTCCTGGGTTCCAGTTAGGAGGAAAGGCTGTGACCTTGCAACGTTCCCTTGATGAGAGAGAAGTACATGGCTGAATTAATAGGAAAGGCCATCAGCTATGGCTTCTTTCAGGACTAAAAAGAGAGAAGCCATTCAATTTCCTGCATAATCTGAAGTCTTTAACTTGGAAAAATTATTTGACCAAAGGCAACTGGCTACATCTTCTCTCCAGAGAGATCACAGTACAGACAGAATTGAAACTATACATTTACATAATATTGTGGCATAGTGCAGAAGAGGTGGAGACAACACCTCACAGTCTTTACTGCCTGTTATTCACACCTCCACTGCCTGTTGATGGAAACACAGCTATGCCACCTAGAAGCCTGTCCTGCTTTTCCTTTCCAAACCTATCCTGCAATTCAGTCCTGAGAAGCCAAATAACACAAACAGTGAGCTGAAAGTTTTATGCCAGAAGAAGGCAAATGTTATCACCATTGGAATACAGGTGAGGACCATGAGGATGTGAATAATCTGGTGCTGTTGAGCTGGGGTTCTATCTAATCCCCATTGCCTCTGAAAGTAGCAATTTACTGCCTAATTTTATTCACCAGTAGTTGACTCTGTTGTTCCATGGGGGTTAGCTGAGATGTGCTCCCACAGCAGCAAGAAGGACACCCCACCTGCTCTTGTCCTCCCTTCATTTAGAGAGAGGGTCTTGAGAAATGTGCGACTCAGGTGGGAGTCATACAGTGGTTGAGTTCATTGACAATAACAAGAAAATGCCACTTGGATGTCTTCACTGTGCAAAACATGCCCATCCCCTGTGCCTTAGGAGACCTCAGGGCACACTTTGGCTCTCTACTGATTGCGCTTTGAGATCTGCGTTTGAAGTCACAACAAAAGCAGACAAAATCTCAGCGGGCCAGGGATAAGAGCTGCACAAGGCACTTTTGGCAGCCACTTTACATGGTAAGATAATTAAATGTAGTGGCTTTTGAGGTAAATGAAAGAGTAGTGCTCTTTTCTTTTAGTCTCAACTATATATTTGCCAAGGAACAATCAGGGAACAGGCAGCTGCCTTCAGTGCTCCACACTTTTGGAATCAAGCAAACAGGGAGCTGGACATATTCCTGTACAAAATCCATGGTAAATTCTCAGTGAATAGGGAATCCAGAAGAAAAAAAAGGCAAAGAGAGAAAGGATAAGAAAGAGAAAATGACAGAGAAATCCCTCTTGTGAGTTGCAGTAAACCTTCATGTTCAAAGTGAAAGCGATAGAAACACTAAACATTTTATAGTGCAGCTTCATTTGTTTAGGCTTCCCTATTGAGCATTAAATTTTATGGTACTTTAAAGAGTGCTTGATAGTTTTGTAAAGCCCTGCATTAAACACACACATACACACACATGTGCATGCGCACACGCTGCTTTAACAACCTCAGCATCTTGTAGTGGCCCAGTACGTTCTAATTTTACACTGTGAACTTAATGCAAGGCATCAGAAAACACCTTGCTGGGAGAGAAGTGTTTGATGTTGAAAAGGAGAGAGGAGCAGAAGGGGAGAGTTTGGAAGGAAGCAAACAATAGAGCCTGCTCCAGCCCTGTCCCCAGCAGTCCCATGAGAGCCTGTTCTCATCAGTGGAGCACTCAGCCTTGTGTGTGTTATCCACAGGAGGTTTGTCTTTCCCTGGGTTGTCATCACACAGGATGTGCCTCACAGTCAGTCCTCCCCACCAAACAGACATTTGCTGGTTTGCAGTGAGCAGGGTGGAAGATGCAGGTGTGCAGCAAAGTGTGGGGCACACAGAGAGCACCAGGTGGGGAGCATGCTCTCTTGGCAGACTAGCAGATAGATGAACATATTATTTGGACACCAAGGAGACTCCCAGGAGCTGGCCTGGCTTCCCCTGCACCCAGATGTGTTTGGATTTATTGGAAGGAACTAGCACCCTTCAAAGGATTTCCTTTCATGTGCCCCACACTGCACACCCTCCATACCTTCTGCCAAAGCTGTGATGGACTTTTCATGTGATGAGACAGAGTAATGAGGGAGGTCTTAAGCGGGTCTGAGGCTCCAAAAATTTCAAGGATATGCTGGAGGCACTGAAGGACTGTGCTTCCTTGGAATCACCTAATCCCCTTCAGACGAGAAGCTCTAACCCGTGTGACCCCAGAGTCATGAATCACCCACAAAAACCTTGACTCTCAGTGTGCTTGATTGTCAGTTTAGCCATTGAAGAAGGGCTTTCTTTATGGTTTTCACTCAAGAACACTCTGTCTACTTAGGACTTCAGAGGAAGACCATTTATCAACAACTTTCTCTACTCCAACTTCTCTCTACGACACTCTCAGCTTCTGACTGTGACAAGAAGGTGAATATCAAGCTGTGGATACAGACGACAACATGTTGTCAATCATGGGGTGTTTCTTGTACTCCTCTAATTCTCCCAGCAAGTTCTGACAAAAGGGAAGATGTTGGTCAAGGCAAGCAGAGTTGGTTTTTTTCACACATTGTCTGCTGTTTTACAGGTTTCGAAGAAAAAAAGAGCATCGAAATGCTTGCTGTGAGAACCGAGTGTTTTCTCTGGCTCTAGCTGCAGGTTACAGCTGCCTCTGAGTTGCAGCTTGAAAAGTGGCACTTCACAAGATGTCACTCTGTGCCCCATGGTGGCTACACATCATTTTGTGTAGCATTGTGTGCACATACAGCTGTGGTGTTCTGCCATTCTCAGCAACAGAGAATATTCCACAGCAGAGCCTTTTGCACCTGCTGTACAAGACCATGGGGGGTTCTGGTCACCAATCTGGCAAGGTGATGGCCCATCCTGAAGCCTAAAACCTGTGAGGGAACCATAGGTGTGGAAAGCTGTAGCAGAGATGCTGCAAACAACACTCCATGTGCTGCCATATAGACATCTTACGATGTAGCAAGGGGTGGGACAGGGGAGAACAACACAGAAGTAAACTGGGAGCATATTTTTCTTTCTTGTTTCACTTCCCAAGTGATACAACCACTTCACTGAGATCATAGGCTGGCCCTCTGATGCAGATCAATACTCAGCTGCATTACAGCTTTCTGCTACTTCATTCCTCAGTGCCAACATCCATCCACAGGCCCCTAGCCTGGCCAAGCCAAGCTAAGCCAGGAGTACAGGCTCTTCATTGCTCCTGTGTTTGGCTGCTCCAAGGGCAACCAGAGCATTTTAGTGCAGTTTCAGCTCTGCATTGTGCCCAGCCAAGACACCAGCTGCTCTTCAAACCTGTCACCAGAAATCACTTGGATTTTTAACAAAACTATCAACAAGACAGTGAATTCACAGAGGGTTTTTTCTTTCTCAAACCCATTCTAAGGAGAAGAGCCCAAAGACTCTGTGATGGTCAAGTTCCCTGGAAGCTGTGTGCTTTAGGCAAGGACAGTCAAGGGATTTGCAAGTTAAGTTCTTTGACTGTCTTTGCAGCTTAAGATGCTAAAGGTGACATTTAAATAGCAGAGAAGACAAGTTATATAGATTTAGAATATGCATGTTCTGTATTTTGTAAGCATTTGCTATAATTTGGAGAGAATTCCAACAGCCCAGTAAGAGCATTAATACCTAGTTTATTCTAGTGACTCAATTGTCTTTGGTTTTAGTTGTTTAGGTTAAACAATAGCATGCCTGAATAATCCATTAAAAGTTGCATTTTGAGCACCAAGAGACACAGATCTCATGCAGAAGGAGTCATGGTGCTGTCACACAGAGTGGGAATGTGTCTTATCACCCTTTCCTCATGCGGTAGCAGTTGGACTGAATTGGTGCTGCTGTCCTGGCTGGCTCCTAACTCTAAGACAAGGCAGATTTTGAAACCAGGACCAAGTAAACTAGGACCAAGATCTGGGTTATGAGCAAGGAGAAATTAATTAGTCCTGGGGTCTACCTCCAGTGTAAAACTGTCCCCACATAGATGAATCAATTCAGCCTCATCCAGCAAGCAGCCTGAGCCCCGTGTCCATGCCACTGCATGGGAAAGCACATATCCTGGCTCAGTTCTGGCTCAGTCCTGGCTCCCACAACAAGCCTACAGCATAAATCATGGTTCTTAAGAATCCCAAGTGATTGCTTTCCTCCTAGATTTTATTGTCTTTGGGAACTCAGCACAGGCCAGTTACAAGTTATGCAGATAGGGAAGCTTTTAAAAACATGCTTCTAATTATTCAGGTGCCTGGTCAAGAACTCCATACTTTTACTTGTGGTACAAATTACTTGTCTTTTTCTTGGGGCCCCATCTTTTTTTTCTTCATCTATTTTTATTTTTTAGTCTTTCTGTCTTTCCTGTGAAGGAGAACTGGGGGGGCTGTTTAAACATCATTAAAGCCAACTACTTCTTACAAAATATATGCTTGCAGGCATAACCCCATTGCACTGGGGACAAATAGATCCTGGTCCCAGAGCTGTCATCACTACCATATGCTTTGTACTGTGTCTCTGAATAGATTCGTCCCGAGGTGAATACGGTAATGCTTTAAAGTATTGTATTTGTTAAGTATTCTGTCAGGAGTGTAAATCAGAATAGGACAGCATCTTTTCTGCTGGACAGGCAGGATCCTAGCAGGATCCTAGAGCCTCAAGAATGGCAGCCATGGGGATGGAACGTCACACCACATCGCCTCTTTTTTGGTGAGGAGAAGCTCAGGTCCAGCTTATGAGATGTTCCCAAACTAGTGCTCATGTGCCCTGTCAGGGTCATGAATCCAGACATACGAAGAGAGGAAAGGGCTGTAATCCTACTAGTGAGGACAGAAATGAAGCAAAACAAAACAAAAGCCCAGGGATAATTAGCCTAATGTGTTTTCTAGAAAAGTTAATCAAGTCAGCCTTGCACAAATTTAGTCATCCCTTGAAGGACAGTATCTATTTCTTGTGAGATTGTGCTGCTTCTGGGAAACATGGCAGCATAGGCAGCCAAGTATTTCAAGTCTGGCAAAGCCAGTCTGTGCCTAAACTTCACCACATCATTTAAAGATCATGAAAGAAAATGCGGCTGTTGGGCATTACCAGCAAGAAGTTGCCACAAAATCTGAACTCTCCCCAAGTTTGGGAGTACTCAGATCCTTGCATTCACTTCAGTTTCCTCTCTGGCTTTGTCTGGGAATGTTTGTGCCAGCAACCTACAGAAGAAAATGAAGTCCATTGCACACAGATGCTTGGCCAGCTCTCAGTAATGAAACACGTCTTTATCGTCCACAATTTTTGATTTAAGGAAGGGGCAAAACTGCCCACAGTTTGCAGAGAAAATAAAATATATAAAAAAAGAAGCAAGCCTCAGTGCTTAGGTTGTGAAATGCAGCTTCCTCGGGACAATAAAGACGTGTTTCATTATGGAAAGTGGCCGACCATCTGTGTGTTTTTGCCTCGTATCCCTCAGATCTGGGAAGTAACAAGGCCAGTTTTACACTCACTTCGCTGACTGTAACTGTGCTGACGTGTCTGACTTTGTAAACACTGCCAGCATTTTCGGAGCAAAGACCACATGCCTCCCACTCCTCTGGGCACGCTCCTCCCATGGGGCGCGGGGAGCCCTGCCGCTTCCCCTCCTGCGGGCAGAGACACTTGGCAAGTCATCTGTCTGTTATGAGCTGCTCTGAAGGACTGTTCCCTCTCTGACTGGCAGCCTCTGGCATGGCTGAAATCATCTCAGAGCAGTAACACTCATTCTGTTTGCAGGGCATAACATGACACACTATCTTGGGATGAAGTGATACCAGACAGACGGCGCTTTGCTGGTAAAATCCTGCTGTGCCTCCATGCTGCACTGTTTGCTCTGCTCATGCTGGTTTTCAAGCAAGGGCTTGTTGGACAGATGCAGGTGGAGCTGGATGCTTCCCATCTGTATACAGTGTCTGGCAATGGTGCTAAAGTTGCCTGTGCTGCCCCCCTAGCACTGCCCTGAAGCTGCCCAGTCACTGTCTGAACCTTGCCTCGCTTGCTGACACTGCCTGCAAAGACTCCTGCTTGAGGTGAGACTTTCTGAGCTGTGGATGCTTCTGCCTGCACCCCTGGGCAAACCTGTGCTTGGCTGCTTGTGCTGAGGAATAGAGAAAAAGGTCTCCAACAGGGGCGAAGATGGTGCTCAGAGGCTGCTTTTTCATACCAGCCACTGCACCTGACCTGTGGGGACTTAAGGGAAAGGAATCAGTGCCCCCACCATGATCTCCAACAAATAGATCCTGGTCTATTTGTGATCCAGAGTCACAACTTTTTTTAGCCAGACAGAAGTTGTGTGGTTGCAGCAATGGGCAGGGTGGTGCTAGAGGAGGCTGCCATGGGAAGGGGTGGGAAGGCTTCTTTCTTGTGTGATGAGTGGGATGGAATGGAGGGTGAGATGTCGCAGGGCAGGCCCCATTTTGGGGTCAGGTTATTCTTTACGTGGATGGTTTCACCTCTTATATCTCACCTGTTGAAGGCCAAACCATTATGCAGATCTTTTGTTTCTACATTTTAAAGCATATCCTTTTATGTTTCTGGCTCACTGCAATCTACCTGTTCATCTATCTCTGATGTTTCCTACGGCTATCTGAGTGCCAAGGCTGCCACTGGTTAGGAAAAAACCCCTCCAGTTCCAGAAGAATCAGAGCTCTGGGAAGAGTAACACTTCATACCTACCCAACATGATTGAAGATGTACCAAAATCTACTCAGGCTGCTCCAAAAGCCATCAAAGACAGCATAATGACTCCAGCTGTGACCACCAGCCTTCAGATCAGGTCCTAAATGAAGCCATGTGAACTATATGTGGTCAGAAGAAACAGAGCTCTAAGTGCATAATGCGGCAAAGATATGACATTTTCCAAACAGCGGGTGAACTTATTCAAAATGAGAGGAAAAAGGAGAGGAGAGGAGAGGAGAGGAGAGGAGAGGAGAGGAGAGGAGAGGAGAGGAGAGGAGAGGAGAGGAGAGGAGAGGAGAGGAGAGGAGAGGAGAGGAGCATAGGTTTCTTCTGTGTCTGCTCTGAATGGCTCAAAAAGGGTCATACAGCACCAGGAGCCTTTATTTCTAAACATGACACAAGGAGCTGATATTGGTGTTTACACAGTCATTTTAGGGAAGAAAGAGAGTTTAATTTCAATAGCACCCCACCTACAAGTGTGCCTGGATATCATTATTGGCAGGTGCATGTAATCACAAAAACACCAATCAAATAATAGAAACATTAAGTTTCAGCTCAAGATCAAAAGAAAGAACCAAAACCTCTACCCTGGCTCAGCCTGATGTGTCAGCCACATGCCTCAATACCTATAGCTTCAAGATTACTCATTCCTCCAAGGCACATATGGTCAGCTCTCTAGGAAAGCTAAGGAACTTCTCATCCTGGGCCCCCACCTGTAAAATCATACAGCAGCAGCATTCCTGGGAGTAATGCAATGAAACTGAGCTTGGGGAAATTTCTGGATGGTGAGGTCTTGTAAAGGGCTATATGTAAAGCCCAAGGAGCAGCACAGCTCAGGTAAGCAGTACTGGTGAGCAGATGTCCAGCCGTGCCTGCTGAGGGTTTGCATTACCCCTTTGGGGATGGAGAGGCTTGAGCAGCAGAGTCAGGGACAGATGGGTGACAAGGCAGCATTATTAAAAGTGGGAGAGATGGTAGCATCGCACTGATCAAAAATAAATGTTTTTCCAATGCTGGGGTTACCTGCCCATTATTTAGATAATTTTAAAACTAGATTATATAAGGAAGACATGAAGAAGACATGGCTTGGATCAGTTCCTTACTGGGCTCCTAGAGAAAAGTTTGAGATAGGATTTAATAGCTTCTTTCCCCCAGTTCTAATTTCCATTAAGTGGAAGCCTTTGTTTATGCCAAAACCAGAATGCAAGGGTTTTTTCAAATTCTTGGCTAAACGTTCCTCTATTTGCACCAGGAGAAGCATTGATTTAATTCCACAGCAATCACTGGAGCACACCCAGGGCCTCTGGTGTTCGGGCCAGCCTGATGTCCCCGCCATGTCCCCTGTTCCAGCCTTCACACAGACACTGCTCATGTCTGTACAACGCACTGTGCAACTGCCCTGTCACCCTGGAAAAGTCAGACCCTGTCTCCATCAGGCTATGGTGTAATGTTTTATTCTTTCTAAACTAACTAGTTGCTGGGCCACTAAACCTGGCATTTTAGAGTCACTAAATTGCAGGTGCTTGGCATAGTACACCCAGACAAGCCAGGAGAAAAGGAAAGAGAGCAAGGGATTTGTGCACACAGTGTCCAGGTCAACAGTGGTTTATTAGGTCCCATTAACCATATGGTCACGATTATAATAAAAGTCTGAGTTATGGCCAGTGACATGTGCAAACCACACCCCCCCTCAGAAGCTGATATATATATGATGGGTGCAGATTCAATGTGAACACAGACCTATATCACAGGAGTTTTTTAACTCTTTCTGGTCCTTAGGAGAAAGGAAGAAAGACATGAACACAACCTGGCTATGTCTGATAACTCTTCAGGTCAGCAAAGCCTCCCAAAAAATAGAAGCTCCCCTGTTACTGGTCTCCTTTCCTTCAAGTGTTTGCTTTAACTTTGTGGGCTGGGAGGCCATTCTTTTACCACAAGGCCCCAGAAATTGGGATACTTCTCCTTTTTTTGAGTGGGCTCAGCTCCTGCTCCCTCTCCATCTGCCTTGTGAAGAACCTGAGTGGTTCATCTGAGCTGTGTGGGTGTAATGCAGAGCAGAATTTGCCCCTGCATATTTCTGAGCAGTTTTGTAATGGCATAGCTCTGGACTGAAACACCTGCAGGCTGACCCCTGCAGGTGAGAAAGTATTCTTGGTCTTGTGAAGACATCCCATTTCTTTAGTACCACTCATGGAGAGTGCTCTCAGTACTCTGCTGGCATGAAATGATTTGACATATGAGATGCAAAGGCGCTTCATTTCATGGATTAAAGAGCCAAGGTAAAAACAAGCACTGGCTAATGTAAGTCATAACATTGGTGACAGAGCTAGAAAGAAAATTCAGAGATCACAAGTAGGAAGAAGCAGAAAAAATTTTAGAGATATTTTCCTGGCCAGGCGAGAGAACGCAACAGTGAAAAGGAATATTCAATTAAAAAAATTCCTTCCCCTTTAATCATTGAGGAAGTTATTAACCCATGGAATGAAATTTAAATGTGTGACTTTTGGCTTAGGCAATGTGCCTTTAAAACAGAAAGGCCGAACTGGCTGTGAAGGGCAGTGGCTCCATCCAGGCTTTCTCTTCCGTGGTGCTACATGGCAGCCAGCAGCAGGTCTGCAGCTGCCTCTCCTGCAGCTGCGGGAGGCTGGGACAAGGCCCCTTTGCCCTCAGTCTGCCACAGCTACAGACGAGGGACACAGAGGTCCAGAGGGCACGCAGAGCCCACAGCCAACTTAACACCATCTCTCTGGCCGCTGCTGCTTCCAAGCCCTCTGGAGAGGTGATGGTACTGGCAGCTCTGCCATGTTGAGTCTGGCTGCTTGCCTCAAGGTCCCAGAGTCTGTGAGATAGCTCCAATGAAATCCACACCCTGTCCTGTCTTTCCAACTGACTAAATTGCTGGAGAGGTTATCTGCTCTCATGCTCCTTCCTTGGCCCGTATGTTAGCATCTTGTCCTCCTGTGTAAACACACACCAGACAGATCTCCAGCTGTTGTAAACTGAGACATGTTTGGTGACACCCCACCCTAGTCATGCCCTTTGACCATAAACAATGGTATTATAAAAGATATTTCCATTTCTTGGGTCTGGGGAGAATCCAAATCTAGCTCTTCACGGTTTGGATACATCACCACTATGGCATGGAAGGACTTCCCCCCTCTATGTCTCTGTAACAGGGCTCATCTGAAAAGCAACAGAGCTTGTGCCCTGCTCAAGGCTTGGAGCGAGGCTGGTGGCAGAGAGCAGATGGATGCAGCAAGGCACAGATGGGCACTGCAGGCAGGGGAGCACTGGTGACTGTTGAGGACAACCGCGAATTTGGAAATGATTATAACTACATGCAGCAGTGGTCAACATATGAAGCCCACTGGGGATGATACCTAGGTCTGTTCTTCCCTCAGGCATCTTAGTGGCCTGCAAAGCAAACACTGCAGCCAAACAATTCCTAACATGCCTCCATCATGCCTAAACCACATACTCATCCATCCTCTCTCCCACTGTGGCTGCATGTTCGGCCTCAACCCAAAGTCACGCAAAACTCAGCTGCTAGCACTTATCCAAGCACCCTCCCCTGACACAAAACCCACCCATCCCCTCCCTTCAGCAGCTTCCCAAATCTCAGTCCAGAGGAGTGATTTGCCTCAGGGACTTCAGTTTTCTTGGAGAAAAGGCTCCAGTCAGGAGCTCAGCTCACCTTTCCATCACTGGGAGCTGGAGAGCTTCAGACAGCAAATCCTAGGACATAAATAAAAGTTTGGTCGAAACTTGGAAAGTGCCGGACATGCAAAGAAATGACCTAAAAGGTAAAAGTCAAAGATAAATAAGAACAGTTCGTGTAAACTGTGTGCTCATCTTAACAATAAACAGAGCGGCTGCCGCAGAGAAACTTGAAAGGGCTCCACTCTGCAAAGATGAATGGTTTGCTGAGCCTGCTCTGGGCTCCGTTTGAGGGGCTTCAGCATGAGTAATTGGGTGTGAGAAGCACTGGCTCACCAGGGCCGGAGCAGGCGAGCTCCAAGGAGGGGAGCATAATGATCACTGGGGTTATTTATTGTTTCGTTTGCTCATTAGCTTGGCATCACCTTCAGTCTCCAGCCGCAGCACGTGACAGCTTTGAACTGGCGCCCCGGGTGTCGCGGACGCTGTGACATGCGGTTTGATGTGTGCCCCGCAGCTCCCGGAGGATTTCCGCTCTCCACTCCGCTCAGCCCAGCCGTCCAGCTGGGGATAAATCACCCTCCCCTCCCCAGAACAGCTCAGGGCTTTATTGGTATTATCTATCATTGTATAGTCCTCGTCTGGACGCGTGCAAGCTTACTGTCTCTCAACAGTGAGGGCAGGATTTCAGAGTGCTGGGAGAGCTAAAACATGGGCAGCTAAGGCCTTATGGGTTTCCCCAGGCTCACTATTCATCACAGCCAGCATGTGGACCTGGAGACAGGACTGGGATGTAGGACGGTTTGTTCTGGCTGAAGGCTCTTGCCTGCAGAGTGGCAAGCTCTGCAGAAAACCCATGCACTGCTCTCCAGGAGTGTGGCAGGGTCAGTTCTGCTCTCTGTGGCTCTTGGATGAACTTGCACTCCATTTTCCTCCTCGGCAAGGGCAAATCTTCCTTGCTGGCACTGCCTGGCCTGAGAGGTGTTGGACAAGATGCAATGTTAAAAGACAAGGCCAAGGAGAAAAGAGGAACTTACAGAGAAACTGTCAGTCCAGGGACACCTGCTCCAGTCCAAAACAGCTGCACAAATGCCAGCTGACTGCTTATAAATGTAACATATAACTGAGGCTTTGGTCCAACACATCATGGACTTCAGTAGGCCATCTGCACAAAGGGAGACTGCGAGTATCAACATCTTGTGTCCCTAGCCACCTTCATTCCTTTTACTTGGCACCAATTTTTCCCTAACCTAAAGAAAGCCTGTCTTACAAATGAGAGTCCACAGGCTTCCTTAAGCCACCCTGATGTGACTCATGATCATGACAATGTGTCATGTGATTGCCATGAAAAAATACAAGCTCAGCAAAACAATATTGGCAGAAGAATGCAAGAAAAAACCTCTGTGGCTTCAGAAAGGTGATTAAGATCCCAAACTGCCAAATTGCAGTAGCATTTATGCTGTCCTTGTTCCCTGGCAGATCCAAGATCTGGTCCACTTGGCTTTCCTTCACTTTTCATTAAGAGTGTTGAACCATGTTCTGTTAATGGCTTGCTTAGGGTGAGCATTAGGAAAGTACTTATGATCAGAAATGGACATATCATCAAACGTGTGGGTAGGAAGACCCATTGCCCAGCTTCCTGTATTCTAATGACGAATATCAATTAATGGAATGAGAACTCAGGGGTAAAGGAAACACGGGAACTCCTCTCTTCCTCCTGTCAGAAAAAACATCTAGTTAGCAAGAAATGATGAAAACAACTAAATGTTTAAAGATGCAATAAAAGGCATCAGGCTTTGAGTTCTGCTGGGGGAAAATTCAAAAGTCCTCTGCTGAGAAATTTGTGCACTTGGACAGGGAAAAGTGGAGATTACAGGCAAGAGTCTTTTAGAAGCTCCTAGTTACTGATTAAGAGCTCAAGAGATCTAACACAGAGAACAGCAATAAGGACATGGCTTGGCCATAAGGGCAAACTCAAAGTCAGCAATACATCCAGGGAAATGAATATGAGAGGCATTAGAAGGCAAAGAGGTGTTTGTGATGTTGTGGAGCCACTCACAAATATAAGGTGGTTTTTCTGTGAGTGCCCACCCAGAAGACATCCCCCTAACTTCTCTGGAGACAGAACTACAGTTCTCCCATGTGTTGTTCTGAGCATGCATCCTGGCACAACTGTCCTGCAAATGCCTCCATAGTCTCACCAGCAGTTTTCAAGCTTTAGATAATGCTGACAGCCTTTTCTCCTGATTTCTCCCTAACTCCCTGCCCACCTTCCCACCCCATCTCAAAGCAACATGAGCAGCTGATCTCCCTTCTCAGGGTTGTTTTCTCATTTCTTCCTGTGATGCTCTGTTCTGACATGTGCCCCACATATGGGCCAGTGTTTGGCCCCCTGGGGCTGCAGGCAGGGGGCAGCTGCATGGCATGGATGATACCCTTATTAACACACTTCCTCTCCAGGTTCTTGAACTGGATGTGTCTGAAATGCTTTGGGTGGCAGTCCCAGCTTTCTGCCACCCCTCCTGCTCCGGCAGTGAGGGTTGCTACGAAGGGCAAGGGCATGTTTTGCAACAGTGCCTCCATTCCCCCCTTTCCAGCTGAATGCACAGTGGCTCTGTGTCTGAGCTTCCTCCACTGTTTCACCTGGAACCATCCAGGTGAATGTGGATGCAGTACCCAGGTGAGTGGACCCAAAGAGGCCCTGGAAGCCTGCAGGAATAGAGTGCTCCAGCTGAAAAACCCAAGTGTACCTCTGCGATGCTGGCTGACAGACACATTAAAGGCATCTATTTCAGCTCCTTGGAGCCAGATGCCTCCTCCTCCTTCCTCTGCTGGGCAGAGAGCCGGCTCAGCATGGAGTTTTCTCTCCCATTTCCTAGGGATGTCAGTCAAAACCAGGCTCTTGGAAGTTCAAGCGTGGCCAAAAGGAAGCAGATTTCAAAACACACCCCTCCCTCCATTCCCCCCTTCCCAGGCCTTTTGTTTCCAGTTCCCCCTCCTCCCATCAAAGAAAGAAACAAGAAAAGATTCTGGAGTCACCAAGCCGTGATCTATCATTCTTTCAGGGAAGTTTCTTCTAATATTAATCAACACAAGCCTCCCTCCCTGCCTCCCCTGCCCCAAGGGAACAGTGGGCTTGGAAAACTCAAGTGGGTTTCGAATGGATCTTGCGGCAAAATTCCTTAGTTCTCAGTTGGAGCAAGATGGGGTCGGTGCAGTTGCCAGGCTTTCTGAGATTTTTAGAAGATAAATGAGATTCACTGCTTATTGCCTAGTGCCATGAAGGAACAGGACACCCAGAAACTCCTCTGTTTTTTGCAAATTAGGGCCAGAGTCCCTGCTTTGCTGCAATTGTCCCCAGCAAAGAAGGTGAGGCTCCAGCTGGGAGCTGATGACACCTTCTGTATTTTGCTTTTCAACTCTGAACTGGATTGCAGAAGCATAAAGATTATCCTAAATATGTCAGCTGCTGACAGATGTGTGGGGGTGGCTTCAAAGTGACACAGAGTGAAAATACAATTTCTCAGGCCACTTTTTCCCCTTCAGGTCCTCTCCCCTTGGTCTCTCATGGGGTTCCTGCAGACCAGCACAGATCCTGAGCTGTTTCCTCCCTGTGCCCAGTGGTGACAGCTTTGCACTAGGACGTGAGGCAAGTTTGGGCTGTTTTGAGGGTGCAAAGGGACTGAAGAGATGCAGAGAAGTTGCTTTGTCCTGCAATCTCTGCCCCCAGTACAGCATGAATGCCTCTGGTGTTAAGCTCTGCAGATGAGCCAAGGAATGTCCTCAGTGGCTGCCAAGTGGGACACTCTTGTCTGTGCAGTTCAAGATGCTGGCTGGCCTCCCCTCAGGCCAGGGTTTGGGCCCATAGATGGCAAGAGGCACACAAAGAGCTTCCAGCTCATCCTTTCCCGGAGGTAAAGCAGGTGTCCAGTCAGTGGAAATTAAAACCATGACTCCATCACTGCTGACCTGGCTGTTTTGCAGAACATAATTTGCAAAACTTTGCAGCCAAGCTGTTGAAATAATATTGCCACTAGATTTACTCCAGTCCATTAAAACCATAGTGGTGGTTCTCTCATCTTTCATGAACCCTTGCCAGCTCTGCTGACTTCATGGATTTTGGTATGATCTCTGCCCTCACATCCCTTTGACTTTTTCTTTCTTTTGTTATTTATGTAGTTTAAGCATTAAGAACCACTAAGGAACCGTGTTTCTATCCTCCTGATAGCTCTAAAAACACAATAGATGAGGGAGAGCAAACGGAAATCTTCTAAAAGCCTGCATGAGAACCTGGGTGCTGCAGCATAAGTGGACTGCACCACCCATGAAAGATCTCCTGAGAGTGTCAAAACAAGTCACTGAGGAAGAATTTTCTGATAAAATAGTGTGACCTCCTGAACACTTTATTTAAGATAACTAATTAATCTGACATGTAAAGATAGTAACATGAACCTCCTCCACTACCAAAAGCAGAGACTGACTCTAAACTTGCAGAAGTCTCCTGATTACAGATAATCAGCAGACTCAATATATGCTACCAGCAACAAAGGTATCCTCTCTAGATCACAATCTCCAGAATACTTTTGCCATACTTTATTCACTTTTCATCTCAGGGTGATGATTTCATACTCCCTGATTTCTGATTTTCATTCCCATAGAAGAATACTCCATCTTAGATTTTTTCCAGCTATAATAAAAATAATTGTGCTGGATTTCCAAAAAAACTATTTGATTTTATTTGTTTTATCATTTCATTTATTTGTATGTTCTTCTTGCTTCCTTCCACTATTTCATTGCACTTCACCACAAACACATGCTGGAGACCCACTTGGAAGTAGTGTATAAAGTATAGAAAATATAATGTAGAAAAGAAGGAAGACAAAATGGCATTTTGAAACTCAACACATTTCCAAAACCAGAAGCAGCATTTTTCTGAAACAAAAGCTTTTATAAATGTCTGAAATTATCTTAAAATTATGCTTCACTGAAAATTATAAACATATTCATTTTAATTTTTAGTTTAGACAGAAAGGAAACTCATCAGTGACGACATCTCCTGTACAAGCAGCTTTCAGAGGCCGAAGCAGACCTCGGTCTGTGTCTTTAAGAAGCAGGGATGACAAGGGGCTGGCGTGCAGTGGCTGTTAGCATTTCCAAGATGCTTTGTATTATGGCAGGGCAGAAGAGTTGACAGTCTCTTCTCAGTTCTGTGGTTAGCTGGCTACAGGCATGCAGTCATTACTTTATATTAATGTGAGATGTGAACATTGTTTTGCTGGTTGTAATTATTCTCTAAGTGGTACAACCTTAAAAATTACAGCTTTGGAGGATCTCTTCCTCTGTAGTTCTTCCTGGGAGTCGCTGCCTGGGTCGGTTCCCAATAATGAGATTTTCTAAGGAGGCTGGGAATGTATTGATTGATTTATTTGCTTTTGGATGCTAATTAACTTTGATGTTCTGCAGCCACACTCCTGGCTGCCATACTGCTTGCAGGGGAGCAGTGGAGCTGGGCCTCCATTTAGGAACAGGACCACTGTGGGGGTCAGATGGGAATAAGTGTCACTGGTTTGTGTTGCATTTACTTCCTGAGCCAGAAGCAGAAACCTTTCTGAAGGGCCCTTCTTTTCACAGGACATGCCAATGGACGGGAGCAGGGGAGTCCCTGCACACCAGGCTTTTCTAGTATGGGCAAAGAAGGCAGATATGGCCCAGTTTGGGGGCTGCCTTCCAGTGAACTGGGAGTGAGAGCTGTCCACTCCCACCCAGGGAGCTGTACCTTCTGGCAAAGGTTGTCTTGCAGCCAGTAGGGCCTCCAACTTCCACCCTGATCAGAACAAAAGCAAGGCAAAGACATCTGAAACAATTGCTTAAGCAGTGATGAAAGGGATCAGCCTCCCTTTATCTCCACAAAAGACACTGTGTCATCAGTCTTTGCACCATATTTCAGCACTATTCTCTCCACCGAGCCTGCCAGTGAGGGGCTGTGCAGCTGTGCAAGCAGATGTGGTGATGGGTTCAGTGTTGTTGAGTCTAAGGTTTGGATGCAACCCAAATGGCTTCTCTCACACAGGCGAGAGCCATGAGCAGCGATGACCTCTGGTAACACTCAGCTCTCAACGGGATCATAACCACAGCCCTTCCCTCCATCACCATAGCCCCTCAGTACGCACAGAAATGAGGTGCTGGAAAGCCAAGAAGCACACATGAGTCCTGCTAGGCTTCGGGATCATGCTGCTGTGGCACACTAATCCTCAGGCCAGCAGAGAAAATTTAGAAAGGGATATAGCTGGCTAATGCCACACACTGATGTTCCCTCCTCAGCCCGACACTGACAAACACACCAAAGGTGTCTGGCCTTCAGCTAGGGTGCACAGTGTGCTTCAAGGTCCAAGTGAAATTGCAGTGTTCAAATTCTTTGCATGGAAGTGCAAACACATACTTTTCTTCTTTACTCCCTCCCTCTCCACTCTCTTCTGTTTTTATCTCAGTGCACATCAGGGCAAAGTGAAATAGGAATGAGGAGATGCACCCATTTCTTTTGGTACTGCAAAAGAGAGATGGCCTTTTTATGGGGGAAACAACCCTGTGCTTACAGAATACCAGTTTAAGAGCTCTAACTCTTAAATGTTTACATGATGCTGCATCTACAACAGCAACACATGTGATACCACATTTCTGGTAGCAGCCTCCCCAACCATCATTTTGCCACACACATAAGTCAGCAAGACCTCCTGCATGTTGCTCATGGAGCTCTGGCTTTGTGCCTCTCCTCCAACCAATTTATACCACACTCTGAATATTCAGCAGCTTGCCACAGTGCCAGAGCCAAGCCATAAATCCCTTGTGGGGAGTTGTGCTATAAATGTCCACTTGGACCTCTAAACTGTCAGAATGAATCAGGCTGTCCTCTGGGGCCACCAGGAAGTGGCCCCTTCCCTGCTCCTAGTCACAGTCACCCTTAGGGTGGAAAGGGCCAGTTACCGACTGCTGAGGCTTAGGAAGGACCCATTCTGTCTGGAGCATGGTGCTGTGTTCAGCGACAGGATACAACACACTGCCTGTCCCTTCAGTTGCGTCCAAAACCCTGGGTAGTGGCCCCAGTTATCAATAGGTGATACAGGTCTGAGATCTGGACACAGATTTCACAGATCAATAGGTTTGAGATCTGGACACAGCTTGGTAGCTGCTTTTTTACCTCATATCTTAAAAGCCAGACTACAAATGATGCTACAGAAGAGGTGAGTGAGGAGACCCCCAGTTAACCTGGACAATTTACTCTTTAGTAGGATGCAGAGAGCCTCACTGAACTTAGGGTGAGACAGCTGAAGCTCTGCCTTGTGGTGAGGGATCTAGCACAGACAGATGGCCCAATGGAGCAATGTCAAAAACCTTTCACATTTCGGTAAGACGTGGCAAGATGAGAACAGGCAAGAAAAGCTATGGAGACACCTGTTCCTGCTCATGACATGGAGGCAGCAGAGAGCTGGCGCTGCTCATCAGCAGGATGGATGCAATTATCCCTCTAGAGAGTAGGCAAGTAGTAGGGTATAACCATTCATTCACAGTAAACTGATTTTTGGTCTTCTGCTTCCTCTCTCTTTCTAATCCTGGCCCATATCCCCCATGATTATTCAGATATCAAACTCCTCTTTAGCTGCCATGATTTGCACTAGAAATCCAGCCATGGGCCAACAGTCTGAGCTTAGTGACAGATCAGAGGGTGTTATGGGATCTTTCTTTGAGCTCTTAGACAATGAAAGGACAGTTTTTTTCCCAAACCTTCTTACTGACTGCCACATTTAATGAAGATACATATTGGGACAGTCAGCACTTTAGGTGGTGAGACCGTCAGTTGTCTTCTGCAATGAAGAGGGCATATTTTTCACCCCTCGAGTTACTGAAGCTTATTGAGACAGACTGCAAGAGATTAATTACCCCAGCTGAAAAGTCTGGGCCTGCTAAATCTTGTAGGGTGGCTAGCTGGGCAGCACTATTGCAACACAAAGATGACTCAGCCACATAGCATCCTTGTTGGCATCCCATTAACTGCTGTGGAGACGATTATTTCTTTATTGCTAAACCAAGTCTGTCAGTGGCTTGGGGCATTTATATGAAAAATGTAACAGAGGAGGAATAATAATTCAAAACATGTCAGACCAGAAAGCCATGGCTCATCATATCAGACTCCTTCTGCCTGAAAACCAACCAGTTTAGATCATTCAGAGTGGGTGAACCAATGCCACAGATGCTTGTGACTTCACCGAAGGCAGCGCATCCTTCCAGGAAAGCAGGATCCCCTTCTCATACAAGTAGCCTTACAAATATAGAAACAGAGGAGAGCAGAGTAATTCTCCGAGTAGAAGCTACATCAGCAGAACTGACTCAGAAGAGAAATTTGGTTTTCAAAGTTTTCCAAGAGGCGTCAGCTGCTCCTTGGTGAAGTGATGCTAGCAGGCAGCGTCCAAGTTACTTTCCCACTGTGGGAACCAAACTCTTTTAAAACTGTTTTGACTGTAACCAAGGAATTAGAGAGATGGATGAAGCCAGCCGAAAGTGTGACAATCTCCTAAAGGCACACAGATGGTGAGCAGACACTGCAAACTGATTCACTTTGAGCGATCACTTTCCTGAAGCACATTTTGGACAGTTTTCAGCCTCTCTGAGGACCTCAGGAAACCCGTAACTTTTCCAAGGCAAAATGAGGGGCAGGAAAGGAGAAGGAAAAAAGCATGATTTTTCCTTGAAAAGCACATTCACACGTAGTTAGTTATTTATTTGCCCTTTGACATTGAGAGAAGCTCATCTCCAAGAATGATCACCCGTGGCTCAGCCCAGATGGAGGTGGGCTGCAAATTTCATTGCCAGTGCTAACCATGAAAAGATTTTCCCGTTTTACCAGAAACCACAATCTCCCATAGTTCCCAGACTGCTCAAGTGATGTATAGCTTGGTAATTGTCCTGAAAGATAAGGGAAAGCCTCCTCTGTGGCTGCATTTGATATTGGCCTGATGTATGGGATTACTCAGTGCCAGCTCAGTGGAGGGTGTCTAGAGACAGTGTGGAATATGTTTCTCTGCCTCTTCTCGCTGGGGAAACTCTGCTGGTGGCAAGCAGGATCCTGAGGGCTGAAAATTGCTTTCCCACATCTAACATCCCTTTCATAGCAGCCTTAGTCAGTTTTTGGCATGAGGACTAGAATTAAAGAGTTGTTTATAGCTGCTCCAGAGCCTCCTCTGCAGTGCTACCACCCCTGTGGCACCCCTGCACTGGGGATTAAGTAGAGCTGCTGAGACAGCTCAAAATGGTAGGAGTGAAATGGGGCACGGCAGGGAAAGTCTTGCAAGTGGAAGAGGGCAAAAAGCTTCTGGAGAGGGAAACCTTCACCCACAGCAAGTGGCAGAAGCATCTTTTCTTGTGTCAGAGGAAGTGATAGTGGACAAACTGACTGATGGACTGACTATTGCAAACACTGGTTGATGAAAATCCAGCAAACCAGATGAAGCCTGATACAGAGATCTTGCAGCTTGGAGCCAAATGGAAGAGATGCACCACTTGAGATTTTCAGATAAGTCTCTGTGATAGCTATTTTTCCACTTTCCAGAGAGAAATGGGGATCCTGTCAATAATCTGAGATAAGATTGTGCAAGCAATCGGGACAAGCAGCCACTAGATGGCATGTCCATCCTCACCCAAACTCGGTATCTCACAGCCGTGAAAGTCCAGGATACCCCGCTCATCCCACGCAAGCACAGCAAAAGGACAATATATTATCTCAGCATCTGCTCTAAGAAAACGCTGGCACACTGTGCAGTTATTTTGCATCGGGGATCTGCAATCTGATGAACATTCCTCTGTGATTTTAAAAGGATTTAAAAATAAGCTGCACACAGATTTTGCCAACTTGCTCTCATTGGTTTCAGTGAAGATGTACGAGGCCTGCAAAGAGCATTTATGTGCAAAACAGCTCGTAAAAAGAAATATACAGTGCTTTGTTCTCCCACAGGAGGGCTAGTGAATTATTTGTGTAGAACCCACATGAAGTAAGACGTTATTGGTAGATACTATTTTCCAGATCCTCAGCTGCTGTTATGTGGTATACTTCCCTCATTTATACTAGCTGAGAGTCTAGTCTCTAGGTCTCCAGATCAGAATTAAGCAAGACACCAAGCAGTCTTTGGAGAAAGGAGCTTTTATTTGAGGGGACTGCCAAACACATTAGATTTGGACAACTTTCTCTCGGAGATTTAATCTCAGAGAACTGGCAGAACAGAAAAGGTCCAGAAACAGGAGTGAATCAAGCACATTAGCACATTTATGATGTGAGCCACAGTGTTTTCCATGTAGCAACAAATATTTGAAGTCTTTAAAGCAAAGAGTTCCAGTGTAGCTTTTGTCATGAAAAACTGGCTTGCACTATACATAAATTGAGAAGGAATCCAAGCTTATAGATTTCCCTATCAAGTAAGTCTTATATACTGTAAAGAAATTGGGTTCTAGTGCAAAAAAAGCTTAAATCACACCCCCCTCCCTGATTTTTTTCCCACTACAGTATGAAGAAAGTTTAGAAGTATCCCTTGCATTTTCTGTTTGTTCACAAAGGCAAAGACTGTGCTCTTATTTGGTGATGTTTTGAAATTATCCCTTCAAGAAATACTATTTTATTAATTCAGTGAAGTAACACTTTGTGTTTCTCTTGCATGCCTATGAATTTTCTCTAGCACTTATTAGAGGGTGAGTCAAACCATCCGTAGCTCTCTGTAACAAGAATTAGATTAAATTAGACAATGAAAATATTATTTTCTCAAAGAAAAACAGTAACAAAAAATAAATATTTGAGTTTCCTAAACACATTTAAAACTGATGGGAAGCATACAGCAAAACTATATGGCTGGGAGGGGAGGGAAATGGAGTCTCACATTTTGTGAGTTCTCAGCGTTGCTAATCACAGGGGAGTCATGGAGCACTACTGAAACTCTTTATATGTTTTATATAAAACATATATAAAATGTTTTTTTATATGTGCTTTATATGGTGCAAATAACAAATATTTATCCCCAGGAGAGCACTATTGGAGATCTAGCCCCAGATTTGAGACTAAAGGGAGACACCAAGTGGAAGAAAGACTCATAACTAATTACAAGTTGCCAGCGGCCCTCAAAGATTTAATTCCTGCATGAGGTTTGCTGCAGCTTTATGTGCCAAGGTCCATTTGGGCACTTCACTGCCCATGTGGTCATTGAAACGTGCATCTGTGTGAGAAAAGAGAGTGAGGCAAAGGTGGAAAAGAGATTCTTTCTAGTGCAAGATTTAAAATGGCTTAACATAGCAAGGAGGAACTTGGATGCCTTAATAAATGAAATTGAAGGGAATTAAGACTCTAAATACTTTTGTGGATCTGAGCTTATGTAAGAGGTATTAGTGACATAGGATTGTTTGTTCCGCTTGCCTTGCTCCTTCAGGTAAATCATGCCAGTGTTGCAAACAATTCCCTGAGAAAATACCCAGCCTGCCAGTACCAGCTTCTGAATGCTCTCATTTACTTCAGCAGACCTCAAACTGGGTTCTCCTTCTTTGGGTTTTCTGAAGTGTTTATGTTAACTGGACTGAAAAGGATGACTTCTCACCAGTCTCTGGAGCTGTGGAGTGTGGAAATAATACTGCCTAGGCAACAGGGAACAGCTGGAACTTTCCCTGCACAGTTCCAACACAGATCAACAGGGACCAGCAATGTTTGCTCCTCTCAAACCAAGGTAACAGACAGTTAAAAGAAATGCCAAGATATAGATGAGTGTTTAAAAATGTTTATTCAGCCTTCTATCAGATGACCCTGATAAAGGTCAACATGGGTGCCAGAAATGAATAATGCATGATATCTGCCCAGAAGTGCCTACGTTTTTCTAGTGCCAATTCTCTTCTTCATATTTTGAAAGACAAGGGCAGATGCATTCAACTCTGAATCCAAGTTATGAACTTAGGAGGAAAGCAATCTTATCAGCACTCTGGGTCCTTCTTCCTACCTTGCAGATAAATGCATGTTCTTAGCCAGGAAGCCCAACTTCCAAAATACTTTTACGGAAAGATATTAAGCAAAACAGCTCAAGTCCATTGGAAGGGGAGGAATCTCCTAGTGCTTTAGCATTTTGTAACCTCACAGTGCAAAGCTGCACATAAAATCCAGAGTATAACTTCAGTCTGTAAATATTAGATCAAAAAAAGGTAATAGGTGAAACTATGTACTCCAGAAATCTGCCTTTAGAAACAAGAACCTACTTGGTTCCTGGAAGAACAGTGGATATTCTTGTTGTCCCTGAACAGGAGGTTGGAATTCAAGGTAACCCCAGCGAGCAACCAAGCCCTACGCAGCCCCTTGCTCACTTCCCACCAACAGGATCGGGGAGAGAACTGGAAGGGTAAAAGCTGGAAAACTCACGGTCTGAGATGCAGACAGTTTAATAAAAAGAGGAAACAAAGCCAGGCACACAAACGAATCAAAACAAGGAATTAATTCAGTGCTTCCCATGGAGAAGCAGGTGTTCAGACACCTCCAGGAGAGCAGGGCCCCATCATATACAATGGTTACTTGGGAAGACAAATGCCATCACTGCAGATGTCCCCTCTTCTTTCTTTCTCCCCACAGTTTATATACTGAGCATGATGCCATATGGTTTGGAATATCCCTTTGGTCGCTTGGATCACTGGTCCTGGCTGTGGTTCCTCCCAGCCTCCCAGCTTCCTCACCACCGTGGCAGCATGGAAAGCAGAAAAGCCCTCGGCTCTGTGTGAGCTCTGCTCAGCAATAACAAAAACATCTCTGTATTATCAACCCTGTGCTCAGCACAAATCCAAAACACAGCCCAATACCAGTCACTGTGAAGGAGATTAACTACCCCAGCAAAAATCAGCACGCCTGCAAAAGACACAAACAAAACACCTTGTATGTCCAAGGAAAGAGAGCACAGCTGAAGAAGCAGGATATTGCTGTGTAAGAGGAAGAAAAAAATTTTGGTGTCTTCTACAGAAGCATTAAGGAATACAGTCAAGTTCTTCAGGTTTTCATCCATATCTACAGGTGTTTCAAAGGACTGAGCCTGAATGCTACCTCTTTGAAATGAATTTCTCGTTACCAAAGACAACTGCAAAATGCACAAGAAGGATTGTAAAATTGGATTAAGTCCTAGATCCGGCTAGTTTCACAAAGTCCCACTGTGGATGTTATTAGCCCAGGCATACCCAGGTACTGAGTTCATCAAAACAAACAAGCGATTCTTAGTGAGCGGGATGCATTTCTGAAACCCATCTGGTCATTTTCTCTCTTATCTCCCTCAAATGAGCTAGCCCGTGGCAACAGTCATGGACTCTTCTCAACCTAGAGATACCTGCGACCTGCTCACAGACCTTTAGAGATTTGTTTCTGTGAGGATTTTTTTGTTTGAAGGGAGAAATTTAGGAAAGCACAGGATGGTAAATCATGATGATTTGGTCCAGCAAATTTCCCATCTCAAGGGTCAGAGAGATGTCCAACATGTATAGGGGCACATGCTTCCATACTTGCTAATGCTTAACAGACCAAAAAAATGTAAAGTTCAATAGTCCCAAATCTAGTGCCAAGGAAGACATATCCCTATGTGCTGCATTTCCCAGCACTTATCAAGGGGTGATCAACCTTTTCTCACAAAATACCAAGTTTGGGAGTGCAGTCACCTCTGTAATAGTCAGCTTTGAGGGACCCATACCAGGATACAAAATAACCCAACTACACACAAATCTGCTTCCCAGTTATATGGTGCCTCTGGCAAGACAGTTAACTTTTAGCTTATCCAAGTCCAACTTCTGGAAAACTTCAATTGCCTGCATTTCTCATTTCAGCCAGGGGAGGGCAACTGGTCATCAGGAAAACAAGATCAGTTTATTAAAGCTGCTGTGCACTTCCAAGTCCCAAAATACAGAATATAAAAAATACTTTAAGCCTGAAAACATGCTTTTTGATAAATATGTTTTCCCCTAATACAAGTTATAATAGTCCCCTCTTGCCCTACAAGCTTCAGCAACCACTGCACTTTTATTGCTCTTCATTCTAACCATTATTCTTTCTACATAATTAATCTGATAGTAAATCACAGCTTGGGGCAAATAAAAGAGGATTTCACTTATGTGCCATGAGCACACTTCAAATTAGACTTGACAAAATCTGTAATTTTAAATTGTGCTTTGAATTCTTTCTATTTTATACTGTTCTATCAAACAGACATTAACCATGAACTCTACGTTGTTTGGTCATTTTGTTTTTAACTTGGAGTTTGAACAGAAAGAAAAACCAAACCAACACCAGCAATTCTTTGCTCTGTTTTTGAAGTCTTTTCTCTTTGTCAAAGGAACTTCAAAAGAACATTTGTTTTTAAAGTTACACAGTTTGTAGTGATAATTACAGCACTCATCACTGCATCACCTGGACCACTCAATGTCTTGGACCTATCAGCAGAGAAATCCTTCCTCTCCTAGAGTCACAGTAATGTGTGGCCAATTCAAAGACTTTTTAAGGGAAATAGATATGCAAACATTAGAAATCTACGTGTCTTCCTGTTTCGCTGTTCTCAATGCCAAAGACGAATTTCCTCCCACTGGCATGTGCAACACTGGGCAGCAACCTGTGCCAGCTGAACCTCACACTCTTTATTCTCAGAGATCCTCTGAGAGTAAAGAAAAGAAGTTTGGTCCCTTCCAATCTGCAGCTTGCAGCCAAACAACCCTGAGACCTTCCATTCCAGCTTCAGAGAGACATGAATAGCTGCTTGCACATAAAATGGTGGGAACTTGCATCCCACTGCTCCAGGATGGCCCCTACCCAGCCAGACATGAGTTTACCAACAGAGAATGAGGGGGCTGTAGCTCTCTCCATCATTATCAGCCACCAATAATTAGCCACCCATGCTGTATTTGTGTTTTTCATTGCAAAGCAGTGGGGACTGTGCAGCTACTCACAACCCAGGGCAAGACTGCAAACAGCCACAAAAGCACAGCCAGCCAGCCAGCTCTGTGCAGGGCATTAGTATTCCCCTGTGCCTGAGGAAACAGACCTTGTATACAAATGAATCAGAACCTGTATGAGGCTGCATCGCAGGGACTTGGACTCCTGTGCTGACTTCCCTTGTTTACCCACAGAATAGGCCATGACTTGATTTGGTACAGAGATTAATTCCTCCTAAAAAGAAAGTATTCATTTGACAGGGAATGGTTGTTGCGTTTGAAATGAAGATGGCCCAAGGCAAAAGCAGATTGCTTGGCTCAGTAACCCACTGGCTGGTCTCTGGCTGCCTTTGAAATGGTATTCGGTTTTCGGCCTTACACGCCACATAATGGTGGGTTTCTCCAGCCTGGGTGTTTCCTTACAAGCACTTTTGTCTAATCACTAGCTGAGAATCCTGCCTGATGTGTACATTCTAAAAGATGCTGTTTATTCTTGGGCTTTTAGTCTGCCATCTGTGCACAGCTTAGCTGCAACATCTCAGTAGATCTGTTTCTCCTCTGCTGCCAAGTCCCCTTTGCAAGCCTTCAGAAGAGCATGATTCACGTCAGACTTTCTAATAAAATTCAGGCACTTTGGAAACTCTCTTTTAAAACCTATTCCCTTCTCTCAGCAAATGCAGTGGTATAGACTTAATGCTTTTTCTAGACTCACTAGTTCATATCCAAGTGGCACTCAAGCATAACCAGTTATACATGCAATCACTGATGCATATATACTCCCACACTGCCCTTGCTAACATGTATCCCATTCTCAAAGCCTCTGACACAAATTAATTCAGGCACCAGAGCTGCTGGCACAATCCATTTGCACTGCACCTTGTAATCACTTTTTATTTAAAACCCATTTTCTTTAAGAAACAGCCTTTGCACTAATCCTCAGGGGAAATATTTGGAGCCCAGGCTTCCTTCCTCAAAGTAGGACACTTTTTGTAAGAATCAAAAATGAGCTACATGCTCAGTATCTGTAGGCTTGGATAATCTGTCAGCACACTAATAAGAAGAACACTAAATATAAGCACAGGCAGATGCTATTTCACCTGCCCCACAGAGCCTTGTGTCATAACAGGTAAGCATTCTGGCTTACAGAGTACAGGCATAAGCCTGAGCAGATCTTTGAATTAAAGACAAAGATTATTACACAGAGGTAAACGGTAAAGAAAAAGTACTGTCAGTATTTTGTTTGAGAATAGAAGAGTTTTTAATGAAGGTTAATCCTGCTTGAAAAGAAATGCTGGAGTGCTGCTGATTTCCAGAGAGACATGGTCTCCAAGACTGGTTGTAAATGAGTTTTCAGATATTGCCCCAAATAATTCCCATGCATAATTTGGCCTCGTCTTAGACACTAACAACTGACCTTATGAATTTTTTTTGTATGAGAAAGGAGTCTGAGCAAAATTAGACCGTTTGCAGGCCATGAATAGCCTGGTACTGCTGTGAACAGCTGCAGAAATAGGGGTGGTGAGACCACACCCCCAAAAACCCCTTTGCAGAGCGAGTCATTTCACTTCCACCTTATCATCCCTCTTCTGCCTCAGCACCTGCATTTCAATTCCCTCTCTCCAGCTGAGCCCTCATACCAGCTGATGAGCTTGCAGTTACCTGCTGGTGGCACAGAGGAGGACATGGAGCTCACAGTACCGCATGCAAGGTGTGTGGCACTCAGCAAGTGACATTTGGTCTCCAGGTGCAGCCACCTCCCGTGGCCCCTCCTGTCTCACTCTATCCAACACGCACGAAGAAGGACTTGTTATGCGACCTGTCTTTGCCCATTGCATGGCCACACGCTCATCCTGACAAAAAAGATGTCTGCAGGATAATACACAGGATAGTGGGAAGGCTCCTGAGTGCTACTGCTGAAAAAGAGAAGGATGTGTTTAATCCTGGTACTGGAGGAGATGATTGGGAGCTGCCAGAAAGGTTTGGACTGGATGGGACTCTAAATGCAAGAATCAAGGTCAAGTAAATGCAATTAATAAAGTACAGCCTAGAAAAGGACCTTTTAAAATCTTTTCCTTGAAGCCTGGTAGCGTAGTAAGGAATCAGCCTTCAGACACAGAAAGGTGACCAAGAGGCATCTTGTAAGGAGAGAGCAAGGTGGCCATTGTACACCTGTACTCTCAGTACAAAAGCCAAACTGGTTTTTGCTGCCTCCAGGAATGATGTCTGGGATCTTGTGAGTTTGCTGGTCCTCCTCCTGCCAGCAGAATACATGAAAGTGAGGAATGCTGTTCCTCAGAAGGGTGAGGGACCTCCTGATCTTCCTTCATTTTAGGATTAGCTTCATGGGTTTGGTTTCAGTATCTTTGAAATGAGGATTTACAGAGGATCCCATTGTTGCTACTGTTAGATTGCCTTACCACTTTTATTTTTATTTGCTTTCTGCCAGTGGAGAAGAGGCAGGATCCCATTGGGCTAATTATGCCACGTGCCAAGAACAAAGAGCTGGTGGTTTGAGCTTGCTGCCTGCTGCGCAGAGCGGATACACTGCACAAAACAGAGAAGCCCAGGGAAACAATGCACTGGCACTGGTCAGCAGAGCAAACAGCAGCCACACCATGCGAACCCTCACCGCCCTCACAGTGCTGGAGGCACTGGGGCAACAAGAGCTTAACGGGGTTTGGAGGGGGAGCAATGTGCAGCCCGGCTGATGTTTACAGGATTCACTGGGGCAGCGAAATTGCCCACTGGAAAAATCTTTCGGTGGGTCATCAGACTTGCTTTCACTGGGCAGGGAGCCACAGCGTGCGTCTCGCAAGACCAGACACGCTGCGAGTGGTTGAGGGGTGTTTGTGTGTGTGTGTGTGTGTGCGCTTGTTGCACCTCCTTGGCGGGCCAGACAGAGGGCTCAAGGGAGCAGCCGGGCTCACGGCAAGCGCAGCGAGCAGGGCAAAGGGCCCCAGCGCACTGCCTGGCCACCTGCCCGAGCGGAGCGGGGCGACTTGGCCACAGGTGGAGAGGAGGAGGCAGCGGCCGAGGCCTCGCAGGTGGGCAATGGGAACCGTGCGGCTCGGTTTGAGGAGCGAGCAGCAGGGGCTCGGAGCGGGCAGTGCCGGGCGCTGCGCGGAGCCCCCAGGGCCGCAGGAGCGCACGGCCGCGGGCATGGCGGGCGACGCGCCGGCTCTGCGCAGCGCCCGCCGGGGGCCGGGCAGGGCCGGGGGCGGTGGCCCGCCCCGGGGCCGGCTCAGCGCAGCCGCCGGCTCCGCCCCGGGGGCCACATCGGCGGAGGGGAGCGCTGCGCCGAGCTCAGCAGTGCCCAGCCCGCCAGCAGCAGGTAGGCGCGCCGCGGCCGCCCGTGCCGGAGGGCCGGGGAGCGGGGCGGCACGGGAGGGGAGGCGCGGGCCGGGACTCCCTCCGCCGCGCCCGGACACGCCGCTCCCCTCGACCCGGGGGTCTCGGCGTGGCGGGACGGGGGCCGTGCCCGGCAGAGACTTCCCGGGGGGTTTCTGCGGGGCTGTCTGGTGGCCGGGATGGGAGCTCCACGGCGGTTCGGCAGCAGCAGCCGGGCAGGCAGCGGGGCTGCGTGCGGGGCCGGGGGAGCCTCTCTCTCCCCGCTGCTCGCCGCTCTCAGGCGCGCCCCTGCACACTCGAGTCGGGGCTGAGCTGTGAGACCCCGGTGTGTGACCTGAGAGAGACCTTGGCCAGGTGCAGCGGACCCTGGACAGGAGCGGGTTCTGCGGGCCCGGCGGGTTGCCGCTGTGCGGGCATTTCAGCCGAGTGCCTCTGCTGCCTGCTGATGAGACTGGGCATACAGCTGGCTTCAGTCGGCTCTGTCTTGATTGATTTCCAAGATGTGGATTAGATGCTTCTGTAGCGATCTTACCCTATTACGACTATAGAAATCTGGTGCTGGCCAAGCCTGCCGTGTCCCTTTCCCCCCCTTCCCTTTTAAGATCCCTGCAGGGAGTTCAGAGTAGTGCTTGAAGTTCAACAGCTGGCTGGATAGATGTTGGCTGTGAATTGCCTTTGCAGTGCAACTGCAAACAGATTTGTGGTGACAAATCTGTTGATAAGGGGAATAAGGGGATAGCTAGCGGCTTGTTACAATCCAGGCATGCCGGTTCTGCCTCAGAGCATTAAAGTTCTGCTGTGTGTGCTTTAATGTAAAATGAGGTGTTTGGTACAAGTTAAAAAAAAGCCAAAACCCAGACCCAGCCATCCTGGAATCTAAACGTTGGCTTCAGTAAACTGTAAAGCTAGTTTAGGATAAAGTGTCCCTGTGTCTTAGACGAGCTTAGCATATTGTGTATAAGTTGAGAAGTTGAAACTTTACTAGTGGTACAAGGGAGGGACAGTGTCCTATTGCAGTGCCCTCAGAGTTAGTGGCTGGGGAGAAGAGCTGCTCTTGGAGGTGTTTGAGCTGCTGTTGACAGTAGAGGTTCACAGGCATGTAACCCATCCCACCACTTGTGAGGCCTCTGTGTAGTTAGCTTCTGACAACACCCGTGTGCTTCTGTGAAAGCAATGGTGTACAGCTGGAGAGCTTGACTTGAAATCTGCCATCAGTGATACTTCCTCTCCAATTTTTTTCCGTTTATTTTTTTGGGTGTTTTTTTTGTTTTTTTGTTTTTTTGTTTTTTTGGTTTTTTTACTTTCTCAGACATCTTGGGCTTGAGAAAAATCCCCTTCAAAGCCTGAGATGTGAGCCAAATGCTGTAAAGCTTGCTTGCTGCCTGAGAATTGTCAAACAGAAGCCTGTGGCTTGAATCCTTTTGGTGGACCACAAGGTCAAAGTGTAGAAACACTGCTCTGAAAATCTAGATGGAGCTGTCTAGTGAGAAGAGCAGTCTTGATACTGTGCTGCTGTATGCTGATGTCAAGCATATGATGAGCTGTAAAAATGACTAATTACTCCGCTGCTACTAAATACTTCATGAGCATTAAATGTGAAGAAAGTGTTAATGAGGCAGAAGGGCACTGGGTGGTGCAGTCAGTGACCTGTTCTGCAATATCACTACAAGGGTGGTAGAAGATCTGCCAGTGTTCCATAACAGAACCTCTTGCAACAGTGAGGTGGTTTTTAACATTCACACTTGGTTTTGGTCCTTTGGCTGGAGCAGGGACTCCCACAGCTGCAGCTGTGTTTCTTTAGAAAAAAAAAATTTTTGGATGCTTGCTCATGTTGGGCTGCTCACACAGGTGAAAAGAGTCTTTGCCATCTGCTCTGCAAGCTGATGTGTGGATTTGGAACAGCTCAGAGAAGTCAGTAGCCTCTCCTCACTCCTAACATCGTGTCATTTAACACTCCTTTCATAGAAGGATCTTGCTGCCACAATAGCTTCACTTGGTGTAGCCTCCTTGGACCTGAACCCCTCTTTGTCTTGGTGTCTCCATCCCTGCCGAGGGCTCTGGGACCACTGAGATGGCATTCTCATCCCTGTGCTGCAGGGCTGGGTGAAGTCTTGCAGCATCTGCGTGCAACAGAAATAGAGCAAGACGCAAGCTGAGTGCCTGGAGAAAGCCCTCCCTGTGGGCAATCTCTCTCCTGCTGCATGGAAGCTCCTCCCTTAAGAGGATTTAGCGGCTTTAATGATGTGGCTCATCTGGACTCTCTTCATTACTGTTATTGTCTCTATTTTAGTTCTGGGCTGACGGGCAGGTGTAGTGTGACCTACAACTGTAAGCTGCTGCAGGAAATGCTCTAATGAGGCCTTTCCACAGATCTGTGGAGATTTTCTTGTCCCTGCTACTCAAACCATCCTGCTTCAAGCTCTGTGAAGTGCAAGGGGGGCTGGTTTGTATGAAATTTCTGATGTGACTGTAACCAAGGAAAGGTTTTATCCCTCTTCTGTTACTCCATGTGCTGGTCTCACAGCTGTAAGGGTCCATCCAGGACTGCAGGTGTTCGTCCAGTAGATGTTTAAGTCACAGGGATGCAGGTGGGAGTTTTGCAGACCTATGGTAACCACAGGTCCCAGGGCATTCTTCAGCTGAAGCTGTGGCTCGGGTTCTTCATGCCTGCTGGCATTGTTACAGCAGGAAGCACACAGCACAGGCAAAAGGTGTTGCCACAAAGACCTTTGGGCACTGATCAAAGAGGGTCTGTTACGGGAATGCCAGGGTGATTCTGGGAATGGGATCATGCCCCATGCTATCTGAAGCAGTGATTATTGCCCCACTTTAATGCTGCCGGTGGAATGGCAGTCACTTTCTTCCTGCTCTCGTTTCTGTAGGCTGCTGAGTTGGAGGTGCTAGAGAGGGTGGGTCTGGCAGGGCTCAGGCTCTGGTCGAGTAGCTCGGAAGGGTGGAGGAGGTAGCAATGTTTCCAGTGGGCCTGTGTAAGAAGGGACGATCGAAGCCTCAGTTCTTGCACTTACTCCTCCGTTTCCTCTGTGGAAAAACTTATGTGCACCAAAACGAACTTATTTCTGTCAGGAATTATGGCACTCACCCTACCGTGCCTTAACTTCACCTCTCTAAAACTGGAGCATGACCTCTGTATCCCCTTCTTCTCTATCCGTGCCTTAATTTGTCTCTGAACGTGGATCGTGCCATTCAGAGATCTGGAGTCCTTTTGTGCAGCAAAGGGGCAGCTGGGCTCAGTAGCCTACTCCCCACCCTGCGGTTGTCAGCTTTACTGGGCAAAGAAATAAGGTGTGTGCTTGCACTAATGCATCTGTTGGAGGAATGTGGGATTGGAGCTTTCTAGAGGCTAATGATTAATGACATACGTGTGAAGGGGTGCCTGAGTGAGCCACCTTTCCTTTAGCAACTGTGTAATAAGATGCAATCATTACCTAACCACCTCTGTCTCTTTTTGGCTCTTCTGGATTCTTAGAGGGAATGAAATGGAGGAAAGGCTAAAAATTACAGGCTCTCTTGGCATGGTAAAAGGAATAATACAGGAGGCACAGTCAGTGCCAGCAGTTCCTTGATGGCTGGTTGGCTGTGGCAGAGCCTATTTGCTGAAAGCTGTCTGGGCTATCAGGGCTTGGAAACACTGAAGCAGTTAATGGCTGACTTCAGTCTAGATGGGGTGATAAGTGAAGCAAAGGAACTGCGCAGTGGAGATTGCTTAAATCACTGCTTGTGTGCACTGACAGATTCAGAGCTAGCTAATTTTCTGGAAGAAAGATGAGCCGTTACTTTGGGCTGCTCTGTGAAAGGGACTGCCTGGTAGATCACAGCAGAAAAAGGGAATAAAACAGTAGCCTGTTGGGATGGGAGCAGGGATTGGAGACTGTGGGCTCAGAACCCAAGCATGTGTCCTTCTGAACACCGCAGAGCCAGGGAAGCTGGGTGGTTTGTAGCTCATCCAGAGTAAATACAGGGGAAAAGGAGAAGGAGACTAAGCTGAGGACAAGCTTTGTCCTGTGGGAAGAGGTGTGCGCGCAGGCTGTCTGGCTGACTGCTCTAGTTCTTTGTCTCCTTGATGGAGCTTCAGAACTAGGACACCACCATTTAAAAGCAAGTCAAACCGCACTCCAATGCATGTACTTAATTTCTGCAAGTTGCTGGTGTGTTAAGTGCCCTGTCTGTCTTTAAGGAACTCAAAAGCTGAGTAGGACCAGAGGAAGAGCCTTGCACATAAGCAAAGTACTGGTGGGATTTGTTAAGGGTGCTGCTGATTTTAGTTTCTTTGCAGCACAGCCTTGAGGCAGGTGCATCATGAAAGTGCTTTACCCTTTACTACAAAATTGTTGCTGAGATGTAAGCAGATTTCTGATCTCTTCCAGTATGATCATAATCCCATAGCCATGTGTCCTGGAGAAATGCTGATCTGGAACGACCTGTATACATTAGGATATCCAGCAGCGTGAAGATTTGAAGTTATATAATGGGGAGTTCCCTTTGTTGGCAAAACAAGTCTACTTCAGTCTCTCATATACAGGCAAAGGAACAGATGAGCTGTCAGAGCTGCAGTCATGCACCTTGAGCTGAGCTGATCTTCCCACAGCTGGAGCTGGGAACTGCCCTTGGTCCCTCCTGCTGCCCAGCCATTGCCATGGAGGTAGTTTGGGGAAGGGGAGGGAAAGGAATTACCTTAGAGGGGTTTGCATAGCAGGGACTGAACATGCTGTAAAGTAGCTTTACCTGTTGGGAATGAAGGAGGCTGTGTCCCAGAGTTGTTCCGGAAGAGGGGTTACAGTCACTGGATCCAACCATGTTCTTCTCCACCACCTTGCTCTGGTCACTGCTCTTTGATCCTCTGTGCCCTCTCCAGGATGGGTTCAAGGGGCTACAGAGGAATTTGATGCCCTCAGCTCCTGCCTCTACAGGAGAGGCTTCATGCAGCATCTTGTCTGTCTCTAAAAGCAGCTGCTGCAGGATGCTGATTTTGCTTGAGCTGGTGGACCAGACTGCCGCAGGTTCGAGTGAGCTGCCTTTGGGGTTTTGTGCATTGTGTTGCCATGGGGTCTCGACCTGAGCTGTATTGGTGCAGGGCTCTTGGAACAGCATGCAAGACAGGCATGGAAAGGGCATCTTGGCACTTGCCTAGGACTTCAAGCACAGATACTGTCATCCCATAATATAAGAATATGCAAATCCTAAATGCCTGGAGCCAGTATGTCTCCTGTGATAGATGGTTAGCACTTTTGTTTGGAATCACTTGTGAAGTCTAATTTAACTAGGTTATCTATACTACTGCACAAAATGCCTCAGTGCTCTAGATAGACCTTTCCAGGGAAGTTTCTATACCTTTTGTGGCATTTCAGTTTCTAAATATTCAAGTAATAGAGGAAAAAATATTTGCATTGGGAGTGCCTTATTCCCTTCCTACATGATTTTCTTCTGATTTCTCCTTGGTCCTACAAATGGCTTACTTAACATTACTTAGAATGTGTGTGGAAAGAAATTGAAAAAAAAGCTCTCTATTCAGTGGTGTCAATATCAAGGGATTTTTTGAACTTTGGTCCCCGGAGCTATTGTGCCTGCTTTCAAAAGTCATTATGCAGACTGCTCTACTCCGCTCCTCTCCTCTCTGCTTGTAATCAATTAACTTGTCGAGTACTCTTTGCATAAAAGGGTGCTGTTCTGGCTGGTGTGGTGATAGGACACCATTTCTAGGGCTGCATTGGTTCTGGGGCTTCTTCCACTCAGTGGTGTGGCAAAAAGCATCCTCTTGCCGGCTGTGGAACTGCTCATGTGTCTGTCATGGGTGTCCTCATGTATTGAAGTTGCTGGTGATGAGTCAGTCTTGAGTGGCTTTGCTGGAATGTCCTCAACTTCCCAGTGTGCTTCCTTGTTCTCTTGTGCTCTCACTCCCTTTCTTCTGTGTCCTGGAGCTAGGCTTGCTGTAAAACAGAAGCAGAGCAGGACTTGGATTAAGGAGACAGACTGCTGACCTGCAGGTTAGCAAGGCTGTTTGGCCTTGCGGTTGCCTTGAATTTAGCACTGACCAAGGAGATATGGGAATTATTCTGCAGTATCCATGCTGCATGCTTGAAGATACTGGGGCTTAAAAGGCAGTCAGGAGTTCTAATTATGCTTGCCTCTGAAGTCTTTCAGGGGAGAGGAACTCCAACCAGACAAAACTTCAGCTGCCTAAATGTACTTCCCGACAGTCTAAGAAGCTGCTGGACTCTTCTTTGCATTCAGGTCCCTTTCTAATGCTGGCTTGCAGAGATGCACATGGAATAGCTAAAGAGCACACTGAGTTGTGCAGTAAGTCTGCCTATTCCCGAAGGAAGCTCTTTTAATTAGAGAAGACTTCTGCTCGGCAGCTGCTGTGCAGAACAGCGCTAGACCACAGCTGTGTGGAGAAGCCCTGGTGAGCCGTGTGAAACAAGGTAAAGGCACAGCCCTTCCCTGATTCCCTAGATGTCTGCTGCACTTCTCTGGGGAGACTACATGAGTGTGGGGAGAGACTGCAAGCACGGCAGAAGTTCCTGCAGGCTGGTGGTGTGGGGAGTGGAGCCCTGTGTGATAGATCAGCCTTGCCAGGGAGCCTCAGCCCCTCCGTGGGGCTTGCTGCAGGGATGGCTGCTCCCCATGCACAGAGCTCAGCGGCTCCTTCGCACCAGATCTTCCAAGCGTGAGAGCACCTTGTGCGACTGCAGCTAAAATGGGGGTGGTCCTGGCTGCTCCTGAAGAGTTGGAGGTGATGCCCACAGCTGCTGGTGCTTCTCCTGCCTGATGTGAGAGGACCTGAAATGTCAGAGTTTCCTCTTGCCCTTGCTCCCTGGGGGAGGTGTTGTGACTCACGGCTTCCTGGAATGAACCTAAGGTGACAAAAATGCAGTTGCCAAAACTCCATGGGAATTTTTAAATGTCAAAAACTGCATCAAACTGGCTGCTGCCTTGGCAGAAGAGGCTGTTTCAAAGAAGGGCTATTTTGAGGAATTGCAAGCTGCTTTAATTCCGAGGTCCAAGACCTCAAAGGCTTCTTTGATTTGATGCTGCAGTCCTGCTGGTGGCCTCAGAGCCTGAGTGTTTCTGCATTCATTACTAGTCCATCGTGTTGCAGCTTTGGAGGCTGTTGTGGCAGTGATTTAGACTTGATCCTGTAGTAAAACACTAGGTTCCTGCTTTGTGTAGCTTCAGGCAGTTAGGAAACCTCTTCCTATCCCAGCTGTCAGCTCCCAGCAAGACCCAGTGGTGTGTATACAAGGAGGTGGCCATGCACCCGGTGCTGTCCCACGGGAACCTAACCGGTTGCTCCTGGTCTGCCCAGAAGAGAGACAGCCTTCGCCACAGGGTGTTTGCTGTCAGGAAGAACAGCCTGTGCAGTGGTGTGTGAGTTGAGCCAGGTCAGCAGCTGTGTTACTGTGGTGCTGCCTGATGGTTGTTCCTGTGCCCAGGATCTCAGTGGAGAGCCCTGGTGACCTGCAGTGGTTGCTGGGACCTGCTGGCAGCCTCTCATCAGGCAATGTGGCTTTGCTGGGCTGGGTTTCAAGCTGCTGCACTAGCAAGAGGTGGTTTGATATCCTAGGGGCAGAGGGAACCATGTATCAGAGCCATAACCTGCCCAGGTAGCATGCATGAGACCCTTTGGTGTAGTTCTAGGTGATTGGGAAGTTTGGCTTGATTAAAAATTGTGGAGTTGATGTGAAGTAAAACCAGGTGGGTGGTGGGGGAAAGATAACAATGTGGTGGGGCAGAGGCAAGTAAGAAAAAATTGCATCTGCAGTCCTATTAAAAAGTAGTCTTAGCCTCAATCATGATTTACTAGTTAAAGAAGAAACAGCCTGCTTTTTTTCCCCTCTGAAATGGGAGCATTTATGTCTGCACTGAGGCTATCAGATTATTTGTAAATTAGTTATTCTGGGTTCTTTCATTTTAAAATAGGTACCCCATGAACTACTCTTTTCTATCTTATTCTTCTGCATTCCTCTGTCAAATAGTCTTCTGAAATATTTGTACTCTAAATATAGAAAAGGAGAAGGAGACCTTCTCAGGAAAGTAGAAAAGGCCACCCAGCCTCTCTTGGTTCAGGTTCAGCTGAACCCGTTTTCCAGACCACTGTGCATAGGTCTGCAGACTCCAAGGAGGCCCCTCTTTTTCCCAAAACAGACTCAGCTTTTCAAAGTCTTGCTGTCTATTTTAACTGCCAAATTCCTTGGGAACCTATTCCATATGTCTGTTCTTCTTGGCTTGAAACAATTCTGCCCAGAACCTACACATGTATTGCTTTGAAGGATTGATTGATTATTTTCCTTTTTTTTTGGGATGGTGTTGGAGGAGTGATCTAAACTGCAAGTGGCAGGTAATGTTCTTGTATTGCTCCAGTTAACTCCACTGGGATTACCTGCATGGTAATGTAACAGTTATCAAGGTTGCAAAACACCTCTGTGCATGGCAGCCTGCCTTGGCCTTCAGGGCCACCTTCATAGAAGGGCAACCAAAAGTTTTTGGGTATCTCTTCCAGCTGGCTACATGTTTTCTAGAGGACCCCTCTGTTTTCCAGCCTTGTCCGCTGAGATTTCTTATTGTGGCATTTCACTTCCTGATATGCTTAGACTGGGAACAAAAGCAGCTTCGCTGCAGCTTCTGTAATAGCTCATGCTGTGTTATTCTTGCTCTTCACAGCGCTGCCCTTTACTGCTGTACAATGTAGCTTTCTTTTCCACTTTCTTCCTTCTGTAGGAAGAGCTTGGCATGAGGAGAGTTTTCTGTGAAGGTGAAAGGAAAAAATTACAGACAATGCTGCTGTACATCTTAGAGACTGTACAGCAGCCCCTGTTGGGACTGACTGTTCCAGAGAAAGGTTTGAAATAGCTTCTGAGTTGCATCCTCAGAGTGATCAGGGCACCAAGGGTGCACCAGGGCTGTTGTGGAAAGGTGCTGCCAGTTACAAATGGGAAACTATTTGTATTATTCACCGTGATGTTGGAGAGGGAAAATATGGTCGAGATGAATATTTTTGAATAGCAGGAAATTACTCAGAATATCTATGGTTTAAAGTCCTGTACTTCAGGGCTTTTCTTGCCCTCCTGCCCTCTCTATGTCATTTTGGAAACGGCCTGCTTGAGACAGAATCCCTTCCTCCGGAGCTTTTTATAGTTCCGGCTTTCTCTTTTCATTTGTACCCACTGGTGGTGTCAAGTGGTATCTGTGGCATGAAACTCAGGATGTTGTGAAATGTTCATCCTCAGACTGTCTGTGACAATGCTTCTCTCGTCAGCAGGCAGGCAGACCATGCTCCAGCAGGGCACAAGGTCTTGTGTGACCCCGGGATGGTCTGGTGGGAAGTACAGCTTCCTCTAGGGCAGAGGCTGAGTCTGGCAGTGACCTTTTGTGGCTGTGTCACTGCTGCCACAGCGTGTGTGGTTCTGTACCACTGAGTTTTGGAGACCCCAGGCTCAGCTGGCCCTGTCTGCTTGTAACAAATGGTTTGGCTGACTTGCCTCCCTTCTCCTCCCTGGTATGCAGATATGGGAGTGACCACGAGATGCTTTGGGTGAGAATCTAGCAGGAATTCTGACTTCTGACTCCTGTACTGGCAGCCTGCAGAGGGGGCCTTCAGATTGGAGGCCCATGGTGATGGCAGGGCAGACCTTGCTGAAGAGGGGGTATTGTTACAGCTGCTGATCTGTGCTCTTCTGCTCTAGAATCACCTGTAGCAGTGCCAGCATACCAGCAGGGGCACGGGACTGGGACAGGTAGCTACATATTAGCAAATGGTCTATTTGGCAAAAACAAATGGTAAAGTGGCAGGTTTTGGTACCAAGCCAAAAGATGCATTCCCTTGTGGCCTGAGGCACTTTCCTGTGCCAGCAAGACTTTTCACTTTCCAGTTGTGATGGATTTGCAGTAGTCTTCCAGCTCTGTGTGATCTGTGGGCTAAAGGGTTAAAGCCTTTGCTTCTTGAGATCAGTGCCTTGCTATCAGCAAAGGATCTGATACAAAGCATGTGATATGATTAAAGCAGACTAGTAGCCTGTCTCTTCTGTTGTTCAAGGAAAATTACTTAATTCTGCAGCTTCACAGTCATTTGGAATAACAAGCGAGAGGCCTCTTCTGTTTGCTTTGTGGTGAGTTTTGGGTTTGTTTGGTGGTTTATTTTTTCTTTTCTGCCACTTGAGATCATGTGGATGTACTCTTGGGGAGGAGGTCCTGGGGAGAATCCTGGTGCCCAAAGACACTTCCATTCTCCAGTGGGCTGGTCTGTCAGCTGCGGGGGACTTCATTGCTCTGGTGAGTCAGCTAACTTGGCAAGGTGTCCAAGCTCCTCCAGGGGGTTAATCTCAGAAGGACAATGGAGTGCTCATTGCCCTATGCCCTTCTGAATAGGCAACCTCTACTGCTTTGACTTCTAGAAGTGTCTGCCTTCAGCTACGAAATGAACTCCAGGAGAACCTGCAATTACTGGGAATGGTGCTGGGTAAGCTCAGCTTCCTTCCCTTGCTGGGTGTCAGTGCCCAGCCCCATACACCTGTCTGTGGAGGCATGTGATCTGAGGACTCAGTAAGAGAGGGGAGGTGGAGAGAGATGTTGTTTAAGTGCTGTGCAACTTGCCAGCTGAGGAAAACTTCCTGCCCTTGAAGTAAAACTACTCTCTCTGCTAATTCCTGGAAAAAAGAGTAGGAAACTTCATTTCCCAGGTCAGGCAGATGCTGTAACTTCCCAGAAACGTGTTTGTCATGGATGTGCTGAATCTAAACACCCACTAGTTATTTGCCGGAGCATCTGAGAAAATGGAAGTGACTGAAAACCAGTTTGTTTTCAAAGGGAACTTCACAGTAAAAAGTCCTCGACCTTAACCTCTTGCATTTTATGGGAGGAGGAAGAAAAGATAAAAATCAGTTATACCACCTGGCTCCTACCTAAGTCTCAATCTCTGCTGCTGTCTCATAAAATAGGAAAAAAGGCTTTCTTCCTGCCTGGATTATGGTAGGTTTTGGGTTCTCTGGCACAGGGGGAAAGTTGCTGGGTCTCGGGAAGATATCTCCAAGACAAGTGCCTTTGGGAGGGATATTGTGCAAGTCCTTGGAGGAGACTTGTTGACCTCCAAGGCACTGCTTGCAAGAGAAGGGAGGTAGGGGAGCCTGTCCTGTGCATGTACTTGCACCTAGGATTTCCAAGCTGATGACTGGCACAGGGAAACACTTCTAAGCATCCCCTGTGCTGCAGAACCATGCTGGGGAGGAGCTTACCTGGGCACAAGCTGCTTGTCTGTGCTGGTCACCCTGCTGCAGTTTGGAGTGCAGGTCCTGCTCGCAGGTTTTGCTCTTTTGTGGGGAGGTGTGGGGCAGAGCAGAGTGGGGGACTGCTTTTGACACACTGGTACCACTGACAGATGTGGGAGCTGATGGGCACATCCATTTCAGAGGTTAAGTTTGCAGCCTGACAGCTCCAAGTGCAGAAAACAAAGCTGAGCTGGTCTCGTTGTTGAAGCGATTAAAGAGCCAATGTAGTCAAGTGACAGAGTTGCCCAACCAGTTTTGTGAAAACTCTGCATTTTTACTGCATTGTTTGCTGGCTTTAGTCAGTGTGGAGACCTCTTTCTGGACCTGACCTGCAGAGCTGCTTGCACAACTAACATTGTAATACGTGGTAATTCAAAAGGAAAAGTCCACTAAACTGTACTTTTGGCTATTTCTTCTGTCTGCTATTTTTGGTAAGTTGATTAATTTCTCTCCTTTTTTTTTTAGGGGGAGAGGAGAACCAAATGACTTCTGGGACAGTTTGTGGGGTTTGGGGTTGGTTTTTTCCTCCCATTTTTTTGGCAGAGTTGTATCTCTGGTATTGATGTATGGAAAGTTTTGCTTAAATCGGAGAAATGCTGTCCTGCAAATACTGTCATGCTGCGCAAGCATGAGTGTGTAGGCTGAAAATAGCAAAGAACTTTCTCAATTTGCCAGTTGTAGAGACTGAAGACCTACTTAAATGTTGGCTTCCAAACTGAAGTGTGAAGGCCAGATGTTCTCAAACCTATTGCACTGCTTGTAAATATAGAGATGAAAACAGACGCTTCAAAAACCTCTGCTGCTCTTTGATACCAAACTGTGAGCTTGGTTTCTTTCTGGCGATATGATAGTGGTTTATAAATATCTGATCACTTCCTGTCAAGCTTCAGAAGCACATTTCTAAAGTACGCATTTCCTTTTTACAAGATATGCAACGTGTGCTTGCTGTGATAAAACATTCTGAAAAACCTGTGCCATTGCAGACAGTCCTATGGGTGCTTTCTAATCTAGGGTCTTGCTGGAGGACACAGATGCTAGTCAGATAATTCACACAACAGTACATTAACTACAGAAATCAGATGGAAAAGCTGAATGTCTTACCGGGTGCACCAGGACCAAGTCTACCTTTGCAGTGTGAGCTGATGAGTTTCCTCAGAAACTATTCCCGAGAAATCTGTTCTTTCCAGTGGTATTTCTGCAGTACTTGCAGCCAACTGTTGCCTTACTCTGGTCTGCTCCCTTCTCCCCAGAAATAGCAAATGCGGAGGAACTGCATGCACATTTGAGTCTCTGTCCTGCAGATGTCTTGCAGATGCTGTTAGGGTCTCGCTGTACATGTCTGTGCTGGTAGTTCAAAGTTTGCTGACAGTTAAGTGTGATGCCGCAGTTCGTGGGCTGATGTAGCTGTGCTTGTCTCTCTGTGCTTTGCCCTCAGATCCTCTCCTCGAGCTTGAAGACTATTGCTTCTATTTAGAGAGAAACTCTCTCTAGTAGTAGATGGAATAGGAGAGTTTTGTTCCGTTTTCAAAATTTGTGTTATGCAGAAGTAGTTTCCTAACCTTGTTTCCTACTGACACTTTCCTTCACAAAGAAACTGTAGCTGTATCACTGAGGTACACATATATGTATGTATAATATATATGCATCTTAATTTTTGGGATCCAGCTTCTCCCTCAATCTTTTCATCATAACTTTTGAAGAGGTGCTATTTGGAAAATCTCCACGATAAACATAATCTTGTTTATGTTTTCAAGGTCATTACACAGCTGGTATTATGTGTGAAGCTTAAAGGAAAGTTCAGTGAATTCAGACTTGAGTCATTCATCAGTTCTGTGGTTATTTGCTTACCAGAGAGAAGATGTACCTCCCAGGTGTACTGAAAGTCCAAGGCCTTTGTATATTAACGTCAGCAAGATGAACTCCTTAGGATATTCTTTGTATGTTAATGGGGCTGTAACTTGCAGTGCCTGCCCTGAGGGCAGTGATGTACCTGGTTAACAGGAGACTTAGTAACTCTGTCATTGTTCATTAACTGGTACTGTTGTGTGAAGCTGTCCTGTCTCATCAGTCATGATCAGGAGACTTTCTGATTGCCAAATGCCTGTTCCACATTACATGTGCATGGATAGAGAAGCAGCTGGGCTTTGGGGTGAAAGGGCTCAGAATCCTGCAAAGAATAACCAGTTTCCTCCTCTGCCCCATGGCTTTCTGAGCTACCCCTTCCCCAGTCTCTCCTGTGTGGGGGGTGTCTGGCTTGGAGCTGGAAAGTGATCATTTAGTGAGCAACTTCTTTAGTGTGCTGGCTTCTGGGGTCTCTATCCAGCTATACATCTAATCTGCTTCTGGTTTCTGGACTGGGATAATGCTGCAAAAAGTAACTGCACTGGCCTTCAAAATGGCCTCAACCTCATGCAAATTACTGTGCAGATAAACATCTTTATGGAACCAGCAGCATGCTAATCCCTTCCTAGGGACACCTGCTAGTTGCTTTGGGCAGAGGGAGCCAGTTATACAACCTGAGTACAGCAGTGGGAGCTCCTCCATCTCCAGGGCTTCTTGGGCAATTTGTCTGCAAATGAGCCCAGCTAACCTTGGTCAATGTTGTGGTGTGACAAAGAAAAGACAAGGAGGATCAGAGACACCTTTAGGTATTTTAAGTGTCCAGCCTTGTAATATCTTGAGGGAAATGACCTGTGGCAGTGTGTAAGGCTTTGGTAATTGGGGAAGATGGTGCTTTCTTGTTGTGCCAGGAAGCATCTGCAGTGCATGAGATCAGCTGAGGCTGCTTTGGAGGTTGCTTCAGTGGACCAGCTGGACTTTCACCCAAAGATCCCACCTGCCACATCAGGTGCAAGATGTGAAGAAGGATCAGGAGCCTTAGGGTATGTTACCGAACCTTAGTTCATAGTGCTGGCTGCTGCATCTCTGCATCTGTCAACCTGGAAGTTTCTCCTTTAGCAGGCAGGAGGGATAGCAGAACTGAGCCAGCATGCCAGCTTTACAGGGCATTCAAGATGTTTGGTGGGGGCAAGGGAAATAGCAATCTGTGAAATCCAAATCTGGTGCTGGTTCGACCTCATCCTAACCTGGTAGAAGCTGGTAGTAGCACATACTGTAGTATCTGCCTTTGTTGTATGTTCCCTGGTGTTAGAGCCTGAGGGGTGGTAGGTGGGAGTGATTGGTCAAAGCACACAGAAACAACCTACAGCTTCTTTATAACCAATCATTTCCTTTCCTTAAGCAAGACAGTCTGGGGAAGAGGGGACAGCATCTTCAGGCTATGTAGATGCAGTCAATGTGAACCCTCTTTTACCTGAGTTGGAGCATTGGGACTGAGTGTCAGAGCTCAGTGCTCTTGGGAACATGTGTGCTTCCTTATAGGTTTGCATGAACTTTGGACTTGTTTGAAAATCTACTGAGACGGTGATTTCCACAGCTGTTCTGCTCTGGTTTGTTTTGTGGTTCTTCTTCCTTTTCTTTCATTGCACTCATAAATGAGCCCCTTATTTGTGCTGTACAGTAACTTGGCAGCTGAGGTGCTTCAGCTGCCAGAGCTCATCAGGGAGAAACCTGTGGAGTGAGCACAAGGGTGGTGCTGCAGAGGAGAGCTGAGCCCTTCCCAGCAGAGCTGCATGGCACAGGCATGTACAGCACTAGCCTGGGCCAAATATCATAAACTTCACTGAGCACCAAGCACGCAGTGCTTGCTGGGTGGGGGCAGTGCAGGATCTAATTGGAGAGAGCAGAATTGCAATTAAAAATTAACTTAGCCTCTCTGCCCCTTGACTGGTGTGGTTATAATGTCTGTGCATGAATTTTCCCCCTCCTGCTTCTGTGGCCAATGGTGGGGTCAGGAGCAGAGGTATTCAACTTCCCCCATATCACCTGTCCTTCTCTGGGTCACCTTTTACAGGAGGGAGGCTGGGAGTTTCACAGGCTCCTGTGACAAAAATAAATTAATCTCTGAGCTGTGATGGGACTCCTCTGCAGTCACTCCCAAAGCCGGCCTCTGTCCGCATCTCCTCAGGCACACATGTCCTGGATTTTATGTTGCTGCTCCACATACAGGTCTTGCTGTCATTACTGTTGCTGGGAGAACAACAGGCCTGAGAGCTGGAGGTCATGGAGGGGGCAGGAAGCCATCCCCTGATGGGAATGCACAGTCTAGCTTGTGCAGACCTGTTCCATTCCTTCCTGGCAGGAACCCCTTGGGTTCTGGATCAATTGATGCCTTGCTGGAATTAGTTCTCCCTTCAGGTCCTGGGACTGAACCTGGGCTAAGAAAGACCCTGGATCAACTACACAGCAGCTGACCAGGCTGTGTTGGCAACCAAGTTTTTATGGCAGTAGCAAAAATAATCCTGCATATCTTTACAAGATGGGGAATGAGAGGTTGGGAGAAATGCCATTCTCCAAGCTGATGGTCCCTTTTGAAATCCCCTGCAGAGCTGGCATCAATCTGGGGAATGACAGGGAAAATTTGGATGTGTACATACAGGGTTGTTGAAAAGAGTGGGTGTCACTGCTTGGGGGTGAAAATTCAAACAGTCAAAGCAGTAGAAGTGGAGAAGGAAAGAAAAAAATAATTGTGGACAATCAGTGGAATTTGAAAACTGCACACTTCATGTATTAAGCCTCTGCATGCATTGCTGCAAGACATTAAGGCTCAAAACTTGGCCAATTCAGAAGGCAAATGGGCTCTGACTGCAGCACTGGCTATGGAATGTAAGCTGGCTTTTTGCTGCCGAGTGGCCTGTGGATATGCCTGGTTGTGATAACTTCAAGCTCATCTGCTTCCAAACCTGACCTATCTCAAATTTTGTTGATTTGCTGCTTCTACTGTATGACAGTGTTGCTAGTCTTGTGATTGTCTCTGCAATTTCAGAAGATAGAGTTTTGAGGAGTTTCATTGATGTAGTGAACAAAAGTAAGTTAATTTCCAAAGAACAGAAAATTGGAGAATCTGTGATATTTCAGTGGAACTCTAAAGTATCTTAAAAGCTCAAAGCAAAACCCTAAGAGCCTTTTTCTCTTCTGACTTGAAAACTGTACTTTGAATTATTTTATGGCTAGAAGCTATGAAAGAGATAAATTGCCCTGTGGCAAGAAGAGAATGGTGCATAATGGTGTAATGCACATTTGGGGTTTGTTGTTTGTTTTGGGGTTGGTGTTTTGTTTTGTTTTGAGTTTTTTTGGTTGATTTTTTTTGTTTGTTTTGGCTTAGTTTTGAGGGTTTTTTGTTGGTTTTTTTGTGGGGCTTTTTTTGTTGTTTTTTTTTAATAAACATTGAAGATGATGTGTCTTTAACAAATAGCTAGAAGAACCCTGAAAGCAATATTTTACTGTTTTTACCTCAGGCATATCTTCTTCTACAGTAAACTTGCTTTACTACTTAATTAGCCAAAATAATGTTTATAAAGATCCTAACAGCTCTGCAAATCTCTGTTTTCCTGACTAATCAAAACAGCGTGGGCAGAGTTGGAAAAAGGCAGCATATGGCTTTTAGTGCCAGGAAGCAAGTCAGCAAGTACTGGGACTTGCCCCTCCAGTTTGAAAATTAGGAGGATTGCACCTGGTCTCAGATGTCTTGAAGTAAGAAGTCCAGTGCATTGTGCAGGAGGTTGTTACCTAGCTTAGCTCTTGGCTAGGTTAAAGAGTAGAAAAACATTTGCAACCTTCACAAGAAAAATTCATCATTACTTAGGGACCTGGCTGCCTTCGAATTCTGGTTAGACTACCAGGTTCCAGTTTCTGATGCTATTAGGAGGAGATGTGTTCATGGTGAAGCCAGGAAGCAAGCCAGCTGGATGGGAAAATTTGCATCCTAGTTTTGCTTTCCAAGTGCAGCCTTAGGTGTTGGTACCTTCCAGGATTAATGGCCTGAGAGAGTGTTCTCCCACAGAGGAAAGGAAGAATTCTGCTAACAGAGAGCCTTCATACACTTTTCCTAGGTTGGTAGGCATGCAGCTGTTGTGTAGTGCATCTGTGCTGGAACAGAACCAGCTCATAACTGATGGCTGTGCCTAGGGGCACTGAAAATGGGAATGCTGTGTGTTTGATATTTGGTGTACATATGGACCGGAAACTGTTATGGGAGTTTGCCATGGCTCATTTGAAGGACCGACTTTTGGGTGCTTCTGGCTTTATGGTCTCTGACCTGAGGAGTTAACTGAAGAAAAACTGATTGAGATATTGCTAACCTGGGTGTGCAGTAAGAGCTCTTTAGGTGCAGTGACTGCTATACAGATGAGATTTTTTTGAGATTGGTCTGTAGCACACCTGGCTGACATTTTATATCTGTGCTGCTTTCCCATCTCAATAACCTCTTGCTAGGTGTTGTGCAGTGATGGATTTAGCACAGTCTCTAGCCATGGCATTCCTTGAAATTAGAGCAGCAACTTCAGCCACGGAATTCAGACTTGGACTCTCTTCTGGTAGTTTGAGGGTGACCAATGCTTGTTGGGTAGGCTAGCCAGTTATAACAAGGCCCACATACCAGTTTAGCTCCAGAGTTAACCTAAATATTTAATGGGATTAAGCAAAAGCCTTTGACTGAAACAAAAGAACGTACTGGGCTCCGGTGATCCTTCGTACACCCAGGCTGACAGCAGGGAACCCTGCTGACCTTGCTCTCTCTTGAGGCTGTTTCTTCCCAGGTCATACTGGTGACACCAGCCTGGTATTGCTCTTCCTCTGGCTGGTGATTCTTAAAGTGGCATGGTCAGTTTGGAGCAACAAGCTTGGTAAAGCAAATTTTAAGGAACTTAAAAGTTCTCTGGCTTATGTAGGAAACAGAACTGTCTGAAAGCTGACAGAACCACAGAATGGGTCAGGTTGGAAGGGACCACAGTGGGTCATCTGGTCCAAACTCCCTGCTCAAGCAGGGTCATCCTAGTGCACATGACACAGGATTGCATCAAGATGGTTCTTGAACATCTTCAGTGAGGGAGACTTCACAACCTCTCTGGGCAATCTGTTCTGGTGCATGGTCACATGCACAGCAAAGAAGTTCTTCCTCATATTCAGGTGGAACTTCCTGTGCATCCATTTCTGCCAGTTGCCTCTTGTCCTATTGCTTGGTATCACCAAGCAGAGCGTGGTCCATCCTAGTGGCACCTCCCCTCAGATACTGATAGACATTGATGAAGTCCCCTCTGAGTCATCTCTTCTTGAGGCTGAACAGGCCCAACTCTCTCAGCCTGTCCTTATAAGAGAGATGTTCCAGCACCTTAATCATCTTTATTGCCCTTAATAATCTGTGCTGCTCCAGGAGCTCCATGCATCTCTTTTACTTCTGTCAGGGAATTGAAGTAACTTGCATCACATTTCACCACCAGGAGTAGTAACTGGAGTTGGTGTTTTGGTTGATGCTACTGTTGCAAAGTCCATATAAATAGTGATGGAATTAGCAGTGTATTTGTGATTAAATCTTTTCTGTAACTGCTGATAGCTCTGTGTCACTCTCCAGGAGATCTTGGTGGCAGTGACTGTAGGTATCCTGTTTTACTGTCCTGAAAAATCAGCTTTGGTATTCTATAGAGCACATACTGTCTGGCCATGTGCTCTGAGACCCACCAGATGATCCAGAGCTCTGCACAGGGTAAGGCTATTGCTCTGAAGCTGCCCAGAGGACCTCTCTGTAATGTAACTCATCTGTCTGCTTTTCCCCTTAGGTCCCGTAAGTGAGAGAAGATGGGGTCTGGCTGCCTAAAAGTCACCAAGTACTTCCTCTTCCTTTTCAATCTCCTGTTCCTTGTAAGTATTGTGAGCATCTGTGGAGTAAGAAGGAAGGCCTGGACCAAAATTAGCTGGAAGATGGTGTTTCTTTGAATATTGGCCCAGTGTGTTCAGTAATGAAATGGCCACAGTTTTGGAAGGAGGGAGGGAACCGCTGAAATTAAGGGATGCCAGAGCTGCTGTGCGTGTCTCAGGTGTGCCAAGCAGCTCCACTCCCCGTACCCACCTGCTGCCTCCAGTGCACACAGGTCCCTTCCTGCACTGGGAGGGGAAAGCAGGAATTAGGAGTTCTTTCTGGAAGGAGAGTAGTTGTAACTACTTTCTCTGACACATCTGGAGCAGCAGCTGAACTGTCCCTGAGCAGCAAAGCTACAAAACCTGCCAAGTAAGTGATGGCAGTGCCCTCCTAAATAGGTCAGGCAGGCTTCAAAGAACACCTCTAATTTTGTTTGAGTCCCAACGGCTGGTTTTGATTTGTAACAAGATGTATTAGTCCAAGTCTCCTGTTTGAAATGGAGTTGGGAGGTGGGGGAGATTGGGCTTATCTGGGGAAATAAAACAGCCCACTGGGTGCAGTTATTTTCAAGTGTGAGGCTTAGCAAGAGATGAACTCCTTTTGGAATAGGAGTTGGATCTGGGAGGACCCAACACACATACTTGGGTGCTTAGATAGTGTGTGTCAAGTGGATGGTGATGGAACTGTTGGTGATGCCTACTTGCAGTGGAATGGTGTAGTTGCGAAGTGCAAGGGGTCAGCTTTTCACTTGTCAGCAAGAAAATAGCCTGTCTGATATTGTTATCCTTTGTGCAGTATGTAAGGAAAAGGAAGGGTCAGGCTGGGAGAGAAGGGAGGGAAGTGAATCATGATAAGGTGAGCATTGCTTTCTGATCTCTGTCCCTACACACAGTTTCACTCCTCTCCCTGCATAGCTGCATGGTGCTGGTAGTACATGGGATGAACTTGAGGCACATCTGGATCTGGTTTCCCTTGGCTTACTGTGCTTGCTCTTTGATCTCTGTGTCTACTTCCATCCTAAGAGTAGTTAACTGTGGTCTGACAGTCTGAAGTCAGGGGTGCTCTGAGCATCCATGAGGAAAGTTCTTGGGAGGGAGGGGAGAGGAGAGGTTTTTCAAGTGCCACTAAGTCTTTCTGAATATGATATGGTCCACTTTTAAAGATAGGGAAAATCATCTGAGTCCAGGCCTGTCTTCGTACTATTGCAGGACTCCTCTGCAGATATCAGCATCCAGGCTATCTCCACTCTTGAAGAAATGATACATTTTAAGTAGCATGTAGCAGTCTACCCTGGGAAGCAGAGCTGTATTTGTTAAGACAGTGTTTGAGTCTTGCTGAAAACAGTATCTGGGCACTGTCTAGTTTTCCTTTATGCCTTAACCTGGGTCTGAGTTCATCAGCTAATGTCTGTGTAAAGAAAGTTCTCTTCAAGAAAGCTAGCCTAGCATGTGAGGAAAGGGGAAAGGTGACAGCCTGAAAATACTACTGTACCCTACAACACCATTACTGGTTTTGTCTGCCTTGTTCTGGTCTCCTAAAATTGCTGAGCTTTGGTTGGGAGAGTGCTTGTGCAAAGGTGAGCACTAATGCTGCTGATGGAGTCCCATGTCTGCTCTGGATCTTGAGCTGTGTGGCTGCACCCTGTGCAGGCCAGCCCTGCTGTCTAAAGTGTGTTCTTCAGCCTTGCTGATGATTGAAGCCTTTAGAGACATGCTGGTGACTCTTTTTAGAAGTTAGTAATTGAAATAGCACTTTTCTGCAGCTCGAGGTCTGTGAGAAGGTCGCTTGCTCCAGCTGAAGTAGTTCAGGGACTTAGCGGTATTTTGCAGTCTTGGAGCCTGACTTCAGGGAAGGGTTTGACCTGCTTTGATTAAAGGGAAGAAGGTTACTTGGACTGCCTGGCTGCTTGCTAGAAAAGATAGCAGAACCATAAGCTTGGAGTATAATCTTAGTTTCCCTAATCAGAATTTAACACGTCTACCTTCTTGGCGAGCAGACACGTGCTGCAGCACATGCTTCTCCTTAAAGGGAAAACAGCTCTGTGAGACAGGTTTTACAGTCTCTGGAAGCTATTTGTTTGGAATACATAACTGTCTGTCCTACTTCTAACCCTTGTGTAAATGCAGCAGAAGACTACTACCTAAAGCAAAGCCTGGAGTTTTAGAGCCTTTCTGTTGGCCCCTGTGCCAGGCTCAGTGTTATGTTGCACAATGCAAGCATGAAGGAAAGCAGTACTGGGAAAGGACAGCTGGGAACCCCCAGCTGCTCTCTCCAGAAAGATGAGTCAGCTCCATGACAATTTTTCCAAGCCCCTCTTGACTAGCTCTCTGTGGGAAATTGCTGGCCCTGTCTTGAGGGATCTGCATCCTTCTGTCTTGGGTGTGGAAGGAGATTTTGCTGAAGCTGGGGGTGAAACCTCCACCCCCCAGGGAGGAGGTGAGATGTGTTCCCCACTTCAGGAGTTTACAGCAGTGGAGCAGAGGATTGAAACTCTGTAGAAAGCAAGTGTGATTTCTTCTATGGAGGGTCTGAAGCCAAGCCAGTGGCAGACCCAGCCTCGCTATGTGATGCAAATTCCTGAAGATGCTGAGCAGAGATACTATCCTTCTAGAAAGTAAATATACTCTTGTTAATGGGACAGTGTTTTCTCCCTGTAGTTACTGTCTCCCCGCCTTCCCTTTGCAGTATTTTCCACAGCTGCTCCTGGCAAATGCACAAGTTGCGGACTGGAGCAAAGATCAGAGTGAAAACAGGCATTGGACAGTCTGAGCACCTCAAAACAAATAACTTCCCAGGAACTCTGCTCAGCAGCCCTTCTGTGTTTTGTCAGCAACAGCAAAACATAGGTGACACTTCAGGGTCAGTGAACCAAAAGGGATGTCACATACAGCCCAGTTTGCATCTTTAAGACAAATACTTCTTAAAACTATAGTTTAAATGTGAGACTGCCTTAAACTGTCAATTCAGCAGTTCTTGATACTACCAAGTGTGAGAGCAATTTTTAGGTGTTCCAGCTGTTGCATGCTCAGGGGGCTTTTCTAGCTTGATCAGCAGACTGAGCATTGCGGGTGCAGCATGTTGGGACATAAAGCAAGGGGGAATTCTTCTTTTACAACAGCTACATGCTTTCTGAAGCTGAGTCAGTATGCTCTTCATAGGTGGGAACTTGCTTGATGGCTTTCTAATGCTGTCCCCAGAGCTAACTATATGTTGCTCTTTCAGGAAAGCTTGCAAGCAGCTTATTTCAGACAGTGGCTTTATCTTTGTTCAGAAAAGCTTCTTTGTATGAGGAGCTGAAGCCTAGTGTAAACTTTCAAAATGTGGAGCCAATGCCTGTCCATAGAGCTCTCTCTGCCAGCTTGCTTCAGGTGGTGATTTGTTTTTTTTTTTTTTGTCTCCCAAGTATTAGAACATTACCTAATGGACCACAGAATTACAATCTTTTTAGCTCTGTCAGTTTATTTCACTTCATCCTGTCTTGAAGTCCTGCTGATGTGAAAACGGCTGCTTGCTGTTCATGTCCCCTAGGAGCATTTCACTTGCAGTTCTTGTCCACTCCTTGTTTCTTCAAAGCCTGTTTTAGACCTTTGCACAAATGTTTTCCAGTCCTAGTTGGCTGAACAGCACAAGTTTCAGCTTCCCATCAAACCCTCAGACTTGCTGATACATGGAAGCTAAAGCAGAGCATGCTTTCCCCCACCTTTCAAAGTGAGCTGGGAAAATGTGTGCATTGCTTTACTACTGAATTCAATGTCTTGATTCAGCTGAGTCCTCACAGGGACGTATTGCTCTACTAATCCTTGCCCTAGATAAGACTATGGTGTGCAAGGCAGAGGCCACAGCTAGTGTTTCATAACTCTTGACTCTGTTGGGGCTCAGCTGTGCTGGCTTGGGGGGCTGAGGTGTTCTGGTATAAAGCAGGGGCCAAGCCACAATGCCTACGCTTGGCTTTGGAAGGGGCAAAGCGCTTTGCTCAAGGGAACCTGCTTTTGTGTTTTTCTCTTTGTAGTTTGAGGCCATGACATTGTAATAGAGCCTGACAAGCCAAAGATTTCCTGCCTGGAGAGGTTCCAGCTGCTAGATATCTAATCCTTTGTCAGCTATCTTCCAGCCTGGCCCTTGGAGTCATGGGTTTCTCTGTTTAAAAAAATATTTAAAATCATATGTGTTTGTCTTTCCTCAGTTCTTCACAGAAGCAATGCACTTACCTTTTGCTTCTGACAACAATGTTCTAGCAGCAGGGTGTCTCTTCCTCAGACTGTTTTGAATGGTCCTTATATACAACATCATGTACTATTAAAATACTGTGTGAAAGACTGCCAAGCAGATCTTGGGGCTCCTGTGCAGTTGGCTGAGGCATTCTTCCTGGAGTTGTGGTAATGCTGTTTACTCTGGGAGGAGTACCATAGGGGAGATGGGTGGGAACAGCAAAAGAATGATTGTTTTTAGTCTGGAAGTAGGGATAATAGTGACTGCCTTCTCATTTGTCTAAGCTTATAACTTACACAAAGCTGTGTATGTTTTGTTCTTGCTCTTTCAGATTCTGGGTGCTGTGATCCTGGGGTTTGGAATATGGATTCTGGCCGACAAAACCAGTTTCATTGCGGTTCTGCGTAAGACTGTGTTTCTTCATCTCCATTCTTCTTCTGAATTGACTCTTCTCTTGGGCTCTGTTTGACCATGGTGGAGTCTAGGATAGAATTACTTTTGTGCTTGGTGTGTGGCCTGAGCAGTAACATGGTGTTTAGCAAGATGGGATTGTTACCAGGGACAGGGTGAAAGGGAGCAACCCTGGAGATAAAGCATTCCTGTTAGGCTTGTGGATTGAATCACCAGGACCGGACTGAGTGAGACCATTGCCTCTTCAACCAATAATCCAAATATTTCGTCTTAAACGCATGGACTAGTATTTCATCCTGTTTTCATTGCATGCTTTGTGTTTTCACAAAGGCTTCCTTATTGTCATCATGTCCAAAGGCCCCCAATGCCTTAATACAGTTTTGCTGTGCGAGTCCTCCATGCTTCCACTGCCTTCTTTCTGTAATGATCTATTTCAGTTTGACTGTTTTAAATGCCAGAGAAAGTAAGTACCTGGTTTTATTGATGCTTCATGTACATTGAAAGTTGACAGTACTTGTTCCTAAGCAGTAGAGAATGTAGATTTGAGGGGTGATGAAAGGCATGGGTCTGTGAAATCTTCAGTGCTTTATTATCAAAAGATACTCAATTATACACACTTGATGACACTTACCCTAGGCAGAGTGTTCTGTGCTGTGCAAGGGGCTTAGTTTCCTTTCCCTAGTGTTAGCCACAGACTTTAACTTGAATCTTAACGGAGGGTCTGCTTTCTGCAACAACCAAAAAACTGAACCGGCTCAGCAGAGTCTGAGCTTCACACGACTGTAAGTGGTCTTTCACCTAATCAGTAGCTCAGCTCTATCTTTCACCAGCTCTGCTTCCTTTGCATTTATTCCTAGAAACACTTCAGACTTTTCTGTTTGGTGGCTCTGGTTATTTCTTGTCACTACTTCCAGAACTGCTGAGTTGGGCAACAGTGCAGGAGGGCTGCCTGCAAGTGGGGAATGAACAGTAATGGCATTCACAGCCTTGTTCCCAACTACACTGATTCTGCAAAGGGCTTTCTCTCCCAAGTCCTGCTGAGCACTCTGGCCTGGTTTGGAAGGTGCTGGATGGAGAAGACACCCCTGCTAATATCACACATGGAGATACTGGTCCTTACTTAGCTTTTGTGCTGTGGGGCATCTGGCTTGCTACTGCCGTAGTAGAAGGTCAAGAAGCACAACAATGGATGTTGCTTAATAAAGTAGGGGCATGAGCAGAAACAAACTTTTAATACATGCAGCCTAAAAGGAGCTTACTGTGGCTGTTTGCAGTACCCCTCACAGTCTGAGGCGTGCTTAGTACCAGTGGGCCAGCAGCTGATTCCCTCAGGCTGATCCATGTTACAGCCACTTGTGGAGCTAGAAGTCCCTGAATTTGGCTCTGTTTCTTCCCATTTTACTCAGAATCTCTGCTATCAGAGCATTTAAGGATTTAGTTTCCTTCCTGGAGATTTCCAGTATCAACTCTCTCCCTGCCCCCTCACTTCCTTTCCCATGCCTTGCCCCTCTTTCCCTCTGCTTTAGTAACCTAGGCATCAGGGAGGGCACTCCAGCTGCTGCCAAAGGAGCCTGTTGTACTTGCTTGGCTGCCTGCCCAGCTCAGGGAAAAACACGGAGTGACAGCAAACAAGCAGGAGTTGAATGCCCGCAGAGCCTTCTCTTGCAAGACAAGGCTACTGCAGATGAGAACTGCAAGTGCAGTTCCTGTCCCCTGACACTGTCAGTTCTCCAAGGGGCTTTTGAGTTGGAAATACCTTTTTCTTTCTTCTAATGAGAATTTGACTAAGCAACTGCTTTCTAGCGCTATGGAGGTGCTGGAACCTGGGCACTCAAACACTTGTGTGATAGCTGAGCTGATTTTGAGGGAGGCAATAGAGTAGACTTGTGAAGGCCACTCCTGTAAGGCTGCTGCTTCAATATCAGCACATAACCTGCGCAGCAAGAGTCACAGGACTGGTGAGGAAGCAGGATCCTGGGGTTTGTGGCAAATGTCCAGCCAGGGAGAGTGTGGCTTGGAAATTAATCAAGGCTGAAGTGACCTGTATGGCAAATGGATCTGCTTCCCTTTTTAATAACTGAACTTTCCTCTGTTCAGCATGTTCTAGGGAAAAACAGTTTGGAAGCTGGTGACTTGTGCCAGGTATCAGAAGCAGGGAGAAGTATGTATTAGGAGGGAGAGTATCAGTCAGGGCTTGATTATTCTCCTTTAACATATTTCAGGAGGAGCTCAGAGGAAGCTTGCCTCCTGAGACTTCCTTAGTTCAGGAAACTAAATGCTGAGCTCTAAGAATGTTACTTTCATTAACCACTGGACATCCAGAATTCCCCTGCACTCTGCAGCTTGCAGATTTAGAAATGTCTTTTAATGATAAATGAGGTTTCTAGTTACTGTTTCTAGACAGAGTATCTCTTCAAATTTTGTGCTGTAGTGATTGCTCTCTACAATCCTACTCTGCAAGAAGTCTGCTGACCAATTCAAATGTAAGAGCTTATTTTCTGTTGCTTGCAGTACTAAATGGTGATGGGAGAGGGCTGACAGCACCAGCATGTCTGAAATAATCTGACCTAAACTTGCTCGAATAACTGTGGAGCATTCAAAAGCACAGACATTACAAACAATAGCAGGGGATAGCTAGGAGGATTTGTAAAAGTAGCTAATCTGGGCATTATATCTGTTTTGACCCTGGAATAGCATCTGTTTGCAGGGTGTCGTGCACAGGTGCTGCAACAGCCTGTAGTAAGTGCCTGGCCACAAGCCGTTCAACACTGACTTGCTAAGTAACCTCTCACATCATCTGTGCTCAGCACTAGGTGTAGCTTGTTTCATGTTTCACTCCACAGGGTTAGTGTCTCCCAGTGTTGGCTGTAAGTGGATAAGTGAAAACAGAATGGCTAAAACAAGGATTAGTGCGTTGAAGTGAAAAGGCTATCCAAAAATGGCGTTTAGGACTTGGAAGAAAGCTTCCCTGAAGACTGCAAAGGGAGTTGAAGGAAGTAGACAGTAGTTGTGGAGTAGATCATCTTTTATCTTACTCTTACTTGAAATACATTCATGAGGGAGTAAAATTCCAGTAAGGACATAAATTTCTCCAAACAACGTTCATTTGTTTGGAGTGACCTTGTCTCTTCCAGAGTCTGGAAACTTGCAGGATGGCTTTTAATCATCAGACACCCAGCAGCAGCTTTCTGTCACCATGTTCAACACACCTCTGTGCAGATCCTTTGTAGCAGACAAAGATAATTATCAGATACAGAGACGGTTCTATAGATGGTGATGGCAGATGTATTTTTTGTCAGTAATTAATGTTGTTCCCTCTCCTGGCTCCTACAGAAATGTCATCTCCCTCCCTGAAGACTGGTGCATACATCCTCATCGGTGTTGGGGCTCTCACCATGCTGATGGGGTTCCTGGGCTGTCTTGGAGCAGTCAATGAAATCCGATGTCTCTTGGGTCTGGTGAGATTATTCATGCCTGTTTTAGAGACAACCTTTAATACCTCTCCTTCAAAATAGCTGCTGGATTGTAGATTGGGGCTTTGGTCTCCTGGGGATGTTACTTCTGCTAGGTCAACTTAGATCTAGCTCCTAATTTGCACATGGTAAACTCTCCAGCAGTCAGCAGACTGCAGCAGAACTCCTCAGATATTGCTGATAATGAGCTCAAAAGTCTGTGAGTGAGAGAGGATGTCACTGACACTTTCTGCATACAGCAGGTTGAGGATTGCCATGTCAGAGGTCCCCCCTCATCCTGACTTCCCAGTTGGTACTGTGCTCTCACAGGGGAAGAGCAACTACCAAGGGTAGGGAAAAAAAAGAGGAAGAGTGACAGGATCCTGCTATGTTAAAGCTATGGAAAGGGCAAGAGTCAAGAGAGACTCAACTAGGAATGTCCTGTGTGTCAGGATGTCTCTTCAAGCAGTTCATCTATAGGAAGTTTTTTATCCGGGATGGGTGAGATGATACCAGCTTCATACACCTCAGCTGCCACCTGATTCTGGCTTATTCAGAGCATGTCTGTATTGGAAACCAAGCATGGCACACATTGTGTGTCCTGCTATTAGGAGCATCTCCTAGTCTAACAATAGTAGCTGTCACCATTTAAAAGTAACCTCAGCAGTTTGCTGGTGAATTTTAAATTTAGATCTTAAAAAAATTAAATAGCATTTCTTAAAAAGGTAATTGATTTCAAAAAGAATAAAAAAATGTTTAAAATTGACTTTTTGTGTGGAGATTTGGGGTAGGCAGAGTCCAACTGATTGATTGAGGCCCGAATGGTCAGGGAATGGAGTTGGATGTGGGAGAGAGTATTGGAATGACACATGTAGAGAGTGCTTGTAAACTGTTTCCCTCCTGAAGTCTTCCTGTTGGCCTGATGGGAGAAGTGCTGAAGTGCATTGGTCTGACATGGGTGCTTGTACTTAAGCCTTTTCCTGGGAAGAGCATTGTTGATAGCAGAGTTTATCTGCAGGCAGAAAAGCATTATCTCAGTGTTGTGATTTCTCTGGTGTTTGAAATCTGATCAACTTTTATGTACAGACCTTTCTAAAGACTGATAGTGGTCACCTATTGTTTTTTGTTTCCAGTATTTCACCTGCCTGATGATAATCCTCTTAGCTCAGGTTGCTGCTGCACTGGTCATCTACTTCCAGAAAGAAACAGTAAGTCTTTCTTACTATGCCTCTTTTCCTTGGTCTTGGTTTTGGAGAAGGGTGGCATCTAGAAATTCTTTCTTCCAAACTGGGCTAGACTGTTGGCAGGCATAACTGGATTCTCCTTTTCTCTACCCCAGCTCAATAGCTTTCCTGTACAGTTTGATTTTTCTATATCTGCTTCAATACTGCTACTTTCTCAAGGATTATGAAGCCTTATTTGGTATGCAGGCTTTATTTTTGGGTAGTGGGAACATTGCAAAAAAAACCCCAAAACGCTTTAGACCACACCTCCTCTTGATCCTGCTGTAGAAAACTACTTGGGCATTTAGTAGCAGTGGTAGTAGCAGTTAGCACTACCATGTTGACATCACTAGTGCCTTGAGGAGTTACCAGCCTGAGTGCTTTTTTGACTGGTCTTCCTCCTTGTGTCATCTTGTCCTGTAGTTTCAGTCTTTCTGCACCTGTGTGTAGAACTCATCTTGGAAGACCTGTCCTCTTTCCCCAAGAGCAAGCCCAAGTATCTGATGGCTCCTGTTCTACCGCTGGAGCTTAAATCCAAGTGGTTTAATATTTTGAAGTGGATCTCTTAGTCAGGAAGGCACTTTCACAGTGTGCGCTTCTAGAGCTCCAATGTGCTTTGTAGTGTAAAAGGCAATAATTTTTGAGCTACCTAAATGCATTGCAACAATCTGTCCTGGCTGTAGATTCCCTGGCCAAGGCAATGCCTGGTCAAGCCTTCAGCTACTTGACAGCTAAACTGGGAGCCACATTTATGCAGTGGGAACATATTAGAGCTGTGGGGTCTCTACTGGCTTCTGCTACCAGTTGTGGGTAACCCTGGCCTTCTCTTCATAACTGTGTATCTATATCACTGTATGGTTGTGCTTGCTTCTCCTAAGCCAAACCTTTAGGCAGCTGGTTACAGAAAGCAGGTGGTTGAGGAAGTTATGGATGGGGCCTGGTGGAGAAGTTTGGGGGCAGGGGGAAGGTGCCTGCCACCAGCATAACAGATGTGAGCTTTTTACTGTGGTGACTGTGAGCAGCTGTTGGCTGGGTTCCTTGCCAAATGTGGTGTGGCTATAGCTTGCTCTCTGGGCTGGCAGAAGCTGAGGGAGAAACTGAAACAGTGCCTGAAATTGGTGTGATTCTCAACAAACGGCTCTGACTAATGCAGATGAGGAGGTGTGGGGATGGGCATTCCCCTGCGATGGGGAAATGTGACTTCAGACCAGGAAATTCTGTACCTCTGGTAGCATTTCTCCTTCAGCTGCCAATCTACCCTAGAAAACTCCGTCTTTTAAGCTGTAGCTCTTCATTTAAACCTCAGTCAGACCAGGGAAAGTTTGAAAGTGCTGGGGGGTTGTTCTGCATGGCTGTTGGAGCGGTAATGACTGAAATCATCATTTGTACAGATCTGGCAGAATGGTCAGGGAAGCTGGGATACAAACAGATGCTCCTGTTCAGTCCCTAATGAACAAAATTAATGGAAAAGCTCTTCTAGAACCTTTCTGTTTCAGGAATCCTCCAAAGTACCTGTCTAGAGCACTAAGAAAAACTGTTTGAGGAAGGTCTTGGCAGAAACCTCCACACAGTGGTTTGGGTCTACACTTCAGTGCTGCTGTGTGAGTTGCTCCGCTTCGCTGGCTGTACGTCATCCTGGGACAGCTCGGAGCACAGTGAGGCTCACTGAAACTGCTCAACAGCCAGTCCCTTGATATCTATTGTGTTCTTTGTGTTTATTTCTTTCTGACTTCAGGAACTTGGTTAGATGTAAAACAAGGAATAACAAGAGTGAAGGAAAGTAGTTTGGATCCAGAGTGTAGCAAGGTGATACTCACGCCTTCACTTGTAATTGAAGTATTTATTTCTGTGGATTCACTTGATGTTATTGTTGGCACGTCTGTTCCTTTCTGGTGTCAAAGTCCTCCCCCACACTGACTTATGGGAATATGCTGAAATAGAGTTAGTGTAACTGTAAAAGGCTGAGCCTCTGACAGGAAGGCTGCTGCTTTGCCTCTCCCATGGGCATTGTTAGAGGAATGCCCCTTCAGACTGGAATTGCCCAGTACTTCTGGGAGGATGTTGATGCAACATTCATTTCCCTACATTTGCAGTTGACTGAAACTGTGGGGTGGGGTTTTTTATGGGCAACAAAGTCATTGTTACTCACCTACATCTGGTGGATCACAAGCCCCTAAACATGTGAGAGTCTGGGCAAGTTGTCTCTTGGCCTAGTTCACACAGTTCTGTGCAGCTTGGCTCTAAATGCCTTGAGTGAAGGAGAGCAGCGGTGTTTTGGGAATAGTCCTACTTGGTAGCTATTGTTTGCAGCAAACAGGCCTGTGTGATTGCATGCAGTGACTTGCATGGGGCTATGGACTGCGCGTTAGTTTCAGAATCTGAAGTGACAAGGCAGAGGAGAGCTCCCTCCTGCTTTTTTGGGCCTATTTTTGTGTACAAGCAGGATGCTAATTAATGCTGAGGGAAGGATCTAGCTTGCGTCTGACAGGGACAGGATAGATGACTGACAGTGTCTGATAGAGGAAGAAGCCTGCACAATCCATTCTGTGATCAAAGAACTGCTCTTGCCGCTGGCATTCAGCTTTCCTGATCTCCCTCTTTGGTAGCCCATGCGACAGGGAGACTGACCTCAGGTAGGGGCGACCCTCCTACTCAGGGTAGGAGACCAGAAAGAGCTTTGCTGCTTTCTGGCAGTGGGCTGTGGCTTTGGTGCCTAGGATTTAAGTGCCCCTCTTTGGGGTGGTGGGGTTGTGCCTTCTGACACTGGGCTTGCTAGAGCTGGGAAGCAGCAGGAGCCCAGAAAGCAAGGGTAGCCATTTCCTGAAACATCTATGTCTCACATACTGCTGAGTCCTGATGGGCTTTAAATGGGTGAAGATGGTGAGGATGTTGAAAGCCGAAGTGTTCTATGTACCTTTCTAGCTTGTTGCTCTTTCAGTTTTCTCCTGCCAGGTGCTTAAGGGTGAACAGCTGCAGGTGCCTGTGTTTTCCCTTTGGGCTGCTCTGTGGGTTAAACCCACGAGCAAGCTGCCTCTCTGTGTTCTCTCCAGAGCTGTGCCATTGTTTGCATAACATTCCCCCTCTCTGAGATAGCTTTCTGAAACACCTAGGAATGCCTGAGTTTTTCTTCACCTTGAAATGCCTCACTGTTTGAAAGAAGAGCTGTTTGCAAGACTTCTTGCCTGTTCCTTTGTAAGAGTAAGGGCAGAGCTGACATACATCTTCTCTATGCAGCTATGATTGGGGACATCAGGTTCAGGTTCTGTCTTTGCTTGTGGGGAGATCCTGGGATTCTTACAGAGGTGACACTAGGGATCATCTGATACAATAGCTAAGGGGCTATATGGGCCCGGGGTAGGAAAACAAACCCAGCTCTCTTTGCCTTCCTCTGCATGTAGAGCTGCAGTGTGCAGGAGGGGTCAGGGTGGGAGCTCAGAGGTTCAGTAACTGATAAGGCTTATGGCAGCAGCCAAGGCAAATCTCATTAGTGAGAACCAGGTCAGGTTGCCTTGATTTGAAGGGAAAGAAAAGGGGAAGTGAAGTAATTAAAAGGGGAAGAGCTAGACATCATGAGAAGAAAGATCATGCAGCTCCCATCTGTCTGGCCTGACATAGTTGATCCCAGTGAACTGAGCTGCAGTTTTCCCAGGAAGAAAAGTTGCTGATGTAGAGAAGCTTCTCTCAACAGTAGGCAGTGCTTCCTCTTGCTGTGTGTCCTGGTATTTGCCATGGTCATTGAAAATGCTTGATAGTAGAAGCAAAGACAAAACCTGTTTCCACTGATTTGAAATATGCTGTAGCACCACAGTCAAAAAAGTATTATGTGGGATGGGAACATCCTAGAGCTCAGACTGATGTAACTCTATTCTATCCCTCAGACAGTCTAATTGCACTTTTCTCCAACCTCTTGTATAATCTGAATCTGTCCTTAGCAGTCCTCATGTACAGGCTGGTTAAGCACAGCTTCAGAAGGAGGTGGGAGGAAGAAGGTGCAGGAGTCTGCCAGATGGTATCATGCACCTCTCATCAAACTGCAGGGTGTTGTAAATATATCTAGAAAAGGAATGGCGGTGAAGGGATGATTTGATACACCTGAGCTTTGTGCTAAGACTGTTACTGAGCAGTTTAGGTAGTTGTAATACTTCCTGTCTTAATATAGAAACAACAGTTGTAGGAGTTTGGGGAGAGCCAGATCACTGCCTTGTGAAAAAGGCAAGTTTCCACCAGGTCAGTGTCAGAAAACGCAGCTGCATTTAGGAGCAGAGTGGCTTATACCTTCCCTGAGCAATGGAGATGAACTGCAGTGGCTGAGATTCTGGACCAGAGTCTTGCCTGCAGTATGAGATTAGAAACACATAACCTGTGAGTCTTTAAAGCAATGATGTCCTTCAGCTTGCACTTACCTTGTACACCTGTGTTGTCTGGGGCAGGTAGTTAGCTTCTCAGCCTGTGTCTTAGCAGGATAACCATACCCAGTTCTGTTTGCTTATTGCTCATCAGATTTGTAGCTTTTCCCTGTGCCTGGGCAAGGATTTGGTGGTGCTTTGGCTGTTGCAGCAGCAAAGCTGCTCTCCCCATCCGTACTTGTTATTTTTTGCAGTTAGCTTTTATGAGTGACTGAAGCTGTATGTATGTATCTGAAGCACCAAAGGAAAGGCTACAAGGAATTGATAATCTAACTCTCCTGCCTCTTTTTTTTCTTGCCAGCTGAAAGGCGAGTTGTCCAAAGTAGTTGAAGATCTGATTAAAAAGTATGACCCTTTGAATGAAGGTGAGAGGAGGAATTTACAAGATGCATGGGACTATGTGCAGACGCAGGTGAGTCATGGGGGCAGCAAAAAGAGGTAGATGATGCTATTTGTCAGTGCAGGCAATGTCCTTAAAGCTAGACTGAGGACAGGGAAACAACTATTGCATATTGATCTGGCTGAACTACAAGGTTGCCTATGAGGTTTGGTGCCTGCAGACTATAAAATGGTCTTGCTTGCTGCTTCTATGTCAGACCCTGAGCCATTCCTGCATGCTGGGTGTTAGAACTAGCTAGTGTTGGTGGCATGGCCTAATGTATCTGGCCTATCAATTAGCACTCCAACACTTCTGTTTGTCTGCTGGTCATCCTGAATACTAACATAAGTGAAAAATATTTTCACATGATTTTTGTAGCAAAAGGTCCCTAGTTGCTTGCCAGGCAAGTCAGCAGCACCACCTGCCTTACTGCTTGGTGCATGTTACTTGCTTATTGTGATGGTTCTTCTGTGATTATCAGCCTTCTTGGGAGCCATCCAACTGCCCATGGTTTCTGTTTTAGCATCAGGGTCAGCACTTGAGCAGCTAGAGAGTATTCAAGCACACTGGAGTCATGACAGCTGTTTACTGCCAAACCACAAGCTTGAGAGCTGGCTGGCTGTTGTGGTTAAATACATGCCCAGCATGGGACTGATGTGTAGTAAGTACAAGTAACAGCATTTGTCTTCTGTCTGTTCTTTGGTCTGCAAAACACTGATCTGCAGTATTTCTCCTCCTTGGAGAATGATTTATATGTGTTTTGTCACTGCAGTTGCAACTCCTTGCTAGGGAACGCAAGAGAAGCCTGAGTCTACTGTGGAAAGAGGCTCTTGTTTCAGCCCTTCTTTTATATAGGAACAGAAGAAAAAGGTTTTGTGGAGATGGAGAAGTCAAGTGTTAGAAATCTACTTCATCTCGCACACTGGAGTTAGCATTTGAAAAGGGGTGGGTTCTGTAAACCAGTCTCGGAGTTAAAGTCCAAACCTCTTGTGAGGGAGAGGTAGTTCTTTCTGGATGCTGACAACACTCTTGGAAACAACTCTTTTGGAAACCAAATGTTTGTCCTGGTGTGGATGTTCAACTGTCTGTATCTTCTGACTATTACAGCAGAAACATTAGAGAAAATCCTTCTCTGCTAAGAAAAGAAAAGTAAACTTCTACCTCGACATTGACAGCCTTTCTGCTCTGTACCACCGTGCAAGCACTGGGATTCATGTTTAAGATTTTACTTCTTGCTGGTCTCTGTTTTCCCCTCCAGCAACTACGGTTTTATCACGTGGCTGTATAGGAATGTAAATGTTTCTTTAGATGGAAAATTTTCCTCCTTCTGTGTTCCAGCTGGTCTGTACTGCAGCCAAGTGGTCACTGGCACGCAGTGACATGGTGGGGCTTGGTGGCATGGGGACGCCACCGTGCGGTGTTAGCTGCTGTCCCTGGGGCCACAGATGAGACCAGGGGCCCTTTAACTCTTGTTTTGCTGGCAGAGTGATTGTTTAGTAGGAAATAACTTCCCTGTCTTCTGAACAGCACGATGCATAAGTAACCAAGGTGGTGCACAGTGCAGCTAATTCATGCAAACTGTATGGTCTGACTGTTGCTATTACATGGAGAGCTCCTGTGTACTTCTACCTGCTTATTGTCATGTGCAGTTATGTTGCCAGGGCAAAGTGTAAGACTGTGATAATCTCTGTTTTGTTATTAGATTGCCTGCTGTGGCTGGACTGGAGCACAGGACTGGGAAAATAATGAGATTCTTAAAAACAAAAGCAATACTGAGTATCCGTGCTCCTGCTCCAATAGATCTAAGGACTTTGTGGAAGGAAGAGGTTTCTGTAGTCTGGATGACCCTGTCAATGGCACTGCAACGTATGCTGACTGGCCTGTTCATGAGCAGGTGAGTGGGTATATCTGGGCCCTGTGAGGCTTCCACTGAAGCTGCCTTGTCTTTGTTCCCCTGAAAATTATTTAGAGCACTTTTTTCACATCCTTATTTCTTGAAGTACCTGTGGAATTTGGAGCAAGGGTGGGCAGGGATCCTTTTCTGCAAAAGCTACCGTGAAACATGTAACTGGGATAATTCCTGCCTGCAAAGATGTCTTGTGGACTTTCAGTCTTGAGATATTTAGAATCATGCTTCTCTTCCTTGTGGCCATGTTTTCTCTATAGGGATGCATGGATGGTGTAGAGCAGTGGTTGAAGGACAACCTTGGTGTCATTCTTGGGGTTTGCACTGGTGTTGCTGTTATAGAGGTAAGTCACTTCCTAACATGAGCCTGTACTGTCTTATCATGGAGAATCTTTTAAAGGCAAAGCTGTTTTCTCAAGTAATAGACACCTGGTTTAATGGCAGTGTAGTTCTAGCTCTTGGTATTGTCTGCCTGGACCTTTGAACTGCTGTTTTCATTGATTAGATTAAAAATTGGACTAAGCTTTTATGGTTAGATTAAAAATTGAACTAAGCTTTTTATACATGTCATTCCTCCTGCTGTGTCTGACTCTTGGCAATTCTGTAACCAGGATACTGAGGCAAGCAAAATCCCATGCTAGTGAAATCCCACTTGTTGGCTTAAAAAGCCCATAACATAGATTCCAGATGAAGTCACATCTTTATGCAGCCCAAGTTTTTTTTGTCATTCCAATTACTGCATTTGCCTTGTGCTGTGGACTCTCTGTTCATCTGTGTGGTGAAATTAAAAGACATTCACTGTATTCTGCTCCCCTGTATCACCTGTTCTTCCCACCTTATTATCTGACTGGTTGCTGATTTTGTTCCCATTCTTCATACTTATTCCAGCTGCTGGGGATGATACTGTCCATTTCGCTTTGCAAGAACATCCACAGCGAAGACTACACCAAAGTGCCCAAGTCTTGAGTTGGCTGACTCCAGAGCTACGGCACCACAGAGAAAGGAGCAAACAGAACATTCCTGCCTCATACCTAGACTCTCCAACCATTGACCATTATTCCTGTGACATCCCATTTCTGATACCACTCTGCTAAGAACTGTTAGAGCTGCAACACAGCCTGATCTGCTGGCAATAGGTCCCTTGGGCCACCTGCATCCTGCCTCTGGATCATTTCTACTTCAAGAAGCAGAACTTAAACTGTCTCGTATCGCATGAGACACTGATTAACCTGAGGGGACAATGCTTTTGCTGCCTGCTCCATGTTAAACAATACTATTCATATCTTCATTCTACAACCCACTGGGCCTAACATACAATAACTCTTCTCCCCCTTGCTCTTCTCCTGCACATCTTTCACCTGCCCCCTGAAGTCCCACGAGCCAGGAATTCTGTTGAGATTCCAGTGCTTTGGTAGCTTCACTTGTTTCACTGACTTGTGGTGGTAACTAGTCACGCTTTATAGGCCTTCTCCTCCCTTGCAGTTAACCTGATTCGGCTCCTATTACGCATCTTCCTGCCTAGGTTCTCATCTGAACTATGGAGTGCTACTGTCACACTCACTTCTCCTGTTTCTGGAGTCAGCTATGCCTTGCCTTCAGTGAAGCTCTTCCCTTTGAGTGTGATGAGAAGCCACCGGGAGGGAGCCAAGCCAACCTATTTATTCCTAGTGTGTCCTGGCAGATTGTGGTGGCAGTGCTCAGCTACTTCTGGAATGGATCCCATGGGTTTCGGATTTGACAAGTACATGTTTCTCCCATTTGCCTCTTTACCTTTTCCTCTCCCCCTAGCTCTGCTTTACTGGCTCCTATCAGCTTGGAGGTACTTCAGAGACTGCTGTATAGTGTGGACTCAGCCCCAGGCTGGCTCTGCTGGTTGCATTCTTGGGTTGCCAACTTTATACAGGTTACCATTAATTTCCTTCTTCCCCTGCTCCTTAATGAACATAAAATTTGTTAGCTGTGGGTTTAGATATGAGTATGGAGGGATCTGACTGGATTGCTGATGCTGTATATTGGAAATATCACTGATGTCAGTGCCCAGTACAGATTCTGTAGTTTGGATGCAAAGATAAGTTGCTTTTATTTCAGTTGTCCATTCTCCTATCTCCACTGTGGTTTGGAGCCATGGCTGCATCCTGAGTTCTGCCTCAAGTGCCAGCACTGCAGCAGATAAGTAGCAGGTTCTGCCCTTGTGCAGGCTGCAAGTTTCTGTGCTAATGGCTGGGCTGTTTGCTCTATTCAGCCAGTGGCCAGCAGCAAGGGGTGGCGTATACCAGAAGAAAGTAGGAAATGCACAAGGAACACTGCCCCAACTTCTTACGTAAGAGAGCTGGGTGCAAATCCTCACTCTTAGAGGTGTCTTGGGCACAGCAGGTTTCCTGCTGTGACATGTGGTACAATCACCATGACATCAGGAAGCTGTATGGGAGAGAAATGGATGGTCCTTGCCAGGGACCTGTTACAAGGTACTTGGTGAGAGAGCCTTTGCCTTACAGAGGTGGTTCCAAGGCTGTCTCCTGTCAGGGGTGGGGCAGGTAGTAATAACTCCAGTAGCAGTTCCAAGGGATGGTTTCACTACCTACTCAAGTTTTCCTTCTGGAAAGAAAGGCTGGTGCAGGGCATCAGAGCCCTAGCAGTGGGTCTTTGTGCTGTCGTTATCTTTGGACAGAGCAGTGACTGGGGAGAGTAGCTTTGACTGGCAACTGGTTTTTGTGGAGGTCTGATAAGGCTTTGCAGTTTTGAGGTATCTGCCCCTTCCTGCACAGATCCTTCAAGCTGACCTTTGCTATAGCGGAAGGCACTCTTAGCAGTAAAGCTTGCTAGCTTTTGTAACACAAAGTCTATTCTCTGATGTGTTCTTATTTGTAAGATTCTTGTTCAGTTACAGATGCCAATGCTGAGCAGCAAGTAAAAAGGAGCCCATTCTGGATTTCCTTTTTTGTTTTGGTCTGTTTTTAGCAACATCTTCCTACTGGAAGAAATGCATGTACAGATATCAAAGTCTAGAGGGTGAATATTTCTGTAATAAAGACTTTGCTAAAAAATACATCTCCTTGCCTATGACTTGTGCATTGAAGTGTTTTCCCCTTGCTTCCTCTCCACCCCTTTCTGCATTACATGCAGATCACTGACATCTGGTTTGTTCAAGGCATCAAAAAGCTGGTCTGAGACTCGTGTGTGAGATCAGTGTGGACTGTGAAGATACTGCCCGACAGAGGGAGGTGACAGTTTTTCTGGGCTGTATTCTAGAGTAAACTTTGTCTTATTTTATGAAGTATATTTGTCTGGGGTGAGCTGACTGAGTGGTATTTCATTGAATTATCTGCTATGTCCTCAGCTAAGTATTTGAAGATGTCACTTCAAATCTGCACAGCCTGCACAGTATAAAGTCATAAGCCTTGGGGACTGCTTCTGGTAAAATACAAGCTTGCTGCCATGCCCACAGTGCATACAGCTCTTGCTAGCTTAACTGATTTTTTCTTAGTTCCCTCCAGTAGACTTCTGCCTCCAGGCTATTTAAACAAAAGGTTCCTCAGCTCCTGCCCTGCCACTGTGAGAAGGAAGGAAGCTAAGTAGCCATTTTTGTAGTTAATGCCACCACATGCTGGCCTTGACTAAAAACCTCTTGAGAAATAGAACAAATACATAAATCTTGCTTTTCTCAGCAAAGCAGCTGAGAAGTGGACATGAGCTAGATCTCAAAATTCCTTCAGATCCTGCACCATATTGGTGCATCTGGACATTTAAAATGGCTTAGAAGAACATAAGGTAGTATGCTACTGAATTTTACAGCTGTTGCTTTAGGAAGTAATAAGCATGACCTAAGTCCTTGTACATGCTCAAAAAACCAGAATGAAGTCTGCAGAGAAGGTGCTGAGGTGCTACCAGCAAACAACACTGGGGGCAACTGGTCTAAGTCAAAATTTCAATAACCCTGACCAGACGAGTGCAGAGCAAGAGGTGCTTGAATGGACCCTGGAGCCACAGTAGGGTCTGTGATCTGTCTTATCTGTGAGTACAGCTTGTTCCTTTAGGCTGTCCTGGGCTGTACTTGAAGCAAACTTGGTTCCTGGTCATACAGAGTCACCCCTTTCAGGTTTGTTTCCCAGAGCACCCTGCTTTATTTGGTGCTAATGCTTTCCCAGGGCCCCACGATTTAGACGGCTACACTTCCTGGCAAAACTGCCAACCCTAAGCAGATGGCTCCTAGGTGGGGAAGGGCACTGCTGGTATCCATTCAGCCTGTTGTGGAGATGGAAGGAGAAAGTAGAGAAGGTGAGTAGAACTGCTTGTCCTCAGCTTGGGTCCCCAGCTCTGTGGAAACCACTTGCCTTTGGCCACTGGAGGGAGGTGTTCCACCAAGAAAACCCAGCCTGGGCTGGTCCCAGGGGAATGGGAAGATGACACTGATCGCTTCCTTCTGCTCCCAGTTACTCCTGGCAGCAGGGTAGCTAAAATAACTTGTAATTACAAATGTATTCTCCTCATAAACGATTTGTGCTACAGCTTGGCATCCTTCGGGATAATTTTCCCTTCCATTTCTTGGAGATGCACACAGTTGGGTATTTTGTTGCATGTCTTCCACTACTGTGAGAGTTGTGCTTCTTTCTTGTGCTTCTGCTCTACCTAGCTCTGGAAGTTAAGCACCAGAAACTTTTCACAATGCTTCTTTCCTTGTCTCCATTTTTTCTTGTTTCCCTTCATCCTCAGTTCCTTTGTGTTGTTAGTCTGTAGGGAAAGAGAGGGCGTTTAATACTTATACATTTGATCTAAAAAAGATTCCAGGGAGAAAGTCCTCAGACCTTCAGAGAGGGAGAAATCTTCTGCTCCTTGGGCCAGGCTCCCAACTCCTCTCCAGAGGTGAAGGTTTGCTGCTGGAATTAGAAATCAGACTAGCACTCAGCCTTCTTGGGAGCTGCAGTGTTTGTGTAGAAAAGCCCATAGCACCAGCCTCTGCAGAAGCTCAGCACATGGAAGTGTTTTGTGCATAGCCAGTGAGCTGCTCTCCAGCTGTCCCAGGCTAATAATTAATATTGCAAGAGTGGAGTTGTGACCGCCCTGTGGCCTGATCAAGGCCCCCGGTAATGAACTGGTGACGTTCCTCATTCTGTGTGATCATGAAGCACTCACGAGCTGCTATAATTCTTTCCATGAGGTGTTTTTTACTTCTGGAGAGGGAAGAGGAATTGCATTAGTTAGAGTGGCTATGGGTAAGTCTATAGATCGCAATACTACTTTTTTTCTGTATGGCACATATTCAAATTTAACATGTGGCAGCTGTTCTTTCCTCTGTAATTCTCCCATGTGTGCTGGTATGGCTGGTCCCTGCCAGCTTTGTTCAGGATTTAGGCTGAATTTGGTAGACTTCAGAAAATCCTGGTTTCTGGCTGCCAAAGGATAGACTGCAAGCAGTCGTGTCAGACTCTGTGACGTTGTTGGGGAAAGTGAGGAACAAGCAGCCACAGAGGCTCACTGCTGAAAAGCCTAAGGACCCTGGGATTCCCACAAATGCTACCACTCAATGCCATAAATGGAAAACATACCCTCAATTATTCATGGTCTGGCTCTGTCCCATTAGCCTCTGAGACTCTGCTCTAGCCGTGGCCTTTTATTACATATAGACCTCAGTTAGCAGCCAGGATTTCTGAATGACATCTCAAACCAGGTTGATACTAAAAGCTTGTCAGGGTAAAAATCCACTAGCATGGAAGTCTTCAAACACTTGTAAACTGGCAAGAGGCCCTTAGCAAAAAATTTGCGACTAGTGAACCAAAGCTATTAGTAAAATGTTGCTAGTAAAGCTACTAAGTGTGCTTAGCCATTATAAACAATTTCTAGCAGGTGTGTGCTGGCAGAGTGCATGCAATTTTTTTGCCTTGTGGCGGGAATCTCTTCTGCCAAACATGGGAAATTACCTTCTCTAAGTAAATTATGTAACCCCAGCCATGAATTCTTTATTCTCACAGGTATAAATTTTCTGGTTTCTTTCCTCTAAGCTCCTAATAATACAATAGGCTGGGGTTTGCATGCACTTTGGCTTTTGTGGGGAGGGATTAGGGGAATATTGGATGCTGTGTACCTGGAGAAAAGTTATTCTAAGTTCTCTAGGTAAAAATATTACCTCAGTTTAAAATGGGGGATTAAGAGAAGGATAATGCTCTAAGTAGTATGTAGATGCTCTATGAGGTATGGAATCTGAGAGGAAAAATCCTGCTTTACACCCCAAGGATAGTATTTTCACACATTTGAATTAAATTTCTCTCTGGTGTCTTCTTTCCTATAACTTTCTTGCTGATGAATAGCATCATGGAGTAACTCCTCTGCCCTCAACAATCCAGAGTTAAGCAGACAGTATGGAAACTAACTTCTGTAACTACAGCAGGCCCTATATTTAGGAAACAAAACAGCATTTTCCTTCCCACCTTAGGGTCCAGATGTTAGTAACTCCTATTCCTTCACAGTGTTTCTTTGAGCAATGGCAGCAGCTCAGGGATTATCCTGATACTGCTCTTCATTCTGTGAGTGTTCACCAGGCTAGGAACCATTGGTTTACATCACAGTGAGGCCATCACACTGCTACTCCAAACCTACATCAGACCTAGGCCTCCTGCTGGACCCCAGATCCTCACTATGTCACCAGAATGCCAGACCTTTGCCGTCGTGTGTCTCTTGCCAGCATTATCTGCTTTTCATAACCTTAAGTCTTCTCCATGTTGTCTCCTCTTGTCTGAATGATTTTCCTGGAGGTTCTTGGTCTGCAGTTCTTCCAGAAGCTGTCTGCCAGCATCAGGTAACCAGCTCCAAAGCCACAGTTGTGGTGGTGCTGGAGATCAGAGGATTGTGCACCAGACTAACTTCTTCCTTCTTTTTTCCCCTCTTTAGAGTTATAGAGTGGACATATGGAAGTTCTTCAGAGACAGCAACAATCCCAGAGCATGTGATCATCTGAGTGGCTTACCCAGCGTGCTTCCTGAGTATTTGCTACATAGCACTTCTGGAAACTATTTAGGGTTTACTAGGGTGGAAATGTGAGGTCCTGTCAAAACCATGTTATAGTACAGGCATGTGCTTTGTGCACTGAACTTGCAAAATGATGTCAGAATAGTATAACTCATGCAGTGATGTCTGCAGACAGCCTGGAACAATAACCCAGCACAGTGCAGACCTTTAATTCTGGCAGAGGTTGTTTCACGATACTCTAAAGTATTTGAAAAGAAGTTGTTCTTTTAATACAATGTTGTAATTAACTCTGGTGAGCACTGGTTGGGAATTCTTTTGGCAAAACCATTTTTCCCTAGAGGGTGTAAGTTCCTATAAAACAAAATGCATTTTGTTTATGTTTGTTTTTCTTCTTCTGCTTAAATAGACTGAAAATAGTTTAATAACTTCTGATGGAGGGATTTCTTCTGCTTTCTCAGTGGTTACCTCATAGTAAACATTATGTAAAAGACTTGGAATTGAACAAAATAGGATTATAAAGCTATGTTCTAAACTTGTGACCTAAAGCCAGGGTGTATTGGTCTTCTGATGTGGGGTAGGCTGTGGAATACTTGCTTACCCTTTCAGTCAAGAAATTTCTCCTAGTATTTGATCTAACCCCCCTTCTTCCCCAGTGCTACTTCAGGCTGTTTCCTCTCATCCTGTCACTTTTTACGTGGGCAAAGAGATTGACCCCTGAGCATGTTGTATTTTGTAGAGGCTCCTCCAGACCCCTGTGAGCAATTCTTCAGAGGTGCAGAACAAAACAGGGCAGAGCAGCAGTGAGGTGGACTCCATCTGGTGTATGAGAGAAGCTGCCTGGAGAAATTGGTGGATGCCTTTTCCTCAAAACCAACACATCCTATGTAATCACCTGGGAACCAAGTACAGTTTTGCACAGGCTTTGACTTCAGTGCCTGCATGGCAGCAGGTTTGTCACCGATATGATGGTGCTTGGTGGAAGCTAACGTGTCTACTTCTGTGCTGTGAGGCTGGTGGAGACCCTGAAATGATGCAGCCACTGCTACTGTTGTGTGTGGCTTGTTGGTTTGATGTTGTTTTGAAAGGTGGGTTTTTTTGTCTTGTTTTGTTTTTAAGTGGAAATGCATGAGTACCATGCCTGTATGAACCTGTGGAAGGTGGGCTGGGGCATTGTGGGAGCGTCTGGAAGGTGAGGTGTGCTCGAAGGAGGGAGCTGCACAGGGAGGAGGGGGAGGCATTGGCACGTGGTCCAGAGGCCAGGGAGGTGTCTGGGACAGACAGTGATGGTGCGGGATTTGCCCTGACAAGGCAATGACAGGAATGGGCCTCCCCAGAGCAGTGCCCTGCCGTGAGGATCCAGCCAGCATGGCCAGGTAGGTTGGTTTGCTGAGCAAATGCCAAGCTGTGGTCTGGCCGTGAAGGGCAGCCGGATGAGTTGCAGCCATCCCTGAAGGGGATGTAGGAAGCAAATATCTCTGGAAGAGTTGTTCTCAGATGACTGGGACTTACAAGACAGGCAGGGCCGCAGGTGGCTGTATTCAGCTGCTGAGGTTTGCCACATTGGTTCTTGCCTGCAGTATGAGATGGACAGACACAGCTTCTGTGCCTGAGTGTGAGCACTCTGTGGAGGGCTGCTGCTGTGGAAGTAGTCAGCAGAGAATGCAGAAACCACAGCACCTTTATCCTTAAGCGACTCTGTTGCCTTTCCCATTAACTTCAGGATCAGTTTGAAACCAATTGTTTATAAAACAATCTGTGAGGTTGCCAGAGTTGCCTTTTGAGTAGTTCCAAGTATTGGCCGTCTGTTGCTTTATACACTCTCACCCCAGATGTTATGAAAACAATCTCCTGTAACACTGAATGTTCTTTCTCATGCTTGCTGGCTCTTCCTGGAGTCCCCAGCAACTCCTGCTTTGGCTAATGAATACCAAAACTTGATGAGAAAGTTTGGCTGCAGAAGTGTATGGGGTCCCGGTTCTTGGCTGCAAGGAATCCACTCACACTGGTGGTCTGTGAGCAGAAGTGGAAAGATGTCCTACCAGGGCTCCAGGGCAGAGGTATGCCTGGGATTTAGGAACCCTCTCTTGTGTTTTCTTAGATTTTCCTCAGTATCCCTGTGGTCATTAGTGAGGAGCTTGCTCTTTGTTAGACTAGTGAAGCTGGTTACACCAGCTTTTATGTGATGAGAAGATGCAGAGAGCACATCACTGTTCAGATGGCTATCATAAAATAAAGTTGGCAATTTCATGCCTGGCTATAGTGGAAGCTAATTAGCTCAAGTCTCTCTCATCTGAGCGAGGCAACAGCAGGATTATATTGTCTTCCTATTAGGCAATAGTCTTGCCTGACATGAAATGAGATGTCTGGTGATTCTCATAATTGCATACAGCTATTTATTTTTTACCACAGCTCGATTGTCTCACTCTTTAATAGGCAGCAAAATGGTAATGAGACCTTCTCCTCTCTTCTTTAATTCCTCACAAGCCATGCTGAGGACTCCTATGCTCCAGTAGCAAAGGGGAGGGTAAAGCAGAACTAGAGGAAGAAGCAGCCTCTTTGTCTCTACCCTGAAATCAGCTTGGTGGGAAAGCATAGTCTGCTAGCTTCTGAGTTAATGGTGAAATCTCCAGAGTAACTGCTTCCCGCTCAACCCTTTATTTTCCCAAACTAAGAGAGCTTCTGTCACATCCTCCTGTTAGTGCCAGCAGGACCTTATAAGAACTTTGCTAACTGTTGTTTGCAGGAAGAGGACTACAGTAGAGCATGTAATTGGTTTATAATATGCAGAGATGTTTCCTGTAAGGATAAAAGCTGAGGACCAGAAAGCTGAGAGTATGGCATGTTTCAGGATACTGAAAGGCTTGTAGTGCTTACAGCTGCTGTTGTCAGATTTCATCAGTAAAGGAAAGCCTGCCTCACTGACAGTGTAAAGTTATGGTTAGGATTCATGCAAGTACAAATAAAAATGTATTAAAACTGTAAAGCTCACCTGTTTATAGCAGACTGATTGGTTACAGAAGCAGAGAATATCTTGATAATCTGGTTAGCAGCTTAGGAGGAGTATATTTCATACAATCATCATAGAATAGTTTAGATTAGTGGTCCACTACCTTCAACCCCCGTTGATGAGCAAGGACATCTTCAACCGGATCAGGTTGCTAAGAGCCCCATCCAACCTGGCCTTGAAACTTTCTAGTAAAAGTATATCTACCACCCTACTGGCCAGCCTGTTGCAGTGTTTCAACACTAAAATTGTAAAAACATTTCTTCCTTATATGTGATCTGAATCTACCTTCCTTCAGCTTAAAGCCATTACTCCTGTTCTATTGCAACAGGCCTGGCCCCATTTTGTTATGAGAACCTCTATTTGTACTGTTGAGGCTAAGCCTGCCCAGATAGTAGTGCTGCTATGAGACGTGCCAAGGGAAGCAGCCTGACATGCTGCTTCAGGTTTAGGGTCATCCAGAATTTTGAAGAGCATGGTGTACAGTCATGAATATAAAGTGTGAATGCATTTCCATCAGCTGTGGGTTATTTTCTGTAGAGTTACTTACAAGGGCAGTAAGGGATGGGACAAGAAACACTGAAGCTGGCGTTTGCCCTTTCCTCAGGAATGAATGGAGGCTGGTGTTGATAGGATTCTTTGGCTTCAGTAACATCTTGCTCATTGGAATAAAATGAGACATGAGTTAAGAATGAAAGATGAATTGCTATGCAAGAAGGTTCTAGTTTAGGAAAACTTCAGGCACTGGAAATTCTTATTAATATAGGGCTAAATTTATGTTAGCTGTGGGATGGAATAGATTTAAGAACACCTCTTACTGCTGGATCTTGAAAAACTAACACTGGGAAAAGAAACAATGGTTATGGAGTGAAATGAGTTGAGAATGTCAACCTCTTTATTGGCTTAGGTTTTGACGTGAAACAAACTGTAAATAAAACATTTTGGTGGCAGTTGGGTAGAAGGTTCTAGAACAGTCTGTGTGATCTCAGCACCCATGGTACATCAATGCTTCAGGACCATTCCTGGAAAACCAGCAGCTGTGGTCAGCCTGGTACCAGTAGTTTGTTGCTTGGTCAAGGGGGCAGAAGTTCAGTCTGATTCCCTCCTAGGCCTAGGCTTTGTCACAGCATGGTGGTGTCAGCTATAGGATCCTATTGAATATAGTTCTTTCCACTATCCATGGAAGTCTTTTATTATGCAAAAACAGCTCACATTCTCTTCATTTTTCTTGCACACCTGATGCTACATCATAACTGGTGAGACCTTCTGTCTTCTAAATAACATGCTTGAATGTTGCTGTTTTCTTGTTCTTCTGCAAGCTTTGAGGGCATGATAAGAACTGGTCATGGCATGTACCTCTTTTCCAAAAGCAAAGTCTAACCCCAAATATACATCCAGTGTTCAAAAGAGTTTGATGTTGCAGGCTCAAATAAAACATAAGTCTGGGAGCCCTACCTGTCTGCTTCTGCAAATTTCTGGGATTTGTGAACAAAAGGAACTCCAGCTACTTCCTATTTATAATCCTAACTTTAACCTAAGGCTGTTGAGGCACTTCAAGTAATCCCTGAAAGTAATCATGGCTTGGAGGAGCTTTCTGGCATGCTCACACTTACTTTTGGAAACCTCCTTGTTAGGAGTCAGGCTGAAACTCTTTGATGCATGTATTTTGGAGCAAGAATTATAAGTTCAACCTGAACCCTGGAGTTCCCTTAGCCCTGCAATAGGCCTCCCTGCAACTTCAGCCAGAGCCACCAGGTGTTTGCCACAACAGCCTCCTTATGTTTGCAAGCCCTCTGGTATTGCAGTAAAAACTGTTTATTGCAACCTCCTAATTCTGGTCTTAACTGTGGTCTGCTAAATTCCACAGGCCTCAGAGTAGGGGTAGTTCCTAGGATGTTACTGATGGCTGCCCATTGAGATGGATCTGTGAACACAAGTTAGTGTGGAGCAAGTTTATTCCTAACTCCAGCTTTTAGAGAGAGCACAGAGTTGTAAGGCTGCTTTGAAATTTGCCACAGGTGACAGAAGTGCTTGGTGTCTTTCCACCAGAGAGGCAGCCTAAAATTTGGGCTGGGATTAGGATTTATAGTTCTGTTCTGCCTTTCTTGTCTACAGGGCAAGAATAAAGTCTGGATCCAAGAAGAGCCATGGATATTTAGTCAGGACAGCCCTTAGGTGAGGCTAGGGTTGGGTAGCATTCAGGAGAGCTTGGAGACTAAAAATGGTTTTGGGAACCTATTTGGGGGTTTGTAGTATTAAGAGAGAGGCTGGTGAAGGTTTTAGCAAATGCATGAGGCTTGATGTGGCAAGTGGTTCTGGACTGGGTTTAAAATTAAGATCTGGGAAAAAAACCCCAACTTGTGCTCATCTAAGGCTTCACCTCAGCCACAAGCTGATCTGATCTTGCTGTGGAAATCACACCAGAACAGCTTATATGGGGTGCTGCAGAGTCATCAGCTGTTGATTTTGTCACCATTATCCTACAATTTCAAGTTGAAACTGTTTTTCTGAGTCACACAAAATACCAGGGTGCTAATTCTGCTCCTTGGAAATCAAGAGTTAAGGTAATAAATCAGATATATGTGATCCTGCCTTACTCCAATGATACAATTATATTTAATTTCAGTTTTCCATTTTCTAAAATGTCATTGCATTGTCTTTTAGCAGTTTTTCTCCTTATCTCTCACCTCCCACTGTTCTAACCCTTCTTAAACCAGAGATTTGAAGAAAAAGGAGTGTGATGGCAGTGTTGTTTTAAGGGATAAACTATCCCATTTTATCCCATATTTAGTTGCAGAACTAGCAGCTTGAAATGTTTTGATCTCTTAAAAATCCAGGGAGTGGGACGCTTTGGCAGAAATTTCTTTCCTCATCCCTTGAAGGTTTCCAACTCCGTTAGGCCTTGGAACGGAGAATGAACTTTGAAGGCCTTTGAGCAAGTTGCTTTGATATGAAAGGGGCTCAAGTTCCTGTGATCTGTGTGTATGAGGATTTCTGTCTTGGAAGCAGTTCCTCAGCCCCACGTTGCAGAATGCCTTGTCCTGTCAGTGCACTACTACTCCTTTCCAAAATGCTCTGAGGGGGGTTGTTTTTGTTTAAGGGAAATGGGAGGCAGAGAAGGGAGTTTCCCTTGTGCTTGCCAAGGTAAGAGGCAAACCTCTTCTGAAGCTACTGCCAGCCCCTATTACCCTCGAGGGCTTCTTGTCGTCACCTGCTATTACCAGAGAGTTTATGAACTTCCTCAATGGCTCATTTCAAACTGAAGTGTCCGTATTCCTTTTAGAGCCTGCTGCTTACCAGCTCCATACCAAATTCACAGGTATGGGAGAGATTCTCAGCGCTTTGAGCTTTTAGCCATAAGCTCTCAGCACACTACATTAAATGCTGCCACCAGCTTCAATCAGGGAATGCAGGGTGCCTCTCAGCAAGCGAATATGAGGAGCTCGTTTAACTGGGACATTGAAAGATGTGGACTTAATTAGGCAATTTTGTTCATCTTGCCTGGGGATAAGAGGAATCACTGCAAATAGCCAATGGAAAGTTTTATGAGGACAGTTAAATATCTGCTGCATCTTCTTGTTCTTTCCCATGCAGGCTGGTGCTCTTCAGACTACTTTCAACTGGTGTCAAGATTTTTTATCATTTACAAGTGCTGCTCCCATCACCCTTTCAGCAGCCTTGTTCTACTTGGCTATTTCCCCACGGGGACATTCCGTTCCCCATCTGTGATCCATAGTGGACAGTAGCAAACCATTGTTTGGGTCAGATACTTCATCTAAAGGTGAGATGATTCCCAAACTCTTCTCATCCCAGAAAAACTCTGGTTATATCATCTTCCAAAGAGATAAACAGGTTTGCTTTTCTTTTGTTTGCTTTGAAATTTCCTCTTTCTGGCAAAAATATGCAATCACTTTTTTGTGTAGAAGAAGCAATAGGTTTTTATTCTTGTTGAAATGCCTACAGATTTTTCGGTGAAAATTAATAAAACCAGAAATTAAAAGAACGAAGGGGATGTGCACTGAATATTTTTTCTATTTTTCAGTAAATGAAAAATCTTCAAAAGAAATCTGTTGCACATTGCTCTTTGTATCTAGAAAAACAATTTCTTGTCTAGCCCCTGTGTGTACGTAAAACACCTTGCCCTTTCCCCTCTCTAATGTTAAGATTTATAGGCTTCCTTTACAACTGCTAGTCTTTCTTCCATTGAAGAAAAATAAATACAGCAATAAATTTCCAAATTCGGTTGCCAAAACTAATTCATCATTTGAACATAGGCACCAGCTCTGATAAGATATGGACCTGCACCATTCAGCCCATTCCATGAATTTTTATTTAGTTACTGCATTTACTCCATAGGGAAAAAAGTTCTACTGAAGCCAAAAATTGGTGGGTCATTTTCCATCTAACAATTCCATATGTTACCTACCAAGCCCCCATGTGACAGAGCTGTGGCTATTTGGGAGCACTGTTCTGTTGCTCTGTATTTAATTCCAGTCTCAGTACTGGGTATATAAAATTGTAATGTTTCTCCTTTCTGCTCCCTTTTCATTTATTGCTTTATAAAAATCCCCAGCCTATATACCAGGTCCCAGTAAATCTTTAGCTGTCTTTTAAATCTAGTACAGAAACATTTTGTGATAAATAAAATAACTCATTTATATAAACTATCTCATTCTCCTAATAGGTCTCCCTAAATTAACTTATGTCACCAGTAATGAGTTAGTACATATATTTGTATTCCTGATTTTCTGTAATATCTTCTAAGGAATTTTAAAGATATAAGTCTTCAAGTCTATCAAACTTACAAACTTATTTTTCCTAAATCTCTCTATTAAACATATATGTATGACTTTTTTTTTAGAAGAATTGTATGAGCATGAAGTGTCCCACAATAACCCTCTTGCTGTATTTTCTTTTTTTGCTAAAAGCATTTAGCTTCTTTATTTCTGATCCGTCATGACCTGACATGGCATTAACTCTTCAGCAATGAGCTATCTTGCATCGATACTTTGGATTTAGCTAAGTGAAGAGACATTTTCTTTCACACTCAGAATGTGTCTGCAGAAATTGGTAAACCATTCCAGTGGCAGTGGGGTGAGAGGCAGAAGTAGAGGCAAGAAAGGAAGGAGCCATAAAACTCAAAGAACCTTCTTTTAAAGCCAAGTAAGCTTCATCTAACTTTGGGAACACACCTGGTGTGCCTAAATTGATAGCCTAGTCACAGTTAAAAGCCTAATCTGAGCTGGGAGGTGAGCCCTTCAGTGGCTGCTGAAGAGCGCTTCAGACTATAGATCAGAGGCACTACTGCAGGGCCACTGGTATCTCTCTGCCCCCTTGCCTGTGGAATCAAAGCATGGGTGACTCCATTACACTCAACACACACCATTACCCTGCCCTCTGATTAATCTCAAACTTGGCTGATTCTTTCAAGTTTCAGCTCTTGAGTAAGATCTGGAATGTTTCTTGGGCTACACTCATTACAAACATATGTTGGGGTGTATAGAGCACATGTGTGGTGCTGATGGGGGAGAAAAAAATATGTGGAAACTTCTCTCTCTCCCCTCCACCCTCTTTGTCACCAATCCATTTCCATGGTTTAACTTCTGTGATCTGAAGAATCTGTTCCACAGGCCCTATTTCTGGCTCACTCTGCAAGTTATTCCGTTCAACAGGCCCTGCCAAAAGTGGTTGATGATAGCATGAGGGAGAAGTCTAATGGCTTTCAGCTACACTATTCACATGAAACCCCTGCTCTAGAGCTGACATTAAGTGAAATTACTGCTGAACTAGAATGTTCTCATCTCATTCAGTAGAACCTGTTCTTACTGAGGTGTGATATCCTTCCCACAGTGGCAGTGCATGCCGTTGAACTGTTGAAGATCTGCAGATCTTCCCTATTTATGGGATTATCTGGCAAATGTTTTTGCTCTGCTCATTATACTAGAGATTCGCTCTTTCCACTTCACTGAAACTAATGGATTCCAGACTACTAATTTGGGGTGGGGTTGGGGGTTTTTGGGTTTGGTTTTTTTTGCACTGTAGGTAGCTTGGATGTAGGAAGCTCAGGTTAAGTATCACTCATGTTGTCTGATGCCTGAAATCAGGTGAAAAAGGCTATTTCCACAACAAATGATTGTAAGGAGACTCCAGAATTTCTCTATCAACAAATGATTGTAAGGAGACTCCAGAATTTCTCATGGAAAGCAGACTGTTGGCAATGCTGGTTAAAGCTGGGGAAATCTGCTAGAAGGCCATGAGAATTCATTGCTGGGAACAGAAAGGTAGGAATGGGGAAAAGGTCATGTAAGCACTGCTAATGTCTCATGCCCTTAACTCCTGAAAGCTTAGGCACTCATGCTGGAACTCCAAGGGGCAGTTTTAGTGATGATACATGAGGTGAGTGCAGGTGGTGGTTCTGAGGGGTGAAAATTACACCCCATTTTTCTAGGTTCTTTAAAGGTAGCCAGTTCATGAGTATTTTGTAAGTGCAGGGTTTGTTCCCACCTAAATCAACAACTAATCCCATTTGTTCAGCTCCTTCCCCACTGTGCATTGCAGTGGATTTCTGAGCATCTGAGTTGTGAAAACTGCACTTCTCCTGGCAACCCTGTGACCAAGGAGATCAATTCTGCTGCTCTGGTAGTGTCTAGATTTAATCTCCTCACTGCTGGCCCCTGAAAGGGCAGAAAACTCAAGTTTTTCTTTAGAGGTCCTTACCAGACTGCAATTCTGATTAGTTGTGGCTGGACAAGAATGCCAGGCTTCATTAGAAATTTCATCCTTTTAAAATTCCCCAGGAGCCAAGCAAGGATAAAAAGAGCATCCTACCAGAGAGAGACAATAATCAACATGTAGGCTGCTGGCAACAACATGCAGAGTGAGGTACATCCTGGTGCTGCTCCCTAATATTCTCCATTAAGAGCCCACAGGCATCCTGGGGAAGGAAATACAGCAGACCAAAGGCCAGGGAACAGACAAAACAGGAAAGGTACAAGCATTCAAGACCCCTTGCAAACGAATCTGATTTATTAAAATGTATCCCACCTTCAGTCAGAAGCTTTATCAGGTGCCCTCCTGACCCTTTGTCCCTCTGTCTCTCTGCTTTAAGCCTGTTGCCTAGCTGTGAGTTCTGCCTCAGCATTTTTAACCATCTTATTTTATCAAAATTTCTTGTTCTTTGACTAGCTCTTTTTCTCATGCCCCTTCAATTAAGCCAGCTGAATTTTGCTTGGTCTCCAGTAACAATTACTTTTTCTGCTGTCAGTGAGTTAGGGAATGGAGGAGTTTGCCTTTTTGTCATTTCTCGAACTCCTTCCAAGCAGCTGGAATTTATTTTAATAAAGTTCATTTCAATGAAGCCTGGAGCCATAATACATGAGGCTGTGATCTCAGACGAGCTCATAAATTAAGTAGGGTCAGCTCTGGTCGCTGCATGCATAGGAGACCTCCAAGGACACCCTGTGTGCTATACAGCCTGTGCCAAGGATGCAGCGACTGCCAGACTGTGCCTGCCCAGGAGGCTGTCTCCTTTGGAATGCTATCTCCAGCCACTGCCAAGTGCTTCAGAGGGAGATACATGATCCCTGCATTGGGCAAGTTATTCTTAACTGATCTTAAGGTCCTTCTAGACCTTTGTGGCATGAAGCTGCTGCTCTGCTGTCTCACGTGTGCAAGGGTAGCTGGGGGCACTGGGTGCTGGCTGCTTACACAATGCCTGGGCCACTTGTACCAAAGGTGCTCTTGCAGGCTGCTCTGCCATCAGCCCCATGCCAAACTCCACTGTCTGTCCTGAAGAGTGAATGTGCCACAGAGCTATCTTGACTTTGTGAGGGAAGGAGCCAGCTTGAACATACCTTTTGCAAATTTCCCCCTGAAGCTAGATAGTAAGTATGTGTTTTTAAAAGATATACAGTCTTGACATAAAGACTCCAAGAGACAGTGACCTCCACTGTTATGCTGTAGTAGTTCTGACTTCCCAGAAATTGCAAGTTATTTAAATAAGAAAGAACTTTTCTTGTTGAACTTCCAACTATTGGTTCACATCATGTCTCTGACAGAAAGACTGAAACGCCTGTCTGCTTTCCTCCTCCACTTATTAAATGCTTTTCAGTGTGTAAATCCCTATATTCAGCAATTATGTCACTTCTAAAACTTCTCTTCTGTAGGCTGAATTAATTGAATAGAATAAGCCTTACATTTGAAGTCTTGTTTTTCAGTTCCTGTGGTCCCTACTACAGATAGCCCTGCTAGGCGATAAAGCCTGCGTGCTTTGATATCCAGCAGCGTGTTTTTAATTCAGATTACAATAAAATCCACTGATTAGCAGTAAAATAATCCTTTAGGCTATGTCCAACAGTAGTTTTTCTTCATCAGTGAGCCTACTAATTTAACCTTTCCCCTCCCAAGTCAAGGAAACTCCCAAAAATCCTAAACATTTTTTCCTGTTAACATTTAACAGCTTTTCTAATACCTTGATCTTGACTTAGTGTTTAAAGCAGCTATGAGACATGGTCTCTGTTTTCTGGAATAGCACTCTGTGGAAAGAGAGGCCCTCAAAGAGCAGGAAGGCCTCCAGGTCAGGAACTTTCAAAAGCTGTCCTGTGACCTTCCCACTACAGAGGGATGTACCAAGCTTGGGAGAACCCTCTTCCCTTCTTTTATAGTCTCTGGTGGTGTTGAGTGAGACAGGACTATTTGTTTTCCTTCTCTTGTTTTTCTAGTCCCTTTTCCTCTTACTATTTCACCAGCCGTGGAATCAGACTTTGCACAGAGATATTATTCACCAGAAGATTAAATTTGTAGCACTGCTCTGCTTCCCACTTCTCTTTCTTGATCCCTTTTCTTTTGCACAGTTTCAAGATTATCTCAAAATTTCAGAAGAAACAAACTAGAGTCAAATGCTGTTCAAGCAGGCATTAGGTGGGCTTTTCAGTGACAAAATCGCTAACATTTCTAGTTTCTGACCAGAGATTCTTTTTGTGACTCCCTTCAGGTCTTTTTCTCAGCCTAGAGATCTGCTATCTGGCTGGAGTGCTGAGTGCTTCAGTTTTTATTGGTTTGAATGTGAAGCACATCAGTAACAGCTTCTATGTAACAGGCAGATGCTAATCTCCAAGTCTCACTTGACACTGAATTTGTTTGGTATCTGAGTCTGCAAAGGGACTGTGACAAAACAGTGTTAATTGGTGTCACCAATTAGCTTCCTCACCTTCTCAGTGTACGCCTGTGCCATTACCTGAGAAATATGGCTTGCACGGTGTCATAGGAGTGGCAAATATCCTGAATCTGGAAAACCAGTGCTGATGCACCCTCCTGAAGTTTTGTCTGGGCAATGACAAGGACTCAACCAGATGGTTTTGCTTGTAACTGACTGCATTTCCTCTGTAAGGGCTGTGGTTTATTTTCTTCTTGCAGCAAAGAAGGTACTCTTCAGCATCCAGCCTGTGCTTTATTATAATTTTTCCCAGGTTCAGTGTCCAGGGTATACTGCACATGCCTGTATATTCAACAACTCTTGTTTTTCGTGGTGTTGGAATCAGGAGGCTGTCCCTTATTTCAGGTATGCTACAGGGGTACTACAGAAACCTTCTTAGTAGCTATTAGGTGTCTTGGATGAGTGGGCTGAAGTGGCAGAGACTTATGCTACTTGAAGGGTTGATACAGGAGAAAGATATTTGGTTTGAGCTGAGTCAAACCAAATGGAGAGTGGAAGACAATTGAGTCAGAGGTTCTAAACATGCAACAAGAAGGAAACACCAAATATTGTTGTCTTTCTCTTTTGCAGATGTTCTCTTTCTCTGATGTATTGTGTGAATGGGTATGGATGTGGTGACTCTGTGAGGGTGTCTTCATTACACACTAGAGAGGTTTTTTTCTGTTTGCTTGCTTGTTCTGGACATTTTGTTCAGTTCTGCCCTGTATTGTTTTCCAGACTGTGATAAAATAGCTCATCCTCCGGCACTGGGCACCATTTGGTGGTGGTATAGCATCCACTGATATCACATTTACTGCCTCTTGAGATTAGGAAGAGCTGCCCTCATTTGCCAGAGCCAGAATGCACCGACAGGCTCTGCAAACTTCCTGCCCCCAGCAAGGGTTTTGGCTGCCTGTGCCCATGACCAGGTCTGCTGTGTGCAGCTGTAACCTGTGGTGAGATGCTGTGAAACAAGCTGTGTAAGATCTGTGCAGAGCTTTGTCAGGGTCTCCCCCCGGGAGGGACCTGGCAGAGTGTTGAGAGCCACTTTTAAACTCAGGCTCTCTGTCCTTACAGGAGCTATGTTGCGGATAAGTCTGACCATGTACCTACCCCCAGTCCCTGACCCAGTGACTGGAATTCATAGCCTGACTGGAGAGCTGCCTTCCTTTTGTGGCCTTGTCTGGCAACTGCTGGACTGAGTCCAGCCCTGATTAGAATCACTGGACATGCTCTGCTTCCTTGCTCCTGCACTGCAGCCCTGCACTCGTGGGTGGGAGCACTGCCCTGCCTGCCCTGCTGTCACCCTCAGCCCTTGCAGAGCAGCGCTCTCCTGCTGCTCTGACACCCTGCATCTGCCAAAGCCACAACTGAGATATGCAGGGCATCCCAAGCTTGTACTAATAAAACCTTTACAGCATCCCACACCACAGTGCGTTTTTGAAATGCATCCAAGAGATTAAAGGCTTGATTTGGAATACTGATCACCTCCTTTCCATTAAGCCAAGCTTGTTTGGTGGTGCTCAAGCTTCCAGGGAAGGGAAAAGCCTGCATCAGAGATGTGGAGAGGCATTTGAAAGACAAGATAGGCTTTTCACACGTAATATTACAACTTCAAAGTCCACTGGCTAGCACCAGCAGTATATGATTTATTTCAAAATAGTTTCATGTGATAATGTATTTTGAGAGGTCATATGTGCCTTTTGTGGGATTGTTTTAATATATTAGATTTGTGGAAAGTTATTTAACAGCAGTCCCAGGCTCAATGCATTAATGAATGACGGAGCACATTTATACAAATGCAGACTGTACAATAGGTACAGTATCTTGCAATGCTCTGGACATGTATCACAAAGGATTCTACACATAGAGTGTTTTAAAATAGGACCTCCTTATAGTTTTTATCTCCAAATGGCACTGGCAGCACTTCATAGGTCTTGCCGTTTGTGTGAGAGAAGCCTTCCAGGAAAAAATAGGAATTGGCCTGTTTTTCTTCCATGTGTGCTGGGCTGAACTTTTTCTACCACAGCCTTTAGAAAAGTATTTTCTGGCCGCTCCTTTTTTTTTCTGACCAAAGAGACTGAAAACAGAGGCTGAAACAAAAGCATCTTACAGGCCACTTGAGGAGATAGAAGGAGGCCATTTGAGGAGGGATTTTCTGGCTGTGATTCCCTTTCTTGCTTCCAAAGCCTTTGTCATATCCTGCATTCCATCTAATCCCCCCAGATTCAGATGCTAGCACCACTGGGGCAATCTGTGTGTCCTTTTCCAATCAGCAAATGCAGTAGCTTGCTAGCTGGGGATGCCCAGAGCATCTCTGTTGCCCAGAGATTCTCTTGACTGCCAAGAGTTCCCACCACACTGACTGAGTGGACTTTGCTTGGAGTAACAGGTCCTGACTTCTAAGATGAAGCAGGTAATGGAGGAAGAGTACACCAACTGAACTGATCCCTGATTTTCCAACATGTAAGTATCCAAAACTGTGGGAAAAACTCAACCATGCTTCTTGAAGTCTCCACAATCTCTTCTTTGTGTCCTCTTCCAGGGCAGAACTGACAGGAACTAAATGAGACAATAATCAGCCTGTTTACTTAATTAGTACAATTTCCCTTGAGTGGTCTGTTGCTTTTAGGCATAGATATAATCTGCTGTGTATGACATCCATATCATAGATATTTGGAATAAAGGGTGGGAAAATATCTCCTCTTTCTGTATGCTATCTCATCCATTCTTCTTTGGTCACTGGAGGTGTCCTGTACAGTCAGACAGGACTGGGGAAAAATGCTGATGGGATCTCAAAGGCGCAGGCTAATATATCTTGCCAAAAGAAGTGCTTGGGGAAAGGCACAGAATTTCTTCTGTCTCTATAGCCCCCCTTCCATGCAGCAGAATCTGGGTGAGAGGTTCTGTGTGACTGCAATTATAAGGTCCATGTTTGTATCTACAAATAGGGTCTAAATACCAAGAACATGAGCTGGCGAGAAGCTTTAAGTTCCATACAGAAGTGGCAGGACTAGTAACTCAAGAAGCAGTTAGAAGTGCATCACTGAAGAAGAAAATTTTTTTATGTAGAGAGTTTTGCATTTGTTTAACACTACAAACAGAGGCATAGTGTGGAATCAGGCACTTGAGATACCTCCCAGTTCTCCAAACCCTCTTGTCTTACAGTATCTGCACTGCTACAGACCCTCAGCTGTCTCCCTGGGCAGCAGTAGAAGTCAGTAGAGTGGGAACATGTATGTTCCCTGCCTGGTGCCTCCTTGCTCTGGCTTTGTAACATAGGACTATATATCAAAGGCCTTGGGTATTTCCTTGCTTTTCCCCAGTTCCTCTTGAAAAGCTGGCACCCACTGAACTTTGGCCAATGGCTGCAGTAGGTACACAGCTATAATTCAACTCATTTTCTGACAATCTCCCTCTTAGCCATTGGGACCATTTAATAGTGGAGTTATCTACCTGTGGTCCTTTATTCTACAGTCTTAAGAGTGAACTTGTTTAGATACAGCCTTGAGCAATCCGGGAGGTTTCCCTGCCCATGGCAGGGCAGGTGGGACTTGATCTTTAAGGTCCATTACAACTTCTTAACACACTATGATTCTATGACAAAATTATTTTACCATGCTGTGTTCTGGTCTTCTTCTACAGGACAATCACACCGAGCTTTGTCGTCTTTGAGTCCAGTGATCTGGGATCAAAGCAGCTGAGATTGATCCTGCTCCTATAAATTAACTCTCTTGACCAATGCTCAGCAGAGTCTAGTTTGTACAGTTTAGGTTCATTTGGACATGAGGAGGTGAGGAGGTAGCTCAGCTCATCCTGACTCAAATATAAGTGTAGTCTATTATGGTTCTACAAATCCAGCCACTACTGTTACCAATGGCTAATCCTATAATGTGGTGTAAACTGCTTCATCTGAACTTCTTTTCTTATTTAGTTCCTTTTGTTCCAAGCCACGTTTCAAAAACATGCATTCTTAAACTCGGATCTCACTTCTCAATTACTGCCATTCCTGTTTCATGGAGTAACCTGCATTGTCATAAGGAGCTGTTGAAAACTCCAGGGGAAGCTTAATCACAACATTAATTTAGAAACCAGTAAAATATGAGTGATAGTTTTGCTTCCTCTGGGATAAGGAAGAGTTAATAATTTGAGGACAGTTGAACACTGATTCTAAACGGGGCTGCAGCCCTTTCAGAATCAGCTGTTCTTTTTTGATAGGCTTTTGAATGGGAGGACTTAAAGAGGCTTCTAAGTAGCAATTTGGAGGGTAAGTATTAACTAGTAGTTAATACTTTATTACAGTGCTAGAGGGCACTGTACCGTTGAAGGTACTGTTTATGGATCAAATATAATAGCTAGGAGCTAGACAGTTTAATGGCTTGAGATTCCTTTGCACGTTTTGTTAGAGACATGTTAATCCTGACAGTGTTGTAACTCATAATAATTGCACTCTCCCTGTTTCAAACACTCTCTGTTTAATTCTTTGTTGTGCTAACCCCGTGGACTCCTTTCTTATGAAGATGTGCAAGAAAATGTAAAGTGCTGCCATTCTGGATGGAAAAACATTCTGCATGCAGTTTGCACTGGTGCAAATGTCTATATGTGGTTCAGGCCACGTGAAGTCTGCATTTGCTTTTTCAAGTACAATTGTGGGCAGCAGCCTTCCTTGAAAATGGTCTTCTATCCAGTTAGATCAGCTTTAGGGATGATAGATAAGAATGAAATGTACTTTTAACTGCTGTCAGTTCAGATAAACAGAACTTAAAGCCCTTTTTACAGAATGCCACCAGTTGTCTTATAACACTACCAGAAAGCTGGTGTCCATCACTGTGACTTTAAACAATTCTCACCTTGTGCACTTCACTGTTACATGTCTCTCTGGGGAAAATTGCTTGTTTCATTTCTGCTGTTGGACTTTTAAATTGAAAATAAGAAATAGTGACACTATCTGAAAATTCATACCTTCTACAGAGTTGTTTTTTAATATTTTGTTCACACTTATTTTCATCTATGATATTGTTTCATAAACAAAACATTCATACATTTGTCTAAAAGATGAAAATGGTTTTGTTTTTAGATTATAATTCAATTTCAAAGTTAAATGTGAAAATTCCCTTTTTAAAGTTTGTCTGTTTTTTTTTTATTCTAACTTCCATTCTTTTTTACTAAAAAAAACAGGGGGAAAAAGGAAGTTGGTGATTTTACCTGCTTTTTAGAAATATTTGTAATTTTTGAATTCCCTACAAGTATTTATTTTCTTTCTAAAGTTTTGAAAACCCATGCTTTCACTTAGAAATTACTTTTAAAGTAACTTGACTAGTTCTCTTTCTGACCTTCAGTCAGTGTTATCATGTAAGTTCTTCCAGTATAATCAAAACATGAGGAAAAGTATGTTATTGCTGTTTCTGGCCATCACCAAAAATATCAGTCCCAGACAGTGATATCATGACAGCAAAGCAAATCTTGAATGATGAACAGTCTGTGCTTTTACATGGTCCCAAATAGAAGTACACACACTTAGCAGACCCATGAAATCTACTGTCCAGAAGATTGGTTGCAATGGGTGAAAATGTCTTAGTAAAGTGTTTTCTGGCAGCAAGGATGTTGAGGGTTTGGACTTGGGTCACTGCCCAAGTGCACTGAAGGGACAGCCCACAACTGAAGGTCAGGGAGACCTGAAACTGTGAGGGTAAGCACCAACACGGGAGATGTTCCTATTAAAATAACAACTTTTACTGCAATTTTCTTTTACTGCAATTTTCTTTTTCTTTTCCAAATTGTGTGAATTAACTCTGAAGAAAGAAGATCACACTGAACACCTGAGCTATTTTCAGTGGCCTTTTCTACCCTACAGAGTATGACTTCTTTCTTCACCTTAGATGGCTGTGCCTGCAAATCCCATCTTGTACATTCCCAGGTGCCTGTTTCCAGTGCAATTTCTGCTTGGCAATTGTTATGATCCAATTATTAAGGTTCTTTAGAAATACCTCTGCCCGAATTAAGGTACAAACGAGACCATATGCCAGTCAATAGTATGAGTTTTATTTGATAGAAAATATGAAAGAGAGAGGGAAAAAAAGAGAGAAAAAGAGAAGTAAGAAAAGAGGTGGGGGGGACAGAAAGAGGGAAAGAGAAAATATCACCATCCGTGGATCCCAACGATGTTGCGTTGATCCTCTCCAGCCGGTCTTCTTGGTGGTGATGGTCCCCCCGGAAAGCACAGAATGCCATGGGTTAATATACACTCAGGCCAGGGGCAATGTCCAGGCATGTCCCCCCGGGGGAGGGGGCAGCCTCTAGCCGCAGACTCTGCTTGCATCACCTGCACTCCTGTGGTGCAAGGCCTAGCACTCTGGGGGGTTGTGTGGTTGTGTTGTGTTGTGGTTGGTGTGGTGGGGTTGGGGGTTGTGGGGTTTGTGTTGGTTTGGGGTGTGTTGCCCCAAACTCAGCCAGGGATGATTCTCAGCACAGCTGGTGGCTTTGGCCTTTGTGTATGCATACCTTTCTCTTAGCTTGAGATGATTGAACAATAGGTTTCCCTTTATCTAATCTCAGCAGTTTGACTCAGTCCAAAGTCCCAGTCAGGTATCTTCAGGGAGGTTTCTTTGATTGTAGCTTCTTTATACACTTTTTGTTATAATGAGCAAAACTTTATATCAATGTTTGAGGCATGAACTATTTTAGTCTCTGACAGCAATGAACTGCTCTTTTTTCTGCTTCCCCTCCCATCCCCCAGCTCATGTTCTAAGCAGCTGTGAGGTGGGCTGGTCTCTCTCAGAAAAAAATCTAGCTGTTGGCCTGTCAGAGGAAGAGAATTAGCTATCCACACTGCTCTGCATCCCATGCTCCTTTCTTCTTCTGTCCCTTTCCCTTTTCATTTCAGCTTATCTTTTTATTTCCCTGCTGCTGCCTTACAAACTATGGTTCTGTCTCATTTTATTCTCCCCATCCCCATCTTAATGGATTGAAGATATCAGAATCATGAAGGAAAATTTTCCAAGTCCTAAGAATTGTTTTGAGGAGTGGCTGGTAATTTTTTACATATTGGGTTTTCATAGGGAGATTCTTTACAAGTATGCTGGGTTTGATTAAAATGGCAGCTCATATCAGGAAAGTGAGAAATATACCAGTACTGTCTGACATTCACCTGGGAGGTTGAGGTTGGATTTCAAACACTTCAGGAAGTTTCTTCCAAGTTGTATGCATCTCCCTCTCCAAAACACAAGAAAGGTCAGTAATTCGCACATACTAGAAGATGGTTTCCTTACTAGCTGTTGCACATTTGTGATTAGTTTATAAGGGTTTAATTTTGATCTTAGCTCCTTATCCTACAATACACTGTAGTATTTGAGTTGTTTTGTTTTGTAACTCTGCCAGTGGCTAAAATCTTTATGCACAAGATCTTTCTTGTAGGAGTTCTCATCATTCTTTTTTGCAGTGGCTGGCACGGTTTTAGGTGCTATGAGAACTTGCAAAACTACTGGACTAAGACAAGGAAGATGAAGATTGCTGCTCATTAGAAAGCCTCAGGTAGCAGTGATTGCAAATGCTCCTCATTAAGGAATATGTGTTCCTGGTTTTCTGTCTCGCTCAGCCCCTGTACAGCACAGTTTCTTGCTCCTGGGTGCCATTTCAGGACTGTGCTTTACCCTTTTCTCAAAATGTAGATTAATCGTGGGACGCTGGCCAGCACACAGGGAAGCAGGCTAATGGCTGAGAGCGGAAAATAGCCAATTAAAGGATCAAAGTCAGGGAAATTAAGTCTTGAGAGGAAAGGGCACAAATAGGGTGGGGTGGGGAAGAGCACGGTAGTAGTGCCCCTCAGGGGAGACACCAGAGTAGGAAATGGGACCAGAATCAAAGCAGCTGAGGGCAAAATGCAACCATATCCCTTGCAGGGATTATCTAAAAGAGAGAGAAGCAGCACAGGAAGAGAGAAACAGAAAAAAAAAGGTATTATGTACACCGATTTTGAAAGTTGTTTAGCTAGTGCAGCCTCAGGGGCAGTCCTGGTGAGCTGGGCTGTGCAAACAGAGCTTCCCATGCGGTTCAGCACCTGCATTAGCTGCCTGTGAGCTCCTGCTTCCCTGCTGGGCAGCCTCCTTGCACCATTGCCCTGTCCCTCACTCTCCTCCTCGCTGCTAGTGTCTGGTCCCTCCTTTACATAGTTCCTCCCTAGCCACTGTCATCTCACCTCTACTTTTGATGTGATGCTTACTAACATCCTTACCAACATTCCCCTGCTCTTGACGAGCTAGATCCTTCATTTTAGTGCCTTAAGTATACATAGATGTGACCCTGCTTAACTGAAGCAGCTATTTTCAACTTGGGGCAGCATGCCAATGAGAGCATTCCTACTTTGGAGTAGAGGGAGCCTACACTTAGCCTGCTGAAGCCAACATGAGGTGACTTGAACAGCTCTGAAATAGGACATTCCAAAGAATGTGCTCATACTGTGCACAGACTGAAGTTACCCAAGAGACACTTCTGTTGTAAAAGGGTTTTTATGGAAAATTAGATGTTTACAAAACAGGGAAAATACTGAAATATTTGTTTGGGTTGATTCTCCCCCCTGAATCATTTAAATGGCAATATGCAAAGCAAAGTAATTTTTCTTGTATGTCACACTGTTTCATTAAGGCACTAACAGAAGACACTTGATCTAGAAATTAAGATAAGTTGCTTCAATCAGTACTAAGTAGCAGGTGCCCTTAGTGATTAAATGTAATAGAGTATTTCCATTATTCTATTAAGCTTTATGTCAGCAGTTGTCATAGTTCCTCTCATATCCTGAAATACTGTGAAAACATGTTCAGAACAACATTTCAGGATCTTGGAATGAATGCTTTCTGAGAGCATGGATGATAAGGATTTTCTTTTCATAGATTTATAAAATTTGTGGTAAGTCTATATCAGATTAAAAACCAGGAATTGAAATATTTTCTATTCCTGTGGAGGATGAAGTCTTAGGTTTGATAATACAGTGTATTTCTGACACAGTGTAGGAGTTATTCTCCTTCATGATTTACTATATTATTTGTGAAGAGCACAGAAGTACCTCTCTCTGAGTAATGTGCACTTTCCCTGCTTTTTGGTGGTTCTCACATGTATTTAGGGTGTTGGGGATAAAACCAAACACCCTAAACCTATTACACAGCAAGATAATTTATTATAGAATAATTTAACTTGGAAAAGACCTCTAAGATAACCAAGTCCAACCCAGTGCTGCCAAGTCCACCACTAAACTATGTGCCTTAGTGCCACATCTAAATACCTTCAGGGATGGAGACTCAGCTGCTTCCCTGTGTAGCCTGTTTCAATGCTTGATAACCCATAAGAGAAGAAATTTTTCTTATTATCCAATCTAATCCTTCCCTAGGTACAACTTAAGGCTATTTCCCCTTGTTCTGTCACTTGTCACCTGTAGAGACCAACCCCCACCTCACCACAACCTCCTTTCGGGCAGTTGTAGGGAGCAATAAGGTACTCTCCTTAGCCTCCTTTTCTCCAGGCTGACCACCCCCAGCTCTCCCAGTTGCTCCTCACAGGCTGTGTGCTCCAGACCCTTCCCAGTTCTGTTGCCTTTCTCTGGATGTGCTCCAGCCCTTCAATGTCTTTCGTGCAGTGAAGGGCCCAAAACTGGACACAGGGTTGGAGGCATGGCCTCACCAGTGCTGAGTACAGAGGGACAATCACTGCTCTGGTCCTGCTGGCCACACTATTGCTGATACAGGCCAGGATGCCATTGGTCTTCTTGGCCACCTGGGCACTGCAGGTTCATGTTCAGCTGCTGTCAACCTGCTCCCCTAGATCCTTTTCCCTGGGCAGCCTTCCAGCCTCTCTTCCCCCAGCCTGTAGCACGAGGTTGTTGTGGTCCAAGTGCAGGACCTGACACTGGGCCTTGTTGAGCTGCACACAGTTGGCCTCATCCCATTGATCCAGATCCCCTTTCAGAGCCTTCCTGCCCTCCAGCAGATCAACACTTCCACCCAACCTGGTGTCATCTGTGAACTGGGTGCACCCAATGCCCTCATCCAGGTCATTGATCAAGACATCAAACAGGACTGTCCCCATCACTGAGCTCTGGGATAACAATTGTGGCCAGCTGCCAGCTGGATGTAACTCCAGTCACCACCTCTCTCTGGGCCTGGCCTGGGCCTGATTTTTATCCAGGGAACAGTGCACCCATCCAAGCCATGGGCAGCCAGTTTCTGCAGGAGAATGCTATGGGAAATTGTGACAAAGGCTTTGGTGAAATCCAGGTAGACAACATCCACAGCCTTTCCCTCTCTACTAAGTGGGTGACCTTAGAAGACCAAGTTAATCAAGGAGGACCTGCCTAGGAGCAGCAGATACCGAAAGAGAAAAGCAATGGAAAAAACACTTGAATGATGATTAGGTCAGTACCTTGGGCTTTTAGTTGCCATTTAAATTTAAATATGCACTGCAACATGAGGTAAATAAGCCAAATGAGTCTACAGAGTGCTTTGGTGATGTGCAGTCTGAGAAATTCATAGCAACAGATCTTTGCAAATGACTATGGTCTGGCTTCCTGTGGTCAGCTACTGGGAGGGAGTAGCCCCTATCACACACTCCTGTGTAATGCACTGTGTGGAACAAAATACAACTGTAAACAGTACCTTGAGCTGGGTTGTTGAGGCAACATCAAAGGGGCTTGTACTTGGTGCACTGAGTTCTCTCAGCCCTCTGATTCACATCATGTCTATGTGTAGGTTTGACAATATCTTTTCAGGGTATATATTATATTACAGAACCTGACAACTGTAGAATTCCAAGTCTGACAATCTTGTAAGTTAATAATGGACTTTTCTACTCAAAGAAACAGGAAGGGAGGCATAGACAATAACTTATCTACTTTCTTAATTGAAATCTAAGGAGTTCTGGTTTAGTTTCTGTCAGCACAATCCCAGGGAAGTCAATCATATGGAACCAAGTGTGCAATTTAATTCTAAATTGTTTGTTATATTCAGGATGCCTGTGTCCACATGGGGTGGGATCCTACCAATTCAAACTGAAACAATTTAATTTCTATCTCGGCTGAACTTTACTGATTTAAAAAAACACGTATTTTTCCAGACAACTGGTGCAAGGCAGGTATGGGAAACAGGGGTGGGACACATACACTCTCCCACAGCCTCCTTGAGAAGTGGGAGAGAAGTGGGGAAGGTTTGTGATAAGACATTAAACTCCTTTTGATTCATCTGCTATCAAAACAGTAATATGATTCTGTTAATTTAGATAAATATCTAAGGTCCTGGTTCTACTCTGGCTTACATCAACTGTTTATTGTACTAATGTGTAATATATATGTGTGTCCAATATGAAGATAAGAGCTGTAGTTCAGTGTCTATTTTGGCTGCATTACTGTTTAGAGAGATGTGCTATTTTCCCAGAAATGTTACTGAAATAAAGAAATCCACAGGCCAGGAAAAATGGGATTTTTTGAAAATGTTGCTCATATCTCCAGCTAGGCCCATGCTGACTGAATTCAAATATATAGACTGATGGGATCCTAGCTGCAGTTCCACATATTTAAAACTAAAAGGCAAATTCAGCAGTCATTTGATGGCAAGAATAAGTCCAGCTCCTTCCATACTGGCTGGATCCTTCTGAGAAGGCTGGCCCACCTGCTGTCAAGCAATGCTGGACTGGGTTAAAGAATTCCCTGGCTGTGGTCAGGACAGATAGAATTGACTGAAATATCGATACCTAAGCTGCTGGTTTTGCATGGGATTATCTTGTATCAGCTGTAGGACTTTGTTTTTCTTGAAACTCCAACAAGTTCCTCTCAATTAATTTTTCTGGCTTGCCAGTGTCCCTTTGAATAAGAGTCCTGTCCTCTACCATTGAAATTTGGTACCTTCCACAAACTTGCTGAGGTGCATTCTGTCCCAAAATCCAGCTTAACACAGAAAACATTTGACATCAAAAAATATTGTCCCCAGTATTGATCCCTAGGGACCACCAGCCACAACCTTTTGAGCCTTCTCTTTTTCACTTACTTCACAGTCTATGCGTGCAAACAAAATGTCACCATTTTGACTATGAAGGATACCATGGAGACCATGTAGAAGATATTTCTGCACATAAAGTAAAACAATATTCACCACAGTCCTCTCATCCAGAAGTAAAGCATACAATTTACTAAAAAAGTGGTCCTTTCATGATGAAATCCAGTCCTCTGGGAGAGGCAGTACTGAGCATGTTCTCAGTGTTCCCTGGCTTCTGCCTTCCCTTCAGAGGTCTTCCATGTATGAGATCAGTTCCAGCACATAACTTCATTCTTCCAGTGCCCAAAGCTATACACAAGTTTCCCATGCAGAACTCAGCTTCCACATGCTTTCCTTCTCTTATTAACAGAAAGGAAAGATGCCAACTACATGGGAATGCGTGTCCCAAACCACAGTCGCACGTAGGAAGTCCTCTTTTGGCCTCACTTGATAGCATTTTTTTTCCCATTGAGTCTCTGTGCATAATGTGAAGATGATAATGTTTCAGTGAGCAAAGCATAAATACTCTATGTCAACCTGATAATCCCAGTTTATTTTGCACACTCAACTAGGGACATTTCTCTCTCTCTCTCCCTCCCTCCTTCCCTCCCTCCCTCCCTCCCTTTCTCTGTCTCCTAGCATCCTAAGTGTCTCTCCCATTTGTCTCTAATGTACTAATCAGTGTGATCTTTACAAAAAACATTAAATTATCATTATTATTAAGGTGTCTGGATGTGCTGATGAAGTTCATGATGCTGCTATGGCAGGTTCTATCCAAACATGCTTTACCCAAAGGTTTTTTAACTAAGTAATTCAAAGGCAAGATGAACTCAGAGTAGTGAAGCAATTTGCACAATATTGTTTAAATCAGGAGCAGAACTGTGATCCACAGATTTAAAATCTGTTTAATCACCTGCTAGACCCACAGTTTCTGTAAATACACTGTGGCGGTTGTCCATATGCCTGGGTGTCTAGTCCAGGTGACAGAATGCTTTTTATATCCCTTTAATCCTGTGTCAGTGCCCCAAAGTTATTGAGGTCTTCCCAAGAGCTTCCAAACTTAAGGTCACACAATTCACCTCAGAAGAACACAGGACTTGTGTAAATAAGCCCTAATCCCTTTTCTTCCAGGCATTTCTAGAACCCAAGTCTTGTGAGTTTACCTCTGGTCCCAAGGTTTACCTCTGAGTCCTTTTGTTTGCCTCCTTAGACTTCTGTGTTGTGATTCAGTGCCAAGAATCTCCATACTGTACATCTCATAATTGGCCTTTGGTCTCAGGAGAAGCTGAGGGTGAAAATGTATGGAGCCTCTGGCATTTGACAGACCAATTCCTCCATTACCTGCAGAAGAATGACTTCTCTTGTTGGTCTTGCCCATACACTTTTCTTCCCTTCCAAAATTTAAATTACTATATTCTGTCAAAATTTCCTTCAAGGAAAATTGAAAGTATTCCTTGTACAGTGTGATTAATCACTGGAGCTTTTTTCTAAGGTGTATGCTCAGGATATCTTTCTGTTTTCCCTGCAAAATCACTGTAGATGGGGTAATAAATGCAGCCTGAATTCAGCCACTGAATTAGTGTCCATGGAACCCTGAGTAAGGGGAGCTGCAATGCTGGTGCTGTATGTTTATTTTGAGTTGTGGGTTTGGCTTCTGTAGGAACTGGAGGTGGATCCTGGCTGAAGAAAAAACAACCCAAGAACATGCCTCTGCTGCTACCACAACCTTAAGGGGCAGGAAAACAAAAGTAAGCAGGAGACCAGGCTGGCCTTGAAATGCTGAGTGGGGCTTTTGGAAGGAAAGGAGAGGATGAGGTGCTTGGGTTGTTTAAACAGCTGCAATGAATCAGCAGCTCTCTTTCCCCAGTCCCCTTGCTGCACAGCAGCCCCCACTATGCCAAGGAAAACAAAGTAATCCCAAAAAGTGCAATCTACCACAGTGCAGCTGAGTCACACTGCAGGACAGAACCAGCCCACAAACTAGAGAGTAAGGAAAGAGATATTTGCAGAGGAGGCCTAATGAGAACTGCAAAGACTTGCCCCAGCAGCAAAGGAGAACAGGAGGAAAAATGAAGGGGGAAACACTGAAAAGGGCCAAACTTGGCTTTGCTGTAAGCAGAGCCAGCTGGGCTAATCACAATGAAAGTTCCTTTCAGCTGTGACAGGAGGAGATGTGCTGCTGCTGCTGCCACCTGTAACCTGTGGTTCCTGCCATAGCTGATTAGCACCACCAGCTAACTAAAGCTGCTGCTAACCAACGTGGCAGCTTCTTTTCCAGAGTCAGTACAGCTCTCTGGGAAGTTAGAGCCTATGGAACCATACTCAGGCCACAGCCTGAGTTTGGAACCTTGTAAGAACCACATATGTTATGGAGAGAACTTGGAGGCTGCTGTAACATGTGGATCAAAGCAGTGTTTTGAGGATAACCCCAAATTTAAGGATCCGTAGCAAATCTGCATGAGAAGCAGGTGAGTGAAAATTGCTAACACTCAATATGTAGTAGCACTCGTTTTATTGCTACAAGGCATCTAATCCTCACCCTGCCCCCCTCCGCAGCCGCTCGGCTCAGCTCTTTGCCTGGCTGCTGCTCAATCTGTTTGGCCAGTGCCCACTTAAGGATAGTTATTGCGGGGAGTGCAGTTACAGACTTTGTAATTGCTCAGCTGATGGTGTAATGGTCTCTCTGAGGATTCAGCCCAGCAACAGTAATGATACAGCTGGCCTGTCTTGCCTGATGGGATCATTTCCACTTTATTATAACTGTGATTTTCAGCTCAATAATTCCAGTGTATTTTTAGACCCTTTGAGATGAAAAAATGTGCTGAATTTGCAATGTTGGCACTTTTTTGTTTGTTTTGCTTTGTTTTTTGTTTCCTCTTAACTGGTGATCAGGAGAAAAATAATTTTCCAAGGAAAGTCAGGCAGGGATCCTCCAGTTGAGCTTTCTTCCAGCACCCTTTCCAGAAGAGAAGGGAGCTCTCAGTGAGCCATGGAAAGAGGTCTATGAAAGGGGTCAGTATGTTTCTTGGAGTGAACTGGGAGTCCAGGCATAAAACGAAGAGAAAATTCAGCTGAGACCACCTTCCATTCGATCATTTTATGGAAAAAACCTTCCACAGAGAAGTGAGAGGTGAACTTCACTTGTCCATTTAAAACTAGACCATAAGGATCTCTGACCAGAGAACCCCAGGAGACAATTGTCCTAATTGTCACTATCAGCACCCATCCTTGTCAGCCTCCAGTTGCTACAATCACAATAGCTGTGTCCTTCCTCCAGGCCATTTGTCTCCCATGAGTCCCCCCCAAAAAAAAGTGAACTGTTGTCCTTTGGCAGCTCCCAGATGACACTTCTTCCTTCTGGCACACATTAGAGCATCACAGCTCTAAATTGTTTTTCTTGCTTGACATGGCATAAAGCCATGCCCTGTTACATCTCGGGGAAGGGGATACAAATGTGAAAGTTGCTTCTCCTTTGTTATGTATAGATCAGCAAGGGATATCCTGTCAATTGTCATTTCTGTGTACGTCTGCTTCATGTTCTGGTATTAAAGCCCAGAGCCTCAGGCATCTATTGGATTTTGTTTAAATGCTTTATTGGATTTTATGAACCTCAGATACACCAGACAGACCATAGGAGACATGTCGTGGTGATATCCACAATAACCAATTAAAATCCCAGCCATGTTTTAACTCCATTTTCAATAAACTATGGAGACACAACCCTCTTCTCTATAGGGTGAACAGAGATCTCATTAACTACATTTAATTGAGAGTGGCAGCTAGTGGATTTTATACATTAGGGAGCACTTCTGTAGACATTGCATCTTTCAAATGCATACACTGAAAAATTATAATGAATCCCATGATCGATATAGAATCATCTTTCTTGTTTCCAATGTGGTTTCAGCTCCAAGGTTACTTGAATAGATGAGCTTCAGTTAATAAAATTCACATTTTCTTCACCTTACAATATTTTTTACAAACTGACTCCTATTCCTTTATTTTGGCATCATCTTTATCAGCTGGCCCTTCAAAGTCATTGAAAAAAAAAGATCTCTTTCTCATCTGCTTCATTTGGAGGATTTCAAAGCTCTCAGGACCTGCAGACAAGATTCTTTTTAAGTGTGTGATATGTATGATCTTTTTTTTACTTTTTATACTTTAGAGAAAGATTAAGGGAAGGTGAGGTTAGGTGTTTCCCCGTGCAGCACACACAAGGGCAGTGGTTAGATTGTAAACTGAGCTCTGAAGCCCCAGGACACAGAGTATAGCACTAACAACAAAACATTTTTCCTGCATAATTTATTAGAGATTCCAGAGAAGGTGTGTGAGCTTCTTCACGTTATTGAGTGAGAGAACATGGCAAGAATGTCATTTGAGGTCAATAATCCACTGAATTATCTGAGCAGGAAGAGCAGCCATATGGCACATGTGCTCATATGCATACATATACACATACCCCATACACCCACTGATGTACTTTCCCATACCTTACTGTGACTCAGTCACAGTAATTCCTTACATCACCTTCCCTTGAAAACTATATGAATGGGGAAGTATGTAAGAAGAGAGTATATCAGAGACAATTTCAAATGTGGCAGCATTTCTTCTATGGACTGTGCTAACCCAGTAAAGTATGAGAGTCAATCATTGCTTCGGTCATTTCATACACGGTTTTTAGAGAATCATATTCATCATTGTAGGTCAGCTTCACCCTGTGGATTATCTTTTCTTATGAATGTTAATTCCCTCTTGAGAGTAACAGCTTTGTAAAGGTAGATACACACTTCCTTCAGGACTTTCTAAGCCCCATTTTGATCTATGTGCAGAGCTTTTTAAACATCTGCTTTTTGACTGAAATGCTTCAGGCTTGGTCTCTGTTTGAAGTTTAATTGTTTTGGAAAGTTTGAAGAAATTTTCTTCTGGTCTTTTTTGTTGTTCTTTTTGGTTTTGGGTTTTTTTAGGTCATGAGAAAATGAATGTCTGCTTGAGAGTCTAGTAATAGTAATAACAGTATCCCATGGGGGACGTGCAGGTAGCAGATTCCCCCTAGCAGGAGGAAGATTGTGAGCAGGAGAGCGTAGTGGCCCCTTCTGCCTCTCTTTCTGATCTTCTGTGTCCTCAGTGAGTTCTCACCTCAGAGCAGTGACAAAGTGCAGTTTGTGCTCAGGAAAGCTGGGGCCAGAGGGACTCCCTGGCAGAAGAGAGGTGTGAAGTAGCTGCCAGGCTTTCATGCCATCAGCTCAGTGGCTAATTGTTTGCATAGCTTTGCCTTTCCCAGTGATCTTCCCCTGCGTCCTGTGTTCCTCATGTGGTTTCCATTAAGGTCAGGTTGTGGGGGAAGGGAAGCATGTGAATTACTTCAGTATTTACTCTCACTTATCATTCCAAAGCTTGGAGTGCTCTGTGCAACAGAGGGTGCACGGAGCTGCAGGCAATGCACAAAGGTGGTGTTTGGGTGTTATTAACTGCACTGATTGAAAGGCAGGAATCTCACTCTCCCATCCCTTCTAAAGGCCCTGGCCATCTCCTTTTCTCACTGCAGGCTGCACAACAAGGAACAGAGCATGACTCTAAAGTGCATGAGAACTAGATCCTCTATCCAGCTGAAAGGAACATGACAATTTTAACAACATAATAATCCATAAAGTACGGCTACCATTTCCAGGTAGGAGAGACTGGGACTGCCATGAACTAGCATGAGCTCATCCAAAACAGCTCAGACTGATCTCCCCATCTCCCCTTTGTATGTGGTCTGTGGCTGGCCTATGGACCAAACTGCTCAGTGGATCACTTCCTGAGAGATGACTTCTCTGGTAATCAGGGAACCTCTCAGAGTTGACACTTGGCCCCTTCTTTTGCATATTGACAAAGCTTTCACATGTGAAATTACTTTCAGGTAGCCCCAGTAGGTTTTCTTTCTCCTCCTTTTCCCTTTCTCATTTCCGTGGGTGAGTATTCCTTGCCTTTAGTGCCAGTGGCATGGGTCACTGGCAAAGCCAGTCAACACCTGGCACTATGGGCTTGCTGATTTGTCACAGCCTTTTTCCTGGAGATGCTGCAATTGCTGGAGGTGGAAGGATAGTCTTCTCTTAGGATGGGGTCCAACGATCCTTTTCATATATGTGGCTCCCAAGTGTGCACCTCTCCAGGTATTTTGGATAATCTTTTATTAAGCAGAGTTCAGATTATAAAAGGTACTGGATATAGGTCAGAGACTTAGAGCAGCTTGATACTGATAGATGTTAAGGACACAAAAGCTTGAAAGGCAGACAGTTACAGCCCGGCATATCCCACTTGGGTTTCCTTAGGCAAGCTCCCCATCCTTCTCATGCTTGATCTTTACTTTGATGGATGAAAGGACAACATTACACGTATGGAGTAATTTTCTTTCTGTTATGTGAATAAGTTTCTGTTGGGGGAAGGTTCAACAAATTTCTTGAAAGACAAAGCTGCCCTAAGTAAAGATGGCAACAGGAGGGAAAAGTAGATCATGTGAAAGCTCTTCCCTTTGATAGAGACACCTGACAAAGGGATCCTGCACAGTGTCTGTGTACACTACAAACCTCTGTAACACAGAAGGGTTGTTCCTAAAGAGGAGGCATTGTGTCTCCCTCTAGCCTTCTTGGGAAATGGTTTACAATGGACCAATTCATAAACTGGCCTATCTCCACACAGGCCAGGAAGAAGAAGGAAGGAAAACCAAGGAGTGGAAGGAAGAAAAGTTCAGTTTCTAGTATCTGCACTGACTAGAGATGAATCATGAGGCAGACACAACTCCAGCAGTATCCTGTGTATTGACTGTTTTGTATCATGAACTTCACCTTGTGGTGGCAGGAACATCCTGACATTTCCTTTGGAACAGTTAAGCATGTCTTCACACTCTAAGGCTAGAGTGATGCAGTGTTCTTTGTACAAAGATTAATCTAGAAGCTGTTCACAAAAATGGAAGCAAGCCCAGAGCAAATTGGTGTGATGGGTCTGGAGTGCATCTGGGCCTTGGCACATCAGTGCTTGTATCCGTGAAATAGTTGTGTGCCAGGGTACCACTACAGGCGGAGTCACAAGTGAGTGCATCAGTGGGACTAGATTGTACCTGTAGGTGTCAAAGCCAGCTGGAAGCTGAAACTAGGTATCAGTGTTTTCAGCCTGTTCATGGTGTTGGTTTCCAACTGGACTGATTTCATGTTCATAAGATTTTCAGCAGAACTATGATCTTCAGTGCAATAGCACCCACATGTCCTTTTATGCTCTGTGAAAATGAGTGTATGTGTAAAAAACAATCTGCTGTAAATAACTTTAGCTGTGAAGGAGTGCGGGGGGGGTCTCTAAAAGGCAGGCAGGACAGTGCAGAATACTGGAGAAATAGAAGGCAGGATGTCTAGGTCCCAGTCTCAGATCTGCTTGGGATATTTCTCTGTTTTTTTTCAAATAAAGATGCCTGCATGCTTCTTTAATAGTCTAAGAACATCAGTCATACACCATAAAAATATATTGCTAAAAATACGTTGTTCTGTGAAAGTCTGGTTTAAGTTAACATTACAGCTCTGCAAAACAATCTAATGAAACAAACTAATGGCCACATTGGGCTAGTGATGCCTGGCTTTCTGCAATTCTCTCAAAATTGACAAGGTTCTCTGATGTGTGGTAAGATATAAGTAGCTTTCAAAGGTGTTCTCATGCTGGGAGCATTTATAACAGTGTTCTCTCCCATGGAGTCTCGGGTATCTCCTAAGTCCCAAGCTCACACTGCAGTTTTACTTCAGCACAGGATGGGTGCACTTGGCAGGGTTTCTCTCCTATACCCAGCCACTATTTTTTTTTTCTGAACTTGTATAAGCTGCAGTTTGGGGACAAACCCCACTCTTTAATTTGGTTTAAACTGGCCAGCAGAATCAAAGTTTTGCTGGGATGGTAAATGCACAAAAGGAGAACTGTATTTCTTAATCCTTGTTGCCTTAGTAAACCAGGCTAAAAACAACTTTGAATGAAAAATTCCAGCCAGCTCCAGTCACTTCTTGGCATACTATCAAAAGTTGTTCTGCTGTAGAGAAACAGGACTTCATGGCTTCATGAAGCTTAGAGAATAGACTGAAGCCATTACTGTTGTATAGACTATATTGTCTCAGATGCATATTTTTCAGGGTCACCAACAGTAGAATAAAAAGACAATACCTGACAACAGGTTTTTCTGGGAATATTTCTGAATCTTTATTAGTGTGCTGGGATGAATGAGGGAGGGTATGAAGGGTGAAATTTTATGGATTTTAATATTCCTGGATACATAGAAAAGCACCTGCAATTTTTTAACAAGTCAGTAAAGGTAGACTAGAAGTTTTTATATTTTCAGGAAGGTTAGGAATGGAGCCCTTAACTAACTACAGCTTATGGGGAGGATTTGGTGATGGTTTGTCATGGACTGGGCCTGTGCTTTTCAGTATGAGATTCTATAGCAACTCCAAATTCCAGCAGCAAAGCCTTGCATGTGTCTCATGCATGATGCATTTTCCTCTCATATCTCCTGATGAAGATTTGCTTGGTAAAGGAGAATCTCAGAGATGAGACGTTTGCTTGCACGTCCAAGCTTTTGTAGGAAAGAACAACTTGGACATCCTTAGATTGTGGTGAACTGAGTGAGCTAAGCCTGATGGTATCCCAATCCTTGTCCAGTGACCACTTCATAAAATGATGGGATCATTTTGTTATTCATCAAAGTTTTTTGTATGTCTTCCTGCAAGTGAATGCAGACTCAGTGCACTTGAAGGGACAGTCTAGGACTTTTGTCTATTGTGGGTGCTGGAATTTTCAAGGATAGTGAACCTTTCAGTGAATTTTGGGATCATCATTATAAGACATAGATCTGCATAGCATATTTTACTATACAAAATATAAAGAATCTGCAAGCAGATGTAAGGCAGTTTTCTCACATTCTGATCTTCACCACCACATGCTGCACAAGATTTTGTGTAGGTCTTGCTAGATGTTGAAAGTTGAATCAGCTATTCTGGGTCACTCAAAATTCGTGAGATTTTTCAGTAAGTTTTAGTGGTAGTTTTTTAAGCTTTTAATTTTTCTTGAGTTTCTTTATAGAATTAGGAAATCTGTCTACATTTTTTGTTTAAGGGACTCCTACCTGTCTATTTCATCCAGTAAGACTAATACTTCCGTTATCCTCAGGAAAGGCTAACTATTTTATTAATTCCTTTTTTGGGAGAAATGTTCCTTCACTGGAATTCAGTCTATATGCAGTTTCTCTGAATCATTATTTGGGAATTTTCTTGTGCAATATTCCTGTATAATAAATTTGCTTCAGAAAGAAATTTGGATTAAAACAAAAAATATTGAAACGTCTTATAACCAGGGAGAATTAAAGACTTTGGACAGAGAAAAATATTATTTTTCTCTGAATCTCTTAGGTGTTCCTGAAAGCATTTCATTATGTTTAAATGCAACTTTATCAGTCCTGGAGAAATACAGTAGTTTGGTCATAAGATGCCTTATACATGGTTCAAAGCAAAGGAGACTGTGTCCTTCTCTGTGTTTTGGAGACACCGCATATGGGCTGAAGTAGAGTCTGAATTCACCAGCCATCAGGAAGAGAAGTTTTAAGCCTCCTGTTTCCAAACCCAAGACATCATGAAAAATCAGCAGCCAGGGAGGTAGTGGAAGTGTGAAACAGCATTTCACCTCTGCAGCTTTGGGATTAGGCTTTGACAAGTTCATGGCAAGAGTTTGTTTATCTGATCCCCTCAAAATGTCCTGCTGGTGCAGACTCCCCCACAGATTTATTCACACTGTTTCGCCACAGTCAGCAGCTTTTACTCCACTGAGGTTTTGCACTGGAGCAGAAACAAAAGAGTTCAGGCCTGAATCTCAGACAAGATGAGACATGACTGGAGTAGCCGGAAGTCCAGTCGGAGAACAGGGTCAGTCTGTGTGCACTGGCTGAGCTGAGGCACAGGGTGCAGTGGGCTCTGGGCTAGAGCAGTGAAAGTTGTAAGCGCCTTAAACACCTAAGCTGAGCTGTGGAACAGAACCAGTCTCTGATTCAGCTGGGCACCACACTGAAACCACCCTTTCCTTTTGTTCATTTGCAATGATATGAGGTTTTAAATGTGAGTGCAGGCTGCCCCAGCTCCTGGATGGACTTAGAGCAGACAGTGGCTCAACCTCTGCATGCAATTTATGGTATTCTGGCCCAAGAAACATAGCTGGTTTGCTGTTTGGATGTTAATCTGATGTCTTGGTCTTCTGAGTGCTTCGTGTGCAGTTGCCTGCAAGGCTCACAGTCTTTAAGCTATGGCCACAACTTGTGCAGCCACTCCCATTTTTCCTTGGCTCTGTTCCCTGCTGCTTCCTCCAAGCCTCCCTCAGCAATCCTATGGTGGATACCACAGGCAAGCTCATTGCTCCCAGCTTATTTTGCTTCATTGGTATAAATATTCTTCTAAAGGCACTTCCTTCAGAGGAGCCTTCTCCTCTGCAATTGCCCTCAGCACTTGCAAAGTCTTCCCTCCTCATGCTTACTCACAGGACTTCCTTTTCATTCATTTCCTTTATTTGGGAGAACAGCTGGACAATTCCAACTGTTTCGATCCATGAGTAGTTCCGGAAATGAGGTGATAACCTAAGCCCTTCTTGAGCCTTGAGTTTAGCTGGGGGAGGGTTGCAGATTAGATTAACAGTCTGCAAAATTTTTGATGTTAAGAGCAGGGAGGTTGGGAGCCAGTGGAATTTTCCACCTCACCTGGGCTGTATCCCTTTCACCCAGTGGTGCTTGTCAAACCTCAAGGGTGCACAGGTTGCCTACATTTTTTCCAATTATTTTAATCCTTTGGTAGTGTTAAAAGGGGAAGCTTCTAATTAAAACTGGGGCCTTGCACCTGAATTATCTTTTAAGGGCCAGTGGGATGCACTGTCAGAAGAGCAGCACGTTCTGTGGGGAAGGCAGAGAGATGATCTTACTCAATTGCAAGCCCTCTGGACTAACCTCAGAGCACCAGTACTAAGGAAAAGATTTTCAGGGTTACTTGCTGGGGAGGATTTACAGGTTAAAAGAAGTTTCTTTCTCTGTGTATGTCCAAAGGGGTGATAATGTGCATCTGATCCACCCTTAGAAAAGAAAAAGAGCAGCTGACAGCCCATATTAAGGCACTAGGCCTTCTGCTTTGACTCTTATATGATAAGAGGTGGTGGTTACTGTGGTGAGCACAGTTCAAAGACAACCATGATGAGCATGAAATAAGTAGATTTGGAAGACACCATATATATATATAAAAATATAGGTATATATATGTTGTCAAGATGTCACTAAAAATAGAGGAAGAAAGTGACTTGTGTTTTTTGTAATTTCTGACAGCTGTCACAAATGTATTTCATCTTCTGGGAGTGTAAGGGATAGCATCATCTGTCAGGTGATACCCTGCACCTCTTCAATATGTGCAGTCATTTCTGGGGTGCTGTGAGGTCTGGAAGGTGTTTTGTACGATGCTCTGCTCCCTCTTAAGGCCAGGACCACTACCATTGCTGTCAGGGGTCAGATACTGTGGCAGCATTTTATTATCCCTAATGCCCTGAGCAGTAGCCACCCCATCTGTCCAGGCTGTTCCGCTTTCGGGAGGCAGCCTGCAGATGACGAGCACAGGCAAGAATCTGCCTGGAGCAACATCAGACAAGCTGAAAGTAGCCTGCTTTCTCCATGACTAAGAGTATATGTGAGGGAAGGCTACTCTGGTTACTTACTTGTCAAATAAAGGCATAACAGGTGGCAGCATCAAATGTCCTGAATGAGGGCACTGAATGACTGGACAGCGGTTTTCTTGTGGTCCGTCTATCATTGGATTGTTACTTTTAAATGGCCAGAGAAAGGTAACTGAGAAAACACAGTGACACTTGCTATGTAGGGAAATCAGATAGCAGGCTGCAAATTAAAACTTCCTTTTCTTTGGCTTTCTGGACTGTTCCTCAATAAACATCAAGGGGAGAACAGGTCTGTCTGTCATGTCACCCCTCTTACTCCATTTTTTGAGAATCTGAGGTATTTGTGTTCATACAACAGAAGAATGCAGAGTTTAGGAGTGGTGCCAATTGTGATCATGTGGAACTGCAACACACTACTGTTGAATAACCCCTAAAAGAGTCTGAAACACTTTATGAGCGTATGAGTTGTCAATGGCCCTATGATTACAAGGCTGCCTTTGAGTTTAAGCACCAGTTCTTTATTTGCAGCTGGAAGTTCCCAAGATGGTGATTGCCACAGACATGAGAGAAGAAAGACACTGGCTGGTGAATCCAGGCCCACAAAGAAGGAGAGCAGAGGGGGTTTTACTGAATCATTGAGAAAGATCCTGCATTAATTGATGGCAGTGCTTCTTTGAGGCCAGTACTATCATTATGTGAATGCAGTCTAGTTCATATTTTTTGCCATTAACATAAGAATTTGTTAATGAGGATGATCAGCAGGAGGCAGGACAGCAGAGGAGATGGGGAAGTTTTTATCTGTACCTTGCCGTTTCAAATCCAGTTCAGCTCAACAGTGACTGATGATTATTAGTGTCTTATATTTATTGGTAGGCCCTGCATGAGATAAATTGGCAAATCCTTCATTCAGTTCCCCCTAGAAAAACATCAGCCATAACTGACATTAATTAGATACCTCATTGGCAGTCTCACAGGGAGAGCAAAACTGATAGCGACCATGCTCTCATTGTCCCTCGAGTTATCAACACCTTCAGGCATGGGGTCCTTGCAGGTCAGGTTGGGTGTAGAATGGTGACCTGAGCAGTAGACTGGAAGAGCTTATCCTGATGCAGAGTTAAATGAGATTTTGATTTCCTGTGCTCCAGAGAGACTCACATTGTGTGTAATACACCAAAGGCTTTGTTTGGTTAGAGAGCTGGCAAGAAACCCCCATGCAGCCAGCTACTACTGGTGCCAGCTCTCAGTGAGTTTGAACTGTTATTTCAATAGTAAGTGTGTAGATAGTGAGCATCTGTTTCTTCTCCAGGAACCCAGCTAGTTCAAAGTGTCAGCCAGACCAAAGGACCACTAAATATTTGTTGCATGGATGACAGTTACATGATTTCCAAAGGAGATGAGGATTTCCTATCAGGGTACACGAGTACGGACTCAGAGGCTGACAAGAATGTTGCTGGGTTTTGGTTCTTGAAGAGATTATTGGATGAAGCATGGAAGAGTTCTTCACCTTATTAACTGAAAAGGTGGAAGTGTGGAATTAGCTACCAGCAAGTGAAGACCATAATTTTTTCCCTTATGCACACATTCCTCACCCCATTTTAGCTTGGTGGCTTGCTTATTTCTTTATTGCCTTTATAGTGCAATTGTAGGGTCCCTTGGAAAGTGTCCCACTTACACACCTTTTCCCTAGGATATGAGCCCCTGGGGGAGGCTTCCTGTAGACTGTTTGCTTAGACACCTGTGCACTATAATGTATGTCTAATTGAAATTGCATTAATGGTATGATTCCATTACAGCTGAGCAAGATGCTTGCTGCAAGAACACTCCCAGCGGGCCTTGAATCAGCTGCAATAGATAATTTATAAAGTGCTGTGGATCCGCTCAAAGCTCCAGTGTTAAGTACAGGAGACACAGGGCTATTCATTATTAACACGACATTATGCTTTCTGCTCAGCAAAAAGTGTGTGTCTGGGTTGAGCTAGGCTCTGTTGAAGGTGAGATTTGGGACTGTCAGTTTGACCGAGCTATCCCTTGGACACTGCCTTTAAGTCTGTGCCAGCTTTTGAACTCTCTTTGAAAGGTAAAACTCACATTTTTGTTCTGTCATGGTATTCCAAGAGTTTTGTAGGTGCTCTTTGGATTTTCTTGCTTTGCATTGTAATTTTTATGAAAAGACGGGTGGTGAAAAGTGCTAACAGCTGCTTTGAGGTAGACCTGTTGTACTGCAACAAGTCAGGCTGCTCTGAACACACTCTCCAGCTATTGCAAACCTGAGTTTCTCTCCTCACTTCCACATTTCTGCCTGTGTTTCCTAGCCTGCAACTTCAAGAAGCTTTTTCTATCTGAGACTACCACTGTTCTCACAGCAAGAAAAGGGTGGAGAGAGGAATGCCTTTTGCTGTGACAGTAGTGAAAAGGTATTTATCTTAGCAGTGGCTGTCCAGACTAAACTACAGTCCTGCACTATCAAAGTGTCCAAGTGGGAGGAGGGGAAAAAGAAGAGGTGAAAGAAGAGGGTACCATCTGCTTCTGAATCTTCAGCTTCCTGTTCCTCTTGCTGTCATTCTTTCTCCCCAGAGCCTGATGTCATACCTGCCTAGACAATGCTGCTCTCTTTGGCAGCTTCCATCTCCAAAGCAAAGCCCCAGCTTCCCTTTGAGGGAAGTTCAAAAATACAGACACAGGCAGATCTTGCTGCAGAATCAGAGAGCATGATAGGAAGACATATGCAAAAAAAGACTAGAGGCAAAATTTCCCTCTCTGTGACTTGCATCCCTTCTCTCCAGAACTCTGCAAGTGTGCCTATTTCCCTGCATTTTCTGTTAATATTCATTCTAGTGTCCTGTTCTTCAAGACAGCAGTGGCAGGAGCTCCTCAAATGGGTGTACTTTATTTAAGTGTGTAAAGGTATATTAGCAACAAGAGCTGCCTAAATTTGGAAATTAAAGCAAAAAATGGTGAAAAAATGAAGACTTTCCAGAAGAGTTTTGCATGCCTTTATGAGGATGTTCTGGGTTAGTAACCCTCTTCTCGATAGGCTGTAGAAAACATTACCTGTTTTAATCTTCTAAAGACAGAGAAAATTCTTTGCAAAATTCTCACCCTCTTGATCTCCTCATAATTAGCTCTACTAGCAAGTCATTAATGAATGCTTTTACAACATAATAAGAAGTCAGAAGTGGGGAATCAGTATGACCTTCTGATTCTCTATTCATCTCACTCCACTCCACTCCACATGTGTAGTCAGATCTACCACCAATGTTTTTAGTAATATTTTAATTTTAACTGTGCGTTTGTGAGGAAAAGAGGGGAGGTTCTTTTGGCACTGAATCTTTCAAGTCTACGCAGAGCTTTGGGTATCTTGGCAGGAAGATGTGCATTTTTAAGGGGTCACAGATTGAAATTGTCAGCAGACAATTTGCCCTCTAAAAGAAGAAACTTAGAAAAAGTTTTGAGGCTTCTAAAATGTCTTTTTCTTTATGAATAGAAGGAAAGTACAGGCTTCAGAACTTGAGAACCAAGATCAGACACACACCAGGAAGCATGGGCTTTTCAGTTATTTATTGAGTTGCATATTTCATTTGGAGTGCTTGATGGTTGATCTTTATGAACTCCTTCCTCTCCTCCCATTGTCCTTTCTTCATCTGTCCTTTACACAGTTTGAATACTTGTGGGAGCAGCTGGATTAACAGCTCTAGAAACTTGTAGAGAGAAGGGAACATGTGCATTTGATGGCTCCAGCAGCTGAGAGTCTGATGCAAACTCCACTAAAAGTCATGGAAGAGAAGAAAGAATTAAAGTAGGGACATAGGAACTGCAAGCACAGCGCATACCAGGTCTATCAAGAGATACATCTGGACCTGCAGAAACCTCTCTGCTGGCTTCCTGACTCTCTCAGGAGATCACTAGGGAGTGTAGCTGTATCTCTATTATATAGGCTCTCTGATGTCTGCTGCTTAGCTGTCTGGTTGGCTACTTATCACTTCGGATTTTTTTTTAAAGTAATTGATGGCTTTTGACCTTCTGCTTTGGTTCTTCACATAATCTATCAGCACCAATGGACTGAGCAATGAAAAATCTCTAACAGGATCAATGTGACCCTCTCTTACCACCTGTCCTTGAAAAATATCCAGATGGGCTGCTATCAGCACAAACATGTTCAGAGGCATTTTCACTGCTCCTGCTGGATTGGTCTTGTTTCCTCTCTCCCTTTAAGGTGTGAACATGAACCAACAGGGAAAGAAAGACAGTAGGCTTGTCTGTGTGTCTATGTGCAGCCCAGAACCCCACCCTGAGAAAATGTCTAACAGCAAAAGTGTTTGTCTTCCATGAGACTGAAAGCTGTAACTTCCAATGATTCAATTTGAAACATGCCATCCAAATGCCCTTCTTTGAGGTTTTTTTGGGGTTTTTTTGTTTTATTTTTATGAAGCAGACTTGTCCAAGTGGCTCAAAGTTGCCATGAGTTTCCTTTCAGGCTTGCTGCTACACAGCTGGGATCCTAGGAGTTCTGGTTGCTCTGACTCAAGCAGGGCTCCTTGGCTTCCAGGCTTCCTGCCAGGAAAATCTTTAGTGTATCCCAGCTGGAGCTGGGTTTGCCAGGCTCTCAATTCTGCCCACTGATCAGGTAGACAGGAGAACCTGTGAGGAAACAGGCAGATTTCTGCCAGAAAATTCAATTAAGCTAGTACATTCCCATGAAATAGTTTGATTCTGTTAAACTGGCATTTTTCAAATGGAAAACTGTTCTATCTGAGTGCTTATGTCCAGCTTTGCTCATTAGTGCATCCATCCATGAACAAAAGGTAGGTTGCGCTGGAGACCAATAATTGAAATGCTTAAATCCTTTCCATCAAGAGCAGAACAGAGTAACACTTCAGTGTCTAGTTCCATTTTACTAGTTTAATTTTTTTCTGCAGATATTAAATCTTACAAGACCCCTGTTATATAGGGATTACTGTTCCCATTAGCAGAAAGAGACAGGACTGAGATAAGGCACCAAAAAACTTGGTCTCATTGTGAGTTAGAGGAAACTCTGCAGAAACATCCAGTACTGACTGAGCATCTTTAGAACAAAAGGCCCTTTCCTTTAAAGGTTCTTCAGGAAGACTTTTCAGAGCACTAAGATGTTTGGGTTTTTCTGACAGTGTTATTCAGAAAAAGTCTTGCCTCATTCCCTTTACTGAGGGCTGAAATTGTTTGTCGCACAGTTTCTGCATGAATCAATGTTTCCTTACTGAGTCCTGTCTGGTTCTCTCAGCTGCCTCTGTCATTGTTTGTTGCCTTTACACCCTCCAGTGGAACTGCATCACTCACTCTTTTGTGATAGGTCCAGGGCAAGAATTTGAATAGGAAACAAAAAAGATTGAGCATGTAGCTCTTACTGACATCCCACTTGTCACTTCTTCTATCAGTGGCTGATTTAAGTGCTTCTTGTTGGTAACCACTGCTTTACAGATTACAACTTTGAGAGATTTCTTAGACCATTTCATCCTGATTGATGGAACATTGCATGTGAAGTGGATGCAAGACATGGGAGGAAGGGTTTATGAGGAGGACCTCAAACTAAATTGCACGTTTGTAATGAAACTGATTTTATTCTACAACTCAGATTTTGTGCTGCACCAGTTAACAGTGACATATTGATTCCTCAGTGGTGCATAAAACTGAGAGACTTTAGTGTTAAAAGCATCAAGACCCACCAATGTCGAAGATATAATTTAACAGGCTCAAAGGCAAAAGGCAAGCTCTTTGCTGGGATTGCAAGCAGAGGTGAAGAGTGGGACAGCTTCATGGTTTAACACCTTGAGATTTTTACATTGATGCAAGCTGCTACCATTCTTACTTAGTATCATCTCACAGTCACTTTGCACCTGATGTAAATGACTGCTGACAACGGATAGGTACAGCAGCCATCCAAGGATGAGGTTAGCAAGAGTGTGTAGGCAATAACAAAAGATTCCATTTATTTTGTTCTCTGTGGAGGACAATAGAAAATGGATAGAGACACTTGATCTGCAAAAGTCAGCCTCACTGTACATTTGGTATTGCTCTTTGAGAACAAAAATCAAAACAGGTTTTGGTGAGCATGATGATTATTTATAATTAAGATTTTTTGGCTAGTTACAAACACACTACTAGAAATCAAAACATTTTGTTTGGTACAATTGCATTTCAATTTCGCCTTGTTTCATTTAAAGTGGACTTTAAGTGGTGTATAAGCTCTGAATTAGCTTAAATTTCCTAAGCAGGGTATATCAGCTCAATGCAAAGTTCCTGTATAGGGAGCAGGACTCAGCAACATGTTCATAAAGCTTTATTATCCCTTCTAGAGAGAAGGGATTACCTTCCTTCCCACTCGCTGCGGTTCTTGTACCAAAAGCTAAACAGAAATATTTTGCCACTTTTTTTGCTTTTCCCTTTTCCTGCTTACCTTCTAGGGGACTTGCTTTATAAACAATAATATAATAGGGCTGTGAGGCCTTATACACATAGAGATTGGTCCCGGTGAAGACTATCTCCTCCATATGGCAGCATATGTTTCTGTGCATTTCCTGATAGAGCAGCCATCTCCCTGTGGCATTTAAGCATGGTATAATTAGCTGTGTACAGAAGTAGAGTGTTGATAACATTTTGCTGGAAGAGTGCCATCAGCGTGACTGTTCTTGGTATTGGTTGCCGTAAGTAACGCTGTCTGTGGAGAACAGTCATTGCAAATCTGTGGGCTGCTCTTGCACACCCTGAGCTCTTTCACGATTTTATCATTAGTGGTGCCTGGAGAGTAGTCCTCTGAGTTTTAAATGTTTAACAGGAGAGAGGTTCTGGCCTGTTTTTTTAGCTATGCATCTTCTTGATTGCAGTTTGACAGGATTAAGCCCAACTGCAGATCAGCATCACAACTGGTCTACTCTCTGTTCCAACATACTTGGTCCGTGACTTCTCCCAGCTTCTGTTGGCAGTAAAAAAGATGAAAAAAAAAGAGAAGGTAAAAATAAAAAATCCAGGAATATTTCTCCTTATAAAGTTCAGTCCCTTACAGGGTCTCCTCTCTGCTTTCCCTATAATCAAATTTTCCTGTCTTTTTGCCATTCCTTGCAGACAGAAACCAGGGATTACAGAGGACCATGCAATAACTACCCAGAGCAATATATGAAATAAGATATATTTATGTGAAAATAAGTCTGTCTCAGAGAGCAGTCAAAAGCAGAGATTCAAAGAAGAATGCAGAGAATGTAGGATCACCAATGATGAGTAGGGCAGGGCAATTTCCATCTTCCTGTAGGCAATTAGAGATTGTTTTATAGGATTATAACTTCTCTATCCATTTTACACTGTTTATAATAACCTTGCTTGTCCCATTATCCACGCAAGCATCCAGTAGTCTTCTGAGCACTTTTAATGTGTTGCCTTCTGTGCTAATTGTAGAAGTCAATCCCAACAGTTAATAATGTGATGGTCAAAATATTTTCTGATATAATTGTACAGCTTTTGGCTTCCTTTTCTCTCCATTTGTAAAATTTCCTTCTGTTCTTACACATTGCTCAGCTTTCAGCAGAGCTGCTGAGCATGTCAGTAACATCTGTGGGGAAAGAGAAGAGCCAGTCCTGAGTTCTGAACCCATAGGTCTCTGCAGCACAGCACTGTGATGGTTTCCCTGTTTATTCACTTATCAGCATCCCTGAGTGCTGTGGCTGTGTTCCTCCTGAACCCTGAACCCTCCTGAACCCTCAGTGTGCTGCACTCTCTCTCTCTCAGCTCCAAGGACATCATGCAAGCTGTGGGTTTGGTGTCACCGTGCCCATGGTGCATTGATATCCTGCTGGTGGCTGCTCTGTGGTCATGACAGGCAGCCAAACACAGCATGAGCTCTTACTCTAGCTGAATATTCCTTAGTAGCAGAAATAATACCAGTTCTTCAATTCTGCAGATAGTAGGGCTATGTTATTTCACACACGGCCACAGCAGGCACCCTACTCAACAGATATTCTTGTGCACTACACTGTCATTGAAAAATGCAGATGGATTTTCAAAAGTAACAAAAAAGCCAAAATTTAGACTGGGAAAGGAGTTCTTTCTATTCCCCTTCCTTTACTAGAAATATGTCATGGCCTCCAAAAGAAAGCTAAAGACACAAACTGCTTGTTTCAACTCAGAAGGACTTACTGAGTCTGAATAAAGGAAGGTTGAGTCCATGGGGACCATGTAAAAACTATGTAAAATCTGTATCAGTATGCAAAGTGATACAGATTTTACAGCAGATTCCTCAAATGTGTTTTGCTGAGGTACTAGGGGTAAAGACAAGAGCAGCTCTTGCTTCTGCATGTGTACTGGAAAAGGCTTTTTCTGTTATCAGATTTTTCCTTCTGGTTCAAAACAACCTGTACCCTCACACCAGAGTTTGAGACCTCAAATAGAGTAGGTTGTGTTTGGAAAGAGAGTGGCAGGGAGCATATGCCTACTTCTCTGTGTTTTATCTGAAGTCTAATCCTAGGGGAAATGTTTATTTTGACACCTTGCTTGGTTTGAATTCGGAGAAGCTACCAGGTCAAATGGGTGCAGAATTTCAGTTTGTTCTCTGTTTGTTAACACCTTCTGACTAGAGCAGCACCCAGGAAGAGCAAACCTTTTTGAATATTTTGTCTGTAGATGCAGAGAAATTTTGTCTCACCTTTTGTGGTTTTGCAGTATTAATAATAGTTTCTTCTTTGCTGTGTGTGCAAATGTGAGTCTGACTGCCTCTATGTTCTCCGTGGTAGGTACATTGGCTGGTGGTGTGTGTTAATCCTAGAGTTTGTATAATTTTTTTTCACTTTATTCCCCAGCCCTCTTGTAACTCTAGAAGCTGAGAAAATTAACTTTTGGAGAAGGTATGGCTGCAATCTCTGTAGCAACAGAAAAAAAAAGGTTGAAAAGTAGAAAATACTTCATTTTGTCAGAGGTTGTCAGTTCCTGAGAAAACCCCAGGGGTGCATAAAATTCTGCCTTCACTAGCAAAATCACTAAAGAAATGCCTGGGATTTGTGAAGCCAGAATAGAAAAACCAATGTTTTGGAGATGTCTGCTGGGACATTGACTGGAAAGCTCAGGAAAGGCAAGGTCAGGTCCTCCCTGTGTCCTGTGGCTGTGAAGCAGGAATGCTGGCTTTTTGGAAGTGATTTGAAAAGCAGCCACGAGCACCCAGCAACATTTACACTCTTCCCCACACAATCTTGCACCAGACTGCAGGGGCTGTTGAGTTCCATCTGAAGTGCATTCCTTGGCCACAGCATGGCAGCCACAGAGGTACAAAGAGATTTCCTGCCTTTCTGACCTGCAGTCTTGACAGGAAATACAGTGGAGGGAAAGATAAAAACAAGAAGAAAGCAAGTGAGGTTTTCTCAAGCCAGGGCTTCTCTGCCTTGAAATGGTGCAGATAGAAGAATGGGAGGAAGCAGCCTTTGAGGGCTGCTAGAGAGGCAGGCTTCTATTAATAACCTTGTTTATGTGATCCCAAGGCATTGTTAGAGGAATTTCTGCAGGCTGCAAGTTTCTTCTCTTGTTGCTTAGGATTTACCTACCTCAATTTTTCACTTTACTTCAAACAGAGAATTTGTAGAGACCGCTTCTTTGGAAGAGACTGCCTTTATCCCCCCTTATCTCCCACAACTTTTGGTGTTGAAATGAGGCATGAAAACCCTCACATTGCCTCATACTTAGACCTAAAAGAGCCTCCCTTTTTAGCCACATTCCCAGTTGAGAAGATTCCCTCCTTTCCGCTGCAGAGCAAAGAATGTTGGCATGTAATTGCAAAAGCCCTTCCGTGCCAGTTCTTCCCTCACCTGTGCTATTTGCAAGCAGTGTTTCCTTTAAGCTCTCCCTATTTGTTCCCACCATAGCAAGCATTCAGAAAGGAATTGTGGTTGTTTGTTCCACATCCTTGTGAACTGCCATTGTTTGAAGCAGCCGTGGACAAAGGCTTGGAGAGTTAAAAAAGGACATTCAACAGTAATTTTTTGGCAGTACTGTAGAGCTGGAAAGAGCTGCTTTTAGATAGTGAAGCATATTGTTTAGTAGGATATATTGTAAAGTAATGAGCTTGGGCCCTCTTTACCTCTCTCAAAACAAGGTATCTGTGATGAACTATCCTGCTATCCCTTTATTTCCCTTTGTCTGCTCTTTTCCCTTCTCAGAACAGTGATACATTCTACTATTCTCATATATTCTACTATGATTACTCTATATGCAAAAGATTTTTCAGTGATACAACACAGGGGTGTTCGAAGGAAGTCTTCATATCACAGGTCCTGAGGAGTCTGTGAGTATCCTTTTGTATCTGCTGCTATCAGACCAATCCTTCCACGTCAGAGCAAAAGGAGTTTTAACTCTTCCCGGCGAGTGACTCAGGGGATGCAGAGCTGCACATCTGTTTTTAAAATGAGCATCTGAGCTTGGTAATAGGACTACAATCTTCGAGCTGCTGCTGAAGAACTTTGAACACAGTTGAACGAGATGGAAGAGACATTTACTTTGGTGCTGTTAGGATGGGAGAGCTTTTCTGCAGGGTTTGGATTTATTTTTTCTTTGAATTTTTTCTTTATATTATATTGGGATACTTTATGTATTAAATTAAACAGGCAACTGTGTCAATTAATTAATGCAGCTTTCAGGAAGTGGTCCCACAGTCACAGGAGTTTCTCTTTGCATTAACATGTCTGTTTAAAGCTAGGCCATCTCAGCAACTTTTAGAGTAATGTATTATATAATTTAACAGAGAACAGAAATGGCACAAAACAAAGGACTGTGGCAGGAGAGAGAAGGGAAGGAGAGCATATCAAGAAAACCCTTTAAATACTACATTTTCCCCAGAGCGCACCAGCGGAAAAACCCTACAATATGCTCATAGCCACAGCAACTATTTAAATTTGTGCCACTCTGAGGTCTACTGGCAGCAGCTTGTCTTCAGTTTTGAGAAACTCAGAAATCCGAAGGCTGATCCAGCTGTTTGAGAACTGAGGCAGGAGCATGTTTATAAGGGTAAACACGCTATATAAAGTACATCTGTTGCCAGGTGGCCACGCTTGTACCTGTGGTTTCGTGTAGTGTGAAAGGTGAAGTCCATGCAATGTGAATTGAAGCAAGACCTACAAAGTTAGAATCATCTAGTAAAGCAATTTTTTTTTTTTTTGGCCAGGTGCCTCCAGCTGCAGCCAATGCAAAAGATTTTCAAAGGAAGACAAATATGTCTGTGTGCTGCCCTTCACTCAGCGTAGTGTGTGGGTGGCAGATATGTCAGGAATTCTTCAATAGTGATATTTAAGATTATTTTAGAGTGCACCTGCAAAGATCTGGGATATCATAAGTCTCATGTGTGTCCTCCTGTATGCCTCGTAGGATTTCCCCACATCCTAAAGGAATTGTCTGTCTGAAAGGTTTACAAAAGAGCCCTTCCAGTACAGCCTCTGCAGTCCTCAGCCAGAGCAACTGTTCTGCTGGTGTGCTCTGTGCTTGGGCCCACAGGGAACCTCTAGGAAAATCCTGCCTTTCCCCCTGCTAGTAATGAGTAAGTGCTGGAGGCACTTTCCTGTATGTATTGATGCTATGTCCTTTGAAGCTGCAGTTCCCACAGTGTATAAAGGCTGTATCCCTCCCTTTGATGCCAAATGAAGGCTAGGGTCACTGTATTTGACCTCAGTAACTCAAGGTTTGAAATGGAACAAAAGAGTCAGTAACCACTCGAAGTAGCCCATGAGGTTTGATCTTGTGTAATGTAATACTCCATGACAAGAGCTTCCACTGTTGCCAGAGCAAAGAGTGTGACACACAACACGAGCAATCTCAGTTCTTCACAAAAGAGAGCTGGGGCAAGCATAACTGTAGAGAGACTCAGTGATAAACATCTCCTCTTATCCCATCTGTAAATCCCTTCAATATGAGGAAATTGCCACTACTGGTCCAGTAGCAGACTGTGTAAAGCCATCTGGCAAAATTAAAATGAGCTGGATTTTTTCCTCTGTGCAAAGAAAATGCCTGTGCACCCAACTCCACGGTGTTTCCAAACTGTTCAACATGGGAGAGGGCTGTAAAGGGCTCTCTTCTCCAGCTGCTGGTCTAATAACTGGAAGTGCTGACTTTCATTTCTTGAATAAATCATTCTCATCTGGGTGGTGATGCTTCCCTGGACTGTGGCATTATGCCATGTCATTTTCCATAAGCCAGCCTGCAAACACAAAGGCTCTGGATTGCCGGCCAAGTGTTGAACAAGAAAATCAGCAGATCTAATGTTGAGATTATTGATATTATTTTAAAGCAGTCTTGTAAATACAGTGGAATTAGTCCTGTCATCTCAGTCAGAGCAATCAAAAGAGTCATTAAATTTTAATAAAGCTGAGTGATTCATCTTTTGCTGTAATATTTTCAAATAATTATCCTACTTAAGATTTAAGCTCCTTGAGAGTGTAGAATATAGGCAGAAGTGAGAAGAAGGGCTGAGAAAGTCTGAATCCTTTGCTACTTCTTGCTACCTACTCTCTTCTAAACTTTGTACCTTTTATTCCTACTAATACTACTTCACAGTACTGAGAGTTATAAGCAAATTCTTGGTGATCATGTTCAAGAAGTTGCAAAACCCATATGAGTGCTTGGCCTAAATAGTCTAGGATCTCATCTCTGACAGCCTTGTACCCTGCTGGTGGGAAACATCCACCTACAGTGTGGGAGAGGACATAGCTGTACACCTCAGCTCTCTGGTACAGCAGATGGTAACAGCCACTGTTGTGGTGTGTTCAGTGCTTAGATGTTTCCAGAGCCTCGGGCTGCTGCTTTGCTTGGCTGAATTCCTCTTTATGAATGTTTACTTTTGAAAGAGATTTATTTAGAAGGGAGAAAATATGGCACAGATAACTGTGGTCACCAGAAGAAAGGATTTTTAAGGCAGGTCCTTATTTCTATCAACAATAAAAATACTCAGCAGATCAGCTATTACATTTGGGTATTAAATAATGACATTCACTGTGAGCAGAGTGTGCACACTTACTTCAGTTCAGCTGATAGACACTCATTATGCCGTAGTGACTGATTTACTTGGAATTGTTTCTCCAAGGCCTAAATCAGAGGCTTGCAAACTGTGCTAATGCCACAGGAAGGGCTAAGACACCAGCTTATCAGACACAGGAAAAACGGCCGTGGCTAAAACCTGAGTAGTTAAAAAGTACACCTTAGATTCCAACTAGGCATTTCAGCTTTTTCTTAACTCAAACAGGAATTAATAGGAAATTTTGGTCATGGGGTCAAAATGTACTTTCCAAGTTTTTCTTGCTGTGTCATACATAATCCTTGGGGGTGGATCACTGGATAATGTCCCATATCTACCTCGCTCTAATGGAGACTTCCCCCACATGGAATCCTATGTGTTTTCTTTGTGCCCAGGCTGAAATTACATTTGTTGTAAGATGGGCTTTTTAACAGTGAAAATCTTCACTGTTTACCAAGAAGTGGGACCAGGCATCTTGATAAAGACCAGCCAGCTTATCTTGCTCCTCAGCACCCCAGAGAGAGAGAGACAGGCAAATTCCCAGACTCTGGAGTACAAATCAGCGCTGCAGTAATGACTCCAGCTACTTTGATAATGATTGTAACACACAAGGGCAAAAAGTGACTCAAGAGCAGGTGGAGTGGCTTGTTCAGACCCCATCGCAGCCATTCTGCTGTCTGCTGTCACTGAGGCACCAGCCTGGCTGGGTATGATTAACCACTTATAGCTCTTTCTTTGCACTGATGGGAAGTGATTCAGAACTGCATTTCTCCCCTTTGAGTGAAGTAGAGAAAGTGTGTGGAGATAACAGGCACCGCCTTACTTTATTTTCTGATGGCTCCACAAAGATTGAACTGCCTGTGAAAAATGTTCTATCAATAATGAGAGAGGATTTGGCTTTCAATCGCACTGGTAAGGTGTTTTAAATCCCTAAACTAGATGGTCAGATATATCTGTTTTAACAATGGCAGTCAGAGACTCAAATATGATGTGTTTTTCTTTGAGAGCTGTGCATCTGCCATTCCATGATTATTTAATACTTGTTGTATTGGACTGATAATTCAGGAGAGTCACCATTCTCTTACAGGGACCACGTACTTGATTCTTAGCTAGAGAATTTTGCTTTTCACCAGGGAGATGGCATCTTTCTGGGTAGAATGGAAAATCCCTTTCTGGGGAAAACTGGCTCCTCAAAGGCCAGACCTTTGTGTTAAGACAGAACTAAAATATATCCATTCAGTTCACAGAGGAAATTAAGCAGCACTGAATTGCAGTTATTTAGCTTTCCAGTGGTGAGTTACGTTTGGTTTTGGAAAGAACTGCATTCAGTGAAAATGGAAGTCTCTTAAGGCAGCCTCTGGACACACACATTTCTGCATTTTCAGTGCCTAAATATTTGCCATTTCCCACATGGGGATGCTGACATGGCATTAACTTTCTGCAAACGTTCCCTGAAATGGCAGTCTGGGGACATTCAGCTAAAGGCTTACTCTGGGTTATGGAACTGAGTGTGCTGTGCTCTGATGCTTGAATCAGCAAGAGAAAGGTTTAGGTCCATTGTCCCCACACAATTACTTTTTTTTTTTTTGTACATTGTGCAACATGTGAGACTGCCAACTCTATGCAGAGTAAAAGCTTTCCAGAGCAGTTTTAGGGCTTTCTCTTAATTTTCAAATGTAGAAAAAGACAGCAAAAAGCAGCTGAAGATGGTAGTCCAAGATTAAAACTTAGGATCAGCTTCTCAGTTCATATTCAGTAAGTGGATTTGCTGGGTATCTTTTACTTTTGTACCTTGATTTTACCATACTATGGAAGTAACTCCTAGCAGCTCCCATAGTTCTGACTTTGAGGCTGTCCCAGCATATTTTGCTTTCTTTTCTCTCACAAGAAGGCAGAACATTTTGTCAAATGGAGTTTGCTTCTTCACCTCCATTGAGGGGTGGGTAGAAAATGCAGAGTTGAAAGATTCAGCAGGAACAGCAGGCACCAAGTCTTTTGCTCCCTGATAAGCACCATGAAAAGGAAATAATCTTGAACCTATAGAAGAGTGGCTGCATCATGCAAAGTGCCTGGAAATCCTTGTCCAAGCAGCAGCAGAAATGTAGCATAGAAACATACCTGCTGTTCACTCAGAACTGCTGCCTGTGCATTCGACTGGCTTTTTCAAAGAGCAGAGACAGCTCTGTGTGATGCTTGAGAATTTACCCATACAATTCCACAGGAACAGAGACAATTGTACTAGTAATTGCATACCCAATATTTATGTTCCAGGAAGAGATGAGAAGAGAGAGTGCTTAGCAATGCTCCCCATCCCTGCCTTTTCCTGTATCCTTAACTTCCATATAGTAGTGTCTGTTTATTTGACAGAGTCCAGAAAATGTAAACAGTTAGTTTAAAATTAGATAGAAAACCTCTAGGGGAATGATGAAATAGAAACGTTGTAGATGGCTGCACTTATGATGCATGCTCACTTAGTAAAGGAGGCACAAAGATGAATGCAGTGGCTTGTTTATCACTCACTTAGTGTATGAGAACAGCTTGATGAAGTGACATGAGCAGGACGTGCCACTTGCCAGCAGTCTGCAGAGATTGCACCATCCAGTGTCCCTGCCCAATGGGAAGTAGATGACCTTCTTGAAAGTCCAGTCCAACCCAAATTATTCTATGATTCTATGGTTCTATAAATGGGAAATTAATTTATTGCCAATTAAAATTAAAATGTAATTTGGGTAGTGGAAAACAAAAAATGCCAAACATTAAAACAACACCTTCATCTGCTCTTGCTCAAGCTCTACTTCACTCCTTCATTTCACATTCCTTTACTCTCCCCAGGCAGCGCAGAGGGGATTGGGGTTATGATCAGTATGTAGTGGTTTCTCCCTGATGCTCATTTTTGTCTGATTCTTTGCTCTGCTCTGGCTTGGATTTTCCATGGGCTGCAGTTTCTGTCAGGAAAATCTAGTCCTGTATGGCTCTTGTGTGGGCTCTCACACAGACTGCAGGGAATACATGCTCTGGTGCCATGGAGCACCTCATCCTCTTCCTGTGACCTTGGTGCTCTCTCTGCTGTTTCTCACTCTTTTTGATCCCTCCTCTCTCTCTGTCTGTGCCATTTTCTGCCCTTTCTTAAATTCATTTCCACAGAGGTGCCACCAGCTTGGCTGTTGGGTTCAGCTGTGTCCTGGTGTGGGTCTGTGGTGCAGTTCTCTCCAGCTGGCTGTGTCCAGCATGACTTCTTCCCACAGGAACCACCCCTGCAGCCTCCTTCTGCCCCAATACCAAAGCTCTGACACCTACACCCAGTGAAGTATACTGGATATTTTAGATCTGCAGCCACCAGAAGTAATAGCTATGCAGGCTCCAGGAAAGATGAGATGTATTTGCCCTGGCCCTCCCCTGTTTGCTGGTAAAAAATTCCCTACTGCCTCGAAGTCCTGTCTCATAGTAGTGCATGGAAAAGGACAGCTCCAGAACTGGGAAGCTGGTCCTGGGACTGAAGGGAAGTCTTGGTCATGAAGTCTTTTGTGTGGGTGTTTTTCTTCATCCACTAAGCATACCAGAGCCACCCTCGCTGGTTGCTAGGTGATATTTCCACTATGTGGAGCCATAATTTTGTGTGAGGAGTGGCCTGAGCAGTGAACCTTTGAGAGAAAAAGCACGAGAAGCTGTGTGCAAGAGATGATGAATCCAGGGAAGCGAAGTAGGGTGGAGACAAGAGGAATATGCCAGTATCATGAAGGGAATGATGTCTGGCGAACTTTTCCGAAATTGTCTGGTAGCAAATGTGTAGGATGAACACAGGTGCTTGGACCTGCTGAGGTAGAAGACTGAAGAGTTACTGACACCTTCGATCCCTGGTGGGTACAGTTGTCGTCTTACCCTTCTTCAATTCCCCTTCCTTTTAACATGTTTTCAATACACCCCTCCAAAGCTATCACATCCCTGTAACATCCCTGTAACCACCATGATTTCCTTGCCATTCTGTATCATGCTCATCTCTTGGCTGGTGCTTCAGCTGTAAGATAAGGCCTTTGGGGTAAGAGAACATTGTTTTTATCAGTGTAATGCAGGGAAGGGTGGCACAGTGCACAACTTAAGACTTCAACGGGGTGCAGCATTATAAAGACAAGAAGAATCCAAACTCCCTGTCACTATGCATCCCCATATCCACTCACTGGGATCTACCACACTGGTCCCAAAAATCTTGTCGTTTTCCACTGAAAATTCATGTAAGCCAAATGTAATTTCTAAATTGAAACCTCATGGAAGAGCAACACTGAGCAATCAGCCTGCCAGGCTGTGACTCTGCAGATAATGAGGGAAGCAAACCTGGCTCCTTTGGAACTCCCTTTTGCTCTTCTCTCCATCCAAACCCCAAAAATGTAATGGCATGTTTGTGGCAAGGAAACAGTAAATTACTTTTTTTCACCCTGAGCTACAAGCTACAGCAATCAGACCCCTGGGAATTCCGACTTCTTCTCCGACTCAGCTGGAAGGATTAATGCAGCAGACTTGAGGGGGTTCCGCTTCAAATCCCAGCTCCCTTGCCTGCTTAATTACTTCCATGTGTATTTGTGCAAGGCTGCATGTTGTTTGGGGTCTGCAGGTGGCACAGTGACCTTTGGGCTATAGGTGCACTTTCCATACCTCACCATATGTTACACGAAGGAGCCAAGCAGTTAGAAGGCAATTGTAAGCATCCATGGCCAGGCAGTCTCTCTCTGTACAGTGACTGATGGATTCCTTCTCTACCCTCACTTCGCCTTTATGCTTTCTCCAGCTGTGAAAGAAGAAGGAATTTCTGGCCTTAGTTTATAATGTTTAATTAAAAAGAAAACGTTCATGCAAAGAGAGCTTGTTTCCACAGCTTTGATGTTGGTGCCTGTGGGAAATAGATGAGTTGGAAGTGCATTCTGGGTAACAAAATGCAAATGAGCAACTTCAAGCATTCCTGTGAATTTTTCAAATCTCAGAATCAGAAGAGCCAGATCCATATATTTCCCAGTGAATGCTGTTGTGCTGGTGCACTTATACTACTGATAGTAGTTCTTTCTCCAGCTTTCTTAAAGACCTTTCCAGAAGTCTCCTCAGCTACATTTTTATTTGTTCTCATTGAGGCAGCTGCACCATTGTGTGAGTGCTCTGCCGGGAATGTTGTGTTTGCAGGGAAAAAGAAGCAGCAGTGGGTGCAATTCTGCTCAGGAGTGCTTCTAGGGAGTACCCTGCCACTGGGGAAGCATCTAGATTTGTGGCAATTTCCAGTGGTTCTTTACTTATGATGGGATTAGGTAGTGCAACAGAAATTCCTTTTTGATTTTTGCCCTTTTTCATCTTTGGGAAGTCTGACAGAAAAAAAAAGAAAAAAATGTGAACACGTATTTTAGGCAATATGGAAAACCTGTCAAGGGCTTTTGGGGCAAAGGAAGTGGTTCAAAAGAATGGCTCATCTCACAAGTTTGAAGTGCTGGCTACTGGTTCCAGTGGGACAATTCACATCTACCACACAGGGATATGTATGTCATGCCTTTCAGGCAGCCTGGAATAGAAAAAGTGATAACTTCTAATTTATGTTTTTCAGCAGTTTCTTCAAATATATTCTGCTAGGGTTTCTGGTCTAGCTTCACAGGATTTCTCTTTTCACAGTTTTGTTAAACTCACCTAAGGCATGTGTTATACACTGAAAACAGATGTATAAAGGTTGTATAAAGGGAATAGGTTCACTGCCTTTGACTCTTCCTGGAATTAATATTTGCCCCTGGCTTGCCTCCTTCCTGCTGTTAGATTGCTTCCAAGAGGCACAAAGCTGATCAAGAACGACTGCCCAGTGGGTCAGGAGAGACTGCCCTCAGTGGGCATTGCCATGGGAGATGACTCAAGTGTCCTGCTGTTTGAGTGACCACATGGGGGAAGTCTTTTGGGATGGGCTGTGCTAGGAAAGACTGATTTTTTTTTTCTTAGTGTCTTTGCAGCACCGATGACTACCCAGTTGAACAGCCATGATTTGAAATTCCTGTGTGTGTCACTGGTCCTACAGTGTATCTCTGGAACATGTCCTCAGTGCACTACACAAGAGCTGTGTTCAGGCAAGTCACCATTCCTCCAGAGCTGGTGGCAACAATTTGAGCCTTCTCACACTTGGGCTGTCTCTGATCCGCTTCTGCCAGGCTTTCCCTGGGAACCACCTAAGGCATTCTGCCTAAGATGTGCAGAATTATGCTGTTCTCCACCTGCATCCCAAAGCAAAAGGGCATCTCTGCTGGGGACTGTTGGGTAGGGACACCCCTGGCTTCCCTCTCTCTCTGTGTCCTGTGAGCTAGCAGGGGCTGTGCCCAGTCTCTTCTGGCTAAGAGAAGGTAGGCATGGGAGATGTGTCTGAATGAGTGTCAGGGGTGCCCAGGAATTTCTGACTCAATGCTTGGTGCACTGTGTTAAAGGAGGGTTCCCAAACAAAGTCTGTACTGTTTATGAAGGCAGTAATAGGTGCAGCATCTGTGTCTGTGCCAATCTGCCAGCAAAAACATCTCCCTTCTTCTCATCATAGCTGTGTTGTTCCTCTGGACAAGTCAAGTGGGGTATCCCCCTTTGATGTGGGATTTCTTTTTGCTGGCATGCATCCTAGGACAGATGTAGCTGAGCAGTGGGGTGCAGAAATGGGAGCACAAACAACTTCCCTGGGGTATAAAGGAAAAATCTTCACATATGGAGTGGCTGAAGTGATTCAGAGCCTTCCAGCCAAGGTGTTTTGCTTTCTGCTCTGGTGATTTACAGAAGTGGTTTAGGTAGTGAGGTTTGTCCAGACTGCATATGACAGCACCCTACATCACCACTGTGCATGGGAAAAATGGAATGAGTCAAGGTCACATAAGCTCTCTCCCTAGGACTTCAACTGATGCATTCTTCCCCTTTCCTGCAGGGCTCAGCAGTAGAGACAGGGAGAAAACTGGCCTAAAAAGCACTGTGGAGGCACTGTAATGGCCCATTTGATACAGGCCCAAATCCATGATATTCTCTGCTCTGCAGGGTGTCAGGCTCCCCACTCCTCTTGCAGACCAGATGGGATCTGGTGATGCCCTGATTGTGTTTGTGGGTAGGCTGAATTGGAGGGAACATACGCAGAGGACAGCATCTGACTAGATTAGGGCCATTTCAATCCATTTGTTTTCAAATGCACCATGTTTGGTTTGGGCCATGTGGGGTTTGTTTGATAAAGGAAGAACCATACTAATTGAATTCACTGGGTCAGTGGCAGTTCACCCGAGGGGGAGGGCAAGGACTCTGCTGGAGGGATCTGCTATTAGACAGGAAGCTGCGAGAGCTTGGCTTTTCATCCTGGCGACTCATGGGTCTTATCCCCCAGTGAGCCTCATGGAACAGTGGGAAGCCCAAGGCCTCAGAAACTCACTGCATTATAAATGCCTTTGCCTGATGCAGGAGGAGAAAATGAGCTCAGGTTGTGCATCTGAACTGCTAATCCAGTTTGGGTCATGAGGAAAGGACCAAAGCTGGCTGAAGAAAACTCCTTAAGTATTTCAGGGCCAGCCCTTCCCCATGCAAACCTTAACAAAAGGAGTCTGGTGAGCAGCAGCAGCAGCTCCCCTTCCAGACTCCCTCAGCACAAAGGCTCTGTATCCCTGTGCTAGCTGTGAAGAGAGTGAGGAAATGAGTGGGAAAAAAATAGGCAAATAGGGAAGAAAAAAATGAATTTGTGTCTCTACCACAGACTGGAGGTGGGATTACTATGACTAAAAGCAACAAGTGATACAAATCATTATTTAAAAACCCAAACAAATGAGAATAGCATCTTTCATTTATCTGCTGGAAATTGCCATAGGCTATGTTCAAAGGCAAAATCTATAGTTCTGCATGTGCATTCTAGTGGGGAATATTCTATCTGCCCCAGTAACCTTTCTTAATAGTCCCCACTGGCTTCAGGGGAGGCTGGCAGTGCTCACTGAGCACGGCTCTTGTCTGATGTGATTACCCTACAAATGGGAGGCGAGTGGAGAAGCAACGGGGAGTCCCTAATTACTTCTACAGAATATAAATCCATGATGGTTTTGACAGCTTCTGGAGCTGAGGGCAGTATCCCACTGCCTGGCACACCTCATGTCATAGAACAGCTGGCTGCAGTCCCACCTTCATCAACAGCACCATCAACACCCCAGGAGGAAAGGGCAAAGCAGGAACATGTGAACAGCATGACACTTAATGGAGAAATTGCCTATTAGCTGTAGCAGTTCTGACCTTATGGATCTTGAGGCTCTGACACCACCTGAATTGCAGTGAATAGCTATGCCTTTCCTACTTGGCCTGTGATTTGTACTCAGTACCTCATGCTCCTGTGAAAGGCATGGCCTTACGTGTGTTGAGAGGATGTCTTGTTACTGTACTATCACAGTGGAATGTGAAGATGCTGGTCACCCGTTTGTGAGGACTCAGCATCATTAAAGTGGTTGATAAAATTAATCTTCAGGACAAATCCTGGAAAATGGCGTGTCATAAGTCCGTACTCCTTTTCCTTCTCCACAATTGCCCTTTATTGTCATCCTGCTAAAGGAAGCAAGCTTTAATGAACATGCCTGATTGATGAGGAAACCCATTGTGAACAGAAAAACAACATTTCCTCCTGCCTACTTTGGGAGCTGTTATGTCTTCCTCAGGTACACTGACATATTCCAATGCAAATATACAGGTAGGAAAAAATTACTTTGCTGTAGTTTTACCATGAATTTAAGCAATATGTTATGACAAATCATTTGTACCATCTAATGGTGTCTCCAAGGCATTGTTGAGGCAAAACTGCAATGTCATAGAGTCATAGAATGGTTTGGGTTGGCAGGGACCTTAAAGATCATCTCGTTCCAGCCCCACTGCCATGGGCAGGGATGCCACCCACTAGACCAGATTGCTCACAACCCCACTGCACCTGGTGTTGAACACTTCAATATGTGCAGCAAATGTTGCTTTATATAATAGCCCAGCATCTGTCACAGAATCATAGAATTGTTTAAGTTGGAAAAGACCTTTAAGATCATTAAGTCTAAGCAAGGCAGTGGAATTGGTCTGGTACCTCCTGCTTGGAGGGCACTTCAGTGCTGTCTTTAGGAGCAGCAGCTGTTTCCAGGTGATAGTATTAGTGGTTGCTGGAATATAAGATCAGGGTGCTACAGGAAGAGTATCTTTCTGTTGTTCTGAGAAAATTATTTCAGTGACATGTACTCTCCAGATACAAACAAGAAGACTCATGTCATCTATGTATGTAGCTGGTTTGTTGCCTTTTTTCCTGTAACAAAGGGTTATTGCAAAATTCACTGGCCAAAATTAAACTAAACTACTGAATCCATGTAGCTTCTTAAATACGTATACAAACTTCATTCTGAATCACACAATTTGGACACAACTCTAATGTAGTGAAGTTACTTCAGTCTTTACTGAAATGCAGCTTCCATTGAGCAAATCACAGAAGACTGGCAAAGCAGTGTGAAATGACACTCTGGCAGGAAGTAAAGAGGATAATATTTCACTGAAGGAAAATTGCAGGAAGTCAGTAGAATGTCTGTTATCTTAGCTGGAGCTGGCATTTGGCCTGGTTGCTAAAGATAACACCTTTTTTTTCCTCCAAGACTTGTCACTTGCTGCTTTATGACCATGTATCTTGATTTACATCTCACTCAGAACACCTCCAGCTGCAGAGCATCACCAGTGCCTGGGGGTGACTCCGGGCTTCTCCATAGCATACAGAAAGTTGAATTTTTCAGCCCCCAAGATGAGAGACTGGTGTGAGTCTGCTGTTTCCACAGGCAAGAGAAGAGTAGCAGGAAGGGGTGCAACTGTAATTGCAGGCTGAAGAGGCGAGCACAAGAGAGCTGGGATTGCTCCAACCACCACTGCCAGACACCTGAGGGAGATCAGGTAGGTGACTGCTGCATCTGTTCTGAATAACCCTGTCTTCTGTCTGGGCAGCCACAGCCAGAGCCAGCCTGCCTTTGCAAAGTTCCCACAGAGGCACCATGCTGTCCCTGAGCACATTGCTGTCCTAAGCAACTCTCTGTGTCCGTATTTCCATGACTAGCATCACACGGAAGCTGTGGATTCTCATCTGGCGTGAAAAAAATCACATCTGACTCATAGCAGTTGTTGAGATCTGGATTTATTTTCCAAGGCCCAGTCAGTGCTGGAATGTCCTTAATTTCCAGGATCTAATGGGACTGCTATCCCCAAAAGATAAGTACAAAATGTGCACAATGATCAGTAGGATGCTTCTGATAATTTTTATCAAGGATAGTAAATAGTTAATTTTCTAAATTGTTGATTATGGAAAGAGGTATATTTTGTGAAAGGCATGCTGCCTGTCATGATGAGCACTAAGCAAATACCACTCTTGCTTCATAAATGGTTGATGGGGTTACCAGGAAAAGTAACTTGTCAAGGGACATGCATTTACTCTACAGCTTGGAAAGTAGAAAGGTTATATCTCCAGCTGATGTTCTTGTAAATCAATTTATGATCAAGTCCCTGCTGACTGTGACAGGCTGTGATGTGAGCCTACAATTTCTCTTGGTGGCTGAGGGAAGTTGCCTCATTTCTACCACAAAAATCTCTACTGACCTTGACAGCAACCCATCTTGGATGACTGATAACAAAGAGTTTAGAAATAGATGTTTTGCTGTTTGTGTATTTTTGTTCACACTCCTCTTCTTAACCCTTTTCCTAGTTTCCTTGAACTTCTCTCTCTGTGTTGCCAAAACATCATGTGTGCATCTGGGAGGCTTTCCAACTTTCAATTGCAGAAGTGGGTCAGTCCTCATCTGTGCATATTTACAGTCTTTAGCAGATGCCCAGGCACTCAGCACAGCTCTAGGAGAACTTAAGCAGTGCTGTCACAGCCTGTTGCTCTCAGAGGTTCACAGTATTGCCAGCCAGCATTAACTCTTACATTTGTTCTCTCTGACTGTCTGTCTATAGAAACAGATCATGTAATGATCACCCAGCTAAGGATGAATTATTAATTTGAGATGTTGAAGGAGATTTGTGTCACAGCCCAGCTTTGGATGGGTGACTTGCACAGAGCTTAAAAGCATCTCTAGCTCATCCCCCTGCCTCATTCTGCATTCTGTGCCATTTCTCTCACTGCCTCAGGGCAGAATGTTTCAGAAAGTTGGAGTGGGAATATTTTTATTCATCCTGTTACATGAAGTTAATCTCGTGTAGCAAAGCAGCTGTGTAATGTTTTGTATTAAATCTCATGTCTTCCCTTGGGTATGATTAAAATTCAGGTGAAGGGTTTTTTTAATTTTATTTTATTTCCCCCCTCCCAGGGCTCTCAAGGGGCCATTAGGCTTCATTCTTAATAGCTTGCCATCCCCTTGTCTCTGCTCGTCCTGCTGCACACACAACTGCACTTGTCTGACTGATGAAGGGTGAAGGCTCTTTAGTGACTTATGCACATGCTGCACATTAGTGAAGACATTTCTAGCTCAGGTGAAGGGATGGCTGCTCCCTGGCACATTGAATAAAGCCTTCGTTGGCAAATTCTCTGTTTGCTTGATTATAGCCCTGGAACACAGTAAATCCAGTTGGAAGGAGACCAGCTGCTCTACCAATACCCTGGGCTTCCCAAAACTATTGCTTCATTTCAGTGGCTGTTTCCAAGAAAGGCAGAGTTTCCATTCTTATCCTTTCTAACATGTCATTGCTTTTGCTTGCAACAGAGGGATTTGTCCCCATTTGTCAGTTTAAAGAGAAAACTTCTGACTTTTTCTTGACCCCTGCATTTCACTACTCACTCTCTGCTTTGTGTCTTTATCTGTAGAATCAAAATGAGATCACCTGGAAGACAACATAGAGACCTGATAGTGAGGGAGGGAGGGACTGATTATCATAGGGATACACAGGGGAAAGAAAAGAATTAAAGTGTTTCAGGGAGCACTACAGGGCTGGAGACAGTGAGAGAAAATGAGCCTAGAGAAGTGGAGATGAAAGCAGGAGAATGAGATGTACTGAAAAGGAGGAAGATAGAAATGCACAGACTGGGTTGTGGACTGCACAGAAGGAGGTAACCTGAGGGCTTGCGCCGCTTCTTCCCCCCTGCATCTCTTCCAGAGCAACTTAAACCATCTTAAAAACAGTGCTGCAGAGGTGGTTTGGGCAAATTCCTGTTTCCCTCTAGATTCCTTAGTCTTGACTCTGCTGTACATTTCAGGAAAATCGGCTTAACATTTTCTTCCTAAAGTTTAACTTTCACAGCCACTTCTGCAATTTGGTATCACAGCCAGGAGGATCAGAATTGTACAAAGGGGCTGGTTTCAAGAGGGAAGAGCAGGAAGCTTTAGAGCCTTTGCCAGGCTTTCCACACTTCTCTGGATTCAGAGGCTTGGTGGATTCAGAACTCTAGTGGACTGTAAGTCTCCAAGACCAGTCTTAGAGATCTTTCAAACAGAATCTAGATTCTGGGTGCTTCACTGGGGCTAGCTCAGAATACAGGAATCAAGAAGACGGTTCTTTCCTCTTGCTTTGTAAGCTTTTGTGATGTATGTACAATAAGTTAAATGCAGTAGGTGGCTAAGGACTACTTAGCTAAGAGAATGTGTCCTTGGCATTGTTTCATTGAAACCAGTCCAGTAAAACCAGGGGTGAAATTGGCTCCAACAGTTAATAAATCCACAGTTTATCTCTTCCTGATAGGAAACAGCAGCTAGTAACTCACAATGTTGTTTAAAACATTCATAGCAGGAGTCAGAAAAGTGACTCACATAGTTCCATATTGTTCCATGTGTTTCATGGTGGCCTACAAAAAGCCATATTTTTAAGCTGTAAAATAATATTATTTGCATGGCAGTTGTTCTGACTAATGATTGTCCAGCCAATGAAAGGATTTCCATCTTCAGTTAAAGAAAACTCACATTTGAAGTAACTGACAGAGGTGCAATCATGTCTTGATCACAGGTTAGGAGCCCTAAATTCTAAAATAAATCTAATCCTGCTGCCCACTTGGCAAAATCACTGTATATTCCTGGCATTCATTTGCTCTCACTTGTAAAAACGGAAGGCTGATTAATTAGTGCCTGGTGAAGGGTTCACAAGGACCATTAATTTTATGACTACATTTTTAAAAATAACTAATCTTGCTCTAGTACCAAGTCAGCCTCAACCCCACTATACAACATTCAGGAATTTCACAGCTCCCATACCCTGCATGGCTGCTCTGTTCACTTACCAGTTCCCTTTTGTTGACAGAAGAGCAGAACTGCCTTACGCACAAATGCACAAAAGGGCTCTTGAGGTTTGGGAAAAAAAGAAGCAAAACTTTTGCAGCTTTGTTTCTGCCCTTGCTGTGTGTATGCTTGAAAAGGGTGTGAATGACAAGTGAAAAGAGGTCTGCAGAAAAGTACTATCTTTTATTATAGAAAGTAACATATCTGAGAAAAACAACAGAAGCTTCAGGAAACAAAAGAAAGCTGTGTAGCTTTTGACAGCTATCCCAATGAGGTTATAGTAGCATCACTATCCAATCATTGCTTTGTGGACTTGTTAGGATACGTCATCTCCATTTGTCACTAGAGATCAGTCCAGATCTGAAAAGCTACATCCCGCTTAGGGCACCGAATTTGATCATGAAAAATTCTGGGGTCATGTGTGATGTCCAGCAACCTTCACACCCTGAAAATTGACTGTCACCACTCCAAGTCACTGACTTTCTTGTTCCATTTTACAGCCTTCCTGAAATAATTTTACACAGCCATGAATATTTATCCCAGTGCTTAGGCAGCGGACAGTTCAATTTTCTGGATTTAATAACATTCTATTTTGTGTGATACTGGAAAAAACATTAGGTCCTTCCATGCCCAAGGTCATTATTTCTGCAGTTTCCCAGATAACCTGGAGCCCATAAAAACTGAATTCTTCAGAATGGGGATTAGTTTTGCTGCAGGACCCTGTGCTACCTCCTTTCACCTAAGGAGGGGGATGACTGATTGGGAGTTCTGATGATGTGCTGTTCTATTTTTCTCCTTGACGACGTCACATGTGCTTCAGCAGAATTTACTTGGATAGGACCTTCTCCCAGTTGCAAGGGGAGCTATCACCACTTGTCTGGCTAGGGATCCCTTTCTACTTATAGACATTGGAATTCTTTCTTCAGTTGGCTCTCTGGAGGGAGTCATTTGGGGAGAAGGGAAGCAGGGAAATAGTTTGATGAATGGCATCAACTTACATCCCCCAGGAGGATTCCATATGTTTTTAGCAGATGTTTAACACGTTATGGCAACACAACTGGCTGTGTTGAAACAAATTGCAGGGTGACCATCTAACTCTTGTCAGAAGTGAAGTTTTCAACACTTGCATCTGCCTCCTGGTAGTTAGTGCTGTTTTCTGTAGATACCTGAGAACAACATACCATGTTTTTGACAGAAAAATTTTGACAGAAAAATTGTGAAGAACTTTATCTGTCCAATGCAGTGTTATTTAATTGCAGCATCTCAAAGAAAAAAAAAACAACCGTGAAGCTATGTTTGTTAGTTTTCCTGTTTGTTTTTTTTTAAAGGAGAAGGGTGCTTTGTAAAATCTTATGAAAATAAAAATAGCTTCGGGATTTTAGTGTCATCTGGAGCTTTTAAAATGCATTTGAGCCTCCTCCCTTTGTGTTATAAGAGAAATGCAAATGCCAAGAAGACTCAAAACACTTGAGGATAGATATTTGGATGAGTAAGGCATTTGTCTGTGATCCAGGATCTCCTAGCTCATGTCCTGGAGCTGACACAGACCTCTAGTACTTCTTCAGCATTCATTCTTCCTGCCTCAATTTCCTGTTTGTAAATGGGGATAACTGTTCCTCTGTGTTTGTCTCTGTTGTCATATTTAAACATGTAAGGGACTGCAAGGTTCCTGGTACAATGGGGGCCTCCATTTTGCTTTTTCTTTCTTAGCAAAGATTACTAAAAAGACTGTGAGAAACAGAGTTAGTTTCCATAAGGATTTCAAGGAGAACAGGAAAATCTCAGCTACAAATTTCAGAGGAAATATGAGTGTCGAGAATTTTCCCAAAATATACGTAGTTGGAAATTTTGTTGTTTGGGCCTAGTCTCCATTTTAGAAAACTTCAGGGAGAAAAAAAAAAAAGCAAACAGGGGACAGAATATTTTCTGCTTGTTTTTTATTTCTTTTTCCCCCAGTAATATACAGCTTTACCTGCTGTTAGCTGTGGAAATGGCTGTTATCCTAAATATGTTCATTTTGCCTTTAAAGTATCCCTTCAATGCAAAATATTAAAATTATTACAAAGAATTCTCCTAATTGAGATTTTTTTGAGCAGAGTCCAAGGGTTTGTTCAGCTATTGCTGCTGCAGTTTTGGGTTTAGGCACTACTGCCAGTCCCTTTGTGTAATCGTACAACTTCAAAGACAAGGAAAGAGGAAGGTAGGCCGGAAAGAATGTAGGAAAATTATGTCTACCTATTTGAGTATCTTAGTGAGCATAAAGTGTTGTTTATGGGTTGAATAATCTTAAGAAAAGCATGTCTCTTGTCCTGGAAGCCTGCTTCCAATCTTGTGGTCTGTGGGTCGGAAAGACATGAGAAGGTGATATGTGAAATTATGACAAAACATGCTTTTTCACTTCAGAAAAATATACATGTATGTTACCATGTAGTCATGTGAATATGAAAACAAAGCTGGGAAAAATAAATCTGTAAATGAATATTCAAAATGCAGCTTAGTTCTTGATTTAAGAAATAAAAAACAAAACCAAAAAAACATGACAAAGGGAGGGCCTATGATTTTTTTTTCTCTCCAAAATGTTAGCTGTTGCTCGGATGAAAATGATTGGGAAATGCTGATATTGACAAAGAAACCAACTCGTAAACAATTTAGCTTTAGTTTTCCCAGCTGAGCCTGGGAAAGCAAAACTGGGTTGAAAAATACACTGGCAAGGTTTTAATTATGATTTTAATAATGAAACTTGAACAAACCTCTCACTATCAGTACATCAACTGCCCCCTCATGCTGTTTTCCCAAGCCTGATGGAGAGGCCCCGGGAAAGCAGTCTGATAGCAGATGAGAGAACATACTGATCAGTGTAACTTCAGTCAGCACTATAAGAGCTTGACATTTCAGAAAAACAAGATCTCTTACTTTGCTGTCTTTATCTGGGAGCAGGTGATCCGGTTCAGACAGTCAGTTTGTCATCTTAAGCTCTTTGTGGCTGAGACCTTGTTTGTTTTGTGCTCTCAGAAGTGCCATTCAGTTTCGTGGCAGAGTTAATAACACTGTGTGATTTCTACTGAGCACAGATTGCTCCTGGAATGTGCTATGGTTATCTGGAAATAGACTGGTATTCAGGTTCCAGCATGCAGATGCCAGAGAGTTTCCTTCTGCCCATCTGTCTAGGCAATGAGCTGGGCTGTGTGTCAGTCCAGCTCTAGGAATCATAGCCAAGCTGGAGCAGGGTTGTATTCCTGCTTTATCTGCCTTCATGGCAAATTGAGAAAGGCATTAGTAGAAATACTTAGAGAAAATAATAGGAAAAGAAAGAGAGCAGTCTGAAGGCAAAGGAAGCAGGACGAAAGCTGGAGAGTCCAGGGAATGAAAAACAGGGAAACTGAAGCTGAGAACTAAGATGTGAAGCACAGACAAGAAAGCATTCATAAGTAATGGGTGAGCTCTCTGGAGTGAAATTTAATTATCTCGAAATCCATGCAGTTACACCTATGAGGAACGTGCCATGATTTGTTCATGCCTTCCCAATATTGCAGTTTCTGCTTCTGCAAACTCAAGCCTATCAGAAGTGTAACAGAGAGGCCATTTGGATTGTGGTATTTAAGATGTAATATTCAAGGGACAGACCCTTCAGACAGTGGGAGGGCTGCAGCTCTAGGTACTTCTGAAATGGGAGAAAGTGGTTTTAGTGTTTTGGGCTAAACCATGGAACTCCTTTCTTGTTCTGATTTCTATTCAATAACCTATTTATCAGAAAACAAGTAAAACGGCCCTCTCACATGTTGATCTATCATAAAATTTGCTTTATTCAAGGTTGTTGTTATGCTTTAAGTTCACAGAGGATATATTATAGTCTCTACACATAACAAAGAATATAAACCCCAGCTTTAAATGCAAAACTCAGTTCAGTGCTGGCTGGGATTCACAAAGCAATTCCTTCATGATGGTGAAAGCACTATAAACTCGGGAAGCTAATTTTCAATAGTGGCCCCTTAAATTGCACAGTTGAGCATGTAAAAGCACTATTGTGTCTATGCTAGCATGTGGAAGATTTGAAAGCTGGGGTCACATATAGTTGACTTTTGTTCATTTACAAAACAGTTTCATAGAATCAGGATGGAAAACAGAAAACACATACAAGTCTTTGGATACATCACCCTACACTTTTTTTTCAAAAATATCAGAATAATGATGTCACTGGAGGGGAAAGGGGTGGCAGTTGTTGGAAAAAATGCCAAGAGTGTCCCTGATGAGGAAAGGATCTTGTGTGTAGAATCCAGGGCTGTTTAAATCTGTGGTGTTTCCATCAGGACTAAGCCCATTCAGTTTACTAGAAACTCTCCTCATGAGATCTGTGCATTAGGCCATAAAACAAGGGTAGGTGTTGGGCAGCCACACTGATACACATACACTTTCATGGTTTATTGACTGCTACAGCAAAATTGCCTGGCATGTGGGGTCCTGCACTGTTCTGGACAGTGGAGGGGTACATGTGTGGGATTGTTATGGAGAATGCAGCTGGGGGACCAATGGATTGAGTTTGACAGGTCTGTAGAGCAAAAATGTAATCTTTGCTTGAAAGAGCTATCATCTGCTGCTTAAGGGGTATGACAAGCCAGCCTCCTGGAAAATAGCACTGCAAGTCCTTTGCAAAGGAATCAAATGAGGAACAAGGCTATTACCTCGTGTCAAACTGTGTCTAATAAAGAAATGGAAATCCCCTACTCTGCCACAAAGACCGAGGAGAGCTAGGATCATGCTGTGTGACACAAATAAATGAATAGCAAAACAGAAATGGAAAAACATGGGCCCAAACATTACAGGAAAAGATCAGACCCTGAAATGATTGCCTGTCTTAAGCAATAGACTATAACAAAACATACCTTTCATATATGGTCTGGTCGTGTAATCTAGTTTTGCTATTACACAGAAATAGATTTGGGACCATAACTGTTAAATTCTATGTGTATCTCCCTATTTTTATATCACATTAGGAAATAAAAGAAAGCCAACGCCAACAAATATCTGCACCTGGGGAGCATTGTAACTGTTCATTACCAGATATATGAGGCATTAGCAGAGATTATACAGAGATGCTGGCACATCTATTTTTCCTTTGCATTGCACTGTTAGACATTCCTAATTTCTCTTGTTTTTCTACTAAGCTTTGAGGGTTCAAATCTGCATTCCCCATCTTGCAAAGCATCATGAAATAAGCAGGACTTCTTATCAGCACCAGGACACGTCTGCATACCACTTGCATGATTTGGCCCTTGCAGGATTGTTCTCTCTGTTGTTACATGACAATGTAATGTCCAATTTACTAAAGTCCAATTTACTAATCCTTGAGCTATTGATTGTTACTGAGAGTAACAGTGTTACTTCTGTGCTCTTTTTACTCAGTTTCTTTCACTCCAACCTGATAAGGACTTTGCAACTATTAGGACCAGTGAAGAGTAGTTCTCCTAGGGGATAGTTGAAGTGAACCTCAGTGTGGATTCCCTTGTCAGATGCTGTTAGACTCGAGATACAGTCACCCTATGTGTAAGAGCAGTAAAAAATATGACCTCTTCTAACCAGTTATCAATTTTTATGAAATTTGTAGCTGTCAAATGCTATTGAAAATTTTTAACTGGCTAAGTTATTGGTACACATACATAGAACAACGGCAGAAGCCTTATTCCCTTAGGACACCATGGCTTTTCCCATGTCGCAAACAAGGGCTCTTCATTCGGTTTGGTATGCATTTTAGAAAGGCTTCCCAGTCCCGCGGTGTCACCCTTTGAAGTTTCTCCGGCAGATCTGCTAAGGCAGCTGTCACTGAGGTACCGGTCAGCGAGTGACCTCTCTCCCGCCTCCCTGGTCTCCCCTTTTGCGTCCCAAGGATCCCCCCGGTGCATCAGGAGCCCATTGGATGTTACCGGGGTCACCCCGCAGACGAGGAGTAGGCAGCTCTCCCTCCCACCGGTGCCTGCTGCGAGCTCGGCGGGCTCAGGGCTGCTCTCCGGTCCCAGGCTAAGCTGTCCCCGGGCCGCCCTTGCCGGGCTGCCATTCCCACACCCCGAACGGCCGAGGCTCGGTACGGGAGGGACGAGTCACCCTGGGCTGCCCTTGGCGGCTCCCGCCGAGGGCACCCGGGAAGTTTTCTGGCGATGGAGAAGGCAGAGGAGAGGCACGGGAGCGGCGGAACGCGGGCAGAGGCGCGCCCAGCCGGAGGGGCCGGGGGGCCGGGGCCGGGCCGAGGCAGGCCGGGCGGGGGCGGAGGAGGGGGCACGGCCGGGAGGTGGAGCCGGCTGCGCTGGCGGCTCCGGCGCTCCGCGGCTGCCGGGCACGGGGCGCGCACGGCAGTAGGAGCCCAGCGCCGCCGGGAGCCGCCGCCGCTCGGTCCGCCCGCCCGGTCCGTGCCCGGGAGCCGCCGCCGCGGGAGCTGCCGCAGGAGCCGCCAGGTAACGGGCGGGGTTCCCCTCTCGGTGCCCGGCCTTTCCGCAGCCAGCGGGGCTGCTCCGGCTCGGCACCCACCGCCTGCCGCTGCCCCGGGACGCCCGGGGGTGCCGACTGGGGGCACGGCGCGGGGCGGCTCGCCTGCTCTTGCTGCGCTGGTCCCTCGGGGGAGGAGAGGATGTGCGGGAGCGCGGCTATTCCCCGTGCTGCTGGGTTTGCAAGTTTGTGGGGCTGAGAAGCCATCCCGCCTGCCAGTACGGCCGGCGCGGCAGCTGCGGGAGGACGCCCCGGCTGCCCGAGCCAGCTGAACTCGCCCCGCTGGTAACACCTCTCCGGGGTCGGGCCCCGGGGGCGTCTCGGGGAGCCTCAGAGCCTGCCCTCGGTATTTCTGTATTCTGTTGCCTCCGCCCCAATCCCCCTCCCTCCGGGATCCCGCTTGCCGTAAAGGCAAGCGGAGGAGCCGGGGGCGCCCGGAGGCTGTGCCCGGAGCGCCCTGCACTGCGTCTGCCCTGTGCTGGGGTGTGCCACCACCCCTGAAGTTCGGATGAGGAAGGTGAGACAGTTACCCTTGTGTTTTACTTCAGCCCGGGCTGGTAGGAACTCTTCCACGCTTTGCTGATCTTCCATGCCGCTACCCTGGGTCCGTGCCCGCTCTTTAATACAGATTTATAGCTGCAGCAACATGTTAGAGAGGTACCACATGGGGGTTTTGTAAGCTGAACAACTGGGCACTTCACGTTTTATCGTAACTTTTGTATTTAAAGGTTATAGTGAGTGAGTAAATAGCGTTTTCAGATGTGTTGTACTTGGGTGGTTTTCTGTTAAGTCTGTTTGATGATCGTAATTTTTTTTTCTCTAGCACTTCTCTCAGCAGTCAGTAAGTTCGGCCTGATTACTGCTTGTATTTCTATAATAAGAGAAATGTGGACACAATTAATAGGCTCTAGGCACATAATTCACTGAATAGCCAGTGGCTACCAAAGCTGGTTGGCCAGAAGTGTGCTGGAGATGGTTGTGTGCCCGGCAGGGTACATGCAAATTGTGAGCACGGGCTCGCCTTGGATTTTTGCTAGTGGGTAAAAAGTATGTGGAGCTGTTAAAGAGCTGTCTTAATTCAACAGGATGTATGCAAGTGATTCTACCATTAAAATGCTTATTTTTATACTTAGCGTTTTTTTAAGGAGCAGTAGTTGTTCTGTCACAAAAGTATAGAAACTGAGAGCAAACGACAGGGATGTCATTAGGAGAAACAGGTACATTCTGTATTTTTGTTCATAATTTGGGGGGAGTCTTTCAAATTCGACTGTGTAGCATAATGTACAGATGCACTTCTTTATCATCTGCTTTCACTGAAGTATTTTTATAGTATGTTAAAATGATTCGAATGTTTGACCCTCCTTGGAAGGCAGTTAATGTTTCTGTATTTGTTGTGGCCGAGGTACAGCTTTTGTTGGCGCAAGCTAAAATACCATGTGATACAGTTGCCACGAATTCAAGTGTAGCGGGGTGAGGAGAAAGGAAGAGCTTTAACTTCTCTGAGATGTTGCAGGGCGCCAGCAAAATCCACATAAAATTTCTCTCGTTTCTGCAAGGCAGACAGACCTGTGTCACGAGTCGCTCATCTCCCCGCGCTGTGTGTTTAACCCCGTGGGATTTGCAGGTGAGCGGGCAGTGCCTCCCTGGGAACGGGGCAGATGTCAGCCCGCAGGGGAGCGGAGCCGCGCTGGGAGCAGGGGATCAGCGGCTGCCCGGGCTGGGCCGGATCCAGGCGGGGAGGGCTCGGGTGGGTGATGCTGATGTTTTCCACGAGAGGGCTTTCTCGCTGTGCGGTGTCAGCAGCTCCTCGGCAGAGCCCTCGGAGAGCCGGCAGCCCCTCCGCTCTTTGCTCGGTGCGGAGGAGCAGTGTGGGCTTGGGGGCGGTTTGCGCTCACAGGGTGTTTCAGATTTCCTTTGCAAATTATGGGGAAATCCCTTTATTACCCCTGAGGTGTAAGGATAAGACATCCTGGGAAGAGCACCAGTCTTCAGTTTCCAGGCTCCCTTAAAACTCAGAACGGATCCCAACAACTTAATTGCCCCACAGTGGAAACCGAGAAGAGGCTGAGTGTGCTTTTCACAAAAGAGGAGAGGGGTTAGAATGTTTGCACCCTCGTGGCAGATGATGGCAACGAATTACTCTATCCTGGCGTGATCTCATTTTTGGCAGCTTTAGCATGTATTCTACTTCTCAGGGTGGGGCTGGGTGAAAGGGAAACAGGAATCACTGTGCGAGTACGAAAATGCTGAGCTATCCGTAAGTCCTTTGCCAAGTTGCCTGTGTGTTAATTGAAATAATTTCACACGCACAGCGTTACAGGTCTGTTTTAAAAGGCAAGAAATTGTAGCTGTAACTAGTAATAATATTGCAGTTCATAAAACGCGAGAAACATCTGTTACTGTGACTTCAGTTTGTTTCTCTCTCCTTGGAATATCCGAGTTGACAGCTCAGTCAGGTTTAATGTCCTGTGCTAAACCTTTGGTCGTGTGTCCCACGGCTAACTGTGACTCACAGAACCAATAAACCCAGCTCCTGCTTTGCTGCAGCGACTCAGAGGGGGAGTGGGAAGGGCTTCAAATCACAATAGCAGATGATGGGGACAAATTTGCGTTTCTGCAAAACTAGGCCTATCATGTGCCCTTGCCATTTTCAGTGCGGCAGAGCTGGCTGGGGGTCTCAGTATTAGGGTTGAGCAAGTGAGGGAGAGGGTCTGCACTGCTGTAGAGGCACTATTTTCCCTCATAGCACCTTTTAATCTATCCCAGGTTCAATACTGTAGGCAGTTGAAGTAGAGCCATCTCATGCTTTGATGTGTGTTTATTGGCTTTAGTGGCTCATTCCCTTGCCTTTTTTTTTGCCTTTTTTTTTTCTTTTTTTTTTTTTTTTTTAAAGTTGGGTTGCTCTCTTTCCACCCCACCTCCCCAAACAAAAAGAATAAGAACAGAAGCAAAATATGAATGAAGTGGCTTTGTGTTTTTTGTGAATGGGTTTTCTTGCATTGCCCCTGCCTTCCTGCCTTCTGTAACATCCTTTCAGAATTAAAATATTATGACTGTGCTTATGGTAGCCCTTCACTTGTGGCAAGGATCCTAATTTGACGTCAATGAAAAAATACTAGTTTCTGGCATAAGGGCAGATGACATTTCATCAGCTAGTGCATGCCCATTTTTTTTTAAACCACAGTGCTAAGACCATATGGACAGATAATGAGTTTAAGCTGATAAACAGCTTACAGATTTGCCCAACTAAAGGACTTTCTTCCTAGAAAACACAGTTTCCTTTAAAATAAATAATGAAGTTCCTGTGTTTTTATTTAATTATCTTGAGTCCTGTCTGTTCTCACCAGGCTGCAGGAAGACAGGCACAACTGCTCTGGGGACAGAAGCTACTGGATTTATGGGTCTGTAGGTCTTAGAGGAGGAAGGACTTGAAAAGAAAAGTTCAGATGCTACAAAATTGAGGCCTAAGGGGCTCCAGATAGCTAAAAAAGCAGATGGTGGTCCAAGTTGTATTTAGAGAGTTTCATGAGGTAATGCATAATTCTTGACATCTTGAAGATGAGTCATTACATGAGGTGGTAGTAGGTCCAAGGTCTATTTGGGAGTTGTAATTAAAACAGATTAATATCTATACTCCTTGCTAATCATGTAAGGCTGCTGAAGCAGTCCTTGTCTGGGAACACTGTTGCAAGGCAATCCCTACTTTTACTTTTTCGAGAATTTTTGACTAATCTGTGTATAATTTGTTTGTTTGTTTAATTTAAACTAACTTTTATCAATAAAATGTATCAATTTTTCTTGATTTATTTGGGGGAAAAACCCCACAAGAAGTACAGTGAGAGTTGGAAAGTAACTTGTTTTGGGAAGAATCTTTAGTTGTCACTTTAAAGTAATGACTCAAACCCAAGTACTGTATTTGCATGGGAGGGCAAAGCCTGTGTATTTCTCTCTCAAGATGCATAGAAATGAGCTGTTTCAGATCTGAAAGTGCTTGTTCCCTTTTAAGCTGTTTCTTATGTGTTCTCTATTTTTTTTTCTTTCTATTTTTCTCCCATGGAAATAATTACTAATTTTAATTGGAACTGGCAAATGAAGGAAGAAAATGGTTGCACAGAAAAATCAGTACAGACAGCTTGATTCTTTCTCATGCTGCTTATTCCTTCTGAAACTTAAATATCTTGTTTTGTCCCTTCCCTTCATACCATCCACTTCTCAGCACTGGGAAGATTATTGGACTTTAATTGTATTTCATATGAGGATATATTCCAGATGGCTAGAGTTTAACTTTCTCATGGTTGCTGCTGTCTCATTGGTAACTGATACAGCAGCCGGGTTGCATTTGGTCCTACCTTGGCTCATGACTGCACACTTCAACATTCCTCTTGTGTCCGTTTCTTCCCCTACACCTACATTTCTTATTTTCTTCTCACTGTTCTTTCATTCTTGAGCTTCCAAACTAGTGAATGAGTTATCCTATCCCATGGTTTCAAGGGATTCTGGTGAATTCAGTGCCCACCAAACAGCTGATGGGTTTCCTCTCCACCCAACCTTTTGTCTTGGAGCACCAACAGCTGCTTTGCTGTTTATAGTTTCTGCATTGGTAAAGATCTGTCATGGGCTAATTTAGTATAAATTGTCTGAGACTGAAAGAAGTGGCTATAGGAAGGCAGTGTGTTGATCTTTTTCTGTTAACCACACCATCTGCTAAACCAGTTTGTCAGCATGTTTTTATTTATTTTTGCACAGATAAAATTTAAAGAAACAAACTATGATAAAGATGTTTTACTCTTACAATGGGATTTGCTCCTGCACCTCTGCCACCTTCTGTTCTCTACCAAAGAGCTGTCCTTCACTGGTCTCCCTCAGAGCCAGAGAGGCTCACCATCCTGGTGAGTTGTATATGTGTGGGGTGGTTTGGATCTGAATAGCCTCTGCAGGGGTCTTGATACAGGAAGCTCTGGATGACCAAGTGCCTAATGTGAATGTTTCTTTCCCAGTGGACTGATGTGTAGCAGACCTTACATGACAATTGAGAGTAGTCTTGTGGTGTCAATTTATTGTCACTGAATTAATTTAAAAGAAAAACACAATCAGTATCTTGTCATTGTCCTCAGAGATGTTGGAAGTGGGATATTCATAGTCACAGGTTTTTAGTAAGGATCTTGTTTCTGCACAGGATCCTTCCTTACTATGTTATCCTTCCAAAAAAACTCCAGTGACTGATAAGTCTCTGGGGGTTCTTGTGGTTTTGTGCTTGGTTTTTTGGTTTTTTTGTTTTTGTTTTTTTTTTTGTTTGTTTGGGGTTTTTGGTGGTTTTTTTTAAATTTATTTTTCTTTGGGCTATCAGGATCTTCCGTTTGCTATGTGTTTACTGAATAAACCTGGTCTAAAATGGAAGTTTCCTTCTTCTTGAGAAATAAATTGAAAGATCACTGTAGAGGAGTCAATTCTTTAACTCAAATGGAGTTCAGATTTTTTAGACCAGTTTATCACTTCAGGCAGAAACAGAGGATGCATTTGATGCAATAAATAGTGCTGAAACTCAATCTCATCTGTGTGTTTGATATTACTTGGGTATCAAATGGCTGAATTATTATGTGGATTAGGGCTTAGGTCTGAGTTTGCTCAGTTGCTCAGCTTCTGATTGACCGTGTTTATTTCATCTCTATTCCTGCCTTTCTGTTGCCCTCATTTAGTTGGTGCATGGTCATGTTAGAGAAGGACTTTGTTGTGTCATCTGTGGTGCCTAGTGTGATCTCGAGTTTGCCCTGATTAGTCTTCTGGAAGCAGCATGACCAGTACTCTCTTTATTCCTGTTGCTGTGGTGTTATTGTCAGGAAAAAACCTTACAGTGGTTGTTGACCCTAAACCCAACTGCTAATATGAAAAGTCATGTAGTATAGCAGAGGTAATACCAGCTCTTATATTTTTTCATGCTTCTCACTTGAGTTGTAAACAGCTTTAAATACATCTTATGCCATCCCAGATGGAGGCCCACAAGACAGATGAGTGGAATGGGGCATGGGACCATATGGTGACTTGTTGACCATGGGTCAGTGGCACAGCTTGGCAGGGGCTCAGGAGCTTAGGGGCCCTGGCTGCAGCTCGGGGTATGTGTATTGTGCATGATTGCTGTACTGTTTCTGCAGCTCTGTGCTGCTCCTAAGGCTCAGCACTGAAATTGTAATGCTAGCAGCTTTCTTTTCATGGCCCAATGCCCAGTTTGAAGAAGGGTGATTTTGGTCATGTTGTTAGACATACGTATTTATGGCCCTGTTTCATCTGTTAGATTTAATCTGTTTGGGTATTTTTAACATTATTATGGAAACAGTTACTATATTTACTCCTTACAGAAAGCTCAGTGTATGACAGCCTATGAAGAGAGAGTTTTAGAGTAATAAATATTGCACTAAATGATGGTGTCTACACTTCTTCAGGAAAAATGGTCTAAATGAACTGACTGGCAGTTTGCCTGTTCCTGAGACATGGACCTCACAGGGCACTGAACTGGAACACTCTATGCTGGGAAAGCAATGACAGAGTTTGTTCTTGGCTCACTTGATGGCACATCTCATTTTCTTGGGGAGTGAAAATAAACCAGATCTTGTACAGACGGAGCTTGTGCCTCAACTGTGCATCAGTTTCTCAGACCTTCTGAGAACCCATTTCTTGTGGAAGTTTTTGGGATCTGTGGGCACCTTTCAGATGAAGTCCTCAAAACCTGTTGCCGGCATAAATGAGATAGTGAGATTTCCACTGAATGGAAATTCAGTGGATTTTGGGATAGGAGTCACTGTCACTGTTGTTGATGTGCTTATTTCTGTAGTAATTTGAAACCAGAATGTGTTTTAATGTCAGTCTTGCTGATAAAAATTGATGGAGCTTAATGGTGATAATCATGTTGTGGGAACACTGTGGACATGTATGAGAAATAATGGCAATTAAAGGATTGAATGTTTCAAAATGTTTTTAAGAGGGGTGAACATTGGATATGATGTATTTTTGAACTGCTGACTGCCCTTTGTTCCTGTTAATGTCAGAGGGGATTCTCAGAGCTGCTAAGGATGAGGTGCTTATTTTGTATTGATCAACAAAACATTTCCTTCCGATGGGAACATTGCATGTAACATGCAAAAACACCAAGCTGTTTTTCAGAATAGGACACAGGAAAAACTGAGAGATAACTCTGGAAGTGCTTGAGGCACAATGCTGGAAGCACCAAGAGTTCTCTTTGCTTTGGCAGCCTGAGAATTGACAATGTAATACCTTGTTGATATCACGAATCACTCTGGGTCCATAGGATTGAAAAAACCCTGCAAAACTGATAAGGATTTGACCTTCCAGTGATGTTTCTCTTAACATTTAAAAAAAGAAAAATAGTTCTTAATTAACAAAGCATCAGTCAGGAGCAGCAGTCTGATGAGATTAAGAAAAAATAGGGTTTCCCAGAGACTGGCTGGATTAAGTAGGTTTTTTCTTTTGTTTTGTGTCTTTTCTGTTTTTTCTATCTCCTCCTCAATGTGCCAAAAGTAGCGGAAGGTTTCATGCTTTGCATTTTGTGTGTTCATATTTTGATACTGTAGTGGGGAAGGCTTGGCAGGAGAAGAGTTGGAGTTAGTTTGAAAATATTAATTTTCTTTGTTAATGCTGCTGCACATAGTTCCAAGTTTCAGTTTGCAGTGGATTTCTTACAGTATTTCTGTAATGTGATGCTCTTTGGGAAGTGCTTTGAAGCTCTGCACTAGCCTTGGGGAGCAGAGTGCTATCACTGATTTTATTGCTCAGAACTGAGGTGGGTGAATGCCAGCATCGCTAACATCAGCCTGCTGCAGACACTCCTTGGCTCTGGGAAAGTTGCATTGCTTTTCTGAGCATCTGTTTCACCAGCTGTGAAAATGAAGACAGTACCCTCAGCATGTGGGTATGATGAACATTCTTGTTAACTAATCTTGCTAAAGTGCATTGGAACTGTGAAGTGTTGTGGGTTGTTGTTTGAAAGTGTGAAGGTTTGAAATGGTGTAAGCCATGAGCTTGCATCTTTGTTAGGGAAGAGAATTATCAGTTGGGAGACCTTTGGCAACAGGGACAAAGGGTTTGTGGGAAAGAGGAGAAATTTGCCTATAATGGAGGGACCTGAGTGAGAATTATGCCTCATTCCAACCTTCTACACAAAATCCAAATGGATTTACTTGGAGCTTTGTAAGGCATCTGTCCAGGGCTGGATTTTTCCCTAGTACCAGTTGCATTTCTTTTTGTTGTTTTTCCCCCCCACACACTTGCTTTTATGATCAAAGCTGCATTCTTTAAAGATATGCCAATGCCTTGTAATAATGCTCAGAAGATCCCCTATGGACAACAGTTCTGATTAGAATAATTCTTCTGAAGAAGAATTCTTTAATTCGCTTCATACTTATTACTGTTAGGAACATTGTGTTGATAAAAGGTGTGGCTTTTTTTCCCTTGCTGTTACTACTTTTTCTTTGGCTCCCCTCCTCCTCAGACACTGCACTTATTCTTTAAGCTTTTGCATTGTCTTGTCTTTTATAAACTTGGTTCCTTGGTTCTTGCTTTCAATTCATTCTTTTATATTCTACAGAGCTCAATGAATGCTTAAAAATAATAAATATTAATAATAGGGCTCTTTGAACCAGCAGGTTCTTTGCAGCTTAAACTCACCTTTTCCTGCTGCTTATCCCCTATTAGAAGTTGCTATAATCTGCAGATTGTAGCTGTAATAAGTTCTGTAGCAGTGACTGGGTTTGTGACAAGCGTAGGATTATAGCTCCAGGTGGGGAAGTGGCAGCAGGAACAGAGAACCTCAAAGGCACAAATATGTTGTTCCAGTTGAAATATTCTTAGCAATAAAGGAAGAGAGGCCAACAAAATTTAGTGTGGGAATAGAGCTATTTATCTAGGTTTCCACAGAGTGTCAGTGACCTATATAGGGTAATCCTGTACTGCACATAAAATGCTGTGCTTAGAAGTAGGAAAGCATTCTTTCTGGAGAACATAGTCTGAGAAAACTGTACTTTTGGAGATTCTTTCAAGCCATTTCATAGGAAGTGTCTTAAATCAGCAAGACAAACTATGACATAGATCTATGGTATTACCGTGTTTTCTTTGAATTCCTTATGGAGACAGGTTTACCTCTCCTTAGAGCTACAGAAGAAAAAGATGCTGTCTGCCCCCACACGTAAAATTGACCACATAATGTACAGCCCAGGCTCCAAAGCTTTTGCCACACACATGCACACATACAGGCATATGTTCTTTTGGACATCAGCAACATTTTTACTGTCCCAGACTAAGGAATGAATAAAGTAAACATGAAGGGAGAGTGTGAGGTTTTTCCACCATACCTCCTTTCCACTGTTTAACAATACAAGCTAGTGGAGTAGGACAAAAAGACAGAATCCTGAGTTGTCAGGGCAAATTTATGGGACCTTATTTGTTTCTTCAACACTATGTTGCTGTGGCCCTACTTAGGGGAGATGAGTTGCTCCTAAGCAGAACTTCTGTTGGATGGTTTACTTCCAGGCTTATGTCTTCAGCAGAAATCACACTGGTTACTAACTGAGGCTAGGACTGGCTCGAACTCTTCAAGGAAACAATTTGCCTGAAGAAAATGCTGATTTATTGAAACCATTACTGCTTTGTGGGAAAGGGCTTGTCTCCACTTGGCTCTCCTTGGGTGAATTTCTTGCATATAGGATAGAATTTCTTAGTCAAAACAGATAGAAGCCAAGTGGTTAAGTATTTCACCTATGCTGTCACAAATCCAAAACAGGGTCCTGAAAGCAAATTTCCTACATGCCAGAAATGCCTGTCCCAACCACAGAACTGCTGTTCTATACCACATGGGTTTTTGTATGAAGGATTCCAAGGTGTATTCCAAACTTTTGTCCCTATGTGAAACAAAAAAAATATTTTAAGTCTCAAAAAAAGTGGTTCCCTCCAAAAACTGAGTTCCCATCCTGGTGTCCTTGTGTCTTCTTCAGTGGTCTTACTGTTTTTCCTCACTGGTTCTGCAGGTTTATGTCTCCCCTGGATGTGCTCTTCATGGAATGGGGCAAAGAATCCCAGAAGACCTTGGCAAAGCATTCAGCTTGTCAGTCACAGGAGGAGAAATACTAACCCTGAAGAATTGCTGGTATATTTTGTCAGGGTCAAGACTGTTCAAGGCCCCTAAATCCCTGCTTCCTCTGCGGAATATTATTAGAAAATCACCTTAAGCAGCCAAGGAAAACATAGCTGAACACTGCTGATATGTTTGTGCCTGGGCCATTGTTGTTGGGCAGAGTAGGAAAAATAATGCTTAGGGCAAGAGAGGAGCTGCTTGGAACAGGATGAAACACTCTTGTGCTGGTTTGATTGCAGTGAGCTCAGCAAAGGCGAGGCTAACGCATGGTTTCAGTAAAAGGCCTTTTTCTTCCAATTTCTTCTTTCCCTGTATTTTATGGAGAGGAGAAGAAAGTAGTCCTGTCTTGATGCTTTCTTAATTCTCCTTGGAGTGTAAAGAGATAAGAAGAAAGTCAAGAGGGGATCTCAGCTAAGCTGGGTGGGCATTTAGCAGGGGTATTTGTTCTCTGTGGCTGTGCTCTGTGCCACCAAAAACCCTGAATCTGGTTATTCCAGTGCAGCTCAAGCACCTGAACCCTCATGTGCTCTGTGCTGCTTGGCTGCCAGGGGGAGCTTCCAGGGGGTCCCTCTGTTGTAAAAGGTGGGATTGCAAATTCAAGGTACACACTCCAGTTCTGATTATATGGGAATGCCACTCTGCCTTTCCTTTGTATTTTGTTCTCACCATTTTCAGAAAAGGCAGGTGGGGAAGCTGAGGGTTGAAGCTTCATCATTGTACCGACAAAGACAAAACACTCCTCTTAAAGGCAGAAAATTCCAAGCCCTTGCTGTGTATTTGAGGTTTAAATAACGGGAGTTTCCTGTTTCAGAGAAGCCAAATTCATCCTCAGATGGCCTCCACTAACCTGTTTTAAGAAGTCGTGTGCTCATCTTGTGGTAGATGAGGAGTCTGAGCTTGCCCATTTGGTTCCACCCCTCCTTTTCCTTCAAGTTATATTAGGAGGCATAAGGTTTGTTTACAGCAGTGGAAATCAGAACCAGGATTAGCATACAGCTTGTTTGGGTGCAGCATAGCATTTGGACCAACAACACAGTCAACTCTGGAAATCATATAATGTCAAAGCAGTCCTGGATAGGAGATGAGCTCCACTGTGTCTGTCTGTCTGAAGAGATGCAGACACCAGAGACAGAATGTTTGAAAGAACAAATAAAAACACTCTAAGCCTTGTTTTTATGTTTGGGAGCCTTTTTTGGTAATAAAAAGGCAATGCTTATCTTAAAATATAAGATGACAATAATATCTTAATATGTTTTCACAAAAAATTGATCTAAGAAGAGTATAAATATTTCTCATAAATTAATCAAGTCTGAGACCTCTATCTATGACTGAAATCACAGCAAATTTCTAGTCTTGCTTCTTATGGTTACAGTCATAAAAGAAACCTTTTAAAAACCTCTAGGAGGCTGATTGCAAAGGTTCCATAGATCCCCAGGAAGATAAAGGTAAGCTGCTACCTTTCTTCTGAGCCTTCACCTGTGCTCTCACTGATAGCTGTAATTGAGAGTTATATTAGGCCTTTTTAAGGACTACACTTTTTGCCCTAAGAAGTCAGTTTGCATCTTCCAATCACAGAATGACCAGACTGCTTCACATCCATTTCATGTCCAAATTCTGCCCATTTGTTAAGTATACTTAGATTATTGGGAAAAGCAAGCTATTGATGTAAGACTTAACTCTTTTCTTCTGAACCAGGGATGGTGAATTGAAAAAAAAAATCAGGTTAGTCTGAAAATAGTTCCAGTAGGCTGAGATCTTAGATGTATGATTGAGCTGCACCGTAAATTCGTCCTGTTGAAATAAAGTGAGGCTGCACTAGTGTTGCAAAGGGTTTGCCATAACCCAGACCAGAGCTGCATGCTCTGTACCCTGAGACTGGCTTGCAAAATCCTTTTTGTGGCTGGAACTGTATTCTTGTGGACTTCAATGTCACCATCTGGGCCTTTTTATTCAAAGCTGAAGGAGCCCGAGAGAAGCCATGTAGTGGATCTGTTTCCCTTAACATCCTACAAGATTACACCTGTAGACTGTCCTTTAACAAGAAGATACAATCTTCAGCTGTAAACCTTGATTCTTTATGGAATGCAACAGTATGAAGTGGGACCAAACATTGATTTTTTTTAAATGGAATTTGATTAAATGTAAAAGACTGGGAGAGACCTAGGGTTAGGCTTGAGAGATCTAAAGAGCCTCAAGCTCCAGGCACAGTGGTGCTGGAAAGAGCCTGCCAAGGCCATCACAGCAAGGAGCCAACATTGCTGCTCTTACATCTTTCTGATCAGGATCTGCACAGGTGTATTTGCTGCCAACATGTATCCCCTGCAGGCAGGAGCAAAGGCAGGCAGTATGGAAAGGGTTGCTGCAGGGATTTGTTTGGGGTTGGGACTGAGGAGACACAGGGTGGAACAAGGTAAAGAGACCGGATGGCAGTGAGAGGCTGTGAAACAGGCTTTGCCTTTCTCATTTGATGTGAGTATGCTGAGGTATTGTATTGTTTGGGACACCCTGAGCTAGATTGGGTAGGACACTGGGGAAGTCAGCTTTTGGGCAAAGTGTTTTAACTGTGATTGTTCTAAATTATATGAAGATATGGCTGGTGCATAGTGCACTAAGCATTGTGTTGACCATTGTTGCCTCTTTGGCTTTTGGCAAATTTATTACTTAAAGTCAGTGTGTATGGAAGAAAAAATAACTATTCACCCCATCCCCTTGTATTTTTTCCCATCATGGACAGTTACAAATCATTTGCCAATCTCATCTATATTTAAACATTGGTTTCGGTAGACTCTTCCCTCTCTAATTCTTACATTTCTCAACAGGTGGCTTTAGGAATTGCAAACAATATTTTTTTAATAAGAAATTATTCCCCCTGAAATTTTTGTGATCACTGGGAAAAAAAAAATCTCTACCTTTTCTGATTCTTATTTGTCACAAAAAGTGCTTTTTGCTTAATCTTGAAAATTTAAGGTTGCATGAATAAATAGGTGGCTCTTAATGTGTCCATAGTTGTTTTGCAGACATAAATATTAAACTGTGCAACTTCTTTGCAATTTCTGTTTGGGTTTTTGTGTGTGCAAAGAGAAGGGAGCTTGGGTTGCATTCTTCTACCACAGTCCCTCCATGCTAGAAAATGAAGGTGTTGGCAGTGGGAAAAGTAGGATTTACTGGGGAGTGTAAGTACATGACAAGGCAATGTCACTTCTGTGATTAAGTGTGCAGGTAATCTCTGCAGATTAAATGCTAAGCACAAATGCAAAACAAAATCCTCTACTGTGTCTGAAGAAATGTGCCATGTAGAGTCAGGCTTTTGGATGAGCCTGTGAAGCATATTGCTGGGCTGGCCAAAGGGGCAGTGGGATATGCAGGCATGGTCTGTAAAGGGTATTTATTGGAAGGAAATGGGTCACCCACTTTGATAGAAAACAGTTCAGGTGTTCATTTTATTTTGAAATAGAATAGGAATCTCTGGCTTCTGTTCTTTTCCCCCCCCCCTCTTTTTTTTTTTTACATGCCTGCATAATTCTAAAGCTATAATTCTCCTTTCTTTTGACTGCATGAGGAAAAAAGGGGTGCAGACGTGCAGATTAACAGCAACCGCAGTCTAAATCTTGCAAGCTGCCATCTCACAGAAGCTGGCTGTGGATTCTCTGCATGTACTACTCTATGTTCCTGTGGTGAGAAGAGTTATAGGACATGCAGTGATGACAGTAAACAGGGAAAGTTCTCTATTTACTCATACAGGACATATCTGTGCCCTCCTATCAGAGAAATGGAGGTTTAAAACATTGGAGTTGCTGTGCTCTGAAAGATTTCAATCTTCAGTGTAGCAGTAATTATTTCCACCACAAATCTTTGTGTTTCCAGATTCCCAAGACTGAAGATACCTTACCCCAGGACATGTAGCAGCATGATGGGTAGAACACCTTCTGGGAAAGAGAAAAGTTCTCAGTACAAATATTGGCTTGAACTTTAGGCAAAAAGCCTACATGAACCAATCTGCAGTATTCCAGAAGCCAGGTACTCAGTCAAATTACTTGTTGGATGAGCTGTGGTTGTTGTCCATGTGTGTGGTCTTAGCCCATGGCAAATGAAAGGTAATGCAATTTAACTAAACTCTATCACTGCTAAATTAAATTACCTCACATCATCTGCAGGGGATGAGCAAGCACACAGAAAGCTACCACAGTCCAGCTGATGCTCAGCCTACTGTTACTGCAGTGCATCACAGCTTTATTGGGACCTCCACTTGAGAGTCCCAGTGAGCAAGCAATAGGGAATAGCCATTTGCAAGGAGAAGGAAATACAGTAGGGCCTCCATATAGAGAATATAGTCGCTAAATCTTATCACATTTTTAGTTTGGGAAGTTCAGGTGGCTGAATTTGAGGTTGATGGAAGTAGAGGTTTTGAGTAATTACTGTACCTACTCAAAAAAACCAGTTTCCCTTATCCAGCAGATGTTGGCTCCCTTGCTGGTAGGGAGGTGCTTTTCCTTGTAACAGGCAGTGGTGCCAAACACATTTTTGTTCTCTCGGGAATGTGTTTCCTGAAAGATCCCTTTCATCTGCAATGAATCCTTGTGCTTTTAACACAGGAAACAGTGATTTCCCCCCCCCCCCCCCAAATATCTGTGAGCACTTTTTTTAAAAGTAATTGAAATTGTCCCATTCGATAGCAGACTGAGCAGCAGTCTGTCCTCACTTTCAGTTGTTTTGTCTCTGGGATCAGTATTCCTTGTCTATGAACAACAGGAGGTACTGAATGATCTGACCTTGCCATGGATGATCCAGCAAACTTGTCATCCTGGAAACATGTCGAATTTGACTGCCATAATGGGATTTGAAATGGAATTGGTGTAAAGTGATGGTTGAAAGGACATAGGATAGCAGTCTGGCTCCTTGGCCTTTACATTAGGAAGAGACAACTTTAGCAAAAGCCTCTGTAGCAAACCTGTGTCAGCTCAGCCCCAGGAGATCAAGAATTGCAGGCTATGCCTTTGTTCTGATGAGCAGTGGGAAGGCCTCACCTTGCTCTGACCTGAACCCCTGGAGCTCATAGAGTGAGGGTGACAAGGTGTGCCATGCCAGCTTCAGAACCTCTAAGAGGAGAGGGGAACAAAGGCTTGCCCAGAGGAAATGTTGAGTCTCTTGTCCCCAAAAACTTATCCTGGCAGTGACCATGATCATGGTGATGGGCAGTGCTTTCTGCAATTCCAGTGGCTATCATCTCAATGGTTTGGTACTGGTGGGCTGATGCTGGCAGCACCACTGCACTGTGGTTATGGAGTCAGGGTCACTGGTGCTTCTGTGTCCTTGTGACCTGGTTGTTCATCCTGTTTTCTTCCAAGCCAAGACTGAAATCTCCTGTTATTGACTGATAAAAGCTTTTGGTCTGAAGATTTTCCCATTCATATAATCTCTTAGAAATCATTCCAGTGTGAAAAACTCTTTTTCCAGCTCCAGTCTCTCTTTTGCTGTGATTTTCTGGAAATCAATCTTGGAATGTGTTTCTTAAACATACATGAAGTTTAGCATCTGTTGTTGGTGACACAGATCATTGCACATGGAAGAATGAATGTGCAAGTTCCTGCACAGCCTGCTTTCACTGCACAATGAAGATGTGGCTAAATGGGAATTAGGATTAATACTGGATTTAAGATTCTCATAGTTGGCTGGTAATAGCCTAATCTCCTCAAAGGCTGCAGGCAGGCTGGCAGCATTCAGCTCAAGACCAATGTTGTTTGCAAAACCTGAAAGAAATTGAATTTTGATTCTTAGAGCACTTTAATCATAGCCTTTCAAGATAGTATATGCTCTTCCCATCTCTATCTCAAATGCAGCCTTTTAATTTCTTTAATGTATGACAGTGAACTAGGCTTCTAGGTCTGATGGACGTTTGACAGTAATATTTTTCATTTCCTTTTGTAAAAGCTTAGGGATTCTGATTGATTTTAGAAATTATAAATTGCATTCTGAAAGTTGATATACCAAAGTCTCTGTATAGGCAGAGTGAGATAAATCTAAGTAGGGCAGCAAACACTCCCCAGTTTAAAGTGTTGAGAGTGCTAAATGTCTTTCAGGTAAGGAGGCTTAGGAGGCCATACAAGTGTGAAGCTCTGGGTGTCATCTGGTCAGTTCAGTCCAGCCTGGCTTGTTTGCTGCTGTGGTAGAGATGACTGGAGAGAAATGTGTTGCTGAGTCTGTGCAGGTCCTAAAATGAATCACTGCATTTGACATTAAGACCCATGTTGGAAGCCAACATGTTTTAACATGAATTGTTTATTCTTCTGCTGTTTATTGTGGTTGTAATCTTTCTGTCCACCTAGTCATTTTTGGAAGTCGGACATTTAGTTATCCAAATAATTTGCTTCTCAGTTAAATATTAAGGTGGACTTTATGTAGGCTTAGTCTGCATTGTCAAACAGGATGTGTAAATTTTGCCTATATAGATACTTTTGATCCCTTGTTTTTGGCTTTCTCTTTGATAGCAGTTTCGATTGGTTCTGCCCAAACACTGAGAGCTTTTCTTTGCAAAATGCTTTTCTATTTGTATCACTGCTAGTGATAGCCTGGCAAAGTGTGTCTGCTTTTCTTCTGTTTTAAATCAACAGCCCATCCTGTGGATGGGTCCCCTTTATGGGGGGAATCAAAGATCTCTACAGTAGGTGCCACTTATCAGTCAAAGTGGCTCTGGGCGACTGAGGATGGAAGGAGCAGAGGCACATTGATGAGATTTGAGTGGGAAGCCTGTGGAATGCTTCTGATACAATTCAATATCCAGGTTGCTAAAAAGAATGACTTTTCTACAGAGGTGGTGATGAAGTGACTTTAACTGGACCTGAATGCACTCCTATCAATTTGTGTTTTATCAAGCCTACTTATTCAAACTCCACCTAGATAGATTTCTTTGGATTGTTTCCCTTTCCTTCTGTGTTGGTCCTCTTTGCTTAGGTTGCCTTTCCTCTCACTGTTGCCTTGTGTAGAACCTGTTATCAAATAAACCTATTAATCTCAGATAATCTCTAAAACACTTAGCATCAAGCAGGCCTTTTTTCAGAGGTATGAAGTTTCCTTGCACACCTTAATTCTCCTGGCTCTCAGCATGTGAAATTGAGAAATACACTGAAGCTTGCCCTTTCCAAGGCTCAGGGCCCACATGATGACCTCATTAAAATTTGAAAGGCAGTGACTTTGTTTAATTTAATAATGCAATGTCTTTGCCCCTGTTGTTCTCAGAGTACAAGGGAGCATCTTAAACATTAGGCAAACTGGAATTTGGGTCTCTTCTGGGGCTCTCAAGTCCCTTAAAGCACAAACTTGTTGAGGGCATGTTGATGGGAAAATCTCTGTTCTGTTTTATAAAAGCTATAAGCCAGCAGAGCCTGGTCTTTCAGCTCTATTCCCTTTACTCTTCAACAGAGATTAATGGTAAAGAACAGTGGATAGAGAGGGAACCTAGGCAAGTCTGGCATCCAGCAGCAAAGGTTAGGAGAGATGCATGAACTGTACCAGCACAAGAAAGTTTATTTCAGTTGGTGAAAAGTATCCAGCTTTCACTGACTCTAAGAGCTTATCCCTCTGCAGAAGTCAAACTGCTTGGTTTATAGCATGTAACAATTCATGGAAGTGCCTTGTGAGCATCTTAAAACTGTTGTCTTGTTCAGTATTATGACTGGTTGGAAGGTTTGGTCTGTGGTTTTTCTGGTGTGTGGTGGGAGGTGGCAAAGACTGCTTAGAACAGCAATGTGTAATTAGAAAGTGCCATGCTGGGTGAGGCATGTGGGGGTGAAGCTCTGGGATTTTTAATCCTGTAAAAATTCAGGATAACATGCATTAATGCTATTGCTTGCTGTTGTAGCCTCTAGCAAGCAGGTAGGGAGCTATTAAATCCCTCTGAACAGAAATAGGGGTGAGGGGAAATACCTGATAACTTCAGCTTTATCAGTTGCACAAATTACATGGAGAAGAGCAAGAACAGGCATAGTGTTTTAAAAAAACCCCAAACATCCAAACAACAACCAAACCAAACAAAAAACAATCAAACTAACAGGAGCAACAAAACCCTCCCCACATGTGTCAGGATGTGCCCACCAAGAGGATGCAGGTTTTCATGCTGGCTGAACTGTGCAAGGGGGAAAAGAGTGCCATGTTGACCTGTAGTTGCATTCTGCCATGTAGGTTAAGCACAATTTGAAGTCAAGGAAATTTTGATTACTGTTTTTGTCAAAGCCTTGAGATTATAAAAAAGCAATTGTGTTGGTTAGAGATGAGTGGGTGTGAATAAACTTCTGCCTTGCTCATGGCACTTAGAGAGCCCAGTGATTAGAAATGTGTCTTACGACTGCACAGTGGCTATTTCTTATTATTCCTTCAATGAGTTCACTCTGCTCAGCACTGAGACTGACAGAGGCCCTTTACCAGCACTGAAACTTCACCTCAAAGCTAACTCTGCTCAGAACAGATCTCACTGATGATGCTGTGCATTTCAAAGCATTTGCAGCCTTGCCTGTGGAAGGCTAGCCAACATCACCACAGCTAGTACTGCTCCACCAACACTCTTTCAAATTCCCCAACTGTGGCCAGGAATGCACAGCCCCTGCACTCTGCTGTGCCCTGGCCAGCCCGGTTCTGTTGCAGATGAATGTGGTGGGATGCTCTGTAAACACTGCTGTGTGTTCTGATGGTGAACGTTTGCAAGCTGTTTGCTCAGCGTTACTCATTTATCCCCCCCAGCCCCTCCAAGATCAGCTACAGCTTTATCACTACCTGATAAGCTGGTGTGTGATCTGAGGCAGAGCCATCAGCCAGAACCGAAGGCAGGCAGGAGTCCCAAGTGCATAGTTTTGGGGCAGCTCGGTTTCTTTTCTGATAAGCCTGTGCCTCTTGCGGCAGTACAGTGCACACTCCTTTTAAACTGTAATCATAATCCTCTTTGCAGCCGGCGCTGCTATCCCCACAGGAAGCATTAGCAATATCACAAAGTGCGGAGACTTCATTGTTTTCCCCTAATCTGCAAAGGGAACTGAGACAAGACAGAGGAAACTTTAACCTATTCCGTGCCTCAGTGGCAAATAATTAGTTTCTTACTAACTGGGAAAACGGGGGAAGCCTCTTAGTTAAGATAAAGTAAGCAAAAGGCTCACAGGCTTATCTTGCTCTGTGGAATTCAGGAAAGGACATGTCCTTGAATTTGCCTGTCCGGCATGCCCAGATTTTGTGTTTGGGAGAAATGAGTCTATTAGAGCTGCCCTAAGTGATTGCTGGGTATGAGACACCTCTTGCCAGGAAATGCGGTAGCCATGCTTTTGTTTAAGGACCTGAACAAAAGGCTCTGGATGCTTAATAATGTGCAAATTTGGGTGGGTGGGATATGGAGAAGGTTAATAGGGCAGGCTAACAGAGGAGGAGCTGAGTTTGAGAGAGGAGGAGAGGAACGCCGAGGACATGGCAGCAGGCAGAGAGACGCAAAACCAGAAAAGCGGCCCCTTTTTGCCATGTTAAAGTTAACTTAGTCCCCACTGACATTTTTGGGGTAAGTGCAAGCTGAGTGTTATGAAATAATGATATTTTCAGCCATGGCTGTGTTAGAGGTCACAGTGCAGCTCGGAAGGCTGTCAGTATGCAAGTATGAGTGCTGTTTAAGTGCTGTCCAGACACTGACCCATCACAAGAGGTGACTGGCTGTGGGAGTGCTTTTGTGGGTGGGAAACCACGTTGGGTCAGTGCTTTACCTTTGCAGAACTCATCTTCACAAGCTGCCTGTCATGAAATTTTTCTTGTCATTCTTTGGTCTGAGGCTGGGCTGTGCTTTTCTTGAAAAGGAAAAGCTGAAGCGGGAGGAGTTGCCCTGGCCTGGCATGGGGGGCACAAATCTGGAATGGTGAATTGTCTGCTTGCATGTGTGCTGTGTCTGTGAAAGTCTTTTAATCCAAAATATGACAAGAGCAAAGGAACAAAAGAAAATGCTCTCAAAAATAACACAAGATAAGGATCTGGAGAATTTGCTTTTTATTTTGCTCAAGAGTCCCCAGAGATTTCGTCTTTTAAGGGAAGAAATGTAGCTTTCAAGGTCGAGCTTTTTTTTTTTTTTTTTAATATGCTCCCCCAAACCCCCCTCCCTCTTTTTTTCTTCAGACTTCAAAGGCAGTCAGCTGAGAGCTTCGTAGGAATGTTATGTCTGTTCAGAGCAAACGTGGACTGGTGGAAAGGCACTTTTTCTTGCTCCAAAGCTTCTGAAATTTGCACAAAAATTTTCTTGGCACTGGTAACACAATCTCAGTGGGGCTGGGGCTGCATGATGCACAGTAGTGAAAGCTGGAAAGCCAGCAAGTGAGAGTAGTTTTCTGCAGAGGTATTTAATTTAAACACAAACATTTGTTTTTTTTCTTGATGCCTTAATAGAAAACAGTAAATGTCTGTTACTTTTAATAAAATTGTTTCAGAAATTGAACTGAACAAGTGGACTGAAGTGTGAACTAGTGCTTGGCTGCTCCCCTTCAAACTTTTAGCTTGTGCTAGGTGTGTACATGCTGGCATACCTGGCTTGTCCTTTTGCTTTCAGTCTTAATCTATGTGCATCAAAAACTGCAATCAAAGTTTGGCTTTCTGACTCTAAACCTTACCTACTGGTCCTTCACCGACTGATCCAAAACCTACTGGGAATGGAGGAGCTTTGAATCAGGCACTTGACATGACACAGAAATATGTCACTGTAAGCTTGGAGGATACAGCAGGTGGGTTTAGGAATTGGACCAAGTTTAACATTGCTTTGCCTGTAATGGATGGGAATTTATTGCTGATTTTGATGAAAGCTGATGTGTGGTATCACTGAGAATGTTTGGAAATCCTCGCCACAGTAGGGCCTATGGACATGGTCAGGTCCCAGACAGCCTTGTGCATAACTGCCTCTTCACATCACAAAAGTGTAACTGAGCTGTAAATGGTTTTCACACCAATTATTTCCCTCTTGTTTTTGAATAGAACCGGGAGGGGGGTTGTTTATCCCATTTCCCTGGTGCAGCTGAAACTCAGAGCATCAAGCTTGTGCTGAAGCTGTTGTTTCCTCTGCGTGTTTCCCATAAGGAGGCCAAGGAGTGTGAGATTTGTGATTCAGTGTGTGGCTTTGTCACATGCCTACCCAGGCTGAAGATGATAGAAATCTTGGTGCTATCTCACTTCAGGCTGGGTAAGTATATTTTGTTTGTTGCTTTTGTGGGATTTTCTTTTAAACTAGGCTTCTTAAATGAAGAGCAGCAATATTTAAGCTTCTGCATAAATAAGCAAAGAACCCCAGCTTCATCTTGACTAATCAGTTTAACCTTCATCAGCCCAAATATTTACTCTAGGCATTGGATATCCGGGCAGTGTAATTCTGATGCTAAAATTCATGCCCTGATTATGCTGTAGATTGACTAATCCTGCAGAATTCCAGAAATCCCTGTCTGAATAAATAAACTTCCTATATGAAGGATTATAACTAAATGCCGTGAATTCAGATCAGCAAAGCAGAAGTACAGCAGTTGGCCCATTTCTTCTGCTGCTTACTTATGTATTTTTATAAGGTTATTCATCTTAGTCTAAATAGATGTGTAAAGAAAACTGCAAATACTGAAGCACGATGCTGTCATGTACTGCATGAAGAAAGTTTAACCCTCTGCCTTTTTGCTAGCACTTTTATCAGTTTTCAAAGCACTATCATCTTGATTTACTCAGACTGTTGAAATTGTTATTCCTTTTGGATATGGTATTTCTGGTGAATAGGTGTTTTGTAGGTCTTTGACCTCTTCCTGCAATGGGGCAATGTAAAGAGTTCATTAAACAGTATCAGAGACAAAAAATTTGTAGCTCGGTTGCTGAAGATGTCCCCACCCCCTCCACAGGCACATTCCCCAAGCTGCAGAGCAGAGCCTACACCATCCGGATTCGCCAGCAACAAAGCTGACATCTCAAGACTGGTCTGCGGTGCTCATTGCAGGGAATACTTAAAAGACTCCTGTGCAAACCTGTTGGTATAGGCATGGTGTAAGCAACCTTCTGAGCAGCTAGGATTCTGTCCTGTTACTGTATTAATTATCCTGTCTTTGTGAGATTAAAGTGCAGACTTATTTGGGATCCTTATCTTGAAGAAGTTCTGTTAATATCCTGTCATGTTGCCCTGTCTGTTACTGGACATTGTTCCAGAGATGTGAAGGCTAAAAACACCCAGGGGACAGGAGTTAATTTGGGATAAATGGGATAACTAATAACATTGAGATTAAGGTAGAGAAGTAAAATGAAACCTGTTTATGGAGGACTTTACAACAGCATTGGTCATTAGGTTAATGAAAAGCTAATGTGTGCTATCTGAGAATTTTCAGACTAGACTTGCAAAAATTAAATAACAGGAGTGCCAATAGGATGGAATTGTTCCCTATTGGTAGGGAAGCGTCCCAGCCAATTTTACTCTGTTTTTTGCTTACAAGATTCCATGTAGCAGTTGAAAACTAGAAGGAAGAAATTGCTCAGCTGCTGCAATATCAGGAAGATGTCTAGCCTGGAACCTGTGCTGTTCATGGCCACTTGATCCTGACAGATGATTCTCTTTGATGGAAAAGGACCAGCAGAGGAATTGCACCTCACTTTACTTGCCAACAGGCTCCATAGGGAAATTCCTTCTCTGTCCCATGCTGGGTTAGTCAGAATTTAACAGTGTATCTGGGGAAGAATCTATGCAGTTAGGCCGCTAATCTCATTTCTGTCCTCAGATAAGATTGTTATCAGAGTAATTGTTTGCTCCCCCTTCTGAGTCTAATCAGAGTGGATTGTGCCAGTACCTCCTGGAGCAGAGGAACTTGGATGTTGATTGCCCTCAAAATAAAGAGAAAATCCTCAGTGTATATTTAATGTAAACTTCAGTTTTGTTAGACGTTCACGGGAAAATCATCTGGAAATAACTTGTTCAGACATGTCTTGTGCTTTTCACAGCAATATATTTGTTCTGGTTTAAAGTCGAAGTTTAGTCAGGCAAGTTCATGTAGTGCATGCTGTGGTGAAATCTTTCAAAAGATAATGCTGTGCACCAGCAAAACTGGTATTTTCCCAAGCCCTGGGACAGAGCAAGTTCATGTCTGCAGAGAATGCATACTCTTAGGTGTTCCAGCCAGCAAATAAATCTAAACAATTACTGCTTTTTCCCTTCTTTCAAATCAAATTGCAGGAGTGGGTGGATTTTGCTGATGGGTATAAAAGAGACTCAAAGATATTAACTTTTCATATATCCTTCAAGTTGGGACTAGAACTTCTCTTGATGTGCTTACCTGAGGAAATGTACTGTTTGGTCTCTTTGTAGAAGTGAGCAAACCATGGGTAATGCAGTGCTCCAGTGAAATACAGAAATGATGTGTACTCCCCCTCTGATGTGGGTGAGAAAGCTGAGACACACATGTACCACAGCTGCCAGGGGAGTTGCCAAAGCAGAGTTGTGTAGATAAGATCTGTGCCAGAGCCAGCACTGCTAGTGACTGCTCCTGATTTCTGCTCTGGGTAGCCATCTCCCAGCTCCAATCACCAGCACTGTATGAGAAGCAAGACATGATCCTGCCCTCAGTGGTGTTGCTATTGTAGAGACTGCTGGCTCGATCAGACCTGTATCCCTGGATAGTTTAAGAAATCTTTACAACTTTTGAGTGTGATACCTAAAGCCAGCTTAAAGGGCAAGGGCATTCCACTGAAGAGAGTGCTCAGAGCTGCTGAACTTGCATGGCTTGTGTGTGAGAACCACTGAGAATGTCTGATTCAATCAGGCTGAAAAGATGTTGAATGAAGCAGGTTCTTTCAGGCACGTGCAAAAGTCATCTCGAGGACCTTGAATTTGGTATGGCCACAGTGGCTTCTAGCCTAATGTGCGCTTGGTGTGCTTAGTGTGGATATTCTCTAAAACTTTTATTGCATGGTTTGCTGCTTCCTGCTCCATTAGACTTCAAATCACTAATTGCAGTGGTAGTTTTGTGGCTATAGCATCCCTTTTAGCAGGAGCTGTAACAACTTTCCATGTGCTGGATGACTTAACTGATGTTGCTCTCCTTTTTACAAAGAGAGAAACAGACTTGCAGAAAGAGAGGAAGAGAAATAGGAAGAGGTGGAAAAGCTATTTTTGCCTTTGTCTATATTGCACTGAAGAGACAACAGAGACAGTGTTTAGAAAAGTGCTTCCGGAACTGGAACTACATTAGGAAAACCAGTAAACAGAGCCTTAGATGGTGTGACCGTCCTACTGCCTCCAGAACTCGAGTTTGCATCTCCACACAGAGCTGCAATATTGCCTTATTCTGACCTAGCTGTGGTGTGTTTGATTTGGCCCTGCTGCACGTGCCACAGATGTCAGTGTCCAGCAGTAGAGCTTGTGGTCTTGAAGGTCCCTTTGTATGGTTTGTGGCCTCATGCACAGGAATGAATTTTTTTTACCCCTTCTCCATTACATGTGTTGCTTCTTATGATTTTTGTTGTAGTTATGTTTTGTTTTTTCACTTGAAGCATATTTTTGGCACCCCTTGGTCCTTTAATGGGCTCTCATGTTATCAGACACCACAGCTATACATACATTAAGCATGCTTTGTTATCTGGATTTCTTTGCAAACCATTCATATATCCAGAATCTTGTCTTCAGCTGTTCTTTTTCTGTAATGATCCTGAGGAGAATGTTGTGATTTACTTAGCTGCTTCTGCTGGCATAGCACTTTGGAGCCATCCCTGATTGGATACATCACTTCCCATGTTGCAGTGCAGAGGGTGAAGCTGTACATTAAGGAGTTGTTGTCTGATTTATGAAAAGATTTTGGAGGCTGGGAGCAGATTTCTCTGGAGGGGCTGGTGAGCTGTAGTCCCTGCCTGCTCCCTTTCTCCAGCGTTAGCCCTGTGCAGTGCCCACAGTGCACGATATAACCCTGCGTCTGCTTCCTTACCTCCCTCAGCTCATTGCTTCATCTGCCCTGTGTAATGCTACCCTTCCATCTGGCACCCATGGTACTGCTTATTCAGTCCACAGTAATGAGTTTTTGAAGCCATAACTCTAAATATCTGTCTAGTAGCTCCTTCATGCTGGACCTTGGACTGACCCACCAGTTTGCAGAGTGGTGAGTCACAGTTACCCTTTAGCAAAATTAAAACACTGGTCCTTGAATCCTTGAAGTTACCTGTCCCTGTCTAATCTGGGCATTTCCTGGTGCATGGGGTCTACCTTGAAAATTTATGGAAGTACATCATTAAACCAAACACTAGCAAAATAAGTATAGCATGAGCCTATCTCAAGTTACTACTATGGCTTCTGTCATAAAAAGCTTTTCTAAACTATATTAACAAGTGAGCACAAGAGATGTCACCAAACTGTCAGGCCCAGACTGTCAGCCTGGTCTTGCCATGCTCATGAGTACATGATGTGACTGAAGAGTTCCTGCATCAGAGTTGATCTAAGGACAAATCTCTCTCTTGACGCCTCCAACTGCTATGCTGCCTCTCAGTAGCAGTTGGAGATGTTGAGATAGTTGAGAATTCACCATAAACTACTTCTACTCAGCTATAAGAATAGCCATGCATAGTGTGAACAGGGGTAACAAGTCTTGCTAAGCACTAGTTTTAAGAGAGATTACAGAGAGATTTATTGTTGAGGCCAACAACAAATCCATGTGGGAAGCATAGTATCAAAGAGCAGGAAACAAAAGAATAAGAAGAAATATTTTGCTTGTAACCTCTTAGATGTGTTTCAAGAATATTTGTCTCATTTTTATGGGTCTTCAATTATCTATGATAATGATCTTTATTTGGTTGGATTAATCCTCAGAGGATTTGTGCAAACTTTGGACAAACTTTACATACATTTGCACCATTTCAGCTAAGATGGCTCCAGCTTGGAACTTGGTAGAAGAAATACAGCTAATTTCAGTGAGATCTGAGGAAGGCATTAGCCTGCTTTTGAAAGAGAACTTCAGCAGAAATCATTTTGTGTAGATGGGCACTTGAGTCCTACAAGACACTTCCATCACAGAAGTTGCCTCTAACCCATAAAGCATAAAGGTCAGGAGAGAGGAAATAAGCTTTTAAGTAATTACAGGGAGGCATCAACAGCACACTGCAAAACACAGCGAACAGAAAATGGTTCAGGTGATCTGGGGAGTCAGGATTCCTTTGAAGTGAGGCCAAATATAAGTTTTCTGGTTACAACGTGTCATGGTCTTTCCAGGGCAGAGTTTCTGGCCTTGCTTTCTATTAAGCACATTATGTTGTGAATATTTAAGGCTGGCTTGTGCCATTGGGTGTTTCTCAAATGACAGATGCTAAAGAACCCTCCTTTCTTCTGTTGAATACTAGAAGGAGGTCAAGTTTATCTTGTTTTTCCAGATTTATTTCTCTTCCATTGCCTGCAGTGTTTGGGTCTGTTAGTAGTATCACACCAGTGGTGAATCACCGCACTGGAAATATTTTAAGCCCTGCAGTTCAACAGTTGGTTCCTAGTGAATGTCCTGCTCACTTGCACTCTGTTCCAAGAGAATTGTGGCAGAGAAAGTCTAGATGGAATCCCGTCTTCCTACTGTATCCTTTTGCAGGTGGGATCATGACTGCTGCCTTTACATTTAGTACTGATGTCTCCATAGGTTAAACAACATGCCTAGAAGTTTCAAGTGAAGCTCTGGCTTCCCAGAGATAGAAGTGATGGTAAAATGTTGCTGTGGGTCCCAAAAGCACATAGCCTTGCCTTGGACACAACTTGTGGGAGAATTCTTCAATAGTAGGAAGGGAGGGAGAAGACTGATGCCCTGCCATACTTCTGAATTAGACATGCTGGACTAGAAATTCCCTGAGAACCTTTTGATAAAGACCCTGATGTATTCCTCCAGTAATTTTTGTGCTCTGCCTTCAGTTCTTGCTCCCTTTGAGATTTTTACCTGAAAAAAGACTTTGGTCACCGCATTCAATAATAAAATTTGGCAGCTAGGATTCTGATGGCTTTTTGCTTCATATTTGCTGCTGCTTCCCATCATCAACAGCAGTAAAGTGGCATGGGGTGAAAATCAGCACTAATTTGGGAGTTAGATTGCCTTTGTAATAAGCTTCTCTGTTATTCTTTGGCAGGAGCAATAGCTAATATAAATTTTTTGCTGTCACTTCTGCATGGGCCACGTACCAGCGTCAAAGTTAATCCCTCAATATTATGTTCCCTTATAAATCTCTCTTCACAGATGAAGTGGGTGCAATTAGGCAGAGAGGTCCAGAACCATTAACAATGAAAAAAAGCTCTGAAGGACAAAAACAGTCTGCCTGTGCATCACAAAATGGTGTAACACCTTGCCAGTCACCTCTAGAAAACAGAAGCTCCTTGTCCACAGTGTTCTTGGGGCTTGTTTGGCAGTGAAAATATGTTCTGAGTTGACCAGAACTGAGTTCCACCTTTTTCGACATAAAAGGTATAGGATCTTAAGAGGAATTTGAAGCAATTTGTTCCAGTTCTCCTTTATTTCTTTGCTTCCAATAACATACAGAATGTTTAATGTCGATATTCCTGCCTGAGCCCTGGGAAATCAGAAAAGATCATCAAGACCGTAGTAATAGGCTGAAAAAATCCCCAGCATATTTAATTAGAGATTATTCTTTTGATGTTTGGGTTGATTTTGAAGCTTGTTTTTTAGCAGGTTACTCTTGGGTAACCCTCTGTATATGGAACAATTTCCCTGCTTTCATGAATGTCAAAGGCCCTCAAGGTTTCAGTGTACTGGTGTGAAAATTATTTTTGTTTTTAAGTTTCATATCAAATTCTTTTTGGCTAGGGAAAGTGAAAATACCCCTCTGCTGTAACATTCTGACTACTCTGGGCAGGGCTGTTCAATGATTGTCTTCTTAATACCAGTTTAGAAACCCAGCTTAAAACTGGTGTCTGCTGAAAGTTCCTTCTTGCCCCTTTTTATAAGGGCATGATGACAAGTGACTTAGTTCTAGAGGTGAGGTTAGGTGTTTTGATTTTCTTTCTTTTCTTTTTTACCCCCTCATTCTGGAATAAACCCTAAATGTATTAAATTAAGGTGCATTTCTATTCTTAGGGAACACAAGCTCTCATTTCATTCTTGTTGTTTTCTTTGGAATGCTGAGCAAATGTTATCAAGTTTACCTTGAGAATGGCACTGGCTATGCAGAAAAGTGAAAAATTTGTTCCAATGTACAGTAGGGAGAGTTTCCCATTAAAACTCCCATATGTGTGTGGCTGCATATATTGAGTTTTATCCACCTGATTCTAAGCATAAAGATTTAGAGACATTGCAAATCCACTCTACAGTCATTTAACTTAACTTCAGACTTTTAAAATCAAAGATAATGGTAATATTTTGCTTTACTTTCCGTTCACTATCTGCAAATATTCTAAAAGGTTTTATTTTAAGCAATATTAATATTTCAGTTTGAATTTGATAGAATTAATTTCATAAAATATTTAAAAATGTCTCTCTGCTTACATGGCAGTCAAACATGAGTTACAATGCCCAGGACAATGATGAGGTATAGATAAGAAGTTTTTATCATAAAAAGCTCAATACAGGAATCTGGTTTGCCATAGAAAGTCTCTGTTTTGCTCATATCTGGCCTGTTGAGCAAAGAGGGGGAAATAAATTTATGAATGAGAATGCCTTGCACACAAAGTACTTACTATTCTGCACATCAGTCATTCATCATGTTAAATTCAAGTGTACTAAAGCTCTGCTTGGCATGCTCTTGGCTCTGTTCTGTCCTCTTCCATGGCAAGAGGATGTGTGTGTCCTCCTGTACCTTACACAGCCTTCAGTGGGTTTGAGTCTCCTTCAGGCTGCTGTGTTCTCTGACCTGGGCAAGCAATCATCACTGATCTTCTTGAGAATCTAGAGGCTGCTCACTCCAAAGAAGCCTCCTTGACTCCTCTTACTGTGTTTTGCCAAGTACCAGGGGGAGATTGCAGCGTGTGATTACAGCCTGCATGTGTTGTTCTTCTCCATTTTTCCTGAGTTTTCTCAAAGTGTTTTCTCCAAGCATGCCAAAATGTCTAAGGAAGGGGTCAAGGTTCTTTATATATTAGAGCAAAATGGGGTTGAAATTCTTTTTATCTTAGAGTAAAACAGGGCTGAGGTCACCACCCGGTTCTTACTGTTGTCAATTATGACTTACTGCATCTTTTGTGAGCTACATGTGAGAAAAGTGTAGGGAAACTGACTGAGGTTTTTGTAGTTGATAGAATCTCCAACTGTGGCAGTGAACCATTGAGTAAAAAGCCGACTAACAATGCACTGACGTCAGGCTGCCTTGATGTGACTGAGAGAGTTTTTGTCTGTGAAGACAAATACTGGAATAAATCACTAACTGGTTTGTAACAACTGTGGTGGTTTTGGCCTGGTTTCTGAACTTGGAGATAGACAAAGAATTGCAACACAGCATCTCATTTTCCAGCTGTTTTGACCAACCAGCAACAGGGTCCTATATGCGCTGGAGTCTACCAAGACACAAATCTTGACAAGATCCAAACCAATTAATTACAGTTGATAGCTGATGCTGGAATATGGGCCAATCACAGGAATGGCTTCCTCCTGCTGCTGTACCAGAACAACTTCAGGCTGCTGTTTGGGGTGGCAGAGAGAGTTCAGCTGCTTTCCACACCAGACAGCTTGAGTGGTGAATAGCTTTCGTACACAGAATCCATCGTCTCTCATGAGGGATGTGACTGTGAAGTAGCTGACTTCTGAAAACAAGCTTTCTGCAGACACTTTTTTCCACCCAACAACAAAGGTCTTGTTTGGGAATGCTTTTTGGCTGCAGTCTTTGCGACCCCCCTGGGAAATGCACTGTGCATTTGACTTGCACTCACCAAAGGAAAAAGTGAAAGTAACACAGCTGTAGTGATTTACTGCGAAGTTTTGAGGCTAATTGCCTCATATGTTTAATTAATAACTGACACATTCTGTCCCTCAAAGAGCTTGGAGAACTTCCATCTGGACCCCTAGTGATTACAGCCTGGAAGCCATCCCTGTAATTAAGGAGCAGGCTATAGGAGGCCTGTTCCCATTATGGGCAATTATTGTGCTTGCTACTTTTCCCCTCCTTTCTTACAAAAGGACTGAGAAAATAGGGCTCAAAGACTAATCTGACATAAAACCCTGACTAAAGAGGTGCTTTGTGCTACCCCATGGTAGAATGATGGGTTATGTTTTGGTGCCAGCACTCTTTTTTTCAACAGGCTCTCAGGGGACAGGTTCTCCAAAGAGCAAAATGTGTCTTACACCAAACCAAAGGACTTCTTGGTCAATATTGACTGCCAATGCAAGTAGAGGATTTTTGCAAAGAACTGGGCAACTGAATATTTCTACTGTTACTTCTCTATCTCTCCCTCCCAACTTTAGACTTCCACTAGGTTTGACAGCTGCTCATCTGCAAAGACTCTGGCTAGCTCAGGAGCCCTCAGAGTAGAGGATGCTGTGTCTTTAAGCCTTCCATACAGTGCTGAAATGTTATGACAGAGCATCTCACAGGGGGATGCGGTTTCCATGGCAACCCCACACTGTAAGATAAGCAAACTGGATTATTTTTTTTCCTGAGAGGTTCAAGAGCAAGGAAGGAATGAGGCGATCTGTCAGCAGGCAAGACTTGAAAAGAGGAAACCATGTCCATTAATCCTGTAGCCCTGGTTGCTTTGTGTTTTAATTAGAGAATGTTATTATGGCAGAAAGCATGGGCGCCTCACCCTGCTATGGGTTTTTGAGGACTTTTTTGTGTGTTTCTCTCTTTATATCTCCAATTAATAAAAAAAAAGGGGGGAGAGGGGGAGGAGGAGGAAAGAAGCTTTTCTAAGGCATAAAATGAAGGTCTGAAATAAAGAGCCTCAGCATCCCAGTTCCAGAGCTTGTACCTAAGCCAGAGATAGGAGGCAGTGGGAATGAATCTGCCATTCTCAAATTGAGAGTACATCTTAAATTATTTTTTTTCTGTCTTGCCGCTATGTTTAGCAAAAATGGAGATCCCCCATACGCTTGCACCCTGCACGTGTAACCATGTGAGTGTGGAGTAAAGCAGGGAAGTTATGACTTGCTGTTGTCCTCCCCAGTCTGCCCAAAGGCATTACATGAGCCTTTATTACAGACCTATACTGTCTTCCTCTGCCTTGGTTTTAGGGTAGTTGATAACTTTGGCATCACTAGTTACTCTCACATGAGAAATCCTCTGCTTCCCAAATGCCACCACTTGTGAGAATGTAGGACACTGTGCTAAGAGAGTCAACAGTGTAAGGAAGAGGAGGGGCAATGCTTCAGCCCATTGTGAGAAGGCAAGCTCCCACACAATCTGCAATGGCATCTTAGTAATCAGATAATATCTTGGTAGCAGCTAGTGCACCAGCTGGGTAGGAAACTGTGCTGGTCTTGTAAATGTGCTGTGCGTAGGAGTTTATTATGGAAAATATTTTGACAACCTTTATTATTTTCAAACACTTGTATGTGTCACCAGAAAATTAGAGTTAAAGTAAATGTTAACCCAACAGCGGTCTTGTCTGCATAGTTTCCATGTCCATCCTTGACGGAGTACCCACTACTCCTTTGCAGGGAATTAAAGCCCACTATAAATCTTCATGTGGAATGGAAAGAAAGTTATTCTAATCCTTTGAGAAAGCAATATACCAAAGGCATTCTTTTCTACTTTCCTATAAGCAGCAGTATCCCAGCCTATTTTTCAGGGGCTGGTGCTTACAAGGAATTCATGTAAATGTAGTTCTCCTTACTTTCCTCTCAATGTCTTCTTCAATGCCCTTGAAGAGTTCAGCCAAACAAGTTGCAGATTGAAGAGCCTCAGAACTCCTGTTCTGGATTTGAGTACTTCCTATCCAAAATAGTTTTTTCCTATGAGTACAATCCATGTAGCAGCAATAGCTGCTAGCAAAGTTTGAAGTCATGGGCCAAACCAATGTTATGCCTTGTAGGGGAATTTAGGGCTCGAGCAGAATGATACTTAGGACTTCGTTTTGTGAGCCATCAAATGCTCTAATTGACAATAAGCAGGGTTAGAGGCAGCTTAATTTATTTGGAGACTGCTCTCTTTACTCTTTTTTCTGGCTGCACAGACAAATTCAACACTTTGGTGTTGATATCAGCTTTATTTAATGTTTTGAGCTAAGCTGCCCAGAGATGACTTTTTGGTTGTACTAATAAAGAAACTGCTTTTGACACTCAGATCAGAGTGTACTTTACTGCCAGCCAGCACTATGGACATGTGGCAGGCTGGGTTTGTGATCTGGTGGCTGGGGCAGAGTTGGCCAGCACAGCTTTCTCTGCCCCTCAGCCCTCCTCTCAGGACCTGCTGGTGCCTTCCTGTGCCCTACCAGGAGAACTCCTCACACATCTGCTGCTCAATTCACACCATTCTCTGGTCTTCATAATTTGCCTTGGACTGGGTGTCGTTAAACCCTTGAACATTGCTCGTGTTTGTTGTCCCTTGAGGTACTGCCAGATCTGAACCACTGCCAAACAAAATTATTCCACCTGCTTCTTGGCTGTAAGCATCTAATCACCAGAGCCCAGCAGAGTTTTGTTTAGAGAACAGAAATAATTACGGTGCTGCACTAGTTCTCAGCGGAGCTGGCGGTGTCTATGTCACCCGTTGAGCTGGGAATGAAGGAGTAGCTGCATGCCTTGTTTGGCTTGTTTCTCATGGGAATCTTTCTAGGACTTTCCTGGGTCTGCACCAGCTTTTTTGGTCAAAATTAGTGCCCCTGAGTTTATGGTGGAAGGGAGCAGCTGGAGAGTATTAGGCTCTGCTCCAAGTATGATTTTGAGAGGGCCAGTGCCTCACAGCTAAAGCTGGATGTTTTAACTGATTATTTGCTGGTTCATCACTTCTTGTAGTTTCTTTCCCACACCATTTTTAACACCCCACCCCTCTTTCTGGAGATAATGCATTACTTGTGCATCTGTGTAGTTTATTCTCAGATAATTCTTCTAGCTAGTGCTGTTTCACACTTATTTCTTTTCCCAGTTTTGCCCAGCACCCAGGGGGTACCCAGCAGTTGAACTTTTGATGATCCAGATGCATCCCTTCCAACTCAGTGTATTCTAGGATTCTACAGTAGATTTCTGACCATGACTGAAATACAAAACCTTTTAAGTCAACTAATGTTATCCATCCAAAGTTTTTCTTCCCTCACTTGCTTGCCAGCCAAAATTCCTTGAACAAACCCTTTAGGAAAAAATGCAGGTTATTAGGTTCTGAAGCCCTTCTTACCTTCTGCTCGTGGTCCTGAATTGAGTCCTTGTATCTGCACACTTTAAGGAGCATAGTGCTGTTTTAGGGTCTGTCACAGCCGACTTGGAGGAATTTTCTTACTACTGTTTGCATGCTATCTTAGCCTGGAAGTCATTTAGACTTAAATTCACAGCTTTGTGCTGCTACTCATAAAGAACTGCCTCTGAGAGGCTCATTAGTGGGGCTGCTGGCAGGCACTGCCCTGGGTACACAGAGACCAAGCATGTGGATCTTGGTCTCAGAGAGGAAGTGCAGAGATTTCTGGGCAGCCAGATACCTCACAGCTCTGTTCAGATGCTCTCTGTACTGTCTACAGTTTCCCTGGCTCATAAAAGCATTGCAAAGAGGTAGAATATGCATAAGATACAGTGATCCTGGAGTAGTTAAGGGAGTGCACAGTCTTGAAGCAAAATTTTCTTTCATATATTTTGTATTTCATTTCCACACATACCATACTAGCGTATCCTATTTACATTCAGGTTTGTTTTAGACATCCGGCATAATTCAAGAACACTGTAGCTCTGGATGCATGCAATAAAAATATTTTCATGCTCTTTTCTACAAAATAATCCTCAGGTCTGCAGTTTGCCAGTTTGTGGTAGCTTCAAGGCTTTTCCTAGTGTGCAGAATTTTTTGAAAAAGGAAAAATGTCTGGGAGCTGTATTTATGTTCTACAAGACCTAATAATAAAAGAGCATTAATTTCTTTTAAACCTCTCCAAGCAATTTCCCTAAAAACTTCCCTGTCCAAAATACTTTGCCGAAGCACGTGTGAATGTATCTATGCTCTTTAACAGCACACTGAAGAAATATTTTGGTGCTAGGACAAGCCAGGACCACAAATTAAATTAGATGAAAAAAACTAGGTTGATAAGTTTCATGACATAAATGAAAGATGCTTTGGAAAAAACAGAGAGGCAGTATTCCTTCTGGATAAGGCCTCAGCATGAAAACACGAACAGCAAATGAGTTTATTATTGAAGACATGTACATCAAAGTCGACTTGACTGAGAAACTTTTTGGCCTAGCCTACAGTTGTTGTCTTTGCTATTATTAAATGTCATGCACTGGTGAGCAGCTAAGGGACCAGGATATTTTTCCCATCTAGAGTTTTCAAAATCTGATGTAAACAGTCTTGGTTCCAAAACCCCCTTGATCTTTGCATTAAGCCTATATGACTTAAGTGAGCTACAGACCTCAGGCTAGCCTCTGTCTGGGGTGACTTTCACTCTTACAGGGTGATGGTGCAGAGACACAGAAAGTTGGGAGGCACCAGCTAGAGTAGAAAATGACCTCAGGGTCTTTGGGTTGTAGGTCTGGGAAAAAGAAATGGAGCATTTCTCTTAGACAAATATTTTCTTTTGACTGTTCCAGCTGATGACATTTGTGGGGGGAAAAGCCTTCTTTCAGACAGAGCAGAGACCAAGCTTATGTCTTTATTGACTTCTAACTTACATTAGACCATTAAAATCTTTGTGACAAGTTTATTTTCTGAATTTAAAAATGATTAAATAAAACTAGGAACTGATCTTGAATTCCCTGCTGCTTAATCCTGTCTAGAACCAGGACAGAGTTTTTATATTTTGAAAAATTCTGAGACCTTTTTTTCTCAAAAACTATTCAACTTTAACTTCTATGTCTTTGGGAGGTGGAGTGAGGAAGGGAGCTTGCCCAGTTTCATGCACATGCATTGATTACAACGCTGTAGTGCTCAGCTGTTCCCAGACATCTAAAATCATTGTAAGTAATTGGGTTAAAGTCAACATTTATCATACTTAGTTAGCCAAGATCTAATCGTTCTTTCCAGAATTGTTTGCTGAATTGCTTGGCATGTCTAACCTTATCGGCCCCGTTAACTTCTTATCCCCATTTGACAAATCTAATCTCTGTCTTTACTTCTGCAAGGAGAGAGACAGGAATCCTTAGAGGTTTCTGTGGCTTGCTGTGCAGCAAGCCAACAGGCATCCCAGAAACTGTGGGGAAGATGCTTGCAGCTGCTGGAGAAGATTTGAAAGGGTTTAAGGTTTAATGGGCGAGGAAAGTAGGGCTTCTAGTCAAGATGGTTTACTCATTTACTCATCTTTATCTGTTTTAAAAACAGAATTAGAAAGTCTGCTAAAGTTAACAGATGTCAGCAGTAAGAGATTGCTACATCAAGCCTAGGGCAAAGGATATAGATGGTGTTTTGTGCCTTTCGCAACCCCTGCCATTGTGTCTTGCTTGAGACACTTCCCTCTAAGCTTATAAAATCACTCTTGGCTCTGGTTATTTTCTGAGAGTATGACTGAACCACTTTACAGGAAAACACTTACAGTGTTGTGCCTGAGTTGCACGCTGGGGACCTGAGATTTCCCTCCCTCATAAAGCAGAAGTGACACCACCAACGCAAACGGAGCCACAGGGTTGTGCAACAGAAGTCAACAAGCAGAAAATCCAGCCTATATTCTGTATTGTATGCTCACGTCTGGCTATTTTTGCTATGAGAAATTCTTGTGAAAAGGAGGGCCGGAGACAGGAATATACAAAGCCAGAGAGACTTTCTTTGAGGTTTTTAAGGAGTTTGCAAGCACATGCTGAAGAGCTAAGGTCTGCCACCACTGGGAGAAGTTGGATGTCCTCCTCCCCTGTGTGTTTGTGTGCATAATTTTATATAATTCATGTTCTGATGCATAATGCTGTCATTTATCACCCTGACTTCTGGCATGCTTGGCTCAGCTCAATGAGTTGGAGGATTTTTTGTTACCTTCAGATGGAAAGGAGGCTTGTCTTTGCACACACTCAGTTCAAGGGACCTTTAGAGGGTAGCTCTCCTTGCATTGGGCACGATGATAAATAAGTGCTTGATTTGCTACACGGGCAGTTGGGACTCTAACTTTTTGTGTGCTTCAGCCTGCTCAGAAAGGCAAGGGCTTAATTATTGGTTGGGTTTTTCCAAAGGGATGTTTTCCCGGATGTGAGCATTTCCCCCGAGATCACTGGCTCACAATGGAGCTCCACGTCAGAGCTGGGGCTTGAGGCCCCAGGGATGGAGCCTGGCCAGCAGCGCTTGGCCCTTCCCTCTGTCACCTCCTGCAGGACTTGGCATCCAGATGCTCGTGTGTGTGCTTGCTGCCCAGAGTGCATGTATCCAAATGTAACCCTGAAATCACAATTTGAATGTAGCCTAAAATTCAGCTTGGGTCTGGGCTGCTGGTGCTGCTGGTGGCTGCCCCGTCTCAGCTGGTGCCAGATGGGCTCAGGCAGCTCCACTGGTATTTACCCTGCAGAGATATGGGAGGGGCAGAGGCCTGGAAGTCTCTTGCTGCCTTGAGGAGGGTAGAAATAGGGAATACAGTGTATGTCTGCTCAACTATTGCCTATGTCCCCTTTGGCTGCCCCTGTGGAGCGTGCCAGGGCTGGGCTATGTCTCTTTTTAACTTCTTAATGGACAACTTCAGGCTGGTGCGATGTCACACTGACACGGCTGCAGTCAATGGCCCAGAGGCTCCAAAGGGCACACTCCTCTTCCAGAAGAAGATGGAGATAACAGCCTCTCTCCTCAGCTTCTCTAAAGTGCCTGCCAGCACCCATGATGCGTGTGCTAAGAGAGGAGGCATCAAACTCAGCTCAGTTCTGCCTAAACAGGCTAGGGTGAAGTGGTGTAAACTCACAGGAGAGGTAAGGCAGTCTTTCAAATTCAGGGGCAACAAACGGGATGAAGGAGAGGAGAGAAAGAAGGAACGATCCATGGAGTAAATCTGGTGTTTTGGGAGAGAGCTGAAAATCTTCAGGCTTTCCAGTGAACTTTATTCAGACCTATGTCTCTTTCCTTTAATCTGGGCTCTCCTTTACACTAGGTATCTGAACAAAGACCAAAAGGTGATAGAAATCTCCTTGCATTGCAGGATACTTTCTTTTTAGTTACTCTGCTATCCCTTTTGGCCCTCCATGAAATGAAGTCATTAGATGTCCTGCCTTAGAAATTGAGGAAATAAAATATGTGGGGTATACAGCCGTGTTGATTTAGCATAGCTGTTAGCTACACCTGAATGATTCCCAGAGGATGGGAAAAATTGCTGGCGAAAGGAGACTTTGTGTTCAGGGGCAACAGGAGGTTGTTTACATTCTGACAGCACCATATTGATGGATGTTTGTAGCTGTGGTCTGGGCATCCAAAAATTATATCCATAAAGGGTAGATCTGACTGTTAGAAGCAAGGAAGCTTTGGAGAAAATTGTAGCAATGGAGTCTGCTGTGGCTGCATACATGGATGGATCTCTGCTTCCTCAAGCTCCCTTCAGTGGGAATTGAGGCAGGTTTCCTTTCAGTAATGTTTAGAGTACTTCCCTTGGGATAGATTCCCCCTGAATTCATTCTGGTGTGCACATTATTACAGGTTTAACAGCTTGGAGAAAAATCCCAAGTTTGTTTATTCCTATCTACCCTATCAGATGAAGGCTTTAGCTCATCCTCATATGTGGCTAAGAAGGGAGAATTTTGCTTTTGCAGCATGGTTTAGCACTAGCATGGCCCACAAAGTGGAGCCAGTCAATGCTATTGCTGGCTGTCATGGGGGACTGGTCTGGCAGGTGGGTGTGGATCAGGTATGAGGCTGCAGTTCAGCAAGGCACAGGCTTGGCACATTAAAGTCACTGCCTCCTCTAAGGCAGCAAAAAGTTTCTTTCCATTTACCTAATCCTATCCCTGTAAATTAAGATACATTTGCAACTAAATCTACCAAGTTTGGAGTGCCTTGTGGCAGCCCTGCAGAGGCTTTCCTGTCTCTGCTTTTGTGGCAATCACCTTAAAACAGCACCTCCTTACCAAGTGAGAATCAGAATGCTTCGAGCTCTGCTGGCTCCTCGTAAGCTGTGCTCTCTTAGCTCCAAATATGCTTTGAACACTATCTTCCTCAAAGCTGCTTTTCAGGTAGAGTGCTTTAAAAACCAGAGAGACTACCATGGGGTGTTTTTTTCCTCTCTCATTTTGAGAGGAAGTTTGAATTCAAAATGTTTTGACCAGCTTTGTTTTCATAAAATAGTCACCAAATGTAGCTGTGCTCTCTTTAGTATAAGAAAGGTAAAAAGGATGCAGTGCTTTGACAGTTATCCATCTGCTGATTGCCACGTGTACCAAGTGTCAGGATGAGATTGATGGCCTTAGAAAATAAATCCACTGAGGCAGGAAGAGTACCTTCCTTTGCTTTTTTACAGTGCTAAGTGTGTGTATTGTCTGTGGTGAGCCAGTGCTGAATAATAATGAGCGACTATAGTTAGTGTCTAAGCTAGGGGAAGCCAGGCCTCCAGCCAGCCTGAGGTTAGGAGCTCTGCTGATTATTCAGCTTAGTTTGAGCCAGCGGTACACATTTTGCCTAAATACCTTAGTCTATTCTTCCCAATTATTTTGAGGCCTAGGAAGATGCACTCTTTTCTGTGGAATTTCTATGAAGTCAAAATTTTAAAATTTAAAACCTGTAAGATTAGAGTTTTAATGTTTTGAGCATGTTTGTTTGTTTGGTTGAATCTGAGAAGAACTTTTGGCTAGAAAATAGCAGTTGGGCTTGTGATTGGGAAAAAAAAAAAAAAAGGTAATCACTAAAACAAACAAATACCCTCTCCAGCTTCCAACTTGCTTTGTTCCAAAAGGGGTGAAGTGTGACAGGCTTTTGAGTCTGTTCAACATCTGAAACTCAGAAAATGAAGGTTTCTTGCCAAGCCTTCTTCCCTGTCTACCTAGGCTTCTATTTTTCCTAGCCCACACAAGTCCTGCTGTTGTTCCTGTGTCAGACAGCAGTGCTCATCTGGTCCATCTCTGGGGTGGCAGTGAATTTGCATCCTGTCATCTGAGGAGGTGACTAGGGCAAGGACGTTCTAATTCCACTTCTCAGATCTCATTTTAGACACCTTTGAAAATGGATCTCTGGTAGTCCAGGACCTGACTGGAGTGGATGGAGGAAAAGGATTAGGGATTCTGCCTAATCCAGCTCAAAACTCCTGACAGCATCCAATAAAAATGATACCCTGGCTGCTTTTCCAGTCTATTCCCTACTCAAAGCAAGGATTTGTCCTTGGCAGCCACTGTCAAGTAGAGAGCTGGAAGTTTGACTGTGTATCACTGAATGGCTCTGTGTTTCATGGGTATTTGGGGTTTTGTTTTGGATCAGCTTCATTTCATTTTGGAAACAGGATGGGCTCCCTGAAGTACAAGACTCCTGTTTCCTTTGGGGAGGAGCAATTGGTAGCTGTACATGTGGTGGCAGGTGGGTTCTGACAGCATGTTTTCCAATCAGATGTTTATGATTTTGAGGAGGTTCATAGCTGCTCTTTCTAAAATCCTCTTATTAGGTTAAAGCACTTCAGAGTTTCAGGACCTGCTGCTGTCTTCTCTTTTCCCTTATTTCTTTTCTTCCCCACGCACCTCCTGGTGTCTCTGCACTGTGCTGAATGAGCCCAGTTGCTCTTGCCTGCACCTGGATGTCACCCATGTTAGCAGCACAAAAGTCTCTCTAGAGAACAGCCCGGAGGAGAACAGGCTGGAACAAAGCTGTGATGGGAATGTTTTGCTGGACAACCTAGCTAGGTTGCTTGGCATATCCTTGCTTGGGGAGTGAAGTGGCTGCTTCTATTCCCTACCTTGCTGATGCTTAATGAGAATTTTTACTGCTTTGGTTCAACAGGGAGGCCGCTGCTCTGAGGATTTCCTGACTTGGGCAGAACAAGATGTGCTTTCACATCTGCTGGGTGCTGTTTCAGGATGGAGAAACAGGAGAGAAAAAACACCTACCTTTTGTTAAGAATGCAAATTAATATTTAGAGTTTCTTTTTCCATCTTGTATTGAGGATTTTATTAGCTTGTAGGAGTTTGGGTGCCTGTTGAAATTTGGAAATAGGATATTATGTTCTGAAAATATGGTTTGCTCTAAAGGCAGTGTGGGTAAAACACAGAACTTAGAAATAAATTTTTGAGCTGAATTTCCAATAAGAAAGGCATTATTTTCTCTTGCTTGCTTACTTGCTGTTCCTGCTGGTCTAGGAAGACAAATTAAAGTGAGACTAGACCAACAAAATTTTAGTGGGAGGAAATGAAAAGACCCTCTTTGATCCCAAATGCTCAATCAAGAAGCATTTGCCAGCAATGTCAAATGAGATTTGTCAAGTCCTAGGCAGAGGCCAGCAGGGCCTAGAACTGAACAAAAGGAGGAGGTATCATACTGTAAATTTGGTTTCAACATATTCAGAGTTAATCTTCCTTTACCTACATAATATGAAGGTCATTAACCTGACTGCAGAAGGACCTACTGGGGAGTTTAAGTGTCACGTGGACAGGATTACTACATTTTGAAAAGAATTTGTGCTGGCGACTGTAACATAATAAATGTAATAGGTGCCTCTTTAGATCTTCTGTAAGTGGTAAAGAATTATTGATCATCCTGTGGGATGGAGGCTGGGGAACCTGGTTTTGATATTTTAATACCAAATCAGAAATGAGAGCTCAGGGTTGTTAATGAAAAGAGCACATAAATTTTTTATTATTATTATTATTAATTTTTCTGTCTTAAAGAGACCGAGAGGGAGTTGGTGCCGAGGCATGAGAAATAAATCATTAGCATCTTCATGTTTGCACTGCAAATTAATCTGGTGAAATGAGGCTGGTAGTTTTTAAGCCTCTTGCATATTTGCCAGATGAACTATTTAATTTGATCTCTCCTTTTACTTTTTTTCTAACCAGAGAGTTTTCCACTTACAGATTTAAAAGGTCACAAGGTTAAGCAGAAATCAGAAGCTGATTTATTGTATAAGTACCCTTAGCAGCCATTTTGGCCAATGCTGTATGAAAGTTTGTTTTAAATGATGCCATTTTTTTCCTTCCACTGAAAGATGTGATTTGTTTGTTTGTTTTTTTTTTCTAATATCCCTGCTCCACTTGCCTCATGCTCATTTTGCTGAACCTTACAAGGTTCTCAGTGCAACAGTGATTTTCGGATTTTTTCCAAGTAAATGTCCAGCTTGGGGGGCTGGCAGTGGCAGTTCTGACATTATTTTCTGCTGGCCTCAGTATTCACACTTGATTTCTTCTGCAGATCAGTGTGTAACAGGTAAATCTTAGAGCTGTTAGGAGCGGATGGCAGGTCTGGGCAAGGCTGTGTTGTGCGAGGGAAAGTGATGGCTGTAGCAAGACAACAGAGATTGAAGGCTCTGGCTGAGGGAGCTGTGTTAGGTGTTTAGAAATGCATCTTCAGTGGAAACACAAAGCAGAGATCCTGACTGTTTGCGAGCACTAGAGTTCCCCTAACATGTGTTCCAACAGCAAGCGTCTCAGCCAGAGTATCAGAGGTAATTAGTCAGTCTGCCTGCATTCCTTCTGCAGCCTCAATTAATTATGAGGCTCTTGCTAACTTCTGGATAAAACTGTTCCGTAGTGGTGTTAGAGGATGTTAACCAGCTGCCACCTTCAGCTTCCATCAATGCTTTATAAGTACTGTACAAAGGACTTGAAAGCAAAGCCTCTTGCTTGTGAGTGCAAGCTCTGCTCCTGCTGATATCTTCCTCCCTGAGCACTTGGCCTAAGAGGAGGAACACACAATCCTGCCTGTGCTGGCAGCAAATACAAATGCTACAGCAAGAAAATGCCTTGGTGTGCTTCAAGGAAAAAGCTGTTGCTTTTAGTGTTTCATGCTTTATTGACTGAACTATGAACGCAGGTCGGCAGAGACATATAAGCAGATTCAGTGAGAAGAGCTGTACTGAAACACAACTATCAGTGTCAGTTTCTTGCATAAGGTTGACAGGGAAAGTGGGTTGGATCTTTTATTAGGTCTATTGATACTGTTGAGGGAGGCAATCTTTTAAACACGTAGATGTGGTTTCTCATATCTGAAATAGAAGCATCGGTGTTTGAAACTAAATAAATACATGTTGAGAACATTTTTCCCAAGTTTAGCAAAGTTATGTTAATCACTTAGACCATCTGTTGGAGAAAATGTAGTTGTGAAGCTGGGATAGGTTAGGGGCACATTAGTGAGAGAAGAGATAATAAAATTGTTTGTTTCTCTAGGAAAGAGTAAAGTTTTTGAGAATTTCTTGCTTTTCCTGGTGGTGTTACAGTTCCTTTTTAAAAGTAAGAAAGACGTTTTATTCATTTTTGAAAGATACATTTTCTGTGAGGCCCCAAAATTGTGGTGTGTTGGCTTGGTGTTCTCATGACCACAGCTCTTCAGTTTAGCAGGAAGATGATGCTGGGAACGTCCTTGCCTGTAGCCCTGCCTGGGCTGAGAGAGCTCCAAGGGTTCCTGAGCAAACTCTACCCAACCTCTCTGACTGGGGCATGTGAAACAGCTACACTGCAACTTTATCCTGAGAGGAAGCAGGGCAAGAAATATAAAGAAAATAGTTAAAGTCACCCTAAGAAGGGTGGCTGCTTCCTGATGGCCTGCTGCCTGAGCTTTTCAGCCTGACAGCATCTCTCCTACTTAAACACATTGTGAAATGTTGAAAATTATTTGGATGTCTTTATGACCGTGGCATTTGTTCAGGAGGAGCTGTCTGTTTGTTTAAATCCAGCCCCAAAGGAGGTGCTTGTTTTTCCTAGGATTTCCTCTAACTGCTGACCCAAACAGGAGAAGAGTGTCCAGGGAAGGGACATCACAGAAGCCTGACTGAGTGCTGGCAGAAGTGTGATTAATCTTGACTAGACAACCGTGCCAGAGCCACTTCCAAAATGTTGGATTCCAAACCAAATATGTAGTATACTTGTGACTGCTCTTCTGTCCTTTTCAATTGCCTTGTCTCGCTCTCAATTCCAAATACATCAGTCTTGTTCGAATGCTTTGTAATACCCCACTGATGTGCTAATGCAAGTTGTAATCTGTCCTTTTTACATTTACTCCCACTAAAGCCCATGTGGACAAGGAAAGGTGAAATTGCAGGGGAAAGCAGTGTTTTGCAAAAAAGTAACTATCTGCTTAGGTTTCCCTGCGGCTTTTTGGGAAATACCAAGATGCACCTGAGATCAAGTTCTTCATCTAGCCTTGCGCCTGACCTGAAGGAAACAGTATGAGTGTTTGAGACCACTTGTAAAACACATGGGAAATGCAGCAAGTCTCATGGTCGTTAATATTTCCCCAAATGTGCAGCTTATTGCTGAGGTGTAACAAGCAGGGATCTAAACCTTTTAGGAAGGGCAGGTGGTGGAATCCCAAATGAATGAAGATACGTGGCTCAATGTACAGTAACAAAAACTTCAAATTGTTTGGGAGGGAGTTTGTTCCCACTCTTCTGCTGCTCTGGTTTCTGTGATTTAGCAAACTGGGTTGTTTAGTCAATATAACTCTCATGCCTCTCGGACCATCCACTGCAGTGCTCCAAATTTCAGGTCAAGAGGAAGGAAGCAAAGGCGGCTTTGTGAAACAAAGGATGTCACGTACTGATCTCCATTGTTACAGCAGTAGAGGAACTGATGTAAAAACCAAATGAAGGTCAAATGATACACAAAATTGATGGGAGAAGTAGAATGATAAAACCATTTTTAAATGTTGCACAATCTCTGCAGCAGCATTGGCTCCTGCCATTTTCTTACTGAGGTTAAGGAAACCTCGTGTTTTTACAAGATCTGTGGCTCTGGAAATTTTCTTTCAGAATAAGACCCTTCTAAAATGTGTTTCCTTTTGCTCCTGGAGTAGATCTCATTAAGTTGAACAGGGCCAGCTTTCCTTGTATTCCATAACCTGTTTTCCATGTTTTCCTCATGAACTGGGAAGCTCATGAATTTTCCAACTGCTTCCATGAACCTGGGGGGCTGAGGCTTGTTGGTGACTGCTTGCTGCCTCTCCATGCAGTATTGTGGTAAATCCAACAAATAATTGATTTAGCGGTGCAGGAAGGTCATCAACCTTCTTTATATAACTGTCATGTGCAGCTTGAGATCCCTGTCCTGTAGCTCTTAGCTCTTGGAAAATCCATCACTAGGAGGGGTTGTGGTCTTTTTTTTTCCCAACTGCACAATGATGCCAAATCTGGTGCTTTAAATTTTTTAAGGATTAAAGAGGGCTGTGCTGTGTGTTGAATCACAGGTCACTGCTCTTCTCCAATCAAGAGAATGAAATTGTTATCTGGTATGACCACCTGAGATTGAATAATGACATTAGTATGTTCAAGTCCAGATTCATTGACGTCAGATTTTGTTTAAACTTGGTGAAAGTGAATCAGATTACTCAGCCATCAAGTTTCATCTTTTTGCCTCCATTACTCACTAAAGGCTTTTGCCTTGGGGATCAGCAGAATTATAACTAAAAATATTATTCTGATGCACCTGATTGGTTGGTACCTGAATATAATATAAGAAAGAAAATGCCTTTTCAACCCCTGGTATAATTACTTATGTCTCTTCATGATGAATCATAAATGCTCTTTTGATATCTACACGATAATTTGTAGAAATTTTAAAATACATTTTTATGTGAGTTCTTCTATTGACAAATCATCTACCAATAACTTACTGACTTCTCAATTGCATGAGTTATTTGAAATTATTCGTAGATTGCTTCTTGGTTTGCTTGTTGTTTACAAGCAATTCCTTTTTAGTATTCAGTGGCTGGTATTCAAGTGTTCAGCTTCCAGCTGCACGATTCAGTTTGTATTTTGACATATAGGTCACACAATAGTATTTCTGCTCCCTGACTAAATGCGTATAATTCATGGGATCTAGCTTCTTGCACGAATATTTGCATTGAATTACAAAATTCTTATTCTGCAGCCATTCTTTAACACTTGATTATCAGCAGAAACTGAAACAATCCTTTTTAATCTTATTTGCAGAGTATTTATGGAAATGCTAATGCACAGTGGACATTACCATAAAAGAACAAATTTGCTGTAAAGCTTCAGCTATGCACTCAGCTGCATTTTTATTGCTTTCACCGTGTTTGCCCATCTTGTTCCTATGATTTCAAAATATTAATAATTTAAATATTTATTTTAGGCCTATGTGAATTAAGTAATTTTATGAAAAAGGTACACATACATATTGTTGAGTTACAAGCATTTCCCATGGAAATTGCATGTAGCAACCTCCATCCTCAGCAATGGTGGCAGAGTGCCTTATGTGTGTCCTTCCATCTGATTTTGCAAGACTTTTCCTGTTACATGTTGCTAGAACTCCACATTTCTGTTTAAGACTACAGTACCATAAATATAAAATCAATAGACAAATAAAATCCAACACTCTAACTGGAAAAGCCAAAGCCATTAAATGAGCAATAGCCAGCTGCTCTTATGAGTCCCAGTCTTTGGTCTGTGATCTCACAGATCCCTTTTTCCCCTGCTCTCCCCAGCTGCCCCCTGCTCTGGAGAGAGAAGATAAAATGATTCCAAGTGTGGGGACATTTCAGTCCAAGGATTGCATTGTAAAGCAGAGAACATGTTTGAAATTCTTGTACACATTTCTAAAATAACAGTGAGAAGCATGCTCTCTTGCTGTTCAGAGATAAGGGAAAACTGCCCTTGAAGAACTAAAGTGTCCAAAATATAAAATATAATTTCTGTTTCTTAGTACATGAACCACTTTAAAAACACTTCTGGTGTTTTTCTTCATGTATTCAAATAACCACTGTGCAAGGCATTGTGAGTCTGGCCTCTCTGGATTCTGTTTGCTGTGTTTCCCTACACCTCTCCCTGCCCCCTGGGGCTCAGGGGGGTGTTTATTACAAATGAATGTTTAATGTCTGCCTTGAAAACTTCTTGTCTGGCTTGGAATTTCTGGCTGCAGTACTCCGGACAGACCTGCACATGGAGAAGGGCTCTGTGGAGCTTTCTCTGGGCACTGAGAGTAGTTCCTTCATCTTGTGATTGTTTCTAGCGAGGGCTTTCTTGTCTTACTGGTTGGCAGTTCAATTGGCAGAGCTGACACCGATTGTTTTGTTTGACCTTCGTTTCCAGTTAACCCCTGGTACAGGAGTTCACTGTTTTGAGAGTGAGCTGAGGAGACAGGACAGTCAAAGGACATCCCTGGCTCAGCTCTCCCTGCATATGATCAGGACAGTGTGGCAGCTGTTCAACAAAAGCAAAGCCCAAAGTGAGCCAGATGCTTCCTCCCCCTGTCTTGCTCCTGAGGTGAGGCCCAAGAGGGAAAGAAACCTTTAGTTCTAGACTTGTGCTGTAACATTGCACTGACTGCTTTTACCTGGGATGGCAGCTGGTGCCTGAACCTTAGTTTTCCTTCTCACCTGCCTTTAATTTAAACACAGCTGGTTTCTGCTGTAGCTAGGAGATAGAGTGTTCTGAATGCTTTAGCAGCTTGTAAAAACTCTGGCAAACTCACTCTGAGGTGTACTTAGGTGAGGGATATGCACGCTACATCTCTCGTTACTGTCTTGAGACTCACTTGTGCCTTGGAAGAGTTGTCTGATAATTTGCCTGGATGGGCTGGAGCTGTGCAAGTGTTGAGAAACCTTTCCAAGGCTGTAAATCTCAATTGCACCATCAGTGTGAGAGAGCAAGGTTTCACAGCCTCCTAAGGCTTTGTCCTTTCTCCCAGTTGCTGGGCTCACTTTCCATGTGCCAAAAAGCATTTCTCTGATGGAAATTATTTATTCATGGTTCTAGCTTGAGCTCTGTGCAGACTGCTGAATCTTGCCAGCTGGTAGCCAGGCATTAGAGCTGACTGAAGTAATCATAGGTTATGAGCAGCAACTTTCCCCAGGTGAGTCAAAGGGAACAAAAGTTTCCCTCGGAGGAGCTCTCTTTGGCTTCTTGCAGCTAGGAGCTGCTTTCTTAGGGCCTTTAAACACCTGACTCCACCAAAATGAAATATACAGATGTCCGTCCAGAGCAGCTGTCTTAGGAGCTATGCCATAGCTGATCTGGGAGCCTTTTTGTGTGCTTGTGTGGCCCAAGACGCCAGGACAAATAATTCAGCAGAGGCTTTTTGTGCAGTTGTTTCCTTGACATGTTTTCCTGAAGGAAATACCTACCTAATTAGTTGGGATGGTGCCTTCTCTAGATTCTTGTGGAATGCTGCAATCAACTGCTAACTACTAATAAAAGCTAAAAGCTCTTTTTGCCAATTGTAAGGCCAATAGGTTTATATTAGTTCACAGCCTGTCTTTGTTAAGCTGTTTTTCAAGTCTTCTTTTTCCCTGTCTCTCAGTTTCACTGTTTCTAGGTTGGTGAAAATGCTGAATTGAAGATGTGCCGTTTATTGAAACACTGAAAAGAAATTGAATCTGAAATTACAGAAAAAAGCATGGAGGAAGGTCAGGCAAAAGATAAGCCCATGACTATTTTCAAGACATATCTTTGCAGGCAGCTCTGTAATAGAAAAACAGAATGCAGAGTCTTGGTTGGAAGGAATTCCAAGTTCCCAAGCCCCTGCAATGGGAGCCCTTGGGTCCCACTTCAGGAGGAAACCTGAGAGTCAGAATCCCTCTTTATTTTCCAGGCTGGTAAAAAGTTGTATTTTGGCTTCTACAGACAATTACATGACCAGGCTCAGAAAGACAGGCATATCAACATGTGCAATATTTTGGGAACACTTCTAAAACTGTGGGCTAATGAGCAAACCAGACGTCCCACCATTTATGTCAATGACTTCTAAAAGTTTTGAGAGTAGGACAGAATTTTCTTGCCTGAGGAGGTTTGAACACCCAGACTGAGACATTTGTACAGATGGATCCCCAAGCCACTGACCACTTCTGAAAACTTTGTGAAGCTGCTCTCTGTACATCTGTTTGGGATATGTTTATGGTGTTATTGCAGACACAGAATTTAGCCCTCAATTTCAATGGAATTGTAGTTTCCCTTGGCATCCCTCCTTCTTTTGTGCTCAAGGCTTAGAATTGCTCCTTCACTAATTGCCTGAGTCCTCCAAAAGGGTATTCTCTGACAATACAGTGTTTTTACAACAGAAAACATTATCTCACGTTTTAATAACTGTATTAATGACTGGGAAAGCTAGGGAGAGATGTTTCTTTGCTGACACACTATGAAAGTGAGCCAAAGAGCTTGATTTCTGTAGCTCTCAAATGGGTGGCATCCCATTTCTCCCAGATCCTTTGGGATTCACCCAGCATAGTTGCAGAATCTCCAGAGTATTTTGTTCTGACTGTGCCATGTAATAACAGCAATTGTCCTTGATCTAAACTGCCTGAGCAGCTCCATACTTGCAACTTCCATTATGCTATACTGGTTCTGATTACCAGCTCTTTAAACTGCTGAATGAGAGGACAGAAGAGAAAAACAGTGGGAAGGGCTGGGGAGAAAGCAGCTGATGAAAACCATTTGCAAATAGGGAAAATGCAATAGTAATGGAAGTCCTTAAAAACATCAGCACCAGAAAACACCAGCAAGAAATGAACACCTGCCTTCTCCCTAGTCAGTCCATTCTGATGTGCTGTAATTCTGCTGAATGCCATAGACCAGAGAATAGGTATAAGGTGATCCTACAATTGACCCTTAGCTACGGAAACAATTTTCTCACCCCTGTGTTTCTAACATGTGCTGGAATTGCTAATACCTTTACTGGTAGTCATGTTTGCTTTGGACCATTGAAAAGTTTTGACCATTCTTAAAACTGAATTCCAGAAAAATATCTGTCAGATTTGTTCTTTCCTGAAAGATTTGTTGTAAGAAAGTTTTTCATGTTTGTTTGGGTTTTTTTTTTTTGGTTTTTTTTTAAGCATACAGAGAGTAGAAGGAGAAAAGAAAAACATAGCTCTTATAATACGACAATTTTTTATTTTTGTTTTCTGAGAGAAGAATAGGATAGATATATCTCTTTCCCCAGTGTTAACTTAGAGTTCTTCCTTATCTTGTGCTGCTGTTTGTTTGGCTGATTCTGTATGTTCTTAATTCCTTCCAGTTACTGGCTTTCTGTCATTAATAGGTGCCTTTCTGTTGTACAGAGAGAGTAAACCCTTTTGAGGCCTTTAAGATTTATGTTGTTAATAGTATTTACATTTTGGAATCTGATTCTTGGTACTTCAAAATCTAGTAACTATTTCTGTAGGGCTCAGCTCTGCCTTTACTCAATTTTCTGCCATGAACAGCCCTACTGCTCAATGACAGCATGATTTCCATCCAAGTAGGTTGAACTGTACTTCCATGTGTGGTGTGTGACTTTCCGTGTTCCAATGATAATTTTTAAATTTAAATCAGTGACTGATGGGGTGTATTTGCACTGTACTCTTCTATGGTACTCTTTATTCAGAGGTTTAAGTTCAGTAATTTGCAAAAATGAAATGTTTATTGTGGTCTATTTGTGCCTGTGCACTGCTAGAGCTACCTCAGACTCTAGGAAGAAGCAGTTGAGGACAGCAGAAGGCTGGATACTGAGGTGATGCAGAAATGATGGGCAAGGGGACTTGACCTTCTCAGTGGGGAATATAAAGAAGGATTTGAGGGAAGAAGGTGGTTTCATCCATGTCTTGGAAACTCAACTTTCTTTTCTCTTTGCACTTGGCAATTTGATTTCATGTGCTGATCATAGATTCATTACTTTGAAGGACCAAAACCTTTAAACAGTGTGCTAGATGTTTGGAACATGATGAAAATGCTGAGACACGTGATATATAACGGCTTTGTTGCTGTGGTCAGGAGGATTTAGGTGGAGTAGCAGGCACTGGAATGGAATTTTGCAAGATTTAACTCTTCATTTCAAGAGGATAATGGAACAACATTGCATGTCCTTTTCCATAACTGACTGTGGCCTTTTCTTTGGCCTTTATCACTTGATTATTGGGTTTTGTGTGCTTTTTCCTCTTGAAATACTCCTGATAAGCCCTTTAAAATTATTGTGTGTTTCAAGAAAAACAATCAGGCCTTAAGAGACATTTTTTTGGGAGTGAGGGAATCTGGAGTTTGTTTAAAGAAAGGGGATCTGAAGAAGATAAAACAGAGATATCAGTTATGCAGAACTAATGATGCATTCCAAAGGAGAGTTGAAGAGCCATACAACTCCATGAAGTGCTCCATTCTGTATTAGCTTTTTCACTGGGAAATCTTTTGAAGGACCAGAATCACACACACATGTATTATACATAAAACTCCCTAATACATGAAAGTATATTTGGATCTAGCACTGCATGAGGAAGCCCATGGCATTCTCATGGAGCAAGCAAATGACACTAAATTCCCTAGGCAGGAATCAAAGCCTTTCCAAACTAACCTCATTATCAGCAGATGTTTGAATTGCTGTAATAGACATACACCCCTGCTGCACATACAGCGTGGGCTGCCTTGAATGTCTGTTTTCTTTCTACTCTTGGATGCTCCTGTAATTCTGGGAACATCCTGCCCAAAGGTGTCAGTGTGCTGTCTCAGGGGAATCTGAGGAAAAAGGTACAAGAGGTAGATGAGAGCATTTAAAAAGTGTGATAGAAAACTGCCAGCTAGAGTGACAGCTTGAGTGTGAAAACCTGAGTGCTGTGCCACAGTATCCCAGGGATAAGCCAGCCCTTTATTCAAGGAAAGAGGAGAGAACAGCAATAGCAAACTTAAATTAACAATTCAGGCTGACAGAAAGCATCATTTCTGAGTCAAACAAGAAAGAAGAACTTGAGAAACAGTTAGACTGGCTGTTGTTTATGCACTACAGATATTTCAAACTTGAGAAAAACTGAGGAAGTAGTGATGCTTGTTAAACGATGATTTAAAATTATTTGAAGTAGCTATTAATATTGCAAATGCTTCTGTTAGGCAACCTGCTTCCTTGGGGCAGGTAATTTAATTCTATTGCTCAGAAGTGCAGTTGGTTTCTTCTTCCAATAGATTTAGGGCACAGAGGGCATTTGGATTAATGAGAGGCAGACATAGTGGGGAAATACTTCATTATCCTTAGCCTTTGGTAAGTCTGGGTAATTAGTGAAACATTTAAAAGAAATATCATTCATTTCAATGCTAATTCAAAATAATTGCTTCATCTGGTAGGGCTGTCATGTGTATTGACTGATAACACATGGATAATATATGAAACATCTACCTTGGAATTACCTGCACTAGAATGGTTCTGAGTTGGTAAACCCCATGATTAGGTATGTTAAAAAACTTTACAAAACACCACCTGCCAGTGCTTGTTCATTTAAAGGAGGGGAATTTGGCATCTTTGGGGCAATTTTTGGGTGTCAGCTGAGAATTCCTTGTGCTTATTTACATCAGAATCCCTAAATCTCCTCCCCATGAAAATGAGAAGCAGCAGTAGACTGTCAACTTTGCTTTTAAGGATGAACTTTACAAGCCATAAAAGAAACAAATTTCAAGGCAAAACAGGAGAATGAGAAAGGAAGAAACAGTGATCTCTATTCTGAAAGGAATAAGCTTGAGGCTGAAGATGTTCTCTTCCCAGTTCATTCACTGGCTTCCTGCCTGATCTTTACTGCCACTATCTCTCTGGATTTCTGCTTCCCATCTGTAACAAAGGAAATACTATTTATTTGTTTAGTCAGCTAGCTTTTTGGGCAGGGAGTTTTGTGCTGCACACAGCAAGAAGCTTGGTTCTCTGAGGCATCAAGAGACTCTTGTGATACGAAGAGTAACAAAGGGGCAGGAGGATGTCCAAAGGCATGTTTTGGGAAAGATGGCCATAGTTCATGTTATTTGACTCTTGAGATGTCCTGCATGGGGCCAGGAGTTGAACTCCATGATCCTGATGGGTCCCTTCCAACTCAGCATGTCCTATGATTCTGCGAATTCAATAGGATAGAGGTGGTGGATTTGGCAAGTGTCTGACCATGTAATTTGATGTGCACCTAGATGTGTGCTGCCTGCTCCCCAGAGCATGTTGAATAACTCTCACACACACTTACATATCTGAACTCAGGTTTCAGAGATGTGTCAGATTGACCTGAGGCATTAGATGTTGTGACCTACAGTCTCCCTGGACACAATTTCTGTGGGAAAAAATAATTGTGTAGACAGACCTGTACCTTTAATTTCCAGACATTGTGACAATACTGTTTTCAGCATGGCAAAATACATTTTGCCCATAGTCTGGTCTGTAAATGGAGCTGCATCTGGTGCTCCTGGGAATGCCAAGCCTCACATCTGATCTGAAATGCCAATGAGCCCATATGAAGCTGTTAATGTTTGTGTGAGGTTTTTTAGTCCTCATTACCAACCTGATAGAAAGATAATTCCTCAGCTGCTGTTCCAACCTGTGGGATTTTACCCACTTAATTAATTTTCTTTCTGGTTAAAAAAGATCTCTTTTTATGCACAAGGAGCTGTGCTTGACTTGGTTTTCAGAGACTCTTCTCATGTCTATATCAAAGGCACAGAGGCCCCAGAAGTTGGAGGGTGAGCCCTAGGGGCGACATGCTTGTGGAAGCTGAGCTTGGAAACACTACCTTGTGTTCTGAGGAGAAGTTCCTGGAGGGGAGTTAAGTCTGCACAGTGGAGGGCATCTTGGTTCCTTCCCTGCTCTCCTCTTTTGTCACCCTTCAACAATAAAATGGAAGCTTGTGACGTGACCAAAGGATAACAAACCTCTTGCTGAATGCCTGCTGAGAGTTTAAAATGCCAGCCTACACCAACCTCCCCAGCCTTTCAGCATGTCAGCAAGCTGTCTATGTAAATAAATACACATATCAAACAATAAGCAGATGCCTTTTTAACATGCACTGTTTCAGGCTGAGATACTCAGTTCTGGTGCAGCTCATCTCAACATCTGTCAAACTAATGTCAACTCCACAGCTCCCTTTCACTTGTATTTAATGCACAAAGATTTGTGTTGTGTTAAGTAATGAGGAATTGGCTTGGTTTACATCTGTTTTGGTGTTCTTTCTGATGCATAAAATGTTAAATGGGAATGCTTTGTGTTCCTCCTGATCTCTGTGTCAGTATATAGTGCAAACTCATGTTGCTTATGCTTGATTACGTGGCTTTAAACAACCATGTGTGTGATTGTATAAGTACACAGGGAGGAAAAAAAATATTTTTTGCAAATATCATTTTCAAAATATAGCACCATTGGGGCCACAAAGCATACAAACATTGAGGTGGGGGGGAAGCTGTGATGAGGGCTAGATTTGAAAGAAAAATAGTTTTAAAAGCTAAATTCCAGCAGAATCACTTATGCCCCTTAAATCAAACTCAGGAGCCACAGAGTCTAAGGCCCCAGGGGTGTGGGGCTCAGTGCAGTGCTGTGGGAGCAGCACCCATGAGCTGCTAGTCTGGGTCAGGTCATGTCTAATCCAGGGTCTTGTCTCTGATAGCAGCCAGCCCTGATTAGGGAGAGAGTAAGAGCAGGGCAACAACCAGGAGAAATTCCACATTAAGCTTTTGTTTATTTTTGTTTTCATATTAAAAATGTATTGAGCCCAGATGATCCATAGTGCACTGGGCCTACTCCTCTTTTGAAAATTCACCTGCAGGCTGGAGGAGTGTTGGCTCCTCTAGTGCTGCTGTCCACCTCTGTCCCTCTGCATCAACCTTGGAGAAGAAGCCTGCTTTTTATTTTCTTTATTCACATTTTTCACATGCTACTGCCTTTGCTCTAGTCAGATACTGAGGAATGACATTTTTTAAAAAAACCAAACCAGACAGATTCTTTATGCAAGCAACAAGTCTTTAAGACAGCTCTCTGCCAGACTTTTCTGGAGTCTGCTGAGAGAAAGGAGAATATTCCTGCTACTTGAGACACTGTCAATTTGATTACATATAAACAAAGCAGGGGGGAGAGGAGAGGCATGATCCTCCACTGGAGAGGGGGATTTATATCACCTGATACATCTTCTGTTTCTTAATGTTCCTTGAATAGAGATGATTGAAATCTCTCATCTAAGCACACATGCACAGAAGACAAAAAATATTATTAGTGACCCCAAATATATTAGAGTCCTCTGCTTCTGATCACAGTGGTGCATCAGCTGGAATAATAATAGGGGATGAATGGGGTTTGCTTCCATGGACAGCACTGTTCTTCCATAATGGAAAGGGAAAATTGCTATGAAAGATGCTATTGAATCAGATTTTTGATGCATCTCTCTATGCCTGCCTGTGACACTTTCCATGTTGTGGTTTCAGATCACTTTACAAACCTGAAAAAACATTTTTGTTCCCCTCACTGTCTTCAAAGGCTGGGAGTTAATATCCAATACCTTAGGATGTATTCAATAGGATATGTTTTTATTAGGCAGCAGGCACTTTGTCCGGTGCAGGAGTTTATGGACATGTATTTTCTACATATGAGCACTTTCATCTCTCAAATACTTGTCCTTCCACTTTAAAGACACCAGGATGTAGCTGGTATGTGTATTTGAAATGCCAGGTTGTGCAGAACAAAGAAGCTTGTAAACAAACACCCACGGGAGGACAAAGCACAGCTGAAAGTGATGAAGTAGTCCACTAGAGACACAGGCACTGAGAAAACCACAAGTACCACTTTGGTGGGCCCCTGCTCTGCTCACTAGAACATGCTGCCCCTCTACTGCACATAAGATGAATGTTCATGGTGCAGAGCACTCCTCACCAGTGCCCCTGTGTTCCCACTGAGCCCTCTCCCTTGTTCTGGGGAAGTGTGAAATAACACCTCTGTGGTGGGGAGCAGGGAGCTGCTGACAGAGGGCTGATACCCTGTGAGTGGGAGGAATTTCCTTTCATGTGGTCTGGTGTGACATTAGCACTTTCCAGCTGGCTTGTAGGTGGCTTTGAATCCCTGGATTGACAAATGGCAGTTCAGCTCAGTATGGCTGTCATCTTCACGCAGCATGACAGAGAAGGGAAGCTTGAGATCTCCTGCTGCAGGCCTGTCTCAGTGTCTCATGGGGCTGCTGGGTGGAGTTGCTGTGAAAAGACCTTCTCTCCCACCTTTTCATCTTGATCCTGAAGGAGGTCCTAAGCATTGTGATGCAGAGGGGTCAGAGATGCTGCCTGATGTTCCATATGGACAGTTGGCATTGGCCCTGGGATGCTGGAGTGACTGGGAAGGGCAGGGGATTTTGGCTTCAAAAGAAAGCAAAGCAGCAAGGTAGACTAGAGAGGAGAGAATTAATATTATGAAATGGATTTACATGGCGCCATCTTCATATCTGAACTGGAGCTGTCAGGGAGAATGAGATCCAGACTCGCTGCTGTTCTCCAGAGAGCAGCTGTTATGGAGCAGTTGCTCAGTTAAAGTGATGGCTCTACCTCTGTGCCCCATGTCTGGCTGATTTCTGCAAGTAGAAAACAGACACAATCTGGCATGATCCCTTCTCCTCTCCCACTGGCCTTTCATGCCTTTTTGCAGCCTCTGGTTTACCTTCTTTTGCTTGCCTAATTGCTTTCAGTCCTTGAGCACTTGTTGGTATCTTCCTCCCACCCTTAGCTGCCTCTCAGCTCCATCACCTTGCCCTCTTTTACATCTGCAGTCATTTCTGGCTCCCTCCATTCAGAATAAGTTGTACTCTAACATCTCTCCAATAGGTGAACATGTGTGTGCATGTTTGTGGCATACAATGCAGAAAGGGATGTGTGTGTGCTAAACATTTAACTGCCTATGTTTCATCACACACTACTCCATCCTCTGTTCTGGAACTTGCCTTCTGGGGACTCCCAGCACCTCTTCTGAGGCGTGACTCTGCCTTCTGGTCAAAGCCCTTCTCTGGCCAGCCTAATGTAAGAAAGTAAGGAAGAAGATTTTATCTTTAGTCTGGATCTTAACAGTGTCTTCAGGGTTGCTGCCAGATGCTTCCCCTCACTTTCTTCAGGTGTACAAGAAAGGGATAGTCTCTACGTAAGCAGGAGCAAGTAAAAGAGGGTAGCAGTCTTCTCCTCAGGCCCAGTATATGTCTTATGTATTTTCCTTGCTGTTTCTACAGGCTGACCAGCTTCAATCACAGTGCTAGAGACCTGAAGCAAGGATCCTGACGGATTCATGTTCAGTACAGCCTGAATTCTTGAGGAGAACAAGTATTTCCCTGAAAGTCTGTCCCCTCAAAGCAGCACACAGGTAAGGCAGACTGCTCTGGATGCTCAGGCTCAACTGCTGCTGGGTCTGGGCACATTGTATTTGATTGAACTTTTTCTGTTCATTTGGCCCAAAAAGGGCTTTGTCACCACTGCCTGCCATGTCTGTAGGGGTGAAACTTTATAATGTATTTACAGCATGGTGAATGTTTTTCAGCAAAACTGTACTTTCAGAGGATCAAGACTGCTCATATGGGTGAGATAAATATAGGTTAAAAGCCTGGGAGGACTGTGCTGGAAAAAGAAAAATGTTACATACAAGGTATTAATAAAACAATACTTGGATCTCATGTTCTAAAATAATTATATATTAGAAATTACCTTAATTTAAACAGAAAACTTTTAAAGAAAAAGGAACAAAGGAATGTATGTTGTGGGGAAGGGGTTAAGCAAGAAATTAATTTAATAATGTCGTTTTCAACCAGGAAAGATGTCTCAGGTCATCCGTAAGTGAAAAAAACAAACACAAAAGCCTTGCAGTTCTAATTGCTATGACTCATGGAAACCAGATCTAGAAAAAATGAAGCCCTTTAGTCCAAACTCTTAATCCCCTACTAGTGTGTGACATCGTTCCCAGCAGCGTCTACCAGTCCTGATTTAAATGATGGGATTTTCCCTGTCCCCTTGGGATACTATTGCACAGACTAATAGAATTAATCTGCTTACTTCTCTTTCAACCCCTGACCACTGCAGATGCAATTAGTAGTAGGTGATGGGAGGATTCTGTTTCCTATGCTGTATTATGAAGGCTTAGGGCTGTATTGTGTTAAACCAGACATCAGTTGCAAGTGTGTTTGCATGAGTGTGGCTTATCTGTCAGTGCTCATTACAGCCCCATAAACGTCTCTGAACTGCATTTCTCAGACTTAGAAGCTTTTCTACAACCGTAATTCGGGATCTGATAAGGCACAGACTAATGTATTTGAATGCCTGTGAGAAGGATAGTGTGATTGGAAACTAAAGTGAAACACAAAGTCATATGCTGCCAGTGCTAGAGACTCTCAGAGGCAATTTACTTCTGTGCTTCTGGAGCATTCTGTGGTCTCCAACGCTTCTCTCAGACAATTTGATAGGATGAAATACCTTTTTGCTGCATGTGGTGCTGCTAGAGGTACCACTGCACCTTTCCATCTGTGAATCTCAGGCTTCTCCTAGACGAATGTTGTGGGCTACTGCTAATGTTTACTGAAAGACTCCAGTCAAATAAGCAGATAAAGTCAAATAAGTTGGACCTAAAAAATCATAGTGGGTTTTATTTAGTTAATTCAAGTACAGCTTCTTTCTGTGACATTTCACCTGTTTTTCTTCTCAAATTTGGAGAAGTTTTGATATGAAGGACAATTAGTTTCTAAAGCACATCAGTGGAGTTTTGACTGGGTTATATCTGGAGAGTGCAGCAAGAGCTGAGCTGTACAAACTCCTTGTGTGACACTTGGATTCATCCACTTCTAAAATGAGTTAAAAACAACACCCTAATATGCAACTGCAATACAATTGCTATTGGATGTGTGAAAGAGCCTTCAATGTGAAATGAAGCCTGGGGTCCTGAAAAACTGGGCATGTGCCAGCCTCACACATGGGCTGCGTCCCTCGGCACTGAAGGAGAAGATTACAATCCTGTTCCTCCTCCCTTCCAACAAATCTTGGCTCTAATGTGCCAAGGCTTTTCTGGAGTATTTCCTCAAACAGAAAGCCTAAATATAATCTTAGCCACTGGTCCAGCCTATTGTTATCAAGATAAGTTAATTACGCTTATTAAAATTGGACTAGATTGCCTGTGTTTTTCGGATCCCAAATTCTTAAACACTAAAGATTGCAAAGTTTTGATGAGCTCAGTGAGTCCTGTGCTAATTTGCCCATTGTTTTTAATAACTTGAAACTCTTTTCCAGTTTGGTGCTTGGCTGCTTCATGTGGTTTTGTAATGTACTTTAAAGGATGGGGAGGTGGAGACTAAAGCGAGGGGTAATGATCCATAGCACATTGGATCATCTGCAGCTTATGCTCCCTGTGCCTGTTCTGCCAGTCAAGCTTTATTCCAGTGAAAGTATCAGTAAGCCCAAGGCAAATGGGTGCTGTTTCTCCTCTACTCTTTGCTTTTTCTGTACTCTGAAAGTTTATATTGCTGCTCACTTTTTAAAAGCTTTGCATTAGCTGGGAGGCTGTGAAGTAAAAGGCATGCTTTAAATACAGATGCTGGTGATAGTCCTTTCAAAAGCTGCATTTCTCAAGCTGGGAGCTATTGACCCCTTTCAGTGCAGTCACAAAGAAATCCAAGAGGAAATGGAGGGTGAGGGCCAGCAGGGAATATATATATATAATTTTTTTCACCCAAGTCATCTTCTTACTCCACCCCCTGCCAAGCTGGCTATTGTTTCTGCCTCCACATGAGATACCAGTGGCCATATAAGGAAAATGGCATAATGCTACATTCTTTCTAAAAATTGATTTTTACAGTTGCTTTCCCCCCCACCCTTGCTGAAAGTTGAAGGTTATGGAACACATGTATACCATTTTGGGCTGTGCAAAAGACTTTGCTATATCAATTCAGGTGATGAGGCAAAGCAGCAACAGCAAACTGTGAGGTCCAGCTACTATGACAGGAGTGAAGGATGTCGCATTTTCCTGCATCTTGAACTTAGTAATAATGAGTAATAATTATTATTATGGTTTTGTTTGAATCATTATTATGTTTTAATCACTATGGATTTGTTTTCTCACTTTTTTTTCTTGCTCTAAGAGGATGTTCAGGCCATGAGACAAAAGCACAGAGCACCCCTCTGGATCCCTTTTCATTCCCAATCTACCTTTTATTCATGTATGTTTGCAGCTGAAGTGCTGAGAGAGTGGCATGTGCCAGTTTGGGCCAGCAGCTTCCTCTGCTCTGTTGGATGACCAAGCCCACTGTTGACGATGGACACAGACCCATTATCCCAGCAGGCAGCTGAAATGTTTGAGCCTGCAGGAAGTGAGGCTGAGAGCAGCAATCTTTTGAGGGTTGAAGTTTTTCTGTGGGTAACAGGGGTCAGTCGAAACATGCACCAGCTCAGGAAAAGGAGTCATCAAGTTTGGGATTTTTTCCTGGTGCAACTGTCACTTGTTGATGAACAGAAACTGCCTGCTTTTCTGAAATAAGTCTGAACTTCAAAAGCGTCCACTTAGCAACTTTTACAAAGGAACAGCTGGAGCAACATAAGCACAAAGAAGGCCAAATCCCCTGACTCCAGAAAGCAGAGGCAGAGCCTGCAGTGGGAAAAGCGTAGGTCTGGAAGCTAGGAAGAAGATAGCTCTTGGAGAGGTACAAGTGTGTGCTTGTGTATTTGTGCAAGTGAATAGGACAATATTCCTTTTGTGTCCTCTTGTAGCCTGTTGAATTGGGATACAATCTTTAGTTGTGCTTCCTATGGTTGCCATCACTGCTGACTCCCTGTGATGTCCTGTTGATTGTCCCTATAAAAATCTGTTCAGCCGCTGATAATGCTGCAAACTTGTTAAAAATTAAAGCAGACAAAACACAATTCCTTTTTAGAAAGAAGCAACAACAAATTTTGAGGTCCATTTACCACAATCATGTCACAATACTCAATCTGTGTTATGTTGATGTGTGATTACAGAAGTGGAAAAACGGAAAGTACTTTCTATAAACACTCTTTTTTTGGCAGAATATTAATAGTTCCATATTATTATGATGATTATCTGTGTATGCATTGACAATATACACTTTTGTCTTTTTAAAATGTCAGAGAGTTTGACAACTTTGGAAGAAACTGCGGTTTTGTGAGAATGGAGTAAGGACTTTTGAAAGGTTCGGTGCTTTTGCCTGTAAATGGAGGCTGCATTGACCAAAGGAGTTGGATATCATATTGAGAAAGTTTCAATTTTCTTTAATTTTCCTTTTGACTGTGAATTAAATTGTTTGGAGAAGCTGTGCTACTCTCAAATACCTGCAAAATTAGTCTCCAAGAGAATCTTCCTGTATGATGAATTGTGCTTGTACTAGAGACACAACTGGGCAAGCCTTCTGTGCTTAACTTTACTCTGGCCTTGAGCTGGCACCAGTAGAGCAGGGGAATGTGCTCATGTAGCTTTTTCTTCATGAAAGGCAATTTGGTGCCTCCTAGATGCTGTCCACTGTGGTGTCAAGAGCAGACACCACTCACAGTGAGCGGTGTGGAACGATGTGATCCCCCATGTGCTCGGTTCTCAAATTACCAGTGAGGCAGTAAACGACTTTTGACATGTACATGGCTGGCGTGGGACGTCTGAGTTAACACTGCACAGACAAATGGGATGCTCCTGGCCCACAGCCATTGTCCCAAGCTCCCTGCAAACTCCCAGCCACGTGTTTTGGTCACAGCCTGCTCCCATTATAACTGTCCCAGGAGCTGCGGTGGCCGGCGTTTGTTGCGTGCATGTGCTCTGAGGAGCAGTGTTTGGGAACTCGGCTGGTAGGGAGATTTCAGCTCTTCTGCTGTGGGAGGTGTTGTAAGGGAGCTCATCAGGCTGTAAGTGGCTGCTGACAATATAGCACGTGTTTGCTACTTCTGTCTCTTATGGGCTTAGAGCACTGAAACATGGCTAGAGCTGATTTTGCCAGCACTGGATTGATCTTTTCAGAGGTATTGTCCCAGGGACTTGGAGCTGATCCTTCTGGTGTTAACCATGGTGCATGTGGGGACTGGTTTTGGCTGTGCCTGTTTGCCTGTGAAGTTGGGAGCTTGTGTAATGTGGAAACGATCATGATGGAGGAAGAAAAACATTGTCATTAGAAATATGTCTCTAACAGCTCCTGTCACTTGGATCTAATGCTACAGAGTAATTTAATGCTTTTTTTTGGCTCACTATATAATGGGTGAAGTGCTTTGTCAAGAAAGAATGGGGTTTACCCAATGTGACAGGACGGGAAAGCAAAGCTGCCTTTTATTGCTGTGCCACATCCTGGGTGGAGTGTCTGAGACAGGGTGTCACTAAGAATGGCAGCGAAGGCTTTGCATTGCTTATTTTGAGACCTACAGTAGTACATTTGCTTTTGATTTGTGAACTTTGAAAACTATTCAGTGAAGCTGGGGACTTAGTTTAAAAGCTGCTGGAACTGTTCTCTCACTGTAGAGATTTCTCAGGAAACAGATATGTAAGAGGGGTATATGTGCGCGTATTTGAAGCTTTTATTCTTGAGCTTATGAGTAAGAGCTGGGATCAGTGAAAGGTGATAACTACTAAAATCAGTAATAAGGATAGTATTACCCTCTAAGTAGTGAAGTGGGTTTGGGGAGTTTTGCATTCAATTATTAGCTCTGTGCCTACGCTGCATACTGACAGTGGGAAGTAGCTTGATTCCTCTCTGCCTTCCTTCTCCATCTATATAAAGATGCTAATACAGCTGATAAGCTTTGTCTTGTAGGAAATGTATTTTATTTTGTGTAGAAACTAGCTTTGTGGAACTTTGCATTTGTTTTCAGAGAAACCTGAAGGTGAACAAGTTTTAATTCTGGAGGGTTCATCTTGATATTTTTCCCTGTTGTTCCTCCTTTCTGTGACAAAACAAAAAGGAGGAAGGGGAAAAAAAATAAAAGAAGTAATCCAGAAATTCCCTTTATTCACTTGTAAAATTGCACATCAAAAACTTTCTATGCATCTTGCATTAAAAAGAAAATAAATTGAAAACTGGTTGATTTTTAAACTTGCAGAGTATGAAAAAGATTATTATTACTCTTGAATGCCCTGACCCGTTTTAAAGCTGAGGTTTCTTGTTCGCACTGATGCATTTGTTTAGTGCCAAATCTCGAAAGCTCTTTTAAGAGAGGAGCCTACACATAGGTCAGCTGCTGGACAGGCTTGTGCACAGTAAAGATAATGATAATCTAATGGCTGGTTTGTTCTTTGTAAAATGACTCATGCTTTGGTTACCTTCTAATGGATTTGAGTTGCATCCTTGGCAGACACTGCATTTGTTGACCGTTGTTGGCAGATAAGAAGGTAGGAGCAGCATTGAATGTGCTTGTGCTGGACATTCAGGGCTGTTTCATCAGAAGCATGTAGCAGGAGAGCTAAGGTAGAGAGGACATGTGGGCATTTTGTAGCTGCATGACATGGAGTGCGATATAATGGCAGTGCTCTGCTTGTATTTTAGCTTCCAGTGCCCAGTCTTGAGCGGGACAGGTGACTCTCCAGCTGTTCCTTCTCCGAAAAAGTGGAGTGCAGCACACGTAGGAGTGGACCAATACCCCCAGCAGCATGTGCAAATACAAATATATTTCAAATAAATATACTTAGCAACATGAATTTCCTTTTTTAATCACTTGTGAAACGTTTATATTCAAATGCCCCATCGCTAAGGAGGTGCTACTTTTCAGATGGGCTTGTAGCACTGTCTCAACATTTTAAAGTATCTAGGAGTTTTAACAGGCTCAGTCCCTCCCTACAGCATGGCATGAGCCAACCCCTGAGCCCAGATGTATAGGAGGAAGCTTTTCCTGTGGGCTGGCTTTCTGTAATTGCCACCTTGAACTGTTTCTGGCACCCTTCCCTGGCTACTGTTAATGACAGGATAATGGAGTTTGTGGCTATCTGACCCACTGGTTTCCCCATGTTCTGCAGCAGGGTTACCAGGCTTGGGTATTCCTTCCTGCTGTCTTGGTAGCCCTTGCTGCTGCTAGAGAGACACAGTTGGACACTCAGTGCAGTACAGAGGACATGTTTGTCGAGGCAGAATTTGTCACTGACTCCTCAAACTGACCTGGACCATTTATAACATTTCTGGCTGCAAAGTATATCCAAGAGTACATTCCAAGAAAGTTAAAAATAATATCCTCAATTTTAACTTATTTCTCCCACAAGGATTCAGTTAACAAGAAGGAAAGAGATCAGTTTGTTCTTTTTCCCTCCATGCTAAAGTGTTCAGCTCTCAGAATGGAGCTATAAGTTTATCGCAAGTTATTGGCCTGTAAGTTGAATTGGCTTCACGTATGGATCACGTTACTGGAAAGTGTAATCATTTGCCAGGACTGCCTTTGCTTTTCCATTTCCCTTTCCATCTCCCAATTCTGTATGTTATCTGGTAGCAGCACTGAAGGCCAAAGTCTTTCTGAACTGATTGGAACCAGGAGTTGGCATTCCGCTATCCTGCATCCTTCTGCCAAAAGCCAGTGTTCAAAGACTGTGAGTACAGACTACTTACAAGAGCACAATTTATGGTTGTTTAAAATAGCTGAAGATCAGTACAGCAAAGCTCCGATTCTCCTGGAGACTTAGTATGACCACACGGTGGATAAAGTTGTGTATATTCCACAAGTCATCTCAGGAAACAGGGATAAGTGATGGTGACTTCTAAAAAGCAGTGATGAAATGTTTTTTGGTTTGTTTTTTGTTGGTTTCTTTCCCCAAGATGTAGTTGGAAATAACTCATTTGGAAAATTGCAGACTAGCTAGATGTAAATGTAAATCCAGATGTTTAGGACTAGCAACATAAATCCTCAGGGGTACTCAATAGTCCTGAGTGTTAAATGTAGAAAGTAAATCCCAAACTACCGCCTGAGCTGCTTGGCATCTTGGTATTTTGTTATATGTTTTTTCTATTGGTCAAGAGTAGTGACAATTGATGAAAAATCTAGTGTTCTGATGGTTCTTTTCTTGTAAATAGAAAATCAGCTGTGCATATCAAGTCGGTGAATCACATCTCTGTACTAAATAATTTGTATGAAAGACAGAAATTACACAAACTTTTATATCCAAAAAACTTCACAGAGGCTGTACATCTTCATAAAATCAAGTTAAAATGAAGCAAATAGATTCAAGCAACAGTAGGGCTATATCTGTATCTATCTACATCTATCTATATCTATCTATATCTATATCTATATCATCTATATCTATATCTATTTATATCTATATCTATCTATATCTATCTATATCTATCTATATCTATATCATCTATATCTAATCTCTATCTCTATCTCTATCTATCTAGCTATATCTATATCTTTGTAAACATTAAAATATTTATTTCCAGGTTTTTTTAATGCAATATATTTTTGGTTTAGAAATGCCAAAGCTGATCCTTTTAACATCTAAAAATTAAACCCACATTTTCCAATTAAAATTAGATCCAAGCATTTTATAAAAAGAGGTTTTGGGTTGTTCTGTGTGGTGATATTTTTGGGGTAGTTTTAGGTGTTTTTTAAAGTTAGAAAATATAAAAACAAAAATTTTCATTTTAGCTTAAACAAAACTTTGGGGAAGTAATATGAAAAAAATACCTTTGTATTGTTTTGTTTTAGAAGAAAACTCTTCTAGTTCAAACTGAAGCAATTCTTCCCATCTGGTTTGTTTTTTAATTTTTTTTTTTGTTGTTTGTTTTGTCATCCAAACAACAGACTCTTTTGATCATCCTGCTATGTTCTTTCTGGGCATACTGATGCAGATTAATTTTTGTTTGTTTGTTTTTTTGTTAATATAACATTTCTTTTTGTGCCCCATTTCTGAAAGAGTTTGGGGCTTGCCTGGCAGGAAAATGATCATTAGGGCATTAGTCTTCCTCTGCTGATGAGTGGCTTTTGCCACTGTTAGTGGCAGGGAGCCTGCCTGCCATAGCTTTTCCTGTTCCTGTTTTCCCATCCACCTTAGAATTACTGAATACTGTCAGCTGCAAGTCAAGGAATAAGGCATGAATGCTCATTGTTATCACTAAATGTTTGCTTTGCTAATTCTCTTTTATTGCATCCCAGTGACTTGCAGCTGAGGATTAAAATAACTGCCTTCAGCACCAGCAGTGGGCTCTGTTTGAAACCTCCAAAGGGCATTGTTTATCTTCCCTGTATCCCTTGTACTCTGCCTTCCCCAGATGAGCAGCACTCTCTTCCCCATCCCAAATGATTCTATTACTGAGGAATGTTGGACAGATACCATTACACACATAGTAGAGGTGCTCCCAGATTTGGGGTTTGAGCTTGATTTAAAGGGGAGGAGAATGGAAAGGAAGGGAATGTTTTTTTTAGTAGAGACACTGGCTGTAGTGCTTTGCAGAATTGTTTTAAATATGCTTCTCAGGCAGGGAGGTCTGTGGTGCAAGCGAGCTTTTCAAATGTTTCCATGCAGTGCTCAGGGCTTCTGTCCCAGGCACGTACTTCATTATTGCTTCGGGGAAAGGCATTCTGGGAGTAATCAATCAGCATTGCTCTGGGTTTCTTCTCAATCAGAGCTCCTCTGATGTGTCTTTTAGTGCTGCTCATTTTGGTTTTAATTTCTGAATGAGGGATCGATTTGCACAAAATAGCACCAGGCAGAGAGTTGGTTTTGCAATGGGTGAAAGCATCTGACATATTTTCTGCAAAGCACTTAAATGGGTATTTAATGTTGTAGGTCCTGAAGAAGACAGCAGTGGTAGGGCTTTGCTGAAGTGTGCTCTGAAGGTCTCAGTGGTTTCCTAGCTCAAGATTAAGTTGTCCCTGTGGATCTTTGCTGTCACCTCTGATCTGGAGCATTCCTTATTTCAGAAAGGACCCCTGTGCTTCATTTTTACAGTGGTGCCATATCACTGACCTGCTCCTTTATCCTTCTTCTATCCTACACCTACTGTACTTCCAGATTCTTTGCTACAATTCTTCTTGCTTTTGCTGAGGCAGTGATGCAAAATAAACACGTTGGGAATGGAAAAGCTGTGAAGAAGACTTACGTGGTTCAAGACAGTCTTTATGTGTGTAAGAATTCAGGGGAGAAAGCTGGTTTGATTTAAAAGATAGAAATCTTTGCCCTTTCTTTATCAGTGGGTGAACTCAGATTGAAATCCAGGACACCTGGTACTGAGGTCCCACCTCACACTTCTGGCTTAGGCAAATTGATGTAAAATTGGTGTAGCTGGCTGGGGTAGGCACACCCTGCACTGCAAAGGATGGGAATTGCATGCCCTGAATTAATCTCCTTGAGCACATCTGTATAACATGCACTTAGGCCAGTACTTTCTGATGTTCCCTGTCATTTCTCAGAAAGGAGAAAAGAAGGACTGTACTTATTTTCCCCCAGAGTTCAACTGGAGTTGAAGGGAGGTAGTTCTTTACCTCCCTTAATGAGTAACTTCATCCTGTGCTGTCTCCTACAATAACAGCTGTCACTGCTAGAAGGAAAACAAGCTATTTGCCAAGATAGTGAGGCTGTATAAGCTGGTAAGAGAGAAGGAAAGGTACGGAAGGGAGCTGAGGTTGCAGCAGGAGTCATGAGAATAAGAGTGCTCCTGATTTTATAATTTCATACACTTCTAGGTAGTGTTTGTTTAATGTTTCTAGTTACAGTGAATGAAAGTAAAAATCCTGACTGGGTAGTGTATTAGTACTGCCATGATGAGGAAGGTTAGGCTACCTGGTTATTTTTCTGTGGAGTGTTGTGTCACAAATTATGTTCATGGCTAAGAACCTCAAATGCTGACACAGCACCAAGTAAGGCAGGAAAGGGCCATTGTGACCCCTTCTTCATCCTAGACACAAGGTTTCTTTGGATTAAGTCTGGCTTGGATCAGAGCATCTTCATGCAGCAATTTGTCATGCTTTTTTACTGTTCATGACCGTTCTTCCCTGTGTATCTTGCAATTACATAATGTCCATATGGCAGCTTGAAGGACTGTTTGGAAGGCAGCTGAACACTACAGAAGCTCTATGAGTGTATTTTCAGTTCTTTGTCAAATAATTTCACCCTCTGGAACTTGTATTTTGAGTATCAGTGGCCTGTAGATTATCTGAGAATTGAAGATGCTTAGGGATCAGCATATATATACATCTATAACTTATATGTATATGAAACTTAGCTCATGGTGTCCTTTGGTCTTTCGTCAAACATGAAATCTCTGTCAGACTGTCCCAGTCTCTGTCAACATCAGCTGAAGCTGGAAACTGTGTGTAACAGGGCATGGTGACTAAACCTGCCTGAGGCACTGTGTATGAAATCTGATGCCACTTATTCTTTACTTGAGGAAGAACTTTTTGTGAATATAAGGATTAATTAATCATCTGTTCTCAACTGATCTTTTCCTTCCACAGACCATCTTTGAAGCCTGGTGGTGTGGGTGCATGTCCATTAATCATGACATTGGTAGGTTTTGCCTGGCTGAAACATGGTTCCAGGAATTGAGATTGCTGCCTATATGTGGCTAGTAAATCTGGAAAATTCCTGCAGTAGAAAGAGGTGTACCTAGGTGAGAACATACACAGAACTGAGAAAAAAAAGAGAATGTGACTGTAAGTTTTGCACCTTCCCAGTGAGCAGTGCTGGGAAAGCAAGCAGCCCCAGGGGGACCTTGGAACATGCTTTCATTGACAGAAAGTAGTTAGGGATCTTGCTTTACTGTCTGCCTTTATTCTTTAAAATTGGAAAAGCTCCTTCTATCCCTCACTCCATGAAGTCTGGGGAGGTACCTGTCCCAGCTGCTCCTCCTGTGCATTGCAGAGGTTTGCAGAGCCTCAGGGATGCCCGTTGCCTGGATACAGGGTAGACCTGCATCTCAGCCCCCCAGCCAGCTTTTCAAAAGCAGAGGTTGTGGGGGGAGAGGTGGGAGAAGTAATCACTGTGCACTTGGAAACAGGAGCACAAAGTCCACCTGATGCAGTCCAGAAGCTTAGAGTTTCCTTTTACTTTCTATCATTATTATTATTTATCATTATTATTGATGGGAGAGAAGTGCAACCCAGCTGCTCAGCACGGAGATCTGAGGGCTCCCGCAGGGCGAAGCGCTTCGTGCCACTTAGAAAACCAACCATTGTGCTGTCTCTAGCGTATGCACTTTATTTCACATGCTTGTTCTGAGCCTCCCGCTGCTGCTCACACTACAACTGCTGACAAGTAGCCTTCCTGGCAACATGGAATCAAAGCATGTGAGTTAAGACCCCAGGAGTACAATACGAAGAAGGCACTGACTGTTGAATATTTAAAATAAATTATTTCATCTTAAACATGAAAATGCTCTTTGCAGTTCATACACATCACTGGTTGGTGACAGTGACTGGCCAAGTCATGCATTATTCTTGTGTTCAGAGGGACTATGAACAGAGCAACAACTTTCTCCTCTCTCCCTTGCTGAGCACATGAAAACTCATGTTAGCTCACATTAGCTACTGCTCATTGTTAGCAGGATGCCGTGTTGTACGGGTCATGTGTAAATGTCTATGCACTTCACAAACTAGGAGTAGTTAAAAATAATTTTTAAGCTCAGCTAGTTTAAATTTGGGTAGTTCATATTGCAGTGCTACAGGTTTTGCTGCATCCATCTGTAGAGCATTGTGCTATTTCAAACAGCACTTAGGAACTGTGTCAGTAGGGGTAATTAACCTTTAAACTGAGATGGCATGAAAGATCTCAAATAACGAATCAGGGTCCTCTTGCTCAAAGCACAGTCAATTTTCATGACAGAAATATTACCTGATCTAAGAATATGTACATTCAAGGGTAATATGTGAAAACAAATTAGTATAATGAAGTGTGTGTGGAGGGGAAATGAACACCTGAGCAAAGTCACATTGAAGATTGGCTCATCTTCATTGCTGAATGAAGACTGCACCAAACTTTGAACTAATATTAGAAACAAAACAGTCAGAAGTCTGAAAAGCGTGTGTGTATAAATATACATATATACATATATATGTATGAAAATATGCACACAAAGCCACTGATTGTCAGTAAATAACTATTCACAGAAGCCTGGTATCTATTGTAAGTAGAAATGACAAACCCTTCTCTCTCTGCTGAAGGTGAAGTTAGATGTAAAATTGCTATAGTTTGGCACAGTGATTTTGTCATATAAGTTGTCTTCCTCTTGTCTTCATGTGTTTTCAGGTGTTTTACCAGATTATTTGCTGGGGTAAACCAAGTATATGCTTATTAGGGGTATCAATAAAATGCTATCTCTTAATCAAATTTTAGTATCCCAACAACCTGTTGGACTAAACACATTACACCATATAAATTTTACTGTTTAAAATAGAAACTGCAGCCTTTTCTCTTCCTTGGTTTTTTTTCCTAGCAGAGACAATATGCAAAAGGACTGTGTAATTTCTGGAGTGAAAATTGGATGGGAGGAGTGAGTGTGCACTCTGGTTTCTGCTGAAATGGAGAGTGGAGTAACATTTTTGGGAACCATATTAGTATCAATGAACTGGAAAAGACAGTGACAAGAATGGAGATTGAAATTCTTACTTCTGTTCAAAGATCTGTGTGAATGACAAGGCTGGGCTGAACAGTTTTGTTGAGAGTGTAAGGAATTATCACTACTCAACTACCTCTACTGGGGAAAAAAATGCCATAGGAGGATAAATAGCTACGGAACTGCAAAAAATTCTGATTGAAATTTTGTTTGAAAGTTCTAAACCAGAACTATGCCACACCACCTTCTCTTCTAGCCAAGTGATAGTAGTAACTGGAATAGGAATTAAATTGAACATGTGCTGTATTGAAACTGGATTAAAAAAAAAACCAACCCAAAACCCAGAAATTTATAAAACCAAATCTAATTTCAAGTTTTGTTTCAAATAAATGTTGGAAAGGTTTTTTCCCACAGCACATGCAACAGGTAGATCCAAAATCTATAAAACCTTAAAGTCCAGTCTCAGATTTTTGTTTAGTGAATCCACAGGTACAGTCTGTGTTTACCATTTCATTGAGCTTCAAATCCTTTGGGGAACTAAAAATATTAAATAGGCCAAAATGCAGTGCCAAAAGAAGTGTAATTATTTTTCTAAGGTTAAACAATTAACCCCTCTTTCTAAATTTAGCACCATACAAAATCGAAAACTTAAACTAATGAAAGGGAAATGGTACAGGATTAGTAAACTGCTGTCTTTCCCTGCAGCTGTGGGACATCAAAGATGTATAAACCTTCATGTTCTACTGCTTTATTGAAAATGCTCTTGTATCCTTCAGAGTGTCGTGGAAGGGATGGGATGTTACAGCTGTGTTTGGACAGAGCCCCAGTGTATTTTGCTGGTGTTTCATGACATTGCAGAAGCTTCTTTTGCCCTTTATTGATTTTTATTGTTGTTCTTTTGAGACAATTTGCCTGAAAAACAGAAGGTCTTGGTTGCCTTCAGTGTGACTTATGTGATGCTGATGAATTAATGCAGCAGAGACATCATGCACATACATTTGGAGTTGGTTTCACTGAATTAATTTTTTTAAATGACTATGACAGTGCATCACCCTTCAGAATCAAAGTCACCCTCAAACCACTGATTAGAGGAAAATAATTAGGATTGAATGATAAATTCCAATTCAACTGTAATATGCATGAGTGTTTGTTTAAAGAAGAGCCAACAAAAAGAATCTTGGCTCTGAAGATCACCAGGAAAAAGCCTCTTTTTATATCACAGCCATGTAGCAACCAACTCCAGTGATGAATTGCTGGAAGTGACATGTCTGATTTATTGCCCACTGCAGCTTTGAGAGTGTTTGCAAACTGAAGTGTTATGGTTAGGATGATTATAATTGGAGTTTATTTTATTTTAGAGAGAGAAAAAAATAAATATATTTTTGTGGCTCCTAGATGTAGATTACTTCAGTGGTTGCTTTTGGTTCTTAAGACAGCCTGGGCTGCTTGCTGTCATATGCCCTTTCCCTGCCAAGGGAGCTGAGGCTGATCAGGGGAAGGAGAGCATCCCTTTGGGATAGCACAGGGGTAGCCCTGACACAGGGCTTTGCCAGAGACAGGTAGATCTGATAGGGAAAAAGATTACACTGTTACCCTGGGTTGAAGCTCTGAGGGGATTGTTGGGCTTTGTACACTCACAGAAATTTTCTGCTTTTTCTGGTATATCAGTGAGTCTGCAGCTGGTTTTGTTTCTGCCTCTCTTAAGCATGGATTTATCAGTACATTGCAGTTGGAGAGAATCTTTCAATGTCCACTCAGAGTGCTCTGTGGAAAATTCTAAGATCTAACTGGTTAGTTCTTTTATATACTATTCACTATATTATTGTTGTTCATCCTAAATTCCCTAAATGTTTCCTTACTTGTACACAATAGAATTGCAAGTGGCCTTTTGAGCAGGGACAATTCCAGACCCCAAAGACAAGGAACTTTAATCTGTGTAGACCATTGCATCATCTTTAAGTTAGAGTTGTGTAAAAAAGGTGTGTACTGTTTCATTTATTTTTAGGCCAATACCCTGGCTACTAGGTTGCTTGTGTTTCCTGGTGAGAACTGGGAAGACCAGGAATCTTCTGTGTCCCATGTTAGTGCCCCATCGACCACACCTCTGGCTATTTCAAACAGTCTCTCTTGTTTTGATTAGAAGTTCTGTCCTAGATTGACAAAAACATCACAAAATGCCTGGGTTTGAGTTTTAAAACAAATTGAAGCAGTAAATGTCTCTTCCCAAACTGAAAGAAATTCTCAGCTGACAGGTTCAGGCTTCATCTGGAAGATGTAACATGATCTCAGGAAATCCATGATATTCCATCATGTAGAATGATAGGAAATAGGGGAGTAGTTCCCCCAAACTCAATACCACCAGTAATGCTGTCCAGACAGTTGCATTTCCAGAGGGTTTGAGCTCCATTTTGTGTAGTATCAGAAGCTAGCCAGCTGTTCATGTATCAGTGGTTCATATGTCAACAGCCCTAGATAAGCATAAGATTTTACTGTGCAAAGTCCCACTTGCACACAGTTTGCACTAGAAGGCAGTCTCTTTTTAGCTAAATAGAAAAATAAACCTGTGAAAGTGAGTTGGCTTCAGAAAGCAAAAAGACAAAGATTTCAAGTTAGAAAATACATCTCAGAGCTCATGTTTTCAGTATCTGGCTAAGCTGTCTTACAGAAAATATTCAGCTCAAACCTTTTTCTATTGTTTCTGAGGAAAAAGAAAAAAAATCCAGTGAGAGCAAATTCCTTCAGACATGATCCATCTCTTTGTGCTACTTTTATTGCCAACATGGGTTTGTGCTTTGTAGAGCCCCGGATAAAATTAACTGGATATCCAACACAACTAGAGAACATCCTCACTATTTTAAGTAATAATGAAGAGGAGATGAACTATCCTATCACTATTCTTGGCTGATCCCCTCCTGCTCCCTCTTTTAATATCCTTCTCATCCTGTTGGCAAGATGCTGAAGCAGCACCAGCCATCCAGTTAAAATACAGGGTAGTCAGATGTTTCAATCAACTCAGATTTCCTTGAACACTTACTCGACATTCATTGCAATTCTTATAAAAATGTCTAGACAACTCATTGCTAAGGGTTTCAGCTCATTTTGTAGCTGCTGCTTTACAACACCCTGGTTTTAAAATGCAGTTTTACAAGTGTTAGTTTTACTGACTATATTTTCTTTTTTCACTGTGCATTTCCAAATGCCAAGAGTATGAGCAGGCTGGAAAAGGGACCAGTGTTGTAACAGGTAATATAGAGCTCTGGCCGTTCTTTTTTCTGCTACTACTAAATATATTTCCGCTGTTTTGTATGATTGCAAAAAATAGCATGTCATGAATATTCAAAATATATTGAAAGCAACTCATTATTTGGGAGGAAACATTGTGTTTGATCAGATTGACTATAGCTAAAATATTGGTTGCTCCTAAAGCTCTGGAAAAAAATACTCCATGTTGATTTTCTGAGAAGAGCTGTGTGGACACAGTAAAGTCTCTCTAGTAAATCAAACCTGACCATGAAAATGGGAAGGTTTTCACCCTACAGACACTTTCCTCTTTCACAGCTGCGGAGTCTGAATATCCAGCAGTGAGGTGGGAGCTTCCATGCAAGTCATGGATGTCATGTCAGAGGAGACTGGGTGAAATGTGGAACCAGAAGAGGAAGGATGTGGTACAGGGCCTGATGGCCATAAAAAGAGCAATATAAGGGTGCCAAGAGCAGGACCCATCCTGGGAGTTGTGTGAGATCCTCCCCCTTGTTAGAAGGGAAGGGAAGGGAAGGGAAGGGAATGGCAAAGGCGAATGCATGAGAAGGGTAGCCTGGCTGTGACCCCCTTGCAGAGAGACAGCATGCCTCAGATAGTGCCTCCTGTGCTTCAAATCCCTTGCTTTCCTGAGCCATAACTTCCTCATGCTCCCGCATAAGCTTATGAAGAAAAATGGAGGGGCAAAATGATTTATTGAAAGTCTAATACTGAGTGGAGCTGCATTAATAAGTCTGCATGTCTGGTAAAAAAAAGCCCTCCTTAAACATGATGAAAAATAAATCCCCCTGAGTCTTCAGCATCCTGCCTGAGTCACTAATTCCCCAGGGCAGAAAACAAAGCAAGTAAAAAGAGTTTGTTTTCACATAGCAAAGCCAAAACATCTCCAATTCTGATTTAAGATGAGTCATGGGAGCCATCTCCTCTTTAATGTAACGTGGGGCCAGTATAGGTGAGTTGATAAATATACGAATTTATTTTTCTTTCCTCACCCTATAGAGAGCACCTGTTCCTTTCCATGGGACTCATGTCTGCATGTGTTTTGTGCCTGGAGCTTCCCCAAAGCTCATGAGCACTGGTGACTGCCAGCACTGGAGTGCTGGGAGAGTTCAGATGCCTGAGTCACATTTTCCAAAAGCACAGCTCCTTTTCTGGCTCAAACAGCCAGTGCCCGTGGGACTTTGTCCTGCTCCTTCCTCCATGCTTGGCTGCCTGCACAGGCTCTCCCATCACTCCTCTTCTGGTGCTTTTTGCCTCTTTGAGACATCCCTGGCGAAGGCTTCAAAACTCTAACTTTTCTACAAATAGTATCTGCAGCTCCTGAGGGAAACAGCAGAGTACTGCTCTGGTTCCCTGAGGCTTTATAAATACATTCCCAGCTAAAGGCAGTTTATAAATCTACTCAGCTACAGAATTGCACAAATTTGATTAATATTATTCATTCACAGTGGGATAGGGGAGCAAAGAGTGAGACTTTGGGCTAGCAAATAGCCCCTGGCTGGAAGCAGTCTGCTAACACTTTTTCCATGAGCTACTGCTCAGGGCTCAACCCAGAAACACAATAGAAGGTGCATTATTACTTCTGTTCTGATTATGGCTGATAATTGTTCTGTTCTCATTTACAAATTTAATGGTTTCTTAATAACCTCTGATTTGGGAATAGAGTACAGTCTATCAACTAAAGGTGGCACAATGGCATTAATAAGGGTAATTGAGGTTGTTCGTATGATCTTGTTTGCTCTTTGTTTTGTTAATTAAAAATTACTTATCTTAATATATTATAGAAATGATATTGCTTCCCTGTGAAGCCTGGGCATCTTGAAGGAAAAAGGGATGTGACAGTCTGCATTGTTAATATGCTGTTGCAATAACTGTACAGCAGTGAGTGTATGGACGTGAACCAGCCTAATACGTGTCAGGTATTGTGTGTCTGTGTTTATATTTTGTATAAATAACAGCATGGGCTGTTACTTATGGCTGCATGTGTCTCTTACTGCAAGACACAGTGGGTAAGGCTGTCTGGGATCCGTGCGATTGATTAAAGGGCTGTTACAGGAGGAAATGGAAATGAGAGACAGACAGGCTGCTGAGTATTTAACCCTGGAGAAGAACCTTGGCATTTCATCTTCTATCAACGTTTGCCTGTAACTACTATTAACATTAATTATGGAGATACTTAGTGAACACCCTGTTAGCCCTAATTAGAGCTAATGGAAAATATGTGTGGATGTTAACAGGACAAGAGACAACTAAGCTTCTATTTCTAGGGTTAAATATTCAGTAGCTCCCTCTTAGACATCACCAACATCCTATAATCATGCAGTCAGACTCATCCAAAAGCAGAACAGTTTCTCCTGTCTTTTTTTTTTCTCTCTCCAATTATGGCCACCTTACACTATTTTTGCTTAAATTAAATGGCGAACAACAATGTGGCAGTGACCTCAGTTACCTTTACTAATGTAATTATGCTACCTCTCCTCTATTCACAGTGAACCTCAGAATCACGCTTTATTAGCAAACCATTTGCTGTCCCTTTTACTGTCCTTTTAATGAATGCTAGTAGAGTCACTTAAGTGGAGCTGAAAGGACTTGGCTTTGTTCTGAACAGAGACCTTGTGACAAAGAGCTCAGGGCCTGAGTGCTTGAGTAGGTCATGTAATATCCAAGGTCTGTAAAGCTCCTATTACTGTGCTATTGTTTGAAGCTGTAAACACAAAAAAGACCTTTCCATTGCACCTGGTATCTTTGGCATTTTCAAAACCACCATTGCTGAAGACTTGGGGCTGCAAAACATAGACGTTGCCTTATTACCCTGCTACTGTGAATGATAGCACTTCCCTGCCACTAACCTCTGCTCAGCAGGTCAGTGTCCTCATGGAAACTATCTTTTCAGGACTGACTTGGAAACCTGTAACCCTTCACTTGGATTTCAGCAGAGCTTTATGTTCTAAGGAAACATGTCACAGGTGTTAATGGGAGCAGTGTGCTCTTCAGAGAAGAGTCATGAAGCAGTGTTACCTCAGCTTTCCAGCTTGGTGTCTTTCTCATTCTTCCTGATGCAGTTCCAAGCATGAGAACATCTGTGCTTGGCCCAGGTGTCACATTTGCCCTTTTGCAGAAACTGCCCACTGTGAGTGCTGGCTGAGGATCCTAGCACTCACACCTGGGGCTCAGCTGGGGGTGGGACAAGGCACTGCACTGCTGGGGCTGAGTGGGAAGTCAGTCTCTACTCATCTTCACCTGGAGGATGAGATGGGAAAAGGTTGGTAGACTTTTATTTTAGCCATTTTTAGTGTATTTTCTTAATGTTTCTATCTATTTTTCTAATTGTGTAGTTACAAGTTTCTTTTTGTGGTGGTTGCAGAATCTGTTCAGCTTTATAATTAATACTACTTTATTTAATATGTGGAGTAATGCATTCACAGGTTAGACCTACATGGACTTTTTTTTAGTGGCCATGTAGAGCCTAAAGTGTCTGTATTTAAAACAGTGGGGCAAAAAGGCTTTTGATGGTATTTCTCTTTGGGGTTTAGAGTAAGTTTATTGTTTTAGGAGCTCTTGCTGTACACTGTATGAAGTGGGTAGATGCTAAAAAACCTTGTTTTGTGTTATACAGTGTTGCTAATTAAGCTCTTATCTGCATAGTTAAAGTTGCAAAATACCCTACTGCTATATGGCTTATTCCAGTTTTTGGGAAAGAACAATTTTTTTCTGGTGTACCTCCACTTAGATCTGCTAACAAAAAGGATAGATACATCATCTTTTAAAAGGAAGAAAGCACCCACATTATAAAGTTTCTATTAAATTGCTCACTAAGCCTTCAGGTGCAGCAGGAAAGGAACTGATGCTGTAAAGGGAATACAGTCATGACATATCATTTTATTTCAGCTAGAAAAATGCGTCTCTGCTTGGAGCTGAAACTGCTTCTCTGATGAGGCCATGGTCTGGTTGTGTGGTTGGGAAAATGAAACACAGTCTGACTGGAGATATTGTCAAACCCATCGAGGTTAAGCACCCATTGCCCCAGGCGTATTCCCTTGTTTATATGAGCCACTACAGCTAGGCTGTAAAATGCAGGTCTCCAAGCAAAGCTGGGGTAATAACCTCAGGTGGTAACTTAAAGCTCCCTTCATGAACTAAATCCTGCATTTTCAGTCCTTAAAAAATGAATGTGTGAAGTAAATTCCTCCCTGTCTTTCCTATGACTCATATAAATGTATCATACTTCTTGAAGCAGATATTCAAAGTCTTCAACCAAATCCTGGCACATAGGTAATTAAAATCAGTTTATTTTGTAGGTTAATAACTTATGCCATACCCTGCAGTGTGGGGTTTTTTTTTTGTTTGGTTTGGGTTTTTGGGGTTTTTTTGTTTGGTTGGTTGGTTTTTTTTGTTTGGTTGGTTTTTTTGTTAAATGGCTGAATGAGATCTGTCATTAAAGGAATAGGCTGTCCTAGCATTAATTTCTTTTCAAATCTTTAGACCAAGTCATGGTCCAGTTGAAAGGACTAATTTCATATTCACTGAGCCAATAGGAAAGATTTAAGTAGTGAGAAAATAATTATTCTGGGTGTTTGGTATAGATTTAGCAGTATTTTACTGATTTACAGAGAAGAATTCCCTGGGTTGGTACTGGTAGACTGTAGCTATCTGGTTGCCTTTGACTACACTTTTTTTACCAGAAAGATATCCTGGATTTTGCTCCAAAATGCTTTGGAGTCACCTAATCCATTTGTAATTTTCGCAGGATAGCAGGAAAGGCAGCAGATAAGTATTAGCTGAGAGACCTGAGCAGTGTCACCCCGGGATAATGGAAAGATAGCATATTATATGAGATGTCATCTCACCAGAAAATGAATTTTAGGAGCTGGGATTTTATACAGGATATGTAAAGTGCCTAAATGGGAGTTTGCTTGGCACTCACTTTTATTCTCTCATTCATTCTTTTTGACTCACAGATTTGTTTGTATGTTTCTGAGCAAAATCAGATTTTATAAATGACAACTCCTATGCAAAAATCAGATGACAAAAATGATTAATATGGTATGAGATATATGGCGCAGATAACAATATCAACACAGTGTATTGCAGAAGAGAGGGAAAGTTAGGAAATAAAAGGTAAAATACAGCCTCTCAAAATCTGAAGCAGTGGAATAGATGAGGAAGAGAAATATGATCAAGCCCCTGCTTGGAGGAGAGGAGGGGGGTAGGTCACTCAGTCGGGACAAGGTGAGCCCATGCCTGTTTCAGCAGCTGCAAAACTGTGGGGAAAACATGCACATCTCAGTGCTCACCCTTCTGGTGCTCAAGGGGCTGAAAGGGGGGAACTTGGCTCTGCTGGTGAGGTGTGCTCAGCTCCAATGAGTTGCAGTGTTTAAACAGCAAAATTGGTGAAGGACAAACTGAGTCAAAGCTATTCTGCAGGGTTTTCCACGGTGGGCCAGCATATCACCTGCTTTCCCCTTGCCCATAGGGAGCGTGCAGGCTCAGAAAAGGAGCACAGGCCATAAAAATGATAGATCCCTAAGCATGTCTCCTGCCTCTCATATGTCTCTGTGTATCTCTGGTACTCCATCTTCCATCTCATCAGAGTCATGCTGCACTCACCTCTAGAGCACCTGGGTGCACAGCTTGAAAGGATGGAGGTTAAGTGTGGGAGGAGGCTGGTGCAAATAAACAGAAACAGAAGTATTGGAAGACCAATTTACATGAGTGCATCCTTTGTCCAGATTAATGTGCTTCATGCAGATGATGTAAGATCAAACCTGTTTCTCCACGGGATGCAATTAGGTGATCCCTTACTGGGGGAAGTTTTGCACTGCAGCTTTTCTGCTATGATTATTACGTTATTGGAAGTACCTGCTTCAAACTCCTGATCAACACTGTGCTGACTGGAAAACTTGTTCCTGAGCTTCTGCTGAAGGCACATTTTTGGAGACATCAGCTCTAAATTGATATTTCTACAGTTTTGAGCACATTGTTGTGAAGAACATGGCAAAGATGGAGCTCAAGCCATCTGGTCATTTTTGGTCCAGTTGCCATGAGCTCAGAAATGTATGGTCCATATGAAGGACACCACCTGGGGTTTTGTACCTGAACAGTTTTAAAAAATATTGGCAGATACTCAAAATACTTTTGATCTAGAAATTACAATATTTTGAATATTGTCTTCTAGGTACTTTGTTTCCTAACTGTTTTCAGTACAGGCAGTCTGGTACTCTCATAGGATCCTGAACTAAATCTCTAAGACTCCATGGGTGACAAATAAGTGTTGTTAATTACATTAAATACAGGGGACGGGGGAGGATGATGAACAACAGCTTGAAATTACTTGCTAATGTCTGTGAGTTTCTGTGAGAGATATTAGCAGAACTGGAACTATAAAGTGGTTTGAGCACTAGACAGGGGACAACAGAAGCTGCCCAGGATACTTGCTGGGTATCCTGGAGCAAAGCCACACCAGCTTTATAAAGGACACAGCTTCATAAAGGGCTTTCAGACTAATGTGGAAAGCAATCTAAGGCTTAAATGGTATTAACGTTCTGATGCAAGGTGGTTTGTGCATCATCAGACATGAGGAATGGTAACCACAGATCTTGTTATAAAATTTGTCATAAAATTTATTGTCAAATGTATTTTCACAGCAAGACTTCGCAATGTTTTCAGAAAGATTCTTCTCCCCGTGCTGACAGCAGGGATGGGAGAAGAAGCTGTTAAATGCTGTGTCTCTTGAGACAATTTTTCTTGTCCTTAAAGCAGAGCAACTCTGCAGCCTAACTGGATGATTGACCCCAAAACTTTGTCTCTCCATGCTCAGGATAGCTTGAACAACCTGCTGTTCCCTATGTTTTCTCTGCTTTAACCTTGGCTGCTTTAGATCTTTGCTCTGCAAACCTCATTTTGATACTTTTTAAAATATATAATTTTTTAGCTGATATGCAATATTGCTTTCAAATTGCATGCTGATCAAGAAAAGGGACAGAAAGGTGTGGGTATAGCAAGCTCGAGCCACTGAAAACTGGTGTCATTTTGCATTCAGAATTCAGCCAAGTTCTGACTGATGTGAAAGTTAGCCTGTGGAATCCTGTTCCTCACAGTAGATCTGGTTTTATCACTATGTTTTGTTGTCCTCTCAAAAATGGTTGCCTAGACTTTCAAAATCAGAATTGCCAGTTTGGGTCAGACTGTGTTTGTGCTTCTTTTGGGTGGGAAGAGGAAGGTGCTCAGCAGGTCCCTCTACAGATTGGTTTTTGTACTGATTTAAGGCCATGGGAGCAGCCTGTGCCTTCATAATTCATTGATGCATTTGTAATTATTCCAGCCCCTCTGATTTGAATTAGAAATTATTTTATGTCTTTAGTTTCTAAGTCCTGACTTCTAGTGGGTAAAATAACAGTGAAGACTGAGTAAAAGAAAATTCATCAGCATCCAGAGTATTTCCATAGTTTAATTTGCTGCTTCAGTTTTGAAAGAGTCCTTACAATACCCTGTGAGTGCATTCCAGTTTTTATGTGTATGGGTGATGGATGATGCTCCAGGTTTTGCCTCAGGCTATGCCCAGGCCTCTTGCTAGTGATGCTGGTAGTGAAGTTTCCAGTGCTGCTGTTATGTGTTACTTAGATTACAGCAGAGCTAAAAACCTGGACCATTTCACAATCCGAGACACAATCCGTTCTCCCCAAAGCTCAAAAACCTTAAAACAAAGACTGCCTGGGGAGAGTCTCTGGCACTGTATTAAATATCTCTGACGAGAAAAGGTTTCTTACAATTGTGGCCTTCCTAATAGGCACTGTGGGTAGTATCAACACAAAGATATCTGTATTACATGGTTTGACCCGCTTTAACCTCAGCCAGTCTCCTGGAGATTTAGAAAATATCTGTTCCATACAAAGGTCTTGGCTTGTAGACAACTTAGAAGCAGTTTGTTTAGAGTCCCAGCTTAGTGAAAGGAGATGTTATACTTTTTGTTCATGAAAGTCACCCCACTGAGGCTATCTGAAAGCCTGTGGATCCATGTCATCAGCACGTAAGCTGCTGATTTTGTTTGTAAAAATAAATTACTCCCCAGGTCTCACCACTTAAGGCTTCTACAGATGCAGTGTGCTTAGGGAATAAGGATATTTTGAGAAAGAAGGTATATTGTTCATAATGTTTCCTTTAGGGAAAAAAACAAAGGTATGGCCTTTTAACTTTTAGCTATTGTGGAATGTTTGATCAAATCTTAATGAAAATTAGAACCTCAGTTTTATAGGTTTTTAGTCTTCATTTCCCTACCCTTCTGAGAAATTTGTCTGTCAGCAATATAAGTGGGATTTAGATCAACCTCTGAGCAGTTAAGTGGTCAGAAGATTTCTATTATTTGGTTCCCCACCCACATGTGGAAGGATGAAGTTATAGGGGGGGAAGGGTTACAGGCAGTGATGGAAGTGAGGTCCCCCATACTGGCACCTCAGCAAAGCAAAGCTCTTGCCTCCTCAGGTCTCCCCAGCGTATATTCCCCTTGTTGCCCAGTTTTCCTGCAGTGTGAAACAGGTGCCTCCAGACCCCAGAGTGGGGTGTGCAGCCATGTCCCAGGGGCTGTGTGACCCACACTATGCTCATGGCCACAGCAGTCACAGCAGGATGGCTCCTTCACCAGACCTGCACACAGGACTGTCCCTGCTGCTTCATGAACGTGGGTGAGGCATCCACTCAGGAAGTTTCATTAGGCATTTTTTATTTCTTAATTTCTGGAAGAGCTGAAGCCATTTGCCTGGGCTCAAGGGCTGCCAGGCTCCCTGTGTGTGGTGCTGGGAGAGGTGGCTGTGTTGCTATGGCACTGGAGGTGTCTCCAAACCCCACCGCTCTGGCAGCTGAGCCGGCTCCCAGCAGCATGTCCTAATTGCGGCTGTGCAGCAACAAAACAAATATTCGGAGATTTCCATAAAGGCTGTAATCAAAGGAGCATCCCTTGCTTTTTAATATGTGCTGAATGGGTTCATTTGTAAGCTTATTATGACTTCAGAGAGAGAAGCTATTAGGATGATCATTAGCTGCCTGCACAAATAACAAGGAAAACCGTGGCATGTTCCAGAATAACCCCCTTTTAAAGGTCTGCACTTTCAGATGCATTAACAACAACCAGCCATGCTGTCTTTCATGTTTCCCATGCCATGAGTAGGGACAAAAGAGAAAGGAGAAGGGGACAGTGAACTGCATTCTTTCAAAACAAGTTCAGATGGAGAGAAAAATGAGGTGTTAAGAGAGCAGCAAATCAACTAGCATGACATTGTGTGTATTGATACAGTATCTGTTATCCATTGGGAGAGCAAAAGCAGCTTGGAGCCAGCCTTCGAGTCATGGCTCATATCTCACTTAGTCCCTCTACTCCTGTCATCTATGTATGAGTTGTGCTTGGGGTCTTTTGTCTGCCTGGAACCTGATGGTTGCTGGAGCACTTAGATTATGCATCTTAGGGAGGAAGAGAGAACGTTTAGAAACACGTGTGCTAAGATTATGGGATTTATTAACTCTCATTTATTTCCCTTCAGAACATCTGAAGCTCTCTTGTGGGCTGTGGCCATGGTTCTCTTCCTCTTAATCTGAAATAAAAAATATCTGTAGGAAAAATGTTAAATGCTTGGGTGTTCATACCTTAATTGGGACAGGTGTGGTTGAGATCAGTCACATTTACCTCTCAAACTGCATTAGCTGCAATTTTAAGTGTTAGAGTAAGTTAAAGGTGCTGATTACAGTGAAACTCAGTTTAGATTTGCATGGAATATTTATGAGATGTGTATCAATTTGACTATAAGCAGGGTAACTTAGACTTCATGTCTGCCTCTCTTCCCTAGGTCATTTCTCATGTCCTTTGCTGCATTCTAGTTTTCCTGAACACATCACACCTACAGCTTGTGAAACTTATTTTTTTCCTGTAATATCCTACTGTGTTTATAATCCATAACACTTTGGGATGCATTATTATTCTTCTTGTTAAAAAAATTTAAAAGATGATCAGAAGCAGATAAATAATGTCACTTCTCAGATTTCCAGAAGTAGTATTCTCTGGTTTATTTAGTATTACTGAGATCCCTCCTTTAAGATCTGCTTCTCTTACAGACTCTTTTTCCTAACCTTTGCTTTTCTAGACTGACTAAACCTGACTGACTGTTTTGTTTTTGTATCTGTGTAGGCTGTTACCTTGAACAGAGAATTTTGCTAGTTTTCTGAGGGTTTGGGGGTTTTTGTTTGTTTGGGTCTTTTTGTTGTTGTTTGCTTTTTTTTTTTTTTGGTACAATAGTTAATGCATTCAAAGTTCTATTTGGGATTTCTTTCTTAAAAGGAATTCAGGCTATTATTTCCCCAATTAAATAATCCTAAACAGTGGGTTAGTTTTTCCACCCCTCTGCCTTATGAAAAAACATTGAGAATAAGCACAGTAAAAAGAAGTTAACCTATTGATCTGCAGCTCCATTCAGCATTAGAACAGATGATACATGCTGGGATTTCAAATTCCCTTGCCCATGGTCCCTTGCCTCTGCCTCTGCTCAGACATTCTGGGGCTTCTTTTTCTTGCTAAGGACACAAACATCATCATCTTTTTGATAGGGTGAGGCTCTGTGGCTTATAGTAATCCCTTTTGTTAACATCCTTACTTTAAAATAATTTTCCCAATCTTCCTTGTTTCCCTGAAGCCTGCAAAGTATCAGAAAAATTCTTAAAATATTGGAAGTCATGGTCTGAGGAGGACAAGGTTGCCACAGCAACTGTCCAGTGTTCCTGAGATTTATTCCTGCATCTCTCAAAACCATCACGAATGCCACAAACTGCTGAGGCATTTGCTGCAAACAAAGCAGGGCTATAGAAAAAGAGAATAGAAAAGAGCACCAAGGAGCCAGTTGTTAAAAAGGTGAGATGTGTCAGGCTCAGGGAAAAAGGAGCAGGCATTTAGACTTTGTGTTAAATCCCCCCAGCGTCTGGAACACTGTGCAAGCGTATGGAGTGTTTCAACACTCGACAGTATCTGACATGACAGTGGATAATGTCACTTGGCTTGTGTTGCAACTCCATGATCCACTCAGGAGGCTGACATTTATTCCATCATGAAGGGAAAGACTTTCAGAAATAGGAGGCTGAAGTTAGCTGCCTCCCTTTTGGTTTTCTAAATAACATCTTTCTGGGACAGAAGATGCCTGGCAAAGAGAGCAACCTTTCATCCAGAACTGATCAGCTTCTTCATGGGTTTGGGACTGCTCTCAGTATGGACTGGTGAGCAGAGAGCTATACTGGGGGGTCAGGATTTTTAGCACATCTATTCCCCTTTCAGCCTTGGCTTTCTCATTTAATAAACAGAATTAATGTTTGTATAATATCAGTGCATAAAATCTTTGGGTCATCTGTTTAGCAAGGCAGACAATCAGTACCATATGGTTCCCTTGTACTGCAATTAATATAAGGGAAAATACACCTGTGAGCTATCTGAAGGCTTTTTTTTGTTTCAATGAACAGAACTTAAAAGAATTGCAGGCTATCAGATGTTTTGGTTCAGTATGCAGAATCTTCTTTTCTGCTGGGCTGGTGCCTGTGTGTGAAAAGCTGTATGAAAGAGCCAGATGTGATTACCTATGGAACTTCGCTTGGGAAGGGACCAAAGGGAGCAAGCAGTTCATTTTGAACAGTGCAGTGTGCATATTTGCACCAGCTGAAACGGAGTGGTCTGTGGCCTGAAGCCATGCTGGCACTTCAAACACATAATCTAGCACTTTCCAAAACGTTTCAACATTTAGAATTGGTTCTGCTCTGGGACTTCTGAATTTCCATTCTGAATGTCTGTGCACGAGTGGGAGATTTTACCTCTATATGATCTCATGTATTCTATGCACACATTGTGCAAAGTTGCAAATATAAACCAGGGGGTACTAGTTGTATTAATAGCTTTGTTGCAAAGCTGGTGTTATTTATGTGAAAATTTAGAGGTTCAGTCCAGCCCTCTTTTTCCTCCTGTGTGAGACTGATGTGCTCTTACTCACACAGACTTTTGGTGGCAGAAATGTGTTCTTGTTAAAAGCAATCAGGATTAGATGGGACCCAGTTGCTGTACTTGTGTAGGAAAGTTAGGGCAGTTTTGGAGGCAGCTCTGATTCATTTAAACACTGTCACAGGCCTCATATGCTTTTAGTGTTATAAAAGCCAATCAGGTTACTGTTTGAAGGTATAAGGTACCCCTAAGGGCTTTGCTCACTCAACTATACTCAGGAATTAAATGCTCTGAAGCAGTGAAACAGCCTCATTCACTCCAGTGTTGCAAGGCAAGGCAGTACCGCTGGTAAATGGACCCATGTTACAGTGATATTAGCATTTTAATGCAACTAAAGAGGAGGTAGATTGACTGTAATTTAGTATCCAGTTGCATGGCCTTGTGCAGGTCCCCTCATGGCTGCTCCACAGGGGCTGATTACACTTAGACAGTGCACTTCGGGATCTAATAGGATTTACATGCAGTAATGTAGATGTGTCATAGCAAAGATTCTGCTGCACATGTGCTATGAAATTCCAGAATAATTAGTTATTTATGTAGGAGCAACAGTTACAGGATTACACATGGGGCTGGTAGCTTGTGACAAAGTCCAGTTCGGAAGCAAAAAGTGTTTCACTTTTTTCTAAAGCCATTGCAAGGGAATGAAATTATTCTGATCCTGCTTCCACAGAGATGTTTCTCCTCACCTTTCACCGTGAGAGCACTGACCTGATGCAGAGGTCCAACAGGATGTGACTTCTGTCTTCTTCTTTGGTTGAACATATGGGCTGGCATGTGTTTAAGTGTCTCTCAACCCTGCAACTGCGGTGAGCTCAGGGAGCTGGCAGTAGCTAGAAGCCCTTGTGAAGCAGGACACTTGTAAGGGGTTCATCTGGTGACCCTTCCTGCTCTAGTTATCATGCAGGAGGCTGGATTTCTTACAAAGACAGGCTTGCTTCTCTATTCATTTCTTGTTTCACTTGCTGCCTGCTGTCTGTATCAACATCTCTCAGCCCTATCCCTCTTTGCTCCGGAGCTCCAACAGTCCTTGCTGCAGCCTGATACCAGCAGGAGGCATGTATTTAGCTGTTTTTGCTTCATCAAAGCCTGCTCCTCAAAGGGCTGCAATGTGAATGGGAAGCCAATGCTCAGCCAGGAGAGTAGATGTGGTGGCTGTGGACAATGTGGCAGCCACAGCTGGCCAGCCCAAGGATGAGGCTTGGCCTCAGCTGTTGCTCCAACTCCCACTGTGTTTCCCCAGCGACTGTAATTAAAGGCATCAGCTTGCTGGAGTCACAATTAGGCATGGTGGGTTTGCACTTTGTGCAATTCTCCTTAATGACAAAATCGTAGCTATTAACCAAAGAGAATCTGTTTGGCAGAGACTTCATCCCCCTTAAGGCCACAGAGTAAGGTGGAATATTGCTGCTGTTTGGCACCAAATGCAGTCTTTCATGCCTTCTGATACAGTACCTGCTGGTATCGACTGAAGCATTTAAGCTGTTCTTCTCTGGGGTGCTGTAATTTTTTTAAAATATTGTGACTTATGATGAATAAAAAAATAAAATTCCTCTCCCACACAGACCTCTGAGGGCTTGTAGAGAGATGTAATTATATGCACACACAGTAGGAGCAGGAATCCTATCATTCTGGTTATTTTCTTAATGATAGGTTTATATAACACAGTGTCATCTCTGCTCTAAAGTTAGTCATATTCTCTTGGCATCATCTATCCCAAGACATCACAGGACAGGACAGCTGAAGAAATTGCCTCTCAATCACACATGCAAAAGACAGGATGAAGTGACCCTACACACTGGAGAAGTAGACACCAAGGTCAGGGTGGGCGCCAAGTTCTGACTGCTGAACAGAGCACTACTGTTCTGAGGCACTGTCCCTTGTCCCAGCTGTACAGTGTCCAAAGCCCTCTTGGGGCATGCTGAACCTGCTGCAGCCATCTCCCAGCCAGTCACACAGCACCCTCTGAGCTCTGACACTGGTGGAAAAGCTGCACTGATCTGGGGCAGCCTTTGTACCCAGCATTGTAAAGCAGGGTAGTTCAGCCCTTGCTCAGCTCATGCCTTCAGCACTTAACAGCAGAGACATGTGGGGTGGCAAGAGGTGTTTGTACCCTCCAGATTTCAAAGGGGAACCCATCCCTGCTCTTCATCTAGAGATGCAGGTTTACAGTGACAGAGGAAGGACATTAAATGTGAGGGATTAATGCAAAACAAAAGGTCTATGAATATTCATTATATGTTTTATATTGTAATAGTTTCAGCCACCTTGAAACTCCTTGTTCGCTTCCTGCCAACAACAAACGATAGACTTTTACTCACAGAAGTCTTAATGGGAAGCAATTTTCAAAGGCGCATTTACAAATGTTTGTGGGAAACAGATGTTAAATGCACCCACTTCAGAAATTATGATGAAATGTTGGCAGTGAGAGAGCAGGGAGAGACCCCAGGTGACTTATCTGGTGCCTCCCAGGGAAGGAGCGGCTCCAGCAAAGCTGCGAGTGTGCCAAAACCATTTGTGAAGGATGAGTGAGTGAGTTACAGTGCTGAGCCCTGTGTGAGTATTGGACTCTTGTGGCATGGGTTGCTGTTTGAAGAGGTAAAGACTGCCCCTTCCACACAGGCCCTGCAATATGGGGTTGGGGCTGTGCCAGTTAGGTGGAAAAAGCAACCTAGGAGATGTTGCCCTGAAAAAGCAGGAGTCAAATGTGTGCCTGGCATGTTAGTCTGTAGTGTCACCTTACCTTTGTCTAGTCAAACGCTGTCATTAGCCTTGTGCAGGCAGAAGTTAAAACTTACTGAGAAAATTGTGATTGTTAGCTTGAGGACAGTGGCAGTCTGCACCTGAGTCCCTCTGTCTGCACCTGAGTTTCTCTGCCTGAACCCATATATCTAATGTTTTTGGATGGACAGGGCTGTGGCTTTGCTGTTCCTCTCTGCTGTTGCTTCCCAGGCAGTGACAATGAGGCAGAGGGAGAGGAAATAATTTGATCAACTTGGCGTGACAGCTGGCTGGAAGAACGAGGGATAGCACCCAACATTTCACGCTGCTGCTCCTAATGGCTGGGCTTCCCAAAGATGCATTCCATCTTCCTTCCTGCCTTTTCCATTTTCCCAGTAAATGGGCTGTAAAGTCACAGCAGATTAAAGTTTGTCTAAACCTCCTATAAAATATTGAAGGTGCAGCTGGTATTAATCTAGTCCTCTTGTGGTATGAAGTGCATGTGTAATGGGACTATAGATTTACGTGTGGTCTGTGGGCATTTAAAACACCCCCAAAGATTGTTAAAGAGATTCTCAGGAATTGAATCCCTCACTGGGTATTAAAAGCTCTTCATTAGTGCTAATGTACACTAAATTAAGGTGGCAATTAGACTGAACATATTCATCAGGATGGTGTGTTTTAATAAATTGTGTATTTAACATGATTGCATTTTATTGACTTCTTCAGTAATTGCATATTTTTCTCTTACAGGACAAGCTTGGAGAGAAGGAGATACATGGGACACACAGACAATTAAAGACTGGAAGAGACCCTGTGCTTCAAGTCCCAAGATTAGTAAAGGTGAGTGCTGTTAATGGGTTGCTCTTTCTGCATGCCAGGTACTTTCTCTGTATCTCTGTTGGGGCAGGTTAAAGGTAGCTGTGATGTGCTGGAGGGTGTTAAAAAGACACAGTTAATCTGCTACCATTTCACCAGCAAGTCCTTCTTCAGTCTCCTAATGAAACCACCTCTAATCTCTGTTTTATCTAGAGGAGCAGACTGTGTGAAAATAATACTCTGAAAGGATTTTCTGGAAGGCCCTTCCTGTTAGATATGTTCACTTAGGAGATCCCACCACTCTGGTTTAAAGCTGAACATTGCTTGCAGACAGTGAACACAGAAATCCTCTTATAGGAGATGTACTTGTGAAGGAAGGTAAGCATGCTGAGCCAAGTCTCCATGCCTGCAAGCCAGAGGGTGGCCTCCACATTGCTGGGGAGAGGACACGATGGAGCAGTGCCAAGTGGTGGTGATCCTTTGCCATTGAGGCAGCTTGGAGCTTCAGGGATGTTTCCGGTGGCATTTTATCTGGAAAAGCAGCTTCTAGAAATCAATACATTTGCTTGAAAGAGGATTTAGTCTGTATTTTCTAGTGTCTTTGAAGGCTGCCTGGCACTAGCTTTGTAGAGTTTCAAAAATGTCTTCTGTTTTGACTTGGTGCCTTGTGTGTGAATATGAAAGTAGGTGTGAACTGGCATTATTTGCTCCTCAAGCCACAGGCTAATATTTTGTAGGAAGTACTGCAGAACTGGTTCTTAAGTTTTAGAGAAAGCAACAGATCACATCAGTGGACAAGTTCTTCGTGCATGTTGACAGCAAAGAGATATTTATGTTAAAAGAAGATATACATGGATCATGTGATAGAAGAGCAGTGACTGAAAAAGTGACTTGCATGAGGGTTGGGCAAGAGGACCTCTAGGCATTTCTCTCAATCTCAGTTATTCTGTGTTTTCTATCAAGCATTCTGTCAAGCATGGGAAGACTGTGATGAGCAATCAGGCAATCTGTCTGAATTTTATGTGTTGAAACACAAATTGTCTGCAGTGGCATGTTAGGGATGGGCAAGGAAAATGGTATACAGACTTGTTTTCAGTAGAGGGTAGGAGTGATAATATACAGAAAATGCAAGGGTTGAGACTGGTGAAGATCAGGTTATCCTGACATTCTGTTAGATTGGCACATCCATGGGATGCTCTCGTTCCATTTGCCACCAGGCAATTCAGACACACTTTGGGCAGCTGTTTTGAAAAATCCTTTCACCAAGGAGAGTCATCAAACACTGGAAGAGGTGCCCAGGGAGCCTGGGGAGTCTCAGTCCTTGCAGATATTCAAAACTTAGCTAATGTGACCCTGAGCAGCATGCTTGAACTTTGAAGCTGGATCAGGTTTAGAACTGGCCCAGGTTGGAGGCAGTGGATGTTTGTACACAGTGACATCCAGGGGTCCTGCCCAACCTAAGTTTTTCAGTGATTCCATCTTCAAAGTGAAGGTAAAGGAGCAATCAAAGAGAATTCATGGGTTTTAATCCAGTGTGAAAGGGATGTGGGGGTTGAGGGAAATGCCAGTGCCAGTAAAGAGAAATTTGGAAGCTTTTTTGGGGGGTGTGGTTGAGCAGCTGCCTTTAGAAATGTGAAGTTCAGGGCAGCTGCAAGGCATGCAAAACAAATGAGAGAAGGAAGGAAGTGGCTGGAGAACAAAAAAATGCATTGCCTTAAAAAGCTAGACTTTATTCCTAACTGATTATAGCAGCTGGGGTGTGTTTCCTGGCTACACTGCTGGGGACTTTTAGCCTCCCCATCACTTCGCAAGATAAAATTTGTGGGGGATACAGGGGAGAGAGAAATGTAGAATAATATGCCTAAGAGTAAACTGAACATTTATAGCTACATTTCAGACAAAAACAAATGCATCTCATATGTCTCACAGGTTTGAGATGGGACAAGCCAGGGAGAGCATCTGTCAGCCTCTGTCTTCTGCAGTTCTGACTGTTAATGTTTGCTTAGCATTAAATGTCTCCTGCAGAGAGGAGCTTAATCTCTCACAGATTTGGGGCCTGGAGGAGGGGAGTGAAGGTATTTTTAAAAGGTGGATTAAGACATATGCATTCAGTTTTTATCACACTTGTATCAGTGTGTAGTAGGAGTAACTCAGAAAATTTGCTTTTTGCACGGCTTAAAAAGAAAAGTAGAAGGAAAGCCCATCTCTGTGGGTCAGGATTGCCCTTGAATGTCAATTATTTTGGCTGTGAAGCTTATCATCCATGTACCTTCAGCTAATTAGCAAGGCAGTAGTTGGCACAAATACATTCATATTTACATTATCTGTAATTAATATTATTTGCATTTTGTTTGCATTGTTTGTAAATAGCATTACTTACATACTCTTCAAAGTCTGGAGCACCACTGCAAATATGAACTAGATGGCATTATATGCTGCCTTGCCCAAGCTCTGGTACCAGACAGTTTTAAGTGCCTCATAAGAGATCAGATCATGCTTTTGGTTGGTTAGCCTTGTTTGCATCAGTGCATTGACAGTATCCAAATGATGGCATTGCATGTGCTGTTTGGAAATCTGGATACCCAGCAGAAACTGGAAAGCATGTGTTGTGCTGATCTGTGTGGATCTTTCCAAGTTCTAAGTTCCAGCAGTGCGACAGTTGCTCAGAACTCCTGTTTCTCAGATCAGGTCAGTGGGTTGGCATTTTTTGGAAGCCTGCATTGTGTTCTGATGTGGAAACTCTCCTTTGCTTTGTTCTTGGCTTTACCAGCCCAGATCTCACATTATTGCCCCTGACTGCCATTTGCACATCCTGAGTGGAGGAATTTTGGAATTTTAAAGCCCCAGCAGGTGTATTCTTGAGCTGAAGCACAGCACAATGACTAGGGCTGCACTTAGCTGTTACTTTGCTGTGTGAAGTGTGGGGGGTTTAGAAATTACAAATCTGAGCCCAGTACCACCACTGGGGACATTTTCTTGCCCAAGCAAAGAAGGGAGCCCTTGTTTGTCAAAGCTGAATGTGCATGTGTTTGTGCTACTCCCAGGTTATTGTGACTGTCTGGTTCTTCCAGACAGTGAAGTTCTCAGGATCTGATTGCTCAAAGGATTTACAATTTCCTTTCCCTGCTTATCCCTAGAAAACATTTTAACATACTGAGTGGATGAGCAGGCAGGAACAATGCCAAGAATCACAGGTTAGGTTTGTCTTTGACAATAAAGGTAGACCTGTAGTCAGCTCGTGTAAATCAGAGCAGTTCCAAGTGAGCTTGCTTGCTTTACAGAAGAAGCAGTCCCAGACATGGAAAGGAAAGGAAGTTGGGAATGTGATTTATCAACACTATAAAGCAGCAAGACAGTGTTAAGCTTAGGAGCTGATGCTTCTTGAACCACAGGAATTGTTTTTCATTAGGGTGACTGTAGTGGGGGGGTGTGAATTATGTATAAGTGGCACAATAATGCTAAATGGTTTTGGGTTTTGTTCTTTTTTTTGACAAAGGCTACTATAATATGGATCACACAGGTGGGTGCTCAAGTCAGCAGAACTTTGAAATTTCTCAGAAATCTTTGAGACTTTGGCTAATACACTAAAATTTAGCCATCCTTTCTTTCATTGGAGCCTGAATTTTTAGTGTGGTGATGGGATCATCTAGGTTCCCACTAACTGTGGGACTCTTGAAATCCCATTATCCTATTGATTTGTCTGTGTTTTCATATCCCTCTCTAGTGTCCAGTCTCATGTGTTAGCAGAGCTGAAGGCTCACCTTTCCCATGGAATATTCCTTCCCCAGCTCCTTATCCTTCTGGACTTGGAGATCTCTATTTCTTGTGAGATTTGCAGACATGACTTTAAACAGTCAGGAAGCTGTGGACATTTCCTGTGGGGCAACATCAGAACTCTGTGCCCTATCCCATCTCCTGCAGTTACGGTCTAGTCTTTGGGTCTCTCTGGGCAGAACAGTTATGTATCAGAGGTATAAGAAAATAAATTTTGTAAAGAAAAGATATTGCCCTCGTTCTCAGGTTTAGATTCAGGTTTGTGTTTCTCCAGAAGCAAGGTGGATCTTCTGAGGATTCCTCTAGCAAAGAGGGTTCCCTGGGCATACCCAGGCAGCAGAGGCATCTGCCCCAGGTACAGGCAGATGCAGGGGGAAAGCAACCACATGTCCACATGAGATTCTGTGTCACACCATTAATGTCTCAGTGTGTTTTGTCACTAAGAAGGAATTGATTTGATTTTAAATCAAGTGAAAGCAGTGCACCAAACACACGCTGTAACAAAAATATGGCTCTTACTTCAGGCAGCCCCGTGCTGGGAGCTCTGCCTGCCATGGGGTTTCTCAGCTCTTTGGTTAAAGCAGAGCAGCTCCTATGGTCACAGAGGAAAGCACCTCATGAGGCTCTACAGCACTCACAGATTTTGTGGTTTAACAAAAACAATGGAGTGAAAGGCAGTTTTATTTCTGGCCTGTTGAAAACCTTGGATAATTTCAGTTTTTTCCTATAAGTGAATTAAATGGACTTTACTAGCATAGCATATCATTAGATGCAGATCTGTTCAGGGAATGGCATTTGCAGTGGAGAAAGGGAATGAGATGCATTAAGAAGCACATGGATTTTTGGAAGGCTTCTCTAGGGAGCCAAGCAAACCTGTGCCTCTGTGTTTGCAAATGTACAGATCCATCTGTGCACAGTGCCATGACTGCACTGTTTTCCGTTTCAGTGGAAGTTTTACTATTTCATGTATTTATTTGTCTGTCCCTCTAGGGCACTTGGTGATATAATGGCATATTAGGAAACATAGTGACTTCATGAAACAGCAAGCAGGAACTTTCCTCCAGTGTAGCCTCACCTGGTCAGGATTTATTGCTTCTCTTCCAATAGAAGCACTGCCCAAGCAGTTTGCTGTCTTAATCAGACATGGAGTTTCCAAACTGTTTAAGATTCCTTAGCATCTTTTCCTGGCCTTAAAAGATTTCCAGCATTGATCCATGGGTTCTCCCTGCACAAGACCCATGCTGGGTGGGGCATAGAGTAGCAGGAATTCACAGGCACAGGAACATTTCACACTACATGGCAAGCAGGTGTTGTGCCCCAGGCTGAGTGACTATGTGAGGACATCCTCCCTCGGCACTGCCATGTCCACATGCTGCAGTCATTCCCAGCCCAAATGTCTGCAAGTTTCCCTGAAGCTGTAGCCCATGTTTGTGTGGAATTCATTCTGTAGAGGAAGCTTGTATGAGATAGCTGCCCCAAATTCTCGTGTGTCTTCTAACTGGGCATAGCTTGTTCTGGCTCCTGTTTCAATATGACCTTTTCATGGTGTGAATAGACAGGTACATTCAGTGATTCTTAGCCTTGACAAGCTTTAAGGAGTGAGGGGAAAAGAAATTCTTCATATGCAGAGGGATATTTTTTCCCCTGGTATGTCACTCTGCAAATAAAGCTAGACCTTTCTTCTCCTGCAACCATCCCCTTCACATCTGTGTTCGCCTTCAGACCTTAAAGAATGCAAGGGGACTTAGCAGCAGTCATTATCTCTTACTAGCCTGTGCTATGTTGCCCTGTTCAGGTAAGAAAATGGCTTTTCTGTATAATGAACTCCACAGGGTCTTGAGGGAAATACAAATAGATTGGAGATAGGATTGTGTCATTCCAATAAAAATGAGTGTTAGGAAAGTGCTGTTGTTTTACAGGAGGAATTGGACAAAGGACCCTGAAGACCATGGAGGGAGACTGCCTGAGCTGCATGAAATACCTGATGTTTCTTTTCAATTTCTTTATATTTGTAAGTATTTGGAATTCACTTTCTTTTCTGGATCCCCCTGTTTCCAGCAGCCTGCTGCTGCCCAGCAGGATAGGCTTTAGTGTGATAAAGTTGCCATGATACAGAATTTCCCCTCTGCTTTGCACTAGCAATCACTGAGCGTTTTGCAGCATCCAAAGATGCTCAGATATTCAGCAAGGCAGCACAGTGGTCACTGCTGTCTGAGTTACGGCTGACCTTGACAGGGGAAACCACAGGGAAAACTGTAACTAATGGTGTACATGGTTTATCTTTGAATGGCAGAAAAAAATTGTTTTCTAGTCCTGGGTGCCCTGCTGAGGTTTTCACTCAGAAGCAGTCATTTTCCCACCACATGTAGAGTCTTTCTTAGTTGTTCTTGTTTTTGAAAGAAAGGGTGGGAGTGTCCAGCCACCCTGGCCTCTGTGGCAGGTATGGTTCATGTGAGCCCCTTCACTGGGCTGTCCTCTACAGATGGGGCAGGAGATCAAGACTATGTTTCAGCAGTAGAGAGGGAGTAAACAGTTGGCAAAGTGAGGTGTCAAGGAAAAAAAGTGCTTTTGCTGTAAATAATTCATTTAGTGAGCAAAAGATACTGAGAGTAGCATGTCAAAAGTCACCTGCACAGCAGAGAATATATGCCTTGGAGAACTACAAATTACCCAAATTAACACCTTTGATCAAAAGATAGAAATAAATCCAGTTTTTCTGCAGCAGTTGTTTTATGTTGACCTATCTCACTCTCTCTCCTTTCCTTGTGTTGTGACAGCTGGGAGGAGCATGCCTGCTGGGACTTGGAATCTGGGTCATTGTGGATCCCACAGGTTTTCGAGAGATAGTGGCTGCCAACCCCCTGCTCTTCACAGGAGCTTACATCATGCTGGCCATGGGAGCAATGCTCTTCCTGCTGGGCTTCCTCGGCTGCTGTGGTGCCATCCGTGAGAACAAATGCCTCCTGCTTTTTGTAAGTGTCCTGCCAACTTCTGAGGGCCTCCTGGTGCTTCCCAAGAGTAGGGGTGACTGGATAGGTGATGTTGTGATAAGTGCATGAATAGGTGTCTGTTGTAGCCATTATTCCTTTAGATAACACGTAGGCATAGGATACTTTTACACACTGCTAGAAATACAGACAATTTGCTTTTTCCTCTATGTAGATTTGAGCCTAGTCTGGAAGTGTATTTTAGTCTTTTTAAACTTTCATTCTAATTGACCCCATTTAGTTGTTTGGGCCTTTTTTATATTTATAAAGTGACCAAAAAAGTTACTTTCTTGGCTACTCAAAACTCACTGTTCCACTTGTAGATTCATTCCTCAGGGTTTCACAACAAAGCAGAGGGAGCACTGGAGCACAGCCCCTGTGCAAGGGAGCCCCCCATGCCAGCAGAAATGCCCAGCTCAGAGCTGCATCATTGCAGTCATTGCTGTCACTGCAGCTCTCAAGAGCTTCACTCCCTGATACACTCCCTGACACAGCCTACTCTGCTCCTAAAATGAACCAGATTTGTTACCTTTGCACAAATTTTCCCCTGAATGGCAGCCTGTGGCAGTCATCAGTAATTACAAAGGGTTAAAATAATTCACTTGCCCCCCTGCTCCTCCCAAGTTCTGACACTGCAGGGTTTCCAGCCATTATCTCCTACCAGAAGGCATTGCCAGTTATGTATTAATTTTTTTTTTTTTTTTTTTTTTTTTTGGTGAAATGTGACCTTTTGTTTCTCCTAAAGGGTCTGGTGGCGCTTTGGGATTGTTGTGGTTTTTGGCTTGTTTTTTTTTTTTTCTTTTCAAAAATCTTGATCTTACTGTATTTTGTTAGGATTGTGTCTTTAATAGCTGATTCATGGTTCAAAAAAGGCTTGTTTTGAAACAGGACAGGAAAGTCCTCTTTCTTGAAAGCAAACCCATCTTTTCCTAGAGATGAGCATGGCTTCACTGAGATAAATTCTCTCTGGCTTTTGGCTCACATGTGCCTTCAGTTCAGAGCCTGCAAATGAGAGCCCTTTCTGGGAAGCCATTGTGGGTTTTATTTCTAGTGATTCATCTCAGATGTAAATCAGAAAAACAAATGTATCACCTGTGAAGTCTGTGGAGATCTGCCCAGAGAAACCTAATAAAATGGAAAGGATTGGGCCCAATGAGCCTGAGGTTACTTCAAAGCCTGTCTCCGTCAGATTAAGAAACTAAAAGTTAAGTTTGATGAGAAATGTTGCTGTAAGTGAATGGGAGAGTAATATTGTCAGTCTGAACCATGTCTACTGCATATATACTGGTGATCTGCCTGGAGGAAGGGAGCTCTGGGCCATGTTCTCTCCTGATTTAAAATCAATTACAGGTTTGAATGTTTCTCCATGTGTTTTAGTTATACTCCAGTACACTCAATTTTAATGTTATTACTTTTCTTACTCCTAGAGATAGTTCTGAGCCCTGCTGTTTTATTTATTTGCTTTTAAAATTATTTTATTTTGAAAGAAATGTGAGAAATTTATGGGCTGGAAGTAATGCCCTAGACTAGGAGAAACTAAAAGTAATTACTGCATAAGGAATTATTGTTCCATTTTGGTCAATCAGGTCTTCAAGGGCTTTTGGTATCAACACCAACTCTGCTAAACAATCAGCCATCTCATGTTCAGCAGTGTGAAGCACTCAGATGAGGACCTGTGCTGATACCAAGGGAGAAGAAATGTGTTGCTAACTTCTTTTTTGGGGTTATGATGTTAAAATCAGCTGGTCTTAAAACATCAGTGAAATTTGATGTCTGATAGGAGTAAGTTTTAGACATTGAATAGGCAAAAGATTCATGACTGTATGCCAGAGAGACTGGGAACTTTTGCAAAACAAAGAGTGTAAGTCTTTGTGGGGGTGGTACCTGGGGAGAAGTTGCTAGATCAAATCAAGTCCACTTACAAAGTTGTTAAAGAATTGATGAGCCAGAGAGCTGCTTGAGTGAGATTTCACAGTGATGCATAATGTATGCCTGAAGCTTTTAGTCCAAATGTAAACAGAAGATAGAAGGGACAAGACAGATGCATGTTCTCTAGGCTCTGGTTTCAGTGTTTGCAAGGACTTTTATTTTTCATTAAGCTGCTTGTCTTTTGGTAAAATATAAGCCCATCACTGTGGAACCTAACATGTTGCATTAAACACAAAGCTGTGAAGTGTTTCTGGATTTCCTGTCATTTGGACCTGGCTCACCAAAAAAGTAACGAACAGTGGCCTGCAAATCAGACATGGAATAATTTGTCCTGAAGATCTTCTGGCTGCAAAACAAAGCTGCAAAATCAGAATCCAACGTACCGTTGAACATACAACATTGCACCAAGGGACTGAATTCAGCTTTGTGACAAGAACAGCCTGTGTTAGCTTCATTTGGCTGAGTTTCAAATGCAGACATCCCATTTTGCACTCCTGTAAAATGAGTGTAGTAGGCCCTCAAACTTCTCTGCATGAAAATGCAGGCCCTTTGAGTTAAAGGCAGTTGCTGCTCTTTTTGGAGCAGCAGTTCTGAAATTGGAACATTTGGATGAGTTACGAAAAATGAACACTGAGAATCAATTTGTGTAAACTTCTGATAAACCACTTCTGTGAAAAATCCTGTAACCATCATCTGGAGCTGAGGCAAGATCGTTGACAAGTATGAGAGATCCCATTTCTCAGGATGTTCTCCTTGGATGTTGGGAGTGTCTGTGTTCAAATTCTGGGTATCAAGCTTGAATTTGAAAGTGAGGTTACTGTGTCCCATAGAGTAACCAGCTGTCTGCTTTGCGCTCTCACATACCAGTAATCAATTTAATTTTTGGAAGGAAAAACATATTAAGCAGATTTTTACTCCCCTTCAGATGCAGAATGGGAGCAAGTTCTGAAACACTGATGATCTGTCTTCTTTTTCTCATCAGCCTTAATGGCTGCTTGTGGGGTTTTTTTTTCTACTGTAACTGTTACAAATCTGTAATGCAGAGTGCACAATATAAGTGTAAATCAGTTTGGGAATAATAATGAAGCTTATCACGGATAATCTGGGAAGGACTGCTTCCACTTCTGCACAGACCTGTGCTGGAGCTCGGGTGAACATGTGCCTCCCAGTAATCAGTAAATGAAATGCAATTAGCAGGGTGATGGGATTAATCACTTGATCACCACCTTAGACCTTAGTGACTATGCTGAGATCCCTTGATGGATGATGATGTGAATTTGCAAAGCGTCGTTCGTTCTCATCACTTGTTCTTTGCCCTCCTGTGGTGAAATTAAAACAGTCTCTGAGCAGGAAAAAAAGAAGCCACACAGAAAACTCCAGCAAGAAGAATAAATTAGAGAGTTAACTAGTTCAGCAAAATCAAGCAACAGCATGCTGCTAGAAACCAAAATCCCTGCTCATCTGACTTTTCTTGTTTTGTCATTTGAGCCCAGGCTCCTTTTCTTTTGTTTCCACAGCAGAAACAGGAAGACAAATGTGACAGGGGGGTGCATGTGCTTTTCCAGTGGGGAAAAATCACTTACAGCTCTGATAATTGACAACAAAACAACATTTTGCCCATTCCAAGCAGGTAGTTTGAATTCTCTCTCCATTATTGAAGTGCACAATGCACAGCGTTTCAGACACTGTTTATAAATTATTGCTTGGGGAGCACAATAGTACTTCTGGCCATGTTTGCCTGTTTTCTGTTTCAGAAAGACCTTCTATAAACTTCTCCCACATGCAAAAAAAAGCCCCATCCAGACTCCTCTTGTGTTTATTTTTACTTGTTGCTTCATCTGCCTTCGTTGGTAACATGTACCAAGTTTATTACCCTTCATATGATGTTATCTTACAAGGTTCTCCCTTCACTTTTTCCCTTCTTGCATATGCCAAAATGTGAGTTCATTTCTTAACATTTACTCAGTTCTGTAAAATCATCTCAGAGTCTGTGGGCTCCTTCTTGCGTCATTTGAATTTTAGACACTCTGATTCAAATGGTAATTTCTCTTTATCGATATAAGAACATAAAAATATCCACCTAGTTCAGACCTATGGTGTTTTGTCTACAAAAATGGAAATAAATGTTATTTTGGGAGAGAGTGTGAATCTAGCCACATTCTGCTCTGTTCCTATAGCTGTTCCTCAGCACCAGCATTTGTTGTTTTAAGGTTAACAGGACACATCCCTGCATGTTCTTTTTACCATTTCATATGGACTGAAGCAGCATCAAATTAGCATGAGGCATCAGTGTAACTGAGAATTGGTCACAAGAACAGGTGGAATCTGCAGTGGGAGCCCACAGGAGTCCCATCACTCATTCTGGGCTGGAAACACTCCCGAGTACCTGAGTGCTCTGGGTAGATAAGGTCCTGGGAACAGCATCCTCACAGAAAGATGTCAGTCTCTGGAGATAAGATCACTTAAGTGCATAGGATTTACTTCTGTGGGCTGGGGGATGAAGGCATGGTGGATCACTCAGGCTTGGTAAAATCACTGAAACAAGGTGCCTTTAGTAAGACTGAAAACTGGACTTTCAGATTGAAGCAGCAGAAGGTTGCAAAGGCAACAGGAGGAAATACAGTTCCAGCTTAGATTGAACAGACAAGTATTTCTTTTTTCCAGTTCTTCGTGCTTCTCTGTTTTGCTTTCCTTTCCTTTTCCCAAAATTATGATGACATAAGTGCAAGGGTTTTACTTCAAACTGGATACCTGTTTCTCTTTTATTATCACTTAATCTGCAGACTATGCTTTCTGTTAAGTCTGCAGTGTGCCCTTATTTTAACAATATGAATATGCACACTTTGGATACCATACAAGACAAGGATGATGTTTGCATAGTCAAATTAAATTATTATTGTATATTATCAACTTTCTGTGGAGGTCCTCTGTGGTTAGTACTTATCTCAGTGCAACCTGATTGTGTGGAGGGGGATATTAACCAAGGCTAATTTTGTCCTGAAATTAAAAGAGTCCATTTTTAGTCATAGGTATAAATATTTGAGTGTATATCCCACTGCCTTCTTCCACACAAAATATGATTATATTACAGTAAAATTGTGTTGTCTGTGTTATGATCAGGGGTGTGTGTGCATTTTCATGTGATACCTACACTTGTGTCTGGACAGTTTCACACTGTGTGAGCATGTCCACAATTATATAACATTTTCCCACCAAAATAGGCTTTACCGCTTTAACCTGGTGCAAATTTATCGGGGATACTACATGTTCTGTAACCTTATTTGCTTTTACCCATTAGAACAAGGCAAAAGTGTCACAAGCTCCCATGCCCAGTTATGAAGTCAGAGAGGGAATGTGTGTCCTCCGAGTGACTGTCTCATAGGGGTTTTTAATTGTCAGGGGATAAAATAGTTTTCCTTTATTATTTTTACCATCTGTTTTGTGATTAGCAAAACCCTGCATTCCTACTACCCATTGCACACACTTAATGCTATGTCCATGTTTTTTATATTCTCTTTTTCAGTTCTTCATGTTTATTTTGTTAATCTTCCTGGCGGAGCTTTCAGCTGCAATCCTGGCTTTTATATTCAGAGAAAATGTAAGTATTTGACGGTGGGCAAATGCTGAACCCCAGTGGGATTATACACAGCTGGAGCTGGTGCTAGACTGTGGCTGGCTTGTCTGTAGGGTGTTTGTTTGTTTCAAATATCAGCAAACCTCTTTCGGTGCTACCCTCAGTCTGTCAGCATGTCAGGGAATGCTAACTAACCTGGTTAGTGCAGGATGGTAGTTTATGGAGACTACTTATTCCTGACGATTTTAGAGTCTTTTAGAGTCTTCTTGACTCTCTTGCAGCCAAACCAGCTGCACATTCCATCAGGGAAAAGTTTTATAATAAAGTCACACTATGATTAAAAGCAACTACTTTCATTTTTCAATATAACATGTATTTAATATTAATAGTGAAAACTCCTGTTTTACCAGCAGAGCCAATGCTTGCTCTGCAGTGCAAAAAATCTCTTATGAATCTTCTAATCATATTCATCCTTGAACGCCCATGTTCTGCTCCTCACTGGACTCCTACTAATACTGCTTGTAAAATATTCCCTCTGACCTGCCCTAAGCAAATCTCCTCCCACATATTGCCAGGCTTAGAGTTTCGTCCTTCTCTCCAAAGCTTCACATGATGTAGCCTTTCTCTATTCTTCTGCAATGAATGTCATTATATGGCCATCATTCCTTCCCTGTGCTAGCAGTATACTTTTAGTAAAGTAGTAGTAACCACAGTCTCATTTCTTTCTCTAAACAGCAAAAGTCTGTGCATTTTTTTATATTCACACATGAAAAGCAGAGTCTGACTGAAGTAGGTCCATCCTTCTCTGAGTGAAGGCTGTGAGAAAACATTGGCTAGTAGAGGTGGTCACTAGTGACTCTTAGTATTTATTTTGCTTATTTGGCCTCTGCCAGTAGCAAGAGAACATACAAGCACACTTGCTGTACTGAACATGAGAGAAATGTGGTATGAGCAAAGAAGGGGCTATGTGTAATGAAGATTTTCTTGAACTAGGATATATTTTTAATTTTATTCGTTTTGAAAAGCTTTTGATAGAAAAGAAACAAAACTTAGCAAACTCACAGCAAGACAGTGTGGTGTTTGTATAGTAGGATGAACTTGGGGGTGGTAGTGAGAGGATTTTTTTTCCGTTTATAAGCTGGTGGTCTTTTGTCTTTGCCCTAGATTGGAAGGCAGTGGGGAAGGGATGGGGTGGGTGCCCCATTCCAGCTTAGGCTTTGAGATCATGTCCTCATGGAAACACCTATAAATAGATTGCAGCATGGGGGGTCTGGTGCCTTCTGGTCATTACAGCTCCACTCATAGGCATTTTTAGAGAATTCCTTTGGTTCAGCACAAGGAGCAGACCACACACATTGAAGCTGCCCTGCAGACCCAGGTATGTGCTTTGTGACAGAGAGAGAGAACATTGTCCCTGGGGAGCAGGGGCTGGGCAAGCAGCTGGCAGCTCCCACCTCCCTCATCTCTGTGGGAAACCTTTCAAAGGTACAAGAAGCTGCCCAGGCTTGTTGCAAGTCCTGGGGTATGGTGACTGCCCTGTCCTCCTCACTTACAGCTCACTTCTGGGCAAAGCATCAGTGCCTTCCCCTCCCATGGCAGCCGCGGGACATGTAAGGTCATGTTATCTTGCAAGATAAGGTCGCAGTGGTTATTCTAGACTTCTGTGGCATCTGGCAGTGTTTTGTGAGATAAAACTTTGAAGGGGAACAAACTTCTATCTTTCCTGAGCTTGTCTCCTTGTTTGTATCACCAGCTTCCCACTCTGTCAGAATGAGTGACAGGAAGGGCTTAAATGGGAAGGAATGAAGAACGTCAGATCCCAGCATAGCTGGAGATGGCTCTATACACAAGTCAAATTTGATCTGCAAGTTCTTGTGGTTTGCTCTCTCCTCAGCTTTCTTCTGAAAAAAAATGTCCTTGTTTTGGTGCTGCTATATATTGTGGTGTTAGCTCCTTTGGCTTGGAAACTACTTGTGGTCAATTTTGCTGTCACCTTTGGGTTGGGGTGAGCTGGGTGGCTGAACAGGAAGTCCATGGGGACAGAGGTGGTCTTTCACTGACCCCACGTCAGAAAGACTTCTTCACAGTAGCAGTTTAAGGTCAAGATCACACGTGCTTTTCTCTTCCTTGCAAAACAAATTACTTCCAAGGCATGTGGTGACAAATGCACATTAAGTCTATCTAAATTTCTTTGAAGCTTGCCAGGCAGGATTCTGTGATAGTCATTGCACTAGTCTTCATGGCAGTGGCCTCTCTGGGTGTGTTAAATGAGGCAAAAGATACACTTTATCTGTTTGCTTTACAGATTGGTGTACAGTGCAGCTTTCTCTTGTATAGTTTCACATCTAAACCAGTTCCCAAACACTCAACAGGGTTAAATTATTAACAGCTAAGGGAGTGAGAGAAATTAAGAGACAAAAATAAGGGAGAAAAGAGATGTTTTCTGCTGAGATTTGACATGAGAAGAAGAGTCAGTGAAGCAGAACGAGGTGGTGGGGTAAATGAAGGTGTTGTTCATGAAGGTGAGCTACTGTGATCTGCAAGTCCAGCTGCACTTCCAAAGAACTGTTTAAAAGCAGTCTCTGAAGAGGAAGAGGAATGTTCCAGGCCAGTGCCCATGGATAGGAGTGTGTCCTGTTTCCCAAGCAGGCACCATGCAGGCAGCTTCCTGCACAGCATTCAGTACTGTTGAGCACAGGGTGGCATGAGAAGGCTGTGACATTCCTGGGCAGTGCCAGCAAGCCTGTGTTGTGCAGAAATGCCCTCCTCTTTCTAAACCCCCTTCACGTGGCTGCACTAACCCCAGCAAAGCTATTTGTTGAGCCAGTGTGACAATACAGTCACACTTCACTCACTGACATGTAAATATATGCATGCATGTGCTGCATTGGAAGTGCCCCACCCAAAACACAGCTGAACAACTCCTTATTGTTCATGGCTGTGGCTGCCACAACTCTGTTGGCAAAGTGTATGTGAAGGTCTAGTTTTATCACTTTCTTCCCTTCTGAATGGTTCTTGCCAGAGCAATCCAATGTGCACAGACCTCATCAGGTCCAGTACTAGTTTCAGCTAGAGGAGGGCCATGGGCATGGCAATAGGACTGTCTTATTTCATCCCCCTTTGTCAGCATTTTTTTAAAATAATAACTTTTTTTTTATCCCCATTTTTCTGAACTTGAGAGGCTCAGGATAAGCAGTTTAAGAGCAACAAAATGGAATCAGTTATTTTCCTGGCAAACTTACCTTTCCAGCACTAGGCTTTGTTTTAGGCCAAGTGTTGTAAAAATCACACACTAACTCAGCTATTTCCTCTGGGATTGCTGCTGTCAAAATAAAGGTTTCACTTTATATTTAAATTACTCTTTTGTTTTAGACCCCAACAAAGGCAGCCGGCTGGGATTACTACCAATGGTAATATCAGTTTCAAAGTCTGTGCTTCAGGAACAGACGAGCCTCAAAATAATATGCTGATGTCTGCAGGCTTGGATGCTGTGTGGATAAAGTACGCAGAGAAAGGGAAGGAAAGGAGAACACTGAGGACATATTTCAGGTTTTCTAATCTCACCTTCCCTCAGTGCACCAAATTCCCAAAGGAAAAATGCCATGTCCTCTGGTATTTTAATATACAAAAGCAAAAAATTAGTGAATATCTGAACCAAAAATTAATTTAGGAATTTAACAGCATAACTAATTAAAGGGAGTGAGATTGAGCTAACTGCATGATTCAAGTATTTGTGACAAAGTTTTACCCAGTACTGAGGTAGTAATTACATTTGGCCTTTGTTTGTATTTGTAAAAGAGAAAACAATATTAAGTGGTATTCAGGATCCTTTAAAAAGTCACCATAGCCTTTTTTCTTTTTTGTCCTTAGATTTTGTGGTACAGTTACAAATGAAACAAACAGTTTTGTGCTCGTGCCTTTGTGCCCACCCATGGAGCTCATACATATGCATGTGTATGTGTGATATTTCACGTTGCATATCAAGAACCTGAAACCAGCTTGTTGCAGTCTCTGTTACTGCGTCAGCAGTGCTGTATGAACAACAGGGGGGTAGAGAAAGGGTATTTCTCAGGCAGCTTAATTCCTGATCCTGCAAATATGCAACATCACAGCAGAGCTGAAGCCAGCCAAGTCCAGCCCCCTTCACTGTGGCTTTTGCAGTGGCAGAAGATTTTGCTTTTGAGGATCACAAATCACGAGATATTTCGGAGAAGGGACCACACGAGTCAAGACCTACTGAGAACCTGAAAAGAGGATTTCTTTCAGTTTTTTGTCCTGAAGTGACAGAAAGGCAGCAAGATTGAACTGGGATGTTCAGTTTACCAAGACTATTAGGACTGTATATTTAGTATTCCTCCAGAGAGTCATCCTAAGTAAATGTAATTTCAAGGTGTTTAACTTCTTGAGAAGACTCTGAGACAAATCGTTTGTGCATTTTTTCTGTTCTACTATAAATATAAACAGGAGTAAATGAAATTCTAATAATTTATATTGTTCACCTTAAGAAAAATGTTTAAGTTATCTAAACACTAATATAAAGAGGATTTCTTTTTCTTCATGTAGGCAGGTAATTTAGATAACAGTAAGCATTGTCAAGCAAATCATGGTTTTTTCTGATTCATAAACTGACTTTACTATTTTCTATTCATTATATGTTTTTTACTTCTTTTTCATTTCCAGAAAGTTTCATGTTAGGGCTTCATTTTGCTTTCTCATACATGGAAGTAAATTCAGACCAGTTCCCCTGTTGTTAGTGGGAAGTTAACTGGTTTGAATGAAAAGTTAACTGGTTTGAATGACAAGTCCACATGCTTTGCTTGCAGACCTCTTGAAGCACAGCAAGTGAAAATACAATTTGGGTACGAATTTGAGGATCTTTCTAAAATCTGGTTTAGGCCTGTTTCGATTTATGAAATACTTTCAAATAGTACTGAAAATTAAAAAAAAAACAAACAAAAAAACAAACCCCAAACAAAAAAATTAAAACCAACCGACATTTAAGTGTAAACATTATCTTAGAAGTATAGGTGTAATTCAGTCCCTGATTTTAATGAGGGACAGTTTTATTCAACAGGTACTCTTCACCCTGTACATAGATATGGCTCAGCCAATGGCTTTTCACATTTCTCCTCTGAGGTTTGCAAAAAAAAGAACAAACCTAAAAAACCAAAGAACTCCCAGCAGTCACAGAAGGGAACTTTGGGAAGTGTTTGGGAAAGGTGTTGGCTGTAGCCTTTACATTTCCACCTGTCTGCATTTCAGCTGACCAGAGAGTTTTTCACCAAGGAGCTGAAGAAGCATTACCAGAGGAACAACGACACGGATGTCTTTTCTTCCACCTGGAACTCTGTTATGATCACAGTAAGTCAGACCATGTCAGTCCCATGCTGCCCATGGTCAGTGGCCACCAACTGTGCTCAGCCCACACCCTCAGCTCTCCCAGGGTTAGCCTGCTCCAACCATCCTGTCGTGTCCAGCCTAGCACCAGGGCTTGTGGTTTGAGGGAGGTGAGAATTTGGCTGGCAGCCAGTCTTTTTCAAGTGGAACTGCTGCCAGTCCTGAGCGAGACACTCCTAGTAACTGCATCAGGGTCATCTGATTTGCCAAAGCCTGAGGGATCAGACCTAAATGTGTACCCCCAGTTTTCAAATATCAGGCAGAGACAGCAGTGGAGGTGCTTGCAACTGGGTATCACTGCATTTACTCTGGGCCTTTCATTTTGCAGAGTGCTTCAGAATTATTCCCAGCCAACAGCAGCCAAAAGCCAGCATTGACTAATGTTTTCTTGTTAGCGGCAGCTTAGGTAGGAGTGTGCCTAATGATATATTTTTGCTATAGAAATATTAGCCATCAAAATTGACTTTGTTATTATACCCCTAATTGGGCAGGTTACAGGCTGACTGTCATTGGAATTGCAGTTGTTGTTACCTACCACAAGAAGTTCAGTCTGTGTGTGTGTATGTGTACACATATGAGCTTAGTGCTCTGTACACCCCACAGTGTATCCCCTCAGGAGTGAAAAGGAGGATGTCAGCCTCTGCAGATGAAAAGTCAATTTTAATCTTAAAAGGAAAGGATGATTGCTGCCCTTCATGCTGATTCAGGACTTTAATAAAGACATTTCCTTTTTCTGACTGAAAGGAGACAGAGTCAGAGTATGACTTGAATCCTTAAAAGGCATCTGACTGGAATCCTAAAGAAGGACCTTACTTGAATCACCTAGCAGTGCCTTTGAGCAACAATGGCCAGCAACAATCCTGGCCGTTAGCTATGGTGAGAAGGGGTGGTTGGGAGCCTGGATTGTACTGCTGGCTCCCTTAAGAGACTTGCTGGGTGATCTCAAGCAAGTCATTCTGGATATGCTCCAAAGCCCTGTGTAGTTTGCAACAATGTTCCCAGTAGTACCTTAGAATCTAGAGTATGATATAGGAACAGTGAGACTTCATAAAAAGACTTCAATGAAACAGAAACTCCAAGGTACAAGCACAAGCCACTTCTTTGGAAACAATGGTTGTTTTCTCTGCTTTGACTAAAGATTTGATCCCTACGAGAATAGGTGTTAGATTTCTCATATCTGCTTTCAGGGAAAGGTGTCAATTCTGCCTTCCTTTTTTTCTCTGTGTCTCTCTCTAGTTTGCCTGCTGTGGAGTGAACGGACCAGAAGACTTTGAATCTATCCCTCATCTTCCATACTCCTCTTTGGAAAAGGCAACACCAGAGGCTTGTTGCCAGCGAGAGCTCCAGAGCCGGGAAGGGATGTTTATCAACAAGGAAGCTTGCCTGTCAGGTGTCGAGAGGTTTCAGAACCGGCAGGTAAGGGAGGCCAAACGCTAGGAAAAGGAGCTTCACAGTGGGCAGAGAGATGGCTGCAGTGGTCATGGGTAGCCAGTGAATCTGGTAGGTCCTGACTGTACCTCACAACCCAATTACACTCCTGCTGACAGCTTTTGAAGTGATGGCAAATGGCTGATTCTGAAAATACCCTTCCATGGCATACACTGCTAAGTCCATGTAATGCTGTATCATCAGAAATATTAAGATTTTCTTAAGGGATTGAGAGGTGAGGTGGAAATTTATATCAAGTTCTGTTGTGTTTCTGAAGGTTAGAACTACATCTAAGAAGTTAATTAGCAAGCCAGCACAGGTCAGGTAGGATGGGATGGAGTTGACTCTTACTGGCTGCAGTAGTGGTTCCAATTTAGTTTACAAAGACTCCTAATCAATATATACAATCAAAACGTCAAGGGTTAAACAGCCACAGAAAACCATGTCTGTTTTCTAGAGAAGAGAGGTATTGGAAAGCTGCATTTCTCTGCTTCTTTACTCCTTACTGTAGAAACAGGGTATTTTTTATAGCAGTCTTCCAGTACCTACAGGAAGCCTACAAGAAAGCTGGAGAGGGACTTCTTATATGGGTATGTACTTATAGGACAGGAGGGGAATGGCCTTAAACTGAAAGAGGGTAGTTTTAGTTTAGATATTACAGAAGAAAATTATTGACTGTGAGGGTGGTAAGACGCTGAAAAAGGTTATCCAGAGTTGTGGATGCCTTATCACTAGAAATGTTCAAAGCCAGGTTGGATGTGGCTTTGAGCATCCTGGTCTAGTAGAAGGTGGCAGAGGGGCTGGAACTAGGTGATCAAAGTCCTGCCCAACCCAAATCGTTCTATAGTTCTATTCTATCATTCTTTTGCCAGGCCCCTCGACTTGGCAATTTTTTTCAGTACTGGACTGGAAAAAGACAGTTCTTCCCATTGACACTGGGACATGTTTCCTTACAATATCACCAAGACGTGATGTTTATGAAACTTTTCAGCAAAGTTTCTGACTGTGCTCACCTCAGCTTTAGTTCAGCCAACTGAGCTTGGTACTGACTACATGTACAAGCCTCCTTCTCCCTCCAGACTAAGCAGTGGTCCTGTTTTCAGCACTTGAGAGCAGATTGAGAAAGAGAGGAAAGGAGGCTGGAAGAAGCATGTGAACTGTTCCTTGACTGGCAGCTGGAAATGGTTGGCAAAGGCACACTGGGTGAGAGATCACAGCAGACAGCGCCGTGCTGCTTCTGCTAGGTCTGATGCTGGGAATAGATGGAGAGGAGAGAGATGACAGACAGCAGAGAGGGAAAGAGAAATGCATTTTGAGAAAGATGGTTAAAGTTTTCCCTGAGTGGTGATGCTGAGGCTTACCACTCCTATGGAAAGGGAAGGCTTTCTGCAAACCCCTGTCACCACAGAGTGTTGGTGGGAGAAGCTGTGTGCATAGCGAGTGTCAGCAAGCACAGAGTGGTGCACTTTGGTAAAATGGGAGACACAATCCCAGGCAACTGAGAGCTGAATTGAGGCATTCCTGGAGCAAAGTCAAGCTCTTAGACACCATGCTGGTAGGACAGTGCTGACCACACTTGTGCTCACCCCTGTCTGTAGCCAGCTGAGCAGAGCTTGCTGGAGGCTGGGTCAAAGTTGGAGGTCTGGCAAGCACACAAACATTTGTTGCTGGGCTGAATGCTTTTCTCTGAAAATTTGGCTGGAAAAGAGCTGATGCTGGGCGGTCCCATGTTGGCAACAGCATGGTTTTAAGAGCTCAGTTACTACCCCAGCAGTCTGGGTCCCCTAGGTCTGCCTCATGACCTCATGCCTCTTCATGACCTCCCTCACTCTCCATTGGTTGTGCCTCATTCACAGTGTGCATGATTGGCACGGACACCAGCACATAATAACTGTGCTGTCTTTGAAGTTAAGACACTTTTATTATGGGTGGAAGGAAAAAAAACAGGTGATTGAAACATCCTAGCAGTATGGATAGGATTATAATATATGTGTGAAGTATATTCTCAGTGGAGAGGAAGCTACTTGTTGTATTGGACAAACTCAAATCTACTTTTCTCTTTATGTGTCATCCGTGTGCAGAAATTTCCCAGTGGGTTAAAATTTTAGGCTGGGAGAACTGGGGCCAGAATAAGCTGGTGGTTTCCAGAAACATCCTGAAATCTTTGCAGGAAGATCTATCTGCTGTTTATTATGTTAGCAATAACAAATTTAATTAAGGTTGATGATGGCTATGCTTTGTAAGTGAAATAATTGCCATAGTGCATGGCCCTGAGTTCTTAATGAAATTCTTCTTCTATAGCAAGATCAGCAGGTGTTCAGCCAGCCTCTTTTGGGGGAAAGCACAGAGAAAAGGTCCTGGGCTGCTAAAGAGCTGCTGGCTGTGAGAGATGAATCAAGAATCTCCTGCCTTGGCTTTAAATAAATCATCCTTTTCTCTAGCCAGCCTGGGATGTCTGTCACCTGCCGTGAGTGTCCTTCTCGCTGTGCTTAGTCTCTGCCCTTTGCAGATGGAGTTCATCTCTGTGCTGCTCCTCTCTGCCCTGCAAGAACCCACAGTTCCTCGTGGTCAGTGAGGGGTGTGAACCACTCCCACCACAGTACAGCAAAACCTTCCCCTCCCCAACACTGTCCCGTGGATCTCTGCCTCCTTGCTGTGGGGCTGGGTGAGGAGGTGAGAGGGAGCCGTGTCTGTCATGCCTGGCTCTGAGAGCACCTCGTGTCCTAACAAGGGCTCTGCTGTGAGATCAACACTGCAATGTGCTGCTCAGGTGTGTCTCACCACATTTTTTGTCTTTCCTAGGGCTGCTACACCGTGATTCTGAACTCCTTTGAGACATACGTGTACCTGGCAGGAGCCCTTGCCATCGGAGTGCTGGCTATTGAGGTACTTACTGTTGTGTGACTGGAACAAAAGCTGTGTCGGTAATACATCCAGCAGCAAGGCCAACAGGCAGGTGCTCCCCCTCACCAGGGGAAGCTGCTCTGGGGATGTGCAAGCACGCTACCAACTTATGCTTTTAATTGCCTGGAAAGAGGGTCCTTAATCCTTTGACACAAAAGGCAGGGGAATAACGGATGCCACACGCCTGCAGTGCCACCTTGTGCCGGGCTTGCACAGAGCTCGTGCCCTGCCACGCTGGCCACAGGGGCTTTGGGAACTCACTGCTCGCCACAGGGTCCATATAGTCAGTGCTGCCACTGCAGCAGCGCCCCAGCAAGCCGACTGATCTGGCTCTTGGTTAACGTGTTCAAACTCTGCCTCTGCTTTGAAACCTTCTATTTAGAGCCTGAAACTGTATTGGCTCCAGAACACCTCCATTGTCCTGCATTAGTATCCACTTCTTTGGTGATGTCTCTGAGGAACAGGCCTCCACCAGACATGGTTTTAGCCCAGAACTGATGTCCCTGTAGCATTGCAGGGAAAAGGCTGGGTACTTTTAAAGTCTCCTGTCTTGTGCAAAGGCAAGAGGTCTGGGCAGAGAGGCCCAGCAGCCTCCCACAAAGGCTGTGCTGTGCTCATCCCAGGCAGGGGCAATGATGTGCAGAGCAGGGAATGTGGATCGTGCACCCCTGTGACAACAAGGGCAGCTTGGGAATGAAGCCAGGCTGCTGCTGTAACCACTAGCAGTTTGGGGGGGAGGGAGAGGCAGAGGAAGGAGTTTTGTCACAGCCTCCTCTGGGTGGTGAGAAGGGTCCCCCTCTCTACATCACTGACTGCTGGGCAGGAGGGAGAAATGGGGATGATCCCAGGGCCACGGAGGGCTTTGCCAATCTTCTGGAAGATGCAGCTAACACTAACAATTTTCTGTTTTGCTTTTGCCCTCTTCTTCCCCCACTCCTCTTCCCAGCTGTTTGCCATGATCTTTGCTATGTGTCTCTTTCGAGGGATCCAGTAAGAAGTGGCCCATGAACCACCATATTCCCCACATGTTCAGAAAAAAGAAGGAAAATCTGAAGAAACAAAACCTGAGAACACCCCAAAAAAACTTTATTTTTTTTAACAAAATGGAACAGGGAGAAAAAATAAAAAGAAGAAAAGGTTGTAATATATGAATGACCAAAAGGATTGTACTTCAGGGGCTGGAACTTTGAGGTGATGTGCACTACACTGTACACCGGACCCTTGCCCAGAGCCACCCGCAGCAGACATGGAGCAGGAGCCCAGCGCAGCTGATTGCACTAGAGATGGATGGAGCTGGTGGCAGTGTGGGAGGAGAAGCACAGCTGCCTCTCACACCAGGCTGAGCCTACCATTCACCACCTTACCGTGCTTTAGACAACAAAGGACTCAACAACAGACATGCAGGGGCTGGATAAGACAACAGGTTGGCCTTGACTGTCCAGGTGGGTTTGAAACAAGCAGTGGTGGCTTGTCTAAGCAGGTGTGGTCAACATTTGTGTGATTCTGGCTTTAATTTCCAGCCACAGGATGAAAACACATGTTCTTCAGTGAGGCTGGCTTTTCTCTGGAACTCCAAGCAGGGGCAGCGTGATCTAACTTAGCAATGGGACTCAGCTAAGGCTGGCTGAGGGTCAAGAGTTTGGTGCCTACCTTTCTGTTTTTATTAAGATTTATTGTTCATTGTTGTGAAAGAGACCAAATGGTTCCCTGCTGTGTTCCCATCTCCTGGGAAAAATAATGGCTCTGGTCAAGCATCATTGATACTGCTGCCTTCCTGAGAAGGGGAGAATATAACGTTCAGATCTTGTCAGCCTTTGCTTTTCCTCTGATACTTGCAAAAAAATGGTTTGTGGTGCTGTTAACATAAATATTTGCAGTGGTTCCTGCATGCTTTTCCAGCCCTAAGGGGAGGTCCAGACATGGTGCTGGATTGAAGAGGCTGAAGTTTGTCAACCACTCCCATGCTGTTTGCCTGGACCAGTCTGGTGGAATCATTTCTGGTCAGAGAATTTCCCTTGAGATTCTCCCACGGGCTCATGATGAAAGTAATCATCAAGTCAGAATTGTTTTAGTTGATAGTATTTCTTCCCTTGAGATAGTTTGGTATTTAACTAACATGTCATCTACTCAATCATTTGGAAGTGAACTTGAGAAAGATGTCTGGGACTGGATCTTGGTCAGAGATTAAGCTGGAGCTGCTGAGGCTCCAGGCAGGCTCCAAGAGCACCCAGTGTGCAGCCAAACTGCTCCAGCTGCTGCTCCAGTGGTCATGGATATTGACTCAGACAGGTGACTGGTTTCTTTCATCTGGAATCATCAATCCCTGTTGCCTTAATTGTTCATCTGGTCACTTATTCCCTGACCCCAAACTCATTTTACCTGGGGAATGACAGAACGGGCTGTGGTTTCTTGTTTAGCTTAGGTCTTTTTACAGATTTTATAGGCTCAGATTATGGAGCACTTTTATATACACTCAAGTCAGCTCCTCTGAAAGCTGTAAACTCTGGCAAGGAAGGAGCAGAGCATTAAACTTTGTGCCCAGGCTCTGCAGCAGCAGCACATTCATCCTCTGGCTGTTCCATTAGACCCCTGGGGCTGTGCCCCTTGAGCTCTTCCAGCAGCACTGCACAGGCTACAGGCAAGGAAGGAAAGCAGCAGAAAGCCTGGGCTGTAATAGACAAAGATCATGGCTAAATATCTAGGCTGCCATATGAGGATACTAAGGAAGAGGAAGGAGGCATTAGGAGCTTTTCCAAGCTTCATTTGAGAACAACAATTTATTCATTGGCAGGAGAGGGCTGGGCAGGTAGAGCTGCAGCCCCTCCATGCTGCAGTCAGCATATTCTAGCAAACAAATATGTGGCCAGGGCTGCTGAGCAGCATCAGATGTTGCATTAAACCTTGTGGAAAGCTATTCTGAGCTATTTCCCTCCGGACCTTGTTGTAATGAGGCATTTTAGCATTAAACTCTAGTCTGTTGTTTAATAAAGGAAAACAGTTTTGTTAGCCAAAACCTATCAGTATTTGTACTGGACAGCAGGTGCTACACTTAAGATAAGAAAAATCTGTTTCATCTACCAGTCTTGTAGGGAATGGGCCGAGCAGAAGGCGAGCTTATCTGTTCTCCTTCTGCCTCAGGAGCTGGTGTCAGTGACTGTTCTGAGAGAGCAATTCCCAGGGAAGGAACAAAACTGTCAGCAGAGTTGGTAATTTGGCTGGAGGTGATCAAGAGAAGCAGAACTGCCTCCCCCAGTCTCCAGTTTCTTCCCCTCAGTTCGTTATGCAGAGTTCTCAGGTCAGCGCCTGGAAGGCAAATATCCTCATTTGTGCATGGTGGGTGGCTGAAGGGGAAAAAAAGCCTTAAAGCCTTTTTCTGCCACCAGTGGCATGGGGGGGGAAAACCTGTCAGAGCTGTGGGAACTGGACCAAAGCAGCCAGAGCACAAAGTACTAAATATACATGCCTGAGGTATGATCTCTGCTTGCTTGTTTCCCTTTGGCTTTCCTAATTCTGTACTCATTGCTTTGTCTGTTTTTAGCTTTCTTGCTTTCCCTCTCTCCCTAATGGTAGTCCCTGTATCTTCAAAATGATCTCTTCTTCATCTGTTATTCTGGGCTGTGCACAGCTGTTTCTCCTCTTCTACCTTTTCTGATCCCTCACTGGTCTTTGCTGTGCGACGATTTCAAATCCTCTCTGCAGGCTGGACCACTGGAAATACAGCTCAAAAGGCCAGGCAGCAATTCCAAACAAGAACTGGAGATAGCTGTAAAGATATGTGCAAGTCTGAGAGGATCTGTGGCAGTTGGTAACATGCAGAAGGAATTTTCCTTGGGGGAATTTAATGAACAAGCAAGCCCAGAAAGCAGATTCCCATTGTATGGCAAAGCATGTAAATTTGTTGGGTTTGTCCCTTGGTTTCGTGGCTGCCCCCTCTGTTATACAGTAGTTTTCAGAACCGTAGGCAGGAGAAACAATTGTATTTTTGTATTTGTATTTAACAGCTCTGGTGAGTATTTTGGGGTCGGGGCTCAAACTGGAGTCACTGGTGGCTGGAGAGCTCTGGGCAGGCTGGAGAGCAGAGGGAGCTGCCGTGCTGCTGCCTCCTTTGCTTTAGCACTGTGACCACGGCCCAAGCACCTTGGAGGGGGTAGTAGAGAGCAGCCTGGGCAAGCTCCCAGCCCCTCTCAGCATCCCTGCCTCCTGGTTGTTATTTAATGCTCCAATGACTGTCACAAATGCCTGGGAAAAGGGCTGCGTGTGAAATAATGTTTGAAATCTATTTTAAAAAAATGTAAATGTTCTTTTTATTAGATAGTGGAGCTAATTTATCCTGTATTCCCTACTGTAATGCTTTTTTATATTGAAAGGAAATTTTTTTTTGTAATATAAACCAGAACACAAGCCTGAAGCACTCTCTGCACGGTTTTTGTGTGCTTTTCTTAAAAAAAAACCCAAAAATAAAAGAAAGATATTGTGACAGTGAAGTGAAACAGCTTTAATTTTCACTATTTGCTTGGTGTTAAGTACAGTCACTTTCTTACCAGAGGAGAAATAAACTCAGGTACAGCAGCTAAAATGAGGTATAAATTGAAGTGTCCCATTCTCCCCTGCACCACCACCCCCCACCCACACCCTCCCAAGTAAAAACCCTTGACCAGAAAAGAGGCCAGCTTAGGACAGACAGAACCTCTCCTGTGTCACCAGCTCCAGTTTGCCAAATGCCAGTTAGGCGCAAATAAGATGATGTAGGGAGTTACGTGAATGATGAGTTTTCTTTACCCTCTAAAGTGAGGGCTCTGTGAATGCGAGGGTTTGGGTTCATCCCTGGCAGAGAAAGGGGGTCAGCTTTAAGTCCAGGCCTGTCCCTGCTTGGAGCACAACCCTCTGGGGAACAGACCCCCAGTCCTGCACGGCATTGTACGAATGCAGGAAGTTCACTGCAGTCTCCCCTGGGAGATGACATCAGCCCAAGGCCTCTCTCAGAATGTAACAGGTAAGGAAAGTGAGGCCTGTGGAGATGGAGTTTTTTTGTCAGCAGATCAGTAGCAGAGCCTGATGTGACACCTCAGGCTTTTGATCCTAAATTATGTTATCAACTGACACCTGCAGCTGTGATGCCAGAACTCCTGTGCTTAGGGACACAGTTCTGTTCAAAGGTTTTGGCATCTTCTTCCCTTTCTCCCTGCTCACAACAGAGTGAAGAAAACTAGGTGCAGTTTGTTTCTGGCTGTGCTGCAGATGCTCTGCCTGGCCTCCATCCTCAAGCCACCCTGAGAAACTCCCTCCTAGGCCTCACCTGCAACACATTCACCACCTCCAGTGGGCCTGGCAATTTTTCTCCTCCAGCAAGCACCTTGCTCCTGAGAAGGGACATGCCCAGAACCACAGCTTAGCTATAGAAGAGGTGTAGAGCTCTGTATTTTCTACATGGTCCACTTATAGCAAGATAGAGCAAGAAACATCAAAATAAAACAACTTCATCTCTCCACTTTCAGGAGTAGGTACCACATAGCTTGGAATCTTTTAAGTGGCCACTCCCCCAGGCTTTGCTCTATGTTGGAGCAGAAAAAGCCATTGACTGGCAAACCTAGAAGTGACTGACAGTTTCAAGTTTTGCAGAGGCAGCTACTAATCAGGGGACCAGAGCAATCTGATCTTACCTTATTTAAAGCTACCCTGGAAAGCTGCAAGTGCGTCCCCCACCCTCCCACCTGATCTAACCATCAAGAAGTCTTTGGGGTACTGCTCATATAGTGCAGTAACTCATTTCTCCCACCTATGCGATGACATTTTAAGGTATGCTCATCAGACCCGAGTCATTGCTAAGTTCACAGGACCTGTGGCCAACACAGATGGGAGGCAGCATTAAGAAGACACTCCCTTTCCTTCTTCTGTAAGATTGCTTTTGCTGTGCTAAGTTGTACTTGTCTGTCCTAGAAACATAATTTCCCACCCCCCAAAAACCAACCATCAATCTGTGTATACATTCATGTGACGCCCCAAAACACAAAGAATCAAGCTTCACGTACCTAAACCCACAACTACAGCCAAAGTGCCACACTGAGGCCATTGCAGCTGCCCATGCAGGTGATGCACAGGGGGAGAGCAACAGCCACAGCATGCCATGCTCCAGCTCCTGCATGCTGCACCACTTGGTCTAATTTCTGATATTCTCCAGCCTGCATTTGATCATTACCTGCCTCACAGGGAAAGGTTTCCCTCTCAGAGCCCAGTTTTTCCACCTGAACAGGAACACTCCTCTTAATTTAAAAGTTTTAGTTGCTCAGTATCATTTTTGGACATGCTGAAAGGAGCTTGACAAGCGTGTATTGTCATGAGGCTCCAGAATTTAGCCTGCTGTTGGATGTTGCCTCTCCATTTGATTTACTTATTAGGCAAAAAACTGAGTTACAGTTGTGATGCTTCCTGATTCAACAATTTCCAATATCCTTACGTGACAGACATTTTGCATGGCCAGTAAGTACAATGCACACAGTGTCCCAAGCTTATGCAGCTGCTTCTAAATGCCAAAAGCACTAACACAACATACAATAACTACCCACTACCTTCTTCTAACTCTACTAAGATATTAAATAGCAATAGCTGTAGATCCCAGTCTTACCAGTGGCTTGAGGACTGTTGTTCACACAAGCAGTTCTGTTTGTGTAGGAATCTTTCTACTGGGATTTTGGAACATCAGCTATATTCCAGGGCATGCTTTGATCCAGTCAACAGTAGTGCATGAGTAAGAAAAGTCCATATCCTGTACACAGACCTTCTGGCTTTAGTCCCATGGAGAATAAAAAATGCTGCCTCAAGCTGTGGACAGGAATAATCCACAAGGAAAGCACTAGGAAGTAGAGCAGTCAATGCTGTTAAGCCCAGGAGGTGTTGGAGAAACTGGCCAGTGAGTACTAAAGCACACCAAGTCTGTCCTTGCTTTCATATGCTCTGCTCCTTGCAGTTCCTCATCCCAGTTAAATATTAAGTGTCTTAATGCTACAAACTTTGGTCCTCTCTTCTCAAGGTCAGAAGAGATGTGATACCTGCAGATATTAGCAGAGTTGGAATACCATCTCCCACAGCCAGGGCCCATCTCTAGAGGCTGCTCACTGACTCAAGCATCTGTGCAGATGCTCTGTTACAGTTGTCTGCTCTTACTAGTCCTAACCACAACAGCAGTCCAGCTCCTGCTCAACTAAAGCATCAGATACTACTGCACACCCACCACTGCTACTACCATCAGTAAAGCAGCAACTGTAGGAGGTGTTCTGGGGGGAAGGGGACAGGACCCCAGCCTAGAAACTTCATGAAACACCCGAAACAAGGGGATGTCTTTGTGCTCAGTGGGCTATTTCCAATAGCTTCCTTCACTTTTCACATCTTGTAATTCAAGTTGCTCCACTGTTCCCAGTGCTGTCCCTGCAGAGGAAATAAGCAAGGGTTCTCCCCCTTATTTTGCTGTATCTCCTGCCAAGCTCTGCACATGATCAGGTGCAAAACTATGAACAACACAAAAATGCACCTCTGGCAGCGAGGAAAGAAGAGCTGTTTGCAAAACACTGAACTTGACCCCATCCATCTCCCAGCTACCTGGACAGTCAGTACTAGCTAAAAGGGGAACTGTAAACCAGGGGAAGTGCAAGGCTTACCAAGTAGAGTAGCCAAGTCCTTTGTTGGTTGTCTTACTGCCCTGTCTCCTCAGGGATTTGGTTTCAATATGTTGGCCTTATTTTGTGCTTTGTTCCAGCGGGTTCAGAGCCTGTGATCCCATCGGCCAGTTTCCCCCAGAAAACTGGCTTTTTTCCCTGAGCCTGCCAGGCCCACACACTTCCCTGAGCCTTCCTCCCGCTGCTCCTCACCTCCTGCAGAAGGGCTGGGGGGTCCCGCCGATGTTGCTCCCCCCATTTCACCTGGCAATGCCACCAGCACTGGGTTACACACTGATTCATGCCGGTACAGAAGGAAACTATTTCAGAACCAAAAGGGACTAACCAAAAAAAAAAAGAAAAAAAATAGAAAAAGAAAAAAAATTATAGTTATAATGCAAAATTACCGACACAAACTCCCCCCCTCCCACCATTCCCATAACAAAATGCCCAGGAATTAGACTTTCTTGGGACGACGTCCAACTTGGTAATAATAATAAATGCTGATGAGGATGAAGAGGACTCGGCTGACCAGGAGGAGCATGGCACCTGTGGCTATCCGGCTGCTTTCAACCAGGGTGACAGTGGTAACTGGAGGAGAAGGAGGGAGACAAGGCAGAGGTTGGCGATGTAACACCAAAAGGAAACAAATAGTACAAAGTTGTTTTCTGCTGCCCTCTAACGCACGGCTTTGGCAGGAGCTGTTGAGCCTTGCCAGTGCAGGAGCTTTCAGCACAGGCTCATTGTCATGCACAGTGAACCTGTGGCAGAGGCTCTTCACTAGCTTCTTTTCACAGCCTTGAAGCTTGCCACAGGCCCCAGAGGTCTCCCTTACAGAACCCTGCTTTCAAGGTAGCCCCACATTCAGGCAGCCTGGAACAGTCACTCAAGCCGATGTGAGTTTCCATCATGCTCAGGTGTTAAATGGGGGAGCTGCATCTTCCCGAGTTTGCTTTGTGGCTTGAACAGTGCTGATAAGCGTTTCTCAACTTTAGGAGCATTTACAAAATATGCACAGTCCATACACATCACCTCTATTGAACACCTCTCTTTTTTTGCCACCAACATATAGCTCATATCTAAACCAGCCACACTCTGAGCTACGAAGACACACATACAAGATCCCCCTTCATTGTTAAATATAGATAAGCTCCCTAGAAACAAGCTAAACTGTTATGCTCTGTTTTGGTAACACTGAACATCCTCCTTTTTCGTGTAGGTTGCGACAACCTTTTCTTGTTAGACCCTGCATCTAGGCAGCCTGCTCCTGCAAGACCTGGGCTGACTACGGAGCCCAGGACATTTTCAGGGAGAAAAACAAATCAATTGTCAGAGGGTGCTGTTTAACCCTTCAGGGAGCAGCCCAGAGCAGAGGCTACTCCATGGGGGAGAAAAAAGGCGAGCAGGTGGCAGGGAAGATGCTCCAACACTGCCACACCGCTGCCCTGCCCGCCGTCGATTCCCAATTCCCGCTCCCCGCCCGGCGGGCGCGCAGCGCTCACACCCTCCTCCTCCTCCTCGTCGGAGCGGCCGGCCCGCGGGCACTCACCCAGGAACTGCACGGCGAAGTAGCAGGCCTCGGCCAGCAGGCTCCAGCGGATGATGGCCTTCTCGGCGGTGTAGAGGGCGTTCCACATGATGAGCGCGATGCCTGCGGGGCACAGCGGAGCGCTGCCGAGGGCCGGCACAGCGGCAAGGCCGCGCTTCCCGCCCGCCCCGCGCGGTGCCGCTGCAGGACGCGCCTCGGGACTTTTGCTTCCCACACCATTGCTCCCACCTCCCCTCACCTCCTTGTCTTTGCCCCCTTCTCCTGGGGGATGCCCCTGCCTGCCCCATCTCCCCTGCCGCTCCACGGAGCCCCAGCCGCAGCCCAGCGCCCCTCACCGGTCCCCCCTGCAGGCTCCCTTTGCTGGGGTACATGGCATGCACAGCCCTCCTTACCCCACCTGTGGCACGCCTGAATCCCTGCTAGGAAAAAGCAGCAGTAGCCAAGTTTTTCAAAATACCCCTCAACAATTTCTTTGCTCACAGCAGATGCTCTGCTCTCCAGGTACAGATGCCGGCTGGGCAGGGACTTTGTCCCCTGCTGCCATTTTTGCTGCACGTCCCCTTACTCTGTGGGGCAGCAGCATGGCCCAGCACAGTGGTATGGCACTCACTGAGGAGGGCTCCTCCGTAGAGCCGGATGGGCATCTTGCTGCTCACCGATTCCTCCTCAAAGATGGCATCAAACAGCTGGTCAGGGAAAGCGAGGGCCTGGCAGAATCAAGAGAGAAACTCAACAGCCTGCACTGGTCGTGGCCACCAGAACACGTCCTCTTCGGCAGCAGTGCTCTATCACCATGCCTTTGGGGGATTGGAGCCACTGGCCAGGAAGTTGGAAATTAAGGAGGTGCAAGAAGTATCACCACATCAGCTGTCGGCTGCATGGCCGGTTTCTGTGGCCAAGGCTGCCATTCCTTGGCTTATGGACCCTACTAATGAAAACAGACTCCGGTGATGGGACCAAACCACCAAGGACACTGCTGGCAAAGCCCACAGTGAGGGCAAAGGCCTCACAGGAGAAAGCAGTAGAAGCTGCTTTCTGGAGGCAGAAGATAAATTCCAGGGACCAAAGGACCATGCTGGGGCACCCCTTTGGCAATCAGGAGGTGGTGCTACCCAGGACCACATCCCTCACTTACCATGATGGCAACACCGGAGAACATGACAGCGGAAACTAACTGCCAGACCCTGCATGAGAGGGAAGACAGAACCCAGCATGAGCTCGGAGGTGACCCCATAACTCATACTTCACAAAGCATTTCTGGCTGCCTGCTTGTTCATCAGCCTTCATCCTTCCCCCATGCACAACTGAGGCAGCCAGAAGCCTCCCATGGAAGGACTCAGCTTTCCACATCCTGCTAGCTCCAGTCTCAGCATGCAAACTGGCCTTACTGGTGAGACAGAGCCAAACTCCCCCTCACCCAAGCAAAGGAAGGAAATGACCCTGCCAAGAGGATGGTGCAGAGCAGAGTCCCCACAGTAGACACCAGCCTGTTACACAATAGAACAGGAGCTCCTCCAGGCCCATGTAGCCCTTGTAGTTCCCTGCACGTGCAATAAGACAAGAACTTGAGTGTCTTGGGCTGATTTGTGGGGAAAGAAGGCAGAACTGGTCTGGTTCTACAGCCTCCAAGAAGCCCCTTGGAGGGAGCAGTGATGCTGACACAGCAGCAGAGTTAGTGTCAGTAGCCAGAGTTGGCACAGATGCTGTGGTCAGGGGCCCTCAGATGACCCAGTTCGAAGGTGATCCAATAACTTACCTGAGTCCCAGTGGTTCGCGAACTGCAAACTTGATTTCATTTCCCAGTACTTGGCTAATCTGAAATTCAAATGAAAGGCACAAGCTAAGCAGATCCTTCCCCAGTCTTTGGGCAGTACTCACCAGCCCAAAACCACATATCTAATCCCTTGTGGGAGTTCATCTCTGAGAGGGCTGAAAGGAGGAGGAGGACAAGGGATTCATCTGTGACTCCTTGGTCCCAACATCTGCCAAAGGCTGCCTTGATTTCCAGCAGGAGCTGCCTCCTCTGCTGCTCCCTTTACTAGGATCAGCCACCTGCAGCATGCAGCTGGGGAAGGGTCAACACTGACTCTTGTCTCCTCTTACCTGGGTAAGAAGGGAACTGACTCCTCACGCGGATCACCTGCATGTCACATCCTGATGGAGCACAGGCTCCTGCAGCACCCTCGTTACAGTATCTGTCCTGCTTTCATGTGCACACTGCCCAGAGTTGTTTGTGTTCTTGTGAACATGCTCAGGTTCACAATGCCTGGCTGCGACTAACCCAAACCACATGGATGGGCAAACCTTGGTTTGCCCAGCAGAAGGTCCCTTTTCCATCATTACTGCATATGGGCTGCCCTCACCTTTGAGCGATGGACCTCGCCATCATCATCCTCGCCACCGACACCCAGGATCTTGCGTGTCTTCAGCCTGCTCACCAGGTCAGTCTGGCTGTGCTTCTTCATCAGCGGTGGGGGCTGCTTCGCCGCCATGGTGGTGGCCCTGCCCCACCGAGCCCTTGGCTGCTAGGTGGCACAAGGAGGGTGCAGGAAGTGGCTCTGCTGTCACATGAAATGTCACGAGGTTTGGGGAAAATAGAACAACCACCGCCACAAAATCTTTCTGTTAGGCCGGCAGACGGCTCCTCATCCTCGCAGGGAAGCGAGCCCTGGCAACGAGGCCGGCCCCAATTACAGGTGGCTCATCTCAGGCTGATCCTGTTGTCACCGGGATCTGCCATGAGGGAAAATCAGAGAAAAAGGAAAAAGATCAGAGCAGAGTGGCTTTAGCATGGACATTTAGTAGTTATAAATGCCTTTGACCTACAAACCATAATCTTGTCTATCCCAGCATGAGGCAATGCCCAATAGTGCCTCTTTGCTGTTTTTCAGATTAGGGGAATTAAATGCGTCTCAGACTAGAGGAATTAAAGTCATTAAGTAATACTTGGCCTTTTTTCTTTTCCCATGCAATACATCACATTCTTCGGCTGCCATTTCAGGTCAAAACCCCGACAAGTATCAGGTATTTATTTCTGAGGTGTGCTCCCGCAGATGCTGCAGCCCCCATGTTGTGCCAGGACACATCAGCCCCTGAACAACAAGAAGCCATGGGCATGATTTTCCCTGAAGACATGTTGCTTTCTGGGAAATGATGGCAATTAGAAATTACAAATACTATCTGTGATAAGTAAATACGGGCAACTGAGAGAAGTTATGACGGAAAATACAACTTCTGCCCTGGCATGGTGGTATAAGGGTTGAGGTGTTGAGTCACATGAAATCACTCTGTCTCATCACGCGATCATAAAGCCCTGGAAACCCTCAGTTCAAAAAGTATTTTCTTCCAATTTGTCTTCATTTCATCTTTGCTCAGCTGAACATAAACACCATTTTTTTCATTTACCACTTCACTCTCCCAGAGACCCACAGAAATTCGCCGCAGGCACCAGGCACAGCTAATCCAGCCCAAGCAAGCATTGGGCTCAAGCACCAGCAGCCCCATGCCCCAGCTGAGCCTTCCCAGAGCTGCCCCAGGAGGAGACAATTTATGCTGATGTCTAAATATTTCACAAGTCTTTGGAGAGTAATAAAATTAGGTATAATTATTTTGGCATCATGCATGCAAATGTTGTCCCAGTGCCTTGCAAGGGATTTCCCTCTCAAAGGAAAACCCTTCCCTGTGGTGGTTCAGACAAGAATGGCCAGTCCTGTCTGCAAGTGCCCAGCAAAATTTTTTCTTTAGGGCAAAATTAAGAGGTCTCGCTGGGATGGTGCAAAAGGTGAACCCCATGATCAAGGGTTTAGTAACATCGTCTCAGCAGACCAGGCAAAATGCTTTTCAGTGAGCTAGTAGAGGTACTCAATACTTTGGAAGTACTTCTTTTGGATTGGGGGGCTTGTTTGCTTCTGTGTTTTTTGCTCTTTTTCCATGAGATAACTAAGCCTAGGTTCCTGGAAAGGCAGCACAAAGCCAGATGCAGCATTCAGGTTCTAGAAGTATTTCAGAAGTAGGACAGTGGAGAACAACTGCTCAGGAGGAAGGTAGAAGCTATATACTCAGCTCTACCCTAGAGCACAAGGCAGGAAGCTCAAATGGTAGCTGACAGTAGGAAAGTTTAAAAGATTTATCATGTCTGGGCTTTGCCAACCTAAACTGTCACAATAAATTGTGTGTATTCAAATCTAGATAATCTCCACATAGAATCCACCCCAAAGCCAGAGTTATGTGTCTAAAAGAAAACCTCAACCTCTTTAGCTAGCTACAGTTCTTGCAGGTTTTTCTGCTCCTGCCTGACCCAGACTGACAAGGTTGGATGCTGAGTGGTTTCCAGAAGTACTAAAATCAGACTATATATTGCTGTGGCATTTCTAGCCCAGCATTTTCTGGTCAAAGCCATACATTTCAACCCTGAAGCAACATCCCTGTGGTGAATGCTCCTATCCCTCATTCTGAGCCTCAGGACCACTCTGAGGCCATCCCAAATCTCTAAAGTGTGGGAAAAGTCTGGCAGAGAGCCTGAGCAGGAGCATCCTACTGGTTCTCCTCAGGAGTAAGAGGCTCTGGCTTGCTGGTCTTGACAGGACTTGGGGTGCTGAGTGTGCTGGCCATGCCATCCTGGCACTTCTGGATCCTTCCTGGCTTCTTTCTAGGGAAAGCCTGATGCCCACACCTCCTGCTCTGGCCTCATGGTCAGAAATGCCAGAGGAAGGGATGATGGGATGGGAAAAAAAAAAGAAAGAAGGAAGTATGGAATAAAGGAAGTATGGAATAAAGGAAGTATGGAATAAAGGAAGTATGGAATAAAGGAAGTATGGAATAAAGGAAGTAGGAAGAAAAAAAAGAAAAAAAGAAAAAGTAATAGAGAATTTCTCCTGAGAGCAAGAAGCAAAGAAAAGTGGGACTCCATGACTCACCAATGAAGACTGCACTGAACAGCTTTGTGATTACAGAGGCAGTTTTGCAACTGGCTCAAGGCCAAAAGATCAAAATTTGCCTTCATCATTTGTCTCGCCAGTTGCTTTCAGGGCAAGAGTTGGTGGAAATTTATCCACATCATCATTAACACTGCTCTCCCATTAAAAGTTTCCACCAATTTGTAGTAAGCCACTGGCCAAGAGCTGGGGCAACACAGGCCAGACACAAATGCCAATAAAACAATCTGGTACATAAGCCCACGCTCCTACAGCACAGCTATGGCATGACCCCGCAGCCAGTCCCACATCTCATTACCCTCATCGTCCAGAGACACAGCCAGCCTGACAATACTGAATATTAATGGCTAATGAGCTAATGAATGCAATTAGCACTAATTCAGTGACATTCAGATAGAAGATGCTGAGGATTTGAAAACATTATACTTACGTTAATGTTTCCTGACACACTGACAATTTAGAGGATGGTTTCTATTAGCCTGTGAGTTTGCAAAGAGAAACCTCCACCTCCTCTTTCTCCTGCGATCCTCTCCTCCTTAATCCTTATTCCAAGCATTCCAGGGGCTGTGCAGATCAACACAAATAGGCAATTCCTACTCCCTGCCACAGCTCTCTGTGATGGGCAGCGCCTATGTGCAGCTGAAAGAGGGTTTTTTCCTCATAGATCCCTTTTCTTCGCAGGCTCTTTTCAGTATCTGCTCCCTTGCTTAGCTGTTCAGCATACTGCATTCAATTTTGATAGCTACTGCTGAGTGGTGCAAAGAAACCTCACTGGTGCCACGCTAATGATAGCTCAATCTCTCCCCACCTCCACAGCTCTTCCCCAACGTCTCTGCTTCCCTCCCAGCGTCTGGAGAGGAGAGCTCTGCAGCGTGGGAGAGAGGAGACTCAACCGCACACACCACAGTGCTGCCGCAGCCAGAGCTGTGCACCCAGTGTGGAGGTGCAGAGCCAGACCCTGCTCCTGCAGTGCCTGGAGCTGACTGCCTGTGGCTCCTGCAAGCCACAGCCAAACTGCTCGTGGGTGCCTGCCTGCCTGCCTGGGAGGACATGGCTCCCCAGGGTCTTGGGGACAGGGATGCTGCCTACTGCTAAGCTGGATGCTGTTTCAGTGGCCCTTTTACCTGACAAAACAGTGCTACTTGAATTAAAGAGGTGGCACTACAGAACCTCTTGCTCCAAGGGTTTGATGGCACTTCCAGTCTGCAAGCAGAGGAAGAGAGTATGAAGTGGAGTCAAGCTGGGACAATGAAATGTTTATACATTTAAGCTGGACATGAGTTTGTTCAGCTCTATCACATTCAGGCCAGTGAGAGGATTCTTGCTCTCCTGTTTTAGACTTCCAAAGTCAATACACCTTGAGCCCACTTTGATTTGTTACGCCTAAGAATTAAGAAAGAAGGTGCAGTGGATACATGTCCTTTGAAACAGCCTAACAGGGCACTTGCCATGCCTAAGCATCTTGTTCAGAGCACAGAGAATACTAATAATATAATACTAAGAATAAATACTAAGAACACTAAGAATAAAGCAGAGGCAGTGTCCCTTTACAACACTGGAGTTCTCTGGGAGGATCCTGGCAGAGCCATGGAGAATTCTCCAACACTGCAGCAGCAGCACAAGGGAGTGTGCACATGAGAGGGACATCCACCATAGCAGCTCTGCTGTACCTGGCCCTCACAGATGGACTGATGCCCACAGCATTTCTCTTGCAAGGGCCCAGCATCTGTACTGGATTTGTCCTGCTCTTCTAATGTTCCTCCAGGCTGTGGCAGTTCTGTCTCTTTGCTGGTGAGGACAGTACCAGGTCCATAGCAGCTGCCCTGGATCCTATACCTTGTCAGCCACAGAATTGTCAAGAAAGCCTGGGCTCAAACAAATGGGCAAGGTAAAGAGGAGAGGCAGTGTAAACACAAGTAGTTTAAGAACAGGATCCACAGACCTACTAAGTACCTTGGCTCTTGCAAACATTACGCTGTTGCCTAATCATGTGGGACCCGAGACTCCTTTTTTCCCACCACATATGAATGTTCAGTCTGCTCACTTTTGCATGCTTAAAATCTGCTGGTAAACAACCTTAGACACTTCAGGACTCTGAAATCCTGACGGATGAGGTAAGTTCCCTGTGTCTAACACAAAAACACACCTGAGAGCCACAAAACATCTTTGTGCATCTTATCTAAATGGCTGAGTTTCCCCAGAAGGCCCATGGTGCAGCAGACCCTGAGCCAGAAGTCCTCATGTCCCATGCGACTACCAAGGTATAGCTATATTCACGCTGTATGTCTTCAACTGCACATCCCAAACCCACAGTGACCAAACCAGCTCCCTGCATAAATCTCTATCAGGCATGGCGATTTAGATTATTAGGACCTCTCTACCACCAGCCAGCTGGGAATGAAACTTGATCAAGCCAAAAATAACCTGATGCTCAGGCAGTAAAAACAATTAGCACTCAACTGCCACAGCAGCACAATGCCGTGGCTGCTCACGCTCTGTCTGGCATAGTCTGTACACCTAAGCAACAGGGAGACTTCAGACTTCTCACCTGTAACAAACCAGGTACAAAGGACTCTGTTCCCACATAAACACCAGCCCCTTTAGCACAGAGGGCTCTTTGTAATACCAGCAGGAAGCATCTCTTGCCAGAGGCTTATCCCCAGCCCGGCCACAGCCCTGCTGCTTCCTTAAGCAACTCTAAAAGGCACAGGGACATTGTGTCATCCCTAGGGAACACCTACAAACCTAGGCAGTAGATTTCCCCCTACATGCAATAATAAATGCAAAGCAAGATCCTTAGGTGAAAAGACATCTGCACTGGGTGCACCAAGAGCATCAGGCACATCTGAAGGCTTCAGGCTGGGCATGTCTCATGGCCAGACACTGCTGGGTGCCCTCTGACACTGTTTGGGAGAGGTGCAGAGCTGCCCATGACCATGAAACCACCACTTGCCAGGCAGCGGCACCCAGTGCCTACAGCAGATCTGGCAACCTCAAACATAATGGATATGGCCAGCATCACCCCTCAATAACGGACAATGAGTCATCTGCAGCCTGCTGGGGAGGAAAGAGTTAACTTGTATTGCTTACTCAGTCACCACGGAAAAAAAGGACATCCAAAGTCTGTCTGCTCAGCCTTTTCCATGCATCCTCTCCTCCATCTGCGTCTGCTTCAGGGTTGCTTCAGCCCAAGCAGGCTCAGCCCCTGCACCCTCCTCCCCACTGCTCTTCTGCAGCCCCTGGGTGCAGTGGCTCCTGCCCCCAAGCTCCCCGTGGCTGTACAAACATCCTGCCCCAAGAACCACTATTGGCTATATCCCACAGCATCTGGGAGGTACGGCCCATCTCCAGAATTTTATTGCCCATGGGTTTCAAATTTCCTTTCGCAGAGGCCACAGGAAAGTTTCCGTCTGTGTCACAGGATGTGTTATATAGCAATCAAAACCTGTAAAGTGCTCAGTTTCCCCAGAAAACGATAAAAAAAGCTCTGTTGCCCTGCTAGTTTCTCAAACAGGAGCTATAATTAAACACAGCAACCTCACTCCTGCTGGCCTGCCAACCACCACCTGCAGCAACTCTCTGACCCCTGTATGCGAGCCTGGGCAACACCTCAGGGGAGAAATGCTTGTTTGCCTCTCACAGCAGCTGGCAGGGCAGCCTGTGATGTGCTGAACGTGCTCGGTCAGGCGCCCTGCACAGCTGTGGTGACCAGCACTGTACACAGGACTCCCCACAGGTGCCCAGCTGGACACCTGGCCACACCTCTGGATGGGCTCAGTGGACTCCCGGCACAGGGCACAAACAGCCTTCACCTTTTGTCCACCACACTCATGCGCTCAGCCCCCATGTGCCAGCCTGGCCATGCCACCCTGCCTTCTCAAGTAGCCCATCCCTGGCTGCTGCGTTGTGTTTTGGCTGCAAATACAAAGGATGCAAGGTACAATGGTAACAGTGTACTACAGCTGCTTCAGCACCTCTCATCTGTGTTACTTACATAAAAGTCCACCCCCTGCATCATCCTCCTTGCTGCCACCAAGGCTCTCAGCCCAGCCAACCACAGCAATCCATCACCCCAAATCTGCCCTTGCTCTCCCCAAGGACTCAGGCAGCCTCCCAGCCTTAGCCTGCACCCATCCCCTCGCTGTCTCAACAGATGGCCACAGCCAAGCAGTTAAGTTTCCCAGGAAGCCAGGAGGATGGAGAGAGAGAGAGGGAAATAGGACATATTATGATCGGGTGCTGTTTTTCTTTCAGGGCATTAAAAGAGGAGAATTCTCTTTGATTCCCAGCTGCCTTAGACAGGTGTTTCTGAGAGACAACCCCAGAAGCTTAACGGGCCATCTGTCCTGCAGATGATTTCTACAGGGAAACATTAGAAGGAAAAATAAAACCCATATGCACACACACAGAAACACAAAAAAACTCCCAACCAAGTAAATCAAGCCTTGCTACTGAAAAAGAGCAGCTTAAAAAGCTAGGAAAGCTGTTCAACCAAACAGGGTAACACAGGTCAGTTTTATAGAAAGTATGATGCAACTCTTTGTTTCATCTCCTCTGCCTCACACCTGAGACTCCAAGGAACTCTATGGAAAGCCCCTGGGAAGAGCCCATACATGTGCTGCTTAGCCACAGCACTGCTGAATACTGAATCTTCACAGCAACATGGGGCTTCTCGGCACTTCTTTTCCTGACAGCCTCCAACCTCTCCAGATTTTCTTTCCACTGTGCCCCCAAGCACCTGACAAGAGACTTTCATGAATGCTCCAGGAAGCCAATGCTCTTTATTCTCAGCAATTCCCTGCACCTCTGTCCCTTTCCTGAATTCGAAAGAAAATTGTTAAGAAAATACGAATTGGGACATTAAGCCCCCTGAGCCACACACAAGCACAACATCCCTCTGTATACTGTCACTGAAATAGTGATTTCAAAGCCACTGTCAATGGATTCCCTCCCCAAAGACAATAATCTACACCTCCAGCAACATTAGTTCTGTCTGCAGTCCCAAACTTACTCAGCACAATGCAACTACTATGATTTATACACTACCTACATGTTTACAACCATTAAATGGAAGATGAAATGAGTCTGTTCCACTCCAGCACCACAAAAGCAGATTCCTAAGCAGTTTCATGGGTCAGTTTGCAACCCCAGCCTGAGAACAACTCCAGCAGGACACCCCAGCAGCATCAGATTATTTTCTTCCATTTGAGTGGAAAACAAAGGGTTTCTCATCTCCATAGTCTGTCATGATATGACCAGATGTGCAGTCTAGGCACTCACAATGGGGAGGAAAAAGGGCAGACGAATAAATTTGCATTAAGCAGGAAGATTGTCTTTTGGTCCAGCCAGGGTATTTCCTGAGTCCCAGGCAGACAGGCACTCACAGGACTCACACCTCTCATTGTACAAGAAACAGTTTCCTTCTATGATGCAGAAGTCCTGTAAATCAGGCCTGATATGAAATGACCCAAGTAACTACCAGTCAATAGCTGAGTTATCAATAACCCTGTTATAGAGTATTTCCCATACACACGGTTACATCCACATCCTGTAAGAGTTTATTATTTACATAATGCATTTAATTTATAAATAATAACAAGCTATATATCAATAAATTAAGCCTATAATAAATGTACATATATATAGATGTACATACCTATTTATACATATAAATATATGTATTTGTACATGAATATGTATATAAATATACGTATTATATATACATACACAAGTAAGAAATATGGGTTGATTTGTGTGGACTTACTTTGTGTCCTGCTGCACAATCTCTTGACTGGTTAGTAAAGAGAATTCAGACTACCAGACCAGCCAAGTATGTTGGCTTTCACCCATATTTTGGTCTCAGGGATGAGATGAGAAGCTTGTCCCAGGCTCCTTCCTGGGAGATGTCATTGAGTGTCTCAACTCCTGCTTCTAGATCAACCATTTACTGCCCTAGAGACTAATACCACCTGTGATCTCTCAGCCCTGGACTACCACCCTACACACCACTTGGACCCATCACTGTATCACCTTCTAATATCTTCCCTAAACAATCTGCCAATATTAAGCCCTGTTCATTCACACACAATTACAACTCTGTGTTTATCACTCTCTGATGACTCCTTAGACATTAATAAGCCCAGACATGCAGACAGGCTCGGGGAGTTGCTTAGCAAAAACATGATGGAGAAGGCCTCCCAACAAAACACATACTTCAACTACTTGGTAGCCTATCCCAACGTGGCAAAAATCTCCCTCTGACACCTTAGCAGTTTCTATAGCAACAGGTTACTGCTAAAACTGTCAGATGCAAAATTCCCCATGTTGGGCAAACAGGAGCTAGGAGGACAGATTTAGAAGAGGAAAACTTCTGAATAGCTGCTGCCAGAGCTAGCACAGGCTCTGTTAATTCACAAGTTGGTGGTGAAACAACTTGAAAGAAATTTCTAGCAATTCACTAGAGGGATAGCACATGGTGTACTGGGACAGTGTCCCACAGCATCCCCCAGAATGAGAAGAAGCCACAAGAAGGAGCCCTCTCCTGCAATGAGGCACTTCAAAGTGAAACCAGCTATTTCTAGGATAAGAACTACAACACAGCATGTAGAGTAAGAAGCTGAAAGCCAAACAATTAGATTATAGGTTTGGCAGAGCTGCTGCTCCTTTCATAAAATCAAGACTGGGTCATTAAACCTCTGAGACCTCAGTTTTCCTAGCTGTATATGAAAAGTAAATCTACCACATAAGTTCATATGGCTCATGTGCAGCAGGTAAAACATTTCACAAGCAATGGCCCAGCCACTGTACCCCACCAGTGCCAGCTTGTGACACCTCAGCCTGCTCTGTAGATGCCTGTACAGCACTTGGTTCATTACACACAACGTGTCAGAGGCCCTTCCTGGCCTGACTAACAACCAGCTTAGCATGACATCAAGTTTTTTTTTTTGTCTGTCTTCATTCACTGCTGGTAGGAGAAAGCACAGTGGAAACCTTGAGGTGAACCTCACATCGATACTGCCTTCGCACACACCAGAAGCTCTCCAAAGATTCTCATGGTCAGATTAAACCCAGATGCAGAAAATCAAAGCAGCCACAGCTCAGCACAGAGCTGCACAGGGGAGGAAGGTGGAAGGAAGCCCACCACACCGACAAGTAGTGATTGCATTTGCCAGTGTGGTTCTCAAGTCAGAGTCCTGAAGAAGCCACAGGCTTTCCCCACAAACACAGCACCCGCCCCCCTGGAACTCACACCCACCTGACTTTGCTTTTATGGGCTGCTGAATCAGGGGAAAACTCTGCATGCATCCATGTATGTGGATGTGTACATGTTTGTTTATGCATGAGCTGTCAATCCCAGAATTATGCACAGATCAACAAGGCTCTTTGAATTCCCCGACTGTGAAGTGCGTGACATTTAATCTCAGCCTTCCTTTTGGACTTCATATCATGCATTATCAACAATGGCTATTCAGCACACAAGTACCCTTTAGAAAGCTTTCATCAGAAAAAGGAGCTAATATAAAGGAGATTGAAAGAGACAATGTCTCTGATGCATGACAGGTTCTCCAGCTTCCACAAAAGGCCAGTGTATGTGTACTGTGAGGAGCATGCACAGTGTCAGTCTGCCCCCAGCCCAGAATAAAAGCACTTCATGGGTGGAGAGAATGGAGTTTGGAAGCATCAACTGCAATGGACTCTGTACATCTCCTCACCTCTGTCTTTTAGGCTCACTGGGGAATAGGCAGGGTGAGCCATCCTAATAAAAAATTAGACAACAGCATGCAAGGAAAGGGTATGGAGATGCTATGTCCTAAGTAACTCTTAATAGTCACAGCCACAGAGGACCCACGTCAGCCTAAGAAATTAAAGCAAGGTTTCTCTTTCTATAGCAGAAAGGACACCAGTATATGGCATAAATAGCCTTGGTGACAAGGGATATCTGAGAACGGACAGGTCCCACAGGAGCTCTCTCTCCATCTTGCCTGGCACATCCAAGAAATGTCCTAGTGAAAAAGTGATAAAGGTAGCACAGACTAGTTCTTTTCCCTAATTTTGTTTGATTCCTCTACCCAGGGACAAGAAGGCAACAGAGAGATTCAGGCAGCAGCATCAGTGCTGACAAATCAAGGTCTCGAGTAACCATGGAAAATGCAGCATTGCCAGATGTCCCATCTCTACCATCAAGGGTTGTTTAAGGACCTTCCCTTCTTTTACAGTTTTAAGTCTCAGACACTTGGGTACAACAAGTTCCAGTAATATCAGGATCATCCATCAGGACTGTGTATGTGTCTATACACACACATGGTGCTTTGCTACTATGTGTGTGTGTGTGTAGATACATCTGTCAACAAACGTAGCACAGCCTCCTGGTTAGATGAGTTCATGACATAGAAAAGGTTTTAGTCAACACCTTCCCCATTACCTTTTTCTGTAATGTCATTTCCATGCAGAAGTGGCTCTGGAGGTTTTAAGTTGGCCTCTCCTCCCCCTGTTCTTTGTAAGCACTAATGACAGGCACTTGGTCTGCATGGTGATGTGATGCAGGGAATAAATTGGCTGGAGGGGATAAGCTCAACTGCTTTATTATTCCTCCATCCATCAACCCTCAATGCATCCTCCTTGTCCAGATATTTAAACAGTGGACGTTGACACAGTTCATGGAAGGGACTGCATGAACTCCTCATGGGTTTTTGCTAGCAGACAAGAACACATTCATACAGCCCAAGGGCAGTGCGGTGGGGCAGGAAGGTGGAAGGATGCACCATAGGTGCCTGCTCTTCAGAACCACACCAGATCTGTGGGCAGCACTTACAGAGACTTCACCAGCAATGCGGATATTAAAGACAGCTACATTTTATTCTCACTTCACCATGAAAACAACCTGGGAAAACACAGAGAGATAGTCTAAATTCTTCAGTCCTGTTAGGTGCAACCTTTGACTCCTGGTAGATTTCCTCTTTCTGTGGAGTAATGTTTGGATGCTCTTTATTCCTATTAAGCAGCTTCTACAGAAACCTTTCTTCCTAGGCCCCAAACAAAATGTTGGTGAAAAGCAAATACCACTCAGCTCCCCTGGACTCAGTATTGTGGTTTTTGAGTTTTCCTCTCCCCTCTGCAAAGAAGCAGCTCATGTTTCTACCTACTTGGAATACACCAAACATATGCCATGAATGTCATGCCAGGCAGCTAAAATTAAAAGTCCAACAGAAAAACTACAAGGGACTTAAAATCATGGATGTTTAAGATATCTTGTTCAGAAAATAGCCTGCTTCCTGGAGCTCTGGTTAAGACTGGCAACACAGCCCTCCATTTCCATAACACTGTCCTTCCTGAGGACTCCATACAACGTGGCAGTGTCTGCACCCAGGCTGTGCTCCAGCCATTGCCCACACATCTCTCACAGCCTCGCAGCAACACTGTACAGGCACCAGTGAGGCTGCTGCCCAGCTGGGTGTATGTCATGCATGGCAAGGCAGGGACAGACTGCCAGGAAGGTTGAATTAAAAGCATCTTCTTGGCTGACAGGAAGGGTAGGAAGCACAGCTGTCCTTGGGAAACTGCCTGCTCTTTGTCACATCTATCTTCATCTACAGCAGCCCTAGCTGGAAGCCCAGAAAGAAACTGCAGCACCCAACAACGACTGGGATTATTTTAGGGCTCAGAAGTGGAATTCCTGGAATATCTGTTGGCTGGAAGAACTTCTCCAGTCTTTATATGACCACAAACATCTGACACCAGAGGTTTGTGTTTCACTCATAAGGTGGCACCACTACAAAAATTGCTTCTGCTGCCACCATGGGCTACTGAATGAACGGGTACTCAGACAAAAACACCATCTGAGTCACCCACGGAGCTTCCTGAAGACTTGGTGGTTTTCTCTGTAGGTCTCTTGCTTGGCTGCTGACACAGCCTCAAACTGTTTACTTTCTCAACCCAGGCAGGATACAGCTAAAAACAAGAAGATTGCAAGCCTTTGTGTGCTGTTCTGCCTGCACCTGCCCCTGTGGGCCAGGCAGTCAAAGTGCTGCTGCCTAATTTTAGTATGAAAAGGAGGGATTCCTCTCTGGTTTGCAGTAGCAGGCAGCTGCAAAGGGGACTGCACACTAATCTCTCTCTAAAACACAGAATCCCTTCAAAAAAATAATTAGGTGGCCAGTGGTATCTGACACTCCTCTGCACATCTCCCACTATGCCAACTCGTCCTGTAATACCACTCCTCAGGAGACCAGACTATTCAACTGCTGATTTATTCCTAAATCCTTTTCTCCCCATGCTTTCCTCTGTACCTTTGACTTGAATTATGTTAATCCAAATCCCTAACAAAAACTTCTAAGAAACTCTACAGCAACAGAGCCAGCTACCAGTCCCAATGCTTAGGCTTCTGATTTTGGCCCCACAGGTTCAGAAAGTGAGCACACAGCTCCTGGCCACCAAGACCAGCAGAAGTTGCTCAACCTTTAGCACTAAACCCAACTACAATTGTTTTGTTAATTTCCCTGTTTTGGTAATGGATCTCTCCTCACCACAATCACAGCAGCAGTCAGTATAAATCTGGACTAGAGCTTTCTTACAGACACTGGTCCTTGACTTTGCCCTGTAAGATGTGCTGAGTAAGGGTCCAACCAAGGTCTGGTATAAATGCATTTGGTACAGCCTAAGCAAGGACTTCCCTATCAAAACCAATGCACAAATACGCTCAATAAGTTGTTATTTTGCATACAGAGGGCTAGGAAGACATTTACAGATTTAGGTAATTGGAACACGTACCCACAGCATGGAATGAGGGTGAGAGGCTTGTGCACATAGTGAAACCCAGAAGGAAAGTTTGCCGCTGGGGTTTCACCAGAGCCCTGGGAGCAGCAGGGCTGTGGGGCCAGCACTATGTGCTGGGCCTTCCAGTAAAACCTAGTGTATCTCTGAGCCTCTTCTCCATCTGTCATCTGGGGTCAGCCACACTAATGAGCACTACAGATGGGCATTGAAATGCACTGAGATGCATTAGGCCTTGCAGATGACACAGAGCTTCACAAACAGAAGAAACCCAAGAAGGCCATTTATCATTTCCCTTCATGTGTACACTATTGAAAGTGTCTTTGGTTGTAGCTGGATTTCTTTGTGAACATCTTTTAGCATCTTAAACTTTTCAAACATGGAGTGAACTCATGCTAGCCTGTGATCTCCAGGACAGCCCCAAACTCATATTTTCCAAGGCAACGCAGAAAGCAACATGAACAGGCAACACCTGGTCACCACTTAAGTGTTGTTTTTCCTGGTCTGGAAAAGGTCCAAATGTATTTTGTGACCAGCATTGGGTCTTTTCCTGCTGAGACTTATTTTCACGTTCCTATGTCAAAAATACAAAACCCAGAAGATCTACGTTCTATAAATAATGTCCCCATAGTGCCAAGGTCACCAAGCCGTTCACTCTGGCACCAGGCCAGAAGCCAAACATAAACAGTCTCAACATCTTTCTGGTTCACGTGTGCTTTTTTTTCTGTGCCAAGGGAAAGCTTGTAACCAAAAACATAGCACTAAGAAGACAGACACCCCTACTTCATGCAGAGCTCCACCCAGGTCAACGTGCAGCCTCCTGGGCAGCCTGGTGGGAAGGCAGCCAATCCTGCCTGCGTCAGAGGGAGATACTCTTTGTGTTCTAATGGCATTTAGCGGTTTTCATCAGAAATTTGGGGGCTTACTGGATGAGGACCAAACACACACACAGCACAGAACATTTCACCATCCAAACAGCTCAAAGTGATGCTTCTAACCAGCATGTGGTACCATCCCTCCCAGCCCCTACTATTCAACATGTTGACCCTCAGAGAGCTGCAGGACGAGTGAACACCAGCTGCAGATGTACTCCTGGCATTTTGCACGCTTCAGCACTCGATGCTCAATGAGAACAATAGGAAAACATTTCCCTTTGGATCACGCCCCAGCCTCCAAGCAGCTCCAAATGGACTGAAAACCTCAGGGGAAGGTATCTCTGTGGTTTATTACCCAAGAGATCAATGACCACCCCAAGCCTTGCCTTGATGTATATCTCTGGAGATGCTCTTGTGTTTATATCTCTACAGTAAAGCCTCACTACAGGCTCACAAGCGGAAAGGACCAACTTATCTTGGGAGCATAGAGTAGATGTCACCTTCTCAGCCTCCTGGCTGGGACAACCACCCACCCAGAGAAGAGCTCCCTCGACCTTGCTCTGCACTGCAGTCAAAAAGCAAGAACACACACCTACTAAAGCAACCAAGTCCCCCCTTTTCCAGCTGCCATCAGTATCCAGCCCCTCTCTGCTGAGGGCACCAGGACACCACAGTTCATGGTGTCCCTCACACTCTGCTGTACATGCATCAGGTGTGTATTTATGCAACCTAGCTGAGACAGGGCTAGGGCTAGTTGAGGTGCCTGCATACTGAGGCTTAGGACCTTGTTTATTTTGGAGTTTTGCCAAAAGCTTCCTAAGGAAACATTCTCCCTGGGTGGACTCGCCTGCTTGAATTGTAACTACTATTTATTTATTTAAAAATCACTTTCCTCATCCACAGGCCTTGAATGCCATTACTCAGCAGCCTGCTATACTACAGATAGAGTTACTGAGCAAGTTATTTATGCCAAGTCCAGAACAGGCAGTGCTCTTGCACTCTGTAGTTTCTCATGGCTCAGCTGTGCTAGTGGTACCCTAATGTCAACAAGGCTTTGGCTGCTTGCTGGCATTTGTAACTCCCAGCCTTTGCAGACAAAGGAGATGAAATGGTACCCATTTATTCACTTGCAGCCCTGATTCTCAGGCAGCAGCAAGAGGGTCAGTTTCATTGCTCAAGTAAGAAAAAGGCTCACTGAACTCCAACTCCAAGCAGGGCTGAGGCAGGGCAAGGAGCAGGTACTGAATAAGGTGCTGCTTCTTGCTCAGCCTGGTTGTATCAGTCAGAGCTGTACTCTACTGGGAAGTCTAATAGCTGCTGCTGCTGCTGCTTTAGACAGAGCAATGCACCCGCTCAGATGGGACAGCCAGACCTTGCAAGAGGCATAGCAGACATCTCAGCATGCAGGAATGTGCAAGCTCAGGCAGAGATGCAGAGCCCGCTCAGAGCTCACCTTCCCCTCTGGGATGGCAGGAGGTCTGTCTCAGCTCCCTCTCGCATCGCATCGCGGCTCCCTCTCCCTCCATCCCCAGCCAAAGCACCTCCCCGCCCACCACGGCCAAGCCCTCCTTGCAGCTAGGGCTCCCCAGCACACCTACGGGATTGCATCCCACGGGGAGCACAGCTGCGCTAGCTTCCCTCATCCCAGCCCGAGGCAATGCTCAGCCACCGAGGCTGACCTCCCAGCCGGTGCCGCGGTCAGGACTCAGCCTCCCATTTCAGGCACCTGAGGTACTCGTTTGGGAACCGTGGTCCTCCTGTGGCACTTTCCGAGCACGCAGAAAAGGACAGGGCACTTCCAGGAAAGAAGTGACGTCGGACCCCTGTCTTTGAGTCGAGTCACAGCGAGGAGAAAGCCCCTCGCCACAAAGCCAAGGGACCGCCTGCGCATCACCTCTCAAGGCGGCACGGCTGCTGTCCCTCCAACGCTCCGAGTAACCTGCCACCCTCCCACCAGGATACAACGCTCCACCACCTCCTCCTCCACCCAACCCACCCGGACCAGGCACGGCCAGGACCGAGACGGTCCCATCGCAGCTATGCCCAGCCGGCACAAGGGCTGATCCCTCTCCTGCCGCCCCTATCCGTCTGTCCGTCGTTCCATCCATCCCTACCCCGTCCGCGCTGACTGCGAGGGGACGCCCGGGAGCGGGGGAGGCTGCCAGGAGCGGGGTCCCGCGGGGCGCACGGCCGCTGTGGGGTCCGCGCCCCCGGTCCCCAGTACCCCGAGGGGCGGCGGGGAAAGTCCGCGGCGCGGGGGGACGCGCACGGCACTCACCGCCCTAGCGCAGGTCTCGGCGGCGTGGGACGGTCCCGAGGGCTCGGCTTGGCTGCCCCATGGGTAGAGCGGTCCAGGGGCGGCCGCAACGCCGCGCAGCCCGCAGGCGGCCAGACTGAGCCCGGCCCCCGCGCGGCGCCGCCTTTACCGCGCCCGCCCGCCCCGCCCGCGCCGGCCCACGGCGGGCGGGACCCGCCACCGCCGCCGCCGCCACCGCCACCGCCACCGCCACCGCCACCGCCACCGCCCGACGGGGCGGCCCCGCCACCTAGCCCGGCACCGCCACCGGCACCGGCACCCCCGCCCGCCGCGCAGCAGCGCCGCGGCTGTACACCCGGGCAGGGCGGTGCGTGGGTCACCTGCGCCCGGGACTCGCCGGGTCCCGTGTGGCTTCTGCGTAGATTACGCGTGGGCCGCGTATGGGTCACCTGTGACCGCGTCTCAGTGCGTGGGAGCAAAGAGCGGCGTCCCGGGACCGGGGTCCTGGCAGGGAAGGAGGGCCGGGGGCACCCATGGAAATAAACATGGGAAAAAAAAGATTGTTGCATGGGAGCAACAAAAGGCTCCTGTCCCGCCCGGCCCGTTCGGGAGCTGCCGGCAGGGTCTCATCGCTGCATATCTGACGGGTTAGAGCTACCGAGGGCTGGCAGCGAGACTGTCCCGGTCCTTCTCTGCGATACAAATGGGGCTTCCATCGTGCCGGTCACGGCCGCGTGGTTTCGAGGACTGCTTTAGAATTCCCTGAGAAAGGCAAAAGGGAATAAACGTGGGCGCATATTTAAAACGCATATTTATTTCCAAGTGAATTGGTGCAGGGGAAGAGCCTGGCTGCACAGCAAACTGCCGGGCCAGCTCCCACCGCCAGCCTCGCCGGAGCCTGTCTTGGAGCGAGGCTCACATCTCCAGGTCCCTCTGCAGGGATGCAAGGAGACCAAATCGGGTGTGCTGGCATTTTAGTGTTTCAGTTGTCTCAGAGCAGATAAATTGTAGTGAAAGAGAATGACAGCATGGTAAAGGGCAAACATCAGGGGCGATCAGCAGCACAGGGGAGGCAGAGGAGTTGGAGGAAGATCTCTCTCTGTCCTGATTCAACTCCTTTTTCCAAGGGAAGTTTCTGGTGTGTTCATTTGACCCAGCTTGTTTCACTGGTCCAATTTGAAGGTATAGAAGAGGATGATGCTTGTGTGAGGGAAAGGGAAGTACAGAGAGTGGGAGTGGGTGGGAACCTCTTTAACCCCATGGATAAAACCTAATGGAGAGCCACATCCTCAAACATACAGTGTGATGAGGTCATTGCAAACACAAGGGTGTCCTTTGAGAAACTGAAGGCTTATCCACTGGGAACTGGGCTGAAATGTATCATTTCACAGAGGCCAAGTAATGAATCTTTGGGAAACAAGATTTCTTCAGAGGGAATATCTGACATTTCAGTAGCTGGTTTTGCTGCATAACATGGGGGAAAAAAAGTGGGTTTGTTTTTTTTTTTTTAACTTTTTAAATCCAAGCTCTAAAACAAATTCAATCCTGCTTTGGAGGTAATCAAACATTTTACTGTGATAAAGTTCAAAATTTTCAGTGTGATTGTGCCAGAACATATACAAGAGATGAAATATTACACATACTCCATCTGGGCTTTGTGGCATTGAAATATGATAATGAAATACAAAAGCACACAGAGCAAAATGAGACGGCACAGCCGAAACAATCACATTTTACATTATTGAGATGAAATAACTATGATATTGTCAAACAAGAAAAGTCAAAATATGTCATGCTGGCTTTTTTAAAGAGAAATTTGCATTCAAGGAGATCACTCAAAATTGTTTCAAAGAAGCAATGAGCAGTTTTCCAAGGATAGCTCAGGCTGCTGCATCAGGGTGAGAGTTTCAGAAGTAGTAAATGTTTCTTTTCAATGTTTGTCATTCAAACAGTCGTGTCATTTGATGTCACAAGGAACTCTGGGGTTATTTCTGGCATGTATAAATGTGCTTTCGAAAATATTACCCTCAGCCAAGATTTGAATTCATAAACAAGAGCCAGAGGCCTTCTGCAGCAACTGCATTGTTTGAGACTGCCTAGATCACCCACCCACCCACCTTTTATTAATTCAGAAGCCTGGGTCAAGCCTTTGTCCTCCCTGCTGGGTGTTTCAATGGCAAGACAACTGTCACAGGATGTGCTTTCAGCTCTGCCTCTCCCCTCTCTCTTTGATGCTGTTTGGTCAGAGCAAATCGTCACAGCATTAATACTAGTCTGTGTGACCACGTTTGATAAGTAACCTCAGGCTTTCATGCATGTTTTTTTCTGGGCTCCCCCAGCAACAGGCAGATGGATGGGTGCAGACAGCTCTCCCCTGACTCCTTGCAGGCAGGCGTGGGGTGCGACACAGCTCACAAGGGGGATCAGCAGCTCTCTGCAGCAGGAGGCACTTGTGAGAAGATGTACAAAAGACAGCAGCTGGTCTGCGGGAGGCTTTCACCTGCTCCACGCTGTTGTTACACGGGCCCAAACAGGCTTTAGTTTCCTTCACAGCAGCGTTAGTATGTGCGCAATCAACCCCTCGCTGCAGCATCTCTAGCAGGCACTAGTGGCCTGGGGCTGACATTGACGTGCAGTGTTGTACTGAAGGACCGAGGAAATCAAGTGGTTCAGAGTCACCAGCTCACTGTGCCCCAGGAGCTTCAGCTGAGACACTTAATCAGGCAGGAGAGAGGGAAGGATGGGAAACAAACTCCAAGCTATGGGCCAGAGCAGAGACAGAGCAGGGAGAGGGCTGCACTTGCCACTGGAACCCACATGGTCCAGCCAGAGCCTGGTGTTTGGATGAAAGGGAAAAAGGAAAAGAAAAATTTATGAGCTAACCCTAAGGAATGTCCTGCACTTGGTAAGAGTCAGTGACAGAGACAGTGACTCACAGAGAGTGGGACACAGTGGGGGCTCAGAGGCCTCAGGCAGCAGTGGAGAAGGGAGAGGTTGGCCCAGAGTCCCTCCCAAGCACTGCTCATAAATATCTGGTGGAGGAGCGTCTGCAAAGGAGAAGGGTCTAGCAGCCTCCCCCGTTGCGGGGGAGAATGCCTTTTGTGTAGATCAAAGGCACGGCAGAGCCCTGTTTTTCATAGTCCTGGGCTGGAGAAACACCAGCCTGCTTTCTGCATCTCCAAATAGGACAGTCTGTTAAACACGATGCCTCTGAAATGTGCTAAGGCAGCTACATCAGTAGGATTTGCTATATGCAGTGTTGAACACATTAAAATACATGCTGGGAGGATGCAAGGCAGGCTGGAGCACAGAGACTCTGTTCTGTTAGACCGTGCGTGGAGCAAGCCCCCGCAATGCTGATGAGGAGAATTTGGTTTTTCCTCAGTCAGTGCTGAGTCTTAATTTTTCTCCTAGGTCAGCTGGAAGCTTGGAGAGGGTAGGTAAAGCCAGGGGTTGGCACTGCCTCCTGCTCTTCCCTGGGGACCTGGCCCCTTCTGTCATCTTCTCTCTGAGAGCCAAGCCTGGGAATACCCATGAGAGGTATGAGTGGATGTGTCCTGCCTGTGAGGCAATGTATGGAGAGGCAAGAGAGACCAGCTTGCTGTGAGGGGTCAGAGCTGGAAAGAGGAGTGCTGCTTTCTCAGACGTCCCCTCCTGGGCCCTGGCAAGTGAAGGTGGTCCCTGTCCAAGGGGCTAGAGGCTGGAGCCATCTTCAAGCAAGCCTTTTGCTTACACAGCACCCGATGGGTGCAGACCTACTTTATTTAGTTACGTTGTGAGGTGTTGGGTGGGAGGATCATATTGGTTTGTGGAAAAGACTTGCAGAGGACAGCATGTCCCTCTGAGCCCGGGGAGGGGAGGCAGCAGGCTGGCACAGAGCAGGCAACTCCTGCAACTGAGAAACAGCTGAAATAATCAATACTCTGTAGATGTTTCTGGGTTTTTATTAACACCTCTCACAGCTCTGGCCATCTGCCAGGTGCCACTGTGAGTGACCCCAGCATCGCAGGTCCTGCAAGGCAGCATGTACCACTTGGGCTGGGATCACTGCTCATGAGAGGAACTAATTCTGACCCTGAGGTTGGACTGGGGCGTGAAGATGATGATGGGACACTTTCTTCACCAGGAGCAAGACACAAGCTGCTTTAACAGCACAGCAGCCTTTTTGTCTTGGAAGGGGAGCACAGAGATCTGGTGCAGGGTCTGTGTCCCCAGACTGCTCTGTGGGGGTGCTGCATAGTCACATGGACAGGCTTTCAGGAAAAAAAAAATAAGCTGTTGTGAAAATTGTGTTTTCTGGTCTGTGAAAAGTGGCAAGAAAGAGGGAAAAGTAGGTTCCTTATTGGCATGAACTTTTTGTTCTTCTTTCAAGAAAAGCTCAAAAACTTTTTTCAGGTCAAGGCATTCTACTTTGGGGCCTGCAAAGGGTTGCATTTGAATCTCTGTCTTTTAAATAATTTTTTGTATACACAATTAAGCAGAAAAATAGTCATTGGAATACAAACTTTAAAAACAATGTCTGCAAATTTTATCTGAAGCAGAATAAGACATACTCAATGTCTGCTGAAATAGCATTTTTAGGAGGAAAAAACTACCAAAACCCCAAAATAAACTAAGCCACAAAAATTAAAGTGAACAAGTTATTCCCAGAGTGTCATCTGAAGGAGCCAGAAGGAGTCTTGTGTGTACCCAGGTGTCACTGAAAGGGGCTCCAGCACCTGCACAAAGCTCCTGCAGAAGCTTTGTTATTTCAGTGGGTTGGGCACAGGGTCCATCCCCTGTAAAAGAAGGTCACATCGGAATAGAGCAATATTTTTTGCCTCTTTTTTCTTGCCCCGCAGCAGCTTCCCCCACCCCTTTGTCTTGCCACCCTTACTTTTCAGAATTTTACAATGTTTTTTTGCTCTTACCCTGCCAACTAACCCCAGCAACTGAGCTCCTCTGAGTATCCATGAGAGTCCTCTTTTCAGTCCATTTATGCTGTGCATCTGAGATTGTCTTGTTGTCCCTGTAGCATGTTGAGTTAGTTGCTGACTTCAATTTTCACCCTTTAGGGTGTCATTTTCTCACACTTTGAAATACTTCTTACTGTTTCCTTTGACAGATGCTACAGAAAATGTGCTGAGTGGTAGATTTATAAGATGTAAGATCATGGAATATGGTTAGACTATGTAGTCCAAGCTCTTCTACCCATCACAGCTTCTTGAATGTCATAGCCATAGCATACTCTCCAGAAAGGCAGTCAGGACTCACTTTTGCCCTAAAGCTACTTTGCAGAAGTTACCTTCCTGAATGCTGAAGGTCTACAGTCAACACTGTTTGACCCTGTGTCTCAACCCACAGGTCACCTTCCTTTCCTCCACACAGCCTTGCAGAAGGCACATGGGTGGCAAAAGCTAACCTGTTGTGCATGTTCTACAGGCAGCATCCTGAAACCAACAGCAAGTCTACAGGGTGGGCACAGCTTTTCTCTGGACACAAAAAACCTGGTAGGACAGGCAATCAAGTGCCTTTTCCCTTCCAGAAACGTGATGTTTAATCAGCCTTGTGGGAAAAACATATCTAATTTTTCATTGAAGTTTGTTTGGCATCCATCTCTGGTGCCTGGAGGTTTCTGTACCCTGTACTGATGGCTTCAAGGACATGGCACATCCAGAAGCAAGGTGTGACGTGCTCTCCTCAGCGGTGCTGGGCTTGGGCTGGGGAAGCAAGTATGTGGAGCAGCTGTGTTGGACAATGTATAATTGGAAGCTGTTGCACCTCAATGTTTCTCCATATGTCTTCTTCCTCATGGACATGTTTTTTTTCTGTCTTCCTTAACCCCAGGAGTAGCAGCTTTATGGCTTCTGTATCTAAAGGTCCTACATTTAGGTTTCACAGGGAGCTGCTCTGGAAGCATATGCATTTTGCATCTGCTATTAATAGATGAGACATCACAGGGTCATCTCCTGGATTAACATTCTACATTTGTCTCAAGCCTCCCACCCTGGGTAATTTTCCTCCTTGGCACTCAGGAAATGCAGATTGACCTGATTTGCTGCAAGAAAAATGAACAAGCCATGTGTAGGATATCAGAGAAGTGTGAATGTTGAATGGAGAATGTTGAATTGAGACTTGACTGTCAAAATATGGCAATGTTAGGAGTAAGCAGATATCATCCCAGCAGGGTTTGTTGCCTGCTGGCAATCCCAGGTGCTGTGCCAGTGACAGCAGTGCAGTGATTATACCTGGGATTAGATTTCCACATGGCTGCCACTTGTAAATGGTCCATGATTATACCTTGTGCTGTGGTTCTGCTTCCTTGTGATGCTGAGCACTGCAGGCAGGTGGGCAGTGGGCTGTGCTCTGGGGCTGCAGCTTCTGCCCCTGCCATTCCCCCCATGTCCAGGGCCGTGCAGCCACCACTGCCTCTCACTCCTGCTGCTACTGGCCTGGCTCCTCACCCACTGGCTCCTCCACCCACAGCTGGAAACCACAATGGCTTTATCGCTGGGATTGTGGCTGCTGCAAAGCAGGAAAAGGCATCTTCCATCCTCTCTCCCCAGCAGGGAAAGGCAGCAGGGAGGGATGTGAGCTGCACTTGGGGAAACCACTGCAGCCCCTCTGACATCTTGGCACCCCTGGGGCATTTCCTTGGGGAAAGCAAAGCTGATGGAGAGCTGCCCACAGGAAAAGAGCTGCCTGTGCTTTGTTTCGCTGGTACAGGCAAAGGTGAAGCAGATGGCATAGGCAAGCTGCCTGTCCTCTGCTACCTGAGAGGAGCCTGTCTTACACCTAATAAGGGGGTCTCCCAGCCAAAAGCAGGAGGGATACAGTAGTGGGAAAGGGGAAGAGGGCTGTGGAGAGCAGTGTTGCAAAACTGTCAGAACTGATGGGGCAAAGTGGGATTTCCTCTAAATGTAGGCACCACGCTGGAGTCTGGTAATGCTCTTGCTCATCTGGAAGGCTGTGAATGTTTCTGAGAAGCTGCAACAATAGAAGCTCTAGAAGGAACATATAGAAACAAGGACAGAGCTCCTTCTCAGCCCTGTCCTCTTTGATTTGAGCTGGAAAATTAGTGACTAAGCCTTGCTTGGAGCCCTTTCTTCCAAGGTCAGCTGTGCTGGGTACTCCTGTTGCAGCCATTGCTTTCTCTCATTGCAGAGTGGCCATGCTGCCACACCAATGAAATCAGGAGCAAGGAGCTTCTCACTCTGCCCAGACACCCTCAGCCATTTGCTGCTGAGGGTTTCTGGAAGAGAGGGAAAGCTCTTGTGCCAGCTCAATTGTGGTATTTTCAAAGGTAGGGACGTAGGGAAGGGGTGGCCGTGCTGTCAGCAGTCATGTCCCCAGGCTGTAGCCCAGGCCAGCCCTAGTGCTCCCCACATCAGTTCCCTGCACACCCCAGCCTTTGGTGGCTGGATACTCCCTCTCCCTTTTCTGTGTTAAAGCAAGCTGATTTAACTAATAATTACAAAATGCTGTGAGAAGGTAATCAACATCAGATGTTGGGGTAGGCACTGCAGCAGTTTTTCACCAACAAATATGAGGCTTCTCCCTTCTAACTTCTTGCTTCTGGTTGTTTATTGCTTTTCTTTTCTCACCTTGTGGACTGAGATTTCCTTGGCTTAATCTCTGACAGAATATGAGATGCTTCTCCTTTGTGTTAATTGATTTCTGCTGCTAAAGTTTCAGGTCAGAAGGGTGGAATAAAGAAAGGAGATGAATTCTCCCTTCTGATAAGGACATTGCCTGTCTCCTTTTGTAAAACAGGGAAGCAGATTATTGCTGGAACCCCTCATGAGCCAGGTTTGGGGGCTGGCACGTCCCCGGCATGTATACATAGTATAGATGGAGTGTGTGTTCTTCATCCTAACAACAGCTAAGCAGCAATTTACTTTCTAAGATGCAAGGTAAAGACTTCAGGACTTGGTACAAGACTGAGAACGAAAGGTTGCAAGGAAATGCAACCAAGTGCCACTGCCAAGCACAGGCATCTTAAGAAGGTATCTCTCATTTTCCCAGGGCGCTTTGCCCAAAATACATGCAGCACACACCAGCCCTGGTCCTAATGACCCACTCTCCAGCAAGTAACCCCACTGCAGTCTCCCTGTAATTCTGGATGGCCCCTTTCTGGAACAGCTCCCAGATATACTAGTTTTCTTTTCATCTTTTCCTTAAAGAGTAAGTGTACCCCCAGCATCCAGACCAAGTGCCTGCCTCATCTTTGAATCATCCCAGGCTGCTGGAGACTGGGGAAGGGGCTCTGTGCCTCCCACTGGGGTTGACAAGGATGGAGGGAGAAACCCATGTGCTCTAACCACAGCTCACCAGTCAGAGAAGCTGTGATCCCCAGGGTGTCCTCCCAAAGAGAGGGGAGGCAACCCCCCTTGGCAGAGCCTCAAAACAGGATTTCCCCCTGCAACCTTAAATGACTGTGTGCAGTGTTTATAGTGCTGCCCGCTGTTCTCTGCATGCATGACGAGGTCTTTCTAATTAATTTATACGAGAGGCATGGCCAACCGTACTTGCACAGCATACTACAGATTAAATTTAACATCAAAGAGCAGTTGTGAATGTTTCTTGGCATATATAGGCCACCTAGTTTAACATTTCAGCTGTTTCTGTAGTTAACTGCTTCAGCCCCTGGACAAAGCCAGGCAACTGCCAACAGCTGGAAGGCTCCAGCAGAAAGGGCAGAGCATCCACTACAAACCTCTTTGCCTACATGGCACTTTCAGAGGCACAGCTGTGCAGGATGACACTCTGCATGACCACAAATATAGGACCCTCACTAGAATTGGGGCTGGTGGTTTGCTGCAGGTGTAGCTTCCCTGGCCAACAGCTGTGCCCTTCTCAGAGGCATTTGTGTCACTGGTTGGGATCTCTGCCACAGCAGGGCTGCTGCCAAGCAAGCTCCTGTGGTCTGCTGAGTTTTTGGTTGGTCACACACAACAGATCACTGCTGTCTGCCTCTAGCTGCTCCTGGCCTGGGTACCAGTGCAGCCAGAGCAGGGCTTGCAGACCCACACCCAGAGCATACCCACCTTGCCTCCTCATCTTGAAAGCTCAAATTCAGGGCTTCCTGCTGTTGACACTAAAGTTTTCAGTGGGGTCACCTTCCAGGGCAGTCACTACTCCACCACTGCCACTGCAGCAACACCTCAGAGAAGCAGTCTCTGCCAGAGATGGGTGTCCCCTCCTCAACCATCACTGCTCGTGTGCATCTCCCTGGCCTGTGACCATTTGCTCTGGGCTGTATAGCACCCATCTCCCACATTTGTGCTGTCACCAAACTCAGAAGCAATCAGTTGCTCTCCCAGAAGAAACCAGGATGTGTTCATACACCAGTGACAGAATGTCCTCCTGATGGTAGTGGTTTCTTTGACAGAGACATAGAAAAAAATCATAAACAGTGAACAAGAACCCAAGGCTTCTTCAGCAACTGCACTGTAGGAAAGGGAGCACTTTTGCTTATTGGAAGCCAAGATCTACATTAAAAAAAAATTACTCTTGTGTCCCTTGGTGTCTGCAGTGCACTGGAGCACCTCCCTGCAAGCAAAATGGTGCCTGTGTGGGGCAGACTTCAGCAGGCTGTCCTGCACCTGCCTGGAGTATTAGAAGAAGGGAAAAGCGTCATAAGAAAACTGGGAATTAGCAGGGGCGGCTCAGGGTCAGCAGGATCCAGACACTGCTCTTGTGTAGCACCACCCTGACTGTCTGCTGTGTGTGGGGTACGTGGTGGGGACACAGCACAATGGCATTTCAACCAGTCCCTTGTGAGGGAGAGCTGTGAGCTGTTGTCCATAGCCAGGTGTGTCAGGGTTTGCAGGGTCCCACATCCCTGCGTTGCCTCAGGCTGAGGTCAGGCAGTGCTGGCTAAGGCTTTCCAGCTCCCTCTTTCCCTGCTGATTGGGAGTGTTCAACACTATGGCAGAAGCAAATATTGTGGCTTAGCACATGGTGGTCATCAAAATAAGGATGGGTAAATGGTATGAGCTCAGTCACTGTAAACAAGGGAAAGTGCAAAAGAGATAAAACATTTACGTAGGTTTGCCCTGGTGACAGAGCAGAGACAAAGTTAAATTCCTCAACCCTTGCTTGATGGGGTTTGCACTGGATGAGAGGCAGGATCTGATTTTCACACAAAAGGGACAGAGCACTTGGTTCTTCTTCAGTCACTTCTACCTCTTTCACTGCCAGCCTGGAGAGCCACTTGTCTTTTTTCATCACCAGGCTGCTGGCCTGCCCTCTGCCCTGGCCATGGAACATCCTGCCTGACCTGTTGGACACCGATGTGAGTAGCTGAGAGCACTTCGTTGCTCAAGGGAGGACCCTGAGGATTCCTTTCCCTTGGAGAGCAGGGCCTTGGTGATGATCTAGAGGGATGGGAATATTCAACTGCCTGCTAGTTATATAAATATAATGCTTGGCATCTTTGCATATATATGTTTAATGCCATGAATGCCTTTGCCAACTCCCGTATTTTCCAGTGTGTTGAGTTCTGTTCTCAGTATATTTTGCCAATTTACTAAACATGTTTTCAGTCCCTTTTGGGCAAATAGAAAGCTTCCTGCATCTGGCCTCTTCATGTCTCTGGGCACTCTCTCAGCTCCCCTCATGCCAAAAGTGAGGCCAGTTCCCAATGCAGCTGCTCCTGAAGCCAGTTCTCCTCTCAGGAAGCAAGGACAAATAGCAGCACTTCTCAGAAGCATGCCTGAAGGGGAATGAACCCCTTAAAAGTGGGATTCAAAGTCATGGGTAGTTATGGGGAGAAGAAACTTTGAAGGAAGAAACAAGAAATATTGCAGGTTCTTAATCTATAAGTGACAGAGACTTTGTCCTGTCCCTGCTTGTCCCTCTGTCCCCACTTTCAGGGATGTGCAAACACCTCTGAAGCAGCAGGTATTAACAGTAAGTGAGGCTGTCCATCACAGCTCTGGACCAAAACTGCAGTTCTACTCTGTGCCAAGAGCCAGTCCAAAGCCTATGAATCACTTCCATACTAACTAGGGAGGCAGTAGGATTCTGTCTGTTAGTGAGTGCTTCTGCCTAATTAGTTTTAACCTGAAGTGATATGCGAAGTAAACAACCAGCACAAATGGTTACTAGTCACCTTGCTTTCTAATAATCAAAATTAAGCTTTAAATGCAAATTAATAGTAATGACAATAAGCAGGCTTGAAATAAGGCTTAGACATGTCAATGTTTCCATTACGCTTTTCCTGAAATTTCTATCCATAGCCAGAAAGGGTCAGTTTTATTGCTGGAGGTACCTCACCATAAGAGGCCAAGTCTCTGATAATGTCTGTTGTTCAGGATGAGCTCCAGCTCTCACTCCTAGCCTTGACCTAGAGCAGACTTGGCCTCAGTTTTAAACACCACACTTTTATTACCCATACAAAGAGCCAGGAGAGGTTAAATCAAGTATCAGCTGGCAGCAGACCTGCAGCAAACAGCTTTTCTTTTCATACCTGGGTCAGCCCCTCAGCCAGGCAGAGCTTGGATATAGTCATGGGGTGGTAAGATCTGCAGGGGTCCGTCAGGGCAAGGTCCTGGCTTCACACACTTTTCCAATGTATTCTTGTCATCAGGGGTGCCTCCAACTCTTCTCCAGTATTCACCTTGCTGCGATGCAAACTGGTCTCTGCCCATACTTCCTAATAAAATTACATTTTTCCAAAGTGTAAAATATCATTTCCCTAGGGCACTGGGAGGTGAGCAGGGCCAGGTAGCCAAGGAGAAAAATGGCATGACATTTAAAAAAACAGCACTACCAGAGAGGTGAGAGCCTACTTTATAGGAAATACTGGGAACTACTTTAAGTGCAGTTAGCAATTTAGACCTTTACCTCTGTGGGAAGGACATATGAGGAAAAAAGATGTTCATCATTTCAATCCAGCCTTGCTTATCACAAGTGTGAATTCCAGCTTGTGTCTGGGTGTGGATATACCAAGGCTGTAGAGAACCCAAACCGCATTTAAAGCAAGTAGAAACCAATTAATGCTTAGTAGGTTTTCTAGGGTCACATCTGACAAATCTCACTAATTTTATTAAGAAAAATCTTTATGGGGAAATAAAAAAGCCCAGTGTTGACACTCTTTATTCCTAAACCCCAAAGTTATTTACTTTGGTAACTTCAGCACAGACTAGTGGAAGCACATTAGCTTGGTGTCCTGGAACCTAAACTCCATGCAAAGTTCATCCTTATCTTTTTAACCCTTGTATTGTCTAAGGTAATTTTCTGAGAGCTTCTTTAGCTACTTTGTGCATTCATGAAGAGCTCCTTTTGATTATACAAATCATTTCCTCAGCATGCTTTATTACAGCAAAGCAGCCTTGCACTTCCTTATTCAGCAGAAACAGCTCTTGCTAACAGCCCAAAAACCTTCGCTTGGCAAAACTCCACATCTGCGTAGCTCTCACTTATCGACAGAGATTTCCTTTGCCCTTTTTGGGTAACAGCATGTCAGCAGACATTCAGCCAGGTCTGCACTGTGATGGCAGCAGCTCTGCAGTGAGTGGTGCCCAGGGCTGTGTGGCCTCTCCCAGCATCATTGGTGCTGTAGGGTCTGACCCACAGCCGCATGCCTCCATCACCAGCTGCACAGCATCTCCCTCCCCACGGAAAGGCTGTTGCAGGCAGCAAGGTAGTGTTAAAAAAATGCCTGCAGCAAAAGCCCCTATCTGGAGATCTCAGCCTGAGGGGTCTCCAGATCTGGGGAGGACAGGGATAATTGTACCAACTCTTCATCCACTTGAGTGAGCAGGGTTTTGGAGGCAGGAGCCCAGCAACAGCACTAACATTGAGGCTGCTGCTCAGGGCAACTCCTGAGAGACATTCCAGCTCTCACTGAAGGATGATTTAAGGAGTGTACAAATGCATCTAAAGGGCACAGAAGGACATGTACCTCTCCCAAACCTCTACATTCAATTTTTGCAGGTTTGTTTTCCCCTTGTCTTTTAGAGGGTTTTAATAATACCTGTACATATGTCTTTAGGTGGACTTGTACCAGTGAAATGACTCCTCTAGTTACAAAAGATCTTTGCTTAATTGGCCAAAAAAGCCTCTAGGCACTCAAGAGAGCCTTTGTCTGTGTTATAACAAACAGCAGTCACCATGGTATTATAAGCTATCTAAGGAAATGTGTATCTTAAGGTAAAAAATGGGTGTTTGAACTGGTTTTGTGAGCATTTGCTAAGTCTCACATTCTTTTGCACAATGTGCCCAGCATAAACAGTGGGTTCCTATTTGACGTGAGCTCATTAGCACTGATCTAAGCCTCCTGGTGCAAGTGACTGCCAGGTTCCCCAAGGGGACAGCCAGGAGAGTGACAATGAATTAGCTAAAGCCTACCTACTTTAATTCTATAAGATGAATTTGGGAGGAGTTTAATGAGATCTAAGCTCGCACATTGTTTTTCCGCATTGTGTTGCTTTTGGTAGTGTGGTATCCCAGCGTGACAAACGCCCAGTGCTGCCACCCTGGTAGAACAGGCTGTAGGGCTGTCCCCCAGAACAAACCACCAAAAAGAGCCTTTTGCTCAAACTAACCTGAGGGCGAAGTGCCAGTATGGACTGGATGGCTCCAGCACCCCAGCAGCTGGGCTCACCTTGTCATCAAACCAAGCAAGGAGGTGGCCAGAGCACATCTCTGGAGCTAGAGTAGAAAGGAGGGGAACAGAGGAGCAAGCAGAGATTTTCTTCTTAGGATGGGGAACAACTGGATTTTCTCTGTTGCACCTGAAACTCTCCTGGAGAAACCAGGGCTTGTTGTAAAACTCAGGTGGTGTAGCTGGGCTTGGGTATGCTCCAGGGTGTTTGCTTTGGGGGAAAAAATACTGGTTTTTTCTGAGGAAACAGAGAGTGGGAGACAGGAAGAACAATATAAAACAGCTTGAATTCCAATGGGTCCTTGACTTTTAGAAATAATGTAGGTTGCATCTTTTTTTCACATAAAACAAGAGAGAAAACCAATTGCGTTCCTCTTGTAGTGAGGCATAAGATTAGATGGGACTAAATATGTGTGTAGGCAGTTTATTAGCAAATGGAACTGAGCAGAGAAAGAAAACAAACAAGCTTGTTTTAGGGAGACTGTCACTCTATCACTGGTCACAGGCTCCCCAAGGAGAGCAGGCAAGCCTCTAATTGGGCTTATGCTGCAATGAACAGCTGGTGAAGATCCCTGCTCAAGTGTAGGAGAATTGTGAAATTTGGCTTGGTTGAAAAAATCTGCCGTTTTGCCTAGTGAGGCCAACATCTACATGGTTTTCAAGTATTTGTTGAGACTTGGTTACCTTATGGCCAGTGGGACTGCTGCCTGGTGGACCCTTGGGTGCAGAGAGTTCAGAGAACTGAGCTGTGCAGAATACTTCACCCATGAAGTTAAAAAAAGGATGGGTTCATTTCTAGGCAGTTCAGGGGATGGCAAAAGACTGCAAAGGAAACATTTTTTCAGGGCTGGTTCTTCAGCCACTTGGGCTACACCATCACCCGAGGTCATGACACAGGGGCTGCACCACTCGGTGGAAATGAGAAGGACAGAGAAAGGCAGCCCTGATTTTACTCAGTTTAGGCTGCTGGAGAGGGTTGCTTTGGGAATGTTTTCAGGCATTTAGTCATTGGTTACAGTGCTCTGACTGAAAGAATGACTTCCCCAGCCATTTCCACCTCCACTCTTCTGCAGACCTGCTCTCTGGTGATGGGGACACCTATGTGGCTCTTGAGCCACTTCTCAGCATCATTGCCTTGCTACAGCAAGGACTCACTTCCTTTGTCTTAAAAAGTGTATTCATACATCCCAATATGATTTTGATTTTTTTCACCAAAATGTAACTGTGTTCTGAAGTCTATATATGTGAACACTTTATGAGCCCTTTTCCTCCAGCAGACCCACTACCCATCCTGCTGTCTCCATCTTCCATTTAAGAATTTGATTATTCCTTCCTAAGGATACTACTTTGTACTTGTCTTTATTAAAGTGTCTCCTGTTATTTTCAGACTATTTCTTAAATTTATCAAGAGCATTTTAAATTGTAATCTTATCAAATGTGCCTGCAGTCCCTCCCAGATTAATGCCACCTGCAAATTTAATAAGTTTGTTCTCATTCCATCATCTGAGCCATTAATGAAAACATTGAATAACATCTGCTACAGGAATGATCACTGCAAAATCTCAGCTGATGAATCATTCCAACTTGACAATTAAATGTGAGCAGTTTTAAGCTACCCTTATACTCAGTCTACAGAAGCTGCCTTTGGGCCATGCTACCCTAAATTGTTTATGAGTGTGTCATATAAGCCCAATGTCATAAACCTTACTGAAGTGAAGACACATGACATTGACTGCTCCTGCCTCATCCACAAACCCTATTACCCTGTCAGGAAAGAAATTGGATTGTGTTGACACAACTTATTCTTGACATATTCCTATTAACTTAAAATTTTCTCAGCCTTATTATCTAGGTGCTTCAAAAAATTCTTCCACTATTTGTTTTAGGATTTTTTCCAGAAATAGTTCAGCTCATGGCTTTATAATTTTCTGACTTCAGTCACTCCCTCCCTTTATTCAAATGAAATGCTTTTTCTCTGCCTAGGAGCAGGATTTGCAAAAGCTCTCCACGGTGGTCATTATCTTCAGAGAGTAGCCTTAGGTCAATGTTTGCTTTGGGCTTTTGAAAAATCTCTTCTCCATCTGCACAAAAGACTATGAAAACCAGGGGAGATGTTGTTCCTGCACCGCCTTTCTTTAATGCTACTCATTTTTGGGATACAGGTGGACTTTTCCCGTTCTCTCTGAGCACCAGGTAATGCCTATTGCTCTAGCAGGAATAGAGATGCTCTGCTGCAAATGTAGCAAGCCCACTCATTCACCCACCGCTGTGTCAGGGATATGTGAGCACATCGGCAGGCTCACCAGCTGCGCTTGGGTTCTGCAGAAACCCATTAGGCTGATTTTAGAATTACTTCCTTATCGCCTAGCTGCTTCTAAAGAGAACACCGATGCTGAGAATTAGTAATGGGTGATGCCATTTGCATCTTTCAGGAGGACAATGAGAGAAGAATTAACAGCACAGTGATATTGCCAGGTATTATGATGCTAATTTTTCAAGTAAAGGGTCAGAGGGCTTCAGGCGGTTATGAAAGGAGGTCTCTCTGTTCTCCCTCGACCTCCCACACCCCACTGCATTTTAATTGGCAGTGGAAGCAGAGTACATGTCGGTGCTGGGAGCACTGGGAAGAAGCCAGAGTCTCTTCACAGCCTTTCTCTGTTTTCCCTGTTCTGGGCACGAGTTGTACATTATGGCCACCAAACTGTACTCACATCTATTCATTTTGGCTGTGCCAGATATGGTCAGAGCAACTGCATCATGGGCATGTCTGTGCTCAGTCAGGGTGTCCAGAAGCCATCTCACAAGAGCAGAGCACTGAGCCTGGCCCTGCTCCTCCCCAGCACAGCCACCCACAGTGACAACAACCTACTGGAGCCAACTTCAGTGTGGTGCTGTCAACCCTCAGTGAGGATTTGCTCTTTGGTGGTGGTTACTGATAACTGGCAGCCTTCAAACACAGCCTGACCTGACACGAGTGAGCTGGCATGGTCATGGGGCAGAGAGTAACCTTACCACAGCAAATCTACCTATCAGGCATTACATAGGTCAGGCCTCTAAAATAAATATATTGTGGGAAGAAAGGAGCAGCAGGGCTGCACAATAGAGAGGTGGGCCTGTGCATGTATCCATCCAAAACCTTTTCATGACAGATGTGCCTTGAGGAAAATCAGTTTATGTGAGTAGCTTCAGTGGGCTCAGTCAGTGGCATATGTGAGCAATTGTCCAGGCGCCCAGCTGAAATGAAAGCGTTATCAGTCAGCACTGCTGAGGCACAGCAGCTGAGCAGCTCTGGGGTTACACACTGAAAAGCCCCTGGCAGATGGGGAGGACTGCCTCTTCCTTTAACCCCTCCCCAGCCTGACAGATTGGGGTATGAAAGGGAGTCGCTGCTGCAGACTGAATGGGCAGGGCAGGCAGTGACTACGAGCAGCCGTGGGAAGGGATGATCCCTCAGGAGACTCTGCTCCTTGCTACTGCTGACAGTTCAGATGCTATGGTGGGATGAAGGTGCCAGCTCACTGCCGAACATTCCCCACAGGGACAGGTCCTTCTCCCCCTCTTCTCCAGGTGTGCTTCTTTGGCTTGGCATAAATTATTTATAAGTGGATAAGAGAGGAAGTTATAGTGTTCTAAAGTACTTTGTAGCAAAATCCTACCCTCTTTGCCAAATTCCTGAGGGCCGCAATGAGAGCAACAGGCATGGCATTGTAGTGAAGGTGGGCATTTCTTTTTCATGGTGTAGCTTGACACCCACTCTTCACTGGGTAATGGGGGTATCTCCCCCTCAGTGCTGGTATACGTGAAACTGGTGATTTGGGAGGGCTGGATACAGGATGGGAAAGGGCTGTGCCAGCAGTGAAGTGGGAAAGAAGACCAAGTTTGGAGAGGCAGGATGGGTGCAGGGGAAGGTCTGACAAGGTGCAAGATTGGGCAAAGCTCAGGGGTCAATATGGAGCTGAGAAGCAGGAGCTGGAGGAGAAACCCACTAAGAAGTAGGCAACAGAGGTCAGCAGGATGTAGGGAGGGGGGAAAGATGGGGGTTTAAATATTGTGCTGTTTGGAATTAAGCCTTTGGGATACCTTTGGGTTATCCCATCCAGTTTCCAGTGATGCCCATGAAAGCCTTACCCTGTGGCATTGCAAGCTCCATCAGTGTCTGCAGGAGGGGGTCACCTTCTACCATCACTTGCAATTACTCCTGGTGAAAAATGGATTTTATGCTGTCAACTGAAGCTTTATTAAGTTGATATGAATCCGATCCAATAAATTATTCCAAATTAAGTTGGGCCACAGTCTCCGAATGAAAAGTCCAGTTAATGAGGGAGCATTGTATCCAGAGGGTGAGGGGTGGGTGGAGGAGGGGACTGTGCCATGCACAACGGTCTCTCAGTGTCATATTCTGCACAGAGGGGATTTTTATTTATTTGTCTCCTTTTCATTCTGGGATGACACAAAGGAGGAGAAAATAACTCCTTTTCTACTCCAAACTGGAAATCAATGTTGCAGCTGTTCAAGCAGCACCCACCCCGATTTGCCTGAGAGAAAAGCCCCAGTTAAATGCGGGAAGGCTCACAGCAGCCAACAAATTATATTTCAGGGGAAGAAAGATTCAAGCCTCTCTTGTTTGATGCTGGTTCATTTACTGAGCAGCATTAACCCTTCTGTCTGCTGCTTTGTCAGTTGGCTTGAAGATATCCCAGAGCAGGCTCCCTGCATGAGCTTGTAGTGACCCAACCCCTCAGCATGGCTTCCCCTCCTGGGCTGAAGGGTCACCCATAACCTCTGAATAACCCCAGCATCTGCCACTCTGCCTCATTAGGGTCTGCGAGTTCACGCTGTATGGCCAGCTCCCGCGTGCCCTACATTGGTAATTAGCTTTCCAACGGGAGGACTGGGACCAGCTGAGAGGAAAAGAAGATTCATTACTAGCAGTAGGGAGGGAAGGGGTTTCTTTGCGTTGCTAACCACGCTGGCTTCCCATAGGATCTGCCTTTAAAATCTTCTTTTTGATTTTCTTTTGCTAAGCAGTAAGCTGAGCTGTGGAGATAATTTGTCTCCTGATGCTTTCAGCTCTGCCTTTGCTATACAATGGGGTATGAGATGCTTAAGGATTCATTGGGTGAATCAGTGGACCCTGGTATTTCTGCAGGGGAAAATATAAGCGAGGTGAATGTTTCTGACAGGTAGATAGCAGCTCCAAGCTGAGGACACAGAGAGATGGGCTCCTGGGCTAGAAAACCTCCCACATCTCAGAAGAAAAACCCCCAAGAACTGGACAAGGAGAAAAGGAGTTAAAAAGTGAGCTAAAAATAGAAACAACAGAAGTGCTTACAAATGAAAATAAGTGAGGATATTCTGTGGTTTAAAAAAATGAATGAGGATATTGAGAAGTAAAGCGCAGAGAGGCATACATTATGGAAATAAACAAAATGAGTCAGGGTTAAAAATAGGTAAATACTGAGAGCAAGAAGTGTTTAACATTTACTGACTGTATGAGCAGGAAGGAATTTAGACCCAAGCAGCAATAAAATAAGAGCATTTCAGGAAGAGCAACCTCCTGCCACCCCCTGCCTCCCGACTAAGCAGTTTTAGCTGCAGAATGAGACAATCAATGACTTGAAAACACACAAGAAAGAGGAAATGCAAGCGGCCGAACAAGATAAAGGATCAAACATATTTGGACTGGAATTTAAATGTTACTTGAATTAATAAGATATGTCCAACTTTTACATCAGACCCTACCGCTTTTGTTCTCCATTTCATTTTCCTTGGAGAGTAGTTACACATGTCAGTGTAAGGGTAATGGCTTACAAGTCTGAAGGAGGCATCCACAGTCCTTCAGTGGCTGAGAAGCTGTGCTGCTGCCTTCTTCCCCCTAGCCTGCCTCTATTCTGGTTGTGTCCCAAGAGGTTCTCCTGGACTATGAGTTGTTCAAAGCCCTTCCTATTTGTCTGTACAGTCGCCAAGCTGCAAGTGGAACAGCAAATCCTAAGAACTACTGAAACAAGCAAACTTGTCCTCTTGGATTTGGGAATGCAATTACAGAGCTGCGTAAAATGAGGAGGATTAATACTCAGATTTGAAACAGGGTAAACCACAATAACAGGACTGAATTCAAGAAAATTGCTCTGATTTTTGATTTATGAAAGGAAGAATGGCATTTCTCATCTGCCACTCACTTCAGGGATCCTGAGCCTTCGATTCTGTTCTGTGAGGTATTAAAAAGCCTTTCCATGATGTTGAAGATTATTTTCATTCTTTAAATAGAACTGAAAGAGAAATAAAATTCAGCTGCACTTTGTCTCACAAGAACGGAGTGGGACACATCGAGACAGTCCCTGCTGTGATTTATATACACCAATCATGTCTGAGGGGGTGTGTGAATAATACTTGCCTTGAAAAGGCTGTGGCACATCCGCCTCTCTTGTTATTATTGATCCCAAGGGCAGAAAGGTTTTGTCATTAGTTTCTTTAGCATCATAATCTCTGGCTCAAGGACTGGCTTCAGGCAGGGACAGTGCAAGGCAGTGTTATGGTTCCTGAAGAAGGGACCTCTAGGATCACTTCAGGCCATTCATCCAGCTCAGTCCAGAAGAAACCTCTCAGTGCATCACAAGCCCCGAAACACCCTGTGACAGATTGGGACCTTCATTGCCCAGGACTGACTTCCTTGGTTTGTGTGACAGACAGATTATTTTATTGATAGGAAGCATACAGAGGACCCCAAAAGAGAAGCCCCTTATAGACCATTACAACACACCAGAGGAGATTGCTTGCTCCTTTTGATTATCACCAGTTGAAGTGCTTTGTGAAACTGAATCAAAGGAAAACTACATGTGTGTCTGTGGCCTAAACCTTCTAAGGGCATGGAAGCAAAGGCTCAGATGAAAATCAGAGTTTGTTCCTGGCTGTCATGGTTACAGATCCAACAGCCCGGCAAGATCTGGGGAAACTCAGCTGCACCAGCTCCTTAACAAGCCCACAGTATGCAGCACCTTACAGCAATGGCTTACAATGCTGCCAGACCTGGTCCATGCCCCCAAAATAACATTAATATCACAGGCAGGTGTATGAGTGTTCTAGAAACACCAAAAGAAGTGCATCTAGAGCATCAATACCTCTTTTTTCTACCCATCCAACCCTTTATACCGATGCTTTCCCCACAAAACTAGAGAGGTGAAATAGGTGTTCAGGCAAGGTTCCTCTTATTTTCTCCCCAACCTACACTGCAGTAGACATTTTTTTAAGAGCTCCAGATTATTCTGACCATGACAGGTGATTACTGAGCAATGCCCTGAGCTGCCTGGTCTTGCTCAAGGTAATAAGCCCCCAGTGGTACAGAACACCTTGATAATTACAGCCCCTACAGGCCAATGATTGCTTCTAAGCTATCTGTTAAAAAGCTTACAATCCTGAAATCTGATGGCACTGTTCCCTTCCCAAGAAACTTTTGATGGCACAAAGTCATTATTCTCATTGCATGTCCTGTCATGTCATTGCTCCTTTTTTAACCCTAAGGGAATTTACACAGCAAAGTATCCATGGTCCCAATCCTGTGTTTGTAGCATCCCAGCTGAAAGCCATAGGAATGGCTGTTTTGTCACAAGACAGAGAAGTGCAATATTGAGGTGGAGAGAAAGTGAAAGAGGAGCTGAATGTTGTAGAAACATGGGTCCAGTTTGTTTTGAGATGCATGCTGCCTTACGTAAGAGCAGCACATTGTGAGCCATACTGGAGTGATGTGTTTTCCACAAATTGCTGTATTGCTCTGACTTATGCTTTTGGGGTCATCCAGAAACCCTGCTAGAGACAACAAAACAGAAGGCCCATAGAAAAATAAAAGGTTAGACAAGACTGTGTGACCCCATTAAGATGTGTTGTTCCCTTCTTCCTGGACTCCAGATCATCCTAGCTCCACTCTCACGCAGTGTGAGAAAGCAGCTTGTTCCCAGGCCTCTAGAGAATATGGGCTTGGAAAGAAAACAAAGTGTAAGTAAGGGTATCTTTGCACAGGCTGGTTAGGATTCAAAAGCTGAGGTCAATGTTTGTCTTGAATTTGGCTGCATCTCCAAGACTGCTGGCAAGTTGTCCGGCATGGTGTCTGCCTTGGTAGAGAGTGTTTAGAGGGAAGGACATGATCTGTTTTTGTTTCCACAGAGATACGATCCAGGCCACCTGGCTCAGCCATTCTGAGGCTCTTTTGCACCCTGTACAAAACATGCAGAGACTGTCTCAGGCCAAGAATGTGGCTCCACCATCCAGCCCCAACACTGTTGCTGCAATCCCTGCAGGGTGTACAGTCCTGGGGATGCAGCTCTGCTATGCCTGAGGAGAGTGAGCATCAGCACCCTCCTCATGGCTGCTTCCACCCTATTAAGCAGGCAGTGCCAGCCTGAAACCAATGCTTCTGTTAGGGAAAGGAGTAGAGAGAATGTGTTCAAATACTTGAGTAAGGCAGAGGGTACAGACCCAGTTGATTTAGGTTCCAGTAGCATGTTATTTAAAAATTTGCAATGCAACACGTTGGCAATTGTGTAATTGGTAGGCAGGAGATTCAAACAGTGTCCTTGCTGTTTCCCATCTTGGCAAATGGCCCTCACCAACTCCATGCCCTGATCATTGCTTTCTGTGATGGCAATTTGCTGCCATCACAGCATATCGTGATTCCAGGGCTGAGGAAAAGGGTACTTTGCCCATCTTCCCTCCTGAGCTGGGGGATGTCCTGTGTAGCTGGCTTGTGCTTGATTGCTTCAGTCAGTTTGATATCTCATCTCCCATCCTTGCCATAATATCATATTGCTGTGCCTCTATATTTGTGTTTGTTTTCCTGGAGCCGCTGCCTTCATTGCCGGTTTCTGTTGGCTACACAAATCTGCTCTGTTGGCTGCCAGATCCCGTTTTGGTCCCCACACAAATGCCAGGAAAGAACTCAGTGCAGCTGCTGTCCATGTGGACTCACCTGCCACCCCCTGGAGATGCAGTGACACACGGCAGTGAGTGCAGCCAGCCAGCCTCTGCCCAGGCATGGCACTCGCCACGCACAGCGGGAAACCCCGCTCCCGGTGCTTCATCCATCAACACCTGCCCAAGAGCTTAAAGCAAAACAGCCATAGTCAGAGCCAGAGAGAAAGATGACTCAGCCTTTTGCAGACATCTAAAGTGTGAAATTGGGATGATCTTTTCCCATATGTGAAGCAATGAGCAAGAGCATTTGCGGAGGGAGAGGTAGTACCTGTCACGAGCATCACTCCTACAGATGGGAGAAAACAGCAATCTTTGCAGGGAGTCTTAAATTTTGAACTCAGATCTAAAAGGCATGTTCATGTGTATCTCTTTCTATAATTAATGAAGAGGTCAGGGGATGTCAATTAATTTAGGTGCTCAAATTAGGGCTTTTTTCACGGGGGGAGGTAAAGACTGGAAAATTATTATAACCTGCCCTTTCTGTCATCATCAATGTGCCAAACCACATTATGTCTGGGTAGCTCCACATAAACACTGCTGAGTCAAACCAGAGATCATATTTGGTCTCTAACAAGTCTGTCTCATTTTCTAATTTTGTGACATAAGCTAGAGTGATCCATAAGTGGGAAGCAAATATGATGACTATATAAACAAAACAGGGAATGAGTCAGTTCCAGCATTCAAGTCACTGAAAAAAAGTCACTTGCTCTCAGGACTGTGACTTAGGGCTGAGCAAGCTTTGGTGGGCCCTGTGCTGGGGATATGGCTGGTAGAGAGGAGCACCTGGGAATCTGCACGTTGGTCCAAAGAGCAGTGGGCTCAGGGAAGTGCGATGACTTGAAGGCTTTGCCCTGCTGCCGTTTGTGCCTACTTTATGGAAAGAAGGACAAGAAATTCGTCACCTTTTCAAAATCTATCGCTGCCTTTTTTTTTTTCTCCTCCCACAAAATACTCTTTGTGGAACATGTAGTCATGAGCCTCACTAATTGGCTCCGTCTCGAGGATAAAGATTTCCTTTCTGGAACCAGTCAGCAAATATACTCCTGGATTTGCTTCTCTAATTTGGAAAAAGTACCCTTCCCTTTTCTCAAGTTGTTGAGGATGTAAGGTTTCCTACCTAGTCTTGAGGTTTAAAAGCTTTCAAAGGCGCTTTCTTCTAAAGGAGAAATAATGTTATAGGGCATTTTAATTAAGAGGAGATAATAATCCAGTAAGAACTAAAGCCGGATCCCACTCTCGTCTTCAGACCAGCTAATGACCAGCCACCCCCTTTTGTTCCTGCCTGCGGGAAGGAAGTCCCGGTGTCTGGAAACTGGCAGACCAGAGGCCCTGAGTTCACAGTAGTGAGAGCATCCTTGGCAAATTAATCTCATTTTCTTGGCTTCCTACTGAAAATTGCAATCAAAACTTTTAAATATTGTTGCTACTTGGCTGGTTCTTCTCCCTGACACTTCATTGTCCTTTTATTCTTATAACAATCTTTGGTTATGGGTTTGGTTTTTGGGTTTTTTTCAGGGAAAAATTCCTCCTTGGCAGTCACTACTATTGCAAGAACTCATCAATAACAATTTTTTTTCTCTAGAGAACTGATCAGGGCAGGTTAATGGGTGTTATTTGTGTAGGCCTGCATATAAAATTCTTGCTGTGCCTTCGCCCTTTTGAATGATTACAGCTAGAGGTGCACAGGTTTTCCTTAACAACAGCACACAATTAAAATTGAATAAGATAAAGATGATTCCAGGCATTTTTCTCTTGTTCAGACAGTGGTAACAGTCCTCTAATTTGTTCAAGAAATGGGCTAATTTTCTATTAATTTACTGGTTCTTAACAATATAAAGCCAAAGTCTGCTATCAGATATAAACCACAAAGCTGAGTGGGTCAGAAGCATAAGTCTTTTGATTGTGCAGGGAAACAGCATATTTAATGGATTGTAGAAAAGTAACTAGAACATCCAAACCTCAGTGTGATTATCAATCACAACCCCTTCAATACAGGAGCATCTTGTCCCCTCACTGCCTTGAGGAATATAGAAAGGTATTTGAATAAGTCTTCATCCCATCCCAAAGCCAAGAGCTGCCCTCTGGTTTTCCTGGGTTCAGGACATCAAATCACATTCAGTGCCAGGAGCAGAGCAAGCAAAGCTGAATATCATCTATCATTTCAATGCCTTTATTATTTGTGGCCTCAGTGTCAGAAAGCCCATTTACAGAAGCACATGGGGATCTCTTGCCCATCACTGCCACCCTTGAGACATTGTTGAGCTTTATTGCAGAAGAGTCCGAGCAGACATTGAGCCCATCAGCTGCTTCCCCTGGCTCAGTGTGCAATTCTTTCATACTGTTCTTTTATTAGTTTGTGGCTGATCCTATCTCTCCACTGAACAGTGCTTCTTTGGTATGAAATTGCTGTCAGCACTGACAGTTATGATTACCATCCTCCCTTATTTTGATTATTTGTATTACTCCACAATTTATTTCCCTGTCATGGTTTACTGATAGTGTATTCACCTCTGGTTTTGGTCAAGTCTGCCTATCTTCAATCCTTTTCCACAATCATCACAATTTATCTTAAACCAGACTTGAAATGTATAATGTAACTTGAAATACTTATTTGAAATCACTTTTATTTTGTTAGTCTGACTCCACAGAAAAAAAGAGAGATAGAAATTCAAAACCCACACCAAACCCCAGAGCTCATGCAATTCCTCTGGTAATTAGAATTTGAAAGCTAAGCAATTAGAATAATTAATACAGGTGTCTCTGACAAAGTCAGATTGACTTTGTGTACTGTAGCCCTACAATGAGTTAAAAACACACGTTCTTCAGTCCAGTGCAAGAGGTTCTAGTTAGAGGCACTGGCCACTCCTCTGCATATACCATAGAGCCTATGCTGTTGGGTTGCACACAGATATGGAGACTGTCAGAGCTATCCAAGGATGAAGGTGATGAACAGGGTGGGATTCTTGCAGACAAGGGTGGTCCATGATCCTGCCCTTCTGTTTCTCTCTCTTTACAAAACTGTGTGAAAAATTAGGTAAGAAGCACTAAGAGGGGCAAAGAGAAAATCACCAAGGCAGCAAGAAATTCAGAGAAACATGAGGAGAAGAGAAAGCTGGACATGAAAAACCCGAATTGTACACTGTAGAATGATTGAACAGGGTGAGGAGAGAGACTTGAGGGGAGAAATGGGAGAGTAGAAACACTTCACAACAGCAGCAAAGGAGGGAATTAGTCACACCCACAGAAGACAGTAAAACAAAATAAGAACTGATGCTAAAGAGGATTGATTTGGTGTCTCTCCACCACCAGACACAGACTGCCCAGGTGCAGGACAGCAGGACAGCAGGACACATCTCACCAGCCTGTCCCAGTGGGAAGTGCAAAGGGCTGGCATAGCCCCGAGGAGCTCCTGGCAGCTCTCCTTGCTGGCAGCGCCTGTGGCTCTGTTGCTGACTGGGAGCCATTGGAGGCACAGGGACAATTTTGCAGTAATTGCATTCTGCATCACTGGGAAAGCTGCTTTCCTCCCAATAAACCTGTGTGCAGCTGAGTGTAAACAAAGATAAAGGAGATTATCTGCTTCCAATTTAGGGAATACAGAGTAAATGGGCTCCTCCTATATACTCAGCAGGTCAGTTTATCTGTGTTTTATTTACTACTACACCATTTAAAACAGAGTAGTGGGGCTCCCCAGGACATGCCATGGCTCTCTGCCCAGAGAAGACCAATCCGTCCATCATTTATCTGCAGCACTACATGAGGATTTTGCCTTGGCCTGACTTGGTGCATCAGCCTCAAACAAACCCAGCAGTAGCCCAAGTAATTCTTCTCTTTCCCTTTGTCAAATAAATATGACCCAACATCCATGTTGCAAAGAAACTCCAAACCATAAAGATTATATCATCACCATCTTCTGCAGCAGAGAGCAGCCTTATTTGTAAATCAGCCTGACAATTCTTATTAAACCTGACACTTGCCATGGGGAACAGAGGGAAGGCAAGGGATGAAGCCCTCTGAGCCATGCTTGCTTCTTCACTGGAGAGCTCTCAGCTGAGCTGTGGAGCAAGGGGGTACCTGTAAGTCACAGCATGGCTGAAACCACCCCATGCCAGCCCAAAACAATGACAAAGTGCTTCAATAATGTCTTAGCATCTTCTGCAAATAAGGGAGTGTCAACATATGACACAAGGCACTCTTGATCCCCCTGGCATGGTTTTATTGACATTTATTGCATACATAGAAAAATGCAATTGAATTCATCAGAGAAAAAAATATGATGTTGATGGGATGTGTTTATGGCTGGATGTGTTTATGGAATTAATCAGATATTTACTTGTAGGCAACAAATGTTTTAGTGTTTATACATGAATATCAGTGCTATGGGTTTGATCTTGTTTTGAGTGAAGAAAAAAGTTACTCTTTGTTTTCCACTCTAGTGAGATCCCCACCTGGAGTGCTGCATCCAGCTCTGGGGTCCTCAGTGCAGGAAGGACTGTTGGACATATTGGATTGAATCCAGAGGAGGGCTATGAAGATGATCAGAGGGATGGAACATGTGAGGACAGGCTGAGAGAGTTGTGATTGTTCAGCCTAGAGAGGAGAGGGCTCCAGTTAGACCTTATTGAAGCATCGCAATACCTAATAGGGGTACAAGAAAGATGGGGACAAACATTTTTGTAGGGCTTGTTATGGCATGACAAGGGCCAATGGTTTTAAATTGCAAGAGAATCAATTTAGATTAGATATAAGGATGAAGTTTTTTACAGTGAGGGTGGTGAAACACTAGAACAAGTTGCCCATATAGGTGGTGGGTGACCCCTCCCTGGAAACATTCAAGGACTGGTTGGATGGGGCTCTGAGCAACCTGATTTTAGTTGATGTTCCTGCTCATAGCACAGAAGTTGGACTAGATGACCTTTAAAGATCCCTACCAACCCAAATCTTTCCCATGATTTGGTGATTCCCATGAACACCAAAATCACTAATTTCCTCTGAAAATAGATCCCCTCTCTCTACATCTTTGACATTTAAAAAATATATGCCAAATTCTGTATGTCAAACATTGCCACATCTGAATCCACTGAATGGGGAATTTTGTCCCTGGAAAATGCAGAAGTCTTTCCATTCAGCTGGCAGGGGAACAGCTCAGCCCCAGAGATGCTCACAGGACAGCAAAGACAGGTCTGCAAGAAAAACCATGGCCTCTCCTTTTTCAGCATATGCATTAATGGCAATGCAGAGCTCCTCTTGGTAGTTACAAAAATTTCTGAATCTTCAGAGCAAGGTTTATACCATGTAAAAAATCCCAAGTGATCTTAAGTGGCAGTTTTGAGACATTGCTGCATCAGATTCATCCTATTACCAAATAAGTATGCAGGTAGAAAAAAGACATTTTTTGTGCCTTTCCTTGCTTTTTCTTCTTAATTTCTAAGTGGTCAGTGACAAACGTGTGCTCAAGCTGTATTTAATGAGACTGATCTTTGACTCATCTTGCTTCCCTGGAAGGATCCTTCCCTGTCCCCAAAGCTCTAGGGGCGAGAGGTAACAAAGCATAACCAGTCTGCTACTAAACGGGGACTGATTTCCTCCAGACAGTCCTATTCATACCCCTGATTGTATGGAGTTTTTTATCCTTTGAATTTGAGTCTGGTCTGAATAAGCAATGGAAAATGTTCCAATTATAGATCATTTACTGTTTCCCCTTTGTCAAAAATTGCCACATGGGGGACAGAGAAGTTGAAAGTAGCAGCAAATTACGCAAAATGTTTGAACAAGAATTACAAGATGTGCCCAGATAATGATATATTTTTTGGTTTGCAGTCCTATTCGTCTATAGAGCATTAAAATGAGCCTTCTGTGGCGCTTTCCATTTTGGGATGAGCCTCTCTCGGCATGCTGATGAGCCCAGTCCTGCTGTGCTCCACCACAGGGGCCATGATCATCTTTGCCCTTATCTAACCATCTCAGCTCTGTCTGAGGGCACAGGGCATAGAGAAAGGGCCTGGGGTTGTTTTGGTTGGACCAAAGATGATGTGCAATATGTTCTCTCATGATTGTTGTTATTCTCAGTCATGTGTTAGAGATCTGACAGCCAGATCTGATGTTATCTAGTCTGAACCACTTGCACAAAGCACAGGTTTCTTTCCTATCCTGATATGAACAGGTTCTAACCCCTGAGGGATTTGGATTGGCTCAAAAAAAGGAGCATTCTTGGGACAGGTGCCATTACAATTAAGATGAATCTTCAGAGAGATAGAGGAAGATTATTCACTCCTACAGATAGGGAATGGGACAAGCACTTTTATGTATATTTAAGGCAGATAAGAAAAGTGAGTTTACAGCTCATAGTCCCATGTTGTTCCTTTAAACAGAGATTCAGCCTGATCCTTCTCCACAAAGGTTTGGTATAAAATAGAATTCATGTGAAAATAAATGTGCATGCATGTGTGCACATTCATGCGTGTCTTCATCTGTGTGTACCCAGAGACAGAGTTTCAGCTCTGTTCACTTCCAGATCAGCCCCTTGATACCTAAACCACATCTTCTCCTTGTGCTTCCAGAGCCTTGAAAGGCCTGTGATAAATGATGGATAGTCACACAAGGGCTCTAACACTCAAGCATTTATCTTCCAATCAATCATCTGGCAATTACTGTTCCTGTGCTTCTCTACAAAGTTCCAGGTGTCGACACACCAGAGGCAAATGCCTTAATGTGCAAAAAGAGACCTCAACCACCAGCTTTCATGGCCACCTGTACCAGGAAGACAGCAAGATTGCAGGGCTTCCCAGAACAGGAAAGGTTTGGGGCTGCCCCTCACCTCCAGGAGCTGTTTCAGGGAGTGGTTGTACCCCTTTCTATCTTGTGCAGTACTTTTTGATGGCTATTCAGAGCAGAAACTCCACTCCCGATCCTTCCAAAGACACAGAGTGCTGGTCCTCTTTAGTAATAGTGATTTCATTGGTTTGTTTTGTTTCTCTTGAGGACTCATGAGGATGCTGGCTTTTTCCTCACTGTACATGGCACTTGGCAGGACCAGGCTCTGAGCTATGAGCTCTCTCCAGCTGAGGCTTTCTGCTTGCCCTGAATCTTGCTTGTCCTTGAGTTGATGTTGGTTTCTGTTTGCAGCCTGTTCAGGAAACAGAGGAGTTGTTTCCTGTGCAGGAGACCTTAGCGGCAGCTCAGTAGTTCTGTGTTATCTCCCTTTTTTTAATTATCCCTGAACTCCTTATCTGTATGTTCCAAGGCTGGAACTTCAATGCAAATTATGGCTAAAAGAATCTGCTGTCAGGCTTAAACAGTACCAGATGTATTAGATGGACTGTAGCAGTGCATCTAATACAAGGCACCACCCTCTCTTACAGTCCTTGCCTTGTTCTATTGATACCCCCTTTTTGTGGGTGATAGGGGAAAAGGAGTGTACAAATGGTGCCAGCACAAAGCAACCATTTTGCATTTCACATGTATCACATGTATCACAGCTTTATTTTGCTTTCACTTTTCAGCTGTTATCACAGCATTTATGGAGGAAAGGAAATGTGTGGATGATTTGTGGAGGAAAAAAATGTGCCTTGAATAGTGATGTGGGTTTCCAATGACTGGGGAGCTGTCAAGACGACTCTTACATGCTGCATGAGAAGTTGTGTAGGGCAGTCAGGTGTAACTATTGCTTCCTAGGTGGGGGCTAGGAGGGCTTGGTGCACTTGGTGTGCTGGGCTTGTGTGGCCAGGTTTCATGGTGGCAGGGCTACAGGGGTGTCTTCTGCTGCCAGAGGCTTCCCACAAGCCTTTTGTTATATTTTTTCTTCCCTGTCCAGCTGAGGAGGGGAATGATAGACCAGTTGTGGTGAGTACCTGGCATCCAGCTGGGGTCAAGCCACCACACAAGGCTCTTTGAGCTTTGTCTCTTAAGAAAAGATATATGGGGCCTTATGATTCTGGTTTACTTGGAATGAAGCAGCCTGATACCATAGGCAGGATGGCATATGAAAGGAAAAATATCAAAGCTTCATTTAAAGCACAAGGTTTCCAATGCTGTTCTGGTTACTTTGCATGTCTCAGTTCTGGGGACATATCTTTCCATGTCAGTCAGCACTTCTGACCCACATGGGCCAACTCATGGACTTTCTGCAGGGATGTTCAAGAAAATGATGAAGAAGTGAATAATGAACTAGAGAAGTGTGAGACAGCACATTTTGGCCACTATACAAGCTCTTACTTTCCAAAATATGTGATGATTATGAGAAAGGTACAGTTCAATCCAGTGGGGAATATATGTACAAATTATTTGTAATGAGTAAGACTTACTTGGGTTGTTTAGTGTTCTCTCCCTTGACTGCATAGTTTCATGTATTTTAAAATTTTGTTTGTTTTTGTAGTCAAAGAGTATTCCCAGCTTTCTTTTTAAAATTCTCTCGGGCCAGTAACAACTCATTGGAAATCAAGTTGTTTAACTGAGGCTGCTCAAAAAACCCCATAGTTCTCCAGTGTGTTGCTTCTGACATCAACCTTCTGTGAATAAATCGAAAATTTCTCATTCACGAACAACTGGGCACACAGTTCTGACAGCCCCATTCACAGCCCTCCATGCCAGAGCAACCATCCTGTGTGAGCGTTCAGAGAAAGCAAATCCCATCAAGACAAAACCAGGCCAAGGGAAGTTAATTTAAATGAATATTCAAGAGGCATTTTTTGGCAGTAACAGTCTGCCTTTATTCAAAGGTGAAAGGCTAATTGACGGCGATTAACTTCAAAAAGCCTTGCCTCACACTGGTGGTGCTGCTGCCTTGCTTACCACGCCTGCACTGCTTCGTGCACCATTCGCTTTCATCCCTTTTGTACATGAAAGCAGCTACTCTAGTCAGGATAAAAGCCCACTTAATGCTGCCACCCTTCCAGCAACTTTAGTGGGAATTCAGAGGAAGTGTGTGATATACAGGAGAAACCCAAGCTCACAAGACTGAGCCATCTGAGGTAGCAGCTTTTAGTTAAATGTAATTTAAACTGCAGGGACTTCCAGTGCTAGAGGTTGAACACAAATTATTACATTTAATTGCCATTGGTATTTAATTGACACTGGTATTCCCACAATTGAGATGGCTTTTATCTTTAAAATAATTTCTGCTTTTGAATAGAATGATGTCCGATGGCAATGAAATTTGAAGTTTAGTTATTATATGGCATTTATGCATTTTTCTCATCACTGAGAGAATATAGAATCAGAGTATTATTTAGGTCAGAAGGTATGTGTGAAGATTGTCTATCCAGTTGCCCACGGGAAGCAGGGCCAGCTTGGACTGAGTACTTGGGCTGCCTGGGTCCAGACAAGCTTTGAATAGCTCCAGGGGTGAGGATTGATTTTAGCAGTTCCCAAAGTTTGTCTTTCCTCTGCAAAAAAACATGGTTATTCCTCCTTTTTGTATGATTTATAAATGGGATGGGCAATAGAAATTGTGGTTTGTGGTTCTCAGATCACCCCTTCAGTTCTGCTTTAGGAAATGGTGCAATGGTTCCCACGCTCCTTCCTTGTCATCAAAGCAATAATTCTTCAGTAATGTGGCAGGAAAATAAACAGCCTTTTTTCACATAGTGACAAAAAAGTAAATAGATAATTTATGAAATAAAGTGTTTTGAAAAGCAGATCTAGACCTCTGTCACACCATAATCAAGGTGTTTATCGCAGTATTAAAGCATACCTATGTGGCAAACTCATTAACATAGGTTACACTGGGTAGAGCAATGTGTACATCTATAGCATAACAGATTAGCAGGGGCACTGACAGGTTTCTGAGCAGTGAATTCCATGTGATTGCACCAGAAGACCTCCATCAACATCAGATGTGTTATAGGAATGCACATGAGCACCAGAGAACTGCGAAAGATTCAAAAAATGGGGATAATTGCTGCCTTTTTTGTGAGACAGATTGCATTTCAGAAAGAGTACAAAGAAAAAAAAAGAGCTCTATTTGGATAAGACTAATAATACTCTTCCTGGATTTTGGGCAAGAGTGCAAGCATGCACCCTGTTCCAGAGATCATAACCGTTTTTGTTATTAATGATGCATTCCAAAATTTTTTTAAAGGGCTTTACTGAGATTGTGTGTACATAAAAGACTAACTAGATATGAGGAATATATTGTCCTAGGGATGACATGTCCAACTGTGCAAAAATAATTAGTGTAGGGCATGAAACCTGGTTTCTGTCATCTTGATGGATGTTACATGACCAGGGTGTTGGATCTGCTCCACGTTATTCATCAGTGCTGGGTGACATAACAGGTTTTTATGAATCAGCATTTGGATTATTTCGTCATGAGTAGTGACACTGTGGGGGTACAGAAAGACCCATTTAGGTTATCCTGTAACTAACTTAACCCCAGAAGAAATTAAATGGGGCGGTACTGGAATGGCAACATCAGAGTGCTCCTGACAACTGCTTGCAGTACATTCAAAAGGTTGTCATGCCTACATGTCCTTATTTATTATAAGTATTCTCTGGGGATGTGTCTTGGTCAATTGTATGTAAGTGCTGGAGAGAAACCTATCTCACACTTTCATGCATAAGGTGAACTTTGGTAGGGCAGACAAAACCAGAAGAAATATTAATTTCCCTGCCTCCAAAGGTAGAGTGGCTGAGCTAGATGGGAAATGAGATCATTGCTCTGGGTAAGAGCAGGCAAGGCAAGCTGTCACAGCTGATGGCCATCTCCAGCTTGCTTCCTCCAACTCATACAACGCCTGCTGTTCCTTCCCTTACTTCCATGTCACCAGCAGTTGGGATTGCAGTCCAGAAGTGACAAGCTGGTAACACAGAGGCAGGTGTGGATGCTCTGAAAGCTGTAGCTGCAAAACGGTGCCAATATGGCTCAGGGCCCAGAGCTATTTTCTCCTGAGCTGAAGTGCAGAGAAATCTGACGGCCCTCCCGGTGACTGGGAATTTCAGCATGAGAAAGGATATGGAAAAGCTGCCATAAAAGAGTCTGTTTCACCTTTCCCAGAGGTGACATGAACCTCACATGAATGGGAAGGATCAAACTTTACAGCAAGGTATAGCGTAAGCATCCCTGAGGACAGTGGCTAATTGAGGAGCTACCCTTGGTGCAACCCCAGTGCTGCAGCTCTCACTGAGCCTGTGGTGCACTCACAGCTGGCAGAGTGCACAGGGGGCTCTACAAAGCCATCAGTGGCCCCTAAAAGCTTTGGGCAGTGCTGGGCAACAAAAGAGGTGCTGAGCTTGCAGAGAAACACAGGGGAGCTCAGAAGATCACAGCTGTATCTGCTCCACATTATGGTTGTGATTTCAGCTGACACCTGCATTGGAAAGAACCTGTCCACCCAAGAGATTAAGTGGGACATCTCCCTACTCCTGTTAACGCCTATGACCACAACTGCATGGCTAAGTATAAAAGCAATGGATGTCCCAGTGTGGTATGAAGTTGACAAGACTAAAGTTAGTTCTCATCAATTTTTATGGGGTGGGTGACCAAACCCTGTGCAAGCAGGCATGGTGCAAAGTAGGGCAGGAGCTGAGCAGAGTGGGGCCACCAGACCTGTGAAAGTCTGATGTTAGATGTCAGTATTGAGTAGTGACAGCTTTTGTAGAGAACTGTCTGAGAAAGTTCAACCCACAAAATACAAAATTTCCACTTTCCCACTGGGAATAGTTGCAAAACTGATAAAAGACAATATGTGATGATACATTGCATTACAAAATATTCATTTCTAGCCCCTGAGAGACAAGAAAAAAGCCCACAAGGCCAGCCTGGTTCCCCTGGTTCTGTGCAAGTGAGAACATTCATCACTACGTCTGGACTTTGTATCAGAAGTCAGCATTAAAATTAATGTGGAGAAGGAATTGCTGGTTGTCAACGTTGACAAAGACAGACAACCGCTAAAGCTATTATTTGTATCAAATACCATCAGTGCTTAATAATGTTGTTTTTTTCTGTCTGAGACGATGAGTAGCAGACTGCAATATTTAATGAGAGTTCAGCTAATTGAGCAGCGTAGCCTGTACGAAGCTTAAAAGCTTTCAGACACAAAAATGAAATTATATTGGCATCTAAATTTGGATTAATTACCTTATCATTAGCTAATATTAGCCACAGTGTTTCTAATACATAAAATGCTATATTAGCACCAAGAAATAGCATCATCTTGTGACTGAGTCTGTACTGCAGTGTAAGTATGTTTTCACTGAGGTGCAATGTAGATACTGGTTAAAGATTTATTGCTTCCATCAAGATGTATTAATGAGAGTTTTGTTCACTTACAGCAAAGAGTATTCTGGCTCACCGAAAGATACATACATTTATGAAACAGAAACAACATTGAAAATTAACCACGAGCAGACAGGAGAAAAGGGGTTTTAATTCAGTTATTCAGAAGAAATATTGCTTTTCTAAAAATTGTCATTTACTTAAGCAGGAGTTATTACCCTCACTATGGTCATAAATTAATAAATGTCTGTAGCCTTCTTATGGAAGTCAAACAGGGCACTGCCATAAGTTTAGAAATTCTAAAACATGCTTCATTTTAATGCTGCTGGATCAAAGGTCATGCCTGTGTTATTGAAGTCTCTGTTGGTTTGGCGTGTTCCACTTGTCTTACCTGCTTTGTGGGATGGGTTTGTATTGAAAACTGCTGAAGTCCCTGCTGTATGTGTGGGATGATGCCCCACAGCTGTCCCACCATTCCCAGAAATGAATGTATGGAGTCCACGAGGGACTGTGGCCCTGAGAGAACGCAGCTCCTCATGGTCTGACACTGTAGCTCTGACTGCCTCTGGCTCTCCGCAATGCTTCAGAGGACAGCAAGACAACACACAGCAAGCTATTGTAAACTAAATGGCCCCAGGTGAATCTTTTGCCTTTACTCTCCGTTAGTGAGTATCTTATGTCCTGGAACAAGACAGTTTATGTCCCTCCCAAATTCTTGTACTTTTCCAGCTGCAAATTCAGCCTTTACCATCCTTGAGAGTATCCTTCTCTGTACAACATACACTCCCTCCTTGGCTTCTGCTGAGCTCCTGGATTAAATCCTGAGTCTCACAAGCTGACTGTGTGCTGTGTGAAAATTACATTTTTCCTAGGTTTTGCATTTACTGAGTATCAGCTTCACTGAACATCTTATTTTTCTACTAGAAGAAAGCATTAAGGATTTACTGTTTCTAGTCTGTTCATATTTTATGCAGCATGTCCTTCTCACTCATTTTCTTTGCAAACTAGACAGGTTCTCTCTTTTTGATCTGTCTTCCTATGAAAGTTGTCCCATGCCTCTAACCACTTTTTCATCCTGCTCTTCTATTACTCTACACTGCAGCAGAAAACAGCCTGTTACTAAGTAAGGCTGAAAGTGCTCTTCTGATTTGTAGCTAATTTTTCAAGGGATCAGAAATACATGTTCATGAATTCAGCCCCACAGATTTGTCATGAATCACAGAGACACAGGACAGTGCTGGAAGTCCAAATGTACAGACATTAGAGACAGGGGTCATGGGATCTAACACCTCTCTGAAAATAAAGGGTTCTGATTTCCTAAAAAAAGAGATATGACTTATCTCTTTTCCTCCAAAAATGTCAGGAATTCGGCATATACTGTAGGTCAGCTTCCCCTGGAGGCGTGTTTCTGGAAGGATGCACCCAGTGTTTCCAAGGCTGACAAAGGCCTGGATGCTGCTGCATGGAAGGTAAAGGGCACCACTGGGATGCAGGGTCATGTGCAGGAGGAAGAGCAGTGTTTTCCTGGTCCTGACTTTTCCACCTTCTTGTGCTTCACAGAGAAGAGCAGGCCTTGAGGTGGCACAGGCAGGTTTCTGCTCGGGGAGAGCAGAGAGCAGCAGACACCAGGAATGTGCCTCAGCACCCACCCAGGGCACTCAGTACCCACCAGCTTCCTATGGAGCTGCCTGCAGCAGCAGCCCTCCCTCCTCTCCTCCAGGAGCAGGATCAGATCTCCTCCCACCCTCAGCCTTCCTAGCACGAGGGGTTTTGGGCAGGGCTGTGTTGAGCAGCAACTGAGTAACTTGGTGAGGCAAGACCGCAGGAGCTTAATTTTTAAAAAGCACAGATCAGCCCTGCCTTGGCTGGCTTGGGGGGATCTGCATGCCATTGCTCAGCTCAGCATGGCACAGGACTGCAGTGTGATGTTCACTTGTGCCATGAGATGGTTCACAGCAGCACAGATCTGATATCAGGTGTTGGGAAAGCCAGAGGCAGGAGGTTTGGGGAGCTGCATCCATCTTCCATCGCCATCACAGAGAGCAAGAGATGATGCACTGCCACAGCCACCAAGGTGCCAGTCTCTTGTTGAAGATTTCTGGAGGCTTTTTAACCTTCTGCTACTCAAACCATTACAAAAAACATTTTTCACTGGCTTTGTTGGAAGTGCAGGACTGGAAATAAGACCTGCTTTCAGCAGGTGATAGTGTGAAAATGTGGAATTTATGAGATATCGGAGCAGGAGAGAGGGGATGCTGGGAGTATCTGTGGTTTATACTAATCTCCATAAAAATGAAGTCAGTCTGGTAAGCCAGAAAAGAAGATGTTGAACTCTTTGCCTCTTTCCTTTGCTCAAATAGAAAATCTCTCCTCGCTCCTGTTTGAAATTATTTAAGTATTTTCTGTGATGTGAGATTTCTGCTCAAGTTGTAACAAAGGACATTCTTTAATAGCCAGCCTTTGTTGCTTTTGATACATACCACATGCAGGGGAACTATTCACTGATTTATTTAGGTTTTTTTTTCTCTGAACAACAGTAGGAAGAATGGCAAATTTTCTCCCTCCCCCTCTCCCTGTTTTCAGCAACGATAATGACAAACCCTGAGGTACTAGGAAACTCATCAAGACCAACTCAGCTAATATTTGTGTTTATTCTCCCACTTAGAGTGAAAGGCTTTCATTTAGAAATAATTTCATATAATGGAACTGAATAAAGAGAGTTCTTCACATCTTCCCTTTGCAGGAACAGTTTCTTTGTGCTGGGATGCTTTGGTTTGTACTTTCTTGGAAAATGCTGGGGTATATTTCCTCCCAGAGCAAAAGATTATAACATTTCCTGTAATGAGAAAGTGTCTGGGGGACCATCACAGGCAGGCGGTAGCAACTCTAGCACTTTTTAGCTGATGGGGCCTTTAACAGAAGAAGCTGCAGTAACTGTCCATGTGTGTGTACATGTTATACATGTTATACATGTTGTCCATGTGTGTGTACACGTTGTACAGTGGAGGTCCAAGAGAACAGCAGTGCACAAAACAGGGCCGTGCTGGGTCACTCATCAACAAGGCAACACTAAGAATGGGAGGATATATCTTCTGTATGTCCCCTGTCACACTGAACCCAGGTTGCCACATGCTTGTCTCTGCAAGCTTGGAGGTTCCCAACACCACACAGAGTACTGGGTAGGGGAACAATGAACAAGAACTCAGAAATAGGAACTTGCTGCCTGTTACTTCAAGTTTGAAGGATTTTCTGTAGTTGCATAAAACAAGTAGAGCTCCACTGAGTTATGCCACTTCTGTCACTTTTAAGAAAGAACAACAAAGAAAAATTTTAACATTTATAAATTTCTGCTGGGTTTCTCCCACCACCCTGAAGCAGATGCTTTCAGGTCAAACGCATTTTTTTCCAATGAAGTGGGGAATTTTGCTGCAGTTTTTTGTGGCTGGTGTGGAGGTCTTTAACAACCTTGTGTAACCTGGTGTGTTTCTGGGCACAAGAGCACATTCTCTGTCATGGGAGCTGTACTTTGGGAAGACTGAAGAGGGGTCACCTCTTTCAGGGTTTAAGGATTTCTGCTATGATTCCAGAGACATGACTTCTGTGCCTAGCTGCAGTACTGCCTAGCTGGGTCATGTTCACCAAATTATTTGATGTCCTGTCTTCTACTTTCTGCAGTTAGACTGGAAGTTGTTTAGCTCAAGGTCTCCTGTTTCCTATGCTTGCATAGAGTGTCTTGAATCCCTGCAGAAAAAAATTACAATCAAGAAGAATATATGCTAAATTATAGAGCAAATACCTCCCCAGTCACACAGAAGTTGGACGGTGTAGCTGTAAAAGGAGATCCTGGAAACAGTCAATTCTGCTATAGGGAATACCTGCCTTCATTTTAGTGTTGATCTCTTTCATCCCTGGGGCTTAGGGGCTCCCTCTTCCTGCAAGAGTTACTTGTAACCTGTCCTCTTCCGCATGAAAAGCTGAAGTGGCTCTAGCCTTGGGCAGAAAGGCTGTGGAGCCATGGCCCCTTCCAGCTGTGTCCATGCACAACAGGCTGCTGTCTCCACTTTGCTCCAGTTGACAACCTTTCCCATTCTTCTTCTCCAGCATCTGCTGTCTATTTTGATCAAACCAAGCCTGCCTCTTCCTTTTCCTTTAATTGTGCTGAAGAAATGAAAAGCATTTGGCTGGGAAATGTTTCCTCAGAAAGTCAAAAATATGTTTCATAAGCAATACTGAGTTTTTGGCTCTGCAGAAAGATCCTGGATAAGATGCTTTTCTCCTGTCTGAACCCTTAGAGGTAACCTGAGGGTAAGGCACTGCAAATGATTTATCCAAAAGGGAACCACTTGACTTTTCTCCCCCCCTAGTGACTGACTCACAAGGATTTGAGAAAGGATCATTACACACAGCACATAGGGCTAGCACCATGGGTCAGCACCACATTTGACAAATTCTCCTCTCCTCCACTCTTTGCACCTTCAAATAAATTTCATTTTAAGATTTTCTACAAACAGTACACTACTTCCTATTGAAGGGAGGCAATTAGAGTTGTCTCTTTAGGACATTTTCAGGTTTCTTCATTGTCACTGGAACTGTGTCCATGTGAAAATCAAGAAAGCATATCTTGATGTCCAGTGTTAGTATGTCCCAAGGGGTTGTTTTCTGTTGTTTTTTTTTTTTAACTTTTTTGCTTTTGAGATTGTTTTTCTGGTAAAATTAGACCATAATATTGGTAATGTATTCCTGAATGAGTAATTAGAATAGAATTAGAAAATGAAGTTCTTGCCATCATAGTCACTAACTTTACTCCAGTCCAGGCTCTACACTGTCTTTTTTTGCTCAAGTGGGTCTCACAGGATGATTTTTGTTGGTGGGGACCTTGGAAGATATCTGAGCTGACCTCCCTCAGTGGACATCTGTCTCCAGTTAGATCAGACCATCAGGGCTCTGTCCAGCTCAACTTTGGCTTTCTCCAAGGGTGGAAACACTGCAGGCTCCCTGAGCACCCTTTCCAGTGCATGAACACTTTTACAGGGCAATCAAAAGACACTTTGGGGCTTTGGGATGGTTGGTGAGGGAATTGGGAGCACAGGTTATTTTTCCCTCTCTCCTTTCAGCTGTGGGCAGTAACATTGGAAAAAGCAGATGGACCCAGTCTATTAATACATGTCTCTGTGGCTGGTGTTGCTGCCAAAGAGCTTGTGAAACCTCACGGGACCCCACCTGGAGTGCTGCGTCCAGACACAGGAAAGACCTGGATCTGTTGGAGGGTGGCCAGAGGAGGGCCACGGAGATGATTCAAGGACTGGAGCTCCTTTCCTATAAAGACAGGCTGAGAGAGCTGGGGTTGTTCATCCTGGAGGAGAGAAGGTTCCAGAGAGAGTTTATTGCAGCCTTTCAGTACCTAAAGGGGACCCTTATGAAAGACATGGACAGATTTTTTGCAGAGTGTGAACTGATAGGACAAGAGGAAATGGTTTTAAACTAAAATAGGTTAAGTTTAGACTAGGTATAAGGAAAGAATTTTTTACAATGAGAGTGGTGAAACACTGTCACAGGTTGCCCAGAGAGGTGCCACATCCCTGGAAACATTCAAGGATGCCACATCTCTGGAAAAATTCAGTGTCAGGTTGGACAGGGCTCTGAGCAACCTGATCTAGTTGAATATGACCCTGCTCATTGCAGGGGGGTTGGACTAGATGTCCAATTCCAATGTCCCTTCCTATACAAACTGTTCTATGATTCCCTGTGATACAGAGAAGAATGTTTATCCTTATATGCAACCAAAATTCCCCTTTTTGCAATTTGTCTGCCTTGCTTCTTCTCTTTTTTCTGCCCTGATGGGAGGTTGCCTCTGTCTTGCCCCATGACTTAGCTACAGCCAGCAGTGAGAAACATCCTGAGGCTACAGCAGCCCAGCTCCCTCAGTCTTTCCTTGCACATCATGGCAACCTGCCAGCACCCCTCAGATGGATCTGCTTTAGCTCAACCGCAGTGTCTTCCCTGATTTGGGAAGAGCTGTTAACACATAACCTGCTCTGGGAGCCCAGCTGGAGAAGGATGCAAATCTGTCCCTCTGGGTCTGTTTTCCTAATTTGCAATTGTAAGAGAGTACCTGTGACCCGTGAATATCTGTGCCACTATTTGAAAATTGTTGCCTGGAGCACCTGAGATTTGTTCAAGGGCCCGTGTTTATCCTCAGTTATTTACAGGAAAACCAGACATTACCTCCCCCTGGAAGTGTGGTGTCAGGACAATAACAAGTTAACCGTGTTTCAGGGGTGACACTGGGCTACATTATTTTTGACAGTGCTAGAAGGTGGACGACAGTTGGATATGAATAAAATCTGCAGAGAAAATGTGCAAGAATAAACTTGCAATACTTTTCCCTGATCTTTGCACTCCTGGACATTTTTGCCTGAAGAGCTACTCTTCAGTGCTTGGATTGCTGTCCAGAAAATGCTTCCATCATGTGCTGTCAGGGTAGCCATCCAGGCAATGGCAGCAATACCTGACAGATGGTGAGATCCACTGAAAAAATGGTTTTCCACATGCAAAAGGGACTAAACAGAAGAGTGTGACAAGACTCACTGAAATGGAAACTAGCTGGAGAAGACAAACCAGGAGGAAAAGCTAACCTGCCTGTGAACCGAGAGCTAAAGGAGAAGCACCAGAGCAGGATGGATTCGAGAGGAAGCACGCACCTGCACAGCCAGAACGAGCAAGGGGCTGCTGTCTTCCCTGTCAAAATCAAGTGGTTTGAGAAAGTCCAGACTATGTGCGCTGTGGCCTTCAGATGCTTCAGCCACCCTCCACAGCCAGTACAATGGTGGTTAGGGCCAGGAATGGGGCAGATGGAAGGGGAGGGAGAGAGGGCTCTGCCTGCCCCGGCTGGCAGCAATGCTCCCAGAGGGCAGGCAGAGTCCCTGCTGCCAAAATCAAGCTAAAGAAGGAGAAGGAAATTCCCCAAGGGCTTTTCCAATCCACTGGTGACCCATGGCACTTGATAGCCGTGCTAGGTAAGGTGCACCACACCCGAAAGTGTAAGAGGGAAAAGTATCAGAGAATCATCATCACAGAATAATAAAATGGTTTGGGTAGGGAGGGGACCTTGAAGATCATCTAGTTTCAATCCCCCCTGCCACCTTCAATAGACCAGGTTGCTCCAGCCTGGCCTCAAAAAGGAGAAATGAATGCACGTTCCTCTATGGTTTATGAAACAGTCAAAGTGAAAACCAAGCACATATTTCTGTTTGTGCCATCCTGTGTCTCTTCGCCCTCACCAACAGTGCTTATCAAAAGGAGATGACTTGCCCTTCTCTGTAATATGCAACCTCGGGGTTATATTTTGCCTTGAATTCAGTGATGTAATGAAGGAATCATCTCACTAACACAGCCTGCTTCCCTTCATGCATCTGAGGATTTCCTGCTGGCTGGGGTTTCATTTCCCTGTTTTGTTTGTTCTATATAAATGTGCAGTTTTATGGCATAGGGTTATTTCAGGCAGAGCAAGGCATCTCCTCTGCAGGACAGCATTTGTAGCTGTCATTTGGGAGGGCCATTGTGAGCCTTCATTAGGGCTCACAAAGTACTCTTAAGCTACATGGCACTAAACACAGATTATCAGTTATTGCTGCTTCTGGATCCTCCCCTCCCTTCCCCAGATTGTTCCCTGCCTTCTGCACACAGGTTTTATATAAACTGTATTTCCATCTGTTTGGCTTTGTGGACATGTGTCAGATTCCCTTTCCCATGCTGAGTTACAGCAGCTCTCCACTTAGCCCATACACATATTCTACCTTTTTGTTCTCCATAACTACACCAAAAGAAAAAGAGGTCTCTGATCCATTGACACTGCCTCAAATATTTTAACTTTTTTTGATTGAAACAAACCCCTGCAATTTCCAAACATTTTCAGCAAACCCAAAAATACCTCCACAAATATTGCTTCACCTACACAGAAATGTTATGACAACATCAAATAAGAATATATTTGATGTTTCCCAGACCAGGAAACTGAGTGATGGCCCATTTGGCTCCTCTCTTTCCTCTACAATTTGCAGGCAGAGAAGACAGAAGGGCCTGGAGATGCTGTTTGCTCATTGTAAGATGTGTTTATTCACTGCTAGTTGATAGATAATTAAGTTAGCTCTGTTTCTGTGCTTCTTCCCTGGGAACTGCGCTGGGAGGTGCTGAGAAAGCTCATATGTTTTAGAGATCCAGACAGCCCTGCTAGCAAGAAATTTGTCTCCCAGCAAGACTGTTCAAGTCAAACAAAAATTACCATGCAAACTGGACAAACTCCAGATTTGCACTGACTGATGTACTAACAAACCATTAAAACCAGAGTGCTGTTCTTTGGGAGAGCAGCACCAAACCCCAGTGCCACAGAGGAGAAAGAAGCAGAGCTCCATCCATGCTCTGAGTCAGTTCTGGAGGCACAGGATGCACTTGGTTGTCTCCCTGTGAGTTAGAAAGTGTCCTGATGTTACAAAAATCCCTTCCAGTACATCCCACTGTCTTCCAAACAGGCACAGGGTGCACTGGTGGGTATGATCTCAGTGGAGCCTATTGCAGCATACATGTGCTTTTCTGAGAGTCACCTTCCCCTACTGCTGTGCTAAGAGGGCTTCGAGGATGACACAGCTGTCTACCCCTTTCCTTCTCTCCCACAAATATTCTTTATTTAAAACATCTCCCACATACATGTTTATTTTAACAATCCTTGTATTAGCAATCACGTGTTTTACCCTGCACTCCTGTTTTGCTGGAATTTGAAGAAATGTTAACTGTTGCTTCTACCACCAGATTGTGGAGGGGTGAGTTTTAATGCAAGCTTTTTACAATTTTTTTCCCCCCTTGAAGAGCACTGCACAATTCTCCTCACCTGCCCTGGGCTTTCACACAAAAACCAGGTGTTGCCCAGCTGTCAGTAAGTGTGAGAAATCTCAGCACACAGTGATGCTGAGCACAAACCCCACACAAACAAGAAACCAGTGCTGAGCATAACCACTGTGACACCAGAGGAGAGTGGCAGATAAACTGTAGTGTGTCTCCCTCCAGCAATTCATCCAGGGTTATATCACCTTCCAAATCTGACCCAAAGAAAGCACATTGCTGATGGCAGGATATTAGTTCTGTGGATATGCACATTATGAGTTGACCATATGTGGTGTGAAACCACCTGCCATTTCTTGCTCTGGGAATGAGATCATTAAAAAAAGGGGTGGAGGAAAAGGAAAAATGCATTTCCTGCAAAGATAGGATTGCCTTTCTAAGCATACCAGCTGCATATATCCTGCAAAGAGTCTACAACAAACACCTAACTAAGCCTCCTAGTAGGAGATTAAAGAGCACAAAGCACAGCTTTCCCCATTTTGGGGATAAAAGAGGCAGGGAGGGTTTCTCTGCTCACTCCCTTCCAAGTAGCTTCACATTCTTATGTCACTGGGAGAGCCAGAGTCATGTGGATGAATAATCATGCTGAGTAAAATGAGGGAAGTGGTCATCACTGAGATTATCAACTAATAAGGCCACTCAAGCCTTTTCAGTGTCCCCTGCCTATTTCATCCCTTCTCTCTGTGATCCACTTTGTGTTGACAATGACCAGATGTTTTTGACAATAAACCCAGTAGGTTTTTCTGTATTATTTGGCATTAAAGAGTGGGCAGCAGCAGCAGCCTGCCTGGGAAGAGCTTCACTGCACCAGCCTTGTGGCATCCCCTCTGATGGTGGGCAGGGCCACCCTGAGCACAAGGACCCATTTGTCCCCAAGAAAGCCTTTAGTGATGCTCCACTGCCATTCCTGATATGGGTCCTGCTCCAGTCTTGCCTCCTGTTGCTGTGGTGCTCTGAACAAACCTGAGCACTTGTTCCAGTCACCAGGACTGCCTGTGCCTATTCCAGCTGATTTATTTTTGCTTTGTTCACCCCTGCCAAGAGGAGGGAGCCTGTGGTGCTTTCAAGCTGTGCCCCAAGAAGCTGCTGAACACCAGGCATTTGGGCTCTTGGGGCTGCCTTCACAAGGCATTTCCCAGGGGTGCAGGCAGTGTGACTGAGGCTGGACACTTTCCTGCTCTGGAGCATGGAGACACTTGTGACCAAGGAATCACACCCCAGCAGCTCCTGCAGGGGAATGACCCAGCCTTGGCTGCCCTCTCCATCACTGTCACTTCTCCAATGTACTTGCCCCCTCACTGAAGGGTTGAAGGATGGTGTTTAGCTACTTCCTTGCTCCCAAACATGTGTCATCTGGGGGCTGGCATCTAGCTGTGCTTTGCTGATTCCTTAGAAGCAAGATGATATTCTGTTCAGCTTTCAAAGCATCCCACAAGGGCTGAGTCTGCTCTGTCCTGTTAGTTAATTTATGGCACTGATAGCTTAGGCACTGCCATTCTCCTAAGTTTGCAGTGTGGGTCCCTTTGAGACAGCTACAGGCATCCTCCAGGTCTTCATCACCCACACACATGTGCCTCACAAGCCTGCTTTGCAATGGACAATCTGAGGGACAGGCTGGAAGTCACCACCACAATGTTCTGTCTGACTGAGAGCAGTTCCCTCATCACCACAGAACAAGAGCTGAGCTTTTCCAGCCTGAATCAAGTAACAACTACCTCGTGTAGATCATCAAAAACACTATTGGAGATCTGCAAACCTGCACCTGCATGGTATGGATAGCGTGGTTTGCACCTGCATCCAAAGGCTTCCTGCTTCCCTTGCTGGCTGTTGCTGCTGCAAAACCAGCCTGGTACAAGCTGGCAGAGCCGGGGGCTGTGCTGCCTTGTGCAGGAGCTGGCGGGTGAGAAAGGGTGGTGAGCAAAGTGGGTTTTTCCATTGCCAACCTACATGGAAAATATTTAAAACACAGAGAAAGAAAACCCCAAACCACAAGCCAGACTGAAAGGAAACAACATGCCCTACGGGTTATGTTGTTTTGGGGTTTTTTTTTTAGAAATTGAAACAGCACAAATTTAAGAAGGCTATGCTCTTCACATTTTTTCAGCGTAAACAGGCTACATCAGCTAACGAGTCCTTGTATGTGACTTGTCACATTTTCCTGCCTTTTCCTTTATGCTGAGCAATGCCACTTCCAATTGCTCATACCACATGTCAGCCATGTGAAGAAAAATTATATACTTTTTTTTTCAGGAGGTTGTATTTCTTGTATACTTGATAGGTCCTAGTTTCTTTCCTGTTTTAGGGAAAGCTATTTTGTTTAAACTTCAGCACTAGGAAATAATCCATTATGTGGTAGAGAAGATTGCCTCCCAACTGCATTTAGAAAGAGAAAGTGATTCTATAATGTGTAACCAAAAGCCTTATCCTGTTATAATGTCCTCTACCAGTCCTGTGGTTATAGGTTCCAGAAATGAACATGAAGAAATGTAAGTAGCTGAAGGAGCATGTGGATGCAGAATCTCAGGCCAGAGGTGCAGTTTTCCCCAGGGGATTTGCTGCTACATCTCCCCTATATGAGAGGAGAAAGCTGTCCATCTCTGGCCTTATTCATGCCCCTCTGGCCCCCCTGGATCTACTTACCCTCCCTGGAAGGCCACTCACAGGGCTCCTTCCAGGAGCTGCAGCAGCCCCCAAGGGTGGCAGACAACTGTGCACTTACCCATTCTGTATTTCCCCATGATTTGGGGCGAGCTCAGCTGCTGCCCCATGGCTGCACAAGGCCCAGACAGCCCCAAGCTCTGCCCCACTCTGCGGCTGTGCAGCCCCAAGCCCTTAGCACCTGCCTGCCCATCCTTCCAGAACTCAGGCTTCACCACTTCTCCTGTGCAGTGCCTGCCTCTCAGAGCAAGCAGAAAAAAACTGTGAAATAGGGTTTTCTCCAAATACTGAGCTTGCATGGCTGTGTTTTCTCAGTTGCTGCCCCTTGGAGATGCTGCCTCGGAGCAGCTTCTCCAGAGAACATAAGTTCAGTCCATCATGGATATACTCAGCTTCACTCCCAAGTGAGCAGGGGTCACCAGGGGATCACTGGGAGCTGACCCAGTCAGCTTTCAAAAGGGAAGCAGGAGGGAAGCATTCCCCCTGCAAACTGGGCTGGACTCCTTCCCTCTCTTCCTGCTGAACCGATATTTCCATGCCAAGGAGGCCCTTCCTGAGGCCCAAGCACCTCTTTCCCAGGTTTGGCCATTGCCTCACCAAAGAGCAGAGCCCTCCTCTAGGACACTGTGAAGGCTGTACCACCCCAGTGGTGCCTGACTGCCTTACCAAAGAATCAGCAGGGCTGGGAGCTCTGAGGGAAGCTGGTTATGCTCTTATTTATTCAGATAAATGTAAAGTAGGCTTGCATGTGGGGAGAAATGGCTGCTGCCTGCTGCACAGCACTGTCTCTTGCCTCTGATTTACGCAAAACCCTGAAAGACTGAAGGGATAAATATACTTCTTTGACATAACTCTTCCTCCAAGACCATTGTGAAAAGTGAGTGGTGATTTGGCCATGACTTATCATGGGACATTTGTGCACAGGACTTGAATACATCTACCAATAAGCAGAGCTCACTCATCATCATTTTGACCTTACGACTTTGCTAACTCATGCCCTCATTAATAGACCCTATTACTGGTAGAAAGCACTGTGCAGGTAGGCAGCGATGTTTTAAAACATTGCTTGTCTAATCAGACCCAAATGATGTCATGGCAATAGCAGCAGCAATCCTGGACATGGATTCAGACCTGAAATGTTAAATCCCTTTGATGCTCATGGTTCAGCAGTCAGCACAGCAAATAGATGTTTGTGCCCAGAGCAATGGAAAGGGACTGTGATTCATCATGTCAGCACAGAAGTCTCTGGGAAGCACCATTTGGCCTCCTCGTCCCCCCACCTGAATCTTTCTGGTCTAAGCAGTGACACTGTTGACTCAGTTTAAGTTCAAAACAGTTCTGTGCTTCTTTTCAGTAAGGGGCCACATGTGCTACAGGCTGCCAAGCAGCACATAAAAGGCAGCCTGGGAAGGAAAGGGTGGAGGAGAGGAAGTGTGGCAGGCTCTGTTGATGTAACAGAGACTTCCTGGGCAGCTCTGTCTCCTGCTGATGTCCTGGAGTAGGTGAGAGTCCAGGAGAAGCTGAAGGAAGAAAATAAACAGGTGAGTCAGTAGGCACATGGACCCTTGAACATGAAGATAGTAAAAGCACAGTGCACTTGATGATGGCTCACTCATCTGGCTCTCTCAGCCTGTGTCTCTGACACATTACTGCAGCTTTACTGGAGAGTATTTTTCCTCTGTACTGTTAAACACCTGCTGTGGATTGTTTGATCCACATCTTCTGTGGGTTACTGGGAGAGACCTGGTAATCACAGAACCAGTGTTCATGTAGGACACTCTTACGCAAATTGTAGTGTTGACATGGTGCTCACCAAGGAATTCCTTGGGAACCTCAGGGGAGGAACCAAAAATACATAAGATTTACCCTGCAAATTCAAAGACCTTATACACAGTTTGTGCATAGTGAGATCATGTGCAGTGGCTACACCATGACGCAACACATCTTCACCAGCCTGGTTATTAGTTAAGTTTCAATATGTCAGTTGTTACTAAAACAGGGGGTTCTTCTACATTATGGCTTGACATAATTTTGATAATTGGGAATGAGGGGTGCTCTGTGACTCTCAAAGACAGTGTGAATCAGACATCATGATCTATCCTTTTCCTCCTTACGTCTTTTGCTTCTGGATCCTCAGATTTCACCTAGACAAGTGACAAGTCTCCTCGGTGGACATGGGGTGTCAAGCAAGTAAATTATCAGTTTCCTCATCTTTCACCACAGACTGACAGCACTGCCTGTGTGTCAGCCTGGGAGGTGGAGATGTATGGAACAACAGCAGATTTCCTCCCATCATGTGTCATGAACAAAAATGTGAGTTTCTCCTAAATGAAAAGTTCTCCCATAAAGGGAAATGTTGGCAAATGCATTTGTTTCTATCATGGCGAGTTGGGCACGTTCAAATCTGATATTGAGATGTAACCTGGGAGCAAATGAATATGTGTCAGAGCAGGATGTGTGGTGCACCAGGTTTACAGGTCATGAATTGTGGCTGCAGGGTTCCTGCGAGCTAAATTTCCCAGGTGAGGCTATGAATACGAATGAGTCAGTCCCTGAAGCCCTGGAAAATGTTGAAGGTGACCTTGCTGGCATGAAGGACGCAGAGTACTGACTGCCATTCTGGAGTTTGCTGTTTTGGTACTCTCAGCTTAGGCTGAAGCACAGACTGCCAGAAAGCTGGCAAGAACTTCTCACATAGCACTTCCCAGAGTCAGCTTTAGGCTCAGAAAAAAGTGAAATGAAGATGATAAGATCTGCTGTCTGCACTGTTGAGGATCAAAGTCCAACATGTTCCAACAGGCTTCTCTAATTTTCACAGTTCTGCAGTATCAGAGATGCTTTTCTAAACCAAACTTCTGAACTGAGCAAAGTGCAGCCCATTGTGTGATGTGCAAAGTGGATGAAGTAAATGCATATTACATCTCATTCTGTTTGTAATTAACATGACATTTTATGGTGAGTGAAACTAATTGTCTCTAAAGATATTAGATATGGGAAACATAGCTGACAGTTTAATGTAGTAGGACATAAATTTGGTGCATTAGAGCAGGCTAGAGAGGTTTTGATGAACTGGTATCCTTATCCAGTATGGCAACAGCTAGGACATGTAACCATATAAACAACTACCTTGCTATTGTGGGCAGATGGTCCCTTCTGAGACAATTTAGAGATACAATTTGTCACTGTGTCAAGATAATATTACACAACTAGGCAGAGATGCTACATGCCAGGGATCTGCAGCTAAATTGTGCTACCTAGCTGCATGCATTTTTGCCCTTTCTCACCTGTTTCACAATCAGGTTGCCAATACCGTCATTCATTACCTGAGGTACTTTTCCTCTACAGCAGTGCAGCCTGTTCCTGCTCTAAAACATTGTGTTCTGCAGTGCTGAATGTACTGAAATGGTGAATCTGAGTGTCCCACTTACGACTTCTTCCACTACAGCAAGCAAGGCTGACAAGTTGTTGAAGATCCACCAGCCACCCTATATTTAGCTTTTTTTAAATAATTAAGATCTGTGACAAAAGAACAAGTTGTGTCTTTCACAAGAATAGTCTCTCCCATAAGGAAGGACTTTGAACAATGGAGATGCAATGAGTGCTATAATTATATAAACTGCAAACAATCAAATCACATCATATCATTAAATAAAACAATCAGGGCTAAATGACAAAGAGTTATATACAGGTGCATATACTTCAGTATCTACTAAACATGTCCTTTCCAGAGTTGTTTGAGGTGTTGGATGCCTGCATCACACAGCTTGCATCAAATAACATGTTATATCAACCCCAGATATCAACATTCACAGGGTCTCTCCAGCATAAACACCAACACAAGATAATAATGCAGAGATTTATTTACCTTCTTAGTTGGATTTTGCTGGCTCCTGAGAACTTAGAGTGAACACAGCAGTGCTGTTATTTGGGTCCAATTATATAATTTCAGTTAAATTATAATTTCAAAGTAGAGTAGGTGTACCAATGTGCACCATCTCCACACCTTGACTGTGTGTTTTAGAATTATGCTGCCTAACTCTGGCATGTTCTTTTTAGGAACTTTCTGTACCTAACAGTCCCAGGCCCATGTCACCATATCTTTATCAGGCATTGGGATATCCATTGTCTCCTCATATATTTGTTTGTTTCCAAAGTAAACTGATAAATTATAAGCAGTAAGGAACAGAAGCTCCTATCCATTTAGAGATACTAAATTTGATGCTACCCATCTGTTTGCTCAGAAGAAGCAGGTTGCATGGGTTATTTGCAGCCCATGAGGAGACAGGATTGGCTGAGACCTACCCACCTGGGACAGGCATTATTTTTACCTGAAAATTGCAGAACTGTGACAGGCAGAGTACCAAAAGCAGGGCTCATTTATCAGGACCAGGGGTTGCAGGAAATTCCAAGGTTAGGAATATACTCAGTAGAAAGCTTGATGGAAAATGTTTAGGGGATATTTCATGCTGCACAACTAGCACTTCAGGAGGGGCAAAATAAGTAGGAAAAGCTCAACACAGGAATAGGACTCAGCTTTGGAACCTATTGAAAAAAAAAGGTTTTACTCCGAAGCTTTTTGTGTTGGAGTAACTAGCTACAAAGCTGAGGAGCAGAAGTGCCTTGCCACAGCCATAGGCGTCTAAATATAGTAACTGCTTCATTAGGCCTTGCATTGCAGCAAGGGCAATGTAATTTCTTTTTTTTTTTTTTTCTTTTTTAACTTAATGCTTGCCTATTGCTAAGGGTGACTCAGGGGATTGGCAAGCTATCATATTTCCTTTCTGCTGGGAGCAATAGGCTGAAAGGGGGCTAATGCTCCACTCCCACTGCCCAGTGCTCTGATGCCAGAGCAGAGATCCCCAGGGGCCTGCAGGCTGCTCCCCCACTAATCAGCAAGACCATTTTCTGAGGCATAAATCCCATGGCAAGGTCATCATAAGGCATCTCTAGATTGTAAAGTAACCAGTTTCCAATAGTGAGGATGATCAATTTTGCATTCATGGTTGGCCTCATAGGACCTCAGGGTACTCTCTGGGCTGGCTGCTCCTGTAGAATATCTCTGGGGTTTGAATGCATGCTTCATACATATGTACGAAGATAACAGCTGCTTTTCCCAGGCTTTCTTCCTCTCTTTTGTCTATGTAAGATTTTCTGTCTTCCTGAAGAACTGCAACAAGGAAGAAAATGGCAAATTTAACTTTCTTTCACATTTTTTAACCCCAGCATAAAATAACTTCCACCAGTGCCTGCTGTGCAGTAGTGAATCTCCTTAATGTGCATCCTCTGAGTCATGTTATATCTTTTGGGATGAATAGAGGAGAATACAGAATCTGTACTAATGTTGCCAGGAAATGGGAGAATAATCAATTTTTTTCCCATTCTCAGCTTTTTCTCTGCTCTCTACACCAGAAAGGGTTGCCCTTTAGACCACACACTGAGCTTCACAGGGTGTGGATGGTGTTGGGATACACGCAACAGGGACAGGCAGAGATAGGGGCAGTGAGAGAAGAGACAGCCCAGCAATGGCCTTCAGAAAGAGTAGATTTATTTGTGGTGTTAGTGTAACACCAGTGGGTAAGATAACTTTATCTGCAGCTCCTACAGCTACTCACCTCCTGCCTTGAAAGAAACACCTCAAAGCAGAGAGCACATCCTGCCTTGTCTTGCAAAATCAGACAGAAATGCCTCTTCTGGTTTGACAAGGCAGGATGTGTCCCTGTATTGCAAGCAGGGCCATTAAGAGTTGGATTGCTGGCCACCAAATTGTCTCTATCTGGGTTAACAGATGGAGCTCTGAGACAGCCATTTATTGCTGTTATTTATTCTGAGCTAAATTGGAATGAACCGACTTTACATTAAAAAAGTTGTACTTTGTCCTCTCAACTGCTGCTCTTTAGCATAAAGCCAGGCAGTAACACTGAAGTGAGTAGAGCTCAGTCATGCTTTAACTGCATAAATCAACAAATCTACAAGGGCCAGGGCTGGCAGCAGGCCCAAACTTTCCCAATATGTAGGTCTACTTTGCCATCTCCTGCCACTTGGAAAACCTTTTAGCTTTTTCCCTGGTTACAGATATCTCACAGATCTGGGTTCTGGCTCCAGCAAACTGTTCCCTTCTCCCAGCAAACTGTTTTAAGTGAAGATTTCCTCAGCAGCAGCCAGCACAAGTGCTTGTTTTATAATCCAGCATTAACTCCAGCAGTCACGGTGCTGTGCAAGAAGACATCCAGCCTGGAGCAGCTCATGTCTCTTAAATTAACTTGCCTCCTGGCTCTGCTCCTTCCTTGCCTGGTCTCTGTACTTTGCCTTCTGTGTTTTTGTATTCTTGTCCCCAGTCCAAGGTACTCTTTCTTGTCAATCTGTATGTTTTGGTTTCAATTCAGCATTAGGCATGCTCTGTTTGTCACTGGGGAAGCCTTTGCAGGACGGGTTGCTTCATTTAGAGGAGTCTCCTGGGAGACAGAGATGAGATTTTTTTTGCTTTCAATATCGAAACTAGCACTGCTTGTGCTTTAATTATGTGACAGCAAGCTGGTGAAGAATCTGATACCGATAGATTGCAGTTGAAGGCTGCCAGCTCTGGGCAGGCTCCCATCTCAGCAGAGAAAGCAGCTCTCCTCAGGTATGAGCCCTCTCTCACCTTTCCCAGTGAGTTCAGGGTGCAGTTGTGAGCTGTATATATTATATACATGTGTATGACTGAGTCATGTATACATATATATATATATATATATATATACACATGATAGTGAACCAACAGGTGAGTCACCAACAAAAAAAAACATTAATAGCTAGAGACAGGTAGTACTCATCACATTAAAATTCTGATTTGTGGAAGACAGGTTGGGGGGATGTGTCTAAATACAAAACCTATTTAAAGATTTTTACAACATTTTAATTCATTTGCCTTGATAGTGGACAGAAAGCTGCAAATGGCTCCTTGAAGAGTGCCTTTCTTTACTTCTCACTACGCAAAATCCTCAGCAGGCCACCAGGACATCTCCAGCAGGAACATGGGCTTTGGCCCACAGGCTGTCATCAGCTGGGGCCTCTCAGCTAGAGGCTTCTGAAGACCAGTAATATTCCTACCCAAATTTACATCTTTGGTTTCTTTTCTTCTCTCTTTCTGCTTCACAGTGACAAAAGGAAGAGGGTGATGATACAAACAATGAATGAGGAAAAAGTAGGTCTCCCCAAAACATCCCAAATAATTCTTTAAGAACATGCCACATAGGGATGGGGACAACAATTAGTGAAGGATATAAATATTTTTCCTCTGGGAAGGCCCAGCCTGGACAAGTGTGGCATATAAAATATCTGCAGAGGATTCTGTGCTAACCCTGTGCTAAGCCAAGGTTAGCATGGGTTGGCAGCTGGCATCTATCACCCTGACCCACATTAGCCCTTCTCTGATACATGTCAGGGACTCTTTTCAGTTCCCCAGGAATCTGGGTTATATTTACACAGCTGCATTTTGCCTCCTGAATGGGTTTGTTTGGAGAAAATCTTGTTTTATAAATGCCCCACAGATTGCAAATGTCTGCAGAGAGCAGCTTGCCCAGCACCCTGGCAGCTTTGGCTGTACCTGAGCAGAACCCGAAGCTCCTGGCAATGCTTCCTGCAGGGTGCAGGCAGATGAGACCAGTGGGTGCTGAAACCACCACACTGCCTGATGACACTGTGCAGTGTCACCACAGCAGGAAATTATAGACCCTGTCACTTATTCAGATTTTTTAAAAGGATTAAATTTTTGCATGGATGGGATTTGCATGTGAAATGATACTCACTAGGAAATAATTATGAGATAAGGCCATCATTGTGCTTCAAGGCAAGGCTGATTTCCATCTGCATCAGGAAGAAATCACTGCGTTCCCACTCTTGGAAACACACTATGATGGTTAACATGATGCTTTTGTCCCTGGTCATTGAGTCAGGGAGGGATGCCCTGATCCAGTAGGACCCTTGACCTGTCTTTAAATAAAAGAAATATATGTGAGGAAACAGTGCTTACCTCTAGTTTGGAGGTGAGTTAAGTATTAGGTAATGCTGCAAAGTCTCCGGGTTCCCAGGATCAGGTGGAATTGGGTTGCTGCAACCTGGCAGGGCATGTGTGCCTTGCCTGCAGCTTTGCTCTGTCCAGGAGCACCTCAGCTGTGCTTGCATGCACTGGATGGCTCATGGCTTCTCACCATCTTCATTTTTCATTACTCGCTTCTGTCCAAGAGCTTCTGGGATGGCCTTGTGCATCAGCAGTGCCTTTGCTTGGGCACAGGGAGACAGGGAGCTGTACAGTCAGTCCTCCCAGACACACAGAAAGCCTGTTCTGGAGACAGGAATGAGCCACAGATGCCTTGGCTGTGCCAGTAAAGCCCAGCCTGATGGAACCTGGCTTTTTCTCTATCCCATCATGAAAAAAACTTTCAGGAGGGGTTGTACAACATGAATTTGTTCTTCTGTTACAGAACACCCAAGTTCCTTCACTTTTTCAAGCATGCAGAGCAAAAAAGAAAGGGTAAGAAGATCATAGCCCTGGCTGTGAGTATATCTAGAGGTGGCAAAGAGCTTCTCTGTGAGAAATGGACATTGAAACATTTTGAGACCTGCTGCCAAGAGCACTTTAGCATTGTTACCTTGTTTGCACACAGAGCTCCTGGCAGGGTTTTTAGGACGGGGCTCTAAAGAAAACAAGCATAATATCTCAGCCTAAGTGTAACAACAGCCTTAACAGACCAGAGGAAACTGTTTTGATCTAGCTGGTTTCCCATAAACCCAGAAGATCTGGAGATTTTCCTGAAAATAATTGCTTGGATGCAAATGAGTCTTTACATATGTATATTTATGTACAGGTATAGAGGAGATTGGAGAAATAGTGGGCACCACCCCTCCACAGTGGCACTTGTTTTTGAGCATGAGGAGCCCTGGGGGACTCGCAGCCACCTTGGCTGGCTCTGCATCCCAATCCTGCACCTTACAGTCTGGCTTCGCCAGGGAGAGAGCTCAGTCACAGCTGATCCTGGCTATTAAAAAAGCTCATAATGATTTTTATAAGCTGGGCTTGTTTGCACAACTCCCAGAAGGGCTCTGCAGAAACAATATTAGCTAGGAAGTTAGAAAGGAAAAAGACTTACAACCTTCTGCAGGTGAAATGGCATAAAAATACATGTTAAGGCAACACTGCCATAGTTCATAACCAACACAGTGAGCTATTGATACCTGAACTGTCACAATGGCGTGATTAAGAATCACTTTGTCTCCTACAGCTGGTGAAAATGTATTAGCAAAGGAAACACACAGGTAATGTCATTATGCAGCAAAGTAATTAAATAACACCCTTCAAAAGCCGAGCAGTCTCAGTGCCTCCTGGCATGCAGACTCCTGTTGCCAGCTGCTGTCTCCTCCAGAGCAGTGGGTATCTGTAGGCTCAGCTTTCCCCTGGAAATGCCAGGCACTCAGGAGCTTTCCTGTTCCCTCCAGAGGGCAACCAGGGGAGGCAAGGCCCCTTGCCCCAGCCTGACTCCCCTGTTTCAGAGGACAGAGACATTGGAATTCAGCAGGCCAGGCCCTCTGTATCCACTGTGGCAAATGCATTCACACTTCTGGCACTGCAGTGCCACCAGGGACTGACTTTGCAATCTCCACCTCTGGGGCAGAGCCAGCCACTGAGAATGACTGATCTCATGCCTGTCCTTGCTAATGATGGAAACGATAGCCAGCTCAGTGACTGAATTAATTAGCACTCCCACTTTGATCCGCATTAGGATCAGAGTCCTGGATGCATTGGGCAGTCTTGGCTTTTACCTGCACCTCTTGCTGCTATGCCTTTCCTTTCAGGCTCCAGTGTCATGCAAGAAGAATACAAAACCCCTCCCTGGCAGAGGTCTATTGCCTGCCTCTCTCTTGATTCCCAAGATAGCAGCTACCAATGGCTCCCTGGAACAAAGATCTCCACATGTGCCTGCAACAAGCTTTCAAAACAGCACAGATGATGGGGACATGGGACCAAAGAAACAAAACCTTTTTAGTTCCTCTTGTGTGTTTGCAAATGACTGAAAAACAGAATCAAAAGAATGCCCAATTCAGCAAAACTTTCAATAGCATGGAATGAGCAATTCCTGGCACAGGCTGTGAATTCCAGGTCTGATTCATGAAAATTTGGATAACACTGCAACGAGAGCTAGGGAAGCCAAGACAGCATCACACTGGGCAGTGAGCTGAACAGCAGAGCTGGTTCATTTGGGTGCTTCACCTCTGCTTTACAGACACATCAGCTCAGAAATGCTGCCTAAATGTGAGTGGTGGCTGCCTTGCTTTTCTATTGCAGATGTGATCTGTGCCTTTTCCACATGGTGCAATTGAGGTATAAAATGTTTATACCTTTTGTGCTATTGGCAATATGAGAAGCAAATTTATATGGAATTTGGTCCAAATAATTAATTCAGTAAAAAAAAATAGAGAGGATCACTTCCCGTTTGAAGCAAACCCATTTTCATGACAGTGCAGTGAGAGAGGAAGAGGAGTAGAACAGCCTGGCAATGCAAAGAAGATCTCTCTCCTGCAGGAAGTTCTCAGCCAGCCTTTGAACATGGGGTTGTGTAGAGAACATGAAACCTGGTTCTCAGCAAGGTGGATTGGACCATGGTGTCAAAACCCCTGCTCCTCTCTCTGCCATCTCTTTTTGATGAGCCCAAGCTGCAAGGATGGAATCCCCGATCTGCCAAGCAGTGAGCATCAGGGGATGTGTGGTCACCCTGGTGGTCATTGGGATGGTCACATTTTTCTCCAAACATATTGTTCCTGATAAGAAACAATCAGAACAAGGCCAGGCAAAATCTGCATTCCTCTTACTGAGACAAAAAGACTCAGGAGAACTGACTGAGGACCTGATGCTCCAAAGGGAATTACCTTGTAGCACTGGGAACAAGGTGTTACATGTGACTTCTTCACATATTTAAGACTCCGCTGTCAATAGGGATCTGCCAACAAGCAGCCTGAAAAGAAGTAAAATGGTTAGGACGTCTTTGAAAGAAGAGCAGATCACAGCTTGGCACAAAGCTACATTTGTTGGCAGTGCATAACTGATGTGAAAAAAATTACAAGCCAAAAAACAGAGAAACCAGCCTGTTCTTTAGGGCACTGCCTCTGATGGGGGTTGAACGCTTTCTATTTCTGGCTGAATTATTCTGATGTGTGAAGCATGACAGATTGAATTGCTGCCCGGCATCTTATTAGGTTTATTTACTAAAAGGCAAAAAGCATGGGAAGACAAGATAATCATACCCGAAGTCTGCCTACCCCTCCCCACTGTCTCCCTCACCTGACAGTGCAGAGGCACGATTAATTTTATTACAGACCCATGAGAGAGGTGTCAGAGGCCCTTGGCAGATGGACTGTCACGCTGTGCCATGGCAGCATTGCCAGCAGATTCCCCGTGGCTGTCCCAGAGGCTGGTGGCCCTCACACAGGGGCTTGGGGCAGGAAAAGTCCATTCCCTGTGATGTGATCTGGAAGGCACAGCCAGAATACTGAGGTTCTGCCCTGCTCAGAGACTGGGTCTTGAACATTCTTGGGTAGCACTTGCTGTGCAGTCAACTTTGGGGGAGGCAGAGAACAGGGAGTGGGCTGGGAGATGGGCCAGATTCGGCTTTTTCTCATCTTTGAGAGACAATTCAGATTAAATTCCTTCTAAGAGAGGCTGTTCCTCTACACAGCCACCTCTCCCCATCCGGAGAGTCCCCAGGCATTTGAGATGCATCCCCACAGCCACGCTCTGCGTATGATATTACAACTGTATGTGAACCTAGAGATCCCAGAATGAGGAAATATGCTCATTAAAAACATATTTATTACTTTAAAGGGGTCCTAAAGCAGCATTGTTATTAGGCTGCAATATTGCTGTTTGTTCCCTCTTGCCTGTAGTGCTCTTTCAGAAGTTTAAAAAGATAATTTCTTTCTCCGCTAATTTTCTCTTTTGGTTTCACTAAACATTTAATGGTTTGTATGTTTCTGTTCATGACTGCATTATTTTTGAGGAATTCAGCACTGTGGCAGGAAAGGTACTTGTGCAAGCTTTCAAGTGATGCTCTCACAGAGTTTTTCCAGGCTGTACCGAAATGAGTTCCTTAACTTGAAAAGAAGGTACAGTGTTTTTTCTGCTCCATTTACAGCTGCTCTAACAGGTTCCCAAGAGTCACTCCTGGTAAGGCAGGTCACCCCATCTCTGCTTTAATCCCCAGATGGATTGCAACAGGACCTGCTGGGGGTGTGTCACCTGTCGTCAGAGTGGCAGTCCCAGTCTCTGCTTCACCTCCCCAGCAGAGATGGAAGCAGAAAACAGGGCTGTACACCTGTGCAACCTGCAGCAGAGCAGAAAGAGAGCAGGCAAAAATCTGACCCAAAGGAAAATGTAGGACACTGTCTTGAAAATACTGAAAAATGCTTCAAAATAGTTCATCTCTGCTCAAGGCCTGCACTTTTGTGTTGTTTTGACTCTGCCTCTTGCACAGTTAATGGAATTCTGTTGGTCAGCCTGTGTTTCTGTCTCAGGGAGACTAATGAATTACCAGCGTAACTGGGTTTTCTTCAGTTCTTGGGTTTATGGGCTCAGATCTGTCATTTCATTCCAATTATGCCTGGTACAGAATTCAAGCAAGCATGCTTTTGGATGAAAGCTAGAGAACAAAGCTGGCTTTTTCCTCTGGCTGTCCTTCAGACCTTGATCCCCTAGCAGATCTCAGGCTACACTCCCTCTACCCTAAGCCAAAACAAATATAATTAAAAACATTGACCACATAATGAACCAGAAAGAGTAAAGATCTTAACTCTGGCTTGTCCATACCTGAGACAAATGCTTGAAGAACTGAGCTATTTGGATGCTTCTGTAGAATTCACAATTTCTGGCAGTTGGTTATGTGTTTGGGGGAATGAGTGGTGTTATAGCTTTTTTGGTTTTGTTTTTTTTTTTTTTAATTTTTTAAAATCTTTTAACAGCTCTACATTTGATCCTTTGTAAAAAGCCTTTCTTTCTGGTCAGGTCTAGTGAATAAATTGGATTCACTATTAAGTTACCAGAAAAACGCAATAGAACAAAACAAAGGAAAGGCCAAGGTCAGCTGTGAAAGGTAGCAATGTTTTTTATTTAAAGTGCCCATTTACATCAGTGGATTTGTCACTTTTGGGCACTTTTATTAACCTGAAAGTCTAACCTAAAGAAATGTAAATTTAGATGTCTATGTTCAAACATTTTGCCCAGCCTGTGTTGGAAATATTCACAGTTGTTTCAAAAGCCATGCTATCCTGCCATTGCATTGGAGTGCCAGAGGATAATTTGGGAGGAAATGTACCTCTGAGGATTATCTCATCCAAAGTAGGGCCAGCTCAGGTTGAGTTACTTGTCCTTTTGTTCTGCCAAGTTGTGAATATTTCCAAGGATGGAGATTTCACAACTATTTCAACAGGCCAACCTGCTCCAGCACTACTTACCACTCTCCTGAAACAGCCACAACAAAAGTTGTGCATTCATCTCAAAAATTCAGCTCTGCTGCTCCACATGGAAGCCCTGTGTTTAGGATCCAGCCTATTGCTCCCTCCCATGGGCCTCAGAAAGATGAAATTCCAGGAGACTGACACTTAAATACCACCACCAAGGAAATATCTCAAGTGGGCACAGAACAGAATGTCCCAGTCCATTGGTGACATCTCAAGCTGTGTACAGGGTGGATCCACTGTGCCTGGCTTCCTCCCTCCCTTGGAGGCTGCCAGGAGTTCAGGGCAAACCTGCCTCCATTACACCTATAGCCAGCCCAGCCCATCTCCCAAGAAATTAAGAAAGAATTTCGCTGCAGGGTAGAGTCAGTGGCCACCACTTCAGTGTGTCTAGCACAATTCAGGCCTCCAGCACAATGAAGAAGTAAACGAGTGTTGTTTAAAATACTGCACTCTGGGTGATCTTCATCTGTTCAGACAGAAGGCACCCAGCTGAGCAACCAAGGAAATGCCCTGCAAATTGTGTTTTGCATTGTTCTTTATTTACAGCTGAATATAAGGTCTGAGGGAGGAAATTCCCCAGAGATCAGCACTCGCTGCAATGGGTTTAGCAGCCAGCACTCCTTGTGCCTCATGCCACTGCTGTCACAGGCAAAGGCAGCTGATGAACAAACCAGCATCTCAGGATCCTGAGAGTTCTTGAATTGTGTCTACAAGCATTTGGGCAGAACCTGAGGAAGAGATGATGCTTTGTGCCCCTAGCACATGACAACATCTTCCTTCCTCACTAACTGAAACTTCTGAGACCTTCAAAATCTGAAGCTGGGCACAACATATTCAATGTATTCATATTGCATCCAGTAGCTTATCTCAGCATTTGAGCTGAGCAATTGATTTGGGAACAGAAAGGGACCCTTGAGGATCATCTTCCCTGCTCTGAGTCTCCACAGAAATCTAAACTCAGGCATACTGCCTGCAGAGCATCCTACTGAGCTCTATCTGAAGAGAGAAATGAAACTGCTCTTTATGTGTAGTTATTGTTATACAGTTTTGTCTGTAAAGTTGGAGAGGCAAATCTTGAATCCTTTGAACAGATTTTTTGACTTAAACTTTCATTTCTATTGCATGTTAGTTTACCCAGATGGTGGATGACAAGGCAGTGTTGATAATGCAGTTTAGACCTGCCATCTATCTCATCATTACTGTGTCTTAGTCTTTCTGATATATTTTAAGAGTAGAAGAGATCAAATACGTGCATATAAGCATGAAGCTAAAAACACAAAGAAAATAGTCCACAAAATTATTCTACAACATTTTTGCAGAATCTGAATCAGATCTGAGTGAAATTGCCATACTTGCAAACAGTTTCATTGACTAGATTTACTGGTTGCATGTGCAAAACAGTGGGGCAGAAAGAGGAAGAAAAGTACTATCCTCTCTAGTTTGACTCTGCAAAATGAAAAATGGTTGTGGTTATTTGTCTTCATGTCATTAATTTGGTCAAAGTAAGATCAGGACACAAACCTGGCTCCTTTTAAATTGATGAGCCATCATGTGGGCAGCCAGCACTTTGGGATCTACTGTGCCACCACTTCCCAAAGCTCTGGGTCCAAGCCCTGAATTCAAGTTTTTAGAGTTTATTTTTCCCCATTCTGGCACGTGTAGGCTTAAGATTACTTTTCAAGCCTGAGAGCTGTCTAAGACGCTGAGTAGAGATAGCCAAAGATATTTCTCCAATGAGGACTTATGCTGCATTTTCATATGCTTTTTATGAGCCTGGAGAATTCCCCTTGTCCCAAAACAGCTGCCACTTCATACACCAGGAAATATTTCTTAATAATTTAACTCAGTTAATGTAGCTTTTGTAATAATTGAATGGTATGGCATAGGTATCCACTTGAAAATTATATCCACCATGGGTGCACCATTGTACAGGCTAATTACTCATTAAAGGAAAGAACTGACAAAAAGCAAGCGCCAGTGATTAGTGATTGTGAGCAGTCAGCGCACAGCGTAAAAAAAGATTGCTGTCGCTGCAGATTAACAGCATTAGTAATATCTTATTTCACACAACATGTGGTGAAGACTGCTAGCAAATACAATTAAAGCCCACGCTCACCCTATCCTTTACAATCTACCAACAGCACATATTCTGGTCCTCAATACCTACACTGTTTTTATTGATCGTCCCATTAGTGCTCATGGGAGAGATAGATTTACAACTGGCTGAAAGTAAGGGCTGTACATCTTGCTTCTGCCACTGAAATCAGGGAGCAGTTTTGTCTCCCTTTTTAGAGGGGAACAAGATTTCACCTTGTCTGTCTAAATTCCTGGTGGATGAATGGAAGAGGACCACCCTTCAGCATCACACTAGGCCAACCAGAGCAGTGACAAATGTTCCTTATCTGCCTGCCAAGACGAGATCCCGAAGGCAAACCACCTTGAGGACATGTATGGCTGAGGTGGAGCCTCTTGCACCCTTCTTGGGAAATCTACACATTTCAATTACCTCTCTGAAATCCCTGTACAGCAATGGATACAGCATGGAAATAAACAGGAATAATTAGAGAGCTGTGTGAGGTCTCAGGGCCATGATCTCATTGCAGTTACAGACATGGTGGGATAGCTCACATGACTGGAATGCTCTCATGGATGGCTGCATATTTTTTAGAAAAGACAGACCAGCAATGTGAGGTGGTAGAGCTGCTCTTTATATAAGAGTGACTGGGATGTATCAAGCTCTGCCTAAGCATGGATGAAGGAGTTGAGAGCTCATGGGAAAGAATTCAGGCTCAGGCAGTGTTGTGGGTGTTTGCTAAAGGCCATGGCCTCAGGAAGAGGAAATCAGATTTCTACAGTCAGCTGGAAGGATCCTCTCTCACAGGCCCTGGTGTTCATGGGGAGCTTCAGCCACCCTGTTTTCTGCTGGAAAGACAGCTGGGCACACACTGCCCAGGAGATTCCTGCAGAGTATGGATGACAGGTTTTGGCCACAGGTTCTGGAGGAGCCAATGAAGATGTGCTGCTGGACCTTGTAGTGACAATCAAGGAAGGACTGGTTGGGGTTAGGAAAGTTGGGGTCAGCCTTGGCTGCAGTGACCATGAGATGGTGGAGTACAGGATCCTGCATGGAGGAAGAAGGGCCATCAGTAGGATTGGATGGAGGACAACTTAACAAAGCTCTACAGAGGCAAGTGTGCAGAGTCCTGCACCTGGGGAGGAATAATCCCCTGCACCAGCACAGGCTGGGGAATGACCTGTTGGAAAGCAGCCCTGAGGAGAAGGACCTGGGAGTCCTGGTGGAAAACTGAGCCAGCAGTGCCCCTGTGGCCAAGAAGCCCAGTGGTATCCTGGGGTGAATTAGGAAGAGCTATGCCAGCAGGTTGAGGGAAGTGATCCTGTCTCTCTACCAGGTGAGGTGGCACCTGGAGTGTTGTGTCCAGTTCTGGGCTCCCAGTTCAAGAAAATCAAGGAACTACTGGAGACAGTCCAGTGGAGGGCTAGGAGGATGATCAGGGGTCTGGAGCAATTATTATGAAAAAAGGCTGATGGAGCTGAGCAAGTTAAGTCTACGGAAGAGACAACTGAGAGAGAATTTGTCAATGCAGACAATAAGGGTGGGTGCCAAGAAGATAGAACCAAGATCTTTTCAGTGGTGCTGAGTGACAGGACAATGGGGAACAGGCACAAACTGAAACCCAGGAAGTTCCATTAGAATATGAGGAAAAACTCCTTTATGTTGAACAGGTGTTGACCATCTGAAACTGAAATTGCTGGTAAGACAGTCTGGCCAGCTTGCTTAAATATGTGGTCAGGCTGAATTGCCCTGTGCCTTCTGGGTTTAAAAGCTCAGAGTCTATAAATATAGAGGAGAAAACAGTGTATTAATTATTTCAAAATCATGTGATAAAATTAATTATCCTTTTCATATATTTTCTGCCACAGTCTAATAAGTTTACTTCTCTAAGAGACTGGACAATAAAATGGCACAGGCAGGCAGGACCCCACATCTTATCACACAATATGCACTCCAGTAGGCATAAGAACTCTAGCCAAACACTGTGATTATCAATGCTGTCTTAACTTTTGCTGGGCCTAAGAACTGCTCCAGCTCCAAGAAAAGCAGAACATGTCAGGGTTAATTTGAACCAAGGTAAGACACTGCTTTGACCTCCACTGGTCCATTTTCTGAAGCAAGTGCCAGCAGATAACAGGCAGATTTTCTTTGGCTGCTTTTGGTTCAGTCTTGTTCTGTCATCTCTCTGCCCTGAGAGACCTCTCCCTGTGAAGCATTTCTTGCTTTATCACCTCAGTCTGTTTCTGTTGCTATGGTTCTCCCAAGGCTAGTTGAGCTCTTCAGTCAGCATGCTCTCTCTCCTCCTTCCTCATGCACTATAACTTGCCATGGCACATTTCTCCCTCTACTTTCCTCGAGGTCAATTTTATATTGCGTTAATTTCTTTCATCTTTCTTTCAATTTACCTGGCTCACTGATCTTTGTCATTGCTCCCCTCCAAGACGCATGAGGATTAATGTGTTTGCTGATGGTGCTATTATGAGCTACTGTGAAATTTACTATCTTTTTACAACCAAGAAATAATTTTAACGATCAAAATTTTTTTACCAAAGTACCTTCCAAAATTAGTGGTTGCAGTTGCCTTGTCCATGCTTGGAGCAACCCAAGGAGGAAAAACAGGGAGGAATTGCCAAGGCTGAGTGAGCAGCAAGCTCACAAATGGCACCGATTTTTAAAGTTGCCTCCCTGCAACTCCACCCCAGCACACTGATATTTGTCCCTTCCCACGCCTTGGCAAAATGTTCAGCACAGCCAAACTGAAGCCTCATTAATCACCTGTTCAGCTGTTGCATCCCCCTGGATGTAAGGAGCTGCTTCAGCACATCTGATCTGCCTGGATTTTAAAATTATGTAGATGATCCCTTCATACCCCTCCCTTCCTCCCACATACACTTATTCCATTCTCTATTGTATCCTCCTTCCTGATAGATGTTGTTAGGATTTACAGGGTAGCCTTGTTCTTAATATGCTGGAAGAGTTGTGCAGTCTGGAAAGAACAAGGAAAAATGCTTGTTATTGTCAGTGCTGTTTTGCAAAAGCCCCTGAAATTGTTCCTCCTTCTTTGCGTGCAGCCAAGATCCTAAGGTCTCTTGAAGTTCAGCAAAACATTTGCCCCATCTGCAACCCACAGTTGTGTTCAGATGTTCCAGTCTCCATGTTCACAGGCTACAAAAAATTGTTCATCATGAGGCAGTTCAGTATCTACTGGCAATTTAAAGAAAAGTTTTGCCCCCTGCAACTGCTGTCTTTGACGGAGGACTTAAAAATGTAATATTCAGTCTCTCTCCCTCTGACTCTAATGGTAGGACCCTTCTGTTGCTCTAGTGCCAAAGATAAGAAAGGGCTGCTTCTCTTCCTCATGCTGCCAAAAGGATCTTGCCCTTTAGGCTGCCATACAATGCACCCCTTCTTCATGCTCCTTCTGGGCCCAAACAGATGTTAGGCTGCTGGAGGGGTAAGGAGAGGGATCTGGGCCCAGAGTGCTGCTGGAGCCTAGCACAGAATTTGTTTAAAGTTCTTCCCCTCTTCTTTCCTGCCATTGCTAGTTCTCCAAAGCTCTCAAATGCTCCAGGGCAGGAAAAAGAATTTAAAGAAAATTTAAATTAATAATCTAAAGAAAACAGTGCTCCTTAGTGGTAACACACACTGAAGGTGCAGGCAGTCTTTTTCTTTCTAACTACAGCGAGTTCCATTCCTGTAATTATTTTATTCACATTAAATACAGCATTTGCTGAGCCCGGAGGCTGTGCCTAGGTTGCTGTGATTATCCAGAGCCAAGCCCTGCTGAGCTCTCCAGCTGAAGCAGGGCCAGCATTGCACTGCTCCAGGTCAATAGGTTTGTGCCTGGCTGATGCCTCCCTGAGCAGGGCTTCTGGCACAGGGAGAGCTGTGTTGCCAGGACTGCACCAGGGAGCCTGGCTTGCTGTGATGCTGTCATCTGTGGGACTGGGCAGCCTGGTGGGATGATCCAGGGCAGCAGCAGAGGACATTTTCTCCTGGTTTAAGAGAGCAGAAATGTGAAGAAGAGCAGTTTGATGGGAGGGTAAGGTTGACACCTGAATGAAACCTTCTCTGTACAGCACAGAAAAATGCAGGCAATCCCATGGAAATAGGGGTCCAACAAGACAAGCACATTCCAGAAAGGAGAGGAACCAGCAGCAGTCTCTGTTAATGTTTTTTCAAAGGGAGTGGGAGGATGGGCTCCCCAGGGTAGGTCGGAGTTGCCTTTTTCCAGGAAGATGCATTACTCTCTTCCAAAGCCCCCAAGGCCAAGTCTGCTGCCCACCCACCCATGGCTCACACTCTGCTCGGCGTGGGTGGAAAAATTCCTCTGCTTTTTCTTAAATTTCCTGGGGCCTAGTGAGGTTCTCTGTCAGGGAACTTTGCCATTAGATGGGAGATTTCATTAAACAAGTTCTCTTGGATCAGGGCAGCCAGCAGGAAGGGCACTAAGCCACTAAGTACAAAAGAAGAGAAGCCTCAGCTGCCAGAGGCTGCGTGTGGGAAGGGATGCCAGCCTCACCAAGATGATATTTTCGAACCTTAATCAAACAAGAGAGAGCAGAAATTCATGTTTAATTCCTAGAGATTTAGTTCCTCAAAACAAATGGCACATATGGGATTTTTCTGCCTCCTGCATGAGGCACCTTGTCGGTGCAGAAGCACCAAAGCTGAGTGCTGTCCCTCTGGGGAAGCAGCAGCACGGCCATCCCGGGCAGCCTGGCTGCATAGCCTCTGCCCCTGGGAATTCCAGAGGGGAACATAGTCCTCTGGGAGGGGAAGAGAACAAACACTGCAAAGATTTGACTTAGGGAGGCCAAAATAAATGACCTGCATTCCTTGGAATGCAAGGAAAAAAAGGAGGGCAGCAAAAGAGCAATTCCAAGCTTAGCTGCTGAATCACTCCTGCAAGGATACACCTTCCCAGGACAGCTGGACCACAAAAAATGTTTTGCTTTTTTTTCTCTTCCAGCAGGTACTGGCTAACATTTGCCAGCAAGAAGGCATCCTCACAGATAATACCACAGCCTGAATTCACACAGAGTGGAAGCCCAGCTGGGTGGTTTCCCTTTGCAGTAGATTTTTTTAGCACATGGATATTTTTTCACCATTATCATCACTGTTTAGCAAATGACAGATCTTCTGGAGAGCCTCACAGACAGCTTTGATTCACTCAGGGCCCAGCTCTGTTTCCCAGAACTGTAGCTTCTAGGGACAGAAAACTCAGTTTCTCCATCTGTCAGGCCCAAAAGAGCTTCTTCTGCTACAAAGGATATAGTTTCCCAACAGTGAATTGCTTTGTTTCATAAGCTTGAGGTGATGAGGATGTCCTTGTTTCCCTATGGTCTGCTGACAACACCTTAGACATCTGGTTTTGTATGGTCCTAAAATTTCTGACATTGGGGAAGTTCTTCAGCCTCTTCAGCCAGTGCTTCTCTCATCAGGTGCAGTGATAACACCTTTTAGTTATATATCTCTAATTTTTTTGCATCCACTAAGATTTCAAAGCATTTACTGGACTTTAATACATGAGGATCCCTTGTGGATTGTTAAAATAACAGAATATCTCAGCTCTTTCATAAAAATTTTCTTTGTGTCCCATCTAAATTTCAACGAAATGAGGAGGTCAGCCATGTCATGTGGGTGCTGAAATGGATGCATAAAGATATCCAAATTATTTTCCTGAAACCACACTGCCAGGTCAAAAGCAGAGCCTGGGTCCTTTGAATGCTTTGGTCATGCACTGTTCCTCTGACCCCTTCCCAGGCTTTGGGCATCTGCTCATTGCTCATGCCAGACATTGATACAACTCCATTTCCTCACTCTGTGACAAATGGTGCTGATCTCTGGCACTATCCTTGCCCATGCCACACTTAAATTTGTCCCAGTAGCAAGCCTGCTGTTTGCACAGGCCATTCATTAGGGATAAGTAGAGCAGGGAGCAATGAATGTTGCTAATTGCATATAATACAAATCCAAATTATCTTATGCTCTATGTGTGTGTCTGTTTATAGGGTAATTACACTATAAATAGGATGCAATTAGAGTGATCTCTGCTGGAGAGCTGCACTTGTCGCTGGGTGCTGAGCTGAATGGATTCCAAATGAGGATGCCATCGTATTTCACTGGGGTCCCCCCCAAACTGAGATATTGTCAGGTTCCCCAGCTTTAACCCTGACCATTGAAGGCAATTTTCACAGGTTTGCCTTGTTCTGTTGCCCCTGTGGCAAACAGCTGTCTCAGTAATGCACTGTTTCTACTAACTGCCTCCTTCTCTAAGTTTTCCTTCTGCTGCTCCTTTTCTTTTGACTTAAACGTGTATTACACAAAAACATGTTACAGCTTTATGTTAGGATCCACCTAAAACAGGATTTTGATGGCAGCTTAAAGGGATTGTGAGTGATTAGGTGATGTCAGGTGTTCACACTGTTCCCTGTATAAAATGAGTTGGCAGGTCTTGGTCAGGACAGTGAAAATCCACAGAATGTAGCTGCCATTACATTGGAAGTTTCATGGGAGTGAAAAGTGCTTAACTGTCCTGGTCTTGCTTGCTGGAATGGAAGAGGTTATCTACTTTTACAGTGCTCAGCAGCAGGAGTTGCTGGTTGGAGCTCCTAAAAACTGCTGCAGTACAAAAGTTAGGTAAAAAGAATAAAGTTGGCAGGGAGTGCTTGAAAGGAAGTATTCCCTGCTGGTGGATTTTTCCTTCTCTTGGTTCAGTGAGTAAACAAACCTCAAGTCCCCACAGTTGCCAGTCTAGCACTTTTTACCAGAACTGGCATCTTAAGCAATACAGATGATGTTGAGTCAATAAAATCTCTGCTAAGAATAGCGGTGCAAAGAGGGCTTTGGGCTTTATGTGACATTTACCTGTGAGCTTCTCACATCCTGTCTACAGAGGCTACTCAAACAGGCACATTGTTGAACACAACCCTTTTTTGGAAAGCAAAACTCAAATTCAAGCTGGACTTTAGATGCATCCAAAAAATGTGTCAGATGAACTCTGACTGTGAAACCTTCCTGGCTGTTCCCAAGGCTGGATGAAACCATGATGCAGATTGAAGGATTTTTGTTTTCTGTTCTGAGCTTTTACTGTCTCAATAAATATTCCAGTGTAGTTTCTAGCAGAGTGGTGCTACTGCTGGAAAATTGAATGGCACTGACCTTTGGAAAGCCAACTATGACAGAAAATAAAAAAGTCAGATGTCAATACTTTTCACCCACAGGTTGCCAGTTTCACAGAGAAGTTTCTGGGTTGTTCAGTGCAGTCAGTTTGGTACTGTTTGGCCCAAACAGTTCTTTCATTACCTCTTTCATTATATCAGGAGGAGGACTTCCCAGTTTATAGCACCCCTTGAGTCAAAAATAGCCTAGAAGGTCACTCAGAAGAAAGATCAGAGATTAAAAGGCCTTTAGGCAGTTCTATCCCTTACTTGTTTTTCCAGAAATGTGGAAGTTGTGCCAACATGGGCAAAAGTGTGGTAGAGATGCAGGTATTGCTTCTTCTTGGGTGCATCCCTGCTCACTGGGAAAAATGAGTTCTGATTTTTAGGCTTTTCAACTTTATACCTTTAAATGTTGAAAAAATAAATCCATCTTTCCTTGAGCTTCTCAGCATGCATGAAAGGCCTTTGCACAGGCAACCTGCATGTCCTTCCCTGTCACTGGAAATGGAAGTGGGACAATGCTATGCCCATTTCCTCATGGTGATCTTGTGGAGACTTCCACCTTTCAAGATCCCTAAAAAGGGAAGAACGTGGAAAGGTGAGAGGTCCCAGCACTGTTAGCCCTGGTGATGACTGTCAGACTGCCCTGCGTTTGCACTGGTGAGGAAGCAAAATTAAAATGTTTGGCAGGCCACACACAGTCACAGAAAAACCCCAGACTGGAGGAAGACAGCTTTTCTGGGGGATGTGTGTGGTCCCCACCTCATTTTTCATTGAAAATTTTCAAGGTCCCCTGAATTCTGGGGCCTTGCCCAAGACCATTTAAAACCCAGAGATGAGCTGCAGAGGTGAGTGGGGCAGGTTGGAGCAGAAAGAATCGGAGAAAGAGCTGCAGTGTCTCTGTGACACTGTTTTCCTCTGAAAAGAGTTGATTCCCTACCATACATTCCTGATGCATTTATCTATTTCCCTCAAATATTTGAAGCAAGCACATAAAGAAAATCTGGTCTAGATAAAAATGTCATGCAGCTATTTGTGCAGGGCACATTCTCACAGCTATTCCAAAAACCTTGGAAGGGGGTGTTGAGTGATGTGGACATCATGCTTGCCTGGGAAGAAAAACAATAGCACTCCCACATTCCCACAGTGCAAATATTTGAAAGTCATTAATTGCACAGTTAGAGACTGTCCGTGTTGAAAGCGTCCGTGTCAATGTGTTTGCAGGATCTATTTGGCAAACATTTAAAAACAGGGCAAATACAGCTTTTAAAATTTTTTGGTGTTTCAAAAATCCAGAAGGAAACTAAATCCTGACAGAAAATGGATCTTGTAAATTAGCTTAGGCTGCTCTAAGTCTGTTCAGCTTTCTGAGTTTATGACACCAGAGGGCTAGGAAATGCCTAGGAATTTCTCCATTTTGGAGATAACTTAAAGGAGATGGACTTGACAGGAAAGGGGTGAATACAGTCATCCTGACAGTGAAGCCCTGCACAAGGAATAAAGGCAGCAGCACTTATACTTCAGAGCAAGCCTCAAAGCCACCTCTCTGAAGACTGAGAAAGGAAGTCCTGTGGCACGAAGGAGCAGCTGTGCCAGGGGTTTGCACCTGAAAAGCAAAACTCTGTTTGGAAATGGCTGTTAGGAAACTCCCTCCATTCAATATCACCTCTTCAAGCTATCTTCTCATAGATTTTTCTTTGCCCTGGCACTGGTGCTGGTAATTGATCATGTCCTGTCTCTCAAGTGTTGGCCCTTTGATAATTTTAGCTCTGTCTATAAACAGTCAAACAGCCCTGTACTACAGACGAAATTGTTTATAGTCACTAGAAATAGAACATGATATTAATAGGAGTAGTGGTTTACCAGGAATGAGTAACTATAACAGTCATCTTATGCCATCCTTGCTTTAGTTAAGTGAAGTGGGATTTCAGTAATGGACAAATATTGGAGGTGAGAGAAAGAGATGAGTTAAGATTTTCCATGAAAGAAATGTCAAAAGATCCAGCTTGCTGGCAAGTACTAAAAGACATACTCTTCACATTACTTAGGCTAAGGTAAGATGACAGGAACATACTTAATTAGATCATCCAGAGTTCAAAATTTAGTGTTATTGCTTAAGACCATAAAAAAAAGGTCTCACATTAAGGCTGAGCTCCTCTGACAGATGTCCCTGCAGAGGTTTTCATCTGCAGTGGTTGACCCCTTTCTAAAACCTGATTTCTGAATTTAACCAAGACTTTCTTCTTTAGCAAGGATTCCTTTTCACTTGTGATTTTCACTTTTCTTTCTTATTTTCACTCCTGAGCCACAAAGCCTCCATTTGCAGTGATTCCCAGCAGTCCAGCACATGAACTTGCTGTGCCACATGTGCTGTGTGTTGCCCTCTGCTCCTCAGCATGCTGTGCTCTTGGACCATTAGCTAATCTTCTACTCACCTATGTCCATAGAAGCTAATTCTGCTGGAGGTGGCTCATGTGAACTTCCATGGCTTTTCAGATAGTGTCTGGGGGTTAACACATCTCTCCTCTTGAATGCCAACTGACTTGAGGCAGCAGACAGTCTTTAAACACTGAGTCTGAGATGAGCACACAGCTGCATGTTTCTATTCATACAGACATGCCTGTCTGTCAGATACAGATAATTGGATATTTATCCATACATTTGCATGAGAAATCAGAGGAACTGTCTACAGAGGCAGAGACCCTGCTTTTCAGGGACTAACTCACATCCCTTCTGCCTTTAAAATGTCAGCCTCCGGTAGCTTCCCAGAGGGTGACTCTGAACCCAGAGCAGTTATGGCTGCAGGTTTGAGCAAAAAGTTAATTATGAATAATAAAAAGAATAGCAGAAAGAACTCTGTGCTTTGTCTTTTTGGCATTAGGCAATTACTGCTCATATCATTTCAGAGGTTTATGCTTTTTTTTTCATTTGGAAGTGACTGACTGATTTCTCCTCATGGAACCAGAGAGCATCATATACCAGGCATATTTACCTTTTAGCTCAGGAGTTCTCTTAAACCTGGTTCTTTGTGGCTGCCTCTGGTACATATGTTTACTAAATATTTAAATTCTATATGAACTTAATACTCTCTGCACCTAATCTTTCAAAATCATGTCACTGTCTGAATGCCCCTCCCATGAAGTGCTGGTGGCAAAGTGCCTTATCTCCTCTGAAAGCTTTTTTGACTCCCAGCTGTACTCTCTCTTGTTCTTTAGCCAGGCTTTCAAAGTAACATACACAAATAACCAGCTGCTAGATATTTATGTGGAACATTAGCCTTGCAATTAAAGGGAGAGAAAAAGAAGCTCTACTTTGGAGTCCTTCAGAGTTTCATTACTGCCTGTTCTTCTCCATTACTGCATTTCTTTGAAAAAGTGAACAGCATTAGGGGCCCAGCTGCAATCAGGTCCCATTGATCCCCAGATGCCTAAGGAATTATCCACACTAAATCAAACTAGTAAAGTCATGCTGAAGGTTATGGGTGACTCCCCAGCCCTATCCACAGCTTCTTCCTTCTGGTCAAACGAGCATGCTGAAGAAGAGGTGCCAGGCTGCAGGAGCAGCCCATCTGCAGACACAGAGGCTACACTGTCATCATCATCCTGCTACAGGTTGCTCGCTACATCCTAGGCAGGAGAAGGCTGCAATGTTGGTGCCTTCTGCTTGGGTAAGACTGATCCATATCCAAACTGTCCTGCCATTTCAGCCTATATCTATCCTGGACAGGACTTAGCCTGCCAAATTTCAGTCCATGCTGTTGGAAGCACTTTTTAAATAGTTATCACTTGATCCTAAGCAAGTTCTTGTGAGCTTAGCAAACAGAGGTGGAAGGAATAAAATTTAAGGAACAATTATTGGCAACAAAATTCAGAGCACAGAAAATCATGTCTTCTGAATCGTGTCAAGCAACTAGGTAAGACTGTTTTTCTAAAAAACAGTAAGAATTAGAAGAGTTTTCAAGATCTTGTGGTAACAATATTTGCTGTGATGCTGTAGTTGAGGGGTCAGGAGTGAACACATCTCCAAAGTGGTGTATGCTCTGATTTCAGAGAAAGCTACTGCAAGAGGGAGTGCCACTGCTTGGCTCAATACACTGTCCCCAGCTGGTGAGCAACCAGAACTCCCATCTCCCACCCAAAAGATGCTTGGAAGGCTCAGCAAGGGGAGCCTTGTAGCTGGGAGGAGTTAGTGGCACTCACTAAGTGCCAGAAATGCAAATGGCACATTTCCTTAGGACACAAGACTAGAGAGTCTGTTACTGCTCACTGTGGTCGGCAGAGAAGGTAAGCTAACACAGAGCTGAGTGTGGGGAAGGAAATGTTTTATTTCCAGCCTTCCAAATACTCTCAGCACCCCTATGATAATTTCATTATTTCCCTTTCCCATGTGAGGAGAATGGATGATACTGTTGTGCACAGAGTAAAAAACAAATTTCCTGGTTTCTATTTCTAGCTCTGCATCTAGCGATTTGTCTGATCTCCAAACCAGACACTTATGCTGATCCACGCCACTTCATTTTATCTCTCTGCAAGACAGGAGTAAAAAAGAGCTGCCCTGTAAGGGGACTGTGAATATTCCCTTTACTGCTTCTAAAGCAAATTTTTAAACAATCATATATATATGGAAATAATTATCATCAATTTATAATTTGTAAAGAGAGAGCTCATATGGCAAGCAAATTCACTCAGCAATCCCCACACCTGCACTTGAGATCTCACATACTTTGATGTGCTGCTCTCTGCCTAGATGGAGTAGCTGGTGTTTGGACTCCAAGTGTTTTGCCATATGACAGGATTTAATTAAAATCTGCTTCTACACATCAGGGTGGCTGTGTCCCCACTGCCAGCATCAGCCCATGCCACAGTGCTGGTGGGAGAGCTCGCTGATCAGATGTTTGGCTCCCCTACCTCCCTTGGTCCCAGGCCATGTCCCCAAACACCAGACAAGGTTCCTCCCTTGCAGCAGGGCTGGCAGCGCTGGCTGGGCTTGCTGCTGAGATGGGGATGGATAAGCAGGGTTGACAGCACAGCATCAGAGGATGCTGCCTCATGAAAGCTGAGATATCTTGTGGGAATACTTTGTACCAGTTTTAAGAAAAATGTGGATGGAGAAGGGTTTCATGAGCAACTTTCTGATTTCATTATGTTTTGATTTTTGCAAACTACCTTGCTATCTTTTAAAAAAGTTTTAGTTGGTAATTTACTTTAATTGTGTGCACTTATAGCAACACATGAAAGTTTGTTAAGAATGAATGTCATGTTTTCAATCCATACTATGCTATGTGTTAACATTATGGAGACATGGTATTTTTAAATTTTAGAATGTACCTATCAATAAAGTTATTTCTGAGTTACAGTTAGAAAATGGAACAGCTGGACATTGCTTTTCCACAATAAATTTTGAAAATACATTTTGCTCCAACTTGGAAGTTGAAGCCATAGCAACTTCCTCTGTTCCAGACAGCTCTGTCATCAACACGTGGGGCTTTCAAAAGTGGTCTGTGAGTCTGAGTGTGTGACAAACCCACAGGTTTTACTTCTACCTGCCTGAGCTACCTTTCTGGCTGGAAAACCTTTATAACATTCTGTGGTGCTTCCACATCCCCAGACCACTTGTCATTTAGCTGGGACACAGAGAGATGAGATCTCCAGATGAAAGTGTCGTGGAAAGCTGAAGTGTTTTTTACAAGTGAGTTTCAGGACAGAAATTGTTCTGTTTGGATTTCCTTCACTTTCTTTCAGAGCCATTATCTCAAATTTGTGTGTGGAAGGCAAAGCTTCTAATTATACACTGCAAAGAGTGCATTTTTTATAAATAGCACCAATTGTTCTGCTGGGACATTCTCATCTGAATCAGCTCCTCTGCAGCTTAGCAGCCTCTGCCTTCCATGGGCAAGGAGAATATTGTTACTAATGAAACCCAAGTGGATCACATGTGACACAAAGGCTGAAGCAATACAATAGGACTTGGGATTTTGCAGCCAGCCAACAGCTGTGCCGCCCTGAATTCACTTCACTTCCTTGTTATTCTGCCCCTTTGTCACCCCTGACTTCCTGGCACAAAGGCCTCTGGAATAGGGATGTTACTACCATGACCAGTTTCACTGCCCAGGAAAGCATTGCTGCTCTCCAGAAGGCCTCAGTGGGTAAAACTGCCTTGTTTCTCTCTCTAAAGATTGAGCCTTATGGCTCAAATGCCAAAGCAGGCAGAAGCCCTGGCTGCACTGCAGTCAGTGTTAGTTACCCTCTCCTTGTCATCATCAGAGCATCACATCAGCCATGGGGCCCAAACCCTGCTGCAGGGTGGGACCCCATCTGCAGGCACTGAGCCACTCCCCACCGAGGGTCCATCCTAACCTTCTGGTCAGCCACATCCCAACTGGGCACTTGGCAGTGCCCATCCCAGCAGTGGGGCTTGCCTGCAAACAGCCGTGGCAAGTGACTGTGTGTGCAGCAGAGGGGACACATGTCTGGAGGACACCACCCAGGCCCTGGCAGCTGCTGCACTGCCTGACACTGGCTGTGCCTCTGCAGCTGAGGGCACAGGGGGATCACCCAGCCTGGGGCCAAGCCCATCTCAAAGCAGCAGGTCCTCAGAGCTGCCCTGGGGAGCCCTCACTCTGCTTGAAAGGCAAATTATCCACCGATGCAGGCCAGTGTCGGAGGCTGTGTTTATGTGGCAGTGAATATGTCATGGAGATGACATCTCGAGCGTGCTTGAGGCGAGTGATTCACAGGCTGCTCAGTTGATGAATCCAGCTCAGCCAGGAGCGTGTGTTTAATTGCTCAATGTACTGTAACACCCGCAGCTTCCTGCATTATCCACTTGCCCTGGCACTAGAGCTGCCACCTTCTCAAAGCACTAATTTCATGAAGTGAATTGCTTTTCCATAATTATCTTTTTATGCAATTAATATTTCCTCAGCAAATCACAGATCACTCTGCCTCCTCAATAGGTAAAGCAATTAATGAGCCCCAGCTGCCAGCCATGGCTGAATGAGTCACTCTGCTGGAGAAACAGATATCACCATTGCATATTCTCCTCTTGTGCCGTCATTTGCCACTTGATATCTTGGTCTGAGGGTACTTGTGTGTCATTCCCACGATGGAGCAGGACCAGCCCTCCAAACCTGACAGGTCTGGAGGGAGGAAGCATGTTCAGGGGACTCAGTCCCCTTTCCCTGCTCATTCTGGCCATCACCTCTGCCCCAGCCATGGCTGGTGAGAAAACAGTGCTGAAGGCTCCCTCCTGGACAAGAAATGGATGGAGAAGGTGCCTGCTGCAAAAAGCCTACTTGAGTTCTCTAATAGGATTTATGAAGTCCAGAGAGCTACTTCATACCCCATTCATTTTGAAATGAAAGCAGTTTTACAGCCTTCTTTAAAGAATACAAATTGGGATGCCCTTAGGGCAATTTCTGGGTCATTCTTTAAACATATATGTCAGCCTATATGCCTCTCAGCATGTATGTCCCAGAAATGTTACAGAACATGCATCTATTCCATTCCTCTCACAGCTTACAAGAGTTAGCTTTGCTGGCTGAGGTCAAAAAGGCCTTTTTGAACTCTCTGCCATGATACATGTCTCTCCTATCTGACAGAGCTAATGTAGAAACCTTCACAGTGTACAAACATCGAAGTGCCTTCCTGCAATGGCTCTTTAAAGAAAAAATAGCATTGAATTTCTTTTGTTGCCATTTACCTGTCTGATTCTACAAGAAGCTGCTGTGAGTCTCCTTTCATCTCTGCTGACTAAAGAGAAAGATCTGTCATCAGTGTGTTGTTTGGTCTTTTTGTTCACTTGCTGTTTTTTCCAAACAGAAAGAAATGTGATTTGTGGGGGGCTTTTGTGGAGAGATGAAGGCTCCTGGCTTAGCTCAGGAAAGCAGTTGTGTACATATCTCAGGAGAGCTGGAAACCTGCAAGGAGCAGACAAGCAAAGCGTTTAGGCAGAAAAAGGACATACAGCCAAAGTGGGATAAACAGAAGCATTGAAGCCCTGGGGAAACAAAACAGGGAGCAGACAGCAGAGCAGGACAGGATGGGAGACTAAGAATGGCTGGAGAATTTGGGTAGAGGCATTACGCAGACATTAGTAATGCCAGAAGAGGCACAGGTTGCTTGGATGGCAATTTAGCTGACAGGCAGAGGAAAATACAGAACTAGGAGAAATTAACAACAGCAGGGAAAAAAACAGAAACCAAAAAATCCCAGTAAAAATCCAAGTACTGATGGTTCAAACTCTCTTACTGACTCAGTTTTGCATATTTTTTCTCCTAGGACTGTAGTGTCCCCTCTCCAGAGTAAAAATTGAAGAAAAGCACAAAAGAAGGAGGTAGCAATGAGCAAGAGGCCTTCAAAATTTACTGAATCACACCATTCATGTGTTGTAGCTTTGATTTCTCTCACGAGAAGGCTCCAGGTCTGCCAAATTGTTAGTCTGCAGAAGTTAGCCATCACTTTTTAGCACTGAGCACAGAAATATCTGTGGATAATTTGTAGATTGTGTCTATAGATGGGATTAGTGGTGAGTCCAGATATATTATGGTTTCCCCACTCAGGAAGCTCTCCTATAGGCTGTCTCCCTGCCCTGTACAAAGTAGGGCTCAGGAAGCCTTGTGATGTTCTTCCCTGGATACCTTTATTGCTGCCTATTGAACCAAAGACATGTGTAAGAAAGACACAGACCATACATTAGCGTCCTCCTTTTCCCAGCATTGAACAAGATCCAGAGAACAATACAGACTTCTACTTTCCACATGGCCCTTTCAGTTAATGTTTCTTTTGGGAGGGGAGAAAATCAGCCAACAATTATTATTTATTAAAATCTTTTTCACGTCAGATCATGAATTTCTGACCTATATTGTGCTTGAGCAAGGAGCTCATTGAAGGGGAATTTTGCCTAGAGTAAGGAGTTTGAGTTTAAATCTATTAATTATTAATTGCTCTATTTATTTATTCAAAAGCCCTGGTGAAATGGGAATATTAGCTGTTTTCCTTCCTCACGAACAAATTCTCTTGCCTGGTCTCATCCGGCTTTGTATATGTTCTTCCCCAAACAAACATGTCACAAAGTGTGTGTTTGGGGAGCAAGAGGTCAGACTTTTTGCGAGGCAGGTCAGGGTCCAGTCACATTTATTCTTCTCACACATTGTTTTGTAGAACAAGCTGGAAGATAAAATGAAATACTAGCTTCATTTCCTGCAGATCCAATTTTGTTTTTAAAAGCCAAGGATGAGAGACTGAATTTAGAACAACAAACACCAAATCTAGAGAGATTCTGCCAGACAGAAAATCTTTCACTGTGGTGATTTACTAATTTGGAAGATGCTGTAGACGATCCTCTTCCATCACAACTTCACCTACAAACCTGTTTGGTTGTCAAGGTTTGGGGGATGCATCTGTGCCAATGACAGCCTTGCATCTTCCCAGCATATTCTGCCTCCACTGTGCTTTGAGTTACAAAACAGGAGTCCACAGCCCTCCCTTTTGTGCTGTCCCTCACATCACCTGCAGCAGGCTGGTGTGTCCTACAGCCAAGCCCAGGAGCCAAGAGTTGGGCAGGGAGAACAACTCTGCTCTGTGTTGCAGAAAAAAGCCACAGGGAAAGAGCCTCTCAGCTCTGGTGGGATTGGGAGCAAGCACTGTGTGGACACCTCTGTGAGATCAATGCTCCTGCAGAAAGAGCCTCTGCTGTGCCACTTGCACACTGAACAGCAGAAATGGCTGCTTCTGAGCCAAGGCTTCAGGGACTGCTCCGAGCACACAACACAAAATAAAATAAAAAAAATAATAAAAAAAAATAAATAAAAACAAATAAATAAAATAAAATAAACCAAAATAAAATAAAATAAAATAAAAGGACCCCCATAGCAAAAAACCTCTGTGTTCTTTCAGGGAGGAGTGGCAAAACCACATTTCTTGAGAGAGCTATAGTCAGACATGCCAAGCCCTCAGGTGGAAGAGTTCAGATGGAACATATTGATAATTTAGACCCTTGACATCCACAGACATTTCCTGGGATATAAGAATGTCGTATTCTTGTGTTGCTCAGTGTTATCCACATATGCAGAAAGAGTAAAGAAACCTTCTTGTGTCTCTGCCTGAGTGTGACTTGGTTTATTTTTGAGGCAGACAACCCAGCTGCAGGCTGCTGGCCTCCTGGGACTTGTGACATTGCAGGCATCAATGTAAATAATCATCATCTCTCTCCTCCAAATGATTTCTGAAACGTCATTCAGCATTTCAGCTCACCATCACATATACTCCTTTATTTTGTGTCCAGGAAGGAATAATTTTGGGCATAGACTTTTATTTGAATGCATTGTATTTCCCTTCCAGTAAAGGTCTAGATATTACTGCTGCATAAGTACTGCCCCAAGGGCTTTTTCTAGCAGTTCCTGAGATAAAGTTCTTTTCTTCTTCACAGGGGTTCCCATACTGAGGGAATAAACATGAGGTCTCTATCCAGAATCCTTTTTTTTTTTTTTTTGTATTTGGGTGTTCTTGCAGCTCAAAATCAGCAGATAAGAGAGTTTTCCTGTCTTTCCCTGTGCTGCTGACCAAGCTCCTCTCTTTCCTCTCCCTGCCATGTCCTGCAAAGTCCATTGAGCCCAAACCCCACCAACTACTCCATCAATAAGCTCATTGTATCTCCATGTTAGAAGAAATAGGAGAGCTCCTAGAGTCTTCTTTTTTCAGTTTTTATTGTGCTCAGAGGTTCTCTGGTTAGATTAAGGGATTATATCCATTGGCCAGCAGGCAATTACTGAAGGTAATGGGAATGTTAAAAGGTGTGGACAGAGCAGTCTCTGACATTCTCAGAGAGTGAAGCAAGGGAATAAACTTTCAAGGATGGTTGTATGCTTGAAATGTTTAAACTGAAGAGTAATAACAAGCAGAAGATGAATATTGGATCTCATGCCTCTGGTATCAACTTCCAGACAAAACGTAACTTGTGCTAGATATAGTCCAAGAGTTTCTAAATATTGTCATCACATTATGCTCAAATATAGAATTGCTTGGGTTTTGATGCAGTGTTTTAGTTGTTGGTTTGCTGGGTTTTCTTCCGAAGGGTCCATGTTTCATTAGGTAGGGTTTGGGTGGAAAACAGGTTTGGAGATTTCCTCACTGCATCTAATGCACAAAGTTGGATGCAATTTCCACAAACTAAATCTAGAATTTTTTTGGAGGAAATAAACTCCTTTAGTAGCATTTTAAAGATAAATTTACAAGCTGTTCTCCATGTGCATGCATGCTTGTGTGCAAAGAGGCAGGGCAGAGGCCAGTGGGCACAGGGGCTGTAGTCCATGTCTGCATGCAGTGGTCCATGTGTGGTATAACCATGTAGGAAAGCAGACATGATAGGGCAAGGGAGCTGAGTTTTCTGTACATCAAGTGTCATTTCTGGTGGACTGGGGTTTTCAGGATTCAGTGTCAACTACAGGGAGTGGGGAGCCAAGGAAAGGGGTGGTCTGCCTCTGGGGAGCATCAGCAGCCCATTGAAATCCTGGAGCAGAATGAGGTTTCATCCTATATGGCATTGGCTCCCAGCTTTGCTTCTGCAGCTTTGCCTTTAAGGGGAAACTACAGAATTTCCCAAAGCAACATTTTTACTAACAGGCAAAAAGAGCATCAGCTGCCCCTAAAGACACCAAAAGTAGGTCAATTTGCAGGCAGAGCCTTCACATTTCACCCACCTCTGTGGGTATAAATCTGTCTCTTGTCCCAGTTCCCATCGCATCCCCTTAAACCACCCTCTGTCAGTGCTGCTGCTGGGGGGAGCGAGGAGAGCCTCTCACAGTGACCTGCAGCCCCAGCAGTGAGGAGACCCTCTCACAGTGACCTTCTGCAGCAGTGAGGAGGAGAAGACCCACAGCACCATCACTGCTGCACACACCTCCTCCAGTGATGGGTGCCTGAGGAGAACATGGAGGAACCATGCACCTTTCCCCAGGGCAAGGGTGCAAGCCTCAAAGCACAGAGAGGTGCAGCACCTCCCTCTGTATCTCCTCCTCCACCCTCTGTACCTCTTGGTCATCCAGAATTTCTCCCACTATGGCTGCTCACTCTTCTTTCAAAGAGAAACAAGGGCTGAGCTCAGTGCTGAGATGTCCAACACTACTGGCCCAACCGAGTTCTTGCATTCAGGGTCTGCTCACTCTTCTTTTGGCAATGCCACCACTGGCCTTTGCTGAGTTACTGCTGGGTGGCCCTCAGGGACCAGGAAAGAAGACACCAGGCTACCCATGTCCATGGCCAAATGTCCTGTTCCCTCTAGCCTGTTCCCTGCAGCTATTCCTGCAGCAGAGGCAGACTGCTGGGTTAAGGGCCAGAACAGCGTGTTAGATCTGGATGGTACCATGAGGAAAGTTAACAGAGTAATTGTAACTTCTCGGGGTAAAACAGAGCTAAATATAAATGTCTTTCTGTTCTTCCCTTTTCCTCACTTATATACTTAGCATTTTTAGTAACGATCAACTTATTTTTAAACTGTTTTCTGTTTGTTTACTAAGTCTAAAACTCTACAGAAAAAACCCAAACCACTGTCATCCAGACAAGAGTACAAAGTGCTGACAGCCATATTTATAGCTCCACCACCCCGATGCTGCTTTGGAACAGTGCTGGCCCTGAAGAAGCTGTTACCTTGCCCAGAAGTTACAAAGGCAAGTTTTGTTGTACCTCTGCCCAGAGGTGCTGGCACTTGCCAAGGGAGGGCAACTGGCAACATGGAAAAAGGACGTTTTCCCCAGCCCCCATGTGCCACCCTCCACTACATCCACTTCCTTTTCCCCAGGGAAACATTGTGCAGACACTGGAAGTGCTGGAGTGGATGCCAGACCACACAGACAAGAGGGAGCCTTATGCAGGGAGGTGTTGTAAGACACAGAGAAGGTCCTTGTGGTGGCTTTAAGTGCTCCTGGATAAATATATAATCTACAAGGTTGTCGAGGCTTGATTTATTTTGGTTATCTGCCTGATGCTAAAAACACATACATCTGTTTCTGAAATCACCACATGGTAAGATGGGATTGCCTTCACCTCTGATCTTATGGGGAAACTGACTGACTTCAAAAAAGAAATTCAAGGCAAAGCAGAGCCTGTATATCCCAAACTCCCTCCCTCTGAGCTGAAGTGGGAGGTGAGGGACATAAGGGCATTGGAGAGCAGTCCCTACATGTACCCAAGGCCAATGGGATTGTGAGTGTGGGTTGGAGGACATGTTTTTTCCAAAGTCCTAGCCTGTATGAGGCCCTCCTCTGCATTCAGCTCCTGATGATAGGGCAGTCAGATCTGCCTGGGACCCCTGAGGTTTAGAGTCCATTATATATATTAAATATAGATCCATTATATTTTATGTGTTGACTGGGAATGGAAAAACCTCCATCTAGATTCCCCAGAGGAAACCTACTGCATTGGCGTACAATCTCCTTTTGTCTGGGGGTGAAAATGAAACAGCCCTAGGAGGTTCCTTCTGGGCCATTTCCCTCAGAAAAGACAGAGAGAGATTAATTCTTCCAGCTCATATTTTCTGACACTATTTCAGTTATACTTGAAACTTGGCTTCCCACTTTATCCCTGTGATACTGTCTCACAACCACACATCCAGCACCCATATGTTCCTCCTTAAGTCTTCCCTGTATTTCCCTGCTTTAGTACTGTCATTTCCAGATGGAGATTCCCATTTAATTCAGCTAGATGTTCTCCCTCCTCCCCTACTGTCCCATAAGCTGATGGATACTATACTGGTGCTCAGCCATAGTTTACACAAGCATTGTAACTTGGCTTGTCTTCATCTCACCTCGTATGTCTGTGCCTGAAATGCCTTTTCAGCTGCTCTCTAGGCTGAGCCCTGGTTGCCAGCATCCTTCTGGTGCCAAATGTCTTGGCACGAGGGTAGCAGCCCTCATTCTCCCTTTCCTCACACCAGTGTGACCTCTGCCCAGAGGGTTTAATCTGAGCAAGTCCAAGGAGGAGACTCTGGCCAGACACCCGTGAACCCCTGCCATGCTGGGAGCCAGGCAATGGGACTGCTGCTGGCTGACAGATTAACAACCCATAACCAACAAACCCCACAATTGAAGATATTATGGGTAAGATGGATCAGCTGGGAAAGAAATCCTTTGTGGACTGAAGGCTTCTCTGTTAGCTTGTGTGATCTGTTCAGTGCCATGGGATCCAGCAAACACATCACTCCTTTGTCACCACCTCATGCTCACAGCGCACACAGGCAGCTGCTGCTTTGGGCAGCAGCCCAGAGCCTCCCTGCAGTTTGAGGAAGGTGTGTGTAGTTCCCCTTGGGGTGCTGCCTCTTAATTACCTCTGTTAAAATGACTTAAATGAGCACTGCAGCTTGTAGAGCCAAGAGGCTCCTAAGGATGCAGAGATGCAGACGTAATCAGGGAAATATTAAGATAGCAGCAAGAAGAGATAGCACATTCCTGCCTGGAAGAGAGAGAAGAAAACCACTGGCACAGTGGAGGGAGGTGGAAGTAGAACTTTGATGAGTTGCCCCGAAGCACAGCAAGGTGGGATGAAGAGAGGACCACTGCTGGCAAGGCTCTTCCCACAGCACCTACTCACTGCCAGCTGCCCAACAGGGGGTTTTCATTTTTTGGATGAAACAAGGCCTGAAAAATTCAAAGCAACTTGGGAGTTGCAATTGTGTTTTATGCAGCAGGTTTAATGATGTTTGTGTGGATAAATCCCTTGGACCACTTTGAATATTGCGACAAAGGCCTGGAATAGTGAGTCATCAAAGGGCTTATTATATTTCCCAAAAGAATTGATTGTCTGATGAGAATTCCAGATCAAAAACCACATTTTAATTCCACTTCTCATATCAGCCATGGGTGAGATCTAACTCATGGTCTGCTCTGGACCTCTGTCAAGTATTTTTAGCCAGCCTCTGTGATGCGCTTCAGCTGCAGAGGATGACACAGTGCCGGTGCATCTCCTCCTTTCCCTTCGGAATACCAAGGCTTTGTTCTGGCATCCTTTCCCCCTGAAATCAGAGCCACTGCCTGACTGTGGCAGGGATGCTCATGCAGCTCAGCCCAGCTCAGCAGATGACTCTGATCCTCTTCAGGCTGAAAACTGCTCAGGAGGGAGTAGAGTGCATTGCTGATAGTGCTGCAGGAATTTTTACGAGTTACTTCCTGCTAGAGCCCCAACCCCTTCTATTAGTCTCCAAACCAATGTCAGCAATAAACCTCTTCCCTTTCTTCTACCTTCTGCAAGAATTTCACTCGGTAGGAGCAGAGTGAAAGTGCTTCTAAATCCCTTTACTGTTCATGAAATTGGATCACATCAAAGATAACCTTCCCCTCCATTCCTGAGAAGGAAATGGTATCACCCTGCAGACTGGCTCATCCGTACAGCTCTTTAAATCCTCAAAGAGTGGACCAATCTTCAATGTTTACCACACTGTGTTTTGCACTTTCCCACCAGTCCTCATGTGTGGCCCCTACATATCTTCAGTTGCCAGGGTGGAGTTACACAGAGAATTTAGGCACTTCCCTGGCATAGTTTACATTTGGTTTCTTTCAAGGATCCTACAGGGGCAGATCATAGTCTTCCACATGCCTGCAGGCAGAAGCTATTCCAGGGAATAACAAATGTTTGTTTGTGTCATCTATTAGCAAGCTCCTTCTCACAGAGTATCTGAGCTTCTCTTTACAGGGGACTGGAAAGGCCACGATTTGTGTCCATTTTAATCCCAGAATATTTCCAGTAGATGACTGTGAAGCAAAATAGAATGACTCCCTTTACATTAAAGAAAGCTGAATAATTCAGACACCATCTTTAGGCCTCCTCATCTCTTCACAAGATAATAAGCATCCCACATTTTTGCCTTACAACAAAACCAGCCACGCAAGACTTTATCATATTCACTAGGCTTGGTACTGACAGGAAGAAAAAGCACAGATCTTCTTGCCATTGGAGTGAAAAGAGAACTTTATTTAATTGCTGGAACCTGAGTCTTGTGATGCAGTTGTGCATTTCTGGCTGCCTTGAAGGATGGGCAATGGCAGGTGCCCACAGGTACACGTATCTGCTCACACATTAGGAAGGATGTTCATGCAGCCCAAGGCTGGGGACTCAGCTGAAATGGGAAAAAATTCTGCTGCAGATTTCCTCTGTGGTTTTGGCCACATCAGTATGTCTGTCTGTGACTCACTCCTCCACCTTTAGAAAGAGCAATAAAAGCACTGCCTGCCTGCTGCTGGTGGCCACAAGAAGCAGCACATGCAGGGAGTGTCACAGGCTCCATGACCACGGTGACTGGGAATGTTAAAGTTATTCCTCATCCCACATGACTTGCCCCCAACCCTTCAGGAAGCATTGCTGCACTCCTATGGGATGCACCAGTGGCTTGTTCTAAGAATAAAAGAAATCCTAAAATCATTATAGATCTTTTATCAGAGGAAGATAATTATACATCCAATATTACTGCACAACGTCCCGCCCCCCCAGCCACATCTAAGAAATATTTATCTTCTGTATTCTGAAAAAAAACCAGGTGGCATATTAGTATACTATGAGACTAATGCATTATTCTACTTTGTTCTACACTGACAATAAAAATTATTGAACATACTTTACTAGAGATAAATATTTTTAAATCAGGGCACTTAGTATTCAAAAGGTTTTTTTAAAACTCTCTCAAGACATCTCCAGACAGCTAATGTCAATTTTTAATCAAATTTAGTAAAATTGAGATTTGTCTGCAAACTATAAGGAAAGCACCATTCCACTAGCACTTTTAAATTATAAATGGGACACAAAGAAGAGAGGGAGATGGAGGGGGCAGAGACAGAGGCAAAGGCAGAGGCAAGCTGTCTCCAGCTTATCCCCTAGGCCACTAGCCCACAGCTGGGGAGAGGGATGCGAGGCAGAGGCATGTGAGGCTGGGTTATTGCTGCACAGAGCACAGTACTTTGTGTCTGAAGACATTTGGAGGAGGGAGAATCACAAATGTGCTTTTGCCCTGGAAGAGTTCCCATCACTAAACTGGCTAAATTATACCCCATAATTTCTTGCATTGCAAACCAGCTAACTGATAGACCTCAAAGCCTTTTCACCAACCAGTGAGGGTCAACATGATGTCCACTATCTCAAGAGGTTTCAAGGGAGGTGCATTCCTGACCTGCTGCTCTCCCACATTCCAGCAGCAATCCAGAAAGGAACTTTAAGTTAATGTCTGCAAACCTCTCAGCTCTCACTACCTGGAAGGCTGGTAAATAATGAAGATTTACACACATAAATTCTGGTTACACTGACAGAGAAAAGACTGTGCTCTGGACAGCAGCATTTGTGAACAGCATGGTGAGAACATGAACAGGCACAGCGATGGGCTTCCAGAGTGCTGCTATGACCAGTGGAAAGGCACAGTCTTTGATATACAGGAATGATCCTGACAAAAAGGTGCCCTTGCTGGGTCATCCTGCATGTGTTTGTGCAAGATAATGGCCAGACCTGCATTAACTAGAAAATGTGGGCAGCTGAAAAGATGGTATTTTTTTCTGCCTGAGCAGCTCTTCAAAAGGCTCTTCCTGTTTCAAGATGTTAGCGAAGAGAATTTGAAGAAGGCAGATTTTTTTTAAGAAGTGTGTGATATGAGCCAGCAGAAGAAGCAGTCTGTGTCCTTGGAAGGATAGGGGCATGGTGACAGCTTGGGATTTTGGGTTTCTTACCAAGCAGAGCCTAAGTGGATCATGTCAATGTGCACAGTCTCTGCTGGCAGAGCAGCTTGTGCACAAGCACCTCTGGGAACTGCCAGAAATTCGGTGTCTCATCTTCCTTCAGTATTAAGACTTCCTCTGCCTAGTGAAACTGGCAGTCTCTCAAGCCACTCAGGGGTCTTTAAACTTCCCTATGATCCTTTTCTTCTTCCAGTCACCTTTATCACAGGTATCTGACTGCAGATTCCCTCATAAAGTGGAATGTCTGGACCTGGGTCAAGTGATTAAACCAAAGATAAATACAGCTAAACCCATTACCTGCAGTTTCACTGCTTAGCCTGCAGCTCCAGACAAGTGAGATTAACCCTTGCCTGCCTCTACCCCACTGCTTGAGTTAATCCCTAGTTACCACCTCCTCTTCTTGCTCAAAGTTTCTGAGGTAGCATATGCCACAGAAGAGGCAGAGTAGTGGACTCAGACATGAAAAAAATAGAGTTCTCTCCTTGTTTTTCCATGATAACAGAAGTAGCTTTTGCTGATGAAATGGCTGCATGTAGAGTTATGCTAATACACTTGCACAGGAAAGATAAAACCTCAAATCTCCTAAGCACTGGGAATGGTGCAAGGAAATAATCTGTGTTTGTGTATGTGCGTGTCACTGCAAAAGAAGATGCATTGCACTCTTTCATGTATGTGTACACTTCCCATTTCTTTTGATTCTTGTTCTTGTCAAGCTCCAAATACAGGGGGTTTTTCCATTTAAATGCAGTTTCTCTTCTCCCTCCTGAGTAAGAGGGATGACTTATCTACCTGTTACATCTGCTTCTCCAGGTAGAGAGATAAACATGGGCCTAGGGAAAAAGCTTTGTCAGCTTTTGACAGAAAGATTAAATGCAGGTGGTTGCTGAACCTAAGGCAGTGCCAGTGCCCAACACATGAATCACAGTAAATGCAAATCCCTCCATTTCAGAGGCACAACCAATAGAATGAGAAATGGGTCCCACTTAACTGTGACAATCTGTCTGGTCCCAAAGGGGAGCAAAGCTCAGTCAGGCACAGCATTTCTTATTGTTGCCAGAAGTATTTGCACAGTCTCTCCTCTCTCAGCAGTTTCTCAGAAAGTCCTCCTTTCTGGGGCTAGAGAAAAACAGACTGTTGGACCAAGCTATCTCACTAAATGGGGAAGAGAAAAGTAGTATGAATTCAGAGAGGATTTAGGTGTTGCAAAGGGCAGGTTCAGCTTCTCCATCCAAGTTTGAATAGTATTCATGAGAAAGCGTCATAACAGAAAATTTCCCCCCATGTTGGAACAGGGCTGGTGAGATTTACTCTAGGACCTGTAATGTGATAACATCAGTCACAGCTACAGACATGTCAGCTCTGCCATTGGCTGAGCTACTTTCCAGTGCACAGACTTACAGAAGTCATTTACATGTTTACACCATGTCTGGGATACTACAGATGGGAGCAGAAATGCAGAAGTTTAACAGCCTTGCTCTGCTTTACTCATCAGGTTCTGGGTCAGCCCTCACTCAGAAACACCACACCACAACTCACTGCACGTGTTGAGGCTGTACCGTCCTCTGCCACCCAGGCTGGTGCTTTGAACTGCTCAGCAGAGATGGTTCACCCTTTCACAGTTCTCTTGTCACTCCTCACCCCTGCACAGGAGCCAGGTTTGAAATATACACGCTGTTGTTGATGGTGCCTCCAGCAAGCAGGTAACACATGCAGGCCTGTGTCCTCAGATTTGGTGATGATTTTTTCCAGCACAAGTGTGTCACTGGGCCGCTGGAAGGACACAAAGAAAGGAAAAACTGAAACAAACTTCCCATGGCATGTTGATCAGGGTAGGAATGTTCAGGGCTTTTGCCGTGTTCTCACCACCTTCAGAAGGACTGAGGCTGCTTTGAGGCTGCAAGGGACACTTTGCTGCTCAGAACATGAGAGGAAAGAAGTCATCTTTCAGTATCACTGTCTGTGAAATTGTGCTTTCAGATACACACTTCCAAAATGGAATGTGTTGTACCCCTGCAGGTACTGAGGAAGCCTGTAAATGCATAAACAGTAGTGAAAGAGGAATATTTTATTGTCACACCTACTCCAAATCTGCCATTCTTTGATCCCAGCTGGTGAAAACTATTGCATGGGGGTAGCATCAGAGAGCAGCCTGCCAGCAGATCTTGAGCATTCATTTGATTCAGTCCTTCTAGGTGGCTCAGAGATGCACAGAAACATGCCATTGCTGGACTTGAAGAAATAGTTTTGCCAAGAGGCCAGCAAGTCACAGTGAAGTAGGTTTCAGCTAAAGATCTTCCATGCCCCTTGCTGGAGAAACAGTGCCATGACAGAGCTCTTGACAAAGAATGAAACCAGTAAAGGGGAGAATTAAAGCCAAATACATCATGAATCTATATTCTCATGGATAAGGAAGTTTCCTGAAACTCATTTCCATTAGTAAAAAGTTAACAAATAAACCATACAACTTAAGCTGCAAGATAGCACAGGCCTGATATATACTGGCACTATATATCTGATGCAATACAGTGCACATTCTCCTGTTTTTCAAACCTGAATGACCACTTTAGAGGCTATGATACGTGAGAAATTATTACAGATGTTCAGATGGCATAGAGGAAGATGGCACAGAAGTGACTGTGTTGTAGTATAAATGTACTGGAAATAACTTCAAAATAATTAGCTAGCGTCAATCCTGATAGCCATGTAGTGGTCCAATCTGGGATTTGCACTGCCACAGGCTGTTTCCATTGCTCAAGTTAGCAAGCTCCAGGCTAGTTCAGAAGCCTCCACTCAGCACCATCTGTAGTGCTGTGACTGCATCATGGAGAAACCCAAACCTTCTGAGCAGCTCTTGCACAGAGCGTGTTAAAGGCAGAAGAAGAGTAGAGAACAAATCGAATTAAAAAAAGATGAGTGTAAGGTCTTGCACCTGGGAAAACACAATCGTGGAGTGCAGCACTGGCTGAGAGCTACCTGGGGTCTGTGGAATGGGACCTGGGGATCCTGGTTGACAACAAGTTCAAAATGGGTGAGCAGTTTGACGATGTGGCAGAGAAACAAACAGGCTGCATCAACAAGGGCATCACCAGCAGAGAAAAAGAAACTGTCCCACTCTACTCAGTGCTTGCCAGCCCACACCTGGAGTACTGTGTTCAGTTTTGGTTCCCACTACACATAAGAGATGTGAACAGGCTGGAGATGGTCCAGAGAAGCATTATGAAGATGATCAAAGGACTGGGAAGCCTGCCATGTGAGGAAAGACTGAGAAAATTTGGTTTGTTCAGCCTTGAGAGTATAAGGCTTAGGGGAGAGTTTATCACCATGTTCCAGTATTTAAAAGGTGGGTACAAAAAGGATGGGAGCTGCCTTTTTACAAGGAGTCACATGGTAAGGATGAGGGGTAATGGGTACAAGTTACTCCTGGGGAAGTTCTGACTGGACACAATAGGACAAATTTTTGATGATGCAAACAATCAGCCATTGGAATAATCTCCCCAGGAAAGTTTTGGATTCCCCAATACTGAACCATTTAAAATTTCAGGGGGACAGGGTGCTGGGCCATCTTGTCTACATCATGCTTTTGCCAAGAAAGGTTGGACCAGAAGACGACACTATGTATGACACCATGATCCTCTGAACTTAAAAGAAGTGATTTTGGATTGCTTCAGTTATGTAGAAAAAGTTAATGCTGTATTTACATGAGCCATATGCCCATGTGGGCAGTTGGAGCTCGGAGGCTGCCATCCAGAAGACTTTGAGGTTCTAGAGATTGGTAGTGCTGGGTGGACAGGGGTTTCACAGCATTACTGTGAGAGGTGATACTTGTATTTCCACACCCCACAGCTTCCAGCCAGAGCTTTTCTTTCGCCACTCCTTCGCTCTACATTGTTCTTTCTCTGATACAGGCTGTTCCAGCCCCAAAATACCTTCCTGACAATTCCATCTTGTTCTGGCTTGGTTTTGATCCTCAGGGAGCTATCTTCCTTAAAAATTACCTTTGGTATGAGAAATATGGAAAATTCCACATTTAGAGACACAACTTTACTCAGAAATCAATTTGCACTTACTGATTCATCAAAGGTAAAAGAAACAATGCTGTCCTTTGTGGGAGGTTCATGTGCATGCTGTGCTCACATGAAGAAGGAGCTCCATGGAAAGCCTTGTAAGATTCCCATTCTTAAGCTTCTGTTCCACCTGCATAGTCTCCATGAAAGCTGATGAAATATCAGTTTCAGGAAATCTGAAGAAAAATAGTTTTGTTTAAAATATTGGAGGTTTTTAATTATTTGGCAAACATTAAATGTGTTCCTAATGGAGCATAAAGTGAGTGGACTCATCTTCTAACACTTCATTACCTCCTTTATGCTTTGTTTATCCGTAGTGATGGCAACTGAGTGGCCTGGAGGGAATTGGCATTTAAATTTCTGTAGCAGCCCAAAACAAAATTGGTTTTAATCTAGGTCGTGTATAAATGAATGGCTAATTTTCATAGAATCATAAAAACATAGAATCATAGAATGGCTTGGGTTGGAAAAGACCTTAAAGATCATCTAGTTCCAATCCCACTGCCATGGGTGAGGACACCTTCCCCCAGACCACAACAAAAACACCTTCCAACTTTCTTTTTCCTCCTACTAAAAGAGATCATTACACAAATGATATTCAGACAAGTCTGGAGGAAACTGTTGGTGGATATTTAAAATAAATACATTCTTAGCACGAAAATCCATAGAATCTACCCCATGTTTTAAGGCATTCCTTTGCCTGAACGTTCTTACAACTGATCAAGGAAAATCCATTTCAGTGAAATTTTTTTAAGTGTTGGATCTGTTTTAATCTTCAGAGTAGAAAAGAAAAATCTAGAGATTTTACTGATTTCCTTTTCAGTTTGTATCTACTTCTATTGAAACTGTTCTTAGAAACACTTTTGACACCTTGTATTAACACAATAGCCTTTTCTTCCATAAGCTTAAGTCATTAATAATGGTACTAAAGGACAACAGCATTCAGCCTTTGGGGGAAACGAAAGCTTTCACTGGGCAAACACATGATATTTTACCTCCACCTAAAAAATGAAACTTTGACGATAAAAAGAAAAAGGCAAAGAAAATAATTTTTAAAAATTTGAAATCCCTTTTCCATGCAGTTGTACCCATGGAAACATTGTTTTCAGCTCAGTGGGGCTTTTTTGATTGTTTACTCCACTTTGAACACTTCTAGTGTTCACACTTTTGGTAAAGTAATTTGTTTGCTTTGAAACTACCCTGCACCATGGTCATTGTTGTCACTTGTATTAGTTCTTTTATTGTTTGTATTAATGGAACATGTTGAGACTGTAAGATTGCAGGAACAACAGCAAAACAACAACAAAAGAAAGGTAGCCAGCCACTGAGCAGCCAGAATTAGCTTTACAGTCATGACATTTAAAGTAATAATAAAAAGGTGGCTGCCTTTTATTTACTTCTAGCTTAAGTATCTTTAAATATTTTGTCCAGAAGCTCAGGCTTTCTGCAGCCTCTTAGCCAGAGGAAAAGAAAGCACTAATTTTAAAATGAAAGCCAAGAAACCCATGTAATCAGAGGCTTAAAAGAAAATACCATGTGTCATGAGAGTAGGCAACACTGTAGTTCTCTACCACTGTTTTGCTTCAGATTCTGCTTTTGATGCAAAATTTAAGGCTCTTTTCCACTTACATTCTTCAATACTATGGTTAAGTGCAGTATGTTGCCCATTAAGTGAATGTTCTTTTTACAAAGCAATTTGATTATCTTCAATTATGCTATTATCAACAGCTGAGATTAGAGAAAAAAATACAAAACCAAGGGTTTACAATTGCGTTCAGTTTTCTTCTTCTTACAGACCACAAGGTCTGGACAGTCATTTTACATTTTGTTTATTATTAGCTCCCAGTCACAATAATTTTCAGACTCCAGTGCATTAGAACAACATTAAATGGTTTGGACTGTAACAGAACAAGCAACAATTTACTTGGTATAAAAACCTTTTTTTTTCCCTCTAGGACTTCAAAACCACATGGAAGTATTCATTTGATGTAGATTAATGTAGTTATTCCATTAAAATTTTGATTCAGAATTCAATTTGATCTACATGTCTCTAATTTGGAAGAGAGAATCCTGAGATTTACAGATCATGTTCTCATGATGTAGTGCCCATATCATAATATGCCAGCACAGCAGTGAATGGCGGAGGCTCTGCCTTTGAAAATCTGCTGGAACTATTTGCTTTGGAGCTCTCTGCTCTGGTCATGTATTTGTGTTGACTTGTTGACTTATTTTACAAAATAGCCTGCTAAGGATAACATCAGCTAGCCGGGAACTGTTGCACATACTGTCTGTAACATACCCTGTTAGTGTTTCTGGAAGAGCAGCACTTCTGCCCTCCTGATAAAACGAAATAGTAATAAATGATGTGTGCAAGAGGCATTCCATATGGTTGTCTTAAAGTCGAACTGGAAGAGCTGCCTGACGAGGACCATCCTGTCAAAATGCAGCAAGCATCATGAGAGCCTAGCCCAGCCTTCCCTAGAGCAGCAGGGAATAGCTACAGCTCCCTCATAAGAAAAGCAGGTAGAGAGTCAACATGTAGAGTCAGAGTCAACTGCAAAACTTGGGCTGAAGTGACAAAAACCTCTCTCAAATTATGTCCTCTACTCAGGAACTCTGCCTCCAGGTACTGCAATAGATAAACAACTGCTAATGAACAAACTTTCTCAGAAGTATTTACGTCCAACCTGTTCAGTATCATACGAGAAAGTTCAATATAAAATGACTGATGATAGAATTCACAGGTGACATCAAGATTAGCAAATGAGGGGAAAAAAAGGTGTTATGCTATCTGATCTGAGAGTGCTTGATGTCAGAAACAGGGGCCATTCAGAGAAAGGGACTTTGTGGGTAGAGCCATGTATGGCATTGTGAGCACAGGCCATTCCCAAGCAGCACAGGCCATTCCCAAGGAGCTTACACCCTCTGGGTAACAGCAGCTCTGGAAAGTGTAAAAGGACAGTTTAATGAGGAATTTCTAGTGTCATGACACAACAACATACTATGGTGATACTGAAAGCATAGCTGTAAATATATTTGTATATAAATACATCTGTGTATTTTTGGTTAAGTGGATCCTATATTGCCAGGGGCAGTTCAGACAACCATGTTTTAAAAGGGATGTTGAATAACTGAGCAGGGTTCACAGAAAAAACCAGGAGAACAATATAAGGATTGGTAAAAGTATCTTTCATTGAGAGATTTAGAGACGAATTCGTTAAAGTATCAGAAAGAAATATTTTGAATTGATTAGATGACAGCATAGATAATATCCTCCCAGGAAGAAAATACCAAGAATGTATCTCAACATAAAGGAAAGCATAAAAAGAACCAGTGGCTAGCAAGTGGATGCTGCCAAATTCGTACAGAGAATCCAAGCCCATGTTTATAATAAGGAGAGTGAGGACAATGGGAAAGAAATTCTTTGTCTCTTGATTTCTGCAGATCAGAACTCAGTGTCTTTCTTTAAGACAGCTTTAGAGTTAAGCACAAATTATTTGGCTCAAGACAGGGTAGCTGCTTGTGATATACAGAAGTGCACATTCCTATGGACTGCCAAAACATGTGACGGATGCCTAGAAACAAACCACTGAGTTTTGAAGTGCTTGTGAGCAGAGACATTCCTTGCTTTCCAGTCTTCAGGCCAACCAGAGAGGGACCATTTCATATAGAAAAGCAGTTCTGGTTATTCATTAAAAACATACCAGTGCAAGTTCTCAGATCCTAGTGTTTGAAAGAGGCTTTGTATGTGCCTCCTCTAGTCTAAAAGATTTCAGGACTGGTCTTGGGCAAGTGATTTAATTTCTCCATTTCTGGCTACAGTTTGATTGCTTATTCCTGCTACCATCCCTGCAGCCCGAAGCATGGGCATTGACCTGGGTAAAAGGCAGTCCACCTGCATGGACCAATACTACGATAACTAAGCAGCTTTCTTGGGTTTCTGGTGGATTATTTTTAACCCAGTTCAGCTTACTTCTCAAGCTCAGGGTCTGTAAACAGCCTTGTCAGCACAGACAAAGCTGGGCGGCCATGGCAGCATCCACTCGCCACAGAGCAGGAAATCCGAAAAACAGCACTGCCTCGGAGGTGCACATGCCAAGGTTGATTCCCCAGCTCGTTGATGCCAAGGGAAAGGTCTGGTGTCCAGCCCAGAGGGTGCAGCCTCAGGGATGTGACTGCTGGCGTGGCTCTACCTACCTGCTGTATCACTACATCTTTATCATCAGACCATACCCTCAATTCCCTGTACAGCTCTACAACATTCCCGGGAAGGACTCTGTACACTATTCCAAACCCCAGGCAGGATCATCCCTCCCTCCCCACTGACCCTAATAGTGCCTTTTCCTGCTCTCCTGTTAGCATCAGAGCTGCTGTGGCCATAGGGTGAGCACCCTCATCCCTTGATGCAGTGGCACAACTGCCAAGCCTGGAGAAGAGAGTAAAAGGTAGAAGGTTGCACTCAGAAGCTTCTTGCTTACTGGTTGAACTCAGCAATATTCTTCTGCCTCCCTGGAGAATGGTTCATTAGACTTAATCCAGTGAAACTCATAACTTCAAGGAGAGCACTGCATTGCTAAAAAATTCATATTCTTCTAGCAGTAACAGTGGAAGGCTTGTGTAGCATGATGAGGAAAACCACCCAGCACTGCTGGGTGAAGGTCGTCACTGCTTCTATTGTACAGCAGAAATAAAAACACAAGCTGCGGCTCTGCACAGTTACATGCTCTTCAAAGAGCTCTTCCCCCACACCTCATTCGGAGCCTGTCCCACCCTGCTACAGTATTTGTAACTATGGGCTTCTGGCCGAGTTTCCTTCTCAGTCATGCAATTTCCTTTCCTTTTGTGGGCCATTTTCAGATTTTCAAAGAGAAAAGTTTGTATTCTGCTTCACTATCCAACAACCTATCAATGTGGAAGAGAAATGTCCCTGATTTTGGTGTGGCTTATTACCAGAGTTTTTAATGCTAAAAGATGTTTAACAGATGACACACTGAGTGAGAGCATCAGCACCGTGGTCCTGCAAATAAGAATCTTTTCTGTGTGCAGGAGAAATGTTGTCTGGGTAACAGCAGTCAGATTTTCCTTTCTGCTTGCAACTGAGCAACCTTTCCTGGAGGAAGATGAAGTTCAGCCCCAAGTAACTAGTTTCTTGGAGCTTGGGAAGCAGATACCAGCCTGTTGGTGTTGATGTGGTTATACAGGATGCTGACAATCTTAAACAAGAGTACTCAGTAATGACAAGGCTGCTGTGTGCTACAGCTTGCAGAAAAACCCAAACGCTTTTCTACCTTTCCTTAGGCACCCTGTTGCAGACAGCCAGGTAACCCCCACCACATCACCTCCAGCACAGGTCTTGACTTCCACCCTCTTTACAATGTTGTTTGTGAGCCCCTAGATGTTTTTAGGGACTGGTAAACTCATTCCACAACATACTTCCAGACTATTCTGGTGCAGGGGTCAGATTTTGCATCTGACAGATGCACCTGCCAACTCCCAGCACTCACAGCTCTGAAGACCATTAAAGTGTGTTTTTTTACAAGCTTGATTTAGTTTATCTAGTTTTGCAAGCATTATTTTTTATACCATTGGGTAAAAAACTCTGTGTCAGTAGAAGAACTTTTTTCCTCTGCAAGAGGCTATCCAGAATTTCATGGAGGAAGATTAGATAGTATAATACTGGGCAGTCAACACCCAATTACTTCATTCTGAACTGATGTTGCCATTTGCAAAGTTTTATTCTGAGAGCCTGTCAGAGGAGAATTTCTGTGGGTGGTGGAGTGGGGGCTGAATGCACTCATTAAAAAAAACCAAAAAACCTGTGTCTTCTTAATAAGTGAGGAGGGAGTTTGTTGAAGAAGGGAAGCCTTTTCAAGTCCCAAAGGTAACATTTTTGCACAGAGAGTACAAATTTGCACTGTCTTCATTCCCTAATTAGTTTCTAGACAGAAAAGATGCAAAATCTCCATGGGGATTTTATCTCCTCCTCCTATTTTATTACCTTAAAGGTGGTGGGTTGACCTTGGCTGGACACCAGGTGTCCACAAGAGCCCCTCTATCACTCCCCTCGTCAACCAGACAGTGGAGAGAAAACACAACTACTGAAAGCTCATGGGTTGAGATAAGACAGGGAAAGATGACTCACCAATTACCCTCAAGGGCAAAACTGACCCAACATGTGAAAATTAGCTTATTACCAATCAAATCAGAGAAAGACAATGAGAAATAAAACCCAAATATTAAAACACCTTCCTCTGCCCCTCCATTCTTCGTGGGCTGAATTTTACTCCTGAGTTCTCTAACTCCTCCCCGGCCAAGCAGTACAGGGGGACAGGGAACAGGGGTTGTGGTCAGTTCATCACACATTTTCTCTTTTGCTCCTTCCTCCTTAGCGGGAGGACTGCTCACCTTCTTCCCCTGCTGGAGTCAGCTGGAGTTGGCTCTGTCGGACACAGGGGAAGCTTCTGGTAGCTTCTCACAGAAGACACCCCTGTATCCTCCCCACTACCCAAACCTTGCCACACAAACCCAACACATCTGACTATTAAACAGATAAAGGCAACTGGCACACATTTAGACAAGGCAATTCCCTCTCAATAAACTAGCATGCCTGTGTTTACAAGAAGACATAATAGTTGTTATTTATATTGTACTTACATATTTAATTTTCTTTATAAATAAAAGCTTTATGCCTCCCTTTGAGCCTCCCCTTGCAGCCTTTGACTACAATAGCTACAACAAAACTATTACTCCAAATTAGCCTGGCATTCAGTGTGCATTTGTATTACTTCCATGATTTTTATTGGGTTTTTAATTATTATTTTTTCTCTCAGTTCATTAATCAATCATATTTACAAACTCATTGTTGCACTTACTGCCAGTTGAGCATTCTCACACATTTCAGCACACAGACAGAAACTGCAAACTCGGGCAGCTCTGTTAGGATCTCTAATATTTCCGAGGAGTCTGAAGGTGCTGACAGCTTATGGTCTTTCCAAGGCAAGTGCAAGTGCCTCAAAGTCCATCTATCTGCAGTTACTGGAAGGGGTAAAATTACACAGCACGCTTTTCCTCTGAGAAGGAATCCTCTCCCCAGAGGTTAGAAATGGGGAACAAAAAGCAAACTACAGCTGGAGATCTGATTACTGATACTCATTTCAACTTCCAAATAATCATCTGTGCCACACTGGCTGCTTTTGTAAAGTGAGCTTGTTTTGAACCCGAGCTAATTACCTTCCTTGTGGTTTTGCCAGATCATTTAATTTAAAGTGGTACATCAAGACCTAAACCTGAAGTTCTGCCACCCCACAATGTTCAGTGAGAGCAGTGGACACAGCTCAAGGATGGCAGAAGCAGGCCTCTATTTTGCTTGGGCTATATACTTTTTTACTTTTTGTCCTCACTCGATTTTTCCCTTCTCTACAGCAACCTTGTAAAGTAGGCACTACAGGGTGGTGTGTATTAAGAAAGAATTTGTTTCTCAGGACTGCAGAAAATGGTGTTTCTCAGGGCTAGAGAAAAAGGGAAGTAGTTCCAAGGATCCAAGCCGGCACATTGTCATCACAGCCTTGTTTGCATACAAGTCCATTGTCAGCCGAAGGAACTGGAAAATTATGGCCATTTATCCATCCCTCTCTTTACCCCCCGTTGTGCCTCTTTTGGCAAAGCAGCTGAAGAGTTTGCATTGTCTCAAATTTAATGCTTGCAGATGGTTTTATTTAGAATTTGTTTTATTGGTGAGACATGCTTCCTCTGTTTATTAAATTGCGCCTACTTTTTGTCATCCGTCATGTTGCCCGCAATTTCTGCACAGAGCCCGAGGGTAGGGTTTGTTGTTACCGTTGCTCTTGGGTGGGTTGCTTTTTTGGGGGGTAATTTGAAATGCGATCGAGCTCCGAGCGCCAGGGAAACACCGCGTCTTCCCATTCACTGTCTTCCCGCAGCAGAGCATGAGGTTCCCGACGGGCGGGCAGAGGCGCGGGGTGCCGCCGGTGGGACAGGCGCCCGCCCCGGGGCAACTCCGCCCCCGGCCCCGGCCCCGGCCGGCGGGGGAGCCCTGGGGCACGGCGGCGGGCGGGGGTCACGCCTGGCTGCCGTGCCCCGGAGGCGGGCGGCCCCGAGGGCGCGGGCGGGCGGCCGGGTTCCCCTCCGCGGGGCGCCGCGGCGGCTGCCGGGCGGCGGCAGGTGGTGGCCGCGGCAGCGCCCGGGGGGAGCCCGGCGGGGGGGAGCCCGGCGGCTCCACCGGGACGGGCCCCCTCGGCCGGCGGCTCCCCCCGCGCGGTGCCCGCGGGCCGTCCGGGCGGCTTTCGTCCTGCAGAGCCCCCGCGAGCCCCCGGCCGGCCGCGGGCGCTGATCGCCGGCGGCTCCGCGCGGAACTGGCAGGCTCCGGAGCAGGAGGTGGGAACCGCGGGCGGTTTGGGCTTGCTCGGCTTCTTCTGCGTTTGTTTTTTGGTGGTTTTCCTCCCTCCCCCCCTTCCCCTCCGCTTTGTGCGGGGTTTGTTTTTTATTATTTTTTCCCCTCCTCTTTTCCCACCGCGGGTATTTGGAAGGAAAGCAGGAACGCCGCGGCCCCGGGAGAGCCTCGGCGGGCCGGGCCGGGCCGGGCCGGGCGGGCCGGCGGCGCCTCCCCCCGGTTCGGGGGGTCCCCGGGCTCGGCCCCCGAACGCCCCTCTCTTCCGTTCTCCATGTCATTTCCTGTGCTAATAAGATGGTGGTCACGGCCGGGAGGGAGGGAGCCGCCGCTGCCGCCTCCGCCGAGCCCGGCCCGGCCCCGGGACCCGTCCTCGCCTGGGACTAGCCAGCGGGGCCGGCGGGGTGGGAGGGCGCAGCCAGCCGGGCTCCCCCCGCCCCTCCCGGGCGGAGCGGGCCCCCCGACGCCGAGGCGGGCTCCCCGCGCCCGCAGTGCCGAGGTGAGTCAGCCTCGCTGGTAGCCAAGGTGGCCACGAAAATGGCTGCGGAGCGCGGGGGGGGAACCTGTCCCAGCCCGGGGGGGAGGTCCGGCCGAGGGGTGCCCGCAGCGGGCGGGGCGGCGGCGGCGACCCGCGGGCGCAAGTATCGCCCCCCCTCCCCGCCCGCCCCGCTTTTCCCCCCTCGGGGCGGGCGGCGCGGGGCTCGGCCCGTCCCCGCCGCTCCCGCCGCGCCTCTCCCGCCCGCGCCGCGGCTGCGCCCGCCCGGCCCCCCCGCCCCGCCCGCGGCCGCCAGCGGGGCCGGGACTGACGCGGCCGGCGGCCAATGGGCGGCGGGGGTGGGCGGGCGCGCGCCACATTGGAACGCGGGGGCGGGGCGGCGCGGGGCGCTCCCGGGGCGGCGGCGGCACTCCCGGACACGGGCAGCCCCGGGGACACGGGCAGTCTTGGGGACACGGGCACTCCCGGACACGGGCAGTCTTGGGGACACGGGCAGTCTTGGGGACACGGGCACCCCCGGACACGGGCAGCCTGGGGACACGGGCAGTCTTGGGGACACGGGCACTCCCGGACACGGGCAGCCCCGGGGACACGGGCAGTCTTGGGGACACGGGCACTCCCGGACACGGGCAGCCCCGGGGACACGGGCAGTCTTGGGGACACGGGCAGCCCCGGGGACACGGGCAGCTGGGGACACGGGCAGCCCCGGGGACACGGGCAGCCCCGGGGACACGGGCAGTCTTGGGGACACGGGCAGTCCTGGGGACACGGGCAGTCCTGGGGACACGGGCAGCCCTGAGGACACGGGCAGTCTTGGGGACACGGGCAGTCTTGGGGACACGGGCACCCCTGGGGACACGGGCACCCCGCGGGACACGGGCACCCCGCGGGACAGGGGCACCCCCGGGACACGGGCGCTCCCCAGGACGCGGGCGCCCCCGGGACACGGGCACCCCCGGGACACGGGCACCCCCGGGACACGGGCACCGCGCCTGCAGCATCGTCCGCGCCCCGTGCACAGCGCCGGAGCAGAGCTGCCTTTGCGCCGCTCAGCCGGAATTCTCTCTTTAACTCACGTAGAAAAACTCCAGATGGGTATTCTTGGGCCTTTCTCCCGCTTTGTAAGTTTGGGTTTTTGTAAGTTTGGGGTTTTTTTTTAAAGTTATAAAATTTCGCAAGTTCCTTTGCAAATGGTCCTGTATCACTTGTCGTATTTCAGAGGAAAATGGAAGATGCCTCCCGAGTCCCCTTTCAGATCCCTGGAAAAAAAAAAACCTGGCCTGTGGGCAAAACTGTTGGCTCAGTGTTGCTTCCTCTTTTTCCTGTGATTAATGCCTCTCATTAATGGGAGGAGAACTGGCAGAACCAGCTTAAATAAAATAGCAACCTAACCGTAAGATAGGATTGTTTTCCAGCACGGCAGGTGTGTGCAGCAGTTTGTTGAGCAGCAAAGGAGCCCCAGCCCCAAATATCCAGCAGCTCCTTTGATCCGGTCCTGCCAGCAAGGCTTAACTGCCTGTGAGTCTGACTCCCTGGAGCACAAACTTGCTGCCTGGGTTGGGCTTCATGTCCCCTAAATTTCCGTTTGTCTAATCACCCAGATTATGAGCAGTGAAAGTGGAAACGGAAATGAGTCTCCTGAGTTTCTAATGAATTGTGTATAAACTCCACAACAGGCGAACGCGCCTGATGAGGGTGGCGCGCTTTTGCTTTTCGAGTGCAAGCTGCAATTAGAAGCAAAAGTATTGAGATGTTGGGTGTTTGCTTCTTGCAAGGGGTGCTTGGACCAAAGGTGCTCCTGCTCTAGAAGGAATAGATGTGGATGAGTGATGTGGAGCTCTTGAATCACATGCAGCCTGCAAAGAGTTCAAGTGTCGGGGCTGTTGGTGTGGCCAAGAACTGTATTAGCAAAAGAAGGGTTGGCTGCTGGAGCCACTCACCAGGCAGGATTTGAGGTAGCCGTGGGAGATGCTGAAGTTTGCCCTGGCTCTTGGCTGGATGCTGAATTGACCAATCTCACTGCAGCATGGAGTAGCAGGACCAGGGGAAGTTGTTGTTCCCTCCTGCTCAGGAGTCATGTCAAAAGCTGCTGTGGCTTCAAGTTGTTTGTGGGGCATGAAGGAGGTCCTGAGGCTCCTGACTCAGTGCTGGCTTTGGTGCAGAGCTCTCTGGTTTTGGGATACTGGCCTGTTGCTCCTCTAGCGTCTTTGTGGACCATGCATGAGGCATGGTGCTTTCTGGAGCAGTTCTCATTGTGGGGGATTCTCATTGTGAGCCTTATTTGTTGCTGATAGCAGTCTGTTACACTTTTTTAACAATCAAAGGGGAGGATTATTGTGAGGGTAATACCTGATTTTAATTAATGAGGGCAAAAGCAAGGACTTATCTGAATTCTGATTTTTTTATGAACTGATGCAAGGTCCATCTTATTGGGATGGGAGGGGGGCAGGTTATTGCATGTATTCCTTGCTGGAAAGTGATGGAACTGCTTGAAATTGGTAGAAGCAGTCTAAAGGTTGTGAACACTGCAAGAGGAGCCTGAAGCAGGAGGGGCTTCTGTACTGCAGCAGGCTGGTTTTGCATTGCGGGGATGCAGGCATTGTGGTGAGTGGAAGTTGACGCCATGAGTCAGGAATCGAAGTATGTATATTGAGGAGAAATACAACCAGGCCAGGCAGGAGAGCTCTTTGGTCTTTTTATAGAGTACCATGTACACTTCATCCTTCTGTGTTTTTTTAATATTCTTTTTTCCTTTCATAACTCCTTCCTCATGCTGGTTAATTCCCAAGTGGAGTTGTGGGGTTTTAAGCTTTTCTTGCCCCATGTCCATTTATGCAAGAGAAGTATATGCTTTTACCTAGCTCTTTAAAGTTCCTTTACCTAGCTCTTCTTAAAGTTTCTGTTAGTAGGGCCCATCTCTTGCTGGTTCATCTGTAAGAGCTGCTAAACCATTTCCAGAGTTCTTTAAATGCTGACTAATTTTTGTGACATTTTGGAGTAGCATATTTCAAATAATTATTGCTAATCCAGTTTTGTCGCACATATGTGAAAATCTGCACAGAGAAACTAAATGTAGTCCCAAAGACAAAATGTTTTGGACTTGTTTTTGTTTGATAATTAAATAATAATATCGTAGGTTAACAGGGAGACCTTCAGAAGGAAGAAATAAGCTGCTAAAACTTGAAATGTAGATAAAAACTGGGTAGCAGTGAGAAGTAATGGCTGTTGTTCCCAGTAGAGCAAGTACAGGTGGAAACTTCTGATGTCTCCTTTGCATGGGGAACATGTGTGTCTGAGACCCGTGGTTTTTCTAAGTAAAGCCAAAACAAGCAAACATCACTTTTATTTCCCAGTTTGCACTGCAGCTTTCTGGCCTTTTAAGAAATCTGGAGTCACCTGGATGCTCATCAGGGTTTGCTTGATATATCTTCTTGCATTAGTGCTGAATTGTCTGATCTGTACCCTTCAGACCGCGGGGCTGAGAGCTGCTCGAAGCACAGGCATAGCCAATGAAGTGGAGCCAGCACGTGCAATATCCACTGGCACTGAGCAAGTGGCAGAATTCCTGCTGGCCTGCAACTGGGCAGCCCTGCTGTGAGATGTTGGCTTTGCTGCTTCACGCTTTGCCCCTTGTCATGCTCGTGGTGTTTTTCATTTTGAGCGCGTCTGTACAGTGCTCCTGCCTGAGGCTCTCTTGTAGTGGGTGAAGTTTCTTGGACCAGAGCTCTTGTGCAGCTGTAGACAGTTTTAGTGCCTCCTCTAGCACTGACCCCTCTGCAGTAGTGGAGTAAAGAAAGCTTTAATTTCACAGGGTTTTCTGTTTCCCTGTGACCTCTTCTGTGCTACAAAAGCTGTTCTTAAATAAAACCTCTAGAGCAATATTCCTTCTAAAGCTACATAGTAAAATGTGGCTTTTCAGGAATTCCTGCTAGTTAAACTTGTCTGTGCAAGTGGATTCCAGTAGCAAGTCCAACCACCCTAAGAAAAGCGGAGGATGAGGTGAGAGGTTCATGTTGCCCTGTATGGCACCTTCGGAATGATGAGGGGAAAAGTGCTTTGGAAAGGGAAGAATTTGCAGGTACAAGAGGCCAAAGAGCAATGGAAAACAGAGCAGTCCTGTGGCATCTTTGAAAGGTGTGAGCAGCCAAGGTGCCCTCAAACCTGGTGAGGAGGGCAACACAAGTATCTCATGTTAGAGAATTTTTTCTTAATAATGCCCACCACATGAGAGGCAGTACTGATAGAAGAGACTGTTAGAATTGAGAGCAAAAAAGCAGAGATGGAGTAAATTTTGACTTGGCAACTAGAATCACATTTTCCATGTGTTTTTTTAGAAGTCTGGTCACTGTCCTCAGCACGTAGGCTTTGGACTTCAGCATGAGTCAGTGAAGATGGTACTAGTTAAGACATTTTTCCTTCTTCCATCCCAAGCTCTTCACGTAAGTGCAAGAACATATGTTTCTGCAGAGAGATAGTCAAGCAATTAAAAATATTGACACTTAAAAGCTTTGCTGTTTTGTATCTTGGTCATTGCTCAATTTGTGGGTCAGAGCTGCTGCTCAAAGGCTGCTTCCCTCTGCAAGGCTGGGAGGCAGTACTCTGGCAGTGCTTAGGCTCAGAGCAGTTTCTCTGCAGTCAGAAGGTAAAAGCATTATACATATAATTTAAGGTTTAAGCTGCAGAAACTGGCAGCCTCCAGCAGTCAGTCAGTAATGCGTACTGCAGAACTGTTTCAGTGCAGTCTCTTGCTCATGGACAGCCATCAGTAAGGGGCCCATCAGAAGGGTCTGTCATAAGCCAAGTTGTCCAGTTTGAATGTGCTCTGATAAATAGCTTCCTTTCTCTGCCCCCTTTCTTCTCTCTTCCTTAGGCTTTGGCTTTTCAGCAAGGCTAGTTTTCCTTCGCTTGTAGTGACTTGTCCCACGGGAGGGACTGCTGTTCTAAAGTCTTGGCATCAAGCCCTACTGGGGCTGCTGCTCCCAGCACTCACCTTGCTGCCTGTGCTGCTGTCAGCTGGGGCTGGCTTCTGCCTGTGGAAGCCTGGCAGTGGGTACTGGGGGACACGTCTAAGGACAGAGTGGTAGAAGTTCATGGGAGGTGATGTGGGGGATTATCTCATGCAGCAGCTCTAGGGTTGCTGTAATTAGCTTCCTTGAGAGCCAGCAGTGTTCCTGCCTTGCACAGTGGTGAGCTGAGGCACTGAGCATCCTGTGCCGGTCCCCAAGCCAGATCATCCCTGCAGGCTGCAGAGCATTGGCTTCAGGCTCCTGACCATAGATCAGGGCATCTGGGGCCCACAGCTCCAATGGTGTCTCACTAACACCTTTTCAGGGTGTTTCAGAGTGTTAAAGGCTGGTAATTGGAGCTGATATTGGTCAGGCCCATCAGTTATTTGCAGGCTGATAATCAATATGAAATATTTTCCAGGACATTCATTTTTTAGTACAATGAAGCTTTATTTTGAAGATGTATTGTATAAACTGCATCATAATATGCTGGGTGGAGTTTAATGTGGTCCTTCAGCTGCAGACTCAAACTAGGTGTTCAGAGCATCTTCCTTGAAAAATGTCCTAAGTTTGACTGGAATTGCCTTTCCACTGCCAGCATGTTCCTCTTTATACCTTTCATTTGTATAAGCCTTGACTTCCTCATGTCTGCGTACATCAAGGGGGTTTGCTGTTCATATTTTTAAAATTGCTTTTCTCCTGATGCTGCTGGAGTACTTCATGTGTTCTGTGGCTTTCTTTGAATTGGAGACCTCTTGCTTGGAAATGCTAATGGGAATGCTAAATACACCACAGTTTGCAGGGTCCAGTCCTTTTATCAATTCAGGGGAAATTAATGAAAACACGTGGAAACTGACTGAAGGAAAAGCCAGTACTGACGACACAGGAACATCCTTTTATGAACAATAAAATGTGTTCTATAGTTGTCACGTTTCACACCTAGGCTTGCCAATCATCTTTTCTGAGATCAAATTAGTTCAATCAGCTTTTGAAGAATAGAAGTTTTTAAATTACTAATTTTCTCTTCCCTTTATGATACAAAAGAGAACATTCTTATGTATGGCATGTTTGTAAGTCACTTTGTTCCTTGAAAATTCTACCTCAAGTAGTGAAGGTCTGCTCTGTGGATGTAGAAGTACCTGACCCTTAGCACAAAGTCCCACTAACTAAATGCTGCATTGCTGTTGCAAAGGTGGTACCTCCAGAGCAGTGGATCCACTGATTGCCTGTCCTGGATGTGCTGAGAGCTAGCACCAACTAAATCAGATGCTAGGATATCCTGTCTAGGTCTAGTGGAGTTAACGGGTGATTGACTGGGTGGATTGGATTTTCTTAACCAAGTCTGATTGCTAGTCAGGTGTTGAGATGTTGCTTTTGAATTCTTCTAGGATAGTTGGTGTACATTTGTAGTCCCTCAGTGACTTGTATACGTGAAGTCACTCTGACATGCTCCCTCTGCTTTTTGGACTGGAATTGAATGAGTTCTTGGGCTCTTTTCATGCTTCTGCTAATCAGTATTTTAAAAATATACATAGTGTAAAGGACCAGGTATTTCTGTGAAACCCAATACCTTTATGCAGAAGATGCACTTGAGGTTGCATGTATGGACCAGAAGTGTTTGGCCCTTGCTGGAATTTATTTTTTCCTAGTTAGCTCTGTTAGGATATACAGGGTCTGAACACCCCTCTCTCTCTGTATGGAAGGGAATGTGCAGATCAAATTGTGGTGGTGGTGAATTCAGCACACGGGTATCTGATTTCTTGGCAGATCCAACACTGGGAGTATCTGGACTGCTGCCTGCCCCAAGGAAAAGCGGGTCGGTGTGACCCATGCTCAACCACTACTCATCCAAGCCATGTAACATGAGTCCCTAACCTGCAGACAGATTTACCAGCTCTGAATAATGTCTGTTGTGCTGTGAGATCTTATCTTTCTAATGGCCTGCAAGAGGGTACAAATGAGGAGAAATAAATACTGCTCTTGCTTTTGCTTCCTCTGCATTTTGTGGAACAGTTGATGTGTTTTCATTTTCCCTGCTGTGTTTGTCAGTGCTTTTAAAGGACGGAGCTAGTTTGTCAGAATTTTGGGAGCAAGTGAAAGTAAGATCTGCTCCTACCTTCTCATTTTCTCCCAAATACTCTTCCCTTTTTGCTTAACAAGTAAAAAGAAAGGAGTTGCCTGCCATGTCCGCAAGTCCCAAGTAGAGTGAAACCACTGTAACAAGCATAGAGGAACTGTCCTGTGACATCCTTCCACAGAAACAGGCACCAGCTGGATAAATGTTGCCAAAGCAGGATTTTTGCTTTATTTTACACCTGTACCCATAGGTCACATTGGAATGGGGATTCCCCTGCACCTGAGACTGCCTGCCTAGAGGTATTGGTGCTCCAGAGGCTTTACAATTTTACATTTGATTCCTGAAGCTTTTGAATTGGGTGGCAGGAAGGGAAATTGCTGAATGACTGGGTACCTACTGGAAGTTCAGAGGTCTCTTGGAGGAGTGGAAGTTTCTCATCTTGCTTTGGGTTGTGATCTGTAAATAATACGGTCTGCTCAAGAAACTTTCTGTCATGTGGCTGTATCAAGTGTGAAATTGTGTTTCGTGATTCCTGACAGAATTTAGCAGCAGTCTTACAAAAAATCACTGGTGTATGTGAAGGCAGACCATCACTTGGTTGTTGCTGTTGAGTGTGTTGTTTGCTTTGTGTAGGAAAGGGAAGCTCTGGTGAAATGCACTGAGTTTTCTGACACAGTGGGGCAGTTTGATTTTAGTGCATAGCTTGGCCATGGCTTACAGATGTCTGTGCAAGCCTGTCTGTCCAGCTCAGTCTTCTGACACCACTAAACATTCACCAGTGGAAGAAAAAGCATACTGCAGGTGAACTTTCTTTTTGAAAGAAAGGAAAAGCGAAAAGCTGGAACTTCTGGAAAACTGCTGAGTGAAAGGCTGTCTTGTTAGAAGATGGATGTGCTTTCAAAGGGGCTAATTTTGACACTAAGGAAATATATGTGGAGCTGATTGCTGGCCAGGTGCCAGTCACTGAAGGGCACCGGAGGCTGAAATGCCAGGCAGTGCTGGTAGTGTTGGCACTTCAGCCCATGATGGTTGGGTTGCATGAATTATCTCTCTGCCTTCCAGCTAATTTTATCCTGTTGATTTTTCATGAATCATTTCCCATCTCTGTGGGTTAGAAATTAAAGTGGAAGTTTGCTAGCCAGAATAGCCACATCTGCTATTTAGAAACTAGTGTCTGGGGTTTGCTTCCTGCCCACCCCCACGCCTTCCCTTCCCTTTCCCTTTTTACCTCCATCATTGTTCAAATACGTGAATCACTAGTGTTGCTCACCCACAAAAATTTTTCGGCTGACCAGCCTGCACAGGTGCAGGGGTCTTCTGGCTGCATGTGACTCCTCTGTGGGCAGTGGAGGTGGCAGGCAGGTGCTCAGTGCTATGTGGCAGGGTCCCAGGTGCACAGCAAAGCTGGCAGGACCTGACCAGGGCATCTTGAATTTCCTGCACGTGCCTTATAAAACATTAAAGGCACTCCAGTGTCTTTTCCCTCTCCCAGCACAGCAGAAGAGCAGGAGTGTGACAGTGGCCCAGCCTGTTGTGTGCCAACCAAACACTTTCTCACTCAGTCTTTTTGTCTGTCCCTGAATGAGAGTAAAAGGTCATTTGGGCAGTAAATTCAGATCTCTGCTTCCCTTTGTTGAGCTATGTGCCCTTCATTGCCATTGAGGCTGACATCTGGGCCAGCAGCAAGGAAAGGATAAGTTCAATATCCAGAAGTTGAGTATTACAAGTAGGCAACCAAGGACCCACATGGGAGTTGTGTAGGGTGGGGTCCTGTGGGTAAGCAGAGTTTTGTTGGCAGCTGTGCTAAGGAGAAAAGCACATTCCCTTGGAATATAGTGAGCTGTAGATGAATGAGAAGAGGTCTCCAGCTTGTTCATGTTTACTTTTAATCAGTCTTGGTGGATTACAGCAAATGCAGGAGACTGAATCAGTGATTGTGTTGGGACAGTTTTGAAAATGGCCAAGTGGATGGGCTGGGAAAATACAGGCTGGGTAGCATGATACCAATCCTGGGTAAATATAAAGTTATTTATGCATGGAAATTGGTGTCATAGAAAGTATCTTGTACTTCTTAAAAAGGTCTGATTTTGTTCTTTCAGAAGCTTACCATTGGTTTAAAGAGAGATCTGTAGGTGTGATATATTTACATATAAAAGGCAGTTAACTCAGTGCATGAGAACCCAATTAATATTCAATGCCAGAGAATATCAATAAAATATAAGTGGCTTAGGAAGTGAAGGTAGTGATTGATAGAGATCCAGCATCCAATAAATAAAATGAAGTGGCAATATAAACAGTAAGGAGGATGAAAGATACTCTAAGCAAAAGGACAGTACTAGCACACTAATAAATCAACTATTTGAGGATTAACTTTGAGATGAACGTAGAAAATAGCTTTTCAGCATCAAAAGATCATGGTTCTGGCATTGCCACCTTAGACGAGGGGAGCAAATAATCCAGCTATTTTAAGATAGAGCTTGATCATTTTACAGAAGAGTCTCTGCAACATGATATGTGGAGGCTGTGTTTTCAAAGAAGTAGATTTGATGACCCTTCCCTTCAGATAAGGGGAAGGGAGAAGCGAGTTCTGCCTGACACTTACTCAGTGATGCAGAAGAAGACATGACTCATCACTGGCAAAATGTGTAGATGATACATGTTTAGTGAATTGTAGCTGTTGATAGGGACAGGACGGTGTAAGGCAGTTTGTTTGGTAAATGAGGTTATTGAAACCAAATTATTTTCATGCAGACAAGTAGAGATTTATGAACCTGGAAAGGCATGTCCTGAACGTGATCTGCAAGGGAGGCTGTGTCCTGAGCAGTGCCATGTGAGAACATGGGGGTCAGAATGGGCAGGCGGCTCTGGGGAGCTTTCTGTGCCAAGTCCTAGCCTGAAAAGACAACCATGATTTTGGACACGAACAAGGTGATAATGAATCAGGGTGAAGAGATAGTTTTATGTCTGCAAACCTTTTATTTACTTCAGACTCAGTGTTACATCAGCGGGGCTTTCTAGTGCCAGCATATTGAAGTACTGTAGAGAAAATTGGAAGAGTTACACAGAAGAATGAAGAAAATTGTGGAAAGCTGAGAAAATACTGCATGGATACATATCCAAGGCGGCTCTGCTATGTATGTAGTTTTATTCAGTGCTTATTGCTTTTGTTATCCAAACACCTTTCAGTAGTGCCTTAAGGAAGAAGGCTTACAGCTGCCACTTAGTTGTACTCTTATTCTGTCCTGAGGGAAAAAATGTTGGTGGAATAAGATCTTGTTTTAGTACTGGGGTTTTGTGTCTGTTTGTTTTAACTTTATAAATGTAGGTATATATTTATGTTGAAGCCAAAGGCAACGAAGTACAACTGGCAGTTGTGACCAAAGATGGTGAGGTTTGTTACAGCCATTAACCTGGGAAGCAATTCTTTCCAGTTGCTCAAAGCAGTGTCCCAGCATGCTGGGTATTTCAGCCTTTCCTGCTGGGTTGCAGGGCCCTTTGAAAGAACTGCTGTCTGGTGCCCAGAACTAGAGAGAGTCACATACGACTTGTCTGTGATGGGGATTAACAACTGAGATGAAGTTCTCATGAAATGTTGGCTTCTCTTCCTCTTGCTAGTCTCAGATGGAGGTTTTGTCCTGTTTGCAAGCTAAAAGTAAAGGAGGGGGTCAGTCAGGTTGCCCTAATTCTCCTTTCTACCCTTAAATCTATGTAAATCTGTGAGATTGATGCAGGGAGCTGAGTACAGCAAAAATGAGAAGTTTCCATGTGTTTTAAAACCACAAGTCACTTACATAATTCTTTCAGCTGTGTTTAAGTGCCTGCCTTGGTTCTGTGGCATGTTGCAGTGTTTCAGAGGCTTTTAGGCTGCATGGGAGCTTTATGTTGGCAGCATCCTGCTTGTTTGAGTCCTTACTCAATATTTAATATAGAGAAGTTGCATCGGGTAATACCTGCTTTGCATAGGCTTGTGCTGATCCATGGCAACATGTGGATCAGCACATGGATCCTCTTCCTACTCTGAGATCAACAAAGGGCAGATGCTCCCAACTGACCATAATACAGAATTCTGTGACAAATCTTGTAAAGTTATCACTATTTTCCAACTTCACTAGAAGCCATCATAAAACAAACATAAGACTGGTTCAGGGATTATTTCAGAGGTTTTCTGTCTTCTTCCCCCTCTGAAATGTGTCTGTCATGAAGCAGATCATAGAAGGTTTTGATGACATATTTTGACAATGAACCGTGTAAGAGTGACAGTGTGAACTTATCTCGCATCCATTTGAGATTACAGCAGGAGTTCCAGGTTGGCAAACTGGAATTTCTCTGTTCCCAGCTTGTTTGTAGTCAGGATGGCAGTGGGAATTTAGTGTTGTGGCACCCCATGCTATTTGTCATGTAAATTGCTGGTCTTGGGCAAGTTAAAACCACTGGGAGCTCTCAACCCTCCCTGCTGTAAAATAGGTTTAAATCTTGTGATTTCAAACTTCTTCAGAAAGCTGTAGAAAACCTGCTGGTGTTTCCAGGTATCTGTTTTTGTAGTCCTGACCATCTTCAGTGTTTTCAGAATTTGAAACGCAAAGAAAATATTTCATACTTCTGGTGAATTTATTGCTCCTGAGTGTAGAGGGGTAATTGACAATGAGTGAAACAAGTCCTGGTCAGAGCCCATGGCTGCTCAAATCCTAGATCATGCATGACCTTTAATTTTCACTAATTAAATTTGAATTTGTGACTGCTTCAGCTTGTTGTCAGGTGTGCTGGCTGCATTCAGCCCCACTCTATGGCCATCAGACAAGAGCCCTGGCCTTGCAGCAGGCTGGGAGCCAGGTCATGGGGTCTTGCCCTGCCGCCACGAGCCTTACTGTGCTGAGACACTGCTCTGCTGTACACCTGGGTGGAGGACAGCTTCTCCCACAGGAACATCTTTGGGGAAAAGTTAAACCAGTGCTGTAGCAACTCTCAAGGCAAAACCAATATTCCTGGTGGAGCATTGGCTTATATCTTACTGTGAACAGTAGTCCTCCTCTGAGCAGACTGGTTCTCCCTCTTTGTGGGTTCTTTCAGAGTTTGCACTGGCTGCAGGCATGAGCTGTACAGCCAGCTGGTACTTCTTAAGTGACCTGAAGTGGTTGGCATGGCCAAGGACCTTGGTAAGTGCATTTACCTCAGGGAGAACAGTCAGCCTGGGTCTTCTGTGGTTGTGTGGGGTGAGCTCAGAGCCTTGAATGCTGTGCTTTATTCTCTGTTCTCAGCTTGTCAGTAGCTGCCTGTTCTGGTTTACTATTTCTGGTAATAATATGCAACTGTAGAAAGAGCATATGAACTCATGTCCATCTTTGACCGGTGGCCTGCACTTTAAAATTTGGTACAAGCTACACAAGATCTGTCTTAAAAGAAGAGGGGATGACCTCCAGAAGGCCAGCAGTGAGAAACTGAGTGAAGGAGCTGTGGGCTGAGGAGGGGATGGATTCCTATATGGTTGTTTCACATGAAAGAATGTCCCAGTCTGGGAAACCTGCCAATAAAATGTGAAATTAAAGCTCTGTTTTGGAGGCTGATCCATGCAGATAAGAGTCTGGGACTGTTAACTAATAACTACAAGAGGCGCAGTGATAAAGGCAGCATACTTGAGGACAGGAATTCACAGGTTTGCTCATGCTTTAACCCCATTTAGAGGTTTTTTTCCTGCAGTAGAGAGTAACAGCTCAGATGTTCTTGTGTTTTCTACTTCCCTGATTTTGAGCAATATGGCAAAGCCACTGGAGCTCTTAACATATCTCATACAGGAATGTGACAGATCCTTGCCTACTTTGTAAAGAAAACAGGGGAGGTTATGTGGCACTGCCTGTGAACCCAGGGATGACCCAGGGATACCTCCTGGGATTTGTAGCAGTCACACTGGTGTCCTGGGTTTGCTGAGGACCACTGTGCACAGCTGCCTTTGCTGTCCAAAGCACTTGGTGTTGTGTGCAGACATGACCTGGATCATCACAGCATCCCCCTCACTGCAGGATTGTCCTCACTGATGTGCTGCTAGGACACTGCAGTAGGCTGTGTGCGCACTGAACATTGGGAGGGCTAAATGTCCTGGTGGGCACAGGGACATGCACATTTGAGGCCAAGTACCCCAGGAATATCCTCAGTAGTAACCAAGGAGCCTGCTCTGCTTATGCTTCCATGGTGCTTCTCCACATCATCTGAAATCTTCAGAGGCTCCTCATATTTAGGTGCTAGAACAAACACAATTACAAAAATTGCCAGTAAAACCCCAAAACAACGAAGTGGAGGGAGTGAAAACTGCAGAACGTGAATTAGACTCATGTAGCTGTGGAAAGCTAAAGGGGGAGGAGAAATGGCAAGAAAGAAACTTATGAGCAGTGAAATTATGAAAAATTGAGCACTGCTTTGAATACATGAGAAGCTAAAAGAGTCCTGAAAGCACAGCCATCCGCTGAGGTCTGGAACTGGAGAAATGTCATAGGTTTCTTTTCTAGAAGAAAAGCTAGAAGGTGGTACCAGTTACAGCAGCAGCGTAATGCTCTCTGTTGGTAGCAGTAGCTTGGGAAATTACCAAATAGCAGCTACTACAGCAGTACATTTTAAAGTTTGCTGTTCTGGCTAATTTGCACCCAGGGATTTTAAAAGGCCTGGCTGAGTAGCACTCTGGGCCATAAATGCTAATTTAAAAAAAAAACAAAAACAACATACCATAGTGAGTTAGACTTAAAAAAAATTTGTGTCTTATTCATAAGCAAGTAGGCCAATTTCAGGTTTAACTGGGCAAATTAAACTAGGCTACCTGCAGTCTGATGTTCGCTTCCAGTAAAATAACGTCATAGCTGATATGGATCAGATTGGTCATGATTTAAGGGTGTATTAATTGTAATAGTCTGTGCAGGTTCTTTTTAAACATTCTTTTCTGACATAGCATGATTTTCTGGTGTTGCTATAATTTTACTTGATAAAGGTAAAACTTGGTAAGTCTAGCATGTTTAATGCACTGAAGTTGTGCAACAAGTCATGGGAATAAATAGATGGGATGATTCAGTGTGTCACAGACGCACTATTGGAGCGAGGCCAGAGGAGGGAGGGCCGTGAAGATGATCAGAGGGCTGGAGCACCTCTCCTGTGAAGACAGGCTGAGAGACTTGGGATTGTTCAGCCTGGAGAAGAGAAGGCTCCAGGAAGACCTGATTCTTGCCTTTCAGTACTTGAAGGGAGCTTATAAGAAAGCTGGGAACAGACTTTTTAGCAAGGCCTGTAGCAATAGGACAAGGGGGAATGGCTTTAAACTGCGTGAGGATAAATTTAGGTTAGGTATTAGGAAAAATTTCTTTACTGTGAGGGTGTTGTGGCATTGGAACACGTTGTCCAGAGGAGCTGTGGCTGCCCCGTCCCTGGAAATGTTCAAGGCCAAATTGGATGGTACTTTGAACAGCCCGGTCTAGTGGAAGCTGTCCCTGCAGTGAGATTGGAACTAGATGATCTCTAAGGCCCCTTCCAACCCAAGCCATTCTATAATTCAATGCGTAAAGGCTAAATGAAGGTCACAGTGTGACAACAAAAGGAGCCCCATTGCTGGTAGTGTAGTAGTCTCAGCTGGGTATTATTTTTTTGGCTCAATACTAATCAAGAGGCAGAAATCAGTCTCTTCTCCGTATTAACAAGTGATAGGATGAGAGGAAATGCCTTCAAGTTGCACCAGGGAAATTTTAGATTGGATACTACAAAAGAGTTATCAAGCGTTAGAACAAATTGCCCAGGGAAGTAGTTGAGTCTCCAGCCTTGGAAGGCACTTAAAAGACATGCAGCTGTGGCACTTAGGGATTTAGTTTAGTGGTGGACTTGGCAATGCTAAGTTTATGGTAGGACTTGATGATTTTAGAGGTCATTTCCAGCCTCAATGATTCTTTGATTTACTGGTGGACTTGGCAGAGCTAGATTTACGTGGGACATGATGATCTTGAAGGTCATTTGCAGCCTAAATTATTCTCTTGATTCCAAGATTGTTGGTATCCTGGGAAAAAAAGCACAAAGTTAATTTGGATTGTGTTTGTGGGCAACATAAAATCTGGGCAAGTCTCAAGGAGTGAAAGGAGGTGAGTTAGTGGTGAACTTGGGATTGCATTTGTGCTGTGTGAGACAGCAAGGAGTCGTGTGACAGCCCTAAAGCAGTGATTTACCCTCAGAGCTGGTGGGAGGGTTGGCAGGGTATGTGGTGGCCTGGGAGCAAGGGCTCTTACAGCAGCATAGCGGTTCCCTGAAAACAGAGCCCCAGCTGGCAACAGTGGCCAGAAAGTAAATGCAGCACTTGAACACAAACATGGCAATCCCGAGCAGGGGCAGGGAGAGTGTTATCTCGGTGCAAGGTGCTGCTCCGCCAGTGTGCTGCACAGGAATGTTGCTGATAAGTTGGAGGGAGTTCAGGGAGGACCAGGAGAGGGTAGGGCTTGCAACATGTGCTATACAGTAAAACACAGAGCTTCATGTGTAAAGTAAACACAGTGTTTCTTTCTTTTTTTCCCCTTTCTCATTTGGAGTTATGCAGTAGCTTAACCAGAACTGAAGGAAGCACGGTGACCTTCCCTGGCAAGAGATCTGACTGTGTCATCACAGGGTTTCTCTTTTCTCTCACTCTGTAAGTCTCCATGGGGCAAGAGTGGGAATGGAAAAGTAATTTTATCTTCAGAGACAATGTATGCATCTCTTTCTAATGAATAATTGGGGAACATGGGTGTTTTAACTCCAGATGTCTTGTCTGCCAGGCTTCCAGAATGGGTGGTTGTTCTCACGGACAGCATGTGCCACACGACCAGTAGCCACGTTTCCTGTGACAGTGCAGACCCCACAGATAACCAGCTCTGGACCAGCACCTATCTCTTCTTTTTGAACATTTTCTGGCTCCTTGAGCTTTCTCCCTCTTCAGCTGCTCTACTGCAGACTTTGCAGAAATGACTTTTTCTACTCTGAGAAGGGCAGGTAGGCCCTGATTGCATCACTGGCTGGTGCATGGGTACAGGACTGGAGAACTTTCCTCTTGCTCCAGAGAGCGCAGACAAGGGATTCAGACTGCCAAAATAATGAGCTACTCTTTGGCATTACTATCTCTGTCCTCCTAAATGGCTGTGGTAATTCTGAAAGAAAATGTGTCTTGTTTTGGACATCCTCTAAAGGCTTAAAAGTGCAAGTGTTTGCATGCGTCTAGCTGTACTTACGCTGAGGCTTTGCTTTCAGACCACTATATGAGTATTAAGTTACACTCCTTGATACAGACTTGCTGAATGTCTTTTAGGCTGCACATTGGCATGTGAGAAGTTGGACTGGAAAAATGAATCATTTGTCCCCTGGCACAAAGAGGAGCCAGAGAGGTTGGGAATGGCATTCTTTCTTGCTGTAAATAGGGCAGAAATGCAGACCAGATTTCCATGGTGTTCAGGCCCATACAACCATGTGTGGAATATGAAAGGTCCTGTCTTCAAGGGTTTGTGACATTAGAACATGAATTCAGGAATGCCCCGAGCCGCATCATTATGGGGATGGGCTCTTTCACCAGCTCCCCAGACAGAAGTGGTCTGATTAGCTGCTGAAGCCGCTCCGTCAGCACTGCAACTATGCAGCATGACAGAGCACGTCATTGGGCAGTGGACATGGAGGGGGCATGATGGGGGATCTGGGGGGAGCAGCTGTGAAATCTGTCTGGTCTGGTGTGGTACCTGAGAGCAGACAGTTTGTGTGCTTTCGAGGAAGTCTTAAGATGAATGCACTGAAGAGATGAGCAGCACTGTAATTTATTCCTTTTCTTAAACTGGTATACTCTAAATCTTAGTGGCCCTTCCAAAAATCTAAATTAAACCCGTTGCAAATCATTATCACTTGACATATCTGCATTTTCTCTTCAGTGCCACTCCATTATGGGAGGGGGAGGGAAGTGTTGTTGTTTTGGAGCTTGCTGTCCTTAGACATCATTAAGTGATTGATGATTCTGTGATTCTGTGAAGTGGCTCCTGGCTCTTGAGCAGAGGGAGAGGCATTTTCACTACAGCAGCATTGCGTGCCAGAAGAGGGGTGGTGGCTCAGCTCTGGCTGCTGCAAAGGAGAGGAAGATTAAGTGCATGATTTGTGCAATCTTGGTGGAGTCCCAAAGGGTGCTGTAGGCTCTTAACTGTTTGTCAGAGGTGTCCAGAGCACATGGAGAGCTCCATCTTCAGGGGTGTAATACACTGTTCCCAGATGGAGACTGGCATATGTTACGTTTGTGGGCAGATCCTGGTTCAGTGCCCCAGTCTGCATTCCTCTTACTTGTCCTGTCCCCAAAGACCTGCTCTGAGGTAGTGGTGCTCCATCTTCCCATAGCATATCACACCCATCATTCTTAAATTCCATGTGCAGTTGGAAATGCCATGTGTGTTTTTAACGGGCTCCGTGAAGCATACTTCAGATTCTCCATGCCTCAGGTTGCTCTGTTGTGTCTCACGCTCTTCACCTGAGCTGCAGCTGAGCTGCTCTTCCCTCCTTAGTTCACCTACATGCAGATGTGGGTGCTCTGGAGTGTGATGGTGACTCTTGGTGCCAGCAGGGAGCCTCATCTGCTGGCTGCACCCCGGCCTGGGGGGGAAGGCTGTGGTTCCTGGGGGGGCAAGGTTGTAGTTTCTTGGCCACTCATATTTCTCCTCCCTTCTTTCATTCTTTTTCAGAACATGAGTGAGAACTTGAAGGACTGTTTGATCCAGACCCAGGCTTCCTTAGGGGAGATGGTGACAATAAAAACAGAGGCCTGCTCTCCACACCGGGACCAGGAGTATGGACAGCTTTGGTATGTGGCTGAGCTTTGGTCTGATGTACTTTAATCCCTTCTCTCCACCTACCTCCCAGCTTAAAGGTGGTTTTGAGGGATATACTTGAGCTTCTTGAAATTATTAAAGCCCTTCCTTGTGAGATCTGCCTTGGGGTGTTTGACAGGGTGGTCACCTATTCATGTGCACCTACGCTATCTGAAGCCATTACCTGCTGTGGGCTTTAGCCTTAAGGATCTGAGATACTAGCCTTTGGCAGGCTGGGTGGCAAGTTTAGTTATTTCTCTGCTACAGCTGTGGGACTAAAGGAGTTGGTCAGGCCCTACTGCTTCATCTTCTCTCTGTGTGCAGTCCCAGCATCTTGCTAGGTTAGCATCATCCTTCTGTTGTTCCTTCCTCAGCTCTGGAAGGCCTGACCCACAGTCCATGGAGATGGAACCCAAGAAACTGAAAGGGAAACGGGATATAATCATGACCAAGAGCTTTCAGCAAGTGGATTTCTGGTGTAAGTGTCTTGTGAGTGAGGGAAAAGCACCACTGCTGCTTGTGTAGAATTTGGTTTTTCCCTGTCAGTTTGGGGCAGGAAGCAGGGGAGAAAAAAAGCCAGGGACAAATTTGCATTCTCACCTGAAAAGACTGGCATGTTTGTTAGGGAAATCATTGCGCAGAAGCAGCTTGTCCATGAAGGGCCTAGGCAGAAGTAGGGAGGTAAGGGGAAAGCAAGCTGGAAACATGAAAATGCATATTGGAAAACCCTGAGAGTCTGGAAAACCCGAAGACTTGAATTCAGAAACTGCAAAGGGAGCATTGAGTAGATGACAAGTCTTTCCCTCATATTCTGGAAAGAAAATTGGTGCCATTTATTTTGGCATACCTACACTTTATCAACTGGTAGACCTGCGTCCCTGTCTGGACACAGGACAGGTGCCCGTGGATGCTCTCTCTCTCCCAAGCACAGAATGAAGGCTGCATGATGAAGGTATTTGTTTTCAGGGATGTTCGTTTTAGCTCCCTTCCGGTGTGTGGGAAATCAAACCTTTTGGCTGGAGGACTGAGCTGCTAAGCAGGAATTTGCAGGGAGCCCTCAGCCTCTGTCTCTTCAGACTGTGATGGGGCCTTTCTGTGTGTGTTTAGCCATGAGGGGCAAATACGTGCAGGGCAGCAGGGCTCACCCAGACGCACATGTTGGTCGGGCAGGTGTGGGTTGGGATGAAGCCCTTGTTTTGGGGTGTGACAGAACAAGGAAGCAGCCAGTGAAGCATCTGTGTGTGTGGAGGCTGTAGTTTGGGAAAGGCTTAGCTGTGGCGGGGGAAGGACAGGGAGCTGTCCTGAGTGCTGTGCATCCTGTGCACTTTGTGAGCCTGTTCATCATGTACATCATGTCTGCCCAACCTAACACCCATTTCCTTCACATCTGCAGTCTGTGAGTCCTGCCAGGAGTACTTTGTGGATGAGTGTCCCAACCACGGCCCCCCAGTGTTCGTGTCTGACACCCCAGTGCCCGTTGGCATTCCTGACCGGGCAGCGCTGACCATCCCGCCTGGAATGGAGGTGGTTAAAGAGCCCAGTGGGGAGAATGACGTGCGCTGTGTGAACGAGGTGATCCCCAAAGGTCACATCTTTGGGCCCTACGAGGGGCAGATCTCTAGCCAGGACAGGTCTGCAGGATTCTTCTCATGGCTGGTGAGTGACAAGTTTCCCCAACTAAGTGACACCTCAGCCATGCAGCTCAGAGCTGGGGGAGTCATGGGCTTGTGGAGCCAAACCTTAGCCATTTTCCTCTTCTCTGAGAGTCTTCCACTGGCCACGTGGCCACTGTGTCAGCATCAACTTGCCATAAATACTAGCAGCTTAAGGATATAGATGGATGATCCAGAGATTGCAGAGCTCCTCATGGACCCTCCCAGCCTGCCTGAACACAGGAGGTGGCCAAGAGGCCAGAAAAGAGATCCAGTCTATCAGGAGCTGATCTACATGTAGACTCCAGCACCAAAACTTTTTTCCTCTCACACTACAGGACTTTGTTAGCATATGGGACAGAGAGATCTCTGGATCAACAGATGTTAATTATTATGAGAATTGCAATGTAGCATTTGAGTTTTTACGGGGAAGAAAATTGAGAGCTGGTGAAATGAAATGCTCGTCACACCTTTCTGTCTGTAAAATAAACGTGTGTCTCAGCCCTGTCTCTAAAGGGAAGTTAATCTTTTATGTCCCAGAATTGTTAACAATTTTGTCAGCTGCATCCACAGTTCTGTTATGGATATTTGTACTTAGAAAAATGCCTCTCAGTCAGTTCAGAGTAGCTTCTACACACTCATCCAGGGCAGCAGCCTGTAGTTCCAGGAGAGCTGAGATTCACAACACAGTTTCACACCATGACTTAAGGCTAGACCTGAAGCAGTGATTTGAGATTCATAGACCTTTTCCTGCCTGGACCAGCTGGTTGATGTGCTGCATCCATTCTCTTGTTCCACAGATTGTTGATAAGAACAACCGCTACAAATCCATTGATGGGACGGATGAAACCAAAGCAAACTGGATGAGGTGAGTCCAGTTCTCTTCTGCCTTCCCGTCTGGGGCTCTGTCTTCCAGAGAGAGGCCATCAAATCCTCCTTGTTGTTTTGTGTGTTGGAAAACCAAACCAAAATGTCACCACCCATTTTGCAAATGATGTGCTTGTGCTCTTTCAGTATCTATTGTAATGAGTATCTTCAGCATCAGATTCAAAGAAAGGATCTAAAACAAGACAAGGATGTGTATATGGAGGATGGCTCTTTGACTCTTTTCTGGAATGAGGATAAATGTTAAAGATGATCCTATTTATCCACTCTTACAAGCACTGACAGGTCTCACTCCATTTTTTTATTCATTTTTTTCATGTTGTGTTCAAACATTTGCAAAATGCTTTGCATTGCCCCCAAGGTAACATTTGATTCCGTTTGGGGATTTTTTTGTCCCTACCTATTTGACAGATACTAAAAGAGGTGGGTTTTTTTTTTTTGTTTTCTTTCTGGGCTTCATTTGAAGCAGCTGTCTGTGCTGGCTGTTATTTGGCAGTGTCAGCTGTCCTGTGCGAGGGGAAAGGCAAGCTGGGCAACCAAAGGCAGAGCTGATGTGTGTGCTTGTGCTCCCTCTGCTGGCCCCACACCTCGGGTTTGGGAACTGCTGCAATGTAACCATGGTGCAGTGTTTCGGGTACTGGCATATATCTGCAAAACGTAGGTCACTGAGGCCTCATATAGATGGTGAGTCACCAGAACGGGGCTTTGCTGTGTAGCGAGGCCAGTCAGACCAGTCCTGCTTCCACAGGGAATTGTTGAGCAAGCATTTCCTACTAGAGCAAAGCAGTGTGGTTTGTTGGCCTGGTTGTCTAGGATTTTCAGTTGTCACTCATTAAGGGGATAAAAAGCATGAAGTACAGGTAAATGCAAGATTGACCTAACTGGTCATATCTGGTTGCACCACTTTTGGCCATTTGAGTCTTCACAGGGATAGCAGCTGTTCTGATATTTTTGTTCATAAAGTTCAGCAAAGGATTTTATTTTTCTGTAAGAATTCTGACTGTTATAGTTGTTCACTACTGTATGAGATAAAATACTAGACCTGGGCTGAGGCTGGAGTCATCACTTTGAAAATAAGCAGTGGTACAGTGAAGAGATAGGTAGGCAGACGTATATCTAGAAGTAAAGCATGCAAAGTTCAAAATCAGAGTGAGAATTTTCCGCTTAGATCTGGATCTTTGTGATCTGCATGACAGTGAAGCTGGGGCAAAACACAGTCTTGGAAAGCAAAAACTCTGTGATTAGCTCTTCTTCCTACTGCCATGAACATAAGTTTTATGTCTGGATTTAAATGGGTGCTACTCATGGTCCTAACACCAAAGAAGAGAATGTTCTTGCCTAAACTTGTATTTGCCATGGTTCAATCTCAATGAGTGTGGTCTGGGCCATTCTGTACGGCCTTGAAAGGCATGGAGGTTATGGCTTTGTGGAAGGAGGATGTTTGCGACCCTTCATGGGAAGGGTGTATCAAAGGACCTGTTCAGGCTTTACCAGTCTTAACTGACCTTTCTGATTTTACTCTTGGAAAGTGCTTCTAACAGTAGTATTACGTAGAGTCTGACTGACAGTTCAAGTGGCAATAGCAGTCCTCCAAAAGCCTTCGTTTTGTTTGTTAGTATCTTTCATACCGAGGTGTGCTCAATATTCTGTGCTAGAACATCACCTGACACTGAGACTACACACAGAAAGCGTACTTGACTTCAGGACGCTGTAGACAGCGCTCTCGTTTTTTTCAGATGTTGCTCTTTGCTATCACTCACAGATGGAGTGCTTTGCAAAGCAGATCTGCTCACCTTCTGGGTAGGTGGGTATGGCATGGGGAAGGCAGCTTGGGCTGACTGCTCTCTCTTCTTGTAGATCTGGCTGTTGTTTTTGTTGTTTGAATACCACATCTGAGTCCATTTTCATGTTGCCTGAGGACAATATGTACACTGCAGCACTTGCTGGTTGAATTTCAAGTGCCTGTTTACCCAGGACAGTGGATGACAGGGAGGAAGGAGTACAAAGTGCAGCAGATGGCATAGCAATGGTAACATCCTCTTGCCCTTTCCCTCATCAGTCAGTCAGTCAAGACAAACTCCTGTTGCTGGGAGCACGTTCTCCTAAGCTGTCTGCTGGCACAAGGCTAGTGCACCCTTCATCTGTAAAGTGCTGCTGTTTGCAATACTGTATGAAACTCCATGGCTTCAACATGTGCAAACATCTTCTTCTGTTTTTATTTTTCTGGGGGCTGATTACCCTGGGTCGTAGCAAACCTCAAGCAAAATTAATGCTTTCTTGGACACAAACCATAAATTGCTGCTGATGGCAGTTCTGGGGGCTTCTGAAGGGTTGCAGAGAGCCATCCATTTTCCTGGTTGCTTCTAAGGAAATTCTCTTAGTTAGTTGTTGGTGTCCTCTAAAAATAATGGATCTGACAGAAAAATTGAAGCAATTCAGAAAGTCCTGGAAAGTCCATCCTTCTGTGTATGTATCACTTGGCCCAGAATGAGATGTAGGATAGAAAGTACCAGCAAACTGGTGGTGCCTTACTGAACTGTTGAAGTGCAAGTGCCTCATGTTTGGGATTTCCAGGCTACTTTGGGCATTTTGAGTCTGTAGCCCATCTTACATGTGAGTACCTGAATTCTTAAGCTTTTGACACAGTTTAAATTCATCCTTTGTCTTAGCCAATGTGAAAAGGCTGAAGCGAGACTTTCTCACTGCTTTCTCCTTTGTCTTCCTTTCTGCCTCCTTTCCTCCCCAAACATAGTAACAGAGGTCATGGGGAGCCAGACAGTCCTGTAAATCTTCCAATATCTCCTTTTAATGGAGGTGTCTCTGATTTGATTTTCATACAATAATAGAGCTTGTAAGAGAGCTCTGGCCAAGTGCTCCAACAGCCTTCTTAAAGCAGGACCAACTTTGACTAGTAGATCTTTTAAAAGTACTGAGCTGCTGTTTCAACTTTACAGGACCTTTTAAAAATAAGCATTTAAAAAACAGTCACGGTTACTGTAACTGCCCTTGTGTTCAGGGTGAGTAAAAGCCACCAGTCTATGAAGTAATTTTGTTGAACTTCATAAATTTGGGGCAAGTGGAGCAAATCTTCTTATCTGTTACAGAGTCACATTTGTGCAGAGCGAAGGGATCCTAAAGTACTGCAGGACTGTGATCCTTGCAAAAAAAACCAAACCAAACAACCAAAACCAAAAACCACTGCAAAGCCCTGGGAAAAGTTACATGCTTGTTTCTTAGAGGCCAAGAAAAGTGAAGTCGATTGACATTTTTGTGGGGTGATTATTAAGTGCCCACTTCAATGTGTTTTTAAGGAAATAGCTGTATTGTGTTGCACTTTCAGATTGACCTGGGCTGAGGTGTGAATTCACAGCCTCAAGGCTGGGGCTGCTCTGGAGCTTGCTAAAACCCTCTTGGCATCACCAGAGAGGTACTTCTAAATATCAGTGACTGCCTCTAGGGACATACTGCATGCTAGACAAGGAAAAGATCCCTCTGATAGTAATACTGTCTGCATTTTTTATGAGGAGGAGGTTAATGTGCCTGCAAGGGACCTGACATTAATTGAATTTGTGATTAAAACTGGCCAGAGCTCATTACTCGCTGTGTGGCAAGTTTGCTGTTGGAATACGTAAGTTATTTTAGATTGTTTTGCCCCAAGTCGTGCTGGAGCAAACGAGTGGAAACACTGAAATCTGAATATCCAGGCCTACCACAAGCTGTTGTGAGTGCATTTGATGGGATATCCTGTCTGGGAAGAGCAAAAATGGCTCTAATTCCCTATCGGTGCAGCTTTGCTGGTGACAGCAGCTGTGAGTTCAGCAGAGAAGAGGGAGCACCAGGTTTTGTGACCCTGCAGCTCCAGAGAGAGCTGTTCTGTTCTGCAAGCTCACCCCTGCCCAGGGGCATTTTGCAGAATGCTGTTACTCCTTTTCACCAGCAGCTTGTCAGTGGAGGTTTGTTGCCACCTCATGGAGGCACTGGTGATACTGTGTAGTCATTCATACCTGACGAGAGCATACACGAAGCCCAGTTTTGCTGAATGTGATAAAAATCAAGCTGTAAATATTCCCTTGCTCAACATTTTGTGTAGCCTTTTCTCTCCTTGTGTTCAGCTGGGAGAACTCCTTTTTCCTTTTAGGTTTGGTGAGGTTTTTTATTGGGGCTTTTTGAGGTTCATGGTAGCAGGTGCTTTGCTGGCTCTCCATCATTTCATTATCATCTACTCTAAACGCTCCTTCTTTCCCTCTATAAATGAAACTCCACTGAAACAGCATTCATTTATGTTTGTTCCCATGAAATGCATCTGTGCACTTAGGTCCCAGTTCTCCCTGATGTGGCCTGGATTTGAGCAGCTTCTTCTGCTGGTTTTCCTGCTTTAACCAAACTGACACTTGCTCTGCTGGCAGGCAGCAGCGTCAGTGAGATTGATTAAACAACAGTGTTACTGGTACTAAGAAGAAACTGGAATGATAAGGATCAGCACCTTTCTGTAGGTTCAGACAGTCTGTTTTCTCCTTCCTTGTTGAATAGATCTGCTGCCTTCTATTTTTTTCCCCCAATAAAACAACATAGCTAGGACTAATGTTTTATTTATTTTTAAAGTTCCCTTTGTCTGTGGCTGGAAAAATTAACACACACCTCCTTTGGACTAAACTGCTTGTTCTCAGGATGGCTGCCTCTTTTTCTGAGTGGGCTGAGGCTACAAGTTTTTAATTTGAAGCACCAGAAATTGGGTGCAGGCTCATGTCAGTGGCAGTGACAGAAAGCCTAGCCAGGAAAAACAAGTGGGTGGCCTCATTCCTTTTGAGAACAATGGGAAACAGCAACCATTTCTGGGTGAAACAAGAGCTTGCTGTGAAGCAGACAAATGCTGGATGTGGAGTACCCCAATGCTGAAAAAAAGATCTTTCCTTAGGGAAAGTGAGTTGCAGAAGTTAGCCATGAGTCTAGTCAAAACCTCCCCACCCTAAAAAAAAATCCAACTTGATGTAGCCTCTGCATGACATCCTGCAAGTAGTAACAGAAAGGGTGGTGAAAAAGTTTCTGTTGCATCTTGTGCTAGGTAGAACAATAAGACATGTTTCAGGCCTCTAAATTTCTTCTAAGTTTCAAGCAGTGTCACCTTAGAAGCTAATTCCCCGCTGCGATTGCGAGTTTTTATGCTTTTTTCTGTGTACAAACTGTGGCAAGTGATGTGAGGCTGAACTGAAATTCCCATATGTAAGTCAGGTCATCAGATGATGTGTAAAATTTAATTTTAACTTTAAAGCTGAGAAGGCTCCTTCGCAGTAGTGTTGCTCGGGTTTTTTTTCCTTAAGCTTGAAAATTGTCTTTTAAAAACAAAACAGCTGCCTTTTCCTGGTGCAGCTGGGGAGAACTGAGAGGTTGTTGTGGGTGGGGGGAGCTGGATCCCACCAAACTCCTCTGCTCCAGTACTTCATTAGCTAAGTGGTTGGATGCAGGGGGCTGCTTTGCACTGATTTCCTTTTACCCAATTATGCTTTGTGGGATGTTCAACCCAAGGAACATGGCTGAACGAAAGAGGAAGCCCAAGTTTTCCAAGGAAGAACTGGACATTCTGGTCACTGAGGTGACTCGAAATGAAGCCATGCTGTTTGGGAGGGAGACAATGCGTCTATCCCATGCTGACAGGGACAAGATCTGGGAAGCCATAGCCAGGCAAATCACATCAGTCAGCCAGGTCCCCAGGTCTGTAAAAGACATTAAACACAGATGGGACGACATGAAGAGAAGGACCAAGGACAAACTGGCATTCATGCAGAGGTCCCTCTCCAGCCCCGGCAGCGCGGGGCGGCCCTCGGCCATCGTCCTCACCGCCCATGAGAGAGCCATCGAGTCGGCGCTGCGTTCGTCGCACCAGAGGCACGGCTTCCGCAGAGCCAATCTGGACGTGGTTGACAGCCTGTCAACGAGCTGTAAGTATCATTGCCTTAACACCTCTTTGTCTTATGCTTGCATATCTCAGTTTGACACCAGAAGAGCATTGTGTGTTGTGTGAGATGCTGGATTGCCTGTAAAGACGAGTCCTGTGCTGTGGTTGGTTTCAAGACACCCTGCTCTGGTGGTTGTGGAGTGTTGAGATGAACTGTTTCCAAGTTAAGATCATCTTCTTTAGCTGTTTATCTAGTTCTTTTACATACTTCTGGGGGTAGATAATGTATTATAAGTATGAACTAATCCTACAAGTGAGGTAACATCTGTAGTTGAAGCGTGACTGCTTCCTGTTTGTGGAAAAAGTGCTTGTAAAGGATTAGGAGATCTTCACCGTGATAAAACAGCAATGCTATCAAACTGAGAGTCATCTGCCAGTCACCAATGGATCACTTCCAAGAGAGCTTTGGGGGTCTCAGTGATCACTGGTGTTCATTGCTGAGATTGGGCCACTAATGATTTCTCAGTAGAGGTTTGAAGGATCAGCATAAATGCAGTGAAAAAGGTAGACAGTAACAACTCATTCTTCACTGGTTTTAAAGAAATGGCTGGCCCTGCTTTTGAAGTTAATGTTCTTACACCACAATTCTCAGACACCTTGCAATGTTAAACTGCAAGCTGCTTTGTGCAGGTTCTTTGCATGGTTCTGTACACACAGTTTTCTTTGTGGAGGTGCAGCTTCATATTTGTGAGCTTTTAGGGATACAAAGGAGCAAAAGAGGGGGATAACTTCTTGGGAAGTGAGTCAACTAACACCTCATGGGTGAACTTCTTGGGAAGCAAGTCAACTAACACCTCATGGGTGGTCCTGTCCTACCACACTAGATCTGATCTCATATCTGAAGTTGTTAGTGGGAAAGCAAGGACAAAATCTTCCAGAACTGACAAAGTGGGATTTCGTCCACTCTTTGCATCTATCTTGGAAGCCAGTTGCACTATTTCAGTGGTAAAAAGAATATTGGTTATGCAAGGGAATAGTGGGCAGCTGAAACAGGTGAAATCTTCTGTCTTCTTACTCTTCTTGTGCCTGTACCTGTGAACTGGCACATCACTAGATATTTATCAGGCTAATACAAATTTTCCCATGGTATTTGGCTTTAGTTTTGATTTTGCATCAAGTGTACTTGCCTGATTAACATAGGGTCCTGTTGCTGCTATGCCTGACTTCCTGGTTGTCTTAGTGATGCCAAGCTACAGAGTGGCTTTGCAGAACACACTTTGAGAGCAGCAAATACAACATTTATGTTCTTATCAGTGCAGAGGATGTAAGAAATGACAAAGGAGCAGGATTTTTCATGAGAAGTCTGTGCCCCTCCAAAATATTTGTGCCAGGTACTTAAGGGTTTGTGGAGGAGGAGTCATTGCTATTGTCTGAAATGGATTTATATTCTAGTAAGGAACAACGCTGTGTACAGAATACCACAATAGCTTGGGTTCACCCACTGTTCAGGCTTCTTATGGCTAAGCTTGTTACCCAGATACTAACATTGCAGCACTTGCATGTTTAGTTACACATCAGAAGCTACAGGGTTGTCTCAACCGGCAGGATGGGGGAGGGCCACATTCTTTGAGATGTCCTGAAACAGAGGCTAGAGTTGACAGGGATTTCACATTAATAATCCACGCTTTCTCTTCTGTTTAAGCTGAGGAAGATGAAGAGATGCCGGGCACTTCTCAGGAACACCACTTCGCTTCGCTGCAGAGGGCTGGTGCTAGTGACAGTCAGTTCTCCGGGCCCTCCTTCCTCCGCGCTTCTTCCTCGACAGAGCACTCAGAAGCTGCCAGCCAAAGGCAGGAACTGCCCTGTCCATCCCCACGCGCCACCTCAGCCTGCAGACCCCCTCAGCCCTGCCCAAGGAGCCCACCCCTCTCCAGCTTCGATCGCCAGCTTCTCCATTCCCATGCACAGCAAACAGACCTGTTCAGGCAGTTCTGCCAGGAGCTGGTGGCCATTCATAAGGACATGGCAGATAGCATGCATGCTGTCAGTCAGAGCGTGGCTGACCTCTCCAGCCAGGTTGGCCAGATGTGCCAGACATTGACAGAAATACGTGATGGGGTGCAGGCTTTCCATAGGATACAAGATCCCAGTGTCATGCCAGAGTCCTGTCTGAAAGCAGCTTCCACTAAGCAGCCCCCCGAGCCCACTGCAGAGTCTAACCAAAACTCTCTAAAACAGACAGCTCCTGCACGGGCCACCAGGACACGAAAAAGAAAACACCATTTTTAGTCTGTATCATATAAAGTAAAGAAGGATGCCCCTTCCTGAGCTACTGCATGCTCACATGGCTTCTCCATGTGTATAAGTATTCTGTGAGGAAGGTCAACAGCTGACCCAACCCGTCCATTCCCCTGCTGGCTAACAGAGCAGTATGAATGTGGCATTTAATTGCAGGACTGGCCCTCTGCAATGGCAAAGAGGATTCTCAAATATTGTAGAGCTTGGAATGTGGGACATCTTTGGGTTCATAGAGATTAGGAGTTTTCACTGGCTTTCCCATGCTTTAAATGCTCTATAAACTAAGAGACGCAATAGAAATCATAATCTGGATCTCTTCCCATGCCTGCAAAATATTACTTACTGAGACAGCATGCTGTAGAGATCCCTTTGCAATCAACTCACAAATTTACCATACTACTGCATTCCCATCATCTTCCTGAATATCAGTATACTCAGTATGTGCAAAAATACAGCCTTATGACTCTAAAAACTCTGATGGATTGTTACTTTAATCTTTCATTGAGCAATAGTGGGCAGTCCAGGGTTTATTGTGGCTTACACACAGGTTTAGGGAGAGGAATGCAAAAGCAGAGCTTGTGCAGGGAAGGGAAAAAGGCACAATTCTGAGGACAAGTCTGAGCACTGTGGGGTTTTAGACTGTGGAAAAAGGGCAGCAATGGTATAGGCCTGGATCCTGCAGTGCCACTTGCAGTTACGTTAAAGAGTTTAACTTTTGTTTGCTCCAGTCTGAAACCCCTAGCTACCTATCACAACTGTAGTTAAAATACAACTATTTCATCATATGACAACATTTAAAGAGAATTGAATCATATTATTTTCTTGCATGTTGTCAAATCTTCAGTTTTGAACCACCTCACCCCTTCAAAATGTAAAAGACTGTACAGAAACAGCAAAGATGTAGGGCCTGCTTCTGACCTCAAACACAGATTGGTTTTGTTTCACCGTAATTCTGTTAGCTTCAGACCAGTTACTTTGCACTTAGTTTTATTTAGGGTGGGATCTGCATTATGTTCTCATAGCATGCAGAGTTTACAGTCTAAATTCACAGCTACATAGGTTAAAATCTTAGACATGTTGATTTTGTACTGCTTTCTTTCCCCATATGGACACAAGAAAGAACTGTGTTACAACATTTGAACTGCTCTAGAGCTGCATGAGGTTCCCATGTACAACACTGATTCTGAACCTAGGCTTTAAGTGTCACCTCAGGTGGTGATAATGTATGTGGTAGCTTTTTTAACGTCTGTTTTCTCCTTAATTTGCACGTCTGCATCTAGCATGCTGCCCCCGTCTCTGGAAAAACTTGGACCATTATCATGATATGCTTCAGCAGGGAAAAGGGCCAAGGTGTTAACCACACTGCACAGCCTGCTCTCCAGGCTGCCGTGTTGTATTTGGAGGTTGGTTGCAGGAAACTATTCCAGTTGATGAGTGGAATAGTTCATCATCATGCCATGTCTGGGCTACAGACTTGGCAAAAAAGTTACAGAAGCTTCAGTGGGAATTGAACACAGGCAGCACAGTGTAGCAGAAGGATGGCTTGTTTTGTGTGATCTTCAGGGTTATCTTTAATCTGTCTGTCCTCTGCTTTGAAAGTATGGTGCCCTAGCTTCTTTCCTGAAACGTTCATTGTATATCTGCTGTGTCAGGCGTTCCTGACATGCTTTTACTTTTTTTCTTTTCTTTTTTTAAGATGTTTTGTAATTCTAATTCACGTAATTTATTTTTAGTGGTGCAGTAAAAGGTTGCTCAAGGAAGTAGTGGTCTGGCAAGGAGAAAAGGCTCCTTTCTGAGGAATGACCCCACTGGTTTCATGCAGAGGACATTCTTTGTAGTGCTGATGCCAGACCAGGGCAGAACTTGCTCACCTTCACTGAGGATGTCTTTTTAATTCTGTTGCAGCATTTGTATTCTGCAAAAGTCACAGTCTCTCTTCAGATGAAGGGGAGATTGGGAAATATGGCAGAAGTGGATCTAATTTATGAATAGAGAGAACTGAAAAAAGGGTGATATGTATTAAAGATTTTCTGAGTCAATATAATGCTGCTTCTATATATTAATATTAGTATTTTTTTATTTTTATAATATTTGGTCTCTACTGGTGTTCTCCCATGGATATACTGGTAAGATTAGCTCCTCTGATGTTGTCCAGGGGGATCCCCTCTGGGAACCCTCAGGTCTGCAGAGGAGGAGACTCCTGCAGGTGCTGGGCACTGGAGGGAGTTAGCATCATTGCTGCTGTCAGTTTGCCCACACAGATGTGTTTAGAGAGAATCCTGGTGCAGGATGCACAGCCCTCAATGCAAACCTGCAAAGGCTGGGCACTGGTCAGGAGAAAGGACCTCTTTTACTATAAACTGCCTGATGTCTCCCCCAGTTTCCTCTGTGGACTATTACAGATTGGCCCAGACCTGGGGACGTATCTCCTGCCCTGTGTAGACGCCTTGGTGGAGTGGCTTTTCTGTACTGGCTCGCAAAGGATACTTCTTCCTGCACCTATCATGTTAACTGGCTGTTGAAGTAAGTGTCTGTGTCAAAGCAAACTGCTGTGCTCAACCCCAGTATCTCCATGTCTTGTACATGCTGAAAAAATCCTCTCTTTGAAAGTATTTTTGTTAAGAATGCAATAAATATATAACACTTTTAACACAGCTGCTGTTGAGTCGTTTGTTTCTCTCATACAATTTTTGCCTGAGCTGGTAACAAGCCTGTCACAGATGTGGTTCACCTGGAGACACTTGGCATCAGAGCACTGAGGCAGGGTTTGCATGTATGGCATCCCATGGCATCAGCCTGGCAGGAGGCTGCTTTCTGGAACAGGATCTCCTGCCCTGGCTCTGCACCTGATGTTGCTTTGGGAGAGGCCATTGTCCTTTTCCCTGTGGTGCTCTGCCCTGGCAGGGTGTCACTGGAGCATCCCCGAGGCCAGCCAGAAGGTGAGCAATGGCGTGGGCAGCAGGGAGGCATGAGGCAAGTCCAGGGGGATAGTGGAGCAGAGAAGGGGAGAAGCCTGAGCCTCCCTCCCGCTGCAGAGATCTCCTTCCTCTTCACTGTCTCTTCTGGGTCCTCACCAGAGGCTCTATTCACCTCTGGGGGAGGAATGATCCCAGCTGCCAAAACTTACCTTGACATTTTTCTGGGCATGCTCACTTGGCCGTCCCAAAACTTGGGAATTTGGTGTCCTGAGTGGGCTGTGGTTTAGGAAAAAGCAGACAATATTTACCTGCTGCTAGCTAGAGAGTCCGTGGGACAGGTGGTCCTGCAGAGCAAGGAGCTGTGCCTCTGACAGCTATGGGGTTGGGTTGATCCAAGCCCCAATAGCTGCAGATGGGTCATAAGTGGTCTCCATTGGTGCAATGGCTGGTCCTGCGTAGCCTGCTCAGGATCTGTGGTGTTCTGGGGGCTGGCCTGTCCCAAGGACTAGACAGGACATTAAATGATGGATTTGTGGCTGGTGGCAATGTCTCTCTGCAGGACCAGGCACAGCTGACTCTACTCCTCTGGGGATCACGGTTCCTTGGGAAACCTGCTCTGCAAGCAGGGCCTTGCCCATCAGTGTGCAGTGCTTGGGTCAGCCTAGCCATGCCTGTCCTGGGTGTCCAAACCAAGGCAGCTTCCTTGCTTCAATCTGAATGGAGTATTTGGCATTGGGAGGGGGACTGGGCACTTTGCAGCCTTCGCAGGAAGGGTTGAGTTGTTCAGGATGTGAGCTCTTTGGCCTTGGGATGTGTGTCAGTGAAGGCAGATGATGCAGTCTTTCAGCAGGTAGCTTGTGCCCCTGGTTCACCAAGCTGGCTGCCCTTTGTGAAGCAACTTTTCTGCATCCTTGGAAAGCATCTGCCTTTCAGCTGTGGTGTGCAGTGACACTAAGTGTCTCAGGCCAACAGTTGGAGTCTGGGGTTTGTGCAGTCCTTTGTAACCTGTCTTTTGTGCCTCTGGGATACTCGAGCCTGGGGCTGGGGCAGTACTGGTTCAAAATCGGTTCGTTTGTGTGCATGATCTCATCCCATTTACCTTACCTCAGGAAAGTATCACAGATGGAAAGCTTCCTCTCGAGGAGTGTAAACCATTTGCTAGCTGGGAGTGGCTGTGAAGAAACATGTTTGTGACTGGATTATTCCACAAACTGTTGAGGGCTCTTGATGAAATAGGCATTGCCGGTGGCTTCAGGAGGCTGGATGAGCAGCTGGGCTTGTGCCCTCCAGCCTGCACTCCCCTCCCAGCTCCCTGCTGCTCCAGGAGGTAGCCAGAGCCACAGGATGTGGGCAGCAGAGCTGGAGGACGCTCTTGGGCAGAAATGTGGAGGGCTGTAGAGGCAGAGCAGCGAACAGGAAAAGCTCATGCTTAACAAAATACTTCATAATAAAAGTGAGCTCTTGTGGGAATTTCTAACAAGGCTCCCCATTTAAAGCTGTATTTTCTACACTTCACTGTCAAATGCAGTTTGCTGGGAATGCACCAGACCATCATGCCACTGCTCTATGAATTCCTCGGTGCCACTGGCTGTGGACATATAGGTCATGTATGTTGTATTAAGGATCTCTGAGTGACTTTAGGGTAGTAAATCTTCATGGGGGCAGCCTGGTCCTTTCACTGCTCTGTTGTGGACAGTGGGATGCAGAGCAGGGTTTCTCCTTAGCTGGTGCTAGGAAGCATCCTGACATTTTGTGTGGGCTGGAGAGAGCATCCTCTAGGATCTCCTGTGCTGCAGGGCATCAGACTGACCACACCACATTGGTCTGTCTCAAGGGTTGTGTATCTCATGGCTGGCTGAATGCCTGATACACCTTTTGAGAAGTGATCACGAACACCCAAAATCATCAGCCTGGCAGCTGTGTGCTATTGCAGTACCTCCTTCCCACTGCCTTGGCTCAGGTCTTTCTTCCTTCTCAAATACACAAACTGGTACTTTAAAAGTTCCTTTGCTTTGTTATCAGAAGTAAATGAGGGTTAATAAAAGCCAATTTTGGCAGTACCAGAGCCTCCTGCTTAAATAATTACTCAAGATGGCAGAGAATCCTGGGTAGCACACATTAGAAAAAATACAACTGCTTGCAGGCACATGTACAATTGCTTAACATTGAAACCCGAATTGCTGGAGCCTCAGGCCGTCTGAGACACTGCCACTGCAGACTTGTTTTCTGTGTTTTATGGGTCGTTTCACCAAGTTTGTGACCTTATGTGTGTGGGTTAGTGTGATCATGTGCAAGTGGGCTTGTGTTTTTATCTGTGCATTCACATGGCTAGAGAAGGGAAGAATATTTAAGGAAAATTTGACAGATTTCTTAAGCCAGAGAAATACCTGTATATACATTAGGGAACTTGGGCAAGGACTATTAGCAGCAGATGTCAGAGAAGCCATATGCCACTCACCTTTGTTGAGGTTGCTGCAGCAGGGAGTGCTGAATAACAGGCAAATAGCATAAGAGAATAAGCTTTAACTATGAGCTGTTCAGGTCTGCTTTGGGGTCTGTACATTCCATGATGGGGCTTCCTTCTTGGGTAGGTATTGTAAGCTCATGCTGGTGGCAGCTGGAATCAGTATTACCAAGCCTTTTTCATGTCCTCTAGTGAGAGCAGGAGGAGTGTGAGAGCAAATAATATGACCCTAGCAGTAGATCTCTGTCTTAGCAAGTTGCACAGAGGGCCAGTTGCTTGGTGTGGGAATAAATACATTTCTGCTGAGCTGAAATGTAGCTGTTTTAAATCAGGAAAATAAATCTCATGCCCTGGAAGGGATCTTTCTGTCAGCACTGCCAGGAGATCCCCACAATGTGGTGCTGGGTTTTCCACATGCAGAGTTGTATAGTGTTTTTATGCCACACCCTGCTGAACTCCAAAGTGCAAAACCTTCCAATACTGACATGTCCTTGGACAACCAGCAAATATTGCCAGGCACATTAGGTATCCATGTTTGTGTCCTTAGAATCTCAGTTCTGCATGCCTGAGACGAGAGAAGCAAGCAAATCTGTTACCAACCTAAAAAGAAGGTAGTGTTTTGGGGAAATAGGCAGAGGAACCCTGCAATATTTCAGATATTCTTGAGAACAAGGGAGGAAGCCCAGGGATGTGGAGTGACAGTGGGGAGTCCAGAAATCCTTATTTCCATTGCTAGGCAAAGATATTTATGCCCGGGAGAGTCTGTGTCACACTTGCTGGCAGACATCCCTTCAGGCTGGATGTGCATTTTTGTCATCTCTTCCCCAGCAAGACAAGGCCCCACTGGCTTAGTGTTCCCTGGGTGTCCATGCTTGTTTGCACACCATTGCTTGTAACTCCATGCTTTCCAGTCTTGGCTGTGTTGATGGCTCTCTCTGAAGGTCATTCTGGCTTCCTCATGGTTGTCATTCTGATGCAAGGGGGGACCACAGGAGAGAAGTTTGTGCTTCATGCCTGCCTTGTCCCCTCACCCTCAGGTACGTCGTCATCTCCCGGGAGGAGAGGGAGCAGAACCTGATGGCCTTTCAGCACAGTGAGAAGATTTACTTCCGTGCCTGCCGTGACATCCACCCTGGGGAGAAGCTACGGGTCTGGTACAGTGAGGATTACATGAAGCGGTTGCACAGTATGTCCCAAGAAACCATCAACAGAAATTTCACAAGTGGTGAGTGCCTTCCCTTTCCATCCTCTCTCCTGGATCCCCTTGGGCTGCCCCACAGTTGGGCCAAGTGTGGTGGGTGAAGTAGGTTTTGCACAGGCTGTGTGAGGAGAAATGCATTTCTAGAAGCAGAGCATCTCTGGGTGAGAGCCTCCAGCTCTGCCTGGCATAGATGGATGGGTGTACAAGGAGAACAAGATAACCAGTCATAGAGATCATGAAAGAAAGATCTGTGCTGTGATGTGTCATGTCATGTGTTGTGTTGTGCCACGTTGTGTGTGTGTGCTGCAAGGGCCTGATGCAATGCCCAGGGATCACAGAGCACCCCTGTCACAAGAATTTCTGGCCTGAAGATTGCCAAGCTGATGATGCTACAAGACAGCATTAGGTTTTTCCTCTGAACATGCTGCTCTCTCTGGTTCCTGTGAGCAGTCTGAGGGAGCTCTGGATGGTTTTGTGTGCATATGAAAGAGATTTCCTCGGTGTGTTTGTATGTCCATTTTCCTCGTTTAATTTATCTCCTCTTTCTTCAGAAAGATAATTTGGGATCAGCGCGACATCAGCTAGAGACTCCTTAGTCTCACAACCTTAGAGTGTGTATACAACGTACAGGAGGCTTTGTACTTTTCAGACTGATTCTTCCTTGGATAAAAATTGTTATCTTATCTAAAGAGTAGCAATGTTGAAACAAATCCAGCAGTCCTTTGGGCCCACGTATTGTCAGTAATATAGGAAGCTTCAGAGGAAAGCAAAAATTCTTAATGCATCTGTTCATCTGTACAATGCTGATACCTGAAGTTAATTAGGAGCATTTCTTTCCAGGCTAGATGCAGAATGGCAGGGCCTCAGAGGGGCAGCCACACTAAATATAACTTTGTAATTATGATTCCTGAGTGTATTATTACACAGCTGCTGTTGCTGCCTTGACTTGGTAAAAGGTGTCTCCTCTTCAGTCATGGGGTGGACAAGATGTCCTGAAAAAGCTGGTTATCTTTATCACCTTAGGGTTGTTATGCACTTGCAGTGTTACATCTTGGTGGCTGTACTTGGGCAATTCCCACTTCTGAATTGACATTGGTATGAATTTGGTTTTTTATGTTAATGAACATCAGTGAGTGATTAGGTACAGGCTGAAGTGATTTTGCTGCAATAACATGCACACATTAGTCATCCAGATGGCTCAGTGCTTTCTGAAAGTACAGCAAGAGACAGTCTGTGCCCTTGGAGCAGCTGCTTTGCTGCTGCAGGGGCACCAAAGCTACGAGCTATTGCCCTGCCATGCAGACATGCCTCTAGTCCTGGTTTGTCATGGCTTGTGGGAGCCAAAATGGTAACTCCCAGCCTTCTCTGTGCTACAAGTGTGGTGAAGATCTGCCGCAGGACTCTCCAGAACTTGCCCAATGCACCCTGGGGTAGAAACCCATGTGGCTGTGGAGACCATTCCAAAAAAACCCTGGCATCTTGGTGAGCTCATCCTGCTCCAAGCTGGGCTCAGCCTGCCTTCACAAAAGGGTGCAGAGACGTTGTTAAATTGGAGCATCACCTGGGCCATTGCTAGACTTGCGAGAGACATCAAAGCCTCAGGTGGGAGGACACTGGGAGGGGATGAGGAAGCAGCACAAAAATCTGTTGAGTCATTTTCTATTTAAAAGATTTCAAATCCCTGCAGATGAAGAGAAGTGGCACATTTTATTAACTCACAGAAAAAGAACATGGTTCCTGGGTTTTGTTTCTGTTGATACTTTCTGACCTGCCTCATCATTGGAGTTGAGACCAATAATATGAGGGATCGTCTTGTGATTTCTAGCTTTTCCATAGGGCTGAAGCACTCGGCTGGTTGGGGGAAAAATCACCAAGAAAGAAGAACCAGTTCTCTAAATCCCTACCTCTCGCAGTAGTTGCTGTCCTCCATAACAGGGGAAATACTAAGAGAGAGACTGAAAGCTTTGTCCATAGAAATTCTCATCAATGTGTTGAAAATGAGTTCTGTTGTTATGGATCCACTAAAGAAGTGTCTGGGTTTCCCAGCCACTGTTCAAACCCAGTGCAAAATCCCATCCATTCAGGCCAGCCCTTTTTACAGTGCCTTACTCTAACTGTTTCGAGTCTTGCATCTTTCCTGCATTCTTAGAATTGCTCTCCTTAGAGAGGGAATGGTAGCTTTTGCTCCATAACTCTTATGAAAGCATGAATACACTTTAAGCAAACAAAACCAAAAATCAGCATAAAGCAGCGTCTTGTTTGGGAAGCCATCAATGCTTGAAGTATTTACAAGATAGAAGAGTGATGGAAATTGAGCCAAACCTATCGTCTTTTGAATTTCCAGGTAAGGAAATCTGGCTATTCCCTTTATTTTAAGCAATTAATAATTTGTATCAGGTTGCTTTTAATATTTTTGTTTCGATTTCTGAATGGTCATGCTCTCAGACTCCACCAGGACAAGCTAAATGTCCCATCCTTGGAGGGCATTTACCCGTTGTAGCTCAGTTGACAATGTGTACCTTAGGTTTTAAGTGTGCAAGTTGTTTTTACTCCTTTACCTTTGCATTTCTGGAGCAGTCTCCAAACTGAACGAGAGTAAAGGAGCTTGCAAACTTTGTGCCATGGCGTGCACAGACACTGGGGTTGTCATGAAATGGTGTAAATCTCTCGCTGCACTGCTGTACGCTTGATACCTTTTACCAAGTCAAAACAGGCACAGGACTTCCAGCCAGCCAAAATGGCACTTAGGCTCTGGGTATAGGTTCCACCATGATCAGTCATTCACCTCATAGTCCTCTTCCAATGCAGGTTGGTTATACCTTTAGGTTAAACAAGCTGCCTGTAGTTTCTCTCCTCTTTGAAGTGTGTGGGTTCTACTCTGCTGTGGCTACCCAGGACTGTCTCTGTTTTTGCAGACATGCCCATTAGCAGGGCTTCTCCTCTTGCAAGCCTCGGTTTCCACTGAGTTGTGTCAGTTCCCTGGCTTGTAACATAACATGCAGACCTGCAGGGATTCAGTCTGCCTTTTTGTTCTTTTTTGTTTGAGTTTTAGTTTGAGGGATGTTGCTTGGTTCCCAGTGATAATCCCCACCCCTCATTTTCCATTCTAGGAGACAAAATGTTACAGAGTGAAAAGTCAGAAAAGAATGTAGAAAATCAAGAGGATGCAAGGGGAGTACTCCAGTTCACCACCTTAAAGCAGGGGAAGAGCCCCTACAAGCGTGGATGTGATGAGGGGGAATCCCATCCCCAAACAAAGAAAAAAAAGATTGACCTCATTTTCAAAGATGTTCTGGAGGCTTCTTTGGAGTCTGCCAAGTATGAAGAGAACCAGTTAGCAACAAGTACACCACTTTCCATCAGAAGAACATCTAAATACCAGGCTGAAGACATCTTTGAGCAGTGTGGCAGTGCCATGCAGCACAGCTCCCTGAGCCTCAGCAGAAACCAGAGCGAGAGTGAATGGAAGGTCCCTCACAGTTCCTCTTTCATCTCAGCCAGGGAGATGGGTTTCCTTGAAGATGAGGAAGAAGAGCCCCTGTCACTTAAAGCAGACAGCCCAACTGAGTTCTCACTGGCCTCTGCACAAGGCAACTCCCATGAAATCCCCACCACATCCTTCTGCCCCAACTGCATCCGGTTGAAGAAGAAAATCCGGGAGCTGCAGGCTGAGTTAGACATGCTGAGATCTGGGAAGTTACCCGAGGCACCCGTGTTACCGCCCCAGGTACCCGAGCTCCAAGAGTTCTCAGACCCCACAGGTAAGCCTTGCCGAGTTAGAGCATTCTCCAAACCCTGCCTAAGGAGAGTAGTGAGATGCCTGTGTGCTGTGTACCCATCTAAAGCATTTTGCTCCAAGTGTTCAGGTGAACCCGTGGTTCCATGGAAGGTTCTTTGTCAGGTTTTGTGACTGGGTGGGCCAGGAGCTGGTGCTGTGAGTACAGTGGAAAACACTGTGTGGGAAACACTCTGTATGACAATATGCTCTATTTGTTGCCATTGTAACTGATAATGCACTGCCAATAAAAAAGACATTCCATTGCAGTTTGTTTGCTGTATTTTTGATGCTTTCTCTTTCAGCGGAAGCCCCTCTACAATGCCTCACATGCTACCAAGAAAGTATGAATGACTGTGGTAACACTGAAATGTGCTCTCTTTGTGTATGAAATTATGTCCTGCTGTGTCCCTTGTTGGAAATCCCTCTCTGTTTCCTACACTGCCTTAACACAACCATGTGTGCCTCTCTGAAGATATATTTCATTTCCTCCAGGAACATGCTGTCAAGCAGCCAGGAGCCTTCAGTAAAAGGAATATTTGGGTCACACAATGTATTGTTCAAGTGACCAGGATGTAGTGTCCTTTCTTGCTGTTCATTGTGGCATGTTGGAGACAAAGTTCTTATGCAGAAATATTGATCTCTTTTCCTTTCAAAGTCAAATTCTGTTCATAAAGTAGTGTGGGCAGGAGAGGGGAGGTTGTGGCCAGCTCTTTGGGCAATGCTCTACTGTCACCAGTAGGATGCTTCTCCAGCTCTGCCACTTTGTAAATACCATATTTTTTTCTTTTTTTAATTTTTTTTGTTACAGCTTCAGAAAGCATCATCTCAGTTCCCACCATTATGGAGGACGATGACCAAGAGGTGGATTCTGCTGATGAATCAGTTTCCAATGACATGATTGCTGCTACAGATGAGCCTTCCAAGATGTCTTCTGCAACGGGCCGGAGGATACGGCGCTTCAAGCAAGAGTGGCTTAAAAAGTTTTGGTTTCTGCGATACTCCCCAACATTGAATGAGATGTGGTGCCACGTCTGTAGGCAGTACACAGTGCAATCCTCTCGGACTTCAGCCTTCATCATAGGCTCTAAGCAGTTCAAGATACACACGATAAAGCTGCACAGCCAGAGCAACCTCCACAAGAAGTGCCTGCAGCTTTACAAGCTCAGGATGCACCCAGAGAAGACAGAAGAGATGTGCCGAAATATGACCCTGCTCTTCAATACAGCCTACCACCTGGCCCTGGAGGGCAGGCCCTACTATGACTTTCGGCCTCTGGCAGAACTACTGAGAAAGTGTGAACTCAAGGTGGTAGATCAGTACATGAATGAAGGAGACTGCCAAATCTTAATTCACCATATTGCCCGGGCTCTCCGAGAGGACCTGGTTGAACGCATCCGGCAGTCTCCCTTCCTCAGCATCATTCTGGATGGGCAGAGCGACGACTTGCTTGCAGATACGGTTGCGGTCTATGTGCAGTACACGAGCAGTGATGGGCCTCCAGCAACTGAATTCCTGTCTCTTCAGGAACTTGGCTTTTCTACAACAGACAGTTACCTCCAAGCATTAGACCGGGCTTTTTCCAGCCTGGGAATACGATTGCAGGATGAGAAGCCAACTATTGGCTTGGGAGTTGATGGTGCTAACATTACTGCCAGCCTGAGAGCCAACTTGTTCATGACAATCAGAAAGACTTTGCCCTGGCTTCTCTGCCTTCCCTTTATGGTGCATAGGCCCCACCTGGAAATTCTGGATGCCATCAGTGGGAAGGAACTACCATGTCTGGAGGAGCTAGAAAACAATTTGAAGCAGCTGCTCAGTTTCTATCGTTATTCTCCCCGACTCATGTGTGAGTTAAGGGTCACTGCTGCCACTCTGTGTGAGGAGACCGAGTTCCTGGGGGACATTCGAGCGGTGAAGTGGATCATTGGGGAGCAGAATGTGCTTAATGCTCTAATCAAGGATTACCTTGAGGTTGTGGCCCATCTCAAAGATGTCAGCGGCCAGACCCAAAGGGCAGATGCTTCTGCCATTGCCTTGGCCCTCCTGCAGTTCCTGATGGACTATCAGTCAATTAAACTCATCTACTTCCTGCTGGACGTGATTGCTGTGCTTTCACGCCTTGCCTACGTCTTCCAAGGGGAGTACCTTCTTGTGTCGCAGGTGGATGATAAAATAGAAGAGGCCATCCAGGAGATCAGCCGGCTAGCAGACTCCCCTGGGGAGTACTTGCAGGAGTTTGAGGAAAACTTCCGTGAAAGCTTTAATGGCATTGCTGTGAAAAACCTGCGGGTGGCTGAAGCCAAATTCCAGTCGATCCGAGAAAAGATCTGCCAGAAGACCCAGGTGATCCTAGCCCAAAGGTTTGATTCCCGCAGCCGGACATTTGTGAAGGCCTGTCAGGTATTTGACCTTGCAGCTTGGCCCAGAAGCACTGATGAGCTCATGAGCTATGGGAAGGATGATATGGTACAAATATTTGAACACCTGGAGACAGTCCCATCATTTTCCAGAGAGGTTTGCAGAGAGGGGATGGACACCCGAGGGAGTCTGCTGATGGAGTGGCGAGAACTCAAGGTGGATTATTATACCAAAAATGGTTTTAAAGACTTGCTCAGTCACATTTGTAAATACAAACAGAGATTTCCCCTCCTAAATAAAATAGTTCAGATCCTCAAAGTCCTTCCCACCTCTTCGGCCTGCTGTGAGAAGGGGCGCACCGCCCTGCAGAGAGTGCGCAAGAACAACCGCTCTCGGCTCACGCTGGAGCAGCTCAGTGACCTGTTGACGATTGCTGTTAACGGGCCGCCCATTGCCAACTTCGATTGCAAAAGGGCACTTGATAGCTGGTTCGAGGAGAAGTCAGGCAATAGTTACGCGCTCTCAGCCGAAATGCTGAGCAGGATGTCATCTCTTGATCAGAAGCCGATGTTGCAGAGCATGGACCATGGCTCTGAGTTTTACCCTGATATTTAGGAAGGAATGCCTCAAATCAGATAATTTTTTTAATCTATACTCTAAACTTTGATATATTATATAAAATATATATATTATCTATATTAAGGAAAAACCCACACTGAAAATTTAAAAGTTAAGACGATGTGCGTCTGATAGAAGCTAAGCAGAATTTTAAAGATTGAGACAATGTTTAGACATTTACTGGTGTCTCCAACCATGGCAGCTGCAATGTAGGTGGCAACATTTCATTCTTTAGAAGCATGTGCTGGGGCCATACTCTACATGTTCGAACCTAAAAACCTATAAGCTAGACAACGGGTCTTTTGTCAGCCTCATCCTCCTGGCCGTTTCCTTTGTATGTATGTTGTCAGTTTGCTGGGTTGTTTTTTGTTTTGTTTTGTTTTGGGGTTGTTTGTTTGTTTGTTCATTTGTTTTCCCCTTGGTTTCAATCTCTGCCTCTCTTTCCATTGTTCAGTCCAGTTTTTGAGCCGTTCGAGCCTTTTATTAGCAACCGTCAGATTTCTGATTTCCGACAGAGCATCCCATGTGTTTATGTTGTCCGCAGCTCCCCAGTTCTCTTCAGTTGAGTGGAATCTTTCTTCACTCAAGAGATTACTGATAGGAGAGAAGGGCTTGGGGCATGATTTTGGGTTGTTACTCTGATTTAGAAACAAATGCCTCCACTAAACTGTGATGCCCATTTCTCAGTTCTCCCTACCTTTGGGCTGTAGAGTAATACTTGGCTTTCAGCTCCTTTTGTGATAACCATAGTACCAGTCTATCATACGTATGTTATAACATGATGTCATGTGCAGACTATAAAATAGCAAAATAGAGAAGGCAGGGGGAAATTTTTGCATTTATATTTTTATATTGTATGAGATAAATATATATATATATATACAACTATTCATTCAAAACCAGGGCTGCTGTGGAAGCTAGACAGCCAATGAGTCGACAGCCACCTCTGGGCAGAGATTCAAAGGCTTAAAAAATTATATTCTAATTTACATTATTTATACTATGTCTTTATAATCCTAGATTGTTGTGGGGTTTTTGTTTTGTTTTGTTTTGTTTTGTTTGGAATGACTGAAAGAAAAACCTGCTGCAGTTTCGTGGCAGGAGCTATCAATGCAAGATTATCTTGGATTATATTCATGTGTGATGTCCTACAGAGGTTCACTTATTCTCTTGTGACCAAGGTAACATGTTCCACAGCACAGCAGACTGATGACAGCAGGAAGAAGGGATGCTCTGCCTCTTCCTGTGAAATATTTCTTCCTTTCTTGAAGAAATACGGAGTCCAGCTGAAATGTGAATGGGGGACTTGCACCTTCCATCACAAAGAGATTGTTTTGTGGGCTTGGGGCTCTTCTTTGTTTTATTCTTTTAAAGTAAACAAGCTCCAGGCATCCACACAATATCACTTCAGGTTAGAAAAGAAAAAAAAAACCACAAAAAAACCCAACCAACCAACCAAAAAAAACCCACACAAACAAAAGGTGCAAAAACTCCACAGATGCTAGTGCCTTGCCCTGCTGATGTGGCATGGACAGCACCAACCTTACCAGACCATCGTGGGAGTGAGACCTGTTGTCCAAAAGGTGTCCAAGCCAACATGTTCTCACTTCCCAGAGGGATGAGCTTTGTGCCAAGCTGTGTTGTTTAGAAACATGATGGTGGTATCAGCAACACTGAACCTTTCCTTTCTCCTGTTAACCCCCTGCCCTTGGTCTTGGTGCTAAGATATCTCTAGAACCATTGCTGCTAGTTGATAGCTTTTCATTTATATAAATATATATATATATATATAATATTATTTTATTTTTTAAACTTTTTTTTTGTTTTCAATGGAGATGTAGCATGTTTGGAACCGATCTCTCTGAGTCACTTTCACTGCCAGGGTTCACGCACTGTCTTCCCCAGGAAAACACACACTTCTACCTAGGTCTCACTCACCTCCTGCTAACCCCTTTGCCTTCAGCAGAACTTCACAGCCAGCACTGGCAGAGGTGTGCAGCCAAGCCACTACAGACTGGTTCAGCTTTCAGACCCCACAGGAACTGCTAGAATGGTGTTGGTCAGGGTTTTGGAAGTGTTTGCCTCTGTCCCTGTAGGACTGAGGAGGGACTGAGCCCACCCGAAGCACTAATGGTGGCCTGTCCTTGTGTCCTGACACTGCCCCTCTGCTGTAAAATGGGGCCTTTCAGTCTGATGGTCCGAGTGGAGCAGAGCAGACCCTGTGAATGTAGCAGTGAGGGCTGGTCAGTACCCTCTGTAGCACTTATCCCTTGCCTTACTTCTGACAGCACGTGCAGCCTGGGGCTGGCTCGGGCAGGACAGGACACCTGCACCAAGGCCACCCTGCTGCCAAAGTGCCACCAGGGGTGCAGGCACTGGGTGCTCTTCCTTGTGGTCCTCATGGAAACCTCACAAGCTAGGTCAGAGCATCACACAGGGGCATTGATATGACACACTTAGCAAGCATGAAAAATGGCTTTGTTTTCGTGTTTTCCTGTTTTTCCTTATAAATTATGCGATCAAATTGACGCATTCATCCAGAGGAGTAAAAATTAAACTGGAAACCCTCTGCCAGCTGTGCAGACTTGGGTGGTTGTTTTGCCTGACCATGAAGTAGGGATCTCTCTATACACGGTGCTTGTAGCTCTCCAGGCCTGGTGGATTGGCTCTGTTCAAGGCGCTGCCACAAAGCTCATGGAGCTGCTGCCTGCCAGGGAGGTGGCAGGCTCTCTCCCTTTTTAAAACTTGAGGAGATGTGAAGAGATAAAAAAGACAGAAAAATTGCTGCTATGTTAGTTTCTGACTGGTGATGGGCAAGGTGAGCATAGATCATAGAATCTGTAGAACTCCATAGCTCTTTCCAGGTGGAGGGGGAAAAATCATCTGCCTTTCTGTTCACAGCAGCAAAAGCTCCTTGGCACAAAGGCCCATCAAAGTGCCTGGCCCCACATGGAGGGAAGGAACATTTGGGGACAGTCTCCAGACCTTTGGAGAGCGGAATGCTCCCCCAGAGCTTGTGCTGAGCAGCCTGAGAGGCCAGTTTACAACTCCTGATCCAAGCCTCCTAACTCTTGCCACTAGGGAGGAAAAGGCACGGTAAGAGCTGCCAGAGGTCTGTTTAGAAATGATTTTTCCAATTTGTCACTCCTTCTCTTTGGTTCACTTGCAAATCCTGCTCTCATCAGTGACACCTTTCACTGGCAGCTCTTACTTCTAATAGTGTAGTGAAACGTGCAGCATGTTGTGGTTTTTCTCCAGGCAGCCAGCTGACAGAGTCAGAGAACTTGTTTCTATTGCAAATATGTTTGCAAACCGTGATTCCCTGTCACTGGATGTTGTGCATGTGCCCTTTCCCACACAATGGGAAGGGTCAGAGACCCCTTACATTGGTGATGGGGTTAGACAAGAGCTTGGCAGAGCACCTGGCCCAGCCCAGCCCATCCCATCTCAGCTTCTCCAACACAATTCCCTGTTACCTGCATATCAGAAAACAAACCTGGCCTTTATCCTCGGGTAATGCAGGTGCTTTGCAATCTTTCTCTTCAGATTTACCTGCTTATCTCAGATCTGTAGCTCTTACTTTCATGGATAGTCTCTGGATGGAAACGTGACTACCAGCATAGGCAAGATAGGGAGGAGGGAGGAGTATCAGTGCAAAGCACCCCTGGCTTCCCAGTGCTCCCCAGCCTTTCCCAGGAGCAGGTGCATTTCTGTGCCCTGTTTGCCTGTGCCCAGCCTGGTGGCAGTGAGGCCAAGAAGCAGCAGGCATGAGGAGAGCTCAGTGAGGTGCTGAGGCAGGCCTCCTTGGCTCCAAGATTGCCATGTGTCGGGTTTAATCAATGCCTTTCCTGCTGTGCTGAGAGAGCGAGAGAAGTTGTTTTGAACGTGTTGCTCACAGCATCTTGAACTGGTTAGGCTGCAAAGACAGAGGGTTCCGTTTTTCTCAAATGAGCTCTTTATTGTCTCCTTCCCCTGCATCTGAGCTATGGCATCTGACTGTGAATAATGCACACTTCTCCAGACCCTCGGGTTTGTATTTCTAGCCCGTGGGATTTTTGGTTGCCAATTTCCCTTCCCCTCTTTTTGCTCAGGCTCCTTGCCTCTTTTACCCTGCTGTGAGGCAGAAATCTGTGAAGCACATTTAGACATGTCCTTCTGCAGGACTCGCCGGTGTCCGCAGGGGTCTGGGCCCTCCAGCCACGAGACCGACCTCAGCAGGGATAATCCTCACAAGAGACCAAAGCTCTTCCCATACCAGCAAAAGCACATGAAAGTTTTGGGGGGCTGTGAGGGGACCCGGTGGACAGAGTCCTTGTGGGTCGTCTGCCTTGGGTCCTGAGCCAACTGCAGCGATGTCCCCCATGCTGGTCACACTTTTGCTGGTATGACTGCTCAGATGTGATTCAGGCTCGGTCCATCTCTTTCTCACAGCACAAACTCAACCAGATGGCCCATAGGGTCTTTGGAGTCCTCCTCTTTTCTTATCTCGTGAGGATTGCTGTTTGTTTGACCAGTGCCTAGACAGCTGGCTTGCAAATAAGCAGCAGCAGCCTCTGCTTTTGCAGATTCTCCTCTCAGCCCTGTCAAAAGAGGTCTTAAAAGCAGAGAAATGGTACGTTAATCCCCCAGCCATTGTATCCAATGCAGTAATGCCTATGCAATTCCTGTCTCCCTTGGAGACACATATGATGTGTGTGCATGTAAGCTAGTGTATGTATACAGTACATATGCATATGGTCTATATATTGTATATACGCACATCCCAGTACATATACACACAGTGCATAAGATTAAAATCACGTGCTTATATATCTATAAATGAAATCCTATATATTTATATATTTCTATGTTTTCGATAGATATAAAGATATAATATAGAGATAGACTCAACCACCCTTGTGTAAGGCTGGCCCTGTGTTCTAGCACAAGGCATGTAACACTGAAGACTTTGGACTTTGGGATGGTTTTAGCCATACACTGAGGCCTACATTTACTCTGTGAGAGGGGCTTGGCTGTGTTTAGGGCAAGGGGTTTCCTTGCTGGCATGTTAACCAAGTGATAAATAAGGTTTGTTTAATAGCAGAATGTCTTGGTAGGGGAAAATGCTTGAGTGTCCTCCCAAGAAAGCCTCTTGCTGAGATCCCATGTGTTTACACTTCGACAGATACATATCCCACCCTCATATGCACTTTTGTCTCTCTGCACGGATGCGGTTGGCAGCTGTGGGCACTGGTGCCATGGAAAAGTGGCTTTTTGCTGTTCTGCCCGGTGTTCCTCAGCAGTTGCCAGCACACTAGCAGGGAGAGCCTGCACTGGCCATTGCTCATACAGCACCAGCAGGAGTATGTGTGCACTTGTGGGCATTGGTCAGTGCCACAGCCGTGGCGCTGGGATAGAGGCAGCAGGACAGCAAAGGCATTACCGAGGGGAGGAAGGGTTGTGCCCACACAGTCGGAGGTGGCAGGGATGGTGTATGGAGCTGGAGCAGTGCAAATGAGAAGGAACTGTGAAGTTGGAGTGATAAGAATGAGAGTGTGCGATCCCCACCGGGAATGCACATTCAGCTCTGCTGGGTCAGGCTGGCCGCTGTTCTGCTGCAGAAGCCACTCTGCTCCCTCAGGTCTCACAGCCACTCCTCAGCCTGTGAGCAGCCTGCCTGGCCAGGGGCCCGGGGAGGCGTTCTGGACGAAAGGGAATGATGTGCTTGTATGGAAGGCATGGTCGGTGTCACACGTGTGCCTTTGGGCCCCAGCACACGGCCTACGGACCTTGCCAGGCTGAAGCACCAAGGGGTGCAGCCTTCTTACTCTGCCTGTGCAAAGAGACACCTGTTTTCCCATGACCAGCATTTCCGTGCTTGGATGGGGGTGGATCTGGGCAGTGGATCAGCCCTCCCTGAGTATCTGCTGATGCGTGTGGGATGGACAGCTGTCTCATCCCTCCATCCCTCCCTTCACACAGCCACTCATAGGACATTGGCCCTGCTGCATCCTGAAGCCTTCGGCTGACACCTGAGAGGACCCGAGAGGTGCCTCTGGCAGGTCTGGCAGCAAGTGGTCAGTCAGAGAGCTGCTCCCCCACAGGAGTTGGAGGGAAAACATGGAGGTTTGCCTTTGCAGCTCTGCATCAGGCCTGGCAACCACTGCACTCCTTGCCGTTTGTATTATTTGTTGGCTTTGGTCAGGAGGGTGAGTTGTAATTCCGACATCCGAATGGCTCGTTACACTGGTATTGCACGAGCAGATGCTGTGCAAACTCCCCCCAAGCCCTGTCACACACCTCAGTGCCCTCTCCCAGGCCTCTCTCCTCCACACAACTGGTAATCCACCTCAGCCGCCCCTGCCCGGCGGCGGCTCCCCGCTCTGCTGCAGCCCCTGAGCCGCACGGCGCTGGCGGGGAGCTCTCGGCACCTGTTCCTCACAAACCTCAGAGACAGTTTTCTCACTCCCAGCCCCCTCCTTCCGATGCCACTGACGCTCACGTAAGCTCAGCCCGCGGCCTGGCCTCCCACCCGCCCTGCTGGTGGTGCTGCTGCCCGGCGAGGGGCTGCCATGCACTGCACCTCATGTCGAATAAGCTCGCTGGGCTACGCGGGGGAACCATGTCTCATATGCTGTAATGTCCCAAATGCTACAGGAGGGCTACGGAGTTTTCTGCCAGTCATGGCATCCTCACAGACTCACCCGACAGTTAGCAAAAATGCATTTCTACTTCCAGAAAATGAGGTTTTGTCTCAAACCTCTCCACATCCAAGCACAGCCCTGCTGAACTGTTTCAAGCGATCTCTCACCCACCCACTCACTCACCACACACCTATGAAATGAGAGAAAAATATCTAGACGTCTATTACTACATATGTATTAATATGTTAATATCACTCTTTTGGAGAACATTAAAATGTTATTACTTTACAGACTATGCTTTATAGTACCTGTGTGAAAGGACCTAGGACACTGGATACGAATAGAGCTATGTTGATATATCATAGTATGTACACGAGAACTTTCCTTTTGTCATATTATCCTTGTAATGTAAAATGATTGTTAATAAAAAAAACATTTAAATTTATCAAGCTGGGTTGCTAGTTCATTAAGTTCTTCCTGGAGGTTAATGTCATTTCCCCCAGACCAAGGGCATCTGAGGTGATGCACTCCCATTTCCCCCAGCCAGGGACTGTAAGGAGCAGATCCAGTGCTGATTAATCCAGAAGGGTCAGTTGTAGCCCCTTGGGGTGCTGGCAGTTCTCCCTCCTGGGTGACTGGCTCCCTGACATGCTGAGTGTCACTGCAGCCCCTCGAGATCCTCACCTTGGTGAGCAGGTCCAGCATGTCCTGTGATGGAGCTGCATCATTTCCCCATGGGCTGGGTTATCCTGGTGCTGTGCCAAGGCTGCAGCAGGCAGACCTGGAGCGGGCACCTGCCAGCAGCCCAAGGCTGCTCTGGGTCAGCACTGGCGCAGCTATGTCAGCACATGCTATTTTGGGGTAGGGATGCAAAGCGGGTGCCCTTGAGGCTCTGCACTCCCATTCTAGTCAGGTACAGTGCCATTATCATTGGTTTTGCTGTGGTGGGCTGTGCTTGTAATGTGCATTGACAAAACTGTATATGTGTGCCTGGTTTGGTTTGAAGGATGGAGAGACTTTTCCTGAGCTCTAAATGCTCTAAACCCAGGGGAAGCTGGGCTTTTTCTATCCTTAAAAGAGAGGGCTGGCTTAACTTTGGATTCTTCTTCTTTGACGTGAAGTTGTGCTTGAGGCTGGGCTCGCAGTGGATTAACTAAAGGTGCAACTTTTAAAACAGTTCGATGTAATGAGTAGCTTTGTACATAGATAGTCTTCTCTCTGCTAAATCATTGTGGGCAAGAGAGCCAATCTCTGAAATGAGTACATGTGTCCATGGATTAGCTCTGGGCTGTGGGCTGTGTTTGCTGACCAAACAGCTGAAAACATTGCCTCTTGTGGGCTGAGTCTTGCTGCTGCTGGGGATATACCCCACAGCAAAGGCACCACAGGTGCTATGGATCATCCTTCCTTCACTGCAGGTCAGGTTTGCATGGCAGTGCGAGCAGGGACAGCCTTGCAAAGGTTTAGTCCATCCCTGCTACTGGGTGGCAGCTATAGATAAACAGAAAACAAAGCCATTCCAGTAGCTCACTCAGCTGTAAATGTGTCCATGTGGCAGTGGAGGGAAGCAAAAAACGCAGGAGCAAGCTGTGCAGCTGATGATGTGGATCCTGTGTGTGGCGCTGCATACTGTGAGTTCTGATACTGATAGTATTGCTGAGCTTCAGTATGTAGGGATGGAAGCGTCAACAAGACTGGCTCTTTAATCAGGTGTGAAGGAATCCAAGTTTTCCAATTGGTCCTGGGAATGGATACCAGTGGATAAGCAGGTGTTAGATGAAGTGGATGAGCACCCCTCTAGAAAAGGTTTAATGCAATGGACACATTATAAAAAGGGTTTAGCTCCCTGTTGGGGCTCCATAGTTACGTGGATGCTCATAATTTTGGGCTTTACCCTGATGCCTAGCCGTGTTGCTCTGGAGGGTGTTCGGGTTGCAAGGTGCCAGTGCCACACCACTTGCCGGTCCTTGCAAAGGAAGGGAAATTTGGGTGGAAATTCTAGCTTTGAGGGAGGTCTGGGCTTAGACAGATATGGGCCTGGGGAAGCATTGCAGATCAATCAATCCCCTCAGGTGAAGGCTGTGCAGAAGCGTTGGTTTCAGAGTGAATGTCTCCAAATTCTAATGGAGAGTAGCCACAGGGCCTGGAAGTGAAAAAAGCCCCAAATTAGTCATCCATTAGGTCCAATAAGAAAGGTTGTTTTAGTGATTTCCTCAAAGTCCACTTTATCAAGCAGTCCACATATTACATTCAGTTTGTCATTTTCTGGCAGCTTTCATTGTAGTGATTTAAAATCGCTTATTTTTGAGCAGTAAACAAGCCCAGCAAAATCCTGGTGGTTGTCAGGGCTTAGCTGCAGTTGGGTTTTTCTGGGCACCTGTCAGTCAGCAGTGAAAACCTCATCTCTGGGTTTTTGCCTTTGCTAGTCAATTGACAGCATGAAAGCAGGACAGTGCTTCACTTTCAGCAGCTCAACCATGTGTTAAGGTTCTGAGCTGCTTGTGAAATGCATTGCTGCATTGTAATTCATTTCCTACAGGCTATTTTGTGCTGTGGGCTCTTGTTAGTCACCCTTGGCAGTGATCAGCCTCCTTGCTGGTAACTTCAAACCAAGAGCTTAAAAGCAAGATCCCTTCAAGCAAAGTGCATGATCTGAGCTTTTGTCAGGAAGGGAAGCTTGCACTAGGGCTACAGGTGCCCTTCATTTTTAGGACCACTGATTCTCATGTCAATTTGAGTGAAAAGGAAATTGAAAAATTCCTCTGTGATGGTTGTCATAGCATTAAAGCCTGATATGCACTTCCCCAGCTCTGCTGGTGTCCTGGATATGGTCCATGGAGATGGCTGTTGTTAGCAGCTGGCACTAGAAACTTGATTTAGCAAAAAATCTGAACATGTTGTTTCTTCCTAGAAGCAGGAGCTGTGGAGCCTATGATGCCAAGAGCTTGCAGGCATAACCAGAGGGGGTTTGCAGTACTTCTTGAGGTCTGTCTTCCTTATCTAACTCTCCTGAGGCAGAAGGAAAAGCACATGGGTGGGTTTAAACAGGTGCCCCCTAAGATGTTTAAATCAGAGGGCAGGGGCAGGTGTCTGGGCAGTGCCAGGTCCATCTCTGTGGTGGCACAGGGGACCAGAGGCTGTTTCTGGCAGAGCTGTCACCATACGCCACACGGATGGAGCCACAGCTCATTTACAACGGGCTCTAAAAATATCTGCAAGATAATCAAAGGCTCCCACAGCACAGCATATGTGCTAGCTAGACTTTTTGACTCTGAAGTTCCCTGTTTGAAGTTGTTTTGATCAAGGAGAAAAACAAGTGTGCTGTCTGCATGGCTGCCAGACACCCTATTTCTGGGGACATTGATGGTACCTCTGGAGGCATGCAGGGGTGGGAGAGCCTTGCAGAGGTGCCAGGGCTGGGATGGGGAGCCACGTGCAGCAGGGCGTTAGGGGTTGCAGAGCTGAGCTCCAGGGCACCACTGCAGTTTGTGGTGCTCAGGAGAGCTGTCTGGAGAACTGGCTAGGTTGTTGGGTTTAGGTGTGACCTGATTTCTCAGGGGCATCCTGGAGCCCTGTCCTCACTGGGTTTATTCCACATTCAGTGATCACTAAGAGTTCAGGGGTGTGGAGGAAGCAGCTGCAGACCTTCAGGACTAGCACTGGCAATGGCTGTGATACAGCTGCTGGATTAGGTGCTACTCTCTCGGCAGACAGAGGATTACAGGACAGTCCCAGTTTAATTTTTAAATACTGTAGGGGGAGAAAAGCTTATAATAACTCTGCAGTGACAATGAACAGCAGGGTTAAGAGAAGAATGGTTCTGTGGTAGCTATTGCTGCTTTTCAATAAGCTGGATTGGGAATTACTGAGTATCCCTGCATGAATTCCCGAGGCAGGAAGGATCATCCCTGGTAAATGCACCACCCGTGTTCAGGCCCCTGTGCAGCAAGAATACAGCCTTTCCCTTCATCTCGACAGCAAATTCTTCAGTGCCATCAGCCTGGCTGTGCAGCTGACAGGCACCCCTCTTTGCGAAGCCATCAACAGCCTGGGGCTCTGTAGACTGGCTTTGTTTTTCCTCCTTGTGCTGTAACACTGACTACGATGGGTGAGAGAGTGCCCCCAAACTGTCAATGAGGTAAATACTTCCTCCTCCTGATCCAAAAATCTGTTTTCTTTTACTTTTATGTGCAGGTTTTGATCTCTGTATCTTGTTAGGAACCTGCTAATTCTGGTGATGGTATTAGGTCAGACAAGTATGTTTTCCTCCTTACAGATGCATGGTTTACAGAGTATCATCAGCACCAACTTGAAAGTAGTGAGATTGGCAAAAAACAAATTAAAAAAAAAAATCTAAATTCACCTGTTAGTTTTGTTTCAGAGATGGAGCCAGTATCTGGAAGGAACCTGATTCCCAGATCCCATTCTCTAATCTCCTTGCAGCTGCTGGAAAGCCTTTAGACCTTTGTTTAGCTGCCACCTTGCCGAAAAAGCCAACAGATTTCCTGTGCTCGTCCAGGACTCTACTGCTGACTGTTCCCTTCTCATCTATAACCCATCCCTTGATGACACCCTTCAGAGGATCTTCTGTTGACTCATCCCAGCACTCTGTGCCCCTGACATGAGCTGCAAACAGAAGGGATTTACCATAGAGTAAACAATGCAGACACAGTGTTGGTACAGCTCGGAATTATTTACTTGCAGTGTTTTACACGTTGTGCTGTAATATTAGACACAATGGCTGAGCATCACGCTCTGGTTTTGTGCTTTGGATTGTGAGAACAATAGAGAGTCTTGACAAACAATATCTGTTTCTGTACAATAAACACACTGGGACACTAAAGGACCAAGTAAGCAGAAAAGCCCCCTCATGCTGGAAGGCCATAAATCACTATTTCACTTTGCTACTATTCTTGTGCATATTGAAAACAAGAGAAATAATATTGTGTCAAGTGTTACTATTTACTCATCATGCTTATCTTTCAGCAAATGAATCAAATACATTTTAATACCTAGTTAAATTCTGAAACACATAAAAATGCTGTCAAAGCTCTGTCCTTCAATTCAATGTGACTTCAGACTGACCTTCCAAAGAGTGCAAGAAGCATGGTCCAAGCCATTTTAGCTTCCAGCTCTTATTAAATGTCATTGTAGTTATCTTAGACATCACAAAAATTTTGGCAAACCTTGGGCTGTATTTCTAGAGCCCAAATTACAACCTACTTCATTTTGAAAAAAGAAGAGAGGTTTTGGACACTACTGCCAGATAATACTGACAATGGATGCTAGCAAAATGCAAGGTACAGCTGTTCAAAGTGTTGAAAGCCCATTGGTACCTGGGAGAATAGTTGAGCCTGAAAATTTTCCCAGTCCTGTTGAAGGGAATTTTCCATTACTTTCTGATGTATTACCTCTTTGCAAAGCAAATCTGTTTCTTATCACCATGCAAGGGTATTTGGGACAACAATTGAGGGGAAAACTCTGCTCTGAAAAAATGTTACCCTTACAGGGCACCAGCTGTAACCACTCCCTTTACAACCGGGAAGGGTGCTGAGGGTAGTAATGAATCTAAAACATCCCAGAGATATATTAGTGACTATTAATGATTTGTGCTTATTAATCCTTCTACTCTAGCACAAATTGCTTAAAATTAACCTCGATACTTTTGTGGGACGAAGATCTAGCTCTGAGGGCAGGTTGAGGCAAAAATACGTATGGCTACAGTCTATTTTAAAAAAGGAACTGCTTAATGCAGTCACAGGTCATTTCCTCTGGCCTCTCAATCCCCTCCTCTTAACAGAGGCCACATCAGGAGATCACCTTTCCAAGGCAAAGCTGGGTACAATACAGGAGCTGCATTTCTCAGGTTGTTTGGGTTTTGTCACTGGATGAGGGACTTTGAATCCCTGTCCTCAAACTCACCTCTGGCCTTTAGTGAAAAGGATCATTCATTCTGACCAGGTAGACTGCCCCACACCGTCCTTTTATTTATTTTTTTTTCCCCTTTTCCCTCTGTCCTTCCTTCGTTCCTCCCTACGGTCCCTTCACTTCCAGCTTCTTCATGTTAATGGTTATAGCAGGCAAAATTATCAGTCCAACCACTGATTAGCCCCTGGGGACTCCAGTGGCTGCTTTTGGTCACACACATATCTTAGGAACATTAATTGCCATAAATGGGGTTTTTTTTGCTTCTTCTCTAATAATACAATTTATAAGCAGCATCCTTTAATTAATACAGAGTGTTGCTTGCTGATGCTCCTGCATTCTCAGCCTCAGGAGCTGAAAACCATGGGTCTGTCTGGCTCTGTCCTTATCACACTTCAGTGATACTTGGACAGCCTGAGTTGCTGAAGCTGCTGGATACAATGGCATTTCCAAATACTTCGGATTTATCTTCATGACATTGTCACCTACCACAAACATTCCCAGCCATTTGTCTGCTGGGCCAGTTCATCCCCTCGGCCCTTGGGGTGCTGAGGCTCAGGGACACACAGGTTTTGCTGCACAGGATGTTCGGAGGGATGAGGGCAGACTGGAATGCGGTGACACACAGCTCTTGTTAGCAGAGTTCCTGCCCCTCGGGTACCACACGTACACAGCATTCCTTATCCTGTTACGTGCCCACTGTCAGCCCCTGCGAGTGGCTGCCTCCTTCCTGGGACACCTGGCACCCTTTGTTCAGGCTGTGCTGATGGGAAGGTACATTCTTTTGGTGCTAAAATGCCAGACAGCAAGAATAATCCAGCCGGGAAAGATGCATGCATTTTCCCTCTTTCTCTTTTTCCCATTCAATCCCATTTCAGCAAAGGAGGAAACAATGCCGTTCATTAACACTGATGGCACCACTTGGCTCCTAAGACAGATTTGTGGTTAAGTAGCGTGTATACACGGATTTTTCTGCTGTAAAAGAGGACATTGTTTTGTCATTGCTAAATCAGATTCTGAGGATATATGCTTTTAAATGCCATAGGATGGATATCTATTACAGGGTGTGCCAGAATCGCCAGGGCACAGGCAGATAATGCTGTTTACAATCAGTCATCAAGATGTTATAAAAGGATCAGTGAAACAAGCAGGACGCAGAACTAGAGGAGTTGGCAGCAAGGCAAATATTTGGCCCTCCAGGCTTTCCAGTGCCAGCCAAATAGCATCATACCATGAAGTTATCCTTCTTATCATTATCCCCCAAAATCACAGTGCTGCCTGGAACCTATATATGATCTAGGCCAACATTCCAATGAATTCTGCACTTCAATGGAAATAATTATTCCAAACCTATAGGTATATCATGATAGGCAATCAGGACCACAGTAAGCGTTAAGAATACACTATCAACTAGACCCCTGTGTCCAGTTTACTCACAGTATCCTATGGCTTTTTGTCAGTAAACAAAACTCGATAGAGCGAAACAAGAAACCAATTTTCTTTTTGTTTACATCCCCTCTAGCCAATAGATCAATATCAGAGATTAAAACATTGGGTGTAAGATTCCTGGGCATTCTTAGCTTTTCTGTCTGTCTGTTTGCTCAAAGCTGGTTTTATTGCTGTCTTCAAAATGATCCTGTAACTCCTGGCTACACCACCCACATAGGGAATAGTAGTATAAAGATAACAGTTTTCATCAACTTTGTCAATGTCTTCACAGAATCACAGCACTGCTGAGGATAGGAGGGGCCTATGGGAATCACATTGTCCAAACTCACCCCTGCTCAAAATGGGATAAACTGGAGCAGTTTGTTCACACTGTATCACATGGGGACTCCCAACAACCTCTCCTGGCAACTTGTTCCAGTGTTTGACTATCCTCACAGTAAAAAAAAAAGGGGTTTTTTTCCTTGGCATTTTTCATGTGTTCAGATGGAATTTCCTATGTTGCAAATTGTGCCCTCAACTCTTGTCCTGTCACTGGACACCAGTGAAAAGAGTGTCAACATCTTCTTTTGTCCTCAGGTCAGGTATCTGTACCCATTGATCTAAACAGTTCAAGCTCTCTCGGCCTCCTCTCCTACAGAAGACGCTCCGGTCCCTTAAACACCTTCACAGACATTTGCTGCACTCTTCCAGAAACCCCGTATCTTTCTTGCACTGGGGAGCCCAGCACTAGACACAGCATTCCAGAAGTGCCCTCACACATGATTTGAAAGGAAGGATCTCCCCCGTTTGATATGCTGGCATTGTTTGTATTAATGCAGCACAAGGCCCTGTTGTCCTTCTCTGCTGCAAGACCACATTGCTGCCTCATGTGCAACTTGGTGTCCACCAGGACACTGAGATCCTCTCCTGGAAAGCTCCTTTACAGACAGTCAGCACCCACCCCTACACTGGTGCGTGGGATTGTTCTTCCCCAGGTCCAGGCCTTTCCACTTCTTCTTGTTGAACTTCAGGAGGTCCCTGTTAGGTCATTTTTCCAGCCTCTCAGCACCCCTCTGAATGTCAGCACAACTGCCATGTGTATCAATCACAACTCCCAGTTTTTCATCATCAACAAACTTGCCAAGGCCATGCTCTGGGCCATTGTCTAGGTCATTCATGAAGGTGTTAAACGGTGTCAGTCTCAGGACTAGCCCCAGTCACCACCAGTTACTGACTTCCAGCTGAACTTCTTTTCCCTGTTCATAACCCATTTTGCCTGGTGCTTCAGCCAGGGTTCAGACACCGGTTCTGGTGTTTTTCCTTTGCTAGCAGGATGGCAGCCTTCCCTTGGCAACCTGCTAGACTTATTTTACTTCACCATCAGAATGGGATGGGATACTTGATAAAGCTTAGCTTAATATTTTGATTTAAACAAGGGGCAATCTGCCCCTGCAAATATGATGTTCTCTGAGATTTTCAGGGCCACAAATCATATGGTTCTGTTTTCAGATTTTTGGATGCCTTGTCCCCATGAAAGTCCCTTAAAGTTGTGTATACTACTTGAAGAAAAGTAGTAGGACAAGCAGTGTGCTTATGGGGTCATGACATCCTCACTGCCAGTGCCGGACTTTCAGTCCTTCTGGACACAAAAAAAAAGGACACTCGAGTAACATTTAAGCCACATCAAATCTTGAAAGTGCACACAAAAGCCAAGCCCCAGAGAGACTGTCTGGTTGGTGAATTCCTTCTGTCTGGAAGTGATGAAATACATGGCAGTTAATAAGTGTTGTCTTTGAGTAATGCTGGTAGGAGGATTTGAGTGCAATAGTTAGTTAACTGTCAAACCAAAACCATCTATCAGCTGCTAACGTATGAAATGATCCCACTTCTTTTGCCTAATTTTAGATGTTGCATGGAATATAATTAGTGTGTTTGGAACTTTCTAGCTCAGAAATATCCAAAGAGAAAAGATGGCAGTAAACAGAAGGATTTGGTCCACGTTTTTGGAGGTAACATCAGCAATAACTTCTTGTCTGTATTTATGGTCTTCCTGGATGACACCAGGGAAGATGGAAAATACAGGTATTCGGCTAAAGGGTTCTGAAACACTCCTATTTTCAGCAGTTTTCCTGAATCCTGAATACAGGCTATCAAACTCTCCAGGAAATGAAAAGGAAAGGAAGTAAAATTCTTGGTTGGCAGTGTTTGCTTCAAAGGCTGCACAGGATGAGGGTGTTGACTGTTTCACCCTTTCTTATTCCTCTGTTCTCTCCCTTAGTTCTGTATATTTGCCTAGGTGTCTATTTACTGTACTTTGGCTTTACTCTCTCTTTCATACTGAGTCTTTGTGTCTGCCATGACAGTCAGTTCTGCGATCTTCATTTCTCAGTCTTGTAGAGAATCATGAAAAGCAATGATTGGTAAAACACTTGCATGTTTGTGATTATGGAGCCAACACTCATCAAGGGACCTGGGTGACAGTGCCAGATGCCAGTTAAGGGCTTACATTTGCATGATAACTTTGGTCTTCCTTGCTCCCCTCTGCTCCTCTACAGAAACAAGGACTTCTCAGAAGTGACAGTGGGCAGGCAAATAAAATTGATTCAAACCATCCAGGCAGCCAAATTCCTTGTTTGATACAACCATTTGATTAGGTGAGAGACTGTCCTTTAAATACATTTTCCAGACAGTTTTCTAGGCTAGGATGGGCAGGAAAATCAGAGAAGGGTGGTGCAGTAAGAGTGCTGTGCTGAGCAACTTTGTGGAGGGGAAGATGAAATCCAGCTTATTCCCCCAGGCTCAGAGGCCTGGTGAGAATCTCACTGTCAGTAATCGTGATGAACCTACATGTGGAGCTGGTGCCACATAGCTATCTGTCTCCTGGGGTTCCTCAGCATTTCTTCCCAGTGATTCCTCTCTGTGCCTGTGACATGTAAGCCCAGACTGCACTTGCCAAGCACATGGCTCTGGCCAGCTCCATCCTGGCTCAGCATTTCCAGCTCCACGCTGGAGGCACGCAGGAGCTCATGAGGCACCTCGAACATGATCATCTCATTCCACACAGGGTTGATCTTGTGTTTTGCACGTTTGGTCTGCTTCTTCTTTAGCTTCAGTGACTGATGCCTCAGTGTCACCTTGACAGAAACATCTGTATAGGAAGTGGAGAGAGACACCATATTAGTGAGTATGGGACAAATAGAGTAGACTAGACTGGACTAGAATATGCTGAGTTGGAATGGACCTATCAGGATAATTGAGTCTGAATCTTGGCCCTGCACAGGACACCCGAAAAATCAATGCCCAAGAGCATTGTCCAAACACTTCTTGAACTCTGTCAGGCTGGTGCTGTGACCACTTCTTTGGGGAGCCTGTGCCGGTGTCCAACCACCCGCTGGGTGAAAAACATTTTCATGATATCCAACCTTAACCCGCCCTGGCTCAGCTTCATGCTGTTTCCTCGAGCCCTATCCACAGTCATGAGAGTGAAGAGATCAGTGTCTGCCTCTCTGCTTCCCCTTGTGAGGATGTTGGAGACCACAATGAGGTTTCCCCTCAGCCTCCTCTTCTCCAAGCTGAGTAGACCAAGTGACCTCAGCCAGTCCTCATATGGCTTCTCATCCAGATCCTTCACCATTCTCATGGCCCTCCTTTGGACATTCTCTAATACCTTAATGGCTTTTTAAATATTGTGATTCCTGAATCTACACCCAAAAAATGCAAGAGAATTTACACTGGTGACATCAAACTGAGAGAGAGCATGAAAGAAATACTGATCAGGGGAGCATTTGGTTTTAATTTTTTAGAAATTATTCAAATCTCTTTGGCTTTCTAAACCAGACATCTATTTTTTCTTCTGCCAAACATCACCCATCCCACTTTCTTTCTAGATTTACAGAATAGCAGAAACAACAGTCTCTGTTTCCTTGCTATTTCACTCACCACTGCCAAGGAGATCTTTCAGCTGCTTGGAATGGAGGTTTTTAGCCTTAATGATCACGACCAGCAGGCGATTAGCTGCTGGCAGGTAGCTAATAGAGAGCAGAACCTCCCCATGGCCCGTGGATGGCTCCTGGAAGTGGAGACACAGAAAGAGTTAATTTTTTGTAGAATCTTGGCCAGAACATTAGGAAAATAGTAGTAGAAGACTGATGGGTAGAAGGTCATGGGCAAACCAAGTTGACTCTCTGGGTTTGTACAGGAGATCTTTCCAGTTACTCTGGATGAGAATAAACCTGGCATAGATGCCTGAGAGGCTTCTCTACTCATAAGACTCCAGTAATGTGAGTTACTGAACCCTTATGTCTCTGAAAAGTAACTGCTTCCTGACATCAACTTTTGGTGGAATATTTAGTCATAGGAAGATTTGGGACTGACATACAATGAAAATAGTTAGATTCTATTTTGAGAGGCCACTTAGCTGCCCTGTATTTATGTCCACTACCCCCTTTACTGCTTTTAATAATTCACTTTTGGTTTCAGGTACTCCATTTCCCAGGAGGCTCTGACTGGACTCAGCCCCCAGCACACACTCCAGCAGGATTGTAGGGCTCCCTGGGAAAGCATAGGTGATGCCTGGGGCTGAATCAGACCTGGGGCTGGAGTAACACCTTCTCTAACACGCTGTTTGGTATGAGAAAAAACCCACCCAAGCTGAAATCTCCACGAGCTGGGCATAGTACTTTACTCTTCCTTCCCACCTGCCTTCCATCAGGACTGTGAGCAGCTTTCCCTGCTGCCCCTGTGGGAGACTTCCCTTTCCCCTTTCCCCTTTCCCCTTTCCCCTTTCCCCTTTCCCCTTTCCCCTTTCCCCTTTCCCCTTTCCCCTTTCCCCTTTCCCCTTTCCCCTTCCCCCTTCCCCCTTTCCCCTTCCCCCTTCCCCCTTCCCCCTTCCCCCTTTCCCCTTCCTTCCATTTGCCCTGGACAAGCAGCCCTTGGAGGGAAAGCCTAGGGACACAGTCACACCACCACTGCTCTCCCCAGGAGAGTAATGCCGTTTCCTCCGTGGGAGCCAGCAGGGAAGGAAAGAAATCCCACACCACTGTGTGCAGAGCTGACAGCCCATGGCAAGGGATGGAAGGGGAGCAGTTATTCTCTCAGTGAGCAGGAGTTTGTGACAGAAATCTGGTTAGTGTGAGGTTAATGACCCAGAAGAGTCTCAGAAAGCCAGTGTCAATTCAAGAGACTCATTTTGGGCTCCTTCATGTGTTCTACATCCTCGAGGACAGACAGCCCTTCTCCAGGCCATTTCTGTGCTCTGCACTGTTGCTACTAAGTGAGCCATATATATTTCAGATTAAATTTTCAACCAGTTACTCGAAACAGGCAAGGACAGGGCCCTGCATGCTCCCTATGCACTGATTGACTCTCCAGAAAACATGGCTGTCACTGCTGTCTGGTTCAAATGACTAGTTTCTCCTGCACAAATCAGGTGGGAGGCCATTAGCAAGGAAGCCTGAAATTCAATCCTAAATCAGACCAAGTAAATCTTTTTTTTCATGCACTCGGGTAGCAATGAAGGGCTCATATGCATTTCACTTACATGAATCCTGTCTTAAATTGAAGTGGACCTTGAAAAAACCACACATAAAAAGAGGCACTTTCAAATGCCTGTATGTCCACTACAAAAGAATTGTACTCCGAGGGACAAACCCAAACACCACCTCAGTGCAAAACCAGAGTTCAGGCATGTCATAAGCTGCTTTTGTTCATTTACCCCCATTACATCTCAGCAGGTCCCATTCTATAGCTCTTGGCTAGAATTCGGTTCCTGTAGCTCCAGGCACAGACAGATGAGGAGGAGATTGGGAGGGGGTGGGGCTCTGCAGACGTGCATGCATGCACAAACACACACACTGCACTCAGATCACATCTTGTGCTTATGACTTGCTAGCTCCTAGAGTGCTGATCAAGTCTTTGGCCAGCCTGGATATACATGAAAACAAAACCTACAGTGGTTGGTCTCTGCTGGAGTTTTGTGTGAAGAGACCAAACCAGAGGTACTTTTACTTCCTCCTCTGGGCTTTGCTTTCTTTGTTTTCTTTTTTCTATTAAATCTATAACCTACATTTTGTGCTGCAATTCTGCAAATTCACACAACCATCAGAGCTTCAGTCTTTCTATGCAATATGGATAAAAAGCATTAGGGGTCATCAATGAATTACGTGCAGGGCACCATGAAATCACAAAAGGGAAGTTGCTATGCAAGGACACACTATCATCAACCCACTATCATCACTGTCATTAGCAAAGCAGTGGGAGGGAAGGAAGACAAGATAAGGATATCAGTCTACAGTATCTACGCTTTGCATTGCTCCCAGGACTCGATGAATTCCTGAGTGCTAATTGCATTACCTGGTTAGCTGTAAGCTCCTTCCCTTGTGTGTGGGAGAATTACTGGGAAGGTTGGAATGAAATTTCTGCCCTTCCTGTCATCTCAAGGAAATGCCACACAAAGCTCAGTAACTTTGTTCCTGGATGAATGCTGTCAAAAATAGCTCCTCTTTTTTGGTCAGCTCTTCCTCACTCCCTCCCTCTCTGGTTCTCAATGAATGATTCAGGATCTGTATACATAAGCTATCTGTGCAATGGTTGGCTCTCTCAGGTCCCAGATGACGCAAATTCAGCTTTCACTGCACATCCTCAGCTCAAACTGGGGCACCGTTCAGCAGAACTGCTGGTGTTAACCTTGTGCTGTCAGCCTAGAAAAAAAAAATGCTGCCCTGTTCCTGAGTGTGTTTGTGACGCTGGACCAAGGCAGAATTCCCACTATATCAGGACTCCATCAGGTGCACTGGAGTAACAATTGACTGTTGCTGTGAACAGGCTGTTGCTTGGGTATTGCCAAAAAAGCAGATGCTTCAGTATTGGGGGAGAGGGGGAGGGTTACAGCTATTAGACAAATATTCAGTCTCATGCTCAAAGTTTTTCAAACTTCAAACCACCCATTTGTTTCTGCTGCCTCTGTCGCTGAAAGACTTTTTTTAGTGTGGACTGTCCTGTTAGTATTCAAATGGTTATCAGATAAATCAGCACTATTGGAAATCAGAAATGCTAACTCTGTACTCTGTGTCTGTGGCCAGCTCAGTGGAGAGCCCTCACCCCTGATGGTGACAGGCAGTAATTCATTTCACCATGCTTAGTGCCAGTGCTGGTGTTGTCTGCACTGCTCACCCCATACCACAGCAGAGTCCAACAGGCACCAGTTGTTGTGATGAACAAGCAGCAGCAGCAGGACCCTGCTGCCGTGTTAAGTGAATTACTGCTGCTAGAAGAATAACCTAGTTCATGGCAGGGAAAAGGCTCCTGGGGAAATGTGCAAGGAATTAGTGCACATGAAGCATCCCCTGTACCCACTTCAAGAACCATTGGAATCCTTCCCTCCATTTTCCCTGGCTGTTCAGCTGGCAAAATGTGGATAAGGAAGGAAAGGAAGTTACTGATGTTTAAAGAAACCAACATAATGCAATGAAGGGTATTTTGACATCTCCTGGAACACATAGCACTGGACTGATTCCAGTAAGAACAAGTGTCCTTCGGCCCAACATCTCAGTCCCAACAATATATTTCACTCCTAGCTTAAGCTCCCTGGGGTGCCACTGTATGCCCTACCCAGACCCAGCTTTGCAGAGGCCCCCACCACACTCTGTAGGCACTCTCTGATATTTCAGCTCCTCTCACTCTGGTCCTATTATCACCAGTTCTCAGAAGCTCACATACCTTTTTCTAGACAAAGCATCTGAATTACAGACATCAGTGTCAAATCACCATGTAACTGGGGAGGAGTTGAGGGAGTTGTGTCACATTAGCTGCTGGGAGCAATAGATGGAAGAGCTTCTGAAATTATGAGCTACAGACCAACGTGGAGCTGTGCTGAATGATCTCTGCAATCACACATCACCCCTCTAAACCTGCTCCAAACAAATAAAGCCACACAGCCACATGTAGCCATCTAGGAAAAGGGCTTCTCTTGTCTGAACTATTAATCATTAGGGTTTCTAGACAACTGACACAGACTGAATCCATACCTTCTCTGGGCTCTTTAGCCTTTCCCACTGGGCCTTCCCAAAGGATTCCTCCATTTCAGCAAGGTTCAGTTTGAGTTCGCCCACAATGCTGTGCCTGGAGAACTTGTCGCAGTTTCTCAGGGTGAGAGTCAGTGTCCCTCCTGGCGTCTCCTCCTCTGTTACTGGGAATCGCAGGACCTCCTCCCAAACAGTGTGAAGTACCTTCTTCTTCAGCTCTGTCTGGGCCTCAGCAATACCAGTTTTGCTCTCCAGTGTGCCCAGTATGTAGCAATGGCAGCCAGCATCTTGGTCCCCACTCATTCTGCCATGCATAGCTGGAAAAGGTTGATTGTAAGGACATCTCACAAAAGACAACCCTGAAATACCTTTGACTAAATTGCTTATTTCAAGTTAGTAATAAAATAAAACAGCTGCATAAATATTGACCCCTGTTCCTGCCTGCATTAAGACAGATTAAGCTGTCAGCCCATGCCATGGTGTTTTCCTCAGGCTGTACAATGTCCCTGTCCTTCTGCCACTGCAGAAGGGTGCTGCCAGTGTTTGGGAGAGCAACAGCTGAGTTCAAGGAAACACACTCTGTTGAAAAATGCAGAACAGCACTGAAATGAGGCGGCATGAAACAGGGATTGGCAGTTCTTATTTACTTTTACCTTGGCACACAAAAAATGCTTCTTACAATGACTTTAAAAGCAGGAAGGTCAGTCACAGACATAAGAGATGGGATAGACCTCCCTTTGGCACACATCCATCTATGCAGGCCAGTGTGGAATGTGTCTAAGGGTTATTGCATTCTGTTTGTCCAACCTCTGGTAAATGAATCCATCAGAAGCCATCCCACAGCCCAAAAGACCTGTATCAAGAGGCATTCATCTCTAATTTTAAATCCCTTTTACGTTGAAAAGCCTAGAGTGAGAATGCCATTTCACACTCCTCTTCAGTTGCATCGACAGAATTGCGCTGCCTTCTCCACAGCAAGAGGAACACACCTTCTTCCAAGGGGTCATTTAATATCATGGCTTTCAGGGAAAAACTGCTGTCCTTGCTCCAGCCAGTCCAAGGACAGCTGCTCCTGAGCTGGCAGGATCCATGGGTCACAGGGCTCTCCTGGCTTCTCAGGGGAATGGCACTGGGCAGCAAAGCCAGGTCCTGTGCACAGGAGTGCCAGGGTGGCAGCCAGCAGGCATGGGTGCTCACCCTGGAGTGGAACTGTGGGCTTGCTGCTGTCAGGAGGCCCCCAGCAGTGGCTGCCATTCAGCACCCTTTCAATTCTTGCCTCAGAGAGTGTGATTTGATTAGGTTTCCACAGAGATCTACACTGTGCATGAATTATTCAGTCAGCTTATTTTACTGTCCCAGAGGAACTGATGATGATCCAGCCCTTAGTGGAGAAGCTGTAACAGTTGTCAGAGAGTGACAGAGAGCCTGGCTGCCTGGCCAGGCACTGCCAGGGGGACTTTCCTCAAAATTAATCTGATATCTCCTGCCTTTGACTTGAGGAAGAGGCAGTAGGGAGTAGATTAGGTTGAAGAATGAAAGGTATAGAGAGGAAGGAGATAGTAACCCCATTCCCCCTGCTCCCAAAAGGAAAAAAAAAAAGAGGTTGTTTTGTACCATGTTTTGCACTGGAGGAGCCCATCCTGCTTCCTAACAAAGCTGTGCAAACAATTTTTCCCAAGCCTTGCCCTGCATGCTCCCTTCAAGCAGTTACATTGACAAGTGTTTCTATTCTACAAGAACCAGTGAAACACCCAGGGACCCTGACGGCACATGTTGGTCTTAAGATAGGAGGAGAACCTTCTGCAAGCATAATCAACAGGTGTGTTGCCCCATTCAGTGCAGCAGATGTGTGCCCTTACCTTCCAGAAGGGCCACGCGCAGCTCGGCGTGCTGCTGGTCGTGCACCAGGGAGTAGTGCAGCTCGGGGGCCTGGCTGCTGCTGGCTGCCCCCTCGGGCTTCAGGTGCTCTGTGACACACACGTCCTTTACCACACCTGCAACTGAAATACCCCCTTTAGCAAGCAGGTCTTCACCTTACCAAGAGAACAAATCCACCTTCTCTTGACTTAACTTTAAGTGTCTCACTATTCCTGTACTTTGTATACGGGACTATAATTTATTTTCCTTCTTCCTCCATCATCACACATCCTTTTTGCTCTGTTTACTTGCACTTTCTGCTCTTTGTACAGCATTTGGACAAGCCTTCTGCTCTCCACCACCTTGTGCTCTCTGATGGTTCACACACTTGCTCCTTTTACCTTATGACTAGGCCAAGGTGTCTAAATGGCACTCATTACTTGTTACATTTTCTCATATTCTTTAAACTGCCATTATTAAATTATATCTTATGTTCTCTGCAATGAGAATGAACCGCTGTGCAACTCTGCATTAAGTCAGACCTCTCTAAACATTTTGGGTTGGTTTTGGTTTTTTTTAACATTTTAACAATGAAGTCTGTGTCATGCAAAAGGCGTCTATTTCCATAAAACCTGACTAGGTGTAAGGTAAGGCAATGAACTTTGGAATCCATGAGGCAGTTTCTCCATGTGTGATTTTGGAGCTGAGTTTGTATTTTGTACTAAAAGAAAGCAAGTTGCAAGGCTAAAAGAGAAGCCAGAGATTTTTGTTATCCAAGCTGTTATCTGCAAGGTCAGTTCTGATTCACACAGAAAACAATAGTGGGACCAGCACACTTCCTCCTAAAAATCTCAGCCACAGTTCAGACCAGTTCACTGTGGCATCAAAAGGAGAATGTTACAATTCTTGCTTAATTTTAGCAACACTTGAGCTATGAAATCAGGCACAGCAGGAAGGAAATTTGCTCGTGCCATTAGCAGTGCAGAGAGGCTCTTACACCAACACTTATATAAAGCTTTAGCCTAAATGCAGCCATCATCTTTCATCCTTTCCACCCTATAATCTTCTCCCTGACACCTAAGGATGTGGCTCAGACAGTCTCTTCCTCCAATGCAGCTGCTTCCCATGGTACTTTCTTTTCCATACTCACAAGTCTCAGGGTGGAGGGGTGAATGTAGCAATTGTCCTTCCAGAAGGGCAAAAATATAATCTCAAACAATTAAAAAGAACTAAAAAGAATACTCAATAAAAATCATGACAGATGGCGTTGTCTCTCTGGCGAATCTTCAGGAAGGTTTTATTAATGTGGTAACCATAAGAGCAAATTATCCTGTTAAAAGACAGCTGTGAAGTTAAAAATCAGTATGGAAGAAACCCAGACATGCTGCCAGATGCATATAATTAAGATTGCATTTTCTCTCAGGCTCCAGAAATCTTATGTTTCAGGATTCGGAGTGTTACCCTTTGAGCTGGCTGGGAAACAAATTCTGTTTGGCAAAAACGTTTGAGGTATCAGTCTTCAGTTTCACTGCACATTACAATAAGCCAAGAACATTTCACCAAGCCAGCAGAAAAAAGGAGCAGAGAAAATTAGAACCTTCAACCCTCACTGTCCCGGACAAGGACAGTTGTTGGACAGCTAGCATTTGACCTGGAGGACATACTCTGCCTAATTTTGTCCAGGTATTTCACATATACTCTGGCTATGGCTCTTAGTAAAACTACACTAAATGATCTGCTAACAGTGAGCCAGATTCTTCAACACAAAAGAGGTTTAGGTAAACAAAATTGCAACAAGATACAACTAGAGCTCTGTTATCAGAATGTCCTGATGAACTTCATGACTACTTTCTATTCAACAAATGTATTGGAAACAGAACTCAGAGTGCTCATGATAAGAAAGTGAAAAGCATCCCATGTCTCCATTTTCACATTTATTTCTCTAGCAACAATCACATTATGCTCAGAAGTATTACAGATCTCCACCCAGAAAAGCAGTTGTTAGTCTGAAGACCAAAAGCTCCTACCGTTTTGAGGGAGAACAAACAGCTCTTCATTGACTTGTATCTTCATCCTATTCTCATCCAAAGCAGTATGTTTTCCAGTTGCTGGTTCTTCTGTTGTCTTCAGAGAGTACTGTGTGTAGTTAACAATTTCAGGTGAAGTTACTTCTGGTTTGGGGCCATAAATGTTGGGAAACTTCAGAAGTGCTCGAGGCTGGACTGGCTCTGCGGTTTTGTTAACGTTGAACTGAAAAATAAAGCCCTGTTTATTACTTTGAACTAATTACACCAATTCCTCCAATTTTCTTAATGCTAAATTAGCTGAGACAGAGAGGAAAAAGCTGTGCCTCTGGTCAGACCTACCATCATTCTTTCTTGGCTTGTAGAAACCCCTGCCTGGATGTCTGGAGACTTTCTTGCCAAAGCTGATACTTTCTACTCAATGCATGTCTTTTCAGATTTATTCCTCTATGGATGTTTGATTGTCACAAGAAAAAGACAAATTTTTATAATTTAATTTTTCCTTTGTTCTGGTACCAGGTAATATTTTCCTAAGTTAATCCTTTCATTTTAGCAAATAGATTAACCATGAATGCAATTTTGCTATGATTGAGGCATGGCAATTTCTACCTTGATGTTTGAAGTCAAATCCAAGAGCAAAAGGCTACAGCCACTCACAGATTTTAGAATATTTTATGTGTGTATGCAGTTAGCATTAGGAAGGCAAACACATATATCCTATAGTCACCTGGAGAAAGAATGACCATATTGCAATAAGGAGAACTGGTTGAAAAAAAGAGCCCTGGACTGGCAAACCAAGAGTAGTTGATTCAGTTGTCATCTCAGCCTCTTGGTTCTGTGGACCAGAGCTCCATCTGACCCTCAGACACACATTTCCCCTTTATTATACTGAGATTGAATTTTGGATTTATGCCTGATTTTGTTCTTAACACTTCATTTACCTGCTGAATTGTCAACACTGAATGAGCAGAAGAACCTGCAAGATGAGGCAATGCTCAGGCAGTCCAAGCAAAGGTTGGCAAAAAAGACATTACTGTTCTCCCAAAACAAAGAAAAATATTTTAGTGGAATAGAACAGTCCTCTTTTCTGTATGTCCCAAGAAAGGATCCTTCCTTCTTACAATTGGAATTATTCCTGATTCATTTATGTTGGGTTTCATCACTGGGGAAGAACAAAAGCTGACTTGCAAATGACCCCAAGCCTTGCAACAGATTTTATTAATGTTTCCAAAACATGAAAGACAAAAAGCAGAAACAAAATAGCTGTTTTGGTTGATTATTGGGCAGTGGGATTATCTCCAACCTACTGCCTGTCAACCTATTTTGTGTCAAGATTGAGGGTAAAACAGAAAAGGTTCATAACTGTAATTAAAGCTTCTCATTAGTTTTATTGTTTTCCATTAATAATGAATGTAGATGATACCCTGAAGCTCTTGTCTGTGTTGGGATTTCCTGGTCCCAGCTTGTATGTCCAGAGCAAGCATGCCTATCTCTCAAGAAACAGAGCTGAAGAAGAGCTAACATCTTGGATGTTAGCTTAGTCATATTCTGTTTATGGAGATCCTGGTTACATGGACTTGGCAGTGGATAGGGAAGTAATTAGGTCAGTGACTCCATCTTCTCAAGGCAGCCAGTGTACTGGGGTTTAGGAAGTCTGCTTTGCAACATAGCATTTTGTCTTGTTTAATTCTAAGGGCTTTGAAAGAGAAGTGGGCTGAGAAAGAAAGACATCACTGTGTGCCAGCCTCACCTAGCATTCAGCTGAGTTTGGATATTATGTAAGTTACACAGTTTGGAGCTGCAAGTGAGATCCCACTTTCAGAGATGTGAGCCTCATCAGTTCTACAATACCTAGGAAATGTGAAGTAGCTCATCCAAACCTTAAATGCAGTTTTCCATTTTTCTAAAACTAAAGCGAACCAACCAAGCAAAATACGTGAGGAATCACTGGACAGCAGCTAGAAAAGGCAGGTTGCTTTTATTGTGCAGAGGCATCACATCAAGCACACACACAGTGCCTGACGTGGTGCTCAGTCTCTGCTGTTCTCTCTCCTGGAGCTGCTGGGTCAGGCTGCTGTCCTACCACTCTCTGGCCATCACACTGAGGCCTCCTGCTTGCATCACTCTGTGCTGCCAGCACACAAAACACTTCAACATCCTTTGGGATGAAAAACACCACACAAATTTGAGGTATTGTTAGTACAATCTTTTATTCCTCTTACTAAAAGCCAGACATTTAGTCAGGAAATCCATCAGCACACAGCAACTAAGAGCTCCATTGGGTCTAAATATTCCTCTTATCTGTCTGCTCTGCAGAATCAGAGATGAGAAACATATGCAAGCACAGTGGGACCAGCCCACCCCCTCTTCCAACTGCATCTGCCTCTGTTTATTATTTGCTGCCAGCTCTTTTCCCAAGTGCTGTCTGCTAATCCAGTTACATATCATTGTCCTATGGAAGTTCCCTTTGCAACTCAGCAGTAGTATCTTAAATAAAGACACGAGCAGGAGAGTTCAGATAGCTCTGCAAAAATGCATGAAGGCAAATAAACCAAAAGGAACAAGGCAGCAGCAAGTGACCCTTCTGTGTCCCTGCCCCGTGTCACTCAAAGCATCAGATTGTTGCTATTTCTGGACGTGCTTAGGAATCTTCATTCCGCAGACTTTGCTGAGACTTTGCAAATTTACAGCAGTTTCTCCTTGTTCTGTAGATGTGTGTTTGTGATTGAACTCTTCCTCCTCAGGTATGCAGGGCATGTCCATGAGGAGCCTCTGTCTATAGCAAGTACAAGCACCACTGTCATGGGAGACATGCCAAGTGAATAAAATGCAGATTTGCTACATCTTCTTTTGTCATCTGTGTTTATCAGAATCAGTGGCCCTGACAGGATTCAATAATTAAGTGTGTCAAACACTGACTAGGACATACTGTGTACTAATGTAGTCAGAAAAAAGTCCCAACAGAACAACTTATAAACACAGATAATAAAATTTCACAAGCTCAGAACTCAAATTGAGATTCATTCCTTGAAGGTATAGAGACTGATTCTCAATCAGTGACAGCACAGGAGAAACCATGTTCCTGGCAAGAAAATTATTTTAATTGGAAAGAATTGCTAAACATATGGAATATGCAAACTAAGAACATTTTGCACTTTCTGTGACAGAATGTTCACTCGGCTGCTATAATCTGGCCAGATTTCTTTAACAAAAAAAACCTTAGAGCCAGTAACATTGGAAATAATACTTCAAATTAAAAAGTCTACAATGCAGACAAAATGCAATCACTCAGGTAATAGTTATACATTTAGGGCAGGTTGAATAATTTGATCCCCTGTTGGTCAAATACTGGATTAAGCCATGGCAAAATTTGATGAATGTAGAAATATTTTGAGGCCCATAACTGAATAGGTTCTGGGTGCTGGAGGCTTAACAGAACAATATGGAGACTTAGTGCTAATTTCAGTCCTGCAAACAGGATAACACCCCCATGGTCAAGATCAAGGATGTATTAACACTTTCCCAAGATGTTTCCCAAAAGGCTGTATAAAATTGAAAAAAGCCCAGTCCAAGGATGAAGTTAAAATGAAGATGTGAGATGTTTCTGAGCTTAGAGATTACAAAAACAAAGTCCCTTGTAGAAAGAGCCTGATGGTAAAGTTATCTGTTGGTAGTGTTGCTCCAGACAGCAGTTAGAAAAATTGCTATGCAAAGTGATATGGCTGTCAAAGTGACACATTTCTCATTCACGTTAACAGTAAACTTGGAAAATCTCCACATCATTGTACATTTTTATACACAGGCACTGGCAAATCCCCTGTATGGGGTAGGAAAGACAAGAAAGGAGCCTGAAAGGGATATGACTGAGCTATCAGACAGAATAGCAGGTGAAATTCATCCTAGGAAAGTGCAAACAGGTACTAGGAGTTATTTACCACTCTCATGGAGAAAGGCTCAGAATTAGCAGCAATCTCTTGAGAAGTCCTAAACGCCATGCAAATGTTAATCCATGGTCAGTGGAGCCATCCTTCCACATCTCCCCTCCCCCTCCAGCAACCACAAACTCTGCTAATGCCATTCTCTGTATCTGCACCAGTTTTTACTGGTTTTGTAGTTTGTAGGTTTGGTCATCTTTGCTCAGAATAAACTGCAACAGGAGCAAGAGGATGCCAAGGTTCTTTTCTGCTAAGAGCCTAAGAGGGGAAGCTAGAGAAAGACTGAATATTTAATTACAAGCATTACAGAGAAGTTCAATTAGGACTCCTGCTACACTCTTAAAGAATACGAAAATAATGGTCAGCTCAAATAATTAAAAGGCAAATAAAGACTCATACAAAGTAGGCCTTTGGAATTGCCTACTATGGCATAACACTAAGTGGAATGCCGACGTGAAAGTGAAAAGGACACAGGCACGTACAAATATCAGGAACAACAGCCAACAGGTAATACTTTCAGAGAATGACAGTGCTATGGTCTCATGCTAAGGACCATATTCATCCAAGGAAATGATCAAACATTTCCCTTTGTAGAAGAGATTCCTATTAATAAGTGTATTAGAAGCATTCTATAATTCCCCTAGCTCTCTCTTGCACTGAGCTCAGGAGTAAATCAGGCTGTTTGGATTCTAACAAGAACGAAAGAGCACACAGAGATGCCTGACACTATCCATGCTCCATATTGCTTTTACACAAAGTGAAAAAGAAATTTACAGTGTGATGAGATTGTCCAGTCATCATAGTCTAGATTCTCGCTTGCTTTTTATTATGAATTCAATGCCTTGTTTTAACTTCACACATAATTAACCCCCCAGTTTCAGGAGCAGAGGGAGGAGGAGGGAAGGTTTTCACAAGAAACCATGTGTTGACAGGGAACTATCCTGCAGGAACGATGAGATACTGTGAACAGAATTAAATAGCTGCTATACGAGATCTCAGCAGGAGCCATCTCCTCTTCACAATGCTGCGTGCCACCTGGTACAGTCCAGTCTTCTCAGGAAATTATTTCTCTTTTGATCTATCTTAACAACTAAGCAGCATTCCCAGTCCTCATCCCCTGTTTCTGCCATTAGCAGCTTTCTCTTTGGCTCTGTGGCAGCTGTCTCCTGCTCCGGTAATTCTGTGTTACCCAGCCCATCTCTGTTTTTCCCTCACTCCTCCTCCCACTGGCATGTTGTTATATCCTGAGCACAGCAAGCCGATAAACAGGCAGCATAAATCACATGCTGAGTAGCCTAACAGGGAAGTTGCACTCCCACCCTCTGCATTTAAAGAAAAATCACAAAGTAAATTAGAGACTGTGTCTTACTTGCTGGACTGGCTGAAGCACACTGGGCTTAGTATTTTCCGTCTCCTCCTCTTGGTCCTTTTCTGAGAGTCCTTTCCCAGGTTGCTTGCATTTGCAGAAGCAGGTGAGACCGCAGAGGGCAAGGATGCTAGTTGCAGTCCCTAAGGTAGCCCCCAGGGCTATAACTGGAGCAGACAAAACCATTGTCCTGCACTGCACAGGAACAGAAAGCACAGAGAACCTGTGACTCTTTCTACTCCCTGGGAGAGAAGCTCTCCCACATCCAGTCCGATTTCTAGCCTGGCTTCATTCTCCTTGGAAGTCTGAAAGCAATTCTCTTGTGCAGCAAAGAAAAGGGACCAATCTAAAGACAGAGATAAATCATCCCACCTTTGCTAGGCAACAAGGCTACCTTTCTATCCTGATGATGGAGTTGCTGCTCCAGGTCAGGTAGAGGAAACAATGATTGTGGTGCCTGCAATCTCCATATAGCTGCAAACAGGCAGTTTTCATTGAAGCCTGTTCCCCAGCTCCACTGGGAAAAGTCTGATGTGTGATAGAGAGGAAAGACGTCAGCAAAAGGGGCTGGCCTTGCTAGCTAACTCACAGAAAGTGCATCCAAATGTTTGATCATCTCTCCAGCAATATTTCTCAGGGCTGGCTTGCTGATATGCTCAAGAAGTTGAATTTTTCTGTCTTCAGGCAAAGATAGTGACTGCCAAAAGCTGCTGGCCTGAGAAGCCCTGTTATGATATCACTGCACGATAGCTCTGTAGTCACAGAAAAGCCTCTGTATAAGTCAGGCAAAACTTTCTTCAGAGGCTGCAGAACAAACACAGGCAAGAATTAAGCACTGTCCCATGCCTCATCACCTTCCCCTCAAAGCACAGGGTCTGAACCTTTCTGTAGGATAAATGCAGAGCAGCACCTATATTTAAAAAGAGCAGAAAATCCTACCAAAGAAGACACTGTGGTGCATATGCTGCTTCCTCTGTAGAGCATGAGAAAGCAAACAACATATGCTAGATATTAGTCATACTGCTTAGCACACTAGTGGCAGGCAGTGGGCTGGTGAGCACAGGAGAAGAACCTGCATGAATAGACTTGAAGAGCTAGATGTCCGTCCCAGTTTTCTCTTGAGGTGATGGAGTGATTATCATTCTCTGACTCATTTATTTTTGCCTTATTTCTCAGAATGCCCAGCCTGGGGAAGAGGATAATAAATGCTATCATATGATATGTTTCTCATGATGTGTACAACCCTTTTCTGGGTACTTCACAAGGAAAATCTAGTGGCCAGAAGGTGATTATAATTCTGGTCACTATATCTCAGGGCCAGAGTGAAACTAGTAAGTGAAAAGCAAATTATTCCCCATAAGACTCTGGAAAAAAATACCCAGTTCTACTGGGAGTTTCTTTGTCATTCTGTTTTGGAATATAGTTGATACCCATGGATCAAGAAAAAAACCCAAAACTATGTACAGAGAAATATTTAGAAATTCAGGGGTTTTGATCTTTCTGTAGCTCAAGTTCTACATAGATTTTTCTTGACTTCTTTTTTTCTTTGATGTTTCACATCTTACTGGTGACAACTCACTCAGCCTTTGTTCCTTGAGTGCATTTTCACCTCTCTGGTACAAAACTTCCCTCACACATCCGAGCCTCACTTTAATTGTTAGATTCCTCTGTAGCACTGCAGCATCCTAATGGCTGCAATGCATCTTCCTCTCCTCCTCACCCTACTAGGCTTGTCAGACATTTGTCATCCCCCACAGCCAAGTCCCCTGACCCCCATCAAGAATCAGATCCCAATGGACTCCTTAAGCAGAGACAGTTCCCTAATAAACTGCTGAGCCCCTGGAAACTGATCTTTCAGCTTAGCCCACAGAAGGAAAACCTTGATCTTTGTCTTCTGTCTTTGCAAGAACTAAAGGTGAGCACAGCAGGCTGGACCACTGGCACACCTCTTCCTGTGCTCAGCAGTGGGAAGAACATCACACAGAGGAGACTGAGAAATCTGACCAAATGATCCCTTTGCTTCTTGCTTATTGTGGCTGAGGAGATTCCAAAGCCTTGAGCAGCATCCTTATGCTTACCTCTTCTGATGTGAATTTTCTCTGACACCAGCAGACTGTTTCAAACATCTTCTGACTTAGCTAACAGCTGCTTCAGTCACCCCATAGTTGAACAGGTAACATGTAATCATGGTGCCATGAGGTCTCATCTGGAGTTTGAAGGATGAGCCATATTGTTATGGACTTCTGCCCCCACTCAAGAGAAGCAGAAGTGAGGAGAGTCTGAAAGGATGGACAGACAGAAAGGATGGACAGACTAGATACCTTTGATTTCCTCCACAGGGTGCATTCTACCTAGAAGTGTTAATGAAATCTAACAAAACTAAGTCAGAGACCCCTGAGATTTGGAAACCACATGAAAAGGAAGAAGGTTCTGTTATGGGTAGAATACTGTGAGAAAAATTTGGAGTGGGGATGGCATTCAGTCCATTTATGGGATGCAATCTTGATGTGTTTCCTACAAGCTGTTCTGAGAATTATACAAAGATTACTTACAACATGCTGTAGAGGGAAGGTCACACCAAAGTTTCTCTGCAAGACAATAATTTAATAGCAAACTCTCTGAGATATTTTTTGCCTGCTTATATATGAAGATTAAGTTTTCCTTGCTGGAAATTGTGTTTGCTGTGAAACTTAATGGGTAGAGAATCATTGTCAGATATCGTATTTTAATAGTAACAGCCAGGCAGCAGCCTTTTGCTGCTATTGCTAGGAAAACAAAGAAGCTCTCACCAGACATTGAATATTAACAGTATGTGAGCTCCTACAAGTGACAGGCCAAAGATTTCAGAATTTTGTGTGTGTACTGATGCACGTATAAGCACATAATTTAACTGTAGCTTTGGCATGTACTGCCACTGCATCCATCTATCATGGTTGCTTATTTTTAGCACATCTTGATCTAAAAAAAAAATGGGCCATAAATATGTTTCAAAGTCATCTTTATACTTGCTTGTTTCAACACCCAATAATTAAATTGCTTAGGATAAAATGGGGTCAGATAATGACCTTTCTCACTGGCCATTGACACTGACACTGTCCAGAAACACATAGCTTTTTTATCTGTCACATCTGCCAGTAGAAAGAGACTTGCCAAGATGAAAGATGAAAGCCTGTTTTTGCAATCCAGACTTTAAGGGCAGGTTCAGACCTGACAACATGTTTTACAGTCATCCTATCCACATATTTTCTCTAGATTCTGATAGAAAACATGTATAAGAATGGCAAAAACATATACACAGTTTTCAGCTTCTGGTATTTCAGACAGGAATACTCTGTGATGACAAAATATAAGGTACTAGTCAACCTTTGGTGCCTATAGATTCTTTGTTCCTGCTGCGAATTCTTCTGCTGATATTTTGGGCCTTCTGGTTCATTGGCTGTATAAAAGAGGCTTACTCTGAATGAAGGCTTGGTAGTGCAGATCACACGGAGAATTACAGGAACTTTTGTATTGCCAAGCTGTAGTTCATGCTTTAAGAGAAAAGGAAAAGCCCTTTAATATAATTGCCAAACACTTGAATGAGCAGGTGGGATTTTCATCCTTTATTTTGACAATTGAAGACACAAATTAAAGTTACAGAATCCATCACTACCAGAAGGAAAAGCTGACATACATCTGAATGAAAGACGTTTGCAGACTACTTTCCCTGACTCAGCCTACTCCACTCCATTAGGGGCTGGTATCAGAGATACTCTGTTTCTCACTGAGGCATTTCACCAGGCAGAAGTGTGAGTCAACAGATGGAAATGGGAAAGAAAGTTGTTTTGGCTTCTTTTTTTTTTTTCAGGGAAATCCTTGTGACAGTCAGATTTAGCCTGAAGGTGTAAACTCATGTTTTCACTTGTATGACTTGTTATGTGATTCTGTGCTATAGAAATGGGACAGTTTGAACAGAACATTGGTGTAAAATCACTTTCCAGATCATAGCAAGGTGTTTATATCATCCAGCTTCAGGCACTGAAATAGTCAGCGAGTAACAGAAGACCACATATGCCTGTTACGCATTTTGTTTAATAACTAAATGAAGCATTGTGAAAACAAAAGTGAAGGTAAAAGGCTTGTGCTTGCAATGACTACATCTAGCTCTGTAGGCTTTTGCATGCTGTTGCCTCAGGTTGTAAAATTTTAAGAAGGTGATTCTGTCTACTTCCAAGTGGTGAAGTATTCTTCTACCAGATGGTGAAGTACTAACAAACCACTGAAATAATCCTTTGCAGCACTATTAAAACAAAGCAGTTGTCTCTAAATATTTGTATGCAAAGAGAACATAAAGAAGGCAGGTCTGTGAGAAGAATGCGGGCTTGGTCCTTCTGTCGCTGAAACAGAACTAGAGATATAAATCAAGTAAATGAAGTAATTAAGGGAAGAACAAAGAATCAGTTTGTAAAAGGAAGCCATAAAATGATCAAACTCAACAAAATTATCTTCAGGGTGTGGTGCTTCAGATGGTGTTAATGGATATAAAACTCCTGGAACCCCCAGATTTACAGGAGCACCTGCCAGCTGTGAGTGTAGTCTTTTGCCACATTTCTGCCCTCATGTTGATGACAAGGATTTAGTGCCAGGAAGGGTCCAGCTAGTTGCATGCATGCAGTGTAGGGTGTGTGGTTAATGGCTCTGTACTGGGACACTGCACTGTCCTGAGATCAAGATCTGTGGAATTCAGGAGATCTGTGGAAAAAATATGACTGTCTACCTGTTTTATCAGGCTGCTGTGTACCCCCTATCACCAGCAACCACTGTCAACCTGACTGTGGTACATTTCTTCCATCCCTTGTGGCAACAATGGATGAATACTGCCAGAAGGTGGAAAATTCAATACTAGGAAGAAAAGAGAAGGGGCCAAAAAGCAAAAATGGTCAGGAAGGATTGTGTGACTTACAAGAGGGTGAGAGAAAAAATATTGGGCAGGAGTAGAAAGGGTCTGTAACATGATAATTGGGCATTGGTGTGACTGCTCTAGCAGGATGCTACACTATTAGAAAATTAGAAAAATTAGAGGGAGTTCAGGAAAGCACCACATGAATGAATTAAGGGATGTGAGGCAGTGGATCAGAGTTGCTCAAGAAGATCAGTCTCTTTATTGATGAAAAGCCTTAAGGGGTGTCTTGGTCAAAATCCTTAAGGACACAGGTATGGAATAAACCTTTGACGGTAGAGGTTCTCTTCTGTTGAGCAAACAATGCATTTCTAGGAGATAATGGCAGAAGCTGATGCCAGATAGAGTGGAAACATGTTGCAGATTTCCAGTAATGGACATCATTTCTGTGGAGGCAATCTCTGAGAGATTGTAAAAGGTCATCCATCATGGGTAGTTTTGAAATCAAGACTAGTGTTGTGCAGATTGCTTTAATGGGACTCTTTTTATTCAGTTATATTCTACACTGGTGTTGAACCACCAACGACACCATTGATGTGCTGTCCTGTATTGTTCCATGTGTATGTGAGGCCCACTTGGGATGTGAAGAGAGTATAAATGTGTCATGCAACTTTTCAAAAAATCACAATTCATCTGAGAGGATCAAAGGGCCAGCTGCAAAGAGAAAAGCGTCTTTAGAAGGTCCCATCTTAAAGCAAAGCCCAGCAGAAAAACAATGTCTGTACTTTACCAAGTGAACTGCTTTAGTGTGAGGTCTCAGCACCTCAGTAATGGAGAAAAGAAAATGTCAGCTCCAGTTCAGGACAGACCCAGGTGAAGGGAAGAAAAATATATCACTGCAAATGCAACTGAGAGTGTTGTTCAGTAAAGTGGCAGATGAAAGGTTAAGTTTGACCCCAATTAGAAGGTGAAGTTAAGCAAATGAGTAAATGCTTTCCTATATGGGGGATGGTATCCTGCTGAGAACAAATAACAACTCAGATATTCTACTTCTCCACTGAACTCTGCTAATTTGTGATTGAATATCCATGAAAATGGAGCTCATCTTGTGCCTGACTGTCTCAGTTTCATCTGAGAATTGGCTCTTGATTGACTGGAGAAGCAGAGTTCCACTGCAAGACTACGTTTATTTCCACTAGATTTTTTTTATAACCACAGGAGATTTGAGAAACTTCAAAACCTTCCAAAGTGCCAGACACTAGAATGCACATTGCGTATTTGCAATAAACTGCTGCCTCCTAGAGGTGACAATGTTTTTCTTAGTTTCTCTTTAGAGCTGGTAACGTGCCAGCATTTCAACTTTTTGCAACGCCAGGGTTGTAAAGGATACTTTGCAGAGAGAAGCTTTGGGATCTTGTACTTTTAGTTAAAATTATATCTCCAGCTATGTTAAGGCACCAAAGACAGGAAATTCAAGAATTATGGTTACCTGTAAAGCCTTAACTCTATCTGCTTTCATGTCAGCCTGGTCTTTAAACCTTTAAGTACAGGATAACACCATTTTATTTGCAAATGACCAGTGAATAGCTTGCTGATAAGATGCATTCTGATAATCAATCAGGTTTATATACTGAATGCATCTGGATTTTATATGTGACTCCCTCCAAAGAAGGAGTTGCTAAAGAAAAATATGATTCCAAATTACTGGCTGATATTACAGTTTAAGCAGCTGGAAATATACACAATAATTAGATGGGCTTTTTTCATTTAATTTACACCCAACCTGGCATTTGTGGCCTGACTCACACAAGAGCTGTGTGCTCATTTCTGTGGCAAAATGTCATGGGCGTTGAGTTGGAGCATATGCAACACTATGTGATATTAAGCATTCTGAAAAAAATAAACCTACAGCAGGTCTTTAGGAGGTACCAAGCAGGCAAGCAGTCCTTCTGGACTTGCAGAAGAGCCTGGAGGCTGTGTCTTCCACCTGGCTGTGTTCCTCATCCCACTGCCTCTCACACTGCAGATATCACTGTCACTGCAGAAAAAACTTGCAGAGAAAGATAGGGAAGACCCATCAAAAAAGGCTGTCATGTTCTTCACTGCAGTTCAAGATTCAAATTAGAGGCAAAATGGCCAAAGATCATCTGCTTCTGTGTCAGTTAATTCCAGTGTTGGAGCAGATTGCTTTTCCCTTAGATATTATATGCAGCTCTTGCCTTTCCAGTCTAAAATAGGATGTCACCTAACAAAAAAAAGTTCATAGATTGATCAGAACAGATGATTCAAGGTGTGGAACAGGTTCTGTGTAAAGGAATGAAAGACCAAATTACAACTCCTAATCCTGGAAAAGAGATACTGCAAGGGGAGAAGAAAGACATCTCTAAAATCCTGAGTGTATGGGTAAACTAGCTAGGGATCAACTTCCCAATTCCAGTGTAAGAACTACAGGGAAGATTCAAGTAGATCTCACATTCAAAACAAAGGGGAAATATATTATCTATCTGCCCTGTTCTTATGTGCTTTTCTAGGCAGTCACTTTTGGCCCATTCCAGAGAGAGGACACAGGGTCAGAGTGACCTATGGTTACTCCAGCAGACATCACATGGGGTACAAATTATATTTTCTACATCTTTTAGGTAAAAGCCTGAGAATCAACTTGGTTTTTTTGACATGTTGTTTTGAGTCACTGACTCATGTAAAGTTGCAGTTTGTCAGCAGCTGTTGGTCTCTTATTGTTTCTTTCTGTATTTCCTTTGAGTCTCAGTCAAAGTTTTCATGTATCCCCTCCCTCTGTCAAAGAGGCACAGGCAGGGAGGTACAGAGAGCAGACTGGGAGCTGATCTGCTCCATGTAGTCAGTCACCATGTTTATTGGGGTCTTTTCCTGGATACTTCCATCAGTAGAAGCTGCAAGTACCTCAGCAGTGGTAATCCTTAGTATCTAATGGTGAATCACTTTTAGTCCTTATAATGTCAAGAACAATACAGGAACGTTTTTCCCTAAGATGATGTCGCTCCTTGACATATAGACGGAGAACAAAGAGCAGGAAATCACTGAAGACAAGAAAGATTCACATCTTCTAGTTCTCAGCTCAAGAAATTATATTCTGTTCGTTTTCTCCTCTAGCCATTCCTTGCAACCCACAAGACCTTGTCTGGCTTTGGAACATTTTGCATGGCACTGCTTTTATACACATTTCAGCCAGCACTCTGATAAAATGAGTTGGCACATAAGATCATGTAGCCAGACCTTCCAGATGAGAGGAAAACACCCTCTACAAAAACAGCCTTTTCAGAAAACAGCCTCCAGCTATCAGGATAGATGCCTTTCACCGAGTTTACTGACACTGAGTTAAGTGCAAGAGTGCCATGGGTCCCAGCTTGCAATATCCTTACTCCTCTACTGCTGTGATCTGTCTGGACTCCATGACTTCCTTTGAAATAGCTGAGACTGGGAATTGGTTTTGTTGTTTGCAGAAATATATGTTATGTTTAGCTTTTCAGATTTAGATCGCAGTGAGATCTGACCTCATCCTGGTCAAGTGTGACAGGTAATTGCTACTCAGAATAGATGTTGTCCAGTGAGAAATAGAGCAGTAGGTCTTTCATATTTTACACCACTGCCAGCACCATTATTGACAGCTTTGCAGGGAGGCCTAATATAAATGATCTTGAGATAGCCACCACCTTCAGGATCCAGGCCCTTCTGCAGTGGAAATCACAGGGGCATTGGCTGTGATTGCCCCAGAGGGCTGTACTTGCTGCGTATACAACTTTCAATCTCCAAAATTGTTGGGGCAAAACCTTCCCCTAACACAAGACTGAAAAATTTACATCTAAATTTGAAAGGAGCCTTCCCATGTGTGCTCCTTTCAGTAGCTCTAGGAAATTGCTTCCTTAATTTTCACAACTGCCCAAATTACACTTCAAAAGACTGTCTTCTCCCCAGAGGGCTCCCTGCCTTGAAGCCCTGTGTTCTCAGCTGTTCCCTAGCTGCTCTTAAAACTGCAGAGTAAATTATCTTTGAGCTGCAAACTGCAGAGTGGGTCAGAGGCTCCTCCCTGGGTACAGTAGGAGGAAACCTGAAACAGTTTTGGTGAAGAGTAAAACCCGTAGTGCAAATTCCCTCACTTGACTCAGTTGTTTCCACTCTGGTTTCCACAGTGTCTACTGCACTGCTCTGCTTACACTGGCCAGCTCACTCTGTACTTTTGTTCCTGGACACACTTGTGATTTTCAAAACTCAGTTATATCCTTCCTCTGCTTTCATAAACCTTTCCCTCCACTTTCTCTCCTTGCTTTTATTTGTTCTTTTTGTATGTCTTCCCTTTCTCTTACCATATGAGAATCCACTATCTATTGAGAGGATAGATGATTCTCCTTTCTCTGTACCTTATCTCCACTTAATCTTTTCCTGATCCATTCTCACTGTCATATTTCATAAATAGACTACAGATCCCACACCAAAATCTGACTGATCTGTTTTCTTATAATGGGAAATCTCAGGCTGACACTGTCTTCTCCCAAGAGATTTCAAATGAGCTTAAGTCTAACATGGTCATATTAAAACCTGTGATTTTCCCATCCAAGCTGCCTTCAGTGTCCAGCACCTTCTACACCACTACATATCAAAACCCCTCATCACTTGAGCCCATATATCTCGGATGTTCCCAGCATAACATACACAGATCACATCAGCAGCAGTTTGCACTGTCTTGGCCACTGTCAGGCTCTTCTTGTCTGTACAGCCTAATTCCTCTGAAGTACCAATGCCATTGAAGGTGTTTCATGACATTATCAGACAAAAATATGTGATAAACTTTAAATCATGCCAAAGCTATGCCTTAGGAGAAAAAGAGAGTTTGTTTCAACAAAGTTTAAATTTTGCATTTCACCGAAATTGTGGCAAAAGTACATGAATCTTGTGTCAAAATTTCTGTTCAAAGTTGTGACACACTTGGTACCAGACAGTGGGAAGGAAAGGTCAGCCCCTGTCTCTGGAACAGGGACAGTTGTGTAATCTTCAGCAGTTGCATGGCAGGTGTGTAGGAGAGATGGCTGCCTACAACATCTTACCCAGTTTGGCTTGCTCTGCACAGATCAGGAAATGATGGGGGCACGGAAACCACACTATGATTCATACTTTTCTTCTTTCTTTATAACAACCATGGAGATGGTCTAAACATCCTGAAAATCCAGGTAACTTTGTTCCAGGCACTGGAATGCACAGTGCCTACTGGATCACGCTAATGACCCTGTGAGGAAACTCCCGAACCTGCTCTGTGTCATGTCACAGCCAGAGAAAAGACAAGGCACAAGACCCCGGTCTCTGCCAAATGTGGTGACACATACACACACATTGCAATGCTGGATTCTGCAGCAATGCCCGGGTAGATGAGGTGAGAAGGAGCTCAGATGGACTCTCTGCACCCAAAGCTACAAATTTTGTAGCTTTATTTTCTAAACCAGGTAATGAGAAAAGAGAAAAACATTTTGCCTCATTGACACAAGAACAGGACTACTTCCAGTCATGGCAACGATCTTTGTCTCTGGCAAAATCAGTAATTCAGCTACTAGAGTGATCAAAAGACTAAATATATAGCCTCCAAATGTACTTCATTTGTACTTCAGACCTTCATTCTCAGCTGCTTTTCCTGCCACCAGGAAGAAGAGCTGCAAGTTCTTGACAACCTCAATGCCATAGGGTAGGAGAAACCCTGGGAGAGGAGAGGAAAAGTGAGGGAGTCCCTTAACCACCAGCAGTTTTTCTGGTTTATTGGGCGAAAAGTTTGACTTGAACATTTGGTATATGTATTTATTTTTCTATTTGCATTTTACTTTTCAGTTATGTCATGGCAGAAACCAGTACCTTAGTACTTGTTTCTTCAACAGATCTTGAGATATCGGAATTGCAATGGTCCGAGGATACAGTCATAATTCATTTAATGGCAGGCCACAGAGACTAACTCTATGGCCCTCATAAATTCTTGGAGAGATGAGCTCTACATTCTCTTCTCCTTTTTATGATGGTCCAAAACGAGTATCACATGGGCCTCTCTCTTCAAGATCAGAAGAGATTATCAGAATAAAGAAAGTAATAAATACTCCACCCTTCTCTCATTTGCAGGGACGAACCACTTCAAATATTCCACATCATCCACTTATTCAATTTCCAACAAAAAGAATTTAGTTTTTTAAAGGAGGAATACAAATATCTTAACAGAACCTGTTTATAACATTTTCATCAGAGATAGAGGGCAAATATATGTGCAAAGGATGAGAGCAGACCTCTAAGTAATTTTCTCAGAGTGTCTTGACCTTGATTTGTTGCTGAACTCACACTGTATCATGTGCATATTTGCAATAGAACCATCCCAGTAAGAAAACAGAGCTGCAGTCCAAATCTTCCACTACAAATAAATGGTTTTCCTGCACAGAAACCTGTGAACTGAGAGCCAAATCTGAGACCACTGAGGAGAATTGAAACTATAAGCTAAGATGAATCTGAAGTCAAAAGGCAAGACTTGAAAACCCTCAGATTAAAGTTCAGCCATGCATGTTTCTATCAGCTAATTAGATAAATCTAAAATAAATTAAATATGAAAACATAGAGATAGGCTTTTCTCTTCAGCAGAAGATCTCAAGGCAGCCTCTCTTATTTCAACTGCACCTACTCTGAGGAGAGGGATGTGTTCACTAAACAAGAGAGGGAACACTGGTAAGGGCTTGAGAAATTGTAATTGTAGATAATGTGTCAATGTGCCTTTAATGTGTTCACTAACTAATGGCATAGTCACTGCAGATGAGTGGAAAAGAAAGGCCCCTGTGGAAGCTTTTTCTTTAATGTAATCACCACTGTAAGCCAAGGTTAATGTAGCCATAGCTCCCTGAGGAAGCATCATGGATGGATAATTCATAGGTTGGGTAGCAGCCATCCTCTGCTCCCTGTTAGGTTCACTCTTTCCCAAAGGAACAGTGAAAGCAACAGACTGGCAACCTCATCCTCCAGGAACCTTCCAGAACCCATGGTGAAAAATCCTGAAATTTCTGGTGACCTGAATAAAATCAGCAATGGAAGGGGGAGAGGGGTGCAGACACATATGTACACATTCACCTTCTCCTGCTGTGAAATGGGGAAGAAAGTTATTTTCTTTCCAGATGGAATTGCTGGAAGGGTAAATCCATGATGGTGCAGTTTGTATGTGCTTCTAACATTCTAGCTCAGCACAAAGAAAGAGAAAATGCTTTGGTCCTTGAGGAATGGGTAGCCCTCAGAAACTGAGAAAGGATGAAGGGTGGTTTTCCTGCTAAATGGTTAAATCATGAGGTGCAGTTGTAGATTTTAAAGTGTGAATTATTTCCTTGTAAAAACTAAACTACAGCAAAGAGAGGTGACGGGGTGGTTAGCCCAGGCTGAGGCTGTGCTGTGCAAACCACCTCAGTGACTGTTTGACAACACAAAGCAGGAAAGCCTTCAGCCTCCCACCCTTCCTCCCCTACCCTCTGCTGGTGCTGCTCCTGCATCCCTTGCATCAAACCTGCTTGTCCAGTCTCTCTCCTTGCTATCCCCAGCTCTGCTGCTGTCCAGCCTGGTGGGGTGGCAGACCCTGCTGGTCCAGTCTGGACCCTCAGCCCCCAGGCCAGACCATGCCCCCCAGTGTGGCTGTCTGAGAAACACCAGGTTTTGTTTATGTGCTCACAGCAGGCACTGAGCAAAGCACACTGCTGGCAGTCCTGCATGCCCAGGAACCCACGCTGCACCCATTGCTGTGGTCAAAGCTTCAGAGATCTTTGGTTTCTTCTTTGGAGACAAATGCTCTCTTTGGCAAAAGACTCCTGGAACATGCAAGCGGATTCTTTATTTTAGTAACTATGAAGATTATTATTAAGTCATCTTTCCAATGTTAATATTTAGCCACTGGTATCTGCCTGGATAGCAGGTCGCTTAAAACAAGAGAGGGGCTGTAAGAGCTATGCTTTAACTTTTCCTAAAGTACTTTTCTGTGCATCCAGATAAAGTCAGAAGTAGCAGTGTCCAAATTCACCTGCTCAGGAGGCATGAGAGCAGCTACAAATTTTCCTCTCCAAAGAGGAAGCAAAGCCATAAGCTAACCTGGTGAATGGGTGCAATTCACTTTGCGCAGGGAACTGGCATTAAAAAAGAACAGTAAGTGTGAAACAGCCTTCTCGAGACTCCCACTGAAATATTAAAAAGTCCTGCTTAGAGGACAGTTGGGAAGCCAATACATGAATAACAGTCAGTGGTATTGAGACAAGTATTGACACGGGCAGCACAGACAGACAGCACAGACAGCGTTTATGACGAGGTACAAAGGGAAAAGGAGTCAATGCAGTGCTGCTAGCTGATGGTATTTGAGTGAGGGACAGTGCCCAATCACCAGTGGACTCTTTATCAGGCAGATCTGTGCCCTGCAGAGGCAGAGATGTGCTTTCCACTTACAGCTCACACAGGCAGCTCCCATGCACTCATGTGAGAGGCAGACATGAGAGGTTTCCCCTTCTTTAGTTAAATTGCCAAGCAAACACTCTCAAGGGTAACTTTTACAGCACAGTTAATTTAAGCAAAAGTCCCATGTAAGCAAAAGGACGCTTTTGCTCGCAGGAGATCAAACCAAGCAGGGAAGTTGGCTGGCATTGCATAATCTGTCACAAGGAGATCTCCCCAGCTGGGGCAGCACTGGGTGATGGTGTGTCTCCCTTCAGAGGGCAGAGAGCCCAAAAATGACCCCGGGCAAAGCTCAGACAGCTTGCACCTTACCCCATCACATGGATTCCTTTGCAATCAGCATAACATTGCTCTGCAGGCTGGAAACATCATGTAAACCCTTTGATCCATCCTTTCTTCACCTAAGGGCAGCAGACAAATCAGATGGCTTCTCTTGATAAAAGAAAGGAATTTGTTGTTTTTTTCAAGACACTCAGAAGTTCATTACTGGAAATGTCCAAATTAAAGTTCCAGTTTCATCACTTCCATTCCCTTTCCCTCAGCCCAAATAACCATTGGATCACACATCATTACAAGTGCTAGTTTAATTGCTAAATTATGCTTTGCTAAATTTGGCCTTGAAATTAGATTTTGAAATTAAAATCAACTTGTTTTCAACTTTTATTTTAGAAGTTACAGTGTTTTGACTATTTCTAATAAATTCTTTACTATCTTTTTTTTCCTAACTACGTATTTTTCTTTTGTAAAAAAGAATCCATCATAAAAAAGGATCTTTTTCTTCATTGTCCTTTTTCTGATAACAGAGGGAAGTTCAAAGTTCCTAGGTTTGGCTCTTTGAATAGAAAAGTGACTAACTAATAGCAAGCCAATGTTCATCATTTAGGTTTGAGTTCTTTCAGTAAACAGTCAGGGCTAGGACTGCAGCTGGAGCTAGTCATTAATATCATGGAGGATGTGCCAGTGTTCTGCTAAAGAACCTGCACACCATGTGGATTCATGGAAGTTCTCAAAAGCTGAAAGCATAACAGAAAGTGGAATAGTAACCTGAACAACTCCAGGTATTCTCTGAGATGTAGGATCCAAAGAAGTGTGGAGAGGAACATGAAGAACCAGTAAATATATGGATGCAACAAGTATGGTCTGGGGCACTGCAAAACAGCTTCTAACTGCACTTTGAGTTGTCCAGAGCTGTTTTTTTATAACACATCAGTCTTCAATATAGGGACTTGCAGTCTATGCTGGTTACTTGTGAAACCCTCAGGAATTGCCAGCACTTCAATAATACTTTCAACAGGCAAAGTGCAGTACTGGCTGACAGGAAATCCACTGAAATCATCCACTCCTAATCACTGCACTGTGAAAAAAGTGAAGGCAACTTGGAAGGAATTAAAATGTAATTGTAGAACCAAGAAGAGTGGAATTATTAGACTAAAGGGCTGAAAGTCCTTTAAGCCAGGACAGAGGAAGCTTGTGTGATGACTGATTTATATATGAAAAGTGTCTGATCATATAGACACCACAGAAAAGGAAGCTATTTCTGTGTAATTAGGGCACTTGGAATAAGTGAGAAAGAGACAAAAACACTGAGCTGGAAGCACTGCATGGGAGCAGACTTCCCAGCCAGAGGACGGGGGTTCAGAATTCATGAACCCAGATCTCAGTGGAAACCAGAATTCCTTTTCCAAATGACAGTGAGCCAAAATACTGAAATGCTGCACAAAGCAGACATTCCTGGGAAATTATACTGAGCAATTATATCTAAAATAATATATTCCTGGTTCACATTTGTCATTAACCCCAGACTGCAATGTAATTGTGTGGTTTTTATTCATTCAATGCCAATCCACAGCAATTTCTGTTATGTGTTGTGGTCCATACCATTGCTTCAATGGCTGGTTTTGGCTAAGCCAGATGATTTTAAACTTTCAAGATTAGTTAGTATCTTACCATGAATCAGTTATGGTAGCTATCACATTACTTCCACAATCTGTTTGACATAAAGGTTGCTAGTAATCCTGGGATTATTTTCCCCTGCATTTTATGACACTGCAATTAATAGCAATTAGAGCAATTTCTTTTCATAATTAAATCTGGACGATTTACATTATATTTTGGGAACTGTTTACAGGAAAAGTCTTCAAACAGAATAACTGTACTAAACATATGACTAAATGACATATGACAACAAATTTTGAAAGATTTCTACAGAATTTTGTACCTTTAATGCATCTGTTTTTTTTGATTTTGACTACTTGTACTTGAAGTGAATTCCCATACCAACATAAGGGAAAATGATTTTTTTTTTTAATTGCCATGTCTGTGTGTTATTTTCTTGGTTATGCCTACAGATTTCTGCAAACTAGCCTATGTCCTCAGGCATAACTCCAAGTTTTGTAGTGGTTATTTAGGAGCAGTGCTATTTTTGCTGATGACTTCTTGCAGACTGTCCAAGTACTTCTTGACATTTTATTGTTGTTTTTGGACATCTGCTAATAACTGTTCACATGTTCAAAATTTGTGGAAAACATGCTCCCACCAGAAACTGGGATATACTGACAGCAGAACTTGGGTCTGGCAAAATTTCCCACGTGCTTTTCTTATATACATGCAAAGACAGCTTCTATTTGCAAAGTCCTTATTTGGTTCCTAAGGGTCCAAAACAATTTCTGTGGCACTTTCTCTACTAGAGGTGCCAGCTTTATTATATCTAGCAAAACTACATCCTATTTTTGCAATATCTCAATAAATTAGAGTGTCTTTTGATTAGTGAAAGCAGGTCTGCTGACAGTTCTTCCCCCGTGAATACCACACTTTGGAAAATAACTAAATATTGAATCTAAATACCAAACACAAACCAAAGGTGGTAAGATCTTCAGGACTGGCAGGAGCCATGAGTACCAGCACTCCCCCTTACTCTGGTCTGTGTACTTTGCCAGCTGCAGCATCTCCAGCCACATTCTTGATCCCCAACAGCCATCTCCCCCATCAGCACTATTTATTAGCTTATGGAAAACATGGCATGCAGCAATCTATTTGATGAACTGCTTAGTATGTGAGTATAGTAACATGTTCAGGATAAAGCGTGCTGCATCCTTTGTGCCAGCCCAGTTCCCTCACTCTTTCCTGAGCACACACAGCTAATCAGTCATTCAGGAGTAGTATTTTCCCAATAACACGCTAAGAAGGTGCTAAGGTTACCAAACTTCCTAACTTGATTTTAAAGTTTGTTTTATATCCTCACTACCTCTGATCCTTCCTTTTGCTCCTGGACTGGCTTTCCCTGAGAGTGGTCTGATCTTTCCTTTTTTCCCCCTAAACTCTATTGTTTAAAATAGAGTTTAAACCCTAAACTCTATTTTAAACAATATTATGTGCAAGCCCCATTTTGCAGTGTGGTTTTTTGGTATGGTTTTGGCATGCCAAGGTATCTGTCATCATGGACTTTTGTTTTGTCCTTGTGTTGAGAGAGAAACATGGAGAACAATCCTTCCACTGCAGATCAGGCCTGCACAGCTTTGCAGTAGCACAAGGAAGATTTTCATCCATCTGAAACAAAAATATCAAAACCAGACATTTATCATTGCTTAGTGAGGACATTTATGTGCACAAAGGACACACAAACTGCCTGTGTCAGCAGGATTAGCACACTGACAGTGGCTGCTTGGTGCTCTTTCCTGGTCACAAGGACCATGTGCTACTCTGCTGTTCACTACCCAGTGCCTAGGGCATACCTTCCTTCAGACAGTGTGCAGGGACAGAAAGGGAAAAGTGATATCCCCATATGTGCCTCCCTGTGGGGGTGATAAAAGTTTATCCCTGGACTTGGTCCATCCTTAAGACTACCTTAAAATAGTCAACAATGTCTACTGTGAAATTTCGATCACGAAAATAAAGAGTAGTCCCCTCCAACAAAATCCAGATTTCCATCTAACTCCTACTCTTGACTGAGTATGATTTGGAGGAAAAATTGATGGAAAGTCTTCTGCTGCTTCTTGATTCATTCTCCACTATGGAGAATTTCTAGAACATCTGATTCAATACAGAAATAAGGAATAACTGTGTGAGTGGGTTTAAACTTACTCCAAGGATATCTGAGCACTAGCATGGTCTAGACACGGAATCAGTGCATTTTGTAATTCAGTTTCCTTTTCCATGCATGGAAGATGTACTCTGACACAAAACTAAGAGTGTACCAAAGACCAGATGCTTCCTGAGCTACAGCAGCTTCATCAAATGGTTGACTAAGCAGAGCTGTGCTGTGAGAAGAGGTTGCTGTGAGAAGAGGCTCAGTGGTTGCTGTTTTGCCTCCTACAAGCATTTCTTGCTAGATCTGCTCACTGCTTCCTACATCCACTTCTGGACAAGTGCAATCCAGCAAAGCAAATCTGTTAATCATTCTCAAAATGAGTAAGTGCTGCTTATGCTGCTGCTGTCTCTTCCCCCTCCCTGATTGCTAGTCACAAAACTTGTAAGGGCACCTGTAACTGTTGGACTGCCAGAAATAATGGAACACAGGAGACATTCCTGATGTGGGGAAACATCAAGAAACCCACAGGAAAAACCAAAAATTTCTACTTATAGAAACATAAGCTGAGAATATGAAGAGTATCTTCTCAGGGAAGACACAATCACAAGCTCACTGTATAGCCATGTGTTGTATGTTTCAAAGCAACAAAATACTGTCATGGCCTTCTGTAATTTCAGTGACATAAAGAAAAAGTCACCTACCCTCTGAAACCCTAACAATCCAGTACCCTGGAAAGTTTTCCAGGAACAAGGGCTTCCTAAGTGGTAACAGTCACACTGAACATTTCAGGAAAGATCCTCCAAGAAGCAGAGGAAGTGCATGGCAGCACAAGCATGAGGCTGAGCCAGCTCTAGAGAGCAGCATGAATGACGGTGCGAGCCCTAGGGATGCTTCAGATCACGGTGACAGCGACAGATAGCGCAGCACCGGGAGATGCCCAGAGGCTAAACTGGCTGTTGAGGCAGCAAAAGAAGTTTGCTTCCTGCTGAGATTCCCATTGGCTGGGGCAGGATTTTCCAGCCCGGGCAGAGCAGGCTCTGCTGGTATATCTAGCGGCAGCACTCCTGGGCGGGCAGAGAGAAGGAGTCGCACTCCTGGTCTGTCCCGACTGCACAATGGATCTGAAGAGGTTCCTGGTCTTCACTGCATTTCTGCTTCACGCTGCCCTGGGCTTCCCCATTCAGGTGAGAGCAGCTCTGTGCAATTGTGCTCCATCTTCTAGCTGATCTGTTCGTCCTGGAGTGAAGCCATGAAGGCACACTTTGATAAATTTCCTGCAAGAAAATATTAGTAATATAATATTAAATAAAGGCAACTAATAATTTAATTCCTCCCTTCATCCTGATTTTGATGCTATTGTTGCTGCATTTGTTAGCTACGGAAGAATAATGCCTTTTACCTGTTGGTTTTGCAGGACAACTATGAAAACAGCACAGCAAGTAAGTAGGCTTTATACTGTATTTTAAAAACAACTTATTTCTTGACTTTTTATTACATACTTGGTTTTGACTTGTTTTTAGAGCATGTGAAAGCACTGACACAGGCCTTTTGAATAAGGCCATGTTTCATAACTTGTTATTGAGCTGAGTGCAGATGTGTTTTCACAAAGACATGCTTTACACAGACTTTTGGAGTATGGTTTATTAGGTTAATTTACATGCGCTTTCACAAGTTTGAAAATAAAATTTTCATTAGACATCTTGATACTTTTTCTCTAAGTTGAATGTTATAATAAGACTGCTAATCATTTGCCTCCTTGCCTACCTCAGTGCATCTGTGAGAGAAAGGGATGTTAGGCATCAAAGAAAGCTTTGCTTTGTTCTAGTTTGGAATGGGCTTAGCTGAACAGCTTTTGTTAACTTGCAAAATACGAGGAGATAATTGCAGATCTTCAGAGGTCAATGGAAGGAAAACTGTAGGCAGACTTTAATTACAGCAAGAAACTGCAAGGCTGGGTGCAATGTGTGTAAGAAGACACCTTGGAAAAATTTGCTTGACATAGAGCAAGTAAGTGACAGAAGAAAATTAACAAATTCTTCTTTTGAACTGTCATTTATGACATGGAAAAAAGGGATGTACTGCTCAGTATATTTAGAAGGGACCAAGGGATACACTTGCTCAAGTTCAATGTAGTGAGTTGCTCAGACTCAAATTTGCAAGTTTACTGGGACAAATGCACACAGTGAGTTTTAATTTATCATTGTTACTGCTTTTTGTGTTTTTGGAGACATCTTCCAGTATTTGCAGGAAAGGGAAAACGTGACCTGTATAATTTTGAAAGCCCTATCACACCAGATGTTCATTTCATCAAGGAGATGGCAGATGTCTTTTCTGGTGGCATCTGGTGGCATTTTTCATTTGTTTTTTAAAAAGAAGTTGCAGGCTTTATGCACCTAAGAATCTGGAGTCTAATTTCCACTGATTTTGACTACTCAATTAATCTAGTGCCTCTCGGGTGCATAAATTCTGATTCTGGTCAACCCATCTCAAAAATGAGCTTCCTTGCAGAATGTTTTTAGATGCCATAGATCTCTCTTATGCAGCTGGTGAGAACTGACTGAACTTTTCTATAATGAACCATCATCGTTACAGTGGCTTTCCATTGCCATGCAACTGAAGGAACAGTCTGGAAACACAGACTGAAGTATTTTTCACTCAATAAAAGCAATTCTGTTGCAGATGCTAGATAGAGTCTGAAAATCAATACGTCCCCTCAGTATGTTTGAGCAATAATTATGAAAAGGGAAAGGTGCTTCAAAGCATGATAGAACTTGGCATAGCTTTCATTGAAAAAATATGGTCAAAATTTGGGCACAGATGGGCTTAGAAATTATAACTGTTTACATAAGTGTTCTCTGTTTCACTGCTGAATAGAAAAAACAAAACTGATTCATATTTTGACAAGGAAGACTACAATTGTTGGCAAACTGGAAGATGTTGCCAGATAGGCTTGCAACATATCCATCATACTTAAGAACAGGTCAAACAAACTGTGGTCAGGAATAATATAGATAAAACTGTTTCTGCCTTAGGGAAGGCAGATAATGACCTCTGTAGGTCCTTCCAATTGAACATTGAAGTCAAAAGTTTATACATCAGGTCAGATTTTCACTTCCAGTTTGTATCTGGAAATCAATATTTGGTAAAAACCAGAAGATGTCACAGTAGAAAGGTGCCTTAGGACCCAGAATGGTACCAAACTGCTCTCAGGTACATACTGAAGCTGAGATTATTTTCCCCATGCTAAATTATAGCCTTCATCCCATGTTACAATTTTATTCTTTGACACTGTGAAACCAGAAGATATTGTTGAGCTGGTTAGCCTGCATCTGTTGCAGAGAAATCTGGGGACAAAGCATTTTTTTGTGTCTGGTCTCTTTTATAATTTACCACACTGAAGCTGATAAAATCCTTTGCTGATTCTTAGATGGTAAATTACCAGAATTCTTTCCCTCAGCATAATCTACTAGAAATTTTCATAGCTGTTTTCCTAAATATCTTTTTAATTTCTGTTTTGCAGCAACAGAACCTACTGAGGTAAGGAATGTTAATTCAGCTCTTCTGAACTTTGGGGTTCAACACTGTGGAAAAGAAAGTCAGGAGTCTTGTACTCCTCCTCTATATACAGCTGTGCAGTAAAGTCTTCTCCACTCAACAGTGTATCAGAGTGCGTCTGAAACTTATTCCACACTTCAGATTGCATGTCCCTTTCTGGGGGAATTACGCAATTTGCCAAGGTACCAATGAAGAATATCTACCACCCCACGGTACTGCTTTATACATGGCACAATATATAAAAGCTGCACTGGTGAAAGATACTTTCAGTAGTGGCCTGGATATTTTTGATAATTTATATGTTATATTATATTTTTTAATTTTATATTATAAAGTGTGAGATAATAATAATATATAATTCTTTCAGGTTACTACGCAAGACAATATATACGGTATGTATTACTCCATCTACAAGGACATATTTGAGAGTATATACTGATTTTTATCTACTCAGTGACTCCAGAAAACGCTTAACATAAATTAACCTTTATGAGGAATTTTAAATGAATGCACTCACCACAGTGTTTCATGCAAAGCAAAGGCTCTTGGTTTTGGCTAATTGCTTGGCCTTGCTAAACACCTCAGCTCTTAGTTTTGCTGAAAATAGCCCTGCTTAAGTAACATTCTGAATTAAGTCACTTCCAAAGGTTAGAGGAAGCCCAGAGGTCATATGTTTCTGCTTTTTATTGATGGCAAGACTTGTTGAATAATGTGCAGAGTTTACTGATTTTGCTAGCAAGGCCTAGGAGTTCCTGATGCTGGGCTTAGCTGGGGACATCAGTCCAACCCGTGGAACAGGAATGCAGTTCCGGTTTCATTGGTTTCAAGGGTTTTTCAAGAGGTCATCCTGTCCAGCAAGAAGCAGCAGGACTGCTCTCCATCCATTTTTGCTTCCAGTATCTTATGTTGAGGACTTGAGTGTGCGTTCTGCATAAAGAAGTAAAACTGTGTTGTCTGAGGCCTTAAAATATGATGGCTAGAGGAAAAAAAAGGCGAGAACAAAATAATCAAATGGGAATGCCTCTTGGGACTAGATTAATGCCAAAATAATCTCACCCAGGAGGTTTTCAAGATATTGTCACTGAACGAATGTCTATAGGAGTGATCATCCCTCCAGTCCCTACATAGGCTCTGTAAGTTTTACACACATTGCTGAAAAGACTATGCATCATAAGGTTAAAAATCAGGATTCATATTTTCCCTGGAAATGAGAAAGTAATACTCTGGTATTTCTGCACAGAATCTCCTGAGCCTACAGAGACTGATGATGAGGACGAAGACATTTTTAACAAAATTCTGAAAGTCAACAAAGGTAATGCCACCAAATCCCTGTTTGCAAGAGGTCTGTCTTTATTAGGTTTTGGGGGTGATGTGGGAGGTTACAATGTCTTACCTCAATCTGTGCAAATGTTTTTGCCATCTTACACACCACCATGTTAGAGACACCACTGGAATTACTGTGTGGTCTGCTGGGTCTGCTGAAGCCCTATAGCATCTCAAAACTATTGTGTCAATACTGAAGATGCTCCCAGCTGTGGAGGGAACCAAAAACTATTCCGTTTCTTCAGCTTTAGTTTTCAACATCTTTGTCATTCTTTGGACATCCAATTATTTGAATGCTTTGTTATTTAACTGCCTTTTTCTTGAATGAAGCATCACTTGCATTCAGCCATCATATGGGTTTTCAGTACAGATTCCTTGACAAGCTGCACTCAGTTCCCTTCTCCCTGCTCCAGACTTCCTCTTCCCTGATTCTTCCAGACATTTTTTGATCTATTAGCTTGTCTTTCTCACATTTTCCCCTCCAAGAATCATTCAAGTAGCTTTACTTGAAATAGTCTGTAGAAAGCAACACCAAACATTCCTACAATTTTCTACTGACAGCACTCTTCTTTTTGGCTCGCCCACCTTCTTGGGGTTCCTTATTGGCACCTTCTTCTTTTGCCCAGCAGCTTCCTGGGGAGATATTTGATGCCATTCATTCAGTGTCATATGGTGGATGATTAAATTGTACCAAAGTGAAACATCATTTCTACTATTGCAACAGCTTGCTTTTCCCAGTGTGCTTAGCAAGTGTCCAGCAATGCATGGCTCAGATGTTTCCATCCTTTCTCTCCCACCAGACAGCTCTCAGCTCTTGCAGGAAGGTGACATAGTTCCACGAAGGGGTCGCAGTGCCATCAACTGTCGCCATTGCAACTGGCCCCAGTCCAGTGATGGGATTGTTCGTATTCCCTATGTGTTAGATCCTGCTTACGGTGGGTTAAAATTTCAAAATTTTTTTTAATGCATATTATCCAGTAAGCTTCAGATAGAAACTTACTTCTAGTGAGCACACAAACAGGTGAATAAATAAGTTGTAAGGATTTATTGTGCTGTGCAAGCACAGATAAGTTTTAAGTTATAAGGAGTTGAACCAGAAAAAGATCAAATTTCGTTGAGAATTTTTGCATCCATAATGCTTTGGGACTGGTTTCTTGTAGACAAGAATGACCATTCCCTCTAATGGTGTCTGCCAGAATGCCTACCTTTATAAGGTTCATGCCTATGACCGTGGGGCTTCAGTGATCTGCTTTTCATCAGCAGGACAGCTTCCCATAGTTGTCTCCAAGTGTCAAATAAGAAGATGTATCAAAAATCAGCACTATAATTAAGAACAAGTGGTTGAAAAAAAGAGGCACCTGAATACATTAGGACAAAAATCTGGATAAAGATGATCTTGTGCTAGGCTGTTAAAATCTTAAATGAATTAAGTAATGAGCAAAAAGCAAGAAAGAGCCTAGGCTAATGTTTCTGTCCTTCATTTATCCTGTTTTTGAGAACATGTGAGATCTTAATGGCATCTGCTAATGTCCTGTTGTGACCCCTAAAATTAACCCTTTCTTCCCCAGAGGAGGGCCATGTGAAAGGGATTCATGATGCCATGGCAGAATTTGAAGCACTGACTTGTATTAATTTTGTGAAGCGCAAGACAGAACGTGACTACCTCAGTATTAAGTCTGCTGATGGGTGAGTTGAATGATAAATCAAGAAGTTTTTTCTACACTGTTTTTCAAGTCTTTTCTACACTGGTTCTGTATGACGGCAGAGAGGCTTTTGTTTTACCACAGTGCCAAAGTATCCTGCTCGGATACCTTACTAGTGCAAGGGCTCACCAGGTCCATCAGGAGCTCACTGTAATGCAAACCATGGAAAAACACCATTTAGGGGGAAAGAATATCTAAGCTCATGTTTTCTGTGTGGTATAATGCACACTTGAGGACAACATATATTGATTACTGTAGGTCCTATTTACACAAATAGACTGATTTTTACTTATGAAATTAACAGGTCTCTGAATCATACTGTTGGCCATCAGAATTGAAAGCTCAGAATTAAAACTATGAGAAAATTGTTCAACACTTGTTAGCTTGAAAGTATTATTCATCTTAGCTCCAGTTCTGATACAGTCTTTAGTATTTTGAAAAAAAAATCATTATTTCAAGGGAGTTAAAGTCATGGCAATGTCAGAATTCAGGAGCTTCTGTGCTAATGAAAGTCTTCCAGAAAGATTTAGCAATGATCATACTCTTTGTTCTTTTATATGTCATGGTCACTTTTGCCACTGTATACTCTATCACAGCGGAGAGGAAGGAATCCTTCCACTCCCAGAGATGTGTGGAGCAAAGTTCTCTGTTCTGCCTCATTGTCTGCTTGACAATCAAAATCCCATGAATCTTCTGTTGTTGTTCAATGCCTCTCTCAGCTGCTGGTCCAACTATGGGAGAGTAGGAGGTGGACAGACTGTCTCTGTGATGAAAGGAGGCTGCATGTGGAAAGGAGTAATTCAGCATGAACTGGAGCATGCTCTGGGCTTTTTGCATGAGCACTCTCGAAGTGACAGAGATAAACATGTAAAGATCATGTGGGAGTACATCAGTCCAGGTAAGTACTTTGAACTCCTCAATGTGGGAAGAGGTGTAGACACATCCTATTGCTCTCAGCTCTCCCTTCTTCCCTGATGGGAGTAGGTAGGAAGCATACTCTAAGTACAGTATCATATATTACAGCTGACAGACCAGACTTCAAGAAATTTGAAAACTCCAATAACCTGGGTCTCCCGTACGACTATTCCTCAGTAATGCACTATGGCCCGTAAGTAGCAGCATGGCATTACTATTCTCAGAACTCAAATCTTACATTAGAATTAGTTTCTATGATGCCTCTCTCCTAACTACCAGTTTCTCCAATTCCCTTCCTGAGAAAAGCACTGTGAGTCAGTTCAGACAAGCTGCTCACTGGGATTAATTCATTATCCCTTAGCTTTCCATTAGGGACCCCTTCACTGCTGGGCTTGGGTGCAAAGGAGGGCATCTGGACACTGACTCTGATTACTGCTGGACATGACTCAATGAGACATATTTAAGCAGCACTATTAGTCACAGGAACGGCTTATGTACAATTCTTGTTCTCCCTCCAAAATGTGCCACAGAATCCTGAAAGATATGGTACTTGGAGTACATAATTTCTCATGGATTTTTTTTCAGATACACATTCAGCAATACCACTGGGAAAGCAACTATTGTACCAATTCCTGATGGATCAGTACATATTGGACAGAGGCAGGGGATGAGCAACTTGGATGTGGCCAAAATCAACAAACTTTACAACTGCAGTAAGTATCTCAAAGCCACCCTTTTATCTTCAACTCAGATTTGGGCACATTGCAGAGAAAGCAGTTTAACTTCAGACTGTGAGACTATTCTCATGAATTCCTGGTACCCACTAGGGTTACTCTGGGAGAGAATGCAAATGTGAAGCTAGAGGCATATTGTAATTAGTGAGGAAATGGTTTCTGCCCCTAATTAAATCAAACACATTTGCTATTGGTATAAGTGACTGCTGTGCAACTGGACTAACTGTGTACCACATTGTAAGCTTCAATGGAGTAATTTGGTTTCTTACAGTTCAGCAGACAATTATAAATCCCAAAAGTGCCAGATATCACTGCTCCTCATGGCAACTGGTATTTAAGACCTGAGTCAAACCAAAGCAGTTGTATGCTCCTTTGAACTGCAATAGTTTCATATTGTCTTGTCCAGTTTTCAAATATTTGTCATTCTAAGTTTGAATGTTTAAACTCTTTATATTTAACCTCTGCTAGAACAACTTTTTGTATGCAATCACAGAAATTTATAGAATCAAAGAGAAAAAAAAAATAGATGAATTATGTATTCCCTCTTGCAGCCCAAGTGCTCCTCCTAAGCTTAAAATTTAAGCATTGCAAATGCTTAAATCATATTTGTGTTTGACTCTTCTGGCATCACTTAACTTCCTCTACTCAGTGAAAAATGGTGGCACCAACTGCAGTGAATTGAAACCTCTCATACACTTCATAGTGGTGCAGAAAGAGATCTCTCTCTCTAAACAACAGATAATCAATAAAAATAAATGCTTTTCAAAGCACTTTCCTCTTTGATACATTTTATGAAAATTAGGACAACATGATTCCTCATATTAATCAAGATGTACCAGTACTCTGAAATGAAAGCTGACAGATCAGAAAACAGAGATCAGTCAATTCTGAAGAGATTGTAATTGTAAATGACTGAGAGTTTCTGCAATCGTGATGCTGAAGCAACATTTTTTCCTCAGGTCGTTGCAGCACTATCCTTGATGGACCTTCTGGGTCACTGAGATCTGCCAACCACCCAAGGAATTACTCAGATAACACCAACTGTGTCTGGCTCCTCCGAACTCAATCCAGAAGGGTAATCTCATGTTAACAGTGGTCCTGATAAATGGCTGAACTTCTTTATATGTTAAGCATCTTGTACTTTGAGTGTTCAGCAGTTGCCAGATGAGATCTTCTCAATGAGAGAAATTTCAGACTAGTCTCCATTTCTTATGTGCTTAAGCCATGTATAGGCAAAGACAACTGCAGAGTTGTGATTTTGAAAAACCTCCATATATTTGGCTTCAGGTTTGCAAAATCAAGACAAACCACCCTGAGCATGGGAGCATTCAGTGATTAGATCTGAACCCTGAAACCTCAGGGGAAAAGACGAAAAGCTGGGCAAGTTCTGGTCTATGAGTCTGTGCTTGGCTACAGCTTTGATTCTGTCTGTTTTAAAGGACACTCCATGAAAGAAGTATACTTGTAAATTAAGAGCTGATTTTCTCTTCCTTTCCAGATATCCCTGCACTTTCAAGCCTTTAAGCTGCAGCAAACTAAAGGGTGTCAGGGTGATTATGTTAAAGTTTATGATGGATCCAGCAAGTCTTCTCCAGTTTTAATGGACAAGACCTGTGGATCAAAGATACCCAATGACATAATTGCTTCTAGTAATCTTATGCTCATAGAGTTCGTCACAGATGGTGCTGATACATCTTCAGGTTTCCAAGCCACCTTTACTACTGGTAAGTCTGAGAACAAGGAGAATGGCAAGGAAAACAGCCTATGTCAAATCAACCTTCCTGTTTGCTCAGGGAAAACATTGAGGAACTGCTATCCATGAGGGTCATCACTTCCTGCCTTGCATTTCACATAATGGATCAGTTCTACACTGACACCATTTATTCATTCATGCAGATGGGGCCACTCTCAGGATAAATGGGGTTAGACAGGCGATTCACTGTTCACCTTCCCTCACAGATATCTTCCATTCCAAAGCATGTGCCAATAAGGGCAATCAACTTAATGATACTGCTAGTGTTACTAACACTATAGAAAGGGAATAAATCATAATGCAGCACTTGAATATATTGTTTCACTGGAAAAGATGCAGTTTTTAAGCACACAGTTCAGAGGGTGAGACAGATCTGTGGTGAACGAGGTCACCCAGCCGCATGGCAAGAAGACAGGCAGCATTTCCCTGATCAGGATTCCTGGAACCTATCCAGCTAGAACACATTTTCTTCAGTCCCATTTAATTAAGAACTAAGGCCACAAATAAACAATAAAGCAATCACAGGCTTGAGAGTTAGCTTGTACCAGCTGGAATAAAGGAATATCTGTGTGTGTGACTGTAGCCTGCAGCAACTGCACAGAGTTGCAGCTTGTTTTGGTGTGAAAGGAAGCTTGTCTGTGTCATGCAGCCTTTTGTTTGCCACGGGATAAGAACAAGCATGCATAGTTTGTATGAATCCACTGAAATGCACTAACTTGGCTATATACCCAAACCAAACCAGCAATTTTTTCCATTGTCTCTATGTGGTATCTATTTCTGTCCATGGTTGCTATGGAAGGAAAGAAAAATAAAAAAGCTCCCCGTGCCACCTTAACGTGTCCACAAATACAAAGCAACCTTAGCTGCCAGATAAAATATGACTTAGAATATACATATTTTAGAGATGCTACAGTTTGTTCAGAGACCTCTGAAAGCTCAGTATTCTCTCATTTCACTTACAGTGAGGACCCAAAGAAGATCTAGCATCCGGAACTGACTAAATGAAGAAAAACCTATTCTGTGAATATTGAAATTATGTGTTTCCTACTTTGTTCCTATCCTGGCTTGGATCAGTATGAAATTCAATTCTATTAAGAATCAAAGTTTTCATCTTCCTGAAAAAGTTTATTCCCCAAGCCATAAAAATGTATAAATTCTATACATCTGGTGTGCTCCTCCTTTTGTCTGCACAGTTAAGTTATTACCTCTTTCTATTTAACAATTGAATAAAAACCTTCATTAAGAAAAAAAAGTTTCCATTTCTCTTTTCCAGTAGTCACTTCCAGCCAAACACACTATCAATGTGGTCTGACTTCTTAGCCCCTTTCATTCAGACATAGGGATGTCTCTTAAGTCTGACATCATCATGGGTTTAGTTAGCTGGCTGAAGAGACCAGCTCCAAACTTTAAAAAATCATTTTATAGTCTTCATAGTCTTGCGCATTAAAAGGTCCTAGATAGATTCCTACCCCAGCCTAATACTTGAGCTTCCAAAACCAACTCTCTTCCCAATTCTGTTACATCCTTCAATTGCAAAAAAATGTGGACAAGACAAATGTATTACCAGTAAAGTACTGTTATTTCCCATTGTAGTTTTCCATGTACAGTTCCAGTAGGCAGGGGAGAGCTAAGGGTGCTTATTTAGCCACCAGCAATTTTTGGTTCTGCAGAGATGATTAAGCCTGTCATGGGACAAGAGATGGACTAGATAATGCTGCCGGAGTTCATGCACATATTCAGAAAATATTTTTTTTTTTGTCAGGAAGGCAGCTAAGCTCTTCTGATCTCATAAGAGAGCTGCAAGAGTGTCACAGCTTCTGGAGTGTTCATTTTATAGCCTTTGCCTGCAATCACACTTTTAAAATTACATTCTCCTGACCAAAACAAGACTGTAGAAGACCTGAGAGCAAAATAGGCTGCTATTTTAATCTGTAGCATAGACAGACAGTTAAATATATGACTAACCTGGGTATTTAATACTTATATTTTTAAGTCTGAAAAAAAGGAATGCTTTTCCTCTTAGCCTGCAACACTAGAAACCTTGAAATTTTTCTCATAGAAATACATTTCTAGAAAAGAACAATGGGAAATTAATCTGAATCTCAGAGTAAAATTTACATGGAAAATGGAAAATTATTTATTTCTTTTATTTTGTTAAAGGAGGCACCAAAAAGACAATTTGAATTTCCTCAAAGCCCTGTCTGTATTTATACTATATGATGAAGAATCAGTCAGCTTTTGAGAGAAGTTTTATTTCCATTGAAGATTTCTTCCTTATCCACAGTGGCTCTGCAAATGCCTCTGAATGCAGCAATTTTGAGTCTGCTTTAGAAGAGACATTTCTTCAGCTCTTCAGACATCATTGCAAGACAGGTTCAGCTTCTGAGGCATTGTTTGAGTTACTCTGAGCAATCAAGTGTTGCTATGAACAAATCATAAAAGGAGTTGTCCTTCTAAAATGCTGTTAAAAATGCTGTTCTAGAAAAATTTTTTTGCCAGTATTGATTCCTAAGCCCTTACAAAACAAAATGGAGGAAATGATACTGAAAGCTTGTTGGTGAGGTCCAACATCTTAGCACTATTTTTTGAGAGGAATTTCAGGTGTGATTAAGGTGTTCCACACGGTGATGAAAAGGTAGTAATGGGTGATTTAGGTACTTACTCTTGAAGGAGGAATAATGATTTCAGTAAGAGTTCTGAAATATTGTTGGAAATGGCTGAGAAATTAGTAAAGTTGTGATCATCCGTGTATTGCTAAAATTGCTACAATAGTTAAGAAGTTTTCTTTATAGGGAAACCAAGCAGTCTGTGTCAAGAAGAAATTAAACCCAGTGGACATTAAGAACCTGCAGTTTCCTCCTTTTAAGTCCACTGGAAGAGCCACTTCCCTGCCAAGAGGCAGTCAACAAAGTCCAGGTGTGTGTGGAGTTGGGCTGATCCTTATTGTACAGGGCAGGGCTAATGCTGGTCACAGAGACAGAGCCAAGGTTCAGCCTGGGGATGAGACCACTCAGCTGCCCCAGGACAACTCTCTAGAGATACCAGCAGCTCAGGATATTGTGAGCAGCCCAGGACAGTCACTGATTTTACCTGACCTGGGTGTCTGGCCATCAGGTGGAGTGTACAGGGACAGCACTGCTAGGCAGCCTGTCTGTTTGTACCTGGAAACAATTTCTGTCCTAAGGACTTTGACATCCCCTTGCTGTGATCATATATGCCCCTCACTCCAATTTCAACCTGAGGGTAGAAGCCAACCTGCTCAGTGGGATCGTATCTCTACCTATTGCCCTATAGCAAATGGTGGGGGTCTCTCCCCAGCTCTAGGGACATGCACTACCCCACAGACAGGGCTGCAGGACTACCTGAGTGTCAGCCTAGGTATGGTTTCACAAGGCTGGTTACTGAATGGGTCCAGATCGCTCCAAACATTCATTGTTACTCACACAAACATACAGTTTTGCCTGCATGCTCTTCCTTGTCCTTGAGTATCTCCAGAAGAAACATCAGATAATGCAGCACCATCATCTTTAGAGACACCATCTTGCTGAAGAAAACAACTGCTGAGTGGGAGAGTACTTCAGCAGGGAGAGCAGCATCACAAATCACAATGGGAATTGTCCTGGACCCATATGCAGACATATGCTCAGTCTCCTCTGGGACAGCAGTGGACATCATCCTCAGACAGCCCTAGTCTGGAAGTTATAGTGGCAGCACAGAGCACCTGGCACATTATGAATCTCTCCTGTAGGTTTGTATTTCTGGAGTGCTACCCAAGAGATGTGAAGCTAAGACTTCTGAACCAAAACCACTTTGGCAATGTGGAAATCTTCACGTATGCAAAGCCTCCCAGGGATGCAGCAGAACACCTCTTTTAGGGCACCATCTCTTCCCCCAAACTACATCTATAGCAATCCAGCCAGGCCAGTCTTCGTGGAATGAAATACAAAGATTTCCAGGAATGCTGTGGGGATGGAAATGTGCATTTGTGAGAAATCACTGGAAGAAGCAGACAAACAAGGGTTACAAGAACAGCCTGTATTGATAACAAAGGACATAATTCCCATGACACAGCACCCAGGAGGATCATGGAGGAATGTAGTGTTTATGGCATGACCACAGGGTCTATACCCCATTCAGCAACAGCACAGAAGACTTGTTAGTGGAAAATCCTGCACTCACGTGCCAGCAGTTTGCAGCTACTAGGTGCTATTCCTTTTTCCCATTGCCGCAGCAGGAAAAAAGATGCATACTTTCAGCAATGACAAACAGGTTGTTTGAACATGAGAGGCTTTTCCATGAGGAGGCAGAAGGTCGTGGGGCCTTGTTTTAAGCAGCAACTAGATGATAGGAGTAATTTTTTATGACAGCTGAGTGCTCCACCTGTATTGAGAGTTAATATGTGAACATCAATAGACCATGTCTGTTTCTTCCATGGTCTTGCTTATCCTGCCAGCCTTATCCTGCTGGCAGTTTGTGCCCCTATCAATCCTATTTGTTTTGACTCTTATCTCAAGCCACTTGATGGCAGAATATTTTGCTTTTTTTTCCCAGTCCTCTGTCTTGGTGTATCTTCAGGATGTGTACTTCCATCATATAGTTGTCTTCTAGAGCATCTTTTCAGATGCTTTTAATCTAAAGCTATTACCTTTTACATCACTGTGTTATGAGATTGTAATGATTGAATTTGGTTGTCTTGTCTGTGCATAATCAATTTAAATTGAAAGAAATATAATCAGAGAGAACATTCACACAAGGAGATTCGTGTTTGCAATTATTTTCAGTTGACTTTTAAGATCTCATTTGCTATATACCTAATTGTTCTTGTATATGGCAAGCTTGGAGAAAATTTTCTATTGGATTTAGCCAAAAGGAGCTAAGAATCTTATGTAGTTTAGGAAGATGCATGATCATCTTATTTTGAAGTAATGAAGTAATTTTTTTTTTGCAGTAAGCAATCCAAAACTGGCTCAAAGCCCTCAGCTTCTAAATCTCAATGCTTCTTCATTGTCCTACACTTTGCCTTCACTACCTTTTATAGATCTACATCTCAAATGAATATGAGTGTTGCTAATCATATTTCCTAATATATTTAGATGTAATTTATCACATTTATTAATCACCACTTAAAGTAAAATGGCATGAGGCCATAGGACTGTGAAGTAGAAGTATTAAGTTAGGGGCAACTGATGGACCTGGCTTGTGGAAACCCACAATCAACACTATGTTTTTACTGCAAACTCAGAGTTACGTTGTATGAGAGGAGCAAAAGGAGAGGTTGTTTACAGGAACATGAAAAGCTATACAAGACCCCAAAACCTGATTCATGTAATGTATTACAGGTTAGGCTTGAGATATATTATTAGAACCTGAAAGATGAATCATTCACAGGAGTGCAATGTTGCATGCCCCAAAGGGAAAAATAAATGGATGCTGTGGTTACACCTAAACTCCCAAATGTAATCCTTTTAATCTCTTGGAACTAAACCAGCTGTTCATAGGAATGCAGCTGTGCAAGAGAGCTTAAAATATTCCTCTCTGAATGAAACATAGTTGTAATTTTTACAGGCAATATAATCACTTGTCTATTCTAGAAACAAAATAAATAGCCTGTCAAATCTGCTCTGGTTTTAATCCTGCCTCTTTCCATGGTATTTACAAGATATTTTGTCAGATATAACACAACGTGTGTTAGATACAATAGGATTCAAACTCCTTTTTGTGTTGGTTCCAGAAGACAACTTTATTATTTTTAACCAAAAAAATAACAGCAATACAGAGTTGTTTCCTGTACCTAAGCAATACTAAGACCTCAGCTGATGGACAACACTCTAATTTAAATTGTTCCAGAGTCTAACAGCTAGTAATGTTTCTTTCCAGAATCTGTGTGTGTAGGATGTGTGCATGATACAACAGATATATGGGAAATGGATACCTAGCATTGTTTAGTTTGAGAATAAATGTTTATAAAATAATGTAAATGAAACAAAGGTAACAGTTTACTTAAATTCACACCCCAAATATCTTGGTATTACCCCAAAATCTTTTAAGTTATAGTCTGCATATTGAAATGGAGCTGTCAGTAAATATCCTTGCAAAACTAAATGTATTAGTTTGCTTTGGTCTGAAGTCTGTTACCTGCTTCTATTTATACCAGTTTCTGATAGGGTGGCCTATTTCACACAATAGATTTCACACAATACCTTACCTCAACTGACCTGTGAGAAAATCTATTCCAATAGTGATAATAGCATTCAAGTGGTTTTCAAAGCAGAGAAAACATCCCCTTCCTTACAGAATATACAATTCCTCTCTTTATAACAATATTTAGGACAGGGCTATTCCAGCGTGGTAGTAATGTGTCCAAATCAACTGTGTAAGATAAGATAGACTTGCAAGTTACATCAGTTTTAAAATCCTTAAATTGTCCCATTTAAATAAATTGTACAATGAAATGTTAATACTCAGTTCCATTAAAGTTTTTGTTGCTCTTGCCAATCTACTCAGTAACCACAAAATAAGAGGCTATTTCTGGAGGATAAGTTATTCAGCACATTATGTTCTTTCTTCTGTTCACAAAATGCTCAGAAAAATCCTCACAATAACTTTATGGCATGAGTTTGTAAATTTATTTTGTAAACGTTTTCCCTGTGTGAATATTTTATGAACAATTTGTTGTGGATATTCATGATTCAAATTATAGCATTAATTCAGTGCCTAAGTAGTATGGTTTCTGCATTGTAATTGTCACTTGTGCAGCTTACCAACACATTTCCCATTTAGAATTCAAAGTGTGAATAATCATATTCAAACATATATTTTGTGACTATTTAAGATTTCAAATTTAAATTGATTTCTGAAAGTTAAAGCAAGTCTTTTTTTCCTCTAATGAATATTAGTGTGTTTTTTGCCATTGCTTACCCAGCTCTTGTAATTGAATTTTGCTGACCTAGATTTTCCCTGCAGTTTCAGCAGTTTCAGTTGAGTATAGCCTTTTCCCTTCACTTCATCTTCCAGACTTCGGAAAAGTTCCTATGGGCTAGGAAGGATTTGTCACTGTACACTGCAGGGATCTTAATTCCAGTGAAATCTGTTTATTCAGTGAAGCCCTTTGGTACCCCAAAACGTAGGATTTCTTTTCCCCTATACTTTTTAAAGATGACAGTCATCCTCTACTTAACCTAGGAATGTATTGTTTAAAATTAGGCATGTACGGATTTATACAGTAAAATAGAAATATTTTTTCAAATTTCTATAAATTTTTGGTTTTAGTTGAAAGTCAGTGACAGTTACACACATACTTAACATTTATTAAATTAAATGCAAATTCAAGTTGTGATACTTAGGCGTTTAGTTCCGGGATGACTGTGTCTTCTTTTCTCCCTAGCTGTAAAGTCTACATTTCTTTCATTACAAGGTGCTGTGAGGCTAAAGTAACTGTTCATAAAGTTGCATATGCTCGGAGATAATCAAGACAAAGGTAGCTACATAAGTGTAAAGCAGATTCTGTAAATACTGACCATGGGCAGGTGCATTTCTATGAATAATAATAAATTTTCACAGGTTTTAATAAACTTCTATTAAATATAGATATTGCCTGTGTCTGAAAACACATTTATTCTTGACGGTTCTAGGTAGTAAATACAGAATCAGAGCAGGTTTCCACTGCTCTGATATAGATTCAGAGATATAGATATAGATTCCTAGGTGGCTGAATTCCTCATTGCTGGCCACCAGTGCTATTTTAATCTGTTTCCATGTAATTCAGAAACCATCTCCTTAATGCGGGAAACTGATATTAGCAATATCCTGAAGTTCTTGTGGCAGTGCTGAAAAGAGTCATTGGGGAAGGCAGAGAAAAGAATTTGTGGTTACTCAGTAACTCATTTGCTGTGAAGGTGACTGAGAACAAGCTGCCCAAAGAGGTAGTGGAGTCACTACCCTTGGAGATATGGAAGAGCTGTCTGAATGTAGTCCTGGGCTGCTAGTCACAGTCACAGTCTGCTTGAGCAGATGGATTGGCTCAATGATCCCCAGAGGTTCCTCTCAACCTCAACCCTTCTGTGATGGGAGCAGCATGGGAGCAGCATGCTGAACCAGGGACAGAATCTGGTGGTTGGACTTTAAATGAAAGGTGTAGTGAAAGCACAGCTGTGAGGGAGAAAGAATTAGAGGTTGAGAAGGCAGTATATTGGGACACACAGTACTGTCCAGTAACTGAAAATAAATTTTCTTCCTGTATAATACAATTTGGAGAGATTGATTACTTGATTTAGTTATTGATTACTTCACTTTGGAAATTTTGGCAGCAAAAATATCACAGAGTACTAGCAGTACTATTGTAGAGTAGATGAATGGTTTTTTTTAATCCTTGATCAAAATCTCTTCTTCTGACATCTCAACTGACATATTAACTGTCTCTTGTCATTTAGGGGGATTATGGCGGTTTGATGAAAGAGCTGTTTATGAATCTTACATCTATACAGCAGAGCTGGGCATGTTGCCAAGCTCCACACAAGTACATAGTTTCACTTTTTTTAATTGGCTCATTATTTATTCCATGACTGTGGGAGCAATTTCTCTCTGCAACATATTCTGTAAGTACAGAAGTTGTGTATTCTTCTCCTGAACATGTAAGAATATCCTGGTTTTTGTTGATGAGATCCACCTCTTCTTTTTCCAGAGACAGAACCAATCTTACTGCTGAGATTGTACAATGTCTGAAAATGATCAATTCTGCGAGGAAGAGCAACTCTCTAAAACTCAACTTGGGCAAAACTGAACTTACACTATCCAACATACCCACGTTCTCCAGGAAGCACTCTCTTTTTCTCTCAGTCTAAAAGCCTAGCCTCTGAGAATTGTCTCACACAGCAGACAGCTTTAAAGGGCAGAATCCTGCCATAGTGATTGAATCACAAAATTCATCATAGGTCTGCCATCTGTACCCAGAATAGTAAATATGGAAGTCACCACAGCAAACTATACACTCATAGACAGATGGGGTTTCTTTTGGTGAGGATCTCCATAGCCCTTTAAAGAAACTATTTAGCTGTGTTTACAGAAGGATATGGAAGAATTTTTACTGCCATTTCTGAGGGTCAGGATTTTCATTGTGAGCTATTCTGGAACAATCATTTACACACAACTTCTCCTCAGAGATTTGTTGAAGTACCTACATCTAGTGCTCTTTATAGCAGCATTATAAGGAAGCTAAAAAAACAATGTATGAAGAACTGACAGACAAGAACTGATTCTCCTGGTTCTAGACATAAATCTAGAGCATTTGATACATCTGTGACTCATTTATTCAGCTCTGAATATACCTATTTTTACCATAGTTGGTCCAACACTAGCCACAGGTTAGTGTTCTCCAGCACTGTCTCAGATCTAGTTTTGCACTCCACAATTCAATGCCCTTCACTATTTTTAAGGATTAATTCCACAAGGTAGTACCTTTCAGTATTTGAGCTTTTCTGTTGTTGCACTCCTGTGATTCCCTTTTTGTAATTTCATTTCTTTTTTATGCATATCAGACTTCTCCTGACTTTTTGTTTCTCTACGTATAAAACCCACAAAGACAGAAATGACAACTCCAGCAATTTCCTAGGTCTTGTTGTCCAGAGAAATCTCATCCAAATACTGATGTCACTGGGCAGTTTAGTTTGCTGTTTGGGAGAGCAGTTCTTACATTTCATCAGGGGATGAGAAGATATTCCAGACATTTTCATCAGCCTTTATATGAGAGAAGAACTGAGATCAGAGAGAGAGAAGCGAACAGCTGTATTAGAACATGTCATATTAATGGTTATGCTGTTGAAATTGGTAAATGCCATCTGGTGAATAAAGACAATATACCCAAAGGGCCAAATCTACAAAAGAACCTAAGTAAAAAATAAGCAGATATTTAATTATTTATATTTAACCTCTTAAGTCTGCTTCTTTTTTCAGTTAGGTGTATTCTGAAAAAGTTCTGCAATTTTTTAGTCAATTGACTGGTATTATTTTTTTTATTTTTATAGTGTTTCCATAGACTGAACAGGTTATTAAGGCAAGAAAAGAGTTATTGGGATTACAAGAAGGAATGCTAAGAGCTGCAAGTGGCAGAAACAATAAAAATACTGGAAGGTGGAAGAAATCTAAAAGAAAACTGAAAATTAAGATACACATGCTACTTACTTTTTTGCTTTCGTATTATATAAATTTCACTGTTGTGGTTTTTTGTGTAGAATACTGGTCTATCTGGCAGAGCTGTATCTTCTCTTTTCATGACTGATGTAATTTTAAAAAGTCACTCCAAAAAAAGTAGCATTTTAAAAAGCTCAAGACAGCTCTTGTTCTCAAGAGCTTGTTAAAATCTCAACATTTTTACTAAAATGTTAGTAGGTTATTTTATGGTGTTTTACTGCCAGTGACTCTTTTCCAAATAACAGCTCATATGGTTATGGGTGCTTGGCATGGCATGATCTTTGGAGAATTCATTGGAATTTTGCTTGTTCATGGAGAAAAGCATAGAACATCAGCTGCTGGAAATGAAACAAAAAAGGGAAGTTCTTCATAGGTTATTGACTTGACAGTTTGCACACATTCACTTGCTGTACCTTAACTTTACCTCCCGGGCCCATTTCAGCACACGTCCAGCAAAAGGCAAACCCACCCGTATTTCACCCTCTGGAAGCTGCATAGTTCAGATCTCCACAGAAGGAGGAGCAAAGGCTCTATATGTGTGTGCACTGGTGCTGCACAGCCAAACAAAGCTGCTGTATCAATCAGCAGGTGAGTCAGCAAAGCATCTGCAGAGGGAAAAGCAGGCATGGCTGTTGCCAAGATACCATGCCTGCAACACAAAAAGTAGTACAAATTGAGTTTCTTTGTGAACTTACTGCAGCACATGTACAGTAACCTTGGCATGTAGAAAAAATAATGGACATCCCATATGCACAGCAAGTTAAGCCACGTGGTAATGTGAAGCAGGGCCACACTGATGGAAAAAAAATAGGCAGCAGGAAGAGATTGATAAAGTGCTTCTGTGTGATCATTTTGGTTTTGCTGTGAATGTGGCTGGTAGAATTGGCTTGAAATTTGCTGAAAAATTATGGCTTGTATCAGGTATGAGTATGTGAATGTTAGTATCTATGTATGAGAAACTGTCCTGAGCTCATTAATCCAGACCTAGATTTGAATGAACAACTGGATTTACTGAAAAGCATGCTTGTTATAGTTGATTGGAAAGAGGTAAACTATTTCAATCTAGAACCAATTTTCAGCAAGAGGTATTGTCATTTGCATTTGAAAGTAATGTAAATAACCCTGTACTTTATGAGCCAATATGTGATATTATTTCAGTAACTGAAAATTCAGGAAATCCACCTAACACCCTCAAGCAAGCTACTCCTGCTTAAAATAGACAGGGCTTTTTCCAGCAGCAGAGATTGGAAAGTGATCTATTTTTCCTTGGATTGCTAGTGTAGATTTTATGGATAGTAAAAATATGACTTACTCTTTAGAAGAAAATGATTACTAAATAGTCTGAAGCCTTGAAAAGCAGAATTAAGATTCTCCCATTGTTTAAATTCTCCACCCTGACTCGCATTGTGTTCATATTGATTTTGGTATAAAGCATTAAACTTAAGCATAGGAAAAGTGCTTTAATTTAAACAAACCATTTAATATATTGAAGAAGTCCTGGCTGCTGACTTGCAAAATGGAAAATAATTTATTGTATTGCAGCTTTTAAAGAACATAATGGAAACCTTAAGAAAATTCTCCAGAGCAAGAGTGAGCTACCTAATCCTGAACTTTAAATTCTTGGTCTTGTCTAAGACAAGGCGTGCACAAAGTTGAACAAGTAGCTTTTAGTTGCCAATTTATATGTGGTATTGGAAAATTTGGTCTCAGTTGGGGCATAGGGGTGAGTGTGGCTGTTGTCTGCAGAGAGCGAGCATAGAAAAATGAAGGCTCTGGAAAAAGGGACTTGCATATGGGAACAAATTAAGCATCCTTGGATGTGCAGCTGTTAATGATGTATGGATGATTTATCTGGGTCACAGATTAACAATGCTGAGGATGCAGAGACACTAGTTCAGAGCTTGTGAAGAGCCAGCTCAAGTCTATGGAGTCTGCCAACTTTGATGCAGTGTGGTGCAGAGCTGTGGAGGGGCCAGCTCAGCAGTGTGTGCATTTTTAGCCTGTGCTTAAAACTCCAGGTAGACCTCACCTAGCAATTGTCTGAGCTCATTCTGTGTAGGTCCTCTCAGGATTATGCCATGCTCTCATTATCTCCTGTCATACCTAGAATACCTGGCTTGTTCTAGGTATGTGCCTCTGTGGCCAAAGCCCTGATTGTGTACTCATTCAGTTAATTTGTTAGCCATGAGTCACAATGTTGGAGGAAAAATATCTCCCTGGCTTAGAGAACTTGGTCATTGTTATTTTAAAGAACTGCTAAATACTGTTTAGTAATTTTATGGCAAAGATTAGAATTAAATCTCTCCAGAATGCAGTTTTAGTGCTGTGGTGGTGCAACACACCATAAACACACCCTCTGCCCTCCTCCTCAGACCACACCAGGATCTCAGAAATGCTCGTTAGGCTGCTGCCTTGATGAGCAGCATCTGGGCTCAGCTCCCCTTGAGCTTATCAGGAACACCATTTGCTCCCAGGAATTTAGGAGCTGGTTAAAGAGTTTCTGTTTCTTAACAAACAGCCTGGGAAACTTATTTTTCTTGCCTGAGCAACAACCTGAGTGGAATAACGTTTTTGTTGTCAAACCTTCAAAGAACTTTACCAACCTGAATGGATGGAAAGTTACTATGACTAAAGCCATTTCTCATGGGACTCTGTAAGCAGTGGTTCTGAGAGTGAGACCCTTTGAGCTCTCCTGGACTGCAGTGGGCTGCCACCTGCAATCTTCTCCTCAGTGGGACAATTCTCAGAGCCAGCAAACTCTCAGATTTGCTATACTTAGAGTACTGCCACTGAATGCCCATGATGGAGCCTGGGCTGAAACTCCTACTCCTGGAGGCTCAACCCTTTGCCCATGGAGAAGGTGCAAAGGCATCTGATGTGAGTATTTCACTGAACTCAAGGGGAATTTTCCACAGGTATATACCTTGTACATATTCCTTTAGGCCTGTGTGTGCAGGTATAGAATATGCTGTAGCAAATGTACTATGAATGTTGCCTTCTAAGCTTCTTTATTTCTTTATATTTGTAAAGTAACCTAGGTCTATAAGTGAGTTACTGTTGAGCTATAGTAAATTTCATATCAATATTTTGCTAAATTATTTAAATTGAGCTATGGATTGAGTGCTGTTAAGTTTAAATGCTATTAAAACCTTCAGACCTAAACTGTTGGTCAAGTGCAAGCCTAAGTTAGCAAAGGAGTTCACCCTGAACCTTGTGACTCAATAGCAGGGTCTCTTTGTTCCTTTTTGTCCTTCAGCCTTTCTGTCCTTACCCTTTTCCATGTCCAGATGCCTCAGCTGGGAACTGGGATTGGGAAACAAAAAGTTTATGAGCTGGAGTTAATCTATCCTGGGTGTAGGTGGCAAGGTTTTGGCAGCAGGGCTGACAGAGGCTGCAGGGGTGGTCCCTGTGGGAAGAGGTCAGAGGCTGCCCCACACTGAGCACAGCCAGCGGGAGAAAACTGCACCACAGACCCACACCATGCTGCTGGCACCTCTGGGGAAACGTATTTTAGAGTATAAAATGTTAAATGGACAGAGGAGAAGGAAACAAAAAGAGTGAGGAACAAGACAGGTTACACCAGGATCAGAGGAGGAAGAGGTGCTCCAAGGCCAAGAAGAATAGTCACTGCTGTCCATGGAAAACCCACAGCAGAGCAGATGGATAGTCCAGAAGGAGCTGCAGGTTGTGCAGATCACATGTCAGAGCACATGCTCACTTCTAATACAAAAAATTTGTCAGAGCTTTGCCTCAGTACCAAGTAACAATTTATGGGGAAACTCATGCATTCTTAGGGCTGAGGTCTTCAGAGCCCAACAATGACACTTTTAGACTTCTGTCAGCCACTTAGGAGCTCTCTAGCCCATGTTACTAGTACAGTGAAAACATTATGAGGTTTGCTATGATTACAGCATTTTTTTTCCTTTTTTGACAGCCAGTTCAAGGCTGCAGTGTCTAATGATTGTATCACAACCAAAAAAAATCTGGATTTAAAATCTGTGTGCTAGTTTCTAACAATTTTAAATCTCAAATACTTTCAAAACCGATGTTTGTCAGCTACAAGCTGCTGCTGTTAATAAAATAGTCATTTTAAGAAGCAAAGCAGTTTCTAAACAAATTTGAAGGTGAAGATTAACCTTACCTTTAGTTCACATACAGAAAAATCTTGTCTGTCTATCCTAAATATTTAATTTTTTCTCTTATCAAAGTGATCTCATGCTGAATATACTACAAACAACCCTGCCAAAAAAAAAAAAAAAAATCAAGAGGAATCAGAAAATGACCTGAAACTGAACTCTCCAAGTTATAAACAAATCAATCTGTTAGATGCCAGAGTCAGAACTTTGATGGAATCAGCAATAAATCTATCTGTCTCCAGTGTTGTTGTTCAGGTTAGGAAAAAGGGAGCCAGCACATTCAGGTGAAAAGAAAAGCAGAAATTTTTTCAGTCTCTGCAAATGCAGGAGTGTGCTTATTCTGTCTTATTTTCTTTGTTCTTAGAACTGACATGTAGAGGGATCAAATCTGAAAGTCATCCTCATATTTGAGCACCTTATTTTTCTTTCCAGCAATAAATCTGTAGAATATGTGGTTCAGAGCCATGGGTTTTATATGCAGGGAGAAGACATAAAAAGCCAAAGCTCAGTAAGAAACTGGTCAGTGTTGTGTCGGATAAGGAAGCCCTTTTAAAGTATGCTAATAACAAGAGGGGGGTGTACAGAAAACATTGGACTGATACTTGTTGAAGATCCTCATCTGACCAAGAGCAGTATTGTTCCATGTTAAGAAGCAATCACATCTCTCTTTATAGAGTAAAAGTTCAAATAAATTAATTTTTGATCAGGTTTGCAGACTTCTCATAATAGGTTAATGATATATTTTGCCATGCTAGAAATAAGCTTATAGGAAGAACCTATTCTAAAAAAAGGCAATTGTAATTAAATTGCTAAGTAGAGACCCAATTTATCATCGACTTCTTGTCAGTTTAACCTTGAATTTATTTGGCCTTTGAGGATCCAAGTGAGGGGGATATAAACAAAAGAGCAGTGATGATGGAGTCTGACATATTGATCACAGTGTGATGCTGGTGGGGAAGTTTCCAGAGAACGCTCACCGTTTGCAGTGAAATGAAGGACAGACCCCTGCAGATGGCAGCAGAGCTTTAAACTTCAGCAGCACAAGCACAGTGCGAGGTGTAGTCCAAAACACAACCCCCTAATGAAGACACTGATTTCCATAGGCTATTACAGTGATATGTTTTGCTAGTAGTCAGCATGTTACTGATGCTGACTATTATCAAGAAGGATGTTTTTTGAGCCTTTTGGAATCACTCCAATTTCTCAATGCAGACCTTTCCTACCACTCTGTTTCAAATATTGCAGATGGGATTTTTTTCCTAAATATTTACATCCTTTACGTTTGCAGCAAGAATTTCACCTAGCTGAATTGGAGAAGCACAGCACACTAATACTTCTATAACAGCCAGTTTAGTCATAGCAAAATTTAAGTGACTGTTAAAAAAACCTTTCAGGTGGCAAATACCCAGTTCTAAAGACACTGCCTCAGAAACAAAACGAACAGATAAGTTCAAACACATTAAAAGATATCCCTGCTAACCTACTTTGATATGAAATACTGTTTACCTTACTTTTACTAGCTCTGTGGTCCTGAGGTGATTTATTGAACCTGTCATGCTACATAGGCTGCTTCTTCCTTGCTCAAATATCTTTGTGTCCTTTTTTTTCTTCTTTTCTCACCAATGCTAATCCATCTTGTAGTTTGTGTCAACCATCTTTACATCTTCATAATCTCTTTTCAATTTCTGACATTCAGTTTTAATAAGATAGAAACAATCTGCAAGAGTAATGATCAAATAGAGCCTCGTGAAGGTAAACCTATCTTTGTAGGGTCTTTATAGACCCTTTATAGGGCCTTTATATGGTGGTAGTCCCTCTAAATTTAAGGAATAGTTTAGCATCCACTATGATTTTGCTACATTTAAATATTTTGGCTGTTCCTCCTCTGTTTCCAATGGTATTGCTTTATCTCTGTGCTTATATTGTAATTTATTCAGGGCAATGACAGTGCCTTCTTACTTTATGTATGAAGTATCTGCATGTCATCCTTGACTGAATGACTGATTATTGGCAAATGACTGTCTATTTTGACACAGTTTCCAGGCTGGTTCATTGAAAAGACAGAGGATGAAATAGTTTTCTGGCAGGTTAGATAAGCATAGTCTGTGAAGCTTGAATATGTTTTTGTTTCCAAAATGTAGATGTCTCAGGAGCAATTTTGAAGGACATGGATGGGACAGCTCTGTTGGGTTGTTCAGAAGGTTTATTTCTCCAATACAGGAAACTTTTGCCTATTCTGGGTATGGGATTTTTGTTAGTATTCCATTTCCTGTCCTGGAATTTTGTATGGTCACTGGATGCTAAAGATTCTTGTGTTTTAGCAGTAAGGACAACTGATCTCTGTAAAGGCTTTGGGATGCTTCTAGATGAAAGGTGTTTTGTAAATTGTTGCCAGTTTTATCATTTCATATAGTGTGGGCTGATGAACGACAGGAAAGGAATAGTTACCTCTCAATATAATATATAACTTGCCTTAGGTAGAGCCATTCTGTTTACTGAACACTTCACTCAGTCCCAGTGGAAAACCAGTGGTGGCATCTGCTGTTTTCATAACAACCTAAAGAAGATGCTGTGTCTCTGAATGGCTGGCAACCCCCAATGGCAAAACAGCAAAGAAATAAAGTGAGAAACAACTCTGCTGAAAATAACTTCAGTTATCATCACTGAAGCATGTGGATTCATTCCTGCCATAGGTCTGTTTCCCCTAAAGCAAATCCCTTCTCCCATCATGGTGGGTTGGTGCCATGACTCTCTTGGGTATTCCCAGTTTGTTTTTGGTTTTTTTTTTTCCACTACAGAAGGAGAAGAAGAGGACAGGATAAAGGGGAAGGGAGAAGCTGCTCAAAGAAATATGCCATTATATGACTAAACTACTGCGTAAATAGGATACTATTACTACTACGACTAATAATAATTTAAAAAAGTAGCTCAGCTTCTTACTTTCTCTGGAATCCTCTATTTCAGACACATAGAAAAATTGTTTTCAGTTTGTTTCTGTTCAGTGAGAGAGAGGGAGAGAGAGTATATCATTGCACTATATCACAGCCACTTTCTTCAAAATATGAACAAAAATAGAGAACGTTATTCACTGTCATTGAAAATCTGCGTAAAACCAGCATTGTGACCCAAAATATAGCATCAATACCACCTCTGAGCAACAGCTAACCTGTGGGTAAACCTGAATACTCACTCATTAATCAGTCAATTAATACAAAATTAGATGAACTGTAGAATTTGGTGGTGTGTGTGTGTGTGGTGGTGGTGTTTTGGTGTTTTTGTGGGGTGGGGGGGGGTTGTTTTTGGTTGTTTTTGGGGGTTGGTGGTGGAGCAAAAAAAATTCATGATGCATCAAGACAACAACTGAAGTCTTTCAATAGGAAGCAGAATTAACTTCCACTGTCTGCGAACAAAGTGTTTAATCTAATCCTGAGGAAATGAAACACCTTGCAAGTGCACCCAGTAACAATGCAAGGTCTGAAGATGTTAATTCAAAACCATTCTGGGAAAGAGTATTTAAACACAGAAAGATCTGAGACAGTCTCTGAAAAGCCTTTGCAATCAAATTTTGCAGCCAGGTGTTTGTGTGCAGAGCTGTGCTTTTATATATATAAATATGCTTTTATATATTTGTATAGTGTATATATATATACATGCTTTTGTGTCTACTTACACATAAATATATAGAGATTTTATCATCACTGGGTATTTTGTAGAAGAACTGAGAGCAGCCTCAAAGGGCATCACACTCATAACGGAAATAAAGAAATGAAGAAGTAGAGCAGGAGAATAATATCAATATGTACGTTTTTATCCGTCATTTTCAAAATTATGGGAAGGGCCTCCCAGATTGCAATGGTGACTGGCTTAAACAGGTACACCAATTCAGAAGCACAGTTTGTGTGCACAGCAACAGATATTGTGAAAATTATCGCTGGGCAAGGAAACAACACTGTTGGTAGCTGGGTGATTCGGTGATTCTTTTAAATGACTGAGAATATTTAGAATTTATTTTTGGGGAAGCGTGTGAAAAACTATTTTTTGGTGAGGTAGTCAAGGAGCTGATTTCACAGGCAGGAGACAGACTGTTTAAATAATAAGAAAGGAAATCCACAGAGGAAGCAGTTTTCAGTGTACATTTCCAAGCCAAGAGACACAGGTGACCCTGATATTGGCCACACAGAATGCTACAAAGGCTGTAATGTAAATATTGTTAATAGGAATGCTGTGTCCAGTGGATGGTTCCACTTTCTGAAAGGGCATATGGTTACTCTCTGAGGGCATATGGCTTCTCACTAAATACGGAATTACAAACAAATTACTGGGCTGTTGGCCTGATGTGTGCTTCTCAAATGAGTTTGTGTTTCCAGAGTTTTCATGAATTCAATACTGAGATAGAAACTGCTGGATCCAAAGAAGAACCTGTATCCAAATGCTGGCCAAGTTTGGTAACGTTCACACTTAGAAAACTGATGTAGACCCAGACTTCTATTCTGAAAGCTATTATCTGTCAAGTAGAAGAGGGCAAGATTTGTCCCAACAGTTGAAATGTTGCTCTGGTACAGCACTGAGCAATTGTATTGCCTACATCTTCCTTGACTTGCATTAGCATCATTACAATACTTAAATATTTAATGGAACATTTTGGTGAAAAGGAATGTTGGCATAAAAGGAAAAGGAGACAGTGGAAAATGCATGACTGTGAGCAGGAAAAAAGTATTCATCATGCCAAAGTGATACCAGTTTAAATTAAAAATTATTTTAAATATATCTGGTGGGAAGAAAACAACTGCAGATCTTGGAATGCCAAACCTGACACAGAAATGAGCTGGTACTAGGAATCCCTCAAAAAAGAAGCCACTTTATAACTGGGGAACATATGCACTTCTGCCTTGAATATTCTGCCAGATATATTCAGGTTCGTTGCTGCAGGCACGTACAGAAGGTTTCCAAGTATCAAAAGACTGAGTCTTACATCAGCACTTTGTAAAAAAAGAAAAATGAATAATATGGCCTGGGGCAGAAAAGGCACAGGCAGGAAGTTACAGAGACACTGAGAAAGAAGCATGGAACAAGGTCCTGTAAGCAACCAGATGTAAAACATGGTATTTTTTAATTCCTAAAGTGCCATCCTCAGTGGAGTCTAGTACATTGGGCTGATCATTCACAAGCAGCAGAGACACAGGCTGTCTGCCTCCTTCCTTCTACATTAATCTGCCAAAAAGGAATAAAGGCAGGGAAAGAGGGCAGGTCTAGCTCAAATAGTTCTGGAGGCTGAGAGTATGAATTGTAGTTTTCCTGAGTAAATGTCGATCTTCTAGTGAATGATATTGCAGTGAAGCGTTTCACATAATTTTTCTTAAAGAAAACAAAATTTGAGATTTAAGTTTGGTGAAAGCATGAATACTTCCATGTGGAACTGAGAAATGTTGACATCTTGTCACCTCTCTGAAGTGATTTTGGCTATCCTAAAGGCAGATAATAATTTAAATTAAAATGTAATATTGCATTATAATAAATATTGTGTTGAATCCTTAAACAAAACTGTCTATTTCCCTGCTGACCTATCATCCTCTCACTGATATATTCTTGCAGTTTTTTCCCCAGGAGGTGCTGGTTTTCATTATGATCCCAGTAGGAAAAGGACTCAGACTCTGCAAAGTATCTCTTAAAACACTTCATTTACACTAACACAAGAAAGAAAGAGAGGATGATACAGATAATTTTACATCCCTTCAGATGCTGGGAACTCTGAACTGCACAGCATCAATAGGCCTCCAATCATGACACAGCACACTGTGCAGATCCCATCCATGGAAAGATCATACAGCATTTTGGCCTTTGGGCTCTGGCAGGGTTTTCTTAAAAGAAAACAACTCTTTTCATGATTTTCACTGTCAAACAAGAAGGTCTCATGAGAACTTGTTGCTGCACTTTTTAGATAAAGGCAGGAACAGGCAGGTGGTGCTGAGCTGAAGCTGCCCATAGGCTCCTGTTACAATTAGCTGGATGAGTTTTCCTGTGGCACAGGGACATGCACAGCATGACACTCTCCTGAAGGACAAGCTCTAAGTGGAACATAGCACAGCACAGCCCTGTGCCTACTGAGCATAACTGTGAAGTGCTGCACAATGGTCTTCTGGTTCCAATTATTCCGCTCAGGATAATTCAGAGAACAGCTAATTGCATGCTTCCCTCCCTCTCTCATACATCTCATCCTTTTATATAATTTTCAAGGATTTAGCTATCATTGGGAACATATAAATTTTCCCCCCTTTGTTAAACAAGGCTTTAGAACAATTGCAGTAGGCAGACTCTTGAAGAACTAATTCCAGGTTTTACAATGTTTGTGGTGCAAGCCTGGACAAAATGTTCAGAATTTTAGTCAGTCTAGGAAAGTTTCCAGAATGGCTGAACTTATCAGATTTAACTTAATACTGAACCTTAGTGATTAATCTTCCTCAAGGGTGTGCCAGACAAACTGGCACCAAATACTGATTCATGCAGGTGCAGTAATTTTTTTCCTTATTATAGAAACTTTGCATCTTTCATTTGGAGGGAGGGGGGAGGGAAGGAGGAGGTTGTTTGCTTTTGTTTGGTTCGTAGGTTTTTGAGATTATCTGTCTCAATGAAAACTGAGCTGTTCCTCTTCTTTTCCACCATCCTTTGTTGTATTCTTCCTTACAGATGGCAAAGATTTTACTGCCTTTTTACTGTCCAGATGCACTAGACCAGCCCTTCATATTGTTCTATTTCTGACTTTTTGTCTTTTTCTCAAGTAAATTTGTCTTTCTTTGGTCTTTCAAATCTTTCTAAGAAATGCTAGTTAAACTTCGCAGAATTGACGTCCAGGTTTACACTATCCTCCATTTCCTATCCACATCTCATTCACTTAAAAACTTCATGCTTTTTTCATTGCAGCTTTCAGATGGGGACTTGTTAGTGCCAAGGAATTGAGTCTGACAAGAAAACTGACAAGATGAGACAAGCAGTTATGCAATTGGAAAGGGACATTTCTAAAACTGAGCTTTACTTAGGTTTGTGGGTGTTTTACCTTGGCATGTTCTGACCAAAAAGGTGAAAATGTAACAAAACCACAAAACTGATCATTAAACATGATTTCTTACAGTTTCCAAACCATGCTTCCACTTGACACTTTTCTCCCCTCTACCAGTTTCTGTGCTATCTTAATTGTTAAGCTTCTGAGATGCTAAGTGTTCAGCTGTATTTTTTTATTTTTGTTAACTCCTCTTTTAAAGCAGTGCAGGAGTGAGTTGTTTGCTGAAAACTAGGCACACCTTGTATCCTATTGCAGTTCTGTGTTGTAGCAGTATATATAAAATATATGGTCCATAAGTATGTGAAAGTTCTCTGCTTATTTTTTTTAACTTTCTACAAAAGTAAATTGGCAGTGTTCAATTTCTTGTTTAACAAAATCTTCCTTAGTAAGAAGATTCCAGGAAATGAAAACACTAGAGAGTGTGTGTCTCTTTAAGAATTGCTTGCTAAAAATTGCTAATCATGCTAGAATATTGTCTACAAGCTACAGCTTCCCACACAGTCATCCTGGAATAATTCCTAGTGGGAATCTGAGCTTGTGATAGCGTTTGGCTCATACTGCAACAATTGTTATGAATTCCTATTTTAATAATTTTAAGTGTAGGACAGCCAATATAGGACCTCAGCTATAATAATCAGAGAAAAAAGTGTTAGAATAAACAGAATGCTGAAAGCTGCTGCTGTTTTACATGGGGGGTCACTTAGCCCAACTTTCAACTACTTTGCTTTAAATGTGAAATACTGCCTGCAGCAGTGCTTACAGTCATGCTCTCTTATTTGAGGTTAACTGCTATTAGCATCAATTTTATTTAAATTTATTTAAATTAAATTTAAATTTTATTTTAAAATTATCATTAGAGACAGAAAGAAGAAAAACACTTCAAAGGAATTACAGCTTCCTCCTTCCATGAAAAAAACAATAATTTTGCAGTCAGGTTTCTACAGAATAACCAGGATTAAAATTCACTGTAACCTGAACTTCTGTTTAAAAGAAAAGAGAACAGTTGTCTTAGTCCAGTCTGTCTATGAGATATTTTCAATACTAATACTTGGTTCAACTGATATCCCCATAAATATCTTCTGGTCACTCTGATCTGTGATAAAATTTCTTCCTAACCATCAGTATGAGGAGGAGTTAAATCTCAAGTTTGTGAGCTAAATATCAGAGAAATTACTACTAATAGGAACATCAGTTTATAATTGTCATTGCTTCAGGAAACGTAAAAAAGACACTGCTTTGAGGAGCTGAATTAACCCACCAGCCAGAAAATGTCCATCCTGTGGCTATCCATCTAGGACCAAAAGAATGACCAAGGGCATCCTTGTATGAGGAAGGGAGCTAGGACTGTTTAGCCTGGAGAAGAGAAGGCTCAAGGAATATCTTACCAAAATGTGTAAATATCTGACAGGATGGTGTTAAAAGGATGGACTGAGACCCTTCTTAGTGCCTAGTGACAAGAAGTAATGCGCACAAACAATAAGGCAGTAAAATGAGACACTTTTTTCTGTAGTTGAATATTGGAACATGTTTCCCAGAGAGGCTGTGTAGTCTCCATCCTTGGAAATATTCAAAACTCAACTGGATGAAGTCTTGGGAAACTTGCTGTAGCTCATCCAGCTTAACTAGGCAAGCACAGAAGGTCTCTTCCATTCTCACTTATTCTGTGAAAAATAAACACTGAGTACTCAATTTCTGTCTTTCTGTCAGATCCTGCTTCTTACGGTGAGAATATTTCTTGGTGCTTAGCGTCCTTCCTAACAGCTCTTATTCTGAGTCTAGAACCTGCTGTGCCATTCCCTCTCATATATATTCCCACATTCCTTAAGTGCTAAATCTGCCCCCAGACTACTGTGTAGAATTTGGCAGGGGCAGTGCCACACATTTGCTTCTGGCATCACAAAAGCTCTGTCTGTTTTCCTGGAGTGCTGTCTCCAAGTGACACAGCCTCCAGCAGACCATTAGCAGAGATCTCGGCCTTTGGGAGGCCATGGTTAATGCAAGACGACAGCTTCACTGGGCATTTCTGTCAGGTTTGCTCCCTTTCTAGCCTGATTGCTTTCAGCCAAGGGATTTTCAGCCTTCTTAGGATTGTGCACCTTCTAGCTTGAAGATGAAATTCTATGATTTCCTTGGAACCTTGTCACTGTACCTTCCCATCTCCCTGAATTCTGTGCTGTGATGTACTGTGCTGTGATGGTGTACACTGCAGAGAATAAATACTTGTCAAGATCACAGTCCAGCAAGTCTATCTAGAGGAAAATTAGAATGAACAAGTAGGTAATTTCAAAACCTTAGAATTTTAGATTGGCTTTGAATAGTTTGCTTAAAGTAAACTTTAGAGAAGAAGAATAAACGGGGAGCATTTTTGGTATTAATAAGGGTGGGGGTCATAGTAAAAATTAAGAATAGGATGGAATGTTTTATTCTTGAAAGGTACATGAAGCAAACTCAAGGATTTGCTGGATGATTTTATCCTGTGGAAGCATTTCTGAATTGTATTCTGATAGAGCTGGAAAGCCATTAAAGGCTCTTAGGAACAAGAGAAACTGTGCTACTTTGTGTACACAAGGAACTTTGTGATGAAGCTTACCCCCCTAAATCCTTCACTACTAGGTAGCAGTAGGACAAATTTGTCAAGAGAAATTAGTCCTTGCCTAAAAAATAGCCTGTTACTTGAAATAGTGTCAGCTGGAAAGTCAGTACTCATGGTAAGTTTACTAAATGTTTTAATGGGTCTTGTGCCAATAATGAGCTTATAAAATATATGACTTGTACCTTGTAATGTAATGTGCTACCCAAGAGCATTGATTTCCTTTCAGTTTCAATGTATCAAGAATTTTTAATGTAATGGGCTTATCTGCAGGCTGTGCAAGCCTTCTGAGAGAGGAAAAGGTGGTGACTGCACCAAATGTGAATTATTCAGTGTAAACACATATCTGTGCAAAGCAAACTAAAGTAGTCACTCTGCCACTCTGTTTTATTCTTCCTGTACTTTAAGCCTCTTCAAAGGATAACACTTATCTGCTTTGTTATTGCCCCTTAATGATGCTAAGGTTATTCTGGAAGACAGAAGCAATAAGGTTGCTAATTGCTTGCTCAGACATCTATCTCACATTTCCATCCCACTCAAGGCTGTCAGGAGAGAAACCTTTTTAGCAACTTATGTGAATATTCTACCATTTAGAAATGTAGAGCACATAGCCCAATAGCTGGACAATTTGCTTTAATGAGAGAGTTGTGTGACTGAAAGTAATTCATCCCCATGCAGGTTTTTCCCTGACATTTTTTATTTACCTCTCCCCACAAGAGGACTATCCATTTAATTATCAGGGGGGCTTACGTTTCTGCAAAGGGATGGAGACATGACATTCTGCAATGGGATGGAGAAACAGCTGTTAGAGGAGCTGCTTCAGGAGTCCACTATGTTGTTCTTTGTTCAGTAGCTAGTCCAGAGTGTACCAGTGAGACATTCCCAGCGTTTTTCAGGTCTCCTAATTCTATGGGCTGACATGGATCAGGAGAGAGAAAGGGAGAGAGACAAAAGACCACGAAAGGCAAAGAACAAGCTGGGAAAAGATCTTGATGGTCCCTATCCTATATTCAAGGAGAAAGACAATCTCTGTAACACAGTCTTTTCTGTACCACTGGAAATCTTGCTGAGAGAAATCCCAGGGAGAGCTACAGGAGAAGAAGCAAAGTCTCTAAACTCCAGGAGATGAAGAATGCAAAGTTCCTAAATCCAGTCTCTAAGCAAAGCTCCACAGATTATCTTGGTGCAGATATTCTGCTCCAGGATACCTCCAAAGTTCAATACAAAGTGCAATCTTTATCAAGAGAATTAGGGAAAAGTGAGACCTAGCCAATTACTTAGTTCTGCCTCTGATTAATTAAGGATTATTCCTACCAGAATTTCCACCTTCTATTTTGTGATGTCTTGTACATTTTGAATTATTCCAAAATTCCTCTCTATTTCTGATTTCCATTTTCACTAATTAGAAACAAAAGATATTTCTCCAAAGAGTAAGCCTAATTTTTTCTGCTGTAAGTCCTATTTCAATACCTCTCAGTGTGTCTACATATATATTAGACATTAAATATATCTATATATTAGACAAAAATTCTAGAACATAAGACCTGGTAACTGCAGAATTCTTTGCTAATTTCTACAGACTCACCTTTCACCTTTACTCAGCTAAAGTAAATTCAAGGACAGAACTGTATACTCACACCAAAAGAATTTGTGTAATAGATAAATTCAGTATTCCCCACATTTGCATGGATGATAAATGCAATACATCTTCACTTAGGAATGAGGGTGGTAACCTAAACAAAATATACACAGAACGGTGTAGTATTTATGTTTTTTCATTGAGGCCTGGTTGGATGTCATATAGAAAAGGAAGTGCTGCAAAGAGTAAGAAGGAATAGAACCTAAAGAAATCATTCTTGTGTTAAATCACAGTGCCTCAGTAAGATGTGTTGCACTGTGGCAGAGGAGGACTTAATAAGAATAATTTTTCCCTACTTTTATTTTTAAAATTTATGGATTCTTTGCATCCTAACTATGAAGGTCGTAAATAAGAGTAGAAATACAAGTCAGAAAGCTTCAGAAAGTTACCCGTGATAGAAATATATTGTGACATACTAAATTATAGACACAAGGCAATTCTAGAGTTTTCTGAATGTCCTTATAAACAGAGTCCTCTAGTGCTCAGAATTTAATCCACCAGAATAGACGACAGTAACTCTTGTAGTCAAGAATGCAGGACAGACTATTAGAATGAGAATTTCTGTTTTGGAAAGCAGTAACAGGTTTCAGAACTATGCAGTGTAACCCAAAGGCAGCAAAAATCCATTTTGTAACATATCTACAGTGGAATAACCAACATAAATAGAGAACTGTTAGTATGATGAAAAGTGACAAAAGAAAATTAATGCTTTATGGGTAGCATGTCTGCCTTATATATGTATGATCTTAGAACAAGAGAGCTCTTCAGGGAAAGCTTTACTGCAGACAGAAATTAGACTAAAACTTTTACTAAAGAAGTTCATTAACAGCTGGAAAAACTTCTTTATGAATGTGCTAAATTCATGTCCCTGAGACCTTTATATATAGACATGATATTCATACAGAAGATGCATCCAGCTCTGCTGGAGGACATCTCTTTTTTTAAAGGAATTATTTGATAAAATTCAGTGGTTTATGAGAGGCAAAGTTTGGTGAGATTATTGCAAGAGTCTTCTGGCCTGAAAAGCTACAGCACTTCATGGGGGATTTTATCTACAGAGCCACAGTAAATCCATACTTGTGAGAGGAATTCTGAATGACAGTTATATGGATTTTGTTTGCTGTGATGCAGTGCGTAAGACAGACAAGTTATCCACAATCATCTCAGAAAGAAAACTAAATATGCTGATTGAATTGGAATTTACACAATGCTTGCTTCTGCTTTCAATCAAGAAAAGATGTGTCTTTATTGTAGTCTGGCTTCTAACACAGGTTGCTCAGGGCAGGTATTCAGGTTGCTATCCAGGATACTTTGGCACTGGAGAATATAATCTCAGTATGAGTAATTTTTTTTTCCTTACAGCAATATGTTAGATATATCTATCACATTACACTAGTAAAGAAAACTTTCCAAGGAAAATAATTCTTAATATAGCTTCATTCATTCAGTTTTGGCAGAGATTTCAGATTTTTTCTTTTGTAAAGAGCACGTGCTTTTTTTACAATAGAAGACAACTTGTGTCTCAAAAGTGAAAAATAAAAAAAGCCAGTAAGCTTCTGATATAGAAACATTGAAACAAAGAGAAGTATAATTTCCTGTTGCTATTTAACTTCATGCAGTGAAGATAAATAAATGCAAAATGGTTGTCGAACTGGAATTCAATAGCATCATACAAAATCTGTTGAGTACTGGATTGTGTTCAGTGTTTTAAAAATGAATCATTAAGACTGAAAATCTTATGTAAGTTTTCATGCTACATATCAGTAAAACAACAAGACTGTTTCTGCAATTTAGTTTTGTCTATATATTTCAATAAATATTGATGCTTTCTACTCTGGAATTCACTAACCATTGTTAGAAAAAAGAAAAATGCTTGCAGTATCAGTGGAGATATAAGAAATATAATGTAAACTGCTTAACAAGGGTTGAAAGGGTAGATTCTCCTGAATAATATTAAGAAAAGGCAATTCTTTTTCTTAGTTATTCACCTAAGCAGATACCATCATAACAGGGAAACAACTGAACACATCCACCAGAAAAACTAAAAAAAAAAAAAAAGAAAATCAGAGGCTTTTAACTGTAGGTTAGTTACAAACCTCTGTCAGGGGAATTGTAAGATATATCTTTGTAAGATATATCTTTCCATGTCACTTTTCTGGTTCCATAATGGTTTAAAACAAAAATGCTTTCTGTAACGTAAGAGTGATTACGTTCCTAGGTGTATAATTGTAAAATTATTGAGATGCATTTTGCTTTCTGTCTAGTGACAAATAACGAAGAACATGTGTGGCTCCCAGACACCACTAAATCTTCCTTGGTCCCAGATACTCTTAAGAACCCTCACCTTCTATAGGCACAGATGTAAGACACCTTCTTTCTCCAATTCATTTTGGATTGAAAATGCTACTAAATGTGTCATTGTGCTGTTTCCTTTGCTGCTTTCCTTCTTTCCCTGCTCTTAAGAATCACTGAGCCTTAAATGCCCATTTTTTCTTCTCTGTACAATATTAAATTCATCTACTTACAGTCAGACATTAGCATGAAACAGGCATCTTTTCAGCAAAGAGACCAAGAACCCAAAGGGAAAATGCTCACATTTCTTTCTGTCACAGACCAGAGCTCAAATTCAGCTCCCAAGCCAATGAGATGTGGTTGGTCAGGACCATTGTAGCCTTTGGTGCAGTCTGGGCCCTGGGAGAGACATGCAGGAGTCCTGTCGTGGAGTCTTGTAAGTGACATGTTCCACTCCCAAATTCCTAATCCAGAAAAACTAGTAACCAGGATCCTGAGATCTCTCTCTTATTTCAAACCTCTTAGCCGTGGCCACTATTTTTGAGATATCTCCATAAAATCCTTATTTTCTGTTGGATGTTTTAGCTGCACAAAACTTCAAGGATGAGGAAGTTAAGAAATTAATGCAAAACTTGAAGTATGGAAATATATGAACATTGTTTTTTTTCTACCATTGGCCGTGTTTTTCACATACAGTTCTCTCTGGTCCGGGTTACAGTCTGCAACAGAAACACAAAATAGCTCAAAGAAAAAAGCTGGTCTCTGTAGGCATGCACTTTAGTTCTGAGATGTGAGAAAAAGATGGGTTGCTACTTGCCTATATTCTATCAGATTCTCTGTTTTTTTCAAAAGCCATCTGTGTATGCAAAAAAAAAAGCATGTTGGTGCATATACAGCAACTATTTGTTGATGGTTTAGTGTGGAATGAAGAAACCAGACTTATGACCTGTTTCATCTGTTTAGTCTTAACTTACTTGTGGTTCAAAGAAAATCAACTGTTGGAAAAGAAATGAGAATATTGTACAATGTTCTGTGTTGATTTTTCTTGTTAAGACTTTAATAACCAAAGGCTCTTCTTGGCTAAAATGTTGCATCTCTTTGAAAACTTCACTTGAAGCATGCTGTGTGTCCCTTGGTAATGATGGTGGAATTTACTGCAGTTTGCAGCCTGACTTGTCTTTGCTCACTGCTTGGAATCATGGTGTGAACAGCAGCTGCCTTTGAGGTAGCTGTTCCTTAGCAGTGTTAAATGGGATATGCTGTGGCATAATAATTAGTTTAGAAAATTTGAATTCCTTTTAAAATTGATTAATTCCCTGCTGGCTAGACTTTATGGAAAGAGCTAGGATTTATCCACTTTTGTCTTCTACTGATACTGTTTACACTACGGAGCTCACATCCTCTCGTGTTCCACCAGTCTTGCTAATCCTTCCGCATGAGTTGCATGATGAGTAGGAAACATGAGAATCTATTGGGTACCAGATTTTATAGATTTTTGTTACCTGATACAACTTTATTCCTCAGACCTATGATTACTGTATTACTAAATACCTGAAAAGGAATGCTATATCACACTATTTCAGCAATTCTCCCTAGGGAAATTACACTCCCATCCTACATTATTTGAAACCATTCAGAAAATCTTCTAAGAAATCATAGAAATATAACACCTTCAAAGGTTTATTTTACCTAGTAAGATGTTTTGATCTAGTTTCTCCCTTGCTGTGCCTTTGTAAATGGTATATCTCTTCCTGTAGTTGAGGATCTAACACTAAGTTTGAGACAATAATGCAATATTATAATGGACCTTAAAAGACTTCATGTAGAGATTACCAAGGCATCACTATCACTGGATTATGAGAAACCTTTTTGCAATGAAAATGTATAGAGTCTCAGGACTGTGACTGCATCATTGGGGAAAACTGTACGCAGCAGAGCAATCCTAATGGCTGAAATTGTCTCCTCTGGCATTTTGCTTGCGAAGGAGGTGAGAAACTGTTGGACTAATCATTAAAACTGTCAAGAGTTTTAATGATGTTACTGACCGGCCGGGAAGGCATGCTTCAGGTTCTTGTATATAACAAGAAACACCGTATGTTTCTAAGTCACTGACCTTATTTCAGATATTGTCTGTTAGAAGGGGAACTGGCTTTTGATAGCTTTCTTTCATCTGAACATAGGTGACTTGGATTGTAAGAAAGCAAAAGATTCTTTCTAAGTGACCATTCAGAGTGTTGGCTGAGAAACCCGAAATGCCTTTGTGTAAGCAATGAAAGGCTTGTCCAGAGCAGCTCTCTGGACAAAGGCTTTGCCTTTGAGGGATGTTATATACAGAGAACAGTATCTGAAATGCTGTTTTTCAGATTTAGTAGGTAGGTGAGCATTCCTTAGAAGGAATTCTTAGGAATTTTCCTAAAGAACTAAGCACAATATAACAAAGTATGGTAGGGCAAACTGCAGACAGGAAGCTCCTGTTTGTTTCTAAATGTTTACAGAGTAAAGGCTCAAAGAAATCTCATTTAAAAGTAGAGCAACACCATTTTATATACTCATGCATGGTCCCAAAATTTAAGATCAGAATTAGAGGTATCAGATATTTGGTTTCATAGCCTGGACATTGTGCATTTGGAGTGTTTAAAGAGCTCACAGGGCACATTGACTGTGTGTTTGCTGACTAAAGGAGAGATTTTGAGCTCTGGTCATTGAAAGGGCTAACATTTTGGGTGCAGGTTTACGGTGAAGTGGCACATGGTTTTCTTTCTGAGCTTGCAAACTGGCTCCAACACTGATTGAAAACTGTGAATCTCTTATTCCTTATTTTGATGAATTAGTTGTGTCCCTATTTTTATATAAATCTATCTTTCTGAACCTTCAGTGTTCATTTTTTCTAAACCATGTTAAAATAGCCTACAGTTTCAAAGTCAAGTCCTCAAATGTTAGGAAGCTTGTTAGTCCAAGTTCTATAGCAAAGCTTGTTTTATTGTGAGTGTACATATGATGATATAGATGCCAAGCACAGATTTTAGTGATATGATCATGAGGGCTTTGGGTTTGTTTCCTTTTTTCCCCAGAGAGCCATTTCTCAATTAATTGATGGCAAAAAAAGAAAAATATGGAAAAATGCAGAAAAAAACAGAAAAAGGGGAAAATGCAGAAAAAGAGAGAGTGGGACTGGAACCTGCTAGTAGAAGAGCAAACACAGAAACGAATATGCAGATTGAAAAGAAATGGAAAACCCCAGTAGATCCTAAAGGTAGTTTGTTTTTCTGCTGGATAATATTGAAAAACAATATGTTAAAAACTACTGAAAAGTTTTATTAGTAAAGTTAAATTTCTACGTCTTGATTCTGAGTGAAATAGATGAACATAGAAAGTTGCTGCTGGAAACCACAACTTTCTTAATTAACATCACTTAGAACAATCATTACCCTCTGGATTAAATCCCTACCCTGAGAAAGAGAGAAATTCAGAAGAGATCATTAGCAAGAAGTAGTTAACCATGTGCCTCTGAGGATCTTTAGTAACTGACCCCTAGAGCTATGAAGGCCTATTATCACATCTACAAGGAGATAGAACAGAAACTCTCTGCCCACCATTATTCTTAAAATGAGTTTACGAATACACTGATTAGCTGCCCCAATTTTTCTTCTTCATGTTTCCATGTATGATCTGCTTTGATTGCAACTAGAATTGTAACTCCTACTGGTGTCAACAACAGTGGTATTAAAGCACCAGAATTCAACATCTGCATTGCTGTGGCATGTGAGTGTAAAATACTCAAAATAATAACAGATCTTCCAACAGATTAAGTTAAGAAACTGTCCTTTCATGAACGGAAAAGTACAAAAGCACTGGGTGCTAGATGCTCTATAATGTATTCTAATCAAACAGGGGTCACAATAAAATCATACCCTAAATACTTTTTTTTGTAAAATTAGATTAGAGAGTCCCAAGACACAAAAATCAACAATATTAGAACATACCTCTTTGCTTATTTAATTCAGATTTAGCACTGGACAATAATATTGCACAATTATTGAATTGATGGCTGGCTTGAAAACCTGGTGAGATTTTATCCAATATATTTTTATTGCCACTCGATGGTGAAGTATCTTTTTTTAAAAATTATTTTAGTGGACAACATTACCTAAAAATATCTGAAGGGACCAACTGTGACCCTAACGGTGTTAGCAGCACTGAAAGTGTTTAATTTTGCATCTGCACTCTTCTAAAGATGTATCTACTATAGTAGCTAGGTGTGTGCAGTTTTAGTAGTTGCAGCTCTGATGCCAAAGTGGTCAGGTGAGCATGGGGTCCAGAATGGTTCTCAATGGTTGAATATTTTCCAAGGATCTTTTTTGTTTTTTATAGTCCCCTCTCAGATGTGTTACATCAGAACTAGACTGCTACCAGTGCTACAGCCAACTTACTTAAGATCAAGGGGAGAGCATCTTTACTGCAGCACTGACTGTGGGTAAGTGGTCCCTAACATTTTACTGTTTTATTTACCTTTGCAGCCTTGTTTTCATATCATGTACTCACTGTTAAAATGGCATGGGCTCTACTCACACCACCCAAAAAATTTCATGTTATATTGAGAAAATCTACTGACTAGATCATGAAACCTGAACAAAGGAAAATTATTTATACAGGAATGTAAATTATCAAACATGACAAAGTGTTAGTAAACTATTTTTCCCAAGTTAAGGACATAACAAAAAGAATCAATTTTGTAAGTGGTTTTGTCTCTCTTCATATTGTATTTTCTTTGAGTATTATTGAAGTGTACAGATACTATTAAAAAGTTCACTTGCTGTTGGAGCAAGAGTCTTGAACTGAGATTTGCAGGCATTTTTCATGGTTCCTACTTCAGGAAATTGTTATGTATTGATAAGTGATGGCTTCTCATGATAGATTTTGGTGAATAAATGATCTGCTCCTTCAAATTACTTTGATGTTTGAATATCTTGGAGAGCACTTAAGCTGAACTGTAGCACACCTGGTCTTTTTATCTTAGACAGACCTCTTCTTTAAAAAGGACCCCATGTCAGCAATTTTACTTCAGAAGCCTATTCTCCATTGCAATTTCACTTGAGAATATGCTATTGTTATTGCTGCTGTTCATGAAGGTTTGTTGCATTTGATCTTGGTAGTTATGACTGCACAGTAACTCAGATATGATCAGCCTCATACAGTAAACATCTGTGGCACACTGCTCACATGAACACCATGGAAATAACAATTCCTTCTGATTATTGCTGGATTTCATGACTACAGAAAATGGGGAAAATAATTCTTAATGAAATCCCAGGCAAAATGTTGAGGAGTATCGTAAAATAATCAGCTGTATTTTTTGTCACAAATTCAGAAAACTTGCAGTGATGGACATTATCAAGACAGGGTCTGTTACTAGCACCTTCCATGATGAGTTCAAGGAACCAGCTGCAGCACCTATAAATTAGTATGTCTTCATAAATTCTTACTTCTTAGCAATCTAAATATTGTTTTCTTTATGATACTAAAACCAAATTGTAATAATAGTGATACAGTTTCAAAGTCTTGAACTTGAAGGTCTAAACTGTCCAAAGGAAATGAAATGGACTATACTGAATAGACATCCTGAAGATTTTGGAAACTGAAGTGTGTACAGAAAGCAGTAATTTTAATAGATTTTTTAAAACATTTTTTAACCTTTTTAACAATTTAACCTATTTTCAAAAATGGATTTTAGGCTATAGTTCTTAAAGATTCCATCTTGTTTTTTAGTGTGTTTAAATGAAATATTGCTTTACTTTGTGAAAAAGATACAGTCCACAATGTTTAGGTAAACTTCATCAGTGATATCAGTCATTAGTAACTTTAGTCACAGAGATAAAGCATTTTATGGAAATGACTGCAATTCTGCAATAATTTTAATTAGGGAAAATAATTTTTATTGAGAATGAGTGAATTTTCTTAGACCAAATCGAACTGACCTGAATATTTCTGCCTATGCAAACCAGAACTAAACCCCTGAAACTTGCACAAACTTGGAGAAATTCTAATAAAATTATTCTGAGTTTGTTTGTGAGGCTAGTTCTGTAATTCCAAAACATGGAAGAATTGAATTTACTAAAATGCTAAAGCAGGGCAAGGTCTGATGGTATTTCTGTCTGTACTGTGAGCAGAGCAGACTGAGAATATTGTGAGCTTGCCTTCTGGAGACTGGTGCTGCCGTGTTCCCTAGAGTGCTGTAAGAATGGTTTAAAGTGAAGGCTCTGACACTTTCCGTGGGGCAACATTTCACAAGCCAGTAAATATTACTGCCAAAATTCTTTTGTGATATTCTACACAAACAGTCTGTTGCTTTGGCTTTACCTGCATCAAATAGTTGAAAAAGCGAAAAGGATGAAAATTTAAAAAAGAAAAAAAAAAGAGTAAAATACAGAGATGTGTTTCTTTTGGCCAGTTTTGTTATGACTGGGTAAAAATGTAGTAGAATTTACAGAACATCAGCAGAATAATCAAGAAAATAAGAGGCATTGAATATAAGGTGGGAAACATGGAGCATTTTGCTGAGCTTCAGATTGTCATTTTCTTCTGCACTGCAATGAGAAAGAGGAGATAAAGAGATCAGAGATATTTGCAGCTATGTCACAATTGCTAAATACCTCAGTGCGTTTCTTTCCCCAATGTCTTTTTCATGCAATAAAATATTACTCATTTTTCTTCATAACAAAATTTCCTTTGAGCCTTTCTCCTACCTTCTTTAAACCTCAACTACTCTTATAGTTTTTTCTACAGGGTTTTGCCAGTGGATTTTACTTTTTCAAAACTGTATTGAAATCAAGTTTCTGCCTGGGTGCTGGAATCTAGAAAGAATGAAAGGAAATATTTATAATTTCCTTTCCATTCCCATACCTTACCTTTCTTTTAGAAAAGCCATATCTATCCGACCTGGAAACTGGTGAGAGACGTGGGGATTAGTTCACCCAACAAGCAAATCTGAAAATGCTAGTGTGTGTTGGTATGTAACAATTTTGCGATCATTTTAAGGAGCAGTGGAAGTAAAAAAAATTCCAATATTCAATATTAGAAGTCTGTTCTTGTTAATATAAGTGAGATTCTTCTTTCTCACCAAATTGTAGGATTCCTATTGCTTTTTGACAACTTCAACCATAAAGAACTATGCATAATCCTTTAGTTAAAGTACAGGAAATTAGAATTTCATCCAATTTATAGTGCTTGCTTGTAGTGTTGTACCTACCAGGTGAAATGTTCAGGACAAGTGCTTCTACCTGGAGTTTTGCAGGATGAAATGGCAGTTTGCAAACTTATACACTGTCTGCATGCCCCTCTGCTGGCACTGTCAGTCTCAGCTCAGTGACTACAGAGGAACCTTCACGTCATAACCAAACAGGGAGAATAAAAAGCCGTCTGTCTCGTCTCTCCTTCCACAAAGGGAAGATATACAGCAAAAAATCACATCATGTTGATTACTGGTGTGCACTCCGAAGCTGTGGTGTCATTTAATGTCTCCTTTCAGCGCACATTTCTCGATGGCTCAGATTAAAGTGTTCCAAGTGAGCATTTTATTTGGTTCTAATGAGGCTGCTTCAGAATGTTAATTTTCCATTCACTGGACTCTTCAAAGAGCTCAGCATGGCTGCAGAGTACTGAAGACAAACCTCAAGCTGCTGTAAAATTAACTTAGGAATTATAAAAGCAGTAAGTGCATGATTACTATTTTTCTTAATACATAAAAGAAGGAAATGTGTAATTGGCAGTTTAACAAGCTGGCAGCAGCAAATTAAAACTTAACATGATTATGAAATGACAATTTCTGTTAGTAATTAATTGGTATCACCTTTCTGTAGCTCTGTTCAGTACTCTTTGTGCAAACCTTGTATCAATGAGAGAATAATGAGCTAATTAGGTGAAAAATTGGGGGAGTGTGAGCTTACAAAATGATGTAAAATTTCTCTTTCTTTTCTGTGGGATCTATGCAATTTGAGATTGTTTGAAGCAGTACTTGCACACCATAAATATTCATCCAAAAGGACTAAGGAGCTTTGGAGCTGTATGACATTGCAGATATTCCCATATCCATAATTAAAGTGAATTGCATTTGTACTAAAAGGGGAAACATTGGTAAGGCAAGTATCCCTGAATTGCAGTTCTTAGTAAAATTTAGTGTACTTAGCAGTGTAAACACTTAAAATCACAGAAATATATTTCTGGTTTGCAAAGGATAGGAAACTACTGAAGCTGACATGATGTCTTCCCTGATTTGTAATTACTGTGACTAGTCAGAAACAGTTTTTGCATGTCATGTGCAACACATCTTGCAGAGAATCTCTCTGCTACAAGTAGAGGACCATGGTGGGACCATGTCTTGGTAAAGACAAATGTAATATCTTGAATAATCTTTGTTCTTTGGAATCCCAAACCTCACCAGTCTGGACCACATGATTTAGATTTGTATGTCTGGTCTCTGGTAAGCCCCACACAGCCACTCAGTCACTCCCTCCCACTGGGGTGGAGGAGAGAACCAGAAAAGTATAAGTGAGAAAAAGTGGGGTTAAAATGGTGGGTTAAAATAAAGACAGTTTAAGAGGTAAAGCAAGAGCTGCATGTACAAGCAAAGGAAATTGATGAATTAACTCACTGTTTCCCGTGGGCAGGCTTGTGGTCAGCCGCGCCCAGGAGAGCAGGGCTCCATCAGGTGCAGTGGTTACTGGGGAAAACAAACACCATCACTCCAATCATCCCCCCCTTCCTTCTTCCCCCAGCTCTATATTCTGAGCATGTTGCCACGCGGTCTCTAATATCCCTTTGGTTACTTGGGATCAGCTGTCCCAGCTGTTTCCCCTCTGAACTCTTTGTGCACCCCCAGCCTGCTCACTGGTGAGTGGGGTGAGAAGCAGAAAAGCCCTTTACTCTGTGTGAGCTGTGCTCAGCTGTAAGAAATACCTCCCTGTGTTGTCAGCAGTGTTTCTAGCACAAACAGACCCACACCAGATACCATGAACAAAATTAACTCTACCCCAAACAAAACCAGCACAGATGGCAACTAGTCAAATGTGACCTAGACCCATCTTCTGCCTTGTCCCTGTATATGTCTGAAACAGCGCGATTTGAATTAATTTGCCAGAGACCAGATAGTAATGTACTTCCCTAAAATGGGATTCAGATTTCTTTGTTTTCTCAGCTGTCTGACAGAAACCCAAGAGAAACTTCCAGCAGATCAACTCCCCTGTATTCACTATATGTTACAGATAGGAAAGGAATAGAGGAGCTGTATGGGCTACCTCAGGAACATCTGTACTTGGAAAGGTCAGAGGCCTATTTCCCATTTCTGATTTACCCACCCTCCCACAAAGCTCCAGTGGAGTCCTCATCCATCTTGAAGAATCCCCCGAAGGAGACACAGTTCCTTACATTAGCAGCCAAAAGCCATTAGCAAAGGCAGCAGCAGTACAAGGAAAAGGATTAAAACTGCTTCCAGCCACCTCCAGTGCTGCCTTTGTAAAGATGCCAGGGATGTCCAAGAGTAGAGTCAAACATTGCAGGCAGAGCAGCTTCTCCCTTTTTTTTGCAGTATAAACATATGTCAGCATGTGACAGATTTAAGAGCTGTGTTTCAGGTGTGGAACAGAGGAGACTGCAAACGGGCACAGGTGTTCATAGGAAGTGGGTAATACTGCTAACTCCAAATATTACAATGACATAAGTGAGCCTTCATTCATTAGTCCTTAAAAACAGAACAAATTTTAGGTTTTTTTCCTGCAACATCATGGGCAAGAAACTTATCTGTTCTTACATTGTTTCTTCTTTAAATATCCAAATTTGGATTCACCTTCAGAATCTAGGGCTCTGGGTAAGGTATAAAAAATTCAGTGTGTGGAATTGTTATGATGAGTTGACCCTAGCCAGCAACTAAGCACTCCACAGCAGACTGTTCATTCCTAACACTTTATACAACTAAGATAGAAAAGTGCAGTTATCTATCTGGACAAAGACCTTTTTGAAATTGATATATAAAGTAGTAAGTAGAATTGTTGCTACAGAAAAACAGTGTTGAAATGTCATAAGCTACAAATAAAGAAACTAAAAGATAGATTTTTTTAGTTAAGATACCACAAAGAACTTACCTATAGCCATGGCTATTTACCAGCAGTCTTGTTATTTTTAGCAATAGGGGAAGCTGAAATGTGATAGAAACTTTTCAAAATGGACAATTTCTCTGAGAACATGATCCAGGTGTTCCCTGCTGCACAGAGCCATTCAAACACTGGGGGCGGAGAAGGAATAATGTAGGGCTGATTCATCCCTCTTTGTCCTCAGCATAAAGGGTATGCTAATAATTCTGCTTTCTGGTGATCAGGTGATTCAACAAAAATAATTTATCCATATGCTCCACTCCATTAGTTTCCAACAAATTACACTAAGAATGTACCATTTTTTAAATTTCTGGATACCAAGAGAAAACTGCTGAGTATCTGCAACTTTGTCAAAACAAATGAAATTTTGAACTACTTTGAAATATAACTTTTTATTCTGTCAAATGATAGATATTTTTCTTATGAGCACTGATTAGAAATTTACAGTCTAAATTTGGGTCATACAGGTACTGGATTACTGGTTGGGCCACTTTTAGGAGAGACTGATTAAACCCATTTCAAGATATGGTTATGGAATTTTTGACATTTTTGTGTAGATCTTCTGTACAGGATGTCTCAGTAAACCAGTATTCACCTTCTGAATTCCCTTTCAACCTGAATTATCCTGCAATTACAGATTATTCATCTCATGACTTCATTTTATATATAAATATTTTGCTCTAAATAAAGACAAGTGAAAGCCTGCTTTAAACTGCACTGCCATGGTCAAAATTTTTAGTTAGGTGCTGCTGGAAAAGGAGGTAAATAATATTTGTGAAAATGAGAAAAACCACAGAGAAAAACATGGACATAAGCTGAACAGGACTTTTATGTTTCAAAGACAAGTCTAAAGAGAGAGTTTTTAAGTAGAGTTTGCAACAAGACTCAAAAATTGTCAGCAAAAACTTTATATCTATTTGTTGATTTTTAGTATCCTCTATGTACTTGACTTTACACATGAGTAGAATTGCATCTTGACTTGGTCACCTATTCCTCCTAGACCTGCATGTAAAAGTCCAAATTCCAGAGACCAGCTCACATCAAATGTGATGACAATAAATGATACAATAATTTAAATAGGGCTTGGGTGTATAGTCAATTAGAAAAGAAACTGGAAGGCCTAAAATGGCATACTATCTGAGACGTAGCTGTCAATTTAGAGAAGACTTGAAAAAAAAGTATCAGTTTATTTAAGGCATTAAATAAATGCATTTAAGGCATTTGAAAGAATATAAACACCCTTCATGACTTACAAGAGAATATAAACCGTGTATTTATTTGGAGATTTCTCACAATTTGTAAACATGAAAGTTATGAAGGAGAGTTTATTTTCAATATTAGGCTGGCATTAACCTAAAATATTGATTTCTGGTTTATTTGATACTGACATTTATTTTCTGCATTTATTATAGTAGGTCTTTTGATAGTTTTATTAACTTTTGAAAATAAATGTATATTTTGTTCTGAAACCCAGTTAAATTTTACATATTGATGAAGAGTGTTAAAGAGGATGAAAAATACATACTGATTTTCTGTCAAAACATACCACATTAAAACATCAGAGCAGTGCATATAACACTGTGAAAAGCTATAGGCACGTTGACTGACAGTAGAATCAAAATTGCATTAAAAGTCATCTTCTCATCCAAAAAAACAAATAAATTATATCCAATTGAAAAAAAAAAGAAATATGCACTCTGAGAAAAGTGCCCTGTAGGAAAACATGAAGAGAGACTAGTTTAAATTTATACTGAAATGGAAGAGGAAAAAAACGTATTTAGAAAATTAGTTTTGAAATTTGCAAGACTTTTAAAGTTTCTTTGTTTCAATGAAAACACAAGGCCAAAAATAAATAATAAAAAAAATTTATTTAATTCTTTAGCTTTGTTACAACAAATTAACAAAACTAATTCTAATTAGCTAATTGGCTAATTAGAATTAATTCTTTAGCTTTGTTACAACAAATTAAAACAGCAAATTAAAACAACAATCTACAACCTCTTATTATCCATAAAAAGAGATGTGGACTTCAGCTGAGACAGACTTGTATTGTATTTCTGCTGGCCATATTAAGAACCAGGGGATTGTATTGGCCTGTTAGTCATCTTTTCTGTTTTTAGATAGGATTACTATAATAATTCAGCTCCTTACTCTTAATGCTCTTGTTTTGCTTACATAGAAGGTATATGGAAGGCGTGCAATGACATTATAGTTATGACTGTGTGTAGTCAAATGGCAGCACTGAGCTAATTGTCAGCTGAGATAATAGTTTGGGACAAGGGGCAGTGATAGGGGCCAGTTAATTATGATCTGTACAGCAGAAGGCTCTGTCAGGGAGGCACTGATCAGTAGGAGAAGTTCACAGCCTTGAAACAGATTAACTGCAATCAGAAAGGCTGCAATCATCTGACTGCACTCTTACTCCCAGTAAGTTCTTGTCAGGCACCACTATTCCACTTGCTTTGGAATCTTCCTCCTTTGGATGATTCCTTCCCCATCCACTAAGCCTTTATGCCATCTATCCCTGACAGACAGCCTAGACAGAACTGCCACCAAACCCAGCTGACGAATTACCTAATGTTTGCACAGAGTTGTCTAAAGCACTAATAAAGCTGGTATCAAAGTGTTGAGTAAATCACTTCTGAGATTTGTAGCACATCTTGCTTCTCTATGAGTTTCATTTGGAAAGTATAAAGAAACTGTCTTCAAGAAAATTTGACATGTGAAATCTTCTGATTTTTGGAGAACAAGTGGTGACAGCCAGAACATAACACATCTCTTGGAGTTCAAAGTATCTGCACCACAATTAATTACTTACTGTGCTGTTCATTTTGCATGAACCTCATCTCAGTTAATTGAACACGTCACTGGGGGAGACAAAGATGTAATTTGCTGCTACTGACTGTAGTTGCTTGTGTCTAATCTGCAAAACTGAGTCTGTCACTCTTTTGAATCTGGTTTGGGTTATTTTGTGCAGAGCTTTTTCTTCAATATCTGCTTTTCTCAGCATGAGAGCACCATGTTTTTCACCCTGTGTTCTTAATTCAAAGACTTTGCTCTTCAGCAATTTCATTGCTCTTCTGAATAATTCTCTTACCAGGATTCAGAGAAAGATTTCTGATGGTTACCAATCTGGGACCTAATGGACTCTTTAGTTTTAGAATGCAAATGATATTACATCAATAATAAAAGGATATTTACATTTGCATAGCACTTATCATCCTAGAGGAGCCTTTTTCATGTTAGTAGATGTAGGACAATAGTTTGACCCAAGAAAAGACATAATCAAAGACATGTCTCTTGCAAAAAAACCAAGAAATGCACAGGGATCATAAGGATAAATCATTATTCTTAGTGTTGTAGTTTTCTCTTTTGACTGTATGAACCCTGAATTACTATTTGTACTATCACAGTTTTGAGAGGAATAGGAGAGGTGTCTTGCCCAGCATGGTAACTGGCAAACCGATTGGAAGTCCATCAAAATCTCCCACTACCTGCACAGGTACTTTAACTACATTGATCCTGTACAGAATGCAGGCATTACCTCTTTTGCCTCTATTTTAAAGAAGTTACTAAAGTGTTTTGTGAAAGGAAGAATTCCAGCATGTTGACATGCTCTGGATCTGCTGCCACAGTAAGATACCGAAGGATAGAGAAATAAAAAAGGTTTGACCAGCTGCTCTTGCTGGGGTGCTCCAGGGCACATGTAGACACACAGATTTCTAAGTGCTTAGGAAACTTTAAGGTTAAACGAGGGGATAGCTAGGTAGTTTAATGCCTCTAAACTTGAACAGCAGCTATCTGTGGGTATTCTGGATTGTAGCTTTAGATTTAGGAGCCTCGATTCTGTGTCAAGTCTTGCCTCAGGCACCGAAGTGCTTAGCTGGAGCTATCCCCAGAACCCCAGCTGGTACACATCAGTAGAGATCAGTTATACTCAGGAGAATCATAGCACATGATCCCACTTGCTGCAGGCAGAAATTTCACTTGCTGTTGAAATGAGCTGCTCTAGAACAAGCAGATGAAGAAGATGCCTAAGAAAAAATAGTGTTTATGGTGACATTTAGATATAGGGTTTAAATTAGGATTCTTTCCTAAGTGCACTCAAATGTGCACTTGCACTGCAGAAAGCCAACCACATCCTGGGCTGCATCAAAAGCAGCGTGGCTGGCAGGGTGAGAGAGATAATTCTGCCCCTCTACACTCTGCTTTTATGAGACTCTGCCTGTGGTGCTGCATCCGGCTCTGGGGCCCACAGTATAAGAGAGACATGAACATGTTGGAGTAGATGCAGAAGAGGGTCACAAAGATGATCAGATGGATGGAACACCTCTCCTATGAAATCATGCTGAGAGAGCTGGGGTTGTTCAGCCTGGAAAAGAGAAGGCTCTGGGGAGACCTTTATTGCATCCATCCAGTACTTAAAGATTGCTTTTAAGGAACACTTTTAAGCCAGGCCTATTTTGATAGGACAGGAGGTGATTGTTTTTTAAAACATAGGGTAGATTTAGACTACACATAAAGAAGAAATTCTTTACTGTGAGGGCGATGAGACACTGTAACAGATTGCCCAGAGAAATTCTGGATACCCCATCCCTGGGAGTGTTCAAGGCCAAGCTGGATGAAGCTCTGAGCAGCCTGGTCTAGTGGAAAGTGCCCCTGCCTACAGCATGGTGGTTGGAACTGGATCACCTTTCAGGCCCCTTCAAACCCAAATGTTTCATGAATCTATGACTCTAAACCAGCTAAAATCGGAAATAAAATAGCAGTTGGTTTATGTCTTTGAATTTTGTAATTTATCTCAGAAGAGTTTATAAGGAATGTTACGGGTTGCAGTGTTAACAAACAATTTTTATCCACAGCAACTCTCTTGTCCATCCTTCTTGCCATGGCTTTTTATATTAACCTTTATATTCCTGTACCTGTAATGAGTTTAGCACAGAAACCATAAGCTTGTTGTGGTAGCAGCTGTAACAAAGTGTCAGAATGGATCAAAGGGAATGGAGTTGTATAGCGAGGAGAGGTTCTTTGTGCCTCTTACACTTCCTTCTGAAAGAAACCAATCTAAGGCAGGGACATGCATCTTTAGGTGTCTGTGATGCACTTGCTGTAAGAGTTCAGTTCTGCTGGGCTGACCACCAAGCACTTCCAACCCAGGAACATTTATTGAGAAATTAAAGTGATATGAATTCTGTTTTATTTCTCTTTCTGGAACAACATCAAGTGACTTTATATCTTACAGAGTCTATCCAAACCTGTTAGTCCTTTAAGAAACCCTTCTTGGATGCCAGCCCAGGATAGCACTGTTTTCCAGGGCCAAGAAATAAAGTTTGAATAATTTAAAGTGTGAAAGACAGAAAAAAAAATGTTCACGTTCTGCACTATAAATGCAAAAAATATTATCAGGCTTTCAGCCAAATGCCATGGTACACTAGAAATGCTTATGCCACAAATGCATAATAATTCTTGTTAATGCTAAATGGAACAGTTGTTACTGATCATATTTAGTTTGGAAGAGAACAGCAGTGAGTAACTGTGCTCTGTAAAAGGCTCAGAGTTTGGTCTTAGAATTTTTTCAGGATTTCAAATGATAGCTAAAGATTATAAGGCAGTGTTTTCTTGTGTGTGCTTTTTTTTCACTGGAAAATGCAGTTAGTTTAAACAGTCAATTTCCTTTTATCAAGTCTTTCTCTTAGAAGTCCTTTGGTTTATATACACAGTTAAATATTCTCTAGCTCAGGGTAATTTAATAGCCTGCTGCTATAATATAGAGGCTAGGTTAATTACATGGAAGATGAAGACCACAGCTTCAAATATTTTGTAGTAATTGATGTGACTTATGTTCCATGCAGCTGCCATACCCACCACATTTTCTGAAATCTTATTCTTCTAGCAGCTTTGAGTAAAATGTTTTTCTGGCTCATTCTGCTGGTAGTGATTCCTCCCATTGAGAAGAAATTCTTCTGAACCCTTATCCTCTAGTTTTGCAGTGCCAGTTTCTGACCTTGGCTTCTAAGAAATAAATGTTGTGTGCCCAGTGAAATAGAATAATGTGCTTAAATGAAGTACAACAACGTGTTTAAGGTCTAGGACAGAATTTGTTGCTGTTAACTATGGCATATTAAATGACCAAGGAGAAGAAAGACACTAGTTCAGCCTTTTTGTACTTTCTGTGTGCTCTGTGACAATTTGTGTAGCCTGGGTCTTTATATCCCAAACTCCCTGCATCCTAAGATGCAGTAAACACAACAATGGTCTCACCAGGCTGAACCCTATCCCCAAATTCTCCATCCTTGCTCCCAGCTGAGGGCTTCCTGTGAATATGACTTGTGCCATCTCAACACCCTGGCATTCCTTGCACTCACAGGGCTCTTTTCTCACTATTGGCAAATTCTGCACCTGAGTGTCTCAACCAGCATAATGTTGGTGGAATTGCCTCTTTGCCTGCAGCTTTTCTACCATCAGCAAGTGTTCCTTCTCTCCTAGGAAGGTGGGTCTAGTCTTGCTATGGTGCCCATATAGCCATATTGTCCATTTACACCTTGTCTCGTCAACCCTGAAAATGAGCAGAAACAGGAATGTGAAAAAGCCCCACCCCTATCCTGTCAGAGGATTGCTGCCACTCTATTCATGCCTATACTGCCTTTTTAAATCCCACCTGCTTTTTCTTCTTTTGTCCTGAATGGCTCCACCTCAAGGCTATGCTATTCCTGTGACTGCTAGAAAGCATACAGCTTCCATGAGTAGTGAGAAGGGAAGGAAAGAGAAAAGGAATAGATAACAATGGATTACTTTTTTCTCTTCTTTCATCCATATCAACAGCCTCAGGTTTGAGGAATACTGCTCAATTTACTGGAAGATACTAGGCAACTGAGGAGGAGATCTGATTTTTCCTATGTATTAGGTCTAGTATTTCCAGCAGAGGTAGGAAAAAACTAACATAATTTTAAAGGCTCTGCTCAACAGAGTACAGCCATGAAGAAGTGCAAGGAAGGAATTGTGTGGTCAGGGAGGTGACCATGCTGTACAGGAGGATGGTAAAAGGATGTGTCCACGGTGCAGTGCAGTGCTGTACAGACACCTGAGTAGCTCTGCTACAGTTCTAAATTTAAAAGCAATAGGATGGTGTCAGCATCTTCTTGCAGCCAACTTAGCTGTGCTGAGTGGCAGCACTAATTAGCACGGGAACACTGCTGCGCTAATGCAAATATGCAGGACTAAGCAAGTATGGGTGAGCTGAGCCAGGTGAATGCTCTGCTCTGCTCCAGGCTACCCTGACTGCACAGCTTGGATCCTGAAAGAGCTTGGCTTGCATAGCCTACCTGTAGGGAGACACTGTGGGGAGAATCATTTACTGTTCATAAATACTTGGGTGGGAAAGCACTAGAAAGGGAGAGAGATTAAGTGAGCTAAAGAGCAGGCTTGGCACAATAACAAACTGGGAGGGATTTTTTAAAATTATTTAATTTTGTACTTTAAATGGTGGTTAGGGACCCCCCAGATGGTGCTATTGGTGAATATTCAGAATTTGTACAAATATAAGAATTTTAGAAAGAAAAAGTAAGAAATATAAAAGTGAAGGGACAGAACACTTCAGCAGTGTTAGTGGTTCTGTGCACTTTAAAGGTGCTTAATAAAGTCTGAAACAGCTTAGTCAGGTGCCCAGATAGAAGTCTGAATCTTGCTGTATCAAAGGTTTTGTTTCTGTTCTCCCCTCCTCCCCACCTTTAAGTGGTTTTTACTTCATCTAGTTCGACAGATAGCTTTGCTAAAAGGAACTGACTACAGATTTTGACATTATGGTGGTTTCTGCAGTAAGCATCCAGTGTGAAACAATCGTGAAATACAAATGCAGTGGTTCCCTATTTGTCTCTTTTGGAAGTAATGCTAATTAAAATTTTAACTTGAACGTTTAATGGCTAATTGTTAAAGAGATGAATGGGAAAAAATATTGTGTTTGAAACCCAGAAAGGAAATTGCTCCAGGGAAGAAAATGAAAAGGGTAAAAAAGTAGCAATGGTCAGAGAGAAGGAAAGAGGGGTAGGGGAAAGTGTAAAACTGTTAATGGTCCAACAGGCCATCTCATTTTCATACTGAATGCTGTTGTGAGGCACTTAAGACATTAGAAATAAAATGAACTTTCACAATTAAACATTAGAAATAGAATGAAATCACACAGTTTTGCAAGAATGAGAGTTATTTACCTTTGTGTAGCCTGTTGAAGTCTCTTAAGTTAGTTTTGTACCCAAACCAGTGAAAAATAGTTGAAATATTTGAGATTTAGGGTTCTGTGTTGGCTGAGTTTGGCAATGGGGGTGGGCATCCTCTGCTCTGTTTGAAAAGCTGAAGTTTGTTGCTCCTTTCTAAATAGTTTTCCAGTGATGGAAAATTGCAAAAGTTCTGGCATGTCACTTGTTCTGAAGCCTTTAATTACAGTCAGACATGAGGGTGAGAGGTTCCTTCAACCACCCAAGGTCATAAATGCCCAGAAGAAATACACCCTACACTCTGTGCACTGTGAGTCCTCAAGCAGATCTCATTTGTCCATACTGACAATCAGAAATAAAACAGCTCACTTGGTTTTAGAAATCCATACCAAAAAGCTTTTATGCATTGTAGCATTTAATGTGTAGCTATAAATTAAACTATAGAAGGGAAAGTGATAGTCCATCTGAGACAAAATTTTCTATGGACTACCACACAACCTCGTTTTGATGCAGATTTGATTCAGTTTTCAAATCTTTGTGCAATGACGATCTATTTCAAATACCGTGTAAACCAAGACTTGATTATTATCTGCAGATCAGTTCAGACAGGGAAGAAGCCAGAAAAGAGGAATTGTTTCATTTAAAAAAATATAATTCTTACCTTCACAGTTATTGAATCTCTTTTTGAAAAAGAAAAACAGTATAATCAAACAATTAGCTTTTCATAATCAAAGTTAAATGTGAAGGAATGAAATCATGCACTTAATCTCTCTGCCAAAAGTAACAGATATTCTTTCTTTAGAATAGGGAAAGTGATATTTGAGAAACAGTGTTACTTCCACCGTTTCTCCTCTTTTCCCCTTTGTCAAGAAAATAGGCAAACTAAGACTAGATCTAAAGAAATATGCAAGTACGGAGATGATAAAAGCCTGTTTTAAGCAAAACAGAAGCAAAAACTCTAGAGCCTTATTATTCAAGTGTTATTTCTATACTTCTTTCCCACAGGTGAGTTAGGGGCTTGTTTATTTTTCTCAGTAACAGTGGTTAAGTCTTTACCAAAACTTTGGTAAGAATATCTGGGAAAATCTAAGTGGAAGTGGTGCTGTGGTATGTGGTACTCTCTGAAGGCTTAAAAATGGAATTAATGGGATCTTAGTCAATAAGTAGGTAAGAGTGATGTGAAAGCTGCACATTACATCTCATACACATGAGAGAAATGGATGGCAGATAAACAGTTGTTTACCTGCAGTTGGTCATGGACTCTTAGTGGTCTTGTTAAAACTCTGTCCTTGGTGAGTCTGGCAGCCCTCTGTAGGTGGGAAAATTATTAAGTTAATTTAAAGTCAATAGCTAGAAAATTAACACGCAGAATCTAGAAAATATTGAATAGGAAACCCAGATAACATAGCAGATTCCATGATCTGTGTTTTCCTCCATGTAGTCTGGGTACACATGCTCTATTTTTCAAAGTGTGAAGGTGAAACAGAGACCTGCTTTTTTTTAACTACAATCAGGATAAGCAAAACACTTTACCCAGATTATGTTTTCTGGATAGTAAGGGCAGAAAAAAAGCTAACATTTCACTGACAGACTGTGTTCATGGATTATCATCATCGAAAAACAACCACAGTATTTCACTACTTCAAATACCCAAATTAATGTTTTCTGATAACTGAATCCAATTCTCCTTCCCCAACAAAACAGGTCTTAAACAATTATGCCCTCGATACTTCACACTCATGCTTTCCTGCAGTTTGATTGAATAGCTCCCTCTCTTTCCAATAAGAAAATGCTTAAAAACTGATTGTAAAAATTCCAGTAAAAGGCATTTCAAATAATTTGCAACTTTCTTTTCTTGTTTTCAATATATGATAATTTCCTTCTTGCTTGGAAAGTCTGAATTTCAAATGCATTCCATGTTGGTTAGTGAAAGACATTGTATGATAATACTTTGTTCTCTTTCCCCATGAACAGAGCAAATAGGAGGTCGTAAAGACTTTAATTACACTGACTTTCTTCAGAGAGCCCAGCCTTTTGAAACAATTTAGTTGCTTTGCACCAAAAGCTCGTTCAATCCTCTAATTCCTCACACAAGAATAAGGTGCGGGGTTCTTACATTGTCTGAGTGCCATTTATAGCTGAAGAGAAGTAAAAATCAACCAGTTCCTTGGAAAAGATGCTTCTGATCCCAGTGTGACTAAAGATGTGAAACAGCATGGCACTTATACTAGATGATCACATACCTGATCCATAAATCCCCAGGCCATTGTCTTGCAATGTAATTTGGAACAGCACAATACTCTGAAGCATGGAACCAACTCATGTAATCAATACTTTTCTGTTCAGGTGCATCCTGTAGCTTTATGTGCAAATACAGTATGAGATGAGGAAGTGATTCTCAAGGCAGGAAATAATTTTAAATCAAGAAAATGTTGTATTTCTGTACTAGAAAGAGTATTCTCAGTTGCAGCAGTGCAAACCCTCGGGCAGCTCTCCCCCTGCTGCTGGGGAGGACTGCCCAGGAGCTTGAACACACAGAGAGAGCTCCTAGTGGCCGCGAGCTGTGCGGCTGTTCAGACTCGGTCCTCGAAGAAGCGTCGCAGGTTTAGAAAGGCAGCTGTTTCATTCCAGGTTTCCACGGTGGTTTTATTTAGGATAATAGGGGAAGGGACTGGGAGACTGTGGAGGCGGGGAGGGGAGATGGGGGAGGATGTTGGTTCCATCGAGGCCGGAATAAAAGAGAGCTCATTCTGGGTCCCGCCAGGGCTTTTATCCGTGGGGCTGAGAGGCGGTCTTGACTCACATCATTGAGTCAGGAGGGGTCAAGGGGGCAGGGTCATGGAAGGGAAAAACGTGTTACAACACTTAGTGATCTGCATCTCCAGATTACTTTAGCTAATATGACTACACCAGAACATGAAACACTAAAATGAGCATTGAATTAAACATGCTTAAATTGAGCACCAGTACACACTTGTAGTGGTTTGATGACTATTACAGGACTGAGAAAGTCCTAGTCCCTAGGAGACTTGTCTTTAAACTATCCCAGTTTTACAGTATGTAACTGCCGCTAGCCTGCCTTGTTCCACAGAAACTGTGTCATTGTCTTCTGACTTAAAGTCTTTAAGAGGTGTTGAGGTTAATACAAGATAACAAAGACAAGAATGAGCAAAAGCCATACAAAACCTTGTGGACTACACAGTATCTATGTTTTCTCACATTCCTTTCTTCTCTCTAAGTGTTTTGTAAGCTCTTACAACTTCTTTATTCTCCTTTTTTGTGATTTCTCTCTTGTTTGAAAGCTTGTCTGTATGCCTGGCTTGACTTGTCTCCAGAACTGTGTGTGTTTGGGGACTCAGCACTGTGCCACAAAACTCTTATGTGTTTGCTGCATGTCTGGTAGCAGTTATATACTTGCAGCAATATGATTTTTACATTGATAACTCAGGCCCAAGGTGAATAAAGTCCTTTCAAAAGGCAGACTCAGATTACAAAAAAGCCAATAATAGAACATCTTGGCAGGAAAAAAGGTTACAGCCTGCCTATGCAACAGGCAGCAGACTTGAAATAATTTCTTTAATTCAAAATCCCTTAAATCAGTATACACTGATGAGATCTACATATGCAGAACTGTTGGTTACATATTTTGTATTCTAAGAAATGTTCAGCCACTTCAGAAGCAATGAGTGGAAACGAGAAACACACAGTGTAATAATTGGAGAAGTGTGTGATATCAAGTACAATCCACATTAATAGGCAGCAGAGCTACTGCAGTATGAATTATATTAGTCTTGTGTCTTTTGTGTGAAGCCTTGTGCAGGACATTCCTGGCTTTACACACTATTGCCCAGTATATCTGTGTCTCAGTGTCTCCTCAAGCTCCAAGCCCTTTCGCTCCAGACACGGAAGAAGGAAGGGCTGAAGCTGGAAGGAAGTTTCCTTTCTTTCCTTGCTGGCAGCATTGTCCTTCCTGCCTGACAGGGTGCTGGCATAGCTGTGAAGTGTTTGGGGTCCGTGGGCCTGGGAGGGAAAAAAAGTCAATGCACACCAGCTTAGGCACAGAAAACTGCTGTCACTGAGGGCAAAGGAGTACTGTAGTGAAGGATCACTGCACACTTTCCTTGTCTCCTTGTGCTTTTACTATTCCCATGCCAGCTCCCACTGTGCTTTGCAGAAGACAGTACTAGGCCAAGGGGAACTTTGGTCTGATGCACTATGACCATTCTTGAATGACAGCTAATGTACAGAGAAGCACTAGAGGTGCCTGAACTAAGCCATACCAAATGCAAAAGAACAGATCTTGATCTAGGGGTCAGGGACTGTGATATTCTGCCTTGAGACATGTAAAACCAGAAGGTCTAACATGTGAGCTGGCACATTCAGGATCATCACTTAAGAAACACAAGTAGCCCCTACCCCCTTACTAGCCCCTTCATGATGTTACTTTGTCTCCACAGACTAGCTGTGACTTGTACCTATCTGAGGAGATGCTGAAGGTGGGTCAGAACAGAGCTCACTGTAGTCTCCTGGTGTGCAGTGTGTGTACAATCTCTGTTTGTGGTTCTTTGCTGTCTGTAACTCATATTAGCTCATAGTAGCTATAATTTTTACAGAGTCAGCTCTGCCATAAGTGATTCCAGAGAATTCAGAGGAGAGAAAGATCTAATCTTTCTTCTCCCATCAACATCAGCACAAAGAACTTGATTGTATCAACAGAGAGGAAAATACCGTCTCCTGCCAATTAAACTCAATCTCCTCCAGACACTGATTTTCATGCTTCTACTGACCTTCTTTCCTAGATGGAACCATGTGTTCCATCAAATTTAATTCTTCCTTATTTTTCTGTTAAATGTTTGCTATTGTCTGCTACAGGGTTTGCCTCCTGCACTGCTTAAAGCATGTGATAGCCTGTTAGGCCACACTTTCTATCACATTTTCACTCCTCACAGTCTCAATAGTGTCAGGTTGTCACAACAAATACTTTTACAACACCCTTTCTGAAGAGGTGGTTTCTGTCTTTTTTTTTCCTTTTTTTTTTTCTTTTGACATTTGAGGAAGATTAAATCAGGTAACAGCTACAATTGGAGAGCTACTTAAGAAACTGTTAACTGTTATCTATCATGGGTACAGGATGTCAGTTGGCTCCACACTGCTCTTTAAACTGATCTCAAGATGGACAGTCACCAGCTGAGGAGCTAAGAAAGACATTTTATTTACTTATCATTTGGTTATGTCACTGTTGGCCCAAAAGTAATGCCATCAGTATTGAAAATGTATTTAACATATTTTCTGAAGGCATTTATATCCTTTTTTCTTTACGAAAACTTCAGCTGAAACTGAGGTTAGGGTCTTATTAAGTTAAGCCCTTACTCTTCAAATCATTCCTTTTGAAAAGGTTATTAATTCCATGTTATCATCCCTAGTGTTAAAGGAGAAGCTGCTGCCTGAGCATTCTCCCTTTAACACTATGTTTATCCCAGCTGGACAGTGTACGTAGTAAATATCAGGTCTATGCTTTTCTTTCATTTTCATCTTACAGTATTGGACCACTGATCTAATGTGTGAATTTTTGGATCATTGTTTCTCTTGTCAAGAGGGCTTATGAAACTAATTCCAGTAACACAGCCCAGGGAAAGTAGCTTTCCCCTTCTCAGAACATTCAGATACCAAATTCTCCCTCTAAGCTGCTTAACCTGCTCCTCAGGTGTCTCAGTAACTTCCAAGGACAATGCAAGTGGCATGGAAGTGAGATCACAATCCCCATTCCTCTGCCCATTTCAAGGTTTCCCCTGAGCAGAGGACTCCTCTGGCTGCTGAATCATGTAATCTGCTTGCCTGAGCTGAGTAGGAGGGCACAGGGCAATTGTCAAGATAAAAGTTGTATTGCTGCACTGTGGTAATTGGTAAACATTGTCTTTTATTTAAAAGTGAGAAAAAATATTATTTGTGTAACTATAAGTTAGCACTCAATGGTGTGCATAGGGATGTTGCCTATAAACGACATCACAGCTGTGGTTCTACTCTCTTCTCACCCCAGATGCTTCCTTACAGCTTCATGTCTGGCTGGGGACACCTCGTAGCAATTTACAAGCAGCTGAGCCAAAAGATGTGCAACAAATGACAGAAATATTGAAAATTAGAAACCAGGGGGCATGTAGTGCAGCGAGCTGTGTAGTACATGCACATGAACATCTTTGATATTTGATGACACTAATCAGGCTAAAACTCCAACATAGATTCTGCATTTGCAGAGTTTTTAAAAAATAAAATAATCTCCTGTGTACATAAAAATTCCAGTTGTCACAGGCAATGCTAGAACCATCTCACTGCTGATGAATACACAGAACTGACTTGTGGAATCACCCACTTTCTAAAATAAGCTTCCACTCTGTGGCTGTGTGTTTATGTGTGTTAGCCCTTGAAAATTTCTTCTTGGGACCAATGGGCATTTTTGATGCATTCCCCTATGGCCCATTGATTCTCAGGAGTGTATTTAAAGACCTTACTAAATTGCTCTTTTGGGTATGCCCCAGAGACAATTCTCAAATGCTCCCAGCTTCTCAAGTACTCTAAGTAATCTGAGCTCATTCTCTCTGCCTCAGAGATGATTAATTCCATGCCATTTTTAAGTCTGACCTACATTTTGGCTTCAACCTTTCAGCCTTCATTTTTTAGGCATAGAGCATTTTTTCTTTAAACGGGAAAAAACATAATTTTATTTATTATCTTTTCACTCAAATACCTTCAACTTTTGCTTAGTTAGAAAAAAAAAATCCAAAGTACCTATGAAACCAGTGTTTTAGGTACAGTTATTCAACAGTTTGATCAGTTGAACCTGTCAGAAAAGACACCACCAGTTGTATTTGGAAACCATGATTTTCCTGCACTGTGATTAGTGAATGAGTGAATGAGTCAGAATCATATGGGAGAGTCTTGCAGTCATCAGCTGGGAGCTGGCAAATGTCTGGAACACAAGACTGATCACAGAAAATTCAAAAGACTTTCCGTGGTACATGCCAAGAGTGAGATCTGATTAGCTTTAATGAAGTGGTTTAGATAGAACTTTTAGTTCACATTGGGCTGGTTTTAGAATACCCTTTCTTGGGTTGCTCTTTCCTTGAAAAAAAATAGCCTCTCTTAAAAACACTCTTTTCTAGTAGGATCTAAGGTTGAAAAGTCAGCTGTAATGGAAAATATCAGTAGAAGAAAAAAAAAAAACTAAATTAAATTTTCTTGCATGAATTCCAATTATTTCCTTTTTGTATTTGATTTTATATTATTTACAAAAATTGATACTATACATGACTGAGCATACATTTATTTCCATCATTAGTGATGTGTAAAATTTGCTGCTATCACTCACATTGCTAGACACTTTTACTGTAGAAAATGGAAGATAATTGGTACTTCAGGCAGGCCACAAATCTTTCCTGGCAGCTGTGTGCCACTCACAGCACAGTGATTGCAAAAATTAGTTAATTCAAGAGGAATATTATATTCCTTGAACCCTGGCATAAATCTCTCCAAATTCTGCAGGCATTACTGCCGTCAAGTTAAAAGATAGATTTCCATCAGCCTACTTGATTTGGTGTGTATCTCCTGATTTAGATGCCACTTTTCTAAAACTGAATTATATTGCCAGTTAAGTCTATGAGAAGAGACTTTAAATGGCTGGGTTTAGGAATATTGGGCTAGTCTGTTGTTTTTATTTACCAATCTTCTTTGGGCTGTAAATTCCAAACTGCTGGTGTTTTCTACTTCATTACCTTTGCAAATGAAAACTAATGAGAGTGCAGTGTTTATGTATTGGTAAGAATCTGTCCTTTTGTACATTTGTGATGATTTTCTTTTTTCGTGTTAAGGATACGAAGTTAGAAATTTCTCTAACAAACCTAAGAATTTTTTTCAATGCTCACCCAAGCAGAGTTCACCTGGATTTGATATGATTGTCCATGCTACCTAGTGTTTATAAATTTTACCAAATTTTGTACTGCAAGCATCAATAATTTCCATTTTTTTCTGACATACCCAAGCTTCAAGAAGATAATACAAGATGTACCAGTATTTTCAGACCAATTAAAATCTCCTTAAGGTGGAATATTGCCTGTGAAAAGCCTCATGTGAGGGTTTTTCAAAACAAAAAGTATTGTTACAGCATACCTGCACATGGAACTTTGGCTCTCTCTGTGACTCAGACCTCTGGCACTTCTTGTGGACCAGGAGTTAACCTCAAAGTGATACTTGCATATGGAATAATTGTAGTCAAGTGTGCATTTTTGGTGCAATGTTCTGAGCACAAAAGGTACAAAAGCAAAAATATACAGCCTGTTTTGAAGGGTAAGTATAAATTAAGTTAATAGTGCCAATAGAACAATTATATGAGGGTGAAACGTTTTCTGGTGCTCTGAGAAAGCTCATCTTATTTGCTGACTGAACTTGTTTTTTACTAACTAAAAGGGGAACAAATCTGTGAGTCAAACAGTGCCACTGTTGTGATGGGGACAGCCATCAATGAATTTTTCCAAGTTCTTTACATCTAAAGAAATTAATGCCAGAGATTATGATAGTCAGGTGAGGTAATGATTGATCTCCTTGTTTGGTTGGTTGGTTTGGTTGGTTTTTTGTGAAAACACAGTACTCTGTAATAGTCTTGTTTTTCTATTACATAGAAGAAAACTGGTTTCATTCTTAAAACTATGGAAATAAGACTTTGTTGGCAATTTTGGCAGAATGTTGGAAAAATGCATTCTCAAGAAAAGTGACTTTTTTGCAAAGCAAAACTATTGTTACAATAGACCATCATAATTTTGCCACACACAGCAAAATTTAAAATTTATGCTCTTCAAAAAGTCACAAAATTTCTTTTACTGAACTGGAACTGAGAGCAAGAGAACTGAGAACAAGCTGAAGACAAGAGATTACTCTCATATACTATTGCAAAGTGAAAAATAAGCAAGGTTTCTGATGTTGGACTGAAAAAACTTCTCATCGAGACCTGTTTCTGGCTAGCACAGGAAATATAATCACACTCATTTCCATAACAATGTCCATCTCGGAAGATGCAACTATGAACATGAAAAGTAGAATTAAGAATTTTGGCTTCCTCTGGTGGAGCTTGTATTCAAAGTAAATGTGCAGGAAGATTTATAACACAATTCTCTTTTTTTTTCTTTCTTTTTTCCTCCCAGTACACAGTAGTGCGGGAGCCATGAGAATAGAAATTTAATGGAAAAAGGCTCTTGCACAAGACATTTAAATGGGTTGTTGTATAGAGGTTCATCTGATGCAATGCAAGCACATAGATACAACGTGGGCAATGAATGAAGTGGATGTTTTTAAACTCAGATATTTGGTGATCACTGATGAAGAAAAGTTTCTGCACAAAAGGGGAGGGTAGGTATAATCACCATCACACCTAAAACCTGCAAACCCATGGAGAATAACTGAAAAATATTTGAGCATGTTATTCTTGAAAAAAATATAATGGGCAGTGTGAAAATAATTTTGATAAAAGTTGCTTTGTAACTGGTGCCCGATTTTCCCATTAGTTTTCCATTAATTCTGGTAAAATGTGCCTTTATGAGACCATATTATTGAACTGCAGAGAGTACTGCATGTTTTACAAAGATGTATAAGTGATATGTATGAAAGGATATAGAAAGAAGTTGAAAACATAAATGAATATACAAACCATTAAAGCTGGTGAGCCATTTTAGGGAGGTAACAGACACAGCTCAGATAAGGAATTGCAAGACCCTAAGCTAACAGACAAAGAAAAGCTGAAGACAGAAATCAGCCCAGTAAATTGTGCTTCTTGTGACAAATGGCACAGCTGAAGAGATGCCTTGTACTTGAAAAAGTGAAGTAAATGCATTAACAGCTTATTGTGAGTTGTGACAATTCATGCTCACAGCATGAACAAAGAATGACAGCAGTATTGCTGCAGATAAGGAAACTCAGGGGAATAATGGACAGTTTTGGACAAAGTAGAAGATCAGTATTCAAGTCGCCGTGGTCCCAGAAAATATGAGTAGAAGAAACGCTGATAGCACCAAATAATTGGGAAAAACTGAATATTTTGCTTCCATTCAGGCTTACCACAGTTGGCCTCACTGAGGAAGCATATTAAGGAAATGCATGGGTAGATAACCAATGTTTGAAGTTGTTGCTCATAAGACTGCATAAAATAAAATGTATAATTCATTAAAATATGCAACTTCTTGGAAAGCTGGAAATTCAAACAACAAACTAAAATATCAGAAATGTCTTCCAGGACATCAGGAAGCTTTCTGAAGAGAACAGACTAGAAGAGGAGAAGTCTATTTTCAAGACCCTTGAAAAATTCTAGACTGTCAAAAACAAAAGGAAAAAAAAAGTGAGGCCACTTCCCTCAAAATCTCAGAACAAGAATGAGAATAAGAGAGCAGACATTACATATCAGTCACTACAGAGAAAAGAGTTAATAATAATGTGAATGGTTTTGACCAGTTAAACAAGAATATTCCTAAGTGTCTTCATATAGCAAAAGTATCCCTACATGCTGACAAATAGTAAGGCTGTTAATGATAGAAAGACCTAGGAATCCCTTCAATTCATACAGACTATCTATGCAGGAACAAGTGAATTCTTGTCTGGCAGGATTGTTGTGTGCCAGCTTCAATTTTTTACTGGTTTGGATGGACTGATCTTTGAGCTGTGGTTCTGTCCTGTTAATTCCACCACTAGAAATGACTTGCAGATCTCCAGCTGAAATTCTAGCCGCTTAATCCCAATTTCACCATTTTGCACTATGCAAATGCTCATTCTTGAAGCCTGCAGAAGTAATTCCCACTCCTTACTGTAACTTGCTTAGATGCTGTTAGTTCTGAACACAAATCCTGCAAGAAATAGCAGCCTCCGTGTTTCTTTAGACAGACACTGTGTTTTAGTTTCCTCAGGGCACCAGGGGAACGGTTGATTGCAATTGCATTGGCAGATGCCTTTCCTTCTCTGCTTTGAGGCTTTTCTTGTTTTGTGGCTGTGGCTCAGTGAAGTGAGAGGAATGCCTTCTCCAACACGCACAGTTTCCAGGGGCTCAGATAAAGCCAATGAGCAAACGTGCACTTCAGGGTAAATAGTGTCTTTACAAATATATGTCAGGTTTTGTTCTCTTTCATGTGCAGAAACCAAAGATGAAGTGACAGATTGGCTAGACATTCAAAATGTGCTGATTTTCTCTGCAACCTGAAACAACAGAGCTGGGCAGGAAGAAGGCTGCAATCAGTTGTAACAGGAGCACTACAGAGCTAGTGCGCTGCATATTTATTTGTTTGGCCTTCTTTAATGTAGTGCAACATAAAATATACTGAACTTTGCAAGTTGTTTTCTTCCCTTAGGGTCAAAAAGAGTTTTACATTCATTAAGTACTTCAACAAACTACAAGGCAACTTTCTCTGGAGTAGGACATGAAAGCTAAATAGGGCCAGTAGCAAAGAAAACTGACTTGAAAACTTCTTTAAAGTGGTGTGTTCATGTGCACATAAGAAAACTTATCTTAACAAAGACACATTTTAGTGTTAAAAAAACCCTGTTGATCAAGGGCAAAAAGAAATTATTGGGGTGTTCCTAAAGCATCACTAGATTCTGCTAAGGAGTTCTAGGTGTGTAGCTGGCAGGTTAGTTTCCTAACCCCATTACAATCAAGTAGAGGTTAGTAGAGGCACACCTCATTAACCTGCATAAACTATTAAGAAGCAGCAGAAAAAAAAAGAGCCTCAAGGCTGATTGTCCTTTACTTATTACAGCTTTCCTGCTAAAAGTAAAATTAGAAAGATGAAAATGCAATTAAAGCTCTAACCGCACTAGAAAGTTGAATGTTTTACTTTGAACTTTTCCATTAACTTTGTGATTCAGTCAATATAGTTCGTATCAAATTAACCCTGGAGACAATACTTATTCTCTCTCTGAAGACTAGAAAATCTTACACTATCCAGATTCCCAGTTTCCTCTCTCTTTATATTTCACTTCCCACCTATAGTGGCCAGTAGTAATGGGCAAGAGATTTTAAGATGGAGCTGAAGAAGGTTCAGGAAATACAGTGGCAGTAACAGAGAAGGTGTGTCTGTGTTCTCATGCTCACAGAGCAGGAGTAATCAGGTTGTTACAGCCCTCAAGTTTGGCCCCTCTATGAAACATTTCAGTAGTTGCAGTGTAGTGTGATGAAATAGTTTTTTGGTTTTGGGGGACCAGGTTATGTTTGAAACTTATGTTTACATTGCTTGATCTTCTACGTGTTCTGATAAGGACTCCCTCCCCTTGATATTCTGAAGAAAGTTATTTGTTGTGTTTTCACTATGCCTCTTTGTCCCTTATAGGCAGATTATAAAATAATCATTACAGGTGTTTACACCTGAGATGCTAGAGAGCTACAGAGTGCCATAATTTGGGGCCAGAAAAATTTCATTGCTATGAGCAGGCTGGTACTATGATATCCTAATTTCTTTAAGCAATGGCAAAAGTGGATTAAACCACCTATGATATAGCATTATTAGTGCATACACGTTGTCTAATTTCTTTGTAAATGTTGTATTCAGAACCAGTCTACCTTTCAACCACCCCACCCTTTCAAACCTTTCATAGAATCACAGAATATGCTCTGTTGGAATGCACCCACAACGATCATTAAGTCCAACTCCTGGCCCTGTACAGGACACCCCAAAAATCACATCATGTGCCCCAGAGCACTGTCCAAACACTTCTAAAAACTTCTTTAGGCTGGTGCTTTACCACTTACCTGGGGATCCTGTTCCAGTGCCCAACCAAAAGTTTATCTGGGTGATAAACTTTTTCCTGATATCCAACTTCTGTGGCCTCATAGGAACAAAAGGTTAAAGGGAATATTTGTATATCACTGTATAGTTGGGGGTTTTGGGTTTTGCTGTTTGGTTGGTTTTTCTCTAAAATAAGTTATTTTAACATTTCTAGCAAATATTTTGCATCAAGGAAGCTTTTGCTAAAGACCTAGTAGCACTTTCTTTCCCTGAAAAAGCGTCTCAAGGTTTAAATAAAAAATTCAAAATTTACTTGAAATAATTATATTATTATGCAGAAGAGAGTTTAACTATTTTTCACTTCAGGAGTTTAGCTTAATACACCACCAAATTAGCAATAATCCACTGTAGCATTGAAGTTGAAAAAAAAAAGGAAGTCATTAGTAGCATTATAAAAGCAAATCCTTCTTGCTTGTGTGGTCCAGTAGTCAGAATATCACAGGAATAAGAATGGGAAAATTATTAATTAAATTACTCATATTGTTCAATGTATTATCCAGTGCTTTCTGAAATAATCTTAGTGGTTAACTGATGTCTTTTGTCTGGGGAGATTACTTCACATCTAGAAGCTTTCATTGTCAGGAAGCATTTTTTGTACATTTAATCTCAGTTTTTCCTCTATCTAATGAAGTAATTTTTGCAAACACATCTAATCTGGAGAAAAGCAACTGAAACTAGCATCTTGACTCCATCATTTACTAATTGGACTAACCTTTAAAGAGACGACTTGTTTGTTTTCAGTTTCATCCATCATTTGTGTCTTTACTTGTGCAAATATAATTTGGTACTCAGTAATAAATCATGGAAAGTACATGAATTTTACTGAGAATGAATCAATGATTTATCATATTTTCATCTTAGCATGTATTACTGAGTCATTGTGGTGCTGCCAATCATATTTGCCTTCCAAAGTTCTGTTTGCACTACAGAAGCAGCACATGGCTGAAATGGCTTAATTAGACAAAGATATTCAAGGTAAAGCTTACAAAGGATCTAACTGTGTTCTGCTGGGAGGAAAAGGAAAAGGAGGAATTGGAAGTTGGTAGCTTCACTGCTGTTATTTGGCATATTTTATTTTATCTCTGCAGCTCAATCACACTCTGTCTAGCTGCTGAGGTTCTGTTCCATTCACTGTTGAGATGAATGGAACAAATTTTTTAGCATTTGGTATAAAGAACATAATACAGGTAGTGCCTCCCATAAATGTTTGCATAGATCTTGAAATGCCTGATATACCAACTGGGAATCTGGCATTAAAGCATATTTTTAGTTTGAAGCAGATGAAGTTAACTCTGCCATGTCTACAGAGCCACTTCAGAGCCCTGTAAAATTAAGTATGAGTGTTTCTGTTGCAGTCAGTTGAAAGCACTTTTCTGATATTTTACTGTGTATTTTTCCATAGCAAAGAATGGGGCATGTCATGTGCTACTTAGCAAATTTTGGTGATGTGTTTACAACCGAAAATGAAGGTGATGTTTACCACTTTTGAAGACTTTATTTAAAAGAAGATTTCTGATCAATGCCTCTCAACTTTTCTGCAGGCATATACCCCAATTCTTCTTACAGTACATGAAAAGTTATAAACTAGGTAGAAGTTTGTGAAGTCATAAAATCTTGCTTACTGTGCTTTGGACTTTGGAGATTATGTGGTCCCAGTGACTCAGGAACCCTGATTTCCTCTTACTGTCTTTATGGTGCTACCAATATTTCTGTTATTTTGAGAAACATGAACTGAATTGTCTAAGCCTGAGATGTACATGAGTATAGGATTAAAAGCACAGCAATTTAATTTTGAGTTTCTGATCTTAATAAGCCTTGAACCCAGCAGTACTGTAGGTCTTGTATCTGTGATTTTGGTCCTTCAGCACTTACCACATGAAAGTAGTTTCTGAGAATTTCTGCAGACAAGAAATTTGTGTTTACTCGGAGTTACCGGATTCTCTCTCTTGGGTGATGCATTCCCTCTGCGGGTCATTTGGCATGAATATACTTCTTCCTTTCCTTCTTATGAAATACACTTTCTAACTCCACACATTGACAGACTTTGAGTGGAGATGAGAGAATGTTGACCAATGATTTGAAGAGAAGAATAGGAAGGGGCAAGTCTCTGCTGCATCTCACGGACCTTTCTTGATTTTTCATTTTTTTAAGCTGCAGGGTGATGTCTCCATGGAGACAAAACTTTGATTGTTGTCAGTATCTTGCATAGTTATTTTTTCATTAAATCTGTAATAAATATATGTAATTAGCAAGGAGTGGTACTCTAATACACATGCACATAACGTATGTCAGTCATCATAACAGATTATGTCAAATAAAACATAACAGGAATAGAATTTACATTTCAAAATGAGGAATAATTTTGCCTATCTAATTAGAGGCAATGGTGACCCCGTACAGAGAAGAATGGTATCTGATTACATCCATAAATGTCAGATATAACATGTTAGCATATTAATTTTCTGTCAGATTTTTGTTAGTCAGGAGGGTAAATGATAATGCAAGAACATTTAGGTGAGGAATGCTTATGCCTATCCATCCAACAGTTCTGGTATTCTTCAAATGCTCTGAAGAATCTGATGTATTGTGAACTGGAAGGTGGCATTTTTCTAGAGCTCAACAGTCCCATGCAATATTTATAATTGCCATCCACTTTTCTATACCAATGCATTTTGTAATTTGTCCTGATAAATTTCTCCAGTGTTTACAGAGAATTCTCATTAATGTCTAGAATGGTCCTATGTATGTTAACTGTTTCTAAAGCCATTGATTACTATCTTGTACACCAATGATTTACAATATTTTAAACAAATAAAGGCTTAAACAGCCTTTATTTGAGTGAATATTGTTCTGAAACTTGGAAATGGGCACCAAACATGCATGTTGCAAATGCCATTCTGAAGAAACCTTAGCATTTGGGATTCTGGATTGAGTGGAAAAGCATAGAGTGCCTTCAGGCATCCTTTGACTACAGCAGTATTCTGTCCCTATGTGTTGGGAATAAGGTGATTGCTGGTGACTACTAGTGGCTTGTGAACAATTGCTGTCAGTAATTAATAATGAATAACAAAGAGCAATTAATTTCTGGTGGCAATCGAGGATGATTTATCCATGAGTTATTGCTGAACTGTCGTCTGTAATTGCTTGAAACTGATTCACAAATGGTCAGCTTTTGGAAACATTCTGGAGGTATGTTTCAGGGATAGGTGGTTGTTTCCATACACTGATTGACTGCCAGGGAGTGTCACTGCACCTGTGCAGAATACCTGCTAATAAGCCTGAATAAAGAGCTGGGTAGAAGATCAAAGGTCAAAAGGGCAGCAAAGTGGCCATAGACCAGCTGTGTACTTTGTGGAGGCCTCTGTCAAGCAATAAGTTGCTGCTGATGATATTAGACCTCCACACGAGCAGCTAAAAGATGCTTGTCTGACCAGCATTTGAGGACAAAGCAACATTCCATTTAGTCTTTCTGTCCTTATTATTTCCCGAATGCATATCCCATAGTTCTCTGAGATTTTTTGAGCACCTACCTTTTTTCCTCTCAGCTGTTTTGAACTTGCTTGTCAGTAGGGAAAATACTTGGAAAGAAATTGAATGTCTATCAGAATTTCAAGGGTATTTTGCATGCTACTTTATTCCAGAGCAGGTAGATAACAGCTAAAGTTAAAAATAAACACAACAAAGACCCACTCTCTAATCCTTGTGCATATCTGACAAGGCATCTAGAGATTAAAGTACTTTCAAACTTGAATACTGGGATGGCTTAGGCTGAAATCCAGGAATGGTTGAAAATACTATCAGCAGAGAAGATTTACCTTAAGTCACTTATTAATTAAACATTATATATGAAAGTGTTCAACTCAAAATAGAATTTAGATAGGATTTAGGCATCTAAGTTCAACATCCTGAATCCACAGACCATATCTAGCAGCTTAAATAGCTGAGAACTTGTTGGTTTCTAAGTTTTCAGCCAGTAAAGTTGTTTCTTCGAATAGTCTCAATTAAAAAAAACCCACAACTACAAACACAGTGGCTCAGAGATCCTATTTTCAATTTGCAATTGAGAACATGTCTTGATGAGCTTCCTTTTGAGGGGAAGGAGCCCCTCAAAGGGGCTTTACTTTAACACTTCTTAATAGAACATGTGCTAAAGCCTACACAAACAGCAGCAGAATCAGAAGCTGAACACAGCACTTGTAAAGATTCAGTCAGCAAAACAAGACAAAGATTTGAACATTCACAGCCCATAATCTGCTGCCCAAAGACTGAGAAGGACAGAATGGGGCTATCTGGCTTCTATAGATATTTGCTTCTCAATTAATCCATCAGATCACTAAAAGGTAACCAATAACTTTGCTGTCATTCTGTTGTCTGGGGAGAAATAATCACTAGTGACAGGCTGTTTGCAACTTATGAATTCAGAACTTTTGAGATATAGTTTCAAGCATCTCACTCTTTGCAATCAGCACATACAAAAGAATGTAGCTATGTCCCAAAGCTGTTTTTGTATGCAAACTTTCATGGTTCTCAGCTTGAAGAAACAAGAGAACTTTTCAGGGTCAAAAAAAAATCTGTAATGTCACACAGTCATATCTATCAAAATGGTTGTGCTACTTATTTGATAAAAGGAAGGCTGTCCTTTGAGCAGTTCTGGAATAAAGTATGTTTGTTATGAGAATATCATCATCTGAATGTCTTACTTGGAAAAAATTTCCAGTCTTACATGAGGAAATCAGATGTAGACAGGAATTGTGTTAAAAATATTTATGTAAAGCTGTTAGTGTATCTACAGTTGATGTCAAGCCAGATGTGGGAGCTGGGAAGTTTCCAGGCTGGTTACACTTCAAAGCACTGAGGCAGTAAGTTAGAAATAACATAATAATCTTTGTTTTAATAAGGACCTTTTATTCAGATTTCAGAATACCATTTATTTAAACCTTAATTATTGCCAAGTGTCTCATCTCATTTTGTCATTTTCATTCTACCAAACATTTCCACACTGTGTCTGCATCTTTTGCTGAATCTGAATTACATATGGGAATAAAATGGTTAGGAGACCTTAAGGAAGGAAAACATGAGCAGGAAACTAAGTTCCAAAGACTAAAGATATAAATTCATAAATAGGAATCTTACAGGAAATCAGTCTTTTGGTGGATCAAAGTGAAGAGGAGAGAAAATTGTGAAATCCTGTGTAGGAGAGGAAAAGGAAGCAGCTTGCTATCAGAATTGGAAATATAACGGTTGGACTGAAACTTCAGTAAAGACAGCAGCATTCCCTACCCTGTCTCCTTCGTCTGAGTAAATTCAGACCTCCACTGGATCAAATGTTATTCCTGGTCAAGAAGTTGCATTTATTTCCCTATGGAGACTGAATCCCAAAAAATCAGAGTTTCATACTGCTAAAAGGCAATGGGGATTTTTCCTCTCTCTGACCCATTGGCTGCCTTAATAATCTAGCATCTAATGAGAGTTTATAATCTGATAAATATCAATAATATCAATGGGTATTTTAGTCTTTTTCTGGACACCGTCCTCAGCTAATCTCCTCAGCCACTTTAACTGTTTTAGCTATGATTTTGAGAAACTCCTAGGTTCTCTTTCAGCGTAATGTAGTTGGTGACTATGTCTTTTTTGATGTTATCAAGATCCATTACATACCTATGGTAACAGGAGATTGCTTGAAAAGCTTTGCTTTTTTCTCCCTTTGCATAGCATACCAACTTTGGAAGACCCCATTGTTTATGACTTTCAGATAAAGAGGTGACAGCAAAAACTTCTCTAATGCATCATTGCACCTTTAGTCAACAACTCACTCTTTCTTCGTGCTCTATCTCCAAACAATGAACTTAGTTTTATAGCTTGATTTGTGTGAATTTCACATTTTATAGCAACTGGAATCTTTTGTTTTCTTTATTGAAAAAGTTTTCACCTGTTCTGTTTTCCTGAATTTTTTTTTAAGTATTGTTTTAGTCTCATTTCCTGCCCTTATCAGGGGACATATCCTGTGATTCAATCTTTCTGATCAATTTAGTCTGTTCAACTTTGGCGTGATTTTTAAAATGTGCCAGCTATGTTCTCTAAGCAATGTTGCTGCCTATTTATTTAAAATAGTAAACCCACAGGAAAATACATTTGAGCATTTTGATTTAATATAAATTTAATATATCCAAGCAGGATAATTTACAAAACAATCTCTAGAGGTGCATAAGCAAAACTTATTAATCATAACCACATCAGGGTACAAAACTGCAGTACAAATATTTGCACTTCTGTCACAGCCACTTATCTGTTCTATGCCAAATGCTGACAGATTTTAAAGACAATCACATTAAGCATTAATCAAGCTTGAAAGATGCAGCTGAGTAACAGCATACTAAAGAGACATCCATTTCCGAAGACAATTGCACTCTCCATATACTCAGCCTCCTATTGCCCTAAAAAATGTTTAAAATCTGTTTCAGTCCCATGCTGTTTCCTTGAGTCTTTTTCGCATCTCTTTCTGATGTATTTTCCCAAAGCTTCAAATATCCCACTCCCTGCGAAATTATTAAATACACAGAACAGGGCTTCTCTCTCAATGGTTTCACTTCACTTAAGAACAGCAGCAGAATAAACCAGCTGAATGTGTTTTATTTAAACATTTTTCTCTTCCTGTGTACAACACTGATCTTATTTCCACCTACATATTCTCCCATGATAGCATAGTTGTTTTTTTTTTCTGTGCCTCCATAGACTCTTTTCTCTGTTCTTAGTGTTCTATTTTTTTCTTCCATAGCATCTATTAGACAGGGGACAACTTTATGTAAGCTGTTGCTGCACAAATTCTTTGAGTCCCTGTTTAATATTTTTTCTTGATGCCTTCCCACATTATTTTCAGTGATTTCACACCAGCTCATGTTGTGTCTGTAAAATTGCTTGAATTTCTATTTCACTTGGACCAGTCTTGTTTGCAAAGCAATCAGCAGGTGCTACTTTATCCCATTACCAGCTGTATTATCTCAATTACTGCATGTTTTCTGCTGCATCAGAGCACTGTTACTGAAGACCACACTGGGGCATCCTTCTGTGTATCTCCCTCAGGCTCTGTCTGGGCCTGCATCCTACAAAGATCTGATGCCAGTATCCATCCTGACAGACTTTGGCCTGCTTGAATGCCTTCATCATGCAGGAAGGCTTTTCAAATGCTGCAGCCTGAGTCCATGGACTTGCTTTTTGCCATAATGTCTGGATGCTATTTCCTTTGAGAGATCATAACCATTGAAAGGCATGGCACAGGCCACTGGTTAGGATTTTGTGTGTGTCTGTAGGTGGAAGAGAATTTAAAATCATAGAATTGTTTGGTTTGGGAAAGACCTTTAAGATCATCCAGCCCAACCATTAGCACTGCTGTGTTTATAACTAAACCTAAGTGCCACATCTACACATCATCTAAATATCTCCAGAGATAGTGTTATTTATTCAACTGCTTTCCCTGGGCAGCATGTTCCAATGCTTTACAACCCTTTAGGTCAAGAAATGTTTCCTCATATCCAATCTAAACCTCCTCTGGCACAACTTGAGGCTGCTTCCTCTAGTCCTGTCACTTTTTACCTGGGAGAAGAGATCAACCCTCACCTGGCTACTCCCTCCTTTCAGGTAGTTGTAGAAAGTGGTAAGATCTCCCCTGAGCCTCCTTTTCTCCAGGCTAAACATCCCCAGCTCCATTAGCTTCTCCTCACAAGACTTGTCTTCCATACCCTTCACTAGCTCCATCGCCTTTCTCTGGATGTGCTCCAGCACCTCAATGTCTTTCTTGCAGTGAATGGCCCAAAACTGAAGACAGAATTGGAGATAGGGCCACACAAGGGCTGAATACAAGGGGGCAATCACTGCCCTAGTCTTGATGGACACATATTTATTCAGGAAAAATATATTATAAAGCTTGATCATGGAAAGAGATCAAATTAATGCTGTTGTAAATACATCTTTCCTCAGGCTCAGTCTACAAACACTGAACAGATCCTCACAGTTTCCAGAGAACACTTTCTTGGCCTCACAGGACACAAGGAAGGGGAATTCATTATGCGATTTTTTTTTTTTTTCCTTCATGCATATGCTCCAAGCCAACACATTTGGAGGGGACCCAGTCATTCACTAGCAGGGCTCTATACAAAGGAAGAAATACATAACATCCAGAGGGGCCTCTCCAGTCACAGTCCTATAGAGAAGTCCCTGGTTCAACCCTGCAATTATACCAATATCATTTGGGTGGAAAACCATACCCTACCTGATGGAAAAAAATTTTAAAACAAAGACATCTTTGTGGATTGGCCAGGAAATCAAGCTGTTAGTGCTCTCAGATGTGCAAACATCTCAGTGAGGGTGGGATGTGGACAGAGGTGTGTTTTCAAGATATTTCAAGACAACCTATTTCTGGCTCATCCAGCTTTCTAGATGTGCTTTGGGTCCTTTTCTAACAAACCATCTTTTCTGTGAAATATTGGAGTAGATGACTAATTGAATCTCAGGTAAAAGCTCAGCCAGGTTTTCCTTCTGAAATATTTCTGTGTCATTCTTGGGTGATTCAATCTGTTCTGATTTGTATTTGTGCATGTACCAGACTCCATCCTGAACATAAAATTTCCTCTGTATGAGTCTGTGCTCCATCTTGTCACTCAGCAAGGTGTCGACCTTGCAAATGTCATGGGTGAGAACACAGAGGGGGAAGCAGATGGGCAGAGGATGGATAGGATTGAGCACTATGGAGGAACAGCCATGTGTCAAGAGCAATGATTCCTAGCCAAAGGCTGGCTCCTGTTTGTATTTTCTTCTGCCTGTGTGTCTGCACAAATCTTCTGATGTCTGTTCAGAAGCATGCAGCTGGCTGGTAACCTTGCCCAGCTGGTGAAAGAGGGAAGCCAAATGTGCAGACAGCCTAAGGAAAAAATGGCACGGTGATCTGGTTGACTTATTATTTGTGGTTTGTACAGTGGTGTGTGTGTGTGGAACTGCTGGGCACAATGTGCAGCCGTGTAGGTGAAGGTCTTGTGGAACAAGGCTGAACTGGAACTGTACTGTGTAGGGCACTTCTGAAGGTGGGTTATTCAGACAGCCCTGTAATTAGAGGTTTGGCCAAATCTGAGATTCTGGGGTTCTGGCTCTTATACATACCTAAGAGTTAAGTATTGTATCAAGTGAATAAGGCTGCCTGCCTCACTGATTTCAGGAATTAAATTTTGTTTGAGCATGAGAAACAAGCCCTTTGTTACAAACTTCTTACAAACCCTTAAAGTAATATATAAACAATGAAGACCACACAATTCCAAATTCTATACTCTGCAGAGGACAGGCAGCTGGGAAGTACAGTACCTGACAAAGAAAAGAGATTGGACTATATGATATAAAAATCTGCAGCAGTAACTTGGACATCAAAGGCCAAAGTGAGAAATAAGTGCAGTTTATTCTCACACAAAGTGCGTATTATGAGAATGTGAAGGGGACAGCACTCATTCCAGGTGGGTAACTGTGTGCATGCACTTAGTCATCCCGAAGATCTCTCTTGCCTGTGCTCCTGTGCTGTTTTTCACTGGTGCCAATTTGCTGTCAGGATGAATACGTTTGTCTCAGAGACAAAACACCAGTATTTGTTATCTGATGTAATGGTTGTACCACCAGGGTTAGTGTTGTTGAACACTTTCCACCATAACACTTAATTTTAATTAATGATCACTGTAGTTCAGACTGAAAGATTTTATGTCAGTCTTTATCTCATAGTGATGTGTGTTTTGTAAAGTTTAAGTGGGAAATATTGCAACTGATTTTTAAAAGCAAGACTTGTTGGGAAGATCCAGTTTAGTTGTGGGGAGGGGTTTTCAGAAAGAGTTGCTCAAATCTGTGTGGTTTTCTGTGCTTTCTCCAGGACTGCCTATTTATGCACTGTTTTGTTGTCCATTTTTCACAGTTGGTTTACAGGGGATAACAGCCTACTGAATCTGATCCCCAGTGGAATTGTTCAAAAAGGGGTCTCTTCAGACTTCCAGAGATAAAATATTCTGTTGTGGTTCTATTGAGAATCAGTATTATTTTCTAGCAGAATATAATATTTCTACCACAGAGACATACCTGCATTGTAAAGCCAGCAAATTTATATTTTTTCTGAAACCAGAGCTGAGTTAGTAATAGGCTTATTGTGGAATCATAATCAACAGGGAATATTTTCTACTGCTGATTCATATGAAAAAGCATAAAGGCAGTATTCCAATCACTGAAAACCAAGAAGAGGTTCTTGAAAATAGGAGTGTGAGGCATTAGTTGTTTGTTTAACAGAACTAGGGTGCTTTTAAATTTTACTTCAGTCTTTCCCAAGAGAGAAAATACGAAATATTAGTCTAAAAATAATTATATTAAAAAAAAAATTAAGGCAGAGCTCACCACATTTCCTCTCATATATATTCTGGGTAAGAGATCAGTGTTTGCTTTAATTACCACCATCGAAGTAATTACTTCATTTGATAAGGTCAATTAAAAGTAATTTAATATAGTCTGCTACTAGAGTGGGGAAATAGCACATGTAACAGCACCTTTAAAGGATTCACCAATGTACCTCAGTCTGTTTCAGATGGCAGGTCCTAATTATAATCCAGCCTACAAATGCATCAGCTTTAATGTATTTGATAGGCAAACCAATATAAAGATAATAATTTAAAGAGTGAATCTTAGATACTTGAAGCTCATTTCAATAATTTTTGGATCTGCTCCTAAATCTAATTTTTTTTAGTCCAAAAGTTCTTGTTTAGTTGTTGCCTAACCCTGTGAACCCTACAGTTCTTTAGGAGCCTCCTCATTAAAACAGATCTCTTAAGACAGCTAAATAAAGCTCTATAGGGACTTGCAAGCTGTGCTTCCATGCATACTAAGATTGTCCACAGCCTGAGCACCTATTTTTCTGTAAATGCTGCTGAGATCCAAAAAATGAAGCAGAAAACGAATGTATCTGCAGTGGACCCAATGCAATAGGTGTGATTTACTCCCTCAGCTGCAGGTAGCCTAAAACTTATGGCTTGAGAAAGTGCCCTACCTGGTGTACTTAAAACTATTCATGGGGCTGAAGGCAGACTGCACTCTTCCTCCTCCTGAAGTCATGTCTTGGTGCAGAGGTTCATCTTAAAATGATGGGGAGCAGAAGGAGAGAGCCAGAGGACGTGTACCCAGCCTAGTCTGTAGCAGGTTCACTCACCCAGAGGGGTAGGAGTGCTGGGTTCTCACCACCAAACTTATTTATGTGCTTTACTGTTAGCCAGACAGTGAATAAATGTGTAAATAGTGCTTGAGCAGTGAACCTGACCATTCACTTTCCTGGAATGTATCCCAGCTACTGGTCTCCAACATGATGAATTCCTGATACAGTAATCTTGAATTCTCTTATGCTTTGTGACAGCTTCCCAAAGGAAAACAGTATGCACCACCACCATGAGCAGCTATGAATCTGATGATCAATTATTGCATTAGGAGATAGGACATGTGGATATTAACCTCCTCAAAAGAAAAAAAATCTGCACCTGCCAACTCCTGCTGAGTGCCAGGCTATTACATGAAGTGCAGCTGCCATCTCCTTCATTTGACAGATTTTAGAAGAGAGCAGCCATGGTTACAAAATGTAGTTGCCATGAGTCTGATCTTATCAATGTACAACAGCTGTACTGGGAACATTTACTCTAATTAGGCAGAGAAACACCTAGTTTCCTTCTTCCTAATTGGCCATAGTTTTGTCCTAGACAGCAAGCTGATCACTTCTGTGTGCAAAATACCAGCAAGGCTAAAGCTGAGCCAGACAAAGATGTTGCCATTTTCTGTGCTCATCACAATCCACTCCTCTTGCTCATGACAATTATTCACTCAACTTAGTTGCCAATGACCTATTTGTTGCTCAGCCTTGTTCTATGCAAATAACTCTGATTAATTCTTTCACCTCTAATAGTAAAGGTTTACCATGGACCCATTTGCTTTCCAGAATTAGGTTAAGCAGCAACCATCCACTCACATCTGAGAAGCCTCAGGGAGTTTAGGTGTCTCTAGACTGAAGTGACAGCTGATTGGAAGTTTTCCCTAGTGGATTTTTGAGCATAAGCACCTGAAATCAGTAAGTTAAGTATTGCAATTTAAGCATATGATGTGTTTCACAGCTTTTTTTAAAATGAAGCAAAGATGTGGCTAATTACCTACCTCCATTCCAACAGCAGGGAAATGCCTGCATACTGCATTTGTAGCTCACAAATGAAGAAAAGAATGCTGCTTTGAGCTACTGATTCAAAAATGCTAAAAGCGAAGAAACAATATTCACTCTCCAACAGACTAAATGGTTGTTCCTGGACATTGCAGGGACCTCTGACATCAGGGCTATGCACTAAAGCAGAATTCCTACTGACTGCATTTCATTTGCATCTAATAATGATGTGGGCTTGTCCTGGTCTCTGTTTAAATCTTGCCTTTCTGGAACTTCCATATTAAGGTGCTGCGACACAGAATCAGATGCTGCTCAGACTGACTCACTCATCTCTGTGGTTTTGACTTCAGATAGACACATTTCTCTCCGTCCTCCAAAAGTAAAAATTGAACACAGTGTTCAACTGAAGGGAGGACATTTGCTATTTAATTTCAATAAGTTGATTTGACTCAAGGGAAGATATCCAATGAAAAGTGATTATCTCGGTGATGTGCCACAACCTTGAAAATGAAAGGAACGTGAGTTTTAGCGTGTCTGTTTTTCTCTGTTCCAACTATTGTTCTCTTGCTTAATTTCAACTGAGTTTTCTTAAAACTTTTTATTAGCAAGGCAACCTAATCACCTGTTAGTTTACAAAACGTCTACACAAGAGGGAGCTGTTACACGTGAACCGAGGCTCCTCACGGAGCCTCTCCCGGACAAATCTATTGCAATAAATTCCACGAATAGGCTGCAGATGTCAGCTCTCCAGCTCCGGTCAAAAGAAGATCCTTAAAATTCTGTCTTGCCTCAGAGATTCCCTACAGTTTTATTAGTGCTTTCCTGAACCAATAATTTAATTTTGTTTTCCTGACTATCATCAAGTAGAAAATTCATAATGGTGGCATAGAAGCCATGGGTGTTATTTGTTTATACACAAGGAGCAGCTGTTCTAGGAGAAAATTACCAGCAATAGAGAGATACACAAAGTGTAGAGGGGGAAAAAACCTAACAGAAATAAAGGCAGAGTAGCATGTGAGGAATAAAAGAAGGCACACAATGGTAGTGATATTTACTATGTTTTGTAGAGCTTTTAATAATCTACTTGTAAATGCTTCCTACTTTTTTTTTTAATTAAAACAAGCCTTCTGATGCATCAGAAACATGGCAAGGAACCAGAAATACACAGAAAAATAGGAACACATTTCATCATGTGCAGATTAAAACAGCTGTCTTCCCCTTTTCTTTCTCCCTCCACACACCCTCCCACTCCTCAGAAAGGAAAGAAGTCACAAGACACATAATCCTTAATCCAGGCTCTTCTCTTTTTCAGTAATCATCAATAAGTTCTGTAGCTCTAGGAACTTTGCCTTTTCCAGGAAAAAGAATCTGGAACTAATGGCTTTCCCATCATATAATAAAAAGCCTCCTTAAGGAAAATAATGGGAGTGTCATTGTGGGAAGCATTTAAAATTAGGCTGATCAAAACCATCACATTTTAGTGAGAGAGAAAATATTTGTTTTGATCATTAGGCAGAGTTGGATTAGGAAGCCTTGTGGCTGACACAGTTTTTGATTGTCTGTAAAATTCACCTGGAACTCCGATGATAAGTGTCTGTTGAACAGCAGCAGTTCTGTTCACAGAAGCAGTGAATCTGAGCAATGACCTCTTGTCATTTGCTTTCACATTCTCAGTAAAAACAAGTGTTTTGATCCTCAATCCTATCACATCCTATACATATATAGTCCATCTACAGAAGTCTCCTGCTGAGCTGATGAAGCTAAAAGAGCTGCATGCAGGCTTATTTCTATGCGGGATTATCTTGTTTATGTATACGAGTGTTGTATAATGGAGAAATGTTACTTCATATAATTGGGTGAGGAACTAAAGAAATCCCTTGAAGTTTGTGCTTTTTCTGCCTAAATCCAAATTGAATAGAGTTTAGGAAATTATAATTATGTCCCCTTTCAGTCACTGCCTTAATCCTCCCCTTAAGAAGCAAGCAATTACAACGTCACAGTGGAATCCTGTGGCATTAATACACAGAGTTCATGTTAGCCAAACACTATGGCTAACAAACACTGTCACTGGCTACCCATAAAACCCTTTGTGTGCATTAATTGGATGTTTGAACAGAAGAATTTGCAGGTTTTTTTACAATCAAATCTATGAAATTTCTACAGTCTACTTATCAACAGATACCAACGAAGTGAAGTGTGGATTTAAGAAGACCTAGACTCCTTCCCTCTTCTCTCATATCTGAAAAAAATACCCTAACCACTTCACGATAGGATATCACAAAATACCCTATGGAATTAATTTGAATTATGAACTACAATGTGTCCTCATTTTAATCCAAGCAATCAAGTTAAAATCAAATTAACAAAGAGAAAAAATTAGGGCCAAATGTTCTTTGAGTATTTTTTTAATTAACTCTGTTTTCATTATTTTTTTGCAGCTGCTTATATACCTTCAGGTTCTGAGTAGAACTGGAGGCAAAGAACTGGAAAAAAGTATTGTTCTTATGTGAAACACAGAGATCTTGCAAATTGTTCTCTGCTAGAACTTACAGTTTCTAACACATATTTCACTGAGGAATTGGGGGGCAAGGATAAACAGGGTTGATAGAAGGTTGAATATCTCTTTAAAATTTGACATGCTTTTCAGTATTCAACAATTTATAACCCAGCCATAAATCTGCGTAGAAACCTCATACAAAAAGCCATTTTTTTCCAGTATTTCTTCTTTTAATTTTTAAATGCATTCTGACCACAGTATAGCTATTCAGTGTGAGAATTACAGGGCAAGTTTGAGCTCTTAGTTGGCACTAACACTGTGATGTCAGATGTTCTTACATCCTTTGGGAATTTTTGGCCTTTGAAGCTGCCAGGACAGAGTACACCATTGAGAATTTATTTCCAAAGCTTCTCATCATTCTGAAGAACTGCAGAGAATCCAATATTTTATTTTATGCTTTGAGTGAATATTAGAGAGAACTGCTTCTAGTTAAAACAGTTTATGCATTTCTCATTTTAATTACTAGCTTGAAGAATTCTCATTATTTCTAGTGTAAACTTCTCTATTTCCATCTTTGCAGAAATTCCAAACTCTGCTAGACGAGGTCTTGAGCAGCCTGCTCTGTTATTCCCTGCTTTGAATGGTAGGATGGAGTAGATACCTTGATGTTTATTAGTCTATGGTTCTCACTGAAGCTCTTTCAAATGCTCTTCTTGATAGCCTGGAAGTCTGTTTATAGGCAGAATATACAGTAAGTGCCAATGATGTTATTTATTCATTTTTTCAAAATCCATTCTAACGTTTCCCTTAACTTGGGCAGGTTTACAACAAGACAATGGGACGTTTTTTCCATAAAAGCAAAGCTGAGGTTTGAGAAATTTAGTTTAGAACTTGTTTGTGTTTAAATGGCTGCAGGACTCTCATTGTTCCATTGCAGCATTCTGTGCTCTAACCCCACCCCCCTGCCCTGGTCCAGTCCGAGTTTGTAAAAGCTGTTTCCTAGTTACCTGTGGTGCTTTCTGGACTTAGAGTCTTCCCAGTGGTCTGCAGGTGGAGTCTCAATATGTCAAGAATATTCCCAGGAGTTATTAGCCAAATGTCCTGGCTAAGGATTCTCCATACTTGGTGCATGTGGGCAGCACCTGCTGTTGTGGGGCTATCTCAGTGTGCTCACACTTAAAAACAAGTTAACAGAGCAGTGCAGATGTGACTGAGAATTGTTCATTCTCCAGCAGCCAAGAGATAAAACCAGTAGATCTTACATTCTGTTCCAGCAAAACTGGAGTACAGAAGGAAAGTTTTTCTAGGAGTTTGTCATCATGGTTCCTTTGTTAAATGCAAACACATGGAAATTGCCTTGTTTATGTTAAAAAAAAAGAGAACATTTCCTTTTCTAAAGTTCTTGTAAAAATATTGTAAGTTTCAGTCTAAAGTTAAACTCTACCACAGAAGCAATGATCAATATTTATTAACAAGAGGGATTAAACAAAAGTGTAGGTGATCTTCCTCATTTGGAGGTTATTTGTAGAACTCCTATCTATCCTGCTCACCCTGGCTGTTGTCCCACTGTAGTAACCCTCAGCACCTGAACATTTAGTATTTTAATGTGAAAAAATGTTCATTATTTAATTTTTAGGCTAACATAATTATTTTTCCTTACTATTATTTCTTCTTCTTGGTGTTGCTGGTAATGGTGGCCTCACTGCTGTCATATACAACCTGTCATATTGAGGTGACTTTTGACATTTTATATTCTGTTTTCTGTGTCAGTTATGCTTTAAGGAACGTTTGTCCCACAATTTCTGGGTAACTCAATTACAGAGGAACCTAAATAGACTTGCCTTGTTTAAGAAACTGGGTCATGCTAATGAGGTCTATGTGACTCTCTTTAAAAGGGGCAAATAGACCCAACTCTAGAAGAGTACTGTGTCCTTACAGTGAACGGTTTCATATGCGATGCCAGCCCTGTTGGATGCCTAACTTAGGACTGGAACCCTGTCTTAGTAAAAATGTTAGATAATGACTGTATGTGATGTGGCCTATCTGATGTGATCTAGACTATGGCCATCAGGTTTTTTTCCATAGTCACTGATTTTTATTTTGAGTTTAATGTCTTATTTGTTTAACTACTCTTAGCATCACATTTCTTAAACATAAGGGAAAACAGCAATTTTATTACTGCCAAGACAGAAACATGAATGGTAACATGGTGAGTAATAACTGACATACCCAGCCATTCTGTCTGAGAAATTATTACTTTTTAAAGTGAAATAAAGGGCAGCGCTTGCTGGAAGGAAGAATTTTGGTGAAGAATTAAGGAGGGGTATCTTCTTCCCCATTCATTTGAGAATTTTGAAATGAAGATATTTCTTAACAAAGAGCAGTTTGAAGGAGAGCAGTATTTCTACCTCCTAGATAAATGCTCTGCATTGGTCCCATGCAGCCCTGGCTCCCTTCACAAAGCCCTTCAGTCCTGCACTGTGACTCCCTGCATCTCATTCATTTGGTGCCATTTTTTGTTCTGCTTACTTCACCTCACTCGACAATTCTTTAATTTTAAAACATACAGAAATGTGGCTTTGTTTCTAAACACTTCTTTCCATTCTTATTTTTTTTTATAGCTCTGTCACTTGCCTTAACTAAAGTCTTTACCTCTTTATATTTTCTTACCAGCTACGACTGTCTGAGAAACACAATTCTTTCATGGGTCCTCTCTGAAGGACTGCAGATCTACTACCTCTCTTGATTTATCTTCTGCATATAGGAAAAGGGATGAATAATATTATTCTGCCTCGTAATACATTTATTCATCCAAGAATGAGGAGGCAGAAGAGCGTCTTTGAAGTTCATCCCAGGAGCAAAGAGTTTGTAACAACTCAGGTATACAGAATATTTTTTATGTGTAATAGTCAAATCATATTTGCCCTTTTTAAATGCAAGGAGGATATACTTTTAGTAGGAATTTGGGCACTGTTTTCAGTGTATCAAGAATTTAAAAAAGCTTTTCCCCATTATTCCAAGTATCACACTGCCCTTATTGTCTTCTCAATAATCATAGAACAGTTGGAGAACAATCCCATGTGAAAAAAAAAAAGACAAAAAAAGGCAATTTCCTGTTCCAGCGTGAGGCATAAATGCAATTTCACTGTCTGGCTTCTTGACTATTGTAACCTCCTCAGGCTAAATTGAAGGCCTTCTTGCTGGGGAACTAGGATTGAAGAGAAAATCCCCGTCTCTTGCAGATACAGAACTCTTCTTTCAGGTTGCATACAATGGAGAAAAACTTGTTATAAGGCCAGATGTTGGTGATTAAACTCTAGGAGGTCAATTACTTGGCAAATATTTTTCGTATAGCAAATTTAAGATTTTTCAAAATCTGTTGCATTTTTTTTTGTTCTCTTTCACCTGCAGTTCTAGGGTATCAGTCAATATATCAGAAAAACAGCAGATGCATGATTTGTGCAGTTAATGTGGCTGCTCTTCTGTCTACAACTGATGGTGTTAAAATAAAGTCCATGGTGTCTTAGCACATAGTCAGTGGGAAGTTCTTGGAACTCATAAAATAGCAATAAGGTCTCTCATCAGATGTGCCAGGCAGAAGTTAAACTGTTCTGTGCTTCTGTTGGGTATGTGGGTCATTTGTGTTACAGATATTTATGGTGGAATTGGCATATCAGGAGTCCACAGAGTCTGGGGTCCTAAGGTTTGACTGTGGCCAATATGAAGTGGTTCAGAAACTGGTAAATTCTGTAATAATTATTTAGTCAAAAGGCAAACTGTGCTTCTCAAAGGTTCTTCATTGCTCCCATCTTCATTACCTAGCATCCCTCACCCCTAAACCAGAAGCAAATTAAACCCAACCAAAATAACCCCCAAACACCAGCATCAAGAAGAATTAATAGAAGAATCTTCTCTCAGAAGACAAATTGCCAACACTGAGACACCAAGTAGTGCTTTTCTTAGCAAACTTAGCAAATGGTGCTGATTTAGCATGGATTTCACATACTGCTTGTCTGTGGGGAATGTCCATGATTCCTCAGAATCAGGGGTGCATGGTATGGCTAAGAAGAGGCTATGCTCTTGTTCACAAAAGCTTAAAAAATTAAGGAAAACACTGTTAGGAAACCCCAGGCTGTCTGACTTTTATCTCGTATAATCGATGGCAAACCCTGGGACCTGCTGGCAAAACTTGGTAATTTTTCAAAAGTGCAGAGAAAATTTGTTTCTTTTTAACTGTGACAAGGTCAGTACAATGCAATACAATTTTGTGTTTAAGATTAACTAATTAGACTAAACATATTCATTAAGAAAAATTATGTGGCAAAGTCACGAAACTATGTACGCCATTCACTTCACATGGGGTGTTCCACTGCCAAACTATAACACCAAGTTTACCAGGTTGAAACTCATATTACCATCTTAATTTTCATAATTCTAACCCTGTGCCTTTATATTGGCTTTCATATTGTTGTGTGTATACCTTCTCATATGGCTTTCTATCATTTCTTGCCACTTAGAAGTCTCAGGTTTCTCTTTCTGACTTGGATTTCAAATTACTTTTCTGATACTTTTCTTATTATCAGTGCCATCTTAAATACTGAAAGTCAGTGGTCTTTGCACATGCAAATTTGCCATGCAAACCTGCTCAAGAGAACAGTGTACCATGTTAGATTTCCGTTATAGGGTAGTCTTCCTTCAATTCTGTCTATCATCTATAACATCATTCAGTGAACTCTCAGATTTTGCCACTTTCTAGCATTTTAACTTCAAGATAGAGAGAATTAGTCTTTTAATAGACTTCAGAAAACTTAATCTCACTACTACTTCCCTAAGTACTTTGACTAGTTTATCACTTTTGTCAAGATTCAATCCAGGATGGGTTTTTATAGAGTTGCTGTGAATGATTTCACAACATTCTTCCCTCCTCATCCCTTTCTAGTGCCTGTTTTTTTCTCTGATGGTTCACACTTCTCTAATCCAGGTGTTTTTCAGCTGTGTATCACATAATATTCCATCCCACTTTTCACCACTCTCCATTTTGACTCTTTCCCTTATTTCAAATTTTAATAAGATTTGCAAAACATAGTTTTATTTCTTTCTTTTTGGTGTTAATGAGCTTCATGATTGGATACCTTTATGGGATTTGCTGATATTTTTATATCACTGATTTCCATAATTTAAATTCAATTGCATTTTATGGGTGGATATTGTCAGGGCCCACAAATTTGTAGGGGTCAAACTCCTCTAATAGTTCACACACCAATTCTTCCTTCACTGATAGTGGATTTGTGTTTTCATCAACCTGGATTTTTGTTCACAAGGTCTGGTACCCAACAATGCTGGTAAAGACAGAGGTGAAGAAAGTGTAGGTAACCTCTGCCTTTTCAGCATTGGTGACTGTTCACCTCTCCTGTTTAAAAGTGGTCCAATATTTTCCTCCTGTTTCTGCGTGTATTTCAGCAGGTCAGTATCACTGGTGTCTCTCTTCATACTAATTTGTCAGGCTTGTGCTACCCCATGCCGCAATATACCAAGTAGTACACCTGCACAGGAACTGAGTAATTTCAGAGGCAACCAAAAACTGAGAGGCATCACCTAAGAATGCACATAGCATTTAGTGCATGTTGGATGTTCAGCTTACAGTAAGAATGAGATGCTCTCACTCTACTCATTTCAGCTATTATGTGAATGACAATATGATAGATATCTAAACCCACTCTCTTGATAACCAGGAATATGAGTCTCAAACACCAGGTAACTGATTCTCTTGTAAGAATGGTCTCTGTAAGAATGGCCCTTCAGCTGGAGGGGATGTCAGATGTAGTACACAGATGGGGCAAAGGTAATGATGATGATGATGAGTAAGTTAAACACACTTCTGAAGTTTATCCACATTTTGTTCCTGTTCAAAGGTAAGGTGCTTGGAAATCTATGAAAAGATAATTCAATAATTATCTAAAATACTCAAAAATATGTCTGGGAAAGAATTGAAAATATATACTTTAAAACAGAGTTTTAAGACTTGAACAGTTACACATTATCTCAAGGACTCAGTCTCAAGTTCAAATCAAAATTTACATGCACAGCCCCAGAGCTCAACAGTTACTGAAAAATACCCCTTGTATTTTCATTTCTTCTCAAGCTCCAGCTGAACCTGTGCTTATTGACCTTCAAGGGACACAGCAATATCTTTCTTACTCAGGCCTTGCCTGAGGGGTGATGCAATGACAGACTGAATTGTCATTCTGGGAATTTGGTTGGCATTGTGTCAGTTTTGCTTCACATCAATTTAGATAACTGTGGCTTATCAAGTGTCTTTACAATGGCACAGGTATATGATATATATGAAATGAAAACTATATATGTAAATATATCCTGGTAACTCTGGCAGCAAAATTATGTAAATGTCAACTGGAAAGCTCTTTCACACCATTATGGATGAATGTGTGCATACTGGGATTTTCAACCGTCTACCCGAGAGTCATATAGTCACATAACCATATTATACAATGCATGTGAATTTGCTTTCCTTGTATGCAGAAATAATCCTATAATGAGTAGAGATTGCAGAAAATGGATTTAAGGCTTAGAACCTAAGATATCTGGTAACCCAGTTTCTGTTAATTTTATTAATTTTTTTTTTGATAACCATACTTGCAGTAATAAATACTGTGACAAGATGCAATACTCATCAGGCAACTCTGGACTCAGAGGTTGGATTTAACATCAGAAAGTGTTGTCAATTTCTAGAAAAAAATTTGGGGAAAGTAAGTTATTGTGCAAAGATCAACAATACAAAAGCATCTTTCTTTCAGAGCTTCTTCTGGGTCCATGTTTCGGGTAAAGATATAAAATTTGGAAGTAGGGAACCCTTTACAAGGGTATGTCTGCTGTGAAATTCATATTTAAAAGAGCCCAAACTTGGTCAAATTACGGAATATAAACTTCTAAGAGTTTTACAGCTATGATATTCAGCATGCTTAATCCTTTTATAGCTCCTACTGATGCCCAAACCACATGTTTATTGCTGAACAGAAGGAATATGTATGACTCATTCCCTGACATCTCTGTTACAGCACTGGAGTGTGCATGTGGAGCTACACAGTCACCTTCTGCTTAGATTGAAGTACAGCGAAGCACTGAAAATTGGAAAAAAATCTGCCAGGATTTTTTTATTTGTGCAGAAAAGAATCTGTAAAGCTAGAGGAAGGAGAGTGAAGATATTGGATGCTGACAGTTGAAATAGGTGTGTGCAGGAGGGAAGCTGTGCCTGATTGGAAGGGGGGATGCTGTCACTTAACGTCCTTGAGAGAAACGTGGCAGGTGAAAAATGTCTGTCTGGAAACATGGTGCTATATCCCTGTTGCAATGGGAAAGAAATTGAAGGTCTCACCAGTTAACCAGTACTGACAGGGCGAAGAAAATCAGGCTAGAAACCTGAATGGAGTAACATGAACAAACTGATAAGATGAAGAGAAAAAGTAGAAATTTATGGTTGGTAAGAAAATGTCTGGTAGAAGGAAGCAAAGAGCTGTGAGAAGAAGACCTAGTCTGACTAGTAGGATGTTGACCATGAGCATAAAGAATTGTTTGGCGGTTTGTTGTTGTTGTTGTTTTGGTTTATTAAAAAAACAAACAAACCAGAATCAAAGCAGCATGGAGAATCCTGTAAAATACCTGTGAAGCCCTTGACAGGAAGTAATCTGCAGACCTGCAAAGAGGATAGGAAGCTGCTGATATTGCTTTTTCTACAAGCTCTCATGCTTGAGGTATGTGTGCTGACTGACAACTCCAACCCCAGAGATGTCAGCTGATTTTACAGGCAACATTTGCTGGTTTTCAACTTACTTTAAAAATGCAAGATATTGAAGATACTCCAGAGTTTTAAACCTTTGTTAGTTTATAATTAAAACTTCATTTTTCCACTTACGAAACATAGTCCATTACTGCTTCAACTTGATTACCTCATTTCCTTGCCATAAGATCTCTATATATTTTATCATGAGTCATGGTCACTTGCTGAAAAAATACTCAATACTTGATTTTTATTATGGTATTCAGTGTGTGCTACAGGCCTTATAAGCAACCCCAAGCTACGAAGAGTTAAGAGATTTTTTCCCCCTCCCTTTGTAAACATTACAAACATATCTAAATGGATTATAAATGGTAATGCACTTAGTATCATAATGTGAAGAGTTTTCATTATTGTTTCCAGTTGACTGATGGAGAGCCTATTCACAGATATTAAGGTGAAGAGTGCCACATGCTTGTAGTTGTACACTGTCATGCGTCTGTGGCATGGCTTTTAAGAGCTCTCTGCATTATATAGCCTATTATGTGTTCAAAGCACAATTCACTTCCAACTGGAAATGCTCAACTGTTGTCCTAGCAGACCTGGAGCAGGAGGGCAGACATTCAAAAACTGAGGGAAAGAGCATGTACTAAGTGCTCCACTGTGAAAAGCTCGTTTCGAGTGACTTGCCTGATAGTGCCCAAATATTCTCTATCAGGGAGGGAAGATTCTGATTTCATAGAATAGTATTTGCTTTGCCTAAACTCGAAACTGCCTTTTTTCCCTCCTGCAATCTCATTTTTTTTTAATGGAACTTTTTGCTTTCCATGATTTTTCCTTCCAATGCTCTTCTTCTCCATTAAACATTCCTACTTTTCAGCAAGGGGCCTTTTTTCAGGGTTCATCACATTTAGTAAAATGTTACTTTTACTGGATGAGTGAGACTTGAGTAAATAAAACTTGAGACTATGAGTAAATAAAATGAACTATTGCTAAGATTTCATAATGCTAGGGGCAGTGCAGGAGACTAACATTTTAAAGATTAATAAAAGTATGGAACTAATAGTCTTGGGAGAAATGCTGCAAGAAATTATAAACAAAACTAAGTGGAAAGCATTGCTAATAACTCCAGTTTTTGCATTCTGAAGTAAAAGCAAAAAACATTAGGTGAGTGAGATACCTAAAGTAAGAGTTGTCAATTATGTCAATGTCTTGTCAGTTCAACTCTCACAAACGTTCAGGAAATGCCATAAGGGAGGTTTATTTTTACACCTCCAGAGAACTGCAAGAGTAAAAATCTGTGACTGTTTCCTGTTCCATGCTCACATAAATGCATAGTAAGTTGTTGATGTATATATAAAACTACTTAGTTATTGAATGAAATCTTGACCATCTAATCAAGGAGTCGTTGTTAGTTCATTACTACAAAAAAAAAGACTAAGTGGAAGAATACAGTTACGATTGTTATACGCACGCTTCTTAATTTTTGCTCATTTTTCCTGCTGTTATGCTCATCCTTCTTCTGTTCCTTTGAGTTCCATCCTCAGTGGTTTCATTCAGGTATGTGATGGGCAATGCTGCAGTGAGTCAGCACCATGTGATGTGCTTTACTGGAGACAATTGATGTTCATGTCTTCTTCTTCCACTGCTCAGGATCTGTTAGGGGTCATTTTTGTTTGTTCACACACTTTTATATTTTTTCACACTCCTCATTGCTTTGCAGCATCACAATATATCTGAATTTACTATACAGGATACTTTATGTGATTTAGATACTATTTCTTCTCTTTATAAACCCTAACACCAGTTTTGTCAGCTTCTAGATCTGCATTTCTTTACCTTTGATCATTGGTGAGTTGTTTGCAGCCATGTGGTCTCCAGTGCCTAGCCTGTTGCTGTTACAGCAAAATCAAGTAAACCAAAGCACAGGAAGGCCAGAAAGAGTTCAAACAAAGCCAGCCCAACAAGATGCGACCATCAGGCCTTCCAAACGTACAGACCCTGTGGTCTGTCAAAAAAAAAAGCCTGTTAGCTATGGCAATGTCATACTGCTGGGCTACCAAGTACCCTTAGATTGCTGAGACTGACAGTACTGGATGGTACTGGTAAGGTAATTAACCCTAGGCGAAGGGATAGCTGGTCTACTCAGAACCAATGCTGCCCTAAAGAGCTGAGATTAACCAGTAGCACTTAATTTTAACAGGTAAAACATCTGTGATATAGATTTCTGCTTTATGGATTTATAATGTTTTCAAAAGGTAAAAAGAGTTACTCTACATTCTAGAGTAAATATTACCATTATGAATCAGGCCTGTCATCCATGCATTTGCTTAAAGCCAGCACCAGGCACTGCAGAGAGCAGTGCAAGAAACCCCAGGGTGGGCAATTATGGAATAACTTGTCCACATGGAAGGCTTCTTCCTAATTCTCAGCAGTTAAAGATTTGCTTGTTTACTGATGCATGAAGGCTTATAAACTTTTAAAGTTGGTTTGTTTGTTTTGGTTTTTTTTACTACCTAATATAATTGTGAATGTTGTAAGTTTTCATACAAACATGAAGTCCAACTTAGAGTCCTAAGCTGTTGGCATCAGTGATTTCTAGTGGTACTGAGCACCATAGCTTAACTATGCAGAGTGACAAAAACTAAAATATGTTATTGTTTGTTTTATTTTGTACTTGCTGCATTTCAGTTCCACTGAATGTACAATTGCTTTTCTTTAATTAGAAAAGTAATTCTTTATTCCTCATTCAGCCACAGACATTTTTTTTTAAATATGTGGGGGAAATTTAGGCTCTGTATTTAAGCATCAGAATTTTGACTAGTGGGAAATCTCTGATTTCTCAGTACTTTAGAAATACCTTCTAGTTCTGAAGGTGTGTGAAGATAAAACAGCACTGATTTTTAAAAAAAATCTTGATGGAGATGTAGAGATTCCCATTCACTCAGTTGTTTTCACTGACTTTCAGTATTCTCTATCTGGTGTATCAGTCCCTACTGGCCATTTCAGTAGCAGTAATGCTTTTCTCTAGGGTCAGTTCTCCAAACATGCTGGGAGTTTGGGAGCTTCTCATCTCTATCTACTGGAGTGTTCATGTGAATACCAGTGCACTGTAGATTTTCTTCTCCTCTCCTATAATATGAAAGCATAATGAAATAGCAACAGCCAGCCTCTCTGTCCAGGCAGGCATGTTGTTAAAATTCAGATAAAGAAACTGGAAAAATATTGAGCATGGCAATTCTTCATTGACCTGTAATTTAAATTCTAGGCTGCCTTTTCTGCTCTCTATAGTATGAAATAATGTTCCTGCTGTGTTTTGGATCATCACTTTGCTTTAGGGTTTTTATTTAAAAGTTATTTTAAAGTTGGGGTTTTTTGACAGGTTTTCATGTGGTTTCTTTTAATAATAAGCAAACTTCATTTTTGTTGTCCATTTTTTGAGCAGCTGGTTGAGAACATTTTCCTTTTCCTTAAACAATGCATCCTTTTTTAATTTACACAATTTGGACAGTGGTGAAGGTTACTGCTTGTTACATTCTCTTTAATGTCATTAGAAAGCATTGTTAGCCAGTATTGTTTAAAGTGCATCCACACTCAGAATTTGCCCTGTGAAGCACTATTTCAAATCTGTATGTGTTAAATTTAACTTGAATTCTCTGCTCTGTTTGGATCCTACTGCTTAAAGTTGTCTTGAAAATTATGCTAAATAATTGCATTTGACCTGAGGAGGAGAAGACTCTGAGGAGACTTTATTGTGGTTTTTCAAAATATAAAAGGGTCTTATAAGGAAGACAGACGCATTTTACACAAGGCTTGTAGTGACAGGACAAAAGGCAACAGCTTTAAACAGATAGAGGTAGATTTAGATTGGACACAAGGAAGAACTTTTTTATCATGAGGGCTGTGAGACACCAGAACAGGTTATCCACAGAAGCTGTGGTTGTCTCATCCCTGGAATTGTTCTAGGCTGGGTTGGATGGGGTTTTGAGAAACCTTATCTAGTGAAAGGTGACCCTGTCTTTGACATCAGGATTGGAGCTAGGTGATATTTAAAGGTACTTTCCAACCTAACCAGTTCTGTGATTCTGCATTTTCATTTATCACTCATATTTTCACATTTTGTTATGTTAAAAAGAAGCTGTTAGTTATTTTGGATAAACAAAAGTAGCTAAACTAAGGTAGATAAATTAGTGAAACTGAACTCAGTCTAAAACTGGCACATGGGGTGCATTGAGAAGTTCACTTTTCTTAAGTTTCTCAATTTCAGTTTGAAAATTCGTAAAGAAGTAGGCCTTTTGTCTGCAGAAACCTGTGCACCAGGCCATATTCAGTTTGGTGCTGACCAACATTTTTTTCCCCAGAACACTGCCTTCATGTTAGTCTCAAAGAAAGTGAAAGGCTGAGAAGAAAGAGTAACAGGGAAAAGGCAACAGGAGAAACAAAAAGAGATTTTTCAAGCATCTGTTCAATTTTTCCTGAATGGGGTCTTACCACTAAGTTTAGAATGTTTCCCACATTGGAAAAGATCTTTGCTATCAGAGTAGCCTGAAAAGGCTCAATTCCTGGAGAATTCCCTTATCTTGGAGAATTTTAAATACACTGACCCTGCTTGCAGCAGGAGTTTGTACCAGATGGCCTCCAGAGACTTCCTCCAAACTGAACTGGAGGTAAGGAGACAGTATTCAGTAATTATTGGTCACTAGCATACCTTCAGCAATAAAATGTATAAAGTGAAATGGAAGTGAAATCTATTTTCAGAAAATCTCATGTTAGTTTCTAGACCAGGACAGTGTATTTCCCACAAATCACTAGAAAGTACTAACCTGAAAACTATTTGTGACATAACAAAATTACACAGTGTCATGTAAAGATGGAAAGAAAAGTGAAGTGCTGCTGCTGCAGATGTCATGGCTAACAAGAGAAATGGATCATGAAAACTTCTCTCTTCTTTAGAGAATGTATCCTTTTCCTCTCTGAATGAATTTTAAAATCTAAAAATTGTTGCAAGCTGTTTAATTTTCTGAACAAAGGAGGTGAGATAAATAAATACAAATAGTTCAGCAAACCTTAAAAGAAAGCAGACCAGAAAAGAGAGTTTTGGATTAAAAGACACATTTAAAAACATGAGCAACCCTGCTAAAAATTTTTCTTAAAAAAAGACTTTTGAAACTTATCCCCTGTGCATAGGACTCCATAACTAAGACCCTGAATTTTGTATTTCAAGTTTGGAAGATTCTGATAACAAGGAAGCAGTAAAGGTGTCATTAAAAATTATTTTGTCTTTGCTGCAACCAGTATCACTACAGCCCCAAATCCTTTTCATTAGCTCTTGGTGTCATCAAACTGTGGAGGGTTGAAAAAGCTGAGGAATAATTACTGCTTTACTGGTAACTGTGAGTAGACTGTATGAGTGAAGGTACTTGAGATGATTAGTTACATAAGATTTCAAGCCTTATTTTGTAGGACTGGGTTATATTAATTTGTTAGGAATTAACTCTCATATTGCTCTTGGCTTGCAGTTTTGTTATAGATAAGATTGTGAAAATCATCCATTCTGCTCAGTGCTTTACTGTAAATATACTGGTGGTGCGCTAAGGGACACTAATGGATCAGAGAATCTTGAATGCATCACTGAAGCGAAATATGTCTGGTCCTAACCCAGATTTTCACCTGTGTCTATCAGCCAGCCCATGTCTATCCCAATGGGTCAGATTTCCTGTCAGATCCATCACAATGTTGGATCATCACCACATAAATCACCTAGGTAAATTAGACCAAGCCACAATCAAATTCATTGTACCCATTAAAGACAGATATCATCTCATAAAATACATAACATGTCAAAGCTAACATAATCTTCACTGAGGAAAGAGAACAACCCATCTATTTACTAAATGAAATAAATCAAAAGAGGGAAAAGAGAATTAAACTGGCATCTCTGCTATCTTTAGCAGAGGAAAGAAGACTTGAATGGTATACAGTAAGTACAGAAGAGCTCCCCTGCACTGCCCTGCTGATCCCTTGCTCCCAATACAAACCTCTTCTGACAGCTGACAGCATCGGCAATCTTTGCATCCTCCAGTCATGGCTCTTGAGCTGTGAGTTCAGCTCCAGCTGTGAGCATTTCACAGGCACAGTCTAACTGCCCAACCAGCCTGCTACAGGGTTGCTTTCCCTTTCTTTCTACCGTTAGTATTTCTGCTTTTCTATGACTGATTGGTGTCCGGTCCCAGGAAATAACCTAAGCATATCTAAGTGTCATGACCACCCCTTGAAAAAGCTTTCCAGGGTTTGTTCTTATTTGGCATATAAAATCAACTGAGATTAACAAAGTCCAGGTTTTAACTGGTGCTTTGACTATCAAAATTATTTTAGTAAATACTAATGAACAGCTTCAAATCTTCAGCTAAGCAGAGAATTTCTGATCTATAACTGTTGGTTTGGTATATAGATTCATGTAGATTTGCTTCTACAATATATTTCAAAGCATATAGTAAGAATTCACAGAACTACTTGATACTTTACATTTAATAACATGTTCATTTTTCTCCCAGTCGTGGCTGCTCATTGGCTGCTTCTGATTTCACTGGAACATTATAGTTTTCAAATATGTGTGTCCAGCAATCTGCACAGTCTCTGCTTCTGACAAATATCTTCAGGGTGCTTTTTTCAGCTGCCAATGGCATACAAGAGATCACCCAAGTCACCCAGAGTGATGTTTCTTTCCTTTCTAAGGAAAAAAGCCTTATTGAAAAGCTGAACCTTCTTAAGCAGGAAAAGGAAGAGGATTAAAATAAGTGACAGATATAATGAATTCCCATGTTTCTAAATGGGTAGATCCTTTACTCTTCTGCAAACAGACGTTCACCAAAGAATCATATGAATACTAATTTTTTGCCCTCACATGTTGGTGCATAAGGAAACATAGCTGTGCTCTGAAATGTTGCAGGTAGAACCAGACATAGCCTGGTTTTGTTCTCCTTCTGTGGTTCCAAGAAGATATATTCTGGAGTCCAGTACACACAAATTGCAGAGCTGGTACTGTGGCAATAAGTAATCATGGGATGGTTGTCAGGGTATAGGAAACAAATACTGCAGAGGTTATAGATAAAGTGTTGGAAACTCTTGGGTTTGTGCACTGGGGAAAAAGTGACATGCTTGAAGGTATCCATAAAGGGCATAGAGAAAAAAAATGTAGAAGGATTTTGGGGAGGATAAGTTTAATTTGTAAAAGTTATTGTTATTGTGGTTACTGAAGCACTCATGTGGAGATCTGCATTAAGGGATAAAAGAATACTGGATCTTTGCCAGCCTGTTCTGTATGGGTGCTGCTTGAGAGGAGGCTGTAGTAGGTACCATGTCTGATCACACACTAGTGGAAGACAACACATATTGATTAATAAAATGTCCTGTTCATGTGTCCTGATTGGGAAGACAGTGGTGAATAATTCTTTCATGTTTAATGATATTTTTGGTTTATGAACCTAAAGACTCTGATCTGGTTTCTGAGAGGCAGTGCTGCTTATGCCATACAAGCCTGCAGGATTTAGTGTAGGAAGACACAGCTGGTAAAGAAAGTTAGGAAGCACAAAATGCTATCCTTCTACTGTCCTAGTAAGGCGAACATAAGTGGATGTCAAATGGCTCAGATGATTACTTATCCTGGGGAGCCATTATAGGCAGTAGCCAGGATTAGGCTTTCAGCTGAGACACTGCCCCTGAGAATCGGAAAATGAGGGATTATTTAGGTGAAAAGATAATGGCTGAAAAAGCATTATGAAACCTCAGAGTGGGAGGAAAAAGGCCAAGGCTGGAGAGACAGAACTGAATAGATTAAAGGAGAATTGTTAGATAAAAATGACATCGTAAAAAATATATACCTGTGTTACTAAAAACATACGGGACTATTAAAATGAAAGGCCTTTCAGAAACCTAATTTATCCTTCCACTCTCTGTTATTTTCAGATAACAGTGTTCTCCTCTACTTCATTTTGAGAACAGGAGACTGCATAAATAGGTTTTTAATAACTGTTTAAATTTAAACTTTCTAAATTTAAAAGAAAAAAAAAATCCTGTATGATGCTTTAAAGCATTTCATGATTGAGCTTGAAGTGAGGATTGGAACCTATAGTGAGCCTGCCTCCAAATATAGGTCTTGTTATAAACTAGGTATACAAGCAGATTTGAACAGCCAACATTTCCAGGTCTCTTGGCACCACGAATGGAAAAGAGAAAGTCAGCCTATTAGGGGATATTGGAAAGGAAAGGAAAGGAAAGGAAAGGAAAGGAAAGGAAAGGAAAGGAAAGGAAAGGAAAGGAAAGGAAAGGAAAGGAAAGGAAAGGACCTGAGTAAAACAAGCTTCCTTACAGAACATGTGAAAAATAAAATTATTTACTTTATATAGCATCGAGAAAAAAATAAAGCTGATGTATCTTAAGCAGTGAATAAAATATTCATCTTATCAAAACATGTACTAGTAATGATTTCCCTGCAGTTGTGACTATCCAAAAGACAAATACCCTAATGCATGAATTTTTTCTTGTCTATTGATTACTTTGCACTTCCAAATTCACGTTAGTATAATTGGTATTATAATTTCTAGGTTCTGAGGTGTCCAGGGCAGAGCTAACTCCAGTTCTATGGGAATTACAGTTCTGCATCCCCTCTGCCCAGTATTTCTGAAGGGATCTCTATAATGTAGTAGCAGAGTAGGAAAGACCTTGCATTGTTACAAAATCACTTTGTGCTGCACTCAGGAAAGGGAATCTACTGCACCTTCATTCTCATCTGCTTTGCACTAGTGGCTAAGGAGATCTGAATTACCTCAGACTGATTAGGGCTCATTTTGGGTGAATACTTTACAAGGTCATCCAGATCCTTCAGGACCGGGTAAGGAAGGAAGAAAAAATAGATGATCGTGATGAACACTCTGGAGGCTGCACTTTCCTTTTATTTTCCATGGAGAGTGCTGCTGCATGTCAAAAAATTCATACAGATGGTCGTGAATGTTCGCTCTTCCAGAATCAGTTTTCATGAATATTCCATATGGCCACATTGCACAATTACTGTTTACTTGTGTTTATGCTCACTACTGAAAATCAGCACCTAATTACAGTGACATCCAGGAGTGAATTACAAGAGAAGCCAACATTTAGGAAATAAAAAGCATTCATTGTCCTGTGTAACACTTATTGGGTATCAGCATGAAGATTCATGGAAAAAAATCTCTTTGGCCTTGGATATGGTTTGTGGAGGACAATGCAACAGATTCCACAACAAAATAGGATTTTGTGAGCCTTGAGGAATCTTTATAAGCCATAAAGGAGACAGCAAAGAGGCAATTTCATTGAAGTATGTAGACTTAATGTTATCTGTAATGTCAGTGTGAATTATTAGAGCAATTCTGGCCCTGATGGCAGTGTGGAAGTTAGAGGGGGGAGCATGAAAATAGGAATGTTATAAGAATTAAAAAATAAAGAGTTGGAAGGCTTATCACTTGGAGTGTAAGAGTTGAAATGCTGCACAGTGGAAATATTCCTCCAGTTCAAAAACATCTGTTGGAGTCCTTCAAGAAACAAACAATTAAAAGCAGGAAAGGTATAGCGCTTTGGGGTCAGCCAAGCTGCTTTCAGAACAGATTCCTTCCAAAGATATTGGGGGTTCAGTAGCCTAAGAAAAATCCTGTGAAGCTTTCCTTCTTTGGGAGTCCTGGAAATGAGGACTGTATTTGGGTTCTTTTGTGATAGGTCAGTATATTAAGGTCAATACCTCTGATATTGAGGTCAAAAGTAGTTTTTAATTTATCTTTATAATTATATTTAGAAATTAAGGAAAATATGCAAATTAAAGTGACCTACTCAGGGTTCCAGAGAAATCAATGGCAATACTAGGTATAGATATTAGAGAATTAGCAGTTATCTGCTTTAGCTTTGGATATAAGGTAGTGTACAAAATTATAATGATAAATGCTTTGAGAGGAATTAAGTAATAGTCTTCCAGCATTTATTCTTGGGTTCACCTTCTTAAAAAAAGACATGGAATAAGATGGTAAAGGATAGTACTCTGGCAATCTGTGTAACTAGCAGTGTCAAGATATGCATATTAGAGATTTTTCCTTTTCCAGACTTGGAAGGATTTCCACAATGACAGCAAGCAGCTAGGACTTTTCTCATTGCCTGCAGATGAATAAGCTTTGAGAAATTCTTTTAGACTCATTATATGAGCCTTGGTTCTAGATTGCAGGCAATCCCTAGTTTACTTGGAGCTGCACAGTCAATTTGTCCCATCTTTACACTGCATGAGCAACATGCTAGGAAACATTCATTACATGATACATAAAATGCACCAAACAGCATGACATTATTTTACTTCCTGACAAACTGGAGGTTCCAGCCTTGTGATCAACCTTCTTTCAGGAAAGGAGATATTTGATGATGTCTAGATTTTACGCTGTTAACATAAAAAGTATGTTTTGTTTAATCAAGAAAAAGAGAAGGCCAAAAAAGTGATTCCTCAAGCTTTAAATAAAGAATTAGAATGAGCAGGGAATTTTCAGGTTGATCGAGGTGATGAGAGGACAACCGTATTTTGCAGTCTAGTTTGAAAGCAATAATTGGCAGAAACATTTTTCTTGGGATTGGGGAGCTTAGAGCAATAAACGATTGTGTTCTCTTTTGAAGTTTGGGTGGCAGGGCAGAAAAAACACTGTGAAAGCTTTCTGTGACTTATGGGGGTTATTGATTTTGTTCTTTTTTCCCTTTCTGAGTCGGTAAGACACTGCTGCTGCATCTCTCATCTGGCTTCGTCCTTGTGTGCCCAAAGTCTGACACAGCACAGTGGCAGATATTGTTGAATGTAAGACTTTCTATGGAAGAGTTTCTGTAATGCCTGTGTGAGCTGACATTGCAGGAGCAACTTCCTGATACAAATATGAATTTTTATGATGAAAATAATTGCACATTTGAAAATGTCAGCGTAAACTTTGATCTCATAACAAGATGAGTTTAGCTTGCAGAAAATCCTAATTGCTTAATTTTTACTGTATTAGGAAGAAAGGCACTGTAGTATTAGGGGTTTATAGTCTGTACTAAATGAGTAAGTAACTATGGTCCTGTCCAGCAGAAAATACTATTATGCTTATACTTTGGGCATTTAAATAATAAGAAGTTATTGGGAATATGGAGCTAGAGACCAAAACGAAGTGTGGTAGGAAAATGGTGTACAGAGAAGCACAGGTTCCAAGCTGTATAAAGGAAAGATTAGAGGTGTTACATGTGTAACCTTGCAGACAGCTGGGGCTTGGTCTTGCTGCTAAATAATTTATTTTAGGACTTCTCTATTTTGCAACAGAACAATGGAGCTGAAATTAAGAAAAGAGAAGTGGAGGATTATGCAGTGAACACATTATTGATTACTGGAAATTTTCCACATAATTTCTAATGTGAAAGAGATTCCACAGCTAAAACACATATTTTCTTAAAGTATTAACTTGAAAGAGTTGCTGGTTTTGGGTTTTTTGTCGCTTCCTTCTCATACCCCAAGGGAAATAAATTAAGGTTCCTATATATTTTTTCTGGAAAAACTTCTCGGTTTAATTTTTCAATTTGATTCTTAGCTTTCAAAGATAAAAAATGTTTGAAAATCAGCAAATTTTTTTAATATAAAAATACCTGCTAGTTAAAAATAAATTTCCCTGAAGAAAAAAAAACAAAACAACTCCAAATCATTTTTCAAAGGTCTTTGATAATTTTCAGGCTACAATTTTGGAGAACATAAAAAGTAATACAAACTTAGAAAATAACAATCCAAGTTCTCTAAAGTGAATGTAGATTGACTGGTATGAATTCTTGGGAAATTGTTTTTACTGTTTTCCACAACAGCCTTCTGAGCATGAAGTTTCATTTCACTATCAGCTTGCATACCAAAATGAATAGAACTTGTTAATTATTTGAAAGTTTAACATTGCTACGGAAAATGTTGACTTTCAGTTACACTTCAGGTTTTTCAATGCCATTTGATAGCTGACTGACAGAACGTGCTCTCAAGTGTATATACTGCTTGGTAGGTCATATATGCCTGTGGAATGTAATTTCTAGAGTCAGAGAACATAACACCTTGACACTGATAGGAATTATTTAATTTTTAACCTCCAAGTATAGACATAAAACTTCATAGTTAGGATTTTTTTTTTGGTGGCTGTTTCACATACTTAATACTATAATTTTTTACAGGGCTGCAGGAAATTCAGCAGTTAGGTGTTTCTGCCATATTGCAGTGTTTGATTTAAATTTTTTAAGCTGTCCATATTGCACACTGCACTGTAGCACAGAGATATCCAATTCTGTCTTTAATGAGCTAGCCTAGATATTGGAACCAAACTGTGCAGTGCATCAGAACTCAGTAAATTAACCAATGCATAACTCTGTCTCATGTGGTTAGACTGCAGTCTAACTGCAAATGCAGTAAAAAGTATTACAATTGAAAGCAATAGATCACAGAAGGCTAATACTCTGTGGAATGAACAATGCAGCTCTAAAGTCTGTGAGTGTTGATAGATGTGAAGGAAAGTGGTATTAATGGCAACACTACTTGCCAGGATGGTCCTGGCAGTGTTGCTGTTAATGGTTTAGAATTTAGAAGTAAAGAATAATTACTTGCAATTACAGTTACAACAGAGATCCTGTTTGTGTGTGTCCTAAAAAAGATTACACAAGGATGCTGAGAAACAAGGAAGCTTTGAAGGAGATTTCACAGTCAAGGTGTGCTGGTTGCCCTGGTACCAAATTGGGAGAGCTGGACTGATGGATGCAGTTGCATGATGATGGCAATTTCATGGAGGGTGTTAGCAATGACAGGCATTGGAACATTGCTGGCTGTGGCACTGGCATGATCGAGATACTGTGCCATGATTATTTTTCCATATGCTTCTGCTGCACTGTCCTCCATCTGCCCCCTGCATCACTAGAAGAGATTATACATTCCTCATTAATCACCTCTGATGTGCAGTTGGCTTCTTATCTCTGAGAATAGGTTTCTTAGAGGATGCACCATCTCCTGGCTGCAGGAGATTTCAAAGTATATTCGCCAAATATCTTTCAGATAAGAGAGAAATTTGACAGCCTAAACTGTAGCCACTTGAGGCTTTTAATCTCTCTAGTAAGGAAATATTTAAAACATTTTGATCATCACTGTTACCCTTCTTTTATCAGCTTCTGAGTTTCTTATCTCCATACTTCTGCTACAGGAATATGCCCCTGAAACAAAAGATTTTCTTGCACAGTGTGAGAAATATATTTCTCTTAAGGATATCTAACTTATTTGACTAAGGCAAACATCTTATTGCTTTCCTAATGTAAACATGTCACTGTATTCTAGAATATCAAAATATCCATTCCTGAAATCATGGACAGCCTTGCTGAAGACTCTTACAGAAATCTAATTCAATGTCTTTTGTCAAAAGTTTTCAATATGCTGTCACAACACACTAGGTATGGGGCACAATGTTTGCTACCAATCCTTGTGAGGCTGAACAAAAACATCAGCTCACATATCAGGGAACTCTTCTGCTTCTACTGCATAATCATCTTAACTCCAGCAACTAGCCCATACTTAGTCTCGAAAGTGTTGGCTAACAAGCCCTTAACTTTGACTACACACTTTAACCAGCTCACAACTCTGACAGCAGCCTTCAGCATGGAGTAAGAGCAGAATGTGATAGCCACACTTTGCCAAGAGAAGGCAAGGGAGGGGGAGAAGAAAGGAGATCCCCAGTCTTTAGATCCCATGTTGGTCTTGCCCCATGGATGGCCAGGAGGGTGGGGAAGTTGAGGGAGGCACACTGAGAATGAGTGTCAAGGCAGAAAAGGAGGTTGGCTCAGCTGCTCACAACTTCCCTGTCGCAACAGTTTGAATGTTTGAGACAAAAAATGCTTATGCCTGGTCTTCCACATGTATGATTTGAACTCAAGTGGGTTGACTGAAATAAAAACAAGTAAATCCCACACTAAAATATCAATTTATTTTAGTCCCACACAAAAATATCAAATATTGAACTGAAAATATTTGAAAGTTAAGTTTCTGCCAGTGTGTTTTAAGTGGGCTTGAATAATGTTAAAGAAACAAATATCAATGCAATAAGTGGAATTCAAACCACCCTATGAAATCTATATAAGATTAGTAAGGGAAGAAATGAAAAAAATTCTGTGGCCTATCATAAGCTGTGTTGGAGACTTGTAGCATTGTTGTTTGTCATGAATTCACAGTTTATGATATCCTGCAATTCCAGTACAAATGTCAGTCTTCATTTCCCAAAAGTATGTTTCTAATATTGTAAAAATATGTTTGAAAATCCGGATCTAAAAAAAACCAAAGAAACGTGACCATCAAAAAGCCCAAAATAAATATATATTTGCTTTTATTACGTTCCACAGAACTTTAAAGTTTCAAAACCCCTAAGGCCTAAGTTATGACATTCAATGATAATGATAATAAAAATTTTACTGGTGACAGAGTTGTTACCTTTTAAGCAACAATGAGCACATAGAAGTATTTTTTGGGAATACTATCATTCTATGGCATTTGAAACTACAGGTTCCACTTTTAGCTGTACAGGAGTCCATATAAATATGTAGATTCTAAAGCCAGAAGGGCATGTGCAGTTTTTCCTAGCTAGATTTTTCGGGATATACAAGCTGTAGAACTTTTCCAAAACTGGGAATTAAACTAGTTTTTAGAAAAGTACTGAATCTGACTTTAAAATTCTATGCAGTTGTAAATCCCTGTCCCCAGATAAATTACTTCAGCTTTTAATTACTCTAATTGCTAAAAAAATTGTATTTCATTTCAAGAATTTATCTTACTCTAGTTTCCTGATACTAGGATGTGGTACCTTTGACAGTAAGTTTAGAAAGCACTGCTCTGCCCAACTATTTATCAGTACTTGATGCATAAGTGACAGATTTTAAGCCAAGGCATAAAAACATGCAAAGGCTGTAAGCTGCAGTTAGAAGCCAAAAAAGTAAGCAGATGGATAACCAGGCAAATGTAGTTGTTGCACACATGGGGAAGGGTAGGGAAATAGCACCCTCTCTAGACAACCTGTTCTCACCAACACCTCGTAGCCAAACGAATATTAAATTTTGTGGATGCTATTAAAGGACTCAGCTTAATGACCATGGAGACAGCTGTCTTGTCATAGCTACAAAGCAGGTTTTACTTAAAGGATATCGTACAGGAAAATAAAACATTCCTTAGGCTGAGCAGAATACAGAATACTTCCCACAGAACACTTCTTTTGGCTACTTTTCAGGTGCCGTCCTCAGTCTTTTATTGCTTTGGCGCCTGCCTGAACAGTAGGGATGGAGCAGATGTAAGTTAACAGCCAGAAGCAATTTTCATTGATTTGTCCTGCTCTTTGCAGTATTCCACTGGAAGCATCCCCAGGGCACATTACTAATTTTTTGCCCTTTACTTTGGGACCATTAGATTAATGGTGTTATATAATTGCCATTTCTTCATCATTAATACGATAATGGTGTGATGAATTTTACCATCAAACAGTCCTTAGCTCTTGCTGTGGGGGTAAAAAAAAATCCTCCCATTTAAAAATGAAATTATCTTTTCTTTCCCCAGACCTATTGAACAGGTTTGCTTCTGTGCCTTTGCAGCCTAGTTATGACCCTCTAAGTTAAAATCATTTGGGGAAAATAGGAAATACAGCAACCCAATAACATGGCAAGCATTTTTGTGACTGCTTCCTGAACAATGCAAGTCATACAGCCCAACCAGCAGACAATGCCCACTTAGGTCAGATAAGAAAGAGCCAGCTTTTATATTGGATACTCTACTTGTATTACCACACAGGCTCTTCGAGCATTGCCTTGTCACATCCCCACACTTAAACTGCTGCCAGGTTAGTTTTAAGAGTTTGGTGTTGCTATCCCACACTCACCAGTGCTTTCCCAAATCAAGTAAGGATATAGTACCAGAGCTTAAACAGCCAGGGAACATTCCATATCAGCAGCTGGATAATGCAGCCTGGTTTTGGAGCACGGGGGAACCTAGCTGTGCACAGCTGGACTGAGCCAAGGCACACTTTTCCAGTTCAGGGCTAGAGTCAGGGCCTACAAAATTCTTGAAGAATTCTTCAGCTTGGCCAGCTCTGTAGGTTGGTGGCAGTAAGGTGGGACAGAATGTCAGTGTTTTGTTCTTTCTCTGTCCATGCTCATTTGGAGGAAGAGGACAGAGCTATGCAGGGTACAAGGGACTGGAATGATACATTAGTAACTGTGGAGAGGACACCTCTCAAGAGGCCGTTTCCAAACTTGGGCAAAATGAGGCTTGCTGACCTCCTCCTAAAGTGTGATATGGTGCAATGTGTTGAGAAAGCAACAATACCTTCAGCTTCTCCTGACACTGCCATTACACTGGGAAGGATCTTCAGCCAATGTGATGATTGAATCAGGTAGTTCAATAGGTAGTTCCAGTGCACACAGCAAGAGATTCCTTGTATGTGTTGTTGAATCTATTGTTGTTGCTTTTTATTTATATGCTTTCTTTTTTTGGTGATGAAATTCTAGTGATTTGTGCAAATATTTGGACTGCAGAAAACTCAGGAGAGCTGACTTCAAGTGCACAAAAATTTAATCTATCCTTGGGGCATGCAGAGGTGAACTATCTTGTCTTCCTCATACTTGTCATGGGGTTAAGGGCAGATGGTGAAGTGAAGGTATTTGTCCAAAATACAGGCAGCTGAATCAATTCACACAGGAAATAACTGAGCCTTGGGTCAATTCTAAATAAAATCTCACACCAAGAGCTTATGACTGAGAATTACCAAGTGGTAAGCCTTAGGGTCAGCCAAGAGAGGGGCCCCAGCAAGTGTGTAGTGTGGTTGGTGTCTGACCACACTCCAGAGGACTCCTGCCCAACAAATCTGTTTTGCAACTTCCCACACCTGCAACATGTTTGTGAATGGTAGTGGACAGTTGGTCTTAATTAGAGCAGGAAGTGATGCATAAAAGAAGTTGTTCTCTTATTTATTGTTGTCTTTTCCTTGCTCAGACTTATCGATCTTATGCCTAAGCAAGATGATTTCTTGTCCCCTTATTTAAAGTTGAAGTATTACAGGAAATAGATATGTTGCCTATTCTGCAGAGGTGGCAGGATAATTTGTCAATTAAAAATAATCAGTTCTAGAATGACTTTAATGTCTGTGCTATTTCAGAAACCTATTTAATTAGATATGAGTTCATCCATGTATCAGCTGAAGCAATAGATATTAACTGTCCCATGTGTACATCTTGAAATGAGATGAAACACAATTTGTCTTGGACTGCAAGCAAGGGAATCCAGAATTTTACAGTCAAAACATTTCTGTGAAAAGGTTTTATTGTTTATTGTTCTTAATCTTGTATTTGAAAATAAATTTGGTGCTACACTGCCAGGCTTGGGTACAGAAGCTCTCTGTTTATCTCCTGAATGGGCATTACTTGGCTTGACAGCTTGACAGTTTCAGCCCTTGCCAGTAAGCCTCAGCTTTGATGAGAGGAGATCACATCTGGTCCTGAGGAGGATGAAGGACATGTTAAAGGCTGCTCAGTCCCTGGCCTCTGGGTTATTTTATCCAGGTTTGTGAGGTCATGTCCTAGTGAAAGATCACTTAAGATGGCCAAAGAACAGAAACTCTTTATGTACTGGCATCAATTCTAAATGGGGCTTTTCCCTGCAAGTGATTAAACACCTTGTGGCCAGCCTTCTTTCTAAATGGAGAAAAATGGAGAAAAAATGGAAAAAAAGAGCTTTGCTGTCTCACTCTCCAAAGGCAAGACTGAATGGGTATTTCTGTAAGTAGAAATACTAAATCTGTCACTTTTCTCACATTATTTTTTTCCTGATTTAGGGACAGGACTGAGAAAAAAAAAATCTTTTCCGTGCATTTTAGGAACCAAAATATATTAAGTCCTCGTATTTCCTAAATGTTTATATTTAATTTTTGCAAGTTTTATTTGAATTATTATTCATTATTAAATAAGTTTAAATTGTGCAGCAACTAAAAATAAGTCAGATTTATAGACAGGAATACAGGAATTGAAAGGCTTTATTAGCACACAGGCTTTTTCTGGGGTAGTTACTTTATTCCTGATCATTTTGTTTGTCACTAAAAAGAGGTTTGCCATCTCTGTCTTAGAGCTGGCTTGTCATGCTTATAGTTCCCTGAACATCCCACTGTAAATGATTTTACCATATTTATCTACATATTGCAAGAAATTCTAGATTGTAAAATAATACATAGAAGGATTTTCCAAAGCAGCCTTCTGATTGAATAGCACAGTGAAAGTAGGACATTTTAAAGATTCAAAAATTATTCCAACAAGACATTAGAAAGCCTAAAGCTGAATTATGAGTTTACATGTACTGCCACAGTTGCACTTTCAGCAAAGGGCATTACCATGAAATTAAGACAAACACAGGAAAGTTTTGGAAGCTTCCTCATCAGCCATAAATGTGGGATATCAGCAGAACACTAGGAATGTAATAAGTCTTGTAGGACATTTTTTAATTTGAATGCTGAACAGTTCTTAATCTCTGTTTACTGGTTCCCTGGTACCAAGGGGAAGAAAGTCAGCCTGCCAAGTTATGTTTCTTGATCTCTCTAACTCACTGTAAAGCCTCCACCAGGTTTTTAATTTTTTTTCTTTGCCACCTGTGTAATGGAGATTGTCATTATCTATTTCTTATTTGATTTTCTGAGATTATGACATTTATGGTCCTGAATCTTCATAAACCATACCAAATTCATTGAGATGAGGTACTCTAAAAAGGGCAGTGTATATTAAAAATCTGATATATTTACCCTTCTATAATCTGCCTAAAACTGCCTCAAAGTCTGCATAATGTTCTCACTCAGTTTAGCCTTTTAGTTTGGAAGTGCATAATGTCTGGAGGTGAGTAACTCCTGATTTCTTTAGCATTACATCTACTAAAAACCTTTGGGAAAGAAGGGAGACTAAAGACACAGTCTTGCACATTCCTGCCAGGATATCTAGGAGCATAACTGTACTTCTGTGGGCTACTGTTCAGACAGATAAGGTTTTAAAATACATAACTTTTAAAATCAAAATTTTCAACAGTCTCACACACTCACTCCCCTTTCAGTTTCTCTTCCTACCCCTCTCTGTTTCCTCCTTTAATGTGTGTTGACTTTCTGTTGGTTTTTTTCCCCTCCAGTAGCATGAGAATTTTTTTTTTCATTTGGGACTTGAAACACTGCTTCAGGGTGACCTTATGACCTTTCCTGGCAAAGGATCTGCAAGGCTTCTGAGTGTTCTGGGGAGACATTCATTTCATTCTCCCCAAATGAAATTCTTTTGAGATTATGTAAGAGTGTGAAAACTGCAATAAGGATGTCAGAGTCCTGCAGTACAACAGAAACAAAAGAAAAGGGAGTCTAATAGATAGAAATGCAATTACACAGCACTGCAGTAGAACCTAAGAAATGCTGATGGGGAGAAGCATGTTTAATTGGGGAAGAGAATATGGAGTAGCAGGTGCTTTTCCATAAACTATAACCACAATAAAATGTGTTCCAGTCTCCTTTGTTCCAACTCACCTCTTGTTTAATAAATCAATGGTAGACTTGTCTTAAAACATTCTGCAGATATGAGATCCTGGCTACAGTGAAAGCTAAGTAAACTATTAAAATATTATCATTTTCCTAGTTCTGGCAGTGATCTAGAATGGCAGTAGTAGAAGGCAGTTTCTTCTTCTTTCCTTACCTCTAATCCAAGTGACATTTTTCTTTAGGCAAAAGAAGCATATTTGTTCTTTTACAAGCTGGAGAAACTCCAGTGATGTTTTTTTTCCCCTCATTCTGACCTGTTTGGTCATGATTGGACAGGGACTAAGAATTCAGAAACCATGGCCTGTTTTGTATCCTGTGTTGCACCCATACTGATAAAGAATTATGCCTTTTTGTCTTCTCTTGCAATAAGAGATTGTGTACAAAAATTGATGTGTCTAAATATACATAAATATCAGAAGGTGGCTCAGCAGTTAATCCAAACCCATTATTTTATGATAGGTGTGTTCGCAGAAGGATATCCTAACAACCTCCTTTACAGTACAAAATTTTTTTTTTGTTCACATTACACCCATAATTTTTGCATTTTCTAAAGGGGTGCACTCAGTTTACCTGCATGGACTCAGCTTACATATATCAACCTATTGTATACTTCTGCCATTAACAGAGTTTTTCAACTATCTCAGATCCAGAATGAAGCAATGAAGGGTCCTTCATGGCCTTTTTAGATTTTTTTCTTAGGGATTTTAATTTAGTAGTGTAAGGGTGACTCTCCTTTTTTTCTGCTTCACATGCATCTGAGATCATCTCCTTGAAATTTAATCTAAAGTTAGAGCACCTATTATTCAGCATGGTCTGTTTTCAGTGTGAGCTTTTCAAGAGCATATACAGGAGTTACACTGTTTTTCTATTCAGTTCATTCTACATAGGAATTCTAGTTCCTTATCTGCAAATCACTGTCTACAGTATCTTTTAGAAAAAGTATAAGGGTGTGGAGACAAAGTGGGTAATTTGGTACATAACATTAAATTTACTGAGACTTGAATCTCTTTTGTAAAAGATACAAGAACACTACTTCATTGAATAGAATTTTGGTAACTTCCTTTGGTGTACCAGTTTATAATGTTAAGCAAAGGGGATGCAACTATACTTAAACCTGTGATTAAATTATTTTGTACTGGTCATTTGTGTCCCCTTTAAGGGATCATAGATTCTACTGTGAGATATCATTTAGATGATTGTGTTAATTTTTATGTTTAGGCAGCATTATTAATGGAATATTAAAAATTAGTACTGCATGGGAAATTTGCTAAAATTCTGAGAATCCTTAGCAGGAAATGGAGTTTTTAAGGAATGACTAAATATGATCCATTATGAAAAGCATCCCTCTTATTCTCTGTAACAAGCAAGACAGAGTAAACCACAGCCAGTAGCAGATCTGGGTACTGGTGTTTGAGAACCATCCAGTTTAGAGCTTTTAATCTGCTTGATTATCTCACTCATTCACTCCCACCCCAATATTACTTTCCCTAGGGCTTCACTTCCCTTTTTCAGTAGCTGAGATTATTATGCACCAGCCACAGAAGACCTTTAGATGCATGTAGATTAGAACTGTTTCCAGGTAGAGTGGAAATGTACTTGTAATTTTTTAGGGGTAAACCCAGGCATAAAAAGTTCTGCATCTGATCTTTAGGAAGTTATCACCATGATATAAAGACAGTAGCGACAGCAGCAGTCACACAGTTAAATCTTTCCTGGTACAATGCAAATACACCTTTGGGAGATTATACATAAGGTCAGATCTTGTTTTAATTCTTTCAGATGAGATGACTGAAGTGTAAAGTGAGAGAGGACTCAGCTAGATAAATGGAAAGATGGATTGTGAACACAAAGTAGAATAAGAAAATTATTATTTGGAATGAAAAGATAAGTGTCAAAGACTAATTTATACCAGCTCTTCATTGGTATAGATATTATTTATAAAGTAGAAGATGATTAATATATGAAGAGAAAGAATTGAAATTATGAAGTGACCTTTCACAGCACAAAATAAACATTAATAGACTGTCTTTCTGGGATAGTTAGGTCAGTGAAATAAGGATGGTGGGCAATCAAAAAGAAATTACATACTGCCCCAGAAAAGTCTTCCAGGAAAAGAACATAGTCAAAAAAGCAATGTCTTCACATGACTCTGCTTTGTAGTAACTTTAACTATCAAGTGCCCTTGAGAACAGCCGGTGGGATTACCCTTTTTTACAACATTGTTAAATGGTGCAGCACAAAAGCCCTGAGGATGCCCTAAAATGAAACTATTCGTGCCTTTGAAGCACAACTTAAAGCAAAATACACACATATATACACCACCTTTTAAATAAATAAGTAGTCTATTTTTTCATTGCTTTTCTTTACATTTTTCTTACATGAGCAGGGATGGGCTTCATTAATATTGAGGGACAGTTCCATGTTTCAGAGATGCAAAACTCTCCTATTCCTAATCTGTTTTCCCTAAAATTCTGTTTCTTCCCTCTTCAGTGTTTTCCCTCCCTCTTCTACTACTGTGCTTCTTCTTAAAACAATTATCTCATTCATTCTTTTAATTTCTAATGGCTGTCTTCTAATATGGGTAACTTTCTATCCCTTTTTTCTGCAGATGATTTCCTTATTTTTGCTCTCCTTGACCAAACCCTTTTAGACTGCCTCATCTTTCTTTGTCCATCTTGTGGTTTTCCAGTTTTTCATCCTCATTGCTTCCTTCTCTCTAGCCTCTGGCTTCCTCATCACATCTTTTGTCAAAAATACTCCATATTTTTGATAGATCACCACTTACTTCTTTCTTAATCCTATCCTGTCATTTTATTGCTGACTGAGATTGGCTTTCAGCTCATTTACCATCATCATGAAGTGATTTGCCCTAGGGCCTGAGCTCACAGAAAGTGCCATCCCAGGCAGAAAAATGGCTGTGTTGAAATGGCCCCTTCTTGCTAGCAAAACTGCTTCCTTCCTCTATCAGTTTCCTGTGTTGATGTTAGCAGTAAGTATATGTTACTTTATATTATACCTGCAGAGCCATCACCAGTGAGAGCAAGTAGAACCTTCTGCAGTAAACAGCTCTGCAGCCACTGGATTCAGGCTGGTCAAACAGACCTAAGAATTAGTTCTGGTGTGATAGGATGATACATGGGTTTCTCCTGGTTTTGGCCAGTTATGCCCTTCACTGTTAGTAGTAATGCAGGGAATGAAGAAAGGACTTTGCCCTGACACTGATTCACATTAGCTTGGCAAAAGAGTGAGGTTAAGAAAGAAAATCTTCTAGCTGCAAATGGAGTACATCTGGAGTCAAGGAAGCATGATAAACACAGAAGCCTACAGCAACATTTTTTATACTTTTGTCCCTTTTCAGCACAGAACTGCAATTTAATTACTGCTACACCTTTTTGACCTAGGATGGCTGTCTTTCTGCAGTGTTGCTTTTGTGCCAGCTGGAACTGGACAACACAGGCTGTCCTTCGGGCCGTTAGAGAGCAGCTGTGATAGAGAGCCCAGGACCTGCAGAGACTGTCTGTCTTTCCAAAAAGGGTATCTGGTAAGATACTGCTAGAATCACAGGAGCTCAAATTAATTCCTGTGGCTCTTCTGTTGAATCCTCCAGACCATGAAAGAATGTACAGAGAGTTCATGATCGAGATGATTACTAAGAGATAAGGTTAGAAACCCTGAACAATTTCTGAGAGGACCATAGGTTATGCAGGGAGTTCTTTAGCCTCTGAATCTCAGATGGATCCCTGCAATACCATGTACTGCTTGGTGGCCAGCTCTGGTGAAACAATGTCCTTTCCCATAGTCAGCAGATCAAACAGATGTGTGGGGTTTTTTAACACAGGCACTGCAGTTCCAGGCCCTGGACTGTGTTTGAAAAGGGTCCTATAGCCAAAACACAGGAGGTCTCACTCTAAATTATTCAGCCATGTTTCTCACAATTGCCACAACTCTACAGTGATCTGCACATGCAGAGAACTGAGCATGGATGCTTAATGTCCAAAGTCTCCAGCACCCAACACCCACCCTGCAGAGATGCCTTTGAAAGTACAGAAGAAACTGAAAGATCAAACAGAGCAAGCAAGCACCTGTCTGTGCTATTGCAGATGTCTGTAGTGGCAAGTGCTGACATCAGTCTTTAATTAGCTTATCTCCTATATAATGTGTGAAATTTTCTGAATTTTTAGATGGACAGGAAATAAGTAACAGCTCCCAGTTATATTATGCTGCAATTCACTTTCCTTCAGAAATGCACAGCAGCAGGAAAGATGCATTAGCATTGCACTGAAGTAGCTTCAGCTCTCCACGTACTCTGCTACATCATAGGAAGAAAAAAGTGTAGAGTGAATACCTCATAGTATTTAATAATTTTAAATCTAGTACCTATCCTGCATTGGACTAGGCTGAGTTGGATTTGCGGTGGTTTTGAAGGTTAGCTAAGGATACCTGATATTCATCTACTTTGCTTGACAAGCATCTTCCTCGGCTGAAACCTTCAGGTGTGAAATTACCTCCCAAATGCACTTCAAGAGTGTCTGATGCTAGCTCATTTTAGAGTATACATCAAGTTGCTTCAGAAAAAGACAAATTTTATTCATAATTGTCAGGGCTCTTGCATTGTGTGTTTATCTGCTCTTGGTTGTACTATCCATTCATTATTTGTAGTTCATTAGCTGACAGCAATTCATTATAATTGTTGTCAAAATTTGCTTTTGTTTTCAGATGTTCTATCTTGTTATCTTTGTTTTTTAATATCATGATTTTATTTGTTATTGTTTTGTGCTTAGAATTATAAATGTTTTTATGAATGGGATAAATAAATTACCTCCCTGACTCCTATTTCATTTTCGTGGGCAGAAATAACCTTGGCTCAGGATGTTCCAAGGAGTATTGATTACTGGAGCTCTGCCTCAGGCCATCAGCTCCTTTAAGCCAATCATTAATGCCCTGTGTCAACAAATATTGGAAAAGTGGTGAATGCATTTTCTCTGTTCTCTGAACACTTTTAAAATAGTAAGGTACTGGGAACGGTGTCTAACTAAACTACAGAGATTAGGGAGAGAGTTCTAGGTGAAAAGTCACCCTCTGGGCCAGGTGAGGAAAAACGTGGCTTAGACTTTCACCTGTAAGGTCATGGCACTTAAAAGTGTGGAGTAGCAATCCTTAAAGACAGCATAAAAATATACTCAGTTCCTTTTGTGCTCCCTGAATTCTCCACTCCAACATGCCCTACCTCTTTGCCTGAGTGTAGTGCCCACTAGAGGACTCAGTTTGAGTCCTTCTCCTGTATTCAGTTACACTGAGGCAAATTTGGCTAAAATTAATGAAGTGGGGAAAATATAATTTGGGGAAACTAATAGCTGAATGGTCAGTTGTGCAGACAGAACAAGCATGTGAACTACACTTTCTTAGGAAGGCAGGCCAAACAAAAAAATTGTGTTGCACTGTTGTCAGAGGTATCTATCCATCTATAATTCCATCAAAGCCAGCAATAAAAAAATTATGTTCCTATTTTGTAAATAGCAAAAATCTGGAAATAAACAGCCCTGTGTTGTGAGTGAGGAAAACAGCAGTCAGTGAAGGCACTTGTGGAGAGTCTGCAGAACTTTGGTGTGGCTGTGATATGGGAGGAAAACCAGCACTAGAGCCCTATTCATCTTGCATCTGTTCTACACACCAACTGTTATTTCACTGCTGGAATTCTCCAGACATTAAAGCCCGAGCATCACTAACAGGCTCCCTGGGTCAGAGGTTACAGTTCCCAGCAAGCTGCTGCTGAAGAGATAACAGTGAGGACTAAGGAGAATGGAAGTGTGGCTGCAAGACTTCCCTAGACTGGTTTCCCTGGAGGAGCTCTTGTCTGGATGGTGTGTTTCTACTGTACAAGTTCTTTGCAAACAAGGATGGCATAAATTATTTAGGCATGGCAGCACTGCCCACAGCCATCACATGACTTGCATACAAAACCTAAGTTCAGGCTCATAACACTTTTCTGGGCAGGAGTTGTCTTGAGGTGCCCACAACCACCAAGATCAACTGACTTGGAAATACGAGTGGGGTTTCAGCCACCCATTTAAAAATTAATTAATTAGTAAATTAATTTATATTAGCATGGTAGTATGTATGTGCTATGGACTCTTCACTGCTTCTTAAGCATACAATCTGAGTGTACTGAAATACATGGAGTCATTGTATTGAGTCACTCAATTTAGCCTCTAAATCAATTTAGCTGCAATCTAGGCTCTGCTGCTTTTTTTTTTGGTCCAATGTTTTGTCCATCTGTAGCTGGATCTGACACTAATTAGCCATGGCTCTATAAAAATTAAAAACTCTCCTATCAGTTTCTGGTTATGCACCGTGATACAACAAATGTATTTATTACTATTAACATTATTAATAATTAATTATTGATTACTATTAATATCTGTATTAAAACCTGCAGAGTGCATGTGCTTCAGAAAACCTGAGGGTGAAGTTCTGGCATGGGTATATGTGGCAGATACCTTCTGAAGAAACAATAGACACTAAAATGGGTAGCTCGTCACTCTGGGAGCATCAGTCATTTGTTCTTCATGACATTGCTTTACCTGATTGGGTATGCAAGTGCTCACAGGGTGTGTGGAAAGGACAGACAACCTGCCCCAAGCTGCTTTGGGAAAACACATGCCATTCTCTTTGATAATCTATGATGGCTTTTAACACATGGAAATGAATTCTTGTTGCAGTAACCTCAGGGCAAGGTAGCAGGTCCAAGGTCCTCCTCAGTGCTTTCCAGCTGTAGGTAGCTATTCATTCCTGTATCTCATGCCTGGCCATAGCCAGGTGTTTAAAGCTGGCAGGGCAAAGGAGTTGTCACACCCTCCTTGTACTTGTTTGTGCAATGACCAGCAAGAATTGCAGTCCCTGCTGTCTGTTGGGAAATAGCTGCTACTCAGCTCAGATGGGAACAGAGATGAGAAAGCAAGAGGCTGGCTGTATTTTCTATATTTTCTATCATAGACAAATTGAGAAGACAGAAAATGAAGAAATAACTGTAATTGCACAGACAGCTACTGTGCAAGCAAGATTTAGACTTTCTGGAAAAGGCAGTTTTGCTGTAGATGAACAATCTCTATTTAGAGTTCTTGCTCCTTCTTTGACTAAGCTATCGTTTGTTCATAAATCACGGATGGCCAATGATCTTTTGTCCAGTAACCAGAATGTCCTTGCACTGTGTTCAGACAGTGTGTCTCAGGTACAGTGTGTCTGGTTCACTGGTGCCCTCTTGGCTTCCACAAGATTTAGACATTTAGGAGAAAACTGTAGCATAGGTTTGTAGCTCACTGTTTTGATGCACTACATGTCTGCGCAAACATAATTAACTGGTTTAGAGATGGTTCTTTTCTATGAACTTCCTTCTCTCTCACTAATTAATGGAAATGCAAATGAGAGACTAAATTACAAGTAAGAGAGTCTGTTCTCAGTCTGTGCTTCACAAGTATCCCAAGGGTAATGAAATAAAAGGCCTGAGCAGAGCACATTCATTCCAAAAGCAACTTGAAGGTGTATAGTGTAAGTAAAGATAACAGAAACAGAAGAAGCAGCTGCCTTGAGTCATAAAAAAAATACAAACAGTATTCTTGCCTCAGGGATATTTTCACAGACTGAAGAAAGTCTGAACTATTTGTTTTTGAAGAATCCTATCATTATACTCTTAACACATATTGGACATGCACTGTGAATCTCTCTTCTTCCTCACTATATCACATGCTCTTTTGGATGTAGTTGATGGTGATTTACACAAAAAATTGTCCTTCTTCTGGACTGAAATAGATGTGCTTATACACTTGACAGCGGGGGCGGGGGGGGGTGATGTGTGAATCAATACATACCGGTAACCAGGGTGAACACCAAACCACAGCTGAAATGCAGAGTAGATTAATTTCATTACCTCACTAACAGTGCTGGGTGGCAGAAGCACACAGGACATGGGCTCTGCCCGTTCATTCTGGAGAGCAGCAGAGGGAGTAACTGCCTGCCCCAATATATCAAAGGGTTCACATGTGTGCAGTTTATCATAAGGCTGTGCTGTAGTGATCTCTCTCCCAGCAGGAGGCTCAAGCACGTCTGTGACAGTGTGTTATCTCTACACAGGAATTCTCCTTCTCAAAACAGGCAGAGGATGAGCAACACTAGGCATAATAAAGGGAGTTTTCCCACACCAACAATCTTAGCATTCCCAGATTCAAGGTCACTTTGAGCAAAAACTATTCTCTTCTCACCAAATCTTCCGGTTTTAATTCTTTCCTCCCAGCTGTGTACAAAGCCTTTATCTTGTCTTGCATGGACCTAAGTGCTACTAGTTTCTCTGCAGAACAAAATCATATCTGCTTGTGTGTGATCTATCCTATTTGTTAAAGCTGGAAGAAAAAAGACCTTGCATGTACAAACCCTGCATCTAGAGTAATACAGGGAAACCCATCTCAATACCCTTGTTTCAGGCTGTTGTATAAATATTTTATGACTACATTCTAATTGCTACCATTGACCAACAATGGTGGCATAAGAAAAGTGTCCTGGGATAAAAAAAGTTTGCTTCAGCATTTGAGATTTGAATCTGCAGTAGGATGTTAATCAAGGACTGATTTGCCCTGCTGGCACTTAACCTGTTATCAGAAAAACATAGGGTTGAGCCAGGAATTCTCAATAGTCAAGGTGATGTGAGGGAAGCAAGGCTGCTCAAAACAAATATATTGCTGGCATACACCTGAAAACCCCATCCTTACACATAGAATGTAGTTATCTTACTTTTCCAGGTACCTTATTTACCCTGGTTTCTTGGCATTAGTCATACTATTTGCAGCTCTGTAACCTTTCACTCAGGCTGCTCTAACAGCATTTTTATTTCCACAGAGGCTCAGTTTCCCAAATCCTCTGTGGGAGTATTTTTACTTTATTGTTCTCTGCTCTTACTCCAGGTTCTTTCTCCAGGACTGGCATGTGCAACCCCAGTAGTGCTGCTACAGCAGGTTCTCTTATGGGAAGGAACTACCACTGGCATGAGAATCACCTCTGCTTCCCCTCCTTCCCTTAATTCTTGTTTTATAGATTTCAGTTCATATTAGAGACAACACATATGGCAAAGTAGGTAGCAGTCGCTCAATAAATATTATCATAGCAGGAATCTGAGGAAGGAATTTAATACAAGGAGTGGTATTTCAATCTCTGTGAATTTTAAGGGAATTTTGTCTCTATTGATATGCTTTTTCTGGTTTGCAGTTGAAGCCATTAGACTCCAATGGGTTTCAAATGGTTTTCATTCAAATTCATAAATTCAGCAAGGGTTAGTTATAACTCAGCTTCAGATTTATACAAAAGCATGGCCCAAGTTAGCTAAAAATTTGCAAACAGAAGATAAGGAGTCTTTCTAACCACTTCAGGTAGCTTTCATCTTAAAATAACTTTAGGTCTGAGACAACAAATAGAGTCTGATATCTTGATATAATTTGAAGTATATTAAACTAGGAAATGAGATCCATTTCAGTTTATTATCCTTTCTCTACTTGATGAACTGATCACCTACATGCCTTTAACAGCTCCTATCAGATCCTTAACCAAACTTACTCCAAAGACATAACAACCTACCATCTTAAAACCATCTGGAGTTGTTTCCTTCTCAGCTTAAAAGCAAACTTTCAAAACCTAACTTAGCTTTTATTGAAAGCAGTGATGAAGTTTATGATTAGACAAGGTTTTGAGATTGCTGTCAGGGATACTGGAGTACAGGGGAATGTGGTTTCAGAAAAAAACCTGACAACTAACATGCTTTGAAATTTGCTTTGTGCTACTCCATGGGCACTAAGCAAAGGTTTTTCAAGGATTGGTTTAGTTTTTCTTTAGTCAAGTTAATGAAACTTTACCTATGGAATGAGATACAATCCAACTTCTCAGGAAATTAGTTGGATTTTTGAAGCAAAAAAGCACTATTTTGTATAAATGGCCTGACTTTCAGCCATAAAATCATACTGTTTACTTCCTGAATTAAAAACCTGAAACTTCTGCTTGGAGTTAGTGAATTTCTGAGAATTACAATCAAATTCAACTACTAGAATAGGCACAACCTGAACTGAACCGTGTCAGTGCACAGTAGCCATTAAAATAAAATAACGTCTTATTTCCAGATGATCTTTCTTCTAGTTTCATTGCCAATGTCTGAATTTTAGCCATGAAGTATTTCTCCGCTTGATTAAAGAATTTTACAATGAGTTCTAATCTGTGCCCAGAATTCTTATTAATCTACTCTGGGTCACCTTTTTTTTTTAAAAAAAAGTAAATTTGAACTCCATGAGTCATTCACCATAAACCTTATTTCTGTCTTGAAATAATTTTTTTGAAGGGAAGTGAGCAAGAAAAACACTGCTATATTTCCTGACTTTTGTGTCAGATGTGGGGCTTTCTTAACAGCTCCTCACCTAGAAATTAATAATTGCCTGGAGGAGAAAATTATCTTAAAATATCCACTGAATCATATTGTGAGTTTGATATGTCACTGGCCACTTCCCCACCACACATTGTGTCTTGTGGCTTCATGTAGAACTGAATAGAGCAATGCCACACATTCTGAAGTGTTATAAGCAAAAAAGAGCATGACTCTTCTTGCTGGACTCTTGGCACATCTGGAAAGAGTCTGTTTCTTTTTTACAATTTTTAGCAAGTCCTCTAGGTGGCTTTCAGAAAACAAGTAGCATTCCAATGAATTTTCAGGGGTCAATGTTTTTATATGAACTACTGAATTGAAAAAGCAAAATATAAAATGCAAATGTTGAATAATCCTTAAGTGTCAAGCATATGTCAGTTATAATTCTTTTCTGTCTGTTGTTGTAATGAGATACAATGGCACAAAAAACTTTCAGATCAAAAAAGCTTGTTTCAACTGTATTTTAGAAAAGTAATAAATATTAAGATGTGCTATACCAAATTTATATGTCAAAATCCGATTTTTTCAATATTTAATTCAGAAAATAATATTAGCATAATGTTTCAAGTCTGAATAGTGAAATAGAGCTTTTTGAAGAACTGTGGAAGAACTGTGGCCCTGAGATAGGAATGAACACTCTCAAAATTGTTTCAGGGACTCTGCAAATGTCTAGGAGCAAAAACTGTGGCAGCTTAATAGTGGGAGGAAAAAAATTTGGATAGGAATCTGAGAATGCAGATTTTTCATTTTTAATTTTTTTGAATATATTCTTTTTCTCTGAGGATTGTTTTTAACTAAAAGACAGTGGTGCATTAGTTTGTGTAAAGACCTGTTGGCTGTGTCTTTGGGTTTAACTAAATGTGTGAGACCTGATGTGTCTGGAAATCTCAGTGGAGTGACATTGTTTCCAACAGACCAAGGGGTCTCTATAGACCCTTGGAGCACTCAAGGGGCTTAGGTTGTGCTTCAGCTCAGGATGAACAAGCTATTGAGTAATTAGTGGCCATTCTCAAGGATGAGTTGGACTCATCCTTGTATTGGCCTTTGCAGCATAAATTCTTGCCAAGTTCTGCTCTGTCAAAAATATCTTGGTTCTGATCACCAAAATATCCATGCTGAATCACATTTCTAACTGGGCAGGATTCCCTGTGTTTTACCCACTACTTTGTCTACTGCATCTCAAGGGATGACTATAAAGTTTTCTACATCACATCTAAAAAGTTTCAACAGTGCTTACTGTCTCAGTCTCAGTCCTCCTGGGATTTCTCTTTGAACTCCCTGAGTGTGTTCTAGGAACCTGCCACCACACAGCGTGTGATGTGGTGTTTGTGCTGTGGAGTTATTCTAATTGGTTTTCTATTGGAGGTGTTCTAATTGCCCATATTCTGCCAGCACTAGTGATGAAAGGTAATCACAGGAAAATAGTTGGACTAATGTGATAAACACAATAGGAGCACTTCTGCAGGCTCTACTAAATGGAAATGAGCTCTAGAATCTATAATTACTAGTCTGTTTTTAATCAAAATAAGGTGACTTGGCATACTAAATTTTCTGAGTATTTCTCAGAAAGCAGTTTTCACCTTAGTTATTGAAAGCACTGTTCAATAATGAGAGTTTTCTACTCATTCTTATATACAAGAAGATATACTGATATTAATTGCATTTTACACTATTCCTATAATATAATCTCAAACAGAATAGCCTTCAAGTTTTCTTCTAAGGATTGAGTACCAATAATGTGCACAGGCTTTTTTTCTGCCTGAGCTTGGTGTGGCTGAGCTGCCAATCACAGACTTGCCATAAGCACCATTAAGCCACAAAAAGAATGCACATTGAAGCACAAAAAAATACATTGTTTACATTGTTTGCCATGTAAACACACAAAAATGAAGAAGTCTGAAGATCATGTGTATATCTAATCTATATTCTTCATCATCCCCTTCAGGGGTCCTCCTAGATTTAAAAAAATTTTACTTATCACGTCAGCATCCTTTGTCCTCTAAGTGCATAATGCGAAACCTACTTGTTCAAATATAAAAAATAAAATGTGACTTTAGTCATACTAAAATTTTCATCACTCCAAGTACCTGTTTCTGATGAGATATTCATACAAGCTCATCAATTCTAAATATGTGTCAAAATTGCCATTTGGTGCAAGTCTTTCACAAATATATGGGCAAAAATCAAGAAATAAGTGAGCTCTTTAGTTCAAGATCTGACTGTTTTCTTCTCTAGCAACAGAAACTGAATCCTGCTCTAGAGAAAAGAAAGGGAACTGAACAACATTCCTCCAACTGTGATTTTCATATGCTGACCTTAGTAATGAAATCTGCCTGGAAAAACCCTAAAGTCCAAGACAGATGTAGAGGATGCAGAGCAATTTTGTAGCTATACTGACTGCCATACAGAAAACCTAGTTGTAAATATTTTAACAGAAAAGCTTTTTGTAGAACACATTTATCAAAATGTATTCTTGAAATTAATTGTATTAAAATTATAAAAATGCAAAATGCTAAATTACCCAGATGAAATATTTTAATTTGTTTTAATTCTTTTTTTTTTAACTAGAATAATTTTCTGTAACTTAGCCAAAAAAGTCCTGCATATTAGATTTTGAGGCTGATATATAAAGGACTATTTAGTCCCATTTTTGTATAGTTTCATACTCTTCCAATGTGGAGGAATGATCTCTCTGTACATCTGATTTTTGACACAAAATGTGTTTCTAGCCAGACTATAGTACTGAGTATTATTCAATATTCATGTGTGGAATAGCATGTTTTAAAGTTTGGAAACACAAAAGGAAATTGATTACATCCCCTTAGTATGTTTTTGTTGGAGTCAGCTCTCACTGGATTGTGAGCATTTCTTGGAAACAGTGTTTCCCTATGGCACATGTTTCATCTGGAAACATGGCAGGCAGAGATAAAAATGGCAATGTTCTACAAGCCCCATATTTTATGAACTAATAACAGAAATATAAGCATAACCATAACCTAAACTCACAAGGATTACACATACAGTCCTCTAGGATTTAGCAGCCAAAGGAACTTCCTTTTTTGAATCATCTCATCCTGGAGTAAAAAATAATACAGCACCCTCATAAAGAGACACTTGCCTCTGTCTCATTGCCCTTCCTGCCCTTACCCTGAGGCCGTCAAATTTTCTACTTAGTTAAAGTACTGATAGACTAGATCTGTGAAAAGTTATGTCCCTCTTCCTGTGAAATAGATATCTTGAACTTTTTCACACCATATATTCACACAAAAAAAAAACTTCAATGGTTTAATCATAAGCAGAAATGGTATTTTCCAGAACAGCCTGGAATGCATTGATTAGGGCATTCTCTAGTGGTGTGAGAGCTCTGAATTATGTAAGAAATAATTCTGAGGGTTGAGCTGGCTCTCTCTGTCTCTCAGACTCCAAATCCCAAACTCGAGTTGAAAGGTCTTTATTGAAGGATTCGTTAAAACTCATGTGCAGCACTGAAAAGTTTGTTTTAATGGATTAGCATTTGCTGACAAGAATGTTTCAGTAAAAGCCAACTTTCAGATTTTCTATTATATTCTTTCCTGGCAGCTACAAAAGAGCTACATTTTCAGTATATCTGATTAACTTTGAAGATGACTGAAAGTTAGGATAAAAAGTCATTATCTCACATATCCATAGTGGTGGTAGAACAAGAGGAATGTTAAAAATCAAATAAGAAGCAAACAGTTGATTAAAGATACTCTGGCCAATAATTTCCATTTTTCCAGTCACAGCTGTATACCAGTTCCAATGGAAATCAGGAACAGTTCCCTGGTGGTGTAGTGCTATAGATTATATATTTGGAGGAGTGCTTGACAATTTGAAAACCTCTCTTTCCTTAATTCATTCCTTCTCAAATCCTATGGTCTAAAGACTCCCTCCATGCAAGTCTCCTTCCTGCCCATATTCTGCCAAGGACTTTCACACCATCCTGCTTATCAGTGCTGCCATCAGTTACCTGATGAGTGCTCTCACTGCTGATTTTGTGTAGTCACATCAGATGGAGCCACAGTTCAATCTTACTTCAATTCCTGGCTCTAGCAGTGGCCAAATCCTGGTGTCAGACAGTCAGTTCCCACTGAAAATATTCTTGCTTAATTTACGGCATTATGCATGGAAGAAAGATTACTTGGAATGAATTTGGGTATTTTCAGCTTCTGTGGTGATCAGTTCATGATGAATATTGGTACATTAAACAGCAAATAAACTTTACATGTCCATAGTATGTCACTTTCCTCCATTATCTTCCAATTATTTAATTCTTCTTCCCTCATATGTAAATATATATGTAATATAATAAATTAGACAGAAAGTGTACAGGATTTAACAAGAGCTCTCCCTTCCCAACTTCACCTGCACTGCATTTTTCTTTATAGTTATTCTGAGTTGCCAGTGCTCTCTGAGACTTTAACTTCTGTGTTGTGGAACACAAATTCTGGTGCTTAACAAATAGAAATGTAACATTGTCTCAGTCAGATATTTAAATATATGATCCTAAGTGGAAGAGAGCACTACAGGCTGATATTAAGCTGCATGATAATTTGCTTTTCCTAGTTTTAAGTAGACCCCTTTTTATTTCTTATGAAACACACTTAGCTCTCTTATTATGGGACAAGAGGCCAAAATAAAGTAATATTGTGCAAACCAGTTATTCATTCAGACATGCTAACTAACAAGCCTGGTATTTTTCCAGAGAATAAAATTTGACATGCCCCTAGGAAAAGGTCACATAAAATGAACAGTCCAGGCAGAGGGGGAGAAAAACATCCAAAAACCAAATCACAAACTCAAGAAAATTTGAAAAAACAGTAAAAATTGGTTTTTCAATTTCTCATATTAATTAAGAGCTAAACAAAAGCTACTTAATACAGTTATTTAGGTACCTATATGGTAGCTGAAATCATTACTTTTAAGCTCTTATTTATCCCATTCTCCCACTGCAGAAGGAAAGAACAAATCAACCAGAAAACCTGCGTAAATCACAATATTGCTGTATTTCACCTTATGATACAGAAAATATGAGTTCAAATGTCCTCTTTCTGATTTATAGTTGGGATGATGGCTATATCCATGAGATGCTCTGATTTTCACCTTGTTCAGTCTTTCTGATGAATTAAGGCTTGTTTTAACAAATTGGAGGAAATTGGAAACTATTTGTCTTTTTAGGACCATATCACAAGTTTGTTTCATGTGTCTTATGGTGCTGTGAATCTCCAGATCTCTTACTGGCATAATTCCATTCCATTGTGGAAATTGACTGATTCACAGTTTACTGCTTAATTATGGTGTATTCAAGTTCTGTGAACATTCAAAATACAACAAAACTTAAATTTTACTTCTATAGGTGCTTCCCTGTCAAGCTGAGATGCTGCCTTCTCTAAAATGAAGTTTAAAGATTGTCTTGCATTATTCTGCTGCTGCAGTTTGGAAACTGCAAGTTCAAGGACCTCTAGAAGATGTTCCTGACAGTGATGTCTAACCATGCTTGATGCTCTATGAAAAATTCTGGTTCTAATTTTTTTCCAATTAGAGAAGAAACTTGAGAATAGGCAGGGGTCAGGCACACAGACACAACCACCACTACATCTCCCCACACATATGCTAAATTATACAGACATCAGTAATACACTCATTTTTAATCAGTCAGCCTGGGCCAGTGTAACCTGCTGGCAATTCATGAACATTGCAAGCACTGCAAGCTTGCACTACAACCTACACACACAACCAACCTCTCATTCCAGTCATCCCATTCCCCAGTCAGACATATCTAACCCTACTTCCAGCCCTTTGGGGCTGCCAAGGCTGAATAGCTAGCAACAAATCCTGAAAGATACAATACATAGAATAGAATAGAATAGAATAGAATAGAATAGAATAGAATTAACAGAATAGAATAGAACATAATTCATATAATATGTATGCAGAGCAGCATTAGTTTTGGCATGGATAAGTGTGCATAGTGGGGAAGGGGGAAGGTGGGCAGAATTACCATTTCCCAGTATTTTACATAAACCCCGGCAAAATCAGAACCTGACTCTGCTCATTCCTGTTGTTTCAAGGAATTTTTTAGCTCCCAACTTCTCACGTTGTTTCAGTGCATAGTGATCTGTATTCTTTCCTGTCTCTTTCTCTCAACGCATAATATTTGAAGCTTACCCTTTAGACTTGTCCCTCTCTTTAATAATTCCATTACAAACTGTAGTTGTGACACAAACTGTCAGATTAGCTCTCATTCTGGGCTGCTGAACAAACAACAACATCATTAATTTCTCTGTGAGAAAATAGTGTAAACATAGAGATGAGAAAATAGTGGGCATAAAGCTATTTGCCAGCTTCATGAGGAATTCACACAATATAGAGGGATTGTGCTGACAGCACATAAGGGCAACACTTCATTTAATGCATCAGTGCCTCAAATGAACATGACCCACAGCTTTGACCACACAAACATGTTTAAGATTTTTTAAAGGGTTGACTTGTTCTATCTAGTTCATTTTTAGGCTATATTCCTCTGTTATTTTTTAACAGTGTATTCATGCCAATGTGCTTCACATCCCCTATCAACTCACTTAAATAAGGAAGAGCTATGGGAAACCTCCAGTTTCCTAGTCTACTCATATGGGCCCACAGATAACCTGAGAATAGTGATGTTCAAAATGCATTTCAATTTCTTGCAGACCCCATAAATAACAGGAAGAGAAAATTCCACCTACAAGGGCCTGTAGCAACAAAACAAGGAGTAATGATTTTAGAGTGAAGGTGGGCAGTTTTAGATCAGATATTTAGATGAAATTATTTACTGAGAGGGTGGTGAGAGTCTGGAGCAGGTTGCCCAGAGAGGTGACAGATGCCCCATCCCTCAAGGCCAGCTTGGATGGGGCATTGTGCAACCTGCTCTAGTGGAAGTTGTCCCTGCCCATGGCAGGTGGAGTGGACTAAAAGACCTTTAAAGATCCTTTCCAATGCCAACCATTCTATGACTCTATGATTCTATGATTCTATTATTCTATGATTCTATGATCATACTCTTATGGTGTGTTCTACTTTTGTTTTCTTTTTTGTGTCCTGAAGAGCTAAGTCTAGGCTTAGAAATTTTTACCTCCTTTTCATGCACCATTCTCTCATTCTGTAAAGGTCTTTTTCAAGCACCTGTCCTGCTGAATTTCACTGTATATGAGAAACACATAGTTGTGTTCAGACAAAAATTCCATGAGAGCTTAAAGCTGCTGTTTAATTGGGAATATAAAATGGTCAGTTGGAATTGAAATTAGAAAAGCTCTTTCCAGAAAGGATTAAACTCTTTCCATGTTCTAGTAAATCCCTTTTCTTTTAGACTGTCTTCAAAGAAAGGTGTTTGTACAACAAAGTGGTTAGCATGTAGGAGTGAGATTTCCATAAAATAAAGAACAAGGAAATCTGGGATTGGTTTCAATGTGCTCTTCTGTAACTGCTTTGGTTTTAGATGCTCTAAATTCCTAATTTACAACTTGCGTACTTGTAGGGGCCTAACGATGCATTTGCATCCCTGACTGAAATCTTCTTTCTTGGACTTTTTCTCCAAAATAAGGCTCAGGACTAGAAAACTAGAAGTTGAGGCACCATGACAGACTGTATGTCAGAAAAGACACCATATTATTTTCATTTTTTTATTTTTAATCAGGGGATTGTCCTCTCTTTATGCGATTACATGCTGATTCTTTTTAATTTTTTCCTCTAAGGGTAAAAAAGACACTCTAGAGAGCAGAATTTAATTCTGGGTTAGGATATTATTGCTGTTAATGGGCCCTTCCTGCATATGCAAAGGACCATCCTGCTGTGCATTTTGCTGACATACCAAGCCTGCTGTGTGCTCTCCTGAGGCATCTCCCTGGAGTGATGGCTGCACACCTGGGTAAGGGCTGCAGCCTCTCACTGCACCAGGGTTTAGATCTCTGGAGCTGCTCTGCCATGAAAGGAGGCACTGGCCAGCAAAACATCTGCCAGTCGGGAGAGAGGAGTGGCCTCCAAGGTAAACAGGTCATAGTGAGGCATTTAGAGGAAGCACTCTGATGTTAGGGAGGAGATAATAATGGGGTGGACTGTAAGGACCCTGCAGGACTCCATTTAATGTTCTTTTCATTTACCAAGCCATTAAACTGGAGCTGATTTTATTATCATAATTTTTTCCACTGGCATCTGAAGTTTTATGGCTTTCAATAAAGCCTTCACTCTACTCAGAACCCTGTTTGATTTTATTATAACGTCTTCTAGTGAGATTTATGTTCTTGTTTTGCTTAAGATTCACATTTTAATGTAGTCATAAAAACAAGTTAGATTTGCTTGTTTGATGGAATCTTATTTAGTTAATTATCAGACACCACGTGGCAAATCATTTAATTTGGCTTCTATTGTACAACAACTGTTATGTATCTTGACTTCACAATGGAGAGAAGTTATAGACAAACTGGAATGAAATAGGAATCATCGCATAAGAAAAGTACCTATTTCAGTAAGGGGGATGTTCCTTTGGACAAAGTAAGGAGCCTCTCTCAAATTAGGAATTAAAACAACCAGCCCAGATCATTTTGAAGTTAACTTCATGTTATTTCTGTTTCAGATTTAAATTTGTTCTCGCCAGTAAAATCTCATGTGATATTCTCATGGCACTGTGGACATTAAAGCTTTGGTCATCCCAAATATTTCCTTCCAAGATGGTGTTTGATTGCTTCCTAGTCTGCAGGCTTCCTTGCAGCATTGATTTAAGGTTCCTATAACTATCTAAAAGATTTGACTAAATCTATGATGATTTTAAAAAAAGAATATATAAATGTAACAGAAAATATTTTTGAGGGGTCTTAGTGATTCTTATAACCTCTAAGTCTTGGATTCACTAAATTAGTCGTATAGTCAATAAAACCAAAGCAGGAGCGCCATACTACACACACACACACACACACACACAGAGAACCAAAAAAAAAAAAAAACACACCAAAAAACCCCCCAAAAAACCCCAAAAAACCCCCAAACAAACAAACAGAAAAAACCAAATGAACAAAAAAACCCAAAAAAACCCCAAAAAAACCACCTGTTTCATTCTGCCATGGAGATACAGCAGGTCAGAATGTATGTTTTCATCAAGAGTCAATATAGCCTGTCTGCCATTCTCACTGAGAGTACTAACAAGTGATAAAAGTTTTAGACTTGATAACAAGCTGATCCCCTGTTATCCTTCTCACTTGATAACACTGACATATTCTGTGAAATGAGAATCTCCTATTATGAAAGTGCATTGAGAATTTGGTATTCCACAGCTTTAGACTGCTTAATTTGTTCCTTGGAAGTGTCACTGAATCATTATTTTTTATTACTTAGGTAATACTGGAGGATGGTTCCATAGGATAATAGTCTCTTATGTTAACCAAAGGAGGCCCTGGAAATAAGTCTGGCTTCCAAGACAATCAGAAATCAAAAAACAAATGGGAGAAGATCAGGGCTTTGCTCACCAGATAGAGACAGAAGTCATTCCAGAATTTTCTCTCCAGAAATGCTAATGTTGATGGCTGAAGGCTGTCACCTTTTTATTGATCTTCCAACTAAAATGCAAAGACCTTTTTAAAAACTTGGTTTGTACTTTTCTTCATTATGAAAGAAATGTAACGTTTTTGTGGGCATTTAGTTGTCTTTGCATTTGTTTTGGTTTTTATTATTATTTTTGTTGTTAATGGCATTCCAGTCTTTGTTAGGTCCATGTTATTTGCTGTGTTACTGGCACAAGAAAGGGTCCAAGCTAGAAAAGAGATTTCCTTGATCTGAGTTCATTTTAGCACTGCTGCAAATAGTGTTAGTACAAATTGTGCTAAAATATCAAAATGGAATTTAATTCAACTTTAAATATATGGTTATATACTTGCTAAAGAATAAACCAAACTTAATTTCAAAGCAAAAAATAATTTTAAAACAATTCTGTAATTGCCTGGAATTTCAATTGTTAGGCTTTTATAAAATTCCTCTCCATTCCACTGATTCCAACTTCACAAAGTTGACATTAATTAACTAAACATGTCCATTGACCCAAATCTACTTATGTTGGATATAAAAAATATTTGGTCTAAAAGTTTCACCTTGCCCTATGGCTGAACTGCAACAACTGTCAGTATGAGTTTTATCTTCCTTAAAAAGTTGTGACAGTAATTTTGTACCCTTGTGAGAAATTGCTTAATTAGTGCCTTCCAATTATTGAGGTCACTGAATGGAAAATTCTGGAAGTGTAATATCAGGCTGAATAGAAAGTGGAAGAGTAGACTAGAATTGATCATTGCTCCAATTGGATATATCATGCTCTGACCTGGGTCATGGTGTCCCCGTGGACACCAAATGATCCCAAACAATAAATTGCAGAGCACACCAAATTGCAACAGCTGGTGACTGCCAAATGTTCTGATCAATGTGCTTTGGCAACCTGCTGTTTGGATTTCTTTTCATAAGTAGCAAAATGCCCAACTATAAGCCAAATCATTCCCAGAATGTTGTCTTATTATGTCATCATTATGTCATCATTATTATGTTCTCTCTATCATCAGTACTAAATTTATGGTCCACATATTTCATCCTCCTCAAGATTTTTACAAATAGGAAGATTTAGAAGAAAATTTCTCCCATAAGGATCAGACCAGAATCACAGCTGCAGCTCTTAGGTATTTGTTAAATGGGAACCAAGCTCTTCAAGTGATGCTCACAGGTGATGAAGTTCTGGTCCAGGTATAGCTACAATCCATTATATAAATGGGCAACCTGAGTATACAGAGTGAAGTGATTTACACATTTCCCTCAAGAAGTCAGAGGGAGAAGTCTTAGTAAAACATGATACTCATGATTCTTAATATCCAGCTCATAATGTATTCTGCAGTACACTTTGCTAGACATAAGTGCCTAAAGGAGATGAGGGAAATGACAAATTAGAGAGGGCATGCACAAAGAAGTGGAGGATTTCTAAAGCAGTTATATCAGCAGCATCTGCACAAAATTATTCCTCTTTTTTATTTTGTTACTTTTTTCTTGATTTGTGCCTCCTTGTCATTAACTGTAAGAGCGTATTTAGAATTTAAAATTATGTTAATATCTAGAGGCCTCAGTCATCTAGATCGTCTAGACATTAGAAATTTTGTTTGGGGTTTTTTTAATTTAAATTACTGTGCCTAATCCAAAATGTTTGTGGCTCAATTCTCAAAAGTAGTTAGTGTCTTGCTTCTGCTGAAATCAGAGTTTTATGCCTGTGGGCCAGATGGAGAAGAGCTGTAGAGTCCAGAGAACAAGGCACAATAAAATAATAGGGCAAACAAGTGTAGGGAAAGTTTTATTTCTTTCTTTCCTTGTTTTCAATTTTCCTTAAGAATTTAGCAAAGTTTATTCTGTGTTACTTTTATCTCCTGTAACTGTACAGCTGACCTGGGCTGTCTATGTGTGATATTAAGTGCTGGCTTTCACAGCTTTTTGCTGACTTACATGAACTGGCAAAATTTATAGTAATACCACAGGTACTCAGGAAATTAACAGTCAATGAATATTTACTGGAACTGACATATTTTCTACCAAAGAAATATAATACCCTCTGGCTTCTGACTGGTAGTATATCAGAAACCATTGGAGTCAGTTGATTCTGGTTTTGTCATGTGGCTGAGTATTTGTCTCAAAACTCTCATTCATTACATAGGCTCAGTGTATAATGTATCTGCTTATCGATAGCAGTCTTTTCTTTTCTTTTACACATTTGTTACTTGGCCCACAAGGAAAATTTAAACGCTCATGAAAATGCATTCTGAATCCCTGCCTCCTCAAGAGTTTTGAGAAGACCCAAAGGAAGATGAAAAATATTTCCAGGCATCCCTCAAAGTTTGCAATATGAAAGAGAAACTGGAGAAAAAGAAATATTCAATACTTGACATGAGGAAGAACTTCTTTACATTGAGGGTGGCAGGGAACTGGAACAGGCTGCCCAGCCAGGTCATGGAGTCTCTCTCTCTGGAGGCATTAAAAACACACCTGGACAAGTTTCTGTGTCACCTGCTTTAGATGGCCCTGCCTTGGCAGGTGGGTTGGACTGGATATCTCCTGAGGTCCCTTCCAGCTCTAAAGATTCTGTGATTCTGTGATGTAGTAGGCTCAGAAGTCTTGCCAACTTATGACAATATCATAAATATCATAGACTACAAACTATTAGACAAGAAGTAAAGTTTCCAAAAATATCCAAGTTCCATTTTAAAATGAGACTTGAACATTTAGATTCCAAAATACCACAGAAAACCAAAAGGCTTCAAATTAGCAAGTAGAATTTAGGCACCTGATTTACAAGGACAATTCATAATATTTTTAACTTGTAGCCCTTTAATGGTTGTTCTGAGAATACAAATATCCAGACATGGCTATCAATTTGGAAAAGCACAACCTTTTTACATTAAATACATATTAGATGAGATGTTCAGTCTGAATTTCATACACTACTGATTTAACTTATGCTATATGTTGAGCTGAATGATTAACAGATTAACTAATTTGTGACAATATTATATAGATTGTAATTAATAGCTAAGTCAAAGCAAGCTTACTTGCATAAATGCTTTGTCTCTGCAAGCTATGGGTTCTTGCAAGGTTGGTATGGGCTGTGTTTCTTAAACAGGTGCATTAACAAGCTGTAAGTGACTTAATGTGCTCCACCAAAAAACATGCACACTTAGGCATGAGATTCATTCCAAATTTAAGAAGTTTATGAGTGGATATCCATTGAGCTTATCAGAAACTGGTCATCAGAGACAAATTTGTCTGCAATGATTATGCAACCCAATTGTGGGATACTCTGAAGAAGAATGTTGTTCTAGAAGTACATATTTTTATTTTCAATAAAATAGGCAATTTCAGAGGGTTTATGCTTTGGTGTGCATGTTTGGGATTTTTTTTTTTGTTGGGGTTTATCTTGTATTTTTTTCTCAAGGATTATTTCCCTGACTCTTTCTCCTATCCTTCTCCCACTCTCACACCCACACAGAGTAAACATTGTCCATTTTCCAAACTTGCTTTGACACTTGCAAAATGGTCTAGTGAACTCTGCAATGACTGCAAGGGAAAAGTCTATAGTTTCAAGCTTTAATAAGCATTCCAATACCATCTATACATAAAGGCTCCTATATAATCAGTATGAATTAGGCACATGGGGATGTTCCAACAGCAATGTCCAATTCATGACCTACTAGAAAAAATGCTTTGGCCCAAAGCTCAGTGTTAGCTGTTTATCCTAGGGCTGCAGGACCCAAGGGACAATGGTGGCTGAACAATGGCTGCTGCAGTCAGGAGGTGACTCTACTGCCCCTGTGCAGGAGATTCTGTCCATGGTGGGGAGCACATGCAGCAGGCAGTCCTTCCCTGGCACTGGGATAGGCTCTGCAATCCACCTGGCAAGAGTGACTGCACGCTCTCCTCTTCCTGAATATTGGCCCTGCATATTCATGTTGGGTCTGGGATGTGGTCCAGCCCAGTTCTCACTTCTGAGTTTCCTAATGGCAGACACAAATATCAAACAAAGCCTATTTTGCCATTTATGGTTGCTGTGGATTAGTAGCAGCTCAGCAGCTCACTCACTCCAGCGACATGGGGGAGAGAATTGAAAGTGTAAGAGTGAGAAAATGCATGGGTTGAGACAAAACCAGTATATTATTACTATTATTATTATTATTATTATTATTATTATTATTAACAACAACAAAATTAACAACAGCAACCATAATATCATAAATAAAGGTAAAAAAACCAACTGAGAGAATAAAAGCCAAGAAAGACAAGAGATGCAAATAAAGACAATCACTCCCCACCACCCAATGGATGCCCAGCTAATCCCCTGGCTGCAGGGCAGTGTGAGAAGTACAAAAGGCCTAGAATCTGTGTAAGCACTTCTCAGCATCAATTAAAACATTCCTTTATTATCAACACTGTTTCCAGCACAAATCCAAAGCACAGCCCTGTGCTAGGGCTATGTACTACCTGTACGAGCTACTGTGAGGAAAATCAACTCTATTCCAGCCAAACCCAGCACACTGGAGAGCTTCATCTCTGAGTTTGGTAGGCAGACTTTTTACTTCATCATCAGCCCCTAAAGTGCTGACAGCCCTGAGCCAAAGAATGTATCACTCATTGTATCTACTCACATTTGCCCCAGAATAATTTTTAGATATTGAAAGAGTATGTTTTTGAATCCATAAGGCTTCTGAAAACACACCAGTAATTTCAGTAGAAGGAAAGTGCCTGACTGTGCTCAGGGCTTTTCTTTTGTTTATTATTTGTGTGTAAAATGTTTATTTATTGAAAATGACACATGATGTTTGCAGGAAATCATCATTTTGGGCATGGAAGTCTTAATTTCTCTCTTTCTGACACTAAAACCTAACATTCTTAGGAGTAAGAACAAACAAGATTTACAGTATTTAAGAAGACAATTCCAGTAATTAGTGACATTTTGTCAAAACGAGGGCAAGATGGATTGGGAATAAAGGAAGTGATATTTTAAGTGATATAGCATGTCATTTACTGCTTGGCTTAGAGGTCCTATATGAATAATGGCAGAATGGAATAAATGTCTCAGTGCTTTGTTAGAGATGATTATTCTCTTGATGAAGAATATATATTGCCATTGTAAAACCCTGGTAAAGACTGGACTTTTCCAAAGTAAGACTTCTGCTGTTTTACATAGAAGCTAGCTTTGACTGGAGTAATAGATTTTGTTCAGTCAAGTAAAAAAAGCTGATAATAATGTGTGTTATTAGGTTTATACAGTGATAATGAAAAAATGAGAATATACAGAAAGGTCTCAAAAGCAGTGTTAATAGGGTTATTTTTTTCTTCCTGCATATTGTGTTTATTTTCAGCAGAAACTAGCCAACATAGAAAATCCACTGGAAGGATTCATTAGAAAAGTAACCACCCATGTGAAATAGCATTTAGAATCTTCAGTTTCTAGAGGTATCCTTACTTCAGGGGCAAATTTTAATTTTATATTTTATTGCTTTATTTATTTGGCTGTTTACAATCAACATGCTGTCACTGCTCAGAAACTGAGCTGGCTTTGCTGTGCCTGTTTAGATATGTCACCCAGCACATACAAATTCACATGATTGCCATTTGGACAGGCTTTGATACACAGGCTGTCTTAGATCTCTGTAAAACACATGGATTTTAAGAGCCTTAATTTCATTAAAAAGCAATTACTTTTTCTCCCTTCTTTTCAGAGGGAGACAAGTGTTAATACTAAAAGCTTCAACACAGAGTCAAGGGACATGTGGACAAAAATGAAGAAACTTGGCCATGTATCTTCCTATCATAGAATAAGAAGGTTGTTTAAAATGCTGGGGCAGGAAGAGAGAGAAAAAGGAAGATGGCAAGCAGGAGAAATAGCTGTGAGTGTAATTCTTAAGCAGTAGAAGAGAAGCAGAGCTTCTTAAAGCACGGGAATTGTCAGAGGGACAAGATTGGAAATTGATCCATGACACTGTGAACAGGATGGTGATGTTCATTCTTTTTCCATTGAGATTTCCAAGATTTTTCTCTTACTTTCTTTGGAAATAAAAAAACTGTGTGAGAGAATCTTTCTTGTTTTATCTATTCCTAGAGAGCTGGAAATTGACAATAAGGAGCTTTAGAAAGAAAAACAAGTTGCAAAGGAAAATGTCTGCAATGTATAGACAGGAGCTGATGAGGAGCCTCTCCATTTCCTGATGCTTCTGAAAGCAGCACCACTCCCTGCTTCCTGGAGCCTCTGGCTCCTCTTGTAACAGGTGTGGAGTTTGATTCCAGGCCCTTGCACAGGGCAAGAGTAAAGATAGATGACAAAAGCATGCACTGACTGCATCCTTCTCTGTCTTTGGGGCACTGTAGAATAACCTCCTTATTTCACCCTTACCTTCTTCTGGGAAACCTGGTCCCTTGCAGCACTTCCACCCATCTCCTAAATCTTGTACTTGAATCATGTAGCACAGGTTCTGAAATAAATGGGTTTTGGACGCTGTCATTCAATGCTATAATCTGCAGCCACATATTTGTATGTGACTGGAATTAATCCTTACAACACAAAATACAATTTTGAGTTTAGCTACGATGGACAAATGGACTATTTTTATAGCAAGTCATGGACAATCGTTAGCCAGGAGAAGATGCTGGTTTGAGAAGTGTCTCTTTGTATCTGTTTGGAGTTTAAAACTGTCGGTGTGGAAGATGAAGTCTGTCCTCTTTTGGTTTTGGTACTTTTACTCCTTGGGTACTGGTGACTGATAAAATAAGTTAGAATATCTTTTACAGGTGTCTGTTTAACAAAACAAAGATCTGGCAACACATTTATTATTTAGGAACTCACACATCCAGGCATCCACACACGCAACTGCTCCAAGGAAAAATAAATTTAAATATTTAACCTACCTAATAAATCACATGGAAATTTTGGGGTTTTTAAGGATGAAAATGTGAGCAGTGACTTTATAGTTAAGGCTGTACTGAGATTTCTACAAGATCCAATTTATTCTGTTCAATACTTTCAGAAAATTGACTAAAAATTAATTACATCTTGAAATAGGCACAATGATTCTCAGGTAGATATTTGAACTATCTGGGTAGTATTCTAGATGACAAATTTCTATAACAAAAAACATTTAAAGTCATATAATAATATGTGTCCTGAAGTGGATTAACTGGGTTTTTTTTCCCAGTCTCATGTATTAACTTTTAAATCAAAAACTGTGTTTTATTCCATCATCTGTGTAACTCGATGCTTTTATACTTTGAGAAATATGTACATAAATATCATATGTGTCCAAAATGTCATATTACTGCTGCTTTTTTTTTTTTTTCTCCTTCTAAATTCATGAAGACACCACAGGGCTTTAAATCCTTAATTCCATGTGATTTTCCTCTTGTAAGTGTGATTTTCCTCGGAGAATTCTAAGGAAACAAAGAATTGCCTGGTGATGTTGCGGAAGATTTTCTTGAAAGGCACTGCTTTTCCAGTAACATTTAATTATTTAGCAAAATATGTCCTCAGTGTAATGTCCTTTATGTAATCTTAATAAAGTCACCATGATCAGCATTGCACATGCACCCTGTCTGAAAAGCTAATGTTTTTAGCTACTTTAAAGGCATACCAAAAGCCAAGGAAGCTCATGAGGAAAAGGTTAAAAGAATTAAGTGTGCATAAAATAACTACAAACCAAGGAAGAAGAAGTAGGAAATATGCCTGAAAATACTAAAAGGACAATAGTAAAGAAATTATAAGTATTGCTTGTGACTATAGGAAAGAATGTATCTATGAAACAAAGAAAGGGGAAAAGCTAGAATTATTTGCCAAACAGAAAGACTAATTACAGCGTTATCAACCTCTTAGGGAAAGCATTAGAAATCTCTTCACTCAAGCTGTTCAAATTTAGGCTTTGGCAAAGCGTCAGGGGATATTCTGCAAAGAACAATGCTTCTCTGGTGAGGTGAACAGGCTGGAGAGAAGCTGATAAAGCGACAGTATTAGCATGGTGCACAGCTGTGTGAGAAAGACACAGTAAATGCTGAAATCAAAAGTAAGCAGTTCTGTTTGAAAAGGGCACAGGCAATTACTGGTGCTGGAATTTAAAAAGTCTTGGTGACATTCTACATGGTTAAAGACACTGGAAACTTCTAGCACTTCCCTCTATCACCTCTAGAACTGCCCTTTTTGGTTTTTAAAAATTTTAACAGTCAAACTATCTTTCTTCATGGCTACAGAATGTGAAGCACTACTATGAACAATACTCCACACCCTAAGATATTAATTTAATATAGTGAAAAATGCCATCTATGCAAAATGCAGGTACTCTGGTTACTGGGGTGTGGTAAGGGCTGCTTCGTATTCTGACAAATAATCTGAGGACCATGGATGGATTTAACAATGTAAGAAAAATTTAGTAGTGCTGTAGATGGTTTTCTTGAGTTTCTCTTTTTGTGCCTTCTTCGTTAGCACATTTGCACAACCAATTTTTTTCTTGTGTTTCTTGCCTGTGCCTCTCCCTCTACTGTTATTTATCTACTTTTAGATTCTATAGTCATTTCATGATGCCACTTTGCATTAAAGATGGAAAATCAAAGCTGTTTTGGATTATTTTACTATCCATACTTTTCTTATTATTTCATAAATTTCTTGCCAGATAAAACTTGTCAAGTTTTAGCCTATACCATATTTATTTTGTTTAGTTTTAGTTTTACAGTTTCAAAACCCAAGAGGTTTATAATTGGTAGGATAACAGTAATTTAAATATTTCAGCTAGTAACTCCTCTCATAGCCTGGTGTTTGTATAAAGTAGAATAGGAAATACATTAATAAACCTGAAAGTATTTAATAACTTTATGATTTTACTCTGTTTCTATGGAGAAGATCAATACTCATTTGCTGCATGGCTACAGTATTTCAGAATCAATTCCTTGCCATACAGTATATGAAAAGCTTCAAGTATTCATTGTAAAGCTAGAGATGAAAGTTTTGTGCAGCCATTTCAGGAAAAGTACAAAATTAAATGAGTGAACCTGGCTGAGATGGAAGCAACTATTTTCTAATTATTTTAAACACCAACTCACTCGTGTAGTCAAACTTGACCAATACAAATTTGCAACTTTTGTGGGAGTGCTAGAGATATTACAAATGTACAGGCAAACATTTCCAATCCGTTTTGCTAAGAGGAGGGTGGGATAATCTACCATCTACAAATGTAGGTCTATTCATATATGCAAAGGATTTACAAAAGAAAAGCCAAAATATTATCTTTTATAATAACACCATATTACTGAGAAATGGAGAATGTGAAATGGTTATTTTATGAGAAAATAAAACCCTTTGGAAATAATCTAGGTAAAATATAAAGTAAAGAAATCTGTACTTCAAAGGAAATGCCTCATGCTGGTAGCATGTGACCATCAGTGACACAAGTGACAGATCCCACCACAGAATAACACTTCATGAAACAGCACATTCTGTAGGATGGTCTATGACAGGATACAGTTTAGGACTGCAGATATACCACACAAACATACTGTGCTCTGTGGAAAGGCAGGTCTGTCCCCTGAAGGATGCTGCCCTTTGCTTCCTCAGCAAATATTGGCAAGCCATGACTGGGAAGTTTGATTTCCCAAGTGCCAGATATGCTAAGCAGGAAATATCTCCTCACCTAGATGAAAGTTCCCAATTCAGGGAACATTTAGCTCCTCTGAGAATAAATCCTAGACTGAAACTAATTTACAGACATATGAATGATCAGGGAATTAAAACTGTTACATCTCACCATGAATCATAAAGTACCCTCAGTCTCAGTTCTTCAATAAGAGAATGAAAGATGTTAAAATAGATTTTTAGTTGTTCTGAAATCAGCTCAACGAATCAGATTTGTCCCACAGAACTAAGCCACTACTTTTCATCAGTCTCATGCCTCCTGACCTCCATTTCGCTCAGCTCTCTGAAGCCAGACACTGTGCCCAGGTAAGTGCAGTCAGAGAATCCACTTCTGATCTCAGCAAACCTCTGCTATTAGCATTGTTTTTATCTCCAAAAACCTGCTAGTTTTAAACTCAAGCTTTTTATAGCAGCAGACTATTGGATAAAACTAAAATACTACCATTTCTCTGAATACTAACCATCCCAGTGAAGCCAGTAGGATTTTGCCTAAATCACATACACACACAGTACATAATCTGAACTGGTAGCATCTGATGAACCTACATATGATAAATTTCTCTGCAGATCAGTATTGATGCTAATCTTCTGTAGCCAATGGGGCTTAAATCAGCCCTGGACAATACCGTGGGATTAGGGTATTAGGAGTTCTGCAGACATTCCTCTATTGCCAAAAAACAGTGAAGCACTATGAAGCACAGTGCAGTCATGGGTCACTTGAACACACTGACTTGAGAATCTTAGGATTTGATTACTCACTGCTTTTCATCTAAGACAGTCACTTCTAACTAAGTGGAAAAATCAATGTGAATGCCATAATTCTAATTTGACAGCCTTTTATGCCCTCTTTGCATGAATTTTGCAGAGATGGAAATGACTCCACAGGAATTGTGTCAGCAGAGAATATAGACAGATAATCCCAATTAAAATATGTAGAAAATTCTGGTAGTAAAAAGGACATAAACTGCACCAAATAAAATAAACAAAACACAAACCTCAAAACTAAGAGATAACTGGACTGGAAAACCTTCAGCAGAAAATCATCTAGTGATATTTCACTAAAATACATGTAGATTTCAGACTTCCAGGGAAAGGGACATGCATTAGAGATCAAGGCATTTCAGCTTCTCTTGTTTACCAAGGGCTTTCCTTAACTGTTTATGATTTCTAAGGTTACCGTGTTACTCAGTAAGTGGTAACATGTCCCTGGATGACCAGAAGTTTTAGCAAAGACAAAGTAGCCAAAGTTGAAACTTCATTCCAAAATGGCAGAATAATCTTGATGTTCAGATGTTCTATGCCTTGCTGACATGTTTGCCATTGAAACACCAAAAGCTTTTCTTTGGCTTTCCTGAGGTACAAAGAAGAGTTTCAGTAATAAGTTACTGCTTGATTCCATAGCAAGTCTGAGGCAAGTGAGCTGCCACAGAGTCACTTTGACTGTGATGCATGCACAAATCAACTTTAGAAAGAGAAAAAACACAGAAATCACAAGCCAAAATAGGTGACATGTCCTTATATTATAAGCAGCTGAAGAAAGAGGGTCACAGCAGAGAATGTTAGACAACCTTTATGCAAGACAGCACTGCTGTTCTATTTCTATCACCTTATTAACTAAACTTTTGTTTATGAGGGTCATCTAGAAGAATGATCAATGAATGACTGAATGGCTGCAAAATATCCACAGAATTAAGATTAAGACCTCTCTGTATCTTGGCTTTTTTTCTTCTTTTTTTTTTTAGGGAGTTTTTGTCTATGAGCTGCAAACACAGTGGGTCAGGTTCATTCCTATGATGCATACAGGTGCTGGATATGGCCCCAGATGACAGAATAACCAAAGAAACATAATCCTGACATGAACATTCTCCTCTTTCATTCTTCATGTGTCCCAACCTTACTGTAATCTTTAAAGCAATCTACAATAGGCTGGAAAGGAGGAAAGTGTTTAAGAATGGCAACATTTATATCTAAATATATAATGCAAATGCAGATACGTAGAGGATCCTTTACCCATTTATTTAATCAGAAAGATGCTCAGTTTAATACAGCCAGTCTCATTTAATGCCTTTCTGCTAGGAATTAAAGCATTTGGCTATTGGCCAGTTCTATTCTGTACTTTTTGCCAGGCTCCAGCATATTACTTCCCATTTCATCTCCTTTTCTCTTCCTAAAGAACCCCAGGATCTCCTCATGGTAATGGGGTTGCAGATATTGACAGATTCAATGCCAGATCAAATACTCACACACAAGCAGATTTTCTCCCAAAGCTGAGGAGATTATTTTAAACCATGCAATTAAAATACATAGGGGGGAAAGACTGGGGACAAGGCTGGTTTGTTTGCTGTCCAAATTCATCTATTCTCATGCTGTTTTTCACTCCCCTTGCCCTCATTTGGGCTGTCTCCCTCTGGGCCCAGTCCTCCCTTTTTCTGCAGCATACAGAGAAGAGCACTGAGCTGGCACACTGGAGGTCATGCACAAAAGAAACATTTAAGTTAGGCTTTTCTTCTGAAACTGAACCTAAGGGTGTTCCCATGTACACACACACAATGGGTGCTAAATTTTGTCTACCAAAAAATGTGGGATTCAGGGATACAGCATCAATATTATTCATCTCCCCTGTGGCCACTTTCTAGATTTGAAAAGTATGAGTCTCACTGTGAGATCATGTCCCTTTTTGTCCTTGAATAGGGATATAAGGTTAAACATGTGCAGGCAACAAAGGCGAATGGCAGTTTGGAGGACTCGGCTGATTGTTTGCTCAAAGGGGAAATGGCAATTATGGATGCTCAAACCCTTAGATCTGCCTATTTCCACTTTCCAGACAGGTTTTACGTGTGTACATTATCATGCCCTTTGGCTTCAAAACAAGGCTGTAGAAAACTGGCGCAAGCCTATTTAAATCAGCAGGTATCCTGGAGGCAGCACTGATCACCAGCCACTTAAATGGAAATTTCACATGAGGGAGAGAGGAGCTGTGGCAGAAATGAATGATTTGTTTTGACTCCAGTGCCTATACTACAAATTTACAAGAGACAGCTAAGGGTCAAATGTGAACGTTCATCACTTGCAGTGCCATAGCTGAGCAAAATTCACAATTCTGTGCACATTAGAATCCACTGGGCCAAGCATTTAGATACCTATATGCTGAAATGTGGTAGTTTATACTTTGTGTTGCATGCTAAGGCAGACGTTAAGTGAAATAAATGAGCCACAGAGACATCACACATAAGGATTTAGTTGGTTCTATAACTGGACAAGGACTACCTGAGGACATGTTGCAGGTGCCGGAAGTTACATGCATATTTCTTTATTCTCAGCTGTAAAATAATAATATGGCACCACACTCAGATCCTGGCCCTGGGGCTCAGCAATAGCAGCAGAGGAAAAGCAGAGCTCCGATTCAAACGCAGTTGATCATTGTCAAGTACTGGAATACATTTTTGCAGTGGAAGGACTCCTGGTGCGTGCTTGCTGAGTCAGCACATCTGCATTCCCCTCTGTGGCTCTTGCATTGCTCTCTGAGCAGCATGGACATAGATGGGAGAGGTGTTTGAGGCTGTCCCAATGGGTTAGCAAGTGCTATCATGTATAAACAACATTTTCAGATCAAACTCTACTAGTTACTTCACAGAGCAGCATTGTATAAATTTGTCCCTACTTTCCTCAGTGACCAGTTCTAGTATATTAACTGTTAATGTGCTTACATGGACACATTGTACAAAATACCCTTACTTTCAGCTTTCTGGTCAGCATCACACCAAAACCAAGCAGTGTTTCCCTCTGAGGCTGTAGTGGAGGATTCACAACTCAGCAGAGTCCTCACAGATCCCTTTGGAGGTTGTTGGTAACCCCCAAGCCAGGACTGATGGACAGGTTGAGCAGTGGACAAAGCTAGGGAAAGAAGTAACTAGGAAATTTGATACGTTTTAACTTCTGTGTCAGAAGTGTCTTAGTAGACATGTATGGAATCTGAAATGCTCTGCAAAAATAAGCTAAAGCTTTCTTTTTATCTTCCTGGTTTTGGGTTGTTTTTGTTGTTGTTGTTGTTTTGGGTTTAGTTAGTTTGTTTGTTTATTATTATTATTTGTTCTTTGAAACAATGATTAAACACTCAAGATAAAAGCAAAGGATGAGGGACATTTTTAGGCCAGTTGTTCCAGAGGAGTCATTTGATGAATCAGAACAAATACCCTTTAAAGCAAAGTGCTGTAGAGGTGTGAGAGTGTACATATTAGTCAATTCCTTTCTCCATGGTCAAAACAGGTATTCAAAAATTCATGGCTAACACAGGGAGGAGTTAACTCTCTGCTCCCTTTACTTCTCTCCTGTCTTACCCTCCAGTCCTTATAACTGCTTTCCAGCAAATATCCTTGGAGAGAGGTCACATTTTAAGAGACACAAAAAGGGAGATGAGAGGGAGAAAAGGTGCTTGTACTCTGTCTGAGCTGCTTAACTTTTCAAGCCTTTTCTGCAGATGCATTTCATTCTATGGGCACCTTTGTTACAGCCAGTCTACAATTGTCCTTTAACATGATTTTATCACAGCTATTCAAAGGATGGTCATCATCTTGGACTCCAAGAATAAAGGTATGCCCTCTCTCCTTCCCTCTGTGCTTTTCCGTAAACGCCAGCACCTTGATGTTGTTCACATCTTTTTTCAGGACACATGGAACCCCTTATAATTAACACACAACAAGATCTCTCAGGCTTTGGTATTGATCTCAGTCAAAGGATAGATGTAAATTGAACACACTGCCTTTCTTAGCTGAGCTATCCCTACAACTATGAGAATCACAGTAGCTGTTTGGGTAACACAGACTTGTGGCTTGAGTTATTGAAAATTTGAAATCAGTAGATTTTATATCTAATGTAGTAGATTTTTAAATCTGCTAAAGAGTTTGCAGTGGAAAGCATTGGCAGCAATCTCACATATTACTGCAATAGGCAAGCATAGGGAAATGGAAGGCGAGATAAATTAATTGCTCCCCTCACTCTTCCATGCCTGCTGCATTTGGGGTGACAGGGTTCACCATCACTCAGTAATTTTTGAAAACACTTTGAGTACCTTCACTCTCCAGGGCCCTAAATAACCTGGTTTGGTTTTGTGAGTGTTTCAAAAGTTGAGCCTTATTTGTAAAACTAAACTCTCCAAAGGAAAACTAAACCTATTCTTTCCCTTGGCTTACTATCTTTACTACTCAAGATTTCTAAAGATACACTATGATCACATGTGGAGCCTCCTCAGACCTCAAAAGGAGTGGAAGCTGGATCAACTGCTCTCTGAAGCCATGCTACAACTTCTGCTGAGGCAGATGCTGAAAAAGTCATGGTGCATAAAGTTGCTTGACTCCCCATTACTAAAATCAACCAGTATTTGTTTCGTGTTATTCTCCAACAGCTCATTCTATGAAGACAATGGGGGGAAAAATCCAGTTTTGAGAATGGGAAAAGGATATTTTGTGACATTTCCTGAATTCTTTTAAGAAGGTTTCTGCTGCTTTGACAGAAAGAAAAATATTGCATAGCTGCTGCTCACCAGCATGATTCTCTCTGGATTTCAAAGGCAAGATTTATTTGTTTATTAAGAATTTGTTTTGATTGGCATACAGGAGTCTCAGAGCATCCAAGGTCTCTGCTAGCTGTAAAAAACCTAGAGAAGCCAAGTGAATCAGACTATAACCTTAAGCAGCTGTGGGACAGCCTTTGAATGAGCAGAGATAGCTCTCTCTGCTTTTGTATGTGTGTGTCTGATTCATTGGAATAACTTTCCAAGCACTGCAATAATAATCTGTGTGAGTTGGGATTTTTGGCATCTGATAGTTACATGTTATAAAAGGGCCCAGAGGTATTACACAAAGAGCGAGAATGATAGAATGTTCTCTTTGGAAGGTTTGTTTGTGTGTGCTAAAATGTAAACAATCCTTGATTTAGATTCCAGATGGGTTGTTTTATTTTGTGTTATTTCCCCTTCTTTTCCAAAAATTCCAGAAGCATCATTGTCTGCCTATCTTGCAGATATTTATGTGACCCTTGTGACTTTGCAGCTAACACAGACTGCTTAGATTCATCACCAAAGGAGAGCAAGAAAAATGTAGTACAGCTGTGCAGCATAGAGCATGTATTGCTCAGGAGCAAGGCAAGGCTGGATTCAAATTCCTGAGCTAAGGGTGAGGTTTTGATTTCAATTTTTAAGCTACTAACTCTTTGATGTGAAAAACAGAAACTCCTCTGTGAGCAGGATGGTGAAAAACATTCTTGCTCAGATATTTAATGCAGATTTATCACGAAATTATATATTATCACTTATTTATCATTCATATAAAATGAATTTTATGTCTGACACAGTAGTACATACAAATAAATTTTGACATTTGTGTTTACTGTTCTAGGAAAATGATTGTATTTAAAGGTTTCCATTACTGGATTTAGTGTGCTACAATTTAGAAGCAATAGTTATGCATGAATTGGTAAGTGAAAGTTGAACAAGCTACTTTAACTTTGACACCTGTGGCTTCTTGTGTGCCTTATGATTCAGCATCAATACTGTCACAATGTGATATTTGAATAGTTACACAAAGGAATGAGGCTATGAAGTCACAGAGAAAACTAAAGGACTTTACAGTAGAACTAACCAACACTTAATATTCCCAGGCTTACAGAGCATAGTGGGCTTTTTCAAGTGTTCAGAACCATGGCTTTCCACTAAATTTTTGAAGAGGTTATTTTGGGTGCAGCCTCAAGAGGGACTCATTAAGTTTTGATGCTGCAGATCCTGATGTGTCAAGACATCAATATTATTTTCCATATTTACCCCAGTTTCCTGGCAGTGCTCTCCTAATCACATAAACCATCCAGCCAGATCCTAATGGACTGTGACTCTGGCAGAGCTGTAGAATTCAGACATATGCTAGAATATTTTAGAGAAGTAGGACAAATTTTACTAGAGGAAGGCACTATTATTACATGTAGCCTTACCAAAAAGAGAGCAATCACCACATCAACTACTTTATATCACACCATTCTCATCATCAGTCAATTTACTAGTTTATTGTCATTCTCCTTGAAAAACAAGGTTCTTGGGGGAAAAAAAAATTAAATTTATGGATGTGTTTGGACAGCACTTGACAAATTGTTCTGTGGACAAATAGAAGCACTAATAAAAATATTTATAAAATTTCAAAATTCACTCTAAAACATGTTCATTCAGTAGCATGTATCAAATTTAAGTCAGTGTTTTTTGGAAACAAAATGAAGAATTCAAGCCTCATTCAATTTTGGTCCAATGTGTTACGTTTTCCTCAGCTTGTCAAAACAAAGAGATATGGGTCACAGCTGAATGGAATTGTTTTTGTCAAAGAAAACCTGAAGTCAAATGTCATTGTCATTCTATATAAATATTCAGCATGTGTGCAGTTCCTCCCAGGCAACTTTTCTTTTTCTTTCAGGGCACTGGCCTGAGTAAAATTTCTCAACAGAGAAGTGAAAATCAAAGGAAAGAAAAAAAAATAAAAGATAGAAATTACAAAATGCATATTCACACACTTTCCCACCTGGAGGCTTAAGAATGTTCACTGAACAATTATTCACTGAGGACAGGTTAAATTCACAATACTTTTGCTGTCACAAGACAAGCTTTGTCTGAAATGTTAATGATGTTGTTCTACTGTAGGAACTTCCACTGCATTTTAAGAAAAAAAAATCAGACCTAAAAGAGCAGAAGCAACACTAGAAATACCCCAACAGTGGAACCACAGCCCACCACCTGTAAGGATGGTTTCCCCTTGGCAGCTGTCACAACTAAAATAATCTGGTCTTGCTGGAATCCATCTTCTCATCCCCAAGCACAGAAGTGATGAAGGTGGCATGCCATGGAAACCACATCTGTACCAGGGTTAACCCCATGTTCTGTTAGCCACACTCATGTCCCTATGCTGCCTTCATAGTGAAGAGAGGAACCTCAACTGTGTATCTTGCTATTTAAAAACAGATTTTTCTATTAATTTTTACTAGTAATGGGTTCATTTTTTGTTTGGTTTTGGGGTTTTTTTTGTTTGTTTGTTTGTTTTTTTTGTCTCAGTGTTCCTTCAAGCATCTTTCAGGAATTTTTTTTTTTGTCTCAGTGTTCCTGCAAGCATCTTTCAGGAACTAGTTATTAAAGTCAGAGCTCCAACATAATGACAGTCCAATGATACAAATCCATGTGATTCCCATGGAAACTTGCAGGGTGTGTTCACAGTTCCTCTCCAATAAGGATGCACATTGCTGCACTTGGTGGTGTTTGTGCCCTGCTATCTCAGACAGTCATCTTCTGGACCTCTGGGCATCTAACAGACACAGTCCTAACTGCTGGATACCCCAACTTTGGGGCAAAACACATGCTACTGGTGTGCTTGGAAATGCTTTGGGCATGGTGAGGAAATCCAGCACTGAAGTAGTCTGTATTTCCTCCTCTTAGACTTGTTTTTAAGGGCCAGTTTACATCTAACAACACAACAGATGTTCTAAGCTTGTTGCCTAAACTAAGCAGGTGAGTACATTGGTATATTGGCCATTTGCAATGTCATCCGTGTTGAGTGAGTCCAGTTTTTGTGCTAAGGGACCTTAACAAGTGGGAAGAGAAAATGAAAGCAAGTCAAAGAGAACAGAATGGGAGAGTGTTTTTCTCCCACTTTTCTTTTTCCTTTCCTATATGTACTTGACATCACAAACCTAGTCTTCAGCTTTGGCATTTAAATCAATCCTTCTGGTTTTAAGGCCTTAAAGAAGGCTACTGATTAGCAATTATTCATCTCCACGCTTTCATCTGCATCCTAAAGCATTCCACATACTTTTTAACCTATCCAGGCAACAGCCATTTCTGTGTGTCTTTTACAGACAGCATTTGCAATTTGTCTGTGCACCATAAGATGGCATTGTCAGTTCCTACATTTGTTCCACTGTCCTGGTGTGGTCAGCAGCCAAAGCTGCAGCTGTGCTTCTTGTGGAAAAGTCAGTGGTGTGTCAGCACTTATCCCACCAAAAACATGTGTAGCTGCTGGGATCACCAGAGGACAAGTGCAATGTAACTATGGAAAAAGACAAGTTTTTTAAACCTTCTCCAAGAAAACGTCAGGAATAAAAATATCTTCTTTAGTGATAAATGTAAAGATCAAAAGAAAAAAAATCTCTGTTCCCAGAGAGACTGGTGCTCTGAAAATTATAATAAAAGCAATTTTAGTTTTCAGTTTGAAGTACTTCAGAATATGAAAAAAAGCCCAAAGTGAGAATTGGACATTTTAAAAAGAACTGCAAGGTATTTTGCTCAAAAATGATGGCCCTGGTCCTCAGGGGATGGAAAATGGTCAGGGCAGATAAGAACTGGGTGTTAATTTTGGCAGTAGCCTGCTCTGAGTTTGTCTCCAAAACCAGAGTAGAATAGCCATGTTTGCATCTTGAATGGACAGTTCTGAGACACAGACCATTGTGACTATCCAAATTCTGATAAAGGATGTCCTAGCCATGCCTCCTTCTCCATCTGCCATCTGCAGGGAGCTGGTTTGGCACAGGGACCTGGACTGCCAAGGAACTCCAAAGCTCATCACTTGCTCTGGAGTGTGAGTTGCAGGGTCTGCACACAAAAGTATCATCTTTCCTGTTTATTAAAAGAGCACCATGCTTTCCCATCAATCCATGGCCTTAGATTAAAGGAACAGGAATGACACATCCTCTCTATTGTGCAAACTACCAGAATCTTAATGCTTCAACGTCTCTGCATCCTGTGCTGTCTGCCCTGACTTGACAAAAATCTTCATATGATTCTCATCTTGCATCATTCACAAGTACTGTTAATGTCTATGAGATGTTGAATCTGAACTAAAATGTTGCTACTATTTTCATTTTTTCTTCTTCCTTATTTTTCATTTCTGTACCTTAATTCTGAATTTCATAAGTTATATTGGGCTTCTTGCAGTACCTTCCATTTTTTCAGCAAGGACATTTATTCTAGTATGCTTTGTGGCAATAACACAGGCCAGCTTATTGGTCCCAGTGGGAGCATTCACATGATTCAAATCATTCATTTGCTTACGTGTTTGTCTGAATAGATGTTTCTCAGCATTAAGTTCATCTTGAAAATTTGCATAAAGTTGAGCTCACAGTCCTGGATTCATTAGTTTGACCAACAAGCAGAGAGTCTTGTCTCTGTTGTTTTCAATTGACTCCAAATTCACCTGGGAATGTTTCTGAGAGGAATGGGTCTACACTGTGATGTAGGCATGTAACATAAGATATGTAGCAGTGTCTACATTTTTAGAAGCTTACAGAATCAACATTTATTTCTCAGCATCAAAAATTAAGAAAGTTCAGAAAAAAAATATATTTATGCTGGTACATTCTGAGTCATGGTCACTTTAATTTAAAAGCGCTTTTCTTTAATTATTTTGTCTTGGCTGGTTAGCCAGTGATGAAGATGTGAAACCAGTAGAGACACACACATATACATGCAATTATTCTATATTCCCCTCATAAAACCCAGCCTCATAAATGCAGGCTTGGAATCCATCAGAAGTAAGGGGGCAAAAACTTTGGTAAGAAGATGGTAACAAATAGCAGAGAGTCTCCTAATATGGCATTGCCCCAACAGAGAAAATTTCTGTTCAGTTAACTTCTTCAACTCTGCACACTCATCATCTGCTCTCCTCCTCCCCAAAGCCACTTCTTGCCTTCTCCACAGAGGGTCCTCCCCCTCACTTTTGCAAATGCTAATTGATTGCCATACATGAAGTCACAGGGGTGAAAAAGAGATTGGAAACTTCTTAAAATGGTTACAAGAGATTAAAATGTTTGCCACTCATGAAAAATTACCACTATAGTCTAAAATAAAGTGTCATTACTTAGATTAAAAAAAAAAGACAAATGCATGCAAGTCTGGTATTTGTGAAGTGTAAATAACATGTTGATTTATTTCTTACCAATCCATGATTTTATTGTTGATTTTGACAATCACACCTGTATCTTGGGAAACCAATAAAAAAATCTCAATATATTTCACAAGGGTACATAAGTGGTTAGATAGTATATTTTTTAAGTCTACTTTCATTTGTATATTTTATGTCTACCTTTATTTCAGGTAACACAGTACTAACTAATAGCACATTCCTTTGATAAGTCTTCAGTATTACCAGAGGGAGCTCTGAGATGCAATTTCAATGTTTTAACCAAGTATTTTAGGTTGGAAAGTAACTCGTTAAAATACCTGAGTACAGTAAATTGAGTTTCATCTTTCTGGTTACATTTCCTTCTGGTACATCATTTCTGATGACTGTAGTGCAGATTTCTCATTCAGGATGTCACTGTCTATAAGTCAAATCCTACAGATGATAGATGCACACTAAGAGCATTAATCCATCATTGCTTTTTTCAAATTTGGATGGATCAATCAAGGAACATATCAGTTAAAGGCACTTTTACCCCTTAATGATATTTTTATGTTCATTAGACATTATTGCAGGTTATGAAATACAACTACCAGCTTATTCTAGCTTTCTTAGCCCATTTTACTTTTAAAGACACAGACATATTTTGTACCCCAAGATTTTTTCATCTCTGATAGCAGAATAGACCAGCTGTACACAATTTCTTTTTCTTGATTTTCTGAAGAAATGTTACCACTTTGGGAAAATAAGTTATTTATTCTGTATCTGAACTACTTTATCCACAGAATGGGATATTTTGTGCCATAGAGAAGTGCTCAGAAGATGCAGCACTTAAACATTTTTATGATTTATGTGGCAGCATGAGAATCAAGATGAAGACAGACTGTTGTTTTTTTGCTTTTCATTTTAACAGCCTGGAAGCAGAGTTCAGGAATACAACTGACTGACAAATCTTCAGCAGCACTTTGTTGAAATCTTTATTGAATATAAAATGTTTCAAGTATAACATTTTGACTTATGTCTCTAGTGTGGAAATACACCTTGATTCCGGCCGGTTGCTGAGATCCTGTTGTACACAAACTGTAGGCACTGCAGCTCCAAATACAGATCTGACATGCAAAGCTTAAAAGTGCTGCAAGAACTTTCCAGGGTCTGCAGATCCAGGGCATGCAAGCCAGTTGGAGGCAGAGGAGCCCAGTAGTTCCAAGACACCCAATTTATGGGCAATCAACAAAAATCCAGAGTGCAGAGTTAAAAAGATGTGGGGATCTGCAGCAGACAGATACCTAAACAAAACTCCTATGGTAGTGTTTAAATGGCTTGCTGCTTGGCTGAGGTCAGAGACCATGGCACTCAGGGTCAAGTCCTTCATTTTGTGTTTATTATCATCATCATATTTCATCACTTGTGCTGTTAAGGCCTGTCCTTGTCCTGCTTTCAGTGAATACCCAAAGCAGGGTTAAAGAATGCATGTACAGAGTAGTTATCAGTGTGAATCCTGTTCTTAGCTTGTACTGAACTAGAAAGGTTTTGTTTAAAGCTAGGAGCAAGATGCTTCATTGTTAATGTCTAAGATAGTTTCCAGTTCTTGTATAGTTTAAGATATTTGATCTTAAATTTGACTCCTGCTATTCTAGAAAAATTTAGTAACTTCAATAATGTCTTTACCTTAAGAACTCAGGCTGTAACTTTTGTATGCTAGCACGGTGTGGCTGCAAACACTGTGTGTACCACTGCACCTCAGTGACATTGAAAACTGCTGAATCTTGTGCAGAAACTGCAGGCGTGTCAGTCTGAGAGCTCAACCATGGGAGACTGTGAACATTGGAGTGTGGTGATCTCAAGTGCCGAGTATTGATGGATGGATGTAACTCATCTTTACCTGAAGGTGTTCCAGCCTTTTGCAGAAGTTTGGACTAGATAATCTTTTAAAGATCCCTCCCAACCCAAACAATTTAGGGATTCTGGGACTTTTGATCTTGCTATTGCTATCTAACCCAATACACGATAGTTTAAAAATTAATAAAGCCCTCAGTGAGCAGTTGTGATGACCTGATTACTCAAGGTCTTTTGAGCAGAAGATTTTTCCAAGTCATTGGCAGAAGTCCATGATTCCAGAGGAAAGTGAAGATACAGTTGAAAATGAAGAGAAATTTAGCTCAGGAGGAATCTGTCTGAAAGTTATTTTGTAGTGGGATTGTGGCTCTCCTGGCAGGTATTTTGGCACCCTGCCAGACCCTTCCCTGAGGAATGTCAAGTACAGGCAACAGTAGGAACAGTGTTTAAATAATCAGTGTTTGTGCTTAGAACTGTCCATTTCCAAATACAGCTCAGAAGAAAGCATTAAGTGGTGAGGAATAGGTGAGGCTTTCAACCAATCAAGGAAATAGCCTCTTATGTGTCGTAAATGGCTTTCTTTGTCCAATGCTTTAATGTGACAGAGATGGGATTTATCCTGTCCTATTTTTGGAATTTTTTAATGGTTAATTTGTACGTCTCAGATGGCTGGTTAAGAAATTAGGCTGAAACACTGGATGGCTGTATTATCAGCCTGCAAACTCCATTTGTGAGTGTTGATTTGATTTATAAATGGCACTGTATCCTGGATTCTGTCAGGACATTCCTCCCTGCTGGATTGTGTGATGCTAGCATGAAATGCACAGTCTGCTTCCCTGTCCTTGGCTGGAAAGTTTGCTGCAGCCTATGTGGAATAGTTAGGATTTTATGGTTGCAAGCAAACAAAGGTATCAACTAGCTTGGGCTAGGGGCAGGAGAAAAGGTAACTAAGTGGGCTGAAACTTTACATAACAGTAACTTTAATAATAGGCATTTATGTGAAATGAGGAGGCTTGCACAGGAAAATGAAGGAGGACCTGAAGGAATGAATAGACTGACTAGAAGTGGAAAAGATGTTGGAAGACACTTTCATTTGACTGTGTTTCTCCAAAACTGATCATATTATGTGTGGCGTTCATGTGTGAAGCATGATTATTTTAGAAGCCCCACCAAGAGTATTCTTCAAGCCTTTCTTTATCTGTCATATCGTTTTTAACCAGGTAGAAGCAAAGCCCACAAGTCCAGAATTTTGAGGATTGTGCAGTTGCTTCTGGAAAGACTCTGTAAGAATTGCAGTTACATGGACATGGACTGTCAGACTGTAGAGTGCTAATTTTCAGGAAAGAGCAAAAGTGAAAATATCTGAATCCCAAAAAGCATGATTAGAAGAGCTGAGGTTGTGAGATACCATTGTAATCTCACGACTTCTTGCAATTTAAGGGCATGAGATATCCAGAGAATGATGATTATTGCTGAAGTCTGGTAAGCATCTTCATAGAGTGTCTACCAGGACTGTATAAAAAATGCTTCTAAGTTTTGTTGGTGCAATGCTGTTTTTTAATTTTGCCCTCCATTGAGCAAAGATTTTATTCCCCCCTCAATAAAAAAATATCCTGTCTCCATGAGTGCACATTATGCATATTTAATGTCCTATCACTAAATGCCCTTGTAAAAAGTCCTTCTCCATCTTTCAGTGAAGAAGAAATTCTTTACTGCAAAGGTGCTGAGACAGTAGAACAAGTTGCCCAGAGAAGTAGTGGGTGCTCCATGTGCTATGCATTTGCTAATCTGAGCAGCCACTTCCATTTAGTAGAAAGGAGAGGCTGGTAGTAGCCTGCTGCTGCAGGGTTTGTGCAAACTGGCTAGCAGGAATCACAAAAGGTAAGTGTAAGGGTTCAGAAGTGTTACAGAGGCATTGTTTTTCTGTGTTTGGGGTTTTTTTCACTCTTGACCAGCCCCTACTTATACTTACTTTAATAACTAATGTCATTAAAATTTATGCTCTTATGCTTTTTTTCCTACTCTGCTTTCTTGGCTGTAAGTAAAATGGTAAAAGAGAAGAAAAGCTAAAGCAAAAGGCTGTTTGTAACAAACACCTCAAAAATATCCACTGTTTTGTCCTGTGGGGTTTTTTTGGTGTGGGTTTTTTTTTAATTTAAATTATTGTTTTAATTATTTTTATTTCTGGTTTGCTAAGTTCTCTGAACTTATAGCTGAAAGTAAAAGCTGCCAATTTGAAGGTCCGTTTACACTGGCATTTTGTATGTGAAATGTGAAGTCCTCGTGTTTGTGAGGTTAACTGTCTATTACAATATAGGCAGAAGATGAAGTGTTTATGTTATATGCTTTTTATAAACATGTAAAATTTGATACTGTTTTCATGAAAGGCACACTGGAGTGAAGAAACTGAGCTTATACTTTGTTTCTGTCTCTGCTTGATTGTTTGGGAAGGCTTTCTCTAAAGCCCTGACTTTGATAAGAGACATTTGAGAAGTTCTCCTTAGCCACACCAAGTCTGGGCTCACAAGCACAGTTCCATTATTTCATCTGGATTTTATTACTGCAAGCAGCTTACCCAGCTGCATAGCAGGAATGTTTAACCAGGAACAGGACAAACTTCCATAAGCTGCTTAATTCAGACTTGGGACTGTTCCTTCAAATCAATTGATATTGAAATAATTACTTCTCAGAATCTGTGGAGGAAAAGGATGTAAAAAGAAAATTAAAATCTAATTAAATGGTGGTAGAAAGCAGTGTCTGAGTAGACAAATCTTAAGCCTTAGCAAATTTTCAAAGGTTACATTATCCTTTTTGTCCCTAGAAATCTGTCTTTTTACTTTTCTCACCTTCTCTTGCACTTTTATCACCATTTTTTAAGCAACGGGGAAAGCTTTTTTCAAAAAATAATTTATATTTCTATATGAAATTCAGGTAAAGTTATTTATAAATAATTTTTTTTTCTTTTTTTTAAAAGTTTAAAGAAAATGTGATCCAACAGAATTGACTGAGCTACCCTGACAGTGTCAATGTCCTGAACAGAAGAACATTATGCTGTTTTCCCAAGAGCAAGCATCTTTATTTGTAGTGTTTGCAGCTACATATCAGCTTAGGCAACTGTCCTGATTCCTCTAATTCCCTCTTTATAAGTGTGTAGTTGTTCTCCTCTTCACTATTAAACTGCAGGCCACATTATAAATTCACTGTGGTGGATGAAGTAATTCATTTATAGCATAGACTAAACTCCCTTCTTCTTTTCATTAATTTTATGCTAATTTAACTGCCCACCTCAATGGGATTATAATGATGGAGAGCAGAGCTCATGATACTTTACTGAGGCAGAAAAAAGAAAAAAGGTCCTGTTGAGAATGTATATATGTAATATAAATGTAAAAGTACTAAAAGAGTTTAGCTTTGTGTTGGGGAGGAGGAGTTACATTTAAGGTAAGGCTCGTGCTCATTTTAAAAGGAAATGGCACTGGAAATATGGAAACTTCTTTTTTCGTTTGTTTCAGTGAAACTCTAGATTGAAAGCACAGATACTGAAGAGCGTGGGGTAGGAAATCGGGTTCTAACTTCCCCTGGGGAAAATATTAGAGGGCAGAAGGAGAGGAGAGGTTTATGTTGGGGTCAGGGTATTCAAAAGCAGTTTTCTGAAGAGGAACAGTTAATCACTAAATTACAAAGAATAACAGCAGCCATATACAAATATATAAGGAAGAGTAAAAAATGGGGCAGGAATGTAAAAGGCTTAACACGTGTGCCTTCTCTCTAAACCTCCTGCTTTACTCTCCTTTTACAGGGAAAAAGGAGTGTAAAACTCTCCATTTACAGGGGAGTTTCCAGTTCTGTTGTAGTTTGTCCATCTGGTAATGCCAAATGTACATATCCCCTAAACATTTGTCCCTTTTCTCCTTGAACCCATATAAACATTTTTGTATTCAAAACTTTCTTCAGCAAGGTATTCCAGGTTTATTCTACTCTGTGCTTTCCTTCCTACTTTGAACATGGTTCCCTATAGTTTCATTTACTGGACTTCCTTGAAAAGACTATCTATGCCTATCCAGCCTTCCCACATCATTTATGATTTTGCACACCTGTTAAATTCTACCTAAATCCCTGCCACAGCCTGAAATATTTTGCCTGCCTGTTGGTCCCTCATAGGGAAGCCACTTGTTTTATTTTTTACTGTTTCAACCGCTTTGACCTTTTTTTATCCCAGTTGTCCCCCTTCTGAATATTTTTGGTTTTCTAATAACAGATGATCTTTAAGCCAAGGGGTTCAGCCACACACACCATTCTTATATATTTATGTTCAGTAAGATGAATTATTGATTTGAACAGTGGCATAGTGACCTGTTCTGTTTATCCTTTTGCTAATTCCAAACATTTCCTTATTTTTTTCACTGTTATTGAGTACTTGCTTGTTACTTTGTGGAACCAAAAAGAGGGACCTCCAATTCTTTCTCTGGTAATGGCCATCATTTAATGCATAAAACTAGGATTCATTTTCCTTGCTTTATGCTTATTTCCTCTGGGTTTCACCTGCCATTTTATTGAACAGTTTTGTGAGGTCCTTCAGGTTTCACAGTCCTTTCTCACCCTTACTCCTTTGAATGCTCTTTCTCTCACTGGCACTCTTCCTTACCTTACCACTGGCACTGCTTTCAAGGTTAAGATATAATAAAACTAATAGCACATACTCAAGAGTTTCCACCAATTACTTTTCTCCACTGTAATACTGACCAATTATCTATATCCCACCTCCCCCACCTTCCATCTCTTAGCCACTTCCTTACTCATTCTTGGGCATCTCCTACTTACTCCACTGCTTCTCATTTGATTTAAAAGCCTATGGTAAGATGGTTTGTGGAGGAAAAAAACGCACAAAAAAACCCCTCAACAAATCAAACCTTTTGGTTATATAACTGTTTTTCTGTTCTTGATTTCTTCAAATACTTTAATAATTGAATGAAATACAAGACTTCCCTCTGTAGAGCCTGTGCTGGTATCTGTGTCTGATACACAGATCTAAGGAGGTCATATCTTTGTAGTTGCCCACTAATTCTACCTAGTGGAAATTGCTTTCTGTTTTTCTTTTGATTTTCATCCTTTGTCCTATGATTTACATAAGGCAAAGAATTTTTGCGTTTGCATACTAAGAAACGCTACTCTGAGAAGTGTGCTCTTTGCATTCATTTGGCTTTCTTTCACCCACTACTTTCAAAGTTCACTCATTGTCTTTTTTTAAAGTACTGCAGCTTGGTCCCCTTGCAGTTCAGATGAAGTTCAGCCCTCTTGTGCAGGCTTTTTTCAGATGTGTACCTGGGTATTGTAACAAATTTAAGCAAATAGACTTTTGGAGGTTCGTGCTTCAGATAAATTTGTACTGGTTTCACATTGCATGTATATAAAATAAATATCTCAAAGGAAAAGACACATTTTAATCACAAAAGGTTGACATTTGCTTTAACACTAGGAAGGGAAAAGTTGTCACAGTTGAAAACATTTGAAAGTGGGTTTCGTGTTTAATATTTTGCTGAAGAGATCTCATACAGCAAAAACATCCTCAATTCGATGTTAATTTGCTTGTGGAAACGGATATTTTTTTCTTCTCAAAAATAGGATTATAATGGAGCAACAAATTTATCCAACTTCTGCTTCTAAATATTCCAAATATTAATGAATATATTGAGCTGCTGATGGGGTTAGTGATGCATTGTAGAAATGTTAAAATTTCATATAGTCTTGCCTCATTCCTATAGCTGTAATGAAGAAGGCTGTATTGTGGATAATTTAGATAATCTGCAGGGGAACTAAAGCAATGACTGTGAAGGAGAATGTGGCGTGTCGTCCCCCTAGGCCATGGAGCACTCCATTTGCTGGAATAGCTTCTAACTGCTATTTAGTGGGCAGCTAGTGGAAAATAAAATTGCCTCAGGCAAGTGCGAATCTTACTCTGTATTATTAATGTTTGCAGTCTGGGTGAGGAATAGGGTAAACTAACTCCATTTCTAACAAGGGGAGAAAACTCAAGGCTAAAGGAAAGGCAGGAAAAGATCAATATCTTCTTTTAGCAAGATTTCTTTTGAAGGATTGTTTGTGTTATACTGAGATTTTGTTGAGGGTGAAGGGAGGTAGGAGTAGCAGGTTAGACACCTGTAGCTGTCTCTGGAGACAGATTTCTGTTATCTAATGGTCATCCATAAGTGACTTCCTGATGAAGATGGTAATCTCCGGTTTGCAGGGACTCACACATTTCTACAAAACTGAAAGTCAGAGAAGAGCATTATGTGAAAGAAACATTTTGCACCCTGAAAGCTGGATGAATTCACCATAGTGTGCTGAAGTCCTCTGGGGAAATGAGAATATAGATTCTGTATGCTAACATTTGACGAGATTAACAGGATAGGTTTCCACTAACAAAAACTCAAATATTTCAGATTTTCTGGGTTTGTGTTTTGTGTATTTAGTGGGGTTTGGTTTGCTTAGTTTTTTTGTTTTGGTTTGGTTTTGAGTAAATAAGCTAGAGTAAAGCCAGCTTTATGATATTGAGATGATGAAATATTATTTATCTATATAAATTGGATCCAGAGGAACTTGTTCATCTGGGAATCCGTGTGTCCATTTATGTAAAAAACTGTTGGAGTCTATGAGAGCTGTGGAAGGAGCCCAACAGAAAACCTTTTCTTCCGAGTTTTCCACATACTGGCCCTGGAGGAGACTTTCATCTCTTATAAAGTAGATTTCCCAAAATGGTGTCATCTGTGAATTGGCTGCCCTTAGGACACAGAGAGGAATGCTTCAGAGACTATACAGTGTTTTCAGCAGTATGGTATGATGATCTTGCTTCAGGCAAGATTTTCTTTTCCTTCCCACTCAAACTTTCTGTCAACTCTTTTCTCAGTGTGCCACCTGCTCTCCCACGGACTGGATGTCAGACATAGGAAATTCATGTGGTTTATCTCCTCTGGGAGATAATCTTCCAGACTGTGCATGGCTTTCTTTCCTGATGCCTCTTACTTCTTGATCAGATTGAGTTAGGGTGTGCATGACTTCATCAAGAAGAGAAAATAGTGTGTTCCAGAGCACATGGACTAAAACACACATGTGACATGTGAATGAGAGTGAGTGAACTGCTCAGTATTCCAATCTAACATGCGGATAAACTCCAGTACCCATATTCAGTACTTACATTTCTTTACTGAAGAAAGAAATCATACTCTAATCAGTGTGCGGGGGTGGATGGTGGTACCTCTTTGTTTGCATCCAAAAAAAGCACACATCGGGCAGGCCAGATGTCAAGGTTTTGCAGAATCAGCATAAATTTTTGGAGCTCATGTTGATAATTGTGTCTGGAGTGAATCCATAATTACCAAGTGCAGAGTTGACTTCTAAATTCTATAAAATTCATTTTTATTTTAAATACTGTGAGTTGAGTGGGCATGTGTAAATGTTGAAGTTCCTATTAGGGAGTCAGAAATGAAGGTTAGTAGTAAATCAAAGCCTGCAATCACCGTGTCAGGATTGCTGGGAAGCACCAAACAGCATCTTGCAACTTCTGTTAATACCCTGAGTGGTTTAGGTTCCAACTGTGAGAATGTAGATGGGGAAGATGAGAAGAATTCTACATATAAAGCTATCAAGACAAAAATAACTAGCTGTCAAGTGAGATAACAACTATGTGACACGATGAGAGATTTCTTTAGCTTTTCACCGAATCAGTTTTGAAGTATCATAGGTAACAGCTATCAAATAAATGTCCAGCTATGATGCAAACAACAATTTGCATGGTTTTTTTCCCATCAAACCCTTGCCAGAGCAGAGGTAAGGCTGTACTACCTAATTATTCATTTTCCATTTGGGTAATTTCCTTTGGTGCATTGGCTATGGTACATTGTGCTGTCCAACAATGCCTCATCTGTTGTGTAAGATTAAAAGTAGCTAAGTACAATGTTGGAGTAGGAAGGGCTAGCCTGACAATAATAATTCAATTCATCCTTGATTTTCAATACTCCTTTCCACCACCACACCATTAGTATTGGTTGTGGTGGTGAGTTTTTTACTTCTCATTATGAGGCTTTGATGATTCTGTTTGGAGAGGACTGCTTCTGAACTTATTGCAGCATATTTTATTTCCTAAAGCCAGCACTGATTTTTTTTTTTTTTTTTTCTTTCCATTAAGATATATGGCTTTACTTTTAGGGTATACTCTTTGGGGAGTTTTGAGGTTCTTTTTTGAGAACAGAAATGTGGTGGAATTATGCAGCATAATTCTGATCTTAGCCTTTGGGGGGGTTCACAAAACAAGATTTTCTCCTGTCCATCTCCTAAACACCAAGCCATGGTGTGCTGTGTGACCAGTCAGATAAAGAGTAGCTGAGAATTCCTTGGAGTCCAAAGAAAAGCAGCAGACATAGCTAATAGTGATTCAATAATAAATTAATCCACTGTCTCCTGGTGAGGTTTACCTCATCCTTTTTCTTCAGAGAAAGATTGATCCCTGACATTCTTGAAGCCCCTGTGTCCCTCACAGAAGATTTCTGTGAATCTGTAGGACTCAGTGCTCATGGTCACAGTGGTTCTGTGCACACTGACTGTCCTGTGGCTCTAATTTGCTCCAAGAAGAGGAAGGGACTTTGCTGCTTCTTGGCAAATGAAGAAGCTGTTTCAAAGATGAGTGCTGAACTTCCTGTTGGGTCTCCAAGCCTCTTGAGGTAGGTTGTATGGCCTGCAGCATAGCTGAAATCAGGGCTAAAAGTTAAGCTGCAGAGGCAAGGATCCTGTTCAGCTGATATTGATGGAGTAGAGTTGATGGGTCGTGTCCTTTTAGCCACAAACCTATATGTGGCCTTTCTCACCAGAGAGACTTCTCTCTGTCCCCAGCAGCAGCCTCCAGAACCCACAAGAGACATTAACTACAGTGGTGTGGAGAAAAAGAAATAAACAGCCTGGCTATTGACTTTCTTTAGCTTTCATTTTATAGGTTAACTTGTAAAGAATTTTTTGTTTTGTAGTTTCATTTTAAATTGAAAACTGAAGTTTTCCTTTAAACTTCTAAATCACAAATTCAGTGTTAGTTGGGCAAAGAACACCTTCACTCACCTCAGGTATTTATTAGCCATTCTCTCTTTTCACAGAATCACAAAATATTTGAGATTGGAACAAACCTCTTGGGACTGCCTAGTGCAGCTTCCCTCCTTCAAGAGTAGGAAGCTGTAGCAGGTTGCCCAGGACAGCGTGCAGTAAGATCATGAATATCTCTGAGGATGGAGACTTCACAAGCAATGTTTTAGTGACTGACTACTTTTGCAGTAAAAATATTTTTCTTCTGTGTTCATATGGAATTCCTCGTGCATAATTTTGCACCTGTTGCCTCTGGTTCTCCCTTTTGGCCCCTCTGAGTCAGCTATGACTCCATTTTAAGCCTTCTAATTGGGCATTTATACACCTTCCTCTGCCAAAACTACTCTTCAGGCTGAAATGTCCCAGCTCTCTCACCTTTCCTCATGTGAGGTGCTGCAGTCCCTTTGCAATCTCAGCGATCCCTTCCTGAACTTCCTCCAGGAAGTCCCTGTCTTGTGCTGGAGAATCCAGAGCCAACACTCCAGATGAGGCTTCACCAGTGCTGAACAGAGAGGACATCACCTTCCTCAACCTGCTGACAGTGTTTTTCCTAATCCAGGCCAGGATATTTTTTTATCTCTTTGTGGCATCTGAACAAATCTCATTTCTAATTTTATAACCAGGGAATGCTTAAATGTTAAAATTTTTTTAAAAAAATTAAAAAAAAACAAACCACACTAAATACCACTAAACATTATGAACTAAGAGAAGAATATTTAAGCTTCTAAGTAATCACCATGTCAGTAGTGCTTAATGAGACATGACTCCTTGTAATGTCTTATGTCCTATTTTGTGCTGAAATCATTGGGTAAAAAAAAATTGTGACAAAATAAGCTAAAATGGTGTTTCTTCTCCATTTCTCCCTCTCCCCTTCATTCTTTAAGCTAACAAAAAACCAAATCACTTGTGGGAGGGAGGAAATACTAAGGATTTTTTTCTAAGCATATTTGATTTTACTAAAACCAGAACTTTGATTTAATCAGAATATTCCTCTTGTGATTGATAGGAAAAAAATCAGGTGAGACTTTCAGCAATCACTATTTAGAAACCAAGAGCAAGGTCTATGTTTATCAAGACCTGATCCACTAGTTGAGAAGATGTGCAAGATGTGCACTTGCTGCATCCTTTTAGAAGTAGGGGTGGAAATGGCCAGATTTTGGGTGCTCTGTGAAAATGTACTGCATTTGAGCACTGGCATATGAGAAATGGGGGTGTGGATCTGAGGGAAGGGCAGGGGGCAATATGCAGTTCTGAAATTTGCAATTGTCCATCCCAGAACTGAGCTTGCATTAGGCATTCATAAGCTCAGATAGACAGCACTTCTCAAGATATCACAAAAGGAGCTCATGTAAGACATTTTTTGTCTGTCAGAATTTAAAAAGCTCTCCCAGAGAGGATGGTAAAACCGGCAGTCAGACTACAAAATCTTTGTTATCTCAGAATTACAAATCCTCCTTGCATTCTTTGTGGGCTACCACAAAACTAAAATCACACTAACTTCTTTTGATTCTATCCTACATCGAGACTTACCTTGAGAACAGGAGGGTTCTCAGGCCAGTACAGTCCCATTACATCTGCCAGTCACTGCAAAGATTCAGGAGGTGGATACTGAAGGACAAAATTCAAGTACAGGGAAGCACCTGGCTGGGCCACAGGTCCCCATTGGTGTGCAAAGGGTCAGCACCAGTTCACAGCCTCTTTCCTCATGCTCCCACCACCCAAAGCTCAACCTGCAGCTGGCACTGCACCTGCACACCCAGCTACTGCATTAAATGTATTCCTCAACGACGTGGTATGTAAAGTTTGAGTGCGTTCTTTCTTTTTATTGCTTAAATGATGCCTAAGAACAGCTCTGCCGAGGTACAATTGTCCCTTCTCAATAGGGTTACCAACTCTTTAACTCTGCAATATGGGATGTGCAGTCTGCTAGTTAGAGAGAATACTACCATCATTACAGGATGATCATACAGGAAAATTATGCAAGAACAGTTCCAAGCAGACGGTGTCCCGGTACAGTGCTGCACTCCTGTTTGAGTTTCTTAAGCTCTTACATACAGAATATTATCACTGCATCAACACAAACATCAGAAAAAATGTCTTTAAAATGTTATCCTCCAGAAGAGCCTTGCTGAGAGCAGGTAATAGCCAAGAGACTTTGGCTAGATGATCTGTTACTTTTAGGCAGAATTCAGTCACTAATCCAGTGGGCTTTATGGGTCTATTTAAATTAGATATATGCAGGCCGTGCATTATTTATAACCAAAAGTATGAATAATTCAACATGCCCACTCTCAGCAGGTATCCAGCTTGTGCCAGAAGCCTACACTAGATGCTTGCTTTCAGAATAATGAAGAGTCTGTTAGATAAGTCTCTTTAGCTTGTATGCTCCAGTTTGCTCTGTCTGCTCTTCCTTTTGTGTCTTTCTAGTTTGGCTCTTTTGTCTGGGAAGCAGAACAGATGATGTATTCTCTACATTATTCCCTTCATCTGGAGATGACATACTATGTCTAAAAGAAATTATGTAAATCCGTTTAGGATGAATGCATTAATTTCATTTGTTTCATTATGATGGGAGACAGTGGCATGCTCAAGACAAGGGACTCAAAGGCAGCATGGCACAGGGAAGTACAATGCTCCTGGCCGAACAAATCCAGTCTGCTACACTCCACTGCACAGCTTGGGCTCAGCTGTGTCCTGAGAATAGTTGTGGCCACTCAGCCTTGTTGGAAAGTGTCTGTTGTAGCACCCTTAGTCTCCCATCCAGAGGCTGGAAAAGAATTCATACTGCCTACTCTCCACCTCTCTTGTTTTGTTATGATAAGTGATCTGAGTTAGGGCCTTCTAGCAGGAGGGGTGCTGCTGCTTGTTCTTCTCTGAAATTTGGACACCAAGTCCACAGCAATACAGTATACTAAATTTATCTGTTCTTTCTGAGTCTGAGCTTCTCTGAAAGCGCTTACACTGCTGTTACTTGATTCTGCCAAAGCCCAGGAGTAACTAGGTATCACAGTCAGATTTTGAAACACTAGACAACATGAACGATTTTTGGAAGAAATAAAAATTCTTCAGAACATCTGACATGCTGGGTTGTTTCACACACAAATCAATGCAGTGGTGACTTCCAAGTTCTCTACAGTTGAAACCAGAGTGCAAGTGCTTTAGCTGCAAGCTTTGCTATTAAATGCTTACTGGACTGTTAGTGAATTCCTGAAGAATTGTTGAGGTATTTTTCTAGGAACTAAAATATATCAGTTCAAGCTCTCTCTGTCTGTGTGACTGCAGATGAATCATTGTTTTCTGTATCTCAGGTCCTCATTTTTATATCTGCATAATAATAGCTCCCTAATCACAGCAGTAATATGAAGGGGGAAATGCACCAAAGGTAGTGAGGCACTTGAGAATCATGGCTTGGAAGGCAAGTAGAATTAGCTAAATATTATAAATAAAGGTCTTCTCCTTCAACAGCCTCAGAGAAATTGCTTCTGTAGTCACCAAAATACAGCAGTTACAGAGTACAGCCAGTTTATAGTCGAGTACAGCAGTATCACACCAATTTAGGTACAAACCAGGATTAAAACATCCTGCAAAGTTGCTGCTTAGAATTCTTAGGCTAGATGATTATAACAGCTCTGTGTAGAAAATTGCAAGTCTTCAAATCTTGAGGTACATCATAGGGTCTTCAACCACATAAGATCTTCATAAAGTGTTTAACTGGATAAAGTTCTTGGGTGTTATTGCTTCAGAAATAAGAAACAGAAAAAATTCTGTGATCCGATATCAAAGCACTGACCTTAGACAACATGGCTTGACAGAAAAGAATCTAACCAAATCACAGAAACAGTAGGAAGTCCATACATGAAAAAAAAATAAATATATACTCTCTGGCAATATTCTGGTATTCTTAACTGGGATTAAGCTGTAAGATCTATTTCAAATCCTGTGTAAAAAATTCAAACTAGTGTGAATTCTTTTTGATATCTTTTTTTTGGTTTAGTTTCTTGATGACTGCCTATAATTCCCCCAGTGAATGTGCAGTCATTCAATGACAGAATCATTTCACAATATCCCATTGTTTTGTTCCATCAGGAAAGACAGGTTCTGTGCTCCACAGGAGGACTTTTCTTACTGTGGCAAAAAAAAACCCCAAACCCTCAGAAGATAAAAGTCTCACAGAATTGCAGTATGACCTCTAGACAAAATTCTTAATGATGATATTTGGCTTAGAAGAGGAAATTCTTCCCAAATGTAATAAATGATGAAAGAACTGTGTCTACTTCATACTGTGTGATTTAAAGCTGAAGTGGGGCATATGCAGTTTACAGTAGGGATGACAAATAAAGGGTGGAGCAAATAGCTTTGATTGATCGTAAGTGACCTCAGTGGTTTTACTATTGGTTCTGCTGTAAGATCCCCTTTTGTCCCACCAGGTGAGCCAATGTGGGGGAGAAATTCTAACCCAGTGATGGCTTGCATATGAAATTTATGATCTGAGAAGCAGAATCTGAAAGTCTTCATGGGAGGAGGTAGCTTGAGCTTTCATCAAACCTTGTTACAAGTTCAGGGTGGCCAGTCACAGCTGAAAACATTGGTGTGAGATTCTTTGCCCACATAGATCTGTGATTATAGAAGAGCTCTGGAAGTCAAGTCTCAGGTAACTCCAAACTCAATTTTCATCTGTTGCTAGTTTTCTTTCAAGATATTCCTAGAAAACTTAAAATATGAGTCCTATACAACTGATGAAACAATTGGAAACTCTAAATTGTTTTGTTTGCAGCTACTCTCCACAAAGTTTGCTGTCTGCATCACAGCCAGTGCCTGTTCATTAAATGTTTGTAGGGGAGAGAGAGTGCTTTTCTTAAGCAGGATTAGCACGATATTTACTGCTCAAACTCCTACTCCTTACAGGTACTTGGACCCCAGTAGCACACTGTGATGGATTTGTATGTCAATGTTGCCACCATAAATCCAGAATAAAGTGCTGTAAGGAAGTGAGAAGGGAAGAGATAGAAAATTAAATGTATGTATGCATTGGTTTGGTTTAGGCTAGGTTCATTTAGCATTCTCTAATCACTACTGAATCAAAAGAGTTTTTAAATAATGGGGTATTTATTTTCCTAAAATCCTATCTGTAGAAGTGAGATAGTATTCCTCTGTTTATCTGGGGAACCAAGGTACAGCAAGATTAATGCAGAATTTCACTGGATGTAAAAAGCCTGATTTTAGCACGTGCTTCCAGGGCAGGCTTCTCAGAATATGAAATTTCTAGATAGCATTGCAGGGATAGATTTGTATGAGGCCCAGTAAAATTCAGGCACTGACTTCTGCAACTTTTGCCATTGGTCAGGTTACAACTGAGAGTAAGCAAATTGAAAGGTACATCTTGTTAAATATAAATGAAAGAGGAACGGTATCTAGATAATTAAGAACTTGAAATGTTTTATAATGAAAACACTGCCAATTTGAGATACATTGAGGAGGGGAAAACAGAAGAAAACTCTCCAAAATGCTGCTATCAGTTGTGAATAGCATTAATTGTTCATCCAAGAACCTGTTGGGTACCTTTCAAGAGCAGAGAGGGCACACACTAACTTCTTCTTCCTGTGCCCATCAGTGACCTTTGGGTGTCCCCAGAGTTTGTGAGAGCTTTGCTCATCTCATTGTGTATGCTACTTCCAGCTTTAAAAAAGGGATTTAACCTCTTTAATGTTGCAGAGTATGGGTGTCACCAATAATTCCCTTGAGGACTCAGAAAATAGGGCAAAGTAGAGGAAGGATTTCCATTCATTTAATGCATTGATGACCTGCAGTTTGCAGGAGCACATCTCAGATTCTGCAATTTGACTTAAAAATCCGTTGTTGGATTGAAGGTAGCAACTTTGTTTTGAAGCCAGAGTAGGGCCACCTATTCCCCACTACCTTCACTGCAGCTCTGTGAATGCACCAGAGATGATAATTCTGTTCAATTTCTGGTAGAGTAGACTCTCCAAGAGGTCATTTGTTCACAGATGTTGCAGAGACAGAGGCATTTAATTCCTTCCTCAGCCTTAAATATCTTCCATCAGGACCTCCAAAGAAATGCAGAAGGTCTGCAATTATACCATCTCTGGCATATCTTCCTCTTTGATAAATTTAGGGCTTCATTTCTCAGAGCTATCAATTTGGCAACTTCTTACCCAGTGCTAAATTTACCAAAGGTTGAAGTAAGTTTCTAACCATAATATTTGGATTTATGGACTCTTTCTTGTAAGACAAGTTCTGTTTGAATATCATTGACTAGGAAATAAGTTAAATGAAGATGTAATCCTGCAGCATGTCCTGTGGTATGTCATCTTCCTTTCTGAAGCAGTGCACAGACTGGAACTGCTCTTATCTTGGGCAATAACACAGAGCTTTAGCCTAAACTTTCTTTCATGTGTTCATCCCCAGTTTCAATACCCACCCACCTACTCCCCAATATATATTCACTCCTTTCATTCCTTGCAATTTTTCACTTAACCACCTACTTTTCAATCCTTATGACACCTTAAGGATGAACAAGTTCCCCTTCAACCAGTGGTTGCCTCAGAACCTCTTTTGCTGCAGTTCACCTCCTATGTGAGTGTGGGACCATGGATCCTTCTACACAGCAAAGTGAATCAGCCAAGTTTCTGCATCTGATTTCTTTGTTGACAAGCAGAACTGGTTTGCATAGTATAGGATGAGAAAGCAGGAGATTTCAGTTTGATACAGGAATATCTGATACAGTTCTAACTGAGACTTGTTTGAAGTTTTTGAATAAAAACATCTGAAGCAAAGTTTCAGCTGAAGCTAAATATTTTATTTAAGCTTTAACTGCTTCAGTTTTAAAGCAATCACTGTGAACAAAAGAAAGAGAATCCTTCATTTTCAAAAACATCAAAAGAGTGTTTAGGTTACTTTGAAATGCTTTTAAGATGCAAATTAAAAAAAGAAATTGAAGTGCAGCCTTCCTCACAAAAAAACCCAAACAACCACTCAACAAAAGACCCACAAAGAACCTCTGGAAATCAGTGAATTTCCATGAAGCATTTTATGGAAACACTTTCTGACAAGCATTATGAAACTTTCTCTCTTCACTTTCTCCTGTGATGCTAATCCTGGACCAGTATGACCATCTAGCTTCAGTTATGCCTGATTCATTCCATTCTGCAGCAAACTCCATGGATGAACCACATTAGGTGCATTGATGCAGCTCATGAAAGGCCAAGCAGAGCTGCCTGTGCTGGTACAGAAAAAGCAGTGGAGCTGTGTAAGTGCTGAGCTGAGCTGTGCTCTGCTTGCTGAGCTCAGTGCACAGCTTTTGGATAGAGTGCCAGGCTAACAGAGAGAGATTGCTCCTGATACCCCAGCTGGGTTATTTAAAACCAGGTGATGTGCAGGTACTGAATACTCAGTTGTTCAGTGTCAGTAAATGCTTTCTTTGTGTAGTGGAACACAGCTGAATCACAGCTTTGTATGGTCACAGGTATGAGGAAAGTCTGAACTGAAATCAAGTACAGCTCTGGCTTCCTGTGTTTCAACAGGCATTCTGCTTAGCACATTTTGAATTTCTTGATAAATGTCAGACAGAACAGACAATTCTATTTCCCTGTTCTGCCAAGTATGTAGGCTCAGAGTACAGTAACAACTGTGCTCAACAAACTGAGACAAACATAATTTTAAATGAAGAATTACTGCCTCACCCTTTGAGAGAAGTGCTGGGGAAGCCACCACCTTGGAGGCAGCAGAGACCAAGCAGAATGGAACAGAACGATTGTTATTTAGCAAATATCAAAGACCTACTCTGCACTTGCTTCAGAACAAAAGCCATGTAGAGGTACCTGTCAGCACTGGGTCCTTGGAGGGCTGGACTACACCATGAGGACAGGAGCCATTTCAGTAGGTTTCCAATGTCAGAAAGAAGTGCAGTAGACTGCGGTGAAATACATTTTTGCTGCGAGTTGAATTCTGACTGGACTACTAAAATGTAGCATTATTTTCCTGTATTTATCCAAGACAGACTGAAGCTTTTTAAATTGCCTCTTTGTCTGCTGGCAGCACCTGTTGAGAGCTGAAAAGGCCAAAATGGCTAAGAGGGAGTTGATGAATAAAAATTGTTAATTTGTCCACTGCTCAGTGGATCAGCAGCCTCCTTGCTCATATCTCACCAAATGACCAAAAGTGAGGAAGGCAAGATACTGAGGACACTCCCAGGGTCTAAATACTGCACAGCAGGGACTGTGCTTGTTGGAAGGATATCACTCAAAGCTAGCACTAATATCTACTTCTCTGCAGCAAGAGTGCTCTACTATTCCAGTCACCTGAGCTGACTGATGTTTGTTGGACTATAGGAATTTTTTTTGTTGGGGTGGTCTTTGTTACACTGTGATGCCAAATACCTTCTGGATGTGCACAGCAAGCTGTCTGGCAGAAGCTCTGTCTTCCGGTGTTGTGTGTGGCTCTTTGAAGTAAGGTGGGAAGAATGGGGCACTGGAAAAAGGAATAACCTTAAAACCAATTGGAAGGTGATATAAAAAAAAAAAAAGAGTAATGATTTGATGTATTTTCCTTCTATTCCTTCTTTCTATTTCTCCTTTGTTCTGTCCTACTAGTGGAGGCACGCTGGCATAAACCCAAAGTAGATTAAACTGAGGTTATCCTACTTGAATGCAAAATTTCTTTGCCATAAATAGATATTCTGCAACAAGGAGTCTGATTCTTGCCCATTTGGCCCCCAAGGTAAGCTGCAGCTCGTTGATATCTCCTATTGCTCTTACACTGAAGTGAATTTATTTTACGTATTAGGCCTGATACTACAACAGTTTGTGCTCATTGGGATACCCACAGGATGTAGTACCAGGTGCTCAGTATCTTCTAGGTCAGGAAGTGTTAGACACTGACACTGGGTTGAAATGACCAAAGACTGGACTATTAGCCCAAAAATACATCTCATTCTCTGTTACCATTGCTCTACTTGGACTCAGATATGTACCAAAGTACCTGGTGGAAGGGATGAGATGAGGGCAAGCAGGGGTGGAAATGAGGAAAATAACTGAATTTCCTTTTTTGTTTCCTGCTCTTGGTTTCCCTGGCTTTATTTGTGATTCTAAGCCTGTGCAGGGAAAAGACACAGAGCTCCATGTAAATGTTTATGTAACAAACATTATTTCATTTTGCAACTTCCTTCAGTTACTTTAACCCATAGCTCAAAAAGACTCAAAATTATGTCTTACTACTATGACTTAGCAACTTTTGCATGGCTTTATATACTGATGCTGCTCACTGTTTAGATGAGTGGTACCCTTGTCCTTAGGCTCAAGCCCTGGGAGCAGTGATGATGGAAATGCCAGTTCTGCCTCAATATGTCACTTCACATTGGTCTCCTGAGACAAGAAGGCCACTTGTTTCCAGAAAGGCACAATAATTTGTGTCAGCTCGTTAAGCTGGCATACTGCTGATTCAGGCACTGAACTCTAACAGAGCACTTTGTCCCAGCTCTGTAATGGCCTGTCCCTTGAATTGCCTTGGGGATAACTGGGATAAGTTCCTGGAGGGAAAGGTCAGAGAACTCAGGAAAGATTGTTATTGTCAATCTGAATTAAAACTGATGCTGGAAATATAAGATTTGAATAGTGCTTTGAATAACTGGAAGGGAAAAATCTCTTGGAGAGTATGCATAAGAGTTAAACTCCAGATAGAATAGAGTTGCTGCCTGTATAGAAGTCCCTGAAAAGAAAGGAAGGATTTAATAGATTAGGAATGGAACTTGATCACGGCTTTATTAATTCATTTCCAAGACTGAGGGAAGAAATCTTTATCAAAAATACCATAAGGAGAAAATGCTAAGTCACCAGTGCAAGACAGGCCAAATAATTTTGCAAGAGGCAGCAGGTAGTACAAGAGGAGATTATTCAAGGAGGTCAAACAGAACAAGTTTTTGAAGGATTTGTCTGTGGTTTTGGGCAGTGGTTTCTGACAAAAGTATTTAGGGCAGATGTTTGGGACAGTGGATCCTGGAGTGTATTTCTTCATAGAGCTAAGACTGGGCGCAGTGCTTTGTTTGCACTTTGTATCTGCTTGGGTTGATTTAATCTGGTTGCTTTTCAGAACCCTGCTAGGGAAGTGTCAGAAGTGAGAGAGCGAGCTCATTCCTTCTGAGCTGAAACAGCAGCTAAGAAATCTGGACAAGGCTGCTCAATTTTGCAGAGAGGTCATTTCTGGGGACAAGGAGGACAGCGGGAGATTTGCTTTACAAGTAAATTCCTTTTGATCTCTTGATATCAAGTGAACTAACTTTTTCAGATGAAACCCACAGCACCAGTTTATGTGCTTAATTGAATGAAGGACTTTAACACAGCTGTAATTTTTATAATCTCTCTCCCATGTATGCTTCACCTGCTTCCTCACTTGCCTTTCCTTTGTACTTTAAATAGTTACAAATATTACTAGATAACCTGAAAATGCTCTCGCCATTCAATCTTCCTGTTAATTGGCAAATGAGAAAACTCTTTCATTTTATCTGTGCTGTATTTTGCTGACTTCTTGTTTTGATTTTGTAGTTTAAAAATACCTATGTAAAACCCTATTTTTGTTTGCCTAGGGTATAACTATTGAGTCACACTTCTATTCTTGCATATCAAACAAAAAGCTGAGGGGGTCAAAAAGCATTTGGTTTTGGGGAATCAGTTTGAAAAACAGACTTTTCACTGGAAATTAAAATTTTATTGCAGAATCTTGCAAAAAATGTAGTTGAAACTGAGTAACCAGTTCAGGTAAAGAGATAGACCTCTTGCTCAAATTTGCAAAACAAATCTGGATTAATTTTACTTTTGAGGTATTTGGTCCACTGCTCCTACCTTCTGTGACAGCAACCATCACCATGATTTCACTTACACCTACAAAATGCCCAGCCTGATTCTTCTGGGACCAGGAAATACAAAATACCATCAGAAAATGTGAGCTTGATAAAATTTCCCATGTTCTTGAAAGAGACACACAAGAAGTTTGGGATTTCTAAACCAATATATCCCCAAAATCACCAATTTGAGATTTTATGTTTAATTGTTCTCAAAACACACATGAAAGTTAGGGGCAGTTATCTCCCTCTGTCTTGAAATATGGATAAATTTTATGTTTACCATATGAAAGTTTGGATATAGTCCTAAACTGGATTTTTATCTTGGTCTTCACAACCAGAAAGAATTGCTTTCAGTAGGCCTTGATTGCCACAGCAGCATCATTAAATCTTCTTCAGATTATTTCTGGCAGCAATATTGGTTACTGGAAGGGCTCCCAAGTTCTGTAAATTTTCTTAGAGTGAATGCAGCTGGAATCCCTGAAGAAATGCAATGCTGTTTAAACCTCTTTTTGATTCCCACTGCAGTCTCTTTCTCTCCCCACTTCTCAACAGAAACAACTCAGATGTTTCCCATACATTTTATATTTAAAAGCTATTATTGACATTTCTTAGACAGTGTTTAATTTAGATGCTGTTTTATACAGCAATTTCTGGCTTGGCAAAGGAAAGCTGACCTAGTGAACTTCCAGTAAGAATAGTCAGTTATAAGAGTGTCTGCTAATATATCTTCCAGGCCTTTGCAAATTTACCTGAATTAAGTAGGTTCATTTAATAGTTGTTTTCAACACTTTGTTTCTGAATGAACCAAATTCATATGTCTTCCACTTTTCATTTAACTGTTCTTTACTTTTCAGTAGTGTACATCTATATAAGCCCTCAAGTAATGTTCAGTTGTTGCAGCAGTTTATGGAGAGCTTCTAGTAAGTTCGTACTAGCTTTTAGTCTTTGGATTCAGGCACAAAGTGGTCTTAATGAGCAAATTCTGGACATGGATGTAAGCCTGGTGAATACTGACTGCCCTTAGCAAAATGATAAGGGAGGCCTCCCCAGTCCTAGCACCAGCTTCCACTAAAACAAGCCAGTTGTCATCAACATGTCTTGAGGAAGGGAATATGTTACACTTCACAAAAGCTTTTGGAAGTGGTGCTACTGCATGCCTAACACCTTGTGTCATAACACAAAAAATGCCTACAAGACAGTGAAGTGTACCCTACAGAAGACGTATCTATTAGTACAGAAGAAATATATATTAACCATGGTTTTCTCCCCAGTAATTGCTGTGACTGGAGAAACCAGGAGAAGGTTACAAATGAAGTGGGTTTTATGATAATTTTCTGGTTCTCAAACTCTTCTGGCATATATTTGTTTATCAATTTTTTTCTTTTCTTTCTCCCTACCATTTTAATTTGAGAGGACTGATTTTTATACTTCACTTATAGAAAAAAATTTCAAAGGTCTTTTAAACTCTATTTTATTTATTTCACGCTGTGAGCTAGTTGTCAGGTGATCTCACGTAGCACATTTTGATCTGTCTATAAATCAGTGTACATTAGCATGTTCTAAAGGTTGAGCAGGATTTTGCTGGGACAGAAGCATCTGCTCCTCATTCCATGGAACTGTAATCATAGTTTCAAGTAACAGAGTCTAATAGATGTGATGCTGCAAAAGACTGCAGAGACATTTCACAAGGGCCATTCTCTAAATGTCTTTCTAGCTGGGTTTGAATTATTTAGTAATGCGATTAAAACCATACATAAAGCCTTGCAATGGGAAACAATTTCTGTTCAGACACTGGATGTAAGATAACTTTATTAATGTTATAATGGACAGCATGATGCAGATAAGCAGCATTACTTTGTTGAAAGGTAGTCAACATCTCACAAAATTGCTCCTCTGACTCATTTTCAAAAGTCTTCTCTTTAAGGGAGATGATATGGAAGCCTGCCAGTGATAGACAGTATGTGCATCTCAATTCTGTCACATATGGATTTGTTAAAGTGGTTAAGGTGTCAACAGTCTGGTTTTAGCCACAAAATTGGACTACAATTCCATATCATAGCCCAAACTGATATGTCTGGGCAGGGTCCTCTGCCTAAAAATATATTTGAATATGGCTGAGTATTTCAGAAAAGGGCTGGAATTATTATTAGCAGGAACATATGCCACTAATTCTGGTAGTATGTAAAATCTTCTTTCTAAATCATGTATGCCTATGTAAAATATGCTCATGTCCCACTGCCACATTCCTCATTTTTCTAGACTGAAATCAGAGGGATGAATACATTTAATTAAGACATCAGAGAAAGGAATAGCTGGCTTTGCTAGTGCAAATTAGTTTGAAAGCAAAGTACTTCCATTATTCTATTTCCTTGTTAGGATAGACAGATTGATTTTATAATGTCCTTGAGATATAGAACTAACATTGCTTTTGAGAGGGGAGTGGGACACAGAGTGTGTAATAGCTGCATATCCAAGAGATAACAAAAATGTTCTGTTGGAATGGGGAGAAAAGACCTTATTAAAGTGGGTGTATTTGTGGAGGCTGAGGAAAAATATGCACCATATCTAAGCAGAATTGTTGAGTTTCTTTCTCCATGGGCTAAATAAGATCTAGTCCTGTAGAGTTCCTCAGGATTGCTCATTTATTTGTGAAGCTATGAGTATTTTGCATGAAACTCTTTTTTGTGTGAAAGATTGCTCCTCACATGCCCTCAGCTTTGTCAGATTGGAGATGGGAAAGACACAGTGCAATTGAAATTCAAATAAATTGGATGTGTGCCTCTGACTTTAAGCCTCATTCTCAACACAATACTCAGAAGTGGAGGAATTAAAGTGAGTTTTTTTTCCCCCTGATTTTTTTCTGCAGATTAGTATTGTTCAAATGTTGGTGGAATTACACAGTCCCCAGAGATTTTTAAAGAATCAAACAAAGCTTTGGGTTTATCGTCCATCCACATTCTAAGATTTAACTGGACTTTAAATGTACTGAGACACCCAGTATCTCCTGGGTTCTCAGCTGATGTCTGTAGCAGTGCAGCCTTCATGACAGGAGGTGGGGAGGTACAGCATGGGAACCCAGAGAAAAGTACCAAAGTCTGTCATCTCTGATGGCACAAATGAGCATTTGCTGCAGAGGGGCTGTGCTGCCCTTACACTCACCGAGGATTTTGTGCATAAGAAACCTTTTCTTTAAAACAAATATTCTCCATCAGATGTCAGGTCCCATTTTTCTTCAGGTCAAATAAGAACTACAAAACTAACATTTTCCCATATCCTTTTGCTGCTGAGCTTGCCTAGCAATTTTGAATAACAAAAGCAACCAAACTTGAGCAAGATGAAATGACTACAAATCAAGATTGTGCTCTGCAATGTGGAAAACAACATCAAGATTTTGATTGTTTTATTTATTTATGTATTTATGCAAATTATGAGAAACACTTGGTTTGTGCAGCTTTATCATTAGAATAATGCTACTTAGTCATGCAGGCATGTCATTTTACAGTGACTGTGGGAGCTTCATTTTTAATGTAAGCCTATTAAGAGCTCAGGGTAAGTTTTCAGGGTATCATATAGGAAGGCAGCATACTGATGGGATTCACAAGAACTGGAAAATTCATCAGGAACCTTTCTAATCATGTTTTCTTGAACCACTCTTTCCAGACCCAGGCACCCAGCCTCAAGGTTCAGGGAAATATCCCATCCAACTTCATAGCCCTTTCATCAAATAAAAAAGAGAGAGGCACACCACACGTAAAACATACATATTGTTGGTGAGAGACAAAAATTATATTTTTTTTCTCTCCTTAATTTGATACAAAGATAGATGGATTACCCAGGAGACAGTATCCTGACCCAAAATATCTTATAGTCTCTAGCTGAGTCTGTCTCTAGTTTGATTTGCCAAGATGGAAAAAGTCAAGAATATTTCACTCTAGTACAGCTGTTACAAGACTTGTTTGGAAGACCCCATTTCTTATCAGTCACCATTTCAGTATTTTATGGCAAGCGAAAGATCTTCTACAGAGGATGTTGAGATCTTAACAGAATAACCCAAAACTTAGAGTACACTGGGAGAAGAATCAGCCTCACATCTTTACATGAGGCTGGGCAGGCTTTTACTTGTGTCTCCCATGTGGAAAGGAAAATGTTCTATTTCAATACTAAGTTTAAGGTGGGGCACTTTATTTCTCTGCTGCCTGTGAGGGTAAGATGTTCTCTGAGAATGCCAAAAATTGCAGAGAAATGTGACACATTGCACACTCCTACCAGGACTTAGCAGCAAGATGAGAGGCTCTCGATTTGTGTCATGCTGTGTGGCCACTATCAAAAAGAAAGAAAATGAGGGACATAGGGACATACAGGACCAGTGAAAAACAAAATTGCAGTGGTACCTAAAATAAGAGCTTTTCCATTTGCAACCATAGTCCTGTGTACCTTTCCTCTGTTCTCTTCTTTTTCTAAGCACATCTAAAAGGGAAATTTCATGTTGGATTTTAAATTGCAGGACCCCCTCTGTACAGTAAACTCCTGCTAGCATGGTGTTTTGCTATCTAAAACTGGCCATATGGTATGCAACTGAGAGTTGTGTTAGCAACAAAACCCTAATACTTCTGCTTCTTATTTGGAAAAAAAAAAAGAGTAGACCACAAGTTCCTATTACTTGTCCTTCACTTGAAACATGGTAAGAGTTCCAGGGCTATAAAAAAAGGCTGTGTTTGGGAAGGAACTTGATTATGTATGCTGTACTATCATTTGAGATTTTTGTGGCTATAACAAACTCACAGATTCTTCAATATTACACTTAGGCTGAGTTAATTTAATTGAACAAAAAGAAGCTGATTTCTAAACGATTGTGTATATCATTGTCCAGTATGTACTTGAATACAAAGTTTGGAAATTCAGCTTGGCTCCCTCCTGAGTTTCCCCATAAAGAAATTACCTCAATTGTTCTGTGTTAAAGTGCTCAGCAAAAACAGGGGTCCTGTTTCTGGTCATCTCCAAGATAACTACTATAAAAATAAATTAATAATAAAGCTGGAGAATTAATGAAAGCTGGACTTTCTACGAGGGCCTGTAGTGACAGGACAAGGAGGAATGGCCTTCAGCTGAAAGAGGGTGGGTTTAGACTAGATATTAGAAACAAATTCTTCACTGTACAGTGGTGAGACACTGGGAAAGGTTGCCCAAAGAACTTGTGCATGTCCCATTCCAGGAATTGTTCAAGGCCAGGTTGGATGGTTTAGGGAAGGTGTCTCTGCCCATGGCAGTTGGATTGGAACTGGGCAATCTTTAGGGTCCCATCCGACCCAAACCATTCTATGATTCTACAATAATAAAAGAACAAAACTAGGTATCTGGGCTCCTGACTCCTAATTAGAAGTTCATACTCCTTTCCCAGTAATATCAGTGTTTCATGTGTGATGGTCTTTGTGGGCATGCTTGGCAAGATATGCATCACCTAAGTGGAAAGCAAATGCAAAAAAAAAAAGGAAAATCCACAATCAGTGTAGACTTTGATTTTGGTTTCCCAGATAATTTCTCTGCAAGTATTCTTGAGGAGAACTGCTGTGGCATGGAGCAAAATTATTCAGTTATGGAATAAATGTGTATTGTGTTATAGGAGCAGGAATACAGTTGTGTGTATGCAACCTGATTTGAGATTTCATCTATTTATGATTCAGTTGTGCCACTTAATTACTGCATTCCTGGGTCTTCTGTAATAGATGTGTTTTCTTAACCTCCAACCTCCAAGTCTCCAAGCTGCTAGACCAAGAATTCTTTTATAATTGAAAAGCTATTTGGGAATACTCCAATCTTTTTTTGAAGTGAAAACCACAGCACAGCATACTAAGAAAGCAATTTATTTGAAGTCAGAGGGGCAGGTCGCTCTGTTTCAGATTGTCAGTGTGGTTTCAGTAGGTTTAGGTCTTTCTGATTAGGACTGGGGCAGGAGGGGATTTGATTGGACTTTGTTGAATAGACTCCAGGTTGTGTGCTATTTCCTCTGAAATACTTTTCACACAGCAGTTGATTTGCAGCATATAAGGTACATGATAACTTCTCATACAAAATCCATATAATCTAGACATTAAGAAAAATCAGAAAGTGTTGTGCATTGTGATCCACTCTATTCTGACTCTTCTGAAAGTCAAGAAAACACTGAAAAGCAGTTTGCATGCCCTTGGGATATGAATTCACTGCTCTTGTCTAAAAGCATTATCAAACTTGTAGCTTTGGGAGAGGCACTCTATCATATAAACAGCTTTTATCTTCCTTTCACCTCTTAGACTTCTAAGCAAGAATCCATAGAATTAAATACTGCTATTCAAGTTAAAATTTAATGGCTTTCGTTTTTTAAACAATGAGATCCATATAAGTACAATTTAACCTGTACAAATGGTTCCTACACTAATTAGAAGGAAACCAAATCCTTACCTGGGGATTTTCCAAATTTGATTTATAATATAAATTGTGTCGAATTCATTAGAACTACAGTATGTCTGATAGACACTTTAAATAGAATCTAACTATGTGCATATTTAATGAGAATAAGGAAAACCAGACATTTTTCCAAGCTTGCTTAGTGATTTACATTTTAGCAGGTAAATGTTGGATCTATTTTCCTTGAGCTCTCTGGGTATTTTCACCTGATGTCTGGCCTATTACAAGTGGCTAGGAATCATAGACTCAAAAAATCATTAAGGCTGGAAATAACCCCTAAGATCATTGAGTCCAAATGTTACCATAGCACCACTGTGCTCACCACTAAACCATGTGCCAAGCCCCACATCCACAAGCCTTTTCAACACTTCCAGGGATGGGATTCCCCCACTTCCCTGGGCAGCCTGTTCTGATGCCTGACCACCCTTTCAGTGAAATTGGTCCTGACAAAATTTTTTGGGCTCTGTGGCTGTTATCTGTCTATAAAGTGATAGGCTGTTCAGGAGTGTTTTGAGGCTGGCAAATTGAGAACAGTGGGGTTTAAAGTTGATGCTGCATGGACTGACTGTCTTCATGTGGCTGAGATGCAGGAGACTTTCCTTTTCTCATCCAATGTCTCCATCCTTTCAAAAACTGCTCCATGTATAAAATATGCAAATTATCTGTGCTATTAAAAGACCATAGGACAGAAGAGGACACATGTGGCACAGCTGCAAAACACAGTCCTCAGTGACACCCCAGCCCAGGTGCTGCTCAGGAGATGATCTTGCACATTGGGCTGCCCTGAGGAGGGCTAGGTAAGAAGAGAGTATGGATAGAAATTGTCTTGAGAACGGGACAAATGTAAAATGTATGAAAGGCTATGACTTTCATAGCTGCTGGCCATAATGGGAAAAATTTCTGAAGACTAGTGATTGATACTTTTTTTTTGACAGAAAGGTGACCAGTTCTGTTTAGCAAATTGTGCAGGTGATGGAGATACTTGAGAAAAGGAGAAAGTCCCAGCACACGTTTCCTGGGGAGTCAAAGGCAGGTGGAGTAGTTGAACTACAAATGCCTAATTGGGTCATTTTTTTAAGCCAGGAGGAGAAATGTCTTGGGTGGAGGATGCCCAGGCACTACACACCAAGCAGCTTAATCACCACTAGAACTCATTGTGCCTCTCTAGCGGAAAACACAAAGTGGCACATGATTTAGTTATCTGCAGAGTGACAGCTGGACAGGGGTGTTGAAGATCTCAGCTGTGGATTTATGTCTTTAAAGTGCTACTTAAATAGTTGGGTCCCTGTGTGAATCTAGCTGATAGTACATTACACTCTTTGGAAATGCTCACATTACAGCCTTGATAGTTCAGCATTTGGCATAATTTTTCCTTCCAACTGAACTAGTTTTATATGGTAGGGAAACAGGGAAAAAAATAATATGTGGAGACCATTTTTTCCCCTTAAATTAACTCCTCTGGTATCCCCTTATTTATAAAAATTGAACAAAAGCATGGTGTAATTTATTTTTATAAGTTATGATAATCATTATGTGATTTTACATTTGGTTTGTCTAGTTTTCTATTTATACAGTGAAAGGAGAGATTAAGTATCATCACTAGAACTTCCAACTGGGCTCTGGAATTACAGCTGTCCAGCTGGCTCTGACTCATTTTGACAAATAAAAATGCTAAAGACTGAAGTCTAATAAGAGCTGCCCATCTTGCATTTTTTTGTGCCCATAACCTCCAACTTCTCTGCAGACAAACAAATTTTCCTAGCTGGCAGGAATAAGTTAATCTGAACAGATAAAGGACTGCAGCCTTGTAAAATTGGAGAGACATTTGAGAGTAATCCTGGGTCTCCATATTCTGTAATTCCAAGGGTTCTAAACTCAATTAGAAAATAATTAGATAATGCAACACCTGGAAAGAAGCAAGAAGTGCAGGGTTAAAAAAATATATACCTGTATATAGTCAATTACTGCATACTTCGGAGGAATTGTTACAATAATGATTTATACTAATTTGTCTTTGGGACAGTAGGTTTTTGAAACAGCAATCTAATGACAAAAATGTAGTACCTTTTGTTATAAAATAAATGGGAATTACCTACAGTCTTCTTGTTTAGTGAAAAGTTCTATCATCTCTAAATAATACGTTTTCCTATATTTTCAAACAAAAGAAGACATTTTAGGTTTGTTGTAAAATAAAATTCATGTAGGAAAGCTCTGAGGTCTTGGGAAAATTAAATTATTTTGGCTTTGATTAAAATCAAAACCTGTCACCCTAATTTTACCTCTTCTGTATTTCATGAAAGTTTTTAAATTATTTTGATTGAGACATGCAGTTTTGGACCAAAATCAAAATGTTCTATTCTCAAAAATGTCAAACAAAATGCTTTAAATGTTTCTCCTGTGTTTCCAAAATGAAATTTCTTTGAAATAGCTTAAATGTAAAGATAGATTAAAATGTTTTCCCTATGAAAAACAAAGCTGGCAAATCTTTAAACCAGTTCTCTTTAGAAATAAGGCTTTAGCCTTTCACTATTCTTCAGCACATTTTTAAGGTCATATCTAACACCACAGAGAACAAAAGAAATAATGTGAGGGTTGGGAATTCAGGCTCAGTAAAACAGTTCCACAGCAAAACTAAAACCTGTGATGCACTTCAAGAGCTTTTCACAATGTGTGAGAGTGCATTTTCAAGGCTCTTCATCATCTAGGCAAAAAATAATTTTTGTCTCTTTGTCTATGAGCCCATCCACTACAGGCTGGAAAAATTCAGTTTGGCAGTGATGACAGGGTGATTTCCAGGAATGGGAGGTAAGCATCTCTACCTTGCCTACATCCCTCCTTCTAACCCATATAACTTCACTGGTGGGATTTCCATCCCAGGGATAACAATACAAGCTGTTGGCATAAGCCCATGCACAGCTTGCATTCCTTTGACAGGCAGCACAGAATTACTGTGGATGGAAGGAACTTCTGGAGATCTTCTAGTTCAAGATTCCTGACTTAATCAGGGCCAATTAGAGCAAACTGCCCAGGACCTTGTCCGTGGGTTTTGAATATCTCCAAGCATGAAGAGTCCACTGTCTCTCAGGATAAGCTGTTATAGAATCACAGAATCTTGGAATGGTTTGTAATGATTCTGTTATTATCATTAAAATACCCCTTCTTCAAAGTTTAAAACAACACACCAAAAAAAAAAAAAAAAAAAAAATCAGTCAACTGACCAGTCACAAAATCTGGGTACACAGTCAGATTGGAACTTTGATATCAGTGCATGCAAAGGCAACAATGTGATATCGAATCTTCACTTAAACAGACTGAGCCACCAATTATCACATACAGCTCAAATACCAGATTTAACATCAAATTATGACACACTTTTAAAGGAGTTTAAATCCAGGTTTTTTCCTTATTCTTTTACTTTTCAGAACAGAGATAAAATCAGTTTGCTATTTTTGGCTCTAGAATAAAACTTATAATTTGTCCTCCTGCCTGCTCATCTATACTTCCTCTCTTTCCCCTAGAAGCCAAAGTCTGCCTCGAACCAAACTGATTTTGAAATGAACCAAACATTTTTTAAATGGCCTGAAATAAAAATGGATCCATTGCTAAACACTTCCTCAGGATTGTTCTGAAAATGTTTGTAGGTATAGAATCCAAATCCAATCTGAATGTTTTCAATGTTGGTGGAAGTTTGAACTCAGTGTTAGAGCTGAAACGTGATTTGACATGTAGCTTAGCCCACTGACGCACTGTTCTAAATTGTGAGAGGTTTTGGTCTGAGCTACAGTTTCCAGCTTATAAATCCATTTTATTTTCAGCATCTGCTTGTGGCTTACTCTAGCAGTACCAAGGTTGACTTACAAACTTGCACCAAAACCATAAAACTATTGTGAGGACCTTTCATGAAATCCAAACCATATTGCTTTCAGCTGAGTTTTGCCTTCAGATTTGGACTGTGAAATTCAGGCAGAGTACATTTGAGAGAACTGCTGCTAGTGTGAGGATAGTAGCTCAAAAACAAAGAAAGAACTGCAGAAGGGGGGAAATGCCTTTTAAGTATGAAGTTTATTTTGTAGAAAAAGAAAAATAAGCTGCAAATAAGTAATATGCACAACATGATTCAAATTGTATCTGACAAATTATATAATTATATCTGTATAGATATAGACATTAAGTTATATTATTAAAATTTTCTATCATCTACAGAGTTTTGCCGCCAAGAAGAAAACCCTAAAATCTAGAAAAATAGCATCATTAAACAAGTAAATGCAATTTTGATGTATTTCCAACTGCAAATCAGTTTGAGGCATACTGAAACTAAGTAGAGTGGCTCATTTTTCTGTGGAAGAATCAGCCCATGAGATAGTACGAGACTAATAAGACAAAGTGAAAGACATTCTTCTGAGCTGACAAGGGATAGACAGAGCCAGAACTGTTTGCAGCTGCCAGAATAAAGCTATATCATTGCATGTGAAGCTTGTAACATTGATCCTCATGCAGTACTTTTGCTGACTCCATTTCACGTATGAAATCATCATGGCTGCTTCAGAAGACTAATTAAGTTGTGGGTTTCTTTACTGTCTTTTTCAATGGCTGTGGTTTTGGATTTGTTTGGGGTTTTTTTGGGTTTTTTTTTTTGCCAGTATATCTGTGCTAGTTTAACTTGAGCTGTTCCTAATGTGGGAAGAAAGGGAGGGGTTTTATTACGAACTATGGATATTGATACAGTCATAGAAAACTCTATTGTAGGAACACATTAATCCCACTAACAACTTCTCCTGATTTAGTCACTGTGTTGTTGCAATTATGATAATCAAGTTGGCAATTTAAACACTGTGGATCACTAATAAATAACAGTAAATATTATCATTAATAAACTTACTTTCTTCCAGTTGTCAAGGTCCAATCAGTCATAACTCTTAAGAATATTTTTGAGACAGTGGCTCTTGGGCCAGATTTAGACCAATTCTCATGAGCTTTTTAATTTCTTACAAAGTTGCAAAATACAAGAACAGATTCTCTGAAGGCAGAGTGCATAAAATAGTGGCTTTCTAGAACATATCAGAAGAAATTCCATGTCCTCCCAGCATTTACTTTTGCAATAATTCTCCCCAAATTCTCAAATTTTCATCCTCAGTAGCAGCTCATATTACTGTATTATTTGGGAGATATTTATAATCCAGCCAGGGAATTAGGCACAGCAGGATCAACCCTAATTTCCCTGGCCTAAAAGGTAATTTGTAAGTGTGGGAAATCCACTGAGAAGCTCATGTGAATTGAGAGCTGGGAGGGTTTGGCCAATCTGATGGTTTCAGAATTTTTAACCAGGTTAGCAAATGTTCCCCAGTGAATCTATGGGCAGTGTGGTTCTCTAGTAAAAAATTGCTGATAATTATGGTAAAGGTGAGACAATAGACTGAAATTACATTCAGTGAGATTGGACAGAAATCACAGTATAGAATATTGAACAAATGGCAGGTCAGAAGCACAGTCGTGCTTTATGAGAGCAGTTCTGACACTGTCACTTACACAGTCATCATCTCCAGGCAAAGTATTTCTGACTCCTAGGATCAGGACTGTAGACAACTCTTCTTCCCATATAGTGACCCTTGCTTGGCTTTTTGTTTCTAGATTTGTTTGAGATTTTTATTTGTTTGTTTTGGCTTTTTTTCTTTTTCCCAGTGACTAAGCATTTAAATTGAATCAACTGTGGGAGAAGAGAGGGTTGAAGGTAAAGTAGTGCTTTTTATTATTCAGGTTGTCGTTAATTGCTGTTTTCAGTTCACAACATTTAAATGAAATATTCACGCAATTGGGCCGGCTGTAATTCAATCAGAAACCCATCCAACTACCCTGAGGAATCCCATCAGGGCTCCTTACGCAGCAAGAAAGAATTTTAATTAGATATTTGAAATAAGCTTTCCTCCAGTTTTGCCAGAAACAAAATGGGCTTGTGCTTAGTGCCTCCATTTGGGGAATTAAAGCCTTTGCAAAAAAATCAGCATTTAAAGAAACATGTAGAATTTGAGAGTGTGATAAATGGGTCTATATTTGCACTTTCTGGTAAGTCCCAGTGAAGAATATAAATGTCTTGCAAACACATTTCTAGGTGTAAAGTACACTACCACTTCTACTGTATCTGTATTCTTAAAAGTACTATCTTATACTAAAAAATGAATTATTTAGTTGCACAAAGCTATCTTTGAAATTGCATTTACTAAAAAATAGGAGGTAGAGAGCATTTTGAATGACAAATTACTATTTAGGAATTTTAAATAGGTCACATGGTATTAGCCATGAGAGGTGTTGTGAATTGTAAGAAGAATTGCAATATGATGCTTACTCCAACCACAGGGCAACAGGAGCAGTTCCTACCATACAGAAATCATGATTCTTAAACCAGTCAGTAATTTTGAGGTGTACGTCTCAGCTCTAATAAATTGGGGAGGTTAGCAGGTGGAAGTTGCTTGACTCTGCCCTAAGTTGCTGCAGAGAAAGTCAATCAGGCTTTCTAAGCTTTAGTAATTTTTGCAGCTGAAGACCAGTTTGGTACTGGTGTAGCATTTGGCATCCATTGTAAATGAGAGAACTGCAGCATGTTTGACTCCATTACAGCACAATTTAGCACCCTACTCTTAAACCAGAGTAATACAGTCACTAGGCCTCAGATAAGTAGTAAGGTGGGGCATTTGGGGTTATGTTAATTTGGTTTCTGTTGTTTGGTTGTTTTCTATGCTTTAGTTGGGTTTTTTCATGTTTTACATTTTTTTGGATGTTAAGTTTTTTGTAATTTTGTATGTTTTGGGTTGTGGGTTTTGGGGGGGATGTTTTTTTTTGGTTTTTTTTTACTTGTTTGGTGGGATTTAGGCTGACATTTAGGTTTTGCTTGTTTCTTTGTGGGGGTGGAATTTTTGGTTTGGTTTGGTGGGTTTTTTGCTCTTGCTTAACTTTTCTAATGGCGCTTAATAGCCACCTCACCTTATGCTGCTTTTCCTTTTGCCTCCTAACCCTTATGTCCATGACTTGTTTTCCTTCTGATAATCTCTTAAAAACTCCTTTCAAGAATACGGGGCAGAACACAGAATTCAGCATAAAATAATATTAGCTAGAAAACAGTTAATCTCTTGACATAGGAAATTAATGTATTTGTATGGCAAAAACATCTATTGAGAGAATAAATTTTCCTTCAGGGCCATCTCACTGATTTTACAACCAGTTTCACATTTAATTCCAGTTCTTTGGAGCATGATATCTCAGATATTTCATGCAAATGACTGCAAAATGTTTAGCAAGTTGTGCTTGCAAATAAGCATGTTTAGTTCACCTCATTTCAAAAAGACTTATGATCATGTTTAAACTGTAGTTAAAGTATAACATTCTTTATAGCACTCAGAACTAGATCAGGTGTCCCAGTTCAGTATGCAGAGCAGAAGATCAAGTTGTAATCACTATTATACTCCAAAGGTTAGTTTCAATTTACAAGAGCAAAGTGATTTTAATGAAAAGGGGAAAGTTTATTTAAACAAAAGCTCTTACTTTAAAGAGGGTTCAGACATTATAATCCCAAGGGAGTTCTACTTAAAAGTTATTGAGGAAATAATGAAGAGAAGAACAAAAGGTTGAGGATTTAAGGAAATCTGGTGAAATTTAGCAGTCAGTAGAAGGAAAGAAGTTATAGTCATGGAAATGGAAGTTCTCTACCTGTTCTATCTTGGCTGAGGGCCTCTTTGGCTGTTTTGTCTACCAAGCATCCTTGTGCTCCCCGCAGAGGCTCTCTGGATTGTGTGGAAGGGGAATTCAATTACCACAGTCTGCCATCATAACCGTCAGTCGCTGTCAATTATACTGGTGATTTAAGGGAAAAATAATCCTTACAAATCATCTCTGACTCAGAGAATTCAACGCTCAGCTGAAAGAAAAGACAACTCTCATCACTCTGAAACTAGCATTTTCGTCTTTTTTCCTTAACCTGTTTAGCTACAGTATGAAATGATAATACACTCAATACTGTGGTAAAAACACTGCAGCTTCCATGGGTACTGTATCAGTTTGCCCTCCATCCTCAGACATCAACAATTTTTCTTTCTTACAAAAGGGATAGATTCAACGTTTAGCCTGTATTTGAAGCTACATGATACAACTACAAAAAAAGGTAAACATTATTGCCTCTCTTGGATCATTGCTTATCTTCAGATAATAGGATGGGACAAGTGCTTTCTTTATATGCAGAGAAAATGCCATTTGAAGTCTCTATCAACATTACTAATTCTGGACTGGACATTAGCCGCAGAAGCAAAAACATATTTTCGGCTGAACATGAAATCTTTTCTCTTGTCTGCTTAAGCAGGGAGCTGGTTGTCAGTTCATACTTTCCTCAATATATGCAAAGTAATAATAGTGATATGCCTAGAGATTATCATGGAGAGTTTTCTTTGACAGCTGAGAGCAGCTGCACTATAAACAAAGAGGTGCAAAACAAGGCTGCCTAGCCAGACCAGTGCACATTGTGTGTTCCCTGGAGAAACTAATCTCTTCTGCTACTTCCCATTGCTCAGCTTACCCAGCATGTCTCAAGCCATGTCTAATTACCATTTCTACCTTTCACTCAGTCCAAAGAGGCATTATTATATCAGACAAAATATGCATCCTATTTCTGTGTTAGTCATGTATTACTTCTCCCTCTCCCCTTCCACCTGAGCTTTTACCAAATCTGTTCCTTCAGCTATACCTCACTTGACTCAGAGCTTTACATGTGAATGCACATTTCCAACTCACTGAAGTGGCCTTTGGTGCTTCCTGATGCTTTTTTACAACTCGTAGAATATATTTACTGTTTAAGTTTCTATTATTTCTTGCTACTTTATCTTTTTATCTTATCTATGCTTTTTTGTTCTCCTGGTTTTCTGTCACTGGTTTACAGACACTGCAGGCATGAAAACTTGACCTTATCCATTTCTCTTGGAACTATGCTATTTATGTGGGGCTTGTATAGGTGTACCCAAACAGCAACACTTAGGAAACAGGAAACATGAGCAGGTCTCCAAGTCAATCTAAATAATGCAAAGTATTATTTTCTGGTTATATTGTAGTTACTAAACCTATTTATCTTTGCAAAACAGTATATTTGTTTTTTAAAAACACTTGTGTGAGAACTCGCTGAGGTAGAGGACAGCATAAGGCTGAGATAACTGGGGTTTGAGCTCTTGAGTCACCAAAGCTAATCTAGTTACTGCTTCTATACAAACCTCCAGTTATTTCCTGAGAGTGTAATATATACACAGGAGGGAGCACCTCTTTGCATGTCAGCTGCTTTGAATCATTCTGGCACTTGGCCTGAGCCACCTTTCATCATCATGAATTCTAAGCTGGCGAATCTGAAGCTTTAAAGACAGGAATAAAAAGTTCTGTCATTGTCATTGAAAAGGAATGGTCATTATTCTTTTCCTTTAGAATTCAAGAAGTAGCTTTAATATTCTGTTTTAGTTGTAGTTGGGAGAGAAGTCAGTAAGGAGTATCAAGAAGAAGGTGGAATGAAAATAATTTTATGATTTCAAAGAGCTACTGACCCTGTAAAGATTTTGCTCTGAGTTACTACCAGGAGGCAAATCCATAATGTATAATAAAAGTACCAGAGCTCCCGCATTGAAGTATCTCCCATGTTCTCCATATCCAGTGTTTTCTGAAAAAATGAAAAAGTGAACATGCTTATAATGAAATTTATAAGGTGTGAGCCTCCTTTTCCTGAAGCAAATTGTGTATCCTGCAAAATATGGAAGAAACATTTTGGCCTTTTCAAGGAAGTAAGAGCTTCATTTAGTTGAGCACTAAAACATTTAACTGTAAGAGATCTTTGGATTAAAAATAATAAAATCAAAATCATCAATAAAATAAAAAAGCTAGATATTGCTGTTGGTTTCTAGCAAATTTTTACTGCAGTCTGATTAGTGCTCAGTGGTTCTTGAGTGTTAGAATGTTTCAATCCAAGGAAAGTGAAGATCATGCATGCCAGTTTCTTATGTATGACAGCTTTGGCTCAGCAGCTCTTCACAGTTTCCATTTTGCATATTAGTGTATGGATTAGTCACAGAGATGGCAATTCTGTTCTTTCAGCCCTATTTGGATGTGGTATTTCCTTAAATTACTCTCAGAGACAGTGACTCTATCTTGCCAGTCATGGAAGAGTGTTAAATGTTCGCTGACTTTGGAAATTTTAAAACACTCTGTAAATGTGTGCTTTTCACTTGATCTCATTGATGAGAATGAAATTGATGATGGATACTTGATTTCCAAAGATAGCTGTTTTTTAAGCTATAGTTGATTTCAAAAAGGATTTTAGCTGAGATCTTGAATAATCCCTTGAAAGGAAGGGAAATCAACACAAACAGAGTAAGATAAGTAGACTGTTTTCTAGATGGGTGCATATTCCCATTGAGGCCAAAGTGGTTAAAATAACATGTGACACAAAAGATATTAAAGGCCAGATAGCACAGGCTCATGCTTGTTCTGGCAGTCCCTAGATGGAACCACATTAGTAAAGCTTTAGAAGAGGATGTAGATATGAATTTTATATGTTGTCTAAACTTTAAAATCGATTGCTTCTTTCCTCATTGCAAAGGGCTGTCCCTTCAGTTGCCATAAGATTATTTTTAAAAACAAATTAGAGAGAATTAAGGCAAATAAAGTTCTGCCTTTGGTGGGTGCCACAGGACTACACAGTATTGATAGGCTTGTGCTTTTCTCTACACAAATGCATTCTCTGTGCCATTCCCCTTCATAGCGCCATGGGTTCTCTCTAGCTGTGAAGGACAAAATTCTAGAAAACTTTTCACTGGAGGAAGGTGGAGGTTGTTTTAAGTGTAAGATTTGAGTTTGATTTGGCTTATTCGTTTTGGTTATGCAGACTATTCAGTCCCTACCACTAGCTATGCATAATAGCAGAAGTAATTTTGTTCTTGAATTCTGAGTAGATTATATAAATACCGTAATTTTGTGATTCAAGTACCTGGGTAAAGGTGTGTAGTGGGCCCTCTACTCCCCAGTGTCCTAAACATTTTACTAACAAGCAACAAAAGACATAGCCAGCAGAAAAAGTGTATGGACTACAAGGCAGTACAATGTGTACAGCAAATATACTGCACTACAGTTAGTTTCCCTAACCCAGGAATAAATATGACATGAAAAATTACAACTGTGCTTTTCATGTTATTGTACTTCCTTCTGTGTCCTTTAAAGCTGTAGATGGTCCTGGTTAGTTATAGTTGGACAAGATGAACTGTTTTTGTTATTTAAGTTTGTGGCTACTAGATGTGTATAAGTAGGTAATTCCTCAGAATGCAATTGTTCTAATTGAAAACAACATAATCTTAGTAACAGATACTTTGGTTGATTTAAATATTAATTCTGACTGGAGTAGCCTGGAAGTTAAGCATGGTTTTATTATGTGTTACTGGTTACTGACTGTTGGTGTTGCTGTTTAACCAGTAAGATAAGGACATTCATGACATTCACAAATCACTCCTGTATAAGTCAGTAAACACAGGGAAAGCTGGTGCTGAAATGGAAGTCTCTTCAAAGAAATAAAATAAAGAGGTATTGTGACATGGAAATATATAGAAATATGCATTATATAGAAACCTCACTTTGGATGAGGATACATAAGGTTTTCAGGGTACTATTTCAGGGTATATTTTTCAGGGTTCAGCAGCTATTCCAATTCCTCTCCTTTCCTGTCTCAATTGGTTAGCTGTCCCTTGAAGCAAAGTAAACCTGGGGTGTGCTTTCATTAGTATTCGTTGCTGAAATGAGCAACTCTTGGACCAAACAGCTGTCTCCAGCACATACTTGAAGGTAATATTTTAAGTCCTTACTTCACTTTATGTATTAAAAACAAATAAGCTACAACAAGAAGACTTAGGGAAACTCATTCCTTTTTCATGTGAAACATGTTCAAACTACCCTCTATTTTTTTTTCCCCAAAAAAATTTGATTATAAAGTAAATTTTATAGGCATTCAACAGCACTGTTTGGATCTTCCTCTGCACTAAGAAGATGCATTCAGTGTCACAGTTTCCTGCACTAGAAAGAAGAGTCAATTACAGAAGGAAATTAGAAGCTGACATAAAGGTCAGAGAGTAGGTGAACAAGGGAAGGGAAGTTCTGAAATTACACAGCTATTGCAATTAAGGTCTGATAGTCCTTATTCTATGGGTCACAGGATCTGTGGCAGTTTTGATAAATGTTTTAACTTTTATAACAGATCTATCAAGGATAGCAGTGGCAGAGGAAAAAGTTCTCTTCACAAAATCACTTACAAGAAATGAGTAAAAAAAGTTCCTCCAGCTTCCTTAACTTTATCGAATCTGGGTAATTCTACTGCCACTTTCAGCCTCAAAGTTCTTATTCTAGCAGCACAAATATTTGCCAAACTACTGGCTAAATCTATATATATTTATTGTCACACCTGACAGAAGATTAAAAGTTTCATATTTCAGCATAAGTAACCTTTGATTTAGGATGCAAAATTATGAAATAATATATCACATTATATTTCACCTAGGACAGATTTAATGAAGATTGAGCCCGATTAAAATTCTAAGCACACTGCATCTTCAAAATTCACATATTTCAAGAGTTTGCTATATAAAACATTCTCTGAGTTTGAAACAAAGGGCTGGTTTTGCTCTATTTGGAAGCAGGTAAAGTGACATCAAAAGAGAAAACTGCTGTGATGGTAAACAAGGCAGTGAGACCAAAAGCCTAAACAGTAAAAAGGAGTTAAAAATAACAGCAGTCTTACACCATTAGGATGACCATAATAACCCTCTGTATCAACCCTCTTGTTTTGCATTCATATTACTACTGAAAGGAACTAGTTGCTGAATCATATAAGGAATTATATTTTTGCGTTATTTCAAAGCTCCCAACTGAAACTGAACTCTGGAGTTCTTTCTGAATGACAAAAAGAAGCAAGGAGTGGGAAAAATTATTACAGTTAAAGAAGTCCTCCATTTTCCTCGTAGCTGAACAGAATAATCTGAGCATTTTTATAAGAGCTGTACTCACTGTTGCATTATTGGTGAGTGGAAGATCACCTCCTTACAGCATTGGAGAAAACTACAACACATCAAATTCTAGGTCTGAATGTGTGCAAATCAGTTAACCAATAAAAACTAAAAAAGCAAATCCCATCAAGCCCAGATAAAGCATGGAGTGTATTTTAAGAGCAACTAAATAGAAGAACCTGACTACAGGGACAGAGAGGGCACAGAGTGGTTGCAGTAGTAGATTTTTTTATTAGGCATCAGAAGTCAGAGTCAGAAGAAAAGTTATAAAATGAAACCAGAAAGTCTTTAGAAAACACCAAGGATGAAAGGTAATGGCTGCTTTGAATAAGTAGATAAGATTCCTGAACATAGAATTAAAGCGCAACCACTGAACTCTCCCCACAGAAAAACCCTACAGAAGAGGAGAAACTGGATCCATAAGAGGGAAACTTGGAGGGGAAACCCAACTGAAAAGCATTGCTGTCCCCAAGAAAAAGTATTTTAGGCAAATAAGAATTTGGGACAAGTGCAAAGTCAATCAACTGACTATACTGGTCAAGTCCATTTTCTATACATCTCCTGTGGCTGACACCAGATCAGAATTCAAGAAGCAGCACTTAATAAATAATTTATGACTTTAGGAATATTACCACCATTCTTAACGTACCTTTCTTATACAGTTCTCCACCACTGCATTTACGTGTGTTCTGTAAGAAGAAATAATGAAGAATTAATCCTATAGCTTTCTATCATCCCAAGTGAGTATCATCGCAAGTGTTAAAGTAATTGGGCATAGTTGTTTTAGAAAAAAAAATAGGTATTTGGGTTGGTCATTATTTCTTTCCACTTTTTAGCATGTCTTTTTACATGCTGTGGCACAAGCTGAACACTTAATTTGTTCTCATCTATATTTTCTATCTATATTTTCTTTTACATCTGTCTTATACTCAGATATGTACAGTGATACAAAAGAAAAATATATAAGACATATAAGAAAAATCTTTCTTTTGACCTATAAGCATTCATAAGATGCACAATTAGTACACAGAAGAATAATCTCTCTTTAAAATTCAGTAATTATTTTCAATTATTATTTAGTCATTATAACTAATATTAAGTAAAATGCACTACATGTTTTACTGTCAAGAAAACAAGTAACAAACAACAACAAAAGCCCCAAACCCAAATAATCAAAAAACATTTATCTGAGAAAGATGCATCAACACTTCTGGAACATGATCTGTTCATACAATGTTGTAATCACTGCTTGTACCTTTGTGGTTATACTCTGTGGTTAAATGGAATTGGAATAAAGTCACTGTCTTACCAGTTGAATACTGTATGCACCTTCCTTTTTTCATATGGTCTGATAACCTCTGCACTGACACTGTCCTTGCACTGGGCCCCTCTCTGTGCCCATGCTGAGGCTTTCACAGGGGAACACCATGCAATACTTTACACAGAAAATTATGGACCATCCACCAGAACAATCTAGATGCATTGACTTTGCCAAGGAGTCTTGAGACTAATCATTTAAATCTGGAATCTGTTTCAAAACTGTATGATCCTCCATGGAAGAGTGATTGAGATTTTTTTGTATGTTTACTCATAAAGAGCGCTCTCCTCTGAAGCAGAGTCTCTGAGCTGATTAAACCCAAGTGTCCTAATTCCCTGAACATCCCTGACAACTCCATTTTCCTCATACCTTCCACAGAAGTCAGCAGAAGGCAGAGAGAGCGCTCATCTCCATGAGCAGTTACCATTTTAAATTCCGATGCGCGGAAGAGCTAAAAAGCACTTTACAGCTCATTCAGAGGTTCAGCTGTCAAGTCTGTGGAGACTCTTCCTGCTTATTATAACTTCTTGGTGTTTTCCTTCTCTGACAGGCAGCACAAAGTATCTAAAAGCCTCCTCTCTCTCTCGCCATCAGTCTAGCATGTCTCTCCCTAGAGTCCTCTCCCCTCAGGAAGATGGCAACAGCTTGCTAAAGCCCTCAGACCACATCAGGGAAGGGGAGATTAAATAAACCCAGTGCGTGATAAAGCCAGGGGCAGGAGGAGCACACCTTCTGTCAATGGAGCCTGCAGAGTGTTCCATTAAGAGCTCAAACTGGGAAGTAACACAAGGAACAAACCCTCTCATTTCACTGAGACTCACAGAGATAGTAACAGCTGCAAACACTTCAGAAGGAGGCACAGCAGAGGTGGTATTTGCTGTAAAAATTAAATTGAGCTCAAGGGGACAGATGAGAATTGGACCAAGAGGCATTTGTGACCCAAAATCTTAGACAAAAGCAAAAAATCAGGGCAGAATAACTCCTCACAGGACTGCCCCCTCTCCCCAACACACATAAGGACACATGCAACACACATATGGACACATCTGAGTAATGTAATGAAAAACTAAAGGGGAGTTTCAGAACCAGATTAGCAAGATCATATCCCAAACTCCTGCTGTAGACAGATATACTCATTGTAACAGGAATGTGGAGGCATGAGAGAAAGTGCCACAAAGGCACAGCTGAAATCACATCAAGTGAATAGGTCAGATTTCCTGTGGGAGTCAGTCAGGTATTTTTCTTTCTGTGTTGGAATAAAAAAATTTCTGCACAAAGTCCTAATCCTACATTTTACTATTTATCTTGGCCATGGTACCTTAGCCAACAAATTTGTCAACAAGACATTAAAAGTAGCATCATTTCCCCACCATAATCTACACCAGAAGATTACAGAGATTCCCTGGGGTACCAAGTACTTTCTGCAGTTCCCCAGCATCTACATCAATGTTTTGTGAAATGTGATTAAATATATAGTTCCTCATTTTAGATGTACCCTTTTCCAAGAGTTAACTGTGAAAAGAAGTTCTCAAGTACTATGTAATCAGAAGAAATAAGCATTAAATAAAAAGCACTTTGCCTATTAATGGGTTAGTATTCAGAGACACACACAGAGAGCACATAGTCCTGAGTAGTAGACTTTTCCACCCCATCACTTTCGCTCACACTCTCCCAGTCCCTTACTTGTATTTAACTTTAACTTTGAAGTATGACAATCTTATTTCAAACTTTAAAGCACCGATCCTGTGCAATTAGAAATGGTTAAACAGCACTGATTACTTTGCTGGCCCAGGACCAGAGAGTCACTTCTCATCCCAGCTGAGTACAGACTCACAGTTTTTCAGCTCTGTAATTTCAATTAAGATTTATAGATATTAGTGGCAATAGCAATAGGATGAGGGTACAAAAGTACTCAAACTACAGTGTGAGGTTCTTAACCAAGCTCTAAATATACCCAGGTCACATAAAAGCATTTAATTTACTGATTAAATGAATTTTCATATATGGTGCTAAATTCTGATTCAAAAAAAGCTTCCAGAGATGAAGTACTGGAAATGTTTCATGGTCTCTGCACTCCGCAGAGGTGGGAAACCTGCTGAGGTCTTTCCAAAGCACTTAACCTTACCAGGAGTCAAGCTGCTTTGTTCAGTGACATTGGCTGTCCTCCAGTTTTAGATGGGAGTGGTATGTATTTTCCTCAAAAATTTGAAATTTCAGTCAATAGAAAACAAAGGCTTGATCGTGACTACAGTGCAGTAACAATAAAATTTTCCATGAGTAATACACAAGAGAGAACTTCTATATTGAATTAACAAACTCAGAAAAGAAAAAGCAATGTGAAGCAAAAATATTTTGTTCTTTGGTTAGAAGTAATATCATTGTGCATCCAAGTGTTCACAATGGGGAAAAGTAGCAGAATAGACAGGTGCAGTTGAGAGAATGTAATTTTTGATTAATACAGCAATTCCAAATGAATGAAACAATAAAAACTATTAAATTAGTTTCAGTGGATCAGGAGCCAGCAAAAATAATGTACAAACCCAGTTCTATGAATACTGGCAGTAACCCATAGCTTGTACATTGCATTCTGTTCATGTATGTGACAAATCTGTGATGAGCCCTACCACAAATAAATGTTATGAAGCTCATTCTGCAATTCTGAATTAAAACAAAATAAATAAATAAATAAATAAATAACCAAAGAAAAAAACTCTGAACATAAAGAGATTGATACACATTCTTGGGAATAAAGTCTAACATGCCACGAAAATAGGAAAGCAGACCAAGATGCTATGGTCAATGAGTGTTACACAAAGGAAAAGGAGGAGAGTGAAAGTGCAAGAAATGTGAGCACTACAGCAACCCAGTTCTGCAGCAGAAGGGGAATAAAAGAGGACTGATGTTACATGTTTAACTGCACCTTGGACCCATTCAGTCTGTCTCAAGAACACCCACCACATAATAGCCAGAGCTTCTGCGCCCCCCTTGCCTGACAACCTGGTCCTGCTGCATTTGTTAAGATCTGGCCAGCAAGATAATACATACAACACATTGAAACCTCTTTTTATGGGAACCTGCAGTGTTACCTGAGCAAAAATTCAGCTTCCGTTCAAAGACAGAGTTTACTCAGTGATCAAAAGGATCCTTAAATTCTGGATGCTAGCTTAACTCAAAGGACCTTCATACAAAATTTTGTATAGAAACTCAGTCTAATGATAATTTGGATAAGATCTCCAGACTTCCATCATTGGGTTGAGTCACACAGACACATCCTATTCTTGTATTTCTTTACCAGCTTTGATTTTTTTTCATAACCTGTTTTCCTACCTTCTTGCTTCAGTCACTATTTCTAGTCCCCAGGATCCCTCCAGCCTGGGGTTTCATGTAGAAATGATGCAAAGTCAGGAAAGCCTGTTACAAATCAATACTTTTCCTGTTGTCTTCTAGAGCCTTGCTATGCATTTCCTTGTGATTTTCTACCATAACTCCTGTCAGCTAACCAGATAACCAAGAGGGAATGAGATACACAAACATGGTCATTTTTAAGCACATATACCTTACTTTCCCTGTAGAGGTCAAAATGTATGGTCAGTAACAAACCAAACCTGCAGGTAGCAGGGCAGAGTGTAGGTTTCCATATAATCTGAAGAAAATAAGCATTTAAACTTACAACTGTTCCGCATATCAAAATTCTCTTCCCCACAATGTTGTTAAAGCCCATCCACCTTAGTTGCATTTGCTTGGGGAGTGAGATGTTACTTTGTCAAGCTTAACAAAACTCCTCACTTTCTCAGCTGGGGCTCTTAAAAGGAAGCATTAAATGGATTTTGGCATGTAGAGTTTTATGAAGAGTGGCTCTCTTTGCAATCCCATTTAGCACACATCAGTTGTTCTGAATGCCACTGGGATTATACTGACTTCCAGAAGTGTTTCAATAGGAACTGTAGGATTGTTTGTAGCAGAATAACTGAAGGAAAAATTAATTTTTCTTTGGTGTGAAGGAACCACACAAAACAAAAACAACAAAAAAAAACCCCAACAACAACAACAAATTAAATTATTCATAACAAAAAAAAAAAATGAGCAGAGAAATATAAAAATATAGAAAATATTCCAAACCAATAAGCAAGAGAAAATACCATTCACTGTGACATTTGCTGATATCCAAATCTTGCCAGTTATATGGGCAAAACCAAAGTCACTCCTCCTTTGTTCAATAATTGTGGTCAGCTGTCAGCCCTCTGGAGATGCAGTATTCAATATTCAAAGAAAGGGCAAAAAAATCTTTGTGAACTTTGCATTCCTTGGTGAAGAAAGTTGTCTTTTGAGACAACTGGCTACAGACAACTACATTAGAACAGGAGTGACCAAGATTACAAAAGTCTTTTGAAGAAACAAAGGAATAGTACAAATACTTCAGTACTAAAATCTGAAATGGCATAACCCAGAAAAAAGGCTGACCTTTAAACAGGTGTGGAACAGTGCCATTGGAGTAGCTGCTAGCATCTACAATCAACATCATGTTACATACAGAATTAAAATTATTAATCAGAGTGAAAATCTGTGCAAACTGGAAGTAGAACTTGTATCAGTACCATTTAGGAGAAGCATTTAATCAGAAACTTATGGCTGAATTGAAAAAAAAAAAATTAAAAGCAAACCATTGAGAATAAGATGAACTCCATCCTCTGTTTAGATGCTTCAAAGAGCATGAAATGGATGTTATACAGAGAACAGTACGAAGCAGGGACCAGTACTGTTCAGGGAAAAACATTTATTGATTAGCTGTTATTTTCTGTACATGATTCAAGCTTTTGGTTTATCTAGCTTGGTATCCTATAGCTGAGAAATAGCAACACCAAACACTGAAGAAAGATAAAAAAATATATAAAAATCATAGTAACCAGATATAAGATTATCCATCCCTGATGCAAGTCTCAGCCTACTCCCTGACAATTAAGAACAGGTTTAGACTAAATACCAGCTACAGAGTCTCACTGGTCGACAATTAGCAATGAGAGCAGCAAAAACCTAAGCATGGATCAAAGACTTCTGTCTTTACTTCTCCAAAATCCTCTATTTTCTCTTTAATTACAGCACATTATAGATACAGCAATAAAATGCCCAGCTCAATAGGCTATACAGGTTTCTTTTTTGCCTTGAACTGATATTTTTAATTTAGGCTTCTGTAAGAAACACTAATAGTAGGTCACAGATCAGAGAATCATCAAGCAAACATAAAGCTCTGAAGAAAATAATTTACAGCACATCTATTATTATGGTTGTGCAAGTTCCAGGTCTGCAAGAAACTGAAAATGTCATCAGCATTTTGCCCATGAATCAGACAAGGGCCATCCCTGCAAACATTTACCCATTTTAACCACAATCTGCATACAACAAATCATAGCTTCTCTCTTCTTAACCATAAAAATGCCACAAGTATGATCATAGCTTAGACATCATTCTGGTTACATCATTAGTTCTGGCAAGCAGGGTATAATGGAATATTTATATACAATTCACACCGCACAAAGATAGGCAGCAGAACAGTTAAGATTATTTACAGCATCTACTCCATATTTTGTCAGTCTGAAATTCTCTCAAATTATCAATCCAGTCCCATTAGATTCAATTTTAACTGAAATTAGACCAAAATGCCAAGCACCCACCTTTTCTAAGACTATTTTAGATTTTGATTCAACAGATCAACTTTTCAAATTTTCTCATTAAGTGGAGGGAGACAAGGCAGGGAAGGGTGTGTGTGCTGGGTGTTTGTTCATTTGTTAGTTTAGGGGGGGTTTAGGAATACAGTGGCTGTGAATACATAAGACAAATTCTTCCATATCATTAAGACTTTAATTTTGATGATAAACTTCTACTGAGACGTGCTTACTATCTATCCTTTCTTATTGTTCCCTGTCAAAATGACAGAGGCCTAACTTTTGTAAATAGATAGAAATGATGGATACTGTGAACTGTTGGGCAATTTTTCTGTAACACAAAATGTGAAGTTTTCTTCCTTTCCTTGATAACTCCAGAGAGAAACTGCAATTTACCAAGGAGTAGAAATTATATTAGAAATTACATTAGTTGATCAACAGACTTCTATCTGATGTTGCAAAATTGCAAAACCTCTTTCAAAGGCTTTCACAGTGGGGAAGAAAGAATAAAATAGTGTGAAGACAGAGGCAGTAATTACCAAAAGTAATTAAAATAGACCTGAGACTACTTGAAGTACGAATACACTGACTAGAATAGGTCCACTAGGGCAGATTCATTCAAATAAGGGTTAACAAATTGGGCAGAGAGGAGGGAGGGAGCCCAGGAGGAAAGCTCAGCACTGACATGAAAAATCTGCTACTGGAGAGAAGGTAATTGAAGGGTTAGGTATACAGTAAAGCTCTGATTTATGAGCACGAACAGTTGTGAATAAACTCCAGCATCTAATCTAACTATAATCAGGTCCTTAGACCCGAGGAGGCACAGTATGTTCTAGGACCATTTAGCAAATCATTCTCACTTGACTCAAAACAACGAAGAGAGAGAAAAAATTATTTAATAAAATATTTGCCATCCAATTCCCAGTTATTTCAGATTATAGACTCCTCTACAGAGGGGACAGCCAGGGTCTGTTCCATTACAGACCATCCACCATCTCTAAATATTAATAGAGTTTTGTACGTCGCACCACTTCACCCTGGTGGGCCATGTCAGGCTTTCCAAGTGTGTCATTTAGATGTACAAGATTCTTGCCTCAAAAGGGAGGCAGAGTTAAAATGAAATAGTGAATGAATGAATAAAGCAATAGAGTTCATGGGAGATTAAAGGTTCCATGGGATTTCCGAAAAGTAGGTCTGCTGAAGAATTTCTTATCCTTGTCTGCATACTGCCTGCATGCTGCTTGTAAGACAGATTTTATTGACAGTGTATGGAGATGCACATACTGATGCATATGCCAAGGCATTTCTTATCTCAGGCCTTAAATGCTAGAGATGCTATAGGAAGGTTGGAAGGGTAAAAATAGAAATTCCACAAGCTTTAGTTCAGATACTACCTGTGACACAGACAATGCAGTACAACAGATGTGTCTTGTACTGTTTATACCTCAGTTTCACCAAAATGAAATAACCTCTTACCAACCTTGCAAAATAGGAAAGATATCCACTAACATGTCCAAGCTAAACTCAATTCTGTGAGGAGACAGGCTTAGCTTTTAGATGCATTTTCTTTGTGTAGTGACTATTAGGCTTATTGATTTTTGTGCACTGATTTTAGTGATTTTTAGGCTTATTCATTTTAGGCTACCACTGGCTTCTATTGTGATACCAATTCAAAGCCAATACAGCTAAGGGAGGTAAATTAAACTGGGTTCTTTTTCACCCTAAATCAATAACGGCCATTTGCTTTCAGGCAATGGAGTGACACTGGTGTACAACTGCTGTTGCTTCTAATAGCAAAAAAAGAGTCTTTTCAGAGTATCAGTTTTTAAGTTTCTTCTAAATGTCTAGTGCATTGATGGTATTTTCCACGGAAAAACTATCAAAAATTTATACTGGACAACCTGTAGATTTCTCTCAGCTAGCTAAATACACCTATACCAGTGGTGAACTGGTAACCACTTTGTCTACTTTGAGCTTTTAACATAAACAGAAATTAGGTGAAATTGGGAGAAAACCCCGTAGCTGCTCAACCAAAGTACACATATCTTTAGAGGGTCTAAATCTAGGGCAGTATGCCTTTGTAGCAGGCGGAAGCCCGAGAAAAGGTTCAGCTTGAACATTCAAAGAAACAGCAGGACAATGAACTTTCTTTTACTTCTAAACTGAACACATGTTTTTGAAGAATAAGAGACATGGAAACTTTAAAGTCCTTCTAGCGTCTTTTCAGAGCACAGCCAAACTTTGAAGTTTCCTCCAGAGAACCTATGCACAGAAAATATGATGTGGCCTGGGGTGGCAAGTCACCCTGCCTTGACACTGTGGGATTATTCTGTGACTGTCACAGCAGGTCTCTTGCGGACATAGCCCTGGTTTTCTGAGGGTTGCTTAAGGCAGCCCTCCATCAGCAGCAGGGAGTGTTGCTGCCCCATTTGCAGCCCCATCCTGAGCACCAGCAGGAGAAGAAAACTTGATTGATTATCCAAGACCCTCCTGTGGAACTTCATCATACAATCCCTCTTTTCAGGGGAAGCAAAAAGTGTGGAAAAAAGGAGAACCCCCACACTGCAAACCTCACAGACCTTCCTGCTCACTCCGTATCAAATTCCATACTAGCTATTATTAACATTTTGACTTATCAATAAATCATAGAACAGTTTGTGTTGGAAGAAACATTAAAGATCTCCTTCCAGCCCCTCTGCCATGGGCTTTGCTCATTCCTAGCATCCTGCTGTAGTCTCCTAACTCTGTTTCCTGAGGAAAACTCCCATGGTCTTCCAGCAGTGCCCAGATCCTGTATCCACCTTGAGCACTACTGAGCCCTCCCTGCCTCTCCTCCACCCAGCCTCACCACCCCACACCCCAGCTGCCCTTGGGATAGCAAATCTGGGTGTTGCTGGCCCTACTGAAAAACTTTGTGCCCACTCTGGCTTCATCTTCTCTACACTTCTTTTTAAAATAATAAATAACTACATGTGTTTCTTTAACTAAGTCTCTTTAGGTCAAAGGACAGCTGCAGAAGGCAATGCATTTCGAATTAAGGGTAGAAAATTGACAAACAATCTGAAAATACAGCTGCAACAAATAATTTACTTTTTCCCTCACAGTAACACTAACATCATTGGTTTTACACCTATGTACTCATTGATACACCAAGCAGAAAGAATTATGTCTCAGAGAAACCAATATTAAAAATTAGATTAATCAAATTTGTGCAAGTTTAAAAATCTTTCTATCAACACTATTTATATGAAAGGAAGAGAAACAAAAATACAGAGAAACCTGCATTTTATGGAAGGGCAAATGGAATATGGAAGAGCAGAAGCAGTCCCTAGACCGCAGATGTTCTCGAGCCATATCTTTCCATTTTTGCAGAGTAGTTTAGCCTCCTGGACTTCAACTGGGACCACATCTACTTGCATCAGCTGCAGGTCTGATCCCTGACTTCTGTGCTAAACCAGACTCCCTCCACAATTATACCAGCATAACTGTTAACTTCATTGGAAAAACATTTGTGTAGCCGAGCATACTAGTGGTCCTAATGCACTTATTTTTCCACCAGGAGAAAAATATTTCTATTTATTCCCTCAAGTCTTTTTCCAAAGCTATTTTGTTTTAATTGTTCTTTTCTTCCCAGTTATCTAGCTAGAACATGAGGTTCCAAATGTAACTTGGCTCCACTTCATAGGTGCATGGTGAGTCTGTGGCTGTTTCCAAGGGTTTTGGAACGGAACTAAAGTGCTTTGTCCAGTTCTCACATTTACCTGTCAGCAATCACCTGCTTACCTTTGAGTATATTGAAACAGCCATGCTCAAATATAAAGTTGTGTCTTATTTTAAATACAGAAAGAAACAATACTTGAGAGAAACAAAATTTACTAGGCTGCTGCGCGTCCTCCTGGGCCAAGTAGAGCACACTCCCATTTGATTAGATACACAAATGCAGCTAATGGGGAGTTGGTGTTTGAACTTAAAAGCTGATCATAATTAGATCTACCATGTAATACAGCTCCACAGTTATCCTCCTGCTGCATGGGAGCTCAGCCTAGTCACAAGACAGTGAAGGACTTTGATGGAGACACATATGGGGAACGTTGATACTAATTTCTTTCTTTCTTATGGACTAAATCAGGCTTGGCAATTCACTTGTGTAGAAGACAGATTTGCTATTCGTTATAAATAAATATGTAAGAGAGCAAAACATTTCCTTTTAAGTTATCCCACCTCCTCCCTGTGGGGCCCATGCACTGATAGGTTTGCCTTTTGGAGCTCAGGCCCCAGCAGTGAGTGGTTATGTTCTCACTGATTAACCGGATTTGCAGTAGAGGAGGAGTTAAGATGAGCGGCTGCTTTCCTGCCACCGTCACTCAATCATCTGGAAATCTAATTTGGATCTTATTTGGCAGGCAAGCAGCCATCTGCTCTAAGGATATGCTCCAAGGGCAGTTGCCAAATACAGAACAGGCTTTCTGCCATGGGGAAAACTAATTGCCTTTATTGGACTAATACAGGTTGAAAGCTAATGATATAGGATGTTTCTCCACAAAGGAAATAAAATTACGGAGTTTTTTAAATATAGTTTCCATTAACTTCCATAAAAGCTGTCTTTCAAATGAGCAACATCCATTCACATGGGTTTGTGACTCAGAGTTATATGGGCCAGAGAGCAAATGGGAAGGTCGTGAGTCCCACAGGACTATTTCTGCCCCTATGAAAAGTAACGCGTGTGTGCAGATGCACCCTGCTTAATCTGCAGCCATGATGCCAATGGAAATGGATTAGCTGCACACAGAACAAGCAGCTTGAAAACATCACATCCCACGAGAGTGTTATGTAGTGTACGTCACACATCACTTCTTTCAGGATTTCCAGTCTCAACCAGATCAGAGAGAGCAGTTTTCTTGGCATTGCAAGGACATTTGTTGAGGCTTTTAAAGTGGGTGATACTAGACCTTTAAAAAGGAGAGGAAAAGGTGGGTGGATGGTGGGGGAAACTTCTCTAAATTAGTCAACACATATTGCCATATGCATTGAGAATGCAAAACTCAAGCAATTATTCTAGTCAATTCTCTCAAACCCTCCCTACAATTCATCCCAGTTTTGAAAATGTTCTTGGTAAGTTTGATCAGAACTGATACATTCCCAGAAATGTCTACATGTGCTGAATGGAATATTTTTTCAATGAAACTGCAGGGAGAAGCAGGAGAAGGGAAAGGACACAGGGGAAATAGACAGTTTTAATCACAACACAAACAATCCTGTCTGTGTATGTTTAGGGAAGATACCCATGCGGTCGCTTGCCACTGCTTTTTCTGCAGATGCTGCTTCATTGCTTACATGTCATCAGCCTTCCCCTCACTGCTTTATCCAAACACAGCAACCCCTGCCCTCATGACTCAGGAGCTGTTGAGATAAAACCAATCTAACAAGCAGGATAATTGAAAAGTATTTCTCTGCATTTACTCAGGTGTGACTGATGCATCTTGGAATAAATAGGGACCAGATTACAGACTAAACTGTTTACAAAACACCCTGCTCTCTGACCATTCCTCCCAAATTAATTCTGCCCAAAGATCTGGGTAGGCAGTTGTAGGATCTGCCTTCCTTTACTCATCCATGGCAAGAAATACAACACAGTTATTTGTTGTACACTTGCAAAATTTACGGGCAACTTGTAGCCAAAGAAACAGACACCAAGATAAAAAGGATACTGTTCATTTCACATTTCCATTGAGATTTAACCTGACTTTTAAAAGAGACCAGGGATGTCACTTGTGGCAAATCTAATCCCAGCCATTTCTGTCCAGAAAGAGCAAGACAGGGTATCATCTCCTTTCCTGTATAAGCCCTAAAAGCTCTACCAGCAGATTTTCTGCATTGCTGACCTGAAGTAAGTTTGAAATTTACAAATAAAGGAATCATCCTACATATCTTTCCCCTAATTCCCTCAAAGATCCAGATGCACAACATGATAAGAGGGCTACTAAATCTCAGAATTCTAATTACAAGTTTTAGAAGTATAAGCACAGACTTTCATGGTATGATTCCATCCTAACACAGACTATGCTCATCTACCACCTTTGGTTCTTCACTGACAGAGGAAAACAAATGTTATCTGACAATAGAATGTATCTCTACATCATATTTTCCTTTACTGAAATAATGAAAGGAAAGGTGTGGGAAGGAAGGCGAAAGGGTAATGGGGGAAAGAAGAGAAAATCCTGAAGTGATTTAAATCCCCACAAAATCATTCACCAGGAATAGGTTTGGATAAATGGACAGAAGGGAAGAAGGAGGAGGATTGGTGAGAGTTAAGGCAACATGCTGTGCAATTCCAAGTGTGCAAAAAAAAAAATCACTCTAGGAAAAAGGATTCCTATTCTCCATTTTAACATGCCTATAGAGTGTCCCAAGTCCTTTGTTGATCAGTATGCATATATCTGGACATGAGGTGTGATGGGCTAGACAGCTAAGCCCCCCACAGCCACTCATTCACTCCCCACAAGGATAGGGGAGAGAATCTGAAGGTCAACAGTGAGAAGTTTTGGGGGCTGAGATAAAGACACCTTAATATGTGAAGCAAAGACGCCCATGCAAGCAAAGCAAAAAAAGGAACTTATTCACTATATCCCACTGGTGGGCAGATATCTAAGTATCTTCCCAGAAAGCAAAGCCTGGGCACATGTAACAACAACTTGAGGGGGAAAATCCCCCTTTCCTCCTCCTTTCTCTGATATTTTATTGCTAAGCACGATGTCATACAGTCTGGAACACCCCTCTGGCCAGCTCAAGCCAGCTGTCATAGCAGTGTACTCTCCCAGCTCCTTGTGCACTCCCAGTGTACTCACTGGCAGAAGACCATGAGAAACAGGGAAGGGCTTGATGCTGTCCAAGTGCTGTTCAGCGGTAGCTGGGTGTGTATCCTGCCCATGCCCAAATCAAGCATACAAAGACATTACAGATACAAGTTATCATCATCACTCGATGCTGATTTGAATATCAGCCTTTCACAGGAGGATAATTTCTGCTCAGAGGAGATTGAAGCAGCATAGGAAGGTCACACATAGTCTAGCAGCAGCACAAAGTAGCTGATATTAATGGGAAACATGAAACCAGAGAAGATGGAAAGGCTATAAAGGTTTAAGAAATCTTAAGGATGTCAGATGGCTGTTTATACCAATAAGTCTGGGAAATGTGCATCGAGGATGATGAGCTCTTCTCTTGTGCTGAAGATTTTTCTCAGGGGCAATGACACCAGAACCTCGTATAGTTTTGTTTTAACAAGGCACTGACATGTAAGGGCATGCACTCCAACAAACACAGAATAGAAAGGCTAAGAAAAGAGCAGACCACAAGTTGAGAAGGAAGGAAGAAAACAATAGCCACGAAGTTGATAAGAAAGCAGGGAACAGCATTCTGCAGGTCACTATTTTTTCCGTGCACACACTTGGCAGAAAACTGATATCCACACCTACTAATGTTTTTGCAACTGGTTTCTTCCATTACAATGATTTTTTCATTGTACATATTTACTATTGTTAGGTTAATTTCATCTCAAGGACCTTTAGTGGAGGAGCACACTGCAACTTCAGCATGAAGCAATTACTTTCTTAAATAACTTCCTCATGTTGCAAGCCACATGGCAAAAAGTCATGAACAACACTCCCTCAAATGATCACTAAATTCAATTTAGGGTTCTTATTTGTAGCCTGCATTTTTCTTCTTCAGGATGCCATATTGTCAACTGTAACATCAAACAGTTTACAATTACTAAAAAAAATCCTAAAACCATACCAGATAATTATACATATCCATGAGTCAATTAAAATGTCACAATTACTGCCAAAATATTGTGAAAAAGCAACACTAAAAGTTATGTGAATTTCTACTGTTCATAATACATAGACGAAATCCAAAATCCAAAACTCTGGATTCTCATTCCTCTATATTCTCCTAGGAATTTACTTTCTACAATTCATTTTCACAAGGCCCTTTATCTCACTCTTTCTAGATTTTAGCCTACAAATGAATTAATTAGTGTTACATACGTGCTCTATTTAAATGAAGGAGTAAAAAGACACTAAAGTAAAAATAAGCATTTCATACTCTCTTATCACTGTTTTTCTTATCTGCTCAGGTCCTTTCGTGGGGGCTGAAATGTGGGATGTATTTCCTAGTCTTGTTTTCCCTTGTACTACATGTACTTAAACCCTAAAACCTCAGGGCACTTCACTCTCTTTGCTATGGCTCTGCAAGGCTCAATAGATGGTTCTTGAAAAACTCAGTGTAGGATCAGGGATCAAATTATAAATCCCTTTGAGTAACGATCTGGAAGTGTCTGTGAAATGCCATATGTCTTCTGTAGCACTCATGATAAAAATAAAACCACTGCTCAGGAAAGGCAAGTATCAGCTATCTCTCTGAAGCAGCTGATATCTCAGTCTCAAAAAAGGTTACGTAAGGATACAGGTTAAAAAAAAACAACAAACAACAGTAAATGTCACAGCGGTATTTCCTGGAAGAGTCATGTAAATGTTATTTATTGTGCCAGATATATTTTCAAAGCAGATGTCTTCCACAATCTATTTTACTCAGCTACATCAAATCAAAATAGTTGCAGTTTGAGCCTTCTAGGCAGTATTACCATTCACAGGTCTCTGCAAGGCCAGTTCATCCCAGCATGAGAAGAGCAATTCAGCTTGTTCCTCTGCACTGCCCTTCAGCCTTCACTGGGCTGTACTGCCTAGACTATTGCAGAGCATAGCTTTTTGGGGCCTTAAATGGGACATCCTGACCTACACCTGACCTAGGCACAGACTTCTCTAAAATATTTTTCACCCTGGGCTCTCCAATCAGAGGTACTCAGGGCCCCTCTGCCTTTTCCTTCAGTATTTCCATCTCTGCTTTGCAGGTAATCAAGCTTTGGAGAGTGTGGGGTTTGGGCTCGGGCCCAAAAGCTTTGGCATTGTATTTGGGCTTACATGGCAAGGTTTTGGTAGCAGAGAGGCTACAGGAGTGGTTTCTGTGAGAAGCTGCCAGAAGCTTCCCATATGTCAAACAGAGCCAACGCCAGCTGGCTACAAAGGGGACTTACTTCTGTCCAGGGCCGAGAGGTAAGGGAAAAAAACATAATTGTGCAGAACCAGATTGCAGCCAGGAAAGAGAGAAGTGAGAATAGGTGAGATGAACAGCCCTGCAGACCCCAAGGTTCACAAAAAAGCTGGAGGAAGAGATTCCTTTGCAGGCCATGGTGCAGACCATGAGGAAGCAGCCATGCCCCTGCAGCCCATGGAGGAGCCCCACGCTGAAGCAGGTGGATGCCCAAAGGAGCCCGTGGGAAGCCTGTGCCAGCAGGCTCCTGGCAGGACCTCTGAACGCTTGGGGAAAGGGAAATCTTGGGGAAAGGAGCCCATGGTGGGGCAGGTTTGCTGGCAGGACTGGTAATACAATGGAAGACTCACACTGGAGCAGTTCATGAAGAACTGCAGCCCTTGGGAGAAACCCCTGAGGAAGAAGGAGTAGCAGAGACAACTGATGTAATCTCCATTCCCTATCCCCCTGGGTTGCTGAGGGGACAATGGTAAAAAATCAGAAATAAGATTAAGCCTGGGAAGAAGAGAGGGGTGGGGGGAAGGCATTTTTAAGATTTGGTTTTGTTTCTCTTTACCCCACTCTGATTTGATTGGTAATAAATTAAATTAATTTCCCCAAGTTGAGTTTGTTTTGCTAGTGACGGTAACTGCAGAGTGATCCCTCCCTGCCCTTAATCTCAACCCACAGACCTAATCTTATATTTTCTCTCCCCAGCCCAGCTCAGCGTGGGTGTGATAGAGTGGCTTTGGTGGGCACCTGGCATCCAGCCAGGATCAACTCACCAAAGGCATCAAGTGTAGAAATTTGTCAAAATGATGCAAAAATTTGAATGGAAGTGATTTCTTTGTCTGACAAAGATGTGACAGATTAATTTCTTTGCAAGTGGTTCAGTTTTGCCCCTACCGCTTATCTAATTATATATTTAGACTGTGTCGATCTTAGAACAGGGATTTGCACAATTTGACCATTTTTACAGGGCCCTGAGGTTGCTACATTTGAGTGACAGAGCAGCTAAAGAATTTTTCAGTAAAAAAAATATTTCTTCGGGGAAATTTTCGGTGGAAACATTTTGAAAGGTACACAGATCTATAACTTTCCTTCAGTAAAGCCTAAATAAAAAAAAAAAAATCTGAGCCAAGGTGATACAAAACATAAAGACTTTGATTTTTTCAAATAAAATCAGCTATTCAGTTTTGGATGGGTTCAACATTAATTTACATTTTTTTGAACATGCTGCCTCAGTGACAGATGACCTTAGCCACCTTAGGGTCCTGTTTCTTCTCTGCTGCCCAGAAATCTTGCACATCTCCTATTTCCCTTCCCTCCCAAGCAAGTACAAGATAAAAAGGAAATGCCTGTTACAGGGCACCCCTTTGGAGGTGATGTCTAACTACTGAGACCAAACTTTAGAGCTGAGAGAGCTCAATCAGCTGAATACCAAACCCTTGATATTTTACATTTACATTTCAAGTTGTTCCAAGAGTTAAAAAGTAAAACCAAACCCCTAAAACTAATCTCTCACCAAGAACACAACTTAATTTATAAATAGTTCTTTTATAGCAATGATGAAGCTACAGGATCTCAGTTGGCAGAACATGTTACTGCCCTGTATAACATTAATACATTACAGCCTCTCAACTTCTGATGTTTGCCTTTTTGCCTGAAATCCAGTTGGTACATACATCTAAAACCTGTTGAGCTTTGAAATTGAATTCAGACAGCACTACCAATAAGAAGAAGTTTGTTTGTCCAAAGCTAAGAAACTTCAAGATTTGCTGCATTTTCAAGAACCTGATCTGAACTGTGTACCAGCCAATAATTTCTCAACCTGAATAAAGGTGCTCTTGGCCAGCGTCAGCCTGCAGGGAGACACAGGGACAGCACCAGAGAGCGTCAGTGCCCAGGGGTCTGTGGGGGTTCCTTTACCACATTAGCACAGCTACTCTGACCCAGAAGGCTGAGAAAGAGCAGACTAGGTCTGGTGTCATCCCTGGGGGTGGCCTCTATCACATATTCTCAAAGATTAGATTCCTGTTGCCTCTCCCCACCCCTCCTCTATTTTTTAAACACAATAGCAACCCACGCACAGTAAAATGGAGTCCCAGTATAGCAAGGCATACAACTACATCTCATTAACTGTATGCAGCACTGGATGCAAAGTTTCCTTCAATCTGATTAGAATGTTTTTCAATCTTTGCCCTGCAAATGCCTCCTCTCTATTTTTATCTTTTTCTCTTCAGCTTTGCTTGAGCATATTAGTTTACACTTCAATTTCCAAAATATAAAATATATCATGAATTTAGCTTTAGGGAAATATTAATGGCTTCAGACTCTCAACTTCTCTGTTTAGAGTCTGAGCTACACAACTACATAACACCCACACATAGGGCTTCTCACAAGTGCACTGGTGCTCCTGTTGGAGAGAGCAAAAGGAGAGGGCAAAAGGAGAGGAGAACAAAAGCTGTTTCCACAGGCAGTTCAGCCCTTTGGGGGTGTCGGACTTGAGATTTATGGGTTTTAAGGAGGTTTTTGTAACAAAGGCTCCACTGCAGCCCTAGTTGGGCTCACATTATGCAATCATTTTACAGACATCAGTGAGTTGCCATCACAAGGCAATATAGATAATGTTTAAAAGTGCAGGTATGCATCATGCTAATAGAGCACATTCATTGATTTAAAATGTTATCGAGAACAGCTCATTTCAGTTCAGTCAGAAGGGCACTGACTGCAGCACATTGGTCATAACATAATATCAAAGAAAATTTCCTACTCCCTCCCAAAACCTGGTTAGTTCCCTCTAGTTGTCTCTTTCACTTTATTAATGAAATAAATTAACTTCTATTTCTTAAGCGCTAAAAGGCCTTATTTAGTTTCACAATCTGGCACATAACGTACATGTTTAGAAGCTGAATATGTGATTTTTAGATGAGTTAGAAGTGGTAACAAAATCCCTCTGAACATCTTTTCTTGCTTGGCTCCAATTTAGCTGCATGTTTCACATCAAGAGCTATGTTAGTACAAGGAAAGATTTGTCTCCAGATGTCTCAAAGCTTATTCCTCACAATCACTGATTTGGCATGCTGTTAGGGAGGACTTAGGGATGTCCTTGCATTGTCACTCAGGTGGTTTGTCCCCACAAGCAAACTAACTTAGGTCTTCCAATACTTTAGCATTCTGGTATTTGCATTTCCATGCTGTGCCTAGCCAGTGCAAAGTGAACACAGCAAAGGTTTAAATCAGTGATCTGTACTGAGTATTGTACTCCTCCTTCATGCAAAAGAAAATTTTGCCAATGTCTTTCAAGAAGCACTTGTTTTCCAGGAACACCAAGGTATTTAATCATCAATTAAGAGAGAGAAAAACATCAAGAATGGTGTACTTTTGAGTCTGTAACTCCAACAAAGAGAGGGCTTCAGGGCAAGTTTTGGAAAGACAAAATATGACCTTGTCTTTGTATGTCATGCAAGATGAAAATGTTTGGATGATCTTATAAAGCAGTGAAATTCTATAGATGCACTGCTGACTGGTTCCACAAAACTCAGATTTGAATAAATTTGCTCAGGCTGAACAAATTACCCTCATTATATTACAGGCTATGGTCAAACTCCACGGTACTGAAATGAGAAGTTGAGTACATATGGATCTACAACCCTGCTCAACTCCATCTTTCATAAGAAGTTCCACAGAAGAAAGATTAAACTCCACTGAAGAAGGATTTCCTATAGCACAGGATCTCTCCCATCCTTAATAGAATGGGCTAAAAGAATATCAGAACAATCAGTTCACAGCCACTCTCAGAATGCAGATCAAGTGAGAGCATTATATGTTTTTGTCAATACAGACATGGTGAGATGCTGATGCTCCTCACTACAGTGTTCCCTGAATTGGACTGGCCATGAATACTGCAAGGGTATCCACAAGTAAGCTATTATCCTCAGGAGTTTTCAGGCAGAACCATGACTAGGACATGCAGGCAACTGAGTATTATATGAGTTAGCATTTTCCCAGGAAGAGATAAGAGAAGAATGTCAGCATCTGTCAAAAAGTAAAATCATCCTTTGTCAACAAAGTGTGTGCTTGCAGTCTCCTTAAAACATGAGGGACTACCATTGCTCCAAGGATGTGAGAGAATACAAAAAAAGTAGGTAACAGCAATTCACTTACAAGAGTAAGAGCTTTAATATGGCTTCCCTCTCTGTTGTGGTTGTACTGAAGCTATTTCATAACTTCACTGTCTTAGTTAATAAAGGATTATCAAGAACCACGATACATGGCTTCAGCTCAGTCACATCAATGACGGCAACTACATACAGATAACAGATAATTAAATTAAGAAGGAAAATGTTCCATTTACCTAGTGAGACTCAGGCTATGTTCTGTAAGAAGTGTTCTACCCAAGATTTGTGAAATTCCCTGCAAGTGGACGCAGATCTGACCTCCCGAATAAGTATTTGGGAGTGTTTGCATAAGTAGGGGATCAACTCAACCTTCCACTTGAATTGCATCTGGTTCTATGCTGTTCATGTTTCTGGATGTCAGAAGCATCGCTGGGAAGTCTAACATATTTATAAGGGGAAAATATTAATCTTTATATTATTTGTATCCAGTCTGTCAGGGTCTGAGAAAGGTAACTGCTACTCTGAATGAGGCAGTAAGACATCTTTAAGTCTATGTCCTTCATTTGTCCTTGTCATTGTTTTCACAGCTCAGACCTTATTCCTCTTGACATTGATGATGACAATTAATGCAACAGTTTCTCGAGCAGCTTACAGCAATCTTGTTAATGAGTCTGACAGTGCCAAGGCTTGATAATGCCTGACCACCACAACAAACCAACCAGAAAACCGAACCAACACACTGTTTCACTTGATGGGGTTTACTACAAACCGGACACCAGAATTTGTGGATAACATTTTACATAAGTCCATTTCTTATGCCAGCTTTGAGTAAATAATCACTTGGAAGCAGACAGCAAGAATTAAACAGCAAAAGGTTTTAACCACAGAGTAAAGTATTACAAGGATTCTTTTAAATTCTTGATGAGGGGTTAAGAACCACAGTGCACCCTTTGCAGAGCCTGTCAACACAAACCCGAAAACCTGCTGGGAAGAGCTGACAGTAGTCATTGCTTTTTATTTCAAATATTCATTAGAACTACTGAGCTTCTGAGTCAGGGGTTGACTAGGAGTCAAATGCTTTTCAGAATATGGGTAGCAGGTAATGGATATGATATCTGATGTGTTTATACTGACCAACCAATACTGAAGATTTATTTTCTAATAAAGAATACTACTCATACATTAAAGAGGTACACAGCATATCTTCACTATGTTGAAAGCAGCTGTAACATGCTAAATTATATCTTCATCAGCATTCAGTCCAGGGTGAGGAGAATTTTTATTTAGTCAGCTTGCATGGGAAATCTCAAAATAATAAAACCAAAACACATCCACACCCTAAAGTGCAAGACATGAGGAATGGCAATTCACTAGGCAGGCTATTTTCCTTTGAACACTCAGTTTCCCATGGAAGTCACTGGCTGATGAAGTTCATGCTATTGTACCTATTTTCTGATCACCTTCATTCAATAAAGATAATTAAGGTTTCCCTGGGAAGGTAAGGAAAATCTGCCTGAAGGGCTGCACAGACACCTAGGTTACTTACAGCTTTATTACAGGTAGGGTTGGGGCCAAATTCTTTCAAGATTACCTGAGCCTTCCTTTCACCTCTAATCACCAGAATCCAACTACTTGGCTTGAAGCATTTTTTCCCCTTGAGCTGAATTATTTTGGAAGTTTTCAGTCACAACATTTCATCCATTTCTGAAAACACCACCAGTGGAATAGCTGTTTGGTTCCTATTAAAATCCAACGATGAGATACGAATGCAAATTGCTGCTTTCCCGTATCACTGAAAAGAGCCTGCAAGACACACGAAGTTATCTTTCTATTGCACTGAGCATTGATAAGACCTCATTAGGAATATTTCATTTGGGGGAAGATACTTCTAGAGTAATGAAATTCAGTCAAAGAACACGCAGGTGAGAGAAATGAAAATGATAGAAAGCTAAAACACATGACCTACAAAAAGCAGTTTCAAGTGATAAGCACCATACAGCTTTAAAAGGCTGAGGGAAAACAAAAGCCTTCAAATATGTAAAAGGTTGCTACTAAAAGATAAACCAAACCCCAACAAAACCCCCACAATATTATGATCTTAATGTCCTCTTAAGCCTGTTTGTCTTGTTCCATCCATTACTGCAAGATGAATATTCAAGATAAAGCACTTGGAATTTATTCTTTTTTTAAACACTGCAATAGCATGCTTAAGCTGCTTGCTTGGAGGATTTATCACCCCAGGTTTTAAGAACAACTTAGACAAACATCTCTAAGACTCATAAAGGTATAGTCAAGTCCACCATGTGATGAAAGACAGCTATTTCATTTTCTTGCAATTTATTTGTCTATAGAACTAATTCCAGCTACACCTCTACATGTTCAGTGATTCTGCAAGTCAAGCTATAGGTGACAAACACACAAAACTATTAATCACCTCTGATAAAGCATCATTGGAAGGAAAGGCTTTGTATAACACAGAAACAGGAGTTGAATTTTGTTGCCTGAGACAGATTTTAAACCATGGAATCATAGAATTGTTTGGGTTGGAAGGGACACTTTAAGGTCTATAATCTCTTGGTTTCTTTTAGTCTAAAATCTTCACCCCTTGTTCTATTGCAACAGGCCCTGCTAAACTGTTTGTCCCTACTTTTTTTTTTTTTTGGTAGGTTCTCTTTAGGTACTGAGAGGCCTCCCTGCAGCCTTCTCTTCTCCAGGCTGAACAACCCCAAACCTCCCAGCCTGTCTTCCCAGGAGAGGTGCTCCAGCTTTCAGATCACCTTTGTGGTCATCCTCTAGACTCACTCCAACAGGTCCTCATCCTTCCTATGCTGGAGAGCACACAGCTGGTTGTAGTACTCCAGATAGAATCTCAAGAACAGAGCAGAGGGGGAGAATCACCTCCCCTGACCTGCTGACCACCTGCTGGCTTCTTTAGGTGCAGCCCAGGATACAATTGGCTTTCTGGGCTGTCAGTGCACATTGCCAGCTCATGTCCAGCTTTTCACCCACCAGTACCACTAAAGGCCTTCTTGGCAGGGCTGCTCTCAATCCCTTCAACACCCAGCCTGTATCGATACCAGGGCTTTCCCCAACCCAGGTTCATCACCACACACTTGGCTCTGGTGAATCTCATGAGGTTCCCATGGTCCCACTTCTTGCTTTCTTGAGTTTGTCCAGGTTCCTCTGGATGGTATCCCATCCCTCAGGTGTGTAAACCCCACCACTCAGCTTGGTGTCATCTGCAAATCTGCTGAGGGTGCCCTCGATGCCACTCTCTGTGTCATTGCTGAAGATACAAAACAATACCTGCCCTGAGACACACCCTTATATGTGGGCATTTTGTTTGCCTGCAGTAGCAGCGCTCCTTTCCTGTGCTCCTGGTTCATCCCTCTGTTACAGAGCTGCTGTGCACAGGCTGATGCAATATCATGCTGGGCAACAACGTATGAGAAATGCAATTAAGGATTGCACTGTGAAGGATACACACTTACAGATGAATGAAGGCTGCATAGCCATGCTTCATGCTGGAAATACTCCTGACAGGCTTGGCCATGCAACCTTAGCTATATTAATTAACTAGGCTGCATGTTTCAGCTACTTAATATTATTTAACTAGCTGCATGTATCAGTACTGTTACCATGCAGCAAATCTACTGTGTCTGCCTTTCTCTGACTGACTCAAATATTTCTAATTCTGGTGGCAGAGAGAGAAATTCATGTGCTTCTCAGCTCCAGGATTATTTTCTTGAAGGGTAACCTGGCCTCTCTTGTGGCCTGTTCTTTACTGAGGAGCACAGATGATACCCAGAGAATTGTCTTGGCAATATTCAGTTGTTTATAGGATTTTGCAAGATTCTGCACAGTGATTTCCTGTCCTCCTTCCCAGTAAAGTTATTGATTTCTCCTCCCTCTCCTTCTCCACAGAGGGATTTGAGAGAAAAATTTCTGAAAGAGCTTAGGCTAAGCTTCTCCATTTTCGAGAACACAGTTTGCTTAAGACAAAGGGATGAAACATTCACCTCAGAAACCAGATGCAAATGAAAGCAAAAGGGTTTACACCTCTGACACAAAAAAAGAGCTGGGACTACAGATTTTTCTGATAAAGAAAGGATCTAACTCTGCATTTGTTAATGGAAGAATCTTTGCAAAGCCCAGCAAGCAAAAGGGACAAGTGAATATAGGGCAAGGAGAGAGAGACAGAATGAGGGAAGGATCAAGGAGAGATAAGTTGTGTCGGACCTGAGGACATCAACAAGGGAGTTAGCTACCTAGCAGGAGCTGGCTAGAGCTGAAAATAGGCTGAGGGTGATGGCAAACAGCAATACCAGTTGTCAGCAATACTGTCACAGGAGCAGAGACAACCACAGCAATAAAAAGCTCAAGACATGTTGCTGCCCCAAGGCACCCCAACACCATTGCCATTGCCAGGAATGGGCTCCATTACAGATATCCATAGTTTTCTCTTTGATGGGTACCCCAGAGAAGCTAAAAAACAAGGAATGATACATTTAGTTCTCTACTGGACTGCTCCCTCCAGACAATGCAAGACTGAACTGCAAGTGCTAAAGCCCCGATCACTTCACTGTAGGGTTTGGGGTGAGGTGGGGGTTACAGGTGATAACAAAACCAGACAGGAGCACAATTATTTTTTAATCAATAATTTGAGTTGTTATTTGCAATTCATTAAGAGCAAGAATCAATATCTTTTAAAGGTCTGAACAGCACTGTGCCCACCTCCCATTTCAGGGTGTGCAGACGTTGTCAGTGCACAGAGCAATGATTGCCTCTGGTTCTTTCAAAACGGGGAGGAGAGGCTCCTGCCTAGGGAGCCAGCACATCATTTCAAAAGCACTTATGAATGTAAACTACAGAGCTTAGGGAGGACCAACAACTCCTAAGGGTGCTCATAAAGGACTTCCAAGCATTCCACAGGCTCCAACCACCAGAACAAGCTAAAGTTTTCCCATACAGGGCACGAGTGTTAAGGTTGTAACCAGAGAGCAAAGGACTGACCTCCAGCCAGCAGAGAGTAGCATAATTAGGCACACAGCAGTAATGCACATTTTGTGCTTTCTAGATTAAAAGAACACAACCTTTAAGTTAAACTTACTTCACCCATTAAGGAAGAGCAAAACTAAGCACCTTTTTCAAATCCTACTGTGACGACACACAGGCTTGCATTTCCTTTATTCCAGCAGAGGGCAAGAGCTACACAATGAAGAGTATTTGAGAAGGCAATTAGGTCTGAGTAAAGGGAAAGGTAAAAGAAAGGATTATCCAGACTCTTGTCACCTAAATTACATTTTTAATAGCATTAAATAGAATTTTTTGCAGGTTTCTTTCAGCCCTTACAATAACATGCACTACAACAACTAAAGCTTCTGTTCATGCCTTTAAAAAAATCTAATAACATCACAGCAGTTCACACATTGCTTTGATGATACATAATTTCCATCCCCTCAGACTGCATGCACTCATTTGTTCCACTAAGTTTACAGTGAACTGTTTGGAAAGATGATCTGAACTGACAGCAATTCCATTGCACAAATTGACAGTGCTGTACTTCAATGTGTAACACACATACACCTCTGAAAAGCTTATGCAGAAGAAAGGCACACAGGTCCCTTCAGTTTAACACTTGATAAATAGCAATATAAATGTAAAGTGGCAATTTTGTTTTGTTTACTGGACAAATACACAGAAACACTGGGACTGCAAAATTATCAGGGGATGTGGCCCTGTTTAGCCACAAAGGAGGCAGTGAAGTGTTGATTTGAGCTCCTGAGAATTGCTAGATTATCCATTTATCATTTTGGTAGAAATATCTGTGTGGCCAAAGTAATAGCAATAATAATCACACTACTCTGCGGCACAGCTCTTTTCAATACGCAGTGTTTTACTGAAGTACTTTGTCACTTTGTCACATTGTCTTTGCTTTTGTTTGAAAGAGTCAAGCATTTAGATCTTGTTAATAAACAACAAAAACCACAACAACAAAAGTCAGTCTTTTAGCGATACTACTAGGTTACAGTCCAGCAGTTTATATTTGATAGCATATGTTAGAACTAAGAAAAAAACAAAAACCAAAAATGATCAGAATCTACAGAGCACATCAGTTAAGTTTAAAATTTACACAGTATTTAAATATGGCACTTATCCTACACTTATAAAAATGTAAATGTTTTTATATTTTAAAATGTATATTATAAATATATATATTTCATATATAATTATTATCTTAACTCATAATTCAAAATACCAATGTGAGTGAAATTAAGGGAAATAGAATGTGATATGAACATCAAAAGAAAGCATTGCAAGAGTAGAAAGAGATAGTGAAATCTTCCCTCACTTGATTCCTTTAAAATTAAGATGGAGAAGCTCTGAGAAGTCATTGAGTGGAGGGCAAAGGAATCCTTTAATAAACTCTGGGAATGGGCTGATGTGATCTGTCTAGACCAATCCCTTTTGTCCTTAATTGAGGTAATTCTGTGGATGTAAGCATATTGTTGGTCTGGGAATTAACATATGAATATTTGGCTCTGACATTTCTTATCAGCTAAGTATAAATTTCTGCCAGGTTGCCTTCCTGCAACATTTGGCAAATGAACCCATTTTGATTAGTAGGTAATTTATTGCACACTGGAGTTCAGTGGGTGTGATCATTGAAAATGACAGATTAACAGTCAGCAGTTTGGGGAAATAATAGGAACAGCAACATATTTACACACAGAAATGAAGAGGACATCTCTAAAGCAAACATTTGCAAGGAGTTTTTCATCACTACACAAATCACAAGGACTGATAAACCCAGGGGCCAACACACTCAGCAACAGGATTGCAGAGATAGGCAGCCTCCTAATCCCACAGGCAGCTTGCTACTCCAGTAAACTGAGTTCCCAAAATACCAAGTAAGCATTCATCTGCTGAGAGAGGTTTAGGCTGCCTATAATGCAACCCAATGCAGAGTTAAACTGGCTCATTTGGGCAGTGGTAGCTATGCAGTTATAAGAGCAAGAACTGCAAAAGCAACATAAGAAGCTGAATAAATCCTTAGGGAACTGGTCGAGGATGGCTGCAGCTGAGTTAACACCAAGCATAAAAGTTTATATAAGCCTAGCTTTTGAGATCCACTTAGAAGCTGAGAACCTCAGTCTAGGCTGATTTTCAGAGTGCCACATCAACTTGAAGAAGCTGCCAGTGGGCAAGAGATACCTCATAACTTTGAAAAAAAGATGTCAACAAATGAAAATGCTGGTTATACCAGCAATTTGTTATGCTTCTTTTGAGCAATTTTGAGTTTTTCTATGCTTGGGCTTCTTCTGTATAAAATATAGTCCTACTTCTAACAGAACTGCTTTTAGAGGTTAATTTTGCCCAGTGAGCAGTGTGCAAGTGAAAAGCATTTTGCTGCTGTTTAAGAGCAACTTTTGAAATTTGCTGGGAGGAAAAAATAAACTTGCATAAACATTATAAACATTACCACAGAGATTTACAGGTCACAAATGCACAGAAGCCTTGAGGATAGAATCACTTATAAAACCATCCAGAAGATAGCAGACTGTTCAAGCAATAGTTGTCAGATAATGCAACTAACTGGTGCTGTGGACTCATCATAAATTTAGCAGGAGACAAATGCACTTCCTATTGACCCTTGCTAAATCTTTAAACAAATGTCTTTGCAATCTCTTCCAGCCCCTTTCAGAGAAACTCATTCCTTTCACTATTGCACCAACTAAAATGAGTATAACCAAAGGCAAAATGTGTTCTACAAGACCAAAGGAATAACAGTGCACAAGACAGACAAGCCTGGAGCATGGCCCAGAAGTTATTAGCTAGCCTACAGGTTAGGCATGAACAATTCTGGTTTACATGAACAACTGAGAATTTACTAAAAACCAAGTAGCACCGCTTTTATTTATATTTCAGCTTTCTAAATATTTAAACAAAAACCAGGCTCCAAAAGTCACTTAAAATTTCTCCGCATTTCCTCCTATTAAGCTGGGAAAGAAACAGAAAAGCAAAACAACTGAGATGCATTGAGACACTCAGACATGAAATCGCCAAAAATGTCTTTAGACATTGGAAAATCCTGCAGAGAGGACTCCAATGGCTGTATTTTATTTGATAGGAGCCTAAATTAAGACACAGGCGTCTAACAAGCTGTAACCAGATCCAGCAGGCATTCAAGTCAGAAGAGTCAGGCTTTACTTTAATTCCAGTAAAACTAGTCTTGACTGTCACTAGAGAAAAGCTTATAAGCAGAGTTGATTTGAGTATTCTTAGCAATGTAAACACCACTAGAGAAGAAGATATGGCCAGGTTATTATTGCTACCAGCTGGGATGGAAATCAGGCCTAAACATTTGAAAGGAGACATTTTTCTTCCATTGATTTTTCATTACCTTTTTTTCCTCAGCCAGCAGTTGCTATCAGCCTCCACATCCCAACACCTCTCCTGGCAGCAGGAAGTGGCTGCCAGGTCAAATTCTGGAATAAAGCCAACTAGGCAGCCACTCTCCATCCTGCCTGTGCCTAAAATTAGGGGTAGGTATAAGCAGAAGAAAAATACAGATAGAATTGCTTTATTAAGGAAATAAATTGAAAAAAGAGGTGGGAGGAGGAATAAAGAAGGACAGCTAGGAAAAAAATAAACTTGGAATGCTAAGCTTTGCTTTTTGGAGTAATTAAGCAATAAGTCTCAGGTTCACTGTCAGGCCCTGTTGAAGGCAATATTTAATTTCCAGCTGAGCCTAAACAAAGCCAGGATTTCTGATTCTCTCATGATTTCTAATATGCACCTTTTTCATACAAAATATAGACTTGCCCTTGACCAAGGTAGAAACAGTTTTCTTCAAAGACAAGCCTTTGAATTCCAGGTCAGATGAATGCAACGTGGCACAGGAAATGCCTGTTTGCCAGGACTGACATATCAAGTCTGCCCAAAGAGAAATTCAATAGCTTGGTGCCTTCCTGTAATGCAAAGCAGCCACAAGACAGTCACTTAAAACAGGATTATACATCACAGCAGCAGTGCAAAACAGCCACACCACATTAGCAAATTCTTAGCATCTAAAAGAGAGAGAAGGATTCAGAGCTAGCACTCCTAGTTCACTAGCATCACCATACAAGTGCCCATCCCAGGAGACAGAGCACCTCCAGGCACTCACAGGATCAAGGGAAAAGAAACTTTGATTAAAAGAATATGCTGACAGACACAGTATCTATCTGCAAAACATACAAACAGTAAACAAACACCATACTTTGAATACTTTGAAGTCCAGCACTTCTTGAAGTTACAGCTGTGTCATGAGCAGAGCAGGTGCTTAACTTCATCATCTAACAGAGCTCAGGATCAGCCATGCCTGGGACTGAAGGAGGCAGAGAAATATACGTAAGGTGCAAGAGAAGCAGGTGTAGACAATGTGAGGTCCCCAGCAGACAGGGCTAGAGACAGCAGGTTCTCATTTTCACTTGGTATGTGGGTAGCTGCTCACCTGCTGGGAGAGGGGGCTTTATTCTTTGCACCTGAAGGTTGAATATAACCCTCCTCACCCCCTGCTTCAGGTGGATTGTGCACCTTGGATCTGTCTTCCCCCTGTCTCCACAAGAGATGTGCTATGTATTTGCTTTCGTGATATCGATCTGAGAGTATTTGTGCTTTTGCGTTTCCAGGGTCCCTAGAGGAGAGTTTCTTGCAATTTAAATATATATTGCTTTTGCTTTTAATGATTTTTGTGAGATACATGTTTTCATCTGCAGCCTCTTCCTATGTCATACTGTTCTGCTTTCTAACCAATATTTCTAAACGGAGCCTGCAATGGTTTTTACTTGCCTTATGCAAATTGCATATTCCAACTTGAGCTGAAGACAGGAGAGCAGTGCCATGAGGTCAGTGTTCTTACAGAGCACTGTAAAGATGACAGATAAAAACCAGTCAAAGAAAAATCAAGGAACTGATGGTTATTCTCCACAAGAAAACTTTAAAAGCTGATCAAACATAGCAGAATAAAACTGGGAACACATAATCAGGACTTGGTTTAGGTTCACAAGTACCAATAAGAATTGTACAAAACTTCCTTGAGTGTTGGCCACTTCAATAAAAGTGGAAATGGAGATGAGACACAGTTTTTAGGCACCAGCTCTCCATGATTTTTCATAGCTTTAAAGGGGAAAGTCCCCACATTGCAGGCAGTTTCATCTGATGTGACTATAGCCAAGGTCAGTAGGATTAAAGGATGGTACACAGCACCTCTGCATGGTGACTGACCTGCTCCTTTTTCTGAGATTGTGACATACATTCAGATTCCCCACTCTGGATAAACCTTTCCATTTTGGCAGAGAGGCCATCAGAATCTCCTGGAGCAGGGTAGCTGTTTTCACACAAACTGTACAGAGGCTGATCATCTGGAGCACCTGGGAATAGGAAATCAGACCTCTGCACCTCAGCCTGGCATTTGTTGCTGCCCTGTGGGTAGCAACGCTGTGATCCAGGGTTTTTTTGAACCACAGTGGGCATGAGCATCTCTCAAGTTCCTCACCTGGAGGACTTTGTAAGAAGCACTCCAAAGCAGGAGCACAACCATTAAGGTAGAGCAGCATACAGTATCCCCTCCTTGGTTTTGAAAATGTCCTGCTCCCTTTTCAGAGCAGAAAATGTCCATTTCCAAGGCCTGCAGGAACTCAGCAGGAGCTGCACTGTGCTGGAGAGCACAGTGAGCCACACTGGCTTCCCAACAGAGAAATCAAGGAGCCTCTGGGACAGCTGCTGCTGATCAAGCCACATCATTCCTCCCCGACTGTGTGTCAGGCTCTGTGAGACCCTACTGAGTCCTGAACTCACCATCAAATGGAAGTCCTTGCCTCTTATCACACTTTGACTCTGTGAGCAGCAGCTGCTCTTATTTCCTAACTTTCGCTGAGTCCAGACTGACTAGGTTATCCATTTGTTGCCTGTCTGAGGGGAAGGCTGTGGTCTCCCTACCACTGCTGACCTCTGCAGAATGCAGCTCTGCGGGTGAGGTGGGAATTATTTTGCTGAGCTGGTAATTATTTTGCAACTTTTCAGTACAACTCTCAGGTTTCTAAAAAGTATAGCCCATTGCTCATCTTTCTAGCCCATTGCTCATCTTTCCTCCTGTGCATCTAAAAGCACAATTCACTTCTGTATCTCTCAGCTAAGAGTTATGAATAAAACAGTGTTATGAACCTACAACTTGGTTACACCTATGACTCATTTCAAAAGCCTCTCAAATTGAGTGGCCCAATTAGTAGGTACCTGTGCAGTTTCCTATGGCTCACTTCTGTTAGACACTTTTGAAAAGTAGAGTCTTGCTGCAATATCATCAAAGCAGCCTCTTACTGTAAGGCTGAAGCACAGTGGTTTTTCTTTCGAGTCTGTTTTTCTGCACTTGAAACACAGCGTCTTCTGCCTCCTCCAAGCAGTGTCACACATTTCTCCATAGCATGGATTTTGTCCTACTGGTGAGTCAAGCAGCTGTGAGAGCCTCATTCAGCTTCACAAAAAATCAAGAACAACCATTTGTGTTGAAATACCTGGAGTTCAGTGTGTGTTTTCAAGCAGTGTCCCCTCAGATTCAGTGGGCAAAGCAGCCAGGCTAATCCTGGTGCATAACTTGCAAACACCCATGTCACATTACTGCTGTCCCCAGAGCAGAAGATTCTCAAGGACACTGTGGTGTGTACACAACATTGATGACATGACACAAAGCAAAAAATACTTTCACAGGTTATTAAAGCTCTCAGCATTCAGCCATTTTTTCTTCATATGAAGAACATTTTGTAGTTTCAAGAGATTTCACATATTTAAGTCTTTCATGATTTGAAATCTGACATTTGATCTCTTCCTGCAAAAAAACCTGAGAAATCTGACTTTGAGCAGGTCCAGTGGGCAGCACAGGAGGAGAAAGTTTTACTTCCAAATCAGTGAGTAGGCTTGCAAGCCTCCAAGCTCTTGCTCTTGCCCGTTCACATGAGCAGCACTGCAGATGCCATTCACTGTGCAGATGAACTAGCTGCTAAAATACAACCAAGAAGCTGTTTCCAAAAAGAGTCCTCTCTCAGGAGCTGCAGTGGCTACAGTCTCACTTGCTGCTCTTCCTATTCAGACAAATCCAGAAATCTCTGTCCAGTCTTTAATCCTTAACTGTACATCTAGAGCTGAATTGTTGGGGCTGACAAAATTCCCCAAAAGCCCTGGACTAGCTATGGTAGCATATCACTTAAAGTCTCACATCTCCTCATGATGGCAGAAACGTGCACATTTTTTGTGTCATGATACATTGCTAAGACAACCTCCTTAAATATCAGCTAAACCTCTTTTTTATGAATAGTTTCTGAATCCCTCATATTACTTTGATGTGAAGAGCCAGGGTTGTGCCCATAAATTATGCTAAAGCCACTATCTGTAACAAAGGCTCAGAGTTTTCAGCCATCACACCCTTCATCAGTCTCAACCTCTTTGCTTTGTAAATCAGGATATGACCATAGCACCCTGGAGAATGTAAGGTGAAGCTTTATGTTAGGTGGCTTAGGTGCACAAGGCAGTCTGTAAAATGCTCCTGAGAAGCAAAGCAATCCCAGGCAGAATTCTCTGCAGCCACAGTCAGTTTTCTTAGTTATTTCTGTGAACCACTATTTTGCAGCGCAGATGTACTGGCATTTCCAAGCAAAAATGTTTTGTGTACTGGGCCCAGGCTTTGTCTATGTTCTGCTAGCTGCTGAATCCTCTGTGCACACTCTTATTCTCCATAAAACCGGCACTGCCTCTGGCTGGACGCTCCTCAGCTCTTATATCAACTCCCCGCCTCTTCATCTGCTCCTTCTCTGCCCACTGCAGAGAGCTCTGATTGCAGCAAGCCTCTCTCTTTGCAGGTGGCATTGCTCTAGTAAGCTGGCTACATGTAGAAAGTCATGTCCCCACATGTTAATATCTCCATCCTTAGCTCTGTAACTCAGAGAAGGGTTTTGTTTGCCCATAGAGTGAATGGGAAGAGGCAAAAGCTGTAATCTGTAGTATAGGAAATGCTGATCTATTTTCACATGTGCTACAACGTGTCCTTTGCCACACGGACAAGAGAATTCTTTAGTAATCTGTCCACACTTTCCTGGTTACCACAACTCAATTGCTCCTGATTTTGAACCTCTATGCAAAGATCTGGGACACTTAGATACACGTAGTTATAAATAGAGTCGCCCTATCCTGACCTGAGCCAAACTCCCTTGAAGGGCAACCAGTGAGCAGAACTGATGGCTCTCATCAGTCACACACACCCATTCCAGCAGAGCTGTGCTCCAGCCTCCTGCACCCCTGCTGAACATTATCCTAGCTAACAGATGTATTTGTGGGGAATATCTTTTCAATAAAGTCACAGCTGTAAAGGCTCCTGACCATGGAAATACATATCTTTCATGGTCTTTAATAGCCCAGTTTTTACTATCTGCTCTAAGCTCTGAATTTCTTATGTACAACCCAAAATAATTTAAGTGATGTACAGTTAAAAATAAACTATTTTAATCAGTTTGGGAGAGTAACCAGAAAAATGTAATTATTTCTGTTTCATGCATCAGCACCCAGCACAGTTAAAATGTTAAAGCCAGGTATGAACGTTTTGATAAATACTATTCTTAAAGGATTAAATTCTGTATTTATATTTATCAGTCTTGCAAAATAAGACATCAGTATCAGGTTATTTCTGACTACCCAAAAAAATCTCTTGTAGAAAAATTGTCAATTCATCTTTTTTCAATACATTGTTCCCCCCTTTCAGTTATCCCCAGAACTCCCCTGGAGGGAAATAACACTTAGGTTCTGTCTTTTTAACTCGCCTGATTTACATAACTCTAATGATATTTAAGTGCCTTTGGCTGCACTTTCCTCTCTTTTCCTCATTTCTTTACTCCCAAACTCTCAAGGCAGATGAAGTAACAGTTGGCAGCATCTTTCTCATTACAGCATAGCCTGTGCTGTTCTGAGTCACACCACTGTGGTTGCAGCTGGCTGAGCAGCTCTCCAGTCCTCCCAATAATTCCAGTTTTCCTCTGGGAAGACACTTCTGACTAAGTGTCCTTTGCAAATGGGGGAAAAGAGCCCTTCTTTGGAGTCACATTTTTCTCCCAGGAGTGAGGGCTGGAGGAAAGCCGAGAGGTGCAGCAGATCAGGGCAGCTCCATCTCCAGCCTGATCTCTCCCCTTGGATGAGTGATGGGGACACAACCTGTGAGCCTTTCATCTGCACAAGCTATGCCAGATATAGAAAACACAGACATCACTTTGCACAACAAGGCCAGGGAAGAGAAAAATTACAACTAACACTGATAAAAAATAACAGGACTAAAGAGATACAGAAGAGGACAGATTTGGATTTGGGAATTGAATTTAGAGCTTAAGGATGGGCAGACATGGAGCTGAGTTCCTGCAGACAGGATGAAAGGAACCTTGGTAAATACAAGCAATCTCTCACACTTGCTAAGGGTAAAGTGTGGGGTAGCCACCACAAATTGTGTCTTTTATTGATGGACATACATTTCAATATTCACGGTCATCAACTGATAATTGATCTTCCTTGCTACTCAGCTTTGCATTCTTTTCCTGTTTGGCACACTCTCATTCAATTTGCTTTCCATTTCATTTTTTCTCTGTACACAAAGAAAGTTGAAGCATGGGAAACAGAAATAACTGCTTTTCCTCACTGCTCCCCTGATAGTCCATATGGAGAAGGAAAAATAGAAACCATTCCTGTCAGTCCCAATGTTGTGCCTGCAGTCAGACATACACTCAATTTCTGCTCTCTGTCTTTCTAAAAAGGGACTGCAGTCCTCACTGCACACATGAGCAGAAGATGTGGATGACAATCCTTGCCTCACAAGCCCTTGGGATCATCTCTGAAGTGATGGCTTCCAAATGCCTATGTGGACCACCACTGATTTTTAAATTTTTTGAAGTGCTGTGCAAAACATCCTCAAAAGTGCCTAAAAACTATTTTAATCCAAGCTGTCTTCCTTTCCTTTTGTCTATGACAGCCACATGCCACCTTCTGCACTGTTGCCTGGCACAGTGCTGTTGAGAGCTTCTGCTGTCACCATGATCAAGAACAGCTCTCTCTCCATGACAAAAATCCAAGCGAACTGCATTCAGGAATACCTGAACTGTTGAACTTTCTGCTTCACACGGAATAGGCAGGTGCAAGAGGTGTAAGTTTGCAGCAGTTCTTATCCAGGATTTTCTCAAATAAGAATACCATTAAAACAGAAAAGCTGTCAGATTCACTGAGGTTCCCATGTGATCGCTTCTTACCAGTCTATGTATACATCTGAGGTCTTAATAGCCTTTTTTTTTCCAAATGTGTATTTCCCAAGAAATATTTTGTCAAAACTATACAATATCATTTCTGTCAAACCTAAAGTAAAAATTCATTGTCCCATTGCTTTCAGACAACTAATAAAAATGCTACTTTCTAACAGAAAATTACAGTCTTTCATGTAAAAACTAATAAAGGTAAAGATTAATACATTGCTTTTATGGGTCACAATATCATCTTCTAAAAATTTGTGAGAACTGGACTGTTTTGTGTGATTATATTTAACCAATAAAATCCTTTGACAGGCAAACTCATCTCTCTCAGAAGTTTAACAGGAACAAAACTCTTCAGGGTATTCGTGTCAAAATGACCTTTTTGGCTATTGTGAGTTTACTATTTGGTTTAGAATAGATCACTGTGGACACACAGGAAATTATTCTCTTTTTACATTTCAGAAGAAATCTGTACCATACCAATGAACAGTTGGTACAATAATGACAGAATAATCTTGCAATTAACCCCCTATATTAGGGTGTGACTTTAAAACCATAACTACAACCATCAGTCACACTGAGGAGTGAGTGCTCCTTGGCACACAGACAAAAGGTTCCAAGGGATGTATCTGCATCTTCCAACTTTCTTATGCAGACGCTAAATCTCCCTACCTGCCCACCAGCACATTATGATCTGCTGATTGTGTTCTCCAAAAATTAAAAGATGCAACCCCTTAATGACCTTAGCACTGCTGTATGTTCCTAGGTTAAGGTGAAACCCCTGCATTATGAAAAATAGTTTTGGTTTGGTCTGGTTTTTGGGGTTTTTTTAACATGGTGCTCTTAACAGACAGTGATTACATCCTTGCACATCTTTGGTTATCCCTGGATCACCCACACTGTAATCTCCACAGCTCTTATTTTAAAATAGAAGCATTTGCTCCATTCCTGTCTCCCAAAGGAATTTGCTTTTTGTAACAGCAAATGGCAAGATGCTGCCTGGGTACAGGCACCACCAATCCCTGTAAATACATGAACAATTTGAATGCATTCATTAATGCACATTATAACAGTAGAAGGAGAGCAAAGGAGACTGAATCTCTGCTGAGCATACAGTTTTGATCCAAATGGACTTCCATCTCCTCAAAAAAAGAAAAATACTCTGACACTGTGCAGACCTAGTACTATACACCTTCAAGTATAGCCTTATTGCTTCTAAAAAAAAAAAAAAATTCAATCTAGTTATTATTTCAAGAACTGACTAAATTCCATCCTGTCCTACTACAATACCTCTGCATTTGCATTTAAAGACTTGTTTCTCCTTTATTTGCAATCTCCATTTTTTAAGCAGCTGCAGCAGAACATGGCAGAAATGGATGCCCATTCTTAAGGATGGGAAGTGAAGAAAAGCTTTAAACCCCTGTGGGATGAATGCTACAGTGACAATGGAAAACACAGAGATATTTTTAACAACTTCTGTTTTGACTTCTGTTTTGTAATTAGGGAGTAGGATTTTTTGCTTTCTTTTATTTCATTTTTCAGAGCAGTATTGTAATAAATACCTTCCCCTGTCGCTTTTGTTCCTGGAACTGCAGCATCACACAAGCCCAGCAGGACAAAGTGTTCTTGTGAAAAACTGATTTATTCTCTCATCTCTGACAATCTAAGATGGAAGGATTAAGTGATGATCCTCTGATCTTCCTTTTCCCTTGTCTCCATGCATACACTTTGCTCTTGCTAGCTTGCTGACCAGTCTTTAAATATATTGCTTGAATGGCCCCATTCCATTAGGGAGCTGACATGTCTCCCTTTAGAGTGTTATTAATATCAGTCCTTGAAAGCATTTAACCAATGACAATCTAACATTAGCTCACAATGGGATTTAAAGACATTACAGTTCATTAATTTATGGTTTATTGCTGCCTTCTTCCAATCTGTTGCCCTTTCTCATTACAAATGGCAAAATAGCAAGCTAAAAAGTCCACAGTATCCTGCATAAAATGCTGCATAAGGGCTTCATTTATTTGTTTACTGGTATGATTGAAACACACAAATCCCGTTCCTGTTTTGCAAGTCAATTGCAAAAGAATAACTGCTGGCTGTCTGGCAGATACTATTTTAGCTTCACTTTTCCTCTTCTGACCATTTTTCTTCCTGCACAGCCAATTTACATATTATATTTTTCTCTCCTATAAAATATCAGTAAAATATGAGAATCATAAGACATTCCAATCAAGCTGAATTCAATAAATAGAATAATATTGTTTAAAACTTTAGCTAGGATCTTCCTGAGGAAAAGGATAGATTAACAGTTACAACTGATTTAAGAAATGCAGACAGGATGATGTACAGTTCTGTCATAACCCTAGTTCCTTGCAAAATTAGATCAACATAATTGAGCTTTAATTGTTCAAAGAAAACATAAAGAACAAAAATATGTCAAAATAACTTTCCTGGGAATCAGAATAAAATATTCCATGTCTTCATTCCATGATCTGTACTTTGAAGTGTGCTTCCTGGCAAGCAGGGAAGCGGCTGTGCTGCCAAGGACCTGGGAGCCTTGGTGGACACTCTGTTCGACAGCATGTGCTGCCAGCAAGGAAAGCCAACAGTTTCCTGGGCTGTGTCAGCAGCAGCAGCAGCACAGACCAAGGGAAGTGATGAACTGCCTGTGCTATGCACATGCTGGACCACAGCTACAGTGCTGTGTCCAGGTTTGGTGTGCCAGGAAAGATGAGGAGTGAGTTCAGCAGAGGGTCATCAGGATGGTTGGTGGCTGCTTGTCCCGGGAGGAGAGGCTGAGGGAGCTGTGCTTGTGCAGCTGGACAAGCAGGGCACCTAGAGCAGCAGCAACACCCGTAGGAGGTTGTGGGAAAGAGCCAGGCTCCTCACAGTGCTGCGTGCTGGGATGGCTGTGGGCATGAGCTGGAATAAGAGAAGTTCAGACTGGATATAAGGAAAACCTTTCTCCATGAGGGCAGCCAAACAGCAGAAGAGGCTGCCCAGAGAGGCTGTGCTGCCTCCACCCTGTGGGGTTTGCAAGGCTCAGTTGTGTCCCAGTCCAATCCCGCAGATGACCCTGACTGGAGAAGGAAGTTGGACTGGAAGTTGGCTTCTTTCCAGGCCAAATTGTCCTATCATACTATGAACTTAACTGACTTTTGTTCCCAAATCCTTTTATATACATGCCACTGATAAGACTCCAGGGAAGCAAGGCTTGGCACTAAGACTAAATTTATCCAATAAAATAGTAAGATACTACAATGTTTCAAGATCAAAAAAAGGACGGATCTATCCTTGACTACAAAGTGTCCTTTTTCTCCTAATATCTTCATTAAGTCTTGTGTATACTTGTTCTACTGTAGGTTCAAATATCAAAACTCTCTCCTTTTTTCCAATTCTGCAGTACTTGAGTTCTGGAGTTAATAGCCTTACATTATGAAAGTTAACAGGGAAAGCCAGAGATTATTGTATGATCTGACTGTAAACTCATAATATATGAGTATGTTAATATAAGCGTTAGCAATGACAGTCATGGGATCAGAGACAGAACATGATCCCTGAATTAAGATGCTTACTTGAACATAACCAAAATTTTTTAGCCTGGTATTAAAGCATAAAAAACCCTAATAAATCAATGTTACTTATATATATTTTTAAAAACATATTTTGCATTTAAGTAAGCCCCTAATTGATATAAATCACTCCTGCCAAAACTAAATAAAGATAATGTTTTGGCTGGAGGAATGAGTTTATTCAACAAGATTTAGATGTGAAAAAAATATGAATGGTGACAAGGAACATTTGTGTAATTCTGTCCCATTCATAAAGTGTCAACTCTGCTCAATCCTCAAGTTGCTTCACAAGGGATCAATGGCATGCACTGCTTAATGGGAAGGGGTTTTTTTTTAATAAAAAGAAGCAGAATATGAGTGTGGGCAGCTTGGAGCAATCTCTTTTGAGTCTTCCACTACCTTAACAAGAATGGACCCTTTCATTGCCCTTATTACTGTTTTTCTTGGTGTTTATTGTCTCCTCTTCTGATTGAAACACCCAGGTGTAATGAATAATTTATAGAATTACACATTTACTCTTACAGAAAATGCAGACCATCAACATGTCTATATCAGTGATAAAAATGGGTAAGCAGATACACTAAAAGATAAATAGCAAATGCTTACAGAGCTTCACCGAAATCATCAGCCATCCATCCTTCATGTCTTGTGCTGCTCATCACAGACCACTAATGCTTTAGGAGCCACAGAGCAACTCAGATCCATCACTGTGGATGCTGTGACCAGGCCAATCTCCTCTGCAATCTGTGAATATGGCAAAGGTGAGACAGTAAAAGGGGAACTTCTTTTTTTTTTTTTTTTTTTTTTTTTTTTTTTTTTTTTTTTTTTTTAAGTGAAGGCTTGTCTGTCCAGAGAAGCCTGGGAAGACACAACAATTAGGGTCCCAAGTACATCAGGCTGTCTTTGCTTTGCCCCAACAGCTTTACAACATATGGATTTGTTTCTTTGTGAATAACTCTGAAGGATGTTTTCTATAAGAGATGACTGCAGAAGAACAGGAATTAGAGAATTAGGTTTCTATGCATATGCAACCTCAGTATTCATCTCCTATCAGACACTAGAAGACTTAAGTGGTTTTTTAGCCAGAAGTATTTTTTTTTACCTTGAAACCAATTACTGATTAAACAGTAGATAGGAAAATGGCCCAGTAAATTGATCATTCTTAATCAGATGCAGGCCAGAGAAGAATGGATTATTCAAGCTTAGTTGATGCTTACATTGAAAATAAAATGCAAAGTTAGTCACATATCAAGAGTAGAAAATGTTCATTGCTCAAAAAAGAAAAGGTTTTTCCTTGCAGTGTTGTTCAATAAATACTCTGATAATTTTTTCCCATAAAAGTGAATCTAGAGTACTGGAAATAGGAAATTAAATCTTAGTTTAAGTTGCTGACTCAGATCTGATGGATTTGGTAATGATTCAGCCATTGCTACCAATCTAATTTTGCACACATAATGCTACCACAAAAAAGAAATCTTACCTTTGTCATTAGTTTTTAAAAATGTCAAAGAAGTAATACTTCACATTGTTATAATATCTCCTTTTCAAAAGGAACTTAGTGTTGGCAAAGACAAATATTATAAAGCTCGTATTTTCTTTCTGGATTAGCTATCATGCAAGGAGGAATACTAAAGAATACTCATGGGCTTGTTGAAGGTTATTTAAGGTGTCTGTAGCAGAGTAAGGAACAGCACTCACACGTTCTGATTTCCCCACCCTGTGCTTCTCCTACCAGGTCATCCTGACTGAAATTTTGTTATCTCTGCTTCTGTGCAATCTGGAAAACATTCAATGCAGAAATTCTCTGCTTCACAGAGAAACAGACACTGGGATGTTCCAGTGAAAAAGTCAACACAGTGTAGCCATCTGCCTCCATCCTCCCACTCCTACTGAAGCAGCAAGGTCTACAACCTTTCTGCTGCTTTCCCACTTCAGTTCAGATTTACCTGCTCTTGTTGCAATGAATTTCTGACCATGTGTTCCCTAATATGCTATACATTACATGAATGAATATTTAAATGGGAAAAAAAAATGTGGTCACTCATTTATTTAAGTGACCTGATAATCAAAAGTAAAAAAAAAAAGATATTAAGAGGAAAAAGTCAACAGCGAATAAAGGGAGTATGAAGACGATTTAGGACTTCAAGTTCCTTTTCATCTAGGATTCCTGTACAAGCAACATTGACTTAAATGCTCTTAAATGCATTTTTGTTAACAAATCTACATGCAAGATGCAACAGAGCTAAAGGTGAGAATTATTTTCCAGCCTTGGCATCATGCTAATATCTTGCTATCAATATGGCATTGCATGATTTCTTCATCTCCCTGAGATGGAACATTAAGCTTGAAATACCCAGTACCACTTCCAGGGCTACTATTCTTCTGAAGCATTTTTACAAAAGGAAAAGTGAAAAATCTGCCACCAAGGAAAACCACATACCACAGCAAAACCAGAACTTCATGGTCAAGAGCAGATGAAAATATTGAAGCAGATGCCTTAAGGAATACACACAAGAAAATTCATTTTAAATACAATGCTTACTGATTTTTATGCTGCATTTATGCATCTGGAGAAATGCATAATGTGATAGCAGAGGATATTTCCTGTTATTAAAATTCTTCCTTAAAGTAAACTGCAAGATTTTAACAACCTTTTGAGTCCCAAATAGAACATCTCAAAACTTTCTGCTAGAATGAAGTACTAATCTGTAGAGCTCCCTAGACTTTTTGATTTAAAATTGAGGTACAGCAATTACCATTCCATTTTCCTCTCATGAGTTAGAATAACCATTATAAATCATCAGGTTGAATATGGTTTATTCAACTGCTATTATCAATGAGGATATCATTTTCACAACCACATAGGAAACATAACACTCCTTTCAAGAACAAATTACCAATTTATAAGTATAAAATTAATTAAAATATGAAAACATAAACTTTTTTTTTCAATTATTTAGTATTTCTATAACTTTGGCTGATTGTTTTCCTTTTTGTTGTGATGTGGAAAGATTCTGTCAGACTGTCTCTTCTGACCTGTTCTTCTCTCTATCTACATATACTATCATGCCACTGCAACACTGTTCCTTTGAATCTCATTTTATTCTGAAACAGCTTTTTTATTAAATGTTCTGTTTCACTAGAATGTTTCTAGAAATACTTTTTTTACAATGTATGAAGAAGAAACCTCACTGGAAAAGCTGAACTGTGAACACAGAACTTTATGACATAATGACTCGATGCAAAGGTAAATTAAAACAAAGGCTTGATGACAACATTTTGGCATAAGTGTAATTCTTATCTACAAAACTCATCAAAGGGAATAACACTTCAAAATTATGTCATTCATTAGTGTGCATTTGGCTTGAAATAATTCTTACTTTGCCTTCAGTGAATAAAACTGCAGTAACTTCAGTTGGCTACTGGTGGTTTTATGATTTGACTGAGGAACCCAAATTTAGCATTACCGCTAAGAGGAACTGAGTCTGCTCCACCCTCACTCATGTTCTCTCCCACTTGCCAGCACTGATCACTCAATCCTCTGTTTGTAAAATAGCGATATTCTGAAGAGGAAATCTGAACTCTTTGATTTTTTCCTAATGAGTTTAACTCCCCGAAGCAGCTCATTGTAGAATACTGAGAGACTCAGTAACGAGCTGAATGAGGCTTGTAGGAACTAATGAAGCTTGCAGGAACTAATCTAGTTCTACCTCCGATTCTCAATTCTCTCTATTTCTTAAAGTTTGGGAAACTTGCTCAGTCTATTCCTACCTCAAACATAGCAGCTGAACTAGTATTTTCATCATTTCTACAGATATGAGCAGACTACAGAAACTCGCTAAGTGATGATTTTGCTGAGGTTCAGATTAAACTTAATTTCAACTGTACCTATAAGAACTTTAATGAATTGTCACAATTTTGATTAAAATGTGTTAATATAATTTAAACAGTAAATTCCAAATTACAACAATTGGATTGAAATATGGGAACATTTGAGAGAAAACATATGAATTGTTTCAATTAATGCTGCTTTCAATGACAATTTCTAAATTTAAACCTTTGCCCCTGAGTTCTCATTTTGCTGCCCTTTCTTTCCATTTCAGATGACAATGTTAACCCACCAACGCATCTGATACACTGTCTTTCCTAGTTCTACACTGGGCCATTTTCCAAGTCTCTGTTCCTACCTGTGAGGTGCTCGGGGACCATGCCAAATATATGAGAGAAAATACAGGGCCAACAGTCTCCACATACACAAGAAGATCTCACTTCATTTCACCAGTGCAGAAGCCACAGCGAGTTTAACAATCAGCATAGGACTGTGCAACCACTGCCCAAAGAATAGGAAACTTACTTACAACAGAACTACCATTTTCTGCTCAGACTGCCAGGCACAGATCTGCAGCCTTCTTTCCCTCAGGAAATCATGATGGAGGATGAACATTTAAAGAAACAGGCCAGCTTTCCCTGTACATGCCCTATGAGAACAGAAACAACTCACAGGCATGATTTCTACCTCCCCCAGAAAGGATTAGAGAGAAGCACTTGTTTCCCAGATTACTGTGAAGGAATATCAGCTCTGACTGGAGTGCTAACACCATGCCTGGAGCAGAACAGGTTACCAACCCCGCGACTCTTAGCTCTGGTCAAGAAAACATGCAGGGAAGGATTCAGCATCATTTCAGGAAGTCACCATGCTGTAAAAATTTAAATCTCAGCAGAATTATCTCGGTGTGTAAGTCTCACACTACCTGGACATATGGGGCTCAGTTTCACCCTCATTAACAGTTTTCACTCATTCTATTAAAGGAGTATCTGGAGTTGCTGCACTTAAGCAGCAATTAAAAAGCATTTTAGGTTTAGTCAGTTATTTGATAACACAGAGAATTTTTCTCTGTTAAGGGACCTATTCATAAAAATCTGATACATAACAAAGCCTGAGTTAATTTGTCTTTATGGAAGGATACACCTTTAAATTCAACCTTTAATAAGAGGATATAAAAAGGTCTTACAAAAGCAGATGAGAATTTTTGTCCACTACCAGCATTTGGAGGAGCTCAGGTGTGGGGCCTCTAATGATTTTTTCAGTGTCGTGTTTCAAGTCAGTGGAAAAGCAGAAACTAAATGATGGTCTCCTGACACTCAGGATCTTTACGTCAGCTATTGTATTATACCACTTCTCTGTTCCCTGTGTGAACTGCAACTTGGAACAGAAAAAGGAATAAGGCACAGTCACCTTGCTGGGGTCTGATGAGTTACCACAGCTCATCTGAACCACACTGTGTGTGTTTACCCTTATTCTGCTCTCAATATGAGGAAATCCGATTCAGTTTGAGATTCCTTCACTGCTGACTAAACTAAATCAAATTTACTTTATGATTGCCATGGGCTAAGACCAAACTCATAAAGAGTACTGAAATCCACAGTAAACCACAGGTTTACCTTTAACTTGCTTACCTGATAAACCCTTTCTTTTGATGAGGTAAATGTCACGCTGCTCAAGACCTAAAAACCTTACCAAACTATTGCCATTATTTATATTTACTTATAACTGGATTATCTATCTGTGGTCACTATTTTAATCACTGATCTGATGTCTTTCCAATATATAATATGCATATATAATGTACATATTATGTGTATACAGTGTACATACAAATATAATCCTGTACTCATCCTCACATCACTGAAATGAGCAGCCCCAGATTTTTCATGCCCCTTCATCTTGCAGCCTTGCAGAGGGTTAAAAATCAAGGAGGATATACAAAAATATTTGAATCTTCAAAATATTTATGTAGTAGACAAGGCATGAAAGCAGATTTCCCCTCCTGCCTCCCTAATTCGTTCAATTTTGCCTTCTGGAACCTGTTTTACTTTCTGTACTAAAGAATATCAAGAGCTGTTTTCTATCTGGTCTGTTTCAATCTGTAATAAAAAATGCCTATTACCCACACTGTCAGACTGTAGAGGACTCTCCAGGGAAAATCCTGTTTCTTGAGCTACAGGATGGACAAGGAACTAAAGCACACATTACAGTGGCTAAAGCAGACAGACTGAAGAGTATAAAGGTTTCTCTGTCCTTGTATTTATGACAGGATGAGGTGGACTATTTCAGCTACATGATACTCTCTATGAGCAAACACAAACACAAGCAGATGCCAAAAGAAAACACATTTCTGTTTGTGCAATAACAGCAGATGGAGGATTGTCATGGAGCCTGCAAGGTAGGGCATTCATTTAATATAGATTCATACTTGCTGATCATGCTCATGCTTACTTCATATCACCTCATCTGGTGTTTCTCTTACCCTAGTTTTTTGCTTGGAATCATCAGAGTGAATATTTTAATGTGCTAATCTTCTAGAGACAAGCACAGAGAGAATAGTTTCCCATCACTTTAATTATTGGATAGCACACTGTCTGGAGTTCCCAACAGCCACAGTTTCTACTTATTGGAAAACCTTTAACTCTCTGTGAGGAGTATCATTATCTGATACTTTACAAGTGAAGTGTTTGATGAGAACATGATTAATCAGAAAGTATTCTGAACAGCTCAGCTCTTGCTGACAGGCCCATAATCAAAGAGGCAATAAGAATGTGCACTAAAGCAATTTTGTGATTAACATATACATGATTCTGGCCACTGCTGTATGCAAAGCAAAGCATTGAGGACAAGGGGACAGAAAATGAACAAAATTTCTAATTTACATAATTTTTCAAATGGAACCTGAATGAGCAGGAATAAAGCTGCAATAATCTTCTGCCTTCAGCCTATGAGAACAGTAAATGCAAAATCTAGTAAGTAATATATTTTCTTTACTTGATTCCAAAACTACTGGCACTCCTTATTCATTTTCTCATAGCCTAGGACATGTCATGTAGTCAGATTTCAAAAGAAGTTTTATATTTATCTGGAAGAAAAGCTGGGCCAGGCATGGCAAACAGGCATTGATTAGTATCAGCCTGACAAAAAGATTCTGCAAAGATCTTGCCAAATGACAACACCACCCCCATCTTCTCACTGTGCTATCTCGATAGTTTTTCTTTTACCTGTTTTCTTTTTTCATTTTCATTGTTTAATTAAGGTGGGAGTTTGTCTTGTAGTCTTCCAGGCAGCCTAACCAAAAACAGTGACAGAGCAGTGATTCTATCCACCTGTTGGGGACAACTAAAAGATCTCCAGAAGGAAAACTTTATTGGTTTGCTCACATCCAAAGCCTTCTTCATATATAAAGAAAGCAGGAGAAGGACCAAGCCCCAGAAGTTTTAAATTCTTTTGTTTCATTGAACTCCTGTGTTCCTCATCATGCTTAAAACACTTGCTACGATATTGCACCAAAAGAAAAAATATGTGATCACTAAGCCTCTCAAAATACCTGAAGGTATGAAAGAGTTATTGCAAGGTTCAGCTAAGGTATTAATTTTAACACTGTCACAGTAAATGACATACTTTAATCCTTCTTCACTGGCAGATAAGCTACCTTAGGATCTAAGAATATGCACATAAGTAGCAAGCTGTGAAGTAGTGTCCTGCAAGATTGTACCTCAACTAACATCACAGTAACTTTGCTCTGTGCCATATTCTAAGAAGGGGAACTGTGGACATATCTGCTAGGGATGCTTCCTCTCTTGAATTAGTAGGTCTATGCCTACAGGCAAAAGTATCTTGAAAATTACTTGAGACAAATCCTCCATTGCTGCAATCCTGGTAATTACCCTTCACTTGGGCAGGGAGCGGGTGTAAAATACAGCAGCACTTTTCAGATACTTTGTCTTCATTTTGCACAGATGTAAATCATTGCAAAGGTGCAGAGTTATGGAGAATCTGGCACTTTATAAATATTAATTAGCAAAGAATTACACTGCCCCGTTGTGGTGCTAAGCATTATCATTCCCATTTTATAAATGGTGCTGCAGTCACAGAACAAGGTTAATTTACTAGTTCACAACAGCACCAGACAATGACAGAGCCAGGAATAGAATCCAGGTGCCTCACAGCTACTTGTTAATCCTGTGAGCCCCACAGCTGTACTTTTTTTTGTGTTTGCCTTTCTCAGTGTGTCCGTTCCCCAAAACAGCTAAAATAACATCATATAGCTGTCTCTTTACCTGGGGAAAATATGTGAAGATTCCCTGCAGCAAAAAGCTGTCAATGTCACAGCACAACACAATCAGCCAGGGATGGTTTCCCCTGGGACAAGAGGCATGACAACCAACAAGTTAAGTGAGCAGCTCAAAGGGATTTTTTGTTGACAAAAGGTTAGTTTAAAAATGTCATGTTAATTGTGGTATTTCCATTGACTGTCCAACATTAAAAGGCTTAAGAACACACCCTGCTCAGTCTAATGATTGAGATACATTATAGATTGTAAACAAAATTCAAAGGATTCAAAGGGTTGATGGTGCAACAAGAAACTTTGATATTTTGATGAATCTTGGATTTTTATGATTTGCAATGCTAAGCAAAATCTTCTGTGCTCTGGCCAGAAATACTGAGGGTAAGGGAAACAAACAAAAAGAAAAGCAACTTCTCAGGAAAAAAGTGTCAAATACTCTCAGTATTTGACAATATCTGTCACATCAAGACATAGATAAAAGGGACACTGAAAATGAAAGGTTTAGGAGCAGAATAAAACTACACAACTACTCTTTAATCTACTCCAAAAACCAAATCACATTCCTGTTTTAGAAATGGCTTATGTCAATTAAAAAAATTCATTTTAGCAGACTGAAAATTACCTGACCAGAATTCCATCATCAGCATCATCAGAAGTCTCTGTTAATTTGAAAAGCAAAGGTACAGAGCACTGGTGGTTTCAGAATTTGTTTGACAAAGTTCATAGTCACACTTCTGTATTACAAGATGCAAAACTCAAAAGTTCAGATGAAGGACACCACAATCCACCAACAAGCACAGGAGTTAGTCCAATACTTCTGGAATAAATAAGAGAATAAGCACTGTTCTGAGTGTTATTTACCACTGAAGAGAACTCTTTCTGATAACTGCTAAATGGTCAAAGTTCAGTGATTTGGGGACATCTCAAAGTAACCAGCTGTCCTTACCAAGCATGAACTGCTGGGGAAGCCAAGAACAGAATGAGTAGCTGAAGCTTTCTCATCTCTGCAGGCGGTAATGCAAATATCAACATGGTGGTCTACAAGTACTTCCACTATTCCTGCAGCAAACACAAAAGGTAATTAAATTTAATAATACACAGTAGTGAAACAGTCAGGTGAAGCAAGAAAATCAGACATGAAGCAACAACATTTTGTATCCTACCAGAAGTTATCTAAAAGAAAACTCTGCCAGGAGTTTGGACAAAATGATAGTGACAGATTCATTTGCATTACCAAATCACTACAATCTAAAATTAAATATATTAAGACCAAACTATTTCTCTTCATATATGATTGCTTCAGCCCCACTTAGATTTGAGTGATAAACTATCTGCAGTATGAGAAAATATGAAGCAAATGGAGGTGAAGCAGAACTGGCATGGATTGAAAGCTGGCTGGATGGTAGGGCCCAGAGGGTGGTGATGAGTAGCACAAAGCTGAGTTTGAGGCCAGTAACCAGCGGGGTACCCCAGTGGTCAATGCTGGGGCAAAACTACTTGACATCTTCAATCATCTGGGCAGCATGGGAGGCAATGGGCACAAAATGAGACACAGGAGATTCTGCCTGAACACAGGGAAACGCTTTTTCCCTGTGAGGGTGACTGCACACTGGCACAGGTTACTCAGAGAAGCTGTGGAGTTGCCACCCTTGGACACATTCAAAAGTCTCCTGGAATTGTCCCTGAAAAACTGCTGCTAGGCAAATCTGCTTGAGATCAGATGATTTCAGAGGTCCTTTCTAACATCACCATTCTGTGATTCTATGAAACATAAAAACATAAGTACCAACATAAGTCCCAATATTGCTACTACGGCTATCAGAATTAGAATAAAAATTTGATTTTTAAATTAATTTCTCCATCATCTGCATGTTAGTTTCTATGTTTGAAAGGAATATAGTACAATGTAGAGATGTTTCAAATACTGGTGACTTGTAACAGTCTCTCTAATGGTGCTCCACTTCCTGGGGATAACTGGGACTTGGCAAACAAACAAGAACCCAACTTTTATACAAGGAGAAACCCCCACTGCTCTATCTTCAGTCTGGAACAGCCCTGCTTTCCGGTCAGCCACAAAACTGGGACATACTGAGCTTTAGTATTCTGTGCTGCATTCATCTTAAACTGAATTTCTGTTGTCACAAAAGGGATACTGCAGCTTTGTCTGATACCACTGAAAAACCCTTCTCTTAACCTCAGCCTGCAATGACCAGGTACTAAGTTTCTGAAAGTGACATCTGGAAGACAGTAAAAATAGTCAGATTTGGAAGACTCTTGGCATGTTGTTTAAACTGCACAGTTTTATCTGTCTAAACAAATAAGCAAACAGACTACATAGAAGCATGTATTTTATCCCTGGCTTTATTTATCTGGGATTCAGAGACAAGTCATTAGAAGAAATGTTTGGTTGTTTCGTGACAACATTCAAAAGCTAAATGTCAGCTGAAGCATCAAAATTTCTTTGTTGATCACTTAAGCAGTTTTAGAGCATGATGCAAAAAAGCAAATAATCCCCAACATTGCTTTTACTTGAAAAATTCCTGTAATGAGTCAATAAACATTCATCTGAAAAGGAGTAGGGGACACGTAAAAACTTCAAGTAGACAGTTCTTTAAACAAGCAGAAACTGCAGAAGGAAAGATTAGTTTAACGCTGGGGGTGCAACTCGCAGCACTCAAACAAAAACAGACTTCCGCAGTTTTTGTCCCAGGCATTCAGTGTTCCTTCCATTCAAGGGACTCAGTACTGGGTCTGATATCTACCTTATTCAGCTCTCACCTCAAACAACCTCTGTGATATATCTCCTGTGTCTCCATTTGCTTCTTGTACTTGACAGTGTAGAAATACAGCAATGTTATTCTGTGAAAGATCTTTCATGCAAAATGTATCTCAAAGCAGTGCTCAAACTTAAATTAAACATTGCATTACAATACAGAAAAAAGATGTTATGCTGCCATTTTAGTCTGAAAAGGGGTAAGAAAAACTGTGTGAGGAACCTGCATGTTTACTGTGTCTCATTACCTATACTAAAAGTGCTCAGTTTACCAATAGAAGTGCCCATTATTCCCTGATGACACTAGCTCTGCTAAATGCCCTGAAAATTAGCTTGATCAATGCACTGGTTTGGGTCCTTACTCATCTTTCCAGCATTTCACTTTTCAAACTTCCTGTTAATACCCATTCTGAGAGCATTTTGTCCTGGATTCAACCAAAGGTTAATGATACTTTAATGGAGACTTCATGTCTCTCGAAGCTGATGACCATCACTGACATTTTCACTCAGACAAGCTCATTCTCTGCTGCTCTGTATCTTTTGTAATTAGTGTTACTGTACAAACCAGATGCAACATTAGAAAATAGAAATGGTTGTGTTTTAAACTCTTCAAGATGAGTGCAAATGACCATATAGAGAAAAATATGTTTTTTCAGAAAGCAGCATTATATCTTGTGTTGCAGAAGATACTACATCAGTGCCAGTGACTAAAATTTTGGGGGCAATGCTTTCGTGTGTAAAAACACATCAGTACATTCACAGAGTCGTATTGCAGAAGTCAGTGGGCTGCCAATTTTCAAATGCTGTAAACTCCCACTACTGGTTTCAGGATTGCAGTCTGACAGCTTTTCCTGTCTAACTAATGCATACAAAGCCTCCAGGATAATTATTCATTTGATGAAGCTCTTTCTCTTAGTTTACTAAAGATATTAAAACCCAAACACTGTCTGCAGATCCACTGCATGTGGGGGGGAAAAAAAAAAGATAGTCCTTGTCTGCACCCAGGAGCAGAAAGAAGCAGATGGTGACCTCAGTATTAATGGCTCGTAGCAGGCAAAATTCCCATTGGCACAGAGGGGTCTGTGACATTGTAAAGAGCACATGGCTCTTCATGTAGCCAGTGCTGAGCAGCACAGCAGTGTCCTTCCAACTGTGCTTAGGGGAAATGCACCAGCATCAGCATTCCCCCAAAGCACATTTCCCCACGGGAAATGCACCCAGACACTGGTTTAGATGTAACAGCCTTTTACAGTGTTTCCCAGTTCATGATCCCATTTCTCATTTGTTGCTTCAGTGTGTGAATGCAGGAATGTCTCCTTCTCTTCCCACAAATAACTCAAACTTAGAGCCTCAAAAATGCTGAGCAGTGCTCTATGGCTCTGGCTGAACGATGCACTTTACACCAGTATTTGACCCAAAAGCAAACTGAGAACTGTGTATTCAACAGTACAGTCTAACACTGTGATCACCTAGAGAAACACAGCAAACAGTGAGAATAAATGCTACACAAACAATGTATGTAACAATGCACTTTGCAAATATTGAGGAATACATTCGGTGCCAGTAGCAGCATTGCTTCCCCTGAAAAATGGACTTGGCAATTCTGCTTGCTGTTAATAAAAGCAGACACTTCTTCACAGAATATACATTTTTAATACTGAATTAGTCGTGACAGGTCCTCCTTGCCTACCTACACACATGTCAAGGAAAGGAACAATAAGCTGTCCTCCTGCTTCTTCCTTCTTAAGTTTTGAATTACACTTACTCAGTATCAAAATATTATGAGCCTCTTCTCCTAACTCCTCCATCACTAGTATCACTAACACAATGTGAAATCGGTTATGTGTTTCTGAATTTAACTGATGGCGCCAGGGTTACACAAGTATTGTGACTGAACTTGGTGAGAGATCATAAAGGAAAGAAAGGGAACTTTATTTCAGTCAAAATTAATTTCACTCAGTCACTGTCCTTCTCTCATGGTTTTAAGTCATTCATTCTTTCACAATCATTCTTTCATATCCATATATTCACAGGCACTAAGGAACCTGGCCATGATGGACAAGGACAGCACTTCTCAATTCCTCATAATGTCTTCCAGGACCTTCTTACACTGGAGATTATGGTCTAATGTTTGGACATGCCTTTTATACCTTTGGTTTAAGGACTTTCAGCATTAAGACAGATAATGACTGTGAAGCACTCTGTCTTCATATTGCCCTACCTCTCTGATGATTTACTTGCTATCTTTTTGTCTCCTTATCTGGGAGTTTTATAAATCTAATTCTTTATCTTCCTGCCATATTATGATGAGAAATGTCCAGCAAAAATATACTTAAAGACTAGGCAGAGATTTTTTTTGAATGGTCCTATGAAAGGACCCTTGCAGAGAGCAACAAACACACACTGGCTAATTATCACATTGCTACAGGTCAGGACTAGCACATGACTCTGAAGAAGTCAGGACTAGAGGGATGCTCCCTTTCTGATCTGGCAGTAATTAGGAATGGCAGTCTTTATGCTGATGCAGTCCCCATGCTCTAGGGCCAGATGCACTGAACACTCGTAGCTCTGAGACCACCTGCCAGGGAAAAAGTAGAACTATCATCTGCTGAACATGGCAAGGGCACCTGCTTGATAAGATGCTCTTCCTGCATAATATGTTCACTGTACCACATTCCTTAAAGCCCTAAATAACATAATGATCTAAAAATCTACTGTTAATTTTTCATGCAGATTGTCAGATTTGTGTGTGATTGTGCAAGTCTGTGAATGCTATGAGTAGGTGTGAAAAAAACTAGAGCTGAGCTGCAAGAACTGGAGTGAACTGGGAATAAATCCATCCCAGCCCTAAGTGACGATATAAATACTTCTCCAGCTCCATATATGGTGAGAAGACACTAGACTCCATTTCCTCTCACTATCCACACATCCTAGCAGATTTTATGAAGCACAGGAAGAGCCCTGCTGCCTACAATCGGTCTAAGTCAACTATTTTACTTAGGTCTCTTCCTACATGCACCACAAAGAGCTGCACATTTCAAACAAGCTTAATCATCAAATGCTTTACAGACCTAAGCACATAAGCAGAAGAGCAGCTAAGAAAAACAGAGAGGCCAGAAAAGAAAAAAATATACATTTCTGTCAGAATCATTGAACTAGACACAGTGTTGGCACAGAAGCAGCACTCAAATAGCGGAAGCTGCAAGGCAAAGTTTTCACCTGCAGGAAGTTATTGTCAGTTCTATTATCACACTAAAACCAACAGAAAGCCACACCAAATATCAGATGAGAGTGTCACTAACGGACAGGAATTATAAAAATAATAAATGTCCAGAAATTACTGATTTGTAGGAAGGCAGTAATGGTTTGATCTGGATCTGCCTAGATCTCATTCTATAGAAAGACAATGTAAGAAGACAAAAGGCTTTCAAACCTAAGAAGGGACAGGTTATATGAAAAAAAAAATTTCATCTTTTAAGTTGCAAAATATTCCAAGTGACCACATCTGACATAATGAAAATGAATGGGTTTTCCAAACAAATCTCTCCTCTGCTCATTGTGACCTTGGAGACAGATCCTTGCTTGTAGGCATCACTTTGGAGAGCTCAGTGGCTTTCTGGATTGCATCAAACTTTGCCAATCTCCTCTGAGCCCAAGGAAGTTCCTTTGGCTATCTCTGGGTCCTGCTGAGTGCTCCTCTGGTTGATCTCTGTCACAATGAGCTGCAGACTCCCAGGTTGCACTGAATGACCTCCTGCCAGACTTGGAACCTTCTCCTCAAAACAACACCCATCCCCTGCTGTCCTTTCCAAAGGCTCTCCTTTCCCAGCTACTCCATGTAGGGACACAGCATGCAACTGCGAACATGCACACCAAACAAATACCATCTGTCACTTTTGGGAATTTAATTTGTGTAGGCATTGACCTGAGACAAGCTCTGTAGGCAAGAACTGAACTACATGCAGTCTCCCTGACTAAGCTGAGAGGAGCAGACGTAAATTTCCTTCCTCTAAGCCACTTCCCCTAGATCTCCCAGTAAACACATTTTCTGCAGGCCTTCTGCTCTACAGTGGGGTGAATTATTTTTGGCACAAGCGAGTCCCATAGGCTTTGATGGAAGCATCTGGGCCTAGGTCTCCCCATCCCCTCTTACATAGGTGAAGTTATGCCCCAATTACATTAAAAATATCAGTGTGCTCCACACTGATCCCGCAATGAAGACTATGGTGCGTGGATCCTGTAAGAGGCACCCACCTCCTGGTGCCCTGAGAGGGTCCCTGTGGCATGGCTTGACAGCCAGCCTTCTCACACAGCCAAAACTGCACCCTTCACCTGCACTGCAGGCCAGAGCATGGCTGTCACATCACCCACCCCTCGTGTCATGGGGATGGGAGGGGCAGAGACAGCAAGGTTCACTCTTGTCATCTGAGGAGCCCCTGAGGAGACTGGAGAGAGCAAGGCAGATTGATTGCTCTGGAATGAGAAGTCTGCTGTGCATCAGGGAAGCTTCTCACGCTGCCCTGCAGTGAGAATGAATGTGCTCTAGAACAGTTTGAATTCTCTATGTCTTATTCAGTCACAAATGCTCCCCAACAAGTGATTAAATCAGTAGAGGTAGCAAAATGAGGGGGGGGGGAAGCCCAGCTGCCCCAAATCACAGAAAATCCTGAAAGAAAGTTAAAAAAATCCTCCAGATTCAGGAGTCCAACTCATAGCCCTGGGCAAAAAACCTGTCATGAATTTCCTTTGCCTGAGGAGTGAATTATGCTAACTTTCCTGGAGAGTTTGGATAAGGAAGCCAGTTCGTTTTTGGAAAATGGTAGCTGGGATACACCTAAATAGTTCTTAAATCAGAAGACCAAACCTTTGGTACCTCTATTCCAGCCTGTGGGCCTACTTGATTTTAATTGCTTTCAAACTCTAGTTGGCCAAATATTCTCATTCTATTCTATTCTATTCTCTGTATCTAAAGTCGCATGAGTTTAAATCTGTTTGTAGACAGAATTTCCTCCTTTTGAAGGGGCGGCATACCAAGATTTCATAGCGTAGAACTGAATTACAAAGGGATGGCAAATTTTATTATCTGCCTGATTTCTGCATGGGAGGTGTCTTTTGCAAATAATCTGGGTATTTTCACCTGAATCAAAGCTTTTTCAACAGCTATGGGCATCAGGATCTTCTTCCACTATTTAAAAAAAAAAAGTTAGCAGTAGCAAAATGAAAGGGTGGATGGATGACATGAATCATGTAGGAAAACTCCACAGAGAAGATCACACCAAAATGCAACCCAGTAGAGAGGCAAGGCCATTCAAAAATATTGGTGAAGTAATGGTTCCAGCAAATGATCTGCAAGTCCAGAGAATTAAGGAAATTGCTGACAGTGTTGATTTCATGATTAAAGATATAGATATGGAAATATGCCAATCATGTAGATGCAAAGGGGAACTGCAACTTGAATTGAGAAGGAATCTTTGTTTTCACTTCCTCCTAGAGACTCTGCAGAGACAGCTATGACACTGCTTTGTTCCAATTACAAATGTTGTTAATGACATATGTAGAACACAGATTGTAACTCTCCTCAGATCATTCTATATAGAATAGACTATAATTGACTCAAGTCATCACATCTGTAAGTCAAAGAAAATGAGGTCCAGACCTCTAACCAGTGGATTTCAATTTCTCATTTTTGTCATTCTCAGTATTTTAAACTGCCATAAAATACTCTGAGCAGTTTTGTTAACCCCGCAGAAGAGAGGTTTCATCAGTTTTGTCTACTCAAATGTTTCTATTCAAAACTCTGTTTATCACCTGAAAATCACCACACAAATTAGACTGAGACCTGGATAGCTACAGCCATTCCTGTTGCAGTGACAACCCTACCAACACTCAGAAAGAGACAGACACCACCTGCTAGTTTGCAAAACCTTTTCAAAACCAGCTGCCAGAGATAAAGCTTCTTCCTCAAGAAAACCTTCTACCATGACAGCCAGATGATGATCCAGAGACAGCCTGCACCTTGCAGCAGGACTGAAGATGGCTGATTTTGACAGTCAAAATTAGGAGAGATACCTTGCTACGGATTGCAACCAGTTAAGATTAGTCAATAACCCGGAGAGACATAAAAAGGCTCTTACATCAACAACAGAGCTCAGAAGAGCTGAGTAAATTCAAGAAAGGAACACAGTGCTTCTCTGGGAGGGAAACCAACATTTTTGTAGCATTTTACTAGAGACACCACTGAAAAGCTCAGAAACAAGCATCACTGAAACATTCAAGATTTTAAGTTTTCTCTTCTTCCTTTTAAATGGAATATACTGTGATAAAACAAATCACAGCATAGGAGGCGTTTTACTAGTGCATCTCTTCAAACCAACCTAGCTTTATGAACTATTTAATAGCTCAGAAAATTAGTGAGAGATATATTAGTTTTGATCGTGATATGCTATATGTCAGTTTTGTAAGTAATTGCAATTTTCTATAATAATCATTCTGACTGACTAAGCAGCTGTGAATACAGAGTCACACTCCACAGCAAAGCAAGTGCCTCCTCTTTGAGATACACATAATTGCCATGTCAGGTGACAAATGTGGCAGCTATATTGACATTACAGCCAGAAGTGGTACAAATGCTCCTGTAGCCAAGACTGCTTTTCTCTTGTTACCCTTCATATTGATCAGGAGCCCAAGGAAAGTCTAAGACACTGTACCTCTGGCACTGAAAAAATTACAGACTCATTTAGCAATTTCTTAAAACTCCAGTGAATTGTCAGTACAGAAATCAGGTGGTGGCATGACTATCCATTTCTCATTAATCTGCCCTCTGGCATGTGTCAGTGTTCTGAGAGAATTTTGTTTTAATATGCTTTATATGCTTTATTAAAGCCATTCAAGAAATATCAAATGTGTAAGTAATTTTTCACTGAAGGACAATCATATGGCAGTCCCTAGACATGGGCTAATTATTTTTTTCCTTGAATATTTTTTAAATAATATCTGGCTTCATCAATGAAAGAGTAATACTTTGTCATCACTCAGATTCATGTTATTGGATCTGCTGGATCTTTAGAGGACACATACCACGTAAACAACACGTACAATCTCACTTACTAACTTAAATGAACTGACTCTTCTAAGTTAATATGCCTATGTTTACTCATCTATAATTCCAAAGTGTTAATGAACCCGAAACAGGGTTGAATTATGTACAAAAAGATAGGTCCCTCAATTGAAACGCCAAAGAATATATTCAAGGTAATGTTATTTTTCTCTATTTCCACAGCTGTATTTATTAAACAGTTATATCACTATCTCAAACCACTAAAACCTCAGAGATGGAGGAGGTAGGGAGGGAACTATGTCCCCAGTACCTCCACATGGGTGTGTTTGCTATTTTTAGCCCAGCTTTGGACTTTCACAAGTCTAACATAACAATCTATTTTTGTCCTTTTTACATATTATTAAGTGGGACCTGTTAGAAGAATTCTAATGGTATTGTTTAGAAATGTTCCACTCCCATGATTTTCCTTATTAGAACCATTGCCCTCCACAGAATTATTGGTGTGATTCTAATTGGCCTCCAATGCTTTTAATCAAGAGAATTTATAGTTGTTCCAGTTAAAAAAAAAAAAAAAGAAAAAAGAATGAAAAACTGGATCTTATAACTTTAAAGATTAATAAAGCCTCAGTATAAAATGTCACTGCTCATTCTCAAAATGAATTCTATTTGATGTGGAGAAAGGGGAAATGTGAAGTTACAAAAAGTGTGCCAATGCAAGTGACTACAGCACACACAAGTGAAATGCCAGTTAAAAAGCCCTGACAAATTTCAATGTTTCATAAAGGTCATCTATTTTTTTGCTGCTAGTGCATGGGCAGTTTGCCTGACTTATGTAGCAGAGAAAAAGCAGGTTATATTTTACAGTCTGAGAACCATATGATAAAAGGAATAACCATTTAGCACATCAGCCAAGAAGAAACACCAGAAGGAAACATTTCCATGATCTATTTCATATACTTCTCTGCAATTATATTTTTTTTAACAGGTGTGCTGTAGGACAGAAGTGTTCTGTCAATTCACTGTAGATTAAAATCAATAAATCAAGCACACCAGAAATTCTCTTCTGCTTTCTTTGTAGATTGTAAAGAACTATATAGATATATCTGAGTCTCTACTGCCTCTCTCTCAAATATGTTTTGTTATTCTTCATAAACAAAACTGTGAACATATTTTGTGCTTACTCGAGAGAAGCATGTCAGGCTACACCAAGACTGTCAGAAAGTTTATTGTTCAGAACTGTGTAATTTTAACTTCACAACAGCTAAATGAAATACTACATACCCTACCCATCATGATGGCTCTTCAGGCCCTTGGGCAGAGATATTGTAGAAACTACCACAATGGAACACCTTTCTGCCTTTCTTCTCCATATACTTTATAATGAAAACATTGAAGAATTAGTTTCTACACAAATTTCTAGATCTTTCTACTTTTTCTCAGTGAAGTGTGGGGGGCAGGAAATCAATGATGTATTATTTAATACATAATCTGAAAACTGAGTCTGGTAAACATTTGTCTGCCTTCCATTCCTCTACACAGCAAAAAGGAGTTCCATTAGATATTCACTTCTCAATTTCTATTTTCTCATTACAGATACTAATCTCTCAATCCTATCCAGTCTTGTAAAATGGACACTACTGGTTGATAGATCTGAGCAAGCAGCACTTAAAAAAAAAAACCAATACTGGAAGGCTTCCAAAACCTAGATGGATTTGTTTGTCGATGAGACAATCAACCACACAGGAGAAATTTGTTTTAGAAATAAGAAGAATTTTAAAAATCCTGCAGAAACAACAGTTATTCAGACAGTGCTCACTCTTGTAGCTTCACAGAGCACTCAGGATCTGACACACATGGACCTCCTCAAAGTTCATCATGCATTGTCTTGCTTTCCAGTGTTCAAATTGCATTATCAGGTACAGGTTTCTTCCCATCCACATCCCCAGTTTATGTCCAGCAGGTCTGTCTCAGCTACATCATGTCAGCTTTTCTCCTTGATACAGGGAATACTTTCCTTATCTGAACTTCCTTGAGAACCATGGCAAAATGTTATTTTATGTACAACCTGACAAGGTGGCCTGAAAACGACATAGAAAAAGAGCTCTGAAAAATTTACACATTCCCCTGCTTTTAGATGCCTCGAAAAATTTTCATCTACAAATCCTGTAATTTGTGATTTGAGATAAAACGTAACTTAAGGTGTATATGTAACTTATTAATGCTCTCCTGCTCTCACATAGGGAGCTCTAAAAGCCCCAGAGAATAAGTCCTTTCAGTACACCTTGGGAAGGAGTAGCCAGAAGATGTACTTGATCTCTGTCTGGTCAACTGATGTCCTATTGGATATTATTTATTAGGCACCCCTGGGAACTTCACAGAGGTCTCAAAACGACAGATTGATGGGGTTGATACAGGAATTGTTTGCAAACAAGGTGCTCTGCTGGACCTTGCTTACAAATAAGGTGAAGATTGAGGCAACAAGGGCATGTGAAGGGTGCACCTGCCTCACAGACACCATGAGATAGTGGAGCTCAAGATCCTGAGAGGAGAGACTGGAAAGAAGCAAGATCACAGCCCTGGACTAAAAGGAAGTGTACAGAAGGTGAAAACAGGGTTAGGTAGGCCAAAGGAATACAGAGATGCTGGCCAAGCATGCAGAGACAGAAAAGCCAAAGTCCAGTGAAGTCTTTTACAAATGTGTAAGTGGCAATAAATGTAGCAAATAAGTTTTAGGTCCAAAACTGTTTGATGTCTTCTTTAATGATCTGGATGATGGGGCAGAGTGCACTCTCAGCAAATTTGCTGAAGACACAAACTGGGAGAAGTGGCTGATAAGGCAGAGGATTGTGCTGCTATTCCAAGGGACCTCAAAGCACAAGGAAATGACTGACAGGAATCTGATGGAGTCCAGCAGGGGAAAGTGTCCAGTCCTGCACTTGAGGAGGAACAATTCCATGCACCAGCACAGATCACACAGCTGGAAAACAGCTTTGCAGAAAAGGATCTGAGTTTCCTGGTGGACAGACAGTTAACCAAGAGACAGCAATGCCCCTTTTAAACAAAGAATGATGGTATCTAGATCTGCCTTAAATCTGTTTTCCCCCAAATTTTAAGATATATGTGTTATTTGCTTAACAAAACCTTCCCCAGGTAGAACAGTCTACTACTCACATTTTTAAGAAGAGAGGTAACAGAAAAAAGTCAGAAAACAGGTCAGTCAGAAGAAAATAAATGTAACCTGACATTACCTAATCCTTCCTTTTTTTCATATCAAGGTTCTTTTTATTTTATTATATTGTGCAATTTCTAACTTTTTGAACTACATGACTCAGAAAACATTTAAATTATGAACATTACAAGGGAAAAGCTTTAGTAATAAAAACAGAACACCTGTGACTTTCAAAACAATTAACTTGAAAAGGTCAGAAACATTTTGGCTCTACTCCACTGTTGTAGGTACTTAACAGAGCCTTTGTCTACAATCTAGGCTGTTAGATTCAACATTGCTACTTTCTGACTTTTCTTCAACTCAGCCACTAAAAATTTCTAGTCTATTTCAGAAAAAAAGTAGTTTTGTAACAAGAATGGAGAAGATGCATCAGGTATACGCAGGTAATGACATTTATAGTACTGCTGGTCTTTCTACACTTCATTACATTTTCACCTTTATGTTGTTTCAGATGGAAGAGGATCAATTCAGGCATGGACAAAACAAACTGGCCTCGGTTTGCAGCTACTACAGATGCTTTACATCCTCCAAAGTCTGAAAACAAAGCTGTTGCAGTCTAAATAGCATAGATGAAAGTGACATTTGCTCAGAGGACAGCTATTTATTATGTTATGAATGCAAAAATCAGGGGGATTAAAAGACAAAAGGTTAATATGATAATGCCCAGTCTCAAAGATGGCACATTAAAAGGTATCCAAGAAAAACTAAAATCAGAAAACTACCAAACCTTTCTTACTGTATCAGTCTGATACATGGAGAATTCCCATTCTCAAGCCTAGGGTTCAAAAAGGGTCTGTCCACACAGCTGAAAAAAAATGCTGGGACTCTCCTATACACAGACAGTGAAAGAAAAACTGTAGTTAATCGGCATTTTAGCTCCCATCCAGGCATAAGGTACCTAATCGTATGTATTGTCTTTGATTACAAGATTCCTAGCAAAGAAAAAGAAAAATACCTTTTTTTTTTTAGTTAGAGGTATTTATCTGGAAAGGTTTATCTTCATTTTGCATCAGAAGCAATCTTGCAAGCATCTTTGACACTTTAAGTGGAATATGCAGAAAAAGAATCCCTATTAGTATCCCAAACAAAGCAATAGAAAAGACATCAAGAAAACAAGAACCTAAATGAAAACCTGGCTTCACCCAGGATATTCCTGTTGAATTAATGAAGCCAGGTTTTCGCCCATTCATACATCAGAAAATATAGTATCTGCATACGACAATGCCCAGGAAAATCTTGCTTGTTATATGAGATAACATGAAATCCTGTGAGCAGAATATGGGATTTTCAGGTATAAATTAAAAGTTCTGCAGAATGTAACTAGGCTGCTTTCCTTTAACATTTATAGGTGTCTCTGATATCCTCAAGTGGAAGATACAGAGAAACACAGAGCAGAATACTGCTAACACAGTGTACATATATTTGTTATGTATGTATTTTGCACAATATTGTAACAATATATGCTAATAAAAAAATTGATTATATTTTAACCAGTGAGGATGACAAACATGTAGAATATTAAATGGATTCTATTAAAAACCTCCTTTCTTCAATTTCTATTTCTAATTTATTTCCTCCAGAGAAAGTAACCATATCACCAGTACATTGCTGTTACACTGACTCAATGCATTTGGACTGTGAGAAAAGAAACCATCTTAAACTGGGTTTAATTTGAAATATACAAATCACTGCTGGATCAGCAGCAGTTTATAAAACTGACATCAGGGATGCCACCTAACAGTTGTTCATTTTTAAACAATCTCACATATTCAGTTATTATACTTTCTAAGGCCAGAGCTCATGCCAAGCATTTTTACATAGAAATATAATCCGTACCCTTGATTTAATTTAGAAAGTAAATATAATCTGTTTAAAATTAGCAGGATTGGTTTTCAGGGCTCTTTTTGGTTGGTTGGTTGGTTTTGTTTGGGTCTGGTTTTTGACATGAACAATGCAAATAGATTACTTTTCTGAAAAGAAAAGACTTAGAAAATTTAATTATGTGACAGTGCTAGGTCGAATCAAGCACAGGCAGAACCTATGGAACCTTTATAGCACATAAATTACATTTTGAGTTACAGAGCTACTATAGTCCATGTGTTTATTCCTCTTGAGCTTCAAATCACAGATCTGTGCAGCTCTAGGAACGCATATACTTGTGTTCTGACTTAAATTTACAGATAATTTTCCCAGAGGCTCTGAAAATGGACCGAGAGTATGACATGTATATCCTACTTTCTTCATCTGAGAGCTATACACACAGTTTAACTCCATGGCACACTAATATCGAGGCACTAGGATTATTACAGAACTTGTATGTCAGTTGTAACAAATGACTTGATGATTCTCAGAGACAGACAAGTTAATCATCAACAGCTCTGTATCAACACCAGTGCATTAATAAATGAGAACAAATAAAACTCCAAACCAGTTAGCCCTTGCTATTGCAAAGGATAAAAAAAATTCCAATACAAATTGTATGACTAAAATCCCACTTAAGGATCTGTGAAAATTTTTAGGTCATTGGTGTTTCCTGCATTCTTTGCACCTGCAGCCCCCCTGTTGTCCAGTTTCTGTCCTGTATGGCTCAGAGCTGTTCAGCCACACCTGACCAAGCTGTAGAGAGCAGAGCAAACCCAGCTAAAGTAAGTGCAGCTATGTTCAGCATGTGCAAAGCCTAACTGCACATCTCCTTGGCTAACCAGACAACTCTCTTGCTTTAAATTACTAACTGCAGCAGGAAGAGGGTTTATTCCATTTACCTACTTGCAAATGTAATCATGTCAGACCTTCTGTACGTTTCAGAATAAATGCAGAAAATATACAGACCCCAGAAAAGGAGAAAAATGTGCATCACTGGCATTTCTGCAGCTCGTGATTTTGCTTCTCACCAAAGTGCATTCCAAATGATTGCCCAATCAGTGTCAGCACAGTATGCATTTTTTCATAACTTGCTGTTATTTACATTCTGCATTATGCATAATTAACAAAACTTAAAATACCCCCATATTTGTCCCCTCAAACATTGTCTATTTTTAGGGCCCTATTTCCTCCAAAGTACACAACAGAGACTAAAGACTGAATAAGACAATGTGGTAATATAGTTTCAGGTCATTGTCATAAATTCTTTATCATTCACATTCTGAGCTGTATAACAGAAAGAATTTATGCATCAATTATTCAGCCTTCACAGCATCTGTGTCAAAATTAGAGGTAAATGTAAATTTTCCTTAATTGGTGCAGACAGTGTATTACACCAAGCCTCTCCATATGTATGTTTTTTCTGCTTAGACTCCATCAGGAATTTCACCAGTGTCTTTCATTCCTAAGATGCCAAATATCATTAAGGAAGCAAATATGGGAATCTTGACTGGCTTTGTCCAGTGCTTTGTTTGCATTCTCTGTTTCATAAATGCTAATATCAGCAGTGAACTGAAGGTTAAAGTGTCAGACACCATCACACACTGGTACCTCCCAGTGACAACACCTACCTTCTGAGAATTCTCCACACCTAGCAGTCAGGATCTCAGTTTTCTCTATTTTGTAGCTGTGGGATAACAGAAGAAAAATTGTCTATTTTCATGCAAATAACTCATTGAACATACGTTAAAATAAAGAGAATAAAACTATTCCCATGTATGTAGCTGTGTTTACTTTAAAAAAAATCCAAATACTGCATGTATTATTTACACTTACTAAATTTAAGATACTGGCATTTATTTTATCTAATTACTTACAAAAGTTTGTAATAATGGTTTATTATCACATCACAGCAGCAGCATGGACTTGTAGCCTTTATATTCAGTCATTTTGGCAACCTGAAAAAAGCTCTTTCTGAAATGCAAATGAAGTAAGGGAAGTAATTTGTTACATTTTACAATTCAATGAGAATTTTGAAATATTTACAAAAGACCTGTCTCCTGCTGCAGGTCTTTGAGCCTTGCAAACTTTAAAGGCTGGTGAAAACAATAAGGTATTAAAGTTTTGAGGAAAAAAATTTAATATACTACAAAAACCTAACATAATGGAAAATGCTGGGCAATTTATAGAGAGGGTTCATTATCAGTGCTCCCAATAGTTATTCCACATTTCTTATTTTGTTTCTTTCATAACTAAATTAGTAGTTCACTGTTCATTTTTACTTTCTCCCTAATGAGGTCTATTTTTCCCTTGCAGCCAAAAAAATGGAAAGTCCTTTAGAGGTCTTATCAAGATAAGTATCTTTTCAACATCTAGCATACATACAAGCTTATAGTACAGGTAAAAAGAAATTTTTAGTAGTTTTTTTTAATTTAGGATAATAAATAAGTTTTTTGCCATTATAACTGTCCAACAAAATAATCTCTATTCTGAAACTGTTATTTTATATTTACTGATGAAGTTTGAATCAATAAATTTTATATTTATTGATTTCTTTGACTGAGATAAAATCTTTTAAAGCATTGACATATTTTTGTTGCATGTGCATACAGTTCCCAAAACCCTAAGCCAAGCTTCTAGGTGTTCTCACAACAGCAAAATAAATTTTAAGAACATAAACTCTGTGAACTCTTTGAACAAACACGGATATCACACAAAGCCTTTTCCTTTTCCCTTCAGCAATCTCACAAAATGCCATTAACACCATTGATTAATAAGCTGATTCTTTAGTTAACCATCAAAAATAGCAATTGCTCTGACTCCTATTACAGGGAAACACACCAACATTGGAAATTTTTCAAATTAAATTCCAAGAGGTAGTTTAAAGAAAATTCCTTAAACTCTGAAATGCATGCTAAAGAGCTCTCTGTTTCTTATTACATGATCAGTTTAAGTTTTAGCTGAAAGCAGACAGGAAAAAGGTAGTTAGTGCTGGAACATTGACTCAAATAGCAAGATGAGTGCGTATGCTAATACCACTGAAGATGAAAAATTTGTGAAGTGGAAGGAAAGATGCAGCTCCATGGGTCTATGTAGACAGGAGATTCAGATAATGATCCAAGAATTTAGCATCTCTGGCTCAGGGAAGCAAAAAATATGCAACAAGGAATGTCAAAACTGTTTAAATCTGTTCTCTCAGATGCATTATGTTCAGTACACAAGGAAATTTAGGGCAATACCCCTGTGGTCAGGAGTATCAGTAAGCATAAAAAACACTGCACACCCCCAGCCTGCTCCTCAGCTGCATCATTCAGCTGAACTCAGAAGCAACTTAATGTGGAAGTATCCACAGTTAATGTGTGATCAAGATACACAAATTGTAAAACCAATCCCCCTATATACAATTTTTTTGGTTGGCTGATGTCTCTCCATGACCATGGATAAAGACTGTAATTTTTACTACCTGACTACTTTCCAGGACTATATTGGGGACTATGTTATGTAAGTCTTCATCAGTGACAATTTCTTCTAGGCTGGCTGCCATCAAAAAGAGCTTTAAAAGCAAGGTAGACCTCCTAAATGACCTTTTTCTTCTGAAAGACAAGGGCTTACAAGGAGCTGCTGTGCTTACAGAGCAGGAAGAAGCCACCTCTAACATTGCTCTCAACAAATGTGCTATGATGATTCAGCAACTTTTCCAGCCTATTTTTGAAAGATCTTTCAGATTGCTAAGGTCTTGCTTTATACCTGCACAGGCAGGATTCAGTGTGTGTCCTTGGCTAAGGAGGATACTCTTTTTGCTTTAAAATATTTGATAAGTGGTGACTTTGCTAATCCTGCTTTATGCCATATCAATCTGAATGATGAGTACAATGTTCACAAGCTGCAACCCAGCCTCACTGAACCTTCTGGAATATGCTCACTGCAACCCCATTTGAGTGGATGAGATTAAGGGAGGAAAATTGATTAGCACTTCCATTTCTTCTGGACTGAGGTTATGATCAGCAATTAAACCCTCAGAGTTTAATAGTCCAGAGAGCATTATCGTGCTCAAATTATGTTGCCTCAGTGGGGTCCCCACTTATGGTATGGAGAGGAATATCACTAAAAGAAGAATCTTGTCCTTGTCAGGAATGTAACATAGTAGTGCTTTGCAGAAATGCTGTATGACTTAAATAAAAATTAAATAAGTAATTAAAAACTTGAGAAAAATAGGGAGCATGTCAGAACTCAGGACCCTTTCGTGGAAAAGTGGAAAACAGATTTTGTCTAAGGGGAAAAAACCGACCACAAAATTATTCCTTCTATAGGGTTTTCTGTTTTGCAGCAGAAATTATTTTCATGTTCTCAGAATAATCATAACATTATTCAAATAGTGAGCATCAAAAAAATTAGAAAGAGGGATAATGGAACACGCTGCAAAGTGTGTTTATGACCTGTTATGCCACCATCATGGCGTAACAGGTCATAAAAATTACAAGGAGCAAACAAAAAGAAAATATTTTATCTATCCCACCTTATCCTTGGAAGAGTCTCAGAAGAATGAAGTACAAACATAGAGAAAGCTTCTATTTAATTCAAAATACAACACTAATTAAATATCCTTGAGTCCTCCCTTAGAATTTATTTTCTAGAGAAACAGTTGTCACAAGTAAACAGACTTGAGAAATGTTCCATTTTTCAAAGAGCACATTGACTTCAGATTCCTTCACAGGACACAATGCTGCTTGTTAAGTTCATCTGCTAAGATGTCATTTCTCTTTCAAGGACAAACAAAGCAAATAGTACCTCCCCCATGGCTAGGATATGTTAATTAACCTATCAATTCTAGAATATAATAGCTTGTCAGCAGAAATTGTGAATTGATTTCAATAAAATTCCCCATTCCAGATGATAAGTATCTTTAATTAGTATTTAAGCACTACTAGGTAGCCATATTTGGATGGTTCAAACTGCTTTTACAAGGCTTGATAGTTATTAGGAGTTGAAAGAGTGCCTTACATTAAACTTTGTCTTCAAGACACATTCTATAAGAGCAACTAGCAAGTTCTTGCTGTCCAGCTTAACAGTAATTTTTTTCAAGTACATCTACAACTAGGACTTCAGTGTAATGTAGGTGTGTTTAATCTGGAGTTACACCGACTGGAGGTGTAATCAGGTTGTGATGACTTTCATTTTACTATGGTCAGCTGCTGTTCCCCTCCCTGCATTAAAACTATCTGAAGTTTGTCTGACTACAATCCACTGGAGAACTGGCAACATTCCACTGAGAAATGGATATACATGATGAACAGGATGTTTCCTACAGTTTTACCTCCTTCCAGCAGTTATGGACTAAGGCACTACTAAAGCAAAATTCAATTAATTTCTAATTACCCAGCAATAATGATTATGTTTTCTTTTTCTCTGAACATCTGTCATGAAATGTTTTCATCCTCACTGAACATTAGTCAAACACCTGCTTCTCTGAGCTGTGATGCTGTGGGGAATCATTCTCCAACAGGGGTTTAATGTGTGCTGAAATGGGAATGAGTATCTGTGCCTTTAATTAACAAGGAAGAATGTCATAATACAAAAATCTGCTAACACCTCTTGGAAGCTGAAACATAGCATAAGTTCTCTTTCAAACTAAGTGAGTTGAACCACTTGAAGCCATTTCAAAATAAGGATCAAGACCAATTATAAGGGGTTCTTTTATCTGAAAGAGAGTTCACTATCATTAATCTTCAGGGTTCAGAATTCCTCCCCCTGTCTTTGACACATTTCAATTCCTCTAAAATCAGGATCCACACATCTTGTGCTTTTGCTTTTACTTGGCACAATGTAATTCCATCTACATTTCCCATTCTCATTCCTAGCATATAAATTCTACCTTGTTTTTACAAGGAATTGTCAATTATTTGGATTGAAAATAGATGAAATGTACATGACAACACTTAAAAATAGTAATAATTTGTTTAACAAAAAACTTATTTAAAAATTACTGTCAATAACTAGTGACACAGTATGAACCCAAACAGGAGGTTCTTGTTTCACATATTTTAAGGCTTGTATTCCACACAGGCAGGCTGGAAGCTGAGTTAGTCCTGCCACTGGCTGGATTACTAAATAATGTCAGGGCAGTTGCAAACAGAGATCACCACCTGGTGACATTTTTATGAGTAATGCTTAGGACCATTAGCACTGTTCAGAATATATATGCTCAAATTAGGCACATTTCCCAGCCATTACAGCCTTATCAGTGTCAACTTCTGGAAACCAACGTGGCTCCCGAAAATAGAGAAATAAAGAGAAAACCATAGTATGCATAAATGACAATGCATTTGAACAAATGATAATGGAAAAGTGGTGAATCAACCTGAATATGACACAGATTGTTATAACTTCAGTTAAGAAATTAGCAAGCTGCAAAAGGTGATTACAACCACACCTACAAGGACACCTCAGCTCCTATTCCTTTATTCCCTTTCTGGAGTGAGACTGATGAACACTAGATTTTTATTGTAAACCTCTTAATACATGGAAAAATCCAAAGCCCTCATTAAACAATACTCCTAGATTTCAACTACCACTTCAGATACCATATTAAGTGCAGTTTCCATCAAGAGACTATAATTCTAGCATTTTGTATGCACAGACTATTGATATAACCATTTGAAAAACACATTCCTGGGATTTCTTCTCTAACCACAAGAATACATGGAACAGTGCTGGATGTGAGGGTTTTATTATACAACACAGCAAACCGCTCACTGAGTTGTGTTTAGTACCTGTCCCCTAAACTTGGGTAAAGATTAAACTAATTTTGACTTCCAAGCAATTAAATTCCCAAAGGGGGTAACTGTCTGGGTTTCAGTAATTTGCATCCTTTAATTCTGCTGAGCCAGAAAAGGACTTTTGTAACTTCTCTCAGGGATATTACCACACTGCAAAAATAGCTACAGATAGTGTGTGGCTGCTGCTAATGGAGACAAGACTTTGCAGTAGTGCTAGAATCACTGCCATTACCCCGAGATAAACTTTGTACCTAGCTCAAATCTTGAGACCTGCAGTTCAGTCTCCCTAGGACCTTATGATAGCATTATATCTAATTTAAAGAAGAGGGAAAACTAGCATTGGTTTCAAGAAAATAATTGAGCAGGCTCCAGTTCCGGTAAGATCAAAATAAAAAAAAAAAATGTAAGCATCTTGGAAGCAAAAGGACCAGGGCCAAATGGTAAAAAACATTCATTATTTACACTGCTATCAGCATATCTAGAGTGGTGACCATTGTTTGTAAATACCTGGACAGTAAGGGGAAAAAATCCTAAAATAAGTAACCTAAATTTTCTCATTAAAGGACTAAGTCTGCCCTAACAGCATTCTCTCAAAATACAAAGTCTAAAAATAACATAGAGGGAATGACATAAATGATATATACACACATTCTAGAACATGGATACATAATCTTAAATCAACTTTCTCAGTTGATTATTAATTAAATTATTAAATGCCTAATAATTAGAAGATGCATACCTGTAAATTATCTTATTTTTTCCTGATATGTTGTTAAAATGCATATTCCACTGGGGCTGGACAGGCATTCCTGCACCGAGAGCCAGAAAACTGATACCCTTCAATTCCTAAGTACACTTCAACATAGTGTAAAGGAAACACTCTGTTCTTATTTCTCTTTCATTACAGAGTTCATGAGGTATAAGTAAACATGAAGCAAAGTGGGAAGTTGAGAAAATTGGAATACATTAGGGAACAGCATGCTAAAAAGGTAAATCTGTTAGGTAGAGGCAATTAACTTTTCCCTTTCTTGACCTGTTTATTCCTATTCAGTTGTCATTTTATAAAAAACAATAAATGAATGAGGTAAGAAATCAGTCCTTTTTCAGAACTGATGGAAGGAATGGTTAAACAAAAAACATACCCAGAAGAATAATTGTTCAAAATATTTTGGAAAATGTCTTTAGAGAAGTCTATGTTATTTTCTTGTAATTGCCAATGAGTAAAGCTGGTAAAAAATGTGGGACATGTGGGGATTACAGTGAGAAGTCCTGTCCTTGACCATTCACAGCACTGCACTCCACTCATACCTGCTTTGAAATTTTTGCAATGCAAACTATAAGACTTGTCAGACTCTCAAAAGAGACAAATTCTGAACACCTTAATTCAAAACCAAGTCAAGATTACAGTCATTATGACACCTGAACTGTATATATTTATCAGTATTTTTAGGAGCTTTGGTTAGGATTCAATGAAAACTTTGTAATGATGAAACATAGAGTAATTGCATATGTCTCAGGGCCTTCTGATACCAAAACTTTGAAAGTCTGTTCTAGCTAGTGCAGTTTTAAAAAATATATACATATCACAAAGAGACTAAGAAAGGCAACATATGCATGAAGAACACTCACTGCAAAGAAAAAAATTCAGAAATTTTACCAGAGTATAAGACAAAGGGTACTGCCTCTAAAGGGACAGAAGACTCTAATTGTTGGCCCAAAGTAAATCCTTGGAGTGGTCCAAAACTTGCAAAGAAAATAATGAAGAGGACTACAGTCATTATCATCAGAAGCTGCAGTTAAACAAACAACTTTCCATATCTAATACTTTTTTGGTAGATATTTTTCCTGGTATTCAGATTAACCTTTTCTTGAATGTAGCCTGTATAGATGAGAAATGAATACAAAAGTAATGTTCCTAGATGCTGTCGAAAAAGTTGCAGCATGAAACAAATACTTTGTAATCAGTCAGAAAATTACCATTTTTCCCCACAAAGCTCTCAGATAATTTGAACTACCCTGAGAACTTAATTTTTCTTATCTATGAGGAAATTGCCAGTATAAAGTGCTTCAGCTAACTTTTCGAGAAGTCTCAGTAGCAAGAGAATTGTAAGGAATGCTTCCATCAGCACACCTGACTGGAAGCAAAAACGCATCCTCAGGAAAACATGGATTCCAACAGTCTTTGATAAAAGACTTGTTGCCTTTCATTGCAAACAGATACATTGCTAAATGGTACTATTGTTGAAAACATGGATCACTCATCTACACAGTTTCCAATTGTGATTCCTGGAAAAACATTTTCTGCAATTGCAAGCATGCTAGAGATACTTAGCTTCAGTATTGACATGATAATTTGATGATGCTCACGTGCATCCATTCTAGAGCACTAGTAATAACATATACAGAAGGAAAAAGGATTTATGGACTTTGCAATATCCTTGTCTGCTTGTGTAGCAGACTGTTACTATATCATCATACATAAACAGAATCTTGACATACATGAGGAATTCTGAGAAAGCATTACATCAGCAACATAAAATTCCTCAGAGAAATAGTAATGGTGAGAAAACATGGGTACAGTGTACTGTTCTGGTGCACACTTCAAAAACTAAATCCTCCCCAGACATAATTTGAAGAATCCAGATCAGAGAGTTGTCACTGAACTCAATATGAGCATTTTTGTCTAATAACTTGTTCTTTTTTTAAGTGATTTGTGTGAGACTCAACCTTTCTTTGAATCTGTCTCCAACAGTAAAATGTAGTTCACATTCTTGATTACTCATTGAGTGTGTGCCATGATAAAAAAGTGACAGACTTCAAATTAAAATATGGAAACATGTTGTTGGTCATAGATATTGGTCTTTAATAAAAACATTCCAGTTAGAATGGACAGTAATTTCACAAATTATTTGTTAGCCATAGTGCTGTGCAGCAAACAGTGATACACTCTGTACTTCCTGTGGCTTGAAAATGATTAATTAACATGACACATCAACATACTGCCTTATGCATAAATAGCTGTACCTACACTTTCCAGATGGATATAAAGTTCTATCATTCATGTTATATACCACTCACTAGTGGATATCTGAAAACCTCAAGGTGCAAAAATAATAAATACTTTAAGAGAACATCAAGGTAATTTTGTGTTAAGATTTAAAAAGCCTTGAGATTAAATTTCATATAGCTGTTCTTACAGGCAGCCTGCACACTAGAGTCTGTCCAGTCCCATAGGTGCAAATTAGTGCTGATTCCTCATAGATAAGCAGCAACTTAGATGAGCTGTGAAACCAACAGGGGAAAAAAAAATTACAGTCCTGTGTATTTCTACTCTGGCACTCTTAGTACTATTTCATGCAGTTCTACTCTCAGGAATTCAATGAATTCAATGAGCTTTCTATTTTTCACTGTTTGTGCTAGGCGTAAATGATCTACTGTTTTTTGGAAAAGCTTTATTCCTCCTAGAAACCCTTTAACTATTGTTTCAGGATTAACAAGTCTGAACAAAAATGAGGTGGTGTTTTTTTTTTTTTTCTTCTGAGAACCTATCATTTAAAAATGTGATATATAGAAGATAAAATTTGATAAGAAAAATGAGATGTGTTGATAATATCTTTGCATTTAGTTTTCTGTTTTCATTTTTTGTACTTATGCAGAGGTCTTTTGAGATCTAAAGGAACAGAGTAGAAGGCCACTCTATGTATAAGCAGAGGAAGGGAGGAAATCAGCTGGAAACAAAGGAAGCTGGCAAAAGCAGTAGAGAACTTACTGAAGAAGTTATTGCATAAATGAAGAGAGTAACGGACACTGTTGTGCGCTGTACTAGCAGCATACTTAGAAAACTTATTTACAACTCCATTTCAATCAGACAACACTATAGCCTTGTTTCTAAATTCTAAAATGAATACAAGCTGGATATAAGAGACTTAGGCAAAAGAGTGGTAATGTTGGGAGGAAAAATTCTATCATGTGGAATAAGCCCTAACTACTTCTTGTGGACTCCACACATCTGCTGTCAGGAGGGGTCACCACTCCTTCTCAGACAGTAATAAGAGAAATATTTGCAGAGGCTTAAAGCTTACTTTCAGCACCAAATTGCTTGCTACAGCTGACAGTAGTGAGCTAATTGCTACAGAAGAGAAGTTAAAATCTGCCTCCTGGATTTGTATGCCAGCAAGGCCAATTGCAGATATTTCAGAAATAAAATAACAGACTCTTATCAATAAAGAATGGTATTATTTTCTTTTTTCCACCACTGTGTATGGCTTTACCAAAAGGAAACCCCTCAAGAAAAACTATGAAGAGGGAGTAACATCAACACTGCACTGGAAAATCCAGACTGTTTTACCAGAGAGGCAGTACAACAGAGCACCTGTATTAACATGATGCATCTTACCAAAAAGGAACAGAAAGCTCTGAAACCAATGTCCATCCAACATGAAGTCAGGACAAAATAATGTCTGTCTGTTAAATGGATCCTGAAGGAGCAGCCCAGGAAGAGAAGAACAGCAGGACCTCCAGTTAATCACAAGACTGGCACACCTTTGTATCAAAACAAACATTACCTTGGTCGCATCCAGACCTTCTCCAGGCTTTTCAGACATTTCAACAGATTTTATCCCTTCATAAGATACACAACTGTCTATGATGTGCATCTGTATCTTCTGGGTGCAATCCTAAAATGTGCTTTCTTGAGAATGAAAAAGGGCATGATTAAGCTCTAGACAGTTCACCAAAAGGTGAGAAAAGCCTGTTATTCCAATGGCTCTTACACTTATTCTCCTACTCAATTTTAAAAGTACAGAAATGAAGGATATACATTCATGTTTACTGCCTAAATTCTCATTGACTAATATATACCAGACCAATCAGCATGGAAATCAACCTGTTTCAATTCACAGTGAATAGATTTAGCATACACACGGTCAGTTATTAACTTCCAAGAGAAGAAATGAGAGCACAAGAAGTACACAAGATATTTTCTTAAATCACTGTGCTGTTTCAGAACCAAAGACATAAATATACTATCAATTACAAAGGTCATCAGCATGCAGGAAAGAACTAAGACAACTTCCTGAATCTGTCTTCTGATACTTGGATTCTTTGAGGGTTTTTAAACTATTTCTTTTCATACAGACATGATGGCAAATAAGCAATATATATAACTAAATAAAATATTAATATTATATAAATAAAAGCAAACACTAAAAAAATCATACTGACTTTAGCATTACAGATTAAATGTTTAAGCCATTTTTTGGCTACAATTATTATTCATGTTACTATACTGTCTATGGATCCTACTGAATGAACAATCCCACTGGGACAAGAGTGGTGGAAACACAACACACAAAAAAAGGCAATTCCTGGATCATAAATATATAGTCTGAACACTGGACAAAAGGAATGAGCAATCCACTCAGAAACATACAAATGAGCTAGTACTAATCAGTGTAATAAAAAGTAGTCATAACACATTACCAGCCCTAGAGAAATACATTTCAAGCAGGGAGATACATTGCTACTGTAACTTTTTAATACTAATAAAACATTTTTTCTGTTGTTTATGATAAAAAGGAACAGTTAAGTGAATGAATCTATCAATCTTAAATCTATTACATAAAGATTCTCTAGCCCCTGTATAATCTCTACTGACATACCAGTTAAAAAATGGCCAAACCAGTATAAACAAGATTATTCTATCTTCACTCAATAACTGAGTCTTGCTCATAAGCAGCCATCATTTTAAGAAAAGCTAACACACCATCTGAGGCAAGAATGAAACACTGCCAGTTTAATTCCAGAAGACTGAACTTATTGTGTATAACAATTTTATTCTCAAGTGAAAACAAAATTTTATGGATGTTACAAACTGACCAGAGATTTAGGATTATAAACTCATCATCACAGGTCATTCTCCAGCAATAAGCTGAAGTAGTGAAGCGAACTATTCCCACCAATGTAAAACAGACCCAATTCCTTCTCATTCATGAAGAAACAAGTAGGATGTCCTGGGTTTTGGTCTCATTCCATTCTTTCAGCTTCCTCCTGTTTGGAGAGGTATCAACAAATACACTTGGCTTCTTCAAGAGATGGATCTTCTGCAGACAGCCAAATTCGACAGCCAAAGCTACATTCAGTGGCTTCTCACAGCTGAGCTGCAATATCCTCATGGCTCTACTTGCAGTGGGCTAATTAACTGAGAATTCTGCAGTTGTATTTTACAAAAAAACCCCAAACTTGCCAGAGAGGAACACTAAGTTAAAATAAAGGATTCCAAGGCTGAAGAGTAGCAAATTATCTGTATGGTCCTGTAAAAAGACTGAACCTACATTGTTTCTTGCAAATTAAGCTGCAGGCATTAGTGCATAATCAGCACTAGCCAAAAATGAATAGGGAATGCTATGAAAATACATCTTTCATCTGGTCAAGATACTTGTCATGGTATGAGCTATAAACATTATTAAAGGAATTTCTATGCCTTGTAAGCCTCCTAAACACTTACCAGGCACATCAGATTATAGTGTCTCCTCTTTGAATCCTTGACTGTACTAATGAGGGACAACACAAAAATGCATTAAAAAACCCCACAAATACAAACAAAAAAACCCCAAACAAACAAACAAAAAACCCTACCAAACAAACAAACAACAACAACAACAAAAAAAACCAACAAAACAACCACAAACCTGCCAGAAATATAATTTCATATGTTATTATAAAAAAACAAATACAGACTAATCCCTTGGAATCCTGGTCAAGTAATGACCACTAGGTAAGGAAAACAAAATATGTGAAGCAGAAAGGTGTGGAAGTTCGTACAACCCCAGCAGATCAGGATCAGATTCAAGCAGTTGGTAGGGCTAATGGAAGAGGAAAAAAAAGGCCACAATCTTCAGGAAACATCAATCTATCTGCTTCTATCAAAACTGTGCAACTGAAGGACATCTTTAAGACAATTAAGAGGAAATGGATTAGGTCTGTTACACTTCTTGAAGACAAGGTAGGATATTTGGGACTTTATCTCACCATCCTCCAGAAAACATTTTGTAAATATACTACAGTGAAAACAAAACCTTGAGTCTTGATAAAGTGGAAAAATCATGCAAAACTGAAAATAAAACCAGTACATGTCTATGCCAGCAGTTATAAAACATGTACAGTACAGTGCAGTGGAGATGGCTCCTTCCCTCAACACCACCTCCCAAGGACTCAGCCTGAGCATGATGTTAATTCTCAGCAAAGGCAAAAACATTTCCATGCAAACAACTGAAATCCCTTTGCATTAATATAAATTTGTTTGAATTGCAGTGGCAGTAGGAATCTGCTGACAAGCTGAGTCAAAGGGAACAAGCATAAAAAATAAAGGGATTCCCCTGAATAGCAAACATCACCAGCATTGTCTGTGCACAGCACTGAAAGGGCTAAAGACCAGCAAACATCAGTGGAAGGCATTCTGCAGTAATGCTGACAGACCTCTGCCTTGTGCACTTAGATTCTTAAATAATCTTGTACACAGTGAATGCAACCAGCGATGCAAGCAAACAGACAAGCAATTCTTTTTTGCAGACTTGGGAATTTTATACTATCCTCTTATTTGTGTCATGCAGTGCCATGTTTCATGCTTTTTAGAAATGAACAGGACACCATGAAGTCTAACACAACCTGTATGCAGTTCCTACATATAAATAATTTTCTTTCCTTCAGTCTTGCTCCAGGTAAGCTTGCAGGTACATGGAAAGGACCTTGACAAAATCTGAAGACTACAATTACAATTCCTGTGGCACCTTAGGGAACTAGCATTTGAGAGAGATTTAAATGCAATTTTAATTCTATACAGAAGAAAACCAAACAACCTTTTGAGCCCCTTGACAACCTGCTCCCAGGTGACCAAAACAGGAGTGAGACTGTAATATAATAACAATCCGAATATGACCATGATGTTTATACATGACTGGGACTCATCGTAGGCAAAACCAAAAGGAGGGTTGAAAATTCAACATACTTCTGGCAAATAGAAGAATGATTTCACTGGCAGAGGTCCTTAACCCAGTACTGAAATGTTTATTTGTGGCTTTTGACTTGATATAGCAACTCAAATTAAAAGCACACTATCATGTCTTATTAGACTCTCTCTCCCTTCCATCTCCCAAATTAAGCAAATTATTTTTATCTGGATTCCTCAGTCTCATCAGAGATTACATTGTGAAGAAACTAATGACCTGGAAATACCGAGTTCAATTCACTGTTTTGAAAAGGTTCCAAGTGGTAGGTACTATTCCACTAGCATGAAGAAAAATCTCCCTCCCCCCATCAAGAATTTGTCATGAAAATTTTCCACTTATTTTCTATTATGTTCCTAGCTCAGAGCACCCTTATTTTACAACTGCATACCAAAGAAATATAAAACCCATTATGAAGGGAATATTTACACTGTGAATATTTCTCTGTAAAAAAGGTATCAGTTTTCCTTTCTGAAAACTGGTAAAGGAGAAAAATCTTTCTGTTTTCCTAAAGTTTTCCTAAAATTCAGCGACGGAGTAAACAAAAGACTTATCTGAAGGTAAACATTTAAAAATATGCAAAAGCTTTGAACTAAAACATCATCCTTCATGAAGAAATCTGTAATACTCAGCAGTTCACATGGGCAGAATGTTGGTAGAGACAGCTTGTAAATCCCACGCATTTGACCGTGGGCTGGGCTGAAAATCAAGGACAGAACTGACGTTGGTTGTACATCAATGTCACAGAAGACCAGTTAGCTGAACTACTCAGAATAAATTTCTTAGCTTCCAAGCAGCAGGTAAAGCATGAAGTTCCCAGAGACTATATTTACCTGGCAAGTAAGATTTTAGAGAGAATGTGACAGTGATAATGTAAAATAGCAAAGAACAAAGGAGTGCTGTTCATATTGTGTTTTACATACGCAGCATTCATACGCACAATCGCACCAATCGTTCTTAGAGAGGAACAATTTAAATAAACAGCAGCTGTTTAAGAAGGTAGGAAGGCTCACTGTTTTACGAATACCAGAGAAGGTGGTTTGGTATGAGGCAAAACAATTCCAAGACTAGATTGTTGCAGAGCTTCAAGGTAAACAGAACAAATGTGATGTATGCTTGCTTCCTTGCAAGCGTTCTGGCTACTACCTTAATGAGTTCACAGCCTTCAAAAGATTCAGCTTTCTCACAAGTAATTAAGACAAAATTTTTATTTCCTATTATTTCACTTTTCTGTGAGCTTCAATAAAAATCTGGGAGTTTCTTTTCCATGTACCCATGGATCCTTCCATATTACCTGGACTCCACTGCACAGAGAATAAAGTTTTGAATATTCATTTTGTTTAATATAAAACAAATTTGGTTTAAATGTACCAATGTCCCAGAACTGCACGACATAATTAACTGGTAGTCTTAAAGGAAACAAATCTCTAGAAACAGATGCATCTAGCAAACAGGGTATTGCTAGATTTCTTCCTCTGAAAAGTACTGAATTTTAAGCACTAGAGGACCATATGATGCTGGGGAATAAGATCATAGCATCTACATTAGTATATTTCTGAATTATTAGCAGCAATGCTATAATTTTGTATCATATCATGATCATTTTGTCAAAGATGATGACATATTTACTCCTTAGGTACTTATAACATGTAAGGAGGCATGTGCAGCTTGCCAATATTTTGTCAGCTAGTCTGCTGAGAAATTGACACATTATATAGGTACAGCTTCTACACCATCAGTGTTTTCAGTTCTCTCATTACCACACCAGAAGATCTGCTCTTGCCTTTAGGCTCCTCTTAGATGTTCTGTTCTTGATCTTCTTCAGCTGTATTTTCAACTGAGTTACCTGACTATGGAAAAATTCTCATGTTAATTTATTTATGAATACTATTTCTGAATCACACTCTAAGAAATGAGCTAGAAATGATGGGCTCTGAAGCTGTAAGTAAATAGCTTAAAAATGAAAACATTTTCAAAATCTATAAATATCAAATAGCTAATGCAGTATTTGTGGAGAAATAATTAACTAGTTTTTCCAAAAAATAAAATGCATTGACTTAGTTGTTGAGGAAGAAATGTTCATGGGTTTCAATTTTTTTTTTAAGTTCAAAAGGAAAGTAGTAGTAGTTTTTTATGTACAATTCAAAATAAAATAAAAGTTATAATTTAGCCTACATTTTTATCTCTGAAATACCACATTTGCCTGAATTAGTGGAAAATTCATCAGCATCACTTAGACAGGAAACTAACATAAAGCTGCTTCCTCAGCAGTTTCAAAATACAGAAACACCAGTTGACTCCAGGCACCTTTTGTCACAGAAATTCATCATCTTTAACACTTCCTGGCCACTCTTACTAATTTCCCATTACCCTTCAATCAGTCTTTAAATGTCATTTGGTATCTATGCTCATTTTTACTGATATGTCTATTTAACACTATGGTCAATGTATCTTTTTTTCCTCCAGAGTTTTTCAACTTTGATTTTGTTATTCTTTTTCAAGACACAAAATGGTTTTTCAGTTGAAGAACACCTTACTGGAGGGGATCTACAGGATCAGTCCTGCAAGTAATGTCAGAGAAGACTACTTTGTAATTCCTTCACATACCAATCCAGTTCCATCTCACCACTATTTCTGTTGGAATCCTGCTGCTGAACTGCACACTGGCAGAGCTTTCTTTTGGTTTTCAGCCTAAAACTTATTCATGGTCAAGTGCATCCATTCATTATGTTAACACTGCCCTTGGTCTATTCATAAACATAATTAACTATACTTTTGCTTTGCTAAGGTCAACGAGCCATGCTTTTTAAATCTTTATTCATGTAGCATCTTCCCAGTCTCTAAACAGTAAACATTTTCTGCACTTCCAGTAATCCAGACTGGATTGCACTAGAATCTATAAAATGCTATTAATATTCTTTTTATTTGGAAACAATCTCTTGTTATCTTCAATATTATATACACATATACACACAACCATCAAATCTATGAATTATTTTGTAAAATTGTTTTGTAAATTATCTCTTTTCTTAATAGAGAGCTGACTAGCAACAGATTTCAAAACACTAAGAATTACTAACAATCTTATGACATGCATAAAAATTCATCCTTGTATATTTTCTTGGAACCTACTATTTTTGGGTAAGCTGTTAGATTTTCTTTAAAGTAGTCCAGACTGACAGGCTCTATAAATGGGATAACCTGAAGTATTTTACTTAAAAGTAATGACATTCAATGCCAAAATGCTAAGTGGCCATTTATAATACCCTAAACCCTGAATTATTTTCAGAAGAGAAACAGAATAGGCAAGAAATAGTGTTAGAGGGTAACTGTAAGTAATTTAGCCACTGAGGTAATCCTGCTGTTACCTACTGTCCACAAAGCTGAGCAGCACTGTGCCCCTACACAACCATTGTACTACAGAACTGTTTTAAAATTCAATGAAACTCCAGCTACTTTTTCCTTCTTTTGTAGATTTTGTGTTGTTTTTTTTCAATCAAAGGCAATGTCCAGAAATTATCAGTACTCAAGCATCTGTTCATGGCATTGTGTACAAAAGTTCCTAAAAGACAGTGACTACTGTATTGTTGAATGTAACCTTTATTTTATTAATGATGAGAAGTAATCAATGGAATGCTAAAAAAAAAACCCCAAAGTTGTAAAGAAATCTAGTCTGAAATCTGAATCTGTTGTTTGAAGCAAGTTCAGTGGTCACGATAACACCAGATGGAAGTTGACTCTTGCCCATTGTGAAATAGGCATGGCTCTTCTAAAAAGGTCACAAACTTTTCAAATAGAGGCACCATGTTTTAAATTTTGCACATACAAAAGATGTTCATGTCACTCAAATTACACAATGTGGCAGTGTTATAAGTCTGAACATTATTGTCAATTAATGGCGGAGAAAAGAGCCCAAAGCTCACGTAAGACTAATGACTGGGACAACTCCTGAAAAGAGACAAAAAGTATAAAACAACAGCTTTCCTGTTGTACGTGGGTTTGTGTGTGCATGTGTGAGAGTGCATGTAACAAAAATGTTTAAGTTCAAATCATAGCCCATCCACTTGTTCTCAGCTTCTTATCCAGTTTCATTGCAAAGGCTTTGATTTTAACCGCATGATAAAATGCAAATTCAAATCCCATAGAAACCAACAGTTAGAGTGTTGTTGACTGGTTTGAACCAGTCAAAATTGAGAATTACTGTTGAATGTCTTCCTTTTAATCTACTTGTCAGCCTCTGGGTATGTAGGATACTTGACTGTCTCAATTTTCTCCTTAACTTTATAGGATGGGTACAGGCCTGTTCTTCCTAATTTCCTATTGATGCCTTTTGAATAACCATCCCAGTGGTTTCCAGCTACTCCAATTATATCTCCAGGTTCCATAGGAATTTCATCAGCAGTTCGTGGATGATGAGGATAAATAGCAATCTGATTGTGAGCATTCTGTCCCCCAAAGTAGTAGATATCATCCAAAGAATGGAAATATGCTGAAGCATCTGGATGCAACGTCTGCATAATTTCATAGGCAACTCGACAGACCTTAGAAATAAAAACAGAAGTAATTAATATTGTGTGTGACTGAAATATACCACAGAAATCAACAACCAATGTATAGAAATATTTCCCAAGAAGATCAGGTGCTGGAATGTCCAGGTAAAAAAAAACAAAACAAAAAACCAACTCCTGGACCAACCAAAAATAGCCTCCAAAATAATCAAAACCCAAATCAACCAACCAACCAAAAAAAAAAAACCAAAAAAAACCCCACAAAAAAAGAAAAAAAACCAAACCACCCCCCCAAAAAAAAATCCCACAAAAAACCACACCACCATAAAAACTACAGAATCTCTGCACATTAACTAATAAAAAGCATTAAGTTTTGTAGAATCTGAGGCCTCTGGTGATCAGATTTGATAAACAACTAAATAAACAGATAAATAATTAGTACAGTCTACTCCTCGGTATAAAATGAAAACATCTACATAAACACTAGCAATTCTGCTTTTTAAAACAAATGATCTGTAGCCTATAAAATGTAAAAGCAAGTTAGTTTTTTTTTTCTACTACTACTACTACTAAAACTGTATTTTACTTCCCTCTGAACCTTCAGAATTTACATTTTCAAAATTTATCCTGTAATAATGAGGCCTTTTCTTTTTTTACTTTTCTAAAGTTTAAATTTTCACAACCAAACAAGGTTGTGAAAGAGTTTAAAATGCTGTTCATTTTAGAACAGTGACAGACTTTTGACTGTCGGAAACTTAGAAGTAAATCAAAGTGAATTCTATGAAGACATTAATTACACTGGTGAGAAGAAAGATGCATTTTTACTTGTCATTGTAACCCATTTTATGAATAGAATTTTCTTCAGACTGAACACAGGTTCCCACATCAGAATTATGTTATATTTCTCACAGTTGACAGGAATACAAAAAGCTACCACTATTTAAAAAAAAAAACTCTTTTCAACAACTGGCTAGAAAGCTCTTCTCTGCCAAGTGTCCAACTTGGCTACTGTGGCTTTTCTGATTTCTGATCTCCATTGCTGTATCTTTCTCTGATTTTTCCTAAGTTTGATAAAGGTTGATTAACAATACAGGAGAATTCTTCAATATGAAGAAGCATTTGAGCTTTTCATAATTTTCAGTCTATGTTAATATATAAAGCTTGATTTTACTTTTATTTTCTCCCTTTGAAGGTACAGTGAATAGAACTTTGATCAGTGAAACTAGATGTATTTGTACTTTCTCAGCTCCTTTGAGAGAGGCATTTGCTTTAAAAATGTAATAGGTTTCCTTTTATCCCTCTGCATCTGAACTTTAAAATAACTTTTCAGAAGTACCTTTCAGAAGATGAGGCTGAAGTTAATTATTCCTAAGTACCTGTTACACACCATAATATAAAACCAAGTTTGATTACCCATATATTTGTAAAAATCTGTTTATTTTATAGCTTCTGTAACTGTTTTTGTTTTGTTCTCTGCATGTGTGTGTACCCCAGGAAGAGGATACACACAATACACACTACTAAAGATTTTAGATCTTTTCAGTAGAAATGCTTTTAGCAAGTGTGTCCTGCATATCTGACACAAAACATTCAACATCTCCTCTCAGCAACTCTTTTATTTGGAGCACCAAACCTGAGTAACTAAACTGTAATCTGTTGAGGACAGCAGGCAAAATATCCACATGCAGAAATATAGCTAAAGCCAGCCTCCCATTTTTCATTCCCAGACCCATTTGTTCTGCAGTGTGTATACTTACATGAACAAAGAAAAATACAAAGACTAATAAATTCTGTAAATAAGTGAAGTTTTGAAGAAAAATACATCGGAGGCAGCTATGATTTCATCTAAATGAAGACTTAAGAGACAAAAAGAATCTTTGTTTTAATGTGCAATCTTAATTCCACTACTGTTTTATGATTTGTGTAACTACCACGTGGCTTTTCTAGAAAATTATCTATTCTTCAGCTTATACCAGTGATCTTTTCATTTCAGCACCATAAAACCCAATTAATACAGGGGAATTTCTGATTCTATTCAGGTATACTGTCATTTTCTCTTAATACCTCTGCAATGAAGTTTAGACTCTTTTTGACAAAATGCCAAAAAAGTCACCATCAAATGGATTAATGAGAAAGTTCAAAATCACACTGGAGATAAATCAGAATGCATTTTTAACCGTACTTTCTCTTCATATGTGTTGGACAAGAAGGTCATTAACAGCCTTATTTTGCTTACCCTCAATGCCAAAGTATCAAATGGTTTATTTAATCGATGAAAGGACAGGCATAGCAATTCAAATGTTAGAGACCAGAGAATCAAATTTTAAACCCATAAAAAAAAACTATATGAATAGTGGGAAAACTTGCCACAGACCTTAGAGAAACCCAATATATGAAGATTCTGTAGAGATGCACATTGCGGCATGCCCAGAAAAACTGGTATTAAATTATTTTTAAGGAGTTTGAATTATTAAAGCACAAGAAATTGCCCAGAATAAATTAAGTAAATTCCTGGACCAAATTCATAGTCCAGCTATTGACAGTAACAGTCTAATATCGTATTTCCTATACTTCAGTTTTCTGCACCTCTGGAAAACCAAATGTCTTATCCAATAAACAAGTCTATTGTCAAATGCATGGTGAAACAGAATGAGAGCTGAGCTCAAAGACACTATGTACCACGAAGATGCCCTCAAAGGGGGTTGCACCAAATGCCCTCCAGAGGTCCTGATCAACCTGTACCACCTTTAACTGCATTGATGTATTTTAAACATATATTCTTCTTTCAAAATTACTCCAACACTTGAAATTCAATTACAATATATTCTGTTCAAGCCATTTTCAGCTATATTCAAACAATGTTTATACCCAGGGTTTTATTTAAAGCAAACATTTGTCACCTTTAACACAGCCATCTGAACATAATAACAGCAGAAAATGTTATAGATTTTCATTAAGTTTTTATCCAAGACCATATAATTCTTCCTCCAGACTATGAACTGTCTCTACACCAATGCACGTGTGACATTTAAGACATACAGCCACAGGTTTCAGCTCTTTCACTATGATATACATTCAGTGGATGTATTCAGCTAAATCAAACATTATTATTAAATGGGATGGCTCCTTACAGCTCTTCTTAGTGAGGATTTTTGCTTTGCATTTCACTCATGTCTTAGGTCTGAAATAGCCTATATTAATAACTTAAATGTGCTATAAATTCTCATTCTCTGCACAGGATGTAATGAATGGTAAATAAAGTGTATGAACAAGCATGATTGAGGGATAAGAGGCTTTTCTATACTTTTTGTAGTTTTGCTGTCTTCTTGCTATGGCAATTTTATTAAGACTTCTGCCTGTCAAGGTAAATATATCACTGTATTGACCATATATTAATATTCATAATAATATTATGCTTGTTACCTATTTGTCATTACAGTGTAGCAGAAAATTTACATTTGAGGCTGTGGAAAACATTTAGTTTTTAAGTGAATTTTAACTTTTGAGTTTTGTGTCCACTTCCATTTAGCAGTACAATCACATGTGATTGTGTCACCTAAGGGAGTAATGACAACAGCAAGTAAAAAACATTCAATCTGACAAATCACATCTTGCCACAGGTGAATTACATGGGTCAGCATATTAGTCACAAAATACTGCTTGGTGACTTTTTGCTCTGCTTGTAATCTAAAAAGAGATTTTTATAGCAGAAGCTTGAAGAAAACTAAGATTTAGATCTGGAACATACAATCCACATTGTGTCTGCATTGCACTTTACCTGGGATGAAAAGGTACAGACCAGGAAGTCTGCCTGAGACAAAAAGTGAATATCCAGAATGACACCTCTTAGGGAGTTCTCAGTGTATCGGTTGTGGAGTCCTGCTGACCAGGATATGGAGTTATCACTGATAAATTCATAATTGGGATACCTGTGAAAATACAATACACAGTTAATAGCAAAATCTTGGTCTATTTATTTTTATTTTTTTAAAAAGCACTATCTCTGCTGCAAGATAGGGTTGCTAATTTGTTTTGAGTCTCTGCTTTACAGGAAATTAATTACAATTTTGCTGTACCCTCTAGAATGTTACTGCTGCCTCCAAGCATGCCCACTTTAGCTAAAAGAAAGCTAAATAAAAAGATGCTGCAAGTCTGTCTGATAGGTAACAAAGTAGAAGAAGAGAAAGAAATATCAGGAAGTATATACCACATTCTGCTAGTGATGCTGATTTTAGATTAAATAGACCACTTAGTTTTCTCTACTGCTAAATAAGATATGGGAATCTGACTTTACTAGACTAAATTTATTACCATACTATTAGCAACTGATTTGAAGACTGTGCAAAAAAATCCGTCACCTGTAAAAGGGATGTATTAAATAAACGAATGTAAACTAACAAAAAGAAAAAAAAAGTCTTTCACAGTTTGTAAGGCCATATGGAGAACAAATTTTTCAATTCACTCGTCAAAAGGAAATAAATGTCAAATTCCCTGCCAAAACACTTCTCTTGACTTATTACACAAAAAAAATAGTACTACTTTAGGTCAAAATATTTTATTTGAAATATAAAACCTTGTTTTATATTATTTTAAAAATAAAATATTTTATCATGTAACAATAACTTAAAAATTTTTTAAAATCCTTTTAAAACATATTGAAAAATAATGGTCTATCTCAAAAAATTTACATTTCTGTACTTCATTACTGAACTGAAATTTGAAAGAAACTGTGAAAAGCAGCACAAATTAATTACATTTTCAGTCAGTCTCCTACCAGACACAATTATTATAGATGTAACAAAGGTGGTAACTACACTGCTGTTACACAATAATTATATCTCAATCGTGAAATGCAACTCACATAACTAACTAGCCAACTACAAAATTTCAACTACATGGCTAATTATAAAACTAAACTATATAAAAACTTTTTTTTTCCAATTTACAACTTGATTGCAACTATAAATCAATACATTACATAAGAGAGCAAAGCAGCTAATATAACATTTGTAAGAACATGCCTAATTTATTGCATTTTAAAGTTAAAAATATGTACAAACTGTCTTCGAAAGTGAAGTGGACAAATGTAGCTGGTTTTGTGACCACCAAATCAACTAATTTATCCCAAGAGCAAATAAAAAAACTGTATGGAAAATGCAATATTTGATGTCAAATGTTTGGGACAACTTTAAAGGGTGTACCTGATCATGAATGTCTGGGAAAGTTCCTATTACATGAAAAACAAGGAAAAACAAAATAAGGAAGAGAAGGTGGGAAGCATTATTGGAACAACTGATAATACCCTTCTAAGGAATTACAAAAGCATATGAAGCTATAAATAGTTTTTTCAGCAAGAACTCTTTCACAATTTTAATTTTATTTCTAATCTTTTTGTGTCTAACATTTTTTGTCAATATTTAACCAGCTCTCAAAACACAACAGATGACATCACAATATTTGTGACACGTTCTATTCCAATGTCCACTGTGTTAATCATATTGGTTTGGTTTTTTTTAAAGGAAAAATGCAGACCAAAAGGAAGTATATCATACTCTACTCTGAGAACTAGCTCAGAAACAGAGATAAGCATCAGTCTTAATCTCAGTGAAACAGTTCTGAGTGGAGCAACACAAAGAATATTTAACAGAAGACAGAATTTCTAGGGATAACTGACATGGTAAAGATATTTTCACACCTCTTTGCAAGTTCTTGGTATCAGGAATACCACTAAAATTAATCACTTCCTTCAGACTTAAAAAATCAGAATCCACATGCTGAGCAGACACAAAAGAACTTTTCTTGAAGAATCTGATTTCTTACTAGCAAAATATCACTTTAATAACTTTAAGGAATGAAGCACAAGGGAAAAATTGTCATAGTGAATCTGGTAAAAAACAAAAGGTCAAAATTATCTACACATCTTTTTAAGCATACATTTAAAATGTTCTCCTTCTTTCCTTTATTCTGAAAACAGTAGTTGAGATGCTTTTAGATCTGGTCTTCAATTCCATTTTTTAAAGTTTATCCATATTCATCTAACCAATGGTTTCAGAGCCCACCCTTCAAAACAGTGATCAAAGTTTGTAGTTTACCTACTCACACGTTTAAGTTTTCAAACAAGCACTTGTATGCTGTCTCCCACACACAATGCTACATTCATGCTTGGGAAAAGTGGTTTATTTTAATAGCAAAATAGCAGCCATACTCAGTGTGACCAAAGAATCTTCTTGCTTGCTATCCTGTCTCCAACACAGGCTGAAAGCAGAGCAGAAAGAAATATATAGAAAAAGGCCAGGTGCACACTGCTCTCAAGCTGTACGTGGCCCACTGACTTCCTGCATCAGGTGAAGTTCAATTCTCCTTCCCACTCACTACAGTGCTTTAGATTCTATTTCAAGCTATTCTTGCCACAATGACTGCAAAGAATAAAGAAAATGAAACTACCAAAGTTCTACAGTTAGCTCTTGCTTCCTTCCATTCCTTTTTCCATCTGTATTTATATTATGATTAATGTAATGCTTACATTGTAAGCTTTTGGGGAATTTTTTTTCTTTTTAAGTAGAACTTAGGCACAATCCTATTATTAGGATTCCTGAATGTGTAGGAAATGAATCATACCTAATAACATGTCATATTCTTACTGACAGAATCACCTAAACATGACATTGTGCAGGATGCCTTCCAGCTTTACTCTCATTCTCTTCTCTGAAACAGGAAAGGCTGTGAATCATGGCACTGTTTAAGTTGGAAAAGACCTTTAAGGCCATTGAGTCCAACCCCAAACCTAGCACTGCCAAGTCCACCATAAACCATGTCCCTAAAGAGCCACATCTACATGACTTTTAAATATCTCCAATGACAGTGGCATTACACTTCCTTGGGCAGACTGCTCCAAGATAAAACCAAACACTGCTCTGTTTTCTTTGTATTAGACTACATACATGTAAGTGTATCCCTTCCACATGTCTATAAATAATACCCAGCTGTCGAATAGGTTCTTGAAACCTATGTACAGGCCAGGAAGGATTTTAACTTTTTTTCCCCTCTTATGAGAAAGGGAAAACAAGAAATAAAAAAAAGGTGGGAACAAGAGAGTTAAAAATCTTTCCTTCCTGCACCTAACAGCCTCAGATAAGGATACAAATCAAGTACAGTTATGGGACTATTTCAAGTTTCTGTTGGTTTCAGAAGCTGATCAACTAGCTGTGTAACTATAGCTCATCACCACAGGTGCAAAGCAGGGCAAGTCCCAGGCTCCTGTACTCAACTGCTGGGCCTCTGAAAGTGTCCAGAACAGGCAGTGAAAATTTTCTTCCCTCTGAAAGAAGATTGTGAGTGTATGTGTAAACAGACTGAGTAAGAAATATTGTGTTTTCTCAGGTCTTGCTCTAAAAAAAAATTGGAAAATATATGAGCTGTTCATCAGATTCTAGCACTTTGAAGCACTGCTGAATTCTATATATAAGGCACACTATGAGTTGGGGGGTGAGGAGGGTTAGCCAGACTACAGATTGTGAACAGGGAGAAAAGGCATTAACCTGATACTGTGGAAGTAAACAAACAGTTAAAAGAAAAGGAGAAAAAAGAAAATACAGTTGACTTTACAGGAAAATATTCTGGAAGAAAGAATGTGATTTGCTGAACTTTTGTGCTCATGCACAAGAGAAAGACACCTAAATAGATTCATATACAAAACAGAAATATATTAAATATGGTTTCTTAAGAATTTATGTACATATTCATCTGTATATTTTTGAAAACCTTAAAGAGTGAAGATACTGTAAGTAGTATTATAGACTAGAAATACATATACTAGATATTCTAAAATTTGCCTTTGAAAACTATTAAATCTGCCAAAGAAAAAGCAATTCACACTGTCCCTAAAACATCACTAATATAAAGAAAATACCATGACCGCAGCTTAACAGAAGCTGTGAAATGCTTTAATTCCCTGATCATTACAGTTGTTGAACTCTCAACCATGCTACTCTCCACTAAAGTTGTTCTACATCATCCTGATTCTGAAAATGTATCACTTCTTTCCTTCTTCTGGAAATAGAACCCAAACACTCTACAAACTGCAGTGGTAGTGACTGCACTATCTTTACTACTGTACTTGCAGTTGGTAGACATCTGACTGCAAGGGAAGTCTCTGAAACCTAAGTCAAAACATTTCTGTTTTCATGACTATGAATAGTTTAAAATATTCCCCTTGATAGAAACAACATGCCTATTCATGTGAATGTTGGGTAAATTTTCTTTGCTTAAATGCCAACGCTGTTTGACAGCCAGTCAGTCTCATGTAGAGAGATACAGTATCTAGTACTTACTAATATTATTGCACCAAATAATGAATGCAACATAAGCTACTGCAATGTGACAGCTGTTTCTATCAAAGCTTGGTAGCTCAATGTGACTAGAACATTTTTGTCAGAAGTGTAAACTAATTTATAGCTGATTTCACAAGAAGACGAAGAAAAGCGTCTTTACTGCCAAAACATGACCTTAACCTGCCTTCAGATGCTATTAAATGCCCAAACATCAAATTGCATCCTGCCTTCTGTGAAATCACAGGAAGTTTCAAATGCCTTCCACTGAAGGCATCTGAAGCTGCAAGCAAGAGTAGAGTGAAAGTAACTTCGGAAATTATGTTTCAGTGTAAGCTGTGACCTGAAAACTCAGCAGTAACACATAAAAAAAACCTCTTCCCTACTTACAGATTCCATGCCTTTTATGAAGAAAACATATAAAAATAATGCTGTAATACTGAGCTGTATCTTACCATATAAAAGTAAAATTGTGATTTGAAAAGGAGTTACAATTCTTAATTAAATTTAGTACTGTTTTACTGAAAAGGTTACAATTCCACAATTAGCTTTTGTTTCTATTGAAAACTTGATATGTTTACATAGGAGAGCATCTCATTATTATTCACAAAGAATGCTAAGGTTGGAAAGTTAAACAAAAATAAAAATGCATAACTAAGATTGTTATATCAATATTGAATTCTGTTGTGTTGCAAACAGTTATTAAAGTTATTTAGGACAATATAATGAATTAAATATTATAACCTCAATTTTGTATTACCTGTCTTTTCATTGTTCAGATTTACACTTTAAATGCTATGTTATAATTGTTTCTGCTATTGTTCTTGCCTCTACACATAAAAAAAAGGAAGGATTGGGTTGCCATCATCTGGAGTTGTGCTTTTTCATTTAGGTTTTATAAAACACCATAATTTTAAACCACAACTTTTTATAGCTATGAAAGAAAAACAGAAACAGCACAGTTGAAATAGGCTGGTTTTCAATGCTGTAGAAAATTCTTCTACTACAAAATAACATTTTCTGCTTACCTTGCATATGCCTAAGAAAATCAGTTATCTAGTATGTTATCTTATATATCTTTCCAAGAATGTCACCAAGAATAAAACAGTTGGAAAATTTGCCCCTATTGAGTTGCCTGGATTTTAAAAAGTATTAATAAATTAATCAGAAGAATTAATTTACAAGGAAATACAGGCCAGATAGGAGTAAATGAATGTTTACTGTGTATTGATGTTCTAGAGAGCTACAAGAGAACACAGAGCAAAAAAAAGGGACAAAGACACTATAACAAGTTGAGAATACCACACATTTTAATTGTCCTTATAATTTTAAAGACTAAATTATTCAACATGTAGGGTAAAAGTCTTTGATGTTATCAATACAGAACTCCTTCTGAAAGAGGGAAGAGCTTCATCAGAAGCTTTTCAACTCACTTATAAAAATTCCTCTGGCAACTGTTCACAGAGAGGTAGTTTTTGGACAGGTGATACTTCTTAATATATTAACCCGTTCTTACAATATTCCTAAGTATTTTATTTTTAATATGTATGTATGTTCAATAAGAATTTCTGTGTGTTAATTATTTATATGTATATTGTTTGTATTTACCTTCCTCCTACAGCATTGGTTTGTTTCTACATAGTCACAGATATCGCGCTCAACTCTTCTAGATTTTTAACATCAAGCTTTGAAAAGCATACTTGGGACAAAAAAAAAAATCCCAAAAAAGCATACCTCAGAGAAAAGTCAAAATCACTGGAAAATGAAATGCAACCTTAACTGAATAAAGGATGAAAAGAAAATTTACTAAAACTTGTGTGCACAATAGTCAGAAATCCTAAAGCTAACCGGAAGGAAGGAACTGTAATAGAAACATAATTCATCTTACTTGGATTTTGCCTCTTGCAACAATGAAGGGTCATCTGTAGCCAAGTACACTCTTTTTTTATCAACATGCATCCTGCGAGCCAGAAGCTCAAAGCGCTCTTCAACGTGCACCATGTACTCCTCAATGGGGTGAAACGCTGCCTCTGTCCCTACTTTGTCTGTCCTTCGGACGTGAACACTGGAAAAAGGTAGAAACTAGGAATTACATTTATAAATGCTGTACATGCTTTAGCAAACGGAATTTAAAACTGAATCCCTACATAAAATAGGGAAGGATTAAAACTCATCCATGTCCATCAATGCTGACAACATGATGTTAGCTGTCAGTCTGTTCTCAAAAGCAATATAATAATCTCACAAGGAAGGCAAAGGGTAACCGAAAGAAAGGAATGAAGGATATGGAATTATAGCATATAAGGTGGCATTCCTTTTGTGTGCAAGATTAAATTATCCATTGTAGATAGACAATGCTTGATCAATACAAGTCAAGAAGAAAATAGGAATATTTGCATCATATAATGCATAGTTGATTGAATTACGGTAGTTACTAAAGGATTTTTTTTACCTCCTTGAAACATAACAAATCTTCAGATACAGCAGTGGTGACATGCCCTACCGACTCAACGGTCAAAAGCCAACTAACATTTGGACAAACCTATTGTGTACTCCTAGAAAAAGAAAGTTTAAGGACTGAAGGAAAATTCTGGCAAAGGAAGCAGACTCCAGCACAGCAGCAGCAACATTTTTCAGGCTACATGATAGCAAAACCTTTCTCCCACAAGCTGCTCTTTACTGGTCATAGGTGTCTTTCTTCCTTCTCCCCATATCTGCCCACATAGACCTCTCCAGTTCATGAAAGCAAATTCAACTGTGAAAACACCAGCAGGGAAGGCAAAGGCAAATACCATGTTCATATATAGCTAGTGATAAAATCAGTTGTGAATTGTGGCACATAAAATGTAGGCTTAGCCTTTTTCCCTCAAATGTAAAAGCTATAGGCACTTGGAAAGAAGACTCAGACAGTAAAATGTCTGGAATACAAGCTGTAAGGCAATTACATTAATGAAATTCTTTATTACTAGATGTGGAAGGATATGTTAAAAAACTTTCTATTGAGCTGCCTTTTATATATCTGTCCAAGTACAGGTAGGCAAGTGTGCTTCAAGAAGTACTTGTAATCAACCTGTATTATGCAGTTAAAAAAAAAAAGAGCTCCATCTAGAAATCACTCTCTCTCACCCCGAAGTACTTGAGACTCTTGGATTATCATCATAAAACATTTCTTCCTGAACAGGAATCACTAAAAACACATATTAAAGCACAGACAGTTAGAAAGAAAACTAAATACCCACCCAATCACTGGATGTTTGAAACCAAGTTTCCTTGTGGCTTCCTCTATTTCTTTTTCTAGCCAAGGCTGTGGTCGAATCAAGTATTTCACAAACTGTGAGACCCACCACACTGCAGGATCCCCATGTACACGAATTAGTCTATCAGCCAAGTCTTCAGGGACAGCCAAGGGCAAATAAGGTGGCCGTGGATGTAAGCTGTCAACAATGGGAAGTTCCACCACCTGAACATCCTTATCATTAGCCTCACCTGTTTTAAAATACATACTAAGATGAGTCAAGTAGTTTACATTATTAATAAGCTTTACCATCGGCAAATAATATCCAAACATATAAAATAATCTGAATCTTCAATTTCAAAAGGACTACCTAGCACTTGCTCTACTTTTTCAAAACAGCATTACCAAATCGAAAAAAGGTCATAGTTTTAGACTAGATTTATACATTAATTGTATCTAACAATTCACTCAAGTAGAACAAAATTGAAGGTCCTTGAATTCTTAGCAGCTGGTAGTTAATAAAATATAAAATGTACTCCTGTTTATAAATTTTATATATACAACTTTTTATATACAACTATACCAATTTTTATATACAATTATACAATTACTGTCTGTTAAGGCTTATCTGGACAGATTGGTTATCTAAAACGTCTAAAATTCAGTGACTTGTTTAAAAATTAAACAAGAAATATTTTAAGGCACAAGAAATTGTTAAATAACTACAGCTCTGCTGCTCTTTTGAACACATTTTATTGCAGTAAATTTCAGCATTTCAGACATCATTATAACCACTGAATTAGCTACTCTGCTGTTTGAAGAGGAGAAAGAGAATTCCTGTCTTCAAGAACTTAAACTATGAAAGAGCAAATTAAATAGAGCAGGGAAAACACAAGCAGTGTATAAGCATGTGATATACATACAGGTAAGAATCTGTTATGTGTTAAATACTAACTACAGTAGAATATACAGATGGCTTAGATGGGACTTTAATTCAAGGCTTAATACCCACTAAACATCTTTTAAGAGTTTTTCCAAATTACACAACACAACTGTCTGCATAATTGATAATTCAAAGTTATGTTCATATACTGAAATAAATTATAATGCATGACAACATAAAACAAAGCATTACAGTTTTAAAGCATTGAACATTTCAGCTAATATTTCTATTGTGCTCATTTCATCTAAAACAATGTTTTCATTGTCTGCAGTATTTACAGGCAAAGATGGTTAGTTCTCCCTTTAGTGCTCACCAGGAAAGCTCAGCCAGGAAAGAAAAATGCTTTAAACATAAGCAAATCCAACTCATATAACTGTTGATGAGCAAGTAAATATTAATACTGAAAAAATCCATTCAGGGAAGGAATAACGAGTTTAAGAGTTTAAGAACAGTTAAAGATCCAAAGGTTAGAACAATTTCGCAAAACTGGTCAAAATTCTGCAGTAACTCTCTGAGATGTGATTAATTAAATAAGGAATGTTTGTTATGCTCAGGTATATTTTCAATTCATTTTTACCCAATTTGGAAATCTGTCTTCTGAGATGTATCTATATGTCAATATTTCATCACTTCACTGTACACCATCACTGTAAAGGGATTCTTTAGAAGAATTTCTCGTACTACAGGTATGGATGATACTTTATAATTCAAGAAGCCAATTCATATTTTTACCATCTATTATATCATACTCACTGGAAAAGATTTAATAAAAGTTCATAAATTTAGTAAAAATGAGCATTTGAGAATTTAAATCTTCTGGATAATACTTTATTAGTATGACTTCAGAAAGCTGCAATAAAGAAAAGCAGCATGAAGCCAGGAAAGTGCTAAATCTGGTGCAGATGTGAAGTATCAGGAAAAAGTTTAGACAAGAAATGTTTAGCTTGGGAATAGCATGAAAGAATGCTTGAGGTTCCACCCTTTTTATCTTTTCGCCCTCAACTGAGAATGGGAGAAGAAACAGGGTGGCAAAAGAAACAGCAGCAACCTTAGTCAAGAGGAAAAAGAAAAGACTTCAATCTTAAGTTAGAAAAGGAAATTCAATGCACAGTTTTTGAAGGGAAAAAGTGGAGATGCAAAGGTGCATACAAAAAGGTGGATTTTTATTAGGTACAGTATCTCTGACAAGCTTTGAAACTTTATCACTGAATAAATATGTTGGTCTGTAAAGACAGTAATTTGAAAAATCTTGCTATTGATAAAGTTGATTGAGCAATCTGACCTACTATTTGACATTCCTACCCTGAAAAGAACTCAATACATTGTTCCATCCTATTTAAAGGATAAGAGTGTGCTTCTAAAAATTTCCACAGGCTGTCTTAAGGCTTTGAAGGAAATGAGATTGGCCAGAAATAACCAGGAAAACTCTCAGCATATAAAGCAAATTATATTAAAATATACCAAAATCACAGAATATCAAAGAAGATTGTGAAAAAAGAATCAGATTTCAGCTTTCAACTCTATGTGATACGTTGTTTGAATGTTAATGAAGTCACAAGACTTGCTGCAAATCAAACTCAGAAACAAACAAAATGTATTTCATTAATGAAAAACAATTAGATTGTTCAAAATTAACTACTAGATTGAGCGTAACAAGTGCTCTTTCAGATACAAAAAAACTGCTTTTTGAGAAGGAGCTAAAAATACAGTTATTTCACAGAGATTAAGAGTTCCTTACTTTGTAAAACTACACAAATATGATACCCAACAAGGGAAGTATTACTAAAGATATGGGAACAATCACAACCACAGATCAAGGAATACGTTGATATTATAATTAGACATTTTGAAACAGTTACAGAAGCCCCTCATGCTTCAGGACTGTTAAGAGCTACTGTTAGCAAAATAATTCTGACACACCCAGTGTTGTGTTGAAACAAAGCATATAGCTGTCTTTAAAAAAAATTATACATCAAATCATAAATATGGCCATGGCTATCCTATATAGGATTGTATTACCTATATTATCATTCTGAACAATGATGGAAAAATTCGCTATTAGCCTTCACTCACTTTTAACAGTATGAGATACCAGATTCAGTAAAACAAAAACCTACAGCAACTGTCTGCTTTTGTCCTGGACAAAAACAGAGTAGAGTAACTCTTTTGTAACCCCAAAGGAGTAAATGACTCTCTGCAGCAGCCATACAGGCAAGAGACAGTATTCCTACCCTACTGATCACTCATCTTTTTTCCCAGTGTTTGTGGAAAGATTCCTAATAGGCAATGAGCTTGTCCTACTTTCAACAGGCATAGTTTAAAAACCTGTTATCTTTTATTAGGCAGCAGGATATTTGTTTAGTTTACTCAGAAATAAGCTGCAATCAAAATCAATGATACAGGAGCTAACCAAAACTCAGTCAAATCAATAGACAAGCAGCTACATTAGGAAACAGTAAATCACATTGCTGATTCATGTGAATTTTCAACTGAAGATAACGAAACCAAGTTGAAAACACAGAATGAATTTTACATCCACACTTCAGTTGTTAGCTACGTTTTCTCTAATTTGTAAAATATTTGAGTTTTCTTACTTCACAGATGTATTTTGTTAAGTAATAGATAAGCCATAAAAGGGAATAACCCATACTAATGTTTATATATTTTTCTCATGCTGATAGTGTAAATCAGAGCATCATCATGTCAATCAGGTCCAACTCCCTGCTCAATGGTGGTACAATTTTGACATTTGATCACAGAATTATTTAGGTTGGAAGATACCTCTAGAGTTGTTACACATAATTTACATGTCAGCAATACTTCTAGTTACTTCTGATGTGATTTGTTTTACTTTTACAGTTGCCAAAATTTATCACTATAATTCTATTTATAGCTTAACTTCCATAGCTATATTTCATAAGGACTTTGTGCCATAGTTGGATTATAAAATGGAATTGACACAGGATAAAAATAATATTTTTTGTTTAAAGCAGTCAATGTAAAATACAAGTAATATATCTAAATGTTTCTTTTTCACTAAAATTTTGCCTTGTACAATTTTAATACAGAACTTTTAAACTTGCCTTCTGATTAATTTCTCACTAGTGTTCCACTTATTAATTTTTTTAATCATCCTTTATGTAACCAAACCTTTTAAGGCAGAGAGGTGTTGAATAAATTTGGCGCAATTCTATTTTAAAGAAACTGAAAACACAGCCCTTTTTCCCCAGGTTTCACATGCCATATGGATGGTGTTGTCCCGTTTGTCATCCCAAGGGGCTGAGTTTTGATACCTTCAGGAGTGAATAAACCAAAATGTTTTCAAACATGCCAAAATGCCTTCTATTACTTTTCTCAATCCAGCACTTCCAGACTATTTTCCTGCATTCTTTCCTCTCCTCTCCTGCACAACCCTTGCAACTATCCTCAGTTGCTCTCATGTCTCTTCCCATTCTCTGTACTGTTTGCATGTTGAAAAGTGACATCTGTGATCAGTCACAGCCTCTTGCTTCCTCACAGCCCTGAATGTTGACTTCAGTGGCTCTGTACACACACCCAGCCTATTCTGAGGACTTCTGAGAGGCCTTAACGAGATCTATTTATTTTAGTAAAATTTGGCCAAAATTCATCCAATATTCAGGACTTAAACTATGTTAGGATTAAAAAGAAAACAAGCAGATAGAAAGGTAAAGCATGATGACAAAACTTCTGCTCTCACAAGAAACTTGTCTAAAATAATTCTATAAAGATTATTTTATCATCTCCCTCCTAAAAAGTAAAACTTTAATGGTAGTCTTCTTTCTGCTCCTGCAAAAATTGTAACTTCCAGAGCTACTGAGCTACCAACATGTCTTTGTAACACAAGTGACAATCTTGCAATAGTTCTTTGATAATCCTACCCGTTATCAAAATCACAACATAAAGATGAACAGGGGTCTTACTGTCCTAACAAGTGATGAGATTCCAGTCAATGTTTTCCCTTTTGACCTGATGGAGGCCTGAATTGAGTGTAACAATTTCTGCATTTGCAATAGCTCTAACAGAACTAAAGCAGCATCACCCACCAGTGCCTTTAGAATCTCCATTCCCTTTCTTGCAGCTGAGATGAGCTACATTATAAAGACCTCTATTTCTGTTTCACTCTTTTGAAAACTTCCAATCACTTACAAGAAGCTTTTTGTGGCAATTGTCACATCACTTTGAGAGAACATTAAAAAGTAAAGATTTTTCCCTTCCTCAATTGTTTAGATACCCAGTATGTCCCCTGGAAAGTTTACAGATGAAGTGATTGCACAAATTGACTTCATGTAACAGTCAGGATACCATCAAACTAAGTAGAAATCAGGAAGCTTAGACAACACATTTACTGTCTTTTCGAGATAGTGGTTTACAACTCCCAATCTGAACACTTGGAAGACTCATCTTTCAATGAATTAGTAAAAGTACCTCCATATGCAAGCCCAGATGGAACACAGCTCTCAAGGTATGTGTAGACAAAAAGGCATTTTAGTTAGCCATAAATAAAACAGGAGAGAATAAAACTTCTATGTTTGAAATTCATAGCAGCGAGGCACATGTCACCTTAACAATGCATCTGAAAGAAAGAGGGATGCATTCTACTTCATAGGGTCTACCAACATGAAAGGAGGAAAATCAACAGGGTAAGCCTGTAATAATGGAAAAGGAAATTTTTCTGATCTTCAGCCATAGGGAAAAATGTGATGGAAGTATTAAGAAAAAACAAGCCAAATCACACAGAAATATAGATGCTTTCTCCATAACTATTACAGTAATAAACTATTATTAATTTGCACATTACTGGAAACTTAAAACTACCACTTTAATTATGAGTACTTGCAAAAAAAAACTAAACCTATTTTGTTGAGGTTTGTCACAGGATTTATGTAAACACCAGACAAAGCAAAAAGGCATTAATGGACATGCGATGCCAAAAATATATTATAGTAAATATTTTTTCTTTAAATATTAAATATTTATTGTTTCATATTAAATGCTAAATTAAATTAAATTGATACATTCCCAAGTATCAGCGCGATAACCCAATAGTGCTGGTGGTGCTCTCCACTGTCTCCCACCTGGAAATGGCAGTAGTCATTTTAAACCATAGAAAGGGTTTGGATGACATGAATTCAACTCCACAGATGCCAGTTCAGATTACCCTTGTTTAAAGATTACGTAAAAATAGGTAATATTACTCAACCAGAATGTTGCAATGACCAGTGTAACACATTAGAAAATAACTGAAAACTTGAATGTAGGTTATAATTCCCCAAAAACCTATGAATGCTTCAGTTTGGACTGAAATTTATACAGACAAAGAACCCAGATTAATATCTGAAACTTTGTAAAGTTTGTCTGAGTCCTAATATCCTTCTCAACTTACCTCATGCCATCTCTTCATATTCAAAGAAACCCTGATTTTTTCATTTGAGTATAAAAAACAAGTATTTTTCCCTACTGTGCATGATGCACTACAACTTTTCAAGTAAAGAATGGTTACCTTAAATAAAATCAGCTCTAATATTATGCCAATTTGTAGCTTTTTTCTTATTAAACAAATCTTAGGAGAGTGACAGTTAAGCAAAAACCTTTCTTACAGTTTGTAATGGACACTTTGTTTACCAATCTGTAATATATCATCCATGATTTAATGCTCATAAGGGAAGTTTGCAATCAACCACTAACCTACTAGAACTATTTTTGCTACTACATTGTGGGGAGGGCAACATCAATCTTTTAAGAAAAAGGCAAATCATGCTTCAAAATGTAGTATTTCAAATGAACAGCATAAGATCTGTGATCAAATATGCAATTAAATGTTCCTACCACTGCACAGAACAAAGGCAAGAATCCTTTTCCCTGCCTCCATTTACCCTTTGGATTTCTAAGGCTTCAGCTTCCCCTTATCAGGAAATGTAGGGAAATAAGCCCCTGCTATTTGGAAAGCAATTATTTCAGTGGGCTCATTTAGGTTACCTTCCTTCACTTGAAGACAGTTAAACAACTCTCATGGAACAATGTGTTTGCTAATCTGCTTATGGTCCTGCCCATGCAAGCAACTATTATCAGACAGTCAACTGCATTTTATAAAGACATCAATTCTTAATCTAAATTAGCAATGATGTAAGGAGAACTCACAATCCCCACATTGTTGCTTCTTGAATATTTTTTGATAGACAGTACAATTGCATACATCAAAATTTAAAGAAATACAGACATTCTCACTTCTGCTACCAGAAAATTTACTAGGCAATGGTTGTATTTAAATGAGCATATTTCCCATTTATCTCCCATCCTGTTAAAAAATGCCACTGGCATGGAAAACACTCCCAAGCACACCATTATTTTATCAAGAACAGACTTGAAGTAATTCCTCATATAATCAAATGAGAACCAGTAGTACATTTAGCCTATGTAAATGGCTTAATTAGGATCAACTTGGCTTGATTGATTATGGTGTGAAAGAACACACAGATGTATTTTATTATGGCCTCCTTAAAATACAAATAATTTAGTTTACCATGGCAGATTTGGGACTGCACAGGTGAACTTTGTAACACAAGTTGTATAACAATATTAAAAGTATCACTACAAAACAAATGAACAAAAAAAAACCCCAAACCCATGCAAAGACCAAAGGCAAACATTCTTCTATGTAAAAAAACAAAAAAAACAAAAAAACAAAAAGAAATACAGCCAGTTATAAGAAAATACTGCATCTCCGGTAATTCCAATTTCAGATCATGCAATTTTTTTCTTTTCTGCTTGAGGAGCATTTGCCAAAATAGAGGTCAACAGTAGCAGTGAGTTGTTAAAAAGCAGACCTCATTTCCAATCAAAATTGTCCAGTCACATCTTTGTCTAAAAGTAGAAATACTTCCCATACAGCAATACCTATAAAATGTGGCAGGACCAGCTTTTAAAACTTGCTTTATTTTAGAATTGAATTATGGTTTTTAATCTCCTACTGCACAGCAGATTTTTACGTCCTTGAATCAGTGTAGGTCTCTCTCAGAATCCTTTCATATTTATCAAAATCCATTTTGAAGGCCAGATAACAGAAGCAGACAGTGTCCTGCAGCCTGTCTTTGCTCTGCAAGGTGAAAATAACTTCTTGCTGTTATTCAATAACCCTCCACTTAGACATGAATAAGGATCACACTTTGCTCTCTTAGGCTACTGCTTTGCTCTGAAAACTCAGACCGACCTCATTAGAATTCCAAGGTCCTTTTAAGGACCACTTCCTAAATGGATTTACGTGTTTACAGAGTATCTTACAAGGCACCCTGAGGACAAAAAATCTACACAATATCAGTAGCTTGATTTCAAGATTAACATAATTGAAAAAAAGGGAAAATACAGAGAGGTTGCTGTTATGTTCCGTTCTCTCAAATCACCGTTATCCAGCGTGCTTCACAGAAATGGAACTTGTTTGAATGAAAGTGTAAATAACAAAAGTCATTGTATAAAAACAATATTAAGAATTAGAAATAGAAATGAATCAGTTTTTTCTGCAGTACTTTATAAATACGAGTGAGACATGGGAGCAAAATATAACTCATACAACTGTATGCAAGTTAAAGGGTTTTTTAGGCCAATACTAAATATTCAGCTTATTTACATTAAAAAAAAAACCTACCATCAAGGAGTATCTAGTTCATGGAGTGAAACTTTTTAATTTATTGCAATTAATTCTGTACAACTTTTCGTGATTTGATTTTGCAATTTTTATTTAGTCCTTTTGATTACTGTTGCCAGATAGGCTTTAATAAATTAAACATTCATTTTGTGTACCCACAGTATCCTCGTTCTTGAATTATACATATAAACATATTAGTTAATTCATATTTTAAGATTGTAGTTCAATTAATACTTAAAAGCTGGCACTACCGACAAATGAAGAGCTCTGCCATTTTCTCCCCTCTGGGTATCCCTTCCTCAAAAGCATTAATTCATCAAACCATAGTCAGAGGCAGCGAAATCAATATTCAAGGATAACTGCAGGAAACTTTGTTTCAGGTTTCCCTTTTCAAGTTATCTTTCATCTTTCTGGGTTTTAGGCCTTATGGGAAGGAGCACATACTGTTATTTAAAGCATGTAGATGGCTTCTTTACTTACACATCCCTTTATTCTCCAGCATGAAATGCAGATATGACTTCTAACAGTACATTAATCTGTCCTTCCTATTAATATGTATTCTTTTCCATTTACTGTATGATTTGTTTTTTGTCTAGTTATTTTATAGACCTCTTTCAATTTATTATTGCGAAATGCCACCGTAACATCATAAATCAGCAAGTAAAAATTTTTAAGAAGAGGCTTTCTCCATTTTAGCATGCAGCAGTGATAGGAGAACATTATGACCTCCCTAATTCATTAATTTAAAGAAAATTAATCAAAAATTTCATGATAAATATGTTTTCACAAGTTTGCTATATTTTGGCTCTTATTACTTGGAAATCATTCATGCTTCTTATAAAATTCCTATCTAAATTATTCATAAACCGTTTGACCACAGATATCAAAGGAAAAATGAACTACAAGAAGGATGCAATTACAGGGATTTTAGAACTAAAAAGAGCATGTATGCAACCATCTCTTAAGATTGTTTTCGTCTAGAATGTCAGTATGACTGAAACAAAGGAAAAGGAAAAATTATGTCACAGTGCAGAAATAACTGCTATGTTTACACAAACCTGCAAAAGAATTCTCAGTCATTTAATATGTTTAACTCAGAAGAGCTGAACTTGATTACAGAATTACCATGTCAAACACAAAGAACAATTCCTGCAAGACATGACAAGCGCTGAGATGACCCCTAATTCTTCACTGATGAGAACACACCTTACTAATCTTTTACTATCAGACAAATATCATCTTGCTCATTAAAATTCACTCCACTTCCCACATTCCAAAAACAAGCCTAGCTTTTATACCTAGTTAGGAGAGGATTGGACAAAGGAAATTTCAGAACTATATGTATTCTCATCTTACATGAGCCTCTTAATTCTTTGTAGAAGGTATTAATATCTAAATTGTTCCACTGAAGATAAATTTCAGAAACTTCAAAATTTTCTGCTGCTAATAAAACTAAAATAAAAGTGTCAAGAAGAGACAATTTAATTAAAAAGAAGAAATACATATGTACAAGTTTAAACAATATTGTCATGAAGCACATTTTACTAAATTATCATCTATGCAGGTCTGCAAATTACATCAAAGCATCTCTCTTAGATGATACATTTTTCTGACTTGTTGGCCCATTTCTGTAATTTACATTGAACTCATTATAATTATTCACTTGTATGAATATTTTTGAAATACAATTTTTAAAAATCATGAAAAATCTCTACGTTACATAGGATAAACATTTTGTTTACGAAAAAAGAAAATTGATACATTTCGATGCATTTTTATACATTTATTTTGAAAATCTAGAAAATCCCATGCTGATTTCAGAATCTGTAGAGAAAAAAATAATTAAAGGTCTGGTTTTGCAAACAAACTGTTCCTAACTAGAGTTAAGAATTCCACACTTATTTGTCCCTGTAAAAACAGGGAATAAATAAATAGATACATAATAATAACAAGTAAATAAATCTATATAAATTTTGGGAGGCATAAAAAGCAAGATGGAATGTCTTTGAAATTTACCAGCATTTAAGTATCCAGTGAAGATTCCTACTGAAGCCACACTGAGGCTAATAAAGAGATCAATTTTCAGTATCATTGATCCTCACTGACCAAGCCATTGCAGAAGATTAGAATTTGACACAGTTTATAGCATGTGTCACTGGCCAACAGGCTAACTGTAAAAAGATTGTCTTTTCTAGCTCAAAGTCTTCTAGCTCTAGAGCACCAAAACCCAAATCAGTGGCATTCATTATTTAAAAACTAATTGACTGCATCACAATATTTCATGTGGTCAGCCCTCAAACTATTCATCCTGATCTAGAAATTAGCTGGAGAAAAAAAAAAAAGGAAAAAAAAAAAAAGAATCCAAACTGTAGATAGCTAAAATGATGCATTATTTGTACTTTCATCAGCAAGAGCCTATATTGCAGGAAATTATCACCTGTTTAAACAGATTTTCATGAAAATATTTAATCCTTTGAAGTCATGTGTGCATGAATGCTCCAGAACACTGTTCTCCAGCTTACTGTGTTAAAAAGTTGCTCACAAAACTGCCTGTGTCTAAATTCTGGAGTCACATGGAGGAGTCTGCTGAGAACCATGTCCAGATGGTAGTTTCACCTCCAAAATTTTCCAAACACGAATAAAACTTCATCTGGAGTTCTCAATATCCATTTTCCATTTATAGTTATTTTTATAAAACATCCAACCATTTCTAAAAAACATTTTTTGAAAAAAATCTCACTCACAAAACCCACTAGAATTCTCAAGGTTAAATTTTGTAGCATCTTAAAGCCTTGAAGAACAGATACTATTTCAATGTGCAAATGCTGTTTCAATGTGCAGACACAAAAGTTTACACTCAAACTGTAAACTGGATTTTTAAATCTGATTAAGTTAATTTCAGATCTGTAAAACTGTTACTTTAAGATTCTATATGCACTGGGTATGCAATGTCCTAGTGAAAAGCCTGAAGATGTTGATATGTCGTGACTATCAATCATATAGAGAAAGATGTCATTTAAAACAAATGCTGTTTAAAAACAAAGCTACCCGATCCTCCAAACGTTAATGCCCCTCTGCTTATTCTAGACAAATTTTTCAACATGGCAGAAGAAGAATGGACCAACTTCCTGACATACAACTAAAATACATATTTAACTTTGCCACTGTTTTTACAATGTGAATTTGGATCTGTTCAGCTTGCATTAGGAATTATTTTGACTACTTCATTATTTTGTTGAGGTGTGAATGACTATTGGATACTATTTTCTTTCTATTTCTATCGCTTGATATTGGAAACATCCCTTATCTTTTAAAAAGTTTATCAACAGCCTGTATTTAATACTTTCCCCTCATAAAAACTGGATTAATATCTGGCAGAGAACACAGCAGCAGCCTGCTGAAGAATTATAATTTAAATCTGAAATAAAAACTTTTTTACTAAAGAAACTCTGCTAAAGAAGAGCTATCTTAACAAGAAATTTTTTTCAATACAACACGCAAGTAACACATAAAAGATGCTTACACACACAACTGCAGTCACAGTTATTATGCACCACACAACATTAAAGAGACAATGAAATAACACCACGTGAATGATGGTGCAAAAAACACGGAGAAATTCTGTGAGCGTGCCCTACCTGACCAGTGGCCAGTGGTGGAGCCCGACCTGTCGGTGCAGGTCTCGCTGACGGGGCGGAACACGGTCTCCCAGCCGCCGGTGGCATAGCGCCAGTTCTGCGACTCCAGGATGAGCGTGCGCTGCGTGCCGTACGCGATCATGAAGCAATACACCACGTGGTGAAGCTGGCAGCCATAGCCACAGCCTTTGTTGATGTTGCACACGAGTTTCTTAGCTTTGCTGCAATCCTTCGGGTTCTGTAAGGGTGGATGAAAGAGTGGAGCTGAAGAGAAGAGGCTCACAAAGGCGTACGTTTTTCTGAAAAACTGACGAATGTCATCAATCACGCAAGCCATCCTGCTAAAACACATCTCGTATTAAAATGGATGAGCAAGCTTCAGCACCATGAAAATTTTATGTGAATTCTTCACTGTGAACATGAACGGTTATTGAACATCCTTCACTACCCTAATGTAAAATAGAATACATTCAAGATTTTAAATTACTTTCTCATTTGTAAATCTGTCAGAATAAGCCAACATTTGGACTCCAAGTTCACATTTCATCAACATGGTTCTCAGTGTTGGAATGCTTTTTCCTCTGGCATTTTTTCAAGTTTGTTAGTTCTCTTTCAATAAGCACGGATGTCATCCAATAAAAGACAATTTCCACCTGTCTGCATGGTACAGAATAAAACAAATGGTACAGAATGAAACAAATGCTTATTAAGGGACTGCTTCTCTGGCTAACTGACCACATACCAAATACAGAGCATAAAACGCATAACTGAGCAGACTGATAAAGGACAGAATTTTAATTTGCATACACTCTCCATAAAATAACGTGCTTCATTTCCACAAACCAAGAAACCACAAGACAGGAGGCAAATCCCTACATTATACAAATACTATGTTTAAAAGTACAAACTAATAAATATTTTTAGGTATGTGGACAACAGAACAACATAATCAACGGAAGCTTTTCTTTCTGTAAAATATAGTACTTTGCTATACACATTCATATCTGCATGTCTTTAGACATACTTCTAAATTCCAGAAAGGTTTTCCATAAAATCTCTGGGATGAAAGTTAGTTTCAGGTAAACTGTGGGAACACTGATATTTGAGCATCAATATAAATTCTGTTTCTTTCACATCTAAACAACATTAAATAAAATTTTCTGTAAATTTGCAACAATCAAATCAAGTCTTTTCAAAAAACAATGATCCCTGTCTGGTGAACTGAGATCCTTCCTTCAAATGATCTTAAAGATGAACCTGAATATTCTGAGTCCTAAAATACTGTAGAAGAAAATTAGTTCATGCATTCAGTTGTGTAAAGGAGAGGAGGACAATTCAGACTGGGGTGAAAATATAATAAAACATCCAAAAGAAAAACAAACCAAGAACTCTACAACATGTGTTCTAACTTCAGCATTTTATTTTTTCATCTTAGGGAAAATAAACCTGATTCAAAGCCTAACTAGGTATCAAAACAATTAAATTAAATAAAATTTCCATTGCTAATTTTTGTTCTTCAGACCAGTACTTTTGACATCACAAATCTAATGGATAACTTGAGACTAAATCTAACAGGTATCTTTAAAACTATAAGAAATGCATTTCAGTTTTTCCGAAGACAAAGAGGGCCCTTCTAGTATTCTATACAAATCCACATAGAAAGAATCCCATGAAAAAATACCTCCTTATATCATTAGTAGTAGTAGTAGTATATTTTTATTATTACAATTATAATTAGTATTTTCATATTTTACTTGGTTTCAGTTATTAAACTATTCTTATCTCAACCCATAATGGGGTTTCTTTGTGGGATTTTTTTGTTTGTTTGCAGTTTTTTTTCCATTGATTCTCTTCCCTGTCCCACCAGGGAGGAGGAGGAGCACGTGTCTTGGGGTAATTTGTTGCTGGTTTGGGTAAAGCCAAAACACTATTTTGAAAGGGACAATCTCTGGGAATTTTTAGAAAATGCCCATAGATTATGCTTTTCACACTTGCCATTACCTTCAAATGCCTGTGTCCTCTAAAATGAAAGCACTTAATCGATGGCATATTTGAAGTATTGTCAAGGTGTGCCCTTCTAACTTTCTTTCATGCAAATGCAAGCTTCATATAACAGCTTATGAACAATATTATGGAAATCAAGTAGTAATCACATAATGAAACATATTTTGATAGTGTGACTGCTTCCTAATGTCAATATAATGCACTTACTCAAGTTTTAACATTATTTGGAGACTTAACTAAAAACTATATATATATTACTATTAGTTTGTGACTTAAGAAGGAAGCTACTTAACTAATTTCTTCATGATTGGGTTTTTTTCAAATTGCTATACTCAAGTAGCAAAAAGACATAGCAGTGTTTGAGCTTCAATTATCTATTGAGAATTTTAAAACAAAAAGGGAAGCAGAGATACTTAGATATATTGCAGTTTCAACTGGTGTTTCTGGGAAAAGGTGGAAATATTAACCATTGATAAGGAAGAAAAATTACATTTCAAGCACCAGAATACCTTGGGTTTTCATAACCAGCACTGCCAACCAAAGCAACCTGTAAAAGTATTGAGTTGATAATGGATAACAGTCAATTTCAAAACCAATTAAGACTGACATGAGAGTTTTCCTCCTGGCACAAAGTCACAGAAAAGGATTATAAATCTCTGATTTGAATGAGCAGTACACTCTGTTCTCAACCCTAACGACACTGCTCATCACACACTCCCATCTCCAATTCAATGATCTACATAATCAAGAGAGGGATGGAAGGGACCTCCACGAATGTCAAACCCTGTAATGGAACAGCAATATAGCTGCATTAAAAACAAATGCAAAAAAAATCCAAACAAAAATTAAACAAACCCACACAAAATCCCAAACAAACAAAAAAGCCACAGCTGACTAATCACACAAAACTTACTTCAATATGTAGAAGATTAGATTATCAAGCCATGCCAGAGTTGACACCTTTTATCTTTCTCAGAATTACTTCTACGAACAATGCAACTGAAAACAGTACCAAATTTCCAGAACTGTAAATACATTGTTTCTCTCAGAAAATTCAGGGTTTCCACTGTCTTCTTCTTCTAAGGTTCTTGGTTGGCCTATTCCCAGAAGTCAAAGTCCGAAGGGAATGATGTCCAAAGTGCTGCTTCAAAGCCTCACCATCTTCCAGTGCTTTCAAGTTTGCAGTCAACCATCGAAATGCATGGCAAACTGGCAAAAGTAAACTCTGCTCCTTAACACACATTTTACTATATGAGAAACTACTGTGTTGTTTATGAATTTAAAACAGTTCAGAGAAATGTACTTAACCCAATGAATCACGACAGATTAGAATGGAGTGGGAAAGCAGTCTGCTAGTAACCTCATAAACACAGTATGATGCTCATTAACAAAGTTGGGTTTTTTTAGTATTTTCAAGAAATATTTTATTCTATGATGCTACACAGTCTGCTGGAAAAGAGAATCCCACCTAAAATCTTTAGAAAATCCCATATTTTGAGAGAATTATGTCAAAGAAGGGTGTGTCTCATCCTAGTTATCACAAATATAATTTATACCATCTTCTATTCCCCTTCTTTTGTGATGTCATTTGTAATCATTCCTTTTCATACCAGCTCCCCTCAAGACTTTGGGAGCAGAAAAAATCCAAACAAAGAAAAAACCAAACAAAGCACCGGAAGTTTCCTATGGCTCCTGGAAGAAAATGTTATTCTTTACCTAGTCAGGAATAGTAGGTATTTGATTTGAGAGATAGATCTCAAACCTTCCTCTGATGTTAATTCCTCTAGTTTGCTCCTACCCTTCCACAACAAATAAAGCTTCAGCTTGAGCAAAACATCCCAGCATGCAGATGGGCTAAACATAATGTGCTCCTTGATCCACAGTGTGGAAATTCCAGAGAAAACCACACACATACCAGCAGTGATCTCACTTCCTTATGCGGTTATTATACTAAAAATATTATAATTCTTATTTGATTTATTAAAATATCCAAGTTCACACTTTTCAAGACTCACAGTTGTGAGGGGTGCATCCCTTTGCATGCATGCAAAGTGCCCAGAGCCCTTTTTATTGTTGTCATTTGAACATGGGCACCTTTACTAAAAATATGTATCAGTAATTTCAATGTGAGGAATAGGATTTAATACCCCTTAAGATAGAAAAATCCAAGTGATATACTAAATCACAAAAAATATTGCAAAATCCAATGTATTTTGCAAAATAATGCAAAAATTAAGTCTTGTGACCAACTTTCTTTTTTTGCATCCATACAAAACCCCAGCTAAATAGTGTGACAAACATGGCAAACTATGACTAGCTTAACTGATGTGTTGTTGAGTACTTAGTAACCTTTCTCACCTGATTATATTTTTAACCTTCAAAGCTGAACAAAAAGTTTTGGGTTTTTTTTAAATCCGAGGCAAAAATATTCTGCCATTGAGAGACTGCATTGTGAATCACAAACTTCCTAAAATAAACAGAACAAAAATAAGCACAAAAGAGAAAGAGCAGAAAACTGCTGCCTTCATAATCATTTACTCACTTGATTGCAGTACTACAGGTGCCCTTATCTGACTTTTCTTAAACATTCTCTTCAACTGTTTGGTCAAAAAAAAAAATCTTTGAAAATAAGGTCTTTTCCTTAAATGTAAGCTCCTGGCTTTTTAAACGTTGCTCCAACTACAGGGAACTAGTTACACGTAGCCTCATTAAATCAAATTTATGGTAATGCCATCCAAATGAAGTAGCAGTCATCACTATTCACAATCATTCATCTAAATGACTTCCCAGGGAGATGTCCCAAAATAATGCAGCTGTCACTGTTCGACATGTACCAGAGAAATGCTATACAGTACTTTCATACTTAACTAAAAAAAAAAAAAATTACAAATATGTCCCATATAATTCTTTTTGGCATCAAGTTGAGGGGCAAGGGTTGTTGAATTTTTTATTTTATTTCATTTTTAATACAGTTTTATTATTCATAGAGATATATATGTGTGTGATTTCAAACCATTTGAATGCTTTACATTGCTGCATATTTGTTAAAGCACATAACTGTGCACTTTTTGATGGCTTGCACAGTTATAATACTAAAGAAGACAACAAATGGATAGTGAAAGACAAGGAAAAGGTAGAAAAAGGCTTTCGTATTTATCAGCACGAAAATCAGTTACAGTATACTACTGCCAAACAATGACATCAAAATGAGAAAATAAGGAAGAGTTCTTGGGAAGGAGTTGAAGAAACACAATAAAGTGATGACTTCTGCACAATTTAGAGAGATGTTTTTTTCCTCAAAAGGGTGTATTTTTTTATCAAGCAACAAATACATAGCGTGGTCACAGAAGAGAAGGTTCCAACAGCTGAACTGTGAAATAATGAAAATCTGAGAAACAAATTTAGCTATTTACACAAGAGAAGAGATCAGGCACTAGGGAGTGACCATACAAAACAGCTGCACATATGCCATAAAAAATAAACCAAGAACAAATAAAACAGACTACATTAAATATCTTTTTGATCACTACATAAATAGCTGCATGCATTCAGTCATGAAAAAGTCTCAACACCTTCAGATCAAGTTCTATTTAAATTTTATACACATACACAAGCACACATATTAAAAAGGACTTACACACTCAAAAATATGAGCATGTAGAGAAGTCTCAAATATCTGTTGAAAAATCTAGGACTAGACAATGTACTATATAAGCACTTCAATTTTGCATACTAACGTTTTTTAAGATGGGCTGCTAGTTCAGAAGTTTGATACAAGAACTTTTATATTTTTATTTTTTAACACCATGTAAACATATTTCTGCATTTTGATACTCTAAAGAATAAAAAAAAATTCAGCCAGAGTATTATCTTTTATAACAAAGCAAAGAATTCAAACAGGTAACTACAGCCCAGTAAAAACCAGAGATCCAAAACAAAACCAAACCACAAACAGAGAAACAAATAAACCAAAATAACCAACTACAAGAATGCAAACCCCTAAGATTACATTGGAATACCTTCCATATACATACAAAATAATGTTTGAAACAAATGTAATAATTTCTACATAATGTATTCATATACCAACATTCACTTTAAACTACCATGTAATTATTCAATTACAAGGGTTTAGCTAAATGCACTGTATATAAGAAGGAAAAAAGTTTACCTTGATTCAAAAGCTCTATCATCTTACCTGTAAATAAGTTATTCTCCTCTGTACCAAATCTGTTAGATCTTTGGCCTCTTTTTCTCGCCACTCTCCTGCTCCATCTGTTTGACTGAGGTAGTACAAGTCGGTCATTATTGACCTATAAAAAATGGAAAACAATCTTAAAAAATGGCAAACAATCTTGATATTACTAAATTGGAGGATTAACTGAAATCAAAGACAAAATAAAGAGATATTTCAACTGTAGCCTCAAAAACAGTTTCTTCATGCCACCTCCTAGTGCACAATTCAAACGGCAGCCAAGACAGACTGACTGTGTCCTTCACCTAACAAATGTTCCATACCCATCAGCAATTAAAAATACAGACTCACAGCAATACAAGTCCATACTACAAAACATGAATTTTGAGGAATTATCAAATACTAAACAGAGGTTATCTAATACACTAGAAATTCTCTTCTTAGCATTGTAACATTTTGTTGGCCAAACAAGAAGATAAAGAACTCACCATCATGAAAAGAAAAATGTTATGACATTCATTTTTTAAAATTTGCCAGATTAGCCAAAATCACTGATTTTGTCCAAACAGTACCACCTTGGAAAAGATTTTCTTTTTTGTCTTTGTGGCTTTTGGGAGGAAATACAAAACTAGAGGCAAACTATTCAAAGTGTTTGTAGAAATGTTAATGGTAGTTCTAGAAGTAAAAGGTGGCCCAATTAAGAACCAATAATTTCAGAGCTGGTTTCATAGATTGAGAATATTTAATATTGCTAAATATTTCTCCGTAACAATGCTAAAGCTTGAACCACTTTTCTTAATGCTTTCATACGAACTTCAGATGATGCAATTTATTACCTGAAATTCTTCAGAAACCACAAGTTTGATCACTAGAAAGAGATGCAACAGAACAAAGGCACAGAAATTTGGAAGGTGACCAGAAAACAGAGTGAGGGTAAGACAAATATATTTCCTAACAACATTTGAAGTGGTCTAGTCACACTGTTGGCAGCACTTGTAAGCATTGGAAGCACAAATGAAGTTATCCAAGACTATGTACATCAGGGAGAGAGGAGAAGGCTGCATATCCTTACTAGGTAACTATTTCCAACTTTCAAGTTTTTCCAACATTTAAGCAGCAAACATTGAGGTAAATCAAATTAGAGCAGACGTATCTTTATCAGCAGTTATCAGAAAAACTTCTCTTGTTAATTTACTAACTGGGTCTATGGATGTGTAGTTTTCAATCTCATGCACTCATTCTGATCTTTATTCCCATGCTTCTACACAGGGTAGCAGAGACACTGATTGTAGCATCTACTATTGTTGCATTAAACATTTTACCCAAATTATTCAGTAGCAATAATCCTCACCTTCTGTCAATCAACTGGAAGAACCTTATCTATATTCTAATCTCAAACTATATAAACTGGATTTTCTTTTACAAGGTAATTGAGCTTGAAACACCCCATTCTGGCTTTGCATTAAAATAATTTAAAGCATCATCAGGTAACTAATTTTAAATCAGTAATTATTAAAGACACATAATGCTCAAAGTAACATGCAGACACAGTTTAAAGAGAGTTAGAACAGAACTAATGATGGAGTGGTTCTAATACAAAAGGATAAATACAGATAACTGAACAAATAGAGTCTGCTCCTCTTAAGACAGTTTTCCAATTCACAGAAACCATTTAGGCTAGTAGGCATACTGAAAAAGGAACTCATGCATTTTCTCATGAGTTTAAATATATTTTTCCACCCAATCAGGATGTAACCATGTTGGGTATTTAAAGAAAAAATAGAAAGTAAGATTTAAACATTAAAAAAGAAGAAAAATCCTCTATTATTAAAAGCAGCTGTGCAACCACACAGCCACATTTTAAACCATTTTCAAATGCTCTTTCACTAGCCTTAAAACAGTCTATTCTGAACTTGTTTATGTAAATAAACAGTAGTCTCCTAATACTCCATAGAAATATATTTAACTATCGACAAAAATAATTGAAAATACAAAGTTTACCAATTAAAACAAACCAACCAAACAAACAAAGAAACAAACAAAATAATTCCATACAGAACAAAAAAAAAGAAAAACAGCATTTTCTCTCTCAGCTCTTAAGTAATTTTTCCTATTTCTACAGAAAAACAAGTGTGGCCCAAATTTTATTTTTTATATTATTGGCCATGGCGACCATGACAAAGAAAAGGCAATAAGTCAGTTTTAATAATCAGCCTGTGGATGAAATATAATTATTTTGCACAATTTCTGAGGTAAGAGAAATGGTGAGAGTGTCCTTACAGAGCCTCGATGACTCAACACGTTGGTAAAGGCAGCTTTGCTCAGTAGAAGCCACAGAACCAAATGATTTGCAGGAAATGTTATGAATTCATGAAAGACTATTCAGATAGTATCCAAAATCTTCTTTTTTAAAAAATTATAAAACTCTGAAGTAAACCAGGAACTGAAAAATTCACAGGTGTTATCACATAGAAATTATTATAAGGCAGTGCTATTTTAAGACAGAGCCATAGAGACCTTCTTTCTTTGATTGTCACTGCTCAGAAATGTGCATTTTTTAGCTTTACATCTGCTAGGGTTTTTGGAGTGTGACAGATCACTGTGATGGCTTATTAATACAGATTTAGAAGAGACACAAATACCAAAGACCAGGGTCAGGCTCCATGTAGAGAGTTAAAAGCAGATGGAGCACTGATCCATGAGCCCAAGATAGCTAAGTGCAGACAAAGGATGAGCCTGCACAGGATTATTAGAGGCTATTGCAGGTGGTAAAATGCCAGGAAACTTCAGACAGTGGCTCTGCAGATATTTACTAAGTCAAACCTGGTCTTTCACTGGGTCACTAACCAACAATATCACCTTGTTGCTGTTGTTGCTTCATATCATAAAATAAACCTTGGAGCTGCACTTAAAAGCACTTTGCTCCTGGAAAGCAGAATGGAAGAAAAAAAAAATCTAGCTATGTATTTCACGTGTATTTGACTGTCAAAATAAGGAGGGAAGGGTGGGTGCTTTTAACAATCAGTCCAGACATTTATTCCAGTCATATGACAAAATTATATTTAAACTTCCTAAAAATTTTACATCAACAAATAAAAGCTCAAAGAAAAAAGCTGTTATTCTAAGGGAATAAAGTGAACATTTGCCTAAACACTATGCATCAAATGTTTGCCAGTTACCACAAAATCCCTGATGACAGCTGTTCCCCAGGAGAATGAATGAAACTAACTCAATAACAGCCACCTTGCAAACAACTTTTGTCAACACAGGAAACAACCATGACAACTAGGGTATTAATTTGCTCTTTTTTAATAACTCAATAGCAAATAGTCTTTCCAGTGTTTAGCTGAATTTACTCTCAACAGCCCTCTTTCCTATAGCAACTACAAGAATATAATTACATAATTCTCAATGAAACTCTGTGTTGGGCAACACTGTTCCTCAAACAGAATCAGTAGTGAAATACTTGACAAAAACATATGTAAGACCAGCACTCTCCTGGAGAAAATCTACACAACTCCTAGGACACAGCCAACAAACAGTGATTAAGGCATTCAGCAAGAAGCACTATTACATGAGTAGTAAACCCTTTGCTTAACAGCACCAAGGTTAACAAAGAACTCTAATACTACTTGCCCAGAACCACAGAAACTAAGTTTATCATCTCTTAAAAAGCAAGTCTTAATCTATGACACAGCAGGGTTTCCTCACAAAGAAAAGAAATAAATATTAGCCTCTTTCCTTACATAGCTATCTCACCATTTGATCACTACGCACCTCTTTATTTGCGTTCCCACATAAGGACAGCATGAAAAACTCCTTTAAGTACTTATAATTAACACTAATCTTTCTAATCCAAATATTAGACTATAATACGTATTAACATTTCTGAGATATCTTTATGTATGTTTATGTGTGTGCATATATATAAAAAGTAATACCAGCTGCACTTGCAGCGTTCCATTTATCTAAAATATAACTTTTTAAGGCAGCACTGTCAACAAAAGGACATTTGGCAACAAGTTTAATCCCTTTAAAAAAATTCACCAAGTGCCCATGTGCCTAAAAAAAACAAACCAAAACAACAAACAAAACAGGAAATAAGAAAAAAACCAAATCAACAACCAAACAAAAAAACACCACCAACAACTTATGCTTCTCAGAATGGATGACAACATCTGACTTGCTCATTCCAAACTTATGTGAAGTTCCTTTCAGGAGAAGCAACCAGATGGATTGTGTGGAGGGAAGATGAGACCACTCCTTCCCTGGGGAGCTCCTGTGCATTGTAAGGGAAAAGAACACCCCAGAGACAGCTGTGCATCCCAGGCCAAAGGATGTGCACACAAGGAACTGGGAGTTTTCCTGCAATTCACACAGCAAGACTGAAAGATTAAAGGGAAAGAAGCTGACAGCTTCACAGACCTCACAGGGGCAGGAAAGAACCTCCTCAGGACTAGAGGCAACGAAGAAGCGCATTCTGCAACACAAGGTAATTTTACTGCTTGTGGGCAACATTGCAAATGCACCAGCCCACTGTTCAACTGAAGAGCTCAAGTCCTTTGGAAAATTCTGCTTCAGTCAAGCAGTACTTTTATTTCAGTCAAACATAAAAAAGTGTACTTGGCAGAGAACTAATTGGATGAAATTTAATCATGTCTTTTATGTAAATAATAACTCTCAATAATTGAATAGTCCTTTCTCACTTTCAACTCAGTCAATCTGTGACAAAATGGATTTTGGAATTGTGGAATATTAAATTGCAAAATTTAATGGACTGTACTATTTGCGCACATTAATAATAAAATTCATATTGTCTTTAAGCTAGGTTTTAAATAGTGTTTACGTTATTTCTAAAGAACTGAAAATTCTTACAATTTTTTTCCCTTTACTATGGTATTGTTTTCAAAGGCTCTTGCTTTATTACTGATGTTCACACATGGAGATCACAGCTCTTTTTTGGGGACATTGATAATTTTTTAAGGTGTTATATTTAGTTAACTATTTTCGTGTAACTGTTTACTGATGAGACACAAACTGTTACTGCAATCCTGTTGGGAACAGAGTTATAAATATAATATGCTTAAAGACCAATTTCACTGAATTTTTAACCGTTCCTGGATTAATTTTGTTCAGCATGAACAAAACTCATACAGAATATTTTAATATAATACAAAAGGCACCCGAACAATAAGGACGCCTGATGATTGACAAAAACTAAAAATATAATTGCCACACATCTTTGAACAACATAATGACAGTTAAATTAAAGGTTAGAATCAACTAATGCAAGTACCTTTCCTGATGACCCAAATCAGACAGAAATTCATCAATGCGTGTTTGCAGTTCATTTCCTTCTAGATTTTTCAACTTCTTCAGTTCACTCTGGAGGAAAAACCAAAGTTCTTTAGCCCCATTTTCAATTCTCCTCCTCAGTATTTCATGGTCTTTTCCAAGGCCGTCTATTAAAAAAAAAAAAAAGCATCAGTACTTGTAGCTGAATTACTTGTTAAGAAGCCAATACATTTGTGATATGAAATATAAAAAACACCAAAACTTGTTTTAGACGTAAAAGAAAACTTATCTACCAACCATCTCCTGTCCGCTTCTTATAGGTTTCTATCTGTTCTTTGGCCTTTAGAAGTTGCTCCTCTAAAGCATGTACCTTTCCTGCAGCTGGTCCCTGATCAATGGGACCATCTGGTATCCTAGGATACAGAAAATAAAGAAATTGTATGATTTATAAATATAATTACTTGATAAATTCTTTGCATTAACAATTCAGCTCTCCTCTCATTTTAATTCCATAACGTTTCACTGATAAACCTTCATCAGATTTTCTTTAATCCAGAAGAAATTAAATATATTAACATAAGCAAGATTTTAAAAGCACAATGCCATAAGAGAAAAAGTGCATAACACAGCTGCAATAAACGATTCAACCTGATCCTAAACCATGTTGTTTACAAGACTTCCACTCACTGAGAAGAACAATCCAAGGCTCTGCTTGTGAAAACAGTATCTGTGCAGTTTATTTGTTGTCCTGACTGGCACACAAACAAACATTCCATTCAACAGATGTACCTTCACAAGACTCAGTTTCTGACAACTTCCTATAAGCACATGCAAGGTGCTTGAACCTTGGGTTCTGCTCCTGAACCTTGACCACATTTCTCACAGAACCAGGGCTTCAGCCTTTGAACTCCAGTTTTAAGTCTTCCTACATATTCACAGAGGATGATTTGAATGTATTGTCTGGACTCAGAACAAGAACCGACCTTAAATGCACCATCATTACGATTTTTTTTATGACAACTCTAGTATTCTAAACTGTAGATCACCTAAAACAACACCAGCAACTGTAACATCCATTTGTGAAATTTCTGATATGTGAGCACAGGAGAAGTATGGAAACACATCTGAAATCTGTGAGCCATAAATCAGCCCTGAGGGCATTACTGAGATTTGTTCATCATCTCAACTTGAATCCACATTTTAATAAACCAAAATAATTAAAGTTTAGAAATTAGATGCTAACTTCTATTTGCCTCACAAATTTAATGCAGGGAAAATAAAAACCCTTTTCATTTCAAGAGAAGTGACACTTCTGGTCAAAAATTGTTCCACTTTTTAATTGCTTTCACAAGAGCTGACCCTAAAAAGAGGAAGCAAATGTGCAATGAGAAGTGTTGAGAACAGCAAAGAATAACAGAATTCTTGCAGAACATGAAGACGATTCTTCATTCATAAAGGAATATGAGCATAAAAAGAAACAGATATTCTCTCCACGCACAAACACACTGAGTTTCACAGCACCACACACAGGAAGAGCCCTTGACAGACAAAAGATACCTCTAGCACAGAGAAAACAGTGGTTTGAGGGAGCACCTTCCCTGTAAAAAAGAAATTACAGCATTCTAAATATCCTACTGAGATGTTATCAGCTTTAATGTCTCTCAGGTCTGGATACCTAAAAGCCAATAAAAATTCAGGGACTGATGGAAAGTTCATTTCCACTGGAACAGCTGAAGAGAACGAATACCTAATGTGAGCATCAGAAGGGTGTATCACATGAAGCATAGCATTTAAGCACCTTTTTTCAGAGGGGGTAGGAGATGTGGAAGAGGAAGCTACAGAAATTTGGAAAAAAAAATTTGCAGTCTTAAAACCTCCTATTGAAAGCTATCCTATCCCTATCCTATCGGGGATAATTAAACTATTGAAAAGATATTTGCATTCTAAAACTGCCATGGTAAATAAAAAGGAATTATCATTAAATGCTTGTACATCTGCTTTTTTATGCACTGATGGAACAAGCATGTCAAAACTGTGTCAAATATCCTAATCTTATACATGTGCACTCCCTAAATATACTCAGTTTCAACAATCCATTTGTAAATTGGTTTCTCCAACAAATGCACAGTGTTATATCACACAGAGATATAGTATTGTATTGCCACATACAAGACAATACAAAGAAACCTTTAAAAAGTATATTGAAAGGCATTTAAGTTCTTACACTAATTTAAAACCACCAGATGAAAATGTGTTTGTGATATGCCGACTTGGTACCACAACTTGAATTGTGAAGGAATAACTAACCATGAAAGTACCAGAAAAAAATGGAATGGTTTATTTTGTACAAGTCACATACCCTAAAGCTAAAATCTGTGAAGAAGAATAGGGGAAAAGCATTCAAAATCATTACCATAAGAAGTCTTGAGATAGTGCACACATCCTCTCAGCATAAGGAAAGTCTGTTAAAGTAGCAATTAGAGAATCCTACAGAAGGATGGTTGTGGATGATATGAAAGAAGCACAGTAATGTTGATCATGTGATATAATTAAGACCTTAAAAAGAAAACTACATGCCATTAAACATTCATGTTACTTTGGCACACTGCAATAGAAATTTTTATTGTACTTAGACTGTTAGATGAAAGTGCTGGGATGGGAGGACATTGTCTAAGCTAGTTGTTTGGACTTTCAAAATTGCATCAGTTTAGGATGAAACTAAGATAGCTTATTCTTTTTTCAGTTTTGTCTCTACATCTGTTACCTCATCACGCTTGGGATTGCTGTCTTCCTCATTTTCATCCAGCCTCAAAATTAAGGAAAAGATTCTTCTCTGCAACCAGTACAGCTTGGCTGTTATTGCCCTCTACAAGTACTTCAACTGAATTGGGGATAAGACAATACTTGAGGGAAAAGCATTTGAATTAAAATCCTGATCTAGTCTCATGGCATCCTGCATGCAAGTAACTTCTAGTGCAGAATGTCCTAGTAATTATGCATACCTATGGATAAGAATTCCTGCTGAAAAATTGGAATTCTTACCAAAATAATTCTTATCAAAGCAAGTTCTGACCACTGTTTTACTCAAAATATAAGTGGAAGTAAGTTCATCTCAACTATGATGATTCTAAGCAGTAATAAAAATCCAAGTCAGTAAGCATCGAGAACAGAGTATCCTTCACTTATTGCTATGGTAAACTGTAAGTTAAGTTATAAACACAATTATAATCCACTTAAATGGTCTGTCAAGATAATAAAGCAAGCAGGGGGTTTATTTCAATTCTCAATTGTTACACTGTTTGATGTTTGCATGCTGCTGCCTACCATTTGATAGCAAATATAGATTATCTCTTCCATAATCAACTCATCAAATAAATATATTATTGTATAACTTAAAACATCAAAAAGATTATGTTGTAGAGATAGGCTGTTTCTGCTTTGTCTCTTGTTAGTAATTCAGCTAAAAAAAAAAAGTCTGTGTACATAATACATGTGGACTGAGGCCATTTTCTCATCACCTCCAGGTGACAGAGGGGCAATGACAAAGCAATGATCTCTAGTCTGGATCTCCAAAGGCAAAAAGAACCCCTTAAAAATTAATCATAGTGACATTCAATTTAGCTAGAAGAACTGCCATACTGTGTAAAATAATTGTAAAAATAATTTTTAAAAACCCATAAATTATAAAAAACATTCTAACCTTCTCCTATTTCCAAGACATTTAAAAGGTTACACTAATTTATCAGCAAAAGGAAAAATGTAAGATTTCACAAGTTCACACTCAAATATTTCCTCATTCTTTCATTTATATCCAAGTTCTCCGTATGGAGCTAGAAGGTTTATAACTAACTAAAGCCACATTATAACTGCCTTTTCTTCTTTCACTCTTTTCTCCAAGGAGAAAATCATGTTCAATTTTTAATGACCACTAGCACACACAAAGAATATAGGCTGTCACTTCATCCTTCTTAGATAAAACCTCCTCAGTAAATAAAACTTAAAGAAAACAGTCAATGTTATCTGCAGATAAAGAGCAATCATCCCTTATCAATTTAGATCAGCACAGCCCTGATCAGTGCTGATTTTATATCCACTGCAGATGTGTCCCTTCCCTTAACTCAGAATTGCACAAAAAACAGTAAAAAGAGCAGAGGTGCCCACCATTTAGTTCAATTATCTTCATCCTTCACACGCTGGCCTGTGTGATACCCTCAGCTTCAAATTTCAGATATTTTAAATAGATGTGATAGAAAACTGTATTTTAACATACTTCAATTTTTATCAACTCCAAACTATTCTTCTATCCAAGCCCCTTTCAATGCTCTCTACAGGTTTAATGGGTCCAACAACTGTCCAGACTAAATGATAGAAGTACTTTAATAGAGTTGCTTATGATTAATTGATTTTGAGTTTGGATTCTCTACAAGCCTCAGCACCAGCTACATTAAAACAACTCTAGTGCTCTTCCAAAATGAAAATCTGATCTCTTCTTTCTGAAGTTACACTTAGAGCTATGAGAATAAAGTCTAGAGATACTGGTGTTTGGTTTTATTTGGTTGATGACATTTTGCCCTTTTTCACTCCTGTTCTGCTTTATAACACACAATCCTATTCAGAGTAAGTAACAGGTTATCATATTTATTAAAAGAATTGCATGTTCTACAAAATGCAGTATTTAATAGACTCTAGGAAGCAAATATAGTCCAAACATGATGTATTGATAACATGTGCACAGTATGAATCCATTTAACAACATTTTCTATTTCCCTGAAGAGAACTCTGAAATTACTTGTTCCTAAACTGCCAGGTTTATCTTCCATCAAAATACCCTAAAATACAAAAATTTGACTACCACCCAGAAATACACAAAGAAGCACATGAACACTATGAGCCATTCATGTATTGCAAAATTACATTCAAAAGCCTAGGACAAGGATGAGGGCATACAGAGTTTCACAGTTTCCATCCAAGAAAATGGGACATTACAGAAGTTGTAATTTTAAACTCTCCTCCTCCTAAAAGCATCATATCATCTATATGCAACAAGGACAGTCTTCAGCAGTCATATCATAATCCTAACAGTAAGTAAAAATTTTAGGTAAAACTTCTGCTTTTAGGTAAAGCTGCTTCGTGATACTGCTGTTTAGGAAACAACATTATGCAATAGTTTGATTTGATTATTACTCCCTATCAGGTTTCCCTTAAATAACTATACAAATTGTAGTAAAGATTTCCATTTTTGCTGTCACACCTACTACATCTGTAGTAAGTGTCCTTGGAAGGGCTCTTCCAGCTCTACTGGATATAGAACAGTTAAACAACAACCTATAAAAAAAACTCAGTTTTATTACTATTTTGCTCTAATGAAATCTAGACTGCTTCTAAAATCAACACAGATTTGCTCACACAATCTTGTTAATAATCATATACAGACTACGGTAACACTCCAAATCTCACCATACCACAATATTCACGCACATAATTTCTAAAACTAAGACCACATGAAACAACTTTAATTCCATTCATCTTCCACACCACTAATATACATCTGTGCCTCTTGACAGCCACAAGCAAGATTTTTACAAAGTATCATATCGGCAAAAGAAAAACTACAGTAACTTCTCACCAAAGGCTTTTAAAATACACCATAAAAACTGATGTAATTCCAAGTAATAAGAAGTGCACCACAAAAGTGCATTCATTCAGCTCCTAAAGGAGTATTTTTTTTATTTCAGGTCATTTTCAAAAAGATGGGACTGTTCCAATTTGCACTCTTGAAAAGGTACCTTTTAGAAAATAAGTATCTGAAGATACGCTCACCAAAAATCCTCAAAAAAACATGAACTATTCTCAAACAATATGGGTAATAATTTAAAATACTAAAAAATCATAAATTCATAAGTACATAACATATTTTGTGAAATCAAGCATACAAATGGTTGGAGTGAGTGGGAAATAAACCAGAATAATAAAAAAAAATACGTCTCCCTGTCCTAAAACCTTAATTCTACTCCTTACACATCTTTTGTGAAAAAAAGCAAGCGGGGAAAACTACAAAATCAGACTTTATTTAAGTATCACAAAGCAAAAAAGGGTTAAGCAAGATTTTATAAAGCTTTTTCACAGATATGATCTTTTTCATGTTTTGAATGGTTGGTTTTGCATGCACATAAGGTATGTTTCATAAGGCACATTTTTGCTCTTCTTTTTTGTTGTTGTCTTCGGGGATGAGGAGCTGCTACATAAATTGGCAGCAAAGGAAGATTCAAATCTGAGGGCGGAAAGATCACTTCTTGTCATTGTATGCTGGCATTCATAGAGAGATGGATGGAAACAAGCACACTCCAGCTCCTGTTTTCAACCATCCCACAAGACTTTATCAGGCGAGGACACCAGAGAAGTCAGAGGAACCCATTATAATGGGAAATTCCTGGCAACTGAAATGTTATTGAAATGCATTTTACCATTTTAACTAACCATGTAATTAAAGACGAAATACCAATTTTCTCTAACTTCAAAATGGAAATGAGAAAACAACTTATACTTTTACTAAACTACTGATTCTTATAACCATATCTGCTTTCTGCCCCTTCCTGCCTGCCCTAACTAGCTATTAATAATGGCAAAGCTACTCATTATGACAATTTTCTACCATTCACAAAACTTCTTTGCTCACTAAGATAAATTCTGTTAATTTGGAGCTTTTTAACATCCAAGAGTTTCATCTAATAATGTCAAAATACTTTAACTAGCAGTTAATCAGATGTTTGTCTATTGTTACAATTCTACAGGTAGGCACTCTCATTTTGTTTAAACTCCTCCAAAAGCAGCCTGAAGTTCTTAATTGCAACATACCTAATTTCAGGCATTACTTTAACCCAGCTGCATACCTTAATGTATTCTATGTTTTAACCACAAAACATGTGCTGGGTTTTTCTCTAGATATAAAATCCCAGTGGGAAAGGGCAGCAAAACCATGTTCTTACTTCATGCCCTTTATGAGTTATAGTGATGTAGTCTCGTCTACTCAGATTTAACTGCCACTATCAGTAATCAGAGTTTTCAATGCAAAATAAAAAATTCTAGCAATTAAATCATATTCAAATAATACTTCCAGTCTTTCTGTCTTTGATTAGTAAAGCCTAAAATAAATTAGGTCTTTACATTAAGATGCAAACTGGAGCAAAAGTAATCTTTTCTGCTTAACTGGGTTTCTGAAGTGGTGTTTTGTTTCTATAATGTATACTCACAGCAGCAGTGATCTCTTCCAGGACACAGATACTGAATCCATGGACTGCTGGTCAATGCCTCATTTTAAACAGACATCCAGCTACAAAACTATAAATGGGACAATTTTAAAGCTAACAGCTATTTTCAACACAACTTGTTCTATCCGGCAAACAAAGAAATGAGATACTGAAATTCTGTACCACACTGTGCTTTAATACTTTAATAACGCAGGTTGATCAGGATATTTCTAAAACCTATTTGTGATGTTTCTATGTAAAGAGTATCATGGAATTGGCAAAGTAAAAATAATGAAAAAGCTCTATATTGTCATGCACCACTTCCCTCAAATTCTAGTACTTCATCAATCTCAGATTACTTCCAGCAAAAACTATGCCTGATTTATCTTCTAGTCTCAAGCTGGCTCATTCCTGGAGAGCACTGACTACTGAACCTGGACATGGGTGGCCATTCAACTGGTATTTAAAGTCATTTAGGCTTTCTCATGCAAGAATTTCAGATTCTTCTGTGGTTACATACAATCACTGAGGAAAGGTCTCAGCAATATTGTTAAACCACATATTTACAAAAAAGAAGCTGAACAGAGTCCAGTCAACACAGTTTTGCATCACCTAATCTAATTCCAGAATCCTGAAGGAATTAACTGAAGCACAGAGAAGGAATGCTGAAATTTTCTAACATGGTTAGAGTAGATATAAACTAATGTTTTTATTTATTTTTAGAAATCATGGGATATTATTAACAGTATAAGCTATTATTTAAAACTTGCCCACCAAAAATGTAACATTTGTCTGAATATAGATAAGGTTAGTGAAATATAAAAAGGTATTTAGAAATATCATCACTACCTAAAATATAGTTTAGCCTCTACTTAGTATCTCCTGTCTCTACTGCCTCCTTCTTGAGAGGAAGAGTACCCTGCCATCACTAAAATCATATACTCTCTTCAAGTCGCTGTGTAATTTGAATGAGCTATATTTCAATGGCTGTGTAATACAGCACATTACCATTCATTCAAGTCAGACAAACATGAGGGGCTGAAAGCATGGAGGGTGGTAATCTTTACATTGAAGGCCAAATATTACCACCTCTGAGGCCAGAAACCTCAAGGTTGACTATTATTGTCTAATATTCAAGCAAGTTAAAGATTTACTTTTAAAGACTGCATTTAGTCAAATACAGGGCCTTGCTTAAGCTTTCTTCATATCAGCCTACTCTGTATTACACCATTTTGTCAACAACATACATTAAATCTTTCCAAATGCTGTTGTCATCATGTATTAATAAATTGAGCTTGGAAGACTATAGCCCACTCGGCCATTCATGGCTATAATACCCAATGTGAAGATTATCTATGCTCACTGTAGAGAGCACTTGGGTCAGCAGCATTTCTCCACCTCTGGGGAGTACATGAATGCTGAGGTACTTCTTCAGGGCTGACATGCTCAAAACTAAGGTGTTTTTCTAAGCTAAGAAGCTTCATCAGCATGCAGCCGTATCTAGAGAGTCAATGTGTAATTTTGTGAAATGAAGCTGGGAAACAAACTGACCTGAGGTAACAGGAACAGGACTAGAACCCTAAAACACACTAGTAAAATAAAATATATTTGTGCAATTCTATAATTTTCCCTATGAAATATGAACCAAAACAGCAAGGTAGAAGATCCAAAATCTGCTCCTAAAGGGTATCAAGAGGCAAGTGCAAAATCAGTTTCTCCTTGACAAGCAAGAACCAACCAAGAGAGGTGAGGAGCTTTCAGTGCCCCTTGCTCTCCATGTACTACGCAGGTGATCCTGGCCACACCACTGCTCCACACAGAGCTCGGGAGCACAGAGCTGGGAAAGAGACAGGAACTGAATTCAGCTCTTTTAGAGACTTGAAATATAAACATCATCCTCCCATTCTGTAAAATTTTATACTGAGCTTTGCTCTTCTCTACCTTCCTGCAACACATGAAGCCTCTGCACTTGTCCCCATGATCCATCCCAGCTGTTTAGGTGAGATGTGGTGCTGTCCACATACTTAGGTCCAGCCTTCACTGACACACATCCTGCCTAAGCAGCTTTGCCTTTCAGGCTCTTATGACAGGAGATACCGTAAGGCTATGTTAAGAGCTGTCTGTCTGGAAAGGTAATTGTAATTTAAATTGTAATTGTACCCATCTACTATCTAGTAATTGTAAAAAAGATGATCCTACTGTTTTACAAGTATTTCTACAAGTCTTGCAGCAAGGCAAGGAAGAAAACTCAGATAAAAGAATTGTATAATGCAGCAATCTATTGCAGATCATCTTCAGCAAGTCAGCATTTATCTTCAACAAGCTGTACAAATGTTTTCAGCAATTTTAAAACGAGCTCTTCCAATTACTGCATGCAGAAGTATAAAGAACTAGATGTTCTAATTTGTATGAATGTCATAATACTTGCACTTGTTTGAAGTTTGCATTGAGGGGTGAATCACCTACAGAACTCTGCTATTGAGACAGTAACACTTGCACACCATTAAATGACTCTTAAATAATGATTACAGTAGACCAGAACCAAATGAACATTGTTTATTTAAAGGTTTTGCAATATATTTTCAGCTTCTTATAGCACAGATTAAAACACTTATATACACTTTTAAATGTTAAATATAATTCTACAAAAACTCCCACAAACAACCCTTACAATTTAATCTCTGAGAGTTAATATTTCAAACAATTTCTGAACAGTTTAAATTACTTTTAGATCCTACCTGAGAGATTCTGCCATGCGCCTCAAGTCTTCATTTTGCTGCTTTAACCGTTCAAGCTTAGCGAGGATCTTGGATAATTCACGGCTGGAGTGATCTGGGTGCTCGCTGTCTCGTACCAGGTGCCCACCAATATAAAAGAGTAAAGTTCCCCAAGCAAAGAGGATGAGCATAATCCAACGCCAGGAACCAGTCCATGGCCGCATTTTCAGAAGTTCAATTCACTCCAGAACTGCTGCCACTCACAAAATAGCAAACATTTTAAGTTCCCGGCTTGTAGAAAAATGGACAATTCCAGTTCCGCTGCTTCAACACATTGTACCAGAGAAAAATAATTCTCAGTGTTTATCTTACTGCAGCTCCTTAAAGAAGATTCTTATAAGGCTGTACATAGAGAGCATTAATATTGCATCATTCTTCATTTATATCCTGTGGGGAAAAAAAAAAAATCTAAAATTATAACTCTGATATGTAAAAATATAGTGGATTGCAATTAAGCTAAAGGTATTGTCATTAACATTCAAGAATGACAATAGACAATGTTACTACTTTCTGTCACAGAGACAAAGAAAAAAAATCTTTTAACTTTCCACAGAACAGTATGCTGAATTCAGGAATGAATGACAAAAGATATGTAATTAATCCTGGGTTTGAAATGGCCAGAAGAAATACTGCTTTTCATAAGACAAACATTTACCAATTCATGTGTCATTTCAGACATTAAAATAGTTCAAAAGTCATTCTGTGGTAAACTTAACATTGTCCTTCTCTATAAACAAATAGCTTTTATTTAATTAAAAATACATCTTCATCTTTTTCCCTTTTATCTACATTCTTCTAAATTTTTATCGTGACTGCCAGTCTTTAACAAAGGAGTTATCGCCATTGTAACAGTATATTCTACTATTTGCAAGTATTTCAAAATCAGGCATGACTTTAGAAATCTAGTTTTTAGAAACACTTCTGTGATGTTTCAAAAACTCATTTTGACAAGTTATTATTAAAACTATTTAAAAAACGCAAAAAATGCTCCAAAGGTAATAACTTCTCTCATAAAAAAAATACCTTGCCATTTTAAAAAATGCAAAATCACCTCAACTCATTTTCTACTTGGCAAAACATTGTTCAATGTGGGTAAAATCTCCTTATTCCATTTAGATCAGATTTTAGCTGACAGCATATCCAGAATCTTCCTTAAGTACTTCTCCCCTCTCCTCCCCTTTCTCAGCAATGTAACATTTCTATCCTTTTTAAAGGGCATATATATGCTGTTCTTACTCAATTTCCAAAATAACCCATATTTCAAATTCTCGATCTCTAAATCCACTGTATTTCCTCTGAGATACTATCCACATCTACCTTCTCCCAAATTATTCTGTTCTGTTTCATCCTCCTTTCACCTGAACTTTTTTTTACTTTCATTTAGTTATTTTATTCTGTTCCAACTCATTTCAAGTTTAGAGCAAAATCTTCCCAAAGTGCAATAACTTCCAAAATCACCCAGCTATGGTGATATGCCTGAAGCACACACTTCCAGAGACAATAACTCTAACACTGAAAAGGCTTAGTGTTTTCAATAGCTCTGAAAATGCCAAAAAAATTCTGTAGTTATCTTGAGAAGGGGAGTAGTTTGTGTATGTTTAAAAGAGGCAAAAAAATCCTCTTGTGACAATTGTTTATAGAACACTTTGCAAGCAAAATACAGATTTTTTTTTCCAATCTGTTTTTAATAAAACATGAGCCTAAGCAGACTCACAAATCAGGTATCTTCTTTATCAGAGGCAGCATTAGTCTGTCTCAAACAGTGCTAGTAGATCAGACAATCAAAAATCCACAAAATTGATATAACAAGTCATCAGGAACAGATGGTATTCTTCCAACAGTTCTAAAGAAGCTGAAGAATGCAATATTTTAATTATTAACAGAGGTTATAACCACTCATAACCCCTTTGTAGCAAAGGAATGGAAAATTAAAACAGTAAATTGAATTATTTGTAAAGACTAAAAACCCTGCAATTACAGGCCAGGAAAAAATATATTCATGTCACGCAAAATGGCAGAAATAATAAGATGAAATAAATCTGCAGACATTAAGGATGAAAGTAATCAAAATAAAAAAGTCCTAACATTGCTTTTAGAAAGACAAATTGTGCCTCATAAATTTATTAAAGTTCTTTTGAAGATGTAAACAAATACACAGGCAAGACAGAATCAGTTCTAATTGTTATGCAATTGATTTAGTCAATTAGGGTTTTCAAATGGCATTCAACAAGGTCCCCAAAATGTTCCAAAAAACTAAGCTGCATGGAAGAAGGAAGTTCATCACATGAGTCACCACCCATTAGAAGAGAAGTACAGTAAGAGCAGGCAATCAGTTTAAGTGGAAAGTGTGATCAGGGACCTCTCTGGATGCAGACAAAACTTCATACAGCTGGACATATTCGTAAGAGTTTGAAAAACAAGGTGAAATATGAGGTGAAAAAGTCGGACAGCAATGAGCTGAAGGTCATCAAAATGTTTAATGAGAAAAAAAGTCAAAACCAGGAAAAAAAAAAAAATCAGTGTGTAGAGCTGTGTACAGATGAGCTTTGAGGCCCATCAGGAATAGGCTTTAGCTGTGATTGGTAATTCTGTGAAATATCAGTTCAGCACTCAGCTACATGCAACCAAGTCCTCACAGGTTTTATCTGATTTCCCTCAGTCTCTGAAGATGCCATTGTACTTTTTCATCAGTTAAGTCACAGTAGATTTAAATATAAAATAAAGATGCCAAACTAGCTGAATAAATAGGAAGAACATTCTGAAATAACACAAACCAGCCCGTATCTCAAATGTGGTGTATCTAATTACACATGAGTTCTAGCAACACTCAACGATCAGCTTTGTACTGTAATGTGCCTTTCACATTAATTCTTTTATTTCATACTGTTCTGGGAATGCAAAATGTCAATGTATTTGACACTTTGTCAAAGCATTTCACATTCCAGGGATGGGGCATACAGTATCCCTGGATGTCCCATCCCTGGAAGTGTTCAAAGCCAGGCTGGATGGAACTTTGAGCAACCTGATTCCCCTGCTCATGGCAGGGGAGTTGGAACTAGACAAACTTTAAGGCTCCTTCCAACCAATTCTATCATTCTCTGATCTTTAGATAAATCAAATTACAGGAAAAATTACTAATTTTAAAACATTCAATTTTTATAGCTTGTGTCAGGTTTGTGAAAGATCTCCACATGCAGATGTATGCCACAGCTATCTGCCTGACAGAAAGTCAAGATGCAATGTCAATATTTATAATTCTTTAATTTTCTACAGCTGTTTATGAGTTTTCATACTGTAAACTAAGCTCAGGACTGCCAAGACTGAAAGTATGAGCCTTAAGTTAGAAAACAAAAACCACAGCAGCAGCCCACAAATGCGGTAATTTAAACCTGACATGGATCGTAACAAACATAGTCATTAACACAGTCTGACACTATGTAATAATGACACCTGTTATATCTAAATAAGAGCCCACCAAACCTAAAAAGTGGGGCAGAGCAATACCAATAAATGTATTTTATTAAGCAGGAGACAGAAAAATATCTAAATAGCAGTGATTAGTGTTATTAGAAATGTATGTTATAATTATATAAGATCCTTTATCTAAGAATATTATGTTACTTTGATTTTACCAGAGAAAGCCATGTATTTCAACTTACTAGTTATCCCCTGAGATCTACCATGATTTCTTGTCTTACATTTGATTACATTTGCCCATACCCTTTCATTTTTCAGTCATATGGACATCAAAACATAGTATATTGACAATTAGCTAATTTACCTTTTTTTTCTTCAATTTTAGATTAGTTCTTGTTTCCTTTCTAGGGGATCCCGAGAATGGATGACTAAATTCTTATGATGTTACTCCCTAAAATAATGTAAAAAAGTATCTCTTATCTATTTCAAAAGGCTTACCCTGGATATACGGGGTGAAAAATAACGTATGCCGCTGGTTTCCCCAACAGCTCTAGAGAAATATTTCAAGTCAACTTTCTTTTTTAATTTCACCACTACACACAGTTAAGAGTGTTTTGCAACCTGATCCCTCAGATAAATCATCTCCCGTTTACAAGAGCCCAGCTACCAACCACAGAAATCCCAGTCATAGGTGCTAGGCACGGATGGAAAGACAAAGCTCAGTACAATAAGCAGCTTACACCAGTATAGTAAATCAAAACCAGCTTTAATGCCAGTGTCAGTATGGGGCTGCAGATGCCACAGTGAAATTGGTAACCTTCAGTCATTCCTGAATGTTGTAAAGACACAACTTTTAGCTGCCATGAAATAAAGCAGTTTGGTATGACATAAACAGTGCAAAATTTTCCATATATAAATTAAAAAGTTTTCCTGGTTCCATGAAAGACAAGATGAAGAGACTACAGACATCTATAAAATTTTCTCAACATAATGAGAAATAAAAAGCACATTGATGGTGATTAAAATGAAGGCTTTTTGTTTTTAAATGCTGGAGCTCTCTGTCAATCCTAACAAATTGATTTGTTATTTCAGCTACTAAAGATATCAAACCAATACCAGGAAGAAGTTCTGTAGAATGAGATCAAAGTTACATTAAAAGCAAATACTAAGTTGAAACTATCACATACAGTAATCTCTTTTTAATATTTAATTTAATCTTGTAGCTCTATTATAAAAAGACACTACAAAATGTGCAGCAATATCTAATGAAAGAAAATAGGTCTGGTAAGCACTGACTACCATAATTCATTAGGAATACTTAATCTTCAGTGTATCAGTTGAATGAAAAATAACATTGTGAGTAAGGAACTCAAGTTAAATTTTATTTATTTATTGTAAGTGCGTAACACAGAAAATGTGGTTAGTGTCACCAACTTACTTAGACTCCACAATGAGAAGACAGAGTATTTACCTAAAAATAAGGGTCTGCTTCAAGCCTTAATTGGGAAATCAAATTGTGCATACTATACATGTGAGCCACAAGTGACTGTAAGAACATGAAAATGTTTTATTGCCAAATTAATAGGAAAAATTTGGTTAAAAAAACCATTACCTCAATGCAGTGGAATGCACTGAATGAGTAAATGAAAATGACTAAATGAAACAGTAAAGAGACTTGATTAAAATGGTAACTAAAAAAAGAGACAGAAGTGTAGTACCACTATCTTAATGAGAAATAATGTGCATCCATGTCAAAATTAATATGCTATAGCAAAAATTATTAATCAAAAAAAAAGATACATACTACCTTTCCTCATCTTGCTCCCATAAGGCCTTCAAGTTATTTTAGAGCTTTAAAAGGTACTTAAGAATTAAAAAATTGAACAGCCCAGTACTATATAATTTCAAATGGAAGGACATCTTCCATTACTTAAATAAGGTGCTTTTTAATGTACTGTTTCAAACATGCTTTTAATAGCAAATTCAGTGATGTAGTGTGTACTTTTGCTTCCTACAGAATTATGGCCCCAGAATAGCATTATGATTTTTCTTGGCATTGTACAGTTTCAAGTTATTTTAGATTAAATTCAAAGCAAACTAAGCAAGTCTACTTTTGGCTCAACCACCTACTGGCCTAGATTCACTCAACAAAAGCATCCTTATGTAAGTTGAAAAGAAGGAAATTACTCATGAAGTAAAGCTCACACATCACTACAGCTAACATATACAGCATTATATTTAAGGCATGTATGTCACCTACAATTGCACAATGTATGAAACATGAAATTCATTCCACTCTAAGAGCTATCACAATGACTTATCCCTGAATGTGAAACACCCAAAAAGCAAGTTACACTGTACACATAACTTAGATTGAACCCTCATAGCATTGTTCATTTCCCTTAAAAGTAAAACTTAAAGTTAGTAATTTTAAGATTTCACTAACAAAAATCATCTTCTTAGGAAAGCATTCAAGTCTACGTAATGCTAGCCTGTTTTGCTCTCATAAAAATGAAAATTAAAACCAACTTTCTGATTCCAGTTCCTATTTGACGATGATGCGATGGCACAGTCTCTGACAAAGGATTAGAGCCTAAGGAAATAATCCTTTTAGGAAATTAAAATAAAACTAAGAATCAAAGGACACAAGTAACAAGCAAATGCCTCTATAGTGTTTGACTAAAATAAGCAAACCTTACAAATATTATTCACGGTGTATGCAATGCATTCTCTATGAAGACTTATAATAATTGAATCAGAATTCTATATGTAACACAAGGTGTTGCTGGTGTCTCATATAAAACAAATACTTGCTTTTCTCTCTTGGAGCTGCCTACTGTGATGTATCCCAAAACAGGATTTCTCTTTTCATGGCCACATTACTCCAGCAGTCAGCAACCCTTTTACAAGGACATAATACATTCAAATTTTTGGCAGTTATTTCTCTTCAAATTTATAAGCTCCTATCTTATATACAGAAATTCTAACTTTTCATCCTTTTAACTTTGTGTTATTACACTTTATTACTAGCAACTACTCCAGTATCCCAAGTAAAGAAACTCTTGTACATTTTTCTGAGCCCATCAGAACACTCCTCTATTTTGTGACCTAAATTTCATTATCAACTATTATATTTTTGTGACATTGTCACTACTGAAAACATCCAAGATGAATAACACATGTAATCCACTGCACTAATAGGGTCTCTCCTCCAGGCTAATACTCTTCCTTGCAGCACAAGTCCCTGTCACTTCAACCCTTCAGCTACTTCCTTTTCCAACAAATGATTCCACTTTTCATCCACATTTTCTCTCACTCAATATAGAACTTTCTATGTGCCAAGAAATGCTGAAAGGAATACATACACAGTCTCTCCCAAACTATGTTTTGTTGGGAAATTTACCTCATTTAAACATTTATTAAGTAAACCCCGAATAATACAGATCAAACAATCTTTGAAAACAAATCTACACTGCATTTATCCAATTTTCCATTTTTAATCTACCTCTACTTTGTTAACTGTCATTTCTTTGAAATTTGTCCTCATGCTTTGCACACTACTGTGATCAAGCCAGGACTGGTAATTATTTCTGATTCTAGCATTCATATATATCAATCCCAAGAGACTTTATCCCATTTAGTTGCAAACATTTTTAGAATACTGACTGGAAACAACTTGGAAAGCATTTCATTAATCTGTAACTTTTTAATTACCTTTATTAACATACAAATTATATCTATTATTTTCTTCAACCAGAGAACAGAAATCCATTCACAGAGCATGTATTAATGTTTGTGTTCTAAAAGTATACAAAATGAAGTTCACTTAGTTTCCTAGTCAAGCTCACTGTTGTAGTTATATTTTTTCTACCCATAAAAACCATCCACTTCCTCTTTTTTCTGAAACAAGGACATAAACTTCAAAGTATGACATATATATACTTAATTATTGTAGAAATTTACTTCTTTTTTCTTCTTAGCTTCTATTCACATGTATCACAGGCCATAAGTAAACACAATCATTAGACTTACTTACTATTTACTCCTACATCCACAATTCTCTCTTTACTACTGTTTCCTTCTGTAAAAGTCAAATTTGATATCTGTACAGATTGCTCTGAGCAATTTGCAGGACACTCTCTTCATATACTCCATTATAATTTTACATTAATATATGCAGTCTACTCATCTGATAAAATCTGCAGATTATTCTCAAATTAAACATTTTCTTAATAGAATTCACCACCATTTTCAATTTCATTGCAAGTGGAAATTAATTTAATGCTGAAGCCTTTAAATACTGTAATTTTGTATCTTTATCACAGAAAACTCCCTGGCAGGAAGAGATGGTATTGAGAGACTTCCTTAACTGTGTGAAAGCTACAAGCTTGCTCATTCCATTTGGTTAGAAAACAAAATCATAACCAACCAGAACAAGCTTCAGAGAAAGACACAGTGTGATTTTTCCTTCCTGAAATCTTGCTAAAGAGGTTCTGTCACTGAGTGTGGAAGCTTGATGACTTTTCAGACTTAGAGAGATTATGAGGTAAATTACTAGGACTTGAAGAATTAAAACCTAGAGTCTAAAAGCAAGATTATCAACTTGAAAAGAGTTGTCTTAAGATTCATTTAGAAGCTTTAGCAGGATACATATTGTAATACAGACAAAACATTCAAAGTAAGGGAATGTAGGGGAAGATTCTGGAATTGCTTATTTTTGAGCTTACAGTGTGCATTTGAGGTAAAATGCTCAGCTGAGCAGCACAGAGACCATTTTCAATTCAACTGCATAGCATTTTGTACCTGAAAACAACTTTGCAGAAATTTGAAATGAAAGCTCCTTCAGAATGAAAGGCACAGGAATGAATAGACAAATATTCAAAATGATCAATTAGTAATCTTGTGCCAAATTTATTCTTCTTTTAGGAAGTCAGTATTTACTAATGCAACCAAAATAAAGTCAACAGGATGAGCACATGTCGAATACAGAGAGCTGATCAACAGCTCAGGAGTTGATGCATTTGCAACCCAAGTAGCAGCAATAAATTCCCCAAAATGACAGATGATCAGTGAAGACATCACAGAAATCGCCAAACCAAGGTGGCTACTGCTTTTTTCAAGTTCTTAAGCAGTGTGTAGCAGAAAAATTGAAACTGAAAGAACATCAAGTGCAATTTCCCTCACAAGCCTAGGTTCAATCAGAACCATGTAGGAAAGCAATTAAGGAATGCATGCAATTATTTCCTATAAGCCTCCTCTTCCATGAGTGATCCCTAACTACCACAAATACCTAAGCTATTATCAAGAATAATAATCTTTGTACCACTGAATAAGGTCTTAATTCTTTCACCCCAAAAGGATTTCTAATATTACTTTCTATTTTATTATATTCCATTACATTATCTCCTTGCTGTTTAAAATGGTAGAAATTACCCAGGTAATTTCTGAATTTTTATCCTCCACAAATCTAAATATCCATCCTTAAGGGAAAAAAAAGCCAAAACAAAAATAAAGCCAAAACAAGCAAACAAAAACAACTCCACAAAACCAAAATCCACACACTTAGGAAGTTTCACATCAATCATATGCTAATAGAAATGATTCGTCAAAGAAAAAAAAAAGTGGTTATAACAATTACAAATGTTTTGTTCAAGTTTTTGAGAAAGCAGGAGTAGAACAGAAGAGACTGATTCAAAATATCTAGAAACTGCAACACAATTGCTAGTTATTTGTTTTTCAATATAAATAAATTGTCAATTATTAAAAGTTCCCATGATAGCTTATTTTATACAACATGCAACATTGACTTAAATTCTTTGTATTTAGTACATCCCATGGTCATGCTGGTGAAAGTGCAGCAAAAAGTGTCAGTGAAATGTCTATCCCTGCAGATTGCTGGGCAAAGACCTGCAATGCACTCCAATCAACCCTGCTTTGATCAGTGGTGTTGGACAAGAAGATCCCCAAAGAAACTTTCCAAAGCCAGCTATGATGTGATTCCATGAAATCAAACAACTTTTACAGTGTTTGGTGTGTACAAAAAAATTATTCTAAAATGTATAACACACAAATGCACAATCTATTTTGTCTTTCACATAAATAGCAGCACATTTTAAAAAATCCTAACTTTGTAACACATATGAACAACTTACCCTCTCCATGACAGCAGGAAGTAAACACAGCTGCATCATGGAGGTTGGAGGTTAACATGTAATTCCACTATTCCAGCAGTCAGTGAAATTAGTAACTGTTTGAAAGAAAACAAATAAAGTCCCTTTAATTTCACATTCTGTAAGAACAACTTTTGATTTACTCTTTATCATAACAGTGAGAAAGAATCTAATGTTTTATTTTAAAATACCACATTTTCTACTTGTTAGTTAGCTAACCATGGATTATCCAGAGAGATCAATCACTCAATCAGAATATTTTTAACTACCATTTTTCATTATATCTAGATTAGATACAATGTGATCTAGCAAGCAAATAATTAAATCAAAGAATATTTTAGGCTCTGTATTGATTTAATGAGTAAATTTTACAAGTCTGTCTCACCAGGCCCAAATTTCCCTTGTTAATATTTGCCAACTTCAAAATTATGTTTGAAGTCGATTCATTAATATTTACAGATACCATCAAATTTGCAGCTGAAAGATGTTCTACATTTTGAATGCAAGATATAAATCTGCATAATCAATTAAAGCAGTTCAGCCATTTAGCAGTTTTGTCAATTAATTGTTTCCCCATCTCTAAGCATTACTCCCTGTTCAAAATAGCAGGCAAAACTTTGAAATGGAAAAAAATAAAAAATAAAATCAAAGATAGAATATTTAACCGTAATTTTAATAAAATTAATAGATGAGTATTCATGTATGTTCTTTCATATCTTTTACCATTTGTAAAAATTATGAATATGTTAAGAAAACCTTGGAAATAATTTTCCTTCAATCAAAATATTAAAAGTCCCTAGAATAATCATTGGAGAAATCACAAATCTGGTGATCTGGAGAAAAAAAACACAAGTAAGTTGAACAGCTCTTTAAAAGTATTCCATAGGAAAAGAATACAACTTCCAAAATTTCAAGGAACTTCCTGGTATCTTCCAAAGAAACATAAGCTCTCTTGTTAACTTCTGAATCTAAAAACATAGTCTATCTCTCATAACAAAGTTCTTATGATGTTGGTGACACCAGAACTGGAAGCAGCACTCCAGGTGGGATCTCACAAGAGCAGAGCAGAGGGGCAGAATCACCTCCTTTGCCCTGCTGCTGTTGATGCAGCCCAGGACTGGGGTGGCTTTCTGGGCTGTGAGCACACACTGCCAGCTCATGGGGAGCTTTTCATCCAATCTGCCCTCTGGTTTTTTTGATAGACAGTATTAGGGGCCCAGAAGGCATTCCCCTTGCTTCTTCACTATCATTTTAACACTTCTGTAAGATCATCAGGTCAGGTAAGGCCTCCTAGAGAAAGAGGGATAATTTGCACTCCTTGGAGATACTCTTGACTATGCTCAGATCCAGGAGACTCAAGAAATTGTGTGGTGTGACAGTGAAGAAATTCCTTTACAGGATCTTGCTACCCAGTAAAGAAATTGCAGCAAGGAGCAGGGAGCTGGCAGTTTGATCTTAGACACGAAAGGAAAAACTTCCTTTCAGCAGATCAGAGGGTACTGTGCAGTTCAAGGTTAAAGTCCCTGAATTAACTGCAACCAAGTAGAAGCAACAGCACACTCATAATGGCAACAAAGGCAGAGAAAACCTCGTATAAATTTTTCCTTTTTCTTCTTTCTTCCCTATTCACTGAGTTTGAAATGCTTAAAATGTTAATCATCCTGCTATTTTAATAAAACTTGGCACTTTTTCAATTAAAAAACATTTGGTTTCCCTTGAGGAGCTAATTATGCAGAGAACACCTAAGCCAACTCACAGTCCTATGCCACTGTAGTTACTAAATTTATTTCTGCTGGAAGAAAAAAAACCCAAAACAAGACACACACACCCCCCAAGAACAAAACACAATGCAGTGAAGTATTACTACTAATCCTACTTCAACTATACAGCTTCTGGTCAGAGATAAAAAACAAACAACTAAACACCAATTTAGGTACTTTTAGTATCAGAGACCAAACATTCTCAAAATTATGCTATATGAACATCTAAAAAGGTTCAGTTGTCACAACAGCAGTGGTTCGGAGAAGTCCATGCCCACAGCACTTGGGCATTTTTAAGCTACAGGTATACACAGAATATTGACCCTGAAAGAGTTTAACAGGAGTTAAGGATCTAATCAGAAGTAGTAACTTTTCTAAACTAGATAAAAGAATCAACAGTAAATCAACAGGAACAAATACAGTTTGAAAATAATAAGCATTCCTTTGGTTTAGATACAGTAATAAATACAAGTGCTCACAATTCTTGTAACATATTACATTTGAAAGCTTAAAAAAAGGTACAGTAATTTCTCACTTTTCTTTTACAATTGATGTAATTTTGAACAAAAGAGGGAATTGTACCTTGAAAGAAAAAGAGCAGCTTACTTGTCAAATATATACAAGATTCTCTGTCAAAGAGACAAAAACTCATTGGTGACTCTTCTTTCAGAAAGATAAAAGAGTAAATTGCAGAAACAATGCACTCCTCCAATAAATTTATATATATGGACTCATTTTAATGGCATAAGCAATGGATAAAGCAGTCTTCACTGTTACAGTCTTTTTTAACTACTAAGATAATACATTAACCAGTAACTCAGTGAAGTGAGAAGTTACCTTTGTTTAATCTGAACTGAAATGTCTCTGTAAAATAAAAATTACCTTAGAAAATGAACAGGACAATCATATTATAGTAAGCATTGGGTTTTTTTCCTTGCTTACTTACTGTCTCAGCTCCATACAATCCTATTCGAATACCACCACAGTCGATTAATAATAAAAATTCAAACCTCAACTCTAACATCAAGCATGGTCTTCCTCCACAGTAGTAAGTTAATAATCTACTGACAGTCCCTGGAGAAACCTCATTCCAAAAGAAAATAGGAAGAGCAATAATCTGTGGAAGCAATGAAGTAAAAGAACTATGGAAGTTAGAAAGACATAACTTGTGTTAAAAAAAGAAAGAATTTGTGACATTGAATTGCTTCTTACACTTGCAAGTAAACACATAAGAAAATCTGGGGATTAGGAGTTCAACCTGGATAAATTTGGCTCATGACGTAGGAGAAAGTAGCTCCTAAATGTGTAAGTGCAAAACAGATAAAGAAATCAGCCACTGAAACAGATGATTTCATTAACGGATTGCTCACTCCCTTTTAACTGAAGCACCAAAAATACTTTCACAAATATACAGTAGTTGAATCAAGAAGCTGAATAGAACTGGGCTTTCTGCCCTGCATTAGTCATATGAGAGTTGACAAACAGAAATGGCATATCTCTTTCTCAATAGAACTTAATAGAATGTTTGCCTTCTGTTTCGGTGCTCATCTGGGACCAAAGTACAGCTGCCTCTTTCTTCTTGGGGAAAGTGCAGCTCCTTAGTGGTAGAATAATCTGGATACCCTGGGAGAGGAACAAAGAGGGAGGAAAAAACCAATGGACAACCTTAAGGTAATATTTGACTTTTCCATTCTTGCTGCTGCTGTAGCACTCCACTAAATTTTCCTTTCCACTTGCTTCCCCATGTCATTCCTTAATGGCTGCAAACATCAGAAGCAAGATCAGAGGTAAGATTTTTCCTCTTTTGGCTGGCATCAAAGCGACATGAAAAAATCAAACAACCAGGAAACTTAACATCAGTCTGTTCCCAACTCAGCTGGATGTTTATAAATCAAGATGAAAAACAGGCAGATGAGAGAGCTGCTGAGTTTGTAATAGTTATGCAAAAATGCATGACACTCAGCAGCCATAAGAAAACTGAAATGCCATTTGCAACCAGGAGGTTTTGCAAAATCAAAGCATAGTGAAGACTATATCATACTCAGATACTGGGGGGGAAGAGTCACAGAACTGAGCGAAAAGCCTTTCTTCTCACACAAGCTTGGAGACTGGGTGATTTGACAGAAATGCCAGAATACAGTTTTGAGTGGGCCACATCAGGGAAAGAATGTCAAATGGGATCATTATCTAAATAATCAGACATTCTATCTATCACCATTTTCTAATTTAAATTGAACCACATTTAATGCAGTAGTTCTATTAGAACAAGACAAATTTTACTGGGGATAGCAAATAGCAATATTGCCACATGACAAAGAAGTATCTGCCTAAACTTTAATTCCACTGTGCCATAATATGTGGATCACAGCCTGTAAAAATTCCCCTTGGCACTCTAGCTTTCTTTTTCATAGATAAAGAACTTTTACTTGGGATACAGAACTTTACACACTAAAATGCACAAAAAAGGGCACCCAATGAGCTAATTCAAGTATGGGAAGCAAATTATTTGCATTAGCATATAGGTTCATGCTGTCTAATTTACACTGGGTTTACAGCTTTTGTAGAGCTCCATGACACCAAAACTTGATTGCTTCCTGCATGTGATCCTCACCATCCCCATCGCTCAAGTGTTCAAAAGTGAAGGAACTGAAAAACTCAAAGCCCTTTGTACAATAGTAAGGCTATGAATAAAACAGAACTGTGAAAGTTGCAAGTCAAAACCTCTCATAATGCTGCCAATGCCTTTTCCTCTCAAAATTTGTGTGACGCATTATTAAGGAAAAATGATAGGTGAGCTTAAAACTTCCTGAGTTTAAAACACCTTTGAAAATTTTAGCTTCTTGCTTAGCTCCTTTTATGTCAACTATTAAGTTTACACTGTTAATCAGAATTCTCATTTTTATTTATAACAACTATCACTAATGCATAAATTTGCTGTCAAACCATGGCGAGTGTTACCAACTATCAGCTTTAATGAGTGAGCTATTTTCTTTTAGAAAAAAGATGGGATTTTTGTGTCCGTGTGCCCAGATATATATAACCTTTTCTACAGAAATAAAAGTGAGCTTGATGATTTTTACCAAAAAAAAATTATAAGTTGAACATTCTAAAATTAAGACAGATTTCATTTTCCATATAAAGTCTGTAATTACTAAAGCAATATTAAAACCGTACAGTAACAAAATACTTAAAAGCTACATTTGCACATGTTCTCAAAGGTAATTCTAGTGAAATTCTATTCAAGTATTTCAGACTGATAATAAATAACAAAATGCAGGATTTTAAATCATCATTTGAATCAATGTGGAAGTCAAGCACTTGTGGGAAAAACTTACAATCATGCTATTCTTACTGTTTGCAAGGCAAACCTACACTGCCACATAGAAAGCCATACACTTCATAGAATAATTGTGTATAAACTCATTATTTGTGAGAAAAGCAGTTATTTTCCTTTGTGGTGAACACATTATAATAAGGATGTGACTATCGCAGCCAGTGGCTCCTATATTTAGCAGTTCTCCAGCAGTATCTCACAATTCCTTAACTTGCAAGTTAGGCTTTTTCCATCTACTCTTTTATAACAGGTAGCATGCTCTTGTTCATAAATCAGGGTAGGCTTTTTCCAGCCTTTCAGCTTCCTTTATTTCTGAATAGCTCAGGCTAATTTTAGCAGCCATAACAAGAAAAATATCAAAGATGCCCATTAGTCCCCATACTGGAATTTAAAAGAGCTCTCCATGGTTCTGAGCTACCTCCTGTAAGAGTCACACACTCCACAAACATTTACTCATGAGTCTGGCCAAGGCCCAAACACAGATAAGAAGTTTTTGGTTTATAAATCTTCATATTCTTTTTAAAGCAAGCAACCTGCTTCAGCAAATGGAGTCTCAGGACAGAACCTAGTAACCTAAAGGAGAATCTGGATGGCATTTAGAGTTTAGTTCCACAAGGAAGAGGAGCATAAAGCATCTACATCTCCAACCCTTAAGTTACTCACAAAATCAAAAAGCAATACAAAATATCAGAAATAGCAGGCACATTCATAAACACCAGATACTGGGAAATAAACAACATTGGTTTTGTGAGGGAAATCATGCCTCAGAAGGTGACTATTTTATAAGCTAAATTAGCATGAAATTATGGAGACCTGGTTGACACAGAGTAGTAGGATTTTCAGAAGGCACAACTGGATTGTGAAATTCACTGTAATTAAAATGTTTGAGTTTAAAAAATTTGATGTTAAAGAAAGCAGACTCAGATATTCTTTCTTTAAACATATATCCATGGATACTTTACTGCATCTGTCTTAGAAGCTCAGAGAGTAAGGCAGAAGGGTCATGGCTGCTTGCTTCCACTTCCACAGATAACTGCTACTGACATTTGATTAGGCCAGGGAGCCTTTTCAGACAGAAGCTCAGATCACATTAACTTTAAAACTGACTCTCTCTCACTGGATCTTATGTAGGCATGATCATTGCCAAAAATCTATTTAGTAAGTAAAGAAAAAAAGTGAAGAAAATTGCAACAAAATACACAGTAAATAAGCACTGCCACAGAACTCGGCCCATGCTGATAGAGCTTTGACACAATTCTTAAGAGTCTTCAAGCTAATATAATGTGCTTGAACTGAAGTACCAGAGTTAGGCAGAATACTTCTACTGAAACAATTTCAAAAGTAATTATTTGGGAGCTGGAATTACATAGTGCACATATATGCCTTTGGAAATAGGCAGTCAAGAGTGGAATTCTGCAGATACACAACCAACCCTTACTGCTGGAGAATTTAGGGACAACTTTTTTCGAAACTAAGCCTTATCATGTCAATACTAATACAGATTAAATATATAATAGAGAAAATAAATTTTACTTTTAAGACCACTTTCTCTTATAGTCTTCTTTTTATGAAAAGTATCAGTAAACCACAGAAAGAAGAAATCACACTGTGTGACCAGTCATATGAAAGTGAAGAAAAATGAGATATCACACAACATAAGCATTTCTACAAAAGAAATGTTATGAAAGACGTTTGAATGATAAACATGAAACGTAACTTTTTACCTGTACTTTATAAAATTACCAGCATGGAGCTTACAGGAAACAAAGCCATTACATTCTGTCTGTAACTTCGTTCTAATCAGAGAACTTGCCATCCCTCATAACAAATTAGTTAAAAAATCCCAATACTAAGTTTTGTAAAAGTAATTACTATGCTCTTCTACGAAATAACAGAGCATTACTAGGACAAACACATTTAAAGGCTCCAAAGAGCAGTCTATTAGAAAAGCAAGATCAAAGAAATTTCGTAATTGTATGTGATTTTTATATCCTAATGAAATCTTTGCATGTGAACACTGTGTTCATGTTTTAATTTAGAAATCACACCATTTCATCGTATATGTACTACTTAAAACACAGGCAGACTGCACTTTTCAAAACACTTCAATAAATAAAAGTGCTCACACGGTGTCATGTGCTGCTGCTGGTATAATTACTGTTCCTGCTTTACACCCCTGACGTAGATCCTGATCCTGCAACCAGCATTCACAGAAGCATCCATACATATCCAAAGTGTCAGCTGCAATCAATATAGGAGAATTCTCAGAAACAAAACAGAGCCCCATACAACCTATGTGATTTCACACATTTTCGTTTTCCAAAAACTAACTGGTCTGAATTATTTCTAATCTTTTCAGAACGATATCCAATCATCAGTTGGAGGAAAACTACTCATTTTTCCATTTTTTAATTACATGCATTTCTGTAAGCAATGTCAAATAAATAGACTATTTACTAAGTACACTTACAGGAGGGGGGGGAAAAACCTTACAGAATACCAACACTGCATTCTCAGTGCAATAGTACCTGACCTATTTTCTAATCACATTATATAGAACAAAAGAATGAGATTGCCAAAACATCAAAACACAGAAGCTTCATTTAAAATATACATAATCATAAAGCATTACATTTCAAGTCAGTCAAAGGTGGGGAAAAAAGTACATTTAGATACTAAAACTTGTTTTCAAAGTTCAGGGTACACTGTATCTTTTAAATTTTAAAAATTCTTTATGTCTGCTATTCAAATATCCCAGAAGTATAATATATGGAAAAACAAAAACTGAAAATCAGACAAATAATGCTGATGAAGTGGTAACCGATTTTCTCCCTGCACTTCATCCGTCACTACACAATACTACCAACATAACAAGCACTGGAATTCTTTCTTTAGAAAGGATTCTTTATGCTCAATTGAACTTTTCAGATATACCAGTTCTCCAGCAGCTTTTGCCTGCTGCATGTACGTATGTTTTCAGAGAGACTGAATCAAACAGCCACGAAAACTCTGACCGCATTTTACAATCTGTTAACAATTGTAATTTTAAATCTGTAAAATACAATCTGTATTTTACAATCTTCTTTTTCTCAACCTGTATAACTTGCAAACATCAACTTGTAAAGACATGAGAATAAAAATGCCTAGTCATATCACTGCAGTATCTCAGATGCAATTCTAATTCTGCCTTCTCTGCTCATAGTTAATTCAAATTTGATATAAACTTAAATAATCTTGGACCACATACATTTGCTGTTTTCAGATTCTTCATAAAGGCACTGACTTGAAATGCAATACTACTACGAACAGATTTGTAGACTGGATCCAGTTTTTGAGATGCTGAGCAAGAATAATTATCACCTGAGGTCGAAAATGTTATGATATTGGTTCCTCTGAAAAAACAGTTTAATGATCTGTTCAGCCACCTTTTCAGGTGTTGATTAATTCCCCATAAATGACTTCAAGACTGTTAGTAGCTGCCACTACCTTTATTAGGAGTAAAATCTTAGCCTTTTCCTTTATGGACTTAAACAGCTTGTATGGCAGAAGGAGCATTCACGTTGAATTTCTTTCAGAAGATGTGCAAAAATTTCATGATAACATCTCCTTTTTAAATTCAGAACAAAACAAAGTGATAAATTCCTTCAGTAAACTATAACATTGAGGTTAAACACGAATGCTGAGTTTATTTTCACGTAGAGCAGCACTACTAATTACTTCTGTCATTGCTATCTTACTTGTCACTACCAGTGTGTTTGTTCAACACAAGCAAATGTTAAGTCTTTTGCTATGGTCAGCAGAATTATTTAGCAGTTTAAAATATTTACAGGTCTGGTGACAAGATATTCTACTTCACAATATAATCATCACTCTTCCGAAGCATAGTGATGATGGACAGCAGTTTCCTTATATGAGGAGGTTAAAGCTGATGTAAGCTTTCTTTAATAAATGGAACTAAAAAAAAAAACCAAAAAAACCCTATCCAAATATGACAGCAAAATGAATTTTGCTACCTACTCACTAAATAAATTTCAAATCAATATTAAAGATAGCAATATTAAGGGGAAGACAGTAAAGAGTAACTAGACACTTTTTAAAAAATTCATGCAATGTAATGACATTCTACTACTGTAGTAGCCCAGGATATGTTTATTAGCTAATGATTTTCAGAAACTTATTTTCAAATGCCACATATGCAGCAAAATATTTTGTTTTCTTTTGAAAAAAAAAAAAAAGAGAGAGAGATGGGCATATAATTTATAATTGTAAACATTTACTCATTATTTCACAGAAATATATAACATTACAGAAAGTTTCCATAGTGACATATAACATAACCACCACTTCCTACTTTTATACCGAATCACTTATAGTCTAAATATTTATTAATTGATTTTGTAGGACTTCCCTAGGAAAAACTTTATGCAACAATTGATGTAAGAGAAATTTCATACACTGTGTTTATTTCACTGTGATTTACACAGCTGGTTCCAAAGACTTATAAATTATTTCAGATCCAAAGTTGAGCTTGGAGATCTTTATTCATTTCAATCACACACAAGAAGCCAAGCTTTTTAAAAACATGCATGCAATGGAATATGTATTTTAAATATACTAGCATACCTTGCCTACACTATCCTGATTTGCTTTAAATAGATCCATTACTATACATATGGTACTGAGCAAAACATCTCCTACAGTCATATCTTCATAGGATGCTACAAGCACAGGTTCATTTAGTACCATCCAAAATTTTGTTATTCATTACCTCACCACAACAAGACATCTTCCCAAATCGCAATGTGTACTTGTGGGTAGCACAGGCTTTTCCCATGAGAATCCTTTTGTGTTTTATAAATAAAGATAAAGTTTGGATGTTATTAAAGACAGTGTCCCAAGATCTGGACGGTGCAGGCCTGGCCAATCAGGCCTAGGGGAAAGTTTCTGACCGACCAATCTGGGTGACTTTTGAAAACTCTATATATATGATGAAATCAAAACAATAAAGGTTATTCCTTCTTGCCACTGAGAACTGGTGCTTTCTTTACTCTGCTAGCTGCTCAACAGCAACATGTACTCATTTCTAACTTACTTCACTCCCTATCTATATTAGAGAAGCACACCCAAAAGAAAGGACAATTAAAATGTAAACATTATGCCAGGATTATTTGGTTCTAAATATAATGCTAAAGTTTCCTATCCGAGTCCTACCCAGAAGAGCTCAATAGACTCTGTTTTCCAGACAATTTACTCTTATGATGAAGTATACATGACCCAGCACAGGCCCTTGAGCAAGATAAGATGAAACCTGGCATTACACTGTTCCTATTATGAAAAATAACCACATATTCTGGGTTTTTTTCTATTCCCTTATGGGGATACAAATTCACAAAAAAACTGTTTCTCTTTTCTCCCCAGAATTCATTTTTCTAAAAGTGATTGTTGAAAAGCCTTGCCAAAAACAGGCGACTAAATTATAGTTTATTGATCAGGTCACTTCTGCTCTGGCTCTTCTTCAACATACCACACTTGAACACATATCAAATAACTCTTTTCATGGTTGTGTTTAACAGGAGTTAAACTTACAGATCTTTTACCTCAAAGGCCATTTTTGGAATGGCATTCTAATAGGCCTAATAAGGCCACTCTAACCTTCTAATTTTCTAGTATTGAGACCAATATAAGCAACAGTTACACAAGAAAGTCAGTTCTATATTTACAATTAATAGGATGGAGATCAGCTTATTCTGACAATAAATAAAGAAAACCATTAGGTTCCCACAAACACTTTTTAACCAGTTATCCAAATCATCCCAAAATAATTCTCATATTTGATATTAAAAAAAACCCACAACATTTTATCAATTATCTGGCTGTTAGCTTGTTATAAAATAATTTGTCTTCCCTGTTTGCTCAGAAAAATGTGTTTCTATATTTCATTCCTTAATCTTGACTAATTAAATTACAGGTGGGGAAAGACAAAAACATGCTCACACAGAAAAAATACCTAGAATCCTATCCACAGTTTGACTGTATGAACAGGTCCAGAGAAACAGAGGGGGAAAAATGGTAAAATTCTTCTTGCCTTGAAGAACACTGAACACTCTGAGAAACAGAACTGATAAATTTAGCAGCTGAAGAAAGATAATCAATTCATAAACACAACAATCTTACTAGATGAAAGAAACACTTGATTACTCATTGTAACAGGCCAGCAATTAGACTGAAACCAAAAAAAGTTACATCCTTAAGGAGAGTACCAGAATAAATTACATTTCAGAAAAAATACTGTAGGTGTGAACAAAACAGAAAAAAACCCAAAAAACAAAAGAACACTTCCTCATACTATTCTCTAAAAAGAGCATAGATCAAAAATTAAAAAAACAATTCTTTTCTGTATGCATATGGATACAAAACATGCTCCTAAAATCTCTAGAGAAATAGCACAGAGTAAAATACTGTTGAAATACAAGATACTGAGAGAAGTAGTTGGCAATGATTTAGTGAACATCTACGTGAAAAGAGCACATACATGTGCTGAAGTTCTGAATCGCATCAAAGTTCTGATGATTTTCTGCACAAAGCTATCAATTAATTTTTCTGCTTCTTTACAGAAGAGTTTTGAGTCTCAGTATACACAAACCTGGAGAAAATCCACAGATTTTTAGGAAATCACAGAAAACCTATTCATTATATTTGGCATGCGCTAGGAAAAGACCCCATTCTCTCTGCCATCAACTCCATCCCTAGATGACCTGTTTACAAGTTAGAGGTAGTAAATTATGAAAAATTTGATGCAAAGGAATAAATTAAAAGCAGGCAATAAGCAATTCTTTGATACAAGGCAAATGGAAAAACCCTCAAGTACTGCCAAATTTAAGGGATTTGAAGAGTTTGTGACTGAAAGGTCAGTACTCCAAAAAGGCATGTGATGTGGAAGAAAAAAAGCAGAATGAGAGGTGGGAAGCTTATGCCATTAAGATACTCTCTGAAGCCTTTAGAATGCATGAACAACATTCTAGTAATTTTCTCAACAGAGCTCAAGTTTTCTCTTTTCTTGACCTTGCTTCAAGCTACATTCCGTGCTCCAGTGAGGCATCAATTAACCCACTCTAATATATGTGGCTGTAAATTTCTCACAAACAGAGATTATTTTTCACTGGTCACATCCTAACAACACTCTGGAATACTGCTATTGGACTAAAGAGCCAAAACTAAATATAAGCTGCTAGCCGAAAAATCTAGGGATTGGTAGAATGGTTCTGATTGAGTGATTTTGTAGCAAGTTCAGAGAACATGTACATGACATTACTTTTGACTTCAAGTGTCTGCTTCAGAACAGATACAGTTTTCAGAAATATACCATTTCAAATATAATGTGGAGCACTGATGTAGAGTCAATGTTCAATTTCAGTTTTTGCAAAGTAACTTCCAAAGTACCAGAGTAAACTTTTTCCATCCCATAGAGCTTAGTAATTCAGATTCATTTTACAGATCATTTTATATCAGAACACATTTTAAGAAATACATATTATTTAACAGCAACAACTATTTATGGAAAAAGAGAGCTTCCAGGTATATGTAAATTAGTTTTCTGGAATATCTAGAACAACAGGATACAACATTATAAAATAAGGAAACATGTAGATCAGCAAACTGAAAACAACTAGATGTCTGAATGGAACTAGTGGGACAAAATTAGTGCAAGCATTTTTAATATGAATGTTCATTTAAAACAGAAATGGTTTTGTAACAGAAAACTACAAAGATAATAAAATATTTATAGCAAAACAACTTAAGAACCTATTCTAACAGTATTGCTACACGAGAAAAAGCTTTATCCATTTCTTCTCTATTCCAGAAAGCATTAATTGTCATACTGGTGCTAACAGTGGCCCATTAAAGGACACATACACTTGTTTTTGTAAACATTCTGGCTCCTGTTCGCAAGATCTTGTAACCACAGAAAGGTGCACAATACAGTTGACATTCCAGAGCCTTCTTTATCACTGACTATGATTAATGAACTGTTTTACAATGCTCTGGAAGATGCTAATCACAGTATTCAGGAAATTATGAAGACTCACAAGTCCACTTCCCCCAACTTCATTCATGGCTTTTTAGTGTCCCCCTTATAAAATACGTGTGGCTCATCACACCAGTTTTAATTCAGCCACTCACCAGAAGATACATGAATTCTTCTCAGATGAGTGTTATGAACACATAACAATAGCATACATAATTTTTCCATATTTGTGTGACTTCAGCAACTACCAAAACACACTGAAATGAAGAAAAGATAATCAAGAAGAAAGGATGCATGACACAGATGGTGCACAAAAACCATCAACTGCTGCAAGCATTCACTGACCACCTGCACAGTGCTGAGTGGTGCTTTTGGGTCTGTGAGAAAAGCAGAGTTCTAGGTTCATTCACTCTTGCAGTTATAGGATAATCAGCAATTTCCTTGCAACCTTCAGACTATGCTCATGCCAAACACAACTGCACATAATGCTGACAACAAAGTCAAAGTCATCTGACAATGGCACAACATGGAAACATTGCCCTCCGGAAGCTTGCAATTCCAGACGACTACCAGTCACCAGACCATCTGCTTGAAGGGAAGTATAAAGCAAATTGCTATTACCACATATTAAGAGCCACTAAAAACATGACCTTTGCCCAGCACTGCAACTATAACATGCAGGAAAAAGAACATTTTAAAACAATGGCATTTCTACTCTGTGATGAATCAAGAGAAGAGAGACATACAGCAGTTCTGCCTCCCTATGCCAATCTTAAGCATAGAGGGGAAAGGAGGGGAAAAGAATTGCATGAATGTTAATATGGCTGGGAAGGAAGGTGCAAAAAGCAGTCTTTTAAAAATAGAACTTTGTGAAAATATTAGCATATTTCCTGGAAAGGCACATGTTCGGTGGCAGAACTGCAATGCCAACATTCATTCAGAAGGATTCTACCTCAACAGGTAAAAATCTATGCACCATCTAGATAGGAGAAAGGAGTAATACAACTACTGCATAAGAAGATGCAATGTGATGCCTGAATATGCATTTGACTGGCTGAAAAGGAGCTGAAAATGCCTTGAGACAAGGATGGATTTCACAGATTTAATATTCCCATTACTGTTACACATTGAGTTTTACATAGTATTTGTGACAAAAATGTTACCAGTAATATGCTGACTTTGGTAAAGGTGTATTACTACCCTGCTGACAGAGGGGAGTATGGCACCGGGAACTGGACTGGGATTCCTCTGTAGTAGTCTGTAATATGTTTGTTCCCTGAGCCTTCAAATGAGGTCTCAGTTCCATCTGCAAGGCCAATAGCAATCCTTCCTTTCTTTCCATCTAATGTGGATGTTCTACTATATAGTCTTGTCGCACTCTAATACATCATGACTACCATCTTTGCTTGCCAAGTATCTTTTATACCATCAGAGAAGCTCAGAAAATGATTTTTTTAAGCTATGTCTTCCCTTCTCCTGATCAAAGTCAGTCTTTCAGGTGTTAACCAAAGGCTACTAATGGAAAGCACAATTTTGTTCACATTAAACAAATACGTTTTTCCTAAAATCCAAATTAGATGAGTTTCTTTTAGGAGTGGTTTGCCACCACCCTCGAGAGAACTGCATACCCTTCATTATAGCTTGCTTACAGATACCAAAAGGCTGAGGGCTGAACTGTTAAGTAGCTGAAAATACAAATGTTACCCAGTGCACTAAAAATGGCCAAAATTGTAGAGGCAATAGCAATTATGGCTGCTATATGATATGATACTTAAATCAATCTGTATGATACTTAAATCAATCATGGCAAGCATTATAACTCAGAAGACATCTGCTCAGAACTTTTCCAAAACAGTACAAAAAGGAAAAAAACAAAAAAACAAAAAAAATAAAATCAAGAAATGCCTTACTGTACCATTCATACTTCCAGTTTACCTCTGCAATTTGGCTTAAAAATCAGTTAGTTTGGACAGCTAATTAAAAATCAGTTAGTTTGGACACCTTACATTCAAAGAGTATTTCAGACATCCAATATATTTTATCTTTATGACCTTGGTTGTGACATGTTTTTGTTTACAAATAATCCATTTTATGATACATAACCAGAATTTCCACCTAGTTGCCAGAACACAATAGCTTCTCTAATTTCATGGAATTTTTATTGCCAATTAGGTATTTAAGATGCTTTGAGAGCCAGTTCTTTTCTTTTTCTTATCATATACTCATAACTACAATGAGAAAATGTTGCCAGGGAGGGGAAGGAGAATGTTCTTGTAGCAGCTTGGCATAAAAACACTAAATATAGGCTACGCCCCTAAACTCACTTAACCCATTTGTCAACCCTCATACAGGTACTCAAAGGATTCTTGCTTCCTCTAAGAGTCTGCATCCTCTGGCACATCACCTCTCCGTGAATTAATTTTTGGTACAATCTTCTGAGTCTTCAAAGAAATCCACTTTCTGGTAATAAAGATCCTAATGTATTCCACACAGAGATAGAATGAAACTGCATCAGTAAGGCAAAACCGTGGACAGCAGCAACAGCATTTTACTTAGTATCTTTTTCTCTTCTAGTAGAAGTCACTTATCACCCAACTTTGCATTCCTTTCTTGGTTCTCTTCTTGCACAACTGTGAAATACACAGAGGTATTTCTGTAGTACTCAACAGATCAGGGTGCACTTTTTTTCTGTTGAATAGGAGGACAAGAGGCAAAAGACAATGAGGACCACGGCAAATTCCAGCTCAGTTAAAAAAAAAAAAAAAAAAAAAAAAGACAAAAAATTAACTATTTGAATGTATTGAGGATTCTCAAACACTGAAGTAAGTCTCAGATGATGTGGAATCTCCATTCTTGGAAAATATACAAAACTGTGTTTGACTGGAAGTGCTACTGAGAGGCTGACAAAAATAGAAATCCTTTGCAACCACCATGATTCTACAATTCTCATACACTTAAAAAAAATCTGTACAGTTTACATTGCACATACTGCAGCATGGAAAAACTTTTCCAAAAGATACCGGTTAATTTTAAAGACAGCATTTTGATTCCAATCATAGTAACCATTAGGCAATTAAAACTGTGGGGAACATCAAAAACCAATGAAAGATTTTTTCACAGGACAGGGAACGGGGCACCAGCAGAGGGAACCAATGTTAGCAAGAAACTTTTATTCATTTACAAAACGATTTTGTTTAAATACTAGATTTAGCCTTATCAGCAAGTGTACATTTTGAAACTAAGACATGCAAAGCTACCATAAGTGTTATTCCTACAAGCAAAATGTTGAACTGTGAGCTTCACTGCAAGTCTACATTCCTCCTATTTCATTAAACTGGTTTTGAATTCTGGCCACATCACAAGGTTTTTAATAAAAACTCCACTGAAGTTCAGCCACTTACAAGCCCATTTTTATATACTGTGAATGAAAGCTAATTGCAGTAGCCACAATACTTTCTGAAATTTTTACTGAATTGACCACTGAACTCCAAAGATCACAAACTTTCTCCTATTTCTTTCATCAGAACCACACATGTTCTCCAAAACAATGCAGATTCTTTACTAAAACCGTCCATGAGATTCACACACATTAAATCTGAGAATGAGAGAGAACAAATGATTTCCAGATAAATTGCTCAACGAGTTAGTTACCAAACATCTGTTTTCTACCAAACATCTCCGTTTTCAGCTCTCACCCACACCTTTTCATATAGGATCAAAGTACAAATCTTCAAAACTTCTCAAGTAACACTTCAACAGAACAAGCTTCTTAAGTCTCTAAAATGAGATACACTTTCCCAGAACCTGAATTTTTACAGATCTCTTCTAAACCTCTTAAGACTATTTCTGACTAATCTTAGAAACCCCAAACTAGCCATAAGGTACTCCCCACAGCCCATTAGTATTGTATACAGCAGTTAATATCACCTCCCCTACATCATTTCTACTAGCTGTGTTATTCAAAACCACTGTCTCTAACCTATGAGTGCAAGCTACAGTATTTGTCTCTAGACCTGGGATCACAGGTCCAAATACTATCAAGGACTATCCAAATACTTTAAAGTTCAACTTGCCAAACAATTTAACAGTTAGACATCTCTTTCTATCAAATTTAGAGATTTATTAGGAGCAATATATCCTTGCCAAGAGCTAAAGCCAATGGCCAAGAACCTCCTGCCATGTAGCAAGGAGAGAACCTTCCTCAGGGTTTGAAAGTTCCCTGCTAAATGACAGGGTTTTGGATTCATTATCCAATTTTAATACAGTTAATATGAGTTACAGCATAGGCTTAGGCAAAATCAGTCTGATTAATAGATAGTATTATTAGGATCAATTTCAAGTGAATCACCCTATAATTAACCTCTGTCTTAACTGGGGGTTTTTCCACATACTGGCAAGTATGTAATTTTTCTCATTCCCTTCAGACTTGGCTTATTTCAACATTCATTTAAGAACAAAAGAAGTAACAAAAAAACCCCACCAAGACTGAAGTGCAAAAACAATTAAATGAAGATTTTCCTATGCTAACAGGATCTGCCAATTTACAAAGTGTTTATTAGCCACTATTTAACATAATCCAAACTATAAAGTAGTATTGAATTATCAGTGTAGTATAATTACATCATTAAAAAAGAGCAAAGCCAAAACAATGGCAGAATATTTCTATACTGTAGCTGTCACCTTGACATTTATCCACATCTTGTTCTTCTCTCCATGACAGCTACCATTTCTTTTAATCAACAGCAAAAAGTGTGTGAGAGGAACACCCCCAGTCTACCATTTTAACTAAAAATGGTAATATTAAATAAAAATTCATAACCCACAGATATCTTTATCATACCTATACTCTCCTTCTGTATTTCATCCAAAAAACAAAATGAAAAAAGACCTGTGACGTACACCTATTTAACTGAAGGAACTCGTGAAGCAAAAAACTTCTTGCCTGGCTATTTCCTCTGATCTTGTCCCCTTAAACAATTTGTCAATGCAAAAGTTTAGTTTAGTGTAACAGTCTAATCCTAGACATTTTAAAAGGTATCAACTATCAGGTATTTGAATTTTTACTTTTTAGGCACTGTAAAAATAATACTAATTTAGAGCCAAATAACATCCACCACGTTACGACATCTAGTTTTTTTCAAATTTTCAATGTTTTACTATTGGACTATAATAGTTTTTATTACCATTATAGTTTGTACTAGTGGACTATTAGAGTATTACCATTGGACTTAAACAATCCAGTGTTGGACTATTTAAGTTTAAAATCAGACACATTCAAGATAAAAAGCTACTTGGTCCATTGGAAGAAAATATTTAAGGTAAAAAAATTTTGAAGTAAAAAACACTGCAATATGCAGAAAGAGATCCTATGCTGTTTTCTCAGCATCTTTTGCAAAAAGCTGCTATCCCTATGCTGCATTCACAAAAGATACAGACAATTAAGAGGGAAAAAACAAATCAATACAAACAAACAAAATCACTAAAACAAAAAAAACAACCAAACCAAGCCACTAAACATCTAGAAACTAGACATTAAATCATAAAACATAATAAGGTTACCAAAGATTATTAAATCACTTCTCTCGTCTAACAGATCACACATGCTCTTATGTGTCTAAACTACATATTATGAACTTCCAAAGACAAACACATGCTCTTCCCAGTTTGTTGCAGTGCTTCACAAGCCTCAATTGATTAATCTCTGGTAAATTGATTAATCTCAATTGATTAATCTCGCTGGTAAAAATGTAAGCCCCTTAATCAGCCTCATATTATTTCAACCTCTCCTCATAGGTCTTGGATCAAATGTTATAATTTTCAATGCTATTTTCTTCTGGGCTCTCCAATTTGGCAAGATAATTTTGATTTGTTTGCATGTATTAAGTGCATGGTTCCAAACTGGACACAATGACCTTTTCCATCCTAGGTTGTGCAGAGAGATTTACATCAGTTTTAGAGTGTTGAATGACAGCACTTTCATTTACTCATCCTGGTGTGATGTTACATTTTAAGAACTACTTTTTGCGCATTATACCCTTGATTTAAGTTAAGGTCTCAACCCTCAATCTCCTTCTTCAGAACTCTCAGCCACTCCTTATCCTGTACTTGCCTGTTTTCTTTAATTTAAAAGCAGTATTTTAAGTTTGCCCTTAATGGCTTCAATCCCATTTTTCCCTGATCATTCTAATTTCTTGCTTCATGTTAAATTCTCCTCCAATCTTCCAACCTCTCTGCAGTATCTCAGCCTGGTATCATTTTTCACTGCAGCAAACATGTGTGTCAATAGAACCATTAGCATCCTTTCTTCTTGAAAAGAAAAACATGAAAGACTGTGGTTCGTGCTGCTGCATCAGAACTGACTTATCTAGAACACACTTTTAATAAGGAATATAGTTCAGAGAGATAGAGAAGCAATAAGCAGTCTTTCAAAGAAGAATCCAAGCTAAATGTCTACCAGGAGAGAAGAGCAGACTGAAGCCAAATGTTAGAACAAAAAACAGACCTTGCTGATTGTCAGGCAAAGGGAAGGTAGCAAGCAAGATCATAGATACTCCAGAACCACAGAGGGACAGTACTGATAAAATGGCAGCACTAAATCAGCAACATACCCTTCTGAAAAGGTATTTTCCATCAGGAATCATAAGCTGATCTATTTAGATATGCAGAAAGAGAGAGTATCTATCCGAGACTTTAGGTGCCCTTACAATAAATAAAACTCAAGATAAACTAATCTCTGGAAAAGGCCTGTATATCTTGAAAAGCCTATCACAGATTAATCTAATTTATGGAATATCCACAAAAGGATAAGAAAGTGTTTTAGAATGCAATAAAAAAATGTTGATTTGATCTTTCTTTTTTAACATACTACAGAACGGTAGTTCATAAATGGAATGGATTAGACTAAGTGTGAAAAATAATTTGGGAAAAAAAAGGGGAAGACTACCATGGAAACATTTTTATATGTGAAAAGAATCAGGAAAAAAATATTTAATGAGTATATGGATGAAATACAGTTTTCTTAAGTCAGACTGCGATAACAGATGATAATTCCAAATGCAGCTTGTTACAAAATCTGGAAGCAGGAATCCAACACAATCCATAGACTGCATGATCAAGTAATATGGCAAAGATATCACCATCCCTCTAGTGCTCATTTACTTGTCTCAACCCACCAGCCCTACCTGGATCTTACCTAGACATGAAGCTCAAATCAGCTTTCTTCCACTGCTCAATCTCCCTCAATAGTTGAGCAATGCATGTACCAAACCACAGGCTTAACTACTGCTCCAGGCACTGCAGTTTACAGACCTGCACAAATCCTTTTAATTACCCTCCCACACAATCTAAACAGAAAAGGCAAGGAGATATTTCATGCAGCTCTCAACCACTGTGTGTGGTTCTTGCTGAAGGAAGGAACGCATCTCTGCTGAAGACAGCCACACATCACCACAGCTTCCGGACAGACCGAGTTAGTGTCAACTCAGAGCAACAGGAAGTGTAAAACTGAGTGGTTACACATGCACGCATGCAGTCTCTCACAAAGAAACATATTTTAACTTATAAAACTGGAAATCAAGATACAAATTGTTGTACTACATAACATTGTGTACAAGAGACCAGCCACCTCAGACTGGAAGTGAGGTTTTGAGAAGTCATGAAAGTTCTTCTAGCTTTCATTTATGTTCGGAGTCTGGAGCACACAAATACTACACATGGAGCTGCAGAGTAGGAGGATGGAGTGAGGGAAAGACTATCACAGATTTCCTAGTTATCTGCTAAGACTTTTTCCCTCTGAATCATTGTTTCTACTCCATATCAATAAACCATTCCCACATACTGCAATGGCTGGGAGGGATTTGGCAAGATTAGCCAATTGTACTCTAAAGCATTCACAGAAGCCTGTTCCTCTCTAAAGTCAAATCATTTATTCCCAGCCTAGCAGCTTTAAGAGAGCGTTACCAAACAAACTGTTGGAAAAATCCACTCACTGGCAACTGCCTAAAGGGACAGGTTACACTCCCACAGTATCTGCTCCTGCCTGCAGAGCCTCACAGCTTCTTTTGTACCACTTGGACATTTCTTCGGACAGCTGTCTGAGCTGATCCAACCCAATAGCCAAGAAACAAAATTAGCAATCTTTTCTCTGGGTTTGTGAGGTAAATCAGTTAACCAGTTTCAGCAGGAGTCTGATAGGGAAGAAAGCTAGGTTCAGGAAATGGAAACTAGTCTTTACAGCAACAGGAAGCAATTACAACAACTAACACAGTTTCAAGGCACCGACCTGGACACTGGATGCTTGGAAAGCTATCACCATATTCTTTGTTCTGTCCTAGCCAGAAGGTCCCTAAAACATTATTTGAAATCCCACTTTCTTTTTTTTCTTTTTTAATTTAATAAACCATTCATTAAACTCTTACAGTAACACAGTACTTCTAGAGTTATAAGTGCACAAGTAAATCAAAATAATTGAGAGCACTTTAGATGTCGCCAGCTTGACAACCAGCAGTGAAATTGGGTGAACTGTAAAAGCATCTAATCTTCAAGAAACTTGCTTGAACTCTTAGTCTAATTTGTTCAATTGTAAAAGCTTAAGAAATTTTCACAACTTTCTTATCATAATTAAGAATACTGATCATAACAGTCTTTTCTACAGTTGCATCAAAAAAAGAATAATGTCATAATATGCTTGGCTTCCAAGTTCATAACTGAATTCATGTCTCAGTGAAGTTCATTCTTCAAGCAACTTCTCAAAATGAAGAGAGTTACCTTTCTGCTAAGGTTTATTTAAATAAAAAAATGTGTCCTTAAACATGAGTATTATGGTACTTGCACACACCTTCAAAAGCATAAAAATCTGAAGCATTAGCTAGCACTGGATCTGGGATATCCCAGAGCACACAATACTTTCCACCCACAACAGCTTAGTTGCTTATAACTCACAAAAGCCTTCATGGAGTAGGGCCTGCGAAATACAGAATTTTGTATGTGAGACTGAAGATACTTAACAAATCCACCAAAGAATTTCTCTTTTTAGAGATGAGAGGCAAAGAGAAGGGAGAGAAATAGGTGTAAGGAAAAATGGAAGGTGAAACGGGTGTCTGATTGACCCAATTTTGTCAGCGGTCTGACACGAAAGTGAAGGACCTGACCTCTCTTTTCAAAGTTTCATTTTTTCAGCTGACAAAGACTTATCAACAGAAGAGCAGTTTTCAGTTGTGGAGGCAACATCAAAAAAACAAGAAGTACTTACTTACAAGCAATAATTATTGTTCAAATTAATACTTTTCGGGATTCTTCTTCCTCACTTTCATTTTGAAGCATAGGTAATTCTCTGAAAGTAGAAGAGGAAAATGATCATTAGTTTTTATCACAGAATCATTTAGGTTAGAAAAGACCTTTAATATCATCAAGTCCAGCCGCAAACCTTCTGCTGCCAAGCTCACCACTAAACCATGTCCTTAAAAGCCACATCTACACATCTTTTGAATTCACCCAGGGATGGAGGCTCAACAACTTCCCTGGGCAGCCTGCTACAGTGCTTGACAACTCTTTGAGTGCAGAAACAATAGTTTTCAACAAATTCTTGCTTTGGGGTTCTCAAGGCATGGAGTTACTACATCATTTCCTAACAGTTGTCTCCCTAAGCTGGAATGGCAGCACACTACTGAACTAAACGTTGATTCCTGGCCATTTAACAGAAAAGCAATCAAAAGCTGCACTATCAGACTCCAAACATCAATAAATTGGTTGTTGAAAAAGCTTATTTGTGAACCTAACTTCAAGGAAAGGAATGAAAGGAGGAAAAAAAACCAAACAGGAAACCAATTAAAGCAACAATAGTAGCAGGAATAGGAATGAAGGAAAAAAATTATAAATGCTTCAGATAACTTATTTTTACTGCAATTAGAATTCTGCTAAATTAGTCTTATTTTTGAATGAAAATTAAGTGATTTTCTATTTCAAAGAGAAGCTTCAGCAGCCGTACTGTTAAATGAACAAGGTGAACTGGCAACTCTAAAGCTCTCAAAAGCAGTAACAGTGATAAAATCTGAATTCTGTGTTTTCCTATTCATGTAATAAATTATTTAAAGTAATCAGCACCTACAAAGTCAGAACCCATGAACTTCCATAAGTGGAACGCCTGGGGGAAACAAGGAGATAGCCCATTTTCACTTCTACTCAAGATTGATAGTTTGGGTATACTTTGGCTAAAGCAGCACTAAATGAAAAGGTTATAGCTTTTGCTGTGATAAAGTATCTCAGACATTCCAACAAAAAAATACAACCATGTTAGTCCATGTATAAAAAGTAAACTCAGGGTTTTACTTTTCTAGAAAATATAAACTAGTTATTTTATTGTAGCTCTTATCAAATCAGTTACACTACCTGCTTCACAAAAACAGAGAGGTGAAACTTTCAGCTGAAGGTGACTCAAGAAGCCAAGCAGAACAAAATACAGAGCCCTGTTCCAAGAGGTAGCCCTACAGGGAACCCATCAGAGCATGGCCTAGAATGATGGTTACTCTTACTTTTGTGAAAGGCATTATGGTGTATCTTCTTACTCATATTTCACTTCATATTTGTAACCTCATTAACAAGTAGAAGGTAGTATATTATGTGAGCCATATGTATGGAAAAATATATTTAGACAGATTGGCTCATGGTAAACAGGAAGTGGAAACATTTACATTTCATATAAGGAAAATAACTATGACTAAATTTACAAGTTGATTTATTTATAAGCAATAGAATTGCAAGCAGTACCAAAAGGCCTTCTAGTCCTACCAGGCTGGGCAAATCCCCATGCCCTACAGAAAGATACCCAAAGTTTTAAACTGGGGTAACATAAGATATAAAGAAACACAGAATAATAAAAAAGAAAGCATAACTATCTGGGTCTTCGTTTCCCCACTAATATACCATTGGAGTAAAGTATCTATTTAATACTTGTTAACGAAGCAGAGAAGAACAGAGAAGAAAAAACCCAAAAAGTTTCAATGTAGTTTATACTACTGCTCCAGGAAAATTGTCCATATACTGTCAACAATGAATTGAAAAAGTAAATAAATAAATAAATAAAACAGTGAAATACGTGGAGTTGATTTGACACAAAACAATCTGACCTAGCCTGGACAAGATACTTGTAGCTTAACAGATTCTGTCAGTATGACAATGAAATTTTAATCTCAGTTACAAGTATTGTTTTGCAACCAACTATGAACTGATTTTAGAATATTTTCTTGTAGCCCATAGTCTGCTCAGAGTAACTCACAAAGAAGTAACAAATACTGTACTGAAATCCAGATGCAGGAAAACAGCAAATTTTCTTGTCAATCCACATATCTATTACTAAGAGGAAAGAAATAAAGCTCTTTGGGGTTTCCCCCACAGTTCCATAGACAGTCACTTCACATACATTGTGATTATTTAAAACAGTCAGCCTACTCTGAGACATTCAAAACTACCACACATTTTACAATTTTCCAGCCTAATATTGCTAATAGATCTATGAAAATGGAGTTCTATTTATAACGTAAGAAGTAAAACTGTTTTTAAAAACCCTGGCATTTGTTGTTCAATCACCTCAACAGTATTTACAAATATCACTAATTAGACAGTGGTCCCTTCCAAATAAATCTGCCCCTCTTGTAGAGATGTTTTTGGAAATCAAGGTCATGAAATAATCTTGCAGATAGGAAATTTTACTTATATAACCAATTCTGAAATTCTGACTTTATATTGCTGGATGTACCTGGACTAGTCACTACAATTTTTTTTTCTTTTTTTTTTTTTTCAGAAAACATCATATATATCCTTATAAAGGGGCTCAATACCACCTGCAGTGCTTAATTCAGTCTCCTGCATTACAAGACCCCAACCAAAAGTGAATCCAAAAAATTTCATCAATATTTTTTATGTACTTTAAGTTGAACTTTAAAAAGACACAACACTTAAATGCACAAGAGCAAGATAATAGAGTTCAAGGATGCCACACTTTAAGCGCCTGCAACTACAGAAGTATTAGGTGAAAATACCTACATCACATAGGAATACTGAGGGTTGCAGGAAGGAGGAACAAAAAAGGAAGCAACTCTCCCCTCCCTTCTCCATTTGACTGGGGCAAACTGATTTAACTTTGAACACAGACTACTGTGTTCATATACTCATATGCCAGGCCAGAACTACTTTACCAATACCACAGGAAGAATCACACACATCCCTCAAAATCCCACCTTTAGTGCAGATTGTCTCTGCTTCAGAAGATAAACTATGCACCACGGAAGGAAAAAATAAAAACAAACATTCCCTTTGGATATGTACAGGATACCAGTGGTAGCTCTGAGTGAGGAATGGAATTTGTAAAACTGAAAACTTTATGACAAATAACAATCAAATATTTTGCCTGCTCTACCCTCTTTCTCAGAGATGTTTGTTATTCTTGTACGAAGAAATCTCAAATGTTCATTTTTAATTTCTGAGTGCAGGATCAACCTTACCATCTTACACAGTATTCTTACCTAAATATATAAAACAACATCTGAAACCACTGAGTTTCTTTCTCCCCATTACTGAGACTAGACCTCATCCTCTGATTTTCAAACAAGATTTTTTCTTAAATTTATGCCTCAGATATATTTATTTTCAGATGTCTCTCTCTCGTATATGCCCTCACGCCCAACAGAGACTACTGTTATTCCTTCCTAGGTCTTACTTGCCAAATTCTTTCTTTCTTTCTCCTTTAAGAAGGCAAGTTCAGCTTAATCACACTAACAGTTCTTTCTCATCCAAATGACTTGCTCATTTCTGAGTGTGACTGATCAGAGCTAATGCCAATCTAAATGTAAATCAAGGAATGCTTTATTGGCTGGTCCTAACGATCTGTTTTTAAAAGCTAGAAACCAGTTGGTGTGGTTCAGAATCACATTTCTCTCCAGAAGTCACACCATCTGAGAAGGAAGCAGACCAGGAGTTGGGTTGTACAACAGCAATTTACCTCTGATCAGCAGTCCAGTTATATCAGGAGTTCTCATCAGTGCTCAAGTATGTGAATATGCAATCTTTTTTCTTTTTGTTTTCATTAAACATCTTCTATTACTCCAAACATATAAATCTACTACTAGAGGGGATAATCCTACCTTCTCTAGTACAAACAATTTCTGAAGCCCACAGACCAGCTTTTTAGTAAAGTCACCTGCATATTCCACTGCCAGCTCTACAGTTTCAAGCAGCTGGCAGAGAAGTGACTGAACCTATGTTAGGGAGAACACTGCATGAAAAGAATACATTTCATGCAAGAAAACCACTAAAACAAACAACAAAACAGTAAATTGGTAAAGGGAAAGATATGAAAAATTATTCCTCCTGTAAGCCCAAGCGAGGCTCAGAACATTACTTTTCCAGTTTTAAGAGACAATGTATGTTTCTAAAAGAGAAGTAATTTCACTGAAAATCTGAACTTAGTTTCTCCTACATCCATCAATCCATCTGTCTGGTAGCACTGTTAGTTGCTGGCACTAAGCAAATATCCTTAAGCAAATATGGAAAGAAAGAATGCCCCACAGAAACAGAAGGAAAGCTAATAATTTTATATATATATATATATATATATATATATATATATAAATGCATATAGGATTTTCTATATATAATGGTCTGGGGTTTGGTTCTGTTGAGGTTTTTTTTCACATTCCTTACTGCAAAGAGCTAAGAAAGTTGGCATTTGCAAGGTACAAAGCCAAATCATCAAACTTCTACTGCACAGAGAAGCTCATTTCCAGGAATTATCTGTTTTGCAGAGAAGTGCACAGGGTTCTTTCTGCAGTTCAATTTTGTAGAGGAGGTTCTCCTTCAAACAAGGTTTGATTACCACTGCTTTGAGAAGGACATACAGTTGTTCAGTGAAATTCCACTTTCAATCACGCAAGATCTGGGAGCATTATTCCTCAATATTTCTCAATATAATCATAAACTATTTCCTCACACTGTTCTTTGTCACACAGTACTTTGCCACTTTGACCTTGTTTTAAGAGTACACCGTTTTTAACAACAGAAATAACAATTAGGAACAAAATAGAGTATCACTAAGTGCTTATCCTTTACAGAAGAAAATATAAAATCGTTGCTTTAAGGTATGAAGTCCCTTCATGATATTGAAACTTTCACACATAATGGTTTCTCAAGGCACAAACTCAGAACACTCTAGAAAACTGATGCAATACACAGAACAGCACACAGCATGCTGACTTCTTTCCTGGACATATTAAAGAGCCAAATAAACAATTAAGTTATAAAATAACATCCCAACTATAAACACATTTTTAACCTATCCACTTGCCAGGAGGTAGGTGACTCAGAAGGTAATAAACCTTTGTGGCACTGCACAGTTCTCAACTTCTTTCCTGCTCCTCTCCTTCAAGACACACTGACTGGCCCAACCACTTGACTCATTTTTCCCTTTCATTTATGTGGCCCTAGCTGACACATCCTGTTATTCCTAGAAGACACATCACTGTTGTTCAGTGTCTGCAGCCCTACATTTTTCACTTTACAAAGTTTTACGTATGCTAGAATGACACTGCTAATACATTACGTTATTGAATGTGCAGTGCAAATTTGGGGAAAATTTGGAAAAACACTTCAAGCACCGGACCTCTTTTAGTTCTCTCAAATCCCGGAAAACATATGCTTCTTTTCCCCAGAGTTCCACTTTTTCTCAGCCATGTGAAGTGCCATCTGTGCTTCCCAGCCTGGCAGGCTAAAACTTTGCTGTCATTCAAATCACCAGTGAGCAAATAAAAGGCAAAGACTGTCCTCTTTAATAAAATAACAAGACTTACAAATGGCAACCTCAATCACAGCTCCAAAGTAATGAGTGGCAAGCATGGGCAGTTAAAGGGTCACAGGGAGGAGAAGGTGGCAAACACTAGAATATCTTCAGAGGTTTCTTGTAAGCTTCTGCTTCTCAGTAAACTACCATAAGAACTATGGGGATAAAAACCAGGGTAGCTGGAAATCTCAGAAAGTAAACAAAAATATAACTCAACTGACACAACACATTTAGTGGGATACTCCATCCTCTTAGAGGGCATACATGGTCTCAGGGAGGATATATACTTAGGGTGGAGCAGGAAATCTTGTCTTGAATATCTTAAGATTATTATACGTGTTCTGAAATACAAAATGCAACAGAAGTCAAACACTCCACATAACATCAGAATGAGGAAGTTACAGTGAGCAGGAGAATGAAGACCTTCCATAAACTACCAAACCAGAACATTTAAGTGGATGACAGAGTTGGAGGGACTGCCGAGATTGTTTATTTCTTTTTTGGTTTTTGTTGTTGTTTTTTGGAATGGGGTATTTTTATTCTACACAGCTAGCAGAATAATTCAAAGTACAAGATTTAATATAAATGATTCACAGAGTAGGCCTTTTAGGAAGCAGATCACAAATAAAACTGAGTTAACTTCTAGTTGGTAACTGGCTTGACTATTTCCTTTACAAAAGTTAACCTTAAAGGTTACATCAATATATTAATGACTAAAACTTTCCCAGACACTGAAATGCAAATCATCATTTCAGAGCAAGTCCTGAAATACTTTTGATAGAGGCCAACTGCACTCTTCCAACCTCTGAGAACAATCTGAGGGTTATCACATGGCTGGGAACACTTCCAAACAGTACTGCGCACAGAGCTACCTGCTTTAAGGCTGAAGGATTAACAGAAAGGACAAATCTCAATCTGTGCCAGCTGTCCTCAGTAACAGACAATGGTCCACTTTATTAGTGATGATGCAATCAAAAGGGATTTGAAATCAAACCAGCTTAAGGAAACTAAAATTAAGTGCAGATAAAGTCTGGGGAAGTACACTAAAAAAAAAAAAAAAAAAGAGGAGAAAGTGGTAACCATCTTTAGAAATTTAACCAGAATAATGAGAAAATTTAAGGAAAAGAAAATCACACGGATAGAAAACTCTCTGTAGACACAGGCTAATGAATGAAAAGACGGAAAGAACTTGTCAGGAAAGCCCAATTAAGAATGCTGTTAAGTGAGAATGCAGTCAACATGAAGAAGTAACAATCTACAAGCTGAAATGCTGGCAAAACCCGTTCCTTTAAAATAAGGTCAAGAAACAAGATTAAAAAAAAAACAAACCTGGCTTTGAATTTGTGGAAGGAAATTGTTTGTGCGGTACAGCCTCATGATTATTTGTTACCACTAGCAGTAATTAGTTCAAAAGAGAAAGTCTATCCTACCAAAAGACAAGGCTACGAACAATGCTTGACAGTCCCAGGAAAGAAATATCAGCAAGCTTCATAGAAGAAGAAAGACAGTACCATACATGTCACTGAAAAACAACTGTGATGTTGAAAACACAACACAAAGGAACATGGCTGTAAGACAATAAAAAGAAATCTTATTTGTTTCTAGCTCATATTTACATTTAAAACAAAGCTAGAAAGCCTCGCTAATAATTTCCAAGCGTCATTTCCTAAACTGTGGGATTTAATTCATCTTATCAAAGTTCTGTCATAAAGCAGGCAAAGCTTTTTAAAAGTTAAAAATTATACACCTTACTAGCTACTGCAAATAGCAGCCACTCCTACAAATACCATTACTCAAGTCTTTTACAGTCAGAAAAATTTATATTGAAAGAGATGTGAACACACAAGAGAATTACCAACACCAACAGAATTATTAAAAATCCTCTAGTAAATCCTCTTTAGGAAATTAAAAGAAAGAAACCATATTTTCTATTGTGCCCTAGATGCCTCACCCTTTTCCTTCTTTTTTTCCTTCCTTCTTAAAAAGGTAATTTTTAAAAATGTACTCACAGTGAGCACATGGTTTGATTTTTCTTTGGAAATTATACTAGGAATTCATACATAATTTCACCTTTCCTTTTAAGCTTTTCAAACAAGAAGCAAATAAAAATCATAGCACTTTATTCCAAAGTCTATCATCAATCAGCTTGAGTGACTCTGCTTTTATTAACTGACTGGTCAAGTAGCAGCACATTAACAAGATTGTGGTCAACCTCACTGCTGTGACTCAGAACCACACCAGCAGCTGTGCAGATTTCAAAGATAGTATCAATTCTGTACTGCTGCCATTGCTCCTCTGTGGGAAGGCTAAGAACAGATGAAAGCAGTGTTCAGCAACAAGGAAGCTGAGGAAAAAAAAGGAAGACATAACACTGCTTCCCTTGAGAAGAGAGCAGTGCAGCTTCATGTCTATCACACATGGTAAATGTTCATGTTTATCAGACAGGTTAATCAAAGGAAGATCTTCAAACAAATGTCAAGAAGACTATCAAATCTGAGATCCTGACAATTAAGATCAAAGAAATGGTCAGGCATTTTCAATAACAAAATCTGAAAGACCTTCCTGCAATGTCTGTTAGGTGCCTGATCGTGAAGGAAACTGAAAATCTGTATTAAATACAATTCCATCTGTATGAATATGTTACAGAAAATCCATGCAATTTATATCATTCAGTGCAACAGAAATGCCTTTGAATATATTCCTTGATACTACACACCAAGTTTTATAGAGCCCAAATGTTAGGAAAAAAACATGCATTAATACTAGAGTATATTTCATTTCAGAGAGGTTACAAGTCTTTTAAGTTGCTTGTATTTGAAAAATTTTTGACATCTTTTCCTTGAGCAGGCTTCACCACAAACAGACTAAAACAGTGTGATATTAAGAGACTATTCCTTCAATGTACGCTTCAAGGTTCCTCTTGAAGTGTTGTTATTTTCCTGTCTCTCACTTTTACTATCCGTTAGCCAATCTTGTGTTACTTTCCTACTCCTCTCATGCTTAATTTATGCAGGAAAGTTTTAGAAAATTATACCTATGTCCTTCCTACTTAGGAATAAAGAGCAAATATACTTTTTAAAAGTTACGTGTTGATTTTAATCAAGTCGGATTTTATCTTTTTCTCTCCTTCAGTTTGTAACGTATGAAGGACATCAGACAGACACTGCAATGAATTTACCATGGGTTAAAGGCTCCACAAAAATGTGCTTCACTCATTACCAATGCAAGTATATATATTGGCAGTAAATCAGGTTTCCCTACACTGCCCAGTGACTTTGGTACAAGCTACCCTACATGACCAGTATCAACTATAATCTAGTATAATTATATAGTTTTGTATGTACATGTGTGCATAAAATATGGCTATGTTAAATCTATACTATACATATAACCTAGTTTTCAAACAGCACAGAATTTAGCAAAGAAATTTAAAAATTGTACCAAGCATCACTTCTGTTTTCCTTTATAATAGCAGCTTCATTTAACCACAGATCATCCTTTCTCATCAGTTAAGAGATGCTGACAGACAGCAAGCAAAGAAAACAAGGGAGTACTCAAACACTAAGAGGTACAGAATCATGAAAATGGGTTTTCTGCTAAATACTGATCCAAGGAATAGGACAGTAGGAAAGGAAAAGGTAGTATATGGAAGAACTCAGGGAAGCATGAGAGAAAAGACATTGAAACAATGTTTAAAAATTGTATGTAATCTTGAGCCTGATACAAAAGCAAAATTTGTAGCAGCTTTCACTGTACACTTAGCTTTACAGAGATACAGTTTGACATCAGTGCTGTCCATCATTGAACCCATTAGAGAGCCTACTGGATAAAGAAGGACAAACTTATCACTACACTTCATATATTTCCATCAGGAAACAGTAAGTCTAAAGCTGAACAAGTGCAAAATAAAAGAACAGATGAGAGAGAAAATGTTTTGTTTAAGCTCAAAATGCACCCTCAAGAATTAATGATTCTGCCTTCCAAATATCTTTTCTCTACACACTACATGTGCTGTCACCAATTACACATATGCAATTAGCGCAGTTAAGGAAAGACAGACACCTGTAATAGTACAAGTGTCATTAGAAATCAGTTCAAATGACAATATTCCATTTTGGTTTACCATTGATTATTTAAATACTGTCACACTCTATCTTTTTATGTTAGTACATACTAACTGCAAACCTGGGACTTTCCTTCAAAACAACAGTAAATCTTCACATAGCATATCCAAACACAGCTGAAGAATTCTCAGATGGGAATCCACAGTTCACAGCACTTTTTTATCTACAATCACATTTGACCTAAGAATTTTTTTTAAAAGCCATAATCAAAGGGCCCTGAGCTCTAGATACATTTCAACACCAGCTGATGAGAGTTAATAAAACACCATATTCATAAAATACTTTCAAGCAACAACCAAGAAAAGAACTGTCCAAAGGAGCACTCCAAATGCTTGCACTTCACAGCACTTACGATTTCAAAAAGAACAGTTCCAACTATGAACTTCTATGATAATATATGTCTAAACCAGACAAACAAATAATCAATTTCATTGTGTTTGCTTCTGCCAGGGAAGTAAGAAGTTTAAGTTAAATATTGCCCAACTGGAGAAGACTTCCAAGAGTAAAGCCACTAAGAAAAGGTTATCTGTCTAAAGATTCCCTATTTGCTCATGACTTCAAGGAGCTCTTGCAAAACAGAATAGGACAGAGAACATTAAGTACACAAGAAGTTCTTTACTGTCCTAGAAGTGAGATCACAGCATACCCCTTTAAGAAACAAAAAACTGGCTAAGTATGTTTGACTTGCAGTTGCCACTGACTTACACTAATATTTACAAACTTCTTAGCATGAAACAATTTTCATGAACACCCACGATGCACCTTTGCTGTCTAGCACAGTATGACCATATTGCAGCATTTCACATCAGTGTCATGAGGAAAAATATTTAAATGAAAATTTAATGACTGTGAAAAAGTGTTTATGTGCTTGTATTAGCTATATAAACAGGAAGGAAGTCAAAAGGTCTGATTCAGAGTAAAAGCTGCTCAGAATCTGCATGCACCTTCAAGACAGCACTCTGAAATAAACAAGATACTATTCTCCTTACTATTCTTCCCACTTATTTTCAGACAAAACCATGTAATTGGTACTCTAACATTTCTGATGAGACACTAAACCATTACCTCCATTTACTAGTTCAGATTTTTTAAAACATAAAAAACTAGTTATATAAATCTATAAAAGCAAAAGGCCAAGATTAACCATTCAATTTCCAAAACAATCTATAGCAAAACACCTCTCCTGTGAGGAAAGGCTGATAGAATTGGGTTTGTTCAGCCTGACAAAAAGAAGGCTTTAAGGTAACCTAATTGCTACCTTCTAGTACCCGAAGGGAGCATGCAAGAAAGATGGAGAGAGACTTTTGACCAAGAGCAGAACAAGGGGGGATAGCTTCAAACTGAGAGTAGATCTAGACCAGATATTAGGAAGTTTTTACTGTGACAATGATGATGTACTGGAACAGGTTGCCCAGAGAGGTTGTGGATGCCCCATCCCTGGAGGCATTCAAGGCCAGGCTGGAGGGAGCTCTGAGCAACCTGGTCTAGTGAAAGGTGTCCCTGTCCATGGCGGGGGGGGTGGAACTGAAAGATCTTTAAGGTCTCTTCCTACACAAACTATTCTATGACTCCATGACATTCAGGATATCATACCAATGCCTTAAGCAGCATGGCATGACTTGAAAAAACCTGAAATTCTGTACTATATTGTACCACAATCAATTTTATGCTCATCTTCCAAATCGCTCCTCTAAGAAAACAGCTCTCCACTGGAGAAAGCAGGATATTATTTAAGCAAGAGTAAATCTGGAATAGACAGGCCAAAGCACTACACAAGGGATCCCCAAAGCTAACACATTTTAAAAAAAAAACAAACAAACCAATTGAAGATCAGATGGGATGGGAGGGGAAGGAGGGAATACACGTCAATCATCAAAAACTGCAGATAAAAAGAACTTAATCTTTTGCTAATGACAACTGATGTCAACTTGACATAAAAAGTTGGATAAAAGGGTATTTTAACCACAGGTGAAACCTCTAACTGTGAACAAACCAACACAGGGGACATGCATGCAGCTAATCAATCCACTTAGCATGCATACAAATGTGACAGTTTCCCTTCTATTCTTGCGAAGAATGAGCAAGCTCACCCCAAAGAGCCACAGCATTCAAAAATATAAAAATACAGCTGGTCACAAAATTGTGACAGTCTCTGCAAAGCAGGGACAGCAGGATCTGCTGCAGGACTTCAGGAGACAGTGGATTTGGAAGTAAGCAAAAATCAATGCTCTGTAAAACAGTATTTCACACTCATTCTTTGGAAAGTCTAGGATCAAAACATCTCTGGTGAAGAGATACCAGCATATCCTGTTACATGTCAACACATGGTTTTATGACCTTACTGTCAGATTTCTGTACTTGGGATATTTCCTATTCTTGTCCCAATAGCTTGAAGTAACTAGGCATGTCTTCAGCATGTCTAAGGATAAACTGCAAGTGGTTTTGTGCACACATACAGAAGGGTCTTAGGAACAAGCAAGTGAATACAGACCACGTTCTCTCAGCTCTTCTGTAGACACAGAATCTGCAGAATTATTATCTATGCATGACACTGCAGTATGTTCTACAGGAAAATCAAACAAGCATTTTAAATTTTGCTGATCTCTCTGTATCTCATATGTATGCCTGACTCCTTCAGAGACCAACACTTCTTTGCTGTAGTTATACTGAATCCCTCATCCTGTAAGAGCACTATCCATTGTAATTAAGTGAAGAAGGATAAAAGGGCTTTCTCACATGTATTACAAGGATCCTGCTGCCACTGAAGAAAAAAAAAGCTACTTCAGAAAAAAACAACAACTTGCTAGGGAACATCCCCTGTCCCCTAGGAAGAACCCAAAGCATATATCTGCAGAATTTGAAAATGTTGTCATAGGGTATAATGTAAGCTGCCATATTACCAAAATCACCATCCATCTTTACAGCCTGGCAGAGCAAACTTCAGAGTATTGATAATCTGTCCAGCACCACCTCACTGAAGTTGAAAGACAGAAACAGTTGCAAAGAGAATGCCTAGCAGTTCAATCCAAAATCCAGACTGCTGAGTAGGCATCTGCAATGAAGAATAACTCAAGGAGAACATCTTTCAATGCCACTGAATGCCTTCAGTGGGCCACATGAGGAAAAAGGTGTAATTCACACTGTCCTAGCTGCTGTAAGTTAAAAACACCCCAAGCAACAGACAGATCAAAAAGTCGGATGCTGTACTGTTAAAAAACAAATCCCAAGATAACTGTGAAACAGATTTAGTTATTGAACAGAAATGTGAAGACATGCATCAAGAAGACTGTAAACTGTGAATAAGTCATTCTAAACCCCAGACTACAGAAAAAGGAAGGGCAGAGACTATCTAAGCATGCTAAGACGCAGCACAATACCACAAAAGTGTTTCAATGAAACCCTCAAAAGTAATGAAAACAATTTATGCGTCGTTTCTATTTTTTCTCCTGTGAATTCAAATTTTGCCCTAAATAAGGAACAAATGCTATGGGGGATGGGGGGAGAGAGTGCCCATCAACACATTATATTCACATTAGATGAGTGTATCCTTGAGAGGAAATAGGTTTTGCTGTTGCAGTGTGAGCACTGATTGTCAGAGGAAATTGTTTAGCAAATACCCAAAAAGAGACAAAATGTCAGCTAAGTACAGCATATCAGAAACCTGTGTACATATTTCAGATATACTATGTATTTTATCATCATAAATAGAGGCACAGAGCTAAAGACAAAGGTTCCAGCAATCTGAAAGGTCACATTCTGACACTTGATCAACAGAAATTTCCTTAGAGACAAAGCATTTAAAGAATAAATTTTTGTAAATGAATACATTAAAAATTTTAACAAATATTTTCTAAAATATGTTTTACGAACTCGTCAATAAACAGCATGTTGGATAAATACTTATTTTAATATGTACATACACAAACAGAAACACCTTCAAAAAATAAACTCCAAAAAGCTTAACAAATATATTGGTACCCACGCAAATCAAGCTTGAAAAGTTACCGTGCCACTGTGCAAACAAACTATGGTGAAGTACAATATAAATAATATAATAAACTAAAGACGAACATTGGGAGGTTATTGGAAGAGAATTCCTACTGCTCTTTTACCAAACCTTTTGTAAAAGTAATGCTTTGAAGAAAGAGTTTAACTCACAGCAAGTCAAAATTGATGTCCATAAGATATTCACAGCAATGTTCCACCAGCTTCTAAAGAGTCTGTAGCGTGCAGATTTAATGATGTCATGGTGATATTTATTGCTATTAACTGTCTCACAAAAGAAGTTCTCTTACATTACAGAAAATTATTCATCTTGCCATTGTAAAATTATGAAGCAAACATATAATGAAAGCACACTCCTAAAAAGCTTTTACATTCAGAATATTGTTACCACAAAGCAATTGCAACAGCACAAACTTCCTCAAGTTCTAGAATGACCAACAGGTGAAGTATTTATTTTTAATGTGTTATATATTCTGAAAATAAATTATGCACATTATGCTTTATTAATATCTAATATTTAAAGGAACTAAATACAATGGTTGATTCACTGGAAACTATGCTTTGCTACAGAAATCACCAGTTGTTTTAGGGAGGATACGTAAAGAGCTCAGGTTAGTAAATACAAATGAAGAGGCAAAAACCTCAGAAAAAGAGCATTCCTCATGTAACATCTCATCCTTGAATTACAAAAATGAAAAACAAATTTTAAATATATATATATATATATATACACCCAGCCTGTTATTTAACAGTAGTTCTCTACTACAGGCAACTCTTCTGATTTGAAAACTTTTAGCCAAAACCTTCCAAAACAGTTACAGGGCTCCTCGTATCTTAGGACTGCTTCTCTTCCTTTATTTATTCCCCACCCTGAAAATGTGGCAGAGGAGGGAGAAAAAGAACAGGAAGAAACGATAATCATGTGAGGGAACTAGTACATAATGTTTTGGGGTGGGGGAAAAAACAGAATTGATTGCAACTGATTTAACAGATTGTCAGAAAATCACCACCTTGAAATGATGCATTATGAACTACATAATATGAATTTGCATACTTATCATGACAAATGACCAAGAGAGATCACCCATTTTTAAGGCTGACAGATACTTCCTTGTAGAAGAATCATTTTTCAGTTTAAGTTGACAAAAGCTTTTCAAGATGACCCATTCTGTGCCAGGAGTCCATGTCAAAGCTACTTCAATGTTTACATGGTATGCAAAACATATTTTTCCTCTTTCCAAGGAAAGCTACATAAAAATACCCTTTTGCCTCATTACAAAAGGCTATTTTTCTTTAAAAAGTTTAATCACTTGTATGCTTTAAGCTCCACATGCATCTTTCTAAGAGACAGCAAAGTGCTTACCCTGACATACAAATGATGCTTTTGTCAAGCTCACTGTAATGTTACTGTTACTGATTTTGTTTTGATATGCTGCAGCTGAGCCACCTACATATTCTGTCTGTACTTATTCCATTCCTGTATCAGGCTTCTGGGAACTAAAGATCCACAGATGCAGACCCACAGGATAACACAGCTTGGAAGGGACCTCCACTTGTCCCTCAGTCCAACCTGCTGCTCAGGTAAGAATGGGGTGCTCAGCTTTACCTGCTTGGGTCCTGAAAACCTCTCAGAGAAGCTACACAACTTCTCATCCCAACCTCTTGCACAGCTTGACTAAAGTCATGGAAAGAAAGTTTTTCCTTATATCTGATCTTTTACGTCACTTTGTATTGGGTCTCACTGAGTTCTTTTTTTTTTCTTCTCCTTAGCAGCCCTCCCAGTGCTATGCCAAACATTGGTAGCTGGAAACCATTCTATGATTCCATGATTCTGCAGGGGCATGCTGCTGCTGACCCATGATCAGAGTGCTGTGTACCAAGACCCCACGTTTCTCCAGCAGAGCTGCTTCCCACCCTGTCAGTCTCCAGGGTGGGAGAGTACCACTGTACCACTGCAAAGTGATCCTCCTTCCCAGTGTAGGACTTTGCAGTTGTCCTTGAATAAAGCTCCAGATGGGCCCTATGGTCACAGTGACAAAGTCCCTCTGAATGGCAGCCCCATCACCAAGCATAGCAACTATTCCCTGCAATGTGCTGTCACCTGCAAGCACAAGAGCACATTTTGTCACCTACTCAGGACAAATCTTGTTACCAACCTCCCTATATGACACATTAAGCACTTCTTTCTGAGTCCATCCATCCAAACAGTCTTTTATGTCATCTAGTTCTCCATCAGTCTGTAATGTCCAAATCTGGATACCAGAATATTGCTGGAGACTGAGTTGAAAATCTTGCTTAAGTCCAGGAAAATTAAATCCACTGCTCTTCCCTCATCCAAGCATTCCGTCATTTTACCATAGAAGGCAATCAGCCTTGTCATGCATAATTTACCTTTGATAAGTCCCTGTGGATTGTTCCCATTCACTTCCTTCTTCTTGTGACCAGAAATGTGCTCCAAGAACACCCATGCCCTTATCCTCCCTGGGACAAAAAGGAAGCTACCCAGTTGGTAGCTCTTTGGGCTGTATTTGGCCGTTTTTGGAGGGTGCAGCATATTCATTCGTTCAGCCATTGGGAGGGTCTTCTGGTATCCAAGATGCTTCCAAGATGATGGGGAAGGACCTCACTGTGACTCTGGCCAGCTCTACCAGCATCCCCAGGCACAGTCGATTTGGCTACATGCACTGGTAGCATTTGAGTCCTCTCAATAATCCCCAACTGAATCCTCAGCCACTGCTGGTAGCTACTCTCCTCAAACCCCTCTTACTAAGCACAGAGGCCTGGGAGACCTCACTGGTGATGGCTCTCTAAGGAACAGAGGGCACAGGCTACCTCAGCCTTACCTGTGTCCACTGTCACCAAATGACACAGCACATTCCAAAAGAAGCTCACATTTTACCTGTCCTGCTCTTCAGTACTCAAGTCCTAGAAGAAACTCTTCTTGCAGCCCTTGATCTCTCTGGCAAGTGTCATCTCTGGCAAGTGTCATCTCTAGCTGAGCACTGGCTCTCTTGATGTCATCCCTACATACCAGGACAATTTTTCTAAACTTCTCCTTCTTAGCCTGTTCCAGCTGCCACTATATCCCATTTTTGCACTGCAGCTCAGACTTGAGTTCCCCATAAAGTCAAGCTCACCTCTTGATAGGCCTGCTTGTTTTACTGACTATCAGGATGGACCACCAGCATCTAAGTTTACTCTCATTATATCCCTGATGGATCCAACAATTATGAAAACATAAGCTACCCACATAAACAAAAGGGTGGGGATGAGAGGAAACAATAAAATTTGAATACAGAAAGAACTGCAGTGTGGGAAAAAGCTGATACAGTTGATGCAGCGAACACAATCTTGAGTCTGGGATACAGACCAAGTCTGAGACAGATAAGAAGACAGGTAGGAAAGGAAAAAACAAATTCAGATGAGGGAAGCCAGGAAGAAAGAACAGAATGAAGCACAAAACTGAAGGTGGAAAACTACAGAAGACAGAACAGGAGCCAGTGGAATGCACAACACAGAGAGGACAGATCCTTTTTATGATAGAGAACTGGATGTGAATCTGAGGATAGTGGACAGAAACCTGAGACCAGCAAACAGGAGTGTGAAAAGCTGGAAAGGATTCAAACAGTGAAAGACACTGCGATAAACAATTTATTAGTTAGAACCTCTGTGCACAGCAGTTCTGGATCTCAGATAAGTAGCCCTTTAGCAAGAAACAAACTGTTTACTTTGGGGAAATAGGATTGTGATGAAAATTTCAGAATAGGGCAAAGAAGGTTGGGACAGGAAGATATCACACAAGGAATATGCAGAAAAAACAGCATCCAGCAGAACATGCTCATTCCCAAAGCCTGGAATAGAACCCTAGATTCCAGTGTTTCACCTCTACTTTCAAACACTTAAAAATCTCAAAAAACCATACACAGACAACATCATTTGTACCCCAGCTGAATTAAAAATTACTAGGATCACATTCTCAGCCAGCTTAAGTGGCACAAATCTCAAGGCAAAATAGACAAATTTCAGCATTTTGAAATACTTATATGCTATATGCATATTAGTCATATATGCAATCCCACAGGATAGAGGGTTTCCTCCTCTCCAGCAGGCTTGCTGACGTTTTTTTTTTAATCTAGAGTGTTGAACATTTTGGTTATGTGCAAAGAATTTTGTGGAGTTTTAAACAGTTGACTATCAAAAACCTAACCCTCGGGTCAAAAAAAATATATAGTCACATCACAAAAATTAAAGGTTATTTGATCTCGTTCTCTGTGCCCTTTTGCCCAAGGTACTCTTGCTGTGTTACTGAACAAAATGTTAAAAAAAAAATTAAATAACATTATATTGTATAAGGACCTTGCCATATGCACTGCAAATATTGGCAAGAGTGTTGTTAATAAGACAGGTACTGCAGGAAAAGAGACGGAATTAATATTGCCCAGGAAAATTTTATTTTCTTCTGTTTCTTGAACATAAATCGTCTTTAAAAGAAAAAAATATATATAAAAAATCCCCACAAACTTTTAATGAGCAATCCACTCTTTATCAAAATGATGGACTTAGTATCTTGGGGTTAACACTGCAACAGATCTAAGTATTTATACTTGCAATCTAAATCAACACACACCATACTACAAATCAAGCAGTGAGGTCTTTTCTAGATATGCATTCATGGATCCCTATTGAGAGGTTTATTAAAAACAACAAAAAAAAGCCAGATTATCATTAGTAAATTGGACCTTTATGGGAAAACATCTTAGAACACATAAATCATTAAAACACTGATAGATTATTTTGAAAAATCATATCATAAAGGTCCTAAATTGGATATTCAACACAAAGGAATACATAATATATCTCAGGAGACTTATGTGCAAATATTACTAGTGAAACATGCAGGCACTAGAGACTGAAGGTAATGAAACAGCAAAAGAGGAAATTAAGAAGGTACAGTATGAACAGCACATAAACAAATAGCAAGGCCACACATTATTTGATACCAAGAAAAAGGATTCAATATCGCACACTGAACACTATCTACGCCATTCTCTGCTATATACTGAAAGCAACATTGTAGGGGAAAATGTAACACTTAATCCTACATTTACAGGCCACCTTATAGTTCTTACAAGAATCTCCAGTTCTGGCATTTCATTATTTATAAAAGCTTTACCTTGCAACTTCAAAGTTCTTTGGATACAGTTTTTGTTGCACAATAGCAAAACACATATTCTATTTCCCTAAAAAACTCACACATCACTTCACTAGCAGATTATTTTCATCATACAAGAGATGCATATTAATGCAATCATACATAGCATGCATCATCTACATTTGTTTTCCTTATTGTATTAGAAGCATATTCTAGGACCAAACAACAAGCTTTTGAACGAGTCCAGAAAATTAAGTCACTTTTGCTTTGACACTAGCTCCCCCTCCAGACCAGCCTAAGATTATAGTAATGACTTTTTATTTTAATTCTGACTCTGCAACAAGATAAAAATACTCAAATCCAAACCTTCATCTTTATCCACTTAAATGTCAATGAACAGACTGATCTGATAAACTATAAATATAATTATCATTTATTATTTTTAACTGTGCACACATTCAAAGCCTAGGAGAATCATTTGGTTTAGAAAAGATCTGACAAAGAGGCCACCTATTCCATACAGCCACACAAAGACAGAAATGGACCAAAAATAAAATCTTTACACTACGAATGGTGTGAAATATTTGTAATATATAAGCATTCAATTATATTATCAAGTCTCTATTTGCAGTCTTAATAAAGTGATCATAAATGACAGATGTCAAACCAAAAGGAAGCTCCTATGTGGTTTAGTACAACCTTTACTGATTCACTTAAGGTGAATTAGCACCGTTTCTACTCCAGCAAGTATAGCTAACATTTTTTTTGTTCTCATTTAAGCTAGAACTAGTACCTTTTCAGTTGTTCAGCTAATGAAACTGTCAAAATTTTTCACAAATAAAGACAAAGGACTAAAAGGGAAAGAAAGCTACAACTTCCAACTGACCTTCTGTATTTCCCAGTTGTCAAATGTCCTGGCAGCTACATCATTAAAAGAGTGAATTTGCCTGATTCAACACTCCAAGTTGATTCCTGCCTTTCCCTCATTGTTGAGCTACTCACTCAGCAAATATGAATAATTAATTATACTTTCAATTTTGAAAAGGTTGTTTTATTACATGTTGTTGCGAAAATATGCAAACTTTGCAATATGCTAGTCAGCCAGCTTAAGGTATATATACATATCAAACCCCAACAAGCATCAATAAAAATGTGGCAGTAGGCATACCTGCAATAACCGGAGAAACAGACGCTACTGGAAATACACCAAAACATATTCACCAAGTCCTCATAACTAGTTTTCTTTAACGATGAAAGAAATTGCAACAGAGTCATCTGTAAAAGCACTCCAAGCACCAGCAAGCAGCACAGGCAATGCTGGCCACTTATTTGCTTTTGCAGTTCAGAATTTTCTGAAGTTTTTGACGACTTCTAGTGGAAAATTGCTTAGAAAAACAAGTAAGATTAATACTATAAAAATCAAGAAACTTTTTCGTGCTCACTCTTTCTGAAGTATCTACTCCATTAACTTTCAGGCCTAGACATTAAGATCCTGCGTTCTGTCACACAAAGAGTATGTGTGTATATATGTACACGTGTACACTGAAACATACCATTTTCAGCTGTTGTGTATGTTTCAGTATACAAACACAAACACGCACAGAATAAGAGGCGCCAAGTGCTAAAACAAGATCACAGATAAAGTAGGAGAATGTCCTGACCAGAGGGTTCTTTCCCACATCCACGTACACACAGCATGTGCATCACAGGGTACCATGTGTGCGTTGAGGACGCAAGGACAGCGGGTACCGCCCCGAGGAAGTTACACTCTTTCAACAAGCAGTATTTCAGCTGATGTCTTTGCCCATAGGCTTCTTGGTACAACCTGCACCACGGCACTATAGCTTCTGCCTTCTGTACCGTCACCCTGGAGCTTCTGAAAGCAGAGGGTCCCAGCCTGGTCTTTGCAGAGCATCAAGAGCACAGTGCGCGCACTACCTGAACACACGTGTGAAGGACCTGAGCGCACATCGAGCACTAATTCGCCTAGGGGTAAATCGCCAGCGCCTTGCCAGCAACAGGATCCAAGACCAAAGCAGTTAATTGTGCCGAAATACAAGAAAGGTCGCCGTGGGAAAAGCCCCAGGCAACACCCGATGGCTCTATACCCGTGTCAGAGAAGCACTTCCTCAAGCTACCAGGCGGCCCTAGAGCGTGAGGTCCCTCCTCAAAGCCCACGTTTCCCGTGTGTTTCTCCCTGCCAAAACCAGGCGTCCCCTCGGGCGGCGGCAGTTCCCGGGACACCGAAACTTGGAGGCCGACCCCGCGCCTTGCGGCCGCGGCGCACGGGACGGGAGCAGCCGCGCTCTGCGCTGCGGGAACCCCGCAGCCCGCGCCGCGCCTGGGGCAACGCCGCGCCCGGGGCTCGCACGCATCTCCCTCCCGGGCCCGGCCCGGCCCCGCCGCCGACGGTGATGCCCCGGCCGCCCGCCGAGACCCGGCCTCCCCTTCCTCCGCCGCGCTCTCCGGCGGCCTCAGGCCCCGCCGGCGACCCTCAGGTGAGGGAGCCCACTGGGACCGCGGCACACGGCGGGGACCGGCCCCCTCCTCGCCATCACCGCCCCGGCGGCGGCGGCGGTTGCCGAGCAGCGCCCGAGTCGCAAAAGCGGCGGCGCCAGGCCCGGGGAAGGGATGGGGAGCGCTGGCCGGAGCAGCCCCGTCTCGCCTCGGTACCCGCTTCCCCGCCGCCGCGGCTGCCGCTCAGCCCCCGCATCCCCTTACCCGAGTGCCGGCGCCGCCGGCGGAGCCCGCGCTGCCGCTGCCGCGGGTGCCGGGCGGGGGGGCGGCGGGGCGGGCGGGGAGCGGCGGGAGGAGACGGAAGCAGGAACCCGCCGGCGGAGCGGCGCGGCACAGAGCGGAGCGGCGCGGAGCCGGCGGGGACGGAGCGCGGGCAGGGCGCGCGCCGAGGGCGGGGAGCGGCGCGCGGGCAGCGGTGACAGCGGCGCACGGCCCGGGCAGCGCGCGCCCCCGCCAGAGCGGTAGGAAGAGCCGCGCCGCGGGCGCGCGCCTGCCGGGGGAAGCAGCCTATGGGAGCGCGAGCCGGGCCCGCTGCCGCGGGAGCGCCCCCGTCACGGAGCGCGCATGCGCGCCCCGGACGTTCCACGGCCGCCGTTCCCCCCGCCCGCCGCCTCCTCCGCGCACCGCCGCCCCGGGAGCGGCCGGCCGGGACGGGCTCCGCATCGTCCCCCCGTCGCCGCGCGAAGCTTTCCCCGCCGGCCGCGGGACCGCGGGGCGGCGCAGAGAGCCCGCGGGCGGCACCGGAGCGTCCGCGTTTACCCCGGCGATGGGTGTGAGCGGAGCGGGAGCGCCCGGCTGAGCAGCGCCGCGCCCGTCCTGCCTCCCGCGGGGGAGCGCGGCGGAGATGGGGCGCGGGGCCGGCCGTGCGGGGCACCCCTGGACAGGCGTTTGGGCCCTGCGGGGACACGTCCCTCCCCCGGGTGGCTTTGTCCCCGGCGGCGGTGCCGTGCCGCGGGCAGGGCCGCCCACAGCCCCCGGCAGCGCTGCTGTCCGGAGCAGGCTGGTCCCGCCCGCAGCGCCAGCGCATCCTCGCCGGGAACAGGGTTAGTGGTTTTAATGGGAAGATCCCTAGGAAGGACAGAAATCTCACGAAAATTTGTATTATGAGAGGAAAAAGGAGTGCTCTGTGTCTGCTGCATGACAGCAGGACTTGGGAGAGGCCCGCGCTTGTCCAAGCACACTTGACTGTTCCGCTTTGTGGCTTATCAAAGCCCTTTCCAATAGTGCACGGAAACAGGTGAACTCGGCTGGATGCAGAATTTGAGAGCGTTTAACGCAACTATGGTTTCCTAAACATCCATGTGGGAAAACTTCTTACATTTTAAAAGTCTGTAATGTGCACTGGGAATGTTTCAGTGTGCTTGGGAGATGAAATGCCTGAGATGGGAAGGTAGCATGTGAAGTAGGAATTGAACTAGGCGTATATTGGGGGATCCTATGATTTCTGTAGAAGCCGGAGCTGGTAAGGATGGATATTTTGTAACTATCACATCCTTCTTGCACCCCCTCCCAGGCTCAGAAGAGCTGTCCTGCATATCGGTGCTCCGTCACGTGTTCATTCACACTTGTCTTCTCTGGTTTGTTTCACAAGCCCTCTTGTTGGTTTTTGTTTTGGTTTGTTTTCCCCAGAACTAGTAAACATTCGGAAATGTGCATGTAAGGTGTGAGACATTATGCCACTGTCTGTTGGTTTTTCTCTTTTGACTTCGTATGTTATGGATCAGCTGTGTGCCAGGAGCTCGGGGCAAAGCCACTGCAAGCATTGTCTGGGGGATAGAAAGAAGAGTTACAATATTCTGTGCCCATAGCAACCTTCCAGAACGATCTGGAAATGCAAAAATAATTAATATATCTTCTTTCCCTAAGGTTTTAATTCCTAACTGACAGTAATAGAGATTAGTTGAGAAATTGAGATCATAAGCAGATTGCTGATGGTTGTCAAGCACTGAGTTGCAGTTGCTAGCTCCTGTGACTGTGATAGTTGTTATGCCTACTAACAATTATGTTGCCTACAAATTTAGTCAAGGATTTAAATTCCAAAACCCAGTTCCATAAATAAAAAACATTTTTAAAGTCTAGATGTATGCAAAGGAGCCAAAAGTGTGTGCAGTGCAGGGAAGGGACGGAAGCCCCCATCCCTGGAAACATTCAGCATCAGGTTGAACTGGTCTTTGAGCAGCCTGATCTGGTTGAAGATGTCCCTGCTTATTGCAGGGGCTTTGGACTACTTGACCTTTAAAGGCCCCTTTCCCATGATTTCACAGAAATCATTCTATGATTCAAAGCTGCTTTAAGATGATCTAGAAACCAAGGTATGGCTTTCCAAAAGGTTTATTTAACTGTGTTTTGCATTTGCTTGGAGAATGTCACCTAAAGAAGGATTCTAAAAGGAAACTTCTGAAAAGTGGAAATCTTCTGATGGGTCTTAGCTGTCTATTAGGAAAATGCTATTTTATAGACATAAATATGATTACTAACCCACAAAATATTAGGGTACTTGCAATGCAAACAGTTCTTAGATACAATGTTTGCAAACTGGAAAAAAATCAGGCCAAAATAAATGGGCTATTTCATTGATACACTTGTAGTAATTTCAGTTGGACTTACTATGGTGTGAAATTAGGTTCATTTCAAGTGATTATTTAATGCAATGAGGAAACTACTGCTGGTTTACTTGCTTTCAAGCCCATGTTATTCTGTGCTACAGACATATTATCTTAAATCAAAGAAAATTACACAGTTATACACCCAGTATCCACTGGAGATACCAGTGGGTAAAATGTGATCAATCTGCACATGACTTGTACAGTTACGAATTAGGAGTTGTTTTTATTTGCATTGTAGTTCTAACCGTCAGCCTCATTTTTATTTTGAGGAATTGGTGGCCTGAGCTGTGCTAAGCCATGATATAATGGGAGAAAGAAAATTAAAATACTAGGGAGAGAGATGAAAAGCTACTGAGGGGAGGGCTGTTATAGAGCTCTAACTTTTTGCAAATGTTAAATGCAGCAGGTACATACATTTAGAAGTACATTTCCCAAATCATAGTGAAAGGCCAGCAGCTAATTTTATTTTCACCACAAAAAGCTCATCGTTAGGTGTAGAATGCCACTTGTGACTTCAACAACTTTTTCATCACGTGACCAAGGGTCAGAGACATAGTTTGTTGATGCTCTGAAACTCTTGGGAAAGGAAATTTACACTGAAATACAGGACACTTTTTCACTATTATGGTTAAGAAATTAATTTTCTTAAACAATTTTAAGGTGGTGGATTCTAGTTCTTGTTGTGCAGTGTACGTTTTCTAGTGCTCAATCTCACAACCTAATGAATCACTTTTACCTGATACAGACCCAAAATCTGCTGGAGTCAGCTAATTCTTTCCACTTGGCAAGAGGGTGGTAGCACTTCTATATAGCAGGTGGAATCTCAGCAGGGCAACTCTAGTTTCACTTTGATGAGACATCCTGCCACCTGTCTCTGAGGTTTCTCTGAGTAGTACCTTGAGTTAAAATGCAATATAAAGGTATTCTGACTTTTTCCCCCAAATACACAAACACATGCTGAAGTCCACATTTAAACCTCCCTAGAAACAAAAGTCTACTTTCGTAAAAATTTTCTTTCCCTGTGCAATGTTACTTGTCTCTTATTCTTCACTATCTCTGAACCCCAGAGCCATAAAGCAGTCTTAATGGATAACAACAGCTCCCCCCAAAAACTACTTTAAATCCTTATCCCTTTCTATTAAATGTACCCTCATGCCAGTTGTATGATGGTCTCAAAAACTTTACACGCAAATTTGGTTTTTAGCTATTGTGCTAGTAAAAGTAAACTTGAAAGGAAGAATCACCAGAGCTGGAAGGGATGTTAAACAGTACTTCTCAAATTCATTTGGGGGTTTTTATTAAATACCAGTTTAGGGCTTTCATTACCTTAGGTTTTCTGGACCCTTTTTATTTATTGCAGTATAACTGTGCCTTGGAAATACTTCACTTATAAAGACATCCAACTTTCCTGGTGACACCAGGCTTAAACCACACACTTCGCTGAATCCTGCCACATGCAGCTTGGTTCTGCAAACTGGCTTTACTACCAATTATTCTATATTATCTATTGCAGACCCCTGTAAACTCAACTTGTAGAACTCAAGTACCTCTAAAATTAAAATCATAGTGGGAGAGCTTTACGGGCATTTTTCTCTGTGCTGACTACGAAGACTAATACAGTTTCTAGCATAATTTTTGCAGTTTATCCAATTTGTTTTGTCATATGAAGTAGGACAAAGACTTGGGTAGGAACAAGTCAAGAACCAGTATATTTAAGAAACAAATGTAGAAATTACGTTTGAAAAAAATGGACCTGGAGAGGCGGGGTATGCTTTTGTCCCTCTCAAATAAAGACTGTATATACTGGGGAGGAGGATGAGTTGGAAAAAAATACAAAAATCAAAATCAGTTAATTTTTCCTCTGTGTTGAAGTCAAGATGCTATGAGTACCCGGACACTGTACCAGTCAGGAAACTGCAGAAATGCAACCCTAACGTAAGAATTACAGAAAAAATTTCACAAGGGTTAAAGGAAATTCAAGACACAATAAGAATGAGATTACAGAAACTGCCAATGTTGCATAAAACTTTAAAAAAAAAGTCTAAGAATATTACAAATCATTTAATATAAAACCAATTTTCTTAAATTATAAACAACATTTCAAAGGATACATCAAATGCTTCTATTCTAGCCCTCAGAATTTTTCCTGCTTTTTCCAGTGGTTTGAAATCAGATCTTGTACTTGTTAGGTCTCAGCTTCAGGTAGAAAAGAATTTCAAATACTTGAAACCCCCCCACAAGTTAGTATTGTTGTAAGAAATGTTTTAAAACATTTTAACTAAGGCTTTTATCTGTGTCCATTAAGGATATCAAGAAAACCTGTATTTTTTCCCCTTTTTCGGGAAATGCCAGCAGGTGCAACCAGTCATTGTAAGTACAGTACAAGGCAATGGTTCCTCCTCTGTGAAAAAAAAACAAAAACAAAACAAAACAAAAAATCTGAATTACTGAGATTTATTGCTGTTAAAAGATGTAAGAAAGTGCTTCAGCATAACATACAGAAGTACTTGCAGCTGCAGAGCAACTCAACAAACTTTTCTGTCCCATTAACTAAAACACTTTCGGTTTCCAGCTTGAAGCAGGTGAAACCATAATAAATATTGCACAAGGACTGTTTATATGTATCCAGAGCATTTTAATAAAGTGTTTATGAATCAGGGAAAATTTATTCTTTCTTGACACTTCCACATTTGCAGTGCTTCACTTTGAATTCTGGTGGGACTTGATGTGGCATAGCAGTTTGTTTCTCACCATTCACTGGTTTTATTGCAAGCAAAGGCTTAAAGGTCAAAAGGAACAAAGGGCAAACACAATTAAAATGGGGGTGGGTTGTGTAATCAAAAAATCACATTGTGGATGTTCCTTAAACATCAGAGATGACCACAGTTATGTGGAAAATACAGCTGCACAGTGGTATCTCTTCAGGGAGAATGAAGCAGGGACAGCTTCACTAACAGCAGCAGTCTGTGCATCTCAGCAGAACAGAGGTGATACATTTATTATGTGGGACAGACAATAGTGAAAGTGCAAAGGCAAAAGGAACTTCTCCATGCTTACATTCTTCTTTTAAATTGAGCTGCAAGCAGTACAGCGGTGTAAACACAATCATTTGTCCCTGCAGATGAGTAAGTAAAATACAGATTATCCAAAACTTGTGATTTGGATAATCCAAAACTATGCACAGTAAAAGCTACTTCAGGATTAAAATCCAACAATGTAACTTGCATTACAAGCTGGATGAGCTGCAATGTAGACACTGTAGAAGCTGGCCCAGTACTTCCCCCTTTAAGATTTCTTTTCAGTTGCTGACTGCAGAAATACTTGATTTCACAAACTGTCAGCCAATTGGACCAGCATTTTTAAAGCTCTGTCCCTTTTTTCTCAAGGGCCTTAAATTTTGGAGTGAGAGTTTCAAATTTACCAGGATTATGCTGGTAAAAAGAATGTGCCTTTAGCTTTTCCTCTAAAAATCTATTTGTATTTAGCCAGACTACTTCTGTATTGAGCAATGGGAGGATATGACCTTAAAAATCAGGTATTTCACACCCTCAGATCTGCCATCTAAACAAATTGAGTTTTGCAACTAGATTTTCCAATCAAATTTTCCAAATATGCTAATGGATATGGCTTGCTCTTTTAGTAGGACCTAATCTGAAACTGAATTTCCATTTGATCTAGCTGCATATGGAGACAAAAAGAAGGAAGTCCTGTCTCTCATGTTTCACATCATCTCCATGCATTTCTTATTCCTGGCGGAGCTAGGATATCCTTACAAGACAGACAAACTCATCACTTTTTCTACTGTAAAATACTAGAAGAAGCAGCATTTCTAGGGCTGAGTAGTAATTACAAACTTCTAAATATGTTAATGTGGTATTTGCTAAGATGTTAATTGCTACAATATTTCAAGGTTTCCTTGCTCAGATGTATTTTATAAGAACTGAATGCAAGGCACTCAGAAGAATGCAAGGCACTCAGTACTTTACAGCTGTACTAATTCTCTCTTCTGGACTTCTTTTTCTCTATGGAGGAAATGCACTTGTTCATCACCAACACATTTTTACATGAAAATTTCCTATCTTTACTCAGCTCCTATTTCTGCCACAAGAGGGACGGGGAAAGTGGTAATTTTTATTGAATGCTTGACTGTGCCAAAATGTTTCTTCAGAATAGTTTTTGGTTTGTATATATCCAGAGGGGAATAAATAAAGCTACTAGATTGCCAGTGGTTTTGTACACCCGGTCACTCTCTGGTTTAAGATCTTGGTTCTTGAATTTGGGTTCTCACTAACTTGCAGTAATTTGTTCCAGACTGATGGTTTATCTTTGCATTGGAATGGACATTAAAATTCCTACTTGCTAATTTGCTTCCTCTCTCAGATCAAGTTGCCTACCCCAATAGATTTGTGTAAATAAATTTATCATCCCTAGTAAGATTTTCATTATTGCGATTTAACAATAGCATTATCAGATAATTTCTAGGTATTCATGGAGAACAAGAACTTATCTGAGAGCCTCATCTGTGTGTTTACAGGGTGTGGTGGCTCCATTGGCTTTCCAAACAATGGATTTCCTGTGAAGGTAAACTTACACTCAAGAACAGCCCATTCTGGTTTATAGCCCGAAATAGAAATGTGGAACATTTTATCTGTGGCTTATAGAGAAAATACTATCGGCTTTTCAAATAATAACCCCAGCTGTCCTCTTTCTCAGCATGGCCTTTGCAAGAGGTTTATGCACACACTTTCAAAGAATGAGCAGCCGATAAAAGGTCTGCTGGAGAAGGACAGTCTGCAGCACTGGCCTGGCATGTCACATGAAACTCTGCTGGGTTCTGGACATAAATACCTCTGTAAACTAAAACCAGGCAAGACAAACACATTTTATTCAATTAAGCTTTCATTAGACTCAATTATTTTGTTTTGCTTTTGTCTAATTTATGTGAATTTATTATTACATCATTAGCTGCAATTGAAATAGTTCTCAAATGTCCCAAGGGCATTTCATTGTTATTGCTTCTATCAGTATTTGGCGCAAATGGAAAAACAGCTAATAAGCAAGCAAAATCAATTTATCGGTGCCATTTACTTATCAGCCCATTCTCACGTCACATGCCCCACATGTAACTTGAACGACCAGTTTTTCCTACCATTAGCAAGTACATTAAGAAAAAGGATCTACCTCCTAGCAAGCACCAGATAAACCAGATACTGTACCCACCCTGGAAATTTAAAAGTTATGTGCCTTCACTTGAATTGCATTCCTGTTTCTAGCAGCATCAGCACAAAGCAAAGATTGTGAGTAACAATTAAGTATAAAGCATGGCTTTGTATCTCAAAATAAAATAAAATAAAATAAAATAAAATAAAATAAAATAAAACTCCCCATACTCATAGAAAATAGGTAAAGCCTTCACTTCCACCAGCTCTTCTACAATTGAAGCAAAACATGTACTTGCAGCTCTGGAAGTGGATCTTGCTACAGTGATAGATGTAGTCAAGACTTTATTTCTAACTTATTAAACTGCATTATCCCTGGGCAAAGAAAAAAAAAACACAAACAAAACAAACTCCAGATGGTTGAAAACATACCAGGGGCTTTGCTGGGAATGGAAGGCTGCAGGGAATGAAGGGCTGTTGTGAGCAAGCTACTATGGTATGCCCATCTGCATTGTTTCTCCACCAAATGCCAAGGTTGCTTAAGGTTTTGCTTCTAACATCCAGCATTCCCACTTGGTGGTAGCTCCCTTAGTATCCCAGTGTAACCAGAAAGCTGTCAGCTAGTGGAGAGAAACAAGGCTTTTGTCAGTAATGCTCAGAGGCACTGCACTGTTACCAGGCTTCAGAGCTGGCCATCTTATTTCTTAATTTTCTCTGGATTCTTTTGATAATCAATTTACTTCTAGCCTTAAAAAATGAAAACAAGATTCAATATAGTTAGAAAAGCCAAATATTTAAGACTTCTGCAGTAATTTTGAAATATATTATATTACAGGATATGAAGAATTGAAACAGTCATTCATTGCTAACCTTTCGCCTTTCTTGGATTAACGTTCAAGTGCTCACTCCAGAGCATCTCTAACAATCAGCTGTCAGGGGAGTTCAACACCAGTAATATACAGGTACACTTTTTGTAAAGTCTGATGGTTCTTAGATTAAGTATTTAACTATTGCTTAAGGCAGCCATCTCTCTTCAGTTGTGCCAGATTAAGTTGATATGTTGCAATGCCCTTTAGCAACACAAAAAGCAGCAGAGCAAGGCCTAGATTAGGACCTGATTCCTGCCAAAGGCAGTTACTGATCTGGCCAGTGCTGAAAGAGGTCTAAAAAGATCCACTTTTGCTTTCTAAGCAAATGTGGTTTTGGCTGCTGTACTAGTTTATTTGCACTAATAATAAGCTATCTATTGTAGTCAAGCTTTTTCCAATTCTCAGGTAAAATTTGATATGAAGATGGTGCACGTGTGAGATTAGAATTTATTTTATCTAAAATAGTAATACAAAACTTTAATTTTCCCAGGGAATCGAGACAGAAAAGCTTTATTATTTTGAGAGTTATGCCCAAAAGTCTGTAGTACGTAAGTAAGGAATCCTACCTTGTAAGGACTCAAAATGGATGAGCCTTTTTTTGTGCTCTTCCCTTCCATCTGTGTATGCTGCAGATGGCAGATAGACTGAGGTAGAAACATGTATATAATCTACCTAGTCTTATCTTAGCAAAGGTAAACCAAAATTCTTTACCAGTTCCTCCTAACTGAATTTACCTTTGCAGGGTGGCCACAGAACAACTGATAAGTTGCAGCATTTTACTCCACCCTCTGTGATGGCTAGTGCAGCAAAGCAATCTTACAAAGCCAACGTGGTCTACATTTATATTGTGCTCAGATAAGACTTGCTATTTGTTTGAACTCAAAGAGTTGCCTCCAGGGAAGCATTGAAGAAAGTTTAGCTCCTCTATCATTGGAGACATCAAGAATGAAAAGTTTACATAATCTTTTACAAACACATTTTAATACAAATTATTACTTCGTTTTGATGTTTCTATTTCCTCTTAATCCTACAGCCAAGTTCATATTTGAAAACAGAAATAGGAGAGCATGAGAGAGAACTGGTGAAAACTGACATACGTAGATACAGCTTAACCACCGAGAAGTTAAAAACACATTAATGGCAGCACAGATCTTGGAGCAGCAAGGTTTAAATGGCAGGGTTTAATCATTCCAGGGTTCCTCTATAGCTGTACCATAAAGGATAGTCACAATCCAAGAAGGCGTCAGACCTGTAGAAACTAATAAAGGCTTATTTTTTATTATTTTCTCTACCACACTTGGGTAACGCAAAACTTTACATAGATAAAATAATGTGATTAGAGAATTAAATAGTAAATTCTATTGTTATGAAGTACATATACATGTATTTCCAATTATTGCAAATATATCAGTCAGTCAAAACCTGAAAAGGATTTGTATATATAAGCAATTTAGGAGTATTTTCTAAAGCCAGAGTCCTAGAGGGTGACCAGCAGCAACTCATGGAAAGAAATGCATGTGCCCAGTGGACTGACATTATATTTTACATGTCCAGGGTGAGCAAAGCAGCTTCTCTTCCCACCTAAACAAATGATGCAAGTCGTGTCTCATCTGCCAGTGACTTCTCTGAGTTCTGTGTGGCAGTCAGCCATACCTCACTCTCACATCAATACAGCTGTAAAAATATATACAAAACCTTTGACCATTTCACTTCTTAAAATGGTAGAGCTGTTCTTGTTAACAAGTGTCTAAATATTCTGAATCAGAACATGCACATGTAAAAGAACATTTTAAATCTCTACTGTAATAGTTTGAAATGTTTCAAAATACCCACTGGCATGAGCAAAAAAAGCTGCTATTGCCAGAAATTATTATTGGTTGCTAGTAGAGAGAAACTTTCATGCTATTCTGTTACTCAAAGTGTGGGTAGTCTCCTTTCAACAAGAAAGAGAAATATGTAAAGTGGCTTTTACTAAGTTTTGTTGGATAATAGTGCAATTCATGCAATCTGCCTTACGGTAAGACCAACTGCTCCCTTGGGCTGAAGTGCCTATGAGCTTCACTGGTGCTGTAAAACTGATCTGGATTTCCTTTCTTGAGCCTTTTTTTCCAATCCATTCTCCTACAGTTTGTTCTATTTGGATTTTAAATTCAGTTTTGTCTGCTTTTGAAATTTTGTGCAAAGTAAATGGTAAAAGTCTGCTTCATCACTCTGACGGGCAGGTATGGAATGGTGTGCTGGAGTATGTAGCTATAGTGTAGCTGTGCTACATTAACCCACTCCTCCAGCAGGGCAGCTACACAAAGCCTGATACATTTTGTGTACATTAACCTGGCAGCATGAGCCCAGTGCCAGATATACCTTGCAAATGTAGACAAATATGGCTACAGTAGATGAACTGGAATGATGTTTCTCCTATTAGCTCTGTTGTTGATTTGTTGTGTGAACTTTGATCACTTTATAACTCTATTCATCATTACCCTTCCCGCTCTTATCTGCAGAATGGTGAGATAACTCTCTCAAAGGCAGCCAGCCAACATGTGCAGAAGAGCTCTGAGATCATCACATAGAAGGTGGCTCTCTCTCACAGGACAGCAATGGGATGTATCAAATACTGATGCTATGGTTCCTTTGTAAATAAAACTGGACACTCCGTTTTTGTCAGAATTTATTGCAAAATTTTATTTCTCTGTTGGCATGACAAAGATGTTCTTTTATTGGTATCATGGGGAGGTTAATTGCATTGGAGTGCTCTGTTTTAAAGTTCAAACTTTCAGTGAATGCAGGTGAGCTGCTTTTTTATTGTAAGATTTCATCACACACCCTGTTTCCAGGTGCTTTTCCTGGCTCTTAGCAGTCCTATTGGTTTTAATTTTATTTCCATAGATTTTATATTCTCTGGTATTTCCACCTCTCTTCAACTCTTCAACTCTTACAGACACCACCCTTGTAGGCTCTGAACGCAGGTTTTATTGAAAGGGTGAAATATTTACTGAGCTGTAATAAGCCCCATACAGTGCTCAGTAAATGACACTTGTATGGTGTTCTGGGAAATGCTCTGAGATCCTGCAGGGTGAGCAGTTGAAAATACTCCCTGTTACACAGATGGTGTTGCATAATGGACCTCAGGTCTCACAGAGTCACTTTAGAAGTCAAAAGATAATATAAGGCAACACTTCCCAAAATGCTGCTGTGGGTACACCAAGGGAACACTCCATGGCCGCCTGTTTCTAAAGGAAAATGTCAGAAATGTGGACACAGAGCAATGTAAGTATAATCCCCATGTTAAGTGTGAACAGAATCAGCTCCGTGCAGCTTTTCTTTCACCTGGCACACCATGTGCATTTTTAAATAAGGTTTCACAAATTAGATGATCCTGTAGCAGAGAAGGCAGCTCATTGCAGGAGGCTAACCAGCTTAATTCCAGCTAATAGTATGGTTTTGGCAGTAATTTCATAAGGAATTGGTCCTTTTCCTTGACATCAAGAGGAAGATATGGCCCACAATCCACACTGAGGTGGACATGTGAGTGACAAATAGTTTAGAAAAGTTTACATCCTGTGCCATGCGTAATTTGGGTAAACTGGTAAAAAATATAATTATTTGATAAATCAGCTGATTGTATAAGTAACTAAGGGACACCAGCATAGGCGCAGTTGTCTCAAGCTGGCACATGAAATAGCACAGGAGTAGTCAAATTATTCTGGAAGTGTTGGAAATTATAGAACTTCTTAATAGTTCTGGTTAATGGTTTTAGTTAACTTTTAAATTAATTGTTTGAATTACGTATAATCAATATATATTTTAATCATAAATAGTGTGTTTTTCTTAAATTACTCTTAGCCAGCATTTAGCAAAGTTGTCATAAGCAGCTAGTGTGGGAACACAGCTTGGGAAAATTACTGAAACTTTAAGTTTTGCTAAGCTAACCTTGATATGCTTCAGTGAATGAGGCTTGGGAGAGAGTGATGTATTGTTGAAATTGGATACAAGAAGCACAGAATTTATGGACTACAAGGACATTTTGCAGAAACCAGAAGACAGAGAAGAAGCTAACAAAGACTCAGGATATGTGTGTTGAAAAGTCTCTGCCTGGGAAAAGGATACTAAAAAGACTGAAAAATGTGGACTAATTAACATGAGAAGTGAGAAATCAATAACCAATAGAGAACAGAATACTAATTAATGAAAAGAATTATGTAATATAGAACCAGTGATCATTAATTTCTTTGTTTTCTAAAAATGTATAAATAAGTGAATGAGTTTTGTATCTGCCTTTGTGTAAAGGCCAGAATTTTGCTGGCCACACACACGCCTCCTGGCTGAGAATAAAGTAATGCCTCCCTCACTAACACTAAAAAGACAGTGTTAGATAGTGTTATTTATCCCAACAATTTCAGAGGATTTGGTAACAGAAACATGGCATTCAGCATCCAGGGCTCTGCCTGTAGTGTGACTTGTCACAGCCTCTCAGCATTCCGTATGTCTTCTGAAAACACTGCTGAGGTTCCCTGTTAGCTGAGGCTAATAGAGCAGTGGCAAAGAAACATACTTATTCCACTTCAGGAACACAGAAATGTAATTCATATTTCTAAGGAGTATAGGAAGTGTATAATATATATTTTATGGAAAAGCCCAAGAAGGATCTGCAGCTAGCGGTTATCAAATAACCTACCTGCCACAGCAAATGTTTCCATTCACTATTCCATAATTAAAGGCATTTTATTAGAAAAGTGTGAGAGTCTATATCCCTGGTCAACCTTTCATTTCATTGCTTTAGCAAAGTCATCTAGTTAAAACTGGACATCTGTATCTTTGAAGGAGTGGAAACGATTATATAGCAGAAAATTCTTCAGGCTGTCACCTTCTACCAAAGGTTTACTAGGCCAAAAAGAAGCTAAAAACCATTCTCATAAAGGCATCAAATTTGGCTGAAAAACAAACAGGGATGACAGAGTTGTTTCATATCTTAAATGTGAAACACAGTTTGTCACGTGGCAGCTTTGAATGTAGAAGTCAGTTATCTGACCTCCTTCCTGTTAAATGCTATCTTGTTCAGAAATGGTAAACAAACTTTTTATTGCATGATTGCCTCAGATGACTGCTCAAACTATTGAAAAAGTTCACATGTGTAGATCAAAGTTAACATTTATGTACTGAATTCATGCAATAGAATTGTGACCAGATCTACAAAGCACAGCCCAGCTATGTGCTCTGTGTGCCAGTTCCTTGGGTGGTGCTTAGACTATTGCAACACTGCAAAGATAATATTCCCTGAAGCACTTGCTGGCATTTTTAAGGCATGATGTAACAAATTTTTTGAGGGTGGAATGCTGCCTAACTCTGAGGTAGTTTGCTTGGTTTGGTTTTGACTTCTGCATAAACAATTTGCATGTTGATTTTTAACATGGTAATTAAAAAGGCAGACTATGCCTACACCTTTTCCCGTTTCTTCCACAGATTCCCTGAATAAAGCATTTAGTCAGCTTCGCTTTGCTTATTTTACAATCTGCCTTTGTTTCAGTTCAATAAAGTTCACATTTCATTTGAATGCTTCTAAATGGTATTTCTAAATGTGCACAATTTAAAAGACTTTTCATTTATAGGGGCTGCTCCTCCATGCCAATCACTGTTGTCATACTTGCATTGAAGCATACATTACTGAAATATTCTGTGTTCTCATACTACCCATGGAATAAGTTACATAAGGCACTCCTAGCTCATATACTGATTTCATAATCCAAATACTCACCAGAGTAGTAATATCAGACTAAATTAAATCGGCAAGTAGGCCTAAGTCCAAAAAGGAGAAAACACAGTTCTCTTTTGTTTTACACACTTCCATTTATAATGCCATTTTGTACTGAGATTATTTTGAACATTTAGGTCATTGATTATTTTTAAGGTAGGCTACAAAAGTTGTAAAAATCTTCAAGGACCTATTAAATTTACATCATCATCAATAAACAGAAAGGCAAATCCCCAATGACAACTTCATTTGGTCTAAACAGGTGGAACTTCTTTGCAAACAGCAAATGTACAGATTTGCACCATTCCACAATCAGACATACATGTACACAGGAATATGCAGTTAAATATTTCTGTGCAATGGAAGTTGTGAAGTCAGCTGTTCTAAAAGCTACCAAACAATTTCTATTATCAAATGGCAAAAGGGTCTAATCCAGCAGTAATACTGAAAGGCAATAGGAAATATTTCCATTTAGAGCATGATGTAAGTTAGTTAGGGCTCCCAAGTGTGGAAAAGAATGGCTTGGATTGGATTGGACCTTACAGATCATCTAGAGAAGAGGCAGGCAGCAGGCAGGTTCAAAGCAAACAAGAAAGGCCATTTTTCATGTGACAGGTGGAGGGACCTGCGCAACTTCTTGCCACAATTGCAGATAGTAAAGCTCACGTGAGCACAAAGAGAGGCCTTCCAAGGGTTGTTTAAGACTGCCAAACAACATCCAGCACTAGGAGAGAGAGCTGAAAGCAGGTGGAGTGCAGAAATATGTGAGGAGAAAGGTGTCATTCCTTCCTGCTTTGTGCCGCTTCTTTCCTGGGCCTCTCTGTATCATCAGTGCTGGACATGGGGCACTGGGCTAGCTGCGCCTTTTCTCTGACCCAGTACACCCAGCAGAGGTTCTTAGGTGAAAACCTGAGATGGTTTTCACAATCAGTGGTGCATTTCAGAATAAATGAAGCCTTACCTCCCCAGCTCCATGTAAGAGTAAGCTTAACCATCTCTTCCTACTCTAGAGCAGCACGCTACCAAATAAACCTGGTTTTCAATTTGTTGCTAAATCAGCCCTCACAATCACAGCATGGCAAAATCTGGATATGATACTTTACAATCAAATAAATTAACCGACAAGTGCCAATTTGAAATACCAGCAAATACGTAGCTTGGTAGTCTGATATTTACACTCTGGATAACTGATTTCTGTATAACCCCAAAAAGTTAGTCAAACTTTATATGATATACAAAATATATAACTGTTGGTATTAAAAGGTGTCACCACCTTGAATTTATATTGATTACATTCTTCATGACCAAGTTATGCAATTAATCAAACAACTCAACAACAAAAAACTTACATGGTGGTGTGGTATAAAATCATCTTCATGCACTAACAGGAGAAAGAGTGAAGAGGGATAAATAATTATTCTAGGAAAGTTTTGGGTTGGTTTTTGTAAATGCACTGGTACTGATTTTTCAAATTTGATTCAAATTTGATTTTTGTTCAAATTGTTTTACTTGTAAAGTGAGGTCACTCCATCATGACAAGTCCTGCTGCAGTGTTCTGGGGAAACCGCAAGCACATTAACAGAGACTAATGGGCTTGTCCACAAGGGGTAATCAGTGCAAAATAAAGCAGGAGATAAATCCAAAGCATCCTAGCCAGCTTGCAATAACTATTATAGCCTATTTCCACATGAAAGAAAAAACTAATGTTACAGTATTTTATACCTGACAACTTAGACTTAAAGAAAGTTATAAGTAAATGACAGACACTATTAGATATATCATGGTCTCTCTAACTGCTAAAAACCTTCTCTCTATTGTCTAAAAATCATCCTGAGTCACCTGAAGTCTCTCCACCTTCATGCACAGAAAAGATTGTAGTTGCCCATATGAGGCACTGGACATAGGTTATTTTAACAGGAAATTTTTCATATAAAGAAGAAATGTTTTTCTTTGAGATATGTATGCAGCTATTAATTTTAAAGTTGAGGGGACTGTGCTGGGTTTGACTGGAAGAATGCACAAATCTTTGAAAATCATTGAGCTTGTCTTCCACAGACTATTCATCCACAGGTAGCATAGCCATGAAGAAGCACAGTGGTTCCTTGGTTAGTAAACTAGGGGAGAAAAATAACAATAACATGTATCAACTGCACCACACTGAATTCACAGCACTAGGAATAGGCAGGAAGACCAGATTCACAAAGTCAGTCTCAATAGGTGAAGTTGCCTTTGCAACTCTGGGTGAGTTTTCAGAGGAGCTGTCAGTCATTTCACATTTCATTCAGCATCCATTTGCAGGTTAGCTATCAAGTAAAATCTGGTTTTCAGAATAGATTTTATTAAAAGCCTTCATGAAAACCAGCACTATATCTTCACTGTTTAAAGGAGCTTGGGTAACTCTTGCTCTGGCTCAGACTGTAAAATAAAACAGGAGCTTACTGGGATGCAGTAAGATACTGCAAACCCAAAACTGGGGGGTTTATGTATCTTTTCAGCAATTTTTAGTCCTAAATTATGTATAGACATTGCATCTTATTGTGGTTCTTTGTAGGATTATGGCCCAAAGAACCCTTGTTTTGAAAGAAATGTATGGCATGCCAGGAGATAAGGCAAACTACTGGCTTAAATACTGTTAAGTGCCATTGACTTCACCTCATTTGGTGACATCTTTCAACAGCCCTGGTTACATTGCAGTTTGCAGTTACAGCAATAGTTATTACATTTCAAACAGTGTCTTAATATATTAAATTATATTATATTAATACAGTAATACATGTGAAGAAGACAAAGAAGGGCTCATTGCCAAAAAAATATAGAGGTAGTAAGCAAGGGGAGAACTGGACACAAACTGCTGGGTCACAAACTGGGGAGATGAAATACACACAAGGCAGAACTCTGCTTGAAGAGACTGAGCTGCCTGTAAGAGAAAAACCTACTGCAAGGAATAACATAAAATCAGACACCCAGACAGTGTTACTTCATGGAGCCAGAAGTCCAGGAAAAGAGTTTGTATATCAAGTTTTCTTGTATATACACCAAAATAAACCACAAGCAATTTTGGATAGATAATTTCTGGCTTCCTCTAGCATGCATGTTAATTACTGCAAGTGTTTTTAATTAATCAGAATTTTAAATATGGAAAACATGCTTTATGCAATAGTAATGGGGTTCTACAGAAGCTTAAGCTTTCAACTACTCGAAGTTCAACATAAAAAGGTTGTGTTCCATTTTAATTTACTATTCAGGGCTTTGCTATAATTTTGTGCAAACAGGCAATGAGGGACCACTAAAATGCAACTAGTCCTGCTTGCACAGCCCTGCAATGAATTTAACATAAAGGTCTGTTTCTCTAATGCTAATTTAGTGAGGTTATAAGCTGAAAGCAGAAACAGATTTAAATGAGATAACGGCAGAGGTTTACACTGCTTTTATTTTCTGCTATGGAAGACCTGGGGAAAATATTCCACCTAAGTGGTTGCATTTCACTCATTTTCCTGAATAAGTTTTCTTTAATAAAATCCCACAAATTTAAAAGGAAATGCCAGAAAATTGAAATCAACAACAAACAGAAAACTGAAGAAAAGCAAAATAAATCAAGTGAGGGAAGGTCTAGCATGTAATCCAGGGGAAGGGAGGCTTTGTGAAGACTTAAGAATTTAAAGCAATAAGGCAAGTATACTTTTTAAGTGTTTTCACTAAAATGGTCTGGAGGAAGAATGAACATTGTGATATCTGAGGTACAAAATCAATGCTATTGAGACGATATGATATGAATCAATTTTCCCTTTTCTTCCAGTTGCTGATTCAGTCTGTCTGCAATGTCTGCTGGATTCCACTTAAAATGTTCATATTAAGAAGATTCTCATTGACAAAATATGTAGTCCTACTTTTATTTCTGTTTATCTATGTTTATATGTACCCATAGTTGCTTCCCCTTTCCCTTGTATGTTTCATACAGTTAATGTTTCCTGTAACTGAAGTAGGCACTTTTTAACTACTTGTCTATACAGACTCTAGAAAAATAGTGACCTGAAGAAGCTCTCCACACTTCACTGCAATTACATAACCATTACTATTAGTCTCAACTGCAACCCACTCCCATGAGCTATTTTGTCATAGACGGATAATTTCATAGCTCCCTACAAGCAGCGCATAAGAAGCAGATTGTGACTTAGCAGCAAATAACTATTCAACCAAAACACTAAAATTTGATGGCAATTACATGAACAGTAGTACATTACAAGGCAGCCGGCTATTACAAATTTAAAGCATAAACTGCTATCCACACAATAGGTTTTGACATATATATTACAGAATATTTTGAGAAATTTTCTTTTTCTAGTCTGACATACAGACTACAATCCAGTTTAAAAAAAAAAAAAGAAAGAAAACAAATATTTCAAAACTCTCCACCTGTTGGTCAGAACTGAGATTATTGCCTGTCAAGTATGATGTGCCCATTTATCTCATATTAGTGTAAGAGCCACGGTCTGATCTGATGGTACACAAGCAAGCTGCAATTTCCTTGCTCCTATTTACTTGATTTCCTTTTGCTCAATTTAGGCATGAAACTGGGAGCTGAACCTACTGTCACTCAGGAGCTCTTATTGGTTGTGGAAATGAAGCTGTCTGTCATAATGCTGCACCTGTAATACTTCACAGGTTGAAGTACTAACAAAATTTTCTGCAGAAATTGCTCAGGGCAAAATCAAATTCTCACTTAGTACAGGATCTTAATTTCACTTCTTTGTAGACAGTTGTGTGTGGTCTCTGGGATTTATGAAATACAGTGATTGAAAACTCTGCTGGGGAGATGACTCTGTGTGCTCCTGGACTGAAAATGAGGAGCATCCCTCAAACCAGGCCTGGTACAGAGCATTTATTCTCTGCTGCCTCTCATTATCTGTCACTCAATTATAAAAGGTTTCTATCCTTGATTTCTTGCATCAGTTATATTTTTATTTCAGGCTGTAAGAAATTCTCTCTGCAAGTATATGATTTAGGATCTTATCTCTGAAATGCTGACTTTAACTCATTGTTGGTGTTTCTGAAACAATTCAGATGATATTCCAGGATGAAAGAACAATTTATCCTGCTCATTTTTTCATGTATCTCCTTGGTTTTTAATAGAAGTATTTCCATGTCAAGTATTGACATTCTTCTATTCAGAAGGTCCTGTCTTCTCTGGCCACTATTTTTTGTAAAGATTAGTTACTATTGAGAGGCCACTGAGAATAAAATAAGCAAAATAAGACTTGTATGACTTGAAAGCCACACAGCCTTCTCATTGCATGAGCTATAGTGCAGAATAACTTTACATGTCTCACAAATAAATTTGCATCTCAATTTGTAACAAGAGAAAGCTTTCTTCTGTATGTGACAGAACTGTGAACATTTATAGGAAAATTTATCAAGTCTGATAAAAGGGCAGATCAGTTTTCACTGTGGCTATGAATTAATTTACAAAGATTTAGAAAGGTTCTATATTCGTCCCTTCTCTTCCAAACAAAATCAATGGTTTGGTTTCTTTGGTTTTTTTGTTTGTTTGTTTTTTAGTTCTGCATTTTAAAGGCATTTTTCTCCATTACAGAGGGACAGATCATAAAGAGAATGCTCAGGGGTGGTGGCAGTCACCAGCAGCTACAAAACTAAGGAACTGACATTTGTGAGAAGAGTGCCCAGACAGAAAACAAGAGAAATAGAACAAACATTAAGGGAGAAGACAATGCATAAAGGAGAATTTGAAGAAGGATACCTTGAAGAAGAAGTCAAGATGAAAGAATGGGTTCACAAATGGAGGTCACACCAGAGTGACTAAAAATTTGTATGAGACATTTTGATAAAATCAAGATAAAAGTAGCTAAAATTAGATATGAAATAAAAAAGTAAAACCTCAAAGTGAAATAATGAAACACTGAATGAAAGAGTGTAAAAGAGCAGTTCTGTGAGCAACAGAATTCTTCTTATCTGATTTATTAAAAATTTGTTTCTCATAACTTCATTTTCTTTTGTCCAGGAAAACGCAAACTCTGAGGAAAGTTTTTCCTGGTGCTGACCATTAATAATAATTAATAATTGTACATTCACTGGAAGGAGCATATGCTGCAGCCTTTCCAGCAATAAAGGCAAGTGCAAATCTTTTTTCTTTACTCAGTCATCAATCTTCATGAACACTACAGGAAGTTGGTATTTTTAAGACTTTCACTGTTGCTGCTGAGGTTTCAGCTTACCAATGGGTTAAAGAATGGGTCATTAAATTTAGATGCTCACATAAACACACACATAGCTGAATCAAATAAGCCTTAAGAAATAAGACAAATTGGGTGGAACAAATCCCAATGGAAGAAGAGCTGGGGTTATTGAGTGGAAAGGAGATGAATGAGGCAAGACAAAGAGAAAACTGACTTTGTCATGGCTCCAGGACAAATGGTGAAAAAGGAGGTAAAACATATTGAGACAGTGTTTAATAGAAAGAGACCTGAGAAGAAGGCAGAAGAGACTGATTTATTGAAAAACAGAAGAGGAAGGGACAGGATGTGAAAAGGCTGTGTCTGACTGGTTCTGAAGTAGGAAGGGGAAGAGGAAGCTCTGGCTCCCCAGTGACAGGCAATATGGATAAAGAGGCAAAAGAGAGCTCACTAAACTGAAGGAAGAGATAATGAGAAGAAAAGTGAGCATATGCAGCAGTGGAAAATACAGTGGTGCCACCTGACTGAAGTGACAGAAGGCAGTGGGCACAGGCAGCCAAGGGCAGAGATGCAGATACGGGGAAAGGATAGGCTGACATAAGGATGAACTGTGTGAAGACAATTCAGAAATGGGCATTAGATCACTTCTGCCTTGCAACTGTGTGCCAGGGCATGAGGCCGAAGGCTGGAAGGGCTGGCAGGCCTGCTCAGCTGTTCTGTGTTGTGGGCACTGCCAAAGGGGCAGGTGGAGCGTAACAGGTAAATGCTTCGTTCATGGGAGAAATAATGAATTACGTCTGGTAATTATACAACAAGGGAACTAAAGATAATGATGTGCCTGTGCATCAGTGTTTCTGGGAGTATCAATTAATCATTTTTACCCATCAAAGCTGGTTGTGAACTCTCCAACAAAACATGGCTTCATCAGAGCAGGCTGATACCAGCACTGGGATCAGCATCTTTGATGAATCATGGAGTGGGATTCCAAGGGACTGCCAGGCATCCAGCCCCTACAAGCAAGGGAGCCAGCTGGATTGGAGGCCCAGAAACTCTGACACTGCATCCAGAGGGCAGACACATCCCAGCAATCCAGACCTGGGAAGAGAGCAGACACTGAGCAAAATTAACACAATCATGAAAGTCACAGCTGCTGTTCAGGAGGTGGGCAGCACTGAGCCCAATGAACACCATACCAATTTCAGCCAGCAGCTGCCAGGGGTCATACTTCATTTCAGAAATCCCATGTGTTGGTCTTTGCAGATTATCTTTTCAACAGAAATTCCATCTTACAGGAAACATCAGAAAATGGTGTCTTTCCCAGTCTGAATAAAATATATCAGTATTTCTAAGGTTTGACCAACTTTTTTTGCCACATATATTTACAAATTACAGGATCATAGGTTTCCTAGTCTTGGTGAATCATTAAGAGACGTTCGCACTTGGAAATCCATGCATCATTTTTCAACACGCACCACTCATTTGATAACGGACATAAAAACTTTCTGGCATGACTTGTATCTTCTCAAATACAGTTCATGTAAAGGGGAAGAGATCCTCTGCTGACTCTCTTCCATACCAGCAAAGGTGCAGAACTGGCAAACACAAACTGAGTCAATAAGCTGCAAACATTCATCATTGATGTTTTGTGAGGGAATATTGGTTCCTCAATTCAAGAGAAGTTTCAAAAATTTCAACCTACAATTTACTGCACTTGTGTTTCACCATCTGTAAATAGGAAACAGGCTTCTACACTGTGAGATGCAATCCCAATAATTTTAGTGTATACGTAGGCCAGAAGATGCCTATGGGTCTTTTCTTGGAGACAGCATGGAGGAGAAAAATTTTTTTTTTTTTTTTTAATACAGCTTCACTAAAACCCAAGCTTTCTAAACACACAAAAGATTAAACAAAATGAAAAAAGTTACTTTTCCTTTCAAAAGCTTTGTTCAGCTAATTGCTCCTCCGTCTCACTATTTATGGTATCCTGTTTCTTGACTTTCTGTGTCGTGTTCTCTGAGGTTACTGCAATGTCCTGTCCTTCACACAGTCAGAGGTTAGCCACAGTGACATTACAGCAGCCTGCACAAGGAGGATAAAAAGCAGATTTGCTTTTCTGTCAGCCACTGCTGAAACACAGATGTTGAAAACTGTTTAAGATCATGGGGTTTGTTTCTTGCAGTGACAAGCTGGCAGGAGCTACTCTCCTTGTTACTTATCAGAAGGAATTTAGCTGCCTTTAACATGATCTCTCCTTGCTGCTGTCTTAACTGTTCTTTCAGTATCTTTCTGACATAGACCAAGTCTAAAATGTCATCTTCTCATGTCACATGTTGTAGTTTAGAAAGAAATATTTCTATTACAGAAAAAAAAGTCTCTCTTTATCTAGTTTTAGGACGTAAGCATAAAATGGAAAATGTAGAAAAAATATTCAACCCTTAACTGTGAGTACTATGTAACTGTAAGCTTATCTTTACTAGTACCATTACTGTCTCACATTTCAGGTATCTATAAGATATAATCATCCTTCTAGATATAAACATTTTCCCTATATTATTTATGTGTCTAGTGTTGTACAGAAATGAGCTTTGGGACAAGCTTTTTATAGCAAGTTTCTGGTCAATGACAAAACAAAAATAATGACCAAGCCCATTCTGACCAAGGGACTATAGAATCATGGCCATGTGGAAAAGATCATTTTCTGAAATAGCTACTTTTGTTTTCTCTCATGGGTTTCATGGTCAATTCTAATCTGCAGCTCTGGATTTCTTATATATAGGAGAGGAGTGTTTAACATAGCAAAAAATAATCAGGATTAACCAGTGGTTAGATAGGTCAGGGAAACACATTATGCTGGATGAAGTCTTGACAATTTTGTTCAGTACACGGCCTTGGATGGAGTAACTTTCCAAGGAAGATATACTAGCAGGTCAATCCAGAATGCTCTAAGACAGGTCTGATATGTATAACTGGACTAATGACAAAGACTTCTCGACTATAATTGGAAAAAACTGTTTCACCTGCTACTGACTGCTGTTTTCTTCATGTTCCCAAGCAGTGTGAATCTTGTAATCAATAAATAAATAGGACTATACAGATCTTTTGTCTGCAAGAAGCACGTACAGCTGTGTGGGAAATGAAAGTGGAACAATATAAAACTCCCAGCTAAATACAGTTAGAACATTTGAATAAACTGGGTTAAGCTCTCTGAAGAAAATCACAAGTTAACTATTAACAAGTCTGCAAAGCTAAACGGGGAATAGCAGACCACACAAGCCAGTAACCACAAAACAGTGACTAATTGTGTGCGCTCGTGACATTCAATAAACAGCAGGTTAGAAGAGGATGCAACGTCTAAATATAATACATTAGTGTCACAGCTGCCACTGTCTATATCACTTTTCTCCCTGTTTTCAAGATGAGATTAACTGTATTATCTATAAATAGTTCAAACTGTGCAAGTCCTTTACCTACAAATAGTACACACAGTTCTTCACAAAGCACCTTTCTCAGGCTGGTCTGAACCAAAGGAAAGATGTGTTGTGTGATGGTGGAGATGATGCTGGTGACAGCTGGTGGTTGCTGAGGCTAAAGGCTTCAATGCAACCACAGACCTGTGACAGCAATGGTATAAGCTTCTTCCAGATTTTGCCATTATTGTTATTTTATGTTAATCGGCGTGAGTTAACTCTGCAGGTGAAAGATTTATCTATAAACCTTGGCATCTTATTTCCTTGGTTACCAAGTGTGACCTTGATACTACTTCTATTTTCTAGCCACGAGAAAATGCATTGCATAATCATATACCAAGACAAATGTATGCCCTTAAGTAATATAACCTGCTGGAATAAAATGAAGTAGTTGAGAACATATTGAGATATTTTCCAGCAGGGATAGAGAGCCACTCCCAGCAGCTGGCAAAAATTATCCAGAGAAAATAAGTGTTCACTTTTAATCTTGCACATATCTTTTCTATCAGCAGTTTCTGTAATCCTTCTGATTAGTTGGGTCTGATAGTCCTCTCCACACAAGATCCTGTAATCATTCTCTGATAGCCCTTATTGTCAAAAACCATGAACCTCTTTCAAGCTAAATTTCTTCCAAGCAATAATATTCCCTTTCCCAGAATCATACAAGACTCTCAGTTTGCATTTCATGCTTTGAGAATGACTTTCTCCTTCATCAAAACAAGAGTAACATTTGCCTCTTTCCCCAGTTTGAAGCAATTTGGAAATCCATCCTCCCTCTCTCCTTCCTATCCTGTTCAATCCTCTTGTTCCCTTTACCATATTACAGAAGGCTGCATTCAGAGTCCAGTGGAACAAGGTAAGCAGCTCCTGGCCAGAAGTAGTGTTAGAAGAAAGCCTTTTGTACCCAACACCATGGTCAGCCAGACTGTGCTCATTCATAAACAGAAACAATCCCCATCTCTCCACAGCCCTGCTGTAGGGCCCAGGGAAGGTGGGCAGTACAGTTCAGTCAGACATGCAGCACATTCCTTCTGCCACAACAGCAGGCAGCATGTCAAAGTGCAAGACACCTGGGCTTTGGTCACATGCATCTGACCAGGAAAAGAGATTGGAGTTTCATGTCCCTGTCTGCTCTCTGCGGGAATGCTGAAAGGAGCTACAAATGCATTTGTACCAGCGTAAAATTCTCCCTAACCTTTGTCTCATTGGCATTATGTTGTGCTAGAAAAATATATTTATTTTACAGTGTAATTTTAAAGGCAGTCAGGAAAAGTTTCCTGAAGAAACATAGATACTCCTTCATTTTAAACACCTTTAAGAACAATAAGTTGTTACTCATTGAAAGAAGTATTTTCTCTAGATCTAAGTACTCTCTATTTATATTATTGCTTTCATTATGATACAAACAGAAGATACTCTGATCTAGAAAACAGATAAAATATCTCAGCCATTACAAACTAGCAAGCTCAATTCACTATTTTTGAAATAAACACGGCTCTTTTATCATGGGATACGGCAGTAGTAACATTAAATGTTCACTAGTAGTTAAAATTTAGGCAACAAATACATTAAAGTAAAAACATAAGTAGAAATACCAAAATTCTGAAATTAATGTATCAAATTAGTCAAAACTAGTTTTCATTTTCTCACATTTTCCTGGGCAATATTTACCGAAATTTGGAAGTCCACAAAAATGTTCTTTTGAGACATTTTACTGCCAAGCTGCTTTAATTGCACTTTCTGGCCAACGCTATACTTCCTGGAATTTACTTTACAGATCCTTGTGTGAAGTGTCCCATTCTGCACGGAAGTGGAAAAATCCTCATTCAGCTTTTTAGTTGCAGTGAAATCAGCTGTTCCATACTTAGAGGTTAGGCATGTTGCTAGAAGCTCAACAGCATTTTTGCCTCCTAAAAGCAAATGATGAGGAGCAGCCCTTGTCCTATGCCAAGCTGAAATCCAGGTGCTGAGGAGCCTCTAGTACCTACACACACTACTCTGAAGATGGTGAAGCTCCCAGCCCTTGCTTCTGGAGCAGCTCTGCTCTGTACCATTTGAAGTATCCAATAGCACCCATCCAAGAGGTAGATAGCTTGTACTGGAGGTAGACTGAGGCTTGAAGTAATTACCCTTCTGAGGTGGTAAATATTATCCTGAAATTACAGAGGAAGTTTGAAATATTGGTGTTCTATTTGGAAGCAAGTTCTGAATTTGGTATTCCTTGAAGCTAGACCAGAGAGGCTGTCTTCATATCTTCTCTAAAAAGTGCACACAGGCTAACCAAACAGCAAACAAGTGTCTGAATGTCAGGGCACGTGACAGACAAGATGGAATTCAGGAGACCTACTCTTGCCTACTTGTATCTGTCTTGCTGCTCCTTAATGCCTGGTGAATGTGGCATGTCAGGAAAGCAAACAAGCTCCAGGTATATCTGAGCTCTGAGGGACTGTCTCCAGCATGGGGCAACTCAGACTCCTTACACGAGCAGTCTGGTTGATTGTCCCTTCAGCAGGGCAGCATTTTCATTACAAGACATTTAAATTGAAAATTGTCATTAATTGATCCACAAATAGTTGCTTATAAACATCTAAGGCTGAACAGCAATCAATGTCCATACTCCTGGAGGCCTTCTAGTGGCCTCAGTGGTCCCAGATTCATGGGTATGGAAGCAGAAAGCTATGCCATTGCTTGTCATATCCTGAAAAGCCTGAAGCCATGGGGCAGAGTCTACAGATTCACAGCAGTCTCACAGGGAAGATCAGATATACCCAGTTCTGTGGACTCCTGGTCTTTCTGCAGATCCATATGAACAAGGAGTATGGTAGCCCAGTGTCTTTAATCCTTGGGCTGCTCTCAGGGGAGGCAACCACAATCTCATCAGCCTTAGCAGCAGCTGAAGAAAACTGAAATCCTTCTCCCATACAGAAAAGTGTATCTCCATGAAGGTTTTCAGTAGCTCTCTTTCTTTGACTGGATTATTGAGCTGACTTTGACTGTCTCTGAGGGTTTATTCTACATTTTGGGTCACAATGCTGACAAGACTAGTTTATGGTTTAAACCAAACCTCACTCTAAGGCAAAAATACACCAAAGCAATCCCAAGAGTTCAAGGAACTCATTCACTCAATAACAGAATTACCAAAGGCTTTGTCTGCTCTTTTATCATTTTTGGGCAGGTTTTCTTGCCTTCATAAAGATCATTGCAGCTTCTATTTAATGTAATGACCTTTACAGAAACAATGACAGAATTTCACACGGGTGCAGAGGCATTCGGACCCTTAACCATTTTGGGAGATTCTTGCAAGAGACAAGTCACCAATCTGAAAGATAAAAGATGAAGATGATGCAAAGTAATATTAGCACAGTAGTATTCACTGATCTGTAGCTTCAGGACCATGTTAATACATTAAGTAGCATTTTCACCAACTCATGGTGGGTATTATCCCCACTATGAGAAAATGAAACTAGGAAGAGAATCCCATATAGAGTGAAAGGATCTTTTCCACAAGAAGTCTGTGGAAAAAAAATTACTGGATGCCTTAAGGTTTTATTCTCAGCTAGTGTGCCACTAGTTTTGGGCTCGATGACATTTAAAATAGCATTGTGTCATGTTCCACTATGATGTCACTTAATGACTTCAGTCAGGATGTGAGAGGCTCTGTGTAAATGCATCAGAATTAGACCAGCAATTTAAACATCTCACTCAGACCAATGAAATTTTCTTTCAGTTAATTTCTCATTCACCAGGTAATTGTATTTTCATGCTATTTCATGTAGGAGAACATGAAAAACAAAGGCACAGATTTAAGACAGTCAATTATTCTCTGTATATCTCATAATAATTGTACATCAGATTAAGGATCTATTACACTGCTTCCATTCCTACATAATTTACTGTTTACTTACTTGGGTCAGGAATTACTGACTTTCAGTTCACAACATCTCTATTGCATTTACCAGTATAAAAAGATTAAAATATTACTGAGACCTAGACAGTTCCTGACACTTTGGGTCTTAGCTGTGGTAGGAACAACAGTAATACAACTCCAGAGTGACCCTGTTGGTATTCCAGTTTACTGAAGCCAAAGCATGAGTCATACTTCCTCCTGTCAACAGTGCATGGGTCATTCACAGGGATTTGTCCTCTCAGGAGGGAGAGCTGGCTCTGTTACCTGACTTCCTGCTGGGAGAGAACACTCTGAGGAACCAAAAGTCCACTGATCCTTTTTGGTGTCTCTAGCCCTGGCCCTGGTCAGGTCCCATGCACTGCAGCTCTGGTCTTTTTTTCATGCCCTGAGAGGCAGAGAGTTGATGCAATTCATGCTACAATCGCTTCCGCTCCTGGGTGAGGTTTTACTGACTTGGCCTTGATCTACAGCTTATGTTGACAGGAGCTGACTTAAACAAGGATTAAATATAGTTGTGCCTCAGTGTGACTATTCACACATACAAGGAAGGTGATGAAAAATAAATGAAGAGTGTATTATAGTTTTTTTCTACTTTGTAATATATTTAAAAGCTATCTCCCACTGCTGTTCTCTTTTTCCAAATTGGCTGGATGCTGGGATCTAATTCCCTGCTGTTTTGCATTTAAGAGGGAAAAAAATGCTGCTATCACAAGTTATGTTTCTGCAACTCCCAGTTTTTAAATATGTAAATACAAGGGTATTGCTGAGAATCAGACCTAGACAGCAAGATTTTTAGCTGAAGTCAAATGAACTCTTCTGATTTACCCAAACTGATTACCCCAATTTGGTCTTTACTTGAAGCTTAATGTGCTTCATGTTTGAACTTCCGAAAGAAATCTGACAGGAACTGACTGACAAGCCCACAGCTGCATAACAAAGCAGCTTGCACTTTTCATTTCAAATCATATTTAGTTAAGACAAGCAAATTCTTCATTGGCATGAACTATCCAACAGAGGCATAGAGAAGATAATACAAAGAAAATTGTGGGTATCTTTTGCCACATGTCCATTTAACTGTCACTTGAAGACAGAATAGCTTGATTTTTACCACAGTGATTACTGACTAATACTAAATATTTTAATTTCAGCCTTATGGATGATTTTGATGGTCTTTGTCAATTGTGATTAATCAGATATTTGCTCCAAAATACTAGATACCAATGAACTCATGTGCTTTCTGTTAGTAAACACCTTTCTTCCCAGTCAGTGTTCACAAATCCTACTTAAATAAAGCTTCACCACTGTATCATACATAAAGATTCTCAAAAATTATTTGTCTGTATGCAAGAAAGGTCAATAATTTCTCAGAGAAATAGTAGGCTTCAGTTAAACCTCACATATACTAGCATTTTCCATGGTTTTAGTTGATCTTGTCCCATTTTGTTTCTCCAGTTGGGGGTGAGATGCTAAGGACTTCCCAGTAGCTCACTATGAGTTGCCTAAAAATGCAAGATGACTACAGTATGATGCAGACTTATTCCAAGAGATTATAAACATGAAAATAGCATCTAAAATACTGATATCATGGAAATCTCAGACAGCTCATCTCTTTGGCAAAGACAGACTCTGTAAGCAGGGAAGTCACAGGGGTTATGAGTTTGAGTGATTTCAAATGAATGTGTCCAGCCAACCACACTACATTGAAAAGACAAAACTGGTATATTAGAAAAACAAGGCTGTTTACAACTTCAGAGCATTTTAGAAAATAAGCTCTAGTGAACAAGCAAATCAAGACAATTTGTTTTGCTTCAAGAGCTAGTATGAAACAGATTTCAAAATGTCTGATTCTAATATAATGAAAGAGCCTGATGAACTCTTCAAGACAATGAAATTCTTAAAAATGAAGGAGACTTGAACAAATGGATATGCTTGTAAATGCTGTTTAATGTTTGCGATACAGTCAGCTCCCTGATTATAAGAACACTTCACTCTGGTGACAGAAGGCTTGCTGATCATCAACTTGTCAAAAAAGATGCAATTTTGAAACTTAAATCAAATATGGATTTTTTTTTTTTAACCCAGACTCTTATAGACCTCGTTCTTGAATGTAAAAGAAAGAGTTTAAAATGCTGCTATTGAGAATTGTGAACAGCAATACTTACAAGGGCAAAGCAGCACCCAAAATGCTTTATAAAAGAAGGAGTTATTTGGTATATATAAATAAAACAATATAAAACAGGATTTCTATGTGTGGAAGAGCACACCCAGAATATGAAGAAGAAAACTTTAACATTTTAGCCAGCAATGCTAAGTGTATCACATTTTTGCGAAATTATTTTGTGACTCATTTTCAAATGGATCAAAATTATTTACAAAAATCTTGTCTTATCCTGGAGGGGAAAAAAGTTGAAAAACTAGGAAAAAAATCGTTGTGTATAAATTAAGACATTAATTAGAGCCCTGTGTGATAGCTTAAGCAGGTGAAATTATCTGGTAAAATGCAGAAACTATTTGCCCCTCTCTCACTAAAACAAGCAAACAAAGCCAAAAGCAAAAGGAAATGCTTCAGAAGAGATTCCAATACCCAAGATTAAAACACATTAACTGAAAACATGTGAAAGAAGAGAGGATAGGATGGGAAACCAGTGGCTGCGCATTTCAGACATGTTAGGGCCATGTGTATGAAAACTTTTGAAGGATGGGGCATTAGAGGGCAATGATGAGTCGATCATAAAATGGCAAACTAACTCTCACCATAGCAATGACAAGATTTTTCTCCCAAAATTTTGGGACCCATGAAATATCACCTGATGATTAAAACTATATTTACTAATTAGTTGCATAAGAAAGAAGCTATTGGTTAAAAAACAAGAACAAGAACAAAAACAAAAACAAAAACAAAAACAAAAATTACTCAGAAATTTATCTTAATCAGAAGGAAAATAAAAATATTTTCATATATTCATTGAAAGAAGCTGTAGCAAATAGATGATTTCTTACCAGGAAGAAGGGGGAAAGCTAGGGAAGGAGAAAGAGGGACATTCAATATATATGTATACTCTTTTCTCATTTTATTTATAATATTTCCAGACAAGAGACAAACTAGGCTAGCTTCATTAGAAAGTATAATGCAAAGGCTGAAGTTTCCATGATCAAGATTATGTCTAGAATATATGATTCATAGCTAGTTTTAAAAGACAAAGTGCATAAAAACTATTAAGTTATTTAGTCTAGACTGTAAATATGAAATAACAGCAGAAGACTGAGATGAGATCATGCACATGATAAATACTTGCTCCAAAACTAACTGTCAGGCAGGATTCAGTACTATCTAGTTTGCAGAATGTGTATTTCTCTATTGTTATCTCACAAAATATGTAATATTGCCCCAGATGTCTATATGAAATGCAAAACAGTCTGGTTTTCCTTCACACATACAATATGAGAATTTGAGATGGTAAAAATATTTTGAAAATCCATCTTGAAAGCAATAAAAAATTGTTAGAGACAGAACTTGAACAGGACTTATTGACGTGTGCATTGGGATTCAGTCCATTCAGAAGATTTAAGATGGGCATGAGGAAGCTACTTTTGCTGCTGCTCTTTGTAGGAAAAAAAGAAAAAAGCAATCTGAAAACCATGGACCCAAGGAACAGCTCCCATTATATATCGCTGGGAAAAAGACTATTAGGGCAGTATCTAATAATGGAAGACTTGACATATTCTGTGAGAGTAGTGCCAAGCAAATTCTCCAAAGGGGACAAAAAGGGGTGGTGTACCTTGCAAAGAAAAGATGACACAGCAGAAGTACTGAGCTTAGGGAGAAGCTTTGATACAGAGAGTACAATCTTGTAAAAAGAAAAGAAGCAAAGAACATCTCAAGCAAAAATTAATTGAATTGGGTAGTTCTCCTTCCCAAATCTCCTACACTGCCTTCCTTCCAAAGCATTTGCACCTCCTCCATACCAGCAAATACTCAGCTCCGCAGTAAAAGCTAGTAGAAAAGGTTAAATATTCATAAAATTTGAAAACAGAGGATAGCTACACTCAATATGCAGTTATGTATTCTTAATCATTTAGAAAGCTGTCTTAATGCCTACCACTGCAATGGAAATATTATTATTACAAATGGATAAAAATAAATATTCTAAATTTTGAAGACATTGTTTTAATTTTTTTTACAAAAAAACATTCTTTTCTTGGTTTCTCTGTTTCTTTTTCCTACTCAAGTGCTTCAATTTACAGAGGACTAATAGACAGGAAGAGAGATGCAAAGGAAAATGAGTTTAGTGTGACAGATCAAAACCAACTTCTTTCCTTCAGCATCTTGGCTACTCAGATTACTTTAGGACTATGTTATCACATGGGTGGAGCAGTTCAGGGGCACAAAATCCTTATTTATGCTGATGTTTGAAGGTGAAAATTGCAGCTGCTTATATGCATTCAAAGTAGTAAAGTACAGATCAAGTCAGTGAATGTTTTTTAATTATTTAAGGAATGGAGATGGTAGATGAAAATAAGGAAGCAAATGCAGCCTCATCAGAAAGCCAGACATAGGAAAAAGAAGACTCCAATTTCTGTCATTGGAATAAGAGCAGACATGAGCAGAAGCTGTTCGTACCATATCCAGTCTTTCTACCTGCAAATTTGCTTTGCAGAGGCATGAAGCAGAATTAAAACAGGTGAGGGAGGCAACCTTGCTCTGCAGCTCTGGTCCTTGCAGGCTAAATGCCACACTGTTAGGATTACTGCAAAATCTTGTCATCAGTGAAACAAGGAATTTAGGGTTTAGTTTTCTACACAAGAACAAACTGCACTGAGAATGACACAAATCCAATCAATATCAATGTACCTTTCCAAACATCTCCTGTTTTTACAGTCTACAAATTAAGCATCAATGCCAGCTTTTAGAAGTCTCTTTTCACACCTAAAGAAACCAAGACAAAAAAAAAAGAATAGTGACACAGTGTAGGACTAGATAACAAAATATTTACCAATTTCAGACAGTTTCCATGTCTTGAAGTATTTTTTGTTTCAAAGCAAGGATAAAGAAGCAGTATTAATGGTAAGACAAAAAAAAATGCAGTTCTGTCCAGTAAACAGTTCAAAATTAAATGGAAAATAGTTTATGTTCTCTCTTTTTCAGTTTCATGCTGTTCAGACAAGGCTAAATAACCTTGACATTAAGACTCTAAACTATATTTGTGAGATCAAGTTTCCATTCCCAGCCTCGGCTGAAGAACTGCTGCATCATCTCAGCCAGGCTTGTTCCCTCTTTGTGGCTTCAATTTCTGTCGGTACACAAGGGGTAATACTACAGTCATACTCAGCTTTCTACAATTTATTACATTTTAAATTGTAAGACAGACAATGAATCCTGCTGCTTGTTCATGTAGATGCAAAAACAATCCTGTTTTTGTCTTGAAGCTATTCAAATGGTTTTGTTGTATGCTGTGCCTTTGTATTTGTGCTTAGAGCCTGCACTGCAAGTGCTGATATATCAGGATGCAAGGCGATCTTGCAGCCTGTATAGAACCAGATGATATCCACGGTCAGATGAAAAACTCTGCCCCTCTCACACACGAGCACACCAAGCCACCTGTCTGCACTGGTCTGGCAGTCAAAGGAAGTTCAAAAAAAGCCACTGGGAAATGCTTGTGGTATTATCTGAGCCATATCTTGTGAAAGATTAATTTCAATAATTTTATTACAGGCGCAAGGAGAGATGAGTGCATGAACTGCAAGTTGCCTACCATAGAGCCTCTCAAAAACAAAAAAGGAATTAAAAAGGTTTATGACATCACTGTTCCGCAGTCATAGAGCATTCCCCACCTGAGCAGAGAACTGATTTACTTCAAGCAATGAAAAACATGCTCCAGAGCCATGGAAATTGCATGTCTCCCATGCAAGGGATCCAAACAAGAAAAATGGCTGTGGAAAATTGCTGCTAACTGCCAGCCAGCCTCATTTCCTCATATGTTGTATTACGTGGCATAACACTGCAAACTATGCTTTGAAGAGCAAATCTGCCCTGCCAGCTGGACTGTGCCAGTAACTTTCCTGCTCAGCTCTACTATTTTAATGATCAGTGTCAGAATCCAGTGTCATTATCACTCTTCCACTGTGTCATCCTCAACTCTTGGACTTAAGACCATCTATTAGTATCCTTCAAAAAAAAGTACCAGTAATGCTACTCTACACATGTTCTTGATATACAGAGATGAACCAAAGTCATACACAGCTTAGAAATATCTAGAATAATTTCTAATATAATTAATTCAGCACTAACATCCCAGCTATTATCTGATGCAGAGTTAAGAATAGAAGACATTTTCACAGCCCTGCTTCAAGACAGTGGTTGGACAGGAGGCTGTTTGTAGGACAGTTATTAGGCCTAATAATAAAGATGGAGGCAAAAAATATCTTTTGTCCAATAAATGGTCAAAAATAAAAAAGAAAACAGTTTATATTCCTTTTTTTCTGCAGTTCCTTTCTGTCCAGAAAAGGCTGAATGACCTTGAAAACAAGGCTTCAGACCATACTTGTGAGATCAGTTTCCATTCCCAGCATCTGCTGAAGAACTGTAAGACTTAAGAATCCTCTGTTGTTGCACAAAGATTGAATTTCATTAACATGAAACAAACAAGCCTGGGTTCAGAATGCTGCAAAGTAGATCAAAAGGTTAATTCTTCCTTTGATGGAACAAGAAAGAGCTTTTAATACTTCAGCATGCCCACAATGCTGATAGTAATACGGGATTGTGAGTTTGTCAGTCTCAGGCTGAAAGGTGATAGCATTAGTCACTTAGGGGAGATCTGGGCCTGAATCCTGCTGGGTGACAAACGCGTGATAAAGCACTTTCACTGACAAACAGCAGAATGCATAAAACACACCAAGATTTCATTGCCGGAGCACAATCTTCTCTAATAGAAACAATAGCTCTCTGAAAGCAGCTTTGTTTTTAGAAAAACAACCCCACTGGGTTTTGATTACTATGCTAGTGCTCCATCAGTGTCGACAAGATTTCATCCATGCAGACAAAACCTGATTACAGGCACTCTTTTTCCTTGCGCATCTTTACCTTTTCCCCTTTTTTGGGTGGGAGAGGGTGTGCAAAGTTGCCAGATTTTTTTTTTTTTTTTTTTAGTTTTGTCTTTTAGTTCTAGATATTTTCCCAAAGTGCTTTTGTCCAAGTTGTAGAAACACTTTCTGAAGGTTGAAAGACCTTCAGTTCATCTCTTACTCACAAGGTAACAGAACGGTCTCCTAGTGGAATAAAAGCTGGACAAAGCATTCTTTTCTCTTTGGGTCATTTTCCACAAACATACTGACTGGGGTTTGGGGTCTTTTCTTGGGTAACTGAATATTCTAGAATTGTCAAACTAATGGTATTTCTGCTTTTTTTTTTTCCCTTAAAGATGAAAATATTAAATGTTTCAGTGTTCCCAGAGTGAAATCATAGGTTCCAATACATGAAGATGAAGCAGAGTATTTTGCTCTGTCTCAGCACAATGTCAAACCACAACTCCCTTGAGTGGCATATGCTTCATGCCCACACTCTCCCCTGGAGGCTGAGCTCTCCTTCAGTTCACACCTTCTCTGAGGCACAGTGACCTCCCTTCTTGCTCTTTTATGTAGTGCAGGTACCATCAAGTTTGACAGACAAATCCAGGGACTAAAAATAGCTCTCTAAATCCATTTTATTGCTTGAAAAAATGTTCAACTGTTTGGTTTTTTTCCCCCTCAATGAAAGCTGTCTGCAAAAAGAATCTCTTTGCAAATCTGTTCGGCTGAAACCCCTTTCTCCATCAGGTGTTTCCTTTAGATTTTCTATTTGAGTCCGAGATTTATTTTTTTATTTTTAGTAAAATTTTTTTTTTTATTTCTACCCTATTTAGATATGGGCCTTTACAGCTGGGGGGCAGGAAAGGACAGGAGAGAAAGGGAATTCTGCTTTACCTATGCATCGAGCTATTTTCACACAGACTGTTTAGATCTCACTTCCTAGTTTGGAAACCAACTTGTAAGCTTCCACTGGTGTTATGAAAAAAAATGCTTCTGTGCTTAATGCCTGGTATATGTGGCTGCTCCTCCTATGCTACATTCTAAAGATCCTCCACTTGAACATGTATGTGGTACCACACACTGGGAACTGCAGTCTTTGCAAACTGCCCTTCATAAACACAGTCAATGTTGCCATATACTTTATTTTTTAAAAGCACTAATTCTTGCGAAGTAAAATATTAGTATGTATGCTGTCCACCAGTCTGGAAAAAGGTAGAGAAGAGGGAAGTTCTTAGACAATAGCTTCCCACACCATCATCTTTTTGAGTCTTTAAGTGGCTGGTAGTGTCATGCAAAGAGAAATGGTATCTGCATTCATCTTCAGATGACAGAGATTTCCATTACTTAAGCCGTTGGCAAAACCAACTCCAGCATTTACTGTAATAGAAATCCAAGCTTTTTTGCAGCTTCCTGATAACACTGTAACAGATATACTGTTCTGGAAGTACTGTTATCTTCAGGATGCTATTCCCATTCATTGCTGAATTTGGTTTGTAGGAGAAACTAGCACAACATTTTGAAAACAAATCCAGTCCCTTATGGAAAAAGACTTAGTCCGTCTCCATCATCTTTTACCATTAATTTTGAGGGATTTTCCCTCTCTTTCAGTGTAACTCAGTCAGATACTTTATCTCAGCTCTCAGTCCAGATTCAAAGACAGGAAAACAACTACAAACTACCTCACTGCAGAAGTGCTGTGTACCAAAGAATACACTGACTTCTATTAGGGAGAAAGAGATCTGAAAAAGAGGATTCTGGGTTTATTTCATTGTTAGCAAATGCCAGATTTCATTCAACCTGATTTTTAAAGTATATAAAACAACAAGCTATCCCCCATCAGAATAATTTTTAAACAATTACTTCAACCCATTGGGTCCTTTAAATCCCAGAGCAGGAAAATATAATTTAGGAAATAACCCAGCTCTAGCTGATGATACATTTATAGCCAAGCACAGGCAATGAAAGCCTTTGCCATTTTAGTCAAAACATTAACTCAGCAGGTGCTGCCCTGCACAAAATAGGACCTGGTTCTGAAATTAAAGACTCTGTCTGGTGCATGAGCTTTTACTTTGGCAGAGGAATCAAAGGTAGATAATGCCCTTTCTAGCTTTTAACTCTGGAGTGAGCAGGGGTCAGCTTCTGTTCAAAAGCTTCAGGGCATTCGGTCCACAGATTCCTTTCAAACCATTCTTCTAACCAGGGACTGATGGACTGCATTGGGTCCTAGCTCCCACTACTATCTTCAATATATCCCTTAAGCCAAAGGCAGCAATCAGAAAATAAGTCCATTGTGTTCATTCAGGCATTGACACCACGGGAACTGGTTGTGAGGCTGGTATGGAGGGCATATCCATGTCACTTCTCCTGTTCAAAGGGATCTTGTTGGGGACTGAAAATATGGCCCTTCATTTCCAGGTGTAGTTCACTTTTGAAATACAGTATTTCCTGGTGGAAGGATTTCTTACCAAGATCAACCTTCACACTGCTGGCAACAAACAAACAGGGATCTGCAAAGCTTCTTACCATAAGAAAGGCTTATCACAGACACAGTATTTGATCATGCCCCAAACTGTGCTGGACACCTCACAGCACTGACCCTGTGCCCCAGAGCTGTACGCCACATCAGGTACCGCAAAGAGGCAGGAAGCAGTGGGGGGAAACAAAACAAGAAACAACAGGAATCCAAGAGCAACACTTCAGATGGGATGTGGGCACAGCAGGGCTCGTTGTTCCTAATGATCCACAAGAGAGCTCTGGTTGCCTCCTGTTTGTGGAAGGTTCTGTTCTTGTGAAGAGATTTTAGCATGACAAGTGACAACGGGAAGGTATTCTTGCCATGCTGAGTATACAGCCATCTCACTGACTATTGTATAGCACAGAGATATGTCCATGTTTAAAATTAGCTACACTGGGTACAGTGTGCAATATTGATCTCATGGAGTGAAGGTCGAATGGGAGCAAAATCCAGCTAAGGAGCTGAAGAAAATGAGCTTGTGCTGGGCTCTGTGCTGCACTGAACCAGTGGCAAAATGAGGCAGTTTAAATCTCGCTAGCATGCATCTCTGAACATACCACTAGTTTGAAGGCAGTGTAGACTTATCTTGACTTAGGTAGATGCAATAGACAAAGAGACATTACCTCCTCCCTCTCACACAAAGATGCACATGTGATTTGACAAATTTTCATCTTCCTTCCACAGCTCTTCTTGGGTCAATCCACACCAATTGCCCCACAAAGCAGAATCCTGGCATAAGTATGACTAAAAGATTGTTTTCTTCCTATGTTTTCAGGGAGGTCTCTCTGGAACTGTGGAGTTTTGTGTATTGTTTTTTTGTTTGTTTGGTTGGTTTTTTTTATCTTAGCACATTTAATTAGCTGGAGAACAAACCTATAACTCTTCCAGTTCCAGAGTTAGTACAGTTATTGTTATCAGCTGGGGATCTCTGCATCACAGTCTGTTGGGGAGTATGTACATACCCTTACAAACTTATTGAAGGGATCTCACATGAGTTACTATTATTCTTGAAGAGTTGAGTCATCAAGAGGAGAAACCCTTAATGCCTGGAAGCTCCTAATGCTCTTGAGTTCTCCAAGCCAGGGTAGCAGGTTATTTCTCCAACCTTAAATATGTACAATGGAAAATATTCAAATAATGTCAACATTAATCTGAGTGGGCTGTGGGGAAAAATTTCTTGTGCCAACACCTAGGTACCTAGTGTCGGAGATTAAATCTATTTGAAAGGTTTCTACATAAAAGTAGCCACATTTCCATGCAGCAGAATTCTCAAAATTTGAATGTAAAGTACCCAACGTTAGTTTCTGGCTTGAAAAATATTGACCTCAGATTGAAAACTCAGAGGAAGAATCAAAACCAAGAGTGCAGTATTCACAGCTTGCTGATGAAGTATTCACATCTGGATATGCCCTCCTGGCTACAGCATACACAGTGAAAGTGTTCTCTAAGACTCCCAAGCAATAAGAGCACAGGCCCATTAAACCTGCAGGGGTTTGAAGGACAATGTCAAAGAATCATAAAAATTACAAGCCCTATTAATTAACATCCTGCCTATATGTCTGCCAAGGAAGGGATTATTTTATTTGACTCATCCAGCTTTAAAATGGATGAGGAGATCCCATTTTATTGCAGAGGAGCTCTAATTAATGTTCATTTACAGCTCTGGGGAGTTAATTCCAAATCTGACCTGCATATACAGCATTGCAGCCATCAACACAAAACCAGCAAAAGATTTGGAGCTCAAGAGCAGCTATGTCTCTGTCTGTGATATTCCCCTGGTTTACTCTTTGTCCTTCCTTTCTGATACTATCTATAAGAAAACAGGATTTATTTAGCAGTTCATCTGCTCCTGCTGCATAATCCTCTGCAGCACATTGCTGGCAGTTGCAGGGATAATTATGTGACCAGGAAGGATCTGGCAGCGGGTATCGCCCAGTGGCAGGAATGAATGAATTTGAAAAGATTAACTTATTTCCATGAAGAGTCCTTCGAGAAAGAGCAATGCTGAGAAATCAGTAGGAAGGGATGTCTTTCCAATAAACCCACAGAATTTGCAGGTAGTACCTCAAATCTGTCTACCCAGCACTGTCCCAGCACTTTGACCAAACCGTTTACCTTTGCCACATCTCAGGTTTCTCAGCTGCAAAGCACGGACAAAATACTCCTGACAAAGGTGTTCTGTTTCCATCTCAATACAGGGCTTGTAAGTTGGGCGCTGCTAAAACATTTTCAGATTCATGGAACTACATTTAAATGTTATTAAACACAGAAGACAGTTGAATCCCTTAACAGAATGTGCTTTTAACAGGGCTCAGTGTTTTCTGAAAGGGTTTTTGTATGGTAATGTGACATTTCACAGCCTACATGTAGGCAATTATCTTTGAAAGAAAAATGACCATTTTTAAATTTTTTTTTTTGAGAAGAGCCTTAGATTAAAACATATTTCTTCGGCAGCTGATATGCAGAAGGAGAGAACTTGGATACAAGGCTGATTCAAGACCTGGAGCTGTTACTTAAGGTACTAGAATTAAGAGGCTTGAGGAGGCCTTAGTGAGGGGCATTCAAGTGACGTCAGACTATGGCACCAACTGGAACCACTGTTGTCGTGCCTGTAAATTATTTTGCAGTATCTCCTAGGTCTTCCACAACTGGATTGCTGTGCTCCAACAAGATTCCAAATTAATGACAGAAAAGAATAACTAAAAGGCTTGTTGTTGCTGCTTAGCATCTCAAAATTGGATGGACTGTTGTGTAAACAGGACATGCAGAATTAAACATAATATCTGATTTTATTGGTTTGAGTGAAAATTCACTAATAATTCTCACTGTTGTCAGAAGGCATTATTACTTGCTCCTATAGCAATGAAATCAGTAGAGTTTTTCTGACAATTATACTGGGAACAGGAAGAGATCTTATGGATAGAGGCTTAGAAGCTGCAGTCTAAAACATGCAAGTCTAAAACATCCATATAGCACCTTTGTTGTGTGAGCAGAAATGTTTATTTTGCTTTTGCTCACAACCAGCACAAAAATTTCCCCTGGCAATCATGCACACAGCATTTCTGTGCACTCACTGTGTGCCTGGTGTCATCCCCTGCTCAGGACACAGGTGATCAGTAGCATTCCCAGATCATGAACACCTGACTGACAAAGACTTCAGGGTGCTTGGTAATCTGCAAGCCCGGAACATACAGCTTGTATTCACAACCATTCCTACCAAACCTGTTTGGTTTTCCGCCTACATTCTTTCTGTTATAATTTGAAATTCATCTGCAGTTCCTACATTCCACAGTTACATCAACAAAAGAATAAATTTAGGTCGCTTCAAACACTTCCTTTAACCACTGCTTTCTTCCATACTCTCTGTCACACATGACAGTCATACATTTATGAGTTTATGGTTGAAAGTGCTCACCATAGGGAGAAATAACGAGGCAGGAAGACAGGTTGGGCAGCAAACTGAAAAGCACAAATGTAAATGTCTTCAGGATTCCACATTTCAGTATCTGTGCTGGATGTCAGTACTTTTGAAGTAATTTTTTATCCATCTGCTTCCCTTGGTGTATAGTCCAGGAGATTTGAAAAATGACAGAGAGTTTGTTTAACAGCATAAAAAATGACAGCCTGGGGTTTAGGCAAGGACTGCATAAACATAAATTGCAACCAGTCCTTTGTAAATAAGAGGGGACAATGAGATGAAAAACACCAAAATCATTTTTTTAAAATAAGTTCTTTTTCATTCAGATTGAAAATAGGACGAGATCTTGGGCAGCTTCATTCATGAGCCTTTTCTTATAAGTAATAAATTGAGTCAATTACAGTAACTTATTCATTCCTTCTACATCTACATTGTATTTCCTGGATTTTGTCTTTCTTAGGCCTGAAGATAATATATGAGCCAGAGAACAAACAGTACCACTCCTCTGTCAAGAAAGTAGGCTATTCAGATTTGTTAATGGAATGGTTTGCTTCTTCCTGTGTATCTGAAGAGCAACCAGGCTGACAGAACAAGGACTCCAGCAGGGAGCAGTAGGCTGCTTACACAATTTCCTATCACCAGAGAGTCTGTCAGAGCAGTAAGGTGTTTATTCTACTGGAAAACAGGTTGGGTGTGATGTTGGTTAAGACTTCTAGCTGAATCATCCCTAATATAAAAAATATATTCCCTCAAGCTCTTCAGGGCTTGGTCTGGTTTTGAAAGAACTCAGTCAATACCTTCATACTGTTGCACATCTCTTCCAAAAACCTGTTAGCCAGTTAAAACCAAATTCATCAGAGGGTGTAGATTTCTCACTAATGTTGTAGAACTAGGCAGACAGGTAGGAAAATGCAGGAATGCTACAAGTGGGGTATGGGAAGCAAGTGGCCTCTCTTCAAACATCAAAGGATCTACAGAAGAGCCCTACCCCAAAATAAAAACCTCTGGGAAAACAGGTTTTATTGGTTCAGCTGCTGCTGGAAACATATATTTGAGCTTTTAATGTCAAGTGAGGGGCAAAAAAGGCTGTTAATGATTCCTGCTATTGCAAGAAACGTATAATATAGCCTTCTCTTAAACTGATCACAGTCCATTGTAAAACCACGTCTGGTTTTTTTTTCCACAATTTTATTTAAAAGTCTGTCCTAGAATGTCCCTGCTCTGACTGTCAGAAGTCTGAAAATTAGAAGGAAGCTCTACTCTAAAGCCAACATTGCCCTTCAGCTGCAAGACCTCTCCCATCTGCTTTCCCCAGACTCGACTGTGAATTTTCAGAACCTCTGCCTTCTTTCACCTGGTTTACCAAGGCTAAACCAGACAAATTGTGTTAATCCTCTTTGTATTAAAAACTCTCCATTCCCATCATCATCTGCTCTGCTTTAGTTCTTGTTTTCTGAACATCCTTGTTCAGATATGTACAAGCTATGCCTTGTATCTTACTGTTAATACTTTATATCTTCTTTCACTTGTTTGATTCAAGTTCCAAGATTATACTTACTTTTCTCAGGTTTCTATTGCATTGACAGCTCACAGATATATTGCATCTTTCTCCCGCTTTGTAATTTTCAACTAATGAACTCTGACTATGTCCCAAAATTTCTGGTTATTAATTTGATGCATGATCTTAATACTTTGAAATACTAAAAATCAACCAGTTCCTCAGACTCAGATTCTTAAGGTCATTTGGTTCTTTCTGTACCACATCCCAGTTTGCCATCTGATGGTATCTCCCTACTTCGGGCCAGACATAATTTCATCATCATAATTTTGGTTTTGTGTCAATATTGTAAGAAAAACCATAAATTGGATTGATCCCAGAACTGATCCTTCACAAGCTCCATCACTAATTTCCCTCTAAGCTGGTTCTTTCAACACAATAACATTTTATCACAATTTTAATGGATATACAGTTCAGTTAATCAGTCTCCTCATCTTGCAAATTTTTGCATATTCAAAACTTTGTGCCCTTCTCAGACTTTCCCTTTCATTCCCTGACGAACTACTCCTATATATTAACATTTACAATAATTCCAGTTAGTATCTTGGACCTACATCAGTCACACTGGCCAGTTCAACATTAATGGGACTCAGCACAATCTCATCGCTAGCCACAGATGATAATTAATGTTTTTCACCTCCACAGCTACTGATTGTGCAGTACAGATGAAGTCGACCCTAAAGCTTGCATTCAGTGGGCATGGTTGCTGTTGGGGAGGAGCATTTCCATCTGACCACTTTTTATCCATAGTTTCAGTACTGTCTTATCTAACTTCAGACAGAGCCAGCCATCTCTTCAGGGTAACTGAAAGCTGTGAGACCATGATGGTTTCAGTTAATATTAGACAGCCTAGAATGGGGGGCATCCACAGAATACTGTGCTTCACATTCTCACCACCTTTCCTGATGTCCTCATGCACACTCTGGTAGAGAAGCTGAGATTTCAGGCTACCTGTATGAAAAGAGGGAACATTTTTACTGGTTAGAAGTTCAGTCCGTAGCACAGTTCTGTTCCTATGGGGTCTGCAAAAGAATGGACAGGGAACAGAATACAAGCAACATATCTGACTATCCAAAAAGTGAAATGTGAACTTGAATATACATAAAGGACAGGAATAATAAACCACATTAATAAAAAAAGTATTTCTTTCAACCTTCTCCCGTATAATTAAATTTTAAGAGTCCTAGATGAAGTCTACTACTAATTGTTGATTCAACCTCTTAAAGAGAATCAGTTTTTTTGATAAGATCAGTTTCCATAAGATCAGTTATCTTGCTGAGAAAGAAGGTGCCCTTCTCAAAATTTCACAAGATAAGCAGCAGACTTGATACCATTATCTTCTAACTAAAGAGATACAAGATATTAGCATACAAAGGAGGGTGACGAGGATGGTGAAGGATCTTGAGGGGAAGCCGTATGAGGAACAGCTGTGGTCACTTGGTTTGTTCAGCCTGGAGAAGAGGAGACTGTGGGGTGACCTCACTGCAGTCTGCAACTTCCTTGTGAGGGGAAAAGGAAGGGCAAGAACCAATCTCATCATTCTCACGACCAGAGACAAGACTGGAGGAAAATGCATGAAGCTGACTCAGGGGAAGTTTGGATTGCATATCCTCAGGGAAGTGGTCACTGCACAAACCTGACAGAGTCCAAGGAGCATTTGGACAATGTTCAAATGCAGGGCCACGTGTTGGACATGATGATCCTTGTGGGTCCCTTCCAGCTCAGGATAGTCTATGATTCTATGATTCCCCTCACAGTAGTTGTGCTTGGGAAATCACAAAAAAGTAAATTCGTAAAGAACTGTCTTTATTACTTTTGGAGACTGGGATTGCAAGACACCTTTTTCCAACAGTTAGTGACCACTGATCTATCAAAAAATGCTCTTAGCATCCAGCCTCTATTTCAAACCACAGAAAGTGGCTACTGTCACTAAACATGGGGAGTTCTACATGCATGCAAGAATTGAAGGGGGACACTTCAATAAACTCCCATTTGTGAAGGTTTTCAATGATCCATTCATTTGTGATCACAATTAAAACAGTGATTTTCCCAATAGAAAAACACAATAAAAGATGCTCAGCTGCTGTACCAAACACAGTTCTCTAGAGGAAAGATTTTTTTTTTTTTTAAATTTATCACTGTAAGCCATTTATTTTATTCAGTCACCTGCTGCCTCCAAGCTCACTGGCCTTGAGTTTTGGCCTAAGTAACATTTATTTGTGACCACTGTTAAAGACAGGATATTGGTCTATATTGTCTATTGTTCTTACTAGGTGCGAGTGGGTTTATATTATTTTATTTATGCTATTAGACTCTATACTTTATATTCAGACACAGCAAGCTCTATCCCAGTGGAGCAGGAGTAACATTAAAGCTGAAATGTTGTAATGTACAACATCAGCAAAAGGCCTCTTTGAGCTGAAAGACGGTGGACTTGCAAACCACGTTTGGTCATGTTGACAGAGTTACACTGATTGTCTGAGAAATTAACAGGCTTGCAACTTAAATAAAACCCTCCAACTTATGTTCTGTAGAAAGCCCATTTAATATTTTATGGTTTATTACCATTCTTTTGGTAAATTATTCAAAGGCGTAGCGCAGCAAAGCACACGGGAAGTCCACAGTGTCAGGTCAATTAGTTGTTTGAGCATTATGTAGAATTTCAAGTATTTCTTTCCAATTACAGAAAAAAGATATTATGATTTGGAAACAAGAAGAAATGAGGTAGGTTAGATATATTCCTTTTTTAAAAAATCCACTGAAATATTTGGGGTTTAGTACCCCAATTGTTATACTTCTCCCTGTCACTACAGTTCCTGCAGCAATGGCAGTTCTGAGGCAAAAACCTATGTTGCTGTGTGCTAGCTGAGAAATCTCAGACATGTAACAGAGAATGTAATTTTTGTATGCCTTTATCATGATTAAGTGAGCAAATTGACTAGCTGCAGAAGCAATCACTCTATTAGGGATTGTTCAACAATCTCATCCAAAATTTGTGGGCAGTTTGCAATTTCAGAAAGTGAGAAAACAGTCATTAGCTGATGCATTCCATCTTCCTGCTACTGTGAGATTGTTCTCTATTGTACATTTCCAACTGATCCCTCCAGGCCACTGAGGCTTTTTAAGTCCTAGATATAAGGAGCCATGCCTCCCTTCGAAGGCTCCTTACAACACAGCAGAGCTCATCAGCAAAGACAGCCAGTCCAAGTATTACTGTTCTTAATTGGGTCTCCTCTATGTCTCTCAAACTATGGAAATAGTTCTATTCTTTTGAGCTGTATATACATACCATTCTGGTGTGTAAACACCCTCAACATGCTCTTAATGACTCCATCAGTTTTGCTATAACTCTGGGGTTCCCAGTTTAGGTGCATTAAATGTTTCAGTATTTAATGGGCAAGAAGATCTCTAATTGTTCACAGTTTTGCTTAACAACTGTTGTGGTAGTCTCCTCATTTTTCTTCAGTCCTCGATTACTCCTTTGACAACATATGCACACCAACCTACACTGAAAATTCAATAAAGAATCCTGAAGCAATAAAGGCAAATTAGAAGCTTAAGATCCTCAGCGTCATCCTTCAAGGACATGATTAGGCTCCCTCCTATTCCTCTACTCATTTAATGTTCTCCGGTGTAATACATGCCTTTGCCATTGTCTTGTTCTGGAAGGAGGCAGCTTTGCCTTTCAAGCTGGAAATCTGAAGAAGCCAGTCAATGCATATTGGGTGCATCAAAATATCCCATTTTAAAATGGCTGCACAGTCTCACACCATCATAATAATCCCATCTTAGACTAGAGAACTTCCTTTTGGGCTTGCCTTTGCAGTTTGACAAAAGTCAGGACTAAATTAACACATGTATTGATTGCCATATCCTGAAAACTCTTGGATCTCCTACAGCTTTCTGCTTCTTCTACAGAGATCAGGAGTGGAAAAGTATTAGTCCTATATGATTCTGTCTGTGACTACACAGTCACATTAATGTAACCTAAGTCCATGCCAATGCTGAATGGAATGGTCCTGCCTAACTCCACATCACTAAGCACTCCCACTGTGCTCCTTGCCTTGAACTAAGAACCCACGCAGGTACAGCGAGCTAGATCAGGTACCTGGTCTGGCAGAAAAAAAGGCAAAGAAAGGCATGGTAAGGCAAAACAAGGGGAAGGAGACAGCAAAGAAGAGGGAAGCAGAGAGTAAGAAGGAGAGGGAGAAGGCTTTATCTAGATGACTTTCCTGATTTATTTTATGTGGCCATATAAATGTTAGTGTTATTGAAACAAACAGAGAAAAACTTCAAGAAGCAGGGAATAAAAGGAGGCTACTACTCTCCATATCAAACAAGCACCTGTACTAACTTGAACCAGCTGCATAACCACGGCTTGTAAGCCACAGAAATCCAGGCTTTCTGGCCAAGTCAACAGACCCACTACACAGGAGCCTCCTGACTTCACAGCTGAGACAATTTCCTTTACCTCACAGCCAAATAGGCAGGAACTACATTTAAGACAGTTTTACTTACAGAAAAGCTGTCAAAAGAAAGAAAAGAATAGAAAAAAAAAGGAATGCTTTAAGTTACCTCAGCATAAAGTCAAGTTGAAAATACCATTTATCAACTAACTAAATAATTTCCAGACATATTTGAGCAAGAGAAGCATGCAGATCTCACACTATTCTTCATTTACATTTAACAGGGATGTTCCAACACAAACAACTCTATCATCCTATTGCATCTTGCTTTCCAAATCATTAGGTATAGACCACAGCCATCAACCAAACTGGCAGTGCAGTGGTGTGATAAAGTAATTCACATAAGTATTTCTACTACCTGGTGTTTCTTCAGTTGTTCCAAGAGGCTCTCAAAGTTCTTCACACAAAGAATAAATTTCATTTAACAGCGGATAAAATATAAAAAACCCTATAGCACTGTAGGAAAACAGAGGCACAGGTCATCAGTGGCTGTAACAACATAGTAAAGTAGTATCATCATGAGGGTTATCCATCTATATAAAAATGTAAAATCTTTAATGTCAGATTCAGTACCAGCAGTGATGTTCACACTGGAAGTTACTACCACTAGCTGTTGCAGATTTTGGATGGACAGACTTCATGACACTGAAATGTCTCACTCCATCTCCCACCTCTCAGTCTAACATTTCAAATGCTGTCAAGAAAGAACTATTTTGTGAGGCATCCAAAGTAACTTTGGGATCTAATGTTTATGCTTTCCCCAAAGGCAGGCCCTGAAGAGACATTTTGTTAGCGACAAAAATGTCACTGAAATACAGAGCCTTTCAGGCAGTTGCTGATTGGCTCAAGGAACAAGACAAAAAGAAAACAAATGCTCTTAGGGGAACCTCTATATTTTTCCTTTATTTTCAGAACAGTATGACAAGTCATGCATCCTTTGGCAGACTGCTTTCTGCTTAGCACCACAGTGAAAGTACATTAGCGCCAGCTCCTATGGTATCAGCTTTACAAACTGTGGGAACCTCTTGGTGAGACAACTGAAACTCAGCTCTGCCAGACTTTTTCCACCTGCCAGTTGGTGATAAATTTATACAATAAGAGACAGCAGAAACCTCCAGGAAGAAGTCAAATTTCAATCTCTTCTGACTACCCTTGCAGAAAATTATATCCCTGATAGTTCTGATGAAGTGGATTGTAGGTTTCCTTTTTTCTTTTGCCTGACTCTGCAGGAAATTTAAGCCCTTTCAGATAACTTAATAATAATGTTTAGTACTTTAACGAATTATTTATTCATCTTTTTGGCACATGTAAGGGAACCAAGCTTCCCAACACACCAGTTTAGCAGTTTGACTGCTGTTAGACACCTATCTTTTACATTTCCTGTCTCACAGCCTCTTGGTATGCGTGACAGCTTCTTAAGTGGAACTCTTCTGAAGCCACAGCAGGATATGAAACATCCCCCTTGAATGCAGGGGGCAGAGAACCAGCAGATACATAACCAAGCCTTTGCCTTTGACATAACAGACTTACAATGTGCACCTCTGTATAGACTGGGCCAGGCTGCAGCACCCACATGGCTCCAGAAACCACCCTGTGCCGGAAATGCAGCATGCACTGCTGCATAATATTCTCTGAAAACTCTCCAAAGGATCATTTCACCTTTACCAGAATTTGCTCTAATTTCCCAAAGAGAAAGACACACCTTCCATGATGTACTTTCTCACATTAACATTTTCAGTTCCTTCTGATTTGTCTACCCTATACAAAAATAGATGTCATGTTTTTAGGAGACCTGTGTATTTTTCTTGACAGTGACTCACTGCAGGGATACACATTTTCCCTCACAGAGTCAGAGCATACTTCACACATAATTTAAAAGGAAGAGGTCTTGAGAGTAAATAGGGACAGCACAAGGACATTCATATTCTGGAAAAATAATTTGTTGATTAAATCTTACACTTTTTAATTCTGCTTAGCTTTGCAAGTCTAAAATTATTTTTTATTGAAAATTGAGATCAAAACAATGACTGCATATACACAGATCTCCTCCTGAAACCATAGCAAATCATGATGGCAGGAGAAAAAAATGTAAATTAAAGGGACCAAAACCAAACTGTAATATTAAAATAGTCTACAAAAAAAACTGAGGGCACTGATGCAAAGGATCTCAGCTTCAAATTTTCACATGGCTTTAATTTCACCAAAAAAAAAAAAAAAATGGTTCTACAAAAGCCAAACCCACAATATCCTCTCTAGCACAAAGCATTTCTAGCATTTCTCAATGCCATTAAAGGGAAACTCATCCTAGCATCCAGTGAACTTCATGTGGCAAGATCAGATAGATTTCAGCTATTTCACTGGTTTCTCAGTATCCTTCTCTAATTTCTGACTTTACTGTCATTTCTTCACGATTTTTAAAAGGCTCACACAAATTAAAAAGCAATGGCTTTTTTGGGTCATAAAGACAAATGACTGTAGAGGTCAGTAAGGATAATTATATTTTAAGTGTTACCAGCTAGAAGAGGAGAAGATCAGTGAGAGGAAGTGCTTTTTAGTAGTAATCTCTCAGCCACTTGGTGTGTTACTTTCAGCATTAGGTGAAAGCCTTGAGGTAGAATTGTTCAACCAAATGGTCTTGCAGTGGGAAACCACAAATCGCTTTGTTTCCACACAATAGGAAAAAAAACCCTAATGAACAGGCATCTGCCCTTTCAGTTTCATACAAGATGTGTATGTCAGGAAATGCTGATATCATACAGATAACACCTTGGTAGTCTCCCTGCCAGCACATCCCATCAGGATTGGCATCACTAGCATGTCACCAGCAAAGCACTCTACAGATTCTTGCACTCAAGTTTCTTCTTCTATAAATTCCTCCTGGAGCATTTGCCATCATATCCTCTATATGACCAAAATGATACATACATACATACATCTGTTAAGGACTTTCTCTGTTGGGTAGCCTAAGCAGTTTGTTTTTTAGCTCCAGGCTACTGCTAGTTGTCCTTCCAAGTTCAGGCACCATGGGCAACTCCCTTGCATCTGTTATTATGCCTTATCATATACATGTCACTTTAAGCATACATGACAGTTTAGGAAAAATAAATGCAATCCTTCCTCAAGAGTTACAAAACATAAGTGAAATTATCATTCAGGGATAAATTCATCTATCACAAAGGAAGTGAAGGGAGAAGTGGACCCTTTGGGGCAAGATGTCTTTTTGGGGCAACTTTTAAGGAACCATTGAAAGGGACATCTCATTTTATATATGCAAATGATAATACATAAATATATAAAATAGAGTAATGTGTATATACACAGATATTTATCACAGATGTTGGAAGCCTGGGGGTGGAGAGGAATGCCAGCACAAAGTCCTGTGTGGGAGAGACACAAAAGGAGCAGTTGAGAGACAATATTGACAAAAACAGCATGTGAATTTGTGGGCAGAAATTTGTGTGGGCAGAGTTGTTTACAGCCTTGAAGGCAAGGATGGGGAATAAGAATTTAATGTGGATTTTCTATAAAATACATTGAGATTTTTTACAATTACATGGTTAGCATTGCTAGACTGCTCTACCTTTTAATCTAGACTGCATCTTCTAAGAACCTTCTGAGTCCTTTAGCTTGTAAAAGTCAGGGCAAGGTACTGATACAGTACTGTGTGGGGAAGCTTAAGTGCCTGATACATGGAAACCTCCACCAGCAGAGATTTCCCAAGAATATGTGTCAGTCCAGGTAATGTCTGGTTTGCTCAATGTACTATTTTCTTGCAGAAATGTCTGGATACTTTTGGCCTTAGTCATGCAACAGTCAGGTGTCAGAAGCATGTATGACAGCAAGTTATCTACCCTTAAGAAACACATTTCATAAAGTTCTGAAAATAATGTAGCCATTTTTGTCAAAAATGGGTAGAAGACATGCTGCTGACACACAGACATGAGAAACTGTCAGGCAAAGAAACCATCACATTCCCGTTGCCTTATGCACCTAATGGACAGTAAATATTGCAAAATTATACCCTGTATCTTCAGTGCATTAAATCACCATGTCAGCAGGGTGCCATGGACAATCTTTTTGCTGTACATGCCGGCTCTGAGACATGCAGTCTTTGAGACATCAAGTAAGTTCAAAATATCACAGATAAACTTCTGTCCTAATTGAGAACAAAGGCAGTAAATTAATCCAGGTCTCTCAGATATCACGGTAAGTATCATGCTTCTCTAAACTTGTCCATCCTGTGACTTGGAATGGATGGGAAGTGCTACTTTTACATATTTGGGATCTGCTGACAGCTGCAGTTTATCTTTGGTGTGACCACAACATTGGGTAGAAAAGGAACACAGAAAAATGTTTTCTGTGTAAAAAGTCTCCACAGTCAGTGGCTTGATAAATCTTCCCCAAATCCCTTGACCTAGGTAGGCAGGCAGAATGTGGCCAAGGCGAAAGAACATAGTATTACGCAGGAAGCTTAGTGCGGGGACAGCAGCCCCAAAGCAGAGCTTACTTATGTCTGTGGAGGCGTGTGGTTTAACACCAGCCAGGAACCATTCCCCACACAACCACTTGTTCACACACACCCACCTCAGTGGGGGAGAGAATCAGAAGAGTAGAAGTGAGCAAATCGGTGGATTGAGATAAAGACAGTCCAATAGGTCAAGCAAGAGCCGCGCACACAAGCAAAGCGAAACAAGGAATTCATTCACTGCTTCCCATCCACAGTCAGGTGTTCAGCAAAGCAGGGCTCCATCACACGTAACAGTTACTCGGGAAGACAAAATGCCATCACTCCAAAGGGCCCTGTCTTTCTTCCTCTTCACACACTATTATATGCTGAGCACGTTTCCATATAGTGTGGGATATCCCTTTGGTCAGTTGGGCTCAGCTGTCCTGACAGGCTGTGTCCTCTCCCACCTAACTTGTGCATGCCCACCTTCTCACTGGTAGGGTGGGATGAGGAGCAGAAAAGGCCTTGACTCTGTGTGAGCACTGCTCAGCAGTAACGAAGCCATCCCTGTTATCAACACTGTGTAGCACAAATTCAAGTACAGCCCCATACTAGCTACTGGGGAAAAAATTAACTTTATCCCATTCTAAACCAGCACAGAAGGTAGAGTCTTCCTGTGCCCACACAGAGCAAATTCATTGCCATCAAAAATACAGGAATAAAATAATTGAGATTGCAGGCTTCTAGGCACAGCAGGAACTACAGGAGTCTAAATTTGCCCCCCTCAGAGAACCTCACCTGTCATTTGACATAAGTAGCTTCAGAGGCAAGAAAGCAATTCACTCTCCACGGTGCCTCAAAGACTTTGCATTTTTTGAGATAATTCTAAAAATTGGACTAAATTGTCATATGTGTAAGACATGAATGTTCATCAGCGTAGGCTCAAATGAGGTCATAATCTACTTGTTTGTCTTCTTAGGAGGCACATCTTGTGCCCAAGCACTGAAATAGTGGAGACACACTAGTTTTTACAGCCAGTAGCACAGAAGGGACTGTCTTAGCTACCAGCTTGTCCAGTCACCTTTGATTTCCCCTTCTCCCCCACAAATAGCTAAATATGTGCCTGCAGCTCGACTGAAAGGAGACCTGAAACCCAAAGACAAATGTAGACTTATACATACATCCAGACACAAGATGCGTTAACTATTTCAGCTCTTTTTGCTGAAACAGATAATGAAATTACTAGCCTCTATCAGTGGGCATCAAAATAAAGCTCCCCATCTTCAGCTAAAAGACATTCTTCTCACTGTATGAATGCCTACAGCACAATGAACACAATCCAGACATCCCCCTTTCACATGACCAGCACTCATGTCCATGTCCTTATGTGTTTGTTCCAAGTAGGTGCAGCTCTCCATAAGGTGGGGCAAGGAGTCTACAGGAATGAAATATTAGGGATGAAGCTGCAAACAAATTGTGCTGACAGAGTGGATCTGGATTGTAAATCATCATTTGCCTGGTATTTGCCAGCACAGTGCTAAGCATGTTTTTGCTTGTCTACACCAATCAGCTGCACAAAGCTGGCAATCAAACCTTCAGCTCGGTCAGGAAACATTTTTTGCTTTGTACCATAACACTGCCACATTTCCCTCTCTGTAGGAGAGCAGCAGAAAACAGATGACAATAATTTTTTTATAGAAAGTCATTTAGTAAGAAGCAAGTACCTCTCCTAGACTCACATTGTTTGGAACTACTCTCTTGCGGGGCCTCGTTTTATTCAGAGAGTTGCGATAACCCAGTCAAGTCCAAAATCTCTACCCACCCTCAGCCATTCAGAGCACTTCTTTCTTAGCACAACTTATTATAGCACACTCCTATTTTCCTCATAGCCGAGGAGAGGTGCCTGTCACACTGAATTAACACAGCTCATGGCGCCCAGCAGCAGCCAGGAGAGGGGGACCTGCTTCAGCCAGACACAGCTCACCTGCTGCAAGAACTGCAGGAGCAAGGACACTATTTTGGTCACATTGTCCCAGGGCTAGCAATGAAAAGTCATGTCCTCAGAATTTTTGAAGTGAAAATCTTGGTTCCCAGAAGTAACCTGCAAGCCCCTCATCAAAGGCAGGAGTATGGCCAGGCATGTCTGGTTTCAGGCTTTCCTCAGAGACAACTGCTCCAAGATCATTGAAGAGAGGGGAGGAACAGCAATGAAATTTTGTCTGCTTTAATTATGTCTGTCCCTCTCTTTCTCTGTGATCCTTGTGAAGGAAAGTGTTTCAGATCAGCCAGGAAGAGGAGGCGTCAGGAGGCTAAATGAGGTAGGGGGCTGGATGGAGGGTCCAGGAGGTGACTTCTCCCCTCCTGCCACCCCACTCTCCTGAGAGAAGGGGCACAGTGTACACTCACCAGCTTCACCAGATGTCTCCATGAGCAAGACAGAGCTTTTTCCATTTCTGCAGGGATCTTGCCTTGCTCCAGCCCTGCCCAGCCTCCCTGCTCTCCACATGGTAGAGGAGTATTTCCTGGAAAAGTGGTGAGAGAAGGGGAGCAGAAATTGCCCTGTTCCTCAGGGGAGTGCTTCCCTCTCTCTCCTCTGGTAAAAAGAGGTTGGCTCTTCTCTCAGTCTCATTGCCTCTTCATCCTTGCCTCTTCCTTCCCTCACAAATGTCACACCACCAAGAGGGAGCATCTACACTCCCACCACAGCCAGCCTTACAGCTGAGCCTGAGGAGGGTGAAGCCCCACCAGACAGGGCACACCATGTGCACCATGGACATTAAGCAGACAATGGGGAGGGGAGAGGCAAAAATGCTTTGGGTTGTCAGCACATGGTGAATGGCTGTGCCAAGTAAGACAAGAGAATGTGGGATCAGCACAGCATAAACTCAATGAATTTGGAGAGCTGGAAGGAATCCGAAAGGTCCACTATTAGGAAGTGCCATGAACAGATCGTCATGGCTTGGTCTCGTATGGGTACTTGGCAAGAGCTTATGCTACATTAGCTGCTGTGCTCATCTGAGATTAGCACCATGCTACCCTCATCTCTCACCACTGTGCTCTGGATTGCACTGTTCCAATGAAAATATACACAATAGCAACTCTTTATCACTATTATCACTGTTGGGGTTTTTTAAAGCTACGTATTTTCCATGCATGGGGAATCCCATTTTCAGGCTCTGAGCAACAAAATGGCCTTCATTTGTAAGGGGAGTCTCTTCCGCAGCCAAGCCTAGCTGTGTCATGTCACCTAGGTATCCTTTGAAGGCTCTGGAAGCTCCAAATAACATTTTAGTTTTGTTCTATAGGGTACATGGGCAACCTGCTCTAATTGCTGATATTTGAGTTTTCTTTTTGGTGTTGTTTTTTGTTTTGGTTTGGTTTTTTTAGAGGGAGGAACTCAGGTGCAATAGAAAAGACTTCTTCAGTTAAATAAAATAAGAAATTATATAAGCTGTAAAAGATTCACAAGTACTGATCTGTGGGCAGAAGAACTGCAATTTATTAACATGTTGTTTGACATCCTGAAAATTCATGTAAGTTGTAACAGCCCTCAATATAACTGAAAGTTAAACGTCGTAAAATCCATTTATTGGACCAAGTTGTGGGTCAGTCTAGTAATATTATGAAAAGGTGATAGAATGATGCATGCATCCCACTACAAAATTCCTTAAATTTCTGTAGGAGTAACAGCCAAGATATTAACTGATTCTGTTAAAACTCCTCCTTTCTTACTCTGCCTGTTCCTCCAAGCAATACCTGTAGGGACTTAAGATTCATAGTTGACATTTTTCAGTAATGTCCTTGGAGTGAAAAATGATCTTTGGCAAGCATGCAAAAAAGACAAACATAAGCCATTGGCACTTATAGCTTTTCATATCGTTACGCAGTTTTATAGTAAGCATTTTCGCTGCTGTTCCTACAATATGTTCCAAGAATCTCAGGAATTTGCAGAGTGGGTTGTTGGGTTTTTCCTACAGTCAGGAATCTGAGGAATCAATTCTTATTCCCTGGGTACCTAATAACCCTTGACATTCTCAATTAACAACAGGAACAATAGCTGACGTTACAATATTTATGATGATACAAGATTTTTTTCAATGCCTTCCCTAAGCTGTTTTTTTGCCTTTTAACCCATTTCCCACCAATTATGTAACTTGGGGCTCAGGTTTGGTATCATCTAAATTTTAAAATATGGTGGGGATATTAAGGATAATTACCTTTCTCTGTGTTTTGTGCTAGGCGGGTGAGCCCCAAGGGAGAGGCAGGAGAACTAAACCATTGTACATTTTGTTTGTCAGCAAATGGCTCAAAGCCAGCCAGTCTCTGAGCAAACAAAGACCCTGGGGACATCTAGGGCTATTGCTGGGAGAAGAGATAGCACTTAGGGGTAAAAACTATATAGATCCATGAGAAATCAGTCTACGTATTACGTACCTCTTGGAAAAACTCATTCTAATTCTGTGTTTTGCTAAAAGGTTTGGTGTATCTGCCAGATAAGATTTTTGTGTCTTCTTTTCTTCATTTTTATGTTCACATCTAGGATTTGGAGGCCTCCTGCAAAGTAAAATCTTCCTTCATCTTGCAGATCTCCGGATTAGCAAATCCAAATTTTATATTGTCATGTCAAGTTTTCTTTCAGTGGCATTTCTCTCGGTTTTGTCATTATTCTTAGGTTACTTCAACAAGGAAAGGCTGTGCTAGAACTGGCAGATTTTACTGCATGTCTAGAACTCTGCCTGAGAGTTGGTAGTCACTGTCAGTCCTCAGAACGTTCCAGTTTTTCTGCATTGAAAACTTTGATTTTATCTCAGAAGTCAGCATTCAATAGCTTTGACAGCTTCATGACTTTTGACTATATTTTGATTGACCATAGATACTTTTCTTTCTTTCATACACAAAATAAAGCTCCTCCTCCCTGTCCCAACCCCAAACCAACCCCCCCCTCCCCCCCCCCCGCTCCCAATTTGCTCTAATTCTCTAATTTGTGCAGGTATTCATTACTATAGATCAGATCTTTGTTAATTCTCTTCAGAAGCAATTATGTGTATCACACTGAATTGCCCTGTATCTTATCTGAATGCTCCTTCCAAGCGGAACAAAATACTGCTTCTCATTTGGTTACATTTTTTTTTCTCCTAGGTGGCTAGTTAATATGTCAGCAGATACTTCTTTACTCTGTGCTACTGGGATAATCGCTCACTCTTCTATCAGTAAAATGCCCATCTTAATAAATTCTTTCCTAAAGTGCTGACATTGTGCTCTAAATCTCTGATTTCTTCTGACCATCCTTGTACAATTTCAGCTTATGCTAAGAAAATCTATGTAAGTCCTAGTGTAAAATTCTGTTCATTTTGAAATTATAAAAGGAGCATGCTTCATTACATAAGTTTCATACCCATCAATATCTCTTTCATGTAGTATTGATCTGTTTATCACCCTACACAAGAAATCCATATTTCCTCCCTTATTTATATTCTACAGTAAATTCTTGTCCCTGTAGCTTCAGGATCAGATGTACAACTTTAGCTGGTAGTAAACAGAAAAGTTTCTACAATATAAGCAAATCTGGAACTCTTGCAGGCTTGATAGGTACACTTCAAACAACCAAACTGGAACGAGTTCTAACTAATTCATTTTCAAATTCAACATATTTTCTGCCACAGCAAAGGAGATCTCAGGAAATATATAACTGGTTTTGAGGACACTCAGGTCTGTACTTCTGCCTTTGCTGAAAATTAACCTGCCAGGGGCAGATCCTTTCCATTTGCTGTTTGCCAGTGTGTTAAGTAAATCTGACACCTGATTCTCAGTATCAACAGAGCTCCTAATACAGTATGCAATGTCTCCATTCTGTATCAGGATGTGAAGAATTAATTTATTAAATGTGCTTTTGAAAATATAGTTCATAAGATGAGTCAGGTAAGTCAGCTCACCCTTCCAGTAGTCTATATGGAAGGGCAAATAGATATTTTAGCAGGACAAAAAATGTGAGGGAAGAGGAGTCATTCAGCACTTCCATCACTGGTTTAAATGCTGTATGAGATTGTCATTTTTGCTAAGATCACAGAAAGCCCTGCACAGACAAATCTGTTGCAATATTTCTGTTGTGAGGGGATTTTTATTTTCCCAAGCAAAATTTTGGAACACCAGGGGGTTTAGGTGCTGACCAGCTACACAGAAACTTTTAAAGCTACTTTGGTTCCCTGGATTCCATGGGCACTCGAGTGACTTTCCTTGAATCAAGGTGATTCAAAAAAGTTTCTGTGGTGCTCTTCTTGTGGTGGGAAGCAACTCAGTAACAAAGATGTCAAGGCCAGCTGCAGGAAACGCAAGGCAGTAATTAAGCAGGCATACAAAATTAACAAACCAGAGAAAAGATTTCTCTTATCTGCAGTGCTCTATTTTTTTTCCTTCACAGCAAGCAAAGATCAGCTGGCAGACCTAAGAGAAGAGATGCTGCTCCAGGCAAACCCCAATATAGTCAGATCAAGATCAAATTTCTATCTGCAACACCAGTCTATGTCCCATCCTGTCCTTAAGATCAGAAATACATTTCAACATAACCAGAGATTTAATGAGCCATTTGTAACAGTCCAAAACACACAGGTGTTATTGCCACTTGATTTACTTGGCTGGATAAGCCACTACTACACAGCCAAGCTGCTGCCCAAGGTTTAACATCTGCAAACCAGATTGCAAGTATAATTAACACCAACATGGATTAAGGCAGAGATTATTCTGAATGAGGCACAAGCTTGTACTCAGTAGCATCTGAAGAAAGAGGAACTTCATATGTAGACACTCAATCTCACAACTCAGACTCATACAAGAAATCAAAGAGAATTTTGTAATATCTTTCACTTTACCTTTGTTTTCTTTCCTTGTGTACAATTAAAAAAAATTAGCTACAGGCAGCTGGCTGCACTATTTGGATGATAATTTAAACCTCAATTTTCTGGTAGAACGCCAAGTCTTTGGTTTCGTAAAATCCAGAATATACAGAACAGTCTTTCGGAACTAACTCTTACTCTGTAATTCCATGGAGAATCTGATGTGAATATAATTTTCTGCTGTGTTTGCAGCCTATTCAAAGTGGTCTTGTTCTAATGCAAAAAACTTTTAAGCAGAAGTGAAACTTACTGGTCTATCTTCAATATGCATGCCCCAAAATGAGTGATAAGCCAAACACTGCTAATGATGAGAAATAAATAATTTTCATTCTTTCAGTAGTAGATGGTAACTTTAATGTTTTATTGTGATCTTTTACAGTGATGGCATCCTCTTAAAATAAAATAATAGCATAATTAAGGAAGTAAATGTGTCCATAAATATATGCATAAAAAGTTAAATGGCTCTATATTTCTGTATGAGTAGGAAGTAAGAAGAAAAAACCGTACAGGAAGAGGTTGATCTACATGATTTTGTTAAGTTGCTGAAAGGTGGAGGAAAAGGAAAGTGGATGGCACCCATTGTAGTGCATGCATTTATATAAAGTCCATTGGATAAATAATACTTGTAAAAGAGTTTGTTGAATCAGATCCTTGTAGAGTTGGGGCTTTAGTCTTTGGCGGAAGTAAATGAACTCATTTGATGTGAGAGGAGTGTTTGATGAGAGTGGAAAGAATAAAAAGGTTTTTTGAGTAATTGAGGTTTCAGCTTACAGGAAATAAATGTCAACTTGCTAGAGGTCACTTCACCTCCATACAACAGGCATTCAGTGACTGTGGAGTCACAGTCCAAGCTGTGCACAGTGACTGCTGTAAAGGAACAGAGGGTTCCTCCTATTAACCAGAACTCCAAGAATAATCCAATCGACAATGAAGAGCTCTGCATCAAAAATCAAACAGGTGGTTTGCATCCAACCAGGCATCTAAAGGTTTTGTGAGAGATCAGTTAGAGCCTGGAACTGGAAATAAAACACAAAGGAAAGTAAACCTGCACATCATTATCATAACAGAACTGGTGATGAGTTCTCTGGAAGTCTGGTGTGGAAGTTTTTTCGATGCCCCTCCTTTTTTCACCTATTATTGAAAACTATTTTTTCATGGTCACTGTACCCCAGACGGCCTCCAATCACCACATCTCCCACCAGCCCCTCTCTGTTTGTAAACAGCAGGTGTATAGCATGATACAGCATGGACTTCCCATTTCCTCCAAAGGGCACAGAAGCATCTGGGACATTCCTTTCTCACCACATCAAAACAGAACCTGAAAATCTTGTCATAAATACTGAAGTCTAGTGAATGGTCCCTGACACCTTGGTGTTGAGAAAACACCCAACGTCTTCTGAGTTCCAAGGCAAGATAATGCCGCAGGGGAAATTTAAGCAAATATCTCCCTGTTCCCTACAATTATTCTGGCTGCTCCTGCCTGAATCTCAGATTGGTGCATGTAGTTTCACTGAATATGCCTGCCCAGCTCTACCCCAGGTTATTCTGTTTGGCCATTGGGATGGCAAGTCCCCACATCGGTCTTATTCAGCTTTTGCCCTGATCTGGAGACACCACCTGTAAGAGCATGAAAGAAGTTTGTTCTCCAAGTTCTGTTAGCTTCTGGCCTCTGTCAGGGGCTGATCTATGACTTACTAATACCAACTTTGATGGTGGATTTCAATTTATAATTTGAACAGTGACTTGTCTGAATGCTGAGGTGTGAAAATTTTACAGAAGATTATCAGTTATTTCTTTCTTGCATTTGTCTGTAAATATGATTTTTCTGGCCCACTCAGAGAAAGTGAACTGATTTGCCACAGCCTGTAATTATTGGAGGAAGAGCAGGCAGCATTTTGAAACCTCAAAAAGTTACAGGAACAATTTAAATCATTAACAGGTTCAGTTACACCCTGGCATATGAAGCTGAAAACACAAAAACTTTCTGTGATGTGCCATCATTATCCTCCTCTGACGGTGGTATTAAATTGCGCACAATGGCAAGAAAAGCAAAGAGCCCAAACCAACCGACTGCTGCGATGAGAGAGAAAATCCTGAAGTGAACAGGACTGCAGTGGGATTGTGACATTTTAATGATAGTTTAGAAATACAAAAATGTCTGAAGTGGAGATAGTCAGTCGTCTATTCATTCTCTTTATGTGCGAATAGCAGTCACCTCATGGAAGCTTAAGGTAAAATTTATTCTCTAGACTTCAGTTTTGCAGAAAAAGATTTAAGAAATTATTTTAAACTAAATACTTTTACCTGAAAATAATGCAGTGTGTTTTAGTTTTGCTTCTACAAAATTCTGTCTATAATCAGTGATACAAACACATTGCACATGGCCCTGCTTTCTTCTTTTCTTTTCCCCCCCAGTGCTCACAGGATCTGAGCCATAGTTAATGACTCATAAACCCCTAAAATAATATCTTCCTAAATTTTTAAGATTTTCCAGTAGATCTCATGATGCAAGACTAGAAATGCTGGCAGTCTGACATAAAACTGTTATAATAAGCAGTTCAATACAAAATTGCAGCTATCAGGCTAAATTAGTAACTATTGTTTTGCAGCTGAAAGTGGTGGAACTATGAAGGTAGATTAAGGTGGGAAGAGAAAGAGTGGCTGTGTATAGGTGAGGAAGGTTTAGGATGGAGAGAGAAAGAGCACAGCTGTGCTAAGGACGTTCTGATAAAAATGTGATGTTTCAGTCAGTGCGGCCTCTAGGCAGCCTTTTGGACTCATTAAATACAGTTTCTGTCACTTCCACTAGGGCTTTGGGAAGCTAAGAGCTTTGAAAAGCTTTTAAAAATATATCTTGTAACCAGGCAAAATGTAGTTTTGAGAAAGTAGTGGAAGAAGAAAGTGTAGAGTAGAGGGTATTTCACAGAGTGTCAAAGGAAGGAAATTAAATATGTATGTATGGGTTTGGGGGAGGATCTGTAGCATAGAAAGGCCTATTTATCAAACATTGTATTTGCCTTCCACCCAATCACACCACAAGAATCCTTGGTTTAATTCAGGAAACAAAAGGTTTTGAAATATCTGTTTGCTTGATCTAGTTGCATAAAATAGTAAAACTGAGATAACAGTAGCCAGGCTGTAATTATTAGAGGACCTCAGACAACTGGCACCGAGTCTGGAAATAGTTAGCATCTGGTCAGGCCAAAATGGGCTAGCTTTTCCCTGTGAGAAGAAATAACCCTTTGGATCACATTCATCTCAGCCCATGCTGAAGGGTTTACAAATAGCAGTTATACACTAGGGTTTAGTGGTCAGGACATGATGTCCATTTCAATTCCAGCCTTCCTCATGGAAACATAGAATGGTTTGGGTTGGAAGAGACCTTACAGATCATTTCATTTCAACCTTTTTCAGTGTCTCACCCCCCTCACAGTAAAGAATTTCTTTCTAATATCTAATCTAAACTTACTCTTCTTCAGTTTAATATCATTATCTCTTGTGCTATCCCTAGACTTCCCGATAAACAATCCCTCTCTGTCCTTGCAGGTCCACTTTAGGTACTGGAAGGTTTCTGTATAGCTTCCCTGAAGTCTTCTCTTCTCCAGGATGAACAATCCCAACTCTCTCAGCTGGTCTTCATATCAGAGATGCTTCAGCCCTTTGTTCATCTTTGTGGCCCTCCTTTGGACCCACTCCAACAGGTCCATACCCTTGTTATGCTGGGGACCACAGAGCTGGGCACAGTACTCAGGTGGAGTCTCATGAGAGCAGAGAAGAGGGAGAGAATACCCTCCCATACCCTACTGGCCGCACTTCTTTTGGTGCAGCCCAGGATATGGTTGGCTTTCTGGGCTGGAGTCTCATTGCTGCCTCATGTGGAGCTTCTCATCCACCAATCCCTCCCAGGTCTTCTCCTAAGGGCTGTTCTCAAACCATTCTTTTCCCAGCCTGTGGTTGTACTTGGGATTGCCCTGACCCATGTGCAGGACCTTGCACTTTGCCTGTTGAACTTCACGAGGTTCACACAGACCCACCTCTCAAGCCTGCCAAGGTCCCTCTGGATGTCATCCCTTCCCTCCAGTGTGTCAATCACACCACACAGGTTGGTGTTGGCAGCAGCCTTGCTGAAAGTGCGCTCAGTCCCACTGTCTGTGTCACCAGCAAAGGCGTTAAACAGCACTGCTCCCAATACCAAACTCTGAGGAGCACAGCAAACAGCTCTCAATCTAGGCTATCTTTATCTTGAAAAAAACAATCAAGGAATGGCCCCCAAGACAAAACGGCATCAAATTCACAGTCTGAAGACTTATCTAACAAGTTTGATATGTGCTTTGACTTTAGTGGTCTGCAGATGAACAGCCTAGTTGGAGTTTTGAGTCTTCATAATGTCTCAGTTCCACAGGTACTTCCATCATAATGGCCTCAGTTACACCTTTACTGTTGCAGTAGATCCAATGTGAGCAATAGTGAGGTTTTGGGGGAGACAGATCCCAGAATTGAACAGACCACAAGGGAATATGTGTATATTTGCTTGATTTTGAGGGATAAGCCATAGACTGTGAAAATACTATAGTCAAAGACCTGTACAGCTTCATTAGAACAGAGGAGCTGGTGAGCTGAGAGAAGTCACTTCTAACCAGTGCTTGCCTGTATGGCTTAGTGTACCAGGCAGTATCCAGTAGCTTCCTGAGCTGACAAGTCATTCAAAAATTAATCCAAGTTTAATAGAACATTAAACATGACTGTCACTGATTACAGGTCCCAGAAGAAATACTATCACTATGTACCAGAGCCTTTGAGGTCTGCCTTCAGTTCTACTCCACTGTATCACGTTATCAACTCTTCCTCAATTTTCTCCTCTTCCAAATTTCCCTATATTCTCTTGCTAAAGCTAAACTCAAATAATGCATTGAAGGACTAATAAATTTGTCATAAGGGATTTAAACAAAACATCTCTTTCCACACCTAGTAAGGTTAGAGGAAGAGTAATCATAGCTTCAAATATTCATGTTTTGTTCCCCTTTGCCTTGATGAAATACATTACTTCTTTATAGCATATGAATGAGAACAGGTACCTTTGTATGCCAGAGAGTGTTAATGCATTCTACTTCTGCCTTCAGCAGCTGAAAAACAAAATATCCAAAACAGTTCTGGGATTCTGGTTGGAAAACAGTGCAGTCCAGGGTTTTTCAGTTTATCATGGGGATTTAGCAGACTCAGCCTACGATGAGCAGTTGAAGCAGCTTCTCAAGTGTTTTTCTAACCCCAGTTTGCTCTGGTGCATTGTTGAAACTACGCTAGCTATTAGATATAAGTAACTACACTTTCTGTAAGGGTCTAGGATCACATTTGCATTTCACTGATTCACTAGAAAAGATCCTTACTTAAGAAGTGCTCCTGTGACCTGGTGTGAGGGAGCAGAGGAGAGCTGCTCTGCAAGGCAAGGTGAGCTGGGAGCCAAGGGTGACAGCAGGGCAATGCCCTCACCAACAAGGCTGAAGTCCCACCCTACCTGAGCAGGTCTGGTGACACTACACAGGGTCAGAGGACAATCCAGTGCTTGCCAGACAAGTCTTCAGGGATGTAAGAGATCAAAGGCAACCCAGAGACTGAGATCAAGGGATCTGGCTCAGGAAAGAACATGGCCAGACTACAAAACAGCAACATAGCTCAAAGAAGGACTAGGGAAGGGCTTGAGCCTAAGAGGATGCCTCCAGGGAGGCTCCCCACAGCCCAGTCTCACAGAGCTCCTTGCACAGCAGTCTCACCCCTGGTTACAGGTGCAAGAATCAGTGTTGACCATGGCACAGGCAGCCAAAGTCCTCACAGGGGACAAAGACTGTCCCCAGGGACCTGGCAACTGAAGCCCAGGAGGGCTGATAGAGAGGGTTTGCTTATCTACAAGGGTTGTAAGTACATTTAATAGGGATAGAAATTGTTTATGCCTCATTCACATTTAACCAGGTTTATCAGTTAAACTTACACTGATAAATTTACAGTAACAGTTTATCCCCAAGTGATCCACTTTGACAGGACTGTTTTTTTAATCACAGAAAAAAGTTGTGGTGGTAGCTCTTCCTTTCAGCCAGATGTTTATGAGTCATACCTGAGATAATTGATAATCCAGACAGTGATTGCTGGAAATAATGGAGTTACAGGACTTCCAGATTCAGTTAAAGTAACAGTAATTTCAATACTTGCCTCGTTCCACATTTGCACAATTAACTGTCTCTTCTCTGATATCTAAAAGCAAAATGCTTCAATTCCTCCAGCAACACAGGACAGACAGCAGTTACACAGGATTCCACTCAAGGATTGAAGGCGCAGAGACACACTCCTATATGAGAGGAGACGTGGCTGCAGCCTGCCTTTCTTCTCCCATGGAAATTCAATCTTAAAGCCCCCAGTTTCTGCAAGCACAAGCTGAGATGTTCAGCTGCTTGGGCAAAGAGCACACACTTTCAGACACTTGTCTCCTCTCAGGAAGCAGAAATGGGCTGGGTGCAGTGCATAATTCCAGCTGGACCAGGATGAATTCAAAGAAGAAATTTTCATAATGCTTGTCTATGTTTTCCTGCTAGGTCCCTTTGGATTGCAAGATGTAGTGAGCAACTTATTCTGACAATAGAATGTTATATTGCTTATAGTTACAATTTAACTCATTATTTTAAAAAAGGTTATTATGTATTTCATAAAGAATCTTGATTGATAGTCACAAAGTAAAATATTTTCTTTTTTATTAAACTTGGGAGGGGTAATTTAGGGAGTAGGGGTCATCCTTTGCAACTGGATATTTGAACTTATGCTTGTTTTGATTAGCTCTGATATGGGTTTTCTTTCCTATTTTTTTAATGCCTTAAGCATGTTCCTCCTCTGTTGTTTGTAGTATGACTGATGGATTCAAACACAAATAACATGGAAGTAAATACTTCATATCATAGAAACAGAACCTAAAATGTAATTTAAGTTAAGAAACTTATGAAACTTGTCTAGCAAATCTCAGAGCTCATAAAAAAAATCTGAAATATCAACACAATTTTGAAAGACTAATCTTTTAATAAGACAAGGTACATTAAAAAGAAATAAACCTTACAACAGGAGAAATATTATTGTTATTTATAATGTCCATAAATGTTAAAAGGCTGCTCTACATTTGTTTTCAATTAAACATGAAAATCTAACAAAGATAAGTCTGATCATCTTAGTTACTTCTACCAAAATTGCACTGAAATTTTTTTATTGGCTCCTGCCATCTACTGAATGGTGTAGAGAATGCAGCATAGAAATGTGAAAACCTTGTGAAGTGTATTTGCTAACAGTTCCATGTAACAGATAAAGTCCCAAATTTCTAAAACTTTCAAAACAAATATCCTGCATGACGTGTTTTCCTCACCTCTTTGTATTCAGAAAGAAGTTTTCCAGAGTATCATTCATTCAGTGCATCAGAGTCACTCTGGTACTGTGATGTGAGGTGCAGCTGAGTGAAACTGTGTAAAGGCTGTCGAAGGGAAAAAAACTGTCCACAGCCTGTAAGGCTGCACAACTCCTGGGGAGAACTGAATTGTATTATGCTCATGGATCAAAGCTTTGCAGACTGATTGCACCTGATCTGCTCCCCACTGTGATTAGTGGTGAAGTCCGGACAAAGCTGTCCTGAAGGCAGAACACGGAGAGCCTTTGGTGTAGAGAGGCTGCTCGCAGCCACGTCTTTCTTTTTGGCACTGAAGACAGGGAGCACATAAGGTGGAGTCTGCTTCTTTTGTTCAGCAAGCCAATGAAGTTTAATTTCCGAAATACTACTCTAAACAAGCTTCATGTTGCATGCTATCAGTCTTAGAAATGCATCAGCTACTAAGGGCATCACCTGTAAGGTCAGTTAGCACTGTTTAGTTCTGAAACCATTGCTCTGGTGAATTTTATTCTTAGTAAAGGAGGCAACATCTGTGTATTATTTAGGCTCACACTACTAAAAAAATGGCGTTTACCTCAGGCAACCAGGATTCATTTTAACAACTTTTTGCAATCCAGTTCATGGTGATCCAGCCTAAATATGCTACTCCTCAGCAGATTTGCATATCCTCATGGGCAGTCTTTCTATAAGTGTCCTTATTGTGACCCCTGCTCATCTCCAACCAGCTTTCACTGATGGTCATTGTGAAAGCCAGAGGATCAGAGGATGGTTTCCAAGGCTCATAGGCTGATAACCACTTAGAAAAACAGGCAGAAAGACACTAAAATCCCTCTTGTCTGTATGCAAACTGCAGACAAAAGACACTTGTTTCCAGGGAAATACACAGTATGATGCAGGTGTCTCCTGTGCTGAGAAGGCCATGTGGGGAATAGTGCACCAATGCCTGACTGGCTCTGCCCGGCTTCACCCGGGGCCTGCAGCCCTGCCTGGCCGGGTCTCTGCCTTTAAACTCCACCATGGCCCCTGAAGCCTGGTCAGTCTGTGTTGTGGATGTGGCTATTCCTGCTCTTGCCGCAGCTGTGCCTGTGGGCACTGTGGGTCCAGGCCGAGCTCGGGTGGGTTTCCAGCTCAGCTGTGGGCCCATCTTGTCACCAAGAGTTCCCCCGGTGCCCTGGGCTGCCAGCCGGGCCTCACCCTGTCCCTGGCTGGTCTGCCTGGCCCTGGTGGCCTTGGGATGCCTGTGCCTCAGAGCTTTGTCCCATCCCTTGAGGAAGGAGCAGCTCTGGCTGCCCTCTGGGTCACGCACAAGGTCATCTGAAACTGCTGTGGCAAATCCCCGCTGCCCACTCCAGACTGGAAATGAGGGAAGTCAGCATCTCCCTTTCAAAGTTCAAAGAGAGAAATAAAGTTTGAGGTCCCATCCAAACCATTCTGTGATTCTTCAACTTATAGCTTGATTTCTTCCACTCAGATGTCAGAAAATTCTCCCCTAGCCTTTTGTTAAATTGCATTACACTAAATATGATGGAAATACTCAGTGACACCTATTTGCGTCAGTTGTTCTGCTGCAGGTGCCTCCTCCAAAAATTTGCTCTAAGTCTGTGGGTGAAATTTTAATGTATTGTAACTGCCTACATCCCCTAAAGAACCAATTCAGTGAAAAAGGGGCTACAGCTACAGATGTGGTTGTCCTTGGGTTAAGATTAGACTCTGTTGAAAGCTTCATTTTTTGCCCTGGCTGTGGCAAAATGAGATCCCTATGTGCATAAGACACAAAAGGACTTAAGGTCCATCAACTCTTTGCTATTACTCAGGGCCTTGTCAGGAAATCCTAAGAATAAACTACAGTTCTCTCAAGAGTAAGGAAAAGGAAAATATTAGAATTTCTTATGTCCCAGTTTCCTCTATATTTTGAATTCTCTTCACCAAGAAATGGCATTTCAGAATACATTTTAGATAGTTGGTTAACAGCAAACTTTTGCTAATTTAATTAGTTTCTAAGTGAGAAATTGAATACTGAATAATTTCTAACATCCAAACTTGCAAGACCCACTCCAGGTTAAAGTTTCTTAGATGAAATTTTAGTAATTAAAGGCTCTCGTTTCCATACTGTTCTTAAAATGTCAGCATTTCCAGTATTTAATCAGATGATAAACCCTGTAAATTCTGTAACTGCTTAATATTAATAGCAATTCAAAAAATATTGTTTAAACTTCTCTTAAGAGCTAATGACTAACTTTATTTAATTGGGAAGTGGTCATTACTAGGAAAATCAATTTAAAATCCACCATCATGATAAAAATTGTAATATAAATCAGATATTGGCTGCTGCTTTGTTTTGGTGGATGAAATTCAAACAGGAGCAATGTCAAAATAGTAAATATTTGTTAATGCTGCAATAGCTTGTACATGTCTGTGCAGATCTGTCTGCATGAAAGCAGTGCTGTCCTCTAATGATGGAAGCCTTTTGAAACAGGTCAAGTCTCATATATTTGCAACCTATGGAACTGGACGACTGAAAAGAACAAAACGCAAGTTGCAAGTCAAAGGTAGTTCACAGTAATTGTCCCGCAGTTCAAGAGGTAATCTGGTTGCTTTGGGATTTCTACATGGTTTTGGATGTCAGTAAGGGCCATCCATTAAGCACAGAGCATGCTTTGAAATACTACTCTCTCCTGTACAACAAAGAACTCTAAAATATGAGAGAGAAGAGCCAAGCAAATCCCTTGGCTTGTTCTCTTTTTAGCAAATTGGTTGTTTAATCAGTAGCAGAAATAATGGCCCTAGTGACTTACAGAATTGTGTCCCTAGATTTTCCTCTTTTCCTCCACTGTGTCAGTAGCTCTAGATTGATTGCTCTCCCAGTTTCTACTTTCTTGGCTGAACAAAGGCCAGCATGGTTTGCTGGGTTACTGGTTTGCAATTACATTTGAGCTGACTCTCTGTTCAGGACCTCTGGGCTCTCTCCCTGGCCAGCTAACACCTCTTAAATATGTAAGGCGATGCCTCTCTCCTCATGACCATGTAATCTTTGTTGCATAAGACAACCAGATTAAAAAACCCAAAGCAGTCACTAAGTTGGAGGCTTCTATTTGAATTACTCCACTATGGAATTTGGCCTCTTGTGTCAAATGGAGAAACATTACTTGTCCTCTATTTTGTCCCTTTCCAGTAACTTGTAGGGAAAAATCACCATACTGTTCTAGATTTGGGGTGTGTTGGGGATAATTTCAATTAGGTAAGCCCTCATTTCTGTCCTTCATAACACTCACAATGTGTGATTTGAGACATATTATTATGTTATCTTTTGCATAAATAGGATTTCCCCCTCAAAGTCACCACAATTCTAAAAGACAAAGGAGGAGTGTCAATCTATCAGCCTGATAATTCTCTTGCAAACCTTCCTTTTCTTTTACAGCACACTGCGTGTCATCTGGCCACATAGTTTGATGAGAAATATTTATTAATATGTGTGAGGGACTGCAACAATTTTATGTGTCTGCACAGGCTAGGAAGAAGGCACAGACTATCATAGTGTGTGAGAATGTTGGTCTTTCACTTCTAATAGGACTTGAAATATTAGCATCTGACATGTTTCTCCAATTTCCTTATATGAAGTAAAGATGGTTCATTTCAGATTTCTATGTAAAGATGTTTCTTAGGCTTTATTCCTAGGAGAGAACCAGTGTGTAGGCACTGGAACAATAAACCACTGTATATCAACTGCTCAAGGGTAACTGAACTTTCTTTGAGAAATTTGAGATAGCTCATCCCAAACTGACTTGTGTATGTTTAGGGAGAGATTTGTAAAAATAAAATATGTGAAATATTTTTTCCTAACCCAGTACTGACTATTAATTTAGTGATTCAGAGCTGACCTACTTGTGTCTGTGCACCATGCTTTCCCTTCAAAAGAGCTCACTTGAATATGCTTTTTGCTTACAACTTTTGACTTCTTTCTTTTTTTAAATCTTTTCAGTATTTTATTGATGTAACCTGTCCCAGAGCTCTGTCAGTCTCCAATCACACTCCTACTCTCCATTGTTTCTCTCAGTCTACAATTTTACACCTGCATGGTGATGTCAATTCTCTCACCAAAAGAAACACTTGTGTAGAGAATATTTCAAGGGACACTACACATTTATTTTGTACCGCTGCCCTCCCTCCTTGTTTTGTTTTACACTCTTTGATTCTGCCAGGTCTTCGCTATTACTCATTTCTGGTACAGGTCTGTGCATTTTATTAAAAGAAAATACATCTCCATTTTCAGAGAACTTACTGACTTTCTCTTTACCATCCAAAAGAAGGGAAAAAAAGGAAATCACTGACCTGTTTTGCAGATGAAACAGTTGATTTAAACCACAGGGTCTTCTAAGGTATGATGTAGCAGCAAGAATTAAATTTTTATTACTAAGATAAGTTTATGTAGATAACTGAATCATATTTTAAGAAGTTAAGGGCTTTGACTCTAAAAGTTTTTTGTACCAAAAGCATTGCCTTAAGCTCTATTTTTAACTTAGTATTCTTTTTCTCTCGAAGCAAAAGAGGTTGCATATACCTTGTGCATCATTCTTACATTTCTGTGTTTGCTGATGGCAAGCATGAAAGTTTCTTTCTGCATCTGATGACTCATAAAGTTGTTTCTTTTGACTAGTCAGCCTTTGGCTTGATATGCTGAAGAATCAAGCCAAACAGGAACTTCCTGTTTACACACCAAAAGTTTTTTCCCCTTGTCTCTAACAAGTTGGTATTTCAATTGTCACAAGGCTTTTCCCCTAACTGGTTTTATTCTTCCATGAGTACATAATTCATCCTTCTAGATGTCCACAGTTATACTATTTTTCCTCATAAAAGAAGGAAGTTTTTGCATTCTAATGAGCTATATTAGATGGAGAAAGTGATCATCTGTCTGTTTCCAAAATCTAAAATGTGGTCTGTTCTGACCATCATGGTTTTATGACTCATTGGCCAAAGAATGGCAATTATAGGACATGACATGCTCATGAGACTTTTCATCTGCCAGGAGGATGCCATTCTTTTGGACATGTTTCCACTTCTGGATAGAAAAGGCCAACAGTATTGCTCTGCAAGAATGACACTGTGTGTGTTTCATTGTGCATTACCAAGCAGTCATCAACAGCAGTGATGAACTTAACTCACAGTGTTTTCCCAACATTTTTAGTCAGCTCATCTTCTATTGTGGCATTGTACATTACCTATCCTAGTTTTCTACAATCTACACAAGAGAGAAAAAGGGGACTAGCTATACATACCTAGAGGCAGAATACAAAGCTCTGCTTCTCAAAGCACACATGAAATGCAGCTCTGCAATATCTGAGAAGCTCTCACCAAATAAATCCACTGGTTGAGTTGCCTTCTTTCTTTATAATTCCTACCCTTCTCTCAGGCTGGGGTTGTTATCACAGTTGGAAGCTGTTGGTTTCAGAAAGTAGGACAAAGAGGTAAAGTCCCTTTTCATGTTTTGCCTCTCATGCTATTTTCTACTTTCTTGCTTTGTGATGTATGGTGCTGTATCACTGATCACCTGGACCTTTCTGTAAGATGGAATCAGAAAAACAACTAATGAAAGCAGCAGTAAGCATTACTTCATTTTCCAGCAAAGAAATACATTTCACTGAATTGTAAATCAAGAATCAGGAACATAACATACTGCACAAATCCTACTATGAGTCTGTTTACAACTTTGGCAAAAGATATCTTTGAAAACTCTTCCCTAAAGGACTTGTCTCTTACAAAGAGTAATAAAAGGGAAGATGGCAAAAGAGAAATAGGAGGAGACAATGCAAGGTCTCAGAGTTACTCTTTATTAAACTTCATGTTGAAACCAAACTGAGAATTGGCAAAGCTTTCAGGAAAATTTAGCAAAGAAACAGCTTGCAGTAATCTACCAACCAGAGTTACTATGGCAATAGCAGTACACTGTGAAATTTAGCAGATATAATTTTCCATGATTCACTGTATATTTTTAGCTATTTTTCTTTTTGTTCTCTCAGGCTAATTTCCTTTCTTAAGAAAAGCAAGGACTGAATGGTTAGGTCTTGCCCTCAGAAATGACAGAAAGGTGTCAGTTGATGCTTAAGTGAAGCTCTTGTGTTACAGCCTCAGATAATCAACCGTCCTAAGGAAATCTTGGGGTCTCAACTCCTACCCCATTCATCTTATCTTGGACCTTTAAGACTACTGTTCCATGCTTCTTGAAATCCTTACATCCCTTCTTCACCTTAATTTACTTCTCTAATGATTCTTCCTGCTAGTTCACAGTCTGAATCACATGAATAATTTTTCTCCTTTCCTTCTTTTCAGCTATTATCCAAAACTATTATTTTCTAGAACACTACCTCATTTCTTTGTGACATGTTTTCAACTCAGGGTCTCAAAAATCTCCCATGTCCTCACAATACAATTGCACATCACCCCCTGACTGACGCCCAGCCCATCCCTAAGCACCAATCTGCAGGACCCCAGACAACTCCCCTCTGTTTATATACTGAGTTTGATGTGCCATGCTATGGAATCTTCCTTAGTGCAGGTCAGCTGCTCTTTCCCAGTTTCCTGTGCAGCTCCTCACCAACAGAGCCTGGGAAATTTAAAAGTACTTGACTTAGGGTAAGCACTACTCAACAACAACTAAAACATCAGTGTGTTATCAACATTATTCTCATATGACATCCAAAACACAACAAAGCACCAGCTACCAGGAAGAAAATTAACTCTACACTAGCTAAAACCAGGACACACCTTACATGTCAGCATCTAAGTACATTTAGGCAAATAGCCAACTACACAGAATCCCAGGCAATCACCAGAATGTGTCCATGCTATTATAACTAGAGCTTCCTTACTCTTCCCCTCTAGCCAATTGTTAGTTGAATTCACTTTTGTATTGCCTGTCTGCACTGCCAAAAGGGCTCTCTAGAACCCCAGAGACATACAATATGTATGTTTCCTTCCTTCCTTCCTTCCTTCCTTCCTTCCTTCCTTCCTTCCTTCCTTCCTTCCTTCCTTCCTTCCTTCCTTCCTTCCTTCCTTCCTTCCTTCCTTCCTTCCTTCCTTCCTTTTACCTCTTTACTCAAAACCTTCTGCCATGTGCTTTTATAGTAGATCAGGGACTAACATTAGGGTTAGGGTTAGCATTAGGGTTAAGTTAGACCCTCTAACTTTTGTTGTTCCTTTGACGACAAGCAACTACAAATCTTGGGTGCTCCTTTCCCCTTAAGGGTGGAATATTGCAGCCTCTAAGACTGGGACTGTCTGCCTGCTATATTGCTGCATATAAACAGCTCTGTAAAGCTTCTATGAATTTTGGAAGGAAGGCATAAATGGAAGGAGTGGCAAAAAAAAGCTGAAAAAGAGCAATTTTCAAGCCAGTCAAGGCTTGAGACAGGGAACTGTGCTGGACTTTCCTAAAGGACCAGAACCTGGATACCCATCATTTTCAGCTTCTACATATTACAGTCTTAGCTGCTAATATCAGCATACATAAATATAAATAAATGCATCAAAGTTAAGAAAAAATTACTAGCAATAAAAGCTAAAACCATACCAAAAATAATTTACTACAGCCCAATATATTAATATACTCAAACTTCCTGCTGCAAGATGCAGAAAAAGGCTATGTATTTGTTTATGTATATTCATGAGCATTTGAAAGGACCACGGTGCTTCATCTCAAGACACAGCTGATCAGTAGCTGGGGCTGTGGTGCAGTGTTATATAATGCAACTTTATGACTTTGTAAGACGTCATTTTCCTTTCCAGTATTTATAGGTTTCCTTTTTTCTGTATTTAGAAAGTAGAGTATTTCAAATAAAAACTTGCTTTGTAGGGTTTTTTACACCATGTAGGACATACTGGATGCAATCCCAATATAAAATATAGCAATGCTACTTGTCTTCTGTCACAGAGAATAGTAGACTAAAAATATCTTCATCTGTTCTGTGGCAACAACCCTGTGTTCCTGAAATTTTATATTTCTTTCTCTGAAGAACCATGAGCCATCACAATATGGACATGAGGAAAAGTCAAAGGAGAAGCTTCTCTGTTCTGAGCAACTCCTAGGAAATGCTGCATCCCTCGAATTTCCTGATTTTAGGCAGGTGGTTAATGCAAAGCCCAAAGAATCAGCGGTCCTGGGGCTGCACTGGCTCCTCTGTAGTATCAGCAGAGCCTCATGGTGCAGCAGGCTCAGCTCACACAGTGTCTGCTGTATTCCAGAGGGGCAGATGGCACCCAGCATGGGAATTCTTGTCCAGCCCACAGCACGGCTGTCCTGCTGCAGGCACAGAGCCTTCTGCTGAGAGTGCAGCATAGCCATTGCAAAAAAAATGGAGCCAGGAATAAATAAAGTAGTAACTCATCTGTGTCATCATAGCTGTTCACTCAACATCTGTTCAGTTTGGGAGAGATTTAGAACAATCACTGTAGAGTACTCCTGATGTTACTTTTGAACAGCCTTTTCCATGTATATGAGGTGCATCCCATTCTGCCAAATTAATGTCTGGCATCCCTTACAGCCAAGACATTCAAGATTTCTATTTCCCACTGTGCTTTATGTTTTTCTGGCAGAACCCTAATTCCTATTTCCTCTTTAATGTTAGTTGGACTACTGCCTATGGACTGTAAATTATTTTTTGTGTTTCATTGTAAGATTTTCAAATTGTTCTACTGCTAAATAATTATGCCCCTTTTAGTAAATGTTACATTTGTAATTAAATGCTAATATTTTAATTTCAGAATACCTCCTCTTCCTACAGTTATCACACAGCACCTTCTGCTACATGAAGCTAGGATTTTTTAGGCAGAGATCCCCATGTTTTGCCAGAGGAAAATGTTCCAGAAATAAAAGAAAATGTGAAATGTTCTAAAAAAGAAGAGTCTGAAATGCTCTGCCTATTTTGCATGGCTTGCCAAATGCAATAATAGGTATCATACTTAGCATTGCAATTTCCAAGCTGTATTCCCTGTACTATCCAGCAGGTGATGCTAATGTATTACAAACTGTCCTCTGTTCAATTTTAATCAGAGGAAAGATGTCCAGCCACAAGCTGTAGTCCTGTCACATGCCAGGCATTTTTTAAAAAATTCAATTGCCTTCTTTAAATCTTCTCGCTCCTAAAATGTGTAAGTCTGTGTGTCAGAATGAGTTGGTTTCTTGAAACAGTTTTTGTTACTAAAGGTTGACCTTTTCAAGTAGCAACCTACCAATCTTTCATAACCCTCTGACATTCCAGTGTGTTTGATAAATGTCTGACTATTTTCGGAAGTCCCTTGGCTATATTTACCATCTCTTTACTCATATTTTGTGACATACAGCATTAGGTTTTCTGCTGTGTTGACCGTTTATTCCTGGTTTCAGACTGCAGTAAACAAGTGAAGTCAAATCCTTGCACTGAAGAGACGAAAACTAGAAGGGGAAATATACCATTAATGTATATGAATTAGAAAGACTGAACTGAGTTTCCATGAATCTTTCAGGATCCTCAGCTTTCTAATCTAAAACCATACTTTAATTACAGACAATGAAAGGAAGTTTTATAATCAGTTCTACTTTGTAATGTATACTGACTCTCTTACTCAGTGAGACTTGCTCCTAATTTCACAAGAAGCCTCCACAGAGGTATTTGGAATTACTTGCAGAATGAAAAAATCGTATATATCAGAGTCCAAGATTTTTCAGAATGGCAGTGCCTGCATAGCCTTTATAGGTATTGCTTACATTTTGCTGCAAAAATGAACACAGGGTATAAAACACAGGTTTTCCAAGGTGGGGGAAAAAAATTAATTTTCTCTGCTTGCTTCAGTCTTGACCTCATTCTCTGAAGTGGTGGGATCATAGCCAGCCCTCTGCAGAAGCTAGGCACTAGTGACTAGCAGATCAGCACTTGTGGTCCTTCCAGCCATTGGATCCTGTTGCAGCTCTTACCTGCCTGCTGAACTGCTGCACTGCTGGTGATGGGCCAAGAGGACCACATCTCAACTTCTGAGGAGAAAATAAAAAGTAGAAAAGAGGAAATTGAGCTGTCTTTCTTTGTCCTTTTTTTCTTTCTCTGTCTTTCTCTCTCTCTCTCTCTCTTTTTTTTTTTTTTTTTTAAACTCTACTCCTTTGGGAAAAGAATGGGCCCCTGAGGAGAAACAGAAAGAACCATATTCCTTCCTGCAGTGTAGAGGGCTGATGTCTGTCCTTTCCAGACTGTGAGTCTGAGACTAATTAGACCGTTTGGCTTTTCTTGTACTTTTTCCCCCCAGGAGGGCTGAGTTGTATGAGAAAGTTGAAGCTTCTTGTGTCACTCTGCAGCAGGCTCAAGGACAGGCAAAACCCATTACTGATAATTGTATTGCAGGAGTTTGGCAGCATAGAGGAGATCTAAGAATAGGCTGCCCAGCCATCATCTGGGACATGAAGTAGGCAGGACATGCAGGATTCAAGGTGTAGGCCTTAGGGCTTGTGTGTCTCAGGCTGGGGGGAAAAGTTGTTACAAGTAAATCATCACAAAACATTTCAGCAGAGGCCTATTTAGTCCTGTAAGTCATATGGGTATAATTGTTAGGTTGTTGTGTAGTCATTAAAGCAAAGGAAAACACGAAATCAGTGGGCGGGCAAATAGAACAAAGACCATACAGGAGTCACACGAGCTTTTTCTGGTTCTCTCGCATTAGTCACCAATAAACACACTTTTGTCACCATGTGTAAGGAGAAGAGGAGGAAGTGAGAGAGGGAAAGAGAAAGAACAATGCTTCAACCAAAAACACATCCCTTCCCTTGAAGAAGAAGCACTTGCTTGGCCAGAAACCTGCCTGAAATCTGGTTTTGGTGAGTCCTGAACTTCATGCATGTGTAGCAAAGATACTATATTAATGCTAGAGGTAAATCACTGGAGTACATAATAATTTGTCTTGATAAATGTTGAACACTTATCTCTAACAATCCAAGTAAGGTCCTACCACAATGTCTGTTAGGCAGAGACCTGGAAGGGTTAACACAAGTATTTGGGTTCTGCTGTTCAGTGATTGCCTCTGTGAAGCGAGAGGTAAAAAACATTTTCTTGAAATCTGAAAGAAAGGGGAATGAGAAAACACAGAGGGAGGTTGCCTTCAGGCATGGAACTGGGGAGACAAATATTAAAGAACTGGATGTGTTTTCTTTTCATTTGAATTTTGATACACCTACACCCTGGAGAAGGGCAGACTTTGTTATATAACTGACAGGGATTTTAACATAGAAGTACAGCTGGATGATGAGAAAGAAGCTGCTGGTTGCTGTAGCTTAACTTGATAGAATTCATCAAGGATGACTTTGCTTCCTGTGATGAGTAGGCACAGGAGACATTTGATTGCTACTGTGGGGACTGTTCTTAATTCACTGGATACATTTGGGTTAAGAGGATGAGCTTTATGAGCCATCATATTAAAGTAATTTGGAACAATAATTTGAAGTATTACAGGGGAAGCTAGCTTTAGAGTGTGTTGATAATCAGGAAGAAACATTAAAGTCAGCCTCTATAAAGTCGTGGTTGGAGTAGTATGCATAGCTTTGCATGTGCACTGCACTGTATGCATTAAGCTGGGTATTTTTTAGTTAAGTAAAAAAATTTTGCCTTAAAATTTAGCTTTGCCTTAAAATTTAGCTTTAGGGTATACAAACATGAATTTTTGGGCTGAATGCCTGGGTCTGGAGAAGCCTTTACGTATAATAAAGATGCTTCCAAAAAAGGTAGATAGTGGGAAATGAAATTAATTTCCAAACAATTAACAGGAGTGCAGATGTCCAAGATATGTTATCTAGAATGGCCATAATGCAGAAGGGTTTTCTTTCAAGATATTTGTTATTTCTTCTGGACAAACTGAATTTTTACTGAGAAAAAGGTTTACGAGGTTTACATTCAATATTAAGTACTTAGTATTCTGAAGGAGTACAAGGCTCCTTGTCACTTTGAACAGTGCACAATAAAAGTACAAAAACTATAATTTCTATCACTTTTTGTATGCAATTTGTATGCATGTCTAAATTGCTTAGCAAATTGTAAGCTAATAATCAGAGAGTGCATAATTCACATGTGAGATTTCAGGGGGATTGGTGCATACTTGGTAAAACGTCACTCATTAGAATGTGAAGGTTTGGGATCTTGAGAAGAACTGTAAATTTTCTAACAGCTTAATGCAAGGAAAGAGTATTTACAGCGTTAAAAACTACAAAAATAGTAGAAATCTGATCAAACTTACGTTTCCTATGGAGAAGCAGGGAGTGGGGGCAGAGTTGCAAAGAAAGTAGGGCATGATGAGAGTTTCTGTCCACTTATGTACAGTATTTAGAAGAAAATGGAACACACTTTGTACTTCAATATTTCTGCTTCAAGGAGTCACAAGAAAAGAAAATTACTCATAAATTATGATCAATTGAATGTGCATTAAGTTCAAACTATAATTTCAATTAGAGACTTGAATATCAGGAAAATTGTTGTATTCAAACAGCAAAGCCCGTTGTTTGCAGACAAAGGACCTGGCACAGATGGAAAGGCAAAAGTATCTTCCTCTGTCTGTTGAGTTGTATACATATAACTTAGCACAGATGGCAGCTGGGTACGAAATTTTTTGAAGAAAAAATACTTTTTGAGTGATAAAACCAACTTGGAGCCATCTTCCATAGCACCTAAGTCTCAAGAGTGACAGAGAAGGTGGTTTCCAAATGTAGAAGATGACTTCAAAATATATGCTGTTTATTTCTCTTTTTTTTTTTTAATGACACTGCTGCTCTCTGATCACTGATTCTTTTCAGAAACATACATGTAGTGAATACCTTGGACCTTGTTATGAAGATCTGGGCTTCAATCAAAGTTAGCTTTAATGAAGAATGAAAACAGGAGGCTGCTATTTTCCAGCACTGTTTGAAATAAAAAATAGTGAAGAAATCATCACTCAAGAAATGAGACTTTATGGCTGTGTTCTGTTGAGTGGGCAGGCTAGTGTAGATGGGTGATTTATTGCAGACACTTCTGTTGTGTCATAACTCACTCAAAATAATGTGACTTATCATACATGCAGACTGGTAGCTTATTTCAACAGACACAGTTAAGTGCTAAATTGAGAACCATGGAAGTGAAAATGGCTATCTTGAAGGGCTGGGGTGTTTATGCATGATCATTGGCCTGTGCTCAGATTTAGAGAAAGGGGGCTTTTACAGACATGTAAGACAGCTGAAGGAACTACTTAAGCACAGCCAGAGTTATATAAGCCCTGTGAAGAGACCTAACACAGTGTTTGGCACAGGCTGTGTATGTGCTTGAGGATGCTGGTTGACAAACATTTCTTCTACTGGCAGTGCTGTCCTTGCCTGTGTCTAATTTCTGATATGCCAATGCAATAGTTTGTGGAAATGCACAATGAACAGGACCAGGAACCTCATCCAGGTGACAAATTGCATTCTCTTTTTTTTTCCTAATATTTTTCAGACATATCCATTTTGTAACGGGGATTACTACATGGCAGGCTATGTACTCATTTGGAAACATTTAAGAGCACAATTGAGTGGCAAGAAAAAAATGCAGAAGGTTAGAGGTTATTGCTTAGACCAGTGCTGTTTACATTTGTTTGGTTATATTCACAGAGGTTCATCATTTCCAAGTGTGTTGTTATTGGTAAAAATAGCTTGGCAACATGTTTGTTCCATAATTTTAACTAACAAGGAGAGTTCTGAAATCCCAAGAATGCCTAAAGGAGAGCTGATAGTAATAAAAATATGTCAATTTACAAAATTTAAAAATGTGAAAAATCAAATCTAAAACACACATAGAAATGAGGAATATGTTTGAATTCTGAGAATATGCACATTTTCAAATCGAAACATTGAAGACCTTAGTTAGTGAAAAGATTGGTCAACTCTGTAAAGATTTTTCTCAGCTTCTTTGACACATGTTCTGATTAGTCTCTTGGAGTGAGCATGAGGGTTTAATATTCAGATTTTTTGGAAAATGGCTCAGAGTTGAAAAGTAATTTTAGCTGTTGTGGGTAAATGCCCACATAATTCATAATTTAATTGAAGGGACATGCAGGAAAACCAGAGGTACCTAGATACAGGTACACACTGTGGAAAGGAAGATTTCAAAATTGTTTTATTATTAATCTAAAATAGAGAATTCTACTGTCTTCATTTGGATATGAAAGGTAGTTTTGTTTAAAAAAAACTATGAGTTTTAATAGGCAACACTTTTTATCACTAAAAAAAACTTTGAACTTAGCTGTCAGTGGATACCATTTTAATTAAGACATTTAGGCATTAAGGAAATAATTTCTTCTCTGTTTATGCAGTTACCATCTACAAATTTGAGGGTTTTATTTGGGATTCTGAAAGGATCCAATTACAGTGGTACAGTTAAAGTTTCCTGCCTGCAAATGCTAAGTGATCTTCATCTTTAGAAGCAGATACTGGAACAGTATTATTGAATATAGACATTAAAATCTTGTTTAAAATATTCAACTTGTATCCTATTGATATGTGAAAGGAATAAAATTTCCAGCATATTTGTAAGGAAAAAAGACAAAGACTGCAAGAGAAAGGGGAAAGCCTATATGTGTAAAGATGGTTTTCTTCTTCGGTAGTTGGATGGGAACTAACTAATTGTTAGGCAAATGGTTTTAAAGTGATTATTGTTTGGGTTTCTTTTTGTCTGCTTGCTTGCTTGCTTGCTTGTTTCTCCTAATTGGGTGAGATAGATTTGATTGTGGTGTCAGGCAATCTCTTGTAGAGTTTATACAAGACCTGTATATGTGTCTGTAGGTGTCCCAGTGAAATTCAGAGTTGTACATCTCTCTGACATATGTCAACTTCTTCAAATACAAGGGAAAACATTTCATTTTTTCCAGGAGAATTTTGACATTCTTTTCATATTTGGTCATTGTGAAATGCTTGTCAGAACTTTAAGTTTCATGAAATTATACCACACCTTCCTTCCTGCACAGGTTATGTGAACCCTCAATATTCTAGTCAGAGAATCATTCTGACATTCTTGTCTTGTCCGCTATATCAAAATTCTCTTTATCATCAAGAACTGTATTTTTTTTTCTCAGGCTGTAGCTTTAGGAGACAAACCAGTGAAATATTTCTCTAGATTCTTTGACACCTTTTGTGTTCCATACACTGAGGTTTTTTGGGGTTTTTTTTTAATATTCTTCTGTTCTCAATTTTTTGTGTTCCTGGCCACTTCTCTGGTGTAAAAAATCAGCATTCATGTCTGTCAAGCACCTCACAATTGGAGCATTCTGCCCTGTTATCACTGTGCTATTGCCTTCATCTGTCCTTTTTTTTTCCATGGAGTCACTAGCAGCTATTGCTCCCCTTCTTGCAAGAACTCCCATCAGATATCTCCAGAAATTTGCTGTTACATTTTGCCAGACAAGTTCCTCGGTAGGTGTCTTGCTGGGAGGCTAATACCTGTTCAATAAGTTGAGTGTTTACCAGTCAGCCACAAAGGTTTCCACTTTTCTATGTTTTCCTGATGCCATTTTTTCTGTGACCCCTGCCAGTGATTCCAAACATAGCCACTCAGGAAATATTAATCTGCTCCTACCAGATGCAGAATTACACTTCAATCACGTGAACAGAACTTACGCTGCATTTTTGCTGGCATGCACCACATGCACCCAGAATCAATTTCAACTTGCAAAAAAAAAGGAAAACACAGCACATCCAGCACTGGTCACAACTGTTGTTCCCTTCTCATCCACACACGTGGCATGGAGCTACTCCTCTAGAAATGTGATCATGGTTTCCCTCTGATCTACCTTTCTAGTTGGAGCTACTCTGAATTCCAACACAGAATTTCTCTACACTTAATTTTCTGCCATTACAACACACTCCAGTCACCTGATATGATCAATGACCCTCAAGACTCAAGCTTTAAATTCTTCTCAGGGAAATGATACACATATCTCTCTTAAGTAGGCTATTCAGAATCATAGAAACCCAGACATGAAAAGAAACAAACCAAAACAAAGTACGCCAAATCCCTTTACTTCCAAGAACAGGATTTGCAGGTGGGGTCTCAAAAAATTCCTGTTAGTTATTCACCCATGATAGTTATTGGTGATGTCTTTTGCTGTTGAGAGGCTTTGCTGTAAGTTATGTGATATCATCTGCTAAGAGCTGATCATTCCATTTCCAGTTTAGTAATATATAAGCAAACAGCAGCAGCGTAATGCAGGATTTTTGACACATGAACCACAGAGATTTATTTCTTTTAGCCTTACACTATCCCACTATCAGTTGGTTTACCTATTAGCGAGTCTTTATGTATTCTTGAGGTATTCTTTTTAAACCTTAGGCTTTTTGAGTCACTACTTACTTTGACATTTTTTATCTTTATAGTGATACAATAAAGATCAAGGATTAAAAATATGGCACATTTTTTAACACAGGTACAAGCAACAACAATAGAATAGGTAATAAGGAATATGCATACATCAAGACCAGAAGGTCTGTGCTCCAATACAGTCACATCAAAGATGGCCCATCCCTTTTCTCTCAACAGAAATGCAGCAATAAAAATACCCAGAATGAGAAAAAAGATGATCTGCAGCAGGCTTGCCTAAGAATTAGGGATGATGAAGAATACAAAACTGAGGTCACAGTCATGCCATGACTGCTTGACTCCCAGAGGTCATAAAATAGCTTGTCAAAATTGTATTTTGTAGTGCCTGATCAAGACAAATCTAAGAGGCATACTGAGTAGCTAGTGTCCCCTGTCTTCTGTGTCACACACACACAGAGTCCTGAGCAGACCACATAGACACACATCCTGGTGCTTGTGACTATGAGTGAATGTGTGAAACGGGAGTGAATGAGTGCTAGTGACTGAAATCAGTTTTATTTAAAATAAATAAAGCATCCTCTTCCACAGAGTCTTGAACTTTGTAACACTGATTCTTACACTTCCAAGGATGCCAGTTATTAATGAGTTATGCCATGAGAATTTTCATAATACTAACACCAAAAAAGCATCTAATGCACCCAGGGGGCTTCAAGGGACATGCCCTTGTAGGAAGACTTTTCACCTGCAGTGAAGTCAACAGGATGAGATGGGAATAGAAGACTTTTTCCATTCTCCATTTTTGGGAAGTGTATTCCTTCCCCCGCACAAAACTTCTACCTTCTCCTGCCTCCTTCCTAGGAACCCACAGATAAGGCAGCTCTGCTCTGTTTTAGCATTTTTCCAAGGAGAAGTAATAAATCCACTGGCTGCTACTGGGGGGAAGCACAGTTTTCTTCTCAGCCCTCTGCCTTTCGTCAGCTGGGGCAGAGGAGGCATGTACTAGTAGTGCCCCAGGGAGAAAGGAAAACTGGCAGAGGCAGAACAGAGCACAGCTCATCTGGACTACACAGGACAATGCCAAATATACATCTATTTTATAATACTGTGGTATCTTAGTACTCAATCACTTTAACCCCAGTGACAACAGAGATATTTATGACAGTTTATCATACTGTTGATAATTACTCATCACTGCAATCATTGCTAGGAATGGATGAAAATGAATACATTTGTCTAGTTTATGTCCAAGATGAGCATTCTCATATCCCGGGAGTCAGTGGTCCATTCATTCCTCCAGGAGCAGTAAATTGGGTGTTGAGTAATCTGTCCTTTGAAATGTGTAAAGAAGCTGTTAAAGAGAGCACGAAATATGTTTAGCCAGCAGTACCAGCTGGATATGAGCCCATCCAGGATATACTCTGCTCAGCTGACAGCTGTTACCAGATCCACATGAGGGTTAGCCTCTAACTCTCTCATGTCTCATTCTGCCTGTCATCAACGCCTTTGTTTTGCTCTGTAAGAGGGATGGAAAAAGATATAACATAGGGACAATGCAGCGTCTTGTGCTGGGAGCTAGGGAGGATTTGCAGGGTGGCAGATCTGTAATATGATGTCACACCACGTTAGACAAACTGCTGAGCAGAAGGAAGTTCTTGCTATACCATAAATTGCATCCTCACACCAAAGAGTAAATTACTTTCTAGTCATTCCATCTGTCAGTCCTCTTCCTCTCAGAAGAAAGCATTTTGCTTTTTTATTTTTCCCTCTCATTCTCTCTCTGTGGTAGGAATCAGCCTTGTGACTGGTACATGTCTTATGTGAAAACTGATTCAAATGTGTCTGCTGCTGCAACAGGAGAAAGTCCTGGTGTGTGCCACAAGAGGGTAAGTGCAGATGGAGATTGGATAGCAGAGCATGCCAACACAGAGCAACAAAGGCTGGAAAATCCACTAGGGGAAACATTATAGGTGTCCCATCTGTACTCTGAGTGAGGACGCTGGCATTTAAATTCCTTCCACCTACAGTGGGTGTAGGAGGGTGAAAGACCTTTAGTGTAGGAGAGCCAGAACGTTTCTTAAACATTCAGGTCTTTAAATCTTTTTGGAAGTCAATACTAGATTTTACAGGGTTAACAGTAAACATGCTTTACAAAACCCCAAATTTGCTCTTCAACTCAGATCAGAAATGTGAAAAGCCTACTATTTAGCTGTCAGCAAAAATCAATGCCAGCCTTCAAAGGAACAAGCAGTAGCCTTGTTGTTGTGAGGTGATGATCTAAGGCAAGCCAAGCTTTCCAGGGAGAGATACAAGCTTTTGATAAACCAAATAACGCAGCTAGTCTATAGACATGCTTTGGGACTCAGTCTCCAGAGCAGAAGGTCAGACAAGAACATGATCTTGAGCAGGCAAAAGCCTGTCGCTTCCCCCAGTCACATCCTTTGGTCTAGCTAAGGCTGTTTCCAGTCCCTCATCAGCCTGGCCGAAGACCGCCGGGCTGGCACCACTGTCCCGTGTCGCTCGGCCCGGGACCGGAGGGCGCTGCGCTGCCACCGCACGCGGTCCGGCCAGCCCCGCACCGCTGCCCTATGCCCCGGGCGGGGAGCAGCGCCGGCAGTTCGCTCGCCTCGCTCAGCGCCCGCAGCCGCCGCTGTGCCGAACGAAGGGCATCATCCCGCGGCGCCCGTTCCCAGCGCCCTCTCCTCCCGGGAAGGCAGCGGGGAGCGCAGCCCGGCTGTCTCGCATCGCCGCATCGCTCGCTCACCCCTGCCCGCGAGTGCGCCCACACGCCGCCCCGGCCCGCAGCGCCCCCGGGCGCCGGCGCCTCCCGGAGGCCGCCCGGGCTGCGGCGGTGACAGGGGCTCCGAGCCCCGAGCCCCGCCGCCCCCCTCCCCTTCCCCTCTCCCGCCCGCCCCCGGGCCCTCCTCCCGTCACTGATTCGGCGCCGGAGCCCCGGGTGCCCGAGCCCCCCTCCCAGCCCCGGCCCCCGCCGCCGCCGCGGCTGCCGAGCTGTCAGTGCGCAGGCAGCGCCGCGGCCCCCGCTCCGCACCGCGCTCCGCACCGCGCTCACAGCCGCCGCCGCGGAGCCGCCGCGGGGCAGCAGGTACCGTGCCGGGGGAGCCGCCGCCGGTGGGGCCGGGCTGCACCTGCAGGGCCGGGCATTGAGGTGGGATCCCCCTCTCGGACAGGGGCGATGGGAGCGGGGCCGAGGGCGGGCCTGGCCCGGCGGCTCCTGTGGGGAGGCCGCCGGTGCGGAGCGGAGGGACCGTCGGGGCTCTGGCGGCGGCCGCCGCCGTCCTGGAGCAGGCGGGCTGCGCTCGGGGCATCCTGCGGTGTCCCAGCCCATGGCTCGGAGCGGCGGGCAGGGCGCGGGCGGCCGCTCGGGCGGATTGTACTCCTTCCGTGCCCACTGAGCGGCTGGACAATAGCGGGAAGTTACCCTCCCTCACACCTTTTATTTCCAATATTAAAGGGATGTCGAGTTTTGTGGGGAAGGGTAGAAAATTTTGGCCCCACTTGTCGTGCTGCCTAGGTAGGAAAACCTCCCAGGGACTCGCCATGGGGAAGAGCATCCTAGCAGATTCCCACAGGGCCAGTTTCTCAGGTAGGAAATAGCATTAATCTTGCATGGATCTCTAGTTTCTCTGTAGAACTAAGTCCCGAGGGTTTTCCCAAGAGTAGCATATGCAATTGATTCTGTAATGTACGATTTTCTGTTAGATAATACAATTTAATCCCATGTGTACTTGGCCATCCCACTGTCATCTCCTCAACCCTCTCCCTTAAAGCTCCCAGAGAAGTAGGTCAGTATCTCCAGATGATGTATCTATTAGACACTGGTGAGTTTCTGCACTGCCAGCTGACTAGAAGGCAGCATTGTGACCCTTCCGTTTATGCACATACTGAATGAGCTGAGCTTCAATTATTCATTCTGATGCTATTGCAACCTTCTGCAGTTTCTCTTCTCCAGGGACATGATGTGTAACAAGAGTTTGAAACACTTTGCCAATGAAGCTGCAATCCTATCTGGGCATATGGCAGCTGTTTGCTTCTCTAGCCGTTTTTAAGGGTTAATTTGTAGCAGTAAGAGATATGTCAAGGAAGAAAAAGGATTCCCAGTAGAGCACCTTTATCCTCTACATTCCTTTTGCTTCCCTCTAAAAAGCTGTAATTCAAAGTACTGAATGGTTCATGGACTAGGCTCTACAAATGAGTTTTGTATTTTCCATCTGAAACAAGCAATGGCTTTAAAGGGCATTTGGTTACCATAATGGAGAACCTACAGCTTCAATATAGGATTGGTATAAATCTGATAATTAGTTGGTGCTAAAGACATTTGCTGTTTAGTAGATGAAGAAACAGATGCAGAAATAAAATACATTGCAACCAGAGATTCGGCACCAAAACTCGGAACCTTTTTTGGTGTTATACGCGTTTTAGTTATGTTGTTATTTACATTTTAAAAGTGTAATCATCTATCCATTGTGCTGTGCTCTTCATTCATAAACTGTGAACCATTCATATTTTCTGAATACAGAAGGCTGAGTGAGCCCACAATGGCAGCAGCTATATTCATGAAAAAACAGAATAACTATCCTGTGACCTCTAGTCACTTAGTGTATGATAGGTTTTATTGTCTCCATTTTGATAAAAGGCATATTTCAGCATAGCAGCAAGGCTGTCTGTTCATCACCAGCTCTTGGAACACTTACCCTTGTATAAAATAGTAACCCAGATGAACACAGGCATGCAGAGAAAAATTATATGTCAAAGGTGTAAAGAGACAAGATAGCTTGAACCTTCTATGCAGAGCACCCTGTAATACAAAGACCGAAAGAAAAAGAGGCCAGTGCTGGTGGGAAGTGGACATGTAGTGAGCCTCTGAGTGATCACTGTCATTGTGCCAGAATTCCACACATCCTTATGGTTAGTTATATGCAGAAAGCATTGAAATGAGCTAATACGATAGTGACAGTAGATTTCCAAGGAGGGGAGTACCTCTGAGAAAATATAATATTTTCATCTGAGAAGTGTCTCCCACCAAGAGATACTAATCTCTGCATTGATTCTTAGGCAAAAGAGTAGAGGAAAAAAATAGGGTTTAAAATTGCTAGAGACTTACAGATGCTGAAGTCTAGGGCTTTGTTATCAGCATCTAAGATCACATGTTAGGATTTGGTGGGTTTTACTCCTGAACTCTTCCATTCAGCCAGCTTTTAAAATTCCCAAAATATTAAGCTTGCATTCTACTCCAAGGTGCACAGTTAAGTAAAATGATCACTATTTTAATTCAGTGATGTTTCACTGAGTTACAGTTTACTGGCTAGTCTAGGGGTGAGGTTCTTTGTACTGTCTTGGAAGATATATTAAGGCTTGGCAATTTGTTAGTTCATCTTACAATGTTTGAAATATTGGCTCTGATTTTCACTCAGTAGAAATTAAAAGCCTCTTCTCTTTTGGCACACAGAAATTTAGTATAGATCCCATCGGCCAACCAATCCAAGCTGAAGTAAAGTCAGGACTTTGTTTTTCCTCTCAGCTTTCCTGTACCTTTTGCTTTGATCCTTTCCTAGGTAAGGAAATTTACATGATGTTCAAATAAGATTAGCCAGTACTACAAGACTGCTGTGCTGCTGGCGCTCTGTCAATACCAAGTCTACCCCTGAGTGTTTTCTTGTCCGTGTAAAGCTTCTCTCTAGTTGCATGCTTCCTCCAGACAGGTTAGAGAACAAAGGAGGAATGCCTGCTGCATCTAATCAGAGGTCTGAGGTTTCCAGCAGAGGTAACGCTGCCAGAATCAGATGATCACAGAGCAAGCAGTAAGTGATTACTGCAGGGGCTAATAATTGATTACTAGGGCCCCATTGGGAGACAGGGAAAATTCATAAAGCCCTATTTCTCCCTCTTTACCCTCCAGCTGGTTAATTCACACCATGAATGTTTTCTGCTGTGCCAGGGCCTCAGCCACGGTGCCAGAGACAACTGTTCATATTGGGTTAAGGAATCTGGGGGCACTGTGGTAATGACTACTGGAATAAGAGTCAGGGCTAGACGGGAGAGTTAAGCCTCTGTTGTCAGGAGGAATACCAGATCATCTTTATTCCAGTGTACACAAAGGCTTACTGTCTGTGGTGTGCCTGCTTGTGACCATCATTGCTGGCATTTCAGCTCCAAGGAAAAGATCCTGCAGCCATTGCATGCCAAGGAAATGTTTAGTCCATTGAAATCAACCAGCTACCTTGGTGCTACCCTTGAAATGTATGCTGCTGTTGTAACTATAGAGAATGTCATAAATTAGGACATTTCTAATATATCCCCAAGTCTATGAAGAGAAGTGGTTACTTCTTTCCCATTTATTTTTTCAGTACTCCAGCAGGTTGTAATAGAATTGGCTTTTGTTCATTTTACATATTAAAGGCTATTTTTGGAATAAGAGTGAGAGATTTCATTTGGATTTTGTGTTTTTTCAAAGCAGAAGTTGATATTCTTGACTATGGTTGCACATTAATGCAAATATTTGCTTTGGTGAGGCATGGGGCATTGCAGGTGAGGGAGGCTATAAAATGGGAAAACATGATTATCTGAACAGGCAGATCTTCTTTAAATAATATCAAAAGACTCAGAGCTCATAATCTGTATGCTTTTAGTATGCACCTGTCCTTCAGTGAAGTCACAAGCTGCTTAACACTGACACAGTGGCTGTTGTTGGGGTGTCCTGGATCTGCTTTTGTTCGGTGTTTTCTAAGAGAACCTGGATGGTAATATAAGGACTGGGTGTATCACATTTTCCAGGGACATAAAACTGTTACACTTGAAATATGCTGAAGGAGAAGATTGAAATTCAAAATTTTCCCAACAAACTGAAGGAACTTCTAGGAAAAGAGCTGAATGGAATTCAGTAGGGATAAATACAAAGTACTACAATAAGGCAGAAATTACCAACCAGATAAGCACAAGACAGAAGTAAATGCCTAGGTTGCAACTCTGCAGAAAATAATCTGTTATGATAGATCACAAGGTGAACATGAGTCAATGTCATGCTGTTGCAAATGAAGGCAAACATCTTGCTAGGATATGTAAAAGATACGGGATTCTGGAAGACAAGAAGCAACCCTTTAGCTCTGAGGCTAAAACCTCAGCTTGGAGTCCGTGCAAAGTTTTGGTTATTTCACTTTGAGACAAATGAAATTCAACCAGAGGGAATCCAGAGGAGGTCAGCAAGACTCATCACAGATCAGAAAAATGTGACCTGTGGATAATTTGAAATAATTTTAATTTTTAGCTCAGAAGTTTGACAGGGGAATATAACAGTCATCAGAGAAAAAATAGAGGAGGGAGTCATCTTTTCTTTGGGCTCATGGTGGATGGAGCAGAAAGCAAGAAGAAGCAGAAAGGATGATTATTTTAAACTACAAGAATAATTTTCTAGGAGCTAGGATAATAAAAACTGTTGAATATTTGATCTAGGGAGGTTCTGAAGGCATGTTAAGAACAGGTTAGACAGTCATTAGGCTAAATTAGGCTAGTGATCCTATCATGGGAAAGCACCTTGGACTGTTTAACATCTTAAGTTCTCTAGACCATTCTTCTTTCATTTTATGAAGGCAACACTGTCATTTTGTGTAAATGAAATAAAAGCAGTCTGCTGACCTTGTTCTGATGTTTGTCTGATATCCAAGGGTAGCACAGCATCAAGACCACAGACCAGCTCTTTCTGAAAAGAAGAAGAGTAAGAGCTTTCTAGAAGACAGTCAGGAAGAGGTCTCTACTCTTTGGAAGAAAGGGGAAGGAATGGGACATTCTGATTTCTCTGGGGCAGACGCTTGACTGAGTCTGTGAATACTGAAAAAAGTACTATGGAAGAAGAAATTAATGAAGATTAGCAGTTAGTAAAATTATCTGAACTGAAAATACAAACTCTTCTAGTATTTTATTCATTGAATAAAAGGCTGTGGTTCAAAAATGCTTTTTTAGAGGAAATGGTTTTTTTTAAATGAAATTTAAAAATGGAATTCAGAATAAGAATAAAGTAAAGCATAGTCCTACAGTTTATATTTTTAGGCACTTATCCAAAGAGAAAAAATCTAGGTCCTGTAGTATTCAGGGTTTAACATATATTGTTTAATATAAATGGAACAGACAGTCCCCTGTGCATGGTGAAAAATCCTGGATCTCTGTGACAAGACAGGTAGAAAGAAAAAAGAGAGCAATGATCAACTCTTTCAGATGCTGCAGTGATGGGCTGCAGATAAGATCCTGTCTAGAACACATTCTGAGTACAACCAAATAATTTTTTAATCCTCTAAAGGGAGAGGGATTTTTCTCTGTCCTCGGGCTTTAGACCTTTTCAATCAGACAAAAAGAAAAGCCCTTAGAGAAGTTAAAGATATACTGGCAGGATTGGAAGTGTTTTTATACCAAGCAGGCAATAGGGAATTTTTTTCTACGAAAACAGCCTAGGACTGAAAGGCTGCAAAGCAGCTACTGGAAAGAATCTGTGTTGAATGAGCAAGACAAGAAAAAAATAAAAAGTTAGGCTGCACTTTTTAGTAGCCTGTTTTCATGGAGGTGTTGCCCTGTGAACATATTAGCATACTAATCCCTTGTAATTTAAACACCTTTGCACTGAAATTATCCATAAATTTATAGAAATTCTCATTTTTATTTACTCTGGGACACATGAGCACAAACTGTGACACTATACAAACTGTGATGGGTTTTCCTCTTCCCCCCATCTGCCATTACTGCTGGAACACCTTGGGAAAAATAATTATATGCTTTGAAAGCCAGTCACTTGATGCCCCAGATATTTCAAAGTGAATTCACATCCTTTCCACCCAAGGACTAAGCAGTGCCTTACATCAGCTTGTGCTGCTTTGCCCGAGTTTATTTCATCATTCCTCTTCCCATCCTTCCCTTTACTGTCTTCACTTCTCATATGAGTGTATGAAACAGTCTTTATTTGAGGCACCCAAACGGTATCCAAAAGAAGGTTTACTGTGATCCAGTGCTAAAGGAGGTTTAGCTTTGGAACAAGGTGGTTCTGGAAGGAGATAAAGCAAATATAGCTAATGTAAAAAAATCCTATTTTTACTATTAGGAGGAGACAACAAGGTGAGGAGGTTATTCTCTAGGAAACTTGTGAGGAAATCTAAGACAGGCTGTGCAGAAAAATACTGAACATGCTGGAGGGGGTTCTGCAGATGGTAAATGTTTCTCCTGGTGGAAGATGTTGATAATTGTCTAGAAAAGGAGTGGTGGTAGATAGAAGTAGCTACAAGGAAGGTAGGGCACTGAAAGATTTGAATAGAGGAAGCACTCTCTTGAAATACAAACTGAATATGAATGTTTGGGTTTAGGGTGCATGACTATAATTTCTCAGAGTGGTTGTGAGGAAATTGTGTAGGCTGTTGCAAATGGCCCTTCTTTCAGTAGGAGCTGCATATTTAATGCAAAGTAATGATATCCAAGCCTGCTTTAAATAAAGCATCTGCATAACAGGGTTCAGAGCAGCCATATCCTTCATGTTCTTTATATTATGTCCAACTAGGGTAAAAGTCAGGTAACACCTGCCATTACATTGCTGCAGTTGTTATTTCAGTATTTTAACAAAATTCTTTTCCTATAAGCAAAAATCAGAGGCTTCAGCTTCAAGCTGTCAAAGGCAATTTTGCCTGGGAGGAAACTGGCTGGTCACACAGATGAGCCAGGAATCTGTGAGCACTTGACAAGCACTGAGCACTTCCTCCCTGTGAATGAGGAGCTGATGAGTGAACAGCAGTGTCCAGCAGCACTTTTTGATGGCAATGCCAAAGCCTTTTACCAGCAGCTCCCCAGTGCAGATGGAGTTTTACAGAAATAGTCACACAAGCATTTCTGCTGCCGTTATGAGGGAACTGGCTTTTTTAAATACTGGAAACAATATAAATCTAGAAAGCAGATATTGGAAAAGGTTTGTAAAGGTATGTGTGTATTGAGGACGTTGTTCAGCGGATGCTTCTCTCTGTCCCTCTATCCAGAGCCATAGATTCTGCCTTGTAGGCGGCAGCACCTCTGTGTCAGATTGTCACAGAAAAACCTTGTTCAAGTTCAAAAACTTGTGAAGTGAAAACTTGACTTATGCAGGGTGTTAGGGAGGAAATTCACAGTTCCCTGTTGAAAAAGATGACAAACTGATTAAATCAATGGACTAAAATATACTCTGTGTTTAAGAAGTGGAAGCAGAAACTGTGATTTTCCTGAAGATATAAAATATCAGTTCACAGCCTTGAGATGTCTCGTTTGAAACAGCTATGGCCTTCTGAGAAATAATGGCTAGTAAAATGGCTATAAAATTGAGAGAGCTCAGGTTCCACCTGTTTATAGATCTTCCTCTGAGAGGTCTTGTCACAAGGATTTCACTGGTAAAACCACTGAAAATGGGGAACTACACATTGCTGATTGTGAAGTGCCAGTTACTAACCCTGCTGATTTACTTTGCTGCTTTTAATTTTGTATCTGTAGATATAAAAGAAAGAGTGATACTGGGACAAGCATTGGATAAACCTGATTCATTAAAAGCAATTGATATTGAAGATCACTATATGTATTGCAGAATTTCATTGTTCATCAAGAACTTCTGTTCCATACCAGGGGAAGTCTCTTTCTCAAGACACCGTCTGGGGACAAAAATGAGGATAGTGAATAATCACAGGCAGTAATTATTCTGTGATTGTTTCTTGATCTGTTTACCAATTCACTGGGTGCAAAAGCAACAGAATTATTATGGATAATAGGAAGAAATTCCTTCCAGTGAGGGTGATGAAGCAGTGGAACAGGTTGCCCAGAGAGGGTTGTGGATGCCTATCCTTGGAAGTGCTCAAGGCCAGGTTGGATGGGATTCTGAGCAACCTGGTCTAGTGGAAGGTGACTCTGCCCATGGCAGAGGGTTGGAACTAGATGATCTTTAAGGTCTCTTCCAACCCAAATCATTCTGTGATTCTATGATCCTGTTGGACCGTTAGAGAACAGGACAAGGAAAAAATATGATTATGTGGACTTTTATACCTCCTTTTCCCCACACAGAGTTTTCTTGCTGGAATAATACTGGCCACTGCTGAGTGCATGATGCTTGTTCTCTGGCTCCAGGTCTGTGTCCTGACCCAGAAGGAGGAGGGGCAGAAATGAAAATGCCAGAGCAGAGATGAAAGATACTTAATACCTTTTATCACCTTGTTCACTAAACTAGAGCTCAGTGAATTTCCAAATTGAGACGTTGCTGCATCTTGACAGTGAAGAGCAGCACTGCAGTACAATTCAGTGTTCTCTGAGTTTCTCCACAGTAATGAAACAGCAGGGCATGAAAAGGAGTGAATCTGCGTTTTTGGCTGAGTGTGGTGGCTGATGTTAAAAGACAGCATGTTTTTCTGACTTACCTGTCAAGACACGCTAAAAAACTCACAAGGAAAGCAGCATTCCTGTAGGAAAATGCCCCAGTACATGGAGAGTTTTTTCAGATGGATTTGCAAAGCCTACTGTCAGAAAAAGTAGTCGGTAGCATGTGACATTTTCTCAAAGCATATTGTTGTGTAGCCTTTGACAAAATGACCACAGCAGTGTTTCCATTGATTAAATGTAGTGTTAGAAGTTGATTTATCAAGCAAAGTAAAACTAATCTCATACTTTCTGAAAGTTTCCTGTTAACTGCAGGTAATCAGGGTGGGGACCAGATTTACCCAACTCGTGAAAACTGGTGGATTCCTAAATCAGCTTGTAGCAGGCAGTGAGTTCAGACATAACTATGAAACAAAAATGTTTCCTGTTGTCATGGCATGTAATCCCAGCTGGCACTCAGCTATCCATTAGTTTCCATAGGGGACTGCTGCTGGACTCCACAGGTTCATCCCAACCTGAGATTTGATGATCAACCAGCAAGAACCAGCATATTCCCTCTAGCTTTTACTCAGGTGGGTGATGTGGCAGGTGTTAGAGAAATGACTGGAGGGCAGCATTCCAGTGAGTGGGGGAAGGGTTTGAAAGCAAATTCTGCAGGCACAGTTTCAGGAAAAAATTATGATTTGCCCACTCAAGTGAGAAAGAGAGAGAAGGTGTGGCTATGCAGCCATAAGAGAAAACAGAAAAGTAAAATCGAAAACTTGTTCTTTGTTTGATTACATTGCAGTTAAATTAAAATCATATATTGGCCGATACAAAGTGCAGGAGCACAAAATCACAGAAAGAAAATTGAGGACATAAAACCATTACAGAGAGGACAATGAACAAACCTTGAGAACACACCACAGGTTCCAGTATCTCTTGTATTATCATCACAATTTCAAGTACAATAGTCTTCAACAGGAAGGTGAAACACAAAAGTTGCAGTTCATGTAATGCACAGACAGTCAAAATTGCTTTCCTATTTGGCACATCTTTGTGCCACTCAGGTTCCACAGGTTCCTATCAGTTCTTGGGCAAATAAACCTACTATTAAAAGTTGTTTTCATTCCTAGTAAGGAAATTAGAGACGAACCTTAAAGAATCTCTGCAAGATTTTGCCCAACTGATGGTGCTATACATGCTGCTGGATGACTGGGAATGTGAATAAAAGTGGAAGGTGACATGGAAAAGGAAGGAAAGTCAGTGCAGCCTGTGTTTAATTGGAATATTTACTCTCATCTTGATGACCTTTAACATCTCTAAGGATTTGTTATGACTAAGGATTTAAAGAAAATTGACAAATCAACTCTGAGAATAGCCCAGGAAACTCCTCTTCTGATGAGCATGACTGGAGGATGAAAATACTGATTCAGCTGCACTGAAGCAAACTGCTGCTTAGATGCATAGAGGGAAGTGTGGTTCAAAAAAGGTCAAATATCCACCTATACTGTAGATATATTTACCTATAGTAAACACCTGCTGATTGTCTGTGAATTTTCATTTGTTACTAGAGGGAGTGGAAATTTTACTGAGAGCTAAACTTTACTTCACTGGAACGAAGTAGTGTAGAAAAACTGCTAGAAAAAGCCATGGTGTGTAACAATAAAACAGAAAGAATAAAAGGGTTAGAAACGAAAACATTCAAAATTAAACTTTCTATATTAATGCCAAACATGTCTGTCATTCCAAGTAGGACTTATAGTTTCCAAAAGGCATCCTGAATGCTTCAGACAATGTTTTACTTCTCAGGATTGTGCCAGAGTTAAAAAAACCCACATTCATCAAAAGCAGAGAAAGGCCAGAGCCATAAGTGAATCACTGATTTTGTTACTCATGTACTCTTTATACAGATTTTGCTTTTGAGGGTGTGCTACAATTAATTTCTCTTTGATGTTGGAAGAACTGATGCATTTGCATCATTATCTGATGCTCTTAATCTGTTTTGGATGAGTGGAACAGACAGTATGTGGTATCTTGGGAAAAAAAATCTTGCTAACTATAGTCCAAGAAGGATGTTCATTACACAGGCTTTCACTGATTCAAATAATTGAAACATTTGCAGCTGTCTTTAAATATTAGGGTGAGAGCTAGGAAGAACAGGGCTTTGCTCTTGCAGCTTACAGGATTTTAAAAACCTTTTAGTAACAGTTGATCTAACTGTACTGCCTCAATTTTGTTTCATATCTCATTCTTCTGTGATATTCCTGGCAAAACTCCCACTGAAATTAAAGGACTCTTGCATAAGGTAGGACTAGGGAATCTGGATAATTAATATTTTGGAATGAAAAGAAAACCCTTGTGGGTTTCACAAGTAGGTCTGTCCTGCAAGTGTAGAAATGGGGTGACCTTTCTATTGTTGAATGTCCTTTTGTAAATCTATATGACTCAATAGAAGAGTAAAACTAATTGTCTTTTCACTGGTGGATTGATTCTGTTCCAGGACAGAAAAATCACCTCCAGCAGAAACAAAGCTATTAAAATTTCCTGGGTCATGCAAATGGTGAATTCTGACTTTATTTTCAAGAAAGTTTTGCAGCTCTTGTTCTACTATGTGACCCAGTATCATTATAGGCTCTTCTTTTCATGTCATTAATTTAATGCTGGCAGTTTTGAGAATTGTTTAGCTGCATCCTGTGTTTTGTACCTCTTATTCCAAAATTAGTTTCTTGACTTCTCTGTGGGCTGCTGTCCCACTGTCTAGAGTAAAGGCAGTAGCATACTGAGTTTATCCCTGGGTCTGCTCAGCTTCATTGCATACTTCTGTAGTGTTGGGATGATAAAGAATGGAAGGGTGGGGGACCAAGCACCCTGATTCGTATGTAAATGTAATGAGGAAAAAACAGCTGCTACAGGATGAAGACCCACTTTCCATCTCTAGCCTGGGTCTTTCACCTCACTCTTCAGTTTTAAAACTTATGTCATAGCATGAACTTAAGGCTGGTGTCCGTGGCCAGCTTCAAATCCCTGATGCTATCTCTTCCCTGCAAGAAGAAAGCTGTACCAGTAAAAAAGACTTGGGCACCAGAAACAGTTTCTGGGGGAGCAACAGGACATTTTTGGCAGCTTTATCTTTCAGAATTACTATAGCAATGATCAATTCCAAAAGTTGTCATGAGTTGCCTCTGTTTGTGGCACCCCTGTAGCTAGATGAGTTTTCCTATTGATTGGCAAATTATTCTTAGACTGGTTTAGTGTGAGAGGCAGTTATTAGATACTTTCTAAATTATTTTTAAAAGAACCTAAATAGTACTGAAGGTGTTGAGTGGGAGCTGTCAAGGAAACAACTTGCTAATGGAAATGCAGCATAATTAACTGCCTCATTTAAGTGACTTGCTTTTGGAAAGAGCTGATAAAAAAGGGACAGCAGCAGCAGAGGGTCTTTGCAACTGTATTGAGTGATCCAATGCTTAATAAGTGACCTTATTACAGAGAAATTAGCTTTTGAACAGAAACGTGGATAGTGTTCATTTGAAGGATCATAAGGTAAGATTCACTATGCAGTTTATTAAGCTGTTTTGTCTTTTTATGCTGTTTGGCCAGCAGTGATGTGCTTGCAGTATCCTCCCTGACTCCTGGATACGCTGAGCAAGGTCTGGAGCACAGGCAGCATTTTAGAGCCAGGCTTGTTGCTAAAAATGCAAATGCCAAATCCTTTCCTGTCATTTGTTGTCTCAAGAGCATGCAGCCATGTCACAGTCATCCTGGTTCTCCGTGCAGCCACACCATGGTGATCACTGGAATAACAATGAATGAGTAGGAATCAGAAACATCTAATAGCCTTTGTAAATTTGCCTTTAGGGCTTGGTTTTCTAAGCTGGAAGCTGGAATGAGCCTGCCATGCTAGGTGTAGCACTCTGCAAAAATAGTACTGCTGAACCAGAAGCTGATCTCATGAGTGTGATGGTTTGGGATTTAGTTCTTGGTTGGATATTAGAGTCTATTAGTATTATTTAAATGGCAGCAGTAGCCCAGTGCTGCACAGACATGGGAAGAGAGGGAGTCGTTGCCCTAAACTAAGTGACAAAGTAAGGGAAAATAAAGACAGCATGGAAGCAGATGCATAACACTTAGTTATGGATTAATAGTTCCACTGAAAATGCTTCAGTTTGCTGGATGGAAAATAATCTGTCTGTTGGACCTGCCATTAGCTGGTCAATTCCATGTAAGTGCCATGGCTAGGGTTATTAGTGAGTGAATGTTAACTGTGAGGAGGCAATTGCCGTGGGATTCAGTTACAGAATCAGGAGTCATGACTTAGGAAGTCTCTAGTCCAAGCTGCTGCTGAAAGCAGGGCCAACACTGAGTGCAGACCAGGTTGCTCACAGCTTAATCTAGTCTTGTTTGTAAACTTCCCAGGATAGAGTTCTCGCAGTCTCTTTGGGCAAACTGTTACATTCTTAGTTGCCTCATTATGGAATTATTTTGCTTATGTCTGGCCTGAGTCTTCCCCTTTGGATTTTATGACCATTGTCTCTTATTCTTCCATTCTGAATTCAGGGTCATGGAGGAGATGTCTCAGGCAGAATGGGAGCTTCAGACAAAGTTTATTAGCGGGGCCCCCCTTCACAAACAGAAGTCACTAAGTACAGAAAGGACCCCCTCACTTTCTAAATTCTTTCTCAGAGAGGAGCCTGGGTGCAGCTGGACCCAATCTTAGCCCCAGACTTAGTCAGTAGTTTATATCTAAAGAATTACAGAGGTGTAATTTAGCTTTTATACAACTTTGTCCTGTGGAATTAAGGGTGGCAAACCAGATATATCAATAAAATTAATTACTTATTTAAATTTCTTGCTATAATGATTAGGGGTAAAAAAGCTGAATCAGAATTATTTCCTACACAGTATGGATAGCTATAACTACTAGTTTAGTAAGCTGTTTTTGAAGCAATTATCTTAAAGTAATAATATTCAAGGTAGTATAATAATTGTTAAGCAGAGATTGATGTTTCTTACCCACACGAACAACTGGGAAAATCTCTTTCATTCAACCTCTAGGAATAACTTTGAGGAGTGTCCCCACTGAAGGGAAGGATATCCAGACACCTTAGGGAGGTATGGTAGAAATCTTTGCTGTACAAAAGTGGCACTGGCCTTTTATAGTATAAAGTGATTGACATTAATGAGCATTCAAAGCATGCATTTTTTAGATTATGTGTTCTCAGGCTTAGTCAGCAAAATATGTTTTGTACTGAAAAATGTGTTGGCAGCGTTTTAGTTTCCTCTCTTGAGCACTTCTGGCCCCCACTTCCATATCAGGACCTGCACATCCTTGCTGCTCCCAGCCTCACTCAGGGAGCCTCAGTCTTGCATGTCCTTGTGCTGGGGGTGATAGTTTGGTCCAGCTGGTCTCAACATTCTTCAGCACTGAGAACAGCAGTGTTGTCCTTGCTCAGTGTTATCACTCAGTTACCCTTGCTCAGTTTTATCACTGATCAGCAGCTCATCCTTGCTCCACTGAACAGCAAACTCTCCTTGCTCAGCCCTTCACTGATAAACTTACAAGCCTTCTACAGATGTCTGTGAGGGAAGTGATCTAAGGTAAAACTGGGACAAGGGTGGATATCTCCTTTAATCTTTGCTGGTGTGCCATTTTCATGTAATTAAGTGAGAATCTAATTAATTCTTGGGTTCTTTTGTATTGAAGCTGCACCTCAGCTTTCAGTTTTATTCTCAAGGGTGAAAGAGCAGAGACTGGGGTCAAGCTGAATTCCTGCTGGTGAGTGATTCTAGGTATCAAATCTTGCTAAAGCAGGATCCCATTGCCACCTCACTGCCTGCGTGGATTCTGTCTGCTTTACTTCTATTACTGGGCCATCTCAGATGATTCAAATATTTACCCCTTTATCCTTTTTAATGCAGGATTTGTCTTCAACCCTCCCCCCAATGAGCTGCATGTTTTGCTTCTGTTCTGCTGGTCTGTGAATTCATTGTTTGTAGGCTGGCAAGGCACCAGTTTTGGGGTGACAGATGGAGCAGACTGCAAACCAGGCAGTTGCCTCCTAGCCTGAATGATATTTTAATAAGCACAGAGAGGTGACACAAAGAGAAGCTTCTCACTGGAATGACTGGCAGTTTTGTTTCCAGCCTGAAAGCACTAATAGATAATTTTTGGCCTCGGTCCAGAAAAAAAAAATCACAGAAACTAGAAGCAGAAAATCATATTAGCTCCTAATTTATCCCTCTTTTTTTAGGGGTCAAAGAAATTTTTATGTCCAGTCTATTATCCAGGTAGGGAGTTTTTTCCCCATTTTTGGTATTCCAGTTCTCTCTCAGGAACTGTATACCTTAGGAGACTTTCCTTTTACTTATAGTTTTCCTTCTTTTCTTTATTCTTTCAATAATTTTCTCTATTATTTTCCTTCACTAACCATTTCTTCTCCGTCATATTTCTTTACACTCTTCACAGATTCATGTTGAAGTCTGAATAACGGGATCTAACAACTTACTTGGCTTCCAGCTTCCACATCCTGTGAAACAGCTACTGCACTGTGAGGCAATGGCATCTGCATGGGAATCTCTAGAGCATATGTCCTCTCCTCCCTGCCCTTCAGCTGCATCTCAGTTGTATAATGCAGGGCTTGTGTAGGGCTTTGTTTCATCCTTGCTCTTACAAATAAAAAAAGGCACAACAAAAAGGAGCTCTGGCAAAGCCCCAGCGAGCTCTGAGATCCCTCTGCAGTGTGAGCAACACGGTGTTTTGCAGACAAGCTGTAGGATGGTCAGGCTTTCAGAGGAGAATTTTCTTTTTCTTCCTGTGAGTACAAGTAAAAAAAGGTTCAGCTCTCACTAGGAAAATATAAAGGTGGTGCTGGGATCGGAACTAAGGTAAGGTCCCATGCACTGCTCAGAGAATACACTGGAAACTTCTCAATATTTGGACACAGATCTTCATGTCTATTTAGCAAGGTTCAGGTCTGGATTTCAACAGAGCCGTATGAGCTGTAAATAAATACTATTCCTGCTAAAATATGCTTTTTTATTTCTTTCAGATACAACAATGACACTGAACATTCAGATCATCGTTGGCCTCCTTTGCTGCATGATTGGTCTCCCTACAGATGGCTTCCCAGCAGACACCAGTGCTGAATTTCGCTCTGCTTTCTCTGTGGCCAGAACCAGCAGCATGGAAGGGAGCTCTGAGATGGTTATTACCTTTGACAAAGTGTATGTGAATATTGGTAATGATTTTGACCCCAAGACTGGGTTGTTCCGCTGCCGGATCCCTGGAGCCTACTACTTCTCCTTCACCGTGGGGAAATACCCAAAGAAAAACTTGTCTGTCATGCTGATGAGAAACAAGAATGAGGTGCAGGTAATAGTGTACGATGAGCATCACCGCAAGGAGCGGAAGGTAGCCAGCCAGAGTGCCATGCTGCAGCTTGACTACGGGGACACAGTCTGGCTGCGTTTACATGGAGATCCCAAATACGCCCTTTACAGCAACGTGGGCCCCTATACAACTTTCAATGGCTACCTGATCTATCCAGACACTTCTGCCTTCTTCCAGAATGCTCTTAGCTCTCAAGAGCTCGGGCCACACCCTCGCACAATTCAGCAGCTTCCCAGAGAGCAGAATGAAGCTTCGCAGCGACACGTGTTGTCTGATCAGCCAAACAGGGTACAAGACCCTCGCTCTGCCTTCTCTGTTGCCCGCTCACAAAGTCTCCTGGGGACAGATGAGAAGCAAACCCAGCACGAGCCAATCACGTTTGACACAGAGTTCGTGAACATTGGAAAAGATTTCAATTCCTCCACTGGCATCTTCACGTGCCGTATACCTGGTGCATACTATTTCTCCTTCACCATTGGCAAAATGCCCTTTAAGACTATGTCAGTGAAACTGATGAAGAACCACAATGAGGTGCAGGCCATGATCTATGATGACAACCACTCCAAGAGGCGGGAGATGCAGAGCCAGAGTATCATGCTGCCTCTGCAATACGGGGACACCGTTTGGCTCTACAGCCACCAGCACGACGGCTATGGTGCCTACAGCAACCACGGCAAGTACATCACCTTCACAGGCTTCCTCATCTATTCAGAGGCTCAGCCAAAGTGGCTTCCAGGTGCCAGCTCACCTCAAGGGTCAAATAATTAAATGCAGATATGAAAGGAGCATAAGAAGAGCCAAGGTGCCATGAACTTGGGTGTAGCTCCTCTTTGAATATCATCCTCTCCTTTGAGCATGCTGTCATGTGTCCAGTGCTTTCCTGATGCTGCACGCTTGTGCCCTGTCTGCAGGGCCACTGCTGTGTGTGCCATTCATCCATAGAGAGGCCTTTCAGGTTGTATCTGTGTGTCCCGTGTTGGTGTTTGGTTTAAGCATTAAGCATGAGGTAGTTTTGGGGAAGGGGTGGGGCAGTGTAGTGAGATGCTGAGGATCAGAGAATTGCTGCAGTCGTGTTGCTGCAGATCTCCAGCATCCAGAGAGCAAAGGGTGTGGTGACTTTCATTGTATATCCGGGGAGGGAATAAATGTAATGAAAATGAATGTAATAAAAATACAAAATATGTAAATGTTCTCAGTTTGGAATTTATGCTACTTGTGAGGCTTCTGTGCTTGTCACTGTCTGAGGTACCAGCTCAGGTGAGAGAGAAGCATAGTAATGGTGTGAGCTGCAGTATGTGTTACTGAGCCAGTCTGTCTGTGTACACTCTTTTTTATCATTTGTGTGTGTGAAGGGTTGGTACCTCTTATGATTTCATTGCAGGTTTCACAATGGTTTGTGCTTTTCTTTGTCTGATGTAGATGAAGTCAAGAAGCTGTGGTTGACAATCTCAGCTTCCATTTAATGGAAAGAATGCATATAGAAACAGAGAAAAGAGTAGGCTCCTAGCTCTTGTAAGGTAAGGGCTCAAGTCTGTGAATGGTCCATGTTTTGAAAGCTCAGAAGCAAGGTAAGTATGAAGAATAAAAAGTGTATTTTTTAATCTCTTTAAGATTTGGATCAGGTGCAGACTGGTAATATTAGGTGTGAGTGGTATCTGAGTGATACTGAGGGATAGTGAGAGTGGCACTGCTGACTGCAGGGGTGTTACCTTCCCCAGAAATGAGCCACTTGAACACAAGGGTGCTCCTTGCTGCCTCTGTCACTCCATACATGTCCTAGACATTAAAGACTGGGGGTATATTTGGTAAAAGGATGAAGGGTAGAGATTGGAGGTATGTAAAAAACCAGCGTAAGATTAGTAGAACATTGCATGGGACAATAAGTTTTATTTCAAATAAAATTCAAATTTTAATTCCTATATCCTTTGGGGTGAAAAACAAAGAAACTAACAAGCAAAAAGAACCCCAAAGCACAAACCAAAATGAAATAAACACATAAAAACCCAGCAACAAACAACCTGCTTTAAATATCTTTCTGTCATAACCCTAAGCTGACCTCTAAAACCATTGCCTCTGGCATCTTGCTTCCAGGCTTCTTGTTCCTGCCTTACCATTTCTCCTCTCCATCTGTTGGACTGCAATGGCTTGGAAGAAGAATAACTAGGTCAAAAGCTAGCGGTTTCCACTTTGAAGGTCACACATGCCTCTTTTGTTGAGCATGGAAAAATCATATTGATGGGGAATTATGGATCCCATCATCTAAGCACATGCAATGAATGTTCAAAATTAATGTACCTATAGTGGCAGCAGGAAATCTGGTAGAAACAACAAGAACTAAAATCAAAACCCTCCTGAGGAGATAATTACATTTATTTAATTCCACACTGCAGTGTTTAAGACAGAGAAATTATAATGGTGTCTTTCTATAAAGTAATTTCATTTCTGATTTTGAGGATAGAGACTATGTATTTATTATGTTTGGTTTGTAAAGTGCCTTAGCTATTAAAAAAAAAGAAAAAACACTTTAAAGAAGAGAGGCAAAATCTGCTGAAGAAATAACTAGGTCACGATCCTTCAGAATTTAAATGAGATTTCAGAAAGTATATTCCAAAATTATAACTGAAACAAAGCTCCATATATGTGTAAATATGATATGCAAATACTAGAAAACTTCATGAATACATACATTTTCAGGTTGCTTTTTAAAGAAAAATGTATACATGAGATGGGAAATTGCTATTGACACATAAAATATGATGCCACGTGAAGAGAAAAAGGAAATTAAGTATGTGACCTATATCACGAAACACAACAAAACCTGCTTAGCTGCTTACTGGAGAGGAGAAAAGATCTTGTATTTGTTTGAAACCACAGGGCAAATGTAAGGAGGGCGAAGTGAATTATCTGAAATTAAGTCAGCTATGACACTAGCATAATACCCTGAAAAAAACATACTTCCAAGCCATCTGTCCAGTAAGCATCAATGATCAAGATAGATAAGACATCTGAATAGCCCTGCCCCCTTCAGCACAGCCCACTTAGTAAAATATCAGGAAAAGGTGAAATGCACTTTATAGTTTTGTCCTTTTTTAATTTAAAAATGACAGCTTGTGTATAAATCATTAGAGGGCTGACAGAACAGTGCAGAAAGCAGGACAAAAAGGTGTGGCAGGTTTATACAAAGTCGTGCACACGGCAGAAAGCATTGAAAATAACCAAGGATGCAGCTGAAGTCAGGTGTGTCCTTTCCTGTGGTGGGTTCCCTCATTTGGTGTCTCTCTTGGTCCTGGCCAGGTTAGAACGATAGAAAGGTTTCAGGGATGCTAAATGTGAAGGCTTCTCCTTCCAAGGCCAGGAAGCCTGGAGGAGAGTGGTGTTTGCAGAGCAGAGCCCCTTGCACAGGTCACGAAAGATTTCATCAGCCAGCTGGGAGAAAAAGCGAATCCAGGGAGTTTTATCCAGACCCTGCACGGAGCGAACCTGATAGGCACTGTAAACACTGGTGAAAAGGAGACGGTCAAACTCTGCTGGAGGCAAGGGGGTGTCAGTCAGTGAATAATAGCTCAGATGCTGCTCAATCTCCGCCGGTGTTTTGGGAACTTCCTCCTCTAAAATCTGCAGGAAGCGCCGGGCAGGGCGTAGCGAGGCCAGCTCTTCATCCCGCAGCCGGATTGTCCCGTTGGCGTGAATATCCAGCCTCCCCCAGAGCATCTGGAAGAGAGAAGCAGCATTCGCACGGCCAGCCCAGCCCAGCTCCATCACTCCCAAACGAGCTGTGAAGCAAAGCCATCTGCGGGGCTGCCAAACCTCGGGCGGGCCGAGAGGCGACCGCTCCCTCCCGGCGCGCCCAGTCCCACTCCACTTGAGTCCTTATCTGCCAGCCCCACACCCCTTTTCTGAGCGCCCCGCACCTCCTTTCCCCGCGGGTCCTGTGCAGCCCTCCTCCCGCCCTCCTCTCCCACCCGCAGCCCCTCCTGGTGTGGCCGCCTTGGGGCTCGGCCGCTGGCGGGGTGTCACCAAAGCCAGCGGGATGGTCCCTTGTCCCGCCGCGGACACCCGGGAGGTGCCACGGAGCGGGGCAGAGCTGCACCCCGCAGTGCAGTTGGCATCGCCGAGGAGTCCTGCGGGCGCTCCTGGGATCCGTCGGGGGTGAGAACAAACAGAACGGGTGAGTTTTTACGTGCAGGCAGGTGGGAGCATGGGCACTGACAGTGCCTCGGCCCAGGGCCCCCAGAGCTCAGGAGACCTCTAACATGATGCCAGCGTCCTCTGGGCCACGGCGGAGTGTTCTGGTGCCACGGTGAGGATGTTCATCTGGAAGACATCAGACACAGTTTGGTAGCACAACACCTTCCTGTTTACTTTTTTTGTCAGTTGATTGTCAATAACGTCTTCAATATTCCTGAGCTTCCACTCAGCTTGCCAGATATGACAGATGCTGACCACGGGATTTTGATAAGCAAAACAAGCTTTTTAAGAGAAGCGGCAGTGGTTGAGGCAAGGTTTTGGATATTACAGCCCTTAGTCCTGCCAACAGAGCTAAAGCACACAGCAGCAAAGGCAGTGCTTTGACAGGGAGTGAGGAAGCCTCTCACACTGAGAATGGATGGATTTGAACTGATGGGGTTTGGTTGGTTGGCAGTTTTTGCTGGAGAAAATAATGCTGCCCCATGGAAGGAGGGCGCTGGCAGACTTCTCAAGCTGCTGGTAGAAACATAAACTGATGCTTATCCTGGTTTTATACTTCTTCCCTAACCTTTTGCTGCTGGAGGAGTGTGACGGTAAAAGAAACCTTGTTAAATCCATTATGGCTCATTTGATGTCCAGCTAATTACTTGCTCAGACACAACATCATGTAATCTGGGAAAAATGGACATGAGGCCAGGTGAATGGCAGTTTTTAAATATGAAAATCACATTAATCCTAAGAACTGTTCAATTTTCAGTTTTCATATACTGATACTGATAGTGCTTTAATTGTCTGTGCTTATTATGCGCCCTTTTTTTGTTTTATTTTTTCGGTTTTTGGTTTTTTTGTTGGTTTTTTTTTTGGGGGGGGGGGGGGGTTGTGTGTGTGTGAAAAAGGAGACAAATGCAGTCTAGGTCCAGGACCAAGAGAGAGAGGCTGCATCTCCTCCCTCCTCTGTGTTAACAGTGTCATCAGGCAGCAAAGAGAGACCCTCTTCTGCTTCTTACAGAGTCATCCTTCAGGTCAACAAACATGAAATGGAAAAAGCTTGTATAAAATAATAAGCTCTCTGATATGTTTGTGGGGTGGGGGTTTTTTATTTTTTATATGGATGAAAGCTTTTCTTGTTAAAAAAAAAGAGTGAGGATTTACATTGAATACTCCAGAGCTAAGGTCAGCAGGTACATATAAAAAGTAGAAAAAATATTTAGTACTATATGGTGACTGCTACCAAAAGCCACTTCCAAATTTCCATTTTTGATTAGGGCTTTTCAGGCATTGCCTGGAGTGCACTGCCAGCCTGCAGGCTGCAGAGGTTTGTTTCTCTGCGCAGCTGTAGGCTCTGTGATCCAAGCCAGCTGTGGCTTTGGAATGTGAGCAGAGATGTAGCTTCTCTTTCCTACTCCTCCACAAATGTACCAGCAAGGCTTTTAGCTCAGGTAAAAAGATCATATCGTCTGAAAATTTCTTTGCTGCTCTTCTCTCTGGTAACTGATCCTCTAGGTTCACAGATCCTTCTCCTGAGAGATGTCTGACTGGCTGCAAAGTCAGTGCATTTGTTGAACAGGTGCCAAACTGCTGTTGTTAGTAACTGCCTCATAAATATACATACACAGTGGTAGATTTTTGAGTAGAGAAAAATTCAACAGAGCATAACAAATAATGTATTGAAATAATAACATAAATATCCTCTAGGGAAGGGAAAAACATTCCTTACTTATTTTATCAACTTACTTATTTTATCAGCAACTCAACAGGGTTGGGTGTTTTTTTTTTCAAAAAGAATACAAAAAATCCACAAACAGTATTGCAGGAGATTTTCTTTCAGTGGCGACCCAAGAAAATCCTCCCATTGCCACCAGATAGAGCAGCTGGTCTTCAGCCTGCAAGCAGGTACCAGTGCCCCCTTCCCCCCCCAGCAAAAGCCCCCCAGCTGCACTCCAGCTCTCCCACCATGCCAGTGCTGCAGCCAGAGGCCTCAGACCACATTTGAAGAAGCAGCAGAGCATCACAGAAATAGCATTGCACAAAGGTTTGCCAAGCCAATAAGCTGTGTCACGAACAGATGTGCTTCCTACCTGTCAGCCTCTGGGATGCAGCAAACACGCACAGCAGCAGCCAGGAGCCGAGCTGTGCCTGGGCCATGGCAGCTCTGCCGGAGCAGCTGCCCCCTGCTCTGCGACAGTGCCACGCCTGAAGCCAGAGCAGTTTGCCGTGGCGTCTTCCCTTGCTGCTTCGGGTCCCAGCAGCCTCTCTTGGAATGGATCCATCCTTCTGTGTTTCTGGTCACAGCCCTGGGAAGGGCTTGCAGTTCAACTTGCTGACCCTGAAGGATATTTTCCATCATATTTTGGAAACTTGGAAAACTTTGTTGTGATGTTTTTGGCAGAATTGTTTAAGCTTCCTTTTCAAAGACCAACTTTCCGCTGCAATGCATTACAGGAAGCTATTAGTTGCAAGAAATTCCACCTATGTTTGCCTCTAAAGAAGGGGGGACCCCTAGTCCCTTCCATCTCTGCACAGTGCCTCTGTCACATACTGTGGCACTTCTGCTCGCCTCCTTGGCTTCATTTTCAGTTTTCTTTTTCCTGGGTTAGAAAATCTGAAAACAATCCTGAAACGTCACAAACAGATAAGGCTAGCAGACTGCAGATTCGTGGAACAGCAATAGCAGCCAAAACATACAAGCAGGCAGAAGAAATGTCACTGGTTCAGTTCTGTATCAAACCTCCTGGGGGAGAACACAGTACACTGACCTAACAAACACCCAGTATCAAAGTCAGGCTTTAGCACCTCCTCATCCTCTCCTGTGACTAGACTTCTGGGTTACAATGAGCACAGTCTGCCTTAGATATTCTAAATTACATAGACAAAACTTCATCTGATCCCCTTTGCAGCAGATATTTGTTCTCTACACATCTTTACATATTTATTAGTGATCAATCCCTAGTCAAACTGTTCTGTATTTCTACTCTGTATGGCACAGTATGTGATGCCAGGGTTATACAAATATGCAATAGTATGTATAGATAAGGACTAATAGCATCTCTCTCAGGTTAAAGGGAGAAAGAAGACTGCCTGGAAAAGAGAGAAGGTAAAGCTGAAATGCATCGCTTGCTCATTAAGTTATAGGACATCAGTCAGGACTGTCACCAGATAGCTTACTAAAGGCTGGGATGGTGTCCTGGTTGGTAAGTTGTCTGTGTGCAAAGGACCAAATCTTCTGAAACATTCAGGATCTGTAGCTGCAGCTGGCAATACCTGGACCAGCCAAGAGAAGCAGCACATAGTGGAAGAATTACAGTGGGTCCCACAATATCCAGAGCAGCTCTTCCTCTAAGTCTGGATGCAAAGTGAGACCTGTGTTTCTGTCATAGCCTTAGGTATCTTCAAGTCACGCTCTACTTTCATTTTTCATTATGTTCTGCCGCTTACTCTTCAGTTGCCTCCCTTTCTTCTGGAATGCGGCATCTTTTATTAAACTGTGGATCACAAGAGGCAGACACTGATGACCCATCTGTGCAGTGAGATTGATGTGCTTTCTGCTTTGTGCCAGAGTGCCTTAGGGTCCACAGTGTACACATGGCTTTGTCTAGAAGCCACCACGGAAAAACCCCTGTGACTCGAGGGCCATGGAACAGCCTCTCTTTAGCTTGCAGCACATGACATCAGGAGGATTGCCCAACAGGATTTTGGCCAACATCTGTGACAGCTGTACATGATTTTGTCAACAGGAGAATTTCCTAGGAACAGCTTGCAGCAGAAGTGCCTAGAGGAGGATAACCACTGTTGGTGGGAAGGAGGAGAGACGAGGCTTGGGGGCTGAGCTCAGGTGACTGACACAATGGCAGGTGAGGGACAAGCATCAGTGTGGATGCTGCCTTGAGCTTTTGGTAGAATTACCTCACTATCCCTCACAGAGAGGCAATTTCAGAGTGATAAACATATTCCTCAGCTGTCTGCACAGCAGCAGTAGTTGCACAGAAACAAGGCTGAGTTTGTGACAGCTGCACAGAGTCCCCACAAGTACGACTGCAATGTTAAGACAGCGCACCTGCTCCTCCTGAAGGATTTTGTCCTTGCCAGGTATTCACAGCTGAGCACAGCCCTACCACTCTGCACTCCCCTGGCCATACCATCTGTTGTTGGAGCAGTTTCAGAACGTCACAAGCCAGGTTTATGCAGGTACGCTTTGACTGGTTTCTTCTTTTTCACCATGACCTCCTCAAGCAGGAACATGGGAAATGAGAGCAAGATAAGAGAGATCAAAAACTGCAGGAACTGGTTGGATGCTGGCTGAGGCACAAGGTGTGGTTAATACAGCACCAGAAGAGCCTCTTTGGAAGGGAATTTTGTTTGAAATGGCACTTCAGGAAGATATACGGCATACTCACAAAAGGGAAATTCTGCTTATAGAATTGAAGAAATCACTTGTTTTGATCATCTCACTCAGAACTTAGGGAGGTTAGTCTCCAGCCTAAGGCTGTCTGGCAGATGCTCAGGGAAGAAAGAAGATTGAAAAAGGGGAAGGAGGAAGGGCATACATTGTTCCCAGAAAAGGTGATGTTTGAGTCTCTGGAGTGGAAGAAGTAAGAAAACCTTGAGGGAAGCACTGAATGTAACCAGACGACCTCTAAAATACTGGTATTTTCCAGGTATGGTGCTGCCAGTCCTTACGAGGTTGCTTTCCTTGTCTTTTTGTTTCAGTTGTGAGCAGTATCTGCTCCTTGAAGGAGTAATGAGCTGTGTAAAAGTGACAGGAAGGGCCCCATCCCACTGTACCTGCTGCACAAACACCCTCAGGCCTTGTACAACTTGGAGAAAATGCCATGGGATGAAGTGTGATGGGTGATATGTGACATACTATCATCCAACCTGTCCCTCAGCAGTGCCATAAGCTCTGTTCTGCAGGAGTCTGAGGCTCAGCTGCAATCCCCATCTGGATTTTGACTGGAGATCAGTTATGTCGGTCATTGTGTGGCCATGAGGTGCGTGGACACCCTGACACTATTAACAGCCACATCCTCAGGGAGGAGAGTCAGCTTGCCTGGTTGTAGGGAGAAATGCCAGAGTTCTGGAAAACACCAGCAAAACCTACTCAGCTGGAGAAGCTCAACATGGTGAGTGTGAGTCATCACCTACCGTCGATTTGTCCCTTCAGTACCAGAAAATCTCTCTTCTGAATAGTGTGTCTGTAAGTCAGCTACATCTGAGTTACATCTCATCTCTCATCCTCCTGCAGTTGGGAAACCCAACCCAGGCAAAAAACTCTCATGGAAGCTGGCAGTACAAAACAGGTGGGGACAGAGGATTTGGAAGACAGCTTTGTGCTTGGCCAAGCTGACCACAGCCTTATCCAGCACTAAGCACGTGTCCACCAGAGCGAGCAGGCTCAATGAGCTAAATGGCCCCTGGAGCTCAGGAGCAGTGAAGGAGGCAGAGTGCCAACACTAGCAGTACTTTGTGAGGCTGTGCAACCTCTTGTGCCCTGGGATAATCAACCTAGGTGAGTAAATTGCAGTCTTCCTCCTCTCCCAGGCTTCACTAATGAGATAAGATTCAGGTCCAGTAGCAACCATTCCATGTATTAAAGACCTGCTGGAGCCAATGCCTGTCTCCATGGGGCTGAGAACAGCATTTCTTTTCCAGAACATGCATTCCTGAGCAAACCTTGCACATTGTCTAGCTTGACAGGCATCATGTCTAACATTCTTGATGTCAGTCAAATCCTCCCTCTGCACAAAAGTGTATTTTAAAAGGCAGTTTTCCTGGTGTTCCTTCTACCATCAGTCTTCTGACTTATCCCAGTCTTCTGACTGGGAAATATGTATTTTTTATAATACACACCATGTCTTAGTGTGCTATCTCAAGCAACCTGGGATGAAGGGGAACATGGAGAGGAAATGTGATTTATAAAAAATTTTTATGGTGATAGAAGTGGCACCAGGAACTTTTCTGTCTGGTGCAATAGGCATCAGCATGCTATGGGAGCCACTGCAACAGAAAACAGAACCAGCTGTGGAACATCTTTTAGGAAGGACTAGAAGTTCATTTCCTATTTAATCTGCTGTTTAATCTCTTCTGTCTGGAGACAGATCCAAAATGGTAGTAAGAATTGTACAAACCTCCAAACTCCAGCTGATCTGTGTTCGCTTCTCCTTCCCATGTAGAGCTGTAACTTTTAAGGTGAGTGGCAAATGCTATTAATTTTAAGCAGAGAATACTGTTGAGTCACATCCCAAACACTGCTGGCCACAGCAGCCTGAAACAAAATTTAAAAAAAAAAAAAAAAGAGCCCATGCTTACAAGGCTGGGGTGGAAACAAACATGAAATCCAATAACCCAATTCTTAGAATACCGTTCAGATCTTTATTCTTGAAAAGATCACATTCTAGTCACAGCAAGTTGTTCTTTTTTTTTTAATTGAATTTACTATTGTTCTATCCCTTCCTCCATCCTATACTCTAACCTCCCCAAACCCCTATTTAATTAGTGCTTCTACAGTTTAAAAGCTTAAGTAGCAATTCAGGGAATCTCTACAAACAGCTTGTGAATTATGAAAACTCTATTTTATACAGTAATTTTCAGATCCTAATGAAGTCACTCAGCTTTCTGATGCAGAACAGCATTATGCATTTTCTGTACCAAGGGCAAGGGACATTATTAATTGATGACTGCTGTAATGTAATCCCATTCAAACAGGTGGTGGGTGGACTGGAACCACAGCATTTTCCCAACTTTTTTGGAAAAAAGAAAGAGATTTTCCACAAGAGCAAAGTGGTAATGCTGTTGTATCCTAGAGCTCAAAATAATTGGAATACTGACAAAAAGGCACAGACTTGTCTATGAGACAAGGGAGGGTTGTATTTTTGGCTGCAGGGAAAAAAAGCACACTCTGAAGATGCTGGAGAAAAAGACTGCTTGATTGTGAAGAAAAAGCCAGATTGAGGGAGTGTCACATCAGAAATTACCTGCAGCTCCTGTTGGGAGAAAAGGCACTGACCTAATTCCCATGGAAACAATACAGAGATTTCCCTAATTGTTTTGGTCTGTACCCAGGTACATTTGTGTTGTCCTGATAGGAACTGTATTAGAACCATTTACACAGGCTTTGCCTGTTTGCCATATTATTACCATCTTCCCAACATTTATCCTGGAGCTAAGAAACTGCTGTCCCATTGCTCAAACTCCACAGCTGCTTCAGTGCAGTCTCCTAGGGAGTGCTCAGGTCTGACTTTCACCTGCAGGGACTGCTGGCTGCAGTACTGTTCATAAAACACTTAGCCACAGGCAGTGCCTACACTCCATTTAATTTGCAAACCAAAGAGACAAATCCCCCCGTTTTACAACTCAAAGCATCAGATAAACATCTACTAGCTGGAACATAAGGATTGTAAATTAGCATTCCCCGGCCTTGTGCTTTTCATCTAGTTTGAAAACACCATTCATGAGATCACAACAGGCCAGCATCTCGTATCAATTTTTATTATTATAAATACTATATTAGAACAGGCAGGATGGTGCTGCACATCCGCTTCGTTCTGCTGCTATTTGGCATCTTCTTTCTTGGCTCCTGCCTCTATTTTCAGGGGTTCTGGAGACGGACGATAGGCAGGAAATGCCTCCCATGGGCTATTCAAATCGAACTTGCGGAATTCCTGAGCCAGCTCCACAGGCTCTGCCACCACCCGTTTGACTTCATCATCATACCGTACCTGGAACAGCCAAAGGACACAGGCCAGTCATCTTCACCCTGCTCCTGTAGCATCTCTGCTGCTTGCTGTGCACAATGACCCACACCACCCTCTGCACAGACAACTCGAGTTCTTACACCATGGAAAGGCCACAGGCCTCTGCCACAGCTTCAGTTCTCATTACTAAATGAGCTCTCCAGATGCTACTGAGATCATTGGACTGTCCAAGAAAACCCTCCTATTTGCTACCATGCACCTCAGGAGTCACAACGAAGCACCCAGAATTAGGAGTGCCCAACCTAACACCCCACATGAAGTTCACATGGAATAACACATTTGATTTGTCATTTGACAAAGGAATTTCTCCTGAGTCACTGAAATAAGGTGGCCCATCCTGGGCCTGAATGGCTGAGGACTACAATCATGAGTCTTTAAAATACGGCATTCGTTTGGTTTCAGTTGTTCTAATTTTTAGCATAACACTCAGAACAAGGGGAGAAAAAGAAGACAACCAGGATGGAATGAAGGTGAGTACCAGGCACTTCAGATTGGCTTCCTTTATCACTGTGCCGGTCCAGATCGCTGAACCCCAGCTCAGGAGGTGCTGCCTTACCCTTGCTTGCAGCATTTTCTAATTTCTGTACTTCTTAAAACAGCCAGTTTTTTGCAGAACTTCACTGTTTCCTCCTGAGACTCGACTCAACACTGGACCAAATACGCCTGCTTCTGCAGGGTAGTCATTTGAAACTAGATAGATACCAAACACTCTCATTTCACCTGTGGCTGGCATACAGAGGTAAACGATAAATGGCAAGAGTCAGTTTAACCAGAGTTTTATAATCTGGGCCTACAAAAACTCAACAAAGTGAAGTTCCAACTGAATCAAGATTCCATCTGAATCAAGAACAATTCAGTCCTTTATCCTTCTATTTCAGTTTTGCAGTGGAAACTTCCAGAAAATGTGCTATAAGCAAAAGCACTTTCTGTGCCTGACAAATACCTTTGGTATACAGCACATAACATCTGCCCAATTTCTCTGGCCTTAGCCTGCCTTATTATGGATGATATTTTCTGTGATACTTCAAATTTCCATGCAGATTTATACAGCTTCTCTGGAATACAGACAAGTGAAACATCCTTCATGTCCTTCAGCCAAATGACTGTAAAGCAGTCACATCTTTATACTAAAACCCAGAAAAGAGCATTGGAGAGATTTGGTGACTTTAGACATGACTGTATCTCCTACCTCCACATAACCAGAGAGTGGGAAGTCCTTCCGGAATGGATGGCCCTCAAACCCATAATCCGTGAGAATTCGCCTTAGATCAGGGTGGTTGGCAAAGAAAACACCATACATGTCCCAAACCTTAATGAAAGGGAGCCAAGTTAGTTGAATTATATTAGAAAAAAAACTAAAAACCTGCATGAGTTATGTCCATAAAATTTCAGTTACATGCCTGCCTTTGTGCAGTGCCAGCAAAACTGATGCAGGAATTCATTCAAAAGCAAATCAAACACTGTTTTTTCTCATATTCTGAAAAGGCAGCCAGGAAAACACTTCTCTCTTTCTTCCTGAGGGCCTTGGGGAACCACTTCAATCAGGGAAATACAGCCTCTGTCCACAGACTCTGTTCCCAAGCACACCAGCACTCACCTCTCTCTCATACCAGTTTGCTGCCTTGTGGACAGGCACTGCTGAGTCAACAGGTGTCAGCTCATCCGTGTATGTCTTCACACGGATCCGGCTGTTGAACCGCAGGGACAGGAGGTTGTACACAATCTGAAGCAGAGGAACAGACAGCACTTATGGATCTCTCTGCAGTACACCACTGGCTAAGCAAAGCCACGCAAAGACTCTTTCAAATATTCTTTATGAGCAGGATCACATTCAGCACTACAGAGCTGGCCACCAAAAGACACTCCTACAACTGAGGTTCCAATAGCATATCACTTTGGTCCTTAGAAGTGTGACAAAAGTTACAAGAGACTTAAAAAATATGACTGATAAAGACGAGGTGAAGTAAAGAGAGCTACTAAATCTTAAAAGAGAGACTACTGGAGGGATGGAAACACTTGAGAATAGTCTGTCTTGAAGAAAATGGCTATCAATTACTATTGCAATTACTATCAGTGGGAGAAAGCTACGAAAAAATACACTTAATATTCAGCAAACAAGTTGGATACCAGGGAACATTTCTAACTCTTCTAGTGATGGAAGTCTAATACAAAGGCTTATAAGGATTATTATAATCTCAAGGAAATACATACGACAAGCAGACTGAAAAAAAATCCCAAAATTTTGTAAGGAATTTTAAAGCCTTGTTTGATAGTGCCTTAGTGACTGGAAAAGGTGAACAAATTAAAGTCTATATTTCTATTATTTATATTAATCTACTACCTTGATTCTTGAACGAAAAATATTGAATTATAAAAAAACTCTACTTTTTCCGCAACTGGAGGCCTTTGACTTAAAGAAACTCTATCTACAACTCTCAAAATTTTCTTCTCACTGCCAGAAACCAAAGAAAGTGATCAGAGCTGCAACAGAGCAGCCACAGGCATCAGCACTTGTGAAGCCCTCCAAGTCGTGCAGCTGTGAGCAGCTCCTACCTCAAAGCGGTACTGCCGAGACGGGACATCAACAGCGGTCAAGTCAGCCAAGGATTTGAACTGGGCATTGGTGTGATCGCGAAGGAAGGTCAGGACGGGAATGATCCCATCTGGATGGATCAGGAGTTCCAGCTCATTGAAACAGGTCACCTGATGAAAACAGGGAGGGAAGGGCATGAGTACAAACACCAACAGGACCGAACATCATGCTGATTTCAGCAGAACATTCAAACAAAGAGACACGGCAGACATGAAAACACGTCAGATCAAGGGGCCTAATACCAGCAGTAACTTTCACGACTTCTGGCCATTTTTCTTCCCCAGATCAACTTCTCTAAACAGGTAACAAACAAGTGCTGTGTTCACTGGGTCCTGTCCTGCCACAAGAACAACTTCTCGAACAGCACCTACCTGTACTTGCTGGATATACTTGGGCAGAATCTCAGCCACGTACTCCCCAAAAGCACATAGCTGCTTCTGTTCTACTTCATTTTTTGGTCTGACAGTAGCTAAGGAGAAAAAGAAAGTTTCCAAGATTATGACAGGAAATAGAGAAAGCTACAGAAAGAAGAGTAGTAACTCCCTTTAACCAGTCTAGCTGTCTGTCAGAGACTACACTACAGCAACATACTTGTGCTACATAGAACGTGGAACGAAACACTTTGATAATGAAGGAAGTTTGTGTCAGTGCTAAAATTTTGTCAGCTCTAAAGAGCAGCAGGAATTGTCCAACAAGATGATGGAGAATACCAAGATGAAAACGAGAGCAGCAAAGATGACATAACAATTTCAACTTAGGTACTGCTCATGTCATTCAAGCTGGATCTAGAAAGGGCCTTGTTTTCTGGTCTTGTTGGACATGTCAACATCTAAGTAAGCCCCACATGATCAAAACACTCTAGGAACTCATGCTGTTGGGATGGGTTTTTTCATTGTTACGATTAAAAACCTTTAAGAATCAAGGCAATGAGGGGCTATGAAGCTGTTGCCAAGGCACAGCTCTGCAGAGAAAAAGCAGGCTGGCCCTGCATCAGAGAAAGGATGCAGACAGGAACCCAAGGCAAGCACGGGAACGCAGAGCAAGCACGGTTACCAACACAGCCCCTTTCCTGCGCAATTGGGGTTTACGGGTGACCGGACCAGCCCTTTCCCGACACGCTCACTACAGCGGTCCCATCGCGCAGGAACGTCCGTGAGGCGGTCCGGTGCCCTCCCGCCGGCTGCCAGGGGCACAACCGCACGCCTCGGGCGCCCTCCGCCCGCCGCCCCAAACCGGCCCGCACTTACGGCGAGTGTCCGCGGCGGAGCTCCCCGCCAGCCGGGCCCGCGCCGCCGCCGGTGCCGCGCCAGCTGCGGAGAGAAACGGACACGTCTCACCGACCGCCGCCAACCGCCCGGCCCGGCCCGGCACGACCCCGGGCACAGCCCCCAGCACAGCCCCCGGCACAGCCCCCAGCACAGCCCCCGGCACAGCCCCCAGCCCCCCGCGGCCTCACCTCGCAGCGCGGCCCGCGACAGGCCCCGCGCCGCCGCCGCCCACATCCCGCCGGGACACGGACGGGCAAGGGCACGGGGCGGAAGCGGAAAGCGCCGCCGCCGCCGCGCTTCCCCCGGGGGCGGAAGCGCGCGAAGAGCTTCCCGGGGACGGCTCCGGGTCGGTGGGCGGAATCGGCGAGTGCCCGGCGGCGCCTGGCGCAGGGTGAGGGCCGGGAGCGGCCGCTGGGGCAGCCCGGGGCGGCGGCATGAAGGGAGGCGCCGCAGGTGGGTGCCGCGCGGCGGAGCGGCCGGGGCGGGAGCAGCGCGGCCGCCAGCCCGGGCACGGAGCCGGAGCGCCGCGGAGGGTGGGCGAGCGGGGCGGGGAGCCCCGGCAGCCCCCGGGCTGAGCCAGCGCTGAGCCTCGCGCGGCGTCAGCGCGGCCCTGATGGCAATCTGCGTTTGTCCGAGGATCGGTCTCCCTGCCTTCCTTCTCTCCAGCCCGGGCCGTGGGGTTCCTGTCAGTTGTGCTTAGGGGTTCCGCGATGCCGGGTGCCGCCGTGGCATCCGCGACCCTGTCAGGGGCAAGGAAAGAAGGAAGCTGGAGCACAGGTCCTATGAGGAGCGGCTGAGGGAGCTAGGTTTGTTTAGCCTGGAGAAAAGAAGGCTCAAAGATGACCTTATCACCCTCTCCAGCTACCTGAAAGGAGGGTGTAGCCAGGTGGGGCATGGCCTCTTCTCCCAGGCAGCCAGCAACAGGACGAGAGAGCAAAGGCATAAGGTGCACCAGGCGAGGTTTAGACTGGACATGAGGAAGAATTTCTTCACGGTAAAGATGATTAGAACTGGAATGGACTGCCCCGGTAGGTGGTGGAGTTGCCGTCCCTGGAGGTGTTTCAGGAAAGACTGGATGTGGTACTCGGTGCCATGGTCTGGTTGACATGGTGGTGTTCAGGCATAGGTTGGCCTCGAGCGTCTCAGAGGATTTTTCCAAGTTAAGTTATTCTGCGGTTCTGTGAAGCAGGTGTACCAGGTGTTGGTTAAACCACTGTCGCTGGTAGCCTGGCCTATAGAATGCATGGAGCACAAGATTTGGCTTTATGGGACAGTTAACTGTCCTGCATGCCTCTTTATAGCAGAGACACCGTGGATGCCAGGGGGAGCTTTGTCTGCTTGTCTGAAAGGAGGATGTGAGATTCGCAGTGGTTGTTAGCTGCTTCTTGGCATTTCTTTTGTGACTTGGCATCAGTCCTCTGGGAGTTGTGCGGGGTAGTGTGAGCAGCTGGTTCTGCCGTTCCAAGGGGGCAGAGTAATTAATCTGTTCATATCCTGGTGCTCTGTGTGGTCTCTTCTGCATTCTGGGCTGAACCTCCTAAGCACCTTGACTCTAAGGATAAAGAGCTTTAACTGAGCTGGAAGCCAATTTGCGGGCTAGGCTCATACCTCGTAAAGCTGGAAAAATAGTACTGATGTGTTCTATGGTGACTGCAGTTTGTCAGTTACAGGCTAACGTGTAGGTACATTTCAAACAGACCAGAACTACTGTAAAATCAAGATAAGAGTATAATTAAGGCACGCAGTCACCAGAGGTGAGATGGACTTGTCCAGCCAATTAGGGATGTATACATTACTTCCCATGGACAGAATTTGAGCAAAGAACTTAGGAGCCCTCCTGATCAAGCAGAGCAATTGTAAGAAAATGCATGTTTGACAAGAGAAACCATGGAAGAGTAACTATGAATCTCCTGGAGAAAAAAAAATCACATATTTCTGAAACATTGTACTTGAAATAATGTTCATAATTTATTGAGGAAATCTGTGATATTAGACAACATGGCTGGTAGTTCAGTTGTAAAAATAAGTCTAAAGTTTATACAGGTGGGCAACTGTTCCTAATGCTGTCAAGAGCCATGGTAAAAAAGAGCTTCTTGCTGTAGTAGTCCTGCTATATTTCAGAAGCTCTTTTGATCCACAAACTACCTGGAGCTCTGCAAACATCAGTGGTATCTCCTAAGAGGTGTTTTCTTTTAAATTTTGTTCCCCCTTCCACTTGGGAAACAGTGACTAACAACATCTAACACGTTGTTTGGCATGCTGAAGTTGGCTGGCACATTACCAAACAGCATAACCATCAGTTATCTCATCTGGTTAGCTCGAAGGTGGTTATGTCTGGCAGACTTCTTATGCATCTTTTTGGTAAAGACAAGTTCACCTTGATACAGATTCATCATGTTACGTTTGGACAGTAATTAACACCTCCTGATGATATGAACTGCTGCCTGTGCTCTTTTTAAGTATGATACTGTAATCCTTTTCACATCAAGTCCAGCTATGCTGCTGCCACTTTTTTTGGCTTTGCAAGTTTCCTAGGGCGGTTGCTGGACTTTCCACTTGAATAACTTGCTGCATTTCTTTGTGTCAGTGAAATGAGTGGTGAAAAGATATGCATGTCTCCCAGCCCTGCTGAGATGTGATGTTCACTGTACTGGAAATTTGGTATATATTATAATTTTAATTATGCCAACTTCTCATTTGTTGTTTGAGATTCTGAAGCTTAGGCATAAGTTTCTGGCTGTGATGTTTATGTTCTAAAATATGCTGGACTCTTACCAACATGTTTGATTTTTCCCTGTACCCTGAAGTACTGCATAATCTTCTTATTGGTGAGAGAAAGCCATATAATTACTGTGATTTTGCAGATTGCTGGAGATCTGATTTGTGCAGCACCATGGACTCGTCAGAAGAGACTGGAGGCTCCTCTGCAGAAGAAAACTACTTTGTGAACTACACCTTCACCGACCGCTCCCACTCAGGCCGCGTAGCCCAGGGTATTATGAAATTATGCTTGGAGGATGAGCTCTTTGCTGATGTTACAATATCAGTGGAAGGTAAAGAATTTCAGCTGCACCGTTTGGTCCTCTCAGCTCAGAGCTGCTTTTTTCGTTCTATGTTCACTTCCAACCTGAAGGAGGCCCACAACCGGGTGATTGAGCTGCAGGATGTTAGCGAGAGTGTCTTTCAGCTCCTTGTGGACTATATTTACCACGGAACTGTAAAACTGAGAGCAGAGGAGTTGCAGGAAACCTATGAAGTGGCAGACATGTACCAGCTGACTGCCCTTTTTGAAGAGTGCTCCCGTTTTCTGGCCCGTACGGTGCAGGTTAGAAACTGTCTGCAGGTCATGTGGTTGGCAGATCAACACAGTGACATGGAGCTCTACACAGCTGCCAAACACTGTGCAAAGTCACATTTGTCTCAACTGCAGGAGACAGAGGAGTTCCTACACCTGCCTCTCCGCCTGCTGACAGACATCCTTACAGGTAAGGAGTCCTTGAAACTACCTAGGATGTGGATGTAGAAAGAGGCTTTTGGAGTCTGGTCAAGTACTGAACGAAATAGATGGAAAGATCTAACCTTTGATAATCACTATCTATTCAGAGACTTAGCTAAGCAAAACATTCTGGATAACTTAATCAGAAAAAGCCCCAAACTATTAATTGTTATTGGACATGAAACATCTAAGCTCTGGAAGAGGGATATAGGGGATGCCACAAATTCACAGCAGTCAACAGGTTAGAAGTATTACACATTTTTTAAATATAACTTCCAACTATTTGTTGTATTTTTGTTTGCATTAAAAGTAAAACAAAGAAGCCTTACCAGAAATAAACATCTGATTAAAGTCTTTTTATCCCTTTAGCTCATAATCGTTTAACATAGTAATGCAATAACTCAACATCTGCAAGAAGGTTTGAGCACATATTTTTAGACTATTTTAGTGTTATTTACAATTGTATGTAATTGTTGGGATTATTTAGGCACTCAACTGACTGAAATAGAGGCATTGTAACATCTTGAGTAATACAGTAATTACCCTTCTTGTAAAGGTAATAGCCTTCCACAGTAATGGATGTAATGACTCAGTGTTGTGAAGGACATGTCAACACAGAAACAACTTAGTCCAGCTTCCACCAATCTTTAAAGATCTGCTGCCCTAGAAGTTACAGCCAGTACTTGGTTACTTCTCCGGGATGCTGCAGTCACAAGTCCATTTTTCTGCAGTTATGTATCATTGCTACAGGAAGCAAGAATGTATAATCAGCTAATATATTCAGATGTGTCTCTTTCTTGCTTTAATTAATCTTTGCAACTGAGTAAGTAACTATACTTTGTGCGTCATGTGTTTTATATGCTGTTACAAAAATAAGCCTACCATGACTGGCTTCTTTGGAGCCCTGGCAAATCTATCCATAAGACTTAAACTAGCCTTTAGAGCTGATGCTATGCATATGAGAATCTTTACAGATACTGCATTAAATAATCTCTGTTGCATCTAAAGAAATTCACAGTCAAGAAATTCAAAGTCAAGAACCTATTGAGTATATGTACTGATTGCTCAAAAACTGTGATAAACTTAGAGTAATTTTGAGAACTATCTAGCTAAAGCTTTTAAAGTAAGTTGCAAATTCATTAAAAAAGCCCATCTCAAATGATGAAATAAAATGGTAGAGGTCAATCACCTTTAAATTCTTTGGAATTCCACATAGTAACCATAGTTTTAGGATAATGGACTTTAGTACTTTTGGTCCTAAATTAAAACAATTCCTCAATGTAACTTTTTTCCATGCTTCATCTATTTTCATATGTAGAATCATATTACTCAGCATTTATACCACAACTTACCTCATAAAATGGATTAAAACCTAAAATACTGCCCTACTGCTAATAGGAGAAATCCTTTTCTTTTGCATTTCCTGCATCTTTGTTTCGTTAATGGAAAATTAAATAGAGGAAGCTTAGCGGCAAGGATTAAAATTAATTTCATGAAATAGTAATTTATTAAGTTTACCTTCTGTTGCACTCTGGGACCAATTTCAAAATCAATTTTTTTTTTCCATTTAATCACTACATGCAATGGTTAGCTTATGAGAATCCTTTTAAATAGAGTGGAAATACCTGCTTTTGTGCCACACTTTTTCTGCTCCTTTTCACTATAAAGAAAAGCATTGGGATTTGTCTGGTGCCTTCAAGCATCATTGAATTCGGAGTTTGTCATGAGAACAGGCTACAAAATCAGAGAGCCTTCATAGGGAAGCTTCTCAATGAACACAGGCATAATTGCTGGCTTTCAAACCAGAAGGAAATGCCTAAAATCTTTTAGGTAATGTACTGGTAATGATGGTGCAAGAGTTTGTGGCTTAACCAAAACTTCCAGTTATGTCTGGAAAGAGATTGAAATCTGATGCAGTTTGTGGAGTGTTTCCTACTGTCACACGGCTAAGAAAAGCTCTAATAGCTCATTGGGGATTTCCAAATGTTAAGAGGATAGCAGCAACACCAGATGTTCGGTCATGAGGGTCAGCTGCCTGACAGTGCTCAGACACATTCTCTGTAGGTGACTTTTGCTAGATAGGTTTCTAGGACCAGCCAGAAAGAAAGGCAGGTGTGCTGAGATTCTCAATAAGATAATCTTTTTGCCTAAGTGATTAAATAAGAAAATATTTGTTGAAGTCACACATCATGTAAGTTCTCTTTCCTGTCCTCTTTCTTTTGGACATAGATTCCTTTGCTGAAACTCATCCAAAGCGCTTAAGATCTGGCAGCTCTGTCTTCTGATGGTTATGCAAACTAATTTCATGTAGTTGTCTGGCTGGCAGTGCGGATCTTACCTGACAAAATCTAGAAATATCTGTGTCTATTCTTCCTCTCTAGAAAGTATCGATTGTGGTGGGAGTGGGGGGAGGCAGTCACAAGAAAAGGATGTTCCTGAGTACCTACACCTTTGTCTAGATATCATAAATGCCTTTCTGTCCCTGAACCACAGATGGCGTTCCATGTTCTCAGAATCCAGCAGTTGCCATAGAAACCTGGATCAACTTCAACAAGGAGGAGCGAGCGGGCTTTTCAGAGACCCTGCGATCGAGTCTGAAGGTATAAAAAGATCTTATGTTCTGGGGCTGGTGTAGCACTTGCCGGTTTCACACTTCTCAGGGCAGGGTATTCTGCTCGCAGGTGGGACTTTAAAGTCACAAAACACAAATGTCATTGAAATTCATGGTGCTTTTGAGAGGATACTTTCAGTGTCATAAATAGCAACCCCACTGACAGCTTTTTTTAATTTAACCTAAGGCTGCTTTCACTGGTGGTTGGAGCAATGCCACAAATAACTTATTTCACCTCAGTTACCAAAGAAACTGTTCAGAAATGTGTATTTAGCATTCTCATTGTAACAACTGTATTCCATCAGTGATGTAACTGGCCCTTACCTAAACCATAAACACTTGTGCTCTGGTGACGTCTGCGGCTATTTCACTGTGTCAGATATGAATGGTATCTTGAAAAGGCCTTGAGGCTCTGAATCCTGAATGTTGTAGGTTAGCAGGACTTGGGAAGCAGGTTATGCACCTCAGACCCACAGGTGGGTCCTAAACTGAAAAATTCAGTCTTGAGCATCACTGATGTTTGTGTAAACAGATCTAATTCTGCTGACACACTTCTCCTTTCTCTCAGGTAATTGGAGAAAATGTTCACATCTACCTGATTGGAAAGGAGTCCTCACGTACACATTCCCTTGCTGTGTCTCTGCACTGTGCTGATGATGACTCCATAAGTGTGAGTGGCCAGAACAGCCTGTGTCACCAGATCACCGCGGCCTGCAAGCACGGCAGTGACCTGTATGTCGTCGGTGGCTCCATTCCACGACGCATGTGGAAATGCAACAATGCGACTATAGACTGGGAATGGTGTGCTCCTCTGCCCCGTGACCGGCTCCAGCACACCCTTGTCTCCGTGCCAAGCAAGGATGCAATATATTCACTGGGGGGGAAAACTCTACAGGACACGCTCTCTAATGCTGTCATATATTACAGAGTACGAGACAACGTGTGGACAGAGACCAGCCAGTTGGAAGTGGCAGTCTCTGGAGCTGCAGGGGTAAACCTTAATGGTGTCATTTACCTGCTGGGTGGGGAGGAAAATGACTTAGACTTCTTCACCAAGCCCTCTCGGCTCATTCAGTGCTATGATACCAACACAGAGAAATGCCACGTGAAGCCGTATGTACTGCCTTTCGCAGGGCGCATGCACGCTGCTGTGCACAAGGATGTGGTGTTCATTGTAGCCGAGGGGGATTCACTGCTCTGCTACAATCCCCTACTGGATAGCTTCACCCGGCTATGCCTCCCAGATGCCTGGAGCTCAGTACCATCCCTGTGGAAAATTGCCAGCTGCAATGGCAGCATCTATGTCTTTCGCGACCGCTATAAAAAGGGCGATGCAAATACTTTTAAACTTAACCCAGCCACCTCTGTTGTAACAGTCACAAGTGGCATCAAAGTGCTGCTCACTAACCTGCAGTTTGTCCTGGCCTAAACAGGCTCAGTGATAAAAAGACAGCAACAGTGTCTTGCTGTGCAGCTCGGAGACACCTATGACCCTCAGCACCAGTCCCAATTACTACAAGCTCACAACATTCAGTAAAGACCTCCTCCTCTGTACCTGTGCAGAGGAAGTACAGGCTTTCTGACTGTGGGCCTATTCTTTTACATAGCACTATTGAAACTGTATTGAACTGTTGTATCTTAGATTTCAGATGGACTAAATGCTATTACTTTGATTCTTTGATGATAAGCTGCTTGTGTTTGAGGCCCAAATGGCAGCAAATGGCTATTTTAGTGTGGAACCAATCCACCGCTAAAAAATCCTGTGGCATATGGACAACATCCTCCTTGGCCCAGACTGCTAGTTTTAACTGCCTAGGAGACTGTGTGTTGCTGCTGTGTCAGTCACAGAGTTAGACGTGCACTGTGTCCCCCAGGGATGCCCCCATTTAAACATTCCTGTGTCCTATTGCAGAAGGAGGGTCTGGCAGACAGATTCCAGAACTGACCCCAGGACTCTTAGGTTACTACATTCAGCACTTCTCCTAGAGGAGTGGTTACCAACTGAGTACTTGCTTACTGCTCTGTCATCACCTAGTATAAAGAGGGAGATCATTTTTAGAGCATTGGCTTCCTTTACTGTACAGGAATTCCCCACCTGTAATTATAACATAGTGTTGGTGAAAAGACAGAAATAAGACCACTTCCTTCTACCCCTCTCTGTTGGCACTGTAGACCTTTGGGTAAGAATCTGAATAAAGTCTCTACTGAGACAAAGTATTTTGTTTTTTCTTTTTGCTTCAAATACAAATATTTTTTAACTTCCTGTGGATTGCAGTTCCGCTCAGCACTGAAGTGTGGAAAAGAACTGTGGGGCTCCAATAGATCTAAGATATTAGCCATAAGGAAAGAAAGCTTTAATGAAACAGCCCTATTTCCCCTTGACTGTAATTTATGTAGAAACTTCTTTATTGATGGTCAAGAAGAAAAACGCATAAGCTTTCATTAGATCATAAAAACTTTTTTTTATAGCAGCCAAGATGGGGATTTTGATAGTTCTTACTACATTATGCAGTTCTCCCAGTGATCATGTTCCTGTGAAACTTCTCCAGGACCTGGACTTGCTTGTGTCGAACAAGGATGTGGGGACGAATCTTGGCAATGGCCTCTATTGCTTTCTGAGGGCTCCAGTGATGCAGCTGAAAAAGTAGAAATCCAGCAAGTAAAAATCCATTCCACCTTTGCAACAGTTAAATGGAACCCTCTGGAGGCTACAAGCAATATTAGAGGTGTTAGAAAGCTTGCTGCTGCTTTGCTCCTTAGGTTTATTTGATGTTCCTCTCAGAGAGGCGTGTAAGCCACACAGTCATTCATGAAATGAGTCCCTCAGTTAAAGAGGAATGATTGCTGCCTGGGCCTTCCACTTTCTGTCTCACTCATTCTTCCTTCATGTTGTGAATAAGTTTCTGTCCTAGCCCCACTAGACCAGAGCAAAAGTGCAGCTTGCTTTTTAAAATTTCTTTTTAAAAGTTCACTGGTACTCCTGTCGCATTTCAGCACTTAAGAGAGAAAATTTTCACTTCAGCACTAATGGAAAATTTTTCAGGGAGCGCTTAATAACACCAGTGGGAGAATCCACAGGTGGGATTTTTTTTTAGTGCTGGCTTCCTCAGTTGAGTTGGTAGAGGAACTCAGAAAACTGAAGTCAGTTCTCTTCATCCTGAATTGTATTTATGGAAAAGCATAGGAAGGCTCACCATTTCTGTGAACCAAGAAGAAAATAATATCAACAAAAATGGATGTGTATCTGCTCGGTGAACCCACTCTCATGAGCGACTTGCTATTCCCAGCTCAATTTGTTCCTTCATAGAAAGAATTAAGAAAAGGAGAATCATTCAAAACTTGCATTTGCATTCAAAACAGCTAGATAAGTTTGAGGCCTCTCTTAAAATGGGTGTCCTAACTTTGTAAAATCATGGAATATTAACCTGTACATCCTCAGGTTTCTTGAGTGAGAGTTAACTATAAAGGTTGTCTGCGTTTTATTTCCATTTTATAATGAAAATAAACCCCATTTAGCAGAGACTCCTTCTGACCTGAATTAAATACGCTGCCACCATGGTGGCACTGCGGGAGCGTCCTGCCTTGCAGTGCACATAGACACTGTTACCACAGGCTCTGTGTCTGAGGATGAACTGGACACCCTTCTGCAGGTTTTCCAAGCTGGGGACTCCAGTTAGATCCACAGTGCTGAGACGCAGTTGCTCCACTCCCATTGCCTCCCATTCCTGTAACAGACATAGCAGATTTGGTCAGTGTACTTTCAGGGTGTTTTTTTTACTGAAAGAAATTCAGAACCTGTTGACACAGTAGAGAAATTCAGAGAGGCTGTAAACAGACTTTGAGTGTCAGTCCTTTAAATGGGATGTATGAAAACTTCAGTGCTGGTCACCAGAAAATAGTAGTTAAAGGGAACTGAAAAATGTGGTTCAGCTGAAGGAAAAGAGGGAAATTGGGATCTCTTCCCAACTCAAAAAGCATTCCTGTATAGTGATGTACATGGATTCCGTGCTCCCCGTCCCTCCCACTGCAGCTGGAACAGTTCACTCGCATGCTCACGTTTTACTAATTTGTCGCATAGTTTTTAAAGTCGGCTTAGGTAAGGGTATTCCCGTCTTTGCTGCTACAGGACTTGGCAGTCGCTGCCGGGATGACAGGAGGAGGCGGCTAAAGCCTCACCTGAGCCGGGACAACCAGAGCGGCGAGAGACCCGTCCGGGGGGCACCTGCAATCGCGGGGCTCACCTGGGGGGAGAAACAGAGGAACCGGGTCTCGTAGTCCTCGGTGAGGGTGACCACGCCGCGCACGTTCTCCTCCGCCACCAGCTGCGGGCACAGGCACCGTCAGGAACCTCCTGCTCTCCCGGCCCGGCCCGCCCCGCCGCGCCCGCCTTACCCTGCGGATGCGCCCCCGCAGCGGCAGCGCCCCGAGCAGCACGACCTCGTCGATGCGGTGGAACCAGGGCCGGCGGGACCCGGGCAGCCGCGCCCGCACCACCGTGTACAGCAGCGACGGGTAGAAGAGCAGCCGCGCCGCGCCGGCGCCCAGCGCCTCCACCAGCCCCATGCGCGGCGGGGCCGCCCTGCGCCGGGCCGGGCCGGGCCGACGGGCGGGGGAGCGCGGCGGGCGCGCGCGCGGAGCGTCAGCAGAGGGGGCGCTGGCGGCGGGGCCGGGCTGCGGGCGGGAGGCGCCCGGCGGGGCCGGAGCGGGGCGGGGCCGGGCGGGGCGCGGCGGGGCCGGCGGCGCGGGGGGAGAGGACGCACCGCCCCGGCCCCCCCACCCCGCGCCCGCCGTGGTCTCTCCCGGAAGCGCCGCCATCTTGCAGAGCCGGCCCGAGGCGGCGCAGGGAGCGGAGCGGGGCGCGGGCGGATCCCGGGGCAGGTGAGGGCGGCACCGCCGGGAGGAGCTCGGGCCGCGCACGGCACGGCAGGGACGGCAGGGCACGGCACGGCAGGAACGGCGCAGCGCGGGGCCGAGCCGAGCCGGGCCGGGCCGAGCCGGCGGGAAGCGCGATCCGTCTCGCGCAGGTAACGGCTCCTTGCCCCTTCTCTCCCGTTCCCGGTGGCTCCCGCCGCCAGGCCGCTCCTGCCGGGCCGAGCCGGCCGCCCCGCTCCTGCCCCGCCGGGGGAGCCGCCGCCGCGGCCCCGTGAGCGCCATCCCGGGGCGGTGCCGCCCCGCCGGGAGCCCCTCCGGAGCCGGAGGCTGGCGGGTGTCGTATCTGATCCGAGCGCTGACAGCGCCGCGGGCGGCGGCGGGGGCGCTGCGGGTGCGAGCTCGGCCCGCGGCGGCGGCGCCATTGGGCGCGGGGGGGCTGCGGCGAGGCCGGGCGGACCCCGGGGCGGGGGAGCGGCTGCCCCGGGCTCGGCCGCCGTCAGCCTGCCCGCCTGGGCGCCCCGGGCACTTCGAGGAACGCGGGGTGCGGTTGCTGTTATCGTCGGCACGGTGGGGGTCTGTCCGCCGGAGCGGTGAAATGTGTGCTGCTGCACCAGGGGGTGGAGGCGAGTCAGGCATACGAGAAGCACGAGCAGGGAAATTGGAGTTCAGCACAGTGCGAGGATTTGCAGTCTCAATATAGGAAGGTGTGACGGACGCTACTGGAATGAAGTAGGAAGAGGAATATAATATCCAGGAGAGACGGAGCATAAAATGGGTGATAAATACGTGAAGAAGCAGCGAAGGTTGATAATAGCACACTTTTTTAATCGGACTGTTACAAGTAGGAAGTTAAGGGGCAATCTTAGAATAAAGTGTGGAACCTTCACTCCTTTGAATTCCTGAAGAATTGTGACCCAGACATTTTCACCTTTAAGGCACAGGCATTGTCTTGTGCCAGAAGTTGTCGGGGAACATTTTTCAAGCATTGCAGCTTTCTTTTATGTACTGCTTGAGTGTGTGGTCATTGGGTGTGTTTCACCAGTTCGCGTGATTTAGAAAAGTATTTGGTGGGAATTTATATCGTGGAGCACTCTTGACTTCTGGCTTACAAGAGCTTGGGTTTTCTGACTATCTTGAATTTGTGTTTTTATTTTTTTGTGTGTGTCTGTCCTTCCAGTCTTACTCTTTGTACCAGTGATCACAAAAATTGCTGAACTCTCTCCTACTGTCTTTTGCTGTCTCCTCTCTTGTTTTTCTGTAGGTTAGGTCAGATAGATTTTACTGCACTGACTTGGCATTGCATAGCCATAATAAACCCATCACATTTTTATTCTTTTTTCCATTCCCTTTGGCTGTGTTCTTCGGATCTCTGCATAGTATGAAATACTGTATCTTCCTAGTGTGTCTGGATCCAAGTCTTGAAGAAGCAGCATTGTTGGAAATACTGCTGCTGTGGTAGATGTTTAAAATTAGTACATATGTCTTTAGACTGAGCTAAGAAATGTTGGGGCGTGTACAGCTTGCATCTGGCAGCTTAATATGTTCAGTTGCATTCCTGCTGATGAAGAGCCCCCAGGACAGGAGTACAATTCTTACACCTTCTCAGGGGCATGGGTGCAAATGTGTATACCACTAAAATTCCTAAATAGGGATTTTAAAATATGGTGATGTCAAGAATTATTTTTTCTTAAGGTGTTTATCATTCTCTTTCAGGCTCCGTTCACATTCAAAATTATTGCTGATATTTATTTTGGGAAAGTGTATGCTGTTCTGAGAAGTGTGTTCACCCTTTTTGAATGATCATTCTTGCATGGCTGTGTTTTTTCTCTTTTCCCTTTCCCTGTCAAAGTTTCTAATGTTACATTGGGGAAAAATGGATGCCCGATCCTATCTGCTGGGTTACATGTTTCCCCTTTTGTATCTATTTTTTTATAGGTAACAAAGTAATTGATGCAGGCCTGGGACATTCTGTTTACATGCAAAAGAAGGCAGGAACACAGCGTCTGTAAGAGGGCAGATGATAGAAGAGTGACTGTTCAAAAGTCATGAACACTAAAACTTGAAGACTTGCATGTTAGGTAGTTTTGTTTTGAAAGTAAATGACCTACAAAGTAAGAAGAACTTACCCACCTTTCACAATTGGAGATGGGATAAAGAAATCCATGGTAGTACTGTGTACTTCTTACTGTATCTGTGTTTCTGTTAGGCCTCCAAAACTTGATGCACATTTAAGATTATCTTTGCATGGTAGGAGGAATGTTCTTTTAGTTCTGCTGCTACAAGCAAGGATTCTGAAAACATGCTCTACTTCTCTAAAGGGCAAAGCAAGAAATGTGGCAGGATCATAGATATACAATAGTTATCTATCTCATTAATAATAAACCCATAACTTGCAAGTAACCTGGATATCCATTGAAGAATTATTGGTTGAAACATGATGTGATGCTTTGAAATAGGAGAAATACCTATAATATTGTGTAAATTTTCATCCAAAACATCTAAAAATATCCTGAATTGGTTGAGTTTCGTAAAAGGTAGATGTTTATGTGATTCTTAAATATTTAGATTCACATTGAGTTAAGTAAGATTCTGCCTGTAATCCAGTATCTAATTGAATCTTTTGGGAAACTTTCTTGTGAACAGGTTGCTCCTTGACTATTTCCTGCATATTTTTCTGAAATGTCATTATTGATTATCAGTTACTGAGTCATCTGCCACAAATCTCTTCAGAATGCCCACTCTCATTTTTCCTTTAGTGCCTATTTTAGAGTAGGTGGGAAGTTATACAAATTCCCATTGTTTTTGAGATTTCCTGGTTATTACTGTTTAACACTGAGACCTAAGAACCCACTGTTCTGGCTGTTGAACTGGAGACTGTTCTTAAGCAACATGTCCAGTGTTCCAAATCATAATGTGAGTTTGGTTACTGAAACAGCAGGAATAGTCAAATAGACTCAGATCTATATTTCTGCTTTCTTATTTTTTGGTCTTGCCCTGAATGTCTGAAATGTTTTATTTCAATCTGAGCATGTTCAGTATTGCCTGTGCTTCAAGACTATATGCAGAGTTATTCACCACCTTGGTAACTGCCTTCAGGCAAGAAGGTATAATTTTTATCCATTGATCAGGTATTTGGCAGGAGAAAAAAACAGTATAACTAAAAGAAGGCTAAAATATTTCAGGTTTTATTAGAATGGGAATTGTAAGTTGAGAAGTTATCTATGGCCTCTAATGGGTATTTCTCAAAGTATCAAAGCACAGGATCTTGAGTGGTGATCCTGTTACAAGATTTCTTCAGGCAAGAGAGATTATCTTGATTGGAAAAAGTAACCAGTAGTTTTGTTGCCCTTCCTCCAGTCATCAGAAATACTCGTGTTATACAAATAAATATAAGAATGTAAGATACCACATTTTCTGCTATTGCTGTCTATACGTGTTTTAGAAGGGTGCCAAGACACTTTGTGCTTGGGACATAACAGTGAAAAGAGAGAGCTTTAGCACTAACATTTCAAGAGGAGATTTTCCAAACATCAACTGAACATCATCTTGTTTGTGCCTGATGTGAGACTGGAGCACATAGAACTAAAATACATGTTGGGTCCAAGCTGCAGTGCCACTTAATCTGTAAGTGCTTTGCTGTAGGGAGGAGTAGCTCACGAGTCTGAGCTGTGATGGACAGAGCAGGTTTATTTGTGTGACAGCAATATAGTGCAGCACAGTCATCCTCCCAGGGAAACGAAGTCATCTTTGACATCTTGAGTAGCTTTGAACGTCCAACTCTCTTAACTCTGTGCTAAAGAAAGTGCGTCATTGCTAGCTGCATTCAGGATGAACAGTGAGCAACTAGATAGCTGAACAAAAGTCTCCAGTAATTTCCAACTCTTAGTGAAGAATTTCAGTTTAGATGATGCAGTTTATGGCACAGGTAAATGTCAGTGAAAGCCTTATGCCAGAAGAGGAATCCTTGTCCATAAGCAATCTTGTCTGTCCCATGTATGCCTGTTACCCGTATATCTTCAGTATACTCAGTATATCATGGTCTGGGGTTGGGTTTTTTGGGTTTTTTTGGGGGGTTTTTTGTTTTGTGTTTGGCTTACTGGCTCCTCTGTTAGAGGCAGAATGTTAGTGGCAAACTGACAAACTGCAAGTTTTGATAACGAGTCCACTGATTTAGAGTAGATTTGCAATTAATCTGATGGCTTGGCTTGCAGTGGTGAAGTCCCAGGTAGATTTAAGATTATGTAAACTGGGTTTAAAACTGTACTGCTCTGAGATTTTTACATTGGTTTGACAGAATTACTTGTGATAGTGCGTGGAATAACTAGCTTGATTATTGATGAAATGCATGCAGATGAGCAGACACTTTGGGTTCTTTGTCCTTTTCAGCAGCACACCTCAAGGAGATCTTGGATGAGCATGTGGATAAGAGGATGGGTGGTTTTTGAGTATGTGGTGTCATGCTGGTGTATCTACCAGGCTCTCCTTTGCAGAACATTTCTTTCAATGCTCTGTATTCTCTTAGAACTGAATGCTTTCCCAATTCATATAAGAACCCAGGTCTTACATTGTTTTTACTTTAAATTAATTTGAGTTTTTCAGGACCTTAGCTTCTTTTTTTCACTACCATCAAAACTGTTCTTTTGGGTAGTTTTCACTTCTATCTGCAGGCTGTTTTGTACTGCACCTTTCACAAAAACAAAGTAGTTGTTATCCATTAGATTTCACTATTTGACATGTCAAAGTCAAACTGTTGTTCTTCAAACATCTTATCACTTAAAATTCAGGCTTTCACTGAACCCATGCATATTCTCTGCTATTTTTGTCCCAAAATATGCAGTTCAAAAGATATTCCAACATAGGCATGCAATCCACAAATCTTCTAGACTCTGTTCAAAAAGGAATATTCATGTCTGCTTTTTCCAAAGCAGAGGAGTTTGTAATTCAGATCAAGCATTTAGCAGACACAGTCCGAGTCTACGTACAGAAATGATAGCATCTTTCTTGATATATGTAGAGATTTGCAGGATGGACACCAGGCATCTTATTATCTCTGCAAAATCTTACAAGATAGAGCTTTGATAAATGTTTCTTCACAAGACAATGCAATATTGGTCTTTCGAGAAGAGCATGTATTTTGCATGTCACATCTAGCTTTTGCCTTTTATGTAGGCACAATACAATGTAAAAGCAATTCTTCTCTTATTTATAGTTTTATGTTCCAAAGCAGACTACAGTCTTAAAATATCTTTGCCAACTCACCTGTATTTCCTTGTTATTTGTCTTCCAAAATTTTCTATTCTCCATCAAAAATTCTGAATTAAAAAATACCTCGATGGCAGGTCAACTTAGTGAAGAATTTTATTTCTTCTGAGGTTTTTTTTTTCTTGCATGTGATTGTTCAATGACAGTACAATGTGTAGCACAATAGAGCGCAATGAGTTAAACAGTAAAAATTCCTTGCATAGTCCTAAGTGGCATTAGAAGTGATACATATAAAAGTACCAATATGCAAAGTCTTATTTGAGAGGGAAAAAAAAGGGTTGTATATGTACTTCTCTAAAGCAGTTTTGACTGCTCAGAAATCGGTGATTATATGCACTGGAGACTTAGGAAAAGTTAAGTGAGAGTATTCTGATATTTATGGAGTAAAACCACCCATATTACTCTTTAGGTTATTCAGTGCCAGAATTTGATCACTATCAGAGACTGGCTGTAGGTGGTACTGTCTGTATTTCACAGTGTGGAAACTGTTATGACACTAATTGTCTGATGCTGAATTTGCTTCGGAATTTCTTTGGGTTTAAAATTATTTTTTCATTTAATTCAAGACTAAGTTTAATAGGCATTTCTTGGGTAGCAGGACTAGAACACTTATTCTTGATCCTCTTTTGTGAGGAAAACAATTTAGGCTAGGCTTAGGTGTAGAGCTAATTCTGAGTATGCTGGTATCTTCCTGAATTTGCAGGGAGCCTAAACCATTATCTCAGTAATGAGAAATTTGAAAAAAATCAAGATTTTTTGTTTAAATGCCAGCACTTTTGTATCTATTTGCACATGAGATTAACAGAACTGCCTAACTAGTGTTCTTCTCTGAGTTCTGAATTGGCTACTTCACTCCTGATATAGCTGGAAGTTGCAGATTCCACTTACTTGCATGAGAGAACTTTTCTGGTAACTCCTGTAAGGTAGTTTTGTATCACCACATGGGATATACCAAGTAGAAGAAATAGGCAGCAGCGTGCAGTAATAAATCTCTCATGAAAAATTATGCTTTTTAATATAAATGAAGCTGCTTTTGAGTTTGCAAACTCTTGTAATTGTGTACTAAAAAAAATCATAGACTGTGCCACTTCTTTAAAATTTTTTTCTATGAGTACCTAGGAATTTTGGTCTTCAGTTACACTTACTCTGCTCTTTCCATGCCAGAATGTGAAAGGGGTGAGGTAGGTAGGGACAGAAGAGGATGCTGCATAGAAGTGCGTTTCTTATGCTTTTAAGGAGAATGCATAGGATAAGGTTTAGTTTGTGTTTAAACACTGGGAAAAAGGACTACAGGGAAAGCAGACATGATATGGCAGGTCACCATAGTAATTAGTATCAACCAATGAGAAAGGTCATGCTTCCTGGTTTAGGACAATACTTTAAAAGGGAGAAGGGTTTAAAAAGATTGCTGTAATTCAATTTGGGCTGGAGAGGGGAGAAGGTCAAACCAAGAACTTAATATGTGAATGTGTGTGTCCAAAGGCAACAAGGAAGACTTCACTAGTTTGGTAGTTATTGAAATGCTGGTGAAGGTGGGGATTCCCTGGGAGGAAGATTTTTGTCTTATTTCTGAGTTGCTGCCCAGATTCTGTTGGTGAACAAAGTTAGGCGTTTGTGCATTATTAAGGTGGGCTCAAGCAAAATGGACTTCGGACTCATTTCGAAACAGTTACTCCTTTAGGTCTGTACACTTCTTTTCTTTCCTTGCACAGTGTGACACTGAATGAGGGTGTGTGTGTAAAGGAACTTGTCTTAGCAATGGGCTCTTTCAGAGACCATCTATGGGTAAAGCAGTTCGGCTGGTTCAGCTCCTTGCTCCTCCCTCTCACGGAGCTGAGCAGAATCTCTTCTGCTGAAGGGGTTGTTCACTTTCTGCTTTCTATATTTGTCCAGCAGAGCACACTGGCTCACCAGCCCAGTGTGGGCATTTGCTGAGCAGAATTGAAAGCCAGGGTTTACAGTCTCTGTTACGTCCATCTGTCTGTCTGTCTCTGCATCTCTGGGGACGAGTGGCGTTCCAAGTGAAAGGTGATCCGTTTGTGGATGTTGTCTTTTGATGAACTGCATTTTACAAAAAATTTGAGAGTCTAGGGACCCAGAATGGAGGAGGGAAGGCAGTTGTCTTGCAGGGACAGTATGTAGTGGGTGGCAGTGGCATCAGAAAGACAAATTTAACCTCCAAAAGAGCTGCTGTCTTCTGGGATGAGGATTTTAACCTCCCTTCCTGCTTTGGGGAGTGATTAGCCAAGGCCTGTATCTTTCCATAAAAGGTCTGTTGTCACTGTCTGCCTTGAAGATTAACGAAAGCTAGATCCTGTCCTGGAAGATCTGAGTACTGTCTTTGCTTGTTATGGGCAATGGGGATTAATGAGGAGCTAGACCCTGGCCTGCCTAGTTTGGAATAGGAGTTGATGTTGAGGGATGGGGCTTGTGGGAAATACCTTGTTAGGAAGAGCTGGAAACTTGTGGCTAAGACTTCCCTGACTGTGTGCTTGCATACACTTTGTATTAAGGCCTGGCACACACTGGGATGGCTCTTCACAATTGCTTTTTTTAAGTAGTAAATCAAATGAACAAATAGTGCAGAAGCTCTGTTAGCTGCTACACTGTAGTAAACTGTTGATATGATCTTCTTTGAGTAGCAGAAAGGTGCTTAAAATAGTGGCAGCAATTGAATCCACATTAACAGAGGCAATAATTTTTTGAGAGGGAGAAAGAGGGCAATTGTTTATAAGGTACTTTTTCTGAATTTTAGGAAATACTGTTGACTTTACAATTCTGATGCCTTTTGAATATCTATGCAAATAGACATCAGCCTTTTGTTTCTGGAATTTGAGAGAGGAAAACATTGTTTCAGTTGTGAAATCGATTTTAGCAAGATTCTGCCTTTTTTCTTGAGGACCATGTTCCGTAAACGCAGTCTGAATTATTTTTCGTTCCTACCACTGCAGTGTCTTCAGTGTATTTCCTCCTGAGAAATCTGTGTGTCTCTTGAATTTGTAAGAAGGAAATTTTGAAGGCGAATTGGTGGATCTCAGCTGCCTGGCAATGTCTGGGTTGTACTGATGTCTGCAGGCAGGGACCTGTGATTGATGTGTAACAGAGGGTCGGTCATCTTGAACTGATTGAACTCAAGCAACTTAGCTGTGTGGCTGTTTTCTGATCATTCGTTGTTCAGTGGGGACACACTGCAGTAATTTTTTCTATCTTCAAGTGGAAAACCTGTGGAATTTGTAGTAAATATACAGCTTGTGCAATGTTAAGCTTGTTACCTGAAGTATCTTGGTATTTTGTCAAATTCTGGCATCCTCTGCTAGAATTAGGTCCTCTGCATGTCTTTTTTCCCACTTTTCCACTTGTTGACTCCCAAGTTGTCAACCTTTCATTTATGTGAGTTCCCAGTTAAAAGCAATTCTTGGTACTGTTTGAGGCCAGTGATTGGAGTTTTATGATTCCTTGGCTTTCAGGTATTTTCTTGTAGCATACTTACCTTTTCCTTGTAGTCTTGGAGCAGAAATGTGATTAAACAGTTTCAAAGGCCTCTTGGAAGTACACTGCTGCATGTTTAAAAAATACTGTGTGTCTGTTCTGTGAAAGATGCCATGATAAATGGATAGAAGCCTGAATGAATATATGTGCACCAAGGGCATTTGAGTAGATGAAAGATAGGCTGTAGAATGGCACTGGGGAATTTAAATCAGACCATTTTGTTAGGCTCTTCTTAAAGGCAATATATAAGAAAGTGACATTGTTCAGAGCTAAACCAAGCTGTCAAGACAGGAAATCTTGTTTGCCATGTATACTTCTGTGTTTAAGGGAGAATACCCAATAATCCGCTCTAGATTGACTGTGTTATCCTGTTTGCAGAAAAGGTTTAATCAGGGTTGGAGACAAATGAAAAATTATCTTGTGTGTGGTGTTGTTTGAAGGTACTGAAATTCCACAGGAAGGTATAATCATTCATTTTCTTCTTGCCCTAGTGCTTTTTTTTTTTTACAAAAATAATCCTTTTTTTTTTAATATCATAATTGAATAATAAAGTTAGGTTAAGGGAAGACGTTTGGTAAGATTACAGGAATTTGGAATTAAGTCCAGTGTGCATTTCAAGTTAATGAAAGTTATAACTGCTATTGTGAAGTAATTACAAGTATTAAACTCCAGGAAGAATAGATGAAAGTTGGGAAATATATACATGTGATTTTAAAAAGTTAAATCATATTGTTTAATCAAGAATATAGAGTGGTATGTCTTTAGTATCTGAGGCAGTCCACTCATAAAGAGTTGGGGCAGTGAAGATGATTATATGGAAGAATATGTATATAGTTCTTACAAGCATAGTGTTTTATTAACAGAAGTGTGGAAGCCTTTTTTATCACTTGAGGCCTTTAAAAAAGGAGAATTAGTAGAGATTTAATTGTGTGAAATTCAGCACCTAAATCTGATGATCTGGTTTCATGAGTAATTTAAATGAGCATCTGCCAGTATTGCTCTGAAAGAGGCCTGTGCCATTTTTCACGTGTTTTTCCTTTCCTTTGTGCTACCAAGAATGTCTGTGTGGTTGTGCAGTGATTTGAATCTAGGAGCATGTGTGGGTTAAAATCATTATTTTTCCTGTTGTTGGTAGACAGGATCACACCTAGACCATTTCCTTTCGTAGGCTTGTTATACAGAGGTGCGGATGGACAGCTGGTGAGGAAAGAGTTGTGCACTATTCTTTTGGCAAGAGTACCAGCTTCAATGGATCTATAGTACGAGTATGTTGATCTAGTCCTTTGTATTTCTTCCCCCTTTCTGTGGAATGTTTATGGAGAGCTCTTATTTACGGTCTTCTCAGTAGTATAACCTGAAAATATTAAGTTAGAATTGCTTGAATGTGTTGCCTGCTGTGGCACATACAATTTCGTTCTAGACAGGGAAGTCCTAAATGTTGTCATAACATACTTCTTTATGAATGCAGTAGTTGATACACACTGTGTTTGATGCTGTTGTTCATTTGGGAAGAAATTGGTGAGCTTTTCTGATATGAGGACAGAGAGAAAATAATGTGCCACATAGACTGTCACGTGTAAGGTTTTGGAAGTATAAGGTGCCTCCAGAATCTAGGCACAAAGTATAGAGAATCCAGAAAGATATTTATTTAATGTCTATTTTGCATACTCATGCAGCCAAAGCTCTATTTATAGCACTTGTTTTTGCCATAAAGTTTCTGGAGTCTCTTCCTGCTAGCACTGAAAACGAGCTGATGTCATACCATGCCTTCCAGGAAAAGTGTATGGAAAAGAATTGATGGATAAGTGTGTAAGTGAAGAACATCTGAAAATAGGTGCATAAGACTTCAGTCAAGTACTGACCATCTAGTTCTTGACGAAGTACATTGTCACCCTTGATCTTTCTCCCCCCATCCAACTGAAGTCTTAAGATCAGGTTGTGGATCCAGCCTTGTACAGCAGGGAGAGTTTCTGAGGCCTTGGGAAGAGAAAAGAGCAAGCAGAGCTGTGCTGGCACAGGAATCAGTGAGCATCAGCCACTGGTGATGAGCAACCTGGAGAGGGTGTGTCAGGGTCACTAAATGGACCATGAGGGTAGTTTGTGGAGTAAAAGGCTGCTGATACAAGTAGGAAAGGCATTCTATTAGTTGTATTCAGATGTTCCTAACTAGGAATGAGAGCTGCTTCAGACAGAGTTCAGCTGAAGTGTGGCATTACATTTGTAATTGGTAGTCTGATAAAAACGATGCTTCATGGTTCTGCATGTGTTCATGTATTCCTGCATTTCAGTAGATTGTAAATTAATGCAGTTTTGTGTTTTTTAACAAAAGTGGGACATTCCAAAGTTGATATTCTCACAGCAATGCCAGCATTTGCCTCTGATGGAGAAAAAGAAATAGTATGAAATACTTTTTAAAGCTTCAGCTCTACACACCCAATGCTAAATCTCTTCAAGTGTTAATGAAAATTATTTGCTGTTGAAAGTGTTTTGAATCAGTATTCCTTGGTTATAATAGAGCAGTAATTCCAGTTCTTTGCAGATATAAATTAGTGTAATTTGAGACTTGTATCCATTTACTTCTGCAAAGGATTTACCATGAATCTAATACAAAACTAAGGATAAAAATAATTGAGCATATTTTTACTCTTTGGTTTGCAGGCGTGGCAATGGCCGATTCTGCACGGTAGAGTTCATGGCAAGTATTTGTCTATTTATAAGCCAAGCAAGACACACATAGAAGCTTAAGGTAAATCAGTCTTTCTTAGCTGTGCTTCTTTGAAATAAGTTTGTATACTTCAACATTTTGCAAATATGGAATTTCAGACCTACTCAGAATTTTGTATACAGTTCAGTTCTGATCTTTCAAAACTGGGACACTGCAAAATTATTTTCCTACTGAAGCTGGCAGTAGATTCTGGAAACAGCCATGTACACTGTGTCGTCCTTCAGCATTTTAGGTGTGGTAATACAGAATAGTGATTGCATTTGAGGATCTTTGTGGGGAGACCTGCAATACATCTTTATTCTCTGTTTGCTTTTGGATCTATTCCCTTTTGTACAATCAGAAAAAAAGTGTGTAAGTATCTTGAATTTTTAACACATAGTTATGCAGACTCTGTCTGTCTAAACATTGCACAGGGATGGTTTCCCCACTGAGATTTTTTATCTTGCCTTTAAGTGATAGGTAAGTTGAAAGTGTTAGCATTTGAATCTTGTGGCTGAGATGGATGAGGTTGTTAAAGTTCAGTTGCTTCTAGAAGTGGGCTTAGTGGTTAAAGTGAGAATATTGTTTGTGTTCCCTAAAACTCAATCTTTTACCCAAAAGAAGACCAAAGTCTGCTGTATATGATAGGTCTTCCTGTGGCATGTACAGTATCCATAAAGCAAAACATGAATGCATGTTTTCTGAATATTTTGAGCCTTCATTCAAAAAGTAAATGAAGTGCTGCTTTTGTTTGTACCTTCTGTATTTGCAACTTCTGTATTTGAGAGTGTCTTAATACCATAATCTGGAGAGAAACAGCAAGATAAAATCTTTTGTTGGTGAGATTCTTTGGGTTTTATTAACTGGCAGATACTTAGTGGAAATTTTTTTTGTGAAATTGTTTACTAGGATTTCAGCTGAGATGCAACTGTAACAATGTGATGATACTCCTGACCCTGCTTGAATACATTCTGTCACTAGTTTTCAAAATAATTTTTCACAAGGAAGATATTATTTCTTTGTACATATTTGTCCATATTATAAAATGGATACTCTTAGGACCAAAAAGTGACTATTCAGCTCCATAGCTAATAATAGCAGTGATATCTTCTAAGCCCCAGTCCAGTGTTTTCAACAGTAGATCATAGGATTGGTTTGCATTCTAAAAATGTGTCTTTTGACACTTTAATTATGGATTGTAAGACTTAATGATCAATCTTGGGGGTGTTTCGGCTGTAATTGCTGACTGGACGTGGAACAGACGTTGCAAATACATTGGTCAACATCGCAAATCTTAGGTATTTTATGACATCCTGCTTAGAGTAATTCAAAGCATGGCATTTTAAATGCTTTCTTCTCTTTTCATCCTAATCTGCAGTGGTCCCAAAATGTGTACCTCTTCTATTCATTCTGGTCTTCCTATTATATCTTAACTTGAAAAAACTTACATCCTTGTTGTAGAACATACTGTCATAAGTAATTCAGCTGGTCTACTTACTAACTGTATGGATTGTCTGCTACCCAGTATACCCTTTAGTATTTGTGCTGGCAGCACTGAGAAAAACAGTATTCAACAGCTCTGTCTGCCAAAGTAAATTAAGCAGGCACAGTGACTGAGCTGTGGCCTTGCATTGAACAAGTAGTTTCTGCTGCTGAGAGGTTTGGCTGGTGTAAAGGTTGCAGTAGAAGGGCACTTCTCAGATAAGAAAGTATGGCTCCTTCTCTGGTAAGGTTTTTATACTATAGGAGTTTCCCCTTGCTATCTCTGTTGTCTTGTTGCCTAATTAGTAATGGTTGCTACAAAGTGACACTTTCTGTGGGTTGTGGGCTGAGCTGTGTAGTAATTGAAACTTCCTCTGGTTTGTGTAGGCCTCTCTGTTCCTAATCTGTGTAGTGCACTTGCTCTGTCACTCTTTAGTGTATCATTATCTCCCTGCTGTACTTCCTCCAAAGAAGTAGTTCTTCCTATATTTTCAAATTTTTGTTATTGATCACATGTGTTCTTAAAAGTACGTAAATCTGCAGTGAGTCCAGACTGAATGCTGATTTATGTGAGAGACTGTTGACGCCAGGATGTATCTGAGGTTGAGCTATGTGGTCTGTTTGATCTGTTTGCCTCTTTAATCGCCAGTGGTAACCTTGACATCCCATAAACATTAGTTCCTGGAAAGGGTAATGAGAAATCACAACTAACTGGTCTAGACAAGTGCTGATTGTAACAGTAATTTCATTGATCAGAATCCATTAAATGATCTGGTATTCTCTTAAATGGTTCTGGGTGTTGGTGAGACTGAAGTTAGTTACCACTTAGTATAAAAGCAGTATCCCTAGATTTACTGGGCTCATATCCATTGCCTAGTACTTAGTGGCTACAGCCAGTTGTTTTTATTACCAGCTGCAGTTCTGTTTATATTATATTGCGTATCAAAATTTGCAGCTGTTCTTCAGTGAGAGTATATTTTGACACCTTTAGATCTGGCAGGGCCATTAAACCTAAGTGTTAAATCTTAATTTTTCTACATGGAGTACTCAGGTGGTGTCAGTAGTTCCTCCCAACTTTGTGCAGTAGTTGAAAGTGACAGCTGTACTCACATGCAGCACTTTAGTCAGGGGACAATTTCAGGAAGAAATATTTTTAAAAGCTGTGATGAGAGATCTGAATTCACCCCTGTTAATTGTTTTGCTGACCCCACTAAGAACATACACTGATGCAACTATGAAAACAGTTGGCTATCAGCATCAAATGCAGGGCTGGGGAGAACCTAGTTTCCACAAGAGCTTAGTGCCCCATCAGTTAATTACAGAAGTGACTATGCTGTACACATTGCCAGCAGCATCCAGCTGTATGGATGTATATATCTTGCTCTGAGGGATCCAAGACCCAGTTTTTTCTAAGAACCACGGTTGTCAGATTCTTTGGCCTTTGGGCCAAGTTTGTCTGATGTATAAACTGGGATAAATTATTCAGTGTATTTATATTCTGCATGCAATTAAATAAACCATACTAAACCAATTTATGATTTAAGAGCACTCTCCCAGGCTTTCTACAGGTGGTTGTCAGATTTGCTGCTTGGTTTTTGAAGTTTTTATTGTCTTGGATTTTGCCTTTGATTCGGTGAAGTGTATTATTTTTTCCCAGAGGTACCCAAGAGTTCTGTGTTCCTCTGGCTATGTTAGCTGCACTTATGGTTTCTTTGAAGTTTTTAAATTAATTCAGTAGTGTTACATAGTTACATGTGCGAAGGGAAGATTTTCTTTTTAACGTAAAAAAGTTGTTTATATAGATATTCTTCAGCGTTAACAAGATCAAGTAGCTGTGTATTTCATTTTTTTTTCTGGAAGCTGATTATCAAAGGAGTATTACTTAGCGCATATGACAAGTTCCATAGGGCTTAAATATCCAGCAAAGATTTGCCTTAAAAGAAAGAAAGCAAAACATTTATGTTACATGTTTTTTGAAGACATTAGAAGTTAGGCATGAAGAAGGTCTGTTAGCAGGAATATGAGACCATTTTTTGGCCATAAACAAATATTTTGTAATTAGACTTCAAAAAAGCAAAGGAGTCTGGGTGAGGTGGAAGGAAGTGTCTTAAGGTAACGATCGCCTCAATCGTTATGAAGCTCGTTGGAGCTTCATAATCCAGAATGTTGTTGTGAAAAAACAAAAATAAATATGTAAAGTGTTCCCTGAACAATAATCAGTTTTCAGTAATATTCTAGAAAAGAAAAATCCATTATTTTGAAAATGGACATTTCAGATAACTAAGTTATGCATGTCAGGATTCGTGGATGGATGTTTGTTTTCAACAAATATTATAAGAAAAATTAACTTTGTTCTTCTGTTTAGGATTCTTTGTTCCTTTCGAGGCTTTAGTACTTTATTAAGTAAACTGAACAAATAGGAAGAATTCAGAAGAATTGAAAATTCTCAAGAGATTTCCCTTCGAAAAAAGGAGCATGAGTACATATGATAAATAACCATGTATATTACAAGGCAAGTTAGAAGAGGATGTGGCTCACTTATTCTCACTTACTAAAAAGAATACAGAACAAAGGTTAAGTAGAGGCCTGCAAAGCAGTCAAAATGTGGGAGCTCAGATAGCCTCATATAATTCTTCTTGCAGATGGGTGCAGTTTTTAGGTTGGTAACTATAGATAAGTAAATGGGTTTGGATTTTCTGTAAAATACTGTTAGACTGACATGAGTGTAGTTCTGCAAAATAACCAAGGAGGAGGCAGAGAAGAAATTATTTGGGGAGAAAAAAGAAAAAATACAAGAAACCCCATGAATAAAAAAATCCCAAGTTTGTATTTAAATACGTGTTAGCTTGTGTAAAGAGTCAGTTACTGAGTTTACAAAAAGAGAACTGTGAATCATGAAGTAGCATCCCCTATTTATGAGGTGCTAGTACAGAAAATCTCTATGGTTCCTGGTTGATAATTTGCTTAAGATGTAGAAATAACATTTTTTCCTTGTGTTGTTAGTTCTGTTTCCTAATTCAGTGCTTTTTCATACATTGCCATTTATGCAATTGTACATTGGAGTTCCCATCTGCAGGTTTGTGGTCATCTGTTAGTGCTGCATCTGTCAGAATAATTTCATATAGGAGTTTAGGATTGTGGGTACTGCTGTTGGTAGCTGCTTCTGTTGTGACAGCCAAAAAGCCAGACAGGTGGCATAAGTGAACTGAACATTGCTAGGAAGCTCTAAGACTTCTTTTTGCAGCCACGTTGTGTTTGCAGTCCATTTTTGTGCACCTTTTCATTTACTCTGTATGTTTGAAATACGCAACTTCAGTTTTGAGTCTAATGAGGGTTGTTACCACCTCATGATTACTTTTGTTATTAGAAATATTCTTCACTTTCACAGTCCACAGTGCTTTACCAGATGGAGTTCACGTAATGATTGTTTCTATCTGATGTTAACTCTGGAGTCCTCAGTATCTGTTTTTCCTTCTCTTCTAGAGTGAAGACTGGAACGGCTGGAGGGAGGTGCATAGCTGCAGGTATGAACCAACCACAGTTTGTATCCCTCAGCTGCGTTTCGGAGCTTCCTTTCAAAGGTTTAGAGAGAAGTTGTTTTTACATTCAGTGATGAAAGCAGCCATTTTCCACTGCAGTGAGCAGTGCTCCCTGAACCTTAAACTCTGCAGTTTCCTGCCTTTGTACTGCCAAAGGGGGTTGGGAGTGTTAACAGTTCAGGACTATGAGGACTGAGTCAATAGACGTCTTTAACTCCAACTGTAATTTAATAATTTTAGAAACCTGACAAAGTTTGTTTGTGAAATAGAAATGCATGTCTTCATAATAATTTCTTGACCAGAAAAAATCTGCAGTATTCTGTAGTATGTGAAAACCTAAAGGTGAGTATTAGTGGAACAGCTCCTTCTGGGCTGAGACAAATTTGATTATGTGCAGCAGGACGGGAACATAGTCCAGTATGAAAATGCATGGAGTCAACTGTGAGGATCTTTTGATGTAATTTTCTTAGTGCTAGAAGTCCAGTAAGGGTGTAGTTTCATGTGACAGCTGAGACAATTGCCCCTTCCTTTCATACTCAGTTTCCAACTGAGAGTTTAGTGCTGTGTCTTTTGGTTATGTTTGGTTCTCATGGTAGCTTGCATTATAGACAGAGTCAGCTTGACAACCCAGTATAAAGCTCTTCTGTGATCTAGTTATTTCTCTGGTTTAGGAAGTTGGAATGATTTACTCTGTGGTCAGAGGAGTACAAAAGAATGTATCAGACTGTTTGTACTGTGCACCTCAAGAGTTTCAGTTCACTTCTGGGGACAATTGATCTGGAACTGCTGTGTTAAGTAACACTATTAGTACCACCACAATCAAAGTGTGATGATTTTTGCTCTTCCAGTGAATCACGTCTGCTATGGCAGAAATATTTAAGGTGTGCTTTGGTCTGTAGACAGCCAAGGAGAGTAGAGTTTTTATACTGTCTAGAGGAAAGAGTTGTGTTCTACTATGAACAGACATTTGCTGCAGTTTTCATAAATACATTTGGAAGGATTTAGTTATGTCTATATCAGAAAGAAAAACAAATTTGTCTTTGAAGTGCAGGATATCCTGTCTCTCCATATGTTACTCATCAGGGTAGAAAGATCTAAAGTTGGTTTAAGAAATCCAGGAACACCTTCATTTTCAAGTGATTTTTTTTTTAGAGAATTGGTGATTGACCTCTGTATTTGGAAGGACTGGTTTGAGGGCATTTGTCTCCAGGCATTGTGTGGGTTGCAAAACACTAAACTTCTTTTCTAAATGACTGGTGCTCTGTACTTTTCCCTTCCTGCTCCTTTGCTCTCCATCAGGACCATGCAGAAGATTGGAAAGGGAGAATACCGGTCATTATCTTCGTGGCTTTTTTTTCTGAAGAATTTGCATCTTTTGAGACCAGCTAAACTGATTAGGCCTAGTTTGTCAAACTCATGGAGTTCTCCGATTGCAAAACATATGTCCAGAATCAATATATTTGGATCACTCAAATAACCAAATCAGATTATTTTACTAGCAAAATAATCACCAGGTTTCTGGTTGATGAAAATAAGTCACTTTGATTTCGTGCAAGATCCATGGCTTCTCATCTTTAAAGCAAAATGAAGTTGAATTCATCTGCCTAAATGTGAATAATTAAGGTGTCTAAATGAAAGAGCATGAATTCTCTTCTTAAACAACTAATAATGGTATATGAAATTGTTTGTATACATCCCGGTATGAAATGCCTCTTATCATGGTTAACTCTACAGAAAAATTTCAGAATAAAACTGATGGCATTTGGCTTCTGGTCTGGTACAAAGAATAAATTTGAGGTGGAATCAGCTTTGCTTGGAGATAAGGAATCAATTCTACCTCATTATTGACTCTTGTCATATACACATTTACCATACTGAAAGATGTCTGTGTTCAAATAAAATTTCTGCAGATATGAGCCCCTTCCAAAACAGAAGTCTTTGGCATGGAGATAAAAATGGGCATTAAAAGATTATAGATTGTCAGGTGATTGTCATGGCATCTTTAAGTTTGGAGAAGACTCTTAAGGTCACAGAGCCCAACTGTCAACGTCACACTGCCAAGTCTATCACTAAACCTGTCCCTAAGCACCACATCAACACATTTGTCAAGTACCTCTAGGGATGGTGATTTTAACACTTCTCTGGGCAGCTTATTCCAATGCTTAACAGCCCTTTCAGTGAAGAAATTCTTCCTAATTCCTAATTCTTCCTAATAGCCAATCTAAACTTCTGGTGGGATTTGAGGCCATTTTGTTTGATACTGTTATTATGGAGAAAAGACTGATGCCACCTCAATACAACCTCCTTGTACATAGTTATAAAGATAATAAGGTCTCCCCTCAGCCTCCTTTTCTCCAGGCTAAATAACCCCAGCTCATTCAAGTTTTTCCCAAAAGGCTTGTGCTCCAGACCCTTCACCACCTCCGTTGGCCTTCTCTGGATGTGTTCCAGCACCTCAGTGTCCTTCTTGTAGTGAGGGGCCCAAAATTGGACATAGCACTTGAGGTGTGGCCTCACCAGTACTGAGTACAGAGGGACAATAACTGCTCTGGTCCTGCTGGCCACACTATTGCTGATACAGGCCAGGATGCCATTGGCCTTCTTGGCCACCTGGGCACTGCAGGTTCATGTTCAGCTGCTGTCAACCTGCTCCCCTAGGTCCTTTTCCCTGGGCAGCCTTACAGCCTCTCTTTCCCCAGCCTGTAGCATGAGGTTGTTGTGACCCAAGGGCAGGACCTGAAACTGGGCCTTGTTGAGCTGCACACAGTTGGGCCTCAGTCCATCAATCCAGCCTGTCCAGATCCCTCTGCAGAGCCTTCCTATCCTCTGGCAGATCAACACTCCCACTCAGCTTGGTGTTGCCTGCACACTTGCTGAGGATGCAGTTGATCCCGTCATTCAGACCATTAATAAAGACATTAAACAGGACTGGCCCCAATGCAGAGCCCTGGGGATCACCACTGGTGAGCAGCTACCAGCTGGATGTAACTCCAGTCACCACCACTCTCTGGGCCCAGCCATCCAGCTAGATTTTACCCAGCGAAGAATACACCCTTTCACATCTTGGGAAGACACTTTGGGAGGTTGCTGTGGGTAGAAGTGTCAAAGGCTTTTACTGAAGTTGAGATAGACAACATCAAAAACCTTTCCCTCATCCACTGAGCAGGTCACCTTGACATAGGAGATCAGGTTGGTCAAGCAGGACCTGCCTTTGAGAAACCCCAGTGGCTGGGCCTGATCTCCTGGTTGTTCGGTGTGTGTTGTGTGATGGGTACTCAGAGTGATACACTCCATGACCTTCCCCATCCCAGAGATCAGACTGACAGGCCTGTGGCTCCCCAGATACTCTTCTCAACCCTTCATGTAGATGGGTGTAACATTTGCTAACTTCCAGTCAACTGGGACCTCTCTGGTTAAGTAGGACTGCTTCTAAATGATGGAAGGTGACTTGGCAAGCTTTTTCATCAGCTCTCTCAGTACCCATGGGTGGATGCTGCTAGGTCCCATGGACTTACACAAGTCTCTAACCCTTTCTTCCTAGATAATGGGAGTTTCATTCTGTTCTCCACCTCTGTCTCCCATCTTTGGGGGCTGGGTACCCTGAGAACAACTGGATGTGTTACCAAAGACGAAGGCAAAAAAGACATTAAGTACCTCAGCGTTTTCCTCATCCTTTTTCACTGTTTCCCTCTGCATCCAGTAAAAGATGGAGATTCTCCTTAGCCCTCCTTTTGTTGCTAATGCATTTCAAAAAACATTTCTTGTTGTCTTTTATGGCAGTAGCAAAATTAAGTTCTAGCCGGTCTTTGACCCTTCTAATTTTCTCCCTGCATAACCTCGCAACATCCTTGTAGTCCCTCCAAGTTGCCTGCCCCTTCTTCCGAAGATGATACACTCTTTCCTTCCCCTACTGAATTTCAACCAAAACTCTCTGTTCAGCCATCCTGGTTTTCCTCCTCACTGGTTCATCTTTCAGCATGTAGGCCTGCTCCTGAGCCTTTAGGATTTCCTTCTTAAAGCACATCCAGCCTTCCTGCACTCCTTTGCCCCTCAGGACTGCCTTGCAAGGGACTCCATCAAGCAGTCTCCTCATCCAAAGTCTGCCCTCCAGAAGTCCAAGGTGGCAGTTCTGGCATTCCCTCCTTACTTCTCCAAGAATCAAAACCAATCATTTTGTGATCACAATGCCCAAGACAGCTTCCAACATCACCCACCAGTCCTTCCTTGTTGGGAAACAGCAGGTCCAGTGGGATATCTTCTCTCTTGGCTCCCTCACTAGCTGTGTCAGCAAGCTCCATCCACACATTCCAAGAACTTCCCAGACTGCTTCTTCTCTGCTGTGCTGTATTTCCAGCAAACATCTGTTAAGCTGAAGTCCTTCACAAGGACAAAGGCTGGTGATAGTGAGATTTCTCCCAGCTGTGTACATTAGTGTACACACTTCAGTTGGGCTGTCAATCCTGCTGCCTTTTCAGGGAGAAAAGCTCAAATTCCTGCATGAAACTTAGAAGGCATTTTGGCTCTTCTGCTGTAAGAAATTAATTCTTCCTCAATACTTCTAAAGCCATTTATACTTAAGGAAAGTAGATATAAATTTATTTGTTGATAGAATTATTTGTTTGTTTGAAGGAACTGGATGAGAGTAGTATTCTTCATTCTTTCTGGGCTTAGCTCTTCCTGAAGTTGAAACCTACTACAATATCTAATGGCTATTTAGACTTCATTGAAGAGTAAATGTTTAAATCAATGTGGCTGTATTTTCTTAGTTGATTTAGAAAAACTGAGATACATGTATCATATTGATTCTCTTTCGACTCTAGAAGCTTGGAAAGTTAAGATACTTCTTCAGAAATATACTCTCTGGCATTTAGATTGTGGTCTTGAGTAGCTTAAAAGCTAGTGAAATTTTGGTTGCTTAACCAAAATAGGCAGCAGGAGTCCCTGATTTGATTAGGAGACAAAATAACAACTTCCTCAATCAATTGCATTGCTTCTGTACCAGAAGGGATGCTAGAACTTCCCTTGTTGCATCTGTTTTTACCTCGCAGTGTGTGTGGTAGGTTGAATTGTTTGTCTTTTCAGGGATAGCACATTCCATTTTCATCTCCTCTCTCCTCATGGACAGTGCTGGAGCTACCTATGTAGCCTTATGCCAAGGGGAAATGATGCCTTATTGTGTTCTAAGTTGGTGCTTGACATAAAAAGCACTATTACAGCAATTACTATTTGAGCTGCATAGTGTGCTCTTCCAGAGAGCCCCTGTCTAGGCTATGTTTGAACTTTCTTGAGGTAACATGCAACCAAAAGGTTTCATTTGGATAAGAATGACATGAGAGAGTAATAGTGACTTTTTGTAGTATAATATTAACTCATTCTTGTTTGTATCTGCTACTATTCATAGTGACAATTTGAGATTAAAGAACTCCTCAAAGTGGATTATGTGACTGTTTTGATGGTTGCAAAGGACAATGAAACTTGAGACTTGTTGCTTTTAGTCCAAAAGGTCTCTTGGAACTTAGAAGAAGAAAAAAAAATTATATCAAAAATTTTTAAGCAGGTCTAACTGCTATTCTAAGACATTTTGGTAAGGAGAGTGATAATTTGTAGTTTGTTCCTTTGAGTTAAAATGACATCTTACATTTCTTAAGTAAAAAAAAGTAACTCTTGCCAGTTCTTACTTTCAGGTTTTACTTTACTTACTTATAAGGTGTGTTGCTTGCCATAAACACAGCGGCATTTTTGATTCACTGAGGTTCTCCTCTTGCAGATTAATACAACAATCTTTGTACATGGTATTGTCCTGGAATTGTATAGGTGGCTCTGTTGTTCCCCACTGGTCCAGTATGCAACCACGCAGTATTCTCTGCGTAAATGTAGTTGCTTGGCCTGCTGTAATGCTTTATGGCATGTTTGGCTTGAGGACAAGCAGACTGTTGAGAGGTTTCCAAGAACAAGTGGATTTCCAGGTCCTTACTAGAGGAATATCTTCTGGCTCTGTTTCAGTGTCAGAAAACTGTCCTAAAATGTGTAGATGAGTCCTTAAAAATCTGGCAAATCTTGTAGAGATTGCAAAATGTTTTTTCCAGTGTATCTTTTTGACTAAGTACAGAGCTGCAGGTTCATGTAATACAGTAAAGGACAGGAAAATACAGGCATATCTGAAACCAGATTTATAGGTACTGTGCTTGTATTTACAATGTTAAAAAGTTGAAACATATTTAAAGATTTCTGTTCCATAGAATTGCTTGCAAGATTGTTTCTTGCCCAAAAAGATGGCCAGAAGTAATATCTGTAAGCTCAGAGGCAACATATAGGGGAGAGAGGGCAAAGACACTCTTAAGTGGGATCTGTACCTTGTCTTCAGAGCAAGATTGCTTGCAAGCATTATATTCTTCGCCTCTTGTACTAAAGATTTAAGCATTGCAGTGCAAGTATGATTTCTGTATTTCTGTGTGTCTAGGGGTCTGAAATCAGTAAATAAACAAAGAGTGCAAGGGGAAAACTCAAACCTTACTACTGCCCTACATATTCTATCCTGTCTCCTGTCCTTCCACAGGGTAGAAATGTATGTCCTCTTCTGATACTCATTTCCTGCTTTGTCTCCTGTGTCATACAGCTGCCTTCATTTCCTCTTACTATTGTTGTGGCCAAGCCACTTTTCCTACTTTCTCAAGAAGTTTTTGCTGTCTGCAGTGCCAAAGTGTCTACAGGTCTTTCCGACCTCTCTTAGGTACTTAAGGTTTGCGTACTTTGTTGTCTCTTGCATAGTGCAAGCATTGTTAGGTTCTACCACTGTGATCATAAAAACTCAAAATGCTTCAAAATCTCAAACTACTGGAATGTTTGCATGTGTTAAAAAAAATGTACTGTTAGACTGAAATTTTCTTTTACATACCTTCCTGTAGGGCTTAAGCAGTATCTGAAACAGACATTTCACATCTGTTTACAAAAAAAACGCAAACAAAACAAACCACAACATAGAGGTAGGGATAAAGAGCTTTCTTTTTTTTTTAATTGTTTCTGTTATTGTTGTCTTTAATATACTAGAACGAGGGGAAGAAACCTATCAATGTCTGCTTTAAAAGCAATTGTCCTGGGATACATCAATGCTTTTTCCTATTATCAATTATTAATTGTAAAATATCTTGCAAAGAGGGTTAAGCATTTGATGTTTACTCCTTGTCTGTGATTAGCCAAAATTAATTTTTCTAGGCAACCTGCATTAAGGGTTGCTGTTATCTGTTCTAAGGGTACAGGTTCTCTAAGGGTTTGTCATGAATTATTTGCTGCAAATTCCAAGTTTTCCTGTGTCATGTGCTTTAAATTCACAACTATGATTTTTGTCTCTATCTGCATTCCCTCTGTCTGAAGATGACAAAGAAAAATGCAAAATAAAGAAACGAAATTTATCAGGGAAAACCAGAAGTGTGACATTAAGTTCAGATCATTATTCTGAAGGTCACAATCAAGAACTTTAATTACAAAATTAAAGCTAGCAAAAGAAAATATCTTACAGCGTAAGGGAAAGAAAACAACACAGCTACCTCTTCTTATATTTGCATGAAAATTAATGTAAGTGTGTAATATATTATTGGGGAACAGATATAAGAAGGAGATAATAAAACATAAAAGAGAAGATGAAATTTCTAGGAAACTGTCTTAATTTGAAGAATCAGCTTGCATATTTCCCACTGACAATAGGGTAATGAGAAATTTTTGGTCAGAGATGGGTGGTTTAGGCCACTGTCAGGAGGTGGTCTCATGGTCAGTCTATTTAATTTTTCTCTCTTTGGTAATGCCTGTGCAAACCTTTGTAGCATCATCACTGAAGCAGCAGACACAGCTGCAGTGGGTCAAGCACTGGGTTAGCAACCTCATGCTGCTGTTAGCTGACAGCTGTGCACTATGTAAAGCTCAGGGTAGCATCATGCAGCTGTTGTGCCCTGGAGAAGCAGATCATTGTCTGCAGAGCTGTGGGTTGTTCACATCTCTGTCCCCCAGATAAGCATCACTGCCTCCTGGTTTCTCTATGTGACATCTGGAAATTGAAGAGCTAAAGGAAGTTGCTTGGATTTTTACATTGAGTTGGTACAAAGCTGGAAACAGAGCCTTCTCTTTTACCACAGCTTTCAGTCCCTTGATTTCTTTCTGAAATATCATTTTCAAGCAATAGGTCTTTCCTGACCAGCTTAGTTCAGACCCTTTTTCCAAAAGACTTACACAGGTATAGGACTTTGTGTACTACTTTGCCACCTCATAGCTGTGATATCAGTGGACACAGAGAAGCAGTAACTTTTGTGGGTTTAATTCAAACATTGTCTTCCATATCAATTTTCACATGAAGATTTTGTGCTGCATATGTTGATTTAGAAAGGTAAAAAGTTGTGGTTAGGGACATTGAGAACTGCCAGACTCATATTGTGGGTTTTTATTTCCTTCTGATAATGCCTAGTACTATGTGCATTAGACAAATGGGTCTGAAATCTTTATTGATTAGGCTGTGTTTATAGATGATGTTACTTAGTTGTTCCTTCCTAATGTTAACTAGAAGATGGTAGCTCTTATATGCAGTATTTTGAGGCAGATAGCCAATGGGTTATCTGTTAAAAAAAAAAAAGTTGTGACTTTTATATATGTGCAGTAAATAAAAGTGGGAAAAAATAACCCTGCGAGCATCCAGTTGTGTCAAGCTTTGACAGGATTACAAAAGCCACCACCACTAGTTATCTATGAATTTAGTAAGAAGTGTTCCCTCTTAACAGTTTGGATTTGCCTTTGCCAGACTCCTGTTTTACTCCTGTGAACATAGGAAACTGCAACTGCTTTGTGAATTGAGGGGCAATGGATTCTGTGTGAAGTGAATGTTGCATAGCAAGAAGAACAGATAAGCATAGGTATTTGAGGAGACCCATAAACAATTTGAAAGAAAAGGTATCAGCATGTGTTTCTTGCCTATCTTTTTATAAGCTTCATTACTTAGAATTAATTAGAATAACCGATTTGTTCATTTCGGTGCAAAGTTTCTTCTCCTTTTTCAAGAAAAATAATTCCCTAACTTTTCAAAATAAATTTTGTATAATTTACTTCTATCATTTGTCTTTAGTATCAAAAAAATAAAAGATACATTTAGCTGCTGTTTCCTTTTTCTAAAGAATACTTATGCAGAGAAAGCATCATCCTGTAGCCAGAAGGCTGGGTGACTTGCTGTCTCATCTCCTGGCAGAGAGCTGAGAGTCCTGGGGATTCTTCAGTCAGATGCAAGTTCATAATTCATTCCCTTTGAGCTTTCACAGAATTAATTGAAGTAGAAGCTATAGGACTATTCACAAGCCAGAGAAGTAGATCAAGAATGTATTGATGTACCTCAAAATTTTTCCTCCAGAAATATTTTGAGGAAGGGGAGCAGGGAAAAAAGCTTTATAGTAAGATCTATTTTTAGAACTTAATTTACTTACCTAATATGTAAAAATTCATTTGCATCTAGACCTGATTTATTTGCTCTCAGATAAATGCGTAAGAGGGAGCACCACCAAACTTTTGTATTTCCTAGGTAAAGGCAATTGCCTTCCCCACCTATCCAGTTTCTCCACCTGGGAACTTCTACAAAAGTTCATATAAATAAAAATGTTTTTCAGTTAATTTAATCTGAACTGTAGGCAGTGCAAAAACTTCATGTATTTTGATGCTAAATTCAATATTCTGAATGTGTCAGATTTGTGTACCCACACTGCATAATAGTCAAAGAGATTGGCAGAGGAAGAAACTGCAGTTTTGGCAACTAGGTAAGGGGCTTTTTGTACCCAGTGAGGCATGGGGAGACAGTTTGGATTTCAACACAGGCAGAAAACATTCTGACCACATGCTTACATGATCAACAATGAAACAACAAAATATTGTCAGGTAGTTACTGTATTTTGATGCATGTAACCTAGACATTATCAGTTTAAAAACAAAACTGCAATTCAGCAGCACTGTAAGAATCTGGATATGCACAGATAATACAATGGGAAGTTTATTCTAGGACCTGTCTCCTTCAGAGCTTCACAGTGTCTGATTTCCCCCTAGCCTACATCCTTTCCCATAGCTTGCTCTCGCCACGCCTGTAGTCCCTCAGCTTCAGACTTGTGAATGCTGTCTGAGTACAGAATGTATAAAATAAAATACAGCATTATCTTCAGCTTTTAGACTTTATTGCTCATTAGAACTAGGCTTTCTTAGGAAAGAATATATGATGCGGGATTTCTGGTTTTGTGGTGAATTTTTGGGGTTTTTTTGCCCTAGGATGTGATGTAATTCTGTAAACTTAAAAACAAAAATTTTTCAGCATTTGTACTCTGCAGTCTCTGAGGAGCGCATATAATGACATATTCTGCAGCATATCTAGGGCTTCAGAAGTGTAAAAATTGAGATCTAATATGTAATATGTAGAAGTTTTTTAATGTTTGTATTGTCAGATGAGCACCACATTTAAATGTGTAGCTACAGTCCATAGAGCTTGGAATTTCAGACATTGTTTCTGTTATCCTTTGAATAGCAACAGTAAAAGAATGGATCTGGAAGCCAGCAGGAATTTGACATCTGAGCAAAAAATAAGTGTTAACTCCCTTATTTTTTTTTCTTTGTGAAAAATGATTAGGATGACTTTTGTTTTTTTCTAATTTTAAAGAAACATTTCTTCCTCATTTAATTCTTATTTCTGCATGAGTAGTGAAACACCATCTTTTTCCACTCATTCTGATATTTTCACAAGTGAAATCTGTAAGTCTTTTACTTCCACTACCTTGAAGCCTTCAGCTAAATAATGCTAAACCAAACCTGTTTGTACACTAGTGTTTTGTCACTGAAGTTGCCATCATTACTTCGGAAGTATGGCACCCAGAGGCACTGAGTCTTGGCTAACATATTTTCAGATACTCACTATTCTAGTATTGATTCTTCCTTTCCAACAAATTGTGCCTGTAATATTGCAGTTTTGTCTTAATGGAACAAGAAAATAGGACTTTGATTTTGAGGAGCAGAGAGATGGGGAAAAGAGTGGGCATTGGATCAAATCATAATGGTGCAGTGATTTTCTTCAGTAAACTAATCAATCTCAGTAAGATTTTAAAAACACATTTTCTAGAGTATATGTTGCCAGCATTGTCTTTCATTGAACCTACAATAAGCATGGCAGCTGGGGGATTTTACTGGCTGCTGGAAAAAGCTAAAGATGAGTGATAGGGCCAGATATTTACAGTGTTGGTCTATAGATTAATGTCATCTAATAATCACACCCTATAATCTGCTGTTCTTGTCATGTAAATCTGAAGTGTTTTTCTCTGCAGTCTCATTTTAGACAAATGCGTAAAATGGGGTCTAGGCTCAGTTTAACGTTTGAATATGAGGGGTTTTACTTAAAATGGCATTTTTCAAGTGCAAGCCTGTAATACATGTCTAAAGGTAGAGAGAAGGATTTAATTTACTGTAAGCTGAAAAAGTGACCTGTGCTCCCTAATGTCTATTTGCTAGTTCTCAACAATGGTGCTTAGCAGATAGTTTGCACCTTTTTCTTTAAAGAATAAACTTTCTAACATTTATCACATAGTAAGAGCATGCATGAAGCAGTTACTGTTGAATATCTGATTTGTGAGAAATTCATGTGTTCTTATATTACCCTGATATGCGTATCTCTTTGTATTGCAAGGCCTAGCCACTTTTAATTAACCTCACTGTTGGCAAAAGATACGTTCTCCTTTTTTAATTTTTTTTTCAAGAGATTGGAAACACTATTTATGAAAAAAATTGACATACTGTAACTGTGCAAGCTTAAATAAAGCTGTATATACTGGCCAGTCAGAATAACCACAGGTACATATTGCAGTCATTGACAGAGGAGAAAGATGTGATCACAGCTGCAGTCCTTGGTGCTCTGAGAGGTTACTTTGTGGTTATATCGACCGTGTATAAGGGTTCCTGGACTCATGTTGGACTCTAATTTATCATTCCTTCTGGAGTGCTCCAACACACCCAGCTGCCTCTACAGCATTCACTTCCCACGATCGAATATTTCTGCATTTCGCAGTGCATCCAGTTTTATCCAGATTATCTCCCCATTAGTTTGGGTGTTGGAGATTTGACAAGAAGCCTGTATTGCATATATAAATACATCTCACAGTTCCTTGATCAACATGTTATGCCTGTTTTAATGATGAAGCAGCTGAGGCATTCATATTCTGATCAGTATTCTCAAATATTATAAAAGAGTTTTCAGTAAATCACTGGGTTTTTCCCTTTCTTTGTTATTTATAGGCTCTGGATATCTGGATTTGTAGATGCGTGATAGACAAAGTACTGTTTCCAGAACAATTTATGTTTTGCTTCTATGAAAGGAATCAGTTTGGATGTTCTGTGGTTGTTAAAGAATTTTTCAGTAATCAGATCTTAGCTTTAATTTTTTTGCCAGGTTCGGAGAAAAATTGTAGTTGACATTTTTTGCTGTAGGAGTTGAGAGTGTCAATAATAGAGCACAAGGTGGAGAGAGTGGAATCAGCTACTAGAAATGTTTGTGGTGAAGGCATCTCTTGATTTCACATCTTAGTATTGATGATAGGGAAAATGTATGTCTGAACCTCAAGGCCTTGGTCTGCCATTTTGGGAGACAAGGAGTTAGTTGGGGGTACAAAGACTGGAGTTTGTATTCTTTCTGCTCTGTTACCCATTGCTATCTTCATGGATCTGACACTCTGTTTATCTGACAGTGCACTCAGTACTGCTTCGCCAGGGAAAATTGCACAAAACAAGCCTAGTGCATCAGCATTTTCATTGTGTATTAAGCTGAGCCTCCCTTCACATGGTCACATCCCCTTTTTAATCTGGGATTCCATGTCCCTTTCCCAGTCCAGCCTGTTTCTGTGGTGTCTATTGCTGGTCTCCCTGAGCTGCTGTTTCTGTGGTTTGAGTGTTTTTTGTGTGGCTGAGTGTTAAGATCTGCAGGACTTTTGGAAGTGGCGTTGTTTGGGGGTTAGGCAATACACTGATTTAGTGTTAGTAGTTTGTCATAGACTGAGGTGATGGCCGCGTTCAAGTTGGATTTCCTCCCAGAGATGATGGTGGACCATTGCTCCTTGAATGCAAGCCCTGTGTAAGTATTTTCTCTTCATGTCTAAGGTACTACTAAAATGATAGCTGGAATTGCTGTCTCAAGCCTCTGCTGTCTGATGGGGCAGAGTGGGACAGGAAGGAGAGATAGAAGAGCCTGCAGTTTTTCTTCAACAAATTCTAATGGTCATAGAAAATTGATGTTGGTTTCTAGATGGGTGGGGGAAATGGTCTGATAATTGTGGCAGTAAGGACTAAGGAGGAATAAAGCTGTTTGACAATATTTATAGTATGCTACAGGTGCTGATGTTATAAAATGGATAATTTAAATCAGTAGTGGGGAGAACAGTTTCTGTTCTTCCCTATTAATGACTCCAGACTAAACCTTTTAATTAGGAGTAAAATATTCCTTGAATACTTTTGAGGTCATGTTAAGAGTTGCCCTGTTAACAGGAGCCATGTTGTGCTCTTGAAGCTACCCATGGAAGGCAGGCTTGAAAATTGTTATTGGAGAGGGTAAACAATTTCCAAGTGATCTTAACTGAAATGAAAAGAGGTAGTTTACACATCTTTGTAAAAGGTATTGTTTCCCTTGGCTATTTGGAGAGGTGCTGACCCTTTCTGAGCGGAAAGGTGGAGAGGAGCGAAAGGATTTATGATGATTCCCTTCCCTTCTAGAAAGAAGCTGTGTTGGTTTTGAAGTCTGTTCATACAGCTGTAAAATTATGAGCTTTCCCTGGCATCAGTTTTTTCTTTAGACTCTGAACAGCAGTGTGTTGATGGGAAAAATTAGCTAAATGCTACTGGGCTTGGAATTTTTTTTTTTATTCTCTTCAGGGGGAATATAATTTCAGATGAACAGCGAGAAGAATACTGTTTACTGTCATGGGCAGTTAATAAGCCATTTAAACTATCTTCAAAAGAAAAAAGCAGAGATGAAGAGACCTGACTACTCTGGAAGAAGACCACCTGTATTCTTCAACAAAGAGTTTGGGGGTGGGGGGAATCATTGTATAGTTGCTGTTCCACTCCCATGTCCTTTCTAGATTACACAGGGACTGGTCAGCAATTTTAACCAACTAATCACTATAGCTACAGTAGGGTGTCGTTACAGTCGGACTTCTGCAGGGATAGGTCCTCTGGTGCACCAAGCTGGGGGTACTGATTACAAGGCCTCACATTGCACCTAACAAATGATGAGGAGTTGATACAGGGAGCAGTGTATGACTGTCAGCTGGCTGGGTGGAGCATAACACAGCTTTTATTAATAGCATATAAACTGCTCATATGGCTAGGTGGAATGGCTTGAAACCTATTGAGGATTCCCATTCTCAAAACTTCTGTGTTGTTGTAGTCTAAGAAGTGATTTTTTCTTTCTGTATTAGCATCCTGTCGTTATTGAGCCTCATTCAGTCTGTGACTAACTGGATTGTCCAATCCCAGCCTGTTCATGTACAATCTAAGCCTGGTTTTTTTTGTCAATTATTGTTGAAATCTCCCTAGTTTCACAAAGAGGTATTGCCTTGTAAACCTTTAAAGAAACTTATCATTGGATCAGTTGATTCTGTGTTTTAAGATGGATCTTCACCTTGGGAAATAGTTACTGTTTACATTTTAATTTTTAAAAATTTTTTTTTAAATTAAAAAAAAATATTTTAAAACATTTTAATAACATTATCCTCTGATTTTCAGTGCTAACTGGTAACTTTGGTAGTTTGTAGGTAGACTGAGTTCAGGTTCCTTTTGGTTCCGGTTTCTTTTTCTGTGTGATTTTACATGGCTGAACTACTGATATTTTGCAATTATCTCAGCAGATTTAAATCCTGAATCCCAGATGTTGACTACATTATGGGAATAAAGTTTTAAACAGCTGTGTAGAGTGTGTTTGGTTTCCAAGTACACAGATTGCCAATGAATATCAATGTACTCTGGTATGCAGTACTGGAAATGTGCAAGAGATTCTCTTTATATGCATATTTTAATCATACACATTTATGTATGTGTAGATTTTTTTTATTTTTTATTTTGCAGTAAGCATGCTTTTGTCTAGAATCTGTAGGAAGGTACGAACCAGAAATTCCTTCTTGTTTTTCACAGCTCAAAGAAAATGAATGGCACATTGGATCACCCAGACCAACCTGATCTAGATGCTATCAAAATGTTTGTGGGTCAAGTCCCACGGAGCTGGTGTGAGAAGGATCTAAGAGAACTTTTTGAACAGTATGGTGCTGTCTATGAAATCAATGTCTTGCGGGACAGGAGCCAAAACCCTCCTCAAAGCAAAGGTGAGAACTTCTGTACTCCTCTTGAGAGACTTGGGGCTTCAGCCACTTTCACACAGTTGCAGTCTTAGCTGTGTGCCTGTTAAACATCTCTGTGTGTAGGAGCTCTGTGTGACCAGGTGTGCATACAAGCCTGGACTTTATAAAGTCTTTAAGTGTATTTGTCTACTTATACTTGAGCTGTGATCCAGTCATTAGCTGAGCTGAGGAAAATAATATTTTCTCTTTTTAGAGCTCAGCAGTGATGGAGATGCTTAAGGAGTATGGATTATAATTGCAAAGTAGAGCATCAAATTACTACTGTGTTGCTCCAGAGCATCACTGTAATGCTGTGATACGATCAAAATATTGCTGGATGGGACACAGTTTTAGATAAAATACGAAATTCAGGCCTAAATCAAATACTTGTAAACATTAAATCCTTACTAAATTTTGTGCCTGGATTTGCAGTTCAGTTATATGCCATATCTCCTCTGGAGCTAGGTAGAGTTTTGGTACTAGGAAATAATTGAGTTTGAAAATTAAATAGCCAACAGGTGTATCTAAGTGTTTGCTTTAATGGTGTATTAGTGATGTTGGGTCAATTCTGAACATATTCTATTTTATTACTCTTAGAAATCTCTTTTAAACTGTCAGCAGCAGCAGCACCTGCCTATTTCAGTGCCTAACCTCTTCTACTTATCATGCATTTTGCATTGGAAGGATGGAAGTGGGGTTTGCAATTCCTATACAAGCCCTCCAGGATTCAGTGTTCTTTCCTGGCTAGCATTTTGTTTTAATTGCAGGGTGCTGTTTTGTTACATTTTATACCCGTAAAGCTGCACTAGAAGCACAGAATGCTCTTCACAACATGAAGATCCTCCCAGGGGTAAGAGCACAGGCCTGCTTTCTTCTCAACTCTGTCTTGTTTCTCTGAGCCCCAGCACCACTGAAGTATACACACGTTATGTTGCCCTAAAATAATGTTGTAAAAAAACTATTCAAAAGATCAGTGTTATGAGATCTATATAATAACAGATCTCAAGGGAATTTTTGAGTATATAAAATAATAATAATATGGTAGTAAAGTGGGTGGGCATGGCTTTTATAATACTCTGAGGAGGAATGATGGAATATAATTAGGAAAGCCTTTCTTCTTGGAATTTTTGTAGTGTTACATACTCACCTCTCCAGAGGCAATGTAGGCTACAATTTCTTTTTTTCACAATTTTTATGGGATGTATTTCGTACAGTATGAAGTGAATGTATCTGGGATTAAATAATCTTTTTACATTTTAGATGCACCATCCTATCCAGATGAAACCAGCTGACAGTGAAAAGAGTAATGGTAAGCTTTACTAAAGTCCCAGTTGGGTGTCATCATTCATGCTAGTCAGGAAGTTTGAGGATTTCCCTTTTGCTTAACAGCTTCTGATGAAGTCTTGAGTTGGAGGCCTGCTTTTTAAAAGAGAAAAAAAGTGAAAAGTGAAAGGTGTGTTTTCAATATAGTAGGTAGTGTGAGTGATGTCTCTAAAATTCCATGACTCAGAGTATCTCCCCCTACTGCTGCTTGTTGTAGAACCATGTTGTCAGTTAGGGAAACATCCAGTGAGTTCTTCTTTGTATTAAGGTGGTTTAAATCTTTGTTAGGGACATGGACAGTGGGGTTGAGTGCATCCTCAGCAAGCTTATGGATGATGTCAAGCTGAGTGCTGTGGTTGATACCCTAGAGGGAAAAGAAGCCATCCAGAGGAGCTTTGACAGGCTGGAGAGGTGGGCCTGTGCCAACCTCACAAAGTTTAACAAGGCCAAGTGTAAGGTCCTGGAAATACGGATACAGGCTGAGTGGATTGAGAGCAGCCCTGAGGAGAAGGACTTGAGGGTATTGGTGGCTGAAAAACTGAATATAAACAGGCAGTGTGCACTTGCAGCTGAGAAAGCCAGTCATATCCTGGGCTGCATCAAAAGGAGGGGTAACAGGTTGAGGGGGTGATTCTCCCTCTCTGCTGTAGTGCATCCAGCTCTGGGGCCCCCAGCATGAGACATGGACCTGCTCAAACATGTCCAGGGAAGGGCCATCAAGATAATCAGAGGGATGGAGCACCTCCCCTGTGAGGACAGGCTAAGAGACTTGGGGTTTCTCAGCCTAGCGGAGAGAAGACTCTAGGGAGACCCTTCAGCAGCTTTCCAGTATCTGGAGGGGGGCTACCAGAAGGATTCGGAGGGATTGTTTATCCAGGAGTCTAGTGATAGCATAAGGGATAACAGTATTAAAGAGATTTAGATTAGATATTGTGAAGAAATTCTTTACTGTGAGGACGGTGAGACACTGGAACAGGTTACCCAGAGGAAATGTGGGTGCCCCATCCTTGGAAGTGTTCAAGACCTGTCTGGATGGGGCTTTGAGCAGCCTGGTCTAGTGAAAGGATCTCGGTGATCTTTAAGGTCCTTTCCAAACCAAACTGTGCTATGATTCTATGAAATCTAGAAATGCTTTTTCAAGTGTTTGCCCAGTTTGAAGCAAGGCCTGTTGCAGCTAGGGTGGGAGTCAAAAATACTTCTTGTAGCATACAAGAGAGGTTAAGAATTAACAACAGTTTATAGAGAAGAAAACCTGAGTATTTCTGCACATTGGCCATTTCAGATGCATTAAGAATTTAACATCTGTCATTGGGTAAATGATCATTTATCCATGCATTTCCTTGTGAGTTTATATACATGCATTCATGCATGTTCAAATATATATGTGTCTATATTGCTGCAGTGTAAGCAAAGAAAGTGTTTAGCATCCTGTAGTTTCAGCCTTTCTAGGCTTGGCTGAACTTTATTTTCTTAATTTGCAGTAGTTTGTGTTGCATCATGGAGAAGATAATCCTGGTTTGAGAAAGCTTACATCTTAATATAATTGAAAACAGAAGATGGAATATATGGGTAACATATAGTAGGAGTAATTCCATCTACAAATTCCTCCATACGTATACAGGACATATTCCTGTGTAAATACATCTAGAAAGGAGTAATTCTTTTGAAGTGTTGTTGGGAGGAGAACAGAATAGATTCTCTGAACTAAAACTGATCTTGCATTACATACAAACACACATGTGCATATCCTGGGAAAATAATGGAAAGAGAAAAAAGTATTTAATAGAATTTTAGAATGGTAATTCTGAGGCTATTATTTAACTCTGAGTATTAATAAAAGGTGAAGGTGACAGCAATATGTAAGAAATCATTAATTATGAAAGTATTTGAACTTGCCACTATTAAAGGATTCTGGATCTCTTGAACTAAAATGCTAAAAGGATTTGAAAGCAGCTTTCTGCTCTAAGACCAGAAAGTGAATTGGGTGCAACATGAAGATTTAATGGCCATTTAAAGTCATGTCTGCTGGAATAGTTTGGAGTTTTCCTTTCCAGCGCCGTAGAAGACTCAACAAATAAGTTGATTTCCCCTCACCATAGCACTGAATAGGAGAAGACTTCATTGAAGCTTCAAAATGTGCTAGAGCCTTTATCACACTGTATTTTATATTGTGATGAATGTTGTATGTCTAAACTGATTTATATATTCAAGTGTTATTCTGAATAATTTGCTTCATCCTTTGAAAGAAAGTGTTTCGGAGGTGATTAGCATCCTTAAATAAGTAAGTCAAGTGTATAAAATCCTGCTCTGAATTCAAATTTGCTCCCCTCTCTCAAGTGACCTTTAACTGACATTAGTATCAACTAACTGACAACTTAAGAGAAATGTCTTTCTGAACCATTTATTTTAAAACAGTCTGCACACTGAAAGGTATTCTTTGACTAATGTATCTAGTAGCATCAGTTTTTAAAGCCAAGATACCATACCACACAGTCCATGGTTTGATTTGAGGTGTTATTTTTATGCTTTTGATGCAGATCAGAATGGGCGGATCAATAACAGAAGTAAAAGTGTTCTGTTTTAGCAACTGCTGTTGCTTCCTCTGTTGAGAGAGGAGTGTGAGGAAATGGGCATATCTAAATTTAAGTGATTGGCATGAGGCTAGAAGGAACCTTTCTGCAGTTCACTTGCTTGTTTATATGCAGTTAGGTATGTTGGCAGTCTAAAGATAGTACAGGCAGAGCAAAGATGGTGAAAGTAGTCCAATAAACCATATTCAAGCCTTCTCTTACCTGGAACTGAAGAGATACAGGAAAGTGCTGAATCTGACATACTTTGTTCCCTTTTTTTAAACATTCCTGTTGTTCACAGACTTCACAAACTAAAAAAGACAGCAAGTTACAAACATAGAATCATAAAACAGGCATCCGTCAGGTTCATAGAAGTATCTTGTATGCATCCTCTTAAATTGAAGAGAACAGTCCTGGGAACCTGGTTTAAATAAGCCCATTTGCTAAATATAAGGGAAATAACTGTAGTTAATGGGGAAGACTTGACAAAATAAGATCTAATAAGCACGTATTTGCTGGTAATACTCTTTATCTTTTGATTCCTTAGCAGTAGAAGATAGAAAGTTGTTTATTGGAATGATATCCAAGAAGTGCAATGAAAATGATATTCGAGTGATGTTCTCCCCCTTTGGGCAGATTGAAGAATGCAGGATATTACGGGGCCCAGATGGCCTGAGCCGAGGTAAGCAAAGCAAGAAGATTTTGGCACTTTGAGGTTGGTGGATGTTGCCTTTTGCAACTCAGCCTGGCATTTGAGCTTTTTCTGTGATTCCCACCTAAACCCCTTCCCTGCCCAGTAAGCATTTTCATACCTGTATTCATGCCAACAATTGTGGAGGTAGTGAACAACTTGATTCCTTTTTGTTCTTTCCCCAGGTTGTGCATTTGTGACTTTTACAACAAGAGCCATGGCACAAACAGCAATCAAAGCAATGCACCAAGCACAAACTATGGAGGTAAAACAAGCTAGTGGGTGTCAGGAGCAGATGTAATTTGTCAGGCAGTCACTATGGAGTTTAAGGGACTAGAGAGCAGAGAGAAGGATGAAGTGCAGTGTGTGTTTCTTCACAAACAGTACTCCTGGACCTTTGTGGTTGTCCATCTGTTTTTAGAGTTTGAGATAGAAACTTCATCTGCAGAGAAAATACCAAAATACAACATAGAATTAAAAGCAAAGAAGATTCTGAGCCTTGGATGGAATGTGCTGTTTGAATATACATATATATGTCTTTATGTATGCATAGAGGAGGAGAGGAATGCTTCCAGTGACTGGGTCTTAATGCAGTATTTTTATGACTGCTGGGGATAGCAAGTATGTAATTGTTTGAATTGCTGTTTGCAGGGTTGCTCTTCTCCCATTGTTGTAAAATTTGCAGACACGCAGAAGGACAAAGAGCAGAAACGAATTGCTCAGCAACTTCAGCAACAAATGCAACAGATCAGTGCTGCCTCAATATGGGGAAACCTGGCTGGTCTCAACACACTTGGACCCCAGTACTTAGCAGTGAGTTTCTGATTTCGGGTTTTTTTGTCTCTTCAGGGATTGCAGTGTCTGACTGTCTTGCAGTGTTCAATATATTCATTTTTAGAAGGCTCCTGGTAGATCAGAGCTGGGTTCTTAATCACCATTTTGTGGATGGGAAGGCTGAAATTGTGTTATGTGCTCTCCTCTAGTCAGGACACATTTAAGGGAGGATTTCGACCCCAGTCACAGTAGCCCTAATTACTGAAACCTTGGGTTTTTCTCCTGCATTCTGTACAATGTGCTTTTTCTTCATATAATATTGCCTCAACGGTTACCATATAAACACCCTTTTCATGTCTATCTGATGATATAGTTCTTGTATTCCTTTATCATTTTCCTTTATTTCCGTCATCCTCTTCCACCAAAACCTGGAGCTGTACTTATTAGTGTCCAAATAGAAAAGATGATCAGATTGGAAGCAGAATAAATAAACCCAAACAACAAAAACCAACCAACCAACCAACCAACCAACCAAGCAGATAAAAACAAATCCTACAGAAAATAGAGAGAAACTACTCTCTTTAGCAAAAATTATGTAACAGAAGGTAGACTGCAGTTCCATTTCAGTTGATTTTGCTGGGTCCCTAAAGGATGAACTTTTCTAAAACTGATACGCTGACATATGTGGATTGCCAGAGTAGCTCTGAGAATTGTATTCATGCAATATGAAGTCTGAGGACAGAAAAGGAAAATCTAATCTCATTCTTGGTATGGTGTACTGTTGAAATGGGGCAATTCTCTTACTACTTTTTTCATTTTGGTAGATTGGATTTTTTTTGTAACAGCAGCTAGTTAATGGAAAGATGAATTGGAAATCTCTAAATAGCATCTGTGCTGAGGCTTGAAATGTCTCTCATATCTACTGCGCATAAGGAAAGTAGAGGAAGTTCCCTCTCATGGTGGCTCTTTGGTTTTGGTATGGCACTGCCATTTGTCCATGCTGGCAGTGTCAGCTGTAAAGTCTGTTTTGAGGTAGCATATCCTTAGGGGTGGCAATCCTCCTTTAGGTGCTTTGAATAGGAATTCTCTCTCACTACTGATTCTACTGGATTTGTCTTGGTGTACTGGCTATAATTTTCCCTCAGCGTTGATGATGTTGAGTGAGCAAGGCATTGTGCTGTTGCTTTGGCTGCAGTGTGATGCATGGGCAATGTGGATTTTCACTGTGGTGGTGCTCTGGCTGTATTGTTCAGGGGAATTCTCTTTACGCTTTGCTATGATGTGGTGCATGGGCAGCGGGAATTCATTTGTGACGGCGCTCTGGCTGTGGTGTGATGCAGTTTCTCCCAGAAGCAGAGCCAGCCCTCACTCTCACTCTTGTTTTGTTTTTTGGTGTAATGTCTAGCTTTATTTGCAGCTCCTTCAGCAGACAGCAGCTGCTTCATCTGGGAACCTGAACACACTGAGCAGCCTCCACCCAATGGGAGGTGAGTTTTTTTCCACCAGAAGAGAAATCCAGTGCCAAACAAAAGAGAACAAGGATAGAGAAAGTAGCCAAAAGGCTGTAAGCATTTTAATCTCAGTTGGAATAAGTAGTTTTGAGTTTCCCTACTCCTTTGAAATGACAGGAGTTCTCTGCTAAAAGTGAGGATGTTCCTTCTTAATCTTAGTTAACTATTATGCTCAAGGTAAGTGATGGTATCTCCCCAACCTCTGGCATTTAAAATTATCTGCCCTTTTCGGTAACAAAAAGAGTGCTCTCTGTATTTGTTTTCATCCAAATAGGTGCATATGTGAAGAACTGTGTTTTGAAATAGGCACTAATGTACATGTTTCAGTGGTAATGCATCCTTAGTTTTCCCATTTTCAATGTATTTGAGAGCAAAACATTTAAGTTGGAAATACACTCTTGTTAGGAATGTGAGCTAGTCCTTCATTCAGATACTTTATTCATTCATTCATTTGAATTACAGTTAATTATGCCATTGCTTTTAGGGAAATATTAGCTTAATAGATATGAGCCAAATTCCTTGCTGTGGACTGCTAGTCAGAATATTCAGTATGGCAGTCCTGGGGCTGTAATTTTGTCTTCGCACTGTTGGGAATAATAAAACACGTTTAGAAACTCCATTCACCACATTTTCTAAATTCTTCTGCTGGCAGAAAAACCTGTAGTTTTGGTTTTAACCCTGAACACTTCAAGCTTTTCAAATTGCCTCCTGGGGTTTAATGGTAGTTCCCAATATCACATGCCCTGTCTGTGCAAAGTTCATCCAAAAATGGCTTTGTACATCTGACTTGTATTGGCTGGTGCACCCATCAGTAGCAATATACAAGCGTTTGCAAAGTGTTATGTTTTCATTTGCAAGAATTTTGATTTATATTGGAAGCTGATTGTAACCTCAGCTTCCTACATTGACTTCTCTCGTGTTAAACCTCCTCAGAGCTCTTAGATCTAGGACTCTTGCAAAAAGCAATTATTTTTAAAAAAACGTTTTACTAATGTCCTGTGGTGGTGATCTATAATGGATTTTGTTATGCACATGATCCTGGTTTTTCCACCTCTTCTGTCTGTTTGAAAACAAGATGTAATAAGGGAGGAAGTATGGGAATAAGGACTGGGGGAGGGGGAAGGGGGTAACTAGCTGAGACTGAGAAGTTTCCAGGGTAATTCTGTCTTCACTATTGAAAAAAAACCACCTTAAAATTTAGAAAGCAGATACATAAATAGCATATTGCATAGTTATTCTAAATCTGTGATTCTTTGCAGAAAAAGTTGTAGTTTTAAGGTCCTGATAACATCTCAGGTGATCTCCTTTCTTGAAATTCATAGAAAGAAAAATTAAGTAGGTAATTAGATCCCAAACTATATCAGACTTTGTAGACAAAATTTAATCTCAACGCTGTTTGAAAGCAGATGGGAAAACAGTGTGATGGCAAGAGGACAGGTGCAGCGTGCACATGACAAACTGCTTCAGTAAGGAACAAGCTGCTCAGTTCTTCATTAGCTCCAACACTTGCACTTTTAACCCTCTGTAGCACAATACAAGTAAAATAGAAAACCTTTTGATTTTGACTTCGTGCTTTTATGTTACAATGGCACCTTGAGAATCTAAAGAAAGGCAAAATCCACTTGTTTTGGAGACTAAATTTGCCTCGGGAAACAGACCCTGCCACAAAGAGAAAACAATTGAAAAAGAGTTGGAAAAAACAAACAAACTGTACTAAAGGTAGTAGAAGAGTTTTAGAAAATAATTAGTTTATACTGCATTGTCCCATTCTTATGTTGTCTGTTTACATGCTTGAATAATAAAACTGAGGTTTTAATTATTTGAGACATGTGCTTTACTCCCAAGGTCTTACTAAGTGTCCAAAAGATGAGATACCACCTCTGCTTAAGATCGTTTGATGTCAAATGAAGGGCAATTAATGTAGTTTTGGTTTTAATTATGTTGGGAAGAAATATTAGGGATTCTCTGAAGTGAGATGAAAAGAGGAGGAATTGTTAAAATAATCAAAGCTAGAGACAAAAAATGGAAAATAAGGGAAAAGTGAAGAGAGGCAGAATTGGAAGAATGGGGCTAATCTACCAAAGGATGGCTAAAATACAGAATTCAGGAGGAGAGCCATTTCAATGATAATCCTATGGCAGGAAAAGAGAGCAAAATACAGTCAGTACTGGCCAAATGGTTTAATTCAAAAACAATGGCTCGAGATGAAGGTGAGTCAGATGAGTAAATTGACCAGTAAAATTCATAAACATAGGGGTCCCTTCCTCCCCCTGCAGTATTCTTTGCTGTTTACCCACAACATGCCTGAGGTTTCCTGTTCTCCTTGCCAGTGTGTTTGACCAGCCTGCACATACATTGGCTGGTCCTGTGGTCAGGAGTTGCCACTTAACAATTGTCTCACAATTGACTGTTGCCTCTTGGCGGCCAGGCGGACCGAACAAAACATGCTGATGCTCGGCTAATGGTAGGTTAAAGCCACGACTTTGTGGCCACTGTGGTGTGAGGCCTTCATGAAAAAATTTTGTAGTTACTGCTGTCCCCATACAAAGAGTCTGGAAGGACAGAAGACTGGAGGAAGTTATTGGCTGGGTGTCTAGGCAAGTTTTCTAGCTTGCACATGAGCTCTCAGACCCTGACTTGACTCCTAAGCTTTTGTTGTCTGGAGAGAGCGCTGCTCGAAAATTTCTGTGCTTTGGGGCCATCTGGGGTAATGACTATCTGGGCTTTTCCCGAATCACATCTATCTGGGCAATGAAAAGCATTTTTAATTATGGCAAGGAATTGTGATGTAGAAAAGATCAGTAACTGGTATTAAGCCTGTTGCTTTTAAGCTCCTTCCCATTCCTCCCTTGTGATGAGGTTGCTGGATCTGTTCCACTTGGATGATGGTGGCTCTTACAGGAGAAACTCTGCATTCTTGCATGTGTTGCAGGACTGAATGCGATGCAGCTACAGAACCTGGCTGCGTTGGCAGCTGCGGCCAGTGCAGCTCAGAACACACCGAGTGGCACCGCTGCACTCACTTCCTCCAGCAGCCCCCTGAGTGTGCTCACCAGCTCAGGTAAGAAACTGCTTGTGCTGTAGCCTGCTATGACAGGCATTGCCTTGGAAGTCCTTTCAGGATAGATGTCACCTATGCTGTCTATCCTTTTTTGTCATTTTCATGTTGATCTTTAACAGACAAACGGTTTACTAGTAGATTCGCTGGCCTCTGTTTGGGGTAGATATCTTTGCCACCAGCAAAGGCTTTTTTACCTGCTGTGCCTCTTCCTCCAAATGGTCATATTAATTTAGAGTAAAACGAATTTTTGAGGTCATCATGAAACAGAAAGGTAGGTGACCTCTTTCCAGTCATGTTATTACAATCTCATCACATATTTGGTTTATCTGTGATTTTAGGCATGCACTGTGGCAAATAACAGCCTATTCCTTTCAAAGTGGAAACAGAAAATGCCTTAAGCATGAAGTAATGCTCTGTGCACTAGAACGATACAATTTATATTCCATTAGTGAGGACAAGGATACTATAACATCCTCATAAAAGTAGAATAAACAGACACTTAGCACTTTTACTGGAAAGTAGTTGTCTAGAACTTTGTGTATGAGTTGCACATAAAAATCAGTATTTTCCTTTTGTATGGCTCTTTCATGTCTTGTTTGTTTTGGGTTGGGTTTTTTAACTTACATTATGTACATTAACCAGAGATAGTAGAATGTCCAAGTAGTGTTCTTTTGCTGCCTTATTGTTAAATGTGATCAATAAATGCAACAAGCAAAAAACTAAAAATAAATTCAGTTGTGCTTACAGCAGACATGTTCAGTTTTTATCACAAACAAGGATCACTATTCCACTCAGTTATTTCTATCCTATTTTGAGTTATTACTAAATCCTGACACAAGAAGGGAGAGCCTGTATTTTCAGGGTGTCAGTTTTCCAGCATCACTGGCTTCTGTCCTGCAGAATTGACATCCTCACCTGTGATGGTGAGAGACAAAAGAGGGTTTGAGGGAGGAGGTTTTAAATTTCCACAGGTAGATTTTGAATTGCGTAGGAGGACAAGGAGCCGGGCTAAAAGATTATAAAGAGATTACAAGGAAAAGCTGTTTAGAAAACCTTATGTCACATGATTGGGAGTTAAACCATGGGTACTTTGCACAGTTTTCTACTTAGAGAAATTCCCTAGAGAGAATTTTGTTCAAAGAGTGTTCTGTTACTGGACATTTTTTACACAAAAACTTTGTGGTCTGCAGTCCTTAAAAGATTAGAATTTTTTACTTAATTTTGACTCTCAGCTATGTGTCCTATTCTATAATTAAAAACCAAAGAAACAAAAGCAAACCAAAAAAATGAAGAGTTCAGACTACAGAAGAGCTGCATTTATAACACACAAATGCTTCTTTATCATAAAGGAAGCATAAAGGTGAATATATCTAACAGTTTCTCCTATATTTCCTCATGCTTTGTCAGGTTACAGTTTGTTATGACTGGCATTTAGAAGTAAGATTTCTTCATTGGCTGTCACGTCTGACTGCAGCAAGTTTGTTCTCAGTTTTGTTAAGGTGGAGAATGGGGCTAGCAGGTTGGGAAGTTCAGATGTCAGATGTGCTAGAAATAGCAGAGACAGCCCCTTCTCAGAAGCAGAAGGGCAATGAACATGAGTTGCAACTGAGAAAATTCTGATAGATAAAAAAATAAAATTAATGGCAAGAGTGATCAGGCTCAGGAACAAGGTGCTAGAGGGGCTGTGGAATCTCCATCATTTCAGAGACTGAGAATTCAAGTGGAAAGGACCCTGAAGAGGGTAACCAAATTCAGAGGTTAGACCAGCTCTGAGCACACTGTTAGACAGGATGACCCAGAGATCCCTTTCAAATGAAGTTATGCTGCTATTGAGTGATTCATTAGAATTGGCTTCCCCTTTGTGAGTTTTGGCTGTTCCACAGAACTATGCAGGTTCCTTTTCCCTTGATGAAAGACATATTTCAGGACTCTGTTCCATTTTTTATCATGCTGGTGGAGGGGCTAGGGGGTGGGGAGCAGCCCATTTTTAAGTACTTTCTGTGCTGAATCCAAATAACCTTCTGATCATTAGTAACATCAATAAGTGATTGTGTGTCAACAATTCAATTATCATGATGGATCATTTGTTTTAATATTCTGTATAGATGTGACAGTTCACTCTTCACAGGTTTGTAACACGAAGCAGGCACTATTGCTCTTAAAACTTAATTTCAAATATAATTTTAAATAGTAAAGATTAGCTTTGTTCAAAAGAAATAAAGGTTTTGGAGGGCATATAGTCTTTAAGCAGTCACTAACATCAAACTCTGAAACAGTTCTAGTGCTTTTCATTAGAGGTATAGATATGCTTAACCTTTTAAAACTTTACTCGAATTGGGAAGGGGGGAAGCCTCAACGTGTATAGACACATTCAATCCCATGATATTTCCTGTAATTATACAGCTTTTTAACTCTTTAGTCTTCAAGCAAACTTGAAATTCTATTTTGATTAATATTCATATGTGCATTCATTCAGTATATATTCACATAGAAGGCTGTTGGACTCCACACAGAAAACATCTATCCCTCCTGAACCACACCTAGACCTTGAAGAAACTCAGTGTAAAGCAGTTTAGTACCATGTGTTAGTAAGTGCCTGCCTTGTCTGAGGGACATATGGCAACATCTACTGTGATAACCTCTTAAACCTAACTGCAGATGAGATGACTAACTCCTTGACTTCTCTCCATCTGTCATCCAAATGTTCACCTGATGCTTATTTGGACATCTCTCCTCAAATTGCATAATTGGTGGAAAAATCCAGACAGTCCTTCTGCATAGTTGCCTTTTTGATTTTCTTTCATCTGCACTGATATCATTTGTGTCTGGGGAACTTGGAAGTCTGCACAGTGCAGTCCATGGGCTGTGGATAGGTTCCATGTCAGAGTGGTTGAACTCAGAGGCATTACATATTGTTGTTTTGCTGTCTTTCTAGCCATTTCAGACAATTTTCTTTTGATACTTCCAAGCACAATTGTGTATTTTGACATAGAAGGGGATGAAGTAAAACCTTCAACCTTGCTGAAGATCAGCCACTCTTGGAACTGACCAGTCTGCTGTTGTAAGGTAGTCATTGTTGCAGAGACCTTGGCTGTAGATAAACTCACTTAAACTGCTAGCTTGTGAAAGGGACGTTCAAGAAAATATTATAGAGTATCTCGGGACAGGAGTGTCTTGTCTGCCATCTTTTTGACAACAATAATTGTCTGCTCCAGAGCAAAATAGAGTGGTTGCAAATGCTGAGATATGTTTTCATTTCTCCTCCTTCCAAAGGCAACCTCAAAGGTCCAGAAAAGCCTAAATAATCTTCCTGGCCTTGGTGTGTCTCCAGCAAAATTGTTTTCAGAGATTGCATAGTGTTTCTGGTTTTACTGGAACTAATTCTGGTACAGTTCAGTCAGATTCATCACCTGAATTTAACTTTTCTTCAGGTCATTGCTTGGATGCTGCGTGACTGAACTAGGACAGACTTACTGTTCCCTCAGTTTACCTACCTCCACAAGTTGTTACTTGATGACCTTGTCCAAGTTTCATTATCTTTCTAATAATATATCTTTCAATATCTTTCTATAAAGCTGTTCTTTATTACATATTCAAATTTTCTGAAAACCACAAGTATTTTCAGCTACTTTTATTAGAGTTAGCCTTTTTGACTAGATATAACTCAGTAGATAGATCTAAGAAAACATAACCTTAGTAGCAAGAAAAAGCCCCAACAACTCACCAAAAATTGCACAGGAACAATGTTAATAAATAGGGATGGAGTAAAGAACATATATAAAACAATATTCGTTTTCCATCCCCATTGCTTTGCACTCTTTTCTGACCTAAAATGTAACACAAGGAAAACAGAAGAACAGAAATATTGGCTAGAACTGTGGAACTCCTGCGCTTTACAAACAGCCTGAAAAACAGAAGACTGACATGGGAGAAGGATATGATTACAGCCTACAAATACATTAGTGCTGTGATGAAGATGGATAGGGAAAAAGCAGTAATTAGATACTTCAAGAAAAGAATTGCAGGATATCAGGTCAAGTTGTCATCTGATAATTTAAAAATAAAAAGCAGATTTTTGTTAGCATAGTGCAATATTAAATTACAGAAATTGTGCCTTAGAACATCGTAGAGTTCAACAATTTGGTGTTCACAGTGCACTGAAATTAATGAATGAAAATCGTAATCTTATAAAGATACTGCCTTTGGCTGAGGAAACCCTAGATTGACAGATGGCTGTGTTGGTATATAGACTATTCATAGGAAGCATTCCTTTGTAATTGCCCTGTAATTTTGCTCTCCTGTTATTTATCTGCCTTTTGTCATCATCAGAAATGGGACTCTATCTTCAATTTCCACATACATAGGATAAAGAAAAAAAACACAAATCCAGTTTTCTTGGTGTTTTCAGTACTAACGCATTTCTTCTTTTGCCTTAAGAAATTTCTGATAAAGGCAGCTAAACTAAAATAACTGTGTGATCAGCTTTTTATAGTGATTTAACTGAATTTATTTAAAGTAGTCACAACCTTTTAAAGTAGGGAAGGCATCCATTCTCTTTGCCTTAGTTGCTACTGTTTTACTGGGGAGAGGTTTGGGGGGGTTTTAAATGATGTCCTCATCTGTCAGATGTAGTGTCTTTTTGAATTATCAAGATTAGCATTGAAATGTTGCAGAAACAAGTGATATTCTAAAATTGAGGTAACTGTGATTTCTGAACTCTGCCTTTTATTCAGCCAACTGTGCTGCTTTTTCTGCCAACTTGAGGGTTATCCTGTAACTTGTTCTCTGGATTTTCCCAATATTTAACATGCTACTGATAGTAAGACAGGAGGTGTCTCCTTTTCAGCAGAGTAAGCATCTTAAAATATAGTTTGGGACATTGTATTTCAGTTTTCTAATTATTAGGAGAGTTTTTCTAAACATTTTCTAGAGGAGATTTGACATTTCTTCTGTTAGCACAAAAAGTTATATGAAATGCAGCTCTCTGGTTCTCATGCAGCTGATTCTTTTAAAAGTTTTAATGGGTGTATGCAGCATAGTTGAGAATGACAAAAACATGAGGAAAACTGAAAATGCCTCAAATTGTGTTCTTCTTTTATCCCCTTGGTCAAACAGATAAATCCCTCTTAAAAGCAGACTACAAGATGCCTCCACAGCATCAGTCTTCAGTATCTTTTAATTTTTAGCAGCTGTAAATATTTTCTGGCGCATCTTACGCAGTAAATTTAAACGTCTTGGTTAATAGCAATATGCATAGCTTTTCTTTTTTGGTAGTGCACAAATCTATTAGAAAAACCACTGCTATGTAATAATAAAAATACTGTGCATTTCTTATTTTATCATGGCCCTAAATCTCTGTAGATGACCACAGTTTGAACTTCTGTTTCTTTTGATATACCAGCTTGGAAAATGTTTTTTCTCATTATTTCGATGTTGATTTCTGTAGAACTAATTCTACCTCTTGTAGAATTTGGCTGACCATGTAAGCTGTTGCTCTGCTAGGTGCTGTATCTGTAGATTTCTCTTACTGAGTCAATGTGGTTGAAGATGTTGCTGGAATACTCAATAGAGGACAGACTGTGTATTTTTGGATGTACATTTCAAGACTTTTCTCAATCCTAGCCCCAGCTGTGGCAGCAGGATTTTTAATAGAAAATTATTTAATGTGTCAAAATAATCCAGGCATGTGGTGTTCCTGTTCTGGCAGTATGGGAAAATCCCATGTTCGGCCTTCTTTAATGTCCTAGTATCTATGTTTCAGGTCTTTTTCACCTTGTGTGGTGTTTCAAGGATACTTGTTAATACATAGCAAGTGACTCTTACTTTAGTCAGCAGGAAACAGGGCATCACTGCTGGTTGCCTTATGCTGAGATACAGTGTTTAGCCAACATTCGTATAATGTCTCAATCTTAGGTGTCTTACGCTTAATGACATTGTCATTGCCACAAAGAATGGATGTTATGATGAAGTAGAAATTTTTTTAAAATGTAGGAGGGGCTTGGAATGTATCAGCAGTGTGATCAATCAAGTTGTGTGGGTTTGAGGGTTATTTTTACATAAAGTATATTGTGTTGCCTGGGTCTGTTCCTTGCTAATTTTTTCGACAGGAATAACTTAATGAAGAAGTTGAATTATCAGGATCAAAAAATATTAGTTGAAGTTTAATTATTTTATTTTAATAGCAGGTTCTTCACCTAGTTCCAGTAGCAGCTCCTCTGTAAATCCAATGGCTTCTCTTGGAGCATTGCAGACGCTGGCAGGTGCTACAGCAGGCCTCAACGTTAGCTCTTTAGCAGGTAAGTTACATGTTGTGGTGGGTTGGGGGAATAGCTGACTATCATTCCTCAGCCTGTGCTACGTCTCTGGGGTTATTTTTTCTGCTCCCTGCTTTTTGTAGTCATGCAGAGTGTTTGAAAGGTTATTGATCTAGCTCAGAGGAAGCATTCAGTCATCTTTTATTTCTTCTTTCTTACACAGGAATGGCAGCCTTAAATGGAGGACTTGGCAGTGGTGGTCTCTCAAATGGAACAGGTAGCACAATGGAAGCCCTCACACAGGCTTATTCTGGAATCCAACAATATGCTGCTGCTGCACTGCCCACACTCTATAACCAGAGTCTCTTAACACAGCAGAGTATTGGTGCAGCAGGAAGTCAAAAAGAAGGTAGGCAGAAAATTGTAGAAACTACTTGAGAGGGCTTTTCAAAAGGGCAAGCTTAGCTCTTGCGCTTACCTTATCTGCAGATTTTTATGTTTGGTGGCATTTTTTAGAATCCAGGAGTTACTGAAGATAAAGATCTGTGAGATCTTTCTACTAAGGGCTGCCCAAAGTAGTTTTTATACAGGACATTTCATGGGGCTTGTCTGGTCTTAAATACTTACTTAATCATACTCCTCCATATTCTCAGAGGGAAGGATAATGTGATTCTACAGCCTGATACGTCTCAGTGTTAGAGAATCAGATGTGGTTTTGTTAATTTTGTTTTCTTGGCCCTTCACCTCTTCCCATAGATTCTTATGCCAGTCTTTTCACTCTTCAGATTCAGGTTCAATTTAATATATAGTGTAAAGTAATGAAGAATGTAGGAGTAAGTTTCCAGCAGAATGTAGCATGTTTAGAAGAGAATCTGTCAGATTACAAGCATTGTGATTATTTCTATTTTTTTTGGAAATTTACTTAGTTGCTTTGGGACCACAAGTTTTGCATAGCCATTTTTGCTCTAGCTTTCATTACAGCAAGTATCTGTGAACCAGTGTTGGCACAATGTGTAAAGTACAAGCAAAAGCAGTGAGAAAGAGCTGGAATTATTTGAGTGATCACTCCCAGCTAATGGTCATGCTAATTTATTCTGGAATCAAGTGTTCTGCAGTAGTGTAAATAGCAGTTTCACTGTTTTATCTAGAAAATTTGAGTGGCTCTTCTACCTTTCTTTGTGAGGTGGGTGTATGTTATCCATGCTCTTTCTGAATTTATTTTCCTACTTCTTGTTTGAAGGTCCAGAGGGAGCCAATCTGTTTATCTACCATCTTCCCCAGGAGTTTGGGGATCAGGATCTGCTGCAGATGTTTATGCCATTTGGAAATGTCGTCTCTGCCAAGGTTTTCATTGACAAGCAGACCAATCTAAGCAAATGTTTTGGTATGTTGAATCCACAGCTTCCCTACAAGGGGAAGCAAAGGGTCAGACTGATCTCTTCTCTCTGGTGACCAGTGACAGGACCCAAGATAATGGCCTGAAGCTGAGTCAGAGGAGGTTTAGGTTGGATATTAGGCAAAGGTTCTTCACCCAGAGGGTGATTGGGCATTGGAAAGTGCTCTCAGACACACGTGATTCTCAGTGTGTCCTGTGCAGGGACTTCAGTGATCTTCGTGGATCCATTCCAACTCAGGATATTCCGTCATTCTAAAAACAATTGTCTGTAAAAAGGTGGCTTTTTTAGTAATCTCTTTTTCAATTTATTGTCTAGTCTAGCTTTTAAGTAAGTAGGGAATCTCTATATTACTAAAAAAAAAATCAAACACTTTCAGCAATAAACTGAATTTTCCTGATTTTCAGTGAGACTTTTTGCTTTTCACAATTCCATACTGTTATGCCTCATTATAGTGTTCTGGCCCTAGATAATTCTCCCTGAGATTGGCTCAGTTGGTTAGAGCATGGTGCTAATAGTGCCCTATTTTAAGGTTGTGGTTTTGATCCCGTTATGGGCTACTCACTTTGGAGTTGGATTCGTTGATCCTTGTGGGTCCCTTCCAACTCAGAATGTTCTGTGATTATGATTTGTGTTCATAGACTGTTAATCCTGAGACAGTTCCTCCTCTTACCTCTTCCTGTCTTTTCAACAATTGTTTGCATTGCTCTATATATTACTTAGTACATTATGATTATGAATTATTTCTATTAATGTCTTTATATATAATTACTGTGGGCACCCTATTGAATTTTTATAGTGCTGTAATCTCTCATGACTGTTGATAGATGGAGATTTCTTGTGATGGAATAGAAGAGGTGAGCCTTTCTCTATGGTTTTGATAGCTTTGTGCCTACATAATACCCTGAATTTTTTCCTGTTTGAGCCAAAAGATATGGACAATCTGATGCTCTGTGAGAATACAAAAATGTGCTGATCATTAAGCTGTAACACATATCTTATAGCTGAATATTATGGACAGGTAGCCATTGACTGGAGTGGGAGTTATTCTCACTCCAGACATCAAGTGGAGTTAAAACAGGCTTCTTCAAGACCCTGGAGCAGTTTATTTTCAGGATAATCTTTTCCAGGAATGATACGCAACCTCTCATCTAAGAGCAACCTAAACATAATAGTGGTACCAGTGCTACCCTTCTTGACAGCTATTTCACTCCAAACAAATCTGCTCCCATAATGTCACGAGGGTGATTTCAGTCTTGTATCTTTAATGAGCTTTTGCATTTAGATGAACATTTTACAGGTTGGGTTTTCTCCCAGGTATGAGGTCTTAAAAAGAAACAGCAGTACTCATTTTGTTGATAGACAGAAAATGATTTTTTAATTTCCTTAGCTTTGTAGATCTTTTGGCCAAAGTTCCATATGTCAGTGCTTAGTCTGAGAGCCCTTAGAAGTTATTATGAGGAGTCTAAAACAGTTGTGAGCTCCTGAAAATGGCACTTCATGCAAGCCTCTCTGACCTTGTGAGTGCCTGCATTTCCAGTTGTAAGTGACTGCATTTCCAGTTGTGAAGCAGTTGTTGTGGTCAGCTTTGGCATGGGGTAATTGTGTGTTTTTCTCTCCTCAGGTTTTGTAAGTTACGACAATCCTGTCTCTGCGCAGGCTGCCATTCAGTCAATGAACGGCTTCCAGATCGGCATGAAGCGGCTGAAAGTACAGCTCAAGCGCTCCAAGAACGACAGCAAGCCATACTGAGCACCCCTCCCCTCCGGGACTGGAGTGAGAAGGATCTTCTGGTAAGTTGGAGAGGAGCACACTTAGTGATTCGAAGCCCTAAGGCTGTGTTTTTACAGTCCTGGAAGCTGATCCATGCCTTCTATCTGGCACATCTTCCCTTGAAGACTCTGCTGCAGCCTCTGCTGAGAATCCTGCTTCGGATGGAGGACAAGTTTGTGCTTTTGTTTCCAGTGTTCTACTTTGGAGTTTAGGTGCCATATCGCTGAGGTTTTTTGTTTAGTTTTGTTTTTTTTTTTTCTCTCTTATTTGAAGTTTGCTGTGTTTGTAACCAGTGTGTGTTGAGAAGGACCAATGCCAGCTCCTTGGGGGTGGGGAGAAAAGGTTAAAGGGAGCAGCAGAAACTGACACCACACCGCCTTGGGGTAGAGAGGAGAAGGGAAAGCAGAAATAACACAGAACAGCTGATGAAAACAAAGACAGGCAAGGAGAACAGACTCCTGGGTGAGAAAGAACCGACTCCATGTAGCCTTTGTCATGCCCCATCCATTCTTTGAAATTTCCTTAACTGTATGCCATGGTGGGGATTTAATAAATCATCTCTAAAGCAGGAGATGGGCTAAAAGGGTGAGCACATTAACAAGCCAAAGGAAAACTGCAGTGATTTTTTTTTTCTGTATATAAACTAGTGTTTATATAGCACTGGGAATGTACACAGCACTTTATAAAATTATTAGATAATGTCTCTGCCCAGAAAATTTCACTCTCTGTCTACAATGGAATATTAATGAGATGCAGTGAATTTCTCCATATATAAGAAAACTTAACCTATGTGCTTTGTCAAGGTTTTGTAGAAAGGTAGAGGCAGCTTAGTCTGGATGAATACATCTAGGTCTGGAAACAAGAAACTTTAGATGCCTGGTAACCTACAGAAATTTTTGACAATTTTTCTTCTTAACAGTTGATCACATTCCCCATTTCTGTGGAATAATGTCCTTTTTTGGCACAGATTGCTATGAATTCCTTTTCATAAGCATAATGTATGTGCTGATTGTTTATTGAACTGATGACTTCCTGTTTTGTTGGGTGGTTTTTATTTTGTTAATGAACAAAACTCATGCAGTGACTTAGTCTAGTAATTAGGTGTTTCTTTATACTGCAGTTTTCCTTTAAGGTGGTGTGTACCAGTGCAAAACAGGCTAAACTAGGATCTGTGGAACCGGAATATTGAGCCATTCAGTCTTTTTCTGCCTTTTGGTACTAGCTGTTACCTTTTGCATTGAAGGAAAATTGAACACACCCCTTAACTGAACACACACCTTTTCTGCACACTAGTGAAATTGCTAGTGCATTGCTAAGGGCCTTTGTTATTCACTGGTTTTAGGGGGCTTAAAGGACTTTTGACACTCTGGCCTGAACTGTTTCAAGAAATCACTGTAGAGTTCCATTTTATAACCACCAAAATCCACCTCTGTCACAAGAGGAAGTTTACAATTTCTGTGTCTTTAACAGAAGTTCGATTTACCTCATAATATCTCCTTTTCCTTGTTTTCTTTGTATTCCTGGGTTGTGAGGCTGTTTCCCAGGGCACCAGCTAACACTGCAGTCTGGGAGCCAGCTGCTAAATGATGTGTGTGGGTCAGGACTTTGTGTTCTGCTCCAGCAGGAGGAGCACTAAACCCATCAAGCCTGAGATCTCGGGTCGGAATCCCCACTTGTGTGCAGTGATCTGTTGGGAATGTTGGGCATTTCCACGGACTGGGCCCCCTGGGATCTCAAACCTCAGAATTACAAGGCCTGATATGTAACATCCAAGGGGAGCCCTTTCCAATTCTTAGATTGAGAACCAAACAGTTGATGTTAGTCTGTCCCATATTGATGGCAGGCAGGTAAATCTGTCAGTATTATTTAAATAATTTTGTGGTGGCAAAGTTTCAAAGGCCAGATTGCCAAATTTCCCAGTTATGCTGGCATGTGGTACCCTTCTGTGTTAATTATTTGAATCTCTCTAGAAACGTAAACATACACTGAAGTGAACCATGTACACTTGAATTCTGCACCATAGGAAAGATGTGTCCTGGTTTTCTGAGAAAAGAGTGTTGGAGTGTGAAGGCCTCCAGGGTGATAATGGGATTTTTTTTATATATATATAAATTATATACTTTTCAAAAAAAGAAAAAAAAAAGAAAAAAAACATAGTTGGGAGCAACTGCTCCAAGTGCAACCTGCTGTAACCAAGAATGTTGTTTCTATTTTTATAGAAGTTTTATACCGCTCCAGGGTGGAGAATATTTATTACCTAAATTATTTCACTGGAAAAAAAAAGGCCAGGGTTTTGTAGAATCCTGAATGTGATTGTTTTACACACATAATGATGTGCATGATTGAAACTACTGATTTTCAGTGGCCTGTTTGCAGCCCAACAACTGCTAAACGAGGAAGATGAATGCTGTGAACCAGTGGAGGAGAGCACTGTGCTCTGGGGTCTCTACAGTCACTCTTACCTTCTTTGCACCCTACCCCACTGTACTATCCAAGACCTTTGTCCTGTTTTTCTTTTAACCTGATGCTCTGGCCTCTTTACTAGTCATTTCAGTTGCCCAAAATTAGGTATTTTAGCTTCTTCATCCTATAGTGTGTCCTCAATACTGTAACTTAGAGATCAAGCTTGGCATTGTTGCAAATAGGTGTGACTCCTGTATTAACTTTAGGAGATTCACCAGTTTACACTATGGCTTAGTTTGATCAGTGACTCCTCCAGACATAATCACCTTAAGACACCTAACTTGGGCTAGCTCTTGTGCCTTACTGGCGTAACTATAAGTATTGCCAAAAAGAAAATAAATCTATGCAGGTTAAATTTTGTCCTCAGATGGTTTGAATCAATGCAGTTCAGCTCTCTGAACACAGTAGAGCTGCATCAGTTTTCACCAGCTGAAGATGTTGCCCTTTTTGTGTATTTGTTTCAGATTTCCCTTTCTTGGTGTATCAATGTGTATGTTGCCAAAGTTAATAAATGTATCAAGTTTGTGACTTGGGCAGATTTTTTTTTTCTGATAACAAAACTTATCAGATAAACTCAACATTTATGTGTCTGTTTGGTGGCTGCCGCTGATTGTGGGGATGTAGGCTCTTGCCTTTCAGTCTTAAGCCAGTTTTCTTCCTCACTTATTGGCAGGAAAATCTGGGATTTGGGGGACTTGGGACTTCTAAATTTTATTTTTAGTTCATATGATGCTCTCATTGAAATGCAGAACAAATCAGTGTCAAATACTTTATTTCTTGGATAGTTAGGTAAGAGTTGGGTGAGTTCAAGTAAGCTGCAGAAAGTTGGCAGAAGTAGCCACATGGACAAAGTATGCTGTATGTTTAAAACCAAAGAACCTGACTTTCTACAATAAAAGTTAGAAGGACTTCTGATGAAGTAGAATTCCTTGTTATGTTTACCACCAGGAAATACTTAACATATTTTTAGTTTACAAGGTGAAAATTGTCTGCTTCATAGATTTTTTTTTCCCTCAGGAGATATTTGATTTTACTGCTGTAATAAGGTGTAAGAATTATGAACTTACTTACGATACTGCTTAGTGTCAATACTATAGTAAATGAAATAATAGTTTCTTCAGTCCCCTAGATAATCAACAGTCCAAAATAGGATAGCTCTTTGTAGTTTAGCTTTTTTTAATACAAAGCTGCCATTATTAAAAAGTTCCAGCTTAGAAAAATTCTCACTGTCAAATGCATCTATCAGGAAAAAACTTTTCACCTGAATACTGAAAGTCACATATTATGGTAATTCTATCATGCAAGCAGAAGCTAACTGAACTGGTAATGGCTGTGGTTTAGGGAAGAACAACCAAGCACAATAAAGTTGTTCCTATTTTATTTGGAAACATCTAAAACCAACTTGGATAAAGCAAATTGCAAATGAAGGGTGCAACTATGAACAGATAAAATGCTTTGAAAGCTTCTTGTTGAAGACATTTAAACCAGGGATTGATATCCCTGAGCATACCTGCCACAAAATATAAAACACAGAATTATCACTGTTGTGAGAATAAAACAAGGACAAACTGGAATAACTTTCTCCAAGTCATTAAGACCTTGTCCAGCATCTCATGGTTCTGTTCTTATAGGCCAGTCTTTCCCCTCAACATAGCTGAGTGAAATATTTGAAAAATCCCTATCCAGAAAACCCCGAGAAAAATCACACAGGATTTCAGTGGTGCATGCTTAGATGTCACTTGATTTCAGGTTGTTTCTCATGCCTCAGTTCATGATGAATTTGCCTTTCTGGTTTAGGAGTGAAATTTTGCACCTATCTGCAAATTATCTAGAGTATTTCTAGAAATATAGAAATAACTGCAAGAGTTGCATTGTACTCTGTTTGCTGGAGTTGGTTTAAACTCTATACTAAAGTCCTTTCCCTGTATTGGGAAGCATGAAAAGCAAATTAATCTCTGCAGTTTTAATAGGAGGAGTGTTGCTTGTTCAGTAGACAGTGTGTTTCTTGTTGCTTTGGAACTAGATTGCAACACTTGCTATTCTCAAATTATGTAAGATAATATGCAAATCTCACTTTGTTCTAGTCTCTAACCAGAAGCTTTGAGATGTGCTAAAGATTAAGAATACAAACAGGAGCTAAAGAGGAGTTGGGGGTGTGGGGAGGCAGAATGAGAAAACAAACTGCTTCCTCTCCCCTCTGCCTCCTACTCTCATCCCAAAATGTTCCTTGCAGCTCACGAGCTGAGAGGAGGGAACTGAGGTATCTATGTCACTTAATGTAAGAATTATTCTTTTTATAAACTCTTCAAGAAAATTTCAGGAAACACATTTTTTCTCCTCATCAAACTGGCAACAGTGACTGTAGAGCTTCTCAGAGCCCAGAATCTCCTCCTCACAAAGTCAGGGAGCTGAGGGCTGTTATATGAAAGGTTGGGAATGGAAAATCCCTGTGCAGGTCTAATGGTATGAAAAGTTCTCAGCTAGGACAAGTCTTAACTTGCAGTCAAGTCTTAAGGAATTCTTCTCTGATGTGTGGGCTTTTTGTCTTGTATAATCCTTTTTTATTTCTCCCTTTTCCAAATTACCCACCCCCAGTTACGTGGGCTCCTAGGGAATGAGAAGGGACTGTAGCTAAAGGAAAGAACATAAATTTGCTGGGCTACTACTGCCTAAGAACTTCCCATGTTAGAGTGCAAGAAAAGTCTCAACCGTCAAACCACCTGTGAATCCCTTGTGTCCTCTGTCTTGTCTCTCATGGTCTCAGTCTCTGTGGGCAAATGTTTGCCCTGGAGTCATATTTTTTGGAATTGGTCTCCTGGGGAGGGAGCTTACTCTGCTCTAAACAAAGGTAGTGGACACACTGGGCACGGGGCAAGGTGAATGCATGCTAACCAGCGTGTCACTAGGCTGTGGAATGCTCCACAGACTGGGTGCTGAGAGGGAAATCCAGGCCTCTGTTTCCATTTGGTTTCTGGCAGTTTGATGTTTACTTGGTGTCCTTCATGTACTTTGACTTTTACTTGTCCATTGTTGGCATGTGCTGCCCTTCCCTGTCAACACCCTTCCCCAGGAGATCTCATTGTACAGTGCCCATTCTTGTTCTCTCTCTCTGTGTTTGGATGTACTGCTCTGTGTAACTCAGTGGGTCTCCCTCTTTCTGGTTTGTTTTTTTTTCTAGATTCCTGCCGTTTGTTCATCGTTGTGCCTAAAGCATGTCGATGTGGCGTTCAAGTACATCGTCCAAATCCTTGTCTCTTCAGCTTCTCTGATGCTTGAACTCTCACCTTTGACCTTGTGTTGACCTTTGATGCTGATGTGTATTTTTATTATGTTTGTTTCTTTTTTTTCTTTTTTCTTTTTTTTTTTCTTTTTTTTTTTTTTTTTGTGCTGCCAAATTGGTTTTGCTAGAAAGACTGCTGAAGGGGAATATTTAAACTTGCATTTGAATATAAAAGAATTTCTATTTTTCTAGACCTTCGTAAGATAACCACTTGATTTTGTGAATCTGATTCTTTGTAATTGTCTTCAGAGCAGCCTTGCTAGCATACCTTGTGGAGTATTTGTATTTCTGTGAACATACAGCCAATCACTTTCTAGGCTTAGTTTTTTCTGTGTGCTTAGTTTTAAAAACACAGTTCGAAGAAAAAGTCAATTATATGGTGTGACTTAATCTTTCAGGAGACTTCCTAGTCACATTTTGCTGATCTGGTTTCTGTGCTTGAGGAGACAGCATGTATTTTTATGAGTTCAAACTTGTGACTTGAAGTGGCATCAACAGAAAACACTTGAACTACGTTTTCCTCTGATTGTAGCTACATTTTTGCCCTGGCATTTACTGATTTTTTTTTAATTATTATTATTTTTACTTTTTCCCTGCTTCCCTGTGTGATTATCAGTCTGCAGTGAAAATTTGATCAAAGTTGATGTTGTATTTTGTTAAGCTCCGGCATGTTTGGTTTTTTTTGTAACTACAATCTCCTCAGCAAAATGTGATGTTTTTGTTTTAATCTTTCAAACTAAGATAGTGCCCAGAAATGTTGTGCATGTTTCCTGCTGTTTTCTTCACACCCTCGTATATATCACCTTCACCTCTCTGTTTTCTATAGTTTGTGCAAAAACTGAGCAATTTAATGGGTTTCAAAGGTATCCTTTAAATTGGTGGTTTTGGTATGACAAATATCTGATCAGAAGCCACCTGAGGGCATCTACCTGTGCACTTAGACTGTCTGCCTGACAGAGCACCTGGACCGTGTTCCATCTCCAGTGCTGTCAGAGGCTCTGAGGGTGCTTGGTTACACTGTTCCTGTAGTGGAAATTTTGTTGGAAGCAGGGATAGCTGGGAGCAGAAAGGTGGGCAAACTCACAGTATTTCTGTTTCCAGGCCATCTGAAGCTAGGGCTCATTTGAAACACTGAGCATTTTGTAAAAGTCAGGGCACATTTCTGTGAAGTCCAGCCCCAATTTAATATCATCAGACAGAGTTTGGTGGCAGGATTCTGGAAGGATCTAGGTTCGCTCATGAAATAAAAAGTGTTTTAAATATCCCAGAGAAAGCATTTGTAACACTGGTCCTACAACTGCTGGCTCTTTTCCCAAATGACAAGCACAATACAACAGCCTCTGAAGCTGTTACCTGAACAGGGTACCATCCCCAGCTCTCTTCTCAAGGGCCTTAGCTGGGGAATCTCTGCGGAGATTTTTTAGTTTTTGTTTAGTTTTTAATTGGGTAATGAGCTGAGCAGTTTTCCTGGCTTGCAGGATGAACTAGAACAGGTTACTGCTCTCTGGGGAGCAGGCTTCCCCTGCCCTACATACCATCTGCACAGGTAGAAACTGGGAAGTAGCTTCTAGATGAAGGCATCTGAAGAGTGTGTTCTGTGATGAAGTTTCAGTCAGAAGCAGCAGCAAGCTAGTGTAGGTATCTTTACGAGTTGAAATAATGTGAAATGGAATTCCAGGAGAAGGGTTTTTGCTGAGGAAACAAGTAGATTGGATAGAAATCTTAATTTCATCCAGTGTTCAGGATAATGTAAAGATGCAAAGATTGTTTTCTATCCTACTCCTGAGTTGGTTGAGGATACTGTATTCTCAATAGGTATTGACCAGACTTGTATAGACAGTCCTTAATCTGCTTACAAACAGAACAATTTGAATATGGTACATGTACCTGGGAGTGAATCGTGAGGCTGAATGAAAAAAGGGTAGAGACTGGTTTATTTGGGAAGTAGGGTTTGGGGACTGGCTGCTGTTAGTCCCACAGTCTGAATGCACAGGGCTGTGTGCCGAGGGGCACTGATACCCTGCAGTGTATGGAGGAACTGCCAGTACATTTCTGTACATGTGCATTTGGTTCCGTAAGGAACTTTGGGGAAACCTGTGGAAAAATATCTGAAGAAAACCAAAATGCCAAATGTTGGGTGTTTCTTTCCTTTCTTCTTTCCTTTTCTTCCTTTGGTTGTTTTAATTGTTCTGTGGTGGTTTTAATGGATTTGAGACAGTGGAGCAGCAGCTGCCTTTCTGATTTTTGGCTGCTTTTTGTGAATAATTTAAAAAGAAAATTTACATTTTGGAGACAAACCTGTGGGCTTTTTTATTGGTACAAACATTGTATTTAACACTAGGGGTTTTGTACAGTTTTTTGCCTTTTCTACTAGAAAACAATGTAAAGTGATTCACAATGTGACAAGAAAACAAATTGCCACTATGACCAAATGTAGAGTCTGTTCTGCAGTTAATGGGATTTAATCAACTCGAAGTCGTGGTTCAGTCGTAGAAATGCTTTTCTTTACCTTGTTTGAGCTGTTCCTTTTTTCTTGTTTTGATTTGCAAAACAAAATGTCTTTTTGTGTGAAATTGTGTTGTACTCTGTAGAGAATTACAGATTTTACTTTAATGGTTTAAAAAGCAGAGGAGCGCGTGTTGCTTTTCTGATCTGATCACAGAGTTTGTGTAGTGGATTTAAAAATGAAAAGATTTGTTACAAGTTTGGAACAAGCGAGTATGTGTTAAAGGAATTTTCTTCCTTTTGTGCGTGTGTTTTTTTTTTTTCTTTTTGTCCCAAAGGGCAACTTAAAGCTGTTTTAATTGCACAGACACACCGACAACAAGTCATTTTGTATATGCCAAGTGTGGTACCTTCCTTTGTTTATTTGCTATTAAACTGTTTGAGAAGAGTCCTTGTGTGTTGTATTTGTGTCTTAAATTTGATCGTTTTGGGTTCAGGTGTGAGAGGATGAAGAGAGAGATGAGAGAACTCTTTTCCAGTTTCTTAGCTGTGAGCCACAAAAATTTTCATGGCCCAACACCTCTTGTTCTGGATGTACAGTATAGCCCTGTCTTTTTACTTCCGTGTAGATGAGCTACTTTGAGTAGCTCATAGATATGGAAAAGGTTTTCTGGGTGATATACCTCCATTTTGTATCATTTGACAGTGAAGTTCCCATTAGATACAGAAAAGCTGAGGATCTTGGGTAACGCAAACATATGCAACACTTGCCAGTGAGGTGTAGGCATATGCAGCCTCACAGAACTGCTGCCATGTAGCCACTTGCTTGTCCATGCACTGGTGCTTTGTGGTGTTTCAAGGGCTCAACACCTTGGGCATAGCAGCAGCCCTCATCTCTGCAAGAGCAACACGAGTGCATGGTGCTGTGTGGGATTAGAGGCACCAGCTGATACTGCTCTCATAAACCCCCTACTTGCCACCACCTCCCTCCCTTTCCAGGAGCACAGCCAATCTATCCTGGTTCTGCAGCATCAAGGTGTCTGCAGCCCCCAGTGCTCCTGGTCCTGGAAGTACGACACAGGAAAACCCCAAATGGATTTGGATTACTTACTGGTGATAAGCAAAGCCTACCTGCTTTGCTCTTAGAACAAAGATATCTTTACAACACATTTCGTTTCAAATTAATACAAAGTATTTGCTGTAGCCAAAGCATAATTCATTTTGAAACTTGCCACAAGTTTGACATTAATATTGCCTCTCAGAAGGAAAGCACCACAACAGCTATGATTTTGCCGCATTTCTGAATTCCCTGATGTTATTCCTTCCTTCTGCTGTCTTGTATCTTGGAGACTGCAAGCATTTTTAGGGCAGCTATGTTTCTCCTCCATGTCCTTTTCCTGTGTTATCTGGCATAATTTGTTTCACCCCACCACTTCCTACATGATTGTAAATCTGAGAGCACTTGTAAGCATCAGGATTCAGTGCTGCATTCCTTGCCCTGAGAGCACCAATTGCAGTGCGAGGTTCTGAGCCACCTGTTACAGACTGTGCTGGGATTCCTGCAGTTAATTTGCAGCTGTTGAGAAGAGAGGCTCAGGATTTCAGTTCAAATACAACTTGAGGCGAAGGATGAGAGAAACAATTGAATCAGAAAAAGGGTTTGTTTAGGTAGAATGGAAGATTCTAGCTTCTGCAGAAAGTTCACTCACCTTTGTCTTACACAGTCAAAAGCTTTGTCAGCTACATCTTACAGAACTGACACCAGATCCCTCTTGGGTAGGTGGCTTTTTTATTTTTTGAAGGCTTCTTCTTGAATTTAAAAGGCCACCACCAATCAGTACACAATCAAACTACACCTAAGAGCCGATGTATCAATCTCTGAAAATAATCAGCGTTTTCTCATGAGTTGTTATATTTATCATCGATAGAAAATACACAAAGTTGTAGATGAAATCCTGATGCTGAATGTTTTAGGAGAAACCTTTTTCCTCTCACATCCACCTCCCCCTTTCACTACTTGTTTTGACTCCAGTCTTCCTGACTTCACCAGCCATGTTCCGCTGTTTTCATACGGCCAGGAGTCATTGGGGACACTATGAAAAACAGTGGGGAGGAGGACAAGCAGGTCAGTGTGGTCACTGAAGAAGTGAGTGCATGGTGAGCCACACGGCATGTATAGCTCTGCTGCATGACAGGTAAGATTCCCTAATTTGATGTTGCCAAGCACCATTCATTTATTTGCATTCATTTATTTGCACTTCCTGAGAAGAAACTGTGGATCGTTTACTGTAAAAGCTGTACCTGAATCTTATATGAATTAGAGCTGTCTTGAGCCACAGACTGAGGCCATTGCATTTTTTGGAGTAGCACAGGCAGTCAGTGTTGATCTTTTATGCCTCCTTATTTAGGCAGCTGCAACTGGGCTCTGAGTGTTATGTTCCATATCCGAGCATATTCCGCGTTTTTTGAAAATGAACTTGATGGATTTAGTCCTTATTTTACTTGGATAAGTTTTTATCTCAACAGTGAGCTGTGAGTTGATTCCTAAGAAACGAAACACTGTTTCATAGAACCTAAAAGCAAGGAGGTAAAGTGAGGTTAACAAAATGCAGGGCAGATAATTTCCTGGTAGATGGGTTTTGTCAGGCTGCAAGGCACCCTCTTTTCATTTTGGCTATGCTGCATTGGGAAGGGAGCAGTGCTTTGCTGAAGTGGTCCAAAAGAATCTCAGGATGAGTTTGAGTTACAGGCAGGTCACTTGTGAAACGTTAATTTTGCAAAATAGTCTGATCTACCAAGAATGATACAATTTTTGTTATGCCTATTCTTGAGTCCTGGCTGGATTCTGTTATGTAGCAGGCTCCAGTGGCTGCTTTCCAGGCCTCTTACCTTCTCCAAGTCCAGAAATCTGAATGGCCTCACCATCATCAATGCTTTCCATGGGGGTTGATCTTGTGCATCCTTTTTCCATCCCACCACCTACATCCAGAGAAACATACAATAATTACTGCAAGGAGAAGAGATTTTTTTTAATTCAGAATCAGACTTTTATGGAAGTTCTAAAATCTATAAAGTTTCTACTTCCAGAGTTTGAAAGTCCACATAGTCTATGCTGAAACATCATCTAGCACTTTACGTCTCTGAAAAACAAAGCTAAATTATATAATGCAAATATCATCATGTATATGAGCTCCCAAAATAGAATCAGTGTTATTGTAGCAAAACTCTTCTACAATTTAAAATGCATTTCTTTTTAATAGTTTTCTGAGGTAATTTTGGATAAAGGTACAGATGCAATCTCTTAAGATCATGACTGCTATGATGTAAAGTCTGGGTAGAAAGTCATTCCTTTTTTTTTTCCCCTGCTTTTCTGAAAGATTACCTCAGGAAGGCTCCCTTGGGTTTTTGTTGACACAAACCAGCATGGTCTGATTGGTACCCTTTGGGGTGATTCTGTAGGTATTTACCTTTGCTTGGGGAAGAACTGCCACCACATTCACCTAGAAGCAGGGAGGTAGCTGGAGACGTGCCTGCTTTTGCAGGCAGGTCTGTTAACATTTCAAATTGTGATTGCTTCTCTTAACCCAGTAAAAGGAACACAAACCTGGTTCTTGGAACTTCTGCATCTGAAAGACGTTAGATATCCCTGTAATGTTCTCCACCCACCTCCTCCACGCCCCCAGGTTTGGTGTATCTTCACAGGAAGGACAGAATAAATCTCTAGACAGCCAAGACTGCAGCCATTAAAAATGCAGCACATTGGTGAGAGTATGAAACTTGACTCTTAGAGGAACCAGTCTGACTTTTTCAACAGAGCATGGGAGAGATAAAGCTATCTTTTAATGGGGCTAACACCTCTCTCATGCAACCAAAAAGTGCAGAAATGTGTTGTTCTGTATCTTTATTTTCATTCATTACAAAAGATCAGCAAGTTCTGGATGCAGAACATAAGCAGTGCCTTTGATGACTTCTGTTGGGAACTTTTGGAGGACTGCCACAGGCATCTGATGGCTGGGAGCAACATTCAGTCAAGAACAAAGAGTTTCAGGATGGTTAGCTTCTTGTCCCTAAAATTAGGAAATCAGCGGTATATTTGCAGCAAATCTGTGACAGAACTGACCTATGTCTACAAAAACAGTCCATGATGCCAGCTGAAGTCCTCAGAAGGGAGGCTGAATTTTTTGCCTAGTGAAGTATCAAGTGTAAACCTGCACATGTGTACACACTGAAGTTGCCTTGTTCACTTCTGACTTTTTAAGGCATGTATTTTTCCTAAAGCTACTATTCCACCTGAATCTGCTCCCTCTCAAGCTAGCCCACCATCAGCAGTGCTTGTCAAAGGGGATGGCCAGAGGGAGAGGAAAGAGGCAGACGAGGCATCCTGAGGCTGCAGCCAATTGTCTCTCCCTGGGGTATTTATAAGCTGCATACTGGCGGGCAGGGGTGGGCAGTTGGCACTGTGACCTTGGGAGCTGGGGAGCCTGACTAGAATTCCTGGGAGCCATGTGAGCTGGACTGGCAGGAGCAGCTGCAGCCAATGGAGAGCAGACCAGCACTGGCTGCTCAGATTGAGTTTCACTCCTGTGGCTTGAGATTTTTCTCTTTCTCTCCCTGTTGTGCTTTTCCTCTTTGTTTACGGGATTGGACAGACGAATGCACTGATGGAGCCCTAGCAAGCAAGATGTTTGCCTAGTGGATTTGGAATTCTGCCTTCAGTGCTGAGCAACCAATTCTTGTCATTGCCTAACCACAGCTCCAGCCCCCTGACATGGCTGGGCTTTTGTGGCTCTGGGCTTTCTGAGCACACAACCTGCCCCCTTCTAGTGGGGCATTTTACGTTGTGTTCTCTTGTAAGCACGTCCTTTTTGCTATCCTTAGAGGTTAGTGTATGAGGCTTTTTAATCCATGGGAGATGGGTCAGGACCAGACAAAGCAACAGATAGAGAAAGGACTCCACCTTTACCAGTCTAATCAGACCGAAAAGGCGCTGCGAGTCTGGATGAGGGTTTTGGAGAAGTCTGCGGATCCTGCTGGCAGGTTTCGGGTTTTGGGTTGTCTCATCACTGCTCATGCAGAGATGGGCAGATACAAAGACATGCTGAAGGTAAGGTGAACTGGAGATGAATGCATGCCATTGTGTCACACCCACCATGGAATGTGGTTGGAGATCAGAGCCTGAAATGGGGGGATATTTTGTGTATAACAGAAAATACCAGCTATTGTGTGCATGTTCTGGGCTGCTCTAATCCCTGTGCTGACCAACAACTTCAGCCCACCAGATACACAGAATATGATTTTTCACTGTGTCTGGTTCCTCAGGATTCCTGGGTTATTTAAGTTCCCCAGTTAATTATGGGAACCTTTCTTGATTATTTCCCACATACAGGCACACCATGTTATTAGGCTTCAGGAAAAGCTATGAGAACAGGACCTTTTTCCACTGCAAGCTGATTACAGTGTGAATGTCAGCATAAAAGGAGAACTCCAGCTGAATTCTGTAGAATAAGTATCAATCTTGTGGAGACATGTCTGTTATCTTGTTCATCTTCTGGTTCATATCTAATATAGATCTTATATTGGGGTTTTTTTATTATAATTATTTGTTTGCAAGTGGTCTGATTAAGAGGGAAAAGAGGATGCTGTTCTGGTGAGGTAGTTGAGACATCCTAGGAGATGTCTCACAGTTGAGGCCACAGAGCAGCTCCCAGTTGTTAGGACTAGAAGAAAGAAGGGATATGGGGCTTGATGGAAGGGTGGTAAAAAGCAGCTGAAGTTATATTTCAAGTGCATGAGGATAAACAGTTCAATTAAATGAACAAAAAGAAGGTGGTGTGTGGATCTGAGGAGTAACAGGAGGTATACAGAGAGCAGCAGGCAGCATTTGGGAGGGCGACTCAGGAATCTGTAAGACAAGGCAAGAGGATGTTGTAATAGTCTTAAGAAACTATCCCAGTCTGAAATAGGGTCTTACTAAAAGGCTTTGATATTCTTCTCCTGATGTTTTGTGTTGCCTCTTACTAGACTGGTTATCATTCAGCATTTAGAACAAAACGTGAAGGGGGTGTGTACATCTCATTGAAAAGTTTTTGGTAGCTCTGTTTGGAATTGGAGCAGGGAGAGGAGCACAACTTACTGGTGAACCCGTGCAGATGTCAAAGCCCTCCATTGAAACCAAGTACTTAGGATGAAAAAGAAAGGAGAGGTATTAATACACTTGGAAAACATTTGAAGACAAACAATTCTGTTAAGTGGTGTGAAATTACGTGGTGGCAAAAACAACAAACAGCAACTTTCTTCTTGGGAAAGAAAGAAGAAAAGGTAAGATGTAGCCACCTGAAGGAAATACTGAAGACTTCAGTGGGGGGAAAAAAAAGGCAGAGGAGTGAGCTTAATATACCTGAACATTAATTTGTTTGCAGCCTGAAAGAGACTTCATTTAAGAGAACAGTATGCAACAAATCCCGAAGGTTATAGAACAAAAAGTGTCAAGATCAGGACTGCAACTTATAAATAAAAAATTAATTAAAGAAAGTAATTGCTTCCTTTCTTTTATAATTAGAGTACTTTAATAGCTTAGGAATTCCAGAGAAAGTGGGATACATTAAACTGAGTGAATGAAAACTGAACTGCATTGTGTCAGATGCTTCCTGCTTCACCAGCTTCTTTAGGGCCATTTAACAGCTTTTTTTCCTGTAACTGCCAGCCTAGTTCACTTTCCCTGCCCAGAAAGTGTGTGGAGAGAAGGAGAGGTTTCTTTGGAGTGCTCATAGGCCTTATAAACCACCAGATAACTGCTCAGTGCATACAATGCTTCTCCATGGGCTGATGGCCTTGTCTGCCCTGCTCAGAGATGAGCCTCTTCTCCAGTACAGGGCGCTACTCTGTGGGTGCTTGAACTGTATTTAAGTAAACTACACACTTTTGTAAACACTGTCTTCTCTACTTAAAGTTTGCAGTGGTACAAATTGACACAGCACGAGAGCTGGAAGACCCAGATTACCTTACAGAGAGCTACCTAAACCTGGCTCGAAGCAATGAGAAACTCTGTGAATTCCAGAAAACAATCTCTTACTGTAAGACATGCCTGAACATGCAGGGCACCACTGTGAGCCTGCAGCTGAATGGCCAGGTGAGCCTCAGCATGGGCAATGCCTTCCTGGGCCTCAGCATTTTCCAGAAGGCTTTGGAGTGCTTTGAGAAAGCTTTACGCTATGCACACAACAACGATGACAAGATGCTGGAATGTCGAGTCTGCTGCAGCCTCGGGAACTTCTACACCCAGATTAAGGTACAGTAACCTAAGGGACAGAAGGGTGATTGTCGCACAGATTCAGGAAAGCATTGGAAATCACATAAATTTCAGCCTATGTCTTTCCTATCGGAAGTAAAGTACTGAGAGAGCATTGTAAGCTAAAATCCCTTTGTAAAATCCGAATGGAGAAGTCTCCTCCACAGTAAGGATGGGAGGATTAGTGTCATGTTTATACAGCACAGCAGAAGCAGCTGTGAATATGTGTGTTGAAAAGATCAAACTTAGCTTCAAAGAAGATCACATCAGAGACACAGGGCTGGCAGCCAAAACTCATGGATTCTCTATTTCTACCACTGTTGTGGGCAAAGAGCTGCCAGGAAGCAGCTGTAGGTAAAACAAGGCAGGGACTGAGCATGGGGGGTGATTTGCCAGTTCTAACTTCTAGTACAAACAGCAACAAATAGGTTTTTCTCACAAAGTCGTGGTTTTGTCACTAATAGAAAACTCGCCAACTGAAGTGTGGTGAGTGTTTCAGTAAATTTCCCTCATTATACCAAAAATAAAGAAAATAGCATTGTGCTGGATATTTTTCAGCTGTGAAATAAGAAGGGAGAAAGGAAGTATAAGAACTTGTGGTTTCCTTTATGAATTATGGAGAATTTAAAAAGTGTGAGGACTTTTTCACTTCTGCAGTCTCATATAACTTACTTGAGAATAGTTTTAGATATTTAGATAAGTTTTACATAATTGTTGTAAAATAAGATTTCTAACATGCTCTAAATGCAAAAAAAAATGCTTAAAAATGAAAACGTGTTATTACTTATTGTGAGTTTGAGGAGGCCATGATTCTTAGTTCCTATTTCCTGCAATGACGGATAATGAGGTTCTTAGAGATCCAAATTCACCTTATGGAAAAAATGAAGGCTTCATGGACATGTTGCAAGCAGAGATGATGTAAGAGCAGAGAAAGTTTTCAGCCTTTGGTTATAAAGGAGGGTAAATGACTGCTGCAGAATGAAGTTAATGGTATACTACATAAAATTCATTTGCTGGGTCATTGCCCCAGTGTCCTGAACCCAGAGAATAATATGACTTCAGTATATGGCAATTCCACCTTTCACAGTTTGATGCCCACTGAAATCCAGCATGTGGAAGAGGAGCAGCACAAGTTTAAAGATGTACAGAAACCTGGTAGCTGTTGCAGTGTTAGTAAATAAAAAGCAGTTGGGCTTTTTTCTTCTTTCTTTTCTGCTTTATTTTTGCTGTGACTGCTGTCTGTGTGCTTGTCTGCCTTACAGGACTATGAGAAAGCCTTGTTCTTCCCTTGTAAAGCCGCCGAGCTGGTGAATGATTACGGGAAGGGCTGGAGCCTGAAGTACCGCGCCATGAGCCAGTACCACATGGCCGTGGCCTATCGGAAGCTGGGGCGCCTGGCAGACGCCATGGATTGCTGTGAGGTACAGCGTGTGGGCAGCCATGGGGCTGGCAGGGGCTCTGCTGGGGATCTTGCCACGGGACTGGGAGCAAGAGAGATACCATGGCATTCACACTTGACTCTGGATCTTCCTGCTGCCTTCCAATCTTAGAGCTGTGCTTTCTGTAGCCCAGGGGCTTCAAAATTTGGGTCTACGAATTGCCCTTGGTTAGGAACATGTGAAAAAGACTCTCCGTGCCTTAGAAGATGGTGCCCATTCTTTGGAGCTGATCTTTCAGTGGGCAGAGTGCAGAGTTCCAGCCTTGCTGTTTTGAACCAGGAACAAGCTCTTCTACTGACCAGAGGTGATTTCTTTCAGGAGTCCATGAAGATTGCCCTGCAGCATGGTGACCGGCCGCTGCAAGCACTGTGTCTGCTCTGCTTTGCAGATATCCACCGCAGTCGCAGAGACGTGCAGGTACAGCTTTTTCTTGTCAGGAAGGATGGAGGGAATAGCAAGAGGGCATGAAAAGCAAATCACAGCAAAACATGTGTTTTCCTCCCTGCTTCTGCAGACAGCCTTTCCTCGGTATGATTCTTCCATGAGCATCATGACAGAGATTGGAAACCGCCTGGGCCTGGTCCAGGTGCTGCTAGGAGTGACTAAGTGCTGGATGATTCAAAAGGAGCTGGACAAGGTCAGTTACAAACTTGTTTCTATTGAAGTTTGTTAGACAAGACTAGAGCACAGTCCTGTACTGCACTTTGATGAGGGTACAGTTCAGAAGAGACCTGTACCCCCTTGGTTCTACCAACAGGGTCTGTTGCTTGCACAGTTTTATTTCTCTGAATGGTCTCTCTCAGCCAGGAATTTGTCACTCATAGTAGGAGCATCCATTCTGAGTCAGACTGCTAAGTTACAGAATTGCCTCATTAGTCAATCCCGATGACTTTTAAGCTCTACACTGAGAAACCAGCACTGGAGGAAGGAAGCCATATGCTCTGAAATAGATTCCCCTGCCTACTTTTTAGTTATATGACTAAGCTCACTGATGTGCTAATGATGTTTAGACAGCTCTACAGCTCCACCATGTGCTTTGCAGGCAAATGTGGCATAAAATTTCTGGAGAAATTTTGAAAGTCTATGAACTCTGATGTGAAACAGAGAAATGAGAGCAAGTTATTTGGGGAGAAAGTTATTTGGGGAAAGACAACCAGTCAATATAGAACAAGGGGGTGAAGTTACTTACTTTGAAAATGCTTAGGCAGTGTATATATGTTAAAGTCCACATTGCACTAGATGCAGCACATTGCACTGCAGGAACATTACTCAGCCACAGAATGAAATGCTCAAATGTTAGCCCTGAACTAGCACTGAACTACCTGGAATACTTGCACAGGGCCACATCAAGATGCTGGTTGCATCTAAATATGATGAAGATTCACCCTTATCACTCATATTGAGATACCAAGAACTTTACCTCAATTGAAGCATCCCAGATATCAGGATGTCCAGTCTATATCAGAATAGACAAGTTCAGGGTGCTGTCAGCATCTGAGTACCTCCATCAGGGAATCAGTTGGGTGAGACACACTGTACAATCTCCGTAAGTAAATACTATGTTTGGTAACAATGGAAGAAGCAACTGTGGGCTTGAAAAGTTTGCTCAGTGTCAAAAGAACGGTACAGGACACAGCATGGAGGCCTCTGCAGGAGAGACTATCCAGAGCATTCATCAAACTCTTACATTCACTGATTCTATCTCCAGCCACTGTCACCCTCTGGCATCACAAGCATCTCTCACTTGTGGGAACATGGTGAGGGTTTTGCACAGAATCCTAATCTTGCCAAAACCTACAGAAGAAAAAGATGAAGGAATGTTGTATTCTGTTCCAGGCATTAGAAGGAAGTCTGCCCTGCTGGGTCAGGGACCTTATGTCTCTTGACCAAAGGTGACCTCCTTAGACATCACAGCCCTGAATACTCACCCAAGCCTGTTCTTCAACTTGCCAGTCCCAGTTTCCATTTTCCATGCTACTCATCCCTATATCAGTTACCTAATAAAGCAATTTGTGAACTTTCCACTTGCAGATTCCCTGGTTTTGTCCTAGCTTCCTCTGTATTCCCGGTCTCTTTGGCCAGTTAGTCCATTTCATTTGCATGTAGTCAATGCTATTGCAGATCCTCCCAGGCAGCTCACAGCTTGTTTGCCCTCATTCTTGTGCAGGCTCATATTCCTGTTCAAGACAAACTGTCCCCTGGATTTGTCAGCATCTCTTCCCCTACCCCACATGCTACACTTTGATTCTTAGTCACAGTCATTAATTTCAGGGATTTCCAATACACACTCAGTCTTCCTAAGCACAGTTCATAGTTATGCTCTCCGTGCTGGCCTTCAGTTCCTGCATCCCTCTTCTACCATTTCCTTATCCTAGGCTGTTGCTGCCACCACGGGTCTAACACCATCCCCTCTGCATTCACAGTGCATCTTTGCATTTCATCTGGTCCTCTCCTCCCACAATAGCAGTAATGCCAAATTATAGGGTAGAAATTTTATAATGTTCCTCCTGAAAACTACTGCATCACAAGGGAGAACTCTTCTTCCCCTTAGACAAATATGAAGCAGATCTCAATAGTTCTGGAAAAGAGAGACTAATTATCAGAACAGCAAGGAACACTGTGACATCTAGGGGAAAGTAGGGACTCATTTGGTATGACAGATGCTATGCTAAATATTTCCTTCAGATTTAAAAAACAGATAGCAGAACACTCCTACATCACACCATGTGTAAGTAAGGCAAGGTGGATATATGAACAGCAGAGGAAAAATGGATGTGTGGGGGTACTAGTGCTGCAAGGATCCCTTTCCTTGCCTCTTGTACAAGTGACATGGGAGCTGCCCAACAGCTACTGAGCCTGCAAGGTAGGATGGGGACAAGGCTTGCTTTGCTTATGCTCCATCCCAGCCCCACCGAGCATGTGTGACTGAGTTTAAATAAGTCTCTATTCTCTCTGCTTGGAAACACCAGCCTCTGCCAACATTGATTCTGTGTGTCTGGAACAGAAATGTAGCTCTTGGATTCGTTGTGGTCTTTCAGAAACCAACCTTTTCTCATGGATAAACTTTGGGAGGGGAGAAAAATCTGGCAGAAAGCTTTCTTGATTCTCCAGAGTTGCAGTGATGCTTGTTTATCCAAATTTTACTCTGTACCTCTTTACCTCTTTCTTTTAATAATTCTCATAGGACATCCATACAAGCCCATTTTTTATATATTTGACTGAGAACTAATGACAAGTGCTCTCCTTTCATAGGCTCTGGAAAGCATTGAAAAGGCCCAGGAGCTGGCAGAGGGACTAGGGAACAAGGTAGGATCCTATAGCTTCTTTTCAGCACTGTTCATTGTCTTGAGTCAGGCAATGTAAGAAGTCAAACACCAAAGTATCCAGACTTCTTGTTGCTCATTAGCATTCCTATTAATCAGTGAATTCTTGGGATTTGCTTTGTCATTAACTGTTTGGTTGTGGGCAGTTGCACAGGTAATCATCAGTGTGCAAGTCTGAAAAGTGAGTGAGGAGTCACAATGGGATAGGCAAAGGGGAACGGAAAGCAGCAAACATGGGGTACAAAACATGTTTGTCTTCACCCCGTTGTTCACTTTTGTTATGTTTCTGTCCTTCACGTGCAGCTTGGCCTGCTGAAGCTCCACTGCCTGTGTGAAAGGATCTATCGCACAAAGGAGCAGCAGCGAGAATTGCGTGACCATGTAGTGAAGTTCCATGAATGTGTGGAGGAGATGGAGCTGTACTGTGGCATGTGTGGAGAGTCCATTGGAGAGAAGAACAACCAGCTCCAGGCACTACCTTGCTCCCACTTCTTCCACTTGAAGTAATTAGCTGGAAGTACTAAATATTATTGTCATTACATTAGTCATAGGAAAGGGCTGCTTATGCCCAGAGTAGTCCTCTGCATGCTGCTCCCCAGGTCTTTGTCTTGATTACCTGCTTACCTTGGCTTACCTTTGTCTTGATCCTGCCTTTCAGGATCCCATTGCAGTGCTAGGAGTCTCACAGTCCTGGAGGGTGAGATTTACCCATCATATCCATCACACCACCACAATGTCCTCACTTTGTAGGTGGTCAGTCCAGTTCACAGGTTCTTATTTGACTCCTCTTGGGGAATCAGTTCTTCACTCCCAGGGGTAGTTTGGATTTTTCCTGAGTCCCCCCTCTCCTTCTGTCTTGGCTAGTGGCACACAGAGGTAAACAAGTTGTTCAGCCTGGTATCATGCTACTGCCACGAAAGAAGTTAGCTGTACCATCATTTTATTGTAGAAGAAACACGAGCATTACAAAACACACTGTTCTGAAAATTAAGAATTTAAAAACGAAGTCTCACACTGACACCAGAATTAGTATCAAACTACTGGGCAGGGAGAGATGCCCGATGAGCTCTGTGGACTTGTCTCCGGCAGTACAGGAATACACTTTTGCAGAGGAATCTGCGAAGTGGCTCCCTGGAAGGAACGGGAGAGAGAGGCAGTCTCTGCCCGTGGCGGGAGGGCCCGGGGGACCAGCTCTGTGGTGTACAGCAGCCGTGCGCGGCCCTGGGGGAGCCTCCGGCCGCGGAGAGCCCCCCCGACCCGACCTCCTCCCGTTGCAGGTGCCTGCAGACCAACGGGACCCGCGGCTGCCCCAATTGCCGCCGCTTGTCGGTGAAGCCCGGCTACGTCTGACCGCCCGCGGGGCTCGGCCGGGACTGACGGAGCCACTGACGGAGCCGGTGACGGAGCCGCTCCCGGGCCCCCTCGGGCTGTGCCTGGCGGGGCGTCCTCGGCCTCCCCTACGCGGGGCCGGCTCGAGCTCCGCTCGGCCCCGCTCCGCTCCCCTCCCCTCCCCTCGCTGCTGTGTACGGGCACTGACTGTAATAAAGGGTTTCTCCGGAGAGCGCTCCGTCTGCCTGCAGCGCCGGGCTCCGGGCACCGCCCCCGCCCCGCCCCGCCATGGCGGCGCCGCCATCACTCAGCAGGCCGGGGGCGGCACGTGACCCGCCGCGGCTCCCCGCCCCGCCGGCAGATTCGGCACGGCCGCGGGCGGCGGGGACCGCAGTCGGGGCGGCGGCAGCGCCGCGGGAGAGGAGGGTGCGCGGAACCCCCGTGCCGCCCGTGCCGGTGCCCCCCGCCCCGCGGCGCCGGGAATCCGCAGTGCGGAATCTGCCGCGCCGAATCCGCCGCGCGGTGCGCCTGCCCGCTGGCCGGCGGAAAGATGGCGTCGGTGTGGGATGAGTCGGAGGTAAGGGGCCCGGGCCGAGGCTGGGGGCGGCGGGGCCGGGGTGAGGCCCGGGCCGGGCCGAGGGTGACGCTGCCGTTGTGCCCACGCAGGACGGCGTCGGCGAGGAGGTGCTCAAGATGTCCACGGAGGAGATCGTGCAGCGCACTCGGCTCCTCGACAGCGAGATCAAGGTAGCGGCGGGGGCCGCGCCGGGCCGGGGAGCGGGGCCGGGCCGGGCCGTCTGCCCTTGGGAGCTGTGCGCTGCTGGTGTCCGGGGCGGGGGGGACAGCCTCGGGACAGCAAATAATTAAACACGCTTATCGAGAGCGGCAGATTGAGGAATACTGGGCCGCGAAGGTAGGGAGAAAGCACTGGAAGAGCATGGACCCGAGGAAGATGAGGGGTGGTTGTTCGACGCAGCCGTGGATGCTTTAGCTAAAGTTACACAGGCCTGCCTGCCTCGTAGGCACAGGGGAAGGGGGAAGTCTGTTCTGTGGCCTGAGTCAGGGAGGATCATTGGGTAATTCAGGTTGGAAGGGACTTGAGCACACATCCAGGCCAAGCTTCTTGTCAGAGCAGGGTCAGCCAGAACAGAGGCTACTCAGGGCTTTACCCAGTTGGATGTTGAAAGCCTCTAAAGATAGATATTGCACCGTTTCCCAGGGTGTTCAGTTCTACTGCTCGACAGACCTCGTGAGGATAAAGATTTCCTGTGCATACAAGCTGAGCCTCTACTGTTTCAGTGTTTGTTGTTTTGTCTGCCCATTATGTACTCCTGTGAAGTGTCTGGTTCCATCTTTTTGATACCTCCTTCCCCAGCAGTTCTGTTCTCCAGCTGAACAAACCCACTCCCTCAGCTGTTTTTCACAGGGCCTGTGCTCCAGTCCCCTGGCCATCTTAGTGGCCCTATGCTGAACTCAGTCCAGTTTATCAGTGTCTTTGCTGTATGGGGGGGACCAAAACTGGACCAAGTGCTCTGGGAAGGCTCTAAAAGTGTTGAATAAAGGGGACAGAACACCTCTGCATCTGCTGCCTATAGTCCTGCTTGTACAGCTCAGGATGCAGTTGCCACCCTTGCTGTCAGGGCACATTGTGGGCTCCTGTTCAGTTCATTGTCTTATGGAGACCCCCAGGTCCATTTCTCAACCAGCCAGTCACCAGCATGTGTCATTGCAAGGTGCACTTGTCTCCCTGGTGTGGGGCTTTGCATGTGTCCTTGTGTTTTGTAAGGTTTCTGTGTGGCAGTTCTGCCCTTGAACACAGAGACTGTGCCCCACAATTTGGTGTCATCTGCAAACATGATGAGAAAACAGTCCATCCTCTTGTCTTGTTCACTCATGAAGATGTTAAGTAGATAGACCTGTCTCAAGATGGACACAATTTGCATAAAAGAGCACTTAAAAATTTAGAATAAGTTTGTCTGCTGCCCAGTGTTAGCAGTATTGAGATAAAATATTTCACAAATTCTGCAGAGCAACTTCATCGTATACTGCTTCAGGCACCACAAGTAATTCTGACTCACTAATGTACTTTATTATTCTTTAAAGGCAGTAAAGGTAAATATGTGTCTTATTTTTAAATAGCAGAATCCAGTAAGGAGTAGAAGTAGCCTTCTTTGTTTTATAGTAAGAGTATGTGTTTGTCAGAAACCTCCCCTCAGGCAATTTTCCTTGAATGTTTCCTAGGCTGTGTTTTATTAAATTTATTACGTTTTTTACATTTTGATATAGCAGATTCTGTATTGGCTCATGTAACAGTTGTGTGCTGTGAATATGGTACAACACAGTACTATGCTTAGGCATAAAAAACTTTTAAAAAGATCCTTTCTTAGTGAATAATGGATTTCGCCATTGAACAGAATCACATACACCAATTCAGGTGTGACCAGTTCTTCTGAGACCTCTTGGTGCTACAGTCACTCCAGGGGGGATCACAAATGGTGTTTTCACACTGTGTGAACAACCAGGAAAGGGAGGAGAATGCCTGTCAGTGTCAACCAGGCATCACTGCAGACACCTGTGTTGGGTACATCAGTGTTAGGTGTAAATGTACTTAATATTGGATGGGGAATGCAGAACTTCTTTTCTTAGAGGTTTTTTTCCTTACAGTTAGTCGGATCATAGAACCACAGAATAATTTGGGTTGGAAGGGACCTTTAAAGGTCATCTAGGCCAACCCCTGCAGTGAACAAGGACATCTTTAACTAAACCAGGTTGCTCAGAGCCCTATCCAACCTGGCCTTGAATGTTTTCAGGGTTGGGGCATCCACCACCTTTCTGGGCAACCTGTTGTAGTGTTTTACTATCTATATTGTAAAAAAATTCTTCCTTATATCTAGTGTCAATTTACCCTCCTTAAATTTAAAACCCTTACCTCTTGTCCTGTTGCAACAAGTCTTACTAAAAAGTCTGTCCCCATCTTTCTTAAAAGACATCTTTAAATACTAAAAGGCCACCATGAGGTCTCCCTGGAGCCTTCTCCAGGCTGAATTACAGAATGGTTTGGGCTGCAAGGGACCTTAAAGATCATCTCATTCCAGCCCCCTTGCAAAACATAACTAAAATAGGTGTGGGTGTGTGTATGTAGTTATTTGTGCATCTGTATATAGTAAAATATCACAATGAAACCAAACCACAGCTGCCATATCTGGGCCATACTGCTATGTAGGTCACATTACAACTCTGCAAGCTGATGCATTGATTAGGCTAAGGCTACCAAGTGACACTGGGAAAAAATTATTTGGGGTTATTGATAGTTAGAGACCAGAATGGACTGTGTAGCCTTGATTACTAAGCAATTCTGGCTAATTTGCTGGCTTTGCTTTTTTTTATATTACATTTCCCTTTATTCCTCAGTTATCTGTAACTGTTTACTTTTGGAATAATGTATGAATTTTATCTTGCCTTAGTCTTCTGATACTACTCCTTTTTCTTTCTTCCATGTACTGATTGCAGATCATGAAGAGTGAAGTACTGAGAGTGACCCATGAGCTGCAGGCCATGAAAGACAAGATCAAAGAGAACAGTGAGAAGATCAAAGTGAACAAAACCCTGCCATACCTTGTCTCCAATGTTATTGAGGTGAGAGTGGTGCACTGTTGTGCAGTAATGTGAGAAGTGTGTGCAGTATACAGTGGCGGGGAGAAAGGCAGGGAATTCTTCAGGGATTCAAGACATGGAGTATTCTCAGACTACCGATGTTGCCAGAGCCAAGACTTTCAGGCTTTTCTATTGGTTTTGTTTGTGATCTGGAAGTGCACATCACTTGGCCACTTGTCTGGGTCATTCCTTAGGCTTTGGGTACTGTTCATCTGTACCTAATAACCGTCAGAGGGTGACACAGCCCTGCTGAGTGTAGACTTGAGCATGTGAGACTTGTGTAGACTTGAGCAGAGACTGTGGTCTCTGAAACTTGTGAGACAGCAAATGAAAGGCCATGGCTCTGTTACTCCATCACATTTCTTTTTGTAATTCCGTCATTTTGATGATAGGGAAAAGAATGCTGATAGTTTGCGATTTTTAAAAATGGGATTGGTTTGTACTACTGTTTTAAAAGTTAATGAGCTTAAGCCTTAATGTGAGCTCCTGTATGGGAGAAGGAATCAATGCCATTAGCTACTACTTTGTTCTGAATTTTCTAACGTCTTTCTATGCACTCTTGTGTGCTGCTTCATGAGGAGAGGAAGATATCAATTTTTACAGGAATGCTTTAATGCTTTCAGGATTCTACTGCTGATGAATGATGGAAAGTTTTATTTCTTCCAATGCATGTAATTTAGAAGCATTAATCCTGGGGTTATTCTGCTGGTTATACTATCATGAACTCTTTCACCTTGGTTTTCAGCTGCTGGATGTTGACCCCAATGACCAGGAGGAGGATGGAGCAAACATTGACCTGGATTCCCAGAGAAAGGGCAAATGTGCTGTGATCAAGACCTCTACACGTCAGGTAAGACCCATGTGCCCAACCAGGTGTGAGGAGTGATGCAAAGGACTTTCTCCTAGTACATCTGGTTTTGCTTACTTTGATTTCTTTCTTACAGACATATTTCCTGCCTGTTATTGGGTTGGTTGATGCTGAGAAGTTGAAGCCTGGAGATCTGGTGGTGAGTGATTCTGTTGTGATAGGTGGTCAGAAAATTGCATATGTCTTGACTTTAAAAAACGAGACAAATCTGTCCGGATTTCCCCAAGACCATTTCTCTGCTAAAATTTTAATAGAAAGGAATTATGGGTTCAGTTAGATTTGTAGTAAAGAAAAGCAGTTTGGGGTGTGTGTCCTTTATACATACAATAAGATGGTGAAACTTTAGAGATCACTTAGTAAGTGTTCTAAACCCTTTATTTGGGGTATAAGTAAACTGGACCACTCTTTTAAAACATGCTAGGTTGACTGTGGCATTGTCCACTGTACCAAGCTGGGGTGATTTGATGAGTGCCAGTGTAAAAGCTGATTATTCCTGCACCCTTCAGGTCTGGTAAATCAGCTTTGATTGCATGTGTATTAAGTGCTATCTGAGGGACCTGTTAAAAGCAAAGGACTTGTGTTTACAGGGGGTGAACAAAGACTCTTACTTGATCCTGGAGACTCTGCCTACTGAATATGATTCACGGGTGAAAGCCATGGAGGTGGATGAGAGGCCCACAGAGCAGTACAGTGACATCGGGGGGCTGGATAAACAAATCCAAGAGGTGATACTTTGTGTATAGTTTCTGGTGTGACTGTGGACAACAGTCTTTCAACTTCAGCTCAAAAGCAGGGAGCCTGGATCTGTGGAGAAGAATGGGTTTATGTATTAATATTTTTCTTTTGTTGTAGCTCGTGGAGGCCATTGTCCTGCCGATGAATCATAAGGAGAAATTTGAAAATTTGGGTATACAGCCACCCAAAGGAGTCCTTATGTATGGCCCTCCAGGAACAGGGAAGACACTTTTAGCTCGAGCATGTGCTGCTCAGACCAAGGTAAAAGGAACCTGTGAAAGTGTGTGCTGCTGTAGAATAGTACCTGACAAAGAGTAAGAACACCCCCAGGGGAAGAGGGTCATACACACAAACTGGTGTTACAAAGGGATTTTCTGTATGTTTGCTTGCTTGTTTTAATTAAGGGCTTCTTATAGTACTTAGAACTGACCCTACTGAGAAATGAGGTGTGGGATTGATTCACTTTCACTTCCCAGGCTACGTTCCTGAAGCTGGCAGGTCCACAACTTGTGCAGATGTTCATTGGTGATGGAGCAAAGCTGGTACGTGATGCTTTTGCTCTCGCGAAGGAAAAAGCTCCTTCCATCATCTTTATTGACGAACTGGATGCCATTGGCACCAAAAGGTGAGCTGTAGTCCATGCTGTAAACTTCTTGGGAGCTGTCTAGCAGTGTCCTTTGCCTATGTATGTGAGCAGAGCTTCTTAAAGCATGGCCTACTCAGAAACAGAATGTGAACATGTGAACGTAGTCAGAGATGGATAGCAGTTGCCACAATCCTTCAGCTCAGAAGCAAAGTTCATCAGACTTGGGATCTGTTTGATAATCTCCTGCTGTATAAAACTATTTTCTGATCACAGCAGCAAGCACCTGGAGATGTTCACCCTCACTTATTTGGGCCTGGACAACATGAGCCTCATTCAGCTCTAAGGACTAAATGCATCTTAGGTGCTGCTGACAGTTATTCTAGTTGCAGTCCTCATCAGGTAGGACTGTAGTTTCGAGGAAGAATTTGGATCACCTCAGCCAAGGAGCATGTAGTACAGTCATTCTGTGTTTTGATGTGATTAAAAACAGAGGGACGGGGGGGTCAGGTTCACGCTGATAGTTTTACCCTTGTTTCCCCCTCAGGTTTGATAGTGAGAAGGCTGGTGACCGGGAGGTGCAGAGGACCATGCTGGAGCTGCTTAATCAACTTGATGGTTTCCAGCCCAACACACAAGTCAAGGTTGGGAGCTAGCAGGGAGTGCTGCTGAGGTCCAGGGCACTCTAGCGGGGGATGGAAAACAATGTCCAGGGATGAAGCTTAGTGGATCTTTGGGGAGAAGAGGCCTGTCTGTCTTCCAAGTGCCTCACACTGATCATCCTACTTCTGCTTAGGTGATTGCTGCAACCAACCGGGTTGATATCTTGGACCCAGCTTTGCTCCGCTCTGGACGATTAGATCGGAAGATTGAGTTCCCAATGCCTAATGAGGAGGCCAGAGCCAGAATTATGCAGATTCATTCACGCAAAATGAATGTCAGGTATGGCCTTCTGCGGCTACATTTGTCACTCACGATGTTACCTCAGGGCTGAGAAGTGGTTGGCAGTCACTTGTTAGGAGCTCACTGTTGGGTTGGGGAAATTCCCTACCTTGCTTTTTCTACTTAGTACATACTCTCAGACTTTTTTCCTCTTTGCTCCTATCAGCCCTGATGTGAACTATGAGGAACTGGCTCGCTGCACAGATGATTTCAATGGAGCCCAGTGCAAGGCTGTGTGTGTTGAAGCGGTAAGTATTCTGCTATAGGAATAGCACTAATGGGAGGGAAATGTGAAAGCTAGCATGGAGTAACTACTTGGAACTGGTGTGGTGCTCACATTCCTTCTCTAAATACTATCTTGTTGGGCAGGGGATGATTGCCCTCCGCCGTGGAGCTACAGAGCTCACCCACGAGGACTACATGGAAGGAATCCTGGAGGTTCAAGCAAAGAAAAAAGCCAATCTGCAGTACTATGCCTGATCTCTGCCCAATCAAGGTTGTGGCCTTGGCAGAGGACAGGAGTAGACTGGACTGTATCACTTACTTTCTGTGTGGAAAAAATAAAGTATTTTTTCCCTTTAAAAACAAATCCATGATGTGTTGGGGCTGTCACCATTGCTTGGTGGTTCTACATCTGTGTGAGGGAGGCTAAAATCCTCCTGTCCACGGTGCCCATCATGCTGCCTTCAGACCCTCCTCCAGCTAGAACTGGACTAAACCCTGCTCTGCTACTTCTGCATGAGGACCAACAGGTTATACTGCAGTAAGTGTACTGTGACGCTGAGGATCTGCAGCTCAGACAGCATCCCTGGTTCTTGCCTGTGCAGCCAGTGAACAGACTTACACACTTGTTAGTCAGAAACTTCTGAAGACTCATTTTGCAAGGGCGAATAAAATTCACACATGAATGATGTTTTAACTTAGTCAGTTGAGCTTAACGCTTGCAGCTTTAACACTGCTGCTGCTATGTATATGAGTCTCTGGTGAACTAGTCGGTGATTAGTCATAAAAAATTCAAGGTTTCATCCACTGAGCAAGTCTTTCAGTACTTTTAATGCCAGTTGAGAATTACAACTTCCATTTAAAAATTACACTTTTCATAAATACACTGACTTTAGCATTAAGTATCTTACATGCCACTGTATTGTATTTTAAATACAATGTAAACATCTCCAAATGCTGGCCACCTTATCTTTACCTGTGCAGTTTTTGGACGCTTGGGAGAGGGGCGGAGATGTGAGAGGAAAAAAAGAATAGATGAATGAAAGAAAAATGCACTCCAAAGTACTTTGGCTGATGTTCCTGAGTTAGCCCTAGTACTTGTGCTGGTACCAAGGTCCTTAGTGCTCATTTTGGAGAGGGCTCTTGTTCCAGCAGAACATGCGTGCTCTACACGCTGTGCTCGGGGCATTTGACATTGGAAAGGGTCAAGTGGAGAACTGAGCAGAAGCCACATGTTCCTGAGGAAAATACACTGCGGTTCCTTTGGACACTAATAGTAGAGGGGGCTGTACATCTGCTATTTTAGCAGTACTGTTATTTGAGCTCAGGGAGAATTACTCATCTCCTTTCACAGAACAGGAGTTGCACCCACAAGTTAGTTCAGAAGTGAAAGTTGATCCTGGCAGCTCAAACTATGACATATCTTGAGAAATGTACCTCTGGTGGAATAGTTAAAAGCTGCATGTTGCATACGTCTCCCTGTTAAAACAAGGGTATGCTAGCCAAATGAGCAACCTTAACTGTGTAAGAAGCTGAGAAAAACCTTCCTCTGCTTTCGTAAAGTCCATTAAGTCTTGCTGGAGTCTTGCTGCTCAGTTACAGCTAGCTCCTCTTGGAAACAGTTTGAGTAGTGAATAAATAGCTGAATCCACAGCATAGAATAGCACAGGTTTCTGATTTAAATAAATTAATACTAAGAATGGGCTAATTCTTTGGCCTAAACCTCAGCTTAGATCAAGGTTCTTTTGGGAAAGGATGGCCTGAGCCAACACTAGACATGCCTGTTGCAAAAGTGTTCAAGCCAACTTCACTTAGCTCCTTGCCCGAAATTGGGTCTGAATTACACAGACCTGCAGCAATAGAGTTGGTGCGTAAACATCCCTTACAACTGGACAATAACAGGACCATGGAGGTACAGTTCAAAAAACAGCACAAAAAAAGACACAACCTTGGACTTAATCCCTTGTAAACAGAAGAAAAGCAAATAGAAAGAACTGTCCCCCTTAAACCATCAATGATCGAGTTGCTAATAATTCAAACCTGGAGTTACTTGCAATGTCCGTGTCTGCGACTGGAGGCTGTAGCAGCATCCCATGGGCTGGTATTTCAACAGCTCTGGCACTGCTCTCCACACGCTGACATGCCACCTCTTCCTGGTGTTAACCCACAGCTCTGCCCAGGCTGCGCTTTCCAGAGTCTCTCGTCACTCCCTCTGGGGGTCACACAGCCCCGTTTTCTTGTCTGGGTTTTTGTACGGATGCCCGGGAGGTGTTCAGTGATGGGGCCAATGTGCAGAGGAACCCAGCCAGCAAGGTGAGGCCCAAGCCCCCCCAGGCACAGAACATGGACCAGCCATAGCCATGACTGATGTCCTCTGGCAGCCCATAGACGTAGCGAGGATAGCGGGATAACTCAAAATTGATCCCAGCTACGCATGTGCAGAGTGAGATGATACAGCAAGTACCTGCAGGAGAAAAGCAAGAGGGTTCTACATTTCCCTCAAACTGGTTATTATGCTCTGGTTTTTTTCCCCTCAGTATTTTCAGTCATGAATTTTTAAAATCAAGAATTACCCTTGGGGTTTTTTTTGTAATCCTACCAGCCACTCTCCTTCTAAGGCAGGGGGAAAAATAATGAAGAGAATATATGTAGGACTACAGGATACCTTGCTTCACAAATAACCAATATTGCCTTAGCTCCTTTCGTTCCAATTTTGAACTCAGTAATAGTTCATCATGCTTTGATTCTCCTAAGACTATTTCCAGTGACTAATGTCATCAGGTTCCAGACAGTGCTTGGGCAGTTTGTCCTATGGAAGGTAATTATCTCACTGAATCCCAGGGCTGCAAAGTGCAGCACTGCTTGGTTTCCACTAGGAACACCCAGACTTGTGCCAGCTGTACCATAGGCCCATAGAGAGTGCCCGGGTTTTTGTCATTGCTACACATTCACTAAACACCTATATAGTGGAGAAACTAAGAAATGTAATACAAGGCACTCTAGTATGTCTAATATACACTAGTACACTAGACTCCAGGTCTATACTGCCCATTTCCGAGTTGAAAAATCAAAGTCCAGAAAAACCTTGGTCACGCAGAAAGTCTGCTCCTACCCAGGATGAACAGCTGTAACACCCCTGGCAAGCACTGAGCTCATGTCCTTATCACTGGGCCAGTGTTCTCCCAGGCTTGGCTGGGTTTGGACTTCATGATTACATGAAGATTTAAGCAACTTTGAGTACCAGAAAGGTGCTCTACATTAAATTATATTTATTTGTTATGATTCCCTAGGGAAAACTGAGCTGAGCTGTCTGACAGGAGCCACAGACTGCACACTTGGAGCAAGCTAGGGGACTGTGCTCATTATGGTCCCTGTGGCTACACACCTTCTAGAGCAGAAGGCTCAAAAACATACAGTGGGGTCTACTGAGAGACATGCAATATCCATGCAAGCACAGGGCCTGCCCAGTTTGCTGCACTAAGTAACTGCTTAATGTGGTTGCTGACATTACTTTTACAAGGCAGCAATACTGAATGTGGTGACCTGGGGAGCAGAAGCGAAAGGCTCTCACCTCCCATTAGGAAGAGCAGCCCAGCCACGTACTGCATGAGCTCTTGCTGTTTGCAGCAGCCCAGCACACCAATGATCCACCCAAACAGGATGATGGAGACTGCCATGCCAATGAAGCCAGCTGTCATCCTCCGCAGATCTGAAGGAAGGCAAAGGAGAAAAGCAAGACAGAAGACATAAAGATGGCAGCACCTAGAGAGAACAGCCAGGGGAGAGTCCAGACAGAGATGTAGATTTACTGGTTCTAAAGTTTACACTTCAACCATGGATTTCTCCTCCTGTAGCTTCTTTGAGGTAGACAGTTTGCCCATTACACTGAAATTGAGGGAATCCAGCTAAATTGACCCCATTCTGCTAGGCAATGTGCAACTGCAGAGCATTTCTGTCCTAATCCAGTGGAGTATCAGCCAAATACTCCCCAATATGGGACAAGGGGTGCATCATGAACTCATGTTAGTACTGCAAGGGCTTTTTTCTCATTTTTTTGGTGTGATGTCTTTCTTTGGGATAGATTTTGTTGGGGAAGTGTCTACTGAAAATAGAAACAAAAGAAGCAGGAGGGGACACTGAAGAGGACTAAAGGATTAGCACATGGGAGGCACACAGTGTGAACTGAAAAGAGGAATAGTGGGAGGACAGAAGCAGACAGCAGATCAATACAGTATTATGGGAACAACTCCAGTAACAAGCTCTAAAAAAAAAGCTTTGGTACCACTGACATGAACAGCACTTTGTTATCTGTAGTAAAATTGCTGTTCTTGTCTCCTCCTAGTTCATTCTCCAGCTGAACTAGGATTTCCTTGGCAATGACTCTCACATGACACAGGCTATGTTGAATTTTGTGAGGCAATAGAACAAAAAAACATAGAGAGATGCAGGAGCAGAAAAAAACTGATTAAATCATTCTCAGTCACAGGCTTCAGGCCAGTTATCTGTGTGGGAAGGACTTGGGCATGAGGCAGCTTGTGGGCCAGGTGCTAGTAACAGGAGGTTGCAAAGAAAAACTGAGATGCTCCCTAAAAGAACTGGTCACCAGGGAGTTGCATGAGGTCACTGGTGTGCACAAAGAAAATTGCAACAAGATCTATACAGTGATGAGCACCTTTGCTTGAGCCAGCTAGGAACTGTCTGTCCCTAGATCCAGAATATGATTACACCTTGCAATCCACTACACATATCTGTATCCCTGAATTCACAACTTTAAGCCTTTCCAAATCTCACGTCCCCTTCCAATTATACAGTTTGGCTGCCTGCACTTCCTCACTAACCAATCTGTATCTATGCTGAGAGCCCAGTGCCATGCTCAGACAAGCCCACAGCTGGCATTGCATTAAGGCATTAAGCAATCCAAGCATTCTGGTGTGCTGCTCTGGGCTACTTACGGAGCGCGTGCCACTCGTCCTGCCGGATGGTGTTGGTGATGTTGATGGGCAAGTTGCGAGGCAGAGAGCTGGAGGTGTAGTGGTACTTCACAGCAGTGCAGCGCTGAATAACTCCTGTAAAGAGAAATCAGTGTGAAACAGCATGAAATCCCTGTGCCTTGCACTTGCTGCTGAGTTGGCTGGCCTGGCAGAGCTTGCACAGGGGAAGCCTTAGCTCAGTAACAGAGCAAATGTAACCAAAAAAGAGCTATTTACTTCAAAGGCTTTGGGATTAGGAGGCGAGAGACCCTAAAAAGAAACACTGGCAAAGCAGGAGCCAGGTGCTGACTCTTAAGAAGCAACAGCTGAAGTTAAACAGTAATGACAGTCACTAAAAACATCTCCAGAAGTTTTCTAGAGGAATTGCTAGGATCTATTTGGGGTGTCAGAGCAGACAAGAATGTGGTCAAGTTCCAACAGGACTCCTTCATCTCTCAGAAGACAGAGCTGAAACACTTTGAATATTTTGAATGAATGCTAGAAAGTGAACAGCATAGGAGAATCTTTTGAATTCACTCCAATAGTCACCGGCTCTTTGCTTTACTTTCAATGAACAATAGTACCCAGGTAGGATTGTTTCCATTATAGCTTAAAGAAAAGTGTACCCCAGATGTAAATGTGAACTTACCAGCACACTCTTCTTGAAAGGGATTTTAATTTAGAAAATGGGGGAGAATAAACATAGATGGTGGGGTAGAAGAGAGCAACCAGAAAGGTAAAAGAGCTAAATAGTACAAAAAGTTCCTCTTAAACAATGGCTACAGGGTTGTTATCACTATTTGAATGTTGGAGCAGAAGAACCATTCAAAAACAATCAGCTGGGCAGTGAACTTCTTAAACTGGTGAACAATCACTAGCAGGGAGCTGCAGACTCAGTGATCAGCTATGCAAAAGACACTAGAAAACCCAGGAGAAGAACTGAGCTTTGTGTGGTTCCCACAGCAGTGAAAAGCACGATTTTGTTCTCTAACAATGTTCACTAGGACTGTACTGACCTGGTTTCTGCAAGGACCTGTGAAGAGGAAGCCCCCATTTCACAAAATTAGAAGCTCCATGTGAGAGGCCCAGGCAACTCCAGCCACCAGGCCCCGGGGAGACAGGTGATCTGAATTTCCTCTCATTTCAAGTGGTCTCCCATTCTCAGCTGTGCTTCCCACCACTCCCTTCCCCTGCTGTGGCTCCCTGCTGCTTCCCCAGCACCACAGAGCACTTCCAGCTGTACAGGATACACAGAGCTGCTGCCCTTCCCCTGCAGCCAGTGGCCCTCACCTGCTGAGCAGTGCTCCCTCCTTGCACTCATCTCAGGAGAAGGCTGTAGAGCCTCCTGAGCCAATAATCAGCAAGACAAGCCAGTAACAGAGGATGCCAGTTCATCTGCAAAGGCTGGAGACACCTGAGTTAAGAACTTAGGCCATATATAGCACATCACAATATCTAATCAAATTTCACCTGTAACTGCTGACTGAATTCAATTTCAATACTGACCAGATTTGTATGTGTTGTTGAGAAATATGTATATGGAAGAAACTAATTGACATCAAATTTCAGATTACAATGCACTGGATTCATTAAAAGTTTAATCTATGCACTTACATTTCCTAATCATAAAACTAGTACATATGAAGCAGTACTTTAAACAAGAGAAAAGGATTACTATTTTTATAGCTCATTAAAGAAAAAGCAAAGACTAGAGACGTACATCCCTTCTGATCAAAGCTATGGACTTCTCAGCTAAGACGTCACTGAGGAAAATATTTGCTCTTTATTATTCCAAGAGTTTAACACGTAAACTAAAACCTCTCCACCTTCTCATACAAATCGGGTTATTTAGAAATTTTCGGATATCAATTCATTCTGCCTCTGGTTTAAAAACTGTACTCCTAATCCTTTCTTCTACAGAATTCAAAGTGCTAATTTTATATAGGTGGCACATACAATTACATTAAAACAGCAAATCTGCAAAACAAAAAGCTCAGGAGTCCACAAATTTTAGGGCTTTTGCTCAGTGCTGACCTCTAATCCACAGGCTTGGTGACAGCCTTTGATTACACCAGCACAAGCCATTTTTCCAACAATATTCCATTTTCCCGACAGCACAGGCTGGACCTACTCTGGTGTGAGCCACTATAGGCAAAACAAGGGAGGCCTCTCTCTGTAGGTCTGCCAGAAAAGCTGAAATAGGCAGACAAGAGAGTCAGGGGATCAGGGAAGCAGTGAGGGTGATTTCTCAGCTGAATACCTACTTACTTTCTCCCAGAAAATTGTAACGTGCACCCAGGAAACCTTCAGTAGCTAGATTTTGCATTTGCCATCAGTAGTTCATGTTTCCCATTTTTTGAGTGAATATCTAGGTCTCACTTGAAGAGATGCCATGCATTCAAATATGGCCAGGTACTCCACAGGACTGCATTTAAAGTCATGTAACACCTTGTTCTCTAAGTACTCAAGAAAAAAGAAAAGTAAAAATCAAAATCAGGTTTGCAGTCTCAAAGTTATTGTGAAGTAAAAGGTATTTCAAAGGTACTCCAATAAGTCCTTTGACCTGAGCCTTATATACCTGAAATCACAGTCTATAAAACAGGGACAGCATCCTGCCCTCCATTTCAGAAACCTGCTAGCAAAGTGATTTCCTTTTTGTTTACAACACACTCAGACAAGCACCATAAGAAAGCCTGCCAAAATTAAAACCTTTGCCTTCAGGCAGGGGCTTGAATAGAACAGTCATGTGGTGAACAACAAGTGAGCATTGTCTGTTTTGGCACCTGAGTACATTGGGAATACAGCACAGAAGGGGGCAGGTGCACATGTTATTAGCTTACCATAAAGCATACATCCAAGAAAAAGGTTAGATGGACAGCCTGATCCCAGCATTTCTAAGGGGCCTTAAAAGAGCACTGAGAGAGTCACACTGTGAGAGTCACACTGCATGTACAATTTTCTTGATTAAAAAATAAACACGAACTGCTATGAACTGCATCCAGCAGTGTCACACTGACACTCTCAAGGCCCAGCTACATGCCTGTGCCTTCTTACTGCCAACATTGTTTCTAACCTTGTCCTCAACGTGGGTTTTTTTACCTTCAGGATTGCAGCTGCAGACAGGTTTCCTTTGGAACTCACAAAACCCTTGGAAGAGTACATGTGTCTCTGGACAAGTCCATTCTCCTGACTGAACACGAATGATGGGAAAGGTCAGAGGATGCTTGCTAGAATAGCCAGATACCCAGGCACAGCACAGGCCCTTGTTCCTAAGCTACCAGAAACCTGGAAACACCAACCCTGCTTACAAACATTCAGTTTGTAATCCTGGGCTTAGTCCACCCTGACTTTCAGTTTAGTTTTTGTCCCTCTCTGACTTTGAAACATGCAGTTTTTCTTCTCTACACTGCCTATGTGCCAGAGGTTTATGGAAGAACTGGAGGGGTTCATTTTCAGTTCTGCTCCATGGCCCAGTCCTATCTCAGAGCAGTTTGAGTGTCACACAGCTGGGACAGACATCCTCCTGCCCGTGAGCAGCCATGGGCAATTAACAATTACCTACCATGAGAAGCCTGGCCCTCCCCTCCCTCATGCCCCAGGACCAAGTGCCCATTGAAGCTCCCTGGCATTTTCCTACCATTTCTGCCCAGGACTGTGAGGAGCATCACAGCCATGTGTTCACTCTGTCCACATCATCACCCAAGGGCCACCAGATCAAATAAATCAACCTCCCTTTAAAATATCACAAGAACTCTTACAGATCACACTTACTGACAGATCATACTTTTCAAAGGGGCCATGACCAAACAGATCAAGTTTATTAAACATGCCACTATAACAGATCCTCTACAGACCTCACAGTCAAGCCTGTAACTCTTCCAATTTATCATCAGTCGGAAGGAATGGGAAGTACAGACATCAGGACTGAGCAGTTTTCTCCCAAGGGCCTTGCTACTGCCACAAACTGTTGTGTTCCTCTGCTTAAGCATCCAGTGGTTCTCCTCACTTTCTCAGCTACATCACGGTACCAAGAAGTCTTTTCTGCTCAGTATATGTGAGATGTACCAGTCCCACCCCAGAGACTTTTCAGAGCAAGCCTGAAAAGCAATAAAATCCCTGGTTTATCAACAGTGATGAACCTTTTATTTTTTAATTCCTTCAATTTAGGGATGATAAAGAGCATGTTGCTCAATGAGCCCACCAAGCTATCCAAAACAGCCTGTTAGAAAGGATCTTTCCCAATTAATCATTTTCTACTGTAACCATTTTGTAAGCAACACTTTTTCACTCTACTAATAGGAAGAGACCCTATGAACAGGATATAATAAATCCCTGCAGGACCTTGCTACTTAAGAATACTCCATGTGGAAGGTTTTTGTTGTAGGAACAATTATCCAATGTGGAATGCACATAGCACAGGCTCTACAAGATGATGTGTTGTGCTCATGTTCTTACACTCAGAGAACCCCTCCTTATATATGCACAGAGATCATCTCAGTTTCCTCATCAAGTGGTTCAGTTCTTTGGCTTCTATCCCTTACTGATTGCTAATTTCCCTTTTCCCCATGTGGTTTGTACATTATTTCTTCTTTTGCCTTTTAATTGTATCTTTTAAATGAAACTGTATATTTTTTCACAGTTCCAAAACAGTAATTTTGCATTCTAAGAAAAATCCTGCATATCATTCCCATCTTACATTTAAACATTTCTCACCTCTCAGTTTTGCACTACATTTTCTGACTCCTGCTTTTTCCTTTTAAATATATGAAGTGAATATATTTTGCTTTTTTTAATATCCTAGATATATATAAATGAATGCATATATATGCATCATTAGCTACAATCCTCAAGTATGAAAGTTTCCATGAAACTGGTTTGTATTAATAGCAGTAGATAAATACAGGACTAGAAATCCATGGAATTATCTAAATGGGTAAACGTATTTATGGACTTAAGTCATTTATTCAGAATTCAAGAGAGACACGGAAAGGAGAGAAATCTTATCCCAGAGAGACTAGAAAAAATGGAGACTATAAACCCAAACAAAAATTACCACAGAAATGTGAGAAAAAATAACATTTACTCCTCTGTCACTAAAAGTCTATAAAAATCTCTAGATTAAGCAACACTATGAATAAAAGAAAGCATCACACATCACCAAAGGGCTAGCTGAAAACTTAATGAAATGAGGAGGAAGCAGGACTCTGAGCAGTGCACAGTTGTGATCTTCAGGTCACACCAGGGAAAAAAAATACCTGCTTTTTCTTTTCGTAAGCCCCAGATCTAGTATCATGCTTGAGAGAACAGCTCAGCTGCAGCCACACCTGACCGTCAGTCGGAAAAGGCTGCTTAATCACAGTTGTCAGGGAAAAGACAGACACAGTGGGAATGAGGAAAGGCTGCTAGTAAAGGAGGTCAGGAGAAGGGATAAGAGAGTCATATCTATTTAAAGATCTGATTCTACAAGAACTATTATTAATAATTCCCTTCTATGAGATGACACACAAATACAGTAGCAACTGCAGACCTAATAGGCAAAGAATATAAGGGGAGCAAGGCTTGTAGGGAAAGACAAGGTCTTTCATTAGAAAAGCTGGGGAAAAAAAGGAAATAAAGCAGACAGAAAACCTTTTGGATTTAGAGTCCATCCAGTTTCACACATTAAACCCTGAGTCAGACCACTCACTACCCTGTAATGCCCTCATGCATGTAGAATGCAGACCCTAGCCTCTCTGTCTGACTCTTGTAGTGTCAGGAAAATACCTCAGAAAGAGAAGTACTGAGGACCAAACTAGTATTCTTCCCATCCCTTCCCCCCATCTTAGCTAATCTCAATGGAAGCTAAAGCATTTTGCTTGACGTGAAGTAAAAAAAAAATATAAATATTTTACATGACAGCCACAATTAATAGAAATAAATTAATGAGTTCCCTTTTAGTGAAAGGAGTTCAGCATGAAAATAAAAATGAAATTGCATAAAATGGATCCTAGGATCCATTTAAAGATAGAAATAAATAGAAAAAGATGCTAAGCACACAGCACTGGAGTTTCTATAAGTAAGAGTCACCGCTGTGCGTTGGAAAGAAGGGACAAAGACGAGCTGAGATTCACAGTGCCAGTCTATCCAGCCTCTGCTGAGCAGGACTGGCGTCACAGTTGGAAGCCAAGCTGAAGAACTGCTCTTGCTTTCCTAAGATAGCATTTCCATTTTGTGCCTCAATGGAAGCACTTTTCCCAACTCCTACTCTCTCTCTGCTAATACATACCTGCTGGAACAGTAAGTCCTGTTATTTATCATTAACCATACATAACCCATTGACTTCACGGGTCAGCCTGCTACATTATTTGTACCATCAAATGCAGGACTTTTATTCATCCTTCATGGCCTGTTTGGCTTTGCACCATGTGCCACAATAGCAGAAGATCACAGCTTTCCCTCCTGTCACCCCGAGGGCCCTGAGTGACATGTGCCACCATGAAAGCCTGGCAATCTACTGCAGCAAAGAGGACTCCCCCATGCTAGAACGGGAACAACAGGTCCCTTTCACCTTGCTGCAAAAATCACGGCGCTATAAACACCAGTGCACATTTCTCAGCGCTCAGTCAGAAGAAAGTGGCAGGGTTAGGAGGATGCCCACCGAGAGTCAGGCCCTGCTGAAGGGGCTCTCCGAGGACGCGGTCCCACCCAGCACTGCAGCATTTTTAGCAGAGGGGGAGGCGCACCAGACCCCGGGATGGGGTCAGGGCCGCGCTCGCCGCTCCCCGCACGCCAGGGGCACCGGGAGCCACGGCTCCGTCGGGGCTCCGTCCGGCCCGCCCGCCGGCCCGCTCTGCCCCGCAGCGCCAGCCGCCGCCCCGCCCGAAGCCCCGGCGGTGCTCGCCGGCCCCGCGCTCAGCACCACGGACAGCGGCGGGGCCGCCACCGCCCCCCGCCCCCGCACCTTTCCGGATGAGCTCCTCGCTGTCCGGCTCGTAGCCCGCGCGGTGGCAGCGCCTCCAGAGCCCCGAGACGGTGGAGTTGAAGCGGCGGCCGCAGTGCGAGTCCAGCGCGGCGGAAGCGGCGGCGGCCGGGGCGGGGGCCGGGGGCCGCCCGGGCAGCAGCGCCCGCGGGGGTCGGGCGCGGAGCGGCAGGTGCGAGCTGGGCGCCGACATGGAGCCGGGCGGGTCGCTGCGCTTGTGGCCGAAGCCGCGGCAGCGCTCGCGGTGCCGCCGCGCGTCCGTCTCGTACCAGGAGTCGGTGCCGATGGCCACGGCCAGCAGGGCGAGGGCGGCGGCGGCCAGGAGCAGCCCGGTGCCGCTCAGCGCCTGAGCCGCGGCCGCCATCTTACCGCGCCGGGGGCGGCAGGGGCGGGCGCTTCCCTGCAGCCCGGCTGGGGCCGCCGCCCGCGGCACCGCCCCCGGAAGGGACACGGGCCCGCGCCCCCCGCTCCGCGCCGCGATCGGCCCCGCGCCGCCGCGTCCCCCGGGAACGGCCTGCCGGGACCCGCAGCCGCGCCCCGCCGCAGCGCCCGGCTCCTGCTCCGCGCACCCCGCGCCCCTCCCGTGGCCGATCCGTGGCCGAGGCGGTGCGGGGTGGCCGCGGACAGCTGCCGGGGGATGGACGGAGGAAGAGGTGAGCGACCCCCGGGCCTTCCCTGGCCGTGCACTCGCCCGTCCAGCTGGCTTGCCCAGGGCAGAAGGGCAGAGAGCAGCCCTGCTCAGGCCGCGGAGCCGCGGGATCCAGCGGTTTTCCAAAGGTACACGAAATGCGAACACCACCCGCAACCCCATGTGTTGGTGTTTGGATTATGAGTTCTCCTCAGCCCATCATTATCAGTTAATGGAAAATGAGGCCTGAAAAAGCTGGGAAATGTCACTCTATTTTATGCAATGAGAAGCAGATTAAATCCAAGGCACTACTTAATGCAGCATTTATAGGGGCACAAAGTCCCTTCTGATCCCACTTGTTGTGTAGCACTTGCTCCTCCAGTTGCAGCACTGTCAGTCCCCAAAGCCAGGTGTTGGGGCATCATCTCATCAATCCTGGCCTCCAGATAAAATCATCTAGAGATAGGCTATGTCTAAACTACTAATTGCACATTCACTTTTGAAATCCTTAGGTTTTGGGGTCTTTGGGGTTTTTTTGTTAAAAGTAGTTCTGATTTTTCCAGGAGCAAATGTTCTACTGTAGGAGACTCAGATCTTTTCCCCCCACCACCATGTCCCCATGTCACTTCTTGGTGTCTCGGCCTCACAGAGCACAACCCAAACACCCTCTCCAGCATTTCTCCCAGCAGCACTGCCCACAACAGAGTATTGCTTATCTCCCCTGAGCACTTTGCCTGGTGGAAACATGCAGGAGCCGCAGCTAAAGCTTGTTTTAACCGCATTTCTACATGATCCTCTTCTGCAGTTTGCACTGGACAGATGGGATTACCATCCATGCAGCTGCACATTAGTGCCTTCAAGGCAGACAAATTGAAAAGGCTGCTGTCAAAAGAATTTTCTTACACATACCAGCTAAATTAATCTTCCACACCAAGAATGAAAAATAATTATCAAATACAATCACTGATGTAGCTAACATGGAGAAATCCTTCAATTTTGATAGCTCTTTCCTGAAAAGATGCAAATATTCACATTTCCTAAGTCTGCAATCTTACTATGTCACCCTACTCTTCCACATGAGCTCCTCAGGCTATAGAGGTTTCAGCAATACCATCATCTTAGAAACTTCCCATGTATGAAACTCCTTCTAATTGTTCTTTCTGTGCTACTGCAATTGTGTCAGAGCCATTCTTCATGGAGCCTGTGGAACAGGCAGCTGATTAATTCATGTTAATTTTGATTACTTCTGAGAAGGAAAAATGGACGAGGGAGAGAGGCTCACAGCCCAGCCCCAAAGTGCAGCATGGTAAATCCAGGGACAGAGTCAAAAATGCAGATTACTGGCAAAATCCACAGACTGTGTAGACATCATGCCCTTGATCACCTACCTGCCTTCATCTTCCTCCAGCTCTTGGGTTATGGTTTTCCTTCTTTTTATGGAAGACTTTGGGCAAGAAGAGAGAGCCATGCACCATTTATAGCTGAAAATCTTCCAAATGAAGTGTGGTGTAAGACATGCTCTGAACCCACGTTTTTGAAGTGTAGAGAAATTCCTTTTAGTCCTTTCTGGGCAATTGCTACACACAACCTTTGATGAGTGCACCTTTGTCCTTCATGGCAGGTATCCAGCTTAGTGTTAATTGATACCAGACAACCCTAGAAGTTTTTTGATTAACAAAAAATAACAAATTTTTGCAGCCAATTACGGCTGCAAAACTCTCTGAATAGCAGTTACCATGCAAGTTTTCCCCTGAAAGAGGAGAAACTTACTTGGTGATGCTTTTCAGTGAACCTAGAGCAGCAGTCAGGAATTATGATTTTACCACACTGCTCCTGGACAATAGTTCCGTGACAGCAGAAAGAAGAAACTGAATTAGAACAATTTTTTTCAATTGTGAAAATCTGAGGGAAGTCTGACAGCAACACAGAGCCCAGATTGCTCTAGACTAACCTGAAGATATGTCTCTGTACTTCAAATGAAATTTGAATTGGATTTTTAAATCAAAGTAGGAACTTCAAAAAATGTCCAAATCAACCAAAGAAAATAACCCAACAACACAAATCAACATGGAAAACCATTTATTTCATCTCTATTGTCTCCATGCAGAGCAGACCAATACAGATGAAGGGGGAAAATGCATAAGAGCAGCTGAAAAAATAGAGCTAGAAAATACAATTCTCTCTGCATTTCCAAAAGTGACAAATGTAGTGGAGTGATGCTCCATTTCCTCCCAAGGCTCTCAATCCTCAGCCCCAGGGCTGATGCAGTGGAAATCCATTGAACCCCTCCCTCCCACAAGCCCCATGCAACCTCCTACTAGGGTATCTTCCCAAGAACCACAGACTATCCATGCTTGTGATAGCAGCCAAGAAAAACAGCTCAGAAATTCTTTCTTCAGTGTCATCCACTTCACATTCCTGAACGCTGAGTATAAAATCCTGACTGTGGTTTTCAGTCTTGGCAAGGCTCAGTGCTGATGCAACAACGCCAACTCATGGGCACTCACCTGGCAATGCCTCAACTTAAATGCCAGCCTTATTTTGGGAAAGAAATCTTGAGAAACAGCAGGCACATCTTTCTGTGCAAGCCTGCTTCCTCCAGAGCCCTATTACAGAGTCTGCCTAGCTGCAGTCCCTGGGCAGGAGGAACCCCCAAAGCTAGAACCAGAGGGTTGGCATACTCCCCCAGTCCCTGGAGGCTAACTGGATTAATCATCCTTCCAGGAAAGCAGGAAGTGGATGCTACTTTCAGACTTCATGACAATTGAATGATAGAGAGTAGTTGGCACAGGAAGGCAACTTTGTAAAGAGGAATAAAACAATTGCACTAAGCCTCCCTCATTGTTGCAGTGAATCTAGTTACTAATGTAAGTCCTGGGTAAGGAAAGCTGAAAAAATTTCAGACAGCAGTTCCTGGGCAGACAGAACTGCAAGCATGAGCTCTCCAGCACTCACTGAAAAGTAGGACAGGAGCTGTCATAAAAAAGAACTGTGTCAACAGTTCAGGAATCTCTTAGGGAAGTAATGCCTCTGCTGTGGGCAGCATACCTGCCTTGCTGCTCTGACCCAAATCGCCCTCTCAAGGCATGAGCCCTCTCGATAAGGCACGAGCCCTGTGCAGTCTGGAGAGCTGTACTGCTTTACAAAAGCTGTTAAAAGACTGACCTAAGTTGGTACAAATCACACTGTGGCACCTGTTTTGTGTTCAGTGACTCCGCTAGTTCAATCAGATTTGTTTTTAAACAAATTTAAGCAAAGCGAGGATAAGCTCTACAGAAGGGATGGTCTAGTAATTGTGCACATCTCTGTGGCAATAAAACATCCCTGTGGAATTATGGCCTGGTCAGCCTTGTGAGCTGGGATGTAGGAAAGCACTAGAAATTTTATTTATTTTTATTGGTCTCAAATTGCCAAAAATTTTATCCCAAGCATCACATAACAGAAAACTCCGCTTAAAGCATATTTACTGTCACCCTTTCATATCCCTTTCTCACCTTACTTAAAAATATTTCCACCAGCAGTTTCAGCCTTCCCATTTAAGGGCTGTCAGTATTATTTCTTATTCATTCATCCTCAACAGATGAACTCCACTGTGAGGTAAGCACCCCAGAAATAGGCTACCATCTACGGCATACTCCTAAATAATCTACACTGAGCAGAGGAAAAGCTAGCCAGGAGTTATCAGCTGCTGACCTGGCTGTAGTGTTCAAGCACCTCTGCCATGTCAGTCTAGGGATGCTGTACCCCGCTGGGCAGGGCAACCATGCTACACCTCAAGAAAGCTCTGAAACACAGTGTGGGGCAGATGGTGCATGAGTCTGGTCTCAAAAGCAGGCTCAGAAGCGTGTTCAGCTAATGTTTATGAGGAGAGAGCTCAGTCAAAACAGCTACGTGGCTTTCCTTCCAGATGTGAGCTGGTAGTATGGCACTGGAAGAAACATTTACTGATCATTTATTAGATAAACAGCTGGGCTCTGCTGGCTACTGGAGTGGTTAGGGCTGAGGGAAGTAATCTCCAAGTTGAGTCATTTAATCATAGTGACCTACCCTATAGTGCCTCAAGCTTTTGGCTCAATGTCAACATAAACAACCACAAAATAGACCAAAAGAGCTGGACTGCTGAGGCCAGTACTACCTTTAGGAACAAGTGGTGTCAATGAAAAGCTGGAGATCACGTTGGAAAGGGTCTCTTCCCCTCTATCTCATAGCACCATTAACTTCTCGTGGGTAGGGGTTTCTGGCTAAAGCTGTTTATTGTTGCTTTGTCATGCCTGTTCTGCCTCCAGCCCTTTAAGTGGTAGGAAAAATCCTTTATCTTCATCAGCTACAGGAATCACCTCTGTTGTTTTCACACAAGAGCTTGGGAGGTGCAGTTCCATCAGAATGAACCGAATGAAACATTATTCATTCATTGTGGAGCAGTTGTTCAGTTCATTTCTGCCCAGTGTATCTTTTGCTCCATGAAAACCAACCAAACAAAAAAAAAAGAACAGAAGCCCTCATGTGTGGATTTAGCAGAACAGGGATAGGAGAGCCAGGGAATGAAGTCTTGCACAGCCAGACCTCTCTGTCACCTGCTTCTCATACTAGCAGCCAGATCTGCGCGCACACACGTAGGAAGTAACATTAGTGTTCCTTATTGCTTTGTAAAGCTCAGAGTCACTGTGGTGGCTCTGGGAGGCATCATGAGGTCTGCGCAGAGGTCACTCAGTTGTGAGCGCGAGTAGCACCATGACTGTAATGCCTGTACACAGGAGCAGAATTTGCTGCAGGGAATTCCTGGGAAAGAAACAGCAAAATTAGGAGGAGCCATAGACCAATCCCCATAGGCAGCAGCAAAGAGGTTCTCAAATCCTTTGTTCTTTGTCCTTCCAAATCTACCACATGGAGAACACGACAGCTGTATGAAGTCACTAACACAGATGAGAAGACTTTCCCAGCACTCCAAGCAAAGAAGTTGTCTATAAACTGACATGTACTTTTTCCACTAAGCTGGGAGGCCCAGCTCCAGGCTTCAAAATCAATTTAAGCTGATTCAGTCATGCAGCTATTCAGATACATATTCATGTCCTTTCACTCACGAGGAAACCAGCACTTATGCAGCATGTGCACAGACACTTTAGGGACCTCATCCAGCTAACAAGTACAGTTACAGAAAAAATAAATTATAAATTTGGCCATTCTTTTAGCACTATCTCAGGTTTATGCTGGATTGAAGTGACTGTGTGCCTCCCACCTCTGCATATTCTGCTAACAACCTCTGCCAGCACAAGAGGTTACCAACCCAAATTAACATTTCTCTACAAAAGGTTCCTACTCCTCAGATAGAACTATGGAGCTGGTTTTTGGGGCACCATATCAATAAAAATTAACTAGGTAAGCCAAGGCATCTTATTTAAACTACTAAAGTTACTTGTCTTATTACAACTAAAATAGGAGGGAACATTCAGGTGCAGCTCTGCCAGCAGATCTGAGAGGGCCTTTACTGTGGAACAACTGGATTTGGACCTGCTACAGCCTTAATTAAACTGCAGAAACTAAAATAATACACGAGGGAAACCCAATTGTACTGGAGTATATATATCAGTGCAAAAGAGAGATGTCTGAGGTGGAATACAATGACAGACTATGAAATGCTGAATGATAAAGAGAAGAAAATTATTACTTTTCTACTCAAACAGCAACACGGTGATATCTAATAAAAAAATCAATAAGCAAAAGTGTAAGAACCAAATAATAAGATGCATCACTTAACACAGTACAGTGAAACTCTGCAAACTGCTGCCAAAAGGAGGTTGCAGAAGGCTGAACTAATGCATAGGGTCAGAAAGGGATGAGAGGAGCATGTGAAGGATGGATTCCCACATGGTTACTAGACATACACACCTCTGCAGGGCCCTGATTCAGACAGTCCCTATACCAGTACATGCCAGAAGCTGAAAAGAGAGACTGGGCAGTGGTGTCCTTACTGGACATGCTTCCAAGGAACTGGTTTTAGCTGGCCCTGCTATGTACTGTGCCTGAACAACTTCTGGGACTCACCCAGGGGAAGGCTCTCACATTTTAGAGGGTCTTTGTGGTCCCACAAATGCAGTAGATAGCACAGCAGTCTACTTTGATTCTAGCATTGTCCATAGGATTTAGAAAGCTGGCATTCAGGCACTTCCAGAACAGGCATAGGGAGGGGTTATATCCCTGCCCCCTGGCAGCAAGAATTGCTGCAGGGAACACTTACCAAGGATTCTTTTCCTCCAGGAGATCAGGCACAACATTTACCAAGGCAATGTACAGAAATCCTCCAGAAGTGAAAGGGAGGATCCAGGCTACTGTTTCTCCTGCATAAATACAGAACGCTTTGATTATTACTGAGACAGAGCCACAACACAAAAGGGAAAGAAGATACACAGGGATGACAAGCACTGCCTCCCCCCACTTCCTACAGATGTTCCAGGGAACTTTACCTGCTCCTTTTGGTGACTGAGCACATATTGCAAAGCAGGCTCCTAGAATTCCCCCAAGAGCTGTGGAAAGCTGCATCTTGGCTGCACTCCAGCGGTCAAAGCCAGCCCGAAGTAGGATTGCAAAGTCTCCAACCTAAGAAAACCCAAGAGCTGACAGTTAATAAACATAAATACTAAATTCTCAGTCACAAAGGCCATTCACAACAAGGCCGGTGCTTCAAGACTGTCCCTGGTTTTCCATGTTGTCAGTCTCCCAGAGGGAGCAGCTTTCAAGAGGACAAGAAAATGTTACCCAGACCCAGACCTCCTCTTAGCAGATGAAACACATTGTAATCCCCCTCATGATGGCAGGATAAAAAGCCCTCTCACCTCATGTGGGATTTCATGCAGGAGAATGGCCATTGTGGTTAAGAACCCAACCTGTAGCAGAGAGAAAGCGATTAGGAAACAATCCCAGTATTCTTGGATGAATCCCATCAGGTCCCAAACACTTACAGGGATCCAGCTGGAGCAGCAGATCCTGCACAAGTGTAGGGTTGACTGGGAGTTTATAATTCTCACAGTCATAGTCCTCCAGCTCAGGGCAACAGGAACCCCATAGCCGATCATCAGTGTTGAAGACCAAAGCAAAAATGTATTAAACATCTCTGCCTTGTCTATGTCCCTGTTTCTCAGGTGACCATCCTCATAATGTTATTTCTAGACTGCCTTTTGAGTAGATGAGGGTCGAAGAACTAATTCATCCCCTAATGCCTGTACAAATGACTAACATGTCCCAAATTTGAAGAAGCTCTGCATCAGAGGATCAGGATAGGGTTGGGTTTTACTGTAGCCTGCATTTTCTCAGAAAATTCCAGAAAGTAGGAAGGAACTCTTCACATTTCTTGGCTGTTTTGCATGCTGTATCACACTTGAGACAAGGCCTCTCCATTTCAGAACACAGCTGGGGACAGAACCCTTACCTTTCTGCTGACCAGGAAGCTGGCTGCTACTGCCAAGCCGTGTGTGAAGTTATCAATGGTGTTGGCCAGCAGATTGAGGTATCCACTAATCTGCAAAGAGAATGAAGAGCTCCTGATAAAGGAAGACACATGAGAAGATAAAAGAAAGCACCTGGCTTAGACATGGGTTAAGCAGTCATGATCAGATGGGAAAGGTCAGAACACGATACTTCTGCTGAAGATCCTAAACTATATCAGTGTTTGAGTACAAATTAAGTGTAATTTTTTGCTTTAGAGTAAGTTTTAGGGTAGGCAAGTATTGTCTGAGATCAGAATAATTGCCTTATATAAATGACAAAAAGCTCTAGAAACAGAAAAAGTAGAAAGAAAAAGAAGAAAACCAAAATGCAAGAATATATTTAAGTTGAACCAATTTTAGGTAACACTGACTAATTTACACAGGTGACTGGCTTTGAATATGACTTGATCTTGTTTTCAAGTTATGTACTTTAATATCCAACTGTCAAATATCTCCTCCTCAAGAGCTGGCAAGAACAATGCAACAGAACAAATGCTGCTGGAATTGCTTTCTATAACTGAATAAATCTTCAAACATTTTACCAAAAAAGTTCATGCTTGTGGGTTTGCTTTCCCTTAACAAAGAATCAAAAGAGAAGATAGTGATGACAGTCACCAAAAAGCCACCTACTAGAAGGCTGGATAGCATGTATCAGCATTTGCATATGAACACATTCCTTAAAATTATAAGCATAAAGCAGCTGCCTTTGTCAGAAGTCCATCTCCATGTTAGACTTCCCTATCATTCTAACTAGGGTCATCTCCGAACAAAATCTGACTATTTGACCTGAAGTGATTATCACCCCAGCTCTTCAGCTCACAGGTCTTTGGGTTTTTTCCCATCATATTCAACAAAAACTACTATGTGTGCATCCTGAGATACTGCAGTTCACAACTTGGCACTTCAGTTTAAATTATTATTAAACCAGATGTTAGCCCATGTATCAGGCTGTCTCTGGACTGCAAGAACTCCAGATACAGGGCAGTATCCAGTGAGTGGGGAGACTGTATAGAGACTGTGAAGCATTGACATCTTACTTCATCATAGTATCAGAAGCCAAAGTTCAGCTGGACAAGCGCAAGTGCTGATGGATTTCATTAGCTCTTTTTAGTCTTGCGCTCTTCCCTGTTTCTATCAACTCTGCTCGGGGAATCTTTTCTTTCTGTCATTTGTATGCCATAGCTCAGGAGATTTCTGTCCAATCTCTCTCTCCAAAGCACCACCTTTCTGCAAGGCACTTTTACTGCACTATCTCTGGACACTTTTGTAGTCTCTAAATTTTTTAAAGTGCATTGGTGATTAAATATATAAATAAAGGATTAAGAAAAGCCCACTTTTAAGTAATAATCTAAGTAACATCTCCACAAATAATGCAAAAGAAGATCCTTGCTTGTTTTTATAAGAAAGGAAACACAAATAGATGCATGCAGGCAGACCCAAGAATGCAGCGGTTTTACTTCTCATTCTTCCTACTCTCATTCCTAGACAGCCAAATATGACTGTCTAAAATTCTCCTTTTCATGTTGTTTTTTACGTGGTGGCGTTTTCCCCACAGGATAATAATAATTACTCACAGAAGTTTTACACAAAAATGCTTTCCTATACCACCGTATAGGGAAAAAATAGACTTCATGATTAAAACATTATGACTTTTTGTTGTCAGTGGCTTGGGCAAATGCTGTCACTGAAAGAAGCAAAGCTTTGGAGTGCTCAGAAATAAATTGGGTTGATTTGACAGTTATGAGCCTCTGACATTTACATTCTGCGAATCCCTAATAGGATGTTCTCGTTGCTCATAAAGAGCACAGCCAGATGAAGTGTTTCTGTTCATGCTTCAGAATTAATGTCACTGTATAATAAAATATACTTCACAAATCAACAAGGACCCCACGTGCCACAGGCAGAAAGAAAGAATAAGCAAGGCAAAAGTACTGTACAAAATGTTTTTACTTGTTGAGGGAATAAAGGCTGCAATGAGGGACAGAACTGACCTATGTTTGCGTGCAAAGGAAAACTCCCTCCTGCTCTTTTCAAGCTAGGACAGATTCTAGCAGCAGCTAAAAAGCAGAAGTTCTAATATGTATGTGTGCAATGGTCAACTGATTACAACTTACTAATCATTAAGCCCTGAAGGGTGACTTTGTTCATTTAAATGGTATCCTTCCCTTTTTGTTTGCTGAAAAAATAGGGGTTTCTGAGTGAATAGTAGAACCAAAACAATCTGTCATGCTATGAATTTCACTCTTTTCCTCAAGAGTACCTTCTCTGGTTCTGGTCACTTCCAGCAACACTGTTCCCTGCCTGTCCCCTGCCCAGCCTGCACCACATCCCCAGCAGGCCAAGGCAGTGAGATTCACCCGCCAAGCTGCAGCTGAGCAGATCTGCCGGGCAGCACGCCACACCCGAGTTCTGACAGCAGCCTTCAACAGGGCAGCAGTTTGCATTCCTCCTCTCCTGTCATGCTGATTTTTACGGAACTTGCAGAAATTTGATCACCTCGAGACTCCTATCCTTTCTTGAACTCAAGGAAAATTAATTATGGGTTCAAAAGTTATTGAAAATGAAGGGCAGAACAGATGGACAGACAGATGGAATGACTGCTTATGTTGTTGCCTAAGGAAACAGGCTAACAACGCAGGAGTATCTTGGTAGGTTTGATAATTTCCACCCTACCAGGAAGATTTTTAAAATATTCAGATTATATGATCAAAAGGTAGAAAGTTAAAACTACACCCATTAAGTATTTAGTTTCTAATCCATGCATATCGACAACTGTCTGTGAAACTGAACAGGTGTGTTAGGATTTTAAAGCTAGAAGGGCTCCCCATGGTTGTCTAAACCTTCCACATAACACAACTGTAAGAATTTAATTTCTGCACTAAGATCATTGTTTCTTAACCTATAATGTACTCCGTAGAGAGCAGCTTAAACCACAGCTTAAAACTCACAAATGACCAAAAAACTGCTATCTCTAAGGTAAGTTGATCCACTGGCAAGTCACCTGCAGTTAGAGAGTTGTCTATAAGTTCTAGTCTGCTATTGTAACTGTAACTATTCAAATTTAGTCATTCCTCTTACATGGGTATTTCTACACTCTAAGTCACCCTTGACCTGACATGACTACAGAGCTAAACAAAACCACTTATCATCTACTGCAAATTTAGAATATTATTTCTTTCCTGACCCTTTTACAAATTAGCAGTAGCATTTTGGATATTTGGAACAGCACTACTGGAAAAAGTCAGATAGCTGTTTCATTACTCCTATACAGAAAGAGGAATTCTCAACTCTCCTCTTACATATTATTTCCTACACACCCATCCTCCTGGCTGTAGCATCATAAGGGAAGAATGAGTTCAGAAAATTTCCTACTCTAATTCTCATACCTTTTTCCAAGGCATTGACTATCTAGAAATTATCCCTATCTTGTAAATATGATCTGCATTCTTTCTTAATCTATTCCTTATAATTGCATGTATCAAAACCTGTTAAAAATTCAGCACTTTTGAAGAAGTTACTCAGTTTAGCTGCTATCACTGACTTCATGCAGTCACAATGTGCCATTTATGTAATGCAGTACCTGCAAATGTGAGGATATACTGTTTTTATAAGTAATGACTTAGACAAATCATACCCACCAGTGAACAGATTTGAGGGGGGCTGCATTAAACCAGTCCCTCTTGATAACATAGAATAACAGATTTTTAATACAGCTGATATTAGCAAAATTTATTAGAATGGGGGAGAAAGTTATGTTTTTATATACATTTTTCATGACCTTTATTAAACAGTTATGCCCAAATAAAAGGCAAGGAAAATGTCTAGTTAATAAAAATTTATCTTACATAAAATCATACTAATTAGCATTAATTACATTATTATTTTTTATAATAGGACCATGCCCTGAGCAGCTGTATTCCCTATCAGTGTTTAATTTCTACTTGAAATCGGTAGTCTATAGTTCCTTATATAAACCCTTCCAAAATTAGGGCACAGTGTTTCATAACCCAGTAATATTGCTGTCTTCACTACTATCACCTCTAGAAACATCCACATGGCACCTTGCAGTTTGGGCAGTGTTATGTACAAATTACATGAATGTGACAGATGTCAAAAATACTCAGTGACCTCAGCGTAACTTTCATGTGTAGGAAGAGCTACAAAGTTACAGCAAAACAGATTTAAAATAGAAACACTGAAAAGCCTCTGACTGACCACATATCCAGCTCTGGGCTAGTTCATGCAAGCACACGTTCTGGTCATAGTTACTCTCATACAATCTTGCACATTTTTATGGGCTTTCAAACTCAAACTGTAGGTCCTTCTTCACCAAAGTGGTTGTTTACTCTCTCACTTGTAATGTTCACCCAGACAAGGGTTTTCCACAGTACAAAGATAGTAACATTCAGCTGAAAGCAAGGCTAATGTAAAGGTTATCCACTTCCCAATGGAACAGGACTCCTTTTCCTCCTCCACCTCCAATCTTATGAGCTTGCTGATCTCCCTTATCCCAGCACTACAGGCTGCCTGTCTACATGCCAAGCTGATTCGAGAAGTTAAGTTAGGAGAGAAATAGACCAGGGGGTGGGAGGTGGGTGTGTGGGTGTAGAAAAGCAAATTCTTTGCCTGTTTAGCTCCCTGAATACACTCACTGTGAGGTCAGATGAGATCCAGTGCAAAGGAAGCAATGGGAAATGCAGGTTCAGAGACAGAAGTGGACATGAAGACCTTTTTGGCAGCAGAAAAACTGATAATCTGAGAAACCAAACTTTTAAGTTCTACAGTGGGTAGCTTCAACACACTTCCTAAAGGTGTCAAAACACTTCCCAAAGGTGTCTTAAAAGGAAAAGTGCAACTCACAATCAGTACAATGCAGGCACTAGAGAACAGAGATATCATGGTGCAAAAAATTTAGCAAATAAAGACATATTAACTGTAAAATACAGAGTAACAAAACATGAAATTCTGTATTTTGGTATCAGAATTCAGCCAAAACACACATCATCAGACTTCTGCCTTTATAATACTAACTTTGCCTCTTCTGCATAAGCTGCAGGGTAGATTTTCTCCAAGTCTGCTATTTCCTCCCTGCTGTGACCAGGACAGACACACTGACAGAGCAAAATTAAGCACAACTCAAATGCTGAGCTCCCCCCTTAGGCACAGTTCTTTCCTCAGACAATTCCTGACTAAAAAGCAAAGGTGAGTTTGTGGGTCTCTTACCTTGATTCTGTTGTTTGTTGGACCAGACTGGAGGGAGGAGCCATTACACTGAGCTCGCGCTCTTTGGGACTGGCCTGCCACCTTCGGCAGGGGGCAACCACTTCCATTGGGGATCTTTCCAGATGGTGCTTTGGAATCACAGTCCTAAATTAGGGCAAACAAACTTGTCACTGAGTTTTCATCAGTGATGAATGAGCATGAATCAAGATCAGAAATCCAACCTTCACCCGTAATCTTTTTGTCCTAACAATGCTAATCAGCAGCTTTGAGACCCCGGTTCATTAACAACTGCCAGATTCAGAGAGCATTGTGACATCTGCCCTGAAAGACAACAAGAGCTAAGACTTCTCAGTCCTCAAGAGAAGCAGAAAGAGGAGGAACTGGAGTCACAGCCCCTCGGCAGGAGTCAGGTTCCACTAGAAAGACAAGGGACTAAGCCTGCCCCTCCTGCTAGCAGCTGCTGCCCAGAGAAATACAACTACTTCTGGGCAAGAGATGGGGGGAAAAAATCTTGTTCTCCCCAGTGCATCAGAGTAACTATGTTTACAGAATTATTCTATGGCTGGCATCATCATCTTCCAAACAAGAAGATATTTATCTAGGATTTCAGCGTCTCTCTAAATGAGAATATGAAGTTCCTTTCAGGCAATAAAGTCTCACACGGACTCAAAATTAACACCTAATTGCTCTTATGTAGTGCCTGACCCACAGTTTCACCTCTCAAAAGTCATGGCAAAGCAAGGACTGAACAGTCTAAAGGAGCTACAACTAGGAGCTGTGCAGATGTCTGAAGACTAGGTGTTTTCCTCTACCTTGGAATTACCCTCTGGTACCTCTGTCTACATCTCCCCTTTATAGCTGGGTGACTCCTCTGAACTTAGAATCACCTGGCCAATCATAAACTCCTACCACACAAGGTTACCCAAACAAACATCTGGTCCAGGCCATAATCAAGAAGAAACATCTTCAAGAAAGCTGGCCTTTGTCCCAACTGAGGACCCAGAAGGAGAATTAGTCATGATGGGTCAGTGGAACATGCATCAGCAAGCTGCAACCCTCAAAGCTTACTTGAGCAGAAGTCTCATTTGCAGAGTGCTCCAGCTCCCAGCCCCCATAAAAGAGAAGCTCTCTTTTACACTTACCACATAAAGAACAAAACCAAACCAGAAGTGAGAAATCTCAGTTACAACCACAAACAAAAGCCTGAAGATGAAACCTACTCCTACAGACCAGTGGCAAAAAAGTGGCAAAAACTCCCAAACGGCAATGACAAGGCACTCACAGCTACAGGATCATTTCCTGATGCTGTCAGAATAGGGTCAGATATCTGTCAGATAGGGCAGATGAGGTGTTTAGTACAGACCTTCAAATATAAGAGCACTCCCTCCCCTCAGGCTGGTAACTTACCACACCAGGATACTCCTCTTCTTTCTCTAAGAAGATCTTTTCTAGCACCAGGAAGGTCAGGAAACCAATGATCACCCAGAGACCCAGAAGCTTCTGCTGCTGAAAGCTCTGCCCTTCTCCTGAAGGACAAAAGAAAAATCTTCATGTCTCTATTGAGTACACATTTTTTCACACAGTTCCAAGAAACAATAAATGACAATGGAAAACTCCCTGTGAGGTAAGAGGAGTAAACATATCTCAAAGCAGATTAGTTTAACTTGCTCATTCTTGATCTAACAGATACCATCATCTTGTGACACTCAGAGTGAGAGCTACCATCCCTTCTTCTGCACTAGCTCAACCCAGAATATTTCCTGACAACACTGGGAATTTCCCTGAGCTCCAGAGGCAAGTGAATACTACATCAACAAAAATTCAGCAGCTATACCTACTGAGCAGCAAGCCCTGACATGAAATCTGCCATTAGTGGAGTTACAGACTCACCTTCCCCTTTCTGCCACACCTAGGCAAGTTATTAAGCCCAAAGCTATAAACTTTCTTTTCAATTACAGCCAAGCTTGTGAGATAATAATCCATTCAGCCTCGCTGCAGAAATAGAAATTGCATTGAAATGTAAGAACAGAATGACTCTGTAACAGGACTTACATGGGTCAAGGAAACCTTTAAGCTTCAGGACAGTCTGGCAGAAGCAAACAAGCTTGAGCAGAAGACAGAGTAATTTGGGAACCACCGTAGAAAACAGTGAAAAAAAGGACAGCAGGTTCTGCTGACAGTGCTAGAGCTGTGAGGGAGAAGAGGACTAAAGGCCCACCAGATTTGAAACCCCAGGACATAGGTGCAAGAAAGCCTGGGAAACCCAGGGCATGATTTTCCCTCTCTCACATTTTCAGCAAGGAAATGACTTCTTGGTTTTTCAACAGGTGGGATGCAGCAGCACTTGCCTTTTATGATAACAGTTTGCTGAAGCAGAGAGATACAAACATACAAACAGGTTTCAGCAACCCTGGCTATCTAGGGATGAAGGAGTGACACTGATACCACAAGGTGTATACCAACTCAAACAGTGTTTAGTTTGCTGGCAAACACAAGTTTCTGTCACCTGCATTTGCTTTTTCTTCCCCTGCCCCACCCTCCAATCTTAATTACGGCTCTACAGAAAATGTTCCATGATTTCTCATGGAGCAAAGATTGAAAAACATGAACTCCCATAAATCAAAGCCTCCAAGAGAGGGGCAGATTTGTAAAAAAGACGCACCTGATCACCAGCTAAGATAGTGCATGCGTTAATGTACAAGACCACGTACACATTCATAACCTCCCATCAGGTTAAAGAAGCATTCCCTTTACTTACAGGGAGGACAAAGGGAAATCAACAGAGAATTATAGGAGTTCAGGGCAAGACAGGAAAAGCTGATAGACGAGAGAACCATTCCAAGTTACTAAACATAAAGAAACCATGGCCAACTGAGGAAGCCTCTAATTTCAAAGCCTTTGGAGGACTGCTGAGTACAATGATAAAGCAATACCTGTGTGTTTTTTTTATTCTTACATCCTTCCCAGGGCATTTGCTCTTATATATTGCTTGAAATAGGATACCAGCCTAGACCAGTTTTTGGGCTGACCCAGACTGGCTGGTCTTGGGCTTTAATGATTGAACAGACTCACAAAATGTAGCAATAGCCATAACACAAGCTGCTTCCAGGCACATAAGGCTTTCATACCTGTCGTTGCACTGCATGTGTAGGCCCAGGCTTCAGGAAGCAGGTGCAGAAACACATTCCCCAGTAGTCCACCAATTGCAAAACTCAACAACTGCTTCAAACGGTGTGACCCAGCTAAAGGAAAAATAAAAGAAAAAAGAAGCAGAAAACTGATCACTTGTCAGCCAGGAGCCAAAACATCTCCAGCTGAGATTTTGCACACAGAAACCCAAATTGGAAGATTCTGCAAAGTAAGCTTTCAAAGGAGAGAGCACAAACCAAATAGAGTGCAAGAAAAAGTCCTTGCACCACTTGGCTGGGACAGCAGTGTGTGGGAGGGTCCAGGACCACGCAGGGTGAAAAACAGTTCTCTTTGTACAAGCTCTACCCAGGGCTTACATTTGCCAAAGGACTCCCTTTCAAATTCACAGGTATGGACTAAAGCACCAAACACAGACTTCCCGTTTTAGAGAACAATGTTTCTGTGAGCTGGTTCTGTTCACCACTGTGCTGCTCTGTCACATCCCAGGACATTTGGCTTCAGAAAGGCCAATGCAGCTGGCAGGTTTACCTTCTGACCGCAGCGCAGCTCCTGTCTCAAGGGGGATCACCAGCAAGGGGAAGACCCCACTGAGCCCCACCATGAAGGAACCGATGAGGGAACAGATCCAAGCATCCAGCCGCTCGCTGCTGAAAAGGTGTCCCCAGGAGTCTGCCTCCTTGTCACACAGAGAACCAGAACTAGCAGCAGCATGACTCCTCGGGAGCTGCTGAGCTTCACAGGCCACGATCAGAAACAAGGAGAGTGTCCCATCAAGCAGAAGTTTTTGTTTTGTCATTGCTAAGTGGTCTCAGCCGGGCTGACCAATCTCTGAAAAGAGAAGGGGAAAGCAGTCCTGAAAACACGCTCAACCCTCCTTTCCACCATCCCAGAGGAAAGGCCTTGGCCACACCGACCCTTCCCTTCAGCATCTTAGCACAGGTATGAATACCCATGAGGACCACCTGAAACTCTTTCTTACTTCAACAGAGTACTAAACGACAGAGAGGCTTTTTATCAATGGTTGTGTGAACCTGCATATCAGACATCTTGGGAAAGCATGTGGCTTTCACTATTTCCCTTCAGGTGGGCTGGACAAGGACTCCAAGTAGCCTAGTTCTTGCCCTTCAGTGTCCCAAGGCTTCAGAAAATGTTATTGACCAGGGATGCTACCCAGGTAAGTCTTCTCTTTGCCATGGAACAGCATCCATGGGATAAATTAGGATGCAAGACAGGCAATGTAACCAAGGTCTGTAAACTCAGGAGTGGTGAATAGATGAGGAATGGGGTCAATTATTCACCACCTTGTCAGAAACAAGTGCTGACACCCATCCACATGGAGCCAGTGAGGGTCAGCTTCAAAACAAACAAATATGATCTTTCATCAGCAGGTAACTTGTGTGGTCACACTTCTCCAAAAATGGTAAAAAATTTTACATACACTCATCAAAAGACAGGACAAGTATTAAAAAGACAAATAATGGTTAAACAGCTCACATTAGACTCAGAAAATTCCCTGATATGAGAGGAGCTGGGGACTGGAAGGGGACTTGAAAAATACCGTATCTGCTTGCCCTGTTTTTATCCTTTTGTAAAAGGATGCTGGATTAGATGGTCTCAGTCAAAATCAGCACAGCTGTTAATAAGAGCTCTGCAGTCCCAAGAAAACTGGAGAAGAGCGCATGTTAGAAGAGGGAAATAAAGATAATTATACTCATTGACAAACAGGGAAGGAAAGCAAATTATGTAAAGGCTGAAGCACAAATTCTCCTTTAGAATCCAGAAGAAAAAGTGAAATGTGACAAGCAAAATTAATTTGGAAATGGGAGAAAATAGTGGGTTAGAAAAAGATAGACGTAACAAATGTTCACAAAATAGCTTTTGAGTGAGAGGTAATAACAGCATTCACCTGAAAGCATGTATGAAACCAGTCTAATCCCTGAAGCATTAGAGACCATCTTTGAAAATTTACAGGCGTATGGGAAGGGCACAAGAAGGCTGGAGAAGCATCATGCCTCACCTACCTTTATAAAAGGAAAAAAAAAAGGTGGGAGAAGTTACACACCAGTAACTTCAATCCTCTGAAGGATTCTTGATCAAATTAAATAATCAGTTTGTAGTTACCTATAAGATAAGAAATTGATAAAGATACCAAAGCATTAAGTAACAGCCAAACAGAAAGGGTCCTGAAATTCTCAAAACAAAATTCAGGGTCTTGGAGCCAATCTAAGGGCTCACAGTGGATGAAAAGGGTGGTGTTGCCCCTTGTCCCCCACCCCTTAATGAAGAATTGCCTCTCCATGCTCACACCAGACTCCATCAGTGAGCAGCATCAGAACAAACGAGAAGGAAAAACTCTCAACACTTTGCTAATTTCAGTCCCTGATTTCACTTTTAAACTCTCAACACTTTGCTAATTTCAGTCCCTGAACAAAAACACCACAGGAGGAAGGCCAAGCTGCAATTAAAAGCAATCAAAAAGAAATTAAGGGACAGGATCCCATGGTTCCTGTGAAGGAGATCACCAATCTCCAAGCAGAGTGACCATGGACATCAGGAGCGGGGATGCAAGAAGGAATGAATGAAGACACTGGCTTGGCTAGTTGCACAAGGACCCCTAATGCTATCACTTTTTTCTAAAAACAAAAAATAAAACCCCTCAACACAGCTAGTTTAAACCAGCTTAGGATTTTGTAGTGTCTTATTGCAGTGTTTTGATCTGGCTGCAGGAACCCCACACTTACCTACAACCTACTATCAAACCAATGTCAGTAAAAATCAGTACAAAATAGTGAACTAAGGGCAGGGGAAGTAGGTGTGGAATCAAATGGAAATGATGGAACAATAACTCCAACATGTCACAAAGAAAGAGCATATACTGATTGAGAAATTAATTCCAAGCCAGCAGGCTTATGTTGCTGCAAAGTAGGTTAATGTCATCCTGGGACATGGTAGTAGTGACATTGTAGGTCTCACAAAGGTGAGACTTTAGCCAACAGACTACATATTCTTCAACAGCCCCACATATTCTTTCTCATAGAACACATGCAAAAATGTGAGACATCACAGCGGAAAGAAACAACAATTAGAGTGTAGAGAGCATGACCTGGAAAAATGACCGAAGGACCTGGGTGTGTTTAGTCTTAAAAAGATAACACCAAAGGAACAGAACAGCCTGCATACATTAAAAGTCACAAGAAAGGGGGAAAGTGCTCAACTTTTCTTCCACATCAATTCAAATGGTAAACAATATTTAGCCTGGACATCAAGAAACAAATATACATAGTGCCAATGTGATGATATATTGAAACAGTTTATCTAGGGTGCAAAATCTCCAGCACTGGTTTTTGTTGTTGGTTTGGGTTGGTTTTTTTGGTTTATTTTGAGAAAAAGAAAGAGCTGATGCAGACACCATTTCATTGCGAAGATTAGATCCCTTCTTTGAAGTCCGTCAGCCCTACTCCACTTCCAACCCTGGAGTGGGCCTGATGGATGTCCTCATCCTTTATGATAGGATTAGACCTATAAAATGACTAAGAACTTTGTAAGGAACACACCAAAAAGAAATCAGAATTTATGCAACTATACATGCCTATGAAGAAGCAACAAACACACAGCTCAGCAATGATGGGAAGCAGCACAAACCTCTTCTGCAACATTACCACAGCTTTTGGGAATCAATCTGGAAAAGTAAACACTGCAATTGATTCAACAGGTCGATTTCTTGTATTTCATTCTCCATGCTCACAACCCACATAAGCCCCAAGGTACGCCTGAAAGGGTCTTTGAGACTGAGAGGCAATAGCACACAGGACAAAGGGCATTTCCAAGCCTCTGGATAAGGTCTGCATACTTGGCTTCATGTCCCTCTTCCAGACACAAAAATGATCAGGTTCCTCCAAAAAGGGACGGTGGTGGAAAATAAATGGGTATAAAGGTGTTGAAAACTGATTCCCCTAACTCATACTTGTGTTGGTCAACTTTCTGTGGCCCACAGGTCTTTATTCTGCTGTTACTCACATGAGGAAAAAACAGCATGTTTCTTTACTCCTGTGCAACCTGACCATCATTACATCATGCCTCAAGAACAACCCTGTATCTCATGCAATAAATTCCTCATGTTTATAAAATACCTGTGAGAAACTTGGTGTATTGTCCAGGACACACCTGGACAGTGTGAAATGCTCTTCGTGTCCAGCTAATTATTTAGAGCCTATTCCCAGCATTTGCTTATTCCTAACACATCATAACCATTTGCTCATAAAAAAACCTTTTAATCTCTACCACCCCTTTGCCTCTCCATCTCATTAGTACATTAGCAAAGTCTCTAAATTCAAACTGGTTGCTCCTATGACAAATACTTAAGAGGAAGAAAATAAGCAGTGAAGATTTAGTTGTAGGAAAAAACTTCTCAAGGGGAAAATAACACCCTGTCACTACAGTTGCAAAGGGTGGAGGAAGTCTCTGCCTACCCTTAATTTTAGACAACAGCATCTGTTTTAGGAACCCAGTCAGTGAACGTCTTGAGAAATTTCTAGAGAAAGCACTGCAGGTTCTCAGAGACATCTGTGGTCACAAGGCATAACCAAGTTTAGAGATGTGTTTTCTCTAGAAGGGTTTATCACATATTTAAGAGGATGCAACTCTCTGGGAGAAAAATAGCCAGTGGGTCCTTTACTTACCAGTTTTGACAATTACTCTGTCTGGGATCACAGCTCCCAGCTGTGCTTGATTCACAGCCTGGTGACCATGATCACTGGCAGCACTGTCTAGAGCACCACGTGTCTGAGCATTCAGCAGTCAAGTCTGCTCAGCTCCTTCTGCAACGGCCTCAGGACTGGAATAACCACTAGGTTTTCCCAGCCCAGAAAGAACAAATAAATGAGAACTTGCCATTTACACACCCCTAAGCAGGGGCAGAGGAAGCTGCACACCTAGCCAGGAGACCTATGAGGCTCCCAGGGCCTTGCCCACCTCTCAGTGCTCACCAGGCATCTCTGTACTAGGGAGTGACTGAGAAAACGTGGATAAAACTTAAAATGCCAGAGCAAAAACCTACTGGAAAAGAAAAAAATAAAATATTGATATGATGACTATTGTTCTATCTATTAGTCTCTTCCTAGACACCGCCTTCTCAAGCCACATAGTTTTTTCTCTGTCTCAGTAAAACTGCTCACTTCCACATAATAACATTTTACATGCTGTTCAGGGGAAAAAAAATCAGAAGAAAAGGATTTTTCACAAGTGTTTTGCCTGGAAGCCAGTTGCCTGGACTTACAGTTGCAAAAGAGTACTGCATGGAATGGAAAAAAGTTATTTTCCAGGGAGGAAGCATAATTTTCAGCCAAAAAATTCTACATGAGCCACCTCCTCCATTAGCCCCGTGGAGAGTTTTGAATTCCTCCTGGAAACTCTGACCTCGGTAGAGGCACAAAAGGTCTCCAGTACTCCCTGAGCAGTCCCTTCTCTCTGAATCACTGCCCATCTCTAGGGAATGCACTGCTCTGGTAGGACCCTTATTTTTGCCCCATCCCTCTCATAAAAAAACCACTCTGCACAGACTCTGCAAATGACACTATGTGCAGCTACAAGATGGGGATGAACAGGGTTGCAAACAATGGCGTATCACAGATTAGAACAAATTACAGACCCGGGGCAAACCTAGGAGCTGGCAAGGAAAGCATTTGAAACCGACCAAACACTAACGGAGTTGGGGAGACTGCGACTGCTTCCCCATCCCGCATCCGAAAGAGGGAAGTTTGAGGACCAGACAACGGCGTTCATTCCCTCTGGGCTAGGTGGGATTTCTCTCCTCACAGGCCGGGCAGACCGCCCCGCTCCCAACCCGTCCGCAGTGCCGCTGCCCTCGCCCAGCCCGGCCCGGGCTCCGGCCCCGCTCTCCCCGCAGGCGATCAACGCGGCGGGCCCGCTCGTGTCATTGTCTCTCGCATCGCGGATGGCACAGACAGCGCGGCTTTTCCATTAGACAATGCTGAGCGATGCAAAGTGAGACATATTTGCCGCGGGGCGAATTAGTACTGAACGCTGCTCACGCACCTTAGTAGAGCAGCACTAAGTGGCCGCCCGGGGTCCCTGTGCCACTGTGGCCGCGCAGACCTGGCCACCCCCCCCGCGGGCAGCCCCTGCGCCGAGACCTCGCGGCATCGTCTGCCGGAGGAGGGACTTCCAAAACTTTCCGGGCTGCGTCCCGCGGGGACTGAGCTCGCAGCCCCGGGCACGTCCGCAGCGGCAGCCGCACGGCTCCGCTGCCCCGGCGAGAGGCGGCAAAGGCGAGCTACAAGGGGGGACGCGGCCACGGGAGCCCCGGAGCGGGCGGCGCGCAGCCCACGGTCCCGCCGGGCCGGGACACGGCTGCCGGCGGCAGCGGCTCCGCCAGGCGCTCCCCGCCACGTCTTTCCCAAAGTTGTCCCTCGCTCGGCCGGGCTGGGCCCCGCCAGAGCCGGACTCGGCTGCGCTGCGTGCGGCGCTGCCCGCCCCCTCTCGCCCCGTCCCGCCGCCGCCCGGGGCTGAGCTGCGTCGCTGCCCCCGCCGTCCCCCCTCGCCCCGCGGCAGCTGAGCGGCGGTAGCCCCGCACCCCCGGCTGCGCCCCCCGGGCCGCCAGCCGCAGTTACCGTGCGCCGCCGCCTCCGCCGCGCTCCGGGCCCCGCTGCCATCCAGCCGCGGCTCGGCGCGGGCCTGCCCCGCCCGGCGGCCCCTCGGCTCCGCCTCCCCCGGCCGGCCACGTCGGTCCCGGCCTCCTCGGCTCCAGCGCCGCCGCCCCGCCGGGCACCCACCGCTGTCGCGCTGCGCTTCCGGCCGCCGCCGCTGTGTCCAGCCGGGCCGGCGGGGCGGGAGCGGGAGCGGGGCTGCCGGCGGCATGTCCACTCGGCGGAAACAGTCCTGGGACGCAGCCCCTAGCGGCTTGTGCGCGGTGAGGGGTCTGGGCGCATCCCCAGCGCAGGGTGCTGGCGCAGAAACGCGCGGGCTGCCGAGACCTGGACTTCTGTAACATCCTTGTTGAGATCTTTGTGCTTTATTTTTAATCTCCCTAAATGGATTATAAATTCTTTGGGCTACCGATGTGTAGAGACAAGCACCATGTGAAACCGGGTTTTGAGCAGAATTTCTAGAAGTTGTTAGAGGAAAAGAAAGTATGGCTGAGGTCTGAGCCTCGAAATGCTTTTAAAAGATACAATGACTTAAACAAACTTGCCTCCTCCTCACAGGTTCGTTGCAACCTTCACGATGACTTGTGAAAGCCCAGAGCTCCGCGATCACTGGTGTCCCGTTAGTGGGGAAGCCTAACCACGGTTCTTACAGAGATTTGCAGAAACTGCATGTGGTTAGGAAACTAGGTCAGAAGAGAGTAAAGATTTTCCTTTATACAAGCCAAGCTAGACTGGACCTATACTGTTTCCCATACAGACACTTTCCAAAATGTGCTCTTGTACCTTTAAGATCTATTTCTTACCATTATCCCTGAGAAGCAGAACTTGATTCTCGCTCCTGTTTTCGGAATGAATCCTATTTCCCAAGAAGGTAGTGCTGATGTTGGTGCTTCTTGCTACGGTTTCACCCGAGTCTCATTACATCATACCAATGTCATGCCCTGGAGCAGGAGTTAGGAATTAAGTCAGCCACAGTCGCCTGCAAGGGTTTAGCTGCTCTTTCTGCATTCATGTAACAGCAGGACTGTCCTACAGGCTACTGCGCTGCAAGTGCAGTTAAAGATCACTTGTATCTTTCTCACAAGAGAGATGTTTATATAGGAAGCTGAATTCTGAAAGCAAATTTTTAAGAGGAACTATTTTGAGTTTTGTTTTCAAATTGTATGATTTATGGTTCTTGTGTTCCACAGCTGCCTTCCTACTGCTTGAATAACTATCATCAGCCTTCCTGAGCCTTGCTCCAGTGACACAGTTCCCTGTGCCGATGGATCATAGCTGTGATTATCACAGTTACAACAGGCACTCCCTCAGGTAAACCAAACCACACCGAGAATTTCAACTATTGCAATCAGTAGTGGTACCATGGTCTCAGAGAAATGAGTGGGAGTTTGCTTTTGGCTTCAGTGATGCAGGAATTCACTCTGAGGCTCTCAGCTCAGTTTTTATGACATCCTGCTCTAAGTCAACACAGGAAGAATTCTGGATTAAACGTTCACTCAGTAGCTGGTGTCATCAGGTGTCACAGTTGGTGGCTGTGTAGTGAATTTTCAGTGACAGTCTAGAGATCCATATGAAATATCAGGGATCTGGGACCTTCCTGTTCCTCCCCCAAGCCAAAGAATCATTTCAACATGATTTGTCTGAAAATGACATTTAGGTTTCTGTATCCTTTACTGAATTATTTCCTCAGCTGAGGGGGAAAGCCCAGATCACTTTTAAAGGTAAACTAGCAAAACCAGTCAATATGTATTCAGTTCTCTTTGACTTGTAACTGATGTTCTTGCCTCCCTAATGTCCTTACTTAACTGTCTGCAGTGCTTACCCTTATTTACAACCTTTGTGGTCTCTTGTATCGTTCTCGCACGAGTGGGACAATGATGGTACTGAGGGAGCTTTCCAGATGAGAATTACAAAGAAAGAAAAAGTAAACTTATTATAATTCAGTGGCACCCATGAAGGCAGAGACATGGGGTACACCTCATACACAGCCCCCAAAGGCTGGCGTGTTGTGCATCCACAAAATGCAAGAAATGGCAGTGGAGCACAGCACAAACATTGGACAATTAATTTGGTTACTGAAAAATTAAGTCACTCGAAAGTATTAGTCAATTAATGACAAATGCTATATACATATTGATAAGGATATTATTATTATTATTATTATTATTATTATTATTATTAAGTCTTACTTTAATTGACAAAGGAGTATATTGTTAGCTGGGTCATCCATCTGGAAAATTCATTTACAGCATTCCGGCTGAATATATAAAATAAAAAAGAAATTAAAAATTAAAAAATTAAAATTTAAAAAATAAAATAAAATAAAATAAAATAAAATAAAATAAAATAAAATAAAATAAAATAAAATAAAATAAAATAATAAAATAAAATAAAAATTGTAAAAGGAAACCCGGCAAATCAGTGATGCCCACTCTCGCGGCCGGTTGCTGAGCATCCCCCCGGCGCTGCAGGCGCTGCAGTGGCGCGGAGCCCCCGCGCGGCGGCGCTGCCCACCCGCCGAACGGGGCCGCCGGGCCCCGGGCAGGGCGGGAGCGTCCGCAGGGGAAACGGGGAATGTCGCCCGCAGGGAAGCGGGTGTGACCCGGGGGTTGGATCCCATCTTTCGGACACGAGCAGCTGAACCCCGCGTAAGGCACCGGGGAGGTCGTGGCACCTGGCTGGCGCCGCAGGTGGTGGCTGAGGGGGGGAGCGGCCCCTGGAGTGCCCGGCCGGGCGCGGGGATGAGGCGGCACTGCCGGCGGACTGTCCCCACCTGTGCTGGCAGGACACGAACAACCCTAGCCCGGGGATGGTGCCGCACCTTCCCCCGTCACTGCGGCGCCATGGGAGGCTGTCCTTTAGCCGGACCCAGCCTCGAGTGTCTCAGAAAGCCTGGACAGCTTCTGCTCTGGCCGAAGAACGGGGGCCCTGCGGAGGAGCCTGGCTCCATTGCCACCGCAGGGGGGTGGTCTTCCCCAGAGAGACGTTTTGACAGCTGAATTTCCACCACAAAACTTGCTAATAAAGGGGTCAGAGCGGCTTAGTAAATTCATGCTTCCTCGCACCGAATCGTGCTCTCTGTGCTCTATCCTCAAGACCTTCCAAAACATACCTTTTCTTCTCATACAGTAAGAAACTCACTTTTGAAAAAGGGTGGGCATGAGTGGTGCCCTGAAACTGCACTGACTGCAGAGAGAAGGTATCACAGCCCCAGCAAAATCTCTGGAGAGGTCACATCAAAACATCTCTGGAGGGCCTGCATGTGTAAGACTTGATGTGAAGTACTGACAGAGGGCACAGGCATGCTGAGAAACAGGGGCAGACCATGAATGTGGACAGGGAAGAAAGATTTTTAAATTTCTCAGTAAAGGTTGTCCGGCTCTGGAAGAGATGTCCAAAGCTTCTATGATATCTGTTGGAGATTTTCAGCAGCTCAGCTGGCCTCAGCCTTGAGCAACTTGAGCTACTTATGAAGCCATGAGCAAGAGACTGGACAAAATGACCTCCCAGAGGTCCATGTCAACCTAATGTTTTCTATGACCTCTGTTCAGAAAAAAAGAGTACCAAGGGGCAAGTGAATTAGAGGGTGTGAAAGGAGCTGTGAGGCCCCAGCAGAGGCATTTTTGCCCGCTGTTTGGTGGGGGCCAAATGCAGTAACACTGTTGCCTGGAAGTCCTGCTCTGACTCATCCCAGGAGACATTTCTGCAAGGCACAGCAGAAAAGGAGAAGTGACTGCTGAGCCCTGAAGGAGGGGGGTGGGCAGGGGAGCTGGCCTCAATGGAAGCTCAGAACAGGGAATTTTAGTCTTACTCACCGCATTATTTTTGTATTTGGGTTTTCAGATGTAAAGATCAGTATTTCTGTCAGCATATTAGCTCTGTGTACACCTCAAGTTTGTCCACTAGCCCCAGTGACCCCTTTTCTGCCTGACTACACGCACAGACACACAACTTCCAGCTGGGAGCTCAGTCTGACTAGCACTTTACTAGTGTTTGTAATGAGTAATTGAACTGCCTGGGCAATGCTGTTTCATGTAGGCAGAGTTCAGTGTAGTTCTGAAGAAAGAAGAAGAAAAGAAGGGCCTGGTCTGAGAAAGATAAAGCCAGAGAGCAGGTTAGGGCAGATGAGTGAAATGTGGCAGATGAGTAAGATGTGGCAGATGAACAATAGAGGATTTACAAAAATTAGAATGGAGATTCATGCTGAAAAGGTGATTTACCTCATCTTAGCAAATGTAAGCAAGAAATGAAAAAGAAATCTATGCAGTAATGAAAAACAAATAGTGCTGGAAGATTTAGCAGAATCTGAATATCTAGCAGAAGACCAGCATGTATTTTTCCTTTGCTGAAGTTTCAGACTTAAGTACTGAGGCCACAGTACTGCCCTACCAAACTGGGTGTGTGTTTTGTGTTTGAGACACAATGGTCTTTGTCTTAGATTTAAATGTAGTTAATGGTGGATTCTGACCATGGTTTTCTTATGTTTTTCAGTGCTCAATAATGAAAAACCTGATTACTATAACCTAGCACATCTTCATGTCTCCAGGGTAGAGGCCCAGCTCTGGTTTCAGCTGGCAGAAGACAGGCTGCAGTTCTGCATACATATTTCAGTATCAATGCTGCAAGCATACACAGACTTCATAACCAACATTCACACTTTCATTCTCTGCACAGAGTGAGATCTATCTCTCTCCCTAGTGAAGGCCATATTGTGAATGCTGGTGCTGAGATTCACACTCTCAGCTACTGTGAGTAGTGAGAACTGTGCTGTCACTCACCTTGATTACTGTAAGCTTCACACTGTGCAGACCTACCTACCCTAGGAGGTAGAGTAGCCATCACTTGGCAGAGTTATAAGAGTATTAGTTTTAAGGCATGGTGTGAAGAGAAGGTTTAAATATCAGGCCTCTGTAATGAAGGGGTTGATGATTTCCAAAGCTACTGCTGTGGTTCAGAGCAACGCTTACCTCAAGCCAGAAGAGACAGAATTAGATTTTCCAGCTTCTTAAATTGAGGAGGATCCATTATTAGCATTGGCCACTCAAATTTTAAGTGCAGTTATTGCAGCCTAGTCTGGTTTTCTCCTAATGAGGAAGTCACAACAGCGTAGAGGTCAGTGGTTTACAGTCTCCTTCTAGACTCTTGATGAATCTATGCAGTCTCCATTTGGGTAAAACACAGAACTACCCAGTAGGTTGGTACGAATAGCTCTGTAAAAAGATCAAGAAGATCATCTCCTGTCGTGTTTCAGTCTGACATGCTGCAATATGAAATAAGTTCTGAAGGACGGAAGAAAACTATGAGATCAGGGTTTTTCCATTTCTGTTTGTCTAAGGTGACAGAAGTTGTATAAAGCTGGCACTAAAAAAAGTGCAATTGATAGCTAAGTTCATCCGAGGTACTCAAAGTAGGTGGGGGAAGCCCTTTTTCTTTCTTTTCTAGTTGACAAAGAAGCCCAGTACTGGAGCAATAGTAGGAGTGTCACACACAAGGCTGAAACTTAGTAGACATTATTGAAGAGGATTCAGAAGAAGAATAGCAAAGGGAATTGCCACTGATTCACAGCTAACATTCTACCAGTAATCTGAGAGAACTTGATGTTTTGGTTAAACAGAATAATTCACATGCAACCTCAAGAGGAGCAACCCCGTACACAGCAATGGTTTCCGGATGCTATGACCAAGGATGGAAATGTACAAGCATAAGTAAATTTAGCAGAAAATCAAGAGGACTAGTAGCAGAAGGAAACAAACAGCTTGGGGAAAGAAAGATTATGTAGAGTCCAACTCAAAGTAAGCCTTAGGAGGAGAAAATTGGGATGCAGGCATAGCATCTCAAAGATGAGGCCTGTAAAACTGAACTTAGTTGGATAGGGGTGGTATCAGATACAAAAGTGATAAAGATAGCTGAGGAAAGTTGTAAGATGTAGTACTGCCAAATCCCTTTTCAGTCCACAGTTTCATACTCGGTGGTTTGTATTTTATCTTTCATTTTGTGTTCTCAGAAGCCAAACCTCTTGGCATACTGAGAGGTCCTGTGGAATCTCAGCATCTCTTTGTTTCAGAAGTTTTTTATTAGGCAGCTTGAAAAATTTGGTAACAGGAAACTGACAAAATTGAAAAAACTGAACACAAAAATAAGAATCCCAAATTAATATTGCAGGGATTTAAAAATATTTTAACCAGCCATGACATTCTTAGGTTCATCCCATATTTCTGAGCTTCACAAGTTTTGCCCTATCAAAAGTGGGCTATGCACTGAACACAGTGCATTTTTTCCCAGCTCAGGCATTTACTTACACTGTGGAAATGCATCTGCAGGTTGGCAGAGCCAGTGGCCCCACAAAGATCACAGATCCTGAGTTTGAAAGCTTATCTACCATCCTCATTCCTTGCTATTGCCACAGACCTTTTCTCAGCAGTCTGGGGCTTTGCTCCCCTCATGCTGGGCTTGTCCTACACAGCTGCCCACCCCTGATAACACAGCTGAGGAGCCCAGAGGAAGTTGTACAAGATGCTTTTGTCAACACTCCTTCCCACACAGACCATCTCCCGTCTCCTTTGTTACTGTAAATTGACATCAGAGCTGCTGAATCACGATAGGGGAGTCACAAAAATGTTATTTATGTTGTAGAAACAAGCCCCTCTCCCTCTCATTTTTTCCTGCCTGTGTCAAAATGCAGCCACTGATTTTTGTCCTGGCTCCTCCTGCACTGGCACTTGAGGTGAAGCACTCTGAGATATCCTCCTTCGGACTGGGATAAAAGCCATATACTGACACAACCAATATTTGATTCTGGCCTGTGAAAAAGAGCCTTGCTGAGCAGACACTGTCTGCTCACCATGAAAAGCCATTTGGAACCAGTTTCTAAGAGATTCACCTACAAGGTCAGAGCCCCAAGCGAGTTTTTCAAATGAAACACTGCACGTTTGAAATGCTGACCTCCCACACAGAGGACTTCTTTGCACTACAAAAATATTTTGTTAGGGTGCTTAGTTGCAACAGGCTTTATTCACAAGGCTTTATTCACAAGCCTGTAGATGGAGCTGAACTATGTTTGCCTTTTCAGCACTGTAACAGAGTTCCTAATGGAGTTCCCAACAAACCACAGTGTTGAGGAAAGAAAACAGTGCTGTATCTGGAAAGAAGTGCATGGAACAAAATTACTTGGAAAGCATTAAACAACACAGAAAGACACAAGAAGGACATAAAAAAAGACAAGAAAGAGGCAGGTGGAGACACCAGTGACCAGGGACAAGAAGTTACCAAAACACTAGAAGTACACAGGGAACAAGAGTAAGTTATGTCAAAGGGAATGTCTGAGAGGCCTGGCAAAACACAAGGAAAGGAAGAGATCATTAGCAAGCTGTCCAAAAACTTCATGATGATCAAATTTTTCTGCGTATAAAGTCACAAGCATTTAAAAGTTTTATGTGAAGATAAATACTTTCCAAAGCCATATTTTCATAGCCCAGTGAGATGCAACTTTCCTGCTTTAAACTAATACATAGACTCCACATAGATTTGCCATAGTATTCAGGGGAAACTTCCATAATTTTTACTGGGAAAAATACCTATTGATCTCTTTCAGAAATTCAATTTAAAACTATGGCACCAGTTAGGAAAACCTAGGAAAATTCACAAATTAACTAATTTAATTCTCAAATGAAAAGAAACCTGTAATTTCTTTTACTATAATCCTGTTCCTCTGCTATTCTCTTCCAAATTCTTATTTTCCAGCCAACTAGCAAACAAAGTTGTATTCTAAAAGAAAATATGGAAGAGCAATAATAATTTCAGTTCTTCATTTACTGAGTCTTCCCCACTAACTATGACTCACCCTAAGACTATAAAATGCATAATGAATTCAAAATAACAAACTACTTTGGAATTATGACATAATGTAGGCAACACAAATCATTGACTTTTAAGGCATTCCAAAATTGTTATTTTTGCTATTATTATTGTAGCAGTAGGTGAGAACATTTGGCTGAAATTATACCTGTGCAAAAAAAAAATCTTGTAACCTAGTTGGAAATCTATTGCAAAAAGTGAATGACAGAACCTATAGAAGAAATTATTGGAAAGAAAAGAAGATAAATTTTTAAAAATGTGCTAGTGACTTACATTAACAATGTAACCTAGCTCATGTGAAAAATTTCTTTTTTAACAACAAGTGAGATCATCTTTCTTGCTCAATTCAGCTACCATTGTTTGGCTCATAACACACAAAAATAAAAATACTTGCACAGTCATTATTTAAGTGTCTAGTTAAAAACAGACCATAAAACTCTGCATAAACTTCCCTATCATGTGCTTTATGTATTTCACAGTTTCAAACATATCCATCCCAATCCTATTGCAAAAACCTCCTGTTGTACCACTGGTATACAAATGTTTACAGAGCTGTGCTGAAATGTCACTCTGGAACTACAGTCCCTTTGCAATTGTCAGCCTATGCAAAGTAAAGCTGACACCACTTTTGCCATTGCATTTCCATTAAATGTAGGGCATATTCAAGACCAAGTGGGTGATTTATGTCCCATAACTGGTAAAGGGTGAGTGGCAGCAGGGACAGAGGGAGGAAGTCCTTCACTGCATTTTTTTTTTTTCCTGGTCTTACATGGTTTTTAAGGTCTGTGGAACAGTTTCAGCTGACTTTTCATTGTGGTAATACCATTATTGCTGGTATTGCTGCTTTTTTTTTTTTTAATAAACACATCTCAAAACACTTTACTTTTGTTTAGACACAGTGTTTTACTTCAAATAAGGCACTAAACATGTGCTTGCCATGACCAACAGGGAAAGTAAAGGCATAGATGGTGCAAGTAGCCAGCTAATAAGTCAAGGACTCAGAAAATCAACCCAATATCCCAAATTACAAGCCAGACCCGAAACAGTGGATCATGCTCTCCTGTGTCAGCATTTGCTACTCCATTTTCTTTTATGAAATCTGCCTTTCCACAAATGTAATTCAGATGTTACAGTTAGCTAAAGTGACATTTCTGCAAGTATTTGGAGACTGAAAGAGAGCACCAAAGGTAGTAGGAGAGGTGGTCAGGGAAAGAGCACAGTGATGGCCACATCACCTGGGTTTAATACAAAGACAGGTAAAGACAAAGGAAAATTTTAGAGGTTTGAAGAGTGATATTATTGGAAGCAGTGCATTAGTCACCTTTCGTGTTGGGGAGGAGTTATTTATAGCATTTTGTTTTCCACATGGTTTGCTGTGGGACTTTGACAGAAAACACATGGTTTCTATGTCTGGCAATATGGAGAAGATGACAGACTGGGCTTAAGAGCCAGATGAGTCTTCAGACCTCTGATTTTGCCAGTGCAATTAGTTGTTTTCCAGCTGCAGCTCTTCAGAAAACGTCTATTGTATATCTTTGGTAGTTTACAGTAGGGTAAAATAAAAGGTTTTCAATTTGAATTGAATTACCCACTGAGTTGCCATGAAATCTATCCAGTTACACATGCAACATTTACTTTGGATTTTTTCCTCAGAATTAACTTGAAATTGGTCATATAATGAGCAGGAAATCAGGGTGGCCCCAGTACAGACTTGTCACAAAGTCTCTAAAATTTGAGCTTGTGTTTATCGTCTGTTTAGTACTCTCCATTCCTAAGGGACTGAGAGGATAAGCAGATGGTCTGCAAAACAAAACTGTAGTACTCGAGGCTTGATGGGAGAAATGCATTTTGGCCAAGAGACATGTACAGTCTTGTCTGCTACTTATTTCCTCTAACAATTAAGACACAAATGCATCACTCAGTAAATTGGCTGCAAAACAGCCATTCCTGGACATCATATGCCTATGCTACGATGGGTTTTGTCATGCAGTTGAAACTGCTGTAAGACAACACTGGGACAGTTCAATTATTTGGATAACACTGAGCAAAATGGTAGCTTGACAGGTCATTCAAATGCAAAGGACAAGTCTGTTTCTGTTGCAGGATGGATGCAAATTCAAATTAGAAAAAGTGCCTTTTGCCTGAGAGACTATTTAAGAAGCACAGAATCTTAAAGCCATCCACATCTGTCATAAAGGAGCTGCTTTTTCAAAGTCTGCTAAAAGGGGGCTGGCCCTGCTAACAGGCAAAGAGATGGTCTCAATGCACTAATGGTTCTTTCCATCCAAATTTCCTGTGTGTGTCACAGCTGCTGATCTGTGCAGCTGTCTCTGGTGGTTTGTTGGTTTGGTTTTTTTTGCCTACCCCATCTCATGTTTATAGACAGTTATCATTTTATGCTGCATGTCAGGGAAATGAAGAGTAAGAAACACTGTTCTGATTTCTGCAGCCTACTGATCATGAAACCCTCAACAGCCAAGTATCGGTCCTTTTTGTTAGCGATAGTAAACATAGTAAATACCAACATATTCTTACTCAGAAAAAGCTTTACCCATGGGTTTTACATTTTCCTTTGTTTTCTCTTTGTTCTCCAGGCTTATACAGTCAGGGATTTACCCCCTGCCAAAGGCTTTAGGAGGTCCCACTCCGGTGAACTCCAATAAGCGCTTCTCTTCCCCCTATAGAGGTGAGTTACAGAGAATGCATAAAAGAGAAAAATCAGTTTCCCTACTTATTTGTGGGGTTCAACAAATTTCAATTCCTATGTGGGGTGATGTGACCATCTACACAGTCTAAGGGAACTTTAGGGGGGCTGGTGCCAGCAACACATATATATCCGGGTGCAATACATATAGTCCCCTGGGACATGGGGGACACTAGTTTTAGTCATGGGTGCCTTCCGGCAGACTGGAGCAGGTGCTCTCACCCTCTGATTCCTTCTGATTTCTCTCATCTCATTCAGCAGTTGTTAGTCAAATTCACTTCTCATCACCCAGAGGTAAAGACAACAGCCTTGGGACAAAAAAGAAACGACTCTCCTGAGCGCTCCAAAACTCACACACTGTGACAGGGAGTAGATTTGCACTGGTTTGTGAGAGTATTGCTCCATAATTGTTAGTCCTTGTGCTGCCCACCCATCTTATGTTCATGTCATCCTCCTTTTCCTGTTCCATTCTTTGGGCAGATAGACCCCAGTTGCTGAGTGTTGCCTCAGTGTAAAATAACACGTGGTGCTTGTGGTGTGGGAAGGAAGCTGGCTGTGAGAGATAAAGGTTTGAGGTTAAGAGCAGACTGACTGTTATGCTCTTGGGGCTTTGCTGCTCTCTGTATAACCTTGGTGTGGCTGAGTGATACAAATCAGCACTACCTTTCTGATAAAATCCATCTACCAGAGGCAAGCAGCAGCCATACCTCCACATCTTTTTGCAGTTTACTTCAGTCTTGGTATTCCAAAGGGTCTGAATGGGTCAAAGGTTAGTTTTCCATTATATTACTGGAAGATAGCGACCCAGTTTGGTTGGGGCTCAGAGACTTAGGAAATAAACTGAACAAAAAAAAAATTATCAGAGAACTTGCAAGAAACAAAAGCCATCAGGGAAATTCCAAGATTGCCAAAGAAAAGAACAGTCGCTGAGAATGTGCAAAACCACCATGTTCTTCCTTCCCGCAAGGATTAGTACAACTCACTTTGAAAGAGAAAGAAAGAATCAAGACAGTAAGAAACATTTCACCCAGCTGTCCTACTCTGCAAAACCCCATTGCTCTACTTCACCCAAAGTAGCAGGCAGAAATGCAAAACCATGCCATTTGTGATCTACAGAAAGAAAGCTCGGTGTTTGCATGGGTGGGGGAGAGAAACAGTCAAGCTTATCACCAACTGGAAAAAACGCAGAATAGAAATGCTCTGGTTGCTTTTTAAATTTTTTTTTCTTTTTAATTTTTTTTCTCTTTGTGCAGGCTTAATTATTTTTCTTCACAGGAAGTACAAATCCTAAATGAAGCTTCATTGCACATAACAATAGAGATTGAGCCGTAGTTTTGAAAACTAGAGAACAAAAGTAATGGTTCTGGAAGGTGCTGCACCAAAATCAATCTTTAACTCTTCAGTGAAAAAAAAAAATTAAAATTAAGTCAGAAAGCATGGAAAAAACAGAGAAGATCTGAGTTGATCTCCTCAAAGTGTTTCTTACTCTATCGTAAGAAAAATCTTCTACTTGATTTTCTGAGTTCAATGCAGTAAAGAAAGTTCTTGCATTCCTGAGGGCTATAGAATAAGCAAGTGTGGGTTTACCAGGCAGGTCTATGGCAGCTGCAGTCTCTTCCTTTGCAATGTCCAGAGCAGAACAGATAGTGTCCTTAGACAACCTTGTCCAATCCTTCTGTTGTCTGATTCAGACTCAAGCTGACTGCTGAAAGGGAAAAAGTACTGTGGGCATCTGCATAATTGAAACCTGAGGCAAGCAGAATGTTAAATAAATCTAGAACTGCTGAAAATTTTCACAAAGAAGGGAAATAAAAACTGCCTTTTCTCTGAGGTCAGCTCTGTCCTGAACATCACTCTAGCTCTGTCACATAATCCTGACATAAGGAAGTAACTCCCTCTAAGAAAATTTGGTGGAACCAGAAGGGAATTGGTATGTAGAAACCCTGTAATTCAAATCTGCAAAACCATTTGCAGATTTTAGATACTGATTTTGTTAAAGCTAATAAAGTACTACTGATCCTCTAAAATAATTTGTAGATCATATCCAGCTCTGAAGATTATATTATTTATTGGTAAAATATCTAGTAGTCTAAATGTTCCAATAAGTGCAGATGAAATCAAGAGAGCTCAAGACCTGTGAAAATCAAATCTGAAGTATGTAAGAGGAGAAAAAACTCTCTGCTTTTCACACTGTACAAACTGTAAGCAGTGAAATTAAACAAAATTATGCTTCAATGGATATAAATAATAAATAATAAAAATATGCTTTAATCTAAGGTTGAATTGATAAATTGATTCACTAAAATATATGTTATGCTGAAAGTGATGAAACTGTGTTTTGAGTTTTCAGCCTTCCTTTTGTTTTTCTCTTTTTCCATTGTTCCAATTCTTTTTTGGTCTTTCAGTTTTGTCAATGAATACAAACTAACGAACAACAGATTAATCAAATAAATCTGAACAATATTTCACAAAAAGAGGTCTAAAGAGGTCAAATTTTGCTAGCTTAGCAAAATCAGGTTATGAGGAGTTAAAAGAAGTTGCTGACTGGTGAAAATACAGTAAAGATACCAAATAAGCAGAGTGTAAGCCTTGCCAGTGAATCTAAGAGAACAAATTAAAGGACAGGATGAAGTGCACAGGATAATTTTAAAACCCAGATGGGTTAGAAGTAAGAATGTGTGTTGTAGAACAGCTACTGGAGAAACGGTGCTTCCTCTTCCTCTCAGAGAAGGTCCATAAATCAAAGCATTTATGGGCTTTACCTAAGGCCTCCTATACTCTTGATAACAACAGCTGAAAGGAAAACCATGGGAGCCAGCTCAGAGACTGCCCAGGCAGAGCCATAGGTAGGAGGGATAGCAGCAGCTTGCAACTTTGAAAAAGTTCTCTTTGAAAAAACAGTAAGAAATTATTGATTGAAATCCAATCAAATGTAACTAATGTAGCCTCCTGTAGGACAGATTTTGTCCTCCAAATCACTTATCACATCCATATTTTAAAGACTGCTTTCCATTTTCCAATCTGCATCCACAGGATGGAGTTTAACACAATATCTATAACACATATCTTTGTTTACCAAGGGTGTTTTTTCTAGTTTTAAGGGCACTTTTGACTTGCAAAGGGCTATGTCAAATCCTATAAACGTTTTTTCCAATGAGAGGCACGGAAAAAGTCTGACAACAGGAATCTGTCCGTTTCCAAAGCACTTAAAACTCACTAGTCCTGAACACTTTCTGGGTTTATTTGCATAAAACGCACCCTTTTCCTTCTATTTCTTGCCTTACACAGTAGATTTTCATACTGCATATTAGACCACTAATAAGGCAGAAATTTCAGAGAGCATGATCTAGTCTAAGAAGCACACAGAGTTTAGGACTGAGACCCCCTGGTTTCCTACATCATCTTCATTGGCTCTATGTTTTAGTGCAGTGAAAATTAACGATAATGTGTGATTTTTCCACCCAGACTTAAATTTCTATCTGCAGAAGTTAATAACACTCAGTTTGGACAGATCATAAGGGTAAAAATCAATCTCAATAAATATTAAGTACAAAACAGGTTTAGACAAGGCATCAGAACTCTGGAAAGAAGCTGAAAGCCAATTGTGAGTTGTAGTGAAAGTTGAACACAATAAATGAGGAAGAACTGGTAGAACAGTTTTATTCTAAATGTTTGGTTTCCATATGGAAATCCAGTATGTATTTTCACAGTAAAAAACACAATAAGAATTGTGACTAGCACAGGTCCTTCTCGTGAGAACATTTTGCTGTGTTTTATAAACAAAGATAAAGTTTGGATGTTTTGCAAACAGGGTCTCAAGACTTGGGCAGTTCAGGCCTGGCCAATTAGGCCTAGGGGCAGGTTTTTGACTGACCAATCTGGGTGACCTGTGAGAAGTCTATATATATGGAAATCAAAATAATAAATTTTTCTTTTCTTGCCTGAGAACCTGGGTTTCTACTTCTCTGCTAGTGGTTCAACAGCGACAAAGAATCTCTTCCTTGCTCAGAATAGGCTAATTTTCCTGTTTATATGGCTAGTTCCAGTTCAATCTTTAGGACATGCATGATATTCCCAAAGGGACACTATTCAATGTTCAATGTTGACCTCAAAATTAAGTGAGCTAGTGATTTTTTTTTTTTTTTTTTTTTTTTTGGTAAGACAAATCTTGAAGTTTATGCTGATTTGCTTCCTCCCCCACCAAGAAAAAAAAAAATCACTAAGCTCTCCATGCAAAATCTGTGACAAGTGTGTGAACCAGGACATTTACTAGAAACAAACAGGATCAATCTTATATTTTGCTTAGTCTGGTACCAAGAGAAACGGTAGCTATCATAGTTTTCAGAAGAAAAGACATGGCCAGCACGGCACCATTCTGTCCAGTAAACTTCAAGATTTTCATAACATTTTTAGAAGTTTGAAAACAGCCAACAGACAGAATAACCAGCAGGAAGAGAGAGATGTTAAATCAAAATGAGGAGAACATGGATATGTTAATTTTGGACCTAGTCATATTGCTACCCTCTGAGCACAATTGAAATGAAAATTTATTTCATGGCTAGAAAAAAACCACAGTTGTGAGCTTTACAAAAATTCCAAAGTGTGTTTTGTTAAGAGACTTAATGCAATGAGGGGAGTTACAAGGCAAACTGACGTTGCCTGCTGAATGACTGTGCAAAACAGAAACAATCTGTACAGAATGAGTTACCTCGGAAGGAAGTAAAATGAAGTTTTCATTTCAGATTAGGTATTTTCAAAATTAACCTGTGCTAGAAGTGTTATAAATTCTATTCCAGAGCAATCTGGAGAACAGAAATCTGGAGAGAAGTATCTCCATAGTAAAGCTGGAGGTAAAATATTCTATTTAATTTCAGTAGAGCTACATTTCCATTTGCTCTAGATTAAGTTCAATTGGATGTGACAGAGAAAGAAGAGACTTAGGAGCAAGTGACAAAGAGAGAAAGCATTCACTGATTCTGCTGAACAAGATATTTATCTATAATCCACATCCAGGCGAGATCACTTGATGGATCTACATAGAATTTTGCTGCTTTAGTAAAACCAAACCAACTTCCTAGGAATATTTGTCCAATGTTCTGAAGACATTTTCTTCAAATCTACATTTAGTCTCTATATAGGACTTTCAGCACCCTTGCAATACAGCTCTTAATATCCTTCAACTCCCACTAATGCTGAAGGGGGGATTCAGGAATCTCACTGCTTTTCTCAGTTTGGCTGAAGTTAAAAGAATAATTGACTTTTAGTGGTTGAATTAAAAAAAAAAAAAAAAAAAAAACAACAAAACCAAAACAAACAAAAAAACCCGCCAAAAAAAACAAACCAAAAACCAAACAAAACCAAAAAAAACCCTCAAAATCAACAAAAAAAATCAACAAAACAAAACCAAAAACAAACAAGAAAAAGAAAAAAAGACAAAAACAAAACAAACAAAAAACCCACCAAAAAACAAAACCAAAAAAACCCCTCAAAATCAACAAAACAAATCAACAAAACAAAACCAAAACCAAACAAGAAAAAGAAAAAAAGACAAAAAGCAAATAAAAGACCCAAACAAACAAAACAACAACAAACACCACCAAAAGAAAAAAACCAAAAACAGGAAAGGAAACCTATGTAATTAATTTTCATTCTAAATATTGACAAAACAGTTCAGAGTATGTAACAAGAATTTAGGAATAGTTTGGTTTCCATGACCAGATTCTCAAATCTGCATTTATTGGACAACTGAAATGTCTAACAGAATCATAATGCCTAGATCTATTCTCAGTAGCTAACATCAACTTCCACTCCTGATCCTCTCCTGCCTTCCTATTATTGCACTTCTTTTGAAGCAACTTCTCTAATTAAGAAATCCTGCTTTTTTAATGTATAATTCTCTACTAAAATTTTACTTGCCAATCATCCAGCATATAAATTTGCATTTTTCCACTTTGGCTTTGCTGAATAAATTTTCAAGACTATTTTAGTACTCAAAAATAACAAAAAAGTTCTCAAATTTAAAACATTTTTGCATGTTGTATTTCTCTTGTCTCTTTTGTTTGTTGTGGAATATCCTGTTCTTCTCTTTCAGCCATTGCTAGTTCTATTTCATGCCCCACAGCACCCGCAAGAAATGGTTTCCTTCTTGAGAGCAGCCCATCATGCACCTCCTTTTATATGCAGAAAGCACCTCTATTCTCTGAAAACTTATGGTGCACTCTGTTTTCTGCAACCATGAGTATGAGAAATAACTTCTTTTTTAGCAGGAAAACCATCCAAATCACAAGATATACAGATACATTTCTCCTCTAAAAACACCCATTTCTTCCATGTTGCCAAGGAAATGAGTACATAGTTAATCACCATCAACAAAACACAGTCCTCTCCACCTTCTCTATTTCTATCTTTCAGTCTGTCAGCCCTCCAGACAAGAAGCTTCTTACTGCATTTATGTACAAATTTTGGGGATGAAACAAAATAATTAAGAAAAAGCCTTTGCATTCTGCATAAGAGCATCCTACTATAGGGGGTCTAAACTGAGAGGCACAGGACATGTGGGGGACTAAGAGAGGCTGTGGGCCTGAGAAGCTGCAGCCAGGAATTGCACAGGCACCCGAAGGTCAGCAGATTTCTCATCTCTTTCTCAGTGTACCCTGCAGTGTTCTGTTAACATTTTGCAATAGATTCGGCAGCTAAGCTTTTGGGGTGGGTGTAAGAGCTTCCTGTGTGACCATTCTGCTTCCTGTTTTCTCAAGGCTGATGGAGACGAGCTGGCGGGGCTGCTGATTTTGAAACAGGGGCAGATGCATGATTGTCTTGTGAGAGCACAGAATGAATCATCATCCCGTTTTTACAGAAAAATCCCGAATCTTTCCAGAGTTGGAACTCTAACTCTGTGGCTTTGGGCTACCTGCTCTTTCATTGAGAAGAGGGTGGGAAATGCCCAGAGCACCAAATAGTCAGAAATCAAGAGCTAGACCACAACAGATCATGAGATTAGTTTAAAAATAATATCACTTTTGGAATATACTTTCTCTGTTCACTGAATTCCCATATTTTAAGCTACATCCTATTCTCCACGATAAGAGCAAGAAATATTTTCTTTTTTTAATATGAAAAATATGAAGTATCATGAGAGTTTTAATAAAACTACAAGTCAGTAGACATAGATGCACAGGAAGGTTACTGAAACACAGAACTATTTTTACACAGATTTTGCTAAACATTAAATAAAAAAAAATATTCAAACCATTGAAGGGTTCAAGGGGACAGTAATTCATTTTCTTAGTAAAAGAAGAGAAATCTCTGGTAAAAGACAGGAAAGGAAGAGAAAATAAGTTGACAAAGGAAAAATCCTCTGCTGTAAGATAAAAGATGCAGAATAAATCTATTCTGGTGCAACTTCACCCGGTTATTTTTATCAAACCCTTAGTATCAACATGAGAGATCCCCCAAAATGTTTACAAATAACCATAATATAACCGGGATTACAGAAGCTTCCCTGAGTAAGATATTCTCAAAACTGAAACAGATTTTGAAGAACCAGCTTGCAAGAGCAAACACAACACCCCACCCCACCCCCAAAAAGGCAGTCAAATTAATAATGTATTTAGAGCCTCAGACTCATATCAGCCCCTAGATTGTCTAGAAATTTTGAGGCTAACACCTGTTAGCTAATATATGCTAATAAATATGCTTGAGAAATCTTGTATAGACAAGGTAGTGTGCATTTTACCATGCACTAAGCTCACTTACTTAAATATTAGGCTTTCCTCTGTACTTTGTTATCCATCACAAGTCTAGGTGTTTTTGGCAAACTGACTTCTTCTTAATTGGTTGCAGTTCATATCAAAGTTTCCTGGTGCTCTCCAGACTGTTTAATGATTAAAAGCTTAATACACTACTCTTGTCATCAGTTGCATGCCCAAAAGCAGCCTGGGTCTACATTTTGGAAACAAGACCTATGCAAAATGGAAAGGAGACAGTGAGAAAATTAGAGCATAAAAGATCTCTCTTAAGGCTGAAGGGAATGATGGTAAAAGGAAGGACTGTGGGGGGACCCTCATGGGGAGATATGTGTGATCACTCTTGACATTTGGAGCCAGCCCAGAAAGGAACAGAGACTACTATTTAAACCAAATGACTCTGTTTCTCCTTGATCTTATTGTAAGGCTCATGCCTCAAAGTATGTGCAACCCAGCTGACTGTCAAATGTTTACTTTGAGCTGGATGAATTTAACATACTCAAGAATGCATTTATATTCTGTTACCTGTATGCTAACACCTCTACTTTTGACCCTCTATTTGAACCTCATGCTACCTTGTCTAAAGTGCTTGAAAAGATTTGCAAATCATTTTCCCCTTTATGGACCCTCATGCCCTCCTACTCTTGTCTCATCCCTTGTAATCTTAGACTGTGTTTTACATAAATATTTAATATGGATGAATATCACTTTGTTTTCTGAATTCTTGTCATGGGCCTGCCCTGAGTTTTCACAGAGAAGTGAATATGAAAGAGCTTGAGTTCCTCTCCTCACACTGCATTTGTTTCACTTTCTCCTCTTCTCACTCACTGATTTAATCTGAATCTCTCTCTGAGCTCAAGTGTAGGGTTTCTGAGTTGCCAATTCATAGGATGAAAACCTTGGTGATGCTGGAGTATGCAAACCATGAGGACAATCCATTAGATATCTTCCTAATCTGTGTCAGTGGCTCTACCTTCAAGCATCCGCTCCTTTAATTACATTTTTTTCTGAAAATCTCATCAAGACTGCTTAGTGGTATTTAGACAGGGTTTTGCATATAAAACTCCAGAATAAGAAAGGGCACTTCACAGCTTCCTTACCATATGACTGAGCAAAATATTTCTGAGAATCAGTCTATTACAAGATAATATATTTATTTTTCCTTCCTGTCTCTAAAAGCAGAATGACTGCAGTCAACAATCACACAGAACTTTGACAGTCTGGCATGCAGCTCAGTCTGCAGAAATCTGGGGCTAGCATGGTTATTGTGAGCCAATTACTTATAACCTTATAATGAGGGGTTCACAAACTGGAGAAGCAGTCTAGAGAGGTGCAGACAGGTCTTGGAACTTGAGAGGAAATGTAATGCTAAAAGACATGGATGGTGGGGAAAAAAATGAATGTGGATGGTGGTAAGAAAAGAGAAACTGTAGAGTTATGTCATCAGTGGACTTACCAGTGTCCATCACTTTGGATGACACGACAAATGATACCAACTTTCCAAAAATGTCCAACACTGTTTTCTGGAACTGAACTAACCCAGAGGATCAAATCACATCACTTTGCAATTACTGATGTACAACAGCAGCTCCAAAACCTCTGCATGAGGAAGCAGGCCTCTCCAGACCTGTGTGCCAGACCTGGCCAGCCCTTTGAAAGCACATGCTGTGAGTGCCAGCGGCCATGCTGACCAGGCAGGCAGGCTGCAATCTGCACATTTGCTGCTACGACTCCGTGGCTAACCATCAAATCAACTGTCAGGCTGCTGGGTGGGGGTGGGGGCATTGCAGTGATATTATGAAAGTTGTTTATCCACTGATTATCAGCAGCAAGAACATACACGAAATAACAGCAGGCTTTTACAGAAAGAGCCTCTAAGTTGCATTATGGTAACAGACAGTGCACTGTGTCCATGGTTTGTACTCCAGCAGAAACCCATAAATAGATTAATTAAAAACAAACCTACTCTTCTTTCAAGGCTTTATAAACACAGACTAATCAACACCAATTTAAATAGCACTAGCAAAGTGTGGAATGTGGGAGTTCTAGGGAAGTAATGCATATGCAATGCTGGACACTCCGGAACCTAACTCTTTCCCATAAAGGTAATCATCAGCAGAGTCCAATCCAGGCACTGCTACTCTGCAGTCCTTTCTCAGAACACTGGTGTTTTCACTTCAGGTGGGCAGCGGGCACAAGAACAAATACAAGCTTGAACTTATAGCCATCAGTTAGATAAGCCTTTAAGTCTGTTAAAGAGGAAAAAACTGTGGTTATAGAATTTTCCAGAATTAAAACATTTCATGTCACTGCATAAAAGGATATGTCTGTGAGAAGTTGCAGGGCTGGCTGGATAACAATTCAAAAACAAGTAGTTAGGAATGCAGGGCCCAATACTCATTTTACAAGTAAACTCTCTTGTCTGCTCAGGACCAAGACCATGTGTGTATATATCGAATCTACAAGTTTTTCTATTTGGATAAAATTGAATGAAGTTTGAAAAAACAAAGCTTCTGTTCTCATGTAAGAGGTCTGCTAAAAGAAACTACTACTTTGAAAAATAAAAGTTCTTCATCTTTTTTTCACTCCTGCTTTTTGGGTTCCTTTCCTCATCAAACTGGAAAACAAGTAATATTCGCTTATCACTGTAATCAGAAACTATTAAAAAAAATTAAAACTTTCTTAGTCTGGGTGAAACTTCTTTGACTCCCTTCTATATATAAACCTAAGCAAATATTGGAGACAGATACAACCAAAGCCACTTCAAAATATGAAAAGAGTAGCAAAGCTTAGCAAAAAACTGTTACAAGGTATGTTTTCTGATTGTTTTCTGGATTTTTTTAATGTAATTTGAAGAAACTGGACCTATGGAAAAAATTACTATAGAAATACTATAGGAAATCCTTTGCATTTCTGGTCCAGTCAAATGAAATAAACATGGTCCCTGGAATATATACACAAAATCAAGATATAATTAACCTAGTGATTTATCACTTTCCAGAGAAGTTCTGTTGTAAGAAACAATATTCCTCACTTGTGCAGGGCTGGTGAGAATAGACTACATTTGTGGTAAACTTGCATGTGTGAAAGGTCCTAATTTTTTTGTCCAATAATTGGTGCTGAACAAGACATGTGCCCTTTATCCTTATACATCCTGAAGAAAAAAAAAAACAGTACCTTGTCTTTTTAGCCATATATTCCAACATCTCTTCGGTAAAAGGCACATAACAAATGTGAAGGAAGAAAGAGGCTTGGGGAGCCATGCGCACAAACCCAGAAACTGCAGGAGTACATAATCACTTTAAAACTGTTTCAGATGTTTTGTTCATATTGTTGCCAAGTGGCTTCCCTACTGACAAATTAGCAGTTTCTGACTGCTAGGATGATGAGCACTGGAGTCCCCACTAGAGATCCTGGAAGAGGTCTCCAACAAATCTAGCATTTAATCTGTCAGAGCTCAAAGTAACATAATGTAAATGCAATATATCCAAGATAGGCTGAGAAAACAGTTTCAGCCTCAGTGGAGTGTGATAAAATGCTAAAAGAAGAGGAAGGTCCTGCTGGCTGACAGGATTTGTGAGAAAATGTTCAAGGATTGAGACAATTCTCTGGGGGTGTTTTCTTTTTTGGTGTGCTACAAACTGTCACAATGTCTTTCCTGAATAACAAATTACTGTGCAGAAACCTTCAAACTGATGCCTGGGGAGGTATGTGACATACAGTGGCATGGCCAGGCCCATGGCTGAGCTGAAGTTTCTTTTTGGTGCCTTAGTGCCATGGAGTACCAGTTTGTCTGGAGGATCTTGAAGGTGCTGCTGCACTCGGGTCTGACTGTGGCCCTTTAAACTATGTAGTCTGATTGTGAGAATAGAAGGACCTTATTGTGTAAGGTGTGTGTTTCGTACCATAACACATAGGACATAAATTTAGGGGAAAATCCCTAAGAGACTGTAAACTCCCTGACATTTAAATTATCAGTTATTTTAGTTACTCTTTTATGAGGCCTTATTGTCACAAGATGAACCTATAAGGAGGATCTGCCAAGGGAGATTAAGTTTGGACAACTTGCCTTTTCTGTAGTGACAGCAACAATAAACAGTTTTTGTTGAAAAGGCAGTAAATAGACTATCACAGAACTGACAAATTCAACTCATCAGATTTCCAAATTGGAGGCGGTTCTCTATAGGACAATAAACACAAATCAGATTTAAGAATGTAATGGCTTTTAAACTTACAACCACTAACATATCTAGTAGGTAGCATATCTAGTTTCAAAAGTTAAGTTTTGATTGTTTAAAGACTGTAAAGAATAAAGACTTTGAAATTAATTTGGGATTAATTAAGATTTTACTTTAAAAAAAACACTGAAAAAGTTTTACATTTAATTTTGTTGAAACAGCATAATAATGACTTCCTGATTTGGGTTAGTTTTCACATTTCAGTCAAGAACCTGTCATCAATGATGTTCCCAACACTAAGCCTGATATATTTTCACATTTATGGTCAAGGTGAAAAATGTGCCCTTACTTCTTTGAAAGCAGATCTGGGACATTGATGATGACTGATGTTGAAGGTGTTGAAGATCTGTAAAATATCCTTGTCTCAGGAATCATGGTTTTATAAGTACAATAAATGCATTCAGTTTTGATCATTCTAAGAATAGATTGGATCCCGAGAATAAACAGAAAAGTATTTAAGAAGCTTTCTTTCCATGAAAGGAGAAAGGCAGTTCGGAGTGATCCCAGCCCTGTACACATTGCTCCTACACAACTGGCCGTAAAGAAAAGCCTGGTCTCTTCTGATCTCTTACAAAATGAGAATGGAAAAAAATGAAGAATGCTCTCTGAAGGAGATTCTGAGGAAGATAATCTTATTTACTAGGCCATTCTTACATCATCAAGAGGTAGCTTTTGAAAAGAAGTAATTTCAGTATTGACTCTCTTGAAAGTTTAATGTTAATATTTGAGCAAGAATCAAAGAAAGAGCCCTGCAGATCCCAATACCAACTCATAGCTGTCTGCTAAATAGAAAGGGCTCTGGCACCAGAGCTAAAAACGCCTTGGTATAAACTGATAGCTCAGGCACTGCAAGAAAATGTGCTCATACATTTGGAGCCTAAAAACCAATGATGAAGGGAAAGAAATCATTATTATAAATTTTGTGCACTTAACCCTTTGCAAGTACACTCAGCATTTTAGCTGCTGGGAGATCCTGGGAGTCACATGTTCTGTTACTGCCCTTTGCCTCCCACACAGATTGATTGCAGATTGATTGTCTTCAGTTTGTCCTCATGGATCATACTCAATTGTTCCAGGGCATGCCAATGGCAGCCCTCACCCTAGGACTAGCACAGCCACTAAAACAGATTCTGACATCTTTGTATGGCTTTCACTTTGAGTCTTTGTGTCCAGATTCAGAGCAGTGAACATGCAGAGAGACCCTGCCAGGTCCTTCCTTCAAGAACTACACAGTGTAACACAAAATGCTGTTCACCTGCAGAGCCCCTAAGGTCTTTCCCTCAAAAATGTTTTCTTTTGATTAGCTCTACAAAAACTCAATCCCATCTCAACTAAAATACATGGAATCAAAGATATGAACCCACAATGACACAAGATAAAGGAATCTCTAATGCAACTAATTTTAATCATCAGCCTTTCTCACATTATTCCTCAGCTTCCTGAGTTTGCCTTTTACTCTCCCACTTTGATGCAGCATATCTTCCATCACCTATCTTAGCACTTGTAGCAACCAAAGTGAAAGTAGTCAGCCTGTGCCCCACTCCCCAGCTGAGCTCTTCAAGACCATCTTCCCACCGTTCTCTCACTCAGTGCAAGACAATTCACTCAATAGTGCCTTAGATGATTTTCTGATACTGGTGGTTTGAGGATGAGAAGCAGTTTTTCGCTTTTCATAGGACAAGAAGAGTAATCAAGTTAATCCACAGCCTGAAGTGGATGTAAACATCAGGAAACAATCTCAGGAGAACAGCTCAGCATATCGTGCAAAGGGGGAGCAAAATGGCAAAAGCTGTTCAAGTAAACTTCTATTTACGGGCATGCTATTGAGCAATAGCTTCAGTAACATGGTGTATATTCCTACTGACACACCTAGAGAGATTCTCTCGCATATGCAAAAAACCACAGAGGAGTGCTCTAGATTTTGGGCTTGATTTATAGGTGGTGTTCACAAAGGGATAAATATTGTGAGGATCAATTTTTAAGATTATTAGTATTCTTCACAGCACCCTCAGCAGCAACTTAGAGCAAAATCTATTTTAAAAAAGTAAAGGCAGAGAAGTGAAGTTGCCTTTGGTTGTGCTGTTTTTCTCTTTCCCGTTGCAGCTTCCTCTTTCTCTTCACCAGCTCAGCACTGCTGGCAGCTTTTTATAAACCACGATTCCTACTGCTGTCAGCTTGTTTGGAAACTACATGGTGAGCTCAGTCCCGCAGCTACTGCTGTGGGTTTGTGTTTCATTGCAAGCTGGATTTGCTCTAAATTCTGTACCCACCACCATAATTTTGATTCCAAAACACTCAAAAGACTCTGCATATTGAAAAAATTTCAGTTCAAAGCAGAATTTTCCACTAAATCTATGCAGTTATGTAGCACATGCTAAAAATGGAAATGCAATCTCCTAAACACATAGTAAAAAAACTTCTTCATGGAGTGACAGCTTCTGGAAGGTTAAACTGTGGCAGGTTGGGCAGTAGTGCTGGGTCATTCTAGGTTGACAGGAATCTGCAGTGAGCATGCAAAGTGATGTCATGACCAGAACAATAGCTGTGGAACAAAAAGCAATATTAAGATTTCCTTTTTTGAGGAATCTTCTACAATTCCTCAAACACCAGACACCTCAGTCTCCACCAGAGACAGGATGGATAGGTGAGTAGAGTGCTGTTCAGAAAGATTATGATTACAGGAATGATTAGGAAAAGTGAAAAAGCTTTATTTAGTCATAGCTTCAAGGAGAGATTCCTAGGAAAGCAGGCAGAAGCAATGGGGAGGAGCAGGATTAGGACTGAGGAAACACCATGGGTTGGGGTAGTGAGATAAAGAGCACCAGCGCTCCTGAAGTCTTTCTGCTCTGCCTACTACTCCAGTGCAACCTTTGCCATTGGATTAGTAGAGAAGATAGGCTGGCACAGACATGTTGTTTTTCTCACCATAGTAGAAATTCTACAGCCCATTAGGGACTGGGGGATGATGGCAAGATCTTTGGCTGGAGACAAATGGTACTCAGAAGAAAAGGTATACAAAGAAAATAAAATCAAGAGGTACCTCTAGGTCACAGAGTTAAAAAATATTTTTACTTGCAGCTCTCTAAAATTCATCTATGTAGGTGCAAACATGCATGCATTTTACATTGTCAGCTTAAGCCCACTGATAAGAGGGTTACTTGTTGTTATTTTTCTCAGATCCCTCAGAAATGCTTCATTGACTTGCAGAGGCCTACAGACCATGAGCTGGAAAATCACTAAATACTGACTGGAAAATATAGGTCTAAACACAATACTTTCACTGGTTAAACTAAATTTATTCTGTGTTACCAAATTAAAGGAAAACATTGGTAACAGCATGCTGCAACAGTAAACTATGTTAAATTTTGTCACTGTTTAAAATACACAATCCAGTACTTTAATTAAATTTTAAAGGCTTTATGTATAGGTGAGGTCTGTGACTGAAGAGACAAGACAGTTGAGTAAACCCAGGAGCATGGGCATGGGAATAAGGTGACTGCAGAAGAGTTGAAGCTCCATTTATTAGCAGAGCATATTTATCAGTAGCTCTACCTGTATTTGCCCATGCTGTACCTAACTGCACATAGTAATTCTAGTGGAACTGTAAGTATCTCAGTCTCTTGTGTTGTCAGTCACAGAGGGTCACAATGGTTGCCAGCAAGACCCCCACTCAACAGAACCAGCCATTGGGAAAATCTGTCCCCTTCTCAGCTGGCAGGAGTCCTGCAATCTGGGGACAGTCAGCTGAGTTATAAATACTCAGCCATGGCTGTTTTGGTGTCTACTCCTCTGTCTCCTATCATCTCCTACTCAGAAAAGAACCATTTCCCTTTTCTTAATGACCACTGAAATCATTTAGGGAATTTCCAGAACATGGTGTGCAGATTCTGATTCACTTTAACCCCAGAAAGTGTTTAACTCCTTATGGTAATTATTGTGAATTGATCCAGTCCTACAAATGAAGATACCCCGAGTTCCTCTTTCCCTTTTTCCCTCTCAGCCATATACAAACACTTGGCACCCAAAGCACTCTGCTCCTCTGCACCCCACTGTCACTGCAGTGAAATCTTAGTCATAAGACCTTAGAGTGTCCACATGGTTAATTTGTTCAGATTTGTGACTGTCTGTTCTCCTACAACAGGAAGATAATTTCATTTTTCTAATTTTTCAAGACACATACCTCTTAGCTTATTCTTCTGTAAAATGCTTTTAAATGCTACAGCTAATTTGGTCAAAACAAAACCTCTCCATTTTCCTTCTACCTCCTTCTGTTAGCAAAGCTATTGTTAGGCTTGTTGTCCTTGGGGGTTGTCTCTGACATTATGCCAATCTACACAACCAGGCTTTATCAAGGATGTGCAACTTCCTCTTGCAGAACACCTGTAAGAACAAAATTTTTCACTTTCCTTTCATTGCTTAAACTCTTGCCCACCAATTACCTGAACAACAACAGTCTCCTTCTCTCTGGTGTTCCTGGCTTCAGACTCTCTTTTCCCTTTCTCTCCTTTCTCCATTGTAAAGCAGGGGATCAAATGACTGTTCAAATACTTTCTTTTGTATTTCTCCATTATATTCCTTTAAACTATCACATCAAAACCAAATTTTGAAGTCCTTTTAAGACCCTTCACACAACTATTGCCTTCTAGTTTTTGTTTCTTTAATGTGTGATATAATAATGTAATTGTTTCATGTTTGATGTAATATTCTGGCACAACAACAAAAAAATAATGTAATGCAGTTCAGTACCGTACCTACTGTACTGTAGGTAGAGAAAATTGATTGCAATAAAACAAAAAGATTGCAACATTAGAGGACCAATAGCCACAGTCATGAGAACAAGAGGAGGGAGGAAATAGAATATCAACCCACATACTGTTAGCAGAACAACTTTGCAAAAAACATAGTACCAAAAAATAGAGCAAAACAACTCCAACTAAACAAAAATTTATAAACACCTTCAATGGACCTGTTGTCTTCACCTGGATGACATAGCATTTGTCAAAGCAGTAAGCAAACTTTTCTTCTAAAGAAAGGTAGAGCTTCAGATGGAGCTACTTATCTGTAGGCTGTTAATTTTTTCCATCAGATTAGGTAAAGATTTCAGCTTTTTACTAAACCCTGCAGATTTCAAGACACCTGAAATAGATACACAGGCAAGAAAGTAAAAATGATGAATGAATAATCAAGCTGCATGTGACTTCTTTTGTAAAGATGGTCCAAGGTTACAAAAGAATGAATTGTAATTAATTCAAACACAATTTTCCTAATTAGTAATTACTTCTGTAAGGAAAAGGTTTCTACAGATAATATACTCCTGAGCGAGTCATACACACCCAGTCACACACAAAGGGCTGTGGCCTAAGGCTTGCATACATGCTTCAGCTCTTATGCAGCCAAATGTCTATGCTGAGGATGTACAAAGAGCACTGGCTCCTGGTACTTTAGCTCCTCTGTGCAACATTCCAGGCATAAAGTCCTTATCAAAGGGGTGGCAGGGAGCAAGAAGCACAGCTGCAAACCTGCCAACTACCTAAACACATGTTTATTTGTGAATAGTGTTGCTCTCTTTAGAATTCTGAGAGATTGCTAAGAGGTATAATCCTAATAAGATGCAAGTCTGGAAAATATTATTTACATTAGGAGAGCAAGATATTCTTCCTAGATGCAGCTGAGCTCTCAAGAAAGAGCTGCTGCCTAAATATACAAATCAAGCTCCACACAGCAAAGATATCTCTGAGATAGCTTGGCAGAAATCACTACAGACTCAGGGTAAGAATCCTCTCCAATGGTGAATGTAGATCAACAATTTAGTTCAGATTATCAGACCACTTCTAAAATGCATATCCTGATCCTTTCCACTTACTACACTTTGCACCACACAGCAGTATTAGAATGCATAAACTGTATTCTTTTCACATGAAATTGAAGATGTAGCTCAGGTGTCCAGCTGCAAATGGGAATTCAGTCCATGGCATCAGACTAGGATCAGTCAGAAGTGACACCCTGTCAAAACGAATACAGTGTATTCAGCCTCCATCCGCGGCAAGAATTTTTCTCTACAAATATGCTCTTATTGAGATGTATCACAGATGCATCTTAACCTTATAGCTTAATTTGTACCATTAAAGTATCTGATTTTATTTTGGGAGTGGTGGGGGTGTAGGGTGTGGAGGTGAGAGGAAAGGTAATTTCTATTGGACTGTAGGTTTTCTATCAAGGGTTGTTAGACAAGCACTTCTTCCATGTTAATTGCTTGAAATGATACAAAGGTTTTGAGAAACTGGATGACAATAAGCAAGCAGAAATGTGTAAATTGAAGATATTTTGCCCACAAAATGCAGAAATAATTAAAAACAGGCATAAAATCTTGTGATTATCTGACAATTCCTTAAAATCCAAACAAGTTTTCCCAAATACAGTCAATCATGGAATGCAGCTGAGATGTAAACAGATCTTAAAGCCATATAAATTGCCAAAGAGAGGTTCTTTGCTGAACTCTGTTTTATAGAGAGTTTAAAAGTTACTATCAAATGAAAAGTGCTTTTCATTTCTGCAAGTGATTGTATATTGTAATGGTTCTTAAAATATCCATGAAGTTTTCTCTTCCTCCAAATGAAAGTGGTTATTTTCATTCTGATATGGATGTAGACTAGTCTATGTTTGAAAATCTTTGCCAATATATTGAAGTTAGTTAAAACTGATGTTTCAATGAAATTTTTATGACATTTCCCACTAGCAATAGTCTTTGTACAGATGCTGTTACATAAAACTCAGGAACTCATGAAAGCTGAACTGTCAAAAGCACTTTTTTTGCAAGAATGAACTGCATCAGCTCTGGGAAGGGTTACCCACATAGTTGAGGAAAAGTCTGTATTCAAATATAGGCATGGCAATAAAATTGTGTGTATCACAAGGGAACACCAGTGAGTGATAACTTGCCACAGTGGAAATGGGAGCACGTATTTCAGGGGAGTCTATAGTCAGACTGTTAAAGTTCCGAAGGTGCAGGTCCACATCAGAAAAAGTGCTAACAAATTCTTTTCAGACAGCATTTGCAGCAGCCATTTTCTGGCTCCTACTCTCTCATATCAATATATGCAATGAAGATATTTCAACTTATATCTTCAACTTGTTAGCAGTATATGCAACAAGCAGTTACATACAGAGGACTGTCCTCCAGACCCCAAAGGTTCTACAGTCAGAGACCCATGTTGTCGCAATGCATATTCAATGCTAAAGGATGATATAAAGACCTACAAGCCATATTAGTTCTAGATGAGAACAAGTTCCGTGGAAAATATAGTTCTGTGAAGAATATGGAACATACAAGGGAATCCCTTGCTTAGAGCTATTGTCTTTCTGTTACAAGAAACCTCAGCAGCAGAATCTATGTAAACATCTATTTCTGATCAAAAAACTTCAGAATGAATGATGTTGTCTGTGGTTTTAGTAGGGGGAAAAACTACCTTCCAAGCACCAAACAAGGTTTGAGGTGACGAGACCTCTCTGTGATGTGGCTGCTAGATGAGACCATTTTGCTTTGGTAGTTTGTGGTTAGAAATGGCTTAAAGAGTAAAGAGCTGGAGGTAGGGGAAGAAATGTTTCAAAAAACTGCACACAGTGAAGTGATGCTTAGACAGAAAAGATTAATATGAATGTTAAATATTAACAGCAATAATCTTTCAAAACCTTAATCCTTTAACTCAGCAGTTTTTTCCCTGGTTCTCAAAATTTCCATCCTGGAGAAGGATCCCTACTTCAAAAACCTTTCTGAAGGTCAGAATACATTCTGTGAGTAGCAGTTCATATCACATACCTGTAGAAATCAGTTCACAACACAACTATTTTGTAACTTCATCTATTTTCTGTGTGTAAATCATCTAATAAGGCAACTGCAAGGATCTGGGGCAAAAGTATCATCTCTAGTAGGCCTTGCTTTAGGGGTGAGAAGATTCTGTGTTTACAAACATAGGATAAAATACCAGTTATATGCAAGAGTGAGAAATTAGTCTGTGTAGAATTTTAGCAAGGTTGTTACTGGGGATGTTCCTGTACAAATATGATAGAGTAAAACAAGGGGTTTATTTCACTTTTAGCATTTCCATTTATAGACACTCTCCTTCCTAGGAAGCTTTTTCAATTGCTGTACTTTCTGCTGGTCCTGAAACCTTATGGCATATTATTTAGTTTTAATTCAGTATACAGAGAATCAATTTAATTCTTCATATTGATTACCTTGGTGCAGTTACGATTACTGTATGTTTGGACCTGGTTGATAATGTTGGCAATCTAGCACTCCCCAAGTGTAGCAAGGCTGGTGCAAAATATCTCTCCTTATTAGGTAATTTCCTGTGCTAAAAGACAGTACAGAAATATCCTCCAGCCTATGGATTATAGTTTCATTCCACTTCAATAGAAGCCTCTCTGTGTAAAACACATTTTTAAACCTTACAGAAGCTGCTTAAGCTATCTTTCAGTGTGCAGTGAATCAGATAGCATATCTTTTTTGTTCTGAATAGCCTTGTTAATAGACACACCATTTCCACAATTGTTTTTATCACCTATTATTCAATTACCCACTGTAAGATTTGTGTGTTCACTCCCTTCTCCTCTGTTTGCACTGAATTTTATCATCAGGGTGGTACTTTGCTTCTCTCATTTTCCCCCAGGTTGTTTCATCACTTTCAGGCTAGTATGCAGGGTAAAAATTGAGAACCATCTCAGAGACAGTAGTGGACTGTTAAGCAACTTGCTTATTCCTAGGATGAAGTCAAGACTTCATGGTACAAATTAAACAAGAATGAAATGCTTATGTGTCAGGTAATGGTGATGAAAGTTTGGGGCTTCGAGACTTAATCTCCCATCATATTCTTGATATTATCCCATGGCTAATATGGTTTGCTTGTTGAGTTCCTGAGGGTGGGGGAATGAGAGGAACTTGTCAGTGGCCTCTGGTTTTACCAGTGTATAAGGGAGGAAGTCTGTAGTGGCTGAAATTCCCCCTTGCACACAGATCCAGGTGAGTGGTGAACAGGCTGCTTTCAAAAGCAGAACCTGTGGCACATGGGCATAGACTGAAGGGGAACAAACCAGACAAAGAAACTTCACTTTTCCAAGACATTAGTAACTAACTGTGAAACAAGAAGGCATTTGGCAGAATGAGAGCATTCTCCCCTTGTAGGCCCATCCCCTACATCCTGCCCTGTGCCCCACTCACCTCTGCCACTGCCAGAAGCTCTGTACGAAGGGCATTTGCTCAGTGCAGCCAAATGTAAGTAGGATACAGAGAGGGGAAAACATCAAGGGAGCAGAGCTAACACAAAATCTCTACAAGGTGTTTCTGCACCTGACCCTTTTGACAGGAGTCTATAAATCTTGTTCTCAAGTCACTGTTAAAGGCACTCAGGACCTGAGGGAAATCACCACAAGGGACATGTAATACTTTCTCCTTTTCTCCATTCACTTTCTCCTTGAAGGAATTACAAAAGAAAAGAGTTCACAAGAAACAAATAAGAGGACCAAGTATCGTTCACTGAATGATTTACTCTTTTGCAAAGCTGATGACGTAAGTCTCATGGGCATAACTTCAGGGTTTTGTATAAACCTAAAGCTGTGTATTTGAAACTACATGCTCTTTTTTTCCTACCTGCTAAGTATTGCCACGTAATTTCAACACAGGACTATTATTAAAGCAAGTCTATGCCACTGCACTGGCCTCACAGAAGCTGTCAGGACTGTGTCTTTATGCTATATCATTAAATCTGAGAGCAGCACCATCGTTATGGTTCATCTACAGTGGGAAGCACTTGGTCTTCCCCAGAGTGCTGCACCCACGTGTTCGTTTATTGGTGGCAGGCCCAGGCTCTGGGCTGCTGATTATACAGCAAAGCACCTGTCCATGGCTGGGGCAGACTTCCTGCTACAGCGCCACAGCTCCCTGAAATGAGATTTATGCAAACTGGCTAAGCTGTGATGTCACAGCGTGCTGATAGACCCAAGGGCTATCTGCCTTCTACAGACATTTGATAAAATCAGGAACTTCGCATACAACTCGGGAAGAAGAAGTTCACCTCAGAACCTACTGGGGCAAACTATGAAAACTTGTTAGGGTCCTCCTATCCTGAGATCCACCACTGCTAAGGGACTTCACGGAGTCCGAGGATCTCACTTTTTTTTTTTTCTTTTATTTTTTCTTTTATTTTTTCTTTTTTTTTTCTTTTTTTTTATCCTTTTTTTTAAATATGATTTTTTGCAAGTCAGTTATTCTGGATGTTTGAAAACTGAATTAAGAAAAATTCACTCAGAAGTTGGCTGAATGTTGCAAGCTTGCAAAATGGAAGGATTTCCCCTTATTCCCCCTGTGAGTATATGGCATTTATTTCTAGTGTGGATCATTGGGCTCAGTAGCAAAAAGCAAAGTAAACCAGGTTTTATTTTTTGAGAATATCTCTGTTTTCGTCTGTATTTGTAATGCCAGGAAGTTTGGCTAAGGTCAATATATAAAACCAGTGACAACAGTGTAATGAAAGGGAAATTAACATTTCCTCCCCAAACTTGTATCTGATTTTGATCTCCATTTGTTTTCACAGATTAAATGTATGGTATTTTTGTACAGTACATTTATAGCAAGTCAGTAAATCTCTTCAGTGCCACCTACATGATATAAAAGCTGTCTTTCTTCAGATTGTAATTCTTGATAATCTGAAGTCTCTGACATAGTTTATGTATTTAACTGTCTACCAGTCTGTGAGAGAAGAGTTGTTGAATGTTGATTTTGCATATTGCAGACTTTAGGGCTCTGTGCGTTCTTTGCAATGACAGCATTTAAGTTTCTAAATTAATCTTTTCTTGAACTGAATTCTCTTGAATTCACTTACAATGAAAAAGCTGTTGGCGAATGAGGAAAACAACCTAGGGTCCTTATTTGGGTCCTTCAATTTTTTCTCTAATATATAAATTTTTCTGTGTGGCTATGGGGCAGGTCTATCCTTTCCTTAACTCTGAAGCATTGTTGCACTGCTGTAATTTATCGTATGGCAAGTTTGAAAATTATTGTTTGTGAAGAATGTAATATCACTAACCTGTTGCTCAGAAACTAGCCTTAATGGGAAATCTCTAAGCAGAATGGGTACAAGAGGCCTTAACTAGATTTCATTAAGTTTGTAGAAGCTGAAGAGTTGTCAGATAAGGTGGTTTACTTGGCTTTTCATGTGGTAGATGGCTTGCAGTAATTGCTATACATGTGTCAGAGAACAGAAAGACACCATGCAGAGCCAAGAGATTTTGAACAAAAACTTGTATCAAGTTTTGTTTTTGTCTGGTCCCATTTAATGATGACAAAAGATATTTCTTATCTTCCATCCAGAAAGATGGCCCTTTGAATTCCTGTCATGTTCAGAATTCACGATGGCTGAAAGTATTTGTCTTCTTTTTGGGGGAGACCCTTTATCTTCTCAGTTTATCATCAGTGTCCCTGAAATCACCTATCTACCCAAAGGGTGAGAAGACCCTAAAAACCATTTTTCTTTTTCTTAAATACACGGAATTGCCCAATGGACCTACTGTAAGTGCGACAGAATAGAAATCTGAGAACAAACTGAGAAAATAAAAACTAATTTCTCAGTATGTTACTTGTTGGACTTTAAAAAATAAAAAAGAAACACAAACCTTGTCCTTAGCTAACCCAGAAAACAGCATCTCCATTCAAAAAACCCCCAATTGTTAATTTTCTGTCCATTCATTAACTCATAGCCAAGTTTTCTGGTTTTGTTTTGGGGTTTTTTTGTATTGAATTCCAGGGCATATGTTGAACAAATGAAGTGAAAATCTAACACAGTTTGGCCCATATTCTAATTTGTGTTGCAGTTAATATTCTGTCTGCACTCTGTTCAGATGAGCAATACAACTGGCAGTGAAAACACAAATACATCTTACTGAAGCCTTTGACAGAGCAATTTGGTTTTTATTTTTGTGATCAAACTGTCAAAAAATTGACAATTTTTTGGTTGGTACTCTCAAAATTGCTTTAAGTGTGCTCTGAGCACTGCCATCTAGAGCCCTGTGTGTCTGTGTCTCCAGGGACTTTTTCAGCGGGGAGACATGAGCCTGTTTCTAGGCAGGGGTTTCTGTGCAGCAACACCTCCCTCCTCCACCCCTCCCCGTTCAGTTGAGGGTGGGTCAGCAACTGCCTTTCTCTTGCCTGTGCTAGGAAACTCTTCTCCTTCACTCGGAAAACACTGTTTAAATGGTTTGCGAGTACTGCATCTTCCTCTGAAGATTAGGACATTTGTGGGGAGATGTTCTGCAAACTGGGTCTGTGTCTTCCAACCCATGATAGAATTCAGTTGTGTTATGGGTCAAAAAGTTATTAAATCAAACACCTTTGCCTAAAGAGGGTTCAAGTTATATATGAATCCCTAAGTAGCCACCTGTAGAAATCACAGTTTTGAATGAAGTATTTTTGCATGAGAGCAAAAATGCCCCACAGAGGTACTCTGTTCCACATAACTGCATTGTCAACACGGTCCAGTGAGGTTGGCCCAATGAGTAATCATGCTAATATTTTTACTCATCTTTTCTAAAATAGTTATACTGTAATTTTTTTCCAAGGAAATACAGTTAATCTTGGCCTTAAAGCTTGTCTCAGCAGCACATCTTGGAAATTGTCTGGAGTATTTCTGAATCACATGCCAGTGAATAGTTATGGCAAGATAACAAAAAGAAGAGCATTTAGTGAATTTACAATTGCCTGGAATCATCTGACAAAGTCTTGAGGAGTAACAAGATTTTCAGACTGCTATTCAGTTGAGTCCAATGTATCTGTCCTAACCAGCGCCAGCTGAGCTTTCTTTGAGTGGTTTTGTGCCTTTTCCCTTGAGCTTCAAGGCAAAGATGGAAGAGAGAGGCCACTCTTCATTTATCAAAGTCTTTGACAGAAAGTATTGTTTGTTGACCTCTTACTTGAGGGTAGAATATGGTTTTAGATAGTGTACTGCACCTCATGGCATGTGTGAAAGGAGATACCAACTTCAGACCACAACTATGAGCTCCTAACAAAGCTTTCAGTCACTCTTTTACATGGAAACAACCGATAGCACAAATGGTCATTGACATCAGTTAAATATTAAACATAAGCTCTTCTTTGCTTTTTGTCAGGGGTAACAAAACAGTTCAGTCTCATGGAAGTGCTGTCAGGAAGATGATGAAATGAGTGTGGGTGGGGAGGTTCCAGAGAAGGACAGGGCAAGTGGGTAAAGATTGGCACGAGAGGCAACAGCAGTACGTGGTAAAACCTCTACTTTCTAATTAGAGAAAAAGTTTCTAAAGAAACTTTTCTAAAACAACGCCAAAACAACAAAAAAACAACCCACCCCCAAAAACAGAAAACAATTAAAAATATGTTATTGGAAATAGCCTCTCCAATGATTTGAGGGAAATAGCCCGTCTTCCCATAGGATAATCAGAGAGAATACATGCTGTACTATCTCCTTTAAACACCATCTGATTAAATTTGTGATTAACTGACTTTTAAATATTTAATATACATCTCTCCATGTTAGTTACTGTGCTAACATTATCCCCCATCATTTGTGGGGACGGATTGGCCCATGAGTTAACAAGGATATACACACACGTATTTTATCAAAAGGATCTCTGCGCAGGAAACAAATTCAACAACAAAAACTCCAAGAATCCATAAAAAGAGATTTTAAGCCCCAGACTTTCAAAACAGAGTTTAAAGTACCCCAGTGCCCTATGTAAAAGCAGACAGGTTTTTCAGTGTTGAGTATCGGCAACTCGCTCTGCAGTCAGATCTGTGAATATTTTTAGAGTTTTAAGAGTCTATTTAACACAACTCCTTGTAGCTCTGGTCATTGAATATGCATCTGAACTTGAAAAAGTACCTTTTGAATGGTAAAATACTGCATTCTCAGCTCTCAGACTGTGAGACACTATTGCCTATTAATGTATATTAGTCTGAAGTGGGGGAGTTTGGAAAATCTTTGGGAAGAGAAAACAAAGGAAAAACACAATTAGGAAAAGACAAATGTTCTTTTCCATGCCTAAAATATGTATTGTTTATCTACTTATGGGCTGATGCTGGGCCTTCCTGCCAAACTACACTTCTGTAAAGATAAGAGTGATAGATGCTTTGTTGTAGAAGTGGAAATTTTAGCACATTAAGCCTAGATTGACAGGACACTAATTTCTATGGAAATTTGTTTACTTTTGGCTACATACATATCAAAGTTACAAACCTTAATGCATTTAGATATTAACTTTTTAAAATTTCTGTAAGTTTCTAGTATTTTAGTTGAAAAGAAACAGAGATTTTTTCTTGCAAACTACATACATTAGCATGACTTTCTAACATCTGTTTTTCCGACTAGTATAATGTGCATTTTCCCTTTGGATGTTGAGGTCTCAACTTTCAAAGAACATGAATGCTTTCCTTTGAGTTATAGCAATTGATAATACAAATTATATATTTCGTTTTTTATTTATAACATGAATTATAATTACAATTATGAATATGAAGGCACAAGTTTATATGTTTTTCAGGTTGGTGTGATTTAACAGGAAGCATATATTTATGGAAAGGAAACAAGGGAGTGGGATGAACTCATTTGCAAAAATAATGAAAAGTAGAAATTCCATTCAAAACTTTAACCAGAAGATAGCAAAATACAATCTCATTACTTTATCTTGTCAGAGATCAGAGTACAACAAAAGTCAAAGGAATGAAGACGAGTAAATACATTTAACCATGGAGACAACACCAAGAAAACACATAGAGAAAAAGCAGAAACATCAGAAAAAATGCATGCTTTACTGTCTTCTTTGACCACCCCTCTGAAATCTGGAAAATAGGTTATACTTCCCATTTGATCTCTGTGTAGATAACGGGCAATTTTATTGGAATCACAAAGATTTGGAAAGGGAGGCTGTACCTACATGCTCTGGAGACCAGAAAAAAGAAAAGTCCCTTCACTGGTATTCCTGCTGTGGATGGAATTCAATGACGATTTCCCCCTTTTCCTAGGTCTTTCCCTTAGATAGCCTTTATTGTGGGTTATCATCTTCTCAACATTTCCCCAAAGCAATTATCCACCACTACCGATTATATTTGGAGCTGGTAGCCAGGAAATGGATTTTTCTCCTGAGGCTGTGAATGCTCCATGGATCTGATTCCTAGTTAGTGTGTGTGCTGGAAGTCATGAAATTTTAGATGATCTTATCAGTGCATTTTAATAATACACTAATACAGCACATGGCTGCTACTAAGGATTTACCAAGGTCCAAAGTAATTTCTGAAAGTGGTTTTTTTGGGTTTTTTTGGTATATGTTCTAACATCTTAATCCTCAGAAAGGGACAATCTTTACATCCCCAAATTCCAACCAAATGAACTGAAGGAGTTAACCACAAGAATTAAAGAAACCAGAAAAAAAATTCCTTTCCTTTTGCTAGCTGCTTATCTACCACCTCCATCTGGATTTTAGTGGCAGCTGCTACCTTAGGTTTCATGTTCTCAAGCAGTCGAGAGGAATAAGAAAAAGAGAAGCTCTCCTGTATTTCTGTCATGCTGTCACCACTGCATAAGCTTACAAAATGCAGATGTTCCAAAAATGTGACAGGATCATGGAGGGAGATAAAGGATTTGGGACATACAGACAGGCATATGAAATATGAACACAAAAAATATGCCTGTCATTTAAGTTATCATGTTATTTTACATTTTTAAATATTTATAAATTAACTATTTTAAAGTTAGTTATGATGGACTCACTAACAGAATTAAAATGTTTCTATTGATACCTACTAGAAAAAAAATTCCTTTCAAAAAAAAGGCAAGAGGGTAGTTGAGATCTCCTCTGGTGTTGACACTGCAAGAATTTGTTCAGGTTGGAAGAAAACCTTGTAACAAACTGGATTGAGGTTTAACAAAAGCCCCTGACAGACACTGTTTTTCTCTAACTCTTAATTCTGGAAATAAACAAGATGAAACATTAAATCAAGCAACAAAATTGTGCATAACTAATAATAAACAACCTTTATTGCAACAATGTAAGATTTTAATCAGTATTCACATTGGAATACTAGGCCTGAAGAGGAAGAGAAGTGGGAATGTTACCCTCCATCACCTGTTTTAAGAAGATAAAGAGGACTTCAATTCTACAGCTAAGCATCCAGCAGGTCACAACTCACCATTTGCCCCACATTTGGACTTTTTAAGTCTAAGTCTAAAAGCCTTGTGTAGTTGATTTGAACCAGCAAATATTTGTAGTTCATCTTGGACAGTAACTGAAGAAGAAAATGTTTTTCTGCCCCTTGTCAATGTCACTACCCTCATACCGACTGCCACCATTTAGTCAGACCATGTAGAAACAATCAGAATAATATGTTTAGGCAAGACAAGTTTCTGCTTTCTCTCTTGTGTGCAGGAGTGATAATTATAGTGATAATAACAAATACAAGAAAATTTCTGTTACTACCAAAAGAAATATTTCACCTTTACTTGTGCCTAATGTCCACAACAGCTCTAAAGTAGTATCCTCAGAAAGCTGGAGTGTGGGATACAAGGGATTTGTGTGTTACAACAGGACAAGTTCTGCTACACAGGCTGGGTCTCTTTTCTACTGGGATTACATAGGAGTTTTTTTCCAATCCAGTGTTAATGATGCCTAAAGATTAACATTGGTTGAAAAATTTTGTGTTTTATTCCAGGCAACATTTTATTTCTGCTGATTCAATAAAACATGAAGTCGCCCCTTCTTTCCCTAGGCATCAGCCCTTCATTAACTGTATGAATAATTTGGAAAGGATTTGTGTAAACTCACAGTTCTAAAAATTCCTGTTCTTTTTACAGCCCTCTGAAGATATGGTACCCTATGAGTCAGACCTCTACCGACAGCCCCATGACTATTACCAGTATCTCAACAGTGATGGAGAGAGTCATGGTGGTAAGTCAAAAAATATCTCCTTGGAGCATGAATTCTCATGGGATACCACAGGAAACAGATTTAGGACATACAAGAAAAGAACAAATTTGTTGCTGTGATCTATAATGTATGGGCACATATTTTCAAATCAGAAACCATTATTTTATTCTGCTTAATGGCACGGTTCCAACCCAGAAACAGCAACATGGTTTTTCTGAAAGTCCATTTTTAAAAGCATTGTATGATACAAGGAGCTTCCAGGAAAGTGGGATCTCATGATCTCTGTCCTTCATTATCTTTACTGGGGTTTTATTTTCCTCTGCAGATCAAAAGCATTCAGCTCGCTTCTCAACATTTTGAGAATATGGATTTGCAACACTTTTCTTGTGTTCCCATACCCAATTCCTATTTCACTTAGGTCCTATTTGTGCTTTTTTTTTAATTAGGTTTCTTTGGTATTTAGCCTTTTTCCACTCCATATGTTTTTCTTTTGATCTCTATTGCATTCTGCCACACCTAACTTTAACTTTCACTCTTCCTCCAGCACACCCAAGTACTTCCTCTCTCTAAATCTGTGTAAAACTTCCTTGTGGCTGTTTGAATGTAAACCTAGGTCAATGTAAAAATGCTGCATGATTATTTATTACTTCAATTTATGTATGTGATTTCAAAGCTTTGGTGTCTATATTTTAATGTTGTCTGGGCACTGCACTCTAAATCAATGCAGAGGCAAGAGTCTTTCTTTGTGAATTTTGTCTCCTGTGCAATACAATGGTCCAGCAACACCACCCTGGAAATACCAGAGTCAATATTGACTCAGGAAGGAAAAGCACCGTTCTCCTGTATTACTTGTGGCAGTCCCTGCAGATCCTGGAGTTTCCCTGAAAGACTCCCACTGCTATAGCAACTAGACCCATTGCTGTTTAATTTAAGACATGAACTATTCACAGCACAGCACTGTTTTGTCTGTGGCAACAGAAGCTGTCTTAAGGAGCAGTGAGTTATAGAATAACATTGTTCTGAGCATTTAGCTGAAAGAGATTATTACCTACATTTCTTCTCTACATTGCACTTAGAAAGCACCTATGATATTCTTAACACCTGCAGACAAAGAATTCATTCATTTTGTATAAGTTATCTCATGGCATCTGTCAAGCCTCATTAATCAAACCCAGCAAATTCCACATGGAAATTCAGGGTTTTTACATTATACCCCATACCTGTTTGCACACTCATAAAACAGGATAACATTGATTATCTCAAAAGGCAATTGTGACAATTAAACAATAAATATAAAAGATGCCATGTAGGAAAAAGCACTGGGAAATAACTCTTCTGTCAGTAAGTCTAGGCTACCTCAAGCAACAACATCCCTTTATCTTTCATAATTTTATCACCTTATCTGGTTTACTGCCCATTTTTTTGTTGAAAGGCTATTCCAAAGCTACATTTCTCTTATCATTAACATGTTTTTGCTCATCATAATGAACACAACAAAAACTGGATAGTAACCTATGGGTTACAGCCTAAGCAGTACATAAACACCCACTTTAAACAGAAATTTATCTGTTCCTAAAGTTCTGCCACACTCATCCTAAAGCACCCAAAAATGTATTTTTAACTCTTACAGTAAGTGCTTACAGAAGAGACAACTTAAACCCAACCTGCACATTTCAATCAAATTTTTTGTTATGAAGGCACCTGGAAATGTGGTTGGTTGTGTCTAAATATCTAATGTGCCCTGTGACTGAATTGGTCACAGTCCAAAAGAGCAATGAACAATGAAGGAATACAGATGGAGAGCGAAAAAGCACAAATTATTGCAGTTTAGTTCTTTCCTATAAACACTGAAAAACCCAGCTTTGGCTTTCATTTTGTTTACATGACAAAAATGTAGAGTTTTGAGAAGAGCCATGAAGAAGAGCAGGAAAAAGATGCCACAAACAACATTTAGAAACACATACTAAGTGTTCAGAAATTGATAAAGTGGATAAAGGCACAATGTTTGAAAAAATGGAGGAATAAAAGGAATAAAAAAGTGCTGCAGTGACAGCAGTGAAAGAGACAAGAACCTGATTAGATGGGGGGGCGGAAAGGGACATAAGAACAGAAATGTGCAAGAGTTCAGTGAGATCACTGTCAATACATAAAAAAACATTTACTAGTCTACTCAGTACCACTGTGCACCTCAAAACTACCAGTTAATGTAAATAGATGCTACTAGACAGAATAATACTTCTGGCTTTGCTGACAAGCAACTGCTAAAGAAATAGGAAACTTTCCTCAAGTGTCAGTCTCTCTCTCTCTCTCTCTCTCTCTCTCTCTCACTGCTAGCAAATTGATTTTGTGGAAGGGAGATGGCAATGTCTTAATCTGTAGATCTGTGCTACAAGCATTACTCTCACTTTTCTCAAACATAATGCTGAAGGAAACCTTTACTCCATCTGCACAAATAGGCAGTAAAGTACACCAAATAGTGTGCCACTAGTGAGTAACATGTAGGAAATAATTTCTAATTAGTGAACACTAAATGTAACAAGCAAAACCACAACATAGTATGTTCATCACCACATGCATTATGTGTGATTATTTTCCACACTGCAGTTTAACTATGTTTTAAGTATTGCAATAAACATAGAGACACAGTCATGCAGGACAGAAGCTCCTTCAAGTGATCATGTAGTCCATCACCCTACCCTGAGCTTGTAAGTCTGTACATGTAACCCAGCATATTTTGTAACACTATTGCAAGCTTAGTAATTACAAAACTCCACTGCAGCTTTGTCTCTAAGTTATTACCAAACACTATAAGTTTAGTAAAAATCACTTTTTGTATGAAACTGAATGCTGACCCTTGTTCATTTTGTTGCTAGCCTCATGGAACTTACTAGATTTCGTGATCTGGGATTTTATTTTTGTCCCATATCCTGGAGTAATATGATAATTTAAGAACCTCAGCTTTGATTTCATTAACCCACATAGAAGTGGAGGAAAGTCCAAACATGTGAACCTTAGTCTTAAATGCTATATGAAAAAAGGAGAAAGAATTCCAAACTTCATTAAAAAATCCCCTGCCTTCAAAGCTATTCTCATGATTTGATGGGGCCTGACTCATAGGTTTTTGAGCATTTCACATTATTAACATCATGAAGTTTGTAAAGTGAGAGCTAATGACATTCTAACATTGTTTTAGATAAGACTGATGCCCTGCCCAGGACCACAGCACTCTTCTTGAGAGTGATTCTGCAGTGTCTGATCAAGACATTCATTTTTCCAGTGCCCTTCAATATTTTTCTCATTTCCTCTATAGTTTTTTCCTTGGCTTGTTTTTTCATATGTGTGAAACACAGTGGGAACATGTAAGCTATGCAGTGTGGAGCTGTGAAGGAAACCCTCTCCTAGTTCAACATGTGTTGGAAAACCTGCCCAGCCCAGAGCAGAACCAGCCAGAGACATTGGGCCAGAGCTCCCCAGTGCAGCCATGCCAGCAGCTGTCCCCTCAGCCAGGCCACAGCGCCGTGCTGACAGAGCTGTCACATTTCCGCTTCAGTAGCTGGCTCAGGAATTTCTGCACAGTTTTGCACTGCATAATGCAGATTTAGCTCCTTGCTCCACTTTTATTATAAATATCTTCCTTGAGCCTATTTCATATTCTGATTGCTCGTTCTGTCATTATTTGTCTATTAAAACAGGAGCAAAACAATTTTCGGTGAATGTGGAGGAAAATATTCAGTCTTGTTTTCTCACTTGTGGAGTGAGAATCTACCTCCATGGTGAATATTAACACAATGCCTTTAGGTCAGCTACTGCTTCCCAACAGGCCAACATCCCCTCTGTCATGGGAGGGAGTTCAGAATTCATGATTGTCCTTCCTCTAACCTTTCACTACATACAAGACCAAAACAAACATTATCTCCATGTCTCTGTAAGAGAGAATTTTTTTCACATCCTCTTTCACTTCACATGAAATTTCTCATAATGACTCCATTGTGCATCTCTAGCTTGGCTTTTAAAGACATTTTCCTTTACCCAAAGAACAGGCACTTTCCATTTCTAGAATTTTTCTCTCCTGTCTTTTTTCTTCCTTCCACCTTCATGTTTTAGAGAAAATAACATAATTTCTATGTGTTACTGACATAACATTAACAAAGAGCATAGAAGTAAAGAATTTCTGGTAACTCAAAAATCTGCAGACACAGATATTTAGATATTTCTCTTTTTATTTTCATGTGCAATAACTTCACCAAGATGGTTAACTGCAGAAGGGCTTGTGGAGACAGATTTGTAATTTCTCTTCTAATGTTACTAAACCAATATTTTTTTTCCTACGCATCACTGGGAAATCATAGATAATTTAGAAAGAATAAGGACTTTGCTCCCTATCACGACTTGAATATTTGGACATAAGTTTGAGCTGAAGTAATTTATGACATCGATTTTTTTTTTTTGTAATGTAATACCATTATGCCATTATTTTAAATCTTAACTGCTGTGCTGATAGTATTATTTTATTATTGTATTTTTATAGCAGCATCTAATTCCATCAAAAAGGAATGTGGTAATTAACAGGCTAATTATTAATTAGGTTTTAGCCTGAATATGCATAAACAGTTTTCCATAGGCTAATTAATTTGCCAAGTGAAAAGTGAAAACATTCTGGAGCAACAGCAATGTTGCTGTAGGCTCCAAAATCCAAGACATATCTTGAAATACAAAAACATGACTACTGGTAAATATTTTGAAATAATCAAAAGTAGACCACATAGAGTATGCACAGATACTTATCGCTATACATGTTGGAAATGTTCTGTGTTCTCTCTTAACCACCATAATTGCTGCAAGTAAGACATTCCACAGCTGAAGATCTGCCGTTGACAGCCCCAGAGACCTTTTCCTGGGTTCCGTCATCCTCAAAATAATGCACTGATCTCATTTGTTGTTGTAGATTATCAGTGACAAGGAATCTTTGGGAATATACATTGCCCTCTGACAGAGCACTTTCCACACAGCAAGCAGAGCCAGATCATTTTAAGGAACAAGAGTTTAACTTACTCCTGCAATGTATTCTCAACAATTCAGTATGCAGAGCTGCCCATGGTATATGCGACCTCAATGGTTGGCTCTGCCTTGAGAAATCTGCAGTAATTTAACCCAGAGAAAACATGAGTTAGTGTGGGCTCATTCTCCGAACTAAATGGAAAAGTTTCACACTGAAAGTGCTCAAAGCTTCCTACCAGGGCACAGCCTTAGATAGCCTATGGATTCCAACTCACACACTCTGCTGTTTCCTGGGTTGAAGCAGATGTGGATATAAAAATACCTGTGTACTTTGCACTCATAAACCCCACTTTTTCACCATAGAAACTGAAATTTTTCTCTTGAACTACAACATGAAGAAGTGCTACCATGCATTATACTTATCTTAGAGCTATAAAATCCATACATAGTCCATAGAAAGTGCCATACAACAAAGCAAAGGAGTTACAAAGTAATGCAGCGGCTCCTTGGATGCTTTTATAAGCACCTTTCCATCCCTTTCACATGCAGTGGTGAGGTTTATTCATGAATCAGAAAAGCAGGAAAGACAAAAAATTAAGTGCTGGTGTCATAAAGGGTCTGATAGAGCTTCCAAATAAACCTCTACAGGCCTGAGCATAAAGGCAGCTAAAAGAGCTTTAAGCTTCTCAGGTACAACTATGTTTGGAATAAACATATCACTGAGCTCACTCTAAAGGAAGCCACATTCAAAGTCAGTCTCCTGGATTTCATATCCTCAATGTGATTACACTTAACTGTCTGAAACATAAATGGGGAAGGATGAGGAGATAGAAGATGAGAAAAAAAACAAACAAACAAAAATATTCACAGGACATTAGTATCCAGAGAATATCATGCACAATAACATCATATTGCAGAACAAGACAATTGTTCCTCTATAAATTCAACTATACTTAGAGGAACATGTTCAGTTCTGTCCATTGTGTTATTGGAAGGATGTCAACAGCTGGGAGGGAGCTTGGAGAAGAGTACTAGTGTGAATAGGTGGGTGAATATACTGATTTACACTGAAAGGCTGAGACCTGAAGGTGGGTTAAGTGATAATTAGAAATGGATTATAAGGGTACATGACAGCAACCTGAAAACATGTGAAGGGCAGAACAGAAATGATTTATAATAATACAAGGGAAGAAAGGTTGGAATAGTAAGATATAAATTAGAACTTTTACACAGAATATAATAAAGATATTTTGGCCATGCATACAATGATGCACAAAAAAGTAAACTCCGGAAGATTAGTTCCTAGCTCAATCAGAGCAAAAGACATAGTGTTGACAATGATATTGAAAACAGGTTGCACACAAATATGTGCAAAATTATGTATGCAACTATTGTATGGGAGAAATAGAATTTCCAATACTTCACATTTCTTCTAGGATATTTTAAATTTTGAGCTACAACTATGACATTCTAAAAATTTGAAGGCTTATGTTGAACTGCAAAAAGCCAGAAATCTAAAACTGATAATTATATGGAATTTAGTTTCAAAGGTAAATTAATCAGGAAACAGGATAGTGGTTATTTAAGTACTTCTTTATGTTTTTGAAAAAAAAATCCTAATGGGCACAGAAATTTCGAATGTACTAAAGAGATAAAAAAGGTAGAGAAAGAGTCTGCATTGGAATTTAGCCTTCCTGTAAACAGTGTACACAAGACTTCCACATCTGTTTATCCTTTCATTCTCTAGTATTGGTACTTAAAAATGTGTGATATAGCAACACAGGATTACAGGAAATATCTAGAAAAGTGCCTTTTCTGCAGCATTTCTGAAATTTTGCTAGCAGAGTAAAATAAAGACTAAAGATAGCTGCAGAATAATCTTTACATTTTTTCCACCTCCTGGTTTCCATGCCATGAGGAGGAGTGTAATAAGAATATTACAGCATGTAAATCAGTAGAATTCGTTATCTCAAGAATGACAATGTTGTGAAACTTGTTATGGTCTCTTCTTGAGAAAGGTGCCAGCATTAGTGTTTTTTGCATCTTGTGTTATCATTGAAATCCATCTCACCATCTGAGAGTATTGTCCTAATTAAAGTGGCCTAAGTGTTACTTCCCAGCCACAGGAATTTATGAGATTAGGAAAAGAAACTTTACAGGGATCTATGCAGATTGTCAGCAGAGACAGACAGGTATCAGGAGTGGTGTGGAGAGGGCAGAAAGGGCAGTGACAGGAGTAAGAATCAATGAAAGCCAGGTAAATGTCATGTTCCCTAATCTTGCAATGACAGACAATATTTTTATATTTTCTTTAGATCATTACTGGGAGTATCATCCACACCACATGCACAGTGAGTTTGAGACCTTTGGAGACAACCATTTCACAGAACTGCAGAGTGTGCAGCCTCCCCAGCTGCAGCAGCTCTACAGGCACATGGAGATTGAGCAAATGCATGTCTTGGATTCTGCAATCCCAACCACACACATTGGGCTCAACCATCAGGTATGGTTACCAACCCCTGCTCAGAATTTCAGATGATAATTAATGGTAAGGAAAATAATGCATTAGGGAATGAGTACTCTTCAGAGAAAGGGATTGTTGAAATTATTTACACGAGTTCTTACGGCACTTGATGTAAAGCTCTTAATTCTCAGGACAAATGTGTTTTCAACCTTCTTTTTACCTGGACAAAGAGAAGTCATGCTCCTCAGACTGTCTAAAAAGAGAACTGCATTTTGTGGAGGTGTTTGGAATTTCAAATTTTTGTTTCATTTGGAATGAATATCAACTGGTTTGCAATTCTGCAGATGAACTGGACCTGAGAAGCTTTGTATCTCATAGCAAGGGTACCCATGACTATTAAGATGTAATTCTGAGCTTTGAAGTAGCAGAAAAGTTTTAAATAGTTCCAAGGAACCCTGACAGTTTTACACTACTTGTATGAGAAATGCTACCAAAGACAAGTCATTGGTAATTCTACCACAGGCTGAGGAGAACCTTCTTGTGTTTCTACCTGGGAGTAAGTAAATCACAAGCCAAAGCAAACTGTCTTGTCTTTGCTCAGATTTTACATGAAGCCAGTCATTTCCCTAGGAAAAATATATACTCCACTGTGCAGTAAAGATAGTCACCAAAGCACCAGTGAATGGTCACTAAAGCTGAAATTATAAGACATTCCATCATACTGCAAAGATACTAAGCACAATAGGTGTGGAAATCACTCCTGATCCTACAAGAGTATACCCAAAGTCATTACTGGGAGCAGTCAGAAAGCTGGGACATCTTGTGCTGAGGACTTTCCCAGTGTACATGAAATGTCCTAAACACAAGACAGAGTGGAACTAAAGTCAGAAAAAGGAGCATTTGCTAATTACAGTGCTGCACATAACAGTACCCTTGCTGAAACTTTGTGAGACAAACCACATGCATGGGGTTATCATTTGGGGTTTCTTTGTTCAAAGCAAACTGAAATTGTATGTTAATACTGAATTAATCAAAAAGAAAGAAAGAAGAGAAAAAATAGAATAAGTTAACACTGTCAACAGGAAACTGCAAGCCATCAAAAAATCAGGAATAGAATATAAGATGTAGATACAAACAAAGAATTGGGAACAGAAAGTTACAACTATAAAAAATGCTTCATGGAACAGCAGTCTGTGGGAAGCTTCAAGTCGTTTCAGTTGCTCATTGCAACTGCTAATACCTAATGACCAACCATTACCTCTAGCCAGGGGCAAAGGATGAAAATGAGTCCCTATAGGGATGTCTTTGGAAGCACAACCAAAAAATAAAGAGAGGGCACTTCTGCTTGTCACCCTCCATTCTACTCAGCCATCCTCTTTCATTTCGGGATGAAAGGCAGGGAACAAATTTTGTTACAACTGCTGACAAAGAGCACTGTGCTCTCTCTGCCCCACCCCATACCAAGCTGCAGAAGATTTTAGTATGTAGAATTCACCACTACCTTCCTTTTCCTTACCAGCAGGGGATCTTTGGCTTTAATTTTTTTCCTAGAATAGCTAATGCAAATAATACTTGGCATGCTCTGAGGTTCAGCTTCTGGTGTGTCTCAGTCACAGTCCCAGGCAAAGAAGCAGAAGCAAGAAGCAAGTTTTAATCCTCCTCTGAATTTGCTACTTACTAACTAGCATGCTTGTCCTGCAATATCAGAGTTACCATATGCAATAAAGGAAGAACATGCAAAGATATTTCTTTTGTTTACTGTTGATATTACATTAGTTGGTGATACCAAATTTGAAGTTTAACCTGTTCATGAACAAGACATATTTGAAAAGTTTTGTTAGCCTGACAACAGAGGCCTCACAAATAATAAAGTAAGAATATTCATTCTGAAGGGAGAAAGAAAAGGAAAGGTTGGAAAATTGTGAGAAGAACTTTAGAAAGAGGAAAATCGCACATGGATGCCACAGACCCTGAGAAATCAGAATATGGAAAGTAGCTAGTAGTTCCTTGAGTTTTCTCTCTCCAGAACTATATTGGTAACCTTGCTCTTTCTAGCACTCGTGTGGGTCCTCTGTGACTCTGTAACCTAACTGTGTGACACTGTATTGCCCTTGCTGAGTTTCAGGTGCAAAGGAAGTGTAAGCAAAGATCCAGCAGTCAGGGAAAGTGGGGACAGCATGGGGAAAGCTTACTCAACTCCCCAGGCTGGCCTCTGCAACTACCTTTACTTGAGAGACACTGTGTCCCCTCCCTCCTCCACTGCACTCTCCCACTGTCCCACTGCAGCCCCCGAGAAGTGGTTCCTTGCTCCCACACGACCTCCCAGAACACTCCAGGTCTCCACAGCCCTTTTTTCTGCAGGGGAACCAATCTCTGTTCCCCTCCCCTGTAAGACTGTGTCCCACACCTTCTCATTCCCCTTCCCCCATGGCACAGTCTCTCCCTTCCTTCCTACCCCCGAGGCTGCAGCTTTGTTAACTGTAAAAAGCTAAAGGTGACTGTGGTGAGGGCTGAAGTTTCGCTCTTGGGGATCTGACAGGAAGCGTTCATGCACTCTTGCCCAATCCTGCCCTTCCTGCCAGATCGGCTCCAGCCAATCTGCCAACTCATTAACCAACCGCCTGCTGCTGTGCCCCAAACCAGCCCTGTGCTCACGCCTTATTGGGACATTGTATGGTGGTGCAAAACTCCTCTGAACAGCACCACTTGGGGTGGGTGGTGTGACTCATGAACACCCACTCCCCTCTTCAGTGTCTGAGGTCCCCTGGGAAGGGCATCAGGCTCAAAATGTCCTTTCTTGGTGAAGGAGAAGAGCAGTTCAAAAGGAACTTACTTTCATGGACTACCATCTACCCCATTTCATAAAAGCTATGTAACATAGGCTGCTGGGTATGGGGAAAGCTGGTTGGGTTTTTTTAATGCAGGATTTAGGCTCGTACCCCCTGCCCCTCAGATTGATCTGTTTCTCATTATTAAATAAGAAGATGCAATAATTTGTGGCAGCTGGTCATATTCCCTAGCAAACCATACCACAGCTGAGAATTTACAGAGCTGAGGTATATTCCACACTGCCTCTGACAGCACCTCTATATAAGGGCAAGAGAATTTAACACAAAAACTGTCTTGCTAGCTTTGCAGATGAAAAATCCCCCCCTACTGGGGAATTTTCAGATAGCCTTTTGGGAAAACAGAAATGGACTGATATGATTATCATACGTGATATTATCTTAGTGTTAAGGCTATTCCCCTCCTTGTGGGGGAAATTTAAGACAGACAGCTGACAGATTGGTGTGATCCCATCCCCAAATCTGGATGCATCCTGTAGGAATTTAGTGCCCTCAGAAGGCACTAGGCCTGAGAAAGGAGGAGGACAAGCTAGCCAAAGCCAGCAATTCTAGGGCAGGACTGTTTATCTCTTCCAGGTATAGCTCCAGACAGTCTGTGATAGAAAAAAGTTCTGAAAAGCAGTTTCACTCTGGGGAATAGGCAACCAGGATCAGAAACTCATTAGGAAGAAGGCAAGCTTTGGGGAGATATGGGGGAAGAGGGCCAGTGTTATTTGAATATGATATAAGATATGGGAAAGTTCTGACATTCACAGCATTATTCGTCCTTCCTTCTTGGAAAGGTGCATCTTTGTACACATGTAAGTGTTGGCTGTTATCTGAAAGCGTTTCTTAATAGGAAGGTATTTATCATAAATGTCCACAACTAAGTCACTCAGTATTTCACTTAACAGTCTCCCATCCCTCTTACTATCTCCCCCCTTTTCTCTGTAACTCTCTTCATTACGTTTCCTTTTTTAATCTTGATGCCCTGCTCTCTATCTATGCCTTCTGCCTCTACTACTGTGTTCTCCAAAAGGTGTCCTATTTGCCCCGGATGTGCCTACAGTACTCCTCGCCACCTCAGCCCAGTTCTGACGAGGAGGACATAGAGAGGCAGAGCCCCCCGTTGGAGGTGTCAGATGGAGAGAATGATGGTGTGGACCCTGGGCCTGGAATTATGCATGGAGAAACAGGTCAGTGAAAACAGAAGAATTTTGCAAGGATTTTCTCAAACCTCATTTCTTCATGTACTCCCCTCTCTCCTTTGGCTTTTGTCTATTGAGGCTTCCTGAATGGAAGTGGCTTTTGCTATTTCTACTCCAATTTCTATTAACAGCCAGGAAAACCAAGATGAAAAGGTCAAGGAAGAACCAATTTTAAAAAATATTTAGCTCTCTTTGTTCAGTACCTGAGACTCATAATCTGTATCACCTGCCAAAATTAGATTTAGATTAGTTTTGAATTAGCAATGTTTTTCAATTAGCTTTAAATTAGCAAATTAATTTCAGAAGTTTAGCCTTTGGAATTACTTATTCTTGCTTTTTCTTCTTGGTACATCAACCCACATTATGTCCTTATGGTGTTACATTGTCTACTGTTATAAATGCTGCAAACTGAAGAAGTTACGTGTCTCCCAAGCTGACTGAAACACTTAGATACCTTCTGCTGTTTAACCAGGAGATACACACAAATACCAATGCTCTACTGGCTTTCTTCTTTGGCTCTCACACAGGCAGCAAGAAAAAGATTCGTCTATATCAGTTCCTTCTGGACCTTCTTCGCAGTGGGGACATGAAGGACAGCATTTGGTGGGTGGACAAGGAAAAAGGTACTTTCCAGTTCTCCTCCAAACACAAAGAAGCACTGGCACATCGCTGGGGCATCCAGAAAGGCAATCGCAAGAAAATGACCTACCAGAAGATGGCACGGGCTTTGAGAAACTATGGCAAGACAGGGGAGGTCAAGAAAGTTAAGAAGAAGCTGACCTACCAGTTTAGTGGAGAGGTGATGGGAAGGGGGGCCGCTGATAGGAAGCATTATCCTCACTGAGGCCATGGGACCCTAAGCAAGAAAAATATTAAGAGCTCCTGGCTGGATACCAGCAGAGGAGATGGACGCATCTTTCTCTTTGCTTCCTGTGCCCCCTTCTCTGCCTTTAAACAGCCTTTATCATCAGATGTTTCTGGTACGAATTCCCTTCTTCAGCATCTGAGAATCCTAATCATGACAGAATTCTTTGCTTCCATCCTCCAAGTTGGACAGAGTTGGGAAAGTTAAACAATGTACAAATGTATTGTTGTCAGGAAAGAATTTTTTTTTTTTTTGATTGTATTGTAACTAAAGAATACAGCCAATGAAGTTTTGCCTCCAGAGGTGGTGCTGTGTCACTCCCAGTGACACCGCACTAGCTTCCAGCTTTTAAACTAGCATTAATACAGGCTCTGCCGCAGCTCTCAGAGCTAGAGAGAAGTTTGCAGATCTTGGAATGATACTCGTTCTTTTAAATAGTAATAACATGTACATATTTAATAAAATTAGATATAATGAAGTTTTGATGTTTGCATAATAAATGATTACTTCACAAGCCAATGTCATGCATTCAGTTATGCAGATAGAGCTCCCGTGTGGTGTCTGAACAAAAGGTGCACTGGGTTAGAGGGCCTTATCCATCTGTTGCTACTTTTTAATTTATCTGGAAACATCAATCAATGCTGCCAAACCCATTAAGAAATGTAACAGGTGAAATACATTACTGTGAAAGAGACTGCAGTACTGAAGTAAATTTAAAAATACATATATATATATATATAAAATTTCCCACTATCTTTTCCTATGCCAGTGAAACCCTGCCGGCTGAACATTTTCTGGTCATGTATACCAAGAATTGCATTTATACCTCCATCCTGTTTAGAACATAACAATTAACCATATTCTTCTCTGGTCTCACTTATTATTCTGCTCCTGTTCTTTCTTCTTGCTTTCCCCCACAGTAATATCTTGATTCTAGCTTGTGAACCTTTCTTGAAAATAAGTTGTATTTAATCCTGTCTTTGCAGAATTCCAGTACAAAAGGGTTTCAAGATTTTAACTGTGGATTTTAATCCCTACTGTAATACAATTACTAGTAACTAATAACAACTGCACTGTATAGATAACAGTCAAAATGCAAAATAAAAATAATTCAATGCCTGAGATATCATGGTAAGTTTACCCAGTACATCTAAACACTGAAATTAAATCCAAAGTCAACTAACAGCAAGAAAATGAGCATTTTAAGTTTTAATATTATTTAACATATCTCAACTGTTTCAATCACTCAGAAACCAGGAAACATCATCATGACTTTCCCAAAATAGATGAGGTGAACGAGGCAGATCCAGAATGAAGAAAAGGGGGTTTTTTTACAATACTGAAATTCAGTACAGCATGCCAAATGTCACTAAATAACTTGAAATTTTTCAGAGCTTGCTCCTCACTGAAACCAGAAATAGCTGAAAGTGATGAGCTTCTTACAGACCTGAGTTCTCAAAATTAAATCTAAACCATCAGTGTTATCTACACCAACAATCTCACTGTGGAAGTGAAAAGTCTGGTGACATCACAGGCCTACAATGTCTCTTTGGAGCCAAACAGAAAGAAGCTCCTGCTTAAAGAACATCACAAAGTACTACTTCCCAATTCTTCTTCCCCGTTCATGAAAATGGTAAATACATCAGTCAGTGCAAAATATTGACTGAGAGTTATCTTTCATACTTCTAAAAATCTTGTAATCCAACTTTTAGTTACTGTGCTTTGAGGAGCATATCTACTCTCCTAGTCAAATATCTTTGATTCACCTAGGGTTAGAATAAGTCAAAGCGATAAAAAAAATTAAGAAGGCATTTTGTTTCTAAAATTATACTGGAAGGATTTAGTGACATACTCATTAAATTAGACCCATATAACTCCATCTGCACCCATATTGAAATTTTAGGATGGAACCTGAAGACAGTCAAGGCAGCTCTCAGAAGACTAGAACAACACCCAACCTGACACAATTAAGGTTTCTTTTGCTGAGCTAGAAACTCAGGACTTCTCTGCTTGGTCCTGATGATGACTCTCCACCACTGGCTTGGAATTAAAAAGAGATTAAAGACATTTGCATTCATCAGACTTGCAGACATCAAGAATAAAAACTGAAGAAAACTAAAATAATAATTCCTCCTTCAAAATATCTTTATCACAAACACAGCCTTAAAAGCAGAACTGATCCTTCTCTCACACTATAATTTGGAGGAGAAGGATCATTTCCTCTTGCAGGAAAACTATGATAACTGAAAAGAGCCAACTGGTGAGTTAATTGTGGAGATGCTCAGAATATCACAAAAGCCATTTAAAGCTTACCAAGCTTACCCTTTCTAAGATCTGTGAGACCTATTCTTCCATTTCCCTAGCAAGTCTTGCATAAAAGCCAATTAGATGCTGGAGAAATAATACAAAACTAAATAAAAATTCAAACAGAAACAACAAGAACCTTTAAATGAGCTATTTGAGCACTGTGCATTACTATAAAATGTCAATTTAGAGCAACTACTTAAACTTGAATTAAAGAATTTGCATTTTACACTGATTTTGACCACAAGAAACATGGAAATAGAAGAATCTGAGAAAAATATTTGGGAAACATTATTATTACTAATTAAAACTTTTTTTTAAGTATTATTGAATATACTTTTAAAAGAAGGTTTAAAATTTTTTCTCCAAAGTTGAAAACTTTTTCTCTTCCTCTTGTTAATGCTTTGAAATACTGTTTCTAAAAATATTCGCTCCCCATCTGTTTCTGGTTAGGTTTTTCATCTGTGGCATAAAGAGTGAATAATCATGTGTTGCAGCTGTGAAGGAGACCAAATGATGATGCTCCTGTGCCAGAGTACTGCTTGTCTGCCATACAATCCAACTGGTCTGGCTGCTAGGCTGTCTAATCAAACTGAATTATTGCCATTCTGTTGCACATGCAAGCAGAAGCTCTTTGGCTGTTTTAGACAAAAACACCAAAATGAATGTGACAAAATCACAGGTTCTGCAAAATTACAGAGGAGCAAGCATTCCATTTTCTCTGAAGGTGGCCAAATACTAGACAGGCAGACATGCTCGAAAAAGGTCAGAGGGTCACTATTTGGAGACATAAGCCATGATTAGCACAAGTTCATTGGAACATTTGCAGGACACTGCTATTAGAGATCATCAATCCTCTTTCAAAGCAAAGTGCTCATACTATAGCAAAATATTCAAATTGTATTTGGTCCTGTTCAGCCTGCTTTAAAAACCAGCTTTTTTAGCTGCTGAGTGGTTCCTAATCAATTCTTGTGGAAAGATTATTCAGAAAACTAACAGTGAGCTAAATTCAATATTAAATATTGCAATATTACTCCTACAATATTTTAGACTCCCTTCAGCCATGCATCAGAGGTGCCAAAGGTAGAAAAATTGCTCAGACTATACTCATAATCTGCTTATAATAATTTGCAGTGGTAGAGTGTATTTTTAAATTCTACTCAAAGAGAGTTTTAGACATTTCTAGATGTAAGCTACTATTCACCTACATCAGACAGAACTGCAGTTAAAGGTGCTATTATTTGTTTTTGCCTGAAAGCCCAAATTTATTGAATCCCCCAAACTTCCTGAAAAATGCATATACACACACAACCTAATGTATCTATCTGAGGGTTTTTGCCTCCTCCTTCACGAAATTTTATCTCTATAGCCTTATTTCAAGATTCATACCCTGACAGAGTCTTATAATATGTTTGTCTTCACTTGTGATTACACTAGGGCTTAGGCTCTGTACTTTGCCAGGTTTCTTTTCCTCATTTAACCTTCTGCCTCAGTTTACTTTTCCTATTTGTATCACTTGATCTTTTTGCCTTTCTTCCATTTCTTTCTATTTTTTCCTCCTTCATTCAAATCTCCACACAACAAAATTCACTTCATAATCGTTGAGCTTTATTCAAACTATAGTGCCATCTTCATAACTAACTCATGTATCACATAACAGTTCCATTCAGTCTATTTATACTGCTGCTCTAAATTTTGCTTGTACTCTAACTGCACCTTGTAAATTCATAGCAGAGACTTTATTAGTAATGACAACACAATAAGCATTTTTTCTTCGAGAGTGCCCAGAACAGAATGTTCTCTATGGAAATCCCACACCTGTGTATTTAAAATTTATGGATTACTGATAGGAAAGACTATGATACGACACAGACTGTGGTACCAGTTCCAATAATTTGCATTTATTTCTAATTTATTTTGTCCGTTAACTTGCTATCTCACCACCTTTCCTTGTTTTAAGAAATACTCAAATCAGATTTACATAATTTTGCATACCCATATACCTAAAACACTAAAAATGTAGTGCTTGTAATAAAAACACTACTGTAATGAACCAACTAATATATTAAAGTCAAGTAGACAAAGAAAATTGCAGCAATAGCTAAAACTCCACAAAGTTTCCCCTTTCCTCTCTAACAAACTTGCACATTGCAGTTCAGTTGGCTCAGTTGAGCCTGTGCTATTAGAGAGGTCTGTATATAAACCAAATAATCAGAGTCCTATTCCAAGAGCTGGGGAATGTGAACTTCTTCCAAAGAATATGAAAGCAGCAGTAGGCTGCAGATACTCTTTCTCATTTCCTCACTCATAACTCATCCGTGTCTGCCTTAGCCCAGCCCCTCACATCAGCACCCAGGATCACAGAGCAACTTGCATTGGAAAGGACGTTTCGAGGTCACCTCATCCAACCCCTACCCAAAGCAGGCCAGTTAGATCAGATTTTTCAGGGCAACTTTCCTTCCATTCTATGTTTCTTTCCATTCCCTCCAATCATCCAGCCACATCCTCCTTCTTCATGCCTTTAGTTCCCCACAGTGTGACTTTTTGCTATTGGGGAGCCAAAGCAGTACGTGAGAATGAGCAGAGCAGTCTATGGACAGGAGGGGAATGAGGATGTGGTAGAGCAGATAAGGGGTAGCAGGAGGTGGTGGAGGAGAAAGAAGGGTGGGAGGAGGTGTTGGGGAGACCAAGGTTATGCAAAGGATTGGGGAAGCGGCTTTGTGGTAGGAAGGAATGCAGTTTCTGTGCTTTAGGGGCTCCCTCTGAGCTTCTGTTTTAACTCCCCAGCAGTAGAGCAGCAGTGCTGTAGGCATGAGAAGCTCTTTGACCACTGGCGCCTTTGTGCAGAATACTTTGATTCCTCTGCCTTATGCAAAGTGAAGAATGTTTGGGTGCCAAGCTGGGCATTTGCATATACAAATCAATTTGGGTTCTTTTAGATTTAACTAAGTAGATTTCTACATTTTGGGTGTCTGATGTTAGAAACATAATTTTAGATTTCTTCTTTAGACATTCTGTCTTCCATTTTTTCCCACTCACCCACACTGTACTTTCCTTCCTCAGCCAGCCCGAGCTATCAATTCCCAGCTCTTTGTTCAGCTTTTCTCCATATCTAGACTCAGCCACCACATACCTCCATATTTAGTAGATTCCAACTGCTTTATTCCCAATGTCCCTTTTCAACTTTTGCCCACCTATTTTATTGCTTCCTCTCAGGCCAGCTTTTCTCACATGCGCCTAGTCAGCTTCTCTTTCTGTGAATGGTTCTCGGTTCCAATGTATTTGTTCAGCCATTTCGAGTTTTCCCATCCCACATCCTCTTACAGTTTCAGTCTGATCACCAGTTCTCTTCCCTCTGCCCCATTCTATCCCAGCTCCCCATTTATTAGTCTTGTCCTTTGAGAATCTATTTCAAGTCCCCCCCATAATTCTGAACGTCAATTTTCTCCCCCCATCCATGCCCTTCAATCACAACTTCTTATTTCCTTGTCCCACGTGATTTGGTGTGGTCCCTTCCATCTCTGGAGTTCCAATTATTTGCTTCCCCACCTCTGCAGTTCTCCCCTCTATTTTGATGTGCCTCAGGGAGATACTGTTTGGAGCACAGGACACAAAAGCTGTTTGCTTTTATCTCAAGTGTGTGAATTAAGTCTAAGTCCCAATTAGCCCAGAGATAGATACATAGAAAACTCTGCTGACACCTGCACTGGACCTAATAAACACAAACAAAACTTTTTCAGAGGATAAAATTTAGAAAGTTCTCACTGAACAAATGCAGATTGCATTTTTTTCCCATAGTGGAGAATATGCAGCAACTCAGGTTGGTTATCATGAAGCCAGTTAAAAGAACATCCCTAAAATGAAAGCAAGTTGCTGTCAAATATTCAGAAAGAACTCAAATATGGAGTGCAAATGGTAGGGATACAAAACGGTTGTGCAGAGAAAAGCTCGAATAAGCAGGACCAGCATTACCCAAATCTTGAAAGTCCTTGAAAACTCAGGTTCTGTGAGTAAGGCCAAGGGACTTTGCACTGTACACACTTGTGTTCTGTGTTTCAAAAACTCAAAGGAAATGGTGAGGTTTAGGTTGGATACCGGGAACAGATTCTTCACCCAGAGGGTGGTTAGGTACTGGAACAGCTCGCCAGGGAAGTGGTCACAGCACCAAGCCTGGCAGAGCTCAGGAAGCATCTGGACAAGGCTCTCAGGCACAAGGTGTGAGTCATGGGGCTGTCCTGTGCAAAGTCAGGAGCTGGACTGGATGATCCTTGTGGATCCCTTCCAGCTCAGGATATTCTATGATTCCATGAGACTTCAGTGAGTGAGTCCTGCTGCGCCTGTGCTCTGCACTGAGCCACCTCAGCTATCCCTGCATCCACACCACTAAATCTGTAGCCACTGAGAGGCAACTTCACTGCCTTGGCCTCAGAAACTGCTGAGCCGTGGAGGAGGTATTTTCATAAAACAAAACAAAGAGGCAGATAAACAGAGATAGAGACAAGAAGTTAAATGGCATGACAGAAACTACCAGGAAAAGAAGCCCAAAATAGAAAAGTAATATATAGACTTCCCTCCTGGATAGCTATATTTGGGCAAAGTCTCAACCACCTAAATACATAGCCTTTTAATAAGAAGTTGGATAGTCTTAATAGAAGGAGGTGCTGTTGATTTTGGCTATAAGTAATAAATCCTTGGGTTTCTCTGCATAAGCCATGGTGCAACTACCCAAAATCACACAGCCTGTCACTGCAGGTCACTTATTACTGTAATTTTTTAACTTGATTTTGACTTACGTGGTGAAAGCCACTGTCTGAAGCACAGAACAATAATTTCAGAGTAATTATTCTGACAAGGAAGGATTTTCCCTCTCACCTTTTAAGCAGAAGCCCTGACACATTTATTACATATTGCTTCACTGTTCTTGTACATCAGTTTCATTTGAATACAGGATTAAACTTCACACACTTTCTAAATAATTGTCTAGTTTGTCTGGAGTGCACTAGAAAATAGTTATCATAATCCACTGCACATCTGTTTTGGGTCAGTGTAGCCATTGCAATCATACATTTCATTTGCATAGTAGTTTTGTTATTAAAAGTAGTCAAATTAATGTAATGTAGAATGTAATACAGAAATCTAATATAGAAAATGCCAGAAAAAAGCTTACCATTACAACAATGCTGCCACCTGGTAACCTAAGGTGTAATAGCAGACAAAACATTCATTTTGCCTAGTTTTGAACATGGCAATATATTTTAAATATTACGTTAAGTAACATTAAAAATCACAAAATCTGCAAAGTTATTATTGGATTAGGATAATTTCCCTGCATCAGATTAAATCCTCATATCTTTTTTCATTGTGGGGAAGAAGTAACTCATATCTTACCCAGACTGAGCTTCATTCTGAATCTGGGAAAGTGTCTAAGGAGAAGAATCAGCTAAGTACTCACCACAGTACTCCAATTCAATGTGCCTGATTTTCAGCACACAAATAGTAAGAATTAAGTCCACTTAAAAGTTATATGTACTCCAGACACTCAGTGAATGAAAACTATATCACTAAATATTTACAGAAGGAATCAAATCTACAGTGAGAATTATATGGACTAGATAAAATGGAATCCTGAAAAAAGAGACCCAAAGAAAAGATGTTGTCATAGGTGGAAAATCCATTCATTAAAAGGGAAATTCTACAATCTCACTAAAAAAGGAATATTTATCTAAACATAGAAAAAACACATATAAAGTTTGGGAAACGTTAAATGCATTGGGAAGAGGTTCCCAAGCATTTATGAGAGGCCATAACTCTTCAAGTCTGAAATAGTTTCTAAGTATCTGTGATAAATAAGCAAAAGATATTGCAAAATGGAATAAACTTATTTACATGATCCCAGCAAGAACTGTTGAGATGAACTCCTGCCCAGGGTATTCCTTATGCTACTAAAGAAATGCCGAGTATATTGTCTAGCTTTCCTTTTCACAGTGCAAATGTTTCATCATCCTATGTATATTTAGCAACCTAATCACCTGGCATATTAGATCTTTTGATTAGCATAAACTTCTTCCCAGTTCCCCAGGAAATAATGGCTCATAGATTGCTATTATAACACTGTCCTTAAAAAACACACCCTTAAAATTCAATCTAATGACTGACTGCATCTCCTTTGAATGGCAACACAGTTTAGATTATCCCACAGATTTCCAGAGAAACATAAAAACATCATTATCCTGCAAACCATGTGATGGCAGGATGAACTCCCCATTTGCAAGACCTTTCCATGGCTGTCAAAGTGATGGCAGTGACCTCCTTCAGACATGTCATGGTCAGGCACATGCCTGACAACTTTAAAGACAAAACCTGACAATAAGAAAATGGCAAATAAATAAAAAAGCTTCTGTATGTAATGTCAGGGTTAAAAGTGTTTTACTGTACAACTGTAAGATACACAACTGTATTTTTTGTCCTAAAAAATTGAGATACTGCAATGAAAGCAAAGAAAAACAGCATTCAGACACTGAATAGCAATTTCTGTTCTCCCAGAACAAGAGGACGTTAAAACAAAAGCTGGAAATTCAGAATCAATAATAGAATTCCTATTTTTAATATGTGCATTTTGACAGTGGAATCACCCCTATTGGAATTACTGCTATTGATTCCATGAAGTATAATGTCATTTTAGAGAGAAATTAGTATTTAGGTAAATTCATATTAGGCATTGGAAAAAATATCTAAGATGTACTTAATATCTATTGGAATTCAAAATGAATTCTGTGTTAGGCATGCATTAGCCTATGTTTAATTATTCCAAGGTTCCCAGTTCCTGCTTTGAAGCACCTCCTGCTGTTCACTCTCAGTGAACTAATACAGGCTTGGTGTGTATGATAAATACTCAAGTCTGCATTTTAAACAGTTTGTACATAAATATGCATTTCCTTCAAATTCATACAAATGGGTTCATTTCTAAAATTACCTTTATCCATCTTAGTTAATGGATAAAGGCCTGTGGTTCTAACTGTAAAAAAAAAAATCAGAAGATCAGAGAAACAGCCTAGAGGCAAAAGACGGCTTGAGAGGGAATACCTTGATCAAGCACAAGCAACAAAAACCACAACCACTAGACAGGACTATGGGGTATCCCTCTGCACCCCCTCTGGGATATTGTCACCATTAAATACTCCCATTAAATGCCTGCACACCAACACAGGTGTAGTAAAATGCAGTATGGGGAACAAACAGCAGGAACTAGAAATCTCCATACAGTCACAAGGCATTGAACCCATTGCAGTTATGGAGACAGAGTGGGATAGCTCCACGACTGGAACGTTGTCATGAAGGGCTGCATGCTGTGTAGGAAAGACAGACCAGGGAAGTGTAGTGGTGGAATTGCCCTGTATGTGAGGGCTGAAAAATAATTTAAACCTTTTTCTTTTTTTTTCCTTTTTTTCTTTTTTTAATACTAGTGGTGGCTAAAATATGTTGTTTGGCCTACAGAGTTTTTCTGGTAAAGCTGAACACTCAAAATGGATATACCATCAAGTCAATAAAAGAATAATTGTCCACCATTACTGTTTTGGCATATGCTAAATGTATGAATAAATAAGAAACACTGATTAGAGCATGAAATGGCCATACAAGAATAATTTTCTAGTGAGATTTTCCCCCAGATCTTTTCTATATGATTAAGCAAAATTGAAACTTCTAGAGGTATAAAACAGAACACTGGAACTATTTTTAACATGATATTTAATAGAAGAAAAAAAAAACCTTGTTAGTTATCAAGAAATGTATGCTGTGGATCAAGTGGGTGGATGGGGAGGGAGGACTGAAACTATTTAAGTAGTGTCATGCTTTCTACTTGTGACTGCAAATGTCAGTAATGTGTAAGTTTCTCTGCAAGAAAAAATTTTTCTTTCCTTAAGGTTCACAGTTAGTTCCACAAATAAAGTCTTCAGTAGAAGAGCTAAAAAAAGAAACAAGAAAAACAGATTCTAAGGGGCTGTTCAGCTCTGACCCAATTATAAAAATAACAAAAACTGAAATAAGTAGTAGGAATTTAAGCAAATACACACTTAGAGTAAGTAGGAACCAGCTTACAGGAGATGTAACTATCAGCTCTAGTTTGCTGAATGTGCTATAAACATGGCAATGTTGGAATTCTTAGTGCAATACGTGCCTGGAGCTAGAAAATGCGCTGTACGCATGTGCAACATCACATTGTGCTCTGGTTTATACCAACAGATCAGTGGTAGCCAGCCTTGGGTGGCTGGAGCTCTCTGCCTCCTGGAACTTGGCTATATTTATCCCAGCTGATGTAGCCTGTCAAGTGTGCCCTGCTGCTGATAAGGGTTGGAGTTGACAACAGTGGGGGATCAAGGGGGAGGAGCAGGATGGGGGGTTCCATCGAGTAGCTCTTTAGGGGGTCTCAAAAGCCCTGCAGACACATTCCTGTTTAACTCATACCCTGCTTTCCAGACATAACTGGGAGCTCCATCAGAAACAAAGTGAAGATGCCAGAGCCTGGGAAGAAAACAGGTAAGGATCATAGCTGACAGACAAAACTAAGAACAGCTTGACAGGAAAAATGTGAGTAGATTATGGATTCTACAGAAATGAGATGCCTCAGTGGGAAAAAAAATTGACAGGAAAAAGAAATTTTATTTTATCAAGTTATAAATGTAAGCGATATTGAGTGATCTTGCAGAGAAATCACTAATTGGTTTGATAACCCTCAGCCACAGAATTTTCTCAAGAGACTCTGGATGAGAAAAAAATAGAGGTGAAATGTGTTTAATTCTCAGATATTTTTCATTTCTCATTTCCTTTCCTAGTCACCTTTAGGACTCTGGGAAAAAAAAAAAAGCTTGTAGTCTCTCTCTTGGACAGATAAATAGAATAAACCTCTCCTACTTTTATTTGGGGTTTGGGGTTTTTTTCCCCTGACAATTTGTTGAAGTATTATTGGCAAAATGTAATGGTATTTATTGTTAGTGAACTCTCTGTGAAAATGAAAGCAAACAGTATCTGGTTCAGAGCTTATTCTTCCTAGTTTTTTCAACCACTGACAAAGAATTCTAGAGAAACAGACAACACTGTATTGTGAAGAATATATGCAATTTCCTTTCCCTCACCCTCCTGCATCCCTTCTCCTTAAGCCAGAAAATAACTAGCCCTTTTCAGAAATCCAAGGTCACAGAGCCACAGAGAAAAATCCCAGGAAAATACTTCAGATTTACAGAAGTTTTAATTTAAAATCTTCAAACAAGGAATCACTCAGATGCTGCCCACATAGGGGAGGCCTAGGATGGGGTGCAAGGTGCAATGGATCTGGTGTTGTGAGGAGGAAGAGAGCCTGGGAAAAAAGGTTTAGCTTCAGTACACCTGCAGAGGAAGATGCCTCAGTAATGCTTTGTGTCCACAAGTAAGTTTGGGAAAAAAAATTGACAAAAGCTAAACTTATGATTGTTTGTCAAGTGGGAACATATTCAGTACCCAGGGCTGGAGAAACTTGTATTAAATCTGGGATTCTACACTTTGGAGCACTCACTTCATTGATGCCAGGGCATACCACTACCTGAAAGTACAGTACAGGGTGCACATGTGTTTAATAAAGTGCAGTTTCCAGAGTTAGCCAGTAACAGCTGTGGAGACTTATTAACAATGGCCTTTGTGCTTTGCAAAGGCCTTAGCAGCCATCAGCCTCCTCTCAGTTTGGTCAATGAGAAATCTCCTGTGGTCACCGTAACTAAAGAAGAACTTGTTAAGAAGAACCTTCATTCAACCAAAATATTTGGGATCAGCCACTGCCAGAGGCAGACCCGTTACACACCCAGAGGCTCTCCCATTACCAACTGCAGAGCACTAAAGCATGGTTAATGCCAACAAGGTTATTTATGTTCCCTCTGCATGATAACCCCAAAGCAACAGTGGTGCCACCAGTCCTTCCATTTTATTACAAATATAATGTCATAGCCATAAGGCTGCAGTTTCTGATAAAAGTAGATTTGAATATAAAAACACACATTAGATCTTGTAATTGTAGACAAAGCCTTGAAAATATAAGCTATAAAAGTTCATTAATCACCCCCCAAAAAACAAAATTCTTACTCATACTCTGTTTCTAACATCACATGATTTTTAAGTTTCATTGAAATGTGTAATGGTTGTGAATGCAGGCAAAAAACAAAACAGAGTGGGAAAATTTGACAACGTGATCACCTTGGCATTGTGACTTATGATTTCTAACTGTTAACTGCCTTTAAATTAATATTTTCATTCTCTGTGGAAAAGAGGCAATGTCTCTGTTTACGAAGATGCCCACTTTTGCTGGCTAATGGTGAGGAGAAATGCTATTCCGACTTATTTCTCTAGAGAGATCTAACAGGTGTCTAACATCACTAGTCCTACACAGTTCTTATGAACAAACCAGACCAAACACTGGGATTATCACAGCAGGGGGAGGAAAAGCTCTTATTACCCACAATGACTGAGACAGAAGCAGTCACATGCCCCGTAACTTCAGAGAGGATCTTCTCAGTCTCCCAGGAGACACTAATCCCTTTGGTTTTCTATTTCATGTTGTTTATATAGTTCAAGCCATTTCAAGATGGGATAATGTTGAGCACCATCTCAGGAGGGCTGAATAACCATTGGGGAATTCATACTTGGATAAATCACAATTCCTGCCTTCCACACACCATAGAGTTAGATTACTGAAGAACCCAATGAAGTCTGTTGTATGTATTACTGAAATTTGTGCATCTGGTGTATAGGTAAAAGAAAATTCTTCATGTCAGAGAATGATCAGAGATAGTCTGCATAAATCTGCTGTTTTAACAGGCCTTTCAACATGTTAAAACAACAAAAACCAAAGCACCCAAAAAACCAACAAAACAGCAATAACAACAACAACAAAAATTGAATAAACCATTAAACTTAAAATGCTGTGGTGAAGTAGATTTTCAAACTGACATTCTTCCACTTTAAACTGCCCAACTGAAATACTTCAGGAAAAGGCACTCCCCCACTTATTTCAAGAATGCCAAAAGAACTGTCTTAGCACTCCAGAAAATCCATACCATCCACAAGAGCAATGGGATATAGAAGACCTGTGAGAGTTTAATGTAAAGCAATCAAACTTTGAAAAGCACCACTTTTTGCAGGATTCTGTTGCAGAAACTTTGTTCTTCTCCCTTTGATTTAACCGTGTAATAGTTAATCTTTGTTCAAAGGCTCCCTGTCTGGAAAATTTTGATCATTTTTTATTGTTCTGAAAATTCAGAAAGGTTAAAAAACCCGAACCATTTCCCTAAGAATGTTTTGTGACCTAAAGAGGTAATACTTGACTTTTTAAACATCAAATTTAGTAAGTAAGTGGGACTTAATGGGAAATGTGTGCATTATTGTCACTGGAAAAGAAGTTTGCCCACCTTCTCTGAAAATCAGTCAACTTTTATTCACATATTTTATAGATTGAGCAGTCTAGATTTTGCAGTTCAGATCAGGAAATTTCACCAAGTATTTGCAAATAACTTGTAAGTACACAGAGGCTTCCATAATAATAATGTTGCATAATGAAGAGTAAACTGCAGAATTTTAGTTTGAATATCATTCTTTTACATTTGCAAGCACCTAGCACAACAAAGTACTGCAACAAAGTTCTATGCACCACAGGAATGCAGGAAAAACCCTAAATTCATACAGATGCAGTTTTGTCTTTTGTAACTTCAGATTCAAACCAAGATGAACAATTACTATCCCCATTCCACAGAAAGTATGATGGATGCATAGAGAGAGAGGTGACTGATTAGTGAAACTATTCCTTGCCTGTTGCTCATGTTGCAGGAATTTGCAATCTCAGCTGCTGAAGTAGGCAAGGAATGATAAGATTGAGTTGTTCAATAGCTTTTGGATCATGGAATGATTAAGCTTGTAATTGCAAGAAGCCACTTAGGTCCTGACCAAGGAATGTGCAGCATCTTTATATAGTTCCTCAGAAAGGAATTTACAAGCTCTGTTACTGAAGTCTGCTTATCCTCAGTTTGGCTTTTAACTCAATGGAAGAACAAATGGTATAGAAGGAAAACTGGATGCCAAGTGCAAGCAAAGATCAATTTTCAACATGAAATCTTAACAAATTAAAGAATTCCAAAAGCTAATACTCCTTTTGTAATATCAATTAAATATAATGACCAATACATATTTTAACACCAAATACACAGAATGTGCAGTAAGATAACTCAGCTTTGTGAGAGAAACCTGTGACTATTTTGTCTAATTTCACTCATTACAAATTACTGCTGTGGTTTCTAGCATCTGCATTCAACCAGATACATTAGATTCTCCTCAAGCATTTATACCTTTAACAGGTTTTATTTCAGAAAGGCAGAAATATAATTTGAAAATGTCATCTAACACTCATTCTCCTCTACCACTCTATCTAGTGAAAATCACTCTTGTGAATCCCCACTGCTTCCTCACTTTCATTTCACGTACTTCACACATACGTTGAAATTCCTTTTTTTTTGGGAATAGGTTTTCAGCTAATTCTTGTGATTCTTAACACAAGATTATTTAGGGAATGTTGCTAGAAAATGAAATTATTTTGGTAATTTGAACATTATCTTAATATACACCTTACCTCCACTTTTTCTGACAATAATGAAATAAGAATTGCTCTTCTAGCTTCTAATATTGATTTTAATCTTATTAGAGATACAACAGTACTTACTAGCTGCCTACTAACCATTTAATGCTGTACAAAGACAACAGAAAAAACAGTCTCTGCCTTAAAACACTCACAAAATAAAAGCCCAGTAAATAGATAGGTAGCTCAACAAGAGAGTAAAGGAAACAATTATTAGTACTATAGATAGCAACCTTGGTAGTAGCTTAGCCATTTCTTGGTTTTCACATAGGAGAGTATGAAAAAGATTTGAAGCATAATAGTAAACTTGTTTGATGATGGATGTTAGAAGGACATTGCTTCAAAGCAGGTCAGAAAACAAAGTAGAAAGCATGAAAATGCTAATATGAAGATTTAATAAATCTTCAGGAGAATGAAGGCAGAATATTAGTTTTGTTATTTTATTTAGGTGGCTATACAGAAAAACAGTTTTGGAACTTAAATTATTTCATTCTAGTTTAATTTGGCTCAAAGCAAATGTATTTTATTTTTCTTCATCCTCCTGATTGAAAGACCTACTAATAAATTATCAAAATGCAATCTGATCACAGACCTGCAAACAAAGGTTTTTATTACTGACCAAGTAAGCTGTAAGTCACATAATATACATAGTTTCATGGCTGATTTCAGGTGTCTCAAGAGTTTTAGAGGATGCAGGTTCTGGTAGCTGCAGCATTAACCACCGAAAAGTTTCTGCAAGATAACTGCAGACCACATACAGCTGTTTCCTCTTCTGCTTGGGGTAAAATTTGCTGGTTTACGTTACTCAGAAATTATGTGAGTGTGTTTGCATTATGGAAGCTAGAAGTGACTAGAAAGGCCTGGGATATGAGCAGTGAAGTGTTGAAAATGGGTTAGTACAAAGTAGCCCTAGGCTCATTTTCTTTTATTAGCTTCACATCCCTTTTCTGCCCCTGTGTTAAATACCCATAGCAACACCAATTCCATCCCCACAAAACACACACACACACAGAGCGCCTTCAATCGTTCCTGTCTTCATCAGCACTGGTAACTCACAGGGGTCTCTGCTCTCTTCCCAGAATTGCCTTAGCATGCTGGTACTAATGTCAGTTTTCTCTCCCCTGTGCAGGCTGGGTCAGAATTTATCAGGAATCAGAGGGTTAACCAAGTGGGCAGCAGAAGGCATGGGCTACTTGGTCATCAGGTGCCCCAGCCCTGTGGCTCCTAACTGCATGTTCAGCTGGAGTCTGGATAAACACAGGACAGTGCCTGAGATCTGCCAGTGCCTGACAGGCACAAGAGCTGCAAGACACTCCACAACATCACACAAGAGGTGTCACAGTCATTGGGTTTTCCACAGCCTCATTGTGGTGGTCATATTCAAGAGTGTTTAGCGTGTGGGATGGATATCTGGAACTCAGAGAGGTATACCTGGGTAGAAGCCAAATGCTGATGTGACAGAGATTGCCAGATGGGGAATGTGTTCCTGATAAAAGCAGGCAAAAGTGCAGTTCTCAGGAAGACAAGAAGTTTTGAATGGTAGTGTTTAGGATTATTCCCGACGAGGAAAGAGCTGAATTAGATTGGTGTAACTGTATGAGAAAAAGAAAACTTCTGGTCAACATGGATTTACATGTTACTTTAAGTAGCGACCACCATTAAGGGGCGGGGAATAATGAATAATATAGCGCATTTTTCCCCAAAAGGGAAAATTATGGTATTCTCTTGACATGCTTGTTCAGTGATCTCTCTTCTGCAGCAAAGTGATTTCCTGTAAAATCTCCAGACCCTCATCTTTAGTTTTCCTTTGTAAATAGAGCAGCGAAAGATGAAAGGGAATATAGCTGGATAGAGAGAAGCCACTTTGGACACTGCCCCCCACTGACTGAATCTCGAGTACAGGGAAAAGATTCCATGAAAACCCGAGTCTCCTTTACCTGTGAAAAGTGGGTACACAACAGCTGTTCTTGCAGGCCTTTGCTCTCATGGGAGATTTTGGGCTTTTCCAATTTTGTGCTTTACCAGAAATATTCACCATCATTTTAAGTTGGAACTAAAGTGAGTCTTTTGGCAGGAAAGGGGGGAGGGAATACAAGGAGACTTATTTATAAACTTCTACATATGTGTTTAGATTTCCTAAAGCCAGAAATGTTGTGTAGTGGTGGAGATTTCTCACTGTGTTCTCGCCAACAATTTTGCTCTTGTTGAGTCATCTAAAGCAAATGTAAGAAACCTAATCACTTTACAGGGTGTGCAGCAGATCAGAGTTACTTCCAAGTATGCATGTCATGAAACCCTGCCATTGTAGGCTGGAACCTTTACAAATTACTTTGCTGTTAAGTAATTAATATATTTATAGATTCTTTTGTGCTTAAACAGAAGAGTGATGATAATAGCACTCAGAAACTATAAACATGTCTGTAGAATCATAGGCAAAGGAGCCAGGAGTCAATAGTGGAGTGAGTTCCAGATCTGACCAGTCTCCCCATCGTGCAGCAGCCTGGCCACCTTTACATGTCTTTGGAATCCTGGATGTGTGACCTGCTGTGTACATGAGCTCTCCTGCCATTATTGGGGATACACTGCATCAATGTATACCCTGCTGCGATGTTTAGGGAAGGGCAATACTGTACCAACAGGTGTGCAACTGATAGCAGGCAGCACTCTGTAGGTCTACAAAGCATTATAATTTTTAAGAACTATTGCACCAGATTAGAAAAAAGTCTCAGTTGTAAGCATGCAGGAACATTCCAGTCCCAGAGGAAATTTCACAGTTTCAACGGGGAAGGAAGGCATGCAGAAGAATAAAACAGGAAGTCAATCAAGGCTTTTACAGGCTCATTGAAAACTAATATAGTTTTTTCATCAGATATATAAAAGGAGGGGGAAAGAAATTGAAAAAATGTAACTTAAGTTTTTATATAACAAAGAAAAGCAAAATTCAGTATTTCCATATTTACTAACTTCTAAAACTATTTGTAGTTCACACTTTTGATGCTTAAGGAGTTTTGAATCCTTTGCAAAGCAATGCAAGAAGCATGACTTGTATTACGACTAAAGACCAAAGGCCACCATATGAAATTTTTACAGATGTAATTCCATTAAGGTCAACAAATCTATGCAGTCTGATGACATGCTACAGGAATAGACATTTTTCTAAAATGAGCAGATGGTATTATTAATAATATACAATTTACATGAACTAAAGCACCTGTTTGAACATGAATATAAACTTTTTCTCTTAAAACATTTTCGTGCTGTGTTCCTTTCAGTTTTATTAAGCAGAATCAAAAGTTCAAATTTAATTATAACCATTGTCGTGTTTGGAAGAGTTCTTGTTGCTGCCACAGTAGGAAAGCCATAGACAATTTGCCACAGAGGTGACTGATAAAATTAGATGTGATGAAATTATTAGCATTTTATAAAAACAGCTATACAGGGGTGAGTCAACAGAAAGATGGCAGACTGATGCACAAAAATACATGCAGTGCATGAATCAGAATGTTAATTGCTGGTATTTTTACACATGAACATAGCTCATGGCAGTTAGCAAAAAGATAACTGGTTTTATTAAGACAAAAACATGAGCATAAAATTAAAAACTTGATCCAAAATAATGATTAAGAACTATAAATAAATAAATCAGGGTAAAGAAATTAGTAAAATAAGTTACCTTATTAAAGTCTAATCTTTAGAGAGAGTAAGATACTCATAGGTCAAAATCATGATACATTGCTTGCTTACAATTTCCTGTCTGATGTGCTACTTTGATTACACATGAAGTAAAACATCATTTGATTTATACTTGTTCACCCTACATACCAATAATTTCATTAATTCTCATTACACGCTTCCTAAGTGTTTCTCAACACATTGAGGAAATACTTTAATCCACCTTGCAAGTACTTCAACTCTTAATGCTGAAGTGAACTTCTAAATGCAAACAATGGTTGATATTATTTTAGCTGGGATGAAATTAAAAGGGTCATCATAGGAATGTGAATCCTTTTCCACTAAAGCCTTGATCAGTCAAGGACTAAAGATGAACCATTTAGAAGGACTAAAGATGAACCATTAATTCATTGTGGTATATTAGGGCACAGGTTACTGTAGAAGCTGTAGTGTTGTTGGGGAACAGATCCTGATCCTCTGTAACAACCACATTAAACAGCTGTTAGGACAAAATGAATATTTCTAAATAAAAGTGCATGGCAAATTAATGTAGACAGCTTGATATGTAAGAATATATACTATGCCATCTTGTCATAGACCAAAACATTCACTTATGAAAAAATCAGAGCTCATTTTGGGGAGAAAGAAAGTGGAAGACACAATGTGAGGTGACTTTGCTATCCATTCCACTTTTTTTCATGACAATATGAAGAAGACATGACATCTCAGTCAGACACAGAACTTGAAAAACTCAATAACAATTCCACAACTTCTCTGTGGAAAGTGTTGTAATTTATATCTTGCATGGGCAGATGGGAGAGAAAGGAGACAGCTGCTGCAGCCACAACAGCTGACTACACCAGATATGCCGCAATTGCAAAACAGATTTTTCTGAGCCCTCTCTCTTTTTTTAGTTTCTGCATTTACCAAGAAGCCAAAGACAACAGAGGTGACAGCCGGAAACACAGCTGTGTTTGAAGCAGAGACAGAAAAATCTGGCATCAAGGTGAAATGGCAGCGAGCTGGCACAGAAATTACTGAAAGTGAAAAATATGTCATCAAGACAGAAGGAAACAAGCATTCACTGACAATCAAAAATGTAGGAAAAGAAGATGATGTGACATATGCTGTAATAGCTGGAAGTTCCAAGGTCAAATTTGAACTCAAGGTCAAGGAACCAGGTACAGCATTTCCTAAGCAATCCTGATTTCATCAGTATTTCCAGTCCCACATGCAATCTTCATGAATAAAGCCCACAGAAATTACCCTATTTTAACATTGTAAAATTTCTCTACCAGAAGTACTGTTTTGCCCAATTATTTGAAGCTACTAATTCATATTAAGCTGAGAAATACATTTCCTGTGGCTAAAACACTTTCCAGGTGTCAGAAATTCACAGAGTGGAGATCACAGGGGAAATGTCAATGTAAACCTTTAGACTTCCATCAAGCTCTTACACTTAAATACTGAAAAGCAAAGCACAGCTAATTTAACCCTAACCCTGACCTAAACTAAGATGCCTGATCTTAGGACAGGAATTTTTAAAAATTATTTCATTTAAATACAAAATTGTAACAACTGACAAAATATTTACTAGTTATGCTGTAATGTTTCTAGAAGCTCAAACATTCCCCAAAATTGCCTCAAAATTACCTATTAACAAAAATGCATATTTCAAGAGGGGCTTGAATACAAAGAGTAACCTTTGCATTATTTGTGTATGACCTATTATTACTACCTCTGTATACATTAAAAGACTAGTTTGATGGGAAGTTCAAGAACTTCCCCAGGCTCTTCCTCATAATAAATATAAAGAGTCAAATTCCATGGAATTTTCTCATGAAAAATTATCTGAAGATGCTTAGGATAGATGAAATTACTCTTTGTTTGAAACATTTTGTCCTTCCAGATACCCTTTTCCCTCCAAAATGGTACCCATCTACCACTTCTGATATTTTACTTTTTGCTTTTTAATTTGGTGGAAAGCCTCGAACTCAGGTTGTTTATATCACCTCCTCTTCTTGGTTGTCACTGTTTGTTCTAGCAGCATGATGAGACCCTGTGAGATTTTCTGGTCAGCTAAGATACTGGTGAATATTTAACAGGATTCAGGATAACCTGTTCCATATGCAAAGACAGCACATGACACATTATGAGTAAGGGGAAAGCCTAGTATTCATTAGGACTATTTGACAGCTGTCAGAGCATATAGAAATATGGTCCTGCTGACAATCTCATCTCGAAAGCAAACTGATCCATATTGCACTAGTTACAGCTCCCTCATTGTCTTTCAGGTTAGTTCCATGTAGAGCCTGCTAGGGACAGGTAACCTGCTAATAATGCTACAGAGTAGAGTGAAGCAGAGTATGCAATGTTCTGGAGTAACTGGATTGCCCATTATTATTTGGAAGTGGCTCCACTACCTACAGGGAAAAAATATCTTGCTGCAACTGATCTATTTCAAGAAATTCTACCTCCCTCCATCTGCTCCAGTTGCTCACTCCTACTCCATTTTCTAACAATTCTGTCTTCTCCATTGTGCCAAGTACATTTGCCTGAATTTGTCTCTGAGGTCATGGTTTAATTAAGAGGACACACACTTCCATAAGCCAGGGGAGGAAATTACAGATGGATTTTTAAAATACTTTATCCATATTGTTTACTAGCAGTGTCTAGAGCTTTTTCCAAGCTGCATACATCAATAGACTTTGAATTCCAACAGCATCATTACACAAAATCTCATGAACAAGCAAATTCTTTACAAAGATAATAATTACATCATTTTTTTTTCATTACTTTTCTGTTTAGATCATTGATGTTTGCAACAAATAATAACATTATTCATCACCTGACAAGTTTCTACACATCAAGACTATAGAATTTATATTCTATCTACGGCATCAGTTCTTTTTGAGCTCAGCAAAAGAAAAGGACTCATCATCCAACTTCAGTAGGCCCCTTCTGCTTCTAGCACATCCTCTAAGCTCTAGGAAACCACAGCTAATTTCTCTGCTTTTCCTATCATATATTAAAGGCTGTTCTTTCACAAAATTTCTTCAAAAAGGAAGAGGAAATATGACTTTCTCTAATCTTGGCTTACATTCATTTCCAGAAAAGAGTGAGGCAGTCAGTCCTGCAGAAGCTGCTCCAGCCCCAGCTGCCTCAGAATCACCTGCTCCACCAGCAGAAAGCAGCCAAAACACAGAAGGTAATACAGAATGAACATTCTCATCAAGTCTGGTTTAGAACAAGTAAGGAAGAACATACACAGGGACTCCTTAGAGTAAGTGAGATAGAGACAGTAGATGATAAAGAATAAGGAATCTCAGAGGCAGAAGAAACCTATCTAAATATTTTTAAATTAACTAATTCACTATATAGCTTGATACAAAATGTTCTAAATAGTGATTATGATGCTTATTTCAGGTTCATCTGCTGAGACAAAACCAGAAGAACCTGTGGACCCCATTGGGCTCTTTTTGGCACGACCCCAGGATGGAGAAGTTACTGTTGGTGAGTATAAAATGTCAGTCAAGTGAAGTTTGTAAACTGTACCTGTTACATTACTATTTAGCTCTCCAGGTACAAGGTGACAACAGTGATGTAACAGATAAATTAAACATTATTCATAATTTTATTGTAACCTACTCCTTTTGCAAGGTGGAAGCATCACATTCACCGCCAAAGTGGCAGGTGAGAGCCTGCTGAAGAAGCCATCAGTGAAATGGTTCAAAGGAAAGTGGATGGACCTGGGAAGCAAAGTGGGGAAACATCTCCAGCTACATGACAATTATGATCGAAATACCAAGGTACAGTTGGCAGAATAGGGCTCTCAGTCTTCTAGGTATGATTTTTTTAATCTGAGGAAAATATAAATTACAATAGGAATGTTTTGATATTAAGGTACACAAAGCAACACACAAGGCTATACTTATGCATAGAAGTCTAGGTTTTGACCACGCAGAAAAGAGACAAGCTCTGCATATGGACTCTTGCATACTTCATCTATGACGAAATGAGAAAATGTCTGGAGGACTGAGGGAGTAGTTCATCACTATTTACCGCAGGATTCCCTTCATCTCCCTCTCAAGAAATAGATACTTGGTATATTTAAGAAAAAAACAAAGAATCAGACAGCTGTTTAAGTGTGGTCTATCTTGGTCTTAAAAGATCAATCATTTTGCTGTTAATGTTGGAATTTATTGCTCATTTGTGTTGTCTAGACTGCTTTAAGCAGCTGAGCAAGACCCATTTCCTCCCACAAATTTGTTCAAAGATACATGAGCAGAAATACAGGAGTCTGTACCATGACTTTGTATCCTCTGTGGTATATGAGCCACTACTACCCTCTCCTGGATGGAACTGGACAGACGTGCTCACATTAGCCACTCCTTTTGCTGAACTTTGGCAAGTGCTGTATACATTCTGGGGAGAGGTTATAACTGCTTCATGAAAGCTTTATTCCTGTTTCCAATGTACAGCAGTTATTGTTTGTACATTAGTGTCTGTACTTGCATCGTTTGCTAATATAACTTTGTATCCTCAGGAATACCTGCACTGATAATACCTTTTAGCTGTTCCTACTGATTAGGGGGTTACAGGTAATTTTTTTTTTACAGTAATGAGTTGGACACTCAGGAGGTTCTTACTTCTGAAAGGACAAAAAGACCTAGTTCATATCTTGTCTATTTCTCCCCATGTATCCTCTCTCTGTGTTTCACCATTTCATTTTCTAACTTATTAATTCTATTATTGGTGTCTGTTCTAGGTGTACACCTTTGAAATGGAAATCATAGAAGCAAACATGACTTTTGCAGGAGGGTACAGATGTGAGGTGTCTACCAAGGACAAATTTGATAGCTCTAATTTCAACCTGACAGTCAACGGTAAGATGAATTCCCACCATCTATTTTTTTTCTTCCTGCCTTTTTTTTCCTGCCCACCAACAATCCTTTCTGGTACATCGTGGTTACTACATAAGCACAGATCTCTAGCATAGACCTGAAGATCTAAAGTACACCTAGAGAGGCCCACAGAGGAGAATAGGATGGGTTGACAGAGACACAGATCATTAGAAATGTATCTTGGTCATCACTCTAGTTAGGACTGTGATGGTCTTATAGAAAGCATACAAAAATATACAGATCTGCCCACCTTTTCTCTGGCTTTATTCTGGTTTCAGACTCATTCTTTCATGATATTTAATTCCACTAGAATAGAAGATAAGTTCATTCTTATTTTGGCAAAATTTTAGTACTAAAAATGGCTATTTGAAAGAAAAGATTTAGATGTGTGACACTATTGTCAATTCCTTTTTCCTTCCTTCCTGATAAATTCAACTCACATAGAAGGACCTTGTGAGATAAAATTGCTTTAAGATCAGATCACTCATTTTACCTAATGCATGGTGCCTCCCTCACAAGTGCTGTACTGAAAACTTTGTAAAAATTGAAAAGCAAGTAAATTTTAACATCAACTTCCCCCTTGTGTAGAAGAGTTTGAGTAAAACAGTATAAGCATGGACCACCTGAAAGAGCTGAATGTTTGGACCATTTCCTGTTTCAGCAATTCTGTTGAAGGGGCTGCAACATTAACTTGTGTCCAGCTACCAGTGAACCTAACGCAAAGATAAAAGTTTATTAAGTTATTTGATCAGCAATGTTAATTTTTGAAGTTTCACTAGCTGGCTGTAGGACTCATAAGAATTAGGAGCAATAACTGAGAACAGTTCTTCTCCCACTAGCAGCAGTACACCAATTTATACCAATAGAGTAATACAGTTCTCTCTATACAACATCCTCGATTGAGTTCCTGTATCTCTCTACACAGTTACAGGAATTTATCATTGCTTTCAGAGGGAAGATTATAATTTAATATTAAAAATAGTATTCAATTGATGTCCAGTCATATTCTCATTAGGATTTAAATACTCTGTGAAGACACTATTGAAATTTAAATTTTGCAGCAGGAGAATTGACAGGCAAGAGATAAGACAGTTCATCAGGCTCCAGGTTATTAAGAAACATGAGATAGAAATAAATTATAAGATGTTGAAAGCTAACTAGTGAAGGCTACATGTTTAAAGATGATGCTTTAATCTTCCAATATGCAATTAATCCTAATCTACAATATAAGAATTTATTTTTAAAATGTCTGCAAAGGAAAAGTTTAGAAATAGCACCATATTTTTGCATTACTTTGACTTGCTCTCCCATTCTTCTTTATTACTTTTTGTCACATCAGAAGCACCTGTAAGTGGAGACTTGGATATTCGAGCTGCTTTCCGACGCACGTGAGTATGCACACCAGAAACCTATGTAGGTCAGGTTATACATCCATGTGGAAGTCATTACCTTCCCCAGGCAAAACCAGCCACCAGCAAAGCTGTTGTACAAAGGTACATGTGTCTACTAAGAAAATATTTCTACTATTAAAATACTATGCAACTCCTGGAAATCACCTAAGAGAGTTTGGATTTTGTACCATCGTAATAATCACGCTTGTCTTCATTTAGGCAATCAATAATATGTGCAATTGTAACAAGAACTTCAGCACCTTTTTTCCAGACCTGTAAAGAACACTCCAGTTCTTTATAGGCCAGTAGGGATGGAAAAAATATGGTGTGATGTTGGATTTGATTTTGTCTGGGTTGAGGAACTACATTTGCCTTAGTGCAAACATCTGCCAAACAAGGAGAGTGGAGTTTGGCGTGAGCTCTATAAGCAGCATATCCCTGATAACATTTCTGCAAGCATTTTGATTGCATCTGTTTTCATGTTCTACACCTATATTAATGTAATGAAGACAATGACATTGTGAGTGTCAGTGTGAAAACTCAGGTATGTGTAGTCTTAGACATTAAAGACTGGTGTTGAAAAGGTCGTCCTGCCCCATCTTTAACACTCTGATGTAACTCTTAATGGAATAATGTTCCCTTCTATTAGTAAGGTTCACAAAATTGCTTAGGGTTGTTTTGGGCTTTTTTTTTTTAGCTAGACATTATTAATATGTGCTTTCTTCTTCCTTCATTTAACAGTAAATAAGGTTTTGGTACAGTTTTTATATATTTTTGCCAAGTTACTAGACCAAGAATATTCCAACACCTGTTTCTCTATCTGTGGCACAAATCATCTGTGGCAATTCTTTGAGTATTTCCCTATAAATCCTATTTTTATATGAGTTGGGTTCTTTTAACATTTATCACAAAGAACTGAATAAGGCTTGCAGAATGGACAGTTAGGTCCATCTGTAGGTAGCTGACCAGCCTCACTGTGATGCCTGTGAGACAGAGGACACTCCATGCATAACTGCATTGTGCTATTTCACTGCAGTGAAAGCAGCCTGCAAGAGCTTTTCTGCTTGTTGGCACAATTAAAAGAATTTAGAATCAGTTCAAAGTGAGTGCAGCATGAGCAGCTTCAGGCTGTTCAGATTGTCAGTTTCTTCTGTAAGAATGAAGCCAGATTTTGAACTGAATTGTTTAAATCTGAAGCTTTGTCTTTGATACCCTCACTCAGGAGCCTAGCAGGAGGGGGGAGACGGATGACTTCAGCCTTTCTCAGGTAGTCACTCTCTGTGTCAGCAGACAGATTTAAGTCTTACAATGAACTGTCTCTCTCTGTTTAGGAAAAGGAGAAAAAAAAGCCTACAGAATTAAGCTGCAGCTTAAATTCCAAATAAATCATTGTTTTTTAATGTGTAGTATTTATATAAGATTAATACATACAAATAAGAAGTAATGTAAGACAAATGAAAAAAAACAAAAAAGATAAAACACAAGAATATAAAAGGATAGATAAAACTGATAAAAAAAGAAAAGAGTAGTTTGGTAGTTCAGTGAGAGGCAGATTCATCTACAGAAAACGCATGTGTTTGGCAAGTGGCATCTTCTCACCATTGTTAGAAGAAAAAAAGTAACTTTAAATTATCTGCATGTCTGCCCTCTCTGTTTTACATGTTTTCCTCTCTACTGAGCACATTCTGACTAAAATTGCTGCTGCTCACAGAAATGTACCAACACAAATATATATGAAAATCTGTTGTTTCCAGGCTCATTCCTTATCATATTATCATTAATTTTGTCCCTCTGTGCCTTTTGGTCCTAATGTTTTCTACTGTAGCAAAAAGCAGAGCTCAGAGTTTAGACAACTTCATGCATGTTAAAGCAATTATTAGAGCCTTATTTTTCAGAAAAGCTAAACCTTGACTGCTGGTCTTTCCTGAAATTTGATTTAACTACCATTTGTGAGGCAACAAGGTGGATAGTTATTTTCCCAGCTGTAAATCTGATTTACTAAATATTTGTTCACAGGAAACCATTCCCAAATTTGGGATTATACTAGTGATATTTATGTATGTTTTATGCCCGCAAACATGCCAAATCCTATGAAAGAAAGGCCAAAGATACATTTCTCCATTTGAGCCTTATACCCAGGAAATTATCCTTTTCAGTACTGTACTATTCTGAAAGTGATCACAGAAGTAAAAACAGTATTTCCTTAAAGAAAATATCTCTTCTGACAACATATTTCAAATTACACAGGCTCTAAATTGTTATTTAACCTTATATTGTCAAGCAGTGCAAGAAATTTGATGTTTCTGTTTAATTTTTAATTTTTTAAACAGTACTCATTTATCATCATTTATCTGTTGAGACTGTTTTCTTACTTTTAGAAATATTTGTTCCTGCAATACTGAGTTTTCCTGCACTGTGCATTGCCAGGGGCAGCATTGTGGTCCACAAGTACCACTAGTATAACTGCACAGAAAACTCAAGATAACAGAGATGTTAAGGAGCAGCTGACCATTGATGATAGTAGACTGGCTGTGATGAGGAAAATACATTTGGGCTTTCTAAACTCTGTCTGAATGCAAAGAAGACCTTTCTCTTTCTTTTTCCTAAGTGGAATTATCAGTAGTCATGAAATCCAGTGTAATTCCAAAAACTTTTTATAACAAAACCCTGAAGTGATATTTTAGGAATTAAATCTAAAGAAGCTATTGTAGTGATTTTATGCTGTTTTCAGAGTAGGTCAGTACTCCAAATGTTCAGAAGCACAGCTAAAACACAGTGGATTCAGAGCACCAAAAATAACATTGTGCATTCCATCTGAGTTCACTGTAGGTAACAGGCAGAACTACACACCAAAAAGCTCCTGCCTGGTGGTTCTTGTTCCCACAAACCAACTCATCACAACATTGCTTGGCATGATGCTTGTTGAACAAGTGCACATTTAACGTCATCTCAGGATGAAAGCCAGATCACAGAATTCCTCCCTCAACTCCCCCAAGCACCAAAGATGTGACACATTTTTTTTTCAGTGTAATGATTTCTGGTATCACGAAGAGCCTTAAGAAACAATTACAGCTGGAATAATACTAAGCATAAAAAAGTGCTTTTCAATTGTAAGGCATTCCACAAAAAGCCTAATTAATTACTGCCCCAGCTGTAAACAACATCCACACTCTTGAAAACTGGAGGAAAGAGGGAAGCTCCTGCAACACCTTCATGATAATGAATACATTCCAAATCCATATGGTGACCAAATGAATACCCTGTACAATTTCATGCACAATCACTACAGAAAAAGTACAAGTTCATTACATGCATTTTTTAAACCTATATGCAAATTAATATGAACACAGAGCCTACTTAAGTCACCTTCCATGTCAATGCATATTCTAATTCATTATAAACATATCTACTACTCCCCTACAAAAATATGTCATCTATATAGTGTTACATGCTCAAAAGCTATTCCCATTTCCCTCTGAAACTAATTATGGTTTTCCATTACTGTACAGTACCGAGGGACATGACGATGGGGCAGAGTTTAATTTTAGCTCCCTACTGAAAAAAAGGTGAGTAAAAATCCATAGACTTGGAGAAATAAAGCAATCAGCTTCTGTTGAACAACTCTGAAACACTAGAACTGGAATAAGTGAAAGTTTCATAAATTCAGAATCATTGTCATTTCCCTAAGCAGCTCTAAATGGAAAAAGTATGACAGGTAATTGTGGCTGAAATACATAGCATTTGCTGCATTTCTGCTAGGTTTATACAGGAGGAAAAAAACAACAACAAAAAAATATTTTTCCAAGGTAGAAAAGGCCTGGACTCAGGTAATTACATGTTTTCAGCAGCCCTTTTCATAAGAAGAAAACCAAAAACAAACACACAAAATAACCCACACAAAAAACAAACAACAAAAAAAAAAAAACAAAGGAAGAAAAAAGATTAAAATACCTATTTATAACGCTGCCTTACTAAGAATTTTCTGTCCACAATACTTTGCATCAGAGACCTGGGAGGACAAGCTTTTTTATTAGATACCTAAATGTTACTATTACACTGTTCAACTATATAAAATACCTATATATTTTATATAGATATTCTATGTTGCACAAATATGAGATAAATATTTTTTACTCTTCCAACTTTAATTCTCATTTCTTTCTTTTACTTTCACTTTTTTTTTTGGCTGGAATTTCTTCTCTAGTTCTCATATTTCCTTAATATATCTGTTTTCATAACCTGCTTATTTATGCCTTTCTCTTTTTACCAAACTCTTAATCTGAATGTTTTGGATTCCGCTGTTGCCAACAGAGAGTAAGCTTTCTATTTTATTTTATTATAAATGCATGGGTCACCCTGAATATAAAAACCATTTGGTTTGAAATATTGCATGTATCTCTGTCTTCTTTACATGTAGAACATGATAAAAATTGCATGGTGTGAAAGAAAATTATCAACTGCTAATTTCTCAGACAAATTTTTTAAAATAGTTTTAAGGTTAAAGTTAAGGCCATTCAATTATAATCAATGTCTTTCTCTGAATGCCATTTAGTTTTTACCATCACTTTCTTTCATATAACCAATTCTAAAATTTCCTTGAATTTCCAGATTTTCCCAATAACCTGCTGCTTTATATTCCTGTTGTCATAGTATTTAGAATCAGAAAAATCATTTGCATAATATTGTTGCTGATGCCTATCAAATAGATTATGAAGATTTGTTTGTGTCTTTCTATTCACTGACCCTGGCCACTCACTCTCTCTTTCCAGCACTTGAAGTTACTATAAAAACTTGTCACTTAGATTCATGTTTTGCAAATCTAAACTTATTTAGTTTAAGTTTTCACAATCAGCTGCTTGGATGAGTGTCGTTATGAATCTGTGTTCAGTCTCTGCTCAGGTGTTGGTATTGCTATTTATAAAATGTGGTTTATCCTCACAGAGTACAGGATCAATTTATTTGATGACAATGACATACGAAGAAGGCAATAAAGCCACAGTAGCCTCAGGTTAACTCACCCAAATTTCAGTAGGGCGAAAAAGGTCACACAGAATACAAAACCCTGTGTTAAAATATATGCAGTGCATCTTTCTGTAGGTGAATTCTGGGTTTGCAGTAATACCACAAGCAGAACACTTAAGGGGGGGACAGACAGATGAGACAAGAGAGACACCTATCAAACTTTGTATAGCTGACATTGATATCTAAGTTTCTTGTTTCAGCATGAACCCAAGTTGTTCAGTAAATTGTTAAGTAAATAGAATTTAGGTTTCCATAGAAAATGTAAGGCATAAAGGAATTACTTATATTTTTAATAAAATTTTAAATAAATGAAAACCAACATGAAAATATTTGCATAATTTCATACAGAGTCTCTTACTGGAATGAGGTGCTGAGTACTATGCGCCCCTCTCCTTATGCCTTTCCTTTTTACTCTCATAATTAGTTTTGAGCAATGATCAAACTCTAGAAGGCAGTAAAAATCTCTAGTATTTACTGAAATGTTAAATTTATGGATTTAAATATTCAATATTTGTTAGACTAGAAAGGTAATTCATTATAAGAAGCTTATAAATTTCACTGCATTTTAACAGTGTTTCTGCCATTTCTTGACTTTAAAATCTCTGTGTAGTGAATTTAAGAATATAAATTCACTGCTCCTAGTTATTTTTCACAGCCACTTCGGATGTAGTTTGTGGATTCTTCAGCCTTTGCACACGTCAGATTGAAGACCACTCTTATGAGAACCGATAGGCATAAAATCTCATAATGAATGAAATGGTTCTTCATTAAAACAGAACAGGAAAAGGGATTGCATGCTGGGGAACGTTCAAGAGCTATGCAAACTCAAACAGAATCAAGGATTATTCTTTTACCACTTCTGCTTTATTACACCATTTTACAAGTGTCCCTCAATCCACAGGTAATGATCATTCCCACTATAATAAAGAGCTTCATTTAACACTGTATCTCCTATCACTGTAATTTAATTAACTGGTGTTGACATACAGATGTCATGGGCCAAGGAGAGGTCATTGGGAAGAGGAAGGGAACAGCTGTCACAGAACTATTAAATGGGATAGTGAGCAGAGACCTTGAAGGAGGTGACAGCTGACAGGGTCCAATCAGTTGACAGTAACTGGATAGGAAGGAACCATTTCTGGGATGTACAAAACTATTTTTAACCCCTCCACATATGTTTAAAACATATCAGCTGCATATTCCATTTACAGCAGGTTCACTAAGCTGCATCTTGATGCCCCCAAGTGCATAGTTAACCTATGAGGTGATCTCTGTGAATAAGGATCCCCAACATCAGGGAGAATAACATAAGAGTGGGAGAAATCTCATGAGTCCAAGTGCTCTATTACTTTTCATACACTGCTTAGCTCCTGTTGGTAGAGGAGGAGTACAGCCTCTCTATGCAGACTCTGTGTCTTTCTGGGATCAAAGAGAATGTTTTAACAAATGCAAAATAGTGAAAAGGAGTACAGGGATGGGGAAAACTTTGCTCAAAGGCAAACACATTTTACCTTTTCTTTTTCAGAACTCAGTTAAACAGAAATTACAACCTTTAGCTTTTAGTTCCATTTTGCATGCAACTCACAAGCTTTTTCTTTTGATTAAAAAATATTAGTATTTCCAAGGAAGAGACTATATTCTTATGTTCAAATTTCTTATATTGCATACACCAGAACAGTACTGACAGATAAAACAATGGGATGACACTGAGTAATGGAAAAGCTAAAGCAAAAACAAGGGAAGTCTTCTCAATAGTGAGGGATATTAGACTGTGGAACTCCTTTGAAATTGGAAGATTTTTCTCATTATATACTTAAAAATAACTCACACAAAACATTTTTGAAAACTCCATGAATAATCCTACCTGTAGACTTTCAGATATAGAGTGCATATAAACAGACAAGCCTATAAGTAGGCAGATAGACAGAGAAACTACCAATATTTACATAATGTCTTAAGGAAGATAATAGTATTTTATTTTCTTAAGTCTTTCTTATTTCCTATTATATTTTTTAAGATACAGTTTCTCCACAGAAGTTTAATTGTACTAGTACAAAGAATTAAACATATATTAGAAATATTATATGCCCTGTGTTTTATATAGTAGTTAGTATTTAATGCTTCTATATCTATTTTAATTTACACACAATTAGAAATATTTGAAAGTCACTCCTTGATATGATCAGGGCAACAAGCCCAAGAAATACTTCTGTTAAAAAAAAAAATCTTGATCTATGTGGCAAATCAGTTCAGTTTTCCTATCTCCTGCTAAGCAAAACTACAAACCAGTTGTAGCAGTCTCAAAATAAAAGACAGGTTTATAGAAGAGGAATCCTGGTAAAATTTCTGGGTGATGCTGATACACTGTTATGGCAAAGCAAACACCCAGTCTGCTGCCCTTATCGTGGGCACTCCAAACTTCAGCTACTCCTATCAATTCAGTGAGTGCTGGTGAGGGCTTGGGGCTTAGTGAGTGCTAAACCACTTCAAAGATATGAGATATTGCATACCGTATTTCAGCTCAGTCTCACTGAGCTGAAATCCTCTTCTCTTGCTTCCTTTCTATTCAAGAGCTACAAGGTTGCTGGAAATTCCAAGCTTGGACTGCAGCACTTTAATAAATTCAGTGCTCCCATTAAACACAAACTTTTTTTTTGCAATAAAAGGAGTAGCAGAAATGTTTGGTTATATCTGCTGTCTGGACAGACTACAGTAGTACTAATTCTAAGAGACTAGCTGTACTGTTATTTTCATGAAAAAAATGGAAATACACCCAGTAACATTTCTTTTTTCTCTGCATCACCTGTTGCATAACTTGTCTTCTTTTTGGGGTTTATGGCCACAGAATATGACTTCATTAAAAGGGTGTGTTCTGCTGCACTGGAATCTGCTTGGTCCTAGTGATAATCAGAAACAACAGTCACAGGAAGTTCCTCCTCATAAAAAATTTTCAGTAAATTACTTCTTCCATAATTTCTCTATTTACCAAAATTTAGACTATGACAGGCAAAAATGCCATGATGACAGGGCGAAGTAGAGTTATTTATTTCCCTGGAAGGTGGTCAGCCATAACTAGAAACAAACAGAAGTGCCTGAGCTTATGATACAAATCCCACAGTGGAACTGTACAAAGTGCGGGAGTGAGTTTGATTGCAATATGGATCAGCATTTTCCTTAAGCCTCTTTCAGAGCATTTGCATGAGTTCCTTCATCTCCCTCTTACTGAAGCACAGACACGTTCTGCTAAGGGTGAAGATGACATTCATGGCCATTTGTATTAACACATGATGCCCTTTTTCTTGCCCATTGGGATGCTGTGTGTTTTTCCAAACGGTTCTCTGCCTTTTTCTGGAGTACAGCAGCTTCTTGCGCACTACAAATCGGTAAGGTTATGTCAATTTCTTTTCCTACTTATGGTCTTTTAAATAAAAAATATGATGGCAGATAAAATGCCAGAAACCTATCCCAAAGCCAGATAGCCAAATTTTCCCTTAATTTTACTAAAGCAAACATTAATTCTTCCATAAACACTCGTTCTTTGGTTAAACTGTAAAATAAGTAGACCAATGTAAATACTGTCTTGTTTGCCACTACTCACCAGTCTCTTTATGTTTTATAGATTACAACAGACAACAGTTTTCTTTACAACAGATAAAAAGAATCACAGATTATTAAGGCTTTTATGGAAGATAAAAAATGTTCTGAGTAGAAAAGTATATGTTTCTTATTTGTATAAATCAACTACCAGCATACCAATTCAGTTCCTTGCTTTGCCATGTTCCATGTTTTGTGCGTTGACTACGACAAGAAAATAAGTGTCCTTATGTTCCTATTACCCATCATTAAAGGAAGTTAAAATTTATTCATTTTGGTTGTTAGAAATAAACCCTTCTGGACAGAATTGAATTTTAATCACTATATACATAAATAAAAGTAAAACTAGCCACCAGTTTTATTTCATTATTTTAGACTGTTAATTTTTTTTAAGAAATGGCTTCATCAAAGCAATATGTTGCTGCAAATTCTATAGCTTTTTTAAAATACTTTTAATAGCAGCACTCAGAGATTTTAATCCCTTTCTGCAGAGGTGAAGGAAAATCTGAATCACAATCTGATGTTGATGTCTGGGATATCCTGAGGAAAGCTCCTCCTACGGAATACGAGAAAATTGCTTTTCAGTATGGTATCACAGATTTGCGTGGGATGCTGAAACGCCTCAAACGCATAAAGAAGGAAGAGAAAAAAAGCACAGGTTGGTGAGATTAATTTCTTCCAAATATAGTGTTCATATCTTCTTTTTTGGGAGTATTTCAAATATTAACATCAGCTGAACAGCAGCGAGATACAAGACCATGAGAAATAGAAATTTCCTGTCCCAGTTATTACCCAGGCTTTACGCATGAAATACTGATCAGCAAAGATTGAAGCTAACCCAGTACTCTGAGATATCTTGCTCAGAAACTCTGGATATACTGAACATTCTCACTTTGCCAGTTTCTTCAGCTTGGCCACTTATATCTCCCTGAACATAAAACAACATTCCCTACTTTCCCCCTGCCCCAATAACTGGTCAGTACGTTAGGCAGCAGTGATATATTTTAAGAATTTAATTTTCATTGGTATGATACATTTGGAATTCCTGAGCCTTTTCTAGTCCTGTGAAGTATTAATTGGCTAATTGTAACTGATTTGTTTTAGAAGTCTGAAACAGAGAAGGCAAATGGTATACCATTCATCAGTACTGAGAAGACCAAGTATAATTTTCCTACATGGGCAGATGCAACTCTATTTAGGATGTCTTGAACTACATATTCACAACTTAATTAGAATATTCTACTTTGCTTATTTCAGTTTGTAACACATGCTTGTCATCCTATGTTAAGGAAAAATAGAACACAGCACAGGATGAAAACCAGACAGAAATGGCATGAAAGGGAATAAAGATTTATTTCATGAGCCAGAATGAAAAAAAGAGTACAAAAATCATAAACAATTTTTTAATCATTCTTTGTCATAGCATTCCTCAAGAAACTGGATCCAGCTTACCAAGTAGACAAAGGGCAAAAGATTAAATTAATGGTTGAAGTTGCCAATCCAGATGCTGATGTGAAATGGCTGAAGAATGGACAGGAGATCCAAGTGAGCGGCAGGTAAACTAGAAATTTGAGAGATTGAACTAGAAATTGCGAAATCCAAAAGGGAATGAGCTAAAGCTTGGAGAAAGTTAAAAAAACTAGCTTTTCTTAGAAAGAAAGGAATAGATAGGGAGAAATAGAAGCTGAGAAAGAATCTACAGAGTGCTATGACTCAGGGTCAGTTTGCTGTTCTCATAATTTTTTCTTTTTTCTTCCCTCTGCTCTGTAAATCTACATGTGGAACTGGATGCTTCCATCTACCTACTTAGCAAGTAAGTCCTGAGGTTATATTCTGATCTTTATGAATATATCCAGGGTTCAAAAGCACTTTTTCCTGATCTGGGATGTACTTTAGTGCAACTTGTTTGTAAAACAAATTTCCAGTGATTTTGTGCTGAAGCCGTTTTTAATGGCAGTTGTGCTAGATCTTAGAAGAGCATCCAATACCATTCAGAGGAGTTTGTACATCTCACACTCGTAGGAATATTCCCCATAATTTCCTGTACTGCATTTTCAAACACTGCTGCTGTTCACTGCACCAGGACAGGGCTATTTGGCTTGAATCCTTACAAACCTTGCCACTGATATCAGAAAAAGAGTCAGAATCTTCTCCTCTTCCAGGCAGGAGAAGGCAGTGACTGGGTCCAAAAGGGTTTTTCCCTGATAATTACATTTAGATTCTCTTTCCAGATATATTTTTGAGGCTGTTGGGAATAAGAGAATACTGACCATAAACCACTGCTCTCTGGCCGACGATGCAGCATATGAATGTGTGGTAGGGGATGAGAAGAGCTTCACAGAATTATTTGTAAAAGGTGAGCAACAGTAGCAAAAGGAAGGAGATTTCCCCTAACATTTAGCATTGAATTATTCTCGTCTTCTCTACTCTGATTGATCTTGCAGGAAAAGAAATCCTCAAACATATTAACAAATTCTTGTATCTATTGAAGTAGATATTTTTCTTACAGCTAAACAGAGGAAAATTTTGACAATAACAGCAACCAGGAAAGCACAGTGATAGTTACCATTCTCATTTGGAAAGTGATTTACATCTCAACAATAGGGCTAAAAACTTACTTTAAAAATTTGATTCCACTCAAGATAAACATGTGCCCCAAGCTCTACAAGCAGATCAGATAGTACAGAAAAGTGATGCATCCTGCTTAGAATTTCAGAATATATATAAAAACTGTTTAATCCTATATTTTTATTCTGACTCATGAAGCATGTTATTTGAAAATCCTGATAAGGTGATCTGGCATAGTAAATTTTAAGTTTTAACACAGAGAGCACCACCATTTATTTGTTAAGGGACTCTTCCTGTGGAGTAGAGAGTGGTGAAATCTACCTCTGATCTCCAGCCTTTCAGAACACTGTTTCAATAAAATTCTCTCTATTTGCAGAACCTCCAATCCTGATCACTCACCCACTGGAGGACCAGATGGTGATGGTTGGAGAGAGAGTGGAGTTTGAGTGTGAAGTGTCTGAGGAAGGAGCTACTGTGAAATGGTAAGGGAATAGAAGGAAAAAAAACAAAACAAAACAAGACAACATGAAACCAGCTTCCTCCATGGAACATACCAGGAAGTGTGGAATAAAAAGGGAGAAGGCATACTAGATAATTGTTTTCAGGAAAAGATTGTTCCTCCTCCTATATGTCAAACATTGAGGAGGATCTGAGAGTCAATAATATGATACAAAAACCCAAAATAAGTATAGCTATTTTATAGTGTCTCCACATCTTCTTGCTTAGTGTTTACACTTCAGTAATGCCTAAGTGTTGCCCAGAATAATCAGATCTGTATTGTGACGAATTTGCTGTACTTTATGAAATCTTCTGGTCTTAACTGCAGTGAGGTGTTTTGGTTTCTAAAGTATTTTTTCTCAGGTAAAAAGTCAGTCTCTCTTTCGACACAGGGAGAGCACATCTGTTGTGGCAATCCTGCAAAGCCAGTCATTATGCTTATGCAGCGAGACAGATTAAGATGACAAATATTTAGACCATCAAGCCTGTATTTCTTGGGTATTCCAACGGAGCAGAAGCTGGAAGATCTGTGCTGCTTGAGCAGGCATGACAAGCAGGGCTCATATACCATGGCTCATGCACACTATTCTCACTTCATTTCTCTACCAGATGAAATTCCCCTGTGCTTGTTAACAGCTTCAGGCACATGGTTATCAAGCATTCCCCCAATGCCCATTACATTCCTGGAAAGTGCCAACTAATGATCTGCTGTCCCAAAGGAAGGAACTGAGAATTTAAATGGAGTCCAAGAGCTAGTACAGGGTGTGCATTACACTATTAAAGCCACAAGCACAGGGACACACATTCTATTGTTCAGGAACTGCTTGCAGATGCCTGGTCACAAGAGATGGGGACAACCAGATCTGTCCCCCTCAGAACACAGTGCAGCTGCCACACTTTGATCCTGTGCCTTTGAACAACTCCCATACAGCTTGCAGAGCTGTTATCTGTGGGATGGGCATTTGATGAGACAAGGGCAAACCAGCAGCTGTCTCAGTCTGAAATGCAGCAAGTGGTTAGAGAAACTCATCAAACCATTGCAATGGAAAACTGAGCAGTTAGACATTCACACTGTATTTTGCTGGTTTTGTTATGTGAGACTCTGTCAATGCTCTTTGGCAACAAAATGGGAACATTTTGGACAGTGGAGAGGAGTGTCCAGGGAAAACTTAAAGCACAGTGTGGAGAAAGAGTTCCAGTTTTATGGCTCATTAGGGAAATGCTCAACAGTTTAAGCCAAGTAATAGGCACTAAGTCAGAGCACCTGTTACAGCCCAGGATATAAACCCACAAGCACATGAACAAAAGCAATTATGCAACTTGCACAAGACAGAAATAAGGGTGAGGCATGGCCATCAGACTAGGGCTTGGAGAATATGTTGTGTGGGTCACTTCAGAGCAATCAGAAACGAATGTTCTCTTGATCACCCAGAAAGGTTTCACATTATTCCGACTCTTGCAGTACTATGGAACAGGTTTTTTCTAAACTTCAGATGGTCTTGGAAATAAGGTCATTCTTGAAGAAAAAGATGTAATAAAATACACAGTTCTGATCTAATTTTTCCATCTCTGAATGCTGGATGTACCATCTTATCAGCTCCAAATCAAAACAAACCATGGTAATGTATATTTGTAGCAATAAATCTGTGTGTCCCAATTATCACATAGTAGCTACATCAGTGATCTCTCAGAAGACATTAACCAATTAATCCTCATAATCCAAACAGGAAATAGGAAAGCATTTCCAAACAAAGAGGCATTGAGTGGCAAAGTTGAGAACAGATATTTGATCTTGCAAATATATGTTCAGGACTTGGAAAGACTAAACCACAGCTGACCTACCTATTCCTGCACTAGTTCTGCTTCAAATGTGAGGCTGGACCACAGTCTATGGCATTCTGTAAACCAACACTTCTGTGATTCTATGTAATGCTTCACTTACATTTTAATATCAACAGATTGTTCTACTTCGTTGTTCCAGTTGCCAAAGGAAGGCCTGTAATATTACCTTAAAGAGGTTTTCTGCTTATCATTGCAGCAGGATATCATTTTAAGCCAAGTGATATCTGGGTGTTCTTTTTTGAGGTTTACAGTCTCTTTTTGTCACTACACCCCTCTGCAAACACTCTACTCATACATAGGATCAGCAATGTGCTAGTCAGTGAAACAAACACAAGTAAAAGATAATATTCCCTTCCCACAGATTTAAGGCCCTAATCATTACAAATAACTTATTTTCATTGTTTAACAAGATTTCAAGACAACTTTTTCTTACTAATGGGTGAATAGAACATTCAGGTATTTTTCATGAGCCATATATCAAAACAGACCATGAAAAATAAATTTAAATGTTCATCTCCAGACCTCTAGCCTCAGTGCCTGTGCTTGGCTTTGCATTTAGTGACAGCAGCATGTGGAACTTTGGGATTACAGTCCATTCTCAGCAATTCAGCAAAGGCATATGTATTGCATTGTAGTACTTGTTCCAGAACTAATTTGCATGAATCAGAACACCAGCCTTCGGAGATCATCTTACAGGTTGCCTCAGACTCTTGTCTGAAGGGGAAAGAAGAGGAAAGAAGAAGAAACATTATCCTGACAACAATACTGAGTGCTCAGTTTCATGTGGTTGTTAAAGGCATCCTCTGTTTCCTCCCTTAATAGCACTGCTCTGGGACCTGGGAGGGAGGACAGCCTTCCCTAAAGCAACTTTAAATTCCAGTCAGCTGTGCTCTAACAGCTATGAGAAGTAACCTGAAGGGATTCTGAAATGCAGTTGCAGCAGCTACATCTAAGTCACAAGTTGTAGGACTCTGCTTAAAGTTTTGAGCTTGTGATTTACTTTGGCAGACTCTAACAGAGGCGAAAGGTTTTCTTGCATACATCTATTCAGAAATTAGAGCTATGGCATTTTAATGAGTCCCAAGGAGCATTTCAATTTGCTATTCTGTAAGCTCATTTGTTAAGCTGAATGGTCACTGATTCACTGGCCACAAATAAGTCACAAAGAAGGGAAATGATACAAAATAGAAAGAATATTTTTACTCTATTAAAGTCATACATATTTTCTATTTGTTTTTGCATGTGACTAACTATCAAAGAGAAAACCTTTTTCGTTTGCAAACTGCAGCAGTATTCGAGAAACAGAATAGACATATATTAATGTAATAATGAAAAATGTAATGCTACAAAATTAGTAAACTGAAGAAATTACAAGTTATTTTCTTGTAGCCTGTTTATGTTATTTAGGATTAGGAACAGGAAACTCTTAAAATGTCTTATGTATTTTTGTATGACCTTGATTAAACAGCATGAATCCTCCCTGCGCATTTCCCTTCATGATGACTGGAAATTACAATAATTAAATTTCCTCCTGAGCTGGATGGTGAAGCTTAATTTAGTAAAGTCTTAAATATACTGCGGCATCCTTGAATGGAAAGGGCTACAAAATTCAAAATACACATTTATTGGAATCCATCCTAAAATTTTCTTCTTTTACTGATGCTCACAAAGCATGGATTTATAACAATTATATTTCACATCAGGAAAATTAATACTTTTAAGTAATATCCCATTAAGTGCCATTGACTTTATGGCAGTTTTTAAGTCAGTAATTTCCCTGCTAGTGAAGTGTGTTTTCATCCTTGTTCCTTCTACATACTACATAAGCATTTAACATACTTTAATGTTTATCTATAGCACAAAAATAGAAACAATCAAGTAATACCTTGTGGTGAATTCTCTTGAGCCAGAAGTCAAATACCTGGGAAAATTATTGGTCAAGATAGAGGCATTCTGGTTCCATTTACATTTGTGCAACAATCTTTTTTTGCTAACTTGAAATGCTTCAAAGATTGGATTCACCTTGTGTCTTTCACCTTGTGTCTTTCAATCTCTAGTAACATTGAGCTGACATTTACTCTCCTCTTTCAACCATAAGAAAAATGACTCAACACTATTTGGTATTTCAGGGAAAAGGATGGAATTGAACTGACAAGAGAAGAAGCATTTAAATACCGATTCAAGAAAGATGGAAAAAAACAGTATCTAATTATTAACGAGTCAACCAAGGAGGATAGTGGGCACTACACTGTGAAAACCAATGGTGGAGTGTCAGTCGCTGAACTGATTGTGCAAGGTAGGCACAGAGAATATCCCAGAACCAGAGAAGCTGGAAAATGAGAACAGGCTGAAGGTAACCTTCTCCACGATAGTGCATAGTGGTTGCGTAATCCTCCTGACAGGGAAAAAGGAGCTGCAATAAGGGGCATTGGGTTTGATAATAAAGGCCTCGAGGAGAACTCAGACCTGTGTGCCGGATATAACAGATATCTGATAATCACAGGTGCTTAGCTATCAGTCCTGTTAAAGCCCTGCATGCTGTGTATTTCCCTTCATATTTCCTCCTTCCATAAACAGCCTGCTCAGCCCTTGCCTTTTCTACTCAGTAGAAATTCTACTACACCATCTACTTATAGAGCTACTCTGATTTTTGATGTGTGTATCGATTATTCTCACAATATCAGAGAAAAAGCTGGAAGTTTATCAGAGCATTGCAGACCTGACAGTGAAGGCACGTGACCAAGCCGTCTTCAAGTGTGAAGTTTCTGATGAGAACGTGAAAGGAATCTGGTTGAAAAACGGAAAGGAGGTGATCCCAGACGAAAGGATAAAGATCTCCCATATTGGCAGGTTAGTCTTGTTTCAGAAAGCAAGTACAGGCTTGGGTATTGCATTGCAATCCAAAAGAATTGTTAATTCAGGGGATAGGAATATAAAGCAAGACTTTGTCGTGGCTCCAGCTAAAAGGTAAAAAGTAAAAAAGCTTTTCATATGCAACCAACATTTAGTGACTGACTTCTTTTGGTGTGTGTGCAGTCTTTCTGAGTTGGTGCATTTTACATGTAAGGTTTCAGTGGTGCATCAGCAAAAATAAATCTTGGTTTTCACTAGGATTACATGGTGTTTTGGTATTCAAACAATCTAGAAAACACATTGCTTATAACTTTAAAACTAACAGTAGTGTTTAGATAGGACATGCATGTACACCCTGCAGAAAAATTAGTATTTATATTATCATACACATTTGTGTAATTATGTGCTCAAGTTTCCTAGCAGTCTATCTACTACTGGAAATGGAGACCAAGAAGATTCAGCATTAAATGCTAGGTGAAGTCTTTCTTGGTACTCTTTTCTGTATTCTGTTTTGAATTTAAAATAATACAGGGATGGAGCATCACTTTTCAGTTTGCTTAGTCAGAGTTTATTGTTGTTACAATCTGATCAAATGAAACCAGTCAGCAGTGTTACAACTGCCCTTGTAATGGTAAAGAACTGGACTAGAGCAAGGAAACTGCTTCCTCTCAAACTAGTGTTTGTATCTAACTTGACCAAAAAAACTCAAAAATATTTATAGACAATGCATTGAAATGGATTGGCTTTCATACTGAAAGCAGAAAGTCTACAGCCCTGTTGGGATTGACTTGTATCATGGCAAGGGAAGAAGAAATAATAATTTCTGTTAGCATCCTATAGCCTGCACCTTATCTCTTGAGATAGCCCTGTTTCTCCTGGGGAGGTAAAGTAGGGAATGGAATGTATCTGTTCACGTTTCCAGAATCCATAAGCTAACTATTGACGATGTAACACCAGAGGACGAGGCTGATTATTCCTTCATCCCACAAGGATTTGCTTACAACCTTTCTGCCAAGCTTCAGTTTTTGGGTAAGTTATCTTTGAATGTGTAATGGGAATTCCAGAGGGATAAAATGGTGACATTAACTATAGTTATACCAGGAAAGAGTATGCAGATCTCTTTTCTGATACCACAATACAGTCACATTGTTTTTCCCTGTTATTTTGCATTACCATTACCACATTGTTTTACAGAGCCTGTTTTCCAATTTATTGTATAAATCTGCTGATTAATATGCCTTATGAAATTTCAATCAGTTTTAAAGTACTTTGTGGGTACAGATACTATGTAAGTTCTGTTTTCTGATCTACTTCTCCTTCCCTGTCTCCCCTTTTTTTTTCTCCCCAGAGGTCAAGATAGATTTTGTACCAAGGGAAGGTAAGAATAGCAGTCATTATTTATATGCAAGTGAGAATGTTTTCAATAGCAAAGTAAGCAGTATATTTTATTCATTTTTAATTTAATGCATGCATGTTCTTTTCTTTTTCCATTCAGAATACTCAAACTCTATTTAAAACTTATTTTCTCTACCTTTCCTATAGAACCCCCTAAAATCCACCTTGACTGTCTGGGCCAATCCCCTGACACTATTGTCGTGGTGGCTGGGAACAAACTGAGGTTGGACGTTCCTGTATCAGGAGATCCAACACCCACTGTCATCTGGCAGAAAGTAAACAAGGTAATGTGCAACCTGACACAGTGTCTGAGGAAAGTCTCAGCATCAAATTTGATTTTCTTTCTCAAATCTTACTTCGGTTCACAGTTATGTACAAGTATTTTCATCTTCCTTTCAATTTTATTAAAACCCTTGAGGTTTTTAACCCTCCAGAAATAAGATTACATACCTGCACTGCAGCTGCTTGGGACTTAGCTGGTTTTGTGATTCATCCCAAACTGTTCCTTTTTTTTGACCTGTTCCCTGTTTTTTTAGTCCAAAAGAAGGGACTGAGTATATATGAGTAGACATATATACATGTAGATAGCAGAATACCATACACATTTATTTTCTTCCTACCTCAGAGAAAAATAAATAAATTATGAGTCATCCCCATCACCTTCACCTGATAGAACGAACATGTTCTGGAGGTGGCAGGCTCTTTTTTTAATCTTTATCAAGGATTCTACAATCTGTGAAGAAAATGTCATCTTAGACTAGTGGCTTAAAACTGAATGTGGTATAGTAAAAATAGAGGACACTTGCTATTTACCTTATCGAAGAAATTACAAAACATCAGAGAAAGAATTTAGAAGCCAGACTTAAAATGTTAAGTAAGCTTCCTTTCTGGGTGTCTCAAAATATCCCCACCCCTCACCATCTGTGGGCTCTTGAGCTATAAGTAGCACAAAACAGAAATATTTTGCATAACATTCTACAGCATCAATACACTTCCATATGTGCAGATACAGAAAAAATAATATCACCAATTATGTTAATTCTCCCAATCTCCTATTTCTTCATCATTATGCCACATTGTTGCTCAGGTTAGCATATTTAATAGCACTCAGGACTTTTTTTCTACAATGCACAATTAGTATGGAAACAAGTTTTTAAAAAGCCAAGAAATTGACTCTGCTATACAGAAGTTTCTCCGAGAAAATGATGATTGGGTATCAGACAACTTCTACACAGTGTTACTTCTGAGGTATGAAGTCTCAACATATGAGGAAAAGCAGCCAGTCTTGACTTAAGGATGTGTAATATATGCTTACTAATGAAATTCTAAACAAAGAGTAGCACAACTTCAAAAGATGTTGTTTGATGAGTGTTACAGACCTGACTGTATTTCTGAGTATTAAAATACTTACATCAATTTACTATTCCATTGTTACAGAGAGAAATACTCCTCATTTTTGTACTTATACATCTGGAGTAACTAGTACTAGAGGACACAGACAGGTTCACAACCATTTAAAACAATACTGCAGGAATGTCATGCATCTTCCTTTGTTAAGCTGCAACTTTGAGTTTTCTGATTTATCCTTCCCTTAATTCACTGCATTCTGATACATCTTTTTCCATTTCTGCTTTTTACTTCGGTGCTGGTATATTTCCTTCCCGGGTCTGCTTGCTGCCTCACTTCACTTTTCTCACACCTCCATATTCAACCCCCCTAACAAACCCTTCTCTGTCTTGCAGAAACAGCTTTACTGCTCAGCCTTAGCTGACTTTCTGTGGTTTCTTTGCTTATCTAGAAAAACAACCTGATTCGAAACAATGATGATTCTATGACTCCCTCAGAAAACAGCAGTGATTTAAATACTGATAATAAGGTAAGTTCCTTATTTATGCAATCACACAAATGTGCTTAGTGTTTTCCAGATAAAAGGTCAAATTCAAAAGGAAATAAAATTTAAATCAGTAGATATTAAAAATGGTGAATCAAATAGCCCATCAGGCCCACGATCCTGCCTTACAGTGGCAATTACTGGACACTTGCTGGGCAGGAGAGATCTGGTGAATAATATTAGAGCAAGAAGCTGATTGAGAAAATCTTTCTAATCACCATCCCATGGTGGCTCGATTACAAGGAATCAAAGCGGTTATTTGAAAACTCTTTTAAATTTATTTGTGATTTTATTTCCCCTCAGTAAGCTTCAATAATAACTACAGGAAAAATAACTAGGATAAAATTTTACAGGACATGTGGAAAGATGACAATGGGTCAAGAGAGTGAACAGAGTGGACTATAAATCAGTGAAACAGGACTCACTTTCCAACAACTTTTATTTTTCACATAAATAACTTTTCTTTTGATAGAATAAAAAATACTTTGCATTTATTATACAGCAAGAAACCATTCTCAGGGCTAGGATTCCACTGTACTAATCACTATGCAGACATGTATTCTTTCTAATGGTTCCTGTTCTAAATTTAAAGACACACAGGCACATAAAGAAGAAAGTGTATTACATACGTACCATTGATTTGCAGTCATTTTGTTTAGACTTTAGTAAAGAGTGGAAAGTTTCCTCATATGACATTACTGAGTGGCAGAAATCACACTGATGCTATTAACAGTTACAAGAAACTTACTTTCGTTTACACAGTAACCAACTCTTATCCATGAAACTCTTTACAGTGATGCTAGCAGCTATCCCAAGTAGGAATTTCTGGAAGTACCTAGTAGCTTCTTTGAAACATAACTGGGTTTATTTAACTAGTGGTGAATCTCAACAACCTGCAGATTTTCAGCATCAATTTTCCTAAACGTTATTTACGTGAGCCAACCAGTCTATATTTTCTCTCTTCTACATACAAATAGAATTTGAAAAATGTTACAGCTTTTCAATAACTACTATATTGTTCAATAATTTGTAGATTTTTACCAGCTTACACACAGAATCATCAGGCTGTCCCTGGCACAACTTACAATGATTTTATGTTACTTTCACTGCCCACAGCTCCTGGTTGAATCTGAAGGCAGAGTCCGTGTGGAGATGCATGAAGACCATTGTGTCTTCATCATTGAAGGGGCAGAAAAGGAGGATGAGGGAGTATACAGAGTTATACTTAAGAATCCTGCTGGAGAAGATAAGGCTGATATCACAGTCAAAGTTATTGGTAAGTGAAGGAAAGAAATGACCAGAGCATGAAAGCATCTTGAGTTGGCTGAAACTCACCCTTCTCTAAAACCAGTACAAGTTCTGACTTTAAGTTTAGAAATATGGGAAAGGATCATAAAGAGAGGGATACTATCAAACATAAATTTGGAAGTAGTATTTTTTCAGAGGTAGTTGCCTTCTGCATGAAATGTTAAGAGAACAAACACTAGTAGTAATCCACATATGTCCTGTTTCAGGTGATCCTATCATTTTATGGATGACATTCCATTCTGAAGTACATGCTTCATGCTTGTCTTAGACAAGAAAAGTTTCTAGTCACTGTCTTGTGGGTTATGTTTTTAACCAGAGATTACTTCATTCTATAAGCAGTAAATGGTTAATGGAATAAAGAAACATAATAACAGAAGATAAACAGATTGACAGACTCTTCAGTGAGTCACAAAAGAGCTGGGAGGTATAATATTTTGATGAGGTAAATTTTATAAATTTTTCATTATATTTAATTTGCTGATACCCTGGCACACATAACAAAAGGCCAAGTTAGAAACAAATTAGAAATTATGAAAGAAAATTACTTTCACCTACAGTACTAAAATGTAGAATTGCTTGGTGAATACTAAGTCTCCTTCCATCCTTAATAAATACTAAATCAGGATATTTACTATGAATATCTCTGAAGTCACAAAGTATGTGAGAGACATGCAATCGTTTTTTATAAAGTTTATTCTAGAGAAAATAGGAAACCCTCGAGCAAGCCTCATCTTACAAAGTAGAATTGCCTCATTACCTTACACTTTTCAAAAGTTTTATTATGTCTGGGAAGAAAAACGAAGCTGAATAATCGATGGTACTTAAAGGAAACCAACCTAACACAGAAGCATCAAAGAGCAGGATTCCCTTTAGACTAAATTAATACATTCTGGTTGTACCTATTGTTGCTGTCTGACAAAGCTGTATCACAGAATCACAGAATAAATTTGGTCAGAAAAGATTTCTGATACCATCAAGTCCAACTTATGGCTGAACGCCACCATGTCAACTAGGCCACGGCACTGACTGCCACATCCAGTCTTTACCTAAACACCTCCCTGGGTAGCCAATTCCAAAATCTAATCACTTTTCTGTGAAGCATTTCTTCCTAATGTCTTACCTAAACCTCTCCTGGTGCACCTTAAGCCTGTGTCCTCTCATCCTGTTGCTGGCTGTCTGGGAGAAGAGGACAAACACCGCCTGGCTACACCCTCCTTGCGGGGAGAGAGCAACAAAGTCTCCCCTGAGCCTCCTTTTCTCCAGGCTAAACACCCCCAGCTCCCTCAGCTGCTCCTCCTATGACTTGTGCTCCAGACCCTTCCCCAGCTCCATTGGCCTTCTCTGGACACACTCCAGCACTTCAATGTGCTTCTTGTAGTGAGGAGGCCAAGACTGGACACAGCACTCGAGGTGTGGCCTCACCACTGCCAAGTACAGAGGGACGGTCACTGCCCTGGTCCTGCTGGCCACACTATTGCTGATACAGGCCAGGATGCCATTGGCCTTCTTGGCCACCTGGGCACACACACTGGATCATGTTCAGCTGCTGTTGACCAGCACCCCCAGGCTCTTTTCTGCTGGACAGCTTTCCAGCCACTTTTCCCACAGCCTGTAGAGCTGGAGGGGGTTATTGTGGCCAAAGTGCAGCACCCAGCACTTGATCTTGTTGAACCTCATGCAACGCCTTGGCCCATGATCCAGCCTGTCCCGATCCCTCTGCAGAGCCCTGCTGCCCTCCAGCAATTTGGCACTCCAACTCAACTTGGTGTCATCCATGAATTTGCTAATGGTTGATTCAATACCCTCATCCAGATCATCAATAAAGATATCAAACAGGACAGGGCTCAACACTGATTCCTGAAGGACACAATTACATCAATACCATACAGAAAAAAAGTGTTAAAAATATTTACTTGCATAAAGAAATTGAAACAATAACAACTCTTGTGCATTCTCACACTTTCTTCAGATGTTCCTGACCCTCCAGAAGCTCCCACAATCAGCAACATTGGAGAAGATTACTGCACTGTGCAGTGGCAACCACCTAAATATGATGGTGGGCAACCAATACTTGGTAAGGAGTCCGAAAACACAAAGTTCCTTGTAGCTTTGCATACATTTTTTGCTGCTACTTTAAAATGGCACAGAGGGATTCTCTATGTTCAGACATAAGGAAGGCTTACCCCTCAGACAGGAGCTACTCTGATGTGCTGAAGCGTCAAACCGGTCTAGGCTCTGTCCCTCCAACTTTGAGGAGAGAGTGCCCCCTGCCTGTGCGATTTGAGTCAGAAGTATTTCAGCAAACAAGTTACTAAAGCTCGAAAAGGTGATATTAAAAAACAGCTAAAGCTAATTGTTCTCATTCAAGACTGAAATTTTAGGTCAGTATACAGGCCTTTGTTCTTACCTAGGAATATCAAAACAGGTCTGTGGCTACCTCAGTCATAAACTCCAGATGTCTGCAATCTCAGGCACTCATGCAATACACGTTTTGCAGTGGAAAACTACTTCATAATTCTACTTCATATAAAACAACGATTCATAAAACAGTTCCAGTCATTGTAGTGACCTTCAAATCTGTACTAAAAACTACAATACAAAGTTATCATGCAGTGCAGTAAATGAGCAGGCACAATCAAGATTATCACTGACACCATTTTAAGTTCTGCACAAGCATGGTGAGTTTTAGATAGAACTGTCTGTGATCCTCAGAAGAAAAAGAAAATGATGCAGGGTCTTGACCAATTTTATGGAAAAGAATCCTCTGGAGTCCATATCTAACAATTTGTTTAATAAAGATCTCTGGATCTTCAGTTTCTTTGAAAAAAAAAATACATTGAAAGCTATACTCCCATGGAGATGCCAGGGCTAGAAATGCATTAAAATTCTTTTGATCCCCTGAATAGTATCTGGAAGAGAGGAATTTATATTTGCTTTTGGATGTTTGGACTTCATTTATTTCCACAAGATCTATCTCATTTAATTCAAAAGAATTTACCAGTACAGGAATAAACAAGGTACTGCTGGGCCAGTCCTTTGTGGTTTCATCTATTCTAACAAGAAGCAAGCAAAAAGTCAGCAATTTAAACTAGTATGTGTAAAGATACTTACCAGTAGCTGTGTCATTACCACTTCAATGACTATACAAGGCCCATGATTTTGTTTTGTAGAGCTTTCAGGGCAATTATTTTGAAAAGTTCTTTGCTTTGTTTTCACTGTCAAAGGAATGATTTTGGTAATGTCTCATTAATGACCTTTTGCACTACCTGAGAGGTTTCTTCAGTTAGCACAGGGCTGCACTAGTGGTAGAGCTCCAATAAAACCCCTGCAGCAGGGGGAGAGGAAAAGCCGAGATGCAGCATTACCCATTCAAACAGAGGTTTTAAAGCAAGTTTAAAAGGCTGGGAGGAAAAGGCATATGCATTCTTATCTGTCTTCATATTGTTACAGATGGCATTGTAGGCAGTCAGATACTGTCTTTATTAGCTATATCCAACAGATATAAAAAAGAAATTCACACTCCATCTTCACCTTTCATAGAGTTTTGTGTGTTTTTCATATCACTAAAACAGAATCTGTAACTCTCACACATTTGGTGCATTTGGGGAAATAATCTGCCTTACCAAATGTCACCAATACGACCAGTATTGTCATTTTGCCTTCTTTTTGCCTATTTTTTTAATTGCAAATGTCTTCATTTTGACACTTCTGTGCTTAACACTGCTTAGCTATAATGCCAAAAAACCCCCCCAGAAACTGATTTGATGAAACTTCTCTCAGTCTCATAGACCTTGCTGAAGAGAGAAAAAACGGGAACGTATCAAAGGAGCCATAGGTTCTTTGCTTACAACACTTAACTGTTTAAAAGCTACTGAAAACAAGCATTTTGTTGTACATCCAGGAGTACACCTTTATGCATTTAAAGTGTTGATACAACCTGTCAGCTTAAAGATACTTCCACTATTCATTTCCCAGAACATTCTGTAGACTCCCATGCTCTTCTTGCACTTCAGCATTGACAGGAAAGGCTGCTGATGCATGGTGTCTGTGCTACAGCATGCCAGCAAATCAAATATGCTTGTCATTCTCCTCATCCCTTTACACACCTTAAGCGTGAATCATACTCCCCAAGTATACCAAAGCGACTCTTGCAAGTCTGATAGCTTTGACTTTGGTGAGCAGCAGGGACTGAATCACTCTCCTGCACAGCTGTTACCAGTCCTTGCTATGGACTTACACACACTTAGCTGGCCACTGCTACAGACATCTGTACAGAACTCTGTAGTCTATGAGTAGAGACAGAACTATGCAACACACTCAAATACATGGCATGTGTAAATGGCTATTCACTGTATTCTCTGATTATTCATTCTGGAGTTAAAAGATGAATAGCTTTCAAAGCAAAGTTTGTTTAAAAGAAGCCTACATGGATCACATCCAGTAACGCTATCTGCAACACAGAGAAGCAGCAGAAATTTAATACAGCTAAATGGAAAGAAACAGTTGATCAGTCCTTTGTAGCAGGTCAGCTGGAAAATATCTGACATGTATGTTTCCAATGTGATATACAACCATGTTCCATATTAACAAGCAGGAATCACAGATTCCATTCTCAGTTTGGGGAAATGAGAAGTTTATGTTTTATACTGATAATCCTGCCTGACTTAGTCATTGTGGAAAACAGCATGGTAGTGTTTGAAAGACTATGGATGTTGAGGGTGTGAGGCAGAAGTACTAAGATGTGGATTCCAGGCATGCAGACTGCATCTAAGCTGTACTAGAGATTTGCTCTGCAGTGCACCCAGCTCTCTTGGCTCTGTTTTCATATAGGCTCACTTCCCTTCCCAAGGAAATCAGAGCAAGAAAAATGGTGAGCAGCAGAGTCTCACTCACTGCTGGGCTGAAGCAAGCTGGGATCTGCACTGTCTGTGAGGCATTTTGCATTTCCACCACTTTACAAAGAACACAGATCTAGCATCAGTTCTTTGATAAAACATTAATTTTTAAAAAAGGAATTGTCAAACTGTTCTTCCAATTGATTTTTTTTTTGGGGGGGTGGGGGTGGGATTTGTGCTGTTAGTCAAGATTAGTGAGTTGCAGCAAATTAGGAGAAAAAAAATAATTTTTTAACTCTATACCTCATCTTATACATTTCAAGGAAATTTCTCTATTACTTAAAAGGATTTTCTTTTTTTCTGCATGTGAGATAACAAAGTTCCAGTTCTTTTACATGATAACAGCTGTATTTTCCAGGCTATATTTTAGAGAGAAAGAAGAAGAAGAGCTATCGATGGATGAGACTGAACTTTGACCTTTTGAAAGAGCTAACCTATGAAGCCAAGCGAATGATTGAAGGAGTAGTTTATGAGATGAGGATTTATGCTGTGAATTCTATCGGCATGTCCCGGCCAAGCCCTGCCTCACAACCCTTCATGCCAATTGGTGAGTTTTGAAACTCCATGATGTTTCTAGGACAAAATCAAAATAGTACAATTTTGACCTCTTTAACCTCTCTTATAGCTAAAAAGAATGTGCTAGGAAAGAGGCTATCAACCATCTCTATATTCTATATTTAATCAACCTTTTCCTTTGTAATGTCCCTCTTCTCTATCTCTCATTCCTCTTCCTGAAGAGCACAGAGGTTCCAGTTTCATGAAATTGCTGATGAATTTTTAGTTGTTATAATTAGAAGTGTGAGAGTCAAGCTGGATCTGGAAAGGAGGAGAACTAATTGACAGAGATTTCCCTGTCCCTCTCAGCTTCTCCCATTCCCTTATGGGTGCAAATATCACAGTATCCCGTCCAGTACTCCCTTAATCCCAGCCCTCTCCACAGCTAAAAGGATAGATGATTAAGAAAATATTTGAGGAATGATTTTCTATAAATAATCCTTCCCAACACAGCAGTGCAGTGTCTCCTGCAGTCCCTGAGCAAGGAGCAAACAAAAAGAGTCCTCAGGAAGCCTGCCTGCTGAGACTTTTAGGGAGAAGACTCACAAAAATACAAATAACTGGAGAGTAAAATGACCAGAGTTTCTAAATCTACAAATAACAGTGAAGGGGTACAGCCTGCTGAAGGAGATAATGTAAAAGCAGATGATACCGTGAAGGAGTCAGAAGGAAAGGCTGAGCTGCAAGAAGGGTCGCTTAATTCTGGATTTCAAACACACAACGGCTGGTCTGCAACAAAAGAGGTCAAACAAGAACCATCAAGTGGAGCTACTGAAAAAAAAGGTCCAAAGTTTTCATGGGATAGGCAGAGTTTTACTTGATTAAGGATAAAGTTCACACTTACTTCTTCAGAGAAGAGGTTTGGGGTTCTGATCGTGTACTGTGTGGTTGTGTATGCTCCCAATTGCACTTGCCCCTTGTGTGCTGTCCTTGCTACCATGTGAATATGAACATTTTTGACACAGTCACAGAAATGAAATTAGGTGATATATTTGTATTTTGTTTTTTCACAATAACTTTGGGAACTAAGATCGATTTTGATCAGTTCCACAATTTGTAAACCTGTATTTAACTTACTCTGTAAGATCTGTTATATATACTCAGATGTTCAGTTTATAATACCTATACACAGATTATGCCAAACATACAAAGGTTTCTTTAAGATGATTGCTCTTATGGTATGCACACTAAATTTTATGATCCTGCACTCTAAATTATTTTGAAAAAGTTTACTTTCTGTTAGTTTTTTGTGTCAATTATTTCACAGTAACTTTTATGTGTATTTTGGATCCTTTAGTAAGGGCTTCCTTGATTATTTTTTAATTACTACACAATAGTCATGCTGAAGAAGACTGAATTTAGCTAGTGGTCTTGCTGAACTGTGGGTTTATAAAGACCCATGACACACTCTTTTCTGAAGAGATATGAAAAAGCTATATCTAAATCAAATTAAAAATTTTTCAGCCCCAAAATATTCCTCTCAAGTGTGTCTCTGTTACAAATGCACAAATCAGAAGTAGTGTTTTTGTAAACATGTAGTCATCACTTTTGGTCATTTTCTCTACCGTGTGAGTGAAGTGAAATTTAGCTACTGTGAATTTGGTCCTCTGAACATGTGAATTTTGTCCAATTACTATCAGGGTGTAAGTACAGAATACAGTATATGTGTATTTTTATTTCTAAACTTCTCTGCAGACTTATCATGACTATTTGACTCCCTTCTACAAGTCTTCTTTTTTCGGTGGTTTTTCTCTTAAGGGAACATCTCTGAATAGGAACTACTACCTTAACCTCTTGTCCCTCCCCCTTCCTATTATAGGAATCTTCTGCTCTGCTTTTATGAAATTATGTAATAGGCGTTACACTTTACAACTGAGCTTCAGGTAGATTTATTTTATTAAAATAGACAGTGGCACATAAATCAGCTGTTAATCAATCTTTGTATAGCCTTTGAATTCTCATAACTGTATTGCTCTTGCTCAGAATCTACTTCTCCATATTTCTTTACAGCTCCTCCAAGTGAACCAACCCACTTTACAGTGGAAGATGTTTCTGACAGCACAGTTTCCTTGAAGTGGAGGCCCCCTGAGCGGATTGGAGCCGGGGGTTTAGATGGTTACATTGTGGAATACTGCAAAGATGGATGTAAGTAAGCATGAGTACTAGGCAGCAGCCACTGAACATTTTAAAAATGCTACCACTGCAGTAACTTCACCTCAATACACTACCAACAGCCTCACCATATCCAGCATGATCAAATCTTAACTCTAATCTATGTCTAACATCCTTGCCAACCATCACCATACTTATTACAATGTGACTGTAAACCCATGGAAGTCACACCCATAATGTCATCTTCACAATCATCATAAACTTTAATGCAGATAAGTAATACAAAAATATCATTGCTGTTCCATAGTTACTACTATACTTCTGTACTATTCATGAATTGCATATACCGTAAAACCAATATAATAACATGACTGTGACAACATCAGTCAAACTTTAAAGTTCCCATTACCATACCTCATTTAATACTTATGCTGGTAATAAATAGTGTGACAGCATCATATTTAATACATTTAATGTACTGTGATGCTACAGCATAAAACTTATGTCATAAAAGCCAAGCAACAAATTTATACTCACTTTAATATTGAAATTTTTCCTGATGCTAGGCTCAACTGCCATATAATCCAAACTAGGGGGTTTACAGGGTATAATTTATCCAGAAATAATTTATAGTCTTTAATGAGACATCACCATAAAATTACCAGAATGTCTATGTCGTTGTCATAGCAGAATGATTTTATCAGTCATATTTCTGTGCTTTAGAATTAGGAAGCTCTTAGAATTCTGTTCTACTGTGTCAATTGGGAAGTAAATAATAAATTCCTATGGTTATGCCCTCCATAATTGTTTTCAGCATACATGGCTCTCACCAGTCTCTTTGGACAGCCACAGAAGGTATATTTAGAAGAAAAAAAATAATTTAAGGCTTCATTTTCTTGCTAAAACTATTTCCAAAACTCTCCCCCCTCCCATGTAGTAAAAATAAATCTCAAGAAATCCCACAACTCTAAGCTCTATAAAACAAAATGCCAGAGGAACTACCCAAAGATGATTCCCTTAACTTTAGCTATTATGAATACCAAAGTGCAGAGATTCCTTAACTCCATGTGTAAGCACATCTCATCAACCCAGAGTTCTTCTTCCAACTTATTTTGTTCCTTTTTAAGTGTGATGTTGCAAGTTGAATTCACTTTACCCTAACACAGTTTTAATTGCATAAAAGGCCTCAGTTTGGGAAAATAACATATTATTACAATATGCAAATATCGTACTTGCAGCTACAGAATGGATTCCTGCACTTCCTGGCCTAACTGAGCGCACATCTGCACTGATTAAAGATCTGGTCACAGGGGACAAACTTTATTTCCGTATCAAAGCTGTAAACTTGGCTGGAGAGAGTGGAGCAGCAACAATAAAAGAGCCTGTTACTGTTCAAGAGATCTTGCGTGAGTACCTATACTGAATAAATCTTATTCATTTATTTCCTCTGGCCAGAATTTTGCCTTCATCTGAGAATAACACCCAAACAGCTCTTCCACTTTGATGAGTTGCCCAGTGTCTGCTGACTCTGAGAACATTTCCATAGCACCCAGGTCTTACATTTGTAAAGCATAGCTCTTAATATAAAATTCTACTTCTTACTTTCAAAATATGGACATTTCACGTCTTGGAATGGCACTTTCAGCATCTAAGAAATTTTTTAAAAAATATTTACCTCTCTGCTTGAAAAGCAGAGGTGTTACATTGTTGCAAAATGACTGCATTGGCTACGGTGAGAGATCTATTTACTTCATTGTCATAGATTATTAATTACCACCCTGTGTATCACCCAACAGCAGCAGATTAAAATTCATTTGACTGGAGTCCAAAAGACATCAAGAGCTGCTAATAGTGGATTCCTCAACCTTGGCTCATGAAATGTCTGCCAGACTCTCACTGGCAGTAAAATGAGCCAATGTAAATAAAACAAAGTTTTAATGCATCTTGATACCAAATGGTCATGAAGACAGATACTCTAACTGTCTATTAGGAAATTCCTTCTGTAAATGACAGGGAGAAGAAGGTTCAAAAGGAGAAAGCCTTTCAGTAAGGTAGAGGAAAGCAGAGACAAAAAAACATGCAGTAAGGTCCCCTTTTTGTTAGTTAAGAGTAAGCTGCTACAATGTGATTCCACTACATCCATCTCAAAGAAAGAACTACGACTGAATGACTGTAAAAAGATAAAGGAAATCCATCAGTTGCTCTGCTTTCTGAGTTTGTCCATAAATATCTCCCCTTGGCAATTTTACAAGATGCTGCAGTATCAATATAGCAATAGATAAATCACAATCTCTAATCACTCTTTTACTCCAAACACCCTCTGTCCTATCCTCTCTACTGAACTTAAAAATTTCTCCAGAGAATCAAAGTCCACATAGAAGACTCACATCCAACAGAAGTCACCCAAATTTGGCATTTTAGTTGTGACACACATTCACAAATCCACCCGTCACTGAAACATGCTCAGCTGTAAATATATAACTGAGACTTGATACTAACTTCGTATCCAGTGGACAAATACATTTGAAACTACTTAGAGACTGAGCTATCCCTGAAAGTATAAACAGTGTTTCCACAATTTTCTTATGTTTACAATTACCCAAGTCTTTTCTTTGGTGCTGTGCATTATTTGTGCTTTAAGTAATGTTGCATATTATCAAAAATTTTGTATTTAGTGTACTAATGCTTAACTGCAGAGCGTCCCAAATTCTGGCTGCCACGCCACCTCAGGCAGACTCTGGTGAAGAAAGTGGGTGAGACAATCAATATTGTGATCCCCTTTCAGGTATGTATTAGCTTCTATTTTGTCGTGGTTATTTACCATTACTTACCTAAAGTAGTTTCCCTAATACAAGTTCCCGTTGCTTCTCCGCTTAAGCAGAACTGCATAAGTATGGATGATGATTCATTAAACCCTCTCAAACGTTTGAGGAGGGGATCACTCTTTTTTCAGTCATAACTTTTTTTACATTTAGAGTTTCTTTCTTAATCCCACATTTTGGGGAAGAAGAAAAAAGTGTAAGTGCGTGCAAGCCCATTCTTGCTTATTTAGCACAGGATGCACCTTAGAGAGGAGACAAAAGGGTAAGAATCCAACTAGACACTCTTCTGGAACTTAGGTATATGATGTCACCGGGCAAGTTCTTTGGCAAAAGTGTTTATGTTAATTTCTGAAGGGTTACTGCAACAATTACAGTTTGTGCATAAGCAGAAGATTAAAGTTGGCCCTATGTGGAATCTGAATGTGTGTACAAAGAAAAGCTTGGGCATTACTTTACATGAGCTGAAGGTATAAAAACCAGAGCATGATGAAGATGATCAAGGGTGCATGTCTGTAACTACATAACTACAACTTCACTAAGCCATGCACAAAATTGCTAAAACATACACAAAGACTGACCTAACCAGTTACCTCATCTTGGCATTATCTAGAGCCATACAGGCTACTATCTGACCGTTTGTAAAACACCACATGCCTTTTTTCAGATGCAAGACTATATCAGTAGTGTGCAAGAATTGGTGTGTGTAAGGAAATTATTTTCCAAGGGAGACATAGCAAAAGAAATTGTAAATTACATACCCTGGCTCTGACAGAGATATCCTCAGTAATAACAGACGTATCATTTAATGAAGTCCTCAGTGAAAATTTCAAGATACTGAAATTTTTCTACTGTCCAAGATTGACATTAATGGAAATGTAATCCTGTTATTAGTGAAGAGCTTTGAAATTCTCGTATAAAAGATGCTGGAGATATGCAAAACATATTTTTTTCCACAAGCGAGACATCTATGCACACATCACGTATATTCCTTGCTTGAGCAGTACCAGCAGGGAAAAAAATTATTAGAACAAAAGCTATGTAAACTTAAATGTACAGGTCTTTTTGCTATATGATTATTGGGTTACATGAAAAGTTGCTTTTTTCACAAAGATGTATCTGATTAGTACACAATTGTAAGCCCATGCATGGAGTAACTTCCTTGAATTGCATGCTTGAATTATTTCAGCATAGTCACAAGGTTATTTTCTTTCTTTCATATTTCTTATGTCCAAAATTGCTAAAATGGCCTGATGTCTAGCCCTGCACAGAATTCAAGATTCGTACCTCTGCTATTTCTGAGTTACATAATTATTTTTAAAAAAACTAAATTAAACAGATATTTTTCCTGCTTTGATGTCCAAGTTGAAGAATTGCACAAATTTGACAAGCTGTCCCATAAGCAGGGAAATAAAGTATAGTGTTTTAGAGATTTGTGTTTTATGTCCTCTTGTGCTGGTTTTGACCTGGACAGAGTTAATTTTCTTTGTAGTAGCTAGTATGGAGTCATGTTTTGAATTAGTGCTGGAAAGAGCATTGGTAATTTAGGGGTGTTTTCATTATTGCTGAGAGCAGTGTACACCCAGAGTCAAGGCCTTTTCTGCTCCCCACAAGACCCTTCCAGGAGATGAAGTGTTTAGCTGCTGGCTCATGACATCCCCACATCACCACCTTCCCAGCGTATACAGCCACATCCTCTGCTGCAAGCAGCACCACTGTTATGTTCCCAGTATATTATAATACGCCAGTTATTCCTCACTGTAATATTCCCAGAGTTTTGCCAGGTCTTTGCCCTGCTTCCCTGGGGAGCCCTAACTGACATGTCCTCAGTTCCCCAGGCAGGGTAAGTACATGCAGCAACTAATCCAGAGCTTCACTTAATCCTGCCTGATCATTCAGCTGTTGCCAAACAAAAATCACTAAAACCAAGCTTTCCCTGACTTTTCCTCAGTGGGGACACTAACTGAGGTTTTGGCATTTCACCCTGTCATCAATTTTTCACGGAAAGCTAATCTTTCTAGTGCTCTGTCAAATTTGGCCAAATTGAACCAACTGATTCAAAAGTTATTTGAGTAGCTGACTGACAAATTATGTGCTGGTATAAATTCTTGTCTCCTAAAGGGTAAAGCTAACAAAAAATGCTAAAATCTATCAAACAACACCAGATTTTACTCTTAGAGCAGAGCCAGAGGACTTTAATTCAAGCAGTATTTTTTGAGTGAAATAAATTCGTCATAGTGTTGAATTGCAGCTTTCACAGTATTAAAAATTGTGGCTACAGCTATTTAGAATATGTAAAACTGATGATCTTTCAAGAAAAGTAAATCAAAAAGAATTTTTCCATTTACATTTTGAAAAATTTTAAGTCACTGACCATTTCTATTGCAGAAGAAGACTTTAAGTAGATACCATATCTATTATCTAACAAAAGTGAAAGTCAGTGCCTTCTACTATTTACATTTCCTGTGCAACCTTGCCAGTGACCTCTGTGGTCACTTCCACAGTGAAATTCTATGAAATGAAATGAAATATATTGCATTATCAAGGTGTCTTAGGCTTAATGCTACTTGCAAATCTATTCAAAACTTTTGATTAAAAGGCACAGAAAAGAAAGTAAAACGTTACTAACCTTTTTTCTGTTGAGTGCATTAAGTAGGTGAAACATTCTGGTGAAAGGAAGAGAATCAACACATTCTTGCTTCAAAATTAATTATATGGCATGTGATTGGTGGGATATTATGTGCTATTAGTCGATAAAATTCACAGTAATACTGAGCAGTCTTTTTGTCTATCATATATGTGTGAATATAAATATCTAAGAGCCTTTAAATTCATTCTTCCCTGGCTGTGAACTCCCTGAAGTTTCTCTGGTGTGCTATTTAGCCACTCTGTCACTCACTGTTCTCTCCCAGATTATCTATTACACATTGCAGAAATCCAATCCTCTGACATATGTATTAGGAACATGCTTTCTCTCTGTTTATGCTTTTCACAATCTATAAATACAAGAGTATATGAAAACCAACACTTTGAACACTTGCAGTCTTTCAGTGGCACTCACAGCACTTCAGTAAAGAGGTGCTGTAAGTGAACATATCAGATCAACCGCACTAGAACACCTGCAGCAACGATCTTGTAATCAGCCTGAAAACCTGCCAAGTATTTGTCTTGACAAAGTAGCAATTTAAATAAATGCCCATAGAACTATACCATTTTAGCAGATTATTTTTATTTTGAAAGTATTCCCTAGCCAAATTTTTCAAGGAGGATCCTCATATCATTTTAAAATACACACATATGTTGGAGGTAAAATAGAGTCACTTCTTGTCAAGTTGACCAATAATAAGATATGGAAATGGAAAATAAAACACAAAACCCAAACACTTTTACTTGCTCCAGAATTTCTACTACACCTTCCAGCTGAAGAGAGGAAGCCATCTCTTGCTCTAGTAGGTTTTTGTGAGGGTTCTATGAAACAAGACCAGGGCAAAGGTACAGTAGAATTGGACAAAACTATCTTGTATCTATTATTTCAGGGCTATGGGTCTGACACACTCCTGACTATGCTCCTTGGCAGAAAGCTGTAAGAAAATAATTTACCAGATAGAGAAAATGGAAGATCCAAAAACATTGCTCAGTCAAGGTCTATAACATCCCTGATATAAAATAAATTACAATACATCTGATGAGTTAGAGAAAAGAGCATCTATGAACAAATAGCAATTTCTAGGTGTTTTAAATGTCCTTTAAGTATAATTTTGGAAAGATCTTAGCCTGACTCTGATAAAATATTCAGCCTTTTTTCTAACACCAGTGACAAATATATGATGCTGCACAGACTTTCTTAGCAAATACCAGACAAACCTGAATTAAAGGTGTAGCAATGCACAAAGATTCATTATTATTCTGCCTACCTTTAGGCACCAAAACCAAGAGTCTGAGTATCTTAATCTCCCTCTGTAGGGAAGACATAGAGTCTTTCAGAGGGTGTTCCAGACACCCAGTGGATTAACGAGCCTTTTAGAGCTGCCTTCTCTGCTGTTTGCTGGCAGCAGAGTGTCCCAATTTCAGAGCCTCAGACTTCCACTCCAGGGCAGCCTAAGCACAGCTGACTGCTGGCTTGGAAGGTTCCACTTTCCCTCCCCATCCATTTGAACTGCTCCAGGCCTGTGCTGCACTCTTTCACCTTGGTCATCTGGCAGAAACTTAAAACCCCTCGCTGAGTTATTTTCTGTTGCATTAACTACTAATACACTTCATAAATATCTTATGAACATTTTCTGTTTGCTTGGGATTCCTTGTTTGGAGCTGTACTGGGGAAGCACTCCAACAACTTTGGAAGAACAAAATAGTACTTACCATTTTTCCTGGAAATGGCTGGATGACAGTGAGGCAGACCACTGATGTCTCTTCGATTCCACAAGGCCATCTTCCATGGGTGTGGCAACACTGACTGCTTAGGCTGATAGTCACTAAAACAATTTTGCAGTGCAGAAAGAATTACACAGTAAGTTTCACATTGCAAGACTGCAAGATGATAATAACTTTTCAAAAGATCTTAAAAATGCCGGGAGACAGAGTATTAAATGTTTTAAGAAAGGAAGAAGAAAAGGAGCAGAGTTAATTAAGTCCTCAGGTGTGTAAGAGTTCTGCTAATAACAATCAGAATAAGTCAGATCACCTGTTGGCTTCACTGATGCCTGGGAAAGAGTACCAGATCAGCACATGGATAGTATTTCTGGATTTAGTCTCAATATCATTTCAATCCTTAATTAAATGGCATCCTCAAAGCATGGTGCCACTAAACCACACAGATTGAAGCAAATATTTGTCTGAAAGAAAATAGGATTGTGAAGCATTTAGAGAGTTTACAATCTCAACTCTGTGTATTATATTAGGGTTTCTAGACTTACATATCACCAAGAGGAAAATGGGAATCCACTAAAGCCTAAAAAAAATAAAAATTCTCTTTTTTTTTAGGGCAAACCAAGACCCAAAATCACTTGGCTGAAAAATGGTCAAGCTCTAGACTCCAAAGATGTGGGAATTCGAAACAGCAACACGGACACAATCCTTTTCATCAGAAAGGCAGAGCTTCATCACTCAGGAGCATATGAAGTCACCCTTCAGATAGAAAACATGTCTGATAAAGTTACAATAACAATACAAATCATAGGTAAGACCCTGATAACATCAAAATTAAGCAGATGATACAAAATAGGGGCCAGACTGAGGCAACCCAAAGATCCAATTACCTCAGAATCCTTTCAGTGGTTGGTTGCAGATGAGTAGGACAAAGCTCAGAGCAGGGCTAGCATGTGACCTTATTTTCCTAGTATATTTTCCCACCTTGAAATTATCTGTGTCCTAGAGCCTTTCAGAGAATGAGGTATATTCTGTGCATTCCATAGATCTTCAGAGATTTTTTCCTTGAGTAATTTTATCCAGTCTGTATTTTAATCCAGGTCTAGCTTGAGAATTGAAACATCCTTTTATAAGGAATTTAAGTTTAAGTGCATGTACCTATTTATTTTTGAGTCTGTCTCCTGACAATCTCATTTGACACCCATACAGTTTGTATCAAAAAATACCATGAACAATCATTCACCTTTTTCATATTACTCATGATTTTATAGCCTTCAGTCACACTCACCTCATTTTACTTTCTCAGTTTTTAGACTCTTCATTTGATTATTTTCAAACAGATGCTTTTCCATATCTTTGATCATCCTCACCAATCTTCTTTCTACCTCTCTGAGAGGGATAGAAAGACTTTGAAAGTTCTGGGGTTCTTAGAAATAGCCATATTGTACTCAAGGAAGGGAATACGAATCTTGGAATGAATATACTCCCTTTTTTTTTTTCATTAGATAAAGATAGTGAAAATAAAATCACTGCCATAATTTACGACTATTGTTCCAAAATTTAGAAATTACAACAAAACACAGTCCTGTGAATTTGGAAAATTCACATTTAATGCTTTACTCTGTTCAGAGTGTCTAGTAAATCTGAGGCTTATTCTGCATTATACAATTTCCAGTCTCTTTTCTAATGTCATTTTAAAGGAATGCATTGCCAAAGTTTCCATAACTTCTGTTGGAATTATATGAGAGATATTCTGAGATCTTGTCTGCTCAGATTTCATTGATGTTCAGCCAGAGCCCTTCTATTTCTCCTTATTACCACTCTTTTTAACATTCTTGATAACTGTTTTTATTTCTCTTTCCCCACACTTTGACACTGTCATCCCAAATTTCCTCCTATGTATCAATACATTTTTAGAATATGTTTTTTGGCTCAACTCCCAATGTTTTGGAATTTAAAATGCTGACTGTGCTCTGCTCAAAGTCTTATAAATTATATTGGCAGAATGGTAATGGTGCCAACAACAAACAAAAAAGGCATAACAAATTGGAGCAAATATGTCTTAAAACCAGCAGCTGCTTCTGCTCAAGAGGATGGCTGCAGTTCTGCAAGGGCAAAATAAGTAAATGGCAGCCAAAACAAAATAATCCCAAATTTGCCCAGAGAAGCTGTGGATGCCCCATCCCTGGAGGTGTTCAAGGCCAGACTGAATGGAGCTCTGAGCAGTGTGGTCTCCTGGAATGTGTCCCTGCCCATGGCAGGGGGCTGGAACTGAATTATCTTTAATGTCCCTTCCAACCCAAGCCATTCTATGACTCTGTGACTCAGGTATAGGGAGTAGTGCACTCTACACACAAAAATACTCTGATAAAACTGGTTAGTGACTCTTGATTCTGGCCACTGCTCTTAGATCATAGCACCAAGTATCTTCTACCTACTGTTTGATACTGTAGAATGTCACAAAAACACATCCATCTACAATTGTCAAAGAGTTATTTCATTTAGAAAATTAATGAAAAAAAGCAATTAATCTTATCACACAGAATTTGGAGGACAGGCATTAACTTTGTAGTTTTTGGGCAGTTTGCTCAAACAATTGGGAATATGTATATTTCATTTCCTTTCGTGACCAAGAAGAGAAAGGGCTTGTAACATGCAGATACTTCTGCAACCAAAACATCTACTCTGCTTCTCAATTCTGTCATTCTGTCATCAGAACTACCTCTTTTCAATTCTCTCAACTGCACTTTTTGCTCCCCAGATTTTATGTTCTCTTGGCAGGATAGAAATATGGGTGATTCAGGCACTCTTTTTGTTCTCCTAGTGGTGCTTTAGGTGCTCTAGAGTGGCAGGCTGAAAACCCAATCCAGCTTTCAGTGATTGAACAAGTCAATCAGTGATCTTTTAGGTGTCTTTTCATCAGCTAACTTCCCTTGGCAAAAGTCTACTTGATGAAGAAGCAATGCTTGTTGGCTTCAGCCCCTATCTTTTTTTTTGAGCAAAGCAAGAATGCAGGCACCCAAAGCTCTGCTGCGGTGATGAGTCACATGTCCCTTCCAAACAAGAGGAAGCAATTCTGTTACTGCCATCACCTTCTCTCATGGTCAAAACAGTTGCTGCTGTTTATTCTACAGACCTACAAAATATGCACTTTTACTATGGGAATACAGTATTTCTTATATTAAATACTTTTGGAAAGCTCTTAAATAATGAAAATATTTCCCATTTCTGGAGAATAGAGTTTCCTCATCTTCTTTCCCCCTCTACAAGAATCAATTAATTATGTCTTCCATTATGCCTTCTATTGACTGAAGCAAACCTCAGTTCTCCTTTTTTTTTTAACTGGAATTAATTTTCTTTCTCATTATGTATTATTTGAAAATATAAATTATAATTATTTTTTGAAAGATAATTCACACTTCAGCTCTTCTTTGCATTGTATAAATTTCATTAGTTTGCAAAACCCCTCAGCTGAGCTTTTGCTGAGGGTAACAGAGAATACTTCCTCAGAATAAAAATCCCCACTCTAATACAGTGTCTTACAGAGGAAAATAATTTGGTACAGAAGCATCACTAAGTTTAACTTTTCCCATCCTCTATTCATAAGCTAGAGATGCACTTGTTAGTACAGAGAAAGAAATATTTTTCCATTCTACAAAGAAATTTTTAATAGACATTCCTGCAGATTGCATTATCCTATCGAACCACAAAGATCAAGAATATAAAAATCCATTTAGCAAATTTATGAATCTCTACCTTTTTTTAGGTTGTTCTTCACACATGTGCACACAGGTATGTAGTATGAAAAATTCTTCTCTTCAGATCAGAATAGACTAATCGATTTCTGTGTAATGAAGATACACATCTAACAACACAATTAGATTTTTTTGCTTTAATCTGTGGTTCAAGTAAACAACAAATAAATTTCCACATCTCCATATGCAACATTGTTCATTTGCTAACACATTGCCACTGCCTACTTCAGAAACAGAGAAAAAAATGGAAGAAGGCTTTACCTGGTTGGTGGCTGTTGAGAAACACAGAAGATGGCAGGTTTTTCTCTGATGTGTTAGTGAAAGATAGGGAGAAAGAGGATGATATCTGGAATGAGAGCAATGCATTCCATATCCCTTATCAGACATCATGCGGTGTTCTAGTTGGCACCACTTTGAAGGAGGACAGTAGGGGTCAAACCTAATTATAAAGCAGTTTTCAATTCCAAAGTTTGTCAGTGAAAAAATAATTAGAACATTATGTTTTGATGTAGAAAGTCACAGTTCCCTGAATAACCAAGGCTAGTTTATTACAGGTCTGCATATCCTTCTTTAAGGAATTAAATTACAAGCCACCTATAATTACATTCCTCTGTGCTTTGCACATCTCAAACATACATCCATCTGATTCTTACCATTTGATTAATTTTTCCAGCTTAGCTACAAAATGGGGAGACAGCTCCCCTTCAGCAGTCTAGAATGATCTTGAACTCTTTTTCACTCAATAACAAGATCAACTACCCAGCTCTCCCTAAAAGACTCTGTAACTGTGTGCAACAATCTAACATCAAAAAGGTGAACTGGTGTCCTCAAATTAAAATTAAAATTTTGAATTTATTAAAATTTAATAAATCTAATTTAAATGTTACAGCACATGAATAAACAATATGGTATAAATATGAATGATCCTCAAAAGAGAAAAAAGAAAATTACTATCATTTCATACTATTTTTTTTCTCTGTATTTCCATGTATTTTAAAAAGGACACAGGCATCTACATCTCTTTGAGGGTTTGTACTTCTTCTAGTTATTACAGAGAAATATCACTTACTAGGCAAGCTAATGAGCACTGAATGAACAGGGAAAAGGCAGGTGTATTCCCAAATGGCTGGCCTTCCTCAGCTGGAAGGCACATTACATTGCCCTGGTAGTTACAGCAATGTAGATAAATGCCCAAGAAATTGTATTGAGGTAACAAAGGAATAAAACTGCAGTTAAATAGTTAATCATATCCATCCAAACAACACAAACTTCTTACTCCATTTTAAAGAAGAATTTGTCTGGCTCCTGTGTTACTAATTCTAGAACATTGTCTATTCCTCAGTAGAATTCAGGACTCCCAGAAGAGTATTAAGAGGGTATTTGAAAATTTCCTACCTTTCTTGTTTACAGTTTTAACATCACATAAATGAAGTGTGTTGCTATGGAACATTATAGATTGCTATCAAGTTGTATTTTTTCTCCCTGCATGGGGAAATGACAAAGCTCTTGGATCTTGAACTAAAAGCTAAGGTGTTTTTTTATGTGTCCTCTGCAGACAAGCCTGGTCCTCCTCAGAATGTAAAGCTCGTAGATGTTTGGGGATTTAATGCAGCCCTGGAGTGGACACCTCCCCAGGATGACGGCAATGCTCAGATCTTGGGCTACACAGTTCAGAAAGCTGACAAAAAAACCATGGTAAGAACTTGTGCTGAGTCCATGGCTTTGTAGGGAGTTTAAACCACCACCTGCTCTGGGAACACAGAGACTTGAGGGAAATTACTGAATTCGTGACTCTCAGTTGTGTGTCCAAGGTGTCCCATGGCATCTCAGAGGCAATTAAACATTGAAAAATATAATCTAAAAAAAACCCCAGAAGATGAAGTATAGAACTGCATTAAATGCTCAGTATTAAAAGGAAGAGAGACCAAGCATGTGCAATTTCTGGTGGTGCCTGCACAAAGAGCTCTGTTTAGAAGGTGGAATTTTTATTTTTTTATTTGGAATTATATTTTTCATAGCACAGTAAAAAACTGAAGAGGAGGGAGGAAGAGTTGGACTTGAAGTGAGATGCTGGACATGTCAGGGTAAATACTGGGAGAGGTATGTGTGCCAGTCCAACTGGAAAACGTTTCTCATGGAAGTCCCCATTAATTTGTCCCATTCTGAGTACACACATTATACCAGATTCCCCAGATATGAGTATGGCTCAAATATGGTAGAGAGGTGGGGGATTTTTTCTCAAAATGCAAGTATTCATACATCTATCACACTGCCAGAATATAAAAGTAAGAAAAGAGATCAGCTGACCTTCACATGAAGCAACATAACATTCATTTTACAGGTTAGTGTTAAATACGTGTCTGCCTGTCTTTTTCTTATAGCAAAAAGAATTTCTCCATATCAAAACTAGCATCATGTCCTACCTTTGATAACATCTTTCTAAACAGTATAGTCTTGTTACAGGAATGGTATACTGTTTTTGATCACTATCGGCGCACAAACTGTATAGTGTCAGACCTGATTATGGGAAATGAGTATTTTTTTCGAATCTTCAGTGAAAATTTGTGTGGATTGAGTGAAACTGCTGCAACCACCAAAAATCCTGCCCATATCCAAAAAACAGGTAACATCTTCTTCAAAACAAAGTTCACAAAAGCCACTAAGTACCAGAAGTAATACACTGGCAAATGGAAAATACAGTCTTACTAGATGCACCGCTAAAGATATTTTCATTATTTAGTTACTTACACCTATAAAGAATTTTAGCATCAAGAGCCCATATCTAGGCAGATCTCTTGTACTAATACAAATATCAGTTTAAAAATATTTAATCACAAGTTCTTCCTAAACTATATTATCTTAAGAAAATAATACAACTGGGGGATTATATTTATATGTTGGGGTTAAAAGTTTAAGATGTCTGTGGTGAAGACTTTCCCTGCATGCATATGGCTATCATATTTTTAAGAGAAGCTGAAAACTCATGATTGCCAGGACCTTTTACCTTAACTAACACATTAAATAAGCAAGAGATGTGTTTTAGAATGAAATTCATTTAAAGACTTGTTATATCACAAATGCCAAAACTTTTAAAGCTTCCTTAAATCATACAGGCAAAATAAATGACAGATAGGTTATACACAGGTCAGCAAAACTGAAAGCATGGTTCTTACTATTTTGTTTCTTTGAATTGCAGGCACCACTTATAAGCCTCCTTGTTACAAAGAACATGACTTCTCCGAAGCTCCTAAATTCACCCACCCTTTGGTAAACCGCTCTGTGATTGCAGGATACAACACCACACTCAGCTGTGCCGTCAGAGGGATCCCCAAGGTACATCAGGACTGTCATTGATATTGGTGCAACAACTGGGAATTCCTGTCAGTTGGGTGTGACTGGAGTGTGCCATGGCTGTACAAAGGAGTGGCTGGAGTGTGCCATGGCTGTACAAAGGAGTGGCTGGAGTGTGCCATGGCTGTACAAAGGAGTGGCTGGAGTGTGCCATGGCTGTACAAAGGAGTGGCTGGAGTGTGCCATGGCTGCACAAGGGAGAGGCTGGAGTGTGCCATGGCTGTACAAGGAGAGGCTGGAGTGTGCCATGGCTGTACAATGAGAGGCTGGAGTGTGCCATGGCTGTACAAGGAGAGGCTGGAGTGTGCCATGGCTGTACAATGAGAGGCTGGAGTGTGCCATGGCTGTACAATGAGAGGCTGGAGTGTGCCATGGCTGTACAAGGAGAGGCTGGAGTGTGCCATGGCTGTACAAGGAGAGGCTGGAGTGTGCCATGGCTGTACAAGGAGAGGCTGGAGTGTGCCATGGCTGCACAAGGAGAGGCTGGAGTGTGCCATGGCTGTACAAGGAGAGGCTGGAGTGTGCCATGGCTGCACAAAGGAGAGGCAGAGAGCACCCAGCCATGTCCCACCTCACTCACACCTAATGCTGCAGCAGAGAGTGGGGCAAGCTTTAGGGTGGGTCTGTGGGGAATCCAGGGGTGACAGGGGAAAGGAGGCAGAGGGAAGGACAGTCACTGCTTGTGGTGACACCACACCACTGCAAATGTACCACATCTGCATAAAACCTCCTCACCGGAGAAGATAAACAACAACAAAATGATCTTCTCACAATCTTATACTTTGCTCTCTTCAGACTTCGAAGAAAACAGCAGCTCAATGTCATATACTGTTCCCTTAACCAAGCATTGCAGAGGAACAGCAGTTTTTCTGTTACATCAGTGCATCCACACAAGTTTTGGGGAAGTCTGAGCTATTTTGCAAAACTAAATAGAATAAGGCCTGGTCTCATGTGAAGTTTTTTGGGGGGGTTGTGTTGGTTTGGTTTTTTAATCTCAAGGGAATATCTTCCCGTTCTAAATGTATTTATTTAAGTCCCATCAAAGAGTACATACAGATGTACTCTTTTGTTAATCAGGAACAAGTTGTAAAAGCTGTATCAGCCAGGAGCTAAATTTAGACTTCTCAGAAAAGGGAAATAAGATTTTTGTCTGCAGTGATGGAATTTACCATATTGTGACATAATCTTGTCATAAATATAAATTAGTACAATCACAAAAATGCAACCCCCTTCTTTCACCTCTGGCTGCTTATTTTCAGCTTCTTTCACTACCTCATATTGTGCAAGGATCTCTTTGCTACAGAGCAAAACATGCAACAATTGTTCAGAGTCCAAATAAATTTAAAAAAAATTTAAAAATTGCTGCAGTTCATTGGATGAAGAAGGAGCTCCAGACAAAACTCAAATATAAAAAGGAAGCATATCCATGGAAATAGCTGCCAAAGAACAAGAATATTACAGAAAAAACACCATCCTCCAGTAGCTGCCTCAACTTAGAAATGACTGTGTTAGTGACGATATTCCCTCTTGGTTAACTGACATTTTTGTGCATCTGCATCCACTTCATTCAGTTTCCATGGTTTTAAGGAGATTCTTAAAAAACCTTCTGAATTTTACAGCCGTTATTGTACAGTAGTGTCAGGCTTTGGAAGGCAAGTATGCCAGCTTGTCCTTCCACATTAGCCTGAAGGATCCAAGTAGTCCTCAGCCTTCAGCACACCTAACACTCTATAAGCAAGTTTTCCAGACACATTTTTGTACTTCCATTGGCCAAATTAACCTTGATAAAATGTTTCAGTTCCTACTGCGATACTCCGCAAAAGGTCTCGTTCACATAAACTACTAAGAGAATAGCTTATGTGGATGGAGTTTTCCAGTTCTGAATAACTGTAGATTCTCAAGCACACCTCAGGCATAACCTGTGGCATGGAAAGTTACCACTTGAGGCAGAGACAGTACTTGTGCCCTTCTAGTAATGAAGCATGATAAAAGGCATATACCCAGAAAGATAAAGAGGTTATAAAAAAACTAGGAAAAAATGTTAAGGCAGGAAAAATGCCAGTTGAGATTTGTCAAGAAAATTAAGAATGGCAAGTGGGATGCACTGGATCGATATACCACAGGTCAAAACACAAAGAGATTCAGTAGATTTGAATGCACTCTGTAAAAACAGTGCAGTAGTTTTGGGGTTTATAGATGAAGAAACAGAAGATATTACTTCTGAAAGAAAAACAGATAAATGCAAAGCTTGGTCTTCTACTCTTTAAAGAGTGTTTCTTCACTCTATGTACTAATGAGCTTGAAATAAACAAAAACAATTTGGTTTATATCAGATTTCTAATTTTCAGAATTGCACTTATAAAAATTAAATGCACATTTTCAGGCACTGGAAAGGAAGCACAAAAACTTGAACTGGTACAGAACCAACTACTTTATTCCTCAGCTGAAGCCAATGGGAACTTTATTTTGAAATTCCTGAAGTTTCTAAAAATACTCTAGACAGTTTGGAAAATTCCTTCCCAGACCAAACCTTGGCATCCCAGTTTGGCAACCTAATATCTGTGGACTTTTATGACACTTTTGCTCTAACCATCTCTGAAGTTTAATTCCCCGTCTTTAAGATATTGTAGCATTAAAATGTATTTTAATAAGCACTATTAAATAACTCATTAATTAATGAACTTGTCGACAGTTAATAGGTTGGGGTTTTTTTAATCACAAAAACTGGACACAGACCTTTTCTATACGCTATTTGAGAGTTAAAGGAAATGCTGAACTTCTGAACTACTGGTTTCATGAATTTGTACTGAATAAGATGTTCCTTGAAAAATTATTAACACTGCTTTGTAAATAGCCCTCATAATGTTATTTAGTCTTTGATGGCTACACTAAAGATGCGAGATCAAGTGTAAATCTTCCATTCTCTACCTTCTATTTTAAAAATCTTCTTTTTTGTTCTTCAGCCAAAGATATTCTGGTTCAAAAACAAAATGGATCTCTCTGGGGATGCCAAATACCGCATGTTCAGTAAGCAGGGGGTGTTGACCCTGGAGATCCGAAAACCAACTCCCTTTGACGGTGGCATTTACACCTGTAAAGCTGTTAATGAGTGTGGTGAAGCTGAAATAGAGTGCAGACTGGATGTCAGAGGTAATCAGATGAATCCTATGGAAAACCCTAACACTGCAATGAAGATAGAGCAATGGATGGCTAAAAGAAAATAAAATCATAGTTCCCCTTTATCTAACCCTGACTTTTCGGGCAGTATAAAGTTCATTAATTACATGCACCAGCAAGATTTTATTTTTCATTGTGAAGTGTTATGATAGAATTAGGTTACTTGCTAGGTAATACAGGTCTGGAGGTGTACAGTTATTGCACTTCTGACTTAATATTTCTAGAATAGACAGTTAGCAGTGGAAGGGAGGTCTACCTACAAACACTGCATTGAGGATAACCTTATTAGCCTTTGTGCTTATTTCATAACTGAAAGCTTTAAATCAAGTAATTGGATATTAGACATATGTAAAAGGTAGTGCATGCTACATCATAAACATATTTGGAACACTGACTATTTTATCAAAAGGACCAGGAACAAAACTCACATGCTTATAATACAGTTAAAAATATCAACTAAAGATTTTGTTAAAGCTTCCCGTTCTGTATCTATTCTTCAATACAAATGTATGTAGCACTACTTTAAGTGCTCAAACCCAGCAAAAGCTGCAAAAGTGACCTACATAACAGTAATTGATGGAAATCCATTTTCAGCACAGCAAGCCTGAAGGTATTTCTACACAGCACTGTGCTGAATATTTGACTCAGTGCTAAATCAGGAATGTGCATACAGTACACCTTGCAGCACTGGGTGCCAATACCCTCAGGGCTCAAAGATTAATTTTATCATCATCTGAAGTTTGCTTTAGAAACATCAAATCTTCTTAGAATCGTCAGATAAAAGCAAATACTAGAGAGCGTCAATATTTCACTTTCAGTACCAAGTCTCAATTTAAAATTAGCATCCTTTAATGTCTGATAATATATTGAACTTTTTTTTTCCATTCTCCAGCACCTCAGTAAAACTCTGAATCTCAGTTCATCTGCAAGTCAAGGTAAGAACCAAAATAATTCAGCTGGATAAAGGAGCAGTGGCTGTTTGGTTACACATAATATTAAACAATCATTAGATATTCATGGTAGAGACTTTTTTGAATGTTTATAATAATGGTGGGGTTATGTGTGTTTGTTTTGATTTCTCTTTATTTTTTCAATAGTCACTATTTCATGGGTCTCCACATTTAATACACTGTGCTAGTGCAAAAATCTGCAAGAGTAGCAGAATTCTTTGTTGTCATTTTTTCTTAACTCAATACAAGCACTCCTTCTAAGAGACTGTTATTGATTAAAGTAGTGATTGATAATAAAACTAATATCAATAATCTTGCTTCAACAAAAAAGCATAGTTAAAATTTAAATGCATCTAGAAGTGTAATGTACAGTTTAGACTTCAAAAGAATGAAGTAATATAATAGAAATCTGGTAATGCATTTGACAATAAATCCTTCTCCCCATTCTCTGTCTCAGCATTAGAATGGAACTTGAAGAGAAGAAAATTGAAGAAATTAATGAAGCATAATTTCTGTTCATTTAGGAGTCCTGCTCATCTTAGAAGTCACTTAATACACATGTACTAGGAGGCAGAAGTGTCTTGCAATGTCCTGCTTACTCGGTGTGTTTTCAGACAATATTTCCTCTTTTCATACATCTGTTGTACTTAGATTGTGTTTGTCTCCACATGAAGAAATTTAAAGAAATCAAGATAAAATTTTCCCCCATTACATACATAAAAACGTGTATTAAAAAAAAGTAAAATTATGTCAAAATGAAAAAAAATTAGTAATTTCCTAAAGTCTAAAACAAGCCAAAATTCCCCAGTTCCATAGTTCACTCCATTTTCTCTTTGCAGAACTCTGGCATTCTTCATAAGAAACAAGTAGCTCAGAATAATGAAGCAGTAGGATATTATTTACAGTATATCATCATTATACTCATCTCTGTACAACAGAATGTAAATTTCATTCCTACCATTTTTACTGTCAGTGAGTGCTTGAAATAGCCACTGCTGTGCTCTCTTTGCAGAACTGTGTCCAAAACACACCATTTGGGAACCACTGGCTATAGCTACTGTTCTGCTTTTTATAGAAAATAATCTCTTTAATAATTACTCACTTGTTTCCTAGCCTTTAAAATGACACCAGCATAGAATTCCAGTTCTTAGATGGTTTTTGCTACCAATCAGAGACATCACATGAATCTAGAGGGAAAATTTTGCACGTCAGATGAAACACTGAAAATTCTAGCATGGAAGATTATTTGCACAAAAATAAAAAACTTTAAAGCCAAAGCTTGGGATGAATATAATAAACTTACTGTCATAACTCTTACTGAAGGTTTGTGAAAGGCTATAAGAGATATGTAAGCATTTTTGCAGATGATTTTGTCTAAGCAAATGACACAATAGCATTTCTGGTTTCTCACCTAAAAGTCTGAAGGGTATTTGGGGTAGGTTTTTTCCAGACCTGCAGTAGTTGATAGTTTGTGGCTGGAAAGTACTTTTTAATGATCACAGTACAAGAGATGGTGGGAAGATGATATTAATCCAGGCAGTGTTGCCTTTTGGAAGCATTTCCACAAAGGAACTGAAGTAATACTCCTCCACTGCCTCCAACATGCCACTTGGGATGGGAAAGCACATCTGACACAGCGTGTTGTATTAAACAAGCAAATACATCTTCACAATAAAAGCACTGATGGTCATGAGGTGTGTATTTTGATTATTTCATTATGATATCAGAACAAAAAATAATACCCTCTAAAACTCATGACAACTTATTCCAGGTTAACCTCGTCTGTTGCACATTGCTTTATTCAACAAATATATAAAATTTTAAAAGAAAAATATGCAGCCAGGATTACATGCTTTTGTGCTTACATTTTCTTACCAACGCTATTATTTAAAAAATAAGGCACGTGCCACAAATAAAAGACAGAGATGATCCATATTCTAAAGAACCTATGGCAAGAATGCAGCGGACTAAGAGGACCATCCCATCATCTGTGGGATGATTTGCACATTGCAAAGGAGTGACTGAATTGCAAGAGTTAGAGCCTAACTCCATAGGCCCTTCTAAGAATGCTGTGCTCTAAAAACACAAATTAGTTTTAACTGCCAAAACTTTCAATGACCATGAGCCAAATGCAAACCCAAAGAATTACAAGAAAGAAGCTCTAACTTTAGTTAGGTTTGTAAAAAGTCTTCATAAAAATGTGAATTCTGAATTCCAAATGCTAACCACTCCTCACACTGAAAAGAGGAAAAGAGGGAAGGTGCACATGCAAAGTCTCAATTTCCTGTAATTATTTCTAGAAAGGTCTTCAGAAAATGGTAGATGTTTATTGATGTTTTGCCAGTATATGATATTGTCATTTATCTGTTCCATGGCTGACAGAGATCCTGCAAGTTGAGTCACTAATTGAGCATTAATTCCTTGCTGGTAATAAATAAATGCTGAAGTAAATAACCTTCATCCCAATCTGATTAAAACCACGTAAACTGAGAAGCCTCTCCCAGACCGACCTGCTTAAGAACAACAAAGTGTCTCACAATTTTCCCCCATCACACCTGAAAGACTACTTGATGAAAGACAGTTTTTGCTATCATTTCCTGGGTGAGATCTCTGATGTCAAATCAGGTATCCTTATCTCTAAATGTCATGCCAAATAGTCTTACCTTGTAGTTGTTAAGTACTGTTAGAAGTGTGCAAGGTAATTTCAATAGCAAAAGGAAAAAACTGACATAGGTCAAAAAGTTTAAAAATTCTTACCTAGCAGCATTCTCTTGTAGCACATTAAGTGCCTTTCACAGCTGACAACAATTGCTTTCAAACACAGCAATCCTACTGATGTCCTTCAATAGTTTTCCTCACCAAGACAAAAAAATCTGTTATTGCTCCAGTAAAAGACCCTTCGATGTGAAAAGTATATGTAACTTAGAAAAATATAACCTCTTCAGGCTGACTATTTCTATCCAGTTGGATGTGAAACTGAGTGTAACTTTTGATGCTTCCACAATTTCCATTTAAATCCTGTGAATTCAGGCTGCTGGCTGCTGGTTCACTGTCCATGCCTTTCCTTCAGACTACTAACTATATGCCAGATGGAGACACTTAAATACTTGGAATTAACATAAATAAGACTCATCTGAAGCACAGGGGTGTTGCAGAGTGCTAAAACCCAGTCCTTCACTTGAGCTAAGAAACATCAACTCTAAAATATCACAAGAAGAATAAGCACTTCTAGTACTACTAGTCCAGTTCTCTCAGGGTGGCATTACCTGCCAAACAAACCCTCTGCTGACACTTTAGCCTAGAACAGCACACGTTTCACACCACAGCATCAACTCTTTTGTTTCATTCAGGTTTTCAGCACTGTTGTGTAAATATTCTAAGTAAACAATATTTACTTGCTCCTGGCAATGGGAAGCTTCACATAATTCTTTTTATAAAAGCCACCAGCTGGAATTGAACTGTTGAATGCAAACAAACCTTATCTGAGTGCTCTGTTTCCTTGAGATTGCCTTAGCGCTCAAATCCTGACCATTATTTCATGAGCAAATAAAAATAGCAAAAGGAGTTAATGGTTGACCATTACTTCTTAAAATAACAATGAAAAGGGCCAAAGAGCTGCATGGTGCTACAGCACCAGCTCCTCCCTTTAGTGTCAGGAGCTCCCCCAACCACTGGTCAGCTCTTGGTCTGAGAGATTATTGCTCAGGGCTGCAAGGCCTGAAGAAAATTTCTTCAAATTGTGGTGTGAGCATAGTAAATTAAGGTAAAGCTGTTGGGTTTCTCCCTTTTCCTCTTCAGTGGGCTTATACAGAAGCTGTCAAAGGCTATGTGGGAGTTAACTGAGAGTCCCCCATGGAGATAATGATTTTTTCCTATTAACAAATAAGAAGTGGTTCAGTTGAAGCTAAAGAAGGAAATTACAGTTATGACCATGCAGAAGTCATGACAGTGACTGTTTGGCAGAGCTTGTCATGTTGCAGTCTGTTTTGTATTCTGCTGTCATAGATCCATGATTATTACTTTAAACCTAGCAGGCATACCTGTGGTAACAGCTGCAGAATAAAAATGACCATTGTTTCTTTCCTGAGTATTACTTTTCTGATTGGTTTACAAAAATGTCAGGAGCATTTCATCCCCAAGTCACTGTAAATCCAAGTATATGCTCCAGTACTAAAGCTATTCTTGCAGAAATGGTGTGAACTCCTAAATATCTTTCCACTATCCCCAATGCAGGTGAATACTTGTGTGTCCAAGGAAGGGTAACCTGTATAATAAGAAGCTATGTTTCCATTGGTGTAAGTTGTCACCAATTCAGTACTGATGCATTTTATCTAGCTATCCAAGTTATGGTTAATTACATCACTCAATACCTGTAACTTTGTAACAAAGAGGTGCATTAGCAGCTATGCAGATAGACATACTCTAAAATGAAAGAGTCCTAAATTTCTACACATTCACATGTTTGCTAATAAACCACTGCCTGGAATATCATTCTACTGTTAGGCAGAAATCAGTGTAAAACAGAGAAAACTACTTGCATTCAGTATCATGTTCAGAAAAATCTCACTTTCCTTGCTAGCTTCTAAATTCTAAACCTTGTCTTTCATGGATTGTTTCAGTTCAGCTGATCACTCCAGTCAATGCATGACCAGATTTTAGCACAAGCTGATGATACAGATGATGACATAGGTGATCTAGATGACCTTTAAAAGGTCCCTTCCAACACAAACTGTTCTATGGTTCTATTATTCTTTAGCAGCTTTGCCACTTAGGTTGCATTACTTGCACGTTATAGTGGGGTAAAATGCAAATTAAATTGATTGAGTTCAAATTGTCCCGACAGAATGTTTATGAAAAGTGCCTCACCTGTCATGAGTTTATCTTCCTCTTCCTCTCTCTAAGAGGGAACAGTTACCTTTACCAACTTTTTCAGGTTTGTCTAAGATTATTATATCAAATTATATACAAAAATTAAGTTCTACTTGTTGAAAATCACAGTGAGAGGTCAAGAGGTTCCTATATACTATTTTAACAATTTTTTCAATGCAGGGCATGCTAGACATTTAAAGATAGCTTCAGTATATCTCACCTGCAGGTTTCATTGCTTATGAGAAAGGATTATTGTTCTAGCTATTTCAAGAGAGATCTACAATTGAGTAGAATGAATGAAAACACAAGAAAATATTAGCTGGTAGAACCTTTTCCTTAATTTAATTGTACAATGGCCATTCAAACAAGAGCAGCAAGAGAAAATACTTCTGGAAGCCAGAAAAGTCATTTATGTTGCTTTTATCACAGAACTACTTTGAAACAAAATGCCTGTATTTAGGAGAAAGGTTTGTCACTAACATGTCATCTCAGAGCAGGTTTATAACTACAAGCTGTTCCTGTCTCCTTACAAATGAATTTTATAAGAAGAGTCTGCTGAGATTAAAAATAGCCCCACTGATACCTTTCAAGTGCTTCCCAAGCAGGGAACTCCATTTTAGGGAAACAAAAGCTGTCATAGAGATATCCTTTACTTGTCATTGGGCAAGGTCCCCACAGCAGTCTGCATAAGCAACACATCTTAAACAGCTTGAACTGCTGAGTTTAAAAGAAACAGATAAGAACAGCCTCACTTATTAGGTCCAGACCTAGAAAAAATAGTCAAGCATCTGCTTTTTGTGCCAGACAGAAATGTTGACAAAAAGCAGCCCTGAAAGCACAGATAACTGTACAAGTTATGAACACATTTCAGCCATAATTGTGTATTAGGATAGCTGTACCAAAGACAGATAATCTAAAAAAGTGACTAATCTAAAATACGTAAAATATCAGTGGATATGCACATGTAAAAAAAGTAAGGGAAAAGTGTGCTCCCTTTTTCTTCTTAACCATTGGTAGTAGTCTGAAGTTTGTGTTCTTTATAATTTATTTAGCAAACATAAACAATATCATACATAGTTTCCACTGTTTTGCCTGGAAGTATAAACTGTGGGACCCAAATGTATGAACCCAGTTTGTGGATGAATACAATTTAACCTTAAGTAAGGTTGCATTTCCTTGATATCTGTAATAACCCGAATAATTGCCCCTGCAATCCAGATCTGTTCCGGGAAATGAAGATCACAAAAAGACTAAGTATCAATGTAACTCTCAAATACCCTTTTGTTATTTAATTACAGTTTTCATATACTGTGGGGGAAAATGACCAAAAAATCCAAGCTTCCCTTCTGCTTTGTAGGTTAGTTCATTGTATATGATGCCTTAAAAGAAAACACCAAGTATAGTAGATTTTGTTCAGAGGAAAGTCCTCAAAAATTTTTGCCTCAAAACAGGACTTGTTCTTCCTCACTGGTATAAGGATTGTGTATTTACAAAGCAAGGTATTTCCTTCTATGATTTTTGTTTCCTACAGTACTGAAAAACTTTATGAAATTTGTTAGTTTACAAGTCTGGTTTGGAGAAATTTATTTATTTTTAATATCAGTTAAATGGTTGAGCCATTTCTAACAAGGAGTGTAGGAAAGAGCTGCTGCTGGGAGCTATCACAGAACAGCAGTACTAAGACTGGAAAGCCTTTCCGTTCCCTCTGTAGCACGCTTCAGCACTCCACCAAAAATAACTTGATTTAAATGAAAGAGGAGTAAGCGTGGAATAAGGATGAGAATGAAAGATGACAGAGCACTTGGTAAGGACAGGGGAGAGGAATGAGAGGCTATGACAGGAAGCTGGAAAGGGGCAAAGACTGGTTGAGCAGGTGACTGGGAAGAGCGTAAGTGTGAACAGCTTGGGCAAAGAGGCTGGGAGATTATGATGGTCACCGAGGCAAGAACAATTTATGAGATAACCTACTAAGGGAAACAGATGGAGATGATCTGATGGGAAATTGAGGTGCAGAGCTGACCCTGACTGGCTGAAGACGGTGTTGGTCAAGGATGTGTGAGGAAACAGGGAGGAACCCAAGCAGGACGACATGCAGAAAGAGAAGATGGAGAGTGCTTTGATACCCAGAGTACAATGGATGGACTGGTTCTCACTGGAGAAAATATGAGAAACCGAAAAGGCAAAAATGAGTGGGAAGAACGAAAATACAGAACCAGAGTTTTCATATACTTGAAGGAAGCAACTATTTAGTTTTACTGGTGTTTTTCCTGCCACTGTTTGTTCCTTTTTATATAGAGCTATTTTGGGAGATGGGGATTTCTCTTTCTATATAGGTTCCCAAACCACTTTTATCACTATAGTAACTGTTGTAAATAGAAGCAGGACTGTTTGCCCTTGGCTGACATATATATGTTTCTTTGTTGGACTGACGCTTTAAAACAAAATAATCACTGCAAGAACTACTATGGTGCAGAAGTTTCAAAACTTTGTATACCTGTAAACAGGAAGTTAACTTACAATTTTACTAACTTTGGTATAAACATTGAGCTCATTTTTTATAATATCTGAGTACAGTACCTGCCTGAAAGAGGTCCTCTCTAAGCCTGGCATGTACTCAGCTGCATTCAAACCTCCCTTGTCACCAACAGCAAGCTTTTAAATCTTCAGACACAGTGCTGGAAAGAGGAATCACATTTCTACTGTTTTAGTGAAATGGCCACTCTGGGAATGGCTGTAGAATCTCAAAGCTGATGCTCACACTGCACATTTTCCAAGGGCATCACAGGGTAGGGCTCTGTGTGAGGCCTTGAGCACCAGCACAGGTAAAGTTACCACTGAGCTGCCTGGGAGTGTCCTGCCCTGGTTAACAGATCTTCATTTTGATCTTGCAAAAATGCCCTTGTTTTATGAATGCAGTGTCATCTTCTAAATGGGTCCACATTTTAAAGGTTAAAAGTTTAAGCATCAGTGAGTGCCACGACACTGGTACTTACTAAGTGATATTTGTTACAGATATATCTAGAAAAAGCTTGCCCTTGACAAGCAGATGCCTCTGGCTGAATTGTGACTTCTGGAACACCAAGAAGCTCTCTGGCACTGCCTTTTGTATGGCAAGCTCCTTTGCTCAAAGCTACTGCTTCTTGGTCCCAATTCCCACTTCTTCTGGAGCTAGGAGATGTTTTATTTCATCAACACCTGGTTTGTCTACGAGCAGTGACTTGGAGTTTGTAAATACCACTGGAGTCAGAGTTAAGCAGAAACCATTTTTCTCCCAGAAGGAAGATCCTGCCTCAGAGGCAACATCATCTGACTTTCATCCCTTTGACAATCAAGGGGAACTGGGATGTAAATACTGCTCTTTGAGAGAAGTTTAGCTTCTATTTTCTGCCTCGTTCTGAATTCAGTGATAACAGGAGCCTATGCCTGACACTGGGGCAAGCAGCTGATTTGCTCCCATTGCAAAGAGGCTGCTGGTGTCCTTATTAGAAACACACTCTGTGAGCCAACAGCCCTCCTCTGGCATAAGCAGCATGATTCTACAAATATCTTCCAATATTTTTGCAACATAAAAATTCCTAAGGCTTATAATCACAGCCAATTTTCCCATCCACTTTGATTACTAAGCTAGAACTTTAGTTGGAATCAAAATTCTTAATGACTGATATTTACTAGCAATTTAGCTTTTAAATACCCAGATGAACAGTTCATCTTACTCAGCCATCCTGAAAGTGTCAAAGCAGGAGGATAGGGATTATCCGAAGTTAGGAATCAGGGTGCGGGAAATTTTTACAATAGTTTCCTTCAAGTAATGAACTCTTTCCTTCAACAGACCTTTAAAAAGCATTTTTCAGATATACCTTCATCAAATCTCACTTAGTAAGTACCAGTGTCATGACTCACCAATGCTTAAGCTTTTAACCTTTAAAATGTGTACCCACTTGTACTAGAAGTGGATACTGCATTCACAAATAAAACAAGGGCATTTTTGGAACATCACAACGAAGATCTGATAACCAGAAGACAGATAAATTAGTAACTTTGGTTCCACTTTGAAAACTGCCAGGAAGACTACTCATAAATTCATGTTTGCAGAGAACAGTTAATAACAGTCACTTTGAAAAACAACTTCCACAAAAAAGAAATTGTAGCAGAAAAAGAAACCTGTTCAGCCATAAGGAAGTTTTAAGGCAAGTTTATGTTCTTTGTTACATGTGTGTAAGTGCCTTGGAAATAACACAAATGTTAAATTTAAAAGGTTGCAATTTTGAAGTTCTTAAAAACTAAGACACAGGCTCCTCCTAGTGGTAAAAACTTAGGAATTAAAGGGTTTGTGTTCAGAAACTTCTAGCACTATTTATAGTTACCCATTAGTCTCAGTTAGCCTTCCATTTGGTTCTGGAAGGTTTAGAGGCCTCTAAGTTCTTAAATGTTGCTAAGGAATTGTTACCTAAATATCAAAATGAGTGGGACATAACTAAAAACACTTGCAAATCACTGTAACTATTTTTTTCCTCCAAAATAAAGTTTATCTACCTGTTAGTACTTCAGAGTGATGGAGTGGAAAGGATGGAAGACTGTATTGCAAAAGACTTATGTTTTTGTACCAATTTAAAATCCAATTTGCATTTGGTATCCAGAGAGCAGCACTGTTGCAGCTACTGTGCAAGTAGTGGTGGAAACTCTGCACAGCATGCCTTTGGCTCAGATGAATATGCTACACCCCCAACATCAAGTGCAAGGAAGATGTTATATATCTCAAAAATGTCTTCAATTCTGAAGCCAAGTCAGTTGCTCTCACCTAAGAGCAGAAGCCCAGTGTCAGTGCAGTTGCTGAGCTTCATCCCTGCCACAGAACAAACCATAAGCACTATATTTAGCCACACTTGATCTTCAAAACAAATTCTGTCAAAAGGGACGGAGGACCACTTTTATTATCAGGTCCTTTAGAAGTCTTATCCTGGACTGAAGTTTCTCATCAGTCTAAGTAATTCTCATCAGCATCTTAAGTAATCTAAAAAGGAGCTATATATAGTAAGTGATGTTGTGCATTTAATAATCCTCCCCCTATAATTTTATCGTTGCTTATGTTAATAGGCTTACTACACAACCACAATCTAAAAATTGAAATTGTCTACCTCAGTGCGACCCAGCATTGCATCTCTCTGTTGTAGACCAGTGCTTTCTCTTAACCACACCTGAAATACAGTAGCATGCAAAAAACTACAATTACTAAAATTTCAGATACTGCTATAAGAAAATTTATGGTCTCAGAAGACAAAAGAAAGAAAATAAATTCAAACCAGGCTATTTTCATTATTTGCCAATTCATTATTATATTATTATATATAAATTCACTATTTGCCAATTTCAGTTTTGGCTTTTATGTTAGGAAAGTATGAAAAATCCTTTACATGCCATTTCCACTTGCAAGCATGCAAAAAAAAATTTCCATATTTCAGATGTGTCTGTTTTCCCTATTGATGTTTTTCAAACACTTTTGTTTTAAAGACAAATGACACAGATGTCGTAATAGAAGAAAAAAAAACAAATTATTTTAAATTGCTTATGTGGAAAGAAATTTAGATTGTCCATTTAAAGTCTTCTCTTTTCCATTATTTCATGTATGTGTATGGTGTATCTTGTATATAAATACACTTATTTCAGAATAACAAATGACAGAAAGGCACAGGATGAAAGAAGGATGAAAACTAGTTGCTGGTTGAATGACATTTTATTTTCACATTCAGAGAGCTGTACAGTTTCTATAAATAGATGTGATACTGTAATATTTACATAATTTCCTCACCCATACTAGTATATTCCATTTTAAATGGTACATACCCTGACCAAGCCAAAATAGGGTTATTTCTGGGTGCATTTAGTCAGAATTCTATGTCAAAACATACAATACATCAGTTTGTATCAGAGCAGTTTATCCTGGTATTTTACACATAACATTATTTTCTCTAGACAGTCTCACCTTCCAGCATCCTAAGAGCTCTCCAGACAAGTGCAGTACAGTTCAAAAACAAAAACTGGATGCAAAAAAACCATTCATATCCAGCCTATTGAAAATGAGGAATGTGATGGGTAGTTTTAACTACATGAGTTTCATTACACATAAACACAATATTTTCAGGATCCCTTCATATACAGATACAGATTGAAAAAAAAAAAAAATAGTTTAAAAAAATCGGAGGCAGCAAAATCCTCTGGGTGTCTGAATATATTCTGCAGATTCCTGTACTGTGCTTCTGCCAGTAATGTTTCCAAGTTTTACACTGCCTTATTCATTTTCTAATCCCTGTGATTAACTGCTTTAGGGAGTGCTTATTTGCATCGGTTCACTCTACTGCTGGGGTAGCTAGAAATGTTACCTAAACCCCCATTTGAAAACCCACACAACCCAAGGAGTGTCCAAGTTTTTTACAATATACTACCTTCAAAGCTTCTCTCTCCACTTCTGTTCCCACCTGAGAAGCAGTCACCTCCACAGATGGACCAATTAAATAACCAAACTTCAACTGTCACATGATATTTTAAGACTATGACAGCTAAATTGTTCAGCTCTACCAAAAGGGACTGTAGAACTATGTGACAAGAACTCCGTGTTGGTAATTAAAAATAAACAACACAGAAGGAAAACAACAAAAACACAACATTTAAACAACATACAGGACCAGACTGCTTCCACCGTGCACATATCAGAGAATCTGAAAGCAGAAGTCTGCAGTTGTAAAGTGATTAAATTGTAACAAGTACCACTAGAACAAAAAACAACCCAACTCAAGCTGTTAGTCATCTTAACAAAAAGGAATTCCAAAGGAATGTCCAGAGTAAGTCACTCACAGCTGGATGCAGATGTTCAAAACTGTCTGATTAAAAGCTCATTTAAAAACTCCTTTAAGGATGAATTCAGAAGGAGACTGAACAGTTAGGAAGGCTTAGGTTTTTCTATGGGGAAAGACTTGCAGGGTCATACATAAATAATCAAGTTCTCATAAAAGACAGAAAGTGAGCTCCAGTGACTGCAGTAAAACTGGGAGTACTGCATTTCAGTGTGCCAAAGGGGAGGAATTTCCAAATATGATCAACTGGAAACTGGTCGAGGTGGTTTGCTTTTGTTTTCTGCCTCTTTTCCACGAATTGCAGCCACATATGAGAAGAGACACAGCACGGAGTAGCAGATCTCATGAGCCTACAAGAATTTAGAAGAAGAGATACTGAAATTTGGATTAAGTGTTTTATAAAATCCATCGCACATTTCTATTTTGCTGCATGTCTTCCTTCACGGGGCAACTACTCTGGCTACAGACAAAATCAGGAAAATGTGTGCCATACCACCTTCTAACTGAGATGGACAGAGAAGAAGAGCCATATAACAAACTAAAAAATCCCTTTGGGATAAAAACATTAGTTGCTTAACAGTATGATTTAATATTTTTTAAGAATGGTATGCTAAGCTAGAAAGTTGGCCAGCTGGCTTTAGGAAAAAACATTCTACATATTTGCTTTTGGTCTGTTGTATGAAGTTACAAGACATTTTCTGGGAGGGGCTGAAAGAGCTAACTAAAGAGAGGGTTTCACACAGCAATACTAAGTTTTACAATTATTTAACTCATTAACTGTGCTATTATTTAACCAAAAATCCTCTTTTACCATGTGACTGGCAGCACAATTCAGTGAAGATAAGGCTTAGACTTAATTTATATACTAGTTCTAATACCAGCTATTCTGGTGATCTTAAAAATTCTTGGCCTGTAAACTGACATTTAAAATCTTTGTAAAGGTAATAAGCATAACAACATATTTTGCTGTATTATAGTACAAGCTAAAACACTTCTATAAAATACTTCTTGTTCCATTAAGCTGGCTGTTCTTACTAACAGATACAGCTATTTGCTTCTTAAACAACATATGTTCTAAGAATTTTGCTCTAAAACATTTCCAGCTTCTTCAAATAATTCTGCTCTCTCTTCTCTTGAAGGACTGAGTTTCCATGTATCACCAAATGTGCACACTGCAGTTCAGACATAAACTGAAGAAATTTCTGAAAGTTCTGATTACAATAACTGGTTTCTATTTCTTCCTCGTAAGTGCATATAGGCCTGATCATGTATGAAAGTGCTAAGTATCATTATTAACTGCTGGTGTTCACAAAAGCATTATCAAAACTGAACATTAAACTACAACAATAATTCATCTATACAGCAGGAATCAATATTTGTACTGTTCTCATTGCTCATGAGGAAATGGGAACTTTTCATAAACTGTGAACAATCATTATGTTCCTAGGAAGTAGTCTCCCTTTGCATCGGTTCTATGGATTAAGGATTGTGTTCTGCAGTGTCTTAAAATTAACAGTTCCACCAGCTTTTATTGCGCTAAAGTTCAATGCCAAATTGGCTACCTTGCATCTTTATCTGTCTTAAAAAAGGAGATAGTGCTTTCTGCACTACTGGTGAGTTCCTCCCACTTCACAGATAAAACAATCACTGAGTTTTGTTGTCTCCCCCTAATGAAAACATCATGAAGAACAGCTGGTGTTTCACCATAAATCCTGCAGTCTCAATGTAACTCTTTTCTCCACATGAAAATGTAAAGATACATCCTCTAGAGAACCACCAGAGGCATCACAGTTGACTCACCATTGGCGTCTTGTACTTGTGGCTCACCACTTCTTTAGTTTCAGGAACTAAAACCGGACGGGCAAGAGACAAAACAAAAAGTTCAAAAAACGAGAGGCAAATGGGAAAGGAATAGCACAACGTTCCCATAGGAAAGGGAAGGGATGCAGACAGACAGCAGGTGCAGGTACAGGGCACCTAACTATCCCTCACTTCTAGATTCTTTGACTTATTTTTATTTACATTTCATATATCCTTAGAAGATACTGGTAATGTCCTAATAAATTACTCAAGCTGGCAACAATTTTCACTGCCTCTGTTTGGCACAGCAGATATTTGATGGTTCTTATAGACTTTGGCTTTTCTCATTTTATTCCTGCTACACAGTAAAAATAATGAAAAAATATGCTTAATGACAAAATACACCTAATGTCTACTACAATAAAACATAACCCAAAAATTTCACAGGAATTTGTCATTATATGAGTCCCAGAGATTTTACCCTTGAGATGTTTGAATCCTTCTCTGCTGAACAACTGATCTCAAAATAACTGATGGGACACTGTATAGTAAGCTAGTGAAATTTAGGGAGAAAAAAGGGAGGTGACGGAGAAAATGTTCTAAACTGGAAGACTATTTCGAGCTATTTTAAGTTTCTCAAGATATTTTTTTCCTGTATAGGATGTGTGTGATGGTATTTATCTGACAAACTCAATGAAAACACTCATAGTTTTTTATATGAGTTGCCTTAAAATAAAATGCTGAATTCAGTGACATGTATTCTTAAAATACCAGGCTGGCTGGATTTATAGAAATCTTTATATAAAAAGAATTAGGACACTGACGAAAAAAATCTATTATCCAGAAAATCTGATCTTATTCCCTTGCACTGCCTCAAGCTGATATAAAGGAAACTGGCATAACATAGCTAAAGGCAATTTGTCTTTTGTTCTCACTGTGGAATGAATAAAAAGCAAACTGTAACCATCCTGTTGCGTGCAGTGCATCTGAACTGTGCCTTTGGCCCATACTCAGTCTGCAAATGTTATGAACAGATACCATGGTAAATCACCAGAAGAGAACAAAGACCACACTAGAACATACAGCTGGCAAATTTAAAATGTTAAGATCAGGGGAATACCACAACCAACTCTGAATACTTCCTTTCCAGAATAGCTGAAATTTGCCATGAAATTTCTGTGTCACAACAAAAGAATTTAGAAGAAGCAGTACAGAAAGTATGCAAAACCAAGTCATTCCAGGTTCATAAAGGAAGGATAAATGTTTTATTACACATAGTACTGGTGACAAGAAAAGAAACAGAGGCAGATGAGTTCAGTAGGAAGAACCAGGAAAAGTCCACAACAGAACCTATCCATGCAGATGTCATCTCTTCAACTATGTTATGACACAGCTAAATGCTGGAGAAGGAGACGGATCACACTCTAAAGGGCCAAAAGTAGGCAGTGCAGACTGGGTCTAGATATCAAAATATAAACCAGTACCTACTAAGTCTTGTATATCATGGCATTGTCATTCTTGAAAGAAACTCTATTGAAAAGTACAGAGTATGACAGTAAAAAGTAATGTAATATTTTTGTCTTATTTTTCAACTCTCACTCTCCTTGGAGTTGGCAGTTACATTAAGAGTTGAGCAAGAAGGGAAGTGCACACCCAGGCTGCACTGCTCCAGTGATACCAGAGACTAAAGCTGGGGAGATAAGGAGGTGCACATCCAAGCTACCTTACCCGTTGGCACCAGATGTTCCACATTAACTCCATGTCACCAGGGGACAAAGGTGGGAGTGAGGCTGGTGCACAGCCAAATAGGCTAGGACTTTTACAGCTGTGTAAGTCTCACTGCCCACTGGATAACATACAACTGTTCATATACTCTTCAAAAAGCAGGAAGGGAAAGCTGTAAGGACCTTGTGCCACGAGGGAAGGAGAGAAGGGAAGCTGTAAAGTCCTGTATCATAACAGAATAGGAAGAGAGGGAACAGGAGGGCACCTAGGCAAGGTACTGTCTCTCCACTTCACAGTAAGTTGCCTTGTCTTTAAGTAAAGTACTCCTTCACAGTCCTTCCAATGCAGAAAATTCTCCTGAGAGGACTGAGTTAGGAAGATTAAGAAGAGTGGGTTTGCATTTACACACATAGAAGTCAAAGCACTACTGCTGCAGAATACAAAGAAAAAAGAAGCAAGGAAAAAAGAAACTGCCCTCCCACAAAAAAGCCAAAAAAAAAAAAAAGAAAAAAAACCCCCACCACAACAACAAGAAAAAACCCAAAGACCCAAGCCTCCAAAGCTTCAAGCCTCAAACTGAGAGATTAGCAAAAGCACTTTTCTTCTAACATTAAAAGTTATTCCTGATGCTCTTGAACTGAGTGGATGAATTATTAAGCACCATCCTGCAGCCTTTAGTCCTGTAAATGAAAATATGGTGCTACCACAAAATGAGTTTAGGGGACATCACTTTACCTGCTGGAGAATGAAGGTTTTCATAGCAGCGGCGAAGGGGCCACAAGAAAGTAAAGCACAAGTACACAGCAGTAACTCAAATTCCAGAGGGAAGAACCTTACATTTCCTCACTTACTTAAATTTACACTTTCATTTGTGGGACACAATTCCTGAACTTCTGCTTACATCCTACTCTGAAACCGCAAGTCCAACTTTGATGCTGCCATCTAAACCCAGCATTAACACAAACAGACCTTTAATCTCCTGCTGTGCTATCACTAATTTGGAGCACTCATAATTGGTAAAACCAAAATCTTGTACTGAAGTATTTCCCATCAGACTGGAGTATGCACACTTACCAGACTCTATCTTTCTAAGAGCATCTACTACTGCAATATGCTCCTGCTATAATGGATCTGATGGCAAGGTTCACAACGTTTAACACAGCTAAATAATTTGATTCTTACGAAGTCTGAGCAAGTTTTTACTGAATGCTTTCAATCTATGACTACCAAACATGGTAATTTATCTTGAACAGGACAGATTGTCATATCTTCTCACCTTTACAACAATTTAAAAAACAGCTCCAAGGCAGACTCTATTCTCTGCACAAGACAAAAAGTTAGCTGCCCTGCTACATCCTTCTTTCTTTTTTCTTTCTCCGTATTAGCTGGAAAGGCCAATTGTCTATCTCATTTGGTACATATAAATTGGTTCCTGTCTGTGACCTCTATTTTGTGAGAGAGGATATTTTTAACTCAAGTGGTTTAATTTCTCAGTTTTTGCTTGTATATTTCAACTCCCAGTTTATTTTTAATTACTTCTTAAAATTACCCTTTTTATAAGTTCCATTTGACAATTCTAGCTTTTGCAGTAAGGCCTTGATTACAAAATCTTTCGTAAAAAAAAAAAAAAAAGTACTCTTTCTTACATTTAATAAAGACATTAATTAGGGGCTAAGTGCTGTGTTACAGAGTCATCAATACAAATTAACTAGAAATAACCAAGTCAAACACTGTCTTTCTTTTTGTGTGATGCAAACAATTAAAAGAAATACTTTGCACTAAAATCTCAAAAAAATATCCAAAATTAATTTCTGATCCAGGTAATCTCTTTCAAGTTAAAGATTTCAGAAGCTGAAGCCATCCTTTAAGCTAATTTTACATCTTCTGAATTCTCATCTTTGTAAAACCCATTAATAATCTTTTACCTACTTAAGAAATTTCTATAAGTAGTAAAATGAATCACACCCATCAGAGTGAAAACATGGTATCAAAGGAAAATAAATTGAACAGAACTTATGAACATCTAAACTATTAGAAAATTTTTGTGGTTTAAATATACAGAACTATTTATTTGAACCACTAACAACATTTTCAGAAAATGGGAACAAACTGTTCATGAATCCAAATCTGAAATACCTGGGAGATTTATGGTAAACAACAAGCAAACTGCACCAGTCAGAAAGGTTTTATCACTTAGAACTTTGTGTCACCCAAAGGTGACAACACATTTTTATGGACAAAGACATTACTTTCAGAAATCTCATATTAATTGTCTTCTATAATTTAAGGGAGAATCCCTCAGCCAGAACATTCTATTCACAGTACCAAGTAACAAAGAGAGTCTTGGTAATGGGAGCTGCTGATTCAGATTTTGATTAATGGCCAAAGTACGTATGCTGATCTATTACGTTTTACATTTTAGCTTATTTTTTTATGTTTCAAACATACTCCTAAGACCTAAACAAATGCCTGGCTGGAAGAATAAACCAATTGGGATTTCAAGAGAAGTGTGTGGATCACCCTTCCAGAGAGCTGCATCTGAAGTCATTCATTTTTTCAGACCCCAGTTAAGAATAATGTGACTGACACTAACACATCTGAAATCTTCCCCAGACTCTGGTGTAGGCAGATATGCAATAGCAATAACTAACCAAAATAGCACAAACTCTCTGTTCTCCTTAACATTTACTTTTCTACTCATGCTCTAAAACAAAAATCACAGCATAAAGTACAACCTGACAAAACAGCTTCTGCTCCATTCAACAAAAATTAAACTACACCTAGAGCTAAAAGAAAGCTTTGCAATTAAAAGTAATTCTTTGTAATGAATGCATGGTGCATTGAGAAAGATCAGCTTTAAATTCTGCATAAAAAAGAGGTTTCTCAGATGAAAAAAGGAACATAACAAAGAAAATTCCCACACACATCCAAGTCTGGTTTTGTTCGTTTTAGAAGACTCAGGACATTTTCTCTGTCTAGTAACAAAAAGGACTTAGATCACAAGTCTTAATAAGATAAAAATTAATGTGTTTTAAAAATTTTTCTGTAAAGTCACCTATCTCTCAGGCAACTTCTTTTATGCAATCTACATTCTCTCCCATCATTGAAATTGCAGTGCAACTCTGAATCTGTAGACTGGAAATTTGAGTTACTGCCATGTGAGTACAGACCTAATATCAAAATAATGTAATTACCAAATTCCTCCAGGACAAAGACTCCTCGCACAGTATTGCACTTTTTAATGTGATTCAGCTCTATGAAAACCTACAAAAACAGGAGGAAAAGTAACATAAAATTAGTTGGGTTTGGGGTTTTTTTAACCTAAAAATCAAAATTAAACAAAAACATCATCACAACAGATACAATCTGAAGTTTTATAGCATACACTACCAGTTCATTTAAAGTTTAATATATAAATAAAGGGTGAAATAAATATTCAGAAGACAAACTTGCCACAATGCTAGAAATCAACAAAAAACTTAAAAGTGCTAAGAAGCGAAGACAGCAGAAGATGAAGTACCTTCCGCTCCTTGCAGGAGGAGAAAGCATGGAAGAGAAACGAAGGAGTTAGTAACTCTGACATATCCAACATTGCTACCCCTTCAGGCACTCAAATGAGTTATTGCAAAAAGAATACCAACACACCTGAAATACAGCAAAAGAGGGGGACGAGAATAAAGCTGGCTCCCAAATTTGGCACTATTTGTAGCCTCTGATCCATCCCAAGTAGTTTCTGCCCCTCCATGCATCCTCCTCCAGCACAGAGGGCAGGTAAGGGGCACTATACTTCCCATCCTGATACTGATCCTCCTAACCTATCCAGTAGTCAAACTGAATCCAATTAGGAACCACTAACCTTTCTTCTCCCTGACCAATCTGCCATGTAAGGTTTTACTAGAGTTTATGACATATAATCTTCAGCATTACTCTTGGAACTATCTCCTTATAACAGTCAGTACCAGTTTTCTGCTTTAAGCAGGATGGGAGAGTTTGGACCCTTCTCTATGGTTTGGTCACTTCACATACAGCTCTGCCAGTTAAGCAAGTCATTTAGAAAACAAACCTGCCTAAAACTCATGTTTTACATACATGAACCCCAAAGACAAAAGCAGTTGAACTACATGATGAGGTTTTTCAGTCCAGAACATAAATGCCAAGATTGCGTGAATAAACAAGTTCTCTTTGCATAATGAGTTTGTTTAATATCCAATCTATTTGAAGATACAAAATAGCCCCTTCTTACATGCACATCTCCAAAAGGGCCCAAGTCAGCACATAGACATATGAAGCTGTAGCAAGTTCTAGAAGGAATCAAATCCATATTCCAGTTTCTGGTAGACTTGCTTTTCAAGGCAAGAGAAACACTAAGAGCAACATTGCCCTAATACTCAAGAGTGCCTAACGTCAAACACCTTAGAGAGGTCCTTGCAAAACTGTATTACGGTAGTACGGTTTGATACTTTTGGTGCCTACACATTTATGACACCATGATCTCAGGACCTTTTTTTAAAATGGTACTGGAGAAACTTCACTGTCTTGGAAAGAAGGGAAAGGAGAACTCTGCAACCCTCCTGAATCCCACATTAGCAACATCAATGTAGTCATGCATTATATGCTACGCAAGAAAGACAAAGGAAGTCAACAACAGAAATTGTTGTGGGGTTTTTTTTAAGAGACTTGTCTGTATTAAGAGAGATCAGTAAGTGCACCATAAAACTGAGATAAGACATGTTGATTTTCAAGTCAAAGGGATTTTGTTATGATTTTTATTGGCAGAGGACTAACCAACAGACCTGGGATATTTTTCATTCAGCATAAAAAACCAAAACTTCCACTTAGTTTAACAAAAATCTGAAGCTTGCTTTCTGCGTATGTTCAAGCACTCAAGGGAAGGGAGACTTAATCCCATTGGTTTTTTGTTTGCTTCTTTTCATTCACATTCTATATCAGTTTAGTTGGTCAAAAACATTTTACTTTTTGAAGTACACTTACAGAATAAACAAGTCAATAACAGAATACTTTCTTTATTGCACTTGGTTCTATTTTTCTGTAAGCTTTTCTGTGAAAAGTTTTTGCTAGTAGTCTGAAGTACAAAAATCCAGAAACTCAATAGGACAGCTCGGGCAAAACACTGGCCATTTTATTTGGGAAGAGTAAAACTGCCTAAGAGACTAGACTGCCCCAGGTGCTCACAATCTGAGTTAATGTTATGGAGTGCTGCATTCCCACAAGAGCTATGAGCAAGATGAGAATTTATTGAATTTGTCACTATTACAATCCATTTTCAGAAGATATGTGTTAAAGGGCAATTTCTTTCTATATTGTTTAAGGGACAGAGATGCTCTCCTCTCATGCCATCAGAAAATGCACATAAAGGAAATAGCAGTTACTTACCCTAAGGAAACTGTGGTTCCTCAAGACAGAGCACTCACTGTGGATCCTAATGTAGATGGGCATGTGACTTATGCATCTTATTAAGTTTCCATCTATTTTTGACACAGAAATACTCGTAATGGGCACAGGCTACTGAGACCCAATATTACAACATGGTTTGTAGATGTGAATGCAGAATAATCTGCCAATGCCACAGGTACACTTGATTCCTCCCTATTCTAAAGAACATCCTCTGACCTGCTAAGCACAGACAGACTTTCAAACCTTTTATTCTTAAACTTACTTGTGCTGCAGCATGGTGAGCATGGTTCACAATCTGTGAACACTAAAGACAATTCTCACATGTCAATAACAGCTTGTCCCACCATGCATCTGAGACATTTCCTATGGAATTCACAAGACGGTAAGAAAGTACACACACCGCAATCAAGAGTCTTCAAAAACAGTTTCATAACAGCAAGCTCCACACTGAAGCAGTATGTTCAGTCTTCTCAAATAGATTCCATTTGCACTTTCCTTTTGAAAAGTGGAAACCCCTCTTCCTATGTTCTAAATGAATTCTATTATGTCCAATCAAGCAGAGCAGTAGAAATCCCTTATACTAGTAAGCCACAATACTGAAAAGAATACTTGCAAAGATTGCCAAGAACAGGGCCTTTATATTAAGTGAGGAGAGGAAGATGAAGAGAAAGCTGTGCCTGATCAGATCCTGAAGGCTTTTGTTGGTCAGTATCCCCATCCAAACTCAAGAGAAATAGAAAATTCCATTTTCAACTTTCAAAAAGTGGCTGTAGGATCCTGGGTTTAATGCTGCTTATATGCATAATCTGAAATCAATCACCTGAGGCAGCAATTCACACAATGTATATGAAAATTGGAAAGAACAAATCCTCTGGAGTATCAGACCTCTCATTAAGAAAACAGACTGGTTGATGGGTGTCAGAATAAAAATGCCAACATCTTTAGCTCCAAAGATTATGAAACTGGAAGGGAGGGGTTTTTTTGCATGGTGCAACTAGTAAGAGTCCTTTATGTAACTGCTACAGTTGTCCATTCTATAGAAACCCTCAAATGACACACTTTTGATATCTGTCTAGACACTTTGATTTGAGAAGGAAAACAAGGATATGTATCTTAGATCCCCTAAATGGTACTGAATGCCCCAGTCAGCTGGCAATATAATCTAACAGACCAAGAATTTAAAATACTGAATAAATGCAGTGTATTTTCCAAAACTCCACTTGTTTCAATATCCATCTTGAGTAATGGCAACTCATCTGGCTACAGCTTCATTGGAAAAGTGATGAAGAGAAGGAATAATCCTTCAGGAGAGGGAGACTCCTGGCATACGTCCTGGGTCTGACCTGCACAGACTCTTCTCCAGAAGAGAGAGAGAAATTTTCATCACAGACAGCAAATCAGAACACCATTGTCTCTAAGGAAGGATATGATAGAGCTGGTATTCTATCAGTGCTGGTAGCAGCATAGGTCTCAGCATCCGTTGTACAAAATTAAAGTAATGCTCCTGACAGTCCCATCCCAACAATCAATACCATGTTTCCCTAAAGCTTCTTTCTGCATTTCATTCCAGTCGTCCAGAAAAAAAAAAAAAAAAGCTTGAATCTGGAGTTTTTCTTTTGGACAGATACATGTGTGCTCACTATGTACTTAACACTGAATGTCTTCATCTTGTGAAGATGCCTGCTTACACTTAAAAACCCATGCTGCTGATGACATGGCTATCTTTTCATACATCTTTTCTGACTGCAAAAGTGAATGTGCCTGCCTTTTCATTTATGAAATGGCGTCGTCTCCATAGAGATGAGCAGTTTGAGCTCAACAATTTTTTTGACTTCTGGCAGAAGTAGCAAACAGAACATTCCTATCATGTCTCCTTACCTTAGGACAAAGTCATTTCCATCATATCCATCTATAAGGATATCAAACTGTTGCTTTGAGATCAGGATTTAATTTTCAAAGGCTTTAGACCTGCCATTTTCAAGAACTATGAAAATTCATTCTGTACAACTAATAACTTCCTCTTATAGTTCTTTGTATTTCAACACACCCAATAAAAAGAAACTCAGTCAAGTAGAGTGCTCCATCACAGAGTAGGTTTGAAATTGTGCAGCAGGTCAGACACAGTTCAGGTTCTACCATGGTAAGAGACAGCAAGAAAACTGAGGGAGGTTCACAACTCTCCACTCCTTATACTGGCATATATGAACTCAAAGTGGCACATGGTGCTGCTGTGACCTTGGGAGAAGCATTAAATATTCTGAGCATGTGTGTTTGAGATTCATGTGCACCTCCAGTGAGATCTACACTGATGTATCCTCAAGGCAGAACAAAGCTTATGTGGGGAGGAAAGTCTAGTCAGGAGGAAAGTAAAAAACACTCCACAGAGAACTGACAGAAGCTTGTCTTTCTTTCTCTCTTTCTCTCACACACACATACACACACATACCCTTCTCCCCTAAAAATTGATTCTACCATCTAGCATAGCATGCATTTAATATCATATGCAAAACAAAAAAACACAAAGCAAAATAAAAAACAAGGATCAAAGGAAGCAACAGAAACAACATCCAGAGAAAGGAAGAAATGACAATTCTACTTGTGTTTCCTCTGTGCCCACAATATCTGCTATTTGGAAGGAAAAAGGAATCAGTAGTTTTTCCTTATTTTTGTGAACTACATCAAGAGCCAATTTCCTACTTTATTTTCATACTAAATTCTACAGAAAATTTCAAAAGTTTTAAAATAAGATATATATAATGCAGAAGGCTGCCTTCTGTACCTGCAATACTCAAACACTGTATCTTTAAGGCTGCCTGCTTATGCAATGAGGATTTGTTCATGGTGTGATGCATTATAGCAGCTTAGATTGCTATTGATCAGTTTTTCTGATTGATCAGTCCCTTTATACTGGCTAACGTTTGTTTTGTGCTTAGACCATTCAGACCACAAGAAACAAGAAGCTGAAAGATGTATCAACATCTTTAACAGTTTTCCTGAAGATATTTAATTGCAGTGTGTTTTTACATATACATATATTGATACATGCTTGTGTGTTTGAGTGTAAATATACCTAAGTGTTTTTACCCACATCAAGCTATCCCTTGTCCTTGCTGATACTCTGGGAAGAGGAAACACCTATAAAGGCGCACTGCAAAAAGCTTCATGCTCAGTCTTCTCATAGATTTCCCTCATACCTGACTGTGCATAAATTTCAGGTTAATTCCTTCCAGTGTGACCTGAAGAAGACCTCCTTCACCAGTTTTCATATCCTGCACAGGGAACTCACCACCCAACTCAGGACCTGTGATGTCAATAAAGGAAAAAAAAAAGAAAAAAAAAAAAGAGAAAAAAATTCCAGAGAGAGACAGAGTGCAGAAAGTGGTCAGCCAAGTCATGGTATGTGGAAGAGAAACATAAAATAGTAAAAACATAATTCCTATTAATTCCAGAGCAAAAGGACACTACTGCATAGTAGGGAGCATTTCAGTGAATCCACTCACTAATGACAGCTTTCTGAGAATCACTAGAATTGTAAGCATTGTAATAAATTTCACTCTGATAACATGAAGGAACATCAATGTCAGTTCGTTCTGTATCTATTGTACTTCATATTGGGGTATTGTTGGCTTGCTTTAAATGCCACATTTAATTTCTGCATAGTAAGATACTGCAATCACTCAATGCCACAGAGAGCATAGTCTTAAGTACAGATACATAAGGAGCACAAACGACGCTTGCATTTGTGAGTTGCATTGCATGGTGTTTTTTTAAGCTTTTAGCAATTAAAAAGTCAACATGATTAAAATAATAACAATTTAATAGAGGATATTAATAGGTGAATAATCTAGGCATTTTTATATAGTTTCTTTTGCATTTTTCAGTTCAGCTGAAAAGTGCTGTCTTAAAACAATTATTGAAAAATTCTCATTTTTTGCAGAACCACTAAGCTCTGAGGAATGGCTTTTTGCACAATTCAAACTCTTTTCAAACACATTTTTAATACTACAACATTGCCCAATTCTTAAAATACCTTCCAAATACACTCTCGCCTTCTCTACCCTCAGTGAAAGTTCAGTATTTCCTCCCCATTCTCGAATTAAATTGGGCAATTAAACCAGTAGGAGGAATTAAACTGGTATGAAGAAGAAAATAGTAGCTGCTCTAAACTCCAACAGCTAGTCGAAGGTTGAACAGTTAGGATGCTAGATACAAACCCAAGTCATTTTCTCAGTCATACTGATGCTAGTTTTAAGTATGAAATGTGGATCAGTTAGATACAGCACTAAGACACACATAAATAGCCTTGTATCTCAAAACATAGCTCCCAGATTCCTACAATCCACTTGATAAAAATGACACAGTTGCAACAAATATCAAACTTGAAAACACAAAGCCACAGTTACCCTGATGTTACACTGAACCTGCAAACAGACTCCAGCAAAGGAGAAAAAAACATCTTATGAAGGTATAAAATAAGCCACTTTCATGTTTGTTACTCAAGTACATAGAGCCCCTGCTCCTCTCTGGGGAGTAAGAAAAATGGAAAACTGCCTTCACAAGAACTCAGTCTTTGAAAACTGCAAATCCACTTTTCTAGGGCTTTTTGACTCAACAGGAAAAAGAAAGGGGCGTTTGCCAAGAAAAAATTTACCAGTGTAATCATACTATCCTGTCCCAGATGACAATACAAAACTAATGTATGTCCACACTAGAGAAGTAATATTGATATAAAGACATTGCTTTAAGTGCACCTTTTGACCTGCACCAGTATGAGGCACTTCAATACACAGTAAGTATCTGCAAAAAAAACTGCAGAAAGCTGCAGATTCATCACTGTAGATTCAGTAACACAAACCAATCACATTTATTAGCCCCCATTCCAAACACAAAGTGGACAACATCATTCTGTGTCTCAGTCAGGAATATTAGCAGTGGTTAGCCAACCACGAAGAGAAAGTGAAGCTGATGTTTCAAAATCTTTTTTAGTTATCATTTAACTGGCAGTTAATCCTCCTTACATATAACTCTTCTTCATACAGGGTGTTTTGGTTTTATCTGTCTTGAGACTGAGGTAAAGAGGACAAGCTAAAGACAACAGTCTACTACTTGCATGTGGATGTACAAGGTCACCCCAAGATTTCCAGGTAAAAGTAGATTATGTTCAAAGAAGTTATTAATTAAAAAACACTTGCTGATTGCAGCTTAAACAACAAATGTTCCCAACATTCAAAATCTTGTACCTGGTTTAATGCTTTGCTGTCGTGCTGCTGCTCGCTCCATACTGTCTTTTACACAGTAGTATAGTTCCCGACACTAGCAGACAGAAGAAGAGCAATACGATGTTATTTATCCAAATTACTAAGGGAGGGAAAAGAACAGCAAGTTTCTAAGATTCTACAAAAAGAACAAGCCCCATGTGGTGCACAGTGACCAAAAGCCTATAAAAGTTCAAGCACACCTATTTACAGGTTGGTATTTATATATATATTTCAGATGGAAGAACTATTCCATAGCATTTCACCACACAAGCTAATCAAGAGTTCATGTGTTGGCACATTCTAATCAAGCTTATGCAGTTTCTTACTGTAGAAAAAGCATCAAAACAATTCCTCCCTTTCTTTCAGCTTCCAGCAACCAATACTGCTAGTTATGCAAATATTACCTATCTTTTTGTTATTCATATTGGTTTCCTTATGGCATATTCTTCTCTCCATCTTCCTTCAACTCTGAGATTAAGCCATAATCTCTGAGCAAAATTCAAGAAAATTTTCTATGCACAGCCCAAGACACAGGACACGTAGAAGGCTGAGCTACTCTATACTAGAAAGAAACCAATCTGAGAGATGGACAAACTCAAAAGAATTGGGATCAACAGCTCAATATCCAAGTGGAAACCAGTGACAAGTGGCATTCTCTGGGTGTCAGTATTGGGTCCAATGCTGTTTAACACCTTTGTCAGTGACACAAGCAATGGGACTGGGAGCACCCTCAACAGGGCTGCTGCCAACACCAACCTGTGTGGTGTGATTGACACACTGGAGGGAAGGGATAACATCCAGAGGGACCTTGGCAAGCTTGAGAGGTGCGTCTGTGTGAACCTCATGAAGTTCAACAAAGCCAAGTGCAAGGTCCTGCACATGAGTCAGGGCAATCCAAGTAGAAATACACACTAGGCACAATATGGATTGAGAGCAGGACTTGAGGGTGTTGGTGGATGAGAAGTTCAACATGAGCCGGCAATGTGCTCCTGCACCCCAGAAAGCCAACCATGTCCTGGGCTGCACCAAAATCAATGTGGACGGCAGATCAAGGGAGGTGATTCTGCCCCTCTGCTCTGCTCTTTTGAGACTCCACCTGGAGTGCTGCATTCAGCTCTGGGACCCCAAACATGAGAGGGACGCGGACATGTTGGAACAAGTTCAGAGAAGGGTCAATAAGACAATCAGAAGGCTGCAGCACCTCTCATGCGAAGAAAGTGTTTTGGGATTGCTCAGCCTGGAGAAGAGAAGGCTCCAGGGAGACCTTAGAGGAGCCCTCCAGCACCTAAAGGGGCCCTACAAGAAAGCTGGAGAGGGACTTTTTACAAGGGCATGTAGTGATAGGATATGGGGGAATGGCTTTAAACTGAGAGATGGAAGGTTTACATTAGGTATTAGGAAGAAATTCTTCACTGTGAGACTGGTGAGACACTGGAACAGTTTGCCCAGAGAAGGCATGGATGCTCCAATCCTGGAAGTGTTCAAGATCAGGTTGGAAGGAGCTTTGAGCAACTTGGTCTAATGGAAAGGGTCCAGCCCATGGCAGTGGGGGTTTGAAACTAGGTGATCTTAAAGGTGGTCTTTCCTTCCAACCCAAGCCGTTCTATGATTCTAAGATCAAAAATTATACAATTACCTCAACTCCTAAGGCATAGTTTAATTTAGGTTTTTCCCCATTAATCCACTGTAATATTTTCACTATCTTCACAAGCCTGCAACCTCACACCATATTTAGTAATACTGATGCTTTCCTTCGTCTAACAAAAAAGCTACATGTCATTTCTAAAATTACTTTCTGATGTAAAACTATCTTCAGGTAAATGACAAGGCACAATGCCAGCTTCAGATGTCAGTGCTGCTGAACAACAATTGCAGTTCAGTAACCAGTGCTGGAAGGAGAGAGCTATTTTTTGAATAAACATGGACTATGACACACAAAGGATTTGATTTTTCTGTGCAGTTATCCCTGGGGTATTGTGCATATTAAACAAGACACATACCTTCTTTGTGTAGAACTTGTTCAGCTGTGTCTCCTGACCATTCCTGCGCCAGAGACACAGCACTTTGGTTTTGGGACAGTAAGTCATGTTGATGAGTTTCTCATACCACCAGCGTTCATACACAGTTCCAATGTTGCTTCTCAGCACAATACAATCATCACATACCTGGGAGCACAAAATATTACATAAGATTTCTAATGTTATTTCTCTTATTTCTTCTGTTGCTAGTTGCATTAATGTTATTCTTTTCTCTACCTCCATGAAAAAGATATCTCCTGTTGTGTCTGTCCCAGCATGTACTACAAAAGTCTGCTTCTTGATGTGGCGGCTGCCACTGGGTCTCACGGGGAGTTCCCGTCCATTCTAGAAAAAAACCCATATGCAATCATTAATAAACTCTGGAAAAAAAAATCTATTCGGAGAAACTAGAAGGATTCTCAACAAATGAAAGAAAAAAGTCTTTTTTAACAGTATTTAATTAGGTGACTGGAGACAATTTTGGACAAAGCCTTAAGCAAGATACTCTAGCAAGCTCAGTTTCAACAAGTGTGATGATGAGTTATCACAGCATACAACAACATTCACATGGTACTATACTCAGTGTGGGATAGTGAGGTGTCTGAGTTCTGGTATCATTGCAGTAAACTGGTCTGATTTTTCCCAGTTAATTATAAGACAAATTTGAATCTTTTCTACGCAGAAAAGTAAGTTCCAAAGGTAAAAATGCTTTGAAAAATTACCTTTACAAGAGCCTAAGTTATGTCCATCCTGGTGATGGCTGTGTTAAAAGCTAGATAGATTTATTAACTGAAGCTTTGGCCTATATTCTTATTAATCATTACAGGACGTAAAGTTTACTCTATGTGAATAGTGGAAACAATTTTGTGTAGAAACTGATTGCTACAAGTCTTAGAGTGGCCTGGAAATTGATAGAAAACTGAACACTTCTTACAGTCTTAGTAATCATAAAGGTTTCCACCAACAAAAAAGATATTAAGAAAACATTAGGGTTGCATAGAACTGTGGTACATAAGTGTCATGTTTATACATATTTGTATTGCAGCTCTAATTGATAACTGTGTAACATTATAAACAGGGTCATACAATCACAGTCTTTATTCTACACTTGTGAAGGGTAGCATTTAATAATTCAAGTTAATTATTTTTAATATTTTAAAATTAGCTTTGCAGAGAACATATGTAAGATTTTTCAGGCAATTTACTTCCTCCACTGTAGATCCCACAGGTATATCACTCAGCACCGTTTCACTTACCAGATTGGCAAGTTTGTCTAGAATATCATTTATTTGCTGGCTGTGCACCAATCCAATATGCGATTTTCCCATTAGACGACGCACCTTTTTCCTAATATCATTCTTGTTCACCTAGAAAGCAGATACACAGACTGTTGCATTCTCTTCTTATTCACAGGAGGCAACTCTTATCTCCCAAACATATCTTGGTTTCCATTGCTAAGAAGCAAAACAACTGATCTCCAGTTCTGTTATGCTAGGGCCTCTTTAACTCAGCACTACAGGAACAAGTTGCACATATCCCTCTTTTTTCCAGCTAGTGTCCAAGTGATGCTGTGCACAAGCTGCAGTTCCACTACCCACCACTTCCAACCACTGACATCAAAAGCCTCAGTCCTCCATGCTGCTCCTACTGAGTCCCACCAGCCAGACCAGTTTCTACACCTCTTCCGCTGCAAAGACTAAATTTGCTCAGCTGTGGAGCCTGCAACACAACATGGTCTCTTTCGGAATCCTCACTCTTTCACAATGTGTTTCCTGGTCACCAGGCTGTGGCTCTAACAAACAGTTCCAGATAGTCTTCAAACAGCAAAAGGTTCTTCCTGAAGCTGGAGGGAAGCTCAGAAGCAACATATTTCTGCCTCAATTGCCATTTCAAAAGGCTACTATGAATGCCAGCCATTGATACTAAAGGCTTCAAGACAGTACACTCACGTTTGACTGCTGATTTCAAGCTGGATCAGACATTCTTTTTTAACATATTGGCATTATCACCTTAATGTTACAGAGCATACAACATACACTCAACTACTTCCTTCAAGCACAAGAATTCTTTGTGCTTGAAAGAAAGCATTGTATTTTTCAAGACTTTTAAAAATTAAAACCTACTAGGCTCTGCTATCCAAAATAAGTAATAAATTAAAATACCAAGGTGTTTGGTTTGAAGGATTATGCTTCCCTTGACAGCTCAAATAAATTCATCTCTCCACCAACAGGAAGCCTTCCAAAGCTGCAGTTTCTATGAGAAGCTGCCCTTATTATCCACTGTTCTGTGTTCCATGAACAGAGATGTATGGTTTCAAGAAAACACCAAAAAAATACACTGCTTAAAACTGAGCAGCAATCTATTAAAAAGAAAAAGAAGTCACCTTTATCATAAGCATATAGGCAATCATATTATGCAGCAGTGTAGCCAACAAGCGATCCTCATCATCCTCCAAACGTTTTCGATCATGTTCTCCCAGGGAAAGATACCTGCAAGAAGAGCTACATCTGAAGCAGACTCACAGACACTCTTCATCCACTTCACTAAAGTGAATGGCAGAGGACAGAGCACTGTTTTGTAAAGCATATGGCAAATAAAACCTCTAAAAATACCAAGTCAAATGGGCATTTTCTAGTAAAACATTGTGATCAGTAATTAGACATTTCTCTTAATTATTAACTAGTTGAAGCAAAAAACATCTGCTCAGTGGGAAAATTGTTAGTGGTCTGCTGGGCATATCCATTTCCTGTTCTCTGCAGTCGCAGCTCCATGACAATTACAACTGTCAGAAGAGGAACACATAACTCAGCACAAGAGCTATCCGGCATTGGAGTTTAAATACAGCTGCAAGGCAGAAGAAAGCTGATGAAGGAAGTGCACCAGGCACTCTCTTTTTCCAGTAAGGTAGGCAGTTTGTGGAAAAATAGTTTTTATTTTGGCTACCAGATCTCATGCTCCATGATAGCATGGATGGAGGCAGTCCAGCTGCAGGTGGTAGACAAGAGCAGAGAATGATCAGCTATTAAGAGAGCTGGGGGGAGGAAGTTAGTGAAGATTGACAACCTAGAAGCAGTCGAGCCTTAGGCAACCACACAGATAATTTTTTTGTTTGTTTTAACTACAAGCTGTGAAAACCCTTTTCAGTTACTTTGTGTTTTGAGAAGGCTCAAAATGCCATTTCTGGAAAAATTTAATTCTTTCACTTTATGTCAACACACTATTTCTCCAGAATACCGTCATCCTGCCACAGAAATCTCTTGCTTTACTACTGATTTAGTCCATTCCATCTGTTCATACTGTAACTATGCTTACATAGTTTCTCTAGAAATATCATCTCACCATGAGAGTTAAAAAATATATATGTCTTAACTAAAGATAAGTACTTCAGTATCAGGAGCTACTGGCCAGCAGAGAGAGAAAAGGCTCACTTTGGAATAGTCAGGTATAGTAACAAGGTTTACAAAGTGACAACAGCATGTTAGGCAGAATTAAAATAACTTTTTCTTTCCTACTGTTTTTACTATTTCAGCCCCAAGTGAAACAATGAGAAGGAAAAAAAGAATTTAAAGAATTTACCTGTCAATCATCTCCTGAGGTCCCTGGTCCATCCCCATTCCTTCTCTCTCTAACATCACAGCATCCAAAAAAGCATCTTCCCAGAACTGCATCTGGTCCCACAAAGTTGAACGCTCTTTGCCTATTCAATGTATAAAAATTTGAGCATTTATTCCATTTACTCCAGTCAGACACTTTACAATTAATTCCTGTTCATTCCTACTCCTTGAAAATACCATAAGCCAACACACAATGAAACTACATTAAAAAATAAAAGAAAGGTTACTTATAAACCACAAGAAATATCACAACTGAAGAAAAGTGTAAAAGAAACAACAACACAAATCTCTCATTCTAATCAATGGCATAATATTTTTAAACTCTTACAGAAAAGTATCTCTCATCTCTATTCTTTAAGGGATATTATCTTCTTCCACAAACTGTTAACACTGCCCAACAGAGACAGGAATATCTCACACAGACACAGATCACAGCAAACACACAGAGAAGTGGAAAGGTAAGATTATTACTCAGAGAGAAGGTTTCCATTGCAGCATCCTCTAACTGGTCCCAGACAGATCCTTTATCCCTACCTGCACCATTCCAAGCAGGTAGAAACGATAAATGGGAAGGATGAAAAACACAGGAAGAGAGAGCTTTTGATTAACAGCAAGTCCAGACAAAACACAAAAAAGCCAATGTACTTTTAATTCAAGGATACACTTGAAGCCCTTTAGTATTCTGAGTTTAGTAGCCCTCTGTTCAATGACCTAAGCTGAATGATCTTTTTCAAGATCAATGATATATTTTAGCTTTCCATACATAGCTCTTTCTCCCCTTCTTCACATAGTTTAAGGAATTCATATTTAAGAAGAGCAAGAGACTTGGACAGACTTCATTTTATGCAAACTACACCAGTCACACCAGTATGTTCTTACTCAAATTCCCCAGGAAAACTTTGGCTTTACTCTGAATACTCTGATGTGCCTTCTATTCTACCAGCATGGACAACAGTTAGAGGTTAAAAATAGTGTCAGGGAAAGAGAAAATTCCAGCCTGTCCCAGACATGGCTTTATCTGAACTTCAGCCTAAAAGACTTCCTCCCCACAAAAAAAAAGTAGCTTACCCAAAAGTCCTTCATATAGATAGACACGCTGATTCCCATCCTCTGGACCTCTCCCTGGAGTACTCCCTTTGCTATCCTTCACACTCTGCTTCAGGTTGTGAGACTTTGCCTGAAAATAATACAAGAGGTATACAATGGTTACATCATTTTCATGCTTTTTGTAGAAATCTGCCATGAAACACAACGATTTTGTTTGTTTCTTAACAATAGAAGTAGAAGCCCTGTAAAGGCTTTTACAATCTTATCAGGATTATAAAATAATGAACACAGTGAGACCAATCTTAAGGCATTGCAAGTTGTTTTCTTACTTCGCTGAGCGTTTGATTTAGCCAAATTGAGTGTATCATTATTTTCTTGGTAATATGTATATCACAGGTTATACATGATAATCAAGGAGTTTACAAAATGAAGTGCTCATAAATCATTTGGATGTTACTGCATACAGATCTTCCAACTAGGCAAATACATTTAAAAGTTGTGATTACACTTCAAATTGGACTAAAGTAATATTTTAAAGAAACAGAACAGCTGCTAAAACTAAAATGGATTACTCCTTTCCTTTATCAAACAGCTGCTCCTAAGAAACAGGGAACTTTCCTTTTAGGTAAGAACAAACAATGCCCACCAATGTTGTATTGCCTCTGAAAGGTAATTAAGTGTCCATTCAGTTGAGACAAATATTGAATGAAAATTAAATATTACTAGAATCTCTAAGGTGGTGCAAAATGTGAATCTACTACTTTCAAAAAATCATTTATTGCACACGAAATGAAGGAAGGTATGTGGATCCAGACACAATTACATCTTTGGCATTGTGATATTATAAGTCATTGCTGATTCGCCCTCAGAATTGAATCAGAGATCGTCTTCCATACATGCACACACATTGAAATTTTACTGTACAAGATTTATCTATTAAAAAAAAAAAGGAAGTCTGCAATGCCCTTACAAAGATAGAGCTAGTAGCAGAGTTTGTCTCAATTTCACTGTCTGACACAGTGCCTCTGGATCCTGCCAAATTGCCACCGTTTTCCACACTCGGGCCATCACCAGCATTGCTACTCAAGTCACTGTCTGCTCCTAATGTCTCTCCAGAACTGTTACTAACCTGTGGAGGAAAAATAAAGCAATTACCTTCAACAGACAAAGACACTGTGGGTAGAAAAGTTGTAAAATATTTCTTCTTAAGGCACAAAACAAGCAGTACAACTGAAGGCAACATTTGCCTTTTCTTTGTCATTATGTTTTCATCAAATCCTACTCTGCGGGAAGAGATCAAGAAACACTCAAAAAGCCTTTCAGAAAAATCACAGAACTGTTTCAGCTGAAACGTATGTGTTAAGATCATCTATAGGCAAGCCCCCTGCTCAAGCAGGGTCAGCTAGAGTATGCTCCTGAAGACCATGTCTGGTTAGGTTCTTTTAATTTCCACATATGGAGAACTCACAACCTCTCTGAGCAAACTGCTCCAGTGTCTGACCACTCTCAATATAAGAAAGTGTTTTCCTGTGTTCTGATGGAATTTCCTGGCTGTAACTTTTGCATTGACTGCCTCTTGTCTGCCAATGGGTACTACAGAGAAAAGCCTGGCTCCCTTGCCTCCATTCACTGCCATCAGAAATTTACACCTGTTGATTAGACCCCACCCTGAGTGTTCTCTTCTCCTGATTGAAGAGTCACTGTTCTCTCAGCCTCTTTGATAATCCGTGCAGGCCTCCTACTGCCTTTGTTTGATTTCTTACTTGCTGGCATGGACCTTTTTGAGTTTGGAAGAGGACATATTTGAATATCAAACAGTTCTTCTAGACCCCTCTCCTATCTAGGGCAGCATCCCAGAGAATACAATTTTTTTGTCCCTTACAATGGACAATCAAAGTATTATTCTTGTTAAAGGCTGAGAAAAGATCGTGGAAAGCCAGATATTCACAGGCATGCAGCACTATAGAGGGAAGAAACAAACAACAACAACAGAGAAGTTCCTTAGGTTTTTATCCCTGGAATATGCAATATCATATAATCTTGTAGGGAGAAGGTTCATTGTTTTTTTCTAAATGCATTCCTGCTACCTTTTCCCTCCAGCCCCTACAGTTAACCAGAAAGGAAGCAGATACATTTTTATATAATTCAAGTGCCTTAAGGTAATACATCAAAGAATTTGTTCTTAATTTTAATGCATCGAACAATCTGCCTTTTTTGGTCTCACGTTACCCTTTTAAACCTCTGTTTTTATAGATGGTTTACACACACTAAGACATTTTTAGAGAATTGTTGCTATCCACCAGTTCCAGACATACACCAATATGTAGGAATATATAACAGCAATGAGCACCATATATGAAGGCTGCAATCTCCTAATAAAGAAAGCATTGTATATGTTCTGTCAGACACACATGCTTGCTACCCACTCAGAGGCTCTGGAGAGAGAACTCACAGACATACATTATGCATGTGTGGCACTATGCTGCCACACCACACAGAATGTAAGCATGGAACACCCTTCCCCACGCTAACAAACAGTCAATCACATCCAGATTTCACTCTGGGCATATCCTACCACAGTGCTGACTTCAGAATCCTGGCTTGTACTTCGGACCATAACTGTTGGTCCTCCGCTGGGAATAGCGTCAAAATCACTCTTCTGCAATCAAAACATATAAAGGACAGGAAGAGTCACATTAGCTTTTACCATAAGGAGAGAACACCACTTCCCATTCTTCTGGGCTCTTGAGCCACATGCCTTATTCTTCCTTAGTTTATTTAGCCAACCAAATAGAAACTACTGTCTGAGTGTCAAAAAGACCATGCTGTCCTGTAATTGTGTTCACAAAGATCAATCCCCTAGAAAAAGGGGCAAAGAAATTTTACCAAATGAGCTTCTCAAGAATACTCAAACCCTAGAAGTCTTCCCATAATTAAGTAGTGAATAGAAAAATCCTGTCTTTTACCACATAAATAAAGCAAGTACAGGAGCCACTGACCTGAGAACCTGAGGCCAAACTGAGGCCACTGTCTGCACTGATTTGGGATTTCTTCTCATCTGTTTCTCCCAAATCAAATTGTTTTACACCTTCTGGTCCTGAACAAAGGAAAAAGTAACTAATTACTGTACCAAGAAAAAACAGCATAGCAGAAAGCAGATGACAGACTGGAAGCAGGAACAGTACCAATAAAACAGATTTGCTTTCTCATTTCTTTGATTTTTATTTTTTTTTATTATTCTTTGGTATTGAAAACAACAAGGCCAGCAGGACACATCTGCTAGTCTTCATACATTAGTTTGAATTTCAAATACTCCAGCATCCAGGAGTGACTATAATTAAACAGTACCTTTCTTAGTCTTTCAAGAGAGATAAAAGGACAGACAACAGTCAAGTAGCTTCCAATTACAATAACACATGCAGAGCAGTTGCCATTCAACTCTAGGAAGCCACTTCCTTTAGTTCTTGGTAATAAAAAAGGATACCTATTTACTTAAAAGTCAGAACCCATTTTGGAACAGCTAAATTGCTCAAAGTCCTGGACTAAATTTTTTTTGGTTGCCCACTGCAACTATGTAGGTAAAAATCAGGCAACACATGACAAGAAAATAAACAGTGACAATTTGTATTACCCAGTAAGTTTTTCAAGGAATAAGCTTGTATGATGCTGTACTTCATAACATTCCCCAATTACCCTAACAAATGGCTCTCCAGAGTTGGCAATCATGTAGGTCAGTAGAGAGAGAGGGAATCAGCAAGCTTTTAAGTCATGCATTCATTAACCCGACAATCCAAAAAACAAAAAAGGGAAAGAAAGGATAAAGAACTTTATGTTCAATTTCCCATGCACTTCTAGAATTGTATGATCTGTTGTCCTCAGATGGGATGGCAGAAGGAAAAGAGTATGATGGAGAGGTAGAGCCTAAAAAGAAATTTGGATAAGCACTGAATGAAGTAAATAACAATGCAAGAAAAGAATGTGTTATAGGCTGTACACAGAATGTCAATACTCTCAGAAAGGGAAGAGACTGAATGCAACACTTCTGCCATATCCATATCTGCCAACTATTCAGTAACAGGAAGACATGATCAGCTGCTGGAATATTTTATTATATACCCACGACTATATCCAGTTATCTCAAAGCAAACAATGCCTCTATCTCTATAACTGCTGATCACAACAACCTGGGAATTATGAACATGTTTGTATTATATGCAATATTAGAGAGGATAAGACAGTGAAAAGGAAAGAAAAAGGGAGGGGAGGAGAGAGAGAGAGAGAGAGAGAAGGATAATATACAAAGATTTGTGGGAGTGAGTTTGAGATGATATGTAAACTCATGAATAGCAAAGCCATAAGCGGGCTGTGCAGACCATACTAACTTACTACTCAGCCACCAATTCTTCCTGTGAAGTGTTTACATTTGTTATAGTATTGTGTCTCTAGATCCAATGCCTTAGTTCCTGTAAATCAACTCATCAGACTCTAAGAATGAGAAAGCATAAACAAAATTTACTGAGAAAAATAACTAAAAATATTTTTTCTAAGAATTTGGAACATTACTTTCCACTGAAATACACATTGCTCACTTCTAGAGGTCTATTTCCACTCATTCAAGTGGCCATCACTTCTAGTTCCGATACAGAAAAAAGTTTTATCTCTCATTTCTACAGCAACAACACTAAATTTCAGCTGTGTGTTTTAAGCAATTTAGGAGTTTCCTGTCCCAGCACATAATTCAGATATATTTCTGGCAGTTTGACTTTTAAAGGAATTGAAATTGATTGAAGCAGTTCAGATATTTGAGGGCTGTAACTGAATTTAAGGAGCACAATAGCCACAATTACATTGTTGTCACTGTCAATTTACAGGCATTTACAAACCTCCCTTTCCCTTCTTTATGGAGGTGTAAGTCTAATACACACGGAACACTAAAACCTCAGTTTATCCCTCCCATTGTAAGCACCTATTGGAAAGGCTCCATTTGGGAGAGAAGGAGTGTGCACGTGCTATGTCTGTCTCACACACTCCTACCTCAGCAAATAGCAATTCACAACTTAAAAACAGTAAGCTGTACTACAGAGATGCCCCATTCACTCCATTCTCTCTGAACTAACTCCAGATGCTAATCTGTACTTAACACAAGTATTTTAACTGAGGTGCCTAAAACTAATGTAAGCAAACCCAGGCCTAGTCAGAATGCCAGGAATTTTCACTCATTCATCTCAGCTATTAATCCTTCCGAAACTCCAGTCTGTAAAAAAGGCATCAGCTCTGTGAAGTACAAACTACACTTATGGTTACGAAACACCTACCACAATATGGTTGTTATAAACTGGCTGTTGTCCTTATGTCATGTGTCCCTATTTACAACAGTGACAACCAAAAGAGTTGTATTATAATTGTACTAAACAAAAGAACCTTGTACTATACCTGCAGATGATATATATATATATATATATATTCAGTATTTTTTTCTTTACCATATTTCAACAGATGTTCAGATTTGTGTAGATTTAGACTATTATTTAGACTCTGCAACAGCCTTAAACTATTTCACTCCTTCTTTACCAAGGATATTTAAAAAACAAAATCAGGTTGATTCCTTATCATGAGGCTATTTTCTAGCAGCCATCACTAAATACAATTCTTCACATACACCTTCTCTCTCCCCCTCAAAAGCCTTTCTTGTTGCAGACTGACTGCTCATGGTTGATGCCAGGTAACAAAATTTGCCATCCCACAGATTGAATAAACAGGGAATTCTTCATTCCAGTAACATTCAATCAATCAATATATCCATGTGAACAACTTGTTAAACAAGTTTTAACTTTTAAGGAAGAAGATGGAGTATCTTAAAATTCTTCCATATTTATCTGATTGGTGAGGATGCAGAACACCTGCTTCCCCTTCTTTGAAGAAGGCAACATTCAGGGGAGAAAAAAAAAGAAAGGGGGGGAAAAAAAGAGACATTTGAACACAATTTCCTCAGGGCAAACATATCTGTTTGGTCTCTCTAATGTAGACTTTCCTGACAGATTTTGTTCTTGTATAAACTGTGTAAAACCTGTGTGCCATAGATGCAAGCTCACCCTGCACCTGGGGAGTTGGCAGTTATGGGGAGGCTGGAGGAGTCAGTTTCTACATTTTTTTTAATTTCCTTACTCGTTTTTTCCAAAGATTTTTGCTTTTTCACTTCCTGGTGCTTGTTCCACAATTCTACCCAAGATGCATTGAAAGCAGGAGAGAAAGAGAAAGAGTCAGCGGCTGGTCAGACAGGTGAAAATGGGGAAAAAAATTTCCAACAAAAAACCCACCCCTTCACCTCAAAAAAAAGAAAAAAGAAAAAAAAGCCAAATTTTATGACAACTACTGAGTGAAGGGTTAATTAACACCATTTTAAAATAAACCAATGTAAGGTATTGAGCACTGCATCATCTCTTAATAACAGAATTCAAATATTGGAGATGACTTCATACAGTTGTGGTTGTGAACCCCCCCTCCCCTCCTCAGGCCACACTTTGACAACAGTGAATCAACTACGGAAAAACAGCTCTTATGAACAAGTAATTAATCATCTTTTCTAAGAAAGGGATTTAAGACTGTCAGATATTTACTCCTCTACAACATAGATATCAAAGAAGCTCTAATTAACAGAAACATTTTAATGTCTCTAGTTTAAATCACTGAAAGGAGAAAGACACAAAAACAGCAGCAACAATTCCAAAAATATTAAAGTGTAGGTTAACACAACATTTAACCATTATTAAATCTTACAGATTACCACACAGTTTACAAGCTATTTTTGACCTGACAATATTCTCAATAAATGCTTGGTTCTGCCTATGAACCTGTCCTATATGCAAAGGGCTGAACTTCTCTGCATCCACTTGTTCCTATCAGGGTATAGAGAATGGAAAATGGAGAACTAAAATGAGCAAGATATCAGGCATGCTTAACTCCAACTTCCAAAACTCAAAATCACTAAGACACTCGAATCAAGTCGAAGAATTCCGTAAGAGGAGATATAACGCACAGAACAGCAAAACAGTCTGAAGTTTTCTTAACACTGAATTTGAAACTTAGCCCTGGGACAAAACAGTGATGAGGCACTTGCACTTTTCTATCACTCACATCGCTCAACCCTCTCAAATGCAGTCACCTTTTCTGCTCAGAAACATCAGATCATTCCAGGTGCTGCCCTGTTGGCCAAAGGAAATATTACAAGCTGACATGCTGAACTGACTCTAAATGTTAGGCACTGTCCTCTCTCACTAGCACCATTAAAGCTGGGGACACTACAGAGGAAGATCCTCTTAGAAAAGTGGCAAAGGGAAGGAAAAAGAAGTAAAATGTTCTTTCACTCCTCTTCAAGAAAACTTCCTAAACAACTAAAAGATCACTTAAGAGTGTCAGAAACCCATTCCACCCTGCAAATAAGCAGAAATAAGGGCAAGACAGGCTCTAAGAAAGTTATATTGAGCAAAATGTCCACCAAAAAAAAATTTTAAAGGATAGTGTTACAGCTGTGGAGGAAGGCTCCAAAGTATTATCAAAAAAAGACATCAGGAGTGAGACAAATGCAACAAGGCAGAAAAAGCTAGAAAGATGGCTTCTAGCCTACCAATTTCTAGATCTGCTTCATGATTGATGGATGTTCCTTCAACTTTCATAAACAGACAGATGGATAGGATGAAATAGCTTAGGGATCCAAACAGTATCCTACAGGCTTATCAAGCTGAGCACACACTGACACAGATAATAATCTCTAAGATGGACTGAATTTGTTTGTTAAAGGGCTTTGAAAACATCTGGCCTCTTCCGTTCCCAGTCTATATGGCTTTACTTTCAAAATCACCAGTCTGAAAGCCACAATACCTGCCATTAAATTACTTCTAGCTGACTTGTCTGTTAATTCAGTGTAGAGTGTATCCTAGCACATTAAAAACAGACTAGATTTTACTCTCAACTACGTAGTCAAAGAAGAAAAAGAACACTTTAAATAAGCTCATGGGGCGTAAAATACTACCTCTATAACTTTGTCACATGACCCTGAACTAAACAGGACAGCAGGTCCAAAAAGGACCTGATGCAGATGAAGTATGTACCACAATCTTTTCTGTTTAAAAAAACAGCCAAAATAAAGTGATCTGACAGGACTGAACAATTATTTAAAAACTAGTAATGGAAACTTCAGTAAGTACTGACATTTTCATTATCAGTTACGGAAAGTACGCAGTAAACCAAACTAATCACTAACATAAAGGGGAAAACTACTATCAACTTCAAACCCACCAGTGTCCTAACAAAAAGACCAACACTACAGGTGATGACCATGAACCCTGGAAAACAAGAACCTCAAAAGTAAGGAATTGGTGATCTCTTAGGAAACAAAATATCAGAAGCATCTTCACAATGAATTTTCTAGCTGGAAATTAGGTATCAAAGCACAGTTAAGATCAAACATCAGCCAGTAAAATCCATCCCACTTCACCTCAGAAATGGGCAACTCTGTGAACCTCATGGCCATCATTCCTGTAGTACAAGAAAACTGCACAGATTCAGCTACCACAGCTCTAGATCTGAGATACAGTTTAATCACCACACTGACACACACTTAACATATGACTACTGCAACACAGAGCTGTACATTATTTTACTCCATCTTTCTGAAGACTTCTCATTCTAGTATTTCCTCCTGTATCTAGGTCAAAAGGTTAACAGCCTGATTTGTATTTTGTTTAAGAGATCAATTCAGAATTTTGTTTAAATATCTGCAACCTGAGGCTGTAAGTACCTTCCAAACTTCACAGAATCAAGGAACTGATGAAGTACAAAGAGACCTGTGGACACCATCTAGTCCAACCTCCCTGCTCAAAGAAGGGTTGACTAAAGCCTATCTGCCACAGGACCATGTCCAGTCAGGTATTCATTATCTCCACAGATGGAGAATCCACCACTCTTCCAGGCAACCTGCTCCAGTGTTGGATCATCTTCACATAAAAACATTTTTTCTCGTGTTTAAATGGAACTACTTACAAATACTTTGTTATTTCAGCAACAAGTAAATGTTTACCAAACACTCTTCCCTACATAAGTTTGAATGAGTGTATTTGCATTTCACTACAGAAGGAATTTCAGCCAAGCCATGACTAATTCCAGTCCTGTATATCCAAAGCTATCTTATTCTGAAGTTTCCATTATAGAACATAAAGGAAGTATAATAGCCAAGCAGCTTTAAATTATCTTTCTTCAACACAAGAGAAACTCCCTTTACTTCTAGATCACACAAGCCTGATGAACATAGAGAGTACACTGTTTTTACAGCAATTTCCTAAAGAGTCGCTTGCATACCAGTTCATGGCTTGTAGTGAAAGACAAAAGTAGTTAGTAAAAAAGGCTTCAGGCAAAACATTCAAGTCTTTTGAACTTAGGTCAGTTTTGGTAAAAACACATCCTTCTTGTAACTTAGCTCCATAGAAGACAAGTGGAAATCATGATAGCATCAGAATGAACAATAAGAATGTACCTTTGCCTGACCCTGAAGACTGTGAATTGTTTAAGGCTGGCAACAGTATTTTAGTATTCTGGCAACAGTAGTTAACATGGCTCTTTAATTAGAACTTCTTTTGAAAAGAAGTTCAGAGCAAACCAAACAACTAAATGAAATACTGGAAATCTGAATCTGAAGCTATATCATCTAAGAAAGCAACACAGGAAAATCTCCAGTGACCAGCCTAGCAAATGTTGTTTAGAAGAACACACATTCTATTGGCTACTGCACAGAAGAAAAATCCATCAGTCCTGCTCACTGAAAATGTAACACTATAAATAAAATATTTTTGGAAATTTCATTGTTAATAAACAGCAGACTTTGGACCCCACTTATATCAGGAAACAATCTACATAATTCACAGGTAGCCAGCAATAATAGAAAACCTTTGTTTCAAGCTCCCTTCAACAGTGGCCCTTTCTGAAGTCCTGCTGTCCCTGTTTCTCTTTTGCCATTTCCTGTTGCTAGAAAACAGCAATCACAGAGCAAAAAATAAAGCTGTTTAAGGTGTAATGAAATATAGAAACAATTAAAATTAGACAGCTTCTGGGAGAAAATTGTGGCAGATAGTTTATCCAAGAGTAGAGTGAAAACACATATGATTGTTCCTTGTGACCCAAGGTGTAAATGGAGCATGTTACAGTAGCAATGTAGTGTGTTAAAATGGAGAGAATGCAAATAGAACCTAATGCCAAAACAGAAGTCCCCCCTACGCTTCACATGCACCTCAATACACACCAATGGAAGCAATAAAATTTTCTTCCTTTAGACTTCTTGTGTCAAACTCCCTCGGCCCTTTGCCCGCAGGGCTCGGTGGCTTTGGCATTAGCTGAGGTACCGGCAGCTGCATCGCAGGTTTTGGCTCCACTCTTGGGGATGATGCAGGATCCTTGCCAACTGGAGTGACTGATCCATCTGTTGGACTTCGTTTTCTCTTCTCTGGCTCTTTAAATAAAAAGAACAGTGTTGAGAGAAAATAAACAAATAAATAACTAGAAAGAAACATAAGGAAAAAGGAAATGAGAGCAGGAGAAGAAAGATGAGACAGATGGTCTCACCTAAATCATTAAGCCTGGCACTGAAACAGCTCAGTGCCACATTTGCTCCCATAGGTCAACATGGCTTGCTGATAGTCTGACACACTTGTGGAAACAATAGAGAAGAAAGCCAGAGTGCTATTTTAGGGATACTCAAGTAGGTCGTTCCTGTATATTTGAAACCTAGGAATATTCTCTGACACAGTAACTCTAGCATCTCCTCTGACAAGTTATGAAAAATTAAACAACTCTGCCTAAATTACCAAGAATATAATTTATAGAAGACAAGTTCCTCTCACAGTGCAAAGATGAAAAACACAATCATTTTCAAGGGTAACACTAAATGAAACTTCAGTTAGGGGAAAAAAAAGCCAACAATGAAAAAAAAACCCTATCAGCTATAGCTCTTCTATCAATCTCTGAAACTTCCTACAACCATGTTCTCAAAAGCAGTTTGGATTATTTCTCTGTATCAAACCCCACAGTCTGAATTACAGCAAAACCTTCAGAATAAGACCAGGTTTTCCATAAAGAGCCTCCTGCAATCCTGCACAAACTATTCCAATATCTGATGAGTCTAGCAGTCAAAACTTCATATCTATTATCTAAATCTGTCATACCACTGGATCTTGTGATACCTTTGTTCAGTGGATTTAAGATTCTACTATCAGCAACACCTTTCTCTTTAGACAATAATTGAAAAGAATTGACACCTAACACTCAACAGACTGAACACTTCAATCCTTCAGAGCAAAAATGTTTTCCCAATTCTTTGTAGATCTTTTCAGAAACCTCCTCAATTTTGCAAGATGTGATGATCAGAACTGCAAGCACTACCTCAGTTGTGGATCTTGTTACTGATATATCGAGATACCCTTCAGCAGCTCCATTCCAAATGCATATTCAGAGATATCCACAGTGCCTTGCTTCCCAGTTTTTACAGACACAGTAAACAGTGGGAAGCTCACATACAGCTGCCATTTTCAGAGAGACTGCTTCCTAGGATATACTTCCCAATCCTACTATTATTACCAACTGTCCTTGTTCCTAAACACAAGTCCTTAGTTTGACCATATTATAATAAATTAATCTCAACTATCCTTCATTAAGATTTAGCTTATTCTAGACATATAAGCTATATCCATCATGTCCTATTCAAATGTATCATATGCAAATCAAACTATTTTAGGATTACTAGTTTATTACTGTATGTTAAATAACATTAAGATAAGCACTAATCTATAAAATATTTCTAGAAATAAGAATTAATTTCAACTAATTGAAAACAAGCAAGACATACTAAACAGCTAAACTTTGACTACAAATTAAGATGTTACACAATAATGAGAAAAGTTTTTAGAAGTTTGCACCAAATTTTGTCTATCATGACCACAATTAGTTTACCGGGTAAACTCTATTTACCATCCAATGATGCTATTTGACCTTCACTCTAAAACTACTGAGTTGTACATCACCCACTCCAATTTTCCTTAGAACCAGTGTCAGACTAAAACACTTATAATTACCAAGATCAGCCTTCTCTCCACATTCAGGACTATTCCACTAGCACAGCCTTCCTTACCTTTCTCAACATTCTAATAATAACTGGAAATGAACATGGGGCATATCTAAACCAACTAATTTAAAAATCCCTGATGCATGACCCAGAGCACCAACTATAAAGGGTTTAGTAGATGCTGCTCCTCTGCTACAATTAAATAAGTAACTTATCATCATTTGAGATTACACCAGACACTAAGCAAAGATTTAGGTTTTTGTCATTTTTTGCTGTTTTCCTTAGCATGCATTTTCTTATTTTGCACTAAGAATCAAATTCTTAAGAAACAGCTGAAAAATAGAAAAAAATTTCAGACTTTCTTATCTAAAAGTATTTAGTTGTATGAGAATAATTGTGTAGTGCAATGTGGTTGGTGAGATGTAAGTCTCGTATGGCTCCACATTACAAATATCTTCCTCCCTACTGAGGTTGCCTGCAACAACTTTCCAAAACTGTGGTTGGGATAGTTTTTTAGCTGAAGGTCCCCACTCCCAGAATTTCCACTTCAGCTGTAGAAGTGCCAGGTTTTGTATCTCACTGCAGAGTTTCCATCTTCAACTAAGTATCAGTATGGCTATTATTTTGCTTTGTTACATGTGTGTAAGAAAAATGAAACAGGCTAAAAGCTTTGTAAGGCTTCAATAACAATGGTACAACTCTCACCATTTTGAAAGTGTTGGAAAACCCCTTAAATATCAGAAGGCACAAAAACAGCTATCTTCCCAATAAGGATCTTGTTTGGTTCATGAACACTGTATTCTCAGAACACTTTTCTTACCTTTATTATAGTAGTGAGTATGTGCTATCTCCAGCAGGCCAAAAACACTGGCCATGCCTCCCAGGCCAGCATTTGCATATGACTGCTCCAGGCTTAACACAGTGCACTTCAGCAGGTCCAGCATGCCTTTATAGACCTTGCGGCTGATCTCCTGCAATGAAATCCCCATTAGTGCTGCTATTTCAGATGTGAGAAAGTAATTCAAGAACATAAATTCCAAAACTGCTGTAACATCAGCTTTTCACAATTGACAAGAACTTCCTGTGAAGTAGAGCCTCAGCAGACACTCAGTGTGAGGACCCTGCTGAGTTCAGCACTGACCACATCCTGTATGACATCCTGTCGAGCATCTTCTTCTGACTGGATGGTGCGATTCAACTTGCTCAGCACAAAGACACGGAGCTGCTCGCTCTCCAGCAGACGTCGCACTCTCTTCATGTTCAGCCAGCCAACACCTTGTCCATCAAGAACATTGTGTACCACCTCCTTCAGGAACTGCTGGTTCTCGCTGACAGATTTAAGAGAAAGCAGGCAAAAGTTAATCACCCTCTGCTTACTTTGGCTTGCATGGGAAGAGAGCTATGGCCAGGGCACACACAGAAGTACCTTTCTTATCAACAATAGTTGACATCTAGCTCTGCCTGCTGCTAATGTAACTGCACACAGCTCAGACTCCATTCCATAGGTATAGAATCAAATCTTTTATTTTGTCCTTTATTTCCCATAATAAGCCATAATCAGACTTTCCTCTAGCCCCTCTAGGTACCATTCTACCCTTCATCATCACAGCACTTCTCAAAATCCACAGGATCCTTTATGCCTCATCCTTCTTCCACAGCCCCCATGCCTGAGCTGCAGGCTTTCTTTGAAAGAGGAAGTGCAGCGAGACTAACGCATTACTGCAGCAGCCTTGGCACATGTTTGTGTGGCATATTTGTTCAGCTTCTTCTCCCAAAGAGGAAAAGTTAAGAAGAAGGAAACTCCCGTGCAACCTGCTGCATTCCCCAGTCTGAATTGCAGTTATTCTTATTCGTCCCCCAAAACTAGTAGATGCAAGTAAATTCACTCTACTCATGACTGATACATAAGAAGGCGAGGAGAAAGCAGAGGCACAGGTCAGGTAATGTTTACTTGCACCTTTCTAAGTCCTTTTCTGAGGCTGAGAAAAGCATTTCACATGAATTTATGGAATCCAACTACTTCACTGGACTCAGCTGATCCCCCTGCATCGTGTATTAATATTCTGCTGGGCTAGACCACCTTGTTCAGAACATTTAATTACAAAGAGTAACTACTGAGCTGAAGTAGGAACACAGAACATTTTGGATCTTAGGCACGAGGATACATTTTGAAGCAGAGAAAAATAAGCATGTGTGGTATTAACCGTAAGACCATCCATACCAAATCTTCTCAGAGAATATGTCCTGGACAATAATATGTCCAGGCCTAGGGCCACAGAAAAGTACTATTTCATTTTCAACTGCTAGACTTCTGAGAAAACAGTGGCCAAGTATGAGGCCACTCTAACTACACCGTACACTTGAAAAGCAACTGAAAATATTACCTGGAATTGCTAGATCGTCCCTGAGGTGATGGAGATTCTCTTTTCACGGTTGGGCTGTGCTTTATGACTGAAGACTTCTGATCAACAAGGGCCCGTCTGTTTCCTAAAGAGGAGAGGAAACAGAATGAGAGGAAAGGGTGGGAGGAAAACAATCTGATCCCAGGATAGTAACAAGCAATGCTAAAGTTGGCTAACACACCTTTCGAATTACAGGTAACAGACTTCAAACAAAATGGAAACTCCAAAAAAGCAGCAGCATATATCATATTCTAGCATCACACATCGGCAGAAAACAGTAATGGGAGTAATGCAGAGAGAAAAAGAGAAGATGGTAATGGGAGCAGAAGGTGAGAGGCAGGAAAAGTTTGGCTGCACTGCATGCAGTTCCACCACAAGAACCATCTTCAAATTAGTCACTGTATGTAAAAGCATAATGCATTGAGGGTGACTAGTATAGATCATGTGGTACTGGTTACCCAGCGAGAAAGGTAGCCCAAAGTCAGGCATAGGGAATGCTGGAAATTGTTACATCATGCACAGCTCATGCTGTAGGGAACCCACCTTCATTGCTTACTGGGCCAGCTTCAGTAATAATCTCCATTATAGTATTTAACCCAAATACTGGGACACAAAATATACAATTAGTAGTGTATTGCAATATCTACACTCCCCACTGTCAGCATCAAACGAATCCAACTACCAGCTTCTTCCCAGCCCTCCCTCAAAATAAAACCCAATGACACTAGAGCAGGAAGCATGTTTGAAAGCCCAAGACCACAAGGGCCAGAATAACTTATCTCATGAGATAGTGCTTGACTTGAAACTTGGCATCGTGGAATCAATGTATTGCATCTTCAAGGACATTACTGCACATTTTGTATTTGAATGGCACTACAAAAACCATCTGCATCACCAAGGAAAAGATATCAATGGATGCACATGAAACAAAAATTTAAAAGGAAGATGGAAAGTGGTCAAACAGCAGCAATGAAATGGAGTCCCAGCATCATTTCCCATTACAGTTAGAAACACACGTTTGGCAAGAACAAGTTAATGCAGCAACTGTATATCTCTACAACAGAGACAAAAAAATCTAGAAACCACTGAAGTGCCCAGTGGGAATCCCAGTGAGCCAGCATGCACATGTAAATGAACACACACACACACACACACACACACACGCACACACACACTTGCACATGCATAAAACAGACTGAGCTACTCCATGGAAATCCCATCCTTGTATCTGCATAGGAACATTAAAGGCCCTACAGGATTAAAACAGTCAAGAAAAGAACACCGAAGTGCAGAAGATGAGGCACAAAGCATGAATGTGGAATGGCAAACCCCATCACTGTTTTCTTCCAATGCATGGAATCAGTCATTAACTTTACCCATGGAAACAACTCTGACATGAAGCATGTTTCTTATCCAGTACAACTGGACATGAAAACATAACCAACTGGTAAAAGGTTGTCAAAAACAGCTGTGCAGAGTCTCTGCTAGTGTTTTCACCCTACCAGTCCTGTTACTCCTCATTTTACACACAGGGAATGATTACTTGTCTCAAAAACAAAGTCCAAAGCAGAAACACAAAATCCAGCTTTTGGTCTTTGTTTCTACAAGGTCAAAGGTCAGCAAAACATCATACCAACCTTCATCCACATCCCTTCCCAATTCCAGATTAAAGTAATCTTTACCGATAAAAGTGATGACGAGGAAAAAATAAATGAAAAAGAATCAACATATTAAAACAAAAGCAGTAAGTTCTAATCAGATAGAGTAACTCAAAAGGCAAAATAAAACCTCTCCTCATTACAGCATCTGAAAAGGTCTCAACACTAAGACACCAGTGCAAGCTCAGTCATCCCTCCAATAATACATCTGGTACAAGGATGACCAGGCTGTCTAACTCCCTATGGTGTGAGGGCAATTTCTCTAGAGCCCATTCAGACATGTTATCTGATGATACTGCAGACAAACAGGAGATGTTCTAATGAAAAAATTGTGCACATATACTAGGGATTGAACTTTACTCTCAGAGAACTGAAGCATGGTTGTAATTTGATTTTCTATTTAGAGATCTAAAAAGACAACACTTTTGAAACTCACGTAATCTGCAGTCTCCATGGGATGCTGGCATTATCCCCACTTAAAAATGCAGCATCATCGCTCTAATAAATTACTTAAGGCTAAGCATGAAGACAGTGGCAGTACAGAAGTAGGACCTACCTCTTGGTTCCCATTCTTTATACTAAGTACTTAAAAATAAAACAAAACAAAATACACTACAAATGTTGGTTTTGTTTTGTATCTGTTGACTCAGCCTAGACCAGACAGTCTCCCATCCCAACAAAGCCCAATTGCTGGGAAGAAGACTGACTGAGAAATATCAAGACAATTTACTGTCTTGATCCTTAACACAGGTACTACCCAATGACCAAAAGGCATCACTCCCAGGATTCCTATAAGGGGTAGGACCTCAGACTGCCAAGTCACAAGACCTGTAAAGGCTGTAGAAGACAAAGGGAAAAATTATTACCTTTCAGGCTGGGAAAGGGAGTATTCTTGTCTCTCCCAACTTTGGTTGGTAGCGCTAAGTTGGACAGACTGAAACTTGTGCTGTGGTTTCTGTACAGGCTGCCTATGACACAAGACGAAAGCAATTAAATGCCTACTGCTCACTGCACACACCCAAACATCCAGTAATTCACCATCTTATTTAAGATACTTAATGATTAAGTTCTTCTTTAATACCCAAAAGTCTCACAACCATAACATGACCTCATTCACATTGCAACCACATCTGTAATCAGATTATTCTAAATAGCACAAAAATATAAGTCTTAGCATTCATGTCACAATAATTGATGTTGGATCTTTGAGTCTTAAATGTAGCAGCAAAATCCACTTGTCTTCCTGTACTTAAACAAATCACATCACCTTAGCTCTACCTTCTAGTTTTATCCTCTTTTTGGGAGGAAAGGAATGGCTGGGCCACTTGAGCAAACAGGATGACAGAAGATGTGCAAAACATGTAACTCTGAAGTGCAGACTGTGAACTGAGTCTTGTGAAACACTGTAAATCTGCCACAGAATCGTACTTTGAAATTGAAGCTTTTCATTTATTAGGAAAAAACATTCATTCTTCCTGGTACAGACAGATCTTAAGGACACAATAATGCATCATCATCTGCTTAAGCCTGTAGACAGCCTGAAAGCATCACATTTAGACAAAGGAGCTGATTAACACTTCAACTTATTGAAGCATCAGCATATTATTTCAATTTGCTTTGGTTCTTTGTTTTTTGTAGCCTTATTTTAGCAACAGTCATATTACCAGAAACATTTAATATATTTTCCCTAGTGCTACAAACTTCTTTCACTGCTTTTCACTGTAGTCCAAAACTCAACCAGCCATGTCTTCTGTCACTCATTAAGAAATTTTAGATTAGTGTTCACACCTGTGAGTTTTTTTATCAAAATACAATTAAAGGAGGCAGCCAAGGAATTTAATTTGGCACCTAAACACACAACATGGCACCATGGAAGGCATACTACTGTAAGATCTTTTATCCATTTCATAAAATTGCACAATGCTTTGTTTAACTGAAACAGAAGGAATTTCTAATCTGTGCCCTAAAGTGCCATACAACTCAAGGCACTAACCACAAAACCAAAGTCTTTCTTACTGAAGAATATATAAAGCAGTAGTTGTCAGCAGTTGCCAGTAAGCCATCACCACTACCGGAGAGCTGGTAACAATTTGACAACCAGCTGATTCTCTTGACTAGGCATCCCTCTATTCCATCTCTCTGATATAATAAATAAAACTCTGATAAAGTAAACTCTGATATAATAAATAAAATTAGCTTAATGAATGCATTTGTACATACTTGCAAAAGACATGATGCCCCCAAAACCTTCGCTGCTGTTGTTGGAGACAGTAGAGTTTGGGGAGCTGGCCCTGGAATCTGAATCTGCATCAGAATCACTGGCCAGTTTTAAACTGTTTGGCCGGAGTAACTTCTGAGACCTTCAGAGAAATTAAGTATAACTGTTATTAGCATTCCCCTTTCCCGCCCCAAATCAACACATTATATGATTGTGGGAGACTGATGTTGCTCTCATTCCCATCAGTTTTCACCACACTACCTGCACCTTTTGGGAAAGGAAAAATAAAAAAAGAGAGAATTGAAGCATCCTTACATTCAGGCTTTTATAGCCTTTCAGCGCATGCTGAAAACTTGCCTGCAAAAGTTGGCGGATTTGGGGGTGAAAGGGTTCTGGTTTGAAAGGAGTAACAGGAAAACCCATTGCCACCAATCACTATAGTATCTTTCCCCCAAAAGACAAAGATTCACCAAAACAGTCTCCAGAAATCAGTAGGCAATATACTAGAATGTTCTAGAAAGAACTGATAATTCTAGTAGCTTCTACCGCTTACATAAAAGTAAGGAATTGAGGGACTGAGCAAGTACTTTTATTTAAACCAGAAGGGTTGACAGCATTTCAATGTTAAATTAAAGTGATCAACACTACATCTCAGGTGCCAAAGACATTTGAGAGCATGAATGTTAAACTACACGAAGCACAGAGAAACCCCAGAAGTGCTGTACAGAAGGGCAGGAGACAAGGACTCGCCTGTTTCCATTGAGATTCTGGTTAAATCTTGGGGTGTAGCTCTCTTCCTGCTCATCATCTTCATCCTCTGTAGGAAACCCATACTGTGGTTCAAAGTATGGATTGTCATACTCTCTCTTCCTCACCACCCCTTCTGAGGAGCTCATGCTGCCAGCTGCGATGTCACTCTCGCGACGATCCAAGCTTATCTTGGGAAAGTTTGGTTGCAGTGGCAAGGAAGAGAGATGGTTTGTGAATCCAGCTGCCAACTTCTCTTCTATTTCTGCTGAGTCTGCTGCCTCCTGTGGACCAGTCAAATCATTGATCTGTTCGCTAATTTGCATTACATACAACTGAAGGGCAGGACAAGAACAATTATTTCAAACTGGGAAGTCTGAACAGTCCTTGCTGCTTGCTACAGGGCCCCCACCACATCCCCACTATCTGTATCTCTAAACTAGAATTTTATACACACTGCAGTATTTGTGCATTGTTCTAGGGACTTACACCCCTGTAAAACAGCTCTTACTGGTGTAGCTCATGGCTTTCCATTATCATGTTCCCATTCTTCTTAAATGACCACCGCTTCATGAGTTTCCCCACCCCACTCCCTATTCCTCTAAAGACATCAGGTCTTTCCAGACTCTGTAAAAGCAATTCCTGCAGTCCCAACCTGGAACATTTCTCTCTGCTAATGCTGCATTTCTCAATGCATTGGAACTTTTTGTACAGGAATGGTCTATCCCAGCGTAAAAGCGTACCAGCAAACTCCACCTTGCTCAGAAAGTTCAGGGTGAGCATGCAATTTAATCGGTGCATGGTGTAACAGTCCTATTAGCTTTTGCCCTTCTCAGAAAGAACCACATGCATTCTCCCATTCTTAATATCCTAATACACTGATCTTGAGGCTGAACTCATCTCAGTACACACATGATTCACTCCATGGATGACAGTGCTGGGGCTGCTGCTGGCTGTAGTACTGGAACTTGAACGAGGCTGGTTATTCTCTTGGGAGTTCTCACTGTCCATGGGCTGTTCATCGGGATCCCCTGAATATTCTTGAAAATCATCAAATTCCACTTCACTAGCATCACCAAGGGCTGCATGAGTCAGGGGGTCAACATCTGCAAGCACATCATTTTTCATTAAACATTGCCTTCCTCAGCCTTTTGCCCATCTAACTAAATATTCCTAGATGAGGACTGCTCAACAGAATAAACTTGCATAAAAATTTAGGTTGTAAAGGGCTTTTGGAGGTCATCCATTCCAATTCTCAAAGCAGGAATAACATCAAAATTAAAGCAGGTTGCTCAGGGCTTTGTCCCACTGAAATTTTTCAAGTCTTGACATTCCACAGTGATCCTGGGAACCTGTTTAACTACAATAACCATGAAGTTCTTTTCTTTATGTCCAAGCAGAGTTTCTTTTGTTGCAGCTTATGATTATTACCTCTTGTCCTTGGGACACGGGAAATGTTTTGGGATTTCCAGATTGAACAAAGTGAGTGTTTATGCAGGTTCTATATAAGCCACAGAGAATGCATTTTTCTGTCCCCATTGGGATAGGGTGATACTTTCAAGCTAGCACTGAGAACAGGAACAGGAGAAATCTCACACTCTGCTGTCCATATTGCACAATATCTACTGGCAGCAGCAGGTTGTTTCCAGATTTAGTGAACCAGCTTTGTTCAGGAACACTTCTTTCTGTTCTTCCTCTTCACAGTATCCTTTGGAGGAAGTATTTTATAAGCAAGAGAAATGTCCTTTTTCAGCCTATCCCTAGATATTAAAGGAGTATAGAATACAGTTTTACCTCAGAGCAAGACCACAATGGAACAATACTCTGCCCTGATTCGGGGTCTTAGGGGAGGAATTTTTTCCCAAAGTGCTTCAGATGAACTGGGAAAGGGAACCTATGTGGATCTTGTGAAAATAAAGGCAAAAATTACTCACTTGGGGTATCACCATTAATGTCACATTTCATCATCTCACTGACAAAGTCACCAAGGGAGGAGTAGGAAGAACTTGAATCGTCATAGTCGACACTGTCACTGCCACTGCCACAACAGGTGAGAGAGAGAGATGAGTGGCAGCATCAAAGCAACAGCAGGCCTGATGCTTTAAAGATCTGAATCAGCACTATTTTCATGGACCTCCTAAAATCTCATATTATAGTATCTACAAAAAAATTTCACAAGCCAGCTTCATGAAGGTCAGAGCAAAAACCATAACTTTCTGGTACATGAAGAGTTATGAGAAGACATTTAAAGTCCCTTAGTAAAGTTAATGAGGCCAAACATAAGTGAGTAGAGAATAGTGTATTGATTCACAAAACACGTATGTGTTTATGTAGAACAACTTCAAGGGAACTGGGAATCACAAGTAAAAGCATTTCCTTTTTACACTAGTGATAAATCCCATTCTGTTAAGACCACTGGTGCTGTGTAGAATGTAAAGTATATGCAAGTCCAAGCCTGAAAGGTCTCAGAGACCAGCAATGAATGAAAGGTAATAAAACTAGACAAAAAACTCCACGAAACTTGGCCAAAAACTACTATATGAAGTTTCCTTTCATTTTACTGAACACACAAGGTGATCACAGGCAGTGGGTAGTACAAACAAGCCTTGCATAACTATGGGTAGGGAAAAGAGATTTGAAAGAGTGGTAGGATGGGTGGAAGTATTTGTAGTACTGCAGCAGAAATAACCAAAGAAAAGAACAGCATGGAAGAAAAGAGGATTAAGGTGTGGGGAAATCACAAATGTCAACTGGCATATAGGTAGCAAAACAAAACAGGAAAATACATATGGAGAACCACATTAAAAGAATACACTAGCAAAGGGTTAAGAGGTTTGCTGTGATAATAGAGCAGTGAGAAAATCTACTTCAGTGTGAATATTCTGCCCAGACAAGAAATGAAACAGCAACCTGATAGGCTATAGGAAAAGGCTGCAAATGAGAAGTGTGAGAGATCCAGCAATCTGAAATAATTCTCATGTGACTACAGCCATGTTCCCCACTAACCTGTCATCAGTGGGATCAGAATCTGTTTCTTTCTCTGCTGGGACATTCAGAGCTTCAGCCAGCTGTGAATTGCTGTCATAGACTCGATAGTGAATGGGCTGCAGCTGGTGAGCATACCACTTGGGTTTGTCACCAATTAGGGCTGGGTCAAACATGTCTGCACAAAAAAACAAGGAGAGCATTAATCAAACTAATTTACTGGCGTCAAAGGCTTCATTCACTGTGACACTACCCTGTACTGAGTCTTGCACAAAGGGACAGTCTTTACTTTAAGAAGCCTACAAGACTTCTACTCCAAAATCAAACAAGAAAAGAGCTAAAATTAATTGGAGGAGCAACTGGCCAATAGCAAGGCTAACTTGGGAGAAACACAGGAGGCCCTACATGAAAGGAGAAAAACATTCCTTGAACTGGATTTTCCTCCCCAGCAGGAATAATATGGCATAAAATTAAGTCCTTCCCTAGAATGTCTGTTTTTCAAGTTCCTGCATTACATCCAAATGCAGGAAAGGCAAGACCAAAACTTACTGTTATGAATTCTTTGGAAAGCATAGTTAGTAGGGTTGAGTGACCATTCACCGAAGTATTCTACTGCCTGTGTTCTGGAAAGCTTATCTGCAAAAGGTGTTTGCTTCGGCCTAGAGGCAAGGAAAGAGTTTGCCTGGAAGGCCACCACTGGTCGTGGGAAGAGACGAAGAGTGCGAGTATGCATTTGGAAACCTTGCAAAACATTTGGTGAGTTGAAGAATCTCACCATAGCAACCCTAAAAAGAAACAGAGAACAATATATTAGATAAAAACACAGAGCATAACAAAAAAGAAGACAAAGAGACCTTAAAAGGTATGCCACAGGCAAGTTTCAAAGAAGGGTAACCTAACTCTTCTTAGAAAAAAGCATGAAAAAAATAAAAGAAAAATCCAAACAGACCAAGACCCAATAAATCACTTTGTTCTAATTCACCATCTTAACACAAACGTCCACTCAGTGAAGGATATTATTCTCATATCTACTAGCTGAGGTAACAACTAAGTCCCCAGCTGGTTTTTTGTAGTTCAAGGTTTGTGATTTAAGTTGAGGATACAGTATCAGACTGACACATCCAGATAAAGTGGATGGTGTATAGGAAAATACAAGAAGTGAAACACCCCCTCAAGATACAGAGTTATGTTCATGCAGGTAATAGATCTGAGTTAAACACTGTAATTACTGCTCTTTTTCCCCATGTGATGTCAAGTAGAATCTACAGTAGTACATGACAGATGCTGTTTTACCCACAGCAGTATTTGTGCTCTCAAGTGTACTTTTATGAAGACTCAATGTTAACTTCCTGTTCAGCCTCACCTGGTAGCCACATCGACAGAGTCCACATCATTTCCATAGATCAAAGGGTTGAATTCTGTGGAGGGAGTAGACTGCAAATCATTCTGTGGTCTTCCCAGCAGCAGTGGCACCTCCTGCCCCTCATGAAACTTCTCTAGGTTAAGAATGGGCTGAGTATTCAGACTCATGCTGGCCAGGGCCTATTGAAGGACATTATGCACACATTCAGCAAGAACAGTTATTTAGGGAACAAAAGATCAGAGCTACCCTGCCCTCTAGGCAATTGCAACGATTATGCATGCTCCATTAATTTGTCTTAAACCACCTCCACGCTGAGTCAACAAATATCTCCAGGCCTTCCTTTATGTTGATTGCCAAAATGATCTCCTCAATGCTGAAACAGTCAAGGAGTAGCACAGAATTCCACTTTGCTAGATCATTTATGGCATGAAAACAGATAGTCCTATTTGAACAGCTAGTAGTATGGCACTGCATAGCTCTACTTGTTGAATAGTTATTTCCATGTGTAATTTGAATACATCTTGGGAACTAGAGGCCTTGAAACTTGCCTTAAAGGTGGCTATTCAACCAGTAATTTGATATCCTAGGATAACGTGGAGACACCTTTACACAAACATCTGCTTGTATCCCTGCAAACCTCCACTTTTCACCGGACTGAAGTCTTCATCTGTCCATAAAGCTACCTCTTCAACCCTCAAAAAGTCTTCAACGATATGTACTGGAGCAGCACGAGTGGTAAATCAGTCCTGGGCACCCAGAACTATCCTAAATCTTCCTCATTTCTCCCATTCGCCCACTGAGGCTTTGTCTTTTCATTTAAAAAATAAATAAATACATAAAATCAAAACAAAGAAATAAATGAAAAAAAGCTCCAAAGGAAAAGGGTTAAATGGAAAATTGAGGGAAAAAGAATAAAATAAAGAACCTTGTTGTCAGGAGTGAGCAGCTGTTTCTGAGTGATTGCAGTCATGCTAACCAGACACTGGAGGCAAGATGGAAGATCATATGATAACACCACAGCAGCCCATCAGAGCCAAGACGAACACATGACACAGAGAAACAGATGGAAGGAAAAAAAAAATCTATTACTACCAAATATCACAAATGAGAGGAAAACAAAAGGGATCACAAAATAGACACATCTTAGGAAAGAGGTATAACTGCCCCACCCCCAAACATTCATATTAGTCTTTTATTTAGTCTTTTCTACTTTGTACCAAGCAGCACTCCTTCTTCTTTGCCAGTGGCAAACCCTTGATGACAATGCCCATAGGAATACACAGGGATGGGAACCTGAATTTGGGTGAACATTCTGAGAATTTTAAATATGTTTTCAAAAAAATTACTATTTGTTCTTCTGATACTTGAGTTTGTTTTGCTAAATAGTGCCTGAAATTGCAAGGGGGTGAGGCAGCAGTGGGGGGAAGGCTGATCTAACAAAACTCCAGGCACACATCACTTCCATCTGTGCTGACAGCAGGTATTGGGATATCAGAGGTTACACACTTTGCTCTCCTGGTCTATGAGGAAAGAGAAAGAGCAAACCTCATCACATTAGTAACACACTTTACCTTGAGATACTGCATGCAGCGTGCATAAGGAAAACAGAAATAAAGAGATAAAACCTGCTTGACACGATCAGCCAGGATGACCCAAGCTGATTAATGGCTTAGCAGGACCTGAGAGGAGAGACTGACACTTCACACACAGATCTGTGAATGGAGGGGAAACAAAGATGGTCACAGCTTGATGGATCAAGTCAGAGTTTAAAGCCCACATGGCAAATGTAAAGGAGGAATCTGAAAATTTCTGCATCAACTGGAAACAAGTTAGCCCCAAACAACAGTAAAAATCAGAAATCATCTGCTGTGTACAAGGCATTTCAGCTTTACATTCACTGACTTGCATTCTTATCCACTATAGCAGAAGAGCTGGGCAACGCTACATATGCTAAGTTCTGCTGAATCTGAGTCCTTTCCCCAAAGTGCGTATTACCTGTTTCAGATGCTTTTTCAGCTCTGAAGCTTCTGGTTCTGGCAGTGCTGGCAAAGATTCTGCATTTGTGGGAACGATCACCTGGAATTAAGCACAGCAAAAGACTAAAAACTCCCAATTTCCAAAATAGCGTCTCCTGAATCTCCAGCACTCCAGACACCAAAAAGACACAAAGTGAAATAATAATAAAAACCCCCCACAATCTCACACATAGACACCTGCTTTTCACTTCTTTGTGGTTGTTATTGTCTACAATATAAAAAACAGTGGAGTTACTTTATCATTTACCACAAAAATGAGAAGTTTGAATCAACCCACACTTTCCATCAAGTAGATGATGTCATACACATTTTCCTTGAATTAGCCTTGCTTATACCCCTGCAGAAAGTGAGATACACAGCCCCATCTGAATCATGACAACCAAGGCTGTGGGAAGGCTCTTAACAGGTTGGGTTTCTTAGGCAGGGCTATAAGACAGTCTCACAATTAGTCAAGAAGAAATTTCTATCATTTGCTTGAGGATTTATATTCTAACGATATAGCCAGATCCATTAGCTGAGAAAGGATACCTTATGCAAAAGATGTGGGGACCTTGAGACACAACAAGGAATGGAATCTTAAAGTTTAAGGTGGAAGTAGCAAAGGCATACTGAGGCCAGGCATTACTAAATTCTCAGTGGGTACACTGATGATAGTACAAAATTCCCTGGAAACAAAGCCACAAGTTCCTATGGGTGCCACTTACCCTATTGGTATCCAGGTCAATAAGCCATACATCATCAGGCATTTTAAAATCCAGTTTGTAAAGGAAAAAACTTGCTGGAACACCAATGATATAAGGTGTAGGGGCTAGAAGCAACTGAGAGAAAGACAGACTTTATTAATGGCAAAATCTGCATTTGATATCACCATGTTCTTCCCAAATATTTATTTATAGACTACAGTATGTTTACAGCAGAGTAGACAACACAAACGGCATTGATAAATAATTAATTAATATCATACAACAGAAGCATAAAAAAATAACAAGAAAAAAAGAAAAAGAAGAAGCTCCTGCTCAAAAAGCCTCAATTTTCATCTAGGAGAAAATACACTTCCACCTCCCATGTTCCATATATCACTTCCACCCAGGACATAATTTATACGGCTACACAGCTCTTTGGAAATAGCTTGCTATGTCTATTATGGTAAAAAAAAAAAAAAAAAAAGGGTTCAGAGTAAGAGCCTCATTTGAAAAGCAGGAAGTCATAGGTGAATACATCCTCAGCTCAAACTGAGTCTGTGCCATCATACATGGGCACATACAAGGACTTTACCCTTATGCATGTAGTGGTAATTTGGTTTCAAAGTAATAACATCTCTAGGAAGTAAAATATAGACATATTTTTTCAAATGTATGTGGAAAACCTATGAGGAAATTCAGGTTGCTTCTGACAAGGGAATCAGCAGAGGTAATAGGTTCAAATCAACTAAGCACGTAGCAGTTTAAGTCCGGTGGCTTGGGAGGCTAATTTATTCTTTAAATCTAGAACTGTTGGTCATCTCCAAGGGGTGGTACAAGAACAAACCTGCAGCATGAGTTGCAGAATAGTACCAAAGTACTAAGATGGTCTGAATTCTATCTTTCCAAGCAAAATAATGAGCTCTTGGAAAGAGCTAACTATTGGCAAAACCCAGGCTCCCAGCTGAAGTAACACAACACTTCATATTTCTGAGGAGAAGAAATTGCAGGCAATAGTTTCCGAACTCTGAATCCAAGAGCCCTCAAACATCCTTAAATTTTACTCTGGATCCTCCCCAATAAACTTTAATACTCAGTTTGGAGGAGAATTTGGGGGAGTAAATACTCATCATAATATTGTAGATCTGTGGTCGTTCAGTCCACTGTGAACTACTGCTTTGAATCATTCTATTCACTGAATGCAATATTCTAGGTTCTGAAGATATCCTAAATAAGTGGTGTTACCTATGATTTAAATAGTCACACTCAAGCAATGTTCTTTGCAAGGCAGACTTTGCTACAGTCTCTGAGAAGATGATGAATGAAATAAGGACTACAACTATAGACATCACAGAAACACCCCTTGTGAAAGACCAATAAAGGAAAAATATGTACCTGTTCTGCAGAGGCCATGCAGGTGGGAAGCAGAGGGATCACTGGGAACATGTACTCTAATGGGTAGATCATGGCCACAAAGGCCATCACAGACATTGAAAGTGCATTATAATCTCGGGACTGCAGTACAACCTGCAACCAAAGAAATTCCCATTAGCACTGCAGCAACCATTGACTTTTAATACTGCCCTCGGGTGTATGCAAAGATCACAGACTTTGTGATCTCTCCAGACTCCGATGGCTGTGAACTGGGTAACCCTCCACTAATCTGTCTGAAAACAAGCTTCAGTGGTTTTTTGGAGTGAGAACAGAACTTTTCAAAACAGGAACCTCAGAAGGAGCTATTTCTTCCCCTCATCCTCCCCAGACAAAATTGATTCCAGGAAGTGCAGGGAGACAGCTGTTCCACACATCCAGCATACCCTGGTTTTGAAGAGGGCAGAATTTCCTACATACTTATCAAAGATCAACTCTTCCCTTCTTACCTTGTGCTCCAGAAGGATGCAGGTCAGCACCTGCAGGCAGGCATCCACTCCCAATAACTCCAAAGGCAGATGTAATGGAAAATCCACCAAAGTGAAGCGGGATGGATCAGGAAGAGCAAAGGTCAAAGCTGGCTGCAACTCATGTGGCAAGACTTCCACATCCACTCGTTTCTGCCCAGCAACAGGCATGGGGGAGCGGAGCAGGCGGTATATCCAAGCCTCAATCTCCCGCAAGTCGTGAAGCAACGCACTAGACTTTTCTTCCACCAGGAGGGAGCCTGTGAAAATCCTCCACATTGTATCCCTGGACAGGGAGAATGCCAAGGTTAACATGCCAAGAACCTCACCTGACATCCCACAAGGCTCTTCCAGAGAAAGGGCAGATCCACCAAGGATTAAAAGAGGCAACTAACAAACATGTGATTGCGCAAAGGAATGGAAGATAGGGATTTAACCTTACTGACACACCCCACAAAGTGAGTGGCAGGAATCAACACAAGTATGTCACTATAGACTTCATTCATACATTTAAAAGATTCAGTCAGGTCCAGATCTCTGAAGAACTCTCATCGCCCTCACACTTGAAATTCAGCAGGCACATAAGATGCTCTCCTATCTTGTCCAGAATTGCAGCAGATTGACTGTAGGACTCTGCTTCTAGCAGCCTACAAAGCTTTGCAAGAATAGGAATTAAACCTGAGATAATAAAAATATGTTACATCCAAGATACCCCAGATGTTTTGGCATGATAAAATACCCTTTGTCATTCTGTCCTAAATTGCACTGCATCATTCTTAAGAGCTGAATAACCCATGGGAAAAATGGATCTATTTAAACTACATCTCTGAAAGCTGTGTGGGAAACATTTAGGTACCTTAGCAAAATAAGCAGCAAGTTTTCCACACCCTAAGCTAGCAACCTGCAAATATGGGCTGGCCAAAAAGCAGGAACAGCATTGCTCAGGGCCTTCAGAGCTTCAAAACTCAAAACTGGGTCTGACAAGGGAAGCACAGAATCTTGTCCACTTCAGCCCTTTATCCTGTAGCACAGTGAAGGCTGCAAACCTTCTGTATTCATTCTCCAAATAACTTCAGCCTGATAAATATCTTGAGTTACTGTAAAAGATCCCTTAGAAAGCTATGGGTTCAAATTAGAGGTTCTATCTTACAGTTCATAACTTTAAAAAAAGAAAGAAAAGGAAGAAAGATTATGACACTGGAGGCTTCACCAAGACAGAATAATTAGAGAAATTTGGATGGCTCAAAATAAGGGCAATTTGAGATTACGCTGAGTACATGATGCACCTCTGAGGAACTGTGATGCTTCTCATCCTCCACTCTTCCTTCAGCTACTTGTCATGCACAAGCCATTAGGCTGCTAAGAGGTGTGCTCCACCTTTTGCCAGCTGGAAGGATTCACTTTCACCTTTACTCTGCCACCACTTCAAAACTATTCTACTTTTCCAGGTCACCACTAGGAAACCACATGGTAATTCAAACCTGCTGCTTTACTTTTTCAAGAGACTTATGCTCAGTATTCCTTCTCTTGCCATCTTCATTCATCACTAAATTATTATTTTTAAGAATTATGTCCAATAAGACCAAATTTTTCACATACCACATGTCATTCAAATATTGGAATACTCTACCACCCCTTCAAAAAAATCCTATGAGCTCGCCAAATTTAGGAAAGTCATGAAATTCATTGAGTTCTTTTTCCCTCAGAAATTATCAGACTAAACCACGTGACAAAATAAGCTTCCTTAATACATACTTCCATTAGTGGGAGAAGTTTTGCTCTGATAAAGTAATTTATTCTCCATCAATGGACTCAGGTTATAAATCTGCTAACACAGGAATCAATCATACTAGCCCAGGACACTCTCCTAGAACTATTCCAGTGCAGTAACCCAAGAAGTAGGCCACTTTTCTATGAATAGGACACATTTCCCATTTCATGAAAAATGTAAAGAGCTTATAAAGATAAATATTATAATAATACTGTCATTTTTTGCTTTTGACAAGTTTAATTTGGAGTGTACCAAGCTACTTAAACTCACATTATGTACTATCTCACATTCCTGTCCCTCAAACTGTTGAGATAATCCCCTGCTTCTCCAGAGAGTCATTTCATTCTTTTTCTGTTCAGTTGGCATATTGGAAAGGAAAATACCACCCCAGAATGTAGGTGTCAGGCACAGTAGCACAGATACATTTCTTTGACTGAAATACATAAAAACATTGCTCCTTAGGTACCCTACAGTGCAACAGTTTTTGTTACATATGCAACACTGTAACAGCATATATGTTAAGATTACTACATACATTAAATATACACCAAGTTCCTGCTAATTTGCTGTTACAAACAATCAATCCCATATGTTTCCAAGACAACTACTTTGTTTTCTACCTCTCCCTCTCTCCTTCAAATATTGTACTTTGACCTATTTCAGCTGATCCTGCTTCTCTAGCTTTTTCTCTCCCACGCTGAAGTTCAGATTGTTTCATAAGCTCGTTAAGCACATTTTCATCATTTCCCTCCTGCCCAAGTGGAAATTCTCTCTGTTATTTCTTGGCTGCTTCTAATTTCCCAGAGAATCAGTCCTGACATACACTGCCACAGATCTTAAATGACAAAGCAACAGTAACAGCATCAACACTCAGCTTCAGTTGTCAGAAGGGTAGAGCCTCCTTAGGTATATCAAAAATGAAAATCATACCAGATTACAAAATGAGAGAGAGAAGTTTTAAATAAATCATTATGAAAATTTCCTTTTCCTACCACAAACCTGGGTTAAAAAAATGAAAAAAGGCCAACCCTTTGTGTTTGGCTGCTTCTGCAACCACATCTGCAGCCAGAATTTGCCATGCATACAACTGCAGCACTGAACACAAATAGTACGAGGAAAGTTTTTCCCTCTAAACGTACCTCTGCACCCCACGAGGAATCCCCAACTTCTTGCCCAACAGTCTCTCACTACAGCAGTCCACAAGTCTCTTGAGGGTGTAGAGACACTCACGAAAGGTGGAAAAGAAGGGATAATGACTAAGGATGCAGAGAGAAGTCAGAGTGCTGTTCCGAGAACGATGGCTGCCCTTGGCCAGGCGCTTGCTGCGCGGGGAGCGATTGACGTCAGGGGTAGACTCTGCACTGGGAGCCTGCAGTGAAGAGCCGCTTTCGGAACTCTCAGTGCCCCCCTCCTCCTGGGGTGCTGCTGCATCCCCAGATTTTGGGACCTTCTGGCCCTCCCGAGCTCGATGTCCCCCTGTGCCTTCTCCCTTCTCCTTGGGCACTCGCTTCTGGAAGGAGCGGTAGAAGTTGACACAGATTCCATAGCGAGTGACGCCTGTATCCTTGTCTGTGAGGGTGAACACAAAGGAAGTGTCATCCCGGAAGCTCATGCGCTTTTGCCGCACACTCAGGCACCCTTCTGGCTGGCAGAAGAACACAACATCAGGCGGGAGGGGAAAGTCTGCATGGTCTTCCAGAGGGTAACGGCGCAGCAGTTCAGGAGTCTGAGCAACGCTATCGCTGCTTGGGTGCCTACAAAAGAAGTAAACAAAAAAAAACATACATAATTGACTAACACCAATAAAAAATTTTAAGAACTTCCCCGCTAATGTGTCAGGAGCTTGTGGACTCAGCTTCATCTTTCTTTCCTCTCCTCCCTTCTATCCAGGGAAAGTGCAGCTTCTCAGCCACTAGACACAAAGCTCACTCACTAGCACAAGGCGGAAAGGTTAAGTAAAGTCTAAGTCTGTACTATCATTAGCAAGGAGCCTGCTCAAGTTTGACCAAGAAAAGGACTTCCAGGAGTATGGTGTTCCCAGGAGAACACTCTATTGTCATGTTCCTCTGACTTTGACTATTAAAATTAATTTAACTGCACAGTTCTCTGGGCAACACTTTGGTAGGAGACATTGTCCGTTTCCAAATATACAGTCAGGGAAAAACCCCTGGATTTCAGCCGTTTATGAACAAGATGAAAAATTAAATGAGAAAATCCAGTATCAATTCCTAACTGGAAAAGCAAGAATTTACAAGGAAAGAACTCAGATGCATAGTGAAGTGACATGGACTTCATCCTATAAAATTTTCATTAAAAATTTCTAGCAACCACAGCTATACGTATGTTTGATTTTCAGGATGGATTTAAAATATAACTTACTATAAAAGCTGTGTGGTAACAAGCAGACCTGTTTACCACTGTGACTCACTAATTTTTGTACCACAAATCACGAAACATGCAGGCAGAAAGGCAATACTGTTGTTTCCTAATTTTCCACTAGAAGAACAGATTCTTTCAAGATATTAACCTTTTGCCTATTCCAAAATACAAATGACACTTGCTTTTCTCATATAAGAGATGTGAAAAAACACAACAAGTAGTAATAGAATGTTTGCAATTTACAAAAGAAAATCACTGGTGCAAATAGCTCTGCTGACAAATTCTTCCAAATACTTTATTTGAAACAAGTAAAAATGGTTTCATAATAAAACTGGTAACAAGATTTATACTGCATGTACAGTTAGGTACTGAAATACTGTATCAAAGAAAAAGAAACACTAAAATCCTTTTATATGTTAATGGCCACAACTAATGCACCATCTGCTGAACAAGAAATGTCAAATAATGCTGTTACTATTTAGAGAGTCTATTCAGCAGCAAATGGTCAAAAAAATTGTATCAACAAAGTACCAGTGCATGTATCACCACTTCATGCCTTTGGAGTAATATTAGCTACAAGAATCGAGTTTTCTCAGACATTGAGAAAATTTGAACCTAATAAAAGGGAATAGTTCCAAAAAGCATTGCTATTTGTGCACAGTGGATAACAAGATGTAACACTAAAGCCACATGGAACTCCTAAGGACTTTGTATTACAAGCTACTTCAGTCAGCTCCATCTCTCATCACAGGCATTTGCTCAAGTGCCAAATGAGACAGCACACCTCTGAGCAGCAGCAGTCTAACCAGCACGGGCTGGCAAAAAGCAAGAGAACTGTAGGAGTCCAGGAGTGATACTAGTGAATTTCTAAGTGAGAACATCAGACACTATAAGCTACACTGGAGGAGGCAGTTAACATTTCTTCCTCCTTTTTCTAGTCAGTGACACACATATGGAAAATTTGGTTGGTCTTCTACAGACAGTAAGACGTATTAAACTATTACAGTATTCTGTCCATAAAATGCAGTAATAAAATAACTCTTAGTCAGGATTATGTAATTTCCTTCACTTAGCCTATTTAAATATTGCATTCAAAGTATTCTGAAAAGAAAGCAAGAGGTATAGCAGCAGGTTGATGTACATGAACCACTGATATCTAGAAATGAGAGCAAAATAGACTTTGGGATACACACAGTACATAGATTTGCAGAAAGCTGCTGCATAAGCTTTGCATGAGGAAAAAATAACATTTACTGAGCACCTATATATTTGACAAACAGAACACACATCAACCCTACATTTCATATGTGCTTTAAGTAAATACACATAACATTTTATCTATTAATAAGACTTTAAAACCAGAAAGCATTCATGTCATTCCTATGAAGATAAATAAGTATTAGAGGGAGAAACAGCCAATTAAAGCAAGTTCCAGATTGTTTTTTTAAACTGAGTTTACAGACTACACTTCAAAAGCTAGAAAAGTATTTACTTTACTACTAGTAGTATTTACTTTACTAGTAGTAGTATTTACTTTACTACTAGTACATTATTAGTAGTAAAAGTAGTAGAAAACTAGTAACTAGTATTTTATTTGTATTTAGCTTTTAGTGTTTTCAATTAGTTCATCCCTCTGTCCAGATGCTAGTAGAAGCAAAGAAGTACAAACACATAGACTACCAGAGAGTGACAGGTAAATTAGCTTTTCTTAGTCACCCTTTGCAGACACTTTAAAGACCACAAGTTAAAAAACTTTGACTGCATTAGTATCTTTCAAGAAGTGCCCTGGCACAAGTAGGTGCTCCCCTTAGGGTAGCATTCTGCACACATTTCAGACAGCACTTTCTGAGCATCAGGCAAGGCTTCATCCATGGATGCAAGGCTATTTATCCCCACTCCACTGCCCAAGCAAAAGCTCTGCTGTGACTGTTTCACATTACCTGGCTCCAATGATCACAAGATAGTCAAGCAGCCGAGAGCAGATTTTCTTTTTCTGCACCATTGTTCTTGATGCCCCTCCCTATGTCATGTCAGGGAATTTCTGTTCATTGATCCAGTGGTCAGTTATCCTGCCAGCCGTGATTGTGGCCTTGGGGAACAGAATCTGCTTGGAACTGTCTGGCAAGTCCAATCTATAATCAAGAAAAGCAAGAGTGTCAAAAGCACAACCAGGAATATCAAATACATAACAAGCAACTTCATGACCTTAACCACATTCCCCAAAAGCCTCACCATTCTGTGCAGTCATGGCCATCCACAGATCTCTACCTTCATAAGTATAAAAACACAGCTATATGCCCACAAAAGCAGAGAGATGAAAAACACACAAAAGCCACAAGAGTATCTCAAGAATTAATGGTTGGAGTTGATCATCTTAGAGGTCTTTTCCAACACAAACAGTTCTATTATTCTATTCTAAGGGAGAACACAGACTAACAAAGCAGCATATCACTGGCAAGGAGCTACTGGTTAAATGGTTTGTGCGTTGCTTAGGCAAATCCATAAGATCCTTATAGTGCCTGGGAAAGGAGCTTCAACTGGCAAGACTGGAAAAAAAACCCTCACAGCCTGAACTTCAGCTGTTGCGAGAAACAGAATAACTACAGAAAGGGTAACATCCCAAGAAGTCCAACTTGATAAAATGTATCCCACCATCCCAAACCTACAAGTGGCTGTCAGCAAGAATGATCTCCACAATCCCCAAAGACTGTGATCTCTAACACTTTTTCTGTGAAGATACAGAACTGAAGTTCTACAGAATTGCAGTTTGCAATAGCAGAAGTGCATCTTCTAAATCCTACTGTTTTTTCACTTACTTCATTCAATTCCATTATCTTGTTTAACTTCACCACTTACTCCTGATACCCATGCCTCCTGCAGCTAATTTCTCTTTACATTTTATAACAGAAAGATCCTCGTGGTAAAACTGAGATTTTACTGCAGCATTACTACTTGCCAATAATTATGTTTAATAGATACCAAGAATTCAGTAAGTACTATGAAATAATTCTTTCTAATCCCACCATTCATACTTCATAGAATTAATGAAAGAGAAAGGAGAAAAATAAAGTTTTAAAAAGTAATACAGTTCCACTCTACAGCGTTCCCTACCTACATTTGAAACCAACCTGAAAACAGAAACTTTCTGAAATGGAAAGTTCTCAGAAACTTTAAAAATCAGAGATGTTCAGAGTATTCTAGAAGTTTACTGAGCATTCCAATAAAAGTTTTAATAGAGTTATTTTATATTAAAAAATTTAAATTGATTGCTTTTTGGGGCATATTCAGAATAAGGTTTCCATTTCAGTTCATGTTTACATCCTAAGGTCATCACAGAATTATTATTACTGTACTAAAATCTTTTAGTTCTGCAGCATAGATGTTTAGATTTTATTTGTATAATAGTATAACATATTTACTAATAGCCTGTAAATCTCAGCAAAATCAGGTAATTTTCTAGCTGTTTCCCTCATTACTTCACAAGCACTGTAACTGTCAGCATCTCAGAGTCACATTCAAAGTCCAGCAATATATTTGGGTTTTTCTGAGTCCTTCACACTGCAAGAACAGAGCAGGGAAATTTTATTCATTACCCCTCCACACAGCTTTAAGAACACAAACACACAAAAAGGCACGTATGCAATTTATAAAAAAGGAAAATCATTTAGTCAGTAAGTATTAATTAAGGAATAATAAACTAAAAGAAAGTTTAACCCTCACATATAAAAAATCCTACATTTTGAGAAACTTTGTGACATGCTTTTAGTAGATCCTCAGCTACAGTCACTGTAGATTCCTAAGTGACAGCACTATGAATTATCTTCTCTGAGCAGCAATACTGCTGTAAATTTTCTTCTCTGAACAACAGAGAAAATACAGACACAGGAAGCAAAGTTTTTGTTCCTTCATTCTAATGACATTATTGAAAACATTGTAGAATCTGTCCCGGAAAGGCTCTTGATCCTTGATATTCTGCAAATATCTTGGCACAGAAAAACTCAAGATGAACAAGATGAAGTTGGGATATCAAGTGGTCCTTTTTGTCCCCAGTCTGAAGAACTACTTCATCTGTTTCCTTTCCAAATAGCTTTACCCAGAACTTTTAAGGAACAAACTGTTTGGTTACAGAGGAGGGCTTACTAATAAGTTCTCACAATGCAACCCAGAAGTATGACTTTGAGGAAATTCTGCTACTTAGTGGTAACCAAATATGTTCTTCCTCAAAAACAGAGGCTACCCTACCCCTCAGTGAAGGTGGAGAAAGTAAACTGTATTTGTCTTATGACTGCAATTCATTACACGTATTTCCCACAGCTTTGCAAATGAGTAAGTAAGGTAGTCATTATGAAGATCTCAATTACAAACCATGAAATTTCGAGAATACCTGAGCAGACAAGTACATAGGAACATATACAGGGCTTACGATGTCCCTGGAACAGCTGAAGCTACATCCCAGTAACACCAGATATTAAAGTTTCTGTCCGTTTTTTAAAAAAGATCTGAGCACTTCCCATGATTTCTGCTTTCTACTGCAACACAGGGAGATCAGACTGATGCAGATGTGCCAGGGCTTCCAGAGCCACCTTTACTGATTAACTGTACTTAACAACACAACAGTTACAGTGAGACATAGGAGGACAAAGGCATTTTTTAGGAAGATGAATTTTTGTTGGATTGGAGCAAGAAGTAGAACAATTAGAAACAAGATTAGGGGTTTTGCCTTCCTCTATTCAATCTCTGGCTTCTTCTGAGATCCAGTGATGGCTGATGACAGCACTTAAAGAGTACTGCATCAGTATTTGTTGGAACTCATCTTCCTACTCCTGCTTGGAATCAGACACCACAGTTGATGATCTGTATAAAGCAAAACAAACAGGAATCACAGTCCTGCCTCCCCCTCCCTATCTGCCAAAATCTATCAGGCCAGTGTCATTCCCTCCTCTGTGCTGGCAGAAGTGTTTGTGCAGCTACATGGCAAAACAGACTGTGGAATTGATATGGACTAAACACCCTCCTGTCTCCTGCCTTGCTGCTTTTGTTTTTACTAGTTGATTTTTTTTTCAGTTGTGTCACCAAGTGGCCCCACAAATGCTTGTGCAGGCGCAAAAAAATGTAGAAGCAAGCAGTTAAGGGAATCTGGAAGACTTGACTGAACATAATGTCATCACAGAACTACAGACAGCACCTCTACAGGCAATACAGAGGTAAAGTAGTTTCTTTTGCAGAGATTTGCTATCATCTTTCCAATACCTCCCAGATGTTGGAGAATAAGTACATTAGGACAGAAATAGATCAAACATCCAAGAGATACTTCAATTTTTCCTCTTTCATGTTGGAATTTGAACCTGAACCGGGAGATTTGCTTGACTCTGAGATGGTACAGGTTTTGACATTGGTACGTCAAAACTTCTCTCTCTCTCAAACTGTTTTAACTTTAGGTTTCTTTCTCTGGAAAGGTCTTCTGCAGTGTCTTTCTCATCGCAAACATATTGGAACCAGCCCTTTGAAGGCTGAATCCTCAAGCAGCACTTGGGACTTTCTATAACATCAACTCTAGAAAAAAAGAAAACTGAAGGCCACCACAGAAACATACTGTATAAACAGATCCCATCTCAGACAACACCAAAATTGAAATTAGGACTTATATGGATGGTGAACAGGTTGGTGAGAACTAACACTACCCACACTGTAGCAGCCGTCAGCATTACTCACTGGTAAGAGCTGGCACCGTAGCCTAGACACAAAGACAAAAGGCCAGAACCAACACAAAACCATGGTCTACCAGCAACTCAAGACATTCAAAAAATGTTCAAAAAAACAAACACTTCTATTACTGGCATTACTCTGTGTTTCAATATTCCCCAAACACCCACATTTTAGGTTGTAGCACAACTTCTAAGAGGACAAACTGCATGATATTCTGCAATTCAAAGCCCTCTCAGAAATAAAAGTCTGTATGAACACACACACACACACACACACACGCACTCATGAAAAGCACCACACCACACAATGGATACAGCAGCATGAAAGAACCATAGCAGACTTTTTATCAGTTTAGAGTCATCTGTGTCAGAACCATATCCTGCATTAGTCCCAGGAGACATGAATCGTGCTGAAACCCTGTTTCATCTATCCCTTGGAGTCCTCAATCTTTTTTTAAGTGCCTTCACGTTCGAGACACAAATCTCAAATTTAGTCATTTAGTCAAGCCATTTAGTCAAAGTACAACTCGAATACAACAAACTGTTAATGCAGCTTGTGTCACTGTATGGGGTCTGGCTGAGATGGAGTTCATTTTGCCCATAGCAGCTCTCCCAGTGATGTGCTGTGTACTGGGAACTGGAAAGATGTTGATAACACACCAGTATTTTGGGTACTGCTGAATAGTGCCAGCACACCACCAAGGCTGTCTCTACAAAATCCACTCCCAGCAGTGGCTAGAGAGTGTGCAAGGTCTTGGGATGGGACGTAAGCAGGAGAGCTGACCCAAACTCACCACAGGGGTACCCCATATGACAGCTGCTCAGCAATAAAAGCTAAGAGAGAGGAGGAGAAAGAGGGGGAATCCATTATTTAAAACATTTGTCTTCCAGACTAACCATTAAGCCTACTGAAGCTCTGCTTCCCAGGAAATGGCTGGACAGCACTTGCTTCTGGGAAGTAGATAATAAAACTTCTTGGTTTTCTTTGCCTTCATGAACGCAATCTTTGCTTTATAAAATTGCCATTACCTTAACCCACAAGGTTTTTTCCATCTTATTTTCTTCCCCTTGTCCTGCTGAGGAGGGGCATGATAGAGTGGCTTGGTGGACAACTGGCATCCAGCCAAGGCCAACCCACCACACTCACCTGCAGCTGCTTTCCTCACACAGAGACTTCCAGCTTTGATAGGCCAGGCTTACACCAAACTGCATGATGCTCAGCAGGTATTTACATCATTGCTTGGAAAAATGATATGAAGACAACAGATTAATTTCCAGCAGAGAGATGCTAAGTCCTGCTTTCCTTGCAACTCTTCCATATTTAAGGATGGTACCAGATAGGTTTCTCCTTCCATTATCTCCAGCTTTTAGCTGTTAAAAGGATCCTACTGCACAGTTCATCAGTGCATGGATACTTTCAGAATATAAATCAGCATCACACAATTCAATTTGAACACTGACTGAACAAAGACCGTACAGCAGGGCATTAATTTTAAGGGAAGAAAAGAGGAAATCGTGAAGGAGACAGAACAAATTAAAGGACAGAAGCCACATGAATCATGGTTCACTGAAATTTCACCATGTGAAAGACCAGATTTCCAGTCACACCCAAAAGGAACTAAATTTTTTGTTTCCTTGGAACATCTTGAATTTCTATTTACCCTCAGCCAAGACAGTCTGTACTGAGTTCAGATCTAATAGCCACTATGCCTGACCTCAGTGCATTGTTTTCTGTGAACTCAAGACTCACCAATCGGACTACACTGAAAGCTGAAACAAACACAAATAGGGCCAGGAGTTTCAATGCCCACTTTTGGGTGGTTTATGTTTCTTTTTCTCACATCACACACCTTGACCTATGTGCTAATCTGTGAGAAACAGCTGTGAGTACCTCAGGACCAGCCAGCCTCACCTGTGTGAGCAGTAACTCAACTCACTGTTGAACTGGAAACAACATGATTTGAAGCACAATATGAACTGTTCGTGGTAGCTTTGACCTGTCATTAGACATTTAAATAATCATTACGGAACCTTTACCACTGAAACTTTGGTTACTTCTTCTTCCCAGTGTGTTTCAAATGATCCAGACATTATCTCTGCTATAGCACATGCTATTTTTTTCTTGTACTAAGCTTTTAAAGAAGGAGACAAGCAGTCCTCTTTTCACATAAGCCATTTTTCATTTCCTCCGCTTAAAAACTATATAAAACACTGCTGATAGTTTTATACTTTAAAATATGCAACATTCTAGGAAGCTCATTATTGCTATTATCCAGATACTACAGTGTTTCTGCTAACACAAGAAACACAGATGACAGCAGAGATGAGAACACCTCCCCTTCTCCAGAGCTTGACAGAACATGGAACAATTTCTAAAATCAGACCTGGATGGACTTGCTATACTGGTGCAGCTGCTTTGTGTGTTACCATCCACCTTGGCAAGGCAGCAGCACATGCCAACACTATGACTCCTAAGAAGATACTAGCACTTTGCAGAGAAAAAAAAAAGGCATTTTCAAAGAATTGCAAGCATGCCTAAACAGACAGTAAGTTATCTACCTAGCGGCTATCTATGACATGGCTAGCCTGTAATATAGCTGTAGTTCTGCAAAATGCTTAGGGTTAGTTCCAAGCATAAGAAATCACTCAGCAGAGAACAGGACTGCAGGCAAATTCTAAAAGCATCCTACCTGGAGCACATGCATCACTTCAATCAGTAAGAGTTGCTTACAGGTAAAACAGCAGATGCACCCCAACTATTTCCACTTTCCATCTATTGATAAATCTTGAGGGAAAGGACAGCAGAAGCCAGATTAAAGAAAATTCAAGAATGAATGGTGAAAACAGGTTTTGACAATACAAGAAGACTTCTGTTGAAATCCTTCTGAATAATTATAAAGATTTAAAGATTTCTTCCTTTCCTACTGAATAATATTATCTTTTTGCCTTCTGAAAACAGTACTGACAAAGCCAAGATCTTTAGCCTCCACATTAGTTTTCCAGAGGAAAATGGAAGCTGCATGGGCAGGGGTGCTGACAGATAGATGGAAAATGAGCAGAATTAGTCCACCAACAGAAGTATCATGCCACACAGACAGGAACCTTTTTGCAGCATCACGGAGTCAAGCTGGACTGATTCAGGTTCCCAGTTGCCATAGTGACAGATTTGCCCATCCTTGCCATATGTTAGCCCTTCAGTGTTGCTTCCTCTCTCCTCCCTGCTTCAGCCAAATGCTCTGCTAAAGCAGCCTGCTGTACATGCAAGATCACGCAGTCACCACACATGCACATGCTGTGAAAACAGACCCACAGGTAATCTGATTCAGATCAATCACCATAGCAACCCAATCTTTTAGTCCCTAGATTTTAGCCTGTCGGGTATATTTATAGAGCAGCTGCAGCACTCCACCCCCTCTGCTCCACCACCAAAGCTCCCAGCACTGCCCACACTAGAAAAAAGCTTCACCCAGACATAAGGACTGCCTGGAGTCAGCACTGAAACAGAGCACCTGCAGGCCCCAAGCCAGATGACAGCACAGTATCTGCAACATGCTAAACACCTCCCAGTCAGTGGGGTTTCCCATACCCACAAATATTACAAATATCAGAAGTCATTCATGCCCACGGAAAGCTGAGTACCAACCACAGCTGACAAAATCTGCTCACCCAGGTACCCACAGGATGCTTCCACAGGCATTGCACAAAAACAATGTGCAGAGTGTGCTAACACGAACACACAACCCCAACAAGAACTTGCAGGCAGCAGCAAAGGCAAAGGAATGGTTGCAGCAGCACCTGCCCCACAGAGGCACAGCTGTACCCACCAGCAGGTATTTGAAAGCCATGCAGAAAAATCAAAACCCAGGCTTGAATGAGAAACAAGAGATAAGCATGTGAGGAAGAATGGTATGCAAATACTGTTATCCATTTTATTCCACTACTCTCTTGGGGAAAACCATCAACAATAAACTAATGCAGGAAAAGCACACACTTTTATAGTACTCCACTTCCTAATAGGAAGGAGATGACAGGTTTTAGCCTCAGCCACAGGACATCTCACACACTTCAATTTAGGTTAAAGACCTTACTCTCCTCCCCTCCCTTACTGTGTGGAACATCTCTTTTGTGATCCTCTCTGGGCAGAATCATTGTGCAGGGCACACAGAGCACCACTCACTATAGAATCATAGAAAAATTCTGGCATAAAAACCCTCTGCCAATCTGGCCAGTTCTCCTGCTCTACACTGTTCGAATTTAAATTCTTTTCTTATTCAAAAATAATCTCCAGAGATTTGCATGAGAGAACAGTAGCACAGGGCCAACTCTTTTCAAGTCTGTCCTTTTTTGCCCCTCTTTGTGAAACATCACCATCAAAAAATATGGGAGTCTTCTCATTTTCTCTACCTCATCAGCTTTTCACTAATCTTCAAATCTGCACTCATACACTTTGCAAGGAGTGGGGGTGGAAGGAAGGAAGAGCAAACCAAAACCCATACAATGCCCCCAAATTGAATTAGCCTCACACCTCCTGCAACCACTACAGCATTACATTCTTTTCCAAAGCAGAACTGCTTTTGGCTTGAGCTTTGAGCTGAGAAATGTTGGTGCTGCTTCTGAGTGCAGCCTAGACCCCAACATTAACAAGATGCTTCCAGTCCCAGCTCTCCGCCCAGTTCCCATTTGAGCAGTAGGCCATAGTTCCCATAATGTGGGCACCATAAGGTTTTTTCCAAATGCCAAACAGTGCAAATGTACAGCCATAAAAAAACTACCACAAAAACAACAAAGCATGTGACATTTGAGAGAACTGCTGGATGCAGCTGCAACTGCTAAATTATTCAGTGCTCTCCCTTGCCACGGCGCCTCCCCCAGCCACGGTAAGCAGCTCTAGGCCAGGAGACATCACTCATAGTACCAACACCACCAAATACAGGCACATTCAACTCTCTTTCCTGGAAATGGGTCCCACAGACAAATGGGACCAATAAATTACAATAAATTACAGCCATTTGTAAGACAGAAGAGGGGGAATGCTCACAACCAGTGTGGAAACACTGAAACATTATTCAGGATAATGTGAACCAGAAAATAAAGTACTTGAAATAATCCAGTCATTTGGCTGTTGTTAGCACCTCAGAACTCACAGTCTCACATCTGTTTTGCCTCCTATTAGAAATAATGAGCCTGTCTCCCCACATGTGCCACCTGCTTGCTATTCCTTCCCTCTACCACCTTCCCCTTCTCTTTGTCAACACTGTGGGAGATCAGAAATTCCTACTCTCAAACCGATCCTACTATTAGTTTTGGTGATAAATCATAGTATGAGCTGGTCAAAACTGAAAGAAAATAAAAAAGACAAGCTCATTTTCTCTCTACATCTCTCTGGGGTGTGAGAAGTGTGCGTTTGGCAGACTCACCCACACGTAAACATTGGGGGAAGCAAGCTCAGAGTGAAGAAGGGACAAGAACCGCCTCAAGCAACTGTTGGAGCCAGCAAATGACAAAACAAGAGTTTCTGAGAGGACCTTCCAGACACCAGCAGTCACCATGGCAAAGGAAGGAGGGAAAACATAACCCTGCTGGGTATGTCTTAAGACTGCTAACAAGAGACAAGGGAGAAATCAGGTGGCCTGGAGGACAGAAGAAGCATGCCCAGCTAGTAACGCCAGCAGAGCAGTTTAACTGCTATCAAGAGGAAACAGACACGGCAGCAGAGCAGCTCAGTGTTTGTGGGTGCAGCAAATTTTGGTGGATACTGGTTCTGATTCTTAATTATCTGTGTCACAAAAAGCACTCCTCCTGCTGGCTGATGACATGGAAAGAGGCAGCTCCTCATCTCCTGTCACAAGGGCCTTTCCAGAGCAAGTAAAGATACCCAGGCAAGCAGAGATCCAGAGAAGCAGGTGTCAAAGCTACGGGCAAGAAGGCGATCAAAAGTTTTACACTGACATTGGGAAATTCAGTTCGGCTATAATGGGAAGCAGGACCCAACCAGGGCACTGATCTTGCAGATGTGATAAAGTAACAGGATATGAAAAAAAAAAGAAGGCTGCTCTGCTCAAAAGATAACACACAGTTCCTGAGGTCATCAGATACCAAATTTGACAGTAATGTATCTCTGTCTCCAATATAAAAAAATCAATGTTAATTCCCTGATTCTTACAACTGTTTAGAGATTAGTTACAAACAAAAAAAAAAAGAGGTATCTGACAAACATTACTGGATACATCAAAGGCAACATGATGACCAGCCCTGTTTTGAGGGATGCTGCTGCTTTGAAATAGTGAACGCTGTGGAAGGAACAGAAAACCACAGAACCTTGTTCCCTGCTGCTACACTGATGCATTATTTCTCACAGAGACCCAGAAACACCACAGTGTCTCATGTAACTGCAGGGTCTGGGATCACAGCATGAGAACTGCCTCATCTTAGGTAATTTAGGCATATGCAAGCAGCACTTCTTACTTTTAAAACCCTGCAAGGGTCCTGCCAGTAGCAGTGATCTAAACAGAACACAACCTCTCATAATTCAGTGGTTTCTGGGCACCAACAGGCACAGCCTCCCCAGCTGGGAGTTCCCCAGTATAAAGATATCTCAGAGCTCCTGGCAGTACATGGCTCAGTTCTTGAGTGTGCTTGGTTTTTCTAATTTCAAGACACAAATCAGGAGCATGTTTGTCATTAATCAACAGTAATTTGCATGTGGTTTTGACATGAGAGGATTAAAGAGATCCAGTCACAGAGAATCTAATTGTGCTGATATTATTCTCTAGCTCAGACAACAGAGCAAAGACCACTTGAATTATAAAGGTTCAGTTACAGAGTGAACAGTAGGTTGATGTAAGTTTTTCATAAGTCTCAAGGTAGAGAAGGAAAAGCAGCAAAGCATTCTGTCTTCAAAAGAAATATCACAATTATTCCACAAATTATTAGATTATCCCACTAAAATACATTCTTTTCTAATTGATGCTTCATGATGCTCATTTTTACTTCACTTTGTGTCTTATTAGGTCACTAACAATGCTTTTACTTCTTGAAAATTTATACCTTGAGATAGATGAAAGCTGTTTAAACTGGGGACATTATATTAATCTTGCATATCAAGCTCCTTCATTCTTTTTTCTAAATCCTTTCCACATTGCTGCAAATCCCTAATCAGAAGCTGTATCTGTATTTTCTACTAGTGCATTGAATAACTACGTTGACTGCCTGGAAATTTAATGCAGTACATCTTAAAGGCAGGCACAAAGGGCCAAAGGACGTTTCAGGAATTAATCTGGGTTGTAACATATGCATTGCCTGTCTCCGATTCCTTCCTAATGGAAAGTAAATGAATCATTCACCTCTACTAAGTTTTAACAAAAAGTATCAATTACCATCTTGTGAGTATGATGGCACTACACAGCTAGCTAAAAAATGACAATGTGAAATTATAGGGAAGAGACCATATTTTATATCATTTGTTATCCCCTCTCACATACTAAATCTCTACCAATTTTTCTCCCCAAAAAAGAAAGCCATTTCCCTAACAAATATATCCGGAAAGAAGTATCAGAGAAAATCTATTAGCTGGAGTCCTGTAAATGAAAAACTTACAAGAAATTTAATATCTTAGAATTTAGCAGGACTTGTAACTTCCTAATATAATACTCAACGTTTTCATAAGTATTTGTTTTTTCAACTGGCTCATGACAGAAGATATTAAATAGACCAGACTGAACATCTTGATAGATGTATGCCTAGTGTATCTTGTCTATACAGAACCTGAATGTTTGATATGGCTTGAGGTGAGAGGGGAAAGGCTATAAATTATGAGCCTCTATGCCCCTCATCCCAAGGCAGATAAAATCAAAGCCAACACTAATTTCATTCAGGAAGATGATATGAACAAGTGTTTTAGTAAGGCCTGAGATGCACTAATGTCTCTGCCATTTCTACTGAACCGTCAATCCTGACACTCACATACCTAAAAAGCTACTTTGGCTAGGTGGGCAAGGATTAGTGTTAAAAATCCTTGAAACTTTTACTCCTCTGATCCCAAAATCCTTCTGAAACAAACAGAAGTTGGACTCAATACTCTCAGGCACATGGTTTGACTCTTGGGGATGGTCCTGTGAAGGGCCAGGAGTTGGACTCAATGATCCTTGTGGGCTCCTTCCAACACAGCACATTCTGTGATTCTGTGATTCATTACACACACACCCTGTCTACTTTCAAAAGTAATAGAAGGGTATCATGGTCTAAGAAGAGGTTTGTCCTCTAGTATATTTATGTTTTTCCATGAAAACTTTAAATTAGAAGACTTTTTTTTTTTTTTTTTTTTTTTTGCCAATTTCCACACAGCCTTTGTTCCATCACCATTCATGGCTTTGGTACATAACACACATCCTGGAACTGTGCCCAGGCCATGTCATACATTTTGTATGGACAACATTCTTTCAGCGAGGACACCGTTTGTCTTTTTTATCCACCCAGTAAAATTAGAATTGTTTGAAAAGAAGTAACACCGTGGAGAACAATGTAATAGGACTCTGAAGCTTACAGCTTGAAACCTGTTAATTCGGTAAGACCACAAGAGTCCAGACTTGCAGTACAACTGCAACACCACTGGACAGGCATGCACAAGATCTTTCAGTGAGGACAAGGCTGTATTACTCTCCAAACCAGCATTCTAGAGACTTGCTAATGATTTTGCATTTTATTAAACACACAATAAGATACTTAAGGAGTGTGCATTTAATTCCAGTGTCTATTAAATCGTGTTCAAAAGCTGTGTATTTTCTTACAACACAACAGTAACAGTAAGGCAAAAATAGTATTTTATAGCTGGAATGATCTATCAGTTCAGTGTTACATAACATGCTATGAGGGGATGGCCAGATTAGATCCTGTAAAAACTGCATTTTATCTATGTTGGATGTGAAGTGCTCTCTCGGATGTGTCAGGATTGCAGATTTTCATTAGTGCTGAAAACAGCAAGTACTTTTTGTACCCAATCCAAAACAGTTCCCTAGGTTCAAGCAGTATAAAGTCCAAAAATAGAGACACTTCACAAATAACCTATATTTGGATGACTTTGGTTTGATTATGTGACCCTCAGGACACCACAATACATCTTCCCTCCCCTTGCCTGTGTCTACAAGTAGCATCTTTTTTGCAGATAAGCAATGGTGCAAGGAGCACAGCAAGGACACTTGAGAGCACACCAACAGAAATACTGACCCAGGGTTGCACTGGATGTAGAGAAAATGGCTGGCTTATCTAGGGATAGCACAACACATTGCCAGATCACTGTTCTACCCCATCTCCATGGGGCTGCAAATTTACAATGTATGTTATTACATATGCCTGAAAATAATGTGGTATATGGGGGAGTTCAGGGGGAAAAGGGAGAGAAGATAGACAGGAAACAAATCAGCTTCCTTCAAGGCTTATCATTTCTCAAAACACTTCTTTATCGTGACTCCACACAAACAGTGACACAGACCAAGCTTTCTTCTCCTCCTCCGCCTGACAATAAAAGCAATCAACACAACAAGGTGGTGACACCCATTTCTGAGGGGAAAATGCTTTTGATTTACAGTCGACTTCGTAAGAAATTGCCCATTATAAAGTGGATTTCCTATTCTATTGTCTTGGGGAGTAACAGGACCTGCTGTTTACAAGCCAAGGAGTAAAAGCACCTTTCCAGTCACATTACTGCAGCAACCCCTATACAAGGCTGCACACCTCACCCTTTCCAAGGGGATCTGTCCGCCCTGCGCCCTTCTCCCTTCCCTCACTATCCCGCCCGCTTCCTCCCGGCCGGGAGCGCGGAAAAGCCGCCGGGAGGCCCGGGACGGCGAGTGGCATGCCAGCCCCGTGCCCACAGCCCCGCCGCCGGCCGAGCCCCCTCCCCGGCCGCCATTCCCAAGACCGGCCAGTCCCGGCTGGAAACCCGCAAGCGACCCCGCAGGGGCTGCTGCCGCTGCCGCGCCGTGACCGCTCCGACAGCGGCCGGCTGAGCCCCGCGGCCACAGCGGGACAGCGCGGCCCCGCCCGCCACCGGCGCCCCGGGAGGATGGAGCCGAGCCCGGCCGGCCCCGCTCCCCGCAGCGGCGGCCCACGGTCTCTGCCCGCCGCCGGCCGCGACCTTGCGGAACGGCTCACCGCTCCCGAGCATCACCACCTCGCCCGGCCGGGCGGCTGCGGCAGCGCTCGGGGCGGGCGGGGGGCCCCGCCGCCAGCTGTCCGGGTGCGGGTCACCGCAGGCAGCGCCGCCGGCCGCGCTCCGAGCTCCCCGGCCCGACCCGCGCGTAGGGGCGACGGGACAGGCTCCGCTTCTGACATGTGCGCGCACCCCTCCGCCGGCGGCCCCGGCACCGGCCCCGGGCCCCGCCCGGCCGGGCCGCCCCGCTCACCTGCGCCGCCGCCGCCGCTCTGCGCCGCCCGCCCAGTTCCGCATCGAGCGCCAGCAGCGGCGCGCGCCACCGCCGCCCGCAGGGGGGCAGCGAGGGCGGGCGGAGCGAACCACTGGTGGCCAGCGCGGGGGGAGCCGCCTCGCCAGCCGCCCGCTGGGGGGCGCTGCAACCGGGCAGCGGCAGCTGGCGTGAAGGAGGCGGGATGTGAGGGGCGGGGAGGGATGTGAGGGGCGGGGAGGGATGTGAGGGGCGGGGAGGGATGTGAGGGGCGGGGAGGGATGTGAGGGGCGGGGAGGGATGTGAGGGGCAGGGAGGGAAAGAGCTCTCCAGACCAGGCTGCGTCAAGGGAACCGGGAACTCTTCATCCACGTGAAGCGTCGAGTTGGTGCCTTCAGGTCTCGTCGTGGCAAGCAGCAGGTGAAGCCTCGCAGCTAAGCCTGGCTCCGCACAGACAAGGACAAGCTGCCTTGCATTGAGTAGACAGAGTGCCGTGTACTTTCACCCTGTGTTCAGCTACCTACTTGCTGATTCGCTACTGGCTTCGTAAGATTATAAGCGAATTTGGTTATTAAAAGCTTGAGATGCAGCTTTTTATAATTCCTTCCAATCTCCTAAAAATCAGTACACTATGCAAGCAAATCCATTTATTTACAAAACCAAAATTATCCAAATAACCCCAAAACACAACCACGAGCACCACAAATAACCCACAGTTTTTTATATATGGGGTGCAAAATGGTGAAACACTATTTGGTATTCCTCATCTATACTCTGCCCACTGTAGTTCTGTATTTCAGAAATACACTCACTTTTTCTCGGTCCCCATTGATCTGAAGGGATCACAAGCAAATACAGCTGTTGGATAAGGGCACAGCCAGCCACTAACACCTCCCAAGACTGTAACTCAAGCACCCCAAGATTTCAGCAGTGGTAAGATCAGTAAAATGAATTTGCAATAGATCAGGTATAAAGACTTAGAGCAGCAGGACTGAGTCTCAGGCCTAGACAGCATTTTGCAAATGTAAAAGTACAAAAGGGTCACCAATCTCAAGAAAGGCTCATCCCTCATACCTGCTTACTTGAGCTCCATGGGCTAACCTGGGAAGCTTCTGTAAGACCAAAAATAATTCTGTACTGATTTGCATTTTCAGAAAAGTGAGAACATGAAGATGTAAACAAGGAGCTTGTATTTGACTAGAGGATAATGAAAAGGGATGCATAAAGCAGAGGGTGCTGGTTTGGGCCGGTGGAGTTAATTTTCTTCACAGTGGCTGGTACAGGGCTGTGTTCTGGATTTGTGCTGAACACAGTGATGATAATATAGAGATGTTTTTGTTACTGCTGAGCAGGGCTTACACAAAGCCAAGGCCTTTTCTGCTTTTCATGCTGCCATGCTGGTGAGGAAATTGGGGGGTGCATGGGAAACTGGGAGGATACACAGCTGGGACAGGTAACCCCAGCCCATCAAAACGATATTCCAGACCGTATGGCATCATGCTCCACATGTAAAGAGAGAGAAGGAGGAAGAGGGGAATGTTTGAAGAATGTTTTCACCACTGCCATCCACAACGTTACAGGTGGTACCATGAAAATCCCTCAAAATTACATGCAGTTTTTCTCTTCAAAATAAAGAAAATGCAGCTCAAAATGAAGAATATAAAGCTAGAAATTAAGCTGCAGCTCTTGACAGCCTCATTATTTAGCAAATCCCTCAAAAGCAGGGCCTAGCCACCCTCTAATCTACCCAGCATTGATGAGCTCTTGAGATCTGCTCATTACTCCCCATCTCATACCCCACTGCAGTCTCCCATAACCCTATTCATTCTCCCTCTAGTTTAGTAGATTCCAATTTAAATTTTATGCTCCAGAGTAACACAGAGGCTTCAGCAGAATAGCCTGTGGTGTGTTGCCTTGCTAAATTAACCATCACTTTCCCATTCTGGAAGTAGATCATCAAGCATTTAGGAAGAACCTAATTCTGGACAGCTCTGCTTTCCCCCATTGAGGTAATACACACGTTCAGCTATTCCTGGTGTTTCTCCTATAAATACATCAGAAATGAGCAGGTGTCAGGTACTGGTACTGAAATCCACTTGACAGTCAGAGGCTCACTGGACTCCCCTTTCAATTCTGGTGAGCCACAATATGCATAAAACTGAGTAGAGCACATGGAATAAAAGGGTTACATTGTGAATGTAGCTGTACCGATCGAGGTGAGGTGTATATGCATAATGCATGGTCTTTGTCATGCGCACTTAATCCACTTCACCAATTTGCCAGCTCTGGCACACAGCAAGGTGCGTACCCAGCTACAAATCTCATACTAAGACCAAAAGAAATTGCCTGGGGTTGCACTGCTATTTCTTTCTCACCAGTTCTTGTTTCTCCCCAACACATACACTCACTTTCTTACCAGCTTTGAGTTTGTTACAGCAAGAACTTATTCCACCCTCTTCCAGTCTCATGACAGCACATCAGAGAATGTCAAAATCCTGTATTAGGCTTTATTCTTTTATATAAACATTAACATTTTTCAAACAGATTAGTTAAAAATACAGATTTAAACAAGAATTTTTGCAATTGCAATGAGTTATAAAAAACAACAGATTATTTTACAGATTGTTACAAGTGCTTTACAAAGGTGCAGAGTGAAGGCCAGTGGCAGGGGACCAACCTCAAGTGCAAAATGGACACGATACCCTCACCACGGGCATAGCGCTCAGATAAACAGCCAAAAAAAACAACAAACAAACCAAAAAACAGACAAACAAAAAAAAAAAAAAAAAAAAACGAGCCATGTGAACCTATGCTCTTGGGATACTCACCGGGCAAGCAAACATAGACCCCTATGACAGAGAAGACTCATGAGACCAAGCTACCAGGATACTTAAGGTTACACCTCTGAGATCAGCCGTAAGATGTTTTTTCTTGGAAGATAAGGAACGTGTTTTATAACAGTATATTTCTCTTCCGTCAGACAAAATATTGCTGTAAATCCTAGAATACTTATGGATGTGGATACTTAAAACTCGGGCCATAAATCCAGTGTGGATCTCACAATGCCCAAGTGAAGAAAGGATACAAGACCCAAGTGTCCTTCTGAAGCAGTTGGCACTCCTCACACAGGAGGGACCTCCATATCCCATGATCATCACTAAAACCTTGAGCAAGTACCTTGGAAAGACTTTGGCAAAAGGAAGACGATGCAAGTGGATCTGATTACACCCAATATTCCTGCAGCCCATGATCTGAGAGTTGTACAGCCCACACCCTATGCAATGCCCACATATTTCACTAAATACAGTGTGTCTTCTCTCCTTGGTCAATACATCTTCACACCCACCTTGGAACACATACCACATGCTCCAGATTCTTGGAAGTTTTTGAGATCCTTCCACCACACCTACCTTGCCTAGGTACCAGTCCTACCAACCTGTCTTTCTCCTATTCCATCCCTAAAGATAAAATCTATGCCCTGGTTTGTTTTGAACTAAAGTTGTCCAGCTGTTAGCAAATCAAAGGTAAATTGAGCTGTCTGAGAACCACCAGGAGATAAAACTGTAATGCATTACATTAAAAAAAAATCCACTGCTTTATGCCTGACATCTTTCTGGTACACAAATGTTCCCTATCCAGAGGACCTCCTTGTTAGACAAAGGGCACTACACATTACAGGAATCCTTTTTCCGAAGGAGGGCCAGAACAAAGGGCAGCTCTAGAGATGAAGTCTCATAACAAAGAAATAAAAGCTACTTCTCTTGGAATCATTGTAAAGGGCAGCACATTCAAGAGATTTTATTTATAGGAAGCCCAGTGAAACCCCTAGAACATCCACACTGACTTCCCTGAGCTCCTCAGATCCAGGTACACTGGGGACCCTGCAAAAGCCTTTTGAGCTGGGTTACTCTCAACAGAGAGCTTTTGGCAAGTTCCTGCAAATTCATTTTCATAATCAGCGAGAAGAGGATCAATGGGCAAACCCTCAGCATCTGCTCAGAGAAAAGAAAGACTCTGAAGAAAAAGGAGCTGTGGGGCAGGGGGAAAGGTCTTCATTTCTACCGTTTTCGAATGTTTCACGTTATTCCTTTGGGGTACGGGCACTACATCGAAATCAACCTCTCCGTCTGATCTACCCCAGCTGCCTCCTGCATAGTCTCATGACAACACTGAAACCCCAGGCTCATCACTCCCTGCATGCCCAGCCCAGGGGTCAGTGCTTTGGAGAGGGGAGGCTGGCTTCTCATTAGCAAAGGCTGGGAGATGGCATTATGTCAGCATGTCAGCGCCCTGGGAGCATGCAGTCACTCATGCACATCCCAGATTTCTGAGAGCAGAGGCGGCAGTTTCTTGTCCTGCAGCCGGAGGGCAAACACCTGTTCAGAGTGGACACTGCTCAGTGTCCGAAGACTGACCAGCTTCATTAACATCCGTGGAAACATCAAGCGGTCCTGCAGGGCCAAACAGGCAGCTGTTAGTAAATTCACCTAAAACTTCGTTTAAAAAAAAATAAATTACCACAACTGATGATATACTGTAACCATAATCCTTCCTTCCCCTAAACCGAGCATTCTCCAGGAGGATGCAGTGTGAAAGAACACAAGTAGTACATCATGTCCCAGGACTTTCCATGCTGGCTAAACTATGGAATATGATACAGGACAGCAGATTGTGACAGCTCACAAATCCTGTGTTTACAGCTGCTATCAAAGAGCCACAGAAGGGACAAGAGCAGAGAAGGGACAAGCAGTACAGGCAGCAAGAGACCTGTTACAGACAGTACTGCAGGAACTCGGCCTGCATAAACACAAAATCCGCTCACATCATCACTGGAGATGTTCTGGTCAGGCACTTACATTTGGTCTGTTGATGCAAATGTAAGAATGAAGCGCTTCCACATAGGTGTGCTGCAGCCTCTCCACCAGGGACTGGTCCTGCACATTCGGTCGGTCTGCCAAGAAGCAGGTTAGAAGTAAGCAGATTAGATGTAAGCAGATTGCTACAGGCAGCTTCGCTGGATTTAACATCTCTGTCTAACCCCACTTCCTCCTATGGTCTCTTCCCAAAACCTCATCTTGCATTCACCCAGCACAGCTGGGAGATATATCCATGACACTGTGGCAGCTGTGTCAGTTGCCTGTAACTGTTCTTTCTCAGTGATGTCTACTCCACATGGGGAGTCTGATCCAACTCCTATAGAGGTGGGAGGTTAAGAGAGACCAAACACACTTACATAGTGCTATTTGGTCTCACATTCCTGTCCCAGAGAAAATGAGAAGCTGCCTATTTGAGAGCAAATGGGAAAGTCTCTCCAGTAGCTGAGCCAGCTAGAAAATGGGAACAAAAAACCCAGTCAATTAATCAGGTCACAACACAGAAAAGTAGAGGTGGCTTCTTGGCAAAGCCCAGTCCTGGCCCAGAGTGATACTGCTTCTTGTCCAGAGTATGTTTGCTTGCCCACTAGATGTCACTCATGCCGTGGGACCTGCATCACACCAGAGGTGCCAACACATTAAGGGGGCAATAAAATAGCCATTTCTAAATGAGGAAGATAAATATTTGCTGACTTTTCTACACACTTTTCCAGCAGTGGGGAGTTCGATTGCCTTTGGAAGTTGCACTAGATAATTCAGAATATAATTAATAATATGCGCCCTTTATCACTAGACTGTATACACCCTCTTACTCCTTTTCTGCTTGTAACGTTCCTTCACTGTACTTTCTTTGCCCTCTGACTCATTGCTGCAGCTCTTCAGATCTTCCTGGCTTTTTACCTGCAGAGAAAATGTTGATGGCAATTAAAAGTGCATATTCAGCGTCATTAAGCTGTAGCTCATTCATTCCCTTTGAGAACTCAAAGATGGGGTTAATGAACTCAAACTGCAGACCTGCAACAAACAGAAGAGAACAAGGTGAGGCAGTAACAATTGTCTCCTCTCTCTTCCCCCCCCCTTCATGGAAAAGGCTGACAGAAATCCACTCCAATACACCAGGGAGTGGGGAGGACAGACAGGGAGGGAAAAGCCCTTATGCTCCAGTGAATCCTCCCTTTACATCCACTACTGGTGAGCACCAACAACAGTGGCTGAGGAGTCAGGTTCCAACTGTAAAATGACACTATTTCTGGGTTTTCCTAAAGCCTTAAATGCCCCACAGCATATTACTGGGCAACAGCTAAAGGAACATAATATCAGCTATCAGGTAAGTCCATCAAAACATCAGAAGGCCACAAGCACATCTTTACTTTCCACTCTTACACCATCACCTCCTTCACACGCAGTAGCCTTCATGCTTTCAAAAAAAGCTTTAATCCCATGCTCCAGATTCATCTCAAGTCTGTCTGAGCTGAAAATATATAGTTCCAAGAACTCTGAACTATGCCATTTCCTTCAGCTCAAAGAACTGGGAGGCCCGAGGCAGAGCCTGACTCAGGCTTCCAATCACCTCATTTGACAAATGCACTCAGACAGAAATGCACTGATACTTACAGCCATAACAGAGACCACTGTCAGATCAGGGCTCTTTGTACTATGTAATCAAGCCAAAAACTTCAGACCTTTCCTCCAAAACATCCAAGTTTCTAACTTCCTACATTACAACTGCATCAGAAAAGGAGGAACAAAATGGAGGGAATCTTTCTGGCTGCCTGCTTTTTGCCTTTCTAATAACCTGAAGAAAAGGCTACCAGGAAAAGCATCAAAAAGAAAAGTTATATAAAAGCCATCTCAAGTATAAATAGTTAAATAGGTACTCAAGGAATTTTTTTTTTATAAGCCAAAGGACAGCTAAAGTCTTGTTTTTAGAAATGCTGAAAATACACACTTCTTGTTACTTCATCTGAAATTACAGACACGCATAGCACCCAGAAAAACAAGACTTCAGAAATCACAACACCACCAACTACCATATAGTAGGATGATAAAATGTCTAAAGCAATCTGCGGGACCCTCAGTGCACAGTACAGACTTTGTATCAACTGAGATGTAATCAAAGTAATGTCATCACTCCAAGCATCCATCTGGATTAGCAAGTGATACACTTGCAAAAGAGAGAAGACTGTGGTTTGAATTGGTATGATCTAATACAGCTCTACCACCATATCACATCTATACCAGCAAAGAAGTTCACACCAACTGCTAGTCCTAGGTGGACACTTGCAGCAATATTTTCATGCTTTAAGAGCCCAGACTTTGCCAAGAAAATAGACACCTAGAAAAAGGCATGAACTGAGCTAGTACCATATGTTAAAAGCAAAAAGAAATCGGTTTGTTGAGCTATTAATTTGGTGCTGTTCTAAACCTCTCACCTGACCCCACAGACTATTTCCAGCCACCCACATTAAAAAGGAAAACATGTAAGAACACAAGAGACTGGGGAGGAAGAAACACCTGTCTAATGCACCACCTGCTTTGGCGAAGTCATCCCGATTATAGCTCAGGTCCTTAAGAAAGGTGATGCTCTCAATCTCTGGATTGTAGCGCCGAGATGTCTCCAACAACATCACCTGAAGACAGAAACAGATAAACTTGATTTGAAAGCAGGAAAAATGTTACAACATCAAAAATTTGCTGACTGTTGAAGCATCTTTGAAAAAAAAAAAAAAAAAACCAAACAAAACCACTCCAGTTTCTCTCAGTGCTTAAAAATTCCAAGATAAAGTCTGATGCCATCCTTTGTGGTGTCTGCTTCTGGGAAACGGGAAATTCCTGCTTACCACTACCAAGGCAGTTGCCTCATTCTCTTCCTGTATAACCAGGCACTGCAGTACAGAACCAGGCATTTTGCCAACATAACCTGGTACTGCAGTAATGGTCCCATTGCTGAGGTCCTTCAGTCTACCATCCTCAAAAAAGGGATGGAACTAGTTCTCAAGGTGGGTAACTCCAAATTCTTTCATCTCTGCTACTATGTACTGTGGTGGAGTCAAACCCTTACCTCTATGGTAGATGTCTTCAGTAAAGCAATCTGATCTTCCCTGGTGAGCTCCAGGAAGCCAGGTAATTGCTTGGCAAAGTCCACGATCTCTTGCACAGAGATAATTGCAAGTTCTGTGAAGTGAGCAAAACGCTGCTGCCTTGCTTCACGGTTATTTGGATCAGGAATCTGGGGCCATGGCTGTGGGAATAGGAACAGACAGCATGTATTTGTGAAAGATGGAGCCAGGGCAAAAAGAGAAGATTAAGTGAACAAGGAAAGAAAATGACAACTTCAGAACATCATCCTTTGCTATTCTTTACAGAGCTTTAGCACACAGACGCAATGTCTAAAGTAACTGTTTTCCCAAATATTCTACCTAAAACATAACTGCCCAAACTTCACTTTTTCTTATTCTGGGTACACTGGTGGAGACTTTACCGTCACTTTGAGCCTGTCTGTGAAGGAGCGCTGGTTGCACTGCTGCTGAGCAGCCACAAGCTTTTTTATCATGCTCAGCTGTTCCGGCGTCAGCTTGTGGGAAGGGCTTGGCGGATTTGGAGGGTTTGGACGAACCACAACTGTCCGAGCCTGATCGTCTTCCTGCTTCTTCAGTTTCTTCAGTCGGATCTGCTCTTCAGACAGAACATCTAAAGCAGGAATAGCCCGTGATCAATCACAGGAACACGATGGAAACCACACCAAACACAGGGTAATGTGCTATGGATGGAGAGGCAGAGATCACAGCTGCCTGTACTGGGCACAGCAGAGTGTACACAACACAGCAGACAGTGATACTTATTTGTGTCTCACTCTATTCCCCACTTTAAGTTCTTCCATTGCCTTTCTTCTAATCATACTGTCATGTAAAGTGTTCACAAAAGGCAGAAGTTTCCTTCATGATGCCCTGCTGATCTCAGAAAAACAACAGTGACTTTCCCCACAGAGCAGTTCCCTAAAATGTCATGTTACAACAGATTTCAACAGGTGGTCCCTTCATATGCCATAGTGCGTTCACTGTATTTTATACTACCCAGCTGCTATGTCCTTTTTCAATATTGTTAATTTAACAGCTTGTGTCATTTCACCCTCTTCAAAGATCAGAGTCAGTCTTCGACGGAGTTTGAAAGGATAATAATAAGGGAGGACCGGGTGGGGAAGGTTAAGCTCAAGGGCAGCCTGGGCTGCAGTGACCATGAAATGGTGAATTTCAAGATCCTTGGAGCACAGGAAGTTCACTGGCCAGGACTTCAAGAGAGCGGACTCTGGCCTCTTCAGGGATCTGCTTGGTAGAGTACTATCAGATAAAGTGCTGGTGGGAAAAGGGGCCCAAGAAAGCTGGTTAATATTCAAGGATCACCTCCTCCAAGCTCATGAGCAATGCATCCTTGTCTCTAAATTGGAATAGCATGGATTTGACAGATATTTCACTTGGAGGATAAAGGATTGGTTGGATGGTCACAGTCAAAGAGTTGGGGTCAAGAGCTCAATGTCCAGGTGGAGACCAGTGACCAGTGGCATTCCCTGGGTGTCAGTATTGGGTCTGATGCTGTTCAACACCTTTGTTGGTGGTATTGACAGTGGGACTGAGCACACCCTCAGCAAGGCTGCTGCCAACACCAGGCTGTGGGGAGTGATTGACACACTGGAGGGAAGGGAAGCAGAAAATTGGGGAATAAAAGCACCTCTGTATCTTCAGGAACAAAGATGAATAAACAAAGTTTGACTTTAAAAAAAAGATTTTAAAAGTCCCGAAAGACTGTCTGGCCATTTTTTTTTATGCACAGATAACATAGAAAACAGAGGAGGTTGTAATGAGGCAGGTTTCAGTCTCTTCTGCCATGCCCACAGTGAGAAGACAAGAAGAAATGGCCTTAAACTGAGACAGGGGAAATTCAGATTACGTATTAAAAAAAAAAAAAATCATTGTTAGGCCATGTATTGGAACAAGCTGCTCACAGAGGTGATGGAGTCATCATCCTTGGCGGTGTTTAAGAGGTATCTGGATCTGTGCTGGCTGATAGGGTTTAATGGTTTAAGGGTTACAGTGGTACTGCTGGGTGGACACTTGGACTTCATGATTTTGAAAGATCTCTTCCAAGTTTGATGATTCTATAGCTGCTACACAGAAAAGCAGGCCCTAAAACTGAACAAGTATATAATTGCACTTCTTAAAAGAATCATGTTAAACAAAGACAAGAACTGGAGAGCTACTGTAAGACAGCATCCTCGGGATTGGAAGGACAGACAAAGAATATACCACAGTCAAGCTGAGAGTAGCCTTTATCCCTGACTTCCAACAGGGAGGATGCATGCACAGGTACATGCACCATGCACAAAATTTACAATTCTAACAGTGAAGGCATTTAATACTATTACTAAAATAAGGGGGATCTGTAAGATTAGAGAATGCTTCCTACCATGTTAGTATAAGGAGGGAAGTAATTGATCCAAGAGGTTACAGTCCCTCATCTTGGGACTCAGACGCACAGAAAAATTTACATCTGGTAACGGGCTACTTGGCTACTAATGAATCTTGAAAACTGCCTATGTGTAAGCTCCTACACCATGCTAAATTCAAAGCAATCTAACTTACTTGGTTTGCCAGGAAGGAATTATTTAACCTCATGGTTCACACTGGCTTAAGAACAATAAACTGGCCATGAATAACTTCAGTCTGGGAATTAGAAGAATGTTTCCAGCAATTACTAGGGGGGAAGTTCTGGAACGACCTTCCAAGTGAAACAGCTGGAGGAAAAAGACCTCAGTTTCTGTCAAAATTAACAAGGCAAATTTGCAGTGGGGATTATAGTGTTGACAAGAATTGCCAAGTCCTTGATAATAACACCAAGACTCCTTTTGACCTAATTTCCCTGAGCTGTCTTCAATATAAAACAATGACTAAATGCAGAAACATACTGAGGCTCTCTGCTTCTCTTGTGTTGCAGGTAGATATAAAGTGAACAAGTAGTCTTACTACATTGCTTTTCAAATACATTGGTTTTGTAACTCTCAGGAACTGGGTGTTGGGGTAAAGGCAGCATATGTAATGCTGATACAAACCAGGGAGACAAAGATACTGATGTGCTGCGTTTCATGCTGAAAAACTGAACAGCACGTCTCCTAGCTCACTGGGACTTAATTTTTGCAGAATTATGTTACAGGATGTTTCTAAAATACCCGCTGTTCCTAGCTGTTCTGGCTGCTGGATGTCAGGAAAGAAGACTTCACACAGATCTAACATTAATTGGGCATCCATTTAGTCAGTCTTGATGAGCAAAGGGATGAAACCGGGATGCCTCAGCCAAGGAGGGCTGTTCCTGATATCCGAACAGAAATACTGGTGAATGTTTAGAAACAGCAGCATTATGTGATAAAAATGGCAGAGTTCACTAAAGGGAGCAGTGAGATCAGCTCATGCACAAACACAGCTGCAGCACTGTGGTGTGGCTGTTGACCTCTGTTGCAAGCTCACAGTAGGGAGCAAAGAAAAGTGCCTGCTGTTCAAGGAGCATGATGACCTATCTTACAGTCCTGATCACAAGCCTGAGTTTACTGACACACTTGACAGCATCCTAAAGAACACGTGAGTCTTTCCTCTGCTGGCATATTCCGTGAGTTCTTACAGGAAATAAAGCAGGTCTGGGGCTTTCAGCACACCAGTGGTGTTCCACTAACAGCCTCACCTCCCCACTTGATCCTTGCTCAGCTCTCAGTGACTTCCCACGCACATTCCAACATACAGCCTGCACGGCTTCTATATCCCCCTCTCCTCAAGCACTCACACTGCCTCCTGCCTTACAGCCACCATCCCCACAGCCCTCCTGCCCCATCCCAACCCCCCAGTACCCCAGTGCCCCGTGGCTGCACTCACACTGCTCCCGCATGCCGGCCTCCTGGCACTTGCGCAGCCGGCACTCCTGGCACTTGCGGCGCATGTACATGTCCATCTCGCACTTGCCGCCGTTCTTGCACACGTACTGCGCGCCCTTGATGACGCTGCGGCGGAAGAAGCCCTTGCAGCCTTCGCAGCTCAGCACGTTGTAGTGGAAGCCAGAGGCCTTGTCCCCACACACGCTGCACACTTCGTTTCCCAGCATCTTAGGGGCTGGGCCCTTCTTCCGCTTCAAGGGGGGATTTTCTACCAAAATGAACAGTAGTGAGGAAAAGAAACAATAGAAAACACAAAGACATGAAGGAAGTGAAATGTTTGCAGCTGACCACCCCATTCCTGACAAAAACCAACATCCTCACTCAAACCCACTATCTCCCAAGCACATGGATGAAAAGATACACACACCCTTTCCACACACACCCCTTCTGGGCAAGCAAGTCTTCTGCAACAAACTTGGTGGTGTAATCTACGAGGTTTTCCCTCAACTATGTAAGTACATACAGCTTCACACCTGTTCCCCTCTAAAACAGAGTGAAAGAGCCAGAACACAATCAGGGCAAGTATTATTCTGCATTTTCCAGTTACAGTTAAGTTACCAATGTGAGAAAGGACCTATAAAAAAGTTGAGCTGAAATCCAAGATGGTGCAGAAAGTAAATTTCTGAAGAACTCACCTCCAGTTCTCTTCTATTCTCTGCCATACTCATGCACAAGAATAAGGAAAAATGTCTCCTCAATTCAATAGTGACAGAAAACCAGTACTGAAACTGTGACCCTACAACAACCAGACTGAGCAGGCAAATCCTGTAACTGGAACACTTGGGAAAACTTTCAAGACAGAAGTTTGTGGAGTTAGGGGCAATAAACAGACAAGCAGTACACTTCACAAGCTCTGTAAGTCTTTGGAACCCTGAAGCCATCATTTCCTCTTCAAGAGGAGAACTCCCCACTCCTAAAACTGAAACACTCTCATAGAGTGATAGCCCATTTACTAAAGCCTCTTCCATCTGAAACATGGAGCCTTCACTACTGCTTCACATTTCAGATGGTCTTATGCAGCAGCTCCCAATTCTTTCTACATCATTCTGGCAGATCTTAATCATACCAGTGGCTCTGCATTCTGGAAACATCTTTGGTCTGCTCCAACATACCTTAAGCATTCCAGTCAAATGCTTGCCAATATTATATATGCATTTTCTCCCTATTTAATTCTAGCTATGTTGACATCTGACATTCTACACAGCTCCTAGTGCAGGTATTTTTCTGTATGTCAGATACTATAGATTCTTCTACTGCAGCTGTTATCAAGACATGCTGGTTGTAATCTTTAAAAGTCTCCAGATGATGTTTAGATATGCCTGGAAAGCCTATACACTGAAGTTAATTCTTAGTTTGAAGGACAAGGCTATGAATTTCTTGATCAGCATCAGGGTTACAGTTGCATGTCTCATTTTTGTACTTACTGTTCTAATACTTCTATCCTTACTCTTGTTTACACTTACTATTCTGTTCATGTTCCTGAAATGGTAACCAGTTTCAGGTCAGTCTCAGAAATTATTACTGGTGTTCCTCACTACAAGTTAGTTTTCAGTCCTAAGTATCTTGATGTTGACTTTCAATCACACTGACTTTACAGAGGCCTGGAGGTCATTCATTTTGGCCTGCACTTCTCATTGCACACTGAACAGCAAGAAAATGTCATCAGAAAGGTTAAATCTCTGATATTCTCCTCTCTTGATGAACTACATTGCTCTTTACACAATATATTACCAAGTGAAAGTTATGCAATGCCTACAGTTATTTCAGATTACTTAGTATAAACACATGTAATGGCAGACTAACTGGTATAACAACTTTGCTGAAGCCTCAAGAGATGTTTATATGCTTCTGAGAAACAACAGAGTAATCCAATAACTTCCACAGATAAATCTGTCTATCTTTCGGATTTCTCAGCTGTCTTTAAGACTTTACATAAACATCTTATTACCTATTCTTTGACTGCTTTATTGAGACATAGATAGGCTTACTCTTTGATCTGTGCAAATTATTTTCCATCTCTGAACCTGAAGCATTTTATTTATATAGATGATTATTATCATTTTCTGTAGTCAAAGATAACACAGAAATGATGTAAGATATTTCAAGTATGAATGCCACCTCTGAACCTTAGCTCTCATTAGGGTCCTCCTTCCTTGGTAGATACCCTATTTATTAAATGTTTTCCACATTTTGTGGCTTTTTTTCCTGAAAGAATGGACAGCCTTTATCTTGTATAGATTTAGTAAGAATTTTTGCATACCTGCATGCTCAGGGGGGTTCTCTGAGCCAGGGAAGAGCGGAAGCCCTTCCTCCTCCATCTCAAATACACTTGCCACCCTCTTCCCATGATCCTGTGTGCTGAGTTGAGTGGGACCCATGGAGGCCACACAGGAAGGGCTCGCTATAGTCTCATCGCTGCAGCATTGTTTCTGCCAAGCAAGGGACCACAGGCATCTATCTTCAAGGTCCTTAGTTTTTCTCTGCTACTGAAAGTAAGGAAGTACCTGTGGAAAAAACAAACAGATGCAAAAGAGGCAAGAGTTCAACTACTGACACTATTAACTTCCAAAATCTATGACAAGCTGTTTCACAAGCAAGCTTCAAGATTTCATTTCCATAATTAGCTTTGTTTTATCAATGTTTATACTCTTGAAATACAGTATTTTAACAAACTGTGTTAAAAGGTACAAGACTAGCATATCCAAGTGCAAAACTATTCTTTCATTGCCAACGGATTTATCAAGGAAGGACAAGTCTTCATTAATGCTAACACTACCAGTGCACTTCATCCCTGATCTCTCCAAGTGTGTAAGAGGGAAATTTCTGGCATTATCACCAGTGGCCTTTATTAAAGCTTCCAGTAACAAACAACTCAGTGCTGCCAGCTTCCCCTGAATTTTGGTGCATGTATTGCACAGCATATTGAGAATTGGAAAAGAGATTTTTGATACAATTATTTAGCAGACTAAAAAACATTGAATTTCCCTCTTACTATCAGTAGCCAAAGACTGTGACAAAGGTTGATGATGCATCAAAGATAAGGATGACAATCCTCTCCTCACCTACAGCAAGAAACTGAAAGCCAGCATCCTACCTATAAGAAATGGCCATGATGCCATTCTCAGGAAATAGATTAACCACCAACCTTCTGAGGACACCCTTTTTTGGAACCTAGAAACCATACTGAAAAGCATCTTCATTATACAGCCCTGACTCCACTACAGAGCCTGAAACTGGAAAGCAAATCCAGCCACTTTTTCCAAAAAGCCCCAACTGCACAGAAAAGGACACTACTCATGGACCCTGCTTGTTTGATCACACAGATTCAGTGAAACTGATGCAAATTGCCAATGTAAACACCCCTAATCTGATTGAACATACGTTGATCTTAACTCAACTTATGATTTACCAATGCAAGCTAAAGAAATTAACTGATTTAAAAAGCAGCTACGTGAAAGGCCTGTACCAGTCTGAATGATTGAGTTCAGGACTGGAAGCCTATCAGTCCCTGAAAGACAAGAGGTGACAGCTCTGAAGCAGCCCAGACACAAGAGCATCAGGCAAGCAGGGGCATGCCTCACACACTGTAGTGCTGACCATGAAGAGGCAGAGAACCACTGTCCCAGCTCCCTTCTTTCCCCCTGCATATTTGGACCAGACCATGCAACTTTTCTTAGAACTTCAAGAGCAAAGACAAAAGCAATGCTACCCAGTACTCAAACAGTTCTTAAGTATAAAAGCAAGTCACACTGTCCGGCCTGCTGAGCTCCTGTCATCTCCAATTACACTGTGGATGCAGGTGTTAAAACCCACAGGGCACATTAATTCATGTGACCTTTGTAAACACAGCCTCAGACTGCATCAGGAATTCAGAGCTCCCTTCCCCGAGGGACCTGGAGAAACAGACTATCTAGGATAAAAGCAGTGATAGCAAATATGAAACACAAAGCTACAGACAGAAAGAGACTAGGGAGACTACAACCTAACTGATGTGATTTGGAACCAATTCAAATAAACTCATGGTCCCCAAAAGAACAACGTGGCTACCGTAACCAATGTCTTTAAGGCTTCTCCCAAGGAAGTCTTGCAGAATTTGAAAACCTTGTGGAAGCAGCACAGAGCATCAGATGGAGATGGGAACTTTACTGTAACAAATCTAAACCCGACTTGTATTCCTAGTCCTATGTAAGCTCCTCACCGATGCTGACACAGATGTCTCTGGACATGTTTGGACATGAAACAAGAAAGCTAAGCGTAAGCCTCTGCATCTCCACATTCCTTTAAACCATGCTAAAGACTCACTCAAAAATTAATTATTGTGCAGAATGAATCACCAGCAGCACTACTGCAGCAATTTTTCAAAGGAGGACTTTGATCCCCCAGCTGGGGGACTGAGTGACAGCGCTCAGGGCCCAGGCCTTCAGTTCAGTGACCCATTCTTAGTGCAACTCAGCCACAACTGAAGCTTATTCCAGAAAACAAAAGAGGAAGGTACAGTCTGATGGGATTTCAAAACTGTGTCATCTGCACAATGACTGACAATGCAAGAGTGAAACTTGCTGTCAGCAAGACATCTGGAGCCCAAAGAGGAGTGTCAGAGATTGCAAGCTACCACGGAGGGGACTATAAATCCATGTGCACATCCAGGACACAGCAACTGATAAGCCACTGTCTGTGCTGTAGAACTACCCCATGTGTTCCGGCTTTGTGCACCAGCCTCCAACCTTCCCAAAACAGAATGGGCCAGACAGAAAAGACTGCTTGTCTTCTTTGCTCCAAAGACACAGCTTTTTTTTTTTTTTTTGGTAGGTGCAATAACAGTTGCAGGCTTCAGAAAACCAACCTAACCACGAACAGCAGCACTCTGGTGCTAGGTAAAGAAACCTAATGAGCATTTTCCTCAGAAGCACACAAGTGAGAGGCTGTATGACTGTATGACTAGGCCTGAGACTTAGTTTTCACAGAAATGCATGAGGATTGTTTTTAATTGACTAAAAATCTTGTCGAGTTTTGAACTAATAAACATATTATTAGAGATTCACACCTCCCAATTTGCACCACCACTTCAACTAAAAATGCAGAAAGGTGATGCAAGGCATAACTGCAAGAGGGAACACTGTCTTCTTGACATAGTCTGCTGTGCTGCCTCCCACTGTCTGTCTCAACTTCAGTTTTAGAAACCAGGACCGGCCATGTGACAAAAGATGAAGCAATCACTTCTCTCTAATGCAGCATCTTGAACAGGGTGACCTGATGAGCAGAAATACTCCAGTGAGGAAACATGTGGAGATGAAAGGCTGAGGGAAACAAATCTGCCAACTCTTGCCACCCATGTCTCACACACAACACTAAACACCTCTGAAATGTGCCGCTATCAGCTTTACCCTGCTCCATTTCTTCCATCTCCGTTCTTTTCTGAGACAAAGACCAACTCAGATACTGATGGTCTCCAGGTCAGCACTCTTACAACAAAGTACTGGTTTTTTCAGAGACTAAATGTGGCAGCCCTGCCTCTTGCACCTCATGCTAAATGCCAGAAACATTCATCACTTCCTCCAGCAACAGTCTCATCCCATTCCCTCAGTTGAGTCCTCTTCAAAGCCAGCTGAAGCATTTACACATTGTTCTGGAAGACTTTGATCTGACTTGCCATCAACTCACTAAGCTACAGAATATACCCACCTACTGTCCCACATTCATTGAGGACAAGTAAAGGAGATACCATTGGGCATCGCAGCACATAAAGAAACTATATGAGCCAGATACAGTTACTGTGACACTTCTGCTAAACAGTGCTGTCCTCTCCCTGGTATTCTTATTTTAGCACTCTCTGTGAGAAGTTTAATGATCAGGAACCAGACCAGATGCAAGCACATCTCTGAAGAAACTGTACTGTGTAACACATGAATAATCAGAGGAATAGTACAATGAGCCCTTCACCTCCAAATAATGGATGCTCAGAGGAAATAGTAGCTTTTTAGGAAGTTTGTTCAAGTGCCTGTGGTCCTTCAAACAGGATTTACTCATCACAGTCCTGGCCCTGCAAATTACAATATCTTACAGTTTCTGCCAAGGCAAAAATATATAGCTATGTTTCAGTTCTGTATTGAATCACAAGCATGCACTCTGCAGCATGTCAGCATCAGCAGAAGAGACCTTACATTTGTATACATATGCTAACATGACTGTGCTCACTGCATGTCAAGAGGACTGCGCCTCTGTGCATGAGCCTGATAGGCTGTTGGTGAACAAATACATCTGACAGGAAGGGCTATCTTTCAGAGGTAACTAAAGCAGGGATATAATTTGTCATTTTGTCTTCTAAATGTGTTCTGATACACAATACAGATTCACACTGGGTGCTAGTATTTATGTCTGAAAGCTGTGCTCACAGCAGTGCCTAACGACCTCTGCTGAAACCTAAATGCACAACTCACACAGTGATGATGCCACCTTGGGTATCAAATGCTGGCTGCAGATCTAAATGGCCAAGAAAAAACCCACCAGTTAGACTGAGATTTCACAGGACCCTACAGCACCAGCAGAGAACTAAGACCCTTGAGAGGCACCACTGTTCCAATCCTTTCATACAGAGTAACCATACTTTGTGACCTAATTCTCTTCCTATACTGTGTCTGGCGTCACAGCCAGAGTATTTTCACAAATCTTCCCTAGGATCTTGGTACTACCTTGTAGCTGTTTCAAAGAAACAAAGATTATTCCCAGCTCATGTTGGCTCATTCTTCCTCCTTTCCTCTACATCATCACATTTCTCAAGAAATGCTGAAACAGATAGCAGGTCTATGAGTGAGGCGAAAATATACATATAACAGGTTTCAATTAGGAAAAAGTTGAAAAAGACACCTTGTACCTTTCAAGACAGAAAAAGAATCTGTCACTTTGAAAATGAAGTAATATTACATGTGAAAACTGTCAAAACTCATGAGGAAAAATAATAACCTTCAGATTGACAATGGGAGGGACAAGCCATGAAAAAGCAAAGTGTGAAAAGAAGTGCAACAGGATACTGTAAAGAATGATTATGAACAGTATGTTTACAAAGAATGGAAAAAACAGTTCTGCAACTCTCAGGGAACAGACTAGCTCAGTGCCCCTGCTGTAAATCCCTCTCTCAGAGTACTGCAGGGACACAGTTTGAAATCGCATTATCCATTTTGATCTCCCAGAAGCATAAAGGCAACCACAAACTGGAAGGAGTTTGAGAGCCACCGTCAGTCCCAAGCTGATAAAGAAAAGCTACAGCCTCCTGATTGCTTTCATTTGCTGTCCAGCTAAGCTTCAGCTGACCATGAGCAGCTGTCCAAGATTGTAGCACTGCTCTGTGACCCTTTTAAGTTGTTGCCACCATTGACAATTATGCAGAAGAGTCCTACAAGTCACTCGCAGCTGCGCAGCTGCATTCCGGTCTCTTGCCCTCAAGTTAAGGGTCTTATTCCCACTTCTCCCTCTCTAGCTCTGAGTTTCAGAGCCTGCCTCCCCCTGCCCCCTGCCTTACTTTGGGTTTTACTTCTGCTGCTGACCAACTGCTTTATTATCCATGACTGCTGAATCCTGGCATGGCCTTTGCCCAGGCATTTGTCTCTTCCTTTGAAGTGGGCTCACTGTGGCATCCAGCTCTCGCTCGGTTTAGTTTGGTCTCAACACAAAGCATGCTGTCTCTTACCCAGGTCAGGTATGGAAACCACGGTAAAGTTCAGAGAACAACAGCAGAAGGGACTAACAACTGAAAAGATTAAAATAAGCAAATGCATGTCACTTGGTTGAAAGAGTACTGGGAAGAAAAGAAAGGTGTAACAATGGTGTTTCCTGGAATGTGTTACTCTGAAATACAGCATGCCTAAAAGAACACTGAGGAGGGAAAAGTCTGGCTACTATAGAAAAACACCCTAAAGCTGAGTTCTAGGAGACTGGAAGTCTCCATAACTTTCCTTCCAGAATTAGACCTTATAATTACAACCAAAATGCAGAGAGTTCTATGGACATTTCTGAATCTGAACTTAATATGACTTAGCTATTCTGTGGATGAAGAGTGTCTATTATCGACAAACAATAGCAACAGAAGTTCCAAGCCAATTTCACCCTGTATCAGGCAAGAAGGAATATAGGACCAAAACAAGTGAACTAAATGGGCTAGTGAACAAAGTGAACTAATATCATAAGGCACAGCTGTACAGCCAAACAGAATGCAGTAAATCACAGCAGAATAAGCCCAAAAGACTTCTGCTTTGCTTCACATAAAAAACCCAAACAACCTAACTTGTTCCTTGTCCGTGATCTGCAAAATACAAGATTTGTTTCTTTCCTGCAGGAGTCCTGTGGACTCCCTCAGTTTGGAAACATGGCTTCCCAAATTTTAAATCAGATGATGACAGAATGTGCTGACTTCAGTCCTACCCAGGACACCACAGGCTCTGCAAAGCTCACCCCAAACAGCAACTGTTTTGCAAGTCAGCTCTCCTGTTCACATGCCTCATCCAGCAGCACAAGCTCCCTGCTCTCACCTGCCTCTCATTATACCTTGCCTAGCAAAGGCTGAGGTTTTGGGTTTGCCCTTCCTTTCAACTCTTGGTTTCTGCCTGATCAAAGAGAGCCATGTCAACACAAGGAGCAAGAGGAAAAGAGAGCATACATGTGACTGCTTTCAGGGTGGGTAAGATCCTGAAGTGGGCTGTGCCTTTATTTTTCCTTCTCCCTCTCTCCCAACTGCCAGATGTCCTTGGTTCTGCAACTGAGAGGAGGAGAAAGGAGATGAGGTTACTGGAGTTCATTCACACTGCACACAGGGCTGCTCTCGCCTCTCTTCCTGTTTGCAAGGAAGTATTAGTCCCGTTGACAAAGAGAGACAGAAACAATCAGACAAGTGGATAGGGGAAGAGGGAGAAAAAGAGGGAAGGGAGGGAAACAGGGAGAGAGGGGGAGGGAGGAAGGAAGGGATTATGGTAAGAAGATAGACTTTTCCCTGGTTAATGAACTGGAAATGAGTAACAAGTGATATCAGGAGTGATGTAGACACCTTGCTGCCATGAAATTCCTTTAAAAGGCCATTGACCCACGTTCCTTTGAACTCTGGAACACAACACAAGCCTGATCTGGGGAAAAAAAAATCTCTAGCCCCTTCCACCCCCTCTTCTAAGTTTTCTACTGTCACCTCAGCTTTCAAGCTTCTGGCTAACCTAGAGCATAGCCATCTCAGGAACCCCCAAAACAAGGGCATGCACAGGTTTACAGCAACGAAGATGTGACAGCAGCGGCATCCTTTCATCTCCCCCTCCTCTCCAAGCCATCCTGTAAAATGACCAGTCATCCCTTCTCAGTTCTGTCTGGCCAGGTGAGCTGTGAAGCCGGTGTCCCAACATGGGGAGGAGACACAGCACAGCCACTTTAGAGGGACACCAACTTCTGCAGCAGCCAACGGGATGAACATGAGCAGAACCCACTGTTTGTAGCTGAGCTGCAATAATCCCCTGTGTCTGGCCACGACTCCAGCTCACTGACAGCTCAACACCACTATCAGCACCAACCTTCAGATGGCAGGAAGCACGACTGAGTCTTTGATAGGGATTTCCTACAGGAAAAATCCCATCTGTGCTCCTCCCAGGAGGATGAAACATTCAAAGCAAAGCAGCTGCCCCTCCTGCTAGCAGAAAAGCAAAGGGCAGCTCTGTGCCACTTCTTGGGAAGGGAGGGAATCCAGCCTGGGGCCTTGTCCACAGAATACATCAGCATCAACTACAATAGCAGTTTTTCCCTATGGAAACTCACTTTAAAATGGCAACAACATTCTTTTGCCAGTAGCACTCAATTTCTCCAAGCAAATTTAGTTATCCTAGCAGTAAGTCTTTTTTCCCTTTGCATATCTGTATGTATCTATGGAAAGGTGGTTTTGGTTTACATGTCTGTTTTTCTTCCTAGGGCCCTTGTATTGGCTAATAGTGTCATTCGTTCACATTTCTAACCACAGCACCAGATACACACACCAACCAAAATAAAAGAATAAAACCAAATGTGACAAGTGTTCAAGCAACCAACAAAACTGCCTACTATAAAATAATCTGCTAGCAAAATCCCCCTTCAGTTAGGAAAATTAAATATTTGCAGCTCATTATTCCTGCTGCTGACCAGCTCTTACACACCCTTCCTGCAGCAACAGCTCATCACGTTCTACTTGAAGGCTGAAAATGCAATCTGACCCCACCACCTCAGTTTCTTTAGAAATGCCAGTGCATGACATCATGGAAAACAGGACCACAGACTCCATTTCTTTCTGGATTCCTTCTCTACATTTACTCAGCCATCAATATCTTGTTCTGTACAATTATACATAGCTATGCAAAACCTAACAGTCAGGCATTCTTTGAAGCAACAGTTTTACAACCCAGAGTTTCATTTGTCTTCCCAGAGAACAGAGTTTAAAAGAGACAAGAAATAATACCAGTGTCAATGAGATCAGAAGCAATGACAATAACCAACTAGTCCAAAAAGCTGGGGTTTTTTTAAAATGAGGCTTGTACAGAAGTTGGAAGGGAATGGGGAGAATTAGAGAAGCCTCTCTCTTCAATCATTGTGGGCTTTCTTGGGAGCACCACATTATGGAACAAAAACTCCACCATGGATCCTGCATTCCTCCTTTATGACCCTTAGTCCCACAGATGTTATAGCCCTGCTTCAGGGAACATGTGTCTGACTCACAGCAGATTTGAGAAGTCAGCTCAATGCTATTTCCAATCTGAAGCAAGGGATCAAAACTTTAAAAAAAAAAAAAGATAGAGTGAGAGAAACAAGAAAGAATGAATACCCAAAATAGCATCCTGGTAGTGGAGATGCCAGGAAAAAGGGCTAAACCTAGTCTATAAGGAATAAGAGGACCAACTAGATTGTGTCTAGAAAAGAGCATTGCAGGCCTTTTTTTTGCAGGTAGAAAATGAAAATGATAAATAATCCCACAACATACTGAATTCTTTTACCTGATTGTTTCCTTAAAAAATTCTTTCATCTCAACTATGCAGTAAGGGAATAACATTGCATGATCCATGTCTATTCTAGACAAGCACCTTTATCAGCTGGCATCACAAAAGGGAAATGTCCTCAGCTCCCCAGGCTGTCTCAGCTCATCTCCTCAACACAGAATCCCAAATAGCTGTTGACTCCTCTGAGCAGGAACATGGTGCAAACCACTCACAGAACTGAGCTACTGAAACAGATAAAGGCAAAAAAGAAGTAACTGCACCATTTTACCAGGAAGATAAGATGACAAAACACACACAAAGCTGCAGGATGTATCATGGCAAAGCCAGAAAGAGAAACAAAAAGAGAACTTAAAAGCCCTCAATCAATTCCTATCCCCTGTCCACACCACCTTCTCTTTCAAACTGGTCTTCTCCATCCTGTACCAGCTATGAAATTAGAGGACATGAAGAACAGAGGAAAAACAGAAAATAACAGAAGGGGAGGGCTGCTAACAGTAAAATTGTTTGCTCATTTTTGTGACTTCCTCCTTTCCTCCCACCCCAGGAGTACTTCCATCAGCATGCTGCACGTCACCATAACTGATAGGAGATTGTTTCTGGGAAACAGCTTCTTAATAATGCCTCTATATAACAGTTTGTATCCAAGCACCATTTCACCCAAAAGCATCAATCAAAACAAATACTACCGCTCACAGGCAAACCAGAAATACAGTACTGGATTGCAAAAGAGGCAGGAAACTCATTAAGATTCCCTTCAGGGCAGTAGGGGAAAAGCACCAATTCCCATTCATAGAAGTATCATCCCTAGATGTAGCACAGAGGTCAGGAAGAAATTACAGTACTACAGAAAAACCCATATGAAGAACACAGAGAGATACTGGAAGAGAGTTTTAAACTGCTTCAGAGTAAGCCTGACTGTTCGTCTGCTCCCCACTCAACCATTGTCAGGGATGTATTTTGTTAGGTTTTGCTAATACTGCTCTTAGAAGAGGCCGGGTTGCAGATGTATATATACAAACCTAGATCAGCCAGAAGACTGCAGCAGAGCAATGAAGGAGATCAGAAGACCTGCCAAGAAACACAGTGAAGACTGGCAGAAGGATGCAAGTCAGAATAATGGACTATTAAGAGCTTTGTTGCAAAGTAAACTTGCCCTGCTTTTGACTACTGTTCTGGATTCTGGTCTGTATGGGCTATTTCTGCTTCGGGGGTCATTGCAACTGAACCCTTACAAGGTGAAATACCAGCAAAATAAGGACGACTTTTTTGAGTTTTATAAACTCACCAGGCAGAACCTAGGAAGGAAGGGTTAAAGGTCTGAAAATGAGAGAAAGAGATCTGTGTGACAGGAAGGGAGCATGTGAGAGGGCGTGTGACAGGCTGTGTAGCAGAATGTGTGTGCAGATCTCGTTCCCTTCGAGGCTCTTGGCCAAATGTGGAGCTGAACTTTCTGCAGACTTTGTCCTGCCAAATCATGTTCCCTTCTCACACTGCCTGACATCACCACAAATACTCAGCTGGAAAACAGGCCAGAGCCGGACAGAGTCCACTGCTCAAACACCAGCCAGTGAAATGGCTGCACTCACGGCACACCCACCAGATGGGAAAACAGAGCCACCAACTCTCCTTGCAGGTTCTCCCCAAGCACCCAGCAGGCCTCACCCTCATCCATGCAGAAAGAGCCCTACCAAGGCACAAAGAGACCAGAGGTGCTAGCAGACCAATGTTTTCCTATTGCCTCAATAACACAGCCCAGAACAGACTGAAAAGGCTCTAACAGAAAAATGCAAAAGAACATAACTGTCAGACCACCTGAGTTTGTCACAAGCATCCTGCTCCAAGGAGTGCAGCCTGTTCCCAAATCTGGTACAACCCTGCCACAAGAAGGGAGCCATCACACGCAACCCGTGGACAAACAAGAAGCCAGTGATCCTGCAAAGACTGATGTTCCAGCAGGGTCTGCATGAAGCCATCAAGCAAACATTATCTTGTCAGAGTACTCCTATCACCTTGACTTTTCAGAAATAAATATGAATCCAAGATCAGGGCTGGAAAATGCAGCACATGTATGAGTGTGTGGGTGTAGGCAATGGGACTAAGCCAACAAGTGGCTCCATTTCTTATTTTGATCCTTGTGTCAAGGAAGAAGGGTGTGGATGGCCCACTGATTCTGGAGCACTGCTGAAGGCACCACCCAGAGCAGGTATCAGGGAGTAGCAGCGGAAGATGATACTGAAACAAGGGAGAACAAAGTCTGCAGTCTCTTGTTTTTTTCTTCAGCCTTCACCTCCAGCCTGCTGTTTAAAAGCAACACTAGAAAATGCCCTCAAAGTACAGGTGATAGGGAGAAAATTCATGTTTTCTTCAGGCAAAGGTTTCTCCTTTCTCCACTCTTATTCTATCTCTAGCAGAACAAGCAGAAGCTCAGGAGCTTTCTCCAGACCAAGGGAAAATTTTTCTTCAGTCCCATAAAGGCCAGAAAGTTATGTCCTCGCTTTTCAGACACACACAGGTAACAGACACTACATTTTATGACCTATAGTTATTTTACATTTTAAGTTTTTATTTTTCATTTTAAAACACTCCTCACAACAGAAGTTCCATCTTCCTTTGCTAAGGAAAGGGTTCTGACACCTTCCTTAATGGTGCATTAGTGTAACCTTCCCTGTCCATACGCTGTATGAACCTTAAATCATATCTTTACCTAAGGCTTCCTGTCCAGATATGCAGATGCCTGAAAATGTCCAACTCACCAGCGGTAAACACAAAAGCCATATTTTGAACTTCTCCCTGGCCCATTCACAGAAATCAGAATATTATTCCTTTCCTACAGACAATGGCCAAAGGTGGGAAGCAGCCAATCAGAAGACAGGAATCACAAAGCTGTTGTTAGAAGGCCAGGTGGCAGCTTCTCCTGCTACTCTTGGCTGAGCTGTCCTGCCTCAGTGGCACTGCTCATGCAAGCCAACCCACGCTGCTGAGGGCTGCCCACAGGACTCTGAGTGTGCAAGTGTGCCTGCATGTCAAGGCCTGCACCATCAGAGCAAGTCTCCAAGGCTGTTCCAGGGCAAGTTCATGTGCCCACACAAAGCTGCATAAGAGTTTCTGCTGGTAGGTGCGCAAAAAGCCACTACACATGCATATCTGACAGCCTGACTGCGTGAAATCCTCCAGCAAAATCCCTGGCAAGGCATGTGGAGTCCTTTGGGGGCTGGCACATTTCTGCATGTATGTCCCTGGCAACCAAGATATACTACAGAACTGTTACAGAAACCTACCTGTTTGCCCTCATTTCATAAGAGCTCTAGATGAGACTACTTAAATTCCAAACATTTTCCTTTAAATGGGTTTTACACACAGTTTTCAAGATTACACTTGTTCAATTTATTGTCTAAGTTAATGGCATTTTATGATAAAGTCTAAAACAGCCATTTAAACAAACACACGCACCCCCTATTCAAGCAGGACACGGCTACTGGAGAATATTTAAAAAGTCTAATTTCTAAACTTGAGGAAGTCTCTAAGTCTGCAGAGTCAGAATCTACTGAAGTACAAAACAAATCTTTCTTAAAAAGGCAGAAAGACTAATTTCTTTAATTCACTTACTTAATTAGTTCAGTTCACTCAAAGCTGGTGGAGGCAGTATAAAATGGGTGGGAGGTATCTCCCTCTTACCATCTCTAAAGGAAAACAAGACAAGGGAAGATGAGCTACGCTCATTCTAAGATCTGGAAAGAGACAATGACCAAAACCAACCAGTTCATTCTGCTAAGTACAGATAACACTACCCTGAAAAAATCAGTCATTTAATAGCACAATCCAGCAAGCGTATTTTCTCTTATATATCCACTGCATGATTTGTGTGATTATAGTATAATTATAAAAAAGAGCATATTTGATTTGACCTTTTTATTCAAGTGCAGTTTTGTACGAGTCATGAGGAATGAAATTCATCCAGTAAATACAACTGACCATTTTGTAATGTAAACATTTACAGTGATACAATAGCATAAATGGATGTATGCAGATACACTGTATCGTCCTGTTTTGCAAGAAGCAGTAATAGATGAGCCTAACTGATTAGACTAAAGCTGCCGTTTAAGAAATTATCAAATGCAAAACAAAGCTTAAATGAATTATTTAAATCACTAACTTTAATCATGATTCCTGTCAGCAAGTGGGAAGCCTTGATTTAAACCAATTGACCTTGTTTGCCTCACAGCTGCAGTAGGACCAGAGGGCCAACACCGCCCCATTCCCTGGAGGGAGAGAGGATACAACTTCCATGCCCCATTGGTTTCAAGAAATTTTATGAGCACATTTGCCAAAATTTTTTAAAAATCTTAAAACAAACTAGAAAGCCTTACATGCCAGGAGACACCTACTCTCTTGTCAGTCATGTGCTTTAGCAATCAGTCTGATACTCACCTAACATCTTTTATTTACATCTCGGAGAGGTTTCTATGAGTACACAATACAACCTGACTCTGTAGCATGGCTTTTAAATTGCTTCAATTCTCACATCCCACGAGATAGTTCTCCTACTTAATCCTTAGAGGCACTAGTTTCGGTCTGTTCAAAACAAGAATTAGATTTTGCATTCTCTAACATTTTATCTTCATTTCTTCACCAAATTCCCACTAAATAAACATTTCTCTTTTCCCCTCCTTAAACCTACTGGTTAGGTCTGCAATGCTCTGCTCTCCTCTGTGCATCTTTAGTTAACCTTTGTCCTCCCGAAATAAGATTAAGAACTTGACAGTCCGTACTTCGAAGTGATTCATAATATTACACTAAAATTATGTTAATCACCTTAACATTTTCTTTTTAACACTCCATAAAGCAAGTAATTTTGCTTTACAGGAAATCTGGTTTTGAGATCTCCAGATATACAAGTGCACTAGCTTTAGGGGTGTCTCCCTTTTAGTGGGAACACAAGAAAGGAATTTGTCTATGTTCCAAATATGGCTAAAAAAGTATTTGGTTCCAAGCAGGAAGTCACAGAACAAAATTGACACAGGAGTGCTAAAGGAAGCCATTGTACCATTTCTAACTGATAAATTTAGACTGAACACGGACAGACTTTTTTAATTTAACAGTATTATACACATCTCTCAAACCTGAAGTAACTACAACGAAAATGCTAAGCCAAACATTGTACTTGAATACAAGCAAAAGTATGCTAATGACCAAGTTCAACCAGTTTACAGCCTCAATGCAGACCTATACCTACCAGAAGGACGCACTCCCCTGTATTCCCTCCCAAGATGAAGTTCCTTCACACCGAGGCAGTTTCCACAGCGAAGAGAATGTGACTCTGCCTTTCTAAGTTATTGTGCTGTAAGGAAAACAAGCTAACACATCCTACAGCAGCTCAGCAGAACATTCTCCTCCAATGAAACAAGGTATCTGGGTTTTGAAACATAAAATGATTTGGTTTGGAATGGACCTAAAAAATCATGTAAGTTCAACTCCCACCACCATGGGTAGGGACACCTATGACAGCTCTGGAAGACTGATTTTTTCTCCAAGACTGCCAGGTGTGTGAATCTCATTACTTAGTGGGGGAGGGAAAAGAGGGAGAGCGACAAACAATCTGATAAGCTTTCCTATTCAACATGCAAAGACCCACACATCTGCAACAATGAGACTTTCATAGCAGCTGCTTCCAGAGGAGAAAGCAGGATCATCCTTCAGTGCACCCAAGACAAAGCACATTATATTCTATCTCTTCCTTAGGCAGATGGAATCACAACTTCTGAAAAACAGCAACAGTTAAAGATTTCAAATTCAAAACCTGAAATTTTGAAAACTGTCAGTCTTGACATTCATACAATCACAGACCAGATCTGATCACAAGACACATTCTTCTAATATCTGAGACCATCACCATTTGATCAAACATTTAACAGCAGCAAAACATTAATCCTTCAGTTTACCTCGGAACAAGCACACAGAATTGTGAGGACTAATCCAAGAGAAAGTAAAAGAAAGTCATCACAATCAAATGCACTTTAACACACTGGAAACATGACTCTTCCTGCAGGTGTAAGACAGGGATAAGGCAGCAAACTCCTGCTCTGTACTTGTGTAGCTGCACGCCTGTCCTGCACAGCCTACACCTGCCTCCCTGCACAGCCAGCTGCTAAGGGAAACATGCTGACAAGGCACAGGGAGCTGCAGCAGCAGTAACTGGAAACAGCCAATCACAGCAACCCAAGGCACACTGCCAGGACACACTAATTCTGTGATAAAATTTCCTGTCTCTATTTTCTTAGATTAGGCAATTTTTATATATATATATACACATATATGTATATTTATATAAATAAATATATACACATATATATGTAGTCCCTGCTGTGGTACTTCTCCCTGCTTCCCTTCACAACATGAGTAGCTGTAAGTTTCCTCCGGCAGCTACAGAACTCCCATCAGCTCCACAATAACCCATCTTCTGTCCTGCCTCAGGCTGGTTTAGGTTTATTTCCCTCACCTGTTATTTTGGGTGCCTAGGGGAAAGCTGCTAAATATTTTCACCCTGGCTTTTGTCCTGCAAAAGCTGGCCTTCCTGTATGAAAAAGAATGCATGTGCATATGCATGTGTGAGAAAGAGAAAGAAGTATCACGGCAAGGGCTAGATTTCACCAAGAGGTCACACGAGGAAGCCACACAGTCAGTCTGCCCCCACAAGCCTTGTTGCAACAGTATCTTCTGGGAAATGTGCCACAGGTGTGATGGCAAAGAAATGTAGCAAAGCCAACCTCTACCTGCTCCTGGCACAATGTGTCCAATGCCGTCTTTCCACAGTCCAAATGACAGGGTTGAGCACCGCAACACCTGGCTGAAGTTTTCAAACAATTTTTACTTCCATAAAACATAAAACGTAAGGAATATTTTTCTTTTTCTACTACAGCAAGGGGCTTATGTCTTGATTCAGACTGAATTAAAAAAATCAAGCCCACCACTCAGTAAAGGAAACAAAACCCAGGTTTTCTGTTTTCTTTTGTCTGCTCTCAGGTACAGCCTTCTCTCTGCCACCCAGGAACAGCAGACCAACTCCATGTACCTTGGAACAAGCAGCAGATCTGAGAAGACTCTTCCCTACAGACAAACATAACCTGCAGTCATAGCCAGAAACTGTCTGACACACAGAGATCCAAACAGTTAGTCAGAAACGTGACTCAGTGTTGGCGACTCCCTCAAAAAAGCCTTGCAGGGAAGGGCCCAGCTGTCCCTTTAGGAAAAAGAAAAGAAGGGAAAGAAGTTTCAGGAGACAGAGCATTTCTCTTTTAACGTCGATCCAAGGTTAGCTTCTGGCCCACAACAAAATACTATCTTGACAAATCTGTGGACCATAAGTGTCAGTGAAACGGCACAATGAAGTGCAACCACCAGTGTAAGCAAAGTTACCTTTTGAGAGCATCCTGCAAACTGACAGCCGTACAGACAAGTTTCTGTCCTACAAAACTCGCGACCTGGGCTGACAGGATGCAACAGGTGAATGACACAGAGTTGAGAGGAAAGCTAACAAGTTACCACAAAAGCAAGTAAACATCTCCTGACAGCACCACCGGAGCCAGCAAACAGAAACCCGGGCTCTTCAGGTGCACAACAGCCGCCAGAAACTGAACCGCTCCCCAGACACCTCCGACCCCCTTTAGCAGAAAGACTCTCCCCGACGGCGCGACCGCGCAATCCTCGCCGGCAGAGATCGCGCACCACGGCCGGCGCTGGGCTCCGGACCCAGGCCGACAGAGCGACCCCTTCTCTTCCCTCCCTCCCGCTCGCCCGCGCGTCGGGCCGCACTCGGGGGACGCCGCCGAGCCGCCCCGCACCCTGCCAGGCCCCGGGCTCCTCAGCGGGACGGGCCGCCGCCGTCCCCCTTCCTTCCAGCACCTTCCAGCGCCGCCCGGCCCGGCGGACAGCACGACGCGGGCGGGCGGCACAGCGCCGCCGGCTCCGGGTCCCTGGGAACGCTGCGGCGCTCGGGCCGGCGCAGGCCGCGGGGCGGGACAGCGCGTCCCCGTCCCCCACCGTGAGTCACAGCCCCGCGGGCGGCGAGGAGGAGGCGCCACCGCCCCCACCTCCCGAGCCAGCGCGAAAAGTTACCGGCGCGGGCCGCGGGTGCCGGCGATGCGCGGCCGCCGCCCCCCGTGGCGCAGGTGCCCGAGCCGCGCGCTGGAGGGGCGGCCCGGCCCGGCCCGGCGCTGCTCCCGGCGCTCTCCCTAGCGTTCTCTCCCTAGCGTTGTGCCCGGCGCTCTTCCCGGCGCCGCGGCGGAGCTGCCGTGATGTCACGCGGGCCCGGGTCACGTGCAGGCGCCGCCCGCCCCGCTCCGCCCCCGCGGGTCCTGCGGGACGCGAAGGCTCCGGGCCCCGCACGGTCCCGCCGCCCGGGAGTCCCCGGCAACCGCAGCCCCGGCCTCACCGCCTCGCCGACCCTCGGCCAGCTGCCCGCCCTCAGCTCAGCCCGCGGGAGCGCAGCTAAACCAGCAGCAGCAACAGAACAATCCCAAAGCAGTAACTGCAGCACCAGCGCGCACTTCCCCTCCGCAGGGAACCTTTTCCTTTCAGCACCCGCCAAGACCCTCCTCAGTGGTGCGGTATCGTCAAAAAGAAGGAAAAAAAAAACCAAAACCGCGGCTTCGTGCTCTCCTAGAGATACGAAATATAATTTAATTTAAATTCACTAAGCATTCGAGCCTGGGCAAATTAAACAAGTTATTCCGTCCAGCTGAACTTCGTATATTGCACCAGGCCTGCCATGGCATAACCTCTCTGCTTCACAAACAATTTGGCACTAAGACCTTACACACAACTTCCTAACGCTGCAAACCAGAAAGCTTTAAGCAAACAAACAGATACAAAAGAGCTGGGTCAGAGAGCCGCTGGAGCTTCAGGACTCCAAGGTTTCTTTGCAAAAGCGAAAGCCATATTTCCTTTTTTTCCTTAAAAAAGAGAAAGCTGAGAAGCTCATACACTCACCTCCCTCTATGCACTTGTGGGTGGAGATAAGCACTAAGTACCACTAATTTCGTTAAACTGCCTATGATTTTTCCCTCTACATGGCATCTACGAGATCCTCGGCCAACAATCCAGCGGATGCACAGCCGGCAGCAGAAGCTGGGTTTCGTCTCGCACTCGTCTAATTCGACCAAGTTTCGTAAGGAACTACCAAAAGTGGGCAAAACCAGCCAACGCTGGGCAGCCTCTTTGCCAAGAGCCAGCAGCAGCAGCTTTCCATTGCTACATACGCAGGCATCCTCAGGCTGACCCGATGGATGCGACGATTAGCGACCCGCGGCGCCGGGGCTGCCAGGCTGTGCAGCCTTCCCTACTTCAGTCCACGAGGCATTTACCCGGGAGCACACGGACGACGTCAGAACACCGGGGAACCTCGTACCCTAGAGCGAAGCCGCGGCGGGGGTGACATCGCTGCGCCCTCACTCCCCCCCGCTCCTACCGAGCGCCCCCGCGGCTGCAGCCCGAGGCGAAGCCTCCGCAAGGCTCACGGCGGAGGTCAGCGCCGCCACACCGGCGGGCCCGACGCGGCTGCTCAGCGGGCTGAGCGGGGCCGTGCCGCCGCCGGGATCCTCCTCCTCGGGGGCGGGCACAGCGCCGGGAGCGCGGCCGGGGCTGTGCGCTGCGAAACCGCGTCCGCGCGGGCCCGCGGCCGCTGGCGCTCGGTTCCGGGCGGCGTGCGAGCGCCATGGCGGGCGGGCGGGGCGGTGCGCTCCTGCTGCTCCTGGCGCTGTGCCTGGGGACGCCGCCCGCTCGGGCCCGCAACCTCCGCTTCGTGACGCTGGTGAGGGGGACAGGGGGACGCGGGGGGAGGCCAGGCCGAGCCGGGATGGCCGGGCCGGGGTGACACGGTGCCGCCCGCAGGTGTACCGGCATGGAGACCGCTCGCCCATCAAGGCCTTCCCGCGGGACCCGTACCAGGAGAGCGCCTGGCCGCAGGGATTCGGGCAGCTCACGCAGGTGCGAGCGGGGCGGGGCTGGCGGCGGGGGCCGGGCCGGGCTCCGGACCGCCGGTAACGCCCGGTGCCGTTGCAGGTGGGAATGCGGCAGCAGTGGGAGCTGGGCCAGGCCCTGCGGCGGCGCTACCGCGACTTCCTCAGCGACACGTACCGGCGGCAGGAGGTCAGTGCCAGCCCCGCCGCTCGGGGCAGCGGCGTTCTCGGCCGCCCCACGGTGGGCCAGGGCCGCCGCGCGGGCCAGGGCTGCGAGGGGCTGCTTTGGGAAGGGAAACACCGGCGCTGGGCCTCGTCTCCGAGTATTTTCGTTCCTTAGCTTGTTCCCACCGCAGGAGGAAGAGCCCAAGCGCAGGCTCTGTGCTGAGCCTGGCCGCGGGGCACGGATCGGCTGCGGTCTCAGCGCTGCCCTCGCAGCGGGTGCGAAGGCAAATTCAGCCAGAGTTGTGAGAGTGTTCGAGCCGCCCACGCTGAAGTCCAGGGAACTAAACAGCAGTGTGTTATAGCTGCTACTCGTTTCTTACTTGAGCTTGTGAGATGCTTTTTTCCGTTACAATAGCTGACAAGAATGCAGCCTTTGTGCATTCCCGGTGCACTTGAGGTACGATCTCACCAGAGCCTGTAGTTACTGGCTAGCTGTGACCCTCTCATTTCCTTTCACGTGTAAAGTATTGACAGCTTCAGTCCCCCAAAGCCATTCATTTCTCTCTCATTAGGATGTTGTCACACTTTATAATAGTTCTTGAGAAACTGGTAGGTTTCTTTTGAAAAAAGTCACAGAGCCCTTGTGGAACTATGTACTAAGCACAGGGGAAATTATAAAAGACAAAGTAAGGAAATAAAAAATCCTCCCAAATACCCCTGCTAGTTAATCAAAGAGGTATTGAGTCAACTGAAACCTGAGCAGATGAGAGGCTGGTTCAGATGGACAGCAGGCAGCGAAGGCCCCTTCTCCCACTACAGGCTCTGCACCACTTCAGTTATTTTATCTGAGCTCAATTAAGCTGATTGACCAGATGGGGCAAACTAACAATCCCCATACAATTTTCTTAGTTTCTCCCCTTCCAGGGTTTCCCAGTAAGAACTCAGCTTGTCACAGTTCAGATTACATCCCTTTGACATTTGCTTCATCAACAAAACTTCAGCATGGGCTCAAACACAGATCCTTTAACTATCCTCAGTAGTTCCTTTCCAAACATAATTCACTCTTATACAGCTTTTGTGAGTTGAAACTGTTTTCCTTCTTTTGCTTGAGAAAGAAAAACAAACCAAGACATGTGCAAACAAAAGCTGTTCTGCTAACCAAGCCTGAACCCTTGCTCATGTTGAGCAACCTCCCTTGTAAGAAGTGTTGCCTCTGGGTGACACCATATGACCGTCTGTCACCTGACTCAGCGACAAGCTGGAGCCTGGCAAAAGGTGCTGAAGAAAGCATGTATACTCAGGGCTTAATTGTTTGAGGGGTTTGTGACACTTCTAGAATTAGATCCTTATCTTTTAAAATACTTCCTTTTTATTTCTTCAGAGCTTACCAAGGATGAAAGCAAACCTGTCTAATGAGTACAGGGTCAGTTTTTTCAAGCCACAGTTAAGAGGTAAAAGTGGGTAGGCATTGATGTCAGAGAAAAGACAAGTTGGGCTTTTTCTTGTGACTGTAATGTTTCTGAGGTACACCTCACATGAGAGAGATTATGCAGAGTGAGTATGTATATTTTATGCTTCTCTCCTAACATTTAAAAACAAAAATCCCTATCTTTATATTTCATTCCTCAGGCTTTTTATTCTTTTTTTGGATTGAACATGCTGTTTTATACAACATTCCTTTATGATTTCCTGTTGTTCCTCTTATCACTGGTTTCTCACCAGTTTCCCCCTTAACTGATTTCAGCACAGAGGTACGAGAATACTAAAGTTTTGCCATTTTGACTTCCTGAACATTGCTATATTTTTCTCATTTCTCCTTTTTTCTGGCTCAGGTCTCTGTCTCTTCTGAGCTCTGCAGTGGTAAAGTCTTGACCCATTAATCCCAAGAGCTCACAATGATCAGATAAAATCCCAGCCTTCCCTGTTTTAATTTTCTCTCTTGTTAGTCAGATCACTTTTCTTCATTTCTCAGATGGAAAAACTGAGGCTTGAAGAAGACATTTCTTTTCCTGAGCACAGCTGGTCATTCCTAGAACTGAGAACAGAATGCAGGAGTTTGCCCCAGTCCTGCTCTGTAAATATAATGCATTTCCTATCTGTGCCCATAGTTTTCTGTATCTTTATCTTCCTTTTCTCCGACTCTTCCTCATACTCAGACTCTTTTCTGTCTCTAACCTCTGCGCAGCGCACCTGAGTATCCCACTGATCCAGACCAGCCAGCTCCAATATTACACAGCAGATTGTGTTTGTGTGCATCCCTACAGTTTTGTCCAGGCCGACATCAGGCTTGGTTCCACTCCTGTTCCCCTGTGGTCCCTGAGCAGCTGCAGAGCACTTGGCAGCATTCCTGGGCGAGTGCATCGTCCTGTGCCTGAGCATCCCCGCTTGCAGGAGCCTTACTAACGGTGCACTGTCCCTTCCTGGCAGATCTTCGTCCGCAGCACCGACTGTGATCGGACCCTGATGAGTGCAGAGGCCAATCTGGCAGGCCTCTATCCCCCAGGAGGACAACAGATGTTCAACCCTAACATCTCCTGGCAGCCTATCCCTGTGCACACAGTGCCTGAGTCTGAGGAACGGGTAAGTTCATTTCAAGGACAAGTACTGACTACTCAAGTAGCATGGTCTCCAAAAATATTTGCTAGTCTTGATTCAGATTGTCTTGAACTTCTGCTGGGACCTACCTTGCAGAGGTTTTCCCATTTTCAGAAAAATACGCGAATTCAGGGGCTGTGTTCACTCAACATGTCATCTGCAACATCCCAGCAGACCACACATATTCTGCAGTATGTCAGCAGGCAGTACTTGAGGTTGTTTATAGATGCAGTCAGGGTTTCATTACAGCTGTGTGTGTTGACTGCAAATTCTGTACTCCAGTATTCTTGGTGACCTGGCTGCTCTTGTCTTTGCCCAGCTACTGAAGTTCCCTTTGACCCCTTGTCCACGGTATGAACAGCTACAGACTGAAACACGGCACTCAGCAGAATATATAAATAAGACCAGAGAGAATTGGGTAAGTGATTGTTTGCATGAGATAAGGTGGTTCTAGGCTTGTAGTTAAAGTATTATCACCTCTGTATAATCAGAGGTCTGAGAAAAGGGTAGGGATACCAGTGCATATAATATTGCATATAATACAGTATGAGATTAGAAAATTGAAGGCCTTTCTCTTTTCTCAAACCTACAGCAATTCCTGCAGATGGTGGCAAATGAAACTGGGATCCGGGACATCTCTCTTGAGAGTATATGGAGTGTATATGACACACTGTTCTGTGAAGTAAGTCTGGCCATCATCTTACACCCACTGGCATCTGGTCTTTAGGATTCACTGGATTTGGTGGGAATTATTTTGCAAAATCCCATGAAACAACTTTTCACCGTACAATAGAAGTAATGTTCTAATTTCAGAATAGTAACAGTTCCTACTCACTAGAGGCATGTGCCAAGAATTACCTATTTTTGCACCCTATAACCTCCCACTCCATAGCTTAGATATAAATCATGTCAGAGTCCCACCTGCATAATAAATATGTCTTGAAAGTCACTAGAAAATGTCTGCAATCTGAAATCTTTAGATCTCTGTGGACAGGCCTGAGTCCAATAAGGTAGAAATGAGATCTCTAGAAACTGAAGAAGCATTGACTTTATGGTTTAAGTTTATGCTACCTCTACCTCTCTGTTACTTTAAAACAATCACTTTTCTTTCTGTGCTTCTGTTAATGCCATATCTAAAAGAAAATAAAGCTCTCCTAGGTTGAGATTCACCCACATCTGTTTTTGACCTGTTTGAAGGTCCTTTGTCAGTGAAAGACTCTAGAGACAGATGTTACCCTTTTATCATCTGAGGTGGGACACCAAACTCTATATTTGAGTGGATTTCTGTTGAAAGCACATCTCATGAAGACTCAAACAAAATCAATAATTGGGTTAGCTGCACTGTGATAATGCGAAACTAAAAGTCACATATCCAGGAGACTTAAAGTTGTTACATACAAGTTTCTCTGTGTATAACTGTACAGCATGATGAATTAAATTATAGACATCTTTCATGTCAAACTAGTGAATACAGCTGCAGTAAACCCAAGCATTTTGACACTGTCACACTAATTCTGTGGATGTGCAAGACTGCTTCACTCACTGGTATTAGTATACAGTCGTGTGCACTATTTTGGGGGTGTAAAAGATAAACCAGCATGGAATTGCACTTTGCTATGTAAAGTAGCAGCTTGGGTTGCTGCAAGCTGAGAATATTCCAATCCAGAACTGCACTGTACTATGTGGATTTGCCCTTTGTATCACAACCAGATTTCCTGTCTTGTAACAATCACAGTGAATCAACTTCTATTGGTAACAGAAAATCCCTTGGTCAGAGAGATCAAGAATTTCAATTCTTCATTTTCAGGAGCCACTTAATAAGCTTGCAAATTAGGCCTGGAAGGCCAGCTGACAACCACTATAATCCCCAACAACTTGGAGAATAGCCCATTGTCCCAGAGCTAAACCAGAATGTTGTTATGGAAGAAGTATTTCTCACTCAGAACTATACCCTCAGGCTGATCAGTCTCTTCAGCTCCTTTGGTCTTCCTCCTTTTTTTTAAGTCATGCAAACAGTGCCCTGAAGAGAATTGTTTGTCTCACCTGAGCCAGTAGAGTCATTCTGGATGGTGACAATAAGAAGTCCAAGAAATAGCTGAATTTACCGACTATTCTCTTTGTAAATTAATTAAGAACTAAGTATCTAAGCTGCTGATGGAATTTCTCTGAACTGCTCAGACAAAATGGGCCCTTAAGGATACTCAGCCTCAATTTCTGGAAGTCTAATGGGATGTGGCATAGAAAATTGTTCTCAGTATTGCTGGGAAACCACAACTGCTGTTTGTCTGCCATTATAACTAATCCTTTCATATAACAGGTTGGCTGCAAAGCACATTCTTCTCTTGGTTCCCAGTTCTCAGGCTCCTTGGTTTGAGTACAGGGGTTTGTCAGTGGTGCATCGCACCGTTATGTCTGCAGGGCACTTGCTAACTTTCTGCAGTGTCTTTCAGTGGCCCTCAGAGCCTCCAGGGAAACAGCTACAGGTACACCAGAAACTCTTGAGTTTCTGTTCACTCATCCTTTTTCTCTTTGACCACTTGCCATCTGCGGGACAGAATCAGCCACGTGTAAAGTTAATGCCCTAAGATTATTCTATCAATTACAACATAACCTTGCACTCCAGCTGTGCTTTCACAGAAATGTAGCTCCTTGATTGTAACATTTATTCTTCTCATTATTATTTTCTGAAACAACATCAAAACCCACATACATTCTTTGTATGCAGCATAGCAGTGTGAGGTCAGAAGCCTAAATAGGAAGTGGGGGGATTGCATATTTAAAATAGTGTAAGAAAGCAGCAGCAGTATGGGCAGGTCTCCAGACACCCTCCCCTTCTCTGTTTAATCTGCAACCTGTGCTACCTGCACGTGAATATTCCATTTCTCTTTCTAGAAAGCACACAAAATGGATTTGCCTGGATGGGTGACACCAGATGTCATGATTCAACTGAAGCAACTAAAAGACTTTGGTTTTGAATTTCTGTTTGGGATCCACAATCGGGTAGAAAAAGCTCGTCTGCAAGGTGGTGAGTGCACTGGGGAGGGAGCCTCGTGCTGCTCTGTCTGGCTTTTGCCTCTAACCAGCTGTCTCTTGACTCAGGGGTCCTGCTGGATCACATAAGAAAAAACCTAACCAAAGCAGCAAATGTTTCTGCCCATCAGAATCTGAAACTACTTGCCTATTCAGCGGTAAGTCAGAGCTGGGGCTGGCTTTCAGCCATCTCCCCCTGCTTATAGGGGCATGGGGCTTGGTGATAATTTTAACCCCTTCTAGTTTCCCTACAGCCTATGCAGTGATCAGGACATGCATCATTGCCTCTGACTGGGTGAGAGATGCAGTATCTTGCATTGTTCCTCTGGCATCCCTGAGGAAAATTCCCAGTGTGTCCTTGTTTCTCAGTCTCATGAGTGAGACTGGTGGACTTTGGGAAGCCATTGCTCTATTTATTTGGTAGATGGGTTGATGCTACTCAAATGATGTTTCAGAAGTGTAGCTACAGTTATCTCCCCTTTCCAGCAGCCTACTGCCTGGAAAGTCAAGTGTATCTCCCAAATTGCTCTCTAGAGATTAATTCTCAAAAAACAGTGCAGGATATATATCACTGTTTCACTTCCTCCCCTTCTCTGGCACAATCACAGATCACTGTTCTAGCAGTTCCTCTCCCATTTTCCAGATGGAAGTTACAAAGGTGACATCCCCTCAGCACTGCCTTGTCCATTACTGGTACAGTTTGAGCTGCCCTGCCACATCCCTAAGGGTGACTGATTTGGTTTTTTTCCCTCTTTCTCAGCATGACACCACACTTGTGGCACTGCAGATGGCTCTAGATGTCTACAACAAGATCCAAGCACCATACGCCTCATGTCATTTATTTGAACTGTACCAAGAGGATGATGGGTGAGGGCTGCAGTAAAGATGCCTGCTGTGATTTCACCTTGAGGGTTAGATACCTAGGCTAGGTATTCTACTGTAGGGGCGTGGAATCTTGCTCCTAGTGGCAGACTCTCATCAGGAAAATTTATCACCAGAATAAAGGAAAGGGTGTGCACACTGAGTTTTTGGGAAGGGATGACTTCACCTAAAGCAAAAAGGAAAAAAAAATGTTGCTGTGTTTCGTTTTCAGTAACTTCTCTGTGGAGATGTTTTACCGGAATGAGAGTGGGAAGGAACCTTTCCCACTGACAATCCCTGGCTGTCAGCATAAATGCCCACTGCAGAGATTCTTGGAACTCACAGATCCTGTTGTTCCCCAGGACTGGGAGCAAGAATGCAAGGTAGCAAGCAGCATGCACGACACAGGTGAGCCCAGGCTTGACCAGAGAGTGGCAGAAGGGGAAAGTTTGGACGATGCCACGCTGACCACTTATTTTCTCCCTTACAGAACTCTTTGTGGGTTTGGCTGTGTGTGGATCCATTCTCCTTCTCCTTATTATTCTCCTCTTGACTGTACTCTTCCGCATACAGTCTCAGCCCCCTGGCTACCGGCATGTTTCCAATGAAGGAGAAGAACAGGCCTGACACTTGCTTCAACTCCTTCCCAGGCAGTAGAAGGGAGCTGTGTTGCCCCTACAGATGATTGGGCACCTTCAGTTACTCAGCATTCTTGTTTTGGCCTTTGCTTCCCAGAACAAAGCTGGACTTGGTTTCTGGATGCTTTCTAAGGGTGACATCCTTTAGAAAGAACTGAGAAAAAACTGTGCTGCTCTAAGGAAATGACACCTTAACTTTGAAGCCAATATACTGTGTGGTGCCCCTGGTCCTCATCCAACTAATCCAGTCTGGGATTCCCAACATGGCCAGTTGAAAGTTTTCCTCCTTTCAAGTGACTGTAAACGTTACCACTCACCACAACTGTGACAGAGAAGCTTGGGCCTCCAGCAGCTGCCACATCCAGTTGCATTTCTTTTCAGGATTAACCTGCTTTGAGTGCTTTTCCCTCACACTGCTGCTGATGGTGAGAAGGCTGGACTTGAGCTGAGGATGCAGCTCACCAACAATGCACCAAGACTCATCTTATTGTCCATGCAGACAGAACTGTTGTGGATGGTCGGAGACATGTAAAGTGTTTCTTGAGGTTGCTGTCAAGTAGTTGCTGCTGGCTACTGGTTTTTTTCCCCTCCTCACATTGTGGTTCAAGAGAGGACTGGACTGAGATCAGGACAAGACTGGAAACCTAGTAGTTTTCAATCAATCCTAGGATTTGGCTCAGAGTACAATCATAGAACCCAAAGAAGCTCTAAGAGCTTTATGAGAGAGAGCAATTCCTGTGACCGTAGCAAACCCACATTCAATTCCTTGTGCAATGTTGGCTCTGGAAAGGAAAGCCCCCCTAGATAAGCAAATTGGTTTCTGTCTAAAGATCCCAAGTTTTAATTGTATTCCCCCATCTGAACTTCAAGGACCTATTAGACGGAGTATCCAGTACTGCAGGCAGTCCAGATTTCAGCCCAAGGAAGATGCTTTATGAGCAGAATGCTTTTATGCCATAATTAAGAGAGGTAGCAGAGCTGTCTACCTAAGATTTGATTAAATACTGAGTTCTGCAGCTTATATTCCTGTCTTCCGGACTGGATGGACAACAAACATTAAGGATCAGAGTTAGCAGGTGACTGTGGATTGCTTTATTTGTCACACTTGGGCATTCTGTCCAAAGTGTGATTCTTTCTCCAGGCTGGCCTCTCTGCGCACTGCAGCTGCTGCAGGGATGTTCATGCCAAGTGCTCACCACCTGCCTTGTAGTTTTTGGCAGAGAGACTGCAGCAGGCACCAGAAGCACAGGCTCTTCACATGGTGATAATGCACATTCACTTCCCACTTTTAGTTCCCTTTCTGGTGCAGTTCCCTTCCCCTCTTGGATGCAGAAGCCAGTTCATAGGTTACAAATATTTCCTTTTGTTCCCCCTAAGGAGTGCCATGGGGACTTTTCCCCACACCGTAATCGGTATCTGCCAGCATGGGAACCCTAAATCAGCAGAAGCAGCTTGCTGTTCTCAGCATCTTCCTCACCTTTTTGTCCTCTGAAGATACAAATTAGGTCTTCTGCACAGCAAGACAGTCATAAAGAAAAAGCTACTGCCTGTGAGAACAGGCACAAGAAAGAGGTAATAGAAAGTGCATTTAAGAGGACCAGACCTGTTATTTTTAGACCTGTTATTTTCAAAGGCACCAAATTTTGCACACACAGAGAAAAGGTTTCTATGATGATTTAGACATTTTGACTGTGAATGACTTTCTGTACTTCTGTACTTGTTCCAATACATTTCATTATTAAAATCAATTTCACACTGAACCCTATTCCTTCTCTAAGAGTTCATAGGACTAGCACCGGTGTGCTCACTGTTGGAAAGCAGGCAGAACTTACTGCAGCACACCACCTCCTTAAGGAATTCCCTATTTCACAATTCCATAATATAGCACAGAGAGATTTGAGATAAACTTTGTTTTTGACTGCAGCAGCTATGAATAGATATAGCTGATAATGCATCCTGTCCAACTTGGAGGAGTCCACTGCAGACCAGTACTATGACTGCTACTTCTACCACTGTTGTAGGTCTCATAGCCTTCTTGTAGAAATGTCTCAAACTTCTCCCCTGCAAAAGTAATTCAGCCATATCCTCAAAGCAGCCACTCTCTCTAAGAATTTTAGTTTAGTACAAAATTTTATTTATATTAATATTGCAAAACTATAAAAGTGAACATAAAGAACCTGCACAGGCCTGGAGCCCATCCCATCCATCAACCTCTGGGACAGCAGCAAGGTCCCAGGCAGCCTTGTAAACAAACCAGAAAAAGCAAAACTTAACTGTTTAAAAACAGTCATAAGATTTGGCTCTGAGCAGGCTATTAGGAAGAAATCCCTCATTTCTGCTTTGTGACACTCTTACCCAACATTCTGAAACACATAGTTATGGGTGAAAAAAATTGCCTAATCATTGGCAAGAAACAGCCAAGAACTCTGAAAACAGAAACTCTAAAATCAGTAGGTACCCAGCTCCATACTGCCCTTACATCCCATGAGGCACATAGAGACCTCTGGCATCATGTTCTTTGTGGTCCAGTTAAATAGTTGCAAGCAGAGAACAGGCTAAGCCTGATGTCTTGACAAATACACATTTTCCAAGCTTGCATATAGGAGAGCCTAGTGTTTTCTAGGCTACCCAAGCTATCCATCACTTCACCCCTGTGAACATTCTATCTTCTCAGGATGTTAATCCTGTTAGCAAATTGTTTCTCAACTTGGTTGGACTAGAACAGGCTGGGTACCCTATCATGAGCTGGTCCACTGCAGACTACAGGAAATGGTAACCTCTGAGAAGTGATGACAAGCAGGTATGGTGGGCTGAAAGCAGTAACTTCAGCAGGATCTGGAAACATCTTCAGAGTTTGCCTAGTGCCTCAGAAAATGCGTAGTAGCTCCACTTGGAGGAACCAAGTACTGACACAACTTTCTAGAAGGGGAGGCCAAGAGGATCAGGGAAGCAAGATCAGATCTGGGGAGGAAGGACAAAGTCTAATTCCCTGCACGGCTTATACTGCCCATTGCCAACAACTGAGTTTGTACCCTGGGATTCAGAAAGGATCAAAATAGTTCTCTAGATCCTTCCCTTTTCACTTCCTTCCCTGGGATTTAGAATCATTGCTTTTTGTTCTCATCTCCTTCAGCTCGCCAGACAATAACTTAGCTTTTGAGTTTGCCTGTGCCAGGGTTTGTCTGCCTCTACCCTCCACGTCTGGATGAACTCCAGCTTCTAATCCCTGCTCTCTCATGGTTCAATCTCCTTGCCTGTCATGGCTTTCAAAAGATGTTCGTGCTTCTTGGCCACCATCTCCTCCTGGTTCCAGATCAGAATATTAAAGCCTGAGAAGAAAAATGCTGTAAATCAGAAACTCTACATCGATCATAAAATCCCAGGCTATGTCACTTAAATGCCAGAAATTCAAACGGCTTTTTATGTTCTCAGATATTTCCAAAGTATAGACAATGCAAAAATAGTTATTGCAGAAGCTATCTCCACATAGCCAAGAAAATCTGATCTAAGAAATGTAAGTAACTCCTAGTCTCATCTGTCACAGGTCTAAAACCTAAATCTATAGCCAGCTAACTTAATCCCCCACAGCCTACGAAAAACTGACTAATCTTGGCTCTGCAGACTAGGAAATGAGATAAATTAAATGAAGGGAAATGGTACAGCCTAGCAGGAAAAGGCTTTCCCCCTCCATTGTTTTCTTCTACTGTTTCATGGCCGGCAGGTGGCAGCGGCTCTCAGCTGTGGTGAGGCTTCCCACTGCAGACTTGATACTCTCAGGAATGTTGTACAGGAGATGACTACCAAACTGCTTTCCAAGTGCAAAGGTGTAAGACTGAAAGAAGGTCTTGATCTCTTTCACAGATGTAAGAAGTCGTAAAGGGCTACTAGCAAGTGGGATTTGGGAAACCCCCTCTCACAACTTGCTTTAATCTGGAGTAAGAAGCCAGCCCTTTTCTGGAACTGGAACCCACACATTTAGTGCCCCAGGTTGTCTTTACTTACCCATGCCAGAAGCCAGTGTGTCTCCCATAGGGTTAAATTTGTTGAGCTGAAAATGAAAAAAACAGAGTTTGTAAGAGCATCACTGCTTATGTAACAGTCATAAGAGCACCACAGCTTATATAACAGCAACAAACCATCTGGAAAAAACAATGTTCCCTAAGAGTATCCAAAAACCCCACAGAGGACCATGAACTAGCCCTGCTTTAGTCAGCAGTTTTAGTTGGCAGCTGTATCCCATGACAGCATGAGTCTGTCACAAGTAAACTGGATGCGGTTCTAGTCCCTAAACCATGCCTCTTTCACAAAGATAGAGCAGTGTTATTGACAGCCCTTTCAGCTGCAGTGCTCAACTCACCGAGATGATCCCAGAAGCATTTGGATCATAGAGCTGACAAACCATCTCTCCAGTGCTCCCATCGAACACATCCACAGTTCGCAGCTCATTCAGGGTGTACCCGGGGAACTTGGGGTCTGGGTAGCGACCTACGACAATGAGGTCATAGCGAGGATGCCACGTTGCCTAAGCAGAGAGCAGAGTCATGGAGAGCTCAGGGAAAGGGACAGAGCTCAGCACTGACACACACCATACAACTGACACTGGGAGCAGCTCTTACTACATCCCACCCACAGCTTCAGCAACAGTGCTCCACTGGCAGCTGCAGCAGTGTAAAAAATATCCACCCACCAATGTAGTACCTTGACCTTCTAAAAATCAGACCATTTCTGATTTGCAGATGGCTGCTAACACCAAGCATGATGCTCCTCTTAGACTTAACTCACCTTTATAGGTGTGAGGTGCTGAAACTGCCTATGGGGATGTGGAATCAGATGCTGTGGCTTGGTCCAGTCTGATGATGAGTAAACCCTGATTTCATTGTGCTGGTCTGTGGTCAGGAGCTTGGCACCATGTGTTGGGCTGAAGTAAGCTAGGAGAGTGGGACAATAAGGCAAACTAAAGATCACAATGCTGTGACTGACAAGAAACGTAAGTGTCACATTTTGCTGATTGAAAATCCATTGCTATTTATTTAACTGGGATGTGATTATAGCTGTGCGTCCCAATAGACAAGACTTTGACAAGACAGACTACCTGTCTCAAACAAATTCAAAACTCTTTCAAAAAGTAAGCTGAAACCTACAGTGCTGGGTTACCAAAGAATATTTTTTCCAATTTCAGAATCACAGGAGGAAACATTGGAAATAAAGGAGTTTGCTCATTCAAATGGAAAGACGGTAGAATAATGTGATGGACACTTGCAGCCTGGACTTCCATCAACTGGTAAAGTTGTACCCAAGAAACAGAGGTTTGAGTTCCATTCTCTCCTTCTGTCAAAGGGATTGCCCAAATAAATTCAGTTTTCTAATCTCAGCCGCTGCTGCTTCCAAACTCACTTTTAAGGTACCGTGCCACAGTTTGTATGGCAAGTCTTAAGAAGGTGCTGCAGCTGCCCTAGCCACCTCCCTGCCTCTGGCCACACATTCCCAATATCTTCCTTACTTTAATGACCATGCAAATTGGAATCTGAGCAAAACCTAACACTGCCACAATAAAGGCTGAGCTGAGTGAACTCTCTGCAGACATCTATGCAATGAAATCCTTAATTCACCTGCATTGACAGGTTTCTCATGTGGAAGCAGATGAAGAAAGTTTGTTTTGTTTTTGATGTTCCTGAGGTCCCAGATTTTGACTGTCTGATCCACAGATGCTGTGGCAAACATCCACTCACACTGGGAGTTAAACTCTACATGAGTCACTTTCTTCCTGTGCAATTTCAGCTTCCAGATCTGCGGCAAACAGAAAAAAAAATCAAGGTCTGCAGTAAAGAAATGAAATTATAATCTACTCGTGCAAAGAGGTCTCACATCCATAGAGTAACAAAACTTCTAAAATACACCAAGAGTTTATTCACTGGAAGCAAGAAAGGAAAATAATTGCTTTGGGAAATAACTATTTAATTCTAGAGTAATTCTGATCCATCAATTTATTAAAGCTATGAGAAAGGAAAACACAATCCCTGGCTTTCATGGAGGGACATATTAGTGCCACTATACAAAGTAAGATCGCATCTGGAAGGCTTTAAGCAGTGCCAGACATTCACTTGCAGAAAGATTTAAACAAACTGGAACACACAGAGAAAATGTGCTGCCAAGATAATGAGAAGGAAGGAACTGCTTCGTGTAGAAGACTAAAAAAGCTAGCTTTGTTTATCTTAGTAAAAAAGGTGAGAGGAGATATAATTGGCTTCTAGAAACATGTCAGCAAAGAAGCATGAGGGTAGGAAAAATATTTCAATTAACAACAACAAATAAACACAAAGCGGACATCAATAAATTTCTATACAAAGCCAGAATATTATCTCTAATCTAAAGGCTAAAGCTGGCCCATCCTCCCTAGAATAAAAGATATCTCCCAGCTGCAGGAAAGTTAATAATGGATATCTCCCAACTTCACATTCTTTTAGGAGAAAAAGAAAAAAGGAAGTCAGCAACTAACCCTGAGTAAGGACAAGTCACTTGGAGCACTCCTGACTCTGCCTGCTACTTTGCACAGCTGCCTCTGGCCACAGTTCATTGGGTGGCAAATCTTTACAGATGCTACCCTTACATGCAAGAGAGATGGCAGTGCCAATGGGACAGTACAGCAGGCTCCTGAATCAGGGCTCACTCCAGCTATTTTCTCCTGATTCTGTACTACTCCAGACCCACAGTCTGCCTCTGCCTGCCCTCTTGTGTCCAATGGCAGGAGTGCAATTTCCATGCCAATATTCGCTGCGTGCCTACCCCCAGGTCATGGAAGGGTGTACAGCAATGCAGTACGTCCTAAATTACTCCTGTCAGGGCACTAAGTTTCTGGAAGTGTGAGGGCTGTTGGCAGAGGGTGCTCACATCTTCAGGTACCCTATAATTACTCTGGCTAGTAGCAAATACTCTTAAGAAAAGGATAGCACATGACAGGTAATAATTCCTTGTTTAGGAATTATTACCATTACACTCAACAATGTGAAAGTGTCGACTGGATGGCAGAAGTAGAGGACTTCTCACCACCCAGACAACGAGTGGACTCATCTCCTAAGCTGCAAGTCACTTGCTCCTGTTTTCAGAGTCCCTGTAGAGTAGGAAAGCACACGAGTCATGAAGATTCCCGTAGAGGAGATGCTGCGTGGAGCCATACAAACCTCTTCACCAGAAGTGCTGAGCAGGACCACGTTGCCAACATTATCACCTGTCACCAGTGCACGGCAGCTTGCAGAAACATCCACACTGCAGTACCAGCAACTACAGGGAAAGACACAAATCAGTGCTCTTCCTACAGAAAAACGAAGGCAGTGGAGTTCTGGTTCACATCTTGTCCCTGGCAAGGGAGACTGCAACAGACTGTAACTGCAGTCTCCCACCTGATGGTGTGGGCCTGAGTATCAGGAATAAGTACGGCTTATCAGAAATGCTTTCTGTTGGTGACTGAATGCGAAATCACTTCAGAATAATTTCAAAGTGCTTATTAGATGGAGTGTAACACATTGCAACAGTAGAACATAATAGAGGCTGAAGAACCACTTGGTGCCTGCATGTGAACATACCTTGCGAAAGATCAGAATATCCCTGGGACACCAACAAATGTGGAAAACCAGCTTTAAAATGACATTTTCCACAAAACACTGAAGCAGCAGTAAAGACAAAAGCTTTGGACTGAAAAGTTGCACATCAAACTGTCTCAACTTCATGCTCCAGGAAACAAGACGGAATAGAAACTTATCTGATAAAGACATATGTCTTAATGCCAGCTCTCCTGGGAGAAGGACAGTGAGAATAAAGTTGGAGTCCTTTGGAAACTTGTTGCAAAAGCTCCACTTGCAAAATAAATTATTCTAAGAATTCAAGGCCATGGAATCTAACAAGGTGAGCCTGAAATCTGCAGAAGGACTACAGGGTAAACTCAATAACCTGAAAGTCAGATTGTGCAGGAATGCTATGTGGCTTTCCCTATGCCACCTGAGCTGCTACAGATAAAAGAGACCACTGATAACAATGAAGAGGAGGAAGTTACCCTGCTCTTCTCACCTCACACTTCATGAAGTGCAAAGCTGTCAGTACCTGCAAGATAGGAGATGGCATCACCAGAAAGCAACATAGGAAGATGCAGGCAGCACGCTCAGCTACTGTAAAAGCGTAAGTGCCCTGTGGCTGCCTAGCAACCAGGATCCTGTCTCCAAGCTCTCTCTTGGGACCTACTCATACCAAGAGTCTCCAAACACTAGCAGAGATTAAGATGTTAGAGATCTAAAGATGCAGCACAGCATTAACCCCAAGGAACAGAGAATTAACCATGCAGTGCCCTCTTCTCACCAAACGTTATGATGCTCATGGCCACATTCCTGGGCACGAGAGACCACCTGCATGGCTCTGCCCTCAAGATCCTGCAGACTTAGGGTGCCATCACCTGATGCCACATAAAGCTTCTCTGCCTCATAAGGACTGAACTTGATGTCTCCGAGAGAATCTCCTGGCCCTTTCTGAAATACACACAAAGCCAAGAGACATCAAGGTTAGAGTGGAAGTCAAAATCTTAATTCAGAAGTTACCACCTGGAACACACTGCCAATTTCCCTAGGTACAAGCACTGCTCTGGCAGAGCACATACACAAGAACTCATTTTTTCTAACTTGTTTCAAATCTGAGCACATTTATTCTGAGCCTTCAAGTTTATCCTCACCACTTTGGCCTGCAAAACTCATTAGCAGCAAGCAGTGCTGCTTCTGCTATAGGGTTAGGACCAATTGGCAGTGAACCACCTGGCTCACACATGCTCAAGAGAGCCCAAGCAAAACCAGCACCATTCCATTCATAAACCACATAAAAACTCATGACAGCCCAGCACCAAGCTTTTCTTACAGAGATTTCATTCACTAGCTCCTTACCAGCTGCTTCCAGTGCTGTATCTGGTCTTTCTCAAGGTACCAGCAGGCAGGAAAAGCCAGGTGCAAATCTTACTACTAACCACATGGCACAGGAATCTTATGTTCTATGTTATGTTGTATTGTTATTGTATCAGCCTATCTACCAAGGAAAAGTGGAAACCCTACACAAGGACAGAAAAAATGAGAGCTAGCTGGGAGTCCCCAAACTTGGTATTCAAGTGCACTGCATGTTTATCATGCTGCTCACAGAACAACTATTTAGTAAAGTCTCACTGTAAATACTAGGTTTCAAGAGGTCAATGAAAATAAAAAAAGGCCTTCACATAGAGCCTGCCTGTCCTCACAGCAGTAGTATGATGGCATGCCCTCCCAAATTCAGCCATCACTGTTGTGACAGGCATCCCACTGGGATATAAAATCTTCATGTCTCAGGACCCAGTTTATTTCTCTTTGCTCACCTGACCAGTCATCCCAGCATGACTTGGTTTTACCTTCTGCCCTATTAAAAGGTTGCAGGTGAACAGCCAAATTGAAAAGCAACCATGAAAGCTGCCACTCAGAGAGAATTAGGCGGGGAAAAGTAAGTTGGAAGCTAACTCAAATTCTCTCACTTACCTTCAAACATAGAACTGAAGTAACTAATTGAAGAGCTCAGGCTTTCTCATGCATCCACAGAAAAACCAACAGTCTTGAGAATGTAATTCTGTGAGCTGCTTCTACAAATTCATCTCCTCTTTTTATTCACTACTGAAGGAACTCAGACTCTTAATTCTGGTATTTTAGATAAGCACCAGAAGCTCAGTGGGATGAACTGGCATGACCCTAATGGCTTGCGCTGCTTGAAGTCGGTGGCATTTATGGAGAAGCAGAGAGGGAACTATGAATTCTACTGTAAAAATCACCTGGCAACAAGCAGCACTGCTAGCAGGTGAAGAAGTTAGAAGGTCCCCAGGCCACAGAGCTTTGTGATGTGTTAAGAACAGACAACTGAGGAAATCCACTGGAGCCCCACTGTCTCATATACAACAGGAAGTAAGCAGCATCAGAGTCCCTCCCCATTAGTGAAAAGCTCTTTCTTACCCACTACCCCATTTCAGGGAAAAATAAAAAGAATGAGCCTCCCTGAAATTCAGAGTATAAAGGACATCTATGTGGGGAAGAGGAAGCCCAGCTCTCACATATTAGAGACAAACGTATCTCTCTTTCTCTTTCTCTTTCTCTCTGTAGTGCTTCTGCCAGCAGGACACAGAGGCCCAAAGCATTACTGTATTCTTACTCCCAGTCCTCGGTGCTGGTGAAGACCCGGACAGTATGGCCATTAAAATCCTGCAGGGTGGTAGTGCCGGCAACTGATGCAGTGTACAGCTGGCTAGGGTTAAAAGGGTTAAACTTCATTGCTGTGATGGCCCCTCCAGCTCCCATCTACAAGGAAGGGGATGAACAAAAGAAAAATCCACTGAGTGATGGGGAAGGAGAAAAGTGTGCTCTGTAAGTCTGCAGGCACTGCTATGTCTTTAACAACAACAGTGAAACACACCACAGTCCTCTAAGCAGGAAAGACAACCACGTCTCACACATGATGATTGTCTAAACCAGGAGCTGCCATCCTGGAAGATAAATCTGCAACTCCTTCAGTTCCCATGTAAGGTATTCCCTTGCTGTCTGGCACCACACATTTACAAAAAAGAGAAAGGTGACTCTGGAATTTCTGGAGGATAGACCTCTCAATGTGTATCTATGTTAATTTAGAAAGGTGATAAAAGGTACAAAGTCTTTGAGCCCCTGCTGGAATGGAAATGGCTGAATACAGCAATGAGGGGGTATGTCAGCTGTACAAACTATTCATTCTACCTTAGCTGCTCACTTGAGATAAAGGGACCTTGTTTCTTCTCGAAGATGTTTCTTCATCTGGCACAATAAAAGGTGAGCAGAGAAAGATCGAGACCTAAACCAGACAGACCCTCTCTGCCTACTTGTTTCTGGCATCTCTTTTATTTTTCCACTGAGCACACACCAAGTACTGCTTCATTATGAACTTAATCACCGTGCCTCAGTTCTCCCCAGTGCTAGAACAGTCTGGGACTTGGGAACAGACATGCTTTTGCATCTCAGTCCTACCCCATAACTGGCTACTCTGAAAACCGAGACCCTTATATGCTTCTCACAACAGACCTCAGTTTTTATCTGCAGTATTTCATAGTACTCCAGTTTTCCCCCCACCTATTCCTCACATACAAATGCTTACCCCCTTTATGAAGCAGGATTTAGAAAGTAGTTCACAGTCCCAAAGGATGATGTCTCCACCTTTGGAACCAACAGCTAGTGTACTGGGATGTGTTGGGTGCCATTCCAGGCATGTCACTCTCCTGTCAAAGGGACTTGCTCTTCGAAAGAGGCAGTATGAGGAAAGAGAACGCAGAAAAGCCAGCTGCAGTCTCTGTTAAAAAGGTAAAGAGAATTAAGACTTTTGCAAGCACCCCTGAGATTCTCTGAATGAGGAATGCTAACAATTTTTAATTCTAATTAGCATTAGTAGGTTCACACAAAATTCTAAACAACAAAGCTCACCCAGGTGCTTCCCACCTATGAATACTATAGAAAGAATTAATTTTCAAATGAAAGGTGTGTGGCTCTGCAAAACAGTAAAACACTATGGACTCGATGGCTATGTCTGTGAAGAGGAAAAAGATTGACACTTAACCTGACAAGATTAGCAAAGTAGAGTGGATACAAGAATAGTATCACAAAACAGTCAGATCAGCATGCAAAAGTATCACTGTGCAGTAACTCATCTGGTAGAGTGGGCAAGTTCAAATATGATTCAAGGAAGTACAGAATTAACAGAGGATAAAAACTGAGAGGGCTGGGTCAACCAAAAGGGAAAGCCATCTTAGCTCTTGAATTTTACAGGATTAAGAAACATAAAGGTGCACCAGACTTAGAGCCACAAACCATGTATGGTGGGAACTTTAGGTCCCTTTAAAGTTCCTCTACTTGTGTTGAAGATCTTTTTATGTAGGGAGCTGAGATATCCAACAGGTCCTAAAGGAGACACTCCTCACCTGCTTGAGCTGTGCCTGAATGGAGCCTCCCAGCATTTTCTGGTAGACATAATGAACAATGCTGCACTGCCGCTCCAGCTGAGAGGAAAGGACTTTCTTGTTTCTCATCACAAACCCATCTCCACTCCAACCTGCCAAGGAGGAAAATGATAAAACTTACTGATTAGCAACAGCTGTCACGCTCATTCACTAAACAATATAGAAAACCATCTGCACCTGCTGCTATGTCCATGAAAAGCTTTGGCCACAAGATAAAAGCCTCTAAATAATTCTTATACATCTAAGGTGCAGCAGCTTCTGCAGTTATGGAGTCCAGTGCATCCCATCGCCTACCAGAGCTTTGTGTATGCTTCCTCTTGTTAAACCTTCCTTCTTTTTCCCAAAGACTTAACAAAGACAACAGGAAAAGACTAAAGCAATGCCACAGGTGGGTGGTGCATCTCTTGGACAGCATACAATTTAAATGTTTCATACCCAAAACACAATGCTGCTATCCAAAGCCCCAGCAACTTGGAAATATGCCATGGGAGGTGATAAGCCCCTGCATACAGCAAAAGAAAGGTTAAACATGTGACCAGCAGGAAAACTTGAAAATTTCCCAAGTATGGCAACATGAGCTCCCACACATTTCCTGAAATGCCTGCCTGTGAATCAGAATTTTCTGTCTGCTCATGCTGTAGCCCATGCAGTCTGCCTACAGCGCTGCGAGTTTTGTTTTTGAAACAGACTTGCTGACACCTCACCGCCTGAAAACCTTTCTGTTCAGAGCGAGTTTTGCTGACAGCACAGCTTGTTTCTACATTTTCCAAGTTCATATTCCAAGTTTTCAACTTCAGGGACCTTTATGTAAAAACTAGATCTGTTCAGTCCCATGTCTGCGATCTAATCACCCCCACCAACGGTCTGTAACACCCCAGGGGATCTAAATGTCAAATGCATTTCTTAAGAAAAATAAATGCTATTTGCATTCAATGACATTTATTTTTAAAAAATCCCACAAACAGAAGACTGAAAACACATGGATCATTCTATATGATTAAAACCTGAATTAAATTTTTCTTTAGTGCAATGCTGGGGAAATGCACAGGTGTGAAACTAAACTTCTTTGTTCACATGCTGACATAGTGCAAGCACTTGTCACACCCGATGAAATAGGTACAAACATTTATATTCTGATGCCTTTTTTTACTGAAGAATTAGTATCCACAGTTCCTTCTTCAAAGGTGACAGAAATTGACGTATTTTTTTCAGATTCCATTTCACAATGAAGGATCATTTATTAAGAAACGAAGCTTCAGCCCCTTTTAGAATCAGCTGAAAGAAATCCTTTAAAAAAGGTGGTTTAATTGTAAGAAACAGAAACTATATGGATCAGGAGAAAAAATATTCCTAACACATACAAATTAGAACACAGAATGGAGAAGCTCAAATTCAAAGGTGTTCATCTTTTTAAGAAAGGGTTAAGAGAAAAGTATTATTAGCCTCGTTTTTCCGAAGTACCTTATGGGAACGACAGATCTGACGAAACATGAAAATGAAGTTATAATAAAATCATGTAGCTAAATTAACTACATGTGTTTAACTATTTTTTAATTTAATTAACTAGATGTTTTTAACTATCTACAATTATACACAGAACTCCTTTCAAACAGAGCGTTTTGCCTCCACAGTCAGTGTTCACACTGCTAACTCCTCCAAGTCTGGACTTACAGACCACACAATGGAAATGTGCAAAATCATAGAACCCCTGGGTCTTTGACCGTTGAAAAACACTTCAGTAATTTCTGGATCCTTAGGCTAAAATTGTACAGAAAACATGTAGTATCTCCACGCAAGTCAGTAACCCCGGTGATCTCCTAAATCACTGATGGAATGAAAAGTTTTATGTGAGAAAAGGAGACTGAGGGGAGACCATATTGCTCTCTACAACAACCTGAAAGGAGGTTGTAGGGAGAGGGGGATAGGTCTCTTCTCCCAAGTAGCAAGTGATACAAAGGAGGAAAGGGTCTCTAGTTGCACCAGGAGAGGTTTAGATCGGCTACCATGAAAAATTTCTTCACTGAAAGAGTTGTCAAGCATTGGAACAGGCTGCTCAGGGAAGTGGATCAGTTCCCATCCCCATAAACATTTAAAGGATGTGTAGATGTGGTACTCAGATACATGGTTTAGTGGTGGACTTGGCAGTGCTGGGTTAACAGTTGGACTCTATGATCTTAAAGGATGTTTCCAACCTAAATGATTCTATGAACTTGCTGTAGGTAAAGTCTAAACTAAACTTCCTTGATAATGCAAAGCATTAAACTTCCCATTAGATTAGAAATTACAACTCCAGATTACATCAAAAATCTTTACCTAAGTTACAAAAATCTTACCTAAGTTACACACTAAAGCAAAAAAATGCACGAGAAGTAATTAGAGGAAATTCTGCCCATTCTAATCTGAACACAGAGGAAGAAAGTATTCCTAGTAATTATAGCAAAAGCTAGAATATTCAGAGAACAGGGTGGAAATACCAGTTCAGACTGGATGCTGCAGGACACCAACCTTACGACTATTAACTGCATTTGGAATTGCATGAGAGAAATAATGTATTACCAGTATTGGTTTGTGCTACACTAAAGCAAAGATCTGGTAATACAGGAATTCCACAAAACCACTCTCAAATGAGCTGTAACAGCATCTTCAGTACTTCAGGCTTTTACCAAGGGGTACTGAGTCTCAAAAATTAAACATGCATGCATGCACACACACTCATTAGACAGAAACTTGGAGGATGTACTATCCCAATACAAGTTTGCCTATTACTTCAACATCTAACCCCATCCGAACACTCATGTCTGAACATGTTTCTTGGCATTCTCCCTCTTCAACTAGTCAATGCCTGTCATTTGCAGTAAATCTGGTAGGGAGAAAAAGTAAGGATCTGAGGAAATATTACCGATTTTCCCTGGGGGTTTAGATGTTTTTCTCACAAACAACCTCTTCTCTTGTTTCTCATTCCCTCGTTCCCCGTGGTCCCGTTTCCTCTTCCCAGCTGATTTTGCCTCTTCTGGCCAATGCTGACGTGCCCTCTCACGCTTCTTGTCCTTTGGCTGGTTCACTGGAGCCATTCTGTCTGACCACTGAAAGCAAACAAAGCATGGAAGGTAAGACTGTCATACACTTTTAACCAGAGGACAGAGAGGAAAACTGGAATGAAACATATCCCAGTAGTCTGAAGGTACTGATTAGACCTGTATCCTCTTTCATTGGCATGACACTAGTTTTTTGTTGTTCTCTGCTGAAGAGAGGAAAAGGTTCAATAAAATCGTCTTTGTTCACATATGAAAATTAACATATCCTAAAGCACTAGAATATGTTTTGACAGATGCACCTCTGCCAGACTTTTCAGCCGGAAGCCTACAGATCTGCATAAAGTACATCTGTGAAACCACATAATACCCTAACTGTTTCTCTAGTAGCTCACACTGAGCTCATTAGATTCAGCCAAGTGAAAGGTCAGAGTTTTTAAGACGATGGCCAGGGCTGACTGGTCTTGCAACAAATGGGCTCAGAAGGTACTTCCTGCACAATGGCCACTCTTCCTCACAACCACCACCCGGTATTTGGATTGGGCTCCTGGCAAGCACACCTGAACTGCTCCTGTGAGCGGCGGTGGGATTCATCCGCTCGTGTCCCGTGTTGTGATGGCCACGACGCCACCAGGCCCCCGAAGAACAGCGCGGGCCTCCCACGGCCTTCCCTGCAGCCGGCGGGCGGTGCGTCACACGCCACCCGCACAGCACATCCTTCCCGCGGCACATCCCCAGCCTGAGACTGTGACCACGTTGAGGTTACTTACAATTCCTGAATGGCCGTCACGCCTATCTGCCGTGATAAATATAGCTCGCTGGGCACCGCGCAGGCTCGTCCCCAGGCAGCGCCCCCAGCCCGGCTCCTCCGGGCCTCGCCCGGCCCCAGGCAGCACCCCGCAGCCCCCGGCCCGGCGCCCCCGCGGCCTAGGCGGCAAGGCCATCCCGCTCTCACCTGCGCTCCCGCGGCCTCAGCTTCCCCCGCGCTGCCGCGGCCGGCGGGCGGCACTGGCCCCTCCCCCGCGGTTTCATAACCGGGGCGGGAACAGGGGGCAGCGGCTCCGGCCCGGCCCCACCGAGCGGCGCCGAGCTCGCTGGCCGTGGTGCTCCCCGCCATGCTTCGCCGCAGAGGGGCAGCGGCAGCGGGAGGCCGAGGGGGGCTCGGGGTGCTTGTCCAGCCCCTGCCCGCTTCCACCGCCTTTAGTCCTGCCGGCCTCCCCGGCCACCAGCATGAGCAGCACCTCCGGCTGCCCTGGAGCGAGAGGCGGCTGCGAGGGTCACGCTGGCCTGAAACGCGCCATCCGTCTGCGAGCTCGCCTTTGTCTGCCTGTGGCTTGTTTGGTGCAGCACTTCAAATCATACGCACCTCACTAGTTTCTAGAGCACCAAATTGGCCTAATAAAGCGGTTTGGTAAGGGCCCCAAATACGTCAACCAAAAAAGAAAATTTCGAAACCCCATTTCCACAAGAAAATGCACCTGGTACTCAACAACAACAGGAGCTTCTAAAGCTGATAACAAAGTCTCGTCTGGAGCAGCTCAGAGTAGCAGATGCTACATGATGAAGCGGACAAGAATGGGGAAGGAAGAGCTGTACGAACACACAGGGAGGTACCAACACTTCCCCCCGCACCTGCAAAGGAGGCTGCTGTCTGCCGGCCATGTTGTGTGGGGAGCCTTACCCCTCTTCCCTGGAGCACTATGGTCCTCTGCTTTCAGCCTGCCAGTAACTATGGTGAGTAATTAAGGTACAGTCACCCACATAGGTGGCTATGAATACAGGTCCTAAAATAGCTGTACACAACCATGCCTTCGGTAGGGTTTGGTTTTGGGTGCTAGTATTTTTTGCGCTATAACTATAGTTACTTATGCATTTTCTCACATACTAGAAAATGCACAGGAAAACTACCCGGAAAAACAACAAACACTCAGTTCTCTGTGCTTTTTCTCTGAATAGTAAAAAAGTTGTATTAGTTGCTGCCATCCTGTATCAGAATGGTATACACAAAAACGATAATCACTAACACAGTGTGGTTTTGGACATATACATCAACCCAATTAGCAAGTCGTAAAGTCTTGTCAGGCACTTTTGTAACACATGGCATTTGTCTTAGAACTGTAACCTTTAGCAAAAAGCAGCAAGAGGAATAACTGAACATAACACTTCCCTTCTCACCTCTGATGCCTCAAAAGCTTGATCTCTGGGAAGAAAATCTACTACAGAAAAACAGCCTTCATATCTTGACAGTGATCAACAGTTACTTCTATAGGCCTGCAGAAGCCTTCATCATAGGCTCCCAAAGAAAACTTTGATGCTTTATCCAAGTTATCTACAGCAAAGATGTCCACTTCCTGTCCTCACTCCTTTTGTTTCCCAGCAGTATTGTCCCCATGCAGAGCATAAACAGCGTAACCTACACGTTTCCCTCTTGGAGCTATTACAGTTAGTATTTTTTAGAAATGGGATAGAATAGAAAAGAATGAAAAAGATTTTTTAATATGGAAGGGACCTGCAAGAAGCATCTAGTCCAACTACCTGACCAGTTCAGGGCTGGCCAAGTTAAAGCCTGGTATTAAGGGCATTGCCTCTTAAAAACTTGGAGTATTGGCCACCTCTCTAGGAAGCCTGTTTCAGTGTTTGACCACCCTCTCTGTAAAGAAATGCTTCCTAATATCCAGTCTAAGCCTCCCCTGGTGCAGCTTCAAACCACTCCCGTGCATCCTATCCCTGGATCCCTGGGAGAGATCAGCACCTCCCTCTCCACTTCCCCTTCTCAGGAACCTGTAGGGAACCATGAGGACACCCCTCAGCCTGCTTTTCTCCAGCCTAGACAAGCCAAACTCTGGACACAGCTGAGGACTTCAACATCATTCTTAAACTGTGAGCCCCAGCACTGCACACAGTACTCAAGATGAGGCCACATGCTAATTACAGTGTTTGTGTTAATGCCTAACACCAAATTTGCTTTCTCTCTACAGAATCACCAGATATTTTTGTAATTATTATCCACTAAGGACAAGAACAGCAGACAGTACACAATTCATACACAGAAAAAATGGGCCTGATGTCCCAGAGCTCAGTGTCTAGATGGTACTCTGAGCAAGCCAGACAAAGACTTAATTTGAGAAAATATTCTTTTATTCTTTCATGTATTTACAGTCTCACGCTCTTCGAACTTTAGTGTGCAACAAAGTTGGAGGAGTATAATTCTGCATGGGCAGGATATTAGGCTTATTTTTAGGATGCCTTTTGCCTGATGTACAATTATGTTGAGGCTCTGCCTCAGTTATGGAACATAGTTTTCTCCCACAGAATAAAGCTGTCTTGTCACTGGTTTGGTATAGCTGTTTTGTAACTAAAATCAGCTTCATGGTATTGGTAGTACCATTAGGTGTTCTGCCTCCTTGTTGCCAGGATGTTTGTCCAAAGCGTTAATATTTTTTGGCTACTTTAGTCTCACTACTGATGTATTAGAGCAACTAGAGCTTGCCATGCACGTGAAAACAAGCCTATATTCCATGAAAAAGTAAGAGAAAATACAAAATCCAAAAGAGATGAAGAAGTAAATATTATGCTATCTGACCTCCTTCTGTCCCATGACCATTACTAAGCTGCCCATACCAGGAAAATTAACAAAAAGATCACTTTCATTATAACCTATTGTTTACCCAGGCACCCCATCTTCCCCAAGGCATTCCAGTCTTGGAAGAAAGGATTGCAACAGCCATGCTATTTAGTACCCTCACTTTGCAATCAGTATTGGCAGTGACCAGGTCCCAAATGGACAGCATCTGTCTTAGACACTCTCTCTTAGATGCACATGGGATATCGATGTAGAATTCAGCCTGAAAACATAACAGAGGGCAAACATTGGATATAGACTATTAATGGATGACAGGTGTTTGTCTCTTCTGACATTCATTAATGTACGTTAATTTGATAATGGAAGTAAAAACTCAGAACTTAATTGAATTAGGGAGTATCTATGCCAGAGTTTGGTTCAGTTTTGTTTTAGTAAAAGACAAAGTTGTTGCTTATACTCTCAGCTATGATTAACTTTGAGGACAAGATAAACATCTTTCCTTACTTTTTTAAAGGATGTTCACAGTGACAACCATAGCCAATGGCCTGTCATGGGTGCTCACCTTCCAGGGACCCCATGCTGGTAGAAATGAACAGAGGATTGGTCTCAAAATAAACTAAGTGGAATGGTTTTTAATGTTCACTTTCCAACACAGCATTTCACTGTATGTGAAGGGCATCAGTACAATTATTTTTCTGGCTCTTATGAAATCTAGGGCACTTGTAAAGAAAGACAAGACACTCAAGTACTGCTCCAGAGAAATGGAAGATTTATGGCATGCTCTTTCCACTATTGCTTCTGCAAGGCTCTCAGTCTTTTCTTTTTCCACCAATTGAATAAACATCACGGCAAACCCACAGCTGGTCTTTGGAATTGTGTCCCAAGTCACTTGGAAGCAGTCGAGAGGAGGCGGGCTAGCAAGGTCTCCTAGTGCTCCTTGTACAAGCCCTGCCCCAGGGGAGATTGCACTAGGGGCCTGGCGTTACAAATTGAAACGCTGGCAGGCAAACTACCTGGCACTTAGAAAACAGCTGGTGTCATCTGAAAGGCTACTAGGACTTAAAGATGAGGTCCGAATGATTCAGATAGAGGTTTTCAGAGGAATGGGAGAGTGACTGAAAGGAGTTAGCAGGATCGGGCTGAAACAGAAAGACGGATGCCAAGGCGAACTGAGGTGATGCCACCCTCTAAGCCCACGGAAAGTGACCCACGCCAGGCTCACAAGCGAGACCACAGTACTCCACTTGGGGCGGACCCGGCCTTGGGGAACCTCCTGCTCCAATACACCAGAGTGGCTGCGGGCCCTGCAGGTCAGCTGGCCGCTACAGCACACAGATGAACGAACTCACGGACAGGAGCCCAACTCCTCACAGTTGGGCCGAGCGGGCAGCGCCGCACAGGGCTGCCTCCCTCCCGCCCCTGGCATCCTCCACGAAGGGAATCCCAGCCAGGCAGACTTCCCTCGGTCTCCCTCCTCCCCCCACGGCCAACCCCAGGTCCTCCCTAATGTGGAGGTGCGAGGGGTGACCGACGACAGGAGCCGGCGCTGCCCTCCCAGCACCCTCTCCCGACCCCACCTGGCTGGGCAGAGCCCGCTCCCGCTAATTGGATCAAGGGCCGGGCGGCGGGGGCGGGGGGGGCGGGGAGGCGGGAGCCGTGCCGAAGCTGGCCCGCCGCTGCCATCGGAGCGCCCCAAGCCCGGGCCCGCCCCGCGGGAGCTGCTGGAGGCGGGGCGGGACCCCAGTGTCCCGCGGCTGAAATACGGGGAGGGCTCAGCCCGCGCCTCCCCCAGGTGGCTGCTGCCTGCCGGGCGTCCCGACGAGCCGCGCAGCCTGCGAGGTAAGCGGCGAGGTCAGCGCTGCGGGCTCCATTCTCCCGGCCTGGCGCCTTTCGGACCTGTGCCCCGTAGGGTGCCGGGGGTCCTGGCGGCAGAGCCCATTCTGGTCCCGGCGCCGCCTTCCCGCGGCGGGCAGCGTGGCTCGGGACGCGCTGGCAACTGCGAGGGAAAAGTTTCCTCATGGAAAGGGGGCGGGTGGGAGAGGCGGTGCCCGGCTGGGCGCTGGCTGTGGGCAGGAGGGGACCGAGAGGCGGCTCGGCTCGGCGCGGTTCGTCTGGAGGCGCAGCGGAGCCCCCCGGTAGGTGCGGGGAGCGGCGGCGCGCGGGGCTGGGAAGGGCGGCGGAGCTCCGGTCCCCGGCGGGTTGTTCGCGAGGGGCTGGGGAAGCTCTCGGCAGAGCTTCGCTGCCTTTGCGTCCCGAAGCTTCGCCGTGTGCCCCGCTGCCGGCCTCCCGGGGCCGGCCCGCTGCCCCGGCACTGGGGGCTGCCGAGGCTCCCCCTCCCTCTCTGCGGAGCCCGCGCCTCCGCTCTGCCGCGGGGACAGGGGCCCCTTTGTGCCGGATCCGCGTAGCGCTGCTTCCCACTCTGAAACCGGAGCCGCGGGCGCTGGCAGCGCTGTGGAGAGCGGGGATAAAGCGCCTTCCCAGGACCCCCCGGGGAAAGGCACCGCGTCGGGGCCCGTGCTCGCGGGGCTGCAGTCCCTTGTCTCTGGGGGTTCCGCGTCGCCGGTCTGCGAGCCGGAGTTCGGCAGACCGGACAGTTCTGTCCTTGTTCGTCCTCTTCCTCTCTTCTGGCTGCCGACAGCAGGGAGGGGAGAGGAGGGCGGGGGGCAGGCACAGGGGCGCTGCCTGCGGCCGTGTCACTGGGTCCCTGGCAGGCTGCTGGGGTTACCGTGTCCTCTCCAGCCTAGGGCAGGAGAAAGCTGATAAACACGGAGGGTATTAGTGGGCCTGAATATCCAGTGCTTGAGAAGACAGTCTGATTTGCCACTGGGCACGGGAGGAGGGTTCCATGATCTCTGCAAAGCTATCGATAAATGAAGCAAGCGTGGCCCAAACACATTAACCTGTTCCACCACTTTCTGTGCCAACTATGTGTTCTTTGCTTGCTTCAGTTCTCTAGGCATGCAGAAGGCTCAGGGCTTGGTGGTGAGGGCGAGGTTAGCTGACCACCACCGGACACTTGTTCCTGGCCCTAGGAAGGAGTTTGGCCTTTTTGTTCACACTTTGACCCTCCTTATGGAACTGGTGCTCCCTACTTCCTGAAACTGGAGATTAATTTCTGTCCCTCTTCAAATCAACCGCCGGTCTAATTCACACAAAGGAATTTCTGATATGATGGTAATTGATTACAGTACAGAACCCAAGCAGAGACTCCCACTCCACCCTGGAACTGAAGTGTCACTAAGAAGTCACTAAGCCTTATAGTGGGTGATTCAAGTCGTTCTCGGGACGGAATGAGAGCAGAATGCACAACTGCAGTGTGTGGGCTAAAATGACAGGGTCCAGATACTCCTTACTCCAGGTGTGAGCTGGTCTCTGGGTGGAGTCAAAGTGGAGCTTCTCCTTATGGGTTGCGTAACTGGGCACATTCTTTCACCTTTCCCTGAAGTCCACAGTGTGCTTTGTGTGAGATGGAGTGTGCTTTGATAGTGTTTTGTGTAATTAATGGTATTTCTCTAGAACTTCCCTAAAATATTTACTAGATTGTCCTTTGAGTTGCAGCTTGGAACAGAGTGAATGTGTGAGCTTAATCAGCTGCCTGCTGCCTTCCCTATTCTGTGTCTGGTCTATTGTATTGCTTTATTGGCTTTTTTATTTTTTTCTTCTGACATGTATGTTTGAGCTTCTCTGGCTTGCCTGCACTTGTTCAATTGAAGACTGTCTTCTTCTCAGGCTGTAAAAAGCAGTAACTTCAGTGTGTCAGCTATGTATAGGCCTGAGAACAACTGCCCACCTGGAACTCCATTATCAAATGACAGCAAGTGAATAGGACTGTGTGTGACTGGACTACGCCAAAATGCTGCAGGTCATTGGCAGACCATGTGTATAACCAAGTCATAAAAGCCTGAAAATTTTATGGACCCAAATTAATTTCTTCACAGGATAATAAAATGCTTTTAGTCATTTTAGGTTTTTGTGGATAATAGAAGACCTAGCCTGAATCTTCTGGGCTTTCTCCGGATGATAATGAATTTCAAACAAAAAAAGAATAAATATATAAAGAATAAATATATATTTACACGAACATGCGTCTCTATATATGTACCAATAACGTGACTTCTTAGGAGATGCAAAGCTGTAAGAATGCTTTAGTCACCACAACAGGGGTGATGTGAGCTTCTGTCAGAATTCATGGTATCAGCAAGCATGGCAAATACTTTATATTCTTTTTTTCTGGCCATCTCGAGGGCTGGAGATTATTCAGTTGTTGTTTGAGCTGTTTGGTCTGTGTCATGGCTGGGATCCAGGGATTGAACTGGGGACCTCAAAAGCTAAAAGTATCTGCTTCTAGCCTGAGTGGAAAAAGCTATGCTCTTGATCAGAGAGCATTAATAAACTGCCTCTATTTTTGCCATCAGCTGATCAGTGATCTGTGAATTTGGGTTGCTCTTGAGAGTTCATGGGGAAATGCCTGAACAATAGGAGAGCTGTTTAAGCCCTTTAAGGAGCTCTTATCTTTTTAAAACAGACTTTGTGATCAGGCAAGCTGTTTTATCACTAGTTACTCAGTGTGATGGGTGTAGAGGGTACTCTGTGAGAGGCAACTGGGTCAGATAGATTAAAAAAAAGCCTTAGGACTTTAGTCTAAGACCTTAGTAGATGGGTCTGAAAACAGTGACTACTGTACTCAAAGTTTTCATGAAAAATTTAGGATTTTGCTCTATGAAGAATTACAAAAGGACTTTTGCATCCTTGGAGCAGTTAAGCTGTTCAAGCAATAGCTTTTTGCCACTGCCTTGCAGCATGGTGACCACTGTAATTTAACATCAAGATGCACTCTGACTGTTCAGTCACAAGCTTTTCCAACAACACAAATGAAAATGTCGGTGCAAAGAACCTGATGCATCCACTGCTGTAATCATCCAGCTTTGTTTCAGTGACTGGTACATTAGTTTTACGTTCCTTCAAGCTGAAATGTGGGCTGAAGCTGGGCACTGCTGTAAGGCAGTAAATGTGACTGGCATCCTAATCACATGTGAGCCTTCACTGGTTTCTCCTTGCTGTGAATGGGATGATGGAACGAGCCTTTCAGACTTGTGATAGTTGGAATTTGTGTGTTAAATCTAGTGATTGTCACTGGGCACTGTAGTTTGTTGAAAAGGCATGTGAGAGATCTCCATGGTACCAGGGGCCTGGATCCAGAGGCATTAGGTTTGTGTGGGATTTTATGCTCTCTTAATAGGTGACTGTAGTAGGACTGTCTTTATTGCAACGTCAGTAAGGTTTTCCAGGCTAGAGGAGTTAGAATTGCTGCAGGCAACCTATAAGTAACAGTGTTAGCAAGTCTTCAGTCTCCTCAGTCCTGTCCCTACTGTGAGCTTGCCCAAGCTGTGTCTCTTCTGTTTGCAGGAAGATATGGTACTTGCCTCCTGGGCTCTCAGGGACATAATGTTATCAGTCACCTACTGATCAGGTGATTCTCTGTTAGGAGTAACTTCCTGCTGTTCCACAGTACAGTACCCCTGCTGCTGAGCCAAACCTCTCCCACTCCTGAGGGTGCTGAGCTGCACCAGCTGCAGTACTGCTGTGCAGAGCTCTGAACTGGCCTTGCCTTTACTGACAAGGACAAGAAGCTTTTACGGATGACTGGGAGAAGATGCAGCTTATTTCACTTCTTGAATGACTACAAGTATTTACTTTTGCTTCTTGATGTTTTTAGTCAGCTCTTCCTTGTATGGGGACTGCTGAGCTGTGGAAGCCCATGTGAAAGCCTGGTGTTGACTCCAGCAGGTTTCTACTCCAATGCAAGCAAACAACTAGGGGTTTGAGCTGCTTGAGGAAGCACTGCAGAGAAATAAAGCCCACTGGATTGCTCCGTTGTGCTTGTGGCTTTCTTAAAAAGCCTTCCAGTGTTCTTTCCTCACATGTCAGGTGGAATCCTGAGGACCAGAAACTGAGATCATTCCTTTGGGCAGTGGACTGACAAAGCAAGTGACATTCCAGTGATACGGAACAGTTAAAATCTATCCTGTCATGTGTGCACTTTGGGTTGACTGCCCCATTTGCCTGTGTTCTCCTAAAGTCTTTTGAATAACATTTGGGATATGAATTGTTAATAGTCCTGTTTTTCAGCTTGAGATCAAAAAATTTGTTTTAAGAGGCACTACTGATACCAATGAGCAGATTCTGTGCAGTTACTATGAAAGTTGATAAAAGTTGCTCTGTGACATGCAGGGCAATGAACTTCAAAAAGAATGTGTAAAGTATTCATGGCCTTTCAGTAAAAGAATTTCAGCCTTTCAGTACTTAAAAAGAGCTTATAAAAAAGAAGGAGAGCAACTTTTTACACAGGCAGATGGTGAGTGGACTAGGGGGAATAGTTTTAAACTAGAGGAGAAATTTAGATTAGATGTTATGAAGAAATTCTTTACTCAGAGGGTTGCTAGAACAGGTTGTCCAGAGAAGTTGTGCATGCCCCATCCCTGGTACAGTTCAAGGCCAGGCTGGATGGGGCTTTGAACAACCTGGTCTAGTGGGTGGCCTTTTTGCCCAAGGTGTATGAATATGTTTGGGAGTGGAGTACCTACAAAGTGGCTGATCTGCCAAACTCTTCTTGAACCAGGAGATGCTACAAAGGGAATATAAGTTCTCTCCAGTCCACAGAGAAAATGATGTTTTCTTTTTACATCTCATAAAGGACTATACAAAATAACTGTGTAAAAGCTGCTCTATAGTCCTTCCAGTTCATATGGTACTGAGATCTGCCTGATAGTTGCAGTTGTTTTTATGCTGTTTAGATTTTCCTGTGGAGTAAACCTAGCTCTGGTAACATAAGGTGAAAAAAGAGCTTTGCCATCCAAGTGGAGGAACTGGTCACACCTAGAACAGAAGTAATGAGTGTGATGCTTTAACTTCATTCTTCTTTACCATAAGAGATGCCCTAGCACTCATGTTATTCAGCTCTCAATTCAAGGAGTTGGTTGTACTCCCTTCTACAGCCTGTTTGGTATTCAAAGCTGCAGGGAACTGGATGAACTTTGCAAATATCTTGAGGATGATCTTCTTTCATGTTTTTATCTCCATTATATGAATATTTGGAAGGAAAGTATTCACATAATAAGCCGTTTTAGTAAATAAGCTATTACCAAATAAAACCAGAAATCTGTTTGATGCAACCATAGATAAAGAAATGCAATACTTTGAATTAATTTGCCATATGATTGTCTTCAGACCAAGACACACTTGGTCTGAAGGACAAATTTCTTGCCAACTCTTATCTCCCATTCCCCTTCCTCAAAAAGCAGCCAGTGGAAAAGACAACTATTGGTAAAGGAAAGCCAGAAGTTCTGGACCTGCAGATGGGTTAAAAACTCACTGTGACTTCCAGGTGGGAGAAGGGAGCAGAGAAGGCTGGAGACTTCTGACTGCTGTGCAGTCTAGTGAAGTCAGAAACCACCAGCAGCTCAATGTTAGAATTGAGCTAACTGGCTTTTGGCTCCCACAAAGGTTGTTTGCATTGATTGCAGTCTGCTTCCTTAAGACTTTCTAGTGCATTCATGTAAACCTGATCCCTGCTCTGGGCATTGCAAGGTGATTCAATCACAGGAGAATATTCCAGTGGCAGCAACTTACTGAAGTTTACCCCCCTACTGCTCTCTACCCACAACCACAGGAAACACCCCTGATCACCACTTCCCATTATTTCTGCCTTCTTTACTTGGGGTTAGATGACTGTGGCATTTTATTCTGTTTTGATCTGTGCTGTTCATGTAAAGATCCAAACAAACCAAACTTCTTACTCCAAGCCTAGTTGGAGAGCACAGACTGGCTCAGCCTGCTACTACAATAAGTTACCTTTACTAAGTTCCAGGCAACTGTGTTACAGGATAGACTATTGATTTTACAAGGCAATAAGTGCAGAAAAAACCATTACCAAGTAAGACGTAGATTAAATCCTGGAAAACGTTTGCATTCAGTGTGGATTGAGACTGTTGAGGAGGGAGATACTAGCTGTGACTACAGCTTTAAACACCTGTTTATGAGTGATTTAGGAAGAAAGAACTTCCAGTTGTTTGGGGTTCCCCTCTGATGAAAAGGGAAGTGCATGTATTTTCTGTCAAGCTTGGTGTTTGCTTGCAGAGACTGATGCAGCAGGGTGGGAAGTACCCTGGGAAATATCCAGCATAGAAGCAAACAAGTGAAGAGGCCAGGGAATGGGACAGCAGAGATTACAGCTCCTCAGCATCTGCCTGGGTTAAAACCTTGCCCTGAGAGACTGGTAAGACAGGGAGTGTGAGAGCTGGAAAGTGGGCATGCTGTGACTAAGGAGTGGAACAGGAGTGATGCTGTTCACAGGGCTAAGAAATCAGGCTAGGGTAGTGCTGTTCCTGGTAACTTGTATGTGTGGCTTCTTATTAAGCTGTTAGCTGCAGCTGCTAAACACATAGACAAAATATACATCTTTAAATTATTCCAGCAACCATTTTGAATAAAAATGAACACAGCCTATTGCCCTGTTTGAGTATGGTACCCAATAGTTCAGTACTGGCTTCTTCCCTCCTTCAACTCTGTATTTGAGATGATAATAATTTTTTTTAATATAAGGAACAATTGGAAAAAAAACTTAACATGTACCTTGATAGCCCACTACGCTCCTTTATTAACATTGCTTCATACTGTTATGTTAACCAGAATTGATCTGTGTTCCTGTAATATTAAAGATCCTCTACATCATATTGGAAAAGAAGGTAGTTTTTTTCCTTCTCTTGGTAAAACAATTTCTGCTTGGTAAAGCTATGTCAAGCCAGGAATCTTAGCCCCTAGATCAGCAGCAATGTATTAGTAGAAGCCTGTCCTGTAGCCTTGGCTGCTGACAGGGAATAGCTAATAAGTGTAGAAAGGATTGAGATCTGCAGGAACACTTTGCAAACAGCTTGGGGTGACACATGGGGAATGTCTGTCATTGGTGCATTAGTTTGGTCTGAATGTGAAGACTAAGTTAAAGAAGCTGTGGTCTGAAATAAGAGTATATTGAAGCAGCATAGAGGCTCAGGGGGTCAGCCCTTGAAGTGGAACAGGATCTTGTCTGATTTTTAGTACTTTGGTATAATCATGGAGAATTTTGCTAATGGAAAACCACATGATCTCTAGAGAATCATGGGCTGGGAGACAGGCTTCTGTTACAGGCTTGCGCATAGCTGAAGTGACCTCTGTGTGTAGTTACTGTTCTGCTTGATGTCTCTCTGACCTCTCCCTGGCTGGAGAGATGAGCTGAAATCTTGCTTGAAACTATTAGACAGCCCTGGCAGGCTTCAGTCCTTAGGGAGAGGCTGGGAAACACTGGTTTTAGTCCCTTTCCCAGTCAGGTGACTCTGCTGAGGGCATGACACTGCAATAAGATAAATACTTCTAAGGGAAGTTTTGGAGGATCTTCATGTTACTTGGCATCCTTTCTAGCAGCAGAGCAAGAACTGTCCCCTCTTCAGAAAGGTGAGTACACCTGTAAATACCAGACCTCCTGTATAATGGCAGTGGAGAGCACATTACTGGGCATCATTCCAGTTCATACTAGTTCAGAGCTACTGGATGTGCAATTCCAGAGATGGTGAACCTGGAAAGGACACCCTGTCCCATGCCCCACTTCATCGTCTCTGTTGGGGACCTTCCTACCCCTGCTGTACCAGCAGCAATCCAGCTTGTTACACTGCTGGAGTCACATGGAACCTCCTGGCTCCAGATCTCTAGTTTCATTCTGACAAGTTAACAGAAAAAAGAAAAAGGGATTTCATGGTTGTCATTCTGGAAGAGAAAGGCAGCTGCCATCTTTTTTGTGTATTTGGATTGTTCAGATTGAAATGTTTATCTGCAACCTATACCAGAATGCCAGTGTTTCTGGAGGGAAAAGAATAACTTGACCATTGTGTGCTATTCAGAAAAATGACCTGGGAATCAAACAAATTGGCTGCAGAAAGTATCACATTCGTGCCTTGTGGTCTTAGTTGTCTTGAGGTGAAAATTGGTTAGTAGCAGCCTTTTACTGATTAAAACTTTTGATTAGCTTAGCTCTAGCACCTATATGGAAATTGATCCACAGTAAAGATGTGTCTCCACCAAAGCCTCAGTTACTAGATAAACATAACTCAATTTGTTCCTAGATGTGTCTGCATCCAGCATTTGCTGTTGTAGTTGGGAAAGGGCAAAGGAGTTGGGCAGAAGGCCTTGTCTGGTGCAGTATACAAGCTTTGTTTCTGTGGCTGAATTCTTCCAGGGCTGCATGCACCAGCCCTTTCAGCATTTATAGAGTTCAGAGGCTTGATCTGGGCAAACTGGGGAAAACAGTTGCTCACAAGGAGTCTCAGGAGGCAGTCAAGCAATGCATAGAAGTGGTGCCTTGGGCATTTGGAGGCTGGAAGTATTGGAATGTGGTGCAGATGGAAGAGGATTACTGTGGTTTACCTGCCTGAGGGAAAGCTTTCAGTGGAGAAGAGCTATTATTACTTTTGGGTCTAGAAGTTTTCTTTGTGGATCGGGACCCTGGTGCACAGATGCTGTGAAAGCATGAAACAACAAGGCACACCCTATGATGCATAATGGGTTTCATATGTTTTTGAAAGGGAAGGTTTTAGCCTGACACCTTTGTCTGAGGGCAGGGATCTGTGGTCTGAGATGCCTCCCTGGCTGGATCACAAGTCATGCTGTTACATGGCTTAAAGGTAGAAATAGTTCTATCACAGTGAGCCTTCTGGCATTTTCCTGAGTGGAGCTCAGTACCAGTGAGACAGTCATGAGCCACTTCATCTTTCTGCAGCTAAAGAACAAGAGCCATTTTTTGATAACTTAATAGGGAGTTGATAGCAGGTGTGGCCTAATAATTATGTTGGCTCCCAAGTAAGAGCAGGTATGTGGGGGAAGGAGGAAGGTATCTTTTCCAGCACTGCAAGTAGAAATGGTTGTAGCTGTCATTTGTATGGCTCAGTTTGCCTGGTGTTGCTGGTTGTGGTGTCTGTGATGCCTTTATCCATAATCCTCTGGAGGTGTGAAATGAATAGCAATGTAGTCACTCTTTCCTTCTTGCTTCAGAGAGCTTGTCTTGCAGGAGCTGCAGTGACATCTTAAGTAGCTCTTAACTGTGAGAGCTGATACAGAAAGGTGGGAAGGTAGGGATAAACATTCCTTTGCCCTGCAAATATTACTTGCTAGATAGCCTCCTCTTAGCAGAGGTGGCAGTGGCATCAAGAGGAGTCTTGTGTGTGGTACTGGGCCACATAAAACTCTAGTTGACCCAATATAACTCCAGCCTGTATAGCTGCTCATACTATACAGGCTCTGCCAGCCCTCCTGAATCATTTGGTGGCTCTTGCTAAATCAGGCTGTCCACAAGGTATCCCTGTCATCTTTACTTTGCTGTAAAACATCCTCCAGGCTTTGGCACATATATTTACTTTTCCTGTTAAACTCTGGTTTTCCCTGGTCTCAAATCCTTGGTGGCTCACAGTATGTGGTATTTCAGGAATAGACAGGCATGAAGGGGAGGACTGGCAATCTACTTGCTCTTGTAGGGCTCACTGAGGGTGACAGCAGCAGCTGTTCTTTTCAGCCCCTCTGTGCAGTACTAAGCACCTTCCCTCTGTCTGCATGCAGACCCAATTTGATCTGCTGACTGACATGGGCTCATGAAGTATGTAAAGTCCAGAAAAAGCCTGGCAGAAAAGGGTCCTCCTTTTTGCTTCCACCAAGCTGGATTTTTCTGGACTTCTGTAAAGTCTATACAACTGCTATGGAAATACGTTCTCAACTGACTGCTACTACTGCTACATTGTATTTTGCCCCCTAGCTACTGGGGCTGATGACTATAGTGTAGCCTTAAGCTGTGGGATACTTTGCCACATGATACTATAGATGCTGAAAACTCATGTGAGTTCAAAAGCAGGTTGAAGAAATTAATGGAGGAGAAATCTGTTGAGTGCTCATTCATAGGTGCCACATCCAGCTCCAGGAAGTTCTTGTCAGCAAGTGGTTAGAGGCTTGGAAGGCATGCAGGGAGGCATCATATATGCTTGTTCTGTTGTCAAAGCGTGAGAAAGTATCTCCTTTTGGCTGCTGTCTAGAGAGACTATGAAGCCACGATAAACCTTAGTCTGATCCAGCACAGCTACTGTTATATTTCAGAGCCTGTTAGTGATAGTAAATCTGGTTATTTGAGTTGGTAACTCCTGAGAAAGCAAGCAGATGTGATTCAAATTCTAATGTGGAAACTGCAGAAAGAATGACTTCAGGTTTTGGGATGTTTGTTTTGCCTGACTGTCCCTCAAATTAACAAGCATGTACTGCCACACAACAGCTTTCCACATTTACCCCTGAAATTCTAGTACCATGTAGTCAGCCCGAATTGGAAACCAGAGATGGAAGGCATGTTTGTGATTCATTGCTTCCTGATAAAGTGGGGATGGGGGAGTGGTGCGGAAAAAGTGATACAGTGTTCATGTGTCATGTATAGTTGATCTAGGTCTTCATCAGGAGAAAGAAAGAAAGAATGGGATTTAAATATACTTTCACATAACTTAATGAAGTTTTTTTATCATAGCAATTTCAGGAATGTGTAGTCTGGTTTTATTGGGGACTACTGGGAAGCCTTAGAAGGTTTATTATGAGCTTTAGCCTTCTATCCAGTGACCTGGACCACTCAGAGTCACAACTCTTCCTCAACCTCCTGCCCTCCCCTTCCTCACCACAAATGTTTAGTTTGCAATAACCCAGGCTGCTTTTCTTTCCTTCCTTCTCTTTCCCTACTTTCTTTCATTTCTTCTCAAAAATGGTTTTATCGTCTGGCTAAAAATCCCACTTCCAGGTTTTGTGGTTTCTATTCTCAGCTGTCCTAACCTTCCAGCCTCAGCTGAGTGCATATTGGTGACTGAGAAGAAGGGATGTTTTGCTTGTCTGTTGAGCTTTTTTTTGTTGTTGTTGTTTTGGTTTGTTTTTTTTGTTGGGTTTGTTTAGATTTTTGTTGTTGGTGTTTGGTGGGGGGGTTGTGGGTTTTTTTGTTTGGTTTTGTTTTTTATTTTTTTTTAAATAAATAAACTTTGTACATTGAGGTAAATCAGAGGGATGTAAATGTGAGATAAACAAAAATGCCTTATTCTGCCATTGCTTCTCTTAGCCTCTGCAGTCCTTTTACTTCTCTTTGCTCTGTGGAAAGTTGATGACAGTTACCTGTACCATATAGCAAAATAAAGTATTCCCGAGAATGTGATGGGAACAGCTTACAGAAGCAAGGAACAAAAAAAGCTCTCCTGCTGGAGAGCCACATCCTACCAGTACAGTGCTCGGTGCTCTTCTACTATAGGGACTCTAGACCAGAACATGCATTCTGGTGAGCTTTGGTGGCTTTTTTTTTAAATGTAGAGTTACCAAGTTCTTTGACTTGTGCATAAATCTTCTTCATCTTCAGTTAAAAGATAGAGCAATTCTGTGTGTGTCCTTCCCTCTTTCTCCCAAAGGCAGCTATGTGTAAAAGTATATGCAGCAGTGCATGGAGGCAGTGGGGTTTGCTAAACTGGATGAGGGGGGAACAGGCCCTACGTGGAGTGCCTGGGGTCTGTGCTTATTTTAGGTCTTTCTGGACCAAGCTGTTCCCTGTGCTCAGCTGTTGTGATGCTACCTTTCCTGCACAGTGCTGTCAGCCACCCCAGTGTTTCTATTTTAACTCTCTCTGGGGCTAGATCTTGTGACACAGGGATTTGGCATCTCTCCTACGTGCTGGAACATGGCATCTCGGGAGGCACAGTGGCTGCAGCTGCTATTATCAGAGGGTGCCCCTCCTAAGTAGCTAGTAGAAAAGGGACACCCCTAGGATTGCAGTGCATCAGAACAGGCATCATCCCTGTCTGACTGTGCCCATCTCTGTCTTCTTCAGTCTTTTTGCAGAGTTTGAAGAGCTTGAGACACACTTGCTGGCTTCCCAGTGCTCCCCTGTGGCATCTCACTTTCAGCTTCAGCTTTCAGGTATGTAGTTAGTGGGGCCAGGAGTAGAGTTGCATGCCCTGGAGGCTGTAAATGGCTTTGCAGCCAGCTGACAAATGGTGGGGACTGAGGACAGGGACAGCTGGTGGCATGGTGGAGGATTTAATAATTTTTCAAGGTTCGTGCACCTGAATATCACATTTCACTTAACAACTTGCTCCAGTGACTGAAATTCAGCACTTCCAGCCTTCTGAAGAATGCCAAAGGAACAGCATTAATATACTTCGGACACATTTCATGGGATGACATTGGCCAAACATAGCCAAACGTTGGAAATTCCTTCAGTCTGGATTGGGGTGCTTCAAGGTGTGGCTCATGCCACCAAGAAGGATTTGCAGGAGGTGGGAGATGTGGATTCATCTCTGCTGTGGGCTGGCAGAATGAGCAGATACCTCTCTGGGGTGTGAGGGAAGCTTTTTATAACCAGGAATGTGCAAGAGGAGAAGTGACAGCAAAGGCCATGCATGCTGCATTAACCTGGGCTTGTCTGGAAAGGACTGGGTTTGTCAGCAAGTGACTGGGCTTGGGTCCTGTTACACCTTTTCTCATTCTTGCACAAGAATAACCCTGAACCTCTCCCCAAGGAATTCATAGTGTTGTACACATCAGGAACAAACTGGCAGTTCATGCTAGCACAGGGGAATGGGCAAAAGTTCTGAGGCAGCAGAGAAGGAGATGAATCTTTCACATTGCAGCCTAGCTTTTGAGCCCAACACAGCGAGTGTAGTGAAAACAGCAGCTGCACAGGATGTTTTTAAGGAAGCAGTGTTTCTGGGTAAGAGGCATGTGTGCTGTGCTGCCGTTTGGCTGGGTATGCCCCAGCATGTTTCTGTACTTCTGCTCAAGCCCAGCTCAGCTGGTGGGCAGCTTATAGGGCTCCTCCCCATTCAAGACATGCCTGGCTGCTGACTGATCAGCCTTGTTTTCCCCAGTCAGTTGTTGTAATCCCGTAATCCTGAGTCATACTGGGAAGCTGGAGTCATCTCCATTGACAGAAGACTTATTTAAAGACTTTCACGGCTGATTTCAAATAGCTTTAGCTACCTCAGTTTCTGTTACCGTCTTGAGGGCCTTGATTAAGAAAGGAGTCTCTGCAAAAGTATTTGGTGCCGCTGAAGAACACCGGATTCACTAGTATTTCCAATATCTGTACAGCCAAGGTTTGGCAAGATTGTCTTTTACAACATCCTTTTCCAGTGTGTTACAGGCCTGCCAAGGAGACCTCCTATCTGCAGGGAGGAAGGAGGCCAGTTCAGCCGTGGGCATCTCTGCTGCCCCTTGCCATGTGCAGCTGGAGGGGCACTGCTGCCAGTACTTGACTGCAGGGCAGCAGGTTGGGCTCTTCCAGCTCCGAGAGTCATGGAGAACTGTGCTGTCTGCAAAGGCTCAGGCAGTGCTATGTTTGAAGTCATTTTTCTGTCTTCTCAGGTTAACTAAAATCTGCAAACATTCCCTGCTGCAAGAAAAAGAGGGTGATGTCATCAGAAGATGATGCTGGCGGGGAAGCTCCTGGGGGCAGTTTCTGGGAGGTAAGGAAGGATAATTGGAGTGTGAGGGAGGTAGGAGTGTCATCTTACCACCCACTGGTGGAATTAAGGGGTTGAGTTCCAGGTCCGTGGGTTACATGTTGCCCTTGAGGAGTGGAAGGGAGGAACTGTGGGAAGGTTCAGTACCATGCTGTGTGTTACTGCAGGGCGTAGGTGACTCTTCCACAGATACCGTGGAATGACAGTTCCTTGTTCAGCTGACACTGATCTGAGCCGTGAGAGAAGAAAGCAAAGCATCTCAGCTTCTTTCCTCCAGTGCTGTGTTTGCCTGAGAGTGCTAGAGGAGGGTCTGAGCCCAGATGCTGGCTTCAGAAGGGCCCATGTTCTTTCCCTATGCAATGATGAACCTGCTGTTGTCTTTACTTAAGGAACGTATAAGTCAGTACAGTATAAACAATAATGCTGTGTGACATTTCAGGCTGGAAACTACAAGCGGACAGTGAAACGTGTCGATGATGGCTACCGCCTCTGCAATGACCTCATCTCCTGCTTCCAGGAGCGAGCCAAGATAGAGAAGAACTATGCCCAGCAGCTAACGGAGTGGTCCCGTAAGTGGAGGACCAATGTGGAGAGAGGTAAAGTTGGCAGATTAGTCAGGACGTAAGAAGCAATCATTGCACTTTCCTCTTGGAGTGCTATCTCTTACTGAGGTGACACTGTTTCTTTGAGGGACACACTTCCCTTCCCCAGGAACAGGGTGATTTCTTGGGTGTCTTTTTTGTGCGTCTCCCTGTTTTTGTAGTCAGTCCTCTGATTCACTTGGAGAGGTGTTCTCTTGTCATATGCTTGTTTATTAAAAAAAAATAAATCTATGTGCTTAGTTTGGCAAGTCCTTGGGGAGTCCATGTCTTAAATCAAGCTGGAGATATCTCCCTTTTAAGGATGGTTTAGCTGTCCTCTCCAGTCAGAGAATAACTATTAATGCTGTGATTAAGTGTCAGTGTGCTTAAACCAATAGTGTCTCACAAAGTAGTAGGAAACAATGGGACAGATGTCCCAAAGGACTTGCTGGTCTGTGGAGCAGAAGCCTAGCCTCAGTCATGAACTAATGTTGCTGTCTGTCCTGAAGCTCAGGCCAGATTTGTGAAGAGAATTTTCTACAGAAACCTTCTAGAATGCACCATCTGGGACACCTGAGGCTGCCCAAAAGAAATGCCCATCTTGTCCAGCTATAACAGCCATCTAGATGCTGCATGGTGGGACTGTGGAGACCAGTCAGATCTGACTTGTGTGACGGGGCAGAGATAGGGAAGTGATTCCATACTGGTAGATGTATGTAGGAGAAAAAATCTGCATTCCCTTCTGTGGGCAGGAGGTATAAGAGCCCCTCCGGTGCTTGTTCCTGCAGGTCCGCAGTATGGTACTCTGGAAAAGGCCTGGCATGCCTTCCTGACAGCTGCAGACAAACTGAGTGAAATTCACTTGGCTGTCCGGAACCACCTGGCTGGTGAAGACTCGGATAAGATCAAGGCCTGGCAGAAGGAAGCCTACCACAAGCAGATGATCGGAGGCTTCAAGGAAACAAAGGACGCAGAGGAAGGGTTCCGCAAGGCCCAGAAACCCTGGGTGAAGAAGATGAAAGATGTGAGCAAAGAGTGAATGGGGAAGGAGAGATATGGGTAGTTCAGCTGACTTCTTGATTTCAAGAGCCACTGGGCAAACAAGCTAGGTTAGCCAGAATAGCAGACAATTCCAGAGAGGGAGGGATGTCTCGAGGGTCTGTTGTTCTTGTGGTTTTATAACTTCCTTCCCATATGAGAGGACTTTGGTAACAGGTTCTGTATTTCTGCACAACAGGAGAGCACTGAAAAAGAGATCATTTGAAGGTACCTCTTCCCACTGGAGGATTGTTTACTAAATGCCGAATTTGCCTTTCTTTTAGGTTGCTGCAGACTCTAACAACTGTTAACATGCCTCCTCTGAGTATTGGAGGATCAGTGTGGGCAGGATCATAGCTTTTTCTGCATCCCTTCTCCTACAGGTGGAGACTTCTAAGAAAAACTATCATGCAGCCCGGAAGGAGGAGAAAACAGCCCATACAAGGGAGAACCATGCCAAGGCAGACTCATCTGTCTCACAGGAGCAGATGCGCAAGTTGCAGGAGCGTGTAGAGAAGTGCACTCAGGAGGCTGAGAAGGTGTGTGTGTGTTGTATGGATGGGGGTCACAAGGACACTCCTTTCAAGGAAAAAGCATTGGTGGTAATGTCCCTCAGTGAAGTGACTGAAGCCTGTAAGAAGATGTGAGATCCCATCGTCTGAGGTTTTAGTGAGCTAGACTGAGACTTCAGTAACTAAGGTCTCTGTCTTGGGAGCTGGGCAAGATCCTAATATATAAATAAACTCAAAGTAAAAAAGTGTAGGGGATTTGGTGCAGGGGGAGGAACCTGTAGAGCTGAAGACATGGCCACCAAAAATAGCTGATTTGTCTGTCCACAAGAGGGAAAGTGTGGAAGGTCCTCTATGGAAGAGAGTAACAAGGAAAAACAAGAAACTTGGAAGAATATTAGGAGAGCAATGGACTGGGACACCAGCTGTGGAAATTCTTATTTCTTTGGTGTGTTTGTTCAACAGTGCAGGGGAAAAAAAAACTTGTCAGTCCCAAGCCAGAGTAGGGAGGGTTATTATTTGCCATCAAGGCAACACATCCCACCATTTCTGTCCCGCTACAGTGCAAGGATCAGTATGAGAAGATGCTGGAAGAGTTGAACCGCTACAATCCTCGCTACATGGAAGACATGGAGCAAGTGTTTGAGGGCTGTCAGGAGGCAGAGCGCAAGCGATTGTGCTTCTTTAAGGAGATGCTTCTGAATCTGCACCAGCATCTCAACCTCTCCACCAGTGAAAGGTACTGGCCCTGATAGAGGGGGAATTCTGCTAGCCTGGAGTGCTTAGGCTCTGGTGAGCGGTGTCAGTTCTGGGGTCTCTGAAAGGAAGCTGCTTGCATAGGCTAGATCTCGCTCCTTCCCCTTTCAAGTGTATCTTAGAACTGACATTTGGTCCCTTTAGTGAGACCACTGCTGGTGTCTGATTGTAGGCAGTGCCAGGGTCCCCAGAGAGGATTTTCTGCCTTTAAACCCTTCCTCTTTCACTACTGTCCAGTACTGTCCTGTGTGTGTATTTCTATCCAATGAAATGGCTCCATGTTGCTATATGTAATCCCAGGCTAAGGAATAGTAGCTCTCTTGCCTTCTAGTATTGATGGTTATTCCACCCATTTTGCCCTTAGTAGAGAGACTTTTTGTGAAATAGTGCTTGTAAGCCCACAAGTTGCCCTAAGTAGGGGTTACACAGGGGTAATAGGTGCAGTCAAAAATATTCTGTGCCCCTTTATTTTTCTGGTAGAGACAACAAATCTGAGCCACCTCCCTGTCCGTGTGCCAGAATGTGCCAAGTTCTTTCAGTGCTCACTTAATGAGCTGTGCTAAGAGCTGGCACTTGTTAGGCACTGCCACACCAAACAAGCCTGTCCCGTTTGCCAGGCTGACTCTCCTGTAAGGATGGCTGTGTTTTCGTAGGGCTGAAGAGGTGCTGCTGTAGCATCCTTAATCTTGTGGGATTGACGATGCTATGTAATTGTGCATGAGGTTAATCTCTTCCTTCCTACTTGGTTTTTGGGAAACTGCCGAGAGACTTGATTACTGGTGGTTCTGTCTGTTCTGATTGTAGCTTTCATGCGTTGTATCGGGATCTCCACCAAGTCATCATGGCTGCAGACAACCAAGAGGACCTGAAGTGGTGGCGCAACACTCATGGACCGGGCATGGCGATGAACTGGCCTCAGTTTGAGGTAGGGTAACATTCTAGAGTGTGTTAATATTACTTCCAAACAATTAGCTGCTTTACTGAAATTGGTGGATTACTTGTCCTGTGTTGGAAAGACCGTGTCTTTGCTCAGCTGACTCAGGATGTTAGGCTCTTCTGAAATTGTTGTGTTGAAAGCTGTCTGGTGCCCAAAGGGGCATATGTAGGCTGCCAAACTATATTCCAGCCATCCAGCTGGAAGGTCAAAGAGCAGGAGGTGGTGCTCAGGGCTGTGGGACGGCTTCGTGTGATGATTTCTCTGAGCCGCTCTTGCTGTGCCTTGGGATTCAACAGAAGTTGAATGTGCCAGCAAGGCCATTGAGCTGACCAGTTCAGCTGCTACTGAAGTACAACCTGGTCTCCTGTCCTTCTATATTGGGCAGAAAAGATGTACAGAGCTTTTCTATCTGAGTGGCTTGATGGTATTAATGGTTTTTTGTGGACAGGAATGGTCCCTCGAAACACAGCGGCAAATCACCAAGAAGGAGAAGAGTGGCAAGATGGCCGATGATGTCACACTGACCAGCATTTTGCCTACACGGGATGGTGTTGTCTCACAGACCCCTCTGCAGACAAGGCAAAGGTAAAGGCTGAATTCTGGGATACATCAGGTTAGGAAAAGTAGAGTCCTACCTGGGGTCGTGAATGAGTTGTACTGATAGGAGTAATCTCTTCCTTAACTTCCCCTTCCCTTGTCCATGGCCTTGCCTCTGCCACTCTGGAAAGGCCATGTAGAAAATGCAGTGTAAGCTAGCTGGGTTTTTTCCACTTTGTTTTGTTGGGTTTTTAGGGTTTTTTCAGCTTTTTTGTCTAGCACATTCTACCTCACAAAATGCCTTCCATGTAAAGATCCTTCTAGTGACAAGATTTAGCCCAGTCAGACCAGTGCTGTCTGATTCTGGCATGCATTTCCCCAGTTCTTCCTCCCAGACAGGGTGAGAAGAACTGGGAGTTGTATGGTTTGCTAAATGAAGGCATCACATTTTTATTGTTTTTCCCTGGTATGATGCTGAGTACTACCTGGCAAGTTTGGGTATAACTGCTTCCCTTGCCAGGAAGCAAGCTGGAGAATAGGGAGAGGCAGAACAGACTCATCCTACTGTTCCAGTAGCTGTCCTGCTTTAAAAGGTAGACTCTGGCCTAAGTGAACTGAGCAAAGAAGAATGAGGATATAAAGATTTCTCAAGGCCACTACTGTATTTCACAGTCAATTGGTTTCAGGGGCCCTATTTGCCAATCTACAGGTTTTCCTATCAAGAGGAGGAGAACAACCTCTTCTATGGCACCCTGAAGGCACCAACCCATGTGAAGTTAGTATGGAATGTAGCCTCTGCAGGGTTTTTTGGGTTCCAGGTGTCTGTCCTCTGCTGTTCTTCCCCTCTGCTCTTGTCCCTGACTTGGAAAGCATAGTTCCAGACATCTCTTCAGGATGCAAAACATGTCTTTTCTTATCTGTCTTATTCTTGGCTGGAATAACTCTGGATGTAGCTGGGCTCTCCAGTTAGGACTGGCCTTCCCTGTATGAGAGGGTCTGCTAGAGTAGGATAAGATCATGGAGAGTGTGCATGTATGAAAATACTTTGAGAGTGAATTACTGTCCTGGCCCTCAGGGCTCTAATGCTGGGGTGCTTTCAACAAAATGCAGTATCTCCTGGGATCTCTCTTCCCTGTTAACTCTCACTTGGCTGTTGGGCCTCTTGCACCCTGTCCTATAGCAGAGCAGTCTCACGGGGAGTCAGGGTGGTGCATGACTCAGGAGGAGGTGGGTGAAAGATGAATCTGCTAACAAGCATCTTGTCCCCTCTATCCTTCCACACACAAAGCGGAGGGAAGGAAGACATTTCGGAGTGGTCAGATGAGGACACTCCCAAGAAGTGCCTGGATGCCAATGGGCACGATGAAGACCTAAAGGTACCAGGTGTACGGGTACGAGCACTCTATGATTACACAGGACAGGAGGCTGATGAGCTGAGCTTTAAAGCAGGTACAGAAGTACTAATCTCTTACTAACCTTTTGCTGTCCTCACTCGGGCTGACTGAATGACTGAAACACTCTAAGAACTGGATGTCGACTTGAAAACTGACACTTATTCTTGCCTTGGTCTACCCACTGCCAGCTCCTTTGAGGTGGATGATACAGTGGTAAATGCAATTTTTTCTAGACTACAAGGTAGTGAGGCCACATGGAAAGACATGGTCTTAGGCCTTGGTCAGAGTGTAGGGAGAGCAGACCCCAAGTGATAAAACAGATCCTTCCTGCGTCCTCTTAGGGCATGCATTCTGAATTGTGTCTCGAGACTTTATTAAATGTTTCTCCCTTGTATCATTGATATAAAAATTACATGGGTGTTCTGGATTGTCTTTTCAAGTAATGTGAAGATAGATATTTTGGGAGAAAGCTCAGCTGACTGACATGTACCACTGAAGGCAGAGGTCAACTGGCAAAAAACAGTTATGCAAACTGTTGCTCAAAATGGGTATCTTGAGAATGGAGATCCTGGCTCAGAGGATTGAATGCTGGAACAAACAGACCTTTCCCCTTTTCTTTGTTTAGTTAAATTTAGTCTGCATGTGCCTTCCTCTCAGCTTCAAGAGGACATCTGGATCTTGGGAGTGTCTCTGATTTTGCTTGTTTTGGGTTTTACATGGTATCTCTGTGCTGTACCTCTCCAAAATACACCCATTTAAAGTCACTGAAGCCCTTCAGTATCAGGGCCTCATACCCGAGGCCCGTATCTGTGCTGCAGTGTTAACACACTAGTAAACTTCCTAACACTAACTCGTTCCTTTAAAATATCTTGCAATATGGGTGCTCTAGAACTCAACTTTGCTCTTTCTTTCCACTCAGCAGATGAAATGGGGTATGACTTGTTAGCTGTAGTTATCTCCTTTTTTGAATCTGCTATGAGCAACCCATACCAGTAAGGCTTCAGCTTAACAGCAGTGACTTTCTGAGACACTGCCAGTATGGGATGTGCCTATTGATACAGTCAGACCCTCTCTTGGCAGAAGCATGACCTTCTACTGGTGGAGAAGAGGATCTTTCTGCACCTTCCCAAAGTAGATGTGGGAATGTTAAAAGTCTTTCCTGGTCATAGTCCGAGAAATAAATTGATTTTATGCCTTACAGGCCAAACCAGACACTCCATCATGGAATAGGCATTTTGGGTCCTAACATCCAGAGCTTAGCACCTTCTTGTATTTCCTTCCCACTTGCCTATATAGGAGCCATTTAAATAAAAACAAAATCTCTCCGATCCTTCTGATCACTCTGGCTTATAAGTGTATTCCTTGGGGCGGGGGAGAAAAGCAGGTAGAACTATAGGGCATGAAAAATTTCTGATGCTGAATAGAAGTAGTGAAGGTCTGTTTAAGTTCCTTGGCCTAGGTGATGGTACTGAGTATAAATACTGAAGAGGTCAGTAATTCTGGTGTTGATTAAATTGTGCATTATGATGAGGATGTTGGTAAGTGGAGAAGTGTGGTAATTCATACCGATAGTCTTGCTTTTTATTGAGCCAGCTTAGGTGGGTAAAAATGCTATGCTACCTTTCTCAGCGCTGCCTCCTAATGACTGTTCTTATTTTTAGGTGAAGAACTAATGAAGATTAGTGAGGAAGATGAGCAGGGCTGGTGCAAGGGCCGACTTCTCACTGGTCAAGTTGGACTCTATCCTGCTAATTATGTTGAGAAGGTTGGATCATGACTGCTGCTGCCCTGCCAGTGCCGCACAGCCATACCAGCACCTCGTGCAGAGGTCACTGGGTCACTCCAGCCCTGACCCACCTGTGCAGTATATCCAGCAGCTTCTGGACTTTAAAGGCACATATTCCATGTAACTAATGCTTCATTTTAAACACCTAGATCTGTAGGGATTTTCTAAAAAATAAACAAGGATGAATAAAGACTTTTCTGAGCACTACAGTAGCGTAGGAGTGCAGAAAGAAACAGATCCTTTTGACTGGCACCCAGTGAAAGGAGATAAGTGTTTTCATGCAGTTTTTCAAGTGTTTTCATGTTTTCTCTCTATAAAAGAGGGAAAGCACACTTCCTTGGCTTCAATGCCCATGCATCTATAGGGTGTTGAGGTCTGCCCTGCCTCCAGGCTTCCTGTTCAAGGAATTTTGGATGTGCAGGGTAATAGGGAACTTCTACTATTATTTCCCCTTTTTTTAGCTCCTTCAAGCTGACTGGCAGAAAGCTCTTTATTCTCCCACATCTTTTATAAGTTTTCAGTATCTCTCACCTACAAACTTGTTGGCTTCCTTGGTTAAGGCCGCTGGTGTAAGTGATACAACTTCAACCTGAACATCCCCTTCCACTGCCCTCACATTTATTGGGATAACTCCAGGAATGAATGCTAGTATAGCTGAGGCACAGGAGAAAGAAGCTTCTGTCTTGCATGGTGTGGCTGTTCACACATTCAGTAAGTTATGAACAGACCTGTTGTGCAGCAACTTTGAGTTGACTGAATGCTCCCTGAGCTAAAATGGACCTTGACATATGCTGAAGGCTGGTTTTAACAAAATGACGGCCACATTCCATTGCTATTCTGCTTAGGATCCCTAAATTCACTTGGGTATGTTGGGGTTTCTGATGCATCTAGATTATTTTGGCTACACCTCTCTTCAAGAGCACTTAGCACACAACGGAGACCCTCTTTTTTTCCTCTCCTCCATCTTCTTGACTTACAAAGGGCTAGAAGTGCAGTCCCTGCTTTGCCAAAGACCTCTGCACTGTGATGAGGGTAGCACAGTGGAAGCTGCCTGCTAGCTGGCACAAATTAGCTATAGAGGGGTAACTCCCCTTTTTGTCCTGAATTGGTGCAAGTGCACTTATGCCCAGTTGTTAAGTGCCATTCAGCAGGGAGGATGTATCAAACGTCTTTATCTTGCCTGTCCTTCTGCTTTTGAAAGCTTGTGAGGCTGCTGGGATGACTTGGCCTCCTGATCCTAGTGCTCTGCATATTCCAACATAAGTACTGATAAGCCCAAAAGCTTGAGGGAACAAAACACTGGAAATGCTCCCATAGTTGGAGAAACACAGGAAAACAAGCAATTGTTTGGAAATGGCTTACTTAGTACATCTGCTTGAAACTGCTGCTGAAATGCCTTTTGAGTTTGTAGTAACCTGTAGTGACATTCTGGCTTAGCAAGTGTCAGTGACCTGGCTATGTCAGACTCACAAAACTCAGTCAAGCCTCCACTAGCCACAGTTCATGGGGGAACTGTTTCAGAGCTCTTTGGAGAAAGGGTGCTACACATAACAAAGTCTGAAGTCATGGGTGAACATTAGGATTAAATTGGCAGTAGCATGTTAACAGCAGCTTGTAAGCCAAAATGTAGACTGAAACAGAAGAGGGGATGGGCATATTCAAACAGTTAAATTATGAAGATTTAAGTATCATAAACATCTCTTTGCCTGGCTGACAGAGCAAAAATTAACCTTTTACAGCATACTGGATGCCTTGAAATGTAGTCTGCCATGGACAGAGATCAGAGACTAATGCTATTTAGTGCTGTTGGGAGACCACGGAAACTTAGCAGTTGAAAAGTTTTGCTCAAAATATCCCTAGCACTGCATGAATGGGGAAGAGGGGTGCAAACCAAGGCTAAAGCATTTGGCTCAGAGTCTGTTATGTCATTTCTCCAAAAAAGTATTTCCAAAGGGCAATTAAATACCTAAGTGCCAGACATTAAAAATGCTTGGGTTTAGGTATGAATTTACTTAGTATTCTACGTTCAATATCTGAAGATACTTCTAAGCTTATGCTATGTAATTAGAGGTGTTGGTGTATAAGCACTTGGATTTATTTAAAAACCTAGTCTCTGCTTTCAGTTTGAGTCCCAGGTAAAAGTTTCATTACTGTTGTGCAGTAACTGCAAGTGTACTGCTTGCTGACCCACAATGGAATGATTTGTTGCTCCTTTGTCCTAGCACACATGAATGTGAAGAGAGCCATGCCTGCCAGGCTTCCAAGAGAACTGAGACTAAAACAGTCAGTGCTAAAATGACCTAAGATGTCCTATAAACAATACTGAAGTTTACCTGATTAGCCTGCATATTTCAAACACTAATGCTAGACTTTAATGTAAGGTCAACAAATGGCAGAAGGGAGCTACAGAGGATAACATGGAAAATTGACTTCAACTCCTCTTCTGAGTTCTAGTTGGGCTGTAATTAGGGATGGAGCTAGGTGTGGCCAGAATGTGCTAAAGGACAGAAATGTCCAGCAGACAGGACTTGTGATTACAGTACAAACAACCTGAAATTCCACAGGACAAAGTCTGAACTGACTTGTTTGTCCTAGGAAAACATGACCACCTGATTATAATGGGCTGCTTGAAGGTTTTCAGAAATAGTGACATATTGCAGTTATGTGAACAAGTTCTCTAAGGAATGTTTGCACATCAGAAATTCCTGCCAAGAGCTGAAGTAATGGACAGCAGAAACACATTGAGAATGAAGAATTGCTTGGCTGAACTATACCTCATAAACTGGCGTGGCACTTAGTCCTGGCTACCCAAAACCATCTGGATTAATAAGAGTCTGTGTAGTAAAGAACCAGCTGGAGGGAAGGGGAAAAAAAAGCCCAAACCAACCCACATCTAATGATCTTATATTAAAGTAATAGCTCTGCCTGGATACTTGGTTTTCCACAGAAGTAAATGAGGTTTTGTTAACCACAAAGGTTCTAGTTGAAACTTGCCATCTATGCCATGCCAAAAGTTTTATGTTTGAACAGAGTGAACGTGTACACATTAACTAATTGCTGTGCCTGAATTCCAAAAGGCCAATGAAGCCTGTTCTTCCCCCATAGTATTTGTAAAATCATACAAATGCATCTCTGTGCCTGACAGGCAACTCAGTGAAAAATTATCTAGTCATATATTATTTTTTAATAAAGCCATTCCTTGTGGAAAGCTCATACATCTGTGGTTAGCATATAATTAATTTTGTTCTGGCATCTTCCTGGAAAAGAATTTCAGAAGTACCATGCAAAACTTGGATTTCCTGTTGATGATGAATTTTCTAGGAAGAGGAAGTTTAAGATTCTCTATGACAGATCACACCCATTTCCCCAAAGTAACAGCTGAGTTTGCTCAACCCAGTAATGTTTCTGCCCTGTAGGCAAAATCTGGGTCACAGAGCCCACGGGCCAGCTGCACTCTGGGATGGTAGCTGAGTTGTGGTTAGCCTCCAGCTCTGGGTGGCACTCCCACAGCCCTGCCTGGAGCTTGGGGCCGTTGCTGCTTCAGTTTATTTTCCATCCCACTTCCCATCCCTGGTGTCCTTGTGGCTGTTTTGCTTGGCACTAAGCACAGAGGCAGGTGCAAGTATGTGGCAATCCTGCACAGAGACCTGTCAGTGCTGTTACAAACTGTCCTGCACTGCCTCTGCTCCTGCCATGTTTGCAAGTCCAGCCCAAGGCCACAGCTGTGGAACTGTGGAGCTCAGCTCTGCTGTCTCCCGCAGGCTCCCCCGACTGCAGTGGAGGCCTTGCGTAAACTGGAGCTGCCTCAATTGCATTTCTGGAGCTGCTGGCATTATGCTTATGGACAGCAGGGTGCAAAAATCCCTTCTGCTTGTGAAGAAAGCTGGTGCTGCAGTCAAAATGGACTGTAAAAAATTGAACACTCAGACCAGTAGGTGATCATTTCTAGGGTAACTGCACTGAGACCAGCTGCAGACAGGTCATGGGGCTGAACGTTAGACAAAGCCAGTGCCACAAACTCCATCTTAGCCCATATAAATGTGGTTGGAAAATACCCACTGCAGGCTGGCAGCAAAGGTAATGCAAAACAAGAATAGTAAGGCTGCATGATACAAGGCGTTGTGTCTTCAGAGGGACCTTACACCAAATCAACCCGAAACCAACAAAGGAGAAACAGAAAAAACTTGCAACAATGTGTTGAACCGCTGCCCAGGTCCAGGCTACAAGGAGCTGAAAAACTCTGGGCTGCAAGGGAATGAGACTACCAAGCTACCTAGGTTCTTAGCAGATCAAAGAGGATTAATATGAGAAGATGAATAAATCCTAGCTGAAAGGGAGGGGATGGAGGCAATGGGGTAGGTTCTGTAACTGGAAGAAACTGGCTAATTATCTTTAGAACATCTTGACTAAGCAAATGGCTCCAGTGAACTTTTTCAAACTTAATTTCAGGCCAAATCACCTCAGCTGCTTTCAGCACATCCATTTTCTGGCCATGTCCTCCTGTTTTTCATCATTCAGTAACCCTGCTTGCAGAGGTTTCTGGTTTGTCAGTCTCTCAGCTTAAGGCAATTACGGCTGGAGCTTGAGACACCTCAACAGGCAGTGTAGTGGTGCTCAGCACTTCTTCCCCCTTAGTGTGTGGGTCCATAAGCTCTCCTCCTCAGTTTCAGCACTTTCACTGGGTCCTTGTCATTACACATCCTGTGGTCCCTTCCTCCCTGCATTTCCTTTCTGTCCAAACAGCTGGAAGTCTTTCAGGTCCTGCACTCTCCCCCTTTGATTTCACTACCTCTTTTCTTCCTGAGTCTATTGTTCCTGCTTCCAGCAGGAAGCTGACACTAGAACAGTCACTGCCCCCAGCTGTGGCACTTTCTCTCAGTTTTCTTCAGGGCTTCCCCACAGGTGACACACAGTTCCTAAGGAATGCCATATCCACAATTCTATGGATGTTTGTTTTACCAGTGGCTCTGCATCCCCTCGACATATTGCAACCACCTATGGAGCTGAAGCACTGCTATCTACTCCTTCTGCACCCAAATCCTTCATAATGACCTGTTTGACAGCAGTGATTCCGCTCTGAAAATCCTTTGTTTTCAAAAGAGCTTTCTCATCTTGCCTTGCTTGCCATGTCTTTTGGTCAGCTCTGCTTGCCTTGCTTTCATGGGTTACTGGCTTCAGCTTAAAGCACTCTCTTTATGCTTATAGGGGCTGCAGGCAACTGGTCCCTGTACTAGAAGGATTCAGTTTAGGAAACTCATGAGTGAGATGATTTGCAGGGAAGAGAGATTACACATCTACTGGAAAATTCCGAAGAGTCATGTCTGATGGGTGGACAGCCCTGCTGCTTCTGACCTCAGGCAAGTTAGTGCCTGTGCTGTGAACTGCCCTTGAAAGAAGGTAGTTCATGATCTGCTCATTTCGTAGTTTCCCCTTGCTTCTGTGTGGTCTTCCATCACTTGAGTGATTATCCCCAGCCAAACAGCCTGCTTTCAGCAGGGACACCTGTAACATCCCCAAACAGATCATCACAGCAAGATCTAAAACTTGTCCTCAGATCCAGGAAACCTCAGGGCACATCAGTCAGTTTATCCCTACTCTGGGGTATTTCTAAAGCTTCCCAAGACCAAAGCACCTGCCAGGCCAGAGGTGATATTACCAGACATTTGCAAGTCAACATTTGATTATAATATTGGAAATGAAGTTACAAAAGAAAAGGCTGAAGACACACATACTCAACAACTACTCAGGAGCAGCATGCTCCTGCCCTGGCCCTATGCTCCCTCACCCTTTCCATCAAACCATGGCAGTTTTGCCTGGCAGCCCAGCAACATTGTCTGGCACAGCTGAAAGGCACAGCCTTCTCCCTTTCAAAATTTCCTAGCCCTTGCCTTAACTTATTCAGCAATCGCACAAGCAAGAGGAGATCAGCTCAGCAATGCAATGACAATCGGTGTTTGAGCAGTGCCAGGGACACGACTCAGCTCACAGCTGCCACTTCCCAGAGTGGGTGCAAGGGACAGCATGTGCAGCAGGACAAGCCTTTTGGCTGCAACACAACCCCAAATCAGAGCAATCCATCCGTGACTACACTCCTCAATATCTCTCAAGTTACCCACCCATTGTGTTCCTTAATTAATGTGCTCCTTCAACCTTTGCTGGCTTTTCTCCAAACCACAACATTTGCAAGACTGCAGTAAAATTGTGTAAGTTGTAAACCTGAACAAAATACTCACTCTACAGATAGTGTATTATCTCCTTATCTTAGATCTTGCTGGAAGCATTGCACGGAGCCAGTGAGTGACATGACTGCCTGCCTTGGTGTTACACTTTTTCCTAGGGAGGCAGCTACTAATTACACTCAGTCCAGCACACTGGCAGCCTGGTCAGCCCCAGCCCTCAGCCAGCTGCTTCCCTTGCATCAATCCCAGTGAATATATGGCAGGGCAGTTTGCTGACTTGACAGAAACCTAATCTAACCCAAGAAAAAGTTTTCCATATGATCCCTGAAACCAGAGAAAATTGGGAGCATCTTCTTACATGCTCTGGGAAAGGGGCACACCTGCTGAGAACCTGTTTCTTGTTCTAGTCAGAGGGTGAATGCTCTCTACCTGATTCTCCCCTCCTCCATTCATGGCTGTGTTTCCTCCTTCCACTACTGAAAGTAGTCAGGCTGCCCTGAAATACTGAGCAGAACTTTCTGCCAGAGTTACTGGGGAAATCATGTGGATTAGTTAATGTCTGTCAACTGCTTAGTATGAGAGGAGGAAAAATAAATTAAAAAATAGCTTTGTCTTAGGAATGGCTCCTCTGCCCAAGGCATCATTGTAGATTCCTGGTATTCCACCACTCACCATTGTGATCCATGGGAAACCATATCTTCCTGTTACTTTTTGGGTAGTTTACTGAATTTGCCAGCCCCGTTCCCAAAACTTCTCATTCAGCAAAAGTGTCAGAGGCCAATAGGTCTGAACAGGAGAAGAGGACTCAGCCACCCCATCTCTCTCCTGCACAGTCCTTTCACCCATGTTCTTTGCTGGGCAGTTAGAAAAGAACAAAGTCCCTCTTTCCCTCTACCACCCTGCTTTTGGGCAGACTCACAGAGAAGCATTTTCTCTTACTTTTGGCTCAGGCCTGAAAGTGCAGGGCATGTTTTATCTCCATCACAGCACCTCACTTCTGAGTCTCTTCAGCTCTTTCACAGTAACCTCATGCCCTCAGATAACCAGACTTCTGTACTGAAAGTGTGTCCCTGAGGGTATGGCAGGCTCCAAGAACATACCTGGTCATCATCTTTTGCTTTCCTTTGCTCTCTTGGATAATGCTGGGAGCTATCTTTTACTGGTACAGGTGGGTAACAGCAAGGTCATCTCTGATTAGAAGGTTACATCAGGCTCACAATCTATTGTCACAGCAGTCAGGAGGAAAGAGGTAGATGTCAGATGGGCTGCAGATGGACAGGGAAGTAGAGAGCCAAAGATCAGGCTGCCAGCTTGGAGCTCAGAAATTCAGTGCTAAAGCACATGAGATGCAAAAGAAACAGATGCAGGAAATAGCAAGAACAGTGCAGTGACAGCACTCATTCACAGGTAACAGCCAGCAGCAGGAGGTCTTTCCTGTACTGACAAAGGCAACAAAAAGAAGCTGATTATTTCTCAGACCAGCAGCATGCTCTCTCTGCTGCTTTTATGCAAAACTGATGGATGGGATCAGCAGCCTTGCCAGGATCTGGAGCAACCAGCATGGGCTGGAAGGCCGGCAAGAGACCCTGCTGAGGTAGAGAAGCTGAAGTAACCCTGTTGTAGCAAGTATTCCTAGGACACAATGCAGTGAACAGAAACTGTGCTTCCTCACAGAGGAGAGGAACTTGCACTGTATGTCCCCATGTCTCCTAGCACAGACAGGCAGAGACAAAGTGTGACACTGACCTACTGGCCTCTGAGGCTGCCTTGGCTCCTCCTGAGCATGTGCTATTTCTCTCTGTCATGGTTTAACCCTGCATCCAAGTATCACACAGCTCGCTCCACCCACCCCACACCACCCACTGGGATGGGGAAGAGAAGCGGGAAAAGGTAAAACTGGTGGGTGGAGATAAGAACAGTTTAATAACTGAAATAAAGTAAAACATAATAATAGTAATAATAGTAATAATAACAGGAAAAAGTAATTAAGCACAAGAAAAACAAGTAATGCACAACACAATTGCTCACCACCTGCTGACTGATGCCCATCCCATTCCCAAACAGTGATCAGCCCCTCCCAACCAACTCCCCCAGTTTATAAACTGGGCATGAATACACTGTGGTGTGGAATATTCCTTTTGCCAGTTCCAATCACTGGAAAGTCCTTGGCTTAAAGTAACCACTACTCAGCAACAACCAAAACATCAGTGTGTCATCAACATTATTCTCATACTAAATGCAGAACATTAGCTACTAGGAAAAAATTAACTTTATCCTTGTCAAAACCAGGACACTATCTCACAAACCCCAGCTGGAGTAATGCCAGCATGAACAGCCTCTGTCCTTCCTAACCCCTGCAGAACATTTCTATTACACAGCCAAACACAGACCTCACTAGAACAAAACAAGCAGAGGCAGGGAGCAGCACCACACAACTGATGATGACAGGAGCAAGCAACTCAGGTTGAGGCAGCTCCAGCCAACATGAACACAAACACTCCCAACACACACTCATCATCTGAACTTCCTCCTCTACACAAGATGCAGCTTACACAGCCTCCACCTCAGCACCAGGGACTCCCTCTCCTGCCCTTCTGTAGCTTCACCTGTCAGGGCCCTGGCTGCGCAAACAGGCCTTCACTGTCCTGAGCAGGCTCACCTGGGGATGTACCCAAAATTCCTGCCCATGGGGTTGGCGGAGGGTGTGTTTGTATTTAAGCTTAGCCCACAACTCCCAGGTGCTGTCTGAGCTATGGTGGAGGAGTAGTAGTCTCTGGCTGTGCCTTGTTGATCTTAAACTGTAGGCTGGTTTATCAGCCTGACCCCAGGCTTGCCTTGCCTTATCACCACAGACATGCCTGGGAATCACTGGGCCTGATCCTGACCCAGTTTGACTGCAAGCAGCCTCATCACCATGAGCTTGCCCAGCTATCTCAATTCTTGGTCAAATCCAGCTGCTATGCTGGGCCTGCCTGGCTCTCCATGGCCAGGTACTGTGGGGATGGCCCATGCCCATGAGAGCCTTGGCTGCTGTTCTTCAGGAACAGCCTCTGGCAGCTTTCCTTGTCCTAGCGTGAAGCCAGTCCCTACTGTATCCTGACATCAGCTCTCCTGGTATGACTGCCAGGACAGCTGCACCATGAATGGCATCAACTTGTTTAAAAATAGCTGTGAGGAAAATGCTATCAGTTACTTTTACCTGAATTGTTTCCCCAGTACATGTTTGTGTAATTCCAGAAATGGCATTTAGGCACTATTAAGGTAGTAGAACAAAAGCAACAGAAACCAGGGACTACTTAAGACAAGACTGCTGCCAAGAATGAGCCCTAGTCAGGCTAGATCAAGCTTCACTACCCAGCTCAGAAACTCAGAAACTTAAAAGTAGCTTGAGTCAGATGTGTCAGGCAGAAGCCTCTCGTCTTACTGTATGCACTTAACATATCAGGTCTCACACTGATCATACAGTTAGAGCTTTGCTGATTCCCAGAACTCACGACTTGGCAAAAACTGCAAGGGTTTTTCTGCAGGGCTTTTTTTCCTCAGCAGCTCTGTTTTTCCTGACTGCATCTCTATGTCCCAGTACTTTATGTATCTTCCTATGATCACAAGTCCTAGGTTCCCATTGCAATGAATTCTATTGCCTACCTTAACATCTGTGGACAATGTGGAAATAAGTGAAAAAAAAGCCTGTAAATTTACCAACTTCCCTACCCTGATTACTGCTTCATCCTGCCTTGATTACTGCATAGCCAAGTAATAGCTTCTTGAGAGGTCTCCCATGATTAAATCAGGAGTATTGAAGGGTCTTGAAGGGGAAGCCATATGAGGCATGAGGCTGAAGTCACTTGTCTTTCAGCCTGGAGGAAACTGAGGGGAACTCATCCCTCATCGTTGTCTTCAGTATCTTCACGAGGGGAAGCATAGGGGCAGGCACTGATCTCTTTAGTGACCAGTGTCAGGACCCAAGGGAATGGCCTGAAGTTGTGTCAGCAGAGATTTAGGTTTGATACTAAAAAAGGGTCCTTCACCCAGAGGGTGGTTGGGCACTGAACAGGCTCCCCCAGGGAAGTGGTCAAGCACCAAGCCTGGCAGAGTTCAAGAGATCTTTGGTCAATGCTCTTGGGCAGATGGTGTGACTCTTGGGGATATCCTGTGCAGGGCCAGGAGTTGGACTCGATGATCTACATGGGTCCCTTCCAACTCAGGACATTCTGTGATTCTGTAAATCATTTCCAAATCACCGTTCGCTCGTGTCAGTGTACCAGGCCCGGTGCCCTGAGGTCGGGCTGCTGGAGCAGGTGATGCCTGCAAACGCTGTTCTGAGCTTTTCCCCCCGTAGCAGCTGACCCGCGGCAGGCACTGCCTCATTGCCATTCCGAAGAGCCCTTCTCTCGGTCCGGGCCCGCAGAGGCCCCGAAAGGAGGGGCACAGCCAGAAAGCCGCGCCGAGCAAGGGCCCGTGGGACCACCGTGAGCGCTGCGAGCTGCCGGGGGGCTCGGGGCGTGCAACGGCCGACGTGCGCAAGGCGAGGCCGTGATCCCCGCGAGCCGCCGGGCCGGCAGTAGCGGCCAGGCTGACCCGGAGCTAAGGCTATCGCACAGCCCGGGACCGGAGGGGAAGAGAGACCTTGCTCTCTTCCGACTGCCCAGAGCCACAGACGCGGCGGAGGGGGCCGGCCCAGCCCAGCACGGAGCTGCCGCGGAGCCAATTGGGCCCGGCCGGCCGCCGTCCCCGCGGGGGTGTCTGGGAAGGAGAGATCATGGCGGCGGAGCCGAGTAAGACGGAGATCCAGACCCTCTTCAAGCGGCTCCGGGCAGCGCCGGCCAACAAGGTAGGGGGAGCGGCCGGGGGTTGCCGGACTCCCCGTGCCGCGCTGTTTCCCTACGGCCGCGGCCTGCGCTCCGGCCGGGCCCCGGTGGGCTGCGGGCCGCGCTGCGGCGGCTGTTGGGCCGCTGGGCAGAGGCCCTTGGGGAGGGCCTGGGCAGAGCGGCCCGAGCCGCCGGGCTGGGGCAGGGGGTGGCGGTGCGGCAGAGCCGCCGCCTCAGCCTGCCTCTCCCTCTGCCTTCGCTTTAGTCGTGCTTCGACTGCGGCGCCAAGAACCCGAGTTGGGCCAGTATCACCTACGGGGTCTTCCTGTGCATCGACTGCTCCGGCGTCCACAGGTCCCTGGGCGTGCACCTCAGCTTCATCAGGTGCGTGGAGAGCGGGGAGCGCGGTACCCCCGCAGGCCCGGAGCAGCCAGCCCGCCTTGGGGTGGGAGCACGCAGGGACTGTGAGAGAAGCCTTATCGCTGAGCGATCTCCTCGGGTTTTATGTGTCTTGCTTCCTGGAGGTTCTGGGTCACTCAGTACTTCCAAGATGGAATTTCCAAAGCTCCTCGAGTGGAACATCGACATGTTGCTTTTGCTAACCTTGCAGAAACGCTGTCTGGACTTCGAATTGTCAGAGCAGACATAAGAATGTGGTGTGTGAAACTTGCCAGTAAAGCAGCAGTATGATGTATATGCTTTCTCGTAATGCTGAATAAGGCAAAAAAAGGCATACTGTTTAATCTTTTCGGTATCAACCTAATGGGGAAGATGGTGTTGGCTTTTCAGCCTAGTTATTGTTTTCAGTACTTGTAAAAAATAGCATTTTAATGTAACAGAACTTTGACCTTTCCTTGTTAGGAGGGAAGTTGAGTAATTGATATGAGACACACTGTGTCCCTTCGCTTCACTTGGATGTATTCTCAATTGCTTTGTCATGTGTTTTGGCCTAATCTGTGGGACGGGCTGAATATGAGTCTCTCGTGTTGTGGTGAGATCACATGTAGAACAAAAGTTCTTGGCTGTGCTTTCCTAGCTGAAGCTCTGCCCTCTAAACAAGAAGTGAGAAATTCTCAAAATTTGGATAAAAGCTGGTCCTTTTCCTCACTTTAAAAATTGAAATTAATTTCTTACAGGAGCAAAGAAGTTACGAAGATGTTTTTTCCACCTTGGCCTCCTAGACTTTGGGATAGTAGTGGGATATCTGACCATTTTAGGCCAGAGATTGCTTTTGCATTTGGTATGCCTGCTCTTAATTAATAGAAATAATTGGTTTTCACACAGGTCCACGGAGTTGGATTCTAACTGGAACTGGTTCCAGCTGAGGTGTATGCAAGTGGGCAGTAATGCCAACGCGGTGAGGAGCCTCTGTAGGCATTTTGCTTGCTTTCCCTCTTGCTAATCCACATCCTCTGTTTCTTGTCCCTTTCCTTTGTGTGGCTTTCTTGGTACCTGAAATATATAATGAAGGAGAGTCATTTGTCAAATGTGCTTGGAACACAAAACTGTGACCTTTCCATGCATTGTTTTCTGACGTGCAGATCTGTCATTTTTTTGCACCTCATTTAAATTAGAGGTATAGCTTTCTTAAATGATAGGAATTAATAACACTGATCAGTTTGAAAGCTCATGCTCAGCATTGTGACTCAGATTCATCCCTCTGTAAAGAGGACAGATGATTTTCATAGGCATCTGGATTGAGACTTGTAGAAAGCTGATCAATGAATGGTTGGTTCATGCTGTGTTCTCACTACATTATCCCCTGTCTCTGGGAAGTTTTGTCTGTTGAGTTTGTCTAGTGCTTGCTTGAGTATGTTCTCGCAGTCAGGAGACTGAATATTCTTCTCTTTTCAGACGGCTTTCTTCCGCCAGCATGGCTGTACCACCACAGATGCCAATGCTAAATATAACAGTCGAGCTGCCCAGATGTACAGGGAGAAGATCCGGCAGCTGGCAAGTGCTGCCATGGCCAAGTATGGCACTGATGTAAGTCTGAGAGCTCTGCAGTGCTAGATGTGTAGTGCTGGATGCTGAGTCTTATAGGATACTTTCTTTTTTCCCTCTCCTCTCTTAGTTGCTTATAGATGGACTAAGTGGAGCCCCTGGGCACTCCCCTGACAAGAGTGATGCTGATTTCTTCATGGAGCACACACAGGTGAGAAGAGCTACCTAAACCAGGCAGCCTTAATAGCTCTCCAATAGCCAGCTGTTCAGCGAGGAGCACTCCCACTTAGCTTGGAAGGACTCTAAATTGTATAATTCAGTAGTAACATGGAGGAAGTAAGATTCAGTCATCTGCCTGGGACATAGTCACAGATCTGAACAGTCCCTGTGAGATTCATGTCTTTTGTTTTTGAGATCATTTTTAACTTCAAGAAGTACTCAGAGCTACCAGCTATGCCTTGGAAGATGCTTTGTGTGCTGTGTTAATGCTTAGTTTCTTCATACAGTTAAAGCAGGAACTAGCTAATACTTTGAACATCTGGTTTAGAAGAAACTTTTCAGTGCACAGACCCTGGTAAAGGGGATTTGGGCAACTGCACAGTGCCAGGCAGACTTTCTCAGGTGCACAGAGTAATATGAGAATTGGCTGCATGGCAAATAGACACAGTGGAAGTAGAGATTAAATTTTTCCAGGAACACTCATTCACACTTTATGTCAGATTTAAACTAATTTCGTTTCACTTGAGAAGTCCTTGCGTTAGCCACCTGTCAAATGATTCTTTCATACATCCTGGCCTTTCATTCAGCTTAGCTTCCTCCTTTTTTTTTTTTTTTAAATTTTTGTCCCTGTTAATGGAATGTGGACTTGTCCATATGTTATGTTCAAGGAAGGCATAGTCTGAAGTTTGGAATAAGTTTCTTTTGGCCTAAAATTGAATACAGGTCACTAAACTTGAAGTAAATTCAGGATTATTTGGTTCATTCATCTTTTGCAAATAACTGGAATGAGTATCTCCTTGCAGTCTTCCAGTACCTGGGATGCAGCAGATGCCAACCAGAATCCTGCACAGTGTCCTCCAGAGGTGGAAAAAGCAGCAAAGTCATCAGAAGGCAGTGAAGTTTCAAGTGAGTTCTTTGCTGAATAATTTTTCTGAGAGCCTGCCTTCATTTCCAGGAGAATACAGTTCTGTACCACTGTTGGAAAGGGCTGAAGAAGTGGAAGTTCTGGCTTGAAGGAGTGGAAGTTCTGTGCACTCTTACACTAAGTTAAATTAGTGGAGACTTCTAAAAACACTGCTCCATTTGGGATCAGTTCTTCATTTTTCTTGAAATGCACACAAAACTGTTTTGGGGATTAGTTGCCCCATTTCCCTGCTTTCAGACATAATTATTCGTCTAAACACTCTTCTCTATCCCTTGAATTTGGTGGGTCTGCAAATGACCTATGTTCTAGGGTGAATGACAAGGACACCAAGAATCTGGGGGCATAGTTGTAATTTGAAACAGCTTTGTATATTTCTCCGCAGTGTTTGCTTTCTTTTTCTGTGTGAAGAACACTGCAGAGGGAATCATTTGCTCTGTGGAGGTGTAAAGTTGTTGTGGTTGGGAAATTGCATATTTCAAGCTGTAACTTGATCTATTTGTGGGGGCAGAGGAGCTAGGAGAGATGCAATAGAACTATGAACATACTGGAAAGAAAAGGGTTGAGAATCAATCTGCTGAATGTTCTCTTTTGGTTTTGTGCCCACAGATGCCAGCCAAGGCCCATCTATTGACTTGCTGAGCACATCTCCTAAAGCTCCTCTAGGTAAGGAAGACTCTTCACTCTCAGATCAGTCTTGCTCTTATACCCACTGCTCAGTAGTAAGTTCAGTGAAGCTGGAATCAATGCGCCAGTTTCCAGAATGTTGAAACAAGCTTATCTCCCTGTGGAGCCAGTACTTAGGATGTTGCTGTTGCATTCCCAAAAGTCTCTTTTCCTGGTTTTGAGCTTTGGACAAAACCTGGCACTTGCATATCTAGAACTTGGGTGATCAAGGCCACGTGGCTGTTTGTTAGGTTTGTTTCCCCACAGAACCTTTAGAGGCAAATGAATTTTTTGCTTTCAGAGTAATAGGGATTTGTATCTGATTTTCCCCTGCCATTACTGTCCTGGCTGCACACAGAACATGTAACTGGAGCTTCTTTCCTTATTGAGAGCATGCTCTTAGCCCACAGTGGGTTCATGCTGGGTGAAAGGCCTGTGTCCTGAGGTGTCTGTTCATTCCCCATGTTTTACGTCTCTTCCTCAGACATGTCCATGTATCTGTCAACACAAGGGGCCGCTCCTGCTGGAGGTAACTGGCTAACAGCTGGCCTGCGCTGGCTGCTTGTGACAACTCTGCTTGCCCCTCCTGAGACTCTGCCTTCAATTCTGACTTTAGCTTCCTGTGCTTAAAAGGGAGAGAACGAGCCAAAGCTTATATGTGCTGTATTGAGATCTAAACCAGATATGTCATATCTGTAAAGAGACCTTATTAACATTTCTGTTAAATGTTTCCTGACAGTATACAAAACCCCAAACACAAACCTTGAATGAAGTGTTAGGAACAATGAGCAGAAAACAGTCTCAGATAGTGTAAATATTTTGAACCCCCTTATTAAAAAAAATTATGGTCAGGCTAGAAAAGATAAAGGAAAGGCTGTCAAGAATGATCTATGGGCTAACAAAGGTCATGTGGCTGTAGAAAGTCAGGAGATGTGCACATGTGGAAGAACAGCCCAACAAGGGCAATAAAAGATTTTGGAGCTACCTATAGGAAGCTGGAAAATGTTTTAGGCAGTCCCTTTCTGCTTTGTTCTTACACTTTTCCCCAGACATCTGCTGCTTGGCTGGCCCTTGTCTGGTTTTACAAGTGTGGCATGCCCTCAAGAGTGACAAGTGCAAGGTGTTGGGGAACCTGTTGCTTCTACAGCTTGCTGCACTTTAGGTCCATTTTTTTGCTGGTATGTTTATGTAAACATGACTTTAGGGTTCTTGCTGCTTTGTCCAAAAGGCATCAGTGAGGCACTGACCTTCATGTGCCACTGAAGCTGCATTTTCTTGAATCTGTGTATGGAATAAACCTAGTCTTTCTCTAACTGTCCTGATCCCTACTGGGTGGGTTCACCTACTACTTAACACTCAGAGGAGCTATTCACAGTTCTTAATTCAATTATAAGTTTCTCCAGAAATGGACATGCTTTGTCAGGCCACCAGTCTGCAACTGTGGAGCTTCTACATGCATCTTTCTGATGTGAAGCTGCATGGTGTGCCCTGGATGCTATAGCAGCTGGACTGTAGTGGATGTTCATATGGGTTGCTGTCTAATTTTGGCCTCTGAAATTAATTCACTTCTGCTTATTTGCTGCTTCCCTTCTGTTGCAGAACTTAAATCCTCCCTCATTGGAAAGAAGAAGCCAGGAGCTGCCAAGAAAGGGGTATGTCTTGAGTTCTTTCATGGAGGGGAGGTAAAGCATGTCTTGCATTTCTGCTGATCCTTTCCCTGATCCTTGCTTTCTGCCCTTAGCAAAGCTGTGTGATAAAGCTGTAGAGATCTGTTTTGGGGAAAGGACACCTTAAACAGCCTGTGTATTATTACCAAAAAAATTAGGTCTTGGATCATTACTGGTTCTGGTCTGAAGCATATCTGGCTGATCTCTTAAGTGCTGGCCTCTGGTGGATTAACTCTTGGGTGTTCTTCCATAATGTGTTGCAAGCTCTTTTGGGTTTACAGGTTGTGACTACACAGAGAGACTGAAAGCCTGATTGGTGCAACAAGAAGTAGGATTCAGGTTTTCTTCTACAATGAACAATTCAGGATGAAGAATTCACAGGTTTTTCTTTTTGTTTTCCAAGTTGGGTGCAAAAAAAGGCCTTGGAGCCCAGAAAGTAAGCAGCCAGAGCTTCAATGAGATTGAACGGCAAGCCCAGGTGGCAGAACAGCTGAGGGAGCAGCAGGCAGTGGAGTCCAAAAAACAAGCCGAGGAGTCCATGTAAGTGCCCTGTTTGGGATGAGTACCTTGTGTATATAAGGCAGAAGTAGTGTGAGGTTAATGCTGTTCATCCTAGGATCACCAAATGTGACTACAGAACATAATGCAATGAGAGGATGAGCAGTAGCTGTATGCCAATATGGCCCTTGCATCAGGGCACAAGTTATACTGCTGTATTTTATTACAGTTGGCATTCCTTGAAGAGTTTAGGGGAGCAGATACTTCTGTATTGTGTGTTTCCATTCACCTTTGGACAGGACTGTAAAAGGTAAAGGCTGAACTGGATGGGTCATTCTGGGTGCAGGGGGGGAGAAGATAGACAGTGTGATGCTTACAGTAAGGAAATTATGGTTAGCCAAAGAAGAGTTGAATCCCAGTGGAGATGAGAGAGCAAAACTAGCAATAGCTTCTTTGCAAGGGTTTTTGGCAGAGCTGTTGTGAAAATGGCTGTTTTGAAGGGTGGCTGGGGTTGCTTTACCACTTGTTCCTCTATACCATTGGGCTGTGAGGGAGGGTAATGAGCTGGTAACCCACCATGGCTCTTTCCCTTAGAGTCACCTCAATGCGACTGGCTTATCAGGAACTGCAGCTTGATCGGAAGAAGGAAGAGAAGAAACTCCAGAAGCTTGAAGGGAAGAAACGTGAACAAGCAGAGAGGCTGGGCATGGGATTGGTGTCCAGAAGGTACTTGGCTATCGAATGGCATAGAACAGACAGGTGTCTTGGAAGTACCCTGCTCTGTAAGAGTTTCTTGAAGGCAGCAGTTTGCTCTTGTAACAGACAAGGAGATGAGTTAAAGTGCTCATATGCTGGTCTACAGCTAAAAATGCTTCAGGCCCCAGAAGGAATAGGTACTCAGTACAAAGGTTCTGGTTCTCATTTGAGCTTTTCCACAGATATGTGTGGCCTGTCAGTGTAGCACTAGAGTCCTGCTTGACAGGTGTCCCCCTGCAAAATTCTTTCTTTAAGAAGGTATCTGAAGACTTGTGAAGGAGCATACATAAGTGGTGTGAAGGGCGCTGATATCCTACAACTCTCCCTCAAAACTTGTGTCACCTGCCCAGCCTGCAAAGGCCAGATTCAGTTTTGAGGCAGGCTGCTTGTAGGGACTGGATACTGTCAGATCCATCAGTCCTGACTCTGTGTGTTTGTTGTACTAGTTCTGTTTCACACTCGGTGATGTCTGAGATGCAAGTAATTGAGCAGGAGACGCCGCTGGTAGCAAAATCTTCCCGTTCCCAACTGGACTTGTTTGAAGATGGTGGAAGCTTCACATCTGGACCCCCCAAGTAAGACATAGCTTCAGTGTAGTCTTGGCTTATTCCTGAATTTCATGTCTGGCCTAAATTACCTATTTTTGGTACCTAGGTACAAATACAGTCCCTTCTCATTCGAAGATGCATTTGGCTCACGATGGGAAACGGATTCTTCATGGGGTATGGACAAAGAGGAGGAACCGGAGGTGACTGTTTCCAGTATTCGGCCGGTTTCAGAGAGGTAAAGTGCTTGCCACTGCTACTGTACATTGTGCCCCTTGTGTAGGGGACACAGGATACGTGTGGGACCTGTGGCATGGATATGGCTGTTAACAGGAGCCTTGTGCTGCAGAAGATAACATGCCCAGACAAGCCCAAATAAAAGGGCCTCGAGTGAAAGGGCCTTGGACACTTCTTTGGCTGTCAGGTCCGTAAGTTTATACAGCGTCTGTGGTCATTGAGTGCAGACTGTCCTGAGATGGGGAGAGGAGAGGAGAGGAGAGCACCAATGGTAGCTAACACTTCAGGATGTCCTACTTTCCTTTGAAGACAGAAGTCTGATTCTTTTCTGTATTGGTGAGCTTAATCTGAGTTTTCTCCTCTTGCTTCCTCAGACCCACCAGCAGACGGGAGATTGAGAACAGGCCATCCATGGTGGAATCCAATGAAGCTCGGCAGAAGTTTGCAGGGGCTAAAGCTATCTCTTCAGATATGTTTTTCGGGAGGGAGGCAGATGCTGAGGTAGATGCATTCTGCAGTGCTTACCCTGGTACAGCTCTGGCTTTACCTCCTCCTGTTTGCTCAGGTCCTGCTTTGATCCCTTCCTAAACAACCTTTTTGTTTTGTTTTCTGCTGCAGTATGAAGCCAGATCCCGACTGCAGCAGCTCTCGGGCAGCAGTGCGATCAGCTCTGCAGACCTGTTTGGAGAGGCAGACAATGCCCACTCAGGTTTGTTAGCACTCAGTGGGTTGAGGAAAGGGGCAGTTTTGGAAAACTGGAAAGTAGATCAGAATGCTTTCTGGAGCTGAGGGACTCTGGACTAACTTCTCCTGGTTCTTGTAGGTGGTGTGTCTATTGGAAATGTCCTGCCTGCAGCTGACATTGCACAGTTCAAGCAAGGAGTGAAATCAGTTGCTGGCAAGATGGCTGTCCTGGCCAATGGGGTGATGAACTCCCTCCAGGTGAGGTTACACTATGGCATCTTCAGAAAGACTGTTGTCATGTGCAGAGACTTTCACCATAACCTGGCTTCCACTGGAATTATCACTATCTTCTCAAATTATGTGCAAAGTCCCAGATAGACATCTGTCTTTTATAGCTGATAACTACAGTACAATCGCTGAGCAATTCCAGGTGGCCAGTGAGCTCTACTTGACAAACCTTACCCTCCTGCTGCACAGGACATGTTATGCCAGATATACCTCTTCCCACAAATTGCAGGCAGAATTTAAAAAGTCAAGGTCATTTTACCTTCTGCCTTTGTAGTGTCCTGTCTAGGTAACCCCACACTGCATTAAAATATCAACCCCCCAGTTTCTTGTTAGCAGTCTGGATTTTGCACAAAGGTGTTATAGCAAGGTGTCTCTGTCTATTTCCTCCTTAGGATCGTTATGGTTCATATTGATGACCCAGGGACTGCAACTCAAAGGGAAGCCAGCAAGAGGCACTGATGCCACCTTTGCCTGGAGTAAACTCCGCAGGATTGTATTATTTGTCTAGGTTGGGTGGGGAGGGGAGAAGGTAAGCAGAGGGGATCAGGACATGGCTGTGCCCAGGATGCTTTCTGAATATCTCTGGATTCCACTCTATTAAAATTCAGTGTGCCCTCATACCCACTGCTATCTACTAGCCAGTGGAGACAGGCCTTCTTACAGGGTTAACCTCATTGCTGTAAAAGATACGACAGAAACTCCTGGGCTGCCCTCGTCAATGCTCCTGTCCATCTTTGGCCCACACCTTAGCTCACCAAGTGACAGAGGAAAGGGGAATGCTATTTTTCTGAACATCATGTCACATTTTTGTTTTTTGTTCTGATCACTGCTCCCAATCCATGGTGCTGTGGAGTCCTCTGTATTTGCAGGGTTTGCCTTTTACCATGATCTAGTCCTTTTTACTGTCTTCTAAACCAGCATATAGGAATGTGGGAGAAAAAAAATCAAAGCAAAGATTATTTTTTTAGCTTCTAACTACATCATCAGCAAAAAAGGCCTGGGTAAAGAAGTAAAGAAATATACTGGATCCCTGGTTATTTTGTTGCCCAGCTTTGGATCAGGTCAAAATACTGAGCCTCTGACTTAACCATGAGGTGCAGCAGTGAGGACTGCCATTTTAGTCCTGTTCAGCTTGGTCTCTGGTTTTAACAAGAGTGTGTTTTTCTCTTCCTTGGGCTATGGTGTTGAGGACTAGGTAGAAAGGAAAAGGGTGGGAAAGGGCTAGTTATACACTTAGCAAAAGGGAGGCTGAGGCTGTTTGTTCTGGAGCCTTCTGTCTAGGAAGAGGCTTGCACAGGCTTCACCTCTGCTATCCAGTTGAGGGGCTGCGGTAGCTGTGGGCAGGAGGGGAAAGGTGACTTGGCTCTCTGTGCTGATGTTTCACCTCGGTGGGGCATGGGGGGCTAAGGGTCAGGTCTTCCTGTTCCTTTTCCCTGTGCCCTGACACAGTTGTGTCAGAATCACAGCACCCATGGGCCTTGGAGCTCCAGGGAGCAGTGGGGCGGCTGCAGGACAAGCACTCGTAGTGGCAGTCTACTGTGGCTGCAAGTGCCACCCTGGCACTGAGGGGGGGGGCTGGCGAGGGGCTGGTGGGGCCCTGGAAGTTGGCCATAGCCCTGCACTGGTCCTGCCCACCAGATACCACTCCCTCTGAGGAGGGCCTGGGGCAGCACAGAAGACCCGAAGACCCAGACGCAGCAGAGGCCTGACACAGCGTGCTTTATTGCCAGGCTGTCACAGCCACTCACCGAGCTGGGAGAATGCACAGATCATAAATAATTTAACTTACAATAAATAAATAACCCTGCTGGCACCCTGGTACAAGCTTTGGGTTACCAGCTCCTGGTGGCCCATACTGCAGCACATTATGACCAGGAGGAGCAAGGAGGCTCCCAAAGAAGCGTGAGAAACTGAAGTTCCCAAGGAAATAACTAGTCTCTGCAAGCTGAGGCACAGGAGCTAGGCTAGACAAAGCATTCATGTCTGTGGAGGTTAAACTGCTGAGTTAATTGTGATGCTACTTATTTTTGCAGTTGTAAGGGCTATACTGCTGCTAGAACACTACCAATATTTACAAAAAACCCTGACTCTCTCATTTGAGAACTGCTTCATTTTCCCTTAGTGCTTCTGCCCACCCAGCCCCAGCAGGTGCTCTACATGCTTGCAAGCCATACCACCTGTTGCCAAGGAACGTAAAGACCCTCACCCTCTCCCAAATCCTCTGACATGCACTTTCCCAAATGACCATAATATGCTGTTGGAGGGAGGGACAGACCTCACAGAAGGGCACTCGGTACAGCAGTGGAGCCAGACAGCACCATGCAGTACTTACTGCAATCTAGCTTATTTGCTGTATTTGCTTTGGCAAATCTTGGATACATGGAGGAGAAAGCACAAAGCAGAGACAGGATGCCTGGCAATATCTAAGCTGCCCTTTTTAGGAACTTCAGGAATTTCCTTACCTTTGATCATATGCAGATGCAGCTTTACTGGGAATAATAATGGAACACAAGTGCAGAGCTGGTGATTTAACCACTCCGTTATCTGTGTCAAATCTAAACAGAGCTACAGGACAGAACACTGGCGAGCAGCCTGCACTGTGCTCCCACTGCTTCAGCACCTGCTGAAGTGCGGAACTGGGAGGGAGCATCCCGGTGAGAGCACACCTGGTTGTTTCCAAGCGGTGGCAGAGCTGGCGCCTGCTGGCTTGTCTTGCCTGCCAGCAGAGGGAAGCATAACTCTGTAGCGGTAAATGGCTTCTGCACAGGAGCTATTCCTGCATGGATTTGGAGTTAAGAAAAAGGCAAGTTGTTCCTGGGAAAAGATGGGTGAACCGGGCACTGGGGACTAGCACAGCCACACGTACACACACTGGTGATGTAGACAGAGCCCACTGTCAGAGCAGATGCTCTGGGAGGAAGTGCTGTTCCTCCAGTGGGTTCTGGAGAAACCCAAGATGGGAATGGTGCCCACCCTCACAACTTTCAGTTTTCAGAGGAGTCTGTCTCTTCATTGGAGCCTTCACTTTCAGCATCCATTTTTCGACGATGGTGTAGAGGTTTCCAGGGTGAGTTAATCCTGGGCGAGTTACGAACAGGCAAAGTTGCTGTGTCTGCACTGGAGTTGGCAGGACTAGAGATGGAAAGCCCTGAAACCTGAGCTACCCTGAAAGAGAAAAGACAAATGCTAGGCAGCATGATGCATAAACTTTAATGCAGCACTCTTAGAGTGAACCTGGGAGGAAGACTTAAAACTAGCACAGGGATGGAAAGATGTTCATGGCATAGAGGGGGAACACCTTGCACTGGTACTTCCCAGACTCGCTATGTGAATCTTTTCCTATTTAAACATATCTGCTGGGCTGAACTTGTGTCTTCCAACTCTCCTACTTTTCACCATGCAAACAAAATTTCCCTGTTCAGTAGAGACTGCTGCTTCCTCTAGATCCCTCTTTGAGTCACACTCTTCCCCTCTGTTTCTGAAGACTTTTGTAAGGATTTTGATAAATGCACTGAGCCACCACAAAAAAAGAAGCCTTTCCTGTTCAGGCTGCTCTTTTAGCTCCTCTGTTGTTTTACAGTAGAGCAGAGGAGTAGGACAGCACTTTATTACACTCTTCTTAAGCATGCTACCTTTAATCTGTTGCTATCTTTAATCTAGTTTAGGCAATACCACTTACAATTTCTCAAGTTCCTGATCCATGGCAGGGTCCAGAAACAAGTCTCCTTTATCTGGCAGAGCCCCTGGGGGAAAAAACCAACCAACGAAAGTATCAGAGCAGAGTTAGGCTATTTGTTCTTCAAGAAAAGTGTGCAAGCCATAGCAGCATCCAAAATCTGATGGATTTGGATGGAAATCAGCATCCAAAAGCAAGACAGAGAACACTTTTCCTTGTACCTACTAGAGAAATGGACAGCGAATGTTGAGGATCACAGACAGATAATGAACAATGATCCATTTTCTGTGTCTTTCACACATGCTCTAGCTGAGCTCAGACTAAATGGGAGGTAGCCTCAGTAGTCTCACTTCCCACAACCCTAAGGATTGGCAGTTTTCATTCACTGTACAAAATTACTGAGTACTAATTTTCAGGGAGATGGCAGTTTGTCAACTTTGGGCCTCTGCTCATTGTCCAGTACAGTCACCAGTCCCAGATCCTATGAGAGTAACAGATGTGGTATTGTCAGTGCCACAGCCTGAAACGTGCTATACCACCCAGGGACCTTTATATTTTTGTGCCACCTGCCTTTCTTGTGCACTGAGCTTGGGGATCAAAACATGCCACAGATTTAAGGCTTTTGCTTTCCTTGCAACTCAGGAAAGTCAGTCCTGACTCTTGTGCACATGGTCTGCAGGAGCTAAGTGTGGATGAACTGTGCTCTGGTATTGCTTGCTGTCTGGGTGTGAGCGTGAAAGGCTGGGCCAGTACTTGGGTACCCTCTCAGCATAAGATCACAACATGCTCCTTTTCACATTAGAAACCCTGCTCCAGATGAAGGATGTGGTATAGTTTAGGACTAGAGCAGCTGCTTGATCCTCCTTGGTCCTCTCTGAAAACACTGGCACCTTAGCAAAGCCAGAAAGGAAGATGGGGCTCTTAGGATAGCCCTCCTTCCTAATTCTTTAACAAACTCCACCTTGTATAGGGGTCATGGAAGAGTGTGATCAGCCAGCACAGAAATGACAGAGAACAGCACAGAGATTACCTACAAGAGCCTGGAGAGTACCACTGCATACACCAGGACAAAAAAACCATTTGATAATCTATATCAACAGTTCAGTGAGGAATGCTCTTTTTTTCAGGAGACCTGGGTGCTACACTCAATACCTTTGGCAAGGGGCTTTGTATTCCCTGTGGGGACACAAATCTGTTTTCTGGCTCTGTTACCTTGCTCTTGAAGGAGAGGCTGGAGATCCACCTGTCCCACAGAAGCAGGCTGGCAGCAGTCATCAAAAATGTAGCAATGAGTGCCTGAAAACTAGAGTAAGTTTCGACCAGAACTGATTCCCCCTGGGTTCTGGTCTAGTCCTCCTGCAAATGAACAGGAAAGACTGGCACTGCAAAACAGTGTCAGGAGATCCATGGAAGCGTCCCAACCTGCTTCTTTTAGTGGGCTCAGTTAAAAGAAAAAGCAACTAAAGCTTAACTTGTTTCTGTAGTTGTAGAGTGCACAGTGAAGTCTCTAAGGCACAAGAATTACTTGGGAAAGTTGATAAATGGCACTTAAAGAATTTACAAATCAACATTGACATTGGAGTTACACTGCAGATTCCAGTCTGCCTGGCAAACTCATCAGCACTGTCCCAGCCTGAACAAGCTGCTTTAATCCCTATCCCTGTTCGTCAAGAGGAGCTGCTGGCTTTGTGAGACCAAAACCTCCTCTGCCTGAAACTGCTCTCGCCGAAGGGCTTTGGGGAACTTGTGATCCCCTACAAACCAAAGACTATTGAAATCACCCTTCAGGAGAGATTAAAAGACACCAGGAAAAGAATCCTCCTTTCCTTGCCAAAATGCTAGCACCTGTCAGACTTGTGGCTGCTGCCCCTCCTCTGAGAGAGGCCTCAGCAGGAGGCTGGCAGAGAGCCAGAGGATGGGCCTACATTAATGGAAATGAAAACCCACTCACTGTGGATGGCACAATGGAGGCTGTGGGCAGGATTTTTTTTCTTTTCATCTGTTTTCTTTGTGTGTGACTGGAAGTGGATTTCACAGGGCAAAGGAAAAAAAGATTTTGCTTGCTGCCATCCAGGCATCACCTTCCTCCCAGTGAATACACTGCTTTCTAAGCCTGTTTGCAGAGGGGATTGCAGGGCTGTATTCATACACCTTTGATATATAATCTGCCCTGCCCCAGAGGAGCATTAGCAGCTTAAATGGTTTGCTGCAAGAAGGGGCTCAGCTAGGGAAGGCACACTTTTACTGTACTACGACACACACCTGTGCAAAAGAAGCAGCCTTCAGGCAAGGTACACCTTTTCATTGAGTTTTGTTTTTGCAATATAGGGACTGGCAGACACTCAAGCCTAGAAGCAGAGGAAGAGAATACTTACCCAAAGACAGAGAGAGCCTACCCTTAGTGGCCAGGTGACTTGCTGAGTGGAGATGACTGAAGATGAGTGTTTTGGAACACCCCCACATACACACCGCCCCCCCTGCTCCTGCCATTTAATTTTATCTCCTGGAAACAATCTTGTCAAACAGAAAAGCCATTTCTGTTCCTTTTTGTGGGAGGAGGAAGTGCACAAGCAAGGCATATGGGGGAAATATGAAACTGTGACTGAATTATGGATGGATTACATACTGTTCTTTGCCAATGCAACACTGCTTCCTTGCTCCAAACCAGCACAACATAGAAACAAGCAGTGAGATGGTGTTTGGTAGTCCCTGTGGCTCCCACAGCAATGTGGTACAGATTTTTCTAGCAGTTTGTGTTTTATGACCAGATTTTCAGCCATAGATAGCTACTAGCAAAATCACACTGCCTTGAGGGAAGATGGGAAAGATCTGGGAAAGGCTGGGCTTTGAACCTTTGAGCCAAGGAGGCAGCAGAGGTTTTTCATTAGGTGTGCCTTCTCTTCTTATAGATGAGAGCAGCCATTTAAAATCTGTGGGAGCACAAAGGGCTAAAACATAGGATGGCACCTCAATTCAGTAATCCTTGAGGAAGCTCCACAGTTTCAGGCAGACAGTAAGGTACAGCGTTATGTTTTTTAAAGTTAATTCATCAATAAAAAGATGAAAAACTTTCCCTCACTCTCTTCCTGACAGTGTAAAATGTGGGGTATAATTACAAAGGAAATTCTACAGAAATAGAGAGTGACTGAAAATCTAGAGCTGTATCGTTCCCAGGAGTCTTACCTAGGGCTCGATTGATGCCCTGATCCTTTGCAAGAGCCATAAGGAATCCACAGAAGGTCATTCTCTGTGCACTACTCAACATTTCCTTCACAAGAGCAGAAGGTGGACAGCTAGGAAAAGAGAAACGGAGATCATCTTGTCTTCTAAATTATAATTTTTTTTTTTTCTAAGACCCAGCTCAAACTGGAGAAATAAACCCTTTTACCTGTTCTAACACTCTCAGGTTGCCCTGACTCATTTTAAAACAAACAGCCAACAGCTTGCTTATTGAGCACTGGATCTGTTTCCCATTTGCTAAGCAAGATCTTTGAACTGGGGGACATCCCTAGGAGCAGTCTTACCTGTCTTCATTCGAAGCACAGAGAGAAAAGCCTAGATTCACTCACATGCATACTCATCCCAACCATTAGCATGTGCTTTCAAAAATCCTCTGAGTAATACTTCCTTTTGGAAGTCAATAAACTTTCAGAGAAGTGTTAAGTTTGGAAAAAACTAAGATCACTGAGCCCAGTGGTTAATGGAGCAGCACGGAGTTCACCATTAAACCATGTCCCTAATGGCCACATACACATGTTTTTGAACACTTTCGGCTGTTATATAACGCTGTTCTCACACTATTATCACTGATAAGTCATCCAAGGGGCAGGAAAACCTCTCCAGTGATAGCCTAAATATGTCAGAGAACACTAGTTAGGTAAGGACTAAATTACCATATCCCCTTCTTCTATATTCACCTTAACCCCTGGCCCTGACTTCCAAGCAGTATCTTCATGGTGATTCTTGCTCTTGACTGATACCCCTTGAAGGATTTCATGCAAAATCAAGCTGCCTCATGAAGAGGAAATGTTAAAAAGCCAGTGGTGTAGTGGTACCCCAGGAGATGTGGGTGTGGGCTGATGATCCCTCAGGCAGAAGTGGTTACCAAAGCCTGACTGAGTACTGAGCTCCTGTGTGAAAGGCTGGGAATGGCTCCCCTAACAGTGCTGTGCAAAGCCTGATCTACCAGATGGGCTCACAGTAGTCTTCCCATCTGAAGTTCTCAGGACATAAAGGGAATGTAGAGCTTTTGTTGTTTAAAAGAGCAAAACAACTTGTCAACTCTGTGCTTAGATATCTATAGCACTGGACAGCAGTTCAGCAGTAATTTTGTGGATCTCAAATTTGGATTTGGAAATGTGAAGTAGAAATCAGGGGGAACTTGTGTCCTGAGTTATTTTGTGTTTCTAGACCATGACCTTCCAGGAGGGTGTAATACCTGCAAGAAACTATGATGAAAGTGTCTGTCAAAGCTATACAATGAAGTCTGGTATTGCTCCATCCCCTGCTGAACTAAAGCTAGTCTTGTGCCTGGGATCTGTAGCTGGAGACCAGCTCCAACACAGGCTCAGGTACAGATTAACAGTGTGAACTTGCCTAGATACTAAGTCTTCATCCTCCATCCACCTAGTGAGCTCTTTCAACTCCTAAGAACACAACTACACTTGTTTATGCCCTCTAGCTAACTCATGATGGATGTTGCCAAGATGAAAGTGTCAATGCAGAAGTGAGATGGAGAGCAGAGACCCAAATCAATCCATTACTTCAAGAATCAATTCAAATCCCATGCTTTTTAGGTCCATGAAATTGTTTCTCTCATTCAGTTAAAGCTGCTCAGCTGTGATGTTTCTTTTTGTACTTCTTCAATGAGATCCATGTGGGAGTATCAGCTTGTTCAAAGTCCTCTATTTCTTCCTCTACAGCTCCAACCTTACAAAGGGTCTCCAGAGACAGAGACTTCAAATTCATATGTTAGACTCCATTCATACCTGTATTTTGATCTGTCACACAAGGACTCCAGGCACTGGTAGAAGAGAGATGCCTCTACTCCTTCAAGTGGGTTGCAGTCATTTGGGGGTTGCCGCTGCCGATGTTGCCCAGAGGATGATGTTGGCACAATCACAGTATTTGGATTCTTACCAGCCAGTAGGTCTTGATAAATGGCAGCCACACTTTCCAGGAACTCTAAAAGAACAGAAAGCAACTTATAACTCAAGGCTGTAACCAGCAAAGCATCCTCCTGACCTACCAGACTGTGGCTTAAACTGTAGTTCTGTGTTGTACATAGCACCAACTGGAAATACGCACAACTCTACAGCATCCTGCATATTCAGAACAGATATTATGCAGCCCCATACAGCCATTTCCATAGAAGTTGCTGTCTTCTTATTAGGATGATTATGAGAAGTCCCTCACTCTTTTGAGAAGATTCATCTCAAGGGAACAAGTATTAGCTAGCACACAGATAAAACAGTGAAGTGTGAAAGCCAATGTCAAACACGAAACTAGTTTGCGAAGTCTAAAATGTTTTCCTTTTCCACCTCTTGCCACTGATTAAGAACTCATCCAAGTTGGGAGCAAACTATACTGAACTGTAACTGAACTGTATAGGAGTACTATATCTCTCTGTAACTAAGAGAGAGGAAAAGGAACAAGTTAGTTAGGGCTCCAGGCTGTATCCCAGCTTGCTTCTGTGCTGCTCCAAAGTAAATATAACACAGGATCTAGAGGAAGGGCCAGGGCAGGTCAGGGCTAGAGTTGGCAGAAAGCCTCTCCCCAGGCTCCTCATACTACCCACTGTTTACTGCAGGAGTCTAATTTTAAACAAGTTTGTTTATGGATGTGGTCAGCAGTTTACAAATCTAGATTCCATTTGGAGTGGTTTGCATGTGTGTGGGTTGGTGGGAGAGTGTATGACAGGCTGTGTGTGTGCACCGTGCTTGGGTGAAGAGGACAGGGATGGGATCTCTGAGTGTGTGTACACAAGAATGAGCTTGCCAGGACTCCAGTGGCATTTAAGTTCCGAGTGAATGGAAGTGCAATGCTGTGCGTGAGATGGGAGGAGAGGAAAGTCAGGATCTCAGCAGGCCCTGAGGCTGTGCTGAGGTTCTGCAGCTCCATGGAAATATTTGTTATATCAGAGAAAACTTTCCAAACACATTTTCTGTCCCTGACTAAAGGCATTACAAGCCTGGTTCTGTCCAACTCAAAATCATCATTTTGAACTGTTTTTTTTACAATGAACTGTCATGGATAAAGCTGTGATATGCACAGGGAGTTACCGGAGAACTATATACAGAGTAGTATTGAGAAAAAGAGATTTCTGTATAAGGGATAGCAGCTGACTCTTAACTGCTACAAAGATGGGAACTCACAGGTTGGATCAGACCAGCAGGCCACCCAAGTTTACTCTCTGACCACAGGCTATGCTCACAACAGCTTCTAGCCAGTGTCTCTGAGTATCCAAACCCGGCCCGTTTTGCCTGCTGTCGGCCAATTGTGAGCTACATCCATCAGAGGGAGCTATTTCAGTATGAGTGAACAGAAATCCATGAGCTTATGTTAGAAAGTGCAGTGTGCCAGGAAATGAAAAAGTGGCACAACAGCAGTCCCCAGTGCTTGGGAGCATATCTAATGCTTCCCTCTTTTTGTCCTGAATTAGACTCTCATTCCTCAACCACAATTTAGGGGGGCTAGGATGAACAGGCAGTTCAAAGCAGTTTTCCTGTATAGGACAAGCACCTGAATGTTCATGGAAGTTTCTCCACCTTGTCTCCTGAATTTAAGTTTAAAAATACCTGGGGATTTTACAGATGTATATTTGTGGGTAAGCATAAGTAAAAACACACACATACAAACCAATATTATTTGATTTGTACTTTTCCTGCCAAGAATTTTAGAAGTATTCCATCTAGTTAAAACTCAGACTGGGCAAGAGAGATAGAATATGATAAATGACAAACCATATGAAGAATGTTGATATGGATTATCTGTTCATTTTGCTTTCCATCTAGGGGGTTTCAAATCAAACAAGAGAGGTGGTTCTTCACAGGACAGGTGTCAAACCTGTGCAACCCTTCACCAAAAGGTGCGTAGGTTAGAATTTTATGTGATTTCAAGGGGAGGCTGGAGAAGTTCTTGGGAGTGGAGTCCATATAGGGCCTAAACCCACAGAAATGATAACCAGTTCAGAAACTCTCTGAGCTGAAACCAGCTCACAGTTGGGCAAGTACTAAGGCAAAGAATTGTATCAATTTGTCCAGTTCCTATTCCTTTAAAAGCACCAGATGGTGTGCTTTTCCTATCCTGTCTTCAGTAGGGTTGAATAATTTCCTTAAAGAAAGGAAAAAAATTGTTCCTAGTAAAAGTTAATTGTTAGGTGTTGACATAGTCTAGATAAAGCTGGAAATTTATGTCTCAAGGCCAAGACAAACACATGCATAAGACAGAGCAGTTGTAGGTATGTTGTTATTCACAAAAATTTGAAATCTCCTCATGAAGCCTCCTAATCTCTTGACATCAGGGATGCTTTTCATCAGTAGATTCCGTTAGCTATATATTCTCTGTGAAAAACCATATCCTTTCAAGTTTCAAAAAAGTGCAAAGATTGGGAAGCTGTAAAGCTGTAATGCCACAAGTGGGAGTAGTCAACAGCTTCCCGGCATTTACCTGAGTAGTAGAACTGGATCTGGAAAGCAAAGAGGAAATCAGAAAAAGACATCAGGCAATCCATTGCATCATCCATCAGCACAATCCTATGATAAGATGAGAGAAATAGTTTAGCATCTACAAAAGAAATAAAGTCTGTAACCAGGAACCCCAGATCTTGAGAAAGTCCAGGCGAGAAACCATGTGAATCTGGAGGATTGCTAGTGGCCCAGTATAAGAAGTTAGGGGAGAGGAATGGAAACACACATTGTTGCATGGATGTGGATGCTCTAATATCAGATGAAGGCAGCTTGAGAACATGAAGTAAAGATCCTGAATGCCAATCACACACTTCAGCTACAATGTGAGCAGAGCAGTGTGACATTCTAAGCCTGGTAGACATGATGGAACAAACACTGGCACAAAAATCTGCAAGGCTGATTCACATGGTTATATAGAATTGTAGAATATCCTGAGTTGGAAGTGATCCACAAGGATCATCGAAGTCCAGCATCTGAGTGACTACAGACAGGACAGTTACACAAGTAGTAAACTGCTGTAAGCAGAATGAGACCCAGGCTATTCCTCTATATACCAGAATTCATCAAACTGGGATATTTTTCAGATTCATAAACATCACAACAATTGCTAATTCTCCATCTATACTCAAACAAACTATACTTGAGTACAGAGGAAATAATATTGCACCAATAATCAGCTTCCTAATTGCACACTGCAAACATCCTATCCTCCTTTCTTGATAAAAGAATCAGTCTCTGTTCATATCAGGTCTATTATTTGACTATCAGGTCAAATTTCATGGTAACTGAAGACTTCTTGGGCCAGAGACTGTCTTCTTTCCCTCTGCTAAACCATAGGTACATGTAGGGAGTTACATGCATCCCTATTTTGAAGCATACTTCTTGAATATGGAAAATACCAGCCACAGGCCATAAAGATTAAATATAAGTGATAGCAAAGTCCAACTCTTCCTTTCAGGAAAAAAAACCCCATGGATTTCAGGGTAAAAATATTCATCAAAATGAAAACAGAAACAATGCTCTAGTCACTGTCACCACTATTTAAGGATAAAAAAGTCAGTCTCTGAAGTGGGAAAAATCAAACTTGTCTGATCAATGACAGCTTAGACTGTAAAACAGCAGAAAGTACTCCACTTTGATAGGAAAATCTCCAGAATGTTCAGACAATGCTAAAAAAGGGCAATTGGTATTTCTTTTCAACTGTCTAGTGAACCTGCACAGTCAGTATCTGGCATATTGTGTCACATGAAGATTGTCAGTTCATTATAGCCAAAGTATGGGTCATCCAGCAGGACCCTTTTGAACACAGGACCAGATGCAATCTACACACCAACTCCTGCAGCATCAATTGTCTAAATACACTGCTGGGGAAACACTGTTCTGTCTCATGTAAAGACTCTAGGGAGCTGTGTGGGAGGCTGACCTAGAAGAACATAGATCTTGCAAGACTTCCCTGCCACTCAGACCAGTTCTGTTCACTGTGGCAAAATCAAACATGTAGAGTAGCTTGAATTAATTATCTCAAAGAAGAAAGACTGGGGCTAAGAGGGTCCTCAGGAGAAAAGCCAGTATTTAAAACAAAACCCTTTGAAGATGTCAAAGTGCTTCTGATTTATTTATTACATTCCAGAAGCCTCCTCTCCTCCTGTCTAAAGAAGCAGTAGCTTCAGTTCTTAATTCTCACTAATAAGCATGTTACTGAGATTGTCAGTGGCCACATCAAGGAAATGACTTTGAAGCTGGCAGGCAGAGCATCTTCATCTCTCAGGCAATACTGCTCAGCCACTGGCATTTCCAACCACTATTTAAGCACTGGAAATGCTATTGGCCACATCACTGATGAGCTGCACTCCCTCCTTTGAAATGATGGTCTGTCTCCCAGATACCCTCAAAGCACTGAAGCTTTCTTCTTGAAGATGCAGGAAAACAACAGTGGAGAGTGGTTTTACATATTTGTTATGCAGAGAGACAATATTACATCACCTTCATAACAAGAAATTCATTTCACTTGTTAAATCTAAAACTCTGGTCAATGGCAGTGCTCCGTAGCACCAAGTCCCAGTCTCATACTTAGATCAGAACATGAGGAAGTATGCAAAAGTATGAGAATTTGCTGCACAGTTTTTGCTGTTAAAGAAAGCAAGGAGCCTCTGAAGAAGGCTGTACAGCACATATGTGATGGAGGAGTGTCTAAATAGAAGCAGGTGCACTCTGGTGCTGGGTTACTGACTCTGCTTGGCCCAGGAGTTTGCACGCCGGAAATGTTGAGAAGTCTTTAAATCCAATACAATCATTTATGAGGAGATTGACTGCAGCTGGCAATTTCCCCACACAGACAGCTGACTGAACACTCAAGGAAGCTGAGAGAACATCATATGCAACATATCTGCACCTCTTCCTTGAAATATCTGGTAAGGAGAAAAACCTACCTATGGACTGTAACCTAGACCTCAGGACCAAAACTGAGGACAAAATCTGAAAGTCTGAACTGCAACTCAAAAGAGTTCATCAGGTATCTCATACTTCAAGGGATTTTTTTAATTCATTTTTTCTTGTCCAAATTAGACATTAAGCCCTGAAGCCACAGATGTATTAAAAAAGTTAGCAGTTGGCACTCAAGGAACAATGAAAATCAAGGAGGAACTTTGGAAAGGACTGAAGAAAAATGCCTACACTTGAGGCATTCTGGTAGAGGGTACAGTGGTCTTTCAGGGTTCAAGTGGGTTTGGCTGGCAGGAAAGCCTTGCTATTGTGCCAATAGGGAAACTTTATGGTCTGCTGATTGTGGTTAAAATCTCAGAAATCCAGACTAGACAGGATGTTCCCAGGACAAACTCTAGACCAGGCAAGTTGAAAGGACTTTTACAATTTTTTGATACCATTAAAGGCAAACAATGTGTCTTAAAGCCAGGCTTGCTCAAATGAGTTTTCAGAGACTTGGTTTATTTATTAAGACATGGTCGCAAAAATAAGCAAACCATACAAAACAGGCAAGATCTGTACTCTTAGGCAATGTTTTAACAATAGGGGTACTAAATTGCAAGGCCCAGTTCCATTCACACTGATCAGTGCAACATGAGCTCCCACACCAAATAAAACAGCATAGGAGCTGTGAACTTCTTGGCTCTCACTACTCAAATGTGAGCAGGTCGTTTCTTGTGTTTCTCTTACAAGAGAAAAATCAGTGTTCAGGTACAGATCTTAAAACGTGGCATCAAACCAGAAAAATTCCTTAGTTTTCTGTCCTTCTACAATTTCAACATTCAGAAAGCCAAAAGGTGTCTCTGAAGATCAAAGGTATCTCTGTAGATTAAAGTCTTTAATCTGCTAATGGCTATAACCATTTGAAGAAGAAAACATCCAAGAAATTTCACAGACACAGATACCCTGGTTCATTTTTTGGGTAAGACTTCTGCATTTGTGTAACACCAGGAGTAGAAAAATGGAGCTCTCTGATGTCATGTGAATAAAACCTATACTGTTGTATACTCCGTTCTTATGTTCTGACATTTCCTGATCTTAGTCCTAGTGTTTGTTATCAGTGCATAGCAACATCTCCTGGATGAGCAGACTGCACTGTGCTGTGAGATCATCTCAGTCATGCAGCACTGAGACTACAACTATGACTGCCCTCTTCCCTGCACCAGTGCAGGTCCTGGCCGTATCAATGAATGCTGTGGCTACTCAAGCTGCTACTTTATTTAATTCCTTTCCCAAGAAAATTAGCAGCAAAACCACTGGGGGTGCACATACTGAAGAAGGCACAATGTCAGTAGGTTTGCATGTGACACTCATGTTTTGCAAAAACTCAATCAACTGGTGCTGTAAGAAAGTCTGCAAAGCTTACCCTTTTAACAGGCAGAGACCAAGGACGACAATGGAAAGTACAGACCAGAAAAAAGGACAAAAGAATGAGCAACAGTTGTAAGCAAAGAGAAGGATGGTTTAGCAATATGACAAGTTTTACTAAAATTGTTCAAATAGATTAGCTTGTTACAAAGCGAGCAATGTGCAAGTAAATTTCTAGCCAGCCAAAAGTAGGAGTGAGGTCACCCCCACCTGAGCCTGGGTGCCTCTGACAGAGATCTCATTTCTCTCCAACACCTGCTCCCAAAGCCAGCTTGTCTGTCTCTGTGGCACATGCACAACAGTGCAGCAGGCCCCTGAACGGGGCCTCTGCTTTACAACAGCCTTGTGGACTAAATTCCTTGACACAAACATCACAACATGTGTAGATATGCTGAAGTCTCCTTCACTGCCTGCACCATCACAAATTCCTGCTCAATTCAGCTGGAGCCCTATGAAATACACACCAGCACATGGGACTGGTGCTTGTGTACCTCCAAGAAAGGAAGCAGCAGATACATCCCTGCTACAGGCCTAGCATTCTTTCTTAGTCTGGCACTGGGGGACAAGCAACTGAACAGATGTGTGTACCTTATTACATTTTCAATATCAGATAATTAATAATCAACTGCCTAGGCTGGGCTGGAACCAGCAAGCACAATCAGTGAAAAATTCCATATCACATTATCAATGCCCTGAGCCAACTATCTGCTATTTGCCTTGTCTAGATTAAAATAAAATTTCAAACAGATTAGCTGCCATGTTCTTACCAAACATATTTTAAAACACTGGCAATCCTTCAGAGGTTAGTGCGTTTAAATGTGATCAACCATAGAAGCTGGGGCAAGGGGGAACACATTTTAAAAATGGTAAACAGTATTTGAAATGGAGTTTAAAAACCATGTCAGTTAAAAACATATTGGCTAACACTCTTTTATCTGCAACTCATCTGAACACAGAGCCAACAGCAGCATTCTGCACAGATATTTCAGTCTTTGTATATCTTAAATATATACTCTTGCACATTGCTAGAGAAACACCCCGTTCTTAACCTCAAAACATGGTGTCTCTTTTCCCCAAAACCTTAAAAGCTGAAGGTCCCTGTTCATACCTTTACTCACAGGTCTAGTTCCTAAGTCCATGCATGTAGGACTAATCTTGCCATTAAAGAGAGAATGAGAACCCACCTTGCTGCTTTCTGAGTGAGTTCCATTGGGAAGTCAGGGCAGAGCAGCTGCAACAGGCAGTGGTATTCCTGTGCTGTCAGCAAATCTGCAGGAAAAGAGAGGTGAGAATATTGTAGTCCTTTTATAGGCTGTTCCCTCCCCTTTCTTCCTCTCTAGGAAAAAACTTCATATTCCCTTTACTCCCAATTCAAGTAGTCTGGGTATTAAAGACAATATAACTGCTCCCTAGACCTTCAAAGCTGGGCTCTTCAGATGGAGTTTCCAGCACATTCTGAAAGAGGCCTGATGAAGGGGAAATGCTATTGAATAGGCTCCTGCAGAGAAACTGGTAACAGGTACTGATTCAGCGTGAAAAAGGGGTAATCAAAACAGGGTAGTTTCAAGTGAGAACACAGTTTGGTTTAACTTGAATATAACCATGTGGAAAAAGGAATAATTTCAAAGTTGCTTAAATTTGCTGAAATTCACTGGCATGGTGACATTCCCCACAATACACTTGAAAATCATCCACAGAACATTTGGCAGCAGTAACAAAGGCAAACAAGGTTTTTGGGTTGTATATGGAAGGCTACAGAGTATAAACCACAGACGTTATTACTTTGGCATTCAGTAAGGCAGCTGGACGGTCTCTTTTGGAATAATGTGTACAAATCTGGTCACTGTATTATAGGAAGCATGGAATGGAGATCCAAAAAACACAAGAAAACCAATCAAATGATTCATGTTTTAGAGAGCAGCTTTGTGAAAGACTAGTCAAGAAGGGACTCTGTGGCTCAGCAGAAGGAGTCTAAAAGAGGTGACTCTTAGGGAAGTTTACAGGATCCCAAGGGAATGGAAACATCCTGATGTCAAAAAGCCCTACATGATTGTATGTTCACAGTCCAAAAGGCTGTGGACTGGAGTTAAGAAGACGACTAGCTGAACAGCAGCAATTTTGCAGTACTTCTATATACAGAAGAATGCAAAGTATGGAAGAAAGAGCCAGAGGTGGAAGTAGAGCCAAGCAGTAGTCAGGGAGGGGATCTCAAGGGCACCAGCAGTGGCACTGAGGTACAGAGCATAAGTTCTTTTGCCACAAACATGTTAGTCTTCACTAGGCTCTCATCCGAATGATTAACCTTGTTTCAGGTGACAGCCACAACTTAAAATCACAGAACAATTAAGGTTGGAAAAGACCTTTAAGATTATCAGGTCCAACCATTAATCAACATTGCCAAGTCCACCATTGAACCATATCCCTAAGCACCACATCTACATGTTTTTTGAATGCTTCCAGGGATGGTGATGCCACCACTTCCCTGGGCGGGGGGGGGGGTGGATTCCAATGCTTGACCACACTTTCAGTGAAGAAATTCTTTCTAATATCCAATTTAAACCTTCCCTGGTGCAACTGGAGGCCATTTTCTCTAATCTTCTTACTTGGGAGGAGAGACTTAGCCCATCTCACTACAACCTCCTTTCAGGTAATTGTAGAGAGCAGTAAGGTTTCCGCTGAGTCTCCTTTTCTCCAGGCTAAACAACCCCAGCTCCCTCAGCTATTTCTCCCAAGACTTGTATTCTAGACCCTTCACCAGCTCTGTTGCCATTCTCTGGATGTGCTCCAGCACCTCAATGTCTTTCTTGTAGTGAATGGCCCAAAACTGGGCACAGGATTCAAGATGTGGCCTCTCCAGTGCTGAGCACAGGGGGACAATCACTGCCTTGGTCTTGCTGGCCACACTATTACTGATACAAGCCAGGATGCCATTGGCCTTCTTGGCTACCTGGGCACAGCAGGTTCATGTTCAGTTGCTGTTGACCAGCACCCCCAAGTCCTATTCTGCTGGGCAGCTTTCCAGCCACTCTTCCCCAGCTAGCAGTGCTGCATGGGACTGTTGTGACCCAAGTGCAGGACCTGGCACTTTGCCCATGAGTCCAGGCTTTCCAGATCCCTCTGCAGGGAGCAGATCAACACTTGCCCAACTTGGTGTCATCTGTAAACTGATTGAGGGGGCACTCAATATCCTTGTTCAGGTCATTGATAAAGAGATTAAGCAGGACTGGCCCCAACACTGAGCCTTGGTGGATGAGGGCTTCTCCCTATCTCCACAACTCCTCAAAACCTGGCAATGGACAAAAGCGAGAGAAAGGGAAAATGTTACATCTTTGTCAGATATTCCAAGAGGCAGGATACAGTATCAAAGGGACATTTCACTGCAACATCCAACCCAGTCAAATTAATGTTTTCAATGTTGACTAAAGAAATGCTGCAGGAAGACTGTAAACAAAATCAGAAGACTATAAACAAAATCAAGTTACAGACTGTTCCTTTATCTACATTATTAGCCAAGGAAGTGGAGAAAAGAGAAGCAAGAGCTATCATTTTCTCTTCAGTTCAGGAAGCCCCACAGCTGAAAAACACTGCTGAGACACTTGGACATAAACACTCACTAGAGTACTATACTTTGCCTTGCTCTTGGAAGGACTTTCTATCTAATGAAGCACCTTGGGGATAGGGTCATGCTCTGAAAAGGTGATTTTTCTCTGTTTGGAAAAGCAAATTCTGCAGTCAGAAATCTGCTGTAACACACGGAAGTCCCAGCCTGTGCAGAACTACAATACCATTGCAAGGATTTGTGCAACCTATTCTATTGTAAGGATAAATACATCAGAATCTCTCTTCTCCTGGAACTTGAATGTTGAGCAGAATTACATTTCTGTGACTGCACTGAAGTTACAGGCATCTTGGAGCATGTGTACCTTATTTGTACTGTCATTTCTTGCCAAAAAACAAATCAGAAGCTGTTCTCTACTGCAGATATGACCTTGGTCCTTCAGTCTATGTATACCTGAGCTTGGGTTAATGACAGCATCCAGACGGTGGGGTTTCCTCCTGCAGTGTTAGTTAATCAGTTCCTCAAATGTCCTCAAGGAAAGTTTCACCAAGTTTGATGTATTACTGCAAAAGGATATTATTGAAAAAGTCCCTATTACCATAAGCAGGATGATGCATATTTTGAATTGAGTTTTCAGCTCACTATTTCTCTTTCATGACACAACATAGAGGAAAGAAATTTTTCTTCTTTATTATTTTGCTAGCTCAACAGTCATCAAGAAAAGTATCACCAAGATTTATGACCTAAGTTCTCAAGAAAACTATCTGGTCACGTAAGGTGCACACAAGTTTCTTGTTCCCAAGGTTTAATAATGCACCCAATATTGTTTAATTTATTAATCAATGACTTGGATTCCTCAGCAAGTTCACTGATGACACAAAGCTGGGAGGAATGGCTGATACCCCACAGTAATGTGCTGCCATTCAGAAAGACCTTGACAGGGTGGAGAGATGGGCAGAGAGGAGCCATCCGAAATTCAACAAAGGCATGTGCAGGTCCTGAACCTGGGAAAGAACAACCCCATGCACCAGCCCAGGCTGGAGGCTGACCTGCTGGAAAGCAGCTCTTTGGAGAAGGATCTGGGGATCCTGGAGGACAATAAGCTGTCCATAAGCCAGCAGTGTGCCCTGGTGGCCAAGAAGGCCAATGGTGTCCAGGGGTGCATTTGGAAGAGCGTTGCCAGCAGGTCAAGGGAGGTGATCCTGCCCCTCTACCCAACCCTGGTGAGGCCACATGGAGAGCACTGTGTTCAGTTCTGGGATCCTCAGGACAGGAGAGACATGGAGCTCCTGGAGCAGGTCCAGTGGAGGGTTACAAATGTTATTAGGGGTCTGGAGAATCTGTGTTATGAGCACAGGCTGAGTGACTTGGGCCTATTCAACCTTGACAGAGACAGCTTGAGAGGGGATGTCATCAATGTCTATTGGTATCTGAAGGGCAGGTGTCAAGAGGATGGAGCCAGGCTCTTTTTGATGGTGCCAAGCAGTAGGACAAGAAGCAACAGGCAGAAACAGATGCACAGGAATTTCCACATGGATATGAGGAAGAACTTCTTTACTGTGGGAGTGACCATGCACCAGGCTGTCCAACAAGGTTATGGAGTCTCCCTCACTGGAGATATTCAAGAACTGTCTGGTTGCAATCCTGTGCCATGTGCTCGCAGATGACCTTGCTTGAGCAGGGAGGTTGGACCAGATGACCCACTGTGGTCACTGACCCATTCTATGATTTTCCACAGGCCCAGCAAAAGAAGCAGGTTACATGAAAACAGAGAACTTGGGCATAAAAAAGCTCCTTTTCAAACAGACACTTTCTCATAATTGAACAGGATACTATGGACCTCTTATGTGTCAAGACTTTCTAAATCTAGTTTTGAATAATGCTATGCATTATATTTCTGATCTTTGCTAAAAAAGTCTATATGTTGGTCTGAAGGAGTCACAACAATTGGAAGCTTTATGCAATACTCAATTTCCATTTTCTGTTTGCTTAAGTTCAAATTCCCATTTATGCATCCTTTTACCTCTTGCTTGTTATTATTTTTTCTTTCGTCAACAGACCATTATAATAACCCTCTCTTCATACTGTATCTTATTCAATCTACTTAACAGGTAACTACATTTATCTAAAGCTAAATCTGTTTACCTTACCCTCTATATCTTTCCCTGCTTAGCCCAGTTCTATCTGTTCCTCTGCATTGATCCCCTTTAGATTTTCACAGTGTGGTGTCCAGCAGTATACAAAGCATCCTTCATTGTATTCAGAATAGATTGGCGCTAGGAGGATCATCTGCCTGCTTTAATCAGCAAAGGCCCTTTTCATTAATTTCAATTTTCAGTCTCTTCGTTCCTCTCTGAAGATGAAGGAGTTTGAGGTTGGTTTTTCTTGAAGAATGAGTTTTACAGAGAAAGTTGCACTTTTTTCTCAATCCCTGTCTGACTGATAGACAAACACAGCTGAGAAGGTAACTGGGCCCTAAGAGAGTGTTTGTTTTGAGGTATAAATAGTGATCTCTCACTTGGTAGAAATAACACATTTTTAAAACTTATAATAATTTATGCTGTTTTTTTCTTCTCTCTCTTCATACCAAGTCACAGCATCATCCTTACTCCTTTACCACAAAATAATATAGAACAAAAGCAGAAGTCTGCTCAGAAAGCATTTGGGAAAGGGTGGCAGAGATCCTCCCCAATGAGCACATTAGAGAATGAAGTTTGTTGTCAATAAAAGTGGAATTAAATACAGTTTCAATATTTGGGCAAATGGTCCATTTAGATAGGAACTACCCATAAAGCTGAGGTGGTGCAGAGAAGTTCCTGCTCTAAAGAAACCATTTGTTTCTTATGCCTGGGGAAATAGCACCAAATTATTCACTGAAGTACACAGGCAGACTTTTTTAGGTTGCAATACAACTCAGCCTGTAGACACCCCAGGCGCCTGACCGACAAATCATACCAATTTTTCAGACTATAGTTGGGTACCTTCTATACAGGAAGTGGGATCACCACAGACCTTAGGAGGTGTCTTCAGTTTGCTCTGATCACTGTTTTCCTATCCCCTACAGTAAGGTCAGTGAAGACCATGCAGAAAATTACATTTGCCCGTGGACCACATTGTCTGCCAAGAGCTGCTTGGAATAAACAAGGGCAGTTTTGGTGCATGACCACGTTGCTCCTTCCTGTCTCCAGGCCACAGCTGAGTAAATAGAGTTCAATGTTGCATGATGAAGAAAGAAAGAAAAGAAGGAAGGTACCAGTCAGAATGAGTGAAAAGTGGAATCCACAACTGCTACTTTGGTTGCTACCACAAATTACTGCATCTTAAGTTCCAGTAACAAATGAAGCAAATCATGGAGTGTTTAAATCTGACCCCACAGCACAGGGCAGTGAGATAGACACACTCTACCATGCCCTTGCAGTGGAACAAACTTGTTCATACCATGTGCTTAAGGATGAATACTGCAATCTCCATGTTAATCCTGTTCATTTACAGCTGAACTAACACTTGGCTCTTCTAGTAAGAAAGAACTAATAACAAGTTCCAAAGTATTTTTAAAACAACAGTTCACTAAGAAGGAACTTAACAGGAAGTACTTTGACCATTCAGCATAATTTTTGCTGTACTGGGCTTCAAATTCTTGCCTAGCTTGTACTGCTGAGCCCATGCCACTAGCAAAATCCTAATCCTTTCCTACAGATTAGATTGTCCTGAGAGTAGTTTATTGTCTTCTAGTGCTTGAGGCAGACTGTTTCTCATGTTTCAGAGGTATAGTGGAGAAAGAGTTTTGTCCAAGAGGTAAAGTCTTACAAGGTACCACTTTCTGGATGAAAATGGCCTACCTTGAGAAACATGGAGGCAGCTGCTTCATACTTCCCTGGCTTTTAAAGCACATATTAAAGCTGTTTCTGGTTTGTACGTGGCTAACAGATGGCACATGACCTGGAGTGATGCAAACTCCAGGAATTCTAAATGATGTGTTAATGCTGCTGTCAATGTTGTGTGTAAAGTGTAGACACACCTGAATTATTTTAAAACTAGTTATCTTTCATAGTGACAGCAGCCTAGACATAGAAGCCTGGAGCTCAGTGAAGGCTGTAAAATCTCCTCAGGAAGTCAATAAATACTTAGGACTTAGCCTGAATTGTAGTCATTGCTGCTGTATCTAGGCTGCTTTCAGCACAAGAAGTAGCTATCTACAACACTGTCACAACATTGTGACAGCTATAAAAATGCCCAAAGCAGTAGGAGAATATTTACTGCAGTTGGTGTATGAAATCTCCCCCCAAAAGTCACATTAATAGCTTCCCAGAAACAGAAGGATTGCCTTGATGAATATACATTAAAGTTCCCTATTCCCATAATTTTTTATGTACAACTAGTATCCAAGCAGACTGGAGCCCTGGGCAATGTAGCTGTCCCCTTTGAATTATGGTAGGACATACAATTTCCACAGATTGCTTTTCTACCACAGTCATGAAGTCATTCAAGAGTCATAAAGTCATAGAGCTGTAAATCAGTCTCCTCCAAATATAACAGAGAACAGCTTAATTTTTTTTCTTTTTTTAAGTGTTGGAAGAGTGTTTGCTAGCCTTTAGTTTTTTAGTATTTCTGGTGTATCACATCTTCAGGATTCTTTCTATATCCATGCAAGATTGCAACCTATCTTTTGCATGGATATAGAAAAGAACAGAAAAACCAGAAGCCCCCGAAATAAAATTCTATGTGTTCTCATGCTCTCTACAGGAGCTACAATTTTACAAAAAAAATGAACATAAACATGAGTATTGATAATACTGCAGCTTCACAACTATTATCTGGCTAGTAAGTTAAGCCCTGCACATGCCTTATTCACAGGATACCTATAGCCTAATTTCCTCCATATATCTAGTGCTGATAACAAACAGAAAGCCAAAAATTCTAGGAAAATTAATCCATGCATAGGACCTACACAGTGATATACAGCTGTGTAAAAAATCCCACTTCTTCCTCATCACACTATCTAGTCTAAAAATAAAAATAATTCCTTTTAAATTAATAATTCATAAAATTTTGCATTGAGGAATTTTATGACCTATCATGAAAATAACTGTTCCTGCTACTTGACAGAGTAGTTGGTTAAATAAGAAACAAAACAAAAACATTCAAGGACTGTTTCTCTTACTGATTCACTTTTTCAACTGACAAGAAGAGATATAAACAGACATCAGATACAGAACATACAGGTCTAACTTTAAAAAAAAAAATCCTTATTTTTCACCAAAACAACAACAACAAAAACAAAAAAACCCAACCAAACAAACAAAAAACCCCAAAAAAAACCCAACCAAAAAAACAGAAAAAAAAATCAAATAACCCCCCCAAAAGAAAAAAAATCCCTACAAAACAAAAACCAAAAACCAAAACAGAAAAGGATAGGTCACATAATTATCCCCATAGTTTTAGACAGAAACTCAAATAAAGCTAAGCTACACAATAAAGAATAAGCACTCACACACTTTGTTCTCAAGTTGCATAAGCATGTTCATGTAAGACATGTATAGCAGGATTCATTTACTCTTGAAGCATAGAGATAGCTTCCACAATCATTACATCATAGTGTGTAGGAAAATCAGAAGAAAACTGAGAGACTCACTTGTTACTTTTAAACAATAGGTAAATGTTCTAAAAAACAAAGATTGATGCCATGTAAAATAAAAACCGATTTTTTTAAGGAAGATTTTCTAGTGAATAGTTCAAAGAGGATAATGGTAAAATCTGTATAATGGATAAACATAAGAACCTGTTCTTTACATGGAGTCTTGGACATAAGTAGCTTTAAATACCATGGCTTTGTACCAAGTTCTGGCTCAATCTCATTACATACTAGCATATATTATTTTCTTATTTTAATAACTGGATGCATTAACTCTGTCTCCCTGACAGTGAAGTTCAACATGATGTTAAGCCAATCCAAACCCTTACTCCTGCTGAAAGGGACAGGTCTCTCCTCTCTCTCCTTTCCCATCACTTGCTGATGGCCACATGGTTCTGAACCACCCCTTAAACCAGCTCTTCCACTCGGCAGGCCTCTTGTTGAGAAAATTCAACTTTTTCCCTGGGCTACTGAATTGCACTGGCTCTCAGAAATACACTGTGAAAGCTCATGCAAAGCAAGCTGTAGAAGAGCACAGCCAGGTGCAGGGAAGAGGGAAGGAGGTGGATAAGGACAGCAGGTTCACCCTTCTTCGGCAGAGAAAAACTGTTAGATAGGCTTAAGTAGTTCCCTGCTTAAGACATCTTAATCCTTAAATTCCAGGATGCAAGGCAATGTCATAGGATTAGTGATCCTCCTAATCAAAAGCAGGTTCAGCTTTACCTGCTGTACTTGCACCTCCCTGCTGTGATGGTTTGTGAACACACAGTATGAGACACATTTAATACAGAACTTTTGGCACCCTTACTATCCAAACAAGCAGATGAATTCAGGTTACTCACAAACCTACTCTTTCCACTGATACTGTTTAGGTCCTCTCAGAAGGGATCCCAGGACATCCCCATGAAAGGACCCCAGAAGCCTTTGTGTCTGACATGACATGACAGCAAAAGCAGACAGGGTAACTGAAGAATGCACAGAATTACTGCAGTTTGGCTCAGACAGAAAGGTACCTGCAACACTGGCTGCACCTTGGATTGCCTCTCCTAACCTGTGAGAATGCAAGCAAAATCCTGCCACACATAAGGGAGCTGCTGCAGGTGAGCAGTCTTCACAAACAAGAGGTTTTGCATTCTACAAAATAAGCATGGCTGCAAACACCAGACTTAGGTGACTCCTGTTGACAGCAGGTAGAAAGACTCAGTTTATGATGTGAAAAAACAAAGAGTGAAAGAGATTTAGTGAGATTTGCCTGGAACAACCTATGTCAGACTCAGGATGAATATAGTGGAGAGCTAAGCAGACTGACCTAAAAAGATTTGTTGGGGGAGTGCTGCAAGAGAGCACAGGGAGAGAGGATTAGCACTGTGACTGAGCAGAAAGCTAGTTTTGAGGCACTCGGGTAGGAAGGAAAAGATTCAGCTGCAGCTGGTAAGAAGAATGAACTCGTTTGTTCTGGAGGTAGCCTGGACAGTTCATATAAACTGAGAAATGGGTCCATTATGGTCAAAGCTTGTAGCACTCTACTTTGAGCAAGCTAAACATTTTTAAAAGAGTTAAATCTTCTAGATGGTGTGATTGTTTTCCTGCACTTGAGCCCTTTTATCAATAAATCCCTTGCCAGATTAACAAAAACAAAAAATGGATTTATACAGAACTGCTCCAATTCTATCCCCAGAATCCAGATTCTTTCTGTTTATACAAATGTTAATCATCCTCTAGTCCCTTTCAAATTCCCCATAATTACCCTTTAGTATGAAGTGTTTCATGTGGCAGCATTACTTCAGCTTTGAGTGAATGTTACTCAGGGCACCATGAGCTGTGCCAAAGGTACAGCCCAAGGCTATCATTTGGTGTGCTTATGTGGCTAACATGGCACATCCACCAACTGAAAAATTTAAACTTTCATTAGAAACATAGAGAAAGTTTTCAGCTCTCATAGTTGAAAAGAAAATGTTCCACTACTGGAAGAGTTTAACCAATGCAGTGTGATATTCCTGAATCCACAGAAAAACTGAAACATGACTGAAGTTGAATCTTTTCACCTTGGGAGCCTTAACACTTTACCTAATGCAACACTAAAGACAATGTGAACTCTATTTTCTTGTTTTAAGTCTAAAATGGAACTTTGAATATAGTTTAGGCTTAAAGAATTCAGAGTTCCTAAAGTGCAAGAACAGCAAACAGTAAGAAAGAAGCAGCAGCCACAGCTTCTGCCAGTATTTCCAGAAGCAGAAAAAGAAGATAGAAGATGACAAACAAATCTGGTTTAAATTTTCCAGTGCATAGCTGACTGCAGCAACCAGATGGTGGCTTAAATGGACACCCAATTTTCTCCATGCAGCTTTCTTTAACATTTACAAAGATAAAGCCATGCATATTCCGAAGCACATATAATCCTAAAGATATGCTCAGCTCATTGAGTATGATCTCTAAGGGCATTTATCTTTCTCTGAAGGACACAGGACTAGTTTTGTGGACTACAGTATGAGAATGTATGACTACCCACCGTGTTCCAGAGGCATACCAAACCCAAACCAAAACAACACAAGACAGGACTGGCTTTTAAGACAAATAAACTAGAAAACTAGAAATAAGGTATCATTTCAGAGTGAGAGTAATTTATAAATGAAATGCTGTAGCATTTGACATTTTTTGTATGTGTCCATTATGAAATTATTTTTCCTTTTACTATAATGTTACTAAAGACAGAACTAGCAGATCTCCCCAGCTATAGGTGCTTTAGCCTGCTTTTATCTTGTTCAACAGTTGACTTTTTCTCACTTTGAGAAGTTTTCAGTCACTCTTGTAGAAAATAATCAATCCAATGCCAGAGCTAATTGGTCTTGTAAACAATAAGGAGAAAACATTCCTGCTGAAGTTCTGGCCATCTGGGGGGCAGACTGCTCAACCACTTGAAACAGGACCCACAGCCCTCTTAACAGTGAAGTACAGGAATGCCGGCAACACTTCACTGAAGGGGACCATCAACATTTCCCCAAGCACTCCAACAGCAGCAGTAATATTTAGACAAGATGTGGATCAGCCTCTACACAAGAAAACAAGTTGTCATTAAGCTTAAGATCTTCAAAACAACTGAAGAATTCATGGCTACACATCACGAGATGGGCAGAGTAAATGGGCAGGTGGTATGCAGCTGTATTTCATTCAATGCAGGACCTTACATACAACCCCTCTTCCCTCAGATATGTACTAGGACTAGTGACAATATGGCCAGTCTTCAATTAGTGTTTGGTATTTCCTTTCTGCTTTGGGAGCCCCAAGTTAGCTGGCAGACAGCTCATCTGTGTCATGCATACAGGATCACAGAGCAGAAGAAAGCTATGATATTGACCAAAACCAAAAAGGATGTAGACAATGAGGAGAACTACGGAAATGCTGCAGATTGCTGTAGCAATGTCAGATCAAAGATGTCCTTGATTTCCAGTTTCTTTCTAGACAACTTTCCCAGGAAACACCAGTGAGAGGTTCCAGTCAACCAGCTCTCCTGGAATCAGGTATTCTCAAATACCTTGAATCTCCCATGTGTTCATATGGCATAAGGTGGCATGTAAAAGCATGAGGTGCAACAGTCAACAATCTCAGAACAACGAATAAAACAGGAGTGCTTTGGACTTTCCTCTTTTAATGACTGCTTTGGAAGAAGCATTCAAAGAACAGTGCAGCTGCTACAAGCACCCAATGGAAGAGAGACAAATAATTTCAGCATCACTTATATCATGACTAGGGATAGCCTTGTGTGTCTCTTCCTGTCCCTGTTCCACATCAACTCTTAACTAATCCACTGCAAAGTTTTGAACAGTTAACTGCACCTTCACCAACAGCTGTCATCACAGCAGGCACTCTGATACTGCTTCTCTGAAACACATCCATCATGAGCCCAACCGTGAAGGAGACAAGTTCAGGCATGTGAAGAATGGAGAATTCCACATGCCACCAAGAGTGACACCAGTATGCAATTACACAAAGCAGTCAAATCACTTTGGTTGAAACTCAAGAAGCTGGTTGTGATCCACAAAACACTCAAGGGTCTAGCACATCTTTCTCTGTGCACTTGTGTTCACCTGGAACAATTTGACTACCTGACATAAACATGCATCTCCCAAGAACTGAAAGCCATCAGCAGTCCTGGCCATTCTTTGACTTTACTGCACAGAATATTTACTATAGGTTTATACACAGGCTATGCAGTATAATCCCAAGTAATCAGACTATGGGCTAGTTTTCTCCAATTTTCTTTCACAAATTATAATGCCTAGAAAAACAGTCTGAAAGGAAAGGGCATTATTTTTAGGAGCCTCTGAGTCAACAGTTCAAGTCCCTATTCATAAAAATAAGTATGGTATCTGGACCTGTGCTTGGGCAGTGTTGCTCAGTCATGTAAAATGCTCTTAAACACACCAATATTGAGTTTCTTTTATGAGTGTGAACACTTAAAAAGAAAATGAACCTCAAACAAAGCAAATCAATAAGGGAACTGGCTGGAGAAAGGTAATCTGGTTAATGACAAGACTGAAGAAGTCATCATTAGTTATTTAGAAGGAAATGCAGTGGAGCATGTAAGCTCCACAGAGAATGCTTGGAGCCCATTACAATATCAATGAGCTAGATTAATGATTGTAAATGACCACCACTACAGAACTGGTCTGAATGCAGAGCAGAATGAATACACTAAGAGAAACCTGAAACAACAAGGCATCCAACTGCCCCTTTTAAGGGTATGCTTTTGGCTAAGGGTCTCTAGTGTCCTTTGAGTTTAACTCTTACAACACTCTATTGAGCTGTGTGTCCTAAAAAATATATTTTTTAAAGATTGAAAAGAGAGAGAAAGAATGTTAGTTTTCTCTGTATTTCACATGGAGAAATAAATATATAATAAGAATTTAACATAAATATTAATTTCTAAAAAATTAATCAAAGCTTTTTTTTTTTTTTAGTGTTTCTTTAACAAAGTTCTAAACTCCATTAATCCTGAAAGTTTTTCATGGACATCATGCATCTTTGTCAAAGTTTAACTTAAGTGTCACCTATTTTACAGCTAAATAAACTTCCATGGACCATCTACCATGAACCATAAGTTAAGAATATTTTGCTGGAAAAAAGTTCAAGCAAATGTCCTAAATATTCCAGCATTATGCCCTAACACAGATGCTATGCATATATTATGGTAATCAGGGAAGTGTAAGAAACCAGACAAAAGAGCAAGTTGTTGCAGAAAGAGAAAAGGACACTTTCTTGTTGTTGAACAGTGCTTTCTAGAGGTGAATAAAAGGCCATCTACTGGAAGACAAATGTAGAGAGGAATCCATCCTGTAATCCTGGCTTGTTGAAACTGAAAACAGAATTCAGTTGTGTAATCTTTTTCAGCCTCATAATGAGGTCAGGCTCTTCAATATCTTTGTAAGGATCTTTATGGCAGGAATAGTAAAAAGGAATATCACTCAACTCATTAGCTCTGGGATGATAACTTACCATAATGAGCAGATGATTTTTTAGGGAAATCATGCAAGTGATTTCTCCTAAAGGAAGCATGATCAGTTTTCTGTAGGATCCTGGATAGATTGCTGCTGTGATACAGGCTACTGAGAAGACAATGAGAAAAAAGAGAAACAAAATACCATCTCTAAAAGATGTAGGACTGTCCTTATTTGGAACACAAGATGGTAGGAGTCCTAAAAATCCTCAGTTAGTGCCGATTAACCCATTTAGTGGCAATGGTCACTGAGATGGGCCATCCACAGTGAGTAACACTGTATTAACCTCTACTAGCAGCTGGGGCCTCAGCTACATTGCTCTAACACAACTGTACTCTTTGTGGTTTCACTTATATTTTTTCATCTCCCATGCAACAATATCCTGACTGTTCAGCAAAAAAAACCAATCATGGAAATGCAAGTATGGTAAACCCTCAAAGGAGGAGTCAAGATGAAAGCTGCTCTTTAAGCATCTCCAGCCACTGAAGACTTAGAACACACATGTTCCTTTTATTTCCTGCAACATTTGCCCTTTTTTTCCCATTCGATGTTAAGACTTATGGAGCAAGTCTGAAAATCAGATGGCGCAAATTGTACAGCAATATAGCTGTAAGAAGTACTAAAATGTAACGTATTTCAGCATGTGTTCTTGACTCAAAGGAAATATGCTGCATCTTTCAAAGCAAAGCTTGAAAGCTGAGGTCCTATTTGCTCCATGCAATTAGGAATATTTCTTAGCACTGCCCTGATGGGGAAAAAATTGCTTCCTGGTGTTTCTGGCAAAAGAACTGTATCTCAATTCACTGCATCAGATGTAGCTGTATTTTAGTAGTACTTTATGTGAAGTGGATGGTAAAAAAGGGGATCCTATATGAATGTATTAATTCATACTCTCTCACTTTCATGCCACACTTAAAGGTAGCATCCATCCTTTCAGTTCTCTTTCACATGAGCTATCTTCTGTCTCGATCTGTTTCAGGCTTTGCTGTGCCAAGTCCCCGCCTACATGCAGTACTAGGGGCTCCAAAACTAGTAGTGCTAGCTCTTAAGAGATTCAAGATTAAATGAAATTATTAACACACAGGGGATCCAAAGGGAAAGCAAAAAATACCCCATCTCCAAGAATGCTCAGAGACATTCAGCAGGCAAATGCAGGAAACAATTCCTCAGTTATTAGAAAAATACAGAAAGTGACTCTTTGGACTGGAGAACATGGGTTCATGTGCCTAAACAAGATTTTATTTAACAGCTCCTGGAACTGGAAACAGGAAGAATAGGGGCCTTTAGGATTCATGCTTGTGGGCAACAAACAATGCTGAAGTTCAAGGTTTCTAAATTATCTCCACTAAATGGGATATGTTTGGAAAGTCACTTGGCATGACATGTATATCAAGGGAAAAAACAAATCTTCTCACTATTTACTTTTGTGCTTTCCATTTAGGAGGAAGTTTTCTGGGGTTTAGTAAAGAACAAACAGATGAGTGCTACAAAGGGAAACAGACTGAGAGCCTTTATGTGTACATCTCATTTTCACTTGCAGCTTTGTATACACAGCTGTGACCAGAACAGACTTTTGCTGAATGAGGGACACACAGTTCTGCAGCCACTGCCACAGCAAAAGGAAGATGATTATTACTTGCTTTGCAGTTAACATTTGAAATAACAAATCAGGGAATTATTTGAAAATTTAATTAGCTTTTCTTCTGTTTTCCTTTTCGAACTGCTGTCTGTATCACTTTAAAGTCTTTCCGTATTCTGTATTCCACTGAATACAGTACAGATTTGAAAGCTTTTCAGTGCTAGACAGATTAGATTCTAATTTCAATGTCTGAGTAAAAATGTTAACTATCCTAGATGTTAAAAGGAAGCACTGAAAATACTTTCTATTATACCTATTAGGAAACAAAAAGAAAACCATACAACTACTAGAAGTGTCTTGCATAGCAGGAATATGTGGAGATGCATGAGTGGAGTTTGTTGCTGCAGTAATGTGCCTTTAGATGCAAAATAGGAATAGGGAGAGAAGAGTTTTGACTAGATAAAACAAGTTTAATATATTATTCTTATTTCAGTATTTTAGTATTTCTAAGTGTGAATACTATTGGTCACCAACACAAGATTAATGATAATATCACCAAATGGCCATATCTGACTCAAAAATGTCGAAAAGCTATAAGGAAAAAAAAGTGAATTAAGGAGTAAATGTAAGCAGGCAAAATAGTAGCTAGAATTTTTAAGCAGAAAGATAAAAAAATATTTACGATTTTTATTAAAAAGCAACAATGTTCAGCTAAGTGATTGTCAGATTTGTCACAGATCAAACACATAGCTGCATATAGGATGTCTGGGATCCAGTCTCAATTCCTCCCCTGCTTAGGAATACAGGAGAAGAACATAGTGGTCTAATTACTTATGTTGGAGGCATTTTATAACAGGTTAAAAGTTGATATGTAACATTATAAATAGAGATCTGTAATTCTTTTACTAACTTGGCTATCATGGCCTGATAGCATTAATGGGAATAGAAAACATGGCATGAATGAACAATCTAGAGAACTGAAAAGTTATAAAAAGACCAGAATTTATACTGTCCCCAGAAATCTGGTATAGCAGTTACAATACACTAGTACATTTGCATGTTTCAGGTAGAAAAGACACATAATTTTTCCAGGCAGAGACTAAAAACAAACAAACCAACTGCTGAAAAACAAAGTACTGGCACTCTCAATTCCCCAAAAACGTTAAGATCCCTGGAAGAAAGAAAATGGTTACCTGACAGGCAAAACCCAGTGATCTGTGATACAAATACAAACTAACATAGAGAAGTGAAGTAAGAAAGTGGCTGGAGGAATTGTACATGATGCTCAAGTGGAAGATGACAATATACCTTATAAACAAGTCTACATATATGGTTTGCTTTAAACACTTTTCTCTAGGGAGACTTGCAGAACCTAGCACTGGTACCTAAGAGAGAATGTACATTTCAGTCAGACCAACCAGAGGATTCTAATTTAGGAAAATCAACTGCAGAATCAGGAACACAACATACAATGAGAAAAATCATAATTATTTCATCCTGCATCAGGTCTGACACTGAAGAATACCTGCTATTACACAACGAAAGTTCAGAGGTTCAGCCAGTCTGGTAACTGTGACACTGCTTATTTCCCACTGTGCACCTGGCCATGCTGGTGTGTTGCAGACAGTAGAAGTCTTGTCATTTCTTAAGATGACGAATGTAGTGTTGTCTGTATGACTTCACTTTTCTTGCTCTGAACATTAGCTAGAGCCAAAGGAGAACAATATGGCAAAGCAACTTGTTTCCTCCTATTTACCTAAGACAGGCACAGTCATCTCCTCTACTCTTAAATTATGTCTCCTAGACTTGTCACTTTGAAAACAGAAGGCTTTGGGTCAGGAGAGACTCTGCTGTCACACATGAAAAAAGAATTGGAGTACCTAATGTAATCAGAGACCCAGAGATACACTACTGCCCATTCAGTTTAGAACATCCACAGGACAGAGTAATGCATTTACACTAGCTAGATCCTTCAGTTATAGGTCTAGACTCAAAATGTTGAAAATTTTCTTCATTGATTTGGCTGGGTAGATTGCTGAAAGCCTAAATTGGGCATTTTTGCTAACTGAATGAATGAGAAACAAATGAACAGAATCCTCAATGAAGAGATCTGAGAGCACTGCAAAGCAGACAGTCACTAGTGTTCTGAACAAAACCTCTTTTTATTAAACTAGCTAATATTTAAATTTTTAAAATATAAGGACATACATGTTTCTATTTCTAGGGTTTTTCTTGTCTGTTCCAAGACTGATCATCCTGTGAAACTGGAGCCCAACATTAGCTGTAGAGAAGGAAGGTCTGTAAGTGATAGTACATGATACCACATTTAACAGTGTTCCTATGCCAATCTGCATAATGAGTGGGGGATGAAAAGCAATCGTTTTTCTTCATGTACAGCTCAGGGAGGACAGTTCCAAGCCTGCCACACAAAACTGCTTTAATAATGCAATCCAGTGCCTTTGATTTGAGGAACACGCAAAAGAATAAACAACCTATTAATCTAAATTTTCTCGTTTGCTTGAAAGTACAAAGCGGCAATGAACAAACCTCTTGGCTACATTAAGTGTACTGAAATGCAAAACTGCTTCTTTTCTCACCCTACTGTTACTCAGGAAAAAGAAGGGTAGAGAAGAGGGGAAGAAGAGAACAGGCAAGGGAAGCAGAAATGGTTTTAATATAAACTGCTCAGTTAAAATACAGGGCACAACAAATTCTAAAGGAGGCTTTCAAATATTGCCACACAAAGGCACTTTAACACAAGTGGATATGCTCAGAAGATGAGTGCTAGAGATAGCATTACTTAGTAAAGAGCAAGAATCCTCAGGCTAACCAGTTCTGAATTGAACTGGTACTGTCAAGACTAAGCAACCATTGGTAATAGCCTGAACAATGTTTTCAGTGGTTTTGTTTGTTTTGGGAAGCTTCGATACAAAATACAGGTGAACACCTTGATTAATGTTAGTCTCCTGACTGTCTGCAGTGGTGTGTTTTGCCCTGTTATTCTAACGTACTTGCAGTCAGCAGAGGTGCTTTCATTATCCATCCACTAATTTTAACATCAGAAACAGAATTATTCTAGAAACACTGTCAGTCTGACTCAGTCCAAGTCTGGTGTGCTCAAGCACTATTAGTGTGGTTGGAGGATATGTTTAGGCATTTGGCTAAGCAGTTTTGGCAAACATTCTTGGTTCCCCTAGAGCCTTTTTCACTGTTTGAGAAGGGCAGAGATATATTAAAGTTGCTTGTTAAAACAACTTCATTACATCCATGGTCTGAGTAAAACATGCATAGTTTTGTTCAAACTCTTTTCTGTATGTATAGCAAATTATAATGTACATCAGGAAATGAGGAAAAAGAAAAAAGATATCTCATTAGCTGTAGCATAGTGGTGTTTTGGAAAAAAAAAACAAACCAGAAAAATATTCTGACAACTTTGGGAAGAACAGAAGAACAATAAACTGAAAAAATGCTAGGACCTAAACCATAGAGGGTTTAACATCTGTCAGTTAAGCATCCATAATACTTTTGTATGAAAAGTTCAGGAAAACACTAGAAATACCTGCAACCAGGATGTTTTCAGTAAAATATTATGTGAGCCAATAAACAAGTCATCTTTCTGCTTTGGCTCCCACTATTCTGTATGCAGTTAAAGCCCGACAGGACAAATTCAACAAGCTGCTGATAGCTTATGCTACAATTTTAAACAAGGATCTGAAGTAATATATAAATGGTTTTCTGAGGAAGAGAAGTCTAATGGTGTTAAAATGTGATCTGGCCTGCTAGGCTGTTTAGAACACCATCAGACAAAGCTGTAACACAAACAGATTTTTATCCTGGGTCTTCTACTGCAAAGGGAAGTCTCATTGTCCCTTACTTTTCATTCCTATCCTCTCCATTATTCCAGCACAGCTACCTATACGGCCCCATTACAAACACGACAAGAAACTAAGGAAACTGAAAATTAATTTCTTTTTACTAGGTTATTCTTTGTTTGGATCAGCTCTGTGCTGTCTTCACTACACAGCCAACTGCACCCCCACAAAGAAAGGGAAGAAAATCAGGAGTAGAGAGGAAGGCAAGGACTACCCCTTCCCTCACCAGTGGCGACTTAAAAGTCCTTTTCTAGCCACAGGCTCAGATGTCTTCCCTGGGAAGAAGCAGTTTCCTTGCAAGCCGCCTTGTAGAACAGCTGTCCACAGGACTCCCAGGCAAACTCTTTTTTCTCCAATGTCTGAAAGCAATGCATCACCTTCCTCAGAATGCAATCCACAAAATGTCCCTGTCTCCAGAGCACACAGGAGAGAATGACAGACAATGTTTTATAAATGATAGTACCTGCAATTAGAAAACGTGACTGAAATCCATAATATTCCTCTTAGAAAAAAAAAAAAGAAGTCAATGCCAGTGTAAAAGCAGGAAATTAATCTCCTGGAGAGTAAGCTTAACTATCTCCTGCATCACACAATTCTAAATCATTAAGGAAATAGCTTATGGTTATTAAAGCTAAAGCATTAAAGGGATAAATCATTCTGAATTTATCTACTGAAGAATCTCTTAGAGGAGTAAAATCTTGAACTAAAGTTAGTGAATAAGTGTCAGGTGCCTTCAATTATATCCTCCAGTAGCCACTATCCGAAGAAATTTAAGGTCATCTTAATTAAGGACAAATGAATCTTTAACCAGTCACTTTAGCTCTCAGCAGTGGTGTATGAGCCTCTGTTTTGTAGCATTCAGAGACTGTATTTTATTAAACAACACTGGAACATCCCTTGCTCTAGGCAAAAAAGTCATTAGATGCAGCTAGTTCCGCCCCCTCTTATGCGTCTATATTTGACTTGGAAAGGTGCTTCTTCTTCAAAAGTGCCATGTTTGCCTTAAGGTATTCCAGACAAGTCAATTTTCTTCCCTAGTAATGGGAGTGCATACCCTTTTGAAGTTTTGGGTTTTGTTGGTTTGGTCTGGTTTTGTTTTTTTCCAAGAGTTACTCATGACTGTCAGGTGGTTGAAAGTCTGATAATTAATTTTGAAATTACCAGATTAGATTTCTCTACAGACAGCAGGTTATTAATAGCTAAAGAGTTCAAAATTCTGAAAATCCACCCACAGTTGAACTGACATGCCAACATAAGGCTTATTTTGCCTTTGCTGTCAGCTTCTATCATTATTTAGAAGACTTATTATTCAGCTTTATAAATGGCAAACAGCATTACAGCAAACCACTTTAACTTGAGTGAACTCAAAAACCTGCTTTTGGATCTTCAGAGTTTAAAAATCTGTTTTTCCACTCATTAGAATAAAACAAGGATGAGCAGAGATAAATCCATTTCTAGAAAATAACCCTTTTAGAAATCTTATAGCATTGCCTGAACTCTGAATTTTTCATCTTATGTTACAAATTCCTGTATCTGAAACTGGAATTTTTCACTGTTTACTCCTTCAGATATTTTGGAAGTCATGCAAAGAATAGAACAAGGCTTTGTCAAAGCTATTATCTAATTTCATGCAAAAGTTATAAAATGAATGAAGAACTACCTGCTATGGAATTTGTTCACTACATGGAATACATGGCAGTACATGGAGTAAGAAGCCTGTTAGTATTAATCAATTATTTCAGTAGAGTAAGATCTTTTTAATCTCAAAAAACTCAAGGAAAAGCCATTTAAAAACATGACAGTAATACAACGTTGTAAATGTCATAAAATGCTAAAATCAGGAATGTGCAGAAAATGACCTCAAGTCTGTATAAATTACATCAACAATTATACATTCCTCCATTATGCAAACACTATTCTGAAGCATTATGCTACTACAGACTTTTTCCTAGTTTCTTCATTGCATTTATCATTCTTGCATACTTCATACAAATTTCATTGTCACAGTGCTGCCAAAGATCTATATTGACACATTTTTGTTTTATACTTTATTTGGATGCAATGTCACATATTTCCTTGTGAAGGGAAGAGGAGGGGCAGGCGCTGATCTCTTCTCTGTGCTGACCAGTGACAGGACCCAAGGGAATGGCCTGAAGTGTCAGGGGAGGTTCAGACTGGATATTAGGAAAAGGTTCTTCACCCAGAGGGTGGTTGGGTACTGGAATAGCTTTCCCAGGGAAGTGGTCACAGCACCAGAGTTCAAAAGGTATTTGGACATATGGTGGGACTTTTGGGGCTAATCCCATGCCGGGATGGGATTTGGACTCAACAATCCTTATGGGTCCCTTCCAACTCCAAATATTCTGTGATATATTCCTTTCCAAAAGGCATACAGCCTACCCAAGATGACTTTCAGATTCTGGTAGAGATTAAGTTCTCTGCCAAACACTGAAAATATTTTAACTACCTTTCTGATGTATTTTGAGTGGAAGATTCAAGCAAAACTCATCTAGTATTAGTATAAATATCTTTCATAGACTCTTAAGCAGGGTAAAAATAAGTAATACAACGTTAAAAAAAAAGCATCTGACAGCAGTCAATAATATTGAGAAGCCAGGAATTTGCAGAAGACCAGGAAGAGAAACAAAATGAAGCTGGTAAAAAAAAAAAATCAGGGGACAAAAAGACAATGATAATGAAATGCATATCAGTAGAAAATTGTAGCAGTGATAGTCCTCTTGACATTTTGCTACACGGGGACAAAAATAAAGTAGTGTTTAGAAAAAGCCTGTGCTGTGTTTATTCTGATATGAATCATCCTTCTTTTTCTGCATAATCCAAAACATTTTCCATTTCAATGATAATTTGCAAGGATGTCAGCAGTGGAGTGGTACTTAACATATTAAAAAATTAAAAGCAGATGTTCATAATTTCTGTGAGAATTTTGAAGAGGGCTGGCTGACAAGCTCTCAGCACTACTGAAAAGTAATTTTCAAAGCCTGAAACACCTGGGAAATTTCATAGGACTCAAATAAAGCTGAAGTGACTTTAGTACTTAAAAATTATAGGACTGGGGCTTACTCTGAGTGAAGTGCCTACCCAACAAGAGCACAGAATATACCAGTGAGTGCAAGGATGGGGTCAAAATAAGGCTTAAAGTGCTGCTGTCACTTGAGATAACCTGAGTATCTGTACCATGGTCACTCTGATAGCACTACCAAACAAAATAGTCAAACAGGAAATATTGCATTTTATCAGTTAATTACTAATAGCTATCAAACATGAAAAAAAGTTTCTTGGTGAATTAAGCAATCTTTTCAAAGAGGAACACAAGTCTAGGTGTAAAAAAGCATCAAAAACCAGTTAGGCTTTCCAAGACACTATACTTTATACTAAATAATACGGCGATTAAATATTTTTAATTACTCAAAACAACAACTAACTACATTAACTGTTACATCTCAAAATAAGGATGAGGAATCACTTAGGAGATGTATTTCTCTTGGAATCCCCCAAGAAAACCTCCTCAGTTCTACATTGTAAAGCAGTTTTGCAATTCATGGCCTAGAAGAGAAAAAGAATTAAGTATAAAATTCGTGATCCACACACAAACTGAGGAAACAAAAAAATTAAACAGAATGAGTAGTAACACGGAAAAACTTCATTGGCATAGTTGGCTCACATGTAGCTTCGAGTCTCATATATGAAACACTCCACCTGGGTAAATTGTTTCTACAAAGACAGGTGAAGAAGGTGGTGATGAGAAATGCCCAGAAAAATGTAATTAGGAGAATAATATGGTCCTGAGATGAGTAAACACAGCAATGTCAGGTAGAGAGGCTCAGTTACCAGCACGTGACCAATCTGAAATACCCACAACTTAGGAATGATGGTTGAATTGAAAGGGAGTCAGAAGTGCTGCAAGAATAATCACGTGCTTGTAAAACATGCCTCACACAGAGACGTTCAAGGTGATAAATCACTTGGCTTGTCAAAAACAAGAATAAGAAATTGACTTCAACATACAATTGAAACATTAAAACCCCCATAATTTTCATAAAGTTAAAAGAAAAATTAAGGTGAAGATAATCACACTGTTAAAGACTGCCACAAGTTGAGATTGTAGTAGTGTGTTCAGGAATCTGATTTTACAGGCGCCCAAAGATATGTTTCAGTTCAAAATCAAGTATGTCTTAGTAAATTCTGACCTCCAACAAAATACACAAGTTATCAATAAATAACCTTCCTCCCCTGTCAGGACAACTTCTTTCTCACCTGGCCTTTCTATCTTCACGAGCAACTGTTCCCTCAGCAGCAGTGTGGAGTGTGCCCAAGAGCCACCCTACTGCATGCCTGCAGAGCAACTACACATGGATCAGCCTTCCTGAGGAAGGTGTCCAAGAGCAGGATATTTCCAGAAGCCCTCCTTCCCATGAAAACTCAGTACTTCATGGGGACCGGGCTGCAGGCCAGCCTAATTGCTCTGGCAGCACCAGCAGCTGACTGCTTCCTCCTGCTATTTTTCCCAGGGGCCCTTCAGCCCCTTCAGGCTCACATGACTTAATCGAACCTGAATGCCCTTCTAGAAGATATGCAAATTATTTTTCAGTCAGACAAAAGCATTTTGGCTCAATACTGGTGTTACTAAGTGAAGTTTAATGATGTGCTATACAGGTCAAACTTCATGGCCTAATGGTACTTTTTGGCTATAAACTCAACAAGTGTATTAATCTCTAAAGGAGGTTTTAAAGCAAAATATTAATATATTCACTATTTACCTAATTAGACTAGACTAAATATCAACACAAAGCAATATGACTGGTATTTTAAGGTCAGATTTGTCAACGCCAGGATTTTTGCATTTAGGAACTGTTGGTGGTTTGAGTTCAGCCATGGCTGCAGAGTACCACACTCTGAATTCCACCTCTCTGTGACCTTGCATTGGCACATTTCAATGTGCTGCGCTGGGAGAAAACTAACTCAAGCAGCAGAAGTACTGAATAGTTTGCTGCCAGTTTAGCATGCTGAGACAGATCAGCACAAGACTGAACAAGTGCTGGAGCTGCCATAAGAAGGGTGCAAGAAGGCAGTACCTCACTAGCCAGCAATTAGACCAGGTTATGCTGACATGGTACTGCAGATTTAATTAAGGCATTACTAAAGTCTTGGATGCATTTAATTCTGAGAAGACAACAGCTTCAGTTTCCAATTTATCTTAGGCATATGACCAGAATAGGTCTCTTTTTCCTGTCTAGCTCTTACCACAAGAAATTGAATCACTATGGTATCTTAAACACTGAGCTGAAGGTTTTTCCAGTGCAAAGTAGAATAAACCAGCTAGAAATGTTTCATAGCCACATCAAGCATGGTGGTTTGGTTTTAATGCCATTTTAAAAAATTACTGTGAAGTAAGAAAAGTTATGTTGCTTCCAAGGTAATGAAAGCACAGTTTCTAAAAGAACAGGTCTCACTTGCAGTATTCCTGGGCAACCCATTTGCAGTATGGGGTGGAACATACAGTGCTCCCATACATGAATAGATCCTGTATATTTCCTCTATTTATATTAAAGATACAGTGTGGTTCATAGCATGCATGACAGGCAACAGCACTTAACTGAACACTGGACAACTCTACAGGACACACACATATACCTTCTTGGGTCTGTTTCACCTGGTAAGATCAAATGAAAAAACGCAAGGACACTAGAGGTAACACTAAGATAGTGTCAGTTGTTCTCATTACAGTAAGGCTTCTAGGAAAAAGTGCCAAGCGTTTAACTGGGTGCAGAGATCATTTCTTTCTAAACAATAATGGTATCTCTACCTTATCCAATCAGCTGCATGTCCTTGTATGCATTACTAGAATTACTACTACACAGAACTCAAAATAATTTGTTGTTTATTTATAATCACTCTTCTCACATGCTAATGTGTGACACTAGCTCTTTAGAGGGAGAATTTGCTTTTCTTGCCAATGCATCTTTGGCACACTCTGCCCTTAAAACAAACTATTTCAGGGAGGGACCGAAGCCAATGAGGGGGAATACACAGGACAATGGTATGATATGAGAAGAATGCTTGCAATTTTACATGGAGAAAACCCAGCTGCCAGTTACTCAGATGTTTAAAGTCACACACAGATACTATCCTGCTTCATCAACAAAAGGTATACACTTTGATACTCAGTGGCCAGAGAAAGCCGGGGAACAGGTGCTCCTCTGTGTCCTAATCTGCTTATGCGCTTCTAGTCAAAAATGGCTACATTAACAATGCAACACACCATGCTTTGTCCCACTCCCTAAAACATGGGAAACATCTGTACTACAATACCTTCTCCTCCATGTTAGATAAAGCCTACACAGACAACGTAGTTACTGGGCAGCTTCTTCAAACACACCTGTGGCTCGGGTAAAACATTGTGGAATAGGGAGTTTTCAACCAGCAAAAATTTAAAATACTTCAGAACTTTGAAACTCCTTCAAAACCAGTGAAGTAATTTGCCTCTCTTTTTTGTCTTGCAAACTCCTGTCATGGTGCTTTGGCCCTTTACAAATCACTTGACACTCCTTGGAAGCAAGGGGATTGCATGCAGTAGTTTAATAAGAATTTGTCTATTCAGTGAATCTAAAGCATGCAACGATGTGCATGCACAAAGCAGCTGAACTATCACAATGTTTAAGTGATCCCTAGATGTCTTCTGGCTCTCAGGGATGGAAGCCACGTGCTAAAACTGTAGAAGACAACCAAAGGATATTTTGTAGAAGTAGCATCCAGACCAGGCTAAAACTGCAGAACACAGTATACCTTCAGGATCTCACCTGTACCTCAACATAACTGGAAAAAAATTATATAGTTACACATGCAGAAATGGGAGAACAAACTCTGCAACAGCTTTCAAAGATATTAGCACCTGTAGAATCTGAAGTAGTTCACTTCAAAGCCGAAACAATTCTGTGAAAAGTCAGCCAATTGATTCTCAACTCATCCCATTGAGACTAATCCAATGTCAAGATTTCAGAGAAATCTAATTATGAAAGTAATCAGAGTTAAAAATAAGCTCTAAAAAAATCAGTACAAGTAGTGAAATGATAGAAGAACACTGTACTGAGTATATCTGGGGAATCCCCCAGTTAGCAAAGAGAAAATAAATTCTTGTGCAGAAAAATTAGCAGTCTACAACTTCTCTGATTGCATTAAAGTCCCAAGAAGTTCTTCCAATTACAGCAGATGGGGGCCAGTCTCAGAGGCATAATTGAAAGTACACCCTGAGAGCTGTTTTCACTAACAATTCTTTCTCAGTACAGTCACTTTTGCTTATTTGGGATTTTTTTCTCCTGAAAATCATCAAAGAAGACAAATGAAATGCTTTTTTTCTTTAAAGATAATAATATCAGCCAAATCAAGGGTAATAATATCTGTCAAATCTGCATTTACTTTGAAACCATTTTAAGTTCAGAGTGATCTGAACAAAGTTCCTGAAGAGCAGAAAAGTCACTTCTGGATACCTCAATAACTTAAAACTGCAGAATTTTGAAGAAAACTCTCTTGATATTTTCTTTAAATCATCTCTTCTGCAGAGATACAATCTATTTCACTCTGGATTTATTTTTGCTTGCATTTCTTCAAAAAGTTACTATAGCCTGAAAATAAGATTTTAGAGTAACTTCTGGCTATAACTTGAACAATCACGTTCTTAAGTTGTAAGGAAAATGTTTGATGACACAGTTAACTCCCTAAGGATTCAGACTCCTCTACAGTCAGTTACTACCATGTTCCAGTTTCAAAACGAACACAATTGTGTAACTTTAGGAGTTACGTAAATTCCTTTTGCTATGATGTCTGTAAATGATCTTACAAGACAAATAAATTATTTTCTAAGGAGGGTTAACTTAGCAGCAAACAAGTATCCAATGTTTTGAGGCTGTTTAAAATATTAGATTAACTTAACATTCACTTAAGCTTCTTCTAAAAACATAGTAGTGAGGTCTCTGCCCAGCAGTGTAGTCATAAGTGAGTAAAAAGTAACTTTCTTCTCTACCTGTATCTCTGTTACATAAAAAAGGCTCATAAAAAGGTAATTAAGACAGATTTGCTTATATGATGAAACTTTCACAATCTGAGTTTTTACATTTTTTATATATTCCGTTTGCATCAATTAGAATCATACAAACATCCACAAATTAAGTATTAGGTGCATTTGACCAACACCTAATTTTTTAGTAAACATTCAGCAAATGTTCAAATACAAAAAGAGTAAGAAAAGCCAAAGGAACAAATGATAACAATCAGGCTAAGATGAATGGTACACCTCACTCTCTGCTGAAACTATTCCAGGTCTGAAAGATTTCAAAATGATTGTGTACATTGTGTGCGACAATCCTCTGCAACCAAACCACAACAAACAAAGCCGCCACTTTCATATTTACTCTCTGCAGGTTTGGTTAGTTTTCACATGAATAGATATACCTCTTGAAATCCAGCTCTATCTATCATAAAGCCTTTCTTCCCTTCCTTCAGAATGGATTTTAATATCATCCAAAGAACTGTTAAAGAGCAGGAAAATTCCCATAGGAAAAAACTTTGTGTCTGAATTGGAGAAGTGGGAGAGTGAAGAAGAGAAGAAAGACGATATTAAAGGCTTTTTTATGTAAAAGTTTTTAAATTTCAAATACTTACAATGTTTCACTCTTTTTTCTGTGTGCAAAAAAGAGCTCAATTATTTTAATGGAAAGCTTTAAGTCTACATTCATCTGTCTAAAATTAACTGTTTATCACTAAAAAAAAAGTGAGAGTACATTGACTTATCAAATTTGATCTATACAGATCAAACACTTTTAGTTTTACCTATCCAGCCAAAACTTGTATGTCTAAAGATTACTTAATTTAATCCAACAGGTAGAAATCCAGGTTATAAATAGAAAAATGAAGGTACAGTGAGATTAAGGGATTTGCCAAAGATACAGATTAACAGGATTAGGATTCAGGAGTTGCCAGTTTGAATTTCTTTGCTTGTCCCATATTTGTTCCTGCAAACTAAGTACAACAAGGGACAGCAGGGAAGGGAAGAAAATGCTGACATCTTCCACTTGGCATCAAGAAAAAAAAATTCAAACTCCTATTCAGTATCAGCTGTTTGACTAGAGACCACCTTTACATATATCCAAAGCATGCCTATTATCAGAAATAGTATTTTGAGAATACAAGAACTAAGCTAATTTATTTTAAATCAGCATAAGACCTTGTAAAACAAAGCTCCAGGCTCCGTGTGTGTATAGGTATATTGCAGATATATTCTTCTAACAGAAAAAGCCAAAAGAACTAACAAACAAAGTTTTCAGTAGCTGTATTACTTCTTTAAAAACTGCTTCCCTTAGTAACCCTGTTTACATGCTGCATCTGTGTATTGGATTTGTGTGGCAAGGCTTTGGTGGAGTGAAGCTGTAGGGATGCTTTGGCTGAGAAGTTTTAAGAAGCTTAATCCCCCAGTTTGATAGAGCCAATGCCAGCCAGATCAACCCACCACTGGCCAAGGCTGACTCCATTAGTGACAGTGGTAGTGCCTCTGGGATAACACATTTAAGATGGAGTAAAAAAAGCCAAACCCCAAACTGAAGAGCTGCAGCTGGAGAGGGAAGTGAGACTATGTGAGAAAAACAGCTCTGCAGCCACAAAGGTCAGTGCAGGAGGGGCAGGAGATGCTCCAGATGTTGGAGCAGAAATATCCCTGTAGCTCTGGTGGGGCAAGGAGGTACAGAAATCCAGAGTGAGGTTGAGCCTAGGAAGAAGGGAGGGCTGGATGGAAGGTGTTCTTAAGATCTGGTTTTCTCTCTATCCTACTCTTGATTTCATTAGCAATAAATTCAATTAATTTCCACAAGTTATGTCAGTTTTGCCCATGAAAATAACTGGTGAGTGATCTCTCCCCATCCTCATCTTGACCTGTAAGCCTTTAGTTATATTTTCCTCTTGATTCTCCAGATGAGGAGGGGAAGTGAGAGCATCTTGGTGGCACCTGGCATCCAGTTAGGGTCAGCCCACCACAATTTGCTAAAGCTAGCAGTGTTTGCTTACCAAGAAACAGATAAAGAACATTTTACTAGACTTTTTTCTTTAATATTAGTTCTGCAAGGTATCTTAGCTGGGGTTCAAAGGAAATACTTCAAGAGATTACAAATACTATTTTGGTGACCATTGATTTGTTTCTTAACTCCTCTAGTCTAGTAAGACTTAATATAGTACTCACCTCCCTTTCATTTCGTTTTTTTTGCTTAGGGGATACTTTAGGTACAAAAGCTGGGGAAGATTTATAAGGGAAGAAAAGCATAATGAAATAAAAAACTTTCCTGAAAGGTTTATTCATGAACTTTACAGAAGAGCAAGTGGCAGAATAAATTAACACAGCATCATTAGAAAGACACATTTTGTTAAGGGTTTAACATACTAATCTGGAAAACACCAAATGTTTGATATGCAGAGTGAAACATAATTCTTATGTTGCCTCTCTTCAAGCACCAAATTTGGGTCCTCAATGAAAAGGCTGCTCTACCTAAACTCTTCGTGTAAACAACAGGAGAAAGATAGTGACCAGAAGCCCATCCGAACTATTCAAAACTATCCTATGGATCAGGCACTCCCTGCTGACTACCAAAGAAGTGTATTACATTTCTAGTTTGGGCATCAAATGTATACTCACAAGACAAGACATGATGGACACAACCTGCAACAAGGGACAAGCTCCAGCAGGTATTCTCTAGTTTTGGCTTTAGCTACACCATACACATAGACAACTTTCCCATGGAGCAGCCTCTTCAGAGCAAATGCCAAAATCCTACTTTGCTGGGTTTGAGACCCCAAATTCAGCTCTTAAGCCTGATTTTCCAGATAAATAGCAAGGCATGGCATAGCCAGATCAGGTTCTAAGCTTCATTGCTTTACTCTTTTAAATGAAAGAATTCAGAAGATGGCCCTTCACAGAACAGATATGTTTAAGAAATCTTTCACTAGATATTATATGCAGCTTGCCTTGCAGACTGGACCTAAGGGGAAAGAACAGTCTGCTATTTTATAAGGTGGTCCCCTGAAGAAACAACATGCTTGAACAAGACTCAACTAGTTAGTACTTTGAAGCTAAGCAAAAACAACAAAAGACTGCAACCTCTATGTAAAAGGGAAATACTCTGAATTTACAATGAGGGAAGATGAATAAAGAATATACTTCAGCATATAAAGTAGTTTCTATTTTGAGCTCCTTCAAAAGAGAAATTCTCTTGCCTATTTTACTTTAGAAACCAGCAACTTCTGTATACCAAGATTGGCTGTCTAAGTGATACAGCTACCAGGTAAGCACCAGACTGCTTATGAGCCAAGGCACTTTGAGACAGGGTATGCATTAGACTGCACACACATGAAATAGCCTTCCCCTCCTGAAGAGGGAAGAATTGTCAGGAAAATAATACTGAGCATATGGTTCTACAACAGAATGATGAACTTGATGACATATGTTAACTAAACTGATTTCTATCTTGCTTCAAAGACTTTGTTGAGAAAAGCATGTAGCAAAGGGGGCTGTAACATCAAACTTGAAAACAACTACAAATACATGCTACAACATCCCACACAGCTCATGCACAGTGATCTACTATTCTGAGTAAGACAATGAGTACGCTCAAAACTTCTAAAAAAGAAAAAAATATGACAGATTATTATAAACAATTTATATAAGTGATGTTGCTTTATACTAGCATATGTGTGTCTTCCCATTTGTTTCACAGAAAAACAATCTTGTGTATCTGTATAAAACAATCCAGTTGTATCTGTAAAAAATACAACTTTAGTATATAAAATTGAAGTAATATATCAAAAGGCCAAACATCTTGAAATCTGACTATGTGAACTTCAGCTGATTACCTCATTTCCCTGTCTCACTTTCAGGAACTGTGAAGTGAAAACAGTATTGTCAAGAATTTTGGGAAGCTTTATTCCTTAATGTCTGTAAAATACTTGGAGATCCTTAGAGAGCAGATACAGAAAAGTGTCATCATTAATCATCATTCTGAAATTAAGACATCACATTTGAGGTCCTGTCCATCACAGAAGAATGTCATGAAACACTTCTCAGCACCTTAAGGACAATTACACTTGCTCAGTCATTTCAATGGTTTGATAAGAGAAGTTTCCAATCAAAGCACCGAGAAAAATTTAAATCCTTTCAGGAATAAGTTGAAATATTAAATGCTCAGTATCCTGATCATGTTAACTGGCATTTGCTTTATATTGTAACTCTTCACAGACTGCTATCCCTCTGCCTCTGCCAGCAGAGATGAAGAAATACCTAATAGCAGCATGGGGAATGGGGATGAGAAAGAGGAAAAAAAGAAAAAGCTTTGTTTCTGACATCAGATAGTGATGCAAAGACAGCTTCACGCCAAAAGCACTGACAGTTTGACTTCTTTTCAGATAATGTATAAGTTATTCTGAGAATGATATAAGGGAAATTTGACTGAAGAGCAGAGGAGCACTTTGAATATGCAGTATTTTAACTTCAGGAGAAAGAGTAGGGAGGCAAGTAGTAACAGATATGCAGACACCATAGCTGGAAGGAAACAAATATTTGACAAACAGATTATCAAAACAGAGATAAATAATAAAAAATGGGCAGGTAAAGAATTGACTAGAGAAGGGGATGAATATAGTTCACAATGAGTTTGTCCTACAACACAAAGGAACTAAAGGGGAAGAGTTGAAATTCTATTGAGGACAATATTGCCTTTCCTGACATGTCTCCTCCCTCCACAAAAATGAATACTAGTAATACTTCGGAAGCTCACATACCTGCATTTCCAAGGAGAAAAAAAAAAACAAACAACTTTTAAAATGTCAATTTCCTTTAGGTTTATTATTTAGGTCCATGTACTCTCCAGCCCCCCTTGTAATTCTGTGGCTCCTTGCATTGAGAAACAACAGGTTACTGCATTACAAATATTACCCAAGCTCTACTGGAGAATCTGAACAAATACATTAAATTAGCTGATGTAAATGTTGACTGCTTCTGAGTCTGAACCTTAAAGCAGGAAAACCTCAGAGAAGACAAGATTTGACAAGTATTTCTGTGAGCACAAGAATTAGCAAACCTTTAATCCTATGGATTTTGGGGTTTTGGCTGACATTGCAGTCTAGGAAAGTGTGAACTTTCATGGAAGTTTTCCTATGCCTGAAGCATTTCTAAGGTCTTTTTCTTTATACCTGTAAAACCATTTTATGAAGGTTTCAGAAATATATCTGCCTGGCAATTAGAAGGACCACAGCACTGGATTTCAGGACAGCAGACTTTAATGACTTCAGAACTCTCCTTGGAAGAATCCTATGGGACATGACTCTAAAGAGAAAAAGGAGTCAAGAAGAGATCAGTACTTAAGTATCTCTTCATCCAAGATAAAGAAAGGTCCATTTTTCCAACAGAAGTTAGGGGATTCATGCTTAGGAGGAGCAAAAAATGCAAATGACTCTCAGATGAGATTATGAAGGAAGGTATCACAGACTGTACATTACCACAATCACATTCTGTGACAAATTCAAAACAGATCAAGCTTAACTTATAAATATTACTGACTACATTTCACAACTCATTTGCAGATTACAGGTTTTCCATAGCACTACCTTATCCCCATTTCACAGAGTAATACTAGCATATCAAAGTACTAATCATGCATGCAGATCACTTCTACTGATACTCATCTAGGATCCTTGAAAGAGGCATAACAAAGTATAAGCCAACAATCCTTTTCATCATATACAACAACTTTATATATGATCCTACTGATTTAAACCAGACTTACAGATGTTTACCGAGGTGAGGCAACTTTAAAGGGATGCAAGAATTTCTATATCTAAGCATGGCTGTATTGGTTAGCTAAACTAATTCAACATCACACTTTTAGTCAAATGTGGACATATGGAATGGAAGCAAGGCCTAAAAACAAAGTGCAAAAAAGGGACTTCCTGAGAGGTTGTAAGTTTCTAGGATCCAATTATCTTGCCTAACAAGAAAATGTTTACTGGAAGAGTACAGTAATGTAGTTACAAAACCAGAAATTCCGTCAGTCCTTTTAACACCACAGGGAAAAATCAGTTCCTCAAAAGAAATAAATGGCACTCCCAAGCTTATTTTATAAAAATAACTGAATGTAAAGTTTTTGTGAGTATAACTAGTAGCTGAGGTGGAAGAACAGGGGGCTAGGGATTGTTAGTTGTGCAAATTCGCAATGAACAAACAGGAAAAAAAATCTAGATATAGGTCAAGTCTCCTCAATCCAGTAAGAGACACATATTATAGAGTCAGGAGCACATAATAGAAATCAATTTGGTTAGTTTAGGAAAGCTAGGAAGTGAATTTGCAGAGATGGAAACTACAAATAACAAGACCACCAGAGAGAAAGGCTGAAGAAGAGCCTAGGATGGTACAACCACAAAAATTTGTTGAGATATTTTCTGTGCAGCTGAACAACAGAACTTAGAAAGGTAGTTATCTCTTCACTTAAAATGATAACACCTAGTACCAAGGCTGTATCAAAGACTTATTTGCATATATGTAAAGGAGATGCTTACTCTTCTCCTCATGCTGAGCACACATTCCTCCTTCATAGTCTTCTTCCTCCGATTGCATCTACACTGCTCATAGCAGCTCAACACAGAAATGCCACAGTTTATTCCACAGAAACGAGCCCAGGCACACCATAACAACATGCCCCATATGTCAGCTGATCTGCTCAGACTCATCAACTAGGCTCAGGCTGCTGTCAGAGCAATATAGCTCTGCAACTTCCAGGTCCCAAGCTAGTATCTTGAGACAGTGCTGAATTGTACCATATGGAAATACAAACCCCAGCTTAGGCTGTCTATGTAAACATTGCATTACACAGCATAGACACAGACTTGAAGCCAACAGCATGGGGAGAAGTATGCTTTAGGGTTCACTGAGAAGGGATGAAGATAATGCTTTCCTCAGTTTAGGCAATTTCACATCTCAGGGCAGTCTAAGAGCCAACATTGGGCTGAAAGCAGATGAGGACTTCATAGAGACTCTTCTCTTAAAATCTCTTTGCAGAAAGTCACAGTATAAGGAATCAAGATAAAACAAGCTTCTCATCTACTTTCTCTACCTCTCTCTCCCTTTCAGCATCTCTGCTGCTGAAAAATAGGTAATACCATAAAACATAGTAATGAATGAAATTAAGGCTTCATAGACATTCTACTGGATGATTGCCTATGCATATGTAGTGTGCAGATCATCTTTCAAGACATGTCACAAGTGACAGAAGAGATAGACCAAGTTTATTTAATATAAGAAACATAGAGCATCCAGAATCCCAGGCCAGGTCAAATAATCTAGAACTAATTTTGTTCCACAGAACTTCCCCACAATTTGGAATACTAACTCTTCAGGACTACACTGGAACCAAAAAAAGTCTTAATTTAAAAAATTCATTTCAGTTGGTTTGAATAAAAATGTTGTCATAGGGATGGGACTTGCCAGAAAACTGCAGAGCAAATAGTAATAATTACCAGTTGAATTTTGGATAATTGCTTGGCAGAATGCAACAATGATCACTGCTTATTTAAATGTTTTGCTCAAGTCGGACAAAAAGTAAAGAACATTTTAATTCAATTTGCCAATGACACAGCCACTGAAGAACTGTCAAAAGACAGAAAATAGCCAGAAAACATTAGAAAACAAACAGAAAAGTTTAAAAAAAAAAAAAAAAGCCAAACCAAAAACCAAAACGAACCTCTAGAGAGATACACATCTGGAATATGAAATTGAGAAAACAATTTGAAAATTAAGAAGAGCTGGTGTATGCTCAGAAACAGTTGAAAAGGAAATATAATACTGGGGCAAAAATAAACCCCAAACCAGATTAGACAAGGATGGTTTTCAGTGCACTACATTTAGTTTCACAAACTGCCTTGACAAAATGGCATGAACTACATTCAGGGAGAAACTAGCTGAAGACTCCATCACTGACCCACTTCTACAAATGATTACTGCAATGCATTTTTGTTCTATGTAATGCAGATGTTTTAACTTACAATGCATGTCCATATATCTCACCATTTCTAAAATGTAATCCTCCACTTATTTCTCCTCAGCTTCAGAAATCCTTTGTCCTGATACTCCAGAGTCATCAGTGCTTCTGGGCAAAGCTACATTGATAAATCATAAATAGCAACAGCTATAACTGGAGGGCGAAGGAGCTGTGACGTGAATAAGGCTGGAGATCAACCATTTCAGCCAAGGTTATTTCACTGTACAATGAGTTTCTGGAAAACACTGCATTAAAATTTACAGCTTACTTATCTTTAGAACATACTATGAGATCTCACTGATTCATAAAATATTTCCTACAATAACATGGTATAAAAATCTGATTTGGTTTTAATAACAAAAAGGACAAGAAGAAAATATTCTGATATTTACTGTGATTGTCACCCTATTGTTCTAAACATCTCACTTGGCAGAGATTGGCTAAGCTAAAAATGGAGATAGTGTACCAGTTTACAAGGGAGGGAGTAAAAAAAGGCAGAATAATTTAATATAAAGAGTAACATGTAGAAGCATTAGAGCAACACTAGCAAAGGAAGAGATTTTGTAACCTCAGGAAAGTAATCTTGTCAGAAAAAAATGCATTAAAATAGCATCTTTCAAAAATGAGCTGGGAGAACAGCACTCCATCTATCTCTTCTCAATCTCCAGGTTACATGAATTATATAGATAAGACATTAATTTTTGTAAGGCATCTAGCCTTCATGGCAAATTCAAGTAGAGCTAGTCATAGAGGCTAACCACTCTTCTCATTTCATGACATAGTTTGTGTGCTTGGTTGTGGTAAACCTCCCTTTCCACAAGCTCCAGAGACAGCTAGGCTTCCAATTTCCTAATTCAAGTGTGCAGAAGCAAAGAGGTAGCCATCACACCATGTGATGAATGTGAAAGAAACATGGTAATTTTTTAAGATTTTATTTCAACATGAATAATAACAGTATGTTTCGTTTGAAGGGAAGGCAAGTGTCTGCAAAAAGGATTCTCAAGCAATGTTGTCTAACATACTTTCTGCAGCAGTTTTACTTTTCAGTGCTATATCTAAGGTATCAAACAACAGCTATTTTTGCTGGAAGCAGTTCTAAATTGGGAGGGGGGATGCAAAGAAAGAAAAAAGAGAAAAGCTGTTGAAAAGCACCAAAGAAAGCTGGGACTCTAGAAAAGAAGTGCCAATGGTTCTGACTGAGCTTTCTGTTCACTTCTCAATACATCAGGCCTGGAACAAGTTTCTCAGTGCAAAATTTCTCTAATTGGCTGGAAAGCATTTAAGGAAAAATCTTTCTAATTAAAAACAGAGAACCAACAAGACATGAAAGCCATGGGGGTTGGGAGAGGCATATGTTGACCTTATGAGGCTTCACAGCAGAACTCTGCAGGGGCCGTTTAAACTGAGAAAGCACAGTTTTAATTAAAGAGTCCTGAGGAATAGACAATTCAAAAGAGCAGGTCAGATAGATTCCAAGAGGTCAATTTAAGCATAAGCAGAGGGAAAACAAGACTTCTGGCCATTCTGCCTTCCTCGGGGAGAAATCTGTTGCTAACTGATCATTATGCTTCAACAAACACTAGCTGTCCTCTAACCACCCTGTGAATGTTGAGCATCATTGGTACAAGTTAAAAGGAGGGCACAAAGGGTTATAGTGAATGGGGTAACAGAATGGTGACCTCTCACTAGTGGCGTTCTGTAGGGCTCCATCTTAGGCCCAGTTCTCTTCAACATCTTCATAAATGACCTGGATGTGAGACTCAAAGGAATATTAAGTTTGTCAACAGCACTAAACTGGGAGGAGCTGTTGACTTCCTCAAGGGCAGGGAGGCCCTGCAGAGAGACCCCAACAGATTAGAGAGATGAGCAATCACCAACCATATAAAGTTTAACAACGGCAAGTGACAGATTCTGCACCTGAGATGGGGCTACCCTGATTGTGTGCGTACACTGCGGAATAAGAGGCTGGAAAGCAGTGCCATGGAAAGGGACCTGGGGGTCCTGCTCTGTGGCAAGTTGAACATGAGTCAGCAGCACCCTGGCAGCCAGGAGGGCCAAGTGTGTCCTGGGGTGCTTCAGGCACAGCATTGCCAGCTGGGCAAGGGAGGGGATTGTCCTGCTCTGCTCTGCACTGGGGCAGCCTCACCTCAGTCCTGTGTGCAGTTTTGGGCACCACAATGTAAGAAAGACATTAAAGAGCACCCAAAGCAGGGCCATGAGGATGGTGAAGGGCCTAGAGGGGAAGCCATATGAGGAGTGGCTGAGGTCACTTGGTCTGTTCGGCCTGGAGGAGACTGAGGGGAGACCTCATTGTGGTTTTCAACATCCTCACAAGGGGAAGTGGAGGGGCAGACACTGATCTCCTCTCTTGTGAGCAGGGACAAGGCCCAAGAAAACAGCATGAAGCTGAGTCAGGGGAGGTTTAGGTTGGATATTAGGAAAAGGGTTTTTCACCCAGAGGATGGTTGGGCACTGGAATGGGTTATCCAAAGAAGTGGTCACAGCACCAGTCTGACAGAGTTCAAGAAGCATCTGAACAACACTCTCAGGCACATGGTGGGATTCCTGGGGTTGTCCTGGGCCAGGAATTGGATTTGGTGATCCTGATGGGTCCCTTCCAAACCAGCACATTCTGTGATTCTATCGTACAATATTCTATGAAATTTTTTCACAAAGAAACCTCAGTTTCTTGACACTGGATCACATTCATCTGTTTCCTTCTAGCCCTGGTATCACATTCCCAATGCATGGAATCTCAGATATGCTTACGTGTACTTGGAAATAGAACTCTGCATCTTACTAAGCTTCTAAAAGCAGTGCAAAATCCTGTAAAATGGATCCAGCATATCACCAAAAAGAAATCCTCTGAAGAGAAAATAAACAAAACAAAACAAAATGAAAAAACAAAACAAACAAAGAAAAAACCCAGAAAAACCAACAAGAACAAACAACAAACGTTCCTTTACTTTTTGAAGTGTTAACACCACATTTATTGAAGCTAGTAATTTTTCCTTGCTATTCAGCAACAAAAGAAAAAATAAATCCAGTCTCCAAACAAAAGGACTTATAAAGGTCAATGTAACCAGAACCCACCAAGTAGCAGAGTTACCACAGAAAAAAACAGTAAAATCTGCTATATTCCTCCATGAAAAGCTACTTCCCAGTAATTCAAAAGGATAAGGAATTAAGTAGAAAAGTAACATTTACAGCAATTTCCCTAGAGAAACTGTAATAAGTTTGTGCACTTCAATTACTGTATACATGGTTCTGCACATACATGGATTGTTACATTTAAGTACTGCTTGTGTTCAGACAGATTTCTCTGTTACTGGGCATTTGAGAGCTCATGGCTAGATACATCTGCCTGGGTGAATGACCTGCACATTCCAAGTCAAGGCATGGTCATTTCAAGATGGACAGACAAAGCAGTACATTTCCCTGCATAAAGGAGGAGCAACTAGCAGACAGATTAAGTAATCACTTCACTTATTTGTGAAATTTTGTCTACTTTTCTAAAATCCCAACCAAACACTCAGAAGTGGAAAGATGGGGGTTTTGTTTGGGTTTTTGTGAGTTTGTGTAAGCTTGGAAATTGCATCATCTTACATCTTTAATATTCTCCCTTGATTCCCTCCAGCCAGGGTACAAGCTTTGATGTAAGTTATTTATTAGGTTGACCTATATCCTCATAGGGCTGGCATTTATGTAGTTTATCAGCGATACCCTCTACAGATGGAGAAAATTAAGAAAAAGCCACCACTCACTCCTAAAACATGAAATTCAAATCTGGAATGAAATTTAAAGTAAATGACAGAGGGGGAAACAGCAGTAAACACTTTTATGACAAAGGAATAAATAAAACCAGGAACATCCTAGAAGACATGGAAGTTAGTGAATGTAGTAGTTTTGACAAAGGAAGACAAAAGATACCTTCATAGTTCTTCACAGACATAAATCAATGACAATAACAAAGAACAGAGCAATCTCTGCCCAGAAACAAACCCAGGAGAGAAAACTGGGGCAGAGCAGAATCTTGCTGTAGAAAACAAAGGGTATATTTTCATCCTTTTCTGCACACAGAAATTCCATTGACATAAGTGGCCATTTGATGAATAGCACTCCATTGACACAGGGCATCAAATGCAGAAATTCTAGTTCAGGTCTCCAAAGCAATATTCCCATGTTAGCCCAAGCTATATTGCTTCTAATTTCAGGAAGAGCAGGTTGTTTGTCCCATGCTCTGTTGTATAGTATATAACCCTAAGCAGAATTTCTTACCAGGACTCTATAACTTATCTACCTCCTTGTGGTGGTTTGACCCTGGATGGACACCAGGTGCCCACCAAAGCTGCTCTCTCACTCCCCCTCAACTGGACAATCAAGAAAAAACATAATTAAATGCTCATGGGGTGAGAATAGGACAGGGAGAGATCACTCACCAGTTACCATCACAGACAAAACAGACTCAACTTGAGGAAATTAAATTTAATTTATTACCAATGAAATCAGAGTAGCAGAATGAGAAATAAAACCAGATCTTAAAAAAACCCCCCACCCAGCCCTCCCTTCTTTCTGGGCTCAACCTCACTCCTGATTTCTTTACCACCTTCCCACCCCCAAGTGACACAGGGAGACCAGGAAGAGGGGCTGCAGTCAGTTAATCTCACATTGTCTCTGCAATTTCTATCTCCTTACTCTCTTCCCTTGCTCCAGCATGGCATTCCACCCATGGGAGACAGTCCACCACAAACTTCTGCACCATGATACCCTCCCAAGGGCTGCAGCTTATCACAAACTGCTCAGAGTAGATCACTTCCATGCGGTGCAGTCCTTCAGGAATGCACTGCTCCAGCTTGGATCCCCCATGGAGTCACAAGTCCTGCCAGCAAAGCTGCTTCAGCATGGGCTCCGCTCTCCATATGTCCACAGTTCCTTCCAGGAGTCTGATCCAGCATGGGTTCCCCATGCAATCACAGCCAAGGAAAGAAATCTATGTCTAGTCTATGCCTGAGTGTGGTAATGACCATATTTCAACCCCCACACTACACAGGTCCAGCTTCTTAGTAAATGAGTTTAGTTCTTAAGTGGCCATGAATGTTATGAGCTCCCCTACACACAGGTATGGCAAAAAAAAATGCATAGCAAATAAAACTGAAATGAAAAAAAAAAAAATCAAGGTTCTAGCTGATAATTACTGCTAGAGAACCAGAGAAATTGGACTAAGTGGATGAAAATATTGACAGTAAGTTATCTAAAGTGATGCATTTTTGTCTCTAGTTGCTGTAAAAAGAAAATGTATGTAAATGCATAAATATACAGTTAAATGTAATATCTGCTCAGACTAAAAAGTGAAGCTACTGGACTTCAAAGTTAGAAAAATATACACTGAACTCTTTTTAGGCCACAACCAGAGCATAGCAATATCCACCTGAACTTTTGTTCCTGTGCTCACCCTTTCTCTTTAAAGTACCTTAGTGATTACACTTTCTTCCACAGCCTTTTCCATAATCACATAAAACTACTAAAAAGTAAAGGAGATATTACATAGAGATTTCTTTTCTTTTCAACAAATCCAGGTGCCCTTCATCTGGCTGAGGTAGCTGCTGGATAAATGAAGCCTGATGAAAACGTGCACTAAAAGTACTGCAGTGGATACTTTCCACCAGAGAGCTTCTTCTCAATTTTTGAATAAGGTTTACCACTAACAGCTGCAGTTCTGGTGGGTGACTTCTTCACTATTATCCTTAACGCCCCTATAAAAACATAATTTAGGACTCTACATTTCATTTTTCCTGACTGTGACCTGTTCCCAAATCAGATATGTCTTTACAGCAAACATCACATAATTTACCCGAAATCTTTAAAATATTATCCCTGAACTAAAGTAAATGATTTACAACATAACAAAGTACCCCTCACTGGGAAGAAGGTGTTACAGACAGCATAGTCAGTTACTTCAGTAGCTTACTACAGATTCTGTCACTTTTAACTATGATTGTTTAATTGCCAAAGATCTAGATGGCATATGTCAAAAAAGTCTTTATTCACGGCCTTGCAAACTCTGTTCATCAAAAGCAGAAGTGTTGCAAAGCTTAACCAGAAGGTGAGGTTTTATCTATATTTAAGAGATGGTTCTAGTCTTTCCTGCAAGAAGAAATGAGGCTGAATAGCCTGAAAAAAATGAGGCTTATAGTAAAAAAAACCCCACCAACATTCATATTTGTACAGCAACTTTCAGTGTATTTGCTTAAAATACTAAATTAAAAGGTAAAACAAAACATAATTTTAGTTGCATGTAGTTACAGGAGTTTATTTTGAACTCTGGCCAGTTCTGTAATACCTAATATACCAAATGCAATATAAGAATAGCTAGACATGACAGCACAGTGCTGAGTAGTTATTTTGGCATTGGAGTTTTTTCCTTGTGGGTAGGGTTGGGGAAGAGGTCACACAGTTGTCAGTGGTCCCTCTTCCACAGCCATCAGGATGCTGCACCACCAGGTAGGAGCAATGCCAGGACTAGCTCAGGGGCAGCTCAGGTGGCATTGTTCACCACCCCACACCACTGTGAACCCAAGCTCCTGCAGGCTCCTAAGGAAAGCACTCAGTAGCCCATCTGGCTGAGAATCTTAGCACCCCCTTCCTTCATGCTTCTTACTTGATATTCTAACCTTCTCTGGGTCCCATCCACCAACTTCCAGCACATTTTTTTCCTTACCATCCCAATGCACAGGCCCACAATGTCCTCTCTCTGATCTGTTGTTGCTTGACATGCTGTTCTGTAAGACAAGTAGCACTGGCAACAAGGTGCTTCCACTCTGCTATATTCTGAGAGCAATTTTTAACCATTCCACAGGAAAATGTGATGGTGTCTCCCCATTAAAAATATTAGAATATTAGAACATAGTGTGAAGAATTAGTATTTGTACTGCATCAACAGCCTAGCTCATGATTTTCATGTAAAGGTAACAGGACAGCAGCAGATGCTGGAATACTTGCCTCCATTTTTCCCCACAGTTCGGAAACACCTCCAGAAGGTCCGCAGAAAAGATGCTCTGTTATGAGGGGTGGCTTGAACAAAGTTGAACTCGCGGAACAAGATGTGTGTTCCTTGCCGCACGCTGTTAAAACTGTGGACATAAAGCAAAAACAAGAACGCTAGAAAGCTGAACCAACATCAATGTTCTGGGAACAGCTAGAACAGTAGCAAGAAAACCACTGACCGTTTTATTTTGTGAAACCAAATCTCCCAGCTTATACCCATCTGTTCTCTAGAGAGAAGACTATTTGCAAAAACCACACATTGAAATTTAATTATAGGAATTAGAGGTTTGTGAAAGTAGAATTCATTCTAAAGAATCCCAGCAAGGGGTGTCCAAGAGCCACTTATTTGAAAACAATCCACTGGAAAATGGCTCACCAAGGGTAACTGTTGTTTATCTGACCAGAAGATGCCCTTTCTTTTAGTAGCATTTGAACTTCACTGCTATTTTCATTACAGTTTTCTTTAAAGCCACAAAAAAACCCCACCGTCTTTAAGAGAAGCCTCAAGATTTCATTTCTAGGTTACTGAATCTTGACTATTGGATGTATAAAATTTACTGCAGTGGTGATGAAAAACCGATTGACACATCACTAAACAAGAATTTGCACTAATGCATTTTGAAAAGAGTAGCTGGTCATTATGATGGATCATCAATTTGACATTCACATTTTTGTATTTTAGTATAGATTTCTAAAATATTAATTGTAAGCACTTTAGGCCTACTTAATACAGCAAATGTTTGTCTTACAAAGGTTTCTCTGAAGTGCAAGAAGTTCTCCTTTGGGCATGGTAAAGCTCAACATACAAGAACAAAAGAAATGCAAATACAAACATTATATACCAAAAGGTATAATGACAGGGTTGCCTCAAAGATAGATTTTGTGCATTTTGCTCTGCATCATGCAAGTGGGACAAAGCTTTGAAACACTCCAGAGAGATCATTAAAACATTCACTTGGGACAGCAGCTTAACTCTCCCTCATAGGAGAGAATTAATGAAAAGATACAAGTTTACTTTCATCACAGCAGATACTCTCCATAGGTAGCATCCCCACAACAGACAAAATCCGGTGGTCAGTGTGAACCCTCTCAGTATGCAATTTTAAATCACCTCTTTAAATATAAAGAGTTTAAATCACTTTATCCTTCATAGTACAGGAAAGGGTCTCACATTTGAAAGAGAATTATACCAGACAGAGTTGAGCAAAATTTAAAAAGTCATGTAACAACTGGGGCCATGTGCGTGTGTGTGCATGTGTGTGTGTGCAGAGAAGACATTCAATTTTTACAAAAGGAATCACAATTTCTCATTTTTAATGTCCTGGTTCTCAAACATGTGTGAGCAAATAAAATTTTCTGTCGTGTTGAAAGGCAGTACGGAACACAGTTTCTAGCTCCCCTACCCAGAAGGAAATGCAACTCAAATAAAATAAGGACAATCACCTTATGATTAAGAAACACTCATGACACCTGAATCCTGGAATTAGGAATACTCTTCCTATAAATATCATGGACAAATACAGTATTTCATATTTATGAAACTCTGTTCATGCAAAGTAAAGCACAACCATTGTCCCAAGATATTAAAATAAATAAATAAATCATATGCTGGATCAAAATATGACAAAATTACATTACTATCATTGAAAGTAAAGAGTATTCCCTACAAAGTGCTGTCGCTCACTGCCTTAGAGTGAACGAGTTCAGAGTAAGGGAAAGCAACTTGCAAAAAGTCCCACAAGATGCCTGCAACAAAGATGGAAATGGAATTTCAGATCTTCTCATCCCAAACCACAGCCTGTGTGACTTCTTTCATTTCTGATCTGCATTGTTTTGCTGATGATTTGACAGGCTGGTGGAGAAAAGAAGGATACAGATGAAAAAGAAGAAACTTGGTGTAATAGAAGAAGGCAGCTTTCAGAAAGATAACACGCATAAGGGAGACATTTTGGAAGAGAAAGAAAATGAAGGCAAAATGATACAATTACATGCACCAAATTATGCTGCTCAGAGCATCTACAGAACATGCAAATTCTCGAAGCAGATCCTGGCACAATTGTAATGGAAAGGTCCAGACATGAAGCTAACACACTATTAATTCACAGCAGACAGCTCCACTATATTACTCCTTATTTCTAATAAGCAAAAACTCTAGTCACTTGCATTTTCAGCATGGGATGACTATAAACCTACCAGGCAGAAGGGTATGATATAATTTGTTGCTTTCTCAGTTAAAAGAGTGGGTGGACATGCTGGAACATCAGCACACCTGGATGTGCTGACAGCCAAGTGCCGCCAGCTAGTTGAGTAAAGGATTTTGTTTAACTATACAATCAAAGGATTCTTCCCCAAAAGCTCATGAGTGCAAGCCTGGGAGTCAGAATTTTATCCCAGTTAAGATGCCACATTTCAGACACCCTACTTTATAAATTCTTTTTTTTGAGCAGTAAAAGTTCAGCTCAAAGGAGCCAGCCCATGATGGAGCTATCCAGCAAGCAGCCCAATAACAAATCAACAGATCTATTGTCAGGCAGGGTCAAGATCACTCCAAGGGACAGGAATACTACATATTTTGAATAAACTATATATGTTGAAATTCCTTTATTATGGGTAGAGGGGCAGTACCAAAATAACTTGGCCACCTTATCTTTGACAGGTGCCCAGAGGTGAAGTTATCATTAATGTGGCAAGCTTATAGGTAAACATTTCTGGAAGGAAGATAAATTATGACAACCCAAAGCTGTTACGGGTATTCCAACAGCCGGTAGAGTGTATGACCAATGCCTTACCTATGATTTTTATATACATACAAACAGATGTATTTTCCAAATCCTTTCGAATACAAAAACGAAACAAGCTGCACTCAGAGGAATGGCTTAAGTAAGATATCAACAATATAAACTTAACCATTAAGCTCAATCATTCTCAACAAGTTTAACAGCTGCTGCAATTCATCTGATTACTCAGTCTTCCCTCTATCTGTCCTCCTTTCACTGAACAGCTCATACTGCTAGCAAAGTTAAGTGGCCAGAGCTTTTCAGCACATTTGAAGAAGAAATACTTAGGAACAAACCATGGTACCTCAACAAGTTACTACTTTGTCCTCAATCATTTAGAAATGGGCTTGGGAACCCAGAAGCAGGGAAAATAATTTTCCACTTCTCTGGTTACCTTCTCCTTTTCCCCTTTTAGGCATTTAGTGCAGCCATCTGCAAGAGATTCCTTTCAGAAGAAAGCTTTCAACAACTCTGCTAGTCTCCAAGCCTCCTATTGCAAACGTAATGATTGCTTCAGTCCTCTGCATTACCAGTACACAGAATAGGCAAATTAGAAGAGTGACAACAGTTGCTAATGATGTGATTTTATTTGTCTTGCTGAAAACAAGACTACAAATTGAACTGAATGTTCATTAGTTAACACCAGTTTACTGTGAGCACTCATATTTCACACAAGAATTGTTAGGCAACTGGACACCCTGTTAACAAAACAGCTTTCCCCATTCACTTGTGAGAAAATCCTGGAGAAAGATGACAGAAGAACAAAGCAAGGTTCTCAGTTGATGGGAAGATCCAAAGAGATTCTTACAGTAGGGGCTTCAGGATGCTTACTTTCTCACTCTTTTCCTTCACATGCCCCAGAGCAGCCAAACTATAGAAGAGTTTCCTCCAACACCAGTGCTGCACACTTGGGCTATACTTGTGGGATGGCACACGCACGTGAGAGGAAGAAAAAAGTTTTGGGAGGAGACTGTGACAAAACAGCCCCAGCTCTTGAAAATGGCTATGCTGGGAATTCTAGCACTCAGGTGCTGCTTCTCTGAACAGAGCAGCTTTCATAAGGCTTTGTCTTTTGTGTAATTACATTTCGGCAACCTGCCAGAGTTCAGAAACTTTCAAGCACTCTTTTCAAACCTTTGGACTTCTAAATAGATTGTAAAAGTCCCAGGATGCTATGGTAACATCCCAATTGAAACCCATTATAGCAGTTAGCCTCTGCCTGCTGAAGTCGGGCAAAGCCAAATATGCACAATGCAGAGAGTTCCAAGTCCTCAAGAAGGATGGAAGAGCTTGCCAGGACCCCGCTGTCCCCCTAGCAGGTGTCACCTTTGGTTGCCATGTGAAGAGCTGAACAAGCTCACAGGACCCCTCCTCTACTAGATGGAAAGCAAGGAACAGTGACCATTTTTCCTTAACTTATACCATTACTGCTTGCATTTTCTATAAAGAGCATGATGAAGAAAATAATTTTGAAGGCTTACACTTTTTCTTCAGAATGAACAATTTACACACACACACACAAAACCCCATTTTTTTGCCAGCTACACAAGTGTCTAAGTCATTAAAACAGAATTGACTGTCTTGAGCAAAAATAAGGTAGTCTCAAATGCAAAGCTACTATTGGAGGCTATGTCTAGACTGACTGTAACATCTGTAGAGAAAAACAGTGCGGAGGATTTGATGTCAACATGGTGGGCATCCCAGGATTTGTTTCTTTCTTGAGACACGCTCTGGACTAGTTCTAGGAACACATCTCCCAGTTTAGCTCCATCTGAAAGGAACCCAGAGCTCCAAGACTGTTTCATCATGTGAACTAAAGCACTGTAAGCAGGGATAATCAGGAGTATTAGGATTAGAGAATATGGTACAATGGGTAACAAAGAACTAGCTGAAATAGAAAACACTGAAATACAAAAGACTTTAAAAACCAGACCATTTCTGATGTTAAATAACTCATCCACAACAAAGCATCCCCAAATGACTAATCGTAATTACCCCAAGGCTATGCTCTGACAGCAAAGTGAGATTTACCTTGTCTAGAAGGAACCCTGAGAGGGAACACTTAAAATTGTAGGCATCACTGAGTAAAAAAAAAAAAATCACTGTTGTACTGATTAAATTACTGCTGTATGAATGTAGTTTAAGATCATTCTATTCTTCACCTATTGGTTTAAGAGTACTACAATATTTGCAATACTCAGATGAATCACTGGACTGTTTCTTTAGCTATCCCTCTTGGAAGGTAACTTACAACCATTAGCATTCCTCAATTCAAAGCCATCGTATCAAGCGCTTTTAAAAATTCCACAGAATTAGAACTTGGGACACTGAGGTCAGCCTCGAGGAAACCACCATCTCCCTGTAATGAAATTAGCAGTGCACTTTAGGCATTTCCTTGGAAATGTGTTAAGACAAAACAGATGCTAAAAGTTATTCCTGATGACTGGCTTTAAAGGAAAATAGGGGTTTTTTTAACAACCAGGCAGATAGGAAATCATTAACAGTCAAAATTTTGGTAAAACTGAGTGATGTAACACTGCAAATACAGACTGGATTTTCTGAGATCCTTTCTGTCTCACCCACTCAAGTTTACTCCAGCTGGAGGGTGTGGAAAGAGGGAAAGGAGTGACAGAAGTTTTAACTATGTGTTTTCAGACTCCTTAATATAGGCTAGGAATCTCTGTATTCATGGCAGACTTAATACAGGCGGTACAGAGATTATCCCATGTACTGGGATGAAGAAAATGAACCACACCACCCGTGACACAGTTCAGAGTAGGCAGTGAACAAGCTTTCTTATGTTGCTTTGTAGCAAATCAAACCCTCTGAGACCAGTTTACAGATTCTGGAGAAGGAAAGGATTAAAGGAGTTGCTGTGCTTGCTTGTTATTCCCAGAAAGCCTTTATCTTTTTTAGAGTCCCCCTTCCTTAATTTTTCATGTGCTAGGTCAGTAATTTAACACCTCAAGGCTTCCAAATCACAAGCTAAAAAGATGGTACTGTGTTGAATTATTAGCCCAGGATTAAAAAAAAAAAAAAAAAATTAAAAGGCAAATGGTGGGGGACGCAGGAATCTCTAAAAACAGAGGCCTTTTGATCAGAGCAGCATCCTGCAGTTTGCTGTAACTCAAGCTGACCATTCTTATATAGCAGGAATTAAGGACTCCCCCTGCCAGGCAGGGCTCTATTAAAACACAATAGCTGCTTGAAAAGGGTAAGCAAGCTGATATGGATATAATAGGCCACATATTGGGGCCCCTTTCTACTGTGAAATAAAGCTGCTTCTTAGAATTATGAGCTGGGAAGCCTAGCATTCAGGAAGATGGGAAAGGGCATACAATGAAAGACCATAAATAGCCCTGCAGAAGCCCTCCAAGGTGCTTAAGGGAGAAGTAAAGAAACCTTCACAGATAAGCATCAATCACCCATGAAGAGCTCTTTCAGCCTGATCAGGTGCAATTTCAGACAACATGGAGTTTCAGCAAGTCTGGAGAGGTCTTGCTGGTATAAATAGAGATATTTATATATCTCTATATAAAAAGTTGCACGCCACAAAACCAGCTGCATGAACACCATTATAACTAGCTTTTATGGAGATCACTGCAAGTTGCTACGCAGCTTCCCACAAAAAACCCTTTTCTGCCCAAACCTAAACTAAATACATAAATAATAAACCAATCCAGAATTATAACTAAACAAGGAAATCTGGTAGCTCTCTAGCGGATCTATTTAGTATTTGTTCAAACTGGTCCAACTTGACATTTTGGGGCAAGAAGAAAATTCCTTACTGAACTGCTCTATACCCTCTATATTCTGAGGTATAGAAGATTCAAGTCCTCTGTTAGCTTCATTATCATACAGCCATGATCGCCATTCTTTGGCTTCCTTTATTAACCAACAGGTATTTTTGTCCTCCCAATCATGCTGAGGAATTCATTCACTAGCTTCAAGATGCTGCAGAAACCACACAGTGAACATGTGGCAAGGGTGAGAAGATGGCACAAAGATGAAAAATACTATTAAAAACACAAGCCACACAAGGAATTGACATTGGCTGGAGATGGATTTTGATACCAAAGTATAAATGTGCACCAAAGGGGGAGTGTGGATTTGAAAATTATTGAGTAACTGCACCCGTCTTGAACTCTTGAGATCAAAGTATACTGCCAAGTAAAGGTAAATTGACTTCTCAGAAAGTTGAGGCCAAAGTATAAGTAAGGGTCTGCTTTTTCCATTCTGCTTGAAGTCCCCTGTACCTCCTGTTGTAAGACAGTTCCATATTTTAAAAATTATACTTTTAGTTATTTTAAAAGGTAGCAGCACAATCATGTTGACTGTGATGATCCATGAAATACTGAAATATAACTGAATACCTGCTCCAAAGAGGTTCAATATTGGTGCCATGCAAACAGATTCCATATTAGCTCGTTTCAGTCTTGGTTTAACTGGAGAATTTCAGAAGAAAAAATTTACAACTAGTACTCTCTCACCTATTCAGTTGCCCTGGCAAGAACTATAGCACATCAAAGACTGAGCAGCTTCCAATATTTTCATCATGGCAACAAATGAACCCTGCCAAAATTCCTTAATATAGATGAAGTTACATCATTTGACATTAATGCTAACTCTGCATTTAGAGATTGCTTAGCTAAACCACTTTGTGCACACAACAACTTCTTGGCTACAGTGTTGACCAGCTATAGTTTTAATTCATTGTTTAATTCATTTGAAGACACACAGTAAGATTAACTTTACAGGACATGAGATTATTGCAAGTCTCTAAAGCTAAAGTATTCTGGGATGTGTATGGTTTCAACACGGCACTGCAGGAAAATCTCAGGTTCTCTGAAGACATGCAGATTTCTAGAATCTAGACTTCTGTTGCTATTGTTTAGTTTTGTTTTTAAAGGAAAGGAAGATAAACCACATTTTAAAAATGCATTTTTCAGGCTTGCAAGACTTTTAGTGTTTGGCATTCATGGAGATGCAGACATAGTTAAAGGATTTTATCGTGTAAAGGATAAGGAATCCTATTATAGGATCTTATCAGATCCCATTGGTGCAAGCACTTGCTAATTTTTACAGTTTGACATATCTAATTCAGGAGAAATTTTACATTTGTTGGCCTTGTTCGCAAGGAAACACATGTATTCTTAGCAAAGCAATTAGAAATGTTCCTCAAGTTTTTCTGTGATGCCTCAACGTTTTGCAGCCTAAGAATAAACACAAAAGTTCTTCCAACAGCACAAAACTGGAAAAAAATCCCAAACCAACAACAAAAAAACAACCCCAACTTCAATTCTGATCCATCTTTCGTTAAAGATCTTTCTGAGAAAAATAGAGTGTTCCTCAAACTTACACTACTTGATTCCAATTTAATAGAAAGTCTTATAGGTATAGATAGACGGAAGCCAAGAACTCTAAAACTGATCCCCTATATACATAAAGTAGCCTAGACCTTTGCCAAAGTGCTTCATTAAAACAAGAACTAGACCATGTGAGTCTGTAATACAGAGAAAGGTATTGCTATTAATGAAGTTATCATGTGTCCAACAGCGGATCTCTTATGGCTTGAGACATCAAAACCTTTATTGGAGGAAATAGGATGTTAAAAAGAAAATATTACTAAAAGAAGGTGATAAAGCTATGCCTTTAATTCTTAAGAATAATTTTTAAAACTCCACATATAATATGGAAAGAAACACCAATGTGTACCAAACTACACTGTTATGTTTTTCCAAAGCTGCTATCCTTGTGTTCATTTCTACTGAATTCCAGTTGCCAATTTCACATTACTGACACAGTTTTCTTCAAAACACTTAGAGAAACTGCAGAAAATCCAATCTTTGCAGCATGTGACCAAGCATGAAGTGAGATTACTGCTTTATATACACATGGCAGATCATATGCAAAAGACTGTAAGTAGTCCCACTACATCTGTGGTGGATGTATCACTACTTATCTTTCTCATCTTTTCCTATATATTCCAACAGTGACTCAGGAAGCACAACTGAGCAATTTTCCAGAATGATGGAGAAAGTTGCTTGTCAAACAGTTACATCAGCATTGAATATCTAATTTGCATAATGGCAAACTCTACTACAGACCTTCCCTCAGTGGAAGATGGATAATGTAAGATTTCCAGAGCTCCCTAATTCTGACTTGAGGGTCCTTTCACTTCTGCAAGGATACAAACAAAACCACAGCAGAGATATATTATAAGAAAAGCAGGAACAGGGCAGGAACTAGACAATACCACAGATATTAAAAAAAAAAAGGCAGACTGATGGAGAAAATAAAACTGAACAAAAAGACCCTGTGGCATCCCAAAAAGGATGTGATGCACATTTCCAGCTCATGTCCAGCCTTTCCTCCACCAGTACCCCCAAGGCCTTCTTGGCAGAGCTGTTCTCAATCTGTTCATCCTCCAGCATCTGTAAGTTCATACATTTGAAGCCACAAAAGTCTGATTATAACTCCCAGCTAGGATCATATACTTCTCCAAATTTGTACTAGTTATATCAGCAACTATGATGAAAAGCAATAAAAGAATTGGAAACATAAACAGAGTTATACTGGAGTCAAACACTAAAACTAGAGAGAGAATAATACATTCAACTCTAGCCCAGAGAAAAAGCACAAACACAGCTAACTCAGATATATACGGTCTTGATATTTGTACCATTTGCCACATTTCTGGACTTTGGCTTTTGGGAAATTTCAAACTTTTCTTTCCAGTTTTATTAGCTATCCGCACTGCTTGTATGCAGTTGGCTTTAACCTAAAGGAAGCTCAATTTCATGGCAGATGTGCTGCATTTCAACCTTCAAGGCTGTAAGAACAAATAAAATATACCAAACTACATACGGTCTCCATAAAGTAGTCAGCCAACTCTTGCTACAACTATTCTGACAAAGACCACTAATAAATATGAGATTTCCATGATGTAAAGGAATAGGAAAGAAGTGGGCAAAGACAGCACAGCACTGCTACACCAGTAAATATCTACTAGGAGCATCATACTCTGATCACAATGCATGTGGAAATTGTGATTACCTCTCTCCAAAGAGCAAGAGCACAGTGCAGTTCAAGTCAGTGTATGCAGAGTTATCTACAGATAACTACCCTGTGCTGACAAGATGCTGATACCAAGTGCTAACATTCATATGCTATGGCAAATCCTGCAGATTCTTCTGTCACCAAAACAATATGAGAAGTTTCTTAAGTGGACTACACTACCACATACAGCATCACTAGTAAATGCTGTCTTTTACGTTCAATTCTGTTACTGCTTTGCTACAAGTCCTCCAAGTCAGTCCTGCTTACCAAAAAGATTCTTTATTCTTTTATCTGCCCTGCATGCCTTTGCAAGGGTCTGGATGCATCTAAGTATCCACTCACCTGTAAGATACCCGAGAATGTGGTAAGAAAATACTGTATTTTCTAATATATTGGCAACATGTACAAACTACAGTGGGAACCAGTGTGTTATTGCCATTAATATATGCATTTTTCCAGCTGTTTACTCAACAGTAGTTATCCCAATCAGCATATTTGTCAGGTTAGGACTTGTTGCAATGTTTGTTAACAAGAAACAGCTCTGGGAAAATCAGGAGTTCACAGGTCCTGGCTGTCATATCAAAATCCCAACATTGTTTCTGCCATTAAGCAATTATAATAAAAACATAGGGTGACAAATCTACAGGCTCCAGACAAAATTCACATAATTTAAATCACAAATAGAGTTATCCACAACCCCAGATCTTCCACAGCTCTCACACAAAGCACATACCCCATGCACAGTGGACAGCAAGTACTGAAATCCCATTTCTAAGGTGGGCTGGAGAAATTCTATTGCAAGAAAGAGAGTTTGCCCTTCTGACAATGCTTCTCTGTAGAGGTGAAACTGGAAGGTAACAAAGAGACTAACAGAAAGGCTTTGTGTCCATTAGCAACACTCTTAGTGGAGAAATACGCAATTACTGTAGGTTCCCCAGAAAGATTTACCAACAAATTCAGTCCTGCAAATCCTTGTGGAGAGACACTTGCAAAATTATTCACATTAGCTGCAAAATCTCCTCAGAGTTTCTGGCACAAATGCTGCGTCTGAGTTCATGTATCCATTCTCTTTCCACTGATAACTGAAGAGCAAAGGAGAGGCAAACAGCAGTCTTACACAGTGCCCTAGGGATCAAGGAATCCCAAGTAAAAGCCTGTCGGGAACCATCAAGCACGTTATCCCAGCTAAGATTTTCAGCCCAAAGGGCAGCTCCACAGCTAGGTCATTGACAGCAGCAGCTTGATACGGATCACATGGCTCAGTGCAGTCTTGCATTGAGTGGGATCATTTTATCTTTTTCTCTCCAGAGCAGAAGACATGTAGGAATCCTGACAGTATTCGAAGAATACATGAAATGTTGTGGGGGTTTTTGCAATTGCTCAGAAGATTACATCAGAGAGAATATCAATATTTTAGGCGATACCCTAAAAGTATTAATACCTCACAGATACTACTGATTTGCCCAAAAGACAAAGAACTAATGCTACAAAAAAACCCAACAACCAATGCCCTTCCCCCCAAAGAGTTGTACAGAGAAATTCTAATGAATGGCTCCATCTCTCAGAAAGGGAATCTGGCACAACTTGTCAAAGCCCTAAGGACCTTCTCACTACTGTTTTTGCTGTTTATACTGTAATTGTACAAAGCATAGAGTCGACATTCTACAATGCTGGGTGCTGTAATGTACATGCAGTACAATATAATTTCTGTCTTGAAGAGCTTACACTATCCTTGCAAACAAGACAAAACAAGTTACTCTGAAAAGCGGAAAGATGCAGAGCAGATGACAGCAAGATGATGATGGTGATAAGGCCTACATACACAGATGCAAAGAAAAAAGAAAATTGATGGCTTTAAGCTAGCTCTAAGAATCTCTCCTCTTTATAAGCAGATAATTCAGCTTATTTCCAGTTGCCAATTAAGGTTGTCTTCAGTGAGTGGCTTAGTTCTCATGGGCATCCCATCTGTCTTGTTCCTGGCCCTTCCCCCCTGCCCTCCTCCCCCAAGGGTATTTAGACGTTTTTAAAGAGGAGGACATTGTTTACTCTACAGATTTATTTCTGTAATATTGTATAGCAATAAAGGACTGAACTAGCCAAAAGTTTGTCTGATACCAAAGCCTGTGACTACTGCCAGAGAAAACCAAGGGAGAGGCATTGTATTTGTCTCTAACGAAAGAGATGAACAAATTGTTCCAGCCAATCCAGACAGCAAGAGAAAATGAGGTACTTTTATTGCTAGAAGTTGATATTGCTCACCATGATAACATCTTTCTTCCCAAGGATCCTAAACTATACAGAACTGGCAGTCCTGTTACCAGGAGCAAAGCAAATGTTCCTTTCTGTAAAACACGGCTCTACACAGTGCAGAGTTGGTATTTTGAATTGCCAGGCACACAACAAATCTAAAAGCAGTATCTGCCCCTCAACCCTGTCAAACACACATCACAGATGCCTGCTCAGATAAATACTGTTAAAATGTCACACAAGATCCAGCAGGGGCATTCAAGTTAGAGCTAGCAGAAACATCCTTGACAGAAAAAGGGCATCTCAGACACCAGTTTGCAGAGTCCAGTGGAAGTAGTGTTACATCTGCAAGCTAAAAGCAACATGTTTTTCTCAGTCATGCTCCAGCTGGCAGGTGGTCAGGAGACATTTCACCAGAAACAAAAGAAGAGGAGAAGTGTTTTGGGACAAGAATATAGCCTCCAAAAAAAAATGTCCATTACCCTGTCTCCAGTTCACTTGTGTTTGATTTATCAAACAAACAATAAAAGTTGCAGAAAAAAAGTTTCCTAACCAAGGTACATTATGATTTCTGAGTTTTCCAAAGAGTCTTGAACAGAGCAGCACATCTATCTGCATGCTGGAAGAGAAAGCTTCAGGCAAAGGGTTAGCCTACAAGAAAAGTAAAATAAGTAGTAGGAAGTCTCTTTGTCTTTTTATTTTTTTCTTGCTTCTTTAAGCTGAAATGAAAAAAAGACACACAGACTCCCTTTTAAGATCCCAGAAAATATAAAGTGGGATGCTATGCACATTTCCTCCGCATGATCAAATGCATTAGCGTGGGGGCCCTGCTTTTCTTCAGTATAGGAAAGATCAAGAAAACAGGATGATAAATAATGTATAGGGGGAACATATTTCTTTAAGATATGTTGGCACAGACATTAGGCTGGAAAAAGTAAAGCAGCATTAGTGTGTAATTACACAGAGGGTTTTCAAGAGTCTGCATTTCATGGAGATTCAAGAGCAGAGCTGAGATTTCTCAGGCTTATAATGAACAAACACTAGTAGCATTTCAGCATATCTATAAAATCAAGATTAGTCCTGAGAGAGGCATAATTTTACTTGTTTAACTAAAAGATGTGGATTAATTGGCAGAAGGGTGATTGATCCCTAGTCCTGTAAGGGTCAGGAGTGAGCCAGATGAGGGAAGCCTCAAGGTACTCCCAAGATTGAAAGCAGATGTCCATGTGATTGGGAAAAATGAACACTGGAATGAAGTGAGAGAAAAAACTATCCTTGAAGACTAAAACTATTCTGGAAGGAAAACTGTAGAGATTAAGGTCAGCCCTCTGTAATCAGCAATCCCAGTGCTAGATGGTGGATAGCAGTGAAATACATACTCAACTCCATCTCTTAAAAACAACTGGAAACACTCATTGCCAGCAAAACACCTACTGCTTGATCCAAACAGAGCTACATGACCAGATAATTTTCAGTTCTCAAATTTCACTTGGGGATGCTAAGTCCCAACAAAATTTTCTTAATTACCAAAAAAACCAGTAGTTGTAACTGGCTCAAAGAATTGAATTCACTCATGGTAAAATGGAGCGCTGCAATGCATGATGGAAATGCCATCAGGTTACTCTTCAGCAGTAAATCCAGTGGAGAGGTCCACAGAACACCACTGGATTGAAAAGTGTGCCCTCTGAAAGGAGTCTGGAGAATATCTAACACCTGTCCTTGACAGATTAATTTCAATCTCTGAAAAGTTACAGAAGTCATTCTTTTACCCCATAAACACTTTGAGAAAAAGTTACTTCTTTGGGCCTGCCTGCTAGCTTTCTAAACCCTGGGCTTGATCTCTAATTTTAAGTGAGCATAAATAGGGAAAGGACAATTTTAAAAACTGGATGTCCTAATACCAAATCCCTTCATCTCAAATCACTGCAGCATACTTCAAAACATGCACATTCCAATCCTCTCCCTCACAAAAACATGGATTAAGAAAAACACAGGGAGAGTGCTCACAAACATTCTGGAATCTCGCAAGTTATCTTTGAAGATACTGAGACTAAAGATCAAGTTTATTTGCTTGGGAGAGAAGTGCAGCCTTCAAAGCACAGACTGAACAAATATTGATAGTTGAGTGGATGAACAGAAATCTTCTGGGCAGTGAGGGCTCACCACTAAGCCCTGGGAGCCAGAACATATGACATTTTCATAATATGAAACTTTGCATTCTACACCCATATTGGCTATCATTTATTCTCCACTTTAAATGAAGAATTCCACATTTCCAATCTTCACAGACTGGAAATTCTCAAAATTACTAAGCCTGTTTGTGCTTTGGTACAGAGAGACACTTTTATCTGCTAACTCCAGATATATTATAAAAGAAAAAAAGAAAGACAAAAGAAAATAACTACTAGTTCTATATTACAGAATGAATGAACATGCAACCTTTTCCTGTCTTTCAAGAAATCAGAAACTCCACAAAACACTCACTGTGAACAAAAAAACATTGTAAAAATAATATCCCTGAAAATAAATGGGAAAACAAGACCTCTAGCACCTAAGTCAATCTGAGGGTTTTGGCCTATGATGATGGTTTTGTTCATTATAATGGTCTCAAATTACTATTTCTTCTTTCAAAGGTAGAAGAGGAACAGGAAGTGAAAAGAAAATGGTTATCATGTCAAGATGAAGAAATACTACAGAGAAGCATTTTGAACAGTTTCATTGTGTGAACGACCTCTTGGTCATCATTTAATTTTTGAAATATATATGATCAGAAGTTTAGAAAAGGCACAGAAATGTCACATTTGAAATTAGATGCAAACTAAAGCTAATCTGCAGAGATGCCTGAATGACAATTTCAGCTGGGTATTTCAAAGCCACCTTGCCTTCAACTCTGCAAAAGAAATCCTGTTGCTGGGTGGAGGTCATTGTAATCATGCTGTTTATCTTTCTTAAGCTCTTGTTTATCAACTATTTGTTCAGCTGACTAACATCAGTATTACTTTCTGTGGACAGAAAGCACACAGCTTTTCCCTCAAGAAGTTTTTTGCAAATTAGTAAGAAGAGACTGTGCTCATATCCAGTATTTAAGGACTTATGCAGGTTTTAAGGTAAGAAGAGGCATCCTATTAAAGCATTCAACAGGACAACAATCACACGAGACAAACAGCTCAGATTCATCCTCAGAATGATACAGAATGAATGCTGCTGAAACCAGAAGCAGTCTCTGAAGCAGTTTGCTTCAGTATCTCTCAAGCAGTTTGATACCAACAGTCCTGCCTAAGACAAGCAGAATTTGGTTCTCCATGATTTTTAAATCTCTGTTCCCCAGAGTGACTGCTTCACATGGATGTTTGTAATAGAAGAGGTACTGAACTGTAGGAAACCCATGTATGCTTCCAAAAGATGTTCAGGCAGTCCTTGGGTAAGCCAGTGAAATACAGCATTCACAACATAACCAGCACGTGTCCAGCTCCATTCTCCATGTACCTTTGTCTGTTTCCAAATGCCCCCCTCAGGTTGCCCTATTGGCAGCACCCTGATGTACTTACTATTCAGTGAAGAACCTGGCAATGCCATACTGACTAATATCTTCTCTGTTCTCCAGCAGCTGGCTCACTGCATCCTCCATGTACGTGAGGACATGTCTTTGAGCTGCAAATAAAACAGTAAGAGACAGAAGTTAGAATATAAGGGGCCGGCAAAGCCCAGAGCCAAACAAGCCCAGCTGTGTGCCTTACACAAGACATCAAGCATTTGCTCCCTCAATTAGAGAATAGAGATTTCTTTCTCCCAGATATGGATAGGAAAATTCCTCACCTGAATTCTGCTTTCCTTACTGGCTACACAGAGTTAGTCATTAACAGTGCTGACTCTTTTTTAGAATCCCCTAAGATTTTGGTATTGAAGGAAGGTGATAAGGAGATGTGAGACAGTTTTACTGGAAAATGCTTACCAAGAGGAGTTCCTCATCTCTGTTCTGAGTCACAGCCATCTTTCCTACACAGATCATCAATGCTGTTTCAATGGGGCTGTTGCAGAACTTTAGGTGTTCCCTGCCCTTCCCTCTATACCAAAGCCAAGTAGCTCTAAGGTTGTTCTGTAAAGATTTTTTCCTGAAGGTGCAAACAAAAGTACATCTGTTTCCAAACAAGCATCAGTGAATGTGGCAGGTGGGGAACAGGTCTCAATGCAAAGAGAGATTTATATTGCTCAACAGCCAGTCTCAAATAACTGCCCAGGCCAACCATGGGAGAATTTCAGAAATGGTGGATATGCCAGTACCTCACCACAGAATGACACTCACTTACAAGACACCTGAGTAAAGACAGTTTGATGCAACACAAACCCTTTTGCTGTTTCTACAGGGGGCAGACTGTACAAAACAAGCATTTGCCAGGGAGGAAGCAGCACAGATTTACCACTGAGCCGCTTTGATGTTTTTGGCTAGAAACCAAGTTGGAGCAACAAAGAGCCGAGTCTGAGGTGATGTGCCAGCTACCAAGCAGTACCCTTTCCAAATCTACAAGTTCAACAATCAGAAGACAAGTTACAACGAACCCAGGAAAATCATTCCTAACCTGGAAAGCACACAAACCCTGTTCCCAAAGCACACACCTCCATTCTAAACACGTATCCTACTGCACCTTTGCAAGTAGTGTCGTGTCCTAAAAAGAGCAGGAGAAGACCCTTAGGGAATATAGGAAAGGCAAGGGCCCTTCTTGCTCCTTGCCAATCTGCTCCAGACTTGGCAGAATCATCCCCTCACCAGCAACTGGCCAACCTCAGACCCACATCAATATTCTTCAAACCATTTTAATTTGTGTTTAATATCCTGGTAAGCATCAAGCCTGTGCCACTTGATACACAGCACGGAAAGCCCTTTCATCTTAGTGTGAGGCAGGTGGACTTCAAGAGAGGCCCGGAAATGATTATTCCCAGTGGATACAGTGATTAAAAGTATGCATGAATATTGATTGCTATCAGGGAATTTCTCTGCCTAGAACACTTTTCAGGACAATGGTAAAATTGGTTAAGCACACCCTGGAAAATACCTTGCAGCTGATAGCAAAATGGTGAGCCAAAGGTTTAAAGATATTATCTGGCAGTAAAAGATATAGGGCGTAACTTTATTTAATTATTTTAATGCAAAGGAATAAATTTAATTTATGTGAGTGATTAAAGAAAAATAGCTCTGCGCACCTGTGTCCCCTGAGGGAAGAATGAGTCCGTGCAGCTCAGTCATAGGCTCAAGATAGCAACAACTGAGTAACTTTACTTCAGCCCATCCTTCCTCCCTCCTCCTTAAGCAGTCCATCTTACACTCAGCAATCATCTCCCCAGGCCCCTCTTGAGGTGTCAGCAGTTGCAGATTATGCCAGGAAATGGTACTAGCAGACAGGCTTCTACTCATCTCAGCCAGCAATAAACTTCTGCTCAACTGCAAAACAATTCTCAAAACTTTGTGGGAAACTATACACTCTTTTCATAGAATCATCCCTATCAATGAACCATATTTCAGTTATTTTGCTTCTTTAGAGTCATAAACCTCCCCTAAAAGCCTTTGGGAATAGACAGGCATGGTCCCACAGCGCTGCACAGCACAATGTGGCTGACCTCTATAAAAAGTAACTTTGAATCTGCTCCTGGAGAATAAATTAACTTTCAACATAGAATTTTAGACATTTCTATGACGTTTCAAAGTGTACACAAAAAAATATAGGTCACTATTGAATAGAGTTGCTGGTAAAAGGGTATTTCTGTTAAGCTTTTTCTTGCACAGCCTAAGGATCCTGGCAAAGAGCCTCTCTCCCTATTTCCCAGAAGGGTGGGTAGGGGTGCGGGGAAGGGAGGAAATCTGTAAGCAGACAAACTAAAAGAAAATAGCACATGCAATCTCCTCGAGAAATCCATCTCTTTGTCCCTTTGGCTGCTGTGCTCTTTTCCAGGTAGCACAGTTCACACTGCCAAACCAAATTCCAGCTCTGGCTTCCTGTTCACTGACTGCCCAGTTCCATGGAACGATGCAAGTAATATGTTTTATAACCCAACTAACACTACACTATACAGAAAAGTCATAGAACGAAATGTAATTTGCAGGCAGGTTTTAGCAGGCCAGAGAGGCAAAATTAAGTGCCAGGAGTCTGGTTATGGCAAAAGAGTAGTTCCTTAATTTATACAAATGGTACTTTCCATAACAAACACTGGAACCATACCGGAACATTAACTATTGATGCAAGCATAGTCAATAATCTGTGGGGTTCTATGCAAAATAAATGAGATGATTCTTACATTTTAATGTTTTTTTTAAATTCAGGGATAATGATGTACTGGTATACACGTCACCCATATTTTTGAGGCCCACTTTGCAAAAATAAGGCAGCAAGTCCAAATCAGATTGTAAAGCCCAAATACTCATGCCACTGTGCTATTACAGCTTGCTGTCTCTGCTACTTTTCTTCCTGACAGAACTCCAGTATACTGCAGTTTCCACACATGAGATGTTACATCAGGACATCATCCTTGGCATTTGTTTCGACCTTATTGTAACAGAAGTTCCCTACTCATACAGAACTTTCCAATCTGAGCCATATTCTGCAAACTTGACTCTGAAATCCCAGGCAACTACCCCAAACAGGAAGTGTGCCTGCCACACTCACTTGGTAGGTGCCACACTCTTTGCTGTCAGATTTAAAAACTAACAGTCAGCTTTCACAAAGGAATCTGACAGAATAAGTTCACAGAGGATTTTTTGGGCAGCCCATAACCTGATGTAAAGTCAATACCTTTGTGCAGAATATCCTAATTCCTATCACTAAACCACTAGCAGTGATATTACATTTGGAGCCTCAGTCCAGTCAGTAGCAACATGTACAGCTCCTCCAAAGCTGCCTCCTGCAGCACTTAAGAGAACAGCCTCTGATAATATTACCACCACACTCATGTGCTCACACCCCACCATCAATCACATGCCCAATGTTTAAAATGAATTTTGGAATTAATGCACTTTTGGCTCAGAACCAAATTCAGGGCTGAGCAATGGCTGTTCAATTCAAGCATGGCCAGACCAAGTCACAAAAGTCTTCAGCTTACAAGGCATAATGAGGATTACATCCACAGTCAATCCACAATCTCTACGGATTTCTCTACAACAGATTAGACAATCACAACTAATTGCATTTAGCCATAATCACACCAAATAATTTTGCATATGTATTTAAAATAGTAAAAATAGTCTTTTTATAAGCCACTAAATTACCTGTTTCAATCTTCCAATGAGAAAAAACAATCCACTACTTTCTAGATTTGATTACAAATGTTGTAAGAACAAGCACTGACACTTGAAAAGTCTTAAAGGAAAATTTAATACAAATAATATCACTGCACAAAAGAGAATAAATGCACTGAAATTCTCAGAGCCAGAAATTCAGGAGGAAGGAAAGAAACAGATGTCACCTAAGTCATGATACTGTGTATATGTAATGGTTTTATTATCCAAGTAGAATGGAGAAGATTAAGATCTTGGAAGTGCCACAGTACAGTCTGCATCTACTAGGTGATACTTGTTCAGGACTTACTGGCAACTCAATCACATTAGCCATACTGCTTTTGCATATTAGCTTCCCAGTTCTACATCTTAGATACAACTGCCTAATGCTACAGTGATAAGACGCTTCTTCTTCCAACAACTGAGTTTTCCAGAGGCAGAGAAAAAGCCCTGAAGATTAGTATAACAGCACACTTACCAAGAAGTGATGCTGCCTGTCATACTTGAAAGGAATAGCAAATATGTGATGACCAGAAGACGCAATAAAATCAAAGCAGATGCTGCAAATTAAAAATAAAGTGTGCCAAATGACCTGAACAAAGAGTGTGATTGGAATAAATTGGTATCTGATAGTAAAAAACGTATCCCATACATCATTTAAAGAAGCAGCAGAACAGAGCCACGGCTTACTTGCAGAGGTAAGTCTTTATTTACAAAATTATTATCCAATCATCTGGTTATATTATTGCTTAACTCTTCAGGAGACATCACTTCTTCTGAAACAAGAGCTGTCTATCAAAGCAATTTGTTCGGCATGCACACAAGAGGGCTTTTTTTTTAATAATGTTGGGGTCATTTCTGGCATAACTGAATATGCTGAAAAATCAGGAGTGGGAATTTCTGGATATTAAGCTTTTCTTACTTATTTGCCTCCTCCTCAACTGAAGTGCTGAAAATACACACTACTTGATGCAATGAATGTTATGATTCATTTCGGTTATCACAAGGTCAAGAGCATAACAAGCTTTAATGTATCTGGAATATTTCTGGCATTTTTTAATCTCTGAGAACATATACTCTGAGAGCACGAGATAATAGTTAAATACCTGTTCAGTATTTGTTTTAAATTGGAGTCTAACTAAAGATACTACTGTATTACACACATTGGAAAGATACATCTATAGTAACATAAAATCAATTTCATGCAAACATTACCAAAACAATAATGATGCAAGAGAGAAATAGTAAGGATATAAACTGCAAGAACAAACTCACATCAACCCTGGAAATTTTTCCAGCATTAATGGTTTTTCAGGATGCTCTTTTTAATCTCTTCAGATATTGCTAAGAAATTGCCTGGGAAAGAGACGTAAGCGAACAAAACAATTAACCTAAATGCTACATCTCTGTACAGTTGTAGTTCCTTCCAGCTTTGCATAGCTTCACAATGTAATTTGCTATTAACCTTCAAAAGCAAAATGTTTTTTGAAGGACAGAACATTTTAGTACAAGTAGACCTTGTCATACCAGAGGTATCACTGCAATGTGAGACGTGCTGTTGCTCAGGAGCACATGCCAGGTGGTCACACAGTGTAACTATAGCACATTTCTTATGTTCACAGTTGCAAAACCACTTTCAACAAAAAATTTAAGAAATGTTTCCATTTATAGTTTAATCTTGACCGTAGCTGAGAATTTGTTTCAAACAATGGGTGTATTAGTGCACACAGACTGACTTAATCATGCAAGTCCTTCCAGCAGCCTGCCTTCTGCAAGGTGCCACACAGCTGCTAGAAACCACCTACCCCACCAAAGCAAATCATTGCGCTACCTTTTTTTTTTCTTGTTGCATTGGGGGCTTAGGGGGGTTTTTGTTTTAATCTAAAATTATGCAGTGTAATTATTAACATTGTGGAAGTAATTGTCATTCCAGTTTGTTATAAGGCATTAAGTAGCCTAATGGTTCCCTACCTATTCATACTCAGAGGGACATATGTGGAAGGACTGTATTCTCCAGTTCTGGAGCCCTACCTAGATCAGGATCAGATTTCACCTGTACCTTTCAAGTTAAGGTGGAAGTCCTGTGGTACAACAGCAAATCTGGAAGTAAAACCTCCATCTTTTGGACAAAGTACTAGACTGAGTCTAAGAAGATTGAAATTTAACTAACATTTCTACAAGCAAACTCTTACGCATTATATTAATCTTCTGCACTACAGTTCTCCTATCTGTGCAACAGAGCTAGAAATAAAATTTTTTAAAAAGCATTATTTTATCTTTTTCTAGACCATGAGCCCTTTCAGCCACAGTGTTTCACAGAAGTTCACCTAATATTGATACTAAGAGGAGAATCAGTGTCAGCTGGGATGTCTGGATAACAGTGTACCCTATGCATTGATTATGCTGTAAAAGAAAATTATTGTACTTGGGCTTTCCAGATCAATATTTCTTAAGACTGTTCAGAAGAAGAGTAAGCCTTGGGCATCAGCAAAGTCTCCACACAACTGAAGTTCGCTGTTGGGAGCTACTTGGTTTTGTAAAAGCATGTATGTTCTTTTTAATCATGAAGCTCGAGAGAGATGAGGAAGCACAGTCGTGTTTCTGGCACTCAATAGGCCCTTACTTTACTGATATGGCACTTCCCTAGCAGACTGTTTGCATTCTTACATGCCTTATATTGGCAAAGACAAGTAACAACATCATGGAGTTGGGTAGTAGATGGCAGAACACAGAGAAAAATAGAAGTTTGGAAATTTGCAATGCTCTACTGCTTTTTCTCCATAACAGGAAAGGGGAGTGGGGAAGTAATACAATATGAAGCTTCAGAGACAGCTGCATGAGCAGAACAATACACTAAGTGCTCCACTGCCTGCTATAAATAACTGAGCAATCACCAGTTATTAAACCATAATGAGGAAGGCATGAAAAAGTGTCTCAAATATGTCTTATTTTGCCTACTGTAGTTCCAGTCTCATCCATCAAATGAGAAACACATTATCATCACTATATCCAAACAATATATGTTGTTTATTCAGTGAAAGTACTGCTCATAATGCCCCCCTTGTAACACCATCTTCACTGTAGCCTTTCTGCCAACTCTACAGACCTCACCTCCAACCCTATTCACTAAGTAATGGTCATCTCTTTTCTTCTACCTACTGTCTCATCGTGGCATGAGACATGTTGTCCTGATTCATATTTTCATGGAACTTTGGCATACCAAAGCTTTGCAATTATCTTTCATCTTAAGTGAATACTTAATTCTCTCCCTGTTCATTTCCATTTTAACTCACAACTGCTTCTATTTCCCTCAGCATTCTAACTGGATGTAGAAGAATAATCTCAAATAGAGAAAAAAAAAAGTGGGGGGTGAGGGGGAAATAATGAAGCAGGTAGCACATTATGTTATTTTAGCTGCTCAATTTATGTGTTGGCCTGGTTTTGATAATGAAAAAGGGGAGGGGGAAAGAAGAGTTTTGGGGTAGTTACCCATTCCAGCTCAGAAAAGGCAGGGTCATCTGATGTGTGAGACTCAGAGAACGCCCTATGTGGCAATCTAGGGCAACACAACCTCAGAATGAAATTATAGAAAGTGAAATTCATCACAGTTCCTTACAACCCCACTTCAGACAACTGTATTAACAAGACTTCAAGTGGCACAATAGAACAAATCCAAATAATGGTAATTGCAGAATGCCAATGTAGGAAATGGAAAAGAAACTTAGGAAAACATGTGGGGAGGTGTGTTTCTTTGAGGTGGGAGGAGGGGGGTTTGGGGGTTGTTCTGTTTTGTTTTTTAACCACTTTCCTACTACTAATATACACGAAATTTCTTAAGATCTGTAAGCAGTTTGGTAAGTTACAAAGTCTCATGAAGATGGAAATATTGGTTTTGGTAACATTTACAGCTAATAAGAATATACTTCCCCTCTCTAACAGACAACAGATACTGCAATCTAAACAGGAGGTCATACTAAGTGATGAACAGAACAGACTCTTATACAAGTTATTCCGCAACCCAACATGGTCACACGTGTGTCCTTTCTGACCCCAATGTCAGAATAATTTAGAAAGTTGTACAAAATGAGAAGGGAATTCTAAATCAGCATGTTGAAGAGAGGTAAAATGAGGCTCTCTTAAGTGGCTAGTAAAGCTGCTTGCACCTAACAATCTTGTACATCTAAGAAGTCTAATGTCCTACCTTCAGATGTGCAACAGAAAACTCACTTATTCTTTAAGTATTTTTAGTTTGCTTCCTAGATTGTTTTGAGTCATTCAATCCTTACTGATGGGTTTCACACAGTTGAAAGTGCCTATTTAATTAAAAACAATTACAAGAACCTAAAACCAAGTTGACTCATTAGGAAAAAGAAATTTTGCAGGTTTCAACCTAGAGCAACTCTGGAAAAGTTCTGAACTTCTCTACTAAGTGTGGGTTGAAAATGCTGAGGTAGTGTGACAGAATAGCACAAACCCAAAGGGCAATGTCTACATGGCACTGCCATGGTGCTCTCAAACACTCAAAGCTCCACAACTGAATTCAGCAATAAGTACTTCAGCGAAGTGAGTCCCATGAGAATCACCCTGAATAGAGCAGTAAACAAACCTATTTCTGTCTTGAGTTTCCTTGACACAGAATACAATTGCAGTTTTGCAGGTATGCACAAAGCACCCTAACAGCAGACTAGCAGCAACAGCACAATTAGATTCTACTCTAAGACAACTTAGATCACTCCTTTGCTTAAATGGTTAATCTCCCTTTAGTGCTATGATATGCTTTGAAAGCCAGTGGGACCCCTCTTCTTTGACATTGCTGCTAGGCTAAACGAAACTCTTCTAGTCTAGTCTCCCCTGCAAGACAGGTTTTCTACTTACAGCAGTGTTTCTATACCCTTGTTCCATTTTGACTTACAGAAATGGAAAATCATGATGGAACAAGCAGCACAAACCAATCAGTTCAATTTCTGACCTTCCTTTGTATAAGAAAACCACAGAAAATTATGTATAGCTTAATAAGAGTTATTACCAAACAGCCTCTTGGGCCTAGGAAGTAATGGCTGAAGAGTTTCCCTTCACAAACACTCTCCTGAACACAATCCAAATGCTTACTACTTGTAATTCATCTCCTCTTCAACAATTAAATGAAGTCATATTGACTTTATTCCATCCTAATTATTTTTATTTGACACATTAACACCGAATCACTTTGCTCCTTAGCTTCCTGGAACATCAAGTCATTACAGCCAGCTTAAAAGGATGTAGGCTTCAAAGGAGTAGCTGCTTCACAGGTCAAAAGATTTTCATTTTACGTGGGAAACATTACCAATGCTGCCTTATTTCAGAACAAAAGCTGACATTCAAAGCATCTCCCATACGAACAGCACTCCTTCCTGTATGTTGGGAAACGAGCACAAAAGAAGGACGCTCACATAGATCTGTGAGCAAAACAGGTTGGTAATGGGTGAAGTCTATCACAGGAAGGCTGGACGCCGCTTGCCACTACTCACATCGCGAAAGGGGACAGCGGAGGAGACCGCAGCTCTGCGCACCGGAGGGATGCTCCCTGTGCCCGAGAGGACTCTGCAGCCCTCCCAGCTCAGCGTCCTACAGCCCCCGTCTGTTACTCCCCGGTGCTGCCCGCTCCCCAAACAAGGGGGGACAGGGAGCCGCCTCTCCGTGAGGGACACCCCTCTCAGCCCGGCCTAGCCTGGGGCCGCTCGCCGCAGTCCCCGGGAAGGACGGGCCAGGTCGGGCCGCAGCCACCCCAGCCCGCCGAGCCCTCCCCATGCCGGGCCGCAGCACACCACGGGGACAGAATCCTCGGGAAGCTTCCCCGCCCCGCCGCCTCGCTCCTCACCCAGGTACTCGGGCCCGGGCAGCGAGAGCCGCTCGGGGCTCAGCATCCTCCTGCCGCCGCTCCTTCCCGGCTTCCGCCCGTTTCCAAGGCGCCCGACGCTCCCGGCGCCGCCCGGCCGCTCGCCCCGGCTGGGAACACGCCCCTCGCCGCCACAGTTCCGCACCCAAAGCCGCCCCCGCCGCCCGCCAGCCCGGGCCGGCCGCGCCCTCAGGGGCTGGGGCAAGGCTGGGAGCTCGGAGGGACCCCGCGGGAAGGCTCTGTGCGAGGAGCCTGAGGGCCCTGAGGAAGGGGCTGTGCTGAGGGCGCGGTGGGCCGAGGGACACCTCAGAGCGAGTCAGGCTGAGGAGCCAAAACGAGGAGGAGAGGCACGTGTAAAAGTAATTCTGGTTAGATTTAGGTTAGAAACCAGAAGGTGTCTACTGCTAGGGGTTATTTAGGACTCCAGCTGTGGGGGAAGTACCTTAATTTGAAGGTGAATCAGATTAAAATCATAGAATATGCTGAGTTGGAAGGGAACCATCAGAATCATCGAATCCAGCTCCTGGCCCTGTGCAGGACACCCCAAGAATTCCACCATGTGCCTGAGAGCATTGTTCAGATGCTGCTTGAACTCCGCCAGGTTTGGTGCTGTGAGTACTTCCTCGGGTTAATGAAGTTATTGAAGGATGCTGTGTAGCAGCTTTGTCTCAGAGAGCAAGGACTGGAAGTGTGACCAAGAAGATCCTTTAAAGTTGTGTCCTTCTGTCCATACCGTTCCAGAGCGGGAATTTTTGCAACGCTTGTGCTCAGGAGAGGGAGGTATGGGGAGCGTCAGGAAAATTAATCCACAAACACCAGAAATTAATCCACAAAACTGCTCCTTTTTATGTCCAAAAAGGAGACAGAGGAGTCCCGTAACTTTATTCGTGAATAAAGAGAGAGGTCATGGGCATTTCCCATGGGGTCTCTCTCAAATTGCTAGAGGACACAGCCTCTTTTATCCTAATTTCCCGGCCGCAGTTCCCTCTCCCTTCCCCCATTGGCTGAGGTACTCAAGAGGTACAGACTTCCCAGAACGCCTAATTAATATACATCCCCCCCTAATACAGACAACCCCCATACACATTCCCTTTTTGTTCTTCCTGTGTCTCTGTTCCTGTAGTTCATTAACACAGTTTTGGGTAAATCTAATTAGGGAAATTCCTATTGAAATCCTACCCATTGTTTCTTCTATCTCTCAGTATCAAAGTTATCTTACCAGCAGACTTAGGTCTTATCTTTACTAGTCATTCATCTGTAAAGACACTCCCTTATTCCTTTCAGAAGCATCAGGAATTGTCCCTTCTGTAGTTTCGAGTAGAAATGAGCAGAAAATCTTGAGTCTCAGGGTTCTTTCTGTTCTTGCCAGGGAGCTTGTCTGGGAATGGCCATTGTACCAGGCATGTAGGAGAGGCAGAGCTCTTCATATGGCTGGAAGCAAGCCTGCTGGGCTCCTCTTTCCCAGAAGCCAGTGGGACTAAAATTCCAAAATTACTTTGCAGTTTCTTGCATCACCATTAGAAAAATACCAGGCCAGTATGTAATTATGGGAGGCAAAAAAAAAAAAAAAAAGACAAAATACTTCAAGTGTTGTCTATGTTTTTATTGACAAGTGCAAAAGAACAGAAATTAAATTAACCACTTCTACATGCATATGATCTGCCTTTATTCCACCAGAGGAAAAGGCTGAGGGTGACTATTGGCAACTCAACTTCAATCTATATTTAAACGATGGCCACTTTTAAAAAAGGGCAAACAGAATGTTATAACTTAACTCTTAACTGTTAATATCCCATATAAGATTGCCTGGACCACTCCTGTCTTTTGTTCTGTCTTTAAGAGGATATGGCTTAGATATAAATATTTCAGAGATGAGCAGAGAGAAGAATCTAGAAAGCGGACAATGAGACATTGCAGCATGTAGAATGATTGGAAAAATGTAAGATTGCCTTGAAGAGGACAAACATAACATATGAAATGATATTATTTAAAGTTATTTGTGCTACAATGAAACTCATTCAAAATTCTGGTTTGTTCAATTTTGCACTGTGTAAATTTTGTTATAGGCTATTAATTTAAAGATGGGATATTTTTCAATGATAGATACAATTAGATCGTGGAATACATTGATACAAGATATTTTTGAGGCCAGGAATTCAGCAGAATTTTGGAAGGCAGTAGATATATTCAAGCAGAATGAGAAAACACAGAATTATATTGTTACACACATAAGCAGAGGGAAAAAAAGACATCTGTAGGAACATCAGATACCCTACTTCATGATGAAGCCAATTATCTGAGTAATGGGGTTTTGGAAAATATTTTTCCTGACATTATGTCTATCGTATAACTGCTTGCTTCAGCATTTCTGGCACTTTTCTGGCATTTCTGGCATTTCTGGCAGGTATCTGGTTTTAGGCCACTGTTGGAGAGGAGAAACAGAGCTTGGTAGTTGTCTTGTGATCATTAGGTTCAAGAGCACAATTCCTGCACTTTCAAAGCTAGCATCAAGATCTCTGTTTTCACAGGCAGTCTTTTAGCATCATCCAGGCAGTGTCACTGGTGTTTAGAAACCTCTTCCATAATGCTGGTGAGCTGAGCTGGTAGGAGCCTTCCACAGGTTGTGCACTGTTTCCTTTTTGTTGTTTAAGCCTTTTCTGTAAACCAGAATTTAGCCTTGATCAGTGTCTGGAGCACTGATTTACAAGAAGCCTTTAAAATCCAATTCTGAATACTGCATTCTGACATCTCTCTAGTTTTTCCTTTGTGGGGTTTTTTTTTTGTTTTTCTTTTCTTTTTTCACTTGTTAGTCTTTGGTCTCTATGGGTTAGACTTTGTTATTTCCTTCAGACCAGCTAAGGGAAACCTCTTGGATGCTTATCCCATTAGTGGTTTTAGCAATGCTAAATTTCAGTATTAGTGGCACCTGACTGTTAACAACTTGAAGAAAATTTTATAAAAGCAAGATGTCATTTCTGGAGCCACTTATAGACTTCCCTGTTTGCTATTATTTCTCTCTGGACTTGCCAGAGCCAGGATTAGGTGATATAACAGATCAGCAGCACTCACCTGTTTCCTCACTCTCATGATCTGAAAAGGGAGAAATGCTGCCAGCAGGGCCATAGGTATTAAGTTTGTTTTACTATCTTGATTTTAGAACCCTAGACTAGTGCATTTTAAAAAATTGAGAAGACTTTTCTGGGTCACTGGAAACCATCTGCAGGTTTAATAGCTGCCCCCAGAGGGGCACATCTAACAAGGGTTTAATGTTCTTTTGGGCCCAGCTGGAAGAATGATGGTGAAAAAATTTATTTTTCCTTGTCACAGCCCCTTGGTAGATTATCAGAGGCACAGATCTCACTTTAGAACAAGCCACTGTTACCGTCTACCTGGGAGTCATGGTGGTGCTTTCTAACTTAAACTAAAATTGCTGCATTTTGTTAACCAGGGACATTTGTGTGTCCAAATAAGTCCTTCAAGGAGGATCATTTGGATTACATTGGTACATTTTGTGTGCAGCCTCTTTCAGAGTTAATGTGACCTTGATTTGATTTAGCTTAATTCACTTTGAAATGTGGTTTAAGTAGAATTTCAGAAATCATACATTTCATTAACTGGACTAACTTAGTTATATAAGAGTCCGTTTGACCACAAGTTTGAAAATAGCCAGTGGTGTAATTTAAATTATGTCATTAAATAAAATGTCTTTATTATGTTAAGATGCATGGACTGAAAAACTGCTTTCTGTGTAAGTTTTGTAAGTGTTTCTCAGAAACTTAGTGAAAATCAGATTTCTGGTTTTCTCCAGAACCACATATTTTGCCCCCACTATTTTAATTGCTGAGCTTACTTTTTTCTGGTTTTATGTTCATCTTCCTAAATTATACTATCAATTTTGAACTGAAATATTTTATTTTTATTAGACAAAGTTCTCCTGAGAAACAGCTCCTCTTTCAGAGAGAGTATTATATAGAATAATAAACAGGACTAGATATCAAGCAAAAAATTCCAGAAGAAATGCCTTGTTTTAAACAGACTGAATCATTTTGTCTGGCTTTTATTACTTTTCTTGGAATGAAATGTTTCATTTGCTTAGAATTTTAACAATTATTACTAAAGTAGTTACAATACAGCCTGTTAGATGTGTTGGAGGAAACAAACTTTTTTTTCTTCAAGTGCTGTTGCTTTAAGTATTACATCTACAATGTACAAAGAACTAGGCTGTGGACAGTCTTCAGTATTGTTCCATCTGACTATGAAATCAGTATAAGACAATTTCACAGAAACACTAAGAAAGTGTCTCTAGCCTTTCTTGTTCATCCTTTGAGCATCCAAAGCTTTATACTATTTTTTAAAAGTTAGCTAAGAGCCTGGCTTGTGCAGAACTCAGCTTTTTTGAGATTGGAAGTGCTTTGTATTTTTTGAGGCTTCCCACATATTTTCCAGATGAGCTTTTCCTTGTACATAATAATTAATAAAATTGCAGGTGTGATGACAGAAAGACACGCAAAAACCAAATTATTCTGCAAGGAGAGAAACATTGGTGTGAACCACTGTCAATCTTTATTGATAATCTATTATTTTGGGCACCATAGCAGAGATGAATTTTGAGGAGAGATCTGAAGAAACGGAGAATAAGAGCTTCACATGCTATTATTTATGTAAATTATTGAAAATCTTGTAATGTGTAAGTAATTTAAAAAATCAATGGCACTGAAGCTGGATGATTCATTTATGAGTCAGTTGCAAAGCCATTAAAACATCTCATTAAATTTTTTATTTAGTAATTATTTATATGAATTATGACCAAACTCTCTAAACACATGCACTAAAAATAAGATTATTTTAAATAAAAAGGTCAGCCAAAATCACAATGAAATTATGGGATGAAATCCATGTTTTTATATTGCTGGTTCCTCAGGAATCATTTACAGAAAAAGATCCAGTACTTCTAATGCTTCTCCCGAGTCTTCTCGAACTGAATGAACTGTTTATGTGTTTCACCTATAGCCCAGTGGTTTAGCATAAGTAAATGAATTATTTTTCCCAAATAACGCAGTATTAATACTGGTTTACCTCTTCAGGCAAAACCTAGACAGCTCGAACTTACACTGTTCTCTAAGATCTTTAGAGAAATAAAATTCACAAAGTTTCTCACTCCTAACATCTACCACGAGATGAATTCTGGAAACAACTATGTGTTTTCCAGATAGTAATAGAACATGATAACAGAAGCAGCTCTCTTAAGTAGCCAGAATTTGTACCATTACAGAGCTCAACTGTGACACCAGTAATTGTCCCTGGAAGTCTTAAGTCAAGAATATACTTAACTAGTAAGATGTCATAAGCATACAGGAAACTGTGCTGTGAACATTATGCCATCATAATTTCTTCTTCATTTACTAGTTTAATTGCATCTTAATCTGTATTGCTAAGATTTTATTTTCTGTCTTGAACTGCTGGACGGGAAAAAAGTAAATAGAGGTCTGATCTGATTTGAGTTCTCTCTATATTGATGAACTTTATGTTCACCTGATGATTTAGGTCTAAACAAGCTCCAAGATTAAAATACAAGTTGTTGGGGGGAAAAGCCCTTGAAATACTCTTCTACTCCTCAGTCATAGGAGTACTTTTGAATTCTGGGCTTATGAGAAAAGGGAATCATAGTATGACGTACTCTGTGGCTTGTGAAGGCCACATCTTCATTTTAAAATCAAGGGTAGCTGTAAGCTGTATAATAGATTCCTGGCATGTATTAAATGCATGGTCCAAATTGTGGTTGATTTTGAGCTTAGTGTTAGCAAGCAAAGTTGGTTTTTTTGTAAGAGCAAACTATTGAAAGACCCTCCTCCAGTTTTTGTTCCCATTATCTCATCAGGAAGGAAAGGACAACATCTTTAAAAGTACTTAAGTACCAAATGAGTGACCCTTCTCTATTGGAATGCCGCCCCACTAATGATGCAGAGAAGAAAAACAGCCATTTCTGGCAGAGTTTGCAGGATCTCTCATGCCAAGCAAAAAAAAGTTTAAAATGCCTGGTAAAAATAAATAACACGATGAAATTCTGGCATGGGAAGTATTTCTGACAGCCAAGGTTTAGCTCATCCTGGGGGGTAACCCAAAAAGGCCAGCAATTTTCATTCTTTGTTTCTACTTATCGAATGTTCCTCACAAACATAAGCTGCCAGACTCTGTTATCCATTAGACAAGGTGTTTGTGTGAGAAAATTATAGTAAGTAAACAGCTCTGTGCACATGCAAGAGAGCAGGCAAATCTAAGTGGGAGTGAGCTGTTGTGTCTGGGGATAAAGTGAAGCAGTAATTGTGATGGCTGTAGTGGCCACCTCTAATGGGAGAGGCACATAGCTTTCTGTGTGCAGAACAGAGATTTATCACATGCAAAGTACTCTGAAAATATTATGTCTTATAAGATCTGCATGGAAAAACAGATGATGGAGTCAAGGGAAAAAAACCAACAAAACAAAAAAAAAGAGGAGATCACAGTTTCATTAAAATAGTGGAATTCTTACAAAACAATCTTAATTCTATCTGTTAGCTACACAAAAGGGTTTTGGAAAAGAGCACCATGGAACCCTGCTGCTGTACAGGAGTTGCAGTAGAAACTTTTTCCATCATAAGCACACGTCAGTATCCTGGTGTTTCACTCTATAATATAAGAGGACATAGTTATGAATGTCTGCTATTTTCCTTTCTGGTACATAATACATAAGGTATTTTCAAGAGTAACACCTTTATGGAATCAGTAGAAGAGAAGATAGAGACTGGACAATGACACAATGGTTGGAGTACTTAGGAGGAGAATCAAATCACTTACCAAGAGAGAGTATAAGCCAAGTGAGACTGAAACAGTAAATGATTATGGCAATTAATTCTAAACAGATTAGAGGAAACATGGAACATTTTTCAGAATATAGTAGAAAAATAAGACCTAATTAAGTTTTATCTGAGGAATGTTTTAAATTTTTTCTTTTGATTTATTAACTTTATCCTTCTAGTTTCTATACCACAGCAAAATGGATTGACCATTCTGAATCTGATAATAACATTAGATATTAAGAAAATATCCTTAAGTTTCTAAATTTAAATTTTACACTGTGTTAGTGAAGGAAGAAGTGTTCCTTGAATATGTAAAGTTTAGATGTGGATCAGAGTTTCTCTCAAATTCTACGGCTAGAGTCCATGTCTGATATTTATTAAACATACTCAGTGTGTTTTAAGTTAAGTGAAACAGAAACAAGAGAAACCTGCAGTCTCTGTGACATGATCTTCCCTGTGCATTAAAAGTGTTGGGTTTTGCTCACTCAAGTCTCTGATAGAGTTTCCAACAACCCTGCAGACCTAAAATGAAGCACAAATGGAAATGCAAGACACAAACCCAGATTACCTTAAACTCTTAGAATGCTAATATCATGTTAATGTTTTAAGTTCCTAAAGTCCTAAAGTTGTGATGATATGGACACAAGTACATGTGACTGGGAGGGAGGTTGGATGTGTGTGTATATGTGTGGGTGACTCATGTGGAGGGCGTGTACAAGTCTGGATCTTGCTCCCACCTGTGCTTTTATTCAGGTCTCACCCAATGCTAGTAAGGAGCAATTAATTTGTTCCCTCATTCACATCTATCAAGAGCTAGTATGACAGAGGGAGAGGTGTTAAGAGGTATCTCTGATTCAGCCACCCGATAGGAAAGCAGATGGCTGACATCTTATCAGAAACACTCAAGGGTTGTATCTTGTTTGTGTTGGCAGCACTTGCCAAACTCATCATGCCAATAGAGTATTAGAAGTGAATCATCTTCAAAAAAGAAAACTCTTTATCGGTCTGTCTACATTTTTACATCTCCATAGTGGCAGGGCTTCTGCAAACAAGAAAGATGTGTGAGCTGAGAGAAAGAAATGTTAATGTCTTTCACAACTATTCCCATGACTACTTGTTTCTTTACAGGCCCAATTCATGTATTCTAGGTTTTTTAAGAATGGAAAACTGAGCCCATCAAAGATATTCCACATGCTGAGATATAAGGTCACCTTTCTTTATGATTGTGTGATTGATTTTTACCACAAACTCTTTATCTGAGTACAAAGACTGTTGATGGCAAACTACATTAATAGCTGGAAGTCAAAGAAAAACACAGGTCTTCAGTTCTTTAGAATATGCTTCTCTGTGGAGTCAAAAATTAGTTTAGGAGACACAACTTGCTGCTTATCCATTTGTATGTATTTGGGGAATAAAGGTGGCTAGGCTTCTGTCTTCTAACTGAATTCTATTTTGTCTGGCTTCTAAGAGAACATTTTCCTTTCTTTTCTTTTCTGTGCCAGAGTCAGGGTATTAAGCTGTGCAATTCCTAAGGGTAGGCTACAGGCTACCTTTGCAATGCAGATGTCGTGCAAGGCCTGGATAATTGCCATTTCACTGCAGGGAGGAGTCTCATCAGGAATAGAAGAGGGTGTTTATTTGCATTATTTTTACATAGAGGATGTTAGGGCACCAGCAAAAGAAGGAACAGAACCAGCTTTCAAAAAACACAGGAAGAGCTACCATCTCAAAGAAAATATGAAGAAAGGTTTGGTTTGGTTTGGTTTGGTTTGGTTTGGTCTGTTGTTTGATCTGGAGTTTTTTCCTATTTTGAGAGTCAATTTACTTATGATTTTGTTTCCTTTTTTTTTTTTTCCCCTTTCTTCCTAGAGTGGAAGACTGAGGGGCCTTGGAGGTTTGTTTCTGTCCCACCTTCTAGACACACACACGAAAAGGGGTGGGGTTAGATGAATCTGTACTTTGGTCATTGCATTACAAAGGACCTTTTGCAAGATTCTTTATATCTCAGCTTCTGAATGTAGCAATTTAATGTAATCTTTAGTTTTGCTGTTCTGCACTGTAAAGTAGAATTAATGGTCATCCATGAGATCATCATAAAGTTTCCCAAAACAAATGTGCAATTGGAATACTTAGAAAGCAGCAGTTAATTAAAAGTGAAGAAAATTAAGTAACACATAAGCTCTGACTTGCTAACCTGAATTTTATATTTTAGTAAATGAAAACAACTGTGGTAACACTGCAGAAGATGGCATGTGGTTTTATTAAGCATAAGTGAACAGTAACTTGAGAAACACTGTAAGGGACAATGGTGACAGTATTTGAATGTTTATGACACCTAAGAGCACCTCTGGCTACACAGTAGCAGTGCCAGTACTTAGAGAACTTAAGGGAAGACAACAAAGGAAAAAGCGATAAAATATAAATCAATGCTAAAATTTTATTTAATGTATATAACACAGAGACCATAATTTACAAATTAGGTAACCAGCAGTAAAAGCTGCAAATCCCTCAGCACTTTGAAAAATGAAATTGTTTCATTACATGTCTATCAGTGAAGTTGGACATACAACTATCCTATGTAGGGGTAAAATCTGACTCTTAACTTACCTAGTAATCCAAGCTACCAACTCTTTAGCTCACTGATGGTATGGAAGAGGGAACTGATGTGGGTAATGTACCAGTGAAATAACTAGAAATAACTAGAAATTAAAAGGGCCACTGGAATTTCTCGTAGTCTGATACCTGTGATTTTATCTTGAACTTAGAGTTCTGTTGGGAACATTTTACTGTTTTCCTGGCTTTTCTGTTTAGTTAGTGGAGCTCACTAGTAAAACAGAATTTGGTCATTTAGAGTGCAGAGTTTGGAATTATCTTTCCAAATAGAATTTCCTGAGCTATATCCATTGTGGAACCTAAGTTTGGAAGGGGTTCCAAAAGATCACCTAGTCCTGTCTGTACTGTATCAAGACTAACCATGTCAAGGCTAGTACCAACATGCTTATCAAACCATGCTCTTATAAAAATCCAATGGAAGAGATTCCACAGTCCCCCTAGACAGTCTGCTCCATTGTTGAAAAATCCATAGTTGGAATGCTGATCGACAAAATCTTTTAAGCATTTCTTGTTTCAAATCAAGTTGACTCTTTCATGGCTTTCTACTTGAGCCACACAGGATGGTTGATCAACATCTATGTTATTAGCTCTTGCATATATCAGAAAGCTGCATCTGGCTTGAAGCTTTTATTTTCTTGACTAGGCATGCCTAATTCTTTCAGCTTTTTCTCAAAGGGTTTGATTTATATATTTCTTGTTCTTATTATTTTCTTGCTTCTCTTCAACTGTGTTTATGTTTCTGAGGTGTTCAGCCAGGACCAGGCACAGTATGCAACTGGGGCTTCAGTACTATGCAAATATAAGAAATCAAATTGTCTCATATATGACACACCTGTTAAGGTGTTCCAGAATTAAACACATTTCTTGTAGTGGTGCTGCACTGTTGGTTTATGTTGTTTGTTATCCATGCAACCCTAAGATGCTGTATTTCTGTCTAGTCCAAAATTCAGTGCAGATTATTATATTTTCATTCTGTTTCCCATGAACAATATGTTTCTCACTACTGTATTTTTCCTTGTTGGTTTTGGACAACCTGACCAATTTATCAATAGGGGTTGGAATGTCTGATCTCATCCTTCCTAGGGTTTGCATTCCTTTACCTTTGTTTCGAGGTTATCCGTTGTCTCAGCACAGATTTTATAAGCATAAATATTGCATTGTTTAAGTTGTCAGTGAACATAGTAGACAAAACAGAACTCAGGACAGATCTTGAAACAGATCTGAGGTGCCTTTGCATTTTGATGAATAATGACTAATGACCACTGTGGTTTCCTTCGATCAGATGCTTGCACACCTTCCCCTATCTGTATTTTAAATGTTGTTCTGTGAAAGTGTCCTGTGAGATGATGCCAAAAGCCATACAAGATGTATCATGTCTGTTGCCTTCTGTTCACACAGTGAGCTTTACATTACTTGAAAAAGGGAACTTGATTTAGCACAAATGCATTTTGCCCATTTTTATGTGTGTTTTTTATTCTGGTAAATTCATTAATTCTATCTCAAATATTTAAAACACAATTGCTCCATACCTTTCTGAACACAATTAAGCTACCTAGTCTGTCATTCTCTTCCAGGAAACTTGAGGTGTGGAGAAGCATCTTTGCAAGGAACAGCTCATTTGAATCCTTTAAAAATACTTTGATAGGTAAGAGACCATTTTTTTCATTTTCTTTTCTTTCCTTCTTTAAACCTCTTAATATCTTTGCAGTTTCAAAACAGTTAAAGTATATTTTCGCTAATAATCCCACCTGGTTCTGGTCCCTTTCTTTCTTCTTTTTCCAATGATACCATGTTCTTGGTTGTCTTTTTCCTGACACAGGTTTGTTATTTAAAATCACCCTGAAAATGAAGCAAACTATTAGTATTGTTTCATGGCACATATTTTCTATCATTGGATTGGTTTATTTCTCTAATGTTTCTTTTTGGGGGGGGTTGTGTCTGAATTATGTCCCAAAATGGTTATTAGGATAATAACCTTTTTCCTGTTCCATTTATAAAGACTGGTGCAGTTTTTTGCTTGGGCATGTTGTCGTATAAATTAATTGTTAATTATAATTTAATTACTTCTTTCTCATCTGTCTTACAATACTTGTGTTACATATCACTTATCAGTGATCTATAAATTATTACAAGTTGCTTCATGATGCTCCTCCCTCATAGGTGTGGATAGGAGCACCTACCTTGTGTATGGGTTGAAGTGTATTCTGATATTTACATAGTCTTAAAGTTATTGTCTGAAGGAGGCAATTTAGCCATTTAATATGGTTAAATTTTGCCAACATTATTTAGTAACTCTTCTACTTTTACCATAAATATCCATTTTACACTGCATAAATCTACTTTACAATTATTCCTCAAAGATCCCACACGTAATCAGGGCTATATTCAATCATAGTATTGTGTCAATAGGTAGGCAATTGAGAGGTTTATAATATAAATTTTCATCTGTTCAACTGCAAGCTATTTAGGAGATTTTTGTGAAAGATTATACTATGTGCTTCTCTAACATTTCACCAGGGGATTTCAAAATTGCTGATAAGACAGAGGTATAGTTTAAGGAAGATGAGCTTGGAAAGGAAAGTGATTTGCCAGAATACAGCACAAGATGCAGAGGACTGGTAAACTCACTTTAACAGAGTGGATAAAAACATTTGTTCCCTGGGGAGAGAAGAGCTGCAGAGCTAACAAATTAATTTATTTGCATTTAGGACAATATTTTTCAAGAGGCTTTTGTTTCAAACATGGGGAAATACTCATCTCAACAGCTGAAATGTTCCATGACCTAGGTTTATAATTATCAGGAAGTTCTGAGCCCTGTGTCTGAGTTTTATCACACTCAGTACTTCAGCACCTAAACTTCTAGGAGCTTCCGTGAGCCTGAAGTCAGAAGGACTCCTCTGAGCTATACTACTTGATGATCTAGCCTTGGTGGAGAATATAAACTTAAAATGAATTTTGGTTATGTTGCTCTGTATTTTAGGGAGCTACAGTGAGCATGCTAGCCAGTCAGCCAGCCCCCCCATCAGCCAGTCCCCAGTCAGTGTGAGGTTATTGTTTTCTCCCTCTTAACTTTAACCCACTGTTCCAAACTCTTCCCCTTCAACCATCTTAAACTCTGATATCTTGGAGTTTATTGCTTTACAATTATTGTGTGTACTTTCTCTGCCTCAGTCTGTCACTGATTCCAAGTCAATATTAGAACAGAGAAGTTTTTTAATCTCTCCACCTCAATCAGTCTCTCTTGACTACCTGTATTTGTTGTTACTCTTCTGCAGCTTTGTACACTTTGCCTATCAAATACAAAGAATTCAATGCCATAGTCTATGTGCTATTGCACTCACACACTATTCCTATCTTGAAGTAGTGGTTCGGCATATAAAGAAGAAGGTCTGCTTTTTAAAAATTTTGGTGGCCATGTACAGTAGATGTATACACGGTTTGCTGCTTACTGTTTCTTGTGGTGTTCCTGCTCTTGGGAGTTCTTCTCAGTGAAGCTGTGTTGGATTATTTTTTTTTTCATTGAGCACAATTTGTCAAGACCAGTCCCTGTTTTAATTTTATGTTGACATTTTTAATAATACCCCTTGTCTTCAACATTTTACACTTAATTAATAGGAGAGCCAGAATTCTCTCAATCATATGCTGTGCTGTTTTCTTACTCTTGTGATTGTTTAAAGGATGGGATTAATTGCAGCTTCCTCTGGATTCATCTGTGGGAAGGCTTTAAATAAGACCATTTCTATCATTGGCCCTTTGGTGTCAATTTGACAAAATTCTCATCTTCCCCTGTGGTCCAGGGTTTGGACTATCTGAGTCAGCTTTCTGTTCAGGTTAATACTTTGAAATCAACTGAGAGTAATTATTTAACAACAGTTGCTTGCACTGTCAACCCTACGTCTTAAAATGTCAAATCATGCCACAGAGGATCATAAAACTGGCTCAAAGGGTGACCTCCAGTGAAAGCCTGTCTGCTTGTTAATGAAGCACAGAACAGAAGGCATATAAGCCAATTGTCCAAGTGTTAATTTCTATTTCTGCAGGAAACGACACTAACTCTTTTTTTAGGGTGTCTGAGATGCATGCATAGTCAGCTGGTTTTGCACACCGCGGCTATAAGGAAAACACCAAATACCAGAAAAGTTGTCACGAACGGAGGGAAAAATCGTAAGTTTCTCGTAGGTAGCAACATGCATGCTGGGCAAAGGGCTCGTGAGTGTTTCCCTTTCGAAGGCAGTTAGGCGAACGGGGACGGGACGCGGAGAAGGGTTCTACGATATGTCCTGGGTACAGAGAGCTGGAACAAGTCGGATAGCGGTGGTAACGCGCGGGGAGCGGAGGATACCGGGCAGCCCTGAGGCGGGCAGCCGAGAGCCCGGAGCAATGTTCCTAGGCGATGCTGCGGGGGTTGGGACGGGGAGAGCCACCGGGGCTGCTTTAGGAAGGGCTTCCCTGCCCGCGCCGAGGGAGCCATACCCCGGGCAAGGGCTGAGGGGGTCCGGGGGCTCTGGGCGAGCCGCGGGGTCTCGCCGCGGTAATGGGCGGCGGCCCCACGGGGTAGCCAAGGGAGGTGGGTATCTCGCCGTTGAGCTTCGGCTGCGGACCGCCTCTGCCGCGCCGAAAGTTTGCGGAGTGCCTCGGCGCTGGGGGGAGCGGGGCGGGGGCTGCCCCGGCAGGGCTCCTCCTTCGGGGCCGGGCCTGGGCGGGCGGAGCGAGGAGGGAGCCCCCGCGGCTCCGGAGTTGCCGCGGCTGCGGATGGAGCGAGCGGCTGTCGTGCCGGGGTGCTCCGCGCAGGAGGAGCCCGCGACGTCGCTGCGGGCGGCCCGGGCGCGGGGCCGGGGCGCTGCCACCATGAGGCGGCGCGGCGGGGGTTGTCTCCTGCCCGCGCCTCCGCAGCTCCTGCTGGTGCTGCTGGGAGCGCTGCTCCGCTCCAGAGGTAAGCGGCTGCCGCGGCACCCTCTGCCCCGCGGCAGCGCGGGGGGCCCAGCCGCCGTCCCGGGCTTGGCGGCGGCGATCCGTGCCCGGACGGAGAGCTCTGCCCGGCCGCGCCGCTTACCTGCCCGTGCCCGCCGGGCGGGGAGCCCTGCCCTGCGCCGTCCCGCCGCCGCCGCGCTTTGTCTGCGCCCCGTCCCGCGCCCGGACGCGGGGCTCTCGTCTTCCCCGTGCCCCGGTGCGGCGGGCTGGAGCCGGCAGGGACCCCCGACAGGCCGGGGCGCGGGTTGCGGAGAGGCGCCGCTCTGGCCAGCGAGCTCTCCCCGGCGGAGAGCCCGCAGCGCCCACGCGGCCGCTGCCCCGCGCGGAAGTTTGGCGGCGGCGGGCGCGGGCTTTGTTCCCGCGGTGCGAGCGGCGGGGCGGGCGCGCAGGTTGCCTCGCAGGCTGCCGTGCCCGGCGTGTCGGGACAGCCGCCGCTCCGGAGCAGGAATGCAGCCGCGCACCCGCCGCGACGGGCCCCTTAAAGGTACAGCCCGGCTCCGCGGTGGCGCCCCGGGCTACCTGCCTCGCCTCGGGGGCGACTGGGAGTCCTCCCGCAGCACCCTGGCACAGCGGGGCCAGAGCAGGAGTGGTACCAAAAATAGTGACATGGGGAGGGTTTCGCTGCGCTCTTAGCGAGTCGGGAGGTAGTCCCATGAAGTCTCGCCATGAAAACTTTATCTTTGTATTCCTCTGTCAACTGGCATCTGCTGTTTCTTCGTCTTGTGCGGTGGGTCTTTATTTTACAAGTGCGCCCGGTGGAGAAGAAAACATCCAAACCGTTCACAGAATTGTTTATAGAGAGTTAGAAGGCTTTTGGGGGAGGGGTGTGGAGAGGAGATACGTACCTCTTTTCTCTCCCTTCACTGCTTTGGCAGCTGCCGTATAATTTCACCCATCCGTTTTCTCCTGTGCTACTCTGAAATTACAGGAAGCATTTGCAGTAGTGCTACTGACCTCCATCATTCTACAAGTATTGCCCCTGGGGCACAATCATAGAGAGTTTGGGTTTCAAGTAATATTATTTCTCTTCTAACAAGAAACCTAATTGCAGGCAGCTTTGAAGAATGTGCTAAGCGAGCCTGGATAGACTGACTGGAAAGGGCTATAGTTCTGTATCAGAAAGCCTGCTTTTTAGAAGCCAGAAGTATTCTTGAGTTCCCAATGCCACGCAGATACTTAACTGCCCTCTAGGAGTGAGAAGGATCTAAAAAATAGATCTTAGTGTAGGTACAGATCTGGATGTGTTTTATTTTGGCTGTTACCCAGGTGCTCCTAGTTAATGTGTCTGGGCTGTTAACAGCCATGTGGAGGATGTCTGATTGTAAACTGCAAGTTTGCTAGTATGTGGTTGTTCCTTGATGTCTCTAGGATGCTTTTTTTTTTTATGGCAGCTTGTTTCTCTTTCAAGTAGTTCCCCCATCAGTGCACTTTCGTGTATCCTCTTGTCAGATGACTGTAAGTTTATGATTGGATGTGCCAACTGTTTCCAGAAGCGAATATCCTCTGTCCTTCATTGAAAGGTATGTTCTTTCAATGGGACACAATAAGGACACAATTCCTGAGCAATCTTTTTCTTCTTTGAAGCAAGGAAGAACATGAGGAGATATCAGAATGGAGGTGGCAGAGAAAATTTGTGATGAGTCAGGGTCCTTCCACTTAACTAGAAAATTTTCAAAGTTGTCCCCTAGAAGTACCTGCAGGGATGATGTGCAGTTCAATTGTCATAAAGCATCCACGAAAGTTGCAATGCCAAACAGGTAAATTAATAGAAGCACTTGGTCATTTACTACTCTGTCTCAGTACAAGAGCGGGTAAAACAAACAAGCCTGCAAGACTGACCTTTGACTCTTTTGTAATGGGTAGTGGCAGTTCAAACTGGATAAGTCTGTGCCAAAAAAACGCCAAACCAACAAAAGAGGTCCACAAGTGTCTTGAGCTCTTGGGAAAGTGTGTTGCAGGTAAAAACGGGTATAGAGAGGGAATTTAATGGTAATGTCATGCACTGCTGGTGGCTGGAGTGAAGAAGGACCTGATGTTAAGATGGTCTGTGTTAGTATAAATACAGAATGTCACAGAACCTGTCTGGCTGATGTGTTTGCTGTTCTGGCTCCTGGACCTCTGCCAGAAAAATACATAGCTAATATCAGAACTTCACTTCTGAAACACCTTGACTACATTTTATAGTTGGAAACTTGAATGTGATGCTTCTGTAGAAGTATATTTTGCAGTGGGAATCACTATTTCCACTGCCTCTGCTCGGCATTGCTGTTGATTCTATGGCTCTCAGCCAAGTGCAAACCACCCGTTTTCCTATTGTCAACTTGGAGGTGATAATGTTATACACTCAGGGTGTGCTGAGAGTGTCAGGATTTGCTGATGATAAATTAGGCCAATATTCACAGATCTCTTGATCACCCTGAATTACCTTGACTTTCTTTTTTTCAAAGTGGTGACGGCACTGACTAACATTCCCCGTACTTCTAAAATGAAGAGCAACATGCTGCAGGACGATGACAAGTGGTGGTTTTTTTTTTTTGTTTTGGCTCAGTTTTGACAGTTCTGTCTACTAAAACATAATGGAAAAGCATATAGCATATATCTTCCATTATGAAGTTAACATTGCTGTTTTATTTATTCAGTGTATATAAGCAATTTTCTTTTATATTCTCTTTCCAGAAGCTTTCAGTTGTGTGCTTTAACACTGTTTTCTGCAATAGAGAAACTCGTTTTGTATCTTGGGAGTGTGGGTGTATACAGCAAGAAAATTAATAGGTGCTTAATTACATAAAGTGCTTGCATTTCTAGAGTGTCTTATGAACCTTGAAGAGGTTCACAAGGCACTGTGGGCCACAAAATGAGACTTCAGAAAACTTGTAGCTATTTCTCTATACATTGTATTCGTTGAAGTTACAGGAGAAAAAGTGGTTAGATTTAAACATTATCCAGTTGTTTGTAGTTCAAACCAGAAGGCAATACTTGCTGTATGTAACTAGAAAAAGAAATTAAAGTGATTTGCATTTTGGTTTTGCTCTTAAATACTCTCTAGACTAGTTAAATTAACATTAAAAAATAGTTAAAACATTAGTTCTGTGAGAATGATCTGTAGTCTGATAGTGCTCTTGAATCTTCCTGCACTCTTGTGAAATAGGCAAATATTATCCTTGTTTTGTAAATGTGGGAAGTGAAGTAGAAATTGTCTTGCCCAAGGCCAACTCCATTTGCCCTAGAATGCAACTTACCGTTGAACACAATAGAATATATGCTTTATAACACTTACAAAAGCTGATAAAGAGATATTATCTTAAAAACCAGTCAAGGTTTTGAAAATAGGTTTATATAGTAAGTGCACATTCTCCACCTTCATTGAATTCCTTTGGTTGTGACTTGCAACTATTTCTCTTTTTAATAATACTTACAGTTCTCTTGCTGATGGTCAAAAAAATCATAATATCACCGAAATTTTACTGACTCTGTTGGAAAGGGTGAATTGGTAAGTAAGGTGTTATTAAAAGAAATATAAAAGAAAGGTCGATACTTAATTTCTCTAGTCCTCTGTTATTTCTAGCTTAGCTATTTGTGATGTTTTCTTGAATGAGTTTACATAATAAAATTGTATATATTAGACTTAAACTGACTATCTTCTAAGATGTCTGGCTTTACCTGATAAAACATCCAGAGCTGGCGCTCTGGCATACAACAAACCCCCTCCCTTAAATGGCATACTGTATTTAGTGACTGTCTGTGTTTCACACAAATCATGGCAGAAAACACTAATTTAAATTGTCATCCACAAATCTCATGTCCTTGATGGTTAGGCTCTTACTTTTGTGTCTGTGGTGCCAGTGGTTTTTTGCCATTGCTCTTATGTTAGGTATTACTCTTTTATGGGATTTTGTTTTCTCTACTGAGTGAAAACTGGGTACTGTAGTGCTCCTCGAATCTCTTATTTTTTCTGTCTGTAGCTTTTCATTTCCCTGTACTAAAGATAGTAACTGTATAGATACAGGGGCTTGTTATTCTGTAGACTTGTGGTTTATTCATGCTGTAAATCTGGTTGCTCTGGGACTGTTACCTGGGAGTATTTGACTGCCCTCCTGTTGCAGGTGAATTCATGTTCAGGTTTTTCAGTTTTCCAGGCATGTTTTTTTGCCTCTTGTACAGAACTGTCTGTTAGATGCTGAAGTGTTCCAGCCTGTGCATTTAGTCTGGGGGACTCGAGCTGCAGTCAATGTTTCTGTGAGGAGCAGATCTCCTTGGCTGTTGTGAGCCTAGATGAAAGGAGACTCATGTAGGGACAGATAAAGACTTTATTAACGTCAAATGGAGCTGATTGTTGACTTTTGTAGTGCTAAATTGTCAATAACTGAAATTCCTCATGTCAAGGAATTACATAATTTACTATAGAAGACAAAGAACAGGAATTGAAGTGTCATGAGCCCAATTCTGATGGTATGAGAAGCATACTGAAGCTTCTGTTATAAGCACATACATATGAAGCATTCTGTTATAAGCACGTTAGCACACCTGTGGGTTGTGAACAGTAGTAACAGAAGCTTTGTCTGTCATGAGGTTCTTAGGTGATTAGGTTTTTCTAGTATTAGCCACGAGTCAGCAAGTCACAAACCATTGAGATTAATAGACAGTAATGCAGATCCATATTCAATGTTTGTGATGCCAGTTGCAGTTTTGTCAAAAAGTGTATGACCAAAGACAGTGCAGATCTTGTTTCTCAAGCTGTTGTCTTTTGATTGCAACTTTCTGGTGTTGCCATATTCAGAAATAAAAAGCACCAGATTTCTTCCCTGAATGGGTTAGAGTTAAAGGAGAATTCACCTTCCTGTAGTATAGTGATGAGGTTGTGTAAAGAACTGTTGTCCAGCCAAGCTTCCAGTAGATAATGTATTTGCCTGAAAACAGACCCCATATTCTGTAGTGTCAAGGTGAAATTTTAGTCTTAGAATGAAATCTACCAGCAGCGAGACGTTATCATGACTCCAGGCAGGGGAGACCCCTCTCCTGGCTAGCGGCGTGGTGACTTCCTCCGTATGCCCTAGCAGGGCATAGTCTTCTGTGTCTCTTTGTTACTGCCTGACAGCCCCTCCCAGCTGCTGGAGCTTTCTGTTTCTATTGCATAGCAGCAGTTCTTTAATCAGAAATCTTGTTAGTATTCAAGGATAATTGATCCGACTCTCTGGTAGGGGGTGGGGACCCAGCCTTGCATCCTTCTCCTACTTGCCACCCCCGGTTTGACCCCTGTTGTCTCTTTGTTTTCTCCTGTTAAGTTTGTGCCAGTGATGTGTGTGTGTGCTGTTTTTCCAAGCAGCCTGAAGTTGGCTGTAACCAAGAGCAGCAGTTAAATAGAGCCCGATTTCCCCGCTTCCTGGCGTTCAGTTGTTCGGCTCCATTTTCTGGTCTTCTGTGTTTTTGATTTGCAGAGAAGGAACTTACTTGGTGCCCCCGGGCATCTCTTAAACCCATTAGAACAAACTCCATTATTTCACTGTACTTAGAAATCCTCCTCCTTTAGTCCCAGCATCCATCAAAATAATGTATCCTCTGTAAGGCCCTCTGGAAAATGTTTAATAGAATCTTTTCAAACTCAAGGAGAGTTCCAGTTGGAAAGGGGGAGGGGAGAAGGCTAATGGAAGATCTGACTGTGACTTGCAGTAAGCCTGAACTTGGCCTGTGTCAGCTCTCCCTTCACCTTCATGCTGAGGGAAAGCTGAACAGAGCGGATCCAACACTGGGATCAAAGCTGGAAACAAAAGGCTTTGGGAGAAAAATTTCCCGTCTGGCCAAGAGGCAGCCACACAAAAGTGGTGCATAATTTATCACTCGAAGTTTATTTCTGCTGTGCTCCTTTTGGAGAGAAAAGAAAAAAAAGAAGTGACTCTCCTGCTGTTTTGGAGTGGGTAAGTGATGGTTTTGGAGATTTGAGGCAGGAAGGAGCTAGAGATATCATGGAAAAACTTTTTCAGTGCATTCTGTACCCAGCTCCTCTCTTCTCAGACATGGACAGACATTATTTCTGTTGAAGGGAACCCTATTCTTGCATTTTGATGTTTCAAAGAGTGAGGACTTTTATCTTCTCTGGTAATTTCCAAATCACAGTGGAGTGGTGTTGCCTTTGGCAAAGTCAAGTTCTTTGACTTTCTGAGATGTTTTTCTTAAGGATTGGTCTAGGCGCTGTGGCTCTGTATAACATGAAGGAAGAGGCTATGTTTGCCCCAAAGCGTTTATAGTCTTAATTGGCCATCTGACATCTGATAAGGATCAGGGGTGTGATAATTCTACTGGAATAGATAAGGTCAATATTAAAATGGTATAGCTTTCTAATTAAATTTCCTTTAGCTGTGGTTTAATGAGAAAACTTCTGAAGTTTTTAATTCCAATCACTTCTCAGAACGAGGATAGTGAGAGGTTTTGGGTAGGAGTTGGCATCAAAGACTACTGAAACCTGGTAACTGTGTAAATAAGGATGAGGAAGCAGATGCAAGAGTAGTGTCAACCATGAGAAGAAGGTAAGGGGATTTAGGAGTATAGATATTAACAGAAGCAAAGATAGGCATTTTGGAAATGAGAGCCAAGGACTTGAGCTGGCAAAGGAACAGAAGACTCGTGTAAGGAAATCCAAGTGGAGTAATTATGTGGGATCTGATGGCAGAAAGAGTTGTCAATTAGGTAGGATAAAAGATGGAAATTTTGAAAGTGAAGATGAGCATTGAGCAGAATTTAACTGCTGAGACAGGGAAAGACTTATTTTACTAATGCTTTAAAGGAGGATGTGACAAATTGTTAGGGATCTGTGACAGTAGAGTCCCTGACCTAATGGAGTGATCTTATAAAATATTAGGAGCTTAGCAATGGAGTCAGAGGTGGAAAGGGAGACTATTAGCCTAACACTGAGATGGTGAACCTATGAGATAGCTCCATCACCACCTGCAGTGATGGAATGTGGGATCTGTCAGCCTTGGGAGCACATAAGCCAAAAGGACTTTTGAGTAGGATGTCCAGGAATGTATTTTGGAAGACAATACTGTCTGGGAAAATGTATGAAATAGGAGGGCAGAACTGAAGAAAGAAGCTAGAATTTTGGAGATGATTGCTTGGGCAAAAGCATATGGTGAGAATAGGAGATTAGTATGGGTTTGGTAAAAAGTCTGGATACAGAAGCAAGTGTACGTCTGGTAGCAGAAGATTGCACCTTTCCTGGAAAAGAAGGCTACTTCTCTTCCTCTACCTCATTGAGATTTGCTGTGTGAAAGAGTGAGTCACTGTTTCACAGTCTCTGTGAATTGTTCATAGGCACCTGATGTTCTCAGCCCCTTTCTCTGAAAGGCTCATAAGAAGCATTCTGGGACTATGCAAGGTTACATGGAAATACACACACTGCTTCTTTAGCCTGAATCTCCAGCTCCGTCAGTTCATTTGACTTGGTGACAGCTGGTAGTGCTGGGAGAGGTCCTTGCTCTCCCATTGAAGGTGCAGCCATTCAATATATCAGAACTGTCTCATGGGATCTAGGATTAGAATAAAATAGACACACCTTCTTTTTTTTTTCCTCTCTTTTTTTCTTTCTTCTTTTTGCTCCCACCCGATTTTAGTTCTGAATTTCCATAACTGCTGAATAGTCAAATCCGTTCTTTGCAACTCTGAGGGCAGGGAAAAAAAAAAGTCTCAGGGTTGTAATTTCCTGCTTCTGTTCCAAGCTTCTGAGGATGAAGCAGGAGGTGGGATAATTCTCTGAATTAAAATTGCATTTGTCAAGAGGAAGCCAGCTTTACTTATGTCCTTTCTTTGTTATTCAGACTTTGCCATTTCTTCAGGCTGGACAAATTTAAGAAATGAGGTTTTGAGACCTCAGAGACAGTATTCTCTCTGTGATTTTTGAAGCCTGCTACTCCTGAAGAGCCTGAGTTGAGTTTCTTGTGGCTGGAGGACATGCCAATAATTTGTGTTGCCTTTATAAAAGGGCCTTGATCAGTGTAGTACCTATTAGCATGAGGAAAAACATAATGAGTCTGCCTGTGAGAGAAAACCAGAGAGTTTGTGGCATGGGAAAGGGGAGATAGATTGGAGGCTGCCATTCTGGAGGTTATAATAGCCAAGAAACTGGAGAGATTAGTCATTGGTAAATAGGAATGCTAGGGGACTAACTGCATTTTTGTCATGGATCTCAAATAGAAGTATTCAGTGTCTAAATCTTAGAAAGCATGATTTAGGAGTAAGTGGGAGACTAGGTCAGGTCTCCTGACAAGAGCAGTAGTCATTGTCCTGCAAACAGACCTCAGTTTAATACAGGGAAAGAGAAGTTTGAATTCAGAGCTGTATCCATGCAGGGATGAAGTGGTGATGGGAATTTTCTTAGGCATTGACTTGGAAATGGAGAAGGACTGATTTGTCTGGTTGGTGTGGTTATGGCCCTTTGCTATCTTAGGGAAGGCTGCCTCTGGATCTGAATTCTTCCCTGATCCAGTGAACAGCAGTTGCAACAAGGTGTTGACTCATGAACAGCTGATTGCCGAGCTGTTGTCTCCACCACAAGGGTGGTAACCTCATGTGTTCCAGTTTGAACTGTCACCACTCATGAATCAATACTGTCTGTAAGCCTTTGTTCACTGCGTTTTTGAGTGTATGGAAGAATTCAGACCTGCAGTCAGCATTACCTTAAACAACAGAAGACCTTTAGGCCTTTTGGGTGTTAAATGTTTGTTTTTAGGGGGTTTGTTTTTGTTGTTTGTTTGTTTTGTTGTTTTTTTTCAAGGCACAAGGTTATTTTATCTGGGAAGCAAGTGGATCCCCTGCTTGTGCCACAACTCTTCTAGACAGGCAGATTTGTCATTTTTGAATCTTTAGCAGTTATGCTGAGTAATTTCTATGCTACTAGTACTCAAGCAAGAATAACTTTGGTGTTCCCTGACTTCTGCAACCTTCCACTACAAACTTCTTTGGCTTGAAGCAGCTTGCTCACTAGCAGGAGAAGCCTGTTATTTCTCTGAGGTTTCTCTTGTTTGTGACCTGCCTTCTGTGAACTGGGAGATGAGGAGCTGTAATCTTCTGTTGTTCTTAGTGCGAATTCCTGACTAGAGCAAAATAAGCAAATTGCTTAGGTTTAAATTTTCCAGTCAATTGTCCACAGAAAATGCTGGGAGTTTTTTGGTGCTTCTTTTCTTGCTTTGTTATGGTTAGTTCTTCATCCGCAAGTCTTTAGAAGTCTGGGAGCAAACTTTTAAGCTCAAAAGGAATATCTAAAAGGGACAACTCCTGTGATACTCTGTAGTAACTTTTTCTTAGTTGGTTGTGCTGGAGAAGTTAACTTAATGATGGTAATATGTATGCTGGAGGAACAAGAGAAACTCAGATGATTATTTTTTGAGAAAGAACCCATGAGCAATTTTTGTGATGCAGATGCTTTAGAACAGACTGGCAAGGAAGAGGGAATGGCAGACACATGCCTCCTTTAAATGCTTGGCAAAACCCCATTTAGCTTAGTTGGGTATTCAAGGTGAAACCTAACACAGTTACAATATAGAAATAATGGGTGATAGTGGGCAAATTAGACCTATGCACAATTCATTAACTGTAGGATAAAAATAAACAGTACTCAGACAGAAGCCTTCGAGCAAGGCAGGGAGTGAGGCAGAGATGACATCTTTGGTATGTACATCTCGACTTACCCGCTCAGGCGAAACAGCCTCTGAGCTCAGGCTTCGATTAAGTGACTGGGACAGCTGCCAAAACACCTACGTTTGCTGGCTAATATACTGCAGTGCATTGGTCCTGCAGGTTCATCTGGGAAAGGCATCGAGTGTTATCTGGGTTTGTCCTGGGCTTTTTCTTGAGCAATATCATCGCAACATGCTTTGCATCCTGTATGTCCACATCTTAAACTAAATGTGGTGGCAATGCTAAAACTGTCTCTTGAAGCGTGAGGACAGAAGGCCATTGGAGTTACACCCCAGAAGATGAAGTATGCCTAAGGAGCCAGCTTTTCTGACTTGCAGGCTGCATACCGAAGTCTCTAAGGTATGTGCTTTATGGCTCCATGCCCTTTTGAGACAAGCAGAAGGGGAGTGGCTCACAGGAGCAAAATGACAGTAACTCCATAAAGAGAAGATTATCTGCTATGGGATGGGACTGAGCTAAAATGGGTAGACAGCACAGACCCTCTACAGCCCCACACTGATGAGCCTCAGGAACCTTTGCATGCCTAAGGCTCTGTGTGGCTGTGCTGGCTGTGTAAGTGGCCCTAGCAAGTAGGACGTGTTTCAACTGCTCAAACCATGAGAACTGAATACAATGCTGAGATTTTCCTCCTATACTAATCAAAAGCAAATTAAATATTTGACTCCTACAGGAATGAACTCCAGAACTCTGTATGTTCTTCCATTGTAACCAAAGGGAAGTAAACTTCTTTTATTCAGATATGCAATGAAATTAAATTACTAGATCTATGAGATCTGTGTAATGATTGCTACAGCATAGGACTGGAAGGATTTCCACTGCTGATCTTAGCAGTACCAAAACCAATTTTTTTAATGCAATCTCATCCAAAGCAGAAAAGTTGTCTCCACCTAAAAGTACAAGAGAACCATGGACTGAAACCAAATGAAAATGTGGTCCATGCCTACAAAAACATTGTTTCTGGGTTTGACACTCCTTTTGAGGCTTAGGAAGCCAAAAGTCACACGAGAAACTAGTCAAAATCTAAACCAGAACACAAGTTTCTATAGCAGAAAAAAGAAGTCCAAACCTGCTGGCAAACTAACACAACTAGTTATTGAGCAAATTTATTGTGCTGGCACATAGTGCCCAGTGAAATGTGCAAACTCAAGTCAGACTCTTATCAAATACTGAACTGGCATGTGCAATTTGGATTTCAAGTTGGATACAGGGAGAATACCATAAACAATATGGGAATGAGAAGTAAAAGGAAAGACTGAGAAGAAAATTTTATAATCTTACGAGTAAAATATATATCAGAGCAAGGAACACTTACCTTAGTAGAAATAAAATATTATTTGGAACATTTTCATTTCTATCTTTGGATTCCATGCCATGTATCCCTTTCTGTTAAAACCTCTGTGGAGACAGGCCCTTCATGTGTTGAATTCACTTCTGGAAGAAACTCAAACATGCTGTTTTTTACATGTGGGTAACACTTGCAGAGCTTGTTTTGCCAATAAAAGTGTCTTTGAATTGATTGTGGTGGAATGTGGTGCAAGTTCTGATGTAACACGAGGTTCTTTGCAAGAGCAGATTTTGATGAGAACTAGTCTCTAAAATCTCTAGTAATTTTGTTTCCTTGTTGCTGTTGTGAATTGACTCTTTTCTTTCTGTGGTCCATTGCTGTATGGATGATGTCTGAAAATGAATTGTCTTCCATCTGGTTAATAAATTTGATTTGTCCTTGGAGGCCTGAACTGCTGTCTTTGCTAACAGGAAATTAACAATGTTCCAAATGTCCTCAGTTATCACCCACTTGCTTTTCTGCAGATCTATGTCTTTTGCAAGGATAGTAGAAGAGATGACTTATGGATCATAAATAGCATTTTTCCAATCCTCTGTTCCTTCATCTCTATCATTTTAGTCCTCTCCTCCTGTTTAAACTTTGTAAATTAAACACACTCGTTAAAACGATTAAATAGTGGGCTACACCATGGAGGTGTGGTTTGCCTGGGACACAGTCGGTGGCTTGTTTCAGGTGGCACTAGGAATGCAATTCCAAATAAATTCCAAGGGCATGTTACTGATTCAGAGTAGAGTTTAGTATAATGCTTTATGGGAAATATAGTCTTCAAAATACAGTTTTAGGGTAATATAAAGCCCATGTTTTGGAATAGCAGAATTGGAGGAATTTTTGCTCCTGCTGCCTTTTTTTTTAGTAAACTTGATATCTCTCTGAGAGAAATTCTTTTGGTGAGGATGCTAGGATGTTGTCACTGCTGAGGATTGTTCTTCTCTGCCCGCAGTGTATGTGGCTTGGCCTCCTGCTGCTGGGCTTCCTTGGCCCAGGGGTGTGGTTTCTTCTTGTGCCTAGTCTGGTGTAAGTGTGGGTTACCCCAGAGAGCAGTCTCACTCCCTTGTCCCTTTGATAGGTCTATGTAGATGTCTGCTGGATGAATCAGTCCAGCCTGTTGGTCTGTCACAGAACTGGCCTCCAGGATGGTGAAACCACAGGTTGTGTGGTATTGGCAAGCTGAAGTGAATTGCTCTTCAGTGAGCTCATCAGTATAGACCTGATGGAAGGACAGAGGGAGGCAAGATCAACCATTTTTTGGCACTGACTTGCTGCTTCTTCTCTTTGCCATAATAATAATTTGGAAAGACTTTCCATAGAAACAAGGGAAAGTAAGAATTCAAGCCCAAGATTTAATTTGTGTGGCTCATGTAAGCGTAGGCCTCTTTATTGTATTGTACTTGTATGACAGTCTTGGTGCTGTATTGGCATCTGAGTGTGGTGAAAGACTGACCCATAGATGTTGCAACTGATGCAGTACATTAATTAGTGATGGCCTTTGTGGTGGAAAATTCTATTCATTAAGGCTGGAAGCAAAGACCTACTATCTTATTTTAGTTGGGCTACCACAGACTAATGTTGTGCGTTGTTGCCAGAGAAATGGTCGATCTGAACATGAAAAGCTTTATCGCTTTGCTAGTGCCTTGGTTCTTCTTCCATAATCTTGCCTTTGAAATTACTGATGTCTAGTAAAGAGTTGGTTTTTGACCCTTATTTGCAGACTCTGGATCTGAGCTTGGTTTCTCTCCCCACCGCTCTCCACTGATGTAGTGTGATGTTGTGGTTTGACAAGCCTGGCTTGGGCATGCACACAAAAGGAGGCACAATCCCACTCTCCTCCTGAGCTGATGCAGATGTGGCAGTGCTGATGCAAAGTGTCTGGTTAGTCACAGGAAGACAGAGCTAACTGTGGGAAAACATAAGCTGTCTAAATGGCCATTCCTGTTCTCCCTGAATGAATATGTGGCAGGCTGAAGGGGAAGATGTACGTAGGATGAATCTTACACATGAGTTGTCAATTGGATCACGTAAAGATTCACTCTAATGGAAATCAGAGCTTCACAGTGTTACATGCAGCATGTGCATGCAATAAGAACAATCCCTACTCTGAAGAATGAATAATTTCTACATGTAATAAACTGACAGATTTATGAAATAATGAGAAAAACCCCACAATGAAATACTGATAACTGCAGTAAATAGAAACTCCACTTAAGCTTTGCCATTTAGTATGTATGGTGATGCTTCTTTATCCTGTCTTTCTGTTGATGCTGCCTTTCTCTAATTGTTCCTCTTTCCCCTCTGATATGCTGCACGCAACATTATCACAATTAGACTAATTTGTTGTGTCTGAGGTCTGACACTGGGAGAGTGAAAATTCTTCCCAGACGTAATGTCTTTCTAAGAAGATTTAGTTGCTCTTTTTGCCCTGGATAGTGCATGTTCCTGTTATCTGCCAGCATATTCAATAAACAGTTGGCATTAGTCTAATGAAGGACATCATATCTAAACCCAGGTGGCAAAGATCTGTTCTGTCTGTGACTCTCCCACCCTTTCCCCTGTCCTGACTGTAGCAGCTCTTAGGATGGATCATAAAAGGATATTTAAACATGTACTCACAAAGGTCAAGAAATTTGAGAACAGAAGCTTAACTTGGACTTGGTTAGACGTGCAAGTTTTAGCCCTGGATTCCCAATTTGAGATAGTTTAGCTGTGGCCAACTTTACCCAATAATTATTAAATGTTCCTTTTTGCTGCTTTGTAGAAGCAAGCTAGATTGCTGGGTAGAATTCTTTAAGTACATAATTGTCTCCAGTGGCTGTATTTACCCAATAGCTTAAGTGTTTTTCCCTGCACCTATTGACGATCAGCTGTACAGAACTTGAGTTGGAAGTGCCATCTTTGCGAGCTGTAACATAAAGATTTCCTATGGTTGTTGGGTCAGGTGTGCTAATGGCTAGTTTTGGGGGTTTTTTTAGTCTTCTCTAAGGGTAGTTGACAACTTTATTTTGGAGTCTACAGGCTTTTTTCTTTTGAGGGTAAAGAAGTCAACCATGGTGACTCGTTGCTTAATAGCTGGGGTTTTTTCTGCACACAAGTCAGTGGCTTTTTCTCAGATTAGAATGTTACATTTTTAAACATTTACTGTACTCAAGTGTAGAATGATCTAATTCACTGTGTTTATTCCTTTTCATAAGAATTTTCAGCACAGTAGCATGCCTGTCTTACTTCCAAATGTACAAACACTTGGTAATCAGACTGTAAGAAGAAAATCACTTGTGAGCCACTACAGTAAATACATCTGCAAAACCATAAACAGGAAGTGGCCCCAAGTACTTCTGTCAGTTTGCCTGCAAGGCCATGGTTCTGCAAGCAGTGAAGCAAAAGAATGAATCAAACTGGGCTGGGTGAAGAGGAGTTGGAAGATCCTTCAAGTTTGCATCTTTTTGAAGCTCATTGCCTCCTGGACCACTTTTGCTCATCTGTTTTTTTTATCAGGCTGCACAAAGCTATGCCACTTTGTGGGGGTTGTAGGACTGGGAATAAGGCAAGGAGTGGGGCTAAGAGATCTTTAGGGTAGCACAACTGATGAATATAAAAACACTGTCCTGAAGCTTCTTTCCCATTTTGAGCAAACATCAATGTCTTTCTGGAGACCCTGAGTTGTGTTAATCACTTTAATATAGTTAAATCAAGACTGCTTTCTGTCCTTTGCTTATTGGGCATGGAAGGAGGTTTGTTTCGGAGGGATACCTGGAAAGAAATCAAGAAACTAGATTACAGCATGGAGGGCAGAAGACTGTATCTTCCCCATGGAAAACAGACATGCCTCTGAGGCCTTGATACCTAGATCATCATCTATGTATTCAGTTTGCCAAGTGTTTGTGCAGTTTTAAGGAGGGGTATGGGAATGATTTCCAGAATGCTGTTGCTATTTGTAATTCCACATTGTTTGATAATGTACAGTAAAAAATGGAGGGAGGGTAATGAAATTCTAAGCATGTTTCTTAGAAACTGGACTTTGTGGACCACCTCAGAATAAAGGACCAGGAAATGGGAAAGCCAACTGAGCTCAGCCTCTGAAGCTGAGATGCATGCTGTCATGACTCTAATGGTGTGTGGCTTAGTTGGGTACTTGGACTTAAGCTGATCTGATCTTGACTCATCAAGGCTTGTTGGCTGAAGGTCCAAATGTACCAGATGTTCCTACTTAGAGAATGATCCATAGGAATAAATGTTCTTGCAGTGTCTGGGAATGATAGCATAAGGTACCAGAAAAATTCAGCAAATTTAGTCAAGATACAAACTGCACACTAAGGCCTTTTCTCCCCCCACAGAAATACTTCCTTTTTTCTCTTATTTTCCTGACTGAAAAAAAAGTAATTTTACTGCTCAACTATTGAAAAGGATTGGTATGTAACTCCTCCACTTAGGAGTGGAAAGAGAGGGGAAAAAGTGTGTATTCAACTGAAAAAAACTCCCAGGAACTTCTCAATGTAGACTGTAATTACTGGAGATAAAATTCTGCTACAAGTAGAAGCGACTAGACAAGCAGCCCTGTGTTCTGTTGCTTCTCTACTGTTATCCAGTCATTTTAGGTAGCACTTATAGCACTGATGGGCCTGGGTTGCTTTTTGATCAGAGGAAGTACTCTATATTTGGCTGAATAATGTTATGTCTTGCAGTGCCCACAAATTGGCTCAAAAGCTTGATTCCACTTGAGTTGTCTGTTGTACCCTACTCCCCAAAGCACGGTGGAATAACAGAAGGAAAATTGCTCTTGAGTCATTGTGGTAAATGCATCTGTAAGACAGGAGACTGTTCATGGGTTTTGGCCCTGAGATCATGGTTCTAGTAAAAGGCAGTATGCTTGCATGGAGGAGGCTGAAGAGTTTAAAAGCTTTTCAAGTATGAAAAATTTTTCTTGCAGTGCGGAATGATGTGTCTGCTTAAATGGTTTCTGAGCTTTATGAGGAATCTTTTATTTAGATATGCACTTCAAATCCTGGAACTTGGTCCAGGAAGTAGTATCAGAAGCAGTTCTTAACAATATTGTTAATACAGACTCTTCTCATGAGAAAAATCCCCAGGCATCTTTATCTTGCTTTTGTATGGAAGCAATGGTTATTTCAGTATATGTGCATATCTTCTCACCCAAAAAAACTGGTCCCAGAGAACAGAATTTTCATGAAAACAGGTAGCATAATAAAGGGAAGGGACCACAGAAGCAACTTGGCTGTGGGTGAAGATTCCTCATGAGTTTGCATTTTGTTAGACATGAAAGAATCCTCTCCCTCCATCTGGCAACAGATGCATCAAAATTGACTGTTAGAGATGAATCCACCTGAAACTGGCTTTGTTAATCCCATTTCTCATGTAGCTATTGAGATTATTTAGATGTGCAAATTGGAGTCTTACAAGACATAAGCCTATTTCCAGATTCCCAAGCAGTGGCAAGTGACAAGTGGTTAGTTCATCAAGCCCAGGAGATGTTTAGTCTTCTCTCATGGGAGGCAGAGGTCTTTAGTGGGCTTTAATTGTGTTGCACTTTAGGACTGCTAAAAAGCTTTGTTAATTTAGGATGTGGCTGCTTGGTTAGAGAGTGATATTTCTGGAAAGAAGTTTGTTAAGCCTGTGTTTTGAGCTAACTGGTTCCTGGCTGTTTCCCAAATATGAATGAGGTTTGGGGTGGGGTTTTTTGGTTTGGGTTTTTTTTTCCTTTTTTGTCTTTTTTTTCTGTTTGTTTTTTGTTTGATTATTTTTTGGGGGGAGGTTGTTTTGGGGTTTTTTTGGGGTTTTTTGTTGTTCTGTTTTCTTTGTATTCTGGGTTTTTTTGTTTGTTTTTTTGGTTGTTTTTTTTTAATGTTTAAACTCATTTTTTGACTGGATTTTATCTGTTAAGGTTCTGATGTTGTGCTCATCCCCAGCTTAAGGGTCTGTGGAGGCTATGCTCTTTTGTGTAGCAAGAAATTGTAAGTAAAATATCTGAAAGAATTACTGCGGCCAGTGATCTACCCTGTGCCTCTGAGTGGCTGAATATGAGACAAAATATTGCTGAATGTCACAGTTTACAGCCTGGCAACTTCCATTTATTTTAGTGTGCTGGGTTATAAACTGGTGCTTTAGGAACTGTGCACAAGTGTCCTGAGGTAATGTATTGCCAGATAAGATTCTCTGGATTGCTGGGTCTAGTCTGATTGAACTGGAAGGAAGCTGCAGGCGTGACTCTCTTTTCCCTCTGGAGACATGCTTCTTGCTCTTCGGGCTGTGTTACAAGGCCTGTGTGCCTCAGCCTGGCCAGGGCAGAAGAGAGCTGAGGGCAGGGAAAGGAAGAAAAGGTGTCCTACTTACTCCTAAGCATCCTCAGCATCTTGAAGCCCAAGAGACATTTTATAGTGCAAGTTGAACCAGTTCCAGTGGTTTTTCCTAACTAGTTACATCAGACGGGCCAAGGATAATTACTTCTTTTGCTGATTTTTTTTCTTTCAGCTTTCCTCCCCCTCCACCTTTTGTCTTGCTTTCAGTTCACCCATCTGCATCTGGTCTTGCCCAGGCAGCTGCTGCTCTATTTGTATGTTCCCTGGGGGAGCTCTGGTGCTCCTTTAAGATCTCCTGTTGCTTTGGGAATTCACCTTTTAGACATGGTGCTTCATTAGTCTCTCTCATTTATTTAGTACTGTGAGAAAAGATTTCCCCTCCCAAAAAGCAGAAGAACGAGTTTCCAGCAGTATGTGCTTGAGAGAAGAGTGTTTCTATGTAAATAGAACAGGTTTAAAAGCCATTGGCAAGGAAGCAGCTGGAGAGGTTTTGAAGGAATATTATTTGTCCGAGTTGGCACTGCAAGGCCCTTTGGAGGCTAAGGCTGAAGAAATTCCCCTGCTCTTTCTCTCTGGGGAAGGTTTGTCCACTGACGAGTGACCATGCTGCCCCTGTGCACTGTTGCCTCTTGTCTTGTGCCTCGGTCTCAGCACAGTTGCTCCTTTTTGTTGCATCTCGTTAGAGGAAAAAGAGCCATTTGGGATTTGTTCAACCATTGGGTTCTGCATTTCCTCATCTGCCGCCCCTCTCCCCTGCCGGGCGTTGTGGGAGAGTCGTCCCCTCTGCAGGCGATGGTGGGAACGACTCTGGCCTCACTTATCACCAGTGACAAATCAATGGCAGCCTTCAGAAAGCTGGCCCCCAGGATCCCCGCTCTGCCCAGCTCTGGAGCAGTGGGAGGCTTCCCTGGTGGATAAAGAACTCCTTGCAGTCCTGACTTGTTGCCTTAAATCTAACTGAGGAAACCTTTTCAGTCTCTTCATCAGTGCCCCCCTCCCCTCACGATTTGTCTTGGGGAGGGTGGCGGCTGGTGGAAGGGGGGCACATGGGGAGGTGGGGGGAGATGAGAGTGGGAGAGCATTGGGGTTTGTAACACTTTTTTCTGTTTCCTTTTCACAATAGCCTGGCTAGTGCATGCAGAGCTGGGCTCACAAAGCCTCCCTGAAGCGCCTGGAGTCCCGCAGGGCTCCTCACAGTGAAAGTTTGCTGTGTGTATTCCTACCAACAATGCAGCTGGGCCCAGCAACAGGCTCCAGCTTTGGGCAAATATTTCTACAGCTTTTCCTTAATCGCTTTCGAGGGGAGGAGGGTGAGATGGGTTTGAGAGGTAGGAGGGCGAAAGAAATTTTGTATATGCAAGGGAGACAAAAATAAGTATGGGTAGACAGATTTGTCTCTGGCTTCTGTGGTCCAGGCTTCTAAAAGGAACGTTTGCCAGCACCCATGCTAAAGCTAGAGAGAGTTTTGGGAGCATCACTGTTGGATCTGAAGGAGAAGGGAGATTAAGGCAGAAAATGCCTAGTGGTTTCAGCCAGTCTACTTTTTTTGTTTTTCTTTAAGTAGGAACCATAGTTGATAAGCCTCTTCTGTGTAGTTTAATCCAAAGTGTTGGTACAGACTGAAAGTACAGCTTTTTTGTGCTAAGTATGTCTAGCTTATTTCTGCTTAGCTGTTCTATAGGGTTTGTGCTTGATTTCCTGTTCTCTCTATTACCTATGAATTATCTCTCAATTTCTAGTTTATTTTATCTGGGTCACAGCTCCAGACTGGGAGAAATCAAAGAAGTGATGCTGCTTTAAAGCAAACCGTTTCAACTTCACTCTCTGATAGGTTTTGGCCTTGGAGAATTCTTGAACCCACTACTATAGCCCTGGGATGGACAGGTAGGCTCATATCTGTGTGCTGGTTCTGTCCTGTTTCTAAAGCTGCAGTGTAGATACCTGAACAGCATGAAACTGCTTGACTGGGTCAAGAAGACATCATGTGAGCCCACTTCTTTGTAGCATTATGAGGAAAAATTATTCTGGCTACCTCCTTTAAACATTCCTTTCCACCTTTGTAGGGCTGGCAGCAAGCTTGGCATTCCCAGAGTGTGGAGTTAAATTCTTACATTGGTTAAATTGTGTTGCATGTGTATTAAAGGCTGAAATGTCATCTTAGACCTGATATTTGTGTTACAGCAGGAATGATGCCAGAAGCATAATCCTTGTTCCAGGTATTTTATGTCAGAAATTAAATTTGGGCAGGATATCCTTACCTGTGTCAGTGTTCTCCCAGAGCAGGGAGTGCTTTTGCCCTAAGGTCATAGATGCACAGATGCTTCACACTGAGCATAACTAGGGGCTGCACATATAGAGACTGAGCCCCCTGGGCTCTCTGTCCAAGGCCATATGCATGATGAGCAAGACTTCTGTGCAATGGTAAAGCTTAAAGGAAAGTTCTTAGCATGGATATAACCAATGCTTTTAAGTAAGGGTTATCCTTGTCTTTCATTTGGAGATGAGCATAGAATATGAATCCTTATTTGTAGGAGGAAATTACTAAGAGGCCAAATACAAATCTGAGTAAAAAGAATATAGAGTAACATCTGTCTTTATGGAGATGTTCAGGTGCCCTTACCTTTGCTAGCATCTGGTGACTGCCCCTTTGTTTTCTGTTACTGATGATGCAGTATTTGTAGAAGCATTCTATCCTTAGAGCAACTACTAGTGAGGCAAGGTTTGTAGGAAAAGAGAACAACTTCAGTTAGACCAACTAATGTGGCTGGAAAAACAAACAAGATTTTGGGAGCAGTTTGTCCTGAGAACTAAAATAGAAGCCCAGGTCTTTAAATTGAGCACAAGTTGAGAACAGTTGCTTTCAGTTCAGCTTGGCTGTGTTAGTGAATTAGCTATTACAAATAAAGTTCTGGATACTTCTGGAGCAGAAGGGGTATGATATTTAGGAGAGGAGTTGGTACATTAGGGGCCAAGCCTATTCTAGTCCTTGTCTGATTTTCTCTTCCAGTTGATTAAAGTTTTATCAATTTCTAACTTTCCAGGGTGAAACTTGGGTGAGGCAGAGAAGAGTTTCTGCTTAAAACTGTCTGTGAAACTTTAGTTAGAAAGGATTCAGTGAGTTTGGAGAATAAAGATGGAGAGTGCTTCCCTCCTCAATGTTTAAAATCTTGCCAAAGTACAAAAAAGTTTGAGAATTTAAAAGAAAATAAATTTAAAATAAAATAAATTAAAAAGAGATTAAAGAGAAAAAAAGAAAAAAAAGAAATCCAAAACCAGAAGAAGCTTAAGGATTCTTTGGTTTCTGAAATTCACCCATGAATGGTGGAGTTGTAAATACTTTTCTAGTATTCAAACGTTTCTAATATTTTAAAAAATTTTAGTTAGTACTTTTATGTGCTGAGTAGGAGTTAAAAATCCTGCCAGCAAAAGCCTCTTTGACACTTTCTGTGGTGGACGTTGACTGTCTAGCAACAGGCTTGAGTTGAACAGAACTCTGCTCCAATTATTGCCCCAAGTAAAGGGCTCCAGAGGAGCTGTGATCTAGAGAACGCCTTCTGAGAGGCTGCCCTCTAGTCTGAGTGCTTCTTTACTGATCTACAGGCCATAAAGAGGAGGAGGAGAAGGCAGCTGCAGGAGGCTATTTCTGTGTGCCACAAAGCACTGTTGAAGATTGTGTTGCAATGCAAGAAATAGCATGGAGAGCTGAGTCTGTCGTCCCATGAGGGATGCACGCAAAAGCAGTGCAGCTGTGTGGTGTCAAAAACTGAATAATACAATTTGTCTGCCTGGTCAAATGATTTCAGGTAATTTTAAAGGGTTAACTTTCTGGTAGCTAAGTGATTCCAATGGAAAAGAGATGTTCTTTTGCCATCATCTTGCACATGGCTTAAACTTACATGTTTTTACTCAGTGGGAGTAGAGACAAAAGTGACTGTGCTGGCACCTGATATGGACCTGAGTTTGAATTTATGGGCATTTTTCAGGGGAGGAAAAGAAAGAAAGAGTAAACTTTAGGAGGAAGGAGTAGCAGAAGAGAATTGGATTATGGAGGTAGGGAAGCTTGTTAAGAGACAGAAAGAAATGAGGGAATGTGGGCAGGTGGAAGGAGTGTTCTGGGTAGTGGGTATGAGATGGGACACTCATACCCTTTTCCTCCATCTAGCTCATGCCTCTAGCCTGTACCTTTTACTCCCAAGTCCCACTTTTCTCTAGTGGGAAAGCAGCTTGTGTCTTTCACATTCTTTTCTGTAGCACATCCTTTTTCTTGGAAAAGGGAGCCTTGCTAGTTTGGGAGGCCTGAGGCTGACCTGTTTGGCACTGTGTTTTACCTCCATATCACCTGTGTTACTCCTCTTTCCTTCTATAGTGTTTTACAAGCATCCAACCCTTGTGTAAATTGGGTTCTTTGGCTCTTCAAGTTGGACACTTGGAAACAGGGTTTCTGTCATGGGACTCTGTCTGCCAGAGATCTAGGAAACAGAGCTGATGAAACCATTTAAAGCAGTAAGATGTGAAGGTGAATCTGTGTTTATGGACTGCTTGACTGTTCTGGTGATGAATACCGTATAACAATTGTGCATTGAGTTCAGGAGTTTGTGTTGTAAATAAAGCGGAGATTGTGTGGTGCCATAAACGTACAGAAGCTGTGCAGGTGTATTTAATTCTGGGATTTCATTAAAGCTATTTCTAACTTGCTTATAATGGATTTTAAATGTCCTGTGTAATCAATAGCAGCTGGATTTTCCCTCTGAAGCATGCTGCATGAGGCACTGTCTTTGCCAGACTGTTGCTCAGTTGTGTATACCAGGAAGCAGCCCTTTTAAATCCACACCTGTGAGTCTAAATTTACTGAAATCTTCCAGGCCTTGGCCCCTCATTTCCCTTCAATGGAGGGAGAGCTGGTATTGGAGGGGTCACAGTGGGTCTCCTAGCATGGTGTTTACTGCTACTTTTGTAGTTAACCTGTTCCTCATGGACCATTCAGTGCTGTCTAATTTTTTACACTACACATTTCCTCCTCTGTTGAGGCGTGTGTGTGTGTGTGTGCGCTTGTGTGTGTATTACACACACACACACACACACACACACATATATTTGCATATAATATAATATTTTTCTTGGAGTTGTCCCATAGCAGTTCCTTTCTCTTTCTGCTCCTTCAGGAAGAGGAGGTCCAAGTCTCTCATAAGACTGTGCTTGCAGCCTCTTTCAGCTCTTTTGACCCATTCCCTGGTGAATGAAACTGTTGGGTAAAGGCCACAGGTCTGCCGATGAAAAACACAGGGAACATGGGTTGAGATCCATGTTAATTTCCCCCGGAAACTGCCTCTCTGTAATTATAGTTCCAACATCCTCCAGAAGAAAAGGTCCCTAGCCCCGCTGGCAAATTTGATGTTCCTTGCAGCAGGGAAACCAGGCGTGGAGTGGAGCAGGTCAGCTGGGGCTTGAGAATGCTCTCCTTCGGTGTCTTCACTGCGGAAGGGGGGTGGGGGCTCTTGCTCTTCTCAACCCCCTTCTTGCCCCTTCCCTCCAACCTCCCAAGTAAATACAATTTTATTTTATTATATTGCTGCTGATCTGCTGTTGTTTTTGATACAAAAAAGGTGGAAGGGGCAAGAAGGAACGAAAGAGTCTGGCGACAGGAAGAGATGAATTGCTGAAGAATGACACTGGCAGGGACTATTGTTCATTTTAACGCTGGAGCAGGAGCAGAGAGAAACGTTCACACGCCATTCTTGGGCATCCTGCTGGGCAGGCTAGGAAAGGGGCATTCCAGCTGGTCGTGAGATTTGGCTGGACAGATTGAATTGGGCTGAATAGAATGCTTGCCGTTTTTTATTATTATTATTATTTTTCTTATAAAGAAACCCACTGATTAATTGCAATGGAACCCGATTAAAGGGAGAGTCTGAAACCCACACAGACATTACAGACATAAAGCTGTCAGCCTACCAGCGTGTGATGACTGGGCCTTAACCCTTTACAAGGCTAATGGGGGAGGGGGATCCTCACCGGAGTCAAAATTGCTCAGTCTGTGTAAACGTGTTTGTGTGAGAGAGGACTTGTGTCATTTGGGGAAGGAGTTGTGTGCACAGCAGGAGACCTGTAAACAGACAGTATCTCATGAAAGACAAGGGACTGAAGAATGAAAATAGGGTTTAGGGTAATTTTGTTCATGGGGAGGTTGTATGAGCGTTTGCTCAAATGTTACTGGCTATATTTTAATAATTCCGCAGAATTCAGTAGCCCTTGTCCACCCATATCTGTCTCTCTTTCTGTGCAATCGTGAATGTGGCAGTAGGAAAAATTCTGTGAAGAGACCTGTAAAGTTCCACAGACTGTTTGGGGAGTGTTGCAAAATAACTTGGTAGAAACATGAACATAAAAGGTAGGTAAGTATATAAAGGAATGCTGTTATCTGTGTGAGAACAAAGCTGAGCTCAGTTTGGGGACTGATGTGGAAAGTGGATGGCAACTTGGACATATGTTGTCTCAGCAGGGATGGGATGGAACTTCAGAATGCTTAGAAACCCCTTTCAGGGAGTGAAAACTCATTTTTATTATATATTGATTTAATCTTACAAGTTTTGAAAAAATTCCATATTGTGATACTTCCGGTTTTCTTTAACCTATTTATTTGCTCATCTGATGTAGTGTCTGGACATGGTTGAATGCTCTCTGCTCATTCTCTTTTTCTTTAATACTGTGTTTGTAGCTTGCTTCTGTTGAGTAGCACAGATGATTTATTCAAATAGACTCTTCAAGCTTTGAAAGGGGTCTCTGTGTCGCAGTGCAAGGAGATTGGTGGGGGGGCAGATGCTCTTGCCCCCCAGCAATGCTCAGCTTCAAGTGTGGCACAGTAAAGGATGGCACATAAGATCTCTAATGAGTGTGCTCTCCAGTCGTTTTATCTTTTTCTACAGCACCCTGTGCACATGTGTGCCCACTGACTTGGAAATATTTCTGTAGAGAAGTGGAAAGAGTGGAGATATACGGTTGGAGCAAACAAAGGTCCTTTGTAGGCTCTGGGAAAGTGATGGAGGGATTCCTTTCTGCTCTCTAAAGCTCCTCATTCCTTCCAATTCATAGAATAGTTAAGGTTGGAAAAGGCTTTTAAGATCAATGAGTCCAACTGTTAACCAGGAACTGACAAATCCACCCCTAAACCATGTCAATTAAGTGCCATGTCTACATGTCTTTTAAATACCTCCAGGAATGGTGACTCTACCACTTCCCTGGGCAGCCTGTTCCAATTCTTGACAACCCTTTTGGTGAAGAAATTTTTCCTAATAAATCTAGACTAAGCCTTTTGATGCGTAACTTGAGCCTATGTCCTCTTGTCCTCCTGCTTGTTACGTGGGAGAAGAGACTTACCCTCATCTCACTGCAACCTCCTTTCAGGGAGTTGTAATGGTCTCCCCTGAGCCTCCTTTTCTCCAGGCTAAACACCCCCAGCTCCCTCAGCTGCTTCTCATGAGACTTGTGCTCCAGAGCCTTCAGCAACTCCACTGGCCTTCTCTGGGATGCTCCAGCACCTCAATATCCTTTCTTGTAGTGACGGCCCAAAACTGGGCACAGGGTTTGAGGTGTGGCCTCACCAGTACCGGGCACAGGGGGACAATCACTGTCCTGGTCCTGTTGGCCACACTTTTGCTGATACAAGCCAGGATGCCATTGGCTTTCTTGGCCACCTGGGTACTGCAGGTTCATGTTCAGCTGCTGTCAACCAGCAACCCCAGGTCCTTTTCCCTGGGCAGCTTTCTAGCCACTCTTCCCCCAGCCTGTAGAGCTGCATGAGGTTGTTGTGATCCAAGGACAGGACCTGGCCCTGAGTCTTGTTGGACCTCATGCAATTGGCCTCAACCCACCAATCCAGCCTGTCCAGATCTGTCTGCAGAGCCTTCCTGCCCCTCCCACCCAACTTGTCTGCAAGTGAGTTACTTGATCCCCTCATCCAGATTGATAAAGATAATGAACAGGGCCAGGCCCAATACTGAGCCCTGGGGATCACCACTGGTGACCAGCCACCAGCTGGATCTAACTACAGTCACCACCACTCTCTGGGCCTGACCATCCTGCTGGTTTTCTACCCAGTGAAGAGTGCACTCATGTGAGCCATGAGCAACCAGTTCCCCCAGGAGAATGTTGTGGGAAACTGTGTCAAATGCTTTACTGAAGTGTAGGTAGATAACATCCACAGCCTTTAATTCATTCATTAAGCAGGTCACATTGTCATAGGAGCTTTCTGAGGTGGAAGTTGCTTATCTTCCTTTTTTTGTCCTGCATCTGTGGTCACTTCAGTCAGAATGTAGGTTGTGCCTTCACTGGCTTGGCCTCACAGGAAGCAGCTGTCAAATGGGGGAGCCTTCGTGCTCAGATCCTCTTGGGAAAAGAAAAAAAAAAGTCAAAATGTCATCTTTAAACTCTCTGTGGGGACATTTCTATTAGATCAAGTGTTTGAGTATTCAAGGAAGGGCATCATGCTAAGTTGTAAAATTCATCAGTAAAATGAAGAACATGAACAGACAGGATCCTGCATTATTTTCACTGCATCCTCTTCATGAAAAAGAGCCTGCTGCAAGAGTTATTCCTGCAGGCAGCTGTGTACATCCCTTTGAAAACACGGGATCTCTTGAGATCCTATCCAGAGATACTGGAATTACTCACTCTCAACTGACCAAGGATGAGAGTCAGATATGACGGTAGCTCAGCATCAGTGTAGCCCAAGGAATCAGGAATGACAGAGTTTCCTGAGATTCTTATTCTGTATTTTGAACATGGAGAGGGGAAGGTAGATATTAACCACTGTAGTGCAAAAAAACCTATGAGGAAGCAGGCCTTAAAAAGTCTGCTGTTCATGCAGCTAAGTGGGGAGTTTGACAGGGGAGTCACTTCTGTACCAAAATCACTTCCCACATCTTCTTGTTTCTCTTTCTGCTGTTCATTTGCAGCTTCCTTTCCTTCTTCCTCGCCACCTACTAGCCCTGCTGTAGTCCTTTCCTGCAGCTCTGCTAACGTTTAACAAATTTCCCTCCAGTTCCTATGTTTCTTTTGGCCGTAGCTCAAGGCAAACTCCCCAGATCCAAAACTAATTTAGGGCTCTGAGCAACAGTAGCATTTAAATGTTGGCTTTTTGCCATCAGGCAGGCCATCTCTTCACTGAGAAGAAATCTAATTCCAGTGTTTATTAGATTAACAGTGGCCTCAGGACTGGACTTCCTTTTAATGTTGTCCTTTAAAGAATTGTGGGGCTAATACAGGAACTTGGGAACCCCCAGGAGGGTCTCAGGAGCCTGGCTCTGACCTTTTTTTTTTTGAGAAACAGGACTTGGATCTGATTTAATTTGGGTCAGGGAGCATAGGGGAGCAGACTGGTGAGGTGGAGCAGGAGGTGTTATTTTGACTTCCCAAGCAGTGTGTGTAAATCCTTCCATGTTTGTGCAATAGTGGCTTTGATTTCCTGCACGTTTGTTTCAGTAAGCTCTCTGGGGTAAGAACCTAGGTATGGAAGGGCAAATTGTGCCCTGGTTAAAAAGTGGACTGGGACTGGGTAGGATCTGCTTTAATTTCTCAGTTTGGCCACAAGCTCTTGGGGAAGTCACTTAAGGCTCAGGTTTCCAAGCATGAACACTGCCTGTGGTGGGAGGTATGAGTATTTTGTAATACTCAGAGTCAGGTCTAAATCTCTTAGGCCAGCTGTGTAAGGACAGTTAAATGTCTGATTTTCCACTGATTTTAATTGGCTTGGGCACCCAAATGCTCACAGTTCTGTGCTATTTGGCTTCCATTTTTTGCTCTTATATTGAAGATAATACTTCCAAGGTTTTAAAGAGGTGTTGAAATTGTTCATTAGTGGAAAAAAGCAACCTGACACTGTAACAGAGGCCACACACATACCTAGAAAGATGTGGTTCCATGACTGGGCCATTTTGCTTTTTGTGCATCTTTCTCTGCCTTCCTCAGCGCTGTTGCTATTATTTAATTGAAAGTGAAGCCCAATGTGAACAGTATGAAACTGACTGTAAGGGATCTTCTGGTGCTTTTCACTATTGTGGTTAATTTTTCTGGGGTGTGAGTATGAATGAACTGTGGAACTTGCAGATTTGTAGAGGCAGCACCTGAGATTTCCAGTTTAAGCAGAGGAAGAGTTTTATGACCACTTTCTAAATGTTGCAAAGTAGTCTGAAGTCCAGGTGCTGTGTGAGGTGTAGGTCGGTGCTTCATGGGCTGCCCTGAAAGTAAACAAATGTGGGTGGGCTAAACAGGGACTGATGCACGGTATAGCTGCCCTGCAGTTACCCCAACACTTACGTTCTTGTTCTTCCTGTTGGCAATTCTGTTAGAAAGAACTTATCCCACCTGAGCCCATAAAACATATTTGCATTAAAGTTGTGGTTTTGAGTGCACATGTGTGTGTATATGTGTGTGTATATATATTTTTTAAAAATGTTTCTGGTAAAGGTTTCATTTTTACTTTTAAGTTAATCCAATTCTCTGGTAGGCAGTGCAGTTGCAGTGATGTCTCTGTGGTTGTTGGTACCTCTGTCTTTGCCAGACCCAGCTCTGTTCTTCCAGCTCAGTCTGGCCAGTTAATAATTGCTCCTTTGCCCCCTCGTCCTCTGAGGGCAACATAATATCATGTGTGGAGTTATTTTTTAGAAAACAACATACAGAACAACTCTCTTTGTCCCAAGATAGCTCCATTTATCTTGTGGTTTGTGCTTTTGAAGTCCTCCTGCCCGTGGGATTGCAAAAATGAGCTCCTGCCTCCTTATTGCCGCAAAACCACACTGTGTATCCTATCCCTTCCCTGGAGGACTCCTCTGCTAAGCTGAGCTTCTGTGGTTGGCTTCCCAGTCTCTCGTGTGGCAGAGCTGGAAAGCTACAAAGCTCAGATGGTCCACTGCTTACATGAGGGCCTCTTTATAGAAGACCAAAATAAACTCCTTAAAATGATCTCTAAGAGAACAGTCTCTATCTATCTTGTCCGGGAACCTGGTCTTTTTTGTATCATGCTGTAATGATGGGAAGAATCTGACTGCAGCCTGCAAAAGCCAAAATGGGTTTTTTTGGGTCCAGAGTTGATGTCTTTGCACTATATGCCTGGACAACTGCAGTCCAGATAGAACCTGAAGTTCCTTGAAAAGGAAGACTTTTCAATGCTTTCACTTTTATCTTCTGAAAAGAACTGTATGGCTACTGGTATTGGTGTGTTCTGGGACTGATCAAGACAGAAGTCTTGAAGAGGTTAGACAAAAGAATCTTCTGGGTTTTGGAGAGAAATTCTGGAGGGTAGAATGTCCTTAGAGTTTGTCCAGTGCCTGGAGTATCTGAAAGATGAAAGAAGCTGTCTGATTATTTCCTGTGGGACAAACTTAGAGTAGTTCTAAGAGCCAATGAAGGGTGAAGCCTTGAAGACAGATCAAAAGTGGCTTCCAGATTGTGTTGTGGTTTCCAGATTGTGTTTAGCAAGGTTACTGGTGCTTTGTAAATCCAGAGAGCACTGGACAAGCACTGATGCAGTAATTAACAAAGATCATCAATGGTGTGAAAAGAAGCTAAAAGCTCAAGGATTTTCTGAATCAAAAAGAAAAGTATTTTCCTGAAGACTCTGTGGTAAGAAAGTGGCTGGATTCTGAATTTTCCTGAGTACATTTAACCTTATGACCCGAATCAAAAAATGCCACTTCTAGTTTTTCTTGGATCCCTGAAGCCTCCGCGTGCTACTTTTGAAGCAAAGATGGCAGTGGTGCTTCCTTCTCTTAGCTGCTGTCTTTTGACCATTCCATTTTCTTGTTTCCCCACCTTGAGACAGCTTAGCTGCTCATGGCACTGCTGGTAAATCAGTGAAGTTTACAGCCAGTAGTTTAAAATAAATTGGCATTAATTTCAGTTTTTGTTTATGCTGTGACCTCTAACTGGTTCCTTAATAGCCTTGGTCAGGGTTGGAAGCCATTACTGCTCAAGAGTATGTGCAGACAAGAAGATGTATAGCTATCCTGCATGAAACTGAAAACTCAGTGGGTTTTTCTTCGCTTGGTTTTAGCTCAATTTACATTTAGTTAGTCCGTATGTGGTGAGATTACAGCTATGTCTTTCTCAGCTGTTAAGCAAAGAATTCAGTGAAATCTCAAGGATGCTTGCAGCTTAGAAGAGGACATGACAGGAATGGGAGCAGAAGCAGAATAAATGTTGGAAAAGTACTGATTATTTGTTTGTTTGCCTTAGAGGTTAATACTTGAGTTATTTAAAATAAGAGAAGTGAAATAGAAGAGGGAAGAATGCATGTATTCAAATTATATCTTTATTTTTTCGTATTGTAGTTATGAGTGACAGATGCCAAGCTGGTTTTCATTAGGTCTTGTAGGCTGCTTGCATTCTTCTCCATTCAGTGAACAGGAAGGTTTGCAAAGCTTCAGAATTTCTGCAATAGCTCTGAGGTTCTGATTCTTCCAGGTTGTTTCCCAGAAGTGACAGAGCATATACTTACTGTGACTATAATAAACTTTTCGTGCTCCTAGAGCTGAGACAGTGTAAGGATCACTTCAGGATAATTACTTCAAGGATGAGAGAAACCTGTCTATGAAGTAATGGAAAAGTTAAAGGAAAGCTCACGGAACTTAAAATGCCAACATTTTCTGCCCCGTATCTGGGAAAACAAACTCCACTGTTTTGCCTCTATGAACTTTGATATGGGAGAAAGATTTCTGACAGTTAAATGACCTTCATTTGTAAGTGCTGTCATGCTAGTGAAACTTGTACGTGGCTGTAGTAGGTAAAATATATCAGAAGTACTTCTTTCCTGTGGATTATCTGCTTAAAACAGCAGGTTGCTTCTCTAGCAGGCACTTAGCAATTGTGAAGGTCATGTGGTAGCATTTCTGCTGTTTTCCTATTATATTTGAAATTTTAGTGTAGTGCATGACTCATGATAAATGAGCAGTAAATTGTTTGCCACCTTTATGGAACAGGAAGGGATAGAGGTTGTTAGTGTGTGGGTTTAAAAAAAAAAACACCACAGTGAAAGAAATGGGAAGTTATGTGTCTCATGTTGCTGAAGTGACTAATTCTTGCAAAGCATGATGTAGGCTTAAGGTAGTATTTTAAAGTGTTTGTCTAACATGTGTGTGTATTCTGAAAGGGTCTGAGTCATGTAGCTCTGCCCGTCAGGCCCTTTTGGTCCAGCTAGATATTCCCGTACTGTTCTAGGTTGGATGATGATGTTTTTGAGTGATGTTATGCAGTAACAACCTTTTATTATTCTGTCCATTTCTGAGTGGTATTCAATTTCTGTTTTAATGTGCTTGAGTGGAATGATCCTGCATGACAAGTAATTTAGTGCTGGGGGTAAGTCCCTTGGATTCTTTGTTGTAGTTCTCTATTGACATGCAGTTGCACAGGAGCTTGCAGCTTTGTAAGGAAATGCTACTTCATGTTAAAATCAGCAAAGCATGTTTCTTGATGGCATCCTTCAGGAATCACTCTGCACTTCATAATATAAAATGGATGACATGCTCTCTGCTTAAGAGAGAAAATCTACAGGTAATGAAATGCCAAGACTGAAGGGATGCTTTTAACATAAACATGAAAATAATTTCACAAGGTGGGAAACATAATGTTCCTGCTCCTTGGAATCCAAGTTTAGGGGTAGGAAAAACTATTTAGTCCACAGAGAAAATAGAAGTATTTATATGGTTTATGTGGGGCCCAATCTCTTCCAGTAAGGGCCTTGGAGGTAAGAAGCAGAATGTCAGAGGTAACATATGCAGCTTATGGCTTTCTGAGGTCTTTGTACCTTCATAGATTCTTGGTAAAACAAAAAGATGATCCCACTATCTAATGTTTTTGTACACACTTGTAGAGAGAGTAGGAGAACCAACATCTTGAATTCTGATATTTTGAAAGGCTCAAAGCCTTGTCTAAAAGGGCTGCTTCTGTTAACATTGGACATGATGTCTGAAGCAGGCTGATATGGTGCTTGGTTTCTTGGATGTCAACAGTGATTGACAGGCTGTTGTGGAGCTACAGAACAAAACCTGCATTTTCTACTCTCCTGCCACTGCCAAATGTTTGAGGGAATTTGGTAGCTACAAAAAGGGGGACATTTGCCATTTAACGGCTATTAAATATGCAAAATGTATCACTGTATGGTCACATTTCAGCCAAAAGATCTGGAAATTAGAGTTGAGTTGTTTTACCAGGTTTTTACAAAGTAATTCTGGTGTTCCCAGGAAAGAAGCTGCATATTATTCTGAAGAGAAGGCTGGGGGAAAAAGGTCACAGAATGGATCACGTTGGAAGGGACCACAGAGGGTATTCTGGTCCAACCTCCTGCTCAATCAGGGTCATCCTAGAGCACATGACACAGGATTGCATCCAGATGGTTCTTGAATATCTTCAGTGAGGGATACTCCAAAACATCTCTGGCAACTGTTCCAGTGCTTGGTCACCTGCACAGCAAAGAAGTTCTTATGCTTAAGTGGAACTTCCTGTGCATCAGTTTCTACCCATTGCCTCTTGTCCTGTTGCTTGGCACCACTGAGCAGAGCCTGGCTCCATCCTCTGACCCCTTCCCTTCAGATACTGACAGACATTGATGAGGTCCCACTCAGCTGTCTCTTCTCAAAGCTGAACAGGCCCAACTCGCTGAGCTTTTGCTCATAAGAGAGATTCTTCAGCCCCTTAATCATCTACATAACCCTCTGCTAGACCCAGAGGTCCATGTCTGTCTTGTGCTGAGGAGCCCAGAACTGGACACAACCCTCCACGTGTGGTCACTCAGATACAGCTTCCTCTGTCAATTTGAAATAGTTGTCATTTACCTGTCATTTGCTTCATGCCTACTTTTGGACAGGAACTTTAGGCTGAGATTTTGATATGTTTAACATGCTTTGGTGGTTGAAAAGTTCCTGTTTCTATAGTGGGACTTCATGTGTTGTCCTCCATGAGCTACTTCCATAGTCAACTAAGTTGCTCAGGAAACAGAGGATAATATATTGTCTATTCAGAAAAAAATTCATGGAATTGGTAGTTGTTGCCTTTTGTCTGATTTCAAGAACTAAATAGTCAGCAGGGAATAAAAATACACCATGTTGGTTCAGGCTTCAAACAGAATCTTTCTGGAGTCTTGAGGGAGCTGTGTGCCATAACACACCTTTGTTAAATGTTTTTCTACTGTGATTAGAATATGTTACTTAATTTCCCTGTACAAACCTCAGTATGGACCTTAATCTTATAGTCCACTTCTGCAAATGGGGTGAACGTTTCTTCCTCCATGATGTGACATTTATGCATATTTAGCTTAAAGTATTTTTTGTCTGCCATGTTGTGTCATAGCAGAAACCAATAACTAGTCTTTTATTATTGCTCCTTGATTTTTCCAGGCATTGCTGCATCTCAACTTTTTCTATTAATTTGTTCAGTCTGTTTCAAATTAATTTCCACCAGATGCACTAGCTTTAAAAATATATTTTTTAAAGGCTGAATCTTAATTTCCTTCCCATAATTCTAATCTTCTAAGGTCCCTTCTACATTATTTCTTTTTCCTCTGTTGTGTTTGGAGGAGAATATTTCCTATTTTGGTATCATTTGCAGGCTCCTTTAACTTGATACTTACTCTTTTTTCCAGATCATTAATGAAGTTACTTAATGGGGCTGGATCTAATGCTGATCCCTATAATACCTACTAGCTATCTCTACCCCCTACCGCTTGACTTGCTGCCATTTCTCATTATCTTTTGTTTATGGTCCTTCAGCTGACTGTTTTCATCTTTGTTTGCTCGTAACCCAGCCAATTTGAGTAAGTTTTTGAGTAGGATTTCATGGCAATAATAATGCACCTTCTGTTCAAAGACTCTGTATATGTAGAAACAGATTAAACATTAAGCCTCAGTACATTGTGGTGGCATAATAGTAGTATAACCACTTCTAGAAGGGAAGAAGTAATTTTGTCAAGTACTGTAGAAGATATGGATAGAGTTAGGACAAGTATCTAGAGACCTCAGATATAGTCACATTGATTATTGCAAGGTGCTGATTTGTGACTTTAGGGATTTGGGAGAAGGAGCTGTAACAATTGCTTCTTGTTCCTTGAGTCTTTTTATGTTCAAATCAAGTGCTTTTTCAGAATTTTTTTTCAATAGTTGTTTTTTGTAAGTGCTTTCCTATTTCCTGGGTGCAGGTAGAGGTTTTCAGTGGGATTGCTGGTCTTTACTTCTGTGGGATCAGAATTGGGCTCCAGAGACTCAGACATGTTTTTAAAGTCCTCCTATTTCTCTCCCCATGTGGTGTTTCTGAAAATATGGCTTCTGTTCCAGTCTTGCTCTACCTCAGTCATGCACCCATTGCACTAGCACTAAGTCAGTTTGCACTTCGTTGCACCCCTTATTTTCTTCAAGTCCTAATTAGCAGATGCCTTCTGGAATTTCTCTTCCTTATGCTTTCTATTCCTTGTGCTCATATTAAGTGTAACATTTTTGAGGTCTAAGGTGTGTGGTTGTGCAGTTTAATATGGCAACTAAAGGTGATTGTGCTTGATAAGGTGCCTCTCCCTAGCACTTTGTTCAGTCACGTGTTTAATTGAGAACAAGCTGGTTCAGGATTGAGGTATCCCTGCTTTTTCAAATTGAAAGGGGAACTTCTAGGACTGGGAAACTTTCATTCTCACGGGGAGACTGCCAAATTAGGCACAATACTCCATTACCAAAAAGCTGTAACATCTTAATTTTCTCTTCTCTGGTTCATGTGGTTTTGTTGAGGGTTTCTTAGTTTGGTTTTTTTCCTTAACCTTACCCCTATCACATACTTCCTCAAACAAAACTGTAACAATTCTGTTTAAAGCTTTGAAAACTTTAGGATTGCTCTTCCTAGTGATGTTAACTTTAGTCTAGGCAGGCTGCAACAACTTGAAGACCATGCGGGTACCCAGTCAGAACTGCTTCAGATGCTTCTATAATGGGAGTAGAAAAGAAGAGAAAACTGTTGGCTTTTATCAGTGCATGGTGCCCCTTCTGACATCTGGCTGTTGTGCTGTAATGTTGCCTTTGCTGTGTCTGCCAGCAGAGCTCTGAGTTTAAACAATGGTCAGAAAATCCCTCTTCTAAAGCTGGATTAGCTGTACTTTTTCCTTCAGTGGAAACTGCTATTTGGGTAAGAGAGGAATCCAAAATTTTCATTTTCCCTCAAGACAGGCAAGCAAATAAAGCCGAGCTTGATTGCTGTAGGGATTCAGGGAAGTTCTGGATAAAGAAGGCAAGTGTATCATCTGAACTATGTTCAAGACCATCTGATATGTCCAACATCTGCCCTTATCAAGGTGTGTTATGTGATGGGAATGCAAAAGTGTGTCTGGCCTGGAAGTGGAGAAAGAGAGAAAATTGTTATCTGACACAGGCCTTCTAGCAGTAGATGGGTGAGGTGCTAAAAAGGCTATTAAAGGCTATGCTGCAGAATTCACTAATTTTAACCCGAAGTAAACAATCAGATGCTTGTGAGTTCTTAAAATACAGAAGAAAGAAACAGTGCATCTGTTAGAGCCAGGGTAAAATATTCTGATGCTTATTCCTCCATGTTGAAGCAACAGCTTGTCAAAGGTTGAGTTGCTGCAAAATAGTGTTAAGAGCTGCCATGTGTCACTGTACTGAAGAGGGAGAGGGTTAGTGGCTTTCTTTTTGGAATAAAGCATGCCATCAGGACTTAAATGAAACAGTGTTTTCATCCTTCAGCAGAAATCTGCTGTTTCTATCAAAACAACAGCTAAAGAGTCCAGTTTGGTTATTATCCTGTCTACTTAAGTTTCCTTTGTAGTGTCAATATTTTTATGACTCTGGAAAATACGGGGCTGCTCTGTAATAGCTCTGAGGGTTGCAAATGACCTTATCAGCAAAATGAAGCTTTGTATATTAGGTTTTGCTTTATGGGCTATGTTGTTTGGCCTGATGAAGAGTTGCTCAGAGGTGAGGGAAGCAGAGTAACAACGTGGTGCTCAAGCAGCCCTGCCCCTGACATCTCCTCCACCCCCCGAAAAAAAATAAAAAAGTTGTGCAGAAATAACAGGATGATAATTGACTTCTGCTTTTCAGCCAGAAATGACGTAACTGCTTTGCCAACTTTAGATATAAAATTACATCGATTCTAACTATTGTTTTAAGGGGGGTGGGGGCAACTCACTCACTCACTCTTCCTTAGGAGACATTTCATTTATCAGATAAATATGAAGATGTGGAGGATATTTGGAAGGAATCTGAAGAAACTGAACATACCATGCTAAATTTAAGGTGATGGCAGATGTTAAGTGTGAGGCCTGTGTTTAGACTGACTTCCTGTTTTTAAAATCTGGAAGTTGTTTGTATACTTTGCCCAAAGACAATTTGGTTACTGGATCCTGCTGCTGTGCATCTGGAGGGAACCAAACTACAGACAGTGAAGATGATTTTTTGGTTGTTTATACCCATGGGCAAGTGAGAGAGTAGGAAATTTGTATTGTGGTCAGATGAGGTATCAGTAGAGGCCAGGAAAGTTGAGTGATATCAGCTCAGTACAAGGCAATATCTCTGTTTAGCTTTATTGTATTGTTTTGTATATATTTCATTGCTAAAATACATCAGGGTTTTGCCTCCTGCATATGTGGAAAGATTTTTGAATATAGAGAGTTAGTAAATGCCCAAGCCTATAATGTGACGAACAGTTTCAGGAGCAATATTGGTCGTTACTAAGGTGCCTCTCGTTATTCCTGCTCCAGAGTAATGTGCAGAAGTGCAATTAGATATGTCCGCTTTGATTGTTGGTCCAGTTGCCTGAACAGCAAGTGCTGATTTCCGTCCTGTTCCTGGCTTACTGACTAACTGGGGTTGAAATGTGACACTGGAGCTTTATATGTGCGCTTGGTTAGTCTTATGTCTCACGCTCCCAGTGTTTAATGGGAGCTGGAGGTAAGAGAGGAGATCTTCTGCTAAGGCTTCTCACACCAAGTGCACCACTTCCGCTTGGAATTGGAAAAAACATGCTTCTCATCTTTATCCTTCCTGACCCTCTACTGTTACAGGTACAGTTACAGGGTAGTGTCACTGGAGCTCTGAGCACTGGGAAATAATCATGAGACACCAAAGGTGAAATACTATCCACACTGAAATAATTGAGGAGATTCCTCCTGTCTTCAGAAGTGCCAGCTTTCATTCACCTTGTTCTTTTTACTGGGAAAGACTAGCCATCCAGGATTGCCTTCTGATACTGTTCATAGGTTGAAATTGGTGTGCTTTCTGAGCAGTCATGTGCATTACTTGTCCAAGTGTACCAGAGCTGATCATGATTTATAATGACTAGAAGGTTAGTTCCCCTAAAGGTGACAAATCACAAACCATTAGATTCACAAAGGTCATAATTTGAAATAGTTAAACAAAGTATGCTTACATAATAGCACTACAGATCCAGATCCAGCTAATGCATATGGGCAAGTGTTGGCATCTGGGTCATAACGGTGTCCTTCAGCTTCCAACAGTTTCAGTAGCATGGTAGAATCACAAAGCAGAGATGATGGAACATAGCAACTTTAATGAGGTGAGAAGAACAGATTTAGTATGTGTATGCTTATATATAACCTAATATTAGTAGCAACTTTGAAGAGAACTGTGTTTGACAATACAGCAGATTAAGTTACAGTTTGCAGGCTGGGACAGCTGCACTAATTCTTTCTTTGCTGTTGCAGAGCTGTACTGCCATGCTGCTCGTGGGGAAGGGCAGCAAAGCTGGTGAAAGGATTAAAGAACAAGTCTTTTGAGGAGGGGCTGCAGGAGCTGGGTTTGTTTAGCCTTGAGAATAGGAGGCTCAGTGAAACCTTATCACTCTCCACAACTGTATGGTTTAATGGTGGACCTGGCAGTGTTGGGTTAATAGCTGGACTTGGTGACCTTAGAGATCTTTTCCAACCTAAATTCTAGTGGTCTTGTGTACTCCAACGGGAAGGGGTATTGGAGCTTTGAGTAGCTGGAATAAGTGTTTTGCAGTGCTTTTGAGGATGATGGTAGAAAATTGCTTTGGAAAAGGTGATTTCAACAGCAACTGCTTTGGAGACAATATGCAACTAGTTCAGCCTTTTTAAAAGGTTACAGTAGAAGATGGTTTGTCCTGAATTTTCTGTGTTGTCAGTTTGAAGAAAGCTGTTTGATTTTTGTGGGTGGTTGTGGTTCTTCTGAATTTCACTTAGTTTATTTCCACTAGTCTGAGATGTTGCATAGATAATGCATTGCTTTTCCTTAGGGATGTCTGTTGCTTTTTTCATCTTCTGACTATATCACCCATCACCCATTGCTGTCTTGTTGACCCAGCCTTTGCTTTGGCCCTACTTGGTAAGTCCTCTTGAGATCTGACTGCTGTGCCCTCTTTCATTCCTTATTCACCTCCTGTTCTTTTAGCCTTTATCCCTTGTTATACCAGACATTAGCCGCTTTCTGTACTGTATGCAGTAATACCTTGAGATGTGTGTTTTGTACTAAACCTTTCAAAGATAACTTGTAGTGGACATGAGGGAAAGAATAAAAGGTTGTTACGCCCATGACAGACTGAATAGAAATCCCACGACCAATTTGTTGGCGTGGTTCAGCAGCTTGTGGATGTGCTTGGAAAACAGTTTGTAGTAAGGCCTTGCAACCTGCAGTGTAGCATTTGGGAGTGGGCAGCTGAGGCTGGCAGAAACCTTTTCAGCCAGTTTTGTTGCAGAACAAACACAATGTAATCTTTTTTCAAGGAAGAAGTGCTTCCCCTCTCAACTTAAATTTTTGCTTTACTTGCACAAGTGGATGTCATCACTGCAGGGATTTCTGCTGTTGAAAGAGTTGCAAAAGTATTACATCCATTTTGTAGATACTGCTTTTCTCAATTAGAATGGAAAATAAGGAATTTATGAGGCTTGTTTTTTTCTTTTTGCTTAAATTGATACTGTTTATGGTTAATCACAGATACACTAGATGTATGAGTGAGATCAATGACATCAAAAAGCCTGAAAATAGTTCAGTATGTATATGATTACCACTTGGGGCAGGTATTTCTCTGTAATTCTTTCCTTATGATCCATTGTTTAATCTAAGAGCTTTAGGTTTGTTTGAATTGCAGAAAGAAGGAACCATGCAAAAAAAAAAAAATCCAACTAGACTAGCCTGAGGGAGATTATGATTGATAGAGTAATCATTTGTTTAACAGTGATATTGGTTATATAGATTGTCTAGATAATGTCAGTCAGAAGTTCAGGCATGATCTTTTCCTTTTTTTGGGGGGGGCTTATGGCTTGTTCTCAAGGCAGAGATTTTTTTTAAGAGAAAGTGTGGGCTAATATCATAAATAGTTGCATTTACAAAGGGGTGAGAGTCAAGAGTTCTGTTAGAGTATTGTTCTGAAGGAGAGGAGGGCTGGGAGGTCCTTAGGCTAATTTTAAGGCTGGAAAAAATATTCTTATCAGTTTATATATTGACATTTGGACTGCATTTTCTTTTGCTCAGTTTGTGAAGCTGAAAATCCTCTTCCTCTTATAAATGTCAGTTATGTGCAGCCTAATGTCACAGTTAAATGTTTATAGGTAAACAAGAAAGGATTTTTTTACCCTCACTTTCAATGGAGTCTGAAATGTCTAAAGTAGTGACATGCAAAAGGTTTGCATCTGAAAAGTTCAGGGTCTGGAGAAGACCCTTCAAATAGCAAGGATTCTACTTCAGAGAGTTTTCCCTTGTATTGGGGTGTCAGAACTAAGTGAACAGCAGCAGCAGTGCTGTGGTCTAGGACTAGACTGAGTTTGTAAAATAAAAAGGGTGTTTTGATACCTGGCATTCCTTGAGTTTGTTTGTGATTAGTGCTGAGTTATTTTTCAGCTGATTCCTAGGTCCTTTTGGCAGGTTGCACTGTGCTGTTGCCTTCAAAGAGACCCTTTCCAAGAAACTGTGCATAGTAATTGATCTCCAATTTCAGTAGTGTGAGCAAGGTGAATATTTTCCTTTGCAGGGGAGGATGTGTTCATACACAGTAGTGTGTACATCGAGAAAAATTGTGATGTCACTTTGTGCCTAATGTTTATGTTAAAATAGATAGCATCTCTTCAAAACATCTTTCTTTCTTTCTTTTTCCTTCCTTTACAGGTGTTACAAGTAGCACTGAGTGCTCCTGTGGACGCAATCATTTTACCTGTGCAGTCAGTGCTTTTGGTGAATGCACGTGCATCCCTGCTCAGTGGCAATGCGATGGAGACAATGACTGTGGGGACCACAGCGATGAAGATGGCTGCAGTAAGAATACCATCCTTGACTTGTGTTTGGGAAAATTCAATGCCTTTTTCTCTGCAAGTGCTTCTCTGTTTTACAGGCACATACTACCATTTGTATGACAAAGGTTTTTGATTGTAGATTACCTACTTTGGCTGACTCAGAGTCTAACAGAGCCATTGTCCACTGATATAAAACACAGTGAAAGCCCAACTTTGGCTTTTTTTGCAGCTGGTTGGACATGAATATTTTAAAGGGAGAGGGGGGACAGAGAAAAGTACCTCTCGTTTTTCCACCCTTGCACTATCTGTGAATTAAATAATATGATTTTGCTGTAAATATTAATGGAAAATAAACAGTGTGAAGAGCCATATTGAGGGTGTCTGCTCTCTTAAGTAATATTCTAGTTTCTGTCCTGGCTGCACTATGAAGGGAGGGAAAGGCAAACACTGAAATCACGTAGATTGGTCATGGGATCTGCTGAGAGAAGGCACCTTGCAGCTACTGTGTATCTGCATAGTGTTTGCGTCTGTGTAGCTGAGCTCAGCTAGGTGAGAACTGATCTGAAATGTCACTCTGAGTGGGTGTAGTGTGATACAGATGAATAGAGAAAGCTTTCCATGGAGACACAAGTAAGTTCCTTTTTTACCTCATCTGTTGGGATTCCACAGAGCGTGGTAGAATTGAAGGGTAGAAAAAAAGGCCTGGTCTCATGAAACTCCTTTCCTAAAAGTTTCCCTAGAGCTGAAAACTTAAGGCTCCTGTCAATGAGCAGATGAGAGAAATTTATCTTCCTCTGCTGGATCTTTCTCTAACCTTCTCTGGTTTCTGCCATTGATTACTGTATGGAAAGAAGCTTTCCTCATCTTTTAAATATTGTCCTAAAGAATCTCTTCTGCCTTAAATATGGGAGATGTCCACCCAGCTTTGTGAAAATTTGCTTCCCTCTCAATTCTTGTTTCTTATAATTTTGCAAACACTGAGCAACATGAAAGACCTTGAATCTGGAGGAGGTAAGGCATATCCAATAGCTATGCTGGTCTTATTGGCTTCTTACTAAGCACAGAGGAAAATTCCTTTTTTGTGTGTTTTTTTTGCAGGCAGACAGGCAGACGAGGAGATGGGGGGTCTTGGTGGGATTGTTTTGACTTTTTTGGTGTGTTCAGTAACAATTTAGACAAGTGATACTTGCTGATGTGATTTTCTTTGTAATTCAACAACTTCCAGCACCAAAAGTTTTAATCAGGCATGGTAGGACTCAGGGGCAGGAGAGATAAGATCTTCCATAGGAACTAGCAGGAGGTGGTTCAAAGCTAACAAGAATTGCTTCATTCAACATATGCTTAAGCTGTGAATCTCCTTGCCACAAAACATTGAATCTGGAATTTCAAACATTCACAGACAGCAATCTGACAGGTTTATGGATGTGTAATTCACTAAGGGCTGTTAAAGGTGAACATGCCACCTTTTGTTTGGGAGGTCTTTGTGTTACAAATAGAGGTAGACTTTGTGTTTTGAAGAAGAATATTTATTTTCATGCTACTTTTTTCCACTCTTTCCTTGGTATATAGTGATGCATCATGTCTCTCTCTCTGTGGCCTGAAAGACAGGAAACTTTTGGTCTTGCACAGTAATATATAATATATTAAGGAGATCTGGTCTGTATTTATTTGAATGGAAGCTGTATAAACTAGGAAGCAGAACTGAACTGTGAGCAATCTGCTGATATTCTCAGGCGCTGGAGGTTGGAAAGAACGTGAAATAGAGGTAGACATATAAGAGGCGGAATATAAAGTGATGCAGAGAATGTGGGAACTGGGTTTGACTTCTGTCTTTTTTAATTTACAGTTTCTAAGAAGGTTGGCCACTGCAGTTAAGACAACAAAAAAAAATTTCTATAAATACATTGGCAGCAAAAGGAGGGCTAAGGGGAGTCTTCATCTTTTGCTGAATGTAGAGGGTAGCATAGAAATGAGAAAAAGGGTAGTCAGAGAAATGAGGAAAAGGCTGAGTTACTTAATGCCTTCTTTTCCTTAGTCTTTAATGCCAAAAACAGTTTGCTTCAGGATACCCAGTTGCTTGATCTGGAACTTAGGGACAGAGAGCTGAGTGAAGCCCCCATAATCTAGAAGGAAATAGTGACTTGCTGTGCTAATTGGACACCCACAAGTCTATGAGCCCAGATAGGATGCACCAAAAAGTAATGAGGGTGAAAGAACTTGCCAAGCCACTTTCAGTCATTTAGCTGCAGTCCTGGTTCACTAGAGAAGTCCCAGTTGAATGGAGATTAGCAAATATAACACCCATCTACAAGAAGGGTTGAAAGGATGATCCAGGGAACTAAAGGCCAGTCAGCCTGACCTCTGTACACAGGAAGGTCATGGAGCAGATCATCCTGGTTCTGTCATATGACATGTCATATCACAGGACAACCAATGATCAGAACCAGACAACATGGTTTTACAAAAGATAGGTCCTGCTTAACCAACCTCATCTCCTTCTATGATAGGATGACTCACTTAGTGAATGAGGAAAAGGCTGGATCAAGGGGCTGAGACGAATTGTGTGAGGTTCAGCCAGGTGAAGTGTCAGGTCCTGCCCTTGGATCACAACAATCCCATGCAGCTCTACAAGCTGGGGGAAGAGAGGCTGGAAAGCTGCCCAGCAGAAAAGGACCTGGGGGTGCTGGTTGACAGCAGCTGAACATGAGCCAGCAGTGCCCAGGTGGCCAAGAAGACCAATGGCATCCTGGCTTGTATCAGTAATAGTGTGGCCAACAGGACCAGAGCAGAGATTGTCCCCATATAGTCAGCACTGGTGAGGTCAAACCTTGAGCGCTGTGTCCTGTTTTGGGCCCCTTACTACAAGAAGGACATTGAGGTGCTGGAACACATCCAGAGAAGTGCAGTGGAGCTGGTGAAGGGTCTGGAGCACAAAACTTCGGAGAAGCAGCTGAGGGAGCTGGGGGTATTTAGCCTGGAGCAAGGAGGCTTGGGGGACCTCATTGTCCTCTACAACTACCTGAAAGGAGATTGTAGTGAGGTGGAGATCAGTCTCTTCTATCATATCTCAATTGAAAGGATGAGAGCAACTGGCCTTAAGTTTCACCAGGCAAGGTACAGATTGGACATTAGAAAAAAACTTTTCACTGAAAGAGTGGTCAGGCATTATAATAAGTCACCCAGAGAGGTGGTGGAGTCATGGTCTCTGAAAGGGTCTAAGAGGTGTCTGGATGTGGTGTTTGAGGATACATCTTAGGGGTGGTTTAGGTTGATAATTGGAATAGATGGTGTTGAAGGTCTCTTCCAACCGTGGTGATTCTGTGATCTTATTCAGGACATAACTTGTGCTGTAGGTCTCTGCAATTTAGTGATATAAGAAAGCTAACATGTACAGAGAAGAACAATAGGTTGGACAAGAGATGGAAGGGGAATTAAAGAGCTCCATTTCTACAGAGTCGAAATGTGACTCAAAGGGAAGGACTAGAATAGGAGCTGCCTTTTTAAATATTGCATCATGGTAGAATAGATCCAAAGAAGAGAACTTTTTCAGCTGTCAGCCAGCAGTACTTGAAGTGCAATTTAGTGGAAAGAAGAAAGCATAAATGGAAGTTCATATTTCTATAGCATCCTTTGCCCCATTGCTTAAGTGCATGACTTCAGCACACACATGCAAGGTTGTAGTGGTGGAGCCCTAGGAACACTTACTCCATTGAACCTGTTATATCTTGCTCTGAGTAACTCATTATGAATCCAGGTAAATGATGCTATTCTTAGCTTGTAAGAACTAGATCAACTCTACAGTGTAGGTTTGTGGTAGTTGTCTGTGCTGTTTCCTGTCTTGCTTAGTTATTATAGCATTGAACCTTTCTGCCAGAGCAGGTTGCTTGCTAAATCCCTCCCTTTTGCTTGGCATACAGGAGCCTTGTAAAGGTGTACTTGTTTGTGGGGTAAACTTTCCATTTTCTTTGTTTGCTGACTGTGCCAAGCATAAACAGGGCAGCAGGAGTGCAACAGCAGGGGTGGGCCTTGAGCCCCTTGGCACAGCAACTTGAACTTTAAATCAGTTTAAGCTTCTCACAAATCAGCATTGATGCACATAGCGCATGAGAACAGTTGGTTCACCAATTTTTCTTTCCTTCCCTGGCTGTTTGTCTGTGACATGCATACAGTTTTCTGGTTGGAGTGAAATGTTGAGCTTCTCTGTTTTGAACTTATGGTTTTATTTATTAACTGAAATTATTAAATTTCTTCTATTACAAATACTGCGGTGAAGGTTTGGATTGTCCTGATGAAGTCATCCAACAAGTCCCAGATATACTAAAGGCCTAGTTAAAAAAATTCCTCAAAAACCATGGGGCTAGTCTAGATGCTGGAGTGGGCCCAGTTGTTTGTTCTGACTTATGAACCTCAGTCTGTGCAACCACTTTATATGGACTCTTCTGAGATGCTAAAGCTATTGAGATTCTTTTCTTGGAATTGTATGGATGTGCAGCTCTGCGTTTTACAGGCAGGAATTATAATATCAAGTAGATGTATTTGACTGGAGGAGTGAACAGATGTGTTTGCAAGGAACTCCACCTTTCCAATGGTCTGCTGCAAACTAGTTTTAGTTACAGGATTTTATTTCTTCTCCTCTGAATATCCTAACTTTCCAGAGAAATAAAGCTGCAGCCATACCTGTTTAAGGTGTAATTTTCTTCAGTGTGTCATATGCTTATATGTATAATGTAAGCCAATACAACAAGAAAAATGTGTTCCTGAGAGAGTTCTGTCCACTTCCTTGGGAAGAGGAGAGGAAAATGGGAAGACATGGGACTACTGGACTCCTGAGAAAGCAAGAGAGTGAAACAGGCTGGGGGTAAAGGTGAAAATTACTTTAGCAAGTCAAGATTCAATCTTGCATTTGTGTCTATATAATACTGCATATGTGCTTGAGTAGTTGATTGGCATTTGCGAAATTCCCTATTAATGCCATTTTCTAGCCTTGAATTGGTAATCTGTCATTTTGGTTAAAGAATAACAGCTTGAAATGTAGTGTGTAGGGTAAAAAAAAAGGCAAGATACTTGGCAGTGAGTGGAGTTACAGCTATGAAAAACAAGAGCAGACATGGGAAACACTCCTTTTGAGGGATATTTTCAGTTTTGAGATAAAATCGTAAAATATGGTGTGTTTTACTTTGGTTTCTAATGTTCTGTTGCATACTATAAAGCAAATTACCACTTCTTGAGTAGCTTGCACTAAATTTTTCCTCAACTGTCACTGTTTCTGCACGCCCCAGACGCTTTACACTTACATAGGTATTTTCCCATTGTTTTTGGGAGAGCCCTGCCTCTGCTTACCTGTGACAGAAACTGTTTTCATTGCCAGTTTGAAGCCCTGCTGTGATGGAAGCCAATTATTCTGTGACATGTTTGCTTCCTGCTCTGGATCATGTTTACAAGCCAGAGTGCTGTAGTAATAATAGCAATAAGCAACCTGCCAGCTGTCATGCCAGCTCCATAGACTTTGTCTGGTGTCAGCTCTCTGGCTTGCTGACAGTGTCTGCCTGGCTGCCCTGAGCACAGAGTAGCTCAGCTGCCTTCCTGCCTTGTGCCAGCAGAGACTCCTTTGGCCTGTCCCTAACGAAAGCCGCATGCAAGCAGAGGAATGGTTTTCATTCTGCCCTCCTGCACGCCCTTTGAAGTCCTGAGTGGTGTGAATGAGTCTTACTTCCTGTGGCAAGGGTGAAAGGACAACTGAGTAAACTTGGCCTGAGGATTGATAAATAGTTCTGTTTCTCATAAGATACACCAAATCTCCCCATAACCATCCCCCCAGAAGAGCCTTCTTGCTCTGAATTTTGAATCTGTATCATACATAATCAGCTTGTAAATATGTAACTTCTTGGGACGAAGACTTGCTTGCTTAGCTCCATGCACTGTTGTATGATACTTATTCATTTGAAGGGACTGAAGAAAAATGTACTTTTTACCTTAAATATTACTGAAAGTGGTCTGTTTTTTGCATATCGTGGAGAAATCAACACAGTTCCGGTTGAACTACAGCTCATTCAAGCCCAGTAGAGGGTCTCTTCCTTGCCAGGAACAGGACTATCAGTATAGCCTGCCCATCAGGCCCACAACAAAAATTTTTGAGGTGATGTTAGGAAAAAAATCTTAAAGGTCTTTTATTAAAATTAATGGAAGCTTTAAAAAAAAAATTTTCCCTCTGCCCTTCACTTAATCACCAGTCTTGAGCTCAGATGCAATGGCTCAGGTGAAGCTTTACTTCTAAACTTAAAGTTTTATGAACTAGGAACTCTTGTCAAGAGTTCAGTATTCTGTTGAAAACACACCAGTTCCCTATCTGCAGCTTTGTCATTTTCTTGGGCCTGGAGTATGTGTGTTTCCTTTAACAGGCATCAGAATTAATGCAATGGCCCCTCAGGCAGAGTGCTTGTGATCAAAGGGCTGTGAAAGATTGAAAGATTGGATGCTGATACTAATTTTTTTTTTTCTTTTCTTTTCTTTTTTCTTTTCTTTTTTTGTCCCTTTTGACCAGCAATATCCTTAAGTACAGTTCAGCAGTGCAATTGAAAACATTTTATGTAATTCTGGAACTAGATTTTCTAAAATGTTTGTTAGTAAAATGCAGTGTCTCCTTTTTCTTCCTGAGAGTGGACTAACCTCCTTTATTTTTGTCCCTGGACTTTTTGCCTGCTGTGCTGCAGATCTCAGCAAACAGATCTGTTTATGGGTATGTATGTGTTTATACACCTGCGTGAGTGTAGACGTAGCTGGGGGTCAGGCTGCGCTTCTCTAATGTAGGTAGCATGATTTTTTTTTTAAATTTACTTTTTACATTAAGTTCTCATTCTTCATGAGAATGAGAGTTTGTCTAATTAAGCAGCCCGTATTGTTCAAGCTGCTCTGCGTTCCAGAGCTCTGAACACCAGTTGCTTGCTGTCCTTGGGTACAAAGCAACCTGCTCACCACAGGCAACAGGGATAAAGTGTTCAAAGGACAGTGGGACGTGATTCAGTCTGCGTTTCACCTTATAAACTTCCCTTTTCCCCCGCCCTCCCCCTTCCCCTTCTGCTTGGCAATAAAAGAGTGTCCTGTGTAATAGGAGTTGGGAGAGGGGGAGGAATAGCAGGCTTATGATAGACCTAGCTTTGCTGAAACATTGGATGATGTCCAGTGTGACCATGCAGAGGGATGAGCTCAGGGAAATGGTTGGAAGTTCAAAGGCCTTTTTGTATTGCTCACTGTCAGTTGACAGATGTGCACTCTTTAGCTGTTGCTGCCCAGCCTAGTTCTTCCCACTGGCTCCCCTTTCTTGGGCTTGCTCCCCATCCTGCTTCTTGGCTCTGCCTGGGGCAAGTTAGGCCCTGTCTGTCTGGGCATTTGCCTGCCTTCAGCTCCATTCTGGGACTTGCCTTTGCTCATCTCTTTTAGGAAAATATTGTTCTTTGCATAGATATGGAGAGATCAAGCTGGAATTGAGCAGAGAAGGGGGGTTGGTGCTTAACTGTGTTTACTGTTGGCATTGCCTAATCCTGCTGTAAATACTGGTGAAAGCATGTTAGTACAATCTATGATTGTATTCTTATCAGTGGAAGCAATGCCTATGAAGGACTTGCAGCTGTCTTAGAAAGTAATACATATCCTTCATTTTACAGGTTGGAGAAGGGGGCTAAAGAGTCAGAACTGTCCCAGGGTTGTGCATCAATATCAAGCTGGGAAGAGAATATGGAGACTCAGTTTCTAGTCTTCTTAATGCTAATCCACCTTGTCCTTCAGCAAGATGAAGAGGTTTTGTTCCACCTCTGTCAGTGAAAAGAGTTCTTGCTGCTTCATTTGTATTGCATGTACGCATCTTCTGACTATGTGTTTTGAAACGAACTATATGAGTAAAAGCAATACACTTACCAGATTGCATAGCTGCTCCATGATGTCAGAACAAAACATAGTGGTGGTTGGTTGAGTGTCCTAAGCGTGACCTCCTAACTTTTGAATTTCCGCTTAACTTCAAATTTCCAAACACTGGATATATTTACAACAGTATTAAATATTCACTGTGGGCTAGTGATACACCCTCAGCTTTAACTTTATAGGAATAAAACTCATCCAAATATGAAGTAATAAATGGCCAACAGAAGAGCTGATTAGTAACAACCCTAGAGCCAAGGCCTGTACAGTGGAACTGGAGCCTGATGTGCTTAGAACAAAAGGAAGGAAACAGGAATATTTCTATATAAGCAGTGTGCTTTTTAGTGGGAAGAAGGGATTGGGAGGGCAGAGCTAGGAAAAGAGGGATTAGGAAGAGTGCCCCGATGTGAAAGCTGCTTCCAGAATTTCTTGTGTTTTCTTTTGAAGCATCTGTTTCTGAGCATTATTAGATTCAGGTTACAAGTTTATGTGGATCTCTGCCCTGATCCTATTGGTAGTTCCTCTGCTCTATGAGACATGAGCCCTCATTCATTAGTTTGAGTTTTTTGGTCTCAAGGGGGTTTGTGGCTTTTCTTCCTCCTTTAAAGAAGAGCTCCTGTAGAAGGGGCTTTAATCCCACCCTCCCCCCACCCCAGTGTTGTCTGGGCTAGCACACACTTGCTGTCTGCTGGGTTAGGAATTTGGTCCTCCTTTGTATATGGCAGTTTGTGTTTTGCTCTCTTCCCCTGTGCTTGAAGCTCGATTTTTATATCTAGGGGGAGTATGAAATTGGCTGAACTACTCCCTGTAGGGGTGGAATTTCATTTTATGTTGTTACCTCATGAAGGGATGCAGCAGTTCAGTGGGATAATGGTATCCACTCTGAACCAGTGCTAATGGCTTAACCCTCTGGGAGCCTGAAGAATTCTCCCCTGGAGAGTGAGCATGTAAATTCCCTTCCAGGTGGCTCCTGTGCAGTCCTTTGGTGATTAGTCATGCTAAAGAATATGCTGGGAGGATGGTCTTAGTCCTGAAATTGCAGCTGAGGCCAGGGAAGGTTTTCTCAGTGTACAGTGTTTGGAAACTGGGGGAGAGAGGTCTGATCTGTGGGACTGAGCATCTGAGTCCAAAAAAGTCTTGGTTTTATTTGGAAGCAGAGTTTGGAAAGTGGAGAGTTTTCTACTTCCACCTGCCCTGGGGAAGAAGAGGAAATTCCTTCTTCATTTTGCTGAAGCAGCACAGGGATGCCCAGAGAAAGTGCAATGTAAGGAAAGGAGTGAGCTATTGGAAGACCAGGCTGCTGTCAAATCTGTAGAGGGAAAATACAGATTTTTGTGCTTCCCTCTCCATCATACCCCTCTGTGGCCTAGAAATAGCTGGATATGACATGGATAGATATCTGCATGGGACAGCCTGGACATGATGGGAAGGACATTTTCCCAAGGGCCAGTGCCAAATTCTGTGAGTGTTGACAGCAATTACATCTGCAGCGATGTCCTCAGATACAGAAATGCCTGCCATGCTACAGGAACAGCTGAGAAGATGATCTGAATTTGTGGTTAGAAAAAGAGATGTTAGAGAAAGTCTGAATAACCATACCATTACAGAATGGGGGTTTTAGGACAGGCCCTTGGTGGGAAATGTTGGAGGACTTGCTATGGAGAGCAGTGAATGATTTCATATGTATAATTCATGCTTCTTTAATAGGTCACTGGCAGCAGTCCTGGGCCAAGGGGAAACAGAGGGTTGAGAAAGCTGGAAAAGCTGAAAATGTGACTATTTGTTCTCCTTATTAAATCATCCTCCTTTTGTGTGTGGCTGCTGTCTTCACCTTCTTTTTTTACCCACCTCCCTCCGCTCTCACTCCCACCTCCAGGATAATGTTGGCAGGGAAAAGTGTAGCAGCATAGCAGAAAAGGGCTGGCCTGCCTGGTGATAGATGGGAGATGCTGTCGGCAAGCTGGGCTGGGATAAAAGGGTTTCAGGCAGTAGCCTTTGTAGCCCTCACCCCTTCACATCACCGAGCAAATGTTGTTCTTTGGAGAGCACACCTGTCAGGAACAGTCTTGTGCAGCCCCTTGCCTACCACAGCTGGCAGCGCTTAAAAGCATGAACCTCTCTGGGTTGAGTGTTCCTCTCATCTGCGGGGGAAAGAACAGGGCTGATGCTCCCCCTTGAATTCCAGCTTTGTGGCTCCAGGCCTCTTCAAACACTGTGGATTTGTGGTTCCACACTATTGCAAACAGACTCCTGTGTAGGCAGGCATCATCCCATGTCTATCCCCGTCTTCCATCCTTTCTGGAAACCTTGAGCAAGGTTTGGACTCTGTTGTCCACACCTGAGATACAGCAAATTATCCCCAACGGGGGATCCCTGCCTCTAAGCTTCTCCTTCCAGATTTCTTAGACAAAAAACCTGGCAGTCCCCATGCTGAAACACAGTGTAGCATATTACTTTGTAAAGTCCTGTTCCCCAAAACATTGCTTTTGATAGTTCTCACTCTAAGGTACTTGCTGTGTAATAAAAAACAGGATGGATTGCACTGGGAAGCATGCAGGAAAGATGTTGATACTGTAAATTTGCTCATTATAAAACAAGTGCAGTTATGGGAGGACAGCAGGCTCAGGGATGAAAGGAAAAAGGAACTCAGTGGGGGAATTGCGACAGCTACTTTATTGTGGAAAGGTCATTATTTCTCTGGGGAAGAGAGAATGCCAAGCTACAGACCTACTCTGGCCCCCCATCTGAGGAACAGCTCTTCCTGATGACTTGAAATTTTGTCTTTTGTTTCTAAGAGATGTAGCTCTGCTCTCTTGGGAGGGAAGGAACTTTGTTTTCAGGAAGGAAGCTGGCTGCAGCTCCATGAGGTGTTTCTTTGCTCTTGCAGTGCTGCCCACTTGCTCCCCCTTGGACTTCCACTGTGACAATGGAAAATGTATCCGCCGGTCGTGGGTCTGCGATGGAGACAATGACTGTGAGGATGATTCTGATGAACAGGACTGCCGTAAGTCACCTATCTGAGGAAAGAGGGTGGATGCAGTGCCTGCCTGCTATGGCTGGGGAAAGTTACCCTTTTTATTACAGGAATGTAGTAGTTTGTCCACTGAATTGGACCTCTGACTTGTAATAAGCTGTATTCTGCCTCTGACAGTGGTGTGTACCTGTCAGCCCTTCTGCCTTGGCACCTGGCTTGCTGTTCAGCTGCCTGTCTTGGGGGAGGGGATGCTTCTCCATCCAGCTGTAGAACTGTTTATGCCCTACAGCCTTGCTAGTTAATGTCCCATGAAGCACTTCCCTGAGCTGAGCTCTTCATGCCCTCCCCTGTTAGTGGAAACACCTAACCCCTGCCAAATCCTACTGAACTGCCTGTCTGGCTGACTTCCTGTGGCCTCAGGTTCCACTGTCTGACTTTTCTGCAGTGCTGGGCTGTCACCAGCATCTTGTCCTTTCAAACAGGGCTCCTTGAGGAGAGGGAGGTGCTGTAGGGATACTGCCTACAAAGAGTTGTGTGCATGGTACTCCAGAGTGACTCTGATGGAGGAACCCCATCTCAAGAAATGAGAAAAGAAAGCTCTTGACTGTAAAGTATTTAATGTATTTCCATGCACTACATGCATGGAAATGAGTTCACTTTCTGATCAGTATACTCCTGATCTTTACCTGCCTTTTTGGGCAAAGGGCTGGGAAGCAAGTTCAGGGGTTGACATCCTGTGTGATGCTCTGGTATGTAGGACTAAGCTCAGTTTTCCAGTCTATTCAAATATATTCATTAAGAAAAAGGTATATAGATCTGGGTCTCTTTGGTTTTCTGTTTTTCATAAAAGGTTGAAATGCCCTCATATCTAAGACAACAGTGGAGAAGGGTGTGATCAAAAGATTTGGACACTAATGAAAGGAGAAATGCAAGGTTCTGTGCATGAGAGATTCCTGAGAGTTATTCAGACTGGCAGTAACTGTAGGAGGGTTTCTGTTGCACTGAAGTCCTCTGGTGCTAATTTTGCAGTCCCTTTCATTTCCTTACTGGTCTGCAGACAAGCTTCCGTAGGAGACTGGCAAGGAGAGTGGAATGAGGCTGAAAATACTGAGGTGTTCAGAAGAGGAAGTTCAATTTTTCTCTCTCCCTCTTCAGCGAACATGTCCTTTGCTTTGAAGACAGTTTTAGCATTGTTATGAAAAGAAGGTGGAAATACAATACTACCAGCAGTTATTTGTTAGATAATCATAGGGCCTATTAATTAATTTAAAAAGAGGCCTGGAATACCTTTTTACTGTGCAAAGTTATCTTGAGTCTGTCTTAGAACACATACCAACATAGGATGGGTGGGTTCATCTCTTTGTTCCAGCTACTTCCTTCAACCTATGTTCTCAAGTTTTAGAGCCTGCTGTACTGTTGGCATACGAATGAAGTGGAAGAGAGACACTCAAGAAATCTCCCAGTGGCTCTCCTGGTATTTGTTAGGGGAATCAGCTCTCCAGCAGCACAGTGTTCTTGGAGGATGATATTGCTTGATTTGTAACATATCACCAACCATGTAACACATTTGGTGTTCTGCAAGCTAAATCTTCTTGCCTTGCCTTCACCATGTCCCTGTTGTGTCCTTGCAGCTCCAAGGGAGTGTGAGGAAGATGAGTTCTCATGTCAGAATGGATACTGCATTCGCAGCCTGTGGCACTGTGATGGTGACAATGACTGTGGGGACAACAGTGATGAGCAGTGTGGTAAGTAATGTAAATACTGCCCTCGCAGCACTTTAAAAAGAGGTATGCAGAGTCCAGCCTGTGCAGTTCTAGGATGCCCTGTGCATGGCTAAGGCTCTGAGCTGGCTTTTCTGGACTGAACTCATGGGATATTCCCTTCTGAGGGCTGGCTGCTTAGGATCTCAGGCTATGTGGCTTACCTGCCAGGCAAAAAAAATCACTTGAGACCTTTCATTCCTTGACATGCCATTGTGAAGTCCCCTTGGATTCCTTTTGAATCCAGCACTCTGTGTCAGTTCAATGAACAATGGTTTTGCTCAGGCCCTGCCTGACATGGGTATGTATGGTTTAATGAGCAGTCTTGTTTGTGGGTGTCCTAGGAGCTTCAGGAGGATGGTGTGGTGTTTTCCTGGGTACTCTGACAAAAGCCAAGGCTTTGTTTACATTGCTGTCTCTACAGATATGAGAAAGTGCTCGGAGAAGGAGTTCCGTTGCAGTGATGGCAGCTGCATAGCTGAGCACTGGTTCTGTGATGGGGACACAGACTGCAAGGATGGCTCAGATGAAGAGAATTGCCGTAAGTGCTTTCCTTTGTAATCACAGGAAATAGCCCTTTGGACCTGCTCTTGCCTTGGGTATTGGCATGTTTTCTGCAGCAGAGATCAAAAACAAGTTAGTCCTGCCTGTACTGGCAGCTATGCTGTCTTCTGCTGCCTACCCCAGAGGGCACAAAAGAATGGTGTCTCTCTTGTGTTACCTCATAGGCATACTTTTTCTGTGCCTTGCTGCTTCTCTTTTCCTTCCCATAGCTGTGACCTTGAGTCAGAGCGGGAGGTTTATGCTTTATTGAATATGGCTCTCTATAAAACTGTAGGAGTTGAAGGGCAGCTGGAAGGCAAGAATACTATTCCCTTCTTTTTCCTCTTGTCTTATTCCTGACTGAAATTGTGGAAGCAGAGGGGTACTCTGCTTATTGAAAGGTACTGCACACTGCAGACACCTCCTGCCTGCCCAGTCTCTTTTCACATAAGTGCTTTTTGCAGGTTGCCCAAAAAGTGACCAATGCTGAAGGTGGGTGGGATGGTTGGGGAATGAGAACCCACAACAGTTTTCTTCCTCACCTTCACAGGCTTGTAGCAAGTGGGACAGGAGTTTGTGTCCCTTTCTAATCCACACTGCCTCTCTCCTGTGTCTGTGAGCACTGTCCATGTCTCTGGAACTTGCAGTGGTCCCTTCCCCCACCGTGCTCTCAAAGGCATTTTACAGAATTTGTTCTAGATAGCAGGAAACTTCAAAAGGCTCTGGGAGGGGGATGAGGGCCGCCAGCTCCTGAAGGGCAGGGGGAGTGGATGCATGGGGGAGTTGTCTTTTATCTCTCCAGATAATGAGAGTTGGCAGAAAGCCAGGGGCTGCAAACATTTCTAAGCCAGAAAAGGACTGTAAGAGGAAGCCAGCCTCTCTCCCTCTCCTTTTGCTCTTTGCCTTTCTTGTTTCCTTGCCTGTCTCCTCACCGAAGGCGATTAATAGACCCTCAGGAAGGGAAGAGAGATGTTCCAATGTTGCCTTCTGTGGCAGTGGAGGGGCACCCAAGAGTGGTGTCCCTGCTTCTCTGAGCTGGAATGCTATTTCAGTCCTGGCTGGCAGTTGTCTCTATAAGACATTTTAAGTAACTTGCTAAGAAGCTTAGTTTGGCTACCTCCTGTTCTCTTATCTTCATCCACGTGGTTGTCATCTTTTCTGTATCTACAATCATGCTTGTCATTCATCTGAGACAAGATGGGACTACACTCTTCTTTTTTGTGTGGGTTTTTTGTTCGTTTTGTTTCTTTTGGGGATGTGAAATACACAACATGTTAATTTAAGTCACTGACTTCATTTTCTCAAGGAAACCAAAACACTCAGGCTCCTTTGGTGAGAGCCACATTAACACACATTTTCATATCCAGCCACTGGACCCTCACTGAATTAAAGATCTTAGTTCATGCCTTCAGGCTGTGCCCATTACTTCAGGTTGGAGAGGCAGGTGTAGTTCACTTCCTGGATTACTCTTTCTTTTCAGTCTTTCTTTTCTTTTTTGTTTAACAGATTTATATTCAGAACTCCTCATTTGGGAGACTTGTATGCCTAAAACATACAGTGCATTCTCCAGACAGTATGAGAAGAGGTGTCATATTCTGTTGTGTGTGACTCAAAATATTTTTCATGCCTTCCCACTTAGTGTATTGTTGAACAGAGAGCAGTAGGCAAATCCTTGACCATTAGTTTATTTGGCTTTGTCCAGGGTCATCTCTCTGGCAGTGCTCTTTACTGAATAGGCATGGTTGTTTAGGAGAGAGCTTGAGTGGAAAAGGAAGGGGAAATCCTCAAAGGTCAGGTGCAGGCCTAGGCACCCTGCTGCTTGCTTGCTTCCTTTGGTCTTCAAGTGCTTATTTTGGTTAAAATTTTAAAAGAATCACTCCCTAGTTTAACCTTGCATTCTGACATGCCTCAGCCCTTAATATGGAGCTATGCCTAAGGGTTTCTTTATTTTTCCATCTGTTTTTCTATCTTTTTTTCAGATTTATTAAATAATTTAAACACTTTCTGGGCACTAAAACATAGTGTTTCAAGCATAATATGGGAGGTGACACTCTTGGATCCTTTTTGATGCTTTCCCACCAACTCTTCCTTCATAGCTTTTTGCTTTTCTAGACTGTAACAGCTCTTGAAAACTTTAGTCTTTATAGCCTAATATCCTTTATGGCCTAATATCTGATTTGTGTAACTTCTTTTTTTAATTGTATTTACTGGATTGTCTGCATTAGTGTCTTTATGGGTTTAACCTGCTTTTCAGTGAAGCAAAACCAGCATTTCTCTCAATAATACGAATCATGCAGAGATGTGCAGCAATGGCTAGTAATTTCCAACCCCTTTCCATTGAATACTTGCAAACCCATTATGGGACTGAGAAGGCTGCTTCTAAACTGGACTGTACCTTGTCACCTCACACATTTTTTCTTTGATTCCCTTGTTAGCATCAGATGTTCCCGCTGCCACCTGCAGCTTGGAAGAGTTCCAGTGTGCATATGGACGCTGCATCTTGGACATCTACCACTGTGATGGTGATGATGACTGTGGGGACTGGTCTGATGAATCTGACTGCTGTAAGTTACTGCAGGGTGATGTCCTGATCCAAGCATCAGAGTTGCAAACCTAAATGGATTTTGTGTTGGCTGGAGAGGGGGTTACAGTGTAGATGGAGATCTAATTGTTCGCACATAAGCTTGCTCCTTCATTTTTAGGGATCTTGTTTACCTCTGGAAAGTGGGAATACTGATGAGAACTGTATAGTCAGTGCACTTCTGCTTACAAGAATTGCAATAGTTTTCAGGAGAAATCTATTCAGGTTAAGTTCCTTAATAAAGAAGTATAAGGGTGGTACCAAGGAGCTTTGGGGATGTTACGTTGGTCTGAGTTTGCTCTTTTTGTGTTTTACCATCACTGCAGCATCTCACCAGCCTTGTCGCTCTGGAGAGTTCATGTGCAACAGTGGCTTGTGCATTAATGCTGGCTGGAGGTGTGATGGAGACTTCGACTGTGATGACCAGTCAGATGAGAGGAACTGCAGTGAGTGCTGGGAACTGCTAGAAACACAGTTTCTGTGGATACAAAAGAATGTTTGGGATAGTTAGCTTTGGAATTGGGTCTCTTCTGATCCTTCTTTCTCATCTAACATTCATTTTTTGGTCCCTCAGCTACATCTATGTGCACAGCTGACCAGTTCCGCTGTAAGTCAGGACGCTGTGTCCGTCTGTCCTGGCGTTGTGATGGGGAAGATGACTGCTCTGACAACAGTGATGAGGAGAACTGTGAGAACACAGGTTTGACCTGCTGTCTTACTGCTTAATAGCTAATGTTTCCATCCTGAAGGTAATAGGTAGTGAAGTCTCTTTTGGATTGCTTCAGTGAGTTCAACCTAGAGTTTCTGTCCTTCCCAGAGAATGGGATCTGTAGGCTGTCTTATATACTTGCCAACTTGTGCAGGTCTGTGTGCTTAAACTAACTAAGGTGAAGGTGTTTTCTGGTCAAATATCCCCCTATCTTGTCCCTACACTGTGAATTACCACAGAGCTCTGGGACAATTCCATTCAGACTTGGAAACATCAACAATGTGCCGAGTTGTAACCTTTGTCACATGGGCTGTACTAACTTAGACCTTCTAAATAGTTCTGGATAGCTTTCATGTTGCATTGTGAAATTGCTGAACAATTCCAACAGGCAGTTGAATCAAAAAGGACATTTAGTGGAAGAGAAGAATAAAGCCTTTGTTTTAGAGGCTTAAGGGTGTCAGCTTCCCCCTTAGATATTTGCTCAGGAGTTGCTCTTCCTAGTATGCATTTCACATATCGCTCTTCTTATGTATGAGAGTGGTTGTGGAGAGGAGGAGGGTTTCAACACACCCTAGTGTTACGGTAGGATTCAAGGCATGTCTAGAATCTTCTCTTTTCCTTAAAGCCTTCAGGATGCCTATAGGCTTTGTTGAGGAATAGAAAGTACTGGTCCATGAATTCATCTTAGTGAGTGGAGCCTAGCTATGTGTGCTGATCCTTCTGAATCAGTGTATTCTGAACAGTAGTTTTAGGGATGACAAAATGGATTTGTGAAACTACCTCATGTTGTGGGGCTGTTGAGGAGTGGAGAGTGGGTGTTCTACAAAGACAGCTGAGCGCAGAGGACCTGGAGAGGCACACTTTGTAGTCATTTGAGAGCAGCTGCTCTGGATTGGTCAGCTGTTGTGAGCATTAGTGTGACGATCCTGGGAAACATAATTGTACATAAAGACACGCTGGTAACCCTGTTTCCTCATCCTCATAACAAAGGTATTTTGAGGTAATGAAAGAACAGTTACAATCCAGAAGCCAAATCAAACTTCCAGAGCCACTGAAATTCACTATCTCCACATCAAACCAAACACAAGGTGGTTGAGTACACCTATTGTTACTATAGGTCTATGGCGACAGGTAAAAATTAGACTGGGTTTTCCAAGCAGGATGTGTACTGACTTATCTAATCAACATAGTGTGGTGTCCCAATGTCTGTAGGAAGAGTTAATATCCTCTTGGTTTTAGAGCAGAGTTATATTTTTATTGGCCATAGAGAGGATTCCTAAAATACTAGGGAATCGGCTGGTGTAAGGATCTTTATGTTCAATATGACAAATTAAGTCCAAGTTTCATAATCCTTCATATAAAGTATTCCTGTGGTCTGAAAAGTAAATCTGCATGTGGTTTGGTTTTATATTCCCACTTGGTGTGTCTGTAGTTCTTAACTGTACTTGTTAATCTCACAACTACCCTTTTCCACAGTGCTTACAGGCAGTCTGCCAATCTGATTGTTTCTCTGCTGGTAACTGTATTGTCCTGTTATCTTCATAAGATTGTCAGAGGGTGATGATTTAGGGACTGCTAATCAAGTTATCTTAAGAGGTATAAGAAGTAAGCAGCAACAGGACAGTGCAGTTATTGCTGAAGAAACAATCAGAGTGGCAAAGTCCCTACAAACAGTATTACTTTGCTTACAAGACTTCTGTACATCCTCCTTGCCAACAGCAGAAGTTGAAGCGTGTAGGTCACGTTGTGAAATCCTGTTGCCTGAGCTCAGATTTCAGGGATGTATCTAAATCTCATTCCAAGTCCATCAAAGTGCAGTGAGGGCTAGATAAGATGTTTCTTCCTAGGCAGGCTTAATATCCATAGATGTGCTGGTGTGACATATCAGATTATTAAAGTGAGGAACTGACTCCTCCTTTGCACACGCTGAGTAGGGTTGTGGATTCTGGAACCAAAGGGAGGTAAGCCAGGACCTTCCAGTCATTCTAAGAGAAGCTAGTTAGATGAACTTCACAGTAAAGCAACAGTGGACTCAGACTGGAGAAGAGTTTGCAGACCTCCAAATCAGCATAAAAATACGTGGAGCAGTAAGAAGTGCTAGATGAGCTCAAGTTCAGGAAAGGAAGTCATGGATTTGTGCTCATATGAAAAGTTTGTAACAAGTCTTAGAAAATGTTCTATATTCTTTTCTTCACCCTGACTGTTGTTTCATCGGTAAGGTGTGGTGTGCTACTTTACCCTTCTTCTATTGCAGGCACCCCTCAGTGTGCCCCAGACCAGTTCCTGTGTGGGAACGGGCGTTGTATTGGCCAGAGGAAGCTGTGCAATGGAGCAAATGATTGTGGAGATGGCAGTGATGAGAGCCCACATCAAAACTGCCGTAAGTTCTCCCAAGTTCAGTATTAAACATAAATGGAGGCCCAGTAATGTGTGGGAGTCTATCTGGTGTTAGTGAAGCATGTGTGTAGGGAAGAAACCCTGAGCTGTGATAATAGGAGATAGTTTAAGATTGAGGTGAAAAAACATGCTGGTTTTGCCAATTAAAGACTGGGCACGAGGAATAATGGGGGGAAGATCATGATCTCAGGTATCACCATTTGTCTGCAGAGATGCTGAATCCTAAAAACATGTTACTCTGAGCTCTGTTGTCCCACTGTTGTGGCCTGCAGAGGAGAGCTCTGACTGCAGAGGAGGCTTCCAGCACAGCTTGTGTCCTCCTCCTCTTGTTCAGCCTGCTTTGAAGGGTGACTGCTGCCTAACAGCTGAAGGCAAGAACAGCTGCTTTGTGGTTTCAGCTCAGTTAACTTCACATGTTCCTTCCGCAGGTCCACGCACAGGGGAGGAGAATTGCAATGTCAACAATGGTGGCTGTGCTCAGAAGTGCCAGATGGTACGAGGGATGGTGCAGTGCACTTGCCACACAGGTTACAGGCTCCTGGAAGATGGCCGATCATGCCAAGGTGGGTTTTTGGAACAGTAGCATCCTCCCTGCTGCTTTGGTATGTTTGAAGTTGGTGGCTATGATAGGGTGAAAATCAGAGTATGAAAGCAGATGCAATCTATGAATGAGATTGTTTGGTTTGTTAATGATCTATTGCATGGTAACTTTCTCTGTAACATGCAGATGTGAATGAATGTGCTGAGGAAGGCTACTGCAGCCAAGGCTGTACCAACAGTGAAGGAGGCTTCCAGTGCTGGTGTGAGCAAGGCTACGAGCTGCGACCTGACAAACGTAGCTGCAAAGCTCTAGGTAAAGGGGACTTCACCCTAACAACACAACTGGTGTATGTCTGTTGGTCCAGTTCTCATAATTATGTCTCTAGTGCTTCACTGGTAGCATTGTGCTGTTCATCAAATGATCATGTGAGGGAAGGAAGTGCCTGGATTTGTATTAGATATGCCCAGGTTGTTGATAAATGCTTGTGAAAATTTTGTGTGATTTTGACCACGGAGAGAGGTACTATACTGTTTTCTTTCCCTGCCAGGGGCACAGCGCCTGCCTTCTCTTCCTAGTCCTTTGTCAATCCTTGTGACTCAGAACCAAGCTTTCTGTCTCTGTTCAGGAAGTGTCTTGGCCTTTCCAAGGAGTGAGGTTGTATCCCACCTCCTTGTGGTTTGACCCTTGATGCTGGTCACCAATCCTGAGTTCTGTGAATGGCTGCTATATGGACATCTGCTGAGTTCTTTTATGGACATCTATACACTTATTTAACTTTATTTGTCCTGTAATGTTAGAGCTGAGGAATTAAAAATTCCACTTAAAGACTTTAGATTTCATTAGAAGTTCCCCATATGAAATCCATAAAGGATATTGATATTTTGTTTGGGGTTTTTTTTCACACAGTGGAAGTACCTGCTGAGTTTATATCTAGCTGAGGCAGATTTCAACTGTGTTCTGTCTGTGGTAGAAGGTAGAGTAGAGCATGTGTGTTTTCATGGCTATGAGATGGATATAGGAAAAAGAAACTATAGCCTAGCTGCCAAGTGCCTGTCTAGTGTTATGGTTTCGGAGGCTGATGTGAGGCAGGCTTAGGTGGGACCTGGACTGATCACTTCTTGCTGAGTTACTATTTACCAGAAGGTTTAAAACTGCTCATCTTTGAGTTAGGACTGTGTATAGAGGATGTAAAAACAGCTCTCAGAAGTGTTTTGCACTTAGGGGTTGATTTCTTTTGCCAGTACTGCGAGACTATGTTCTGGGACTTGGTGTAGAGGGAATGGTAGACAGGACCTGGTCAAATGCTGTCAAATACTCTAATGCTGTGTTCCTGTGTTCTTAGGGCCAGAGCCAGTGCTGCTCTTTGCCAATCGAATTGATATCCGACAAGTGTTGCCTCATCGCTCAGAGTATACACTGCTCCTGAACAACCTGGAAAATGCCATTGCCCTTGACTTCCACCACAGCAAGGAGCTGGTGTTTTGGTCTGATGTCACGCTTGATCGCATCATGAGGGCAAATCTGAATGGTAGCAATGTGGAAGAGGTGGTTTCCACAGGGCTGGAGAGCCCAGGTGCGTCATCACAAAAAAGGCAGCAGCCTGGGGTGGGTGGGTGGAGAAAAGTCAGGACCTAGCATTCAGAACAAAGCACATCTCCCTGAGCAAGGGGATGGATTGGATGGAATGGGTGTGAGGTGCGTGTCCCCCTGGAGTTAATCTTGGCTGGCAGGAGAAGAAACTGGGCCTCTTCTGAGGCGGACAGAGAAAGGGAACTATTTTTCTGTGCAGATCCATGATTTCATTCTGCGCTTAATTCTCTCTTGGACATAGGTGGACTTGCTATTGATTGGATCCATGACAAATTATACTGGACAGACTCTGGGACATCTCGAATTGAAGTAGCAAACTTGGATGGCACTCACAGGAAAGTGCTTTTGTGGCAGAATCTGGAGAAGCCCCGAGCAATTGCCCTTCATCCTATGGAGGGGTGAGTGAAAACGTGGGACCCCAGTGAGCCCTCCATGCCAATGCTTCTTGTTGAACATTGAAAACCCTGTTCTTGGTCACAAAGGTTACCTCTGGGCTCAAGACTTCAGCTGGCACTGACAGTTTGGGGAACTTGGCAATGCTGGGACCCTTCAGAGCCTTAATTCTGCCCTGGGCCCTTCAGCTTTCAGCAGTCTGAGTGTTACTTTCCATTTCTGCCAGTCTCATGCTTGAGGTCACAGGACTGATATTGATATGGGATAGGGAGTGATGCTGGGTGCAGTATATGGGCCATGAGTTTTCTAGCCTGTTTCTCCCTTGCCTCCTCCAGTACTATCTACTGGACTGACTGGGGCAACACTCCCCGCATTGAGTATTCCAACATGGATGGCTCTAATCGGCGCATCATTGCGGATACACACCTCTTCTGGCCCAATGGACTGACCATTGACTATGCAGGACATCGAATGTACTGGGTGGATGCCAAACATCATGTCATTGAGAGGGCTGACCTTGATGGACGCAACAGGAAGGCTGTTATTAGCCAAGGTGAGTAACAGGCTTTCTACAGGGAATGCTTTCTGCAATAAAGACCAAAGAGTAGCACAGTGCTAATCTGAGTTTGAGACACTGGCTCCTGCATCTGTGCTTATCTCCTCTTCTTTCACTGTGGACTGAATTCTGTCACCAGTGAGGGATGGGGTTTGCTACCCAGTTGTCAGTGGCTGCGTCGAAAGCAGCATGGCCAGCAGGCTGAGGAAGGTGATTCTGCTCTTGTGAGAATCCAACTGGAGTGCTGCATCCACCCCTGGGGCTCCCAACATAAGAAGGACATGGAACTGTTGGAGGAAGTCTAGAGGAGGGCCATGAAATTGATAAGATGACTGGTGCACTCCCCTACAAAGACAGGCTGGAAAAAAAGTTGGTGCTGTTCAGCCTGGAGAAGAGAAGGTTGTGTGGAGATCTCATTGCAACCTTCCAGTATCTGAAGGGAACCTACCAGGAAGCAAGAGAGGGACACTTCATCAGGAACTGTAGTGCTAGAACAAGGAATACTGGATGCAAATTAAAAGAGGGGAAATTCAGGTAAGATATTAGGAAGAAATTTTTTGCTGTTAGGGTGGTGAGATAGTGGAATAGGTTGCCCAGGGAGGTTGTGAATGCCCCAGCCAGTTCAAAGCCAGGTTGAATAAGGCCTTGAGCAATGTATTCTAGTGGGAGGTGTTCCAGCCTATGATGGGGGACTTGGGACTGGATGATCTCTAAAGTCCGTTACAACCCCCTAATGTACTATCTGTGATTATAGGATAGGAGAGAGGAATTGTCTGTTATATTAGTGTAAAGTGTATTTGAGCAGCTTGACTGTGGTGAAGCCTAAGGGGCAGTGTCTCCCTGCTAGACTTAGTTGTGTTAAACCTGATTATATCCCTGTATTGATGTCTGTTACAGGGCTCCCACACCCATTTGCTATCACTGTGTTTGAGGACAGTCTCTACTGGACAGACTGGCACACCAAGAGCATCAACAGTGCCAACAAATTCACAGGCAAGAACCAGGAGATCATCCGCAACAAACTCCACTTCCCTATGGACATCCACACACTGCACCCTCAGCGTCAGCCAGCAGGTAACTGCAGAGAGGGTAGAGACCCATTTGAGCCAGGAGAAGAGCTGGAGCCGCTCACTCCCTGTAAAGCCGGGAGATGACAGCCTGAACCCAGCATGTGGGCAGATCCCCGCCTATGCCCGGGGCTGTGACAGAACTTGTTCCACCGCCCTGGTGTTGAGGTCGCTCTGCCGGGTGTCCGGAGTTAGGTGTTACCGCAGCTCCCCCTGCTGACACCGGGGGTGGAGGCCTTTCAGTCGGAAATACTCGAGGTTTGTTTCTGCAAGAGCTGTTTCGGGACAGGGGGAAAATCCTAAGTGGGCACAAGTGATGACTGACACCTCCCTTACTCCTCTTCAGTTGCCATTATCTGCTCTAGAAGTGGATTGAGTTAAATGCTCATTTTTAAATTGAGCCCTAAAAATTGAGGTACTGCTTCAGTTTATATGTTTCCTTTTTTTCAATTAACTTCTGGGTAGGGATATAAATTCCACCACACCACCTCAACTAGTGGTCTTGACACCTCAACTAGTGTTTTTCCTCCTTTCTTTACTCTTTGCTTTATGTGTGGTTGCTTTTGTCTTTGGCTACTTGAGCAGGGAGAAACCGTTGTGGGGACAACAATGGAGGCTGCACTCACCTCTGCTTGCCAAGCAGCAAGGATTACACCTGCGCCTGCCCCACGGGCTTTCGCAAGACCAGCAGCCATGCCTGCGCCCAGAGTAAGTGAGGTGGGACCACATCCTCAGATGTTTAGTGGGTGGCAGAGGGTTGGCAGTGGGACTAGGCATCAGCAGCACTTGCTTCCAAGGAGTTGCAGCTCAACAGATTGAGTTAGAAATATTAAGGGTCCTGCCAGAGGATGCTTCACCTTTTTGATGCATTCCCTTCTTGTGTATTTTCACTGTCCTCACTAGGCTTCATGGATGGGTATGCAGACAAATTCCATCCTTGGTCCTTATTTCAGGGCTGCTGTTGGCGCCATGCGACATGGCACAGCTGATTGTCTCCTTAAAATTCCCATAATGGCTGTGTCAGTGATGAACAAAAAATTCAATCCTCATCATTGCCACTGTTTCTCTTAGTTTGCAACCATGGGAAAGAATTAGACCAACTATCTCCCAAATTCTCAAGAGCTATTTTCAAATAGCTATTTGATTTGGAGGGATGTCTATGCCATCCTTTAAAGAATGTGGATGGCCTTGCTCCCTCAGCATAGGTTACACCCCAGGAGAGAGCTCACAACTACTCAGAGCCCCCTTGCCCATTCTTTCCCAGTGATATTTTGCTTTCAGTAAAAAAAACCCAAAAAAACCAAAGACTTGCCAGTGAGAGATGATGTAGATGATTAAGGTTGTGGATATAGCAGGGAATTTTCTGTGTATACTGTATTGTTGAACTTAGAGAAATTAAAAGAAGACCTTTCGACCTTTGATCAGGTCTTGACAAGTTCCTGCTTTTTGCCCGAAGGATGGACATCCGTCGGATCAGCTTTGACACAGATGACCTGTCAGATGATGTCATCCCCCTTGCTGATGTTCGCAGTGCTGTGGCTCTAGATTGGGACTCAAAGGATGACTATGTCTACTGGACAGATGTTAGCACTGACTCAATCAGTCGAGCAAAATGGGATGGATCAAACCAGGAGGTACAGTGTTCACTATGTGTGGAGGTCATCTGGCCAGGAGAGTCCTTGAGCATGAGATATGAAGCTACTGGGATGCATTGGCCTTTTAAGGTGCTGCAGTTCATGGTGGATCTTTTGTTCATTAGTTTGCCTAATTCTGGCAAGCTAATGAGATCACTGTACACTTCATAAACAAGTTGGATGCGTGGAAAACCTTGAATGGAGATATGAAGCATGGTGATTTGTGGATTGCAGTCAATTCCTTTGTTGTAGCTGTAAAATCTGAAAGGGAGAAGTATTAAATCCTCTGTTATGTTCTACATTTGGAACAAGAGTCTAGCTCTTTGGGAATACTTTTTGCACGCATTCCTAGGTTGATGGTACTATAAATGAGGCAAACAGAGTTCAAAGTTTGGATATCAAACAGGCATTAAAAATAGATGTTTCTCCAAATAAAAGCCTTATTTTGATTTTTAAGTCCTTAATGCTCTCTCTTGTGTGGCATTGCTCTGCTCAGGCTTTTGTCTTTTGAAAGTTAACATTGTGAATGGGTAGTGCATTGGGCAAGTACTTTCTCCCGAAGGTTTAATTTCACTAAAGATTTTTTCTTTTCATTCTCATTTAGGTTGTGGTGGACACTAGCCTGGAAAGTCCAGCTGGACTGGCAATTGACTGGGTCACCAACAAACTCTACTGGACTGATGCAGGTACTGGGATCCTCTGCTTTACATAGCGTTCTGTCTTCCTTATTAGTCATGAAAACTGAAAATCTGCTGCGTAGTTCTGTCTGTCTCATTACAAATTTGTCTGTTTCTGTGTAGCAAAAAGATGGAGTTATGTGCTTCTAACCGAGTGTGAACTGAGGCACCACCCTTAGTTTAATTCTCTTTGCAGTATCCCCAGTACTAATTCTGTAAAAAGATTCATAGCAGATGTCAAACATCACTGTTGTCTTTCTGCAGAGCTTGACACTGTGTGCATTTATGTATCTTCCAACAGTGTATCTTGGGCTGCAGCAGGTAATATTTGGAGGATGCTCCCTGTTGAAGAGTCATAGTTCAGAGAGGTGTAAGGAAGATTATTCTTTTCTAGCTGTTCTCTTATGCCTTGGGCACTTAGGAAAGAGATGGTTTATATTCATACAGGACTCCACATCAGTGCCAGCCATAGAGGTGACTTGAGAAGATGGAAAGTGATACTTTAGGCCCCATTTCTTAGCTATCTTCCAGCTAAGAAGAGAGATGGATGGAGGGGAAGAATGCATTGTTGTTTGGATTTTTGTTTTGCCTTAGCTCTTGCAATTCCAATTTGATCTCTGTCATTTTCTCTCTTGAATTTTATAGGAACAGATCGGATAGAGGTCTCCAACACAGATGGGACCATGAGAACTGTTCTAATCTGGGAGAACCTAGACAGACCTAGAGATATTGTGGTGGACCCTGTTGGAGGGTGAGAGTTTCTTTCTTCTGGGATGACATAACAATTCTTGCATGTCAAAAGATGTTCTGGTTCTTTGGTTTTGTGCAATTTTCTTTCTCACTGGTGCCATTGTTCTACAACCCGCTAACGACTGAAACTAAAGACGTGATTTTAGATGCTAATGGAACAAGATAAGCAGAGGTAATTGCCTGGTGTGCTGTGGAGCTTGCAGGAGCTGGCTGGTGTTTTAATTTGTTTATCCTGGGGATGTAATAACTAAAGATGTGGTGCAAAAAAGTACTGAGAATGAGGCCATCTAGATTTTTTTTTTCTCTATTTCACATGTGTGTTGAATTTGTATTTAAGCTCTCTGCTTATCAGCTAGTTTCAGTCAGAAGGGTAACCTCAGACCTTGTGGAGGTGGGGATAGGGTGGATAGGAAAAAGCTTGCCAGCCATTGCTTTAGGAGTGTTGAAGGTCTTGAATGAAAGTGTACTATTCTTTCTCTGAGTGGGTTACTGGAAGACAAAAGGGCCAGTGGTGGAAATTAATAAATAATCCTATATGTTGTAATTAGGCCAGCCCATGGACAGTAGAAGGTATATAAATTTGAGTGTGATCTTAGGTACATTACAAGAACCTAAGGCTGGGCACGTGTACAGTAATAGCGTAATGCCTCTTCCTGCTAGGGCCTGAAGGCACCAGGCTCCCTTGCCTCTCTGTAATACTGCCTGGCTGTAGTGGCAGTGAAGAAGTGTGGGCATTCACTCCTGTCTGTGCTTCTTCTTAGGTACATGTACTGGACTGACTGGGGAGCCAACCCAAAAATTGAACGTGCTGGGATGGATGCCTCAAACCGCTTGGTGATCATTTCCTCCAACCTGACATGGCCCAATGGCTTGGCCATTGACTATGAGTCACAGCGCTTGTACTGGGCAGATGCAGGCATGAAGACCATAGAGTATGCCAGTCTGGATGGAAGCCACAGGAAGGTATGGAAGCTATCTTTGAGGAGCAGGTCTGGGGGCCTGGACACAGTGCTGATGGCTCCTGCCTCTTTTTCTAATGGAAAGTGAAATTTACAAATCAAAGTACACAGCTGCTTTCACTGGGAGAAAACAGCTCCCATTCTTTTTGAAACTGTGTAGTGAGGGAAGTTTGAAGGCTCAGGTTGCCTCATCCCTCTCCCTTTGCTCTGACTACATGCTATGATGTTGAGAGGGGGCAAGGGAAGCCTCTTTCTCTTGATGACTTCATAGTAATATTTTTCTTTGGGGTCTGGGGCTAATCTGAGCAGGTGCTGATTGGGAGCAATCTGCCTCACCCCTTTGGACTTACTCTTTATGGTGAGAGAATCTACTGGACAGACTGGCAGGCCAAAAGCATCCAGAGTGCAGATAGGAGGACTGGGCAGTCTCGGGAAACGCTGCAGGACAATCTGGAGAATCTTATGGATATTCATGTTTTCCACCGGCACAGGCCACCAGGTACAGAGTTCACCCCCAAGCCCCACTGAGCTGAGAGCTTGCTCAGGCTCTGCTTTGTGGTACATCTTTTCTGCAAGGGGCTGACCTGTCAGCCCTCTTTGTCTTAAGTGTCTATGTCAAATATGAGAGCATGAGAATTAACTCTCGACTTGATTATTTGAAGGCACTCTAAAATGCATTTCTAGAGCTGTTGCATCCCTTTTTCATACTGGTGCTACTGGCTCATGGATTTCTCGTTCTCTTTTCCATAGTGCATACAGCATGTGAAGTTAAAAATGGGGGCTGCAGCCACCTGTGCCTTTTGGCACCTCTTCCAAAAGGTTACAGCTGTACCTGCCCTACAGGGATCAACCTGCAACCTGATGGCAAGACCTGCTCCTCTGGTGAGTGTTCTCTGTAGGATCCTCATTGCAGTTCTGTATCACAGCTACATTTTGCCTCTGCCCTGTTAGAGAACACATTTCATTTTTATGGGCTTACCTGCTTTACGCCTTGAAAAATACATTTGATGCCTGCACCTTCAATTTGAGTGGGAATTACTATGGGGAAACTTACTGATAATTGGATTGATGAAGGAGACATTTTTCTTGAAATTATGTCAGACAAGTAAACCAGATGTCACATTTTTTCCCATACTTTGCCCTAATATTGAAGTGAATTCTTAAACTACAAGGTGCTAAATTCTTTAGTAGGTCTGTATACACTCCTCCTGTGGACTGTCTTTTGAGGATGGTGGAAGGCACTTGGCTTCAGGCCATGGTACATCCACTTTTCTTCCTTAGTTGGAAAAAAGCTGGACTTCTAATTCCCATTTCCCACACATATTAGCAGAAGTAACTCTTCTATGAGTGTCTTGCTTTTCAACTTGGATGTAAAGAAGCATTAAGTGCTACTCAATAAAGCTTTTGTACACAGACTGTCCATAAACCAAGATCTGCCTGAGACACTTTCCCTTTTCCACTGAAGTGGATGTAACCTCTAGAATATTTGATAAATGATGCCTACAGTTGACTGAACTTGTTCCTAACTAATACCTGTCCATTTCCAACTCTGCAGGAATGACCAGCTTTCTAATCTTTGCCAGAAGGACTGACATCCGGATGGTGTCTCTGGATATCCCCTACTTTGCAGATGTTGTTGTCTCAGTCAATGTCACCATGAAGAACACCATTGCAATTGGAGTGGATCCTCGTGAAGGTCTGAACTTAGTGTATCTGACTGTTTGAAAGGCAAGAAGTGGCCTCATATCTAAATGTCTGAGTGAAGACCCAGGCACAGATCTTACTGTAGGCTGTGGATTTGGGTAGTTTGGTTTTTTTTCCCCTTGTATGTGCTGCAAATAATTAATTTCCAGTGAGGAAAGAAATATCCCTAAGGGAAAGCACAGAACCCAAGCTATATGGAAAATAATTGCCTGCAATATTGAGTGAGGTTCCTGTGCATTTTGGATTTAAGAATGCTTTCCTCCTGCCGAGGCCTCTTAAGACAATACAGCTGAGACTCTGATTGTTCATGTATAGTAAATAACTGATGCTGTGCTGGATCACTGTTGCACAGTAAGGTAGATGATCTCATTTTGAGAAATCAGATGTGGAGCTCTACTACTAGCTGATGGTGTTAGGTGTTCTCTGTCCCTGTGTGAAGGTTAGACCTTGTGTAAAGGTCCTACATATTTTGGGGGGAATTGGAACAAGAAAATTTACACTGTTTTATCACTCTAGCATAATAATCTTGTGCTGTTATTCCTGTACAATCGGATCTGTTTTGAATAGTGTAGCAGCTAGTCAGAGACCTGGATCTGTTTTTTAAGGATTTTGCTGGTTGGTTGTTGGGGTTTGGTTTGCTTTTGTTCTGGGCTTTTTCAAGTTTCTCTTTCTTCTTCCACCCAGGAAAGGTTTACTGGTCAGACAGCACATTGCGGAAAATCAGTCGGGCTGCCCTTGATGGCTCACAATTTGAGGACATCATCACTACAGGTAAGAGAAATTCTGATCTGAGAGCCTCTTGTTTCTATGCAGTATGAGAAGAGAGATTCTGTGGTACCCTGGCAGAATACATTTTTGGTGGAAAGTCAAGCAAAGCCTGAAGCAGTTGCCTACAAGATGGACAAGTTCCTGACAAGAAGTTCCTGACTAAATTGGAAGAATAAGCAGTGACCAAAAGGTCTTTTTATTTTCTCAGGTCTGTTAACTACAGATGGGCTGGCTGTGGATGCTATTGGCAGGAAGATATATTGGACAGATACAGGAACAAATCGGATTGAAGTGGGCAACCTTGATGGCTCCATGAGGAAAGTCTTGGTCTGGCAGAACCTGGACAGCCCTCGGGCAATAGCTTTATATCATGAAATGGGGTTAGTGTTGTCAAGAGATTATCTAGATGTTACACAGGACTTCTGATCTCCTTTTCCATAATACTTGCTGACTTTTCCCCAGGTATATGTACTGGACGGACTGGGGTGAGAATGCCAAACTGGAACGCTCTGGGATGGATGGCTCTGGACGTGTGGTGTTGATCAGCAACAACTTGGGCTGGCCTAACGGACTGGCAGTGGATAAGGCTGGGTCCCAGCTGCTCTGGGCTGATGCACACACTGAGGTCTGATTCTGTTCTTCAGTGTTGTTTGTCATTGGGTCTTTGGTAGCCTGGAGGCTGCTTTGAAGCCCATGAGCAAGTTGTCAAAAGAACAAGGGGAATGTAAGCTTTTCTGTGAGTATGGGCTGTGGAGGGAGGGTGAACCTGAATAACATCACTCACTGAGACTGTTTCCCACTTGCTACAGTAAGTGCTAGTGAGAGGAGAAGTGTTTTGAGCATGGGGTGATGTTTTACTTCTTCCTTTAGCGGATCGAGGCTGCGGATCTCAATGGCGCGAACCGCCGCACCCTGCTGTCTCCAGTGCAACATCCCTATGGCCTCACTTTGCTGGACTCTTACATCTACTGGACTGACTGGCAAACTCGCAGCATTCACAGGGCTGACAAGGACACTGGGGCCAATGTCATCTTGGTGAGAGCAAACCTGCCTGGCCTCATGGACATTCAAGCTGTTGATAGGGCGCGGCCCCTCGGTAAGTTGCTCCCCAGTCGGTGGGTGTTGGTGGTGCTGAGAGGAGTCCTTCAGAGCTATCATTGGAAAGAGTCCCTTGGTGTAAAGCAGGAGTGATAGACTCACTTCTCAAAATTCAGCTTTTCTTTTCTTCTTCTCTCTTCTTTAACTATTTTTGCACTTCTCCCTGTTTACCCCACTTTATACTGATTACTGCATGCTTTTTGACCCCTTTGTCCCATTTCCTTCACTGGATTGCACTGACAACTTCATTCTCACACACAGCAGAGCCAGTTTTTTAGGAGAACTGAACAAGTCATGTCCTATTAGGCTTCACCAGAGCGTACTGGCATTGGACAATTTCACTTTTTTAACTCAAAAAGGCACTAATTCCTCTTAAACTGGTTGCTGAAATCTTATTTTAAATTCTAGTATTTTTTCCCAGTCATTGCAGGCTTCATCTTCTGGTCTGCCTCTTTGCTCTGAAAAATCTCTGCTGCTTTAGTTGCTCTTAAGATATCACACTCTCCAACTATTCCGTGCCAGAGTAAATTCTTTGTTACTCTTTGGGGATCGTATATGACCCCATTTTGCCTTCTTGCTTTTCAGTGGAAGTTGTTGCTTTGTGCAGTGGCTTTATTTTGGTGGAATTTCCCCAATACATATTTCTACAGAAAACTGTGCTGCTTTTCCTGTGATTATTAACAGCAGAACATCCCTTTTGACAATGTAACTTTGCCATATAAGTTAAAGCTGACCAAAAGTCTAGCCATCATATCCACATTGTCTCCTTCCTACTCCCTGCACCTGTCTTCTGGACTTACTCCCTCCTAGTAAATGTATGCTGAGTTCTTTACAATTAAAAAAAATTATATGACCCTAATACGTCAGGCACTTTCAGTAGGCTTCTCTGATGCCTTTGTTTACTTGCCACTGTGTGCAGCTAAGTTGAAACAGAAGCTTCTTTGTCAGCCTGGCCTCTGGTGCATAGTCACACTATTTCCCCACAGGGTTGGATCTTTCTGTCAGCATTACTATTTGCAGCAGTAATAAAGTTAAACTGCAGTTGCATAAATCTATGAACGTTTGGCTGTTCCTTTTTCCATGGAAAAACTATGATTAGCAAGGACTGCAAGTTAAGATTTTTTTTTTTCTAATGATCCCTCTTTCTTCTGGACCCTCCTGTTCTCCTTGCCAATCATGCCTATACCTACTATGAATCTTGGAGAGGAGGGAGAGTGTCTCTGTACAACGGCCTGTAGATTCCCAGCAAGGCTGGGATGGTAAGGATGAACTCAGCTGCTAGCAAGTTTTGCATGTATGTAGCCTTTAAAATAAAGCTTTGGTCTGTGGGATCCTTAAACTATGCTTTCCATTTTTCTAAAGGCTTCAATAAATGTGGAATTCGTAATGGTGGCTGCTCCCACCTTTGCTTGCCTCACCCCACTGGCTTCTCCTGCGCCTGCCCCACTGGCATCCAGCTGAAGAGAGATGAGCAGACATGTGACTCTTCTCCAGAGACATACCTACTTTTCTCTAGCCGTGCTTCCATCCGTCGTATCTCGCTGGACACCAGTGACCACACAGATGTGCACATACCTGTCCCTGAGCTGAACAATGTCATTTCTCTGGACTATGATAGTGTGGACGGCAAGATTTACTACACAGATGTATTTCTTGATGTTATCAGGTAGGTGCCAGTCAACTGCTTGGCCGGTGCCCAGGTCACCCAGTGACTTGTGCTGAGCATGCCAGTAAAATGAGGGGACTGAGCACTGCACCACTACTTACACCTTGTCTTTGGTGCACAGCATCATGTGTATTACTGAACTCATGCTGAAGGTGTGTTTAACCTGCTGGAGACTGAGGAAAAAAGTATTAGTGAGGTAGTAGTAGGCAGTGGCCCTGTGGTTGATGGAGATCCAGGCTTTTCAGGACCTGCTTGTTCTTCACTGCCCTTTGTCATTGATTTCTATCCAGGCGGGCTGATCTGAATGGCAGCAACATGGAAACTGTTATTGGTCAGGGTTTGAAGACTACGGATGGCCTGGCAGTGGACTGGGTTGCCAGGAACCTCTACTGGACAGACACAGGACGCAATACCATTGAAGTGGCTCGACTGGATGGAAGCTCCAGGAAAGTGCTGATCAATAACAGCCTTGATGAGCCCCGAGCCATTGCTGTCTTTCCCAAGAAGGGGTAAGTGTGAGGTTATTGGTGGGGAAGGGGGAAGGGCTGTGCAGAGGGGGGTTGGAAGAGGAGGCTGTGAGAGGAAGAAGAGATGTGCCCTGTGAATCTGCAGGTACCAGCAAGGGGTTCACTCTGAGTGACTTGCAGTAGTAAGGCAGACAGTGAATTTGAAGGTTGGGCAGATAGCTGTGAGAAGCAGGCTACAGGCTATTATCTTTTTTGAACCTGAAGAAGCTGGTGGATTCATTAGTGACTGAAACTTTCATTAGGCCAAATGAAATGGTCTTTTTTCTTACACTTCCCTTTTATCTCTTCAGGTATCTCTTCTGGACAGATTGGGGTCACATTGCTAAAATTGAACGGGCAAACTTGGATGGCTCGGAACGTAAAATCCTGATTAACACTGACCTAGGATGGCCCAATGGATTGACTTTGGATTATGACACCAGAAGGTCAGTGAAAGATTCTCTTATAATTGCACAGGGTTAAGGGATGTAAAGAATTTTTTAGCCCTCTTAGATTCATTTATTGGAGTAGCACTGTGGGTTTGGTTTTGATTTTGGGGGGTTTTTTCAGGTTTATTTCCTGATCCATCTTTTGATTCCATGATCTTGGCCAGTAAATGACTAGGAAGTAAAGAGGAGTTGTATAGATGGAAGCTCACCTCTTTCTTTGTGCCTTCAGGATATACTGGGTGGATGCACACCTTGATCGCATAGAGAGTTGTGATCTCAGTGGAAAGCTACGGCAAGTGTTGGTCAGCCAGGTGTCACATCCCTTTGCTCTGACACAGGTGAGAAGATTTTCCTGCTGCCATCATTCTGCCTGGTGTTTTGATGAATTTGTACAATGGAGTTTGGGAATAGGGAAGTGTTACAGTCTTGGGAAACCAAGATGGCTGAGGGGATAGTACTTAAATCTTCTCTGGAGCTAACAAAGGAGGTTTGTCTGATCTCCTGTGGGGTGTAGACAGTTATCTTCTTTATGATAACAGGGTAGGGGTTGGAAAGGCCTTTGTTTTGGGCCTTCTGCCACTGGGATATGCCTTTTATTGGTATCTTGTGTCTTCATGACTAAATATGCTAATGTGATTTTTCTTTGCTGTCTCCCTGAGCAGCAGGATAGATGGATATACTGGACTGACTGGCAAACGAAATCTATTCAGAGAGTGGACAAATACTCTGGGCGGAACAAAGAGACAGTCCTAGCCAACGTTGAAGGATTGATGGATATCATTGTGGTTTCTCCTCTGAGACAGACAGGTAAATAGAGGGACCTTCATTCAGGCAAATGCTAATTGTAGACCAAAGGAACTCTGGAACCACTGCACTGTTGTGGATGTCAAGTAAGGATGATATCCTTTTTTATGCTCAAACTATTCACACATCTTCCTTCAGCACATTCCTTGTCTGCCTGTTACTTTTCAGTCAGGTACATCTTAATAGTGTTTTGTTGGAGCTTTGATGAGCAAATGTCACTTTCTGTATTGTTCACCTGACACTGTGTTAAAATGAAGAATGTGAGCTTTTTATTTTTTTTATCTGTGCAACTGTGTTGTCTGGGCTTCTGTTTAAAGATTTCCAGTGCCTTCCTTTCAAGACTGCCATAATCCAATCCAATGTCTAGCTATTGTCATCACTTTCTTAGCAATCAGATGAAGGGCATATGCCAAAAACATAACTTGCTGGATTTCTAAGAAGTATTTCTGGCTGAGCAGGAAAAAATGTTGTTCTGAGGTCCTTCTTGTTCAGATGTAACATACTTAGAAAATTGTTTGTTCCTTTCAGGTACTAATGCTTGTGCAGTGAACAACGGAGGCTGCACTCACCTCTGCTTTGCCAGGGCTTCTGACTTTGTCTGCGCGTGTCCGGATGAACCAGATGGGCGGCCCTGTTCTACTAGTGAGTTTACTGAGTGTCACTTGGGTAGAAACTTCCATAGGTGAGCTACTGCTTATGCAGTGGCACCAGAGCAGCTGAGACTCTCTAGTCTCTAAGTCTTAGCCAGTGGTTGTGAGCAATAGAGCTGCCTTTTGTCCTTTCTGCTGACAGACTGGGTTTGAGATGGGAAGGTTGCTCATATAAGCTATAGAGAGTTTTGGAAATAGCCTATCAGACTTGTTCATCTGTCCCACAAATTTGGAGTCCTGCTTATTTTTCTCTGTTGTTCTAGTTCCTGGTGTGGTGCCCCCTGGTCCGGAACCAACCAGTGTAAGTGAGCGAAGTCAAACACTGCCTGGCAGACTAGGTACCTCAACAACCAAACCTCTCACCTCTCTGGAAGCAGTGGAAGGAAAGTAAGTGTTCTTGTTCTCTTGGAATTGGGGTGTGAAAGTCACAGCTTTTGCAAGGTGCCACATGCAAGCCCCCTCTGGTTGCCATCATTCAAATGTACCTATCCCTAGCCAAAAGAGGACATTCCAGCTCCAGATTTCACATTCTTAATGGATGAAACTATTATGACAAAGAATGTAGAACACTGTTGAGATGGTAAGAAGGAGCTGCAGATTCTTTGTCTGTTCTGTTGAAATGTGTGTCTAGGCTGACTGTGCTGAAGTGTTAAAATCCTCCTTTAGCCCATGTGTCATTCATTTGATTGATTTCTGAATCTCCTAATTTTGAGAACTCATTTGTAAGAGGAGGACAGAGGAGTCTGCTGCTTTGATTCACTGAAACATCTCAGACTAGACCCACACAGCTGAGGAAGTCGTTCTGCCCTGCTACAAAGGGATAGCTTGTTCAGGGCAGAACAGAATCTGCAGCTCTAACATGTAAGTTACAATGCAAGTAGTTAAGAGACTCTTTTCTGCTAATTCCCTATAGCCTGCTATTTATACAGCTCAGCAAAAGAGTATTCTATAGTGGATGTCTGAGTTACTTATAAGGCAAAACTTGTGCTTTGTTGAGTATATTGGACAGAAAGGTCTCTGTGCTGACTCTGAGACGTTTTGATTTTTGCTTCAGCACTGATGCTGAAATTTGTTTTCTGATAGATATATGTGTACACATGTGTACCTGACAGGCAAATCTAGAATGACTTGGATATAAAGATACTAAAGACCGATAATTTATATATACGTGTACACTCCCTATATATATGCATGTATAGGGTTGTCTCTTCTCTGGATACAGAATACTGAAGAAGAGAAAGGAAGACCTGTGTTTTTTAACTGGAAAGGGACGGGATATCAGTGCTTTCCCATTCCATCCTGGTTTTTGATACATTTGATACTGTTAATTCTACTTTCAGTAAATAACTGTCCTTCTGTCATGCAGCTGCTCTGACAAAGATGCTAGGCAAGGCTTGTGCACTCGTGCCAATGAGGCAGTGTTGGCCACCATGGGTGAGTTCCTTTTCTTTAACTCTTCTCCACCAGGGTTGTTCCTATAGATGTGCCCAGGGCATTCCAGTCCGTAGTGTCTGAAACTCAAATTTCTGAAACTCAAACTTGAATTACTCAAATGCCTTCTGAGCAGAGCAAAGTGCCTCTAGGGATGAACATCAGTTACAGATATTCATTAACCTAGACAGGAACTTTTCCAACTGATTATTTGGTCTGAAGAATAGTTCTGTTTTCTTTCATCCCATGCCTCATCCACTGGGCTCTTCTCATTAATGATACTTTTTCACTGTCCCCTTTGTGTTTTCTTGAAGATGGTTGACTGGGGTAATGGCTTCCCACTGCAGGAGTAACCTGTCAGCAAGGACATCTAACTCATCCGTTACAACCCCATTACAAAGATCTCGATGCTCCTTGGTTTGCTGGGGTCTGGGTGGGAGGAAAATTTACCATATGTTTGGTTTCATATGAAGCCAAACAAAAACCTCTGCTAAACCTCAATGACATTTTACATTACATACTTCTGTATGGGTAAAGCCCCAGAATTAGGCATTACACCAAGGTCAGTATTATCCAGTGAAATATAAGTGCATAAATTACCATTCATGTTCACTTTCAGGAGAAGGACTGCACGTCAGCTACATTATTGGAGGTCTTCTCAGCATCTTGTTTATTTTGCTGCTTATTGCTGCTTTAATTATATATAGGTAAGTGATCCTTTTTTCCCCCTCCTGGCCAATTGTAAACTCCAGGTTTGTAGCAGAAGAAAGTTCCTGAAAGCACTAAGTCTTTATTGTCATTTACAGTCCTGTTCTTCTCCATTGGTAGGAGTGCTTGATGATTTTATTTGCAAGGTTTGAGTCCTGTGCCTCTGAAGTGCTGTTCATGCAGTTCTACTATCTGGAACTTTATTGGCTAAATTTTCTGCAGAGACCTTATGAATTACAGACAGGGATGTGAGATAATTTGTATCTCAGTAGGTGTGTGAGCTCATGTTCTTTCTGACAGATAACTTCACCAGTTACTGCCGGTATATCTTTTGTGGTTACACGGCAGTGCATTGCTGTACTGGTAGTAGTAAATGGACTAGTAGCTAACAGCCGGGTGAAGCCAGCATTCTCTCTTTGAGGGATGGTGGAGATTGCTGGAGCCTTCCATTTGCTGGGCACTCAGGAACTTTGGATCCTGGCAGTAGGTTCCTGTGTCTTTTCTGACAGCTCTCTCCCTCTAGGCATAATAAGTCCAAGTTTACGGACCCTGGCTTGGGGAACCTAACCTACAGTAATCCTTCATATCGGACATCTACCCAGGAGGTGAAGATTGAATCGATTCCCAAACCAACCATGTACAACCAGTTGTGCTACAAGAAAGAGGTAAGAGCTGCTACTAAAGACATGGGAGCCCAGCTCAAGCTGCTGTTGAGTATTTCAGGCCTCGCTGTGTGGAAAGATTGCAGCTTGTCAGCATTTACTTCTAGGACACAGAAGGACAGCTCCAGTGAATCGTTCAGACTGCTAGAGAGATCAACAAGCAGCACTTCTTTCCCAGTGAACTGTAGTCAATTTGACCTGTCTTTAGTTCTCTGCTTCTTACCCACTCCCACAGTGTCTTGTATTTCATTTGCAATGGGTGCTGGCCCTCAAAAGTACATGGGTCAATTGGAATTGTCTTCCTTGGATACAGGTCCCAGTTGGTGACTGTTGCACTAAGGCTGCTTTAGACAGTCACCAGGGGAACCAGACAGCCAGAAGGGGTTTGCTAACAAGAATATGGCTCCTGGCTGTGCACTGCCTGAAAGGGGTGGGATAGGGGAAAAAAATAGAGCCCTTATTAAATAGAGCATTTTAAAAGCCCTTCAGAGGTCTGCATGTTGTGCCACAGGATGGAGAGAGTTTAATATGACACCTTACAGCACTTAGTTTCTCCTCTCTTTTCTCCTCAGAAGCTTTCTTATCACTCAGATAGCTTCTCATCTTCCCTCTTCTGATTTCCGTCCACATGCTCACGTCAGGTATCACTACTCTGTGTGTTCGATGCTGCCTCCCTCACTCAAGCTCTGTTGTGTGGCTCAAGCGCTATCCGTACTAATTGCACTCTCTTGGTTTCCCCCCTGCTTTTATGTCCTTAAACCAGCTCTGCTGTCTGTGAGGAAAGTATAAGTAATTTTCTATGGCAGATTCTTTGGTCTGGGCTTTGGCTACTCATACTCTGTGAGATTTGAAAAAATGCAATTTTTGTTAGGACTATTTATGATTATCTGTTAGATCGCTTAGCTCCTCTAGCAGGGATCACAGACTTGCTCAGGGGAGAGTTTCCCCTTCCTGTTTTTCAAAGGTGCTATCCAATGGATTTCCTAACTTTCCATACCATTTTAGCCTTATCTGCTAAGGATAAGACAGGATTATTTATCTGGGAAACTAAATCCTTTCCTCTTTTCTCTTCATTCCGATGCTCCTTGATATACACAGATGTATATTTCCCCACCCCCTCCACATTCTCCTTTGGGATAGATCAGATGTTTATTTGTCAGTGAGCCAAGTTAAACAGATTTCACTACTTGAATCTCAGTGTGGTCCCTTTAGCCTCTGATAATTTTTGTTGTTTCTCTATAATCTCCTTCCCCTGTGTCACTGTGAGACTTGGATTCAACAGTGGTATTCCAGCTGTGCTTTCAAGAGAGGTGTATCTAGAATGACTCAAATATTGCAGACCTAGAGTTGATTCCCTGCCTACTTTTGCTATGAGGTTTTCTGTCTGTTGCTGCTTCCCATTTTGTTTGGCGGGTTTTTTTCCCTTCCTTTTTAGGCTCAGTGTTCTTACTCTCTTCTGTCCGGGAATACGTATAGTTGAATTAGAAGAACAACCTCATCATCATTCCCCTTCCATGACTGAAGATTCAGGGAGTTTGGAATGAGAGGTCTTGCAGGGAGGATTTGGGGGGTAGTAAAGAACTGAAGGAAACTTAAAATGGGATCTGCCATTGTGGCAGTTTAAGCCAGTGGCTGTACATATAGAGGTCCAGCTTTTTGTCTGCTTCCCTGTCTTCATTCCAGCTCTGCACTGCTCTTTGCCATATTTTTCCATATATGTATTTTTTTCATTAATCTGTCTTCTCCCTAGACTGGTCCTGACCACAGCTACACTAAGGAGAAGATCAAGATTGTGGAGGGAATATGCCTTTTATCCAGTGATGATTCTGAGTGGGATGACCTAAAGCAGATTCGGAGCTCCCGTGGAGGGATCCTCCGGGACCACGTCTGCATGAAGACAGATACAGTCTCTATCCAGGCCAGCTCTGGTTCACTGGATGACACTGAAACTGAGCAGCTGCTCCAGGAAGAACAGTCTGAATGCAGCAGTGTTAACACAGCAGCAGCCACTCCTGAGCGGCGTGGCTCACTCCCAGACACAGGCTGGAAACACCAGCGCAAGCCCTCCACAGAGAGCGAGGTCTAAAGTACACATGACTTTGGAAGGTTGTACCCTCCCTACCCTCTGCTCTGCACAAAAAAGACAGGACTCTGCCTGCTAGGCAAGGAAGGGCACAGAGACCAGCCTCTCTCGCAAGGGGCCCCAAGACTGTGACTGCATTTCAGCAAGGAGCTTGGGCAGCTGTGCTGTTATGGTTGAAGAGGGAGGATGGGTGGGTTGGTTGGTTGGAACCCAGAGACCCTTTTGACTCATTTTCACTGTCTGTGGTTTATTTATATGTTCCCTTTTCCTGGAAGCTGCCACATTAACTTTTGCAGTGACTCCTCTGGCCTGAATCTGGTTCAGAGTCTCTGTTCCCTGGCAACCTGCAAGTCCTGTGCCAGCCAGCTCACGGTCAATGCCCATGAAGAGAGCAGAGCTGCCTCATTGCTGGCTCCTGGTCACAGACGTACCCCAAGTCATTCCAGCACTAGCAGCACTCTTTGAGGCTTTGTGTTGAGGGGTCTCTGACTTGAGAGAGGTCTTGGTATACATGGGGTATACTTTGGGGCTTAAGAGGATACTGATGCAGCATCAGGTCACCTTGTTAAGGCATAAGGAGGGTAACCACAGTTGCCAAGACTCACTTCATGAGAGCATCACTGCTTACTTTCATATCTGCTACTAATAACTTTAAAGAATGCTCAGATTGGAGCAGTGTCTGTTGCTGGCAGTGGACACTGCTCCTATTCTCCCCCTTCCTGTTAAAACATGTTTCTACTCTGGAAAAACAAGAGTCAGCAAATGGCCCTTTCAGAACTGTTCCCTGTGGGTACTGGACTCTGAATGCTGAACTTGAAACAAGAAGAGATTGGTATTTTACTTAGCTCTGCAGAGCTAATGGAAGGAAATGGATCTCAGCAAGACCTAAATTTTATTCATCTTTGCGTAACTGATATATAAAAAAAGAAAAAGAAAATTTGCCAGGTCCCCACTAGTCCTAATTCTGCAAGGTCCCAATTATTTTGGCCTTTAGGACCTTTGATTACCATAATAAGGGAAAAGAGAGAATTCCTAGGTCGAGACTTTCCCAGGGGAATGCTCAGTGCTGACAGTTAGGAACTGCTTTATTACTAGGCTGAGCCCATTTGACCTAGAATGGGAGACAATAATCAGGGAGCTGCAAGGGCCATTTAAAGTAGTTGTTTATCAGATAGAATTGCACTCTAAGTTCTTCTGTTACCACTAAATAGCTCTCCTTGCCAAGTAATTTTTCCCATCAGCTGCATGAGCTTCAGTTGTTCTCTGGCCTCCAAGGTCCTTACCCTTTAGGGAAAGTCATCCTACCCTTGCAGCCAAAGCCCAGCAGCATTTGGAGCTGGGTCTTGCATGCTCCCAGGACTATTGCCACCTTTCCATATTCTCTTGTCCTCTGTTTGTTCAAAAAGAAAAAAGATAGAGAAAATATCTCTTGACACTTCTTAAAAAATGAGATGTGTATTAACCCCTCAAATCACATGGTAAAATATTAAGCATTAGGCCAGATACATGGAAGCAGAACTTCCCAGTGAAGAATTTCTCACTGCAAACTTTGTAACCTCTTTATCGCCTGGAAAGAGGTAAAGTACATTCCCACCCATGGTGTAAAGAAAGCAAAACGTACACCAGGGTATGGTTCAGAGGTAGGGGGAGGGTGCATCTCCCATGCAATATTTTTTTTCAGCTGGTAAGAAAAAAGGAGAATTGTCCTATTCTGCTTGAACCTTGTTTATATACTAACAGGCCTGCTACCACTGAAAAACACAACAGTCACCAGTGGTTTGGCTGTACTTTTCACAGCAGAGGTAGCTTTGCAGAAAGGGGAAGGTTGCAGCTTCGACCTGGCTAGGTGTCTTGAAACTCTGTCCATAACTGCACCATTGGGCTGACTGGTGTATATTTCTGTGGAAAATGAACTGGAGCTAAGACTTGGAAATTTCCCTGTGTTAATGTGGGACTCTTCCCTACTCCCAGAGGGATTTATTTTTATTTTTTTTAATTAGATTTTTATTTAATTATTTATTTGATTGACTCCAGCCTGGGAAGCATTGATTTTGTTGAGCAGAGGCACTTTTGGATTGAGGTGTGGACTCGACTGGGAACTGAGAAAGGAGTGCATATCACTGACATGGACCCTGCCCATCTAAGCCACTTCACACAGGGACAGCACCAGAGGGCTCAAGTGTAGGCAGAAGAATCAATTTGAGCAGAAACCACATGTAGGGGCAAGGGCATCAGGGCTGGGAGTGGGAGGATTGGGGAGGAAGACTCTGACTTGTAGGAGAGCAGGGTTTCTTTGGGTTTTGGAAAGGGTTGGAGGTTTTTTTCCAATAGCTTATTTGACCATGCACCAAAATCCTGAAGTGGGACAGGGGTGAAGGGAAACATCTGCCCAGACCTGTCACTTAAGATTAAGTCAGCTTGTCAAAATAATTGCTGTCCGAGTCACAAGTGTGGAATGGAAAGGAAACACAGTCAGTCTTTTCAACAACTCATGGTGCTTGTGATCTCCACCTTGATCAATATTCTCTGCTGCTTCTTAGGAGAAATCCTGCACTCTCCAGCCTAACAACCATTCACAACTGCTCTCTGCTCCCTTCCTCAGATGATTATGGCAAAAAGGAGCAATAAAATGTCACACAGCCTCCTCTGCCGTGAGATGGGCAGAAATTCATGTCTTTTTTCTAGCGCCAGCCCCAGTGAGATGCTGTCCTGGGGTTGCATCGTGGTTCCCTGATCTGGGGAAGAGAAGACCCTCGTTGCACTTAGGATGTTAAGAATGTAGAAAGGCTACTGGAGGATGATCTCTTGAGCACTGATTTACTATGTAAAAAGCAAACCTCTCTCCTGTCTGTCCTGAGCTAACGTCAGTGATTTCCGTATGTTCCTGTGTGATGGTTTTAACGTTACTCACTGGAGACATTGGATTTTCTGGAGTTATTTAACCACTGTGTTCAGTATTTTAGGGGTTGATGATAATTTAATATAAATTTAGCTTTTCTTAACTACTCTTGCCTGGCCTTTGGTTGTGAATCATGCATGTTACTTGGACTCTTCTTTGAACGAGGAACTCCCAAACCTGTTCACAAAGAACCTCAACTTTGCTTCATTTGAGAGGAGCAAGACGGTAGGAACAGATAATGTGTTCTTAGGAACCTAATTTTAGCACACACTCTACCCCTATGACTTTGAATCAAGGGCCCAATACCTACATTCACTTTTGCAGATTCCTTCATACACATAATACCTCTCACTCTGTCCCCCCTTGCTTTTTTCCCCAGTTTTTAACATGGCAACAGCAGAAGGGGATTTTTTTTTTTTTGGTGTGTATTACGACTGTAGAGATCTCAAGCTTCTGCCCAGTGGAAAATAAAGCTCTGAAGAAGGGCTGTTGTTTTCTTTCTGTAGGGGGTTTTGTTCAAGCTTCTGTTGCCTTTTTTTATAACCAGGAGCTTAAATAGTGCAAAAGGCTTCGTAATGAATGAAACATTCACTAATAACTGACACTGCAATACTGGTGCCAATCTTGTAACACATTCTGTCCCTTTCTGATGAAAGAACTACCTAAAACACGTAAAACAATTGTATTCCTGCTCATTTCACAGTTGAAGCACAGTGCAGAAGTCATTTCAGCCATGTCATTAAAAAATTGCCTTTCAAAAAAATTGTGATGCTTACATGGCATGGTGGGGAGAGAGGGCAGTGTGAGATTAATTGTAGTTGTGTGCATGGCATTTTGCTGTCCCTTACCTCCTGTTCTGATTACCCACAGAAATTTTTCCTTCAATTTCTTAAGCTGAAGAAACAAAGGAGGGAAAACACTGTGCTCCAAAAACAGTTCACAGAATAACAGAATAGGTTAGGGTGGAAAAGAGTAAGTGGGTCATCTGGGCCAACCTTCCTGATCAAGCAGGATCACCCTAGAGCACATGGCACAGGATTGTGTCTAGACAGATCCTGTGCTTTCCAGTGAGGGACACTCCACAAGCTCTCTGAGCCACCTTCCAGCGCACAGTAATCCACACAGTGTAGAAGTTTTTCCTCCTATTCAGGTGGAACTTCCTGTGCATCAGTTTCTGCCTGTGGTCTTTTACTCTGTTGCTTTGGACCACCAAGAAGAGCCTGGCTCTATATCCTTGACACCCTCTTCAGATACTGATAGTCATTAATGAGGCCCCCTCTCCGTCGTTGCTTCAGATGCTGCTTTGCAAATTCAAAGGAAAGAGGAGAAGGCCGATTCCCCTGGAATAGGATCTTCCCCAAAGCTGCCTCGATGAGCTCCGAGATGCTTTAGCCCTTTGCCAAAAGGTCCTGCGGGCTGACGGGGCTGCCTCAGGCCGGCGCCAAGCGCAGCTCCGGGCGCAGTGGGCGCGGCAGCCCCCGTGCATGCTCGGCGGGACACGTCTGGGTGGTTCCGAGCGGGGCGCGCCCGGCGGAGGGCTGCTGGGCTGCCGCGCCCCCGCGGCCGTGCGCGCTCCCGCCGCGCTGCCGTCGTCTCGGGAGCGCGCGGAGAGCACGCGCTGCGGCTGCCGGATTCAAACGGGCCAATAAGGGGCGCGGGCGCGAGCGCGGGCGGGGCCAGCGGCGGCCAATGGGCGCGGCGGACACTGGGAGGTGCGGGCGGTGCTGGCGATTTCAAACCCCGCCGAGCAGCCGCTGGACCGTCGCCGGCCCGACCCGCCGGGCCCAGGTGAGACCCGCCGTCCTCGTCCCTTTCCCGGTGAGCCCCGGCCCCTTGCCCGCCCGCTCTCCGCACCCGTGGGGAGGCAGGTAGGCCCTCCCCCGCCGCCAGGCCCGAGCTGCCCCGTTTTTCCCGGGGGCCGTGCGGAGGCGCGGTCCCAGCGGCGCGACATCTCCCCCCTGGGCTGGCGCGAGCCCCCGGGCTGCACCGGCATGCGCCCCCAGAGCCCGGCGGCGGGAGGATTGCGGCCGGTAGCGGCGGGAGGTCGCGGCCTGTATCGCGCCGCGCTGCGGAGGTGCAGCTCGCTCAGGCCGCCCGTGCAGCGAGGGGCGATGGGGCCGGTGGGAAACGCGGGCTGGGCGCCTTCGCTACGGCCGCCTCCGCCTTACCGTCGCTGTGGGCCTGGAGCTGCTGCTGGGGGCCTCCCTGGGAGGCGGCCGGCAGGGTGGGCCCAGAGGCCGGCCGGGGAACCAAGCGCGCCCCTTCCCAATAGCCCTCAGGGGAATGCGGACTGGGCGCCTTCTGTACCCCGAGGCTGCGTGCAGGATCAGCTACCCCTCCAAAATGTCCTAAGAAAAACGTTCCCTGGGGTGATTGTAGCCTTCAAACGAAAGGTGCGAGCTCATCTCTGTTTCTGCCGTTGTGTTGTTGGATGCAGGTGTTAAGATTCCCAGAGCCCCTCAGCAGGAGGTGCTTTCTGTTGAATCTTCTCTAGTATACGCGTAGAGGGGCTGGATAGAAATGCGTGTCCCATGTTTCTGCACACACGCCTTTCCCCCATTTCATTTGTTTCTGAATCAGACCGTCTTGTGATTCTTCCAAAGACAATAGTCTTTTAGGTTTGTGTACAGAGGGTTTTCCTCCTGAATTTTGCCCCCTGTCATTGAGAGACCTGAGGTTTTGCATGAACGAGGCTGAGGAATGGTACTTCTGGGCAGCTTAAGCAAATCTGGATTCTGTTCCAAGAACAAAATTTATTTTAAAAATCACATGTGCTACACTTTTCTAACTGTTTTGGGTTAGGTGTGTGTCATCTATCTAATTATTCGGAGGTGGGTTTTTTTTTGCTGGTTAATTTTGTGTTTAGTGTTTGATTTTCTGCTTCCTCTGCTGAACTGCAGTGCAGTTAAAGCTTCCTTGTGCAGGCGAGAAGGGGATGAGTAGTTGTCGGGATGTTGAGCTACCACCTATGGGTGCCTTTCTTTATGTATTACTTGTGTAGCAAAGAAAGCGTTGCTATAGGCTTTTAGTGAATCTGTTAGTTTGAAGTGGTAAAGGTGTTTATTTCTGAATTCAAGGAGTCTCAAATATTGGAGTATTCAAAAAGTCTCTTCACAAAAGTCTGTTACTAAAACTTTGAGATAGGTTCAACTCAGAAGGAAGAATGATTGAGTGCAAATTGCCTGTATAGGTTTGACTCTTTGGTGTCCAACATGAGGTTAGTTGATTGTGGAAAATTTAGAATTTGATCTGGTTTTATTGCCTCAGGCTTGGCCTTTCTTTAAACTGCTGTTTTGGTAGCTTCTTCCCATATTGAACTTACAGATTCATTTTTTTTTTTCCTACTTCAAGAATTGTGATAGGGCTAAGCCTTTTAAGCAACATTTAGAGTGATATATCAAAGCAGAATCACTGGCAAATGGCCTTCAGTAACAACAAACTAGTTCTGAAAAGTGGTTGTAGATGTATTGAAGGTAATTCTCAAAAATGTGAACTGGGGTCCACTAACTAGGGGAACAACTGTGGGAAAAATTATGTGACAACTTGATGAAAAAAAAATTGAATTTTAGAAGTATGGGAGTTACTCAGACTACTTTAGATCTGTGCTGATGGAAGGCTTCTCCTTTGATACCCTAATATGAAAAAGGGAATGCATGGTGATGGAACATGATTCCTGGTTCTTGTACACATAGGACGTGTATTTTGTCGGACTTAACTTTCATGCTGGCTCTTGGCCTTTCCCTTGTATGAGCCAGTTATGTAAGCTTGGGCCTCTGCTTCTGAAAACATGGTCTGCTGTGGTGGGGCTGTGCTCTCATACCAGTGTCTGCTAAAACATTGGGAAAATCTTGTTTCCATTTAATAGTGCAGAAAACCTGGATTTCGATGTAATGTTATAAATTGTTTCACTCTGTGTTCAGTGATAAATTTACAGCTAAAATGCGCTTGGCATGTTGTCTTTGCAAATGTAGCACACTTCTGTTTGCCCCTTCTTGTACTTCACTGATGCACATCTTGAACAGGACATACAGTTAGAAACTGCTCTGAATGTTTTGTGGAGTAAAAATAACTATCTGAATTATCTAATTTGGAGTATTTTGTTGTGTAGTGATGTATGACAGGAAGGACACTTGAGAAATGTAAATACTTGCAAACCTTCTAATTAAGGTTTTTAAAATCACGGTCAGTGTTCATCTGGCTCCCTTTTTCCCCATTCATATCTCTCCTCTGTTCCACGTTACCAGCAGCTGGTCCTTATATGGTTTACAAAAGAAATGTATAAACTTTTATTGCTAATTTTTTGTAAGCTATTTAATGTAAATGGTTTGTCAAGTCTCTGCCAGGTTCGGAAGGCATAAAAGCCATCTGCACTTGTAGCAGAGTGGTTGGTTTCAAGACTAATAATGGTGTTGCTGTCGTTGCTGATGCTTTGTTGTAGACTGTTCCCAGTGGTTCATGTTAAAGGGGTGGAGTTCCGGAGTGACATTGAAAAGCCTTGTACCCTTGTGTTTAAACTAAATACTGCCTAGCACCAGGTAGCGTTGCTCTGGCTTGTTTGAATAAAGTCTCTTGACCTGAGCACTTGTACATTGTCTGGGGTTGTCTCTAGACGGCTCGATTGCTGCAAATGTCAGATGTTGAAAAGCAGAAGCTGCTGCGCATGTTCGTGCCTTCCTGTTGCAGGGGTAGAGTGAGGTGGTAGGAAAAGTAACTGGACAATTATTCAGTAGGGAGTGTGGTTGGTTCTGGCAATGCCTGGAAGAGGCTTCTTTCTTCAGCTAGCTGAAAAGATGGCTGGAGAAATACAGCCTTGCATCACATGGCTTGATGCTCTTTTGAGGAGCAAGCTAGTGACACCCAGATTCCACCATACCAGCTTCTTCAGTTGCTATTGTCGCTATAGAAAAAGCATCTCAAAATGTCAGACGATGGGCTAGAGAGATTGCTGATGAATCAGCTCCACCAGAGTGCTGTCATTACACATCTCGCAGCAGCACGAAATGCGGGGATGGAATGGTGCCAGGTTCTTCGTTCGTCCCTCCTTTGGAAGGCACTGTTTGCCCTTCCCCACGGCGGGCCTTCCTCCTGTCGGTTTCAGAACCGCTCCCTCCTTCAGTTAGGGATTGCTGGATGATTGGTGGCCTGGGATAATGTGTGCTGCATGGTCGGCTATGACCGCAGCTCCCCCTGTTAGAGCAGTAATTGTTCTGACGGGTATGGGCGTACGGGGTGTGACTCATGCGGACAGCAGGCCTGGCGGGCCAAGCTGGTCACTGGTCGCCGGCCCGGCGGCCCCTTCCCTGCCGAGAGACGGCACCACAGCCGCCGGCAGGGCCTGGCAGCGTGCGCTGCCGCCCGGCCGGCCCCGCGGGGGCTGCTCGGCGGCGGCGGGAGGGGAGCGGGATGTCCCCGGGGCCGCTGCGGGGTGAGCGCGGCCGGGCCGGCGCTGCTCTGCCCTGCCCTACCCGCCTTTGTCTGGCCCCGGAGCGGGCCGGCTCCCGCCCAGGTGCGGCCGCGGCGCCCCGAGCCCCGCCCGCGGCGGGGAGGGGCTCGTCCCGGCCCGCCCGCGGTTCCCGCCCGCTGCCGCCGGGAGCCGGCCCGGAGCTGTCAGGGTGAGTGTCCGGCCAGGCCCGGCCGAGCCGCGGGCTTTGCGCGGCGGCGCTGGCGGGGCCCGACTCGGCCAGGCCCGGCCATGGGGCGGGGGCGGCGGGCAGAGACAATGCCGGGCGGGCGGGCGGCCTGCTCGCCGTGCCCGGCCGCGGCCTGCGGCCAGACACCCGCGGTACGGGAAACATCGCCGGGCTGTGGGCACGCATCTGGGGCTGCGGGCAGAAGTGGAGGGAGTGCTCTTCTGGAAGCTGCTGCGGATGGCGGGGGCGCCGCTAGTTGCAGAGGGAAGCCGTGCTGGAGGGAGCTTCCCTTTGAGAAGGAGGGAGCTAGTGGACGGTGATGTCTCCGCGGGAGCTTTCCTTCATCATTAGTTCAGACCGTCCTTTTAAAGAACATCACATAAGCCTTTTCATGCCCGAGCTTTGTAAACCCCTTGAGGGATAGGGGACTTTGCTGCTTACAAGCACAGTCCCACTGACATCTTTCACTCCAGCCGTCCACCCTTAGAAGTATGTCAGTGCATGCCTGTGCACCTGCCCGTGGGTTGCCCTTTTCCCTTTTGCCCTTCTCCGCACCGTAAGACTGGCTTCACTCCAGGCTTACCCATGCGGTTACAAATTGCTTTTGGTCTTAGCTGTAACAGAAGGTCAGTTTATTTTGCATTGTCTCGCAGTTTTAGATGAGTGGAAAAGAACAGCCTTGATTGCTTTCCGAGGCCATGTGTTAAAACATATTTTTCCAGAGAAGTTAGGTATTCATACACCTTACCAGTAACTTGTCATTTGTGGTGGTAAAATTTCACTGAGGTGAGTTAAGACATACAAGTTAGAGCAGGCAAGACAGAATTTAATGCTGTTTGTTCTTGAATGCCATTTCATTGCTGCTGAAGCAGTAGCTTTCCTTTAGCATGCATTTCTCCTTTTTCTGTTCATTATTCTGGGATCTTGCTATTCTTTCATCAAGAGTCTGTGTATTGCAACTTCTAATTCATCTGTCAATTGAAAATGCCGGTCTTTAAAATTCTATTATTTTTTTAATTATCTACTCTCTTATGATTACTTAAGTCTTCAACCTTTTCTCTGAGCTACTTTGTGTTGTATCTAATGGGAAGGTTTGGCTGGCAAATACACCAAAAAAAAAAACAAACATGTTGGCCTAAACTTCTAAGAAAGTGAAACTTCATCATTTCAGAGCCAAAGAGCAAATATGACCCAAAACTGCCATTAAACAAATAAACAAACAAACAATATTTCTGCTAAGAGCACTGTGGCTGCACTAATAGAGATCTGTCTGCCAAGAAGTATAGTTTTGTCTGAAATGTGACAACCAACTATATACACTCCAAATATGTGCCCCACTGTATAGGAGCGTTTCAAACGCATTTTTCCTTTAAAAAGACTTGTCTTGATTTCTCAGAACTTATTCGTGAGTAATGTTTTTGAGAATCTTTCAAAATATGAAAATACTTGATGATGTTCTTGTACAAGAGTAATATTCAATGTTGAATGTGATTAGGGAGAAGTAGACAATCAGTATCAATAAACAGCTGGTTTTGTTTAGCATTAAATGGCTTCCTAGTTTGCCATTGTATGTCTTCTGTAGAAAATGGTCTGGAAGCTGACACTTCACAATAAAATATAGTGATAGGTGATGAATGTATATGCTTCAAAAGAAATCACATTTCAGAATGTTAATGATGTAAAGACTTTTCCTGAACAGTACCCCATACTATAAGCTATAATGTTGATGCTATTCAGCTCTCAAAATTGTAGCATGAAAAGCATTTGTTTAGAAGTTCAGTAGGAGCTGTTCAGAGTAGTTCATGGTTAATCCAAACTTCGATATTTTGATACTTTCCCACAATCTTTTCATGTGTTGACAAATTGTTTCCCAAACCTACTTATATTCAATTGGGAATTCTTACTCTTATGTTTCAAATTCTTACATTTGTGCTGTCTTGTAAATGCTTTCCACTCTTGCCACACTTTGCGTGATCTCCTTTCAAAAGATCCTGTTCTTTTCTTGATGGTCTTCCTTTTCTGACTGTTCCATAATATAAACTTTCCCTGCCAAGAACTGTCAAGGAAGATTTGTTATTCATCTCCACTACAGATTTCTCGGGTGACTTGCTTTTGGAGATGTTGCATTGACCACTTTTATGACAAATGTCTCTCGTAAAACTTACTTTGATGGCTCAGTTGCTTCAGAGGTCTTGTTTTCTGGATTCTACCAAAATGAATGTTGTTACCGAAAGATTTAATTTGTTTTGTTCCAAGTTGTGGTTACGAAAAAAACATCTATGTAGGTCAAACTCTTCATTGCTGCAAATTCACTAATAATAACAGAATTTAGCTGTGGTATCATATAATGAGGCCACTTGCTATTTGGATGTTGAGAAGTAATGACTTGAACTTTATATGTCTTTGCAAAGAAGCTTTTAAGAAAAACCTTTTTTTCAAATGTGGGATACTCTATGATCATCCAGAACCCAATGACTTAATTGAAAAGAGAAACAGCAGTCTTCTATTCTGGTAAATGCAAGATGTAGACAGTACAAAATCTTGGCATTAGGACAGATATGAGCAGTGATGAAGCTAGAAAGACTGGATGTTGAAGAAGGAGCTTTCCCTCTGTGACCGTGGAATACTTTCTGAGAAATTGGCTGTTCTAAAGGGATTTGTAAATTACTGGGGGGAGTATAATTTTATCACTATTTTTAGATGCCAGATTCAGTGCAGAAGGCAACTTAACCCATTTTGTAATTGAACTATCGATTGTAGATATTAATGACTAAAAATAGCAGGGGATCTGAGTTGACCAGACTGAAAAAAAATAAGTGAAACGCAGTTTCATGGTCGTTCAACTCTCCTCTCCATGTCTCTTATCACGTGAGATCCTCCCAAGTTAAGTACATTGTGATGTTGGGAAGGAAAGTCCTAGACCCTTTTCTTCTAGATTCTGTAATGTATCACTAGTGTACAAGCAAGAGGTTGCACTTTGTGGCAGTGAACTGTTGTATGTGTGTAAGAGTAAAAATAATTGTAAATTAGTATCAGTCTTGTAATGGACAAGCCTTTTTAATAGAGTTGCTATTGACTTTAGAGTTTGAACTGAATTGAGGTTTGTAGTACTTGACTGAGGACTGTCCTACAATAAGACTTCTTTCCTTGGCAGAACTGGTCTCTGGAGAGAAATAAATGTTTCTTTTCATTGTTGAAGTAGGAAGATCATGCTTTTGACAGTTTTCTAAAAGAACAGAATGTAGATGTCTAGTACAGGTGCCATGATTTTATCCTGGTGTTTCTGTTGCTGGCAGGTGTATTAGTGCTTTCTTCCCATTTTTATTGAGAATAACTGTTGTCCTTGGTTTCTCATGTGTTCTTCAACAGAAAATATAAAGAGGCAATAGCTTGAATTAGTTCCAAGTTTCTGATTAGGAATCAGAACTACCTAATTTTCTATAAAGTTCACTCTGCTTGTTCATTGCAAAGATGTATGTGACTTTGGGCAGTGACCACTGCATCTATTTATCTATTATATCTGCCTCCACACTGAGGAAGTACTCCATTATTTCTATACCGGTGGATTAAAATGAACATATTCCTAATGGGAAGCTCAGTTTACACTGGCAAAGCTATCTTTGCTGACGGCACTCAGCTGCAGAACTCACTTGAGTGATGGGGAGTTCTGCTGCTGGAAACTGTGTTTACTCTGGGGCATTCCTGCATCCATTGGTAGCAAGCTGTTTGAAAAGCTTTTTGTGTGAATTCAGTCTCATTTTTTGCTTTTGGAGAGAAGGCATCACATTCATAGATAAATTTTATGCCCCACCTCTGTGTTTGAGTGCTTTGCTTTTGGCTATGGGAGCTTTTTCTTGTATTTTGGTGTAACTGGGTTTTGGGGTTTTTTGTTTGGTTGGGTTTTTTAATAGGTAAAATGCATTGAATTTGAATTAGGAGTCTGTTGATTTCTATTTAATTTTGAACTCTCTCAGTAGGCTGAAGGAGTGTTGAAAGAACAAATGAGAGGTTTGGGCAGAGAAAACATAAGCAGGAATTTAAACAGGTGAAAGCAGATCCATCACAAGGGACTGATGGGGTTTGGATGTAGTAACTTTGTTGCCTTTTCGACCTCTTATGATTGTTTGGGGCTGGTATGGCCTTTCAAAGCTTGAGTTCTATTCTCTTTGTAAATTTTAATTTTGAGTACCTTTTTTGTCAATTCCTGACTTGGAGGAATGATGTGACTAGGGTTTTTTTTTGTTTTTATTAAGTTGAACATTAAAGACATGGTGAAAGAGAATTAACAGTTCAATAGAATGGGTTATAGGTAGCTTCACTTCTGAGTACTTTTCTTACACAATGAGCAGATCTTTTCATTCTCAGTGGTTTACAATTCTCTGGCCCTCCCAAAAAAAAACTTTTTCTTTCTTTAGTAGCACACTTCTTGTTACCACTGTGCTGATGTCAAAAAATATCCATATTGTTGTTTGTTTTGATGAGAAAGGAAATGAGATGGACAAATCATAATAATGCTTGGATACACTTGTTCATGTAGGCAGTCAACTTGTGTTCTGACATTGACTCTTGTTTTTCTGCTGTTGGGTAAGTTAATAGTGTATGCAGTTATAATGAGAATAGTATTAACGTCAATAGGAACTTGTAAATACTTCAGGTAAGCTTAGTGTAATTTACTTTAAGGGGATGTGTGTTGGTGACAGGTAGGGTTTTTGGAGTTCTTTGTGTTTCTTATAATTATTCTTTTTAATTACTGGGAGGTTGGGTTGTTACTTTTTTTAAAGTATCTTCTAACTAATCCAGGAAGGAATAAAAAAGGCTGTTTTTACTGTGGGCTGTTGCTAACCTAATTTTGCTCTCGAGTTAGCTGTGTGTGTTAGTGTTGTGTGGCTGACAGAAGGCTTTGAAGAACTTGTTTATATTAATTTATGTGAGTGAAAATACACCCCTAATTCATGGGATTCATTTTCTGCAGAGAACCTCTGAGTATTAGGTGAAATACTTTGTAGGCTGATGTATACAGCTTTGGTGGTATAGGCTGAATTTCTGTTAGGAGTACTCTGCTAGTGTTGTGTACTTCTATGCCTGTAGCGATAAATTGCTCTGTAATTGGCCAGGTTATAGAGTTTTGGTCTTGGTCTGTGCATTTAAACTGGTGTGTTGAAATGTGTTGCTCCCTCTCTGGTTTGATTTTGTTCATATAAATAACACTGGGAGCCCTTTTTACTGCTGCTGCTGTTTTAATTTTGCTGATCTCTCTGCATCAGACATCTTCTCTCATTATTTTCTGAGCAGTCAGGTTAGTTGTACAATAAGTCTGAGATGGGCATTGAGCCTGAGAGCTCATCTGTCATACCCTAATAGTCAGTGTTCTTATTTTAATCTAAAGGGAAGGGGGAAGCCATGTAAACTTGAATGAGTAAGGATTTGAGCCCTACACGTGGCAAGAAACTGATCTCTTGTTGACAGTTGCTGACGCTTGCTACATTAGAATTAGGGCAGAAATGGGTTTTGTTCTTCTCTGTAACTGTTCATTTCAGTAGCACTGTTTGTAAAGTTGTTGAAATTACTTTCCTTACACTCTGATTATTTTGTGACGCTGATTCATGGCACCTGTTGCTGAAAGCACGTGTCAGTAAAAGTCAGTTTTTAGGGTTGATGGGAACTCATTTTGGCTTAGTGCCTTAGCTGTAGTACATGCTTCCTTAAGCTTTGGTGAGGTTATATTCCACATGCTTTTTTGGCTAAAATAGTGGTTTGGTCTTGAAAGTGTTTATCTAAATATAAGTACAACCTTGGATTGTGTATTAGCAATGAGATTTGCTACAGAACTCTTTTTTTTTTCTCTGGGGGGAGGTTTGTTTGTTTGGTTTTGTTTGGTTGTGATTTTTTGTTTGTGTGTTTTGTGGTTTTGCATTTTTAAGTAAAAGTGTGTATACACCCAACATAGATTTTTCTGTTTTTTAACTTGTCCTTATCTCCACAGAAATTACTGTAGTTATAGAGAGAGCCTGATTTACAATGGCGGATGACAGTGAGTGGATGAAACTGCCCATTGATCAGAAGTGTGAACACAAGGTAGGAAACCTTGGTTTTGGATTTGGCTTGCTGTGTATCTCTGCTTGTGATGATTTTGTAGTGCTTTTCTATCTAAATACATCCTAGTCAGGTAATCTTGATAGCTGCATGGTGTGGGTATTAACAGATCTGAAACTGCATCACCTCTATCCAACCTAGGGTCTGAATAACCTTTATTAAGGAGATTTTAGTAGTGTTATATGGTGTAAGCTTATGCACGGAAAGATCAGTACACTCATTCACATGGAGAAATTACTCATCTGTTGCTGAAACTATTGTTGGACTCCCACCTTCTCATTGGTGGTTGCTAGAACTTAAACAGATCAGTGGGGAAGACTGGTGTCTCTTTATCCAGATCATTCTTGGCAGGAAAAGACCAAGTATTTTGTCCTGTCTATATGTTACTCATATAGACACTGAAGAGAAATCTGCAGGTGCCAGCTTACTGAGTGTACTTTCAAATATGATTGAAGAGCTTTGTGAGATTGGTGAGTTAAGGTTGTACTAGCACAACATCGAAATGTCCAATTTCTGCTTTCAGCTATGGAAAGCCAGATTAAACGGTTATGAAGAAGCCCTTAAGCTCTTCCAGAAGATAGATGATGAAAAGAGTCCTGAATGGTCCAAGTATCTTGGATTGATAAAGAAATTTGTGACTGACTCCAATGCAGTGGCTCAGCTGAAAGGACTGGAAGCAGCACTTGCTTATATTGAAAATGCTCACGTAGCTGGGAAGTAAGTAGCCTTTTCTTGCTGCTCTAGGGCTGTTAGGACAGCTTAATGTGCCTCTCTGAGGCTCCAGCTAAATGTAAATTGTCCAGTGGCCACTAACAATTCTGGTCTCTATTGTTAAGAGTAGAACTTGTTTTCTAATCCAGAGGACTTGCCGAATGGCAGGCTTTCCTTGTGGATGGCCTCCTTGTGCATATGAATTTGTCACAAATTGCTTACAGTGTTCTAAAAAACTATTGTAGGCAGTAGTGAAAATTTCTGAAATGGCTAAAAGAAATGAATCAGTAATATGGTGGTGTAAGTGCTGTGAACTGGAATCTCTGTTCTTGTTTGATTTAAACAGTCTTATCTGTACAGGGAGCCTGTTTTCCAGGGGGATATTTGTGAAATTTGTACAGGAGATAAAATGTAGGTATGTTTATGTGAAGTTGCATCCAGCATAACCATTATGAATCTTCATACCTGCCGATTTCTTCACCAGATGTTTTTTAGTACTTCTCTGTTGTCTAGCCCATGAAATAGGCCATGCTCCTGAGGGTGAAATAAAACAGCACGTATCAGGCTAGATTAGTGCTTTGATCTACTGACTTTGCAACCTGATTAGGTGAATAAAAGTCTTACTCAAAAATCAAAAAAAAATAAACCCAAAGCTTTGTTTAAAAAACTAACAACCTTGCACACTCCTTGATTTAAAGGTGTTGTAAATTATTCAGTTTTTCTGAAGCTTGGAAGTATATGTGAAATACTGTGCTGGGATTATGTATTGGTACAGTTAACATATTGCAACATATACAATTCCAGGACATGGCATTTATTTGTGCACCTCAACTAGAGTACGTTAATATATCTTCAGAATGTCTACTATTCACTGGCGTAGTCTGGTATTAGAATCGTGTTAACTGTGATCTGTGTTCTTTTAATTAAACTAGATGTTGAAGTCATCCCTTACAAAAGGTTGTTACCTTCAAGGTTAGCTTAGGATATAGTCCCTTTTATGTGAAGACTTACTGGGTTTTAATCTGGTTTCAGTGTTGTGTGTGTTTCTTTCTGTGGGTAACAATGTAGAACACTTAATTCATGTAAATGTTCCAAAAGTAATACTCTCTCATCTTTCAGGACAACAGGAGAAGTAGCATCTGGAGTGGTAAATAAAGTGTTCAATCAGCCAAAAGCCAGAGCAAAAGAGCTGGGTCTAGATATATGTCTAATGTATATAGAAATTGAGAAAGGAGAGGCAATACAAGAAGAATTATTAAAGGGTCTGGACAACAAAAACCCGAAAATCATAGTAGCATGTATAGAGACACTGAGGAGAGCACTAAGGTAAGCTTTTAATTCCTGATGGGTTTTTTGGGGTTTTCTTCTTTGCTTTTTCCTTTTTCCTCACCCCAGCAATATGTGGAGTCTAATTTTATTGCTTAAGTCTTTAGCAGGCCCTTGTTATTGCTGAGTAGAATGCATCTTTCCTGAACTGTTTTTTGGTTTTTTTTCTTCACGACAACAGTTGACAACATCATGGGATTTGTTAGATGTGAGTGTTGTCTGTGTTGTACAAGCCTCATCTGGATCTCTTTCATTCATGGTAACTGTTTACCAAACTTCCGTTTTCCCATCCTCTGAAGGAAGGGCAAGATTAGTGTGTCTTGTTCCACACTGTGAAGTTTGTCTTTTGAATATCTGAAATAAACTCACTGATGTGAAAACTAAAATGTAGTTGGTACACTTCTTTTGTTTTTTTTAAACCACTGTTTTGCCCACTGATGTGAGCACGTTTAATTGGGTACACAGTGTGTGTTTTTGTAAGAAAGGGAAAAAAAAACCCACAAGGTCATTGCACAGTAAGCTTTTATTGTCCATATAATAATTCCTTTACTAAAAGGAGAGCTGCTAGTGCTCCCTAAAAATCAAATCCCATTTAAGATGATGTGGTAGGCTTTAGTATTAGATTAGTTTTTGGTTCCACATCAAGTGTGTTGGCCACCTTTGAGTGAAAAATACTGGGGCTTTATGAAATTCTTATACTTGGTGTATTTATAATTTACTGGTCATTAGGGTTTTTTTTAAAGGAAACAGATAATTTTGGAATTAATGGATGGACTAGTACTTTCTGAGTAAAGTAGCTCATGTGAAAACTGTAGAATGTATGAGAAGAGGGCCTTATGCAACATTCTTTCAGAGAACTTGCTGAGGCATACGTAGAGATGATCCTTGTCAAACTAATTGTTTCAGGCTTCTGTAATGTCAAAATAAAGCATTGGGCTTAACATATTACCTATGCTTCTGCTAAGTAAAACTACTGCCCTATATTTATAAGGCTATATGAATATATTTTAGCTATTTTAAATTGCCATATCTAGTTAAATGTGCTTTTAACAGTGCAGTGTAATTAGGAACCTGCATAACCTTCCACAATATCTTTCAACTAAGTACTTCTATAAAATGTGCCACATCTGGTTTTTTCTTATGCAGTTTATTATCTTTGTGATGTTAAGATCAAATACTCTCTTGGAGCCCTCATGTCTTAAACTCCATCTTCTGCCTCTGAGCTGTGTTGCTTACTTAAAATTATCAAGGCTTTGTGCATTGAGAACAGAATTTGTCTTGTGTTGTACCTAGGTGTGCAGCTTGAATGCATTACTAGTTTAGTTTCTAGTATTTTCTTGTGCTATGGTTTCTGTTCTTTCTTGTATTGTTACTTAAATTAGATTACATGAATTAGATAAGAAAAAGTTTGCATAAGCACTTTTCCCAATATGCTCTCTTTTTGAGTCAGGATAAAAAAATTAAAGTCTTGGGCAACTCATTTGTTCACTTATTTAAATTGTGTTACTTCCAAGACCTCTTTTGAAGGTTTTAATACTTAGTATTTTTAAAATTTGGTGTGGCTATAAAATGATGTGCACTAGAATTTCTGTGAAGTGAAACATGTAGATTTAAGTTCTTGAGCAGCCTTTTTTGCTAATTTTTTTTTGGTAGAACTTGAATTGGAGGGAACCATAAGAAATAGTGTGATTGGTCGAAAGATTAATTCAGAATTAAGAAATGTTTCTGAATCAGAAAAATATTGCTTTTGAGGTGATTTATATATGATGCCTTAATACTTATAGTAGTTAAATTTACTGTGAATTTGAAAAGAAAGTTCTTGTGTTCTCATTCCTCAGTGATTGAAACAGGAAGTTTTGTGTTTTAAGTGCAACAGCGTGTAGAATCTTCTGTCAAGGAAGGGTGATTGGCTGGGGAAACTTGTTTTATGTGTCCTTTCAGTGGCACATATTTCAACACATGTGTTTTCTGCAAAGATGACCCAAGCTCACTATAATTATCTGGTCTAACAAGTGGAAAAGTGACTAATGCTTTTACTGCAGTTTGTCTGCAAGGGTAGACAAAGGAGATTCTATTCTGAATTAAAAAAAAAAAAAAATAGGTCATACAAATTTTGGTCTAAAGACAACTTCTTTCTTCCTTCTCTCTTTTCCCCCTTGGCAAGGGAGCTGATTTAAGTACTAGATTGGATTAAGTTATTTGAAGTCATTTGAGAGGCCTGATTTTGTGATTCCAAGCTGGGTGTGGAGGTTAATTTTGATAGGGTATATATTCCTTAAATTTTACAGTAGCATCACAAAATAATATCTATCATAATGGTTTGTGTAAATGACAAAATCACTAGATGTGCACTTGAAGACGTTCATGGACTGTTTTTTTAAAAAAGTTATTATTTATGGATCACTCCCTGGTTCCTGGAAACTGATGCTACTCTGTGTGTTAAACTTTCAGTGAATTTGGTTCAAAGATAATCTCACTGAAGCCAATCATCAAAGTATTGCCAAAACTTTTTGAGTCTCGAGAAAAGGCTGTTCGAGATGAAGCCAAGCTCCTTGCTGTGGAGATCTACCGTTGGATAAGGGATGCTTTGAGACCTCCATTGCAGAACATAAATTCTGTTCAGGTATGGAGGAAGTAGTTCTGTATCCAAAGCATTTGATAAAACACTTTGATGCTCATTCTCCCTCATTCTGTGGTGTTGGGCATTCTTAAAGTCAATGCTGGAATGTAATTGTTTTGCTTCGTATAACTTTACCCAAAATGTTGGTCACTCTTTGTCATTTGTAAGGAAATAATAAGAATGTTTAGTTGCTGTGAACATAACATGAAGTTGTGGGGTGAAGTGTCATATTGAAACTGAGGATGGGGATTGAGCAGTAGAATGTGGTAGAATGGTTGCCTTTATAAAAGACCCCTGCACTGAAAGTCTTCAAGTCAACCACTTTCATTCTCAGTTTTCTTTTTTCCTGAAATTCTTTCCTCTGTGTATTCCTTCATACTTTTTCTGGTGATGCTCAGGATGTGACTTTTTCCTTTCAGGAAGTGGCATTGCAGTATGATAGATTGATAAAGTTTCAAAATGACAAAATATTCTATTATGCATCCTTTCCTCCTACCCACTTGAGTTAATTGTGTTCAGGTGGAAAACAGTAGCTTGCTTTAAAAGGGCATGGTTAAAAAAACCCAAACTGTTTCATCAAGTGTAGCTCAGCGTGTTTGTTTCATCTTTGTTTTTAGTGTGTAATAATAGCATGGCTGTGAAGAAAAGCTTCCTTCATGCTCAGCCATTTTTGATTCAAAGTGTCTACAGAGGGGCCACACCATTCTGACTGTTCTACAGTTTGTTGTTACATAAATGCTTTGCAATAATAATACTCTGTTCTGTGGATATACTTAGTCAAAGACTTCTGAGCAGTGAATGTGAAGTCACTCCTTTAGTGCAGAAAAAAAGAACTTGAAAGGTAGTACTATCTTGGCTGTGAAATGGGAAAACTGTAACGGGTTTCTTGTCTTGGAGTCTGTGCATAATGTCTCTGATAAAATGATTCTTTTCCCTTTTTTGCAGCTAAAAGAACTGGAAGAAGAATGGATCAAAGTGTCATCAGCTGCTCCTAAGCAGACTAGATTCCTGCGTTCCCAACAGGAGCTGAAAGCAAAATTTGAGCAGCAGCAAGGAGTTGGAGGAGATGCAGATGGAGGTAAACTATTTAATCTCTGAACTTCATTGGCAGTTATATTACTTGTATATAGTTTGTGAAGGAATGCATTAAATTGTAAGGGAGCTCTTACTCAAGCTGGTGCAAAACGTGGAGTGCACTACACATGAAGAAAATGTGTCTGAGGCAGAAATTTTACACAGAAGTGTATCTGTCTTTTGAAATAGCAAAATCACAACTGCTGATAGCACTTTCTAAACAATGAGCCTCTAGTCAAAATTTTGTGTCACTCTGCTTATATGTTTCTCTTTGCTGGTTGCAGGAGATGATGATGAGGAAGAGGCAGTACCACAAGTAGATGCGTATGAGTTACTTGAAGCTGTAGAAATTCTTTCCAAGCTTCCCAAAGACTTCTATGAGAAAATAGTAAGCATAAATTTAAATACTAGCTGTTAATTCTGCATGTAGCTGATGAGTCTGAAGACTTAGGGGTATTCTGCATTGTGTGCTTTAGTGCTGCGTGGATAATAACAAACTAGTGCTAATAAAATAAAGACTATCACAAGTAAGTCTTAAAGTTGGATTAGCAGTAAGAAAGCTGTAATTTTAAAGGTCTGAGGTGTGTCCTGGGAAAGGACTGTATTTCTTATTTCATTGCAATTACTGATGTTGAACTATAGGGAGACCTTGGTTTTCTCAGGATGGAATTAAGGTTTTTAATCTATGGTTTGTGGCAAGTATGCTTCTCTAGAACTGTTTATATTTATAGATTAATGTAAATTATTTGCTCTGCAGGAAGCAAAAAAGTGGCAAGAAAGGAAAGAAGCTCTAGAGGCTGTTGAAGTGCTAGTGAAAAATCCCAAGTTGGAATCAGGAGACTATGCAGACTTGGTGAAAGTGCTCAAAAAGGTAATAAATAAAACCCAGAGTGCCCATATAGTTTAATATTTTTTTTATTTTATTTGTATAATAGTTTAAAAGTTATGGTTTATATAATACTCATGAGTAGAAAATTTCTAGCTTGAGCTGTGGTGGAATTAACTCAATCCGTGGCCTACTGACTGTTGTAAGAAATTCTTCTGTGTCTCTGGAGCTTGGATTTCCAGACTTTAACATGGTTTGCTTTTTCTCTTCAGGTTGTTGGAAAGGATACAAATGTTATGTTAGTTGCTTTGGCTGCCAAATGCCTTGCTGGACTAGCTACAGGCCTCCGAAAGAAATTTGGACAGTATGCAGGGCATGTAAGTAAGAGTAAAAGTATGTACATTTTTTTTCTGATTTTATTGATGCTGGACACCTTTTTCTTTTTTTATTTTTCCTTTTTTTTTTCCTGTCAAGCCTTGGTATTTATCAAAGGTATTCTTTGTACAATTAAGAATGCTTACCTATCCCTTAAAAGAGCAAGCATTGAAATGCCTGCTGAGGTCTTTGCAGATTAAGTTTTAAATGACCTTTTTTTTCATATTCAGCACCATGAAACTTTCTGTTACAATATAAATCCTTTGTACTAAGAAAATCAAATTGCTCTGCCATGAAATGAACTTTATTTACATTACCTCATCCTAGAGAAACCCCCACAGGAATGCATTTGTAGGCCACAGTGGAAAAAACAGCATCTAAATCAGAGTTCTACTTAGCGCCTCCACGGTGTATGTTTTATGTTGGTTGGGTTTTTGGAATGTTGGGGGATGGTAGGTGGTGGGTGTTCTGCTTCTTTGTTGCCTGGGTTTTGTGGAGGTTTTTGTCTGCTTTCAATAGCCGAAACTTTTGAGATTTTTGGTACCAAAATGTTCTGATGATCCAGTTTAGTGCTATTTGTTCTCCTTTGATGCTCTTCTCTTACCAACGGCTAATACCAGAGGATACAGAGAAGCTTAACCAGTATCTGGAATCAAAGGGACCTTTTAAAATAAGCTGCAGTTCTCACTTGTTTCTCAAGCTTGTGTTACTGTTCTTTAAGCTGCTCAATCAAATTTTTCATGTGATAAGCAATGGGATTAGAGACAGAGAACTGATGTGCCTGGCTGCCGGTAGTGTTGTCTCTGATTTGGAAAGTTGCTGAATCTCACTGCTTCAGAAACATTCAAGTCTCCTGAACTCTGAACAGCAGTTTGGACAGTCAGTTTCATTCTGAAAGCTGTCTGTAGTTATTAAAAGCTTTCTTGCATCTGTTTTATAGTTGATTTCTAAAGGTTAACCCTTGTAGCTACAGAGTTAGTGTTGAAAAAGCCAAGCTTCTAAAATAAGGGTGTAGCTCTGCGGTTGCCAAGCAAATGACGTTGAGATGAAGACTTTTTCAGTACTGTAATGGCAGCTCTGAATTGCATAATCCCGGTACTTATTTTAGCAGTTCACTTGATTAGTGTACTGGTTTTATTTACTTGTAAGGAAGATGTAGACTTCTCCTGAGAGTGGGAATTGAAGTGTTATAAAACAGAATTGTTGATGGAATTGTGTGATTATAAACTCTTATTAGTTAAATATAGGACTGCAATGTTAGTCTGCAGTCTGTGTTCTAATAAGAGTGATGAAATAATGCATAGAACCATAGTACTCACTGTAATTGAGTACATGTGTGCCAGCTTCACCTCTGACTGTACTTGTAGCCCTGGACTAATTTTTCTTCTCTCCCTCTCATATGGAATATGGCTTCTAACTTCTACATTAAAAAATACTCATTCTGACTGTCAGCATTTTCTAAAACAGAGGCTTAATTATTTTAAATATCTCCTCCTTATGACTTCATTCTGTGTAGGGTGTAGGGGTGTCTAGCACTTCCAGTAGCATGTATGATCTTTCTGGTGCCATCTGTATTATCTGAATTTTTTTTGAGTGCTGAAGTCTGAGAACAGGAAATTTAGAGGTTGCAGCCCAAAAAAAGGATACCACGTGAGCCTAGGTCATGGTGTGTCACAAGGGGTTGAGATGACATAGGTCAGCTTCTGAGTAGAAGGCAAATCTATTTTGTGTTAGGCAAGAAACTTATAACTTCTGACTACTTCCAAACTATGAACTGTTGTTTATGAAAATCTTGAAAATAGCCTGCTTTCCACAGTTAGGATCTGCATGTTTCTGGCTCACTGACAAAAGTAGTTACAGAGAGCATACTAAAATGGACCGGCTCATATTACTGGCACATGAGAATGTCTGCCGTGTAGGGGTTTCTTTTTGTATTTTAGGGTTTTTTTCCTTGAATATTTTATTTGTTTTTTCAGCAGTGACTGACTGAGCACCTAGTCTAGGTAGAAATTGCTGTCAGATTCCAGTATGGCATAGTTTACTGTCAGATGTGCTTTTTCAAGGTGATAGATCTGAAAAATATTCCTGCAGAGAGGATTACAGTTGCTTTAGAATCAAGATCTTGTCAGCTGTGGATCAGGACCTCTTAATGAGCTGTGCTTAGTGTTGATCAGAAAGCTGGGAACGAGGGGACAGGTTAAATGCCTTCTTGGATTCTTAGAATACAAGAGCACAGCGCTCTTTATGGCGTGAAATTGATTATCTCCTTTCTATTGCTCTGTATTCCAGAGTGTTAATCTGTAATTATGTGAATTTATGTGTCTGCATTTTGTTACTAAATTATTCAAAAATCTGTATTTGTCAAGAGTGACTGGAATGAATTTAATATCAGAGATCAACAAGAATCAAGTAGTTCCAACTGCTGTTGTGTACCTCTGGAGGGGTACAGCTGGGATGTTTGAATTACCTGCTTCTCTGCAAAGTACCAGGGAGCAGACTATCAGGCTTTCCAGTTATATTAGTGAAGAGGAGGTTGACATCCTTGTTCCCTTTTCCATAGGTTGTTCCAACAATCCTGGAGAAATTCAAAGAGAAGAAGCCCCAGGTAGTGCAGGCACTACAGGAGGCCATTGATGCAATCTTTCTTACAGTAAGTAAAGAGTGAAAATTTCCCCACTGTCTGAGAATTGTCTTTAATTTTGATTTCCTTTTCTCTTTACTGAAATAATGACTTTTTTTATTCAACACTGTAGACCACATTGCAGAACATAAGTGAAGATATTTTGGCAGTCATGGACAACAAAAACCCAACAATTAAGCAACAAACATCCCTTTTCATTGCAAGAAGCTTCCGACACTGCACACCTTCTACTCTGCCAAAAAGCCTGTTAAAACCTTTCTGTGCTGCACTTCTCAAGGTAAAGCAGAAAGAGTTGGTACTTGTCTGGCATTGACTTGAGGACTGTTGTGAAGCCTTTGATTGTTTGGGGAAAAAGACCCAAAGGCAGTGCAGAGACCAGAGAGTTATTGTGTGTTGTGTAGCCCACAGCGTCAGTTTTGACTGATGTCAAACTTGAAGGCGACTGTCAGGGGAAAAATTTAGTTTCCTTTTTCTTAGCTTTTTTGAAGCTGTAGGCTCACTAAGTTTATAATAAATTAAGACAATGACTTAAACTCTTAAACTCCCAGACACTGCCACTTGCTTCTTGCACACGTCTCTAATAAGTTTTTGTTGGAATGCTACCATTTACTATGAATAGAAGAACAGCTATCATTGATTCGTACACAGCAGTGACACTAGAGCATTTATCAGTGTAAATTATAGCAATGAATACTTTTTTCTTGTTGCAAAATATCCCTGGCTTAAAAAATGGAGATTTGAACAAGATTGCAGAACTTTAAACTCCTTACAAACTTTCATGATGTTTTATGCATGAATGATTAACATCTTCCTGTGTGAAAGGCACAAAGATGAGAAAATGGCTGTATCTGAGAAAAAGTAGACTTGTTCAGTACATAGGAAAACAGAAGTGAGAAACAACCTTTTTCTTTCTGTGGAATGTTAAGGACTATTCTGTAGTAGATCTAGATTTTAATTAAAGGGAGGGGATTTATACAGAAGATATTTAGAAATGAGCCACAAATCACATGACATAAGGTATCTTTTTCTGCAGCATATCAATGATTCCGCTCCTGAAGTAAGAGATGCTGGATTTGAAGCATTAGGCACTGCCTTGAAAGTAGCTGGAGAGAAAGCAGTGAATCCCTTTCTAGCAGATGTAGACAAACTAAAGCTTGATCGGGTGAGTATTGTTATAAATGTTGTAAAAAAAGCTCCATTTATCCATTTGAGATGCATCTTAGGCTAGAGAAGATGAAAGAGGATGCTTTAGCCCAGTTAATTTCAGCACAGATTTTTGAAGATGTATTTTTTACTTAAATGTTACTGATGTTGCAGTGTTATCAAGTTGGTTTTTTTTTATTTGTACTACCTAAAATGCATTAATATACTAACATAGCCAGCACTTTTTCATTCTTACATAAAGTATCTGGCTGTATTATCTGTGAGGTGGGTTGTGAGATTAAGTTGTGGTTTTGGTTGGTTGTATATGGGGTTTTGTTTGATTTTTAACACTTTCTCTGTTGTCTGAAACAAGCTTTTCGGTCAAAACAGTATGGTTTAATTCTGTATTACTATATAGAATTTGGTATTAAAGACTTACTTTCCAACAACAAATTTGTTACACTTTTGCATAAGCTGACAGGTATGTTGACTAAATTAAGATTTAATAATTTAAGGTGCTCAGACTTAGTCATTAGAGCATCTGTAAGTATCAGTAGGATGTCAATGTTTTCTTTTTATATAATTGCATTTCATTTTCAACTAGGAAAATCATTTTGGCAATTCAGTGACGGCTGATGCTGCTGACTGGTTAACCTTACTATTGTTAGGAACACAGGATAACAAAATTTTGTGAAGTGAACAACTTAAACTCTTCACATTTTTTCCAGAGTAGTCAAGTTTGTGCCACTGCTGGTAAAGGGACACTGTACATCCAATTGTGGTAGCTAAATAGCTTATTTCCACCCCCTCCTTTTTTTTTATTCTCCTACTGCTTGACAGATTAAAGAGTGTGCTGAAAAGGTAGAATTGGTTTATGGTAAAAAAACCGGAGGAGGAGCAGCTGAGAAAAAAGAAGGCAAGCTTATTGCTGGAAAGACCACTGCTCTTCCAGGGCCTGGGGGAGATAAAGAAGCAAAAGATGCAGCAAGCAAACCAGGATCACTGAAAAAAGCATCTGCTGTGAAGGTAAGAGATTGTTGGACAAGCAGTTGTTTCTGATTGCATCAAATAGTTACTTAATGCAGGTCAAAAGTGGCCTGTTGAACGTCTCCCTCCACTGAGCTATCAGTGTCCTTTTGCAGGAGTAGGTGAGCCTAACAGCAAAAGGAATCTGGGACTTCCTGGGAATGTACTTGATGAAATCTCAGTTTTTAATGATACCAACTGTCTTGTCACTTATGTCTTAATACCAGGTTTTGATTTTGAAATAGTGATAAAAAACTGGAGGCATTCAGAGGAGGCTCAGATGTCATAACATTGATAAAGTGCTCTGTGATAAAGTAATACTTGTCAGAAGTCAAGATTTCTTATAACTAGCAAGGTTATTAATTAAGTATTGAGTATTTTTGAGCATTGTTTTTAGTTTGTTTCTTTGTTTATTTTTAAATAATTTTAACTACTAGCCTGTATTTATTGATTATTATGCTTTAGATTTTAAAAATTAACTGCAGTAAGTGGTCTTGGTAATATGCTACTGAGTTCTTCAGGTTGGGTACCTGGAAGTAAATAGTAGAATAGATGAAATTTTTGAAATCTGTTGGTACTCAGGTAACCTGAGAAAGAGACACTAGTCACAAGTTTACTGTCTAATCAGTATCCATTGGAAAAAATATAGATGAATTCATTATTTCCTGAACTTTCACAAATACTTACATTCTTTCCTTTTTCATCTTTCATTGTCTTGGGCATGCCTGTTGTTTTGTGAAACCAGCAGTCTAAAAACAATATATTAATTAAATAAGCTCTAGCAGAAAACTATCTCTGCCTGCAATTGTTATGCTATTGAAGAGATGCGCATCTCTTTGACATTAGAATATAGAAGTGTGGAAAAATAGCAGTTATTTTGATATGAGTTAGACATTTCTTTGATCTTGGCTAACTTGTCCATTAACCTTCTAGGCTGGGGTCCCACCAAAGAAAGGCAAACCAGCAGCAGCTGCAGGCACAGGAGGTGCTGGGGCTAAAGGCAAGAAGGGTCCTGAGACCAAAGAAATATTTGAGTCAGAGCTCTCTGTGAGTATCCTGCTATTTTGTGAAATACAGAGTCCTGTGTGATTGCAGCTTTGGTTAATCAGTTCTTTGGGCACCACAAAATTTTTCACTGAGGTTGTTTTTATTAGGAGAAAGGAAAGCAATATGTATACATTTATAACTGGTGAAATGGGTCTTTAGTAAATACACCTGTCCTTCAGGCTGTTGTTGGCACCAGGCCATGTAAGACAGAAAGCAATAAATCATGCTTATACCCTTATAACAGGGTATATTGTTCTCTCTGAAGTAGGAAAATATGAAAAAAGTAATTATATGACTACTTCATATGTAATTTAGGACACATGATTTGCTGAAGGAGCCTGGTGTTAAAAGCCTGAGAATACATTATTCTGGAGTTTACAATAAAATCTGAAGTGAAATAAAGTAATAATTTAACTAATGCAAATCTACTGTTCATATTAATCACATTTCAAAAAAATTACTTATTTCTGCATGTTAGCAGAATATCTACCAACTTTCTTGGTAGGGAATCAGGTAAAGTCGGGTATCTGTAGGTCAAACAGCAACAAAAAAACCTATTAAAGCTTTGCTATATCTATCTGCAAGTTTTTTGGACTGTCAATCCAAACCATAGTTATATTTGGAGTATTTATTAGAATGAATAATTTCCATTATGTATCCAGTTTATATCTCTAGTAATACAGTAGAAAATGAGAATAGAGTTCCTGAAGGTGATACAGACACCTGTGAAACAAGGGAAGTTTTTAACACTAAATAGTTATAATTTTCCCTTTTGCTAGAATGGAGACAGAAGGTAGGTGTTCTCCCATCTGCCCTCATCAGCTGCTGATTTGTTGTTGTCACTGTTTATTCAGACTTGATACAAAATTACCTTGCAAATTTTAGGTTACCTCTGCTTGATTCTGTAAGCACATAGCTGGTATTCAGGATAATTTTTGACTGTCTGCACAATTTCTCATATTTTTCAGGGATTACCTTTCTCTTGCATTACAATTTAGCAGCTTTTTAAACCCGTAAGACCCCTAAACTATAATCCATTCTAAAATCTTTCAGTTTACAACAGAACCCTTTTCATATTTTGTAAATGCACCGCAGTAAAAGGGTCAGTCCAGCATATTGCCTGTTCTTAAGGTTGCTGCCCTCCTCTGAAGGGACATAGTGGAGCATTAACTTTTTTCTGTTTTGTCTGCAGATAGAAGTATGTGAAGAGAAAGCTGCTGCTGTCCTTCCAGCATCTTGTATCCAGCAGTTGGACAGTGGTAACTGGAAAGAGAGGCTTGCCTGCATGGAGGAGTTTCAGAAGGTATGTTTGTTACAGTTGATAAGAGAGGCAGTAGGGAAGGAGAAAACAAGTAATAAATTCTTCAGCTCTTTAGGCCTGATAAGTCTCCTGAAAGACATACTAGTAGTAGTTGTACATCAGCACTTCAGGTGGATTAAGCAGTACTTGAAAAACCAAATGGCTTATATGGTTTAAATTCGGTAACAACAGTGGAGTAAGTATTTTACCTTAACGTAGGTAGTTGTGCTTTTGTCAAAAATACGTGTGTTTTGATAGAGGATAATTAGAGGTTTTCTTAAAAAAAAATTGTGTTTAGAGGCTTATATAATACTGGCAGTCTTCACAGCTGGTGGAAAGTGCTTCATGTAGTCACAAACAAAAAAAGCATCACATGTCACTCAAATGGTATCTATCAAAAGACCTGAGAGAGTTCACATTCAAAAAAGCTTCAACTGTAGATGTACAGGTAGTTCATACCACTACACCATTACAGTCATTATTGAGTTTTTAATATTTTAATGGGAAGAGACTAACTTCAGTTAGGAAATGGTGACTGGTGGCATTGAAATGCTGCTGCAGAAGGTTGCTTTAGTTAAATGTTGCCATTTCAGTTGAATGAATAAGCCTAATAATAGCTGTACCCCAGTAATTTAGGTCATGTTCAAGCTTAATTTCTGCTCTGTAGTTAGCATTCCAACGCAAAAGCTGTATAATATATTTCATCTTAAAAAACAAAAGCAGCTTTTTGAAGGGCAGGTAGGTAGTTTCTTTTTAGTTAAATGTTAAATTCCCAGGGTTGGAATGGCCAATAGTGATTGTCAAGGACATTTGTTAACATTAAAGGAGTAGTGATGTAAATGATGTAGGTTAAATGTTTGCTCAGTACCTCAGGCTCCTTGTAAAAGTGGCTCTTCAGGTGAATTGTTATGCTGAGAATTTCTGGAGCTTTATTCAGTATTAAGAAAATACTTAGAGCTTCTGTTGGAGTTTTACATAACTTGTGAACGACTGGCTAACTTAATGTTTGTCCTTTAGGCTGTTGAGCTTATGGAGAGAAGTGAAATGCCTTGTCAAGCTCTAGTAAGAATGTTGGCCAAGAAACCTGGTTGGAAGGAAACAAATTTTCAGGTAATACATTATCCTTCAGTAACTAAACAGTCCATTTTTTGTTAATGTAAAGTAGTTGCCAGCTAAAAGGCTGTAAATACATATGTCACCGGTGAGAGTCCTAGCACTGTGGCCACAGTTCTGTCTGTAATCAGTGAGAATATAAACTCTGGAATTGGATTTTATTACTATTGACATTGGAGACTTAAATGTCATCTAAGATATCTAAAGATTGTCTGTAAATGTATGTGCATACATGTGTGTGTATATGTAAGCATGTGTGTATATCCAAGTTCTAAAAGTAGATAATAGCACCTGAGTATTATTGACTGTGTATGTTTGCACATATAATAATATGTATTGGTGTGCATACAATTTTTGTGTATAATCACACAATATATATAGGTGTATGTAGAATATCTGTGTGCATATTTCTACATATTCAAATGTGTTTGTATGTATATATACAAGTACAGATTTTTTTTTGGTATGTTTGTGTTTACCTACAAATACATATAATTCTTACGTGTGTCTTTAGATACATTGAATAAGAAAAATTAGCCTAACATACACAAAGACATGAGTAACTTTCTTGCTGTTACGGACATTGCAGGTGATGCAAATGAAACTGCATATAGTTGCATTGATTGCACAGAAGGGAAACTTCTCCAAAACTTCAGCACAGGTTGTGCTGGATGGTCTTGTAGACAAGGTTGGTGATGTGAAATGTGGAAGTAACGCAAAAGAGGCCATGACAGCAATAGCAGAAGCGTGTCAGTTGCCATGGACTGCTGAGCAGGTGAGCAAGCAGCAAAAGTATTCTTTCAGTAGGTAAAATCAGAAATAATACATGGGGTGTCCTTTCAGTCTGAGGAGTCAATCCCAAATCTTTTTCTCTGTTGCATGAAAGTGATTTGTTTGCTCTCAAGATGCTTCCTGAGACAGAAGTTAAATATATGTTCCTCTAAAATTAAAAATGGAATCATAGGATGGCTTGAGTTGAAAGAGACCTTAAAGATCATCTAGGTTTTTCCCCTCTGCCATAGGCAGGGATACCTTCTACTAGACCAGATTGCTCAAAGCCCTATCCAACTTGGCATTGAACATTTCCAGGGATGGGCATACACAACTCCTCTTTCAGTTTTAACCCAATTCCTCTTTGTACTACCATTGCATGCCCTTGTCAAAAGTTTTCTTGGAGGCCTTCTTCAAGTACTGAAAGACCCCAATATACCACCCTGCAGCCTTATCCAGGCTGAAAAATTCCAATTCTGTCAGCCTTTCCTCATAGGAGAGGTGCTCCATCCTTTTAATCATCGTGGTGGCTCTGCTCTGTACTCACTCCAACAGGTCTCTGGCCTTCCTGTGCTGGAGACCCCAGAGCTGGATATGGCACTGCATGTGGGGTTTCGCCAGAGCAGAACAGAAGGGCAGAATCCCCTCCCTGGCCCTGCTGGCCACACTGCTTTTGGTGCAGCCCAGGACACAGTTGGCTTTCTGGGCTGTGAGTGCTCATTGCCAGGTCATGTCCAGCCTCTCTTCCAGCAGCACTACTAAGTCTTCCTTGGAAGGTCTCGATGCTCTCTCTCATGCACTCTCTCCGTTTATCCCCCAGTCTGTGGTTGATACTGGGAGTTGCCTCAACCCAGGTGCAGCACCTTGCACATGGCTTGCTGAACCTTGAGAGGCTCCCCTGGGCTCACTTCCAGGGTTTGTCCAAGTCCCTCTGGATGGCATCCTGTCCTTCAGGTGTGTCAAATGCACCACTCAGCTTGGTTCATCTCAATCTCACCCTCAGGATGCCCTCAATTCTTCTGTCTGTCTTTTATGACATTAAAGGGCACTGGTCCTAGTACAGACCTCTGAGGTGCACTGCTTGTCTGATGTCCATCAGGACACTGAGCCATTGAGCACTACCCTCGGATATGATTGTTCCACCAATTCCTTATCCACAAGAGTTCAGCAGTGAAATCTGTGCCTCTCTAATCTAGAGAGAAGGGTGTTTTGGGGGGGCCTCTTCAAAGGCCTTACAGAAGTCCAGATATATGGTATCTGCAGCTGCACTGATGTAGTTGCTCTACCATAGAAGGCCATGAGGTTGGTCAGGGAGGACTTGCCCTTGGGGAAACCATGCTGGCTGTCTCAGTCACCTCTGTGTCTTTTCACGTACTTAGCACAGCTTCTAGGAGGATGTGTTTTCATGATCTTCTGAGGCACAGTAATAATGAGTAATTGATCAGTGCTTTTTTAACACTGCCAGAGAAGGTACAAATCCATAATAAAGGTGTCTCTGGCTGCCTTTAAGTACTTCAGGAACTTCTGGTTTGGTTCAGTTCCAGTTGTATTCTGCTACAGTGACACAACTGTTTTTTCCCCTTATGTTACCCCAGTTTTTTCTGTTCACTTGCCCTGTGTTTTTTGCAGGTGTCTTCACTTTTTTATTACAGTGCTTTGTCACCTGATTTGCCACTTCAAGTTCACACTTAACTCTCTTCTGTTCCAGGTTGTGGCTATGGCTTTCTCTCAGAAGAATCCTAAAAACCAGTCAGAAACTTTGAACTGGCTTTCAAATGCAATTAAAGAGTTCGGCTTTTCTGGGTAAGTCTTTTAAGTAAATTGTTAAGAGAAACTTGAACAAAATCTTAGCTCTAGATTAGAAATATTTTCATTCATCTGAACTCCAGTTCCTTAAACTCTGGTGCTAGCTGTGCTCTTCTAGCTCTTAACTATGTAACTGTGAAAGTATCTGGCATTACTAGTATGATAAGATGTGATTACACTGCTAGCTGCTTTATTCATCACTCGACCTTTTCTGAAGAGCATTTGTCTTAAGGTACTTCCAGGTTTAGGCTGAGCACAGAAGTGTGGTATTGCATGTCTGTTATACTCCTTCTGCTTGGGTGCACCTGCACTCAGGTTTTATAGTTTAAAAGAAAAACACAGCAACTGAATCTGACAGCCTACAGAAGAGTACATACCATCATGCCTACTGATCTCTGTGGGAGACATTTTGAGGTTGGTAACAGGTGGATGAAGTTTTAGCCAACAAAACAGCCGTTGTTATAACTGGCACTGGGAGGATAAGAAATGGATTCTCCATCACAGCCAGAGATAGCATTCCTTAAGTTTTAATCACTAGTCTTTTAACTAAATATGGTCAAGCATATGTAATAATCCTGAGAAAAAAATTTCTAAGCAGGGAAGACTTCAAATATCACTTTGACTACTTGTGCAGTTACTATGCCTGTCTTAAGGTATTTTGTGTGTTTTATGTGGATAGTGACATTAAGTCAGGGAAATAAACTGTTATTTGATAAATTCCCCCAAAAAATGTGTATTTACAGCATGGTAGTGTATGTAGATATGTTACTAGGACCGCAGTGTTTGAAGCCACACAGATAATATAGAAGACTCAAGAATTTCAACGTTCCTTTATTTCTCTTGTAAATTTCCTTTTGAAAATTGTGCTTTTTCTGGAAGATCTCGAGAATGACTAACACAAAAAGACCCACCACAACAATAACATACCTTGACCTTTATTGTGTAGTCATGTTTCAGGTGCTTCAAATGATTCTAGATTCATTCCTCAATATTTCAGTCCTAGCAGTCACATGGGGTAGGCTTTGATATAAATTGTTTACCAGTTGATTTTCACAGTAGGCTATATTCTCCAAATGGGTCACTTTCAGTAGTCATTTAAGTAGCTACTATCTACACTGTTCCTGTGATATTTTATATGTGTACATATCTTCTGCATGTAAGTTAGTTGTGTAAATCTGTGTAGGGGTATCTTTTTTCTTTACCATATTGTGATGATTTTGTTTGTTGGTTCTGTTCCCTGTGTTGTGTTTTATTTATGGGAGACATCTTTTTTCTACAGATTGAATGTCAAAGCTTTCATCAGTAATGTGAAGACAGCTCTTGCTGCAACTAACCCTGTGAGTAAATTTAGAATCTTAATCCTGAATTGTTATCAGTCCTTAATTTGAAGACTGAGTACTTTTGTCCTCTTTCTGGCAGGCTGTGAGGACTTCTGCCATTACATTGCTGGGAGTAATGTATCTTTATGTGGGACCTTCTCTGCGAATGTTTTTTGAGGATGAGAAGCCAGCCCTTCTCTCCCAGATAGATGCAGAATTTGAAAAGGTATGAAGTGTAGTAGCTCTCTTGCTACCAAGTATCACTAAAGCTACTTTGAAACTTCAGTAGCTGGAGACTGTATTAATAGTGGTCTAAACCTTGGTTTTGTAATTGAACCAGGATTTTTAAGATTGTGCACAAACACTGCAAACTCATTATGTGTAACTGTGTCAATAGTCACTTTTTTTCATTATGAACATAAGAAGCCTCCTGGGTTTGTTTGAACAGTGTAATGTTTTAGAAGTCTGTTGTCCTGAGCCAGTGCATTTGTATCATACAAGTGGTTTTATTTTTGATGTAAAATGAAAAATTGTAAAGTAGTTGTTATTGATTTTGTGTTGCTTGCAGATGCAAGGACAGACAGCACCAGTTCCAACTCGTGGCATTTCCAGGCACAGTGTGGGAGGTGGTGATGATGGCGAGGAAGAAGAACAGGAGGAGGTTGGGAATGATGTTGTGGATCTCTTGCCAAGAACAGATATTGGGTAGGTTTGGATTCTACCACCTGAAGATGTATTTTCACTGCAATTCAAAACTTGGCGTTTATAAATGCTTTCTAGGCAGAAATCTGTGGTGTTAAAGCCCTCAAATGCTAATAGGTAGCTAAGTAAACGGGCATTTTACCTGTTTTTCTCTTGCAGTGATAAGATCACAGCGGAACTAGTATCTAAGATTGGGGATAAAAATTGGAAGATCAGAAAGGAAGGTCTTGATGAAGTGACAAGCATAATAAATGAAGCAAAGTTCATACAGCCAAACATAGGAGAACTTCCAGCTGCTCTGAAGGGTCGTCTCAATGACTCTAATAAAATCTTGGTATGTTTATCAAAATCCTGTTTCACCTGTTTCCAGCTTAAAACTTAATTTAGTTAAGATTTCTGAACCTTGCTTATTACTGTGTGTTCTGTTTCAATGTCATTAAATCAACAGTTGGAAACCAGTGAACTGTGTGTTTCCAAATCATATATTTGCCTGTTTTAATAAATATTTGCCTTTTTTTTAAATCGAAAAATGATTCAAAAGAAAGAAAAATCCACCTTTACTACTCTGAATGTAATATAAGGAAGTCTTAGCAGAATCAGAAAAAAGTCTGATTAATTGCTTCATTTGTGACAAAAGTGAAATTTCCCTTGTTTGAAAATACTTTTACTTGAAATTTAATTTGTTCAGAATATGGAAGTGTATTTTTTTATTTTTCCATGTGATGAATTTGAAGACTGGAATAGGTGTCATTGAGCAGGCATTTTAAAGTAATATATAGCATTGTCTCTTTCCCCCATATAACCTGGAGTTTTTGCATACATGTTTTTAACACTGTTTTATTTAAAACCTTTTTTTTCTTTATGTGCAGGTGCAACAAACGCTAAGCATTCTTCAGCAGCTTGCAACAGCAATGGGCCCCAATATCAAACAGTATGTGAAAAATTTGGGGATTCCTGTCATTACAGTCCTAGGAGATAGTAAGGTAGGACAGACATCAAGATCTCTTTGCTGTTTGCATATCTAATATCTATGTCTGAAAGGTGGATGGTAGTTAAAACTTTCTTGGAAGTTTACAAATTTTTTAAAAAGTTCTTGCCTGAATGACAACTTCATATTCAAATATAAATGTGTGCCTGAATGTATATTCAGATGTATTCCCCTCTTTGTAGCTAAACCCAGTGTCACAATTTGGCATGTAGTCACCACAATTTAAATTATTGTGGTGCCTACATGCATATTTCTACTGCTGAAAATACACTATATGAGACACTGAACAAGTTCGATTGGTAAAGCTTTTTGTAGAATTTTAGTGTATCACAGTGGATTCCAGTATACATTATTGTTGTCTTTGTCACTGTGTAAACCTTTGAACTGTAGGCAGGCAGGGGACATTCACAGATGACACTGAAGCTTGTATAACAGTGTTGAGTTGGCCAAGATGCTGTGTCAAAATAAAGCTAGGACCATGGGAAAGAGCTATTTGAAGCCATGGGGAAAGAGGCTTGGGAAGGTGCCAATATCTTGTGCCAGAAGTCATAGCTAATTATCAGAGATAGCATACTTCAGCTGTCTCTACTTGGAATGTGAGTAGGAAAAAGAGCAGAAGCTGGATCTACCTGTCTTAAACAATGGAAGGACTAGGACTGGTTGTAGGGCTAGATGAAAAAAAGCTCCTGGTTCAAATTGTTTTCTCTTAAAGAGTCTTTAAGAACTGAGATTTTGTGTGACTGTTGAATTCTTCTTTTAACTCACCAGTTATCCTGAGGTAACAGCAAGCTCCGTTTGTAGAGTCATGGAACTTTTTAGGTTGGAAGGGAACCCTACAGACCATCTAGTTCAAACTCTGCTGCCATAGGCAGGGACACTTTCCACTGGACTAGGTTGCTCAGAGCCCCAGACTAGTAGGGGGGTTCTGAGTGCATAGTTTAAGACCAATTGTGATTAACTTAGACTGTTACTAAATTGCATAAAACCAACATTACTTGTAAGCACTATAATGCTTATATGTGAAGCATTATGAGAAGATTGCATGCTCATTTGAGCACTGTTACAGTGGTAATTCTTTTTATGTACTGCAAGTGCAAGATTTAACTAGTTTGTCAAATTTTTGATGAGGAGGATGGTCCTTTTTGAGTCCTGCTTCAGTATGTTTGTAGTGGATTCACTGAATAGTTGAGGATATTCAACAGTTTGTAACAAAGTGAAGACAAATTAAATTTGAATGATGGGAACTAAGGCCTTGTCAGGAAGGCTGATGAATATCTATCTGCAGCACATGATTTGTTTCTTTTCCTCAGTGAGATAGAAGATGGGACAGGTTATTTGCAAGGATGTTCACTTCTTGTTGCCATATATGCCTGGATGTTACTTCTGCATTTAATGTTGGGTCATACTTAACTGCGTCTTTTTCATTATTAGCCTTCCTCAGAAGTTCAGCCTACAGGAGAAGGTCATGTGTATAGAGTCATGTCTAGACTGATAATGTTTTAAAGAACCATGGTTGTTAGATATTCCATCTGGCTTCTCAAAACTTCATATAACTGCTTTAAAAAAGGGTGGTGTTCTAAGTTAGACTTGGAAAAAGCACTAAAGATGGAAACTGGTAGGAGTTAGATGGCTCCCTCATTCCTGATTTGACTTTTGGTTGTGTATCTTAAATGAGTGCCCTAATAGCAGGCTCTATAATCCACTTGCCTTGATATATGAATGTGCAGTCTATTTTAAGCATTATATAAATCACTAACAGCATTTTTTAGCTTCTTCTGAGAGTCAGACTCCCAAAATTATCATCAATGAATGTTAGCATGTACAAAATAATTTTAAAGATACCCTTTCACCCTCTTTATCAAAGTTATTTTTCAAAAAATTATGGTAGATAAGTATAATGTCTGATTTGGTGATTGCTGCAGCTGATACCATCACTAAACTAAATTCTTCTGAAATTTAGGTTTGTCAAGCAATGAATAAAAAAGGAGATTTCAAAGCCCATGGTGTGGAAGCTTTTTCCTTTCATAGGAAGGATGACTATTGCTTCTTCTGTCACAGTCTTCTGACCCCTCTTTAGATTTATTCCTTTTAAATCTTGTTCTTGCTGCAGAATAATGTTCGTGCTGCTGCACTAGCAACTGTGAATGCCTGGGCTGAACAAACTGGCATGAAAGAGTGGTTGGAAGGGGAAGACCTATCTGAAGAGCTCAAAAAAGAAAATCCTTTCCTAAGACAAGAGGTAGGCTTCTGTCAAGTAAACTTCTTAGGTGTGTTCAAATCAAAATAACCTTATGTGTTACAGACTCTTTATCTGTGGAGACTAGAATGACATAATGTTACCGTTATATGAGAAAATAAGTAGCTGTTTATTTGTACTGACATAAAATTGTTAAACCTCAAAAAGCTAATAACAGGTTTTCTTTGTGTGATAGCTGTCATTTAGACTTTAGTGCCTCTATAATGAAACTTCTGTCTGTTTTGATTAGCGTTTTAAGAGCTACTATGTGTTCCCTTAAATTCACCACTGAGCTGAACTGCAGACATTACAAAGAGCGTCTGAAGTTATGTTTCTTCCAAAAGGAAGGAATAGCCTTCAAAGAGACCAGACTTAAAATTTTAAGATAGTTGTGCATTAACATGCTATGCTTAACTTTTAATTTTTGTAATTGCTGACATGAAGGTTGATGTTGTTCAAGAATATTTGTCTGAAAAAAGTTTGAGTGGGTTTTTCCTGTTTACACAGAGGTATGTGAAGGACTGCTATTCAGACTCTTGTGACCTGACAGCACTGTGGGCACTTCTTTAAAAGCTTTTATTTTAAAACTTTCCTTCAGCTTCTTGGTTGGTTGGCTGAGAAGTTGCCTGCCCTCCGTTCTGTTCCTTCTGACCTACTCTTGTGTGTGCCTCACCTGTACTCCTGCCTTGAAGATCGAAATGGGGATGTGCGTAAAAAGGCACAGGATGCCCTGCCGTTCTTCATGATGCATCTTGGCTTTGAGAAGATGGCAAAAGCCACTGGCAAGCTGAAGGTATTTCTGTTATAAAATATAGTTAATGTGATCTTGAATGAGTGAATATTAAGTCCTATATACAGTCTCGTGATCTGCTGTCTTGAGTCATGTAAGCTTGTCTGTGTTGAATATTTTCAGGGGGAATGAAAATAGTATCAGGAGCTGTGAGCTAGAACTTTATCTACTTCAAAAATTATTACTGCCGTTACACTTATCACTTCAAGAGTTTGATATTTATTTGCTCTGATTTTCTCATGGAAAAAACTCTATGTGCAGGTAGCTTCCATACCAGTTCCTGTCCCTTTGTATGCCTTTGTACTCATACTTTAAGATGATTTCTAACGGTTAGGTTTGGATTATGGACCCTTGAGTGGTGAGTCACTGTAGGGCACTCCATTGACATCCTAGGACCACTCACCTAGAACAGATTGCTGGTTTACATATTTCCCATAGATGTTGCAGAAGAAACTGTAAAGAAAGGTGTTTTAACACAGAACAAAAATATATGAGAAAAATGGTGTTTTAATGTGAACATACTCAAAGATGCTAAACAAGAACGGACTGTTTCAAACTACTTCCGTTTTTGTTGTCTGTAGCATGTATTGGAAGGATTAGTGATAGACAATACTAAATTTATCATCTCTTTTTTCCTCTTTTTGTTCTCTAGCCAACTTCCAAAGACCAGGTACTGGCCATGCTTGAAAAAGCCAAAGCCAACATGCCAGCCAAACCAGCTCCTCCTGCTAAAGCAAATTCCAGAGTGGTAGGGGGAGCAGCTCCAGCCAAATTTCAGCCTTCATCAGGTAGCCTTTCTGATGTTTTGGGAAATGACTGAAAAAATGGTGGATTTTGGAGGTTTTTTAACATGCTAGAGGAATAAACATACTTAGCTGGAGAAGAGATATTCTGCATAGTTAGAGTTCTGGTCCTTCTTGCATTTGAATCAGCTTCCAGTGTAGGAGGGTGTCTCCTTTCCACACAACCATCTGTCAGCTGCTATTTGAAAACTTGAAAATACCTACTTGGTATTGAAGCTAAAACCAAGCTGGGTTAAAGGGGGGAGGTTTTTTCTAATACTGATCTGATGTTAATACAATTTGTTTTTCCTCAATGTTTTCACTTTTTTTTTTTTATCTGGACTGTTTCCTCAGTGTAGATTAGTGTGGAACTACCAGAATGCTTGTGCTGATGGAAAAAAGTGTGATGGGATTAGGGTACAAGTGACTTGAAGTAATTCTGCCTGCTGGGGCTATCTTGCCTGCTCAAACCAGATGCAACTACAGCTCTAGACATTAGCCTGCACAGTATATTTCTCTGCATTTTTAAATTGTTTTGAAAAATGACAAATTGGCTGACACACTATAACATTAATTAGGAAAACTTTGTATGCTAATATGGAAGTTAAGGGACCTCTTCAATGGGTCTAAAATCCTCAGACATCTGTGTGATAAGCATATTTTATTCACAAACAGTTTTTCATATGTCCTAAGAACCAAAAACTGATAATGTAAAATGGGCTTCTAGATAACTTTAATTGGTCTATTGTTTCTCCAGCATTTGCTGATGATTTGGGGTCTAATACCATGGAATCCAAGCCTGATCCCAAAAAAGCCAAAGCAGGGGGACTCTCCTCTAAAACTAAGGTATGTTGATTTCATTTTGTATAAAATCAGTTTTATTAAGTTAGTAGCTGTGGTTTGTTAATGTGTTATAGGTAGAAGAGTGTAGTCCTTGCTAGGGACAGCTTTTATGAAAACTCTTTATGCTTGTCTGAGCTCTGAAGTAACAAATGTTCCCATATCATTTACCTAATCACTGCTTTTGTCATTAGCTATGTAATTCTTAAAGTCTGTATTGTCAAAAATCACTCTTAGGAGCAACTCAGTCTGTTCTAAACCATCTTGGCCCCTTTGATTCCATGCTATTGAGAAGTCATTCTTACCATTCCAGTTCAAATGTTACACTTGAACATTAATTTTGAACCCATTTATCAAAAGAAATTAATCTCTGCCTTATAGTGTGAAGGGTAAAAAGTTCTCAGTCAAAAGTACAAAAATGGAAGGTGTATGCTTAAAAACTTAATAATCTCAACTGATTACAGTCAATTTTTGGTTAGGTTTTTATGTTGTTTTGTGTTACAGTAATTTTTTTTGCTGTTAATAATAAAGTTGGTTCTATGTGTATAACTAAATAACCCAAATTGTTCTACAGTCCTGTTGTCTCTGTTGTCTGAAGTAGTGCTATAACAGAACATTTGATGTAGGTCTGTATTCATGGCAAGAAGGAGCAGAACAAGCCCTGAAGGATGTTGTAGGTTTGCTGAAGTCAATGCAATGTTCTGTCAGAGCTCTGCTGGTAGAGTTGAGGCCTTTGTTGTCAGACAGCTGTTTACTCTTAAGAGTTTCCATTCCCGACTTTTTAACACATTCACAGCGAAGACTTTTCTATGGTTTATTTACAGCAGTCAGATGTTAATAGCAATATGTCCAAGGGTAGTGCCAGCCTGTCAAAAGCTAATACAAGCCTCAGCAAGGGCGGTTCAAGTGTGACAAAGAGTCAGTCTATCAAACAGGTACCATGTTGCGTTTTAGGGATGTGTGTGGGTGACTAGCACACTGGTTGAGAGTGATGTGTCATAATTCACATGGTACTGCTGTGCACACTGTCATGGGTATTGCTTCCACAGCAGCTGAGCACATACTTTTAAACTTCTAGTCAAGATTTTTCTTTCAGCTTTTCTCTGGCTCTTGTACACATAGGCAGCATGAAGGTGGCAGGTATCTAACGCTTGCGGTTACTGGGACTGAGGCACATACATGGCTTGTGTTGCCTGTTAATACCTTGGCTTTTTTCAGGGCGTCCAGGGAAAGAAGGTGCTGAGCAAGCCTAATTTGAAGGAAGACGATGATAAATCAGGTCCTATTTTTATCATTGTCCCAAATGGAAAGGAACAAAGGATGAAAGAAGAGAAAGCTCTGAAGGTGAGAAGAATAACAATGTATACACAAGTTTTGAAGTGGGTGCAATTTTAATTCTTTAGTTGTAATTTAGAATAAAACTTACTCTAGCATGTGTTAGCCACTGTCCATCTCTTGGATTGATTATCTGATTCTTGAGTTGAATTTCTTACATCAATAGTGGGCTTACTGTGGTGTTTCTTTTCTGATTTTATCAAATTTTGTGCATTTATACGCTGTCATAAAAGCCAAAATACCTTTTTACATTCTTCAAGTTGTGAAGTATCATAAAGGTTAGTCAGTTGTTTTCAGGTACAGTACCAGAGTTCTAGGATACCTTGTAAATGCTTTAATATACTTCCTTTGAGCAGCCCCACTTAGCAATTTGTCGGGAAATTTTATTACTGAAAAAAGTGCACGTTATTTGTAACTCGCTAGTACATAGGCCTGTCTGTAGCTTAAAAACAACCACTTTAAGTGATAATAAGTGAGATAATGGCATATGGATAAACAGTCCACATGAAGAAAACTTGCCATGTAAAAAAAAGGCGAGCAAACACCACTGATTTTTCATTACATGTTGGTAATAAGATTTTGAAAACAGATTCTAAAGCAGAATTAAAAGATGTGCAGTCAGCAGTGTCTTTCAGGAGGAAAAGCTGTTGCTTGCTTTGAGTTCTAAATGCTGCCTTTTACAGGTGTTAAAGTGGAATTTCACTACTCCCCGTGATGAATATATTGAACAGTTAAAAACTCAGATGTCCACTTGTGTGGCCAAATGGCTACAGGATGAGATGTTTCATGCAGACTTCCAGCACCACAACAAAGCACTGACTGTTATGATTGAGGTGAGTTTGATTATGTGGTGTAGTAGATGAGGCTGATGGAATTGCTGTCTGCTATGAAAGATACTACTTGAATTCAAATCAAACAGAAATTCTCTGAGCACCCAGGGGTCATTGTTCTGTGTACTTAAAACCTAAACATATATAGATGTAATATTCAGAGGTATGATGAAGTTCATATTAATACTGTTTCTTGGGAGAAGGGAAAATTTCCTCACCAGAGACTTCTCTTAGAATTTCAGAAAGCTGTATAGGTTAAAAGTGAGTATGTATGGTTCTAAGACTCTACCAGTAAATGTAGATTATCTTACTAAAAGGGCTTAGCTTATTTTCTTGTTGAACAGTGTTTGTGTTTCATTTACATAACTTTTTTTTTTCCCCTTGAAGCACTTGGAGAGTGAAAAAGATGGAGTCATCAGCTGCCTGGATTTGATCCTAAAATGGCTTACCCTGCGGTTCTTTGATACCAACACAAGTGTTTTGATGAAAGCACTTGAATACCTTAAATTGCTTTTCAATATGCTGTGTCAAGAAGAGTATCACCTCACTGAAAATGAAGCATCCTCTTTCATCCCATATCTTATCCTAAAGGTAGAATTTGTTTTGCAGAAACTAATCTTATCTTTTATGACAAATACGGCTGAATGCCATAGAACACTGCAATATATTAATTCTAAATGTATTGTGAATGGAGTTAAATCCAGTTCGCAGCTGTGAGATTCAACAGGCCTAGTTTTTTAACCTGGAGAAAAGGAGGCTGAAGGGAGATCTTAGTGCTCTTTATAACTACCTGAAAGGAGGTTGTAGTGAGGTGGGTGTTGGTATTGCCTTGTCAAGTAACAGGTGAACAGAATGAGAGCAAAAGGCCTCAAGTTGCTACAGGGGAGGCTTACATTATATATTAGGAAGAATTTCTTTCCTGAATGGGTTGTCAGTGACTGGAACAGGCTGCCTAGGGAAGTGGCTGAGTCTCTATCACTGGAGGTATTTAGAAGACATGTAAATGTGGCACCTGGGGACATGGCTTAGTGGTAGACTTGGTAGTGTTGGTTTAACAGTTTGACTTGATGTTCTTAAGGTTGTCTTTTCTAACCTTTATGATTCTATATTGCATATTTCCATTTAAAAGCTGTTGACAAAAAAGGGGTTTTGCCTTGAGAATAATTCTGGCTTTGCTAACATTATTTAGAATAATCAACAGTATAATGAGACTGTATAAAATACTTGGTATTTCTTCCCCTCTTTTTAATTTTTTTTGAAATTAATTTTCCATTAGGTAGGAGAACCGAAAGATGTCATCCGTAAAGATGTGCGTGCCATTCTGAACAGAATGTGTCTCATCTATCCAGCCAGCAAGATGTTCCCTTTCATCATGGAGGGGACAAAATCAAAAAACTCCAAACAACGTGCAGGTGGGAAATGGCCTGTTGAACTGCTCATGTGCAAAGTACTTGAAATTGCTTTGGTTTGCATCTTGAAAAAACCAGCATAAGAACATTGGGTGGGATGTGAGATTTGGCTGTACATGGCATTTTATGCAGATGTTTGTAATTGTTTAAAGGATCAGATTTTCAAGTAGTATCATATTGCCCTTTTTTTTAATTTTTGGTGTCTTTGTACTTTCCAAAGACAAGTAATCTCTTATGTTGCTGTCAGTATTAAGATTATGAGCCACCCTTGAGTAGGCTTGGTTTCTTGGTTAAACAATGCTGCGGAGAGCAATGACAATACTATTGTCCTACTCACCAAGGGAATCAGTTAATCTGATCAAGAAATGTCTCTACACTGTACATCTGTCTCACCACAAGTAATGTCTATAATAAAATTTTATGGTATTTCTAGTTCAAACAACTCCTTGGCCAGTTTGAAAATATCCTGCTATAAGAAGGAAGTTAAGTTCTATACGTAATACGCCATTGCAAGCTCACAACTGTTTACCTGAATGTGATGTTAACTGTAACATTGCTCATACATGGTTATGGGAAATATTTGAAGTGTAGAGGGGTGACTGACAGCTTTTAGGTACTATCTGTGAAATACTCTGCTGTAGCTTACTATTGATTCTATAAATCACCTGGAATATCTCTGTCATCAGCTTTGTGAATGGCAGTTCTCTACAGTGAATGTGCAAGTTGTGCAAGCTGCAAAGGAATTGGGAGGGTTCTCTTCCCAGCAGCTTTAAAGTTGAATGTGCATGTGTTACTGTCTTCATTTAGAATGCTTGGAAGAGCTTGGATGTCTGGTTGAATCGTATGGCATGAATGTATGCCAGCCAACTCCAGGAAAAGCCTTAAAAGAAATGGCCACTCATATTGGTGATCGGGACAACACTGTGCGCAATGCTGCACTGAACACCATCGTGACAGTCTATAACGTCCATGGCGACCAAGTGTTCAAGCTGATTGGAAATGTCAGTATAACTGCAAATTAGTTTGTGGGGCATTTGGGGTTAGGGTGCTGGGTTGGGTTTGGTTTGGTTTATGGGATTGTTTGTTTGGGATTTTTTTGTTTGGGGTTTGGTAGTTTGGGTTTTTTCAAATCCTTACTTTTTTGTAGGGGATTAGCACTGTTTCGCTTGTGGTTGGTCATAAAATCACAATACATCTTGCCATTGATGTCCAGAGCATTTTGTAGTTCTGAAAATAATTTACTACATCATAGATCCTCTGGTTATTTGGTTAATCCCAGATTGTGGAATATTTGAAATCGTAGAATGGTTTGGGAAGGGGCCTTAAAGATCATTTAAGTCCAACGCCCCTGCCATGGGCCATTGAATTCACTGAATTCTAATCTGATTTAAGAGCAGTTAGATCATTTCTTACAGTTCTGTTCTCTGGATTTATGGTCTTGGTGATGTTTCTAGCAGCACTAAAACTGATTGGAATGTTAGAGATTTTAATGCCTTTGCAGCTTTGTTATGTTATATGCCATAGCGGCTACAAGCTATTGGATGGGCATTTTACGGAACATGACAAGCAGGGGAAGCAAGACTGTGCTTTTTTTTTTTTACTTCCAGCTTCTTGAAAAGTTGAAATTTAATGTGACTCTTACTTTCTCTGGTAACTGTTCTCATGGAAGTTAATGTTGTATTTTTATTAACATTTTAGATTTCTATCCTATTTAACTATTGTTCAGTGTACAGCCTGCTTCCACCTCAGTTTTACATAGTCCTTTTGCTCTTGAATTTTCAAGGTAAAGGAAAAAACTAGCACCTGAACAATTCAACTCATACTGACCATGACTTTCTCAGCTTCAGTATGGCCCATCTAAAATGTATGGGTTCTCAGGAAGGTTTCTAAATCATAGGGATGCTGGAGAGTACTTGCCATAAAATTGTAATGCCTACTTTTGTTCAAATGTAGTTATTGGTGGTCTTCAGTCCAATAGATAAGCAGGTAAATATGAATCTTTTCACTGCCCTGAGTTGGAGCACTAAGTTGGCTGATCTGGTGTTCATATTGAATTATGAGTACATTGAACAGGACAACTGTCAGAAAGACTCTAGCTGCTGTGGCAGGGTCCAGTGTGTTAAAGCACTGCCTGGTCTTCTAATAGGGTGTATAGAAAGGTGGGTGGTGTTTTTTTGTTTGAGGTTTTTGCAGCAACACATGCAACAGTTAGAAACACGGGATAGTACTATAATTTGAATTCAAGATGAGCTGTTTCTTGAAAATTATGTGTGCTAAAATTAGCTATATTCTGTATTACAGCTTGTCAGCATGGGTTGAAGTAGCATCTGACAATCTTGAGTGGCCCAGTTAGTTTGCTGCTAGGAGGTAACATTGACAGTTCCTGCCTTCATATTAGAGAACTTTAGCCTGCACTAATAAGTGATATGAATCCTGTAGGTGACAGAGATTTCTAAAACCCACACAACTCAGGCTGAGTGAAAGCATTGTGTGTTACAGCTTTCTGAGAAAGACATGAGCATGCTGGAGGAAAGAATAAAACGGTCAGCCAAGAGACCTGCTGCTGCTCCAGTGAGACAGGTAGAGGAGAAACCTCAGCGTACTCAGAGCATCAGTGCCAACGCCAGCATGATGCGCAAGGGACAAGCTGAGGACATGTCCTCTAAACTCAAGTATGTATTGTTTACATTATGGTCTCTAGCCTGCATAGTACATGTGTTAATATGTCTGAAAATGTCATTTTAGTTCTTGTATCATCTTTGCATGTTGTGGAAAACAGCCAAATAATATAAATCTAAATGTCTGAAACTTTTTTGTCCTGTGTCTTGAAATCTTTCTAAATGGTCTTGTGCCTTTTTTCACTGCTTCTCCATGGACAGAATTATGTATCGCACTTATAGGATGTAAGTACTGCCCACTAACTCCTTGGTAGCAAGGCTTTTGTATCTTTCAGTTTCTATCCTAGTCATCCCTTCCTATGGGTGACGGGTTTGCCATGGCTGGTTCTAGGTTTACAGGTCTCTGACTTAAAGAAAAGAAACCAGAAATACAGGTTCTGCCAACTTCCACATTAAGAAGCTGTTAAAAATACTGGGAGAACTTCCATTGTGTTGCATTAAACTTGGTATTTGTTGGATCCTGTTCTAGTTATGTTAGACATAAAGCACAGAAATGGATAAGCATGCGTCAATTACAGAGCCTGGGGCAACAGTACCGAAAACAAAAAGTTCAGAAACAATTCCTTGCCACCTGCTCATTATTTTGGAATAAAAGTCTGTGCTGAGAACTATGTATTAGAATATTTCCTTCAGAAATATGTTACGCAGCACAGGTCATGTGGGGGTGCTGGGAGTCTTAGATTCAGAGGAGCTTGTGAGGTTGCTGTATATATATGCATCCTGTCCATCATTTAAAAAACCAAAGGTGAAAAAAAACCAGTCAAATTTTAAAGTTACATTCCTTTAATAGAGCTGTAAATTGTACTAGTTATCTCAAACCATGCATACCTAGCACAGGTGCAGGGCGTCTTAGGGGGGGGCATTACAAGAGAAACTAGGAGGGCAAGAAGCAGCTGCTCTTCTGGCGTACAGAAGTTTGTTTTACTAAAGGCTAGGGGAAAGGCAGAGGGAGCTAAGGGTTTGAATAGAATCCAAACTGCAAAACCTGTGCTATTATAAGATCTTTAGGGCTACCCAGTGGTAGTAAGCTGAAGTTGTAAGCTAGTGCTAATACTCCTGCCTCTTGTGTATGTATAGTAAAACACCTCTCTCCTGGTTTCTGTAGCCAAAATCGCAACATGGGCAGCCATTCTGAGACAGCACATACAGTTCCACGGGAATTTCAGCTGGATCTTGATGAAATTGAAAATGACAATGGAACTGTCAGATGTGAGATGCCAGCACTTGTACAGCACAAACTGGATGACATCTTTGAGCCAGTCTTGATTCCTGAGCCCAAGTGAGTTTAGTTTTACCTCCTAAATGAAACCAACAGGGCTGCTTAAAAAATATTTCGTGAATTTATAGTGCTAGTTTCTACATTCAGACTTGTTTGCACAAGAGGGTAGTGTCAGCTAATAAGAAAAGATGGCAAAACAAAGGTCTATTGTACTCTCTGAAATCTGGAGTGATTATTTTTAATGAAAAACATGAGTTCTTCTTAGGTGTTTTTATAGTAAAAGGATCTTGAGTTTGTAAACACATCATTAGTGTCTTTACAAATAGTGCAATAGACATGGTAAAAGGAATGATTCATTCCTTGAAAACCCTCAGTGAAGAGTGAAATACTTTTTCCCTTGTCTCTAAATCATCATTGAAATACAGCAGTTAAGTGTATATTAAAGTAACTCTCCAGAAAGTAATGAATCCTGTTTTCAACCCTTTAGAATCCGTGCTGTGTCCCCACACTTCGATGACATGCACAGTAACACAGCTTCTACAATCAACTTTGTCATTTCCCAAGTAGCCAGTGGTGATATAAATACAAGCATCCAGGCTCTGACGCAGGTAAGCAAATTATGGTAGCAACTAATCACACTGTATCCAGCTTTGTCAGCGAGGGTGATGAGTTGCACTGTGGCGGAGCAATCATGTCAGGTGACGTGGGCTCTGCTCAGAGTCTCCCTGATGACAAAACTAAGTGCACAGGGGCCATCTGACTCGCTTTAGCAATAGAAATTCCACTTGGAAGATACTTCCACTTAGGATAAACTTAATGATTTTTTCATTAGTGCTTCCATGTTATATTTTTGGTTTTGTCAAATTATTTTTGCTACGAGTTTTTAAAAGCCAGTTAGTCACTGAGACTTACTGTTAAATGTAAATTGTTTTATAGATCCTGAGCAAAAGGATTGTCTTGCCTCATAGTTTTTGCATGGTTTTAGGGTGGCATTAACTACTTAGAAGGTTTTTTTGTCCAGAAGATTTCATAGATCTGTTAATTCCAGAATCTACAATGCAGCTGTTGATGTTTTCATTTGTGTACAAGATAGGATTGCAGTTCTCTAAAATACCAATTATTGGTTGTGTTTGGATTAGCAATACAAGTCTCTAGCTACTGATTTTGGGTTAAAGCTTAAAATACAGCTGCCTTGGCAAATGGATTGGTCAGGGCAAGACCCTTCCTTTAGAAAAGTATTTAAATTATTGTTATTGTGCTCTGTTTGCATTATGTTGACTTTACTAGAGTGTTTTGCTTTTAAATCTTAGATTGATGAGGTACTCAAACAGGAAGACAAAGCAGAAGCTATGTCTGGCCACATTGACCAATTCCTAATAGCCACATTTATGCAGCTTCGGTTAATCTACAATACACACATGGCAGATGAGAAGCTGGACAAAGATGAGATAGTCAGACTTTACAGCTGTATTATTGGGAGCATGATCACGGTAAGGCTTTGATGTAAAAGATGAGGTGAAGGGCAGATAATTTCTATGCAGAAGTGGGAGAATGTAATGTCTGTTCTGTACCTAGGTCAGCTTACTATTTGGTGTTTCTTATGAAGGTTTGTTGCTAACTATCTGCTCATCAATGCACCTTTTGAGAGCAAGTGGGGAATGAGAAATTGGGGAATGGAAGAAGTCTCTGCTTCTGCAAAATTCAGCCATTAACATTTCTATTAAGCTGTTTTTAATATTCTTTACCTTTTGAGTGCTGAGTTGGTGGTATGAGTGTTTTCATAAGTCACTCAGTAGAAATAACTTTCTTCATAGTTGTTTTGACTGTTTTTGCTGTTGTGGGAAACAGGGAGATGTCATGGTTTCACCATGTAGTCTAGAGAAATCCTTGTACTAAAGGATTACTAATTCTTTCTTCAATCTGTAGCTATTTCAGATAGAGAGTCTGGCTCGAGAGGCCTCCACTGGTGTGCTTAAAGACCTGATGCATGGTCTTATTACGTTAATGCTGGATTCTCGGGTTGAAGATCTTGAGGAGGGTGAGCAGGTCATCCGATCAGTCAACCTCTTGGTAGTGAAAGTTCTGGAGAAGTCTGACCAGACCAACATTTTGAGGTATATAACGAAAACTGCACAATTACTGCTTTTCTTGACCTGTTCCTGGCTGACTTTCTAAGTCATTCTTTAAGCGAAGACTGATGTATGTAGAATCATTCAGCTAGCTAATAAAGAATTATTGCTGATTCTGATGAGAATTTGACTGCACAGCAGGAGGCATGCTAAGCAAACCAGCTGAGTATGATTCTATGTGCTTTGGAGTTCAGCAGACTGTCAAATTCTTGTAACGTACTAGAAAGAAAGAAGGAAAGACTTGTTGTGCAACTGCTGGACTAGCCATAGTCTCTGGTGTGGTATTCTGTGGTGAATTGGTATCTTTTTTTCTTGTGTGTAGCACTTTTTCTGTGTAACCTTTATAAATTTATTCCTTCTAGTGCTCTGCTTGTTTTGCTCCAAGACAGTCTTCTAGCAACAGCCAGTTCTCCTAAGTTTTCAGAACTTGTCATGAAGGTGAGCCTGTAGTAGAGATTTTGACCTTACTTGCTTTTTCTGAATCATCTTACCTGAAAGAAGAGATAGAGTTAAAAAAAATTAGTGGCCATAAATTGAAATATTTCTTGTAAGTTCTATAGTTCTAATCTTATTAGATGTCACATATAGGGACTCCTTGTATGCTAGGAGGGAGCTTAACACCTGCTAATATTTTAGAATATTAGAAACACAGAAACTTGTGTGCACTAATACAAACTCCATACAGGGGTGTGCAGTCACCTGCTGGGCTTGTTTGCTTGGGCACTGCACTGTGCTACAGATTCAAACAGTCCCAGGGTGGAGCTGGCTTGTATCCTGTCATCTGTATTGACAGGCAGAGCGAACATGAAAATGTCCACATTTAAAGCGTGAGCATGATCATTTCATACCATACAACACCCTTTTGTAATTGGCATGATTTAAAGACAGCTCAGGAATTCTTAATGAGGTTAAACCAAAAGAACTTCTGCTGTGTGTAGGTGTACATAACATACACGTATATATTATCTGCTGAAATTCTTCACACAAAGCATTCAGTCAACTCTAGAGAAGTCAGCACCTTGCTTATGCATCAGTTCTAAAGAAAGATCTGGATACTGTACAGCCAGCTTACAAAGAGAAAGTATGTACCAGTGCAAATTTAGCTTGAGCAGCAGACATAGTGCATGCCTGTATGATGTGCTAGCGGAGTGAAGTGGCTCAGTGATAGTGTTGTATAACCTCTCCTTATATAATCAAATGCTTCTTTCTTGAGTTGTCTTGCTTTAAGTCAGCCTCTCGTTTCAGTGTCTGTGGAGAATGGTGCGTCTTCTTCCAGAAACCATTAACAGCATCAACCTGGATCGGATTCTGCTGGATATCCACATTTTCATGAAGGTCTTTCCCAAAGAGAAGCTGAAGCAATGTAAGAGTGAGTTCCCTATAAGGACGCTGAAGACTCTGCTTCACACCCTGTGCAAGCTGAAAGGGCCCAAGGTCAGAGCAATCACTAGTCATGTACTTTTAAATTGGATGTTCACGTAGTCTGTAGAGTATTTCCTTTTTTTTTTTTTAATTCCCCTTTTTTGTCATTTTAGATCTTAGATCACTTAACAATGATAGACAACAAAAATGAATCTGAGCTAGAAGCTCACCTTTGTAGAGTAATGAAACACTCCATGGACCAGACTGGAAAAGCTGATAAGGATACAGAAAAAGGAGCTTCTCGCATAGTAAGTAAAGAAAATGTGTTAGCAGGAGAAGGGAGTGTAAAATAATTTATTTAAGAAACAAGCTTAATTTTGTGTTTGTGGAATATGAAGTAGTAATTCCTTTTTCAACATGCAAGTAATGTCAGAAATACTCTTCTAAAGTAGAATTTTCATTTATGGCTGTTTTGGGAATTTGTTTTGTGTGTTTACCTGATTATTCTGTGCATATCCCAGAAGGAAGTGCTCTCCAGGACATTGAAATGTGAAGCATAAGTTTTATGGTGCATTGTACTGCGTCTGATCTACTACAAGTTAGCCATATCCAGAACAGGTTTTAAACACTAACTTCTCAGCAGGAGTTCTACAGCTTCATTATGTCCTTGCTCTCATTCTGTTTATAGTGTTTATAGTGGCTATGTAGAACCTTGATAACTTCAAGGTTTTCTTCATCTTTGACACTCTGTATCCAACTAGCAGGTTTGAGGGTGTCATGAGTTTTATTTCTGTTTGGTTTTATTAACTTCATTTTAAGTCTCCTTTTGTTTATTAATTTAGGAAGAAAAGGCTTCAAAAGCCAAAGTCAATGATATTTTGGCAGAAATATTTAAGAAGATTGGCTCAAAGGAGAACACCAAGGAGGTGAGTGCCCCCTTCCTGCAAGAAAGAGAGCATGATACACTAGCATGGTGTATGCAGCAGTTGTAGTAATACATAAGAACTTGTCCCTCCCAGGGTCTGGCGGAACTGTATGAATACAAAAAGAAATATTCTGATGCAGACATTGAGCCCTTCCTGAAAAATTCGTCACAGTTCTTCCAAAGCTATGTGGAAAGAGGCCTCCGACTGATAGAAACAGAACGGGAAGGGAAAGGACGCATTGCTGCTTCTACAGGTACATGTGACAGCAAAACTGATTGGTTTATGAGAAGCAGAAATAGAACAGTTACATGTCTCCTGGTAGAAACTAATGTTTGCATATGTTTATAGATTGCCTAAGCAAGCCATGTATTTTCTTGGTGCTTGTGTTGCTTCACAAGGCACCATTTGCAGGGAATATGCATTCTTTGTTTACAAAAACAGAAGTTATAACCTCATTAAATGTAGAAAATACCTGTAAGGCTTGTAAACAAATGATTCTAATCCACATCCTGTAGTGTGGGTTGAACATTAGCCTGTGTTTCATGTGTCTGGTACCAAGAATTGGTTCTACAAGGTATAAGACTGGTTTAGAACAGCAGCAGCTGTCAACTTCTCCTTTTCCCTGTTTACTAAAAACATGTAGGAGATTTTTTAATATTATTTTCTGAGGAACTGGAAAGCTTATTTTAGATAACATGAACTGTTTGTTCAGAATTTGTGATGATCCCTTTCCAATAAATTAGCTTTTAAATTGGATGAATTGCTGTAAAACTGTTTGTACTTATCCCCAATGAAAAGATTCACTAAGGAGTACTTAATGAAATATTACAGAAGGAACATGACAAATTAGCTGACAGTAAAAACTGATACACAGTCTAGCAAAACTACCTCTGACTTTTATATCTTACACATTTCATAGTGTCCTGTGAAACTTTAGCCTTTTCTCTGCTGCTGTTCCTTCTGCTATCCTCTGTTGTAGATTACTTTAGGAAGAGGTTCTTTCAGAATCTCCTAAATGCGTCCAACTAGGTAGGACAGAAAATTCTACTTTTTATCCTAAAAGTCTGTATAACTGAGAAATATTAGTTCAGCAGTTTTCAAAACCAAATTTACATACCACAGTTGCCTTTTTTTTTCTTAACTAACTGTAAGTCTGATATAATAAAACATACTGTTCCATATTGCAACAGTGCTTTCTTTAGAGTAAGGTGTAAATGCTTAACCTTAGTTCTCCTTTTATCTATTTTAAACACCCTTGTAGTAAAATAGTGAGAACAAATCCTTGTCCATGTTATGTCTTGGAATTTGCATTTCTTTTCATAATGGAAAAGGTTTTTTTCATCATGTAAATTCCTTTTCTAGTCTCTTGGTAGGGAAGCTTTAAAAACCTTGTTACGTGCATTCCAGAAATCACTCTTTGAGACTGAATTGGAATAAAAATCTGTAAGTTGCACAAATGAGAGATAAAGGGGTGTTAGAATCAGTGGTAAGCCCAAAAGTATGACTAAACTAGAAAAAGATGACTCCAAATATTTCCCACCTTGCCAGTTGCTCAGTTCTCCCACTGGAAATTATGGTCACTGGTGATCCACATCAGCATCTTCCTCTCCCCTCACTGTTCTATTCAACTGTTGGCTTCAGCACTTCTAGAGCTGCTCTGCAGCCACCTCTTAAATTTCTCCATTTCTTTTCTTTGTTTTCAGTTGTCACTTTTGCAAGGAAATGAAAGGGTGGATATGTCTGTGCTAGCAAATGCAAATAACTTGGTAGTTTGTAGGTTGGTTAATTCCCCATCCATTGCATCTTATTTCAAGGAACTGATCAAGAGGCTCATGCTTTTCTGATGTTTTAATTTTTTTTAACTTTCCTCCTTCCTTCCCCTCATCCTCCAGGAATTTCTCCTCAGATGGAAGGAACATGTGTTCCTGCGTCTACCCACACTGTATCTTCATCTATAGGAAACACAAATGGGGAGGAAGTGGGGCCTTCTGTTTACTTGGAAAGATTAAAAATCCTCAGGCAGCGTTGTGGCCTTGACAACGCAAAGGTATTGTACTTGAAAACACTTGTAAATCACCGGGGGAGGCACCTGATTTGCACTTTCTTTTTCTTCAGAATTCAAATGCTGGAAGGCAGATTCCAATCAGAATTTGTGATCTTTCATTTATAGTGCATGTCCTAGCTACTCACTGCATGTCACTCTGCCTAGTATAAATGGCTTTAAACTCATTACTTGGCCAAGCAGGCTTATGTTTCAATCCACTCTCTATCACTGGTGTTAGGTGCAGGTTGTTTCTACTGGTCTGTAGTTTATCATCTTTCCTTGAGAGGAAGTTGAGTCTCAGAAAGGCTCAAACAACTACTGTTCTCTAAAAGGTAACGTATATTGACCTCATGAGATGAATGATGAGGAAATTCTAGATCTTTCTGCTCTGAAACAACCATGAGAGCTGAATTGACTTTGAAGTTTTATATATTTTGGGGGTGTGGATACTGAGGCACAGGAATGCTGAATGAGCCTAGTATTGGAACCCTGTCAACCAAAACTTCTTACAGTTCAATGATCTGTGCATTAGGAATCTAGTACTGATTACTGAAATTTGAACTTTGCCACATGAGAAGTGATGTTTGCTCTAGGAATAGTCATCCAGATGCATCACTATTTTAACCTTAGACACAAATTTGAGTGTCAGCTTAGAGCTCTGAGGAGGGAAAACATTTCCTAGATGATAATAACAAGGTAAGTAACTCAGATAGAAATATAAGTTGGTAAAAGAACGGTGAATTGACACTAAGTCTTTGGTAGGTTCAGTCTTGCCAATCAATTCAAGTTTCCTCGTCTCATTCTTCCAGAAAACTCATTGTCTGCTGATGTTGCACATAGGCATGGATTTTTCTCTTTGTGTTAGAATTTAGGCTGTTCAAGACTCTGGCAGTCTATCTCAGTAAAACGCTGCTCTGCTGGGAATTTTTTTATCTTGAAAGATTGTAGTTTCTTTGTGTTTCCTTGTGTTCCTACTCAGATGATAAGAATTTAGTACTGTAATCAGCTTTGCATGGTTCTGACTTGGACAGCAACTGATTTTGTTGCTCCAGATCCATTTGTGTTGTAGTGCTCCTTCCCTTTTCTCTGTTTTCATTGCTTTCTCTAGAGATGAAATGCCATTGATTATGATTTGTACTTCTTATGTGGCCTTTACCACTATATGTCTTAACACTTCACTTTCCTCCCTCACAGCAGGAAGACAGACCCCCCCTGACGTCTCTGCTCTCTAAACCAGCACTCCCTACAGTTGCATCTTCTACAGATATGCTTCACAGTAAGCTCTCCCAGCTGCGTGAATCCCGGGAGCAGTACCAACATCTGGACCTGGACTCCAATCAGACTCATTCCTCTGGCATTGGAACTACCCTGGCTTCACCCTCTTCTGCAGCGGCCAATATTGATGACTTGAAAAAAAGATTGGAGCGAATAAAAAGCAGTCGCAAATAGAGTTGCAAAAGAGACGGTATCACTGTTGCTTGGGGCTGTCTTCAGCTTTAGTTTACTAAACTAGAAGTCTTCATAGTTAAATGGCCTCGTTTAGGCCTAATGTATACAAACTGGTTTATGTATAATACAGTGGATTTTGGGGGGGTTGAGTCATTGTGGCACAAGTATTTGTACATAATCTGCTTCTCAATGAGCATCTCTTTGACAATAGGAGGCTGTCTGTGTATTAGTTTTAGTGTACAGACCTGTAAACAACCATCCTCTTGCTCAGACTAGTTTCTCATGACTTGGGGTTTTTATTTGTAAAATTGTCTTTAAAATCTTTTCCTAGTTCTTAATTCTTAGAAGACCTTTAGTGATTTCACTTTTAATTTTGTGAATTCTTCTCCATGTAATCCTTGAACTGTTGATTCTGTATGGACACATGGCATGAAGCAACTAATTTAAGTGTCTTTTGTAAATAAAGTTTGCATTAACTATACCAGCCTCTCTAGGAACAACAACGACTGCTGGTTAGAGGTCACTTTCTATTCCTGAATGTTAGTGACCGGGCATCTAGAAACTGAACTAAGCTATTCCTGACATGAACCTTGGGGTTTGGATACATTATAAGGAAGATGAGTGGAAATATACTATCTGTGGGTGCAGTCCTGAAACTTTGCACTCTTACTTCTATAAGCAGTAGTACATTTTTCATATAGTTGCTTTTTTTGTTTTGGAAGATGTTTCTGTAACTTGAGAATATTTAATTGCTGAAATGCTTATTTTAAATTATCTGGTCCTTGTGATGCCTTTATCCAGATTGTGTGGTCCCATCTGAGGGAGCTTGCTTTGAGGGAACCTGCTGCTGTTGATACGGAGTAGACTAGTGATGGTGTACGATCAGTGGACTCATTTATCCTGAACTCACCTGGTTAAAGGAGTGTTCCTCATGCAGGTAGACCTCACCCACTACATTCTTTTTGCTCTTAAACATCAGATGTCAGTGATCTCTACCATTTTGTAACTAAGACACCTAAGTAGACCTAGTCTGCAAAAGTTGTAGCCACTTTTTTTTTTTAAATGAGTGATTAGCCTTTTTGAGAAGCTACAAATAACGAAGATTAAGACAGATACACTGTGTATCCTTTCTAGCCCTTTCATTTCTAGGGAGGTGATGTGTTTTCACCTTACTACTGCACTTCCATGTGAGAACTGGTTGTGAAGAATAAATTGCACATCTGTTCCATAGCTAGAACAGTTACTGACGGGTTGGACAGGCAGGCTTAAAATAACACACTTCTACTCTAGATTTTAATCTGTTCCATGTGTAACTGCTGCTTTTGTTGTTTGCTATGTGGACCAGCAGTCTCTGCATAAGGGCCATTTCTGAAATTGTCTTGCCTGATTACAGTAAAAATGTGGCTTTAAATTAGTACTTGTACAACAGATCTATGCCAGAGCTTCTGTAAAATGTCTGAAATCTCTTCACAGGACCCCTAGGCTGGGGTTGCAGTTGACATAATGCTGCTTGGTGCTTATGGTGAGTTTGCACACTGTGATAGCAGGTAACCACGAGCGTTCTCCATCCTCTGTTAACTGATACGATGCCCTTCATTGCTCCACCACCTTGATTTAGTAGTCACAGTCTCCTCTCATAACCTGAAATGGGCATGCACTTGTGTAACAGAGCACTGTTACAAGTCAAGTGGAAGTTTGGCCCTTATTGGTAAGTGCTGTGGTTTTGTGCACTTAAACTGGGGCAGTTTGTGAATAGTTTGTGTTGGCTGACACTAGAGTTACTGCCACTACCTCTCAGTTACTAGTTGCTCTCTGAAACTTAGTGACATTTAAATTAATCCATATGTTCCTTTACCATATTCAGCAGATATTCTGAAGAACTGTTTGTTAATTAGCTCAGGATGTTAAAACAGCAATGCCTGCAAACCTGCATAAACTATTTTAAATTTGAAGCTGAATTGGAAATGAAATACAGGAATAATTGAGTAGCAGAAGATATAGTTGTTTTTATGAATGAGTTTTTGCCCTGTGTCTGTAGTGTTTGATTGGACTCAGTGTCCTGGGAGTTTTGAACTAAAACTTGTGCACATAAATTAATAAAGCCTAATCTTTAGCCCAGACAATATTTAAATAACATTAAACTGAATTTTAAAAATGATTCCTCTGTATTGTTTGTAACAAGCTAATATGAACAATGACTTTCTCCAGAAACTGTATGGTCCTGGTTCCCTCTCTTTTGTTACAGGTTATTAGACAGTAATGAAAGGGTGAGGCTTAAAATTTAAGCATTAGAAGGGCTAAACTTTTTCAGTGTTCAGTGTCTGTGGTTATCAATGACTTTAAACAGTCATGAAACTTGACTTGAGGTTCTATTCTTCAGATATCTTTGAGAGGTTGGTTTTTATGCCTTATTTGGGCAATCAAATTGGGCTGCTTCAAGTTGGTTCTCAAATGAGCCATCTTGAAGGAGGTGGCCAGACACTAATTGATAAATAATTTTTCTTTAGAACGACTGATTTCACTGTTGCTGTTTGTGACTTCATGGCACTGTGAGTGAGGAGTTTAGAAATAGGGTGCCATAGGGAGCAAGGAGAGTTTTCAAGTCTCGATTTTCCTAGTAGAAAATTGGGCTGACAAATTGGCTGGTCAAGAACTCATGTTTACTACTGTACTCCTGGGTCCTCAGTGGTCCACAAATAGATGCTAAAGAGGAGTTTATGCAAGAATGAAGCTTGTCTTGGGAGAGATTCCCAAACAGCCTTTAACACGAGCAAACAGGTATAGTGCAGGATGCTTCCACCGGAGGCTTTGACAATGACTGCATGAATTGCTTCTTTCTGGAGCTTGTTATGCAGGTGGAAGATACACAATGAGGACCCAGCACCACCTGCTATGGAGTAGCTGACTGGAAGCGCTGCTTAATATATTCAAGATGCTATTCCTTTGTGGGATGAAAATTCCTTTGTAGAATTGCACACAATTTGTGGTGCTGGTATTTATTGCCTGCTGTTGTAGCTGTGAACAATTACCAAAACAGCCTCTAGTTGCTTTACTTTTGACATTGGTGTTTCGTGCAATGCCACAGGTCTGTAGGATGGTTATCTCTGGTATATATGTGGGTCAAAAACTAGAACAGAAAATTAGTTGTCTTAAAGGGAGGAAAGGGATTGTGCCCTCATGCACTATCTTGCTTGCTGTAACTGAGAAGACCATTATGCGACACCCAGAATGTGCTGATTGTAGCTGATGGAAGGGAGGGGAATTTGAAGCACAGCGGGTAATTAGCAGTACAGCTAGTGCTGTGGTACTCGTGGCTACTGTCATGACATAGGTCCAACTGCAACTAAACTCAGCATGAACAAAAGGAAGAAGATGGGTTTCAGAGCTTTTTATTTTCAAGGGATAAGACTTTCCTTTGTGAAGTTATAAGGATATAACTTGTTTTACTTCAGGATCTTCTGTGCTTGTGTTTTAAAGTGGAGCATTGTAGCAAAACTGAGAGCAAGCAAGGTAAATGCTTCGTCTATTGCCCATACTTTTCGACGACTTTGCGCATCCACTTTTTCAGACGGAATACATGGGTGTAAAATCCGTATTTGCCATCTCGGTCACAGCCTTCTCCCCAGGAAACTATTCCCACTTGATACCAACGGTTGTCATCTGGGTTCTAAAGAAAAGAAAAAATGGGCTTGGCACAAGTAGTGAGAGACTTTGACAGAATCAGAGAATCCTTAAGGTTGGAAAAGACTTTCAAGATCAAATCTGACCTTTGACCAAATATCACCATATTAATTAAACCATAGCACTGAGTGCACCCTTTCAGTGAAGAAATTCCTCCTGATGTCCAACTTCAACCTTCCTTGGCACAGCTTGAGGCCATTGTCTCTTATCCTTTGCTTGACAGGAAGAAGAGGCTGACCTCCACCTGGTTACAATCTCCTTTCAGGAGGTCTCCCCTGAGCCTTCTTTTCTAAGGAGCTAAAGGAGGCTAAACAAGCCCAGCTCTCTCAGCCATGCCTCGTAAGACTTGTGCTCTAGATTGTTTAGCACCTTGGTTGCTGTCTCAGATCTAAGCCTTGAATGTGCCCCAGCCTGTTTAATGATTGATACTGCTTTGGGATTCAGACTGGCATCTCCAACAGAGTTTGCTGGAGTAATTTTGTCTGTACTCTTAAATCTCCAGTTAAGAACTGGCCATCACTCATGCATCCTGCAGGTGATCTCCCAACATGCTGAGAGCTCAGAACAGGAATGGGGCTGGATGACTGCAGGCTTAGTCTCCATTGCTCACCTTGTGTTTGCTTCAGCCACTCAACAGTCTTCAACTCTGCTGTTTTTTAGACTGTGAAGTTTAGCACAGAACAAGCCTATCTCCAGATGTTTTATGAGCTTGAACTGACTGAACATACCTTCATTACAAAAGGTCCCCCACTGTCCCCTTCACAGGCATCTCCTCTCTTTGAGTCCGCAGGACTGTAACCTACAGGCAAGAAAAATGGATATTTGACTATAGGGAGAGTGGCTGGTGTTGGTCATGTTTTCTTTAAAGTTGCACAAATCTTTTTGGGACCAATGAGACTGCTGCTTCTGCCAACTCTTGGACTTCTATATATAGGACTTTTATATTTATATATATAGGACTTTTATATATTGGACTTCTATATTTAGGAGTCCAGCTCTGCATCTGTCTTGGCAACATTGTTGAATCCACCCTCTGTTCTCTTGTTTTTCCATCAGAATTGCTGTTAGTCACACTGGGAGCTCAGAGCCCTTGATTTCTGTGGCAAGTTGTACCTGCAGCTCCAGTGTTACTTACCTGCACAAAACATGTTGTCAGTGACTTTAACCTTGGTGGATGCCCTGCAGGTATTTTGGTCTACAATGGGCACATTGACCTGTTGCAGAACTGTGGGCAGGTTGCTGGGGCTAGTGGCCCATGTTTCTTTCAAGTTTCCCCAACCAGTTACCCTCCCTTTGTGATTTGCCAGCATCAGCCTGGGGAAGGAAGCACAAGTGTATCAAGTGTATTGTAACAGCTTTCTGTCATCTGGTACTCTTGCTGCAGATAACCTTGAGAAGTCATCTTTTTCTGTCCTCACCTCTGCACGGCCTCTTTTGTGGGCAAGCAAACAGGATGGATGTAGTCACTGAAGCTGATGGGTCTCTTTAAGTGCATGAGCGCAATGTCTCGGTCCATGTTTTCTTTCCAGTTGTACTTGGGATGAATGATGATTTTATCCAACAGAGCAATCTTCTCTTTATTCTTTTCATATCTGAAATAGTTACGAAGGAAAGGACTCACTGTACAGTAGGAACTGAGAGTCTTCTGGGGTTCATGGTACTCTCAGCTTTGTACCCTCTGAGACAATGCTGTCTTTACATAGGAGCACCCCTTTAGCCTTCCCAGGCTTCCTTGCTCCCTTTCACACTAACCTTTAGGATAAGCAAGAGCAGCAAATGACTGTGCCATTAGATCCTATTATTGAGAGGCATGTAACACTGGCTGTAATACTTCCTTGGGTACTGAATGACAGCCCAACTTCAAAGTATCTCATTACTCCAAGAGGAAGGGTAATTCCTTCTCACTTTTTCCAGACTCTTACTTTGTCCTTACGTGCTTGCCAATCCGCACCAAGATGTCGTTTGTAGTTAAGTTCTTGTCCCAGGGTGGATAAAAAAGACAATGAGCAGCAGTCAGGATCCAGCTGTCACTGATGAGGCTGGCACCACACAGCAGCTCCTGAGGACTCTTTTTGTAGAGCATCACCTGCCTGAGAGATGAGGAGGGAGGAAGACCTAGCAGGACTAAAGATGTTCCTGGCTGAACGTGTCCTGATGTCATGCAGAAAGTGCAGAATTGGCAGTGAGTAGGAGATTGGCAGTGAGCACTGCACTTTACTGACAAAACTGCATAAGTGGCTCTATGGAAAAAGTCTTCCCTGGACATGTGTATCCTGTGTAGTAGGCCATTTACCCCATTTTCTTCAGCTGGAGAGGTTTCTCATCTTTTCTGTTCCAGCAAAGCTGGAAAGAGGAAGAGATGAAGGTAAAACACACCAGCACTCTTGCTTTCTCAGGTGGTTGCATACTTTGCTCAAGAGATGAGTTTCTTTCCAGCTATTTTAGTACTGCTCTATAAACCACTCAGAGATTGGTTGATTTGATTCCAAGCTTTGATTCAAATCTGTAATTCATGCATGCTGCCTGAGATGGGAGAGCCCTTTTATTTCTACCTGCTTGAGCTGAAGAGAAGACACAATTCCCTATGAAACACTATGCAAAGATGATGCTTACCAGGGGGAGCTGCCAACTTCTGCATCCTCCCCAGCGACAACTCTGCCTTCTCTGTAGGAATCCAACAGCTCCTTCTCACCTTTGTCTGTTATCTTTTTCTTTTCAAATAAAGGACGAATGCCACAATCTGAAAAAACAGGCAATCTGGATTTGCTACTCTACCTGGTTCACAGCAGAGAACTTGTCTGCAGTCAGCATGCAAAGCTGGAAGATCTTAGGAAGGAACTGCTTAATAGCTCCATGATTGTAACTGGATATCAACTTCTGAGAGTTGTTCAAGGAATTTAAGTATCTTCCCCTGCTTCTAACAGCATTTGGCTACCTGATGTTTCTGAGGAACAGTGCATGGGAAGAAGCTACAGCCTTTCTACAACCACGCTGTATCTAGAGTTTTCGCTCACCTGCTTCACCTGAACCAAAAGTTTTGACATCGAAGAAGGTTTTGAACCCTTGAGGAATAGTGGAACGTCCTGATATTCCCTCGAACTCTTCGTTCTCATCCTCCAGCAAGCTGTCTGAGAGAGAGTGAAAGACAAACATGGTAAAAGGCTTAACTGTAATTGCCATAATTGTCAGCAATGTAAATGTTCATTTCCCCACACAGTGGGTCTGATGAAGGAATGATGTTTTAAGACCACTGCTCTTTTCAATGTGCCTTGTATACCATTGTGCGTTTTCAGGGAAAACACCGGAGAGGTAACAGCACTACACACCTAAGGCAGGTTAGTAATGTGATACTCGGACAAACAGGACTCCCGTGTACATCCTTGTCTGTGCCTCCCAGGCCAAGCACTTCATTCTAGTCACACATACTGGTGTTACCTGCCACTGCCTCAAATATGTGCCTACCCAAACCTATGCAGACTTCTCACCGCAGTAGTGCAGATCACAATAGTCAAAGTAGGGTGGTTCATCCGTGACACACCAGACGCCCTCATCATCTCTGTCTGGATTCCGACAATAATTCTCCTGCAGCTCCACTTCTGGGTCAATGTATTTCCCAGTGAGCATCTCTTTGGCTTTCTCAGAGTTCCACGGCAGACACTTAGCTCCAGACACAGTGACTGAGAGGGTCCCTGTGTAAAGCATTCCTTTTTCTGGTTCACAAGGCTGCACTGGCACAGGTGGTGTGGCCCGTGGAGTAAATGGAACTGTTGTTCTTTCTTCGCCTGGAAAGACAGAGAGCAGTGATTTAAGCTGTAGCTGTGCACTCAGACATGCTGTTAGCAAATAGCATCAGAGCCCCTTTATTAAAGCCTAGAGTTCCATGGGGAATCCCATTCTCTTTGGGAGCTCCAACTGTGCTCCCATGCATGTGGTGGCCCTCTATTTTATTTCAGTGTCAGAGGTGGTCCAGCAGTAGGTGAAGTGAGGCTGGTACTCTTCATCACACTTCTGTCACTAAGATATGAGGAACAATATTGTGTTCCCTTTTGGGGCATCTTTTAGAACCAGCTCAAGGGATGGGTAGGTGCCTCAGGCATTATAATGCTGCTATATTAGGTCCTCCAGCACCTTATTCTCAAATGCTTAACTAGGCCATATTTGGGGGAACCTTTTACTGTGATATGCTACTAAAATGGCAAATTTAACTTTCGCTAATGTTTCTAAATCTAATGATAAGTGAAAAATTTTCCAGCAAGACTTTTCACACTTTTTCTTGCAAATGTCCTAGTGACTGCAAGTTTTAAGCAGCATTTCCTAAGGGATTGCATACCCAATAATCTGTTCTTGCTTGGCCTCAAGGTGCCTTCTCCTTGTGCACAGGGGGAGTCCCCATGTGAAGAGGGACCCCATTTGGCCATTCATTGTGGTACACAACAGCTACTGGGCAAGTAGCATTCACCTTAATTGGTGAGGCTCCATCTGTTCATTGACTCATGTCAACATGATTATTAAAGAACTGTGTGCAAAACCAAGGCTTTTCTAATCCTGCTATATCTATGCACATGTAACTGTAAGCTACTGTAGGTCAGAAATTAACTGGTGAACAGAGATAGTACAGATGCCTGATGAACTCAAAGCAGAGCAGTATTTCTTCTCAGTTTATTTGATTCTGCAGACCAGAGCAATGGTAATGGCTTTTAAAACTTAAAAATACCCCATGTCAAAATGGTTGCTGATTTCTAATTTTCTTGTAAGAGTTGTTGCTTCTAATCTCTGCTTTTGGAAGAGAAACTTCTGTTGTTAGAAGGTTCTCTCCTTTACCAGTTCTTCTGAGACAGAGACCAAGCCCCAAGGGAGATAGTTCTGGGGAAATGGAAAAGTGTAAGCATAGGTGGATGGTCCTCTGTGTTAAGTGCAATGATGAGAGAAGGGCATCTTCTCTTTTCTTGAGATTGTGATTATTGAGTTGCACACCTCCACAGGAGAGAATGTTAAGGCAGGCAATCAAGCACAAACTGTAGTTATTTTGTGCTAAAGGTAGGAATTCAGACAAAAAACATAGTGACTCATGGCTGTCACAAATTGGAGACAACTGAGCCAGGATTTTGGGGTGATTGACTAGAAAATACCATAGTACATTCCAGGGGCCTGCTGACACTGGTTTTTATTTCGATCTAGATTAGCATAATCTAGAGAAAACAGCTCATTATGTATGGGCAACTCAGTGACTTTTCCTCCTCAGCTCCTTTACCCTTTAAGATGCAGCTTCTCTACTCCTACCGACCACTGTTTGTGTATTCCCCCTCCTTAACCCTCTCTTTGACTGCTTTAGTATCAGTCTCAGTGCAGTGTTTTGCTGTGAGTGAAGAGCTCTGGAGTGCTGAGACGTACCACACACAGGGATGGGACAAGCTTCCCGTTCCACCGTTGGGTCTCGGGTGTAGCACCATGGGCCTTCTGAGTAGTTGTCTGGGTTCCTGCAGTAGTTCTCAATGAGGCTGGGATAAATGGTGGCATTAAATCTATGAGAGACAAAGCTGGTTAGGCTAGGAAGGACACCCCGGAGAACTCTTCATGGGTATGTGGGAGATGAACTTACTTAGGAATATGTGGATATTTACTTGTCCACACCTGACATTCAATCCCAGATTTGGTGTAGCTAATTGTTCCCCGATAGTTCTGGCCCAGCCCAAGAGAGCAGTCACCTGTCAAAATCCCAAACAGTGTAAGCCAGAATCAGTGGAACTGGATGTTGCATTTTGTAAGGTCAGAAGTACCATCTCACATATCCCTTTAACTTTTGCTGTGTGCATGAGCCTGCACAAGAGCTGGCATCCTCTTCCTGTGAAAAGAGCACACAGCCTAAGATTTCTCTGCCTCATCAGAGGGAGCAATCCCTGAGGCTCTGTGCTTTGCTTAGGCTCAGAGCCTTTCTGAGAGGCTGCTCACACCTGACTGTGTTGCAAGGATAAGGATATTTACCCCATGCTATTTTACTGCACAAGTCAGGCTGTTTGTTGAAATGGTTAGTGGGAAAATAAAGAAGAAGAAATAATTTCAAATTCCTCTTCTGATGTTTTGCTTTATAATGGGATGGCTTCTCCAACCTCAGTTTAATTTTTTTCTGTACAATCTCTGCAGGAAGCAAGTTCCTGGCACTCACTGTATCTAGGAGATTGAGGTCACCATGAAGTTCATACCTTCTAGGCAAGCATCCAGAGCTCTCCTGGCCGTGCTCAGGCCCTGACATACTAGCAAAATAAGAAGAAAGAGATACATTATATGAAAGCAATTCAAATAAGCATCCATCATTTGAGCCAGCTTATCATCTAGGGACAAAACACAAGTGCTTAGCCCTGGAAAGTGAGCTATTAAAAGAGGGAGCCATCTCTTCAGGATGAGACGGTGCATCCCAAGGGGTAACAGTGCCTGCAGGACTCAAAACAACTTACCTTGGTATTTTGACCAGAATACGTCCTGTAAAAAAGAAAAACAAAATGTGTGTGTATATATATATATTTAGGGACACAGAACATCAAACCTTGCTTGGCTACTGCAATTCAAGCCAGTAAGAGAACTCATCACAACACAAGGAAAGACTAACCTAGTTCTGTTTATACCAATTACGATGGAGTCAAGCAAAGCAAAAAATCCTATATAAAGCCACATTCCCACGCATCAGACTCAGGAATCAAGACAATTCTATTGTTTCTAAAGAAACCAAAGATGTTTACAACCTTTGTCAATCTGCAGCGCAAGCAGAGCCTTCTGAAGTGCGGTAGGCTACAGTGCACAAGTCCAAGCAGCTGAATCTGGATTTTCTAAGGCCACAGATCACAGGTAGGTATTACTCAGCTCTTTGGGTCTATATCTCTGTCATGCAGCCTGAGGCTGATTACTTTTGAGCAATCACACACACACACACACACACACACACACACACTCCACAGAGGTGGTGTCTTGCTGGCTTAGGCTCTTAAATGTTTATTTTTTGTATTCTTGGGTATGGAATTCAGCAGGGACACCAGCCTTGGGGCTAGGAACAAATCCCAAAATGATGCAGCACAAATTTAGCAGAGTGAGTGAGTCTGGAAACCAGAAAAAGGGGTAGGGGGTGCAAAAGCTTCAGCTCAAAGGAGGTTGAGGCACCTGCACAGTGTTTGGCTGCAAAGCCAGTGCTTCTGTGAGTGTCTGGGACAGCAGCTCACATATGTGAGGCACCATGCTGAGCTAGTGGAAGATGGTGCTCAGGACCAATGGGACCTTTTGACTTCATGCAGAGAGGGAGAGAAAAGAACCTGAGCTTTCAGTCATATTCCCTGGAGTATCTCCAGGAGGGAAGCTCCCTAAGAAAGCCTGACCTTGCTCTGGTGCGCACACGTATCAGCCTCATCTTTGGTTCACAGAATTGAGTATTACAGCCCTAGCTCCTGGCTGCACATGCAACCTGCTACTCTCTACAGAGGCTGGCTGAGGGAGTATTTCCTGGTACATACCGTCTGATCGGTGGATTCAAGGGCTTCGAAAGCCTCCTCATAACTGCATATCTCCTCCAGGCACTCTCGCTCCAGGTTTCCCTTAAGCATCTCTTCTAGAAATCCCTTGTTGGCACGTCGTGGGCGCTTGAGCAGTGACAATGCATGCCTCTTTTCCAGGAAAACTACCGGGTCAGAACACTGCCAGTCAAAGGGCTGCTCACAGCCAGAGGGCACCTTTGTCTCCCCTTGCAGTTTCGAAAAACTACATGCAGCTGATGTGGTGATCCCACAACCCAGCCTTCCCCCAGTACACCATACAGAGAGGAGAAGCCCTGTCAGGTCTCCACTTGATGATCAGAGCAGGCTCTCTGGAATTTATCCTGTCCCAGCTCCCATCACTTAGGTAACAAGTGACAGGAACACTGCTTCCTCAGCAAAGCTGCTCTTCTGATCTGCAGTTAGATAGAGGCTTGTTTGCTTTGAGCCTGCCGCTGTCCCTGTCCCCAGCCACTGTATTTCAGTCTTGCCAGCCTCAGACTACTGTGATAAGCACAGCTTGGTTCCATTTCATGTTCAGAGCTCCTTATTTGAGACCTGGAGACACGTATTCCCCCACAAGGTAGTGGGTCCGAGAGGACTTAACCTCATATTAAGGAAAGACAGTTAGAGGCTCTAATAAAAGGAGCAGTGAGCAGGAAGTCAGCATATTCTGTATGACCTAGTTTCGATAAGGGACAGCTGGGGAGACAGGGGAGAATTGAAGCCAGCTAGGTCAGCTGAGGAACTCTATCCCCAAAAGCCCCACGGTTGTGTTACATTTGATCCTGGACTGAGCCATATTCTCCTTCCCTGCCATTTCCCAGGTGACCCATAAAATCCACTGAGTTGTCACTAGCTGAGAGATGCTGCTGCATCCTCCTATGTTCACTCCATTCTCAGAATCCTTTTGCTCCCAGCTTCAAGCTTTTAGCAGGTCCTCCTGACTTGAGGACGAAAACTTGCCACCTGCATTACCCCTGGAAAGAACTAACCCTGCCTTTCTTCTTCCTGTCATCTACTGGTCCATCTGCCCCCGAGTCTTACCTCCAGCATGGCTCAACGTGAGGTGCAGAAGGCTGGAGAAGAGCAGGCCCCTCAGTATGCTGGTGTTGGTATGCGCCATGCTGTACAGCTGCAGGGGAATTGCAAAGGAAGCAGAATTAGCAGAGTCACAGCCCCACTGGGTTAATATTGAACCAGAATGAAGAAACAGGACTCTAGGTCATAGTGTGTCAGGGACAGTGGGACTCTTATCCCTCCTCTCTTGGCATCTCTCCCTCCCTTCAGAGCATCTTAGTTTCCTTATTTCCTGTTTCATATCTGGGAAGATGGCATGAGTAGCAAGAGGACAAGTTTGTTCCAGGGTAGAGGGAGAACTCAGGCTGCAGAGAGCTACCTCTGTCAGCTCACAGCCATCCTAGCCAGACCAGCTTGCTCCTTTCCCTTGGCTTTGCTCCCATGCAGCCCTTGGCACCATCACTGCCTCTCTACCATGCTGGTTGAGGTCTCTGCCACTGACTCTTCCAAGAGGCTGTACTCTAGTAGCCTTGAATGCAGGAAGACTTTGAGACTTCCTTAGCCATTCCCAGTCCTTCTCTTTTTAGCTGCAAGCCCTGCTGTTTCTCCCTAGTGCCCAGTTTCTTTCCTTCCTCCAGTTATCAGCAAGCTCAGCTCCAGCTATTTTGGCACCACAACACACAGTTTAAGTGTTCCCCCTTCTCCCTTGCCCATGACAAGGAGTAGAAAGGCTGTCTTTGACAGCCCATTGGGAATTTAAATTTTCCTCCCAGCTAGGTCAGCAGTGCCATTGCAGTGCATTCTTCCTAATGCCTTATAATTCCCAGCTGAGTGAAGGAGCATAAAGCAGCATGAAGGTTGGGCTTCCCCTTTCCTCCCCCCCCATAGTGGAAGGTACTGAAGTCCACCCAGAAAGAAACAGAAACTCTGATGAGCAGGGAGCTAGCACACCCAAAACTAGCCAGGAAAACAAGGGCTTCCAGGAACAGGGAGACAGGAATGGTCTGGATGTCATAACAACATTAAGTCAAAAACCGGACTGCCAGCGCTGGGAAAGCTCTAATGATTGCTACAGCAAGCACCCCATTGGCAAGAGTGAAAAAACAGCAGAAAGCAGGGCAGTGTGGGTGTAGTCTCAGTAATTGCCACATGGCACAAAAGTGCTTTCTGCCAGCAGGGAGCATATTTTGTGCTGTGCCTCTGTGCAGCAGATACATCTGTAATGTTTATCTCCATAGAAGGAGTGCAAATATTAGCATTAGGGTGGCTGAGGAATGACGCTGGCCACTGGTTCAAAGAGCAGTTGCAGAGGCTTCCTTCCTCACATGAGAGTATCTCCTGTTCTCATCCACACACATCTCTATCTCCCGCTCTGGATTTTGGAGAGACACCTTAAAGAATGGCTGGGATTCCCTGGGTGGAGAGTGTGTGTATGGGATTAGACACAACCCTAGGAACACCTGTGTTACTTAGCAAGAGAAGCAGCATGTAGGGAGAGAGCACAGGCAAGGACAGGAAAGAGCACAAACAAGAGTGGTGAGGTCAGAGCTGCTGCTGTGTCCCACACAGCCACCTCCTCTCCTTGCTGAAGGAGAAGGCACATGCAGTTTTCAATATTCTCACTTTTTTTTTCATTTCTACATCTCTTTCTCTTCTTTATAATAACCAGGCAGCCTTTATACTGCAGCTTAAATCAACATTGTTATACATATGTTATACATACAGATTTCTATCATCTTCTTGTCTTTCCATTAAAGGAAAGGTTTTACCACCTTCCATGGGATCATGCAGGGCTAACTTTAAGCAGTACTGCAATAAGGCAGTTAAGCTTGATTATCAGGCAGGTATGAGTGTCTTTTAATACTTACCTTCTTCCTTTAACATTACTTGTTCCTACATTCATTTTGTTCCTTAGGCATTTGTTTGAAAAACCCTTATGGAAACTGATGATGATGATGCTGTCACTATGTCAGACTGCTTCTTTTCAAGCTGCAGTTCTTTTTTCCCCATGATACAGGACAAACCCACCTATCAAGGCAACTAGGTTTTTACCTGTAACTGCTGAAACCTTTTATTTCTACATTACTTAAGGCTACATCCATCACTTAGGTTTCTACTATTTCTTTACATTGGTTTTGCTTTGTAACTGGAGACTTTCACTACATCCTGGGACACCTTCCAGCCCTCTCAGGTGTCTCACAACAATGTTAGTAATTTAAGATGCTGACCCTTCACATTGTGGCCTTTTCTCATTCTGTAATGTGCTTCTAGGGCTCCTCTCTGTTTCTCCCATTCCTTATGCTAGCCTCTGCAGCAGCACAGCATGCATCAGCTATCACCTCTCCAGGGGCTTTGACTTCCATCTCTCCAACATTTAACTCTTCCATTCCTGTGAGCAAATTTTTATAATTTCGTTTTCTTTCTGCCTTCACTCACCCATGAATGATGGATGCTATTTTCTTTCTTAGGACAAAAGAGTTTAGATACCTGTACCATCCAGAGTTATGACTTTTAACACAGCTGGGAGTTTTGATCTCTTTCCCTCTATGTGTTGATTCTTCTTTCTAAGTAAAGAAAGCCTTAGGTAATTTTTTTCCAACTACAACTACATTTTCAATTTCCAGGGAGCAGAATATAGGGGGTTTGGCCTTGGACTATTTTCTTGGACCTTTGTCTGCTCTTTGATGAATACAGTTTGCTGTTTCAATAGTTGAGACATTTATCAATATTTTACTAAACTGAGTTATACAGTTTGATCCAAGTAACATTGTGGATACAATCACAAAGGTGAAACCCTTATCCTTTCTCACAGGGGTTCCTCCATCCCTGAGCACCAGGCAGTTGCCAAGTGGGGAGGACTTCAGGACCCAGAGAATTGTTTCCTTCCTTTGCAGCCTGCTCCTTTTCATTCAAACACCTTTTTCAGGTTTAAGCCAGTTTACAAGTTGGCCAAGGGCTGAACCCTGACTGTGGTTTGAAGTTTAAATGTAACACATTTGTGTGCATGCCTGACACCTGGTGAGGCCCTGCCAGCATGAAGGACCCTAGTCATCCAACAGACCTGTGCACTTGTCACCCGGGAGTGTTGCAGCAGCACCCCAAAGCCTTGATGAAGCCTTGCCAGCATGGTGGACTCCACCACCTAGGAGAGCTGTGTGCTTCCTGCCTGAACCTGTAAGGATAATGGGTGCACAAAATCTCCAGCCAGCTGGGTGATCCATGTGTCTGCTGTCCTGCAGCATGACCTTCACTGTCACTGATAAGCAGCAGACTGTGTAACTGCTCCCCATGCCAGCATATGGGACCAGGCAGGCACACATCCATTTCCTTGCTATCCTTCTTCCCTTCTCACCACGATCCTGACAACTGCACCAAAGGTAAATAGTGCAAGGACTTGTTATGGATCCCAATAAAAAAGGCACTCAGAGCCCACAATGTAGTAAGTAAACTACCATTTATTGGACATAATACAAGAAAGGGTATAGCATTAGATAATCCTACACCCCTTCAGATGCTGCAAACATCAAGCTGTACTGCACTGCGCAGTATGTAGTCAGGCCATGGCACCCTGTACAGATCCCATCCATGTTGAGTTTCATCAGCACCATGGTCTTAGGGGCTTTCACAGGATTTTCTTAGGAGTAAACAACTTTATTCATTGTTTTGCCTCCAAGCAAAAGGTTGTTCATACAAGAACATGCTGTTTTGAAGATAAAGACAAAGACACGGTGGTGGCATCACCAGCAGGGGCCCAGAGGGAGTCACCTATGGGCTCCTCAGTCAGGATTAGCCAGCTAAGTTTATCTTGCAGCCAAGTGATACATGCAGCACAGCACAGACCTGCTCCCACCTACTCAGATTAACTGTTAGGTGAACAATGTTCCTGTGAAGACCTCCTAATTCATAATTGCTCCTACTATTTCTCTCCTGTTACCTTAGAATAAAGAAGCAGGTCAGCTGTTTAGGCAATAGATGTCTGGGTTCTCCCCATCCCTCCCCCACAAGTGCTCCCCCTTCTCTCCCAGTGCTGCTGTGACAGAGGGCACATGCTTCAAACACAGCACACAAGCCCATCTCCACTGAGAACATTCTGCAGCTGTGTCAATATTTGAGTTTGAATAGGCACCAAAGAGAGAACAGGAAGCACTGCAGCTTCAAATACAAGCCCTCTTATATGCCTGTACTCGAAGCACTCAGGGAAGACTTAGCTCACGTGCCCTCTAACTACAGAGAAAATAGTTAAAAATTAGGACACCCACAAGTTTTTCAACTGAATTCACCTTCCACCTTCACATCAAAGTGTCATGGATCTCACTCTATCACCTTGACTGCAAACTGGGCATAGAAGTTTATGAAAAAAAATTAATCTAGCAACCGCAAAGAACAGATTTTAGGAGTGTGCATAACTACATTCATAGCATGCCAAAAGGGAACTGTGCAACTTATGATTCCCTGGTGCCTCCATACTTTTGTGCAGTGAGTATAAGAAACCAAGAGAGTTTAAAGCCACTAAGCACGACTAAACAAAAAAATTTGGGGAATTGCAGATATTCGAGAGGCATAAGATAGAGTACAAGAATAGCTAAAACTGAGGATTCAGCAAATGAAAGTGATGTTCCTGTAACAGGCAAGTCTGAAAGACCTCTGTTAGATCTGGTATTGTCAGTCACTTCCTCGGAGGTCAAGTTCATATGGCATTGGGAACTGTACACTTTCCTGCAACAGGACTAATTTACATCAGCATGCCTCAGTTGTCAAACAGGCACTGAAGAAGATAGAGCAGAGGGGGATATTGGGGTGCAGTTGTGGTGGTACTGTCTTTTACTGTTTTGGTGCAGGAGCAGAAAAAAGTGGAAGAGAGGAAGCAAAAATGTGAGAAAAGACACAAGGGAAAAAATAATGAACCTAACTAGAACGTGGAGAGGAAATGTTCTGAGCAGGGATGAACTAGTCAATGTCTATGTGGAGAGGTGAGGAGCCTTTTAGACGGGGACAGTGAAAATTGCACTGTACAATGCTTTTTGCACAGTGAGACACCAAACTATCCTTTTCATGTCCTCAGATAGACTGTCCAGTCACTGTAAGTGCAGAAAGCTGACAGCAAGCAAACCAGATGACAGCGGAGAAGAAACACTCAGCTTCAGCCCCAAGGTAGGATTTCAGTTCTGCTAATTGTGAAAAATGCTCTTCATATTACAAGATATCTTGTTAAAGCTTGGGAAGCTGCTTACCAGTAATGTCTGGCACCAGCATGACCTTCAAATCATCAGAACTGTTGCTTAGCTACAAGAGTAAAAGCCAAGGAAAGTACTTGAATAGCAACAAGTAATTAGAGAAACTTGAAAGGAAGGCACTGTTCAAAGTCGCTGCTTTGAGACTTTTCCTGCCTTCCCCACAGTGCACTGTCACTGACTGACAGTGTAACACAGGCACAACAGAAGCACTGCTCATTAACGCTGTGTCTTCTCTAAGATGTTATTCCCATCAACAGTCAATGCCTTCCCTGTGCCAGGCCCAGCATGTGGCATGTGTAGGCTCATAGCTTCAACAAGCAGCTACTGCAAAGACCCATGTTTACAGGCAGTTACCTCCAAGACTGCTTATTTTGCCTGGGGCTGGGCCACAGGGCCTTGTTGCTAACAGAAAGATGAGAGAGATAGGTTTTATTTTGGTTTTGTACCTCATTTTAATAAGTACAGAAGAAGATCAGCCAGGGCATATTGGGACAGCCAAGTCTCAGTCCTGACCTCTGCTTCAAAGCCACTGCTTCGAAGCCCATCCCCTCCTGGATGATGACCACATCACTCAGTGAGGCCTCATCCTGCATCATAATGCATTTGTCCTCAGGTTCAGAGAGGATGATTTTGATTATGTCCTTTGCTGATGGACACATGGCTGTTGTTGCGTGTGCCCCAGGATCTGGGGTCTGCCTCGAGACTGGTAAGTAGCAATGCAGTGACTGCCGGCATTTATCAGCAGCTCAGCCTCACTCGCTGGCCTCAGCACCTACACCATGAGCACGGAGGGCTCTGCCACAATCCTCTCCTGCCAGCCCTTCCTCTGAGGCTTCTTTCTTGCTGCCTGGGGTACGTGAGAGCAAGTGAAGCCACTGCAGTGGTGAGTTCGAGTCCTTTCCCACCTTATGGGTAAGCACATGGTGTGCAAGGCTCTGGGGAAAGGTGTGGCCCATGCCACAGAGCTCACATTTGCAGGGCTTGCCAGCCAGGTGGGATTTCTGGTGGCACCACATCTTAGTGGCCAGGGTGGAAGACTTGCTGCACTGCTTGCGGCTGAAAGTGCACTCCCCCATGAGCAGGTGCACAAGGAGCTGGGGTTGGCCAGGTGACATCCATATATGGCACACTGGCACCCTTTGGGACCAGCTGGGCCAGTCCCAGTGGCCAGGTGGATTTTCCTGTGCATGCAGAGTGAGAGCCAGCATGCAAAGGCCTTGCCACACTGCTGGCACTGGCCGGTGTGCAGGACCTGGTGCTCCTGCAAGTCTCATTTGGGGCAGCAAATCTTGTCACACTGGGTGCACTGGAATGGCCACACAGCCATGCGGGCCAGCATGCTGGCCTCGAAGCTCCCCTCTGAAATATAGCTCCTGCCACACACTGTGGGCAGGAAGGGCTTGTGGCCAGGATGGTCGAAGTGGTGCTTCTTGGGCGGCAGAGCAACAGGAAGGCTTTATCACACTCTCTGAAGCACCACCTGTGCTTGATATCTCCTTTTGGGACAGAGCTCTTAGTGGGGGCCTGGGCTGCCAGAATAATCCTCCACCAGCTCTGTATACTCCTCTTGCTCCTCAGGCCCCTCCAGTGAGCCCTTTCCCCCATGCCAGTCTGAAGTTTTTGGATGCTTTGTTCTCCTTCTCACAAATCTCTACAGTCTCTCCTCCTGAAGGACTGGGCTTCTGGGGTTCCTGCCCGGTTGTCCTGCCACCACAGTCCTGCAGGCACTTCTGGAGTGGGCTGGCCAGAGCATGCACCTTGCATGGCTTGTCAACAAAGGGAGGACTGAATCAAACCCTACTTGAGGGAGACAACAGATCCAGATCTCCAGGACTTGCTGCCTTCTGTCCCATTTCCACTTTATCTGATGCCGATCTGGGATCCACACCCTTATCCAATTCTTCCTTGCACCTTCCACTGGTCTTAATGGTTGAGATGGGCTCTACGTGCTGATTCTCAGTCCCCAGCACCCTGGCTTGCCATGGCTCATGTTTGGAAGCTGTGCTTTTTCTTGTTGGAGGCTGTGTAAATGTTTGGTGAACAGCCTGCTAACAGGGCCATTGAGGACTGAGGTTGCATTAGCTACCACCCTGGAGACACCAGGATCCCCTGCACAAACACAAAGGCACGGTGGATGAGTTAACGCTGGCTGTTACGTGACATGATTGCTGCTGGGTAAGAGGAAGATGAACGTGTTGGAGACGGATACTCGGCTATGCAGTAATCCTGGGGCTCTGCCATGAGGACCATTACTTTTATGATTTTTTCTCCTTTTCAACTGGGAAAGAGGGATGAATCTCTAATCTCTCATCACAGACAGTACCCGTGCAGCATTTCTAGTGTTTCACCAGCAGTATTTCTAGGAGGTATCGTCATGACTGGCATAAAACAGGGCGACACGCTCTTTTCTCGGCCGGTAGCTCCCAAAAGCGACGCAAGCTCGGTGCCGCCGTCCCGCAGGGGCTGCAGGGCGCACTCACGCCGGGGACAGCTGAAGGCGCAGATCGGAGGCCCCGGAAGGCCGGGCGGCTCATCCCACCCACTCTGGGCCGTGGCACCCACCTACGAGGGGCTCCGCCTGCGGGGGTGGCCCGGGCCCCCCGCGCCTCCGCAGCCGCCCGCTCGCTCCCGGGCGCTCCGTGCCGGCGGAACGCTGCGAGGGAGCGGCGGACGCGCCCGGACGGCGGCCGGCAGCGAGCGGGGCGGGGCGGGTTTCCCCGGCGGCGAGGCCGCGCTTCCGGCGGGCGGCGGTGACAGGCGGGAGGCGGCGGCGGCAGGTACCGGCACCGGCGGGGCGGCCTGGGGAGCGCGGCCGGGCCCTGCGTGCAGCAACGGGGCCCGGCGGCCTGTCCTGGCGCAGCCGGGGCTGGGGAGCGGCCCAGCGGCAGGGCTGGGGCTGAGGGTGAGGCTGAGCGGGCCGGAGCCGGGCCCGGAGCCCCGAGCGCTCCGCTCCGCCCGGGTGTTGCCGGGCTCGCCCTGTGCGGGGGAGCGCTCGGCTCGCCCGCGGTGCGCGCCTGGCGGGAAAGCGCCCCGGGCACCTGGGCGGGACAGCCGGGGCCGGCAGCCCGCGGGTCCTGGTCACCGCGGATCGGTGCTGGCGGGGCAGGTACCGCCGGACCGGGGCCGCCGGGCCCCGCTGCTGCCTGCCCCGAGCTCAGCGGCTGCGGCGGGGCTGGCGCTGAGGCTGACTGCCATTGACCCCGGTGCCCAGCAGCAGGGGCTGGTACTTGTCTTGCCTTCAGGCGTGTGCTAGGGGAGCTTTGTTTCAGCGGTGTAAATAGCAAATCTGAGAGTCTCGTAAACAATCTTGAGGTTGGCTCAGGGGTCTCCCAGGAGCTCAGCCGAAGGGAATGGGAGAGAACAGGTGTATGGTGGAGGGGCTGATGATGATTATGATGATGAAGGGGAGGAGGAGGAGGGGTGCAGTCCGTGCAGGGCTGTGTGTGCCCCACTCCTCTCATGTGAGTCCTGGGCGGCTCCTGCTCGGCACTGAGAGCAGCCTCTCTACTTTGGGCAGCAGCTCCGGGGAGGACACTTGGGGAGTTATGCGATTTTGCTCTCAGACCCTGCAGAGAACCTGTAAGGGAAGGTTGGCTGCTCGCTGGGGTGGGTTTCCAGCGGGCACGGAGGTGGCCTTCAGCAAACCGAATGAGATGACTGGGGAAGGAAGGCTGCTCAGTTAAAAAGCTATTGAAAAAATGAAGGACCAAAGAGCTTCCCTGAGCCATAGTGTGGCTGTCCTGAGTTAACTGGTCACACTGAGCCAGAAAAAGCCAGTCTGACCTTTAACCTCTAGGGTAGTACCAGAGTAGTGATGCTCTCGGTGGTATCATCAGTCTTGCTGTGAGGGAAGGCACAGGATGGGCTTTGTGGGTGAGTCTTGGTTCTGGAGCTCATTCATGCATGTGAGTGCTCTGAAAGTCTGCTGAGTAACTACTCCCTTTTCTTGCAATGTGCTTGTTTTTAACACTATAGCAAAGTGCAGGGACTTGATTGATGTATATGGAAGAAGAGACATTTGTGCAAATAAACCAAAACTGGGAGGAGGTGTGGATGGCAGCAGAGTCAGAAAAATAATCCCAGAACTGGGACTGTGTTGCATCTGCCCATTGCTTGTTCATGTGGCATGGAATGTCACTTTGCTTTTGTAATTCTTTATCGTATGTACAGTTCCAGGGTGTGGTAACAGATGCATGGACATATTTTTAAGTGTAATTTACTTCTGAACTAATAGGACATCTGGAAGAAAAACAGGAAAAGGAAACTACCAAGCAGGTGTAGCTTAGAAATAAGTGGTAGAAAAGCAGTGAAACTGAAATTGCAGAAAAAAATAGTTTGCATGAACAGCAGCTACCAAGATTTCATAGATATAAGTGAATGGTCTTCCCTGGGTAGTTTCCAGATCTTGTATAAAGAATTTCCAGCCCAGAGTAAGTGTGAAAACTGTATTTTAATGGGTTTAGTTCTCTCCTTTAGCAGAATGTGCTGTTCTCAATTATGTCTCTCCTATCTAAGAGAATTAATTTTTATTACACAGTAAGTGTTCAGGTGCAGTGTAGTTGGAGAAAACATACTTAAATGCTTGAAAAAAGGAAACAGTTGGCTCTTTAGAGCCTGGCAGTAAGTAAATGCTTCTGCTGCTGTGATTCTTTAGTTTTTAAATGTTTGGCTAGAATTTTTGCTTTTTCAATCTAGGTACGTAATTTTTCTTATTTGCTGTACAGAGTGTACCGCTTGAATCTTGTCCTGACATTTATGTAAAACAGGTGCAGATTTTAAACTCAGTTGAATCTGTTGAAATGCTCTTTTATTGTTAAAAAACATTAAATGTTTTCAACAAACACTTCACCCATTTTAACAACCACACCACCATGATACGTATGGACTTTCTGTTTAATGACAGATCCTGCTTGTAGATAATTTTTGAGTACTTGGGGAGACATCTCATGTAGCTGCACTATCCTTATATGAAGATCCTCAATTTGTTTATGGCATCCTAACTCCAGTTCTCTCCTTCTCAGAGCCTACTAGTTCCCAACTATTTAGACGATTATATGTCCTAAACTACTGCAGGGTTATTTGACGTGAAACACTGTGCTTTTGCCTTTTGTATGTTGGGAAAGGGCTGGAGAAAATTCTGCAAAACCTTCTGGGGCTCTCTGGATGCTGTGGTCTGGTTCATAAGAAGGAGCTGAAATCTAAGAGGTCTTCTGCTCTGGATCCTCCTTCTATTAACACCATGGAGCACTAACCAAGAACCAAGGAATGAAGCTGGCTGTGAAAACCACATGAAGGTATCTGGAGAGCCTTGCCTGTTTTTCCAAGGAATGAGACAAGAACACTATCCACTGGGCTGTTTTCTCAGTATGGATCCTACTAACGACTACCTTCTTCCACATGGTGCCACACTGAGATCAATTTTATGCCACAGGGGAAGTCCCTCAGTGCTGTCTAATAACTAACTCTTCTGTCTCTGGACAAGTGCTGGAAGTTGACTGTGAAGCCAAGTGGTGATCTGTGTAGGGACAAGTGAGGACACTTGGTGACTTGCTGCTCCTATGGCAGTGCCATCACTGCTCTGTGGAAGGATTTGGATTTGGTCTCCAGGCATTTCAGGACTTGGCTTTGGGGAAGTGATTGCTCCTGGGCATCCCCAAGAATCCCACATGAAAGGCATCTCAGTGGATGGCAGCAGTCGGACATGTGTCCTTTGTCCCCACCAGGGCCAGGAAGTCCCTGAGAGCTGTGAATGCTGAGAGGCTGCCCTGGGGAGCCATGGATGCTCCATGCATCCAGAAAGCAGTACTCCCTGCTTCCTCAGCATGGAGTACTGGCTTTTGGGGCTGCTGAGCTCCTGTGGGAAATGCTTTAAGCTCGCTGAGTCAGTCATAGGAGTCAGTGCCTGCAGTTACCATAGAAATCGGATCAGCTGCTAGGGGTGGGGAGTCCTTGTCCCTTGGCTCCCCTGCTGCGTGGTTCCAGCATGAGCTCATGGTTCGAGGGAACCTGATTTCTTGCTCCTTGCCCTGTCGAGATCAGAGGAGGTCAGGCAGTTTGGCAGCCCTCACCAGAGACCAGGGAATAATTTTGCTTGGGTCATTGCATGGTTGCAGTGGTGGGACCCTGTGTGCCTGATGTGCTGCTTTGCTGACCTGCTGCCTGTGTTTCATGCTCTTTCATATTTTGGGAAACATTGCATTTGATTAGCAATTGCTTCCCCTACTTTGGGAGCCCCAGAGAGGTGAAAACTGGTTGTAAACTGGTGAATAGCAAATAAGGGAAGACAGGAAGTAAGTAATATAGGCTTGATATGATCCAAAGGGAGAGGAAAAACACTGAATATTCAATTTCATGTGCTCTCAAAATGTATCCCCAAGCTTGGTGATAAGTATAGACCTGAGCATGGATGTGACACACCTAGCGTAGCTAAGTCTCTGACTGGTTTTGTCCTCTGTGCTCAGTCTGAGTAACTGTTTCATTGTTTTCTCTGGATGAATATATACATTCAAGCTCTAGGGATGGAAGATGCAAAATATCATTGCCCCCTCTCCACTCTGCTGAAGGAAATACCTTTACTGCAAATATACTTTTCACACTAAGGTGTTGTGTCTCCTCAGATCATTTTGAACCCTTTGCATTATGAATCTTCATAATGCAAAATAAGCACAAGCATCTCTGTGAAACAGTGTTACAGAGACTCTTGCTGATGCAAGGTGTCACTTCATTTTAGTACAGCTCCTCTTGGCTTACTGCCTGGTGACCACTGAATTACATGTGGTGTGTGTGAGCAGTCATTAAACATAATTGCCCTTTTTAATATTTCCTTGCTTACTTCCAGGACACTGAATTCAGAGGATAACAGCTGTTTCCCAATATTTGTCTCTAAGAGCTGGTACTCTTAGGAGGTCCTGTATGCTGTGCTAGCTCAGTCCCAGCTTTAATGTATCTTCTGCTTCAGATGAGAGTGAGAAATATTTGCAAACAACAGTAAATGCACTGAGCTGTATATTTTTTGGACTTGCTTAATTCTTTGGTCTCCTCAGTTTTATGGCATGCTTGATGAAAAATACTCATTCAGGCAGTATGGCTCTAAATGAAAGAGATGATTCCTTGCTGTTTGCTGTTATGTAGAGAAAGGATTCACAGGGTGATGCTGAAAGGAGATGAGGATTTTATGTGTGTTGTTCTCCCTGTCTTACTAGCTCAGCCTAAAAAATTCCTGTTTTAAGGAGTTGTTCATTTCCCTGTTCAGATCCAGCACATTGAAGCACCCACTTCAGTGTTGTTGAGAGCTCTGGTTCTCCATTATGGGGAGAAGGAGGGGGGTTGATTCTTGGGAAGGCTTCCAGCACTGGGCCAACTGTGGAAACAGCTGGGCTTTGTGCCAGTCCTTCAGAGGGAGGGGGAGCTCAGAGCCTTACAGGGAGTGTATCAGGCAGGGGCTGGTGCAGCCTGTCGCCTTCCACAGCATCCTGGTGCTGCTTCTGTTTCAGGAGAGAAAAACTATTCTGTGCAGACCTGTGGTCACGAAGAGACTCGTTGAGAGGGTTGGTACAGCTCTTGATGGCATTTGATAGTAATTGGCATGAAAGAATCGGACATGTCATGCCCCTGACTTGGAGGAGGAGGACTTCCTGCTGGTATTAAGGGGGAGGGGAAGCATAATCTCTGGATAAGTAAAGATCAGGGAGTATTGGGGGAAAATCAGCGAGAAGAGGAGGAGCCTCTGCAGAAGGTAAATTTGTGATCTCTGTGTCTTACCTTACAATCTCTGCAGTCCTTGTTCTAGACACTGCAAAATAAACTGTGGTATTTGGGGACCATGGCTACAGACCCACTCTCGGAACTTCAGGATGACCTGAATTTGGATGATACCAACCAGTCCCTCAGCCAGCTCAAACTGGCCTCCATAGATGATAAGAACTGGCCAGCAGATGAAGTCCCTGCTTTTCCCAAATCAGGTAAGTATCCTGCTTGTTTGGGATCTGGGTTTTGGCCAAAAAGCAGTTGTTTGTCCTGCAGCATTGTGGTCATATCTACATCTAGAGAGAGTCCCAGCTCCATTTAAAAGCTTTATAGACACATTAAACTTGCACCACACCCAGGTGAATCAGCCTCAGTATTGAACAGCACTAAAAAGTGCAGAGCCAGCTGCTGTGAATGTGCTCTTCTCAGTCCTGTGCCTGGCTACGTTTTGGTGCTGACAGTACAGACATGCTGTAAATCCTTGAGAGTCTTCCATTATGGTCTCTTGCAGGAGAGTTTGACCTTCTGGACTGCAATGGTGGAATGGTCTCAAACTTCCATCTGGGAGGTGGGGCTGGAGATCTGAGTTGTTGCTCTGAAATCCTGTGCTATGAGCTGCTACCCAAAGAGGTCGGGAAAATTATCTCAAGGACATTCAGGATGACCATCCATCAAGGGACAATGTTAAGATCCTCCTTTTCTAAAATGCCGTGATGGTTTTTAAAAAAGCCCTTGGGTTTTGTCTTTGTGAATATTTGTGACATATCTGAACAGTTTTTGAGAGAGTGTACATTCTGAGGGATGCATATGGACCTCATAGGACTTGCAGAATCTTCTGAAGTCATTGCTGCTCTTGTCCAGTCAGAATTTCAAAAGTGGGATTTTAGGGTGTACAGTTGCATACATTAGTCCCTCCCATGTAGAAGTGCTGGTTTTTTTATACCTCTATCTCTTTGTGTTCCAATGTGTTACAGATCCCTTCTTCTAATTGCTTGTTTCTTGTACTTTGTGCAGATGACTCCAAAGGCTCCCCTGAGCCTGTCAGTCACCTGCAGTGGGATGATCCCTACTATGATATCGCCAGGCACCACATTGTGGAAGTAGCAGGTAGGAGCCTTTCTGTTTCCTCCTCTGATGTCTTTGCAGCTGGGCTGAGGAATGGCTTTTCTAATAGGGCTCTGGGGACATCTTCTGTTTGCCAGGCCCAAGTGGCAATGACAGGTGGCACTGTAAAGAGAAGGAGCACCAAACTTCTTGAATGTTTGTGATGTGTAATTTTCCATGGACTTCAGCTAAACTTGGGTTCCTTTTTGGCTCTTGCTGTCCTGATTATGTTATAATCAAGACTCAGTTGCTTTTGCTGAATTGTTTTAGATATGGCCCTTTACTACATCCTGAGCACCAAAATGGTTTTTGCATGATAATGCCACAGAAATTACCTAGTTAAGCAATACAGCTGTGAGGTCCTCAGCTGACTGAATAATCCACAGTAGGTGGCATCTCTCATATCTGAATGTGCAGAGCTTGCCATCCTGTCCAGAAATAACATGTACAGAAATCTGAAATAGGGAGAATAGGCCTGTGTTTTACTGCAATAAAGACCTGTTCATTCAGTGTCACAAGCATTTGGATTTTCTTTGTGTTTTCTTGTCCATATTATTTTATTTACACTAACCCTTATTGATTTACTGCTGGGACCTCCATAATAAAGAGTTTTGGGGATGTTTTTGAAATGTTTTGAGATTGCTGTGGTAAGCCTGAGGGTAGGCTAAGGCCAGTTTGTCTTGTGTTCCTTATTTAAAGAAAAACAAAAGCACCTCTTCAACCTGTTGTGACTTGATTCCCACTTCTTGCTTGATTATCTATAGCCACTTCCTACCCCTCCTACTGCCACCTCCTACCCCTTCTATTGCCATCTCTCTGTACCTTGGTCCCTGCCCCACATGTGAATTTTCAAGGAAGCAGAGGCACAAGCTGGAGTCCTCCTGATTCAGTGTTGTTCTGCAGCAGAGTTTGACCACAAAAGCAAGAGTCTCAGGCATTTACTTTGGTAAGAGTTGTCTTGACATCATTCTTTTCTCAAATGAGCTTTCTTTTTACTGATCTCTCACGTTTTATCTATTGTGGAACAAAATTGTAATGGCAAACTCAAAACTTTGTTGTTTCTTATCTCCTGCTCAGTTTGACAGGCCAGGTGCCTGACATTTTGGCCGTTGTGCTTTAGAGATTTGCCAGAAGTGTTTTCATTTGCAAATGTGTTACTGTTTCTTTTCCATGGGGCTGGAGTTTCAGGACTGGGGTTCATAGAGGGCTGCACCCTGGTCTCCCTGCTGCTTAAACTGGAAAGGGACAGATGTGTGGACTCTGCCATTTCAGTGGTAATAGCTAGAATATTTGGAATGTGAATGGCAGAGGTAAATGGTGTTTGAGGACTCTGGGAAAGGCTGAGTTAAATGATACAGTTGTTCACTTTAGACTAAGCTTCAGACAGCATGCTTAGCTGAGTTTAGATCAGAGACATTGATAAGACTGGAATGTCAGCCCAAACCAAGGATATAGTTTGTCAGCTGCCTCCTGACATAAACACCACTCTTTCTGCAGTGTTTCTGTTCCAAGGTAACGTGATTTTTTCTTTCACAAGCTCTCCGAAAGGAGTATCACTCCAGTGGAGGTGTGTGTCAGCAGCTGTTGGAATGTAGCCATTTGACAGTGTCTAGGGTAGCAAATGAAGAATTAGCCAGCTTCCTGAAAAGATTTCAGGCTGTCATGGTGGTTGATTGGGAGCCATGCCTGCATTCTGAACAGGATCTCTTCCCTGTTGTGGTTTAAATTTGTATTCCTGGGGAGCTCTGTGTCCCTGCAGTGTCTCTGCATAGTGCAGAAACAGCTCAGAGAAGCTTCTGTTCTTGGCTCTTGCTGGCCAGTTTTCTCCGGTAGCTGATGTGTCTGAAAGCATGTGATGGTCCCACACACAGCGTGTGCTGCGATCCCTTCCTTGGCACTGGGAGAGCTTGGAGCACAGCTCCAGATAGAGGATTTGCTGCCATATAGTCTTGAGACTTGTTGGTTTCTCATCTCCTGAAAGGAGAATTTATGAAGTTGATCAAAGGGATCTTGAGTTGTAATCTGGTTGCTGGGGTGAAGCTGTTAATATTTTTTGTTCAATAATTGATAATTTTAACTGTTCAGAGAATCAGGGTAGTGTTCTCTGGACTGTTGTTGCAGGCAAACAATCTGGGAAGGTCTGGAAAAATCCTATTATAAGTAGCCTGGGGAGTAAAAATCTCACTGGAGGATTTAATATGAAACTGCTCGGATCTGGCTCTGCTAGCAAGTTGTGTTTTTTAGCACCTTCGGTTGCAATGAGCACCTGGTTATGCTGAGCCTGAAACAAAATAACTCTACCCTAGTTCTCTTGTAAATATTAGCTAATGGCAGTAGATCAAGAGTGGTTTTATCCATTCTATTGATTTATTAGGTTTCTGTCCCATGTCCTTCCCCATTCTGGACTTCAGAGCAGAAAGCATATAGCTAACTCTGTTCCTGCCTGCCCTGAAATATATTTTGGGATGATGATGCTATTTTGAGACAAAAACCAGAAGGCTGGTTCCCATCCTCAGGCTGAACTCTATGATCCAAGGGTTATCCTGTGTGGTCAGAAAAGTAATTGCTTCTTGCTGTGTATGTGCGTGGTGTTAATAACTTAATAAAAAGCCCAGTTCTCATGACAAAAAGTTCGCATGCTCATTTTCTGGCTCACCTTAATTTCTGACTTTCATTTCAGGGCATGCTGGATTTGAAAAACCTGGCTATCTGACCTAAAGAGGGGAAAGTACTTTAAAACATTTTGCAGAATTTGTTAGGAAAAAAAGTTTTTGGTTTTTTTTTTTCCACTTTTAAATAGTGCAGCAGTTTCATGGAGACTTTCCTTTGTGCCCTGTGCTCCTGTCTCTTCTGGTGACTGGGATCTTGCTGGAAGAGGCTGTCCATGGGAAAGGAGCAGGCATGTGACTGCTGTTCCATGTGTTGGTGTGTTACACAAAGATGACAGCAAAAGGCATCCAGACCACAGTCCTGAGGGAGTACTCAGAGTTTGAGTATTATTAGGAATCACAATATTTTAGTTTAGGGAAACATTCTTTTAGTTCTGGGACTCGATGCTTCTCTGAAGGAAGAAAATGCTGTTCTGCTGGTCCTTTCAGACCTGCCTTAAGGTGTGTGTTTATGGAATGTTTTCCGCAGGCTCTGGAGAGGTCTCTGTGCGGTTTTGTTCTTCTTGACTCTGAGTACCTCTTCTTCTGAGCACTGTTGCAGTGAAATTCATCTTTACACGTGGCCAGAAGCTGTAAGAGAGGATGTTCAATTTCACTGCACAAACCATTTCTGCAAAGTGTGGTTTTTTCCTTGCTCACATCACGTAGCATTCAGGGAAAACAAGCTCCTGGTTGAGGGCTGTTAAGGAACTATCCCAGGTTTCTGTTATGTTGAGAGTTTCTGTGTTCTCCTGCCAGTTCTCTTTGCCAGTTCTTACATGGCAGAGGTGCTGCTTCCATCTTCTTGGGGGTTGAGGCAGACTAGCTATTACATAGTCTTGGCCTTGAATTTTAGCACAGACTGAATTGCAAAGCTGAGGTGGGTAGTTAATAATGGTCTGAAGGAGGTCTCTGGAGATGGCAATTCGTACTGGAAACCTCTGGCTGTGTGGGAAGAGCAGGGATCTTGTCAGCTCTGGCAAGGTGTCCCTTCCTCGTTCTGCTGCCCAATATGAAATACCGGTCTCTTCTTTGTGGTCAACATGCAAAACTATGGCTGTGAGCTTCATCAACATTCCCACTTTACACAATAACTGCCTTGCTTTCTTTTGGGGTAAGAAAATGTGAACTTAACATATATTGGCATATGAGTTTCTTACTGCCATGGAGGGTAGAATATAGTGTATCAGTAGTCAGGAAAGTGGCCATCACTATGTACTCCAGCTATGTAATCCCTGCCCAGTGATTTCAAAACTTTCTTGAACCTCAGAGCATGTTTCTACTAGTTTTTGTGTGAAATCTGCTGCCTCACACCATTAATTGTCAGTCTGCAAGGCTGCCCTTGCAGAAAAGCTGTGATGCCAATATGTGTCAGACCTGTAATTGAAGTGGGAAAACAAGGTGAAGAGCTATGAGTGTACCTTCTTTTGTGTTACTGAAGTTGCAGTTTCAGCAGTAAATCTATTTTAATTGATGAATCTGGTACTAAACCTACCCAACAAACATTGTGGCTGCAGGTGCCAAAACTGTAGCTGGTGCTGGTAATTTGCTGGTGGTGTTGGTGATTGTCATGGGGAGGTAAAACCAATCTTGGAGTAGCAGTAGCTGTTGTTTCTCTATGCAGGCAGAGGTAGAATTGGCTAACAAAACTTGTGTTGAAGGTGTGTTGCACTGTGTCTTTGGTGGCTGATGGGCTCAGCAAAAGCCCATTAGCAAAGGATAACAAGGGTCCTTTTCCCTTCAGGCATGGTACATTGTTATTGGCTCCATTCATACAGACTGCCTGCATTTCTGCTGCTTTTAGATGTAGTTTCTGGCTTTGAAATTTTTGTTTGTTGGTTTGTTTAAGAATATTTCGTATGATAAAAAGTGATGAGTTGCCTCTGTAGAATTGAGTCCATCCAAAGCAAGCCCAGCTTTTGTACCATATTTTGGTATGCAAGGTCAAGGGAAGGGAGAGTATCTAAGGAATTTTAAGTTTCTAAGGGAGACCAAGTGAATGGAGAATTTCTTCCTAGAGCCCTGCTCTACAAAGGCTCCTGTCTTGATAGGTCCATGTGAGTCTGTTGAGTATATACCTGTGAGAGTGATGGAAAGGGGCTGGGTGTGATAATAAATGCCTTCATAAAGCAGAGGAACCTTTTTTTTAAAATTCTAATTGGCAGTTTATTTTTTTATTCAGAATCTACTAATCTTAAAAAAAAGCTATGGGTGTGGGATGTGTTATTCATATGGTATGATGCCATTCTCTTTACACTTCTGAAGTTGTTCAGAGGTCTTCAGAATTAATTGCAATAAATTCTTTTAAAAATGGCAGTATGGCAGTTGCCAATTTTGGTGGCAGAAGAAGTATAACAGTAAGGGCCAGAAATTTGACTCTGATTATAAAGAATTAGTTGCAAATTCAAAAAAGAGATTTGGGAATGAAGGGTTGCTGTTACTGCCTCTAATTGTTAGGTAAGGCTGCTTTGGAGAGGAGCATGGGGGAAGATGAAGTGGAAGGTTGAATGCACTAAATTCAAGACAGCAGCTAAATGCATCCCAGTGGCAATCTGGCTAGACTCTCGGACTTTACCTTCACAATTACTTTCTGGGAAAGGATGCAAAGCTTGGCTTGCTATAACTTTTTTTCTGTTCCTCCAGACCAGGGTGCACTTGATGGGGCCCAACCAGGTAGGTAGATTTTTTGTGGCACTAACATTTGGTTCTGTAGATCATGGTATTCCTTTAGCATGACCATGGCCTGTAGCTGGACTGTCTCAGGGGAGCCCAAACTTTGCTCAGCCTTAGGCTGCACTGGCAATTTTTCAGGAGTCCAAAGGCTGCACAAAATTGTTGTCTGAGGGCTGCACCTCCTCCCCAGGCACAGCAGAATCATCTGAGCCAAATTTGACGTGTGGGCTTTACTATGGGCACTTTGGGGCTCATGAGTCTCAGTGTAAATCTTGTTCCTCTCCTGTCATGGTGGCAGCCTGCTTGGACCAGTTCAGTTTGAACTCCAGCTTACCCTGTTACCGTATGTGCTTTGGAAGTTCATTCTAGGATTGCTTCCTATTCTTTCACATGATGTGCTGCTGCACTCACGTGCTAAGCAGCTGGCACTTAAACTGGATTCTCCATCTGAAAGCAACTGTTATCTATTTCTTCTCCATTTGGCTGCAGAGATGTTGTGTTCTGGTAACTTGTTCGCCCGAAGCTGTGCTTGACTGCCCTGTGCTTGCTGAGCATTTGTTAATATTCTCCGGACTTCAGTCCTAAGTCTCAATAATTTGGCTGCTGGTGCTTTCATGCTTCTCAGTGTAGATGAAAACTTCTATTGGTGTGAAATTCTTCCTGCTAAGACCTTCACACAATTCATGGAAAGGCTGATTCTCATTTCCTCATTATGTGGAATCTTCTCTGTCATTTTCTCTCAGACATCCTCCCATTCTGCATCCCTTAATCTGATGCTGTAGTATATTTTGTATCAGTTAAAGCTATATTCACTTCATAAGGCTTTCTGATTCTGGCAGTTTTTGGATATTAATAATATCAAGGTGAAAGATACCATGTATTAAAATACTTCTGCTTTGAGCTCTTTACCTTCTTTTCCTGCAGGGCTAAATTAACCCTGGAATTCAATAGGCAGCTAAAATCTATTATACTTAAACATTTCCCAGCTGTGCCATAAGCTTAGCAGGAACCTGAAATTACATTTGACAGGTTTTTTACTGACAGTGGCTCTGATTAAACATGCTAAGTTTTGTGAAACTTGCATAGTAATGTTCCAGTATTCTGTAGTGGTGCCCTCTCCTTGACCCTGAACTCTGGTAACTTTGCTGTTTTACCAGTAACACTAGCTTTTGGTAGCAAGTTTTATCCATCAGCCTTCTCTCAGTATCAAAGTACCAGCATATTCCCAACTGAATCTTTCAACAAGGTGGGTGCTTAACCGAGTCTACCTGATGAAGGTAGGAATGAGCAGAGTCTCTAGACTGCAGTTAGGCTGCCTCAAATCATGACATAAATGCTAAAGGATATATTTGAAGATATGTAATGGATATATTTCTATTTACCTAGAAACAGTAAATAAAAGGATTTGGAAGCCAAGCATGTATTTTCCATGTTGGCTGTGGAGATTCATTTAATAGTCCTGTCACAGGACTTTATTGCTATCTTGATTTGAATTTCTGCTGTGATACATTTGTATTGCTGCAGGCTTCAGTCTGAAACATTAGCGTCAGTATTTAAACTTCAGCCCTTTTAGGAGTTTGGCCTTGCAGTCATTGCCTGGGAACACAGCAGTGATTTTCCTTGCCCCTTGTCTCAGAAGTGCTCTGGAAATGCTGCTTTTTGGGCAAGAGGAAAAACACAGTTCGGGCCTTACAAATGCCGTAACAATGTTCAGGAGGTTATGTCCATCAGTGCTGCAAGTTAATATCTCTTTAGATGAGCCACTGTCTTGACTGGAGAGGCTTTAGATACTGGCTACTGTCTTGCTCTTTGTTAAAGGAAAAATAGTCTGAATTGCATCCTTCAGGGAGGTAGTTTAATTCCAGTGTACATTGAAAATATTTTTTATGTATGAACTTACTCACAAAGTTGGGGTGCTCTATGAGTGCTGACAGTGTATATAATTGCTTATTGGCTTGTTGTTAACTATTCAGCATTCCTCATCTGGGAGAGGTAGGAGGCAGCCTGAGAAGCTGAGTGATTACTTCATGGTCTATAGTTGTGTTCAGTGGAAACTTCAGCTATTTGCAATTGCAAACAAGGGGTGAAAACCTAGATACATAAGATTAATATTGCAAACAGGAAAGCAAATAGTGTAAGGGATGGAGCATCTGGGAAAGATCAAACCTGATAAGAATCTGTTCTGTAGGAGGCAGAGGGGCCACCTGCAGGTAGTTTCCTCCAACAGCCAAGAATGTATGGAATGGGCTTTAGGTTCTTGTTTATAAATTGGAGCAACTGACTGTTCAGCTTTGATGCTGAATTTTTGATTTTGTCTTGTCTGGAGGAAAGAGACTGATTAGATATATCTCAAGTAGAAACAAGATTGGCAGTTGATGGTTTTGAAAGTTTCTGTGTTGACAGGCTGAGCTCAGTGTGATGAAACAAGCAAAACCCAGAACTCAGAAAAGGGCATGCTGGTTCCTTTATAGGTCTCTCATGCATAAATTCATTCTGATTTGGAAGGCAAAGCAGGCCACTCCTTTTTCAGTCATCCAGGGCACTGTAGATTATCTTTTGATGTACTTGGCCCTGGAAATTGTCCAGGGGATACATGCCATCTCCCCTTTGGCAGAATCATGGATTGTCTGTTTATTCTTTACCGGCGATCCCAGACGTTTTCACCAAGGCTATATAAGGAACAAGATTCTAGACTTTGCACAGGCCCTGCCACAGGCTTTTATGTCATTTCACAGAAAGCCATTTAAGCTATGTGCTTCCCAAATTATGACTTGTCAGGTCTGGGAGTCAATGCCCAGGAGCCTGAGCTGAATGTATGGCCACCCACAGCATGGCATGAACGTGGTTCTGTACTGCACAACACAAAGGCCTGCCTTGATCAAGCTTGCAGTCTGCATCTGGCCCTCAGACCATCCACTCTGGTGTGAGATGCAGCCTCTCAGTTAAGTGAAGATAGTAGCTGCTCTGAATTTAGCATAGAGCTATGTATGATCTGCAAAGATCTGTTGTCTTTCTGACCATTCTTTTTTATCACTACAAAACTCAACAGATTCTCAAACACTACATCTTCTTGGTGCTTTGTGCAGGCAGTACCCTTTATCCTTCAGATAGACATATGAGTTACTCAAGACAAATGGGAAGAGTCAACACAATATGCCATGTTCCCTACCCAGGACTTTGTGACCTGCACTTAGTTTTATAGACAACTTAAATGCATTAGACCTAGCCCTAAATCTCATAGCAAGCAAGCCCAAGAAACTCTTGGCTAGGCAGAGAGTGGGCTACCGTGGGATATGCGATGTGATGTTGGTCTTGTGGCCTGGCTGTGACTGTATCTGGTTGTTCCAGATGAGCCTTGCATCACTCTCTCCTAGTCCTGCATTCCAGGTCATGCGTCCTCCCTAATTGCCCCTTATCTCCGCATGTGTATGTCAATGTGATGGCCTATGCTGCCCCTTTCCCGGCCTGTACCTAGTGCTGCCGCAGTGTCCTTAGCTTTTGTAGAATTTCTGGCTTGTGTGCATCAGCAAATTCTGTGTTGTCTGGTGAGTGACTGGAAAATGGGACTTGCAAGGTGAAAATTAAAGTGAACAAGTAGCAAGAGAATCTGTTCTGGCAAGATGGGGGCAAAAGGGGGCTGGAGGCATCTTAATGTCATGGCTAGAGTGTGTGAGTTCCCTGGCTGCCATTTGCAGCACCAAATGGTCATCTGGTACCAACAGGCAGTGTTCTCAGAAACATGAGGTTTGCCCTTCCAAGACCTCAGTTGCTGCATGGGAAGTGTAGCCAAGTTGTAGTTGAGGGCCAGAACCTGTGCAAAGGTGAGAAAATGGCTGCATGCTCTGAATATTTTAAATCCATGTGGGGAAAAAGATTTATTTCAACAGGAATGATGTATTGCAGGTCTGTCCTGCAAAAGTAGTGATCCTTGCTGCTTTTCTGTGCTGTGGTCTGTATGAGATGGTTTACCGTATGGGAGGAAGGAGGGTATTGTTGAATATAACCTCAATAGCCCCTTTCACTGTTCCACTCTGCCTGACAAGAAAACACAGGTTTCACAGCAGGGTGAGTAGCTAAAAAGGTGGGAAGACTTTAACCCTTCACACTAAAGGAACCATTTCATCTCCACCGCTGCTCAAAAGAAGTCATCTTTGTGGAAATGGATTGGGTGCTGTGTCTGGGAGAGAATCAGACTTTCCCTCAAACTCTGTATGTCCACAAGATTTGTGACCTGGTTCTTACTTATCTAAATCTCTCTATTCCCCAGCATGTCTGCTAAGCTTGGCCATGCGCATCTGCTTGGGCTTTGTTCATGGGGCTGAGATCTCTGCTGGCAGAAGTCCACTGACGGTTGAAGATTTGCTTTGGGGAAAACTTGGCTTGTTGTCTCTGAAGCCTCAAGTGGTGGCTGGGAGTGTCCTCCATGACATGACAGTGCTTTATCAGTTATTTGGCTCTAGTGTGATGGGGACTGTTTTCTGCATGGTTTTTACAAAGAATGCTTTGTTGTGCTGCACTTTGCAGCTCCTTCCAGCTCAGGCTGGAAAAATCTCTCTGTGGCTGGAAAATCAGTTGGAAGCAGTGAAGAGCTTATTCTACAATCCCCCTGGAGAGTCCAGCAGCCCTACTTGGTCCATCTGTAGAAGAGACTTATGATGATGCTTGCTTCTCCTCTCTGGGATGTGACTGGAGCTGCTCTTCTAGGAATTTCTTGTTTTCCAGGATATGAGATGGCCTGTGTGCTGTGTACAGGACTGAGCTTCAGGTGAAGCAAGAAATAAATGCACCAGACTATAAGCGGTTAGTCTGGGACTATGTGCAGGATGGAAGGAGTTATTGTGCCGGTGAGGGGTAGTTTTCCCTGTGCCTCCCTGGACATATGTGCATCAGGAGCAGTGCCCAGGGACAGCTTTGCAGGATTAATGCTCTGAGCACTCTGCTCTCTACTTGCTTCCATCTCTATGTGCCCTGAGGCACCCTGGCTTCCAATCCTTCCTCTCCTTTCAGGGCTGGAGCAGGGAATCTGTTCTTCATTCTCATTGTTGACTTGCCAGGCCCTTGGTGTTCAAGTTTCTGATTCCACACTAGGCCCATGGTAACTGCTGAAAATCAGATTTAGCTTTGCTGGCAGCTGTGGCAAACCAGACTTCTGCCTTGTTATGGTGGTTTCTCATTCTTTCTTTACCCCTTGCTGCCAAGACCTTGACAATGAAGTCCTTAAACTCCCTGTAATCTCTGGCATTTTATCTGCAGGTGATGACAAATATGGAAGAAAAGTAATTTTGTTCAGTGCCTGCCGGATGCCCCCAAGTCATCAACTAGATCATGTGAAACTGCTGGGGTGAGTAGAGTCTTAGTAGGCTGCTGTCAATTTATAAAATCTGACCCAGTTCTCAGATGTTGGATTCCTGGGGACAGATCCATCTACAGTAGCTTCTTTACCTGGACATGTCCTCCCAAGTGCTTACCTCCATTGCTGGTGATGCAAATCCTATGTCATGGCACACAAAAAGAGGAGGAAGAAAGAGGAGGAAGAGCCTCTCTGTAGCAGAGCACAAAGTGAGTTCATCAGTTCTTTCTTCTCAGGTACCTGAAATTCACACTGGACCAGTATGTGGAGAGTGACTATACTTTGGTGTACCTGCACCATGGCCTGACCAGTGAGAACAAGCCATCCCTGAGCTGGTTGCGGGATGCCTACAGGGAATTTGATCGCAAGTGAGTAAGGCTGCAGCAAGCGAGGATGTTATGTTCTGTAGCCTAACACAGAGGATCTTCCCCAGGCCCCCTTTGCAGATTGGTGATCATAATTTACTGTCACTTATTCTCCTGCTTAAGGAGGTGGATTGTTGTTTAATGCAGACTGAACCGTGGGATAAAGAGCTCCTTCTGTAGTTGTATCCTTTAGGCCAACAGGCAAGCAGCAAACTCAGAACCTGGTGCAAGTGTGTTGGCCCCATGGTATAATTGTAGGTTCCTGGCTAGGCTGTTCACTGCTTTTAGATGAATCTTGCAATACAGGGTGGCATGCCCTTAGGCTGCTGAGTGGCCTGACACAGCTACGAAGCCTGGTAGAGCAGAAGCCATAGGTGCTGGGGAGTGGAGAGGCTCAGTGCAAAAGGGATGAAGCAGCTAGGGTGCCTTAATCTTGTGGAAAGGTTGGTTCCTCCGCCTAAAGTGCAGCTTGTCTTTACTGGGCTTCTCTTGGCAGGTACAAGAAGAACATCAAAGCCTTGTATATTGTGCACCCAACCATGTTCATCAAGACCCTACTGATACTCTTCAAGCCTCTGATCAGGTAGGAAGGAAGCACTATAGGAGGCTCACCCCCATGCTCACACTGCGGGGAAACAATGGGGCATTCTCAGAGGGGCACATGTGAGCCCGGGCTGCCAGGCCTATCCTGGAGTCTCTCACCTTATTCTGTCTCCTCCTATTTCTGAGCTCAGAAATATTCACACACCAGAAATACCTCTTTAACAACCTACAGAGTTGTAGAAGTAAAATGTTGCAGGTTCTGCTAATTGGGAAAAAGGAAGTGAGAGTATCAGTCCAAATTATATTTAATTTATTGTGATACTGAAATTATAACTCTGTGAAATAATTGAGAGTAAAACTTTCTCAAGCCTACTGCTGAGCATAGGAAGGAGAAATCCAGCATTTTAGGGAGCCTGCTGCTGCTAGGGCATCTAATGTATCTTGGAAAGTCTTTGTATCTCCTGGTAAAATAGATGGAGTGGGAGAGCTATATGGGTGACATCTCTGTTGCTCAGCCATACCTACCCTTTGCCCCACTGATGTTTCTTGCAGCCCTCTGCTGTCTTTCTGTAAGAAGTCAGTTCTGTTACTGAATTTCCCAATTCCTCACATACCTACCTTTCTCTTGTTTTTCAGCTTTAAATTTGGACGAAAGATTTTTTATGTGAATTACCTTAGTGAGCTGGAGGAGTATGTGAAGCTGGAACAGTTGGGGATCCCAAGCCAAGTGCTGAAGTGAGAATACTGCCTGTCTCCCACTTGCTTAGGCCTCTGTGAGAGGGGACTGCTTTGAAAGAGTGGCAAGGGAAGGAAGAGATTGTTCCACGCAGGGTGTGGTGACAAGCTGCCTTCAAGACTGTGGTTTCTCTCTATAGTCCTTTCTGTGTGTCCTTGGCCCCAGTCCCCAGTTCTGTCTTAGAGTTAAAAATCCTCCTCCAGTGGAGCCCCAATCCTGCAACTCCCACTCACCCCCTGCGGACTTCCTGCAAGATGTTGACCTTAACACTGACCTGGAGCTCATGGTGTGCATCTGCTGTGTTTGGGCACCTGCTTAGCTCATTCTGCACTGCTCAGCTTGTCTTTGGGGCTTCCCAAAGTTGCCAAAATCTCAGTCCTACTGGATTGCTTCCCTGTCCCACACCCACATGTGCATCTGTCTCATCACAAGCAGTGCTGTCCTGGCCTCCTGCCCACGCTGTTACTCAGCTACTCCAACTCTTGATTCTGGGTAGATAGTCCTTTTCTCCCTGCTTTTTTTCTGGCAATCAGGTGTTTGTTCTTGTGCTCCAGTGCTGCCTATCCTTGTTTTGCATAGGTGTAATTGACCATACTGATCTGGTGCTATTACCAGTGGGTGTGCAGTGCTGGGTTCATGCACTTTCTGGGAGGTGGAGTGGCTTTTGACTGGTCTGTGTTTTGCTGAAGGTATGATGAATACCTGAGATCCCTACAGAAACCTTCACAAGTGCCCCAGAAGCCAACACCTCCACGCCCACCGCTGCCAAATCAGCAGTTTGGAGTCTCCCTGCAGCAGTAAGTATCTCTGGACTGTGTTGCTTTTGCCCTGACTTGCTTATGTGAGGTCACTGTATTTATAACTGAGCAACAGCAAAAATGACTGTGAAATTTCTTGGAGTTCAGACTTCCTGCAAAACTTTAATCATTTTTCTGAGGAACTCTGTGCTCATGTCCAGATCCTGACTAACTCAGTTCAGTTCCACCCTCTTGATCCCTGGATTAGATTGTTTTTGCAGCTTAGAGTCTCTAAGAGAGGAGCAAAATAAGGACCGTGGGGACAGCTTTATGGCTCTAGAAACTTCCTTTTAAGCAAAAGAAGTCTGTAAGAAGCTGACAGAGGTCTCTTTAGTACTATGCTACTTTGAGCAGTGCTGCAGATTTGTTTCTTAGTTTTTTTTTCCGTATCATAAATTCTATTTTGAAAGCACTTCTATTCACTCTTGTAGTGAATCCCACTCCCCATTCCTGCACAGTGACACAGACAAACACAGACACTGACAAGGGCTAGTGATACTGAGTAAGTGTTGAAGGTATTTTTAACTCTGAGTGTGGTTTTACCTCCCCAGGGAATGAGGAGGAGCCAGTACTGTGTAGCTAGACAGATCCTCTGAGGCAGTCTGGGAACACATTCCCCAGCTTCAGTGCAACATTTCCAGATGGTGTTTCCCATGGTGCTGTGTGCCTGAGCTTGTTAGTTGCCTGGGAGGGGTGAACAGCTCTAGGCTATCAAGTGGGCTGGACAATCAAATGTGAGGGTGGCAGCAAACACCTTGGCATCACAAGGTTTTTCCTGATGGCCGTTGTGTTGATAAATCTTCTGTCACAGGAGTGTGGTGGCTAAAATTATTTTTCTTGTGTGTCAACTTCTTTCTGCCCTTGTTCCTATGGGAAAGGAAAAAGGAAGTGTAACCCTTTTAACCTGATTTATAACTAGCATCCTTGCCTTCTTGGAAACCCTTTGCCCTGGCATATACAGGCTGTGATTTTAACATAAGATGGAAAAATGTTCCTGTGGTCTAGTAATGAGCTCATAATTGCTCCAGTGAATGATGTAACATGATGGGTGAAGAGGATAGAAGGCTGGAATAATGGCTGAACCAGGGATGGGGATAAGAAGATCATATGTAGTATAGATTGTGTAGGTAACTTCAAGAGTTGGAGGCTGCATACAGGGCAGGACCAGTCCTGTGTACCAGTCGTGTGTAACCTGTTGTTCTTGCTGCAGTCTCAGGGAGAAGAGTCCTGATCAGTCTCCTGTTCCTCTGGTGGTCAGAGACACCATTGCTCATTTGCGGGAGCACGGTAAGTGTTTGGGGAAGCTGCAATCCCTTATCACTGACCTCTCTTCTGTCCAACCTCCCATCAAGACTGTGGTAAGATAAAGAAGAACAGCAGTCTAGAATAGGGTGTAAAGCCTGAACTAAATGGGTTAGCCTTCAAGTGAGATTGTGCAGGGCTTAGGAAACCTTTTTCTTTCAGGTGTCCATGCTTCCACTTGTGTAGTAGTAGCCAAAGGGCTCCTTGGATCCTCTGTCTGAAAATGGAAGCAGAAAGAATAGTTGTACTGTAAGAATGGGACTTGTTAACATCTGTCTGAATGCCCCTACAGCATGGATTTGTGATTGTTAAGGTCAGTATTTTTAGAGACTCTCAAATGGCTGATCTTTCTTCTCCATGTGTTCTCACTTCACAGCTCTTACTACAGAGGGGATTTTCCGGAGATCAGCAAATACACAGGTTGTCAGAGAGGTCCAGCAAAAATACAATATGGGTAAGTGCCCAAACACATCAGAGCCTCTCTCATTCTCTAACTACTACTGTCCAACTGGAACTGTGTTGGAACTAGTCCATCCTGAACCCTCTCCTCCTCTGATAGGTGTGTAGGTTGGGGTATGACATGAGTTGCAAGGGAGAAGCATCTGATACTTCTGCTGTGTGGAAAGCACATTCCTTCCACTCGTGTTCCCCTTACTGCACCTTTTTTTCCTGAAAGTTTCCCTGTTTCTTGGGGTGGGATGTACCATCTTATTCTGGTTAAACTGGAGGGACTGAAGATGACCGGGCAGAAACTTAGTCGTGTTTCATTTGATGACTTCTAAAGATGTAGTGCTGGATTCAGCATATACTGCTTTGTATATAATATGGGACATATTGTTCCACTATGCTAGAAGATGTGGTACTTCAGTATTCTGTGTTCTTTAAAATACCCCTTCTTAGTTTTGAGCTCTGACCATCATGTTCTGTCCTTTGTCTGGAGGAGGTCCTGCTTTGGTCAGTGAGCACTGAGTCTCTGCTCTATTTTCTCAGGTGTGCCTGTAGATTTCCAGGAGTATGAAGATGTCCACCTCCCTGCTGTGATTCTCAAGACCTTCTTGAGGGAGCTACCTGAGCCTCTCCTCACTTTTGGCCTCTACAGCCATGTTGTCAACTTCCAGAGTGAGTTGTAACAAGTGTGCTACTCCCTGAATGTTGCACTGGCTAGGGACCAAGATGTCTTCGTGGGGACATGCATGGGATACCCTGTGAATACCAATAGGGCTTTCATCAGAATGGATGCTGAGGATTGTCCCATCTCTCTTGATTTTTAGATGTGGAGGAGGGGAATCGTGTGGATATTGTTCGCAAAACGCTCCAGACTTTGCCAGAAGAAAACTACCAAGTGCTTCGTTTACTGGCAGCCTTTCTGGTGCAGGTGAGCAATTCCAAAAGTGGGCATTGCATCAGCTTTTTGCCTGCCTGCTCCCTCTTTTCCTCTGAGAGGAAATGTGTCTCAGGCTAGGGAATTGCCTTTCCCTACCTTGTGTTCTTATTTAAAGGTCAAGCATGATCAAGGTGAACTAGCCTAAGCAGTTCAAGAATGATCATGGTGCAGTAGCCTAAGCATTTGCTTGTCGTAACACTGAGAGGTGCAGGCAAGCCTTCAGCCTAAAAGGTGCAGGCATACAGCCTGTGTGGTCTATACCAGGGAGGCTGGAAGCTCCCCAGGGTGTAAGTAGAACTACAAAGTAGCTGAGTAGAAGAGGGGTCTCAGATCTGCCTTACAGTACTTTCTGCTGCCAAGGAAGCCACTGCAAGACTATTTGAGCAAGAGGGAACATCCTGAGTGGTGATCTGGACTTGCAGAGATATTAGCTGACAGTGCTCTTGGTCCTGTTATTATGATATGGCCTGGTGAGCTTTTCTCCTTTTATTTTCTCTGTGAGTCTGTCAGCTCTGGGTTTGGGGAGGGTAGAGGGCAGCTGCCATGCTGTTCTGTAGGATTCATGATGGTCTTTTTCTTTCCCACATAGGTATCTGCTCACAGCGACAAAAACAAGATGACAAACACCAACCTGGCAGTTGTGTTTGGCCCAAATCTGCTCTGGGCCAAAGATGTGGCCATCACTCTGAAAGCCATCAATCCCATCAATACCTTTACCAAATTCCTGCTGGACCACCAGAAGGAGCTATTTGAGGCTGCGGAGGCCTGAATCCAGGCCAGCCCACATCTGCACACTGTGCCCACCTTCCCCCTTCTTTGTCTTGGAGCTGTGACCAAGCTGTCTCCAGTACAAAGGGACCATTGATCTTCTGGGTGATGAGCAGAGTGAGGGCTGTGGAGATGATGGTGAAAGTGTGCAAGTAAGTGAGCAGGAGACCTGCAGCTCCGGATGGGCAGGGGAGCTGGTCTCCCAGCTGCTGAGACTGGAGTCCTAACCCACCTGTGCAGCTCCTCCAGGGCTCATCACCAGTCTTCTGCCCTATCAGATGACCTGCCTTCCTTTCCTCCTTCCCTTACGTGCAGTTTTTCCACCCTCCTGATCCCTTTCTCTGTACAGATCTTTTTATTCAAGCTCCCAGTAGCCCCAGCTCACCCCTTCTTGCCTCAGCTGGGCTGTCTGGGCTAGGGTGGGCTTGCTGGGTTTTGTGAGGGAGACATTCTTACTGCGAGTGCCATTTCTCAGCACTGAACGTGCATCCTGCCTTTCCCCAGAAGCACCTAAAGCAGGGAAAGGAGCAGCAGCTCTTGGCTTCGGGTAGCAGCATGTCCTGCACTTGCAAACACCACTTTAGACCCCCTGCTTTAGGCAGGCAGGTGAAGGACAGGCTCATGACAAGGGTCTGTGTTATGTGTCAGACTCCAAAACAATGAAGGTGAATGTAGCCCAAAGCCCAACCTCTCTGGGGTCACCCACTCTGGATACTATTCAATGTTTGCTGGAGTGTAGTGGGTGACTTGCCTCCCGTAGTGTTCCAGTTCAGCTGTGTTTGTCCTTCCAGCAGCACTTCCAGTCTGGCTGGGAAGGTTCATCCCTGGCCTGGCTGTGTGTTTGGGCCAGCTGTGACCCTTGGACAGCTGGTGAGTCTCAGTGGCAGGAGCAAGTGCCCTGGTGGCACTGAGCTGCTGAACACCATGGGGATCACCATCTGTCCTGGCAGAAGCACAGGGCCTCCTCTTCTGGTTTATGTATCTGTGCTGACTGGCACAAACCGCCTTGACTAGTTGTCTTTTTGAGCACAACTTTCTCCAGCAGAGTGTAACAGAGAGCCGTGAGGGAAGGTCTCAGGACTGGGGCTAACCCTCACCATGGAGTGCACCAGGCCTGGATTACAAATTTCTGCCCAGGTGCTGAGCACTCATGTGCCAAAGCTGTGAGGAAACAGCTATTCCATGCCAAGGGCCTTTGCAGTGTCTCCTCCTGGGTTCATACCTTCCACCCTACTGTCTGGTCAGTTGCATCCTCTATGCCTTGGGCACAGCTGGCTTCTCTGCAAGACAGGCTCAGAGTGGGGTGATCTGGCACCTCCCCAGAGCAGCTGCAACACTCATAGGACATCACTGTTGGGTTTGGGTTGCCTCATTCCCATTGCCTGAACTAAAAGAGATCCTTCTCCTTAGCCTGGGCCTGTCAGAGTATTAGGAGGGAGCTTCTAGCCTTACTTCCCTGGTGTGATACATCTTTGTATCTTGTGCCCTGTGTGCCTGGCGCAGTCCTCCCTGCTGCATGTGGCCTCAGGGACAAATCTTTTGGACCAAGCAGAACTGTTTTTTTAAAAGCTACTGGATGCTAAACAGAATTTGCTTTTTCATAATATTTTAGTCTGCCTTTAAACACTGACCAGAGGTTGGTGCCCCTGGTGTAATCACAGCAAGTGACATCTGCTGCAGGAATTAAGGAGATTGCTCTTTTTGCTAAACTCTGGAGTGGGGATGGGTGCAAACACAGGCAGCTCTGCAAGGCAGTGCAGGTCCAGCCAGCTGGCTTGGAGGAGGCACGCCAACCTGTGGGTGGGAACAGTGAGCAAGAAAGCATTACTAAGACTGGAGCAAGAGATGTTCTAAGATAGGACTGGATCTGATCCATTTTAGATACCAGAAGACTTTACTCTATGAAGGCTACAAGGCTGCTGACTTCAAGTCTCCCACTTCCAAGAGTAGGAGCCTTCCCTGTTCAGCCAGGATTGTTTCATCCCGAGCAATTCACAGCAGTAACCAAGTAAATGTTTCAGAGTAGAGATAATCTGCTCCTAATTCATCTGCAAGCTCTTCTAGAGTGAGTTAGCAGGGCTGACATGCTGTGGAGGAGTAATCTGGGGTGGACTAATGTGGAGAGAGGTGTACTTGGCTCAGTGTTTAAGGAGCAAGGCTGTGGAGGCTGAGGGAGCCCAGTGTAGCCCCTCTTTGCCTGCAGGTGCCCTGCTCTGTGCAGGCTTTGGCAGGGAGAAAAAGAGACTTGGTGCTCTGACTGTGTCTGCAGCTGACACTGGCCTCACCTTCATCTCCCTAGAGGACAGGCAAGCCCAGCTAACTTCTGGGACAAACAAGCCCGAGCTTGGCAACCTGGAATCCAAGTGCCTGCGTGCATGAGGCCAGGCCTTGTGCACTCTCTGAGGAGGGTGGTATGTTCCAGACTTGCAGAGCAGCAAGGACTGTTCCCTGCCCAGTAGCCAGAGGAGCAATACTGGAGTAGCTCCTGTGCAGGGGGAAAGTGGGAATTACTGCAAGTGTCTGAGTTCTGGCTGGAGTTGGGTGGTTTACTTGGGGTTTTTTTGGTGGATTTGGGTTTTTTTTTAGTGAATTCTTAAAATGGCATTTCCTTTTTTAGCAAAATAGAAGCTGGTGCATCCCCTGCAGGCAGGGATAAAAGCCTGCTCCAGTTCATTGCCTGCAGGGAGCAGATTAAGAGAGTGTTCAGGGAACTACTACTGCTCATGGTGGGAAAGTGCTTTCAAATCCTGGAAGGGACCCAGTGTAAATATCCTCTTTCCTCTGCTGCTCCTTTTGCTGGAGCTGCTGAGGGCCCTGGAGCAGGCACAGTAACCAGGGTTGCTTTTGCAATCTGTTCTCCTGAATGCCTTGTATTGAAATATCCCTCCTGTGACCTGAGCAAGGAACTGGCCTGGGCCTGCCTGCAGCCTCTGCCAGCTGGGTGGTCACCAGAGCCTGCACTTGCCAAGACCAGGAGGTAAAATTCCCTCCTCACACGGGCAGAGTGCTGGCTGGGCTGGGTTTCCCTGCCTTGTGTAGGCTGGGGGCAGTATACAATTAAGGTGCTGGTCTGTGATGGTTTTCTCCTTGCTGTAGAGCTGCCCAAGGGTCTCTTCCCTGGCTTATCTTTCAGGTTAGCTTTTAGCCATTTCTTCCTGTGGGGGTACTTGTTCTGCATCAACCTCCTGCTTTTAGCACCTAGAACATTCCCCTCTGCTAAGCCTCCTGCTGTCTTAATGGCCTCTGATCACTGCTGGCCCAAGCTGTGAACTGACACGAGTGTTTGGGTGGTGCAGGGGGTCTGGGGCCATCCAGATGCCTTGTGGCAATGTGTGCTAACTTGAGAGAGCTGAGGGCCAGTTTGGTCTCAGTTTGCTTTTTTATGCACAGGGGCTCCTGTGCAAAAATGTTGGCTTTGCTTTTGTTGCTGGCATTTCCTGCCTTCTTTGTTGATGTTCATCAGGTGCAGGCCTGGGTTTTCACGGTTCACATTGTTTATTTTCTTTTAATCTGCACCAATCTTGTATTTCACGGTTTGCACTTTTTGTATTTCAATAAAGATCAAAATGTAATCCCAGATTCAGGTATGTCTGTCAAGTGGCAGCAGCAGTGGCACATCTACAAGAAACAGAAGAAAGGCTGTCTATACTGCCAACCACAACCATGCTGAGAGGAAGGAAAGAAAGCATTAAATGCCTCCTATGTGAGTAACTCTGAAGAAATACGAGTTTGCAGGAGCCTCGAGCTGGAAACAGAGTTAAAACAAAAATGAAATAGTGTTGACTTGGCTCTTGCCTGAACAGGGCTGTTCTTCCAGGTTACCATCTTTGTGTCAGGATGAGCAGTCTACCTAGGATTGCCCTAGGTGCCAGTTGGGAGCCACTTTAGGATTAGCTGGCTAAGTTTATCATGTGGCCAAGCGATACATGCAGTGGAAGCCTGCATCTTCTCATTTCAATGTCTGCATTTTGCTAACATGAACAACAGTCACATTAGGACCACTACACTCCCCTTAATTCACATTCACTTCGCTACCTTTCCCTAAAAACTGTGATTTGCCTGTTACATCAGTAAGCTTTTTGGCTAGGATGCAAGAATTAGAAGTAGAATGGAGAGCACTGGAGCTAAAACCATCAGCATTGGGCAGTAGCCTGACTGCTGGGATGTCTGCGATGATGTGTCAGGATGATGGGCTAATGCTGATGTCAACACTTGCATGTCTAAACTGCGTGCTGCTTTTCAGTTTTTATTGTTCATAAACCATCCAATTAAGGGATTCCCAGTGTTGCCAGTTCTTCTGCATGTTGACATGGCCCCTGTAATGGGGTCAGTGTGGTTAACATGCCAGCTATACAGCGAGATCTCAAACCTCCTCTGAGTGTAGCAGTTGGTCCTGGCTCAGGGCTTTGTCACAGTGACCTGCCTGTCACTGTACTGTAGCAACATCTGCTCAGAGGAGCTGGAGAGCAGGTGCCTCTGTCCCTGGCAGGGAGCTGGTTGTGTGCAACCATGAGCAGTGCTGAACATGGCATAAACACCATTGCAACTGGATGTGTTCTCATGAGTAGCTGCCCTGTGGCTTTATGGACATTGTTCTGAGAACATTTTTCTTTTTATAAATACATACAGTGGGCTCATAATTGGATGGTATTTAATTGTTCATGATCTTCGTGATAATTATACTTCTGTGATTGTTTACTTTCTCTCTTACTTGCTGGTGTTTTTTCCAGTCCATTGTCTTACTGGTGAATTGGCATAAAGGGTGAAAAGTGAAGGCCCTGTAGTAAACCTCACATCTTATGGGATGGTTGCTGTGGGTTTTGATACTGTAGCCTGTCTGTTCTAAGCACATGAAATGACACTCATACATGCACATGTATGCACGCATATAAGGTAGATAGATCGGGATCTTTAACATTGCAGTGGGATGCTCAGTTTACTGTGTTACCTTCTGAAGATGTGATTAAGAAAGATTGCTTTTATTAGTTATCCTTGTACCCCAAGCTGGAATATTCCCTTCATGGAAACTTCTAATACACACAGTCATTTTTCTTTCTTCCCCCCATTCCTGACATTTTATCCACTGTGTCTTTTTTATAATAACCAGACACCCTTTACACTGCAGCTTAAATCAGCAGTTGTTATATAAGTACAGAGATTTTTCTAATCTGTCTTTCCTTTAAAGGAAAGGTGTTGGTATCCTACCTGGCATTGTGTGTTATACAGGGCTAACCTTTAGCAATACTAGAATACAGCTGTTAAGATTGGTAATTCTTTCCATATCCTGTTAGTCTCTGCTAAGTCTGCTGTCAGCTCAAAACAGTCCCAGGCTTCTTTAAGTGTGTAATTGCAACCATGTACAATGCAAATTCTGTGGGTATATATTTTTCCCCCTTTTCCCACCTTTTTCCTCTGGGGACAAGTTAATATTTCAGTGAAGGTGGGACATCCAGATAATTCAGTTTCCCAATTAACTGGTGAGGTCAGCACGGTCAAACACAGTATGACTGTTCCTCCCATCTCCAGGTACCTATTCTGTCTGTCCCTTGCTATCCTTCCAGTTGGTTGATCTCAGTAAGATCCCACTGACTGCTCCAACTATAATGCACCAGTCCATTTTGCCCTCTGATGGAGGCAGCAACCTGCTCTGTCCTGCATTCATTGACAGAGCCCTGACCCTCCTGTTTCCTGACCCTCCTGTCCCAGGCATGAGCCTGGGATTGTCCCAGACCTGTTGGTACACAGTTAAAAGCAGAGAGTGTTGCTTACGTAAAAGTTTTATTGGAAAGTCTTTGAATACTTGAAGTACACTGGAGACTTTGCAAAACAATACACTTGAGTAGCCTTCCCCTCCACCCAAAGTATCTGTAAATCAGCAGCTACATACATACTGTCCTTAATATTGAGTCGAGCAGAGAGCTGCTAAAATAAACAGCCTTCATATCACAATCTGTGGCAGGCCACAGCAGCAGCTAGGTCTTTACTGAAGCAGAGCATTTGTGCAGTGGTCAGGGAACTCAGAGCCTAGATGTAGCAACTATGTGTTGAAACTGAGGAATGTCCAGAGAAGAGGCAGGTAACTCAGCCCTGGAGAATCTCTTATTGCTATGGCCATCCAGCTCAACACTAGCAGCTTATATAGGCAATTTTCCAGCCTTTTGAAGTAGAAAAAAACATGCCACAGTGACATTCTGCCTTATGAGATGTGAGAGTTGTAGCCACATTAGGAACTGCATCCCTAAAGGAGCACAAGTACAAGCACTGACCTCCTGGGTGGGATTAACAAGAATGGCAGTGGTCCTTGCCAGCTCCGCAGCTTGGCAGCACAAGAGCACAGCAGGAGTGCTGCCTACATGAAGTTTAACCTCGACTACTCTCTATTCATACGGTGTGAATGAGCACTTTGCCTCATCTCTCTACTCCGCAGCCCCCATAGTACCACTTCAGAGACTAAAGGTGACAACCACTTGTCTTGTGAGCTATTTCCTAGAAGGTGTCAGACCAACTTCCTGAGCACCAGTGAGAGGGAGCTGATCCATTTATTCCTTATGCTCCTGCATCCTTCTGAGACCCTTTTCACCTGTGAAACAAGGTGGCTATTGGCTGGGGAACAAGTATTTGTTACAGCCTGTGTAACTTAAGCCCTCTTATAAACTGTTTTATCTTGGAAACTTTCTTAAATGTTTGTGCATCTTACTTTGCACACACAAAGCAATTTCCATGTGAGGTTCCTAAAAAGTTGAATTGGTTGAGTAAAATAAAAAGGTTCTGGTGGGTAACTTTCCTTCAGTAAAGCTCTTACCTAGAATTTTAGAGCTTACATGGCCTCCCACCAAACACATCACTCAACAAAAAAGCTGGTAAAGTTCAAAGCACTGCATTACTCTGACATTGCAATAAGCTCTGTTCTGAACTTGTCTCTTTGCTCCAGCAGTGGCACAGAAATAGTGTTCCAGAGTGGAGTTGGGGTTCCCCATCACCTGCAGGCAATCTCTTTCAACTATGAATGCAGCTAAGCTGAAGAAGCTGCCGTATTGCACTAGCCAGAAGGCTGGTTACTCAGCCACTCTGAGGAAATGAAGATGGTTTCTCAGTACTACACAACCCCACTTCAAAGAAAGAAATGAAAGAAAGTGTTTTCAGCCAGTAAGAGGTCTTGCAGTTGCTCACTCTACTTACACATGGGAGGAGGAGAGAGCACAAGAAAACCCCTTATCCAAGTTGCTGTTTAGTGTCACTGTTTCTCCTCCCATCCTTACATGAGGCAGAAAACACCCAACAGCCAAATCACCCATAAGCACTGCCAGCCAGTCACACTATCAATGGCCAGATTATTACAAAAATAAAATTTCAGCTACTCAAAAGCCAGCTGATTAAAAAGTACCATAAGCTTCCCAAAAAAATGTGCTTCTTCAAAGAAGCTGCTGTCTGAATAGCCAAAGAACACTACAAATTGATCCATGCCTATCAGAAAACAGCTTTTTACCAAGTCCCTGCCACTCCATTCCACTGATGTGTGCATTTCATTCTATCAGTGAACCTTGACTGGATATAATGGACACACAGTCCCCAAAACAGAGTACAATATTCATCAAGTCTGTCTTAGAAAATAAATATCTTGGATATTTTCCTGCAAAGAGAGACCAGTCTCACTGGCCAGGGTTCCTTGGCACACTTACTCTCTGCAGTGATCCAGGACAGAATGACCCGCACTACTACATAAAAACAGAACATATTTTAAATAGGTTTCTTTAAAAGCAATAAATATTTTTTAATTCTTAAGATCATCTATTAACGATAAAGCAGGAAGGCTTGCAAGGATTAAAGGAAAAAAATCTTGGACTAAGACTCCTAGTTACATAACCCTAAAGAAATAGGATTCCTAGTATTTACAGTTATGTTTCAGAAGCAGAGACTATGAATTCAGCATCATCACAGCTGCTACGTGCAGGCTTGCCAACAGTCAACACTGTTAAACTCAGCATGGCCAAGTATCAGTGCACTCGGGAAGGAAATGTGGAAAGGATTTCTGTAGTTTCACTCCTGCTTATCAGCCACCTAACAGAGGGCCTTGCACAGTGCCTGTGTAGAGCCCCAGTTCCTTAGAAGCAGGAAAACAAAGGTAACTTGTATTAAGCAGGTCCCAAAGCTGACGTCTCTCCCTAGGCTTCAGGGACGCACACTGAAGTCAGGATGAAATGCCCCGTTCTGCGGAATGGATGTCCTGGACTTCAAACTGTCAAATTTGCTGAACTCACGGACCCTGGAAATAAGCCAAAGCTTTCTATGCTCTAACAGGATCTGAGACTGTAGGAAAAAGTCTGTTAGCAAGAAGCTCTACCTAGGGAACTTACACCATAGGACCCTTGGAGGAAGCATATGGCAACTTTTCACAAAGCCCCTCCATAACAGAACACAGACTGAGAATAAAGTTTCCATACACTGGAGTTTGACTTCCTGTGTCCCTACTGAAGTCTTAAAACTGACTGTGAGCAGGAAAAGCAGTCCAGAACTATGGTGGAAAAGCTGAGGAAAATCAGCAGATGAGCTGTATCTGTCATTGAAGAGAGCAATCAAAGAAAGCTCGCTTGATGGAAGGAACTAGTCAATGTGAACAAAAGGCAGAGCAGGGGCGATAGAGATATTTGTTGATGTCATCTCCAGGATGCCTTGAGGAGGGAGAATTACTGCAGCAAAACTGGGAAACAGCTTCACTGCAAGGTTTCCACAAAAGCATCAAATTCTTTGACGTTTTTCTCATGGACTGCCAGCTTCTCTGGTAACGAGTCCTGCAAGGGTAAGGAAAGGTGCAGATCAGGGCTCATTCACAGCAGACAGAAGGAAGTTTAAGCACGCTACGATAAAAATTCTGAGTCATGCAATCCCTCTCCACTGCTCTGGGCTCTCCCTTCTACGTGCACAAAACCAGGAGCCCTCTGGGAGCATCCAGCAAGTGACCCTGGGAAGGGCACTCTGCCCAGAGTCTGTTTGTTCTGCAGGAACAGGAGGAGCACTGGGGCCTCACCTTGTGCAATCCCCACTAGCTGCAGCACAGTAACCTGCTCACGTCACTGCTTTCATCAAGTCATTTGCAGCTCTCAGCCTTTGGGTTTAATTTTTCTCCACAGTATGGTACAAAGCCAGAGAGCCTAACTGAGCACTCACCCAGACATGACTTTCACCAGCCACACGAGAACCTCAACTCTGCTCAGACTGCCAGATCAGGCCTGGTTTGCCACCAAGTGTGACACCCCAGAGGTAGGATTAGTTTGAGGGGTTTCAATGTCAACTAGAGCAAGCATGCTGCAGCAGCTTTCAGCTTCAAGACAAATACACCAGTTTCAGAGGCTCAGGTGTGCAACAAACAAATTTGCATTTATTTGGACTATATTAGTGATGGACCCGCTTTGGGCAGGGTCTCTCTTCTGAAAAGTATAGGAAAGACATGGGGCCTATTAGAGTGGGTCCAGAGGAGGGCTACAAAAAAGATGTTATGAAGCTGGTGAAAAACTGTAACACGCTGCCCAGAGAGGTGGTCGATGTCCCATCCATGGAAACAGTCAAGGCCAGGTTGGATGGGGCTCTGAGCAACCTGATTTAGTTGAAGATGTCCCTGCTCATTGCATAGGGTTGGACTAGGTGATCTTTAAAGGTTCCTTCCAATCCAAACTATTCTACAATTATGTGAGGATACTTTTTTCAAACTAGGAATAGGGAGAGCATTATAAAGTACATATGATTCCTACAAACAAATTTCAGGGTTCCTTACCAAATCCTCTGCCATGGACTGTGCTCCAATGTCAATGGAGAGGCTGCTGAGTTGAGGGGGGTTCTGAAACTCACGGTAAAATGTCCCCAGGTCCATTGGAAGAATGTCATCTTTTGAAAATGCTGGTTTCTAGAATCAAAGATACTGTTGTTAATTCCCAGAGACACTGGCTTCCCTTTTGTTATAATCTCAGGTAAAGTCCATTACTTGCTATCAGTAAACATATTGGCATTACAACTGTTGATGCAGTAATGCATATTAAATAACTGAAGAACAGCCAATATCTGTGCTCACTTGAGCAACTGGACGAGAGCATTTCTTTGGAATCTGGCTCCTTTAGGTGTTAAGAGAGAGGATGCCAAGCCCTCTGTGTTAGGTGTTGGTTGAGAACGGAAATGGTATATAATTTGTAACTGTTGATTCCCAGTACTAGTCTTTGCAGTTCTGGCACTGTCAAGCTCTAGTGTGGTACTGTGAATGATGTGTCTTTTCCAGTCCCACCTAAAACTACTCTGACATCATTTGCCATCACACCATCACGCGAAGCCCACCTAAAGTGCAGGTGTTGTGTAAGAGCTCTGATGAGGGCACTTACAAAGTCGATCATAACGAAGTCATCGTGGGTGTTCCCTGTGCTGCTGCCACTGGAGCCCTCTGAGTGTAAGCTGCCTTGTAGAGGAGATTCAGCTTCTGGGGATTCAGGAGGATTGACCTGCCCAAGAAATCAAAGACGGTGAGTACTGATCTTATGATCATGTCTGTCTGTGTACTTTGGCAGTGTGGGGGCAGTTAGGAGGTTGGACAATAAACATTAACTAGAGCAGGGGCAGCAAACACATGCTGTTATTTGCATGTCTAGATAGCCTAAGATTCAACACAGGAGACTTCTTGAAACCAAACAAATCTGAGCAGCTAGTTATTTTCTCCAAAACCAAAGTGTACTCAAGGCAGAGGATAGCATGGATGTTTGCATAAGGGATGCTGAGAAGGCACATATACCTCTGGAAGAGTCTTACCATGGGGTCGTTATCTTCCAGCTCAACATTCTTGGGAGCAAACATGGCAAAAGGAATGTCTAAGTTGGCCATGGTCACCTGAGGAAATTTAGCAAACAGAATTTCACTAAGATGCTCTGCTTACCTGGCACAGAAAAGGATATTGAACGTCTTTGTCAGGGCAGCTAAAAATGGCCCAAAATCACGTCAGCAGTTAGGCAGGAGGCTGACAACTTCATTTAAAAGGCATGAAATCCAGAGATGATACTCAGTTGACCCAAAGCAGATACATACCTGGAGATGGGATTGCTTATACACATATCCTTTATAATATAGGCAAGGATTAATAAACTGCTACAAATTGAAAAAATTCTCCTTCCTTCATCCAAAAGGCCTAGAAGTGCAGCCCTAGGAACTGGGCAGATCTCTAAGCTGCCCTAGCTGAACTTAAATGCTTGCTTCTAGTGATGAACTGGTCTACTGCATGTTCCTTCAAGGAAGGGAGGCTTGCTACCAGCTTTCCTAGTTTACAGACATGTGGTAGTGGCAGATCATTGCAAGACCCAAGTAGAGTATCAAGTCTTCTATTCTCAATAGGGTGTTGGCACAGTGGAGCAAATTCAATGGCTGTCATATCCCAAAACAATTTTATGAAAAACAAAACGTGTCTTGGCAAAACCTCGTAGGGAAATGCTACAGGCAGAAATATGCACTCTCAGTCTCTGAGGTTGCCCTGGCATTGGGGTGCTTTTTGTGCTTCTGTGTATGAACAGATGGGAGAAAAAGGGTATCATGGTGCCCTCTGAGAAGATCTACTGCTCGTTACCTGGTTAACAGGTTTGTTGACAAAAGCTCCGACTTTCCGGATAAAGATGGTCTCCAAAAGGTCATGGGGGGAGCCACACTTTCCTTCACTGCTATTGGATACTGTTTCTGTGTCCTCACTGGGGGAGGAAAATAGATAGTTAGTGCCTCATGATACAAACAGTATAGATAAATAACATTCTTTATGAGACTCCTTCATTTTTCTTGGCTTACTCCTAATATTGGAAGAAGGACAACAGAAATCTCTGCCCTTGTACCATACCTTCCTTCTCAGCTGGGAGCACAAAACCAGAGTGGACACTCATGCAACTAGATTTTTGTTTAAAGCTGGACAAAAACTATTTAGTTGAATGAGAAGTTGCTGTCAACTGAAATAGGCATTTCTTCTGGGAAATGGGCCTTTAACTTGTGCGTGTTCACGGCAATTCCTGTTCATCACTACTGTTTTTTCAGTTAAACAGTAGTCACAGATCTCTCAGAAGGTGAGGACAAGAACCACAATTGTATCTGTCACTCGGTTTATAAAGGCAGCAGTCTGTACATCACCACAGCCACTCTCAGTATGATTAATTCACTTCATGGCTATTAGATACTACCACAACCTGTTTGTTTTGGCTTTTTTCCTACCAGGTATTCAGAACTATAAAACAAAAAAAATGGTTTAGTCTCATGGAAAGAGGATTACTTAGATAGGAAAGTGCTAATGCAACTGAGTTTTGGTTTCTCCACACCAAAATCTCTGTGAGTCACAACTATGTGACCTCAAGAGAGATTTCTCAAGAAATAAATATGGTGATTGAAAAACCAGAAGGATTTAATTAGCTGACAGGGAGTTGATTTAGGACAGTTTGAGGTTGCATTGTTTCCTTTTCAGTAACTTTGTGCCTGAAGTTTCTTACTGAAATGGTGAACAGATTTATGGTAAATACAACTGACTTTGGTAACAATGCACTTGAAGTCTCTACAGAGTTTAAGACTCATTTGTGAACTTAATTCATCTTGTTTTACAATCAGCAAAACCAGCAGAAAGATTGAAAAAAATTATAAAATTGATAATAAAGTTGACATAACAGAAGGATATTACATGAACTAGCACGTTTAAATAGGCGGGCAAGATCATTGTTTGGAGAAAGGCTGAAAAAGCCCCAATCTGAGAAAACTGTAAGTTGTTTTGAGGGATAATAGTTATGCCACAAAAAACAGAGAAAAGGGGGAAACAAAAGGTTTTATCTTAATAGGTTTATAAATGGGTTAGCACAAGCAGTGGATCATCTAAAACCAACCTACCTACTAGAAGGAGTAGCTGCTGAGTAATGGACTCCATCTAGAGGGGTGCACAATCTCTCTTGGTCAGCTTGAGTGCCATGTGCTGGCTGGCTAGGAACTGGGGGAACTCCCCCTTCTTTGCCTGGACCAATCAACTGAGATAGAGTGGAACAGTCAAGTTAGAGATCTCAAAATCAAACCAACATCACAGTGCAATACAAAGCAGATTCCATCATACTGGGCATAAGTTGTGGGGGTTTTGGCATATGACTGGGCTCTAGCCCCTGTAAGGCTGAGAGAGATGTCATGTAGAAGTGAATTACCACAATACAAACTCATTTTTTATTTCCTTCCTACTTTACTCCACTTCAGGCCCCTTTTACACTGCAGAGTTCTCTGGCTGTAGGTCCTCTGCTTCAAGGGGAGGAATGTAGGGAAAAAAATTATATCCTCTTGCTACAACCCCATGGTTCCCTACAATTTCCTGAGAAGGGGAAGTGGAGAGGGAAGTGCTGATCTCTCCCAGGGATCCAGGGATAGGATGCATGGGAGTGGTTTGAAGCTGCACCAGGGGAGGCTTAGACTGGACATTAGGAAGCATTTCTTTACAGAGAGGGTGGTCAAACACTGAAACAGGCTTCCTAGAGAGGTGGCCAATGCCCCAAGCTGTCAGCGTTTAAGAGGCATTTGGACAATGCTCTTAATACCAGGCTTTAACTTGGCCAGCCCTGAACTGGTCAGGCAGTTGGACTAGATGCTCAGACCATTCCAACTGAAATTCTATTCTATTCTATTCTATTCTATTCACATTGTGTCAGCAAAACTTGGGTGTAACACCAGAGGCAGAAAAAGACTTCTGTCAACTTTGCTTATTTGTCTGATGAGCCAATATAACTATGTCAATATGAACTGTTAGTGTATCCTATGTCTAGCCTACAGAACTGTGCTTGGACAGCTCCAGGGACAGCAGCTCTGTAAAACATGGAAAGTTTGGAATCAGGGACAAACAGGTACAGGCACACAGGTCTGGTGCCTGCTCTCTTGGTGTAGTTTTTCCACATGACTCCTACTCCAGGTAAAGTCAGGGATGCTGAGGAGCCAATTCCCAGCTCCTCTGGAAGTTGTGCTTTTTCTGTATCTACCTTCCCTTTTCGTTCCTGACAGGATACCAATGCATGCATTAGTTTCAATGCCTCTCTCGGGTGTACAAGTGACACAAGTGGCTGCAATGCCAGCCACACTGGTTCTACTCTCTACAAGTACCTGGTGAGGGTGTGCAGCATTCAAGCCACCAGCAAAGAGTACAGGATACCCCATGTCAGCTGATCCAACTCCCAGGGCAGCAGGCTGATAGGAAAGACGAGAGCTGGAAAGCTAAGAAAGAAGAGAAAAAACAAGAAGGGCAAAGGGAGAGGAGAGAGGAAAGGGAAGGGGAATGCCCCACAGTCTGAATAATCACCACTCACTGAAGAAGGAATCGGAAAAGTCAGAGGCACAGCATTTCGGGCTGGCAGAAGGATGCTGGATTTTCATTGGAATCAATAATGGTTATTGTGCTAAACAATTCTTACTGCTGTGAGGACTACTTGATAGTAGTCCAGGGGACTAAGTCTGAGCCTTAACAGGAAAACAAGATTGGCTTCCTACACATGTAAGAGGAGGCTGTGCAAGGTATGACTGATGTCAAGTCACAGGGAAGCTCTGCTCTACAGACCTGTTTCAAATACTGGTGTAGTGGGCCGACACTGGCCAGATGCATGAATGTCATTATAAACTTACTAAAAAGCTAATATTTAATATTTTTTTTTCATTCCAAAACAACTACATTATCAACTGCTTGAACTTATTTCCATTGCAAATTAAAATAGCTGATCTTCCAGACCTGTTCAAATAGCTTCAGTGAAAGCATACAGGGTCCCATAAAGGTGCAATGTAAAGAGAATCGGGAAGATAGCCCTTGTGAGATTGCTTTAGGAATTAAGTGTTGGAAACAGTGAAACCCAGGAGACATTCCTAACACACATCCCAGGTAGAAATCTACCCACTCAAGTTAAATAAAACTTTCCTGTCCTGACTCGCCTGCCCTCAAGAGGAACACTTCTTCCAGAGCTCAGTGTGAGCTCCAGCAGCACCACGGCTGACGATGTTTGCAGGGATCAAAATGAGGAACAGCACTTTCATTCACATGGGGCTAGTTAAGCTGAGTGGAGCACTAATGACTGTGCAGGTTATAGGGACAGTGGCTGTTAACAGCAAACACTCAGAATAGTGCCTTACTACGCTTGTGTCTTTCACTAACAATCCTTGACAGCTGTTGTGTTTTTAGGGTGTTTGTCCTGTCTTTGGGAGACCTTAATCTGCAAAGGCATTTAAGAAGCCAGTCTCAGTCAAGTGCCTGGCCCATTGTGGATCCACCAGTCTTTCTCACGCACAACAAACATTCCACACTGTCAAATTTGTACTTTCATGTATTTGTTTTGTCATGCCAGAACTCAGGGATTCTGAGTATTCTGGCCATGTAGAGCATATTCTATTGACAACTCACTTGATGTGAAAAGGCCAGTCCCATCACTGGGACCTTCAAGGTGTCCGTCACCACAGGAGGAGGGGTCTGAAAATGTGCCTTTGTGACAGTAAAAACACACTGTGCACAGACACAGACAAACAGAGGAAACAAGGAAAAGAGAGAGAGTAAGAGAGGAGAGAGAGAAAGAGAGAGAGAAGGACTTCAGAGAGGAATTATGAAGAGTTGGATGAACTGAATGCTAGTGAAGAGGTTTTGGCTGCAGCAGCCACACCTACACAGACAGTAGAAGTCTCAGTATTGCCAGAAGCACATTCATTTTGTAAAGAATTGACTGTTTTCCAATCTGAGTGAACTACTGAACCCAGTGATATTTCAGACTCCAGTGAACCCTGACAGAAAGTAACTGCCAGAGACTGTTCCGCAGTTAATTATATTTGGTACCAGCCAATTAGCAAGAAGGCTAAGCAGATGCCAGAAGAAGTCAAGTTGTTTTGGTTTTTTTTTTGTTAATTTACAAATTACTTGTATTTCAACAGCTCTCCAGCTTTCTGAGGGATCCTATCTTGGCAGGTCTTTGCTGCATCCTTAGAATAAAGGGGATCCAGACTACAGTGCAATTCAAATACACTGATGTGAACAGAACTCCATCAACAGGAGCAAAGCTCCAGAAGTAAACAGTCTCACATAGGGTGCTAATGCAAAAAGGGCAATCCAAACCTGGCTCAGTCCCATACCTCCTCCCAGTCATTTTCCTACCAATGGTTGTCACTTTGAGGAAAGCTTCAGCTTCATTTCTGAGTATTACTCATGGCCAGACTCTCCTGAAATTTGGGCTACTTCACAACACACATACATAGACAAACTTTGCAAGCTCACAGAGGAGATTAAAACTATTTCCTTGTATGACACAGGTTAGGCCTCACTTTTACTGCAAAGGCAGGTAGAGATTTGAATGATGTGTCCATAAAATCACACAGTTCCTAGTATTTTCCTAGTGATTAAGCTAGACAGGACATTTAGAAAGCTGGAGAAAAAAAATTAACTTTTTTTTTTCCCTTTTTATTTGAAGACCACCCTGCCAAGACAGCCTTACAATTTTAACTGTGGTAACAAAGACTGGCAGTTGCTTTACAAAGAACAGCACGACATATGGCAACTATGAGCCACTGAAAAAGCAAGATTGTAGGCTCTTACTTAATCCTCTAAGTTCAAGTGGTTTCATAAAGCTTGTCCCCCTCAATGACAGTAAAACTTCATGACCCCTGGCGAAATGTAAACTTCAATGTAGTTACATACGCTACTACTGTTAAGTAACACTGGCACAAGCAAGCCAGTGGAATTTTCCTCATGAAATCTTTTGTATTTATCCCACTTTACGAAAACACAGGACACAACTCAGCCACAAACTCATTTCCTGAACTGTGTATTGCAGAATAAGAAAAGCTTTATTCCATCAGACTTACCGTGAGTGGTGGCTAATTAGTTCAACACTGCCTGATGCCCTGTCACCTGAAATCACTTGGGCACAAAAATGCTCCCTAAGAGAAGCTCATTTCTAGCTCATGCATCCAGCAGAATACATTCTGCTAAACCAAGCATGCTAATTCCACTGAAGCATCAGGAAGACCCATGGCAAATTCTTTCAGTTTGGAACAGCATTCCAATTACACTTCATTCTGTGTTTAACACTGACAGCAAAAGAGATTTAGACTCTTTACATTGTCTTTAAAGGTCAGTAGAGCCAACTGCAACTCTGGCCAAGTCTTCAAAATACGGAACTCTGGAATCAGATACACATGACAGTGAAAGAACTTGGGAGTTTCTGAGTTTTGATATTCAAAAGGAAACCATTCTCAATTTATTTTAAAATTGAAACTTAGATGATGCTTGCATGGGCAATTTTTTTGCTGATATTTATTCCTGCTGCCCCAACTTATTTTAGATGGGGCAGCTTTGGTCTTTTTTCTGTCTTTTTCCAGCAGCTTTGGTCTTCTTTTTTCTGTCTTTTCCTGGTATTTCAGTGTTTCTTTCTCAGTGTCAGTCTGTTACCCCTACTTAGGCTGTCTGGCAACAATGTCTTGAATTCCTCCTCTTGCAGTATTGGTATGTGAATGTGTAAGTGCACTACTATCCTCTTCAAGCACACCTCAGCCCAGCTACAACAGGCTCTTTTAATCATTCTCAGTAATTCAGACTTCCTAGTCCCCTGAAATTTTGTAGAAATTGGTATCTAATTTCAATAGATTTGACTCAAGAATGCAACAACATAAATAACCCACACATTAAATTTTAATTAGCAACAGGAGGCTTCCTGTTTTCACAATGGCTGATGAAGGAATATGGACAGTATCCTAACAGCAATTGTTCTGTCTAGAAGTACAAGGAGCCTGGTTTCTCTTACCTGAGATGGAGGAGAGGTGGAAAAAGATGTGGTACACACTTCTTGGGAATCTTCTACTGAGGGGTATACTGCACCATTGTCCTCAACAGCTCTAAAGCAGCAAGAAAAGACAAGTTTTCTAACTGGAAATATTCCTTAAAACAAACAAATAGTAAAGCATACTAGGACAAACACTGCAGGGAGGTTGAGAGTATTTGGGTGTAGTTGAAAGGAGAATTATGAAGGGCTCTCATCTACTTGGCAGAATTGAGGGAAATGAAGTGGGAAAACATCAGTTTTCCTCAGGTGTTTATCTTCTACCCCACATAAAATAACAGAGGTGTTTCTAACTAATGCTTTTGTTATACTAGCTAGTGCTAATGGCTGTACTGTTTATACAACCATTGTCAAACAACACCACTGGTCCCAGTTTGAATGCCCTCACACTCATTTTAGAGAACACAAACCTCTCATCTCCAAAGAGAAAATAAACTGATCTTCCCCTAGTGGAAATGTCCAGGGGTGCACGCATCTGGACATGGAGTTCTGCGTCAGGATTAACCATTACACTTTCAAATTCCTGAAGGCAGCCAAGATTAAACATCTTTTGTGTCCAAGTGCTTCTGTGAAGAATTTGGGAAAATACTGGGGCTTGCTGCACTCAGTCTTCTCAATGTGAAGATAAAAATGTCACCCTTCCTCACATGGTCAACTATGGCAATATGACTGACACTAATTCTCTGCTGTCCCTTCCCATGCAGTCAACAAATAGTGGAAAAGGCTCTGTATTTGGGCATAATTGATGCCTTTACCATAGCCCATGACTTCAACTCAGTATTTCCTCACCTGTAATTGCAGGGATGCATGGGTGAAGAGCTGGGATAGGGACGGTCCACAAAGTGATCAATTATAATCCCCATGATAGGAGGGGTCCTCTCAAACTGCCTGCAAGGCAACAAGCAATGGTGTTATTGGCTTTTTCTCTCTACTCTTCCCAATTCATGGTGCCCTCACAGAAAACCCTTGTGTCTATTAATGGGACCAGAGCACCTTTACAATTTAGCCCTGTGACTCCAGGCATGCATGACCAATTTGGAGTTCTAGAGCCTGGCTCAGGGCTACCCAAATACTCCCCTTGCTGCAAGGCTTAAGCGTGAGAGAGAGCGTTCTTCGTGGAAGAGAACCTCAGCAGGAAAGGATAAGCAGAAGGGAAAGATTTGGGGGCTCAGAACAGTAAGTTATTGTAAAACAGTTCTGGCATGATCACATTTTCTCACCTGGTTGACATGAAAGCAAGGTTGATTCTGTAGGCACAAGACAAAGTGATGGTACCCACTGGGGTTCCCACTGTCCCAACACGGACTGTCTGGAAACCTGTAAAGTTAAGGAATAATTATTAGTTTCACTGATTATTTATGTGCCATAGTTTTTTATTCTGAGGTTATATTATCTTCTTTCTATAGTGTTTCCATTAACTCTTGCAATCTGAACTCCAAAAACACACATAGAACCCATAACAAAACAGCAGCATTAGGTTGCCTTGCTAACTTCTTGCAGGCTTCACCTGCAAGACTTCTGAAGGTGCTTCCTGTCTTTGGCTAAAATATTGTTCTGAAGTGCTTCTTGTTCCTCAGTAGATCATGATCTCTTTTACTAGTCCTGCCCCATATCAACATAATTCAACATTCTTATTTCAGTTCTGGGCCACTAGAGTAAAAAATGGCAATCACCCTAGACTTTGTCAAAGTACCACCATTGTCTTTGTCACCTTGTGACATAAAGCTTCACTGGCAGATCTAGATAAAGAGCACAAGTAAGCCTCAGACTAATTTTCCTTATGGTGCTTGGGAATAGTAATAAAAGGCTAGCCAGAATGAAACACAGTACTGCTCTAGTTTGTGTGTTGCCTCATCATACCTTCTCCCAGGCCACTCAGTTGCACTTCACCAAAATATATCCTGAAGGAAAAGGAAAAGGAAAAAGAAAAACTATTAGGTCCAGCTGGGACATAATGCTATACATATCTTTATTCCTTATTTAATTTTGTGAGTTGAAAGACTGGAACTACTTTTCCTCTTCAGGAAAAAGAGCCCAAAATAAATGGCTGGAATGCCCATCTCAAAAAACCTTACACCTACTTCAGAGGAAGACATGTCATGTAAAAAGAAGTAGGAAAAGAAAACATTAGTCCAATCAGAAATTTCCCTTTAAGTTTTTTAAGCCTCTGTGGTAAGTCTACAATTCAGATTAGCTGTGCTGTAAAGAGACCTGCTCTTAAGTACATCCCAAGTCACCAATGCACACAAAAATGAAAAAATTACTGGAATTGCTTTTCAAGTTCTTAGCTGTGCAAATGACAACAAACCTGAGATTTACAATCATATAAATTAGCTATACAAACATGTCAAAGACTTTTCTCACAGCCAAAAACAAGGTCTGGAAGATAATAACTATGAACCACAAGCCAATGAGACTCACAGGCTAAACAGAGCTGAACCCAATATTTGGATGAGTAAACTGCAAGAACTATAGGAAGTGGAGCCAAGGATGCATCTTTAAAATGGAATAACAGGAGAGAGTCTGAATCTGTCTGCAAAAGTATACATTGCAATTATGTACAATGTAGAGAGGCATTTATCAAATATAGGCCAGACAGCAAACAACTGGATGCTAGTAAGCAATTTAACCAGGGATTTGCATATAGATTTTTTTTAACTTTTCCCAACATGGTAGGCAAACACTTCACAGCCTGTGCTTAGCTTTTCTTTCAATGCCTCAAGTGAAGGCTATAAGGTGATAGACCAAAGTTTTCTTCCGTCGCTGATCACAGTAATAGTTCTATCCAAATAATTTTATTATTACTCATCCCATTTTAACCACATTTGCAGCTACACTGTGCAAGTCTAGAGTATCTGCTGTTTGCACTTCAAATGGGAAGTTTCTACTTTACCTGTACAATATTACATATTCATGGCCTTGTTTCCTTGAGAGTCTGTAGGCTGGAGTTACCCTGGTTATAGCAAGCAAAGACTTCAGCAGTAGAGACAGCCTGTTGTATACAGTGTATGAAACTTTGATTTCTTTGTCACACCTAGAGAACACAAAGGAAAGAAATTAGTATTTTGTTCACAACTAAGTTGGCTGGGTTTGGGGTTTTTTTTTTTGTTTGTTTTGTTTATTTTATTTTAAATTAAAATTAGTCTGGGACAGTTGTTTATTTTTATTGCCAAAATGATAAAATAAAGCCCCAGAGTGGCTACCTGTACTGACTCACCAGCTAAGAGTCCTGCTTCAACCTAGTCAGCTGCTGTAGAAGAATTTGCTGAAAAATGCCATGCAGCCTTCTACTAAACAGAGACATCTTTTGAATACTAAAAACATTTGTCATTAGTGAGAATATGAATTCTTGTATCTGAGGAAACTATACTAGTTGTAATGGAAGAATGAAGAAGGAATTAAATTACTAGTTTACTTTCCTGACACTGGTATTAAACAGTTTGACTGCTGCTCCAGACAAAGAGGGGAGTTCCCTCTGAAGTGTCCCTGGCCACACAGCCAATATGTGCTCATTGATCATCAAGGATTAACCACATTTACCCATTTCATCAGCTAAAAACTACAAACACAAAGAATGTGTGAACAATGCACTTACTTTTCATTCATTTCTAGACACCAAATTTCCAGCTCCATGGAGTCCCCCTGGATCAGAGAAAAGATGTCAAACAAAGGCTCATTTCAGAACACAGACCTTTTCAAATCTCATTAGTGATCAGCAATGGCCACACCTCTCAATTATTTGTCTCCTGGCTCCCACTTTCTTGTGATGCAATGATAGGAAAAGGTGCACTGGAAGTCTCACTACACAATTTTATCACCTGAGGGAATACCTTCCTCAGAATGCCCAAGTTTTTCATGGTTTAAGAAACTAAATTTTTCTGCTCTGTCGTTTGTGTGTTTGGCCTCAGATGTTTGCAGTGAATTGCTTCTGTTAAGCAATACATTTCTTTTCATTGGCATACCCCCTAACTTACTAAAATTTAGGTATTATCACATTGTCTTGGACTAAAGGACAGGAACTCTGGTAGTTGACTTAAGATTCAAGTAAAAAAACCCACAAACAAAAAAAAAGGGCATCTGTTTTGACTCAGTTCTCACCTCTGAGGTTTTGAGAGAAATCTCCACACACATAGACCGTCCAACAGCGGGAAGCTGTCCTGCCAGGGCTTTCTTTGCTTCATGAGTGACCTCTGGTATATCTTTGATTGCCAAATTGAACTGCAGAATCAAAGAGATGGTTCCATTTTTAAATTTTCTTTGAAAAACTAATGGTACACTTCAGACAGGCTCACAGACCCATATATAACATACTAGGTCAGTGTCCACTGAAATATTTATGAAACAGAAAATTCCCAGCTGGGTTCAGGCTTTTCATATTCACAGAGATTCCCTTGGCTGCTAATTCAAATGCTCTTCTTGTTCCTGCTATAAAAAATATGCTCCTTTTTCCCTCACTTCAGTTCTGTCTTCACCCACAGAGTATTTTGAGCCTTTTCAATTTTAATAAATTCCATTACTAAAAAGTCCTGAATTGCAGAGTAGCAAACTTCTAACAGAAAAGAACTCACCACCCCATCCCCAAGCAGAACTTGGAAATGTGCCTTATCTGGCAGGAGTTGCTAAGAGGCATCATTTCTCTTTCCCTTAATCAGCCTGTAAGAGTCCAGAGTCATTTGCTGCATGCGAACAACAACCACCAAAAAAATCCCCACATCACCAATGAACATAACTAAATATAGTAGCTATTCTATGAATAATTATTATTGTCTGCACAAGACAATCATGTGGTGTTCTCAACACACACACACACACACACACACACACACATACACGCACACACAGAGTTATGGAGCTGCTTTAAAAAAGATGACTTTACCCAGTCAGAACCTGTTGGGGAGGATGATGATCGGGTACAGATTTTCTCTCCAAGTCGGGCCTGGACAATTACTTGTACTGTCTGGAACAGAAAGAAGAAGATACACAATAATGTTCTGGGCTCAGAACAGCCCTCAATTCAGAGCCTGAGCTACACAAGCTCCAAGTGAAAAAAATGAAAGGACTGACCAGGATGTAGAAAAGTAGTTTACTACACTGATCTTCAGTCTAACCAATTTAAATCATTACATTTAACAGGCAAAAGTATTTCAGAGAGAAAATAATTTTAGGCTGACCTTTCTCTGTAACAACATTAAGTGACTAAGTCAATTTTGCAATCAGGATTTGCAGTTTTCAGTAATACCGAAAAATTTTCAAAAATATCCTGAGTCTGGACAACTAAACTGAAGTTAAGTGAATCTGTACATTTATACGAAAGCCACTGCTAGAGTATCTACTTGCGTCTATGTACCAAGTGAGGCCAAATTTTATAATAATGTATCAACATAATTCAAAAGAACACGATCGTATTATTGTTTTCGGATGCAATATAAAAATTTAGATAGGCTGATGGAGGAGTCCAGCAGAATAAACTATGCAACAGCTGGATGGTTAGATGTGCTGCTAGAAACCAAAGCTGACATATGTGTGAAGTGCCTACAATTGATTCTAAAGCAGAATGCTTCTGGAGGATGGAAGAAGATTTGAGGGTAGAAAAAAGAGGAAAAGATGTTTTTCTAGTTGCTCTCAGGAATCTCCTGAATTTGACATCAGCTTTTCTTGCTTCGTTCTTCAGCAAAACAAAAAATCCAAACCCATACCCCCATCTTGTTACTCTAGCCACACAAAGTATGTTGTTTGTTTTTTGAGATTTTTTTTAACAAGGAAGAAGAGGCATTTGTCCAAAGGAGAAAAATTACCTTTAAAGCAAAAAATTTGATGAACTTGTCCAGGTCCTTCCTGTCCTGGGAACTGAGATCAGTGTCCATTGCATATGGCAATCTGAAATATAGCACAGGTCTGGGAATGAAGTCTTCCTTCAGCTTTCTGTTTAGATTTCAAAATATTTTTGCCATTAGAGGCCACCTCAAAAGAAATTATAAGCACAAAGTATCTGTCAAAATCCTAACATGCTAAAACCTTTGGGACGTGAGTGTGAAGTATAAATGCGCATTGATAGTTTATCTGCTCAGTGCAAAGATCAAAAAAAATTAAAAAGCAAAGAGGGCTCACAATTAAAACTCAGTAGAAGTTCTACAATTTTGCTAGCTTAATTAAAAAAAGCAAAACATAAAGAGCCAACCCAGAACACCCCAACACCACACTGACTGGATTCTATGCCAAGCTAACCATCAGACATGGAGGTCTCTGCTTCAAAAAATAATGTATCTTCAGCTATCAGTACTGGTCAAAACCATGCCAAATTGTTTTCTTCAGCCTGAAATTCTTAAAACAGTATTTCAGTGGTATTTCAGCAGAAATCTATATAATAAACCATTGCTGAACAGGCTACACTGCTTCTTTACTTTCAACAAACAGTACCTGCAGTAAAACGATACAGCTGCAAATTTACCTACAACCAACTGGAAAGACTCAATTTTACCAAGAAAGAGACCAAAATCTTCTGCACACTTCTCTTGAAAGCTCTGATAATAAATACTTAGCTTTCACATTGCCTTGTTTTCAAAATACAATTGTTTCTAGGAACACAATGAACTTGCACAGCATCTGAAGCAGGGCAGGGCAAGGCACTAATCCGATTTCTGCCACTGTTATGTCACATGGCCTGGGACAAATCACAATTCCTCTGCCTCTGTTTCTTCACATGTAAGTTAATAATCATATAGAGACCATGGGGAGGAATGCCTTAATTAGCAGCATTCATTGCACTTTTTGCTCATAAGCCTTCAAAGTATTAATTCACTCTTAATTCCTGTTGCAGTTTTGAGCCAGCTAATCAGCCTGAAGCAGCTTGCCAGACACGCTGTATTTATGGAACGTGCTGCTCCTCACAGGAATGTCAGCGAGCTGAGGTCAGGGACCATGGGCAGCTGATGTGCACAGGGGTACTCAGTGCTCAATTGTTAAGTGAAGACTGAACTTACTGCAAGGTATGCTATTTATACAATTAAAGTGTGCAGGGCAAAAGGGCCAATACCCCTGTTCACTCAGAAAATATAGAATCTTTAATGGCCATGACATGCAGTACTTTTAAAAAAAACCCTCACTTAATGACAGTAAAGTCCTAATGCCTTAGGAGCATCAATAAAAAAGGGCTGTGAGATAAGAGTACTGCAATTTACAGAGCATTTTATGGAGAACAGTGCTACTTTCTGAATGACTCTATAAAAAGAAAGCTGGACATATAATATAGTTGAAAGTTCCTAGGCTACATTCATACCACATCTCCTTGTGCTGTACTGTTCTCAGTACAAATTATAATTTAAATTGAGAACTAACATCACAAGTGATTCAACATCAGATGCATTATCAAATTATCTTTGGATATTTTAACCTCCTCATCAAAAGTGTTATTCTTGCTTTCCTTGTGTTTACCTCCACTAGACTGAGATTACAGACCTCTTCCACTGCAGGGACTGCAAAAGGAAGTCAGCATTTAAAGTGCTAGATGGTTAATTGATGCAGCACCCTAAATAAAAAAAAAAAAAACCAACCCTTTAGCACAGACACGTACCACTACAAAAAAGAAAAAAACACCACTTCCTCCCAAACAAACAAAATCTCAGGCAAGAACAACCTGTTATTATTCTTTTGACATAATCAAGTAAAACACTGTAAGGAGGAGATCTGAGACCTTTGACAAACCTGGCAATAAAACACTGCATTAAAAATACATTTTTCTCAGCAAAGAGAATGCTGATACTTAAGTACTAAAAAAAAACCCAAACCATACCAGAAAAAAGTCATAATAGCTTTTAATATTAGAAGTGAGATATGACCCCTGGAGAAAGATGCAAGGAAGTATATATCCTGATATTGTGGGAGAGCTGTCAAATAAAACACACACATTACCCTTATGAGGCTGGAAAAAAATTCTGTCATCAACTGTTTCAAGACACTTGGGAACTAATGGAAGGTATTAGGCTCACTGGTCTGTTATGAAAGGAAACAAAGATGATCACCAGCATGGCTCTTATGTGCAGTACAAAAATTAGTTTTAATGACCAGATACCCAAATATCTCTGGAGGAGAGAAACAGCCACCAGAGGGTTCAAAAAATGACAGCCTCATGGTTCTGTCCTGCTGCAGCAGAAATAGGTTTCTTCCTGCAAGATCTCAAACTACCTGTATCATTCACTAAACATTTGGAGAGTCATACTGCTAGCTCTCAAGCTCCAAATGCCAGCATCAGTTGACCCACCAGAGCCCAAAGTAGAGCAGAAAGTATCAGGCAACGTTTCCTGGAAAAAAGTAATGTCATGGGGAAACTGGGACTTTGGAACTCAGCTCCTGAAATGTCTAAGGGCTCTCATCTGACAACCATCGTCTCCTCATTTTTGTGGAAGGGCCTCTGGTGACTCCCTGAGACCTGCTAAGGCTCAGAACAGTGTTCTCCTTTAGACTCAGTCTTGATAAAGAGTTGAGACGGAAGCTACAAATACAGCAAACTTTTTATTTACAAAAATTCTTTGGTACTCTCAGGTTAGCTGCCACAGCTGACCTGAACAGGAAGGAAATTCTTTAAACTTAGTTCTACCAAACTCACTCAACTTCTCACGTCCTGCAGATCACAATGTCAGCACAGATCCTTGTTAAGTGCTATTGCACAGGCATATGCTTAACTCAAGGAAAGCACTGGCCCATTTTACACTGAATAACAACTAGAAGGAAATAACCTTTGGTCTAGGTTAGAAAAATACACATTATTGATTTCCCCTCAACCAGGTAATCCCATAAGTAAACTGATATATTCGTCAGCATATGATGCAACAAGCATCTTGTCCATGTGGCTTGTTGCTTTGTCTCCCTCTTCCTGCAACACACATTTTTATACTATTGCTTTTATTTATATGCCTTTGTCTTCACTTTGCTGTGAAAAGGAACATCAGAAACAGGATGGTCAAAGGAGAACTGCCACATGTGGTTCCTTTGAATAAATCCTTATCCCTTCTCATAAGGCTGAGGCAGATTTCATCCAACAGTTTAACATCTAAGCATTGTGCCTTATATACTCTACTGCTATTTATACCCTCCTTCTGTGAGGAGAAGGACACATCAGCATAAGGTGATGGCGCTGTTTGCATGATGCAAGGAACTGCAAGAGCCCTCCCCTTCAAGCCTCGGCAGAGCCCAGAGGAACTAGAGCGCCCTGCACGCTGTACTGCAAGCCGAGAGCAGCCCTGCTGCTGGCACACACCTGTAAGCCAGCACACAACAGGTGCACGGAACACCTGGGAACGCCTGGGAACACCTGGGAACACCTGGGAACACCTGGGAACACCGGCATTACAGTACGTGTTCCATACGTGGCAGTTTAACGAGTACATCTCTCCGACACTTACGTAAACAGGAAAGGAGCAGAAGCACCTGACACAAACCAGGCATTATAACTGCTGCTGGGGGAAGCATATACAGACTGCTTCCATCATCTCCTACATCTCCTTCTGAGCCATGGCTGCTACAACTTAAAGTCACCTTGCTTTCCTTTCAAACAGATATTCACCAATGCAAAATAGTTACTCATGGTTCTTATTCCAGAGTGAAATTAAAAAGACAAGAGGGAAGAAATCAGAGGGGGTGTTGCTGTAAGGAGAGGGCTGTGGACAGCTCTCATCCCAAATGTTTGTTCCCAGTTACCTGATTGTGCCCCCCAGATCGCGCTCCTTGCCCATACCACTCTTCCAGAACTTCTTTGCTAATACAGGACCAAATCTCCAAGGATGTCCTATGAAAAGCTCAGAAAAGCCTCACTGAATCATGCAGTAAATGAGAAGCACATGGAAGTTTTTGAAGCTTTTAACAGAGTGCCTAGAACACATCTCCCCTTCAATGACCAAGAAGCTTCACTGCAAGCAGGTATTTTGAGTGCACTAATAAGCAACTATAAAAAGATCTTCATAAACACAGTGCTCTGTTTCAAGACTGGGCCTACAAGTCAAACTCCAGTATCCTACAATTACTTAAAATTAATCTCCATTTTGCCTTCTTAGTAGGTTAGTCAGAAACCTAGGGACAAGTAGCGAACGGTTCTAAGGTGTGACACTCTCTTTAAAATTTATGGATTTTTTTTTTTAAGAGAAGATTAAATTTTAGCACAGAAACTGTTTCACATATCATAAACATTCTGATGTAATCAAAGGCTCTGTAAGCCATTATATGCTCAGGTTTTGACTGAGCATATAAAGAGGTAATTTTTTCTCCTGATCAGGAAACAGATTTACTTCATAATCAGTAAATGATTCTGCAGCTTAGTAAATACGCTACTAAAGCCAGCACTGCCAGATCCACTGACTTAGAAACGAAATTAAGTAATTCCTGTTGACCAGCAGTTACATTCTGTACTTCCCTAAGGTCTAAAAATGGTATCAGTTCAAAGGTCCATCCTCTCTGTTTGTCAAGCCAAAGTATACAGACTAAACCAGAATCTGCTTCTGTATGCCCTGTACTATAACAATGAACATAATCACCTCTCAACTTTTGTATGAACACATGTTCAGAAATGTTAAAATGATACAATACCATTTAAGCAAAATGAAGTGATCTGTATGATCCTTCTAGACATCTACATATAGTCTGGCTCATCTGAAAGACTTATTTCTTGCCAAGAGAAGGAGGGGTCCTCCAGGTAAGGCCACTCCTGCAATAATTTGGAGATGCTCTAAACTTTGTTTGCACAGCCAACTAATTTTCAGCTAAGGCAGTAATTTGCCATGTTTTTCCCCCTTGGTATGTGCCTAGTCACACCTCTTTTGGGATCTGTAAATGAGCAGTTTGTACGCTTAGTCCAAGAGTCCCTTTTCTACCTGTTCACTGACATGGAAGGTTCTCTGCTGCCAACGAATCCACAATGACTCTGACTGTGCCCTAAGAGCCGCAGCTCAAACAGCAAAGAAAAATACGACCACTTGTAAACCTCTGTTCTTAGCATACAGCAAACTCGCACGTCACAGGAAAACCATACAATGGAGCGTGGGACCTCACGTTCTACTATATCCAACAGGCCCTGAAGCATTTTGATTTTAAAAGACCACTTGCTGAGATTACACCGGGCCACGTCTTTCCCAGGCTTCACTGACAGCCACCAGTCGTTAGGAAAACGAATCGCAGCCGACACGCGGCTGTGGGGAACCGACCCCTGCGAGCAGCGAAGCAAAGTAAAACGAAGACAAAACCGTAGCCAGAAGCTTAAGACTCACGCCGCGGCCCCCTCCCCTCGAAGGAGCCCCCAGCCCTCCCCCGCGGGCCCGCGGTACCTGCGCGGGGCCGGCAGTGCTGGCGGCGCGGCGGCTCATCCCGCGCGGGGCCCGCTCTGCCCCGCCGCCTCCTCCGCGCCCCGACCGGGCACGGGGGGAGCCCCGCGGCCCCGGGACCGCGACGGCCGCCTCCAAGCCCCGAGGCCGCCCCGGAGTTCCGGCCGGCGCGCCTCCTCCTCCTCGTTCCCGGCCCGGGGGTCTCGCCGCGAGTGTCAGCGCCGGCGGGGGTGCGCGGCCGGCGGCGGGGGCCGGGCCGGGGCTGCCGCTGGCCTCAGAGCTGCGGGCTCCGCCGCGCCACCGCCATCGCCGTCGCCATCGCCGCTGTTTGTTTTCATCCGCTGCGGGCGGGGGGGTGGAGGAAGGAAGGAGGAAGGGAGGGGAGAAGGGAGGTGCCTGGCTGTCCGCCGCGGCACTTTCCACAGGGGGCTGCCGCTCCCCGCCGGCCCTCGGGGAGCTGAGCCGGCGGACCGGCGGGGCTGGAGGTCGCCGAGGCCGAGAAAAGCGGGGCAGCGCCCGGCGCCGCTCCCGCCGGTAGCCTCTGCCTGTGGTGAATCTACCGCGGCGAATGCGGGGCTGGGCCGGCGGGGACCGCCTGGGAGCGGCCGCGGGGCCGGTAAGGGCTCGGCCGAGTCTGGCGAGGGTCGGGCGGCCCATGGGCTCCGGGGCGCCAGGCAAGGGCAACGCCCGCCGGCTGCGAGAGCACCCGCCGGGCTGCCCGCGGATCGTGTCCGCCGTGCCCCGGCGGCGGTGACTGGGGACGGCTCCAGCTCCCTCCCCGCCACGGCAGGTAAACTCCTGTCGGCGCCAGGCAGAGGTGTCGGCTCCGCGGGGAGCCCAAATGCTACCCGTGTATTTAAAAGCACATAAAAGGAAGTAAAAGGATTTGCTGGATGATGAGACTAAAAGGAAAATGGTAACGGAGTCTGAAAAGCTCACCGGTAACAACTGTTCTGAGTATCCTTCCCCTTTATGCTCTATGCAGGTGAAGCCTCTGGTAAAGCCCCCTCAGAGAGGAGCCCCAGGGAAGCCCCTGGCCGTCAGCCATGGCCGTACCTATCGCGGTTCTTGACTGCGACCTCTTGCTCTACGGCCGCGGACACAGGACTTTGGATCGCTTCAAGCTGGAGGATGTCACGGATGAGTATCTAGTATCCACGTACGGCTTTCCCCGACAGTTCATTTACTACCTGGTGGATCTCCTGGGAGCCACTCTCTCACGCCCTACGCAGCGCTCCAGGGCCATCAGTCCAGAAACGCAGATACTTGCCGCGTTGGGTTTCTATACCTCTGGCTCCTTCCAGACTCGCATGGGGGATGCTATTGGCATTAGCCAAGCCTCGATGAGCCGCTGTGTTGCCAATGTAACCGAGGCACTGGTGGAAAGAGCCTCACAGTTCATTCACTTTCCTGAGGATGAAGCTACTGTACAGACCCTGAAGGATGACTTTTATGGGCTGGCAGGAATGCCGGGCGTGCTGGGGGTGGTTGACTGCACCCACGTGGCAATCAAAGCACCAAATGCTGAGGACTTGTCGTATGTGAACCGAAAGGGTCTCCATTCCCTGAACTGCCTGATGGTGTGTGATTCCAGAGGAGTTCTCCTTAGCGCAGAAACACACTGGCCAGGCAGCCTGCCTGACTGCACGGTGTTAGAGCAGGCAGCCCTCACAAGCCAGTTTGAAAATGAGCTACATAAAGATGGCTGGCTACTTGGTAAGTCAATTTTTTATCCTTGTTTTCAGTAGAAAGTCTATTATATATTGTCTCCTTACTGAGTCGGAACCTCTGGGCACAAGTGATGTGTTTATTTTCGATTGCTTTCCTGCAAATTGCTTTAAGATTTATGATTCAGTTTGGACAACCCTTGTCTTGGAAGCTTAGAACAGTAACTTCCAATCTGTGTTTTATACAGTCTGAGTATTGTATGTATTAATCTACATTCATTCTGTTAATAGCTGTCTTTCAGTATCCTACACCTTTCCATGCTAAATTAAACAATTTTTCCTTCCAGGTACTGTCCTAGTCCAGCTGTTTTTCCCTGTTTTATGCAGTAAATCAATCCTCTTAAAACTTTCCTGTAGAAAATCTTCCAGGGTTTTCTTGTGTGAAACTGAATGCCTTTGTCACGTTTGTAAACCAGAGTTGCTTCTTTCCTGACTTCTCTTTTAGCCAGAGGAAGAAGTTGTTATATATCTGCTGTACCAGAAAACCAAGCTGAAATCTGTGGCTAACTGTGGGTGTGTAACCTTTGCACTGCTAACAGGTGACAGCTCCTTCTTGCTGCGGACATGGCTGATGACCCCTCTGCACATCCCCGAGACGCCTGCGGAGTATCGCTACAACATGGCCCATTCCGCCACTCTCAACGTCATTGAGCGCACGTTCAGAACCATTCGGTCACGCTTCCGCTGCCTCGATGGCTCCAAAGGCACCCTGCAGTATTCTCCAGAGAAGTCCAGCCACATCATTCTGGCCTGCTGTGTGCTTCATAACATCTCCCTGGAACATGGACTGGATGTGTGGTCTTCCCCAGCCACAGGACACATGGAACAACCAGAAGAAGAGTACGAGCAAATGGAATCAGTGGACTCGGAAGCCTGTCGTGTTCGTCAGGAGCTTTTACTTACTCACTTTAGCTAATGTTGTGACAGAGCCAAGGCTTCTAACAGTTCGTCTGGGATGTTGTCCAGAGCAAATATACCCCTTCCTCTTCTTAAAGCCTGTAAAGACTTAAGCAGAGACAAGAAGAAATTTTATTCTCTTCATTTCAGGCAAATTTCTGAACTTCTCTCAATCTCTCCAGAGAGCCAATTTAATAGTTAAATTTTTTCTGTCATGATGCTTAGAGACTCCCCTTTCACTTGACATATAGTGCAATGACTAATGTGACATCAGTAGGAAAACTGGGAAATTGCCTTTTATAATGATGAAAAATCTGTAAATCTTGCACTGTTTTAGAAAGCAACAATTCTATGCCACTGTGTAACTCAAAACACTTATGATTGATTTTTAAAAAGTATTTCGCACAAAATAAACCTCCACATGAGCTCCTGTCTACTATGAATTCCTGAGCAGCAAAGCAAACATTTTTATTTTTGTTTGCAGGTTTAAATAATTCTTGCTCAACACCATTTTGCCATTTTGTATGTCACAAACCCCAGCAATTTCTCTGAAAGCTGGCAGCTGTGTTCTGAGAGGGGTCTGGCTCTATGCTGGGCACACACTAGTGCTTGCACATATCTAGAAGGGTTGAATGTTCCATCTTTCCCAAACAGGCTGGAGAAGATGTTAAGCTATGGTTGACTCTCTTGGGTACTTAACAGATATGAGGATTTAGGCTAGTGAAGGTGAGTCTGGTTTTTACTGGATACATCTGCTGCAGCAGAAAACTGGTTATCTTGTTGACTGCTGTAAAAGAAATGCCCAGGACTGACTGGGTCACAAAAATTGAACTGACTGCAAGAGATCTCCATTTAGATCAAAACTGAGGTGTGGAAAGGCTGCTCTAGCACTGCTGGCAATCTACCTCTTCAATGGAACAAGATGACTGATGCACGCAGTTGTTGCTGGCACAAGGCTGGGCAGTTTCCTGGAAATGTTCTCTTTCTAAAAGGCACAAGTGTTTCCAAGGATCTCATGACAGCAGTCTAAGAAAATTTTGTTTCTTAGTTTCTTTTGTTTGCTGGGCAGTAAATAGAACAAAAATGATAGGGAATGCAGAAAACTACAAAATTGTAACTACTTAAAGTAGCAGTACAACCACCTGACATTGTGGGTCTGTCCTTTTAGAGGAAGCAAGCATGAATCACGCCCCACATCTGAAGAATACAAGTGCATGGGACATGTTTCGAAGTGCAGGGTGGAGATGCAGGGTTAATACAGTCTGCCAGGTTTCCAGTGGCATTAAGCAGTTACTATCTTAGAGAAAACCAAGTGTGCTTGATGATGTGTAAGCAAGACGTGTTCAGATCCCTCGATGGGAACTGTAAAATCTTATGTACAATGATCTGAGGTGTAATTCAATTTTCTTTACACATGAGGTATCGTGTAAGAACTGCTATTGGTCACTGCAGCAAAACTCCTGCTCCTTTTACCTAGGAAGAAGCAGACAAGCATTATTTTCTAAAAAAAGCATTTTTAAGGTAAGAGTTGCTGCCGTATGTGGTGCCTGGTGGCTCATAATTGCATCTGACGGTCTGTGCTAAAAATACTGTTCACTAGACCAAAACACCAGCAAACACTGAATGAGCTGCGTGGGTGGTGGCAAGGTCAAGCGAGATTTGGACGTGTAGGTACAAACATTGTCACTTAATGACAAGCTGGAGTTTCTCAATTTACGCTATGAATAGCTCTTGCAGCATGCTCTGAGGCCAGAGCGAACTCGGAGTGAAGGCACTTCCTGGAACACATTTGCTGCTCAGTTGTGTATTCTTTCAGCTGTGGTAGAGATTAATTTCAAAACTTACCTCACTGCTTGTCAGTTTGGGCAAAAACTGCATCAGGCCACACCAGACAAAACCAGTCCACTGAACACTATTCTTGCCTGAATTAGATGTCAGTATCCTTCTCTTCACTCAGGAAATGTAGGGAGCAGTTTGCCCCACATACTCCTAAGCAGCTTCCTTCAAAACAATTCACCTAAGCCTTTTTTCCTTTCCCTCATGAGGCCAGGTTGCTCAGAGCTCCCTCCATCCAACCTGGCCTTGAACACTTAAGGGATGGGGCACTCACAGCTTCTCTGGGCAACCTGTTCCTGTGCCTCACCACCCTCACAGTAAAGAATGTTTTCTAATACCTAATCTAAACCTACTCTCTTTCAATTTAAAGCCACTCCCCTTTTTCCTGTCACTACATGGTCTTGTGAACTGTCTTGCCCCATCTTTCCTTTAAGTTCCCTTCAGGTACTGGAAGGCAGTAATTAGGTCATCCAGAAGCCTTCTCTTTTTCAGGCTGGAAAAAAAGACATTTTCTGCAAATTGCTTTGAGATTTGTGATTCGGTTTGTGCAGAAAATCATGCTGTGAAAAACCAGTGTCCTGCAACTTTATTCAAAGAAAGGGAGAGAGCCCACTGGGCCGTGCCCCGATGGAGTCCCTCTCAGGTTTTTGGAGGACGCAGCCTCCTTTTATCCTACACTCCCGACTGTAAGTTGCCCTCTTTCTTTCCGCATTGGCTGAGGCGTTAGGAAGGTGCAGCCTTCCCGATCCGCCTGCTACATACTCCCCTGAAGTTCAGGCGTTCAAACCGGCTGGGTTCGGCAACCAGCTGGAGGCCTCACGGCCATCGTTGCAGCCCCGGGCTGGCTCTGTCAGACGCGGCTCGTTGCGGAGCCATTAACACCCACGTCTCCTAGCGAGTCTGGACCACCCTTCTCTTGGAGTTTAGAACAGGAACTTCCAATCTATTTTATACAGCCTGACTATTGTACCTATTAGTTGACATCCATTCATTTTTCATTTTCATGTGCATTTTCACATTTCACAGCATCCCACACCTCTCTAAGCTAAATTATTCAGTTTTTTAATTCTGGGCAGGGGCGCTGCCCCTCAGTCCTCGGAGCTCGACTGCTCTCGCCTGTCCTCCGTCGCCCCCGGGCGGGGGTGGAAGAGCTCGTCGCTCGGCTGGCGCTGCCTGGCGGCGTTCTAGCCTCGGCTGCTCGGGCCTTGGTCCCGCGCTCGACGCCGCCGCCGTTGGGTCCCGCTCGGCGCTCGGCTGGCCCGCCTGGCCGGAGCTCGGCGCGGCGGCGGCGACGACCGACCCCGGGGCCGCTCCGCCCGCCCCGCCCGGCCCCGCTCCGGCCCGGCCCCGCTCCGGCCCCACCGACACAGGTACGCTCCGGGCCTACGCGCGCGGCCGGCCCCGCGCCGAGGCCGCGCCGCCGCTCCCGGGCGGGCGCGGCCGGCCCCGCGACGGCGCTCCGGAAGGCGGCGGTACCGACCCGTCTGAGGCCGCGGCGGGTGGAGCGCGGCCGGGAGGCAGTCGGGGCTCGCTGCCGGGGCCTTTGTGCGGGAGTTCCGGGACCGCGGCCTTCCGGTGGGGGAGCGGGGAGGCCACCGCGCTGCCCCGGGCCGGGCGCTGTGGCGGGAGGGCGAAACCCGCGGCGCTGCCGGCCGGCGGGGACGGGAGCCGCGGGGAGAGCGAACCAGTCCCGGAGAGCGCCCCGCTGCCGCCCGCTGAGCGTGCCTCAGAGCGGGCTGTCTAGCCGAGCTCGGGTGCCTTGCGCTTCCCTGCGCATCGCCCCGCCGCTCTGCTGTCCCGCGGCACGCTCCGAGCGCTCGTGGCCCGCGCTCGCTCCGGCTGCCTTCTGCGGCTCTTGCTTCGAAACAATGGGCTTTATTGTTGTTGTTTTCCAGCCTGATCAAAATAAAATGTTCAGCAAGTGTTGTCTGCTCTATCCTGTTTTTCACCGTGTGTTGCGGAGCACTTGCTTGTGAAAGTAGTGTTTGGTGTAAAATGCGTTCAGGTGTGCCTCTAGTTACTTCTCGCCTTGTGAGGAAACGAACTCAGCTCAGTCACCAGCTAGGGGAACGTTTTTGTTGTCACCTGCCACATTTTTCCTGACAACACATAAATTTTTGTAGCATTTGTGTAGTGTTTTTTGGAACCGTGTATTAGGCTGCCTTTGTTAAGCAATTTTTCCTGCAATAAATCAGCATTTCATTTTCAAGATATTCTGCAAGTGGTTAAAAGTAGTTTTTCTCACTACACGCTTTTAGGTATTGTTCTGTGGTAACAGACTGATTCAAGAATTGTTATCTAGATGCAAGCCCGTCCTCAGGAAGATGATTTGTGTGAAAGTCAAGTCCATGTATATATGGTCAGTGTTCAGTGCTGCTCCATTTTCTCCTCTGTATAAAGTGTTGCTTGGTCTTTATTTAAAAGCCCAGAATGTTTTGCTATATTTGTCCTTGTTTACTGCTCCACCCAGCTTGGTGTCTTCTGCAAATGTCATCTGGCTTCTTTGCCACTCCCATCCTCTTTCAAATTGCTAATGGCAATGTTAAGAAGGGACCTAAGAATGACCTGCTGGTAATGTGCACTTTTTGCCAGTCCATTACTGGTCTGTTTAAGTTTGTTGTTGGGTCAGTTTTCAGAATATGCTATGGGGTTAAGTCCACGCAGATTTGAATGCTTTATGGGTGACTTAGGCAACAGGATCTGAAATTCTCTGCTAAATTTAAAATATTTTTTTGTGTTCTGAAAGGCTGATGTAATGCATTTCCTAACATTCATAACTCTTCTGTGTAGTTTGCATGCCAGTTCTGGAGTTCACAATTGATGCTTCTCTGGATAATATTTAAAAAAAAAAAGCGGTCCATTTGTATTTTGATGGTCACAAATAAGTGTGTTATACTCTGTTGATTTGTGGCAGTGTGGCTCTTAATGAGTAGGGCAGTCCACTAGCATTTATATTTTTCCTAATACTTGGAATGAAGAATGTATTTGGATCCAAATATCTGGCCTTGCCTTTTGAGATTGAGTTGCTGGGCAGTTTCTGCTGAATGTTTACTTTGCTAACAGCTTCTTCTCAGTTTTCTTTCTTTTGCCCTTTTCTGAGTCATAACTGACCCTCTGGATTCTTGTTTGGTTGTTTCCTACTTTTCCATTTTCTGAGCAGCACTTCTAACTTTTATGCAGCTGTAACCACCAGTTCTACAGAAGGCAGGCAATGATGCTGTCTGCTGCTATCCCCCTGCCAGAAGTTTGGCATTTGAATAATTATTTTTTTAAGAAACTTCTGGAAAGAAACTCTTTCCAGTGTCTTTTATGCCATGGTTAGCAAGCTGACTGAACTCATGGGTGTTGCAGAGTTATTGTTGATGGGAATACTTACTAGTACTGCTAATTCAAACAGCATTTAGGTACCTTTTTTCCCCTGTTGAGTTTCTGGAGGCCTGATAAAGGGCACAGTGCTTGGTAATAGTTACCTTGTGTGTTTTGTGTAAGTAACCCTGTGCTAACTGAGCAAGTAGGATGATAGAAATGAAATATTAGTAATGCAAGGACAAAAGAATTTTGGTTTACAAAAGGGAATGACAATGTGATATGCAGTGGAAGAGGATTAATATTAGAAATATTTTATTGGAAAGTTATTACAGTATGTACTAGTTGTCTAATGAAAGACCCACTGATTGGGTTGCTTGAAACAAGAGGAGACCTGCTTGCCTCTGCAGGAGGAAACAGTACTTGTCTGCCTCTCAGTACTTGGTTGGTTGTTAAGAATTCTGACTGGGATTTTTGTCTAGTAGCTGTTTGTTGTCTCCAACTTTTGTAAACTAGTTGTTGAACAGGATGATGAGGTGTCAGGCTTGAGCGTGGAGAGCATCATCTTAATCCCTGTACTTGCCCAGCTCCACTTCTCATGCTCTCAGTGAGGTATTTTGGGTTGTCCTTGCAGAGTGATTCCTGCTTCCTTCTTCCTGGTATGTATTACTAATTCTCCACCTTGAGTAGCGTAGAATTGCTGAGAGGAGTCTCTGACTCATGTTTTGGACACTTTTTCTCCTCCCTTTATATTTCTCCCGCAGACTCAGTCTAAGGCCAAGAAGGGCAATGGAGTCAAGAATTGGCTGTATTTCTTTGTTCAGAATCAAAATCTTCATTGTCTCCCACCTCTTCTTTAATTCTGGTACATCTTTGTGTGAAGACTTCAGCTTCTGTGTGGATAATTTTTGCCTTTTGTCTTGTTACCTTATTTCCATGTAAGCAGGAAATTACATGACCTGTGTTTTCTAAAACATGTTCTTGCTTCCAGTTGCATTTTCTTTCTTACTGGATAAGGTGCATATGTCTTAAGTGTGGCCCTGAATGCATAAAACACTTTGTCTTCACCTTGGGGGTGTGTGATGCTGCTTCTGCTGTAGTGTTGGCACTCCCACATTTCTGTGGAATGTATGATGTCACTTGGGTGCACTTGGCTGTGGTCCTTGAGCTTCAGAAACCTTGATGCAACTTTTAATGTAAATAATGGGACTTTGAATTGAAAATTCCTTCACCTTTCTGTCTAAATGGGAATAATTTTTTAGGGGGTTAATCTGAATTCTGTATTGTTCTGTTGGTCTCTCTATTGCTTTAGCTCTCTCTTCTCTTTGTCCTGCTCTGTGTGGTACTTAACAAAAGATGCTATGGTTTGAGTATGGAATTGTGGAAACCAGCTCTTAATCTTCCAGATCTCAGTTCTGCTGTTTGACTTATCTTACAGCTTTGTGAAATTATAGTTATTCTCTTCCTCTCTTCTGGGTTGAAACTAATATCTCTCTTCTCAAGAATTCATTAAGTTTATGTGGAAGTTGTAATAATAGTTATGAAAGTGCTCCATATTCTCATTGGTAAATGAAACTGTCAGACTCCAGACACGGGTGATCACTTATATTTATTACTTCCCTTTTTATATTTACCATTCATTTTCTGACCTTTAGCAAGTTTCTCTTCCATGTCTTCATCATTTTACTGTAAATAGCTAGGATTTTAATGTACTTCTTTTGACTGAAAAGTTCTTTTATGTGTATTTAGCTCATTTAATCCAGACTGGGAAGACAAATTAAGATTCTAATGGCAATTAGCTCCTTGTTGCAGTCATACAGGATCTTGAAATGACAAAGTACTATTGACATCTTTGTAATGTAATTGAATTTCCTTAGCTGTTGGTAGTTGCAGTTTAAAACACAGCATTGAATTTTTCAATCATGAAGCACTAAGACAAGTTATTTTTCTTTAGGAGTCCTGTTTTATGTGTAAGCACTTATTGCAGTGAATGCAGTTTAGAGCAGTGTGTCTAGTGTGTCTACAGAAAATGTGCTTTGGAATTACTTTCCACCTCTCTGGCTTTAATCAAGGAAAAGCTTCAGCTTACAGTATAATTCTTTGGGGAATATTTAAGAACTTGGAAGAGTAAAACCAGGGCCATATAATGAAAGCGCCTTCATGGTATTAGTTTTGGATTCTGTTGGATAGTTGTATCATAGACTTTCTTTCACTTCTCTGAAGTGTTTTTGATTCTCCATGTTTAGGGGCACTTAGTTGAAGACTGACTATTGTTCTAATTAAATTCTTAAATTAAGCAGCTTTTTTTTTTAAGCATAATCAAGGACGTATAAGTAGAAACAGAACAAAATAATGGGTTCTAGTTTTGCTTTTTTCATTGTTTTGATTAATCATGCTTAAAATAGTTTTGTTATCCGTCTATAGACTGTTTTTGTTTGTAGGTTAGCCTTGTTTAGAGATTCTAGTCCAATGTAGCTTTATTTTCAAATTTTTTGTTCATGTAGATATTACTGGAAGGTATCTTGAAGTTTGCTCTATGCAAAATGGTTTTGGTGTTTGGGGTTTTTTAGTTTGTGTTTTTTTGTTTTTTGGTTTTCTTGGTTTGGTTTTTTTTGTTTGTTTGTTTTTGTCTGTTTGTTTGTTTGTTTTTAACCCAAGAAGAACTAATAACTCTGTGAACAGTCTCAAGGCTTACCTGGAATTACCACAAATGGAGTTAAGGGAAGGCAAGTCGTGTTGTTTGAAGGAAATCTAAATATATAACTGATTAAATATATAGCTGATCAGGTCCATTGCCAGAAACTCATATGGCCCTGTCATTTAATAATGAACATAGTTCTGCTCTTCCAACACTTATGTTTTGACCCATGCAACTATTTGGGATATGAGTCATGTCACCTATTTTTTACTGATTTTGTTGTTGTTATAGCATTGTTCAAATGCCAGTGCTACATAGTTCAATTACTTACCAAACTGGGACTCCTTGGAGTTTTCTTATTTGTTAAGCTGAGTTGATGCAGTGCAAGGAAGGCAAATCAGCATTTTAGTTTTGGTTTTACATAAACTTTTTTTAGAATTTTTCTCAGCTTTTCAGGTGGAGACACAAAAAGGGTGGGAATGGCATGACATTTGGTATGGATTGAATCAGTATTTTTAATGAAACTGCAAGTATAATTCAGGTCTTCTATCTGGTGTAGTGTTTCTGGGGCTTCTTACATGGTATTGTTTTGTGCAATTTAGGAAAATGAGGGCATCATAATCTCCATATTGCAGAAGGGAGTGAAACATGGAATATAGACAAGGAAGGGAACTAGAAAGTCCCTGGAGCTGTATGATTGCACATATATATTCCAAATTATGTTTTAGGCATCTGGTTTGTTGTTGGAGATCTATCTGTGGGTCTCAGGACCAGATTTTATTATTTTGTCAATCAAGTGCCTGCAAAAGGGGCTGTATAGTCTGTAGTTCTTGGCAAGATGATCTTTGGCTGTTTTCAGTGTGCACTTTTTTGTTCTTTTGAGCTTCTGAAAAGCATAAGGTGTCTTGATAAGGCAGTTTGCTTCAAAATTAAACTGTGTAAAATACAAGGGAAACAGACTTGTAGAAAATCCTTAGAGGAAATAACTTGTGACTGCAGCCTTCGTTAGGATCACTGTCAGTGAAGATAAAGCATTTGGGCAGTAGTGCTGCATACACTGTTTTCATGCCTGTCTAATGATCTGATTGCTCTTGGAGAACCCACCCACATGTTCAATAGTGGGAAGAGTAAATTATTGCTAATATTTATTAAATGAAATTTAAATTACTAAAATTTATTAAATGCAAAACAGTTCTCTTGAAATTTTTTGTATGTTACTGGTGTTAAAGCCTGAGATGCTGAACTTAAATTTGGAATAACTGCAATGGTTTTGTTAGTGCTGGACATGTTGCTTAAGAACAGACATTTTGAAAACAGAAGTCACTGGCTTACAAGATAGGTAGGCCCCTGGCCAGAGCTGGGGGAGTTCAGTGTAATAATCTGTTTCCTCTTCTTTTCTGGAGACAAGTTTGCTTGTGGTTTTGCAGGACAGTGGCATGCCTCATTGTTCACCACAGTTTTGCTTTTGTGGTGTTTTGAGTACCTTTTTTTTCCACGCATGTTCTTTTAACGCAAAGTATACAGCTTGCCGTGGCCCATAAGCTGTGTGGATCATGGCTGTTTTACAGACAATATGTTCTGTAAGCCTTAAAACTTGACAAAGGGACTCGCAGACCAAAACTGACTGGCACGTGCTTTTTTTCTCTGGTCTCTTACAGGGAGTCTTATAAATGCATTCTCTGTCTGGAACCTGGATTGCAAAGTCACTGACAGCTTTTATATTTCACTTCATATTGCCTCTTTCTTCATCAGTCACATGAGATCTCTTCAGGCAGCAAAACTGTCTGAAATTATTTGGCATTTTTATCTTCTGGGTAGATCTCCCATCTGGATAGATCTCCCACTGTAAATAGCATTTACTGATTGCAGCATTTTTTTCCTTTTTAAACACTGATGGAGATGTTTACACTGATTCTGTGCACACGCATTAGAAAAGACTTTTAGTGTTGGGCTCAGCACACAACTGCAAAGTTCTTTGGAGTGGTAATAGATTAGTCTGAGAGCTGAAGGCCACATGGAATAATATTTTTCCCCCATAAAGAATGGATTAACATGAGGTAGTATTCCAATATTCGTCTTTGTGTGAAAGCCAGCTGTGCTCACAGCGTGGTGGTACCAGAATCTCCACAAAATTAGTAGCAACCGAGGTGGGGAGGGGGGACACATTAACAGATAGGAGCATCATCTCTGTAAGGTGCTGAAGTTTCAAACTGGAGTGGTGAGCTATTGCGTAATGCATAAAATATCTTGACATCCTTTCTATATGGCAATTTGAACGTGCTTCTTTTTTTTCCTCTTCTCTCCCTACCTTTTTGTCAGTGTTTTCAGGGGATCCTATAACACTGTGAAATATTACCAATTTGCAGCTTCACTTTGGTTTTTTAGAGGTTCAGCATCTGTAAAAGTGACAATTACAAATGAGCTTACATTACTCTAATGCTAGGAATTCTTCAGGCTTCTTCGAGGACAGCTGGTACTGACCAACTAAAGGGCTTGGGTTTGGGCTGTGTAATTCTCTTTCTGAAACTGTAAACAGCCCAGCATGTTGTCCTGAAATGGCCTGAAGGGAGAAAACTTTTAAGGAAAGAGAGCTGCCAATTACAGAAAAAATTCTTGTCTCCATTTTCAGAATTTTCTGTGGTGCCCTGGATAATTAAGGGCATCAGCTAATCTTGCAGTTGTTGGACACTTTTGGTCATCCTGATTAAACCAACCAACCAAATCACCCTTCCTCCCCCCAAAAACAATTAAACAGAACAAAACAAACCCAAAAAGATGACAGAACAATAAGAATCCCTCTTTAGGTGGTCAGCTGTTTATCAGTTGTGATAGTGTTCGTATTTGTGATAGACACTGTTACTGAATCAGTCTGCCACTTGCCTGAACAGGTTTAATCCAGTGAGCTGCAAGTTTTATTTATGCTCAACCCCAAGAAGTATTTTCAAACCCATTGCATTTAATTGAAACTTTGTTAGTCAGATGGCTAATGAGTAGCTATAAATATGGTTGGTACTTCAATGGTTTATCTGCTAATGGTATTTAATAACATGCTATCATTGTTGGACTTACATTTGAGCAAAATGTTTGAAGTTGGTGGGTATCTTTACTTGATTACAGAAAAAAATTGCTCCTTTAACACCCTCACAAAAAAACCCTATACAAACGAAAAACCCAAAGGAAAAAACCCAACAAAAACCCATAACAAAACAAACTGAAGCTGAACACATGTTCCAGTAGAAAGGTTACAGTCTTCCTGCTAAAATGAGTGAAGATAATGCCAGTGTCTACACTGCATCTGTTTCTTCATATGAAGGCTCTGAGTTTCTTTGCCTGCCTGAGGTGTTGCTGAATGTGTCACCAGCTAGTGGAGCAGTTACTGTGTTCAGGCTAATTCAGACAAAGGATAAAGCTTGATGCCCCAAGGGACCCAAGGTAACACGGGAATCTCAGCATCACTCAAGAAGGGTACATTCAGTGTTTTCTGAAGAGATCCCAGCTTTTAAAAATGTTCAGCAGGTTAGCAGGGTGTTGTGAAGACACTTGAGCCCTGGGTTTTCCTTGTTTATTTTTAAAATGGGTTAAAGACATGAGTCAGAAGAAGCTGAAAAAATGAGGGACAGTCCTGAGGGAAAAACATCAAGTTCAAACACTCAGGCTTACATATGAAATGTTTGTTATCGCCAAATTAGTTGAATAAATTAGGACACACATGCAGAGATTCAGATGAGCTGTTTTAAGGTATGTACTTGTTTTTATGTAGTGGAGATGACCTGGCCTTTTAATAAGGTGAATGCTAGAACTTGACTGAGTGCAGTTGTAGGAGTGATCTCCCCCTTTATTTTACAATATGTAAACTTGTACATGGCATAAATAAAGTAGTTTGTTAAACCTCTTGATTTCCTTGTTGCTATTGGACTTTAGGGAACATTAGTTTTTCTGATAGGACTGAAATGTTGCTAGGTTGTCAGAGCTTGTTTTTTCTCATGAGTGATTGGGTTATCCTGCTATGATATCAAGTTATTTAGGTTGTTTATCTTTTACAGCTATTGAAAGGCTATTCCAAACTTAATGTTTAAAGTCTTTTCAAACTTCCAGCTTATTCCAGCTGCAGATTGGTCTTCCATTGGTGTCCTGTTTGTATGTTTATTCTTGGGTTGTTGTAGTCTGTGTTCCTTGAATACACCCATTTTCAAGCTGCTGTTTTCTAATTTTATTAGACAAAACTAGATCTACGGTTTCCTCCTATAAAATAGACTTTTTGTTGCCTGTATCATTCTGAGCTGTCCTTCTCCTCCATGGTGCTTACCATCTGAATCCAGTAATTTCTGAACATGTGTGCCTGGGGCTGTTTGCAGAATCCGGATCAGGATTTATTAGCATTTAGTTAAAGAAGATTTTTTGTTTAGGGATTCCTGTATTATATTGTGCTTTTGGATGTATTGGTACAGTTGTCCTTCTAGGTTTTTTGATCTGGGCTTTTTTAATCTGTACAGTTATTTTTAAGAATTCTCTTGCAGCTTGATATCTTTAGTTTTTGTGTTGCTTTCCAGTAAGAATTTTATTTTGTAGAATAATTCCTACCTAATGTTTGGGTGACTTTCACAGATTCTTAAAAGAGGGCTTATTATACACGGTGGAGTTCAGCTTCTCTAAAATACAGGATCCCCATTCTGTTCACGTTAAACATCAGGGAATTTCCAGCTAGCTCAGCTTCCATTGTGGAGAATTTCTTTTCTAGGAAGAGGGATGCCTTTTCTTGTTAATCACTTCAGTACTCTTTATTTTATTTTTACAAATAAAAACTTGTCCGCCTTATTAGAACTCATTTTCCTGGCTTATCTCTTTAGATAGCTCCTCCCTATAAGCTGCAGCTGTCTTAAATCATCTGTTCAGGAGAGCTTTTCTAGCGAGAGTTGGGAGAGTGGGAGAAAAGAAAATTTTGCTAATGACCATTCTGACATTCTGCTGATGTCATTCAACCATTTGTCTCTTGTGTACATAAACCTTTTTCCCCCTTTATGTGTTTCTGTCTTTTTTAAATTGCTCCTTCCTTCTCTATTGAATATTTATGGTTTTGTTCAGTGTAACATGAACTGAGAAGGATTTATCTTTAGATCTTCACGTTACCAAAAGATGGCAGAGTAGTATGCACACTCTGCTGGGATCAAAAGGTAATAGCATTGCAGCAGAGTTTCTTGGTTTATCTGTCCTAAGAAACTTTTCTGGAGAGGTTTTGGTGGCAAACTCCAATGTATGACACCACTCAAAAGCTGTGTAACTTGGTTGCTATTAGAGTCAGTATATTATTTATTTATTATATTTATTTAGCTTTTTTCCCAGATAATGGGTATTAAAGCTTTTCTTTGCATCTCACATTGTTCCAAAATCACTGTTCTTTGCCACTGTGCATTACTTGGGTGAACTGCTGTTCTAAGAGCAGTTCAGATGATGATGTGCAGGCAATGGAATAATCTTGATAGAGCTGTCCCATACATCATTTTCATGTTTTGTAAGCTGCTGATGGAGTTGGAAGTAATTTGGGTTTGAGGTCTATCAATTGTCTGACCTTTGCAGTGATGATAATGACTGAAATTTGAGTAGTTGCTGGGAGATTCCTCTGTCATATTGTCAATTTGGTAATACTATTCCTCTAGCTTTCAGACACCGTTCCCAGATAGGACCTAAATCTTCAAGGTGTAAAGAGTGTATCTTCATAAATCTTTTTTTCTTTGTTATATACAGCAGGAGATGAAGGGAAGGAGTTTCAAGGCCAATTTTTAATTCTCCATATGTATGATGTGACTAGGGCAGGTGTACAAGGGAAGATCTGGATGCTTTCAAAGTAGTCTTTGGCTGCAGAAATGTCAGAGTGGGGCCTCGATAATGGAAGCAGGTAGCGAAGGCTGAGGAAAGAGGATAGATTTGTCTCTTAAGTCTAGTATTTTTGGGATTTAAAGCTCTTACTTCATCTGGGCAATCAAGGTTAAAGCTGCATTCCTTATCAGTCTCTTATCTTTTTAGGTTTCCATGAAGATAAACAACTGAAATGTGGATAGCCTGTTTGTAGCTTGGTGGTGGTTGTCATCTGGAACCTGCTGGTGTCTCCTCTCAGTAGCTGGTGTGGTGTTGGCAGCTGAGAGCCATGAAGGTTGTCCCAGAAAAGAACGCTGTCCGCATCCTGTGGGGTAGGGAACGGGGTACCCAAGCCTTGGGTGCTCAGCGGCTTCTGCAGGAGCTGGTGGAGGATAAAACTCGATGGATGAAATGGGAGGGCAAGGTAAGGTTGTGGGATCGAGCTGCACAGCTTGATCTTGGAGTGGGGGGAGGGAGGCAGGGATTTGAAATAAGTTGTCTTGTGATTGTGCCTTTGATGTGTTACACTTGATATGCACTCTGGCTCTGTTCAGTTCCTGCAGTGATGTGATACTAGATATGTTCCTGCAGCGGGTTCCCCTTGTTGTCTGTGTGGCTTACAGTTAAAGTATGATCATATGACTCTTGCAACACTTCCTGCTTTGTTGGCTTTTTCAGAAAGTTGAGTTACCAGACAGTCCACGCTCCACCTTCTTGCTGGCGTTTAGTCCAGACAGGTAATTAACTCCTAGTTCGTTCCCTGTTTCAGCAGTCTCCCTACACTTACAAAAGTGAAGGAGGCTTGTGTCCTTTGAGTTGTCCACTCCTGAACAGCCGAGTGAAACTTCTGGTTCCTGACACGCACGGATGGAATGTGTGCAGCTTCCTAATCTCACAGCTTCGAGCATAGTTGGTGTTTAATTTCTGAGGTACCCAGGTGATACAAAGTTCTAAGGAAAAAGGATCTGTGCAGACACCGTGGGATTTCATAAGAAACTAAAGGGAGTAAAGGATGTTTTAATACAACATGCCCAAATGATGTGACACATTCACTGGGATATCTAGGAATAAAGAACAGAGCAGAATGATGTGTGTATTGGAAGCAGAAATGGAGGTGGGATTTCTCATAGTATCACTTGATTTGACAGTGGTTGAGATGGTGTGAAGAATTGGGAATATTTATTTGCCCCAGACTCACTCAGTAGTTTCTTCTGAGCTGCATGTTCACTCTGACGTTCAAGGTCAAGTTTGTGCTTGCAGATTCAGATGAGCTCATGTTTGCATGGACCCTAAAATCTGGCTACAGGAAACTTTGTGACTATTGGTGAAACAGTAGCCTCTTACCCTTTGAGCTCTGTGTGGGAGAGCTGCTGGGTTAGGTGTCAACAGACCCTGTTGAGATGAAGCTAACCATGGTATGATTTTGCTGTATTCTTCTCATGCTAATGTTTGTCATACCTTTTGCATTCCCAGGACCCTAATGGCTTCCACACATGTGAACCACAACATCTACATCACAGAGGTGAAAACGGGCAAGTGTGTTCATTCCTTGGTTGGACATCGCCGCACTCCCTGGTGTGTCACCTTCCATCCCACCATCCCAGGCCTCATTGCTTCAGGATGCCTAGATGGGGAGGTTAGAATTTGGGATTTACACGTAAGTGTTTCCTGAAACACATGTTCCTTTGATATTTGGTGGGTGGTGACTTTTTTTTGGCTGAGTTTGTTTTCCAAATATAACCTAGTAAGAGAGCTGTTTGGAAGCTTTTCTGGGACCTGTCTCTAAAAGCACAGAACAGACCATAGCCATGCTCTTCTGTCTAGAGAGGAGGTGACAGATTCTTCTTTCAATCCTGCCAGATAGGTCATGCTTCTTAACAGTGTCCGTTTCATTGATTACAGTGGTACAGGTAATGCTGGAGAAGTTAGTGCAAGGTGCCTGTTTAGCCTTTGTGAAAGACATGCCATTTGTCATTCCACTGAGCATATCTGAACTGTTCATTAGAGAAGCTGCTACTGTACCTAGTGTGGTGGTTGGCACAGAGAAAAAACATGTGGGCTTATCTGGTTGCTTTAAAATGAAGCATTTTTACAGGTTGCTTGAGACTTACCTACAAAAATACATCTGTGGTCATTGTTTCGAGTAGGGCTACATTCTAAACATGGCACATGACCTTGTATAGGAACAGCTGTTGCCAACAAAGCATGTCACTTCCAATGCTCTAGGCAGCCTGGGAGACATGGCACATACATGGAAGCATAATGATCACAAACTTCATGATAAATTGCTTGTGGTTCTTGACTCCTCACTCTAGGGTGGAAGCGAAAGCTGGTTCACAGATAGCAACAATGCCATTGCATCGCTTGCTTTTCATCCTACGGCTCAGCTCTTGCTGATTGCTACTGCCAATGAGATACATTTCTGGGACTGGAGTCGTCGGGAGCCTTTTGCAGTGGTGAAAACGGCCAGTGAAATGGAGCGGGTCAGGTGAGCTGCTTCTGGGTGAAGAGAATACTTGTGTGTGAAAAATGGTCAGATTTGGGAAGTATGTGTGGGGTTCCTCTGGAATGCTACAGCCTCTGCACTCAGGCAGTGAAATGTTGCTTGCAACTCCTTGACTCAGCTGGTAGAAAACCAGTTCTGTGGACAGAAAGAAAACCAATTGAAAGTAATAGATCAGCTTGGCTGTTCATATTTTTAATAGGACATGTGTCCAGTAAATGCCCAGAATCTACTTCATGTTGATTTGTAAGCTTAGAAATTAATCTTGTTGGCCATAAGGATGAGAGAGCCCAGCAACTGCTGGAAGGGAGTGTTGAACTATTACTTTGGCACACTTGTAGAGGAAACTGCATTGCTGGAAACCTGATGCCTTCTTTTGAGCAATTTAAAATAAGACAATGGTGTGACATTCAAGGCAAGTTAATTTCTCCCTTTGTAGCAAATTCCATTTTGTAATATAAGTGTGTGTATTTGTTTAAATTTTCTGGCTATTTCAATTGATACAGCAGTAATTACTTCCAGCTTTTAACTTTGGTGTCGTGTTGCTGTGGACTATAAAATAGCTGCAATCTTCAGCTGGATAGGTACATTTTGTTGTTCTTAATGTGTAAACTTTTTGACGTCTTTCATAAAAAGATTATGATAACGTAGTAATGTTCTCATTGCAAATATATCATGGGGGGTTTTCTTCCCTGCTTTGTTCAGCTTCCTGTGTCAATGTGGAATGTGAACTGATGATCGATATTCTCACACTGCTTTTGTTTTAGGCTGGTACGGTTTGATCCCTTGGGACACTACTTGCTCACAGCGATTGTTAACCCTTCTAACCAGCAGGTAAGGGGAATGTCAGTACTTGTATTGACTGGCTAATTGTAAGATGCTCTATGTACTTTAGCCCTAGTCTGTTTCTAAGCAGCCCTGTGCTTTTCTGGAAACTTGACGTTTTCTTAGGCTGAGTTCTGTCTCACCGTGATTGCTCACATGAATGTTCTTGTGTTACGTGCATGGCTAGTAAAGTGTTTTCCAAAATGTGTTTGTTTTGCCCTCTCTGTCTGACCAGTGGTGAGACAGATGTCCCAATGGTCCTGCTCTTTCAGTTCTTTTGTGACATTCTTTAGGATTTGAAGCTATTTGAGGTATTAACAATTCTCCCCTTAGCTGCTGACCCTCAGATGCTGATACTTCGGTTTGTTTGACCACCGTATTTTGAAAGCTCAGTGGGCTGTAGGAAGAGGTTGTCTAGATCCATAAAATGAACTTGGAAATAGTCTCAATGGTTTCCTCTGAGTCATGGCCTTTAGGAAGGGGTTTATCACATCCTTTCATCTGTCTGGGCTGGTAGCTGACTTTCTACTGTTTATTTGGAGGTATAGGATTTTGCCTTGAGGTGACTGACCTTTGTTTCCTTCTGCAGAGCGATGAGGAAGTGGAAATCTCCGTGGACAGCACAGAGATGCCTCATTATCGTCAGCGTGCTATCCTTCCATCTCAGCCTGTGAGGCGCACACCCCTCCTCCACAACTTCCTGCATATGTTGTCCTCCCGCTCCTCTGGCATACAGGTGGGAGAGCAAAACAGTGTTCAAGACTCTGCTACCCCATCCCCTCCACCGCCTCCACCACCACCACCTCCGCCTCCAGCCAGTGAGAACACAAGGGCATCTGTCTATAACAGGCTCCGGGAGCGAGTCAGCTATCCCACAGCAGAGTGCTGCCAGCACCTGGGGATGTTGTGCCTTTGCAGCCGATGCTCTAGTGCAAGACTTCCTTCTTCTCTCTTCCCACATCAGGAAAACGCACCCTCCACGTCTTCTGGGGCCACTGGCACTTCCTTCTCCTCTGTGCAGACAGAGCCTTATCAACCCCCAGAGCAGGCATCCGTAGCGCAGGAGGAGCAGGGGATACTTAACAGGCCCTCTGCTTTCAGCACAGTTCAGAGCAGCACTGCTGGCAACACCCTGCGCAACCTTAGCCTGGGCCCCACGCGGCGGTCCCTCAGCGGGTCCTTGGCAGGCCACCAGTCCCGGTACCAACAGTCTGCAAGAGAGATGGCTTCAGGCTTGGGTGGGTCTGACTGGTCCAGGACAGTGCTGAACATGAGCTCTCGGTCCGAGCTGGAAGCCATGCCTCCCCCTAGGACCAGTGCCTCTTCCGTGAGCTTGCTGTCCGTGCTCAGACAGCAGGAGGGTGGTTCCCAGGCATCAGTCTATACCTCTGCAACAGAAGGGAGGGGCTTTCTGGCCCCGGGGGCTGAGGTGAACAGTGGTAGTAGTGCTGGCCCGAGCAATCCGGCCAGCATTCGTAATGAGCTCCAGTGTGATTTGAGGCGATTCTTCCTGGAATATGACCGGCTTCAGGAGTTAGATCAGGGGATTGGTGGGGAGCCCAGCCAGTCGCAACAGGCTCAAGAAATGCTCAACAACAACATTGAGCCTGATCGACCGGGTCCCTCCCATCAGCAGACTCCACAAAGCAGTGAAAACAATTCCAATTTGTCCCGGGGTCACCTGAACCGCTGTCGTGCTTGTCATAACCTGCTGACCTTTAACAATGACACGCTGCGCTGGGAAAGAAGCACGCCTAGCTACACACCAGGGCAGGTCCAAAGCACATTTGAGGGTGTGCCTCCAAATACCAGCCAGGTGCAGCCTGCAGAGAGAACCGAGGGCAGAGCTCCTGCCTCTAGCAGACTGCAGCTGGGCAGCTCTTCCACCCCGCAGGAGGAGAGGACCATGGGAGTGGTCTTTAACCAGGAGACGGGGCACTGGGAAAGAGTTTACAGCCAGTCGGCTTCAAGCAGACCTGGGAATGTATCACAGGAGGCCTTAAACCAGGAAATGCCTGAGGAAAGCTCAGAGGAGGACTCACTCAGGAGGTAAGATACATGCTTGCCCTTCCTCCTCTTTCTTTTCTTAAACCCTTCCCATCTGGTCTGAGGTTTTTCAATATTTTCAGAGTTAAAATTTTTCTCACATGGCCATGTGCTATTTGTGTAGATGAAAATAGAGGTGTTGATGTCTTTTATAGCTGCCATTGTCATGGTGCAGATGGGTTCTGCAGATTGTAAGGACAGAGACTGGACCGCTGAATGGTAGTACAGACAGGCAAAACGATGAGCTCTCACAGCAGATCTCTGGGGTGAACTGTGCTCATGGTGTTTCCTCCAGACCCTCCAGAAGAGTGGAAACACAGGATGCGTTAATGCTGTCCTTTGTTCCCCCGTCACATGTGTGCTGTGTGTGGAGAATCTGCCCAGGGTTGGCATGGAAAACTGAGCCATGAGTAAGTTGTTAAGCTGAAAGGGTTAATAGTAATTTTCTTAGAGTTGCCCAAAGGGGGAAAAAAGTCAAAGCTCTGTGTCAGTGGTTTGGGTGTATGCAGTTTGTTTGCCCTTTGTAAGAGAGCTAAGTTTTGAAACTGGCTCCTGTTGTCCTGAGCTGGTTCGGGACACACTGATCACTGAAAATTTTAGGCTTTGCTGTCTTCTTTTTTGAGAAGGTGATCCTTTTTTTTTGGAAGGATATTTTTTCTTTTGCTTGAATATGTTACAAGAAACAGGACAAGCTAAATTGAACTTGTATCGGGAAAGACCTGTCGTGTGAAAGTGTCTTCACTGGCTTGTGTGGATGATATGGCTACACTGGTACTTTGGATAGGGTTTCCCTACTGGGTTTCAGTTTCACATCTTTTCTGTCAAGTGGTTAATGCACTGACCAGAGGAGAGATCCAGTCTTGCTATTTCTCTGAAACAGATGCTTTGAGCTGTAGAAAAGCAAAATTTCCAAGTTGGATGCAGATGTAACTAAGTAAGTAGGCTTTGTACACAGTAGTGCCGGAGGAAAGGAAATTCTTTCCTCTGTCCTGCAGATAAGCTGATTATACTGAGGCTGAAACAGTGACTGCCTTTCTTGTTGCTGTAGTTGCATAGCAAATAAGTGGTGGTGGTAAAAATTATTCATCTGTTTCTAAATCCTCGCCCCAGTTTTTTTTTATAGCCTGCCATAATGAGAGTCTCAAGCTGATTACATGGTAGCTACTTCTTGGGCCTGAACTTAGCTGCTGTTAATTTAAGTCAGATATCCTCTTGTCCCCTATTAAAGGGGAGAAAAGTAAGAAGGAGCTGACAAAGTTAGCTTTAAAATGGCACTTGAGTAAGTCTTGCGTTATCTTTCTTTTGAATTAGTGGTACATACTTATGTCATCTCCACTGTGTCTCGTTTTCTGGGATGAGTCACTGTAGTGTCAGAAATAACGGGGCAAATAGCCTTCTTATTGATCAGGCAGTTGACACATATTTGGACAATGAGATGTAGTGAGATAGGTAGATACAATCTTTTCTGTGGTAACTGTATAATTTAAAAATGCCCTGAGACATATAATTCAATCCACCCCAACCTGCAAGTATCTAACAACTAGAGTCCTATGACTAAATCTCTGGGTCACTTTGCCTGTCATCCATGGTGCTTGCTGCTGCCTGCTCCAGTGCCTTGCAGTATTTGTGAAGAATTACTTGCCTACCTGGTCACCTGCGCAAACAGGTGCTTTTTTCTGAGACTTCTAATTTGGAGTGTGTAGTTCAATGCATGAGCTTAATTCCAGAGGAATTCCTGTTAAGATGAAACCTTTAGTGAAACCTTTCTGGCAGAGCTTGTTGAGAATCTGCTAGGGACTTTTCCCAGTCTCTGCTTCTGTTATCAGGCCTTTCTAAAGAACAGGCACGGCAAGGGTTTCTGCTTCCATTCTAACTGAAGTTATCTGTAGAGTTCTGAGGTAAGAAGCTGGAAGCAGTGGGCAGTCTGGTATTAAATGCTTGTGGCAATTTCCTTGAAGTAAAATTCATTTCCTTTCTTGTTAAACACATCGGGTGGGCTTGAGACTTTATGAAATCTTTTCCCTTAAAAGGAACCCTGTATGCATTGCTTTATCCCGCAGGTGTAATTTTCTGCCATTCTCAAATTAGCTGTTTATATTTTTCTTTGCAGAACATGGGAGATGAGATTAGCTCAATTGGGTTAAAGCATGGTGCTAATAACACCAAGTTTGTGGGTTCAATCCCCATACAGGCCATTTACTTAAGAGCTGGAGTTGATCATCCTTGTGGGTCCTTTCCAACTCAGAATATCCTGTGAATCTGTGAATGTATTAACAAGTCAGCAAGCACCCACTTAACTAAATTTTGCATAGAGTGAACATCCTCACACCAAGCCTTCATGTCTCCCAGACCTAGGATGTGCTTTCACAATGGGAAGTGCTGTTACCACTCCTGCACAGCAGAGTCCAAAATGTCTATTAACCTTTGTAACTGCAACTGCAGAAGCATGCAAAGATGGGGGCTAAGGGTCCTGAGATACAAGGTATGTAGTGGTGGAAGTGCTGAGGAGATAGAAGGGGGAGGATAAGCCTTCAAACCGGAGAGTACAAGTGGTAACTGCATACATACTTCCAATCAATGTAATTTTGTTACTATCAGCCTCTGGTTAATTCTTAGTATTAGAATCCAAGATGTGCTCCTAACCTGTTTTATAATTCTGTTCTTCTTTGTCTCTCCATTAGATGTCCTCATTGGGCAATTGAGCTCTGTATTCTAAGATCAGCTGAAAAACTGAAGATAAAAATTGTATCTGGAAACTGTGTATGTTCTCATTCCCTGTCGGTGGGCAGAATTCATTCCCTGACGTGGCCTTTCTGGTTGAGAAGTGGCTTTCTGGGAAAACATTGCTATTGAGGGTCAATTAAGTTAATAGGGTAGTTTAGTGAAGACATTTCTTTGAATTCTGTTGATACAACTGTGTCAGCTGGGTAGGGAGAGAATTCTGCTCTTTCTGATGGTACTGGGGTAATTATCTTGGGCTGATCACAAAGGCATTAATAAGCATGTAATGACACTATTCCTAGCTAACAGCTCTGGCACCTCTGTTAGGAGAAGCATGTCTCTGGGAGCCTCAGCAATACAAGCAGTCCTGTCACATTCAGCTTGGCCTGAAAACAGTGTGGTGTTGAGCTGTGTGCTTCTTGAAGTTGTGGTGGTGAGACATGAATTTGGGGAAAGTTTATGGTCTACATTAAGCAAAAGTTTGTGAGACTAAGCTTCAGCTTTTCTGAGACTCTCCAGGCTGATCTCATTAATTCAAATGTAGGAGGGTTTCGCCTGTGGATGTCTTTGCCTCACTTCTAACATCAAAGTGAAAAGAATCTCAGAAATCTCTGAAGTTGCCATGTGAAATGTACTGCATGAAATTGGTGTTAGAAACTATTGGAAAGATGTGAATGAAGGAAGGATAACTGACCAACAGGTGATAGCTAGTTTAATTTTTTTATATCTACATATTAATTTAAAAAGGGGTTGAGAAAGTATTGTATTAATACTTCATCTCAATGAGGGAAAAGATCCTCTAAGTACTTTAAGCCGCTGTTGCTGTGTGGGCCAATTCAGGTTGATAATGAAAAGTTGAATAGGGAAGGAAAGAGGATTCTTCTAGTCAGATGCTTATTTGAGAGGAGTTGGTGCCGCCTTCTTAAGACAGTGATACACAGAATCCTAGCAGTGATCTCTGCTGAAATATATATTGGTTCATCAGTTAATGCTAGGTACAGTACAGTGTGGACTAATAAAACTGATCCAGATCTTCTCTTCGGCTATTTTAGTATGACACAAGTGACATCTACAGAATTAGTGTGGGGTTTTTTTTAGAAAAAATAAGGAATATAATTAGGTTATAAATGTATTTTTGTTTCTGAGTTCTGGCATGGCACCCCAGGCCACAGTATTTCTGGAATGGATGCAAAGAGCAAGTAGTGACATGCGTGTCCCTGCTGACATATTTCAAACCTTATTCTGTGAAACGATTCCTACAGATGGGGAAAAGAAGGAAGAGGAAAATTTTCCTCTGTAGATTTAGCTGCTTACAATATATGAAGGGGACAATTTTGATATGGTTTACCTGATTATTTTGTCTAGAGATTTGAGTACATTGCTGCAAACATGTACTCTGTCTTATTGCCAGGCAGGTTTGCATAAAACTTGTGTTTCACAAGGCAATGCTTATTATCCCTATTCTTCCATCAAGAAACTTTGTCTAGCAATTATGTTAAACTTCTCTAACCACTCCTCTGCACTCATTCCATAGGTCAAATTCTGTAGGCTATATGGTATAAGTAACTCTGTGCCTGTATCTTATGAATGCATAATGTTTTCACTTTGCCTCACCTACTTAGTTTGACAGACAAGATACATTATTGAAGTTATCTGAAAATCTGAGAAGTCTTTTGAACCATCCTGAGTGACACTTTAGTCATTCATACAGGCAGAAAGGAGTGAGCATGTGAGACTGGAGAATTTTTGTCTGGGGACGCTTGTATAAACTGCTTTATTGTGTTTGTGAGTGTATAAAAGGCAGAGTCCACAGTGCAAATATTTGTTTGACCTACCGAAGTTGCATGGCTTACCAAAGGCTTTGGTGTGTTTTAGTCAGTTGGATGCACTGCGCACGAGTGACACGTGAAGAGCAGCTTCCCTGGAACCATGTAACAGAGTCCAAGGACAAATTTGTGTCTTTAGTTTTGTCAGGTCTCATTTGAGGACCCTGGTTCCTCCTGCCCTGTTCTTGCTATGTGATGTGAACCCAGTCTTTTTCTTGAGTGAAGATTGCGTTGCACTCAGCCAGGATGAGAAAGCTATGTATGGGATTGTAAATGTGATCCAGGTGTCAGTGCTGTACATTACAAGTGAGGTTGGCTCTGTTGCTTCCCTTCGAAAGGTTTAAATGCACTAACTGGGATTTCACCTGGTAGCTGAATGTGGATGTTTGTGCCCTGCTCTTGGGAGGCAAGTAGAGGCCAGACATCACACCAGGTGCAGCAGGGTGGAAGTGGTGATACCATTCTCACTTGCCTGGGTAGTAGAGTGACTCCAGCTCATCTCATTTCTCTTCAGTGTTTATGGCCTTTCTGGCAGCACATAGCTCTCCTTACAGCAGGCATGAAAAGAAACACTTGGTCTGTTACCCCTTGAATTTCTCAGACCTTATTTTATATTGCTTTGCTGCCACAAGGGGGTAATGTTGCTTCTGCTCCTTTCTGTCTCCTTTCAGAACCTGAAAGTTTCTGAGTTCTTGTATAAAGGGTAGTTTGAGGACCTTCCCAGCTCCTGAACAGCAGCTTATCTCTGTAGTTACCATACATTTGCAAGTTCTTCAGTGTTTGGAGAAAGGTGTGAATATGGGGTTTCAGATGGGAAGTGGCTCTGATACAGAATGCGAGCAAGGGCGGAGCTTACCCTTTTGGCTTTTTTAAGGGTTTGAAAGAGTTAGGTGTGGATCTGAGGTGAAACAGGTATTTTGTCTTTCTGACATGCAAATACTCATGAGTTAGTGCTGTAAAAGACCTTGGCAACTTTGTAGAATTCGTCTGGACTTCTTACTTACTGCCAGCCAAACCCGGAGCAAACCTTTCTTTGTAGGCTGCCTTGTCAAAGGCTTTGTTTTCATTTAAATGGTTGCTAATCCCCTCAGAATACTTTCTTAATATGGAGCTTGTTTTCTGGAGGATTGCTTGGCAGATGTTTGTTGGAGTCTGGGCAGTCACCTTTTCCACGAGACTCTGTTTATTTTCTTCAAGTATGCCTTGAGCTATTACCTAAATTTTGGGGCTTTTCCATGAGAAGGCAAGGAGTATGTTTGGGGCTTTTTGTGTTGGGTTTGGTTTTTTTTTTCTGGTGCCGATAGGTATGGCTTGCTCAAGGCCTTGAGGGGATGCCTCTTCTGCTTCTAAGTGCAAGACACAGTGCTGATTAGTGGCTGAACTGGGACCAGTCTATGGTTAAAATAGGTTGACAGGGTAGGAGCACCCCCATTCCTGCCCGACAGTGGTCAGTGCTATATATGAAATGGAAAAGAGCACAGTCACTTTTGCAGCTTTTGTTCCTGAGGTCATGCTGGAGCCTGAGCTTCTTATGTGCAGCTCTGGTTTTTGATATAAAGGACCAAGGCTGATCGGATCTCTGCATGTATTGACTTCTGGCAGTTTTCTTACTGTGCAAAACACTGAATGAAAGGGTGTATGTCACTCATATCCGTGCTTTGAAAACTAAACAACCAGGACACTTCCTTGTCCCCTGCCATGGAGAGAGAATTGCCTAGGAAGAGACAGTTCTCTGACTGACATTTACCATCAAAATCAGAGAGTAGTGCTACTCACTTAACTTTTTGGGGGAGAGGAACTAAAGCAGAAGGGAATTAACTTATATGAAGCTACAAAATGTGTTACGTGGTGACGCAGAATACATACCTAGTGTATTCTGCTTGTTGTACCATTCCTTATTTCTCAAAATCCTTGTAGTTACTATTTTTTCCCTAATTGCTTACAGCAGTTGTTGCTTGCTTATTCAAGTATTTAATATATATTGTGGCAGTGGTGTTGAGTTCACAGAGAAAGGGAGGCTTGAGCAGGAGGAGGGCACACCTGAGCTGTGGAGAAGAGGCAGCAATATCCGGTGTTGGCTGCTCAGACTGCACGTTAGTGGGAATGTGGTCTGTGCTAAATCTGAACAGACCTCCCAAGCATAATTTTCCTGACTCCTTTTGTTCAGACCCATTACTTGTGGAAACCTTGCTAGCCTTGTGTCCTGACATTTGTAGTTTGGGCTCAGTATTTTGTTTAAAGTTGTGGTGTAGACCTTACTAGTGCTGTGAAAGAAGGATTTTTCTGTGAAGCCTTGTAGCCTCCATGTGCAGTGTGATAGTTTTGGAAGAGTTTATGCTGTGCTGTTTTCAGGCTTGGTAGGAAATAATTCCAAAGATGCTTTGTTACAATTCTTGAAGATGGTGGTGATAGAAGTAATATCTCAGCAGTTAGTGAGGAACAGTGGGCTAAACAGAAGTTATAAATAGATTTGTAAACAGAGACAAGAGGTTTGGGGTTGTGCTTGGGAAGATGTGCTTGAGGGGAGAAAGCCAGAATGGTGGGGTATGGGAATAATTTCTGTAAATGTTAGCTAGGACACATAAGAATTGAACAAAGACCTAATTTTTCTGTTGCGAACATAAAGTGAAGTGATATTCTGAAGGTGACATGAGCATTTAGACATGATCATTAGCAGTGTTTATGGGTGAGATGTGCAGGCTGTGGACAAACTTGGTGAGTATTGTTTGTTTGGCCTTTACTAAAAATGGAAAAGACAAATTAGTTTCGTCATGAGACTGTAAACATAGCCTGAACCATAGGTGAGACTGCCATGATACCTAAGTTGTCGGTTAATGCCTGTGTGAGCTCTGAGATTGTTACTGTCACCCTTCCAGCTTTGTGGACTTTTTTCCAGACCAAGCCTGCAGTCTCTGTGTGGGCAGGAAAGACTGTTCTATTGAAGTGCTAGAAGTCTGAGCTCTTTAGTATGCTGCTAGTTATGTAGAAGAACAAGTGAAAGAAGTGCCTGTTTTCTTGCACAAATATTCCTTCCCCTGCCTTTGCTAGTTTCCTGATTTAAGAGTAATGTAAGGTTGCTAGAGCCCTTTTTTCTTCACTGAGACTTGATGGGGGAGAAAAATACTTCCGTGTGCTTTCCTTCTCGCAGTAACTAATAGTGGTCACTCCCTGCTGCCGAGTTTCCCTTAGTGCTTTGGAAAGCTGGACATGTATATGCAGCCTTTGCCAAATTTGCAGAAAGGCATAAGCTGCTTTTTCTTTTTCTTGGCCTGAATTTAAATATACAGCAATGACTGTAGCAGACTAAAAGAGATTCTTTTCCCTGTGTTCCTCTTGTAGCAGCTTGACTTGCAAACTAGGCAGGTATAGAAATAACTCTGCTTTCTCAAATACCTGTATGGTATTTTCCCATTTGAACCACTGCCCTTCTCCCACTCCTTTCCTTTGTAGTCCAGACCTAGCAATGAGGAGTTCACCTATAAAACAAATGGGTAAAGTTTGTTCCTCTGCAATCTCCAGGCAACAGAAACCTCTTTCCCTACAAGTATCTCATGTGTGGGAACTGTTCTGAAATTTCACCTGCTGCAGTGTGGCAGCAAGGGAATTTATTGAATTTGGATTAAAATGATGTTTTAGTGAGGATGGAAGAGGTATATGCTTCCAAACAGGCTTTTATTTTTGCCTCTACTGAGATCTAGAGTTGGGTGGCATTTTTGGTTTTTTTGGTGGTGTTTTTATGTGTATGTGTGTGTATATGGGTTTTGTTGTTGGGTTTTTGTTGTTTTGGTTGGTTTTTTGTTGTTGTTTTTGCTTGGTTTTTTGTGTGTGTTTGTTGGGGTGTTGGTTGTTATTGTTGTTTCGGGGAGATTTTTTTTTGTGGGGTAGTTTGTTGTTTTGAGGAATGTATATATGAGATGACTGTAGACCAAAGATCTTAAATAAACACAAATTGCTTAGAAGATTAAAGACAGCTGGCTTCAGACACATAGCTATTTGAGGATACCATAAAACATACCAGTTCTCAAGTTTCCTACAGACAGGGAAGAAGTGTGAATAGCTTCCCTCTCTTGAAAGCCATCCTTTGTTAGGCTGTCTGTCTCCTCTGCTGTCTGCACATAATTTCCCTGCAGCCACCTAATCCAGCTGCTGTAGGGTGGGCAGCATGTCCAGACAAGCTCACTTGACCAGGTACAAGTGCTCCTGTTTCTGTTTTTTTACTTATGTGCCTTGAGTTCATGTAATTGTGGTATTCTGTCTAGGGAATGGTGCTTCGCTTATGATTAATGGAGGTCTGTGACATGCTTGAACTATCTAGCTGTGATTTCTAGAGCTTGTAGTCTGGCTTCAGATAAGTCACATTAAAACAGTGTCTAAGTTTCGATTTGGTGTTGGTTTTTGCCGAGAAACAAGTTTTGGGCAGGCCCTCAGACCTTCTGTTTCAAGCCTGCTTGCTCACCTAAAAGCTCTCAGTAGATTTCTGCACTGTGGGGAAGAGCTGGAGATGTTGGCAGTGTAGTGTGCCTTTTAATTGTAATACAAGCCCTTAAGTTTTAGATATGCATTCATTTTACGTATACTGCATGTGTGCACTCACTCTTCATGCTCTTTAGAAATTCTCACAACATGAGGACAAGGTGCCCTTATCCAGTTATTTGCTCCTTATTACAGAATCTGGGCTGAAGAACTTGCAGGAGGGCAGCATTCATCTAATCTGTGGGCCTGAAGCAAAAGGAGAGAGGGGGATCTGTGATCTGACTCAGTAATACAACTGTAACCAAAACAGTGATGACTCTAGATTTCTCCAGTTGAGCTGTTCTGGTCTGTTGAATAGCTAACATGCATTTTAAACATTTTCCACATACATATTTAACTGATTGCACCAAATGGCTGTTTGTGTGATGATGTAAGTGACCTCCTCCCTTGCTCTTCTTGAGAGAGCACCTGCTGAAACTGAAGGCTGTAAATAAACAGGGTTCATTATCTGCCAGGAAACTGACTCATTTTTCTGCTTGAAATGCATTAGTATCAAATCATTCCCCTGCCTTCCTGAAGTGGGAAGGCTGGACTAAGTGGCTGAACTACACTGCCAGTCGTCTGTTGACCTGACTTTCTCCATTACTCCAGCGTGAACAAGAGCGTTTTAAAGGAGTTGCTTGATTTGTGGTGAGACCTCTGTTTTCATAGCCTTAGAAAACTATGGAGATAACAGTATGGCTTCTGCCCCCTCAAGAAAGACACCTCCTCTTCAATTCCCTGTGGAGAAACATGAGTCGCATGTAATTATCCCAGAAGCTGACGCAGATCTGGGTGTGTGGGTAAGCAGAGATTTCTGCTGTCCACAGAGTCTGTGGTGTTGGGAACTCCCAAAACAAGGAGAATTTGAAGCGCACATACAGATGAAGGTAGGCAGAAGAGCCCTCAGAAGAGTAAAGTTGTCAGCAGGCTGAGGGAGTTCAGTGTATTGGCTAAGTTCTGGCCATGGCTGCAAGCCTTATCATAACTAGAAACCCATATCCCCTAGCTGAATTTTTAGTATAATGGCATGTTGTTAAGAGTCTAGATGGAGAAATGTGACATCTGTCTTCAGCTCCATCCTGTGCACGGGTGTGAATCTGCCACTGTAGAGCAAAGTAGCACATACAGTAACTTGAGCTGATTTTAATTTCTTCTCCCCTCCTGCCCCTCAACCTTTGTCCTTGCAAAATGGAAATGCAAGATCTTTCATTGTTCTTTTTGTATTGGAGTTATTGCCAAAACTAATCAATGCTGCTTGCTGTAGCTGGTCTTGACCCTTTTAATGTCTGTCATGGATGTGTGTTCCCTCTTGCTTGTTGAAATAATTAAATAATCATTCCCCACATGCTGTATGATGAGGACCTCTCCATAATGCTCATTCATCTTTTGTTCTGATGCATGGCCTTTTTCAGCAGGTGAAGTAATAGATTAACAGGGCGGCCTTGGGTCTTCTTAAAAGAATCTGTCACTTTCTGTAAAGCCACCCACCTTACCTGTGAAGAGCTCCAGAGCTGCTGTGTAGCTCCTGCAGCATCAGGTGGTAAATGGAAATTGGAGTTCCTAGTCCAAGAGCAGAGGTACAGTAATAGCACAATTCATTTTGTGGTATTACTTTCTAGTTTAATTGAAGCAAGTTTAAAGGGTTAACCATGTTTTTCTTGAAACTCTGCTCCCTACCTTGTAATTAGGAGAACTCAAATCCCAGTGCTCATTTCTGCTGTTCAAACTCTTACCTACACTTTTTTGCTTCATGTAATTGTGCTCTTTTTCTCTGCACTCCTTCCCAACTTAGCTGAAGCCCTTATGCGCTGTCTCTTTTCTGACAGAAGTCGTTACAGTTTGTTTTCTACAGCATTCTTGCCCAGAATCAGTGAAGGGGAAAAATCACATTCTGTGATAACTTGTGCCTTATATCAAACCTGCTTCTCTGACAGCTCCACACCTCCAGTTGGGAAGGATGTCTTCTCTGTCCCTAGTTGCACCTTCAGAGTTAGCACAAGTTCTTTCCCACAAGCAGGCCAAAGTGTTCTACAAAGGCTGTGTTTGGAGCTTGTCTGTTACCACATATTGCATTTTTGCTTTCCCTGGAGAAAGGAAATTTTCTTGTAAAGGTTGCTCATTGTATGGATTAACTTTTAAAAAAAAGGTGATGTAAACGATGCCTGACAGAGTTTGGATACTCGTAAGAAAGGAAGCCAACTCTTGGTCCTCACTGAGGATGAGTTGTTTGGCACAGATCTGAACAAGGGGATGGAGGAGCTAACTCAGAACTGTAAAAGTGACTGTTGAGGTTTTAATGAGTAATGTTATTTTCAGGTTATTTATCTCTTGTAGATGGTTACAACTATCTTAAGAAAAGCTCAATCCTTTTGTTTGACTATTTTTTCTCTCCTAATCATCTGTTTCTGATCTGTCTTAGTCCAGTCTTGATGCCAAGCTAAATATGTCTAACCATAACCATGTGAAAGCTGAAACAGTCTAGAAATGTTAGCTTAGAGGTATCAGAGCAGATTATGTTAAGAACTTAATTTTAGAAATCATTTTTTCAGGCAATCTTTAGAACTGCATACTGATTGCTTTTTTTATTTTAAGCTTGAATATGAAACTGGTGAAGAGCAATAATGTTTTTCTGTTTGACAAGAACTACAAAACTTTTATGGAAAATGAAACTATGGAACAAAATGCTTGATGGTTTCTGCTTACGTGATTTCAATTTGCTTTTTCAAAGCAGGCAACACAATACAGATGTCTGAAATAATTTTTTCCTATTCTTCTGAGAAAAGGGAAGAGAAAAACACCCAAGCCAGTGGATTGGGTTGTTTGAGATTTTTATTTAAAGTAGTTTTCTAGTGCTCTGTCAAGGCTATAATTGATGTCCACAAATTAATTTGGTTTGGTAACAGTTAATAATTGAGTTCAAGGTTTGAGGGAGGGTATTGGTGTTATTGGACATCGGAAGAATATTCAGCTGTTTTTATGTTGCAGCTTTCTTGTTACCTTTAGGTTATGCATTGCCTGGCTGTAAGAGGAAGATGATTGAAGGGAATTGAGTTTTAAACTGTTGCTATTCTTTACCTTCTTATGAGGAACTACAGGACCACATTCAGAGGGATGAGCGCTCAGGGTTGAATGCTGGCTAGAAATTGGAGGGCTGAAAAAAGGATGTAATATGTAGTGTAATAATTTTCACCTCCAAATGGGCAGTATGCAATATAAAAGTCTTTTCAGGGAAGACACAAAACCAGGGGAGGAAAGTCAGAGGCTGCCAAGAGTCGTCAATATACTTTTGCTTCAAAGGATAACTAGGAATTGCTCTGTTTTAAGCTCTCCTCATAGCTGGAGGCTGGGAGTAGAGGAGGGGTAGGTGTGATTGCTGTCCTTAGAGTGCTTCATTTTACTGGTTTGCCCTGGTTGTTGGTGTAGAGCAGCTTGTGAGGATGGCAGCTGACTGAACACCCTTTTGGTTCTAAGGAAACTAAGCCTCAGTGCTGCTTGTTAACGCCTCCCTTTTGGATGGGGAGGAAAACCCTTCCCTCTGTGTGGCTCAGAGTAGCGTTACTCAGTAATGCACATGCTGTGACAGCAAATCTAAGATGTGGTGTAGGTATTGCATATCCTTAGAAACTGTTACTGAAAAGTTAAATTTGCTGCAGTTAAGTATCTTCTCAAAGCCTGCTGAGACGAATCACTATGTCCCAAAAGGCTTTGGTGGTGATCCTCAACCCCCATGGGGAGAATGGGCGTATAGTCCAATGGCTGATGTGCTGTGAGGAGATGGCTTCGTGACTTTTGTCCCCTCAAGCTGCAGCTTCTGGCATTCACTTCATTCCTGAAAAATATTCCTTTTCTGATTGTAATGTCTTGTATGAATGCACTCTTTGTCTCCCTTGTCTAGAGGCATCCTGTAACTTGGAGTCTGCTTCCTTTACCCCCTTGCTAGCAATTGCTGCAGACCTGAGTTAACAGAGCAAGTGTAGAGCAGCAGTTCCAGAACTGTTGATGTCTGACAGAAAAGGAGCCTGATCTCAATCAGAGAGTTGAGATCTCAATGCTGCTCAACAGAGGCAATTTATATCTTGTAGTAGTTTTAATAAAAAAAAATAAAACCAACAAAAACTACAGTCCCCCTCCTCCTAATTTAGCAAGCTGGGACAGAAGCATCTCTCAGGGTGAGCAGAGTTAATCTTCATCATTTGGAGGATTGACTGACAACCTGGAGGATGATAATGTGTGATTTTTCTTTTTCCTGGTGAGCGGGGGAAGAGAGTAGAAATTGCAGTTTCTCTGCTAATTGTACTTTAGATGTCATTTGTGACAATTCCATATTGTCTAGACAGAGGTAGTGGAGCAATTGCTTCCACAGAGCGTAGTGTTAGCCTGTTATATATCTGGATAGCAAAAATGGGGGATGTGGGAGAGGAGGAGGTTGCTGTAAGTTGCAGAAAGGATTCGGGAGTCAAGCGTGATCTACTGAAATATTTCAGAAGGAGATGCAAGCAATATGCATCTCTCTTTACATGCTTCTCTGTTGGAAACTTAGATGTTTAATGGCTAGAAGTTTACTGTAACAGAGCTGCTTCTGTTCATCCATGGATTATGTTTGTCCTCCTTGGCAGAATTGCTCCCAACCTTACATTTACTGTCGTAGGATATTGGACTACCTTACACTTAAGTTTTACTGAAAACAAATAGTCTGTGTCTCTTTTGGGATTTCGGGTGCCAGAAGCTATGAGTGTGACACCTAAGACTTGGTAGAGTGCAGCATGACTTACTTTAAGAATATTTGTCTGTGCCTTCCTGAGGGACAGTAGGTTACACCACCAATGTCACAGATGAGACACTTTAACGATTACAGCAGTGCATGTATTATTGAACCCATTTGTCAGTACCAAGTACATTTGGATTTGTAACTTTGGGTCTCAAGGGCTAAGTCTAGAACGAGTTAGTTAAATAATGGATTTTATTTGTGCTTAGTACTCTGCCTCAGTACAGATATTGTTATTCTCTGGAGCATTAAGCACAGAGATTGTCTTTCTGGATCTCATGAGATTGCTTGTTGCCTTGTTTTCGTTTTTTTGCCTCTTATCTGTATTTATATCCTCACGTTCATTGCTCTGTGATCTGAGAAGAGGCACAGTTGTAGGATAATTAAGATCTAATCAGATTTAAAATCAGCTCTCACTTTTAGCAGTTAACTGTTAACTGAATTAATTATCTTTGTCCACGTGATGTGAATGTGGTCCTAGTATGTGACTTGTGTGCCTCAGTGTGAGGTAGTGCAGGAGCTTCCAAGGTCTTGGCAGGCTTGGAAGGCTCTGCTGGAAAGGCCATCTTAACTGAGTCCGTTCAACTCGGGCAGTGCAGCTTCAGAGAGGGTTCTGAGGAATGTATTTAACAGTGTTTGTCATCCTGTTATAACCCTGTAACTACTGGTCTTTCAAGGAGCTCTTCTGGTAAAGGAGATGATCCTGCAGCAGCAGCTTCTGTTGCTGCGTGGGATGGAGTTGCTTGTAGTCTGTTCAGGTAATGTCACAGGGCTGTCAAAGCCCAGAGGAAGTCTGTTTACCTGGATTTGGCAATCCTGGGGCTCAGGCAACTGTTGGTTAGTGTATTACCAAAGTAGCCCATACCATACCAGTTCTTATCTGAGGTGCCAAGTACTTGCTATAGCAAGACTCTGCAACTATTTATTTCAAGGATCAGTTGCAGTGTAGTGGTGAGAACTACAGATTCCTGAAAATGCTGTTCCCAAGCCAAGCAGAGGGTCTCCTGCAGACCCACACCAAGTTACAATGATGTGTGCCCTGCTCCTGCAGCCTTGTGGTGTCCTCTGGTTTGTATATAGTTTGATTTCTTTCAGCATAGCTGCTGGATGCTTTCTGAAGGTGATCCCTCAAAGTCAATGATCATCTTGGGCAGTTGCTAGTCTTTCCAAAAGTGAGAAGACAAATATGGGCGGAGAATACCAGGAGACTTCTTTCTAACAGAATTTGCTACTCTGTGCAGCATGTACTGGTCATCTTCCCTTGTAGCTTTGATTTTACTGTGTCACTTAGTGGACAGATGCTAAAAGGCTGGGAAAGAGGGTGGGATGTGTAATGTTTGGGCACCAAGACTTTTGATGGGCATGAGTTTGATGATTATTTCTGTGTGCATGTTATCAGAACACCATAAGCATTTTTCACATCAGGAGGCATCTTCTGTTTCTAGGGCTGTGGCCCTGCCAGAATCCACATGCTCTGGGAGCTCCTAGCTCCTTCTCCTTGATTAGCTCCAGTGATCAGGCAGGATGTTCCACTAAGGTGGCAGCCATATCTAGGTTGCTTGCAAAATACTGTTTTTGGAGCACTCTGCATGGGCACCTTTGAAGAGCAGATTTTTTAAAAGCATGTTGGTATTGCAGTGACAGTAACCTAGTCTCTGAACTCTGAGGCAGTGGTTTAGAAAGGGCCAGCTGCCTGAGCAGGTAGAATATCCCTTTGCTAATTTTGATCTGTCTACCTTTCTCTTAGAAGGAATTAAAGCAGTTTATATATGATGCAAGTAAGAGGTAAACCTGTATACCTCACAGCTATGGGGCTTCAGGTGTACCTCATAAAGCTGTAGCACTGTTTGTTCTGGATTGGCTGCTTTTTGCACATATTGGTATATAGTTGGAGCAGAAGGAAGGGTTTGATAAGACAGGATTGAAGTATAATGACTTTTTTGGTAGCCAAGGGATTCATAATACCTAGCAGTGTTGAAGGTTAGAGCTTTTGACTCAGTAACCTAGGAACCAGGGGAATTAATTAATCTCAGAGTTTAAGAGATTTAATAACTGTTCTTGAATATGACAAATGGTTGCCAAACAATTTTGTGCCAGAGAGGACAGGATTTCTTGCCTTGTGTAGAATCCTAGTGCTTTACAGCAAGTTCTGAATTTCTCAAACTGACACACACCTTTCCAGCTGGGGAACTGATGCAATCTCTTGCTGTTTTCTGTATTCTAGATCTATAATGTCAAATTGAAGTAATTTTTTTTTAATTGCTGGAAGGCAGTAAAAATTTTTCTTGAGATCCTGATGGGTGAGCTGCTGCTAGAAAAAAAGATGTCTCATTTGCAATTCTACTGTCTTTATGTGGCTAGAAGTGGGAAATTGGGTGTGGATTTTATCTGGTCCTCCTTCCTGCTTCCTGTATTGATGCTTGCTGTTCTGCATTGCAAAGACTAACTGATTATTAGGAGTGTGGGGCTAGGATGGAAAGATTCAAATCCTTCTTAACAGTTGTGTGTGAGTGAATAAAACAGATGTGGTGCTGGACCTCTTTGACTTTCAAACCACAACCATTTTCATTAAGTTCCAGACTGGAAAACAAAATTTAGCAGGAGTTCTGAGGCAGAAAGACTTGAAAGGGAACTCAGCAATCTTATCAACTTTGGGAGTTGGTTTTTCCACTTTCTGTACCTAACCAAATCCTCTCTCTTATGTTAATCTAATGGCTGCAACAGGCCATGAGTCAGTCTTGAAACAGTGCTGTCCTCTGGTTTATGACAGAAGCTAGATGGAGGTGCATGTAGAAGCCAGGGTGGAGGACATGTTCCTGCTATATACTTTTGATTCTTCTGCCTTCATGACTCAGTCTCACTTCTCATATATTCAGGCTGTCTGGCTGCATTTGCATATATTTACTTCTTGACTGAATATTTGGTATCTCTCCCTGTGGCTGATTAAAATAGAAAGGAAAAGAACTATTCTTTTTTTTTTTTTTTTTTGTAGCTGAAAACCTCTCTTTCAGAGCCTTGGGACTAAGATTCAAGATCTTAGTGAATAAATATCAGGGGTGCCCTTAAAGTCCATATGCTAAGGTGTGTTCTTTGTCCCACGCTCCATGGCCCATTCCATGCGTAGCCACTGGTAAGATTTTGAAAGATGGCCATTGCAGTGGTAGCGTTTATGGACCTGACAAATGGGGATGGATTGTCTCCAGAGAAGTGACATCTACATCTTTCTCTTGGAACGTGGAAATGGGTATGGGACCATCCTTCTTCCTTACTTGAGATGTTTTTTCTTCGGTGCAGTGAGGATATAAAACTTTGAATAGCTGTGTGGTGAAAATACTTAGGCCATCAGGGAGTGGTTCAGTATGTTGCAGAATTCTCTACACTAGCGATGGAAATAGTCTTAAGAGGTTTCAGAAAGTAGGTCATACATAGGAGGGATGTTCCTGAATGGTCTTTGTCATTTGTTTTTACTTTCCAGGAGGTTGCTGGAATCTTCCCTCATTTCGTTATCTCGCTATGATGGAGCAGGATCCCGGGAGCATCCGATCTACCCAGATCCAGCCAGGTAAGATCTAAATGCAGTCTAAAGGCATTTAAGTTTCATATGCAAAAGCGTAACTTCAGTGTAACTCACTGAATCCTCTGGCAGTGGTTCTAATATTGGGCTTATGTCCTCTTTAATGACTTGCCATGGGGACAGAGAACAAAACAAGTGAGCAGATGCTGTGAAGTCTGAGGGGAAATGAGGAAAACAGGAAGGAATTACTGTTGAAGTAGACACAAAAGGATTCCTGAAATCATTTGGGATGGAGAACACTAGGTGGCAAGCAGGTCCAACAGTAAATGAGATACATCAATGTATTAAAAACCTCTTTTGAAGAAAAATGAATTAAAAACCAAATAGTCTATTCAGGAGAAAGAAGGAATGCAGTAAAGGCAGTTAGGAGCTGGTGTGAGCAGACAATGTGCTTGGAAGCATGAATTGTCTCCATAAATGTATCTGTACAAGACAGAGCATAGCCAGAAGTTTATGTATACTTAACTAAGAACAAAATACTGACAATTATTTTTGAAGAGTCATGAATCATTGACATTAGACATAGAAACACCTGTAGTGCTGCTTAATCTTCAAAAGAGGTGGGAGTGTTTCAGAGAACTAGAAAAAGCAAATGTGGCAGTTATCAAAAATGGAAAGAAATGATCTTTGCAGTTTCTATTTAGTGTATTAAGAAAGCAACAGATGGGATAATATGACCCAAAGACTCTGTCAGAAGAAATGATAGAATCGTGAACAGCAAGCAGCTTTGGAAACTTTAAAAGAATAAATCATGACAAATAAGCTTTCTTTAGATGGGTTTAGCAGAGCTATGAATGAGGAAATTCACTAGGTGTAAAATATATCTGATTTAGCCTTTTGGGGAACCTCTTGCATAGCTGCATGAATTGAAGGCTACTAGGATTTATCATAAGAGCGTACAGAAATACCACTGAAAATTAAATCTTGATTGCTGAAGGAGGTTTGTTGTTTTGTGAGTTTGGGGGGTTTTTTCATCTTGTTGTTTTCTTCATCATTAACAACAAAATCTGCATTTTTATACAGATGATATTCTAAGTTCTGAAATAAAAGGCTGTGTTGCAAACTGACCAGATGGTATAATTGTGTTGGTAAATAACTCCTTGCTAACTGTCTCTGTAGATGAAGCCTTGTAGAGGTGAAATCTTATATTTGGCTTTTTTTCCATTTATCATGAAAAAAGTTGCTTTGTAAAAATAATTCAAAGGTTCAGGAATGTTGTAAACAAACCTGTAGTGAGGTGAAAGTAAAATGGAGTGTGCTGCCTGTATGTAAGGTCCTTGGGAAACCAACCTAGGTGACTGCTGAAGGTCTTGCAACTGCATGTCAGAAGTGCTGATACATGTAAAAGCTTCTAAATGGCAGTTGATTAAATGACAGGTAAAGGGATTGATTTACCTGGAAAGATGAAGGTTATATTCTACAAATGTTAATTTAAAGCTATTACTACATTCTGGTTAATTTATGAGCGCCGAAATCTGCTATATTGCTGGAAATGCAGCATTCCTTATTTCTGGAATGCCTTGTCCAAAACAGGCAGATTGATGGAGCAGAGATTTTAAGAACTGATTCTAGCTCTCTGGGAGCTGCCTTTAAAAAAAAAAAAGGAGGCCCTGCCTAGGTATCTGAATTCTCTTTTTTCTCTTCTGTCAGATGTCTGCTGTGATGAAGCTCAATAAAATGTATGAAAAAGGATCAATGCCTGAGACATTTCATAGCATAAGGAGCATTGTAAAAAATTTTTTCTTCTTGAAGCCATTTTAGAACTGATAGAATGCTCTTCATATGGCAGTTCAAGTAGTTTTTAGGTTGTGGTAGAAGCTGTAGTAGCTTGAGTTTATAAGGAGCTTTTGAAGAGAAGTCCAGTGTTGAAACTCTTTCAAGAGGATTAATTTGTTCCAGTAAATATCACTGTCCTTTTCAGAGGACGAGATTCATAGAGGCGTAATCAGTACCAGCTGGAAGTTTGAGTGGGATAGGATTAGAGTCTTCTCCCATAAACCTTACTGGTGTGCTAGAAGGATATTTTTAACTGTCCCTTTAACTTGTTAGAAATTTGAAAAGTGATTAAAAGGAGTGTTACTGCATTTTGAAGGGTTTTTTTGTAGCATCATAAGTTCCAAATGTAAAGTAATGTGTTTGAGAAGTTAAATAACAAGGTGGAAAAGTGACACAAAGGTGAAATAAACACATCTATGTCTATAAATAAACACGTCTGCATGTGTTTATGCATTTTGAATATATATTAAAAATATATACATCCTTAAGACCAAGCTGTCTCCAATGGAGTCTTTTTTTTAAGACTACATAAACTACGTGATCTGAAAAATTTATTTTTGAGACTGTGTGTATGTGTGAGTTTTGTTTCTCCATTTACTGTCTGTAATGGTGCTATATTTGAATAACCTAGGTCAGCAGTGAGGCGGGGAGAATATTTTTTAAGTTTCCTCAGATATAAAATGAATATTCTGATGTTGATTGCAGTGGTATTTCTCAGTGGCCTTACTGAACTTCTCTAAGGTCAGCTTGGCTGTTCTGTCATTCTCCACAGTTTCTAGATGTACTGAGCTCAGAAAATAATCTGCAGAAGAATCAAATAAAGCTATCATCAAATAACACCTATGGTAATGTTTTTTAAATAGAAACACTCAACAAGATGCTCCCAGGCTGCATACATAAAGCATGGCAGGAGTGTTTGTTGGATATGTCTCTAGAAAAAAATCTACGTAGGTAGAAAGTACTTTATCCCTTACACCTTTCTCTTTGTGTATCAGACTTCAGCTTCTTGTATGGTCTTCGGAGATCTTTTTCAGTCTGCTGAGTGTACATACCTTGTGCTGTCAGGAAGCTGAATCTGGCATCTTGTCATCTGTTATGGCCAGTCTTGATTGCCTACTCTTTCTTCTAACAAGTGTCACTATGTTGTTTCTTCTGGTGTCCTGCATAATTTTAGAAGACTGCTAAATTCATTCTTCATATTCTTCTATAAAGTTCTCTCTTGGTGTGATACTAGAAGGAAGTTTCAATGGTTATGCTGCTGGACTGCTGAGACCACTGTTCATTATTTTCCAGTGTTTGCCTTGTTTCCATGTTCCTCTTTTTTCTTTCTGTCCACATTATGCCATAGATTTATTTTCAGGCATGCACAAAAGCTTTGGCTTATGGAAAAGCCCAGAGAAGAGAACAGCTCTTCATTTATGAGTGTGCATCTGTAATGCCTTACCTTTTGTACTTGGCCTATTAAGTCTTATGGGGTGTGGAGAGAAGTGATGTGTTTATCCAGCAAAGCTGCCTTCTTTATGTAAGCATGAACAAATTCAACTCATTAAACAGTGCATGAAAAATTCAGGAGGAATCAAGCTGAATTGTGTCGTTCCTCTTACCCTTTTGATGCTTATTGGCTTAAGTTTTTACACTCCTGAACCTACAGTCTGTCTCTTAAACATGTGCTCACCCCACATCAGAATTCAAGTCTAAACAAATAAGGCTAATGAAGTGATAAATCAAGCTGTGTCTGGATTTTAACACTGAGTAACTGTGTCCCAGAAAGCATATGCAAGGGCAAGGAGCTGTGGATATGCACAGGGTAGGAAAAGAGAGAGTATGTTTTACCTGCATAGCATCAAGAGAGTAATAGTGGTGTGTGATAGCTGATGCAAACAAATGCTAGGTTATGCATGAGAGAAAATTAAGAGTTAATTACAGAGAAAAGATTTCCTTTCAGGTGGGATGCAAAGCTTTTAAAGCTCAACTTAACATATATCTAGTAGATATGATGAAATTGCCACTAAAATCCCTACCATTGAGATTACAAAATAGTTAAAGCTCTGAACCTTTTTTTCTCCTGCTTGATATTCTATGGTACTCCATAAGTACCATCAAAACAACAGCACTTTCCTTCAGTGTTTATTTGAACAGTGCTGCTGTTTGGCGTTGCAGGCAGAGTTCACATTGGGACTGGGCTTGGTTCTTATAAGCAATGCTTGCTGGGCTTACTTGAGTGAATTGGTAATAAGTGAATCAATAAGCGCCTAAGAGTCCCGAGAAACAAATTCCTCTGTGCTGTGGATGAGCATTTTGTCTGTAGGTACTCTGTGGTGCTTCTGTTTGCACAGGGAATCACGTGGGAGTGTAGTGTATCAAGAGAAAATTACTTCTCCTTGCTTTCTTTATTTACTCTGTCTTACTCACGGATAAAATACAAACAGTCAATTTTGTGATAGGCTGTTTCTGCCCTGGCACTTGGAGTTCAAAAGGAAAAATAGGACTGGCTGTCATTCTAGACTTACGTGATAAGTATGTGTGTATCTTTTTCTTCCTCAGGTTGTCTCCTGCTGCATATTATGCTCAGAGGATGATCCAGTATCTTTCCCGGAGGGACAGTATTCGACAACGCTCTATGCGATATCAGCAAAACCGTCTCCGCTCTTCCTCCTCCTCTGCTTCCACTTCAGAGAACTCAAGCCCATCTGTGGAGGGAAATGATCTGGAATTTGAAGATTTTGAGTAAGTGTGTGTGCTGCCTTGCCTTCTTGCTTGAGTCTGCTGTCAGCACAGGACTGCTTTCTGGTTCCCTACTGTTTATCAGTCAAAGACACCACAGGCTTCTTGTAGGAACAGGTTAAATAATTCGATCAATAATTAGAATATTGATTGCTAGAAATAGGTGTTGTAATTTCTGTTGTGAAAATTAAGGATGCTGTAGGCTACCTTCAACATGTTAGGCTATCTCAACCACACTTAGAAGATTGGTTAAATAAAGAAAATTTTCTTTTTCTCCCATGGAACAGATGGGGAACCAAGAGTTTACTAGAGTTGTCAAATCCTGAGACAAGAGGCTTTGCGAGACTTAGTTCATTGGTCTAAGGCTGTAGGAGATAGCCGAACATGTCCTGTTGCTTTTACTTGCTCTATCTCTGTAGCGTTGTCAGATTAGCTAACGTTCCTGGGACTGGGTTTTTCTAAGGTTTAGTGATTGTGAATCTGTGTTAAGGCTTAGTTTCCTGTAAGGAGATAAGAAGGCCTCTTGTTTAAAGTGAGGAATGACTCTGCATGCAAATCTTTGAAGAATCTTCCTGTTAAATGCTGTATTTCCTTCTGAGTGGTTCTGCTGGCAAACTTTTAAAGTCTGTTCTTCAGCATCTGCCTTTGGACTTCCAATGATACCTAGTGTAATCCCAGCAAAAAATTTATTGCAAACCCTTTTCAATAAATGGAAGAGTGTAGTAATGTATTCTTTAGATAGCATGTAGACTGAATGCTCAGGAATTTAGATTAAAATCCATTTTAGCAGCAAAGAAAACATAACCTTTCTAGCCTGTCTTCAGTAGTTTCCTTTTAAATATGGGATTTCCCCTGAGTCTTAAGTATTTCACAGAATTTTCCCCTATTTGTGTATATTGCAATTAAAACACAGGATAATTCTGAACATGGTTGTAGAATAGTCTGTGGTGGTAAGTGTAGTAGGGAGGTGTGTTTGGGAGCTGTGAACTCCTCAAAAAATCTGGGTTGTTATGTTGCAGATGCCAGCAAAGGATGCTGTCAACTTCAATACTATTTAATTTACATATTCACTTGCTGCAGTGGCACATACTTGAGATGATATATCGTTAAAGCTCTATGTCTTTTGTGTCAGGGTGAAGTCCCTTTATGAAGGACACTAGTAACCCTAGCTATTTCCAAAAGCAAGATACTATATCCCTTTCTAACTTTTTAAGTGGTGGTAGACTATTTTTTTCTTAGAAAGTTCTTCTCTGAAGCTGTCATTTCATGCTCCAGCAATTAAATATTCTGAAGTACAGGGTGAAAGAATGTCTTTCCCTCTCATTATGGTTCTGTTTGTGTAAAATGTAAATGAGGGGAGATAATGCAGACGAGTCACTGCCTAATAGCTTTTCTCAAGCATCTTTGTGGTCTGGAAGAGCAGAAATCTGGTGGCTGCCGGGCCCGTTTTTGTGAGGTGGATGTGTTGCAAGGATAGACCTTATTATTTCCATTATTCCATTTCATTTGTCTGGGGCAGCTTGTTCTGCTGGGAAAATAAAAGATGGTATGTTCTTCATTCACAGAGCCAGGCAAATGCCTGCAGAGAAGTGTGTTCCCCTGCAGATAATGTTCACACAGTAAGAGCCCCCAGTCAGGGAAGCAATTCAATCAGCCATACTAACATTGTCTTTCATTTCATACTGAGCAAAAAGAAGTGTTTATTCTTTAATGTGCAGTGGCTGAATTTGTTGGTTGAATATTTCATACCGAATTCTGGTCTGTGCATTCAAGACCTGCTGTCTTTTTACTTCTCTGCTTCATTATTTCTCCTGGCTGATTAGAGAGGGCTGCTGTGCAGGGGTCCTTAAAGCTGGAACTTCTCGTGACTCATTTGGTTTCTTCTGCTGAGACTTCACAATTAAATGTCTTACACAGAGTTCTTACTTCCCCTTTTGGCTCCTGTATTCCTCCTTCCTTGCTTGTTTACCTGTGCAGTTGTGTGTTACTTCACAGATGATTTTTCTTGCCAAGGTTTAGATGCTCTGACTTCCCTGTGTCTCCAGATCTGATATAGGGAAGGGCATTGCTACTGCAGCTCATGCTTTTCTTCTGGAATGTAGTGGGATTTTGTTTGTTTGTTTGTTGTTGGGTGGGTTTTTTTTTTTTTTTTTTTTTTTGTTTTGGTTTGGTTTGGTTTGGTTTTTTTGTTCGTTTTTTTGGGGTTTTTTTTACGTAAAGCCAACAAATTGCCTTGATACTTTATCTTTCTAATCTGGTTAATGGAATTGATAAATAATTTCTATCCTTTTCCCAGAGAGAGGAGGAAGATGTAAGGGACGTTAAACACCAGCTTGTTTTACTATACATGGAGCTCTGGGCAAGGAGTGAACCCTGTGCTTGTGCGGGGTGCCGGGGAGACAGGCCTTCCTCAACTTTCGTATTTTGTGGGATTTAGAGGGTTTTTTTCTCCTCAAAAAGTAATTTTGTCTTTTTTCAATTTTGTTTACCTAATGGTCTAGTAAGTGGCATGAAAAACTTGGCCTGTCTTGTGTGCTTATGTCCTCTAAATTTGAGTTAAAGCCTCACCTATGTCTCAGTCAATGGTGAATTCATTCATAAATGCATTTAGTTTGTGATGGCAATAGTGGTTGTATAAGAATGTGAAGTAGTATAAGAACGTGAAGTAGTGTTTTTTATAGGTGTTAATAATATCCTTCTTTGACACCAGCTCTTATGGATAGGAGAGGAGGAAGGAGACAAACTATACCTGTGTTTTTAGGTCTAATAAGATGTTCTCTCTACATGTGCTCTGTGTGTTTAACTTATCACTGTTGTCATCTTACTGCTTATTGAATGCAATTGTCAACTGTAAACTTAGTCATGTCTGCATGAAGTATCTGATACAGTTTGTAATACATATATAGATTGTAATATTAGGTTATTAACAGATAGATTGATACGAGTGGGTTTTAAGGTTAGCTTTAGCAGAATCCTAAGCTAAAATAAAAAAGCTTCCTGAGTTCTAGAATAAGAATCTCTGAATGGAGAATGACATCACGTCAGTCTTACAGCATAACTGGTAGAGTCTTTACAGACAAATTATACATGTTGAACTTCCTAATTTCAAGGTCTTATTTGAGTGTCTTATGTTTGCATCACAAAGTGAATTTAGATTTTTAGAGCTGAACTATTTTATTTTGACTTTTTAAAGAATTTTGACTAGGTCTCTTATATAGACTTGCTTTAGTCTAGAACAGCTCTCTGATGCTGAAGGCTGTGGGTGATTATTCCGGGACTCCTTGGATAGTGCAATCAAATTTCTTTTCATTTGTAATTTTAAATTTGTCACCATAATCAGAATGTGAAGGTGTTTCTGTAGATGGGTTTTGGCCATTTATGTCCCTTTTTGTCTGCCGTAACTGTGGGAACAAATACAGAAATACAGGTTTGTTTGATCTGTCAGACTGAAAAGCAAATATATAGGACAGTGCACCAGCTCTGTCTGAAAGCCTGAGTCGAACCCTTCACTACAGTTCTATAAAGGCTTTCAACCTAAGGCTAAAGGTGTGACTGTGGCTGACTCCTCTGTCTGCTTTACAGAGTGGGCTGCCTGACAGAATATAGATATGAAGGAGCTTTCATGTCTCCAGCTTTTCGCTGTTCTCGTCTGTCCTTTTTCCTTCCCTGTTAGGAGGATTTGTGCTGGGGTGGATCCACTCAGTTGTGCCATTTTCACAGGCTAGGAAGGTCTTTATTGTGTGTCTATAACAGGATGGGCTTTACCTCGCAGGCTTGAAGTCTTGTTTTGGTGCTTTTTTATTTTTAGTTTCTTTCAAAACACCACTGAGCATCCAGACAGAAAATATGAGAACTGTAGGCATTGTTTATCTGAGACCATAATGGACCTTCTGGCTTTGTGGAAGCAGGCTCTTGCTTTGCAAAGATAATTAATCACTTAGGGAAATCTTACAAGATTCAGGGTGATGTTATTTGGCATTATTTCTCACCTTAAAATCCTTTTGTCTAAGGCATGTTCTGGACTAGTGTTGTGGTTTCTGAGATGGGCATCTTGCAAGGGTATCCTCCTGAGTACATAAGATACATGAGTATCTGTTGTACTTGCCTCCTGCCATTTTTGGTTGCTTTATTGATACTTTATTTATTTGGCAAGAACTGCAAATCTTTCAAGCCTCTTGCCTTGAAAGGTTCTAAGATCACAACCTGCCAGCAAACAGCCACTGTATTAAAGCTGCAAGTCTTAATTCCAGTATCTTGTGTGTCATTTTCATTCATTTTGGAGAATAGTATGGTAGATTCTTTTTGGCCTCTTTTATAGGTGAAAAGTTTGGTTTGGAACTCTGGTTTGTGTCATAGTTAGTGCCGTACTTCAAGCCAGCATTATGGTTTAACTTTTTTATGTATTAAGGAGAAAAGTACATATCTGATTAGGCATTCATGTGAGATATCCAGGCAATCACCCTTCTTTTGGAAAGTCTTCATTTAAGGTGTATATTGTTGCTAGCTTCTTTATGAACCTTGACTGGTGCGCTGATACTTGACAATATTAATTGGTATATTAATTGGTCTGGATGCATTTGTGTCTGAACTAACATTATGCAATGGGAGAGAAAAGGGAAGATAATGGCTCGGGCAATGTGGTTACTCAGTAGTGTGTGCTTGGGTAGTAGGTTTGGTTTTGGATTCTGTTCTCTGTATTCCTCCTCAAGTTGAATGGTAGAAGTGAGTTTTGAGGAGGGATTTGTGTGTCATGGTGAGAATAAGCATGTGATTTGTTTGATGGCTGAGACAACAAGATTTTGGAAAGTTTGACTGAAGGGAGAGGTAGGAGATTTTTCAGTTACTGAAATAACTTCTTCCTTATGCTTGTGAAGGAAGTCCATGCTTGTGTTTAAATCCAGTCTCTACCGTTTTAGTCTGACTGTGTCACTGTTTGCCAGAGCCACAGCGCAATGGGAGCACTAACCTGCAGCAGCGCAATCAATTCACAGTGCACCTGCTGACTTCCCTCAGCATACCGACTACTAAGAGCACATGGGTAGAACTCTTACTCTTTTAGTAAAGTCTTGGTCTTTATTGCCCTCCTTCACAGCTGTCCACTGTGCACTCATGTATTTCAGAGTGTTTTCTTTCCTTTCTGTAACAACCTTCAATTTCTGTAAAAGAAACTCCTTCAGATAGTAGCCAGGTTTTCTTAGCAGGAGAGAGATTGGAATGGTTAAAGCTTTTTAACCATTTAACTTGTTTAAAGTGTTTGAACAAGTATACAGCTTTTGATCTGCAGCTCCAGAATGCTGAGACAAGGTCTGTCATTGTGGAGAGAGAAGCATAAGGAATCCCTGAGGTAAAGAAAGAGGTTTACTCTGCTAGGGGTCTGTAGGTTAAGGTGACACCTTAACGAATGGGATGCCAAGTGTTAAGCTCTCATAGGGCATAGTGAAGGTGGAGAAGAGAGATGACTTGATTAATGGTAGCATTTTGTTGTAGAGGTATCATATCCAAACCACGGGATTTTTAAAAAGCAATTAGGCTGGGGTTTTTAGTTTTTCTCCTTGCAATCCTGATGCTTACATCTGAAGTTAACAAAAGATATATAGGAGTTGTGAGAATCTCAGTAGGCTCTTCTCGTCACTAAAATGTTGATGGAAATAGATTTTTAGGATCCATGACATGTCACTATGCTGCGGCAAATGTAGCATTTTTTTTTCCTGGAAATCTGAGATGGGACAGTTTGTTATGTCTTTGTTGAGCAAATAATGTTCTCACTAGCAAATTGCTAGTTCAGTTCACATAAAGTAGGATCGCTCTTTGTTCTAAGTACCTGCCTTTGTTGCTTTCTTCCCAAAGCTCCTTCACGTGCTTTTGTGGTTTTTCTCCTCTGCCTCTGTTTCTTGGCTCATATGGCACTGCATCATTGTTTCTGATGAGGATGGGCCTTTTCAAAATGGGCTTTTAAGGCAGATACAAATATTGTGGAATTTGGTGGTCACTTTCTGGATGTTTCTCAAGGATTTCAAGGATTAGTTAGAGTGTTAGCTTGTCTTGTGATCATAGTAGCCTGCAGCTTCACTTTTCCTATTCTTTTTACCTTTTGTGACAGTCTTTTCTATTACCCTTATCTTGGTCATAATGTCTGGTAATACTGCCTGGATTGCAGTGAGCAGGCAATGACTGTTTCCTTGCAGCAGTACTGCAGGGTTTTGCTAACCTCTCCAGGATAATGTTGCTTTACCATTAAGTCACATTCCAGCAAGGCAATTGTCTTCATAGCAGGGTGATGAAAGAATGAGTGCCTTTAGAAAGGTGGTAGTTGCCAGAAAAGTGCCCATCATACTCCACACCATTGGTTGTCTGAGTCTATAGAAAACAGTTTTGATGTCAAGATGGTACTTCTGAGTTTTTCTGCTATCTATAAACTCTATAAACTATCTATAAACTCTATCTATGAAAAGAAAATTAATTTTCTTTTGCTTTTATTTTGTGTCTTTGCAACTCAGAAGTAAAACTAGGTCACCTAGTAGGTGAGGTAGGATGTTAATGAGAGTGATTAGGAAGCAAGCTGTTACTGGTTTGTTGCTGGCCGTGCAAAGCAGGGAGGGGTCAGCATTCCTGAAGCCCACAGGTCTAACAGATTAGCTTTATTTATGAAGTTATGGTTTCCTTTCTGTTTCCTTTGGAAGCATAACAGTGCAATATATTTTTTTAAAAAGCAAAAAAAACGAGTTGATGCTTCTCTAGGTTTGTCTGGCTGCTGATGTTTCTGTTTTGTAATGATTCAGTGTAGCTATGAAGTGTATCAGTCTTATTCTAAAACATTATCAACAATTTGTGAGCCCACCACACAGTGAGGTGATTAAAATAGAGACAACTAGATCGTGCACATAGAAAAGAGTGAGTGTTTCATTCTAGTTCCAAATCAGTCTTCCTCTGAAGCAGTTAATCCTTGGCATTTAGTGGGCAAGTACTGCTGTTTTTCTTGACCAGTGGATAAAATCTCTCATATGTGATGCTTCTCTGAAACACTTGATCTTCTGAAGTGCAATTTTTAATCTCATAAATACATTTTCCCCTGAACAGTGCTCTGAGAGGTAATCAAGGCTGCGCATTTGTTTCCCTCTGGTCAGCAGAGCCATTAGTAACACAGCAGTCTGCTGTTTTATAGGAAATTTTGGTTGAGAGATACGTGTTTTCTCTGGCGTTCCTTTCAAAAAACTCCTAGTGAAAGATTGGTATTTCAGCCTTCAGAAGAATACAGAATGGTGGAAAGGCTTGGGTGACCTGCCTAACTTCTTTATCAATTACTGTGTTAAAAATCTATTCTAGTTCATGTCTCTCCAGCTGGCCACCATCAGTCTTTGCAGTTTCTCTAATATTTTTATTCTTCAGTTGTTTTTGGCTTCCAGCGTTACACTTGGGACTTCACAGTTATACATTTAGTGCCAGGAAAGTATTTTCTTATAACAAATGCTTGTTTTTCTTGTTTTTCTTGTTTTTCTTGTTTTTCATCTCCTTCAGTTCTGCCTTAAGTACTTCTCCTTCAGTAATGATCATATCCTTCAAAGATGGGTGCATAAATTTATGGCTTTTATTTTTACCAAATTATGTATATTCTTTTAGATATTATTAAAAAGAACCATATGGTAGTCATTTTAATGTTTGTGGATGTCAATATTTGTACCCTTTTTTTGTACCCTATGCTCCTGACTTCCTTCTTTGTATCTACTTGTGGATATAACTCTCTGCTTAGATAAGTTTAATGTTTAATCTTTAACATAAACATAATAAGTTTAATGTTTCATCTTTAACATAATCCTGATTTTAGGTGAGATACACTTGTCCTCTGAGCCATAAGTAAGGTGGTCCCCTTTTTCTGGTTTGAGTTTGTAACTTCTCCAAGACTTGAGGACTGTGAGTAAAGTAGCACATATTGTAAGGAACCTTTATTTTTGAATGAGAGACTAGTCTAAATGATCCAGGAGATGTTATTTTAGCTACTATGCATCTATGCAGAATTACAACCAGCTTGCAGTGTGGCTTTTCCTTTTGCCTTCTAGGATGCCTGTATCTCACTAAAATATTCAGAATGTCAAGGTTTTATTTATTTTGTGCTTACCTCTCTATTTTGAGAGGCTTATTTACTAGAAGTGCTACTAAATTTTTTCCTAAATTAATTTGTATTAGATGCGCAAGATCTTGCAGGATCAGACAGGTTAAAAACTAAGTGTTAGTATCTCTTATTTGCTGCTCCTCTCCATGGTGAAGCTAGTAACTCTCTATCATAGTGTTCCCAACACTGTATATTACCTTACTTACCAGGGTGGTGCTGGAAGGCAGTTGAGATATTCTCAGAATGACTAGCAAATGTTCCCTTCAGCATCCTTTTTCCTACTTCTGTACCCTTTGTAAAACACAGTACCCACTTCATCTTCATTCACAGTACACACAGTCACACTGTATCCTATGTAACTCTGGAAGAGTACACTCTTCTAAAGGTATATATCATCTGGTTTTGGCAGCGAATCCTGTGAAGTGAATTGCAATGTTTCAGGATCTGTTTCTGCTTTAGTATGGCCAGTTTAATATGTCATCTTCCAGGAGCCCTCTTTAGAGGACTTGCAGTCAGACCTGACCAAGCTCTAAAGCCAAGTAAGTTTGCATTTCGTGGTAACCTCCTCTGAGATCCTCACAGGGCCTTTGGGCTACTCCTGCCCTCTATCCTAGCTCCTCTGAAGTAACCTACTGCAATTAAAAAAAAAAAAAAAAAAGGCAAGTAAGTAGAGATACTTCACATTTTCTCAGTACTTCAAACATTGCTTTTTTTTCTGCTACATGAAGATTGTGCAATTTCCAGTGTCAACCTTTTAGGAAAGTAGTAGATGCCACTCAAAGAATTAGTAAGCATTTCTATTGTATGTAAGTGTCTAACCTCTGCAATAGAAATTGATTTAGCATTTTAAATTGGCTTGCATGAAATGTGATAAAATGCTGAAAGTATGAAACAATTGGCTTGGCCTGATACAATTTGATCCTTTTGAACTTACATGGCTTACTAGTGCTGGCTTCAATAATTAAATGGCTTTTCAAAATGGTCATTGTTGACCTAATTCTATTGGCAGTGTAGTCAGTGGGAGCTTTAATATTGACTACAATGGGAACAGTTAGACCAACAGATTGCATTAGAAATCCCATGCTGTGTGTTTAATTTCACTTCCTGATACAACAATTTCTAAATATTAAAGTGAATTCTTGCCAAGACAGAAAAGCAGAACATGGTTTTCTTTCTGTCTTTACTGTCTTCTGTATCCACTGTTATTAATGCAGTAGCCAAGTTACCAGATGAAAAAGCATGCCTTTTTCTCCAAACTTTGGGACACAAAATTTTATATCTTTTTCTCTGTTTTCAGAGCCAGCATTGCTGGTCCATTAAATTTACATTGGTCAACTTTTCTCTCAACAAGCAAACAAGACCATGAAAGAAAAATCCAAGGGGATTTGACTGTCTTATGCAATTTAGGATGAACTTTCATCCTTCTTATGCCCTGTTAAATGTCCATAATTCTCCTGAATGTTTGGAAATTGCTTTCTTCTCATGCTCCATTATAGGTTAGTGTTAATACTATTTGCCCCCACCAACTCTTTTTCTCCACATCACTGTTTTGATTTGTCCCACAGTGGTATCTGAACAAATGATGAATAACCTGAACTTTGAGTCAGACTTTAAAAGTTCCTTTGACCATTTGTTGGTTCTTGCAGTTTTCCTGCTGAGACAAATTAGTTTGTTAATAATTAAAGTATTAAGTTTCCCTTGTCACCTTGCTGTGGTTTATTTCATTTACTTTAGCAAGGTTATTGAGTTGCTTTACAGAAGAGGCTTTTTTTATGTAGACACAGACACATACAGACTCTGAGGAACTTGCTTTCCACTTCTGCAGGTAATGTTAATTAAACTATCCACTGTGAATCATTAGCTAATGAATCTGTAGGTAGTTGACACTAAATAGAAAGTGGAGCATTAGATCTTCATCAGTACTTTAGGGAACCTTTGGAACTTTTCATTTCTTGCCGGAGTGCTTCACGCTGGCACTGCAGTGTGCTAACATCTGTTCTCCTCCCTCTGTCAGCAGGCTGTATGTGGTACAAAAATATCACAAAGTGCCACCCATTTTCACTGATCTGTAGGGGTTTTTTTATTTTCCTTTTAGAGGGTGCAGAAATAATCTTCAGCTGGCACCAGGGTAATATCAGCTGTTCTAGCTTTGCAACACTAGACTAGACACCCTTGCATGTAGTTGTTGAGCATTGGAGTTTAGATAAATGACTGTATAAATTAGTAATTCAGAGTAATGTTTAGTTGTATTCTTCTTTACCTCTGAGAGTGTGTCTTACACTTCTACTTGCAGTAAATAGGAATTCTAGCGTTCTTGAAGGATAGCCAGTGTTTCTTACTCCCTGCAATCTTTTTATAGGGCAGGTAGCCACTGGGGTGTGGGTTTTAATTCTTTTCTTCCTTTAGGAGATGTTAAAAATGTATGTCTGTCTTTCAGATTAGTAGAGGCTGTCTCTGTCATGGTGAAAATTGCAAAAAAGCCTAGTCTATATTTTTCACTTTTAGGCTTTTTTCTGTATTGTTGGGAGGTTTTGTGCACAATGAATAGGGAAATACAGGATGGACTTCTCACATCAGAAAGTCACCTTGGTTAGAAAATGTGTCTGAAAATGTTTTTGTGGGTGCTAAGAGCTGTGGCTAGTGGTATTTAAAAAAACTTGGACAATTAGTTCCTTTCGGTCTCTTGATTTGGTCTGTAGACTTTGCCCTTTTATCTTCTTTTGCTTGCTAAAGCTAATTCCTCATTCCTTTAGAAACCTGCTTCAGAGATTCTCTTCAGCTGGAGAGTTCTGTAGGGTGCAGTCCTGCTGTTGTTCCTCTTGCTGATACTTGCTGTACTTGATTTCAAAAGCGTCTTCCAATTCTAGTAAATTTCCAAAGCAAATGCAAGCCCTGAAAATGGTTTTGTTGCTTTTCTCCTGGGGTTGCATATCAGTGTTATTTCAAAAACTGGTACATGGAGTTTTGAAAAAGTATTTCTTGTCTTCTTCTAGCTGCTACTCTGTGTGGCAAGATCTGGAGCATGATGCTTCTTTTTCCCTTTGACCTTTTCTCTTTAGCAACAAAAGTTGATATGTCAGTGCTTAAGTTTGCAGGATTCCTTCTGTTATTGATCCGCATCTTAATAGGCTGGAGGCCTGTGATAAAAGAACAGCAGCCGCGCTTACATTTCTGATCTCAGGCACCCTGCAGGTTACATCGAAACCTGAGGGTGAGGTGTAACCAGGGTGAGATGTAACTATTAGCTGTGAACTGCAAGTGCTGCATCTACAGTGGGAAGAGAAATGAAAGCTTTGAGCTTGGGTTTAGATTTGGTTTTGGTGAAATAGCTTGAAATGCTAATGAGCTTTGCAGAAGAACCTCTGCTTTTTTGTTCCTGGGTTCCTCAAGTGTGTGGGAAACAGCCACGTAATAGACTTTCTTCTCAGCCCACGTTTCTTGCTCACTGACTTTAAAAAAGCAAAACGAAAAAAGTCATAAAATGCACAGCTTGCTGGAGTGGGTTAGAAATGTGCTGCTAGTGTGTTGCATAAAGAATATTTGGCTTCCTAGTGATTTCAAGGCTCGGCAAGTAATATTCTCCCCACAACTGCTTGGGAAAGACATAGGTTGGGCTGCAGTTACAGATGGGGATTTGGAATCCAGGGAGAGCAGACTTGTTACTTGTGCAAGGTCATACAGAGAATTTCTGAACAGAGAAGGAAACACTGTGGAGGTCTCTTTCAGAACTCCAGAATTACTTATGGAGTCTCATTATTTCCTTGCAGTTTTAGTGCTATATAATTACAGTTTCCCTTGTGGCCTGTGAATACAGTATCAGGAATTTTGTTGGATGGGGATTTTTGAAGGTTCTCCAGTTTGACCTTCTGCTTGTTGTACAATTGTCATTACCAAACTCAGACTGGGCCATCTGTGGGTTTGTCTAGCTCATATCTTGAGACTTACAAGGATGTCAGCTCTGCAACCTCTCTGTGAAGCCTGTTCAGTGTTGTACTGCCTTCCTGGCGAAGAAGACCTTCCTGTGTCTGCTGTAGGACAATAGATGCTAGACCCTTTCCCCTCATTTCCCAAGGCCCAGACATTTATTGTGAAACAGAATGAGATGTCGTGAAGGTGGTGCAGTTTTGTCTGATACCACCTAACATTTCTGATTTAACTGGAAAAACTTATGAAAAGTGAGGTAGTTTTAAGATCTGATGGCACTTAAACTGGATCTTCTGGGAAGGAACACAAAAGAATAGTCTGCAGATTACACTCTTTTGCCTGCACTTCTGGGTATGAAAATTATCTTTAACAGATCTCTTTGACTAACAGAAAGTTCTTCTCAGGGCTGGGGTGAGCTTGCTTTTTGCTCTCCTGGTCAAAATTCTAAGGTTTCTCTTTCATTTGCTCAGGTGCTGACATTGATTCATTGACTCTCTGTGGTTCTGTTCATACTTTTGAGACATTGTCAAACAATGAAGAAACTGAACTTTAAGGTTACCTTTACATAAAACTCTCAAGAGGATTTGGTACAGTTACATGTATGAATTAGGAACATTAGAAGCATGAGAACCACTGATCTCCGTAGCATACTCAGGGTGACTAGGTGATGTAGCTGGGGTTTTGTTTTCTTGGAAGATATTTTTTTTACATAGTATTTTTAATGTACAGTAATATTCTTTCTTTTGCTGAAGGGACAATGGAGACCGATCCAGGCACCGAGCTCCCCGGAATGCCCGCATGTCTGCACCGTCGCTAGGGCGCTTTGTGCCAAGGTAAGGCATCTACATTAAGAGTAAAAGGTGTGGAAATCCTGGAAGTACCAGTTGCAGTGCAGCTCTCTGGTGCTTTCAGATGGATTACTTCTCTTGCACAGGGCTTCTTTATCCTTGGTTTGCAATTTCTGGGACTCCTGGGGTGGCATGTTAATATGAACTGCTTGTCCTGTGACATTTGAAGGACAGTATGGTCTTAGTGCTTTTTACTTGCAGGTCGAGGTCATGGTGTGAAGGCAGAATAGGACAAGAAAAGAATCTGATCAGAGATTCTCAGCACAATGTCGTGATTTGAGATTAGGAAACTATTGTGGGAGGTAGGGGATTTGTTTAGTGCTGATCTTTGCAGCCACATTGATCAGAGGAGGATCAAATCTGTAATTTACTTTTTGTTTGAAGCAGGGAAGTGGTTGGCTAAGCAGAGAGTTCCAGCCTTCCCTCTACTGTAGTCTGCTGGAATGTAGTCATATTTCCTCAAAGTAATTGCAGTTGCTCTTCAGGACTGTGGTACACAGGATGGCTTTCTCCACGTAACCTTACTCTCTTTGTGTTGCAGACGTTTCTTGCTGCCAGAGTACTTGCCTTATGCTGGGATTTTCCACGAACGGGGACAACCTGGCTTGGCCACCCATTCCTCTGTCAACAGGGTCTTGGCAGGTAAAGAGATTGCCTTGTTTGAAGTAGTCATGTATATTAGTGGTGTTTTCTCATGAATTTGAGCAGAGGAGGATTGATGAGGAAAAATAATTCCAACTTTTGAGGTTCTATTTAAGTTGTCTGAAACAAGAGAAAGGACTGTTGGATTGATGTAGTAAGCTGTCATTCAAGTGCTTGAGCATTGCAGATTCCATGCTTCAGGTATGTGTGTGGAAGTGTCTGCATGAAATGGGGACGGGTGTTAACAATTCTCTCTTTATTTAACTTCTTCCCCTATTCCTAGATGTCTTTTTTTAAACAACCTGACAGACTAATGATCAGCTTGCTGCAGGTCCTTCTAATTGAATTATAGGGTACCTTGTTCATTTTCCGGCTAGGAAGACGCACACAAGGCAATGTGGGATTCAATTAGGATCTTAATAAGTGCATATTAAAATACTCAGCTGCCACCACATGCAGCACACAGGCATTTGGGAGCCTTAGAGGGCAAGTGGAGGTGGGAAGGGAGGTGGGGCAAAGAGGAGGAGGAGTATGGCAGATTGGCAGTTCATGAATGAGATGGTTATAGATGACACATATCTTGAGGGTGAGTCTTTTTTGGCTGGGTCTGAGTTGCTCTGTAATTAACCCCAATGTAGGGGAGTAATTTTGGAGCTTGGGAAAGAACAAGTGATAATGTATAGACAGGTAAGTTGGGATGCAGTTTTCCTCCTTCCTTTAGGTAATCACAGGACCATCACTGAAGGAGTGCTGAAAGGTTTCTCAAGAGGCTGCATGACCCTTTACCCTATCCTAAGGCACAATCAACTATGCCTAAGCCATTTTGGACAGAATTTATCTAACCTGTTTTTACTGGAGTTTTCCCAGTCATTTTGGGGTAGAACTGTTGCTGGTTTTGCAATGCTGAGTTAGTGTGGCAGTGGTCCTGTCTTTGATAATAGGTTTCTGTCATCTTCCAGAGTTCTGTCTCCCTGGACATTTTGGTTTGAGTGCTTCTTAGTGCTGTTGCAATAATAGGAAGAACTCAGCCGAAGTCTCATCCAAAGCACCTCTGCTTGTATCCCGTAGGAAACAGTGGAGCTAACCTGTAGCATTAGCTGACGCATGTACTTTCCTGTGCTTGCTGCCTGTGTGGGCTTTGGCTGTTGGCACGTGGAAGCAACGCACTGGCAGATAATTACTTGCTGCCAGGCAACACTGCAGAACTCTTGTGTCGCCCAGCTTTGCTGGAGGCACCTGCCTTCATCCCTCCTCCAGGCCTCCTTGCAGTTTGCCTGTTCCATTGTGGCTGGGAAATAGCCTGGCTTTTTCATCTGCACTTTTTGGGGAAATTGAGCCCCAAACACATGTCCTTGCTGTTTCTTGTATGTATGCCAAGAATAACAAAAGAAGACAGCAACTGTAATCATGGGAGCTTCAAAAAACAGATCAATCTTTCCTGTGTGATGTTGTGCTGAGCCTACATAAGGCAAGGTTTGTGGGCTCTGACAGTGTCGTGAAACCTCACACTGGAGTGGCTGGGACTCTACCATAAAGGCTTTTATTGACTTAAATACAAAAGTAATTCTTCTAATGCAGTAGCTGGTTGTATTATGTTGTTTTAATATTTGGTTTATTTTACCTATGCTTTCAGCTTTCAAAATGTTTTTTTGCATCCGTGCTCAAAAACGTGTTCATATGTTGTGGAAACCAGGAGAATTAAAATTGCAAGTATTAGGTGGAGGCATGACAGGCAAGAACTAGAAAATGAGGTTGCAATTGTGGAACAGCCAGAGAATTTCTTGTACTCATTATGCTGGTCAGCAGTATTGTCATTTTCAGTATGATATTTCAGAGCCATTGAAAGTTACAGTACTGATAGTATGCTTTCCTTACTTAGCCTGTGTCAAGGCTTGTGGTAATTCTTTCTTTAGTGTCATGGTGAAAAACCTTTGCTCAAAAGTACTTTAACCCTGGCCTGGTAGTTATGGGTGAGGTTGACAGCTTTGGCTGAAGAAAAAAATGGATCATCTATTTTCCTATTAACACGAGCTAATCTAAGCTTGAATGCCTTGAGTTGCTTCATTCTACCATGGATCAAGATTGTCATTTTTGAATTATGTTTAAATACAAAAATACCAAATGTATTTCTTACATAACCTCTACAGCATTTGAGAAGAGATGCCAAAATCCCTGTATTGCTAACCTGACAGTTTTCTAAAAACTGACAGTAGACTTCTGTGATCAAGTATGAGGGAGAGCTGTACATTTCTGTGATCAAGTATGAGTGAGAGTTGCTGTTTGGGAAAATACATCCAATTATACTTCTGCTCCTGTCCATTTCCCCATTTACTGCTATATGTGGAGAGTAAATCAAAGGAGCAGATGAAGACCTTAGTGTGTGAATTACTGTGGTGTGCTGACTAAATTTCTTAATATCAGAGCTCTTGCTGTCAGTTTCTGTCCGTTTACTTCCAGCTCTCTGCTTTATGAACAGCTTTCTGTTGTTTAAGTGTCTTTCTCACGCAGGTATTACACAGACAATCACTCCACACTAGGGAAGACTGCCTTGAGAATAAATCCTTAGAGTCAAGTTTAATGAACCCCTAAAAATTAAAGATTATCTAAGCAGATGGACTGGTACAACAATGCAGTGGGTTGGGCAGAAAGACTAACATGCCAGGCACAGCTTAGGTGAAGTCAGAGCCTTTTGTACTAGTCAGGGGACTGATGGCCATTCCTGTGCCAAGGAACTTCCAGGCGAAGTATGGGAAAGGTGGCAACACATGGGCAGAGCAGGTGGGTGCCCAGGGGGAGAATGAAGTGATACCAGTCAACATGACAGACAGAGAGATCTCCATGCCAGCAGCCTAATTTACATGGAGCACTGGAACAGCAGCGCCAGTAGCACCTGCCTGCCTCATCTACTGGTGCAGTTTAGATCTCTCAGCTGATACAGAATGAAAACTAAGTAAAACACCTTGTGAAAATATATTACATCAACATTATTACCTTTAGCGTTCAAACTTGTAATCACACCAAAAAGTGTTGGTAGTTTGACAAGTTATATTTTTCTGTAAAGTCTATGTTGATTGGCAGTAATTACACTGTCCTCCTTTAATCCTTTATTAACTGAGTCTTATATCAGCTTTTTCATTATTTTGTCTGGAATCAATGTCAGGTTGACAAGACTTGACAGTCTCATCCTATTTCAACCTTTTAAAATACTGGTATAACACTAGCATATTTTTCAGTCTTCCATATTCCCCTTTATTTCAAGACTCATCAAGAAACCTGAGAGTTCATTTGGCAGCTCTTTTAAGGCTCTTTGTAGTGTGGGCTGTAAGCCACCCTCTGCACTCTCCTCTCCTTGGTAAACTGCCCTACATGATGGAGTTGTGGTCTCCAAGGAAACGTCCATGCAGTGAAAGCTAGTTGAAGTGGTTATTTGCTAAAGTAGTGCTGAAGGGAGTAAATATATTTTGGCTTCTCACTTCCTATGGCTGATTGCATTGGCAATACAGGTAGAATACTGCATCTTGGGGCCATTTCAGTCTTACAGTCTCTTGGGTTCTTTGCCATTTGTGGGCCAACAAAGCAGGGGTTTGGTTTTATTTTGGTTTTCCTTTTCTTTAATTTTTTTCAATTTTTTTTTTCACTTCTATGCTTCCCAGGAGATGGCAAGGAAATGTTCTGTGGGATGAGGTTACACCTTTTATAGTGGGAGTTAGTACTGCTGTGAAGTTCAGCCATGTTAATATGTCCAAGGAACACACAGCTCAGTATTCTGTTTACCACCTCCTACTGCTTTTTTAAAAGGTTTCTGTTTGCCGAGTATTTCTGTCCACTGTTTGGGTTTGTTGCTTGTTTGTTTCTTTGGTTCATTTATTTGTTGGTTTTGGTTTGGTCTTTTTGTTTGTAAATTTTTTTTTAAATGAATTTCTCCTTGTCCTAAGTTGCAGTGTGAAGCAGGACACTGTTAAGTTATGATGGTCCAGTTATGGATATTTTTTGGCAGCTGGTAGACCAGGATGTCCATTTTAATATATTTTTTAAAATCAGTAGATACATTTAAAGGAAAAGGTCTGCATCATTGCTGCTGAAGTGCTTGTGACCTCTTCTTCGCCTCTGTGAACTTTTGCTTCAGGCTTTGTAGTAATTGACTGCTTTGGGATGGACAGAGACATGCTAATGGTATAGTGAAACAAAGAAGGCTTTAGTTTCACTTCAGTGGAAGCTTAGAGGAAGAAGAGAATCAGTGTTTCTCAAGGAACTTTGGAGGAGGCTTTAAAAATTTACACAAATGACATTTTGTTGACATTTCTGTTAATAGGAGACCTGCAGATGAAAGTTTCTGGTAGAATTACCTAGCTTGGTGAAAAACTTCTGTCTCACCTCATTTTGTTTTAATAGGCTTCTGTTCAGTTATCTGTATCTCAACAAACAAAATACTTTTCTTTGCATGGTCACAGGTCATGTTTATCCATTCTCGCTTTGCCACCAGACTTCATCTGTTTAGACACAATCCAACACAGTTGCTCTGAGTCTTCCACCTCAGGGGGAGATCAGATTCAGCAGGGCTTAAGGGTTGACTGATGGAAATTCTACATTTCCAGTTTCTGAGTGATTTCATTGCTATCTCAAGGTAATAAATTCAAACCAGAGACTGAACATTTACATGCAGTCAAAGAATGAGTTTGATTACAGATTTTTCCATATCCCATACCTATTTAGGGTATAGCCTGCTACAAGAGCAGTAATGGTTCAGCTTTGGATATCTCTGCTGGAGCTGCCAAAGCAAGCTGTCTGTAGCCGTGTTACACTGGGGTGGGGCTGAGGCTGTTGATGAAGCTAAGAAAAGTTGATCCTTTTAATGGGGGTCTAGAATTTTGAACTGTAAAGTTCAGCTCTTGTTTTTCCAAAATCAGATAAGCTATGCCATTCTTCAAAGCTTTACTCCCTGGGAGACTTCAAAGTCATGTGTCTTCAGGTGAATTTCTCTACTTCAGCCAGCAACTGCTAACACACAATTTTTAGAGCATATGAAGTTTCATGATGATGAAAATTAGCTGAGTTGGATAAATGTCATCCTTCTGGGACAGGAAGGATGTGATTGAGCATGTGATAGTCCTCCTAATAAGAATTTTGGTGGCCTCTCACCAGCCAAACTCACTAGCTAAAGTGCCTCCTGGTGCACATTCCCAATCTGTTAATCATTCTAGCTGTATTTAGGGCTATTGTTCACAAGTGAATGGCTCTAACCTAAAGCCAGCTACATGGATATCGGTGTGCCTGTGATACATGCAGTTGCATAGAGTATTGATTGCTATTGCAAGTAGAGTTAGCCCTAGAGTAACCTTTCACTTCTGCTCTAATGATAAAAGTGATCATGATAAAAAGCTTCTTTGCCTTCAAAACCGTGTTGCAGGCAGATCTCCAGTTTCTCTGGCATTTCAGGTGTGATTGACTCCTGTAGCTCAAGTCTTCTTGAGCTAATCATGTTCTTTCATGTACTGTGCACTGTTATTCTGTTCTGAGATGCTCCCATCTCTCAAATGCGCTCGTAGTGATGCACAGTTGTGTAGGGTAGGACAAAGATGACTTGAGAGCTCCAGAAAGCCTGCAAAAGTTTATGGGAAAGCGCATTGCCACATTGCCATTTTTGTCTCTGATGTACCCATGTTTTTCTCAGTATCAGTAGTTATATATTTTCTGTACAGTTCCCTGAGATTTAAGTGTTGTTCTTAATCTGTACCTTCAGCTGTCCATCACTGGCTTATTGATATTGGCTTGCTTCTGCCTTTTCATCCGAGACAACTATGTGAATTTGAATTAGTGTCCTGATCTAATCCTGCTTTTCACAGTAGAGAGTCTGTAGAATAATAGAATCAATGAACATAGCTCTGTGGCTTTCTATGCTATGTGTTTCTGTTATAAGTCAGTTTGGTACTGCTAAATATGGAAAGATGTGAACTTTTGAGTAACTTTATTCTTTATGGTCTTTCTGTGATCTACGTCAGTGGACACTAAATGATATAAGAGGCTTAAAATATGCCTCAGATTCTTCTGTGACATGAAAGCTATAAGATATCTGTCACCTCATCACAGACTTGAGAACAGTTTATAATTTCTGTGAAAGTACAGCCTTTCATGGAGAAATTTAAGGGAAAAAAGAGGCTGTACAGCTGATTGCAAATGAACGAACTTCTTACAGGAGGGAATGATGGAGAGTGTCCCTTTATGGGACTGGTAAGAAGTATCCTCAGAGTTGTTGATTTCCTCGACATGGTACTGAAGCTTCTGAAGACAGTAGGATTTTGGTGATGTAGAGAAGACTTTGTGTGACATCCTCTTATCTAAGTGTTCACTTATGAACTTGCTTCATGTATTCTAAAAGCACACTTGCAGCCTTTGAGCTTTTGCAAATGTCAGCTGCTGCACCTCAGCTCTTACCTGCCTTTGTCTCTCACCAGCTGCTGTTTTCCTAGATCAGCTTTCAACTATGAAAGTTTTTAATGTTGCTGCTCAATTACAGTAGAGTATCTCATAAATAAAATCTCCTGGTAGTTTGGTGTCCTATGTGCAGAATAAAGTCTTACACTGTGAGTTAAGTTTCTCATAGTATTAGATCCCTTCTTGACTTCCAGTTCATGGATTCTATAAATGTGGCTACAGGGTTATATCACATCATGATTGTGGTCAGAAGGTGAACTCCTTAGCACACATTCTTCAAATGAAATCACTCTCTCAGAAGATAGAGGACAGTTTGTTAATGCTTAAAAAAAACAAGCCTGGAGAACAACAGCTCGTAATACACAAGTTTTTGTGGTGGCACTGGGATCAGATAGCTCATCCAAAGATGCTACATTCTTCCTAGTAGGTCTATCTTTGTAGTACCTTAGTAATTTTTCCCTGTATTGCAAGACACCAGCAAATTTGTTTTTTCCGGCTCTGTGCTTTAATTGGCAGTCCAGCTGCCTCTACTCTGGTGCTGTAATCTGTGCCATCCCGGATCATCACTGTACCTTGGCAGAGTGAGGGCTGAGAGGTAGTTGATGCAATTAGCCTTTGAATGACCTACAGGCAATCTCCTCTGAAATACTAATCCAGTTCGAAGACCCCCACCAATGTTCCTGAGCTGGTGGCATTGATTTTAAAGCAGATAAATGCTCCTCTGAGCTAAAGGGGATTTAGTTCTGTCTACCTATACTGAAAGTGGGGTAGTGTTAAGAGAAAGCCATTAGCATAGGCATTTGTGTGATGGAAGAGGTTGGGTGTGTTGTTTCCAGTTAGCCTTTCCCTCACATCCAAAATATCAAATTCTGCATCGAGAGTCTGAGCAGTTAGTCATCCTCATTTTGATGCCCTCTCCTGCTGTACACTGTGCTCAAAAAGCATAAATAGCCAGAAGGTGTCAGGGTACTTCCTGTGCTGGAATGGAATAACTTTAATCTGTCTGTCTGTTTATAGTGTTCTGTGTCTCTGTTCACTTCCACTTAGCAGTACACGTGTTCTGTGGGCACAAACACTTCTCTGTTTACATCTGTGAACAGGTACAGTTTGAATTCTTTGGTTGGGACATTAAGAGTGCAAAGCACTAGAGATTTTAGGGCAGATGGAATGAACTTGCATTAGAACCCTTGTAAGATGCTATCCACTATTTGACTCCAGAGACTAGAGTACTCTCAAGGCTTGAGTGATTCCAAAATCAGTTTAATTTCTGAAATAAATTTTGTGTATCAGTATCTTTGTATGGAAAGAACCTTCACACCTGAGAACTTGAGATTTTCCTTTACTTTGCACAATAAAGGTGAGCTAAAGAGTCTAAATCGTGCTATTAGCACTTTAAAGCCTGCAATTGCTCAGTCCTTTTTATTCTTCCCTTTCCTTTATGCTTTTATAACTTAAGCCATAGTTTATCACAATCTGCTAAGTCTGGGAATGTGTTAATTGAGAGGACTGTGAGTCAGCTGGAAATAAGAATCCACAGCTATGTGCGCTACGGGAGGTATTTACACTGTAATTTTGGGGGCATCTGACTTGGGAGGCCAAGCTTCCTGTATAGTTGGCAGATAAAAAGAAGCTTCTGCTCTGATTCATCACCTGAAGTGAGCTGAACTGAGGTGCTCTGAATCTTCTGCAGAGCTGCCAGTATATTAACACTGATTAGACAGGGAGTTTTGGAAGAGTACTTTTCTGCTGTGGATTACTTAGATGCCTAAATTAGGCAGGCTACATCCTGCTCTGTTGGCAGAAAGGGTGTTATCTAGAAGAGGAGATCTTCATTCATCACTTGGATTATGGGCCAGAGTGCACCTGCAGCAAAACTGGGAGGAGTCAGTGATGAACCAGAAAGTTATGATGCTATTTAGAGGGACTACCATAGACTGGGAAATGGACCAGCAAATCTCATTAAGTTCTGTGAAGAGAGGTGCCAAGTCCTACACCTGGGGAAGAGTGACCCCATGCACGAGTAGAGGCTGTGGACCTACTGTCTAGAAAGCACCTTTGCAATAAGTGACGTGGGGGTTCTGTGGACAGCAAGTTGAACATGAGGCAGCAAATGTGCCCTTGCAGAAAATAAGGCCAACAGTGTACTGTGTTCAATTAGGAAGAGCATTGCCAGCAGATTGAGGGAGGTCATCCTTGTCTTCAGCCCTGTTAAAAGACCACATTTATAGTGCTTTGTCCAGTTCTGGACCCCCAGTGCAAGAAAGGCATGGACATACTAGAGTAAGTGCAGTGAAAGGCCACAAAGATGAGTAAGAGTTTACAGACTGACTTGAGAGAGCAGGTTGAGAGAGACTGAGCCTAAAACTCTTCAGCCTGGAGAAGAGAGGGCTTGGACCAGATTGTGCCAATGTGTATAAATAACTGAGGGAATGAAGAGAGCCAGGCCAGGCTCCCTTCAGGGATGTCCAGTGAAAAGAGAAAAGGCAATGGACACAAACTGAAATTCCATTTGAACTCATGAAAACTTTCTTACTGTGAGAGTCATCAAATCCTGGAACAGTTTGCCTGGGGAGATTATGGGGTCTCTATCTTTGTAGATATCCACGTTTGACTGGAGATAGTATCTGGTAATTTGCTGCAATTCACCCTGCTCTGAGCAGGGGAATGATCTAGAGCATCTCAGAGGTCCTTTCCACTCTCAGTCTTCAGTGATTCTCTGAATTGACTGAGTACACAAGAGCAGGGAAATGATGTTGGGGTTCAGTGTAGGTGAGAACAATTTATTGTACCTCTGTTAAACACTTTATTGCAGGAGTAGGTACAGCTGCTTCTGGTTGAATGTACTGGTATTGTCCGCTAATCCTATTGTAAAACCTTGTATTTTTACTGCAGAGGACTTCTGGCTCTTTGAAGGTTTGTGTGAGAGAGCAGATGTTACTGGAGAATGCTTTGTTACTAACTTTCCATGAGATTATGTTTATTTTGTGCCAAAGTCTCATTTGTGTTCCCTTTGGTAACTGGAAGCTGAAAACCTCTCAGTTGCCTGCTTATGTAGCAGAAGTGCCCATAGAAAGACTTGGTCTGGATCAGTGGCTGTACATTGTGAGTGCAATTTACAGTTTTTATTTGCCAGTGAGATTAGAACGAGCTCAACTCTTCTGGTCAGAGTGAGTGCAGGTCACTTCATTTCACAGGATATGCTTGATGAAGTCTGAGGTGTCAGGGGATTTTTCACCAGTATCTGGAAGTGCGACTGCACTGAGATTAGCAGTGGTTGTCAAGACCTGCATTTACTCAAGTGTGCCAGATACTGTCTGTGACTGGCTGCATTTCAGGAATTGTGGAGATGTTTGCAGTGGGTTGTCCTTGGTTGTGCTGCCCTGTGAGAGAAATTGTTAGAGCATTGTGTTCAACTGTCCGCCATAGGACAAAGTCTTATTAAAGGGTTAAAAGGCCCCAAATACAGAGCTTTGAAATGCTACTTACACTTTTACCATTGTGTATCCCAGAAGAGATGATGGTGTGATTGCAGGGTTGTTACCAGCACTGCATAGGCTTTCATATAGGTTTGTGGAAGACTGTTCAAATGGGAGCAATGGTACTCAAAGCGGTTGAATTAAGCTGAAACAGCAGGGGAGATTTTTGACAGATAAAGACTCAATTTTATGGAATGTTACAGGCCAGAGGCAAGCTGTATTTCAAACAAGCCAGCTCTTAAGCTCTAAGTGCTGTTGGCCTTTCAAAGAACCAGGTGTTTGAGATCTGTGCTCAATCTGCTTCTGACTGTAGATAGCCAAATATGGAGTGTGCCAGTAACGATTGAAATCTATTTACCTAGAGGGCCGATCTTTCCTGCAGTTGCTTTGTTCCCAGTGGTGATCCAAGCAATGGTACCATTGTGACTGAGTATTATTACAGCCCAGAGTGAGATGAGATACTTTGGGACCAGTAATGTGTATCCCTTTTGCAGTTTGTGAAGTCTTGTTTTGGGCAATGTCATGACTCTGAAAATGGCTTTGGGGAGCTGCACATGAACCAAGGGAACATGAATTCTTGTCATGATGATATGGCTCTATGACCTTATGTAGGCAGGCAATACCAGGGAGTATGAAACTGCTGTTATCTTTTTTATATGGTTTTACTGACACCGTTCCAGATGATGTTCAAATCCATGTGCAACTCTTTGTGTCTACACTTCAGAAGGACTCAAAATAGCTGAAGGAAGAATCAGCTGAGGAAAACTTCAGCTATAGAATGACATAAGCTTAATGTACTTAGCTAATCAAAGAAGTAGTAGGTAGTTGTTGTTACTTGATTGGTCTAGATATATCCGTGGGGGAAAGATTTCTGATAAAGTACCCTTTAATACAATAGACAAAAGGCATAGAAAGATGCAGAACCTGATGTCAGACCAATTTAGACTAGAAAAAACACAGAGGTATGAGTGGTGGTGTTGGGTTTTTCTTTATTTCTTGAAATCCTGCTGCATAAAGTTCACCACTTACCTTGAGGTAACTGCTGAAACAGGTGTTTTTTCCAGTACATGGAGTGTTTAAACTAGCAAAATTATTGCCTGGTCTCAAAGGAAAATTTATGATTAGAGTACTGGTCTCAAAGTTCCTGGTACATGTGCAGGAGTTTTCATACAGTGTCTTCAGTGGTCCCAGTGCTGGAAAGGTTCTTGCCAGCCTTTTGTATCATGTCACAAGCTATAGTCTGTTCCAGTGTTGCAGGATGGAAGAGAGCATTGCATCTGAGAAAGCTTGTATAATGTGTTTTCTGATGCAAACTGTCCCAGTAAGCCTTTCTTTGTATTTGTGGCTGGGAATCTAAAGCTGCCTTTTAGATTCAGAAAGGCATTGGAGAGAGGTGATCATGTTCTTAAAAGTGAAGGGTGCAGGCTGATTCCTTTTGTGTGCATTGTTAAAGAGATGAATTTCTAGATATCATTATATCAGAAGAGGTAAGGCTTTGCAGAAGTGCTCATCTTTTGTGGGCGGTGAGGGCCCCTTGGGGACCTGTCTCTTTGTGGGTGGTAAAACTCACTTAGCCATAAAAGTATTTTCCCACAGCTTGCTGCCTCCTTTTAAAAGGGAGGAAAAAAAAATTACCCACGCTCCAGAGCACAGAGGGAAGGCAGGGACCCATACAATCTGCCATGCAGAGGGGTAGGAATCCTCAGTGGCCTGCCACATTTGGCTGTCATCTTTGCAGAGATTAATCATGATTTTTGCTAATGTGGTTTTTTTTTTTGGGGGGGGGGGGGGGAGAAGGAACCCAACACCACAAAGCAAACCCTAAGCCAGATTTGCTACACCCAATATAGAATATCTTCACAGACATTTTTATAGCCACCCCACCCTGTCATAAAATTGGAGAAAGTTCTTGCTATGGCAGCATAGTTGTATGTTGTATAAGGGATCTGGTAAGAATGCTGTGTACTGATCTCCTGGTCCCTTTTGCAGGTAGATAGGATTGCACTATTAGATATTTTATTTATAATTGAGCATTAATGTATCAGTCTGTTATCACTTAATGCATACAAATCAAAGGTTGTGTTAGCTATTAGATTCTGCAGTAGTAGTTTTCCCTCCACATAGTATCATTATCCAGCTGGTACTGTTTGTTTTATGCTTCTGGACTGCTGGCTTTCCTTGATTGTGAGGGAAAGATGTATGGGAAGATCTTGCAGGGTTAGTGACAACTTGCATTCTTCCTCAGAGTTACTTTTGACTTGTGTGTTTATCTTACTTGAGTATTTTACCTTAACATGTGCCACACTAAGTTGCCCTCTGTGTGGAGCCTGGAGGAGTTCCAGAACATAGCCTTGGCAATGACAGAGCCTGGAAAATACATTTAGGCTTCAGACTTTTCTCCAAAACATAAAGGCTGGATTTGTCAGTGCTTTTGGGTGGAAAATGTGGAAGGTGTTAAGTGTCTTGCACGAGATGGGGAAATTGTTGAAGAAAACAGAGCAGGGAAACCAAACAGCATTTGTGGAGTAGGAAACACGAGCTCTAATCAGGATGAGAACACTATGTAAGCTCATACCAGCTTTTTAACTCATTGCCTCAGAACTCAAAAGTAAATGCAGATAGCAGGAGATTTTGTACACTAGGAAATATAAACAGGATCCAGAGGTGGAGGTGTGCCACACATGTGTCCCTCCATGCCCTGTTTTTTTAAATTAGTGTACCCACCATCTCTGGAATGTGGCTGAAGTGGGAATGGTCTCCCATGTCTGCAGGAGCTCAGAGCTGGTTTTGAACTAAGCAGGAGCTGCGAGAAAGTGCTACTAAAGGAAGCTATATTTTGCTTTCTTGAGTGGTAGGTTGACACTGTCCTGTTGAGCTCAGTGTGGGCTGTAATCCAGAAGCCTGGGCAGGCAGGAGTTATGTTTGTGAGAGTTCAAAATCAGCGAGAGCTGTGAGCCAGCCTCTACAAATATAACAGCATACAAATGGACTCTGAGTTCCCTGGTAACCTGGCTTCTGAATCCTACTCTTGCTGCTCTGGGAACCAGATTCACATCTCTTCCCCTTTCTTCAAGCACTGCCTGAAACTAGGCACAATTTCGGCTGTATCAATATGCTTCAACCCACCAGGTTTTGCAGCAATAGGTGGGAAGGAATAGGTAGGTGTGGCTTATGGCCTATTAGATAACTTCAGGGCTGGCAGCAGAGTGTGGAAGAAGCTGTAGTGATGGTCATAATTGCTTGGTTGTCTCAGCATCTTTGGGGGTGGCTAGAGTGGTAGTGGGTGGGTGGAAGTCATTCACAGAAGGCAGGGGGGAGTAATCCAAGAATCAAAAATGTTACTACATTTGCTAAGAAAGAGTCAATGAGGATGGTTAGACTACTAGTCCTGAGTTTTGAGCAGCAAGGGGGTCACCAGAAGTAGAGCAGATTCAGTAGTAGTTGAGATGGAAGGTATGCTGGAGAGGAAAAGGAGCAGTGACTGCCAGGAGTTCATATGGTACAGTTTGAGAACTAGAGATGAGAAGAACATATTGGGGGGGGGGTGGGGGGGTAAATGCATTTCCTGTTCTTGCCCTAGACATCCAGACTATGATCCAGAGTCTCTGAGGAATTTAAAGATGCAAGAAGTTAATGCATATTTGTATTGTGAGAGGGAGGAGAGGAGCATACACATGTTTACTGAGAAATGGCAAGGGATAGAAATTGATATGAAAGAGGGAAAAGTCATAGAGGCAGGTGAAGTACTTAGAAGGGCTGGGATCATGCTTTTGTCAGTTATGGGAACAATTGCAGGAGGGGAAGGGAAGGTTGAAAAGATAGAGGAAGTAATGTCACTTGGTAATTTTCTTACAAGCAGCTGAGATTCTGCGCAGAGACAAATGGAAGCTGGAGGAGGGGAGCATTTGAGGAATGAGTCAAAGGTAGCTGGGATTGCAGGCGTGGGCTTCAGTTAAGCTGGAGAAACACTTTGTCTTCTTTCAAACAATTGTTCGTATTAGCATTCATGGTGTGGGCATGCATGCACCCATCCATGTGATGTCTCCTGGTGTGCTGCACACAGATGCTGTTTGAGGATCTGCGTTTTGGTTCATCACAGACCAGCCGAGTCAGATCTCAAGTCTTCTCTGAGGTGCCAGAGTAGAAAAGTGTAGTGGGGAGAATTGGTTTGGTGGAAGCTTTCATTAGTGTTGTCTTGCAATAAATGGTGGAATGGGTATTGATGTCAGGGTGGGTCAGGCTCAAAATCTCGTGGGGAGGGAAGGAGAAAAATATCCAACACATACATATACATCCCCACAACCCCATTATGAGGACACTGAAAATCATTAAGGAAATCCAAAACTATGTTGCCAGAGTGGAAAGAAAAGAAGACACAGGAGAAAGACTGAGGGGAGACAACAGTGCCTACAGACTGGAAATCATAGCAAGATTAAATAAGAGACAAGGGCTGATGGTAAACGCTGGAAGACAGTAAGTTGTGATGGAGAGGGACTCAATAATAAAGTTTAGAGAAAGATCTCAGAGGCCAAATGGAATGAGCAGATTTGCAAACATTTTGAAAGGTAAGACGAGAAAGCATTTTGCTGAGGACTTTGTTGGATTCTGTATGTGGAAGGCATGTAAGTTATGCAAGGGCATGCAAGTTATTTCTATCTTTTCCTGGCTCAGCTTGGCTGATGAGATTCCATGGAAGAATCCTCATTCATGGGTACATGAATGTTTGTTGACACAAGAAATAGTGAATGCTGAAGGCAAAGCCTTGTCATAACTTCTCTGCTTGCAGAGAAACTAGCTGTAACTGGATGTCGGTCCCCCTGATCAATCCTGTGATTTTAGTGAGCTACTGCCTAATTTCTGCTGTCCTATGACTTGTGAGGCCTAATAAAATAGTCATTTGGGACTGTAATTTTACACTAAACCCTAAGACTGAGAGGCTGGCTTGGAGTTGTTCATCATATTCTAGAATGTACCGCTTCTGATTCTTTGATCTAGTAGGAGCTGGACCTCTGACTCTGCTGCTGTGAGGATGAGACCCTGGAATACTTCACCACAGTTCCTTCTTAGTTTGTGACCCCTACCCTCCAGTAAAGCATGGCTTGCTCCAAATCTTGATTGTGTATAATTTAAAATTTTACCTTAAACCAGTAAATTGTGATTGCCCTGTTTTCATCTTATGAATTTCCCTCCACTTTTGCTTGTAAATGCTGTATTGAATAGCTGTGGTGGTTATTTTGTACAGCAGCTTCTTGGGCAGGTCTACTTAGGACCCTCTGGAAGCGTTATGAGCTATTTCAAGATGGATTAAGGTCAGGTCTGCCCTAAAAAAGAAATAAAACCCTTCTAAGTATCCATTTATTGTGCACTGCAAGGCCTGCATGCTGAGTAGCTAAGAAGTACTTCTGCTGCCTTAGTTTTTCTGGATGTGGCTTTGAGTTTGACTTTTAACACTTCTTAAAAATAATGGGATAAGGTGTTAGTCTCTTTTCATCTTGTAGTCACTATTGTGATTGCAGTGGATTGGTCCTGTCTGGATTGAACTGAGCTGTGGCACCAATTTACAGAAGTCACTGCAAGGTTATGAGTTTGGCTGAACTTCTTGATGGAGTCCTGACTTCTGGGAGCTCTGACGCTGTGTCACTGTTCTGAATGTTGCACGGTGACTTTCATGTTGTTACGCACGGTCTGTCAAGGTGTGGACGAGCGTGCCAGTCCTGATCTGCAGCCTCTGGGATCTGGGTCACTCCTTGAGCTTGAATCTCTGCCCTTTCCAAACAGAGATGCCTGCATACTCGCTGGGGTACTGCAACCTGCTTTGTGCATTAAAACTAGCGGCAATAAGGAATGAGTCCTGTTTCCATTGTTGTCATCTAGACCATCACCCTCAAAACTTCTTCCACGACAAAGTGTTTAGAGCATTACGATAGTGAAGTATGTTATTGGCTGTCAGTTTCTTTTACTTTGTTTTATTTGAGTTGGAACAATGCAGTGTCCCATTATGTTCTTCAAGCCTAGGCTTCTTCTTTCTGTCTCACCATGCTTTAAATTTCAACTGCCTTTGCATGATTTTAAACTACTGTTAGATTTTGTGTTTTCTCAGCTTGCTCGTTTTCTGCTTTCTTTTGGCTGTGTCTCTCTTGTCACTGCTTTACCCAGCAAACAGCACGTATGGCTGCTTACTTTCCAGTTCCTGTCCTGCCTTCTCTTCTTCTTGCTCTTTAGATTGGGGACACCTTGTAAATTGTTCCCTTTAGTGACATCTTTCCAGCTTTTTATTTGTGTATTGTATTGTTAATGCTGTATTCCAGCATTAAACCTACACAAGCTTAATGCCAGTTTTCTTTGCACACGTAGTGATAGCAGGACACTCATAGGTCTGAGAAGAGGCTTTTAATGAGTACATGTTAAAATATATTTTATAACTTTTGCCTGTCAGCTCCTCATTTGCCCTAAGACACTTTTTTGGTTTACTATATGGAATTTATTTATGTTGTCAGGACTTCCTCCTAGATCAATGGAGGTGTATTTTGCTCAGAGAGCATGTGACTTCATCTTAACCTGCCTAGATGAGTACAAATTCAGAACAGATAAATATTTCCTCAAGTGACCTGTCCTGCTCACAGGATATTATTCCTGTAAAAATCCACCAGTGAGCATGTTTGGCTAGTGCTCTGTATTGTGATGGTAGCTCAGTCTGTGTCACTAAGCTGACACAGCATTTTCATTGTGAGTTTGGATTCACAGGGCTTGTGCTGTAATACAGCAGTCCTGAAATGTGTTTCAGGATAGTAATAACTTTTGCAAGTCTTCCATTCATTGGCAAGCCTTTGAATGTGTTTTTGTGCTTGGCGCTTTTATTAATACCATGTACTGCGGTTTCCACAATGAAAAGTGTGTGGCTCCAATGTGGAAGCTTGTTTTTGTACTGATACACAGTTAAATCTCCAGAATTCAAACCCTTCCAGGGAACATACTGCTTCTTGGATTAGTGAAAGTTTGTATTTTTGCAATGTGATGGTTGATAAGGCATGCGTGTGCTCTACAAAGATACTGCTGAGGTTTTTTCTCCACTGCAGATGGGTGTTTTGGCATAAGACATGCACATTCCAAGTTGTGCTAAGCACACATTCTTGCAGTAAGAGCTGCAGAGGCGGTAGCAGGAATTTGGCTTGCTGATTTGTTTGGATTAATAGGATTTCATGTAGTTAAAATGCATACTCACAATGGAAAAGGCTTTTCTGTGTAAAGCAATTTGACTTGTTATTTTTGCATCTATTCTACATCTGTCTGTTGGCATAGCTATATTGGTTAGATAGGAGTGCTGTTACAACATTATTTGAGCCTCTTAGGAAGAGGAATTACTTAGTGTGAGCTAAAACTGTGGCCACACTAACTTAGGAGCTATGGAATTGATGATAAAGTATAACCTGTGTGAAATATGGGCTGGAATTGGCAATGGTCTTGGCAAACAGTCTCTGTAACAAGAAATTGCAAGACTTCTGAATTATCTAAAACTAAGTCCAACAGTTTCGGCAAGGCTGGGTTAGTCTGATATGTGTTAGAGTCTATGTTAGATGAGTGAACTGCAGTAGACCTTGTAGAGAGTGTGGTGTGGCAGCTGTATTAGCCTTTGGGTGGTAAGGATATTCTGGTTAGGCAGTGACAGCAACCCTCTGAAGGAGTTTTTTGTCGCTGCAGTGGAATTATTCCTCTGAATCCATACACTACTAAACTAGAAAGGTAACTTCTTCAATGGTTGTTGGAGGCAAAAATATCTTAGTACCATATAGATTCAGTTTATCAGTGCCTCTGTTATGAGCCAAGGCACTGCTAATGGAAAGGCTAACTGTGTGGATATGCCAGTGGGACCTTACGAACATTTTCTTTGGTGAAGAGAGCTGATGTTGGGATACAAACAGGCAAATGGCCTTTAAAAGCCAGACATTTAGCTTTTTTGCTTTGACATACAGCAGCAATATTTGAGGACTGCCTAGCCTGCGTCAGGTCATGCAATAAGCTGTTGTGCTCTTGTGCTGCGAGGGCCATTTAGACAGGAAAGGGCAAGTCTGGGAAGGCAAGTCCCATTCCTGGTATTGCTACTTGTGGAATTTTGTCCTTGTCTTCTTTAGAAATGTGGCAAAGTGAGATGGGAGCACTGGAAACTCGAGAATTTTAGAGTCTGGTGCCTGCTTACAGCTGCTTGGTGGAAGGATGCCCCCTTTGTCTAGTCTCTGCAAGATTCTCCATCTGTGGCAATTAGGATTAGCAGGCACATTTCATGCTCTGAAAAGTCAGAAAAGGAAAGAAGAAGGAGTTTTACAAAAGGAAATGCCTGCCAGGCACAGATTTCACTGTGGTTTTGTGCAGAGAATAAACACAGATGTGAAGGTTAAAAAGCGGACTTCCAAAAGCATTTAATGAAGGCCTTGGTATTGGTGCGAGGGACTTACTGATGGGAGAGAGCAGAGGCATCTCAAGTTGCAGAGTAAGCAGAGGGAGGAACCCCAGACACACAGAGCACAGATTAGCTATTGAGACCTTCCTAGTTCATATTCCCAGGGATTTCGTTGAATTCTGACAGGAGAGATAGGGCATTTTGATTTGGAGAGTCACCTAATGTTTCTGGAAATTTACAGGGAAGCAGGGCTGTGAATATGCCTGCATGTGTGGGTTCAGAGGTGAAAGAGGTGAATACACATTTCTTTAGAGACTGCAGAGTTCAGCTCCCTTCTGCCTTTTCATCTAGCAGCGTGTCTTGGCCTCATTAACTGCTCCACCACCCTCACACCCCCACCCCCGTTAATTTGCAAAACCACTTTTCCTTTGCAGCATCAGTTGCTTGGGACCAGATTTCAAATGTATTATTTTACTGCTTTTTTACTGTATTGATGTGGACCTCCAGATGCAGAAATGCCTGTAACCCAAATTACTGTTTCTGCTCACACTGTCAAGATAAAGTTGTCTTTATTTCCCCAGTATTTTCCAGTAAGTATATTTCAGATTCCCATTCCAGGGCAGTAGTTTGATGGTGATTATTGCTGGTTTTGTAAGTAAGGATTTTACAACAGAAATTATGAAGAAAATGTAAATCCCATTCTCCAACCATTTACTCATTGTTTTATGTTAGGGTTTCTTTATGCATACAGACAAATCGTATAAAAGGCTGCAACTGTGCAGAAAAGGTCAAACCAAAACATTAGTTAAATGAAATGCAGATTGGAATATATTTTTAGTGCTTGAATATTTTCCCTAAAAGGCTATACTGCAGGAAACATGTTCTACTGCCTGAATCATATGGTAGTGTGAGGCATGCATTTAACACATGCCGCTATCTCATGGAATAAGAGAAAGGATCTCAAAACAAGTTTAACAGCTCCAGCAGTTTACTGATAGGAAGACTCCCGCTTTGACTGCCCTTCCCAGCAAGGGGCCTAAATGAAAAAAGAGAGAGCTGCTTTGACCACCCACTTCTCAGACAGCTTGCAAATAGTTTCAGCCAAGGGTAGCAGGTGTTTCTTTAATATCCATTACCTTTTCCTTCCAAACTCTTTCAACGATACAGCATCTCAATTTGCAGGAGGATTTCTTTTGACTTGTATAGCCCCATGACATTTATTTTTACTGGAGGGCTTTGTGGAGCACCTCCATCTCTTTACATGGCATTCCAATACTGTATCCAGCATCAGAATTCCAGGAGTTTTGTGATGTTCGCTAAACAAGTGGTGTTTTGCTCTTTTAAATGTGTATGCATGTGTACCGTTACATAGTGTAAAGCTACAGTGTAGTGGAGCCTTCCCAGGGAACTTCCCATCCACTGCAACAAAAAGCATCATAAATGACTAATGAGAACACAAACAGCTGAACCTAAACAGTCCTTGTTCATAAGGATTTTCTTATAAAGAAGAAAATAACATTCAACAGCTTCATTTGAGTTGCACAGATGTAAGAGCGGCACTAAGACTTGCAGCTCTGCTTCTTTTTCAAGTAGGATTTTCAGTTTTCTGGTGAATTGTACTTACTCCCCTGCAAGAATGAGCTTTTCAACTGCGCATAAGCTAAATAATTACATAGCATTAACAACATACAACTGCTACTTTCTGTTCAGTTGCCAAAATCAACTTGTCTCATTCATCCCTTCTCCTTTCTAGCAGATGTTTAGCAGTTATGTTGCTCTCAACTCATCACTAAGGTGAGGTGTGAGTAAGATACTCCAGTCTGCCCATGGTTCAGAGATTATTTCTCTCTGTTTTGTTGTGTTTTATCTTGTTTTGTTTTTTTCCTTTTATGGTATGACAGATTATGAATCTTACAGATAAAAGGTAGTGTGCAGATATTATTTAAATCCTGTCAGACTACCATTGTGGCAGACAATGTGTCAGACTACCTTAAGTGCTGTACTTAAGGTGCTGATTGGCAGTGATTTGGGAGATAGAAGGAAGGAATCCTGTGTATTCCTCGCTGTTTATTTTTTGGGGGGTTTTTTCCCTGTTCAGCAGTGCCTATTTGATATTTGATGGTTGAAGAAAGTTCTTGTCAAGTGGGAGACTTAGGCCACATTCTGTCGCTTAACAGAAGCTGACAGGGTTGATGTAGCTACAGCAAGGAAATGAAACGGCTTGTTCTTCAATGGTCACCCTGAGTCAGATGAGGACTTCCTAAGCAGAGACATTTGCTTGCTCCAATATGTATATGCAAAGGCTGTGATAAGATACTTTATTTTTCACTGAGTACAGGATTTTTCTCATCCTCTGTTCTGTGCAAATATTACTGGCTCAACTTTTGCTCTTCCAGGAGACTCTCTATGCTGTTGCATATCTGATTTTCCAACTCTCATGTGTAGCAGGGTGACGTGAGCAGGGGTATCTCTGTGGAGTGAACAGCAACAGAGTGTAAATTCTCTTAAGCAGAAGAATTGCCAGCTGGCTTGATGAGATGCAAACAATGCAGATAAAAGAGGATACATTTGAAAAGGATCTTAATGTTTTTTAGCTTCCCTGAGGGAAAACTGGACTCTACCATCAAAGACAAATGCTTACTAGACACATCTCTCTATTAATTGTTAGATGATCAGACAAAGAAATAAAATATAGAAAGGCAAGATGTCAAGGAGCCATCATGACTCTATTGCAAGCTTTTGGCGAGGCATCCATTCTTTTAATTTTTGTGTTCGTTACAAATTAACTGATTTCCTTTTGAAGTCTAAAATTTGTGGCTGAAAAATTCCCTTTCCTTATTGATGTTTGCATTGTCCTCAATGTGAGTGGGCCCCTTGGGCACTTGATTGGCTCCTATTAGAATGGTCATCTTCTCTTACCTACAGCTGAGCCCTGCTCCAATTCCCATAGCTGATAGGACTGCTGAACTCGGCATGCTAAGTATTGCAGCTTTTGAAAGGAAATTTTGCAGTAGAAATGAACATGAATGGGAAATTACATTTCTTCTTATTTTGTACATCTGGAATAAAGAAAAAATAATAGCCTTTTGAAGGTTCAGCCTTCAGAGAGCATAGACCTCTTAGAGGCTTTCTCAGTTAACATTGAATCTAAGATCCTTTCAGTGCTTAGTGTATGCTGAACTACTCTTAGTAGCATTTTGTGCATTCATTCATGAAAATAATTTTGCTGCTTCCTATTTACAGCTTGCTTGTACATTGAAGAACAAGCAAAGCAAAGGGTTGAAAATACCAGGTTGCTCTGCATACTGTTTCTACAGCATTAGCCCAATTTTAGATAGTTCAAAGGCTGTGTCTTCGAGGTAGCTTGGAATAGAGATTTGCTGGGACTTGCCAAATTCACATTCAGGATTTAATATATTTACTTTGATCAAAAGCAGTCCCCCAAACTAGGCTGTCCCATAAAATACTTGAGGGTGGGACATGTGTAAGGGCATGTTGCATCTCCACTAGAGTTCAGTAATCTTTTTGGCTGAATTCAAACTGTTTCAGAACTGGTTGAGAGAATCTGGTGTATTCTTGTGGCAAAGAGCCTTATGCTTGGTTTGTCAAATAGTTTTAGTCTGTGTTTTGGGCTTCCTGGAGCCTGGATTGTAGTAAATCTAGCACAAGTAAATGTAAAACTCATCAGTTTTGATAGATCCATACTACAAGTACAGGATAACCTCAGTATCAGCTAGAGTTAGAAACAGTTTCTTAAAGAGGTTATTAGTTTTCAAAAGTACTCATGCTTAGAGATGCAAGTACTAATCTAAGGGGAATTTTATACCAAGGCCTAATCACTCCCTCAAACTGAGTCACAAATTAGCTAAGAGGATTCTTCAGCTTCCTCAAGCTTATCTGTAAGCATCTTAATACATTTTTCTCTTTTTACAAGGAAACCTGCCAGACACTAACAAATTAAGAGTAAAAGATCTAGTCTAGAAAACAGTTTGAGCTCTGGTTTCTCTTAAATGCATGGAAAAGAAATTCCCATACTACATAAATGTTTTATGTTCCCAAAACTTGTACCCCAAACCCTGTGTAGCTCTAGAGTATTAGTTGTTCTTCTGAGAGTTTAATAGTTGTAGTCTGAAGTTAGCCTGCTTTTTACTGACAGAGTACTGGAATGCCATGCGAAGTGGTTTTGCACCCCTTTTCACTTTCAGTCTAAACTCAGACATTGGCTTGCATGGCTTGATTCATAAATGAGCAATAGTTGACTAGCAAAGGTTCGTTTCTCCATATGCCAAGATACATTGGATCCTCTGAGGAGGTTGAGACTGATGGATAAATATCTGTCACGTGTAGGTGGCCTATAAGAAAAGATTTGAGGGTTTTTTTTATTTAAGTCTTTGTTAAGACTTCCCCCCACACACACTCTTTAAACTCTTTTGTCATGTGCTGAGTGGGGGTGGATGGAGTTCGGGGTGGTGGAGGAAAAAAGGGGGGCTGCTGAAAGCATTTATCTTCATTTCTGCCATCACCCAGTGTTTATTACGCAGTGATAGACAGACGCAGGAAAGCTGCCAATCAAACCTACGTTCACTGCATTTCAATTGGCCCTTGCTTTGAATTTCAGCATTTTGAAATCTACATCATCTCTGCAGTAAAAGGTCGTTCTGTTCATGAGGATGACAAGCCTGAGACCCTTGGGTACCCACTGCAGTCACTTGTGATCCCATCAAACAGTGGAAGGACCCAGGAATCAGGACTGTCAGGTGCTTGGTGAGAACGGCTGCTTGTAAGAACTCATTTGTTGCTGCCCAAATTTAAGAAGCTGAAGTGTGTTGTTTGCCTCCAGGTTACATATACTACAACTTGAGATGCAACAGCACCTTCTGCTCTCATCCAGGCTGAAACCCTGACTGGGCAAAGCCAGCTGAGAATGAGTTCTCATACTGCATGGTGAACAAAAGCTCTGTAGTGAGGATTTTAACTTTTCTAAGTCTTTTACCTGTGATCTCAAATCTTTCCTGTAAACCAAAAAGGACAACACAGGTTAGGATAGGATAGTTCTGTGCTAGGGGCTAATTTTCTCCCTAAATTCATGGTCTGAAATGTTTACATGCTTTTAATAGTTTTTACTGTAGGACAGTGCATGTGTACATGTGGGAGGCATCTGGCAGAACTTGTGATACAAGTGTTATTCCACTTTGTTATATGTATATAGATATAATTCAATAATTTCACTCAATTACATAATTAGTGTAAGTAGAGATAATTACTTAATAAAATATATACATCATGGATTTCTGATTAGTGATAGGTACACTGATTTGAAGCCTTTGAAAAATGGACCCAATTTTTCTGAACATGCACCTTTCGTACTGAGAACTGTGTTGCCTATGTCCTAATCCCTTTGATAAAGGTATCTGTTACCTTTAGTATTAGCATTACATGATAGCTTCTGCTCTGAAATTTGTGTGGGGCTGTCCTGCAGATGGGGCAGTACTGCTTTTCTTTCATAGTTAATTTCTCTGCGTATGGTGTGACTGCCGTTGGAGGTGAAGAGGAGGGAAAGGGATGTGAAGATGAGAATTTTTAAAGGAAAAAAATCAAATCTGCTTGTCAACTGCTTTTTATATGGTACTTGTAGCAGTAGGTGCAGCAGTTGTGTGAGCCAGATGAACTTGGCTGTTTGTGGAGCAGTCAATGATGTTGCTATGTTTCTCTGATGCAGAGGGAGAGCACAATTGTTCTCCTGAAGTATGTTCTTCTCCATTTTATTTGTTTGTTACACCTGCAAAGGTTGTTCTCGTTGCAAAACAGGTGATGTAACTTTGTAATGGTCATCTATGATAAGATCAATATTCTGGAATTATGTGCCCTCAGTAGAACTTCTGTTGCCTGTCTTTGCAGTGTTTTCCTTGCCTGACTCAGTCCTGTAAGGCAGCTGCTGCCTTGCTGGTGATGTTAGTTACTGTTTCCCTGCAGGAAATCCCACTGCTTCAAATTTGTAGAGAACCTGTTTTTCTGTTCACCTGTGGGCTGAAGGCGAGACAGCAGAAGAGCTGCCTTTGTGTACCAAACCAGGGCTTGCAGTGAGAAGACTTTTAAAGATGAAGCAACATAAAATTTAATTGTCCTTCGTCCACTTCTGGTTGCAAAGTGTAATTTCATTAATGCATTGAATCTGCTTTCTCCAGTGCATATCTTCTGTTCACAGGAGCCCTTTGTTTTGAGGGATATAGAGAAAAAGGCCTTGGGCATATGTTACAGCAATGGAAACGTTTATAATTTTGCTCTCCAAGTGATATGTGCATGTCTGACAGAAGCAGGTACAGAAACTGAGCAGATGCATGATGGAGGTTGGTTCATTGCTGAAGGCCTGACAGAACTGAGTGCGCAGCTTAAAGCTGCCTGCTTGGAAATCTTGTTCTTGGTGTATTTCTGAGTTATCTCTAGAGCCAAAAATCAGGACTCAAGCAGCTTTCTTGATGTATTTATTTATCAGCACCAGTTTAGAATTTGCTTACTTACTTAGCCTGCCCACTTTGTTCTTTGCATTGCTGAGAAAGCAAAAAACCAGTTGGTATGTTTGTGTGTTCAGGCTTTTTTTTTTCCTTTCTTTTTCCAAGCCTGAGTGGTCTTTGGGGATTTTGATAAGAAAACGAACTGTCCAGCCACCCTACTCTCTCCATCTTCCTTCACACTTACTCATAGTTAGCAAGCTCTTAACTCTGCCCAGGTGTCTGGCAGAGTTGTCAAAGTGATGTATCTTCCACTGTTGCTGCTCTGGCTGCAAAGTTCTGAGCCAACCCTTCTGGGAGAGTGAAGAGACTGACTTTTCTGTGTGCTCCCCACTAGAGACAGGGCAGAGATGCTGAAATCCAGACTGCGTAGACACTGGAGGCTTTGCTTTTAGTCATTTGTGCTTGGGAGTGATCTTGTTATGCTCTCCCTTATCAAATTCTATTACCTTGAGTTTCTCTGGTTGTCAGAATGCGTGTGTAGTACTTGGGCTGCGTGCCCATGCAGGCCTTAGAGACTGCAAATAGCATGAGATTTTTGACTGTAGTACTACTATGGAAGAACTGTCTCTTGTCTCCATTTGTCTCCCTGGGAATCACATTTAATGCATCTGAGCTTTCTCAAATGTATGCTGACTTGAGTTACCAGTAGCTGTTACTTTCTGCCAGGAAAAATAGGTTCTTATGATGGTTTCTGAAGAATTGTGTTTAGCCTTCTGCTTTGAGCAATTGTCTAAATCCTTGGGCACGTTGCAAGGGTCATGGCGTTTGCCTAGAGTCAGAGCAACCTTTGCCTGCTCTAGGTTGGGCCATACAGAGCAGCAAAGGACCAGCTCTTATGTCTTCCAGGCCAATATTTTGTTGCAACCCTTACTGTGTGGCAAATACTGTAAACAACCTGTATCGTCTGAGTGAAGTTTATGGTAGGAGCAGTGATTATATCCACAAATGTGTGTAATTTGCCAGGGCAACGCTTTTCCTCAGTTAGTATTCTGATCTGCCTTCATAACTGTACTAGACAATTTTGGGTCTGTGGAAATACAGCTTCACTACTGTTGATAAGTAGTATGCAGAATTGATTAGGATTTTTGCCTTGTGTTTCTAGGCAAGTCTTATCATTTATCACCTTTATTTTCTTTCAGAAATGTATTGCGGGGAGATGCCTCCCCGTTAATTTCCTGTACTCTGTGCCTTATTGAGGATGTGCTGCCATTTCTGTAAATAAGTTTTCTTTAAGAATCTAGAGTTTTGAGTATTGGATTTTGAAAGGTTTTCTATGGTTTTGTCTCCCCAGCTTTTTTCTGGTTAATCTTGTAGAGGGTAAATTGCTAATTATTTCCCCTTTTTCTGTAGGTGCTGTGATTGGGGATGGACAGTCAGCTGTGGCCAGCAACATTGCCAACACTACCTACCGGCTCCAGTGGTGGGACTTCACTAAGTTTGATCTGCCTGAAATCAGCAATGGTAAGCTGGAAAAGACACCAGTACCTTATTTTAAGGTACTAAGCAGAGCTGTGGTGAGCTCTAGGCTCTTTCAAAGGCAGCTGTGTGGTGCAAGTCTTGTTTATCATGTTGCATTGGGAATTGTAAAATGCTTAGTCTTTTGAGGAAGTTGACTAAAAGCTTGCAGAGCTGTTCCTACTCTATCTACCTTGTGTATTCTTGCAGTCAGCAAATCCATGCATAAATAGGGCTTGTTTTTTGTGAGCCTTTTTGTGAGGATATACCACTCTCTTAGAATTCTCAGTTCAATATCTTCATTCTCTTACTAGCAAGTTTCTAGAGCAATACTGTCTTTATACCTTTAAATTAGAGCCTGCTAATGAACTGACTGATTTCTCTAAGTTACTGACATTAGTGTGGGTGAAGTGCTGCAATACATTTTGTGAATCAGGACCCTGGTCTGTTGCTTACCATAGTACTGCAAGCCCAAGGAAATAGATGTACCTTCTAGATATTTGCAAAAGCAGTGATTTGTCCTGTTTCTCCAGCAAGAGCTGTTTCTGAATTAGGAATCTGAACAATATTGCTGATTGTATTTATTTTGTCTTCCATTTTGTGAAAATTAGACCACAGTTTCATGTATGTTCTATGGCATACGCTAGCTTTCATATTGGAAGACTTATGCAGGCACAAGCATGTTTGATACTTGTGGTCAGCTGATCAAAGAATGACATTTTCAGGGCTAAAACTAACTTGACTAGAAAGGCTATTTTTAACCCAGAATGGTATCCTGATATAGCTTGTCGCACAGCTGCAGAAATGTTTGTGACAGCCTGGGATGAAGATAGGAGGTAGATATTCATGAATGTTTCTTTGTACAAGTGATTTTTAGCTTAGGCCATCACTGTGCTTATGTGAAATTCATTGCTTGATTTCTCAGCAAAATCAGATTGGGTTCTACTTTAAGGGACTGACTTTTTTTTATGGAGAACAGGGATTCTGTTTTCAGTGACTTTTGCTTTCACAGGTAGTGACTAGAATTGAGTAAAACTGTCACAGTTCCAGCTTCATGTGTTCTGCATTTCCGGAAATTGCATATCTGGCAATAGATGTCTCTGTGGGGTAGTGTCCTGCTCCTTTAGGAGCCTGCAAAAGGAGTACATGTGGTGACACCATAGTAAGAGGGAGGCAGAGAATTGAAATCACACAATCAAAGCATAGTTTTGACTGGAATGGAGTTTTAAACATCATCTCGTTCACCTCCCCTGCTATGAGCAGGAACATATTTCAATAGATCCGGTTGCTCAAAGCTCCATCCAGTCTGGCTGTTATGGTTTAGCCTCATGCAGCCACATGCTCACTTCCTGCCCCCTCGGGATGGGGAGGACAAGCAGGAAAAGGTAAAACTCGAGGGTTGAAATAAGAACAGTTTAATAATTGAAATAAAGTTAATAATAACAGTAGCAATAGTAGTAATGAAAGGTGGGGGGGGGAAGGTGTGTGAGAGGAGAGAGGGGAAGTGTGGGGTGGGGAATAAAGCCCAAGAAACACAAGCAGTGCACAACTCACTTCCTGCTGTGCAATGCCCAGCCCCTCCCCAAATGGTGATTGCCCCTTCCTAGCCAGCTTTCCCAGTTTATAGACTGGGGATGATATCTGTGACATGGAAGATCCTTTAACAGTTTGGGTCACCCCTCCTAACTATGGTCCCTCCCAACTTCTTGTGAGGATCAGTTCTCAATGCAAAGTTTTGCCACACAGTGGCAATTGTTTTGGTGGTCCTGCCAGACTCTGGAACAGAATGAAGATGAAATCAGAGGAGGAAGCAACTTCAATTCTTTGGGATTTCTCTGCAAGTTGTAGAGTGGTTGCAGAGTGCTTCAGCTGCTTATAGCTTATTTTTTGGCCGCATCTGGCTACTGAGGAGAAGGCTGCTAATTAAAAAAAACAAACAAACAAAAAAACCCCAACCAAAACCCAACATAAGATGTTTGTTTATAATTTATAAAATCCCATAGAAATTAAGAACCATCTGCTGCTCAATATATCAGTGTTTCAATCTTCTCCCCTACCAGGATGCTTTTATTCTGAAATAGCTTCCAATTAGCTGGAAATTGGGTATGGTTTCTGTTGTTGTTGTGCCCTTCTTGTGGGCCACATTCCAGTTACAAATCCATCCCCAGCCCTTCCAACTCCCCATGCTGTGCTTCATAGCACTTGGCTTGCGCATCTTGTCTTACAACCATTTGGAAATGTTCATTTTTATTCTTCTTTTATATGCCAAACCCAATCCTGGCATTTCTAGTCTGTTAACCTTATCTCCTTCTGCTAAGGTCTGGTAGGGATGTATGAAGATGTAGCAGCTGTGCTTATACTAAACCAGTTATTTGCCAACTTGCTTAGGCACACAACAAAGGTAAGCTGCAAGTTTGCCAAGGTGCACAACTTAGAGATAGTAGAGCATGCTGCTAAGAACATCAAGGTTGTGGGTTCAATCCCCATATGGGCCATTCACGTAAGAGTTGGGCTTGGTGATCCTTGTGGGTCCCTTCCAACTCAGAATGTTCTGTGGTTCTTGTGTTCTCAAATGAGTAACAGTGGAGTGGTGGGTTGGACAAGTTTTTGTAATTCTTCATGATACTGGAAATAAACTATTTTTCCAGTAAAGCATGTGACCTCAGTAGTTCCTCTTTTTCCTCCCATTGCTTCCTATAAATCAGAGGTGGTCCTGTGAGATAATTGGCTTACATAGAGGGGGCTATTGCACCTCATGGGACTGGCTTGAGCCACAAGCGGTTTGGGAGTTCAGGCAGATGAAATGATGCAGCTGAAGTTTGGGACTGCCTGCCAGCTCTTCTCTCCATCAAAGAAGTGACTCTGTGGCCAACCTCCATTTCTGAGCAGCTCTTCTTCCTGTAACAATTAAACAAAGAAAAGATAGCTTGGAAGTAGGATGTTTTCCACTGAAGCAGACACATCTGAGTAAGTGATGGCAGTGTGATTAGTGCAGTCCTTTGATCTCAGTGTCTGGGCTCCAGCACCCTTGAAGCCTTGGGCTCAGGATATGGCTCCACAGCAGCAACCTCACTGACACTCAGTCCTGCAAGAGCACACAAAAGCAGATCCTGGCAGTCCTGGAAAAATGGCTGTGGAGGGACTTGTGGAATTTTAGTCTCAGCCCTGTCTTTCTCTATTAATTGCAAAATGGAAAAAGATAGTTTCAGATTTCTTGTCTCCTTTTGCCAGTTTTGCTTTTAATAGCTCTGAAATAAACATGACCCGGTCTTATATTGAAATTGTCAGTCATATCAGCATTGGGGCGGAGAATTTATTTGACAGCAGAGACAATGCTATTTCTGCATTTATTTAATATTCTCCTAGTGAGTGTTGCATATCCTTAAAATTCGTGCAGTTAAGTATTGAAAACAACTGTAGAATATAGGCTTTTCACAGTAAAATATTTGAAGGCTTTCTCTCTTGTTTATATTTTTTGAATATAGTTTCTCTCATGCTACTCACTACTCATAATTTAAATTTCTTGCTAATTTCTAGTGCTGACCTGGTCTTGTTTAGGAATCAGGAATTTGTCCTGTTTTAACACTGCTTGGGGTCTTGAAGGTGGTTTGATCAGTAGTTACTGATCCACAGTGGAATGCAAAATAACTTAAAAGAAGAAAAAAGAATAATGCGACACAATTTTTTAAGTAGGAGCAGCTGTTTAGAGAGTGCCATCTTTAAGGGTGGCTAGGAGTGGATGGTGTGTCCAGCACAGTTTTCCTTTGGCAAACAGTGCTATTGCTGCTGGCATGCCAGGCCTTCCCCAGCTTCAAGCATAATTAATGTTGTAGGTGTAAGCACTCCAAGTTGGCACAACAGCTTGATTAATTTGTTCTCTGATGTTTCTTTTGATCTGTTCTGTCAGTTCTGTGGTTGCATTAATGACAAAAGAAAACAAGAGATGAAAGGCCAGCCTTGTTGCAAATAGTTTTCCAAAAATAGCAATAATTTTCCCCTAAAATCTTCTGTATTGGCTTAATCTTCATAGGTCAGGCCTCAGGCTCAAGGAAGTCAAGTAGCCTCTGGCTTTGTCAAATGCATGGTTCTGTTTGCCTTTCCCATATCTTGAGAACCTTTGTAAATGCTGTCCTTAAAATGAAACCTTGCTGAGATTTCCACCTGTCACATTTGGACTTCTTCTGATTGCACAGTAGGCTCTCTTGCTTCCAGATTTAGGTGCTACCTGAGTCCTCATGGTTTGTAAATGAGGGAAGAGCAAAGAACCATAATTCCAGGGTGAATCAGGTAATGAAAGACTGAAATAAATGGCACTCTTTCCTATTAAGTACAACTTGTATCTGTAATGTTTTATGTTCCCGGCACACATCAACGTGAAAAGATAACTCTCTTGTGACAGGAAAGCTCACATATTTTGTTTTGGTAAGAGACATTCACCATGTGCAACAAACTTTAAAACCAAAACTATATTAATTCATGTTGGTCATCATTGTGCACTGCTGACCAAAAACCTCTGTGTTGTGCTGAAAGAGGAGCAGGTGGGGGCAGGGAAATATGGAATCCTGTAGATAAAAATGAGTGAACATGCACTATATAATCGACTCTGAGTGACTGGTGATCCAAACCCAACATTGCTTTAAAAAGACACACAGTAAATGGTAGATGAGGAATAGGATTAGGGAACTGGAAATGAAAAAAATAGCCATGGAACTGTGAGGATATGTACAAGACATGGCAATGTCCCCAAATCTGTAAATGGTACAGAAGAAATGTAAACCTTGCAAAAATAAAAGTGTGGAATTCTTCTCTTATGTCCAAGTTTGCACTGGATTAAAAAACAAAAATAAACTTCAAAAACTGAGGAGGCATGAATTCTATAGACTGTGATTTTTCAGTACTTACAGAAAAATCAGTATCTGTCCTCTCTAAAACTTCTTGTACCTCTTTGAATAACAGGTGTTCATCAGTACAGAAGGGTTCCTGGGTTAAATGGGTCCTGTTAAGGACCTGTCGCTGGACCTGTTGGAGCAAGTCCAGAGGAGGGCCGTGAAGATGATCAGAGGGCTGGAGATCCTCTACTATGAAGACAGGCTGAGAGAGCTGGTGTTGTTCAGCCTGGAGAATAGAAGGCTTCAGGGAGCCATGCAGTACTTAAAGGGACTGTAGGAAAGAAAAATAGAGACTATTTGTTTGGGCAGATAATGATAGGACAAGGGAGACTGGTTTTAAACTAAAAGAAGGGAGATTTAGGTTGGATGTTAGGATCAAATTCTTTTCTTGGAGGGCGGTGAGACACTGAAACAAATTGCCCAGAGAAGCTGTGGATGCCTCATCCCTGGAAATGCTCAAGGCCATGTGTGATAGGGCCCTGAGCAACCTGATCTTGTCCAAGGTGTCCCTGCCCATGGCAGGAGGGTTGAAACTTTGTGATTTTAAAGGTCCCTTCCAGCTCAAACCATCCTATGATTAAATGACACCCATGCCTGTGGTCTGAGGACACAAATCTTTGATCTTTTTGCTTCTACTATTGAGCATCAAATGACAGTAATTAACAATATAGAGAAGCCATGGTTATCTCATGGAAACTGGAACCAGAGCCCAGAGGTGCAGGACAAACTTTGATATCTTGAAGAACAGGGATGAGAGAGAGCAGTTCTTAGACCGCAAAAAAATGGACTGGACTATATATTTTTTTTCAAATAATCAAAGTTTTTTGCGGGGTTGGTGGGGGGGGATATTTCATCATTGTATCTCTAGCAAATACTCTGCATGTGTGTTATGTTTATTTGCTCTGTTTGTTGTCTGCTTGCTTGGCTCTCTTTTTAAGTAAGATCTTGTGAGAATCCCAATACTCACCATTTTAGTATATTCCCATTCCTTAATTTTTTTCTCCCAATTTTTTAGATCACTGCTCATTAGAGTACAACTACAAAGGAGTTGATGAGAAAGGACCCCTTAGCCAAGTAGACTAGCTCCCTGCTGCCTTAGGCAAGCACATACTGTAGTTCCTAATATTCTGTCTACTAATTGGTTAAATTCTTTGCTCCTTTCATGTCTATTGAAAAGAATGTTCTAGAATCTTGCTATTCTGGTTGAAACCTTCTAATCTCCCAACTCAATGGTTCTTTTACCCACTTACCTGTTGACATTATTTGTAGAAAATGGATGTTTTTCTGGCACTTACTTCCTGTATTTTTTTGAAAATACAATGTGCAATTCCATGTCCTTTTTTTTTTTTTTTTTTTTTTTTCCTTTTTGGGTTGGTGTTTTTCATTCATTTGAACATAAAATACATGTTTATGTTTCATTTTCCCCAGTCATGTTCTTCGCTGGACATGTTACCATTTAGGGTTTAATCATTCTTGAGCATGGATGGCCCAAACTGTGCCCAAACTGTGCCCAGGGGTCCTGCATGTGGTCTCACCACAAGGTTGTGGTGATATTTCTGCTGAAATTGTGCTCCTTAGTGCAGTTTAGGATTGCTGACACTTTCAGTGTTACACTGGGTGATGGCTTGGTTTTTTGCTACAATAACCAAAGTTAATTCTCTCTTATTCTCAAGTTTGTGGGTGAAGCAGAGGTTTATAAATGTCAACACAATCTAGAATTCTTTCATTTCCCTTCTGTTATGTCTCTGTGTACTTCAGTTCACCATGTGGTCTGATCATGGTCTGTTAATGAAATTACCCAGCTTTATCAAGAGGATTCATCAGCCAGCTCCACTGTGTGCCTAGCCCATTGATAAAGCTAATAAATAGGACTGGTTTTGGAATGAGTCACTCAGCAGGAATCCTTCCAGTTTGACTGGGATTACAATAGTGCAACCTGTTGTTATGTATCCTTTAGCTGGTTCACAGCATATACTGCAGATCTTGTGTTGATGCCCATCTTCTCTTGTGGTGACATAATGAGTATTTAAATGAAACCTACATTTTTTTTAAAGGGCACATTTTAATTCTATCTTTTTTTAAATTAAGAAGTATAGTCTTTAATCTTTATTTTCTTGTCTTTCTGTTCAACTAGTTTCAGACTAAGCACTTAGGAATTTTGTCATCTTTTGAGCCACCTGTTCTTTAAGGGCCATGTGTATCTCATATACTGGTATTGCACCTTGATAGTGACTACAGTTATTTACCTTTTTCTGTTCAGCACCTTTCTGTTTATACTAGGCTGAAAATTACTGTTTTTAGCAGCTTCAAGACTGAAAAATTGCTTGAATAAATTTAGAGTACAGGTGTAGGTGGTTTGGTACAGAATGTAATTACATAGTCCACTTTTAATCCTTGCCTTCTTTTTCATCAGAGTTTCTTAAATGGAACAGTAAAAGTTGATCCTCAGCCACAGAGGAAAGCAGTTCCCAGGAGAAATGTCTTTGAGACCAGAAGAATTAAAGATGAGGTTCAGTGAATGCTTTAAATCAGCAATGCTGTAAGAAGGGCAGTCCTGTCTGCTTCCCTCTCATGACTACTTGAGTTTGAAAACACTAGAACCTGAAATTCCCCTATCCCAAAAGTAGTGTATGCAGGTTCAGCTTCAAACCTCCTGAAGACCTGAAGTGCCTTTAGGTTAGGCTGGTAGAGCAAACATCACTCCAGCTAGATCTTACCAAGGCACCACTGAACTGTTGGTGTAGATGGTGCTAAAAGGCTTTGGAACGTTATTGTACTAACACTTGTAGTCTTCATATACAAGGTACAAAGGGGAAGACACTTGCATGAGATCACCCAGCAATTTGCCAGCAGGAATTAAAATCAAACTGTTGTTTTGTGGGTTGCTGCTCGCTATCGTTGGCTGAAGAGTTACTTCACTGATTCGCATGAGTGTCTCAAATACTGGAGTAATTAAATGTAGGACTGGCTGGAGAAGTCTTTGCCGTTTTTCACTTTATCCAAGATGGGTGTAAAAATCAGCTATCAGAAATGAATGTCTGTATCTTCAGGGAGGAGTTTTTCACTCATCTCCTGTTTATTGGAGATGAGGAGAGCGGGAACTAGGTGCTCTGCAAGAGAAGGGGAAATGAATTAAGGTGTACTGTTTCTAGTGAGACTGCTGCTGGAGTTTGTCAGTGTCATGATTTGAGACTTGTTTAAACTGTGCTGTCCTTTGCAAAGGATACTGTTGTGCTTAACAAAGGGAGGGGTTTGATAAAGTGCAATTGCTACTATTTCTTGGCCGAAGGCTTGAGGAGGTGAGTAAATTTAATTTCCTGGGCTCATTGCTGTGTCTTATTTCTGTTTTGGAGCAAGTTTTACATTAATCAGGGTATCAACATGTCATAAACTTTTGGAGGAAGCTAAATGTCAAGTGCCTTTTGCATGTACTGTCCATTCTCCAACATTAAGTTTAAATCTTACTTTATTCTCTGTTCAATCTTTGTGGTTTAATCACTATTCCTTTCTTTCTTTCTTTGCAGCCTCTGTGAATGTGCTTGTCCAAAACTGCAAGATTTACAATGATGCTAGCTGTGATATCTCTGCCGATGGGCAGCTGCTGGCAGCCTTCATTCCCAGCAGTCAGCGAGGCTTCCCTGATGAAGGAATACTGGCTGTATATTCTCTGGCACCCCATAACTTGGGCGAGATGCTTTACACAAAGCGATTTGGTAAGCATGCAGCAAGAAGTCATGGTCGGTGGGGGTGTGAGAACCTCAGAACTTCAGCCTTCGTTAAGAAATGCAATAGCCTGAACATCAGCAATTGTAGCAACGGGAAACACTTGCTTGGCCTTCCAGCCAGCCACAGACACAGTGGTGCTGGGGAAAGGCTTGTGGTCTGGTCTGGACAAGTAAGGTGCTGGCATGGGGGAGTTGCTAAGGCATAGTTTTTTATTCCTTAAAGGGCCATTGTCTTAGTGACAGAACACTTGCAGCAAGGAAATGTTTTGTAAAATTTGTAACTTTTGCAGGTCTCCTTATTCTTCTGTGCCCCTTATAAGAGTGAGATTAGTATGGCATACATTATGGGAATGCTGTAAGGGAATGAAAAAGCTATGAGGATGAAACATGGGGCAGGATGTCAACCCTTGAGAGAAATAACCCCTCTTCTCTTCATAGGACCTAATGCCATTTCAGTGAGCCTGTCTCCAATGGGCAGATATGTTATGGTGGGTCTGGCTTCCCGACGTATCCTGTTGCACCCCACTACAGAACACATGGTTGCTCAAGTTTTCAGGCTGCAACAGCCCCATGGTGGAGAAACCTCTATGAGGGTGAGTATATGTGTATTCTGTTTCTGTGTGTTTGGCTCCGGCCTAGTCGTTAGCTGCTGAGTTATGATGACAAACAGGTAGCATGCTCCAAACCCACTGAATAATAAACATATGAAGGAATTTTTTACAGAGGTATGCAAACATGGCAGGAGAATGTAAATACAACAGAATTCTGAAACTTTTCTCTTGTTTCAAGTATGATGATAAACAAATACATTCCATGTTGTGGAATACATTCCTAGTTCTAGATCACTCAGAGTACCTCGGAGGTATTTTGTACTTTTTTGGGTAATATGCATCTTGCTTGTGGTACTACAGTTGGCTTTCCTGAGGCAGCGTATCAGCTGAGGCTTCAGGATCATTTTCTGTCATTCCTAAAAGCAACTAACCTCCAGGACAGCAGCCAGCAGCCATTTCAGGAATGGTAGAAGCCAAGCTTCATATCATACCTGCAAACGGAAGTTGAGGCTTGCCGTGCTTTTCCCAAACAGGCTTTTGCTGGCTATTTATTAATGAGTTTTTAATGCATATGTAAGCATATTTTGGCAATGGAATTATCTTTTTATTCTTCTGCTTTGTGGGACAGCTGAACCATGATCCATTCTAATTCATTTACTACCTGAGGGAAAACCTTCATCTTTTTGCTAACTGGCACAGTTAAGAGAATATGTGTATCTTGCTTTCTTCATCAGTGAAGCACAACAGTTCCTCAGTGATAGTTCCAGGTAGTAAAAGTCATGTCCAGTTGATAATGCACAAAGACATTTGAGGAGTCAGAAGTAAGTAATTTCTAAAGCTGAAGTTTGGATTGGATTCAAGTTCTAGACCATGTATTTGGGTGACTTGTTTTAGGAGATGAAAAATAAATCTTCAAGTTTTTCACTTTGGGGGATAATTTTTACTATAGCAGAATTAATTCCATGACAAATCTTTTTTTCCCAATATCTTTTTTTTTTTTTCTAAAATATTTTCTTGTTTTTTAGAAGGCCTCTCTAATTATTATTACTTTTGGTAGAATTCTCCCAACGTACAAGAGTTGCAATGAGGCATTTGTCTAGTGACCTGACTTGTCTCTGGGAGAAATTCCTTGATTCACCTTTTGATTCTGTAATTGTTCTTCAGACAGTTCGTGATTTGGAGAGTCATCTCAGCTGCCTCATTAGATGAGCTACATTATCAGCTGATTTAAAACTCTTGCTTATTGTCATCATCTGCCCAATGTTATAAGGCAGGGAAAGATCAATGATGAAGATAGTCTCTGGTGCACCAGTCAACACTTTCTCAGACCTGGTTCTGAGCTACTATTCTGGTACAGGCCTCTCAGAGTAAGAGACAGAAATTAAAATGTATGTTAAAACACAATTTGGTTTACAGGTAGAGTTGTTGAAAGCTGTTGGATGTAAGATCACAAAGTATATGGATTCAGCATCCTGTTAGATCCTTTTAAAAATGTAGTTTGCCCTGGTACTGTTTCTTTTTCAGCTATTTTAAGATCCTAGTGAAATGCATTTTTTTTTTCTGCCAGAAGCTGGAGTAGCCCTTCCCACAGTCTTTTTACCATATCATAATAAGTTAAGATAGAGAAGTCCTATTAGCAAAAATCACATGTTTTCCTCTCATCTGTCCTTTACATTTGCTCTAAACTCCAGTTGCTATGGCTTCTAGCCCTTACTTTTGGAGACATTTTTCTGTAGCCGGCTAAATCAGCAAGCTCACTGCCTAAGTGTTTCAGTTATATTTCTTCATCTCCATGCCTTCAAATGCTTTTACCCCTGCTCTTAAGTCACCATTTAGTGAAGTAATGCTTTGTATTCGTTAATCTTCTCTTGTAATTCAATCTTCCAGCTTTCTTTTTTTTTTCTCTTTTGAATTCTCTCCAAAAAACCCTTCCCCCCGCCCCCCGCCATTCTGGGATGTGTTTAAATGTACGTAATGTGATAAGCACAGTTTTACCAGAAGCCTGCAGAGGGTAGGTTTTTTTCTATTTCTTTTGGACAACAGCCTTTAATTATGCAGTCAGAAACCATCAAGGTGGGGTTAGGTTTGGGGCAGGGAGTTTGCTGTTTTGGTGCATTGAAAATTTTGTACAATTTTTTCCCACTCTTGCTTTTCAGACTTGCTCCACATCACTGCACTTCTGTCTTTCTCATCTGCTGTAGTTCTGGATTTTTTTTTCTCCAGATGGATTGCATGTATTCTAAAGGTTGCTTTTTTCATCTTTCTTGCATATGTATTTATAGCTTCCAAAAACCTTTCCCCCTCGTTTTAAAATCCGTGCAGTCTCGCAGGATTTGATAACTGTTTTGCTGTTTTCCCCATGTTCAAAGATGTTAAAAATGTTTTATTTCTGACTGTTTTGGACTTGGAGCTTTATGCATGTGTGACAGGGTCATAGCTAGATCAGTTTGAATCAATTTGATTAAAGAACCTTCCATGCTGAGTGATGCTGAGTATTGTTTCAACATTTTGGTGTGCTGCCTGGTTGTCTTTGTGCAGTTCATAGGACCAAGCTTGGAAAGTGTACAGCTGTTAATTTTATAAATACTACTCCATCTAGTTGTAAAAATTAGCGCATCAACTACAGGTATTTCTTCTGCCTTGAGTTTTGCAATAAGACTGCTTCATAAGTTTGTAATACTTTTCAAGACATGCTAAATGAAAATAGAGTTTTAAGTAGGAAACTTCATCATATTCTTAGCACACTGCCCTTAGAGCAGCTGATGTGTTCATATTCAGTTGAGTAAAAATCTGTTTATAGCTTGGCCAGCATGCAGTACAAAAAGGTTTTAGGAAACCTGGTGAAACTGTATCCTTTAATATCTAATTTAGTATGCACCTTAGAGAGAATCAGAAAGCATTTTTGTTGCCTCTCCGCCAACAGCTTGTAATACAAAGCACTTGTTACTCAAACTCTTAATTAAAAATGAGTCAGAGCCATGTTCGAAGCAATATTTTGTGGATATTTTAATTATACATTACTCCAAAACTCCCAAAAGAAATGCTACATCACATTCTTTGAGAATTGTTTTAAGTTGTTTGACAGTTATTCCTTCCTTCCCACCCGCCTTTGGATTTGCAGTCAATGAACTGGAAGAGGAGGGCTTGGCAACATGGCCTCTAAGCCACTGCTGAGGAGTGAAATACAGTGATTATTTCTGATTCAAATTACCCCTTCCTCCACACCCTTAGCTAGCAGTCAGTGGAATGCAGGGATCTATTGCTTGGGGTGTTTCTTCCATCTTGCTGTTAAAATAGAGGTTTTGAAGATGCAATTAATTAATTTTGTTACGTGAAACTTCAATATGTGGAATCATACTAGAAATCCGCTGGCCATTGATGTCGTTTTCTGAGAACTACAACACTGTTGGATGTACTAATGAGCATCTTGGTTATACAAGTGTGCATTGTCTATACATCTTACTCCTAATATTTCAGAGAGATTGGGTAGTGTTCACAACAGGTCAGGGCTGTTGTGATTTGAAATTTACGAATTGCGTTCAGAAATAAAGTCATGAATTATCATCAGATGTGGTAGTTGTGAGTTAGAGATTCTTCCTGTTTCTGTTCACTTGCTTCAGATTGGCCTGATTAGCATTTCACATGGAAACCTGGCTTTGCTGAAGAACAATTTTTAAACCTAGGTCTGAAAAACAAAAGCTCTCTTGTGGTGTTGACTTTACAGGAGTAGTATGCATGAATTTCAGATGTTTGTTGCTTGTGTTCTTTGGGTGTTCTTTTGCAAATCTCTGAAATTTATCTGTAGCTGGAGAGTACAGGGAAGGAATTGCTTTTAGCAGATCTCTGGCTTGGGGGTGCTACAGATAGCAGTGATGCTGGGAATTGTCTGCAGTTTGAGTTTCAGAGATGGAAAGCTTAGAGACAGGACTCCAGATGCAGAGTAAGGATAGGTTTTCTATCCTATTTTGAAAACATAGGTGGAACTTGTCTCTAAATAAAGAGTGTCTGTTTTCAAGCTTTTGGTCTAGGGTGATTTCTGAATTCCATATGCTTCCAAGGATATGTGGAGGTTAAAGGACTTAGAAGAACATGAAATTAGAATCTTGTTTGGAGCTGAATGTCCTTAGAAACATGGAAGAGTAAGGATCGTATTGCCCTGGATCAGTGGGTACTAGTGAGAAAAGCAGCCAGAAGGTGTACTTTTATTTCTGGCATTCAGAAATTCTTATGCCCTTGCAATGTCTAATATTTTCATTTTACCCAGAGGAAGATAACTCAGAAATACCAGCAAAACATGATTGCTGGAATCCAAATTAAAATAAAACTTTGAAAGGAGCTTTTAAGTTGAGGATACAAAAAGTGAGGTAGGTGATAGAAAAATTTGATTGACATGATGCTGAAGAGCAAATCATACAATTTGTGAGGATAAAGTGACTTAACCAAGCCCCATCTCAAAGGCTGCGATGTGCTTTGAATGTGGAAAAAAGTCAGGCTGTGAAGATCCAGAATTAGTTCTTGACAAGACTGCTGCTATTTGGGAAACATTCCAATTAAGTGGTCGGTCAATAGCCTGGATGGAACAGAGTATGTGTACATTTCCATTGTAAACAGATGGAGAATTCCAAATACCACAGGAAGAAGGGCCTGAAAGAGAAGGACTTGCAGAGTTTCAGCACAAAGCCAAGCTTTTTTTTGTTTTTAAGCATATTAACTCTTTATGAGGACAATGCACAGAATATGTGAGAATATGCACAATTTTGCTGAGTGCTGTTGCACTCTGATCTTCATGCGAGTGTCAGTAGAATGTATCCAGTGTGGTCTGCAAAGGTTACTCACTGCCTCTCTGGGTGAGCTGTACATGCTCCTGCAGCCATAAGCAACTGGGCTTTAAGCCTGAAAGCAAATGGTCCTGCTTCACTGGGGCACAAGTTGGTTTTGTCAGAATCTTGGTAATGTGAAAAGAAAATTGCTTAGGAGAATATATCTTACTGTAACGCATTACCTCCAGTGGAAGAGTTCATGTGAACAAACACACTTCTGAGAAACAGTATAGTTTGCAAATACCAACCTCTTGCTGTGTTGTTGAAGAAGAATATGTTGGTGTGGTCCCTTGGGTCTCCTCCTAAGAAAGATTTGACATCTTCAGGTCAACAGGGTGATCTTTTGATGGCTCCAAGGAGAACTGCAATAGTATATCCAATTACTGCACAAAGAAATTTTTCACTCTTGGCAGAAGTCAAACCACATAGATGTTTTTTAGACTTTCAAAAGGCCAAGCAAAGTCACAGACTGCAAGCACTTGTTGATACTGAAAAGAAGACATGGGAACAGAAGCCTTTTCTGACTGATACAGGAAAACCCTCCTTTTAATAGAGTAGAGCATAATTTTCTGGTTGAGACCAAATAGTTTATATATTCTGTGTATTGGCAGATTCTGTCTGGTATCTTTAGGAAAACAGGTCATATCCAAAACCCATGTTGGTAAACACTGCTTATGTAGGGTGCTGTAAGAAAGAGCTGTATTCAACATCACTAGAAAATGTAGCACCACCTTGGGTGTGCGGATGGCGTGAAGATTGGCACAGATGTGCACATTTGAGTATGGATGCAGAAATAACGCAGGAATGGTATGTTGTAAGAATTAGTTAAATTGCTGCTTGACCAATTCTACTGTGTCTGCCTGAGGCCTGCTAAGACAGAACTTAGAGGAAACTCTAAAAACTCGTTAGAAATCTTCTCAAAATACTGTGTTAATATCTCATGTGATGAGATAAACAAGGGAGCAATGTCCGTTTTAGCAAACTAGTGTGAAGAAAATGCAAATGACATCTCTTCGGGATGTTTTTACTTCATGGGATGTGTAACTCAGGGCCAAGACATTTTGTTTATTATGAGGTCCAATATTTGGAGAGCAGAGCTCTTGAAGTTCAAATAAGGCCTTGAGCCTGTTCGCACTACAGCAGCTACTGTTAGCTTTGGTGCACTTTGGTACATAGTTTTAACTAGATTTAAGAAATTATGTCAAACATAGTTCCACATCTGAGATTATTTATGTGCAGTCATCTTGCCCAAGTCATTAGGGGAAAGGTAGCCAAAGTGAATTACTACCACTATGTATTGAACTGGGCACGAGCTGAGAAGAAATTGCTGTTTGCAATTTCTTGAAGCCTTTTTTTCAGTGCTTCCTGCCATCTTCCTTGAATTAAGTTTGAGCCAACTTTCTCCTGTAGTATTTCTTTGTTCCAGACATGTAGGCAGCTGGATGACAGCCTCTTTTCACCTAGATGAGGATGCATGTAGCTCTGTCATCAACATATTGTTGACATTTGATCTTGTATGCCACTCTACTGAGGCTCAGCAGACGGAGAACAGAGTGGAATGGCAGCTGTGCACGAATCCTTTGCTCTTGTCATTGGATTTTTAACACATTGTAGATGTTGCTGTTACAGTCTCAGCATGACATTTTATGAGGAATTCACAGATGCCGGTTTTGGTTTACAGTCTGAATTAAGGGCAAAAATGAAAAAGTTTGTCATTCCTTTTGCCAGGGAAGTGACCATATCTTTATTAGATTGATGCAGCATTGAGAGCTGTTGGTGATTTTTGCAAAAGATAGTGGTAGTCGGGCACAGTCCTGCTTGCACAGTTCAGTTCACTTGTGCATCTGCACTGAATATATATACACACACATATCTGTCTTCTGTCACTCCAATCCCTTTGGCATCCCTGTTTCTCTCCTTTCATCTTTTCCAACCACATGCATTCGCAAATGAAAGGATAATTGTTTTGTTTAACGATTTCTTGCTTACTCAACCCTAGGTTTCAGATCCAGGTTTGGACCAGTCCCCTAAGGGGGTTTTTGGAGCTATTATCCTGGTTTTGCAGCCTTTGGAAGACAGGTAGTAAAATAATGGGCCACTTCACTGCAAGTGTGTTATTTTCCTGAGTGAGAGCTTTGTTACCTAAGATGATCCATTTCTTCATAAGACCTTGTTCCCACTTGTTATTTTTAAATGTAGTAGTTGCATGGCAGGCTTGTGAAATAAAGTACCAGCTAAGAATGCAAGGAGCTCGCCTAAAGAAAGAAAGGATTAGGTGTGCTTTAATGAGACTTCTCTGAATTTGAAATATCAGCAATAAATTATGTGATCAAGTAGGATCTGGAAGAACCAACAATGTTCTACATTTGCTGAAAGTTTCTCAGTCCATCCAACAAGAATTTCTGGTGCTGACCTGTTTCAGGAATTGGATCAACTATCCACAGTTAAGGTTTCAGTTGTTGCTGAAAATTAAGAGTACTCATTTAATTTGCTGTGGCTCCGAAAGCAAAGCAAGGATTTTCTGCATGGACAACAGGTGCAGAAAAAGGCAGAGAGAGGTTTGTTATATTGGTAAAGACTGAAGAAAAAATTTATATGTAATCCTATTGCATCTGAGTAAGATAAATGGAGTTGAAAGAAATTTTATTTGTGCTGAGCATCGGACGATAAAATCCATTTGAGGATAGGACTGACAAATCCAAAAAGATAAGTGCATTATTTTTCACTTCTTCCATTTTAACAGAGATCTGTTGGAAAGATGTGTGTGCTGTTAGCAGGAATCAGGTGTGGGGGAGGGGTTGAGCAGCATAGACCAACCTGCCTAATAAGGAGAGACTGGGAGCAAAAAAGCAAATCTTTTCCCTCGTTTCATCATGGAAAATGTGTGCCTTTTTCTTTGTATGTGCATATAGGCACAAAAAGGAGACGCCTTCCAAACAAAGGAGAGACTTGCTATGTTTCAAAATGCTGGTATACATTGTCTTATGAATAAATATATTGAGCCATCAATCAGTTATCGCAAGGGGTGTTTGTTTTGCTTTGCTTTGCTCTGCTTTAGACAAGCTAGACTTGAATTTTGCTGTACAGGATTCTGAGGTTTGTGGCAGTGCAAGTCTTAAGCCTGATTTCATCATCTTTTGTGAAATTCATTAATAGAAGGCAAAGTAAAGAATGTAATCAAAGCAAAAATATAGTGTTATTTATTGAGGAGATCAGGTTGAAATGTCTTTTACTTATTATACCTCTGGGCCTTAAAAAACACAAAGTAATTGTGTAATACAAGTCAGTGACACAGGTGGCTTACTGGCAAAGGACATGGTGTATTCAGTGGACTGGTAGATGCTTTATAGACACTTACCTTGGTGTCAGAGGTGAAGTAGTTTACACGTTGACATTATAAAAATGTCAGGTAAGATATTTCAGTGGCAGCATGCTATTGGGAGGAGGCAAAAAAAAAAGATAATTAATTTAAATGCTCTCTTCACAAGGTTCTTGCAATCAAAAAAATGAAGTCAAACTTGCTCTGCTAATGCCTTCAATGCTGTCACTGCACCTTGTCTGCTGCTCTGGCAAATACAATTGGAATTTATCGTTTTCTGCATTTGTTTTAATGCTCTTTGAGTAGTTTCAGACTGTACGTAGGTTTTGCATGGAGATGTACTTTCAGTAAACTTAATACAGTGGTGTGGATTGGCTGTGCGTTTAGGGCTGCATCTGTGACATATTTCACATAGCTTAGATTGCTGAAGTATGAGGTACCTATGCTGGCCAGAGTCTCTGGTATAGCTGCAGTTATACTGATAAAGCTGTGCAGCCTCTACAGTCACGGCGGTGGTATAACCCACACCCATACGAAGAACACTTTGTTTACCAATACAAACTTTGCATCTGTGTAGGTGCTGGCTGCCATTACAGTTATACCTATCCAGCAGAGACAAATTATCCTTTCTGGAGCTCTTCCACTGCAATCCAGTCAGGGTAGCTGTGAAACTCTGTGTTTTACCAGTCATCAAAGAGGTGTTTATAGGGTTTAATGCATCAGATTTCCCCGTGTGTTTTTATGGTCTGTCAGCCTCTGGTGACAGTGTTGGTTCAGTTGAAAATTAATAATTACGTTTTAGGCTGGTGATTTATAAAGCCACCTTATCTGCTTCAGGGATGGCGAGATCTCTGCCATGTAAAGGAGACAACAGCTGCACCCCCTCCCCAAGCAGTATTTGTCAATGCTGATCTAATAGCCAGCTTACTGCTTAGGCTAAGCAAAGGTAATGGCTTGAAATTTATTGGAATCTTAAAAGCAGATGCATCTAATTGAGAGCAGAAGTGTCTCTATTGAATTTAAAAAGATAAAAAGCAAGAGTTCCTGCTGAGTTTCCTACCTGCTTGTGCCAGAACTTTCTCTTCTCCAGCTTCAAAACATGTTTGTTCTTTCTTGAGTGCCAGAGAGAAGCAAGGTCTTGCTCTGCCAAACGAGTGGTGTTCAGCACTCCTCTGCTTTTTGTTGCTCTCCTTTGAGGTGGGAAGGCCTTGAGCAAAGAGGCAGCTGTGCAGATGATGTGATGCCTCTGCTTTGGCCAGGCACGGAGCTGCTTGAATCAGGCGAGTGGTGCAGCACCGGCGCCAACTGGCAGCAGTAGCACAGACTTAGGGCAGCCTGCTGCTGCTTTGATGACTGACAGGATCCTGGAGATTGCCCTGTCCAGCTTTTTAGTGTTGCCACACCCCAGAAATGCAAGGGAAAGGTGGAATTTGAAGGGTGTTATGAAAAAGGAGCAGCTTCCCTGGAACAGAGTGGGAGGGGAAGACACAAGGACTAGGTCAATAACTAGGACTTAGCAGAGGTTTTTAGCAAAAAGTTTTCTTACCCCTCCAGGGCAGGTATAAATTAACTGTCTAGCTCTGTGCTTATGTATTGTGCCCTGGGCCTGTCAGCTTGACATTGAGGGAGAGATCATTGGAAAAGATTCCTTGCAGCTGTTGATTGTCATGCAGCCTTTCCTGGCACTCTGCCATAAGTAAATACTGTTTGTGGCTGTGACAGGTGTGACAGCACTGATGTGACAGCAGCGACAAGTTGGAGGGGAAGCAGCAGCAGTGGGCTTGAGGTGGCCTTTGCACTCCAAATGCAGATTGTTTGCTGAATAATTTGAGGGTCTATTTTTTTTCTTCATGCCTTACAGCCTTGCTTTCTCTGAGCCATCTTTTCCTGTGGCTTATAAAATAAGCTTTAGAGAGTTCAGTGCATTATGAGCATGCCCACTGTAGTTGAGAGAGGATGGAAAAGGCACACCAAAGAGGTAGTTGCTTCCAGTACAATTTCTGGAAATAGAAAAGTGCAGACATAAATTGCTCAGCCAAGTCTTTCCCTACACTTCATGATTACAGGGATGTAGAATGGAAACAACCAGCTTGTTTCTTTAGTGAGTATTGCCTTTCCTTGGTACTAGTTGTCTTTTGTGTGGAAGTTTAGCTCCCTAGAGGAAGATTTTACCTTCCGGACATCCCTTGAATTTAAGAAGAGATGGATTCCTTGTATTGACAGAAGCCTGCTGAAATCCCTGGTGAAGTGTGGAGAGAACACCAGAGACAGGGTTTTCTGCAAACATAAGCACAGGTCAAGCAACTGTTCTGCGTAATTCAGGATGGGTCATGGGGCTCTAAAGGGAAAGAGTAAGATTTGTCATGTATACTGAAATGATATTTATATGTCTGTGTTGTTGCAAAAGAGAGCAGCTTGCTATACCTTTGTTACCTGTTAGGGCTTAAGCTTCCATGGGTATTTTCTGAAAGCTCCCACTTCTCAGACTTGACAGTATTTGTAGTTAGAGAAACATACCATTCAAAACTCTATTTCACAACAGCATCTGGAAATAAAGGCAGCTGCCAACTTTGTAAAATGCTGAATCGCCACATCTAATGGTGTGGCTATGCATTATTGAATTGGTATTATAGTGATGCTAGGAGCAAGTTTGACATTGGTTATGGTGAAGAACATGGAAGCTTTCTGTGACTGCTGGTAGTCATTATGGGCTGATAAAATGTGGTGCAATATGATTGCTCCTCACTGAAACTGCCACACTAATAAAAAATAAGCTCTCTGGAAACTCTTAGAGAGTATGGTGGGCACCTTAATGATCAGTGCACTTTTACAACAGGGTTCTAAACTGTGGCAGCACAGATTCTTTCCCATGGGAATTTTTCTCTCCTTCTTTTATGTTTTCTAAATAAAGTTTCATGTTATTGAAAGCGGCTTTTGGAAACAGGCGCTCAAACGCCTGGGCCAATCAATCCCTGGGAGGTGGATGATTGTTGGCCAATCCGAATAGCCTTCTCGCGTGTATATAAATCTGTTAATTGTTTAGCAAATTCAGTCATTTAGCACTCTCTGACGACTCGGGACTCTTCACTCCGCTATCAGTCCAACAGCGACACTAAATTGATTCCTGAGCCCTTGGCTGTCAGCATGGCTGTTCCACATGGTCTGCAGTTAATCTGTGGACCAGCCTTAATGAAAAGAAACTGTTGAATTATCAACTTTATGCATTTGTATTGTTAATTTTGAGAGCAATCACTTGACCTAGAAGCTGGAGATTTGTGTTTATGTATGATTCCTGTAGTAACCTGAGTATTTTTCCTAGAAGTTCAGAATTACAAAGCATGAACAATCCACTGGCAAAGAGGTGTTGTCAGTCTGTGGTATGTTTTCAGGCTGCCTACTTTGGTTGAAATAGCTGTTTTTTTAAAGGAACTTTTAATAAGATTTTTTAATAAGATTTTGCAATAGAAACAAGAAGACAACAAAATTCCAAAAGGAATTAGCTGTGATCTACGGCAAATGATGCTTCGTGGCAGAGTTCTGACCTTCTTTGAAGAGAAGGACCTGCTGATGTTGAAGGAACTTGAGTTCTTTTTTCCACTCTGTGTATAAAGTAGGGGGTCCTGCTAATGGATGCAATTGCAACAGACAGTCTGTATGACTGCATCAGATTGATTAGCTGGGTCCTGGTTACTGCTGCGAGTGGTGATTATGCCAGTACAGCTGCTTTCTCTTTTTATGTACTAATTACCACATGCACGGATGTCATCACCCTTAACACTGCATGGAGTTGTCCCATTAGCGTGGGAGTGGGAAGCAGCAGGGGAGGGGAGCTCTTCAGCATGACAAGCTGCTTAGAATTGAATGGAGTGGAGTGGAATGATGAAGCAACTATTCTGATGCAGAATTTTAAAGCTATCTTGTCTTTGAGGTACAGCCCTCAGCCAGCACTTGCAGGTTGTCAGAACCAGACTCATGTCCTTAGAGGAGTATTTTCCATGGGGTGCTGTTTACTGCAAGGCAGTAAAAGCAGTAAAGCTCAGCTGTAGCCAGCAAGTCTCCTGTTTTGGCGTGGCTGGTTACGGAGCATGTAGGACAATGGCTGTGCAAGCTGACCTGCCAGCTAGGGAGAGCTTGCTGCTAGCCCAGGAAGGTGGTGGCTTCTTGAGGTGTGACAAAGCTATTCTCAGGAGAAGAGAAACTGTTTCTGACTTGCCAAAGAAGGATATGATGGAAGACCCTTACAGTTCTTGAGAGATTCAGAATGCTCATTTTATGAATTCATGCTCCTGGTTCTGGCAGACCCCTCCCTTTCCCCTCCTTCCTCCTCCTCCTCCAAATCCAATCTTCCCATCTCAGAGTGCACCATAATCTCCATGGCAACAGATGTTACCATCGTACATCTGATTTCCCCCCCACCTTCTCTTTCTCCTCTTGCCCTTCCCTCCCTGCTGCCCTAGCAAGCAAGGCAGGGCAGAGGAGTGGGACAGACATGACAGAGATGAGTAGGAGGTAGATAAACCCCTAAGGACCTGTTCCTCCCACCCAAACCCTGAGCTTCTCTGAATACACTAACTGCTGAGTGATAGCCAAGGCAAAGAGTGACCAGCTTCTGCCGTACAGAGAAATCCTTTTTTCTCGTCTAGTGTGACCTTCTCGGAGGAGCAGTTAAATTTGTTACTGGTGATGGGAAATAATGTAGCGATATTGTTTTGCTCTGACTTACTTTATTTGCATTAGGATGCTCAGGATGAAGATTCTGGGTATTAGAGAACACATAGTTAACTGATCCCTGACTCAGGCTTCTCAAGTTAAATTGTCAAATAGACAAGATGTGCAGTGGGCAACAGAGCTATGGAGACAAACAGCCCCAGTTTGTTATGATAGCTTGTGAGTCTCATCCTAATGGCTTCTAATTATTTTCTTCAGGCCACCTCAGCAGTGCAGTAGTGGTTGATCTGCATTCCCATCAAGCTTAATCTTGTTGTTCAGCATACCATCATTCCCTTCCGTGCTTACTAGTTCACCACTGTTCCCTTTTCTGCGGAGTCTGGAGGAAAGGTTTTGTGATGGTTGGGTGCTTTTCCACAGGAAAATATAACAAAAACCTCTTTCACCTTGGATTTATCCATTTGAAAATCCTGATTCAAAGTCTATGTTACTTGCAGTGATGACAGGTTTAAATACTGGCTAAATTTCTGCAGAAATTCTCTTGATGTGTAAATGCAGTCTTCATACCTACTCTTCTGAAGTCCTGATACTTTATTGGCCCAGTACACCAAAGCATCTTGTCCCTGTCTTTTCTTGGTAGCCAAACGGACTCATTACTACTTTTTCTGTTTCCCATGCCTTTGTTTTTATGATTTCCATGTGTCATATTTTTGCTAAATGAATTGTTGTCATTACATCCAACTCTGGTTGCTGGATGCTCCATAGCTGTGTGCCAGTCAGCCTGTTAAACATTTAGGGGCACATGTATGTGCATTTCTGGCAGCTGCTTACTCTCACTGCTGATTTAGTGGTTTCTTGCGACATCCTGTGAAGTGACATGTCTCTATGGCCATCTGTGCTGCTGCAGGGAAATTGCACATTTATTTGAGCCTCCATGGCTCTCATGCCTTGTATTGTCCTGTCAAGTAATCTTCTGTTATTGTTCCAGAGAGTTTTCAACGTTCTGTACCCAATGCCTGCCGACCAGAGAAGACACGTCAGCATAAACTCTGCTCGCTGGCTGCCAGAGCCAGGCCTAGGATTGGCATATGGCACCAACAAAGGGGACCTGGTGATTTGCCGACCAGAGTAAGTGCTTGCTTTACATGGAGGTATAACTGCTTTGGCCATTCTGTTCTCAGGGGATAACCTGGCTTTTCTAATGATTGAGGGATCCAAAAACTCTAATTCTTAATACTTTTGGACTGCCACATAGTTTATCTGAGTCTCTTATAATCAGTATTTGTTTTGTTGATTGTATATTTCTGAGACCATTTGAAGTGCATCTCATTAGCTCATGTTATTTCCCATGTCTTACTAGGATTTCTGGATCCTTTATTTCTTACATGACTAGTGCACTGTCTTTCAGCCTCTCTGGATTTATGAACTTCTAAAGGTTTACAATGACAGGAAATCTGAGTTAGTAATATGCTTGCTTTCCTCAGCTTTCAAGGACCTCTTGAAGTCCACCAACCAGGTGGAAAGCTGCTGACCTAGAGTAATCAAATACTTGTTACAGTATTCAAACAAGAGATCCTATGAACTGCAAAGATTTAGGTCATGATTATGATCAAGCCAGTGAATTATTTTGGTGTCCTCACTTAAAGCCCAGTGATGTGACGTGTACATTTCAGTTCTCTATTATTTGTATAACACTGTGAAATGTGTAACTGTCCCTTTGTAAGCTTACAATTCAACATAAGCTAATTTAGGTGTGGTCTGACACAGATGATGACAGTGATACATACTGCTTTCAATGTTCTTGAGGAGTGCCTGCATCATACTTTGTTAAAAGCCTTCTCTCCATTGTCTTGTCCAAGTGCTCTTTTGGAATTGCTTTTCCTTTGTGCTGCAGGAAAACTTCCGGGGTTTCTCTGCTTCAGTTACTTCCTGGTACTAAACTACCTTGGTATTCTTTTGGGTTATGTTTCACATGTTGAACTTTCTTAGAACTTAAAAGCTGGCAGCTAGAAACTTGCAGCACTGCTGGTGATCATACCACATGCATGTGGACTCCATCTGTTGTGCCATGACATCAGGCATGTGGTACTTGAGGAGAGGCATATTGTCAGTGTAGAACCACTAGCTCAAATCAGAATAAATATATACAATTGTAACAGTGACTAATTCAGGACAGCCTTCTGGTGAAATCTGTGGCTGGAATTCAGATTGGACCAGTTTTGGTAGTACAGAATGCCAACGCTTTTCAAACAGCCCTCTTGTTCTCTTGAACATAATCTTTCATCAAGACCTTATTTATACATGAAGTTCTACAAGATATTGTTATGGAATAAGCTATAATCACTCTCTTTCAAGGATAAGTGGCTTTCTTTAAGAACAGTTGCTGTATTTTCTAAGCAGAAGAATTATTCAAGAATAATGGCTCTCTTCTTGAGAGTTATTCTAAGTTATTTTCAGTATAGAAAAATGATTAAGATATAGTCTAGTGATTATGGTTCATTAGATGAACTTGGATAAGAACCCAGGGAAATTAAGTCTCCCTGAGGGTGGATTCTTTGATTGAATGGTGCAGAGTCAAGCTTGGTCTGGCTGTCCTGGCTTCACACACTCCTCATTAGATTTCCACTCCATTGCTTGAAGTACCCCAAAGCTGAGCAGCATGTCTCTTCTTGGCACCTCACTAATTAGAGACTCAATATGAACACTTTCATGGTATGTTATAGAAGCACAATTAGCCCTTCTGTAACATCTGTGTAAAATCATCTTAGCTCACCATGTTAATTGTGCACAATTCCAACAAAAATAAATGTTTTGTATGTGAACATGAAACAAGGTGGCTGTATAGGTGGGAGGTTTATTGGGGGGTTGACAGAAATGCTTCAGCAGGTTTCCTGCTGGTGGATTGGAGTGATTGATGCTTCTGGTGATAATTGTAAACATCACATGGACTGGTGGGTTGTTTCTGGAACAGGACACCTGATGTGTTCTGTTCTCAACTGCACCATTTTACAGACCAACAACAGTCAAGAGTGACTTGTAAACCTCAGCATGAAGGTGTAGATACTCACTGAGCCGTATAATTTGCATTGAGGCACTAACATCAGAACACACAGGTGAGTGAGGCTCTATCAGAGCAGAAGTGGCTTGCAGCTGGGGTGTCTGTCCCAGATCTGCTTGACAGATCCTTAGAGAAAGGAAAAATCCAGATATGTGGATGCCATCTCAGTGGTTCTTGGCTTAATAAACTTGGTTTGAGATTGGTATATGTGTTGGCTTTACCTTGAGAAGTGAGAAAGAAAAATCTGTGTAGTTTCCATACACAGTAATACAGTGAAAGACAAGTACTAAATACAGTATTCAGCAATTGGTAGAGTACTATATGGAGGATAACCTAGCAAACAGCAGGGATCAAGAAAACACTGTGCTGCTGAAACCCCCCACTGTTCTAATTTGGCAAAGAAAACTCTGGTCAGTAGCAAACAACAGAGATGATTATAATTCCCCGGGTCTTAATTCCGATATACAACGGAGGCATTTGAAACCAAGTACTACAGGAATCACATAAACAGATTGAAATAGCAGCTGTTCCTCAAATAGAGGATTTAAATGAATAGACTAGAAGTACAACCTGCCAAAAAAAAAAAAAAAAAAGGAAAAAAAAGGCATAACTTGAAGCTCCATGGGTTCCTGATGGGATGCTATGCACATAGCATTCAAAAGAAACTAGTTAAAAATGGAAATGGAAAGGTCAGATTAATTTGCCAGCCCATAACTCTAATCTCAGTTCATAGGTTTAAAGGGTGTATTTTGAAAGTAAGTAAAATTAAAACCATGGAAAGTAGGGTCAAATGCATTGTGATTTGACTGAAGTGGAGTACAGTAGGTTGTGTACCTGTCCTTGAGAATTTTATGTATTTATTTTTAATTACAGGGTTGGCTAAGGGTTTGCTCTAGGTCTAACATGTCTGAGTTTTAGTAAGGTAGTTCCTGTATTGGAACTACAATAAATCTAGTTAATCTGTAAAGAATTAGGATTAGAACAAGACGAGGTAAAGAGCAGGTAAAGTCTTGGCTAAAGGAAAGAATACAACATTATTGACATCTGGTCTCTGTTACAAAGGAGGTCATTGGACTTCTTTAAACAAACAGTTCTGTAACTGTTTGATTAGTAGTATTTACACTAATGGCTTGTAAGGGTGCACTGAATAAATTTGCCGAGGATGTGACATTAGCTTTGTCATTGCAGAGAAAAATCAAAGTATTGCACAGGAATTGGATTGTTGTGGAAGTGACTGGAGTTGTAGAAATGAGAACTTAATAGTACAAAGTGCACTTAGTGACTAATAACATTGAGTTCAGTAGATAAAATGATGGAGGAGGAGAAAGACCTGAGGTTTTGGTTAATTGTAGGTGATTAAGCCATCAGTACATTAGGCTGTAAGAAAAAATTTAGTTCTAGGATGAGATACAAGATGCTTAACAGCAGAGATAGCAAAATATTAATATCGGTGTAGAAGAAGTTAGATATATAAGCTGGAATAGTTTAAAATTTGCCTTTTAACTGGCACAATAGCTAAGAGCACCTGATAGTGGGGTCAGGGGAGCATTTTATCTAAGAAAACCTGCAGTGTGGGGTCTTTATTGGGGCTAAAAACGAAGGATAAGGAGAGGATTATATAGCCTTCCATAAATATCCAAGAAAGGAGAACTATTTAAATGTGTATCACGGAATGGGTAAGGTTGAAAGGGATCGTTGGAAGTCATCTAGTCAGTCTCTGATCAAGCAGCATCCCTTAGGGTGCATGACTCTCGATTCTGACCAGATGGCTTTTTGATATCTCCAGGGAAGGAGACTGTGAAATCTCTCTGAGCAACCTGTTCTAGTGCTCAGTCACCTGCACAGTAAAGAAGTCCTTCCTCATGTTTAGGTGGAACTTTGTGTTCCAATTTCCTCCCATTGCTTCTCGGCCTCTTGCTCAGCACCATCGAGAAGAACCTGGCTCCATCCTCTTGATACACTCCCTTCAGCCCCCTAGTCATCAATGTAGCCCTCCAGTGGGCCTGCTCCAGGAGCTCCATGTCTCTCCTGTCCTGAGAAGCCCAGAACTGGACACAGTGCTCCCCATGTGGCCTCACCAGGGTTGGGTAAAGGGGCAGGATCACCTCCCTTGATCTGTCAAGGAGCTGTTAAAGCTCTTCCTAGTGCACCTCAGGATACCATTGGCCTTCTTGTCCACAAGCGCACTGCTGGCTCAAGGACAGCTACCAGAGCCCCCAGATCCTTCTCCAAAGAGCTGCTTTCCAGCAGGTCAGCCTCCAGCCTGTGCTGATGCATGGAGTTGTTCCTTCCCAGGTTCAGGACCTGCACATGCCTTTGTTGAATTGCAGGTGATTCTTCTCTGCCCATCTCTCCACCCTGTCAAGGTCATTCTGAATGGCAGCACATTACTGTGGGTTGTATTGGCCACTTTGTGTCATCAGTGAACTTGCTGAGGAGGCATCTGCCCCTTCATCCAAGCCATTGATGAATAAATTAAACAATATTGGGCCCATTATTTAACCTGTAGGGAATACCACTACTTACAGGCTTCCAGCTAGACCCCGTGCCACTCATCATGACCCTCTGAGACCTCATTCAGCCACCTCAATCCACCTCTCTGTGCTCTCATCCAGCTCGCACTTCCCCGAGTTTGCCTATGAGGATATCATGGGAGACAGTGTTACAAGGCTTGCTAAAGTCAAGGTGGACAACATCCACTGCTCTTCCCTCACGTATCCTACTAGTACTACCATTGTAGGAGGCAATCAGGTTGGTTAAGCATGATTTCCCCATAGTGAATCCATGCTGACTATTCCTGTTCACCTGTATAAATGAAAATATTTCAGCCATCATCCAAGTGAGCATATTGCCACCTGGCTGCTTTGATACTGGGATAACGGGGCTAGCAGTTTGGAACACACTTTCTCTCTCTCTCCCTCTCTCTCTCTCTCTCTCTCTCTTTCTCTCTCTCTCTCTCTCTCTCTCTCTATATATATATATATGTATATGCTTTTTATTAGAGAGCAAAGAGGCACAAATTGACTGTGACTAGGTTGTCACTGCAAACTAGAGGAAGGTGGCAACGGGGTGATTTCTGCAATAGCCTCTGTGTTGGTTGGGTGGATGTAAAAGACTCAGCTATTTGGAAATGCAGCTTGGCTTGCAGAGACAAGTGTATGGCCTGAATACTTGTGACTGAGGCTGAGACTGATCTGCTGAGCCATGAGGCAGGTTTTGGTATTTTAAACCCAAGGCTCCCATCTTAACAGGTGTTGACAATTTGGCTCTCAGAGCTGTTGTGCTGTGGGAAGGTGAGAGCAGGTCTCTAGGACCTGTTAAAAACTCTGTGTACTTTGTTCTCTGAATCTAAGTTCTTTTATGAATGGTCTTTGCGAAAGAATCTAGGGGATTGGATTCCTGTGGGACAGGAATCCAGCTTTTAGAAATAACTTCCTCTGCAAGTGACCAACAGGAGAAACTATTTACTTTCCACAAATTTGATCTTGAAGCTGGAGTAAGAGGACTCGGGTCTGTGGATCCCAGACAAATCCTGCTGATAAAAGGGTTTTGGCTTAGATGTGGCTTGGAAACAGGTTGCAGTCTTTATGAGGCTGTGGCAGCATTTTTCTTTTCTGAGAGTCTTGTAGTTCATTCTTGTCATGGTTGCAGACTGGTAGACTTGCATACATCTCAGATCACAAGTGTGCTGTCTGCTTGCACATGGCTTCACATTAACACATGGTAGTCGGTACTTTTTGGATTTAAGGTGAATTTGTGTTCAGCTCAGAAGTGTAGTATTGAAAGTCTCTGAGGCTGCTGTGTTTTAAAGGATGGGCACCATTGAGCTAAATCAAGACACTAAATCGGTAACAGTGATATTCAGTGGAAGAGCCATGTCGCATAAACAGGAATCCCTTTAGGCACACCATGTGAGGTAGTGTGCTTCACTTATGAAGTGAAGTGAATTACTGTGTACTACTCAACTGTGGCCTGGAGGTCTGTCACAGTGGAAGTGATACAGAGCAGTGTGAATTCCCCCTACTCCTCTGTTGTCCTGCTGCACACTGACTTTCCTGTATGGCTGCTAATGCTTTTGTAGCCTCCCCAAGAGTGCTTTTCCTCTGCTACGTGCTACCTGACATCCTTTGTAACTGTGACCAGTAATAATTTTCAATGGAGTTTTGTACTTCTTTCTTGACTCTGCATACTTCAAGGTTTGATTCAGTTCCTGAATCTTTGGGTGTGCAGCATGGCATGAAATCCTCAATGTCTGTCTTATGTGGTAGAAACACCTCTACTGATTTTAAAAGTAATTTGATTCTTAATGCTCATAACCTTTCCTATCCTGTCACATCCCAACAAGAGCTTTCCATTCAGAAACATCCCTGGTGGGGCATCTCAAACATGAACTGTCTTGTAGAACATAAACAGGTGAGACCAAAAGTGGTGAGAAGCAGACTGCATGTTGCCTTATGCTGGCTTTGCTTGTGGCAGACTGTCCTGGGAGAAAGGCAGGGGATCCAAATATCAATTGTCTGTTGCTTCATCTTGAGTACCCTCTCCTCTGTGCTCAGGAGCAGGTTCTGGAAGGGCTCAGTGCTCACATATTTTTGCAAATACTATTCCAGAAACCTCACTCTTTTGAGAAAACTGTTTCAAAACCAAGCTCTTGAAGCACCTTGTCAAAGGCTGCCTTTGTAATGCAGGCATCCACAAGAGAGGATGGATTTCTTCAGCAGTCAGAGCCTGTGGTAATGGAATTCAGATACCCCTGAAGATGCATCTGGTTCAGAGGCAGCATCCCTTAAATTTTTCTCATTGGGAAGTAGGTGTGGAGATTCTCAAACTGATTCAGCGCTGTTCAGTGTGCATATTTTAATTTTTTGTGCTGAGATATGCCTGTAGCATGAAATTATTCTAGGAAATTCTCCTTACGATAAATTCCTATGCTTTGCAAATGATCATTGCATTTATCTGTCTGTGCCAATCCTTTTTTCCTTTTGTCTGAGAATGGCATATCTACTAATGGGGACAGTGTGTCTACATCTAGTTATCAGCATTGGTAAAGAGATGGTAATCTATGCAGCTGCCTGGCACGTCATGTCTCGCCGCAGGCTGGCTCCATTCCTCAGGCTCTGCAGCCTCCAGCCGTGATGCCCCCAGCAGCATAAGCTGCATCCTTTGCCTCTTAAGGATAGCTTCTGGAGGATGGAGTAAACAAGGAGACAGAAGGAGGAGCTGTCTTCCTTCATGTGTAACCAAGGGATGTTAGCAACCCTGCACAGGGAATGTTCTCACAACTGTTAACTAGGGTGGTGGGATATACTGTTTATGTCTGAGTCCTTGCTGCAAGTGGCCTTTTGAAAGGCAGCATCTGCACTGTGGTCTTTAACAAGGAAATGAATGCATGTCCTGGGCTTTTGCTGCCCATTAACTATAAGATACATTGAATTTTCTAAATGAGGGTAAAAGATGATTTTGATTGACAAGAGGACTGAAAAGGAGGGAAGATGGCCAATTTTGCACTGTAGATACATCCTGAAAGCTTACAGTTGGATTTTTTTATTCATCCATTTAAGAAAAAACCTAAACGAATTGTTTCCAAATTGTGCAGGGAAGCCTAGGTAACCTCAGTGCCAAGAGGCTTGGTCATTGCAGATGCGGAAGTAGAGGGCTAATATGGTAGCTTGAAACAGTATTTCCATGCTGATACCGTTTTTTATTCTGTTTCTATTTCCTTTTTTGTATGTGAGTGGGATATCCAGGATGACTGATGGCATTACTTGGAAGTTGCCCTCATAAAATTCCACTTAATATGTCTGTGATTCCTAGAGATAAATTTTGAGAGCTGCTTTAAGTCTTCAGTTATTACCAAGTTCATTTCCCTTACCCAGTTCTTCAAGACATGCTGTAGCACTAACTACTTCCAACATGGTACAGAGCTCTGTATTAAGGAATCATAGCCTGGTACTTACCAGTTTGTGTACTGTGTCACTGGCCTTCTGCATGTCCTGACTAGTTCTCAATTTGGGTAGCACTCTCTAAGAGCACAGCCATGTGCTGTAAAAACAATTACCAAATGCTTCACTTAAATCTATTTGGATCACACCTGCCACCTTTTCTTCCTGTACTTTTTTTTCTAATTCTGTCTTCAAAAACAGTTAAATTTCATGCAAGCAATTATTTGACTTACTGCCTACTGCATGTGGCTCACTCTTTCATTGTTTTAATATATCTTTTTTTTTCTATTCATTATCTTATTCTCTTTTTTTCTAAGAATGCTGCTAAGTTGACTTTTTTGCCCTTTTGTCATATCCTCATTTTTTTGTAACATATGAAGAAACAGGTATGAATGACTCAAAAAAGGTAACTTTTTAAAAAAAATTCTAAATGAGTGCAACTAGCTGCTATGTCTGGCATATTTCTTACTCCCTAATTACTCAAGTACCCTTGGATATTTTACCAGTGGAGACTTCAGAGAAGAGGGTTCAGTATCTTGTCCACTTTGAAACATCTTTGATTTTTGTCGTTAGCCTCACAAATGAGTAGACCTTTTTTCATTCTAATACCATTTTCCTCATGTTTATTTTTAGAATGTCTTTTCCCTTTTTGGCAACATGAATTCATCCTGCTTTCTTATAACCTTTCTTTTATCCACAGATCTATGCTTGACATTCCTTGTTCACTTGTTTACTTCTTTGGCTTTCCAGTAAGATTCTCTTTAATTTTCCAGTCTTTGATCCCTATTTTTATGGAGTTTTGTTTGGTGTCCCCTGTGCCTTTTTTTCCCAACAGGACTTTGCTAATGAATCCAGCTAGCAAATAAAACAACCAATTTTTATTCCATTTCTTTCCCTATTTTAAATCCTTCTGCAAATAGTCTTAACTCAGTGCCTCCAAACTGTGATTAACTGGAGTAATAATTGGGGGTTTGGGTTTCTAGATTATTTTTTCTCTTTTTTTCCTTCTTTTTTTGAGATTTCCCATTTGTGCTAAACAGAATACCTTTTAGTTGACTAATTTCAAAGCTGTTGAAGGTTAAAAATGTAAAACTTGGCTTGCCCTCTGGATCTCACTGAGATTAGACCAAACCAAGATCTTGGTTCTGGAGCTTGGCAGCTTTGTGTGTGCACATTCCAGTGTTCCATTAAAAATAAGCATTTGCTATGCTTCCTAATTTTAAACATTTATTTTTAAGTTGCTTTCTCCCATTCTAGATGCATTTTCCTGGTTTAGTTTGCTGGTGTAGTATCTATAAAACAAGCTACTTCATCAATGTTAGTTTCTGCTAAAACAGTAATGAAAATTCAAGTATGGCCAAAGAGTCACTTTGGCTCTGAACACTTTTTGCAGTATAAGATGTTTAAGGCCTTAGAAGGCTTAAGCAATTTGCACTCCCCCAATGACTCCTAACATCCCAAATTGTCTAAGCCACTGGAAGAGCTGATAGATCATAAACAGCTTAAGATATTTTGAGGGTTTAAAGCTTATTTGGAGTATAGTCTGTCTGTAATCACTTTAAGCAATTAACAAGCGTTTAGGTTTTTAGAAGACTTAAGCAAGTTATCCATCTTTAGAGCTTGGTGTATGATAATATCGAGCTGAATTGTTCTTGTTTGAAGACCTTTAAGTTCTGTGTCCTGGACTCTGTTATTTACCTTCCAGGGGGGTCCCTACCTGCTGTTTGGTGTGGTTGGAGCAAGATGGAATACTGGCAAGATTTAGTGAGAAGAAAGTCAGTGAAAATTCAGGAAATTCTTATTTGGTCTATTTCTGCCTTGTTTATTCCATGCTATTTGGCCTGGGTGCTGTGTTCTTTTTCTCATAAACATGCTTGTTTTTTAATACGTAGCACACTGTATTTTGATACACAAAAATCTTACCAGTGTTGTAGGAGCAAATGTTAACTCTGGGTCTTCCTTGCAACAGTGTTTTGTCCATCTGCTTTCATTAATTCAAATATTTTGCATTTAATGATGGCCTCATTATGTCGCCTCGAAATTGTGATATAGCTCTTCGAAGTGTCAAAGTAGCTGGTGTCTAATTACAACATCAGTAGCACTGGAGTCACATTCAGGTCTAAGATGGTTCCTCTTGTTCTCTCAGATACAAGTTACAACTTCCTATGTCATGCTGTATGTAAACACAGTGTGTTTACATGACAGTAGTATAAAAAATTTCTGAGAAAATCACTTAAAAAATTGTTGTGGTGTTTTGGCAGAAGAATGAAGGCTGTCTGAGAGGGACTTTTCTTGTCGTTGTCCTCAACACAGGTCCTTCTGTGCCAACTTGACATTCCTTAAGGACAGCACTCGCAACCTCAATGTTTTTACTTCGGTTCCAAGGTGATTGAATAGCCACACTTTCATACTAAACTCTTCTTTCTGCTCTGTCACTTTCTTGGTGCCTAATTTCGATTTGTCACTCCTTTTTAATGTGTTGGAAGACTGATTCTTAATTGAAGACTTTCTCTCATGGAATATAAGACAAATTCTTCCTAATGCTTTCTGGTGGTGTGTCATCCATTTCAACTTATTTTATGAGTCTGCTTATCTTCTACATAAAATCTGTGGGTAGGTTGCAAATGCTGACTCCTGGAAGCCACTTGGTTTTTAGCTATAGTGGTCCTGTGGATCAGAAATTCTGTTTGGGTTCCTCTTATTGTGTTAATCCCTGTTTTCTTTCACTCCCTCTTCCTCTGAGGTATCATCTACCAGCTTAGCTGACTCATGACTCTCTTCCTTAGCTGAGATACCAAAATTTTGCTCAGGGATGATGGCTGTTAAGGCTGTGCCTTCAATCTAATCTTATCCACTTGCCACAAGAACATGGATTGGATCCAGCCTTAGATGCCCAATGGTAGGCAGAACAAACTTGTGTGTATTAATGTTGTTGAGATAGAAGAGCTACTGAATTAGCTACTGCTACCACCAGCTTTATAAGGCTGACCTCATATAAATCGTGTGAGTTTGAATACAGCATCCTCAAAAATCCCAGTATTTAACCTAGCTGGGAGGGCTGCACAATCAAACAAACAGGACCAGTCATCTCACAAAGTGTTCCAAGTTTAGTTGGCACCCTCCCTGAAGCAGGCACACAGCTACGAGCTGCACCAAGCTACTTGCTGTCCTGTTTCTGCAGCAGCTCGGACAATTCAGGTAGGTGTCAGGATATGTTTCTGCGTGATTGCTGATTTTCACGCAGGCAAAACTTGCAGGATTCTGGAAAATTAGTGGGTTGTGTCAGCATAAGAAGTAAAAATGAGGCTACTCTTAGATGTGCCATTCATCTCAGTGTGATGAGCAGGATGAAGTCATACGTCATTTAAATATCTGTGGTTGTCAATCATAAACTGCAGATCTTGTGTTCTGTGAATTCATATACTCAATCTCATGTTCTTCCCCTGGCTAGTTAGAGATGGGCTGGTGCCAGTGAAGCTGCCACCTCTTCTTGGTCAAAGGGAATTACTGCCCAGCAGAATTACTCCAGAAATCCCATTTGCTGGTTCCATACAGTTTGCACTGCAGCCAATTTTCTCTTGGATTTGTCTCTGCACGTGGTTCATCGCCTGCACAGAAAGCTAAATATTTATGAAGTAGGGCGTTAGAAATTATTGTTTTCCTATCCAGGCAGCTGCTGGGAGTGCCAAACTTCGCCTTGTACTAACAATACCGTTGCCTAGCTAATCACGGGAGCTAGGAATGGGCTTGCTGTGCTGATCATCACCACACTGGCAGAAGAGATAATCAGTTGCTGACAAGGATGCAGCTGGAATCTGTCCAGCATTGCATTGCACTGCATGATACACTGTGTGCTGCTTCTTCCTTCCCAAATCAGGACAACAGATTCCTGTTTCTTAGCATAGTGTCACCTTGCTCTCTTGTATCTCACTCAGTTTCCTTGATACAGTGTGAATGGCTTAAGAATGACAAGTTTATGCAAAGGGAAGAAAGCATGTCTTGGGGAATTCAAATCCTTTGTAAACTAATCTGGTTTTGTGTGCTTGCGTTTAGTGATCTTGAATGGACAGTATATTTGAGAAGTCAGCTTTAAGGAGTAATTTCTTTTGTGGAGAAAGCAAACTTGGTAGTATTAAAGTCAGGAGCACGGCATGGCATCACTGTGCAGCTTCTTTTCTGTGTTGGGCTTACTACAGTCTTCATTCTGGTAATCAGGTTGTGGCTGATATTTTTGGATAGAATTGAAGGCAGCAATGTCATAATCAAAATTTAGTTCGGTACTATAGCAAAAAGGCAGACTGCTGTTGGGCCTTTCCTTGTGGCAGGATTTGGAGAGCAGTGCATTTGCTCATTATTGCTGCCTTCTTCAGATTTCACTTAAATCATCAGGGGATGATTTGAATGAAAAAGTAGTAAATGCTATTTATGCCTTCCCAGACATGTATACACTACTTGAAATTAAGGGTTGTTTTGTCTTGGTGTCATGCTCCTGAGCTGTACTGTTACAGTAGAGTTGGGAAATTTTCATCCTAATCCCTCCTCCTATTCAACTCCCTATTTTGGGTATGCCAGCTGGGGGGTTACCCAGATGTCCAAGTCCATTTGTGCTGACATGTGCTTTGTCAGCTTATCTTTCGAATACTGGTTAAGCAAATGCAGTATTCAGCTTTCTTGTCACTTGTTAATAATTTTGTCATTAATTCCCAGTATTTGGTCCTAGTTTCTCCCTGGGGACGTAACTGAGCTGTGTAGGTAATACCTCCATGCACAGGGAGAGGCTGTGCTAAGTTGTTGGCTCTTGGTGCTTACCAGGCTCCACTATGAATCCTTATTTGACTTTCAGCAAAGCCTACAAGTCTGTGCCCTTCATCCTTTCCAAGCTCGTTAATAATGTGAGGTGGACACAAGTGTGAAGGAAAAGTCCATCTTAAACAGATCCCTGCCGGGAAATCCAGGCTGTGAGCAGCTCTGCATACAACAAAGCTAATGGAAATTTCCAGGGAGGGCTTAGAGAGCTTAGTGACAGCCATAAAAGGGAAGAAAGTAAGAACTTGACTAAGTGGACTTCACTGTCCATGACTGACACAGTGTGGAGAATTGCAATTTTTCACCCTAAAGCCCTGGGCAACAAATGTCCTCTTTACTGCGTCCACATCCAAGTGGCAGCATGCTCCGTGCTACACAGAGCTTCTACCTTATGCCTTGAAAAATGTAAAGTGCTTCTAGCATTTTCATGTCTAGAGTTTGATGAAGCAAAAGTTAAATGCCTACATTACCTGAAAAATATTCATTTCTCCAGTGTAAGCTCTGCTTCTTTGGAATAAATCGTCAGGCCTTGATTTGCAAATCTCCTGGGAAACATACTGTGAAAGGCTGCTCATTTACAAAATTCAAGCAGTATTTTGCAATGGGAGCTAAAAAACCTTTAGGCTTTCTGAAAAGGGAGATTGCACTATTTGAAATAGGTGTGGCTAAACCAGAGCAAGTCTTAAGCTTAATTGAAAATCTGGTTTAAACCAAGGTAATTGTGGTTGTCACACACATCTTGTGTACTGAAGTTGGTTTAAGGTGCAATTATGTGATCAAGTTTCTAATGCAAGCATGGTGTTAAAACTGACATTTAGCCCACACAATAGCAGTATTTCTTTGATTAAATCTTGATTTATGAAGAAGAGAAATTATGATCTTCATATAAAAGGTAGTGCCCAGCCAGTGCCCTCTGTTAAATTCACGTGTATCCCCTGCTCATTGTGTCTCGATGCAGTCTGAAACATCTCTTCCACGGGTTAAATCAATCATCTAAAGGCTGGAAAACCTAATCAGGAGCAATCTTGATACTGATCTTAGGGCTGTGAAGAGATCAATGTGTGTTCCTGGTGAGAGGTACACATATGCATACAAAAGAGGACAGAGATGGTGCTTAGGGCCTTATGGCTTGAAGTCTTTGCAAGAGGTAGAGTTGGGCAAGGGTAAGTTGAATAGCTGGCCAAAGGAAGAGACTGCGGAAGGGTGGCAGTGAAGATGGTTGCTGCTGCAGGGAGTGCCAGCTGTTTATTCTGAACCACTTGTTTTGCCCAGCAGGGGGACACGCTCGGACCAAACTGAGAAACCAGGTTAAAGTGGTGCTGAGAGTGTTGAACTCCATCTTGGCCAAGTGTAGTGACCTTGGCTTAAGCCTGTTCATCAGCGTTCCCAGTGTCAGCAGCCGGAGCAGTGGCACCGGCTGCTACAGGTTCTCCTTCTAGGGAAGGAAAGCAAAGTTCTTGGTTCTCTGGCAGTAAAGGAGTAGCTAATAGTACTCTGGCAGTGAAGCTCAGTTGATAAGTTGCAGTGTTCAAAACCAATGTGAAGAGTTATGTATTAACTGAAATGCCTATTGGTTTCACCATGTGCAAAGTGACCGCGTGGAGTTAGAATGGACTTTGCTGTCCAACAACCCAACTGTACAGTAGTGAGACTCTGCAGAATAGGTAGGAGCATGGTCAGGAACTTTTCATCTGGTGTACTCCATGTCAGCTTGGTACCATGATGCTTTTGCAGAAGTGAAATTGATCTACTCAAAGAAGTATGTGTGTGGGAGCTGAGTTTTCTGTGTAATAGAGGAACACAGTGTTTGAGGGAAGAGAGGAAACATGGTATTGTCAGCTTTCATCTTGGCCTGGGAGAAGCTTTGTGGTCTTCTGGTTTCTTGTCTTGGGAGCTGGCAGAGGCAAGTAGGGCACCCATTGGCGAGGAATACCAATCATGTACGTAGCGGTGGGGGACCATGCGCGTTCTTTGGAAAGCATGAAGAAGTGTGGAAGAAGAGGGAGAAGAGCAAGGGTCAGCTTAGCTCTGTTATGTAATAACTGTAGATACCAAGCACACTAAACTTTTTATGGAAATTCTGACTACGAGGTCAGAAAGTCTCTCTTGCCTAGGAACTGTGCTGCTTAGAAGACAGCAAAGCGTGACAGCTAAGCCTCAGCCAGTATATTAGGCAGGGGAGGGAGAGGCCAGAGGGACTGGCACGGTTTTAGTGACAAGTTACCGTCTGTCAATAAACTCAGAAACCTTTGTAAATTGGCGTCTCACTGGCAGCTGTTTTCATGGTGTATAATGCAACACAGGACTAGCTCAGCACAAAAAATAAAAAAGCAATGGCTGGTTACTTCCTGTGGACTCCATGTGTGCATTTGACCTAATTTTGTTCTTCTCTTGACCCAGATCCTAACCTGGGGTGCATTCACCCCAGCAGCCTAGCCCCAGGTCTCCAGCACACACTGCTTTCCCATTGCAGCATGTCTGACCTGCAGCATCCTCTAAACTGGGGTTCTTACCAGTTCTGCTGAGGCATCGCTTTACAGTTTTTACATGTACATAAAACATCTTTTTTGTATCTGAGCCATAACCAGCTACCAGCTACTTGCCATGAATCCTTCTTTCAGATTATGGCACTACCCCTGGTTCTGAGACTCATTCAGGGTAGAATGAGAACCATTTGCAAAGAAATTAAATGTTGAATAAGAGCAGTGTCTTACTGACCCTTATCTAGTGCAGGAAATGCTTGCAGGTACCACAGGGAAAATTGGCCTTTCCATTCCAATTCTTTGTTTAGTCACTTGGAGTTAGGGTAACCTGATTTTGTGCACACAGTTGTGTGTCTTCATTTCCTGAAAATCTCTCTGCTCCTGTTGCTGTATCTCAGTGCTAATATTGAATTGAAATGAGTGGAATATTCCAGAGTGATCTGGTAATACAGCACTCTGTTTGCAAGGTGGTTTATGGTAATGAGCCTTTTTAACAAAAATGTGAACTGAGCTAGATCTGCAGTTTCTGTAGGGCAGGAATCAACACTCTTCTTCATGTTGTGGGGATGGAATGTGTGCTGGCTTGAATAGTGTCTTGTCATGCTAAAATTTTTTTCCTTCTTTGGCATTTTAAGGGCCTTAAACTCTGGAGTTGAGTACCACTGGGACCAGCTGAATGAGAATGTCTTCACTGTGCATTCCAGCAGCAGGAGCAATGAGCGGCCTGGGTGAGTCTCCTGGGTGTTGGGTTAGAGAGATCTGACCCTTAATGCTGTTTTTGTTACATCTGACAGCACCATTTCTTTGTTCCCTTACCACTGGCAGCTTTAAATATGCAATTTCCTCCCCGTTTGACATTGCCTAGTTGGGTCACCTGGCCTTTTTCCAGCAAGTGACATTCAGTGCCCAGAAGTGCCAGTGATAGTGAAGTACATGTGTCATTCAGGGCCCCAGTAACAGCTGTGGGAGGAACATCATGTGGGGCATGATGCATCAAAAACACCATGTAAAGCAAATGGCCTTTGGAGGATAACTGAAGAACAGGGGAGTTCACAGAGGAAAGGGCAAATCTGTTGTGCTGACCTGATGACTGGTTTTTATCCTTTTAATTGCTGGTCATGGGACAGTTTTTTCTGAGCAATAAACTCTAAAAATAAAGCTAAATCCCTTGATGGCCCTATTGGCTGTTTCAGTCTGTCCAGTGATGCACATGCTAGTTGTTCTCAACACAAGAGTGATGCTGCAGACCATTGCTTCTTGCCACGAGTACTTCTTCATAAGCCAGCTGTTCTCAGCAAGAGGGTGATAGTTGTGTTTCTGAATTGTGAGCTTCAGGATCCCGAGGAAGTTGTGACCTTGTATACAGGGTGAATGTCCAGGCTGTTCTACAGCCTTGGTCTGATTCTGGGTGAAAAATAAGCAGTAATGATTCTTTACTCTCCTGTGTGAGTGGATATTGCCACTACTTAAGTTTTGACAGTGCATCATCAGTCTGGTATAATGGGCAGCTTGAAGGCAGAAATACTGGTCTAGAATGAACTAGCTCAAAGAGAGAGCAAGAAAAGTGTGGCAGATTTCAAAGCCTTTTGAAAAAAGGTTGTGAACAAGGCAGTCTTTCCTTGAATCTCTTTACTATTCCCAGTACTTAGAGGTCAGTTTTGCAAAGAGCATCACGGCATTGTCAAGATTCAGCTGTAGCATCACACACTTCAGCTGTTCGAGTCTGAGAAGCTAATGAGCCTTGAGGTGGTTCCTGTTGTTTGCTTTTGAGAACAGAGGATTTCTCTTGTCCGACTGGAATGGGCAGAAATGCCTGCTGGAGCGCATTCATGTGTGACGCTGACAAACTAGAAAGTCCAGAGGAGGGAGAGGATACAGGCTACATCCATGGGAGTTAAAACTGCCCTGCTGACGTGCAGGAGGTTTTGTGTGTGTTCATGCTTCTGAATTGCATGCTGTGTTGCATGCTCAACGCAGTGACTCCAAGACAGTTTTTCTGGAGGCTTAATGATGCTGCAGGGATATCTCTCTGTGCCCATAAGACATGCTTCTTCCATGGAAGGGTGAGTGGACTCTAAGACTCCATTGGCTTAAAACTCAAGAGACCAGTGTGTATAAATAAGTGCAGGTCACAGTTCCCTTCATCCCCATCTTCATAGGGGTGAGCAGGTGCTTGGCTGGAGTGGAGGCAAGATGAGCCTCACATGCATGTTTCAGTCTTGCTTGGGCATGTTGCCTCCAATGATCCTGGTCTTACTTGTTTTTCTCTCTTTTCAGAACCAGCAGAGCCACATGGAGGACAGACAGGGACATGGGCCTGATGAATGCCATAGGCCTACAACCTCGAAATCCTCCCACTTCTGTGACATCACAGGGTACCCAGACCTTGGCACCTCAGCTGCAGAATGCCGAGACTCAGACAGAGAGGGAGGTACAGGAGCAGGAATCCGCCTCTGCAGGGACTGCGGAAGGTAGGAGATCAATCAGTGGTTTATCTGATACAACTTACCTGGTGATTTAGGAGTTTCCACATATGTTCCACATCCTGTCAGAGCATTTGGGCACTCCTTTTATCTCTTTAACAAAGATTTCTGCAGCCTAATTTGCCTGTAGCCAGGCCTGGATGATCAGGAGAGTGAATCTCCAGCCATATGAATAGAAAAGTTGTCTTTTTCATATGCTTTGAGGAAGGAAAATTAATTCTTCTCCAGATCATTGTGTCTTTGTAGAATCAAGAGTACTGCCTTCATCCTGCACACATCTCCTGAGCTCTTAACCATCAGTAAGGCTGCAAGTTGCTGAGAGTTAACCTTTCTGCCTCTGTGTTAGAGTTTAGCTTGGTCCTCCAACTTCTGCAAAACGTCTGCAGGGTTCACAAGCTCAGCATTTGGATAGAAAATAAAATACTGTAAATCACTTCTCACAAAGCAGCTTTGAGGATTTTGTTTAGTTTGATTGATGAAGTATGTGGTGAGTGCCCAGCTCAGCTACACAAAAATGTCTTTAATGGTTAGTAGTCCAGGAAAACTTACCAACATATAAAGAGCTGGAAATAGCTGCTGTGCAATTCGTGGATAATGATAAAGTCACAAATCTGTTGAAAACATGTTGATTTTATACAGGCTTTCTGTCTCAGTACTGTAGCATTGCGCTTTAATTTGACTCTGAAGGCTTTACTGGGCGGGGTTGGGCAGTATATACATAGGAAAGACAAGAGAAAATCCAGGAGACAGTTCTGAAGTTGTTGGTTCATGATGAACCACTTGCCTTTGGGAAGCAGCCCACAACATGCCTGTTTGTGCCTGTATGCCTGCTTGTTCTCTGTCACTCTGAAAGTTACTTTTTCATATGTGACTCGTCCACAATTTCTGCTGTGTAGTATCCAGCATGTGTTATAAGGCTTTGTGTTTCTCTGATCTCTGCTCTTCTGTTCAAAGTTAAGTGGGAAATTCCTGCCCTGTGGGGTTTCCATCTGCTTATCTCAGCAGAGCTGAGATTAACCTCTCTGGAAGGTTAGTACAATTGAGGGCGTGTGAATAAGACTGGAACACAGACTGTCTGGACAAATGCTGAACTCATGGGAACTGGTTCTTCCACTGAATGTGGTATACAGGCAGAGATCAGGGTGCAGTGTGGGACCTTCTTGCATCAAGGCCATGATGGCTGATACTGCAGGCTTTGGGAGTCTTTCTCTGCTCTGTTAAACCAGAAGAGTTCTCCAGCACTGCTTCTCTCTCCTGCTGTTCTGCAATCATGTGATGGTTTCTTTATCTTGTTCTTTCTAACCTTTCACTTTTCGGATCTAGATCATGGGTTTTAACTACACTGTTAATGAGATGAGGAAGGGGTTGTCCTTTACCAGTGCCTTGGGCAGGGCATCTCTACAAAGAAGCAAAACATGTAACATTTGGAAGAAAAGGAGTGTACATAACAAGACTAGGACAGATACTTCTCTTTGTTGCCCTTTCTTGCTTGGAAAAAGATTGGCGAGTTCCCCATCTGGTATGATTTCTGTCTCAGACATTGACTTGCCACATGTCCCCTTGCAAATGACCACACCTGCAAAATGGTCTGTCACACTCTTGTCAGCTTTATAAGGGCCTGTGGAACAAAAGATTTATTGCAATTTAAAAACATGCACCAGAGATGAGCCAAGGTGTTTTACCCTGTTGTTGATCAGCTCCTATGCCAGTTGCATCCTCAGTGGAAATTGCTGTGTAAGACCTCAAGAGTAACTTGAAACAGGAAACTGTGAAGACAATAATGGTCAGAAGCGTGAAAGATCAAAACAATCAACAGTAATCCATGATAGAAAAATAGTACAAAGACCTGAGGTGAAGCAGAAAGACAAATTTTCGGCTGCTGTTACCAACACCTCGGCCACTTAGCCAGGTACTGGTGGCAGCAGTGGTGTGGTTCATCTGAGTCTTTGTGCCTCACATTACACATGAGCATAATTGGCTGCTTGTAATGGTAAGGCTAGTGTTTTCCCAGCATAGTCAACCCCTGTGATGCACGTCCAGTGTGTTCCAGCTGGCAAGATTAGGTGCTGTGTTGCTTTTCTGATGGCTGATTTTGCCCACTGTAACTCCTGTCTGTTGTAAGGGAAACTGTGTCAGCTAGACATCAGCTAGACATCAGGGGCAAAAAGGCAAAAAAAAGGGAAAAATGTGCTACTGGTAACTTGGTATGTGACCCAGGGCAAATTATTAATCATCTACCAAATGGGAATAAATCTTCCCATAGTAGAGCACACCAGGGGCTGTGAAGATTAATTAGTGTTTTGTATGGGGCTTTGAAGATGGAAATCACTATGTAAAGGCTTAGCAGTATTATCAGCAGCCGAATGGATAAATCAAGTGTGATTCTGAGTAATGTAGAGGAAAGTGATTTAGTTATCACCCTGCTAGAGGGGCAAAAAAGCCCAAACCAACCGACAGACAAACTGGAAAAAAACCCTTGTATGTTTAAAAAGAAAAAAGAAAAGGAAATGCTAGTGCTTCCCTGAGAGTGGGTTTCTATCCTCTGTCCTGTCAGCCCTGCTGTTGTGGGGAATTCTGGCTCAGGGCATTTCTTGCAGATATGTGCTTACTGTACAAAAAAAAAAAAAAAGTATGCAGAACTGCATCAGAAATCTAATTAGGTTCTGTGCGGGTATAAATAGTTTCCTTTTCTCATGCAAAGCTCTGCGGGGACTTTGCTGCTCTGATTATCTTTCTACCTCCTTTGGAGAAATGAGTATATGATGACTTTATTAGAAGTGCATCCCTCTGATGTCTGAATCTTTCTGTTTTGTGACAGTTAATAGTGGACTTGTGAACTCTGCTCCCACACCACACATAAAGGAAAGGTAGTTAGAGTTGAGACAAAACTAGGAGAGGTACCAAGAAATGCTTCAAACAGTGTTTGAGCTGTCTTCTATTTTCTTTTAAGCTGATAGACATAGTGGAAATAGTGATAGATTTGTAACTTTGAGGCACCCTTAATTAGAAACAATCTGTTGGGAGTTACACTATGTTTTCCCTTGCAAACAGACAGGCGTGATGGGAGTGGGATCTGTATTCAGCTGGCAAGTTGAATCTCACTTAAAACCCAACAAAAATTCTTAATGAGATATAATGGCCCACAGCTACCTTTAGAAATTGTAATTCCCAGTCCCGACTGGGTCTGGCTGTGGCTGCCACTTGTTCAGGCTGTTGATCTGTGGAGTACAGTGAAAGGGAGAGTAAATGTCAGGGTCTGCAATTGTGCAAAAGCTGCTGCAGGCTGAAGAAGGGGGACCTCTGCAGAGCTGCAGGGTGTTTGATAGTGGACCCATGCTGTCCCCTGGCTGTTGACAGTATATCAATATGTCTTTCAGGTAATCCATTTGTTAATGGGAAAAGAAACAAACTCAACAACAAGTGACTGAAAAGCAATTGTCATCTCATTTCCTATCATCGCACTGTCTTTGGGGCTTAAAATTCAGGTAGCTAGTTCAGTGCTTGTTGTGCTAGTAGGCACATGTTACGAGTTTCTGAAATTGTAGCCCTCAGAATACTTGCTGTCAGTGAAATTCTACTTCGCCTGTCTTGGGGGGAGCAACATCTTGACTACTGTCATGCCATATACAGTTTTTAACTTGTTTGGTTGAAGTGTTTATCACCAGCCAGTACAAATTTCCATTAGTTCCAAGTGCTTTCAAAGGTTGCAGCAGATACATTTGAGAGGGAAGAGGGTTGTAAAATGAAAGCTTGGGTTTTTGTGAGATTCAGTCTTTTCAATCTAATGGTAGTGAAAAGACAGCACATGCAAGCAAAACTTTCCTGATATAAGCAAAGCATCCTGAGGATGCCTAAGGAGCACTTAGAAGCAATCAGTGTGCCTGCATGTGATGTAACTTATTTAATCTGAGACATTAGGAACACGTGTCGAGGGGCTGCTTGGGCAGGAATACTCTGTCCCCAGCCGAGCCTCATGAATGCTAACAAGAAACATGTTGTTTTATGTTAGCTGAACACGTTCTTGCAATGCTGTTGTCAGATGTGGTGTGACTTTTGTGCAATTAGTGTGGAAATGGGAACTGGGACACTAGGGATCAGCTTCCAGATCTGTCTCTCATTCTCCAAGTAGAAACGTGGGTAGATCCCTTAGCCTTTCATCTGCCCGTCCATCTGTAAAATCTGCGTCATATGTTATACAGAACAGCAAATTTTGGTTTTTCTTTAAAATTCTCTGAAAACCACTACCTAAAAAATAGACTTGGGTTCTAGAAGTATGTACTATGCAAGCCTTTACAGCGTGATCTACTCCAAGTACTTGGCTCTCTTGGGATTTAATTATGTGGGCTACTTTTAAACTCTCATTACAAAATTAAGTTTCACTCATATGAATAGCCAAGGTGAGTTATTACTAAGAACTTTTTTACAAGTTAAAGCAGTTGTGCCTTTTCTGAGTTCTATGCAGTTGTTTGGATTAACTGCCTCAGAAAGGAAGAATGAACATCTTTCTGGGCTTGGTTGGAAAGAAGAGTAACTAGTAGTATTTATTGTGGCATTAAGGGAGATGTGATTATTCATAGCTGGTTATGCTGTGGTGTGTCCCTCCCTTTTCTATTCTTATGCAAGGGGTGAATTAATTTAAAAATGCTGATATTTTTATCTTTGAGCATCTGAATTAGTGGGTCAGCTCACACCTCAGAGCTATTATTTTATGTTCTCTGAAGACTTAGATATCTCTGCAGTGATTACTGTTAGTTCTAATTTTGAAGCTTTGTTTGCAAACATGGCTCCTAACTACTGCTGGTTTTAGAAAGAGGAATGTTGAAAATAGGGGAAAAAATCAAGAGCAATGTCAGTATATTGCACAGACACAGGGGAGTCTGATCTCATCCTTGCTTCTGTGGACTCAGCATTTTATCAGGTGTGTGCCATCTGTGCCCAGAGATAAATAAGTTGTACTCCCTCTAAGCGCTTCAGAGTCCACTTCATTTAGAAGTAGAAATACTCCTGCCTTATGCCCATCTTCATCAAAGGTTTGCCAGATGTTTTGCCTTTGTAGTCTTCTGTGTTAAATTCTTGTCTTACTGGAGTAGCATGGCAGAAGATTTTTAAAAACAGATGCATTAGCTAGGGAGTATTTTGTTAAATGTTTGAGACAGCTACTTTGACAGAAACCCCCTGGGCTTTGGGATGATGGCTCTCAAGAGTAATGTTTTGTTCCGTGTTTGGATTAGATGGGGTTTGGACCTCTGGAAAGGTCAGTTTGGTTACAGTAGAAAACTTTTGGAGCGCAGCGCTGCAGCAAGCTGAAACCTTTAGCAATCTGAGGTGTGTGGCTTAGGGCACTGCTGTTGTTTTCGGTAGGTGCCTGTGTGCACACCCTGAACCTTCACCAAATGGAAGTCAGCTTCTTTCAATTGCTCAGAGTACTAATGTAGTCTGCATTGGCAGCCTGGTGAAAGAATGTGTGTGGGAGTCACCAGGCAGTAGAAACGGGCTGTGTGTAAATCTGTGCTGTAGCTCAGCTCAAGGCAAATTGCACAGGAAGCTTTGCTCTGAACTAGTCAGCCAAAGTCAAAGTCATCATCAAAACCTGAGAGAGGGAAAGGGGAGGACAGTCCTCAAAGCAGAGGTGTTTGTTGGCTGCTTGAATGGTGAGGCTCACTTCTGGCTCTGGATGGGCTGTCTTTCTGGAATTTCCAACATTGCTGTATCTCTGTGTTTGTAATCTGAAGGCTCATGCCTTGCTGATTCCTGCTGTGGCTTCAGCCCTTGCCTGTTTTCTGAGCAAGCAGATGCTTCAATTGGAATTTCAGCCATGACATATGGTAATTTAGGGGCAGGAAAGGGCAAGGGGTGCTGTGATGAAGCACATGTTTGTAATGCTGAAGAGCACTGGCTGGCTGGGAGTCCTTGTTGTTCCAGTGCTTCTGTATTGGACTAGTTTATAGTAAGTGATCTGTCAAGAGCACAGTGTCTGGTGTTTCAGGACTTGTGTAGATTGGACTGTCTGGCATGTCTCTAGACCAGTTTGCAAATTTTGGCTTTCTTAATCTTCCTCTCTGGCCTGGCCAGATGGTTGGTAATGAAGTGCTTACTACTATGCCCTCAGAAGGAAGGGATGACTGAATCCAAAACGATGTTTCTCATACCTTCCACTTAGTTCTGCTCATGATTAATGCTTCAGTATCCCTTGGCATGCATGTTTTTCACACTGGAGTTTCCAGTATAGTAGCTGCCTCTGTCCTCAGTCTTCTTACTGGTCAGCCAAGTTCCTGGTTCATGCATCAACCACATCCTGATTCGTACATCAGCTGCATCCTGAATAGGATTTCTCTGCTAGAGTTGTGGGTCAGGCTCTGTCCAGGGGGTATTCTTGCTCACTCCTCTAAGGCTCCTGCTGCAGATTCTCACGGGGTTGCAGATGTTTCTGTGGTCCACCAATGCTCTAACCAAGGGGCTGTGTATAAGGCTGTATGTATAGTGGATACAGCAGGTTTACTGCATTCACAGCAGAAAGGGACTTATTCTGCTGGTGATAGTTAAATTTTCCCTTAATGTCCATAACATTTCTACAGCAGGGCAGTATGTCAGCAGACTTACTTGAGGAAGAAATCAACCGTATCCTGTGGTCGGGGAAGCTGGTAGTGCTTGATGCAAGTACCACTGAGCCCATGAGAAAAGGGAGTGAGCTGTCACTGAGTGACTGCATGACATCTCTACAGTGGCACGGTGTGGACTTTGCTGAACACCTTAGCTCTCATGCTGGATACATGATCATACAGTCATTTAGGTTGGAGAAGATTTCCAAGATTATAGAGTCCAACCTTTGACCAAACATCACTATGTAACTAAATCATAGCACTAAGTGCCAGGTCCAGTCATTTCTTGAACAGTTCCAGGAATTGTGTCTCTACCACTTCCCTGGGCAGTGACAATGAGTAGCCACCCTTTCATTGAAAAAATTCTTAATGTCCAGCCTGAACCTCCCCTGGTGCAGCTTGAGGCCATTTCCCTTCATCCTGTTCCTTGTCACTTGGGAGAAGAGACTGACTGCTACCTGGCTAAACCTCCTTTCAGGTAGCCGTAGAGAGTGATAAGGTCTCCCTGAACCTGCTTTTCTCTGGTCTAAACAGCCACAGCTCCCTCAGCCGCCCTTCCTATGACTTGTGCTCCAAACCTTTTGCCCTCTCCATTGCCCTTCTCTGGGATGCTCCAGCACTTCAATATCCTTCTTGTAGTGAGGGGCCCAAAACGGGGCACAGGGTTGGAGGCATGGCCTCACCAGTGCTGAGTACACAGGGACAATCACTGCCCTGGTCCTGCTGGCCACACTATTGCTGATACAGGCCAGGATGCCATTGGCCTTCTTGGCCACCTGGGCACACACTGGATTGTGTTCAGCTGCTGTTGATCAGCAACTCCAGGTCCTTTTCTGCTGGGCAGCTTTCCAGCCACACTTCCACCAGCCTGTAGAGCTACATGGGGTTGTTGTGACCCAAGTGCAGGACCTGGCTCTTCACTTTGTTGAATCTCATGCAATTGGCCTTGGCCCATGATCCAGCCTGTCCAGATCCCTCCTTAGACCCTTTCTACCCTCCAGCAGATCAACACTCCCACCCAACTTACTGTCATCTGTAAATTTACTGAGGGTGCACTTGATCCCCTCATCCAAATCATCGATAAAAATATTAAACTCCACAGTCCCAAGTGTTTTTGTTTTCCTAGTCAGTGTGGCATTTTGTTTTTTATTGTGTTTTAACTCCTCCCTACATCTAGCCTTGTTGACATTTGTGTTCATTTCCTTGGTGCCAGGAGAGCTCAAGGCTTTCTCCTCAAATCAGCACAGTGATAGTTTCATGGAGGTGGGAGTGAGATTTATTTCTTTAATAAGATTCAGCAAGATCCCACTGTGGAATGTTTCTAGCAGTTTATTATTACAGATTGTTCTCCCCAAATGCTCTGGGTAGGGTTTGTAGCAAAAGGAGGATGTTGAAAAACAGAACTGGGATGAACTTTCCTATCATGGTGATTTAATCTCCCACATGGACAATTTTTTTGCGAGATTTTCTTCTTCTAAAGTAGTGTTGAGCCACCAAGGTACCTGACGATGGTTCTCTCAGAGCTCAGTACAGCCAGCCTGACTATAAAGGATAGGCTCAGAGATAAGAGTAGACAAAGACTGTAGATGTTGAGGTGTTTTTTGTATTCCTCGAAAGTTATCAGTCAAGGAGAGCAGGAGCCTACACACTTGATCGTAGCTGATACGGAAGACTATGTTCTGGAGCTGCTGTCTGCTGTTGGCCAGCTTTTTATGTCCTCCCCACACTGACACTGGGGACATTGCCATCATGTCATCTGCCTGCAGTCTTCTCAAACAGGTGAAGTACGAAAAGCCATGGGGTTCTTTAACACCATGGTGAAATGTTTATTTTATTGCAGTGCAAAATGAGATTTTTCTTCCTGTCCCCATGGGACTGGCAAGATTGTCTCTAGAGCTGTGATAAAACATCCTGCCTTTTTGACTACTACTCTTTCCCCCATCTTTATAGCTAGATAAGGGCTGTTTTTCCAAGGCTTGGACATGCAAGTCTGTGAGGTATACCTGTGGAAGTGGCCAAGATTTTCTTGACAGAATTCAGTGCCTTTGTTTGACACTTAACCAAAAGTTATGGAAATAAAATATTGTGCTCCCTCTGGAATAAAACCCATCTTCTGTCCCAGCACATGCACACTGCGTGATGCAACTGCTCAGCATGCTTTATTTTGTGTTGTAGCTTGCCCTGTGCACCAGAGTTGCTTCTGCTTTCTTTTGCAGGTGAAGGTCCAGAATATGGGGCCAGTGGGGAGGATGCCCTGAGTAGGATTCAAAGGCTGATGGCAGAAGGTGGCATGACTGCCGTGGTTCAGCGGGAGCAGAGCACCACCATGGCGTCCATGGGCGGCTTTGGCAACAACATCATTGTGAGCCACCGGATCCACCGCAGCTCTCAGACTGGTGCAGAGCCCACTGGAGCTGAGGGCACGTCAGCACAGCAGTCCACCTCTCAGCAGCTGGGCACAGAGCTGGAGGGACGCATCCTGTCAGAGTCTGTGCAGCTGCCAGAGCATGGCCTGAGCCCGCGGACAGCCCCTAGTGGGAGTGAAGGACAAAGCGCTGGTGACCTGGACCTGCCAGAGCAGGCCCAGTCCTCCATGGACACCGAGGGACCAATTGAATACAGTGACCTAACTAATAATAACCATCTTCCTGACAGTACCAACTTCTATAGTAATGACAGCACCAGTGGGGAGTCGCGGAACAGGTAGAGATTGAGTTGTGTGTTGGTGCTACCCTTGTACTGCTCAGCAGAGACCTGTACCTCACAGCTGGCCAGGAGCTAGAAGAGTAGTGTTGGGTGGCTCTAAGAGGCTTCAGCTCCAGAAGCTCTCTGAAGCTGGTGGTTCAGAGGGCTTCTCTATCCTGGGTGATGGGGGAAGGGATAAGAGTTTCATGGGAAGCCATGGGGAAGAAAGCATACTTAACTTCCAACATTCCCACTGCTGAAGAGTTAACAGGAATACAAACCATATTTGCTGCACATCAGCCAAATCTTAAAGTCCCATGGCATCCCCTGAGCTAACCCCTGCAACTTGGTGTGTCATCCTTTGTAAAGCCTTTTTCCTTTCCTGTTTCCTGCCCTTTTACACCCATGAAGCTGATCAGTAGAGTGAAGAAAGGGAAGGGGGCCTGCAGCATCCTTCTGGAGACAGCAGTACTGGGCAAACCCAGGTGTGATGCTCCAGCTCTGTTGCTGGAGTGGAGGAGTCTTCCAGGCCACAGTCCCTCTCCATAGCACAGCACTGCTCCCCCTAAGTGTGGTGTTCTGAGACCAGCCCTGCCTATTGCTGTGGTCTTTTCTGGGATGGGCTTTGCCAGGACATGCATGGCTCAGGATATGCTCACAGGTGGGGATCTTTCCTATTTAGAGTTAGTTTAGGACTTGGCAGGAACTGAAGCAGAGAAGCTGTATAGTTGGGTAGAGGGACAAGGGCTACTGCTCTCTAGTCAGGATGCAGTTCACACAAGGATATTCTAAGCTGTGCCAATATTAACATGAATGAGCCGCCTCAGTGGTTTCATGGTGCCAGGACTGAGCTGCACCTCCTTGGCAGGGGCAGGAAATGTCTTTCAGCTCCAGGCCAGGGTGTGAGGTATGGGTCTGTGATGTAAGGTGTTGCATGTGAAATCTTGACCTTGTACATGTAGTTTCTAGTGGAGAAGTCAAGGCTCTGATACTTTGTTTTTAGTCTCAAATGTGATTTTCCTTTTCGTTTGTAACTCTCTATCCCTAGCAGGCCTGCGGAGGAAGTACAGGGAGAGTGTGAGTGCTAACGAGGGAAACACCAAAGATCAATGTCATTAAAATATGACAAACCCTTGCTTGACCTCCTGTCTTCATTTGTGTGATGGTTGTCTCGGTGTTTGGCCCTGGGGATAGATGCATCCATCTCAGAAGATGTAAGGCAGCTTACAAATGTCAGATGATGACCACCCCCTTCCCAGGAGGAAAGCAGACTCAGCCTGTGAGCTGAAACCCCAGAACTGGGAAACAGGGAGGTGCATTTGGGAGTCTTGCTTGCAAATCACATTTTAACCAGTCTGGAGATGAGCAGGTACCTCTGAATTTCCTATGGTCCAAGTACTGCAGTAAGGAGAAAGAGGAGCATTTCACCTATCCTGCTTAAAAAGGTATGTAGAGATGCAGCTCTGAACATCTTGGGCAAGCAGAGAGTGGTCTGTCTTGCTGACCCCTTGATGCAGAAAAGGGTTGCAGTATCTGGCTGTTCTGGGCGAAGGAGCACACACTCCCTTGTTACCACTGTGCTGTCAGGAATGTTTCCACTGCTGTCTGAGCACCTGCCGGCAGCTGCTGTGCTCCTGCCCAGCTCCTCTAGATTCTGTGCTGCTAAGACATTACAATAAATAAGTCTGTCATTAGGCAGTACTCAAGCTCCCAGTCAGAAGAGTCTGTTAGAGAACATTAAGCAAATCTTCTCTTAAATCACAGCCTGGAAATGAACCTTAAATCAAATCAGCTGCTGCCAGGCCTCATTGCAGAGTGTTAATGAGGCTCTAAAACCTGCCCTGAGCCAACCACATCCCTGATCTGACAGGAGAGCAGCCTGAAAAATGGGATTCCCTTGTGTGGCAAGGAACGTTTCATACATCTCCTTGTATTGCCTTACTGTGGAGTGGCCTGAGGATGTGCTGGCAGCTGGGAGCCAGAAGAGCTGTGTCTCAGATGGACAGACAAGGCAGTACAGGTATAGACAGAGCTGTTTATTGCTCTGCTTGAAAACAAGCTAAAACAGAACGTGGAAAACAAACTGCTTCAGCTCAGCTTCTTCCCTCTCCCTGCATGATTCCTGGAAGAATCTTGAGCCCCATTCTTGGTAGGTGTGTTGCACAGCATTTATAGATATCCATTTTCAGAATCAGCCAAGCTATCTACAGAAAAATTTCCATCTCAGTTGGAGAAGTGTCTTCTGGGCTTCCTCACTGGTGTTGGCAGATTCTCAAAGCCTGGCATGCAGCATTGCTCAGCACTCTGGCCAGGCTGCTGTGCAGAGGCCTGAAGCCTGCTCTGCTGACAGCTTCCCCTTGCAGACCTGCCCCCATTGGAGACTGGCAGAACAGGGAATGAGCTCCAGTGGGAGCTGGAGCAAACCACAGCCGCTGTCTTTGCCATTGACACAGGACATCTGTGAAGCTCTAAAGCAGTTTTCCATTCAAGACTTGAAGGGGAAACTCTTCTGATGAGGTAAAGGTGGAGGCCTGATCAGAACAGACACCTTTGTAGCTCTGGGCCAAAGGCTGGTAACAGTTGAGCCCAACTGCAGCCTGTGTTCCTACAGGCTTTAAGCAGGAGCAGTGGGCACAACGGGTGTGGACAGGCTTAATCTTCAGGTGCTGCCTTGGACATGCTTTGTAGATGACCTGCTGTGGCTACACAACTGAGCAAGTAGCTCTCAGTGGTGATGGGTTTGTATGTACAGAGCTTTTCTTTTGAGTTTCGGGCCTAGAATCTGCCAAACTCAGATTATCCCTGCCTGAGATCTGATGGAGTGAGGTGGGTGGGAAGAGGAGGGGACAAGAGGGAAAACACACACACCCACCCCCCTAAAGCAATTTATTTATTATGCCTTCCATGCTTCTTGTGGGGCAAAACTCTTAGCTGCTTTGGACTACCCTGCTCCAGCCCAGCAGTCTTCCTCGGTTCTTTCAGGCAGGGCTAATGTAACTGTACCCTCAAGCAAACCCCGAGTCTTCATGGTGACCTGAGACCTGGAGCCCTGCACAGAACAGGAGGCACTGGGATTGCCAGCTCCTGGGACAGCACAGCAGCAGCTCAGGGCTCCTTCCCCAAGCCTTGCAGCTTTACCTGCTCACTGCAGTGTGACAATGTAGCACTGAGGCAAATGCCGTGCCAGGAGCAACATGGAAATTCAACAAGAGCTGCTTCAGGAAACCAAACCAGGACTGTGCATACTTGCTGGCCCAATTTAGGAGGCAAAATGAGAGCTTTGCTGCGTAGGAGCAGGAAATAATCTTAAAAAGTGAAAGCTTTTCTCAGCCATAGACTGTCAGGAGCCTTTAAATGTGCTAACAAAATCTGGGGAAAGGAGAAATATGGCACAGAGAATTTTATTTAGCTTTCAAAGGCTTTTGATAAAGTCCCTCACAAGAGGCTATTAAAGAAACTTAGTCACCTCAAGGGTGAGGGGTAGAGTCCTCCTGGAGATAGAAGCTGTGAGAATTGGAGTCAAAAGTAAGAACCATTTCTTGGCATGGAATGAGGTTAATGGTGGGTTGGCCAGGTTCAGTGGGAGCCAGTGTTCTCTGAAAGCCCTAATGAGCTGAAAGAGGAGGGGAACAGCTGAAGATACAAGATTATTTAGGTTAGCTAGGAAGAGAGAATGTGCCAGAAACCTGGGGCAGTGGGAGGAGGTAGTGGTTGGAGCTTCTGTGCTGGAAGGGGACTTTTTGTATGAACCCTTCACATATGGAAACCTGCATGGGTGCTGCTGCAGCCACTGAATGCTCCGGCATCCCTGGGCCTGGGACCACACCAGAGGGTGAGCACTGCATGGAGGGAGACTTGGGATCCCAGAGAGGGTTGCTGAAGCCCTGACAGGTGGTACAGGGGAGTGGTGATGCCTGCTTGTCCCTGTGAGTCCCAGCTTTTCTGCCCTCACTCCTTGGCTGATCTGTTGCTTCCTCTCCAAGTACCTCTGTTTGACCTCCCCTGGAAGTCCAACGCTGTACCCACATGTGGCTGCTGTGGGGTGACCCCTATGACTGGGTGGTGCTGGGACCCCAGCTGTATGTGACCACTGGGAGACATGCTGGGCAGGAAGGAGAGGCAGGGACCATGTCACAGCTGGGTGCGTGGGGCATCTCTCCCATTATTACTGATGCCAAAGCCAAGCCCCATAGCTGGTTCCTCCAGTTGCTGCTCAGGCTGCTGGCTAGGGAGCAATTGCCCTCTGCTCAGTCCCAATCTGTCAGAGAAGTTGTTCTCCAACAGGAAAAGGCAAATTAATTAAAGTGTGCAGCATGTGAGCCATCCACCACTAATTGGGATCTCGGTGTGCAGTGCATAAAAGTCATGCCGTAGCCACCTCTGCATGGAGGGGGCTCTTAGCACATGAGGGAGCTGGAGGGCACAGCAGCCTTTCCAGCTGCCACTCTGCCAGCCAATTAATGCCAGTATCCCTCTCCCCTCATCCCTGTGAGCAGAGGCCTGTCCACTGTCCCTGCCCAGCTCCTGCCGTGGTAATGGGCAGGAAACCCATAGAGCCACTCGGTGCACTCCGCCGAGCACGAGGATTTGTTTTCCCCACAGCATCTCGAACAGAAGTGCCTCTCATCTGTTCCCAGTGAGCTCCCTCGGCTCCTCTTTGTTTTGCCTTTCAAGCAGTTGTTGATGGCATGTGGCACCAGTAGGAGCTGGCAGGGATCAAGCTGTCTTCGCTGGGATGCTGGCCCTGGGCATCAGCTCTCTTTCTGCCAGGAGCCAGCATCCCAGAGAGGACATTGTGAGGCTTCCCCTTTGCCTCCCATCTGAAAATCAATATGCTGCTGCTTGGCCTCCAAGCATCCGCCTTTTGTGCCAGGGTCTTGCCTGCCAATGCGGGCCTGGCTCCTCCAGCTCCGTGGTGCCACACGGGAGGGACTGGGGACATGCAGCAGCTCAAATAACTCAGTGGGGCAGGCAAAGTGTGAGCAATGGGAGATGTGAGCACAGCACGGAGCAAATGCCACCACTGGAAAAGGCAGCCAGACATGAAAGTCTTCAGGGGGACCTGTTGCTTGAACTGGACCACTGTGTATGTGGAGAGCTGCAGCCAGTCTCTGTCGCCCCACTGAACCTTTTCTTTAGCTCTGCCAGTGAGCTCCAGGCAGGCACATGGACTTTGGCAGCTGCTAAAGTTTCTCTTTCTGTTCTTGCATCCTGCACTGCTTCAGCTTGGGAGTTCCTTCTCTTTCCAAGCTCAGGAAACACCCGAGGCTCCCTGGCCCTTCACCCTTACCCTCTGAGCTCCCAGCTCCAGCTTTACAGAGGCTGGGGTAAATAGCAGAGACTGCAAAAATGTGAGGTGTTGTGGTAATCTACGCTTGGTTCTTTCTGTTTGTTAGGCTGAGCTACATGGCCCTTCCTGGAATTTAATGCTGTCCCCCTGATACCATCATAGCTATTAAAGCTTGTCCCTCAATCCCCAGTTCAATAATACAGTAATAGCCTGATAGGATCAGGAGCTGGCTCTGATGGCAGATGGACTCCAGTCCCTTCTCCAGCACAGCGTGGGGCACTGCCATCCCATTGCAGGGAAACTTTAATTTGGAGATTATTTGTTTTCACTGCAGACTTTGGGGATGGGGGAATGAATAAGTGGTGGTTGCTGGCTGCTGACCAGGCATGGCTGAGAGCCCTTTGCTGGCTGGTACCCAAGCCCAGCTTCTCTCCTTGCCCTGGATCCTTGTCAGACTTCCCCAGGGTGTTGTGGTCCTGGCTCTGCCCTTTCCCTGGGGGTCATTACCTCTGGGTTTGCTCCTCCTGACACCCAGGGGTCTGTGCTTCAGCAGGGGCCATAAACTCCTTCCCCCTTCAGCCTCAGGCAGAGTTAGAAAAAGCTCAGAGGGGCTAATGAAGACTGACTGGCAGCCACTGGGGAGGCTGATATTAAAACATTTAAGTGCTACAGCAGTACAGAAGGCTGCACTTATCTGTCTGCCCACTGCAGAAGTTCCCATGGAAGCCCTGCCAGCAGTCCTCTGCTAATCACCTACATCAAATGAAATACTAATTAAAACAATTATTTAGGGAGGGACTGAGGCTGGTCCCGCTGCATTGCTGAGGTAGGGACAAGGACAGCCATTGAACAGCAGCTTTAGGGCTCTGGTACCTAGTGTGGCTGGCAAGGGCAAGTGGCACTGAGAAGGACAAGTTTTTTAATGCATAGGGAGCACCTGGGCCATGGGTCACAGTCAAGGAGGACAAGAGCTAGGCAGGCAAAAGCAGCAGTAACCCAGCACAAGATGCTGCCTTGCACCCAGCCTTTCCCACCCACAATGTGGGAGTAAGGATCTTGCTCCATGAACACTTCATTTCAGTGTCACGCAAGCTCTGCTGGTTCTTAGCAGGGGGGCTGGGGCTGCTCCCCACAGAGCTGCAGCCCCAGGCTGAGGGGTTGGCAGCGCTTGGGGTGCAGTGACCCAGGAGAAGCCCTGGAGATGGGTTTGCTCTGGAGGCCCTGAGGGTGGCTAAACCCAGCATTGCTTTTTTGATGAGATCTCAGATTTGGTTGACAAAGGTAGCTGTGTTGGCATAATATGCTTAGGCTCCTGTAAGGTATTTGACATAATACTTCCTGACAGCCTGATCGGAAATTAGCCCTATCCAGCACTCTGTGGGTTTAATGCAGCTAAGTGCAACGCCGTATGTTTGGGGAGGCAGAATGTAGGTCGCAGCGCTGAGACAGGGCTGCACGGCGCTGGCGGCCAGGCGAAGGTCAGGGTACCCACAGCACCACTGGGGCCTGTCCTGCAGAGGGACTGAGCTCATTCCCTTCAAGTTACTTTGGAAATTAAACTCGAGGAATTGCTTGGCTAAAACCCCACTAGGACTGACTGCAAGGTGCCAAAAAGGAGCCAGCTCAGGGACACCAGCAGTCAGAAAACTACCAGTGAGCAGAATTCCCATCCAGGTCCCACATGCTGCTCCGTGCCTCTGCTGCTGTCTGGCTTGCACTTGCCTCCCCTCAGTCTCCACCCTACGGGGTTCAGCAGGATGAGGCACCTCCTTTCCCCTGGGTTTCTCCAGGCCCCTGTCCCCTGTTTTCCTTCCCTGCCCTTTGGCTCTTATCCCTGCCTAGGTGATTTCTCCTAACGACCATCTCCTGCATTTTTTTTTCTCCTGCTCTGGAGCATTATTTATCTTATGCTCATCAATGAGCACGGGCTTCTCTTCCTAGGCACACTGCTTCCCACACAGTTAATGGGACTAATGGGAGCACGGTGGTCTGGATGCTTGCCAGGACTTGGATTCATCCACAGTGACACCCCAGGGTGGTGCAAACTCATGGGCTCTGCTGGCCAAGAGCAGATCCAGGCTGTGAGTGCTCATGTCCTGCCCACACCACCGTGGGGGGTCACTCGATGGTCATTTGAATCACTGCCCATGGCCAGAACTACCCTGCGTGGACCCCTTCCCCCACCCCATGCTGCCAGCCCTACTGGCTGCACAAATGTTAGCTGAAGGAGCAGTGAACAGCCCTGAAACTGCTGAGGTTCCTCCCACCTCGAGCAGCCCTTGCTCTGTCTTCATCAAGGCTGTTTAAGGCTGTCCAGATGGCCTAATGTACCTCATCAAAGTACAATTTGTATCACAGTGCCCAGCTATTTGAAACGTCCCAGCTGGGGGATGGCAGTAACACTTTGGCAGTGACACATCTGCCTCAATTCACTGGGGAGGTGATGGATGGAGGGACTGTGGTCTGCAGCCCAGTGTGGGAAGGCTGACCAAGCACTCGGGCTGAGGGACCACGGGGGCTTTTCCATGGCATCTGTGGGCTGGTGCTGGTTGGGTCTTCCCAAGGCATTGGCAGCTGCTGCTGTAGGGATGGTTGGAGATGCAACAGGTCCTGTCCTTTGGGAAACGGCTGGAAAAGCCCTTTCAGCCTGGCAGGAGTGTGGGGTGTATCTCTCCAGCTGCCCTGACACCACTTGCAGCCCCACTGGTTTTGCACCAACCCTTTGCAGCCCCAAAGGCTTGTTCCTTCCTGCTGGCGTCTTCACCTATTTGGGGGAAGTTTATTAAGCACTGCTTTACTTTGCTTTGCTTGCACTCTCTGGACAGGCTCTGTGTGCTGCAAGGGTTCTCCTGCACTGTTCCTCACAAGACTGATGTGTTTCTCCTCCACGGCTAAGGTGGGAGAGGTCTGACGTCTGTGCTGGGGATGCTGCAACGTTTCCAGGCCAGGTCTCAGGCCTTGAATGTGTGAAATAGGTAAATTTTCATAAAATAGTTTTACCTTTCAAACAAATAAGACTACAGCTGCTTACTTTCCTCTTTTGAAATACTATCACTACAATAATGCTTCTTTAAATTTCAGTCATACAACCTATTTAGGGTCAGACATTCAACTGGGTATGAATTAATTCAGCTCATCAGAGTGTAGTATTCCTGAGAAGAAAATTTGCCCTCAAGATGTGTTGCTCTCACTCAGCTCTGAAAATGAATATAGATTTTCCCCCACTTTACAGTAGCAAGAGGGGAACCTAGTTGTTTTTTTGTTGTGCTGTGGGAATGCCTGCTATCCCACTTCCCAGCAGTACTGGGGGATGCTGGCACACCACAAGAGCTGGGATAGAGCAGTGCTGGTGTGAGCAGCTGCCCAGGTAGGTGTGTGAAGGGAGACTGGAAGAGTTAGATAAGGGTGGTTCAACCAAGTAGCTGCCCAGACCAGCAGCTGGAAAAGGTCCAGCCAGAGTGTGAGGATAGGAGTGCTGTGAAATGGGGTCTGAAGATCCCCCCACTCCTGTGGTGACCTCAGCAAGATGCCCCCCCGAGTGACAATGGCTGGTAACACTGCATCTCCAGCGAGGCAGTGGAAGCACTTGCTCTCTGGAGGTGTTAACAGCTCTTCTCCTCACATTCCAGGTTTCAAGGCCATGTAACCAATCCCCTCTTGGAAGGGGCTCTGGTCCCTGACTGCATCTGACTGGGCTCTGACTCTGCCTGGCTGCCTAGATCATCCCTATTTGCAGCTCCATCCTCCAGCCGAATCGCCCAGGGGCTGGAAATTACCTCCCATCACAGGCTCATTTTCATTAATAAAAATATCAGGCTGGGCTAGGATTTTTATTTATTTTGCTGATGTGATTACCTGCCTCCCACCTGTGGTTCCCCCAGCCCCTGCCCGGTGCGGGGGCGGGATGCTTCATGTGGGTTAATTGGCTCCCAGGGGTGCCTTTGCTCTGTGTCATGCCCAAAAAATCCCAAAGGTCCATGATCCCCACCCCAGACAGCTCTTCAGCCCAGCCTACTTTAGCTGCTGGGAAGGGAAGCTGCCAACCCTACCCCAGCTGCTGAGAAGTTGCAGTGCTGCACTGGAGCATCCCCCTGCCTCAAGTGAGGGTCTCAGCGCCAGGTCCCCAGGAAAAAGCCCTTTGCTGCCTGCCTGGCCAGGCTTGCCAGCTGAATCACCAGCTGGGGACAGGCATGGCACTCGTGCCGACGTGGGGCACAGCAGGTCTGGCCGTGGGGAGGACAGGAAGGCTCTGTGTGTGTGTGTGTGTGTGTGTGTGTGTGTGTACACATGTATGTGTGTGTGCAAGGGAGTGCCTGTGGAGTAGAGAAGGGCTGCAGCATGGAAGGATGGAGGGACAGAGCTGGACTGGCAGCCTCCTGCCCTCTTGCTCTTGTACTCTCTGCCCTGAGAAACCTTATTTAAATAAATGATGCAATTGCACCAAATTAAGGGGAGGGATCAGTGCCAAAACAGGGGCTGCTCATTTTCAACTTTCCACATCCTCCAGGTTTTTCTGTGTGGCCTCTCCCCTTTTCCTGAGGCATCTCTTCCTCTCACTGAGATCATTGGATGGATGGAGACCTGCCTGGCTGGAGACTGGATCCCTTCTCCCTCAGTGTGAGCTGGCTCTTTTTGGCTTGTGCCTCCACCTCCCCCAGGGTCCCCAGCTCTGGGGTGAGTGTCCTGGGGCTGTGCCTCGCAGGCTGCCCAGGCCCCACCACCCCTGCTCTGCAGCTGCCTCCTGCTTGCCTCCCAATTCCCTGGCAGACACAGTAGTGAGATTATCGTAATGATGTCCGACAAGGCAGTATCAGGAATTACGCTGATAAATCTAAACAGACAGCCTACAAAAACCCAGCAAAAACAAAACAACCACAACTGAACTCAGGCTTGTAATTTAATACAGGGTTATTAGCCTGGCCATCAGAGAACAGAGCTCTTGCATCCTGCAGCCTCGAGCCTCCTCTGTGCCTGGCTCTGCCTTGAGATATGGCCTCTTGCCATAAGAAAAGACTTTAGCCAAGTTTTTGGCTTGGCTTGGGGTGGTAAAATCTCCTTGGTGAGTGCTGGGGCTGGGTTTGCGGGTACAGATCTGTGGGGTGAATGGAAGGCCCCAATGGCAGCAGTCTGCCTTCATCCCTGCAGTGCACAGCAGTTTGGTGTCCATGGCCAACCCATGGAGGGCTCTTCTTCCCAGGGTAAACTTCAGTGGGCAGAGAGAGGCTGGGGAGAAAGGGTGAGAGGAGGAACAGCCTCATGTGGAAGGTGTCAGTCCTGGGGGGGCTGCCCAACAGGAGGAAGACAAGGGAGTCATGGCCTTGTACTGCCCTGCAGCAGCCCTGTACCAGGCCAGGTCCCTGCCAGGTGCAGGGAGCTGCAGGGCAGGAGCAGCATCTTTCTTGGAAAAGGAAGGATCTGCTTCATTCTGGCTGTATTAAATGCTTTCTTGATGCAGGAGCTGCTGACTGGTTTTTACCTGCTGTGCATTTTGCACACTTGCTGTGCTCCTCTTGGTTTCCTCCCCTGTGAAGGACGCTGTAGGTAGCATTACCATTGGTGGGGCCTCTGTGTGAGGTAAATGTACCTGTGGGGAGCACAGATTCTGTCCATGTGGGGATCAGAGTTGAGCTGCCTGAAGTGAGCTCTTTGTCCCCCAGCAGTGCCAGGGATTACCTCAAACTGAGGGAAATGCACTTTTTTTAAAAGACATGTTTTAAACTGAGTGCATTTAAAGCAGGTATTTATTAGACTGCATGTGTTTTAGAGGGCAGGCTCCGCCAAGCTGCTCAGTGAAGTAAATCTGATGGCAGGGCAATTGCACTGCAGGGCTGCTGGCTCTCTGCCCCTGCAGTGGAGCAGCCTGGGGGGCTGCAGGGAAGCTCCTGGAGAGGCTTAGGTTTGCCTTGGTGCCTCAGGGCAGGGAGGAGGCTGAGCTGGGTGGTTCAGTGCCTGTATGGGTCTGGGGCTTGTCTCCTCATTTGGGATGTGTTTCTCCTCCAGGAGTGGCTACATGTGCCAAAGGTGGTCTCGGCTCCATGGAGATTTGCCAGGTCTAGAGGCTCCAACCCCTGTAGTCCAGGGACCTGTGTTTCCTGTGGGCATCCTCTCCTGCAGCTCTGCCACTGCCACTGGCACATCCTGCAGAACTCAGCAGAAATGGTTTGCACCAATCTCCTGAGCTGGAAGGTATCAGCAGGGCAGCTGGCCCTGAAAACCTTTTGTAGGGCAGGTGGCAGTGGGCAAGCTCTTGCCTGGCCACTGGGCTGCTGGGGACACTGTGCAGTGCCAAGGAGGAAGCCTGGGTTCTCACTGCCTGCAAGGGAACTGCTGTGTGAGTAAGCATGGCGGGGTAGAGAATTCATGAATTAATGAAGTAGTAAATTAGAAAATTCACTAATTGTACTAATCTGTTAAAGGGGCTTGAGCCCCTGGTTGTTTTTCCCTGATGGCTGGGCAGCAAGCTGAGTGGGACAGTGCCTGGCAGAGAGCCCTTGGGAGCTCATGGCAACCATAGGCAGGCACAGGGTTCCCACACCCTCTGTAGGCCAGACCCAGCCCATGGGCACAGCAGTCACGAGGCAGGTGTGTTGTCTTCTGTGTCATGTGACAAATGGCAGGAGAGCAGCGCAAGCTTACATTCCTAATTTTTTTTCCTCTTTTTTTTTTTTAAATTTTTTCTTTTCCTCTTTTTTTTTCTTTTTTTTTTTTTTTTTTTTTTATAATAGGTATAAAAGAAGTGATTCAGAAGCACTTTCCCCTTCCATTATCCAGAAAGCAAGTAAGAGTTACAAGAGTGGGGATTGCAACAAAACAATTATATTGAAGTATTTGAAGTTGTTCTTATATGGCAAATGTGACAAAACTGAGCGCAACCTTAAAATAGCAGCAGCAATCTCTTAAAACACAAAAAGCAGATGATTATTGACTGAAGAAGTTGCAGCACACCAGGCTGGGTGCAGGCTGCTGTGTTTAACTCTCTCCAGAGGTGCCGCAGCAGGCACAGGCTGCAGCTGCCCTGCTGCTTTTGATGAGCTCAAGCAACTGGCAGTGCCCAACAGGGTGCACTCCATGTGTAGCGTCAGGTGACAGCAGCCTGTTTCACCTGCCATGCCCCCTCGCTTGATTTAAGGCACTGATATTTGCGGCTAGGCTGAGTACAGGTGTCAGGTGCTCCCCTGGCATTTCAAGGATGCTCACAGGCTCATGGACCTGTGTGAATTGCGCAGCTGTGGATCAGCCAGATGTGGGAGGATGCTTTCTGTATTAGTCACTACTCCTTTTCATGCTCACCTGGCTTCCCTGCATGGGCCAGAGTGTCTACACCTTGCTTTCCTGGCTGTGCCCTGCCAGGGACTCCAGGGCAAATGGGGGCTTTTGGTGCCACCATCACTCCAGACACTGGGGCCACACCTGCTCCATGGCTAAACACAGTCACTCACTCCCTGGGGCTGTGGCTCTGGCATCCTTCACTGGTGCTAAAAATGACATTTTCCAAATAATGAAAGAATCTTTCATTACCCTGTCTCTGCAAGCAGCCCGGGAGGCTGGGAAACAGCTGAGCACTAAGTGATGTGCTTAATGTGGCTTCGGCATCGGTATTTTTTCCCTCTGTCTCCAGTTAAGGCACGCCATGAGGCATGAGAAGATGTGGCTCTGGATGACTAAAGGGGGCCTGGCTGAGGCAACAGTGCATGGCTGGGTGCCTTCAGTCTCCTTCTCTCTCAGGAAGGCTGCAGCAGACCTGCTTCTCTTTGACCCTGTAAGTCCTCCTGCCCTGCTCCCTGCAGTGTGCTTTTGTCCAGCATGGTCTGGGATCTGGCTCACCTCACATCCATAGGTGACTGTCCTTCTGCAGAATGCTTGTCTGGGGCCGTTTGTTCCTGGTGTGCCCTGGGGACAGCTGGAATGAGGGGAAAGGGCTGTTCCTCTGGGGATTGTATTGACACGGAAGAGAAGGACTTGTTCACAGATGATTCTGTACCTCCTCAGCTGGGAGAACAGCTGTGGGAGGTTCCAGGCACATGTGGCCTGAAAGCAGTATTTATTTCAGACCTTCTTAACTGTTCTAAGCCTCCTTACAAATGTGCCATCCCATGCCCATAGGCAAATTATTAGGAAAGAGGCAGGTAACCTCTAACAAGATGCTGTCCTTTCTTTCATCTCCCACAGGGATGACACCAGCCCAGGGGAATGATCCATGTCCCTCATGGGCTGTTTCACCCAGCAGCACACACAGGGCAAGAGCCCACCCAGGTGGTATCACCCTGTTACCTGCAGCCCTGGGCATGGGCAGGGAACCTGAGTTACTGCCCTGGCATTTAGACAGCTCTGTCCTGACAGGAAATGCCAGATCCACGCCAGTGAGTGAAGGGTGTCTCCTTGCTTGGCCAAGAGCAGGTACAGCAGCTGCCTCTGCCCCCTTTGGGACGCTCTACTGCTCTCATCAACTGCTGAGTGAAGCCTTCTTGCCCCTCTTCCTTTGCAGTGATGCCCCAGAGGCCTGAGCCTTTCTCACTGTCACCAGCTGATTTTTCTCTCTCTGACTCTCCCCTTCTGAGTTGGGTTTATTTTGTTTTTGAGCTGATAGATGGATTAGCATTTATCACTGGGCTGACTACCAGAGGGCTATTAAAAGTGATTTGCAATGTAAATACTTTCGTCATCAACCCCATTTTCTTTAGACTAAGGTTGACTTTTATGAATATTAAAGCCTTGTAGATGGGTTCAGCAAGTTTGTGGGAGTACGTCTGTCAGAGGGAGGGGGACTGGCTGCCTGCATCGTGCTGGGGAGGCAATCTGGATCCACCTGAGGGCAAAGGGATCTGGTGGCAGAGGGAGGGAAATGGAGCATGAAAGGGTGTGTGAGGCAGAAAGAAAACCTGAGAAAGAAAGGAGAAGGAGCGTGTGAGCATACGCAGGAGTGCATCTCTCTGTGAGCAGGATGAGAGGATTGGCTTGGGCTGGAGTGTTTTTGCTGGAGGCTGGCAGAGACTGTCAGGCTAGGGGAGGACTTGTTGAAGGAGGGGGAAGCCTGGACAGAGCTGATGGTGAGAGGACTTGTCCCTGGCAAAGCCCGGTGCCAGAGGTGTGAGTCTGACCTGGTATGTGCCCCATGTGCTGCAGGGATGGGTGAAAACTGCTCCTTTACTTGAGGAGTGTCTGCCATGTGTATAGGGTTGCAGGACCAGCAATGAATTCCCCAAGTCCCCCAGCAGACACAGCCTGGCATTACTTTGTGTGCCAGGAGCCAGTGCTGGCTGCTGCTGAGGCTCCTGCAGGTTTGAGTACAGTTACAGGGAATCTGTCAGGCATAACGGGTGGATGTTCCTGGGCTTGTGGGGGAAACAAGAGTAAATGACCCAAAACTCCCTTTCCTGCTCTTCAAAAATATTGATCTCCTGTGCACCTGCTCAGTGGTGTAACCACTCTGCCTCAGGATGGCTGTGGATGGGAACTGTCACGAGCCAAGGTGGAGCATGAAGGTGGTCACTTGCCACTGGTCTCTGCATATCCCACTTCAGAGGCAGAGGTGAGAGGAGTGAGGCTTTGAAAAGAAATTTCTAGGTGTTCATGGTGTTTTAGTGGGAGGGCAATTTTTGAGATGAAGGAGCATTATGGAGCATTGCCAACTGATAATGGAAGACTAGCTGTTGCTGATTAGACAGCAGGCACAGCACAGCATGGCTAAAAGAAAAAAAAAGACAAAGCAGCCATCAAAAAAATAGAGGCTGGAAGTACAGTGATGCAAAAAAATGGGAGATGTGCAGTTACCTGAAAAATGGGAACCTCCAGGAGTATCCCAGATCCCTACAAGGCGATGGGTGTGGGTTTACTGGCTGGTTACTCCTCCAGACCAAGCTGGGTCAGTCCAGCAGGATGGCAGGAGTCTCAGGCTGTCACAGGCCTAAATCCCAGAAGAGAGTAAGTAAACCCCTTAATTTGCTTGGGCCATTGAACATGAAGTCAAGTTAGCCTTTGGCTTCTCCCATGGGAAAACTGCAATCCCTCCTGTCCTACCTCACAGACTGTCACAACATATTTGGCACGGGGAAGGGCTGGAGCTGAGGTCAGATTCTGGAGTGGATTAAATGTTGTTCATGACCAGCGCTGACATGGCCCAAGAAGGGAGGTGATGTCACTTTGGTGGCAGCAAGGGAGGCTGAAGAAACTCACTGGCAGCCCACGAGAAGGGAATGTGTGAATATGTCAAGCCAAAAGAAGCAAGCACTGTTTTTAATTGGAATCTGTAGAGTGAGTCCAGACTTTCAGAAACTTTGCTGCTGACTAATAAGTGCATATAGCTAAGCTAAGAGTTAGAAGTTGAAAAGTTTTGTATTCAATTTGTTTACACATTTTTATCTCCATGACTGATCAGCTTTGGAAGAAGGCATCTCACTGTTCATTACAGTCTTTTGTCTTGCTATGGGGACTTGTAGTTTGAAACAAGAGTCCAATCAAGTAACCAACTACAGTACAATCAAATTGTCTTTGAAGCAGATATTTCTTCAGTCTGATGCGTTCTCACAGAGCGTGACAAAGGTTTATTTACATTAATTTTTTTAGAGGGAAAGAGAGGAGGAGAGGGTGGTATTTGTTTGAGGTCAGGGCTTTGGGACAAGGCAAGAGACTCCAATTAACTGGCTGGAGTCTTTGACACGTTTTGGTTAGTGACTGCAGAAAGAGTGTGGGCAGATGTTACGCTGAAAACAGCCAGCAAAGCCTCATTGCACTCAGTGCAATTGCGTGGCTCCACACCAGCCAACACTTGGAAAACTTCCTGCTTCTCAAAGAAGGCAGGAAAGAAAACAAATACCAGTTGACTGAACTCACTAAAGAAATGCCAGAATGTGGCCTGTGATGACCAAAATAATAGTGGTGCATCTGCCTCACTGCTGTGGCGGGGACCTCTCGGTGTGCAAAGGCAGCAGCAGATGCAAGTGCCAAAAGGCTTTAACCTTTCCAGGGTGCAGAGAAACACCTGGAGCAGGAGATGTGTCATCAGAGAAAATTGTCTGAATTACCTTAGCAATGTTCTCTCTGCTGGAACTCAGAAATGTGTCTTCATTTGGGGGAGAAGATACCAGTTTGCAGGATCCAGGGGAAAGAGGGATCTGGTCTGTGAACTGGACACATCTTTAGAAGAAAAATTGACTTCAAATACTGGGCTTTCATTAGGTGCTACATCTCAGAGCCAGAGAGGTACAAGAAGACAGTGAGGAGGTGAAGGAGTGCATGGGATCCTCCTGCAACTGTAATGCTTCAAAAGAGGGATAAAGTGGGGAGTTTATTTGTTTATGTGTATGTGTGCATGTGTGTGTGAAAGCTGAGCAGATAGGGAAATGAGAGCCATGTGTGTCTGTGAGACAGCACGAGTGAGAGGCAGAGGGTGGGTGAGGGAGTTGCTCTAGGTATAAAGTGGAGGGAAGGAGAAAGGTGGACAGGAAAGGGAAGACACATATATTTTTTTCTTTTCCCTTTATTTTTTCTAGTTTGACACTTTGTCATTACTACGAGGAAAGCAAACAACCAGACCTGGGGGACAGTCAGTCAGCTGGTTGTGGAACTGCCTGATGAGGTTTTTGTTCTGCGTGAGCTCCCAGTCCCGAGCGCTGGTGACAGCCCGGCAGAGACCACCGAGCCTCTCAAGTTTGCAGTCGCTTGTGCCAGGGCCGGATTTTCATTACATTTTGGGGACTGGGGAACGCATCGAGGCCTCCTTTTGCCCGGGCTGTGCCGGGCTCCGCTCTGAGCCTCCCTGCTGCTCGCTGTCTCCCACCTTGGGAAGCAGCCGGTGCTCCCGGTGCTGCCGGCTGCGGCGGATCGGGACTTGTCCCCGCCGGTGGATGCAGGGGCGGGCAGCAGGGGCCGGAGCCCGGCGCCAGGGAGCGGGCGGTCCCGGGAGCGCTGTCCGGGGTGCTGCAGCAGCGCTCCCGCGCAACATCTGGCCGGCGGGGACGGGAGGCCACATCTGGGACGGAGGGGAACGGCGGCGCGGGGATTGGCAGCGGCTCCTGACGTCGCGGTGCTCCGCTCCCCCGCCGCCCCCGCCGCGGTGCGTTCTCGTGGCGGCGAGGGGGGCGCGCATCTGGGGGCGACACATCTGGGGGCGACACATCTGGGAGCGGGGGAGGGCGGGGGCGGGGGGAGGAGGACAGGGCCGAGCCGGCAGCGCCGGGCCCTCCCCTCTCCCCGCCCCTCCGCCGCGCGCGGCGCCGCCGGGACCGGGAGCCGGGACCGGAGCCGGGAGCCGGCCGGGCCATGCCAGCCGGAGCCCCCGCGGGCGCGGCGCGGCACCATGGCCGCTGAGAACCGCTCGGCGTCGGGCGGCGGCGCGCCCTGGGCTGGGCTGCCCGGTGAGTCGCTGCTCGGGGCTCCGTGAGCGCGGGGCGGGGGGCGCAGGGCATCCCCCGCAGAGTCCTGCCGGGGGGTGTCGGCATGGCTTAGGGTGCATGGGGAGGGGGCTGCGCACCCCCGGGGGATGTGGCCCGCGGTCGCCTTAGGAATGGGGGAGGTGTCTCTCTGCCAACTTTCCCACATCCCTGCGTCTCTCCGGGAACCCCGGGCTGCCCCGCGGGTCGGGACCCTCTCCCTGGTTCGCTGCCCCGGGATGTCTGGAGCCGTGCAGTCCTGCCACGGCACCGGGGTATTGTCTGCCATCCCCTTTCCCTTCTCCCATCCAAACCAACACCGTTCCCGGGATCCGTCGCCTGAGGAACCTCGGGTCCCTCCTGTCACCCAGGAAACAGCCTTGTCAGCGCCCTGAGTAGGGAATATGAGCAGCCTGCAGCCCCGGGGGCAGGCAGCCCCCAGCAGGAAACCCAGGACGGGCGTTATGTGCTATCCTGGTGCTTTCTCTGAGAAGGAGACATTCCTGGACAAGAAACTACCTGCACGCTTTCTTTGCTTCCCTCACTATTCCAACAAGAGCAATAGGGACACAACCCCGTATTTTTTGGATAATTTGTCGCCATATTGGGCAAACCCCTCTGCCCTTTCGGCCACCTCCCAGAATATGACTAGACAGAAGTTTTCCCCTTCTCCACAGAGCCCCTTGCCAGGTTGGGCATTGCAAGGGAGGCAGATATTGCCCCATCTCCCCCTCGCTGTGGATCTCATCTTCCCTTTAGCCCTTTCTGGCCCTGTTGCACCCTTCCTGCTAGTAATGACAGAGCTGCCCCGTGCTCTTCGTTGGCCCATCATGGACAAGAGTTGGGCAGCCACACCCTTCTTTCCAAAATAATGGCATTGGCTTCAAATAAGGGAGCAGTTCTTGTCAATTTTTTAAATAAAAGCAGTACTGGCTTCTGTCTGACCTGCTTTCAACCCCTCCGATTGTGCTGTGGATGGCTTTTTCTAGCTGGTCTTTGCAAAGTCTGCAGCTAGGGAGATATTTCCCAACCTGAGGAACAGCTGGTGTTGCCCTGTGCCCTGCTGGTAGTTGGGCTCTGCTTGGGCATTTGGAGGCTCCCTACTTTGTCACAACTGCCTTGAGTGACCTCCAAGGGTGGTTTGATGTCTGCCACAACTTGCAGAGCGAACAGATGGCTGCAAGGGTTGCTACCAATGCAGTTGGGTGGCTTGTTGATGCTGACACTGTCTATCAAAATGCTCAGGTGCCAGGATCCCAGAGCCCAGGCTTTTGGTGAAACATCACCAGAGACAATGCTCACGTTGAAATCACAGGTGACAGCAAGATGCGTTTTGCTGTCACCACTGCTGGGCATCATCTCCTGCTTCCTAACGCCCTGACTCCTGTGATCTGAGCACCTGCTGCTGCTCTCCAGCCCGGACTAGGCGCCCATGAGGCATCCCAGCAAAGACCAGTGGAGATCCTAATCAGCAACCCATCCTTGGTTCACCCTCCAGCCAGGATGGCGGGCAGTGATGGGAGCCCTGGGTGGGGAAGGTGGGGATGGCAGCAGGTGTGCAATGGTGTGCAGCAGTCCTGGTTCCTGTGGGAGCCAAGCCAATGTGCCTTTGCTCAGATGGGCAGCAAGTTTCTAGGGCTGCTGGATGGAGTGGTGGTGGCCCTGGGAGTGACCTGATGAGCAGGCAGAGGAAAGCTGGCGGGAGAAAGAAGAGAAGGGCTACCGGTAAAAGTGATTTGTTTATTCACACGAGGGGCGTACCCATCTCAGCAGGTCAGTCTGTTTTCTTTCATAGAAGAGAAATGAACTGAAATGATTAATTAATGCTGTGATCCAATTACTTGGAGTTTGCAAAAAGAGCATGGCTTTTCTCTTTTAACTGTCCCCACGAGCATCCCATTGATGTCAGGTTTTGTCACGGTTAGGGTTTTGTTGTTTTGTTTTTAAAAATTGAAATGACAAATAGCTCCTCAGGGGAAAAAAGAAAGAAAAAAGAAAAATAAGGAAAAAAAAAACCCAAGGAATAAATATAGTGAGACCAGAAGGAGCAGCTGATGCAGAGCAGTCCCTAGCACACCTCTGTGTTGAACCCGTCTCTGCCTGTCATGCTGAGCCCTGACCAGCAGCATCCACAGAGCTGAAGAGGTTTGGTGAGTGCCTAGCCGAGGTGGCAGATGCAGCTCTGCAAAGGTAGCAGGGAGAGCAGTCATGAGAGGAGAGGGAAATGGAGGCTGTTTGCAAGGGGCTGCTGCTTTCTGCACAAACACAGCTCTTCTTTCTGCATGGACAGACACGCAGCAAGAGTTTCATGTGCACAAGCTGACTCCTCCTTGGCACGCTAAGTCAGGGCTTCAGTGGGCATCTTCTGGAGATGTGGGCATTGTCCTTGAGCCAGTCACTGCTCTGTCTGACATGAGTCTATGTCCTCATTGCTCTCCAGTAAGCCAAGGGAGGAGGTTTGATTTGCATTTCAGCATCCATTCTGGGCTGGCTCTAAAACTGCATGTTTAAAAGACATGTTTCGGGAGATGCGAGAGTGCAGGACTTGATACAGTGAGGCAATGGAAGTTTTGGACCAGATCATTCCCATCTACTTCCTCTCCTCTCTTCATCCCCATCCCAGCATCCCCTGCTGACTCTCTTTACCCTGCCCAAGCACCAGCACCCATCAGGAGTGTGCCAGGTACCAGTGGGGAGGCAGAGCTCCACACCCGGGCAGTGTTGAAGGCTCTTTAAGCTGGTGATTGGAGCTGTGCCAAATCCATCCTTCTTCTGGGGGATCTGTGCGACCAGTCAGAAAAAAGACACCAGTTTCTAGGAAGACTCATGTCCTCTCCTGTCCAGGGCCCCAGCAGACCAGGAGGTGAGGGCCTGAATATGTGGCTATTGTCTAACTCACACTGGAGGAGTGTGCCAGCCTTGACAGTCCCTGGGAACACTACCCACCACACCACCCCTTTTACCCTCCAGGCACGGCACAGTCTCGCTGCATCCAGAGCCTTGAACATACCGAGGCGGACCCTTGCCCTGTATTCAGACAAATTAATTTAGCGAACCTTCAAGGAATTAGGCATTTCCTGGGGTTAGTGTTCCCTGGGCAGGCTGGCCCATGATTCCAGTATTTTGCTGGTGCATGAGCACAGGGTGAGGTGTCTCATATACGGATCTTCCCCTTGATGCTTAGAGACAGAGTTTTAGCAGGAGACACACAACCAGTCCCTGTCCCCTCAGACACACAACCTCCCCTGTCCCAAGAGACACCTGGCTGTCCTCACTCTGTGTGCATGTTGGCAGCCGTCCCACCTTCCCTGCGGATCGTCTTGGGACTTGGCTCTGTGCCAGGACAACATCATTTAACCTGTCTTCAGACCCTGAGTCCCCTGGCACTGTGAGCATAGCAAATGAGGCTGTGCTGGAGACGCTCCCCAGCCTGACCCCTTGCGTGCTGGGCACAGCTGCTCACACCTTCGCCCCGGGGCTGCTCTCGGGACCCTCCAGAGATGCCTTCAGCCCCGAGGCTGCACTGCATGGAGGAGGAATTCCAACAAAGCTCAGTTTATACCGTGCTAAGAAAATTAACATTGCCAGCCTGCAAATGCAATGGCTGTAGGCACAGTGCTTTGTCCCTCTGAAAATCCCTGAAACTGTTGCTGGAGGCCCTGCAAATCAGAACTGTGTAAGTGACAGTGGCTCTTCTGTGTTGCTGTGACCCTGTCCCCATTGCCCCTTTTCGTCCTGTGCAATGTGAGCTCCAGTCCCACTCGGTGCATGAGGCAGTGGCAGAGATGCCCAAGTGCCCTGTTCCCTTCCCACCTCCTGCCCCAGCGTTAGGCAGGTTGAGATGTGCAGCTGCAGAGGAACCTCTCCCACCTGTTTCCATGACTCAGAGAGAGCTGGAGAGGGTCATAGGGAACCACAGGGCTGTTTACTTGTCTCCAAGAGCCTTGAAGAGGAGTTTCATCCCAGGTCAGTTGGTGAAGGAGGGGCAGCAGCTAGAAATTTTGTCCTTTAAAGGCAGGACTTGGTGCAAACCATGGAGTTCCTTGAGCGCAGCAGGCTCGGCCTCAGCTATCGGCGTGTTACTGAGCTATCGAGTCTGGCTGTGCTCCTCCAGCCAAAAAAGCAAGGCAGAGATGCAGGCCCCCTGGTACCACAACTGCCATTAAATCAACACATTGTATAGCTCCTTGCAGCTTGGCAGAGGAGGCAGTGGGGCCTGACACCAGGGGCCTCAGCTGGAAGTGTCCGGAGATGAAATGCCATCAGCAGGGTTAAGGCTCCTGGTGAAGTTGGTTTGCATTGGCCACTTAAGGGGTTAATGTCTTCAGCCTCTTTAAGCAGAATTAGATTGATTTGTCTGTGGGAAACTCAGAGCTCCAGTTGTGCAACACTGAGGTCTGAAAACATGAATCTGCAAACATGATGTCCTGGGCCCCTGCATCCGCCCCAGGTCACAGAGCAGCTCCCTAGAGGCCCCCATGGCGCCGTGCTTTGCTGACCCCTCGCTTGCAGACCCTCACAGTGTTGATGTTAACTCCCAAGTCCCAGGCAGCGTGGCAGGGTGGCTCTGCTGAGGAGGGACAAAGATCCTTGAGGGATATTTGCATGGCTGAGATGGGGAGTACCCTGCATCTCGCTGTCTCTAGTGCCTCCGGGGTGGTTTGGATCCCTGCTCCGCTGACAGTTACATCATGTGCAGTCCCAGATAAAGCCAAAAAAGTGCATGTATGAGTGCAGAGAGGAGTGGAGATAAATGAAACTCTTCTGGTATGTGCCTTTGCCTGAAAACAGGCATGAGTTGCCTGGCCTTGGGCCTGCCCTTCTGCAGCACTTAGGAGCAGGGTCTAGCACGGTGGTCGCTACACTTCTTGCAAAGCTCAGATCAGTCACCAAGGCCCATAAGTGATACTCAATTCATGAAACCCTCTGCTACTATGTGCAGTGACAAAGAAATGAGGTGGCTAAACCCCCTGCCCTGTGCTGTGGGGTGCTGCCTACAGCATTAGTGTGGGGACACAGCCAGCTGGGGATCACCATCCTGCAGTAAGAGAGGTGACTCCCAGGCAGAGCTGGGCTGCCTGAGCCAGAGAGCTGCAGCCCACAAAGGTTTCCAGCCCCAGCACGGCTCCCACTCTGCCCAGCCAGGAACTGGTGGGTGCCTCCAGAAAAGGCAGCAGGGAGAGGTTTGCAGGCAATGTCTCTATGTGAGGTCTCTCATTCTCAGAAGATTTTCTTAGGACTTTTCTGTAGGGGAGATATGTAATCCCTCCCTGGCATCATGAGATTATTCCCACCTCCTTCCTCTCTGTCCCTCCCCTTCTCTGTTGCCACCATGAATGGGGATTTCCTACCTGCTCTCCTCCCCTGTGGGGAGCTCCCTGGCCCCCACATTTTCCATTCTGCTTGTCCCTGGGCTTTTCTGCTCACCTCTCCCTGCAGCTCCTCTCCCTCACTCTATCCCTTTGCTCAGGCATAACCTCCAACTCCAAACCCTCTGGCAGGTTTTGTGGCCAAGTGGAGTCTAGTATTTTCAGTTTCCTTTTTCATTAGCACCCCAAAGATCCCCACAGTGGCAGTGGCAGGGGCAGTGGCAGGGTGAGGGTGTTTCCCTACAACTGGCTTCCCAAAAAGAGCTGAGTCCTTCCCCCTTGCCACTCCCAGGCAAGGCCTGTCTCTGGGGCAAGGGGAACTACTCTACTAAGCAAAGAGATCTTAGGTCTTGCAACACCTCCCCCTCTAGCCCTCAATCCCTCCTCCACCATTCTCTCTTCCACAGGCATCTGATTCCGGCCACTAACCTCTCCCTGGAAAGAGCCCAGCTAATCCAGGCAGTCACTTGTTGCTGTTACAATCCTCTCTCTACCTCCCCTTCCTCTCTGCTGGCTGATCCCAAAGCCCTTCCCAGCAGCAGGACCTGTAGATGCAGTGGGGTTATTTCTGCTGTGCTGAAACAGCTGGGTTCTGTTAAAGCTTCAGCCCAGGCATATAAAAGAACATGAGCATCTCTCTGAGGCAGGGAGCATTAATGCAGTGGATGGGAGGGGAGAAGTGTGGCTCCAGCCCAGGCTCAGCTGGAAGCCCAGCACCTTCCTGGCTCAGCGACATGGGCTGAGCTCTGCCACCAGCCGGGAGCTGCAGCCCTGGGGCGGCCGAGGCAAAGGGCACTGGAAGGAGGGCACTGTGTGCCCTGTGCTGCTGTGCCGTGCTGCCGTGGTGAGCCTTCTCCCCGCGGGATGCTACCCATCGGAGCCAGCGCAGGCGGAGAGCTGGGGAGCCGCCGGTGCCTGGGAGCTGCGGGCTGGGCACAGCGGGGTAAGGCTGGACTTTGGCTTGCGTGGCATTTGCCATCCACACTTGCTGGTAGCATTCCACTGATAGGCTTTTTGTTTGGCCTAATAACTGGGTGACAGATGGTTAATTAATTGTCAGAATGACCAGTGTGCTGGTAGGCTATTTATAGGAGTGACCTTTCAATTACTTTTTTAAAAACACTTTCTCGCTGGCTTGCTTCTTGTCTGGTAATGCTGTGGGTAAATGGCATGCAGCCCCTTGCTACCTGCAAATGACACAGGGCACGTTAGGGATACAGGCAAGTGCTGGGGGGGCCAGTTTGGGCAGGGGGTGGAGGTGTGCCTGCTGTGGGATGCTGGTGAGCCTGCTGGGCTGGGCTCTACTGCGGGAGCAGCTCAACAGCCACAGTTCTGACCTGCGAGAGCTTCCCACAGCCAGGAACGTGGAGCCTCGGCTTTCCTCTGAAACCCTGCATTAACCACATAGTTACAAGCAGCAGTGAGGGCAGGGGAGGGTCCTGCTTTGCTTGGGGTGGGTGGTGGGGTTACACAGCTGCCACCCTCCCTTCTGGCCCTGGACACAGCAAATTTTCCAAACCTGATGTGCAAACACGTGTCAAGCACGGGGGGGTTCTCGGGCCCCCTCACCTCCCCCTGAAATCTGGCTGCTCCTGTGCCACTGAGCTTACTGCTTCTCTGGTGTCTCCAGGAAAAGCTATCAGAGGTTCTTAACTTGTGGGGATGGAGGAAATTGCTTTGCCTCATGAGGACCAGTTGAATAGCAGAGGAAGAAAGAAGAATAAATTATTCAACAGAAAAATAAAATGCCCAGAACCACTCCATATGTTACTGACAAGAAAAAATTCCTGTTCCACGATGGCTCACATCTCCTCTGGAGCAGGATAAGGACTTCAGGGATCCACTGACCAGAGGGGTGAAAGCACAGCCACCAGCTGGAGTGGGGAGGGTAGGGAGAGCCCTGCCATTTTAACACAAGTCCTGCTGGCCTCTTGTCTTCTTTCTGTTTTTCTAGTTGTTTACTGCCTTCATCATTGCAATGCAGAGGTACAGAAGCAGCCTGACACCAACCCTCCCCCTGCCAGGCACAGGGTCTCCCCTTGGTCTGTTCCCATATTTTGTATTTCTAAGGTGCCTGTTCCCAGTATCTAGGAATTCTGTTTTCCCACTCTGAGGGGTGTGAAACTGTCAACCAGAACAATACTTCACTAGCTGTAAACTGATGCTATGATTCAGGAACTAATTAACAGCTATTAGATAATGCAATTAGCACCACAAACTGTCACCCTTCCCTGAGTATACCTTCCCTTTGTGTGCGTGAGCCATGAATGTCTAGCATCTTCTGTTCCCTCTTTTTTCTCTCTCCTCCTTGTGGTGGTGGCTGCTGCACAAACTGCCCAGCCCCACATCACATCAGCAGTTTGTCATGGCAGGACTAATCCCATTAAGATTTTTACCCTCTCTACACTTTCAGGAAGGCCAAGACAAGCAGGGGGCTGGCAGTGGGGCTGACCTGCCTCTTTCCAAATGTGACACCAAAGATGACGTGCCCAGGCCCAGCCTTTGGCACCCAGAGAGAGCAGGGGGTGATGTGTGCCTTCTCCTGGGATGTGCCTGTGGTGGAGGGGGCCAGCTTCCTTCCCTCTTGGAGACAGGCAGCACCCAAAGCCCCACGGAATCCAGCCAGCCAGGAGCTGACAGCCACAGCCACCCCATCCTGGCTCTGGGCTTGAGGTCTCTTTCAGCTTTGCTGTTGCTCCAAACCCAGGCAGAGCAAAAGCTCATCTCCTCTGGGAGCAGCTCACACTCATAGGCATCCTCTGAAGTACAGGTTTCTCTAATTCCTCTCCTTCCCCTGTAAAGATCTTCCTCCCCAGACTGGTGTGTGAGCGTGGGGCTTGCTTTATGGTGGGGTTCCTTGCACAGCAGCTGGGTGCATGCAGAGCCCTGTTCATTCCCAGAGGCTTTGCTTCAGCTGCCTGTGGACCAGACACGGCTCTGCCCCCACTTGCACCTGCTCCCTGAAGATCCCCAGCCCTGAGGAAGACGTTGGGATGGGGACAGTGTCAAACCAGGAAGGGGGATGGCTGGTGATGACATGTGGGACAGGGGCTGTGCAGTACAGAGAGAAGAGGCAGGGAATGTTGGGGCAGTAGAGCTGCTTGCTGCAGGAGCTCATCCCACAGTTTGAGGTGCCACCAGCACATGAATGTTCAAAATACCAGCCTCTCCCTTTGCCTTTGCTGTGCTGGTGGGGAGGCTGGCCAGCTCCTTCCACACAAGGAGCAGCAGAGGCAGGAGGGAGCTAAACCCTCCATCCCACGCGAGCTGAGTGCTCAGCAGGTGCTCAGTCACTAATGAAGCACCCGATGGAGCACCAGCCTGCAGCTCCTGCAGACTTTTTGGGTACAGGATGATTGTCAGCAGTCCATAACAGGGCTTTCTCCTCTCCTACCTGGCAACAGGCTGTGAGGCAGTCTGTGGGAGCTGTCAGGCTAGGAAGGCTTGCTGGAGGGGCACATGAGATGCAGCAAGAAAATAGCAGGAGTTTTCTGCTGTGGCCTCGGGTGTCACCCTGTGACGGAGCACAGGCTTTGCTCTTGCTCTGGAGCTGAATCCTCACCCAACGGTGGTCACACCCATGATTTCAGGCAGCAATAGGGACTCTGCTGTGACAAGCACTGCCCACAATAGTTGTATCCCACCCAAATTACAACCTGCTTGGATCTGTGGCTGTATGGGAAGAGAAAGGCATTTCCCTGTCTTGATGACACGATTGGTCAGCACTGCAGCAGCCACAGAAACTCCTAGACCAAAGGAAGATATAAAGCATTGGAGTCTCCTAAAGGCTTCGATGGAGAGGAGAAAACCAGCCATAAAGCACTGCCAAAAGCGAGTTTGCTGTAGCTGGTGGGAGCAAGCAGGTGTGGGAGAGCACTCATTGAGCACTGCAGACAAAGAATGATTGTGTGCAGGCTGAAAAGCCAACTGGTGTCACAAGTAGGGGTCTCAGTCCCAGAAGCCCTTCTGAAATATTCTCTGCAACGTGCTCTGAAATGTTTGTCAGGGCTAAGTCTCCTCCCTGTCCGTGGTGTCATGAAAGTGGGGTGCAAAAGGGAATGGAGACAGAGAGGTGATGTAGGATGAGGTTTTTGAGGGGAGGGAGGAAGAAAGGCACTCCTGGAGGTGTAGAGAGCAAGCACTGGGCACTGGAGTACAGAGGGAAGGTATTTAGTGGAGAGACACCAGGTCCTGGAGAGGTCCCTTGGTGTCTGGAGTTCTGCTGTCCCAGCACTGGGAACAGTGATGTGGCTGGCATGAGGGTGGAAATGGTGTCACACTGGTGAGTTTGTTGCAGCTCCACAGCTCTCTTGTGTGCTCTCTCCATCTTTGGCCACATGATGGGGATGCAGACAGAGGTGACTGCCTGAGGGCTGTGCCCCCACCCAGGCCCTTCCCACACAGGCTGGAGGCTCTCCATCTCAAAGGCAAATGGCAGATCTATCCTTAGTGCCTGTGCAGGCATGATGCATGGCTTGGTCAGTTGTTCAGACCTACAAAATTTGTAGCATCCTTGGCCTTCTCCCAGCTTAAGACTGAGCCGTCTGTCTGCCCTGCTCAGGAAGGCAAAGGCAGTGCCGAGCTGTCCCAGTGAGCTCAGAGATGGTGTCAGGGCAGAAGAGTGAGACTGTGGGATAGAGAGCAGAATTTGGGGAAAGAAGGGATGCCCAGTGGGCTGGGACATGGCAGAGAATAGCCAGAGCATCTGAGGCAAGGGTGAGTAGTGAATACAGCTCCCAGCTCATACGTGTTGCTCTCTATGTATTGTACTTATCTTCCCACCTTTAAGCATTTTCAGTTCTCCTCCTTCCCTCAAACAGAGGATTGCTTTATTTTTGCTGTTTGATGAAGGCTCATTTTCACCATGCTCAATGTTTAAGCCCTCCGTCCTGAGGCTGCAGTTGCCTCTGCCTCCTCACACCAGTTTGCAGAGTGACCTCTGGGTGGCATCCAAAGGCTCTCGTGTGCGGCTGCCGCAGCCTTTCCTCCCGGTCTTGGGACAGGTACGGAATAGCTTAGGGTTGAGACGGACTTTTCTTACTTTGGGCAACTGAGAACACAAGCCTCTGTCAAGGCTGATAATTAATCAGACACGCTGAGAAGAGGATGCCAGTTCATGAACAAAAGTGAGAAAACTGAAACCCACATTTTAGCAGAGACGATGGAAAGGTTTCTTTTCAAGATTTTCAAATTCTTCTTGGAAGAGCTGGGGTAGATGTCTGCATGATTGCTAGCTTGTCTGATCAGTTTGATTAGCTGTTACAAGAATGACAGTTAAATCTCCCCATCTCACCAAAGTGAAGAAATTAAAACTCATTTCAATTGTACTGAAACCAACCCCCAAACTGCCATGATTATATATTTCTAAGCCATTTTATACACTTATCACCTCTTCTCAAATCTCTGGCTGGGTGCCCAGGAAGGATGGCAGCAGAAACCTCTCTCCCTCTCCCTTAATGCACCCCATGCACTTGGAGCTGGGTGCAAAGATGGGCAGTGCTACCAGACTTCCTCTCCCCATCCGTATCTGGCATTTAGCATCTACCAAAGGGTACTGCTTTCTTTTAAAAGCATTTTGTCTTTACAGACAGGCTTAGAGGATAATTACAGAGAGGTATTTCTTTGTCCCTCACCCACTTCATTTCCTTGCACCTGGGAGAGGAGCCCCACCACTGTTGCAGCTGTAGCCTTGCTAATGTTGAAGCTGCCTAAATGGCTATATCAGTCCCTGGCTTTAGCATCTCAGCAGCCATATTTCCATTTAATTACACCTGAATCTCTTTAGAAAGTGCTTATATTACAACATGGCTATTTGCTGGTGTCAGAAATCTCCTACCCTCACCATAAATTAAAGACAAGGGCATTCCTTTTCAAACCCTTAAAACAGACGAACTGATCTCAAAGCCTGCCAGACCCTGTTTGGAAGAGGCACACATCAATGGCACGTTTATACATTTAGCAAAATCACCTTCAGGAGTCCCAGGCATTTGGAGCCAGCACCCAAGCCAGAGACTCGCTGTGCTGAGCATTCCTATTGTGGGGACACTCGCCTCCTCGCTGGCTCCCGTGGGGTTCCCGGCAGCAGCACACATGGGGGTGAACCCTGGCCCCAGGCACCAGGTGGAGCTGCTGGAGGGACTGCCCTTGATGGGTTGGTGGGGTTGGGATGTCCCCAGCATCCAGGGTGAGGCTGGTGAAAGTCCAGAATATTTTGGAGTCTGAATGGTATGGGAGAGTCAAGTCCAATGGGAAGATCTTCTGTCCAGACCATCTCCCTCAGTGCCTTTGCTTTTCCTTTGGTTTCCAGGAAAATTCCTGGAAATTCCAATACAGCAGTTTTATCTATTGATTTTTTTTAAGGCCCATTCTACTCTTATCTTGGGTGATTAACCATAAGCATCTTAGTTTGGATGAAGGCAGTCTTTCTGTCCGTAATTCTCATCACCTTCCATAAATAATTCCATGTATCATGCTGAGGTGTGTGACTCCACACTGTACATCTCTGTGGCCAGGGTGGCTGCAGCTGCAGTGTGATGTGAGACTGGGGGAAGGGGTCATCACTTCCCAGCATCACTGACTGATGGCACTTGTGCAGCTCCCTCCCTCTCCTGAGCCTGCTGCACTGTGTACTGCACCACTCCAGATTACCCATCTTCAGCCTAGAATTGGCTTTTCAGCATCTGTACCTGAGCAATGTCACCCTTTTGTCAGGGCCCCCTCTGTTAGACAGGTTGGTGTCCCTGGTAAGGTGCTATGGGACTCACACAAGCCCCTTGGGTCTGAAGCTGTGGTGTAACTTGCTATTTTCCTTGTCCCAGATTTCATCTTCCAGAAGGAGCTGTTTGCTGCAAGAGACACAGGTGAGCCAAGCGGACCACGGCACGGGCTTTGTGGGTTAGGCGCCTCTTGGGGAGTGCTTTGGGGAGGTCAGCAGGACATGCCTGGGCATAACATAAACCTGCTCTGGTCCCTGGAGCAGGGCACTGGCTCCATGCCACGCTGTTCTGACAGTGAGCACTGTATATGCATCCCCCCTGGGCTCTGCAGTCCTCTTCCCTCCAGCCCTTTGGCCTCTCTGTGTGCCTCTCTGGGGCGCACGAGGTTGTGCTCCTGCTGGGATATGATTCCTGGCCCTGCAAAGAAGGGATCATCACACCCTGGCCAAAGGGCTGTCCTAGCCCCTTTCCTGCTTCTCTCCCTGCAACTTGTGTGTCTCCTCTACTGCTAAACAAGGACAAAAAAAGTGCCTCCACAAGGCTCCTGGAGTGGCAGAGAGAAGTCCAGGAATGCTAGGAGATTTTTGAGCACTAGCCACGAGTAGTGCTGGCCTGGGTAACTGAGGAAATGCTGCCAGGACAGGCTGGCAGGTCTGATATTCTCCCTTTCTGTCCTCGCTCTCCATGCAGATCCCATGCACAACCTCTCTGCTCAGCCCTGGCAGGCAAAGATGGCCAACCTGACCTATGACAACTTCACCCTGGGCAATCACTCCGAGGTGGCCATGCAGCCTCCCACCAACTACAAGACAGTGGAGCTGGTTTTCATCGCCACTGTCACCGGCTCACTCAGCCTTGTCACTGTGGTGGGGAACATCTTGGTGATGCTCTCCATCAAGGTGAACCGCCAGCTCCAGACTGTCAACAATTACTTCCTCTTCAGCCTGGCCTGCGCAGACCTCATCATCGGGGTCTTCTCCATGAACCTCTACACCGTCTACATCATCAAAGGCTACTGGCCACTGGGGGCCGTGGTGTGTGACCTGTGGCTGGCTCTGGACTATGTGGTGAGCAATGCCTCTGTCATGAACCTGCTCATCATCAGCTTTGACCGGTACTTCTGTGTCACCAAGCCCCTGACGTACCCGGCCAGGAGGACCACCAAGATGGCAGGGCTAATGATCGCAGCCGCATGGATATTGTCCTTCATTCTCTGGGCCCCTGCCATCTTGTTCTGGCAGTTCATTGTGGGCAAGAGGACAGTCCCTGAGAGGGAATGCTACATCCAGTTCCTCTCCAACCCAGCGGTGACCTTCGGCACGGCCATTGCTGCTTTCTACTTGCCCGTGGTCATCATGACGGTGCTGTACATCCACATCTCCCTGGCCAGCAGAAGCAGGGTGAGGAGACACAAGCCTGAAAGCAGGAAAGAGAGGAAAGCCAAGTCCCTCAGATTCCTCAAGGGCCCCTTGGTCAAACAGAACAACAATAATTCTCCCAAGAGGGCTGTGGAGGTGAAGGAGGAGGTGCGGAATGGGAAAGTGGATGACCAGCCATCTGCACAGACAGAGGCCACTGGCCATCAGGAGGAGAAGGAGACATCCAATGAGTCCAGCACTGTCAGCATGACCCAGACCACAAAAGACAAGCCCACAGCAGAAATCTTGCCCGCAGGGCAAGGACAGAGTCCAGCCAACCCCCGGGTGAACCCAACTTCCAAGTGGTCCAAGATAAAGATTGTCACCAAGCAGAGTGGGACTGAATGTGTCACTGCCATTGAGATTGTCCCAGCTAAGGGAGGAGCCTCTAACCACAACTCCCTGGCCAACAGCCGCCCAGTCAATGTCGCCAGGAAGTTTGCCAGCATAGCCAGGAGCCAAGTACGGAAGAAGCGCCAGATGGCTGCCCGAGAGAAGAAAGTCACCCGAACCATATTTGCTATTCTGCTGGCCTTCATACTCACATGGACACCCTACAATGTGATGGTCCTCATTAACACCTTCTGTGAGACCTGCGTGCCCGAAACTGTGTGGTCCATCGGCTACTGGCTCTGCTATGTCAACAGCACCATCAACCCAGCCTGCTATGCCCTCTGCAATGCCACTTTCAAGAAAACCTTCAAGCACCTTCTCATGTGCCAGTACAGGAACATTGGCACAGCCAGATAAACTGGCACTCAGGGACCACTTCAGTAACATTATGGAAACCCTTCCCTTTGCCTCCTTTGCCAGTGGGGGTTCCTCTGCTCCCCACTCAGAACAGTGCAGACTGTGCAGTGATTGCAGATGATGCCCTTCATCCAATGCTGACAAAGATCCAAGGCATCTCTGAGCTGCAGGTCCTTCCAGTTACCTGGGCCTGGGGACTAGCTTGGGGAGCCAGCAGGAAAGCCAGAGGCAAGAGGAGGAAACGTGGTCACCAGGAGCCCTTCCCAGCTCCATGCTCTTGAGATTGGCCAGATGGCATCAGTGTTTCTCCTAAGACTTGATGTACCTTTTCCAAGGCTGACCATCTCCAAGGCGTCAGAGCTTGTCTGCATGCAGATGGGCTAATGCTGGATGCTTTCCTTTGGCTTCTAAAGTGTTTATTACCCAAGAAATGAAAAGGAACCAGGGCCAAACATTTGCTAGGCATCTTGGACCAGGCTGGCTCAGGCATGCTAATGGGGAGTCTTGCTGGCCCAGCCAGGCCCCCTGCAAAGGCAGTCAAGATTGCACCCTAACAGATGTGGCAAGCTGCTTCCTTTCCCTTGAGAGTGCCATTGGACATCCTCACCCAGGGACCTGGGGCAGAATTTTTCCCTGGGCTCTGGCTCTGCTCTCCCCTTCACGCCCTTTTAGCCCTCAGACAGCAACTTGCTGGAAAGACAGACAGACAAACCAAGCATTTCACTCCTGGGTGAAGAGTCTGAAACCCAGTCGCCTCCAACAACAACGGAAACTAAAACTGCAAAGAAAAGCAGTGGCGTGGTGCAGGACTTCGCCCCACAGCCCTGGGGGAATGGGGCCCCTGCGAAGGGGGCAGCAGTGACCGTGAAAATAACTGTCCTTGGGAGGGAGAGGGGTGACCTGGGGGTCATAGAGGAGGGTGGGAAGAGGGTCTGCAATGTGGCCAAGGCATCCTGTGCCTCATCTGGGCCATGAACAGGTCCCTGCTCTCCCCATGGTGGGTGTGGGAGGCTTGATGCGTGGCTCCGGAGGCAGGAGAGGATGGCGGTGGCCTCCAGCCCCACTCCTGCCCTGGGTGCAGGGGGATGCTCCAGGGAGGCCGAAGGAGCCTGTTGCTGAGCTTTGTAAATGGATGTGGTGCTGTTGTGGGTGTTGCGGCAGAGCCCTCAGCATGTGGGCTTCAGCCAGCATCTCCAGCCTCCTCCCAGCCCACCCGTGTGTGCAACCCAGACCACCCAGGGGTTGCTCCCCAGCTTCTCCCAAAGCCAGGTGCAGGCAAGGGAGGGGACAGGGCCACTTTAGCCCTGGCAAACTCCGTGTCCATATGTCCTTCCCGTCCTCATGCTAGGGTGCAACCTGGAGAAGGGCTGCCCCAACCCAGATGGGAACCCCTCTGTCACTGCCTCTAGGGGTGCACAAAATGCCTGGTGGGTTTCTGGGTATTTTTAAATGGTTACAACTGCAGCCCAACACACCCCAAGACAAATAAAGACCTTCGACCAGGAAACTGATGGCCACGGTGTGAGGAATGAATGAGTCAGCACCTGGGTGGCTCCTTCCCAGCGTCCCAGTGTCACCCACTGGTGACACTTCCTACAGCCCCTACCTTCTGCCAAGATTAAGTAGGGGCATCCTGAAATGTTGCTGCAAAGAGGTTGGGAGGTCTGACCCATGTGCTTTGTCCAGGACCATGTCCATGCGGCACCCAGGCCACCACCACCAGCTGCGTGCTAACTTCACTGCTGGTGCCAGTGGGATCAGCAAAACTGGGTTTGGTGGGGTTTCCATCGCAGCAGCACCTTGTGGGGACAACAGGTGTGTTCTGATACTTTTTTTAAAAAGATTTTTATTGGAAAAGGAAAAACCCAACATTTTCCAAAAGGAGTGAGAGCTCCCACCCAGCACTGGTGCTGGCATGACAAAGGCAGAGGGGCTGCAGCTCCAGCACAGGCACACATGGTTAGAATTGACAGAGAGGAGATGTAGTGGCTTCTCAGGGTGGTTGTTATGTTTTCCTCAATTGCTGCAGGTAAGTCGTGCCCCAGCCCATGGGATGCTGGAATAAACCCCCTGAGGTGAGAGCAGTCCTCGAGTGAGAAGCTTGAGTGATGGGGTTACTCAGGCATTCAGCACCCAGCCCTTCTCTCTGGCACAGGTACCTAGTAGAGGAGTGAGGAGGCTCCTGGGCTTGCCAAACTCATTTGTGCTGGAGGGTGGAAAAATGTGTGTTCCAACCCAGCTCTCCATACACATGCCAGCGAACCCCAACACCAGCCAAGAGGAGGTGAGCAGGATGCACTGGCAGTGGCGAAGGGGCAGCAAGGATGGAGGCAGCCTATCCTGCAGGGTGGGTGGGTTTGCTCTCTACAACACTAATGATTAAAACAAGGCATCTCAGTGAAAGAGGAAGGCATGGAAAGGAGTAAGGAGAGGAGAAGGAAGACTGTAGTGTAGGCCAGCTGCAGCTGGACATCCAGTCCTGTAGGCACCATGTCGAGGAGCCGATGAGAATGCTGGCTTCCTGCTCTAGTCCTTCCCCTTGCCCTTCTTTGCTGCATTCAAGAAGCACAGGAAACAAGAGTTAGTGCATCTGTTGGCAGCTCATGGTCCCCCAGACACTGCTGTGGTAGAAACGTAGGCAGCATGGCTGGCTTGGCATGGCGAGTGGCTGCATCCCTGCAGGCAGCCTCTCACCATGCCAAACCGTGTTTTGCACCAGACCCAGTGAGGAGAACATGGAATCCTCATTCCACCAAAGCTGGCAGTGGTTTGTGGGGAGACCAGAGTTTTTCCTAGCAGCACTTGCACCCCACCCAGCCAGCAGCTGGACTTTGCAGTGCAAAGCGAAGAGCATCCTATGTCATCCCTCACACCACCAGCAAAGCTCAACCACAAGAGGCCAAGGTACCTCTGAAAAACCCCTGCCCAGGGTCACAACAGGACCCTTCTGGGGACAGGAGTGGTGGAACTGACCTTTGGACTTCGCCTTGGTCTTGGAGGAGCAGGGCTTGGTCACATACACAATCTCCTCACACTGGGCATTGTACAGGGCTTTCTTCAGGATGCCGGAGCGAGTCTTCAGGCCTGTCTGAGCGCTACAACCTCCCCAGCTCTCAAACTTGTACTTGCAGTCAGCTGGATGAAAGAGGAGAGGCATCAGAGCTGGCTAGGACTTGGCAGGACACTAGCCCCGGTCACCCAGCACAGGGTGATCCCCAGCCACCCCTCCTCCATGTACCCACCTCCGAATTTCTTCTTCCAGTTGCAGGGGATCTTGCACTTGAGCTTCTTACTCTCATCTTTGCAAGTTCCCTCACGGTAGCCCACGCCACAGTCCTTACTGTTGGGAACACAGGGTCCCCAGCGCCAATCCTCACACTTGGAGCCATCCTTCTTTGCCTTTTCTGCAAGGAAGAGTGGAGTGGGTGCTCTCTGCAGGGACAGAGGAGCATGCCCCACTCTGCCCTCCACTCCACTGGCCCCCCACCCCAGGCTGCCTCTCACCTTTCTTGTTCTTGCCAGCCTCAGTGGCGGCAGCCACCAGGATCAGTGCCAGGAGGAGGAGGAGGCCCCGGACCTGCATCCTGCTGTGGAAGAAGGAGAGGTTGAGATGGATTGGAGCTTGGGGTGCAGTGTGGTGTTGAGAGGGGGCATAGTGGACTGTGGGCAGCCTGTGTGGGAGTAAGACAGCAGCTGCCTCCATTACGCATGCTCACTTACACGTGTGTGTGCACCCCTCTACCCTGCTTGTTACCACTCATTAGAATATGTTTATTAACTGCAACAGGGAGGTTAATTGTGCACCTCAACAACTGCCTCCCACCAGGGAGTTGCAGGGCTGAGAGATTGTTCCCACCCCTGCAGCCCTCACATTGCCCTGCATGCGGTCAAAATGCTCTCCAGTGGGACCCCTACAGGCCATGCAGCATCTGGGGAAGGCTCTGCAGTTGGGTGCCAGTTGTCAGCCCTTATCCCCCATATTTCTCTGTGGATTCTTTATCCATTACCCAGCAGGCTGCTGCTCCATACTAAAAAGCCTTGGGGTCAGGAGGCACAGCTCCCACAGTACCTTACTCCAGTTCCATAGGATGCCAGGGAGAAAAAAAAAGGCCCAGTAAAAACAAACCCACTGCCATGAGCGGTCTGAGAGTTAAATCAGCAGATTAAACACCAAAAAAAGCAACCACAGTGTGGGAGCTCATTGGAGGGATGAAACAGGAGTGCTGAGCCCACTGCCTGCACCACCCGTGCATGCAGGGGGGTGCAGGTGTGCATGGACTTGGGAACAGGCTGGGGACAAGGGTGCACACACATAAGGGTTCATGTCTGGGGACTGTGCCCTGTCCCCCAGCCCCAGTGGCCTTGTGACTATGTGATGGCTCCCCTCTGGCTGACACCATGAGACTCCTTGGGACGTTGCTACCAACACTGGGATCCTGGATAGTGCTCTCAGCTGGAGCAGGAGTGCAGACGTGCAGAGCCAGCATTTCAAATCTGGCGACCCCTTTCCTGCTCCCCCAAAGCCTTTTAGGATGTGACCCATATCTGTATGGCAGCAGCCATCCAGAAGATATATAGCACCTGCCCTGGCTCTGTGATGCGCTTTGCAGGACTGGGCTGGACAGGATGAACTGCAGGTCCCAGGGGCCATCAATGCAGGGAAGAGCCCGGGGTCAGTGTTTGCTCCTTCCCCTAGACTCCCCGGGCAGTGTGCCAGAGAGAGCAGCAACCCACATTATTCAGGCTCCAGTGCACTCACCTTTCATGCATCTGCCGCCAAGCTGCCGGCTTCGCTCTGCATTGAACTGTCACAGAGAATTACACAGACTGGCTGGCTGAGGGCACAGTCATGGGGGTGAGATCTGCCTTCCCTCTCATCCAGCCTGGCTGGGAGCCATCCTGCCAAGCACAGCATGGCTCGGCTCTGTTCCCACCCACCTCCCTTCAAAGGGGACAAGAGCTCAGCCCAGATGGGCTAGTTACAGATGACAAGGCTGGAGCTGAGCTGACTTACGGACATGGCTGTTCCACTTTCTGCAGCAGCTCTTATGGAGCAGCACCTCTGACATCCACATTATTCACAGCGTCTCCCTGGTCTCACGTGCTGTGTAAACTTCTCTCATCCTTTGCTGCACAACATTTCCCTGTGCTCCTTGCACCCACCCCCCAGCCCAGTGCCTTCTGCTCAGGCCCTTCTGACATGTCCTTCAAGCCCCCGGGGCAGACAGCCCCATCTGCTGTGCTCACCCCTGCCTCGCCTCCAGGCATGGGCTCCCTCTGCTCCCCACGGGTGCAGTGGCACCCTGCCCATGTGTACACAGGGATGTGAGAAGAACGCCCTCTGAGGGGCAGAAGAGCTACAGCCCGAGGGACCCCTAGATCTGCTTCCAGGCTCTGCCCGGCACATCACATTCCCCAGGCAAAGATCTGCAAGGGGCCTTCAGTCGTGGCTCATCCTAAAGCACTCATAAGGGAAAGGGAGTGCAGTTTTCCAACTGGTTTTCCAAACAGTCTGGCAAACAAGAGCTGTTCCTGGTTGGGCTGACAGCACCTTCAGGCATGCTCGAACAGCCCTGCTTCTCCTGTGTCCCCGTGGGGCCCTGGCTTCTCTCCTCCTCAGATGCTGACTGCCTCTCACAAAGCATTTGTCTCTCCCAGGATTTGGCTTCCATGAGCAGAGCAGCCTGGAGTCTGACCACATCATGGCAGTCCCTGTTCTCCCTTCCCCCATCCTCTTAGCTTCCCTGAGTTTTTTAAATCTAGGATCAGCTCTAAAAAGAAAAAAAATCACCTGGTTAAGCTGAAGCAGAGCTCAAATACCCACCATGGCAATGGGAAAGCTTGAACCCCTCTCTGGAAACCATTCAGGGCCAGGTAGTGCCATCTAGTTCTCCCAGAGCAGGCCACACATCCTCCCCGGTTCCTGATCCCTCACTGCTGTCCCCATGCGCTCCTGGGAATGGGGAGGCAGCTGGGCTGGCACCCCCTCTCAGCTCGGCTCAAATGCAGCAGTGGTGGGCACAGGACTGCTGTCCTCCCTCTGCGGGCTGAGCTGCTTCCCAGGGTCCGGGCAGGGAGCACGGCACTCGAGGAGCCCAACGCTCGGGAAGGCTTCGAGTGCCAAGCACCCCGACATCAGGAAGTTCCCTGCTGCCAGAAAAGGGGGGACTGAGCATGTCCCCGTGAGCCAAGGCATTAGCACGACCAGGAGGTGTTCTTAGAGGTGCTGAGGGAAACAGAGCCCGGATGCTGTGGGGCTTTCTGGCAGACGGCCTCACCTTCCCCTCGCAGGGAGGACAAGGTGCTCCAAGGGGAAAGGGTTCTGCCCCTGCAATGGGGGAAGAGAGGGGAGCAGGGAGCGCCCTTCCACACCTCTGCCGGCTGCTCCCTCCTCAGGGTAGTTGCTGTGCCGTGACCCCTGTACAGCTTCTTTCCCTCGCCCTCCGGAGAGGCGGGCGGTGGTAGAGTCCTGCTCCGGGGCAGCTTCGATCGGAGGATCTCCACCACCTGAGCCTTCCCTGAACAGATGTGGGGTGCTTCCCCAGAGGAGTGGGTGGTAGGATACCGGGCCACTGTCTCAACCCGTCTGCTCTCCAGGAGCCCTGACTCCCCGCCAAACTCCATCATCCCGTACCTCCAGGCTCTTCCCTGGCTCCTCTCAGGCGAGCCCACACCGGGGGGGTACCGACCCCGGTACCCCGGCCCCAGTCGCCCTTTTCTGCAGCTCCTCCCCAGCCAGAGCATGTCCCCCAGCCCGGCAAAGCCCCTTCCCGCTCCGGGGAGCCCTCAGCCTGGATGACTGCCACCTCCCCGGGGAGGTGAGGGGAGGTCGCGGCTCTCCTCGCCCGGGGCGCCCGTAGCCGTGGCGTCGGGCGGGCGGTGCCGCCGTGCACGGGGGCCTGGGGTGGGGGCCCGACCCCGAGAACTGCGGGCGGGGGGCCGCACTCACCTGCGGTGCGGAGCGGAGCGGTGCGGAGCTGCTGCCTTTGTGTGGCGGCCGCGTGCGGAGCCCCGCGCAGCGCACAGCGGCCCCTGACGTCGGGCTCGGCCGGCAGCAAAAAGGTGGGTTTTTAGCCCAAAACTTTTCGCAAGCTCCTCCTCTGCCCCCCGGCAGGCACAAAGGCAGGGCGGCGGAGGGGCGGCCCGGGGCAGGCTAGCCTCTCGGTCGGCGGGGCGGGGGCAGCGCGGGCTCGCCGGGGGTGAGCTGGGCTCTGGGGGCGTCAGGTCCCGCGCGTCACAGCCCCTGTCCCCTGTCCCCTCTCATCTTCTTGCGGTGCTCTCCGACCCGCACCCACGGCGCGGTACTAGGGAAGCTGTGCGGGTTCAGCTGACCATACACCCCAACTTAACCGAGTGGCCGAAGGGGTGCACAGCTGAACAGGCGGGCAGGGTCTCCCCTGGAGCTGCTGCTCTGAGTTCCGCTGGAAGCTGGCTCCAGGGGCACCCCTGGGGCTCGGTGGGGTGAAGGGTACCACCCCATGTCTCCACCAGCTCCGTGGATGACTCCTTCTCCATCAAGGCCACTGGAATTAATGAACCGACCTTTCATGGTCTCTGCCCTTTTCACCGTTCTCTGCTTGCTCTGCCCCTCGTGGGAAGTTACCAGGTAAGGCGTACTTGCTCCGCACCCAAACGAGCACATCACTTACATGCTGTCCCAAGCATGTCCCCAGTTCCATCCCTTGTGACCTGCCTGCCTGTCCTTAGCTCAGCCATGCTGCAACCCTTCTCTTTGGACCAAGCAGTGGTATCAGATTGCTGAGGGGGGGATGAAAAGGACCTTGCAGATGTGATTGCTCCCTTCCCCCATCCACCATCTTTCCTTGGGAGGTGAGCAGAGGTAGTGGCCAAGCCAATTCTCTTTTGGAGTTAGCAGCCAGAAAGGAGAGTGTCATGCCAGAAAAATGGGGCTGTGGTGGGGAATGGAGCCATTTTGCCACCTCTTATCCTGAAAGAAATCTGCTGAGAGCAGGGCTGCCACAGGTGGGGTTGCAGGGCAGGGGGAGGAGCTGTTTTTTATGAGCTGCTTCAAAACCAGGAATTGCTTTCCAAGAGATTGCCACATTTAATTCCCACTCTGCCAGCAGTTTCCTGAACATCTGCAGAGGTATTGAGGAGAGCTGGCCAATGTGGGAACGTCATCTCCCCTTCCTCCTGCACACAGCAACAGGTACTGCTCTGTGTGGTGAGGGATCTGGAGATGCCGGGTTGTACATTTGAGCCCTGGATGCAGAAATGGATCCTGATAGCTGGACAGGTAGCAAAGCTAATAGCCCATCCCTCTTGCTGGGCCTTTAAACTAAAGCTGAAGAAAGCCACTGAGACAAACATCACTGTAAAAAAGGAAGAGGAGCTAGGCATGCATCAGGTTTGTGTGTCTGAATTACATGCAAATGTAATGTGATGAGCAAACCAGGGCCTGTAGAACTGTTAAAGAACTAGCTGTGGAGTGAGCACTGCTGCTTCTCTTCAGCTATTTCTGGCCAGGAGCTGAAGATCTTGCTGGAGTCCCCAGGGCACAACAGCATAAGGTACAGTGAACCCTGTGCAAATTTCCAGTCCCACCAGGGGACCAGGAGACAAGTGGTGGCTCTGTAAGAGAGCAGAGATGCATTGGTGCACATCACTCTCAGCAGTGGCTGTGCTTGGTCCCTTTCGGCTCTTTCTGAGGGATATGGAGGAACTGGCTCCTTCCCTATCTCAAACGAGCAGCAGAAGACCATGTTTGCAGAAAGGGGCCTCATACTGAGGAAAGGAGGAAAAAGAGGGAGTGTGACCAACCCAGTTGCATTTCCCTACAGTTGGTTAACTCGAGCTTTTTACATGTAAAAATGCCACAAGTTAATTCATAGCATGTCAGCTCTGCATTTTCCATCTCTGGTCAAAGCCTGGTCCTTTGGGAACTGAGTGCATATTACGGCAGTGCCAGTGCAGGGACACAGTCATGCATGGGAGAGGAATGACCTACTCCTTGTTGAGGTGTGTGGCAGATAATCATTAACAGGGCCAACTGCTGTCACCCCAGCTCTGCTTAGCTGAGGCTGGGCTTGCCTGGCTTTCTCCAGCCTGCACAGATACACCCAGTGCCAACACTCCCAGGTGTGTTGCCATCCCACAGGAGGGCAGACAGACCTCTGAACCTCTAGCACCTAACTGAAAAGGAGAAAGAGGGGATGCCAAGACCCTTTGGAGAGAAGGGCAGGACTCTGCCCCAAAGGTACACTGCCCCTTTCCTAACACCCCTCATCAGAATGAGCACATAATGGGACTGCTTCTCTTCTCCACTGTGAATTTGACACTGCAGCAGCTGGAAAACTCTAATTGCCATGGGTACTGACAGCCCTCCCTGCTGAGACGTGGGCCAAGTGCCAACATGCTGGGGTCTGGGCGCTGCAGCAGAGCGGGCCCCCTCCTCCCAGTTGCACACACACCTGGTGCCTGGGAAGGCTGGGACAATTTGATGTGCCTTACACCTGCTACAGATTCTCAGTGTTAGCTCTGGGCAGGAGCTGAAAGGTGGAAGACCAGGAAAGAGAGGCACAGGGAGAGTGGAAGGGACAATGCAACCAGGGAAGTGGAAGCTGCTTCTCCAGGCAGAGAGGGGCTGGCAGGAGCATCAGGCAGGCTGCCAAACTGCCCTCAGAAATCTGAATTTAAGGTATGGGTATAGCTCCTAATCACCCACCAGCTCTATCACCAGCATGCCAACGGCCACCGCAATTACCTCCTTATTCAAAGGATACTCCACGGGAGAGAAGTGTGTTGGCTGCAGTCATCCTTATGAGTCTGAGGCTGGAAGCAGAAGTGTCTCTGATCCTCTGCTTTTGTAATCTGAGAGCAGTCCCTCCACCAGAGTGGCAGAGATAATCCCTGCCCTCAGTGCTCAGCACTGGAGGCAGAACCCCAAGACTCCCTGCTGGAGCTGGTAATGAATAGGAAGAGCCCCCGGGAAGCTCAGCTCCCACAGAGCACCATGGCTGGGGACAGCTCACCACAAAAAAAGGCCAACAAAGGTTTCAAAGCCAGAGGCTGGATGCTGCTGTAGTACCCACTGACAGCTGTGGCAGCCACCATCTGACTCACACTTCCAAGGCCTTCTGGATCACTTGGGATAGCAGTGCACTTTCTCCCTTTCCCACATTACACTGAGCATTGATGTATGACACAGAATGGGGGAGAAGGTCCCTCATGACAAAGACCCCATATCTAGCAACACTCCCAGAGGGATGCTGTGTTGGGAAGTGAACAAGGAGCTGGGCCAGCAGGGAACTCCCAAAACTACCCCCATTTCTGGATGGGGGCAGAGGCCTTGGAATACAACCTTGTTTGCGCCATGCAGGGCGCCTGTTGTGCAGTGACTGCTGCAATCTTGCGGATGCAGCAGGAGACAGGAACTAAAACATCAATCTCTTTATTTCAATGGCAAGAAACAACAACATCCAAACAGTCAAAGTTGAAAAGCAACGGGAACATAGGCTCGTGCCCGGTCCTGGACCTGCTGGAGCCAGCACCCTCGCATAGTTACAAAAATACAATCCTACAACAGCATCTAAGAAACACAGACCCAGGTATTGCACAGAACCCCTGCCCTCAGCGGGCAGAGCAACCAACACCCGCTCCGTCCTCACCAAAATATAAGCAGGCTTGGAATTGCACAGCAACTCAGCTCACATGTGCATGGAGGGGCCAGGCCGGGAGGGGGACAGTGTGTCTCTCAACTACCTGTACAAAAACTGTAAGGGAGAAAGGGGGAAGCCAAGGCTCTAAGTGCCTCCGGGGCAGGTTGGGCATCCTGTCTCAGGCAGCAGTGGTGTGGACCTCAGAGAATATGACAGTGCCTTCTCTGTCAGTGACCTGCTAGCAGTGCGGATGAGAACTCCAGGCACTGCTGAAGTGTCCCAGCTCTCAATGCATTAGGATGCTATCATTATTGTCAATATTGCCACTGGCCCCAGGGCACCCTGCACTGCCCTGCACCTGTTTCCCAGTACAGCATCCCTCCTCCTTCAAGGGAACCCTGCCCCCGGCCAAAAAGTCTGAAGGGTATTCTGATTTCCTATGATATCCTCAGACCCTTTTCTTGGTATTGGTAGTAGGAGGGATTCAAACAGTGCCACCCAGCACCACCCAGTGGGCACTGCTGGGTGAGTGCAGAGGGACTGCACAGACCACATGTGGCAGCAGCAGTATCCTCTACTGGGAGCCAAGCTGCAAACAGCAACTCCCTTCATGAGCCAACTGCCTCGAAGTGCCAAGCAGGTCTGCCAGGCCCAGAGCCATCAGCTTTCCTCCTCTGTGGGCACCTCCTGGTCTCAGAGACTGTCAGCTCTGCAAAAGCCTTGCTGAAGGGCTGGCTTGATGTCTCTGCATCAAGCACTTGCAGCACCCACAGGGAATATAGGTTGTGGTGCCTCATGCCCCATGGCAGGTGGTAGGTGAAATTCCACCCTATCGCAGGCATGACTCAGGGCTAGGAGCCTTGATGGTTCTTGTGAATCCAAATCCTTCTTTCTGCTAAAACTGGAGAGGGTGAGCTGGTGGTCTGCCCAGGGGGGTTGTGTCTTGACTGGGTGAGCTCCCGAGGTTTCCCTGCAAAGCCCTGTGCCCAGTTTGGGGAATGGCAGAAGTCAGACTAAGAGGATGCATGTTGCCAGGTTGGGGGGCATGAGGGGATCCCTGAGAGCAGCACTGACCCCAGCACTGACCCTCCAGCCCCATGCAATGTCTCGCATTGAGGGGGAAACTGAAGCAGGGAGGGCAGCTGAATCCTAGTCAGCATTTAGGAAATGTAACGGGCTTCAATGAAGCCACTGCCCTGGGCAAGTGCAGCTCTCCACCATCCTGCAGTGGGTTCACAAAGAAATGCCCAGCAGACACTGGGTGTCCAAACTGTCCCCCCCCCAGCCACATGGAGGGAAGTGTGGAGGGGGGGCTTGGTAGCCTTCCTCCATGCCATCACTGCCCTGAGTCAGACTGCTGACTGAGCACTAAAGGCCATCAAGAGGGCACCTGTGGTCCTGCTTCCAGCTGCACCAGTCCCAGATGCTCCAAAGAAAGGCTAGGTGCACAAAGAACTTTCCTCCTACTGCAGAAGGCTCTGGGTAGGGCAACAAAGAGACCTGGTGCAGCCCCAAGAGGAAGGAGAAGGTAGGGTCAGTAAGTTGTGGTGCTTCCCTTGGGGCAAAGTCTGAGGCTCACAGCCTCTGCTGTCTGTCCACATAGCCTATGTCTCCCACAGCTGTGCCAGACAGGAGAGGAGAAAAAGGACACAAACCTAGCCAAGCATCTAAAAGAGGGGCACTGCCAGCAGAGAGAGGGGCTGAGCAATGATATCCCACAAGGATCAAGGGTAGAGCCTGTGGAGGGGGCACTGGTATTACTCCTGTGAACAAGGGTGCCCAGGGCCTTCAGCCTGGCCTGCCCCAACATGGCAGGGAGAAAGAGCCCACCTAGGGCAGGGAATGTGGTGAATGAGAGGTGAAGTGGTGGACACACAAAGAATCAGGATTCAGGTCCGAAATACCCATTGTCCTCATAAACAGAGTCCCAGCCCAGCCTGGAGCAGAGCTCTGCTGTATCCATCTCCAGGGACCAGAGTGACATCTGGGGAGGGTTGGGCCAGATACAGCTCCGCCAGTTGGCATTGTCCTCTTCTCATCCTGCATGAGCTGGCTTGGGCTAAGGCACGCCAAGCACTAGACAGCTGTCTCCTGGTCCTCCCGCTGGATCATCTGGTAGTGCTGTCGGTTCTCGAGGTAGGCAGCTAAGTCAGGGTCATTGGCTTTCTCCGCACGGTGCTTTGGGGTGTCTCCCTGCACAGGGGAGGCAAGAAGTCAAGAGCGCCAAACTGTCTAAACACTGCCTTGGCACCCAAAGGCATCCCCATTCCCCCATGCAGCTGGTCCAGCAGAGCCTGCAGCCAAATGCCCATGTGCTCACCCTGGGATGAAAGCGAGCTCCTCAGGAGCCTGACTACTGCAGGCCTGGAAGCTGTCCCCTGAAGGGCCATCAACTCCAGGCATGGGCTAGGACAGTGACTGACCCTGGGCATCACAAGTCACCCAAGGGGAGACAAAGGCTGGTCCCTGTGACCTGCTCTTCCCCTATGCTGAACACAGGCGGGAAAGGGTGAGGAATGAGGGGTATGTCTGGGGAATGCCCGGGAATACCAACCCCCCTTCCCTCTCGCAGCCTGGCTAGCACTCCTGCTCCCGGAGGAGGATCGCATTTCACCAGCTTATTGCAGCCATCTGGATTGTGTCCACTAATGAACTCCCGCACTCCATAAAAAGCAAATCTGTTAACAGCTCCCAGCTCTGTCTCCTCTCCCCCTTCCCTCTTCCTGCTCCCTGCTCCTCCTCACAAAGTGCCCAGGCTCTGCTGTGCCACTGAGAAAGGCCACAGAAACCTGGCACTGTCCTGCTGCCATTGAAAACCAGCTTTGGAAGGGATACCCGTCCTGCCTGGCTTGTTCCCTGGTGCACAGCAGGGCACGGGTGGCTGCAGCAGCATGCTGAGGCCTCCAGAGCAGCCTGCAGCCGTATTCCTCCATCAGGAACAATGGTCAGACGTGCAGAGCCCTCCACTGGGCCTGGATGGGGCTGTGCACAAAAGCCCACCCATGTGTGGCTGTGGAGAGGTGTCATGCACCAAGCAGTCTCCTCCTTGGCACATGCACTCCAAGACTTGGGGGCACCCTGCGCTCCTGCACACATCCCCCAGGAGCCACACTACTCGGTGCTTTGGTGCTGTTTCTCTTCAAGGACCTCCTCCCCACATCCCCTGAATGCAATCACTCATGTAACAGAGCTTCTTTCCCGTCCCCCTGCAGAAGCCCCTCTGCAACACTGCCTGCCTGCAGCCTGAAACCGGAGCTGCCAGGGCCTCCCTGCCCGGCTGGGCTGAGGCACACCAACTGATAAGGCTCAGCCTCCCTTACCGGTGCAGGGAGTGGGATCAGCCTGCTCCAAACCTGTGCTACAGGTCTGCCGCTGGGCTTCCTAGTGAGGTGGATCCTGCCTGTGCAGGCAGGCTGTGACCCAGAGCCCATGCGAGGTCAGTGTAGCAGCGCACAGGGGTCCCCAGGCAGCCACAAACCCTGACGTGCATTTGCACAGGCTTGTGCAAGCCCATTCCCCGGAGCAGGCACATGCCTGAGCAAGGCTCCCTTTTGTGCTGGCAGGCTGCGGGCTGTTCCCCTCCTTCAGGTACATGAGGGGGCTGGGACAGAGAGGGGCCTTGCCCCCAGAGCTGCCCTCTCATCCTGTCTCTACTGGCTGAGTCTCCATTCAGCCCCACTCTGGGTGAAGCCTAAGCCTTAGAACCAAGGAAGAGAGATGGGGAGCCAAGGATTATCGGTACAGCATCCCCCGGCAGCTGGCAAACAGGGATGTGCATTGTCTAAACTGAATCCCAAGCTCCACCAGCACCCCTCAACTGGGCTCCTAACTGGTGTCCCAGACCCACAGATGGCACATTCTTGGCTTGTTCTACATCACCTCTGCTACAGCCCATCACTACAAGCCTCCATGAGACAGATCTGACCACATCCTCTCTGCTGTATGCCAGCCCCGGGAACCTCCTGTGCCAAAATATGGCCCCAAGCCCTCCCCTTTTGCGACTCCTCTGCCAAGGCTGGCACAATTCCCTGACACCAAGGCACAGCTCAATTAACTCAGCATGTGAGGGAAAGTGCTGCCACTGCCTGCTCCTGCTCCCCGCAGGCCAGCTTCGCCCGCCAAGAGGAGCTCCCAGATCCCCCATCATGACTGCCTGGGGGGGAGAGCAGGGGGAGTCCTGCAGCTGGGAGGGAACTTTCAGGGAGAATGTCCTTGCTCTGACCCCTGAGGGTGGGAAGGGGGAGACAGGGATGAGACATTCCAGCTCCTTGCTTCTAATTTAATAAAACAACAGGGAGAGAAGCGCCAGGAGGAGAGGGATTTAACCCCTCTGCAGCTGGGCTCCACTGGGCAAGCATGGATGCTCCATGTCAGCTCCTCTCTGACTGGCAAACACCCCACCCAAAGCACCCCTGCTCTGCTCTCCTGCTGGCTCTGTTCCTTGCCAGCCCTCTGGTCGCCGCAGAAAGCCCAACTGCCACCGCTCCCACTGTCACCTGCAGGTCTGTCTTCATGAGTGAAGCCCCGGCCTCCACGATGTAGTGGCAGATAGTGCGCTGGCGTAAGGCTGCAGCCTGGTGCAAGCAGGTTTCACCACTGAGGAGGAGAAAGCAGGAGATGTGAGATGTCCCCCTGAACAGGGACAAGCAGCACATGCACGTGGCAGTGAGGGACAGCAATTCAGTGGTAGCAAGAGCTGATGGTGAGCTGTGTGCTTGTCCAGGCAGCCCTGGCAGAGGAGGGAGTGCCTCTGAGGGGCAGTCAGTCCGAAATGGACTGGGAGCCCAGCTGAGCTCAGGAAAGAAGAATTGGTTGTGGACTCACTACAGAGAGATATCTAAATAAAAATAAAGCTATCATGGCTGTCAATCAAAGTAAGAGCAGCTGAAGTGCCCAGATGACTGGTCACCTTGCGGAGGGTCTGGCTAATAGGTAGTGCAAGTCAAGCAGCAACTTACTTCTCCTCCTCTGTGGCATCAAGGATTTCTGAAGGAGCTGTGGAAAGAAAGAGTGCAGGTGAATGAGACCTGGCTGCAGGGCAGAGACAGACCTGTCTACTCCCTGGTCACAGTCTGCACATTCCATAGGGGCTGCTATTTTTATGCTGCCTGCAAAAGTCCTGGCTCCAAAGAACTCAGGTCAGCAATGCCATCTGAGCCCAGGTGAGCCCAGGAAAGAAGAATTGGTTGGGGACTCACAACAGAGAGATATCTAAATAAAAATAAAGCTGTCTGTATTTCAGTGGGAACTGCCAAAAACAACAGGTCAGCTGCCCTGAAGGCACACGCAGGACACTGACAAATGTTTCCTAGGCATGCTGGTTCCTGCCAGGATGCAGCAACAGCCATGAGAACAGCCCAGTACTGGCAGACAGATGCCAGGGAAAGCCCATACACCAGAAGGATGATGTAGCAAACCCAGAGGGAAGGAATCTAAGCCCAGGAGCACTCCCTCTGAGCAGAGGGTTGATCTTTTTTGGCTGCCAGGCTCCTTTGCTAACAGTGGCACTCTGGCTCCAGCTCACCATTCTCGATGATGTATTTGACGATGTCCTTGCTCCCTGATTTGACAGCATGGTGGAGGACAGTCTGGCCTGAGGAGTCTCGCACCATCAGGTCTCTTCCAGCTCGGTGCAGCTCTTGGAACTACAGGATTGTCAGATTGCTCAGGATGAGTTGCATTTCCCAGCTCCAAGCCCCAAGCCCCAGCATTGTGTGCCTGGAGTGCCTGACCGGTTGTGTGGATACTTGGGGCTGGTGGGGAGCTTACTGCAGCTCAGCCATGCTACCAAGTTCCTTCCCTTCGTGTACCCCTGGAGAGGAACCAGGGCTTCTTGCCAGAAGCCTGCCTGGTTTCCAGCCACCACTCCTGAAGGAAGGCCCTTGAGGTGCTGCTCCAGGGCAACTGGAGAGCATGGTTGGCAGGGCTTCCCTCAGCCCAAGGGGCACACCAGCCCAGGAGCCAGCCTTGGCTGCTCATTGCAGCAGGCTGTGTGAGCACCTACCTTGCTAAAGTTGCCACTCTTGGCAGCTTCTATCAGAAGGTCGTCTGCAAAGAGAGATGTGTCAGGGTCAGGAAAGTCACTTGTAACACTCTTTATATAATCCTGGAGACAGAATTGGGCACCAGAGGTGTAGAGAAGTCCACTGAGAAGCACAAGCTCCTCCAGGCATTTACCCCTTGTCCAAACTGCATTTACATGGCTCCACCACCTTCAGGAACATAAGGAACAAGCCAGAGGAAGGAAGGAGACACCATGTAGCTGGGGGTGCAGCCAGACCTTAGCCCCAGGGAGGTACATGTAAAGGGGGAGTAGTCTCTGCCCTTGGACAGGATAACTTGTGATGTAAATGGGGAGCAGGTCTCCTGGCATCAGCCAGCAGCCGAGACACCTCTCACCAATGACTCACTCACACTTCCAGGCTCCAATCAAGCTTCAGGAAACTCTTTCCATTTGTTCAGTTTGGTGAGGCCCCTGCTCTAGTGCTGCCATCTCCCCAGTTGCCTGGCAGAGAAAGCCTCCCAACCCGGTCCACAGCACTCAGCTCTACAGGTGCGAGATTAACCCCTTGCCATATCATTTCCTGCACGGTGGAGCCAGGAAAGTGCCTGACTGGGCTACTCCACAAATCACTGTCAGGTCTCTCAGGCTCACCTCTGGGTCACCCGCCTGCAGGCCTCCATGTTTCAGGATACATGGAGCAGCAAGGCTCCTGCCTGCTCACCAGGGAAAAGACAGGCCAAAAAAAAAAACACAGCAGGAAAACAACACAGTGCAACCTGAGAGGGGGTACGACCAGGGGTCAGACTTGACTCACCTTTGTGTGGGAGACAGCGCACAGGCTCAGCGCTGAAAGGGAAGAAGAAAAGGTATAACTAACCCAGCCAGCCCTGGCAGCAGACGGCATTAGCAGGCAGGCCACTGTTAGAGGGATAGAGAAACCTGCTTGTGGCACTCCTTCCCTGATCTGGGTTCTTCCCCATCCTCACTCCCATTTCTACTGCTGCTCCTAGCACCAATGCTGGCCTTAGTTTGGCCGAAAGACACTCATGTCCTTTGCCCCTGGGCCAGGGACTGGAGCTTGACCCCATGGCTGAGCCACCTGCTGATGCCCCACTGCTTAGGGCAGCACTGGCAGAGAACACGGAAAACAGGATGGCATTTCATCCCTTGGTCTAACTCAGCACTGAATTCCTGCTTACTTCCAGGGAGCTCCCCTGTAGTCTGGTCCAGGGATCAATGCCGTGAAGCCAACCCTGGCTTTCCCATCACTGCCCATTCTTCCTGAGGCCCAGAACCCCCATTCCAGACTCACCTGGGGGCAGGAGAGGAGGGTGGAGTAGAGGAAGAAGAGGGGAATGCAAAATGGTGCCCAGGGGGTGTGGCAGATGAGTCCACGAGGTCAGGCATGGCTGGGGAAGTGCTCACAGTCTGAGTGACCACTAGTTCTGGGTCCAGCACATAGAGCTCATCCTGAGAAATCTCTGTCACATAGTTGAGGTGCTCCTGAAACATAAAAGGTTTCCTCATAAGCATGACTTACTTCTGCAAAGCTCCATATCCCTTCATATCCCAATGGGTGGGTTTGTAGCCCACCATTTGCTCAGCAGAGCGATGGTGGCTTGAACAGCCTTGTGCCTGGGAGCCTTCACATCTCCTTGGTCCTTTCAGGCTTCCTATCTGCTGCCAACTTAGCAACCTTGTAAACCTTATCTCCATGTCCTCCTCCCCAGATCATTAGGGAAAGATGATCCCAGTTGGCAGGTCCCCTGGCCAGTCTTGCTATGTTTGCTATTTCTTACCTGCTGCACTGTAGGGCGCTGCAGGCAGCTTTCAACCCAAGGTTCTGTGCTACTACCCAGGCTTCTTCCCTTTTCTTAAGGAACCTGGTCCTGGGCCAGGCTCATCATGCCATCCCTCAGGGGATGCCAAAGGGCAGGGCAATGGTATGAGACCTGTGTGGCCCCAAGTCTATGCCTGCCTGTTGGTCTGTGTGCAGGTGGGACACCCAATCACCTTCCCAGCAGACGCCAGGGTGCAGGATGGTGCAGGATGAGGCAGCACTCACCTGTGCACGGTCTATCCTGTAGAACCGATCAGCTGTGGTTGCTGTAAGACAGGAACAGAATGAGACAGTGTGATTCTTGGTGTGAGACAAGGGAGACAGCTTCTTCACCATGAGAGACAGTGAGCTATCCAGCCACTTCACAGCTTGCCCAGAGAGTACAGCAAAGCGATCAGCACCACCTGACCAGGAGCAAACCACTTCCCTTCATGACTCTGCTGGTATCTTCACCCTAGAGGCACCCCTTCAAGCCTGCAGACCACCATGCCCCTGTGAAACATGCTTGCTATTTCCTCCTCAATGACTCCTGGCAGGGAGTCACAGTAAGGCAAGAACACATCTAGCTGATGCCATGGCCTTTCTGGAGGCTTTCAGGTGCTTCAGCTTCAAACTAGCCTCCAGCCTGTCTGAACGCATCTTTCTGCTCATCCATCTTTTGAGAGCACAGAGAGAGAGGAGCTCCAACAGAGCAAGTGGCTATGCTGGAGCCAGAGACACACAGCCACCACCCCTAGTGGAGCAGGGAGGGGTTACGGACTTAGGGTGTCAAGAAGGGAGAGCAGGACAGGTACAAGCACAGTGTCAGGACAGCTGGGTTCCCATGCAGGGCAGCATGTCCCTGATGTCCTGACAGACTGCTGGAGCCAGTCCAGGAGAGGTCGCTGCAGTAGGATCCTTGCAGAACCAAGGAAGTCCCTCTACAAACAGAGTGGGGCTGTGTCAGAGCAGATAAGATGAGTGAAAGAGCCATGTTTATCCCGGATATTTGCATCCAGGGAGCCACTGTTCAAGGCCTGTAATTCAGCCACTTGAATGAGCCTGTGCTGTGTTGAATGAGGCTCTAGCCTCTTTCCTGACACATCTTCCTGAGCTGAGAACCTGCTTCTGTGAGACTGGCAGGAGGAGGGAAAGTGGCTCTGGTACAGCAGTCCTGGTAATGACACCTGGGGGCAGCAGCACCAGCAACCCCACATGCAGGGCTGGAACCTTGAAAGGAGAAGTTGCACCCTCCCTGCCTAGTGTGAGGCTTCCCAGGCTCACTTGGCAACCCATGGCTGTGCACTGCTGTGGTCTACACCCTGCTTACTGGGATGTCAGTAATGCTACCAACGGTCATTTCACTCAGCCAGCTGCCAGGTACAGAGGGAGCTTCTTGATCAGTGAAGGCAAGGGAGAAAACTACTTTCAGGCAGGGGAGAGGAAGCAGCTGGAGCCCAGCAGGGAGCCTCCTCTCCCGTAACACTGAGATGCTGGCAGAGGAACAGGGAAAATGTTGGTGAGCCTGGCTCCCAGCATGCTGGAGCAGGGGGGCCCCCTGCCTGCATGACACAGGAGAGCAGCCCCAGCAGTCCCGCAGTGACAAACACATGCCATCAAGCTGCCTTCAGCTCCAGGGGCAAGACAACAGCAGACACCACTTGCTCCACGCCTGGTCAGCAGCCAGAAATGCAGCCTGGGGCAAAGCACTGCTGTACTCAGCCCCAAAGACCCCAACATCCATGAGACCCAAGCCTCAGTGGCTCCCTGTGGCTTGACACTGAGTCTGTCTTCTCACCCCCTAAATTCACAGAATCATCAAATTGCTTAGTTTGGAAAAGACCCTGAAGATCATCAGGTCCAACAATTAAACCAACACAGCCAAGTCCACCACTAAACCACATCCTTAAGTGCCACATCTACATGTATTTTAAATATCTTAAGGGTTGGGGACTCATCCACTTCCCTGGACAGCCTGTTCCAATGCTTGACCACCCTTTCAGTGGGAAAAATTCTCCCTGACGTAACTTGAGGCCATTTCCTTTCATCGTGTTGCTTGTTACTTGGGAGGATAGATTGACACAACTGGACACAACCTCCTTTCAGGTAGTTGTAGACAGAGGAAAGGTCTCTCCTCAGCCTCCTTTTTTCCAGGCTAAACAACCCCAGCTCCCTTATCTGCATCTCCTAAGACCTCCTCAGTTGGCCTTCTCTGGACACAGCACTCAAGGTGTGGCCTCACCAGTGCTGAGCACAGGGGGACAATCACTGCCCTGGTCCTGCTGACTGCAGTATTTCTGATACAGGGCAGGATGCCATTGACCTTCCTGGCCACCTGGGCACCTATTGGATCGTGTTCAGCTGCTGTTGACCAGCAACTCCAGGTCCTTTTCTGCTGGCCAGCTTTCCAGACACTCTTTCCCCAGCCTGCAGCACTGCACAGGGTAGTTGTGGCCCAAGGGCAGGACATTCACCTTGTTGAACATCATGCAATTGGCCTTGGCCCATGATCCAGCCTGTCTAGATCCCTCTGCAGAGCCTTCCTATCACTCCCACCCAACCTGTCTGCAAGAGACTGAGGTTGCACTTGATCCCCTCATCCAGACTGATAAAGATAATGAACAGGGCCAGGCCCAATACTGAGCCCTGGGGATCACCACTGGTGACCAGCCACCAGCTGGATCTAACTACAGTCACCACCACTCTCTGGGCTTGGCCATCCTGCTGGTTTTCTACCCAGTGAAGAGTGCACTCATGTGAGCCATGAGCAATCAGTTCCCCCAGGAGAATGCTGTGGGAAACTGTGTCAAAGGTCTTACTGAAGTTCAGGTGGACAATATCCACAGCTTTTCACTTATCCATTGAGCAGGTCACCTTGACACAGGAAGAGATCAGCTTGGTCAAGCAGGACTTGCCTTTCACACATTCATGTTGGCTGAAGCTGATCCCCTGGTGGTTCTGCCTGTGCTGCCTGATGGGACTCAGGATGATCTGCTCAATGACTTTTCGAGGCACTAGGGTTGGGCTGACAGGCCTGTAGTTCCCCAGATCCTCCTTCTGGCTCTTCTTATAGATGGGCATCACCTTTGCTAATTTTCAGTCAACTGGGACCTCCTCATCAGCCAGGGTGGTAATCAGCTGGTAATTGACTGAAAGTGACTCAGTGAGCACTTCTGTCATCTCCCGCAGTACGTCTGTGTGGATCTCATGCAGTCCCACAGACTTGTGTGTGTCTAAGTGGTATAGGAGGTCACTAACCATTTCCCCTTGCATTATAGGGATTTCATTCTGGTCCCTGTCTCTGTCTTCCAGCTCAGGGGCATGGATACCCTGGGAACAATTGGTCTTACTATTAAAGACTGAAGCAGAAAACTGAGGTAAACAATGCACTAAGTACCTGAGCCTTTTCCTTATCCTTTGCCACTCTGTCTCCCCTTTCACTCAGTCAAGGATGGAGATCCCCCTTAGACCTCCTTTTATTGCTGATGTATTTGCAGAAACATTTTTTGTCTTTTATAGCAGTAGCCAAATTAAGTTCTAGTTGGGCTTTGGTCCTTCTAACTTTCTCCCTGTATAACCTCACAACATCATTGTAGTCCGGCTGGGCTGTCCACCCCTTCTCCCTTCTCTACTGAGTTGCAACCAAAACTCTCTGTTCAGCCAGCCTGGTTTTCCTCCTCACTGGTTCATCTTTCAGCATGTAGGCCTGCTCCTGAGCCTTTAGGATTTCCTTCTTTCCTTCCTTCCTTCTTGGACTCCTTTGCCCCTCAGGACTGCCTTGCAAGGGACTCCATCAAACAGTCTCCTCATCCAAAGTCTGCCCTCCAGAAGTCCAAGGTGGCAGTTCTGGCATTCCCTCCTTACTTCTCCAAGAATCAAAAACTATCATTTTGTGATTGTGATGCCCAAGACAGTTTCCAACATCACCCATCAGTCCTTCCTTGTTGGGAAACAGCAGGTCCAGTGGGATATCTTCCCTACTGGCTCCCTCACTAGCTGTGTCAGGAAGCTCCATCCACACATTCCAAGAACTTCCCAGACTGCTTCCTCTCTGCTGAGTTGTATTTCCTACAAACATCTGTTAAGTTGAAGTTCTCCACAAGAACAAAGGCTGGTGATAGTGAGACTTCTCCCAGCTGCCTGTAGAATATTTCATCTGCCTCTTTATTCTGGTGGGAGTCTAGAACAAATTTCCACCAGGATATCTGCTCTATTGCTCTTCCCACTGATTCTTACCCATAAACATTTGACCCTATTGTCACCATTAAGCCCTAGACAATCAAACCACTCCCTACCATACAGGACTACCCCAGTGCCTCTCCTTCCTTGCCTGTTCCCTCTGAAGAGTTTATAGTCATCCATCACACTCCAGCTGTGTGACCTGTCCCACCATGTCTCTGGGATGGCAACTATATCATAGTTTTCTTGCTGTGCCCTATCTTTTGGCTCCTGTTTGTAGCCCACATTGCATGCATTGGTGTCGATGCACTTCAGCTGGGCTACTGATTCTACCACTTTTTTGGGGATAGGAGCCCTAATTTCTATGCCCTAATTCTCAGGCACTTCTGTGGTTTCTAACACGTCAATAACCCTTGGATCTTTGCTGCCACATTGATCTCCATCTACCTCCACTGAGCAGGCAGACCAAAGGACCTTGCTAGCACATCATCAGATCCAGTCAACATTCCCAGGAGAGGGTGATACTCACAGTCCAGGAAGCACCACTTGGGCGACAGCTTATGGAATGACAGTGTCTTCGGCTTGGCTCCATCTCCCTCCTGCATTATAAAAGAGAGGATAAAGACGCAGGTTATGGCCTCCGCATCTCTCTTCTGAGCATTCCTCCTGCTTTGGGAGGTCCCTGCAGACATAAAGGACCACAGGCACTTGGATGTAAAGGGGAAGTTGAACACAGGCACAGCACACTGGAACAGGGAGCAGCATGGGACAGACTGGAGCTGACTGTAAAGAGGTGTCACAAGATGAGCCCATGAGATTGGCACGGTGGATATGACAGATGGGCCCAGTGGACAGAGTGAGGCCATACACACCTGAAAGAGCAGGCGCTCTAAAGCAGAGGGCTGTAGAGGGAAATCCTGCAGAAAGGCAAGGTGTGCTGTTACAGCCTATGTCTGGGCAGCCCCCCAGTACCTCTCTCACCCCACTGGAGTTGCTTAATCTGCTGCCATATCTGGCTTTACACAGTCTGACCAAGGTCCCTGGTCCCTGCCTGGTTTTAAGGCCAGAGCACAGTGGTTGCCCAGGGAATGAGAAGAGGTAAACCATGAGGTGACCAAGGAACACCAGCCAAATCACACAGTTTTACAGGTGCAGGAGATTGCAGAGACATCAGTCTACCACATTGACACTGCAGGAAAGGGTTACCCTCTGAGCCCAGGAGCTGCTAGTCACGTGCCTGCCTGCCTGTCCTCACCAGTGCCAGGGTACAAGGTGGGCAGAGGACAGGCATGCAGACCAGGCATAGCAAGAGGCAGATGCCAGTGTGCCAGCCCCAGCAAGCAGCTCTGCAACTCAGCCCTGCAAGACACTATGCATATGCTGGATGGGATTCCCACAGGCACAAGAGCCAGCTAACAGCAGACTAAGCAAGGTCCCTTCAATCTTCTGTGCAACAACCAGATTGAGCAGCGCAGCACCAGGAGCCACACTATGGGCTTAGAAGGCATTGTTCACCAGGAGAAAGAGTTACACAGTCTGTGTATGTGTCACAGACACACGCTAGTACATTGGCAAGGGAACAAAAATTAGTGTTTGCAAATGAAAATAGTTGGAGGGTTATAAACCTAATCCAGGCACCTGGAGAGGGCAGAGCTGTGCCAGGAAACACAGAGCGTGTGGAGAGTTGAAGGGTTATAGGCCCCAACAGGATGTCTGCTGGCTTTTTCCACTACTCCATAATTTTTCAGGGTCACCCTCTGGGCTTGGAGAACACAGTCAGAAGAGCAATACTGAAAAACAAGCTGCCAGACAGCAGGGAGCAACAAGCCTTCCAACTTGGGATCCTGCCTCCACCACATGGTGAACGCAAACTGTGACCTATTAGTGTGACCAGAAGCAAGCGTGCAAGTTAAGGAGGCTTAGAAATCCTTTTCCTGAGTCCCTCCAACCTCAGCATTCAGCCATGACCACTTTTCACAGAGACTCACCTCCTGCAGCTTCTCAATTTGGGTCCGGCACAACTCCAGGTCACTGTCTCCTGGAACCACGATGATCCCCAGTGGCACAGCTGCATGACAGGGCACAAGCACAACTCAGGGAGCAGCCCATGCCTCATTCCCAACACCTCACACAGTTTAGCTACAGGCTTTGCCTGTCTTGGGGACTGTGATTCCCACTCCCTGGTAACTCAGCTGGTCACTCACAGGCTTCCTTGAGCTTTTCCTTGTCATAGTTCAGTGCCTCATAGTCACGCATGCTGATTCGGCTCACCCGGATCCTCAGCCGCTCAGGCACTGGCTGCTGGCTGTGTGCAGGGGGCAAGGAAAAAGGAAGATATCAGAAAGTGACAGCCTGCTTTTTCCTTATGCCCCTAATCCCTCCAAAACAGGCAAGAGCACAGCGTTGTACAGACTGGGGAGGGGAGCTTGGCACCAGCAGTTTCTCCACCATCAGTGTCTGGCCATATTTCTGTGACCTGATCCCTTCCCAGACACTCCCCAAGGGAGGACTGAAATGCCTCTGCTACTTATGGATCAGTCCCATCCCTTTCCTTGCCAACTATCCTTCCTTGGAGAGGAGGTGGCAGATTGATCCGAGGAACTTACTCATTGAGCAGAGGCATGGAGTTGCGCCGCTTGGTCTTCTGCACCATGTTGGCTTGGTTGCGCAGGGAGATATGGATGCAGGAAGCTGCCAGCTTGCAGGGCTCTCCATCTACCTGCATGGGGATTGCCTTGGATGTGGTGAGAACCACCTGCCGGCACTGACAGAGCCGCTCCCCATGGCCACCGACCTGCAAGGCAGCCTGTGAAAGGGTCCAGAGTGAGAGCAGAGCATGGACTGATGGGTGATGAGTGCTGCACCCATCGTCAGCTGGATGTTGCAAGTGAACCAAGTTCTAAGGGTCTCAGGTCTGATTTCAGTGAGAAGGGACTCATAGAGACCAGGGCATGACAGCACCTCACCTAAATCTTAGAGAGCAGGCACTTTCACACAAGCCAGCATCACAGCTCCTCCAGAGAGGATCTGTGGAGCTGGTGGGCTGGCTGACACCTGGTCAATGGGACCAGTCACTCCCCTAGTAGCTACCTAGAACTGCCACCAGCACTGACTCACCAGCGATGTCATGGTGAAGCCAATAACTTCAATGCAGCCGTCATCATGGCGCTGAGGCTCAAAGTCATGGTGCTCCCCAGGGTTGCCCCAGGGCATGGTGCCTGCACAGTACCTGTGAAGTGATGGGAAGAGATGCCTGGACCAGCACTCCAAACCCAGGCAGAGATCTACAGCACAGGTGTAAGAAACACAGCATATGAAGACAGGTCCTGGGGCTGCTCACCTTGGGATGTTCAGGAAGACCAGGCACTGGGGCTTCAGGTCCTGAATCTTGGAGGTCAGGTCTGTCCCATCGCACTGGAGACAACACAGGGGTGCTCAGGCTGCTGTAGGGGGGAGCCTGGTCCATCCTACCCACTTAGGAAGAAATGGCCTCCCTCCTCTGCTCCCTACAATGAGTGTTCTCCAAGTCAGGGGAAGCTGATGCTCCCAGGAACATATCCGCTTCCCAACCCTGACATACTCAGTGTGCCAAGGGGCACCCCTCACACCTCCACAGCTCACCCCCTCCCTGGACCAGAGCACCCCAGCACACTCACAACCAGCCTGACGTGCTTTGCCAAGTCTTTGGAGCTGCCGGTGAGGAAGTCAGAAAAGGCCGTCTGCCAAGGTAAGAGACAGAGTTAGTGCCCATGTATTCACCAGAATGGGCAGCCAGGAAGCCTGCCACTGACCTGCAGACTTCAGCTGCTGAAACCTGCAAACCAGCCCCCTTTTCATCTGCTGGCACAAGCCGTCTCCTCCTCCAAAACAACCAGATCCATTTCTCTTGCTATTTTGCCTACCAAAAACCTTGGCGCACCTTCAGTAACATGCTCTAATATTCCCTTGCCAGCCCAGTCCTGACTTTAGGGAAGGGCTGGCCAGGTAAATCTCCTCCAGTGAGACTCAGATCACAAGACACAAATTCAGTCTCAAGCTGTAATGAAGTACTAAAAAACAGAGCTAAAGTGACCCCATCTATAGATTCCAGGAGGGGCAGCATGGGGGTGCTCTGAGTTTAACTGCGCAGACAAGAAAAGAGACACAAGCAGGACAGATGTGAAATGGCACAGAGCAGCTCTTGGCCTTTAGTACTGCTCAAATACCAGTCACCAGACACATGGGTAGAAAGTATATTGAGGATGGGGAGACAGAAGAACAAAGATGATACTGAGACACAAAGCTCTAGAGGTGAGATACAGGAGGAGGGTGTAATTAGCCAGGGAGTTGTAACTGGTCTAAGATATACAATAAAAGACAAAAGTAGTGTGGAGATGCTATGGAAAGGCTTCCTATTCCTCCGCGGGGGGACAGCCTGCCTTCCCACAGCTCCAGGGAGGTCCTGTCAGGGTGACCACCCATGAGCCAGAGATCAAGAACAATAGTGGCAGGAGATCAATATAACAACTGTACTGCAGGCTACAGAGCAAGTTGTACTGCCAGCAGCACTCACAGCCAAAGAGGAGCTGCGACTCCCAGCACTGCAGCCTTTCTCCAGCAATTGCCCAATTTTGGGCTGGGGGCTTAGCTTGGGTGCATGTAAAGGTCCATGCAACTTGAATGAGTGAGTTTAGGGTGCAGGAGGCAGGTCCGTGTCTGTGCTTCAGCTAATGTTAAGGCTCCTATGAAGGCAGGCTCAGATATCATCCAAACACTCACCCCAGCATAGAACATTTTATTCCGAAACCGGCTGTTGAACTTCTCTGGGTTGGCCTCTAGGGAAAGGAGAAAAAAGTCCAGGTCACTGGCCTACACATGGAAATATTTCACTTGCCAGCTCTCCTCAGACACAGTTCTCCAGCCAGCCTCAGCCAGTCTACCCCCAGCATTTTTCCTGTGCAGGCACCCCTCTTCCCCCTCTGCAGCTTGGAATTGCTCCCCATGTTTCACTCCAGCTCTGTCCCTGAAGCAATTCTCTTGTTCACTTTTCTGAGGAACCCACAAACAAGAACTGGACCATCCCACAGAGCCCGACCAAGTCCTGCCACTGCCCTGTACCTCGGGATTCATGGAACTCCAGTGTCACCCGTGCATCAAAGCCAAGGCTGAAGTAGTTATTAAAGACATCCAAAGGGAGCTGAAATGGAAAGGAGGAATAAGGATGAGGCTGCCAGCATGTGCTGATGGCAAAGATGAGGTCAGGTTACAGCAGAGCCACTCAAGTGCTCATGAAGCTGAGGGACCCTGCTTGCCTTTTCCCTAAGAAAATACAGAGATCACCAGCCTGAGATGATGGATTAGTTCCTCGCTCTGAGGGGAAAGGGAAATGGTCCAAAGGGACACACTCTGCTCTCTGAGGTTTCTGCAATCACCCTTCTGCTAAAGAAAACAGCCACACAGAAGACTGGTCTTAGAACCTGCTGCAAGTTGTGGTTAAGAAAACTTAGGTAGACATTTACTAATAAACTCTACATGCCTTGTCATGAGTGCTGTGGCTCAGAGCCAGTGGAATTGGAGGAGTGAGAGGGAAACACCAACCCAACAATGTAGCCCCAGGTGCTGGGGCTGCTTGAGCCAGTGGGAAAAAAGAGAATGCAGACCTTTAGCACAGGAAACAGACACGGAGAGGTGTCCCACCTTGTCAGCGGCTGCCTCATCCTTTTCCTCTGGGTTTGTATCAGGGTTTGGCTCCACATGGAGGTTCCAGCGATCAAGCTGCACTATGTTCCCATCTTCCACGTGTGATAGGATCTTTGACAGAGGCTCATCTGTGTAACCCTGGTGAAGAGAGGGACTTGGTGAGTCTCGTGCCTGCCTCCCACAGAGATACCCCAGACAGCAGGCTGTGATAAGACATTCCAGAGTAAAAGACGTAGAAGAGATCAAGTCTATTCAAATGCACAATGAAGTGGGACTTGAAATATAAAACAATACATCTTCCTTCTAAAAATCTTCCAAAGTTTGAAATAGCAATTGCTTTTGTATAATCTACTGCAGTACAATGGCAACATCCAAATTGCACTTATTTGTTGGTCTGTATTTATAGGAAGTTAAAACACCAGCCCATACAAATCTCCACCTATGTGTCTGGAACAGGGCTTGAAACATTCAGCCCTTCTCTGTCAGCAGTGGGCTCTTGTGCCCATCACTTACCCCACCCCAGTTCAGTGTTCTGGCCAAGTCATTCCCTGTCCCCAAAGGTAGGATGGCCACAGGAGGAGGTGGATTGATGCGTAACTGGTCCAGAATGGAGAGTATCCAGCCCACCTGCTCAAGCAAGAGAGTGCAAAGAAACCATTCGTTATCTCAGGGACCAGCAAGCAGGCAGAAGTGACTCAGAGCACTAGTGATGGCAGAGGGGCAGAGGTGCCACAACCAAAGCTATTCACAGTCTTTAATGCTCTAATCAAGTGCTGCAGGAGATACCAGTAACTCCAGTGAGGACACTGGGCCTCAAAAGGGCTACAACTCCAGACATGTTACAGACTAGCACTCCCTGGAGCAGTGCACAAGGGGACTCACAGTATCCATGTCACCAGCTGTACCCTGGACACAGTGTGCACAGTTTGCCTCATTCTGGATTATAATGAGGAGGGCTACTGTCTGCATTGGAAAGGCCTGGGCAAAGGGGCACCATGGGATGAAGGGGCTGGGGACTCACCGTGCCGTCTCCCCCGCAGGCCAGGATCCGGAGGTTGTGGACTTTGCGGTACAACTCCAGCCTGCAGGGAACAGGGAGGTTGAGGAGGGGAGGGGAGAGGTACTGAAGGTGTTACACAGCAGTTGCCTCACAGAGCCCTTGGCCTTCACAAAGCTGCATCCATGTCTCCCTCCAGAGCTGCTAACAGCAGTGGGCAAAACCAAAGTAACTTCGGCTTCACCAGCTCTTGTGGAGGAAGAGTGGGGTGTCCACAGGTGGCACACACATATGTAACCAAGAATGCAGCGAGCAGACAATATTCATCCAACATTAATTGAGTATAAGGAACTATGGCTGGGAACCTTACCCCATGGCTGCTCTCTTCACCACTAGTCTTAAGATTAGACCAGCCCCCCAGCAGGAGTCACTGACTATGAGTAACTATCACAAGCTATCCAAGACTGGGCTCTCAGAGCATTGAAGGTCTCTTTGCATGTGGGTGCTATGAAGCATCAGGTTTCTGTCAGCTGGGGGAAGAGCTCTAGGGAGGAATCCTGGGACATTGATGGGGGAGAGAAAGGTGCTCTCCCCAGCAGTACTCACGCCTCCTTGGGTCCACCCTGGCTGAGGTCAAAAACTTGCCGTGGGTTGAGATACCACATGAAGGATTGGATGATCTTGGCTCCCTATGGGGAGAAGAAAGACTTCAGGTAATATCAAGTTCCTACTGGACAGCAGAAGAAGGCATTTGGTCCTGGGAACAGGCCAAATCAACACCATTCTGGAGGGGACAAAGGCAAAGCCTGGCCAAGGTGGGAACTGCTGGGCAGCAAACTGGCATTGTAGCCTCTTGCGCAGCTGAGACATCACCAAAACTATGATGAGAGCTCAGCAGTCAAATAGCAATGCCCTTAAAGAGATGCCTTCTAAGGGAGATATCAGACAAGACCATACCTGATTCCCACCACTCTTGGGGTTCACAAACACCAGCAAGGGCTTCATGAGAGGAGCTGGCATGGGCTTGATGACAAAGGGTTTCCACCTCCCTTCCTGCAAGAGATATCATAGATCCTCCAAAAAACCTGGGGAAATGCAAACTCCCACCTCCGGCTGAGCCCTAACATTATGCAGGTCAGAAGCAGGAAGAAGAGAACATCCCAGCCACCCCATAAACCTTATATCTGGGATATACCTGCCACCAGGCACCATTCCTCCAGTGCAACTTCCTTAACCTCAGTGCACACCCAGCAAAGCCCACTTTTATTCCCAGTTTTGCTCCTCCTCTGCCCTTTCAAGAAAAGGTCATTCCCAGTCCCTTCACCTCTTACCTCGGCCCCCTTTTTGCTGGATTTCCGCTTGAATGATGTCCTCTTCTTCTTCTTACTGGATTTCAGTGGATTCTAGAGAGTAAAGAAACAAACAGAAAAACTCTACGAGGAGCCACTGGGCAAGTGGGAATTGTGAAAGAGCCACAAGAGCTGAAGTGACTTACCTGGGGCCGCCGGACCCGCAGAATCCAGGTGGGAGGAACGACGACAGCAGCATGAGCTCCCAGGGAGCAGGGCTCTTCAATGTGTTGCAGCATGAAACATGACACTTTGCTGTGATACTGGCCAAGGAGAAGAAAGAGAGAAAACTGAGCTGCTCAGTTTGCTGGGTACAGCTACCATCTCCTCCTCTCAGGTCCCCCATGCCAATGCAGGGAGTGCTAGATGAAACTGTGCAGAAATTTTGTAATGGGAAGGCAATGAAGAGAACGCTTCTTGAAGGAACTTGCAAATATCATAGTACAGCCTCTCCCAGCAGGGGGAGCTGTTAAGGGCAGGCTGCAGAGTAGCAGCTTGGGGAGTCCCAGCAGAAAGCAGAGATCATTAGTGCAGAACCGACTGGTAAGGCATTCAGGGGGGCTTTGCTCACCGCTTGTTTGCACCAGGAACAGCTGATGGCTACAATCTCTTTGCTGTGGAAGGCAAACTTCTGCTGAAAACCCTGTGGAAGAAACGATAAGAGGTTTAGGGAATTCCCTCATAGTTTCGTACCATCAAACAGGACTTTCCCATCAGTAAGAGACATTAACAAAAAGAGCATGTCTGCAGCTGAAGCCCTCCAGATCCTGTCAGACAGCCCCAACCACCACAATGGCACCAGGGAGGCCACTGTGCTCTGCAGGGGTGTCCTTACTGCTCAAAGAAAGTATGTCAGGAAGACAGTCTCCTTCAGGATTAATTGGGCCCAGGGGAAGAACTAGTCTATGTGGGAAGCACTTATATAGTGCTTCACTGAGCAAAGCAGGGCACGTGTCTTGGTTTTGCTGCCAAACAGGAATGGTGGGACGTCCCTGGTTCCCAGCCCTGTTCTTGTCTCTGGCTTGACCTTAGATTTCCTTCAGGCTGAGAAAAATGCCCAAGATGCTCTCTTACCTTGCCACACTGCCGGCATTTCCCTTCCTGCCGCCTCCGGTGCACCCAGTGATGTCGGACAACGATGGGCTAAAGGGAAAAGAAATAAAGAAAATAATAAAAAAAGGGGCGTGAAGGGCCCATTGTGTGAAGGAACACAGAATCAGGCAGAAAGAATAGATACAGGCTAGCCAGGACCTCTGCTCTTGCAGCAAATCCACTGCTCATAGGCACCAGCCCCCCACTCCCTGAGAGTAGGCAAAGCCAAAGAATCAGGGGGCAAGAGGCCAAATTAGGATGCTCCAAGAAAAGGGAATTAAACCAGAAGAAATTAGAAGGAGGAGAGTGAAACTAAAGACTGAGAATCACACAAAGCAGACCCAACTAAGAGCTGGCAAGCAGTAGCGCATCTCTGTCCCCTAACATCTCTGCGCAGATGCCCCCAGTGCCAGGTGAAAAACATGCTGCTGGGAAGGTGTGAAAATCTCTTGTGCCCACAGCAAGAAGATGGAAGTGCTTGCAGCTAAGCAGTGAACCTCTTCACTCCATGTTCCTCCAGGAGAGCAGCAGCCCCAAAACCCTCCACACCCACTTCCCCCTACTCTTTCCCCAGGCCAATCCTGAGCCTGCTTCAGTCCCAGTGTGGGCAGCAAGGCTGCTCACCAGCACCTCTGCTTTGCCTGCAGGCTCACGCTGGGTTGAGGGCTGGGACTTGCAGCAGTGAATGTGAGGGCGTCAGAAGTTTTGTAATGAAGCACCACATGTCCTAAATCCCATCCTACTCTTCCAACCCTGGATTGGGAACGGCACTGCAGAGAGAGCAGCAAAAAGAGAAAAGGAGGTGCGAGTTCACAGGCTGGCATGGCAAGGCCCAACACTCTGCTCCTGACAGCTTTTGGGATCATGATGATAAGAAGCAGAAACTGGCAGGAGGTTTGGTTCAGCTCTAGTGTTGTCTGCTTGGAATGCAGCACACAGGAGGAGACAAAGAGTCTTGGCTTTAGCAGACATTAATCAAGAGGAGCAGAAGGAGGGCTATGCCTTGAGCTTAGCTCTGGGTCCAAGTAGGCATGTCTAGGGAAAGGACTGACCCTGAACAGGATCCCTGGCACCACAAAGGCCAGAAGGGCACCTTTTTAAGGAGACAGGAAGGAAGAGGCCTTGGAGGAACTGAGAAGCATTAGAAAGACAGGATGGAGAGGCAGAATTTGTGAGAATAAATAAAAACCAAGAAAGGGGAAGGAGAAAAAATTTGTAGAGGTTGGAGAGAAGAAAAATAGAGACAGATGATCAAGCAGAGGCAGCAAGCTGTCATCAGAGCCCAAAGGGTAAGTGAAGCACAAATAAGAGAGCTAGGCTAAGAGTGATATGGGAAGGAGGCACAGCAGGAGAAACAAAGCAAGAAAGGAAGGTTTAAAGTCATGCTGAAAGCTTCCCTTTACAAGGTCACACTGGCCTTTCAAAGCAGGCAACCCTGTGTTTAAATACCTTTCCCCAACTAGGTCTGCTGTGCCAGCACAAGCACAGTGTAGGGGCAGCTCTGTTACCAAAATGGCCCATGACTGAGCCACCCACACCCACTCCAAAGCACACACAGGCTATACTGCCTCCAGAAAACAGTCTGTAGGTTCCCCTCATGCAGACTCAGGAGATTCAGAACATGCAAACCATAGGATGCTCTGCATTTTCTGCCTGAAAACTCCTCACTCTTCACACCCAGTCTGTGCAGCTGCCTTGCAAAGAAACATCCCTTTATGGCACCACCCCCTTGGAGCAGGAAGGAACATGACACCTCCACTCTGATGGGCAACACGCTGGCAGCATCTAGTATCTTTACCACCAAAGTGAAAATGGGAGAGGCAGATGTGGGCAGTGTCCAAGGCACATCTCTCACCTCCCGTATGTTCCGGGATCCTGACTCCCTGAAGGAAGGTTTGCAGCGGAAATTTATCTGTAGATTGAACACACATGACAGCCATCAGTAAAACCGTTGTACCTGAAGGAAACCTACTGGAGTTTACTGTGCTACAGCAAGGTCCAGAACCTCTGGAGTTGTTTGCTACTTGCCGCAAAACCCTCACTCAGTCTTGCTTACTGAGCAAAATGGGGCCTGGGGTGCCAATCATGTCACTAGATGCTCATTTGGTACTGTCTCCCCAGAAAACCCCTTTTTGCAATTACACACTGCAGTTCCCCAATCTTACTGTGTTTCACTGCCCAAGAAAAGGCTGTTGCAGTTTTGGGGGTTCAAGGAGGGCTTAACAGGGTCTACTCACTTTCTCCAGCTGTTCGATGCAGGATGTATGCACTACAATCTTGCAGGCTGCACACTTACGCCTGGAGAGAGGTTTTTGCTGAAGAATAAGAAAAGGGGAGGAAAAACACATGAGAATGAAAATATGCAGTGTTCAGAGGCTGGCAAGCTCAGCCTCTCATCACACCTCCTTCATATGTATTGGGACACAGAATAAGCCCTATGGTAAAGTTAGATACAACCTAGACTTCTTGTCTAATGAAGGGATCTAAGCATGTGCCTGTAGCAGATGTTCTCAAGCCTGGGACCGATTCCCTACTGTCCTGTCCTGCAGTCCTTGTCCTCTTCTGACGCTGCCTGAGAGCACCATGGAAGCTGGTCCACGAGGCACCTGCAGGGCTCCCATGGTAAGCCCCATGGGGAGGCACAGGGTGGCATCAGTGCTCTGCGTCTTGTACCACAAGCAGGACTGAGCCTGAAAACTGGGAGCAAGGACTGCAGGGGCAGGAGGCAACAGGCTTGAGTCTCCAGAGCTCACTTTTCTCCTCTATTGAAAGCTCTTGGATTCAGGTTGTTCTTCTAAGGGTGTGGAATCCCAACACCCTCTCCCTGGAACACTCTGGGCAAGTGGTAGCCCTGTGTCAGGTTCCCACTGCAAACTGAGCACCAGCATTGGCAGAAACTGGGGACTTGGCCCTCTGGTAAGCAGAAGCAGGAATGACATAGTCTCTGCCTGGGGAGCTCCTCAGACCCCTGCATGTCTCCCACTGGCAGCAGCAGCAGCAGCACAGCCTCTGTGGTCTCCCCATAAGGTGACAGCACAGCCAGGTTTGCGGCCTTCACTGGTGAAGCAGGTTTCCCCAGGTAACTCACCAGCAGCTTTGCCATGCAGTTCTGTTCCCCAACATAGCAGAAGTCCCCAGAGACATTGGTCTCAAACCAGATGTGCTCCCCATAGACCGCAGCCTCCTGAAAAACACAAGACAACACATTATCTGAGAGCATCCCCAAAGAGGCATCTGAGCCCTTAAAATGCTTTGTGCAAGGGACAAGATACTGGGAATGGGAGGTTGGAGCTAGGTGTAGGACAGGAGACAGGATGCACACAACAACCAGGGATATCTGGACAGAGGAAAACTCACACAGCTGCTGCCATGGTCCACCTGTTGGAAACAAGAGGGCCTAAGGAAACCAACTGCAAGACCTACAAACCACTTGCAGTGTCCTGCACAGGGGAGCTGCTTTCATCACCCCAAGAGTAGGCGTCAGGGCAAATTCAATGCAGGGGACTCTCCTGAGCCAGCTTCTGTTCTACATCCTGAAGATGCAGCTTAAAACTGCGAGGCTTTGCCTGTGAAGGAGCAGGAGCTTGCTCCTGTTGTTTGGCCCCAGCTACCAGATCTCAATTGTCAGAAACAGAAAAGCTGGCAGTGGAGTAGTTATGCCATCCCCCCAGGAACCACCTGTGCCCTCCACAGCCTCCCTCTTGCAGCATCAAGCAATGCTGCCAGCAGCACAGATGCTGGCGCCAGCTGGTGACAATGGCAAAGGCCATAAATGTGTCAAAGTCAGTCACCTGGGAAGCCTCAACCCGGGAAGAGCCTGCTATTTCTTGGCCAAGAGCCCATTCCATGCAATGCTCAGCAAAACACACCACAACTTACGCTCCAGTCCACAGTGCTGCGTATCTGCCTCTCCGAGTCGCTCCTCAGGGCTAGTGCCGGGTTTGGCTGAGCTACCATGTGCTGGAGATTGGATTTGGCAATAGCTTTCCTGGAAGACACAGGGAGGCTGGCTATTAAATATATATGCAAAGCACAACCTGCTTCTAAGACGCAATGTGAGGCTGGAGCAGAAAAGCCTCCTTGGGACCAAGTGGCTGGAAATTAAGTGAATCTCCAGTCCAGCTGGCTGAGAAGTACCTGTTCCTGTGAGATAGCCCTGTGCAATGAAAAGGTACTGGCCAGGCTGCTGACAGCTCAGCCAGACACCTTGTACCAACAGAAGGCTCAGCCTGGCCCTGCTGGGTTAATGCCCTCAGGGATGACAGTTCCATTGTAATATGCTCTGGGAGTCTCCACCAAGTTGTGGTGGTGTGGCTGCTTTTTCAGGGACAATCCAGAGTCTCCCTGCATCTCTCCCACATCAAGACACCTCAGGGCCTGGGCTGTTTCCAGGGACCAGCACAACTGGCCAGAATAAAAGCAACTGTTTGTTTGGGGCTAGTGAGCTTCCCCCAGATGTGCTAGGGTGGAGGAAAGGAGCAGGAAATCCAGCCAGCAACCAGGCCTACCAAGTTCCTCTGGCCCCAGCCTGGCAGCAGAGGACACCCACAAGCCCCAGGGGTTGCACAGAGAGCATCAGTGGCAGCACTGGCCCGAGTGGAAGACGCTTAAGGTATGCCAGCAGCACTCCAACACACTGATGGTGGCCAGGGCCAACGGCGTTGAGTCCCCTCCCTCCTTCCCCACCAAACGTGGCTCTGCACCCCACCTCTCCCCTCCCCAAGGCATCGACTGCTTGCACGCTGCCGCCATACATACAGCAGCCGGGGGCTCCAGCCGTCCAGGGTGGCGTGGCAGGTGGGCTCCGGTCCCAAACCCTCGACGAGGGTGACAGAGGGGCACTCAGCTCCAGCCACTCCTGCACAGTGCTGGGCCAGCAGCCGTGGGTGGCCAGAGGGGAGCAGCCCAGGTTGAGGGGCATCGCTGGAGCGCCGGCGCTGGCTGAGGCGGCGGTAGCGGCCTGGAAGGCCGTAGGCAGCCCGGCCGTACATGGCCTCGGTGGGCAGGCGGTGGGAGGAGGCGCGCCGCAGGCAGCGGGGGCCACGAGACAGCAGCCCCGCCTGGAGCGGCCGCCGACGGGGCAGCATGGCCAGCCACATCTCCTCGGCACAACGCTCATGTTGGCCCCGCTCAGCTCCCGCTGCTGCACCATCCTCTGGAGACTCGGATCTGGAGCTGTCAGCGCAGTGAGACCCGTTCCCCTCCCCTCCTGTGGGATCGAGGCTGGCCAGGAGGACAGTGGGACCCAGAAGATGGGCATCAGTGGCTTGTGCTTGGCCCCCGCGCTTGGTCTGCACGGCGAACCTGGGGCTGAGGCAGGGCGGCGTGGTGCTGGAGCGGCGACGAGTGCCGGGACGCCGGCCCAGGCCCAGGCAGGAGAGGGATGCCGCTGGGGTGCCTGAGCTGCGGCGGCACTGAGCCAGCGTGGTGGAGGGCAGCCCCACCTGGGAGCGACGCCTGGCCTTGCCTGTGGGCACAGCCACCACACTGGTGCGCCGCAGCCCCTTCCGCCCGAAGTGCCGCCTAAAAAAGGTTTCCATTGCACCCGGATGGTGGCTGTTAACACAGAGACCAGGAATTAAGTAGGCTCCTCTATGAGTCCCAGGCCAGACTGTGGCTGCCAGGGCAAGGGGACAGGGGGAAGCAGGGGACAGGGGGCTGAAGCAGGGAGTGGGAGACATGGCAATGCCACCTGAGGCATGTGGCTGAGTCTTTCTCCCCACAGCTCTACTGCTCCACGAGTCTCACTGCTCAGCCCAGAGGGCTACAGCTGCAGGCAAGTGTCACCACCTTAGCCGGGACCCTCTGCATTCCCTGCTCTCCACTTGGGATCAGCAGAGCCCCTGTGCACCCTGAGATGCCAATCAGCCCCGGCACCTTGACTACCTCCATCACCCTCCTGACGCTGATCCACCTGGTTTCCCCACAGGAAGCACTCTGGCTAAGCACCAGCCCCCCCAAATTTGTATCAAATTGAAATTAAGCCCTTGCAATTCCTAGAGAAAAAAATGAACTGGGCAAATAAAACCAGAGCAGGAAAATTTGGTAGAAGTGGTCTGGGAGAGCTGGAAGCTGGGAGAGGCTGGAGCAATGCAGAGGAGAGCTAGGAACATCTTCCCATCTGTCCTGAGAAAAACTTCCCTCTCATGGTAGAAAGAGCTTTATGGAGGCTCTCAAGCTTTCCCTGCTAGCCATTGAAGCTTGACAGACTGCCTGGACATTGCAGCAGTCTGGGGAAAGCCATGGGCCACAGGTGGAAGGTGCTGCAACATTTTCAGTGGCAGTGGCTCAGCACACAAAGGCCAGAGTCTGGCTAGCTCCAGTGCTCCACTCCTCCAGAGACAGTGCTTCATTTCCCACCCTCCAGCTGCCACCTCTCTTCAGCTGTTAGAGAGGATTTATTCAAGACAAACTTAAAAAAACCACCAAAACCCAGTTTGGTAGAAGCAAACTTCTCTTCAATTGCTCCCAAGACAGAGGTCTCTGGATCATGGCAGCCTGCAAGCACACACAAGCCACCACCACCACTACCACTCCCAATGACTTCCATGCTGTGCAAGGCATCTCCTCTACCCACCATGAGACTATGGGCCTGCTGCTCACCACTAAACTAAGACTGACATCTGCTCCCCTTCTATCTTCCTCCCTTCCCATGCTCTTTTACATTCTTGTGGGTCAGTAATATCAGAGAACCTTCAAGAGATCACTCTGGCCCAAACTTCCAATGACCCAAGGTCCACACAAACAGGCAAATTTATCAAAAGCCTCTTCCCTTTTTATTTGGGAAATGCACATAAGATGGGATGTATGTTTTATTTTCTGGACAAACTGGAGTTTTTGATAGTGCTTGTAGCACAAGCAACCCATTGGAGTGTACCTCTTTTTTTTAACAGATGTGTTAGTATTTTTGGAAAAGATGAGGGAGGGAGGGAGGGAGGGAGGGAGGGAGGGAGGAGGGAGGGAGAGGAGGGAGGGAAAAGGAAAGGAAGGAAGGAAGGAAGGAAGGAAGGAAGGAAGGAAGGAAGGAAGGAAGGAAGGAAGGAAGGAAGGAAGGAAGGAGGAAGGAAGGAAGGAAGGAAGGAAGGAAGGAAGGAAGGAAGGAAGGAAGGAAGGAAGGAAGGAAGGAAGGAAGGAAGGAAGGAAGGAAGGAAGGAAGGAAGGAAGGAAGGAAGGAAAAGCAATGGCCTCCAGAGAGCAGCATCAGGATAGCTAAAGCCTGGCTGAACTGAAAGCAAAACAAAAGCATCACCTCCTCAGAAGTATTTCTCAAGTCCTACCACTGCAAGCAATGCAGGCAGGTACTTGGTCACCAAAATTCAATCTACCAAGGCCCATGCAGCTTCACAGAGGGCATCAGCATTTTGGTGATGACCCTACTTCCAGCCTGTTCCCAACATTGCAGTGCTCCATTCCTGTCCCCTCTCCCCATTATCTGCAGGATGATGCACAGTAAACTGCATAGATCAGAGAATCTAAACTTCTCCTGTACAATTGGAGGCCATTTCCTCTTGTCTTATCACTTGTTACTTGGGAGAAGAAACCAACCCCACACCTTGCTACAACCTCCTCTCAGGTAGTTGTACACAGAGATAAGGTCTCCCCTCAGCCTCCTTTTCTCCAGGTTCCCCAGCTTCCTCAGCTGTTCCTCCTAAGATTTGCTCTATAGACCCTGCATCAGCTGTATTGTCCTCTGGACATGCTCCAGCACTGCAATGTCCTTCTTGTAGTGAGGGCCCAAACCTGGACACAGCACTCGAGGTGTGGCCTCACCAGTGCCGACTACAAGGAAAAAGTCACTTTCTAGTCCTGCTGGCCACACTATTACTGATACAGGTCAGGATGCTGTTGGTCTTCTTGGCCACCTGGCACATGCTGGATCATGCTCATGGCTGTCAGTGAGCATCACCACCAACAGGTATTAAAAACTGTCTAAACAAATAAAACATATTAAAAAACACAAGCAAGAACGTGGCATGTGGTACACTGCAACAGACCCTTTTTGGCCAGCTTTAGCTGCTGGGGGAGACATGCTGACCAATGGCACTTCAAATGAGCTGAATAGCTGCTCCCTCCTGCCCCAGATATTCCACCAGCACAAAGCTGTTGTACCACTTACTGTGTTGCTGCTGTGGGCAGGAAGATCTCTCAACACAGCTTCCTTCCTTTTTGCACCAGTCTCGTGAGGAAATCTGCTAGAACAACCTTGGCTTGACATTTATGTTTGAGTACTAGCTGACTGCAGACCTTTTCATCTTCAGGGCTGTCTGTAAATGGCACATGGAATCAAGCTCTGACCACCAGTGGTGAAGGTTATTACAAGACAGCCATCTGACAGCCCATGACAGCAGCAAATGGCAGCTCAGATATATTGGGTGAACATAACCCAACCTCTTGCATCTCACTTTCAACCTGAGCTCCAAATGGTGTATCACAGGTGTTGAGAGCTGCTGCTGGCGGAGCAGATGGACAAACTGCCGGGGCTGCCCATGGTTGATATGCATCAGCAGAGCTGTGGGCAGAGCAGCCGCAGAATCATGCACTGGGCAGAGAGGAGCCTGAGAGGATCTAAGCCCTTGAAGCCCTTGGCCTAACACCAGCACATTTCTTGGATCTCCACTGTTTCTCACTGAGGAAAGATGGAGAGGAGCTAACATCTGTGGCTGCTCTGCAGACCACGTTGCTCAGCTCAGTTAGGTAAGGAAGCTGGATGCAGGCAGCCTGGCATTTGCAGGGTGCAAAGGAAAGGAAGTACTGCTGCATGCACAAGGATATCAACTCTACTTATGAGCAGATACACACTATCATTTCAATCTCCTTCTGTGAAGAAGGAAGGAGAAAGCAGCTCTGGTCTGCTCATGATCTGCAATCAGAGCTCTTGAAAGGCAAGGCTTTTTTTATTACCAGACCCCTCAAAGCATCCTACACACTCTGCCTGGCCTCAGCGGGCAGAGATGCTGCTGAAGCAGGAACAGGTCCCAGCAGGATCTAAACGTCCTTGGAAAGTACAACAGGGATCAAAGAGGAAAAACTTGCATCTTGTAACTTCAGTGGACAGAGCCTGTGGATCAGCTGATAGGGAGACTTCTCTCCAGATATCCAGCAGCTATCCCTCATTTGGTGGTAGTTCCAAAACCAGACAGGCTGACTCTTAGGACTAAACATGCAGTGTCCCCCAAGACATAACCACTGCCCACATCAGGAAGAGCATGTGGATATTCAGCTCCACTATTCTGCTTTGCTTCACTAGCTTCAAGCAAACTCCCACGTTCCATACTTAACAGGCCCTCTGTGATATGCAGAGGGATCCTGTGCCATATAACTGCTTGGCCCTTCCTCTGCATTATTATTCCCTCTGTCCCTCCAGCAACCTGGTCTATTCCTGCCAGTGCCCAGAAGCAAGAGAGATCTCAGATTACCTTCATACAGTGACAAATCTGGCACCCCTCTCCTGGAACCAGGGGAGGCAAGAGGACCCTACTGCAGGACACTACTGGCAGCAAACACACAAGCCTTGAGCCACAGAGAAGTCTGCACATAAAAACACCATCAGCTCCTCCTGACCTTTCAGCAAAACTCCAATTAGTCGACTGGAAAGCATTTTTTCCAACCACGGGACAAGGGAAACAAGTCTGAGAGCTTCGCCCTGTTCCATGACGAGCACCTGTCCTGATGGCAGCTGGCTGGATTCCTGTGTCCTGCTTTGCTGTGGGTGCTGGGGAGCTGCTGCGGCACTGGAGCTGGCAGTGTGCAAGCATGAGCCCGTTTCAGTTTACAAGCTGTCTTCCCCTGGCAAGGGCACTTGACTTGTACAGATCAACCACAAGGAAAGTGTAAGTGTTATTAATAGCCACTCCTGTGTGACAGCAAGATCTCCTGGGCTTCTGCCTCTCTGTTTCCTCCCTGCCAGGACACCAGAGGGACTAAGGGACAAGAGCCTGGGAGCCCATCCAGAGAGCTGCTGCTCATCCCCACCCCACTGGCATACCACTGTTTGCCTTCAGCCTCAGTTTCCATCACAAGCTTGCACACCCCACACCCCCCTTTCAGTGCTCTGATATTCAATCTTCCCATGTATGCTGCTGTCCTCACACCATCCCTGCTGAGATCCTGTGCCTGGTCTCCCGGTCTTGCTTCCCACGCATCATCACCGACCTCTCCTCTCCCTGGGGCTCCCCAGCCAGGCTCTGATGTTATACAAAGAGCAACCTGCACAGATGAGGTCTGTTGAGGAAGGTGACCCAGTGCCAGATGGGGAAGGGAAAATGCTGGTCAAGATGTGGTGCAGCCCTCAGGCATTGGTTGCAGTGAGGTGTGCAGTGATCAGCAAGTTCCCAAACTGTGCAGTTTGTTTCTACGCAGAATTTCCATTCCAGCTGCCATCTCTCCTACCACCACGCAAATAAAACACAGTCAGCAGCTCCCCCATGCTGGGTTCAGTATGAGGGAGGAGATGGGGCTCCCCCAAGCACAGGGGCAGGGAGGCTTCATCCACACCATGAGCCTTTCAAAGCACCATTAGAGGTGAGGTATGGGCTGTGCTCATCTATTTTAGGATTCATACATTTGATCTACTGCAACAAGTGCCACCACCTATATGGGCGACTTCCAGGTTTCTAAGCTGCAGGAGCATGGTATTCCCAGGGCAAACCAGGGCCAAGGACACCCTCAGTTGTACTGTCACCCTGCAGAGGAGGGGATTACTGCTGCAACCTTAAGGTTTCCCCTCCAGGCTGTAGAAGCCAGTTGTGGTCCTAGCAGGGTACTCAAAGGGCAACACGTCTCCACTTATCTCTCAGTGAGCCCTGGGCTTAATCAAGACAAATTCAAGACTTCTCTGCTAGTGAGAAAGCTTAGTGCAAGTGCTTAGAAACCAGCTGGTGGTCAGATGCATGCAGCTGCAGAGGACCTCCTTCCAGCCCTGTGGTCCTTGAGGTCCCTGCACGTGTTGCAGAGGCCCCTGCCAGGGCTACTGGGCATGGACATGAAAGTACGGCACCCCAGCAATATCTAAGCAAGTTTGCCAACTTGCTCAGAAGTCTGTCAGTGTCACTGGGCACTCTGGCTGGCCAACCTGGAAGTCCTGAGATGGCACTGCTTCACAAGGGACAGACAACTACATCAGTGTAGCCTTCTGTACCCATCTTGTACCTGGCTGAGCAAGAGCACAACTCACAGCCAGTCAGGAGGAGATACAGGGAGGAGATACAGCCTCTAAGCTGCCTTCTTTGAACAAGCAAGTCAGGGTGATGGATGCAGCACCAGGGACCAGCCTGCCTTGCAGGAGAATTGTAGCAAGGCAAAGGAATTAAACACCTCAGTTTGGCTATGGTAGGCTTCTTCAAGTGGCAAAGCCAGGTGGAAGGACACTGCCTGGCCCTGCCTCAATCAAAGCAAGGCAAAAGACATCCCACCCTCATGCCTGGCCCTTCACAAGAAAATGCTTGCATTTGGTTTTCTGCGAAAAGCAGGGGCTGGGAGCAGAAGGGACGGAGACTTTTTCTATAGTTCCTAGCTTTTTTCCAACATCCCTCTTGTGACAGCTCCATCCCGCCTCACCCCAAGCTCTGCACAATTCTGAGGTGCCATCTCCTTTTCACCACCTTCTCAGGGCAACCATGAGATGTGTTTCAAGGCACATCTGCCAGAGTAGCTCAGAACCTCAACAGAGGCTTCATAAAATGAAGTTTGCCAGCCCTAACATTCAGAGTAATGTTCCCATTACAACAATGTGATTTCCTTCCCAAAAGCCATGGAAGATAATGTTTTATCTTAATTTAAACCAAAGCCATCTCCTTGGAGTCTCCTGGGCTGACTCTGGGCATTCATATCCCTTGACAACTTTCCACCATCATAATGTTATGAAGTTTATATGCCACTACAGTAAATAATCTGCCTCCTGGCAATCAAGAAACCTGACAGCACTGATGTAAACAATCTGTTGCTGCATTTGGCTGAGGAGCCAAACAGCAAGACTGACAGCCTTGAGCCACGAATTAACCAGGGCTGAAATGCAGACAGTGAGCCACCACTGTCAGCCACAGTGCTGGGGCTGAGGCTGAGCAGGGGTCGGGGGAGAGGCCAGCCACACAGTTTCTATTTTGGTCCCATCAGCAGGATCACCGATGCAGGCTGGGAAGAACTTGGAGAAATTCTTTTCTCTCTGAGCTCCCTTTCCAGAGTGACATGCACGAAGCAAAGCAGTGGGGGCCTCAGCAGGGTGTCCTGGTGGTTTAGGTGCCCAGACCGTGGTTTCTTTCGCAGATTCCCATTATCACACCCAGTGATGGTGCCCTCCTTCAGTATGCACAGCTCCGTTCCTCACAAGGACGGATGTGCTATTTAAAGGGTGGCCAGTTCCACAGCCCAGCTGTTCGATTCAAACTCCCAGAGCAGCCCTAGAGTTTTCCACCAGCACACACGGATGAAATCCTGGCATGGTGATAACTACTAGGCACAGTGCTGCCCCAGGCAGGGCAATACACAGCATCTGCCCGGGGTAGCAGCTCCAGGGAGGAGGCGATGAACCTTGTGTAACAATAAAGCTGCGGTGTGGCAGATATAGAGCACAGGCAGTGATTTCCAGGGCTAGTAAGTCTCCGCACTTCCCAAAACAAAGTCAAGAAAACCTCAGACACTCCACAACAAGCACTGATCACTCAGAAAGATGGGAATCACATGCCTTCCTCCAGCCCACAACAGGGATCAGGAAGGGCATCCCACTGCTTCTGGCATAAGCAGGGAATCTCAGTGCCACCACCACCAGAGGATATGCTAGGAGTCCACAAATCTGTCCCGCTTTCCTAAACTATCCCACAGCAAAGAGACTGAGGACTGGGGGCCCTGGCAAGGCACAGGCTGGCTCCCTATAACACTGTCCACTGCTACCTGCAGATTTTCTGCTGCCACCCCCATGCCACATGGACTGACAGGATGCAAACAGCAGAATGGATGGCTGGAAGCACACCACTTGCAGGGAAACCCCATGGAAACAACAACCAGGCCACTGAATGCCACGGTGGCTGTGTTTTGCAAACCCTTGCCTCAGCCCTGGGGACCGCTGTGGATCGGCTTGCTCCAGGCTCTGGCAGCAAACAAAGCTCAGCAGAAAGAAAGCTGAGGGTCTTAGGGATGACTCTGGGGTCTGCTCCCTCCGCCATTCCCAGTAGTCTGAAACCCAATGCCACACATACAAACTAAGGGCTGTCTCTCCCCCCAGGTCCCCTCCCATCCCCCACCTAGCACAAACAAAAGCAGCAACCGTAAGGGAGAGGGACGAGCAGAATGAGGAAAGGGGAGATAGAGGGGAAAAGCCCCCGTGACCTGATCCGGAGAGGTACAGGGGTCCTGCAGGTGCCGAGCGGGTGGCGGTGGCCGTGGCCGCGCCGCAGCAGCGGGCCAGCCCTCCTCTACCAAGTCCTAGTTTGGAGAAAGTGCTTGGCTTCTCCCTCCGCTCCTCCCCACGCTGCAAACCCTGACAGCGCTCGTTAAAATAACCAACTGCACTTCCTCTCCGAGCAGCCCCGAAGCCGGCTCGCCCCCAGCTGCAAGCGCATGCACCACAGCAGGCCCGGAAAGAGAGGGGTCCCCACGGTGCCAGCTGCTCTCTGAACACTCAACTGCAGCTCAGGGATGGTACAGCTTCCCTGGCAGTGGCAGGAGGAGGACATGGGGAGGAACCCGCCAAAGCAATGATTCTCTCCTGCCTCCCTGGAACCTGGCTAAAGGAGTTTGCACGGCTGATGAGAGTCAAGCTGCCTGCCACGGAGAGCCTGTCCGTTCACAGGAGGTAACCTGCTCCTGAGTTACAGTCTTTAGTCCAGGCAGGCTCCACAGATGCCTCAGGAGCTTTTTGTCTTCCCTTGTTGCGAAAACCCCCCATGGGACTTCTCATAGCTAAGCTGGGGACTTCCCTGTCATGCTTCACCACTATCCGGGTCCCCCAGCTGCCTCTAGGGACCTGCTCCTAGCCAAACACAACCCATCTCCCCTTTGGGGCCACAAAACCCATCTCTGCTTTGGTCTTTGCAGAGAGGGAGGGAGGATCACGCCAAAGGCCAGCTCACTCCACGATGCGTCACCAGCTATTGTTATTTCGGTCATTTACCCGGCGATGAGAGACGATAGCCATACACAGGCCGTAGTGAGTCAGTGCGTGTGGCTGCAGCTGAGACCTTGTCCTTTCACGCCCTGCCCCCTCCTGCCTGCCCCTTCCCTTTGCCTACATGTCATGGCTAAAATTAGGCAGGGAGCCCTTCTCCTCTGTGTGTGGGAATGTGTGTGTGTTTGGACCATGCCCAGTGCTCCTTGGGGCCTGGAGTGGGACTGCAGTAACACAATCATAACAAAATATCATGGAGGCTGCAGCCAGTGTGGCAAAGATGGGCAGCTGCCTTCCCCGATGGGCGTCTTGAAAGCAGTTCACAGAAAACCATTAACCAGAGGGTAGCCAGGCCCACAGGCTGAGCTATCACCACTGTTGCCATCTCCCTCAAGTACAGAAAGAGCAAGTGGCCTTTGCGAAGCAGTGGGAGGGGTGGGGAGGACACAAGAGTGAACCTGTCCACCGCTGTCCACAAAGCTGCTGACGATTGCATTCAGCCCTTTTTTCACAATGCCAGAGAGAAAGGGAGCTGGAGATACCCAGGGCAGGCAGGACGTGTTCACCCCCTCTTCCCCCTCAAAACTGGCGGCTGATGAAGGATGGAGGGCTCTGTCCCTTTCCCTACACAGGATATCTACACATCCTTCGGAATTCCCTTCTCACTGCTGCGAAAGAGCCAGATGCCACTAGCAATCAAGCAGGTCCCAGCATTGTCACAGCCTCAGAGCAGCCATGCTGCCAGCTGCAGAAGGGCCTCTAGGAACAGGCTCCAGTCCATCATTGTTAAGACTCACCTACTGGGACTGGCAGGATGTTTTATCAAAGAGAAGAGAAAAAATGTGCTAGAACTAGTCAATCATTCAGAGCAAAGTAGCCTGGTAAGAGATATGTGTGGCTCCTCCCCAGCCCCATCTCCAGCCCCGTCTCCAGCCAAGGAAGCTTAGCATAGAATCACTGAATGATTTGGACTGGAAGAGACTTTAAAAGGGCATCTTGTTGCAACCCCACTGCTACAGCCAGGCACACCTTCCACTAGACCAGGTTGCTCAGAATCCCATCCAACCTGGCCTTGAACACTTCCAGGGAGGGTTCAAGCATCCAGCTTGTCTCCAGCTGCCTCACGTCCACCCTGCTCTCCCTGTCCCCCATGGTCTATGTATAGCAGAGACCCCTGCTGATACCACTTGCTGCTCCTCACAGTCACCACAATCCTACCTCCCTCCTGGGCTAGCAGGACCTGGACTTAGAAATGGAAACAGCCTGGAGGGGTGACTACAGTGGATTCCAGGTGGCCCCAAAATCCCTTCCAATTCAATACGACCACCAAGAGACAGGTCACTAATTCTCCAAGTCCCTGGAGGCAGTGTGAGCAGGAAGCCTAAGAGCCCTTTCATCAAGTCAGTCACACAAACCTTGCTGCCATTCTCCTCCTGCTCCTGTGACTTAGTAAGCCCTCAGCCTGTAAACATGCAGACAGGTGAATGAGTTGTGATGGAGACCTTTGGCTCCCTGTGATGCTGTCACAGGTTTCAGTCTGCTGTTTTCAAGCAGAAACCACTGCTCCAAGCCAAGAGGCTCCCCAGGCCCACGCAGCCCTGAGCAAGACTTTCCGTGTGAGGAGATCCTGATCCCACGCACCTGAAACCACACAAGTGGCAGCCCCTGCAGGTGTCTGCAAGGGGGAGAACTGCTCAGCATCCCTGAGAAACCCAGTCCCCAGTGATCTCTCTACACCACAAAGCCTGAGACAGGAAAGGCACCTCCCAAGCCTTCATCACGACCCTGTGACTAAGCAAAGCACATGCTGACTTGCCACACAAATGGCATTTGTTGGTTTAACTGTGACCCTGCTACTGATATCATGTCTAACCTTTGGTTTCACTTTCTCACCTCGTGGCAGCAAGCGATTAAGCCTTTTTCTCCCACACTTCACATAAAAATTTAAGGAACTTCTTTTAATAATGTTAAATTTATAATTTCTTGTTTTTGCTGAATGTCAGCTTGTTCTGCTGCTACAAACAGGAGGACAGGAGGAAAAGCTGGGGTTTTTTTCTCCTCCATCCTTTTTTTTCTAAATGCCCTCAGTATATCTGCTCTTATGTGCTTCCTTTTCTTCTCTCATCTTAACATCCCCACATCTGCCAGCATCACTCAGGGGCTCTCTTTTCCCATCAGCCTTTAGAGAGGGGAAGAGGCAATGCTGGTGCAGAGAGCAGACCCCTGTCCCTTCCTGGAACGGGCTAGGACTTTAGCACAGACCAGTAACACAGGGCTGCCTTGCCCTGCTTCCCGAGTTTCTCTGCTCCTCCTCCCATGCTCACAGAGAAACACTGGGTACTCCTGAGACCTGCAGTGTGACGCAGGGGAGTGACCCAGGCTCCAGGTGCAGAAGTTGGGTGGGTGCCATTGTGTGGTTCTGAGTGCTACCAGGACATGCAAGCCTGTGCAGTGGGGATCTGTCTGACAGCTGCCTTGGCTAGAGGCTTGCCTCTGAGCATCAGCCAGCCCACAGCAGCAGCTGACCAGTTTAAGCCATCAAGCTCACCAGCCACTTCAGCCACGGCAGCACAAAAAAAGCTCTGTGTGGATGCTTTGCAAAGCCCTTCCTTGGAGAAGAGAGGAAAGCAAAATCAGGAGCAATGAGTCAAGGCCATCAAGCCTGCAGAGGGGACATGTCACAACACACAGCTGAAGTCAGCTGCAGGGAAAGGGCTGGAGTTGCACAGCAGAGCGCCAAAGAGCTCTGAAGAGCGACCGTGCCCTCTGGTGTTCAACCCATGGCTCTTTGGACCTCTCCAAAACCCATCCACCTCCCCTCTGCAGAGCACTAGCTGGCCACACTGCCTCTTGCTCCCAACACCTCCAACCACAGGACTCCCAAGGAGCCCTTGGACCCAAGACTTTTGTGTCTATAGCATCAGACAAGCTAGAGACTTGAGTTGGCAAACTCAGGAGGGCCCAGGATGCCATGCAGAGAAACTATATAGCAGAAGCCAGGAAGAGCAGTAAGGGTCTTCCACTGTAGCACTCACATATGTGCAGCCATATCCTGACCAGGCGGATGTGCTGTTCTGCAAAGACCATGGCATAGGGAGCATGGGACGTGTCCCCACCTCCACATCTCCTTGGGACCACTTTTGAGCAAGGTATTGGCTAGCCCAAACACCATGGCTAGCTTAGGAACTGGCTCCCACCCCACAACTACGTCCCAGGTCCTGGTTTTCCACCATTTCTGGCAGTCACAGCCTTGCTGAACTTCAGACTGCTTCAGGTAAATTTTATCTTTTATTGTTTATTGTTATTTAATTTAATTATTTGGCTAAACCACCTTCAGTGCTGTCACCCTTAGGTATTCCAAGCACTCAGCATGCACTGGGTCTACGTGCTCATGTCCACAATAGCTGGGACTTAGGGGAGGAAGAGCTCAACTGACCTTCAATCCAAACTCCAGCAAGATAGGAGCTTCTATGTTAGTTGATCAAAGTCCAGCAGCGAGCTGCCCTCTAGAACAAGGGTAGTGACACAGGCATCAGGCAGGCAGCCTGGCTATCAGTGGCCTTGGTTAGTACAGACACAAGAGGGTGAAGTGGGGTGAGACGTGTGTGGGAGGAAGGAGAGCTCTTGAGAAGAAATGCGGCAGCAGCTGCTGGGACTGCACAGCCTGTGCAAGCCAATAAAAATACCACATACTTATACACCGCTGGCCGGTGCTTTATCCTCCTGGATCCCCATCGGCCGGGCTGGCTGCCCTGGAGACAAGGGAAGACACCTTTGTGGGGCAGGTGGACTCTAGGGACACAAAGAGAGTGGTCAGCAAGCCACGAACATGCCTGGCTGCTCAGCACACAACACAATCCTCCTCCTCCCCAGTTTTGCTGCCCCAGTGCCATCCCTCCACCACACATGCTCTCCCCTTGCCTTGGCACTTGCAGATCCCAGGGGGCTCCAATGGCACCCATGCCGTTACCCATGCTGTCAGCCACGGAGGTGACTGCAGGCAACACGCCCATGAAGCTGGAGTCAGCAACGCAATTTTCCCCTTAAGAGCCAGTCAGCAATCAAGCACCACAACACTCCTGCATCTGGATACCAACCCTGCCCAGTTCAGAGTCAGCTCCAGCCCAACCCAGCCAGCTGCAAGAGGGCACACGACTCAGGGACCAGGGCCAGGCTGGCACAGACAAAGCCCTGCTTCCCTTCCTGCTTCCCTGTGCTGGCCTGGCTCCTGGCTGCCTTCCTTCACCTCGACCACTAGATCCAGGCATGGATTTGAATTACAAATAAATCATGAAAGCACTCTCCAAGCCTTGCATGGAGGAACATTGTTTGGGAAGGGGCAGACCAGTTCACCTACTCCCAACCCTCTGGCCCCTGTGCATGTGCACCGAGCCTTAGGAGCCCTGACTACCACCAGCCAGGGGCTGGGGAGCAAAGCTCTTGGTGATCCAGTGCAAATGGGAAGCATCATTCCTGGGACTCCTGTGACACTCACCCCCACCACATCTGCTTCCTCACTCATTCAAACAACAAGAAAACTTGTGGGCAGGCAACATTGTTTGAGGTGGGGCATCCTCACCAGCAGCCTCTGCTGGAGCATCAGCCCCACGCCAACATGCAACTCTGCCAGGAGCCGTACTGGGGAGCAGGATACCTCCTTCCGTGCATCCTGGCAACTCTCACAGGACAGGAACCCTGTAGCCTCTTAATCCTGCCATCTGCCAGCCTCACACCGGTGCAAAATCTCTGCAGAAAACATCCCCCCCACCCCCCGCCACATTTCAGCAGTGGCAGCTGCCATGCGCCAGCTGCCAGAGTGCCCCACACCATGTCCCCTTGTGTGGTGACCTCAAGCTCAGGCAGTAAGAGGCTTAGCACTGGATCTGAGAGGCTCCTGGCCAGGGCTAGGGTGGCAAGGCAGGACGATGTACAGATAATCTGACCAAGTGGGAACTTTCCCCCTCCTCCCTCTCTTGGATAGCTGCAGGCTGGGAGCTCAAGAGAAGGCTCCAAGCCATCCTAGGTACTTCTGCCCCATGATTCCCTATCCTCATCCAGTCGGTGAGTCCTACTCCAGAGTGGAGCTGGGACCCTCCACAGCCAGGGGGGAGCAGGCAGCAAGGAAGTCCCCCAGCTCTTTGGCTCTGGAGTCACACCTGGGCTGAGAACAGCAAGCGAGGGACAGGCTGTTTGGCACATTTCCTGTGGAAGCCAAGCTGCACCAAAACAAGGGGAAAACCTTCTGCAAGACAGTTCTATGTTAGTTGCCCTGACTTCCTGGGCAGCCAGCTGGGACACATGACTTTCTTCAAAGCCATAGCATGTGCTGGAGCCAAGGGTCTGCAGCCTTGCAAAGAGACAAAATGCTGCTGGCAAGTAGGGAAAGGGAGATGGCGTGAGTGGAGCTGGGGAAAGGGCAAACACCAAGCTCTTGCCTATTGGTGCTGGGTGGGATTTTCATGCCTCTCTGGCTGGGTGCCCCCATGTGGGGCTGAGACTAGAGCCTGCCAAAAGCCAGCATCCTGCAGTAATGCCAGAAGGACAGCAACAGCCCATGAGACACACTAAAGGAATCTCCCACCAACACGAGGCACATGGAGGACAGGGTGGCAGCCAAAGGGTGGGACTATCTCCAATCAGACCTCCATCTACTCCCAGAGCAGGGCTTTCCCACCAGTGCCATGTACCTACCACCCTGCACTCACAGCTTGTGCAGCATCCTGCAGTCCCCCCAGAGACAGGTCTCTAGCTCTCACAGCTGGGCAGGACTTCTCTGAGATGGGGCATGCTTAGCTCCTTTCCCCAGGCCCTGAACCACTGGGAAGGACTGACAGCCATCAGACGGGCAAAGCTCAGGCAGGCTATTTTTAGGCGTGGGAGCAATGGTCACAGGTAGAAACTGGAATTGACAGCCTAACCCAGTCAGCACAATCTGCCCGGCAGGCAGGGCTGAGACAGGAGATCCATTAACTCCTACTGTCTGGGACAGCATGGAGTGGGAAGAGATCCTCTCAGTTCCTCATCCTGGCACAATAAGGAAGCATTTCACCTGGGGGCAGAGCTCACAGTTCACTACAAAATTAGCACCCTAAGGCATCCACCCCTAAACCACTGGCAGGAGAACAGCACTGGCTCTAACACATATGTCCCAGTGTGGACAGGAGAACTATGTCCCCCCTAGGCACTGGCCTGGCCAGCGCGGCCTCATTGCTTGCCTTGGAAGAGTTTCACCCTCCACCTGGCATCCTGATGGGGAGAAGAAGAAAGCCTCCCAGCTCCCAAAGACAGACTGCAGCTGCTGCTGGGTTTGCAAGTTGAAACAGAAACACAGACTATTACTTTTGTAATACTGGAGAGCCGGCCCAAGGAAAGCTCTTGAACTCAAAATCGCAAAAGACAGAGCCACTTATTCACCCAGAACTTGGTGCCAGCTCAAGAACCAGCAGGACAGGTTTCCCCTATTTCCACGTCTAGTCCGTGTTCCCAAGTCAGATCTGCACCAGAATCCCTACCTCCAAAAGTCTCCAGCAGAAGCCATTCACCTCCTGCCAGTCCCCCATCTCTTCCAAAAGAGATTGTTTATGGGCCCAAGGGTCAAGCAGCCTTAGCCTGCAGCCCTTGCTCTGCTCTTGAACTCAGCATCTCCAAGTCAGTACCGGTTTAAAAGAAGCAGCAAGCCAGTGAATGTGTGGCCAAGGGAACTCAGGAACTTCAGCTCACAGAGTCACCCAGGAAAAAGAAAACACAGCTCCACCAAGAGCAGAGCTGCAAGGTAAATTTAGAGGCTTTGCCAAGTCTCTGGGGAGACTGTCTGCTCCCCAGGCACTGCACAATGATGAGTGAAGGAAATTCTACACTGTATCTCCCACCACCTGCCAGAGCTCAGGTTGCCTTTCGTGAGAGCACTGGCCCCATTGCAGAGGGCTGGCCTTTCCTTACTGGCATCTCCTTAGTCCCCAAGAGGACACACACAATCAAACACCTCTCAAACTCTCCTTGCTTGCACCACCCACAGCTCTGCCTCTCCCCTCTCAACACTGACTCCTTGCAAAGCCCTGTGCTCACTCCCAGTGCCTGACTCTCTTCCCAGTGTTTTTGTTCAAAGGAGGAAAGAGGTCCATCGTCCTTCCTCCTTTCAGCCCCTTGAGGAGATTACAGGGTTTCCTGGAAAGGATGCTCCAACTCCTAAGAAGATTAATGGAAGGTGTCCCTGCCCATGGCGGGGGTGGGGTGGCAGGGTGGAACGGGATGATCTTTAAAGTCCCTTCCAACATAAACCATTCTATGATGCTATAATTAAGTCCTGACACCTTCTCCGACACAGGCACATGTCACTGTGGTAGCCCTTGCTCCAATCTTAGCACAGGGGAGCTGCCAGTGGGTGCCTAGGACTGGAGAGACAAGGCAGGTGGCAGGTAAGGACCATACCAGGGAGGACCTCAGCCTCTGGAAGCAGTCAGACCCCACATGCTCTGATCCTTCCCTGCCTTATCCCACAGCCCCACTGTGAGCTGGCAGCTGCCCTAGCCTGGCTCCTCTGCGAGGCTGCACTGGCTGCCAACAGGCACGGCAGCTCAGTGTGCCCAGTGCTTTATTTTTCCCCCGTCGAGATAAAAAGTCCCTGAGCAGCTCCACAGGAGGTCAGGCCCTGAGAAGAGATTACAGAGCAAACTCAGCAGCAGAAACGACTCTCTCAGCACATCCCATCTGCCCTGCAAGCAAGCCCAAGTGTCACTGCAGGGCACAGCTGGGGATTCCCACAGGTGACACTGGCCCAGGCCCTGCTAAAGCTACTCATCACCTCTGAGCAGGATGGGGAGTAGAAGCTGGATAGTTTCAAAGCTAGAGGCACACAAAATCTGCATGCATGGAGTAGTAAGATGATTGCTCAACAGCTAGCTGGCAGCAAGGTGCCTTGTGAAAAAGCTTGTCCTGAGGGAAGCACTGCTTTCAGCCTGCCAGCCTGCAGAGCACAAACTTCAGGCTCCTCACTACCATCTGGTCTTCCCCCAGGGCACCTGGGCTTTAGCCCACTGCATAGCCCCTCTACTGCACCTGCACAAGGGAAAGTGGGCCCGAGGGCCAGCAGGCTCGAAGGCACCATGCACACAGCAGAGATGGGGAAGGCTGGGCTGCTGTCCCAGTGGCACATCGTTCTCAGCTTTCACATGGGTGTAAGCATCAAGCTGCAAGAAAGACAGTGACAAGTGACGTCCCAGAAAGATGTAGGCGGGTGCTCGGCTCAGTTTCTTGAGTGCCGTTTACCCACAGGCTGTGCCACCCACAGACCTTTCCTGGGGCAATGGCAGGCACCCCTAGGCTCACGTGCAGGCTCCAGCAAAAGACCTGCCAAAGGGTCACAGCCAAAACCTTGGTCCCATGCTCTCTGCTGGACCACCATCTGCCAGTTGCCCAACTGATGACTACAGCCCCTGCTTATGCTATCGCACCAACCATTACACATACTTCCTTTGAAGTGGGATTTGTTACAGAAGCTTTGAAGCCCACAGGGAGGATCCATTTCAGCATCCCAACTCACTGGCATGGGGGTCAGCAAGAAACAGGCATTGTTCCCAGCACTCACACTCCTTCCCCAGTTCCTCTCTGGAAAGGGTAAACTGTGCAGTTCACTCACGGCACAAGAAACAGGGCACCTAGAAAGGCAATTTAATCCTAACCACCTCTTATCTGATCAACCCAAATCTCTTTATCAGCCCAATTAAAAGAATTACCCATCCATGGCCCGGATGCATGTATTGTGCACTTGTCTCTGTCAGCTCTAGAGCCAATTACTCCACCCTCCTGTAAGGCAATTATAAGGTACAGAAATAAGCCTGCTTGCAAAACACAGGACTAACGTACCACCGGAGGCCAGATCTTGGGGGCTCACGTTTCTATTGCTTCAAATCCCCTGAGGGCTCACCTGCCCTAGGGACAAGACAGGCTCTCTTGCCATTTTGCAGACCCCTGTCTCCCCTGGCCATGCCTCCCAGTGTTGCTGCAGGCAGAGCCCAGCACAGTGTGTCCACCTCAGGAGACCTCTCTCCTTGAAGCCAGGGGTCTCCTGAGACCCACCATTGCAAATGAGAAAATTCCTCCCCATTACGTAAGCTTCCTCTAGACCTCTTTCCTAGCCACGTATGCTCTAGGTAAAGCTCAGAACAGAAGAGGGTGCAAATTTCCACTGATGGCTGTTGGAATGCATTTGGGGGTTAGGGGCTGGCCGTACTTTGGGTAAGGGCTGGCTGTACTTCTTGACAAAAGGAAGTGCATCACAGCCTTCCCCCGTAATTCCCTCAGAGGAGGTGAAGAAACTTCATGCCATCCTCTGCTCCAACACTGAGGTGGGCATGAATTCAGTGGCATGCAGCCAATTATCCTGAATGACTTCCCATCAAGTCTACCTCCTACAGGTGTGCGTGGGAGCCCCTTCAATCTTAGAGGTCTGTGGGAATCTCTCCTCACTACCCTGAAGCTCCGGGTGCTGCACTCATCATCCTGAGACAGAGGGATCTGAGTCTCTCCATCAGCAGCAGAAGAGCAAGACAAATATCCATGCACCTAACAACCTAATACGCATTTCCAGCTGTCCTGGCAAGTTTGCTGGCCTCCTCCAGCTCGGCACCTCCTGCCCATCCCACTTTGCCCCTCCCTATGTGTCCATGCTGCCAAAGGTTGCTCACATGTGGAGAACTTCCCCTTGGCTCTGATCTACATTGCAGTAACAGCAGCCTGAACCACCACGAGTTAAGAGAGAGATGCCACACAGCATTGGGGACAGGCTAGAGACTGCCAGGAGCTCGAGGCAGCCACTGTCGACAGCTCTGAAACCAGAGCAGAGAACACTGCTCTGTGGTGGAGTGACCCTGCAAGCCATCCACTCCCACTTCTGGCCTGGCTGCAAAGGTTGAAACTGGGGCCTTTCCCCTCCACTCAGCACCTGTGATACCACCCTGGTGACACTGCATCCTGCTTCAGCTGCTTCCATATGCCCAAAATGCTGATGAGATGCAGCAAGTTTGTCACAGGGTCACCAACATGGCTGGGGGCAGGAGTTATCAAGAACAAGGAAAGAATGAGACAATGTGGCTGTTTGGCCTGCAGAAAAGTTTGAGGGATGATTACCATCTTCAGCAACCTGATGGGAAGGTACAGAGAAGATCGGGTCAGATGCTGCCCAGATGTGCACAGTGACAACCTGAGAGAGAACAGGCACAGGTTGCAGCAAGGGAAACTGAAAAGTTATTAAAGGAGAAAAAACTCTGAGGAGCTGAAGTACGGGAGTGTCCATGGAAGCTGTGTTCTCTACACCCTAGCAACACTCAAAGCTCAACATCAGCGTCGAACCAAAATCGACCCTGCTTTGAAGCAGCAGTGTGGAACAGGCGATCTCCAGAGATTCCTTCAGACCTCAGTTATTCAGTGTTTCCAAAGACCTCCGGATGGCGGAGGTACCGGGCTCTGGTACTTCAAGGTACTTCGCTTACATGGTCCAAATCCCCACGAGGCCCACAGCGAGGCTGAGGGAGGCACAAGGTGCCCAGCTGGCTCTGGGAAGGATGCATGCCAAGCCGGGATCTCAGCCAGAAGCACGGGACGAGCACAGCCATCCCCCGGCGCGGCAGGACTGCAAGTGTCGCAGGCGAAGCACGGGATGGCTGTGCGGGGATGGAGACAAGCAGTTCTCGGCGTGTGGAAGCGAATCCCCCAGAGACCAGACTCCGACTCCTTGGGGAGGACAGCGCGCACAGCTAGGGCAATGCTCCCCAACTTCCCATCGCTCGTGCCAAAAGCTCGGAAGGAGGGAAAAACAAACTCACGCCGCTCCATCCCCACACCGTGTCCCCTATCCCCCGGCGGCTGCGTTCAGCCGGGGTCAGCCCCTGGGCCGGGCCTGATGAGGCGGCTGTTGACGGCCAGGCGGCGGGACGCTCCTCCGGAGCCGGTGCTCCGCCGCCTCCGTTCCGGATGCTCCAGCCGCCTACAGCCAGTCCCTGCCCTGGAACCTGGTTCCCTCCGGCACCCCTCCGCCGCCAGGTGCGGTGCCGGGGCGGCGGGGAAGGCACCACCCGGAGCTCGCTCGCCCGGCGGGACCCGCCGTCCCGTCGCCCGCCCCTCCCGGTGCTCACCTGCGCCCGAAAAGCTTGAGGCCGGTGAAGCGCTTGTTGCTGTGGCGGCGGCCCAGCGGAGGCGGCGGCAGTGGCCCCCACTCGGGCTCGGCGCCGCCCGATGCCCCGGGGGAGTCGGCTGCGGAGGCGGCGGTATCGGAGGAAGCGGCGGAGGGCGAGTCGCCGGACGACGAGGGCCGAGCTGCCTGCATGGCCGAGCTCAGGGCTCGGCGCCGCCGCTACCGTGGTTCCGAGCCAGGAGAAGGCAGCGGGGGCGGGCGGGGGGCGCGGCCGGCCCGGGCTCCCGCCCCACCGGGGCCACAGGCGGGCGGGCAGGAAGTGCGGCCGCTCACCGGTACACCGGCGGCCGCGCCGCCAGCGCCGCCAGCGCCGCCTGCCGAGCGCGGGGAGCGGGGCTGGCAGCGGAGCCCGTCCCGTGGCCCCGAGCCCGGCGCCGCCGCCTCAGGAAGCCGCGTGTCAGCCCCGCCACCGCCCCGCGCTCGCCTCCCCCTGCCTCCGCCTCCCATTGTTCGCCGCCGGACGGGGGGACGGAGCCAACAGCCCCGCCGCCGCCGCCACCGCCGCCGCCCTCTCCGGGGACCGGGAGCCACCGCCGGCCTTGTCGCCGAAGCCAGCACTGAGGCTCTTACCCAGCCCAGCGAGCGCCTGCCCCGCTTCTCCCTGAGCCCAGCGACAGCCTGGCCCGGCGGCCGCCGGCTCAGCGGGCAGCTGCAGGGGCAGGAGCTGGCCTGCTCGGCATGGCTGCCAGTCCAGGCAAAGAGCGGCTCTCCCAGCCCTCCTTTGCATGGCAAATGTGCCGGCTGCAATGGCAACTTCCCCGCTTGCCAAGGGTGCGGAGCCAGGCTGAAAGCCAGGGCTGCGGGGGCTGTCAGGGCCGGGCCCTGGCTGCCGGCCGCACGGTGCTCCTGCCGACCTTAACACCCTGCGGCAGGTCCCACTGGCAACCTCGAGCACCAGCCGTTTCCAGGTGGGCTGGTGGGATGGGGACACACCTCCCCGCTTCCCAGACACCGACAGCCCAGGCAAAGCCCGGCTGGCCCGCTGTGCTCACAGGCTTGGCGTCGAAAGCGCTCGCGCGGCCCTCAGACATCCTGGCTAGGAGGTTGTGCTGCGCAAGCCGAGGCACTGAGAGGAGGGGATTGCTGGCGAAGCGCTGGGCGAGCACGGGAAGTCTTCCCCCCAGCCCCCGCCACAGCACCTTGGCCCCCCAAGAGTAAGAAGGCGATAGAACCCAGCTTGGTGGGTACCTTGTATCTACGTCCCCCGGAGGGCTCTGGGGAACGTCCCAGGAGCGATGCCGCCACATCTGCCGCAGCTTGAGCTGATGCGCTCAGCCAGCCCGGGGTTCACTCTCGCTCTTCCTCCCCCGGCGGCCGCTTTCCGGAGTCATCCCGAGGGCAGGTCCCTGGCAGTGCTCCGCCGCCCGGCCGCCCGGCCGGGGCCCCGGCTTTGTTTGCACCCTCCACCTGGTTCCTCTCTCTGCACTTCCTGGAAGTGTGAGGGCTGCTGACATCGCAGCCGGCTCCGCGGCCTTCTTCCCACGGCGCCGGCCACCTCTGCCGAGTCCTCTCCAGCGAAGCCTCGTGCACACGTTCAGCAAGCAGGAGCACGTCCTGGCACGCTGGGCTGCGCGCCGAGGAGTCACACCTCTCTTGCTGGGTGGTTCGTTGATACCCCCAGACTTGAGACAGCCCCCTCTCCCGAAGCTGCCCCAGCACCACCATGCACACTGCGCCGTGGCAGTGGGGCTGTCCTCCTGCCGCCCACCCTGTGCCATGCACATCCTCACCCTGCAGGGCACCACAGCACTCACAACCCCAAGGTGTATGGGTCCTTGCTGTGTGGCAGGTCTGACAACGACCTCCAGCATCTGTTCACTCTGCACTGCAGTTCACTGAAAAAACGCCTTGGTAAACCAGGAATGGGCAGTGTGAAAAGCAGAAGCATCTAGGAGGCTCCTGGTCAAACTCCAAAGAGGAGAAACAGCCTGACATTTGTCATCCATTCCCCTGTCTGGGGCAACACAGAATAAGCCTGCAGGCCTGGCCTGTCCCCACCTCCAAAAATCCCAGCTCTTCACAATCAGCTGCTACTTGGTGTGTTCTGGCTCCAGGAGAGCTTCAGATCACCAAGGGGATCTGTGGACAGCTCTGTGGGCCAGAGAAAAGCAAGTGAGCAAAGCTGGTCCTGGCAGCCTGCACAGATGGCATTTCTAAAGGGGCACATGGTCTTGCTTTAAACTCCATCATCAAAAGGAAAAAAAAACATTGGCAGACCTTGATCTCACCAGGCAAGCTCTGAAACCAAACACAACCCACTGCACTAATTACTGTGCAGAGAGAGGAAAAGGCAGGTCCTGGATGCCCAACTCCAGCTCATAGATCAGGGAGGGGAGAGGTTTTGTTATTGTGGAAAGGGTTCGTCATCCCTGCTGCTTTGCATGCCACAATGGGTTAGTTGCATTTGCTCCCTGCCTGCAGACATTTCCCTTTCATGTTTTGTGCTCTGTCTTGTGGCGTTGATGTCTAGTCCTCTTACTCAGGAGCACCAGGAGAACTGGGGCTTGGTGAGGCTCTTGGAGAAGTAATATGCCCTGCCTTGGGACCTTCACTGTCCTCTCTGTGCTGTGTTCATGTGTCCTTCCAGTTCTGTCCCTTAGGCTTGGTGCAAAACTGTGGAGGAGTCCCTAGGAATCCCAGTTCTGGCCCTTCTTGGTCAGGAGGCCAGAGGAGACAGACCCTGCTGGCACTGGCTTCTCTGTAGGCAGCACAGGAGAGGGATGGGAGTCACTGTGCTGGATGTTATTGTGAATTTGCACCCTTGTCTTCATGTTAGGGTATGCAGCCCTCTGGTACTGAAAGGACTAAGCTGCCTGCTTCAGCCAAACTCAGCAGGATATGTGCCTGTGGGATTCACTGTGAACAGGGATCAGATAAGGGAGGGGGTGGTCAAGGGAAGTTGTGGCCCTTGGTTGAGGAATCCCAGCTCTCCCCACCCAAGAGTGTTTGGATGCAGGTTGGTGTTGTCCTTAACACTGGTTAGTGCCCCTAACAACCTCCCTGCTGGCCTCTTCTTGGGGTGTCCCATCCCACGGTCCCCCTGCACACCCACACCACATGCAAGGCTGAGGCTGTGGTTGTGGGGACAAACGAGGGAGGGAGGCTGTGTTCTGCTGCCTCGGGGAGCTGACCTGGGTTGCCTGATGTGGAGAAACCACAGCAGGAAGAAGGGCAGGAGCATCCCTTTAAGATGGGGATTGGAGCTGCATTATGCCCCCCCTACCGACAGGTATGTCCCTACACAGCTAGGCTGTACCCACAGCCTCCCCGTTTCTCCAAAATTGTCTCTTGGGATGTTTCTATCTCTTGTTACACACAGTCCCATATCTAGTTCACCACTGCATTGCACATAGGAATATCCAGAATGACAGCCAGAATGAGAGTAAACACATGGCAGCATTGTGCACCAAGCACAGGGTGATGCCGACTCCAGACCCATCCCACCCCTGTGCCATGCACTAGAGCCTGTGTCTGACAGTGGGGCCCAGCAGAGCTTGTCTATGGCTCAGGAGGGAGTCAGGGCAGGGGATAGTGAGACACCCGCTTGTCACCCCCTGACCAAAGTCTGTGAGGAGCCACCTGCTCACTTCTAGCACTCATTTCTTGCACTTCTCTCTGTCTGTCCACCCATCTCCTTTCTCCTGCTGCACAGAGGGATGTGGAGACAGATGTATCTGTCAGAGTGGAGCGGGCTTGGCTTGCTGGAAATGAATGGGAATTTGATTATGCTGCTCTACAGAGCAAGGCTAATACGATTAAAAGGCCTGCTGGCAGGACTTGGAGGAAGGAGATCCCCTCTCTGTCCCTTTCTCCCCGCAGACAGTGGAGGCTCTTCTTTCCTTCTTCCCAGCCCCTGCACTGCCCAGGCTGTCCTGGGACTTCACCAATATCCACAGTCCAGATGTGAAGGCAAAAGAAAGAGAAGACAGCAGAGAGTTGCAACAATCTTCCCCCGGGCCCCTCAGAGCTCCTACCTCCCTCTCTCCAGCAGCTCCTGCCAGCTCTCCCCTCTGCCCTGCCTGCTCTATGACCAAGCTCTCTTGCTATTTACATTACAAAGCAGCCCCCTCTGCTCTACTCTCCGGGTTATATTTAGCTCCCTGGCACAGAGCAGCCTGTGAGATGCATTAGCTGCATCCTATCTGCCAGCCGGGGACCGCGCTGAACAGCCGAGGTGCCTCACATCTCCCTAGCGGGGGCGGTAGCTGACATAGGGGCACAGAGGGACACAGGACCCTCTCTTCCCACTGCCAGAGATGCCTGTGAGAAGCCCTGTGGTGCGTGGGCTGGTCCGGGCGCTACCTCCGGACGTGACTGAGAGCCGAAAGGTACGTGTCTGACACCTGGCACGTCCCCGCCCCATAGATGTAGCCCGCGGAGAGCTCGTACAGGAGCTTTTGTGCGCTTGTGGTTTCCTTTCTGGGTAAACACCCCTCCGGGCTGGGTTGCTGGGAGCAGTGGCAGTGACAAAGGCTACTGCTGCAAGCATCACCCTGAAACCAATGCTGAAGTTGAGAGGGAGCCCACACCTGCTCAGGAGAGGTTGCAGGGTGCTGCTGTGTCCTGCCAGCACTTGTTCCAGGCCTCTCTGGCTCCAGGTCACACGGCTTTCCCTACAGCAAAGTTCTGCCAGCCTCTAGCTTGCCTTATTGCCACGGGAGCTGCCCCACTCTGGGAGTTAAAGATGATCCTGTCCCACCACAGAACCTTGGTGGAGACACTCAAGGCAAGCAGGAGCTGACTTTGAGCTCCCCTTGGCCAAAGTGTCTGTCTGGGGATCGAGGCACACAACTCTGGTGCTTGCTCTGGGTTTGCTGTGGTGACAGAGGGCACTGGGTCCTTCTGGCATTGCAGAGGCACCTCTCTACAGGGAAAATTGTCCCAGAATGTGCAAATCTGGTGCACAAGCCAGCATCGTTAATAAGTTTGGCATGAAACTGCTACTCAGAGCCCTAAATATAACCTGAGTGCTGAGCTCTCTTCCACCCGCCCAAGGCGCCTCCATACACTGTGGCAGCTATTTATGGAAGGAACTTTATTTCCATGGGATTAATATCATTTCTGCTCATTTCAAAACCTTTATATAGCAGCCTATGCTGCTGCCCCTTGTGATGACTAATGGGTCCCAGCAGGAGCAGGCAGGTTGGCAGAAAGAGGACTGGGGCCTCCAACCTTCAGCTGACATTGAGGATACCTATGATGCCCACAGCCCACAGAGGAGGTCCTCCAAACTCTGTACCAGGGTTTGGTAAGTGTCTCCAGAGCTAAACAGCACAGCAAGAGGATTTCTGTCAGCTCCCTAGGACTTCTCATGCTGCAGGAGGGGCACATGATGGAAGGTTAGCCCACCCTCTGGGTAACAGCTCCATCACCTCCTGACCTACCCAAGGAAGCAGCCAGACCTGAAACTACATGGGTGTCACAGGACAGAATGAGTAGATTTCCACCCCCAGACACTTTCTCTCCCATTTCTCCTTCCCTTTGCTTGGCTGCCCAAAGCACTGAATGGATAAAGCAGCTCATCTCAAGCACCATCTTCTCCTTTGCTGCTTGCCTGCAGGTTGCTGCAGCATTCCCTCCAACCCCTCAGAATCCTCTTCTGCAAAGCCTTGATCAGATGGAACAAAGCCCCTTGCAAAGAGACTCATTCTGAGGTTTGGGTAGGACAGAGGTGTTTTTTGTAAGGGCAGCACGGGCTGGAGTATGTTCACTGAGCAACCTGCTTGGGGCGGCTGGGGTGGGATGGGCAGGATCCATAAAATCCCTAGCAACCCTAGACAATTCTGGAACAAATTCAGGCTGATCAGTTGAGGTTGCAATATGGTCCCTTCCTTCCCTGGGGAGGCTGGAAAATTGCAGCTGGCTAATCTGTTTGCAAAACGCATTGTGCACATCTGGAGAAAATCCTGCTCTGCTTGGCACAGTAATTCCTCATCCTCTGTTATCCTCCCAGCTCTTCCTGGTGCCTCAGTGAGCAGCCCTGGGTACAGGATGAGGACCAGGAGGGCTGCACATTGCCCCAGCTCGTGATAAGGCTCAGGGACACAGGGCACCTGGGGAGGTCTCTGCCACCCTGGCTCCTGCTCACCACCCACGACATGAATAACAAGTGCTGGGGATGAGTCAGCTTCGGGGCTCCTCCTGCTCTGCAGGTACTAATAAGGTTTCCCATTAGTTCCCATTACTGCAGTTGTTAGAGAGCAATTTGCTCATAGCATGCACTGAAGCCCTTGCAAGGGAGAAAAAGGGCTGCTGTACACATGAGGGTGCAGATGGGGGTTGACCAACAGCTCCTGCCCAAAATCTTCCCCCTGGCAGAGCTCTGCACCCCAGGGTTCCCAAGACCTAGACCAGAGGCAGGAGAGCTCGTCCAGCCTCTGTCTGCCATGGCAGTGGGCATGGCACCAAGATCCTCTGTGTCTGTTTTTCACCTGCTTGTAAACTGAGTGACACTTGCTGAGCTAGGCATGACATGGTGACATGGAGCTCAGAAGGACACAGACCTCTCTGGGCCTAGCCAGCTCTGGAGAATGGTAAGAAGGCAGCTCCTGCCTTCTCCTCTTCTCTCAGTCCCAGACCCTCACAGCAGTCTGGGGTCAGTCCGGAGAGTGCTCATGTTTACTCTGGGCAGAATCAAAGGATTTTCCCTCACACCTGAAAGCCATTCTGCAAAGATGGGGAGTAGTAAATTGTAGAAGGGCTTAAACACCCTTCTAGCAAAAGAAAGGGCAGGGTGGGACACCAGACCTTATGTGCTGTGACAGAAGAATAGAGCTGAAGTCCTGGAGATGCTGACCCAAGCAGGATTTTGGACATTATGGTTAGAGTTTGGAATAGGAGCTCACCTGAATATTACCAGGCAGTGGCTCCCATAAGCCCCCTGAGATCTACAGGAAGCACCTTTCACCTCCACCAGCTTTGCTTGGCAGTAGCAAGGGTGGCTAAGCACAGGAGTTGTGACAGAAGAGTCACAACAAAAGCCAGGAAAGATCTCTTGCTGCAAGGTGCCCCCAAAAAGCCCATATATAGCCTAAGCCCTAATCTCAGCCCCTTCATCTTTGTACCACTGCTCAGTTTGCCCAGATGAGATCAAGATTTCTGGACCTGGGAATCAAGTGATGGGTCATTTGCCTTGGGGAAGAAGAGAAAAAGGAGAACAGGTGTTATCAGAAGTCCCTTGTATCCAGTGCACTTAAAAGTGATAAACTGGTACTGCAGAGAAAGACAGAAACTTCCTGCCCATGCCCATGGGAGGCTTTTGGGCACAGACCACTGCCTAGGAGGCATCTAAGCCCTGGGATGGGAAGGGGGAATTGGGTAGAAGGAAAATAAGTGGGCCCACAAAGGTGATAATGGGACTGCCACTGCAGAGGGGGCTGTTGCATGGGATGGGAGGGACTGGACTAACTGGTTCCCTTGTCTCTGTGCTGAGATGGTTTCAGGTGGGAATGTGCTGGTGGCCGGTGGAAAGAGCCAACCCTGACCCCACGGAAGGGAGATTCCTCAGGGACAGGCCACTCCACTGCCCCTGACACTTGGGGACCCAGGTGTTCCTACCTGTAGGAGACCTGCTTTCTGATTGCCAAGTGCAGGAACTGCTCCTCCACCTCCGCCGCAGCCACTGCTCCCCTCATCTCCTCCCAAGCCGGATCCATGCTGCGGAGGCCCAAGCGTTGTGCTCGCCCAGTGCTCTCTGCATCCGCTGCTCCCCGGAGGCTTGCTGTGGCTCCCCTGGCCACCTCACCATCACTCCTGGCAGGGGAGAAGTCTCTCCAGCTCCTGGGACCTTCAGCCATGCTTGAGTGAGGTCTCTCTGGAGGAGTCCTGCTCTGCCCCCAGAACTTCTTGGGCAGCCCGGTCTTGCCTCACAAGGTCCCACAGTGCTGCTCCGCTTCACCTCCCCAGGGTGGTGGGACAATCCCAGAAAGACTTAACTCCCTGAGGGAGCACAAGCATGAGAAAAACAGTGTCCGACTTTTTGCGGTGGTATTTACTGGCCTCTTGATAGCAGCTTGGGTAGCTCAGACACAGCAGCTCAGCCTCCTGCCGTCTCTACTACCCTGCCACTCCGAAGCAGAGGAATATCTGACACAAATCCAGAGATGTTGATGCTTCTTCTCGGTGGTGCTGGCACCGTGAGAGCAGCGGGGCGGGAGTGAGGAACACAGCGCTCACCAGAGAAGCACAGTCCAGGGACAGCGATGCTCGCAGTGAGGGAGAGATTGCTTGGATTGCCTTCTGCAAGGTCCCTCTGTGGCCAGGCACGTCCCTCAGTGTCCCCGGCAGCAGCAGCTGAGCAGGAGCAGCACGGGAAGGTAGGCAGCGAGGAAAGTGCCTGTGGATACAGCCTGCAGCAGCTCTCAAGAGACAAAGCAGAAAGTGAGCATGAGTGTGTGCTGTGTGCACGGGGAGGGGGCTGTGGGGAGCTGCATCCAGCAGGCAGTCTAGTGTCACCTTAGAGACACTCGAAACTGGCACTTAACTCTTTGGAGTCTGGGAAGGCAGAGGAGGGTGACAGCTCAGCTGCCCCTCTCTGCCTGCAATCCAGCTGATACCTGCCTGCCTGCAAGGGCTGCTCAGAGAGCTGGGTGTTAGCCACCTGTCTTAACAAGACCTGCTGTCAGGTGAAGTCAGGCAGCATGGAAAACTGCATGACAGCAGCAGCCCCAGCAGAGCAAAGTACCTGCTGTTGTGTCCAATCATCTAATGTGGATGAGATCTGTACAAGGACAGGGTGCCCAGCTGTGGACAGTGGTACCCAACTGAGCAGAGGTATTGCTGTAGCATGGCCTCTGTCCTTCCAGCTGGCTCACTCAGCTCCTTGCCACTTAGGAGGCTACATTATTCCTGATTTTCCCTTATTCCAGTCAATTTTTCTCCAATCCTGGCATCCAGAGGTAAAAAGGCCCTTCTGTTCTCTGCCCACATCCATCAGAAGAGTTCCATCATCTGTTTGTCTTGGGTTGGGACTGGATATTGTGACCCCAGTCCCAGCCCACCCTGGTGCTGCAGATGTCAGCTGGGGTAAGAGATCCCCACAAAGCTCCCATATGTGCCTGATTTTTTTCTGTCCCAGATTCACATGATGAGCCTTTACCTGCTAGGCACTGGAAAATTCAAACTTTGGGTCTATAAGAGCCATTCCCTGCATCATGGCAAGGTCCTACAATCATGTATTGTACCAAGAGCACATTGCAGTCACCTGTAATCCCAGTGTTTTCCCATGAAAGTCTGGCATGATGGGAGCAGGCACTTGTCCTCGACCTGCTCTGAGTGTTGTATCACTTTGGGAGTCATCAGGAGCATCTCATCCCTTGTGCCAGCACTCCCCATCACCTTCATATGGCCCTGTGGCATGTCTGCCGCAGGGTGCTGTGGCACAGCACATTCCCTCGACACTCCTGACTCCAACCTGGGAAGTAGCAGGGGCTGAAGAAGTGCTGTGGCTTTTCCTGGTAACCAGTCCCCTGGCACCTCCAGTTCAAGTTACCGAGCCTTCGTCTGGCCCTAAAAGTCACAATGACATCTCTCTCTGGCTGCTCCTCCTGGGGGATTTGTGTCTGCCAGGGGCACAGCAGCCCCCAAGCCCACTCCTCCACAGAATCGTGACTGGCAGGGAGCCCCACACCCTCCTTGCTGCGTGACTCAGCCCCTGCAGCCCCCACAGGAGTTTTGTTCTCCTTGAAAGCTGGAGTGCTGCTGGGTGAGCCCTCCCTGAATAGCACAGCTGGCCCTGGGGAAGCAGCTTCACCCTCACTTGCTAGGACAGAGACCTGCCTGGGGAGTTTCCCAGTACTCCTGCATGGGTGCCTGGCCCTGCTCCATGTCCTCCTGCTGCCACAGAGGCTGGCAGCAGGCTGTGTGAAGGGAGAAGCAGTGGGTGGCCAGCTGATGCAGAGGGATTTGTGGCACCTTGGTTCTTCTGCTTCTGTTTCTGCCCTGGGGCTCTTCCTGGTGTAGGGAGCCTCTGTTGTCATGGACTACAGGAGCCACCTTCATCTGTGCCTGCTGGGCTGCCAGGACGGAAGTGGGCTGCCCAGAGGAGCTACAGGGGATACAGGATACAGGCCCACTCTTGCTCCCAGGGAACTTTGGGAAACATCTGTCTTGTCCTTTATGGTTAAAGGAGTGTGTGGTCACCAAGCTGAGGAAGCAGGTCAGGGATGGATACAAGTAGGAAGCTGGATGAGAGCAGGATCCAGACTTCCATGTAGGAAGGAAGGATGGATGTGTCACTGGCGTATGTGTCAATGCCATAGGAAAGGAGCTTCAGGGTGGGAAAGAGAGGCCCATATTGCAGGAAACCTCCCAAGAGCCAGGCACAGCAGAGCCCTGAACTAACAGTGCCTTTGGTCAAATCAGAGGAAAGGGCTGGACAGTGGGTGCCTCCTGCCTTCCTGAGGGGCCTTATCCTGCTCTACAGAAACCCTGTCTGTGGGGAGGAGCTGCAAGCAGAGGATTTCTAGCTTTCTACCCACATGCCAGATTGTATAGCTATCACACAGGCAGGGCAGGCCATATTTTGTGTGTCTGGAGGAGACATCACAGGATATGCCTGCATGAGGGGATGTAATGGATTGTGCAGGCTTTTGCATATCTCTCTGCCTACCTGTCTCTACTGGACGTTTTGCATTTCTGTCATGAAGGAGGTTACCCTTCCCTTGGAGCTCCCCGAGGACCTGGGAAGAGCAGGCAGGTGCTGCCTGAGGATGATGGGGCTGGGCAGTAGGGTTGGGTCAGTCCTGTCTTCCCGGCACCCTTTAGCTGAGCCAGGTTACCTCCTTACCTGGTGGGGTTACATGCAGGAACATGCCTCTTCTGGTGGCCAAGTGCATGCCTACCCCATGTGCCCTGGGTAGGGATTTCCTTCTGTGTAGGCATGTGGGACAGTGCAAAGGCATATTGGTATTACCATACAGTCCCCATCCTTGTTTTTGCAGGCATAGGCAGGACATGAGCTTTCTAGGAAGTGGCATTTCTAATGAGTAAAACTCTGCGAAGGTACAGTCTTCTTCCCTGGGCACAAGAAGTGGAACCTCCACCCTGCTTGCCTCTAAGCTCCATTTATGCCACCAGATTAGAAAATCAACAGAAGTATGTTAAGGCAGGCCAGGTCAGTGTCCACCCAGGTGCCATTGCTGTTAGTAAGCCCTCAGTGCCTGGTGGATGTGAGGAGCTGCAACTGCCCCATTTTCCCCAGAAGGTGTCCAAAAGCCCAGGTTCCTTACCAGGTAGCAAGACCAAAGCCTGTTGATCCCATGATGGATGTGTGAAACAACTGCTAGCACACTCCCAAATGGGAACAGTAAGAGGCACCACACCAGGCTTGGAAAGCAGGGATACTCTGCAGAGAGCCCTAACAGCACATATCCTTCTGTGACAAACAAAACATACCCACCAGGCTGCTGCCACACACTGCCAGTGACCTGCTCAGCAGCGGCAAGCCACAAAACCCAATTATTTTCTCTCTCTCTCTTTTTATTTTTTTTAAATTGGCCTGGTAACAGAACAATCAGGAATAATTTGTCTCTGAAAAACAAAGTCCGTGTTCTGTTAGCATTTTTTTGTTCAGGGCTTGTTTGAATTGACAGTGCAGAGGCTTCCAAGAAATGTGACCCTGAATGGGCAGAAGCCCAGCTTGTTGTAGCAGAGCTCAGCTGGGGCACTTGGAGCAGACCAAGCGCAACTGAGTGAGGCTGAAGGTGACTTGTAAAGAAGGTGACTCTTGCTTTGCTAATTCTCTCAATCTGCTCTAATTAGTTGCTGTAAGCCAAATTGGTAGGTATGATTGGCTGGTGAATTTTGGGAAGTGTAACGGGGATCAAAAGATGCTAATGCGCCTGCTTGGAGCAGCTCAGAGTTATCTGGTAGACTGCAGAATTAGGAGGATTTGCCAAGATGAAGGGAAATTTTCTCCTGATGGAAGGGGTTCTGATTGCTCTGGCCACATCAGTGTTAAAGGAGCCAAAGCCTGAGAACTCATCCTTTTAAGAGCTTCCCTCTTGCACCTGTTTTGGAGTGTGCATGGAGGGCGCAGGCCAAAATCTCGGAAGGCAATTCTCAAAGAGCTGTGGCAAGTTTCACAGGGCTGAGCATAGCAGGAGCCCTTTCTTTGGATGAAATCTGGTGAGTGCAGGGAGCAGCCCCACCCCACGGTTGGGGGAGGTGCATCATAATGACACTGGGGTAGAAGGCTGCTTTAGGACTGGGTGCTGCAGGGAAAACATCAGATTTTCAATTCAAAACTAGTTCTGGCCAAGGAAGAAACTGCAGGGCAAGGTCAGGCATTTCCTTGCATTGGGGGGTATGCAGCGGAAGGGAGCTCTGCAAGGGTCTGCAAAACCCATGTGAGACTAACCCGCCATGGATCCCACATCAAACTCCCTCTTGGCAGTATAGACCTGGCTCAGAAAAGAGAGCTCCTCTCTCGCCCAGACACTGTTCAGTGGCCAGCCCGGTCAAAACAGCGAGGCAACAGCTTTACTCCTCTCCGCAAAGAAATTATCATCTGCAGAAAGAGACTTTTGCAAGCCCTGAGCCTCACATCCTGCTGTGGGCAGAGTCCTGCTGTACCAGCCCAGCCAGAGGTGGGAGATAGAAACACCTTATAGCATCTCTGATAGGAGCTTCTCCTTGGGCTGCCTTCCAGCCATGGAGGGCTGATTGCAAGGAGTTGTTTCAATGGCCAAATTCTAATGAACCCACTTGGAGCTTGCTAGAAAATGAAAATTTGTTTTCTAGACCCCCTGTTTCTTTGTGTTTCACATATAATCAGGACAAAACCTATCAGTTTTCACAGATATAAATGGGCTGTCAGAGGTACAGGCTGATAGACAGCCAGGACCCAGGTCATTGCCAATCTGAGTGCAGCAGCTCTGCTTTTACAGTAAATTAAAATATTTAAGTATTTTTTCAGATGGGATGGGACCATGGTGCTATGAGCTATGTCTTATTGTATGGACCCCAGCACAGCCTCTTCATCAGAGTAGCTCATTGCACCTCATAAACTTTCTTCCATGATCTTCTGCCTTCCAAGAGGATCATAGTGGTATTTTGAAGGGGGAGAAGAAACACGCAGAACAGTTCTGACTTGTTCAGAACTGCAGAAGAAATGACAGCACTGCTGGAAATAAAACATGCAAGTTTGTTCCTAGCCCCTGACATGGAGCATGAGGTCTCAGTACTGAACAAATTTTGCACGTGGCGAGGGAACAGGACAGGGAGCAGGAGGTGAGGAGCTGTGCATGTGGGCTGGCATGACAACCATGCCTCAATGAAAGCACCTGTCAACCCAGGGCTGATGCTGCATCTTTTTATTTTGTTTTTATTTTGCTTCATAAAGCAAATGCAGAGCAAGTGATAGAAGGAGGAAAAATGGTGGCTTCAAAACAAAACAAAACAAAACAAAAAACACAAAAAAAAACCAAAGAGGAGGGAAGAAACAGCTGCTGGAGTATAAGTGGGAAGTGAGCTGCTACAAGAAAGAAGTTCATAGATGCCAAGCCCGCACTAATTCTTAATAAAATACAATACTGAAAATAGGATCTGAGAGTCTCCAAAATACAATATCTTAAGGGATCAGCAATAATACAAAATAAGTTTCATTATGTACAAACGAGTTCTGCTCTTGATCTCTGTACAACAGTGGGAGTGGGAGGCATGGGGACATGCTCAGTGGAAGTCTTGGGGTGGAGGAGGGTGTACTTGGACCCGGCAGTGGTTCTTTGTGCTGGGGTGGAGGTGGAGGATGGGGAATGCAGTGGTATCTGGTGACCAGCAGGTCCTGTGGGGAGAGCAGAGCTATGCTGAAAGCCTTCCTCTTCCTCACCCCACTGACCATGCATGCATGGTTACACCTAGCTGCGTCCAAATTTTCCTAAATGAATTCAAGGGGCAAAACCAAAAGGGAGAAAAGAAGGATGTGAGGGCCCTTCCCTCATTTCTCTCAGTCCTTGAGCAAGAGCCATCCCATCCTTCCTCTCCAGGGAGCCTTCTCCACTCCCAGCCTGGGGAAAGAGGAGAGGCTGGGGCAGTGCAGAGTGAGTCCAGGGTGCTTGATGAGAAACAACCAGAAGAGGAGCCTGCTGTGAGACCTGGCAGTGTGCATTGTGCTCCCGTGTTACACATGGGGCAACCTGCCACATCCCAGATCTCTGACATTTGTGTCCCACATTGTCCTTCCATCAAATGGCAGCTGAGGGAATGGAGTGAGGAGACACTTCAGCCTTTTTGCAGGGCTTTTGCTGGAGAGGAAGAGGGGTCAGAAATGGGTGTCTGCGTGCTAAAGAGGATGGCATAGGCTTGAGATGAGGTCACTTCAACACCAAACTTGGCAAGTCTGGCCTGAGAGGTGGTATGGCAAGAGTTTGCTACCTTTGGTGTCAGTATTTAGAAGGCAGAGAACTGTCTTTGGTGACCCTGGCCAATTCAAACATGCCACCTCTTTCCAGATATACCTGTCTCCAGAAATGCCAGTATGTCCTCAGTTGCTTTCACAACACTATTGTGCACACAGAGGATGTGAGGGGAATGATGGCTAATCTGACAACCCTTCAATGTGTTGTAGAGCTCTCCTTGGTGATTCCTAGGAGGACTCCATTTGGTATGAAGCAGAATCAGGGATGGAGAGCTGGGATAGGGGTAGGGTTACGGGAATGTGTTTCTCTCACTCACTCTCAAAGGGGGAGGCCTGCAGAATGGAAAGTGAGAAGGCCAGTGACCAGGCTAGCACTGCACTGTAGGGCCCAAGCTGGGAACAGAAAGAAAAATATCACCCCCTGCAAAACAGGGGTGCTGAGGGTGGGCAGAAGTGGGTTGTGAGGGAAAATTGTTCTCTATTTCAGAGCTCTGGTTGCCCAGAAGCTGCTGGCTAATTTTTATGGTGATTTATCTGTCTGGGATTTCTCTCCCCCACTCCGTTTGTGTGCAGATCTTTGCAGATAGTTGGTGTTGAAGTTACGTAGGCATGTCCATCAAGAGAAAACTAGAGCAAGGAAGAACTAGGTTTTCTCTCAATGGAAGCAGAAATATACTAACGTATGGAGGGCAAGGAATGAGCTCAAACTCTCCAGAGCCATCTCTCCAGCACCAGCATCACCCACTCCTAAAACCCTCAGGCAGGACAGTAAATCCAGCACTTTCTCTCTCCTTCAGGTGCATGTGATGCAGCCAAGGGGTACACACACAGGGACAGCCCCCTTGGTCTGGAGGCTTTGGGGTGTGAGCTGAATAGTTTCTGGGCTTCCCCTGATCTCCCTCCACTTCAAGGTGAGCCCACATCCATAGGGTAGTGCTCATTTAAGCAGGAGGTAAGGCCAGGAGAACAGGAAGTCTTGGCTTCTCCAGACATTAGTTGCTGGTTCTGGCAGTCCTGTAACTCCCCTCAGAGAGATCAGCACTAATGGGGATGATGGGGAAGGGGAGGAGCTGAACCCAAGGCCAATTTAGGAGTGTCTAAATGCAGTGTCCTCTCCTGCCAAGTCCCCTCAGTTGCTTGGTGAGGAGGGAATCCTGCAATCAGACAGATGAGGCCTTGAGGTCCAGCAGCTGCTACAAGAATTCAGTTGTCTCACTGGAGCTTGTCTCCCTGAGGAAAAGAAAGGACAAGGCATCAGTCAAGGTTCATTGTAGCCTTCTATGCAAATTCACCTCTCTGTGTGCCCAGCTAGTTTGCTCTGACCAGGATGAACTCCTTCCCCAGGGCACTAAATGGAATGCAAACCTGGGACCATGTGAGTCATCCAGCCCTCCAAAGATTTATGCAAGTGGGACACTGCTTCATGGACAAATTTTGCTCTAGAAAATAAACTTGTTCTTATGCTTCCTGCCAGCACTGGCCTCCTCCAGCCACTGCTCTTAGCTGACTGCCTGTCCCAGGTGGCTCAGCTGTCCTTAGCTAGCAGCAGAGGGGATGGACATGCCTGCTGCTTACCCCCAGACACCATGTTGTGTTTTGGGCTCAGAAGGTGGCCCCCCTGCTTACCTCTCATGGAATTGCTCTTTGAGGTGGCTGAGAGTTGGGTCAGTTTGGTTCTGGTCAGGATCGCCCTGGGTTTTGCTCAGATATTTGGCCGTCTCATGTGTCCTGGCCAGATGAGGCCTTCCCTCCTCAGACTGCCTTTTTTCAGCCTCCCACCCCTCAGGATGGTCCATGGTTAGGAAGGAGCTATAGCTCTCTTCTAAGGAGCCAGCACCCTCATCATAGAAAAGGAGGCTCCGTGACTGAACTGGAAAAAAGGAGAGCATTGGTTAACAACGAGAACAAGGCCTCTTGCAACGGTTGTGGGTCATGATGGTGGTTTCGGTACATGCTCACCGTGCCTTGTCCATGTGTAACTGTGCAGGATACCCTCCTCCCCCCAGCTTCAGGAAGCAAATGACCCCTGGACATACAGCCTCTTCAGAAGAAAACCAATCTGCCCTAGGACTTTTCCCTCATGTTCTTTCCTTTGACACATGTCATGTTTTGGGACAATGGTTAGCACAGAATGACAATAAGCCCAAACAAGGAGCTTGTATGAGAGTTTGTACTACTGACTTAGGAATCTTCCCTCGCCACAGTCCCAGCATGAGGGGTAGGCACAGATGCAAGGATGCTATGCCTGACCAGGGAGTGTTCCAGAGAAGAGCTGGAAATGGTTTGACAAGTTGAAGTGGAGGAACCACGTTAGACTCACTCTTACTAGTTGTGTAAATGTCTGGTGCTGGTGTTGCTTTCACTGTCTGTGATGCTGAAGAGAATTCAGGGAGACAGGGCATCAGGGATCCCAGGATCAGAACGAAGCAGAGTGCCAGCACCTAGAGAGGAGACCAGCACAGAGTCAGTGCCACCAGCCATGAAGAAACTCCCCTCACAGCACACCAACATGAGGCTGTGTAAGAAGATCTGGTCAGGCTGACAACTGGGTACCTGTAGTCTCCCAGTGAGGGAAGGGGCTTGCTGTGCTAATCTCTGTTGCAAATCCAAGAAGGGAAGTCAGAAACTTCCTCTTGTTGCTTTATTTGGAGTATTTCTGATTCAATTGTGAGAACTTGCCTGTCCAGTTGAGGAGGGATAGTGGAAGGCATAGCTGAGAAACAAGCTGATAAAAAGGGAAACTCAACAGAAAGGACAAACTCTGCCTTGACAAAAGGGAACCTGACCATTGGCTTAGCAGGAGCTGTTGTGGGCTGTAAAGAAAACAAATTCACTGGGAGAAATCTGTGAGGTACCACAACACATAGCAAAGGGAAGTTACTACCCATGCAAGGACAGAAATGACAGCAAAACTGCAGTTGCCTAATACCTGATAGTAAAGATGCAGAGTTCTAGGAAAGGGTTAAACTTATGCTTGATGTGTAGATATGGAGGACCATGTGTCAGTGCCTTCTGCTATCAGGCAGAGCAGTCAGAGCTAATAGGCAGTGATAACAGGAGAGAGGTACATGAAATCTCTCTGGAAATCCCCCTGAGGTGGGTCTGGACCTAACCAGAAATTCTGCCATAACAGTAAAGCTTCAGAGTAAAATGCCAATGCTAATTGCAAGGGATTTTGCAGAGCAAGAAGGGACACATGGGAAATGGTACAGAGCCAAACTATTCAACACTCATACACCATGCATGGTCTATAACTACCTGCTGCCATCCCAGTCCTCAGACTGAGCAGCCAAAGTGGCAATGCATCTGTTGATTTCTGTTACCTATGTATAAACTAGCAAATTTGACCTGGGTGGACACCTGTGGGGACAGCCAGCAAGTGCTTGACTGCTTTTCAGAAGTCACCTATTTCAGAATACTTGTGCCTAAGTAACACACAGAAGCTGGTACAGCAAGATAATTTTGACCACTAGTGGATTTCAGGAGATGTGAAAGATTGAATAATAACATGGGGATACGATGTTATGTAAAGAGGGATTTCAATTGTCCAGACTCTTCATGGCTGTTTTTAAAGAAAGGACATTAAATGAAGACAGCATAGATGCTGTCTAAGCATGTCATATCAGGCACACGAGGCACTTAGAATCCTTATTATACAAAAACAGAGGAGAAGAAAAATTCTGAATGGGTGTTGCTTCAAATTATCACAGCCAAACACATAACTTAGAGAAGACGGAGCCAGCTCTGTAAAGTCTGTTCTTTCCTTCTAAAACAAAACAGGCTTTTTGGGCTGAGAAAGAGCAGTATACTTAACATCTTGCTTTAACGTGGCTTTCAGCTGGGGCTTTGAAAAACAGCACTGTTTTTACTCTGTTCTGTTTCAGGTTAACTCTGATATTCTGATTCACTTTTAGTTCAAACTGTACAACACTTCATAACAATAACTCTTGGCTTGATTCTGAGTAACATTAATGTCACAGCTTTTGACTATCTCATTATTTGACCTCTTAAAATTGAGGGGAATTACAGAAAATTAGAGAAAACTACTGCAAAACCATTTGGAAAGGTGGAGGCAAAATTAATAATTAAAAAAAAGACATACTGAGAGTGTATTTATCAAATGGTTCACTGTCAAACTGTGAGGAAGTAGCAGATGGAATAGCAGAGAGATCTGTTACAGATCTGGCAAGATTCAGCATTTTTAAGCTTGACTAAAATGATGGACTATATCAAATCTGCAGATGGGAGAGACTACAAGTAGACTGGCTTTTGGTCAGTATTCAAAAGTGGTCCAAAAGCACAGTGGGAAGATCTATACAGACAAATGTGGAGACCTGCTGAGACCTCTCAGGTGGCAGGTCTTGATTAACAGAGGAAGCATATCAGTGGCTACCTGTTTCAGCTGTTCAGCAGAAGAGGATCTGGGAGTTAAATTGGAGCACAAGATGGGCCCAAGTCAATGTCACTTTGCAAAGGACAAATCTCAGCCCAAGCATTATGAACAGGCTTTCTGGCTGGATCTGTACTGGCCTTCAAATGGAACACTATGCCCAGCTTTGGGCCCCATACTTCCAAAAAGATGCAGGGCCATTGGAGAAAGTCTGGAAGAGAGCTGTGGGAACAAGTAGTGATTCAGTAACTCAGCCTATGAGGGAAGACTGAAGAAATCATGGTGATTTAGCAGAGCAGACAGAAGGGAGTTGCTCAAAACCGGGAGTTTTTAAATATGTAAAATGCAGCTGCACAAAGGGAGAATAAACAGATCTCGCTTCCAATGGGCAGAAGAAATTCTAATAGGTTGAAGCTGTTGTAAGGAAGATTGAGATGGGATAGTGAGAAAGCTTTATCTGGGAAAGATAACACAGCACTGGAATGGTTTGCCTGGGGAGGCTGAGGACTGCTCACCACTGGAGGCCTTCAAGAACTGGCAGTAAAAACATCCAGCAGGAATGACACAGGGCTAAAGAAGGGTAGCCTGCTCCACTCCCATGCTGCAAGACATGATGATTCTACATATCTGTCATGATATGGAATGTTGTATTTCAAAATGGAAAATGAGAACTCAGAGGCTTATGAAAGTAACTGGTCAAAGACAGAAAAGCAAATTACAAATTCTTGAAATGCTTCAAAGTTAGGAAGTCTGAGAGAGGTGGTGTGTGGGCTGGGATGCCTACAACAAAGGGAGCAGCAAGGAGACATAAGACATTGTTGGGAAGCTAAATTAGGTATTTTATCAGCCTGTAGCACAGGGGATGTCTGGAAGGCACCTCTTCTAAACTTGTTTATTCCAGGTACTAGCACTTAAGAATTGCTAGAGCCAGGGGTGCTCTGATGAGCTGCTGCATTTAGGAGCAATGAGTCACTGGGCTCAGTTGGGTCACACCCAAAAATGTGGAAAGAATTTGGGAATGAAAACAGAGAACAGTGAAAAAAAAAGACGGACATTAAAATCTGGTCTGACATGGGGGCAGCAAAGAGTAGCAAAAGTTTGAGCAGATTTTGAAAGGAGGAAGTGCTTGAAATTACAGAGCAGGAGCTCTGGAACCAAGGAAACTCATTGAACCAGGACCAAAAAACAATCCCTCAGGACACTGAGGGTGCTGAGAAACTGGGGCAAATACCTCACCATCTGTTTGCATTTCGTGACTGTTAACAGTACAGAAGTGATACCCAGATATAGATAACTAACTCTGACAAATTTGTCACGAGCAGTTACTACGACAATCCTGCAAAGACATCACAGAGGTGAAGAATGTATTTTTACCATGGATCAGAAACCTTCCCCCTGGCAAATAAATGAGATGAAGAATAAGCAATTGACTACTTATGGCTACACACTGGCATGCCCTGAAACTCCTCAATGAAGCCAATATTTATTAACCATGGCCCTCCACTATGAGAAATGAGAGGCAAACAGGGATTATCAAAACAAAAGACAACCCCGAATTATTATGGTTAGTCAAAAGGACAAAGAAAGAGAATTCCAGCTGGATTTAACAAAGCCTAATGTGCAGGCATAGCAAGAACAGATGCCATTTCTTGCTGATAAACACAAGGTAATGCCCACTGGGAGGAATACTTGGACGGTTTGTCTGCTCTGCTGAGTTAAACATTAAGCATTACCAGCTCAGCAGAAGAAAACTCTGCCCGTTACGATGGAAGCTCATTGAAGATTTTTGCCGAATGGCTAATTGCTAATGAAAAGCAAACAAAGTGCTGTTTTGCCCAAAGAACAAGGCAGTGAAAATGCAGGAATTATTCTAATGTTGTTGCATAAACAACTGAAGTATGTATAACACAGGGCCTAGCTCAGGTGACCATAACACAGAAAGAAAGAGCAGATTTAACTGGCAACAGAGCTGGGCAACAGGGAAGAGGGCAGAGACAAGCAATCAACAAAGCTGTCTGGAGAAGCATGGCCAATAAGGAAGATGGAAATGAAGCTTATACCATCAGACAGGTCCCAGTCTGCGTGGAAGCCATTTTATAAGGTCTGGAGACTTTCCCAGCTACCAGAGCCTGCAGCTTCTGTAACTGCTGGAGCAGAGTCCTGTGATAGGAAACAACGCATATCAAAACTTAATAAGGAGGTAGAAGCCAGTAAGTGAACAAAGAATACCACTACCCCTTTCATATTTTACCTTGGATTTCCCTTCTTGTGAAAACAAGTATCTCCCCTTTGCTGTATATTACCTAAGTTCTCTGACCAAACAGGCTTGGGAAACAAGAAACAAAAAAGGGTCTTACCAGCGGGTCCACCACCACCTTCACTGCACCTACCCACTATTATGAACGGCCTATTCATTTAGGACTCCTGGGTGCCTCAAAGCCCAGCCAGTCAATTCCCAGAGCAGTGGAGAGCCAGACTATCATGAAAACCAAGCACTGGCGTAGAGGCTTACTTTGTAGACAGGTCAGACCTTTAGTACAGGCTTGCCTGCTCCCACTTCCCTCAGAAACATCCACTCTGAAGCTTGACCTGTGCCCTAAACCATGGTGGAGAGAGAAATAAGAAACAGTTGTGATCTCCTGCAGCTTCTTCAGTCTTGGCAAATTCTGCAGAGGGATGTAGGCAAAGCCAAATCTTGAGTTCAGTAATTAATTAATTCTCTGACTGCCCTGGCTGGAACACATGCTAAGGTCTCTCTGCCCCATTTAACTGTTCATGGGCATCTGCACACATAACATAAAATAGTGCTAGGTGTTACCAAGAGCTAATGAAACCTTCACTGAGGTGGTGAAGGAATCTGGGATGAGGGAGACTACAGAGCACACAGTTCCCAAGAGCTGCATATTACTGAAATTGAGACTATTGCTGAATTTTCCTCTGGGAGCACTGACTGTTTTACACAAGTATGTTTGAGCTTTCATAAAATGCCAGGTCCTGGAACCAGGAGATTGCAGGAGAATCACAGCTTTATCCCCTTCCAAATCCTGTTTTGCTCCTTGTACATGTGGCAAGAAGCACAGAGTGTCCCACTGGCAGTGCTCGGAAGCCAAACCAATTAGAAAGAACACAATGTGTATGGGGGGGTGGAGGGGTAGGGAAATCTCTTGGCTTTTAGGCCAACCTCCTGGTTTTTCAGGGTGGGGCTCACACTTTTTCAGCACCAGGGCTGCTTACACTCCCAGAGAGGCTGGGGGGCAAGCTGTGCCCCATGCATGAGAGCAGCTGGGCAGCTGTAGCTCTGGCAGATGGGAGACCTCTGGCTCCTACACACCTCAGCCAGACCATGGCTGGTAGCCCTCAGTCCCAGCACCAGTGGCAGGCCTGGGAGCCAAGGCCACTGCACTCATGTCATGGATGGGAAGAGGGTGTGCAGTACAGCCTCTAGGAGTACTCCATGAGCTGTCATGGTAGCAGAGGAGTGGGTGAGGAACTGCATCTCTGGCTGTGGTTCTGCCCTTCAACTCGACCTGATACAAACGAGGATATAGAGACAAACATCCCATGCAGTTTACCCTGCCCTTGCTCAATTGCTTTGCCCAGTAAGAAGGGGGCAGAGTTGGGCCCTTCTGCAGCTCCAGCTGCCCATCTCCACTGCAGGGGTGGGAGTCTTCATTATTTGCTTCCAAGGAAGCAAATTCTCCAATTGGTTGACCAGCTCTGCCTATCAGAAGCACAAGTGCTCACCAGAGCCTTCAGTGAGGAAACCCAGGGCCTTGGGTGAGAGAACTCTGGGGCTGTGGGAGCAGCTTGCTCCTTTCAGGTGAGCAGCAGCACCAGATGAGACAGAGATTCTCTGGGCTTGCTTTGCCCAAAAGAGTCTGGGAATGGTCTGGGACACCACATGCACAAGGAATTGCCCTGGATTTGGTGGGAGTTGGGATCTCTACTTTTATTAGAAGAGTGGGCTTTCCCTGTATTCACCAGGTGTGTTCTGCTTTCTCAAGAGAAACCTAAACCAGCCACAATATGTCCAGGGCCTTGTATTCCTCCAAAGAGCCCAAAAGCAGGAACGGTGGGTCTGAGAGGCTGGTGTGAGGGGGCCTCCCTTAATGCATCTGCCCTGGAGGCAGACAGAGCCCTGGAGGGAAATGGAGAAGGCAGCACAAGCCTAAAGGATTGCAGGGAGAAGGATGAAGAGATATGGGAAACATGCCTTCCCTCTCTCCCCTCACTGCGGAGTGTCCTGGCGTCCCAACACAAACATTCCAGGCTTGCTAACCAAACCCAGCTGCCTCATTGCTGTCACAGGCTAAAAACCAGTACCTCGCCAAGCGGCACCCGTCCAGGAGCTGGGGGAACCTGCCTTTCTCTTCTTGTCCCCCAGCTCCAGTGCTCCCAATTGCCCTTCCTACCCACCCTGCCCTACCCACAGAGGGTCAAGTCTAGCTCCTCTTACCTGTTTGCATTTTCTAAGGTCTCCACTTTTTTCCAGAGTTCATTGTTTTCTGTTGTGTATGTCTCGACCCTGTGGGAATAAAACCCATAGCCAGTTAGTCACAAAAGCCAGACAGATTAAGACAATGCAGTCCTTGCTTCTCTTGGGGAATGAAGGTTCAGTGGCATTATCTGTCACCTGCAGGTATGGTGCTGGAGTCAAATGTTACTTGGCCCACCTGATTGCAGCCAGCCCCAATGGAGTAGGGATGCGACTGCAGGCAGACAGTTACGTGTGACAGTAACCACACTTCCAAACCCCTCTAGGAAGCATGAAAAAGGAGGAGGGGGACAAAGTCAAACCTCTCCCACTAATTCTGAGGACCTGCCCTGGCTCTGCACCCTGGCTGTAAAATCCAGGCCGTTCTGTGCAAACGCTGAGCCACCTCCGACTGCAGGCACTTGAGGGCAGCAGAGAACCTGCAGGCTCCTTCGCACGACTTCGGACGGGAAAATGGTTAGGCTGCAGCTGGGACAAGGGAAGGGGAGTGCCTCCAGGTCCGGAGAAAGGCAGGCCAGGGACACAGCCTGATCCTGCTGGAGGTTTCCAGCACAACCTTTGAACCAGGCGTTCCGTGCAAAAACTGGGCTTGCAGCAAAAGTGTCAAACTGAATGGTGAAGGGCCCAAGTACAGGTTTTGACAAACCAGCTTTCAACAAAAAGCCAAGCTGACCAAAGACATGTTCTATTAAAAAAATTCACTGAATGCTGCTTTTGGTTCACATTTAAACCTGGCATTGTTTGAAAGCCATCTGTCATAGCAATGCTCTAGCGTAACAAACTGCTGAGTACATACAGGCACCACGGCCACATCTGGGGAGGAGGCCCCAGCACCAAAAGCCCTGGACCTGCCCCTTGAGTGAGGTCAGCCAACTCCCCAGCCCTGGCTTGAAGGTCCCCATATGGGACATTTGCTGGAGGTAATGTGCTCTGATGCCTGAATGTACCCATTCACTCTGAGGTGCTGCATGAGAACCTGAAGGTGCCTTGAACCATCTGTTTTAATTGAGCATTTCTCTGCAGCTAGAGAAGATAAACAAATGGCATCAGGGAGAAGATTTGATTAAAGTTGGGTTTGGGGGTTGTTTTTTTCCATTTGCTGATCTCAGATGGGGTTAGTTACTGGGTGGAAGATGGTAATCATACAGGAACATGAATTTGTGTCTGGATTCCAGCATTCTTCTTTGCCTGGGAATGCCCATTAGGGCTTGTTAGTACAGGAGTTATTTTCTACCCTGTCAGTGTCATGCGATGTCACCTTAGGCTTATGCCTGCCAAGCCTGCAGGACCTCAGGGTTGCAAGGAGAGAAACAAAGGTAATGCAGAGAGTGGAAGTGGGGGAGAGTGTGGGGAATAACTGTAATGCAAAGCTTTTCTTGCTGTGAAGTGCTTGTGTGTCCACCTTCATGGGAAGAGAGGGGGAAAAAGCCACGGTCAGTGCCCTCAGACAGCCTGCCACTTATGGGACAGACAAAACAGAAGCAACTTCTAGTGGGGAAACATGACTCTTACCCAAAATCCCACCTTGTTGGCAGCCAAAATGGCCTGTGTTTTGCAGGGGACCAGCCAAATTAAGCAGTTGGAAACACAAAATTTCTTGACCAATCTTTATCCTGCAAAAGGATTTCTAGGAAGCAGGAGAGTAGGGGCAGTATCCCAAACCAAACTCTTGTGCAGCCAGCCTTGCAAGGAATTGTACTTTTTGAGCAATTCAGAGACAAAACACTAGAAAGGGGGCTTGTGCATGGACAGGATTCCTTTTTCAAAGTAAGACTGAGAAGAAGAAACTTACTTTTTCTCTAGACATTCCACGTACTCTTTCTTCTTCCTGCGGCTCTCCTGAGCAGAGATCTGTGAGAGGGGGGAGCCATCAGAGAGGAAGTCAGTATCATAAGCCTCTGGACATTTGTGGCTCATGCATCTTGTCTGTTCCCTGCACACGCAGCACCCTAAAGGCAAATGGGGAGTTGCCTTCCAGTATGCCATTCCTACTGATCTCCAGGCCAAAGCTGGGAGGGATGGATGCTGTAGCTATGCAGCCTTCCTTGGCTTGTAGCCACAACCATTTGTTGCAGTATTCCCCTCGCAGCTGAGAGCATCTTTAGGGTTGCTTTCCACTCCTCTGACTCACATGGGTATGTGCTGTGGCCATCTGGGCTGTTTCTGCCCCAGACCACTTCTAAGACACTGGCTGATTAATTCAGTCTCACTATTTCCCCCACAGGATGCTCTCTAATCCCAGTCTAAAGTCCCACAGCCTCTGCCTGGCAAGTGAACAACGTGCATCACCCATCCTGCACCATGCAATGGCTTTGGTTTCCCTGCCCTTGCAACAAGTCCTGACCAGACCAGTTTGTCTGATCTGTGATACCTTAGCTTGTGGACCCTTATCCCAGGCCATATACTCCCAGGAGCTAGGCTGGAAGCCACACTTCCCAGATATGGCTGGATGCAGAGCATGCAAACAGAGATGCCCCTTGGCATCATTTTTGTGGGTTGGAAGGCTGGTGCTAGTGTACGAAAGGCAGGATCCCACCTTTTCTGAGCTGCAGTGCAGCTGAGGAGGTGAGGGTAACTATAGCACTGGTCAGCTGAGGATGCTCTGGAATCATGGGAACTGCATGGTTACATTTTTTGCAGTCACCTTGTTCTTGATTTTCCTCCTGACCCTCTTCAGTGCTTTCTCCTCTGCTTTGGTGAGGGGCAGCTTGGTAGGAATGGGGTAACCCTCTGCAATCAAGGTGCGCTTCTCCTCTTCAGTCAAGAGCAGTGGGCCAGACGTTCCTTGTAACTTCTGAAACACAGAAAGCATCCATCAGTGTTCAGCAAGGAGTTCTACCCAGTGATCCTCCTTAAAGCCCTACAGAGCAGCCAGGGGCTGTACACACCAGAATAGAATACACTGCTGCCCACTGACACCAAATAGGTCAGGGGCAGTGCTCTTTCCTACTCTCAACCTGATGCTGGGGGCACAGCTCAGCAACTCCTTTCCTCTTTTACTTGGGAGGGCATCTGCTCCTTCACAGTGAGGCTGGCTACACACTTGCATTGCAGGACCCTGCCAACAAACTTTTGGGTGATGGTCAAAATGGTCTGGTTATGGGAATTCTCGGTAATTCCTCTCTCCCATTAGCCTCCTCAGAAAGTCCTCTAGTGCATAGGCCACTTCCCAAAGCATGGGTGAAAGACAGCACCTGCTAAGACAGGGTAGCTGCTGGTAGGGATTATGCAAGATTCATTGTGTCTCTCCTCACTCCTGTGAGCACTTCTTGTCCCCATATCCCTGTGCTAAGACATCACATTGCCTTGCCAGAGCATTGCAGCTTGGAGACCTTAACAAGGGCAGGAACCTCCACATGGCCCTTGGAAAGCCTCTAAACCCCTCTGAGCAGCAAGGAACCTTGTGTCGCAGTGATGCCCTGCAGCCTCCTTACGTGTGGTGCTGTGAGGAGAGGTGAGGAAGAGATGGCAGTAGAAGAGCGAGCAGCGGGCCGGGCTGGGCTGGAGGGAGGCAGGGACCGAGGGCTCTGAGATCCATCGCTGTCACTGCCATGGCTGCTGGGTGGAGTTGGAGGCATCTGTACCAGGTCATCTACTGAGAAATAAGAAGATCAAGTCAGTGGCTCTCATGTCAGCCTGTTGGTACAGGTATTGGGTCCTGCCATGGCACAGGGCTGAAAGGAGAGGGTGATGAATTTCACAAGACGGGGTGAGTCTGAGAAAAAGGCTGGACTGAGCACTGCCCAAGACAGAGGCTTTGCCAAGGCACTGAAGGTATTTACAAAGCAATAAGGTACTCCACTGTCAACCAAAATGAAGTACAAAGCCCATGATGTTTTGCTCCATAGCCTGTTCACAAGTACAGGAAGCTCTGTGAGAGAAAAGCTCTTCCAAAAGCACTGCAGGGCTCACACACTTGCCAACACACTTGATCCAACGGCGCTCCGGTCACTCAGTTGGTTTCCAAGCACTTGAAAACTGTCCCCACTTTGTACTAGAGAGCCCTAGGGGCCTTAATGGAGGTGGGAATATGCCTAAGGAATGTCTCTCTGCGGCAGTGGGAGTTCCCATAGTGCTTTCATTTGTGCATCGGCAGATTTTCAGATGCTTGGGTTTCTTTCAAATTAAACTGGATCCTGAATTTCCTGACTTTCAGATGGTTATTTTTGGATAGCTCTACGGTCTCTCTGAGGATTTTAAAGGCACTCTTGCATATTTCCAACTCTGAAGTAGCCTGTTTTGCCTGGGAGTCCCTGTCTGAACAATTTTGTGTGTGGCTGCTGGTGCAGACACTGATCAGAGTTGGAACAGTGCAGTGCCCACTTCTCTATTGCTCTGTGCCCCAGTGCTACCTTATATGCACGGCTCTGCCCTCAGGTGTTGTCTTTCCTCTCTGTATAATAACAATCTATATCTGAGTAGTATCGTTGACCAAGAAATTCTGTCTTCTTACCTGTAGGTACATTTAGAAACTGGTTCACCTCTTTGGGTTCAGCTTTGATCACAGGTGCTGGAGTCATTTCTATAGGAATCTGTGGAAGAGAAACAGAAAGAGCTCTTGGACACTGCCACCTTCCCTGACCAGAAGGCTCCCACCAGTTCTGTTCATAGCCACTGCTCCCCTGCTGCCTTTTCTGCCCCATCTCACAGCTCTGCCCCAAAGCAGCCTCTCGCCGCACATAAAGGAAACCAAGAGTTCAAACATAAGCCCCTGAAGTCTCAGTTGCTGGGCACACAGAGTGCAAACATATTTGCAGAGGAAGAGGCAGTGGCAGATGGATGTGCTGCCAAGCAATGCACTGAGCTGAGTACCTCCAAAAGGGAGATGACTTTTATCCTTGGCAATTCTTCCTTTGATAGACCCAGACAGTGTAATTTAAACCAACCCCTGTGTTACCATGGGAAGTCCCTCTTTGATCTGCCTTCATTATAAATGGGAGTATAGAGGTTGCACAGAAACAGAAACAGAACAGCCCCCCTGTCCTGTTCACATGATTTTCACCAGGACCACTGGGCAACTGTTTCCAATCGAAGGGACTGAGAGCTGAATAAAGAGCAGATTTACTCCCATCTGGGTTATGCTGCCCCTCAGCCTCCTGGCTTGCCAACCCCCAGCCCACCATAGGGTGGAGTTTTTACACTAAACAGACACATTGCAAACTCCTCCAGACTGTAAACACAGCTGAGAGAGCACCATGGTATGGCTGCTGAGCACACACAGCAGAGATCTGAGGGCACAGCAAGTTCAAGCTGTGTAAATAATAAAGGAAGTTTGTGCATAGTTTTGGCTGGAAGAACCCATTTGTTTTGGATGGTTGTTTAAATGGGAAGATGCTCAGCATGAGTGCAAAAAGGAAGTGAACCCCAGAGATGCTCTACTGCTATCTACTGAGCTGCTACAAGATAGGCAAGGTCTGTGTGAGACTGGTCAGACCTTCTCATCCAACACAGCTAGACTCAAGGCCAGTTGAACTGAGCCCTCAACTTACACCCACATAGCAGTGGTATAAGACAAACTCTCCTTCAGACAAACAGACTCCTTAAGAACCTAGATATGACCAAAAGAGTTGGCCCCTTGTTACATAGAAATAATAAATCCTGCTGCTTCATAAGAAAAAGCAACCAGGATCTGGAGCAGGACCAACATTTCCAGTGAGCAGCTACGAAAAGTGAGAGGCCATGTGACAAGTCTAAAGCCATGAAAAAGATGGTGGCAGAACAGGGGGGTCTATATGCAGGAATAGTGGGGTCACTGGCATCATATTAATTGACACCGTTCTCTGAAAAATGAAAATAAGCCAAGAGTGGCTACAGAAATACTGGCATATTGGAGGGGACAGATCTCCAGCAGGTGCAAGCTTAAAGCTTTTGGCTTTTGTGCCAAGGAAACATGCTTATATTTAACCGAGATTGTAAAGCCTCTTGGTGCTGCCATTTCAAGAGGAGAATGACAAACAATGCAGTATCTGGGCTTTGCATCACCTTCTCCTGTCTGTCCAGCATCTAAATCACCTTGCTGGACCCTGCAGTCACATGGCTGGGTCAGCCCCACCAGCAGTGCTGCTGTGTGAGAGCGCAGGTTCCCAATGGATCTTAGATGGGCTCACCTCCTCGGGGACTGGCAGTCTCTGCAGAGGGTTGAGGTTCAGCACTGGTATGGAGCTGCCAGCTAGCTGGGACTCAGGCAGGTCTAGAGCCAGATTCTGTTCCTGTTTCACCATGATGGAGCAGAGCTTGGGCCCCAGTGACCACACTCCATTCTCCAGCTCTGAAACATGCACAACATGAGAGTCAAACTCTAGCAAGAACGAGGCAAGAAAGAAAAGTCATGCAGACAGCTTCCCCCGACTGAGGGGGCTGCCTTTCCATGTTTAGCATTGTCACCACACAAGCATGTGCGGGCTCACAACACAGAGTACAAAACGGAATAAACCCCCAGCGTGTGGGGAGCAGACAGGACAGAGCTAGAGGAATTGTGTCTCTGCTGTGCTCTGACTGTGCAGCCCGAGCTTTGGAGGACAGCTGCAGGGTTTCTTCCCCCAGTAATGTCTAGGTCTCATACTCTGGAGCTTATTTATATTTAGGGCTCAGTGAGAGGAGGATGCTGGGCTGTTGCTCCTTAGGCAGCATGGCCAGCATCACAGAGCTGCCAGGTGTGTTACCAAGAATAGCACCATCTCTGTGCTGAAGAGCTGGTGAGAGGGCAAGCATGACGACACTGAAAGGCTGACAGTGCTGCTTTGGCCTTGTGATGATGTTGTGCCAAATACCAGGGCTTTATTGCATGACAGAAGAGGAGGAAGGTCCATTTCTGTGGAAGGAAGCCCACTGCAGCACCTGTTTGTGAGGCTGCTTTCTGAGCTGCTCCCCTCATTCTCATCTCTGAGACTCTCTCCTCCACCTTGGGCTGCTCAAGTGACTGCTGTCCACAGCTGTGCCCTGCTGCAATTGCTGGCAGGGACAAGAAGCAGCAGTGAGGGAAAGGAAGTGTCTGAACTGCATGGAGCTGTAGGGGCATGCTCCCCTTGCCCCCTGCCTGCTCTGTCCCATGCACATCTGAGCTTGGTTTGCCATTGGAAATAGAGATCCCAGATAAACTGCAGATCAATGGGAAAAAAAGACTGCTAGGCAGGAGAACTGCCTGGGCTCTTCTCTAAAGTTTTGGTCTTTGCTCTTCAAATACTTCAGCCTGCCAAAAAGCTACTCCTAGCTGGCCTGCAGCCTGCACCCTCCTTCCTAATCCTCATCCCTTCCCCTTTCCTTTTTATCTGACAAGTGAAAATACATTTGGCTTGACATAGGACAGATTATTGCTAAACATGTCACCAGAGAGAGCTCCAGTTGCCTCCATGAGACCAACAGTCTGACTCACTCTCTGACCCCTCTGCACTGCTCTCTGCATGCATTCTCAGTCAGGTCCAAGGATGTGGCCTAGCTCTGCTGCCCAGAGCAGCTCTGCAGAGCAGGCCTCAGTACAGAAGATGTCCTGATGAGAGGGAGAAAAGTCCTTCTCTAGAAAAGCCTGCACAAAGAAGAGTACAAACAAGAAGCTGTTCATGTGGGAGCTGCCACCTGATCTAAACTTAGAGGTACTTTAACATTCTTTGCCCTACTCAGTGACTGTTACCTTCAGGAGAAACCAGGGCAGAATCCTGCCTCTGGTCTTTGCTTGGACAGAGTGGTGTTAAAGCCCAGACAAGAATTGTATCAGATAACACAATGTTGCCCGTACCAATGGAATATGTTGTCTTCCTGTCTTTAGTCTAGCACCTCTTATTTTCTGCCTAGACAGGTCTCTTTAGCAGATGCTCACTCCTTCCAGCTGCCTCTGTGACTGGACATCTTCAAGCACAGACACAGCTCCTGTGGCTGCTGTGTGTGTATGAGCTGTGCGTGCTACTCTCAGTGCTGCTGGATTGTTTCCTAGAGCTTCCCACAATGCAGCAGGGCCAATGTCATCAGGCAGCGTCTCAGGCAGGGGTGCACTGCACAGCTGAGACAACACAGAGGCTGCTGAGCAGACATAGACTGGATTGTATTTTCTCTGTCCTGCTAAGGACACTGAACCTGCAGCTCGTAGTGAAGTCCTTGCTACCCCTGGTATGCAGACAAAGCCTTTCTGATGGAAGGAGGCAAGGTGTCACACAGCCACCAGTGTTTGTGTCCAGAAAATTTGGACTGACTTCTGCCTTTCTCAGAAATGAGGCACCTTGAGAGATCTTTCAGTCTATCCCTATCTGCTCTAGGCAAGTTCAACTAAACCTGTGTCAGTCCTGATAGATGATTCACTTGAACCTACCCCTTTGAAAAGTGATGAAGAGTTCACAGCTTCCCCCATTTAAACTCTTCTGTGGTTTCGCTATGCCCACCATGGGAACATTTTGCCAACTGACTACTGTGATGCTCCTTACTGTGATTTGAAGCCTTTTCCTCCTCATCCTTTCTGTTGCAATGTTGCAAAGCTCTGCATTTCTCTTTTTCTCAGATGTGTGGGGTATCCTCTGTCTGTGAGGGCTGCTGCTGAAGTAAGCTACCAGACAAGGGAGAGCAGACCACCAAGGGCTCTCCCCTATCAGACTTGACTGAGTGAGAGAGCAGCCCCCAGGGCTGTCGGTCCAGACAGGCCAAGGAGCAGACACCCAAATAAGTATGTGCCTTCCTCCCATTTCCTGTCTACATTCTGACCCTGCTCTCTTTCCCACCCTCGGAGATTTATCTGGGGAGTGATTGGGTTACAGAATCAGAAACAAATAAGCAATCAGAAGGTCAATGAGGGACTGAGGGGTAGGCATCGTGTGTGGACACCTCTACGTTCTGCTGCCCGAGAGGATGTTTCTTTCAGAGGTAACACTGTAATACTGCATACATTGATGAGGCATGCCAGGACACTCATCCTCTGCTCTAGATACTCTGTGTCTGTTGGGAAGAAGTACTGCTATAGCTGCCCGGGGTTGTGGAGGTGAGGCAAAGAGCAGTGAGAAAGCAGAACCTTTACAGGAGTGCAGGCACTAGCCCGAGGCTGGTCCAGTGCCCACTATTCTGCACCACCCTGGATCCCCCTGCTCCTGGCATCAAATCACACCCTGCAAAACTGAGGGCTGTTTTTGAGAAATGAAACCGCCAGTCTGTATGCACAAGCCATCTGGAAAGCAGACTCCACTGATAAGCAGGGTCACAATGCACCCAGTGGCTTGCCCTAGCTGACCTGTGTTAGTGGAAACCATGTGGGAAGGGGCAGGATTTGGAAGAGTTTTGGAGTGCTGCAGAGAAGCTGGGAGAAAGCTGATAAAAAGCAAGCCTCAGCCAGCTCCAAGCCTAGACAGTAGGGGCATTCCTGAGGAGCTCTGCAGACTGAGCAGAGCTTGCTTAATGTTAAAGAAAAAACATTCTGTGTAATTAATTTGAACTGAATGTTTAAAAGGACTGAGACTGGATGAAGCTGTGCCAAAAGTACTGCACAGTGTTGCAAATACTGGACCTGACTCAGGGTTTCACTAGAATATGACTCACATGCAATTATGAGCCAGAAAGCCCTGGAAAGATGAGCTGAATTATCTAGCTGCAGGACTGGGTGCACAGATACTCCTATACCTGCCATCTTAATGTTAGGCCTTACTGAGCTGATATAGAGCTGATCTGTACTCTCAGACAGCAAGTGCCAGGCCCTTCTCATGCTCTCCTGGGTTATGCACTCTACACCCTGTGCTGGCCTCTGCCCAAGGATCAGTATCACACCTCATTCAGGAGAGTCACAGTCCTGCCTTTAAGACATGACAGCTGAACGAAGGGCATGTGCAGACACAGTGGAGAGAAGTGGTGCTAAGTGTCTCAGAGAGGAGTCCTTGAGATAGCTTCATGCAGGCAGTCTTCATTTCACTGCTTTCTATAAATGCATCCTTTTTGCTTCTCTCATTCCCAAGTCTTATCTCCTCCTATTAATTTTCAGGAGCAAAACAAAGATGTGTTTATTTATTCATGCTGGTTTGGGGCTTTTTTTTTGTTAGTCGCCCCCTCCAAGACTGTGCTAGGGTTAAAACTAAGGAAAAAGAAATGCAATTTGAAGGCTTTTTTGGTACTCAGGCAGAGCTACTTGGCCTGCCATAAGCCTCTCTCCCAGCACCTCTCTGAGATGCCCCTAAGGAACGTGGCAGATGGTTGTGCCTTTTGCAAGGACCAAAGAGGTAGCAGAGGCCAGCCTTCTCTCCTTCTGCCTTGGCGTTTGTACCAGAAAGACAGGATCATTCCTAGTCATGAGAGGGAAGCCTCTGTCCCAGGTCTCACTGTTGTTCAAAGACATAGCTTTCTTCTGTATATACTGAGCCTGTGCCACTGCTTTTTCAGGCAGCCTGGTGTCCGTCAGCTGTTGGGACACCCACACAATCCCACAAATTACAGGACTCTCTGCAAGGACAGCCCTAAAAATACCCAGCCATCATAAATCATCTTGAAATGAATTGTTTTAAAAATAAGTTTTGAAATTACTGTTCCTCTCTGTCTCCTGCTAAAAGATCTGCTGGTAAAGAAGCCACTTAGCTTTCCACATGTACCAGCACTGGTTGCAGCCAGAGACTCATGCTTCCTATGTGCAAGCCAAAACCCTGCTGCCTGATGCCAAAACGGAGCTGGATCTAGGGCATCCACACCCAAGTTTGCAGGGTACTAAAAAGACATTGCCTATTGCTTGCCAGAAGCTGGCAGCACACTGAGCCACAGCCAATTATCATCCTCGTAAATAACAGTAAGCCCAGCAAAGGAGTAAAGTGACTATCAGAGCACAAATGGAAGGGGAAAATGTGGGCTGTTTTTGACAACAGCAGATCAAATTCTTCCCTGGATTAGCCATGCGCAAGTCCAAGGAATAGCCAGTTTGTCCTTATATATGAAAGCCAGCCAGAGCCTCTGCTAACACGTGTGCCCAAAGCCGTGCAGTGTGCAGGTCTCATGCTCACCGTTAGCATTATCTTCAGTCTTGACAGGCACGAGGGGGCTCTGGGGAGCAGAGTCTCCACTGAGGGAATAGCTGTGCTCTGCCTGGATGCCTGGAGTGGGTGGATCCAGGTCCATGTCCAGCAAAGGGTTCTTCTCAGCCAGTACTGGGTCATCGAAGAAACTGCTGAAGAGGTCGTTGGAGAAATCCTCCATGTTGTCAGAGAAGTGATCCAGGTTCTCTGAGAAATGCTGAGGAAAGACAAAGGGAGAAAGAGCATTAGTGTCAACTCCAAGAGGGATCTGAGAGCCTTCCTCTGCACTGAGAGTCAAACCTCAGCATCAGCTCTTTCTGGGTGGAAAAAATCAGTTCCTATTCCTTGCTTGCATCAGTCTGACAAAAAACACCTTGAATTAAGATAGAAAGGGATGTGGTGCTATACATCACTGCATGTTTATCTATGCCACAAACACTCATGAAACTTTTCTACATGATTTTATTTCCACCTTTCTCTGTGAGTATCTATCTGAGTCTTCCAAACATCATCTCACTGTGACAACAAAACGAATAGAGTACAAGGAAAGAAATTCCTGTGATGATAAAATGTAAGCATGGCACAAATCATGGCCTTCAGCACCTGTCCTTGGTGATAGACCCTTTCTCATGCTCTCTGCCAGCAGCAGTAGGCACACTGATGCCCCAGAGAACATCAACCCAGCTGCTGATTTCTATCAGAGAAAAAGATCAGTTGGATCAACATAACAGGAAGGCCCCCTGTTGTATTTAATTTCCTCTGGGATTTAACAGCCCCTCTGTGGACCATATGAGGCTGTACTTCAGCCAGATAATGCCTGCAAAATTCGGCTCCCTGGTGAAGTTTAAACACTACAGATGGGCTGTTAACAACAAACAATCATTCCACTAATCATTCCAGTAACAGTCAGTAAATCTGGCCAGTGCTGCTGCAGAGCTGAGCTCCTGATGCTACAGGGAACCTGTTTCCTTTGAGGCATATCCTCCTATTCAGAAGTCAAATCACTAACTTTTCCATTTGCTACAACAAAGCATTGGTTGGGCAGGGAGAAAAATGATGGCTGCCAAGCACCAGATGAAAAATTATCCCATTTGTTGGCAGATTGAGGCTTCTGGCTCAGGGAGAGGAAAGAAAAGACAGATAGATTCAAGTGACTATATTACACAGACAGAACTGTGTAACTTAAATGAACTGGAGAGAGCTCAGCAGAGTCAGACTGGGTCCATCCCCCCACCTCCTGCCTGGAAAAGCATCTCAGTGGGCAGAAAGGCATTGAAAGCAGTATACTGAAATACCAAGAGCAACAGGGTATGGATGAGAGTTGGAGAGAGCATGTAGGTCCTAGAGTAGAGACATGAATGCCAATGAATTCCAGTGTGAGAGCTCAGCCCAGGAGAGAGCCCAGCTTCTAGAGAAGCATGGGGTGTGTGCAGTCCTCTCTTTCCCCAGTGCTAGGACTGAGGGAGGAGGTGGCCAGAGGACCCCGGATGCTGGAGCCTGTAGGTTCCTGCTCCTCCGGAAGGTATATTTGTTTTACCTGAGCACAGTACCACTCTGTCAACATTCCACTGGCTGTCAGAGCATTGGGGTGAGGCTGGGGAATGAAGTAGACTCCAGATGAGCAGTTCCACATTTCCCACCAAGTGGGGAAGGGAGATGGTGAGCAGCAGCAATCTCCAACATGTCAGTGCCTTTCACCCTCCAACATCATCCTTCAGCTGCTCAATTTAAAACCCCAGATGCTCACAGAACATGCTGGTAGTGGAGGTGGAGTCCCTGCCACTTGCATTCTGCCTGACAGGAGATTTCTCTCCATTCGCTTCTTTCCCACTTGTGTTCCGATTGCCTGGAGTGACAGCCCAACACATGACCATCGAAGGCTTCTCTGGAGAGCAGACACTGCACGTGCAAGTAGGGTGGAGAAAGCACACTCATGCTAAATCCTAGTGTTGAGGCCCTCCCTGCAATGTCTGGGCTAAAGTTTTCCCCACTTGTTCCCACAGCAGAAGCAGAGTTGGCAGGGTAGCTTGGTAAAATCTACCCAGCCATTTCCAAGTTGCCTAGAAGCATTTTTGCACTTGAATCAAGTAACAGAAAACACCTACCATCTGTGGGGAGTGTAACTTCAGAGGGAGCTGAGTCAGCAGATGGAACTGGGTTAGATATTTATCTAAAATACACTGGAAAACCAGGTTTTGTCCTATCCTACAGCATAGAAAGATAAAGAGTTTGGAGTCCTGAGCATTAACCCCAGAGAGTGCCTGCTCATGTAACAGCTGTTCTTTGTCTTGTATTCTCTAAACAACACAAGCAAACACAGGATGTGAACACGATAGCCTTATGGTAAGGGTGAGAACCACAGAAAAGTGAAGGGATTCAGAGTGCTGGCTGCCAATGCACCACAACACAGCAGAGCTGAGCTCAAATCGTATTTAGTCTTGTGACCATCAAAACTAGAACCACTGTGTAGCCGTGGAAGAGAAGCAGAGCTGGATGGACAGCTGTGGGGAGAGCTGTCTGTGACACTGCCATGTGCTTCCAATTTCTTTCACAACTGTGCATTAACAAAGACAGAGGTGGGATTACAGAGAGTCAAGAAAATGCATTAATGCAGTAGTTACACAGATTATCTTTTAGCAGCATCCCACCCACATTTAGAACAACAATCTCTTGGTCAGTCAACAATCTCTCCATTGTTGGAGAAACCTACCTAGAGGGAAGAGGCGGAGATGTGCCTCTGGCTTTATTCCGAAACAAAAAAAAATTGCCCCAGCAGCTGCTGAGGGGTGAGGTGAGTAATGAGTGCAAGGGACTGAGTATCAGAGCCTTAACACAGGCACCAACACTGGCAGGAGTAATTGCAGGTTTCTGGTTCTTTTAGACACCACACAGCAGACTTGCCGCTGGAAGACCTCACTGTTTGGAAATGGGGATGAAGGCAACACTGTTCTCCCTGAGGTACAGGAGGAGTTCAGGTCCCCAAGAGACCATTCTCTCCCGAGACACCCAGAGACCTACTGCACAGTACAGGATGAGTGGAGAATGAAACTTCCACCCCTCCCTGGGAATCCAGAAATGTTGGGGCACCTAGCCCTCTCTGGGCTTCTGGGCCTTATTCTCCAGGACAACTAAATATTGGCAAAGCCTTCTCATCAAAGCAGCCCATTTCAGCTCTCACCACTCACACATATACCACTCCAATACCTCCAAACACAGACGGTGGAGAGAAGGGAGCTAGCCTATGAGATTGGCAATAACTATGGTTATTATCAAAGGGCCACCAAGGATCCAACAACCTCAAGAAGGGAGAGCACCTAGAACTGACACAAAGCTGGAGATTGCAATTTTACTCAGAGAAGGTGGCAAGAAGCAGAGGAAAGCAGAAGAAGGAAGGGTGAAGCAAACAAAAATAATGACATGGCTTTGTAGCTGGCTATACCCACAATGGAAACTATGGGACCAGCAGGAAGCTAAGTCACCACATCCTGGGAAGACTGCTGGGTCTCTTGGGTTGGGTCTGTTCTCTTCTGAAGCCAACAGGTATTGTTAATTTTAGATTTCTTATTAGTATAAGACAGCTGTGCATGCAACCACATGGTAAAAAGAGTGTCCTCTTGTCAAGATCCAACTGTGATAGACACAGTGAGAAGCAACCCACTACATCATCAAAACCACTATTAATTAGTTTAGATTGAGCCTGTTAGCCCAGAATATGCAAATTTTGTTCCACCCAGCCTAATTTTGGGAGTGGCACTTACCTGGCAAAACTCAGAGAAAGCTTTAGGCATACTCTTCCTTTGCATGTGTGAGAGAGGCTTCAGGGAACTGCATGTCTTAGGATATGGTGACTCAGGGCTGTGTAGAACACAGCAGTGCATGGCAGGGTCAGTGTTCCAAGCTTCTGAACAACTAAGAGAAACAGGTTTATCACCTGACCAAATGGATAGTAGCTTTATCCTGGCTGGAACATAACATGCCAAAGAAGGTGCTGGGTGAACACTAGCCCTCTGTTCCTACCCAGGCTGGGGCCAGCATGACATGACTGTGCTGGGCTTTAGGGAGACTTTTGCTGACACAATGGCAACGAAGATGTCAGCAAATCAGGGAAGGTCCAAGAAAGTCCATGGAACTTGGATGTGAATGAAGGTGAGATGAACAGAAATACACAAACACAGCAGCCTCATCCTCTCACAGCCTCTTCAAGACCAAAACTCCTTGAGAGTGCCTTCCAACTCAGCTGAGATCAGCCAGCTCCTGCTCCTCAGAGGATTGGCCAAGAGTTTCCAATTGTGACCGTGAAGGACTCTGCAACTCTGTTGAGATTCTCCTTTAAGATATTTCAAGTAGCTTTCACATAGATGAGCCTGGCTTTAGAAAGGGGGACCAGTCAGCTGGGAAACTTGACCCTTACCATCCTGGTCTAGAGGGAGTGGGTGTGCAGTGTACTGGGAGAAAACAGTTTCCAGATGGGACACAAAGCTCACAGCACAGTCTCATTTTGCATTATTCGCTCCTGTTATCTTCCCCTCCCTTTCACACCCTCCTTCCTTCTCCTTCTAACTATGCTCCACAGCCAAGAAATAGCACGAGATGTGTTTCCAAAGCTGTATTACCAGTGAGCGGTCAGGAAGGGGGCAGCCAAGGGACAGAAACGCAATGGCGAGGATGTACTGGATTTCCTGATCCAAGCCTGATTTCTGGCTGCCTGTCCCCCTCTAGTTCTTGGAGGACAAGCAGGATGAGCCAGTGTGCACAGGTATGGGGAGACAAAAACCGTTGGATCTCTAGGCCCAACAGACAGCCTTAACATGTTCTGGTACCACAGTAGAATCTGCCCAGGCTGAGGCCACTTCAGTCATGGGGAGAGAGTGAGAATCTGCCAGCTCCTGGCTTCTGCTCCCTCCCACTCCTGGTGATCGACATAGGGACTGACTCTTCCAAACATATTTCCACCACATGTTTTCATCCTGACCTCATGCTTAGGGTTGTCTAAATAGCACACTGTATGTGCGTGCGTGCACTTCTCATTCAAACAGCCTTTCCTGTTGTACAAAAGTTATCTTGGGAGCTAATGTAAGGCATCCAGATATCCAAATGCAAGCTCTACATTTACCCCCACCCAGAGCTGGTGTTAGAACTCTGGAGGTCCCAAACACAGACTGAGGCACTAAGCCTTCTCCCCTGCCTGGTTTCAGGGGAGATGTCTTAAGGTAGCACTCTTCTCGCCCAGTGGCACCATGCATGGCTGAGGAGGTGATGACTTCCTCCCTCTAGATCCACTTCTCTGTAGTCATCCGGGCTGCATCTGTCCCTCCTTTTCCCTTTCACACTTCCATCCTTTGACTGTGACTTTCCTCTTCCCACCTCCAGCTGAGTTGTTTGGAGACAGTCTCCCTTCAGGATCAGCCTGGTTCTCACAGCCTCTCTGGTCCCACCACAACGGTCTCGCTCCAAAGAGAAAGCAGCGAGGGGCTAATCCAGCTGGGCGGCAGCCCAGGCCCAGGAGACGAAAGGCCTTTGCAGGTTGGAGGTTCTGCTCATGCTGGCAGGCAGTGAAGATGGGGAGGGGATTCTTCTGAGTTTTCTTTTCTTTTTGAAAGATTTTTCCTCTTTGCTTGCCAAGATAAATCTCCTGTCCCAGCTGTGACATCTGCATTTCCCTTCTCTGCTTTCACTAAGGAATGAAGCCCCCTGCACTCCAGCTGCACAGCCGAGGTTTTCTTTACATTCCAGGAAAGAAGAGCCCATACACTCCAGACAGTCCTTCTGCTCTCTTTAAAATGCAGAGAATTTTAGACCTTATGAAAGTGAAGTTCTCAACAGCGTTAACAAGATTCAGGCAGGATGGACAGATGTTGTGCACACTTTTTCACACAGCCAGTCAGTGCATGTACACCCCAAGGGGCACAAGTGAGCATCCAACCATCCCTTGGCTGCCACTCCTCTGGTGCTGCTCCATCCTGAACCCATATTACTCTTGTATCTCACGTATCACAGACCTGTGCTGCTCCATGCCTGGTCTGCTCTGGCCCCTGGTGTGCCTGGACAGCTTGCCACTGATCTGCTACCCCCTTGCTGTTGCTGCTTCTCTGCATAGCATGGCCAAAGTGCCAAAGGCCAAACTGCCTGTGAATGCCACTGGCATTCCCCACAGCAGCAGGACAGCACCCTGAGCAGCAGCACCCCTGTCTTTCCCAGGTGCTGCATCAATGCCCAAGCCACCTGTGATTACTTTCAGCATCACAACCTTGGGATGTATGGTGGACTGAACACTCCAGACACTCCAGGGTGGCAGAGTTTGACTGAACTTGATCTGGAACTAGGCCCAGAATTTGCTGCTGTCTGTAGAATCACAGAATCACTTAGGTGGGAAAAGACCTCTGAGATCATCGAGTCCAAGCCATGACTGAACACCATGTCAGCTGGAACATGTCACTAAATGCCACAGCCAGTCTTTCCTTGAACACCTCCAGGGATGGTGACTCCACTACCTCTCTTGGGTAGTCCACTCCAATCACCCCTTTTCTGAAATCTTGCTAATGCTCAACCGAAACCTGCAGTTTAAGAGTATGTCCTCTCCTCCCATCTTGTTGCCTGGGAGAAGAGGCCACCCCCACGTGGTTACAACCTCGTGTATTTGTGAAGAGTGATAAGCTCTCCCCTGAGCCTCCTCTTGTCCCTGCAAAGCTCAGGCACAACTCGCTGTGGAAACCTCCTTCCACCGCGCATCCGTGCCAAGGGCCTGGATTTACAATTTCCAGCGCTAGGCGCCACGGGAGCTAGGAGGGACCGTCGGCGTCTCAAGGCACGGTCGGGGGAGGGCGATGGGGGCGCGGTGCGCAGGCCGGGCGCAGCAGCGGCGCGGGCGGCGGGGCAGCCGTGCCGAGGGGCCGCAGCCCCTCACGCCACCGGGGCGGCGCGGCGCGAGCTGTCCCGGCCGCGCGACAACGGCGGCGGCGGTTTAACGGTCGCCGCGGCGCGCTTCCAACGGCCGGCAGCCGCGGCCGCCCATTGGCCGGCGCCACCGGGAGGCGGCCAATGGGAGGCGGCTGCCAGCGGCGCGGCGCGCGGGAGGAGTGCAGGGTTAGGACGGAGCGGCGCGGGCCCGTGCTGCTCGTCCCGGGATAGCCGCGGTGGGAGCGCCCCGCGGGACATCGCCGCAGCCCCTCCGGCACACACGGCTCCCCCGGCTTGCCGTAACCTCCCTGGCAGGCTGGGAGGTTTCGTGGTTTCGCCCCCTCCTGCCCTGCGATCCCGGCAAGGGACACAAAGCCGTCAGCTGACGGACTGGGTGATGTTAAAAGCATGTGCACAACACAGACCGCATGGAAATTCCGTGGTCGAGATTGCAGCTTTGTAATATCCAGCTCAGAGTTCACAAGCCTGCAATTCATTGGGGAGAATCTTGGGAGACATCAGTCGCAGGGGGAGAGGGTGAGTTAAGTCTTTAACTTAAATGCTTCTGCCCATGAAAGAATAAAAAGAAGGGAGTAAAAAGTATGTGGAAAGTCGAAATCTGCGAGCCTGTGACTGCCAGCGGCCCCAACGAGGACTTTACGTGCTGCTAAAGTCATGGGCACTGGTGTCTCCACACCTGGCACTAGTGTGTTCAGCACAAATGGGATTAGCAGCCAGCACACAGCACCACGGGCAGCGGTGATGTGGGAGAGACTGGAAATGCCCTGCAAGGGAACGACTGTGGAGCAGCAGAGAACCCAGGCCGAGCTGACTCACAAGACAAGTGGCATTGCAGTGTGGCCACAGTGCTGCGGCCATCTGTGTGCCCTCCCACCATCTGCGGATGCCAGGCTCTGAGCAGATATGCATGTGCTAGGGAGGAGGGGGAAAATGGCAGCTCCCCTTGCGCAAAACAGGCTCCACTGGCCTGGGGTGGAAAGCAGCTACAGTACATGATTTGCCTATGGGTTGAGAGCTGCTGAATCTGCAGAGATAGGAATACATCTCCTCCCAGCATTGGTACCCTGAAGGATAAAAAGGAATGCCTCGGCTTTTCAGCGTGCTTTTGTTGTGTATGCTACATATACAATGAACATCCCAAATTTCCTTTGGCTTACAACTGCCTTGCAGCTGACTCCAATAAAAAAAAAAAAAAACCCAAACAAAAAGCCAGGACTTAAACTATATGCAGAACTGGACACAACCCTCTCAGGATGAAACATTTAGATCAGCTGCTCTTGACCCTCATTTGGCAGAAGATTTGGGGTGTATTTTGAGTAGTCTGTGGAAGGTAAATAAAAAGCTTTTCTTTCTAGGCTTTCCTTGAGCTTGGAGAACTGAAGACACCTTCTTGCTAGAAAACAAAGCCACCCTTACTTCTAAGCCATTGTGGTGGCAGCTGGGCTGTGCTCAAACAGAGATATGTATGAACTGTTCTCCATGGGAATGCAGGTATCCCTCGGCAAGCTGGTAGGGGTCTCTTCCTCTTCTTTGCTCCATCCCAAGCCAAGGTCAGTACAGCCTCCAGGCAGAGACTTCACACAGGCCGTAGCCCTTAGAGAGAGAAGCTGTATTGTCATCTCTGTCCCCAGATCTCTGCTGTCTTGGCTGAACTGGTGCTTTGCCTATTTGTGTAAACATGACAGCCTCAGCTGCATTTTCAGCAGGCTCCCTGTGACACCCTAACTCCACATCATGACAGGGCTTTCAGCTGCTGTAGCACCTGGGAGTGGGAGCTCATGTGAATTTTATGTTCTTATATGTAAAAAATAATATCCATCATTTTTGGGAAGGCCCAATCCACTATGTTAACCTGATTCACCTCCATCCAGGTGTGCCCTTTGCAGAGCCCATTCACCCCTCCTCATCCCTGCTGAGGCACAGCAGCCAGAGCACAACTGGGTGTCCATAGCCATGTCTGTACAACCGAGAGATGCATCCCTAGCCCAGCCCTGCAAATCTAGAGGGAAATCTGCCCTGGAAAAGCCTACGTGGATTTGTGTGTGGCATGTTTGCCTGGGCAGTTTAGAGAAAAATTCTGCTTACTGGTGAGGGATGCATGGTGTGACAGCAGGCAAGGCAAATGAAAGAAAATATTGGTTTATTCTGTGTGACTCTGTGAACTACACTGCCATGCTGATGTGAAACTATGTCATAGTATCACCAAAAGACATGAAAGGCAGCATGAATGTTCAATAAATTAAAAATAAATTAGAGAAGTGCAACTGCCCAAGCCAATCACTAGCCGTGGGATGGGAATGTTTATTCAATAACCAAAATAAATTGGAATAAATGCCACTCCACCATTTCTTCTATCTTTTTTGGAAGCTTCTGGCCCTGTCTAGTACGGAGTTGGCAGATCTCTGGTCTTACATAGCTTCTCAGCCCCGTGCCATTTTGGGCCTTTTTTCTGCATCTTGCAAGAAAGCAACAAGAAAGGCACACTGGGAGATAGAGAAAATCTGCTTTGGGAGATAACCAGAGAAGGAGGAAAGGTCTGTATTGTCTTTACAATCATCTTCATTTGTCTCATTGAAACTGTTTCTCTTTAGTGCTCAGAGAGCAAAATCAGAGATAATTCACATTTTGTCCCCTGGCAGGTCCCTGGAGACTCATACAGAAAAGCAGGCCTTGAAAGAGGAAGAGCTGCACTCTATTCAAGTCCAAAAGCTGAGGCATGCAGCTAATACCAAACATTACTGGTGGCTTTCATTCCTTGGGCCTTTGTAAAGGGCACTTAACAGAGAAACTAAGTCTGGACCAGCTGATTTGTGACTCAGGGATGTGAGGGATTTTCACACAAAATCTTGAGAGAGCAAAAGCTGGGACCCTCTTCACTGGCCAGGCTGGGCAAGAGTTGGGTTTTGCAAGCAGCTGACTGAATGGGGTCCTGCACTGGGGCAATTTTCAAAGCAATTCAACTTGGAATGCAGATTTCTGACCTTCTGCCAATATCTCAGTGGAAAATCTGTGCCCTGAACAGCAGATAGGAAATTAAACTTCAGCTCCAATGCTGAGGGTATCATTTTCACCTCAGCGGTGGAGCTGCAAAAACCAGAGTCTCTAGAGAATGGGGAAATCCTTCCTAGCCCGCAAAAGGCAGTAACACCTCTCAGACCATTTGTCACTACTGGGGTAGCCTGGATTAACACCATCCTTGGGTAGAATGAAGATGTGATGCTGGTGAACCAGGGGTAAAAGCCCTGTGTTTCCAAAGATAAGGATGGATATCTGACAGGGCAGAGATTAGGCAGTCACTTCAACCATGGGATGAAAATAACAGCTGAAGGAGAAAAGGGGACCTATGAAAATCCTTTCCCAACACCTGGCTCCCCCAACATCCCTTCTTCAAGCCAGACTTCTCCACAACAAGGCCCAACAGCCAAGGACCCTGTAGCTGGTGAAAAGATGTTGAAATGTGGAGATGCATGGTATCATGTCCTCAAGTAATGTCAGAAGCTTCTGAGAAGAAAAGATCCCATGTTCCTTTGAAAACAGGAAACCTACTATGTCCTGAACTCTTGCTGTGAAAGCTCCTGTGTCAGATCAAGCAGACATCTGCACCCCAGTATTGGAGTGGTCTCTGCAGAAGCTGGGGGATTTGGGAATCCATTTGCTGGACATCCCTGAACAAGAGAGATGATGGATGGCCTCATGGGTTTCAGAGCTTAGAGGAACCAGTCTGGCAATCAAATATGGTTCCTCACAGAGCCAAGTGCCTCCTGCTTCAAATTCGTCATCTGCATCTGAGCTCAGTTTAAAGGCTTCAGATAAATCCAGCCCTTAAAAAAAAAAAACAAAAAACCAACTAAAAACAACCAACTGTTGGAGAAGCAAAATACAGTCACCAAACAAATGAGTCATTGCAAAGAGGGACTCTCTAGCTTAAGCCTCCAAAATGTTTCCTCAGGCTTTTTGCTCCTAGATGAACAAGTCCTTATTACCACAGATTTTCCTGAGAAAAAATCCAAGTCCCCTTTTAATCTGTGGCATGTAGTATGGCATGGCCACCCTGCTGGGTTGTTCTGCAGACAGCAGAAAGAGCACTGGTCGCATTGCAGGCAGGGAGAATCTGAGGATTTTTCTAATGATGTCAGGTTGTAGTCATGTAACTTCATGTTAGCAGCATATTCAAAGATTAAGTTAACTTTCTGTGTAATTAATTGCTAGATTTTAACATAATCAAATCACAGGTGGAAGCCAGTGATTCCTGTGGCAAAAGAAGTTACAGTCCTGCCATGATGGCCAGTGCTGCAAAGCGATAATGAAGACTGTGTGAGCCTTAGAAAAGCAAGATAAAATCTACAGTGGTTTGGCTTCTGGACATCCTTTCAGACAGGACCTTATTTTGCAGATATATAATTCAGGACAAGAAGCAACCTCTTAGCATCCATCATGGTTTTATGTGCAACAAAAGAAAAAAAGCATCAGTGAGATCTTCCCATGTTGTGCTTTAACCTTGATGCTAAGTTAATTTTCCCAAGTATGGTGTTCTCCATATATAGGAAACGCTTCACAAGTTCCCAGTATGTGTCCCAGCACAGATGCAGTCTTCTGTTCCTGCCTGGATGATCACAGCACCAAATCTTCTTATGCCAACCTCTTCCCTCATGCCTCTGCTGCTTGATACTCCCCTGCTTTGCTCCTCCTTTGCCTTCCTCTTGTCTCTCTGAAAGGGTGCACACATCTGGCTTGCCTTTATTGTGTGATAAATCTCACCCTGCATCTTGGGTTCATTTTCTGAAAGTTTTGAATGGTGTCTTGGAAATGCTGTTGGACAATAGGAGCTCTTTGAACCCAGGCCAGCTGGACGGGACTCCTTGCATTGCAGCTGACATGCAGGCTTTGGCGGTCTTTCTCGACTCTTTCCTCTCTTCTCTTTTCTTTACAACATTTGAGTTGTCCTCAAACTTTATTTTTGGAGTGGGCAGTGCATTTCTGAATCTTTTCATCATTATATTATTATTAATTATGGCCATGACTATTTCTCTTTCTGCTGGCACTCCTGGGTGTATCTCTCCTCTCTCACTTAATATCTTGGGTACGACTACCTTGGCCACAACCCACTCAAGCAGTGACTCAGAATCCCTGGCCCATTCCCAGGAGAGATGCAAGAGTTTTGCCAATTTGTTTAAAAAGAGGCCATAATTTCCAGAGTTACTCTCTCACTCAACAGGGCTGAGCAGGGTGGAAAAGCTCAGCTCTGTGGTTCCAGGGAGTCCATCCCTGGTGGACAGGCTATCCTTGGGCTATTACGAAAGCAAAGCTCTGCTCTCTTCACGTGCAAACAGGATCACTTCTGAACCAGGCAGTAGGATTCTCCACTGAAAATAATTTTGCTCCCTGGGGGTCACTGCACTCAATTTCCCCATTCCCAAGCCCCTGGAGGAAACAAAACTAAGGGAGGCATGTGGGCAGGATGAGGCATTGTGAGGGGGGAGTACTGGATGCTCAGGTCAAACTGTTGCCTAATGCATCATCACACAGCTACCTACATCTTGAATCAGAGTGGAAAATGGCATGATATGAAGCAGGCCCTCATATTGCTGGGTTCGAGGTTTGCTTGCAGCAGTGCTACACTGTAGAGAAATCCCATCTTTATCCTCTGAGCATCTCAGAATTTCCCAACCATGCAGAAGGGTGGGAATTGCTCTGATTCTAAAAGCAGGAGGGGACCTATGGCTCAACCCTTTGCCCCTCTACACATTGAGTTTATGTAGTGAAGAAGACTGTTTTGCTCCTGTATGGCTCCTGTGACATAAAGACCTTCAAACAGTGTGCTCTTATGGAGGCAGACATGCAAATCTTCATTTCATGTGCTAGCAAGGACAAAAGAGAAAAAGAGATGGCTGGGCTTGTTGATGCATGGCTGTCTCCCACAGAACATAGTGGGAAGCTGAATGAATCCTTCCCACTGGACTGTGCTGCCCTCTGGAAATGGCAATGAGTGATGGAGGGAAGGAGACCACAGGCCTTTCACTATCAAGAGTGTGCACTTGGCAGTGTCAGACCATGTCCTTCCCAGCCTCCTTTGATATGTGTTGGGAAGCCCATCTGCTTCACAGGGCAGCTGAGAACCCTGATGTTCTCTGGTGCTGGCGTTTGTAAAGAAGAGGGACTGAGATCAGTTGCTTTTTACTCACATCTACCAAAGGGAGGAATAGGTCTTGGGTCAAATAAAATTCTCCTTCCTCCTGTTCAGCTGCAAGGTCCAGCAGGGCAGGGAAGCCCATGAGCATCCACAAACAGTGGTCCCACCAGCCCTCTCTGTGGTGGTGTTGAAGGCTGAGCTGACTTTGGAGCTCTGCTGCAGTGGTCCAAGCACCTGGCAGAGATGTCACTCTCTCTCCAGCTGCAGAACAGTGCAAACCACAGCTGGTTCCCTGTGCAGGGCTGCCTCTCCCTGGCTGGCAGGCTGGCTGCAGCTGGCCTCCACTCCTGCCAGTGGGGTGGCATTGCTGCTTCTGCTTGAGGAATGCAAACCGCCTGAACTGCTCTTGAGGATTGGCCAGGAAAAGTCCACAAATAGCAACAGGAAATCAAAATGCCCGCTCCAGACATGCACTAGATACTAGGCCATCCAGCACAAGGAGAAAAATGAAATGCTGGGCAATGGAGATTACATCATGCTGTAGTTGAACGTGTGAGCCCATCCAGATGGGGCCATGCCAACAGGTCCAGATGGCTCAGGAATGCTAACTGCATAGCTACCTCTCTCATCTTTGGTTTTTCTTCCCTTTTTCTTTCCCTATTCTCAATCCCTTCTGTCATACTTCACTCTTCCCTTTCCCAGAATAAGTAAATACATCCTCTGACAACTCTGTGTAATTCAATTTCATCATATATCAGAAAGGCATTTGAGACCAGTGGATGGGCAACTGGTCTGGACATGGGTCTCTGGCATTTACCTGTAGATATCAAGGCTGCTGGGTGACCTCACCACATTGTGTAGCTGCTGGGCTTGACACAGCACTGTGCCTTCACCTCAAGTGGGACTTCAGCTCCAGGTCACAAAGGGGGGAGGTTGCAAGGGCTGTTCCCCTGGAGCCTGGAGCATGCTGGAAAATGAAGAAATCAGCATTGCTCCTGCTCTGCTCACCCCAGCTGCTTACAGCTGCCACTGACTACTCACTGTGGCTGCAGCTACAAGGGGAGGGAGAAAACAGTTTCACTGTCTTAGCTAGCAGCCTCTACCTACCACCCTGGTACTAATTAGCAGCAAAGAAAGGAATGCAGCACCCTCTGTTTCATCCCCAGTATTGACCAGAGTAGCATCTGCTGCTACTCAGCTCTCTCCCAGGATAATAAAAAAAGGCTCAAAACCATGTAAGAAGAAAGTGGAAGGTGTGTACTTTGCAAGGTCTGAAAAAGGGCTGCAGGCCATTTGCTCTTTAATTACTGCTAATCCAGCTGCTGGACTGCTGCCAACTATATTTGACAAAATCTGAAGGGCAGGAGAAGCATCAGAGGATGGAAAAGCAACCTCTGCATCACTCTTCCTAATGGATGATGGTGACCCTAACTTTACAACAGGCTAGACAGACCTACTGCAAGGAAAATGCAGCTTCAAAGAAAAGGAAAATGCAAAACCATGCACTGAGCAGCAGGAGAGACTGACATGGGTCCTGAATGTCCTGCAAGGGACTGATAAAGCCATGACTTTCTGGTATTTTCAGCTTGTTACCTCCTTCTCATTTACAAACCCAGGGAGACATAGTTTGGGAGCCTGGCTACTCAGCCCAGCACTGACCATGCAGCAGTCTGGGGCAAAAATGTAACACGGTGCTCTCAGCAAGTTGCACCAAACTGAGGGGAGAAGTTAGGTTTTGTGCCTGAGCCAGGATCTGGTTGTACAGTGGAGGATGAGGTATGAGTACAGCCCATTCACTGGATTTATAAAGCACAAACTGTTTGGTTTTCAGTAAAGCCCAGAGAGGTCAGGCCAGCAACAGCATGGGCCAAAAGTACTTTAGTTTAAATCCTGATGCTGACCAACACAGTCATTCATACTGACACAGAAAGATTACTCTGGATTAGCTTGAAGTATCTGAGGTCAGAATGAGACACATGCAGTCCACAGGGACAAGGAACAGGAGAGGGGAGAAGGATAGCTGGGATATCAGTGAAGAATAGATCAGCCAAACTGAAAATGCAGCAAATATCATATGTAGCTGCAAAGTCATTAAAAAGAGTCCAACCAGGGAAGCAAAGTAATAGCTCCTATGGATCTTTCCTGGCAGATACTTACTAGCAAAGCCTCACTCCAGTCTTAGTTTTTGTTAATCTGCTTCATGCATTGATAACACTGCTATTTTTCAGTAATAATAAAGATATGCAGTTTTTTATAGTGAGAAAAAGCTGCATCACTGCAAGTGACACCCTGAGGATCACACACTAAGAAACTGGCAGAGCCAGGGCTAAAATGCAGTTCTCCCATTCCCAACAACCTCACTGCACCACTGTCCATAAAGACAGGAAAATCACAACAAAAACAAACCCAACATCATTCAGTTGGCAATTCAGTACTTGTGGCTCAACAGCACCTCATCAGCTCTGAAAGTCTGCCACATTTGCTTGGAAAGAAGAGCCACATTTCCAGCACTCCCTGGGCAAAGAGCTCTCAGATCGAGAGACTGAAAAGTCTTTGAAAGAAATCTGCTATCAACAGTCTTTACAAATGTCAGAGCTGGTTTCTTCCTCCCTGAGCTGCCTTGCTTGCAGTCCCTCCCCCCGGGGCAGCAGTGAGCTCAGCCAAAGCACCTGCCCAGCTCCTTCCTTCAACTGTCATGAATTTAGTGGACTCATTTAACATCAAGCTGCTCTGACATGCACCAATTAACTCCTGAGGCTCTGAACCCAGGTCCTCTTGTTAATCCTGGTCTCCCTCTCCCTCTTTCCCCTTCAGGAGGGGAAAGCTCTCTTCTCAGTAGTGAGAGGGCTGCAGATATTGCAGAGCCAGCAGCAAGTTCTCATAGTAGACCCCCTGTGCCTCAAACAGCAGTGATAGGTTATTCTTGAGCTGCAATGCTCTCCCCGGACATGCCATGTCATCGAGAGAAGAAGCCAGTGACCCCATGACACCGTGATGGGGAGTCAGCACAGGGGATGTTGTTTGGGCATCAGTCTAAGAAAGCTCATCTGCAGGAGGGATGCTGACAATCCAATAGGAGTCTCCACAACCAATGTAGCATCCTGTTCCCTCCTGTGTAACACAGCTGGTGTCAGACCCAAGTTGTAGTACTCCTCCAGCCTTAGCTGCCAGGTTCCTCCCAAGGGAGCCCGGACATTCCTGTTGCAGGGGAACTCCTGACACAGATTGCTGAGCTGAAAGCACTATGTTTTGCATCTATTCTAGGAAAAATGCTAACTGCGTTTTGAGCAGGCTTTGCTAATCGGGTCAGCCAAACTGACCTAAACGAACATTTTTCCTAATCAAGACAAAGTCACAGTGTAAAGAAGCCAAAAGCAACTTCGCTGAGGTAGTCAGGGATGAGTTTCCTTTGGAACAGCCTGGACAGTGATCGTAATAAATGACCTCACATAAGGCATCACCTTTGAGCTCTAAAGATGGTACTAATTACTCCAGTACTGGTTTAAATTACATACTAGTTTCAGGGAGAATAGCCTTGAATAGTGCTGTACAGGGAATTTCTGCAGTCTTAGAAAGTGAGAAGATAAAACAGAACAAGAAAGGAGTGAAAGAGTGTGTGGATATGTGCACTTCTAACCTTCATGAGACCTTGTTCTGGCTGAACAATGTGTCAAGATCAGTGTCAAGCATCTATCACTTGGATGCAGACCAGACCAGACCAGAGCCACACGATTTCAAAGGCAGATAGCCCTGGACAGGTTTAAGAAAATAAGAGTCGAAGGAGAGATATAAAAAAAGAGAAAAGAAGGTGGGTAAAGAAGTCAGAAAGGGGTAGGTGAGAGGATGAGGCTGGAAAGTTCAAGTCAGTTCAGGAAACTACAGGAAAGGAAAAGTTTGAATGATGTTATCCTGAAGGAAAGCAGAAGTAAAATTTGTTTTCTTGAGCAGCTGGGAATAAGTTAGATAGATGTAAATACTGCATGGCAGACATGTGGGGAACAACTGGGTTAAAAGACACAGCCTGCCTTCCTGCAGTCCCCTGCCACTCTGGCCATGCCCTTGGCTCTTTACAACCTTTCAGCTACTTCTGCTCTGAGGAACATTGCAAAACATGCAGACATCAACCCAAGGAAACACCTAACAACTTACAACACAAATTGAGCTCTAGACACAGGAAAGAATAAGAGAAGAGCTCCATGCAAGCACCCAGTCTGTCCTAGTGCCAGGCCAAAATCTGGATTGATAATTTCAGTCAGAGGATACCAAACTTCATTAAGGTTGCTCGCACATAAGGCACCTGCTGCAGCGGGACAAAGACAGTGCCAGCATGGGGATCAGCCGAGAAACATGGCTTTGGTTTCACCCTTGTCCTCACTTCTCATCTCCCATATGGAGACATGAAGTCCCAGCAGTTCAGAAGTGTAAATACTGTCCCTGACAGAAAGCTGGGATTGGTAGGATGTAGTAATCCCAGGACTAAGACTGGCTTGGAAGTGAGGACCTAACACACTTGGCTCTTCCAAAAGACATATCTCCTGAAGAAGAACAGTTGCTGCCTGTGAAGCATAGGTGATTGCATTCGACCTTGCAGCACAGACCTGGAATTTCCCTGGGAAATCTCCAAGCCAAATTAGGCCAAGATATAGGTTTTGGCCATTTCTTAGATGAGCTGTAATGGTTTGCTTCATTGCTGGTGCCCTATCTGTTTTCCTGCAACTCTGCAGCAACGAGAGTCACCAACTGGCTTTTGGGAACCATCTGTTTTCTTGCAGTGGACTGTCCACAACAGGACAAGGAAGCATAGGCTTTAGTGGGTTGCCTCATCCCTTCCTTGGAATGCACTGGTACAAGTCAGCCTTGAGAATCAAATCTCTGTATCAAACACAATCCTGCCTGTGGTTATGTGCGGAGGATCTGCCATGTGGCCATCCCAAAGATAACTCCAGAGAGTTAAGCATTTTCATTTGCTTCTTTTAACACTGAGGATTCTTTAAATAGTAAATAAGTAATTACTAAATGCTAATTAAATAACAGAGTCTTAAAACCTATGGAGAAGTGCTAAGGGGAAAAAAAGGGAGCAAGCACAGGAATAACCTTTCTCAGAGGGAACACAGTAGTCAGTCACAGAGGTGTCAGCCTGGCCATATTTTAAATAGAGCAGCTACAACTGTGGCTATGAAATCCCTAGTTCTAAATTCCCCTTTAAGGGGTTGCTTCAGAAAATGCTTTTCTTTCCTATATCCTGCTCTACCAGAGACAGCTCCATTCCAGGCTTCAGCAAGATCAGTGCAGCACCAATGGGACCAGCATGGCACCAGCATGGCACCAGTGATGGATGAGACCAGAGCAGCATGGGGCAGGACCAGTGCAGTACCAGATGAGCTCCTGGGCAGCAGAAGACACTTTGCATTGATGAACCAAACATATTTCATTAGATTCAGAAGCCACCACATGCTACGCTTGGTCACTTGTACTGGTACCAGGAGGAGGTACAGTGGGCCAGTCTTAGAGGTTTTCTATAGTCTGATCTATACAAATGAGACCTCAGGTTTTCTCCTCTCGAAAGTGGTGGTGGCTGCCTTATGCCAGAGGGGATGGGGATCACCTGGCAGACATGGTCTGAGCAGTACACAACTCCAGCATCTCCCAACTGGTGCTGCTGACACCCTCCCGTGGTGGGAGTGGACTGTGTGCACAGATGTGCCTTCACCTCCTGCCAAACGCTCCCTTTGTTTACTCTGCAAGCACTTCACCAAAGACCTTCCTGCTCCTCCTCACCAAGATGATGGCTCTGTCTCCACTGTTTAACCCTGTCTTGGACACATGCCTTCCTGCAATCCTGCTCTGAGTTGCAATCTCTCTCCTAGTTCTGGCCCAAGGGCACAGTTAAAGGGTTCTACTTTGGCTGAGATGATAATTTAGGACAATGTGTTCCCATCACATGCAGGCAGTTTCCAACAGATAAATATGTTTATTCAGGAAGAGTATCCCAAATGTTTATCAATTTCCTGGCAGGTAGGGCACACAAATGATCCACAGTCTCTGGATGAAGTATTGACCTAGAGTCTTCCAAATGAAGTTCAAGTCTCTGTCCCTCTTCATTACCAAAATGGAAACATTTTTCTTGGTGGTGACTCTGTGGTGATGATGCTCAGAGACCCAGACTCAGACACCCATGGACCCATGCCTTGGCTTCATCCCACTGCCAGCACTTCTGCAAGTGTAAGTCCCACCATGAGACAGTAAGGAGCAGCAGGGACACAACGTGGAGAAGCCATGAGATGGATCCAAAGAGACTAATGAAATAGAAATATTTATATTATTCCAGGAACCATTATCTTTGGATTCATTTCCATTAGGCCAGGTCTGATGGCCCCACCAAGTCTCTGTGTATTTGTGCTCCGGATCCTACAGGAATCTGGATGGCAAGTTCCAAGTAAAATTTAAAGAAAATAGCCTTTCCATACCCAGTACTTGGCAGACTAACCATAAATGTGTTACTGACCAAATTTTACCAGGCACAGGAATAGAGGGCCAGAATGCTTGCTGCATATCTGTCCATGAGAGATTACCATCAGTCCCAGAGACCAAGCCTCCCATTACAGCAGAGCTCCCCTGTCTAGCAACTGGAGGGATACAAAGTGGGTGACCAAATCTACCTGAGCTCTCCATTCTCATTGTGCACTGAGATGGTGAGAGAGAGTTTACAGAGCATGAAACTCTCTCAGACCAAAGGTCAGTCCAACACCTAAGCACCACTTAAGTGCTATTTATGTCCCTGTAGGAGGCATAAGAGGAATAAAACTGTGTACAGGCTTCCTGTGAGAGTGACAGTCACCCATGGTTAATAGCCTCTCCATCTTCAGTGGAAGCTTCCCCTGAGTTGCACCAGCACCAATCTCAGCCTGTTCACTATGTACAGTCCTGCCACTCTCCTCCTTCTGCGGGCTGGGACAATATTAAAGGAAAGAGCACACAGTAAACCCAACACCCAGCTTACACTCAAGGAGCAAACCCACAGAGACAAGCAGTTCCTCTCCCATTCTGCAGCCCCTTTGTAGGCTTTAGAAAAGGCCAATTGTCACCTTGCCTGGGCATATAGGATCACACAGTGAAAGAGTGCCTTACTGTGCATTCCCCAGAGGAGCTGGGGACTGCCTGAGACAGCCTGAACAGCCATTCTGCAGCTCCTAATAGCAGAGACCTGAGTGAGCACGCAGGCTCTTATTTTGCCTTGATGTCTCTTGAAGGAGGTAAAGTGTATGCTTTGAAAAGCATAGAGTCAAAATAAAGCTGTGTTTATCCAAAGTCATCTTTGAAGGTGTTTTTTTGCACTATAAAACACAGAAAGAGAGAGAAGAAACAAACTCACTGGGGTACTGGGTTAAAAAGAAACACATGACTCCTGTTTGGCTGGTTTATTCTGGCTTCATTCTGACACCAGTGTCACAAACCTAGTGAAGCACAGTGGTGAATCTGACTCAAAAGATAAGTGTTTTGAAGAGTTTCACAGCACTGATAAGAGCTGAAAGAGAAAGTAAGAGCTCTCTGAGTGCAGTTGGAAAGGACCATAAGCAAATAGATGGCTGCTCACAGAAATGACCAGAAATGCTGGACTGAGCAGGACACAAACGGGTGAAATTGATAAACAGGCTCTGCTTGAAGTATTGACTTCATATATTGTAGGTCCTTCTGGGAGAAAAAGATTTGCAAAGTTGCTTAAGTTCAAGAGCAATATGCAGCCTCTTGAGCAAAAGAAGACTGACAGGGCTGTTAGTAGCCATCCTATGCAGGTCTGGTTAGCAGAAGCTAAGTGAAGAGAGGCATTTCGTGCCCCTTAGAGATTTCACCTCCAATTAGCAAACAGACACCCCTCCTTTAAAAAAAATTTAAAAATTGGTGATAAATGCCCCATCTAAACATTTCCCATTCCAATTTATGACCACTCATCTTCCTGCCATGCACTTATGAAAGAGCCTGGCTCTATCTTCTCAGCAACTTCCTCACCTGTGCTTCTTATAGGTCCTCCTAGAGCTGTCTCTTCTCCAGCTGAGGGAGTCAAACTCTCTCACCTACTGTTCACTGGAGAAATTCTCCATCTCCCAGTTACCTTGGTGGCAATCCCCTTGATGCACTCAGATTTATCCATGCCTTCCTGGTATCAGGCAGCCCAAAACTGGATACTTTATTTGAGACACAGTTTTATGATTCTCAAGAAAAAGGGGATTATCACTTCCCTGTGTCTATCTACCACTCCACTCCTGCTCCCAGCTGCCGTTGCTATTGGGGCACAACAATGCCCCATGACCCCTGGTGGGTCAGTACAACTGTCCATCCATCCATCCATCCATCCATCCATCCATCCATCCATCCCAGGGGCAGGAGGCAGGATTTTTTGCTCTTGCTAAATTTCATGAGATTTCTGTCAACCTATTCCTACCACCTGGGCATATGTCCCTGAATGGCACCCCCCACACTTACTCTTTTTTTTTTTTTCCTGTGGCAAGCACACAGACCTTTCTGAAGATGCATCCACAGATGTGCCTTCATTAATTCTTTGTCACAGCTTCAGATGAACAATACAGAAAACCATTTTTAAAGACCAAGGTGACTCATTAGGACTGCCGAGGTTGAGGAAAATAGAGTAGTTTAGACACATGCAATTCTTGCCCCAAAGGAGCACAGACTCTGCAGTAAGATTCATCCATCTTTTATTTCTGTTTCCTTTCTGAAAAGAGGAAATCATACTCAGGAAAAGTTTCATACTGACATTTTATGGCTGAAATTCCTGGCCTGTTTTAAGAAAAATGCCTGCTGAACAATATCTGGAGAAGTTTGCCCATCTTTGAAGCAAAGGCCCTGGCAACTTTGTGAGCTATTGTGCACGGTGATGCTTTGCACAGTTCTGTCTAAAAAGAACTTCTCCACACATTTCAAAATCCCAGGGGATTTGCTGGATTTAGTAAGAAAACCCAAGTGTATTTCTTCCATCCTCCCCATTGTCATGCAGAGTGAGAACAAAAAGGGTGATGCATTATGTTCTGGCTCTTGTGTCACCAACAGATTTGGTAGGTGAGATGTGGCTACAGAATCTCTTATATGCATCATCTGCAGGAAGAGGAAGTTTCAACCTGACTCTCTCACTCCAGCAGAAGTTTGTGGGGCTGGCAGTTGGGAAAATAAGTCCATAGGGGAAAAAAGCCTTTAAAAAAGTGCCTTTTGGCTGTCAGCTGAGCACAACGATGCCTGAGTCACTGCAACATAGTTAATGAGAAGACAAGGGCAAGCTTGCTTTCAGAAGCAGCTCTCCAAGCAGAAAAGCCATATAAATGAGGCAGGACAGAGCCAGCCTGCCCACGGCCACCAGACACTTTAAACACACTGTCCTGGCAGGTGGCACCAGATGGCACTCTTACACAAAAGCTTCTTTTTCACAGGGTCTACTTGCAGGCAGAAGTTGTATTTAACTATGAAAAGGTAACACCGATCTTGGTTAGGTATTCTCTGACTTCTGACCGCAGCCCATGTTGCACCTGGGTAAAATGGCTGGTGCAAATACATACTATTTGCATTTTGGTAAAGGAATAAATGGCCTTGGCATAAAGCACTTCCTATCAGCATACTTCATCCACACTGGATGTGTTCAGAATTAGGGAAAGCACAAAACTCCTAGCAATAGGTCTCTCAAATAGGGGCAGGCAAGGTGAACACTCAGTCTTGGGGTGATGTGCCATTGGAAAGTCTGCCTGAACACTACAGGACTTTGTTGCCTCTGGTAAAGCCCAGTGGAGTCAATCCTTGAGGCACAGTGGTATCTTGGAAATGAGGAGCTGGCAATATCGCTGAGAGATGGGACTGCCTGCATAATCTCTTTCCCAGACCCTGTGTGCCTCTGCTTGGTGCAATGCACTTAATATCTATGCGAATTCTGTATCTCTACCGTCTCCTTCTCAAAGGAGGCAGCGTTAAAGGCTTCCGATATCTTTTGCGTAGAAAAACAGAAGTGGATTCATCAGTGGATTCACCCACTCCCTGTTCCCTGCTCCCACTGCAAGGGCAGTCCTCAGAGACACTCATAGTGCTACACCGGGAACTCGGGAGGTGCCAGTACTGTGAAAGTGGAGTAACCAGCCGCGGCGCAGACCTCTGTCCGGGCCAGGCAGAGTCCCACGGCTGCAGCCGCTCAGAGGCCGGCGGAGCCTCGCGTGCAGGCAGGCTTCTGCTGCCAGCGCCGGATACCCTCGCTCCAAACCACCTCTGGGGTGGGGCGCTTCCCACTTCTGCCTCAGGGTTGGGTCCGGCCCGGCAGAGGGGCTGCAGGATCTGCAGCACAAACTCCCATGGAAAGCTGGACTGAGAACTCGCCTGACTCCTGGGAGAGGCTGGGCAGTTTCCCTAGAGGTGAACAATGCGCCTTTGGTTTCTTGAGACTGGCAACACATTTTCCTCCCAAGTCAGTCTTCCCCTTCACCCTTCTCTCCAAAGTAAATCAGCCCAGCCTGAGCGCCAAGCGGTAGATGCATCATCTCCCAAATGCCACTCTGAGGAAAAGTTACAGGCAAAGGAGAGCGGAGGCGCTGAGCCCAAAGCTGTCCCGACGGCATCTGCCGTGCCTCCGGCCCGTGTGTGAGCCCGAGCTCACACACGGCAGCTCGTACAGCCCCCGCCTGGCACCGCACACTTCTCCCCAGCCATCAGGCTCATAAAACCGTAGTGTAGAATAACCCTGAGATTCCCCGGCGGGGTCTCCTCCGGGGAAACCACGGCAGGGCCGCTCCAGAGGGGCGCTGGCCGTGTGCGACGGCCGGCACCCGGGTACCTGCATCTCCGGGGCACCCCGGGGCAGTCGGGGCAGGGTGGGGACCGAGGAGAGCCCGCCGGCATGTCCCATTCCTGCTGCCGGGGCCGGCCCGCCGGAGCGGGGGTGCTGCCCGCGGTCCCTTACCACATTGCTGAGGAAGTCCGCCTCGTTGAAGTCGCTGAAGTCGAGGAAGCCGGTGCCGGCGGCAGGGAAGAGCCGCTCGGCGGGGAAGGGCTCTAGGATACTGTCCATGGTGCCCGCGGCGCTGGGGCTCGGCCGCCCCCCGCGCTCGGCCGGCCGGGCTCACTGCGGCCGCACGCTCCCGCCCGCCCCCCGGCGGCGGCGGCCCATGGGCGGCGGGGCGACAGCGACCGCCGGCCGGGCACGGGAGCGGAGCGGCGCGCCGGTGCCGCTCGGGGCGGCTGTCAGTGCCCCGCTGCCGAGGGACCGGCGGGCGGCTGCGGCACGCCCCCGCAGCTCTCCGGGAGCCGCCGGGGCGGGACTTCCCGCGCAGACACCCCCTCGAGGCAGCGCCCCCGCCTCCCGGGCAGCCCCCGCACGGCCCGGGGGGGCCAGCCGGGCGGCCGTCCGGGATCCTCGGGGCTCCCGCGTTCCTCCCGGGGCTGCGCAGGGACCCGAGGGCGCTGCTGGTTCCCGAGGCCGCTGCTGGTTCCAGGCAGAGCCGTGTCAGTTTGACGAACTGAACAAACCCTCCGTTCAGCTACCGGTCGGCCGGTTTTGGTGGCTCCTCTGCATCCCTGGGGCAGCGGCGCCGGGAAAGATGGGCATTCCGCAGGGTCCGAGCCTGATGGGCAGCCGGCATGGAGGTCCCCTTGCCCCCGCTCTCCACAGCGGGCTTGCAGGTAGGCCTGGCTGCAGCAGTCCATGTGGCTGCTCTGTAATTAAAGAGTTGTGCACCATTAAAGAGCTTCTGGAAGATTATATGGTTTCAGATAAATAGGATTATGGATCCCTGTCCTCTCTGATCATTACTCCAACCAACACTCAGGAAAACCACTTATAATAATCCCGTTGAAGAAGCCCTGATGTTTTATTAATCTGTCCCTGCTTTCATGACTCCACAGGAACAGATTGGAGTCCCAGCTTCCAGGAGGAGCTTTCTTGGTCACAGGCATCTGGTGAAAAAAACCCCAAAGACAGAAGTGCATCTCTCTTTGAGGAAACATGGCTGGAAGTTTCCAGTGGTGAGGGTCCTGGCAAAGAAGTACTGATTTGAAGCTGGCTGGAGCCTGTACTTGAACTGGACGCTGGATATTCATCCATCCAGGCTCTTGCTCCGCATTCTCCATGGGTGACAGAACCAATAGCACAACCTAAGGTGCTCCTTGGCTACTGGTTGCACAAGCAGCCACATCCTGCACACAAAAGCCTTTATACTTAGACACACAATGAGCTCTTTCAGTTACATTTACTTTTTACCTAATGTTTCAGTCAAGTGTAAAGAACCTTTGGGTAAAAGGTTAGAGACATAAATTCAGCCAGGATGGAGTTGTGCTGAGAAAATAATGCTGTTCCTACTTCCTCAATGGTAAAGAAACCTCTTGGTTAATGTGGAGGCCAGTGGGTTTAAAGGGGGGAACACAAAAAACTTTGCCACTGTAAGATGGGGAGAAGAAATATGTCCAGACCGTTCAGCAAGAAGTAAACCTGTTTCCAAGCAAGGGGGAAGATGTCTATCCTTTAACATCCCAGTCAGCAGGGTTCTCAGCTGCAAGGAGTAGACAGACCAAGTCCTGCCATAGCAATGGAGTGACAGCCTAGGGTCACAGAGCACGGACAGAGCCACAGCAGGGGCAGCTTCACCTCCTGCCACTAACCAAACATGGATGTTGTTTTCCCTAACTACGAAGATTCACTGGTGAAACCAAGAGTTTCTGGTTCAGTGCCTCACCCAAGCTAACACAAGGAAGCCTCTGCTCAGGACACACACTGTATTTATCCTCAGGCTGAGGAAGCTCAGATGGTGTCAGCGACAGTTTTCACAGCATGGGTGGCAGTGTCATCAGAAAAGGTCAAGCAAAGTAAACCTCAGTTGTTTGTCTGTGCTCTGAGGGAAAAATGCTTTGGCACAGTCAGATAGGAACTGTGAAGTACATTCTGAAAAACAAAATATCACAGAAAAAAATTAAATTGCCTGGTCTGAAACCCTGCTTCTATTCAGTGCTTTTAGTACAGAGCGTAACTGCCCAGATTCAGCTTCTCTGCCTATCGCTGCTGTATCTTTGCAGGCAAGGAAGAATCATAACGAATATTCCATTTTGGTGTTGAACTGGAAAGCTGCTCTGTCCCATCTCTGATGAGCTCCCCATCCCTAGCACTTGTGTGGAGCTCTGAAACAGACACTTTGCTTATGTCAGACATGAATGCAGTTCACTAAAGGCAATGGAAATGTCACCTAGGTGGTCAGAGAGCACTGCTGCTGGCTCTCTGGAACCAAAAAGGAGAGGTATTTCTGCAGGCAAGTACTTTTGTCCTCCAGAAGAGACCTGGAGATAGGTAAATTGTTGATGGGTGAGGGGAGGTGACTGCAATTCAGAAAAACTCAGACATACTGCTACAGCTGGCTGTGGGTGCCTGCAGTAAGCAGGGGAAAGGACAGGCTGAGCACCACTGCTGAAGCAGAGGCCTGGCAGCGCTTGCAGCACTTGAATGATGTATCACCCTTACCAGAGCATCTTTAAAACCAGGTTCTGCAGCCATCTCTTGGGACATAGATACTCCAGAGCAACCTTGGGCAGGGGCTGAATTACATGATCATTCAAATTCCTTTTCAGCCCCATATTTTCTGATTTTACACTTGGATTTATTCACAACCTAATTACAGCAGGAGATTGAAATAGCAATCAAGTATGTTCAGACTGAACAAGTCAAACTTAGAATACATAAGTCTTCCTGGCCTCACAATATTTGATACTGCAAATGCACATGTATGACCAACCAAGTTAATTTTATCACTGCTGAAAAGTGAATCATCCGTCCATTTCTCATAAGAAAGGGATCCCACTCTCCTGTGTTCCAGCCTGCCTGATCCTGCTCCCACTGCTTGCATTTATGCCCATGGAGTGAGAACTGTAAGTCTCTCATCGTACCACTTTGCATTTACTTTGCCTTCACCCTGCACTGTTTTGAGCAAGACATGCAAGACAAGGTAAGCAGGCCCTGGGCTTGAACACGTGGACAGCAATCCAGGCCATTCTTCAACCTTCCAAGCTGAAGTTTTTGGTTACCCCATGCAAGACCATGCCAGGATGTTTCACAGACTCTTTGAGGATGAGTTTTTCTTGAGGAATGTAGGGTGAAATGTCAGTGATTTTTGGTCTGCTGCATACAGGCTCTGTTGTTACAGAGGGGTCATCTGCCTAGTGTTTGCTGCCTGGACAGCTGGTATGGGAATGATTCATGCTGTTAAAACTGCTTTGCTTTGGGGGTCAGGCTGGCTCTTCAGTACTGCCACCACCAACAAGCTTTTACTTCAAGTCTGGTGAAGGATACCATTTGTCCTGTTTACTTTTCCAGCATAGGTGTTCCTATGGATGGAATAGACAGCTTCTGCCACAAGTTATCTTCCTAGCCATGAAGGTTTTCTGGAGTCATGCAGGTGCCATACTTTGGTCCTTCAGTAGCTCTTTGCAACACTCCTGCCTGTATTTCGCTTTGTCTTTTCTCTGGATTTGATTACTTCTCCGTATATTGCTTTGGTGTGGTTTTGCTCAAGGTTTTGTGCACCACGGACAGAGGGAGCAACTGCTGCATTGTAGGTTCCCTCTGCTCCTGAAGGCCCACTGAGAACAAGGTGAGGATGGAAATGGGACTTTCTGCCTAGTTCAAAGAAGAGCTACTGCAGTCCCCAGACAGGCTCTTGGCAGTCAAGTCGTGTATGATGGCACAGGTAGTTACACATCCAACCCTTGGGCTGTGGTTTCTTCATCCAGGTTTTTATGGGGACTATTAAAAACTCAGGAAAAAGTCAGGATAGAGAGGGAGTGATACAGCAAAACATCCTCTAGCAAAAGGTAACTTTTTAGGAAGGACTTGCAATTGCTGGAGCGTTTCTGGAGCCCTCTGATCCACTGCCCTGCCTCATCCAGGAAATATCTCCCTTTTGATTTCCTTCCAGTGGCTGGTTTAAACTCTCTCTCACACACACACTTCTCCCTCCAGCCAGCTTCAGCTGCTTTCCATTTCCATCCTCCTCCTGTGTGCACTCCCAGCCAGGTACCCAGTGCACCTGCTCCCACTGCCAGCAAGCAGCAGTGGGACAGGGAGGGGAGGCGGCACAGAGATCACACCCATTGCAGCTCCCTGCTAAAACCAGAGAAAGGGGTAACACTTGTGAAACCATAGTGTTCGTAGATCTGCTGCCACAACTGAAAGAGGGAAGGAATTGTGTTCTGCATGTTGCTTTGTGTGCAGCTACACAGAACATCAAATTAAATGTCTGCCTGCAAGGAGACACATTTCGTCAGTGACCACCAAATCCAGGTAGATGTGAGCCATGCTGGAGCACTGCAGAGAAGTACAGACACACACACGTGTCTGTGTGTGTGTGTGTGTGTGTGTGTGTGTGTGTGAGATAAGGAAATGTGCACCACAACTTGTGCTTTTCCCTCCCCTCTTGCTTAAGAAGTGGAGGGGAAAGTGAAGATCATATTAATTGCATGCTTGCATATGGCAAGGATCCATGAATGCTGTGGTTTCAGTGCATTCTAATGCACCCTAATGCTATGTGGGGAATGAAAGGGAAGCCACAGAGCTCAGCACTGCAATTATTCTTTCTGGGCTAAAGTTGGGGCCCTTGGATAGATTTAAATCAGCCTTGCAAACAAGAAGTGAGTGACAGGCAAGGAAGGGGGAAAGACCTATGAAAAGGAAAACCTTGAATACAAGACACCGGACCCTAGGAACATCCCTTCATGGAACCCCTTAAGCCTCCTGGAGTGTGGCTGAGCTGCCTATGGCAGAATTAGATATGTCCGAAAGCAAAGCCCCCGAACAGTAAATGAGTAGTATAATAAAAGATGAGACATGAAAACTCACCACATTGGAAGTAACTGATATAGGAGGAAAAATCTCTTTGTAATTCTTTCACTTCTTCATGGCAGGCTAAGAATGTTTCATTGCCTTGTCACATGCAATCTCCCCTCCCTGCTCTATACCTCAGAAAGAGCATAGACTGGCAATCTCCCGGGAGAATCAGACAACTTTCAGGCTGACTGGGTGAAGACTAGCTTCAGTATAAGGGCATCTCCTTCCAGCAGTTTGTTGGCATTTGAAGGCACTATGTGAATGGGAAGCTGCAGGACAGCAGAAGAGGGTGGCTGCCTCTGCTTTCTATGCACTCCTTTTTATTTACTAGGCTTCTAGCCTTCATGGTTGCAAGACCATGGTTGCAAAAGGGACCCAGACAGACTTCACGGGGCTGGAGACAACCTGAAAAATCATTCTTAGGGGATGTATTGCCTCATTTCTCCTTACCATTGCCTACAACTGAAATCTTTCACTAGGAAGGATGAAGAACTGCACACCGTGACTGAATTTTACCCCCAGAAGGTACCTTGCATCAAGGAGTGGGAAGACAATGGCTTTGGTGCAGGAGGCAGTTGAAGAGCTGCTGGAACAGGACTGGATGAGTCAGGGCAAGGAATAGCAACAACTCTCCTTTGACACACTGTATGTGCCATATAGAGTCAACTCCAAACTCCCAGTTACCCACATGATGAGTAGAGGACAATCCATGCAAATTTATGCCACTTGACCCCTGAAACATGGTGGAGAAGTTGAACACTTGCATCTTGGCTATATCCAACAGAATCTGCCCTAGTGAGAACCAAGCAGACACAGCATACACAGGCTGGTCAGGAGAGTGGGGGGACAATGTTCCCTGTAGCCCCAAGGGTTAAAAGCAAGGTCCAGATCCACAAGAAATCCTGTGAGGAGAAAAGCACAACCCAGCAATTCAGGCATGTCTCACCCCCGTTGAAATGACATTGTTTCAGTGCCGTCTGCCTCACCCCTCAGTGGTAATTACAGACTTTCACTACAGGGGGAAGAGAACACGGTGGAAGAAACCTTCATTACAGACATCTCCTAGAGAAAAGCAATCCCAGTGTAATGTCTCAGGCACATAGCCAGGATCAGCCACCAAAGCAAAACACATTTAGGACAAAAATAAAAAAGGGAAAAGTGTTAAGTGATTTGGGAAGATCAGAAGCCCACCAGATTGGCTGCTGTACAGCACTGGGTGTGGGGAGCACTTTGGAGGAACTGGAATGCCGCCCTGCTTTTAAGTGGTGCGGTTTGCATTTACATTCTTCCTTCCTTCCTCCTTCTCTGGGTGCTCATTTTCCCTGATGTCTGCACGTGTCCCTTTGTCACCCCTGGCGAACACCAGTGGGCTGGGAATGGATGGTTTCCCTAGGCTTCCTAGCTTGATGTTTGTCAAAGGGGCAGAAAAAGCTGTAGGTGTCCTTGGCTGACCCCTCTCCCTTTTAAGGTCACCTAGCTTAAGACATATACTCAAGAACAGCCTTCTTGTATTCAAAGCTGGGTGCTCCTTCACACCTCATCTGTATCACAAGGGCTCAAAGTTTGAGGTTTTTTAGGATGCAAGCGGGTTTATCTTCACAAAAGGTCATGTATCTGTTACAGCCCATGACCATTTCCCATTGCAATGGTGCATCTGTTAAGAGTAGATTTTGACCTGCCCACGGGTCAGCCTCTGACAAAACAAATAGTCTCATTCCTGCTGCTTTTTTCCTCATCCCAAATTCTGTGGACAAATGGCATAGGTCCAAACTAAGTTGCTCTTTTTACCCCTGGGCATTCACATGTATGAAACTAGAACCACTGTCAGAGCATGGTTAACTCAGTGTTTGTGGAAGAGGTCATTTCAGTGACGAAATTTTCCTACGGAGCACTTTTTTGTTGCTGGTGGTAACATCTTGTTCTGGCAGGATCTGGGGTTTGATGCTACATTAGAAAGATCCTTCAAACCAATAGGCCTTGTCCCTAGGCAGCTAACAGCAGGGGTGGGAGAGGACCGGGAGGAGAAAAACGTTCAATCAGAGTGCTATTAAGATATGTCTAGGGAGCTGGCTGAATTTTAATTGTTCTTTCCTACTCAGTGAGTGAGCACAGGAAAAGATTTACCTTCTGGCCTTTCCATTTGGGCATGTTGACATTTCCAGGCGGCACTCTCCTCTGATGGAGAGGTTTGACGTCAGGTGAGCTGATTAAAGCTTGCTGTGCCTCTGACTCATTTGGCTACGTCCTGTGCAGGGGGATTAGTAATATGTCTCTTGTCTTTCTATCATTCTTTATGGTTGGTTTTAAATAAATAAAGCTAAGCTCAATCCACAACTTTAGGGAAGATGCAGCTTGGCTAAGGCTCAAATACACATTGCCATGGCAACAGATGCTGTCAGGCACACACAGATGTGTCACTCTCAGCAGCGAACTCCCCTGCTTGCCTCTCCCTGCAGGAAAGCTGGGTGAGGCTGGCACTGTCCACACCACTTGGGCAGGCAGTTGTTCTTGGGAGCTGGCCCTGCTGCTCTCCCAGCCTCAGGAGAGCTCACCTGGGCCAGCCAACTGTCCTCTTGCTGAGCAAGAACTACTTCGGGGGTGAACTACCCTGGTGAATGAAGTGTGACTTTCTCAACTTGCAAAAAGCAGGGGAGGGACTACCCGGATCAATATGTCTCATACAGCTGCTGAAAGTGTGGCATGCTGTTCATGCACGGATTGAGATCTGAAATAAGGAAATAAAAATTATCAGCTGTCTTCCGTAAGCCCCACTGAGCAAATCCCTCGTTTGCTAGAGAGATGCTCAGCAAGGAAATAGAGCTGGGGAGAGATTTGGTTTCTACAGCTGACTGGAGTAGGTAGTTAGCCAAGGCAAGGCAAGACAAGGCAGCAGAGTCCCTGAGTCCTCTGTCCCAGAGTACCTGTGTCTCCTTGGCATACTGAGCAGGTCCCTTTGGTGCTGCTGTTTCCTGTACAGCTTTTGATTAATCAAGAACTGGAGTATAGCAGCAGCCCAAAACATGAAGCATGAAATATGGGCAATGGCAGCATCACTAAGAAAAAGGCTCTCTGAAATGCTCAAGAACTCCCTGCCCATGGCTCTGCACCTGTGCATCTCTAACATCCACTGATCATAGATTTCATCGAAATTGGAAGAGACCTTCAAGCTCATGAAGTCCAAATGTCCACCCGGTAGTACCACTGTAACCCTTAAACCACTAAACCATATCATCCAGCATAGATCCAGATGCCTCTTAAACACCTTCAGGGATGATGATTTCACCACATCCCTGGGCAACATATTTCAATCTCTGACCACCTTAGCAGTGAGAATTTTTTTTTTCAAATATTTAATCTGAATCTCCCCTGTCTCAAGGCCATTTCCTCTGGTTCTTTCACTGCAGGCATGGTAGAATAGATCAGTCCCCACCTGGATGCACTCCAGCACCTTAATATCCCTTTTAAAGGGAAAGGCCCAAACTGAATGTAGCACTTGAGGTGTGGCCTCACCAGTGCTCAATACAGGGGGGCTACCACTGCCCTGGTCCTGCTGGCTACACTATTCTTGATACAGGCCAGGATGCCATTGGCCTTTTTGATCACCTGGGCACACACTGGATCATGTTCAGCCGCTGTTGACCAGCTCTCCCAGGTCCTTTTCTGCTGGGCAGCTTTCCAGCCACTCTTCCCCAAGCTTGTAGAGCTGCCTGGGGTTGTCATGACCTAAGTGCAGGAACCAGAACTTAGCCTTATTGAACCTCATGCAGCTGTCCTCACCCAATTGATTGAGCCTGTCCAGATCCCTCTGCAGAGCCTTCCTACCCTCCAGCAGATCAACACTCCCACACAACTTAGTGTCATCTGCAAATTTACTGAAGGTGCCCTCAATCCCGAAGTCCAGGTCATCAGTAAAGATATTAAACAGGACCAGCCCCAAAACTGAGCCCTGGGGAACACCACTAGCAAACAGCTGCCAACTGGATTTAGCTCCACTCACCACAACTCTCTGGGCCTGGCCATCCAGCCAGTTTTTTACCCATTGAAGAGACCATCCATCCAAGCCACGAGCAGCCAGTTTTTCTAGGAAAAGATGTACTAGAGAAATGAGAGATTCTGGTTTGTGTGGCAAACAGGGCTAACAGTGTTGCCAGATCTTTCTTTCTCCAAGTATCTTGGAACATTTAGCAGATTTCTCAAAGCCTGGGCACCTGAAGTCCTGGGAATGTAGAATCTTCTCACCTTTCCTGCTCTTAGATGACTTCTGACAGTTGCAGGGAACTGGCTGAAAATGCACCCTCCCAGCTCTTACATAGGTGGGCAAACCTAGGAAACCATCAATTGCTAGTTTCAATCCTATTATTTTTAGATCACCCCCATTGACTGAGCTCTGAATTACAGTTTTTGGTTTGGCTTGTGGGCGAGTACAACGCATACAGGGAAGTGTTAGAGTGCTGTCCCACTCACCTGAGCTGCACTAAGAGGCAGCATATACCACATTGGACTTGTACAGGGGCACAAAAGGGCACAAAACAATCGAGCCAAGAATCCAGTCTTCTCACATAATTCTGTAGGACTGGGGAATAGTTTCTAGCTTAATCATAATTTTGTAAGTTTAATGCTTCCCCATGTGGGGTGCCATGTCTTTTTTCTACCACAGATGACTTGAAATTAACATTACCTCCTACAGTCACTGCAGCCTGCCACACTGGGGAAGTTAATAGCATCAGAAGAGTTTGAACTTGTGGAATGTTTCTATGACTGCATAGATTGAGCCACATTTCTATGACAAATCACTGAAATCTGAGAAGTCTAATTTATGACACAAATTCCTTTGTTTTGTGTGTCTTTCCCAACTCAAATTCAAATCAGAAAGTGTCTGGGTTGTGTAGTAACTTTAATCTAGCAGAACTGTGGGTGTTAGAGGGATGAAAAACAATTGCATGAGGTCTCCAGGGCTGGTCTACAATGACTCCAAACCCTAAATTGCTTATCCCTTGAACGTGGTTTACAGCAGCAATGGATCCTGGCAGAACTGTGTAACCAGCACTTAAATAAAGGGGAGGCAGCAAGACCTCCTGAATCAGTGGCATCTGTTCTGGGAAGGGCTGGCCCAGACACAGCCACAGCATGAAGGTACTGAAACCCACTGTCTCCTCCTAGAAACAGAATTGAAGGTCACAAAGTAAAGACCCCTGCAACCAGCACTGGCCTCTGATTAAAAATAAATCCTTTCATGCACAGACAGTGGTTTGAGAAGGGAAAATACTGAACTGCAGAGAACTCTTGGAGATCTCACTGCTGGGCACCTTGGAGAGGAAACACAAGCAGCATCAATTCAGGTAAAGCTCTACACCCCCAGCCACTGGCATTAATGTACAGAAGTGCTCCCTCTTCTCAAATTTACCTTCTTTTACAATAAAACTGACTTTAATGGTGCTTTTATTTGGGACATTGTGGAAGCAACTCAGTCTTAGGAATGACAGATGAAAGTCTGCTTGGTGTCACCAAGCCACCTCTGAAGCCAGGAATCCTGGTTCTCTGTAAACAGTTGGTGTTTTGCTCCAGTATGAGAATTAGCATCATTATTTCCAAGTGATGGGGGCTGCCACTGTCTCTGTCAGAATGATAAAACAAAGCACTGTGGTGTGGTCCTCCTACCCCTGGCAGGGCTAACAGACAGCAGAGATACTTGGGCACTTAGCAGACTCACTTCTTCCTTTAAAATGCACTAGAGGAAACCCTGGTAAAATACATTATATGAATGGCCCACATAACTTACTGCTATCACTTATAACTGAGAAGGAACTGCAAAGAAAGGAACTGATATTTATAGGGGTGAAAATATCCTTCTTTATTCCAAGGGTATGGCTCACAGTCCTATGAATCCTTTGAAGAAAACAGGTTTTCATAAAGTACCTGAAGCAGGGGTTTGAAAATGGAGAACCATTAAAAGACCTCAGCACCCTAAACTCCACATCAAACCAGAAACGTTCCTCATGAGCAAGTTAATATATAAATATACTTCATATCATATCTTTATTTCTGTGGAAGATCATTAAATTTCCAGGAAGTACTCAGTGCCTGCCTGGCACAGACCCGGCTGTGACCCTAACAGCAGCTGTAATGATCCCATCACAGACAGAATATTTTGCAGTATTCTACACAAATATTAATTCTGGTGCCAGCAAGTAGTTTTGCCTGGATTTTTGCTGCCTGGTGAATCCCATGTAAGTCACTCTTCCCTCGCTGCAGGCTGCCATCCTCTCCTTCTTGACCAGATACCCAGTGGATTATTTTTGTCTGAGATCACATAGTCCCAATGGTACAATTACACACTGACCTCAAAGACTTGCTTTTAAAATTACCCTTCTTTAGCAAACCCTCTGTCTAGTGGGTTGGGTGGTTTTCTTATTTTTTATTTTTATATCTAAATGGTTAAATAGTGGGTGTGGTTGGGGACAGAGGAAAAGAAGAAAGAGAAAGAAGCAGACAGAGCAAACAGTAGGGGAGACGGCTGTGAGGGTCACAAGTGCGCTCAGGAGGGGGAAGCCCATGTGCTCCAAGGAGAAGACACTTGGCTTCCTCTCTTTTCTCAGCAACATCTTATCCTGGAAGGTCAGTTCTTCCTGTCAACAAATGTCATTTCACTACAGAGACAGTAACAGTCCCTCTTCCTCATAGCTTTAACTAGGGACTTATTCATAAAGTACCTGAACTTAAACTAATTAAAACAAAAATCCAAGAGCAGTACTTGGAGAGGAGGGCTGCAAATGGTGCCCTGAGGTATTTGAGAAGAAGGCAACTGTCACTCAGGTGAGTGAGTCTGAGACCCTGCTCTGGGTGGGAATTCAATTGTGTAAGGCAGATGTGAACACCATCAGATTGGAAATTATCTCTGCATTTTTGGTAAAGTCCATGTTCCAGCTGTTTGGGAGAAGACAATCCTCTTCCCTGTGTTCTTCTGGCAGCTCCCCTTGGACACAGCATCTTTTCCGCTTCTCCACTTACTCCACCATTGCACTGGGGTGTTGCCCTGTGCTGTTGCACACCTGGCTTCACCCACATTTGCAGTGGCTGCATTTTATGGTGGGTGAACAGAATTTTGGTTTGGGGAGGGGGTTTTTGGTCAATTTTGTGAAAAGCTTTTGAAGCTTGTGAAACTGAAATGGACTTGATACCTGCTGGAAGAGACAATAGGCTGGGTAGCACAGCCTTGGCTGGGGCAGAAAGCAGTATCAGAGCTCCAGTTAAGTGATACCTCTAAATGCTGGCAAGGGACACAGTGATGATGAACAGGCACCTGTGTACTCGCCACTCCTCTCATTTGGGTTTAAGAAGCCAAGTCCACCTACCAACATTTGCTGAATAGAGTTTGTTTCATGAGTATCAGTCAGCAAGATGTCAGTCAAAGGTATTTATCTACAAAATAAAAAAATTCAAATTCCAAACTCTGCTCTTTTAATAAGCTCTGGTAAATTTGCTCCCTTTTACAGTCCTGGGGTCAATCAATTAGCAACTGCCTAGGGGAGAAACTTAATTAAGCTCAGATAACACAACTGAGGTTTCACCTCCTTGCCCTCCCTCTATACACATCCTCATTTACACATCTGGATAAAAGCTTTACTGCAAAGCCTGGAGAGAGCAATCGCTTCAAGCAGAGTCTCTGAGAGCACATCTGAGCTCCCAAAAAGCATTGCAAACTCTTGCATCATGCAGAGGCAGGAAAAAGCAAAGCAGCTAGGAAGTGAGAAGATCCACTCTGGCAAGCTGCTGCCACGGGGATAGGGTGTCACTGGGAACAACAAAAGGTGGTTTTAGGGAGGAAATGTGGTGCCACGACTTAATAGTCTTCCAGCAGAAGCAGGAATCCTAGTGCTGCTCTGATGGTGCTGCTCTTGCAGCAGGAGCGAGCCAGCCATTCAGGACTAGTCTGACAAATCTGGCTCCAGCTGCTCGACTTTATTAACGACAGAAGCCCTGGAGGGGTGGGATCCAGAGGCATCACAGTGATTTTTTTTCCCTTTCCTAAGCACAAAAGACAGAAGTGGAATGTAGCTGAGGAATGCTTCACCCTTGGAAGGGATGTAATAAATCTCCTTGGATGTGATATTTGGTTTATTTTGTGGGAGTCATTCAAAAGGAAAATGCAGATTGTGGGGCTTAGTGCTCAGCCTATGCTGGCAAAGGATCCCTGACAAAGAATGTCCATTGGCAGGGAATTTCCTGACTTTGCAAGTGAGCAAACGCCTCTTTCTCAGTTACTCTAAAAGCTGTTTTGTTATTATATAAAAGGTTCTGTAAAGCAGACAGTGATCGGTTCTACTCCAGATCCCCCAGAAGAAGGACAAGTAATCATCAGCCTTAATTGCAGGAGGAAGGATTTGTGCAGTGCTCAAGAAAGTGCTTTTTTCTCCAGGACGGTCTCCCGGGCCGCAGGGGGCTGCTGGGGAGGCTGCAGCATCCGAATCACTGGAAGCATTTAACACCCACCTCACACTGTGCTCATGGGTGACTCCAACTTGAAGAGGGGGGGAGAGCTTCAGAGACCTCCTGAAGTCCCTGCCAGCCCTCTAGCGATTATTACTGTATGATTATTATTTAATAGCAGGAGTTGCCACCTTTGGGATAGGAGCTTAAGGAGGATTCTTCTGTGCCAAAAGTCACTGGACCTAGGGATGTGTTTGCAGGCAGAGGTCAGGGAAGAAGGAAACCAGATGGATTGGATTTGCTGCAGCATAGGGCAAGGAAAAAGCCCAACGGTGGCTATAGACCCACCACAGAGCAAGATGACACCAGGCTCACTGACAGAGGTGGGTAGGGAGGAGTGAATGGATTTATCTTGGGTTCTCAGGTCTACCAGAGAACTCCTTGGGGAGGTCATGACAGAGGCCAGTTCAATGGCAGTAAGCCACCTGGGAACCCTAAACCAGGTTTAAAGGGGACATGGAAGGGAAGAGGAGCAGACTGTAGGGAGCCAAACAGAGCAGTCTGCAGCAGTTCCACCCTTGAGGGAATCACCACAATTGAAGGCAGAGGGGACAATCAGCCTTTGGGGGTATACAAACTATTTTTCCATAGTAAAGATGTAATTATTGCCAATGATAATAAAGTTCCAGGTGTGAAAAGTCCAAAGCCCTCCCACCTGCCTGTTTGGACAGAAGTGGGGTAGTTTGAGCAGGCAGAGCTGCCATTGGAGCACCAGGACATCTGGGGAGAGGTGGGAATGTGGTCCCTACACACACTCAGTGAACCCCAGAAACTGCTCAGGCTATGAGTGGTGGCATCACTGATAGAGACCACAGTTTAGAGGGGTCAGCCATGCAAGCCTTTGTCTTGTCACTCTGCTCATCCTCCAGAAATGCAATTTTGCTCACTCCATCAGGTTACTGGAGATTCTCTTTTCTCATCTGCTTATGAGAAGAGACCAAAAAGGATACCAGATGTTTGCTAAGATTTTGATTTCCTGAAATAGAACATGTTTGCAGCACTCAGTGGAGGGATGAAGGTCTCTACAATAGATTGTATGAGTCCTTCAGGTTGTTGCCAACCATTGTCACGTGCTGGAAATTACATTTTCAGTGTCTCCAGGCTTCTCAGGGAACACAAACATCTTCTGTGCTGCACCCTGTGTTTTCACATGGGGAGGAGGTGCCTGTGTGAAGCAAGTGACCTTATCAAGAAATTAGCACTCTTGGGTTATTACTAGGGCTGGACTGAGCACTTTGCTGCTGTTATCATTGCTATTGATTTTACATTTATAGAGAGCTGCAAATTTACACAGTACTTAATAAACACAAAATTTCCTGGACTGCAACTAGTGTAGGAGAACTGGGAGGCCTTTAAAAAAAACTCCACAACACAATTAAAAAAAAACCCCAAACAACAATTACATGATATTTCTATGTTATTTTTTCCACTACAATGGTAGGCTGAAAATTAGGGGAGCTGCTGCCACACTCCCATATGGCTACACACACATCAAGACATTGCAAGAGCAAACAGGTCTAACATCTTCCCAGACCTCATGGCAATTTTATACCATTTATCCTATTGACATCATCCAAAGTTTTAGACAGAGAGGTCTAATTGTGTTGGGTAAGAGTAAACCAGCAGAATGGGTTCTATGGGTTCTACTCTTGCTGTGCCGCTTAAAATTTCACCCAAGTTTTCCAAAGATGCAGCATTTTCCTTCTGTAAGAGTGGGGCCATGAGTCTCAGACTGCGATACAACATGGGACATTGCTGGACTGAGGTATCTGTGAGCAAGTAAGTGATAGTTGAATTAATTCCCTTGGGGCACAATATCATTATCACCACAAATATTTTGACTGTGGACAAATTATTTGTTCATCAGCTTAAAAATTAAACCCTTTTGTCTTGTGGGTTTTTTAAGAATATGTTTTTCCTAAAGGGACCTCTGAGAGCAGAATTAACATCCCCTATCACCTCCACCATACAGCCAAAAGTACCACTTTGTGTGACACTTTGTTATAGAGAGACTCAAAAGAAGGAAAAGGAATAGCCAACAATCATGGGGACAGGGAAGTTGGAAGATGCACAAGAAAAGTGGAAGTCACGCAGCCTTGACAAAAAGGAAAGGAGCACATGAATCCAGATAATCTCTGAGGAATTAAATAGGTAGATTGAACAATTCCTCAGTGAAAGCACTGAGTTAGGCTCCAGAGCTGAGTCATCACATATTGGTGATCAAAGGGGACTAGAGACAGCCGTAAGTTTAAGCCCAGTGTTTGGGAAGCACTCAGATAAGTGGGAAAAAAAAAGCCTGGAGGTGAATTTTGAGGGAAAAACGCCCAAATCCAACAAAACCCCTCCCAAAACAAAAAAGTCTTTAAATGTGGAGATGACATGTGGTACAGCAGAAACTCTGGCAGGAAACCCTGTGAGATACATGCTTCTGCCAAGAGTTTGGGTCGTCTGCTGCGAGTTCTGTCTTCAGCCTCTCCCAAGGAGTTAAAGTTCTGCCACTCTTAACTCACTGCTTTTGCTGCAGACCTGGCTGTGAATCAGGCACACTGCTCACGCAGTTTACCTTGGCAGGCTGTGAATGTCTACTGCGGGCTGCAGGGTGTGGACAAGTGTGCCCAGGCCCTTTCTGCACAGCTTCTCCATATTCTCTAGAGGCTGGCATGGATGAATGGCCCAGCCTTGGAAAATATTATCATCTCCCAGAGAATGCTGGTTCTGAGCTGTACCCAAAGGAAGCTAGGCAGCACTCAGGGGAAAATTTAATAAGCAGCTGGGTGAGACTCCCTGGGCTCCACACAGCCGAAGCAGAAACCTCCGCTTTTGAGAAGTTCACCTGAGAACATTCCCTTACATCCTAGCCTTGACACTGGGCTTTCAGTCCAATACATGCCTATGTGCCATACACAGTGCCACCTAACAGATATTTTGAATGCTAGGCATGTGTGGATGTAGCATATTTAGTCTGCCTCTTCCACCAGGCTATCCCAAAATACTTGCCCAAGCCTTAACAGCTTGACACTCCAAGGTCCCACAGAATTCCCCCATGCACTGCTCCTAGCGAGAAGGACCCACAAAGCCAAATGAAGCTCTGCAACCGCCTTTCCAGGTATCTTCTGAATCTCTTACGTAGAGGCGAAAGGCTGTCTGTCCAGTTCTATGATCCCACAGAGAATTGCATATTGTTCAAAATACAAATTTTTCATCTGTATGTGACTGCCTATCTTAGGAAAACAATCGTGAGGGCTAAGCCACAGTGGTTCTGCTGTGTACAATGCTGCTGCAGAGCCCTTGCCAGTGTTCTCCACTGAACATTTCAACTTCGCTTTAACCCACCATTGCTCCATCTGTACATCTTAATGCATCTGCCAGGCATAGATCATGTGATTCGATTTGGAGTTTTTTTACATGGGCCAATAGATATCAGAGTCTGTATAGGAGCATATACAAGTTATTTTCAGCTCATCTGTGACATCCAATTCCACCCACCAGGCTTGCAGAGATATATAAATCACAAAGGTGTCTAAAATAACAGGCCTGAAGGAAACATCTGTCACCTCCAAAAGCTTGTGAGGGAGGAGGATGAAGCATTCAACTCCACAACTTACTATATTTTCTTTTAGCTCTAGGAAAGCAGAGAGCAGCAAGTCTTTCTGACACAGCCCAGATGCCCTGGCAGTTGGATATTCTCATTTTCTTCACACTGCATTTGACCTGTGAGCGTAACACAGGCAATACTGAGATGATCAGCAATTTGGATGACATCTGTGCCACCTCACCCTTATCTTCAAAAGAAATGGATTGCTTCAGTTCCCTTTTGTTTCTGCGGGGTTTTTTCCCTCAAACTGACTGGTGTTTGGCCCTTTGCACCCGATCTCTTAATCAAAGGAAAACAGAATTTGCTGTGCTGGAATCTACTGATGGCTGCTCTAGTCCTGAAACCTGCCACGGCCTGCGCTAGTGAAGCATGTGGGCCAGAGCCTTGCCTAGGCTACACACGTTCCCCTTTCTACGGGAAAAATCAGGAAGAGCTGTGAAGTTGATAATTTGCTCTCACTCTCGCTCCTCCTTTTGAAGGGATCTATCTTCCTTCTTGGACCCCAACTCCACTCACTCTTCTCTGCTCGTCCTAGTGAAGAAAACCGCAATGGAGCAGCATAAGAAGACGGAAGGGATGTCTCGGCGGCCCCGGGCGCCTCAGCCGCGCGGCCGCCATGAACCGCGCCCGCCCTACGCGCGCTGACGAGGCGCCGCGAGGGCAGCGCGCGGCCCGGCCCGGCGCGGCGCTGCCCCCTGGCGGCGGGCGGGCGGCACTGCCGCGTCCGTGTCCATATCCGTGTCTGTCCGCGTCCGCGTCCGTGTCCGTGTGCTTGTCTGTGTCTGTCCGTGTCCGTGTCCGTGTCCGTGTCCGCGTCCGCGTCCGCGTCCGTGTCCGTGTGCTTGTCTGTGTCTGTCCGTGTCCGTGTCCGTGTCCGTGTCCGTGTCCGTGTCCGTGCCCGCGTCCGCGTCCGTGTCCGTGCGTGTCTGTCCGTGTCCGTGTCCGTGCCCGTGTCCGTACGTGTCTGTCCGTGTCCGTGTCCGTGTCTGCGTCCATGTCCGTGTGCTTGTCCATGTCCGCGTCCGTCTTTGTCTTCGTCTTCATCTCTATCTCCGTGCCGTGCCCCTGTTTGTGTTCTTGTCCATGCCCGTGTCTGTGTTCATGTCCGTGCCATAGTCATGTCCTTGGTCATGTCCATGCCTGTGCCGTGGCCGTGCCCTTGTCTGTGTCTGTGCATGTGGCCTTATCGGCAGCGTGGCCTTGGCTGTGCTGTGCCCATGGCATTTTGGCTGTGGCCGTGTCCACGGCTGTGCCTGTACTGTGGCTGTGGCCGTGTGCCTTTCTGGCGATTGCTGTGCTCATGACCATGGCTTTTTGTCCATGGTGTGTCCTTGTCCACGCCTATGCTGTGGCTGTGGCCGTGACCGTGGCTGTGACCATGGCAGTGTCCTTGTCCATAGCTGTGCTGTGGCTATGACTGTGGCATGGCAATGGCGGTGGCCTTGTCCATACCATTACTGTGGCTGTGGCCTTGTCTGTGCCTGTAATGCGTCTGTGACCGTGGCCATGCTGTGGCCGTGTCCTTGTCCGTGCCTGTGGCCATGCTGTACCCATGCCCGTGCCATAGCCGTAGCCATGGCCGTGCCAGCGTCTGCACCACGTGCTCCGTGAGTGCTGAGCCAAGCCTCGAGAAGCCAAGCCTGTTTCTGTAGAAAAACCTAAAGGACGGACCTGCGGGCCGGGACATAAAAGGGGAGTTGAGTATTCCCTCCTCCGATGTATCGCACACCCCCACAAACTACCGGTGATGTTTTCGGAAAGTTTGCGCAATTTTTCCTGTAAAACCCGCCGGTCTTTAACGTCTTTTTAGTCAGAAAAAACCCCCAACAGCAAACAACCCAAACCCAAGCGCCCCTCGTGTGCCGCGGGTGCCCGAGCCCCGGGGCGGTGATGCCGAGCTGGAGCAGCGGCGCCGGGCGGACCCGGGCAGCCCCGGCGCGCGGAGCCGCGCGCACCCAGTGTGGCCGCCAGAGGGCGCCGCCGCCGCGGCCACGGCGGGCCAGGGCGGGTCCGAGTGCGCCGCCGTGCGCGCTCCCGCGGGCAGCGAGCGGCTCCGGGGGAAAGCGCCGGGAAGAGCGCTTCTCCCGGTTCACGGCTTCGGATGAGCTCCGCGCGGCGGAAAGCCTGCCCAGCCCTTATCCCGAGCTGTCCATTCCAGCAGAGAGGAGCTACCTTCCCTCCATCCCTAAGCAAGGCCGCGGGAGAGAAGTCCTCGAATGGCTGCTCTGGCTTAGCGGCCGCTTCTTCAGCTCGAGGTCAAAACATACTGGTTTCACTAAGCCATCCAAGAGGGAAGCTTTCTTTGGGAGACATGGGACAGAGACGATACTAAAGCTGCCTCTTATAGGAGACGTCATTGTGTAGGGGTTCCTGTACAGGTTTGCATCACTGCACTGATAGATGAGCACCAGCCTTGTCCAAATGCCAAAACAGGTCCAAGACGTAAACACGGAGGAAGAAACTGAGGATGTAATTACTTGTCCAAGTTGACTGTTTCCCTTCTGAATAAAGTTGACTGTAACTCAGAAGAGCGGTTCAAATGGTAGAGCTGATTTTCACTGGCAGCTTGGCCACTAAGTGGAATGTTGTGAGCAGCGTGACATTTCATGCCAACTGTAAACTTGCTGAGAGGTTGGGGAAAGACCCAACACCGACCCCCCAGTAGTCAGGCTATACTGGTGGGAGTTGCTAGCTGGCAGCTGGTTCCAGTCTGTCTCTGCTGCCCTGGCAGCAAGGTGACAGTGTAGTGAGAAGTGCTCCTGCTCACTGTGCGTCAGTATGTTGATGGTGTCATGTCATCTGTTCCCTGCAGGAGCCTGAGTTTGCAGTGCAGAAGGATGGGATAAGTGAGGAATTAATTCCTTCCACTTTTGCAATCTTTTGACTTATGTTCTGAATTGCATCAAACACCTACTTTTTGCAAAACCACCCAGTATTTAAAACATAATCCAAACAAAGCTAGAAAGCTAAAATTCAGAGCTTACCCAACTTAGCTCCCCACCCTTGTAAAAACTAGGATTTTTAAGGGATTCATAGTGCTTGGCTAAAGGGAAAATCCCATATTCAAGAAGTGATCAAAGTTGTATCAGATAGAGGATAATTAGAACATGGGAAGTTTCACAGACATTAGTGTTCTTGGTGACAGCAGATTGAACTAGCAAATATACATTTGACAAAGTGATGTAAACAGTAGCAGATCACCTTGATCAGATGGAGAGAAGGAGCTGCATAAGGGCATCCTTACAGATTCTTCACACGTGCAAGAGCTGATTGCCAGTGCCATTGCTGTGTCAGTATCTTTAATGTTTTATCTTTGATGTTGGCTCAGCACACTCTAGGACCTGCGGTTTCTGCATAGAAGTAGCTCTTTAGGCTGCCTTGGGTTGCCAAGCTGTCTCCAGGTCATTCAGAGGAAGGAACATTCATAGAAACAGAAGTGGAAATCAGTGGAAGGTCTATAAAGTGATGCAAACTTATGAAAAATCTGCAAGAAATATGGCAGTGAAGCTGAACACACTGAGTTTGTGTATTGCATTTGGTAGGAAACTACACAGAAAATTGTCTGTATATAAGCTGGGAAATATAAAGAATTATAAAATGCATGTCAGGGCTGAGCTGTCTGCTCCAGAGAGAGCATGGGCAGAGCATTCCCAGTTACAAGGGATTGCAGAGACTGCAATGAAGTGCAGCAAATGGAGCATCAGACACAGAAGACTTCAGTCTGAAGTCCAAATCATGGACACCAGAGCTGAAGGTGTTAAAGATAGAAACAGGAAGCTGCTCAGGAGCAGCTTATCCTGGAGCAGTTCACCAAATATCTTATCCCTTTTAATAGACACTCCACAGGCAGTTTCTCAGTCATAGTGCATGCTTATTTAAAAGGAGAAATATCTGGGTAATTGGTAAGTTCTACTGGAGATGTAAACTAAGTTTAAAAAAATATATACTGAACAAAGACATAGATTCTAATGAGCTTCTGGTGACTGCAGATTTTGATTTGGTTAAAAAGTAGTCAGAACCAGAGTCTGGAGAAATTTATCCCTGGAAGGTTGTTTGGGGTTTTTTCCTGCCTACAACAGTACCTGATTACTGTTTCTGATACTATAATTTCCTTTGATAAGCAAATTCCCTCAAACAGCAGTCAGCCCTAATATATCCTTCTTCTTTTTCCATGTCCTTGGTCACATATTGCTTGCTGTGCAAAGTGCTAAATGGCTCTTGGAAAGTGCTAAGAGGGTGTTGTGAAAGGGCTAAGCTGAGTTGCACAAACAACTGCCTGTACAGAGAAATAGTCCTATTGATAGGTGGTGCTAGGAGGCCCAGCAGCAGCCTGGTTGAAGACCCTTCTTTTGACAAGACTGGAGAACTGAACTTCACAGTTGTCTTCTCAAGATAATTTAAATGAGACCTTTTCATCTTGTGAAAGTGAAGGTTTCTTTGACCCTAACTAAAATGAAACCACTGAATGCTTTGTCAGAAATATTTGACAAGATCAATATGTTCCTGCTAACCAGGTCAAGTTCATCCTCTTTGCTGCTCCACCAGAAACCACCTCAGCCATCAGTCTCAGCGTTTGGTAATTCTCAGAAGTGAAAAGCAGTTCCTGGAAGAGGATGGAAAGGAAGGCCCTGATGTGAACTTGTCTTCTGAAGCCCCAGAAAAAGTCAGGAAGAGTCCCAAAGTATCCATACTGCAAAGAGGCACCGAGTTGCCAATGCCAGTACAAACATTTCCCAGCTAATCACCATTGTCTGGCAATTGGCAGAAAGAAAAAAATGGACTGATGTGTTTTACTTCCTCCAACAAATGGCAGCATGCTGGGGCCACCAATAAGCATTATCCAGTGTATAAACTGCAATCTACAAGTAGAGGAGATGCTCCACCATGCAACAATCCCCTTATTGACAAGAATGTTTCAAGAAAGAGGAGCAGATGGGGTCTTTCAAGTAAAGCAGTTTCCCTGGTGAACCAGCTCAGTCTGAGGTTGCAGCTTGTTTGTCTTCATAAGTGTTGGAAGATGTGGGTCTTGCCCGGTGTGCACATGAACTGGGATCACAAGACACCCCTTTGCACTGTTAGTCACTGCCACTTAGGGCGCCTCTGTGACACTGGGCTGTCGCACATGGATTTACTCCAGGGAATGCTGACATGGACTGGCTTCCAGCCCGAGTACGCAAACACTTGGTGACTAATTGGTAAAGTTACTTATTTTAACGCTAACCCAAAAGATTTGCAAAAAACAACTCCTTCTTTAGTTAGTGATTATTTTGTTTATTTTATGGGGTGCTTCAGATTCTATGCATTTCTGTATAAAATAGATGTTGTATCATGAACATTGAGGGCTGCCTTGATAATTGTTTTAATTTTGTAATTAAATTTTTGCAATTACTGCAGGTTAGATGCTTGCTAATACATTTAAATCAGTCCAATGAATTGGGTTTTTATACTAACAACACATTTTGAAAGCACATGCTTCCCTTAAGAAGCACAGCATCTGTAACTGTTTTACTGAGCTATTTGGGTTTGGAAATGTGTTTATTATGAAAAATGCCACAGAGCCCTATGTAGTGTTTGCCATATAAGCTATTTATAAGGCAAGCTATTTATAAGGAAAGTCATTCATAAGGAAAGTTAGTTAGAGTTATTTATAAGGAAAAGCTAGGCTCATCTCATTTTATAGTTGGAGATGTTGTGGCACAGGGGCAGGTGAAAAGTTTCCCCAGTGTCATGCAGCAAGTCTGATTAGTCTCAACTCCCACTGCCTTCCCACCCATCCCTCTGCCTGCTCAGCCACCATGCTCTTTGTTGCTCTCTGCCCCACTCCGTAGCAAATAGGATAATTCAGTTTTCTCACATCCTTCCAGCTATGGTCTATTGCAGGGGACATAGCTTCCTAAGTAATGATGGATCTCCATAGAGCTTCACAACTTTCCATCTTTTATGAGAACCCTATGTTTCTTGATTGATTTTCAAGACCAATATACACCTGCTAATCCAATTTAATCCAAAAGAAAGGAGATACTAGTCAGTAGATTTTGCTAGTGGAGGTTATCAAACCCATATTTGTCACTCACCATTAAGCAGGCTTTTCTTCTCCTGGTTGAGAAACAGGGTGAAAAACTCAGTGAGTTTCAGAATTTTTCTGTGGTTTTGGTTGTACTGTTTCCTCAGTGAAATTCAAACTGTGAAAACATGGAGGAAAATATTGTCAATTCTTTTCCCCATTTCAATCACAACAGGTACTAGTAGCTACTGAAACTAAAAATGTCCACATGGATATAGGCAGGCAAGCAGGGGCTGCTTGCACTGACAAGGATATAGGCACTTTATATTGCCTCCTGGAAGCTTCCCAGGATCTCCTCACCAGGATGTTTAGAAATGGCTCAATGGGAAAAGCCGGGGACATAATTCATGTTCTTTTACTCTCAGCTGCCACAGGGTTTCTCTATAACTTGGTAGGTAGGAGGAATTTGCTCTTCTTTCACTCTCAAATTTAATGTTGCCATCTGAGGGGTTTAGGGCAAAATAAATAATTTTGTCTTCATTTTTGTCTTCATTTCATAGCTCAGCCGTGGCCACCCTGAGCAGGTGCCTTGAGCTTGTTTCCATCTGCATCCTACATTCACTGCCCACTGTCAAGCCTGGTCATACCTACAGCATCCAGGGATGCTGTAGGTCACAGCATGGTGAAGGACACTGTGCACAGCCACCTGTGTAGGTCTATGACTTCATGCCCTTATGCCTAAACTGTCACTGTTGAGCCGCTAGCAGAGAAGAAAACCCAGATTCTCAGCATGGCATAGAAAAGAGAGCTTTATTATTTTGATTCCAACTTATATAGACTTTTCAGAGGTCACCCGGATTGGTCAGTCAGAAACCTCCCCCTAGGCCTGATTGGCCAGGCCTGAACTGTCCAAATCTTGAGACACTGTTTTAATAACATCCAAACTTTATCTTTGTTTATAAAACAGAGGAAAAAGTTCTCATGGGAAAGACCTGTGCTAGCCACACTAAATGGCAGGGGTTTTCAGATCTTCCTAGGGTCTCTGTTTTGAAGCAGAGACCTCTTTTTGTCCCACTCCAGCAGTCAGTGGGAAGCCAATGGTTACTATGTCATTCTGTAGTCCTGCCCCTCTTAAACAAGCCTTAAAACCTCAAAGCCTCTTCTCAGGTTTGCTGCTGGGCTGTGAAACCCTCCATTTGTGCCTGTCATTCCCCAGGCCAGGAAGAGCAAACTGGTCATCTGCTGCATTGTGCACCTAGCACCCCACATTAGCTCAGCCTTTTTTTTGGAACAGCATCATACTGTTGACTCCTGTTCAGTTCATGGCTGACACCCCAAGCTGCCTTTTTGCAGTACTGCTGCCTGGCTACTTATTCCCCATTTTCTCTTTGTGCTTTTGATTTCTTCCTCTTAAGTGTAGCACTTTGCACTTTTCTTTACTGAGTCGTTGATTTTCTCCAATTTAGCAACATCATTTTGAATTCTCAGTCCATCCGCCAAACTGTTTGCATCCTCTCCCAGCTAGATGATGTCTGCAGATTTTATGAGTACTCTTTATTCCCTCGTCACAGGTTGTTAATGAAAATACTGCATAAAATGGATTCCACACAGATGTTGGAAGGATCCCATTTGAAAATTCCTCTAAGTCTGACAAAGAACAATAGATAACTGGATTTTAAAGCTATTTTTTAACCAGTCATGCACCTACTTTATGAGAATTTAATCTAAACTGTATTTTCTTTGTTTGCTTAGGAGAGTGTCGGGTGGGATTGTGTTCAAACCTTGTAAGAATCAAGATGAATGACAACTGTTACTTCCTCCTTACCTGCAAAGAAAGGTGTGTGGGGCCCACACTGACCTAAGCTGAGAAAGATATTTTTCTACAGGCTTAAACTGCTTTATCAGTTTCCAATCTTCAGTTCAATTGCTGCAATTTTGCGTGTAGCCACAGCCTGAGTAATTGTCTCCAGTGTCTCCATGATTAAAGCTCATTCAAAATTCCAGCAAGCTTCAATAAAACATTTTCCTCCCTTGCTACAACAATATATAGTCAAAGATCAAGGATTTTTTTTATAATTCCAAATTCAGTGAGGGAGAAGTTGGCACTAATACACATGTAGCAGCAAAAAACGCCTTTGCAAAACCACTAAGATGTAGGTAGATTCTTGAAGACATTTCCTACTTTGTAAAATCCACATTCAAGAAAGCATGCTGATGTGTGCTAATAGCTGTGTATCCCCTCAGTCTAATGATTTTAATTTATGTACTGTTCTGTACTACTATGAAGTTCCTGATGCAATCAGTATCATTGCAAGAAAGTAAAGCTGTTCTTGCAGATGAGTTGCAAATACTCATTAGCCATCAGATGTTACATGAGACAAGCATTTGCTATATCCTCATTATGCACTTTTTTGTGCTGTTTATTGGTCACCTCTGTGCTTAATAGCCTCCATCACTCCAGCATCTAAGCAACTTGATCCCACATACACTTGTGTTAAATAGTGGACCACCTCTCAGAGACCAGAGACCCTTTTTTTTTAGTACTTTATCTGAAGGAATGAATGGTTATGATTCTGTAATATTGGAAATGACTAATCCAGTGTTGTAAATGGGATAAAGGGAAATGGCATGTATTTTGAGAACAAACAGTAATCATTGACACAGTAATTTGCATCCCTGGATGTTCTAATAATGACTAAGAATCACTTCCCCTTGTTTGCATAAGGAAGAGGAGGCAGAGAAATCCAGTGATTTGGCTAGTGCACCACCAGCAAGCCACTAGAAAAAAGAAGATCTGAACGTAGATCGCTTTTCTTGCACTTTGTTTTCCTGTTTACTGCAACATGTTTGAAATACAGCATTACAACAAGTGTGATCCCTTTCAGTGCTAAAATGAATGTAAGGGCTTCCCTAGTTCATGCCAGAAATAGTCAATAAGAATTGGTCAAGACTGTGCTGGATTTGAGAGACATGGGGCACAGTGTGTTGCCTTCAGAAGAGCTGGCTTGGATGGGTGGCTTGGAATTCCTGACAATTTACATATATTAAGTGACAGGAGCCTCAATCTGTGCTGTCTTGCTGATGGAGCTAACAGATTTTTGCTGCCAAAGGAAACTTTCTGCTCTTCAGAAACTGATTGCAAAGGACCAAAGTATATTCAGTGGCCCTTCTGCTTCACAACAAACTTACATGAATTTAAAGGGAGGGTTCTCACTATGAGTGGATCCTAAGGGTGTATTTGTACAGAGAGCAGCAGTGCACAAACATTTCTAGAAAGGCAGCCCCCTAGAAGTCAGACCCACTGCATCAGAGGGATGGAGTGTTCACAAGCTGAAAAGCAAATATGTTTAATAATGTCTTAATTTTTAGAAGAAAATTAAGCACCTGAGGTACAATTTACTTTGTACTAAATAAAGGGAGTGCAAAATACCATCAGTAGGACTGGTGATAGCATTCTAAATTGTCTTTGAATTTCACACTGGCTGCATACCACAGGACATGGGTAAATACCAGTTAATACAACCTTTACTTAGCTTCTCCTGACAAATATAAAGGGTGAGGCAGTCTCACACTGACATATGGCCAGATATAGGCAAGATGTACCTAGAAAAGGTAATCACTCTTTATCATAACTATTTATTTTCATGTGGGTAGGGGTCCAAAGAGAAGAGCAAAATGGGTAGAACTTACAGACTTCACAGTTAAAGAATACGATTATCTTTAACAAGGGTCTGTCTAGCACTTCTCTCCAGTTAGCAAAGCTAAACATGGGGATTAGACTTTACTGAATACATGAGGTAAGAGTTATTTGGAACTGTGTAGGGTTTAGTTACAAGAAGCAAAGGGCAGAAAAGCAGAATATCTAGCTGCTTGATACATCTCAGGCTGAAGAGAAGGACCAGAGCTGGTGAGGGCCAGGCTCTCCTGCCAGAATGGCCACCCTGGCTCACCTGTGGGCAAGAATCTTCACAGAAGGGGGAAGGCTGGAAGAGACCCCTGGAGGTGATCTAGTCCAACCTCCTTGCTCAAGCAGGGTACCCGAGAGCACTTTACTCAGAATGGTGTCCCAATGGCTTTTGAGTATCTCCAGGAAAGGAGACTCCACAACCTCTCTGGAGAACCTGTTCCAATGCTCGGTCACCCACACGGTAAAGTTATTTCTCATGTTTAGATGGAACTTTCTGTGTTTCCATCTCTGTCCATTGCTTCTTGTCCTGTTGCTTGGCACCACCAAGAAGAGCCTGGCTCCATCCTTTGACACCCTCCCTTCAGATAGTGCTAGACAATGATGAGGTCCCCACTCAGTGGTCTCGAAGCTGAACAGGCCCAGCTCCCTCAGCCTTTCCTCGTAAGAGAGATGCTCCAGTGCCTTATTCATCTTTGTTGCCCTCCACTGGACCTGATCCAGGAGTTCCATGTCTCACTTGTACTGAGATGCTCCAACTGAGGCCCCATCAGGGCTGGGTAGAGTGGGATCACTTCTCCTGACCTGCTGGCAATGTTCTTCCAGATGCCCTCCCAGATACCATTGGCCTTCTTGGTCACAATGGCATTGCTGGCTCACGGACAGATTGTTGTTCACCAGGACTCACAGTTCCTTCTCTGCAGAGCAGTGTTCCAGCAGGTCAGACCATGTCATCTTTCCAGCAGGTCAACTTCATGTGTTTCATGTTTCATGTTTCATTTGTTTCATTTCAGAAAACCTCAACCAGTTATTAATGCCCAGCCTGAAGCCCACCTGACAGGTGTGCTATACCCTCCTGCTCTTTGCCTTTACCTTAGAGCAAAAGTGCTGCGGGAGGTTGTGAGGTCTCTTGTAAGCAAATAAACCTGTTCTGCTGTGTGATTGGCACCCTTTGGGCACCACTGCAATAAAGATGAAGGAATATTTGTTTACATTTGAGTAGGAGATCAGAAGCTTGCTGATTCTGACTCATTGTCACAGTGCTAGATAACTAGGAACAGCCTTATCTTTTCTACTGCGTTTTCCAGTTGTTTTATTTTGGTTTTTTCTCTCCCCCTACCATGTCTGAGAGTTTTTGTGACTCTTTAGTTCTTCTCTCTGGTTTTGCTTCCCTGGTCTCATTTCCCTTTTACTTTCTTCCTACACACTTCACTTATTCTTCAGCTTTCCCTGTGGCTTGTTCTCAATTTCTCATTGTAAGTCCTTCTTTTCAGGCTTGTCACCCTCAAAGGAGTTACCAAACCGCTCTTCCCACAAATAGAATGTGAGTTGGAGACTTTTGCACTGGAGAGGGGCACTGGCAGGAAGAGAAATCTGGGAACCAGGGAAGTTTCAAGAGAGAAAGGAAAAGGATGGAGGAAGAGGAAGGCAGGAAGGGATACTCACTGAGATACAGGCAGCAAAAAGGAGAGGAAATAAAAATGTCAGGGAAGGATGGGGAGAAAGAGATGGGAAGCTAGGAAAGCACATACACAAGAGCAAGGGGAAGTAGAAGGATGTGAGAGAGAATATGTGTTAGGAGACAGGAGAGAAGGGAGATTTCATGAAGGAGAGTAATTAAACGTAGAAGTATTCTTGCACTTAGGTCTGAGAGGAAAGAGAGGGGATAAAGTAGGAATGAGAGAAAAAAGAAGGAATGAAGGAAAAAAAGAAATTTAAGTCCTAAAATAGGTGTGTCCATGAGAAAAAAAGTAGCTAGAAAATAAAAGACAACAATCTTAGACCACAGCATGAAAAAAGGTGAAGATTAAACAATCTCTCTTGGGGAAAGAAAGAAATATGGAAGGAAAGGAAAAGAGCCTCGTACTATTTCAGATTTCCTTCTGGGACAATCCTACCTTGCAGTGGAAAATCCTCCCACTTCCCACCATGAGCTCCCATGCCTGCATCATTTCAAAGCACATCTACAGGGCAGTAGTATCTTATGCCAGAGAGTCCAAAATCATGGTATTGTTCATCTATCTAATGATAACCATTTTAGTATCACCATTGATAAAACAAAAAGCCTCTACATTTTTCAGTTGCATAGCAGAGGAGCTGGACAGACTAGCTGTAGAGGCAGATTCCCCACCCAGCAGTTCACTCCATCAACCAAAAGTGAAACACAATTAACTAACAAACTAAAAATCAGAAAAAAAAAAAATCTGTACTGCTTCTGCAGCTGCCTGATGGTGAAAAGAAGCCATATCGATGACAGAAGGAGATAATCCACTGACAGCCGGTTATGCCAGTAAAGATAAATAAACACAAGCTATTTGATCCCTTCTAAGGACTCCACAGTAGAAGGGGACTAACTTCCTGTCCCTTAGCATTTTACTATTAGCTGAAAAACATTTGTTTCTGGGGAATAATTAATTTCTTTCAGTTCTGGGTGAAAGTAGAATTGCTGAGGGGTGTGGTGGTCTCTGGAAATGGTTTTATGTATTTTGACATTTTCCTTGAATATTTCTCTAAATCTGTAGAGGAGGCATTTCTTCTCCAGGAAGGCAAGTAGAGTTTGAGGTCTCTCATTTTATCCATCAAGGTTAATATCTAGTCTTCTCATCTCTGCCAGGAGGCATTCCTGAAAGAATTTTAAACTTTTGAGTGAATTCTCCGGAAGTATCCACTGATATAATTATTCCATGACCCTGTAAGTTCAGTTTTGCTCACACTGAAGCTCTAGAAAGCAGAAAGTATCCCATGCAAGCAAGGGAAGACATGGTTCATGTGAAACTAGGGAGTTAAAAATATATTTTGCCAAGTCTCAATATTATATTTAGTAGTGCTGTCGTTGCCATGGTCTAAGGATAAAGAAGGGCAAGTTGTGAAGGTAATATATATATTATGAAATCAACCAGTATTGCTGAAAAACACAAACAGGCTTAGAAGCTTCTAAGCTCAGGCTTAGAAGCCACAAGCCTTTCCTTAGGTCCAAACTGGAAGCTTCAAATTTCACACAGATATTTGTAAATACAGATTGATTGTTTTGTAACATGCATCGCTTCTCTTCTGAAGTGCTGTGCATAGGACATTTCCCCTTCATATGTTCCCTCAGAAATAAGGGATCTGCTGCTCTTCTAAGTATATATGATTCAGGGAGAAGGGTTTGGAAAAAGGGGTGACTTTTCAGTGCCTGCCAGTAGCACCTGAGGTCTGCTAGCAAAATAGCCCCTGCAGCTCCTAGTGGCCATCCTTTTTCTCTTGTGCACATCAACAGAAACAGTGGTACTTCATACACATCACCAAGCCATTTACAAATAGATGTGCTCATGCCTGGAAATAAACTCTCAAGACTCTGATGCTTTCTGAACTCTCCCCTCTCCTTTCTCTTCCTCCTCCTTCTCTTCCTCCTCTATGTAGCAGTGGCCCCTAGTGGAAGCTGCTGTGTGGGTTGGCCCTGGTCTCCACCGCTCCAGGGAAGAGGCTACCTGGGATGGAAGTGTGCTGCTGGATGGCCACAAACCCACTGCAGGGGCCGATCAGAGCCACACCAGGCACCAGCACAACTGGGCAGTCCCCAGCTCCTGCTAGTCCCCTAGCTCCTGCCTAGCACCAGCTGCCTGGGAACAGTACTTTAAGTGGTGGAGATCAAAGATCAAGCCGTTTTGGTTTAGTGGGGATGTGCAGTCCATTTCCTCCACAACTTTCAAACAGCCCCCTTATGTGATTCCTCTCAGAACAGTGTTTTTATTAAAAGATAAACTGCCTCTCATTCCAAAAAATGTGATATGAATGACAATGTAAGACCTGTTTTTATTCTCAGAAGAAAAAACCCCAACCCACAGTACAAGAAGTTTCACTTTATTCAAGTGAAGAGCAAAGTCTGTATACCATTGGCACTCATGAATAGAGAAGCCTCTTGCACTGATTTTTTTCTCCTTCACTGAAGTATTACTGCTTCCTTTACTCCTGAACTCATAAAAGTGACAACACTGAAGGAGACCAAAGGTGCACCATATAGAGAAAGTCTTTCTCTGATAATGTCCCAACTCAGATATTTAAGTAGGACTGTAAGAAATGGGATGTATCCAGAAAGATCTTCCACCTGTGAGCCTCTGGCAATCAGTGGTAAAAGTGCTTGCTGAGTCAGATGTTGCATCCTTCAGTAGATTTGTTTCATGCCTTTCTGAATACATTTTTACTATCAGGATCCATGAAATCTTGCACCAACGAATTCCAAATGTGATTATGCATTGTGCAAAAAAAGTATTGCTTTTCGTTTGTTTTAAACATTGTCTAATCATTTCACTCAGTGCCACTTACTCTTGCAACTTGATGGTGAACAATTGCTCCCTGTTTTCCTTCTCTATGTTGCTCTCCCTTTAGCAGGCCTTTTATGTTCCTTCTCAGTGTTCTCTTATTTCATCAGGAAAATCCTAGTCCCCATGTTGGTTTTCTTCCTCAAGGTGAAAGTTATTCCCTATGTCTTCTGTTGCCTTTCTAATTCTAACATATCTTTTTTGAAACAACATCCTTCAGCTTGCTCTGAAGGGGTGGGCACATAATGGCTTCATAAATAGACAAAATACAAACTTCCAATGAAATTTATAGACTTTGGATAACTTCCAACTCCTTGTTTAACTACCTGGCTGATGGCAAGCACTGAGTGAATGATTTCAGGAGCCCCACTGATATTACCAATGAGACTAAGGTGACCTGGAACTTTGAAATGTTTTCAAACTATCATAGGCTTTTATTGAAATTCAATATGGTGTTTCCACGTCCACTGTGAAACAAACAAATTATGTCATGTCATGATTGTCATGACCTGAAAATCATGGAATAATCATATGGAGAAGATTATTCTGGGAGTTATTGAAAAACATCTGAAAGACAACATGATTATCACAGCCAGCACAGGTTCATAAGGGGAAAGTTCTGCTTGTCAAACTTAGCTTCGTCTTATAACAAGGTAACCCACCTGGTTGATCAAGGGAAGACAGTTAAAGCAATCTTTTTGGATCAGTAAAGTTTTTGATACTGTCTTTCACAGCATCCATCTGGACAAAATATTCAGCCCACAGTTGATGTGATGGGTAAGCAACTGGCTTACAGGTAGGGCATGAAGGGTTACAGTGGATGGGGTGACATCAGACTGGTGACCTGTCACTACTGGAGTTTTGCAGGGTCCCATCTTGGGGCCAGTGCTCATCAACATCTTCATTAACAAACTGGATGCAGGACTTGAAGGCATACTAAATTAGTTTGCCAGTGATACTAAAAATTGGGAGGAGCTGTTGACCCCCTCGAAGGCAGGAAGGCCCTGCAGAGAGACCTTGACAAATCAAGGGCTGGGCATTCACCAACCATATAAAGTTTAACAAGGGCAAGTGCCATATTCTGCACCTGAGATGGGGCAACTTTGGATGTGTGTACAGACTGGGGAATGAGGTGCTGGAAAGCAGTGCCATGGAAAGGGACCTGGGGGTCCTGGTCTGTGGCAAGTTGAACATGAGTCAGCAGCACCCTGGCAGCCATGAGGGCCAAGTGTGTCCTGGGGTGCTTCAGGCACAGCATCGCCAGCTGGGCAAGGGAGGGGATTGTCCTGCTCTGCTCTGCACTGGGGCAGCCTCAACTCAGTCCTGTGTGCAGTTTTGGGCGCCACAATGTAAGAAAGATATTAAACTATTAGAGAGCGCCCAAAGCAGGGCCATGAGGATGGTGAAGGGCCTGGAGGGGAAGCCATATGAGGAGTGGCTGAGGTCACTTGGTCTGTTCAACCTGGAGGAGACTGAGGGGAGACCTCAGTGCAGTTACAGCTTCCTCATGAAGGGAAGAGGAGGGGCAGGAACTGATCTCTTCTCTCTAGTGACCAGTGACAGGCCCCGAGGGAACGGCCTGAAGTTGTGTCAAGGGAGGTTTAGGTTGGATATTAGGAAAAGGTTTTTCACCCAGAGGGTGGCTGGGCACTGAACAGGCTCTCCAGGGAAAAGGTCACAGCACCAAGCCTGACAGAGTTCAAGAAGTGTTTGGACAATGTCCTCAGGCACAGAGTGTGATTACTCGGGCTTTTCTCTGCCGGGCCAGGAATTGAACTCGATGATCCTTGTGGGCCCCTTCCAACTCAGGATATTCTATGATTCTATGATTTCCACTTGATAGCTTAGTAGAGTTTTGAAAGAAACAGTCTTTTCAGTCCATTCCTCCTAGTGAGAAAAAAGTACATTTATGCTTATATGTATTCTTCATATAGGGAAGCAATGCCAATGAGATTTGTGAATTTATTGACATTAACAAACTGTCTTTTAGCTGAAAAGCACGATGTTGGTGTATCTTACTGTTATTAATCAATTTTGAACACAAAGAACACACAAACAGGTTTAATTGCCCAATTCCCTAAGACTTGAGTGATATATTTTGCAACTTGCCTATCACTCAAACAACAGAAGACTTGAGTGGAAGATATTAAAATCAATTATAAATAAAATATCTGTGAAGACCTCTCTCTACAAACATGTGTCTCTGAATTTATGATGTGGTAGCTGTATTGTAAGACACAACTAAATAAAAAGGGCATTGTCTTGCTGTGCAGCTGCCTCCCCTGTCCATCAGGTTTATTGACTTTTTTTTGATCTTTACTTTGCCCCTTCTCACTCCATTCAAAACCCAGCCAGATTAAACTCCAGATTATCCCAGAAAGCAGCAAGATGAGATAACACAGCCAAAGCAGAAACCCAGAAATATCCAGGGAAGCCAAGGAAGCTTGGAGAAGAAGGTGCCATTCCATCAGGAAGGACTGGTGACTCCAGGGGCTGTGATGGCAGGTGGGCCACAGCTCCTCAGAAGATGCAATGCTGTGTGGCAAGCCCATGCTAATTCAGCATCAGTCATCTCAGGGGTATCTTTACCCATGATACACTTAATCCCAGATATCCTAGAAGTGACTAACACTATTTATTGTTAGGCCATGAAAACTCACTCTGAATACCTGCACTAGCACTGACCTTTCCATCCACTGAGTCACTGTTAACTCTTATTCTTGCATGCAAAGCCAGGCACAGCTTTGCTCCTAGATTCCCCTTCCTCATTCCTCCATAACACTTGTTTCACAGCTTCTCTTCCCTCCCTTGTCCCTGTGCCTATAGTGCCTATTCTGGGCTACTTTTCAGCATGGTAAAGTAAAGGAAACTGGTAATAAATACACAAGATTCCAGTAGTTTAATATGTCTCAAAGCTTACTACTTTTTTATTGCTTTCAAACACTGATACCATTGCTACATTACTCTGTAGGACAAGATACTGCTCAGCTGGTAGTCCCAAACTGGTGGCTCAAACAGATATCTAATCAAATACTTAGAGAACTGAATTGCTTTTTAGATGTTCTGTCCACTCAATCCCCAGGCTGTTTATGTATCTAGTGATATTGAAGGGTTTAGGGGACCAATTTATGGAAATACTTTTGAAAACCACAGTCAGTATTTATATTTTAAGTACTTAACATCCTGGTACTATCATCATCCTGTAGTTTTCCTTAGATGCCCTGATTCCCTGCCTCTCCCTTTAGTGACATTTTACACTATATGTTCCTCAGACTTTGAAGCAGGCTTTGCTTTATCATGTCTCTCCTGAAGGTGCCAAAATGACCACTGACACCTAAAAGGATGAAAAATACATGATGTCCCTTTTACTAGTATTTTATTGCTTACAGAAATGGGCTTTTAAATTTTTTTATGCTGTTTGTCACAATGTCTGATTTCTGTGCATGTGGGAGACTGTTGAGATGTCTACATGCCCACATTACAACCTGGTAGTTGCTGTCTTGGTCTGTCTTGGCTCATTCCCTTGGTTTACCACTCCGCATTTCTGTTTGCTTATCAGGTTAGTGACACACCAAAATGCTCCATAACAAAAGTTGTCATTTCCTTTCAGAAGTACTTGAAAACATGCTCTGGGGTTTAACGTCCATCCCCAGTTTCCCAATTCTACATTTTTTCTCTCCAAGTTACTCAAAAATAGAAGTGGGAGAATTCTTCTGAAAGCATCTGGAAAAGGGCATTTTGATGGAGACTAGATATCCCTAATCACTAATGGTCCAAAAGTCTCCAGTTGAAAAATCTGGTAGGGTGACCAACATTACAACAAATCAGCCTGAATTAGGGGGCATTGTATTGTTTAACAGAAAGGACAATTAGTCAAAAAGAGTTTCTTTTATCTGATAATGGAACTGCAATTGCTCCTAGGATACTTCATACTGCTGGCTTAAAAATGAGGATCCTTTCCCTGGACCATTTGCATCTTGGCACAAAATCTCTAGCTCATTGTGATTCTAAAGAGTGTACAGGATCCAAAACCATGCTTAGTCAGCCTGGCCAGCCACCTGAGAGCCATGAGCAATGTCCCCTTTATGACTGTTCACTTCAACTTAAAGAGAAAAGAAAAAAAAGGCAAGGAAACCCATTCCTCTTGACTCCCAGAGACAGTATCATTGCTCAGATCTTCCTTCAGCCTGGAGCAGCAACATCACCAGCCTCTCTGAAAGCAGATGCACCTTCAGAAAAAGAAAGCAATGGCTTGTGAAGGGTACAGTGCTCTTGCCTCCCCTAATTGCAGATCTGATATAGAAGTAGTGGTTGAAATAGTGTTTTGCGGGGAGGTCAGATTAGATAAAGAGCTGACAACCTTCCTGACTTTACATACCAAAACCTTAACAAGACTAAAAGCCTAAGACGGAAGCCAAGGAAGAAGAGCTCTGGGAGCTGCTGGCAGGTATGAGACAGTGGTGAGTCCTCACAGGTCTCCCATGCTCTGTGGTGCAACAGGCCAGGCTATCCTCTCTGAGCTACAGTCCTCTGCTTTCCGTATGAAATAACCAGTATCTCTGGTAAGTAAAGCAGTATGTGATCAGGGGAAGACACACAGCAGGATGGAGTCATCCTTTCAAGGCTAGCCTCAGAAGAGCTTGCATCTCCAGTGAAATCCCAATACAGACACAATGCTATGCTGTGCTGTGCTGTGCTGTGCTGTGCTGTGCTGTGCTGTGCTGACAGGCCTTCCCTGGCTCAGCTACTGAGGGCAGCCTGAAGAACATGAATTTTGCAAAAGCAACAGGGCAGCCTGAATGTTGAATTACCTTTCCTGGAATATAGATCCTGGGCAATGTACTCCTATGACTGTTTTTAGTTGACCCTAGCTGCCTCCCAGGCAGAGCAATCAGGAAAGTGAGATTTGCGGCTGCACCACTCCTGGCTGGACCAACTGACAGCTGACGTGTAAGAAAGTCATTTTGGGACGAGCCAGGTAAGCAGGGGTCTGTCTCATTAGCTGCTGTAAGCAGTAGCTCCTGTGTAAGGCAATAATCCACAGTCAAAGTCAGAGGTGATTTTGTTAAGCAACGCAGTTTCCACTTAGGCTGATGTCCTTAATAGTGAGTGCTTCATGCACATCATGTTGTCAGGCTCTGGCCCTAACTGGTGGTCTAAACAGTCTGGGTAATTTTACATATCATCTGGAAGTGAGTGATGCCCTATCTTTCCCTGATGTGGGAAGAGGAAGATATTTGCTTATAGAAGGAGCTCTTTGCCTGGATCCTGCTGGAGAGATAACCCTGTGTTCAAACACTGATGAGAAAGAGAGATTCCCAACTGTTTTCTTAGGCTGTGGTATGTCTTGCCTGAAATGGTCTTATGGCTTTCATTTTTAAGCACAGCTGCACAGGCTATCTCCCCTCTTACTTGTAGCCATCTAGAATTCCTGCCAAAAGCATAGTGAAAAACAGCAATAGGCAAGTAACTAACTCTTGGTTTCGTTTTTAAGGTGGTTTTGTTGCTGAAAACCAGGGGAACAGAAAGTGCTGTGTGGCTACTCCACTGTCAACTTGTGACAATCTGTGCACCAACCTGTGACCTGTCAATGCACTTGCTGCTAATTCCTTTGAACATGAGTTGCTGGAAGACTGTTTCTGCATATTAACTAATATCTTCTCAGATTTTGTTCTAAGTATTCTCAACAAACAGCACTGCAAGGTGGGCTGGCTACAGCAAAGCTAGCATGTTATGATGTAACTTGTTATTTTGAACACTTGGGACAATAATTGTTAGCAATGACTATTATTCTTAAGGTGCCCCTGCATTAATACTTTACATGGACTGTGCTTCTTTCTCTGAAATTCTCCCAAACTGGTGAAACAACATTCAATGAGAAATAAAACCTAGCAGCTGCTTACAAGTTCTCATAAAATCCTGTTAATTTTTATGTGTTTTCCACTTTGATAAGACTTTGGATTTGGCTTATACTTCTAAGTGCTCTTAGAAAAAAACTAGGCAAGCGGAACTGGATGAGTATCCAGAGTGACGTGATCAAGCAGAAAGTGGAAAACTTAGACAAACTGCACTATGACTTTTGATGAGCAGCACAAATCACTTTCAGAGGCAGAGGTGTGTGGGTCAACTGTGCACAAAGACTCAAAAAGCAAAGAAAGGACTTTTTTCCTAAGCTTCTAGCATGATTTCCCTTCACTGAAAGGAAATCATGGTAGATTTCTGTGTACAGAGCCAATGTACAAAACCAGTTGGTTTATTCAAACATTTAGCTGTGTATCTGATGACACCATTGCTTTCCATTTCATATATGAAACCACTCCTCATGCTACTGGAAGGTAAATGCTTCATATACATATGTGGGGGCCCTTTTTCCTGACATGGAAGTGAAGCTAAGTAGCACAGAGGCAGGAACCTCTTCTCTTCAGCATGGCAAGTCTGAACAAAGAATAGTGTATGTGTGCAGTTTTCAAAGGAAAAACTTTCATCATGTTTGTGATAATCAGGGTCTGTGGCTTATAAGGTTGGTTGATGAGAAGCCCAACATCACCCAGCAATGTATGCTTGCACCCCAGAGAGCCAACCCCATCCTGGGCTGCATCAAAATCAGTGTGGACAGCAGGGTGAGGGAGGGGATTCTGCCCCCTTGCTCTGCTGTCATGGGACCTTATGAGAAGCTGGAGTGCTTGTCCAGCTCTGTGGCCCCCAGCATAGGAGTGATGTGGACCTGCTGGAGCAAGACTGGAGGAGTGCCATGAAGATGATCAGAGGGCTGGAGCATTTCTCATGTGAAGAGAGGCTGAGAGAGTTGGGGCTGCTCAGCCTGGAGGAGAGACGACTCTGAGGAGATCTTATAGCAGCCTTCCAGTACGTACAGGGTGTCTACAAGAAACTACAAGGGCATGTCGTGATAGAACAAGGGACAAGGGATAATGGATTTAATCTGAAAGAGGGTAGATTTTGATTAGATGTTAGCAAGAGATGCTTCACTGTGGATGGCGAGGCACTGGAACAGATTGCCCAGAGAGGCTGTGGATGCTCCATCCCTGGAAGTGTTCACAGCCAGTTTGGTTGGGGCTCTGAGTAACCTGGTCTAGTGGAAGACATCCCTGCCCACGGCAGGAGAGTTGGAACTAGACAACCTTTAAGGTCCCTTCCAAACCGAACAATTCTGTGATTCTATGAAAATGGTCTACCAGGCTGTGACCCAAAGATCACTGTGGGCAGTGTGTGAGATACTCATCATGGTCTGAGTTCTAAGACAAACCATGAAAGATTTCTGTGTGCATCTACAGTAACAGCTGATGATTATTTTTCCTTTGAACTTTGTCCAAAGTTCATCTCTAAAAAACAAACTTTAGGCAAACTGTGTGTACTGACTCCTCAGCAAAATAAACATGTTGAATCTCTAATAACACTTAAATCACTCACTCTAGCTTCTTTCAACTTGCTTGTTAACTAGAAAGATAAAAAACAGTAAAATAAATAAGCTTTGCTCAGTTATTTGTTTTTCTGGTGCCTCTATCAAAAAAATCTGAAGAACTAAAACAACTCTGGTCTGATTGTTTTCAGAGTAAGTTGACTCCTCTACTTGCTTCAAATTCTAACTGAATGTAACATCAAAATCCAGGCTGTCTTGGCTGTAACACTTGGCCTCTATAGCTTGAAGCACTGGTAGTAAAGTTTACATAGAGGAGGGAAAATCTGACTATCAGGGATAGGATTTTCAGAGGGGTTTAAGAATTGGTTATGGACTTGAGACTGGAGGGCTGAGGAGGGAGGGGGCTAGACGGTGCCCCAGCTGCAGGAGAAATCACAGCAAACTACAATCAAATCTGACAGTGACAGACCTTATCCCAGGATTACTTGATCTATTCAAAGGCTGCAGAAGTAAAGTAGAAAGAAGTATAAAAAGCAAATATATATTTATTAGAAACGGTGTAATATCTTAGTTATACTAACCATAACACTTCTTGTCACAGTTGGACATGTTGAAAAACCAACTGTGATGGCTCTAGATTTTTGGTAACCCTGTGCACGTGACCTTACCTGTTATCCCATGAACTGTGCACCTATCAGTAACTATTTGATGAGCACCCAGACACATTTTCTGTCTTTTTCTTTTTTAAGTACTCCGTCAACCCTGCTGTTCATACATGGCCTGCCAAAAAAAAAAAAAAGGTTTGATTGCCTCAAAAGGAAAAACCCAAACAATGTGACCTTAAAAAAAAAAAAACAACCAAGCAAAACAGAAAACCAACCAAACAAAAAATAAACCAAAAAAAGGGCATTTTTGGACAACTCTATTTGCTTCATACATCTTCCTTTTTGTGCCTTTAAGGTATGTGCCTTCTTTAAGGTCACATCCAAAACCCCACAGGCTAGAAACTTCATTAAAAAAAATAAACCTGAATGTCTTGCATAATTGTATGAGTTCAGGAGCTACAGCTTTAAGAAGGGCACTAAATGTTGTAAAGTTCACAATTTAATCACACAGAACTTGGAAACCAAATGATGGAAAAGAAATGGAAAATTAACAGTAATTAAATAAACAATGGCTTAGATTTTTTTTTTTTACAGTTGAGGGGAAACCTTGCTGTAAGTTCTCACTCACGTTGAGCCGTCTAGAATCCTCCAGATGATAAAACTGTGCGTTACTGCCCAGTTACGACTCGTCCCCGAGTTACTCATCATGACTGCTTTATGGATTTAGTTTCACAATATAATAATGAGTTCATCGTAGCTTCCTGAAGCATTCGCAGAGAGAAACACTTTTCTTCACAACTTGAGAGCATTTCGAAGGAATAAAGCGATGAGACAGGCTATTAAAAAAAAAAAAATTAAAAAATCAGCTTTGCATTGCATCAAACCCCGGCTTTTCCTGAGAGCTCATGCAAATCCCGCGGCATCCAGAACATGTCCCACTGCTTTAGCAATGGTGGCTCCTCCATAAAGGCGAGGTTTTAAGTATTTCTGAGACTCTGGAGACTTTCAGGAGCCGGAGACGCACAGAGGCATGCCTGTAACTTAAGCTAGTGTGTTGCAGATAAGGACTGACCCCGCATGGGTTGGCTGCTGGTGTTCGTGCAGCCCCCCGCCGCTCATTGTGCGGCGGCTGGGAACCGGGGAAACCGGGAGGAACCGGGGGGACCGTGCTCCCCGAACTGCCGGCACAGGCGGACACAGAACCGGGAGGGTGCGAGGGAGGGAGCGATGAGCCCCCGAAGCCCGAGTCACGTATATTTGATTTTCACGCCAACGAGTACCGCAGAAACGTTCTAATCCATGGCATGTTAACTTCCCTGCTTTGAACCTGCCCATGAAAGTTTCTGACTCGCCACGGTTGTGCTTGTGGCTTTTTGTTGGTTTTTTTTTTGTTCCTTGTGGAAGAGGAATTGGAAGAGGAATGGGGGGGGGAAAGCCGATGCGCCGCCGCTCGCACGAAAGCAAATGGCAGCATCGCGCGGCTCTGGAGTAGTAAGTTAATAAATAAATAAGCCAACCCCGCTGCGTGAACGGCGAGGCGGAGGAGGGAACACCCTCCCTCCCTTCCCGGCCGCGCGGCGAGCGGGTGCGCTATTCCTGCGAATAACATGGCAGGGCCGGCGATGCGGGGAGGGGAAGGAGGGAGGAAAAGAGGGCGGCTCTTGGCCCGGGCGGCCGGGCCGTGGCGCATCCGCGCCTGATCCACGGGGATGAGGCCGCCGAGCTCCCGCGCTCCCTGCCGCCGCCGCCGCCGTTTCCTGCACGCATCCCCCGCCGCCCCCCCTCGGCCCTGTTGCATCAACTTCCTGTGCGGAGCCCCTCGCGGCAGGGCCCCGCGCGCCGGCTCCTCCCGCCCGCGCGCGCGCCCCCCCGCCCTCCGCTTCCTGCGCGCGCCCCCGCGCGCGCGCCCGCGCGCCGCCCCCGCCGAACCCCGCGCGCCGGCCCGGGCGGGCGCGGGGAGGGAGGGGTGGGGGGGTGTGTGTATGGGGGGTGCGGGGGGGGCTCGGCTGGCGCGCAGCCGTTCCCGCGCCCTTTCCCCGGGCCCCGCGCCCTCACCCCCGCACGGTACTGGCGGTGCGGGGCGGTGCGGCCGTCCGGTGCCCCCCGCGGCCGCGGCCGGCGGCGCCGCTGCTCCGGCAGAGTTTGGTGCCCTACTTCACTCTACTTTAGTTTCACTCACTTTACATCCGGGCTTTTTCCCTAGGCAATGGGGGCCGCAGCACAGCCCGTTCCTTAGGCAAAGGGAAATAAATTCGCCGCACCGACACGTCAAGTAGTCCCCCCTCAGGAGAAGCCGCCGAGCCCGCCCTCCTGGCTTCCCCACTTCCCCCGGCCCGGGCCCGGGCGGCGGCGCCCCGCCGTCGCAGTGGGGACAGGGGAGCGTCGGCGTGTGGCCGCCGGTCCCCGCTCCCACCGCGGCTCTCCGGCGGCGGGCCGGGCCGGGCCGGGGCGGGCGGGGGCGCGCGCGGCGGCGTGTCGGGAGCGCGCCGCAGGCAGGCAGGCAGGGAGGCCGGCGGCGGAGGGATCCCGGCGAGCGGTGTGCTGCGGCCGGGCCGGGTGAATGGGATTGAAGAAGAGTTCAGCTTCTCGGCTTGTTTTTGTGTTACAGTTTCTCTCCTCCTGCGCCTCTCCGGCTTCGTGCCGCCCTCTCCGCCCGCTCCCTCCTCCCCGCCGCAGGAGGAGCCCCCCGCGGAAAGGGGGAAGGAAAAGGACCCCACAGAGGCGAGAGCGAGCGAAGAGGAGGAGGAGAAGGGAGCAACCTACCATCTTCCACTCCCCGCTTAGCTTAAAGAAAGTGAGAGGAGGAGAGAGAGAGAGGCGCCCAGAAGAGGGGGACAGGGAGGCCCAGAGGAGCGGCGGCGCCGGCACCCTCCCCCTATGAAGAAGAGTCCTCCCTCTCACAGAGAGGTCCTGCCAGGGGGACCCCGGCCGGCCCGCAGCAGCACCGCCGCCGCCAGCAGGGTGTAGTATCCCACCTTTCGGATTCGCCTCCTCCTCCTCTTCCTCCCTGCCCCCCCCCGCCCCCCGGGCACCGTCCCCCCCTCTCCCCCCCGCGCCCCCCGGGATGGCGCCGGCGCGCCCCGCACTCTCCGGCCAACTTGGCGATGAGGAGCAGCAACTTCGCCGCGGCCCCCGGCCCCTCCCTCGGGGGGGGGTGGCGGGGAATAGCGGAGCGTCCCGGGGCGGCCCCCCGGCCTCCCCGGCAGAAGTTTGCGAGCGGGAGCGGGAGAGGTGGAGGAGGGTGACACTTGGGGTAAAAGGAGGAGGTGACACATTGGGGTTGGGGGGAGGAGCAGGGGAAGGAGATGACACATTGCACTGGGGATGGGGTGGGGGAGGGAGGCTTATCCCCTCCCCTCCGGTTTCCTTCAGGATGATTATTTCCAGGCCCTTTTCTCTCGGTCGGGTCCTTCGCCGCGATGCTGTTGGGGAAGTTTTATTATTATCTGGGAAATGATGCCGCTCTCCGTGATGGATAATTCGTAGTAAATCCGCTGCTGCGGTTTTTCTTTTTTTTTTTTTCTTTCTCCTTTTTTTTTTTTTTTTTTTTTTTCTTTTTTCTTTTTTCTTCCCGTCTTCCTTTCATTCGTCTTTGTGGCCCGAGCAGCGCCGGGAAAATTCCGTTTCTTCAGCAACTTGTTATTCCGGAGCCGGGCCTGTCCCCCTCGCCCTGGGGCTGCCCTTCCCGCACAGGTACGGGGCCGGGGGCGCCCACGCCTGCCCCAGTATTGGGCATGGACACTTCTTTATTTTGATTTGTTTCCCTCCCTCCTGCGCCCGTGTAGGTGGAGTGGGGCTCTGTGTGGGACTCTGCCATTTGGTGTAGTCCTCTTATGCATGTTCCTTTCCTTTTTTCACTTGCCTTCCTGCAGGTTTTTTTTTTTTTTGGTTTTTTTTTTTTTGGTGATGGTGTGTGTTTTGTTTCTTCCTGTTCTTTATTATTCCGTGCTTCACTGTCGGTAGAGCTTTTTCCTCAACCACCTCTGCAGTTTGGTGGGTGCTGGTGGGTTTGTACACCGAGGTGGTTTTTTTTTTTGTGAATTCGTATTTTATTAATGCATGGAGCTCTTCATTCAACTTCTTCTCAAGTGTCAAAAAATGAGGCTATGAACAGATGTGTTTCAATATGGAGAGATTTCCAAGTTCCTAATTCTTGGGGGTGGAGGAAAGAGTGCCATTGGAGAGTGGCTTTTGTTTTCGATTGGTGAACAAATGTCATCACATTTCAGTCACGTGCTGTAATATTCTTTGTTCAGCTATCAAAGTATGATATCTGCTACACCTGTTCCCACTTTCTAATTGTAAGTAACGGTGATTGCCTGCAAATCTTATAATTGCAGATTGGAGCACTTTCTCCCTTTCTACCCCTTCTACCCTCTTGGATATTTGTTCGGGCCCAAGCACTGAGCTTGACAATGAACTTTTGTTCACTGTGGACTCTGCATGTAAAAAGGTCCCACTGGGGGTAATAACTTGTGTGTCACGAGAAAGTTGTGTAGTGTGATGTACGGTGGGTCTGAGCATGGAGAAATCAGGTGGGGATGTGCACTCCGTAATGGCAGGGCTTGAGGAAGAGGTAGGCTTCTTTGGGCCAGGGAAATTTTCTTGTTCTGTTGCTTATCTGGGTAAAGGATAGATACTCCAGTACACCCATATATGTAGATAGATGTATTTTTTTTGCTTAGCTGTAGATTTTCAGATATGAGAAATAAGAAGGATTTTGGCTGTCTGTTTACTTTTTTTTCCTCCCCCCTCCCCATTGTGCTCACTTATAACAATGAAGACACCTGCTTAGTTTCAGTTTTGTAAGTCGTCTTCCTCTCGCTTTCCTGCAATTTTCCAGAATTAGCTGGTGAGGCTGGATCTGCTACATAGCCGGGGAATTTCTAACTTTGATGAAGGAAGGCTTATTTTGAGGCTTCATTTGTGGAAAAAAATAGCATGTGTTTCAAAGCTTGTTAAAAAAAAATACCCTTAAAAGTCTAAAATTCGTTACTTGTACCAGGTTAACCTGTAATGCCAAGACTTTAATATTAAAACTTGTTAGTGATTGTGTATAATACAACTTTATGGATTATATTAAATAGTGACATAAAATTACTACTGAGAATAGTATTTTTATTATCAAATAAATAAATAAAAAATGCATAACTACCCATATTAGTTAAAGAAGTTAATTATCATTCTTTAGGAGAAAGAACAGAGTCTTTGGAAATTTTGTTTATGTCTGTTCATGCTTCATGATAGATAAATGAAACTTTCTTCAGGGACATTTTTTTATTGTTTTCTAGAAAGGAATTCTGTAGCTTAGTAAGTGAAACTTTAAAACTATTTAAAAATAGATGATGTGATTCTCAAATATCTTTAAAACTTTCAACTTTACTATGGTAGAAAGATTATTTTATGATAGTTATATCAGCTAGGGAGTTGAGCTCATAAAGAGGGATTATGGAGCAGCCTCTTTAACCATTCATTCCATGTTGTATAGAAGCATGTATAGAGTATCTCTTCAAGGTCTTTTAAGAGACCCGTTGTCCAGCAGAAGGTAGATGCTTGCTCACTGAGAGGACTTGCCACCAGATGGATGTCAGCTATGCCATATCCCAAGTTTTCAGCTGTACTAACCTGAACGACAAGAAATTTGGAGTGGATCCCATTATGGGTTTTGGTGATTTTTTTCATTTAACTAGTGCAGCTCACACAGTGTATAATTAAAAATGTTGTGTGGAGGAGTCTTTTGTTATTAATAATTATTTTGTCATTAGTCTTTGTAAGATTTTTACCTGAAAGTTTTTAATCTTTGCTCTCCTCTATGTGCATCCTGAACTAGTTTTGTTGTGAGATGGAAGCAGGCATTTGAAAGTGGTTTTCTTCCTTTAGGGAATAAAAATTAAAAAAAACTTTCCTTCAAAGAATTTAAAAAAAGCAAAAGTAGGAAATTAAAACTTAGGCTGCTTAGAAAAAAATGCTGTTGTGTTTTCCAACTTCAGCAGTGAGATGTCTGCTTTAAGTTTAGGTTTTGTAAAGATATCTCTTCACTGTAGGCCATTCAGCTTCAGCTGCATTTCAAATATTGGGCCTATCTATTTCTTATTCCAACTTCACTTTTTTTTTTAGAGATGAGGTTTTGTGTGTGCCTATTAAAGTTCACTGTAGAAATTATGATTAAAAAATTAAAAATATCTTGGTGTGGATCCTTACAAAGGACACAATTTTCATGCTTTTTTTTTAAAGAAAATAAAATGTGTTTTATTGACAGCTTAAAAAGTTGTATAATTCTGTGTGCAGTTGGAAAGCTTTGATAGTGAGCCTGGATATCACTTGAGCTGTTCATGCAGTTTGTTTATAATGAACACATTGTAGCTGTTCTGTTCCTTTATCCTTCTTCTCAGAGCCATGAAGAACTTTATTTGGTCAAATTAATTGATACTACTGGAAATTGTTTGCAGTGGAGATTTCTCTTTTATTTCAGCTCAGTTTGAAGGAACCTTGATGGACTATCTTATTTCATGTATTATGGGCATTTTGCACAGGTACCAGAAACTCAAGATGAATGTCATATGAGAAACATGTGTTGGTGGCCCTAACTTTTTTACTGTTGTTTTGGGTTTGTTGGTTTTACTTGTCTAAAATCCTCCAGAAAGGACTTCATAGGGTGATAGAGCTTTGCTTTTTGGAGGACCATCTTATGGGGATGTGAGCTATAAGGTATCTCCTTCTGGAGAGGCTTCTTGTGTAGAAGGGGCACCGCTGAAAACCTATTATTAAGCTTCTAATAATATTTCTTCACTGTCCCCTTCACCCTTTATGCTCACAACTGTGCAGTCACATGTGTAGCTGTATACTAGAAGTGTAAGACTCTACAAAAGGCCTGGCTCCTGTACGTTCGTGAATTGCCCTTGTTCAATTACTCTGTGCCAGAAAGCAGCTCACATCCTGTTTCTGATGTATTTTAACAGCACAAAGGTTATTTAGGAACAAACCATATAGTGGAAAGGTGGGGCAGAGCACAGAAGGGTTTTGAGATGTCTGCTGAATGCAAAGGGCTAGGTACTTACTTGTGTACCCTGTAAATAGAGGGTATAGAAGGATAGTTTTTATAGGTGTCTTACATTAATATTTCATGTTCAGTATAGCACAAAGCCAGTGTCTGGCTTGTGCTGGTGGTAGAGATATGCATTATGCAGGCAAAAAAGAATTTTATTTACATTTGGTGGGGGGGGCAACTTTGTATTTTCTCATTTTCCTTTCCTTTTTTTTCTTCCTTAAGGCAAACACAATCTCATTTAAAAAAATAAAAAGAAGCCCCTGTGTTTTTTTATAAGTTTTAATTTATGGCTACTGCACTTTACAGAGTTCCTCTCTGGAATAAAATTGATAAAGTATGATTTAAAATTTGTTTGATTCTGCTTTTGTTATGTCAAAATGTCACAAAAGTGAAGTGCAGATCATAGAATGGCTGTAAAATGTACAGAAGTCGAAAGAGTTTTTAAAGAGTACTTAGTGCTGAGGAAAAACTTTGCAGTTAGAATCACCTGTCCCTAAAATAATTTTTATAACTGTAGAAAGTTCTAACAGGTCCCTTCCTTTGGTCTGAGATGATTGCCCTGCCTACTTTGTTGTAACAAAGCCCCAACTTTACCACAGAATCTTTTGTTTTAATATTTTGATCATTCCAGGTTTTTGAGGAAAAATGTGCTGCTTGATGCAAGCTTATCTGCAGCATTTATTTTCTGGTGTACTGTTTACACAATTTTAATATCTCTGATGGAATGGTCAAGTACCCCATGCCTTAAAAGCTCTTTGCCTAGATGGTTTGACCTATTATTTGTTCCCTCTTGCCCAAGATTTCTTGTTCACTGTCATTACAAATGCTCACTCTTTTGATTAGAGACTCTATGCTCAAAGCATGCTTTAAAAAATGGCACAGCACAGAACAAACATGCTGCCTCCACCCCCCAGGCCCCCAGCCCAAACCTAATGTTTGTTGTTACTGGTGGGAATGCATTTAGAAGTGGTACATAAGCAGTGAGGCTCTGCTTCATGTGAGCTCTGTTCTAGGCCACGTTCATACAGCTTCTATGCATTTTTAATGTCTGATTTCTTAAAATGTGTGTTTCCTGATTCCGCCCTTCCACCTGACAGTACTGCGCTTGTAGGACAAAAGAGAAAGTTCACTTGGTACAGAAGTTGTGTTGCCTACCTCTGAAGTGAGGGACTCTACCTTTGCACGTGTAATTGAAAGCACGCTTTGAAAATGTAGCCGCTGTGTTTCTTGAATTGCAGTATGGCTATGTGAGTGGTTAAAACAAATGAGGGCAGATTTGAGCCTGTGACTCTTAAGATGGCCTGTGAGAGAACTCTAGCAGAGTAGCCAAGCTTGCGGGTGGTTCGGCTTCCTTGTTTCTGCCTATGAAATACAAGCTGTCAGTATGAAAGGGAAAAGGAACATTGATTCCTTCCCTTGTTCCACTTCAACCCTGCAGATCCAAGTTAACTGTGTGGATCCCAAAGGCAGTGTAGTTACAAACAGTTAATTGAAGAGATCAAGTGGTGTCCTATTGAAGCTTTAAATTGTTTTAACAAAACTTCTGAGTAATCGCAATAATTATTTTCTGATAAGCTGGCTGATAGTAACTATGGCAACAGCTGTCTGGCCTATGGACAGCATTGCTGTATTGACAAAACCTTTAGATGCTCCTGAGGCCTCTTGCCTCTATAGGGAAGTGCATCAGGATGGCTTTCAGGTGACTGAAGCGTCACCATTTCTTTCTGTTGCAGTGGGATGCTGTCTTGCTCTTGGCCCAGCCTTTTCCTTTTGCATGTTTTTGCAAGTGCTGCCTGCTAGCCTGGAAACACTGCAAAGACAGTCTTGTACTACAAGGACGAGGGAAGCATATAAGTATTTAGATGGAATTTTATATGTGTATTATTGTTTTTTAATTGTTTTAATAATAATCCAGAGCTCAGGGAAGCAGGAGGGGAAAAAAAAGGAGGACTTCTTCATTTTGTTCCTTGGTTGTTTCCTTCCTCGATTCAAACCTTTTTAGAACAGACTGGTAGGGGGAGCTGCCATTCCCTTTACTGAAGTACAGTGTATTCCTCTCTGAGGCCTACGCTGAGACATAGCTATTTAATTTTCAGCTAAGAGCTGCTTCTTTTCAGAAGAGAGGCAAGCCCCTGCTTCAGCACATTGTAGAAATGGAAGAAGAGAGCAATTTGTTTACAGAGAACTGAATTCTGGATGGGGAGAATAAGCCCCTCACCAAATATGCTTTTCCTATTGGTATTCAGAAGAGTACTCTCTAATGTTATTAAATGTAGCAGTCTTGGGAGAAAAAAAACCCCATAAATTCTTGTTGCACTTCAGTAAAAGGAATTAAAAAGCTACAGCCAATTGTGCATGTTTGAAAGTAGCCAAACTGGGGACTCTTGGTTAGCTGGGGTTTATTTTTGCAGAAATTTTTGGCCTCTTAACTTCAGCACATGAGAATGGGTATCGATCCAGCTTACCTGAAGATTACCAGCAGCAGTCTCCCCATACTGTGTGTGTGTTGTTTGCAGGCCTGTGGAAATGTGCAATATGGCCTACATCTGGTCTCATCTTGAGTAAGAACGTGGCTTGTGAAAACTACAGGCCCCAGTGTGCAGTGCTGTGTTTTTAGCGCAAGGTCTGCCAGGATTGTGGTATCCTAAGGCATTCTGGGACCTGTAGTTTTCTGGAGCAGAAGTTGGGGATTTGGAGTGAAGCGTGAAAGATGTTACCATGCTCTAGAAACGCAGTTCTTGTTGGTCAGCTTGAGCCTGTGCAGCAGTCAGATATTTTTATTTAGAAGTCAAAGATGGTTTATACGTGTGTAATATGTTTAGAGAGAAGCAGTCCATGAAGGAAGTCTTCCAACTGCTTATGTGTTTTTGTACAAAGAATACGTTAGTTGGACTAACGCTTTGCTTCATATGTGATTGCAAGTATCTTGTTTGATATTTTGGGAATTTTTAGTCTTTCAAAGGAATATTATGGATGGAAACACTTGGCAGAAGGGGATTTCTGTTACTGGCAATATGGCAGCCATGTTGTCCTTTCCAGCTATTGGGAGGACAGTGGGTCACAGTGGATTTCTTTTCGCACAGTGAAAGGGGGTTTTAACAGCATTTTTATAGATGAGATCTCACTTCTCTGCTGTATTTCTTGAGAGCAAGTGATGACATAGCTGTCTTATGCATCAGAGCAGGGGATCCACTTTGTGTTCCTGCTGTGGAGGTTAGTGACTCTGTTGCTGGTTCCCAAGGGGACACAGAGTCACAAACACAGGTACTGGCAGGTAGAACCAGAAGCAGAGCACATCTGGCAGTTTTTGTCAGGTGTGTTTAGTCCTGGCCACTGCACTTGAACTCGCATCAGACTCACGTGAAAGAATATAAGTGTTTCTGAAGTAGAGATAGAGGAATTGTAACTTTTCAGAATACTTTTTTATATCCCTAAGAATTGTGTATTTTCACACAACACTCTCAGAGGATTTGCCAGAGTTAACATGGACATTAATTTGATTTTCGTTGTTCAGCCAGCAGCAAGTTTAGTATTTGCTGTAATCTCGTGTGCCATGATTTGTATAACGCGGTTAATTTTCAAGTGAGCAAACACTTAACTTTAACTTATCCCTGTCAATTTCTTCGTTCTTCAGTTTGTATGAGATATTAATATAAAAAAGCTTATATTTTAGTGTCAGACAATATGAAATAAACTTTGTTTTTATGTTTTCCCAGAAATTAGAGCTCCAGTCTTGCAAGAAGTCATGTGTATTTAACACTAAGTCCTGCAGAAGTTGGAGAGAATACCTGAATGCCTGAAATCAGAATCTATATAAGTAGCAGAAGGATTAAGATCTCCAAACTTGTAATGTTGGAAAGTAGCTTCTTTGTAATCACCATAATTAGCTAATATCTACATTTGTGTGACAAAATTCTTGTTTTATTAAGCATCCAGAAATTCTGCTCATTATAAATTCAGAGTTCATATGTACTTCATAGTTGTGCAAAAAAAAAAAAAAAGCCCAAAGCCTACAAAAAGATGCTCATTCCTTCATCTGTACAGATTATGTATATGACAGATACTGAAGTGGTAGTAACTTCCTTGAGGCAGGGATTGTATTTTGTCAGCACTGATACATTGTACAGACTACATGTTGCTGATACTGTGTTTAAAACTGATACAAAAAGGTAAAGAGATTAATCTGAAACCTTACGTATGTTGTAATGTTGTAATTGTAAAAGACTTGGTAAACAGTAATACAGTTTTCTTTAAGTGTTCCAGCCTCTTCGCAGCCTATGTGGAGCAAACTGCTGACAGGACGCACGCTTAGCTGAAATAGTTACTATTAGTATCGTGACATGATTAGATAGGCTGACATTGTTGCTGTGCAAGGATGAAGTTCCCTTTCATTGGCTGATTGGGCCTACACAACAGGCAAGAGAAGAAACCAAGATAAATCTATATGTAGTGGGAAAGATGATGTATCTTGTCCCTCAAGGATGTTTTACCCTCTGTAGAGAGCCTGTGACAGTGCCCTTTGTAATGCTGCTGTATCAGGGTATACTAGATAAGAAATGTGAGTAGTAGGGATGTACAAAAGGGTTTGATGCATAGTTGTAAAGAAAAGCTTCTGTAAGGACTTCTTATCTTATAACAGCAAATCTTTCCTGATCTGGGAAGAAATTGTGGCCCTGCTCAAACCAATGGAAAACTTCACAGTAGAATTGAGGGTACCAGGATTTCATTCTTTCCCCCCAAAAAGATAGTTCTAAGTGGATTTTGCAGGGCTGAAGCACTAGACAAAATTTGAAGAATTTGGCACCTGTGTAAGATGCTGCTGCTGAGCGCTGGGGGATCTCAGACTGGGTACTTAGTCTCCTAGCGTCTTTTCTGTTCTTTTAAAAAGTGGCTAATATTGAGCTCTTGTAATGCTTTGTAAGAGCTTGGAATCTGTTTATTCAGGGCTTTCACTTAATTTGCTAGCATGGCAAAATTTTACATGAAAGCCAGAAATTAGTCCTTGATGTGTGCAAGGAATACTTTTTGTCTCTATCCCTCTTGCCAGTGTGACAAAACTGTCCCCATTGAGATATTTGGTCTGACATTTGAGGAACCTGACTTGTGATGGACTTGAAAAAATAAAGCCCAAACAATTAAAAACACAATAAAAATCCAGCCCCCCACCCCCACTAACAAACCTTTTTCATAACTCTGTAAAAGGACTACAATGGCCTATATTACTAACAATGAGGCTTTTTGGTAATTTGCATCTAGCTGGAGCTCCAGATACCATTTCACTGCTGCTTAGCTTGCAGTAATTGTCTCTGATAAGCATCTTTATCATGTAAATCTATTGTTGTGTGTAGCATGAATTTGCTGTATTAAGGATGCTCTTGTCAGTGACCCCACACGGAAAGGATGTGGCTACCTGAGCTTCCCTTTTTACCCTTTCAGAGAGTACATTCTCATCGGAAATAAGTTGGGGAGCACTAGCACGGTTTGTGCTGTTTCTGAATGCCAGGTGCCTGCCCTTGAGTCAACTGCAGTTCTTCTCCTAGGGAGAAATCCCACCACACCATACCTCTTATTTTGTGATCTTAGAGATCCACGGTGAAGTCAATGGGCTTGTCACTATGAAACTTGTTTCAGAATCAGAGACTTAGTTTTCATTTCCACCTGCAATTTGTCATGTTTCACCTGCTCTACTTTTCTTTTGAGTGTCAACCTCTAAAATAAACATGGAGATTTCCTCCCTTCCCATAATTCTCATCCCTGCGTGGCAGTTTCTTCAACTTGTAAGACTTACAGTGTCTTCTCCCACCTTACTTTTTGCAAGAATTATATTTGGATGGCTTGCTGTTGATGAAGAACTCATGTAGTGTTTAGTGTAATCAAATGTTTTTTCCTGTGGTGATGACCTGCAGTTTTTGCAGTCAGACAAAACCTGGTGGTGGTGTCCTGTTAAATGTGAAGGTGCTGGGTTAGTGCCCTGCTGTGGTAACAGTATCTTCTCAGCTGCAAAGTTGTTAGTTGGGCATAGGTCAGTGACAGTGCAAATACTCTACCTCAGGTTGTATTGAACTGACATTGTCATTGCTACAAAATTGCATGAGCCAAAATACTGATCTTAGGTTTGCTCCTTCCTGGAGTAAGATAAAATTGTATGATTCCTCACCATTTGGGCCCTTCTTTCTGGCTTCCTTTTGCTAACTCAATCTACACTTCTGTACCTGTGGTTGTTTTTGTTAAAAAATGCTTTTTCCCCCCTTCTGTTAGATTTATTGTTAATATATGGGGTAATTTCATCATCATGTACACAGATTGTCTCGCTCTAAGACTTTTGAAAACTTAAACTGAGGAAGGGCACAAGGATCTGTTGAATTTCTGTTTGTGTGTAGAAAGTACTACATATTAGACAGGCTTGTACTTTTCTCTCAGGTGTACCCAAAACTCCTGTCATTTCTTCAGAAACTCTTGCATAAATTGGGAAATGGAGTTAAATACTATCTGCATATTTTTAAACATAATTTTTCCATGTTCCCACATATACAGGATGCATTTTAATCCTTCACCTATGACACCTCTTCAGTATTCCAGCAGGCAGCAAGGCTCATATGGATTTCTTGTGGGTCAGATGTTGTATTGGAATGGGACTTAAAATCATACGATAAGCACTCTTGTATACTTTTGGTCCTCATGGCTTCCCCTGGCCCCCCCCGCCCAATCCCCCCAATAATAATCAGAGTTTAAATTGATGGGAACTGTGATTTTTCTCAAAGACATTTTAAAAGGGAAAAACCCCTGTCCTTGAGGTGGCAAGGAGAGGAATATGTAAGGACAAAGTAATGAGAGGAGTGCATGAGAATTTGTGTGTATATGTGTCTGTGTGTAGAGAGATGTGTTTAAACATCTTTTCTAGTACAACAATATGATCATTAAAAATCTAGGCATTAATTTTTAAACACCAGAATTTGTCTAAAGAGTAATTTTGCAAAGGGGGCTCCATAATGGTGGGCACTACACTGATATCACAGTAGTGTGAGTGTTGATCTTGATACTGTGGCATACACAGTACTAGTTTAGTGCTCCACACTGTTTTGTCTCATCTTAGTCTCTGCTGTTGTGGAAAGTCTTCTTGCCTCATGGTGGTTTTCTTCATCTGCTAGGACAATGTTGGAGTCAGGCTGTTGTGTACATGGAATCAGTGGTTCCCAGGAGACAGGAGAAGATTGTGCTGATGTTGGTGTGAGGGGATGTGAAGGAGTATCCCTCAGCAACACGTTACCGCTTTCTTTGCTGGGTGAAGCACCCTGGGGATAAATCCTGGCCCCTTGGGAATAAAAATAATTCACTGCCACAACAGTCTTAAAACTGCCAGTCGTTTTGCTGAGAAATGCAATCTTACTATGCTCCATGATACCCTTTCACTCTCTGTGAGTGCTGTGAAGGTTGAAAATGATATGCCTTTCAGTTGTTTATAGTGGCCAATAAAATTAGATAAACCTACAGTTTATTCTTCTAACTTTAAGTAAACAATCAGTTAAACATCTGTGGAAATCAGGGTGAGTAAAACTGTTTTGGACACTTTGTTTTTCTTGTAGCTGAAGTCTACTTCCATTGTACAGTAGTCTTGCACTTTCTTCCATTAAATGCTAGTTGTATGCTTATATGATTCCATGTTAGATTGGCCCAGTGATTCAGTTTTATGTTTGTAACCTAGTGTGTAAATCTTTTTACTTGTCTTGAATAATCATGGTTTTGTGAAGAAGGGAACTATGAAGTGTATGGTTACTTGAATTCTTCCTTTCAGATTACTGTGACTACCATCAGTACTCCCACACTGAGTGTGACTACCCCAGCTACAAATACCATTCTCCAGATGCTACAGTTCCCGTTCGTGTACTTTTGAGGAGAAGAAAGAAGAAAAAAACATCTTTTAGGGGGTAATGAGAGAGAATGTAATAGAAGGGGAAGCAAAGACAGAATTTGAGATTGATACCTGTGTACAGGGAGCAGCGAGAGTGCCAGCTAACTGGTATGTCGGGGAAGGAAGATCAGAGCACATCAGTGTAATCATTTTGAAGTGCTTCCTGTTGACTTGTTAATACAACATGGAATTTGGCCCAGGTGATCTGCTGTTGTGAATCAGCATAGTTTATTCACTGGAGTATAGGTGTGCTTGTTATTATTCAAGAATCTGCTCTACTTGAAAGATAACAGGTCAGTCTGGTAAGTAGCATTGTTCCCATATTTTGGATTAAAAACTGAGATAGAGAGAGAAATTGATTTATTCTGCATTGCAATAATTTATTGAAGACCTTTAACAAAGTATTGAGGCCTTTACTTGTGTGTTTAATCCAGAAAACTGCCTTCTTCATTCATATCCCAAATGTTGCTATGTTGTAAGCAAAAGTGAGCCTAAAACCAATATAGTGATTACGTATGGGTGGTGTACAAATAGGTAGTGTTGTCCCAAAGGCAGTGAGATTCTTGTAAAACTGGTTGTACAAAATAAATAGGGTACTTTTTTTTTAAGTGTTGAATATATTTTTTTAGGTTGTCTTGGCTTGAAGGAAAAGTAAAGGGTTGAGTGGGGGTGGGAGACCTGACACATAGGGGAGATAATGATTAATGAATGTGAATTTGAAATCCAGTAAAATCTGAGTTGCATGGGTGAACACAGGTGCAAAGAAACAGTCATAAGTGAAGCTCTGTAGAATGTGAAAAAAAGAGAAGAAAGATGGTGTGGTGGTTGTTGACACTGAAATTTTTTTTTGTCTACCTTTCTAGTTCTGTTGCAGTATACTACCATGAATACAACAAATTGCATATTATCATGTGGGCATGATTGTTTCTAAAACATCTCCTGAATGTACTTTGTCTATGTCCTGTGTGTGAATGAGGTTCCAGTAACTTTAGTGCATACCATCACTGTTTCTGTGTCACACTTTGAGTCTGGTACAAAGGACTGTACAGGGCTAGCTGGCTGGAATGGTTCAGTGCACAGCAAAAGTAACACTGAGTAACGAGTGTCATCAGTGCTGAAGTCTTAACCACTTGTTAAAACTATTTTGTGTACAGCTTATGTGAGCAGAGTTCTTCAATTCTCCCAAGTGAGTACTGTTCAGGGACAGATACCTTGTTCTGTTAATTTGAAGAAATGGTTTTTCCAAGTGAAAAATCAGCAGAGTTGGCAATACTCAAAGTTCTGCATCTGTCCCAGCTGGCTGGGTCCAGTGTTGGTTGCACTAACTCTTAGTGCTGCATAATAAGGGCACTATATTCCAAAGCAAACATGAAAAGTATGGCTTCTCTTTTGTTATATGTCTCACTGTTTACTGTAAATGGCTCACTTAATACTGCGAGTCTCATGCTTAGAGCTCTGTGTCTGTGACTACCCATGTTGTTAGGCTCTTGGCTTCTGGTAGGATGTTGAATCACGATCTTTTAAATGCATGTCTCTTCCTCTGGAATATCTCCAGTTACAGCCCTTAGTGGCACTGCTGGTGGTCTCTGCTGGTGTCTTAGAGTTTTTGTGGAGCACTGAAACTTTGGCATATGCCCCTCTAATATTTCATTAGACTTTATCATGTTTTGAGATTGGTTCTGCATAAGCCTGAGTTGTCTTATCAGTAAGCTGGGTTAGGCACAGTGTCTTTGCTGAAGTATTTGTATGTTGTGACATCTCAACACTGTAACTGTGGAGACAATTTCAAGGCCAAACACAAGGCAGTTTGAGTAGCCACTGCATCTCATACTCTGCAGTGTGACTTCTGTGAGGTAGAATTCTTGTTTCGGTCACGTCTTGATTTATAAATGGGTGTAATGAAATTTCAGAGGGTATCTTCTTGTGTTAACAATTCAGTGATTGGCATGCTTCTCCTGTACATGTGCAATAAGTCCTGCATACATCACCACTGCTTAATGAAATGTTTGTAAAATAAATCTCAGGGCAGGATATATTGCCTTGGCATTAAAGGCCTGAGATCCAAAGAAATATTGTTGGCTGGTACTGCATTCTTCAGAAAGAAGACTTTCAGTACTTGTTCTTTGTATTGCAAAAAAAAGCAGTTCTGCTTTTTATGGAAATGTCATGGAAAGGTGAAGTACACAACTTCATGGGAACTGTATTGCAGTGGAAAGATCAGCCTTCTTCATCACTAAGGCCAATGGCTTGGGATTTTAGGCAAATGGGCATAAATCTGGAGATATCTGTACAGTTGTCCAGTTGTTTCTCAACCTCCACGCAACCTGATGTGTGAGAAGGGAGGAAGAGGAATCAAAATGCCTGTATTTTGGAATATGTGGGAATCAGCTGAGCTGTCCTGTGTAATAGTTGAAGAAGTATCAGTAGATTTGAGGGAACAGCAGAAACTTGCTGTGAATTTGGGAGGAGAGCAAGAGGATGAGCATTTTTTTGTAATTGTGAGGGAAAATGTGAATGAGATTTGAGAGGAACTGTTTGATGCTCTTCTATACTTTATCTGCACTAGAATTTACTCTCAATGAGACATGGGGCACTTGAGATGAAAACTGTCCAAGTTATGTATCAGGAAGACAAATCATGCAGGTGTGATGGGTTTACTGGTGGGATGGAGAAGAGAGAAATGGTGCACCATGGATGATCAACAGAAGTACTGAAGTATGAATAAACTTAGTACACACACATGATTATATCTTCTTGTGGTTCTCTCAGGGATACCGACAAATTCAACCTGAAACATTGAGCCTATGTCAGCACAGAGTGAGAAAACATCTAGTAAATCAAAAGTTCCTGACTACAAAAGAGAATACCAATTTCTTTGAATTGTTAGTTTGTAGTGCTATTTGTTGATGGTGTAGTTTGCACAAATGATCTCTAGGATGACAAGGGCACTGTCAGTGTTGCTGTTTTCTTTCAGCAGGACCAATTTCAGTGCTATTACTGGTGTAGATGAAAACTCCCCCTCCCAAAACAAAATGAAAGAACCCCAAACCAACCTGTGTGATTCTGTAAGGAGAAGGTTATTAATAACAAAATTATACTAGCCCCTATGTGAAATGAAGGGGGAAAAATAGCATAGCCTGAAATTCTTATTTTCTTGTCTTTTTGTAGGACTTAAGAGATTTTTCATATAACTGGATCTTTCTCATATAAACTGGATCGTAGTCAGCTTTCTCAACAGTGTAGATGAGCAATAATCTCATTGAGGCAATATCTGCGAGTTCATGAAACTGCTCATAAAGCTGCTTCTGGTTTTTTTGCAAGTTTTTGTCCTTGATACTTGGTTGTTCCTGGTAAGGATGATAAACTGATTGCATATGTTCATCTTCATCTTACTGCCTACAGCACTACTGGAAGGTGTTATAAACTGGACACTTGCTTTGTTTTCTAGACCTGTTGAAATTTTGGGCTCTAGAAAATGAAACTTCTGTGTTTTCCACAGATTAAGACCTGCTTGTTTATCCTACATGGCTTTCAGTTTGGCTATCTTCAAAAGCTCATCTGTCAGAAGAGAAGGAAGCTGACAGTGATGAGAAGGCAGACATTCACCAAATTGTTTAGGCAGTGCTTTCTAGCAGGTTTAGCAGTACTTCCAGCAGAATTCCTTTTGATGTTTGTCCTGGGTCTCAGCTTGAGCTTGTGCATTTTTTGTGACAGTAGTACTTCTTCACCTAGACTTCTTATTAAAAGGGAGACCATCTTGCACTCTTCCAGGATCAGGCAGGACCTGAAACAAATTTGGTTTTCTTCTATAGGAATCAGACATTCATCTACATGTTCCCTTTGAATCCATTGGTTCTGGAGATCTTTCCTCTGGTCAGCTGGGAGGATGCCAAATTGTTGCCAGTCTTAAATGGGTCTTGGCAGTTTTTGCAGGAAACATCCATGGCTTATGTTTAGTGCTGCTTTGCAACTTTCTGAGTCTTTCTCAGTTGGGAGAGACTGCCTGAGTTTCCTTGAGTTGACACCCTGATTGGTGAGGGACTTGGAGGAGAATTTTTCTGCAGTCTGGTGGGTTACATAAAAAAAAAACAACTCCATAGCCTTGAATACTTGCTCATGGCTTTATTTCAGTGTTGCATTATATACACAACAAGCATAAACCAGTTTGATTTCTGCTTCAGAAGTTGCAATTTCTGCTTTTAAGATTATGTGCTTGAATTATAGCCAGATTTATTTACTAGAAAACCAACCTCCAAAACAAACCAAGACATATACCAGCATGGCTGCTCAATGTGATTAAACATAAGAACTAACATACTGTGCTGGACCAAATGTCCATCTAATCCAGCATCTTGCCTTTATCAGTGTCTAGCAGCAGCAGCTGACTGAACAGTATAGGAAATGGGTGAATTCTGTCAGCCGCTGAAGTATTAACAGTAGATTTCTGACAGACAGTTGTTTAGCTGCTGTCTGAGACGGAAGCTACATTTGGGCTATTGCACTGTGAATAGCAACATCAAACTATTTATAGGTGAATTTGCTGCCTTTTTGAACTCATTTATAAATATCTGTGGCTTACATAGCATTTCACAGCAGCAAATTCCATGCAGTTTACCTGCATTTTCTGTGTGTGATAGGTTGATGCAAGAAAAAAATAGTTTCATTTGTTTTAAACATGCTCTCTAGTTGACATTCCTCTCTGTACCATTTCTAGTTCTCACCTTTTTGAGGTGGAGCAGCCAGAATTGTGTGCAGTGTGTCTCACAGCAAAATGTTCCCTGTTTTTTCACTGTTCTAATACCTTCTGAGATTTTTCTCCGACTTCTTGCTGCTGGGAGTTGGACTGTTTGCTTGCAGTTATCTTGAAATCTTTTTTGTAAGTAGTCATGTCTAGTTTCAATTCATCGTTGGGTATTTATAGCTAGGGTATTTTTTTCTCTGAGTATATTATTTTGCACTTCTCAACCTGGGACAACAAAATGAGAAATGAAAACCAGTCATTTGGTATTATCAGATCCCCTGTAACTCTTTGAAGTTTACTTTAATTACAACTACCTGAAATGATGGAAAGCATCACAAAGTATCTGCATCCTTCCTTTTTGCCAGATCAGTTAAAAGTATGTTCACAGATTTAACCCTGATCCTTGTTGTGGTGACTTCCCTGCTCTTTGACTGTTTAGTGTTTTCTTTCTTTTTTAAATTTTTTTTTTCTTTATTAATTTAGTGTAGGTCCTCTCATGGATTTTACTCTAAGGTGGTGTGAGGTGGTGTGAGCAAATCGGTTTGCTTCCTTTTGTTTTGTTGCAATATGGTGTATCAACGTTTTGGTATTTGAGATGTAGGTCTTCCAGCATCTCTGTTCATTTGCTTTGAAGTTGGATGTCCAAAAGCTTAATTTCATTAAGATTGCAATCTTTTATATGAATACTTGGAAAAGAGTGTTCCTTAGAGATGTGGAGTTTTGTGTTGTTTTTCTTTTTGTTGTTGTTGGTTGTTTGGTTAGGGGGTTTTTTGTGTGGGGTTTTGTTTTCTTTGTTTTGGGTTTTTGTTTAAATGGCCAGTGCTTTGTAATCTTAGTATCATAAATTATATTACCTTCAAAGGGTGATATAATTCGTTCCTGCCTCTATAATTTGTTCCTGCATCCTGCTTCATCCCAGCCTCTTTTCTTCAGTTCTTTTCTCTTCCAGTTCATAGAAGTCTCTGACATTTTTACTATGACCAGCTGTGAGTTTATTTTTTTTAATAGATACCAAGAATCCATTGCTCATCTCATTTTGTTATCTTGGTAGAATTTTATTTTTTTTTAAATTTGATACTCTGGTTTGAAACTCAAAACTTCTCACTCACCTAGCATTGATATCAATGAGGAGTTTTAAGGCAGTTTGACTGTCTGGCAAAGGGCGAGTGTTAATTTTCATGGGTTTACTCCTTGTCTAACTAGAATATGTTGATTTGATTATGGGGGAAGTTTGAATTAACTAGCTGAACTTTTAGGAGAGTGGAAACAGACACTACTCAGAGAAGAATTATTGCTAGAAAGTAATGCTTCGTTTGAATATCATGCTTCTATATAGATGAATTTACCTTTCCTTTGCTGCTCTAAGTATTGATTAGGTGTTAAATAATTAAACTCACGCAGTAGTGTGTGAGTGTTCATTCCTTTATCTGGGGGATAGGAAGAAGGGAACAGACACTTCTGTCCAGAAGACTCCTAGCCTGGAGGACAAGGAGACTAATATGTCATGTAGGAACGTGCAGATGTGACATCCAGACCGTAACTTGAAAGAGGATATTCAAATGAACTAGTTCAGAACTTGGCAACACATGGTACTGCTGATTCACCCGCTGTAGGAATTGCATGCTTTACTTCAGCTTTGCTCAGTGTGCATGGATTGTACGAATTTTTAGATATCTAGGTGGTTTAGATTATTGTTGGGGGAATCAATCCTCCTTCAACTTCTTGCAATTTGTAATTGCCTTTAGTAATTTGAATTACAATTTCACATTATTATATTCAGAAACTCCTAGCACTTTGTACTCTTGTGTGGGTGCATGCTTGTGATGCTTTGCAAGTTTTGGAAAAAATATTTTTTTTAGTGGGTTAAGTATTAAGCTGTTGTGGAATTTGAACAGTCTCTAGTGTACTGTGTGACTGCAGCAGGAACTTAATAATTGCAAAAAGTTTAATTCATAAAAATTACTGTTACCTTGAATGCTTGAATAAGAACTCTGATTCAGTTTTTTAAAAAGTAAGACTGACAGTTTTTGATGTTCATGAATGAGAAGACTCAATAATGTGTTTTGGTTTTGTAGCTCATGAACCTAAGCAGCCGAAGCTTGCTTTGGTTGTTGGTCTTTAATTGGACAAAGCATTGTTTTGTGTGTTAGTGACCTTTATTCAGACACTTCTAAAAATATACAAAGCCAATAAATGAATACTTGCATTGTTATAAATCAGGTATCATAATTTTGTCTTTGGGAGATGAAACTCCTAAAGTGGCTTAATGGAGGCAAGTCAAATGAAATAGTTCAGAAATTTGCAACACATGCTGCTGCTGATCTCAGGGTCTTTTGGTCTGTTCACTAAACAACCATTCCTGTCCTCTTCAGAAGAAAAGTATTTCTCAGCATTCTACCTTCCAGGACTGGAGCCTTTAGTGTGTATGCAAGGATGATGTACAAGCCTCTTCCCCACAGAACTTGTGCCAGATATTATGTGCTTGGTAATGCAACTTGAGGAAATAGAAAGGGCTGAAATAATTGAAATTCTTACTGTTTCTCCAATAGTTGATTTGAAAATATGCCATTTAGCACAGGTTAAAATGGCAAGAGGCACTATTACTCACTAGGAGTGACTTCTAAGACATTAAATGCCTCTTGTTTTATAATTCTTTAAAATGCTCATGTTTGGTTCTCTATAAGAACATCTGAGGTACTTGGGCCACAGCTTTATTGTGCTTTTATTTAATAGTTTTGTATGAAAACAAACAGAGAAGTAAAGAATTGGTGTTGAAAGAGGGGAATGTGTGAATATTTAGCAGCGTTGTACTTGTGTATCTGTTGGGAGAATGGAAAAATCCGAATATTCAGTGCTCAGCAGGAAGCAGGGAAGAGGAGATTTTCTTCCTCTTAGAGGTATGCTGTGAAAACAGTGATGCAGACTGGTAAACCAGGTCCTGTTGCATTCAAGGAACAAAAAACAAGAGCCGACAATGGCTTAGAAACTGCAGGGTAGCTGACAGCTGAAGGAAACAGAGAAGCTGATGCTGGAACAATCTGGTAGTTAAATCTAAGGGAAATGGGAGAAGGGGTGGACTCCTGCTCGTCTGCAGCGGCACTGCACACAGAGCCTACCTGATTTAGGCCTAGCGACAGTGCGTTGGAGGCCTTGGGAAGGCAGATAGCTCCGCCAGCGTGTTTTGTCAGTGTGACGTACTTGGGAGTGTGTACAGCCTGCATGCTAAACGCCACTTGCTGCCTTTGACTTTGCTTCTCACAGCTCTAAGAATGTAATGAAATCCCTTCTCACTCACGCTTTTATTTTGGGATGGAGGGGGAGAGAAAAAATCTTTCAATATTCTGGTTAGTTCAGAGTTTGAAACAAGAATGTTTTACCTAATTCTGTTTACTGCCTTTTTATTTAGGCTATGTGTGAAACACATTGATACCTTTACGTGCTCTATCACAATTTATCAGTACACAAAACTAGAAACTCATGGAAACCGTATTGGTCTTTATCTAATTAATCTATACACAGGGAATGCAGTACTTATTGTTAGAGGGTCTCAGGCTAGTCTTTTTTCCTTTTTTTTTCGTTTCCTCCCCCTCCCCCTTTGCTTGTCTCTGTACATGACAACATGGTTTAATGAAATAATTGCTGGTGAAACTGAAATAAGTTTGGCTAAAAAGCAAGTCAGATGCAAATATATAATGAGAATGTTTTTTCCTAGATGTAAGCAGGCTGTACTTAAAACAGATGTTGTAGTCGAAAGGAGAGGAAAATGTGATACCTGTGTGGTAGCAGCAGAGGGTCCCAGACACCTTTTCAGAGTTCAGAGCACCTGACAGAATCAACAGAAGTCTAAGATCGTTTTACACAGAACTTTGTGAAATTAAATTGCCAGTATTCTTTCTCGAAAAAAATCACTTTTAACGGGTGTGAAGTATTACCTTTTTCATCTTGTTTGTAAAATCTGAGGACAGATTAGGAAACGAACAATTGTTCTTTTGATACTTTTTTCATGTGAACATCTGTTCAATAACAAAGCATTTTCATAGTCTTTTGGCAATTATTTAGAAGCCTAACATATTAGAGCAAGTAATCTGTAATGTTATAAAGGCAAGAATTTATGTATAGTTTCTCATACTGAGCCATTGTGCCTCCTGTTAAAACAAGCTTTACATAAGATGAAACAAACTCCTGTATTCTTACAAGCGTTTTTCAGTATCATAAAGTACAGAATACAAGAATGTACATTATCAGCTAATTTTCAAGTTTATGCTGCTGTACTTTATATACATTAAATGGTTTATTTTTAGTGCATGTGCTGAAATAATTAAATTGAAGAGTCCAGTTTGTTACAAGAACTGTGATAGAAAGTATGTTCCAGTATACCAACATGAAAGTTGACCCATAGCAAAGCCAGCATAGGTTGGTTTAATCTCAGTGCTTCAAGAATGCCTGTGCCATAATGAGGTTGCTCAGAAAATAATAGTGATTTCTATTCTGCCTGATTAACAAGCAGAACATACAGAATTCATGACTGCCAAACCAAGGTGGATCTTTATCACTAGTTCTTCTGTAGGTCTTCCAGTTTCAAAATAAAAAGGATGTTAAAATGTGACTCTGTCACTGAAAATGTAACTCACAAACCAAACTTCTGACCAGATGGGAAACGTGAAAGATCACTTCTTGATGATTGTTATACTTAAAAAGAATCAGCAAAGTGCTCAGTTCTGTACCCAGTATAGGACACTGGAACTCGATACCTGTTGAAGGAAGGAAGGTCTCCCTTCTGCTGCCAGCACAGTGCTTCTACTGCTAAGCTTGTGCATGATGTTCCCCTGACCAATCTGTGAATCACTTCAACTTTTTGTGGAGTGTGACACATCCTCGCCCACCATTCCTCCTAGAAAAAGTGGGGACTGCTGGAGGTAGGACCTCACAGCTGGAACAGAGCATAAGGGAGTGTGCCTTGGTCAGCTAGATTAGCTGCCTGTGGGAGTGTTATTTAGCCTGCAGGCTAAATGAAAATAAAGAAATTGCAGTTAGAACTATAAACTTTGAGCAGAACTAGGCTTCACATAGGTCTCTTGATGTACTGTTAGTCTAAACTTACCTTGTGCATGCTTGGCAAACTCATTTATCAGGCTTCATGGACACATTGAGACAAGAGTTTTACTGAAAGTACAGCATCTGATTTTGAAAGAACTTTATAAATACAGAACTATAAAAGATTACCTGTTTTAAGGTGCCCTGCCATGTAATCACTAATCACAATTCATCTGCATTTTAAAGTGTTTGCTTGTTATTACTTGTGAACCTGGCTTCTGTCTGATACTTGTGGAACACTAACATCAGTAGAAGCTTGTGTAGCTGTTCTCTCTAAATCTATCACTGAAAATCTCACTGCTGCTCTTTGTGATTTTTAGCCAGTGATATTTTAAACTGAAAGCCCTTGTGATTGTAGGGCTTGTCTTTTTTTCTTCATTTTAAATGCCTGTTAAATTTCTTTTTTCAACAAATTACTACGTTTTGCTTTTTTATTTCTTAATTTTAAAATGCATTGTCTAATTGTATATTTCCTTTCTGTTGCATGCAAGTTGTCCTTCAACAAAATGCATGTAACATGGATTTATTGACTTAACTGATACTCCCTTTAAGTTGTTTTCAGTATACTTAGTAAGCACGGAAGTGCTGCACAGATAGTATTTATAAGGTAGGAGGAAATTAAAGTCCGGACAAAAAAAGTCTGGACTTGTGGGTTTCTGTATAAATGTAATATGAAGTCTTCTGTAATGCAGAATGATTTTCTAGAATGTGTGTGCTCACTTTAAATAAATTAGTTCATATATTCATGTTGGATAGTCCTTTAAAAGTAGTATTTCAGCTTAGTTCTGTCAGTTGTTTAGTCACAATATTTTGCTTTTCATTAAAACGCTAGATTTAAGAAAGCTTTAATTGATTTGTAGTCACTCTGTGCTGGCATGAAACTGAAAGCTTGCTTTTACTTGTTTGTGTTTTGGACTTGCACTTTCACTGTTTGCTCTCTAAAGTCTGGAAGAATGCTTTGAGTTGTATATACTTTATTTATCCTGATTTCCCTCTCCAAGAGCAGAATTTCTTTCTTCCATATCCACTGAGGATATATGTGTGTGAGACTGGTTTGGTTTGTCGAATTTTATTCCTCATGTTTAGTGTTTTAACTGTCTCTCTTTTTTTTTTTTTTTTCCCCAACTGTTTGCCATTTCCCCCTGCTGGCCGGCTGCGGGAACAGCACTTCTTTCCCCGTGGAAATGGAAGGCCGAGGCTGTCCTTGAATGTCACAGCTCTGTGGTTGAGGCGTTGGCTGCTCTTCTGACTTTTTTTTTTATGTCCTCTGAACGTCTCTGGCAGATAGATAAAATTCAAAGAATAGTCTGTACAAGCAGGGCGTGCACATACCTGAGGTTCTCCCCATCAGAAGTGCAGTTGCACTTCCAGTGATAGTCAAAGGTACCTCTAGTTTTGCATTTCATGCCTGCAGTCTTGCAACACTGCCCAGATCATCTCCTTTTGTAATCTGGACCCCTTCCCAAAACTCTTAAGGCACTTCTGCCTTACTACTGCATCATTCACACAAGCCAGTTCTTTCCAAGATAAAGTGGGTTGCTAGATGGGGAAGAAGGGTTTGGTACTCAATAAGAAATCTCTTCTCATGTTTAAAAGCATAAAACCAGAAATCAGAGATGCCCTTCTTAGTGGAGTTTCAGGGGGGAAATTAATAGGTACTGGGGTAGAGTTTTCTTAATTTTTTTCTTGTTCCTCTCATCTTCAGCTATTAAATCAATTACTAGGATTTACTGTCTGTGTTCTTTCTAAAAAGAGTTTTCTCTCCTCAGCTCCCTCTCCTCCCCTTTTTCTCAAGTAGTTCTCTCTCTCTGAAGTATGAAAGGAAGGCAGGAACTTCTCAGTGACTGGAATGAGAAATTTACAGCACAGAGTTTAATAAACTGATTTTGCTTGACGTACTGTTAGAAAACAAAAGAAAACCATAAAACACAAACATTCAAATAACTTGTCTTCGCATTTCTTTTAAATTTTGAGACCAAACAGTGAGTTATTACAGCTAGGAGGGGGCAGTTCCTTCTGTTTTCTGTTGACCTTCCATCTTTTTTCCCTCCCAGTGGTATATATACTTTGCAAATAACTTGAAAAATTACAGTTTTAACATGTAATAGATTAACTGACATATTTTTGAAGTGAAATTGTTAAACAATGATTTAAAAAAAATTCCCAAACAACCCACGTTTCCAGCAACTTCATGGCATGTGGAATAATGCAGCAAAAATATTTTAAAAACAAATGCCAAACTCTGCCTTCCACTGATTTATATCTTCACATCATGTAAATGTTCTAATTTAAAAAAATTCCTCAGCTTCCTGCTTCAAATATGGAATTTTGCTATTGCACTGTTAGTAAAATATAAATTTATAGACCTTATTAGCACAGGGGTTTCTCTGTGTGTGTGTTTAGCTAAACAGTCCTTCTAAAAATAATTCAGGGAAATAAAAGTTGAGGTCACTCAACTTTTTTTACATGAGCAAGAATTTAGCCACACTGCATATAAGATGATTTTGTGTGTATGAGAAATCTGATGAATAGTAACTCAGTGAGCAAAGTGAGGCTTAGTGGGTCTGCAGTACTAGAACTTCTGAATGTACCAATGCTGTAAAATGTCCCTGTATGCTGGTGTCTGGGTACAAAAAGGAGAATTTTACTGACGGTGATTTTGTGATTGTTAGGTTAGATGGGGAGCACTTGATACCAAGTCAGAAAGAACATCTGCCAGGCTTACTAATGGTCATAGGTTAGAGAGGCTTCTCTGATTCAAGAAATAGGCTAAGACTGTGCAAAGAAGAGGGGTTTGTGCATGGGTAAAAAGTGTGGAGCCACGTATCTTGAATCTGCTCAGGTGACAGTGATGATTCTGGGATTTTAAAATATGTTTGTGCTAATTTTCTACTAGGCCAAATGTAGTTTATCATTTTGCCAGAGGGTGTGATCTCATCCCCCATCCCACCTCCAAGATGCTAGGAAAGACTGTGTTCAGGAAGAGTTACTAATGCTCAACATAGCTGTAGTCATAGGACAAGAGCTAAGAGAGTAATCTTCAACTGTTTATATGTGTTTGGTGCCATGGTAAGTTTTAGTTGATATTTTAAAAATCAGCTTGTGAAGTGGTTTTATCTTTATACTAGAGATGGTCTTTTAAAGTGTAATGAGTCTTCTAGCTCATTTTCTATGTGTTAAATATAGTAGTGCTTCTGCAAAGACAAATGATGGTGTCACACACTTCTATTAAAACTTAGTTTGATGCTTTTATAAAGTGTTTCAGAGAAGGTGAAGCAATCTATCCCCAAGTGAAGTCAGCTTCAGGTGTCTTAAACTCCAAATTGCATTTGTTTCATGGCGAATCGCAACAGCAGCAGAACTTGAAGGTAGAACTGAAGTTTGTAGTTTGAATCCTGTAAGTTGTCTGCATGCATAAGCAGAAAATCCAGGCTCCTTGACCAGTTTAGAGGGAGTTATCTACATTATTGTATGGGGATAGGGAAGGAGGAGGAGAGCAGTTGTACAGGTGGACAAACTGGAAGGCATGGCTAGTACACTTCAGTGCAGTCTCAGTTATCTTGAGGAATCATCTTGGTCCCTTTACCACCTGCCTGGCATGTAGTGCTGGGGCTGACTGGGAATTCTCCTAGCTGCAGCACAACAGGAAGATCAGATTCCATACACTGGCACAAAGGAGGCTTACTTTTATCACAGAAGCAATAGCATCAGTGCTGCTAACGATGGTCATTGAAACATGAGGCTTCTATTAATGCTATTTGAAATTGGTTATATATCCTGTCTGGCCTGTGTTTGGTCTTCTTAAGACTGCAGAAATCCTGCCCTGTTAAGGAATATGAGTTGCTGACTTGAAAATCACAGTAAAGTATCTGCTATGACTTGTTTTTTAGATGATAGTGATATATAGAATATAGAGTGCTCTCTATGTACAGGGTGTTTTTCAAATATAGGAAGAGCTGTTGCTTTGAGGAGTTCACATTTAAAAACTGAAATCCAGAGGAAAAACTCTGAATCCTTTCTGTGTGGTCTGTATTCTGCACAAAAAAAAAAAAAATTAATAATGCTTTACCCTCATGTTGTAGAGCAATTTTCTGAAATGTGAAAGAATATCAGGCTCAGAATTGCCTGTGCACAGCAACTAGTCCTTTTTCATCTTTTTTTTTTTTTTTTGCTGAGTTCATTCTGTGCACTGAACAAGACCAAGATCCTTTTGGCAAAAAGTAAAATATACATAATTAAATATTGTAACATGATATGAATATATAGAGTTCCATGGTCTGACAGTAAACATTTGCTAGCTTCTAGAGTTAGGAAAAATGCAAAGAAAAAATTGCTGAACATGACATTTAATTCTTCCCAGTTTTTCCAAGTGAGTCTCTGGTTACACTAGCATAAACTTTATTGTATAACTTGAAGGTAGTAATAAGTATTTAATTGTTAGAACCAGACATCTTAATATACAGATAATTAGCATTTAAATAGTCTTAAGCTTTCAGGTGCTGTATGCTAAAATGTTTTCTCCACCATGTGTTCTTCTGATGTCCCTAGGTGCTACCAAGCCTTAAACATAGGATTTTTGACATTTTAGTTTTCATAACAGTCCTATGAAATGAGTAACTTCTCTTCTTATTCAAAAATGTCAATAAAATGTTTAAAGTTGATCTGCAGAACATGATTGTTTTGGTAATGGTGGGATGTTTTTCCTTACATAAGTTGTATAGAATTCTTGAAAGGGCTAAGAGACTTTTTCCAGAGCTGGGGTGGGTATTACTACTGTAAGTATATGGAAACATCAAACTACCCTTGTTAGTAATAGTAACATTGGATTCTTAACAGTCAGTACCACTGAGAAAAATATATTTCTAAAAGTGGTTTATTTGGTTAATTCTAATTTTAATATTTTTGTGTTTTAGTTTGTGGTGAACATAGGTAAGCATTGCTCAAGCTTTTCTTTTAATCATAGATCATATACATATTTTGGGAAGAAGGCAGTGCTCTTAATTTGACTCCCAGACCTAGGGTTTAAAACCCCCCGAAATATTGCAGAATATACTGTAATAATCCAAGGATTAACCTTTCAGACTCCTACCTTGAACAGTTTTCAGCATGTTTCTGGAGTCTTCAAAAGGCTACCTCAGTAAATTGGATAGCTGAGATTTTGTGATACATTTCTGGTGTTGAAGATTTTGTTAGAAATCCCTGTATAATGCTAAACTCATCAGACTCTATTGATATGAGTGATTGTGAGCTGTCTAATCTTAACTTTCTAATGTGTTTTGTAGTGAGAATGAGAGAGGCAGTGTGAGTTTCTATATGTACTTTTGCTGTGAACAAGAAATAATCTCATTTCATCTAAAGAGCAGACTTTATCCAGTACCTTTTTCATTAATACTATTCTGTGTTGATTCCCAGTATCCACAAATGCAGGGAGTTGTCAAAATCCAAAGTTACAGATTTAGTTGGTCATATGCTGTTCTCTACTATAAAAATGCTAAGGGCAGTTGAAAACTTAAATCTGTTTAAGATGCTTGGGGTTACCAGTCTTGGCTATTTGTTCTTCATTTCTCTGTATCAGTTCTATGTTTAAAAAAACTTGCCTGCACGAGGCACAAGTTTTTCTGTGACTTTCATTAGTGCACTGCTTATGAAGAAACCAATTTTTTATTTGTCATAGGGCTTAGATGGTAGGTTTTTAAAAAATGCAACCCAAAAGTTGAGAATGGAAAGAAATTATTCTGCTAATACTTCACTCTTTGTGCTTGTTCTCTCTACTAAATGAAGCAGAGATGGTAATAAAAATACTATCCTTGCATGAGGGCAGAATTTTGTGTTGCCAGAGGTTTGACATTCAAAGGTTAAGCTGTTCTAAACACTTAAGAAAAAGCCTGTAGTAAATTATGTGCAGAAGAGGATGCAAATGTATTTCCATTCCCTATATAGGTCCTCTCTAAGTGACTTCTCCAAGGCAACACAGTAGTTCACTTAGACAGTCATGATTAAACTCGTTGTGTTCTAAACTTTGTCCTTGGAAGCCCCTGGGTTCTCAGTCTGGGGTTAAGATTAAATGCAGTCTGAAGGTTTGTAACTGTGCAGCTTTTTTTCTGCACAGTTCCATCTTGATGGAGCTAGGGTCCTGCTGTGGAGGTGAATCTCTACGTAGGGGGGAGAAAAGGAAGGAAGGAACAGTTGCTGTTATTTTTGAGTGACATCTTTCTTGTCAGGTTGCATGTACTTGTGCCCAAAGTAAATTGCTGTTTTCTTTTTTTTTAAAAAAATCATGCTTATTTATTCTAAGACTCCATTTGCAGATGTGTGGTACTGACTGTCTTGTTTAGCTTTCCAAAGTCAGTAATCCAGAGCAGTGAAATGTTTTTTTTATTTTTATTAATAGCATGGACATGTAGCTGTAGTTGCTTGTTGAAGAAGGCACTTAGTTCTTGCATGATAAAAGGGCTTCATCTGTAGATTCCTGGACCAAATAAATGACTGATTGATAGTGGGAGATGGAGGTGACAAGTAGGATTTTCATATCAAAAAGTAACAACTAGAGTTTAAGAATAATACCTGTCTCTTGAGCACCCTCAAAAATGAGGATATGTAAAATTCTGTAGCTTCCACAGCAACTGTACTTACTTTTAATATAACCTCAAACGAGTCCATACTTCCCAGTTCATAACCTATCATGTTAGCAGCTGGATGTTATATAAACTAACCTAAAATTGCTCTAAAATGAAACATAATCTGTAATATTTTGGGTTCAAAATGCACAATAAAATTTGACACTAGGAGTCTGGTAATACTGTCACTGCCAGTAGCAGGCTTCCTGTTTTCTTTTCCGTTCTCGGTGTTCATCAGCACCCAGTTCTGCTGATTAGTAAAGGGAAACTCCTCCAGTTTTGCTGGTCTCCAATGCACAAGAGATGATTGTGACTTTCTACTGCTGTATCTTTTTATAAGTCTGGGGCTTAAATTTCAGCTCTGTGATGATTTATGTGTGGATAGGAACATATCTGCAAAGATCTTGTTAGCTGTGAAATCAGAGCTTAAAATGTGGTAATATTCTAGTATTTTACTAGAAAATTTGGAGTATTTTGGAGGCTTTTTTTTAGCATCAGGCAAAGTAATTGAGCAAATGAATTATTATTTATATTGTAACTATCTTTTTAGAACTCTGACTCATGAGTTTCTTATGATTCGTGTGATGATTTAAGAGGTACTAACTTCCTGTGCTACTGAATGTTCTACCCATGACCCAGGCAGCCTAACAGGCAGCACCTCTTCTTGGCTCCACACCTCATGTCCCACCATACTGGCTTACACTGTTGTTTGTTTCAGTCTCCAGTGGTATTCTGGGATTTGAGCTCTAGTGGCTGTGCTGATCTACCACCTGCTCTACCATTTTGGAGTGTTGGTGTAAACTCTAGCAGAGCTGATGGGCAAATGTCTAGAGTGGGTAGCCTTGTCATATTTAGCTGTGGCAACTGACAGGGTTTATGATATAGATCTTAATTAATGTGATGGAGAGCAGGTCTTTCCCCCACAGGAGGGGGACACTGGCCTTGCATAGAACCAGAAAAATTTGTCCCTATAATTGCTTCTCTCCCTCGTGACAGCAATAGTTTGTATTTTAATCCAGATTAAAATTGTAGATCTCCTTAGTTTTCCCTGCCACGTCAAAGATTTTCTTTAGAAGGGGTGTATTATGGTTAGCTTCAGCATTAAAAAAAATTACAACCCCCCCAAACAAAAAACAACCAAAAAACCCCTTCTTAAAATCCCAACAACCCTTCCCTCTCCAACTTTTCAAATATTTGATTTTCTTATTTTTATTTCAAGCTCTAGTTAAAATATTTGTAATTATCCTTTTTTTGTTGTTGTTGTTTTTCTTTTGTAGGAGGGGGTAGAGAGCTGAAAGGGATAACTCACTCAAAACTGGTAAGTACTTCTTCTCAAGGCTAAAATGGCTTACCTAAGAATAGATGATATGCAGAGCTGGCATCCATTCCTGAAAAAGTTTGATGGTTACTGAAACTGAAATTCTATCTATTCTTATATTCAGAAATTACATCTTAAAAAGTAAATGTTACTGATGAAAGCCCTAGTCTTATAAATAAAATCTCTGTAAGGCTGAGATTTGGGCCCAAGGGTGTGTAAGTACAATGGACATTTAAATTCATCTACTCAAAAATAATCATGTTAAATTGGTTGGGTTTTTTTTTGTGCATGTAATATGAAAATCAAATTTATTTGAAGGGATTTTTGGTGCAGAAAGACTTCTCTCTAAAATTCTGAGTTATTGAGTCCTTCCATACACACAGAAGTCATTCATGGCTTTGTGTGTGTCCTACCTTTGTTTATATAAATATATATGCTTTGTCAGCTGTGTTTCTAGCATAGCTTCCAAAATAGCCATAGTTTAAATAGTACTGTGATATTTTAAAGGTTCCTATGTAGATTGTATTTAATTGAGGTAACAGAAGTGTGAATGCACTTCCGTTATTATTGTAGAGTTTAAGGTTTCATTCAGTCTTTGAATATTTAAATAGTCTATATGCAGTGCATTGGGGCACTTACCTGAGTATGAAATTATAAGTCTTGAAGCAGTCACTTTAAAAATAAGTGATTATTGGTAATAAATAAATGCCAGCAAGAAATTGAATACATTACTGCTGCCTCCAATAGTTGAAATCCCTCCAAAAATGCCTCATTTACCTCTTGCTTAGTGTTCTTTCTGGCTGGGTACTTGGATGTGTGGCTATACAAGAGATTCATGTACTCCTGAATCCTGTGCTTTCCTTTTGGAAATCACTGATGCTGGCATTGAGCAAGGCATTTGCTTGTTTTCTTTTAAAAATAATGGGATGAAGGATTTTTGCAGGTCAAGCCATCCATGCAATTCCAGTCATCTGCAAGTTTTTTATTTGAAATAATTCCGCTGCCATAAGAGTGAAGTGGAAAATGCACCGTATTCTATTATTGATCTGGAGGTAGTTTTACACCTCTTCAAATGTGGCATTATAGGTAGTTTATAATGTCACTGAACTTAAGTTTTTAAATCTTCCCTTTAATTTCAGTCTAAAAGAATAAAAGTTCAAAAATACGGAAAATTTTTGCACTTGGAAAATATATGGCCACTTACATAGTTTTGTACCTACTCTCAAAGGAAGTATGAGCAATATTTGTCCAGATGCCCTGATAGATGTTTATAGACATTATTCTATGTAAACAAGAAAAAATGCAGTTTAGGTTTTGCTAGATGTAAGGAATGGTTTTTTTAGAGTTTTATTTTTGTTTGTTTGGGGTTTTTTGGGGTTTTTTTGTTTGTTGGGTTTTTTCGTTTGTTTTTTGTTTTTTTAAAATATGTTGGTTGTTTAACATTGGATAAGTGTGTAAGGAACTTCAGGAGAATTCTAGACAGTGATAACTGAATAGTTATTCCTGCTTGGGAAGGGAAGCCACATGTATGTGTTCTAGAAAGAAACAATTGTATGTATTTCATATTCAGAATTTGGCAACTTGACCAAACTTCTAAATGAAATGTATTCTTTCGTGTTTATACCCCTACAAACATACTAAGCTGAACAACTCTTTTTCTGCAAAGCAGGGTCACCTTTTTCTTGAACCTCTTAAAAATTAATTTTGAAAAATCTTGCTAGCTGTTCATGGCATAGATGCAATTAGCTTGGATTAGTTTTTATGGACCATCAATTCTACAATTTCTATCTGTCAAATTAAGTTGTGCATTAATAGAAGTTGCTCAATCTTTATATGTTCTTTTACAGAAATACTGTGTTACGTTTGCCATGAACTTGTATTGGACTTAACAGTTACATAAATTTAAATGATGGTTATTTTTTATATTCTCAGTTGAGATAACTGTTTTGCAGTTCTGCACTCAACTTTGAAGTTAGCATGTAGCTACAGAGTGATACAAGCTATTCATCATGTGTGCCTTCTGATTTGTTGAAGACACACAGAGAAAGAAACTGACCATATCTGTGTGTATCTCTATCCTGAAACTGAATTTCCAAGGGTCAAAAAGACTTCTCGCCTCTGCAGTGAGTTCCAGTTTTCATTAACCAGTCTCCCACATGGTTTTCTGAAGCATGGTTTCTTTTGAAAATGCAGTGGTAGGGATTTGAAGCATGCTATAATTGTTCATGTCAGTGAGTGGAAGTAATAATCCATGGTTCTGTTTTCTCATTACTGTTTGTGGTAATAGGACAGGGAACTACATGTAATTTCCATGTATCCCTTGATACAGATTACAATTTTATAGAGACCAATGCTGCAAAGGCAGCTGTTTTCACTCATCTGTGTCACGTGTAGAAGAGGCCCTTGCGGAAGGTCATTTCATGTGTTGACTAGAAAGTTTGATCAGGCCTTTGTTATTTAAATAAGTAACTTAAAGCTAACAGCAGACAACACTGACAAAGAATGAGTTTAACTATAACACTTTTTAAACACCCTTTATAATCTGCTCTTTTTGTAACACATTTCTATTTGAAAAGATAAATGATAAACAAAACAAGACACATACCTTCAGCATTCTTCTTTTCAGGAGTTCACAAACTTGTCCAGCACTTCAGTTTACTGTAGTCAGACAACATTAAAATAAAATTCTTTAACGTATGGGAATTACTTTCTTTTTACAGCCTGCATGTCTAATCTAAACTGTCAGGATCCTTTTGAAAACATTGAAGTCTCATTATGAAGGCCTCTTGAGTTGGCAACAATACCTGTGCAATGATTATGAGCAACTTTCAAAAAATAAAAAAAAATAGGAACTGTTTTAATGTTGCAGCACTTCTTTAATTGTGGTGTCTGGGTGGAAAAGTGACTGGAAAGATTGCTATATAATGTTTTCCAATGACTTTCATGTGTGTGTATTTATAGATGTTTTTACACAGGTTCCACTATGATTTGAGCATATGGGAATCTTAATCCTGTTTCAGAAGCTGATACTTTTAACATATTTCTGAACAAAAATCTCTTGTCCAACTTTCAAGGCTTTTAGAAGTATGCCTGATAATGCTTTTCTATGTCAGAGATCGGAGGGATTAATTTGTTTGTAGTACAAGTGAAGATGGTAAACTTAATACTCATGATCTGCAAGTAGAATTCCAAGATAAAAAGATTTTAAAATTAATCTTTTTGAAATGTCTTGTTCTGTTTTATATCACTCTTCTGTTCCTTCAGAACAGATTTCAACTGAAATTACTAACTTGGCACAAACTTTAGGCAGTGGGTTATTAATATATAAATGTTGTTCTGTTAAATAACTTGCACGCTGTCCTATCTAAGAACAGCTCTATAGTACCACATTCAATTTAACTCTTTACTGCTGTTTGGATTGTAGAATTTTATTCTCCAGAATAAGTTTTCATCTACACAGATTTTTAAAACATTCTCGGTAGTTAAATTTTCTAATTTAATATGCAACTGCAATAGTATATTGGTAGGAAATAGCTGCCTGCAAACTAAGATAAGGGATAAGTATGTCAACTTTGGAATATGTGGGCAGTAACAAATTTGGCTAAATGACTCCAAGGCAGGCATTTTGTACAGCCTGTAGATTTCTTGTGTTCAAAAGACTGACTGTGTTTAGGCTAGAAAGCTGCATTTGAATATAGTTCACTATTGAATTCCTGTTCTGTTATAATCTCGTTTTTTCAAACTGACTTTTCTCCTTCACTAACCAAACCAAAACCTTTATGTTTCCATAGGACTGGTGTTAAAGAGGAAACCAGAAACTAAAGGCACTGGAATCAGCAAACACACTTCTAGAGAAAGTGGAGAAGGTAGAGAATGGAGCTGCAGACTCTACAGGAGGCTCTGAAAGTGGAAATTCAGGTTCACCAGGTAATTTATATTCTTTCTTGCTTTAAAGTAATAGCAGCATTAGTACTGCTGATAGTATTACTACTAATGGCAGCATTAAGCAATAGCACTACAACTATAGTAATAATTGTTTTATAGGCCTGAACTACTTCAGAATTTTATACTCTGCATTTTGACCTCACCACCTGTTGTTTTTTAGCAAATGTGAAAAATCTGCATATCAAGCTGTGGGTGGGGATTTTTTTTTTTTTTTTAGTATCTTGTAGCAGTAATAAAAACATTCTGAAAACAGTGTTCAGCAGTTTCTATCTGCAAGGTTTTTCAGATATTCTGAAGCCAGCTTCAGTATTCAGTTGGCAGTGGAGGAATATGGTGGAGGAACTCTAAAGTGAAATGTGTATAGTGCTGCATAGTTTCATCTGGTGTATCTCTTCTGGAATGTCTTCTACTTCAGTAGTTTCTGAACTTCTATACTTTTGCTAACCAAAATATTGTAGTGCTTGGGCTTTATAAATTTGTACATGTTGGGTCTTTTTACTAGTAACCTGTTCAATGATATATTGCAAAAGGGTTGCTGTTTGCCGTTTTGTTACAATGCAAATAAGGAAATACTAAAACTAATGATAATAAAATCTAATTTAGTAACTAGAGGAGGACATATGCATATTAATTCTCGGAAGAAAATTATTACAGCCATAGAGACAGAGTAGCTGCTAACTTGAAATGTTAAATTTAACAATGAGACCTTTTTTAAACACAGTTCTCCAAATATTTCTGAAGCTCTTCAGATATCTGAAACTCACAACTGTTACACAGTGGATAAAAGAAATATATTATAAGTTACATTGATCAGTGTAGTCCATCATATGAACTTTGGAAAATGTTTCAAAATTACTTGGTGACTTGTCTAAAATGTGATCTGGATGGCTTATTCAGTACTTGCTGCAGTGATGAGCATATTTCAAGAACTTGAATGGGTGAATTAGTAAAATCAAGCTACAAAATACAACTTACAGTTAGGAAAGAAAACCTGAAAAAGCTAAAGATGGATTTCCAGGAATACAGATGAGTATTTTGCTCTCCTAAGTAACTCCAAGGCCATTGCATTCAAAACTTCAATGAGGTTTTATTATGGGGGTAAGGAAGTTCAGAAATTACCAATGGCATTTTGCTGCAGACATAGAAATATTTAATGCTGATAAGTAATTTTTTCAAGTATTATCTACTGTAAAGAAATCCAAACATTAGTCACCCTTGTGTTTGCATGACACTGTTTACCTCTTGTGTACATCTTCATTCCTCGTCATGCCCAAGTGAACCAAAAATTTTAAGACTGTGAATTTTGAATAATCTTTAGCATCTGTTCATAATAACACTGCTGAACAGGGATGAATGCTGGAAAATATCCAAAAAGACTTTTTTTTTAACAGCTTAAAGTTGGTGGGGTTTTTGACCTCGTTTGCTTTAACTTTGCCCAGTCGTCATTAAAAGTGAGCTCTGCACTGAAATCAACTTTAATTAAAAGTGGTTTTAGTTGTTGAAACTAGGAAAACCATTATATCAGAAAGTTGTCTTTTTAAATACAAGATGCTGTATATTTCTATAATTAAAGCTAAGAGAAAGTCTATGTGTTTACAGTGGAAAATAGCGCAGCAAAATGTTGGGTGCTTCAGTAAAGGTTTTGTGAACTGTGCTTGCATGGCTAGTGCTTGTCAGTATGCACACTAATAGAAATTAAACTGGTTTTGGCACAAAAAAAAAGAAATCTTCAAATTAAATGCCTGAACTTTCTTGTATAGCTCTGAATTTTGTAACCTAAAGATACACAGTTGTTCCTTCTTTTTATTCAGGATTTAGGGATAATTGCCTCTTGTCGTCTTTTACTTCTCTAGTATTTCTTTTTTTGAGGACTCTCTAACAAAGCTTGCTAACACTCCCACAGTCATGGTTTGTTGTCCCATTGGAAGTGGTGGACAGGTGTATGTGATGAGTATAAGGAATTCACCTCGGCACTGTAGTCAAACCCTCCCAGCTTCCCAATGCAGTGTGTTGCCTGTGACTGCTTACATGGCTGTAAAAGTGATGCTCAGTGTGATTCTGATTTTGTTTGTAGAATAGCTCCTTGGGTTTTGCCTCTTCCGTTTCACTTCCAGAACTCTGTCTGAAGCTTTCATAATGCCCTTTGGCAAAGCATATCTTAAACTACCAGTAACGACCCAAAGGAGGTTTTTTGTTGTTCAGAAAAAGCTACTTTTTTTGTTTAATTTCTATGATCAGAGAATCCACCATGAATGACATCTGACCAGATCACTTCCTATTATCAATAATCAACAACTTGAATATTCAAATGTCTTCCATGTCAAAGCTATATTGCTTGTCCTGAGAAGAGATGCATCAAGTAGTTATTTCTGTTACTGTGTTGACTTAATTAAGGTTATTTTGAAGCAGTCTACTCTTCATAGTTTTGATCACAAGAGGTGTTAAAGGACTTATATTTAGCTATTCTTACAGAAGGTTTGAGTTTCATAGATGATTCCTCAAGCTAATGTGTGGAAAGAATCTAAAACATCTTTGTCCTCTTGTTTTATATCAAAAAAAAGATCAGTAGCTTTTGAAAGATCTTAAATTTAGCTTATGTTTGAGGTCAGTGCAAAAGAAGATTTTTTTCCCCCTTAGGATTGCATGATGTAGTAATATGTGATCCAAAATTTAGCAATATTTTATGAAGAGTTTACAGTACTGACTGTATTGTCTTATGACTGTGTCTGCAGGAGCACTCGGTATAAAAACTAACAGATTTGTTGCTTGTCGAGCTCCAATGTGGCAGGAAGCACCAAGGAAAAATAAGCTAAGTGTGTTCCTGTGATGCTGAATGTCAGCATGACGAAACAATAATATTCAGCGTAGATAAATGCCAAGTGATGCACTTTGGAAAAACAGGCCCAGTTTTACATCTGCAATAGCAGGCTGAGAACTGGCTGTTGGCACAGTGGAAGGAGCTTTTGCCGTACAGAATACTTGAGTGTTGCATGTAGGTTAAACTTTGTCTCCAGATGATCTATTAGAGACAAACTAGAAAATTATGGAAGAGTGCCAAGAGTGAACAAAGCAATGGAATGATTCGCACATGAAGAGTCTTTCAATCTGAAGAAGTGAGGACTGATGGGGGAGTATGTGGTGTGAAAAAAATGTAAGAAGGAGCTGAATAGAGAAACAGTCATAGAATCATACAATATCTCAAGTTGGAAGCGCTCTGTAAGGATCATGAAGTCCAGGTTCCAACTCCTCTTGACTCAAATCAGCTCTGGTTTTCCGTAATCGTATTAGTCCCTCATGCTTGCATTGTAAGGAAACAGATTCAAAAGAAAAAGGAGGTCATCCTTTTATATAAGAGTCCTGTAATTTGAGAACTTATTGTCACAGACTCTAGAATGTTTTCCTGGTTCAAAAGGTAATTAAAGCAGATCAATGAAAGAAATGTGAGTTAGTAGCTACTAAACCTAAGACATAATCTTTGAAGGCATTGGAGGTGTAAATTTTTGAAAGATGGGAGATAACATGCTGCTCATAGACACCAGGCTAATGCCTCTGGGACTTTTTTCTATTGTCTACTACTAGAAAGAAAATACTGCAGGTAAACCTGTGATCTGGTACAAAATTATCTTTGTGTTAGGTTTGGTTTGGGTTTTTTAATACAATTTTTAGAATGTGAAAGAAAAGAAACTTCTAAGGAGAATTTACTGACGTTCTGAATTCTCTGAGTGGTATCAATGCAGGTGGAATAAAACATATGCTTTTCTTGCCTGCTTTGTCTGTCTGTTTCTCACTGCTTTTCCTGATTCTGATAAGTAAATGGGGAAGAAAGTTCAGATTTTTACATGGCATGCGTGGAAGGGACATGGTAGTGTGAAGAATAAATGTGACTGTAACCAAAAAATATATTAGGATTTTTTATTTTACATTGTCTCTTCATTCTGGGCTCTGGTTTTCTTTGGTAACTTTTTCCTTGCTCAGCAATAGACAGCATTCTCCTGCAGCTGCCTGAAGGAAGCAAGGGAGGAAGAATAGTGAATGGTAACAATCTGTCTGCTTTCCCTTGGATGTGTAGGGCATCTCTTCTACAATGATCTCAATCTCTCTCTGAGGGAGAAAAGTGGCAAAGATACTTCTGAACATGGGTCTTCCATCTGGTACCAGCCAAGCCAACACACAGGCAGAGCTTTAGTACTTGAAACATTCTGCCCTTGAATATACAAACAGCTTTTGTGCCTGCAGCGGTTATCTGTGGTTTGTGTTTCTTGTGACTGCAAGCAAAGAGAGTAGCAGTTATAGAGGAGACACAGCTATTAGATTATTTTACCCAGCTGGCCTAAATTGTTTTTAAAAAGCATCACTTGTTCAAGAGCTGTTTAGGAAGAGCAAAAGTGGTGGCTTAATACAGTACTTTTACTATATTAATAAGAATGGGTTTGGAAGTGTTATAATACTGCACTCTAGGCTTTGCTATTGAAATGCTCTAAACTGAATATTACGCTTTTACAAAGGTTTTTAGAAATACTGAATTTTAAACTTTTCAACAGGATTTGTAATGAAAATTTACATTGTATTGTTGTATGTTTTTTCTTTCTAGAAATTGGTTGCCCAAATGAAGCAAGATCCACAGGTAATTATTTCTTTTTATATTGGATTATTTGCCCTTAAAAATGCAGGAAATAACAGTGCATGAAATGTGAAGATTTCAGATGTTTCTGGATCACCTTCTTCCTTGCTAAGACCGTGTTTAGAAGAAAACTTATGAACAAATTTTTGAACAATGACTGTTGCATTTTTTAAAACAAACCAAAATTCTTGCCATTATGGAGCCTTTTGCCTCATACATATTCTTAATAGTTTAAATCAAGTGACTTTTCTGGGCTATGGTGCAGTTCAGATGTGCAGTAAGTTTCTGATTCCATTGTAAACATCTCTCTATAAAAGCTACCATTATTAGCAACCGCATTTTTCTTTTTTGGAGTATCACAACGTTCACAGTACAAGAAGAAAATTTCTGTCCAAGAAATTTTGTCCAAACAATATAATTTAAGGCTGTGTTCAGATTGCTTGTCTTGGGTATCTTACCAGCGCTGTAGTGTCCATAGAATGGGCACTTGGCCTTGGGAAATTTCAGAGCTGCTGAAGCTGGATAACTGGACTCCTTGCATAGACAGCAGCAGTCATCCCTTTCCCAATGACTGTGTCAGGTCTCTGGGTTTTCTTGTACAGCAGTTGAACACTCCAGTATGCTGGATGGGGAGTTCTGTGGAGTTCTCAAACCAGTGTGAAATGCTGAGTAGAGGGATAAAGGCAGCTCACTTGAGGCTTGCTATTAAGAGCTCCCATCCCCATACAGTAGTAAATGTCCTGTAATTTTCTGAATGTACATTTTTTTCTGAGCTTGGTGAAGTGAGAAGACAGCTTTTAATAACACTCCAGCAGTTAAACTTCTGACAGTGGGGGTTAAGCAGCGTGTATTGGAAAATCTGTTCTCTAGACCTTTCTTATTCTGATGGGATTTGGGTAGTATCTGCTGCTGTTATTCATTGGTCAGGTCTGCTAACAATTAGGTTGCAGAGCAGTTCGCTTTCAGTTCATATTTGCTGAAAGTAAGGTCATGCTGCAAGCAGCCGTGCAAAGTTCCTAGAGTCAGGAAAAGTAAACTTGGTCCCTGTTTCCAATGCTCTTAATGCATTTTTATCCCAGATTGTTAAGTAGAATCTAAAAGAAGGGAGGATGACTGGTCAATATCTGGTTTTGCTGGAACTGGAGACTTTTTGTAAGTTATGATAAAAATGCATTTCGAAATTATACGGAAGAATATAAAAATAGGTAATATGCATGAAGTTCCTCTACTTACAGTAGTCCTAGGTTTTAATATTTCTGCTTATCACATTGAATCTGCATAATCTAGTCTAAAAACTTTACAACATAAATGAGAACAACAAAAGTGGGAAAGGAGAAAAATTAAGGAAAACCTGCTTCCCTGTCACATTTCTGCAGAGCTTCACAGATTTTAATCTAAGGACAGATGTTTCTTTAACTTTTTTTCAGTAGAAAAGGAAAAGTTGTGGTAAAAATTGTTTTCTGTCTGCATCTTTCTAGTGATGCTTATGGCTTTCAAATCTGAACCTTAGAAAAGTGCTACTGTAAGGAAAGTGCTGATATGAATGATGGGCCAAGGCAAATGTAATTATCTTTAGTACAGTCTAAGGCATAAACATACATGGAAATAAGGACTTAGGTACGTTCACCTTCAACTGATATGTGTCAATTAAAATTTAATAGACGTTCAATACTCTACACAGTTAAATGTAAATGTCTTTGCATAAGTAGCATAGGTGAGAATGTTTTAGGTAATATACCATAGCGTACTGTTATATACAGTAAGATACTATTAGTATTACATATTAACAAACATTTATTGTTTAAATTGTAAAGCTGATGAAATGTACAAATGTGCTTTATAATGTGATAAGCACTAATGGATGTTTTAATGAAATCTCTTTTCCAAACTGGACTTTCTGAGTGCTAGAAAGGTCCTCTGATTATTGTTGTTGCACTCAGTGACTTAAATAAGGCTTTGTTGAGCCTCTTGAATTTTATTGGCTGTACATCCAGAGGTGCTGTATTTGTAGTACACGATGCAAAAGCAAAACAAACAAACAAAAAAACCCGCCTTCCTGTTACTACTCTGTGTTAACAAATGGAATATCTTTCTCACAGATATTTTTTCTTTCTAATCAGAATGCTGATTTGAAGAAACAGCTTCATGAACTTCAAGCCAAAATCACAGCTCTGAGTGAGAAACAGGTAAGGAAACAGAGATGTATTTTTAACACTGTGTTCTAAAGATGTCTCTTTTCCCAGCTTCCAAAAGAGCTGCTAAATCTTTAAGTGCAAAAATAAGCGTGGGCAACCAGACATTTTTGATTTTTATTGGATTTCTCAACAAAGGATAGGATGAGTTATTGTGAGTCTATCAAACAAGAAACTAGTTTAATCTGTGGAGGCTATAGCAATTTTTCTTGTGTTGAAACTAATGTTTTAGATTAAGAGAGATGGAAAAATGAATTAACTTTGTCGCTTTGTCGCTTTCTTTATTAGTGTCTTGAAACTTCTTCTAAACTAGACCATTCTGGTTTAGGCATATCTTTAGATTTTGACTTAGTAGGCCTACACAGTGTGTATGGGTGAGTATGCTGGAATTTTTCTTAGTGTCTGGACCAACTAAATATATGTCACTTATGGATACTTAATAGACCATTTGAAAATTAGTTGTATGTTTTTACCATGATAAATCACACCACAACTGTCTTATGTTTGCCATTTGGTAGGAATTCTCTTTGATGGCTCTAAAGTATGACTGATAATTGCAACTGAATGCTTAATAGAAAGATGGTTCATCTTAAACATGGGCCTCATTAGTAATGAGAAGAAAAATGTGTAACATTGAGATATCGACAAAACTTATTCTCACTTTTTTTTTTTAAGAACATAAAAGAGCAACACATACACAAACCCCTCATACACCACACCCTCCCATCCCTAGTTAACTGACTTAAACAGTTCCTTAATTGTATTGCTTAATGTGTTAATAATGGAACCAAATTAGGTCAATTGATTAGACCTTTGGAGAGGGAAAAAAGTTTAGAGCATAGGTAAAATGCCTAAGTGTCTCATCTAGATACCTCCCTTCATCTGTTACTAGCTGCATGTGTTCTGTTTTGAGAACTATTATTCCTAAGAAAATGGCCAGACAGTGTTTAACATTTATCTAGAAATTTTGTTTGCTGAAAAAAATTATAGTATGTTTTAATAGGGGAACAGTGAACCTAGGAAGAAACATGTAAGGATAACAAAGAAAATGATTTTTTAATGAGAATAGTAGTTCAACAAAATCTGAGGTTTTGCTGCTGTGATAGCATGTCTCTCTGGAAGATGAGTTATTCCCTAAAAGCAGCATGAGCCTCTGCATGTGGCTATGTCTCACAGCAAGCTGTTTCAGGATTCCCTGGTAAGCTCTGGATGCCCATGGTAATTTCAAAATTAGCTTGTCCCGATGCCATGAAACTAACAGTATTGACTACGAGTTCACGTGGGGAGCATGGAGAGGCAGTGAGATACTGAGTGGAATATAAGAAAGCAAGTACATCTTACCATAAGTTTTAAACTTATATTTATAACTCTCTAAAGTTTTGCTACAGAATGGTGTATACTAACATTTATTTTAAATTACCCGTCACTAGAAATGCACCTATATATTTTGTATTGAACTCAAACTACTAAAGGACACTTGCTTACGGGATGAACATGGGTTAAGATTTCAAAAGATGTTGAAAAATAAGTTTGACTTGACTTCTACTACACAGTGAATACAGTCAGTATGAAGTCACAGTAGTTTGTTTCTTTGTATTTTTGTGGGTTTGATTATCAGAACAACAGTGAACTTCTCTAAGAATGTTGAAATTTAAATATTTTGTTATCTGTACCACTGGACTGTAGAGCTGCCAGCGTCCCAGATGATAATGTTGTTAAAGTAGTATGACTGCTAAAATGCAATGGTCATGGTAAATGTAAATTCTGGGAAAAGAATGACTTCTCTATGCAGAGAAGTGCTCACTTGCTCTTTATTTGCAGGAATCTGTTGTATAGAAATCGTTGACTTAGCAATGCCATTGAGCAGCATCTTAGAAACTACAAGAAAGCCCTTTTTTCTGTTTTCAGTTTCACTTACCTTCAGGAAAAATAATTATTATCAATTGTTTTATGGGTACAATATTAATCAACAGTTTAATTTCACACAGCATGGAGAAGTGCATGTGTTAAGGAGAGCAACGTGTGTAATCTGTACTCTTGTTTAGAGCCAAGTAGTTTTGATGCCTGATGTCCAGTGAATAAACTCTGAGGGCCCTGCTCCACTGTGGACAGGTATAGGATGCATAATGGTCACTGTTTAAGCTTTTAATGAAGTGTGAGAAACTAAAATTCCAGCCTGTGTGGTGTTCCTACTTAGAGTCATGGAGCTGAGACCCTGGTGTTAGAGAGGTGGAATAATGAAATATTTCTGGCTTGGGAAATGTTATGTCAACCTAATACACGCTTTTTCTTTGCTCTCTTATTTAATGAAGTTGCATGAAGACTTGTGCAAGAACCAAGTCAGCGCTAGGTTTAGCTAAAAGCTTTTAGTTGCTTTAGAACTTCCTTCCATTTCTGAAGCATTGTGAGAGTAGTGCCGACACTTGCTGCCAGTCACTGCAGTGATTCATAGTGGCTTAGGTGTCTTGCTGAGAATTAATAATGACAGTTCTGTTCAGAAGTTTGTGAAATTGAGGAGATCTGGCAAAGTACAAAAAGAAAGCAAGTAGGCTGTACAGTGTGTAAGCTTAAACCTAAAAAAATTTGTTAGCTGATGCAGGGTTGAAGTGTTACAGCATAAGGTATGTCATATATTTATGTGTTTTTTTGAAAATGTCAGAGGTGAAAATAAAGACTTTGATTTTTATACCTGAGAGACGATGGAGCAATATATGCTGAGTGTGTTAACATTTGAAAGGAAAACTGCAAAAAGAGAAAGAAACTTATTTGAAGATAACTTACATTTGAAGGGCAGTAAGTATGAATCCTTCAGGCTAGCAGATTTCCCTCTGCTAGTCTCTTTGTGTTATTTTCACAGAGTTCTAAACTGTGCTTACTTCTTTTCTAATCTGAGGGCAATAGGGGGAATTCAGTTTAACAGTCTTGCTCCTCAGCTATAAATGTGAGAGCTGCAGTTTGGAAACTCTGAATGCATTGGTTTTAAAACTTTCTTTGCTCTTTCTTTCCCCACCCCCCTTTTCCATAAAGAGAAGTCAAGAGTAACTTTTTGGAGAACAGTTGTAATTGGCAAATCTAAGCCTGGCTTGTAAATGTGAATTAATTCTGTTGCTTTGAAGCACTGTTTTTTATAATGTTTTCACATCTTTGGAAGAAAGTCATAGTCTTAGCATGTTTTCCTTCACGTGTTATTCTACAATAGTGTCTTCTCTTGGCATTCTGTTTTGTAGAATTTTACTCACAATTACTTACCACTACTCAGCTTTTGTCTGGGTTAAATACACTCTTTAAAATATAAACCATAAAGAATGTACTTTTAAATTTTTCCATGAGGAAGTTTATTAGTGTATACTTTTTCAAATTCTGGCGAAGCGGTGTGGGAATTGTTAGCAGTGACACTAGTGAAAGACTGAGATAGAGCAGGGCTAGCATAAAGGAGCAGGAGGGATGTACTCTTGAAGTAGTACCATTTCTTCTGCCTCTTTTCCCCCGTAGTTAATTGAAAAAAGAAGAATATGAACTTACAGATATATCACGATTGAGTACATATCATAATAGTTGTCTTTTTCAATGACAAGGAAGAGGACATGTGGGCAGCAAAAAAATTTTTTAGCAATACTGTGTCTGATATAGAGGAATTTCTAAGCGTGTCTTTATCACAATCTCTTGAAAATGTTAGAGCAATATTCTGTCTTAAATGTGAAAGAAAGCTTACACAAATAGTCTTTTGACTCTGTAATAAAAGGGTGATGGTGATAAGCATGTACTAAAGAAATCACATGGCTCTTTCCCTTATACTTGAAAATAAAATGCAAATGTCTCTTCTTGTAGTTGCAGTGGAATCCATCGAATCTTCGAGAAAACAGTGTTGTGAAAACTAGACTTGTATTCTAATGCATTTCCTCTTGACATGGAAAGAATAAAGTGGATCCCTTTGTTATTTTGATTTCTGAAGAGTTGTATATATGCAGAAAATGTACTCAAAAATAATTGTCAGCATATATGTGCTATGTGGGGATACCTGAGGTTTTATTTTTCCACAGGGAAAAACTTTAACATACTTTATTGTGAAAAGTAGTTGAAACTGTGGAATATAATTAGAAAAAATGCACACCATAAAAGCAAGTTTATCTCTATTATTATGAATAGGCAAATCTAGTGAATTTTGCTTGTATTTAGAGTTTACAGGAAATTGAGATAGATGAGGTTATTCTAAGTCCTGTATGTTCACGGTGAGGCTCCTTTTAACCTTACCACTAAATAGCAAGTAAGGAGAAAGGGGATTTGGGAAAGACTTAAAAAATGATAGTGTAATTTAACCATGGTTTTGTATAGTTGAATAAATGTAAACATATGGTTTAGATTGACAAAGGAATCTTGTTATTTAAGTCTTCAAAAACTGTCTGAAATACCTTTTAAGCATTACTGTTGCTATATTTATTACAGGTACCGTAACTGAGTAATGAAAAGATTGGTAATGTGCATAAATTCATCCTATGAGACTGTTCTTCTTGAACAGTTGTCAATCATAGTAAAGGTGAATTTTTATGGAGGTTTTCTGAGCACATTATCAGAAAATTGTACTCGAAACATGTTCCATCATGTTCTGTAAAGAGAAGAAGCAGTGCTTTGGTGAGAGGGAAAGTAAGCTCAAGAATGCTAGACAGCAGGAGGGAAACTAGATACAGTTAACAGGTAGGAAAGAGTACTTCATGCTTGTGTGTAAGAAGGGTAGGCAAGATATGCCTGTTTGTCTTAGATAAACATGATGAACACCATCAGAATTTAGGAATAAAAATCTGGAAATAAATGACGGACTGACGACTTACTCCTGCCAATTTTATCTGGAGTTTCTGATACCTCCTTTCTCCAAGATTGATCGAGGATGTATTAAAATGCCAGTTACTCTGTCAGCAATGGATCAAGTCTGCAAATATGCCATATGAACTTTTAGTTACTAATGACTTGAGGCAGGTGATGCTTAATTTCAGTTCCAGTTGTTTATGTGGAACACTACATATTACTAAACACTGATCTTCTTTAAGTAAATGGCATGAATGATAAAGATATGCTAATTTCCATGTAACTGCAAGCATCCATTTATGCCAACTGTTTATAAAGCAGTTGTAAAATATATGAAAAAAACCTTTTTGTAGAATCCTTCTTAGACAGTTTGTAGTAGTCAGTAATTTTTTTCCTGTCAAAAAGATGGTGGTCTATCCGGACATAAGGAGAAGTAAGTTAACTGCCTCAGTCAATTGTCAGATCCTTTTGAACCCTCTGATCAGTGTGAACAGCACCTGTTTAGAGGTGAATATTTGAGAAATCTGCATAAGCTTACTATTTTAATCTTTGGTATTTATTTAATTTGCATCCAAATATTGTGTGAAAATGTGAATATAATGACTTCTCATTAAGTTATCATCTTCCATATTCTCAAGATATACTGGCTGAAGCAAATTTTGGGTGTTGCACAGATGATTGTAGATAGGCAGAGTGCATGCATCTCTCCCTGCTGCCTCTTTTGCTCCAAACTCTCTTGCAAAACAGATATTATAATTATCTGTATATGACTGAAATACTGCTAAGCTGTCTCAGACCTTTCTTAAAACTTAAATCATTATTAAACCCATACTGGCCTGTAAACCTGAATTTACCATTCTGCTCTTAATGTAACTCCACCTAGACTTCTCACTGTTGGTTTGTGAACTTAATTTTTGTATATCTAATGTACTTTAACACTGGAGCAACTCAGTTTAGGAAATGTAACTGACCATTTCATGATGTCATTAAAAAATAAGAAAAACTCTCCACACCTCCCCCCTGGTGCTCTTCCTTCAGCACTGATTTTCTGGCCCAGCTTTTAATTTTTGAATTCATGCTGTATTTAAGCCAGATTTGGAGGCAGCTGGAAAACTTTTTTAATTGAACCTAGTTGGATACATCCTTCATCTTCATATAAGCCAGGGCGTAACTCCAAAATAGCCTGCTCTGCTTGAAAATCAACATTGTAGATAGAAAATGGGCAATTAAACTACAGTATTTCCTTGAAAATCCCCTACTGATGGAGAGAGTTGGTTATTAGATGCTCCTACATGTTTTGACTTGCTGGATAACCTCACACATCAGTAGTTATTTCAAGGCCTACTATTCCCTTTTCCCTTTTATACTTGAAGGAAAGACAAGCGAAGCATTAGATGATGGTGACTGGGATTTAGGTTGTTTTGTATAGCACCCTTAAATGCCTCTTAGTTGGATGGTGGGAAAAGGGATTAAATCTACTAATGAATTTTTATAAGTTAAAACAGATTAAAGTAGTTCATTCTGCTCTATTCTGCATGCCTCAGTGGAACAACCTCACAGCCACAGAAGCAGTATTTTGATTTATTCCAAGTGTATCAGGGTTAGAAAAGGAATCAAATCCAGGGATCTGCTTTTCAGAGCCTTATGTATCTTTAGTTGCTATTGAAATAGTTTGGTCCCCAGCTTTTCTGAAGTGTGTTGAATTTTGGAAGGGAGAAGGGAGAAAGACAGTGTGTCCAAAGTTTAGAATACAGGCAAAAGCTTGTCTCTGATGTTTGTTCTCTACTGCCTGGTACTTGATTTGAAAATAAGCCACTTCCTGAGATGTGGGGCTTTTTGTGCTATGAGTTACTGACTCTATTACAGCTATGGGCTAAAATACTTTTATTACTAAATATTGTCTTATTTGTTGGTACTAACCAAGAACAAGACTGACTTGGGTAGACAGTGTTAGGTGGTGTTTTCCAACATATGGGTCATGTGTTACACACTCATAAGGCATTGAAGAGCCACTCTGCTCAACTCCTGGTGCATAGGTTTGAAGAGGACTGAGATGGATGTGATCATGTTGCATTGCTTCTGTAGTGCTAGTTTGGAATTGTTTTCTGTTAATTGTACTGGCTTTTACAGGTGGACTAAAGGTCCTTCGTGGTGAACAAATAAAGAGAAAATACACCTTTCTGGAAGTGATTTAGAGAGATGACATATGAGGGAAGCATGAGTGGGCCAAATGCATGTACACTATTTTTTTATAAAGTTTTTTTTTTATTTCACTTTTCTAATTGAATGTTGTCTGTCCTTATTACTCTCACTACGATTTTTTCCCCCTTATTTTATTGTGGGGACTGTGATAGGCTTGGTTCTTGAAGGGAGCAAATAAACCTAAAGTATTAAAGGGGTAAGAATGCCCTTCACAGAGTTTCATGAAGTCTCTGTGCTTCTTCTATATTGACACTGTTGGAGGCCAAGAACACAGTCTTCATCCTTAGAAAATCTTGATGTTCACTGAAGTGATAATCTGGTATACATTTTCTGTTCATGAAAATAGAGTGTTTTATTTTCTTCAAATATGGGCAAAGTTCATGTGAATTCACCTGTTTCTGGTCATTATACGGAGTCACTTTCAGTATTCTATTCATTTCTCACTTAGGTTTTCAAATACTTGTTCTGACCTTCAGAAACTCCAGAAAGTGTATAGTCTCTTTATAGTAGCTCTTCCCCTGTTGTTAGATTGCAAGTTAGCAGAGACATCTGACTTGGTGTCGGGGAAGATAGGTGATGACCAGACAAAATGCAGGTTTTCTTGGTGGGGTTTTGGTTTTGTTTTAATTAGGTCCATCATTCTTTGAGCTTTTCTTTATGTCTTTCTTTGTCCTAAGTTGGTCAAAACTGGTAGTGAGGTGCAAGATGTCTTCTTCAACTTTCCCCACTAATTGTAATGTAACAGGTTGATGTAGGCAGTGGCGACTGCAGAATTCTGATGAAAGTTTTGCTGAAATGAAGTCTGAATGTGGGGGATCAGTAGTGGTGGAGACACCACCTGGGGGCAATTCAGACAAGGGAACCTAATTTTTACCAATCAGGCAACTCTCACTCTACTGACTATAAAAAACTACTAGGAAGATTAGGCTTCAGTTCATTACTTGTATTTGCTACAGAGTTTATCTGATGTGTTCTCTGAAAAATAATTCTTGGTCCATTTTTTTTTTTTTAAAATTCTAAGTGTCTTCTTACAGTAGACTTTTAAAAGCTAGCAGGCATAAAGCCCTTGAGTTGCGATGAACATATCTTCTTTGTCCTGTGAACTCCCTCCAAAGTTAGGTAAGACAAGTTAGAAACAGTTAAGAAGTTATAATTACTTTTTTTTTCCCCGCCTTCCTTTTCTTTCTCAAGGTTTCCTCAGTAAAATGTTGGCAGTGTGTCAATAATAAATGGCCATTAGAGTGTAAAAGAGTTGAACCCAGACTGCCCTGTGTAGCAAGAAGAAATGAGCCCGTTTTTTCCATACTCAGTAAGAAAAACCACAGTGATTGTTTGTACTGTTTATAGAAGGCAGAACTTGTTTACCTTGTTTTTCCTTTAAAAACAGAAAAATTACATAGGAACTATAATACGTGATGTGAATTTTTGAGATATATGCTTTAGAGCTGCCTGATGTTCTGCAGAACAGCGAGTGACAATCCTTTTATTTTGGACTTCTGAAAATTTGAATACTTGGCAGTATTTAAGCCTGTGGAGTCTTGCTCCATATCCATTCACTCTCTTTATAAATTACTTCATTTTCAGTCTAGTGTGGCAATTTTTCAGAGCAGCAGTTGGTTCTTCAGAGTTGTGGCCAGCCCAGAGCGGTGTGGAAGTGCATGATTGTCAGCAGCTTTCTAGCATCAAAAACTCCACACACACCTTTGGGCAAGTAATAAATGCTTCAGCAATCAACTTGGACAAAATTAGGTTCTTGGGTTCTCCAGCTCATTCTAAATTTTGTCATGTATCTCAAGAAACAGACGTATCCCATTCTTCAAGTAAATAGTTTGGGGAAAGCAGTTTACCACATCCCAGTACACTAAGCTCTTAACATTTGTCTGCTAGGTAATTAAAATTGTCTGGCCTAAAGGTACTGTTCTCTGTTTGAAACTTGGAAACTTAGTATATATTAATTTCCTTTAAGTATTCACTTAGACATGACTATCACAAAATAGATTTGGAATTTATAACAGTCACGGAGAACTGACGAGACACTCAGTAATTTCTCTCAAATTACTTTTAAATGCATTCAGGTAGTTGCATAGCTTTTTTTCTGACAGTTTCAAGAATCAAGAATGAAATTTATTTTTGAGCAAAATACAATTTAGTTAAATGAGAAATGCAAATACTACAAATTCAGTTTTGATCTGTTAATGGAAAGATATTTTGGAGAAGGTTTTTAGTTGTGAAATGTTGAGAGTATTCTGTAGGAGTTATTATGAATTTGCAAATCAGTTTGGGTTCTCAAATATTCTCTACAACCTTTTGTTTAGAGCTATGTGCATCTCCTACTAACAGGAGCATTGGGTCAGGCCCTCAGTGAGTGTCAATTCAGATTTTAAAAGCTAATAAATCATATGGCTAGAGTTCAGTAAGCATTGATATTATGCCATTTTTAATTTTTAGTTTTGCATCTATTCTTCTTAGACTAGCAATCTGAAGGCCTTTAAATCCCACTTACATGGAGAACTATAGAGAGAAAACTTCAAGAGCCCACAGAAGTTGACACTTAGAATGTGAACGTCTCTGGGTGCTGCAAGAAGTCAAGCAGTCTCACCAGCAGATAAGCAAAATGATCTGTTGGGCAAATTGGCTTGCCAGCTGGATGGATCTGTAAACAGATTTTTTTTTTTTACTGTGGTCACCAAAAATTTCTAGGTGTAATATTAGTCACAAAACTGGAGTACTTGGAAGAGAGGAAATAAATAGCCACACATTTTTAGAAGCAGCTGTTCTAGTTGGGTCTACCTTACTGATATGCTCCAATGCATTTTCCTGGATACACCAGGTAAAAACTGATGGTTTTGTTGTGTCATTGTAGTAAATGCCAGATGCACTGCTTTTATCGTTTGCAGTGGGAAGGGGCATTATGGTAGTATAAAAACATATCAAATTCTGTATCCCTAAACCTTCCTTTTTCTTTTAAGAATGCAGGCAATAATCAAAGTGGTAAGCAGGACAGCCCTGCAGCAGCAGGGTTGTGGCACTATATGGGACATTATTATAGTGTACTTGTTTATGGTAACATCACCTTGGACTGCAATAGGGCAGTGGTTGGTTTAAGTCCATGTATGATATGCTGGGGTTTCTATTTGAATAATAAGAGTTCCTGTCTTCATGCACAAGAACAAAGTTTCCAGCTTGAAATTCTGCATTGCTTTTATTCGAGTTTCAAACTAAATTCCTTCAGAACAAGAGTTAGTATTTAATAAGCTTGTACATCCCCTGCAATAGTCAGGTATGCTCTCAAGGCACTAGTGCAACTGCAAGGAAGTAATCTAGGTAGCACTCTTAAAGTAACAGGTATATAAACAGGGTTTGCCCTTTCCTCTTTCTTTAACCTGCTTATCTCTTTTTGCTGTTTTAAGTGATGTAAACGCTTTATTCCATCATTACATAATGGGTTTAACATCATTTGGTTTTAGCTACCAAATGTAGCTCGTTGTACTTCTAGAATAATCTTTTCGGGTTCAAAGTTATTCAAAAGTTGCTTGAATTAAAATCGCTGATCATTTGAAGCTTTGCAGGTGATAGAATCTCCTTCACCTTCATAGTTAATTTGATTACATCTCTGTATGGTGTCTGTTTTGCTAGCTTTTAAATTTCTCTATTCAGGAAAGTGTGTTTTAAACACCATGTGTATTATGGCATTTAGCAGATAGTTAGCTTCCCTTCTGACCTCTCCTGAGTTAGCAGGAGACCCACTTAACTGACACACATACAGTCATTTTGAGCCTTAGCTTTCAAAAATATTTTAGTGGGTCAGATGTCTCCAAAATTTCATTACATCCTTTATTTGCCTTTAAAATATTAATGATCAGCTCTTGCTTTATGCTGATTAGGACTAGAAAATGCTGAGACAGAAAGTTCATCTTAGCACTTATGGTACTAGAGGTTTTTCTGTGTTTAGTTACATGTGTGACACCATATTAAATATTCTAAGATTGTTTTAGTTGAAGTCCTTTCCTCGAAAAGGCAAGGTTTGACTAATTGGTTAGACAATGTCTAATAAACCTTTGTACGAAAGGAGAAATGGGTTGTTGATTAGAAATTTACCCCACTTTGAGGCATGTGGCAGTGGTATTTTCTTGTTTGTTTGGGGGTTTTTGTTACAATTATACCCACAGGATAGAGTTTCTGTGTGCTCTTGGACTGGTTGGGATAGCCAGTAAACCTCAGAAAACAGATCCCTTGCCCCTTCTCTCCCCACCTAATATTTTGAAAATTCATTGTATAAATTGCCATGAGGTTAAATTTTCTGCTAACAGTGTCTAATACCAGCATCACATTCTAAGGGTATGCTGAAATGCTGGGTGCTGTAATAATCTTGGGCTCACTTTGTAAACTCTACACTAAGACTTGGTGGCATTACTGCTATCTCAGGCTGAAAGACAAATCCAATTAGCTTGGACCAGAACAGGGGCAGGAGTGTGTCTGAACCAAAAGAGAGGAAGGCAGGACTGCAGAGGACCTGTTAGCAGCCATCTCTGAGGACAAAGTTTGCACTGAGCTCAGTGTCATTACTGGGTCTTTTTTCTTATCAATGGGTTTGAGTATTGGGTATGTGTACTTTGACTCGAAGGTTCTGTAGGAGCTTGGCCTATTCTCACATGGTCTTTGTCTGCCTTACTCGTGTTTGGTGGGCAGCGTTTGTATCTCTGGCTGTAGCTTCCTCTCTGTTATTGTAGAAGTCATGACATAAGGTGCTTATTGATGCCAAAAGAGAAAGATTTTCCTCTGGTGCTTGGGTTTGGATTATAAGAGCAGTTGCACCCAAATGCACTTGCACTTCTTCAGAACAATTGCCATTCTCTTCGCTTGTCTAATCTCTGTTTGCTCAGTGTTTCCCACTGTCCATTTCTGCTTCCATACCTGCTTTTAAGGGAAGCCGTCCAACTGTGCCACGTGTTTACCTCATTCCTGCTTGGACTATTCCTATTCACTGGAGATGAAGCTCTTTTTGCAGCCCACTTACTATTTCTGGAAGTCAGCAAGGAGGAGAAACATTGGAGAGAGGGAGGGATGCATCACCTGAAAGGATGATGTAGCTTGTTCATATGCTGTTTGCACTGGTGTGTGCTGTGGTGGTTTTACAATTGGGAAATGGCCCCAAAGTAGGCCTGTGCTTTCAATGTGCTGGAAGAGATGTGAAGAGGATGGATAGCAAATGTGGTATCATAAGAAATAAAAAATGGTTATTACAAGGCTTCAGGTAATTTAACATTTCTATTTAATCTGCTTTGGTAAGGAGTCCAATTAGGTTCTATAGAAAATAAAGTAATAAGAAAGTATCCTTAAATGTATTTTTTTTTCCACAGTGCATTCTGTTACCTTGCCTTCCCTAAAAAATGCAGACTGTTTTAAAATGTTTTATTTTGTGGGGCTGAGTGCATTTCCATAAATCATTTATTGAAGTGGCATACAAGGTATAGAAAGAGTTATTCTCCATGTTGCTGGTTATAGAACATAAATGTTTCTTTGAGAAGCTTTTGAACTTTTTGTTTTTGTAACAGACCTTAGGTAACTCAGACTAGAGAAGTACCTGCTTTTTAAAATAAATGCTTGACTTACACAGGAAATACCCCCTAAGCCTGCTTTTAAAAATTTGCTATTTTCTTTGTCTTTTCCTAATGGTCCTTGAAAGACTGTAAGCAGGTTGCTGAGAAATATCTATTTAAGAACATCCTGTGGTTGGGCTGATGATAACACTTTGTAGTGTCATTATATGGAGTTACTGAAGCACTGTGCAGAAATGAGGAAAGTAAGCTTGCACTTCTTTACATTGTCTTCCTCTGGAGCCAGTGGTTCCAGCACTGTGCTTCCAAGGCATCAGATTCACTGTATTTTACAGACAAAAGTGAGTTAGTATCCCATACCTTATAATTTTGTAGGTTGTGATTATATGGCCACTTTGATTATGCTTCAAATTAGACAGCTGCTGTGAAAGCTGTGGCCTGTCCTCCTGCCTGGTCTAGCTGATGACTTCTGCTGCTCTACTGTGCCAGAACTAGTGCTCATGTTGCTGTGCAGTGACTGGAGTCAAAAGTTGTCTGGCTGAAGACTAACTCTGAGATGTGCCATTTTTTGAACATGATCCATTTTGCTCACTTGGCTTGTGTGCAGTTGAATGAACGCAGCTTTTGGCATAAGAGAAGTGGCAGAAAGGAAGGACTAAAACAAAGGAAGGGTGAAACAGTTTTCATTTGACAGCTGTTTGTATTTATCCTGGATGAAAAAACTGTGAAATCACAGCTTTGAGCCCAGTCTGTGTCTTGGTAGTCTCCCTTTTCTAGGGATGCAGATCCAATAAATGTACCTGCAGCTCCTAAATGGCAGAAAGGATGGTAGGCTGTGTCTGTCTTGCATCTCCTACTGGAAGAGCTGATCCACATAGTAGCCCTATGCATGAAGCAGGCACAACAATGGCAGTACACCCAAATGACTGTGACTGAAGTGTAGAGGATGGAGATTATTACAGATGTACATGGAAAATTTCTGTTGAAGCTTTGCATTTTGTTTGTCACAATTGATACTATTTTCAGTATTACCTAACCCTACAAGGATGAAGATGAAGCACAGAAAGAAATCTAAAGTAGTTCTTGAGGGTTCTTTGAAGAACTGAATTCCTGTAACTTGAGTTGTGTATAGGAAGAACAGCTGAGAAGACTTTTTGGAAGCTGACAGCAGAGAGCAACTTGATTTCTTATAGCATTATGATTTTTTGTTAAGCAATTTTCAAACAGAATTAGTTGGAGACAGAACTATTACATTCTGCTTGAGAGCTTATGTTGCAAATCCTGAAGGTTTCGGTATAGATGATGTATTGTAGGTCCAAGCAGGAAGTCATGAGGTATTTGAAATCTTATACAGTCAAAGTCTTTGTTTATTGCTTAATCTCTAGTTTTGAATAAAACAATTCATGGACAACAGAAAAATCAGACCTAAATGATAGCCACTGTGGGTGTCCTGACTCCTGATATCCCATTATAAAAAAGGAAGAAGCTGGTAAATTATACCTAGGAGGATGTGAGTTTTTTCATCAGTTGCTTTTGTTTTCAGTGGTCTTACACAGCCATAGCGCCAGTGAGAATTTGTCCTTGGTTAGGAATTGTTGGGGTTTTTATGCATGAACTAGAATAGAAACAAGGGAGGCTTTTTTCTTCTAAGTTCTGCAGAGTTGATTCAGCTTAAAAAATTGTGTGACTGTTTGTTTGGGACATCTGGGTTGTATTGGTTTTGCATGGCAAGGTTTTGGTAGCAGGGAGGCTATAGGGGTGGTTTCTCTGAACATCTGCAGGAAGCTTCTTCTGTGTCCAACAAAACTATTCCAGCCAGCTCCAAGATGGACCTGCCACCAGCTGAAGCTGAGTCCATCAGTGATGGTAGTAGTGCTTCTGGGTTAATACATTTAAGAAGGAAAAAAATAAAGCTGTTGTGCAGAAGAAGATTGCAGCCAGAGAAGGGAGGAGTGAGAACATGTAAAGATTCTCCTGCTGTCCATGGTGCAGACCATGGTGAGTCAGGCTGTGCCCCTGCAGCCCATGGAGTTGTCCGGTGGAGCAGAGATCCATCTGCAGCCTGCAGAGAGGCCCACATCAGAGCAAGCAGAGGCCCAAAAGAAGACTGTGACCGAGTATGTGGGAAGCCCTTGCTGGAGCAGGCTCCTGGCAGGACCTGTGTACCTGTGGAGAAAGGAGCCCACGCTGGAGCAGATTTGCTGTCAGGCACTGTGACCCCATGGGGGAGGCTATGCTGGAGCAGTGCATTCCTGCACCCCATGGAAGAGACCTCTTCAAATTCTGAGCAGTTTGTGATGCACTGTAGCCTGTGAGAAGGACTCACATTAGAGAAGTTTCTGAAACAGTCTCCTATGGAAGGGACCCCACACTGAAGCAGGGGAAGGAGTCCTCCCCATGAGGAGGAAACAGCAGCAAAAACTACATGTGATGAATTGACTGTAATCCCCATTCCCATTTTCCTGTGCCTCAAGGCAGGAGGAGATAGGGAATCAGGAATAAAGTTAAGTCTGGGAAGGAAGAAGGGATGGGGGGATGTTTTCTTAAGATTTGATTTTGCTTTTCATTATCCTTCTCTGATTTCATTGGTAGTAAATTAAATTTAATTTCTTCAAGTCAAGTCAATTTTACCCATGACAATAATTGGTGAGTGATGTCTCCCTGCCCTTATCTTGACCCACAAAACTTTCTTTATATTTTTTCTTTCCCATGTCCAGTTGACAAGAGGAGTGACAGAGCAGCTTTGGTGGACACCTGGTGTCCAGCCAAGGTCAAACCATCATAGGGGAGGTGGCTTTGGTGATTTCTTTAGACTTTAAATATAAATAGTGATCAAGCTACTAAGGAAGACAACTTTTCTGCACTCATGTTTTAAAATGTAGCTGAGTCTAACAGAAAGCTAGAAGTATGACTTACCAAAATCATAATAATCAAGAATTCTAGATGGTAATTTCAGTCCAACATTGTAGGGCATCATTTTAGATTATTATGTTGCAGTTACTCTTTGGACATTTGTCACCTGATCATTAAAAAAAGTGCTCAAGAAACTTGATGCTAAAACATGACAATATGGGCATTCTGATTTAATTAGAAATTACCTTTTGGGGCAGGCACTTAAAACAGGTCTTCTGCTTTTTCCAAGCAGGGCAGCTTCTGAGTTTTCTGCTCCTCTGTCCCCTGCAATTCCACATCATAATTGCTTTAAATGGTACGAGGGTGTGGGTAAGGAAGAAAGACATCTGTGAAACTCTAACATGCTGTGTGCTGATGCAGTCAAGTTGTTCCTGGACAATCCAGCGGCCAGGTCCACAAGAAAAGAATTGTAAATGACAAAGACTAACATGATGGTGCTTAAACTCCTTCCTACTCTACCAAGCTACCACAACCAAAAAAGAAACTTGAAGAAAATTCTCTTCTCATTGTTGAATTAGATCATCACAGTCTAGATATCACAAACTAGATCACCTCTGAGACGTGCTCTAGGTGGGGTTAGGCTTTGTTATATCCTTTGACTCTTGCTTACGTCTGTTCTGCCCCCCTCAAAGTGCATTGTTAATAGAGCCCATAGTTTGACTCTGGAGACACAAACTCCTGTAGGATGCTTCTTGGAAGTGAGTTATGCCTCAGCAATAAGAAGTAAGATTATTGTGACACAGGAAAGTGAAAAAGATGGAGAAGTTCAGGCTTGGGTTATACTCAAGAGCATATAATGCAAGTTTTATTTTTGTAATGTGCATTCTGGGCTGATACCAAAATTGGTGTTTTGATGGGGTAAGTTGAAATCTGTAGGTACAAAGGGAGCTACAGAGGTCATCTAGTACAACATCCTATTCAAAGCACATATGTACTTCATGAATACAGAGTGATACCACTCTCCCAAAAGGGATTGATTGACTGGGCTTGCATTATTTGAATGGAAGTATAAGTTGTTTTCCCATTTGTATTACTTAGTATCCCTGTCTGAACTCAGTGCATGCGCTGTTAGTCTTAATACATTCACTTGTATATTTGACAATTTGTTTTCCTGGGATGGAAAACCCCCTCCATTGCAGCATTTTAGGAAGATGTTTTGAAAACAGCTGGGTTTTTTTCCTAAAACTCTTCCAGGGCATTAACATTACTGCAGCTCTGCTCGCACTAACACCAAAAGCAGGGGTGCTGTATGCAAATATTTTTTGTTACTGTATTGTCTGCTAACTCTTAATGCGAAAGTAAGCAACCAATGCCTCTCTCCTGTGTATCCAACCTTTATTAACTGCAGTAGATCTGAACAGGCACTATGACAAGGAGATAAATGTTTTCATTTGTTCATCTGCAAGGTCTTATTCCAGCCTGAAAAGAGTTTTAAACCGAGTGTTCCATTGTCGGTGTTTCAGATGGGATCTTTCTTACTCAAGTATAGTCTAGAGTTGCTGCTAAACTTGTATTTATTTCTTTTTTAAATAGTGTCGTTTTATGAGAACGTGAGGAGTGCGAAGCTTACTGCATTTTCCCTTGAATGTCAGCTCAGTATATTCTCTGTATGCATGTAAAAGATAACTCTAGAGCTAGCTCTGTCCCTTACACAGTTAATTAACCCCCCTGCTGTGGGCCTAGATATGTGCTCTTGCTGTTCAGTGAGGTGTGTGAATTGACTGCAGAACACAGTCTTGTGCAGGCTATACAGAGGGAGAGAGAGCCTCCAAGAAACACAGAGAAAGATGATGGGGTAACATGTGGCTTCATAATCCGTCATGCTGAATGCTAGTAAAGCTTGCAGAAACGGGATTTCGGGTAGAATAGGTAACTACAGAAAGGCACAGCTTACCGCTGTGTGTAATAACTAGTCAGTTTTTAAGCTATTACTTTAGGAACAAACGGTAATAGATGAAAACTTCCATAAACTAGAAATGTTCTTCAGTATTTCAAGCATTTGAAAACTCTTTAGTAACTACATAATTTCATACAAGTAACTGTTAAAGGACTGACTTGTGCTCTTAAAATATAGATGCATGCAATCCTAGAAGAAGACAATATGCAAACTCTGGGAAATCAGTAAAAACAGTAGCAATGCTGTTTGTGTTTAATGAAGTCTAATGAAAGAAATAAAATCATTCTTTTGGTGTATTTTTTTTATTACAGAATTAACCCAGTTAGTTCTCAGGAGTTTTCACAGTCCTATTTCTATACAGACTTCTATACAAATGCACACAACAAACTTTCACTGAATTTGGCATGCTTTGAAACTCAGCTGCTGCAGCAGAGTCTCCATTAAGTATTGGAAAGTATTCTTCTAAACTCATCTTTTTTATCAACCGCTTTTGAATAACATTATATTCATGGTATTGTGATCGTTTTTTAATGGCTTTTGTAGTTTATTTCCATTGTGTATCTGGAAGGGTAGGCAAGTTCTAAAACTGTTAAGGACATACCTCTTACTGTATAAAGCACAAAAGCAGGCTGTGCTAGGGCCTGAAATCCTATCAGCAAATAGTAGGTACTTTGTTACCTGTGAGAAGACAGTAACTGGGATATAACAAGAGAGTGCCTACTCATCAGCTTGAATCTGCATGCCAGTCATACTAGCAAACTGCAGCATTAATATGCAAAGTGCTTATGTCAGTTTCAGGGATGTGGTGGTGTGGAAATTTAAGCCCTTCTTATGTCCAGCTTGAAGTGTGAGTTTTAGCCTTGTTTCAGATTTCCACCAAACCTTTCCTTTTGGTCTCTGCTGTGTTGATAGTGGCACTACCTTACACATTCATGTTGGGCCAGTCGGGGCTGCTGATTGTTTTGGTTACTGTGTGTGACACTGGCTATGGGGACTGTCCTGCTCTGACAGGGTTGGCCCTTGCAAGTAAACGTTTATTCTGAGTCCCATTACCTTCTATACATACACATGTTATGTGACATAATTTAATTCTTGACTAGGTTGCTCACTGGGAATGTGGATTCAAATGTGAATTTTGCTTAACTGTGAGCTGGCAGCTGTCAGTCTGTATTTAAGGATGCACAATAAATAACACAAGATCTGCAGTGTTTTCCTGTAACTTACATGCGTCTTCATCCCATCTGCGAATGCTTCCACATTTTGCACAGTTGACTGAGAAGGAGTCAAAAGAGTTTCAATAAAGAGGCAGGAGGTATTCCCCCACATACTGTGAAAAAGGGCATGTTGGCACACTGTGGCTGTACAGAAAGGGCACATGGATGCTCTGTAATGTGGAAAACCTTCAGACCAGGGATAATCAAATTTGAAAGTTTGATTTCTAGTGCTGTTGAAGTGATAAAAATACAAAGGGCTTTCTGTTTAACTAGTGTCCCCTAAAAGGCTGGTTTAAAATTTAATTACACTTATGATATGCTGATCTGTGTTGTTCACCCTAAAGCATCCCAGCTGCTCAGAGAATGATTTTCAGTTGCTTGGAAGGAGGAAGGAACTGACAGGGTACTCATGAAAGGAAGGTGGGGGAAGGGGGAACTACAGTTTTGGTCATTCTCATTATGAAGTTTAAAACAAAAAAGAGGAGAAAAAGACATTTACCATCTGTATTTTCCTCCTAGTATTTCACCACATTCTTTCTTCACGGAACACATTTGCAGCACGTTCTGTTCAGTGAGTAGGTAAAAAAAAATCATAGTCTGGAAGTTAGGAAATGCTCTGAATTCTAATTCCTACTTTCCTGTCATTCACTGGATGTACTTACAAAAGCCTTTTGCTCCTCTGTGCCAGATCCTTGATCAATTAAACATGGCTTAGAGTATTTCATCAAGTGACTAGGTAGCTGCAGATACATTAATTTCTGTTTACAAACTACCTAGAGTATGCAAAGAGCTACATTACTATTAAATATAAGCAATGTGATACTACACACATGGACATGGAAGTACACTTCTGTCCATATAGCTATATATATATAGCTATGTATAAACGATATATCTTCTAATTTTTAAAAAGATGTCTTTTTTAAAACTGTATTTTTTAAAAATCTTTTGTATGTGGAAAATTGTATGTGGGAAAACTTTCAGATGTATTCTGGTCTTTCAAGGGAAAATGTGTGCAAGGCAATACAAGCTTTTTCATTAGGCAGTAATGTTTGTGCAAGTGCATTGCTTAAATAGTGAATTTAAGGAAGGGAAGAAAGAGAGCTTCTGCAGGATGCCTGCTCCTCTCCCAACAGAAGTAGTTTAAAAACAATTCTAAGCTAATTGCAAATTTAAACATTGTAAGATGCAATGTTTTAACAGCACATACCTTGTAAACAATGTGCATTAGTATTGAACTGGGAGAATTTAAACTTGGTTGAAGCTCCTTGCCACAAGATGATAGGTCAAAGAAGGTGATCAAAGACTAGCAAACAGTTTTACTTTGAATATAAAGAAGGCATAACCTAGATAGAAATAATGTCTTGATTTAAGGGGTTTTTTTTTGAGATTTGGGTAGGATGTAATGTTTCTTGCCTTATTTTCTTCAAGTATACTGTATTAAAAGTTGTCAGAATCAATCTATCCTTGAGTAACTGATCTCAGGCTTGAAATGGGTTTCAGTCAGTGCCACAGTGGTAAGTTTATGCTGGCTTGAACCTCAGTGCCCAGTGAGAAAGCTTTGTTAATACATGGCACAGATGGAAACATGTTTAAAGCTGTTAGCAACAAGCCCAAACTTGCCCAGTTGCCTTGATTTACTGCAAATTCAATTATTAAATGGCCTGATATAAATCATTAAATGCACATTTTATGGTTCTAAGAGAGATGAATTTTTCATTGTTTTCCTCACACGTAGCCACCTAATCTACAATTTATAGTTCTGAGGGCTAGAAAAATTATTAGAGGACTGTCCTTCAGGATGCTGAAGTGAAATGCTCACATCAGTAATCTTGTTTGGAATGTTTGCTTCTGGCATCATCGCTTTTAGGTATAAATATTCATATTCCACCCGGGACAAAAAACTGCTGATTTTTGAAAATGGGTAATTTTCTTCAGAAATGAATCTTTTGGCACTTTTTATTGTGTGTGTTTAATACTGCATTAAATCCAGGGAATTCTGTGGCACTGTTTGTCTGTAGATGGATTCTCCTGAAACTCAGATACCTTGACAGATCCACACATGGAGAGGAGAGAGCTCATTCACAGCCATGTGAAGAAGGCCGCAAATGGGAAAAAGCAACATTCTGTGGTGTGGGCATAGTTTGCCTTGTTCTGCTCTTTTCTTACACACTTTAACTAATTCGTGTAGAAGTAATTATGCTGGAAGTCACATAAAACGAAGATTTTGTTCCCTAGTGCATGAAATGAAAGCAAAAAGATTGTTCCAACATGTAGAGTTGTAGAATATAAAATTTCTACTTTGTAGAATTTACTTCTGCAGACTAACTTAAAAAAGACTTTCCAGATCAATTTGTTAATGTTTGTGTGGTCCTTTGAAGTATTAAATTGTCTCATACGCAATAGGGACAAAATACTATTATAAGCTACTTTGGTTGCTCATACACAAGGAAGGGCAAATTCTGTTACAATCCCATTGGTTTGGTATAATGCCATAGCGTCTGGACACCGTCTAGATGTGTGTAGGTGGAGAACCATCTGTGTAGACGAGCCTACAAATATAAACACCTATTTAGGACAAGGTCTTAATGTTCAGTAGCTTCACATGTGAATCTGGAGCATACTTTCATGCTTTATTTTGCTATAAAATGAAGTGTAGAAGGGAAGAAAGTAGAGTCTTATCTACTGCTGGTAATCTTCACTATGACATATTTACTTAGTCTTATTTAGAAAGTTTTGAGCTTCTTTTGGAAAAAAATTGAGATTTTCGTGACCTCCACTGGTTGTTTTTGGCTTGTCTGTTTCTCTTTAATGATGGCTTTCGTTTACTATGGGAGAAGCTCTTAGAAGGCAATGGATTTTAGTTATTTGCTTTGTACTGGAAGGACAGAAAAAGAATGAGTGGGTGGCAGCTCTGCAGGTAGGGCTCTGCCTTAAAGTAGCCAAGGTATTTCTGTTGCAAGTTGCTGTCCTGTTAATGGAGGGAAGGAACAGGTTGAATGTTTAGTGCCAGTTCAGTCCTGTGTCATATCTCAAAATCAGTGTAATAAGTTAGTGTTTACATCGACATCAGATTGTGAACAGGTGTGGTTCTGGAACAGAATTAGCCTCTGTTCTATTGACTGATTTATTTTTTGTGAACTAAATTTAGAAAAGTAGTAGGTTAATAGGTGTAGTGCTTGGAATGGCTAACTTGCACATTAATTTATACTGCTTGTTCAGGAGATTTCAGTGTACTCAAGACCACTCATGAACATCAGAATAAAAGTGGCAGAGAAAATGATACTCAAAACTTTTTTGGATTGAAAGCCTGACCTGTTTACCTGTTGATGCATATGATAGGAGTGCTAAATACGCTATACATGTGTCACAATATTCACAGGAGAGTTAGATGCCACAAGCAATGTTGTTTCATGCTCTCTCTCTCTTGCCCTCATGTCATTGGTTACCATTAAACGTTCACTTCTGATCAATTCTAAGGATACCTTTCTATACTGCTTAGCTAATTTTACAGCAGGACAGACTATTTTTAATGGGTTTTTTTTTTGTTAAAAACAGTAGTCTTAACTTCAATTTATGAGGATAAATTCTGGATCAAAAAAGTCTCAACAAATATTTTCCTGCTTTTTAAAGCAGGTTGAGTAAAGTAACAAGACTAAAAAAATAGATCAAGGTTATTGAACAGTAACTTTAAAGGTTTGTTTGAATTTGCCTTGACATGAAGCAGAAATTAATAAATTTTATGTAATAAATTCTGTGTGGATGGATTCAGCAGTATTTAACAATAAAAGTTTGCAAAATTTTTATTTAACTCTTATACCTTTCAAAAAGTCGGATTTTTATACCTTACAAAAAGTCTGCCAAATGGACCAGAATATTTACATGATGCAAGTAATGTATCAAAGAGTTTATCTTTGGGTATAGCTAATTATTTGGTACAATGTGTAGCATATTCTAGCACCTCCCCAGATTTTATTCTCATCAGTTAATACATTCTCTGGTCACTTGAATTGGTACAGAATCAAGCATCCCATGGAAAACTTGTATTTTCTGACTATCACTAAGAAAAAAAATTGAACTCTAAGCTACCTTTCATGTTTTAAACAAAAAAATTACCCCTGATGTCAGAGAAAATGAAACTATAGATCTTGAGACTGAAGCAGTCCAGAGAAGAACCCAGAAACATGCTCCAACCATGGACAGCCTGTGCAAAGCTGCCATTCTGAACAGTTTCTATAGTTAACTCTTAAAGATACCAAATAGAAAAAAAGGTGACAGTGTTCATAATGTTTTTAATCATTACACCAACCACAGAACTTTGAGTATTTAAAAGTTATTATTGTTAATGATCATGTAAGGCATGAACTGTATGGTATGTCTTTCATTAATGTAAAACCGCAGATCTATAGTGGAAGTGGGTGTGTTCTTAAGCCGTGTTACTGGTCCTGCTATTGATTTTCACCTATTCAAAAATGAGACTCAGGCCCTTTTGGAAAGATGTCAGTTAAAAAACAGAGCCAATTCTTGAAGTGCTCTTTGTGGTGAATACCCACTGAATTGGTGAAAAATTGTCTTAGAATATTGGGAATGGAAAACAAGTGTGTAGCTTAGGTGTTTAGTCCTTATGCAGAAGAAAATAAAAGAAAAATCCTGGAAACACACCATTAGCAATATCTCTAAGAGTAGTTAAACTAGGCAATTAATGAAATTACATTATTTGCTAAGTTTTTTTGCCAACTTTTCTGTTACATCCTAGTTGTGTCAAAAAATTTAGTTTCTGATCACTTTTATTGATTCTGGTATGTGTGTTGCAAATGCAGGAACTGCTGCCTAAACAAAATGGCTTTTAGTAGTGGTTTGGTTTATTTTTTTAATTGTGGAACTAATTGTTAATATTGTTTTTTATAGGCCTTAGTTCTCTCAAATCTGAGTTTGTTTCATATTTGAGAGGAACCATGGAATAAATCTCCAAAGCTGACTTGCTGACTTCCACAAAGGTGCAGACTTTTAAGTATCTATCCACCTGGTACAAATGGAAAACAGGCTTTGTAGTCATTTGGACCATTTTAGAAAATTTTTCCTTATTTAACTTTGCAATTATATTCTAAAGATTGCAGCAGGTGTAATGGAGTATAAAAGTATAGCCAGGCTCTAGCGTTCTTTGGAAAATGATGTGGAGCAAACATTTTGCAAAATTTTTCAGTCTTTTATTGCACTGGTACAAATACAGGTCTGTTTGTTTTGAAACACTGGTAAAATGAGTTAATTAAACTGAGTAGTCCTTTTTTAAATTAGAATGTAAATAGTGGAAATTGTCTGAGGTTTGGTATTCATATGATGCAAAGCAAAAAAAAATAATTAGCTCTTTTTATAACCTCTTGACTCTTCCCCAGTTATTTAATGAGATCTTACTAATATGAATATGTTAAGAAACTATATTTTATTCTGCTTCTCAATGGTATCTCCAGATCAATTTTCAAGTATTAGGCAGTCATTCATACCACGTTTGTCACATACCATGTCATCAGCTGAAAAATGGCCAGAATTATCTCATTTTTTAAAATCCACATACTGGTGAAGCTGAGGTACATTTTCATATTTATTTCAGTGGGGCCTAAATTTCATCTCTTATCCTCTTTCTGTCTCTTATTCTTAGTTTTCTTTTTCTGCTACAGACAATACAGTCTTCAGTTTCTATGTTATTCAGGTGTGCAATTTTTAGATTTTTTTTTTTAGCGTGTTCATCCATTGGTTGTAGTCATCTAGGTCAGGTATAAATCTGGTACTTGCTTTCTTAGCATCTTAAGACATGCTTTTTTTTTTTTTTTTAAATCCCTATGAGCAAGCCTTATTTCATGCCTTGTCTTAACCAGTGCACTATCTTCAGTTCTGTTCTAGACATGTCTATTATGACAGAAGGAATAGAGACTTTTTTCACTTCCTAACATGTAGCTGTTAAAATAATGCTTCCTGCTTGCTGATTTAATTGTCACTCTTATTTTTGTATTCCCCCTACTGTTCACCACCCATATTTGCATCAGATTTGAGCTCTTTTCAGTACTTTCAAAGTTCTATATAATTCTGCCCTTCCTTACTTATGTTCCTCGATGAGTTTCCTGTCTCTCCCCCACTCGCTCCACTTCTTTAATGTTCCCACACATCCATCTGTCGCTTCTTAGGCAGTTGCTTCCATGTCATCTTCCATGTTACTGTCTATGCATCCTGTGACCTCCCAGGACTCAACTGCAGAAGTGCTTAGATTGGCCACCTTCATGTTCCTCTAACAGCACACTTCTCAGCTGCATTTATGGAGCTGAGCTGGATTTTATTTTAAAAAAAAATTCTTTCCTGTTTTTTATTCCTCCTTCTGTAACTTCTGTTGCTGTATCTATAAACTGTACGCTGCTCATATTACCAGCTTCCTTTAAGTGCCTAGACAGATACCCTTCTTCAAAAATGTCTAGAATAAGTTAAGACTTTATCAGCAGCAGTTGCATCTTGCAGTACCTCAGCTAATCAAATACTTGAAATGTCTTAAAAGCTGATAGTGATAAAACTTGGGATGAAGTGGCCTCAAGTTTTCATCTGCAGAACAGATGAACATAAAAGTAGGAATAGGGATTATGAGGTGGTACCTGCCTGAGTCCAAGCTGCAGGAAATTAACCAGTATGTTTGTGTATCAGTGCTATACAATGGGTTTAAACAGGTGTAACCTCAGAACTTGCATTATGCTTGCAAAGATTAGTAATGAGTTTCTGTGTAGTATCAGTGAGGGCCTGGGCAGGAATAGGAATCGATATGTTCCAATACTGACAAAACTTGAAGAACAAGAGAAAAGTTTGGCTTATTATTTCTTTGCTTGTCTGTGTCACCTCTGTTGATAATGCAGTCATGGTAACATTTTGGCAGCTATTGCAAATTTTAGCTCAGCATGATCTTGTTAAGATTTACTTACGAGTGCAGGTAGTTGGGTCTTGGGGGTTTTTTTGTTTCTTTTCATTGGTACAACACTGTTTTGTCTCTAGTTGTAGGATGCTGCCTGAAAAAGTCTGAAGCAAACAACTCTGTCTTGTGTTGCTCTAAAAGAGGGAAGACAAGATTAACCCTGATCAATGTCTTTGTTCTGAAGCTAGATGTCTTTTGCTGAGAACATCTGCTTCCAGCTTTCTTGAGCTTTAAACACCAGTAGGTGCATTGTACATGTTGATTTCAGTATTTTAGAGGAAGTGTGCAGTAGGAAACATAGTCTTTAATTTATCACACTGGAAATTCTCAGATAGAGTGTGTAGTAACACATGTGTGCATTGCAATGAAATGATATGCCTTTACTGGAAATAGTTGCTAAACCAACTGGATTTTGAACTTTTTGGCCAAGGAACTTGTAGAAGAATTGTGACTGCATCCCCAATTACTTGGAGCATTATAATCACTAAAAGTTCTTCAAGCAAGTATTCACTTCTGTACTCTGTCTTAAAAATACCACTTACAAGAATATGGTCTTGTATATAGTGGTATCTGAACAAACAGTTTTGATAACAGGATGAGGTAAAACTAATACTTGTCTGACAAAGTAATTTTCCATTAGTCAAGAGAAAATACTTCTAAGGACAGAAAGTAAGTGTTCAAGTGGGAAGAGTGTAAATACTTAATGCAAGGAAATGTAAAACCAGAGATCGCTTCTTATATTTTTTGTATCAAGAATTGTACTGTGAGAGCCACCCTTTATATACTCACTCCAGAATGGTAGTTATTATAAAGTACGTTAATGGCATTTCTGTGCATAACAGAGAAATAAGTTGGTTTTGATTATCATTTTGGTTTTTAGTTTGTATGCAGGTTAAAAATGAGCTGTCAGACTTCCAAGCATGCTTTTTTTTATGTTGATATTTGAAGAAGTACCTCACTGAGTTGGATAGTTTGTGTTGCTCACATGATATAGGCACAGACTGGACCATCTTGTGATTGTTGGTGCAGGCTTCAGTATTCAGGTGTGTATATATTATTTCCCTGTGTCTAGTAGCACAGGCAGTTCAGTTGTTTCTCTAAAGACAGCTGAATTATAATACAAAACATTTAATTTATAGCAAACAATGTAAATATGCAGGTCTAGTTAGTGTGTACACATATACAAATCAGGTAAACAGTAACAGGTTAGTGGAGAATTGTGTTCATTGTGAATAAACTTAAAAACAAATGTATTTGTGCTTGTCACACCTATTGCAGAGTGTGGAGAAAATATGCAGAAATCGCTACATTGTGCTAGAAACCTAATAGAAAAGGAGGGAGAAAACAGAATGATGAGAGACAGCTGCTGCTGCTGCTGCCCAGATTGGCAGCCTATTTATAATTGGGCAGGCTGGTAGCTGGAGTGCTGTGCTGGGCTGTAACACATCACGGACCTGTGGTGATTGGCTGTATGTGTACACGAAGCATTTGGTTTTTAAAGCAATGCATATTTTTCACATTCTAAAGGAATTATAGAAATGGACCAGTGCTTTAAATTTTCAGTGCTTTAAATAATTTTGAATGGTGTAGCTTCTTTCATATAAAGAAGCTCTCTTTACCAGTTTGTTACTGAATTTTTGTGTGAATCAAAGCTGTTGGGGATAGTAGGGCTTGTTTACATGTCCTGAATGCTATCTGAAATGATAACATTAGGTGAGACTGAGCATCACACAAATGTTGGCTGCATATGAAAATGGGTCTGTAACAGTTCCCAGCCTGCTTCATGTTTTACTTTTTTCCTTATTTTTAATTGACATTTTAAACACATGCAGTGGTAATGCCTTAAAATTATCTTGACCTGATCTGCCATTTGGAATACTCCTGACCAGGAGACAGGTAAAATATTTTTATATATTGAGATAATGTAATTAGCTTTCCTGCTTTCAGAATATGCTATGAGATTGTAATTGATTTGGTACCTTAACCCTTGAGAAAAATTAGGCTTTCTGTCTTTTGGGGACAAATGGGAAATAAAAGGGTAGAAGGAGTCTTTTCTTTACATAAATAAATGGATGCAAGATCTTCACCACGCTACCTTGTGGTTATGAGTTGTAGAAGTTATTAAACAAATTTAGTGTATTTCCAATAAAAATTGTTCACTTGCAACTTTTTTAACATTCCTTTGCTGTTCAATTTTTAAGAGGCCTATGAGGACTTTGTTCTTTCTGTAACATTTATTCACTCAACTTCATCTGAATCAATTATGTAAGTCTAATTCACATTAAAATATTTCTAAGTCTTATTTTTTTGTATTGTCTGTTACTGAATTAATTGCACTTTGTTTTTTTCTGAGATCAGAATTAGGAGAATACACACTCAGGATCCTAGGCCTACTGCTAATTTATATAGTGTCGTATCATTTGTGTGTTACATCTTTGCTTTGCTTTTTTTAAAAATCATTTTTCACATTGAGTAAAAACTGAGATTCCCACAGAATCATTCCACTTTTTCAATGTCAGATATATTTATTGATGGATTTTGCTATGTCATTTCTGACCGGCTGGAATGTGCTAAGCAAAGCGCCTTACATTGAAGAAAAGCCGGTTAAGCTGTAATTTCTAGGATTTCTTTTTGCATCTTTTAAGATAGTTATAGTGTTTACATTTTAATATGGTGGTGTACATAAGATGCCTGTTTCTGTTATTTTCTCTAGTACTTCATATTGAATTCCTTCATACTTTCAAGGTATTTTATATATTTTCTCAGTGCCTATTTCTCCTGTAATTTTATGATCTTGATTCCAACATCATATCTTTGGAATTTCCCTTATCATATCAAGATATATGACAAATAAAGTTACAAGCATATATTGGTCTTCTGTGAAGAAGACCTGTTACAGAGACATAATCTTGTTTTCTCTAAAAATTTTTGACCTTAGATGTCCACTGATTCCTCAGCAGCTCATCAGGCTGGTGGCTTCCTGCTTTGATGTGTTTCAGGAATGCCTTGGTATTGCTGGTGTAGCTCTGCTATTTGCTGTTCATATTTCCTCCCGTGTTTCCTTATTTCCATCTTTCATTTCACCTGTCATAACTGATGCTTCCTTCACGTTTGGGAAGGGCAGAGTTTTCCCTTTTGAAGTTTATGTGTTTGCCTCTAATAACCTCTTCAATCACACCAGTAATGAAATGGGTTATGTTTTATATTTTTTCTTCCAATTCTGTATGGGTTCTTTGCTTATTTTCTGGTTTCTATGATCCTTTTTTGCTTGGTAAAATGCTTTCTGATAACTCTTGGTGTTTTAGTTTCCCTGCTTTTATTCTAAGGCATTTTGACTCTCATATTATTCTGAAGTTTTAAGTTGGCAGTTAGTGTTTGGAATTCTAGGTGTGCAACACGTGCTCTTTCCCAAAGGGATAGTAGTGTTCACACACATTTGTGTTTATGTGGCTGCTGAGCTAGCTTGTGTGTTTGCAGGAGTTTCCAGGCACAGCCAGAGAAACTGGTGGAGCTTGTGAACTGAGCCAGGGGGTGTTCTGGATGGTTTTCCTCCCTTTTTGAAATCTAAAGTAACACAATGCAGGAAGCTTTGCCGATGCTTTTAAGTTTTTGGCTTAGATTCAAAGGAAGTGCTTTCCATTAGAGCATCCCCTGCCCGACAGACAGATAGCACGGTGGGAGCCAACATCCCCATTTCATGGCGTTCCCCAGCCAGGCTTTCTGCTCCCTTTCCTCTCCTCCGTGCTTCAGTGACCACCACCTTGTGTCGTCTTTCTGCTACTGCACCGTCTTTCCTCGTTGGATTTTTAATGTCCCTGGCAGGAAGGAATCTGTTCCAGCCCAGAAACAAAGACCAGACCAGCTCTGGGCGAGTACATGTATTTTTCATTTCCATGTGCTCACATATGTCAGCTGCATGTTGGAATATATTTCCTTTCACTGCTCCTCCCTCAGCATCTGCAAAGGGTTTCTTCTGTAATTATTTTAAACTTTTTGTTTGTGGGAGATGGAATAAACCAAAGTTGCAGTGAAAGTGCTGACCCAAAGCAAGGTCAGGTTTTGTTCCAAAAAATCAAAACGGATGTGTAAGATGGCAGCTGAGAGAAAGTTTGTTCACTTGTTATTGGGAAAAAATTCTGTGCCCTCAAGGGAAGTGAAGACAAATTAAGAGCACCAATGTCCTGCTAGGAAGTTATTTACCTTGAGCTAAAGGGCGTAGTATATACCATTTTCCTGTGGTGAATAATCAGCATAGCCAAAGGAGGCAATGGTATTCTTTCTGCTTCTGTACCATAGAAATCCATGCAGGAAGGTGTCTTCCCTGTGTAAGCCTGGAGTCATCTTTGTCCTGCTGCATGTTAAAACCAAAGCAAAAATGGTCCCAGGCTGGTACTTTGGTTGCTGTAATTCTGACAAATCTGGCATTGACACACCATACAACTCTTTATTCTTCACAGTATTAAAGAAAGGCCTCTCTGTGTTTCTATATCAGAAGAAATAACATGCATTCCTAGTTGTAATTAATTATTAGAAAAATGTAGGTAAGATAACAGCCTAGAGACTGTAACAGCATCTGGCCAACCATGCTACAGAACTGGACACCAATTTCATTAATTACAGAAAACAATGTATCAAAATATAAAAACATATAATAGCAGTAATACAATATTATAATGTGATAAAAATGTTAGCCTACACTGCCAAATGTCTAAAGTCATACTCCTGGAGAAAACTTGTTTTCACAGGCTCAGAGCCCCATCTGCTTTTATTGATTTTAGTGCCTTTAAAATTAGTCTTTTTTTTTTTGCTTAGGCCTTGACTTTGCATTTGGGGGACCTATACTTGATTTTTGTTTCTAAATTAATCTCTCTGTTTCAGTTTTCCCATATGTGAAGTTAAAGAATAATGAATGCTTTACTCCCTACCAACATTACAAGGTTGTTGTGAAGATTAACTATGCTTGTAAACATTATATAAAGGCCTGAATATTGCCAACAGTATTACTGTGCTTTATTAGGTATTTGCCTGGTTCATCCTATAAATAAATGTGTAGTGTTCAGTGATGAGTAGTTAGCAGTTGATAATTAAAAAAACAGGAAAAAAAGATTGTTCATTTAAATATCTCGTTTTATTTTAAAATGCACCTACTTAAAATTATTGCAAATCAATGTCATGACCTGTTTCAATTTGAATAAATCTAATTTTAATAAAGATAATATTAAACAGTACAAGGTTGTTTCTGACATCCTAAAGAACTTGAATGAACTGCCTCATGGAAATCACTTGGTACACCATTGGAATTGTGCGTATGTGTTAAATTGAATTATGACAGTAGTAGTCCCTTCTGCAGGTAAAGAGCACATTTCCTCATTTATGTGTAGTCAGTTAATTTTGGTTTATAATTGCTTCATAAAGAGCTGAAAAACAATGACGAAGAAACAGTTTTCTATCTTAATGTATGAGTAAAAAGCAGCTGAAGAAAATCTTGAAGGACATGTTTACTAAAAACAGTTCAATTTTGTCTTATCAGATGGTCCTTCTATGTTTAATACATCTGTTTTAAATGCAAATCAATCCTTGATAAACTTCTATTCCCCTCAAATACACAACACACTCAATATATTTGTACTGATCTTCTTTCAAATGTATAGTGTTCTGGTACAATATTAATATTCTTCTTGCCACAAATTATAGCCAGAGATTAAAACAATAAGGTTTAGTAACATGAAATAATTTTTTAACATAGTAATCTATATGTTCATGATTTAAATAAATGTACATTTAGCTTTATTTTTACTTTAAAATTATATTGATCTGAGTTAGAAAAAAAAAAGGTAAACATTTTAGTGACGTTTGTTGCATTGTTTTATAGATTCACTGCCAGTGAGAACCAGCTTTTTTTCTACAAAGTTAGAAATACAAACTCAGAAAATATTAAAACTCAGCTGTTTAAATGAAGATATTTCTGTTCAAAGGAAAAAATGAAAATCAAAGTTCACAAACTTTCCTGTGCTCCTTAGTGAATAAGATGTACCCTTACATTTTAATTTAACTCATCTGATAGTGTAATAGTACATACAGATATTTGTGTCTAGGAGTCAGAGAGGAGTCACAGCATTGCCCAAGTGTCTCTTTGTCCATATGATCTGTTTTGTTCATAATGTCACTATTGGATGTTCACTTCTTTATCTGCATACCTGGAGAGAGAGCTATGTTAAAAACAAAGGTCAACAGTATTGTGCTTTTGCCACAACATTTTAGGTATCTGTACCTTGTGACTGTTCTGTTGTTTGGTAGAGTAACTGCTTGCCTTCCCTGTGTCACGTGTGTGTTTTATTCCAGCCGCAGCTGAAACAGCAGAGCTGAAGAAATGAGTAGCAGCCAGGCTGAACTTTTCAGTAATGTGGCAGTGAATAATAGCAGCATGTAACCACAGCCTTGCCATCAGCACCCAGAAGTAAATGTACAGTTGTCCAGAGTGGAATTATACTAACCTCACAGTTTACATTTTGCTGTTTGATTTTTCAAGAGGATGATTCTACAGAGCATGACTTCTTTAGTGAAAACTTTTTTCATTTCAATATGTTTGACAGATTCTTCTGTCTTTTTTGTTGGATGGACTTAAATGGATAGTCTTTGGAGAGGTTGATAGGAATTGGAATGTCACATTTTAGTCACAGCATGGTTTTGTCACACCTGTTTGTGCATCTACCCTGATTAATATTCAGCTGATGTCATTCTGATGTAACTTGATTTGAAGCCGAAGTCCTGAGCTCATCAGAAAGAGCTTCTAGTGGCAAATGAGAATGCTGACACCCCAGAAATGCTTTAGAAGGCTTAAAAAAATGTGAAGTAGATTTTCTGTGTATATTCAAGAAATTAAAGCAAAAGCCAACTATTTAAAATGAAAAACTGCTTGCCTACAGACAATACAATGTGTCTGTCATAATGTGCACACACATGAGCCATACTAATTTTTAATCATCAAGGTCATAGCTGATACCATGTGGAGAACTAAAAAAAAGTATTAAAAAATAATACTGTGTTGATGTATCAACAACAATACTTCAAACTTCAGAAAATGTTGATACTCACTGATAGGCCTAGGCTTTCATAACATCATTACTTCCCTCTAGGAGTTGACTTTCAAATAGGTAATACTGGCCTCCATATATTTCTGGAAGTTTAATTTTGAATTATTGCTTAGTCTTCCTGTTCTTTTGTAGCTTTAACTGGGATCCTGTCACAGTGAATATGTGCTTTTGCCACAGATATGTGTGATATGAGTTAGTATTGCAGTTGTCCTGACAAGTCTTGTAACTTTTGCGTGTACCCTGCACTGAGCTATGTTGTTGTAATTTGTCATCTCTGTAAGAAGCAGGCTTGGATGCCTGCAGGTTATTAGAGACGAAGAACAGGAAGGTGTTATGTTATCCTGCTGTCATGCATTCAGTTACTGTTCTTACTGCCTTCACATTGTCTACCTGGAGTTACACAGAGCATCTGCATAAGTACACACAAACATTCATTATTATTGTTTGGGCAACTGCTGTAATTTCTGCTGCAACTATGTTGTTAGTGCTGTGTGTATCAGAATCCAAAATGTGTAGTAAATGTACTATAAATTATCAAAAGGCAACATTTGGATTTTTCCTAGACTGCATACGTGTTTGGGAGTTTTGTAGCTGATTTAAGTGGATTCTGTATGTGCTATATGAACTTGACTCTGGAGTTCACTTCATTGTGAAAATGAACTTGACAAGCTACTTTTAGAAGAGGTTTAAAAAAAATACGGATGGTTACGATAGACATTTCAGAAGAAGTTTTTTACAGATTGGGAAGGGACAGCCGCTGCTGCTCCTCAGCTTGAATGGCAGGGGGAATTGTCATGGCCTTCTGGTCAGCCACCCTGTACAGACAGGCCTCATAATTTTCTAGTAACTTCTCCTTAAAGCTACTGCTTTACACTTCAGCTTTCTGTTTTGGAATGAAAGTTTTTGGAGGAGGGAAACAGCAGTTAGTGGCGTGTGTTACGTGAGAGTGCGCAGTGACTCTGTTACAGGCAAAATGCAAATGAGAAAGCCCATTGGACTCATCTGACAGTGTTTATTTGCTGGAAGCTGTCATCTTTTGTAGCATTTTTTCCTCTCTGTAAGAAACAAGGAAAAAATATTTGCAGTCTTAAGTATAGTTACCCACAAATAACAACCTCATTTTAATTTTTTTCTGAGACAACTGAGGGTAGAAAATGTTTTTAAGGAAAAAGGCTCTGAGACTTACTTGTAAAGCTTTAAACAATTTAATGTTTTGCATGTTGCAAAACAGTTGTTTTCTGTTTATAGTTAGTAGAGTTTTGCAGACCAGACTTTCTGAGTTGTGATATAGAGCATTTCTAAGAGTTCTCTTCAATACATTCTGGATGCAATTTTTCATTACTTTGTATATGTTACTTTCAACAAGAAAGTAGAAGAAACATACTAGAAATACTTGATACAGAAGTTAATAAAGGAATCCAAACAAGACTGAGGAATGATAATGACTTAGACTTAATTGATTCTTCAAGTGAAGCAGCTAGAACCTGTCGGTAACATGCAGCATTTCCAGGCAGAAGTTTAAGCCAGTCCTCCTACCTAAGTTGAAACCTGGCAGAACCCCTTGAGTGTGATTTTCGGTAGAATCTGGGTAGCAATATGCCTCTGGGATGGCTTGCAAAGCTTTGTTCACTCCAGGGGAGGAGACGTGGCAGTGACTGAATGATTGCAGAAGATGGAATTTTATAGTTCGTGCGCAGTGGAGTGGAAGGGGGGAGTCCCAATAAGCCAGACTCTATGGCAATACTTTATATGTATGGTATCTGGTGATTTTAAGCACAAAATTAAACAGATGCTGGTGCTGGGACCAGCATTTTCTCTCTGGAGAAATCCCTCTGCTTTATACTTCCTCTTCCAGTCTCACTCCGTCCCTGTAAATCTTGGATTCTTTTCTGCATTGAGGCAGAGAAGGGGAGGTAAGTAGTGTCCTTGGCCCAACTTCACATAATACTAGTCGCTTAGAAAGCTCTGGGGGAAAAGAGATGTACTTTTGTGTTATCTCAAGCTGAAAGGGGAAGTGAATGTCATCTGTCACTTTTTGGGCAAGTTCTCCGACCACAAGGACACGTGCAGCCAAGCATTGTCAGAGTAATGTGGGTAGATGCCTAAGTGTGCAGAAAAGATGTGATTTCAGGCATTCTTGCTCTTCAGGATTTCCTTCAGGCAGATTTGGACTGATGGGACTCCAGATGTTGTAAATACTTCTTCTGTGTTAACTCTCCCTAAGTGTAGTGTATAGAGGTTGCCCCAGCATGGTCATGCCCCAGTCTGTGTGTATGGAGCCAGGATGAAGCACTCAGTTGCACAATGTGGAGCTGTGCTGCTCTAGGCAGTAGGAAAAAAGTTTAGAAAAGTAAGAATGAAGTAACTTGAAACTCAGGAGCTCCAAGAGCTAGAGTGGCTTTTCATGTACAATAATTCATTTGGATCCAATTCAGTAATGGTTATTCCTCACGTTTCATGTGCAAGTGGTGACAAATTACTTTGCTAGCCCTTTAGGTTTGAGGCTTATATACAGTGTTTTCACCTGCAGTTTTTGCTTTCCTAATCTCTCTATTAGTCTACAGGAAGCAAAAGCAAAGAAGGAGATTGGGTTGGTAAATTGCCATTGCTTTTCCATTTCTCATAGGTGTAAAAAGTGAAGGCTAAAAACATCTCTTATACAGCATTATTGCTGTATAGCTGAGTATGAATTGTGGAAAGTGAATGTACAAAAAGTAAATTCTTTCTCAAATTAAACACATTCTTTTATTTAACTGTTGTGGTTAGTGTATTTTTACTGTTTTATTTTCCTTAAAACTATTAGGTTCCAGGAAGGCTTTAGAGAAAGTTAATATTAATGAATAATTTTAAAAGAAAAGTTTAATTATTAATAACACCTCAGAAAGTCACTAATGTACTGGAACAAAAAATGGTAGCTTCCTGAAATAAGATTGCTGGAGTAAGGCTCTTCAGTCAGTGATTTCCAACAGTATCCTGGAAAACAATTTAGTAGAGTGCTCTGTTCAACATCTGGCTTTCTCGTTTTAAAAACCTCTGTTCTTTCTGTTTCCGTGCTTTCTTAAAAAGACGCTTCTGTTTTAAGTAGAGAAATGTTCTTGTCGAGATGAAACAGAAAAATGGTTACATTTCTGTTTGATTCTGTTTGATTCTATGTGTTCTGATATGTCTTTTTAATTACTACATTTTTATTTTTAGCTAAGTTCATTCTTGCACTTTCCTTATTTAAATTTCCTTTTCACGTGATTCTAATTTTATCTAGAATTTTTTGTAGCATATTTCTCCTTACGTGTTCAAATCGAAATTGAAGGATAAAAAGATTGATGTTTTCAATCTTTTTTGCATTCACCAATATCAGTTTAACTCAGCTCTTCCAACTTTTAAAGACTTATTTTTGCTTAATAATGTAAATATCCAGAAGACCTAGTTAGGATAAAAGTCTCTACTATATGAAACAATTGTACTGACAGTTGTGTTTTTCCCCTGGAAACAGTGCAAAATGTCAGAAGAGAGGAAAGGAGGAGTTTTTTCTAAGTGCCTGGATACATTTAACTGTTTTATTTATAAAGTTTGGGAGTAGCAGATTAATCTCAGAACTGTGGAGTTAAGAAAAATCAATTCTTGTTCTTTGCAATGCTGGAGTTTCTGCTGACCTGTCAGCCCCTTGGTCTCCTGCTCCCACAGAGCTGCTGGGACAGTGGAGGACGGCGTCTCAGCCTCCACACACGGCGACATACGGTGTGTGGGACATCATCAAAATACATGAGAAGCGAATGAAATTTCCAACACCTGTCTTCTGTTGTATGTCCGTGTAATTTCAGTTATGGTATTTTTGTCAATGATGATTTTTTAAAGAAAATATTCATGTGTATTAAATCTGACAGTTATTTATGAAAGAAAATTAGGGAAAAAACCCAACAACCAACCAACAACAGATTTTGCTACTGGCTAACATAATAAATATATTTTATGTCCTCGTGCAAGTGGATTACAGGAAGGTTTGAAGCAAGGGCCTTTCATTAGCTCTCAGCATGGCTCTGTCTTGACAGAGTTAATGGAATAGTGGGAGAAGTAACAAAAGCAATTTGTTGTTGTGTTTGCCAGAAGTACAGCTATTTTTAAAGTAGCATTTGAATGTGCATTGGATTTCCTAGAACCTCCTCCTATTTTGAGTAGAAGCACCAGATTAGAGCTGTGGTTTTATAAAGGACAGTCAAATATATGGATTTGACCTGTCAACTTAAATGCTGACTGGGTGAGTCTTTTTTCTTTTGTACTGGGGCTGTGTTTCATGTCTGATATTGAAGAAATACCCTTCTGCAATCTATGTCAATTCATTTAAAGGGCAAGAGAAATAATTTGTCACCTTTACAGGCTGAATGGTTTGTGTCCAGGTTAGATCATAAAATGTTAGAACTGAACAGAAACATGAATACCAGTGAGTGAGTGTTCCTTGCCTTAGAGTTCACTGCACTTTCCTTAAGGCCATATATTTTGTAGAACACCCTTCTTCTCAACTTCTGCTTTGCGGCTTTGCATGTTGAGGGGACTTCCTGACTCAAGATATGAAACATTAAAATGTGTGAGGCTGGAGAGGTCTGGAGTACCTGTTGGACAACCAACACTGGTACACGTCTCTGTGCAGTGCTTGTTAGAGTTGTGGCTGCGGCGCCAGCAGTAGAGGTGTCTGATGCTCTTGTGTGAAATCTTTTGTGTCCATGGACGTGGTCAGGCAAATTGCTTTAGGAGCATGTGGAAATTGGTATTCTTTTTCAGGCATCTTGGCATATATAAGGTATCCATCTTTGTATGCAATGCAGGTTAGGGCAGGGTGCCAATAATGCCGAGTTTGTGGGGTTGGTCCCCATACAGGCCATTCTCTTAAGATTTGTGCTCAATGATCCTTGTGTATCCCTTCCAACTCTGAAAATTCTGTGATTCTGTGAATCACAGTTTTCCATAACTCACAGAAATGCAGAACCAGATTTCTTGTAATATTAACTTCTTCACATTTCTTATATATAAATGTGTGTGTGTTTGTTTTGGTTATGTTGTTCTCATTTGAGGACAGATGAAACTGGACCAGCTCTAAGTTGGAGGAGCCTGAAAGGCTTTTGCTGGACACCTGCTTGGCTGTACCTCCATTGGCCACGAGGGCAGATAAGTCTGAGACTGGATGTAAAGTTCAGCTTTGGTTGGGCCTGGCAGCGAGCAGTGCCCAAGCTCATGTGCTAGCTGTGCCACATCTAGGAAGGGGACCATGCCTTGGTGGGGTGCCTGGGCTGCTCTTCCCACTGGCTTTTTCCAGCTGCCGTGAACCGCTGGAGCAGTGCACAGTAGCTGGAATGGGATTGGCAATGGAAGTCTCTAAAGTCTTGTTTGGTCTTCCGTTAGAGCCTATGCAAATGCCATAATGTGCATTAGGAGTAAATAATGTCACACAAGAGAGGTTTAGTGCTGACTGTGGAGTTAAATATAGGAGTTTTGTTAGGAGATGAGCATGAATGAAAACTTTACAGCGTAACAGTAGCGATTCACTTTCACTACAGCCAGCTGTAGGTGGGGTTTGAGATCGGAAAAACCTCGTAGGAATTTAAGTTCAACAGTGGCGGGGTACTTTTTGTATTGCTGCAAATTTTGATCTCCGCCGGTGCCTGCAGAGAGCCGAGGGAGGGAGGGAAGGCGGAGCGGCCGCTGTCCCCGCTAGATGGCGGCCGTGCCCTCCCGGCTCAGCGCCCGCCGAGCTCCCGCCTGCCCGGGACGGCCTTGGTGCGGCGTCGGTTTGGGGACACCGCCGCGACAGCGGGGCCCTCGGTGGCGTACGCTGCGTGTGAGCGCCTGGAGACTGCGACTGTTTATGACCTGTGTAACTGGTTAGAAACGTCTGCTTTCTCTGGTTTGTTCCGTTGTAGAAAGTGAAGGTCAAAACTCTGTTGAAACTGGAATTTTCTCAGTGTCTTCCAAGAAAAAGAAAATTTTATAAAACAGAATTAACAACTAGGTGATTTGTTGGCCATTGTGGTCGTTTGGCCACAAGAAAAGTGAAGTGGAAGATACGCTCCTTGTTTATTTTTGGGTTTTAGTTTGGGGGTTGTTTTTTGGTTGTTTGTCTTTTTTGTTTGGGGTTTTTTTTTTTGGTTTTGGCTTTTTGGTTTTTGTTCTTTTTACAATATCCATTATTTTTAATTCTCTTTAAGGTCAGTTTGTGAGGTTTTGGAGTTTTTTGTTCTGTAGCAGTTTCAGCTAATCAAACAAAAAAAAGTGCAAAGTTTAGCATTTTTGTTTTTTTGAGGGAGAGATGAAGTTAATTTGAAGGGCCTACCCATGTGCATTAAGTAGGTAATTTGTTTGGTGACCAGTTCTTGAGGTTGTGAGAGTTTCTGCTACTAACTTCCATGTTCTGTTAAAGTAAATTTTTAGTCTTATAGCGCAAATGTCCTAGAGTGCAAATTCTTCAAGATGCATGGAGCAGCCACTAGTTTGAACAGCATGAGTTTATTTTCAGTGCTTGTTTATTACTGCCAGGATTTTAGGATTTAGATTTCTTACTCTGAATATCATTTCGACCCTAATTAATTGAAAATTAATACAGAAACATTTGTAGAGGAAAGTTTTGGAGAACATATGTTGTTTTTTCAGGGTTTTTTTTGGTATGTTTTTACACATTCATTGCATAATTGAGTAGATTTTGAAAAAAGTACAAAAGCAGAAAACAATAGGCAGAAGTGTTTGGTACTCTTAATTGACTTTTGAACAAAATACAGCAGCAAAAGTATTTAGTTGTCTTACGACAATACTTACTCAGTGTTGTTAAGACTCTGCCTAACTGAAAACAAGAACATCAATTTGATATCAATATTGCTAAGACTTCAAGTAAATGAAAAAATGAGCATATATATGAAACCTTGGTAAGTTTACAGGTCCAGAAGAAGGATGTGTTTTAGAGATGCAATCACTTAAATGTTTTGGCATGGAAAAACTTACTTTTAGCTGTTTTGGGGGTTATAAGTGTTAATATATTCTAGTTTTTAATCTGTAAAAAGTCTGTTAGAAACAGGTAAGTTATCTGCTTTTCATCAGCTTCATCCTATTCTGTTCAGCAAACTTTGATGTATGTCATCAGTTTTTGTTAGATGTGAATTTAAGAGAGGTCATCTTATTTACTTCATTGCTTATGTATCTTTAAGACTGATATTACTGGTTCAGTTCTGAATTGTCATTTACCAGCTGCTGAAAAACATGCTTCTTTAGTTTTTTGTGCAGGTGATTGTATTTCAGTATAGTCCTAGAGTCAAGAGATTGGAAAAACGGGAAGACTAGAGGTCCTTGGTAGTATTCCAGTCTTGTGTGCATTAATATTTCGGGAGAGATTAATTTGGTTTTTTATTTCCCCTTCCCTGCCAACTGTGTAATTTCTGGGTGAAACTCAATGTGTTACAATACAATATCGTGTAGAAATTTTTATGCAGGTTTACCAATAGTATCTTGGTCCCTGGCAGAAACTTTGGCAAAACTCAATGTTAGGGCTTCTTTGATGCTGGAGCTAGTCTGTAGGAATTATTTGAAAATGCTTTGGTGTTAACATGAAACAGTCAAAACAGCATTTAAAATTAAAAATATTTAGCTGGATCATATGGCAGAACTGTTTTAAGGGGATTTCCTAGATGCTCTATGAGATAACACCTTTGTTTCTCCATTATGCTCACTTTTCGTTTAACCAATGAAGCAAGATGCATATATACCCAGGGAGATCGCCTGTGAATCTTGTCACTGTGACAAAGGAAATGATAATATCTTTCAATCTAAGAAATTACAATCAAGAACACAAGCCTTTTATAGTTGTGAAGTGGAAAAAGCACATTTCAAGCTATGAACACATTGAGAAAAGTCACTCAGTTTTAATTGTCAGTCGGAGAGGAAGATGTGGGTGGTATTTGTGAAACAGAGTGAATGTCAGCCAGGGCAGAGGTGTGGCGTTATATTGCCTGTGCTAGGAACAGGATACACATCTGTAAGTGTTTGCTGCTATCAACAAAGTGGAGGATGAGTGTGGTGGATAAATTCAGTTATAATATCAAACAGCAGTATATGCATACAAGTAATGGGGCAGTAAAAGAGAGATTTCAGCTGTGTGAAAAGTAATCTAAACTGTCTGGAATTTGTGAAGACAGGGCACATGCCAAGCATTACTTACTCAGTATGTTTATGTTGTTGATGGTGCAAGAGATTATTTTTTAATTACAGTATTAGAAGAGTTGAATACCATCCTAGGTACCAATTCCTTATAGGGGTTACTAATCAGTTACGCTGTTGTGCTTGCATCAAATTTATAGTTGAACAAACCAGTGCAGTAGCAGATGCGGTGGAACTTGCAAACATAGCTTTCATCTGTGTGGTACCATTGCAGAGTAGGAGTTCGTGCTTTGAAATGTGTGTGGTATGTAATAGGCAGTAGACTTTGTAAGCGGGACTCACTGGCCTGGTTATTTGTCCCAGTCTCTTGATACTTAGACTAAATTGTGATTAAAGTAACTTTAACTGTGTGACATCAAGCAGCTTTTTCACTGCAACGCTACCATTCCTTGCCACTTACAGCTGCTTCCTACTTACTTCCAGTCCATTTTGCTCTTCCTGTTAAACTGTTATAATTTCTAGTAAGCATTAGCACTTTGCAAATTCTCTTTGTCGTTATTTTCACTTTATATGTAAAAAACTGGTAGCAGTTACATGGTGTGGGAGCACAGCCCCAGCTGTATAACTGAAGTTTAAGCACTGTAGTCCAAGTTAAAAGCTAACCAAGCCCCTCCGCGTCCTTAGTCACATATCTGCATCCTAACTCGTCACTTCCAGCTAATTCCCACTAGCTGTGCAGAGTCATCAGGTATTTTAATTTTTATAATAGATGTGTCATTTCAGCCCTCAGCTCTTCACCCTGCAGTACTGAGGCACTCTGGTCATTCTGCAGGAGCTCCTTGCAAATCCGTGAATCCCTCTTTCCTGAAATGTTGTTACCATCACCGTAGTGTGTCTCCCTTGCTCCGCTTGCCATTGCAGGAGTCAGGAAACACAGCAGAGCAGGCAGTTTTTCTTCAGCCTCAGCCTGCCACACCACGTGCCAGCTGTGCTCCTGTCAGCAACAGTGAGAGCCTTTGGAGCATCAGGCTGTCATGCTTTCAGGGGAAACTGCTTTGATCGGACGGGTTTGGGGTGAAAGAGGAAGAGGATTGCTGAAGAGCCGGTGATGGGCAGGTGCTAACCTGGGTGTCTCAGAGCCTTGAGCATGTTCTTTAGCTCCATGAGAGAGCTCCTAGCACGTACTGTTTGAACAGGGGGAGAGGCTCAGGCACCAGCAGGAGGCTCAGCCAACCGGTGTGAGGAGTGCTTGTTCTCAGCTGGCAGCGCCAGGCACTCCTGAGTGATGAGGTGGCACTTGCAAGCCAGACTGGAGTCCTTCTGTAAATAGCACTGGGTAGCAGTGCTGCAGAGGGGAATGATTTATGAAGAGAAAGTGTCTGAAATTTGAAATAAAGTGTTACAACAGCTGCACAGACCCAGATTTTAAGGTTCCATGTTCCAATTTTAAATGTTACAGTCCCTCTAATTTTGGATTATTTTGACTAGGCACAGCTGTTAAGCCTTTCTGTCTTCTCTCTCCTATCCCCAAAGAACATAAGCCTCTAAAAGTCCATGGTTATCTGTTCTTATATGAGCCTTGTTGGCTATCACATATTGAATGAATGCTATTAGCTACCTGGTGGTTAAGTTGGAAGAGAGAATGGAGAGTCACTTGAAATAGGACAGTGACTAAATAAAAGACAATACCTGAACTTGCAGCAGAAGATTTTTCAAAATAATGTGCCTAAAAATACACATTTATTAAGAAATTCTTTACCTTGGTTTGTTTTGGGAACCATATCTATGTACATCATGTCTGAAAAGCTTACAAAAAGCTTTTATAGGTGTTTCTTCAGAAGGGATTTTACTTGTGTTGCCTAAACTGACTGGCCTATTACAGTTGCCTTCCCTAGAGATTTTGTTAATCAATGCCTTTGAGAAGTAAGATCACCTCACCTGTTTAACAACAGACCAGTTAAATTACTAAGAGCACATATTAAATGTTTTTGTAGTTTTGTTAATGTTAACTAAAATAACTCACTATTACTAATTTAACTTCCTCAAGTTAAATATGGAGTATTTTCTACATCTGAATATCTTTTGCAAAATGTCACAGAAGACCAGATCGGGATAAACAACAAAAAAACAAACCATATCAGAAAATACAAGTTCTGGCATTAAACAAGCCATACAAAACAGTGAATTACAAATTTGCCAGTTCATAATGTGTTAAGTCAATTGATAAAATCATGTTTTGGGATCTGTTTTTTGCTTTTAATGTCTGATGGTAATTTTCCAGCAGTCTAGTTTTAATGAAAACATTTACTCATGTAAATGAGAGTTTCAATTTGCTTGTGTTGACAGTATTTTCACAGGGAAAAATCCTTCCTTTCTTTACTATCTACTTTCAGAAATCTTTTGGAATGTACCAGGGAAATGTCATACTTCCTTTGACATTCATGTTTTGTTTGGGTTTTTTTCTTTTATTTTAGTTTCTATAAAGTAATGTAAACTCTAGCTTAATTTGATCTGGCATCCCTGCAGTTGAACATTTGTAAGTATCTTGTATTGTGGCCCATCTGGGTTGTCATAGAAACCAGAGACCTCCATCCTCCTCATTGTTGTTGGAAATGGAATGCAAACAGGGTATCAAAGTGACATTTTTCTAGTACAAGTGAGAGCCCTGTGAAGAGCCAAACAGAAAGGGTTCTTACTGGATTTATGCTCCTGTGGCCTGTTGCAGCAGTTATTATAGTACACCCTGTTTTCTCTTGACTATCTAGCAGCTGGGCAATAGAAAAAATATGAGCATCATAGAAAAGCCAAGCATCTGTGCTTAATCTTATCCACAGCTTTTGCCTCTCTATCTTTTCTTGATGTATTTGTCTTGGACTGGACTGTTAACTAGTAAGGAGATCGGAGCATGTTACTGCAAATCATTTGCACTGCAAGGGGCTGAAAGAACCAATTATGTAGCATGTCTGTGTGGCTTAATGTTTCTCTGCACTGATCTTCTATCCTCTTACAAGAAAAAACAGCCAAATACTTCTGGCAAATGTGTTGAAAGTTTTCACTTGCAAAATAGTAGAAATGCCAAGTGATCATTCTTCAAATCTGTATGCATTTAACAGATGTAATTGCAGAATCACACAGCGCTTCCCTTCCCCCACGTACACTCCAGCTGTGTACTCAGCAGTTCTGCCGGCATGCTGGTGAATGGTCCTGTCTCCTCCCCAGGACAAAGAACCTTTGAAATCGCCGCTGAATACTCGCCAGTGCTGCCAATGGTACATGATTGTGGATTTCCAAAATAGGTTGAGAAATAATTTTCTAAATAGCGACTTGCTCATCAACTGAGAGACAGGCTCTGTCAGCACAAAGGGGGCACAAGAACAGTTTGGTTTTGTGTGTGGGAGAAAAATCTTAGTACAGTCTGTTCATGCTGAGCATGCTGTTGCTGGCCTGAAAGCAGCTGCCTCTATAGCCTCTGCTGCTGGTGCAGTTTCTCAAGCAATGTGGGTCACTGGGCAGGCTTCTGATCTTCTCTAAATTGATTAAGGAAATGAGTTTCTGCCCCTGTGCAAAAGATGGATCCTTCAGATAGCTACACAGTATGAGAGTCTGTGCTGCAGGAGTTAGTCTTGGAACAAAACCCCCTTTTTCGTCATTGCTTTGGTAAATTGGAAGAGGAAGATGAGAAATGTGGAGGCAGAATGCTACAATCCTGCATTGTTTGTCTAGCTCATAATAAATACATTTGAAATGCAGAGCAGGAGAAGGCCACTGAATTATTATTGCTATTTACATAGTACTAGTATATGTTAAATATTTCAAAAGATCTTTGCGGACTAGGTTTTTGGCGTACAGAGCATTGTATGCTAATCATGCAACCTACCAGCAGGGAAGCAAAACAGAAAAACAGTTAAGAATGTGGGTCTGTGGGGTTAAATCAAGCATGGCTTACTGCTCTGTTCTGGCATATGTACGTATGAAATATATATATGAAATATGGACTTTTTTCTTCAATGAGATAGTTATTTGTAATACGTTGAAAAAAAATCTCAAAGTATTCCCTGTACTATCACTTGTGTCACCTCAGATTTCCCTCTGGGCATAGGCCTGACATATCAGTGAGGAGGGGCTTTAAAAGGGGCTTGTGTGACTGAAGTGTGCCCTTTTTTCCGAGTCAGTCTGATAAAATGTAATGCTTTCTTCTACATCCCTGCCAGTGAGAAAGGACTAATTTTTGCTTGTCTGACTTCACTACTTTTCAATTCAGCTTTATATTGTCTGTGAGTGCTCTTTGTATGAGCCTGTCTCTTCTTACTCTTTTCTGTGTCTCCTGATTTTTTTCTTTAGCTTGTTTTTTTGTTTTCTTCTGAGCTTCCTCACAATCAGTGACAGCTTGACTGTGTTCCCATGCAAACTGACAGATGTGTTTTGGATTTACTGTGGTTTTGATGCAGAATCACAGAATAGTCTGGGTTGAAAGGGACCCAGAAGGATCATAAGAGTCCAGTATCTCAGTGAATGGTCCATGTGGAGATCAAACCCATGACCTTGGCATTTTTAGCACCATGCTTTAACAACTGAGCACAAACATATTTATACGATCCTCCCAACAATTGCTATGGAAGTCCTACTGGGCTCATAATGAATACTGGCTATACAGTGTAAAGTCATGTATTTCTGTTTCCATGTTAAAATCCTTATGCTGGGTTGGGGTTTTTTTGTTTGGTTGTTTTTTGTTTGGGATTCTTTTTTTTTTTTTTTTTAAATTTCTGCAACACCTATGACACATTGACATTTTTGTTAAAATTGGTGTTGTTGATACTTGTTGATAAAAAGTTGATATTTTCTCAGCCTTTAGTCATGGTGTATCTTTTTGCAAAGTAAAGTTAGGTCACGGTTTACTTATATGTTCTTGCATGTATTTAGTGATATTAAAGTATGCATGGGTAGGATAGATCTTCTAAAAGCCTCTTTTCTCCACTTACATCTTGTCTCAACTCCAGATGAAGTACAATAGAGGATAGTTTTACCAAAACAAACAAATAATTACGCTTTATTTTCTTGAATATGTGTTCTGTTGTATTTGTTAGAAAACAAAAATAAACCCAGGAGCTTGTTCCCCCTAAACAGCCCTGCATTTCAGCATCAATTTGGTTTATTCAGAAGTAATATAAGGGAAAATATTTTCTCAGTTGCTTCTTTTATCTAATAGCCCCCCTACCTGAGAGCCCACAGAACCTGCTCCCGAATGTCGAAGCTCCCTTTGGCTTCTCATTTTCTGGAGGTTATCTGGGAAAGAGGGTTATGTGGGGGCTTATTTTTATGAAAAGGGTACATATTATGTGTATAAAATTTAATTAAACTCTTGCTGCAAAGACACTGTAGTGTTAAGGTTGTTTCCTGTGTTAATAATAGAGCTTGAGATCTCAGTATGAGTAAAGCTACCAGACCTGAGGACACTAAGCAAGATGGTTTGCTGTAACAACCTGTGCTTCAGTTGCTAGGTTTCTGTAATCTTTCAGTTCTTCTCAACAGCACAACCTGTATTTCCTTTAAAAAAAAAAATCCATCTGTGTGCAACCATGGGGAGGAAAACTACTGTTTTGTGAATTACAGCTCTTAGAGACAGGTGTGAAAGGTGTCTTTAGAGAAACATGAGAGAGACCCAATGATGCCATTTCTTAAAAGTCCATGGGTTCTGAGCTTCCATACATATTTGCAACTGAATTGTCATGCAAGAAATGCTGAGTGAATGTCAATGAAATAATACTTCTGTTTCATTAAGGCTGTCTGATACTTCCTAGTGCAGGTTTAGCTCGTCAGACCAGTTTGTAGAATGAAATGTGTTCATCCGGTTATACGTTGCATTACTCTGCAGTAAGTAGCAAGTGAAACATATGGTGTGAAAAAGAACTTGCACTTCATTATGTGATGAAAATATGTTTAATGTTTTTGTTTAATTTTTCTTTAAAGCTAATTTGCCTTTTAAATCTAATATGGGCCTTAAGTGGCACAGAAGAAATCTTGGTCTTCCCTAAAACCACTTATAGTATATTGATGAGAACTGCATAATGAAGAATTACAGAGGACCTTATTTTCTCTTTCTTACCTCTTCATGCTTGGTTTAAAGATCTGTTCACCCACCTCATGAGCCTTCCAAATGATCAGGAAATCTTCTCCATTGACATAATATAAAAGGAAGGTATTTGGATTATTTTTGAGAGGTCTTCTATACAAAGAGAACAGTAAGACAATGTAAAGCAAAATAGTTCCTTCTGAAATATTTTCTAAGAGGTGTTTGGAATATAACAAACATTACCAGAAAGTTCTGAAGAGGTACATTTCTCAGGTGATTAGTTAGGAAAGTCTCCATCAGCTGCAATGTTGCATTCTTCAGAGGGGAGCATAGTGCACTTGTCAGAAACCAGTATTCCAAATGGTGTTAGCAGAAATGGCTAACTGCCCAAGGAAGTGGAAGAACCTCTGCAGTTCTTTTTTTCTGAAGGCAGTTTCAACACTAGATGCTTGCAGCCAGGAGTTTTGGAGCTTTAAGTCATTATTCTAGTGCATACTTCAAAAAAGGCAGGAGCACAAGCTATAGAGGCACTGGGTACAATTCATGTGTACATAAATTCAGAATTTTTTTTTTACAGAAGTAAGAGCTAAGGATGGCACAGAAATGTTGTTCTGCATTCCTTCAGTGCTATCCTGGCCTGACAAATTTTAATCCTAGCTCAAACAAGGTTTCATTGCATTGTAGCATTGAAGGACTATGGATAGATTTTACAGAACAAGAGGTATGGACGCTTTAGATAATTTTCTTCAATGTCCTAATTGTGTTTATTTCAATTTTATTAGGTTTAAGAATGAGTATCATCTTTAGTAGAGAAATTATATCTGACAAAATTAATCTTGCACTTCGTTGATATCAAATGTATCCTAACAAGATCATTCATTATTCTTACAAAGAGTTGTTGTTACAAAGGTATTTGTGTTTGCACTTTGAGCAAGGGTATCTTAGAGGTGAGAACTAACTCTCCTCTGCCTATTCAGCTTTCCTGAGGCAAACTGTTGTGGATTCACTGTGTTTCGGTCACATCCACAAATTCTGGATTTATGTATATTACAGACTTAGATGGCACAGGTTAAATTACATTAAAGACTGAATTGGCATCCTTAGACTAAATTTGAGAAAATTTGAGAAGTCCAAAATCTATTATAGATGTAGAAGGTGGGTCTAATGATCAGACTTGTAAACCAAATCTCTTCAGGTTACTTTAGGTGGGTTCAGTAGCAGTATTTACCTTTCCGTTATAAGAGAAGGACCACCTTTCTTCTCTTTGTACTGGAGGGGATCTTTGACAACATTCACCAGAACTCTGAAATAAAATTTCTGAACCATTCTGAACAAGGACAGGGCTGAATTCATTGCTTGGCTTGTAGCACAAACTGATTTTGTTTCAGACACTTCAAAGTTACCAAGTCTTAGAAAACAGCAGTCATTTCAAAATATTAACTGAAGGTTTGGAAACTTACCATAGAAGTAAGTTATATTTATTTGTGGAAATACTTGCAGATGTGAGTATCACAATATGTTAAAAAACAGGAGAGAGATGGGAAAGGATAATGGAGCTAATAGCAGGAAAAGTATCACCATCACTCATTTATATAGACCAATTCCATGTACAACTTTATGTTCTGAAGTCATTGGAAACAGTTAAAAATTCCAATGGATTATATAAAATGTCATTTGAAAGTGCAGATTTTGTAATGTTTCATTTAATTTTAAAATAATTTGGATTCTGTTCCAGATTGTTTACAATCCCTCCCTCCAAATTTGTTTCCCTTTTATCTGTGTAAGCATGTGCTGACACTGTTACTCAGTATACACAAATGCTAATCTACCTTCATGCACATGGAAAATAGCTTTCCTGGCACTGAGTTTAAAACTCTCATAGAATACATTATTAATCGAAGAAGACTCTCTTTTTAGAAAAGCCTATCATTTATGTGGTCACCGTTGAGAAGGTTATAGATAAATATAATGCTGTTTGTTAGCAGTGTGGTCCTCAGAACACACAGCAAACAACCCCAAATACTGAAAGTGCATTTAGAAAAGATTGAAATTTCAAAAGTAATTTTCCTTCTCTGTACTCTAGTTGCATACACTAACGTGATCTCATTATAATCTAACGACAACTTCTTTTCTATTGCCCTGCACGCTTTAATGCTCTAAATGCGTTTCTCTTGGCAGGTCTTTGCAGTGAGGTGAAAGTGTGATAACTGCTGGGTTCCCTATTGTGAATAATTCCCTAGCTCTGCATTTGGCTTTCTGATAGATCATGTACCTCTGAAGTTCAAGGGGTAGAGTTGTGAGGGAAGTGGGTAGGGTGAGGCTGGTGTCCATCTGTGTATAATTCAGCTGAATGTAACTGCAGCTCAGTAACAGAGCTCCAGCGCAGCTTCTGCGAGGGCTGTCGAGCTGAACTGTTCCTTCAGTTACATGTGCTGGTCTTGCAAACGCTGCAGAGCCTTATCAAACACAGCCAGTTGGTGCTGCTGGTATGAAAGCACAGGGGAGCTCTCATGTGGAAGGTTAATGGAGTGTAATTAGAAAGAAGAATGAACTGTTCAACCACTCTATCTCACTCTACCTGCACTGAGAGTGACAAGTGCTCTGATCTTTTATAAACCCTAGAGCAGAGGTTTAACAGTCTAAAATTATGACAGTATAACTGTCAAACAAGCAAGCACACTGTGAAGAAGTACTATGAACTTACGGATAGGAATGTTTATGTTCTCTTATGTGGACTCTATTAGTACTTTTTTTATGCAGGATATTGTCCATACTTAGGTAGCAGGTCTCAAATACATTTTCTTGGGAAGTGTCCATTGAAGTCAGAATGTCTTTGTGTGCCATTTGTGCCTTCTTCATGTCTGCATATCACATAACCATTACCTTGGAGGATTAAGTGATGGTACCATCCTAGGGCTTTGATACTAAGGAATTAAGCTTTCATAGAGAAGAGTTCTGGTGGAAGTAAGAACAGTTACTGGGATTTATATTCCAGGAATTAAACAAAGTTTGAGATTACATACATAAATTGAGATTAGATACTAATGCCTGATCCTGTGATTTAAGTTAGGTACTATGTATGTCTATTGAGAACTATCATGTTCTTAAAATGTTTTTTGTCTTTCATCTAGAGCATGCAGTTGTGGGATTTTTTTCTTTTAATAGAATACTGATAAACTTTAATTATGAAACTGCAACTAGGAAGTAGAGGGAAGACATCACATCAGTTCTAAAAAGGACAATTTAACTTCCTGCGTGTTACAGACCATTATATGCTACCCCAGTAATCCTGTCTGATGTCTCTTGATTCAAGGAGAATTGGACAGTTTGGTTATCAATGGTACTAAATTTTTGTCTTATACATGTTTGATTTTCAGAAAACAGGTGCTGGATTAGGCTGCCAGATACTCTGAAGGCCGTTGCAGTGTCAGCAGGTTGATTAGGGGAAATTTGCCCAGCTAGTGCTAGCAGGCAGTCCACATCCTGCATTGCAGTGGAAGGGAAAAAACATCCCAGCAAGTCTGACCTGGAGATTTTTTTTTCTTGTTCCAAGTCTAAAATCAAGAAGAATCCAAATATGTAAAGAAGGCATACAATAAAAGGCAATCAAAGGAAGAAGAAAAGCTTCCTTTGCTTAGCCTCTTTTCTCTAGCTGTGGCCAGTACCTTGTGTTTCAAAAGAAGATGGAAAAAGAACCTTGAGTATACCTGGTTGGTTGTGCCTCTGGACATGTTAATGTTCTAAAGAGTAAGACTGTCTTTATGCGGAGCTTCAGTGCTGGAGAAGCATGCTGGGAACAGTGAAGACACTTGCACTGTCCCTCATAAGGGAAGAGAATGAACATAGGTGTCCCAAGTCCCAGATCCCTCTCCCCCTCCCATGTACTATACAGTCTGCTCTGAAACTCAGATTAAGCATTTCCTTTGGAAAGTTATATACCCTTTTTACAAAGACTTTAAACCATGGTAGGCCATTACTTCTCAGACTGGTCCAGCATTTAACCATACTGCATCTTATTTCAAGGTTGAATTTGTCTGCCTTCAACTTGCAGATACAGAATCATCATTTTACATTTGTCAGAGAAACTGAAAATGCTCCCATAGTTGGATTTCTGTATCTAAATATCTATACTCAGTGAGAAGTGGCATCTCAATAAGCTGGATATGCTGAGCCTCAGTAAGCTTCACATTACATGATGCTGTTTGTTGGGTCCTTGATTATGGTTGTGGTTTTCCTTTGAACTGTCTCCAGTAGCTCTGCATCCCTCAAGAAAACAGTAGTTTTCCATTCTTTTGGGAAAATGCCTGTTCTCGGTTGTTCTAATTTAAGAGCAGTGGAAGTTCAGCAAATCTTTGCTTGTTGAGTTTTAGCCTTACTTAGTGATGCACCTTTTGTGCCAAGATAAACAAACACAGGTACAAAGTTCCTCTCCCCATATCTTTCAAATTGGGAGGGTAAAGAAGAGCCATGGCTTTGTTTTTCAGAGAGTCACTGTTGCCCTATCCACAAACCTTAATACAATTGAAGGCCAGCAGTTTGGATCTTCTGCAGTGATTTATTTTGATGTCTTCTCTGTGAAGCAGGCATTTTTCTTTGTTTTGATTGCCCTTGGTTAACTAAAAAGAATAGTACAGCAGGTACATTTAGCTGAACAGAATGCCTGTGTTTGATATACTGTTCAAGTTACTGGGAAGAAGAGAAAAATCGCTCATCTGAGTGGGGTGAAACTGCCTTTTTGCTCTATAACATATTTTGCTTATGAAGTGGAGATCAACAATGAACTGTGATGTTATTAGTGATAGGTTTTAATTGAACTGGCAGTAAACAGTATTTAATTGACAACAGGGAAAATGCTGGTATTAGTTTGTGATATTTGTGAAGCAACTGTGGAAATGAAATATTAGATGCTGTTAACAAAATCAGTTATCAGTAGGGGGTTGTATGATACAGTCTGAGCATCCAGATCTTCCTGTTCACAAAAGAATGCATTTCCATTCTGTGGTTTAGTAGAACTAGTCATCTTTCTTAATACTTCTGATCATGCATGAAGTACATGAGCATGAACTCTGTGTGTTTTCTTTCATGAGGAGGAGAGGTGGTATGATTCAGTCATGAGAATAGCTGTGGGATGCACGAGAACCCTACTGAAGCTGACTAAATTTTAGTCAAGGACTGTGATACTGTGCTCGTTAAAATGTGCAGTAGTATGTTGTAAAATTACATTATGACTACCCTTTCCACTTGAGCTATTCAAAACATGAGGAGTTATCAGATTAAAAAGTGCACTTCTCTTTAGGTTGTTTCTAAAACATGAAATAAGTTTACTTCTTTAGATTGCTCTACTTTGCTTGCTTAATGCAGACAAATTCAGTTTAAAGGGAGTCACATTATGAGGTAAATCACAGCAAGGAGAAGAGAAACAGCCAGACTGGCCTGGCAGAGGTGTTGAGCTTAGGTAACCAGCTACTGTGTATAGTTGCAAATCGGTTTCCCATGGGGGTAGATGTTCCTGTGTGTTCTCCTGCATAAGAATAACAGTCCACAATATTTTTTTGTTCCAAGATTATATATTGCAGGCTTCAGTCTATGATAGATTTTACAAGACCATATTACATGCTTCTAGTAAACTCGGTTTAGTCAGAGATCATACAGACTTTTTTTACATTGAAGTACAAAAGAACTCTGGTTTAATTTCTGAAAATACAGCTAGATGGCTTTTTTATTTTTCCCTTAGGAATGTTTCTTTTCTCCCTGAAACAGACAAATAGGGGTAGAACAATAAGATGGGCAAGATAAAATTAAAATGAGCACCTTTTCCAGAGCACCTTTATTCCAGCAGTATAATTCTTTAATTTCTTCAGTATTTTCATGTTGAGCTTGTACCCATATTCTTTTACCAGTTTGTATTTGTACTTGGAAGTATTTCTGCAAAGCAGCAAAACCTAAAGCAAAACCTAACAAAGACAAAGTTTGTTAAACCTTGTCAAATGAAAAAAAAAAAATTAATTACTTTTATTCCATTCTTCCTTAATTACATTCAAAGTACTGCACTTAACTCTTTTTGCTGTTCTGTTTTGCCTGTTGTCACACACTTAATTCCTCATTCATTAATTGCTTTATTGTTTAATTATTGTTGCTATTCTTGCAAGTTTCTTTCCGTTAACGTAAGTGCTGGGGTAAGAAGCTAGGTATTACACTTAGTTAATCTGTAAACTGCAGGAAAACATTGCACGTGTGCTGCCTCTACTAGTTTCATTCTCTGTACTCTTCTTTGTGCAAGAGTAAATATTCTAAAGCAAGAAGACAGTGATGCATAAGGCATTTCACGGTACAGCATTCCCTTCCAAAAATTAATTGGTTTGTGGTGCTGCAAATGGTAAAAGACATGGTACTGAAAATAAAGCAATCAAGAAGTCACATAAAGCGGAATAGCACAGCAGCTATTTTTGAACATTTTAATTTACAATTCTAGGTATGGTTTTAAATAAAAAAAAATTAAGTGTTCTCCTGTGTTAGGAATGAAGGAATGAACATTATTTTCAGAACTCTCATAATCCACTTCTGAATGACTTCTAGCAGCTTTAAGTGGTGTTGCTCTATCATAAAGGAAATATCCAATATCTCTTTCAAAATATATATGTTCATGTCTGAACTGTGTGTTTCTTTCAGAATCACACCTGTAGGAATTAATTTAAAATATAATTGTTAAGTCTACCAGCATTTTCATGACGAAAATACTTTCCACATCATGCCAATGCTATCTAACAATATTTATCTGACATAACATTAAAATAGATTTTTAGGGAATTAAGTTTTATTTAAATTCCATTTTACACAAGGTACCATATGCCATAGTTAGAAATTGTATTAAAGATACTAAGACTGCAAAGCAAACTCATGAATTTGGGGTGTATCAAAATAACTGGTTCTTCTCTAGTGCTTATCAGTATTGTAAGTGTGTTGTTCAGTTCATCCCACAGGACAGAGGGAGGAGAAGCAGTCAGTTGCCCTCACATGCTCTGCTGCCTCTTTTAGACATGCAGAAGTCCTTGTGTCTCTGTGCAGCTTTTAGCACATGCTCTTTGGGACAGTTACCGGGGTGTTGGCAATGCAGCCATTGACTGGGTAAGGTTAGGTGCCCATGTATTTAACAAAAGCTTAAAAAAAATACAGGTTTTTCAACTATAAAAAGAAATAGTGCACATTTCAGTAATCATGCCCAGTAAGGCATTCAAGTAGGAGGTGGAGGTGGTCTCCCAGTCCCACTGCAACATTGCCTTTCAGCATTTAGGCACCTCGGCCTCAGGGGAGCCTTTTCAGGCTGAAAGAAATAGATACCATTTTGATGACCTCTAAGAAGTAGGAAATTGTGTCACTCTTTTTTCTGGAAATAAAATGCTTTCTAATTTAGTTGGTTTAGATTTTTTTTTTGATAAAAAATGTGGCTGTAAGTGAAGCACAGCCACAAGTGCAGAATTCCATAAAAATACAGGATAACCACAGAAATAGCTGAAAATATTTCTATAATTCTTAGATAATTCTTTCAATTTAATTTAATTCAAGCTGGTTTGTAAACCAGGTTTTTTTTCCTTACTGGTGTAGATTCTGCGTCATCAATTCCTATAATTGGATTTCACTATTTTAAATTTTAGATACCATCTTGAAGCAGTAGATGAATGTACAATTATTCTCCCTGTTTGTAATCTTTCCATTCCCAAATTCCATTCCCAAAATGCACCCTTTTTGCAGGTTAAAGACGAATTGTACCAAATCTCCAAAATCTTTTAACTTCTTTCTGCCATGGAAGTTTTGATATCTTTCTCTTTGGGTAGTGGCAGGGGATGGGACTGAGAAAGAGAGAGAAGGGAGGCTGGAAAGGAAGATTGCAGAGCAGTGAAATTCCCTCCATCCTCCCCACTTCTAAGTTGGAGCCTTTTTGAAATCAGTACAACCTCTTAACCATTTCACTTGCAGCAGTAGGGGGCAACTTTTATATCCCAGAGAACATCTTGATCGCTGGAGGGCACAGGTAGCAGAGGATCCATAGCAGCTGACTTCCTGAGACTGGGAGAGCAGGAATGCATGTTGCTGGCAGGCAGCTGAACAGTTCAAACGACATTAGCTTTGGTTTTGTGATATGAATGGTACATATTGCAAGGTTATTTAGTATGCTAGTTTTCTCTCTCGTTTTTAAATTATCTATATTTTAATTTTTATTGATTTTTGAAGTTTAAAAACAGATCTTCCTTTAGATATGGCTGTTTTTCTGAATGTTTCCTGGATGAGGAGGAAAATGTGTCACCAAATACAACAAAGGATCTAGTATTTAAAAGAGAGATGTACTCAGAGAACTACTTTTTTCTTGATTGACTGATTAAAATAGAAATAATGCTTAATAAATAATAAGGATAAAAACCTTAAACCTTACTAAGTTTTAAGTTTGCTCCAAGGACTTTGCTTATCCTATAACAACATATTCATGGTAGTTTTTATATGAGCACAGAGATATCTTTTGGCACAGATATATGGCAAATAAGATCTATTTTCTGCTTAATCAAACCAAAATAATCTTCTAATGATGTGTTAGGACCTGGCCTGTGGCATGAATGAGAAAGTGGCATAGCAAAATGTCACAATATTGATTGCAATTATTAACTTTAAGGAAGGGTCATATAAGATGTCTGGGGCTCTGAACTCAGCAGTGTGAATGGTTCCTGATGAGATTAGTGATAAAGATGTCAAGACAGCAAGAGCTCTGAGATGATGTAGTGTGCTTATGGGGCACTGTGCGACAAATGGGTTTGGAAATAGTCTGATAGTTACTATTCCACAAGGCTAGCGCTTCCTTTTTGGGTGGAATACAGTTTGGAAGTAAGGATGAGATTATTAAATTCTTTCATGTTGTGGATGTAAAGAGAGGATTGGCATTTGGCTTTGAGGAAGGTTCAGTAAACTTGAAAGACAAATGCTTTTCATACATTCATATTATGGCAGGAAAATAAACTATTCTGGGAATATTAGGAGAACTAGAGCTTTCTGACATGCAGAAAACTACGTTGTGTGTATGATTATGTGTTTATGATTGAGTTAATCTCAATTTAAAATGTTGAAGTTGTCAGTAAGAATTAAATTAGGTATTCTTAAATAAGAGCAGGAAGGAAAAATGGCAATGATTACATTTAAAGAATTACGATATTTCTTAAGAATTCTATGGTACTTTTAGAACACCTGAATTTCACTGGCATTTAGTCTCTAAGACATGTAGCTAGGACTTGGTATCAGCCTTCACAAATCTCAGTCATACAGACTGTATTTTCTACAGCACAAACTGTCCTTAAAATTGATTAAGAACAGTCAGATTACCAAGGAGTAATTTTAAAATACCGTCTTAATGAAGTCTGACAGTAAACAAGAGTTTCTTTCATAGCACCCTCCTGTTTAATTCCCTTGGGATGGAGGCTCTGCTGAGGTTGCTGCAGACAGACACACGCCAGACACTTGTATGGCTGCAGAGCAGCACTTCCAGCAGGATGCTGGAGGAGCCATGCGCTGCCTGCGATGTCAGACCAGTGGTGTGGGCTGAGGACGTGCAGAGAGGGACACAAAGGGTAGTGCTGAAAATGGGAATAGATCTGCACCGAGTTCCTGTGTTGGTGCAACCCTAAGAGACTCGTCTGGTTTTGCTAATTCAGCTATGTAACTTTGAAATATGTTGTTCCGAGTCTCTCTCTCGATAATTACGAACAAACAGATAATCCCAACAGTCTTGCAGATAGTAAAACGATTTCTGTAGTTTCAATGTGGTATTTTTACTGACAGTTGGTAGAAGCAGCTTATTAAACTGCGTAAGCAGTTGGCATGCAGTGCAAACTTCAGTTTTACTCTCTGAATCTTAAAAGCATTAGATGTTTCTTCCAATTTAATATCTGCATAATGGATATGGATGGCAAGATATGCTGCTGCCAGGCAGCTCTCAGCAGCCTCTAACAGGCTAGCATAGACTTCCAGAGCAACGGCGTTTTTCCACTCACGTTATCCATCTTGTGCCAAAAATGCTGAGCCTCAGTTTTTGCACGAGGCACTAATACAACTTGTGCTTTGGTCCTGTTTTACCCCATCTCTGCAGGCCATAGTTCAGGCCTGGGGGTGGAACAGACGGTGTGTGAATGCCATGTGACTCACCTCGCTTCTGCTCCCCGGCTTTCCTCGCTGGCTCTTGCCCTGCTGTAGCAGCATGGCAAAGGAGTCCTCAGCCTGCCTCTCCCTCTCTGTCTTCTTTTTTTTTTCAATCTTTTCACTAACGTTCCTCCCATTGTAAAGAACAAGATGGAAATTCATTCTTGGGCCATTGCTGCTGATTTCCTCCAGTCAGGGAATCAGTAGAAGAGCACCATTATCCCTGAATTTCATACTGGTTGCTGTGGAAGACAAAAACTCCCTTCTTGTTCATGCTGGGTATGGTAATTCTTTAGCTTCCTGTGCAGTGTATGTGCAATCCATTTTTTGGCAGGTATTCTATAAGCATGTTGCATTATTTTCTCTCCTACTTTGCTGCCTTCTCCTCTCCTCCCCCTTGGGTTACTCTCTGGAAATGTTTCTTCAGCTCTTGTATCTGCTTGCTGACGCTGCACTTTGATTTGCATGTTAACATGGTTGATCTCTTCAGAAGGGGATTTTAAATGATGGTTATTACGAGCGAGCTGATAGACACAGGGCATTTAAAACTCTGTGAAAAATCTGGATTAGGAAAATGCCTTCTACACTTCTATTCTTTTATCCTTGTTTCAGAAGGGAACAAACAACTTACAGTTTTTAGGCTTTGACAGCTTTTAGCACTTGGTTGGATGCAGGCTAAAATAGTTCCTTCAGGCTGCTGTTAGTCCATTACTAATTCCCTGAATTTCCAGTGAGGTTGGGTCTGTATTCCTCTTGTCAGAGCTGAGCATGCATTCTCAGCCAGAGCTGTGGGTTTTGCAGAAATCAGGCACTCCTTCTTCTGTATCGTCAAGTTGCTGAATTCAGTCTTTTGCTAAAAGGTCAGTCATGTGAGCCCACACATTTCAACACTATGAAACAGGGGTGGGGGATTTGTTGCTTGTGGTTTTTATTTGGCTTTTTAAAGTTCCAGTTTTCAAATCTGCCAATTTGGGAGCCAGCCCTTTTTGTTATCTTCTTCCGGGCTAGAGATACACACTCACTGTGTGAGGCATCATGCTGTTTTAGCTCATCATAAGATACTTAAAATCAGAAGTCTACTGCTGTATGTCCACAAAATGAAGAGGACAGATATTTTGTTAGCTCAGAATTTAACAACCATGTGTGAATGAAATTTGAGGAAAAATATTCTTCCAGATTGTTGTAAATAGCTGGATTTTTTTGGTGTTTTTTCCTCTATCTGTTACGTTTTGTACTGTGTCTGAATACGAATGCTTCAAAACAAAAAAATCAAAACATTTGGTATTGCCAAAATGGTTGTGTTATTTTTAATTTCCTAGTCCATGTAATGCAACTTCTTGGGGCAACCCACGGTCAGTACCTGGCTCTGGTAGAGGCTTCCTGACCATTCGTGTTTCCACTAGAGCTTTCTTGGTTGAGCCTATCCCATGCCTGTTGACTCTACCGTCCTGTTTCAAAGACAGCCTTGTTGTGTAATTGCTTTGGAGTGTGCATAGTCTCTTGATCAAGGGGGCTTAGATATAGCTAAATATTTTTAAATTTGGGGGTGGTTAGAGTATAGGAAAAAATGTCCATTTTTGGTCATGTCTGCAGAAGGTAAAAAAGTCTCGTGGTGTTCTGACTCCTGTTCACACTAAAGTATAATACAAACATAAATTGTAAGCCCTCACTATCCATGTGGATAACATGTATATTATGCTGCAACTCACCTGGTCTGCTCTTAAATCTTGTTACTGTCTAAAGGTGCACAATGGCTACCAGAAGAAACCTCTTTTTAAAATAATTTCAAACCTTAATGGACACTAAAATGTAATAGGAAGCCTTTAAGCTGGGAGAAATAGATCTGTGCTATTTTGTTCCCATGTAGGTAGCCCTCTCTGATTCTTTTTCAGGTGACAATAATATTGAACGGAAGGATCATGCATCCATGCCGTTCCTGATCCCCATTTTGCACTCAAATTGCCTGTGTCTCACTCAGTTTCAATGCCTGGTTCAAAATGACCTGCCTATTGCCTTGAAGTCAGCTGTGAGGCTTCAACCCAAAGTTCTTTTTTGTCACTGTTTAGGAGTGATGCATGTTTGAAGGAGTCAAAATATGTGGAATCTGAATGCCAACATGTCTCATGTAAATATAGATTACCAAGGTCTTGCAGTGGTTTGTGAATAGGCTGAATTTTGGTGAGTGGGTTTCTGTAAGAACAGTGAAGTCACCTTACTGGGCTCTAGTACCCCTCTGTGGCAAATTTTACACTGTACCTATTAGATAACACCAATACTCAAAATTCCAAAAAGAGAAGTCTCACTAAGCTTCTGAGTGGTTCTTTATTTACATTAAACAGTTGTATCTTTAGGTGTTACTATTTTCTCTAGAATGTGCAGCTAAGTAACTGTCATCATTTCTGTTTATGATTTTGTTTATCTGGTAGAAAAGAGTGGTGGAACAGCTTCGAAAGAATTTGATAGTGAAGCAGGAACAGCCAGACAGTAAATTCCAAATACAGCCATTGGCACAGTCAGAAAACAAACTGCAGACACCACAGCCACAACCACTACAACAGCTACAACAACATCACCACCAACAGCAGCAGCAGTCCACGGCACCCTCTCCAAACGTGATAGGATCACAGGTAAAAAGCTACAACAATGCTTTTTCTTACTAAAGGTGAAGCTCACTGAAAATTAAAAAAATGAAAAATGCAGAGAGAAAACTTAAAACTTTCACTTATGCATGCTAGTGTACCAGTATGAATTTCTTCTTCTATGCAAATACAGATATGGGTCTTCTGGATTTTTTTGGCAAAATCTCCAATCTGAGTTTAAAAAATTATGTACTGTTTAAAAGTTGAATCATAATGTCACAGAAAAGAAGGGTAGCAATATTGCCTTTCTTAAAAATAAGTGAAAGTTTAGCAAATGAGCCTGTCTTTTCCAAAGGTGCATGTATGATTGTCTGACCATACCTAGTAGGTCTCAAGAAACAGTAAATACTTTGCATACACTGTATGAGGTGTATGATTAAAATCCTTTATTTTTAAATTACTAACAAAATGCCCTCTATAAATGTGAACAAAATGCAAGGAAACAGTTCCTTCTTCTTTCTGCTCAGTTCTTTTTAAACAGATGTAAGTCATACCAAGTAATACCTGAATTTTCAAGGATTTGTCTAAAAGTGTACAGTGTTAATTGCAGAGTTCATGCTTTAGAAAATAGTGTCTTTATTGGGAAGGTGAACTGAATTTCAGTGCAGTATAGGATTAGAGACAAAATCCCAGAATTTAACAGAGCAAGTGGTTTGCTTAAGTGGGAAACGTCAAGTTTTCCCTGTTCAGATATTTAGGATCACAAAAGTGTGCTAATAAAATGGCTAGAAGATGCAGAGAGGCGTTCTGTAAAAAGTGTATATGAAGTCTTTTTTCCTATTGATGCAATCTTAGGAGTTAATGTTTACCTGGATGGGCAGATGGCAGAATTCACCAATGAAGTTTGCATTATGCACATTGCAGCAAATCACACCCACAGCTTTGACCAGTTGTGATTCTCATCTCCCCTTTTGCTGAAAACAGAGAAGAGAGAAAAGGTTGGGCTGTTAGTTCTCTTGTTTAACTGAGCAAGTTGCTTTGGATGCACTCTAAAATGCATTTGTGAAGCTTAGCTAATAGTATTTTTGAGAAAAGTGTATTGAAGAAAAGAAGCAAACTTAACTAAGGAAAATGCATTTTGAGCAGCAACATCAATATCAAAGCTGAAATGGAACAAAGAAGCAAATACTACTGTGTCCTAAAGTATTTATAGGCAAACAATGGATCACTGTTGTATCAGTGATCTCTCTTTCTCAGTCAGGAGACACGAGAGCAAACACAGTTTCATGTGTTTCTCAGTATTCCACACTTTGCATTCATGCATTAACTTCCAGGTCATCTCCTGGGTTGTAAAAATTGAGGTTTTATTCAAAGTTAAAGAGCCCTCTAGCGAAACAGTCAAAAAACTGCTACACCCTTCTGACAACCATTGGTACAATAGAACTTGGAAAGTAGTTACCAACTGGAAGGCAGGTCGTCCTGTCCCTTGGATAAATAAGCCAGCTTTTATCCTTAACACTTTTCTATTTTTATTTGTGTTGGTAAAATTCTGAAAGATCCTCACTTTCTGCACACATACTGCATCTAAGTTTTTGTCTCTGTCTTATTGTCTCTCAAGCTCTTTCTGTAAAGAAACGTAAAATATTTTGTCTCTCTACAATTTTTTTCATGCCTACTTTTGTAAATAACACATTTTTCAAGGCTGTGTCAGTACAGAGAATGCTTTCAATGTTTATTTTCAAAGTAATCAAATCTAGGAATCAAGGTATATATGCCATCTTAACAGTGATATTTTAATATACATAATATGTCCAGTAAGAAGGGCTTTTAAAATTTTCATAAGCATCAAGCCTTCTAAAAAGTCATAATATTGCAATATTATGTGCAATAATGCAGACTTACTATGAATGCCACTTCAGTATGAATTAATGCATTGACTACTTTTCGGAATAACTGATCTAATTAATGCTCAGCAAAGTAACAGGGATATTTAAGCTCTGTGATCTTCTGACTGAAACTGTACTCTGAGTACTTGCAGAGTTAATAGAACCCCTTGAAAGAGTCACAGTCTTGTATTACATGATTGATTACACCTTTCTTTAGAACGTTTATGGTTGAACGTAATGCTTGTGAAAATGATACCACATTACATCTCATTGGAAAAGCTTGAATAATATTACTGCTTTATGGGAATGGAACCTCTTGCTTTGGGGAAGGTACAGCAGAGGTCGATAAGCTCTTAGATCTCAGATAAGAAGTTAAGAAAATTGTGTTGCAACAAGGAAAATTTAACTATGTCTGGATTTTTCATAAATGTATAAACCTGAAGCACAAATTATCCTTTAATTTGGCATTATACAATTATGAATTTTTTCACACTTGTGCGTAATTAACAGTTAGGGGCCAAAGTTTAATTATTGTGAAATTAGAGGTGTGAAGGTAAACTGTGTTTTTATTTAAGGGAACAGTATTGGTGAAAATACTGAAGAATCCAACCAGAAATATATTATTTTATTGGAAAAAGATGAAGGTCTTGTATGATTAAAATCAAATAGTCTAAATTGGGTATATTCAGAACCCAAAAGCTGCCTGATCCCTGGTTTTCCATTCTGTCCTCTGTAGAACCTAGAGCTGACATCAGGAGGGAATGGTGGTAATTTAGTACTAACAGCATTTGATCATGCCTATAAAGTTTTGAAGATGCAGTGCCGTTGGTGCGATTGACTTTTTACACCAAAGAGAAAAGAAATAAGATCATTTGCCATTCTTGCCATGAGTGTCACTTGTCATGAGTTTCCTGTTCACATCATGTTCTGGTTTTATATGGAGACTCTCGCCTTGTTGCTTTTTGAATGAGATTTGTAATGTCTATTTTCCTTAGCATCTTAGAAGACTACATTTTAAAACAAAACAGTGAAATGATAGTTGCTTAAACTTTTGAATTTTGGTCATGATGTATTGAAGCATTTCAGATAAACGCTGGTGTTACATGATTCAAAACCACTCTTTTTAAAACAGGCCAAAAGCAATCATGGTGTCAAATATATGTCCCAAAGCTAGCCCATTCCTCAGAAGTTAAACTTAAATGCCTGCAGCTGTACAGACTAACAGCCAGCTCTTACAACTTCAGGACAACCCTACTGATACTCTTAGCACAGAAGGTTCAGTGCTAGATAACTGTATGTGTCGCTAAAACTGAGATTGGGATGCCCAAAGTAAAAATATGTTTTTGTTTTTAAAGAAACCAACTTATGAATGTTTTCCCCTTCTTCCTCTGATTGTGAGGATCACTGTAACTACAGTTTCCATTTGAAAGTAAGAGTTTTACTGGGTGAGAAGCTAGTTTGCTGCTATGTTTCATAAACCTGCACCTTACAGGTTTGATATTGACAGTGCATGTTTGGAAATAATATGAAACTAAAGGATCCAAAATGCATATACCACTACTAACACCTAATTGTAATTTTTCTCAGGAATTTGTTTTGATTCAATTTGCAATGCTGCAGGTGATTAAAACAGGCCAAACAGGTGCCTTAAATGAGAATGCTTTCTAGCTATACAGTTTTCAGAGGCATAAGATAATGTGCTTGTCTGAACAGCAGGTAGATAGGCTCAGAGCTGCCTTTTCTTTCTCATGCTGTCTATTGTTTCTGACTAATCAACCCACGTCCTGTCTGATACGGAGTGTCTCTGTCTCTTACAGTGTATTTTCTGTTTCCCTTAGAAAACTGTAACTACAGCTTCTATGATCACCACTAAGACACTACCTCTCGTCTTGAAAGCAGCAACTGCGACCATGCCTGCCTCTGTTGTGGGTCAGAGACCTACCATTGCCATGGTTACTGCTATCAACAACAATCAGAAAGCAGTCCTCAGCACTGATGCGCAGAATGCACCAGTCAACCTCCAGACAACAAATAAGGTCACTGGGCCAGGAGCTGAGGCAGTCCAAATAGTGACAAAAAACACAGTAACTTTGGTAAGCGTTTCATGTGTTTGCCCTGCAGATATGTGTGGGTTTGGTTCACAGGAGGGTTATTGGAAAAAAATAAACAGTCAGGGTTTCATACAGAAAGGATAGTAGGGACGTGTTGTGAGTCTTCGCTAGCTGACATTGTTATAGTCTACAAGAAAAACATTTTCTCTCCATGTGGGTTGTTATTACTGTTTTGCTTTATAAAATTAAATCAGTGCTATCATCACCACTGTGTAAAGTTTCCCCTGTTAGTAACTGTAGTCATGGGGCAGTAGTGATTGTATTGCCCTTACTGAATCTGTATGGCTGTGTTCTGCAGATTTCCTACTCTTTTCTTTGGCAAAGGAGATGTCAGACTTTTTTTGATCAGTTTGGGTCTTCATCTTAGGTTTTTTTGAGTCAGTCTCTTGTTCAGTTTGCATGATGAAGTCTCTTGCATTAGGCACATCCCTTAAGTCTGCCCACTACCATGTCTTCACTTAGGACTTTTTCAAACACATAAACAGATGCTGTTTCTTTAAAAACATGTATTTTGGAAATACAAATTTTGTGCTTTGGCTACATCACACAGTCTTTTCCAGAATAGTTAGCCACCTAGAAGTAAAGGAAGCAGTGTTTCCGAATCAGATTATATAGGCTTCTTGGTCTGGAAACCAGGCATTCTATAACAACATGACAGGGAAATTTTACTTCTGCAGTAAAGGCTATGGCTTTATTAAACATAACTCAAATTTATCGATATTTATTAAAATGCAGTTTAATAATACAAATGGAAGTAATTTTGCTTCCTAATGAGAGGCATATGTTTGTGATCAGAATAGAGAAGACTATTTGAGTGGAGTTTTTTCTACTGTTCTCTTTTCCTATGTCATCCCTTGCACCACTCTCATCTGTCCTTTGTGTCTGTGCTTCATTTCCTTGCTGAATAACATAGATTTGAGGAGATGATTCTGTTTTAATACTAGTCCATGATTTATGTTTCTGTAGAAAATTTCATCAAAAATATCAGAATATTTCCCCAAGCATTAATTAATCAGTACAAGACCTTTTTGAAGAAAATTGCAGTCTTATGTGGGTGGACAGAAGTATAGAAGGGTGTAAAATAACATTGACATTAATTTCAGAGAATCTCTCCAGGTACTTCAGGTAGCTGGTAGTGCTATTCAGTGGTTAGTCATGTGGCCGCTCCATGCAGCTGATTTCAGTTACTTGGGGAAGTACTTAGGTTTCCTTAAAATCAGATCTAAATTGTTTCAAATGAATGGCCTACTTTTGAAAATTTCAAGCTGTTTATTTAGAGCCCCTCATAGTGTTGTTAATACTACTAAGAACTGTAACTTCCAGATTTTTACTATTTGCATGAGATGTTCTCTCATTTTTCTGTATGCCATTCATTATGAAAAGATCATAGTTCATATAGCTGGACATCAAAGTCTGTTATTATTTTCTGTCTGTTGGAATGTAATTTTTTAATGATTAAAACATATACAAGTTTTTATTATCATCAAATGGAATGGTTTTAAATTGCAGAGCACAGTTGTTAGTACAACTGGACAAAAAGGAACTATGCCTGCAATATTGCATGAAGTAAGGTGTGTGGAATCTAGAAAGTAAGGTTAGCTCTGTCTTTAAAACATTTCTAATGAGGTACCTCTTGCTGTGAAAAATTATTTACATAATAACATAAATAATTGTGTGGAAAACTGAGGACATCAGGTCTGAGAGTACATTCAGGATGTTGATTTTGGTGGACAACTTCAAAGCTAAATTTCCCTCTTACCTCTTACTGAGCCCTCTCATGTTCTTACAGCAGGTTCAGGCTACACCTCAGCCCATAAAAGTGCCGCAGTTCATCCCTCCTCCCAGACTTACTCCCCGTCCAAATTTTCTTCCACAGGTGAGTACACAGAGAACAAACAATAGAAGGAAGAACTTAATTATAGCATAGATGGGAGAGAATTTTGATTAATCTTGTGTTGGTTTTTATTGCTGATGTGCTGGAGGAGACAATTCATCCTCAACAGGTTTGCAGATGATGCCAAATTTGAGGGTGCAATCAATACTCTTCAGGGCAGTGCTGACATTCAGAGACCCCCCCAGACAGGATAAAGGAATGGGCCAGCTGGAATATCTTGAGCCTCAGCACGAAAAAAGGCAAAGTCTTGTGCCCAGAATGGACTAACTCCCTGCACAGATACAGGCTGGGGACTGACTGGCTGAGGAGCTGCACAGCTTAAAAGGTCTTGGTTGACAATAGCTAAATGAGTGCCCTAACAGCAAAGAAACCTACCAGCATATTGAACTGTACCAACAGGACCACAACCAGTATATTCAGGGAAGAGATTATCCACCTTTCCTCAGCAATCATAAAACTAGATCTGATAAACAAACACCCTTCAGTTTTGAAATTCCTGGCTGATAAATTTGAGTGAAGCATGGGAAGGAAGGCCACTAAGATAGCTGGAGGCGAGGGGGGAGGCAGGCAGGAATATATGACCTGTAAGGAGAGGCCAAGGAATCTCTGGCTTTTCCAGTTCAGAGAAGAGGCTTTGGAGGCACCCTAACAGCAGTGTTACATCCAATATCAGCAAGGAAATAAACAAGAAGATGCAGAAATAGGTGCTTGGTAGGACAATTAGAAGCAATTGTCATAAATTGGAACAGGGAAGATTTAGGCTGCATATAAGGAAACAGTTCTCTCCTTGAGGACAGTTAGGAGTGGAAGAGGCTTCCCAGGCATATTGTGAAAACTCTGTCCTTCGAGTTTTAGAAGACTTGTCTGGACAAAGCCTTGAGCCACGCAGTCTGCATTTAGCATTGGCCCTGCTCTGAGCAAGAGGTCAAATTAGAGACCTCCTCAGCTGCCTTCCAGCCTGTATGAGTTTGTGGTTATGAAATTTGTGTGTGATGATTATATACGATCTTGTTTGCATCGAATGAAATGAACCCATGGCACAGGTGTCATCAAAATCAAAGCGTCACCCAAGGCCTTAAATTGCTCTAATTGTTGCTTGCTGCTCAGGAACAAAAATAAGGAAAAATTAGATGTTTTTAGATTATTCCCGAGTATTTCTGTATTGCAAGAGAAAATTACCTCTGTTGTCAGCTGAGTAGTAAAACTTGTGGTTTACTATTTTTCATGGTTTGGGAAGGACACAGATTGCTTCTTTATTTAAAAAAAAAATTAAAAATATCTTGGGTGAACTGCTTAATTTGTATGAAGTACATAGTGCTATGAATAAAAGTCTAAATCTTTTGCAAAATGAAAAAGAAAAGTATAGGCTGGTATCTGATTAAGATTTGGATATGGTGAGATGTATTGGAATGTGACCTAGTTTTTCGTGGTAAAATGCTTTATGGAGTATTAAAGGTAGATAGGACAATAGGAATCAAATAAGGAAAAAAAAGCTTCCTTTTTAAAGTAAAGTGCTCTACTTCTGTACTCTGTAATGACATTATAAATCCACTGTTAAGTAGAAACTTAACAGTGGGGACAAGAAATAAGCAAGTATTGGTGATGGAGTTTTGGAAGATTCTTGTGGCTCTTTTCTTTCATGTGAAAAAAGAGAAATAACTGCATTTACCCTTACCTTCAGCACTTTCAATATGGGATTAATATATAATCTTGTCACTTTTTTTGCTTAGCAAGAGTGGTTGTGCAGGTATCTAAGTAATATATAGAGTTGACAAAGGTAACAGGTTTTGCTGAAAAAAATAATTACTTGTTTCAGGGCTCAGTCAACTGTTCTTAACTTCTTGGAGGTTCAGTACAAGGCCCTGGAACATTTCTAACATGAGCGCCTCAGCTGTGCCTGTAAATATTACATGGTTTTTTTGGCTTGCAAAACCAAGATGCTAATTTAGACACAGATAAGGCATTTGGCAGTAAACATTCACTGTAAGTGTCTGTGCATCCAAATACCATTTCAGGGACAGTGACTGTGTATGCAAATATTACGGATGGGTTTTATGTAAGTAGGCTTGAAAATGTGGTGCTTTTTTCTTCTAACATACTCAAGACAGTATGCTAAAAATTACATTGTCTAAAAAAGCCAAGCAAACTCCTGCAGCTTATACAGGATGAATTGAAAGACGCAGTTAAAAAGTTCATCTGAAACACTGATATATAGGTCTCTCTCTTTTTTTCTCTTCTGTTTCTTTTTTTTGTAGGTTCGACCTAAACCAGTTGCCCAAAATAACATTCCTATTGCCCCTGCACCTCCTCCAATGCTTGCAGCTCCTCAGCTTATTCAGAGGCCTGTGATGTTGACAACAAAGTTCACACCCACCTCTTTACCCAACTCTCAGAACTCCATACATCCAGTTCGTGTAGTTAACGGGCAGACAGCGACCATAGCCAAAACTTTCCCTATGGCACAGCTCACCAGCATCGTGATAGCAGCACCAGGTACCAGGCTCGCTGGACCTCAGACTGTACAGATCAGCAAACCAAACATTGAAAAACAGGTACGGATAAAGTGCCTACTAATGCAAGATACTGGGTTTATTGCTTTACTGTGCAGGTTTGGAGAAGACAACAACCAGGAAGAAGTTTTCAGTGGATACTGTAGATATGCGTGTTCCAGTGGCAGTACAAATTACGGAATGACTTGCAGCTTTTGGGACAGAAGTTATCATTTCCTTTAATACGGGCCACTGGCACCTTTTTCTCCTGCTTCTGTGTTTTTAGGCTCCCCCTACTGTTTTAATGTCAGTAGTCCATAAGCATTGCAGGGTTTGACTAGTATCTTGGAGAACAAGTACAAGCTGAAATCCATCTTCATATCAAGCTCTTTTGTTTTCAAAGGGTGATTATGGTTTCCTCTAAGAAAGGCAACCACCTCTATGGTGGTTTATGGTTTCCTCTAAGAAAGGCAAAAATTGCGCAAAATTGTAGGGATATTTAATAGGATAAATATAGCTATTTCTTATGTGGTCCCTTGATCTTGCAATCTTGTGATTGGGGGCAAAATAGTCTCACTCAGCTTCTGAATGAGAAGTCTGATAGTTCCCTGTGTCTAAATTGGATTGAATGAGTGGAAAGGAGACCCTCAGAAGCAGAGAATTCTGTATGTTTAGTTTTAAAGTCTCTCGCCAGAAAAGACTACTGTAAAATAAAAACTACTTAAGTCAGTGTGAATTGCAACTGAGGTCCTTGCCATTCAGTTCAAGTCAAGCAATATTCTGATGCGCTTTTAACTCTTTCATATATTGCATGTTAGTAATAGTGCAAAATTTTATACTGTATTACACACTATAATACAGAATATTTATGCAATTTATATAGATAATAGCAGTATATATGTCACTTATAACTCTTCAATAGACTAATGTGCCTAGAAGTTACCTTCTTTCTGCTTTTGAAATACTTATGGAGACTGTGAAAATCATGTGCATGAAAGATGTGCTCATGCTCAGTTCTGCTTGTGAAGTCTCAAGAGTAGGTTCTTGCATACCCCAGGGCTGTTCCACAAATTACTCAGCAATGTGTGCCCTTTTCATGTGATTTGAAGTTGTACTTCTACAATACTTGACTTTTGATGCCTGTTCTTTTGATGTCAGCAATATTCATTTGCTCTTTGAATAATTACTGGCAACTACTGAAAAACAGAAGAATGGTGGTGGTTCAATAATACATTAATTTTTCTGTATAGTTTCTCCATATCATAAAAGGAAAAAGATTCCCCTCACATATTCCCCCTACAGTGTGTCTCTGTAGCTTACCTCATTCAGTTTATAGCCTCAACACCTATGCTATAGGCTGAGGAATGTTGTGCAGAAGATTTATGACTTGGGAAAAGAAAAAAGCTTTAGAAATATCTGAGATTGAGGGACTGAGAGAGATAGCTTTTAAGCCATTCGTAATTCGATGAAATATGAAGACTGAGGAGTGAGAAATACAAAATGTATGTGCCATGCAGAATGATTTCTAGGTGGAATTCTTGATGGGATGAGTTTTCTTGAAGTGTCTGTTATTCCCATACCTTATGGTGATTTCTGTAACAAAATTAACTCTTAAGATCACTGTTTTATCTTGCATGGCTGTGTGGGGTAATGGATTGGTGGCAAGGCTGTTTCGTCCTTTGTTAAATGAAAATACCTTATTATACATTCCTCTCACATCAGTTTCCTCAATTAAGTCTTTGTTAGTACACTGCCAGCTTTAAACATTTTTTCTCCTGTATGTGTGAAAGTATTTGTTTTGCTTTAATAGTCAAAGTAAAAAAAGTCATTCTTATCACTGAATGAGAGAAACACTATTTTCTTTCAGACTATTAAACCACATGTGGAAACAGAAGAGAAGCAAACGGAAAGTCGTACAGTTACTCCACCTGCTGCACCGAAGCCAAAACGAGAAGAAAATCCACAGGTATCAGAGCTTACTCAGAGCTTTCTTTTAAGAAAAAAAAGGACACTGTCCTTCAGAAATTATTTTTTTTCCCTCTGTTCCCTCAAGACTTCTTTACTTTAACATTCCATATGTTCCTGTTGGACAGCAGTAGTTGATAAGGCTACAGAATAACAAATCTAAATACATATAGTGCATTACATTTTTCAGTTCTGGAATGCATTTGGCTTCTGAGTAAGTTCTTTGTAAGTTAGAAGATTGTCGTTTCTCTGTGATACTTCCTTCAAACAGGGGTTTAGATTACAGTGTTGATTTCCATTCCTTTGAGGTATTAGACTGGAGTTATTCTCAATGCTGAAGAAATGTCTTTGTTTTGCTTTATAAAATATTTCTACTCTGGTGAGCAGAATGGAAAGAGTCATGTTTATTTGCATTCTGCTCATGTTTTAGTCCAGTTTAGTTTGGGGTGAAAGAGAGGAAAGAATGGCTATTTCTTAGAGCCTTTCTGCCATGAAGAGCTTTGGAATTTGTTGCAGCTAAATGCTCTGCTACATTTGTTTCTGTAGATAGATTCAAACTGACTGTCGTGTGAGCTCTAACTGTTGTCAGTGAAACAACAAAATTCTGATTTTTACATGTCTGTGCATTTCCTGCACTAAAATAAGAATCCTCTAAGAAAGCCATAGCCCTTAGCAAATAGGAAATGTAAGCTAGAGTTGTTTCTTGTAGTTCGCAATAGATGAAGAATGATCTTAAACTAGCAATATTTTTCTGGCAATTGAACTCTGTTGGTATTTTCTAATAGTCAGTTCAGTGCTGGACTGGAAGTAAAGAAACTGCTCTCTTGTTCCCAGCTCTGACAACTCTGTAATCATGAGCAATGGTCATTTCCCAGTATTTCAGTCTAGGTTCCCATCTAGAAAATGGGATTCTTGTATGTCAAACTCCTTCAAGCAGTTTGACATACATAAATGAAAAGTGATTTATAGAAGCAAAGTATTACTAAAAATATTTTTGGTACTTAGTTACTGGTCAACTGCCTTTAAAGGGCCTAAGTGACATAACTCATCCTAACATTAGGTTGTACTTTTCATGCTCTTTTTTCTCCTCCCTTGCAGAAACTTGCCTTCATGGTGTCTCTGGGACTAGTTACTCATGACCATCTGGAAGGTAGGAAAAATGTCTTAGGTTGGTTCTTGAGTCCTGGTTTCATGGTCATTCTGAGTTGGAAGTAGAGTTCCAAAATATTTCTTGTATTAAATGCAGTATTTTCTTGCACAATAGTACCTTTGGGATGCCTGTAGTCTTGATCTAACTTAGTTTGTTTTGCATGCCTTTTTGTTCCTCTTATGACATTGAAACAAAGCAGTAATTTAGGCAATGGAGATCAGAGGTTGGGAAGAAAGTGTGTGCTCTGGTGGTAGGAAAGACATCTGTGGCAATATCAATGCCTTTTGGACAACCCCTGTATCTGCAAAAATATGCCATGGATATTTCAATGGCTTGCATATTTCTGTACTGTATGTTTAAGTATCAGCAAGGTTACCAGAGGCTTTTTATTTTAGATCCCAGTTATACTGACCATGAGTTTAAAATGTCTTAGTCGTGGACTACTTGGTGAGAAGATGGCAATCATTTCATTAGTTATTGAGCACAGTATTTATATTCCTTGTCAGCTCTTAGTTTTCAAACCTTAAAAAGTTAAAAGTATAAAATGGTTGCCTATATTGGGCATGGTTGGTGTTCTGTAGAAATCTTTACAGCTCTTCTCATATGCAAATTGCATTCTGAGAACTTTATAGAATTTCTGAGATCCATGTTTTCTAACCTGAATGCTTTGTTTTACAAGAAATCCAAAGTAAGCGACAAGAGAGGAAAAGAAGAACAACAGCAAATCCAGTGTACAGTGGAGCTGTTTTTGAGCCTGAGGTATTAATTTTTTGCTGGTATTTTCATTCTGATCTTGTGTATCTTTCTGACATGTTTCTACCTTCTAAGCTTTCTCAGTTCTAACTATAAAGGCAAGCTATCATTTATAGTTCAAAAGGCCATTGCAATGACATGACCCTCACATTTTTGAATGGTAAATACATTGGGGTGTTCTTTTAATACTTATATCTTTTTCGGCCTTCTGTATAAAGCTGATATCAAATGGCAATTTGTGTTGGTCAGTTAGCGTATCAGCCAGAAGCAGTCCAGATGTCAGAAGCAGTGTAAAAAAGCTCACCTTTCTGAAGGTGTGCTTCAGAAAACACAAAAGCCAGTAATCTCACTTAGTACTTACTGTGCTGTTCCTCAGCTACTGCATATAATTATTTCCAAAAATGTTCCCCAACAGAAATTGTTCTATTCTTCCCTGCAGCGCAAGAAGAGTACAGTGACGTACCTGAACAGCACAATGCATCCCGGGACACGCAAAAGAGGTGAGGTATACCCAGACCTGTCTCCCTGCCCAGTGCCTCTTCCTCCACATTGCATAGTCCCTAAGTTGATTTGAAGAGCAAAACAAGGAGGACTCTACAGTACTTCTTTTGTCCAGTAAATTTCCATGGTAGACAAAGACCATTACTTCTAGGGATAAGCATAGCAAGTTCTATTAGGCAGCTCATTAGTTTCATTTTAGTTTCACTCTCAAAAAAAACCAAACAAAAACCCCACAGTTTGCTAGATATTCACTAGAAAAATTAGATGTTTGAGCATCATTTAGTGGTATGAAGCTGCTGTCAAGATTCCCTTGTTAATTACTTGATTGTATTGTTACTGTCAAGAAGAAAGTGGTTTTGGAAAAGTGTCTATGCCCTGAATAGCAGAGGAAACTTAGTGTGACAAAAACCTTGTTCCCCACTGGGAGTAGAGATGGGTCCTTCAAAAGAACTTAACTTGAGTGAGAAAAGCTATCCTGCTCATACTGAACACTTTAGCTGCAGCAAGAATGCCACTTGTCCTAAAAAGGGAGATGATCTTTCATATAGGTATGCAGTATTATTCAGAAGAAATCCTTCTGTAGAACAGGTAGAATTTTAAGACTTAGATTATGATGAAACAGAGCAGCATGGGAGAGAATGTGATGCAAATATTTGTACATGGTATCGACCATACCTATATGACAATCTTTACCTGATTTTTGATGATTTTCTGCAGTCCTTAGAGACTCATAGTACCTTCTCTACTCCTGAGTTTTCTGTCTAAATAAAGTAATCAATCAGATAAAAAAAAACCAAATCAGTCCCACCTAGCACTGACTAGTTTCATTAGCTTTTGGGGTTTTTGGCTGCAAGATCAAATATTAATTTCACATGTTCTCTTCTTGATGCATGTTTTCAGTCCAGCAGACAATGTGGCAAAGCTGACACTTCTGCAGTTATGCTGTTTAAAAATAAAAGACATGTCTCTACTGCTATCCCTTGATAACACTAAATATATTTTTAAAAATTATAGGATGTAGATTTTAAATAGAGTTTTTGCATTTACTCTGTGGATAAGTAAATGTTCTTTCTTCCAGTAATGATTTCCTAACTTCATTTTAGACCTTATTGTGAGCAATTACTGTATCAATGAAAATGATTACATGCTTTTGTACTTGATACTCTCTTAGCCTGTTTTTGCAACTGGCTGCTATGCTTTCTGGTTTTTTCCTCACACCCTGTTGTGAGCCTTTACGTTGCATCAGCACCAAATTAGTAGCACATATTTTCAATTGACAAAAGATTTGGAAGTATAGATTTGTTTTGTAATTTAATACAGCAATATATTGAGTGAAAAGCTTTTGTAAGCATGTGCCCTTGAGAGCTTTAGTTTAATTATAGATGGTGCTGAGCATGTCAGAAATTCCACCCATGGACATCACTATCAGAAATCCATTTCCAAGGACATACTTAGTTCTGGAACATATCCAGACCTTAAATGCAAGGTTTAGCATGTTAATAGGTATAGACTGACAATCTGTAAACATAAGATCTGAGGAATTATTCCTAGATCCTAACTCCTTTATGTTTACATATCCATAAATTACCCTGGAGAAGGAGGACAGAAATGATGGTTGCATACTGGGTTTTTTGCTGTCTTGCTTTGCATTCATAATTTTACAAAAATTGTTATGAAGACAGTTAGCACATCGGCTAGTCTAAAGGAGCATCTAGGAATTGTGCATAATCAAACATACTTGACTGAGAAAGTCTAAGAAAGAACACAGAATTTGGAGTGGGTTACAGTAGAAGACCAGTGGTAGGTTAAAACTAATAGTAGTTATGGGTCAGACAACAAGATCTGTTCTTAGGTAGCCTAATTTTAAAAGTGCACCAGTAGGGGGAAGAAAGTGCTGACCTGTAAATTAATAGGTTTAAAAAATCAGGAAGTAAAGCAGGGGGTGGTGAGTGTTGGCCTCTGATAAAGGACTTAACCTTTGTGTAGATTTATGCTGGCACTAGAAAGATAGGGAAGTGTGGGATAACACTAGAAAGGATTTAATAGTAGTTATTGTAGCTTCTGTGAAGTTTTGATGCCGACATGTTTCCCCTTAAAAACTGAATAGCCTTATTTCTAGGAGTGGCAACTGTCCCCATGCTGTTTTTGTGGGAATGATTCTTTGACTCTCTACAGAGCTTATTTCTATTTCCTTCTGAAATACATCTTTTAAATGTTCTTTCCTTGCAAATTCTACTTAAAGATTTCTAAAAAATGTTTAAATCTTTGCTTCTGTCCTTCCACTTGTAACTTTTATATTAACTTCCTCTCTGTGCTACATCATTTCCTTTTTCACGCTAGCCAATGAGGACCACTGGCCAAAGGTATGTAAGATCATTTTTCCTTTCTTTTTTTTTTTTTTTGTTTGTGTTCCCTGTTGTTAATATGTAGGTCGTCCACCTAAATACAACACGGTGTTGGGGTTCGGGGCTTTGACCCCCACGTCCCCTCTGTCCAGTTATCCTGACTCCCCTGAAAATGAAAAGACAGAGACCACATTTACTTTTCCCGCAGCTGTTCAGCCTGTGTCCCTGCCTAGCCCCAGCTCCACAGACGTAAGTAACTCTTGGGGAGGGGGTTACTTTTAGAAAGTTATGCAAAGCAGACACAAGGAAAATCATTGCAGATTTTGCTTCTTTAGTCTCACTCATAATTTGTCCTGATTCAGTGCAATGAAAGAGTCCAGCATTTTTTTGCACCCTTCCTTTTTTCTTCCTGCACCTATTTGGTTTCCTGTAGAGATTTTATTTATAACTCCTTGAGTGGATTGAAACATTGGGAGGCACCAGGCATGCTAGATGAGCTCATTTCCTTTGTGTAGTGTCTGAGGTCTTGTCTGACTGAATTGAATCTGTCATCCATGAAAAAGGTCTGGGGTGAAGGGGGTGGGGGAGTTTGGGGTGTGGAAAGGAGAATGAAAAGTATTAGTTACAGGCCACAATAACAAAAAGTTGTGTTTCTGGGATGAGAGGAAGGTGGAAACTGCTTCGTCATGCAGAACAGCCAGGAGCAGCATTAGCAGCACTGATTTGGCAGAAAGTGTGTTGTACTGTTCAGTGGAGGTAAAACAGTTCTCAGGAGATGGAGTGTACTTTCATTTAAGTGCTTGCATTTTAAAGACTGGTATTTACAGAAATCAAAAGGTGCTTGCTTATTTCTTTGTACCAGTGCTACAAACTCTTTCTGCAGTCCTTGTTTTAGAAAACACATTGTCACATATACTTGAGGCCCAACCATTTGAAATGGCCTTAAAGGAAGAATTGGGTTGTCTTATTTTCATCAATATAGTTGCGCCACTGTTATAACACAGACTGAGAGACCAAGTCTATTGGTCATGTAGAATGGGGAATAGAAGCCAGTTCCTTACCTCTGAACTGTATTTGCTCTGCAGAGGTAACAGCAATAGAAGTGGTACAAGTGTGTCTGAAGCACTGAAATAAATAGATGCAAATCTGATACCCAGGGAATATGCATGTGGAATTACAAGGTTCTCTTTTATATAGTCATTTTTGAGAGCAGGATAGCACTTGACTACAAAAACCCTTTCCTGACAGCCAAATGAATGGGACTGTGGAACAGCCCCTCAGGGATAAGGTGGGACAGCTCCATCTCTGGGGACTTGTAAAAATAATCAGTACAGATACTTCCAGATATGCTAAAAAGCACATATTTTACATTGGCCCCAAGAGAAGGACTGGATAACATGTTGGGGGTCTTTTCCATCTCTGATGTGTGTGTATACTGCTGAGTCTTTTCCTACTGTGTAAGAGCTCTCAAAACAGTATGATGAGTTGTTGCTCTGTCTTCTGCAGTGCCTGATGGCAGCAAGCTAAATCAAGAGTAAATTTCTGTAGCATTCAACTCTAGTTCTGAATGCCCTTAATTTTCTGAATTAGAATTGTATTTAGGCCTACGTTCTGGATTGCTTTAATATACATTAATTAATGAAAATTGAGGTGATTAAAGGAGACAATGGAAGATTACCTGGCAGGCAACAAATGTTCTCTCTTACCTGAACATATCTTCATACAGAACAGTAACACTATTTCTCACATAAAATCATATATAAATCCCCGTTAACATTTCCAGACAAGGCATTTAGTTTATACATACTCGACAGAACCCGCATTTTTAAAGAACTTGATTTTTCTAAAAAATTTTATCCCAATGTCACATTCAATACCTATTCAGTATCAATTGGGTTAATTTGTCAGAAATTTCAGGAATGGTATTGAATTCTATTTAAAATAAAATAACATGGAAAGTAGAAAATATACTTCGAAGTGCTCAAAAAATATTTTTAAATTAAAAATAAACTATGGAACAAAATGTGAATCTTTAGAGACAACAAAATATCAGAAAGGAGGTAAATATAAGATCTGTTCTTTGTTACGTCTTATAATTATTACTTGCTAATTGTAGAGAAAGGAATGGTTTCCAATTGCCATCATAACATGGAAGGTATTCTTCTGTTAATATGTTCTCATATAATTGCTGTATAAACTTGTGCAGTCACATCCCATTTTTGTGATTTGGTTTCCCCTATTTATATATTTGTCATGCTGTGTGCTCTTCCATCTGAGTTTTGAGAACTTAGCAATACTTGTAAAAATCTTTAGCATCCTTGGCTGAAGAAGTGCATTATAGTGCTGGAAAAGTGCGCTGTATTTACACAGCAACAGTACGAGTCATGCTGCTGGTGAAGACAAAGAGGAAGATTAGTTCTTTGACATTTAAGGACCTTGCAACTCAAATCAGTGGAGAATACAGTATCCTCTGAAATGCTCATGCCACAGTTTAGGCCACGTGCTGCCATTGAGGACAGCTGCCCTGCATGTCACCAGCAGTCTTTTCTCACCCCTGACATGCCTCCTGTGTTGCTTCAGCACCGATGTATCTTAGACCACATAGTGATCTACATAAGAGAACTGACATAGCTAAAAATTGTTAGTCCTAATCCAGTTGAGATCACACCCTAATCCAGTTAATTTTATAGACACAAATATTCTTGTGCCAGCTTCATGTAGGATGAAATGAGTGGGCATATAAAGAAGGCAGGATCATTTCTTTTGGCAATGAGGCTAAACCATGTCATGTAGAAGAGGGGTCTACACTGCTAGAAGATGATGTGAATTTAGAAAGGCCTCTTTATTCTAGATAGGACAGAAAATGTTTTCTTTAGTTACAGACTCTGATTTGGCCGCTTAAAAATGAAACCACAACTCCATGCCTAAGGAAAAGGCTATTTCAGAAGTCTCAGTTAAAATAATTGAGCAGTTCCTCAGACAGTAAAGAAGAAAACTGCAGTTTTGCCTATCTTAAAATATTTTTGAATTAAGAGTCTAATTCCTGTAGACTTTGGAATGAAAATTTGATTTAGCACTTGAGTAATCTATGTGTTAAACCAGCCTATGAAAATTGCAAATCAGGCCAAGCACTTGGCATCAGGTCCAATGGACCAGAACAGCCTTCTTGAGTTTCTTCTGAAATGTCATTTTCTGAATTACAGGGAGAAATTTTGAAAGGAGAATGAAGCAGAAATTTAAGATGGGATTGGTGATAAAGATGGAGGAGTAGAAAGTTCAAACAGAACCTGGAAAAGAAAGGAAATAATGCAGTAGGAAGGATTGAGCAGGACTTCTTTTTCGGTCTCTCTCTTATTTTTTTCCCCCCCTTTTTCCTATTTGGCAATTGTCTATGAGCCACTTGGTTATGTGTGGTTCTCCCTCATGCAGTAGTGGCATATTCACCTGGAAGATAGCAATTGTCTTTGAAGGTCAATTACTCAGCAGTTAGAGTTGTGCAAAAATCTGCATTTTAGTGATGGTTCAAGTCTTTGGTCACAAAACGTCTTTTTGTTAGTAAACACTCATATCAAAATAGTGTTTCAATTGAGAGAAGCATTGTAGAACATTCAGATTGCAAAGTCAAGCCCTTAAAGTTAGGAAATGCCAGAATTAGTATTGATTTTGATAATTTAATTCACTTACATCATACTCTATGATCATCTTTATATGGTCATGAACAATTCCTGTTGCAGAATATTTAGTTTTCCTATGTTGTTCCAGTGAAATGTACATATAAGTATAGATACTACATACTCAAGCACACAAGCTACATTTGATACTGTTCTGATTCAGTTCTGTTGCCTAAAGAGAGGCCCTGCTGCTCTAGACACTTTATAAAAATAAGGAAAACTGTTAGCTGCCCAGAAAGCTTAAATTTATTTTCCTGATCCCTTGGTGAAGAGGAAGTAGAGAAGCAAGTGACGTTAAATCACCTTCTATGGTATCTGTTCTGAAATTGCTCTTCAGTCACTACAGCCTCTAGCATGTGTCAGAGCAGCCACAGTGAGCTCTGCTCTAGCCTACGTTGGCTGTCTGTAGCCTACACAAAGCTGCTTCAGAAGCTGAGGTTAGTGGGGTGCATGTCACAACATCAAATCCAGCCCCCCTTTATGCATATATTTATTAATTGACCTCTACAGGTTTTGCAGCATTCAGTTGAATTTGGCATGTTCTGGGTCTAAATTTCTAAATGTCTGCCCCTCAAGAAGAAACTGCATATGTGTCTCTTTTGTTGGTTTCTTTCTGCAGAGTATGAGACATAACAGGTTTGGTTTTCAGCACACCAGTAATTTTGCGCTTTGTTACCAAGAGCTATTGTGTAGTCTTTGGCAACTAAAGCATCTTAAGATACATAATTCTCTAGAACAGAACTTTTCTTTCTAAAATGAAAGAAATTTCTAAATGAATTTCTAATTTCTAAAATGAGAGAATTTTCCTTATCTTGCAGAGGATTTTATTTTAGCTTATATGATGTCTCTTCCCTGTCGCCTTTTCCTTTTTACTCAGAGAATGCATGATAGAGGAAAAGAAGTTCTTCCCAGCCTAGTTACAACACATCACTTCACAAAAAGCATGAAATGTCACTCGTTTAGATCTTCATTTAACACTGAGGAACTCTTTGGTGTTAAAGGATGAAGTAATACCATAACTCAGCTCTCAGTGATCCCTGGGAGTTATGGATCCAAAACATGGCACTGAAAATTCACTGAAGATTGATCCTTTACAAAGTGTGAAATCAGTGTTAACCTTGGGAATTAACAATAGCCTTCCCTTTGAAGAAGGGCCTCATCAGCAACAGAGCTGAGAAGTAGAAACCTGAGCAGATTGCTCATGTATCATTCTTTTTACATCTGTATTATTTCATCCACAGTGGAGATTACTGTAATCTTTCTTGCCTGCCACCTTAATTTGTGAGTGCATGGCCAAATCTGCTATCCCTCCAAATTGATAAAACTTGTTTGCAGATGTGAAGAGATGATCTGCACATCTCTTTCCAAAATGAAATCTTGCATACACTGGTATTTCATACAGGGAAATATGTACCCACAGTTCTGCTCAAGTCACACATCTTACAATTGCAATCCTACAGATCTGGGATGTGTGTGTGAAAATTCCTTGTAAGTCAGTGACAGGTGTGTATTTCAGATACCAGATGGGGCCTTGAATATGTGGAGTTACCAGGGCAGAGGGCTGGGGTGCCCCTTGCTTCCTCTTTGAATGCCGAGCCACTTTCCTGTCGTGCCTCTTCGTTTAAATATCTGAAAACCAAATCAAAACAGGAGAAAAGAGAGAGAAGAAAAAGCAACTAAAATGATCCTACTTTTTTGGGATATTAATGGCTGTAGAAAAGAATTCTCTCTGATGGTAATGCAATACTAACTAAATCTAGTTGTTTTAAAAGACACAGCCAGTTATGTTTTCAGTTTTTTCTTGTAAAAAAATGTTAGAAAATCTCTCTTGGTACTCTTTTGTCCTGCCTCTCAGTCTATGTTAGTGATAAAAGTCCATTCTCTGTAAAGAATGAGAAAGTTTTGAGTCACAACTGTTTTGGTGCAACTTGAGGTAGCCCAAGTGAAGTAAAAAGAGTTGTCTCTGAACATAATTCATTCTATTCTTTTTCATTTAGAAGCGTAACACCTTTTCCATATGGTTTCATTATTAAAGGTGACCTAAATATTTGACAGTGTTCTTTTAAGTCACTCAGTTGGGGTTTCTTACATACTATTACTGGCAAGAGACAGCCTCATCAGCATTCCTGGAGTAGAGTTGGGCTTACATCCAAAAGTCAGGAGGGTTAGGCAAGTGGGTAGCTCATTGCTTCAGGCAAATAAAAAGATCAGGGTAAAGAGGGAATCTTAAAGAAGAAAGGATGTGGGGTAGCAGTTGTTAAGAGGAGCTATGGTAATAAGTGTTTGCTGTACCATTTTGCCTTGGGAAGACAGAGGGAGTGTTTGGGAGGGCAGGTGTCCGCATTTCTGACATCCAGCGTGGTTTTCCTGTTTCACTGTCTAGAAGGGTCTTAACCTTTTGAAATCCCCTTAGAAATAGTTTGTGTTGTAAACTTTGAATTCAACTAAGTTGTAGATGTCAAAAGCCAAAGTTCACTTTTTACCCACTTGCTCTCTCTCTCATTTTTTCTCACCCACACTGTTTCCCCTCAATTTTCTAGGGTGATATCCATGAGGATTTTTGCAGCGTTTGCAGAAAAAGCGGGCAGTTGCTGATGTGTGACACATGTTCACGTGTTTATCACCTGGACTGCCTGGACCCGCCTCTGAAAACCATTCCCAAGGGCATGTGGATCTGTCCCAAATGTCAAGACCAGGTAGTGTTTGACAGATGGGGAGTTATGTACAATGCATTGTGAAGATTTTTTGATTTTTAAGAAAATAACCAGATTGTTTGGGTGACTTAGACCAAGACAGCCTGACACTGAACAAATCTGTTTGATGTGCAGTAAGGCTTGTGTGAATTTAATCTAATTATTATCTCTGTTGGAATGTGTCCAAATACAAAACTGTCAGGTCTTGCTTCCAAATTTGGGGTCCTTATTTGTTACCCTTATGTTTTTACTCTTTTTCTTGACGAAAGTATGCAGACTTTTGGGAAAGATTATCTACAACCCCTAGAAATTCTGCTTTTCATCTTAAGCTCGTTGTTTCTTCAAAAGTTATTAGTATGTTCTTCTGGACAAATAAATAAAACATTTGCACAAGCCTACCTCAATAGATAGAGGAAATATAAGCCCCTGTTTGCTTATATAAATCAAACATCGGAAAGGTTGTCTTCAGTGATCTCTTTAATAATATCATCCAGCATCAGTATAATGAGTATAGGTGAACAGTTTGGTGGTTCTTCCTTCCAGATCCCACTCTGAAAATGCACAATTGAAGTGAGCAGGTTATATTTTAATATTTTGTTTATAATTACATTGAGATTACAAGATGAAGAAGTAAATAAATGTATTCCTAACCCTTCCGTGGAACTCCAGAAGTTGCAAAGGATTGCTGCCAATAGGCACTCTGAAGCTGTTAGTGTCCTGTCTAACGCAGCACATTGCTTAGTCACCCACATGGCCTTTGGCGAGCAAGGTGGTAATGTAAGAAAACAGCCTGACCTACAATGTGCTGCTCAGAAGAGTGAAAATGCAAAACTCAAGTGACGTGGTCAGCAGTTGCCAGAGAGGAGGGAGTATTATGACTTGGATACTCCTGTTCTTGCCTACTCTCACCTTTTCCCTCCTCTTATTTCTGTGATTTCTTCCAACAAAATCAGGGAGGAAATTTGAGTAACCTCGCTGTAAACTGACCAAGTCCTCTGTCTTCTGAGACATCACTCTGATCATGTACTAAAAATATGTATCTTTCCTCTTAAAGGTTGTTAGGAAGCAAAATGTAAGAAGGATCTGAAAGACATAAATGGTGCTTACCCTTATGAAGAGAGTTTGACAACTTTATTAAGATGATTCTGATAAGAAGGCATGATAGGACAGTTTCATGTTTTACTAGTCAGGAAGGGTGATGTTTCAATGTATGGTGTGGAGACTCAGCTGCAGCATGAAAACTTTTCTCCCAGAACAACTAAGATCAGCAATTTGTCTGAACCATGAAGTAATGTTTATGTCTCCTGGCAAGTTTTGAGTTCACATATATTATCCTTTCATTCCTCTTTTAAGTTGTTCGGTATCATTAGTAGGCTTTATTTGTGGCTATGGAGGAATTTAAGAAAATGCTGACATTTGTAAGAAATAGGCTTGCTTTGTGGGAGCCACAATACAGTTGTGAATAATTCCCTCTGTTAAATCTCAGATGAGGTCTATGAAGCTCCATGTTAACAGGGCTGAAGCTAATGATAGCCATGAAAGAAAATCCTCAGTCTTTCCCTGTTTCTCTCTCTCCTTTTTCCTTTCTCTGAGGTAGATTTTTTACCAGCTAAATCTCTATGAAAATTTTCTTTCAGATGCTAAAGAAAGAAGAAGCAATCCCATGGCCGGGAACCTTAGCAATTGTTCATTCATATATTGCATATAAAGCAGGTAAGAAAATGATGAACACTTTTCTTTCACTTTTAATAATGGAAGATGTTATTTTGGGAGTGGGATAGAATGGTACTTCCTTTACAAAAGGAAATTTTGTCATACAAGGGAGAATAACCTTAATCACAAGTAAAATGAAAATAGTCTAAAATATTTCTTAAGCTTGTCATGCTTGTATATGTAGGTAAAATTTTGGGGGTGATTCAGTGCACAGGTTGTTAAGAATTGATTTAAACATAATTCCCCTCCTTACATGAAGGAGTTTGTACCCTCTACCCACTGTTGTAGGAGAAATATTTTAAATATTCTGTTTCATACTCTGCTTTGCAGCAAAAGAAGAAGAAAAACAGAAACTACTTAAATGGAGTTCAGATTTAAAACAGGAAAGAGAACAACTAGAGCAGAAGGTCAAACAGCTCAGCAATTCTATAACAGTGAGTATTGTCCTCCCAAAAAAACCTTCCCCTGTGTTCTGGTGCCACAGTGCAGGGAGAAAACTATTATAGAGTGACTCCATATACTAGACCTGTCATACACTGGATTTACCGAGAATTGAGTGAACACTTCCCTTTTCTTTTTAGGACTTTGGGGAGTGGGAATGAAATAAAGGCCACATATACTTACATTGAGTCTCTTATACATGATCCATGCTGACCATGGATGTAGACGTATGGTGACAAATAATATCAGTGGGTGACAAAATGACTCAGAGTGTTTTTGTCTGTGGGCAGTAGTAGATTGAGTCAAATTCTCTATGGCTCACTTAAACAAGAATGGTTGGGCCTCTGTGTGTAGTGAGTGTTACAGCCTTGGTACACTGAAGTCACTTTCTGATGCAAAAGTGACTGTTTACCCCCGGCTGACACTCAGGTCCTTGATGTGTTGCCTTGGCAGTCAGCAGCTGGACACTGCACATGCCTCTGCATGGCGTTGACTAGACAATGCTATGCTTCAAACCAGACACTTTAGTTTGCACCTCAGTTTATGGCAGTAATTGGAACATATATATTAATTTGGTCACTCATCTGACTTTAATATGCAAATCAGTCTCTTGAGTTGCCAGTGTAAAGTTTGAGCACCTCACTTGTGCAGCCCTAGTCAGTATCACATAGTGAAAAATAGCAAAATCTGTGTGGCATCATCTGTAAGGCTGGATTCATAATTACAGAGATTTCTTTTTAGATACAGATGCACTTTCCAGGCTGCCTGTCTTTGCCTATTAGAGCAAAAGACCATGTTTACAGATGCCTCAGTGCTGACAATACAAATAAAATGACAGTGATGTGCTGGTTAGCAGTCCTGGGCACTGTCATCTTCTGGTTAGCAGTAGCTGGGTGTAACCTGAGCAGCACTAGACAACTAACACAGTTTCTCAGTGATGTACCCAGGCAGATGCAAGCCCTTAACATGAGGAATTGGCAGTGGGCAAGGAGAATGTTTATACTTACATTGGACCTGTCCAAAACAGGTACATAGGTCTAGATTTTTTAGTGTCATTATAAAGTGCATGTGAAAATAGAAGGCTAAAACCAACAATGTCTGGAGATCAGCATGGATAAAAGATTTAAAATTTATAGGAAGGTTGTCATCTCAGTATAAAGACCTGAATGTAACAGGCATAGCTACTGTTTCCTTGGTTTTGTGAGTTTCAAATATACATATAAGCAGTTTTTCACTCTTGAAACATCACTTGTGGGCTTTTCTTAAAGTTAGCTTATCCTGACTCTTAGCTGATGAGTTGGCTATGTTACTACCACTTCTAAGAGAAAGAAGTGGCCACAAAATAAGATTTTCAAGTGAAGAGGAGTTTGGTTTCCTTTTCAAGTGGCCTTTTACTTATTGAGAGAATGAAGTGATGTTCCTGCTAAAATATATGTGAAAGCAAAGGCTGTATCCCATTAATGGTTTGCACACACACTGTCAGCAGTCAGCTGCAGTGGGATGCCTGAGCTTGCAGATCTGAGCTAAAGAAATTTCAGTAATGCAATACTGATAGAAAAAACAGTAGGAACATACACTTGGAAGTTTTCCTTCAAAAGAAACACAAAAGGATGGAGCTGTCTCTGTTCATTTGCACGACACCTTGGAATGAAAGGGAGCCATACCAGGTGACAGCTATGTCTTGGCAATTTATTTCCTCAGCCTGTAAATATGAATTCTCCTATGAACACAGCCTAGAGACTCTTTTTCTTCTAGGCTGGAAAAGTGAAATTGCAGCTGCAATCTTTTCTGGGTACTTACATTTAAATCTGTGAACATCATATTCCTTCTCTTTCCTTCTTTCATTCATAAGCTCAAACTTATTACTGATTTTCTGTTTTGCTGCAGAAATGCATGGAAATGAAGAATACCATCCTTGCAAAACAGAAGGAGATGCACAGCTCCTTGGAGAAGGTAAAACAGCTGATCCGCCTCATCCAAGGCATCGACCTTTCAAAACCCATAAACTCTGAGGTCAATTCAGTAGCCATCTCCAACGGCATGGACTCCACTAACAATACTAATGCTGCCACCTCCACCTTAGCCCCCTCCCCTTCCCAGAGCTGCATGGTGAACTGTAACAAGGGCGATGAGACTAAATAACACAGTGAAGTTAAGAAGGAGCCAAGGGAGGTGGCGGCGAGGAGAAAGAGCAAAATAAAGAAACTCTAGAAAAGCAAAACTGGATTTCTTCTGGAAAGTGCAGAATTCTTTAGTTCTTTGGTTCCAGAGAGAGCGTGAAGATGCTTGTGCCAGGCGGCACCGGAGTTTGCCAATTGATCCTTCTTATTCTGTGTGTACATGCGAAGTTTGGATCATGTTACATGAATAGTGCCAGCTGGGGGTTCTTTGCCAGCACCATGCCAAGTGAAATAATATATTTACTCTCTCTATATTTTACACCAGTGTGTGCCTGCAGCAGCCTCCACAGCCACTATAGGTTTGTTTTTTTTGTTTTTGGTTTTTTTTTTTGTTTTTGTTTGGGGTGAGGAGCAGGGATAAGGGAGGAGAGCAGGTTTCAAGTTCCTATTTGCAGAACAGTTTGTTTAGCTAGGGGAAAACAAAAACAAGTCCAAAGAGCCTATAGGCTTTTCCTGTTTCTAAACTCTCAGTACTATTAAACCAAAAAACCAGAAATATAAATTATCAAATCCCAGTGCCCAGAAGGGACAAGTCTATCAAATAAGCAGTATTTACTATTGTTTAGACAGGAGATATACAAAAGGAAAGGAGATGGACTTTTCACTGAGTAACCAGCACACAGAATCATAGAATATGCTGAGTTTGAAGGGACCCATCAAGATCATCGTGTCCAACTCCTGGCCCTACACAGGATACCCCAAGAATCACACCATGTGCCTGAGAGCCTGTGGGTCCTTACACTCATCCAGAAAGTGTGTGTTGGGAACGGGAAAATAGAGGGCCAGAATCCAGGGTCAGCTTGGAGCATTGGATGGAGGTGTCCCAAGAGAAAATGTGCATCAATTACTTGAAAATGAGATTCCATCCCTTTTCTGTATTTATAAACAACAAAGGTATCCTGAACAAAGTAGCACATAACCCAGATGTGTGAACTCAACAGAGAAATGTCCTTTTCTTTCACTTCCTTTCTCTTCTTTTGGTAACAAGAACTAAATAAGGAATAGAAAAGCTGTTTTTCAGGCTGACAGTCTAATTAAAGAGGTAGATGGGACCTTGCATGGTATAGATTAGAAGTAATAGTGTCAGTGAGATACAGTGAGTCTTTGTGAGTCCTTGTGTCATCGTTTTGGGCACTGTTTTTTTATGCAAGGGCAAAATCTTTGTATCTGGGGGAAAAAAACCAACTTTTTTAAATTAAAAAGGAAAATAAAAGATATTGAGGTCTTCCTAGTGTTACTTAAAATAAGATCAAGGTAAGAAACATTGTAAAAAAATTACAAAAGTGCTATTTGTTTCCTAAACAAGTGATTTCTATTAAAAAGGTGTCAGAACTGGAGAAAATGCTGTGTACTTAGAATTTTTTAACACAGACTTTGCTTATTTATGATGACATTCTGCTGTGTTTGTGTTCTAAAATCCAATGGGACAGTTTCCATAGGTTATACCATACATCTATCTACTGGCTAAAGTCTAAAGAGAATCAAATCCTACAGTGCTGGATCTCACCCTGCCTGGAGAATCTGCCAGGCTTGTCTCTGCTGTTACCATCTCTCTCCCATTCTTCCATGTTTGTAACCCAGAGAAAAGCAGTTGGCAGTGTGCTTGTTTGAGGCTTTAATAGTTCTGTGATACAGACTGATTCAAGCTTGAGAATGAAAGACAGTGGGCTGGACTGAAGTCACCCTCTGTTATCTCGTCTTGTTTGAGAAGTTCATCTCTAATGTATAATCTCTTCACTATAGACATCAGAGCTTGCCTTGTGCTTCCTGATTGTGGGGTCTGGCTCAGTTTAGGGTGCTGATTCTGGTCATATTGAGTTGTGTCCCAGAGCTGTCTAGTTTCACTACTGCATATAAACATTTGGGCAAAGCCCAGTTTCCACTGGAAGTACTAGGAAAACTCTCTTTTCTTCCAGTGGGAGCAGAGTTGAGCCACTGCACATGCAAGGTGAGGCAGCATCCCTGGTGTGGTGGCCTGTGTTGGGTGGTGAGGCAGACCTGCTCGGCTGTTTATAGTGCAAGATAGAAAAGCTTTGCATTTCAAGAATGCATTTCTGAGCAAGTGAATACTCCAGACACTACATAGCCTGAGAGAGTTTCTTTGCTGCCCCAGCCAAGCGGGCATCTGTGGGGTTCTTGGAGCTGATTTCTTCCCTCTCCTTTAGGTTGCCCTTCTGCCTTCTAAGGACTTTTTATTCCTTCTGTAGGAGTGTGCACTATTTTCGGCTCTGAGCTCAGAACTGATATCCTGAGTTCTCGCATTTGTCTCAGTTGGGAAAGTGACTCTCACACGCACTTTCAGCTGAACCAGCGATAACCCCGACACTGTCTTTTGATGTTTGAGTTCTCTTCTGGAACTAGCAGAGTTGGAAGGATAAGTTAGCACAAGTGTCAGGGAGACAGCTGGGCAGACAGCGTCAAAATGGATCCTACTAAAAATGTCCTTCCATCAATCCAGTTACCAATGGGGTCATTACCACTGGGCAGCACTAGGCCAGCAAACCGTAGCATTTAAACAAAGGACTGTCTATTTCAAGGGTTGAAGAGAAAAACCAAACTGAGCATAAGCCTTCTATAGAATATGAGCCCTCAGCTAACAGCCAGATATTTTTGAACGTTTGTCTTTAGTTGAACACCTGGGTGATTCTTAACATCTTTTGAAGCATCAAGCATTCCTGGTAAGAGACCATCTCTGGGGATAGGTGTGCTGAGTCTTTGTGGTTCTCATGCTCTTATTTCTGTGTTAACTTGAGCTCTCTTGGAAGCACTGCACTATTTGGAGGTAGGAGACTATGCCTGGAGACTCAATAATCCTTCTGTTTTCTTTGCTGACTCAGGAGAGGGTGGAAGTGAAGTTCACTAGTAGCCATATTTAAATTTGAGCACAGTTAACCAGCCAGGAGATGTTAAAACAGCTTTTTTTACTGCTTTCCTGAGGTATCTGCTTGTCTCCAGAATCCCAGTAGATAAGTACAGACTTTTATATCCCTTTTCTTATAGCATTTGTGTTCCAGACTCTAAAAGGATGCCTTTAGTTAACCATTACTTGGGAGAAAAATGATCTTAGACTTTTTGATGCTGCATAGGTAGTTTTCTTTCTCTCTCACTGATCCTGTTCAGATACTTTTCTTCCTGTCTCTGCAACAGTATCAGCCAATAGGCAAGGAGCATTCCCAGGGCTGCACTGACACTGGCAATGATGCTGCTGTGTAGACAGCTGAAGTTACCTCTGCCCAATTGCCAGCAATATGGTGGAAGGGGAATTGGTGTTTGCTAAATACAGAGGATTTTTTTTTTTCCAAGCTGCTCTAAGAGGTTCCAATCAAGGGAAACATTTAAACTCTGTGACAGCTTAAAGTTCAAGCTTGTCTTTTGGGTTTGTATTGGTTTGGGGTTTTTCCTCATGTAATATTTGAGATACAATGAGTTTGTACTAAAACTTCTGCTCTTTGGGAAGCTGTCATGGTGGCTGTGGTTTTGCATTTCCAAACCACAACCAACTAATTCTTATGTCATTGCTTGTCATTGGTGGGAAACAAGTGGCTTTTAAATCTCTGTTATAAGGGAAGAGATGAGACCACAAAGGAATCTCTTATCAGAGATGGTCCTGGCTCTCAGCCCAGTGCTAAGGGCTCTGAGAAGTCACCCCACTCCTTTGCTCAGAAATAGAGCAAGGATTGCACAAGTTGTGTTTTCCCTTCTCCTTGCAATCTGTTTTTTAAACAGCTGGAAAGGTGTGTTGTGGTCAGAGTGGGAAAGTGAGCATGTGACCTGGCTAGAAGGATTAGTATCATCACTGGTGTTCTCATTGTCTTTGGCAGAGACAGCAGTGGGTTTAGTGGTGTACAAAATGCAGAGAAAGCAATACTTCTCGGGATGATTGGCAGGTAGGGCAAGTAGCATGGCTGATTCTTCCAAGGCATCTTGGCCAGGAGTTACCATGTTGGTAGGATGAACTAATGTTTTGCAGGAGCAAAACAGGGCTTTGTTCTATGTTGCAAGCAAGTTTCTGTCTGTGGGGATATGACTTAAAAGCCTGGAAGTTAAAAGAGGTGATAATTTTATGGGCAGATCTCTTGGTTTTGTTGTTGGCAGAAAAAGAATACTGCATTTTATCTTTCCTAGGCTTAAGAAAGCAAATCTGTATTCCAAATGTCTAAAAATGTGAAACCTAATTCTGACCTTCTTGGCTTCAAATCATCTTGCTTCCTGTACTGTTGCAGAACCCTGAAAAGCAGCATGGTCAGCATTCAGGAGAACCCAGAGTGAAATCTCCTTCTTAACCCCACCAAGCTGTGGCAGCCCACAATACAGGGAGTAAACTCTCAAATTTATTTCCCATGTGGATACAGAAAACAATTGTGAATTTGCAGTGCACGTTTCTCTCTCTTCTTTTCCTCATCTGGATTGCACCCACCCCTCTTTGCTTCTGAAGCACTAACTATGAATACATGCTTTTAATGAAATGTGTTTTTAAAATAACATATTAAGGCGTTAAACCAAAATTCACTCTTTTACTGAGGGCCTCAGTGAGCTGCTCAGATAACCACCAAAATACTGGTATTACACTTCCTTGTGGACCACTCCCCTTTGGGCAGAGTTCGTCATGTCTTGTTATAACTGTTTTGACCCTTCTTCACCTCCTATTGTCCTTCCTTGGAATTCTGGAGATCCAAAGCAAGTTCAGCTTTGCTGGATTACTGCAAAGAGTTTTCTGACAGGTAGGAGTCAGGAAATTGGAGAAAGAGGAAGATGTTTTGTTGTGCAGATAACTCATTTGGCGTTTAGGCTTGCCTGGCCAACAAACTACCTCAGCAAAGGCCATTTCCAAACACTATGGATTCTGCAGTTTCTGGCATTCAGAAGGCAAAAGGTCCAAAGAACCCTCCAGCAGCCAGCTAGGTACTGGTCTCTGAGGGCATGTGAGCAAACCTTCAGCGACATGTGGTTGGATCCTAGTTTTCAGTGGTCAGACCTGGAACAGGGAATGACCCAAAAATCAGATGGGATCAGGACAATGTGAGAGCTGCAGACGTCTTGTCTCCAGGTTATTGCTGTCTTACTCAGATCCTTCTTTAAGCCTCAGTCCTGTTTGTAACTCCTACAGAATGGAATGTAATACTTGAAAAATATGAGTCTCTCTATCCTTCACCCTTAGCACCCATTTCCCTCCCGTTTCTCTCTTATCTGGGACAAGAACTTTCTGCATTATTGTGTCTTGTATAGGCTGAGCACATAGTTGATCAAATTGCCAATAAAGAACATTATTTGCACCATGCACTGGTAAGCTTGGTAATTACAGACCCATGAAAAGGCAAACGCCTCTCCCAGAGGTTAATTTAAGATGTGGGCTTGTTTCAGAAAACCAAGATCTTACCTGTGTTAGAGTCCATCTGTATCCCTGTCAGTAAGACTAAAATATGAGTAGTGAATGGAAAAGAGGCTTGCCAGTGCTGTGGAAATCACTGTGCTGTGCAAGTCCCTGGAGTGTAACTCGTAAGAATAGCCAGGCCAGGGCTTCCCCTCTCCCCGGGCCAGAGGTAGATGTTGCAGGGGACAAATTAAAGGACAGAAGCCTCTTTGGAGTAGTGGTACAGGGCTGGAAATGGAAAGGAAGAGACAAAGCAGGAGCAGCAAAGGAAACAAAGATTACATGGGGTAAAGCAGAACAGAGAGAAAAAATACAGAAAGACATGAGGAGGGAAAGTGAGGGTAAGAAAAATCCAGGGGTGAAATAGGGCTCCATTCTGAGCAGACAGGTATTCCTGCAGTTACAGGAATACCTGTAACTAAAACACTGCAAGAGCGTTTTTGTTCTACTCAGTGGAAAGAGTAGAACAAAAACACTCTTTGTCCTACCTCAGTTTCTGGCATGGGTTAGTCTGTATTCCAAAAGGAGCAGGTGTGGTGGGAGAAAAGAGCTGCTTGGCTGCAGATAGAGAAGGAAGTAGGCACTCAGTCATCCCTAGCTCTGCTTCTGCTGCTGAGTGATCCCATCCTGATGAGAGCTTTATTCGACTTCCAAGCTATAACATGGGGATAAGGCAGATCAAGCAGACCTTGGGGCAGCCAGAGCCTACTCTAATCTGGACTACATAAATTAAATATTTTTTTTGGCTAGAAATGTTCCCAAAACTAGCTGAAGGTTCAGCTCTGCTGGTGTGATTGCGCCTTCCTTGTTCAGTCAGCTTAGCTGAAACCAGCATCAGCTCCCAGAGGTCCTGGGTTCTGTGTGAGTGAAGGAGACAATGTGAAGTAGGATGTGTGATTCAGGTACTTCTCAGCCACCTCTTGGAGCATCTGTGTGAGATTCCTGCTCTCTGGACTGTCACATCTGGCAGTTCTGTGCCAAAACCCCTCTGTGTAACAATGCCTCCCTGTTTTCTCAGGATCTGGTTTCTTTAGGGACACATGCAAAGGGGTGTTTCACTAGTGTAGCTAAACAGGGGCATGTGGTAAATGCAGTGTTGCCTGTGAGGAGCTGAGGGGCTGCCTCTAGGCTACATTGAGCAGCCAGACCATGGGGCACCCTCCTGGGAAAACAGCTGTCCCAGCTCTCCTGTGTAAGCAGGGATAAGCTCTGTGCCTGTTCTTCTTCACTCTGTAGTGTCCAAGCAGGTGTCAAAGGCCTCAGGTGGAGAAACTCAGCCCCATCCCTAGTTCTAGGAAGGAGGAGTACTTAAGGGCTTGCTTTATTATCAGGAGTGCCTGGGGAACTCAAAAGCCTTGTAAGCATGGCTCTGTCTGTTCTGGGTGGAGAGCAGACATGGAAAGGCAGCAGCAGCAGGGAGCAGAATTGATCAGCTCAGCATCAACTTTTATGTCTTTTTTCTTTTTCCTGTATTTACACTGGCAAATGTAAACCTCAACCAATTCCTGCCCTTTTGTCACCAGCCTTCTCTCATCTGTCTTGTTAGAAAACAAATGAAGTATTGTTGCCTTTGAGCTTCGAGAAAACATTTTTCTTAGTGAGCAACCAGAGCCTTGGGGGTATAGCTCACATGGGGAAGAAAGGCAGTGTCACAGTGCAGCTCCTGGGGCTGTGTTCAGTGGCCACCCTTGATTTTGGATCCCCAGTGTCAAGGTTTCATGCTGCAGCAGCACTGGGAAAATGCTGTGCATGTGCAAGGGCAGGGGCTCCCCTGGCTTGTTACCCAGGTGTTGGCCTCTCAGGTGGGGCATGCCAGAATTGCAGGGGGAGGGAAGGAGATTGCTCTGTGCCTCATGTTTCCCTCTGTAAGGCAGGTACTGGCAGTTCTGACTCTGGAAGAGCAGATTTCCATGGCTGCAGGCACTGGGGTAGGCACTGTTGAAAGAAGCTCTGTGCTGGGTGCAGCAGGAGGCTGCATGTTTCTGCTTGTTCTGGGCTAATGTGTAATTTATCATCGTCTCATATGTTTCTTTACTTAAATTATCACTGACATCAAAACAGTGACTGACTCTATACAGTGTCTTACCTGTCAGCTCTCCCTTCCAGAAGGTATGTTGTCTCTGAGTTGCTCCTGATGTCACATGTGACAGGCAGCCAAGACCCTCCTTAAGGAAAGTTTTTGCTTCTGCATAAGCCTCTGAGACTCAGGCAGCTTCCTGGCAGCCCCACACAAACAGAGGCAGCAGCAGTCATGTCCCACAAGCTGCTTCACTCCAATTACAGCTGCAGGGTCCCCCCCAAGTGCCATCTTACACTGTCAGAGGTGTCTTGGCTTCCTCTCACAGTCCCACAGAAGCAAAGCATGTGTTGCAAACTCCATTAAGCAAAGATTAAGAAAGGTAACAGCAGGAAGCAGGGGAGCCTGCTAGTGCCCATCTGTTCAGGTTCCTGTGAAAGAAGGAAACAACTTTGCTGTGTCCAGCAGTGGACACAGAGCGGTGGTGGTGAGCTGCTGCCGCCTGTGGCACTGGGGTGGCTGCCCATGCCGAGATTTCTTTACAGAGCCAACTGGCTCTACTCTGCAAACACCCACCATGTCCACAGCTGAGGGCAGGAGGGTTGTGAAGGCAGCTCTGCTTGTTTAGGAGAAATTACTCAGGCTTCAATCATGGCTTCATGTTCCTGCGATCACAGCGGCACCATCTCAGCAGATTCATTGATAGCACCACCCCACCTGTGTGCCGTGCTTCGTCCCATTCCCCTACTCCCACCCTGGCTTTTCACCCAAGACTGAGCTGTAAAGAGGGAGTCCTGGCATGGGCCTGGAGCAGGAGCTGACCCTGAAGGGCTCTGTGTCTGTGACCTGGTCCCTCCCCCAGCCTGGCTGATGTCTCCAGGTGATTTTAGTGAACAGCCCGCAGTTCTGCCAGTGCTGTCCCTGCAGCTACGAGCCTGGTGCTGCACGGGACAATGGCAACTTCTCTCCCAGCTGGGTTTCTTAACAGCAAAGCCATGGCTCTGTCCTCCAGGAGCCAGAGGCACCTGTGCTGCCCTCTTCCCCATCACTCTCCCATCCTTGCAGGCCCTGGTGTAAAATGCCCTTTCTGACTGGTACTGCTCTGTTGTCACAGAATCACACCATGAGAACACCCACTTGTGAACTGGTTTGGGTTTTTTAAATATCTCTATTTTTTTTAGCCTGATGCTCATAGTGATCTGCAGTATCTGCTGCCTTCAAGTTCCTTGTGGTTTCAGTTTTGGTACAAATGTGTTTAGATTTTAGCAAATTAAACTTGGGGGGAGGGGGTACAGAGCATCTGATCAATTTGTATTTATTTATTTTAACATTTTACTAAATAAAACACAGTAAAATCTCTTGTCTCCTTAGCTGTATGTACCAGGTGGGGACAGTGGGTCCCATAGGCACAAGGGGTGTAGCAGTGCCCACAACAAGACCCCAGCCCCAGAAGGGGTTTCTGAATGTGGCTCTGTGTGAGGGCTGTGCAACTCCAGCTCCTTTCCTTGGCAGGGAGAAGGGCACTACGTTAGGAGAAATGAATTTTAGTTCCAAAAAGGGCTGTGCTCAGTTCAGATAATCTCTTTGGCTCTGACTCTGGGTGCCTCCCAGCTGATGCTGCCCAGCAGAGGGCACATGGAGACCAACCCAGGCTGGGTTTACTGCCAGGCACCTCCACCCTCGCAGGCACATTTTGGGCTAAGGACTGTCTAGGCTGGGAAGGATTATCTGAAAATGATGATGTAAAGCCCTCCTGCTCCAGGCATACCAGCACACCTTCAAAACAACCGCAGAGCCAGCATTTCTATTGCCTCCTAGCCACCAAAGAATCGTCTGGAAGAGGCCTGCTCTGTCCCAGCACTGCTCCACCCTGTCTGAGTATCTAGATCTGATCTTACCCTCTGATCTTGCTTAGTGCAGCAGCAGCACAGTATCAGTGAGCTTGAGCTGTATTAAACAAAAGCTGCCTGCTAGGGACTGATGGGGTGGAGCTGTGCTTGGCTTCACAGTGATGAGCAATGTCTTCCCAGCCCTTTCCCAAATAAAGCCTCAACACGCTCCTGGCAAACTATCCTCATCCTCCCTCCTGCAGATGCAAGGCTGGCAGCTCCTGGGGCCTAAGAGCCAGCTTTTATTCACAAGTCTTATGAAGCCAAGGCTCTCCGAGATGAGCTGCAGCACCGCCACATGACACCACATCTTCTACCTGGGTGTGATCAAACTGACTCTGTGCCTAAGCTGTGATGCCCCAGGCTCCAGTTCAGGCAGCTGGCTGTGGAGTGCTGGCTGCCTGGGTCCTGCTGCAGTGCTGGGAACCATCAGCCTCAAGCCCACCTCAGTCAGTGGCCCCCAGCCCTTTCAGAGCTGGCAGGTAACATCAACAGTCATTTTGCCCACCGGTGCTCCCTGTTACCCAACCTTCCCACTGTGCCTAACCAACAGGAAAGGGCTCCAACTGCACCAGGCACAGCAAGCCTAGTGATGCTTCTCCCCAGCCAAGGCTCGAGCTACTCCTCCACTGCTCTCCTCCCGCTGTCTTCCCTCCAGGGGACACATGCAGGCTCACAGCAGAAAATAATTAATAACCAGGCAGTTCTAACAAGAATGTGAAAAAGAATAAAAAAGCTTTAATTTAAAAATTAAATTAAAAAGAGAGAATAAGCAAGAAGCGCTTGTGCCCTTTCCATCCCCCGCGTTTTCTATGGTTCCTCTTAGCCGCTCCCACTGTGGACGGAAATCCTCACCCTGCACAGAGCTGGCTCTTGCAGCCCAGAGCAAAGCTAAGAAGAGAATAGTGGAGACTGCAGCAGCAACTGGCCTGGAGAGCCTCCAAGGCCACCAGCAAAATCATCTGGGAAGAAGATTAAAAAAAAAAAAAAACCCAGACACCCTAATTACTGAATTCTCATGAGAAAAGTATTAAATAATTTAAATAGTGTGAGGAAAGCAATGCATCCTCTGTGCTCCAGTGTGTGATAGCAGTAGAACAGTGTCCAGTCAAGCTGCTCCCAGCATGGGGTTCCTGCCACAGTGTTCAGCTATGGTCTTGTCCAGTGTCAGCCACATCCCTGACTGTTGATAGCAATGACTGTGCTGCCAAGAGCTGGAGAGGAGCAGGGTGGTCCCCACCAGGAACTTCTCCCAGCATGTGCTGCCCCATGAAGCTGCTGTTTTGCCCATGGGGATGGTTGGCAGCCCTGCCCTGTGGGGCAATGCCAGCACAGGACAGGGTCTGTCACCGGCACGGCTGCTCCCAGCTGGGAGGTGCAAGTCCATCCTGGGACCTCACTGCTGGGGACAGCAGACAGCTCATCCTGCTCTGGAAGCTCATCCTACTCTGGGTGACTCCCACACCACCTGTACAGGGCCAGCTCCACTGGAGACTGCATCCATACAGATGAGAAGTAATAATTCGCCCCACTAACCAGCCAGCCTTGCTCTGGGCTTGAACCAAGGCTCAGCTCCTCCCAGTACTCCCTGGCCACTCCTCCCAGGGTGCTGGGAGGCTTCCTCTGAGCCTGCTCCATAAAGGATGTAAAGGGATGTTCTACAACCTCATCTCCAACTCACCAAAGCACTGGGAAGAGTGCGTGGAGGACTGGGACCTGGGACCATTGAGCAGAGGCAGAACAGAGTAAGGTAGAGCTCCCAGGTCTCTGGAGAAGCCAGGCCTCAAAGTGAGGTGAGCTAATGAAGACTGAGAATCCACATCTGCTGAAAGAGGGAAGGGAGGAGACCCCACCCCTGGCCCCTGGCATATGGAGGTTCCACTGTAACACAGGAAGGCCACAGCAGCTTGACCTGCAGGCACTGCCTGCTCTTGCAGCTGACGTCTTCCATCTTATCTACAGGCATCCCTCTGGTGGGCTGGAGAGGCTGTGCTGCTGACTCTGCTCCCCTGGGCCAGGCTGTGATGGTGGGCAGGGGCAGGAAGGAGTGTGCTCTCCCTTCTCCAGCGTGCTGCTTGTACCCCATGCCCACTGTCCCCAGGCGTCACAGGCTTCTCTCGGCAGTGAGGTATTTGAGTGCAGCAGCCCCGTATCGCCGTGACAGGTCCTGGTGGAACTCCTCCCGCAGTGTCTGGAGGCAGCCCCGGTACCCTGCGCTCAGGCGAAACTTAGAGATGTCGAAGCTGGGGGCATGGGGCATGTGGATCATGAAGGCATTGGGCAGGACCAGCAGCTCGTACTCCTGGGGACAGAGCAGCAGCCCTTACCATCGACATCGGCCTGGCGGTACCAACATGTCACTGCCCAGCCACAAGCCCCCAATGCCCAGCGCCTCCACGGTGCCGAGAGCAGCCCCTCACCCACCTGCGCATCCAGCTCCATGATGTGGGACACTTTGTTCCAGCCGAAGCCCACGAACCTCTGATCATACTTGGGGCAGTCTCGCCTCACTACAACGTAAGGCTCGAAGTCTGGCTGCCATGCCACGCGGTAGGGCACGGTGGCCGTCCGCCATTTGGCATAGTCTGTTGGGGCGTGGCCTTTCGGCCACACGTGGTACCTACCAGGAGAGATGGAAATGAGAGACTGAGACAGTACAGGATGCAGGGGATCTCCTACCCCTCTCTGAGACAGGGGGTGCACAGCTTCCAGGCACAAGGGTATACACCTGGCTTCTGCTTGGATGGCAGGACAGCTCCAGTCCCTACCTGAAGGTGTAGAGGGAGCCCATGTCCAGCATGGAGAGCAGCTCTGCTTTGGATTTGGGAAAGGTCAGACGGTAGTGCAGGGTCTCAAATGCCGGCACGATGAGAGCTGCCTTCCTCTGGGGCAGCTCCAGCTGTTGGATGGAGTTCCTGTGATAGTAGGAAGGGTGTGAAGTCTTCCTGACTGTGAAGCACGGCCACAGCCTCCTTCCTCAGCCCCTCCAGCCTATCCACCACTCCAGAAGAGTATTAAAGGGTTTTGACAATTTGCATTGGTACCATGCAGGGATAGGAGGAACAGGGCAACCCTCACAGCCACAGCCCTTTCCTCATCTGCTGGTGTCTGACAAAAGCAAGAGCAGGATCCCAAGCTTGAACACAAAGCAAACAGTTTATGCATGTTGGGAGCTACTGCCCAGGGCATTTCCTGAAAACTCTGGCACTTGGGGAGCCCAGCAGGTTGAGCAAGAGTTGGCTGGAGAAAGCCTTACCTGAGGTAATCGTAGAGGCCATACATAGGCAGGAAGTCGATGTCTGTCAGAAAGACATACGGTGTCTGCGTGTTGGCCAAGGCCACGTTGCGCAGGAGGTTGATGGGGTAGAACTGCCCCTCCTTGTAGACAATGTGGTAGGCGACGTTGCGGCGAGCGCTCAGCACCTCCGAGGCCTGGGCATAGCGCAGGAATTGCTGCGCCTCGGCATCCGACATGTACAGCGCCAGGCTGATGGGCCCCGCCCAGTGCTTGCAGATGGCCTCCAGCATCTGTAACCTGGGAAGCAGAGGGCACGGCCTGAGCAGCAGACCTGCCCTGCAGCAGCTCCTGAGTCAAACCCAGAGAGAGCTGCGTGCCAATCGAGCCCAGTTCAGGAGGGAGCAGGAAGAACTGATGCTCTCAGCATGGGGTGTTGTTCCTCACTGCCAAATGCTGGTGTCAGAGTGATGAAATGAGATTCCCTGGCAGCTCCAAAGCTGTGGAGCCTGCCCAGAGGAGGGAGGTGGGTTCCAACCTCCCACCAGTCCTACTAGCAAGTACCTGTCCATGGAGAGCTGGGCCACGAGGGTGACATCGGTAGGATTGGGAAGAGCCAGGAACTCGTACTGCAGGAAAAACAGGTGGATGCGGTGCTGCATGAGGTGCTGCTGGCGGAAGTCATAGCAGGGATCATCCTCATCCAACTCCTCCAGCGCCTGCTGTAACTGCAATACCATGAAAGGTGAGGGAGAGCAGGAGCCCCAGGGAAGGCTACATGAGGTCTCTGCCTGCCCCATGTTCTGGGTTTAGGGGCAGAGTTGCAGGCAACCTCACCTGGTCCCTGGGTGGGCTGGGAAGACTGGCACAGCCAAAAAGCTCCCTGCGCAGCAGATTCCCATCATACTCCAAGAAGGTCAGGTAGAGGTTACGGAAGAACTCCACGTGCTTGTTCTTCACCCGCAGCTTCTTGGGCGAGTTCCAGTGGATCACCTGGGCAGTAGTGTGTCGACCAATGGAAGGGAAGTCAGCAGCTCCCCAGGCTCCCCAAGCCCTCACACCCCATGCTGACTCCCCTGGACTGCAAGTGCATGCACTGTCCTTCAGGACCTCCCCAGTCTCAAAGGAGACAACCCCACCCACCTTGAGATCTGAGAGCTCAGTGTAGCACTGCTCTGAGCGGGTGTGATCTGAGAGCTGCACGTTCCAGAAGCAGGGAAGTCGGTACACCAGGGATGGGTCCTGCTTGATCACTGCATTAAAGATATCCTAGGAGAGAGAACAGTGAGTGCATGGGTGGACAAGGAGGATCCCCTGTGCCAGCAGTGCCATGGGAATGCAGAAGAACTGACCGCCCCAAAGGAGGGACAGTTACCTGATCAGCCAGTGAGGTGGAGAGCATGCTCATGAGCTCCCGCTCCGCTGTCAGCCGCCACATCTGCTCCCAGCCCAGGCGACGCAGGCGGTCCAGCAGGAGCAGGATCACCCCTGAGTGCCAGGGGAGAGAGCACTGGGTCACCGAGAGAGCACCCAGCCACTATGAAGCTGAAGCACTGCATGCCTTCAGCCCCTGGGGCATGCCACTTCTCTGTGCCCGCCCACACAACCCAGGGATGCTATTGCTGTCCTCTCGTACCCACCACTCTCCTACTTTACCTCAGCCTCTCCCAGTCTCCCTGTGCCAAGTACCACCTCAGCTGGATGTGCCATGATGTTACACCTCCCACCCTGGCAGCCCACACTCACCTGTGTTGAACCCACGTCCCAGGGCCGGCCATGGTTTGTGGTTTTTCCACAGGTTGCCTAAGTACCAGTCACTTTGGTTCTCCACCAGCCCAATCACCTGCTTTTCTGAGGAAACAGAGGACATGGACAGAGTTCATCTTGCTGTCGGTTCGAAGTGCCCAGGCAAACCCACTAAGCTGGTGCTGTGGCAGGCAGGCACTGCCACCCTGAGCTCAGCATCCAAGGCCCTGCCAGGGCCCCAGGGGCACCGTGTTCTCACCAGAAAACTTCCCAAAGACAGCCCAGAGCTCAGCAATGTCGGTGGCAAAGGTGATGTCCGTGTCCAAGACGATGACCTTGGAGAGGTTGGAGGGCAGCGCCTTGGTAAGTGTCAGCTTCATCAGCCCATAGATGCCGGAGTAGTGCTTGTTGGGGATCCACGACACCTCTGGCTGCAAGGCAATGCACCTCAGGGCTGGGCCCTTCCCCTGCCCAGGCAGGACAGCTGTGTGTGCCCAGCACCCCATGTATAGGAGGCCAGCAACAGAAGGGTATGCAGAGCTGTGGAGCATTTTGTCCAGCCACCAGAACCCCCACATGGACCCCAGCGTCTCACTGGGGCATTCAGCTCTGCCACAGAGGCAATGCTACCCCAAGGAGCCTCCCCACCCCTCTGGTATCAGCCTTGTGCCCCCCTCTCAGCAGCACCAGCAACAAGCCCAGAGAGAGGAGGGGGTGAGCCAGGGACCAGTAAGAGAAAGTTTATCACCCCCCACTCATTTGTTCCTCTCTGCTGCTCCCCTCGACCCTCTGAGCACTGGCTTGGGACAGGGCAAAGGAAAGGCAAGCACCTGCCTTCAAGTCATCAGCGTTGTAGAAACTGACATGGACAGAAGGCACCATCCAGGACTGGAAGAGTGTCTGGAGGATTTGGTGGGCCACTGAGTCTGTGATGAAGTGAAAGTGGAGGGGGTTTTTCCTGCCAAGGGCAAACACAGCAACACTCAGAATCACAGCAGAATGAAGAGGATATGGTCCCCCACCCCTGCCAAGGGCGGACATCAGCTGAGGGGGAAAATTGAAAAAAAACAGCCCTCTGGGAGAAACAAATTCTCCTCTGAGGCATAACACAAGGGGTAGACAGAGGTCCTAGAGCCCCTCTGCTGCAGCACTGCCCTGCTGCAGCCTGCAGCAGCTCATCTGGGAACCCCAACCAGCGGGCCTCTAGCACAACATCTCCCCATTACCTGTGGAAGAGGATGGATTTCACCAGGGTGACCACGTCCCGGCTTGCATTGTGCCCAGCACACACAATCGCAACGTGCAGGAGCTGCCCAGAGACAAATGGCGCCTTTTGGAGACTGGACAGCCCCTCCTTGCAGGGGCTGCCAGCTTCTCCCTGGGACCACGCTACAGGGAAACTCTTAAAACCCAACCTTTCCCATGCAGAAGGAGCCCCAGAGAGAGGTGGGAATTCACTAGCTCAAAAGCGGGGACCAGGAGTCTTGCTGCCACTCCTCCTGCCTGGTCTCCTTCTCTGGAGAAGGAAGACACCCTCACCCACTGACTGTGGCCCACTGAGCACTGTGGAGAGCCAGAATGAGGCCCCAGCATGGCCAGAGCATAGGCAGGGCAGTGTCAGGTGAATTGCACATACATCCATGCTCCACAGGGTCCCAGCCTCCCATCCGACATTCCCCATGCACAATGGCACTGTGCTGGTGCCATCACCCACCTCACACTTGTGCACTGTCTGCTGCTTGGGGCAAGCTGTGCGGTTGCTCCTCTCGCCCCTGGGGGAGTCTCCATCCTCAGCAGAAGCCCCCCACTGCGGGCTGCCATCGCTGCCCTCCGCCTGAGCCTGGCTGAGCTGCAGCCGAAGCTGCTGATTCTCCTCCTCCACCCTGCGCACCCGTGAGGCAAGCGCCTCCTGCTCCACATCCCGGCTCGGCTGCTCGCCCAGACAGGGTGGCAGCAGGAGGAAGCGGCCATCTGTGGAAGAGACAGGGGCATGAAAAGCATGTGGCAAGACCAGGAGAGCCCAGGTGTGGATGGTGGGGCAGAGCACACCTCACAAATGCCCAGCCAACATCCCAGCTCTGCTCTCCTGATCTTCAGAGATGTCCCTGGAGATGTCCTCAAGTCAGATACACCTACAGCGACTTGCATGGCCACCACCCCAAGAGCAACCACCCCCAGGCCTAATCCCCCACTGCCCGCCCTCTGTTGAGGACTGTCCCTTGATCTGAGGAGGAAGAGACAGACTCACATTCCAGGCTGCCCACAAAGAGGTAGAGCCAGGAGAGGAGAATGGCCAAGGTCACCGTGGCAAGCAGCACCTTCAGCTTCATGCGCCAGGACCGCAACATGATGTGCTGGCAGGACACGGGCAACAAGGATCAGGTGGGCAGCCCGAATCCAGCTGGCCCTGGCATCCTAGAGCCTGTGAGGGACAGGGGAAAAGAGAGAGGTGTCACCAGTAGCCCACACCCAGATGTGTTGATATCACCCCAGCAGGACATCTTCCATCACCTGCTCCCTCCAGGACAGTGCCTGGGCAAGTGAAGCAGCGAAACAGACACCCGTTACCTCTCCAGACAGCACACTCCTGCCATGATGGAATATTTGCTCCCCCAGACTTGCCCCATCATCCTGCTAGGGCTGCAGAGCCTCAAACATGGAGCGAATGGGGGCAGTAAATTTCTCCAGGAAATTTCACCCCAGCTCAGTGCCTTGCTCCTTGCCCTCCCACAGGCCAAGGGCTCACGGAGTAGGAGAGAGGAAATGCTAAAAGGCCTCCCGAGCCGGGCGGCAGGTCCCGGGCGGGTCACGGAGCTTGCCCATGGGAGGAGCGCGGCCCACGCAGGGCCGGGGGGCTCAGGAAACTCCCGCACCCGAACGCCGTCGCCCGCCCACTTCGGAGGCAAAAGCCGAAACACTTCGGTGAAAGTCGCTCCCCGGCCCCACTGGGGCACACGGCGGCCGTTCCCGTCTCCTCACCCCGCCGCGGCTCCCACGCGTGCTACGCCGCTTCCATTCCGCCGCCGCCGGCGGGACGCTCCCCCGACGAGCAGAGCCCCGCTCCCCGCCCGGGACCCCGCGGAGCCAGGTGCCCGGGCAGACAGGGACCCCACGGGCAAGGGGACACCCGCCCGCCACCGCAGCCTGCCCTCGCTCTGCGCCCCTGCCCGCGGCTCTGCGCCCTCGGCGCAGCAACATCTGGAGGCTCAACAAAAGCTGCCGTCGGGGATGAATGGGCCGGATTAGGGTCTGCTCCCCCTGCACACACCCCGCTGTAGCCCATTGATGTGCAGATGCCCATGGGGCCGCGGGGGCTGGAGCCTGGGAGAGCACACACCCCCGCCCCCGACCCTGCCCGCGGCCCCTGGGGCCGGGTGCAAGCTCCCGCCCGCCAGAGGAATTACAGAGGGATGGCTCCATCCGCCCTCAGCGAGGGATATCCCGGCTCTACGAGGGCTGGGGCATGGCCAGCCCACGGGAGCATGGCCGCGCTAGCCCACTAGAGATGCAGCTGAGCTCCCGCGGCAGTAGGCACAGCCCCTGAGAGCTGCACCCCTTTTCCTAGCGGAGACGCTGTCCTGTTGGCATCACAGCTCCCTGCAAGGCAGGCCCGGCCTTGACCTGCTTTCGTGCTCTGTAGAGCAGGCCAAGCACAGGCATGGCAGGGGAGGGGGAGCTGACACATGGAGCACACCAGGCCCAGGCACCTTTTCTCTCGACCACAGCAATGGGCCATGCTGGATATGGAGAAGTCTCCACGTGCTGCTGCCAGCCTGCCTCCCATCCCACATGCCGAGCTCCATACAAAGTTGGAGGGCTGTCCGGTCCAGGCCAGGCTGGAGGGGGGGCATGGTGAGGAAAGGTCAGGGAGGTCAGACAGCACCCAGAATTCAGGGTAGCTGAAAGTGTCAGGGAAGCAACTTGAGCACAAAGAAAGAAGAGAGAAGGTGGTGGCACACAGCAGCACCCATCCTGCTCCCATTTGCCCACATGGACCCTCACTGCAGGAATGGTACTCTGTTCCCAGACTGCAAGTGAACACACTACTAGGATGGCAATCTTGGGGGACAGGACGGAACCAGCAGCAAGCCAGTTTCCAAAACCCCTCCCAGAGGCACCCAAGGATTCAATCCATGCCCCACCTCATAGCACCCCCACCCCTCCTGCCACCCCTTGTCCCGCTCCTCACCTGGCTGCCTGCCTTCCCCCCAAGGCACTGATTTCCTTACCTGCCTCTCGCCTCGCCTCCTCTTCACCGGCGCCTCCCAAGCCGGCTGGCAACCCACTGCTGCTGCTCCCTCCCGGGGCTGCCGTTCCCCGTCCTCCCTTTACTCCTCCCTTCTAGATCTGACACTTTCCCCCTCCTCCCCGCTCTCAAACACAAGCTCCCCCCGCACACCCCGCCGGCCCCCCTTTCAGAGAAAGAAAGAACAAACAAGAGATTAAATTCGCTTTCTACTCAAGAGCCCCCAGCGCCAGGGGCACAGAGTTGCCCAAAGTAAATTGGGAGGAATCCATCCTCCTTCCAGCTCCTTTCCCACTCCCAGGCCTCAATATTCCTCCTTTACTGAGAAAAAGGAAGTATCAGGATTATCTACCCCTGCCTAGCACCAGCATCCTCCATTACCAGGGCAGGTGCAGAAGGCTTTGTCCTCACGGAGAGATCTTTGGCGGTTTCCGGACGGCAGCAGAGCCCACCTGTTCTCCTCATGACTGGCAGAGGGGGGCTGCACGGCCAACCTGGGATGCAAGTACGGCGAGGGTGGGATGCAGACCTTGCTGCTACCCAGAGTGCAGAGATACTGGCCACTCTCAGAGCACTTGCCCCTCAACTGAGCAAAGTGCAAGCCCCACTGTAGATGTGAATGGGAAAGAACTGTCCCCCTGCTGTCTCATCCTTGCTCTGGCCCAGAAGAGCAGGGCTTCCTGAAAATCTGCAGTGCTCAACCAGGCCTGCCCAGTGCACCAGGAGTGAGCAGGATGGTGGAAGGAGGAGCAGGAGGCCGGGGCTGGGAATGCTAACTATGCAGAGAGAGACTCTACCTGCAGCTCCCCCCGCGCCGGCCCCGGGGCTGGAGCTGAAGGAGAAGCCCCTGCCGGGGTGCCCAGTGCCGCGGGCGCCTGGAGGAGGCCGGGGGTGGCGGGAGGAGGCCGGGAGCAGGCCGGGAGCGGCAGCAGGCAGAGGGGCTGGGATGCAGAGCGCCTGCACAGCACTCCCGCTGCGATGTAAATTCCCCCCGCCCCAGAGCCCCCGGCGAGGCGAGGCGGGCCCCGGCCTGCCCGCGCAGCCACAGCAGCACCTGCAGGGCCAGGGGCAGGGCGGGACTGCGCCCGGGCAGCAGCCACATCCCTGCCCCGGGAGGCACGCTTACCTCCCGCTCGGGCAGCTCCTGCTTGCCCTTGCAGAGCCCCTGGTGCAACAGGCAGCGGCTCCTCAGCAGCTCCTTCTGCCCAGCCCAGCCCTGCCCCGGCAGGGAGAGGAAAGGCCCGGGCTGCCCTGCTGCTCCTCTGAGCCAGCGGCTCCCCGGGACTGGAATTCTTCCCTTTGCTCCCTCAGCAGCCCCGGGGCACATGCTCAGCCCCCGGGACCGTCCCGCCCCTGCCCCGAGGTATCCATCATGTGCTCCAGCTGAGGCAGTGGCCACGCAGGGCTTGCCCATGCTTTGGGAGCAGTCCAGACCTCCTGCAGCCCGCTGCCTACAGTGCTGCTCCGGGAGAGGAAGCTGTCTCCTGCTCCAGCTGACCTCCACAGCGTCTTCACATGCTTTTCCTGGCCAACACACCTTGCTTGCTCCCAGAAAAAAGAAGAAAGCTAGTGCATTGAGACCCAGCCAGATCCTCTCAAGTCAGGGCAGGAACAGGTGGGCTGCTGGGGAACATAGGCACGGCAGGGGCATTTTTAGGATGGGGATGGAGGGAAGATGGCAAGCCAGAAGGCAGCTACACAGCCTCTCCTCCTCTGTGAAACATTAAAGGCACAGCAAGCAGAGGGCAAGGTTGGAAGCAGCTCCTTGGCAAGGGGCACAGTGGGTAGCAGCAGCCATGGCACAGCGCGCAAGCCTCCCGGCTCTACCCATCCCTGCAGTCATGGCACTGGGTCTCTCCGCCCTCCCTCCTCAGTCTCCTTGCTCACCAGACAAGCGCAGCCAGCAGTAAGACGAGAGGTTTCCCAATAATGCCGGCTTCCAGCCCCAGCGCGGGTGCGGGGCAGAAGTGCTGTTCACAGCAGGTTATCCTCCCTCCCCCACATTCTTCCCAGGAGCAGGCAGCTCCTGCTTCAGGAGGGATCAGGGGACGCAGCCAATGGGACAGAAAAAGCACCAATGTCCCCTCTCTCGCTGGAAAAAGCTGACAGCAGATACCAGGGAAGGGGTAGGCAGGACCCAGGTCTTGTCTCATGCCTGGGAGTGCACCCTGCCTCCAATGACAACAGGGCAATGGCCAGGGGACAGGGAATGTCATGCCAGCAGAGCTGGGCAGCTGCACAAACACCACTGCATGCTCACAGCAACCTCTGAGGTGTGGGCAGGAGCCCAAAGCTGGCTACCTGCCAGCCACCCCTCCATGCATAAGCAACCTTCATTCCTGGGAAAGTGCACCCACTTTGCTTGCCCCAGACTATCCCCAGGAGCTGCCCATGTGCTGGTACCCCACTCCTCCAAGATCCACTCTTTTTGTAGATCTCCTCTTCTTGTAGGCCACATCGCTCAGCCTGAATGGCCTTCGCTCTCTACGGCTCAGTAATAATCAGGTGTCCAGTTAATGTTTAGGGAGAGCTGGCAGTGGGAATTTTACCATCATATTACCATCCTCCAGCCCTGCAAGCACAGAGGGGAGCAGCCCTGTTTTCCCACAGCACCACAACTGGCAGCAAGGCCCTTGGAAGGATGGGTATCTTAACCTTCTAGAGCTAATGTGCACCTGCAGAGGAATGCTGAAGCACAACTACACTGTCTGTGGGTCCCAAGCCAGAGGCCTGAAGAGGCACAGGGACAGCCCCAGGCTTGCTGGTCCCTCTACTGCCTCCCCACCAGGCATTAGAAGAGAAGAGGTAGCCTGGCTGTTCCCAGTAAAGAGCTGTAGGGCAGCCAGGACAGAAGTGATTTCATGGAGCTATGCTGCCTGTTGTCTTACCTAGCTGTAGGTGACAAAAACTGCAAATTCCTCTCCCAAGTCTTGTTTTTGGAATAGTGACAGCTTAGCCAACCTGCTTAGACTGCCTCAGTAGAAGCCCAACACAACAGCTTCCCAGGTTTGCAGAAGGTGAGAAAGGGCCCAAAAGCTGTGACAAGAGCTGCACAGCCAGACTGGCAAGTCAGAAAAGGCACCACACTTTGAAGAGAGGAAACTGGGAACAATCACTTTTGCTCTTACAAAGAGATGGGAGGGGACAGGCTGGTTCCTCATTCAGCAGATCACCTTTAAAGCGTGTACTGCAGCACCCATCTGCCAAAGTGCCTTATGATTCAGGGTCATGTCTCACTCCCCATGCCTGAAATGCCGCCACAAGAGGCGAGCTGTGCCAGCCAGCAGATACCACACAGGCAGTGCAGAGCAGGATAGCTGCAGGAATTTACAGAGGCGGAATGGAATTTGGCCAGGAGAGCAGGATTAAAACCCCATGCTCCGGATTACCATGCCGTCCCTCCCTCCCTCCCCAGTCTTAAGATAAGCAAACCCGAAGTGAGAGTTTCACTTTTGTATTTCCCTGGAAAGAGTAACCTGTGGCAAAACAGCCTTTATGTCCTAGAGGTGGGATCAAGCAGCACCCAGAGTTGGATACCAGCATATACTGTAAAAGAACAAAGTATCCTCATCTCCCCACTGCGCCCAAACACCACCAAACTGCAGAGAAAACCCCAGAAAGGATTCTCCTGAGACAACAGGCAGCTGTGCCTCAGTTACAGCTCATTCTCTAACATCAAACTCTCCTCAGGCCCATAAGATTATCACACACACACTTCTGCTACTCTGAGTTCAGTTTTTTATTCTGCAAAGGTCATACTGAAAAGCCACCTTCCTCTCTGGCAGAACCACAGCGCTGGGGGAACAGGAGCTAAAAATCTCTGAAGGGCATTGAAGCTCCAAGCTTGGCTGAAGCAGGGACTTTTGTCACCAGACTGTTTCCTTGTTTCCAGAGGAAACAGGCAAGCTCAGGCTGGGTCTGACACAGGAATGCCTTGCAGCTTACCTCTCCATGTCTGAAACCCAGGAATATATTGGGGGAGCAACTCCTGTTGGCAACTCCTCCAATGACAAGGCCCTGCTAGACAGTCTGCTTTTGCAGTCTCCCTGCCTGCAGCCAGGCACTGGGTTCAGAGCTGACCAGCAGAGCCCTAGACACAGAGGGCATGCAGGGCACATGTGGGGACACCAGTGCCACAGCTGAGTGTGGAAGTGTGGCGTAGGAGGCTTAAGCCTACCAGACATCCTGCAGTGCTTACAAGCTGGGCAGCTGCATTTTGCCACAACTCTCAGGCAAACTAAAGGGGACCACCCAGATAGCAACACAGCCCCAAGTGCTCCCACTCCTCTTAAGCCCCAGAAGAAACTGGAAGGTTCCAGCTGACAATAGCCCTCAACCACATCTGTGGAGACACTAGGGCAGCAGAGAGCAGGATGCTGGTTTGCACTCCTCTCTGTGTGTGCTGCATTTGCCTCTCACTACAGTAGGAAAAGAGCAGGATAGACTTTGACGGCTTGTGTGTAAGCCAAGCTGCAGCACACTGGACACACTTCTCAGGACATGCCACCCAGACATGCCAACACTACCAGCAGGGTATCACGTCAGGCTAGAAGGAAAGATTACCTCTCAGGGCCAAATCACTCCCTGCCAGCAGGAAGACCTTCACCCAAAGGCTGTCGAACCCTTCAGCTGGACATGGCTCTGGAGCAGCTCACCTTCCCCCAGCACTCAGCTAGCCCCATGACCACAGTGCCAGGCTCAGGGTGAGGAAGCACCCTGCATGTCCATGGTGGTCCATTAGTTTCCCACTTGAGCCCATTTCCTGCACAGCCTGGTGGGATAACTAGTGCTGCTCCAGCCTGGCACCTGGAGGTGACCCCAGTGCCTCCTCCGACCATGAGACCTTGCCAATGTTCTGCTGAGACCCCCAGGAAACACACAGAAGAGGTAAGTGTCTAACACACTGCTTCCAGCTTTACCTCCCTGGACTACAAGTTGTTTGATGCTAAGAAGATACTCAGCAGATGAAGTATCAACACCACTGACTGGTCTTTTTCTGGACCTGGTGAAGCACAAGCCTAACTGAGGACAGACACAGAGGCTACACAGTCCTGGATCAAATCTCATCCACATGCCTCCCTGGCCAACATGGCTGGGCACAGGAGGGACCAGGCCTGGGCATTGCACAGGAACATTACACATCAGGAGCACCCCAACTGCCTCTTGAAACAGGAGCAGCATTGGGGCTGATCTCCAGCTCCCTTCCTCTCTGATGGGATTAGGTTTCTATCTGCATTTTTGCTGACATCTGTGCTGCAGCTAATGGCCAGCTCTGAATCCATTAGGTTCACTGTGTCCTGGTCTCCGGATGTGCTCTGGGCATCAATACCTGTTCACCCCAGTCATTTCCTAACACTTTCACTGCTGCAGGCTTGCAGCAGTTCCTGGGGTCACAGCTGAGCAGGGTGAGCAGCCAGGAGCTCCAACTTTTATCCAAGTCAGCCTGCAGCAAGCCCTCCAGCAGCTCCAGCTATGCCATCAGCACAGCTGGAACACCCAGCAGGCATCATGCCCATACAGCAAGGGGTGGGAATTCCATTCTGTGCATTACTGACACCCCAAGTTTCCAGCTAGCAGAGCCCATGGGTAGTAACCCCATGTCCCAAATCTCCCTTTTCTCTTGAAATGCTCTTGAACATCCTACATCAGGAAATGCTCCCTGGTGGGACAGGGGAGACCATATCCCAGCACAACAGGCCAAATCTACCCCCTACACGTTTGTCTAGTCTGCATCACCTCGGGCAAAATTAATTAGGTTAATTACAGCAAAAAAGGAGACAAAGGGACTCCAACAACCCCAAATTGGCACTCTACCTGGAAAAGCTCACAAGAGCTATGACACCATCCACCTCTGGGGAGGTGCCAGGGGCATGGCTGTGAGCCAAGCTGTCAGGTGCCTGTCGTGCATTGTCACCAGCAGAACAGGGTAAGTGTTTTCGGCTGAATAGTTATTGATTGAAAACTGCAGTTTCCAGACAGCTTGGAGCTATTTGCTCCTTCACTACAAGTTTTGGACAAGAACAAAATGCTTTGTTTTCCAAGGAAAAAAGTCTAATTTCGCATTGTTTTGTTTGTAATTGAGCTGCAGTACATTTAAAAGAAAAGATACAGGGTCTCTCAGATTCGTGTGTGTTGAGTTTTTTTCCCTGCAGCTTTTCATTTTGGGCACTAAATCAAGCAATTAATTATTTGTCCAGCTCTGCTCTCCAGGCAAGCTGAGAGCATCCTGAGCCAAAGGGCCAAAGCAACTCTGCCTGAGCAACAGCGCTGAGGAGGGTGTTGACTTTTTTTGTGCTGCAGGCTCCTTTCAGGCCTTAGCTGGAGCTCCCTTGGGGTTAGCAAACACTCGCCTGGGGGGAGGAGAGCAGGGCTCTGTGCAAGGAACAGCAGCTACCCCACCACAAGGGATCCACCTCCCCCAGTGGGCAGCAGTTCAGGATACACAAGGTCACTGTCACTGCTTGGAGGACATGCTAGGAGAAAGGCTTCTCATGCGAACTGCCCAGCACAGTCATAGAATATCCTGAGTTGGAAGGGACCCACAAGGATTATGAAGTCCAACTCCCAGCTCAGCACAGGGAAACCTCAAAAATCACACCATGTGCCTGAGCATTGCCCATAAGCTTGAAATCTGTCAGGCTTGGTGCTGTGACCACTTTCCTGGGGAACTGGTTCCAGTGCCCACCCACCCTCTGGGTTTTTCCTAATAACCAACCTAATCCTCTGCTGATACAGTTTCATACCACTGGCTCATGAGACCCTAGTCCCTTACCAGTCCTGCTAGTATCTGCCACTGGAGCAATTCTTCCAAATTCCATCTCTCACAATGCCAAACTCTAGTCCAGCAGCCAGGCACACACAAGGCACTGACAAAGAAAGGCAATCCCTTCACTTCTTCTGTGTGAAAAGCAGCTGAGCTCACAGATGCAGCCTGGTGCCTCTTCCACAAAGGACTGGCCCAAACTGGGAACTGTGCTCAAGCAGCCACTCCTGTATCTTCCCTGCCCAGAGCTATTCCTGGCACCAATGCCCTCAGTGCCCAAGAGAGGCTGAAAGCAGAGCTCGTCCACACTGGAATGGAACAACTGCACTATAAATAGCAAACCAGAATGGCTCAGGACAGGCTCTAAAAAACCCAAGCAGCAATAGTACCATCCACTCATGGTGCCCTGGGCATTTTCTAAGACCTGAAGTGATTCTGAGCTACAGAGAAGCTTGCACATTGCCAAGAGGCTTTGACAACACTGTGGAGAAAAAACTGCTGTCCAGGCTGACAAAATTTACCTGCAAAAAAGCAAATAGGGCATCTTGCAAACTGGAAATGAGGTAGTGACTGATGGCGGGGAAGAAAAGGAGGGGAAGTGGATCCCAGAGGGGAGGCAGTTCCCAAAGCCAGGCAGTGGAAAGGAAAATACTGCCAACATCCAAACTCCTTAATGAACATTCCCAGCCATCCTCCCCTCCTGCAGCTCCTTGTGTTCCCATCCCTGGGGCTTCTCATGCTGCTGAGCTAAACCTTGAACTTGCACACCAAAGGACAAAGGCAGGGAAGAAACAGCACAGCTCAACTCAACCAAGCAGCTGATGAGTGGCTGAGGACAAAAGCTCATGTCTTCTGCAATCCACAGCAACCTCTGTGTAGCACCCAGCATGCACCAGGAGTGGGACAGAGGCATAAAAGCTCAGACCATCCTGTGACTATCAGGTCTTCCAGGATGCTTCCAGGAAGAGTCTTATCCTTCCCACCACACTCATCCTCACTACTCCCTCTTCTGTGCTGGTACCTCCATCTGGATCCATAAATACTCCACTTTCCCCTTCTCACCGACACCATATGTCCTATAAAGGGATCTCAGCCTCCACAGAAGAGAATACAACTGGCCTCATGCAGCACTGCCAGGCACTAGCCTCCTACTCTCATCAGGGAGCTCTGCTCTTTCAGCAGTGCTGCAGCATGGCTCACTTGGGCATACACTGGGAATAAGTGCACAGAAGAGACTGCTGGGAAACTGGGAGAGGGTTGCCTGCACAGGGAAGGCACAGACATGAACCAAATCATCCAGCATATAAACACACATGCACACCCACACAGGGAAGCAGTTGCTTCCTCTGGCAGAAAGGTTATTTTGTCAGAATAGGAAGACGGCACTCAAAAAGCCCAAAAGAAAAACACCAAACCCCTGCCTTATTGCTCCTTGAGCACCAAAACCAGACACAAAAAGCAAAGATAGCCAGGGCTGACTACAAACCCACCTTGAGAATTCTGTAAGCCCACAGTTCACTTTGCTTCTCCCTCATAGCTCTCCTGTCACCCTTCGCCCTTCCTCAGCACAGCAAGCAGGAAGAAAGGTAGAGGTCTCAAGTTTGGCCAAGTTTCCACTCAGGGAACAGAAGCTTGATAACAGGCTGGACAGGATGTGAGCACTCATTGAGGAAGAGGATTAGTAACCCCTTAATCTGCACAATTTGGAGTCTAAGCACTTTACTCTGCTCTCTAATTAAACCATGGAGTGCAAAGATTGCCAGAAGGTAAAGAACAAGGAGAAAAAAGGAAAGGAAAGAAGAAGCTGTGGCTTAAAGGCTGTTCCTTGTGGCTTAAATGCAGTGAGGGGGGTGTCACTAGCAGGGATGTATTTCACCTCAAGTGCTTTATACTGGGGCTGTTGAGCATTCTGTTGCCTTCCCTGATCCAATCTAAGGGAGGGTTGAGGGCAGAATGAAGGGGAAATTGCATGATGGCCTGGGGATCACAAAGGAGGAAGCAAGTGGATTCATCAGACTGCACTAAGTTTTACCTGTGGCAGCTTCGTCTGGCCGTGACTCCCCTCCAGAGTCTCCTGCCTCCTGGGAAACAATGTGAGTGCCAGAGTACATTTGTCTCCACTTCACGCACCTGCCTGCACAAAAGGGCCTTGTTCCAGCACTTATCTGGCTCCAAGGTGGGGAGGGGCCCAGTGCCTCATTGCCCTGGCAGCCAGGCAGGACATTCAGCTCCATGCCGGGCTCCTTTGGATCTGCCTGGCAGGAGAAAATTTCCTGACTCAGGTAAAGAGGGAAGCATTTTACCACAGCCCATGACAGACAAAGCAGTTCAAATAATGTCCTGCTTCCCTCCAGCTGTGCTCAGGCACACATGCCCATGCAGAGTAGGCAGCAAGCCTAAGGCTTCAGAAGCTACCTGAGCAGTGAGGATAGGAGCCCCACAGCACAGCACGTGGAGAAAGGCAGCTCGTGCCAGAGCTGGGAACAGAAGTGCCAAGGAATGGCCTCACCCCCCGAAATGCTCTGCCACCAGCTCTGCCCCACCAGACCAAGTCAGTGGGGTGCATGTGTGCAGGGGCAGCCTGTCACTCCAGCATCCCTCTCTTCCCTCACTCCTATTCTTTGGAATTCCTCTCCTCTGTTTGCTTTGTTTCAGACCTCAATGAACAGGAAGAAAAGGGAAGGAGTCTTGACAAATCCGATCAAGGCGCAGACACGCCGAGGCTCCCTCCTGCTGGCATACCAAGCGCTGCACTAATGAGGGGTCGGGAGAGAGAGGTGGTCACTGAGAACAGTGGCCCCAAAGAAACACTTGATGTAAAGGACAGAGGGAAAAGAAACTGCTAGGACAGAACAATGCCAGCACAAGCACCCAGCCTTCAGAAGAGGGTATTCCCATTTTCCCTGGCTCAGAGAGCTTGCTCCAGCTCCTCAGTCCAGGTCCCAGGGACTTACTGCCCACGACAAAAGAAACAAGCAATAGACCATAGTAGTGTTTGGGGAGAAGGATCCAGACATGCACACTCAGGTGAACAGCCACAGAGATGGGATCACACTTTTAAATAAAGGATTCATGTGGAAAATCTGGTCCTTCCCTCTAGAGAACTGGGCTATGGGAGCTTACAAGTGCCAGTGCTCTCTCCAGAACCTCCCACAGGTCCCAAATACTCACAGAGTCAAGCCCTTCTGCCATGCAATTATCCCCTGTTTACTGATTTAGAAGTACTAAAACAACCATATGTAAACGATCTACTTAACACACATGATAACTAACCTTTGAAGGCTGCCAATGCTGCAGGAGGAGCTAGGAACAGCTGGAGAAGTTTGCAGGGCTTGCTGGTGCCTGTAAAGACCCCCTCTAACCAAGGATTTTCAGCTTGAAGGGCAGATAAGACATCTCAGCTGTACTTGAGAGTTTTGGAGCTTGCTGTCACCTGAAACCCAAAAGACAGTCACGTGAAGAGCTACTGCATAAGAGAGCTCTGAGGACAGGCTCCTGCACATCCAAGAGTCATAGATAAGAGCACCCAACCCCTTGGTCCTGTCCCTCTCCTCCAGCCTGTCACAAAGCATGGCTCAGTGTTACCCAAGGCTACCCAGCCAGTCCATGGAAGAATGACTACCTGCATGCTGCACGTCCCTAGTCCCAGATTACTGCACTGTCCTTAGCACATCCCCCACCCACACAAGGAGGACTGTACACGTGTCCCCAGAACTGCTGGCCAAGCCACAACCACCATGTTCCATCACAACACACACGAGTCCTCACACCAATCCTTCAGCAGAACAAGGAGCTGGGGGAGGGATGCAAGTTCTCTGCCCCCCCCCAAACGTGATAGCAGCAGCAAGTGTCTAACTTGTGAGGCAATAAAGGGATTAACTATCTTGTCGAGTAACCTGAGCCCTATGACATGCCCTGGGCAGGCCCAAAATGGCAGTTAGGACAGTGTATCCAAATAAATGCACACAGGGAGAAAGAAGGGGTAAAGGGAGAGGAGAGAGCAGGCAAAAAACACCACACAACTTGTGCGGAAGAGAGCAGAGCAGTCTGCACATGTTACTCCTCCTCAGAGGAAATCCTCTTGCTCTGCTGGGATCTTGCCAGGGCACACCTTTCCTCCAACTCCCACAGATTTGGGCACACACATTCCACAACTGCAGGATGAAACAGATAAGCCCTTCTCCCAGGAGGCTAGAAGGATTATTATCTCCTTACCAGGAGAAAGCCCAAAAGAGAAGCACAGACACACAAATACGCTGGGGCAAAGGAATTGGAGAAAAATTGGGAGTTTTGTTTTAAAGACCCTCTATCCACACATCATTGCTCTAAGATGCAGCAGGAGCAGGACCTTAAAAGAAGGTAAAAACCTGCTAAAAGCATGTGTCTGGTCTGTCCCACCTGTTCTAAAAGCCCAGAGAAACAAGTGTACAGTGTGCTGTATTCCTGCACCTCTCTAGTCACAGCAAACCCCAGGGTAGCCTGGCACAGCATAATATGACAGAAGGGAGGCGACATCAATCCTAACAAGGGTTGGAAATAAAAAATAGTAACAACAGCTGCTACCTGAACAGTGAAATCCAGCAATTCTAAGAGTGAAGTACAGCACTGCACTGCTCAGCAAAACCCTCCTTCAGCAACAAGGCCAAACACTACAGCTTTGTGAATCTCCCTCAGATTTTGGCTACAAGGTGGTAGCCAGTGAGAGAGTACAGGTATGGACCCTACGGCACAGGTCAGTAAACAGACATCTGTCTCCTCCATCATCCCCACTCTTTGTCTTGATCAGTCAGCTCCCACCTCCGACCAAAGAGGTCTAAGAGGGGAAACTCAAGGATGGATACTTCTGGAGCAGTAGGAACAGGATATGAACCAGGGTGCTAAACCCTGGCACACACCCCACAACCCTCACCCTGGTGCTACTGAAGCTTTACGTTTCCAGGGAACAGTTCAGCAGGTAAGAGCCAAGTGTCTCCACCTGGGCCAGGAAGCAAAAGCTGCTGGCAACAACACTGAGTACTTTCAATAGCAAAGAGCTGGAAAAGCAAAGGCCCCTTCAGCAGAGCTAATACTGAGTGGGGAGACCCAGATATGTGCCTGCCACACACAGCAGCGCCGTCCACTGGGATGCACCACAGCATGGCCACCAGTACCACTGGGACAGCAGAGTTCCCATTCACACATGGCAGGAGCCTCATCTCCAGGGTGGAGCCCACATCATACACTGCAACCCAGCCACTAGCAGTTATTTACACAGTGCTACACACAGGACTTGAAAGATCTGCAGCATGGTGGAACCGACCTCCAGGTCTGTGGCCTTCTCCAGGTGGGTCAGGGGAGCATAGGGTGATGGTGGAGGAAAGGAAGGTCAGAAACCACAAGCAGTTGCCCCTCACACACCCAAAAGGAGCTGTAGTGCCCTCTCCCTCAGGGCCCAGTTGTATCTCTCCCTTGGAGCATTTCCATCAACTCAGGCCACCAGAGAACTCCACGTCCAAAAGTTTTTTCCAACTGCATCACATGGTTATTAAAAGACATGGCCTCTCCCCTTCAGCCTTTGGCACAGGCAAATTTGAGTATTACAGGACAGACTGCACATTGCTGATGAATCAGGGAAGAGAGTTATCCAAGTAACAATCTGTGGCTCTAAATGGCTTTCTGGAAAAGGCATCTGGAGGCAGGAGGCAGTCAGTATCTCGCAGCAGGGCTCTGCACACATTGCCAGACATATTGCTCCTCCTGGGAAGCCAAAAAGAGTCTTTCTCCAGAGATGCCAAATCTGAGCTAAGCTGAGAAGGGCAGGGGCACCCTAACAGAGAACAGCAACAAAATGCCTCCAAGTCAAAACACACATTAAAAGGCCCCTTAAGCTTGTTTGACCTAGGTTTTCCTTCCCGTCAGACTACTGCTTCAAGTAACAGACCCATCGGCAACACTTCAGGAACTTAGGTACTATACCACCAACTTCCCCTGCCAGCTGTTGCCTTTCTGGACCCCAGGAGGGCTGTCCAAAATCAGCGGTACAAGCTGCCACTACCAGCATTGCCATGCTCAGAGCCTGGTGTGCTTCATTGCCCTCGTCCTCCTATTTGGACAGAGATTTGGAGCTCTCCTGAAAGGTGTTGGCCTTCCATTCTAGGTAGGGTTCATGTAACAGGGACTAAAATACTCCCTCGGCATTCTTCTGTCTACAGGTTATTTGGAGCAAGTCACAATTTATCCCTAGCTATCCCAAAGTATTGGCTGAGCTCATCCAGAAGCAAAGAGAATACATTGCCAGACCATGGTGTGAGAGCTGAGAAGGGCAGGAAGGGATAGCCTATGGAGACAAGGGCCAGAAAGGTCCTCTCATTCTTCACCACAACTGCTCAATTTCAACCACAACCAAGAAGATCCACATCCCTGACCCCACACTGCCAGGCTACTTCCCTTCTGGCAGTGGACAGTCAGCAGGAAGACAAGGTTAGGGAGAATATCCTCTTCCCACCCCAACTACCCGTCTCCCAAGACACAGCCAAGCATCAGTACACTGAGTCTATTCTCCCACATCCTGCTCCCCAGATCCAACCCTAGCAGGTACTGTATGAAAACATCCTCATTTACCCCAGCACTCTGAAAGATGCAGTTTGAGGCTTATTTAGGATGAACTGCCTTATACCCACCACAGTGCTGCACCTGGAGTCAGGCTTCCCAGAAACAGTGTGATCTCATGGATATGAGCAAAGAATGAGACACCGGCAGCCAAGCAAGGTGGACTTCAGCACTGTACCCATGGATGGGCTGGCAGAATGTTTGCTTTTTTTTTTGGTTTGCTTCTTTTCGTTCCATTAGTGCTGAGCCTGCACCCCTCATCATCAGAGCACTGGAAGTATTTGGCCTCGGTTACAGCCAGCGGATTTCCAGTAAGAATAAAGCCTCAGCAACCAGACTGACAGTAAGCACTAAAGAAAGAGCTGCTCCGAGATCATTCCAGGCACAGTCACATGAGAAACTAGTCCCTCAACCTGGCATTTCACCTCCTACACTCCTGCCACCACCCACGCCATGGACACCATAAACCAAAGCAATTTAAGTCTTGCCCAGACTCATGGACTTGCTGCTGCACTGAGGAGCTGCCCATCCTACAGTGCTCCCTTGCAGCATATTTACCATAAAAAGGCAGCATGATGCTATTGAAACTGTCCTCCAAACTCACTCACTGCAGGCAGGAGATGAACAGAAGGGGACATGACATGGGGTGGGACAGAGGTTGGGTGCAAGGGGTGAAGAGGAAGCATCTGCTAAAATGCTTCTTACTCAGGGACAGAATCTAGCTGTGCTGTTCAGAGTAGCCCAAGGACTTTGTGCATCAAACTTCACCTCTGGCTGAAGACAAGGTGTCTTTGGCAGTTTCCTAGGCAGCCGGCTCTCAGATTGCTGTCTGGCAGAGCTAGAGCTTCTCCTTGAAGGAGAGCAGCTAAGGCAGCCTGCACTGGATATGCCCCTAGAGTCACCAGCAGCACACACCTACCCCAGCAAGCTGTGCTGGAGACCTCTGTCAAAGGCTGCGGATGCTATCTCACCCGCCTTCACACTTACACTAGCAGCCCAGCCACCGTGAAATTCACAGAATCTCGCAGGTAGCGCCGCATGTGAATGGAAAGTTGGGTCTAATCCATGTGATTCTGACTAAAAAGGTTTGTTTAGCGCCAGACTGCTTGCCAGCGGTATCTCGTGCCCTTTTTGAACTCAGCCTGCTGGAAAACAAACCCTCGGGGGAAGAGGAGAGATCAGGAAGGATAAAGTGCCTGCCCATGCAACTGTAATTCCCGCCGAGGAAGCCGCAGGCACACACTGTGCCCATTGTGCGGAGGTAACCGGACAGGAGGAAGGAGGGGCTGCTCGGCCCAGCTCTGTGCGCACCCGAGAAGCCACGAAGCGCCTCCTGGCCCAGGGGCATGGCCGATCTTTGCCCCGGGCAGCGTGCGGGGCCAGGCCCGGCTGCGGGCAGAGGCGCTGGCCGGCAGCCTCGGCTGAGCGGGAGGCAGAGCCAGGGCAGGGCACACGGAGGGAGGCCGCGGGAGCGGGCACGGGCTGGAGCCACTTCTGCAACAGGCTGCAGCCAGGCGGGCTCCGCGCCTCCTCCGCCTGCGAAAGGGGACACCCGTTCCACTGCGGAAACACCGAGCACGGCGGGGGCTGAGCGAGTCCCGCGTGGGCTATCGGAGCTCCTACCGCACGGCCCGACACCGCCCTTCTGCTCCCCGCTCTGCTCCCCCCGGCCCCGGGCGGGGACAGACACTGCCACGCACGGACGCGAGGGTGAAAGCCCCCATCCCCGAGACCCCCGACCTTTCCCAGTGCCCGGAACAGCGCCTCCCCCTGCTCCGCACCCAGCAAGCGGGCACGGGCCGTTCAGCGCCGAGCGGAGCGGGGCTGTCCCTGCCAGCTCGGTCACGCCTCACCCTTCCCCGCGCAGAGCCCTCGCCAGGTGCAGAGCGAGGCTTCCCACTGCCGGGCAAGCAGCGACCCGGGTGCCCATAGGAGCCGCCCCGGGGGCACCGGCCCTCCCGGCTGGGACAGGGGGTGCCGAACGCCGCTCCCCGGCGGGTGACGGAGGGGCAGGCGCCGCTCCCGGCGCCCGGTCTCGTTCCCGAGCGCCACCGGGAACTTTTTACCGGTGCCGCAGCCACCCCCGGCAGCTCCCCCGAGCAGCCCCCGACGGGCTGCCGGTACCCCACACACCGCCCCGCGGAGCGCCAGACCCCCGCGAGGGGAGATCCCCGCCCGCCGCAATGCTCGAGGAATGTCCCCTTCCCGGAGCCCCCCAAAACTGGCCGCACTCTCGCTCCTCACCCTGCGGCAACCGCGTCCCCGCTCGGGACACCCCCAGCCCTCGTGCCGCCGCCCCAGCCCGCCCTCACCTGCCCGGCTGCCGCCGCCGCTCCTTTAAACCCCCGCCCCGCCGCCCATCGCTCGCTCGGCGCTCGGCGCCGCTCGGCTGGTCGGGGCGGGGCGCGGCGGGGGCGGCCCCGGAAGCAGCGCGGCGGCGGCGCTATGGCGGCGGTGACGGCAGCCCCGGCCCGTGCCCGCGGAGCCGGCCCGGTGTGGCGGCTGCGCCTGCTGTGCCAGCGCTACCAGGAGTACGTGAGGCGGCACCCGGCCGCCACGGCCCAGCTGGAGGGCACCGTGCGGGGGCTCTCCTACCTGCTGCCAGGTGCGGGAGCGGGGAGGCGGACGGACCTTCGTCCCTCCGGCCGGGGTCTGGGCCGGGGACTGCGGGCACCGGGGCCCAGCGGGCAGCGGGAGCTCTCCCGGCGCCGGGCGCTCTCTGTAGCCGCTCTCTTCCCTTCGCAGGTCGCTTCTCGGACTCACACGCGCTGTCGGAGCTGGGTAGGTGGGCAGAGGGGCCGGGGCCGGTGCTGTGCCCTTGCCCGGGTGCATGCGGGGCCGCTTCTCGGGCCCTGCTTGTGTCCATGACTGGCTGCATCCTCCGGGAGCTCCTGGGAGCTCCGTGTCCTGCTGCCCTCCTTCCCTCATCCCCTGCCGGAGACAGAGGCAGCAGGGCCGGTTTGGCTTGCCTTCTGTGCGTCCATTCTGCGGTGTTCTCTTCCTTTTCCAGTGTACTCAGCCTCCAACCTCCTAGTGCTGTTAAACGACTGGATTCTCCGAAAGGACCTGCAGCAAAGCTTGCCAGCGGTAAGGCTGGAGAATGTGGGAGGAGGATTTGGGACATATGCTGTACTCCTTGCAGGAGCTTTCAGGGAGTGTCTGTAGAAACTTGACAGGTCTTTGCTGTGGCCTTTCTTCGTGGTCAGGTATGGAGAAGCCAGAGGCAACCTCTGAATGCAAGTAAAACAGCAGCCTTGCCCCGTGGCTCCTGGCTTGGAGCTGTGGCTGGAGCACTCCCTGGACCACAGAAATCAGGCCCTGACTTGCACCAGGAGCTCCGCTGGCTTTTTTAAGAAGCTCAGAACTTGAGCTAGGTAGAGGTGTTGATGAATAAAGCATTGCTGTTTACGTAGCAGTGGCTCTGGAGCACTGAAGCTCTGATTCCATCCCTCAGACTCTTCCTTTGCATATTCTATTGAGTAAAACACATGTAAGTGCCTTGGTGCGGTGTCTCTATTGCATGAACCCTAGGCTGCCTCCCAGCGTTGTTGGGCCCTTTGGAGAATGGGAAGGAGGGTGTTTTTTTCCAGACAAGCCTCTTCTGTTACAAGCTTGCCCAGTGTGTGGGTTGGGTGTAGGCAGTTCTGTGCATGGAGCATCAGGTGTACAACAAGCAGAAATGCAGAAGGGTTTCTTCCCTGGTGGGGAAAGTTGAAGAGAATTTCAGCTGTATTGTCTTTATTGATGGTTGTCAGTGGGTTAAGCCCTGTAGCTGAGAGCAGTAGTAAGTTCCCATGTGAAGAGCACTCACTGTCTCAAGGTTCATGCCTGAAATCCAGCGTGATGCTGTATTCAGCAGGCATTCACTCTGGTGTGCCTGTTGACTCTGGGTCCACTTCCCTCTCCCTGTACTCCAAGCGCACTCCCTCTTCAGCTCTAACCAGAGAGGAGGTTGTCTTGTGTCTCAGCTCTGGGATGAGGAGGAAGTGTGAGTTTTGCTGTGGAGCTCAGCCACAGTGCCACAACCCAGGAGGCTATCCTGCTGTGTCAGTTGGAGTAGAGGCAATACAAGACACAGATGTGATGTTCTCCCTGTTTCTGGAGTAGTAACCCTGTGTGATACTGTGATGTCTCAGTCTGTCCCTGCTTGGAGGCAGCTAAGTGGGCTTGTGCATAGGCTCTGGCCACAGAGAAGCTGCTGCTTGTTGTTTCTGGAGCTGTGATTTCAAAGGCCATCTGGCACTTATTTCTGAGGGTCCCACCAAACTGGGCTATGTTTCTGCCCTCTTTAACTCCAGAGCAGAACCTGCATCCTGTCCTCCTCCTCCCCTCTGTGTTTTGCAGTCGCTGCCCCAGCAGAAGTTGCTGACCTGGCTGAGTGTGCTAGAATGCGTGGAGGTCTTTGCAGAGATGGGGACAGCCAGGGTGTGGGGGGAGATGGGCCGGTGGACCATCATTGTCCTCATCCAGCTGGCTAAGTAAGTGCCATGGGCAGAGGGGAAGGGGCAGCGTGTGCTCGGAAAGGGGCCCTGGAGGGAACTCCATAGTACCCCAGAAAAAATCCCACACAGGACTGAGATGCCAGTCCCTGAGGCTGGGGTAATTTGGAGCCCCATGGCGTACTGGATGCTGTGCCACAGAAAGGGGGCACTTACACCTCTCATCTTGCCAGTTGCTCTGAGGAGATCTGAGAGTTTTCCTATTCTGTGGAAGCCATCTCTCCAGTGCAACAGGAGCCCAGCTCCGTAGTCTGGTACTGAAGACTTCCACGTGTCTGTTCACAGAGCCATCCTTCGTCTCCTGCTCCTGCTGTGGTACAAAGCTGGCATCCAGATGTCTCCTCCCATCGTGCCACTGAACAGGGAGCAGCAACAGCCTCTCCACCCTCAAGGTGAGCCCTTGGTGTTGTCATCATTGGCTTGGTGCCTTGCTGAGCCACATGTCTTGTCCTGCTAGAATTACTCATCAGAGCTGTAGCTTGTGCAGCACATGGAACCATAAGGTGTCAGTGCTCAAGACAGCTGTGTTGAACTTTCCACCTTTTGCAGAGGACGAGTTAGCTCAGTGCAGGGTTGTCTTACAATCTGGAAGGAAGGGATGGAGAAGTTTAAGCCAGGAGCTTCTGGCTGAACCATGAGTCAGGCTGCATGTGCTCTGGTCTGATGATGGAGAAAGAGGCCTCAGGGCCTGGGCAGTGTCAGGCAGATTTACCTTTTCACCCTCTGCCTACTGTTAGACTGTGCAGGATGGTCCAGTTTGCACTAAATCAGCCTTTCAGTCTGCTCTTCTTGGTGGCAGCATAGGGGAGGGTGCTGCAAGCTCTGGGGTGTGAAGTGTGTTGCTTTGAAGCCTGACCCCTGTGGCTGTTTTCTTCTGCAGGCATGGAAGACAACTCCCCAGGGAAGGATCAGACCTATGTTGGCAGGCGTTCCAGCCGTGTTGTGCGCTCTCTCCAGAGCAGTAAGTAACCAAGCCTGTTTTCAGCCTGAGCTGTTCATGCTCTGTGCTTTCATGGATGGTGTGGGTGTGAGTAGTAAAGGGTAGAATCTTGTATTGGGACATATCTTGCCAGTCACTGGGCCCACTGTAGGTGGGTGGGGTTATCAAAGCAACCAGAGACATGCTGCAAGGGTAGCACTTAAATTATATTTTCCCAAATGAGCTGTGCAACAGAGACAACTCTTCATCGTGGTTATGCTTTGAGGAGTACAGATCTTACAAGTACCTTTCCCTGCTCTGTCCTTTTTGGAGGCAAGCTCTGAGGGTGCTAATCAGGCACAGCACTTGCAGTGTATGCAGCTCTTCAAGCTTTCCTGTTTCACGCCTTCACAGTGCAGAAAGCAGGGAAACATGATAGGAAGATGTCCTGGTTTTGTCTGGGATAGAGTTAGTTTTATTCCCAGTAACTGGTACTGAGTTTGGGGTTTAGTATTAGAATAATGTTGATAACACACTGATATTGTAGGTTGTTGAGAAGTAGTGGTTACTCTAAGTCAAGGACTTTTCAGTTTCCTGGGTTCTGCTAGTGAGGAGATGCACAAAAAGCTGGGAAGGAGCGTAGTCAGGACAGGTGACCTGAACTGGCCAAAGGGATCTTCTATACCATAGAATGTCATGCCCAGTGTATGAACTAGGAGAGTTGGTTGGGGGGGGCCATTCACTGTTTGGGAATGGGGTGGGCATCAGTCTGGGGGTGGTGAGCAGTTGTATTGTGCATCAATTGTGTTTCTTGGGTTTTGTTATCTTTCATTATTGCTATTATTGTTATTATACTTTATTTCAAATACTAAACTGTTTTATGTCAACCCAGGATTTTTACCTTTTTCTGATTCTTCTCCCCATCCTACCAGCTGGGGGTGGGGGGGGGGGTGGATCCAGGGCTAGGTGGAGTGAAATTAGTCTTCAGCTGGGACAAAGCTTTTATTTGTTAGTGACTAGATCTGCTTGTTTCAGCCCCGTCCCTGCAGTCCCGGCACTGGGGGTCCCCCCAGCAGAGGGAGGAATCGCAGAGCCGAAGAGCAGAGGAGATGAACCAGCCTCCAACTCCTCTGGGTCTCCAAGAAACCATCGCAGAATCCCTCTACATTACCCGCCCTCTGCTGCACCGTATCCTGCCCTGGCTGCTCTCGGGCTCCTGCCGCTCGCTGGTGCCGGCAGAGGGTGCTGCGGGCTCGGCCCTGGTGTGCAGGGCAGTGCCTCCTCGCCAGCTCTGCTCCCTGCGCGGCTCCACTTGACCCTCGGGACTCCTCCCTTCCTTACACTTTGGTGGCTGGCCTCAGCTGCTGGAGCTGTGGGTGCAAGCCCTGCAGCCCTTTTCCCCGGAGACCCCCAGCCCTGCCTTAAGGTGTGTTCTCCTGCACTTGGCAGAGCTTTTTAGGTACCCCGGGGGTTGCTTCTCTGCCTGTGTCTTGTTAGCAGTCTCTCATCTTTTCATTCCTTGACTGTGTGTTCCCAGTATTGAGTTTAGGAGTGTGGGGCCAGAGATCATGGAAGCCCTGGCTTCTCTCAGCAATCCTGGACATCTCGAGGTCAGTCTGATGAAGAGTTTTTCTTGGTGCTTAAGGTTGGTGGTGGCTGGGCATCTTCCCCATTCCCCAGTCCTGGGCAGGTCCTACTGAGAGAAATATGCACAGGGACTGGTCTTTAGTTTGGAGATTGACACATCTTTTGCAACACTTACAGTGTTCTCTCTGTTCTGAGCTGGTCTGCTCTGCGTGGAGCTGAGAATGGAGGGCTTTAGAAACCTGCTTTCTTCTCCCTGCTGTCTGCTGTTGCTGTGAGTTAGCTCTCTGCCTTCCTCCTTGCAGTCTGAGCTTGCTGAGTGATCTGAAAGACCTGAACAGGCGAGAGCGGGCGGAGCTGAGGCGACGAACCATCCTACTGCTGTACTACCTGCTGAGATCTCCGTTCTACGACCGATATTCAGAGTAAGGGGCCCCTGCTGGGCTTTTGCTGAAAATTCCCCTTTTAACTGAAATAGCCTGGGGGCACAGGGTAAGTAGATTTGAAGAGGTGTGGGTGCCTGTGACCAGGTTAATCTGAGCTCTTGCCTAACACATGCCGTTGCTGTTTGTGTGTTCGACAGCTGGGGCAGGAGATGTCCAGCTGAACTTGCTCATACTCTCTCCCTTCCTAGGGGCAGGATCCTCCTCCTTCTGCGCTTGTTGGCTGATTATGTGCCTGGAGTTGGCTTTGTCACACGTAAGTGGGTTCCACTCTTACATCCCCATTTATGTCAGGTGGAGAAAAATGAGGGCTGTTTGGAACATTTGTCAATTGTTTTCCAATCCAGGGAAGGAATTGGGAAGTCCCTAGAGTGGTTAGTACTTCAGCACTCTGTGTTGATGCTTGAGTCATTTTTAAATGGAGAAGGAAAAGATTAATTGCATCCTGGCTTGATGACAGTAGTAAACCTCTGTGTGCACTGAGGCTGCAGAGCTCAGTGTCTGCCACCTCAGCCTGTTCTCCTGGGCTTCCTTTCTGCACCTCAGCTGGTGCACCAGGGCCCCACTTTGCAGCCCTGTTCTGAATTTTTTTCCTTGATCCATAGTCTGCAGTGCAGACATGATGGGTAAATGGGTGCCTAGAAGTATTGAACCAGTCAGGAGCCAATTGTGAATCAAAGGGCCGAACCATGTCTATGTTCTAGTCCTTCACCAGAGGATTCCTTTATTATCGGCCAGCATTTAACTTCCCCCCTCTTTCCCTGATCATGTGAATCCTTTTGTGGAGTGATTCATGGCAGTGTTATGACATTACATCAGCCTGGCATCATGGGATTGCCCTTTCTTTGGAGAGGTCACAAAGCTGGCTAGCTCAGGAGCCACTTCCTCCAGTTAGTGATTTCAGAGAGGCTTTAGAGCCTGCATTAAGCCATGTGCAACATAAGCATTTTCACTCTGCAACAGATGCCTCTGTGTTTGCACCTGCTCACTATTGCTGAGTTGTCTTCCCTCTTCCCTGTCACAGCAGTGTCCTCCTGACTCTCTGCATGTGGGTTTTTCCCTGGCACATTGTAGACCTCCTTTCCCACTGGAGCTTGAACATGTCAGCTCTGAGGGAGTGGTTGGTGTCTCACAACATGGCTGTGCTGACTGTGTTTCACACCCCTCTTGGTCCTGCTCTGATCTCTGGCACTACATTGGTGCCTCATATCTTGGGTTCATCTGGGTTGTGTAAATGGAGATATGGGATTATTTGGATCATAATAAGAAAGGGGGGATATACCCCACAGACACACAGCTTCAGATTCTTGCCTTTCTACATGTGTGATCGCTCTGTTCTCTTGTTTCAGGGCCACTGATGGATTACTTGCCTGCCTGGCAGAAAATCTATTTCTATAACTGGGGCTGATGAGAACATGATTATTCTCTGCTAAGATCATGGCTGGACATTTCTAAGGAGGGCAAGCAGGCTGGGGGAGGGATGTTGATAATGTCTAATTTTCAGTTAAATCATAAATGAGAAGCTCCTGTTCTGCAGGATGGGGAGGGGAGTGGATGTGATTTTTTTAACAGATCTAGCTGTGAATGACAGACACAAAATATGTGGGGAGACCTGGCCACCTATTTCTCTGGACCATTCTGTGGCTGCAGTGATGGTGATGGGGCAACCTCTTTTTTTAAGCACTAGATTTTTCTTCTTTTGTACAGCTGTGCTATAATAAAGCCAGGCAGCATAGTGGTTTTTTGGAGAACACTGTCTCACGTCAAGGCACTGAGGTTGACCTGCAACCTGCTTGTGTTGGCCGTGCCTGGCCCATCTGCTTGGAGCAGACTTGGCTGTCAAATAAACTGACTGAATGGAGAGAACTGAGCTGAACGGCCTCTCCCTCTTTGCATGGGATCCGTTGTCGCTGGTTGCCAGCAGATCTCTCTCAGAACGAGCATCTTTTGCAGTTGTCTACCCTTGGATACACTGTTCCTTAGAAGCCTTTTGCGCTGGCCTGTGTCAGTCAGGGCCCCACATGTTGCTCAGCTGATGACTATACCCTCTGTAACTCCCAGTGCCTGCTTCAGTCCCCAGATTTCTGGGGTTTTCCTGTGGGTACATAGAGCTGCAGTGTTGCAGGCTGCTTTCCTAGCACCTAATATGTGTTAAAAGTGTTTGGAGAACGGCTGCCAGCCAGTGCTTGGGGGCTTGGCCAAGGGCAGAGGAGAAGTGATTAATTCAGCAAATGGTGGTGTGCCACGTTTAATAAAGAGCCCAGCAGTGGCCTGTGTCTCCTCTGCTAACTGGGGGACAGTTGAGGCACCAATCTGCACAGTGAGCTTCTGTGGAGGCTCCCTGGGTCAGGACAAAGGGTTAGTCAGCTGGTGGTACTGGATTGTCCCACAGGCAGCTTTCTGGGTAGTGTTTGGGAGCTGGAAACAGCCATGTAAGTTTGCCCCAAGTGGGTATCAGGAATATACCTGGGATATTATATTAAAAAAAATTATATATATATAAAAAACAAGGGATTCTCAGGCTGCAGGGGTCACAGCCTTCTTGCCTCAGCACTCAGCATTGGGAATGTAGTCCCACACCCACCCCTCATAGGCCACCACGGTTGGGGACCACAGAACTTTGCCAGGGGGAGGGGTCTGTGTTGCCACCTTAGCTGGCAAGGCCCTGCAGTGTGGCAACAGGAGTGTGGAAAAGCCACAAGCGAGGGACTGTTCACAGAGGAAGATGCTGAAGTGTTGGCTCCTGGGGCAGGGTAGTACTGAGATGAGAAGCAAGGGATACTTTTGGAGGTTTTGAGAGACAGGAAAAAGCAAGTGGTGAGGGACAGGGACAGCCCTGGAGCTGTGGCTGCGCAGAGGGACATGCACCAGCACAGCAAAGGCTCAGCAGCTGGCAGGGCCCAGGCAGAGGCAGCCCAGGACCTGAAGGGGACAAGGTAGGAAGGGACAGCAGCAATGTCTGGGAGGGGACCTGCCCCACCCAGCAGGTGTCCTGGGCAACCAGGGTGGCTCCTGTGACCTCGCTGCGGAACCAGTGGAACTGGTCAGTGTGCACCATGCTGTGCTGCCTGCTGCTGCTCGCCCTGCTGCTGGGGGCTGCCCTCCCAAAGCCCGTGCACCACAGGTGATGGCACTTACCTCCTCCTACTCCTCCTTCCTGCCCTGGTACCTGCAGGTACCCCAGGGCCCCTGACATGGACTGGCACTTGTGGCCCCAGGCCTCAAGAGCTGGCCAGATTGGGTGGAAGATGTAGCACACAGGAGCCCTTGTGCCAACCTGGCTAAGTGCAGTAGGACCATGGCTCACTCCTGGCCCTGGTTTTCCTCTGTAGGGACAGCTACTCAGTTCCTGAGGATTTCTCTGCTCCCCTGGAACTTCCACAGGAGCACTTTGGCCTGGTGGATGGTACAGTGCTCTCTTTGCTACTCTGAACCCCCTTTTCATGCACTCACCTGTCCAGGTGAGCAGTTGTTCCTAAGCCTGGAGCAGCTGTGCCCAGCCTCTGCTGTGCCTGCAGATTATGGCATCAAACCCAAGCAGCCTCGTTTCAAAACCCGTGTGGCCCCGGAGCGGCCGGCGGAGCTGCGCAGAGCTGGCAAAAGCAAGCGTGACGGGCTGGACTTGCTGGAGTACTACGATGATGGGCGCCTGTGAGCCAGTGTGCCCCTGTGTCCACCACAGCCTGGCAGGTGAGGGTTGGAGCAACAGCCTCCAGAGGTCCCTCCAGATCATCATACCATCTCTGGCCTCCCAGGGTTGCAGCCAGGGCTCTTGGACCAATACTGAGAAGCTCCAGCTCCTCTTGGGGTCCCAAGGGAAAGAAGGAGCCAGGGCACAAATGCCCTGCAGTGGGAAACAAACAGCACAGTAGCTCTGCTCCATGAACCATCATATTTAATAGTTGTCATCACAGCAGATCCAGCTGAAGCACAGAGACCACTGGCTGCAGGGACCGGGAGAGCTCTTCTACCTCCCTGGTGCTTTGCATGGCTCTCTGCAGCCTTTAGCCCTTCCCTTGCCCCACTTCGGGCAGACACCCAGCTGTGTGCAGGGGCTGAGCCCCACTGACCTGGAGTGCCCCAGCCCTGCCTCTGCCACCTGCAGCTTGGGGGAGAGGGAATAGGGGCAGAAAAAGGCTTCCCTCCTGAGGGTATAGTTACTGCAGGGAGGTACGAGGGAAATTTTTCTCTATCCCCAGGGCATGGATACGAGATGGAAGGGGTGGGGATGGGGTCAGAGGCAGGGGAAAACTGTCTCATCTCATTCTGGCTCTGGCAGAGGAGATACAGGGGCTTCCTCTGCCATCCCTGCCCAGCAGCCATCTCCCCAGGGCCTGGCAGGGAGGTGATCCCATCTCCCAGGTAGAAGCCAGTATGTGGGTCTTGTTTTCTGTAGCTGCTGTGTCATCATACTGCAAGAGACTGACTCTGCCACTGCAATTAAAAGTCACCCCAGATGGATGTGACGGGAAGCTGTACCATGGTCACAAGAAGGAGATGCTGTCACCCCAGTCTGCAGCTGGAAAGGGCATGAGCATGCTCCTGCCCCCCCCCAACTGCTCACAAGCAGGGCACCCCGAGGGGTGCTTCTCCAATAGAATAAACTAAGAGTATTTTGTACAATAAACACAATTTGTCCAGCCCTCCCCCCTCCCGTCCCCCCAGCCCGAGGAAGGGGAGTCACGAAAAGAGGCGGCGCTCCGTGCCCAGGGAAGCCCTGCCCCGGGCCCGCTCCTCCTCCAGGCTCAAAGCAGCTCTTGTCCATGCACGACACGGGGAAGGGGCGAGACTGCAGCCCTGGCTGTACAGGAGGTGCCTGTGCCAGCCCCTACTCCAGGTAGATGTCCTCCGTGGGGCACGTGTACTCCACATACTCCTTGTAGAATTGCTGAAAAGCCCTCCTGCAACACAGCACCAGGCAAAGCTTAACAACAGTCTCCCCAAAAGGCAAATACAGATCCCTGTTTCCATCCTGACCCTCACTCCCTACCCTGTGGCCTGTTTGACCCCCCCACCCCCTGGCCCCTCCTGCATGAGCCCCCAGAGTGCCATCAGAGCTGCAGGGTCTCCATCCTTGCTCTGCCTCCTTGCACAGTGCATGACTTTCAGCCATCTGCCCACAAAGCCTTGCACTGGGACTTGTTCCAATACTGTCAGGAATATGATGCCCACAGCCCTGTCAGCCCTGGCTCTCAGGCCAAGCATCTCACTTGAAGGGAGAGATGCCAGCCTGGGGCCAGGTCCAAGCCCCACACGTAGGGGAAGACAGCAGGATTCAGCCTGGCTGCCTTGTTCCTCCTGCCCTTTAAGAGCCAGCCTTCCCTGCCCAGCCAGGACTCACCCTACAGACTCCGCCAGAGGCTTTGTGGACTCCTCCGAGACGAAGACATGACAGGCAAATCTGTGGTCAGCAGGGTGCTTGGTGATAAACCCAAAATATCTGAGGGCAAAGAGAGTGGGTGAGACTGGACCAGCAGACCAGCAGGGCATAGGTACTCCAGCATCCCTGAGGTGTACCCACCCTTAAGCATAGGGGTTTGGGACCTGAAAAACCCCTGATAAATCCTGGAGGCACCTCAAGGTCAGGCCACAGCCCATGTCTAGAGCTGCAGCACTGGGCTCACAGGGGAACAGGGGAACCTCCTCCTTCCTTCCTAGCCCCAGTCATGCTACCCCCAGGAAGCAGGAAGGCAGCAAAGCCTCTCTGCTGAGCTACTGGTGTTGAGAGCTGCACCACACTTCCTTGCTACTCACTTGTTGTTCTTTGGATGGTACCCACAAAAGGAAATGTTCTTCAGCTGGAAAAAATGGCTACACTTGTTTACCTGGGGGGGAGAGAGAGAGGGGAACTGTCAAAGCTTTTCTCCCTACCTCCTCCAGAGCAGCTTGTCTCTTGCTGCTGGAAATACGCACTTGGAGACTGAGGAGTGACATGAATTGGAGCCTAATCCTGGACTGCTATCGGCGGCAGTCTCAGGATTGCTCCAAGCACCTGAACAAAGGGAGCTTTTCCAGGCAGCCCTGCTGGCTCTCACCCCAGCTGCCTTTACTGCCAGTAGCTCCTGCAGGATTTCCCTGGAGGCCCTGAGTCAGACTGTACTCAGGCTAGAGTCAGTGCTGCTGTTCACAGCACACACATCCCTCCTTCTTGCTGAAAAAGCTCTCAGAAACACCAGCAGATAGAAGAAGAAGAATGGATAGCTTAGAACTAAACAAGTCATTCTAGCCTGGGTGTCAAATGGTCCCAGGCAAAAATGAAAACTTATTTATACAAGTCAAGCGCAACTAAGTTGACAGCATCCTCTAGATACAGGCAAAACTTGCAGAAACCTCAGCCCAGCTCTGTCACAGCACTCAGAGCCGTGAACTACTCCTAACCCCCAGCTGGGAGGTTTCCCAACAGCTTGCAGCAAAGCCTCACTTGCCTTTGGCTCAGCATCCCAACGTGCTTTACTAGGCTACTTATGCAGAATGCTAATCAGCAGCCTGCCCTCGCCAGATAAAGAGATTACAGGGCAGATCTGGAGGACACCACTCAAAATAGTAGCAGAAAGGTTTAGAAGCAGCAGCTGACAGATTACCGGGAATGGCTCAGCTCGCAGCATCCCAGAGCAGTGACAGTGCTTGGCAGTTGTGAGAGCATCAGCTGGTAGTACTGCCCAGAGCTGGGGCCTTCTGAGACATGGGAGACCCTGATGGTGGGCCTAAAACCCTGATGATGGTGTTTCTCACACCCTCAGACACGGGGTGGAGACCCTTAACTTTCATATGCAATCGGGTCCAGAGGGCATGGAGCCGGCTCAGAGCAGCAATCAGGGAAGGGACGACATGAGCAGGGAGTGGGCTCATCAAGGGAGTACCTTGCTGTGCTCCTTGGAGTCATCAGCTTTCACAGCAATCTTGACCCCGCGCACACTGATTTCCAGGACACAGCTGGAGGGTGGGTTAAAGTGCACAGTGAGGCGGCGCGTGGTGGCAATCTGCAGAAGAAGAGAGAGAGAGAGAAAGCTATGGGATGTGTGAGCAGTGATGATGGGTCACCCCTTCCCTTCCCTACTGAGGCTCTGCCCTGCTGCCAGAAGGAGCAGGTGCTCCTGCTCCCTGGGATGGTGTGGGACACTACCTTCTGCATGGCCGCACAGAGCACGTCATTGCCCTTGTGATAGGGAACCTGCACGGAGCCAAGGAACTTCACCCGGAACTGATCCACCCAGTCGCTGCTCTTGGCCAGGGCTGGCAGAGAGAGAACATGGCAGGGATCATTGCAGGTGACCGGGTAAGTGGACTGAGCTCCACCTCCCCTCTCCCATCTTCCAACCCCAGCACTTTTCCCTGCCCAGGAAAAGCTTCCCTCAACACCAGGTATCAACTCCCAACATCACAGCAGAAGCTGCCCATTACTTCCTGCTAGACACCCAGCTTGGTCCTCCCCCCAGCCCCCTGCTCAGCACGACACTCTGCTCAGCAGGGAGGACGTGGCACAAGACGGGGCCATCAGCAGGCTGCACACAGAGGCTTGGTACCTGTTACGTGGTCTGGGTCCTTGGTGACTTCAATAGCATAGTAGGCAGGAAAGATGCCCCGATCTCCTGTGCGCATGTTGTAGGCCTCATACCAATAATCTTCTGCCTGCACCTCCACCAGCAATGGATCATCCACCTCCAGCTCTAGCTCGTCCGCGTGGCGAGGCACAAACCTGGGCAGAGAGGCACTAGCAGCTGGCTGGCAAGCAGTGCTGGTGGCCTTGTCTGTCACACTGCTGGGGCACCCACCACCACCCCAGGCAGTGCCCTGGGAGCCATGGGGACCTGACTCTCCAAAAAAAGCACTGGAGTAGGTTTGGGCTCAACAGGCAGCTGCATCCTAGCACCGAATGCAAGGGTATCCTCTATTGCACCACCCATGCTGCTCCTGACTGCCCTCAGAGGTCTTGCCCATGCAGTAGCTTGGGCAAATGTTGCTCCTGGGCAGGGCATGAGCTACAGGCAATGGTTTGTTCCCCAGGCATTCCCACACTGGAAACACTGGGACCTGTGCTAGCCCCACCTTGGTGGGAGTGCAGCACCAGCTTTCCCCTGTGAGAAGCTGTGGACACTGCCTTGTCCCTGCAAGCTCACCTAAAGACAGCACGGTGAGTCTGCTCCTGCTCCTCCCCGTTGATCATGCAGGAGAACAACCCAAAGGACTCGGCACCTGGGGATGAAGGCAGAGGAGGACATGTCAGCACTGAGGGATCAGCATTGCAGCCAAGTGAAGGACATGGGTCAGGCAGTCTGCTGAGGCTCCAGCAGGATGGCTCAGCCAAGACAAAGCCAAGCAATGCCACAGGAGAGAGAAGCATGGCTGGAGCTGCTGCACTGGTGCCCACCAGCCCCTGCTGGGAGCAAGATCTCCCTGCACCAACAAACACAGCTGTGACAGCTAGTGTCACCAGCTGCATGGGACCAGCCACACCGTGGGAAACCCTGCCTGCTGGAGCATGCCACCAGCCCTGGTGCTCTTCTGGGCTTGGGGAGGAGTGTGGCATGTCAGGAGTACGCTGTTTCCTCATGAGCTCACTCGGCCTCCCCCTCAGCATGGCCATACCTTGAGCAAGCCAAATGAGCAGCCTCAAACACATACTGCCACCCCCACCTGACACTCAAAAAGCTTTTCCAAGCTCTTCCATGCCTCCTGGACCACCAGGGACAAAGCCACAGGCTGCAGCAAGCAGAACTGAGGCTCATGTCTGCTGGTGGCTTCCCATCTCCTGAATGTTTACCAGGGACAGGCAGGGCTGCCCAGGCAGGCAGCCACCAGCCCACCTCCCCCCAGTGCCCAGCACTCACTGGAGGAGCGTGCCCGGCCACTCATGAAGACATTGAGGAACTTCTTGGAGAAGTGGATGTCTGCCTCGGGGGTGGAGTCCTCAGAGAGGCAGACTGAGTCACGCTTCAGCGCATCCTCCTCATACTCCTCGCCAATGGCCGACTCATAGGGTGAGGAGATGCAGTTGTCATAGACTGTGGCCGAGTCACTCTCATCACTGTAGCCCGAGTAGCACTGCTTGAGGCTGACCAGCTCCAGCTGCACATTCTCATCCACCACCAGTGTGTATTTGACCGAGTCATAGGAGAGGGCACTGGTGTCTGAACTCACTGAGGCTCTCTGCAGATTGTGCCCTGGCCGGGAGCCACCACTCCCACCACCACAGGAGGCCCTGGGCAGGTTCGTCTTGTCAGGGGAGGACATGTAGTCCAGCACCTCATCCTCCTCGCTGATGGAGGGGTTGGTTTTACCTGCCAGGGCTGAATAGCCGGAGGTGTCAATGTCAGAGCTGATGGACATGCGGTTCTCACTGGACTGAGACAGGAATGGCTTGTCAGTCTCCAGGGGATCCGAGTTCTTCTGCACAGGTGTCAGGTAGATCTCCTCTGTGGCCTCCAGCCTCACGTCTGTCTGGTAGCGGATGCGGTCCCGGTGGGCCTCAGGGCCCCTTGTCACCACCACGACGCTGGCACCATGTGGTGGGGCCCGGCTGGTGGCCTGGTGCTTCTCTGGCGGCCGGGATGAGGCAACGCAGGCTGGGGCCATCTGGGTGGCTGCTGTGCGCCGGCATGGGCTCTCCGTGGATGTGCCCCGGTCTTTGGTGGAGGTTGTGCTGTTTTGGTGATTGACCTCATCACTCAGGCAAACGTGGTCATGGGGAGGGGTCTGCTCACCTGTAGGGAGAGGAGAGCAGCATTGACAGCCACGCAGAGGGGGATGCTCTCTGCCAGGGAAGGTGTCCAGGGATGTCACCCTGACTCACAGAATCACTTAAGTTGGAAAAACACTCTAAGATTCTCAAGTCCAACCATTAACACTGTGAAGTCCACCACTAAACCATGTCTGTAAGCCCCAGTTTTGAACACTTCCAGGGATGGTGACTCCCTGTTTCAGTGCTTGACCAACCTTTCAATGAAGAAAGTTTTCCTGATACCCAATCTAGACCTCCCCTGATGCAACTTGAGGCTATTTCCTCTTGTTCTACTGCTTGTTTCTTGGGGGAAGAAAGAAACCCACAGCTCACTAACAACCTCCTTTCAGGTAATTGTAGACAGCAAGATGGACATGCACCCTGCATCCATGTGGTAGGTTTTCCCCAACCTCCTCCTCCAGCACCACTTGCCTCAGGTTCCTGAGCACCATGAAAGGGAGCAAGGAGCTGACCCTGGCCAAAAGCCTGAGAACTCACCCGTTTTCAGAGGGGATGACGACCGGGACACCCGCTCCTGCCAACTGTGCTTTTTCCCCAGAGAGTTGTTATTCAGAGTGTCCTGAGGAGAAGAACAAAGCTGCCTTATAGCCCAAACAGTAAACAGCAAGTGGCATGGCAGTGGCACCCATCCCTCCCTGAGTCCACAGCACCCCGCTCAGCTCCCCTCTCAGCTGGCCATGCTGCGGCATGTGATGCTTGGGGAGACCCCCTGCCAGCCCCACATCTCACCATGCTGCTCCTGCAACAGCTGGCATGCTGGCTGAAGCAGGGTGGGCAAGGAACCAGCTGGGCTGCACTCACTCACCAGGGGAAACTCAGCTGCAGGAGCCCATAGCGGGACAGTCCCAAGACAAAAAATTCAAGAGCTGAGCCTGCCTGCAGGCTTTGCTCCCATCCTGCCAGCCCTGCCTACCTTCAAACCAGCCAGCTTAATGAAATGGGGGAAATCCCAAGAACCAGGTGTAGTGCTGCTGCTCAGCTGGAAACCAGCTACTAGATAGACTAATGCCTGTGCCTGGGGACGTCCATATGTGGTGCATACAGGGGCATTCACAGATAGTATGTATGTATACAAATCTATACATATACACAGTTCACTAGCAGATGTCAATCCTGAGCAGCTGGCAAGGAGAGGCAGAATCAGGCCATCCAGGCTCCCCATGCTTGGGTGAGTTTCTGTGGGTGTTGTGCCCTGCCTGCCCAGCCCTGGGTGGCTGGCCATGCATGTGCACAAGGGAACACGTGCTCAGCCCCACTGCAAGACCAGGGGACTAAAGGGCACCAAGTCCCCTCTAATGAGGAACCTCCTACAGATGGGGGACAAGTCCTCCCTGCCCGCCTCAGCAAGGTGTGACATCCTGCCTGGTGCAGTGCCAGCCCCCATCCACTCCTCCATGCCCAAGATCTCCCTGGCTGCACACTCCCAGCCCCTCCTGAAGGGCACTGAGGGTTTCTGCCCCAGCTGCAGCAGTGGCATTTTCCACACTGTTAGTTTTTGCTCTAGTACCAAAGCTCCGCTGGGACTCCCTGGATTTTCTCACGGCCTTATCACCAACCTGCAGCTGTCACCAGCAGCACAGAGCTGCCCTGTCCTTATTTTGCTTCCCCACCGACATGAAGGAAGCCTTTGCCTCAAAATTCCATCATGTCACACACTGCTGAACCATGCCGGCCAGTTCCCTGCCTCCGTGTGGGGAGGGAGAGACTTCCTTCATAGGCCTTTGGCAATCTCCCACCGTGGCCTCCACGAGTCCCTTCTGTGCCAAGGCAAATAACAGCACGTCCCCTCTAGCCTTTCCCAGGGACACGATGGGCTGGGATGCAGGCCAGGCAAGCTGTCACAGCGACAGCCTCTGCGTGCACAGTGCCACGGGGCCAGCATACACAAGCCAGCCTGGCTGCCTGGACTGGGACAGGAGACAGCAATGCAGCAGGCACAGCCTACCGAGCCCACCCATCCCGCAGGGCCACAGTGCTCTGGTGTCTGTATGCCCAGCCAGGGTGGAGAGGCATACACAAAGTCTTACAAGATGAACCTAGCCAGTCTCAACAGCTGTTTCTTCCCCTCTGGGAAGCTGGGGATGTTCTTCTCACCGTTTCCAGGCCACTTGCTTGGGATGATGATCACACAGAGAGCCCAGCAGCAACTGAGACATCACCAGCTCCCATCGCCAGTTGTAGCAAAGCCCCCCTCTCCCTTTCCCCAGCTCAGTTGTGCCTATGCCTCCCAGTGAGCTCCACAGCCTCCACCATTCCCTTGTAAGGGGATCATCGGCTTCCCCTCTCCAGCTTACCATCTCTGCAACTCCCCCCACCCCTATCCCTCTCCAGAAGCCTGCTCCCACCCCTGGACACTGGTTGGTACCAAGTGTCTGAGAGGGACCCCTGCTGTTTCCCACCTCCCCCAGCTGGATGTGGCTGCCAGTTACTCCTCAGGGTCCCTGCACAGGGTGGGACAAGGCTGTCGCTGTCCCCTTGTCCATTATGCTCAGTGGGGCTCCCCCCGCCTCCCCAGCCCTGCTGCCTTTGTCCCTGGTGCCAGCTGCCTGCGGGCGCCTATCCTTGGCTCTGTGCCTTCCTCCTCCTCCTCCCACCCATGGCCTCGGGCAGAGAGCTGGCATCAGCTGCCGGTGCTGGGCTGGTGACACCCAGCTCCGACTACTCCCCATCTGTCACCAATGGGGACACCTGCCTCTCACTTCATGCTCCTCGGCTGAACGTCACGGCGACGAAAATCCTCCTACTTGGCAGAAGGCAGAGCTAAACGCAGGAGGGTGGCAAAAATAGCCCTGCACGTCGCGCACTTTGCGTGGGTTTGTGAAGTCTGCAGGAGTGACAGGGCAAAGGGACTCCAGCCGCTGCCTGGGGGGTCAGCGCGCAGGGCACCAGACCAGACCACCCCAGGGGTGACAGTAACACCGTGGCTGTGTGGGGCAGGCACTTGGGTAAAACCATCCAAAATCTTGTACAAAATCTGAGCACAAGGAAGATAACAGAACCCCCTTGTCCTCCTGGCCACAATTTTGGGCATTGTTTTTGTCTCTCAAATTTTGCACGGGGTGCTGACATCAGTGCTCCTCTTACCAGGCACCACTGCTCAGGAGCTGAGGCTACCAGGTCCCCACTGCTAGGCATGGGGCATTTGGTGTCACCAACCTGCCCTAGAGTTGGCGCTACCCGAGCCCGGGGCAGCTGGATTCCAGCCAGCTGTTGGTGCCAGCCCTGGGCTCGCCAGCCTGTGGCCTGGTGCGCCGTCCGGCGATGGCTCAGTCACGCGTTCGGTATCCACGCCTCGTTTGCTCCCCATCCCACGGGGGCCCTGCCTCGCTCCCACCCTGCCCCTACTGCACGGCTCTCTGCCAGGCCACACGGACCCTCCTGGGGCACATCTCAGTCCCGACAAGATTCCTGGTGTGCTCCCTCTCCACCTCGGCAGCAGGGATGGAAGAAGGACCCACCCGGCGCCTAAGTCCCCTCAAAGAATCCCCGCCGAGCACAGAGCTGGGATGCTCGGCGGTGCGCGGGGGCGGCATGGCAGGGCGTGCTTAGGTCCCCGGGGACCACCGGGCCCGCAGATCGCTTCCCCCGGCTCGGCCTCCGCTGTCCCCGCAGGGGACGAGGGCGGCGGTGAGAAGGGACCCCCGGATGGTGGAGGCGGCTGCACCGCCTCCCCTCCAACCGAGTCCCCCCAACCCCTTCTGTTTCCCTGTCCATCCATCCATCCATCCATCCATCCCTTCCTCCGAGACAAAAGCCCCCGGCGGACGGCGGGAGCATCCCTCCTTCTCCTCCCCCGCACCCCGATCGCCCCGCACCCCCCTCTCTCCTCACCTGGCTGCGAGGCACCTGCGGGAAGAGGTTGAGGGTTGTGGGTCTCTTCGGCCTGTAGACTTCGGTGGTCACGGCCGGGGGGTCTTTCTGCAGCGGCTCGGGCGCCGTCTTCTCCTCGGCCGGCGTGTCCCCCGCCGCGTCGATGAGGTCGAGCTGGAGCATCTCTGCCTGCAGCCGGCTGGCCTCCCCGCCGCCCGCCGCCCGGGCCGCGCCGCCCGCCCGGCTCACATGGCCCTGCCGGGATTAGCGCCCGCGATCAGGCCACCGGGCGGGCGGGACGGGCCGCCGCGCCTCCCGCCGGGGCCGGGCAGGGGGGCCGGGACCGCCGCATCGGCACCCGCGGCCGCTGCCTTTTAAAGGGGCAGCGATGTTATTCCCGAGGCTGGGGAGCCCCGCGCCCCCTCCCCGCCGCCCCAGGCAGGTGCGGACAGCATCCTCCCTTAGGGATGGGGCTCCCCCGGCACCTTGTCCCCGGCAGGTGCCTGACTGTAGGTACATGCAGCCCTCACATTCACCACGAAGCACACAAACGTGCACACCCAGTTTGCATCTCGACATAACAAGGACATTTTTCACAGTGAGAACAACCATTCTGAGAACAACCTCCCCGGGGAAATGGTAGAGTCCTCATCGCTGGGGATTTTTAAGACGCCACTAGAGAGGGTGCCAGATCGTCTCACACAGACTCCCTTTCCCACACAAGGTTTAGCCATTAGGTGATCATTTGAGGTTCTTTCCAGCCCGGGCTGCCCTGTGATTCTTCCTTCCAAGGCAGACTGTGCCCTTTCTTGGTTCTTGTCCTGGCAGCTGGGACTCATACAAGCATGTCATCACTTTGATCAGACTTGGTCCACCTCCTGCCTGGAGCAGATCACTTGCCCATCACACCTGAACATCCTCACAGATGGAGAACTCACCACCGCATTGGATACTGGCACTGTGTGCTGCCTCTACTGCTACTACATTTTTTCTCTATGGGGCTGAAATTTTCATTGCACACCTCTGAAAGGAGTCTGGCTCCTTCTTCCCTGTAATGCCCATTTGGACCAGCAGCTCCATCCCTCTTATCTTACTCATCTAGGACAAACCTTCTTTTCCCGCTCCCTGCATTTGCATGTGTCAGGACCTGAGGCCACATGGGAGGGATGTCCAGCACTGGCTCTCCAGTCCTCTACTGGTGGTGGTAGTGATCTGGCTGGAGGCAGCTCCACTCTTTTCTCTGTACCCTTTTGGAGCAGGATGGCCACTGTGGCCTGTGGGGACTGTGAGGAGCAGTGTGCCATCCCACCACCCAGGCTGGGCCCCAGTGCTGAACCACCACACTGCTTGTGGCTGTGTTGCTGGGCAAAGAAGCACCAATGCCCCCCACAGCTGTGTGTGTTTAAAGGTCAGTGTTTTCCTCCCCAAGCCCCCTTCCTTGCATTAACTGGAGCTTACACATGCACAGGTTGCTGCAGCCAGCAATAAAGGCGGCAACTTGGCATCAGCAAGTTGAATCCGTGTGTTATCAGCTGTTTGTGATGACTGGAAAGCTCGTCAGCAGGCAGAGGTGGGGAAGGGAGGGTTTTTGCAGCTGAATACTATCCATGTCTCCAGCTGCATGGAGGATGCCCCTTGAGCCATAGGAGAAGAAACAGCCCCAGCAGCTCTGGCAGCCACTCCAAGAGCTCTTGTTGCTACCAGCCCCTGAACTGTCAGACAAAAGCCAGCACAGGCAGGGCTCTGCCTGCTGCAAGCACAGCACAAACCTTCTCATGGGAGCCATTTCCCCACAGCGTCCCTGCTGCAGACCTGCAGGTACTGGGTGAGCAACAGGAGAAGCACTGCCACTGATACTTGTGCTCTTGAGGCTTTAAACACTTAAATCCCTTGTTCTGAGTGTTAGTCTTCATGCCACAAGTTCTGTATTTCTATGATACCAGTTTTCTGTGACAAATCACATGGATTTCAACAAGGAAATTGAGGCACAGGCAAAGAACTTGAGGGAAATGCCAACTGAATAGATTATACCTAGCCAAGGTGGGTGTATTTGAGTCAGCTGGTAACATTCAACCCAGACTGCTAATGATGCTGCTTCCATAATCCTGTAGGTGCAGCAATCACTTGGAAAACTCATAGAAGGAAAAGTCTCAGAAGGATGCAGGAAAGCAGATCAGTGCCCATTCTGAATAAAAGGGAACCCTAGGAGGGGTGCAGCATTCCAGGTTCAAATGCTAGAAGGAAAGTAGCAGGTATTATTTATGCCCTGTAGCTCAACAAAGTGATTTTGAAACCACACAGAAATCAACCACCTTACCACCTGAGTGAAACCTGCTGTGATCTGCAAAGCAAGGGCAGGGACTAGATGTTGGGAAGCCTTTTTAACTGCAAGGACACTGCTCCACCAGAACAAGCTGCCTTGGGAGCCCTCTAGGAACAAGTTAATGCCACCTAAGGTCAGCTTGAGCATGCTCATGCCTCAGTACAGATTTGATGGTGAGGTGACTTCCCAAAGTTCCCTCAACCTGTGGGAGAGATTAGGGTGTGTGGGAGAGCAGTACCAGTGTCCAAATCTTGCAGCAGGATGAACACAAGATGCACACCTGGACCAAATGCAGTCATGGGGATGTTCATGCTTCCTTACAGACCTATCCCTGGGACAGATGTGATGCTGGTGTGCTCCTGCTGGTCCTACCTCCTACCTGCATGGTGTCATCCCAATGGCAAAAAGTCCCAGTGTCCAGCAACTGGTCTCTCTCTGACAGTGCCAATGTTTTGGTCCATGGTCCTAGGGGTCTGGAGCAGAACAAGCCTTGCTGCAACTGAGAGGTGCTGGGATCACCCCTGGAGCACTGGTCTAACCTGGGGAATCACCTGTGTGGGCATTGCTGCCCACCTGAGGAAGCTGCTTGCTTCCCTAGTAATGAAAGGCTCTTGCAAGACGAGTGGGGTGATAGGCAAAATGTTGCTTGAGTGATGAAAGGCTCTTCCCTGCTCCCCCACTCTCGCAGCCTTCACTGTCAGAGGAGTGGCAAAACCTTCAGCAGGCTCACCCTGCTGGCCCCCTGCCCTTCCCAGATGGCCTCCTGCCCTGCCACTCAACAGCCCCAAAACCACCTCTGCTCTTCCTCCAAGCCCTCTCCTCAGCCTATCCCTCACTTCTCTTTTCATTCACTGGAGACTTGTTGAAATGAAGGTTCTTTTCAGCCACACGTGGGATTATTCCTCATTCTTAGTACATCGGCTCCCATCCATGAGGTGTGGTCCTCATCAGTGGATAGTTCCCTCTTGCACAAACATCAGTCTACGCCTCCTTGCATTTTCTGTGTGTCTAAGCCACTATTTCTGAAGAGCTGCTAAAATAGCCCATAATGAGATCATCTTTGTTTTTCTGGGACCAAAAAAAACCCTAAGCCCCATCTCTGTCTGGGTGTGACCTCTGCACCAGCCGCCTATTCCTGCCACGGGGATCAGTCGTCAACCAGCTCCCCCCAGACTCCCCACTTTACCAAGGTCCCTGGTAGTCCCCATACAGCAGTCACCTTTGCAGCCCTCGGGCAGGGTTTGTCTCCTTGTTCCTTGTCAGCACTTTCCTGCATGCTGTTGGTTATTGTGCCTGCCCATCTCTCCAGAGACTCTGCTGGGCAGCTGGATGACTCCAGCCCCATGTCTCACGGTGCTCCCCAGAACCCATTTCCCCCTTGCCCATCGCTCTCTGCTGTGGTGTGGTCCAGTGAGCCAGCAGCTTGCTTTCACCTCACACTGTTCCACTGCCAGGCTTTCACCAGAGCCTGCAGGGGTGACCAGGGCCAACCCTCCATCCTACACACCACAAATCCACAGATACTCTGTGGCACCAGCATTGGGAGCTTGATGGGAAGGGCATCAGCATGGCCCCCTCACACCCTGGTTCCAGTGTCCCTGACTTGCCATCCCCAGCCATCCCCAAATGATGCAATTAGCTGGCTGATGCTGACTGCTGGTCATTACTGATTTGCTGGCCTCTGTGCCGCACGCAGACCCGGCCAAACTGCTCCCTCTGGGCCTGACTGCTTCCATCAGACACATCCTGCAACCCTGTCGCCCTGAGCTCACTCCGGATGGCAATCAGCTTGGAAAGCTCCCTGGCTCTCGCTTTCTACATTTGGGATTGAAAAGCCCCTCTCACAGCCATTGTTGTCACCACTTTCGGTTCTGCTCCTCGGGCAATCCTCCCGTGTCCCATATAAACCATTTGGACATATTTTTAGCAGGCATTTTTTCGGAGCGTGATAAGCTTCCTCCTTTGCTGTGTTTATGAATAACTCATTGCTTCCCCTACGGCAGCCTCACATTCCCCTCCCACCCCAGCAGACTCTCGGTGCACCCAGACATTTGTGTAAAGCAGCTCTGAACTGTCCCCAGGGAAGGCATGGAGCTTGCTCCCAGAACCCTCTGTTGAGGGTCAGGTCTCTGTATCACAGCACAGGGATACAGAAAGCCCCAGTAAACTGTTTCAAATGGGCAAAAGAGAGTGGTTTTCCTCCCCCTCAAGGAAGGGCTGCAGCAGTTGAACTGCGAGTCTCCCCTGCCCCTTTCCCTCCCTGCCAAACTTCAGCCAAGGGCTGGCTGTCTGTGGAGAAAAAAAAAAAATCCTGCTGTGAGCCCAGCGATGCTATCAGCAGTGGGGAACTGGGATGGGTAATGGGAAGAATCCGGCAACACACTCACAGCCTCTGTCTGCCTCACCTATTGCAGGCAGGAGGATCTTCCCAAGGCTGGGCGCTCACCGTGGCTGTGCCCTCATGGATTCCCCGCAATGGGTTTGCCCTTGGTTTAGCCTGCAGCATTATCTCTCCTTCCTTCAGCATACACAGTCCATGAGCCCAGACTGTCCCAGGGAAGTCTGACCATAACATCCTGGAGCAGGAGGAGGCTGCAGTTGGAGCAGAGATACCAAGCAGCAAATGCATATCTGGGAACAGACAAATTTTTGCTGGGAAGGTCACGAATTAGACCAAGGAGCACAGCAAGACACCTTCACCTCCCAGGGATGAGGTCTGCCTGTACTGTCCTGCCTGCAGTGAGGAATTCCAAACGACACAAATTCACTTTCTAATTTTAAATCTGCGACAAATTCTTGTGCCTTTCCAGTCCTCGCTGGGTCTTTATCAGTTTTACAGAGGAAGTATTTCCTCTGAGGGACAAAATGATTCTTAAACCACTTGGTTGCTCCTCCAGCATTTGTATCCTTTAGCATGAAACACATTGCAAATGCAGAAATTCTGCATTGAGAGGTATTAGTTCTTAGCTTAAATAAGTTAGTTTTAAGTAGAATGAGAGGGAGTTCACAGAGTTATAATACTATGTGTTCTAGTATGCTGTTTGCTCAGCTTTACTTGCTTAGCATCAGTAGCTGGATCTGCTGAAGCCTTGGGCCACAAGCTGTGAGTTTACAATTAGGGATGTTTTTGGCTGGAACCAAGTTAACTCTCTTAGTAATTCCCCTAGTAGCTGGTACAGTGCTGTGTTTTGCCTTTCTTATGAGAAGCATTGATAACACACTGATGTTGCTATGGTTGTTGCTGAGTAGTGTTTATCCCAAGCCTAGGGCTTTTATATTTCCCTATGCTCTGCCAGCAAGCAGGTGCACCAGAAGTACAAACCAGAAGACAAGGAGACTCCAGCTGTCAGCAGAAGCTTTAACTCCACAAGATAAGAACAGTGAATGACCTGCCTGCACAGACACAGAGAAAGAACCCAATAAGGTGTTAGAAGACCCCAGACCAAAAATCACCATTGGACCAAGAGGTGCAAGAGTGTGTGAGGAGTGGGTGCATAAGTTGTAAGGGTGTAATTGCCCAGGGATTTCTTTGTTCAGGGTCCCTCTCCACAGGCACCCAGCTTGAGCTGACCTGGTGCTGTACCACTAAATTATTTATGTTTTTCTAAAATCTGAGCCTGGGGCTTTGCTACAGGAAACCTAGGATCAAGCCTGAAGAAGGAGGAGTCAGCCTTAGAGTGAGTGTGTGTTGGAGTGAGGGGTCAAAAAGGGCACCTGTCAACTTACTGGAGCTGCCCACTACAGAGAGATTCTGGTCCCAGCAATTAAAAGTCTCAGGTGTTGTGTGTGTGATTCCTTGAGTGGTGTGAGAATGCTCAGGGCGTGGCTTTTCCTTTATCACCCTACATATTTCCAAACCCAATTTAATTATCAATTTGTCTCCACATTTCTGCCCCTATGACCTTCCAGGGAATTTCAAATAATGGTGTGAACCCCGTCAGGTTCTTGACAGCATGCCCTAAGATGGATGGGAGACCCAGTTGCAGCACCTGCACAGGCTTCACAGCTCCCATCTTTATTCCACCTGCTGCCTTCTGGGGTCAGAGCTAGACCCTTCATCCCTGTTTCACCAGCCTCCAGGCCTTCAGCCTCCTAAAGACCTGTTAATAGCTCTAGCTAAAGGCAGCTAGCTAGCAAGACAGAAAGAACACCTTGGGTGAGCAGAGGACAGCTCTCACCATGCCAGCCCAGCTGCATCCCCACGTCCAGGGATGCATGTGGGGACAGGAAGCATAGCTCATGTGGGACCTTTGGTGCCACCTTGCAAATGTCCTTGATTCCTGAGAATGTTTATCAGGTGCCAGATGCTCGCTGATCATCCCACCCAAATGAGGACATGCCCCCATTTGCTCCCAAATCCTAAGGCTCATCCCTGAGGAACAAACTCAATCCCCTACAGCACTGTGGGAACCAAAAAGCACCAGCTTTGAGGTGGTTTTTTTTTGTCCCTTGGGTTTGGCTGGCTCAGAAAGGATCTGCACTGTGCTGGACTGAGGAGAGGGCACTGCCAGGCAGAAGGGACTGGGGCTACAGCAGTGGGCTCCCTGAGGAAGCATCACTGGTCTGGGGATCTGGTGGTTCTGCATGGGGGCTGATGGTCCTGCCAGCCCCACTGGCACATTCTGCCCATCCCTATCCCTCTCCCCATCCCCATCACGCTTACCCGGGTGGCCAGGCTCTCCTTGCAGTGCAGGCTGATTCCACACTCATCAGTGATCTCAGAGAGGTCTTCATCCTCAAATTCCTCAAGGCTGATGTCATGGGTGAGCCTGGAGGGAGTGGAGATGGCACGGTCACCGACTGCCCCAGTGGTGGACAGGAAGGTGCAGGGTGCCACGGTGCCTGTGGGCTGGGAGCAGCACCGACACCCCAGGAGAGCCTCTCCCAGTCTCTACTAGGAAGAAAGACTAGGAACGCAGCTCCTTCCCAGAGGGGACAGGTCTGTCCCCATCAAATGGCTGGGCTTACCATGGTCCATGGCTGTTGGGAGTCAGGAGGAGTGTGTCCCAAACTAGTCCCTGACCAAAGACAGCACAGACATGCAGGTTGGGAGAGCATGGAACAGACAGTACAGCCAGCCCTATTGCGGGCGGTTTGCCCTGCTCACACCATCCCAGGGAGCCTCTGGGATTGTCCCAGCTGGGCACAGACACACAAAGGGGCAGAGGTCAGGATTACAGGAAGTGGAAAGGCTGGGGGGTCCTGAGAGGGGACAGCTGTAGGATGGACCTACTGGGACAGGTGACCACATCAAGACCCACAGAACTCGTAAGCACTGCAAACCCCTCAGCCATGGCATGACCAGCCCTGAGCTGCACCTGGGAGAGATATCCCAGCCCATGTGCCTGCAGTAAGAGATTTCCCTCCGAACCAAAATCACTCCCCAGGGTGACTATAAGCATCTCTGTGGGTGCTGCTGAGCTGCTCTGCATGGCCTCAGGGGTCCCTTCTGGCTGTCAGCCCCATCCACACAGGCTCCTTACATACCTTCAAAACAAGAGCTATCCTTTTATCTGCTAAAAATGTGCTGAGGAGCCCCGGGGGAGCAGTGAGGTGCTCCTGGCTTCTGAGCATTAAAATATTTCAACATGGTGGTACCGCAATGCTCTTCTCATTTGCTCATTACCACATGGGTAAAAAAAGAGCCCAAATCAAAAGTCCTTGGCCAACCAGCTCAGACCCCTGAGTTTTGTCTGGAGTGGCCATGGGCACTGCTTTGCTTGCCATTATTGCCCTTTGCTCCCAGCCCCTCTGGCTGGGAGATGCTTGAGTGAAAGGGCTACACCAAGCCCATCACTCCTCTCTGGCTTGGCCGCCAGCAGTGCAGTGAGAAAGGAGTAAGAAGAGTATTTTGTGACCTGAAGAGCTCCCACTCTCACTTTAAGCATTGCTTGCGCACCTTGGAGTTCCCCACTGCAGTGGCACCAACCCAGTGTCATGGAGGGGTAACATCTCCCCGGACCTGGAGAGGTAAAAGAGCAGGAAAAGCCCATGGGGGAAGCAGCATCTTCCCTCCGTGTTCCTGAGGACCCCACCAGTAGTGGTCTCCTGGGGTGAAGACAACTGGGAACAACCATACCATGGAGGCAGCCTCTGCAAGACACATCAGGGTCGCAAGGACACAGCCTTCAGCACAGGGTGGGATGACTGGACCCCCCTTCACCCATCTCCTCCTGCTGCCCCTGAGAGGGAAGCAATGCAGAGCAGGAGGCTCATGACGAGCTTTCAAAGCACAAATTGATTTCTTCTCCGGTTACAGAGTCGCCAGAGTGGGACATCATCCATCGCTAATGCTCGGGGCCTCACCCGCCATGCTGTGAAGGGTGCCTGGGAGCGCAGTGGGCACTGCAGGGGCACAGCATTACCGAAGGGCTGCCAGGGGCTCCCTGGCCCTGCAGGAGCAGCCTGGCAGGGTGGCAGTGCCCCCCACTCCAGGACAGGGACAGGCAGCTCTGTCTGTGCTCTCAGGGATGGGGAGATGCTGTGCAGGTCCCCAGCACTGGCCCTGCCTGCCCATGCTGGGGCACAGCAGGATGTGTCCAGATGCCGTTTGCCGCTCTGGCACCTGGCTGACACACAGCTCCCTGCGCAGCCGGGAAAACTTTGGGCTTGACTGGGTGCCAAATTTGTTCCTGTCCTGTGGCCATCACTCACAGAGAAGGGTGATGTGCCCAGGAGCAAGGGGCTGCCCCTTGTTCCCCTGCATGCCCACGGGACAATCCCCCCTCCCCTAGACCCAGCCGGTCCCCTACCATTTCTCCCACTGATCTTCCAGCCAGCTCTCCTCCTCGGTGCTCGACTCCATTTTCAAGGGCAGCTGCATTGAGGAGGACCCCCCTTCACTGGCGGACACACTCCCACACCAAAAAAACCCAGGCCTGCTGTGAGGAGAAGTGAGGGAGATGACAGCCAAGCCCTGGGCACCCACTGCCTCTCCGCCTGCCCCGTCGCAGTCTGTAGCTGCCGGTGCTGCTCTGTATCCTCACTGCGCAACCTGGGGAAGCTCATTAAAAATAGATGGAATCAGCTGTCCTGGAGGGGAAAAAAATAAAAAAAAATAACCTCCCCAGCTGAGCCAGTGCCAAGTCCCTGCACTCTGCTGGGGATGCTGACTGCCTCTGCCTGCCAGCCAGCCAGCCTGGCTCCTGGTCTTGCTCCAGCACTTGCTCCTCAGTACCCACAGTGGATCTGCTAACCCCATGATGGAAACCTGCACCACCTGGCCTCCTCCTGTCCTTGCAGCACTGCTGTCCCCCACAGCTGGGGGACACAGACAGGAGCATCTGTCCAGCTTCTCACCAGGTAGAGTGAGGCCCCTCACTGATGCAAAGGCCAGAGTGTTTCCAGCACAGCAGGACCAGCGTCATGGCCAGCTGCACTTCTGAGCTGAAGGGAGTACCTTTGCCAAGGGGCAAGCCCAGCCAGCACACAGCAGTGCTTGCAGCATTGCCCTTTCCCTGTCTGCCCCCACCTAACCCCAAGACCCACTTCTGCCTCAGGCAGGATCATCCCTGGGCTTCCCCAACCTCTAAGGAACGTTGAAGGCCAGAGAAATACCTGATGAGCTGCTCTGCCAGCTCTCAACCCTCTTCTGTTGCAGAAGAAAATAGGGGTCTTTCCCAGGAGGGACTATCAGGTGTTGCTGACAAATTGAAGTGGCCTCAGATAATCCTCCATCATTGTCATGCCTTTCAGACCCACTCACTCCTTGCCCCATCAGGGTGAAGCCAAAGAAGCTCTAGAAGAGGCAACCACCATGACTCTGAGATGGGGACAGGGCATCCCCTCTCACCAGCTGCATCCAGTCTGATACACAGTGAGGTGGCACCCCCACTGCTACCCATCACAGCACTACTCTCCTGCCCCTCACTGACCCCCACCCCAGGAGCTTCAAGTGATGGTGCATCTCCCAGCACCTGCTTGGGACCCAGCTTTGCTCCTGGACAGATTAAAGAGGGTGATGTCCACAGGAGCCCAGCTCAGGGCCTGGAGTGCCCTGCTGAGCTAACCCGTTGCAAGCTCTCTCCCCACCAGTGCCACACCACTGGTGAATGTCACTTTGTTTATTGTCACTCAGCCCCACAAGAGCAGCATCCAGGACTCCATCTTCCCTATCAGCTCTGCCTGGAGGCAGCTTATCTGCTTGAAACCTCAATTAATGCAATGAATAAAGAAGTCTCTCTCTCCGTATTACTCGCGCCCTTTGCTCCTCTCACATGGATGCTCCAGGACTTCCCAGGAGATACAAGGAAGGCTCTCCATTACCCATCCCTTCTCCCTGTGCTGCAAACACCCCTGCCTTTCTCTCTTGCTTCTCAAAGAGGCTAAAAATACCAGCAAAATGAAATAGCTCTGACTCCTCTCAGCTCCATCATTGGCAGTGAAAGTCTGAGCAGGACCTACATGTGTATTTTGGCCAACTTCCCTTGCCATAGTGTCACAGGTGCGTGGGAGTCTGTCCCTATCTGTGAGGGTGGGAGAGCCCTGCACCTGCAGGTTATGGGTGCTTTCCTGAAGGATGTACCAAGAGGCACCCGAAGGCTGGCAGCCCTGCTGTATGCATGAGAACCGATAAACTTGGGATACTCAGGAACTGGGAACAAGAGTGCACATGTGGCTGCATGAACAGAAGCAGACATTACCTGCCCATGGCAGGAGCATCTTGATCACAGTCCTAAGAACAGCCTTATAATCAGTCCTGGCTGCTGTGACTCTCTTGACACCATGCCCTAACAGGGAAAAGGGGAAAAAGAGCATCGTCTCCCTAGCCCTCTGACACCTCAGGGGGAATTTTCCACGCAGGGATTTGGCCAGGACAACATGACATGATGAAGCTGGGGGCTCCAACAAGCCCAGCTGCCCAAGCCATACTCTGATAGTCTGCTGTCAGGTGCTGTATGCAAGTCCTGTAACCAGCACCAGTGGAAAAAATAATACCAACCTACATATGGCTGGCCCCTGTTTTTTTCTTCCATTTCAATGGCCACAGAGACTGTTTTATTTGAATCAAGGAGAAGGCACCTCTCTCTCTCCATCAGAGGAAGACAGCCTTTTCGTCTCCCCTCACAAGAAGACAGGTAGCCCCATTCCAACGCCCAGCTCATTCACTGTTGCCAGACAGGCTTTCCTGACAGCTCCAGATGAGCACAACAGATACATAAAACAACCCACAGTGCTAGAACTGATTTTTCCTCAGCCTGAAGGTGCGTCTTTGAACTTCCCGACAAGATGGAGAGAACTTCTTCCCCCAGAGACCTCCTCCCTTCCCAAAGGGCTGTCATTTCTGACAGGGCTCCCCGAGTACTGGAGTAGTTTCCCCTCTCTCCTGACCTATGCAAATAACTCCCTAAGGGTTTCTTTCCCTAGGAGCCTTCCTGTCCAGTGGCTAGGTGGATGCCCTTTGCTTTTATCAGGGAAAGCTGAAGGAGACAGAGCTGATCAGTCACTGACCCCTCCCACGTTCCAGCTACACTAAAGCCACAGTCCTGGGGGCAGTGGGGCAGGCAACACTGTGAGCTCTGCTGGGCCCTCCATCCAGCTGCAGCCCACTTGTGCCAGTCTTCCCTGCTCCCTCTTATGCCCCTCTTATTTCCCTCACAGGAAAGCCTGGCATAAAGCACTGGCAAAGCTTCTTAGCAGGGAAAGGAGCTGCAACACTGTGTCCTAGAGAACGATGTTAAGGAACTCCAGTGGACACAGACCCCACTGTGAGGCTTTGGGAAGCTTCAGGACAACAGGGAGGCTGGATGAGAATAACATTTTTATTGCTGTCTCCTAAAACGCTGTTATTATTGTCATGATGAGCAGACACCTCTGGAGGACCTCCTGGCTAAAGGAAGGATCACCTCACCATCCTTTTCCTCCCACCTCTTCTCAGACAAGCAAACCATCACTGCCAGGGCAACACACCTGGCCTTTTCAGAGCTTCAGTCTGCTTGCTGGCCAGGACCAAGCCCTCTCTCGATTCAAGCCAACCGACCACCTAATGCTTGTGCTGGCATGTCACCACTGGGAGCTGGGAGAGCAGGTGCATGTACCAGAGGGCAAAAATCTGAAGCACCTCATCCTGCAGGCAGCAAGCAGGAGCAGAGGGGAGGGCTTACCTTGCAGCCAGCCATGGTCTGAGCCTTCATCCTGAACCGCACTCATCTTTGCTGGGTCCAGCCCATCTGTGGGGGACAGCTGCTCGCTGAGCCCCGCAGCAGGGATGCAGGACCTGGGACATGCACAAACCCAGCTGTGACATGTAACCCAGCCTGTAAGTGTTTCACTAGCATGGCTCCCTTCTTGCACGACATTCCCCGCCACAACATCACCTCTGATCTGCCAGACCCTGCCCCAGGCTCAGACACATCACCGCATCTTCTTCCACTTCAAGTCTTACACCCCGAGCTTGGCGCCCGGGGAAGATTTTGCACTTCTGCCTTGATTCCCCAGTTTTCCACCCAACTGCACAGCCTCCTTCACGGAGGTCAGTTCTTCCCTGGGGCAGGCAGGCTGGCAGCACACAGGGCTCCTTTTCCAAAGGTCTGATGCACAGCAAGAAGCAGCAGCTCGTTCTCCCTCCCAGGGCATCACTGTTTGCTGGGGAGCAGTAGGGTGCCCAGGGGACAGCCACTACATCCAGGACAGTGCCAGGTGGCAGGCTCAGAGCTGCTTGGCAGCTCAGCCTCTGTCCCCAGGCTCAGTGGCCAAGCCCCTTCTCCATGGTGGATGATTCCAGAGGCAGCATTTAATCGCTCGCTTTGCAGGGTATACCAGCCATGTTGCAACAGCTCCCAGCAGCTCTCACAGGCAGCGCTGCAATAGGAGGCAGCTGCCAAAGACCCGGAGCCACCAGCAAAGGGGGTCCAGAAGCAGAGCCCTTCAAATAGAAATTTCCTGAGCACCACCATTGCTCGACTGCACCCATCTGCTTCCTCACAGGGACCCTTGGGTCCCCCAGCCTCAGGGGCTGGGCCTGACAGAGAAGGGCATGATCTTAGCTGTGCCCCCAGGTGTGGACCAGCCCCTCCTTTCCTCCCAAAATCTCAGCATGCAAAGCGGCTTGTACCATTCCCCCCCTTCTCAGGCAGCTCCCCGCCAGCACCCCTGGGTGGCAGAGGCAAGCAGAGAGCAATGGCTGACGAGGGCACAGCTGCCAGGAGCAGCCAGCCTCCCCCGATGGCAAGTGAATGCCGCACCTGCAAGCAGGGGCCGGGCTCCTCCCTTACCCACCCAGCACATCCCCATCCCAGAGCTGCCCTCAGCAGGCACCAGAAGCTCCAAAACCCCTAGGCATCCCTAACCTGGCCCATGCCATCGGAAGTCCCTGTGACAAGCCTCATTGGGTTTCGGAGGAGACACAGCCCCCTGCGTTCCAAATCGATGGGAGCACTTGGTATTGCTAAAAGGATCAATTCTGGCACTCTCCCACCGTCTCACTTGGGGTTCCTGTTTCACAGGGGCAGGAAGGAAGCAGAAGCACCTGGGATTTCTAGGAAAGGGCTAGAAAAAGGCTTTCCTTGGGGAGGGGAGAGAGATGAAGCTTTTTCCTTTCATGAGGAAGAGGTGGTTGAAGAGGAGGTAAGACAGGTAAGGGGGCAGGGGTGGGGTGTGGAGGGGGACACGAGGCCAAGCAGGGGGCTGGGAAGCTGCAGTGCTGTATGTGTGGGGCTAACATGGCTTGGGTGGGCGGGCTAAGCAGCCATGGGGGGGCTGGAGCGATGTCTGCGGTGGGGGTTCAGCGGTGGCTGGGGTGGGGGGCAGAAGGGATGGCTAGGGCGGGGGGCCGAGGGGATGCGCGGGGAGGGGGCAGAAGCGCTGGAGGAGGCGGGGGCCCAGCGCGGCGGAGCGGGCGGGGCTGCAGCAGATGGGGAGCGCTGCCCCGGGCAGGGGGCACGGGCAGCCCCGAGGGGGTTCCGCGGGGGGGACGGCAGCCGGTACCTGAAATTGGGGGGCGAGGCGAGGTGTAGCCCCAGGAAGGGTGAGGAGGCGGGCGGGGATGCAGCTCCTTTCTCTCGCTCCGCCATTCTGTGGCTCTCTCCATGCAGGCGGAGGGCGGGCGGGAGGGAGGGAGGCAGGGAAGGAGGGATGAAGGGAGGGGGATGCTGGCGGTGCCGGCGGGGAGGGACATACCTGCCGCCGGGGCGGGGGGAGCGGGGGGCGCGGCCCGGAGGCTCCATCCCGCGGCTCCCGGCGGCAGCTGCAGGACAGACCGGCACAGATGGAAGCCACACCTCGCACCCCGACCCCATCCGCTCCGCCCGCTCCTCGGGGAACGCCGGCCCCGGTGGGGCAGGTGTGCCCGCAGCTGGACGGGTCTCCAGCTGTGCCCGCAGCTGGAGGCTGCACCCACAAGGGCAGGTGCGAGCCAGGGTGTCCCAAGGCCGGGAGAAGCAACCCCAGGAGCGGAGCCGGCTGGCCGAGCGGGCAGGCAGCAGCCCAAGGCGAAGGGCTGGGCACAGAGGGCCACTTGCAAGGGTCTCCTCGGCAACGGGGATGTGCCTGGAGGCAGCAGGAGCAGCACAACCAACCAGGCTGTGCTTTCGCACCCATGGCAGGTTTGCAGCACCCGGCTGGCAACAGGTCTGGCAGCCCCAGGACAAACCCTGTCTCTGTCGAAGCTTACCAGGGCTGCAAGCACCGCAAAGGGAATTAAAAATGCAGCGTGTGCACACCTTCCATAGGCACAAAGTGCGTGTGGGGGGGAATGCATCTCGAGGTTTCTGGCCTCTCCCTGGAACCGGCAGACCCACTTTTGCATCCAGCTATGTCCCAAGAAGCGCTTAATCTTGAGTGGGTGCTGATTGCTGCTACCCTTCCTTACTGGACTGAGCAGGTTTCTCTACCCTGCCTGTCCTGTCCATGCTTTGCAGGTTATTTCAGAAAACTGTGCAGGTTGTGCTGTGCACAGAAGTGGACGGCATCAGTATTTTTAGGTCCCAAGTCTACTTCTGTACCTGAACAGGAGAACCTTCCCTATTCCCTATATGACTGCTGTGCTTGCAGTGCCTGGCTGTGACAGTCCTGGATGGCATGAGTGGCACTTCTTTAGCAGTTCAAACTTAAAGACACATCCAAGTCCCATCAGTGCTTCTCAAACCACAGCGCTGACTGCCATTGAGGCAATGGTATTAGCTCTTGGCCAAGACCCAGGATGTCAGCTGCTCCTCCAGAGAAGAGCAAGCAGAGCCCTCCAAGGCATACAGCCCTGCTCTCTCTCAGGCGTCTTGGTCTCCTGCCAGACAAACTGGAAAGAGATGTTACTTCTGGGCTAGTGTGGAGACAAGCACACACTCTCAGGGTCACCATGCCCAGGTAACCCTGGGGCAGCCTGCTGAGGGCAATCTAAGTGTTCCCTTTGCTGCCTGGATGCATAGACTGTCCTGTTACATGCAGGACCCAAGAGACTCACGAGCATTTGTTCAGGGAACTTTGGGGGAGCTTTGATATAGCTCCATCTCAAAGCATAAACCCCACCTACCAAAATAGGATTCCTCTGCAGCATGGCTGTCATTTGCCCTCTGACCTGGGGCAGAAGGTAAGGATGCTGCCTTGTCCCATAGCCAGATCACCACCACTGCAGCTCACCTTCTGCTTGGATGCCAAGCACCAAAACCTCACCCCTTAGTGACCTGAACCTAAGTCAGGTCACCATCCCTGGTTCAGGCTGGCCTGGCAGGAGACCCACCTTGACCTTTCTAGCTGCACTGCTGTCAGATTCCTTGGATGGAAGTCTATTCCTTGGATGCACGGCAAAGCCCAGGGCCCCTGGGAGAGTGCACACACATCTGCTGCAAAGAGACTACACTTCTGACCTAACCAGCGTCTCTGCTCAGAAGGCATCTGCTCATTTTTCTTCCAAACTGATAAACTGACCATCAGGATCACTTCAGACCAACTGTTCTCAGCCTTAAATGAAACCTGAGGAAAGGTTATGCGCGGAGCGTTTTCCTGCTCCTCTCCCCCAGCCGAACCACCTGATCTCCACCTCAATGCAGCTGGGACACCAGATCAGCACTCTGCTCTCTTTCCATCAGCCATCCTTCTCACTGCTCTTTCCCCCTCTGCCCCAATGGCCACATTTCCAGCTCTCATCTCTTCATATCCAGGTCTGTGTTCTACTTTCAGCCAGCCCCTCCTGAAGCCACTCCAGCTCCTTCCTTGTGCAGACACAAGGAACACGAGGGAAGGGAATTTTCTCAAGCACCAGTACATGGAGCAGGCAGTCAGGTCTGTGCTAGAAATCCAAGGGTAGCCCTTTTTAATCCTGAGCCACATCATCATCATTCCTTTGACAGGTGAAGCAGATATCCTGGCCAGCACAAAAAAGGAGCATCAAACCCAACATCTCCAGCTTTAATTTACATTATTACATTCTGGGTAGAGAAAGCTGGACTGATTTTGTTGTCATTCTGGCTCCTCATCTTCTAAGGCACAGGCTGCTGTTTTGGAAAGGTTTTTTCCATGTGTGAGGTGAGCTACCCCAAGCACAGAAGTTTTACTTTTTCAAGACCAGGTGGTCCTTGCCAGAGACAAGAGATCAATTCAGCAATACCATGAGCTTTGACCACATGCCCCCTCCATCAGCTAAAGTACTGTACACATTGCCCACCTTGTAGACCAGACATGCTCCAGCAACTCCTGTTGAGAGATTAGTTGTTTAGCTTAAGAGGGGTGGGTGCTTGAGTTGTAAGGGCATAATTGTCCAGGGGTTTCTTTATTTGGATTCCCTCCCCACAGGCACCCAGCTTGAGCTGACCTGCTGCTGTACCATTGTATTAAACGATTTATTGTTACAAATCTGACACCTGAGACTGCTACAGCAAATCTGGGGTCAACTCCAAAGGACGAATCAGCCTGGGTGTGTGTGTAAGGGGTCAAAAAGGGAATCCCTTGGCTCACTGGAACTGCTCCCTATAAAGGGCCTCTGGTCCCAGCAGTTAAAAGTCTCAGGTGGTGTGTGTGTGATTTCTTGAATGGGGTAAAAATGCTCTCCATTAGTACTCTTTGAAACACCCTAATCTGCATCTTCCAAACCTGCCTTCTTTGTTTCAAACTGGCTCAACAAATTAGATACCAAGTTTAAAATGCTTATTTACACAAAAGAAAAATTGCGTCTTGGTTTTGTGGGCTTGTTTGCAATAATCACTTAGCTGGTGCTATCTAAACATGCCCAGCTGAGGCAAAGGCTGACACACTGCTGCCCTGGATCAGCCCCCACTGCTGAACCTTGTCGAGGAACTGCATGGCTACATGTGCTTCCTAAGTCTTGCTGGTCACTAGGAAGAATAATGTTCCTCATGTAATTCTAAGACAGATGTTCCAGTAAGTGGGTCTACACAGGAGCACTGAAGAGGATGGCATGATGCACAAGAACTTGACTGTGTCCTTGCTAGTTATTAGACTGCTAAGTCCAGTGTATTTAATATCAGTTCATGACTTAGCTGAAGAACTGCAAAAGCCAAGGCTCAGTCACTGATAGGAGACCCAAGCTGAACAATTGTTCACAGCTCTGTAGGACTTCTCTGCCCCAGTATCCACTCTCAGTTGAAAGGAGCCTTCCCACCACCCTGGGGAGCATCCCAAAACCACTACTCTCCGAGCCTCAAAAGCCAACTGCTCTCTCTGCCTGAGCAAAGAGCTCATGCTATGCCCGTGTTAGGGGTGCCTACATCACTGCCACCTCGCCCTGCAACACAGAAAACAGTCATTATCCCTGGAAATAGAAACCCCCAAACTGGCATCCATTTCATGCTGCTTTCTTTACATCAGCCTCCAGCAGTCCTCTGCTGCTCTTGAAACAAAGATGGTATCTTTACTAATGGTTACTGATGGCTTTTGCTTTCCCCATGAACTGGCCAAGTCCTTTTGAACTCAAACTGTTGGCACCCACAACTGACGGAGAACTTGCCACAAAAACTAAGCAAGGTGTAGATTTGTTCAATCTGCCATTTTGTACTTTAACCAAACATGCCCAATTTTAAACATAACAAAAACCATGAAGAGTCATGCCCAACTTGTCACACAGTTTTACCCACCTTTATCATTTCAGCTGGAAAAAAATGCCAGAGCAGATGAATCCCAGCCTACTTAAAAAGGTTTCCTGAAGGAAGCTTTTCCCTTATCTTTGGCTGGCCTGATGTGCCTGTGTCATTCCCAGTTACTGCCCAAGCTGCAGCTCTTCTAAATACCACCATCCACATCCCAGGTGCTGAAACCATGCAAACATGATCTCCCCCTCCCCTAGAAAGCCATCTAGATCACTTAGGAGATGTAGCCTCCCCTCCCTTTGACTCCTAACCCCCCCAGATCCAGCCCCAAAAATTCCATTTACCAAGTGAAATAATTTGGATGACAGCAAAAAGAGGGTTAAAGACATTTATAAAAAATTGTATTTACAGACCATTGCCTAAGCATGAAACTCTCCAAACAACAGAAGTCACAATTTCTGTAACCTATGTGTACAAAGTGCATGTCTTTCCCCTTTCTTCTCTCTGCAGCAGAAGATGGGGGTAGGGGAGTATCTCTTTTTCTTTATACCTTTCTGCCCCCAAGACAATGGGAGTAATAGCTAGGTCAGATTGAAGAGGACAAAACCTGTTGATGACTGGGTTATCCACCAGGCAGACTATGAATAGTAGTTTAGAAGAAAGTGAGATTAGGAAAAGTGACTGTTTACTTGTTCAGTCTGCCCAATGGATTCTCTGCAGAAAAAGAACATAGGATCAATGCCCCAGGGAATGGGAAGGAAAGGTTATTCAGCTATTCATTAAATTTATTCACAGACTCAATTCAACCACCTCAGGTTTCTCAGGTACATTTGACTCAGTTTCTATTTGCAGCCCTATTGCTCTGGGTTCAAACACAGGCTCCAAAACTGAATCTCATTATCCCAGTGGGAGACAACTCCTGTACTCCGCAAGCAGTTAGTTGCATAAGCTCACATATAGCCCCACACTATCTGTGCCAGGCAGGGATGAAAAGTTTTTGGACAGCAAATGAAAACAGTGCTAACAGCAGCCCATTTCATGGGACTAACTACTCCATCGAATCCCTCTTGGAAACAGCCATGAGAGAGAATCTTCTGCAGTACTACCCTCACTTGCACTCTTTGGTGGCAGGCAGAGGTGCTCTGCCCAGCACTGTGCTGAAGTGACAAGTAACAGGAGCCAGCAAGGAGTGTATGGTTAAGAGCCAGGAAAGCTACATAATGGTCCCGCTAGGCTACAAAGCGCCAGCGTGAATGCAAATAGCAAGGAGGAGCAGTGGGCAGGGCATGAGGTACAGGAGTGTACTGTGTGGAAACTCAAAACACAGATGCCAATACAGAAAAGAGCAAACAAAATGGACACTGGACTCTGAGCTTGAGGAAGACTCACTTCAAGGAGCTGATCCTCTATCAGTGTGACACACTGCACAGGCTACACACCAGACATGGGTCACTTCACTTGAGAGAGCTCTCATTCAGGGAACGAAATACTGTAGAGTGTGGGGCCCAGGTGTAGCTCCCTTATTACTTGGATCATATCTATTCTGAGATACTGCTTTGCTCATATCAAGGCATGATTTTATTTTTGAAGAATTCCTCCTTCTCAAGAGTCACAGAATCCACTAGGTTGGAAAAGACCTTTGAGATCATTGAGTCCAACATCTGATCTAACATCACCATGGGCAACTAGACCAGAGTGCCACATCCAGTCTTTTCTTAAACACCTCCAGGGACAGTGACTCCACCACTTCCCTGTGCAGCCCATTCTAATGCCCAACCACTCTTTCTGTGAAGAACTTTTTCCTAAAGTCCATCCTAAACTTCCCCTGACGCAGCTTAAGACTGTGTCCTCTTGTCCTGTCGCTGGCTGCCTGGGAGAAGAGACCAACCCCCACCTGGCTACAACCTCCTTTCAGGAAGTTGTATAGAGTCCCACTTCCCCAGAAGTCAAACAGCTCTAAAGTCGCCCATTACAGGCAACAGCACTACAGCTCACCTTACTGTGGCAAGGTTCTCTTGCAGGGAAAGGTTTAAGTGCCTTTCAAGTGTATCAGTTCTTGTGCTACAGCTGACCTTCACTTTGTTTCCATCTCACATAAGCACTACCTTGATTTACTCAGAAAGCATTTCCTTCCTCATCAGCCTAGCCTAATGAAAGAAATACCGAGTTTTCCCAGTTCTCTCATAGGATAGGTACTCTATTTTTGACATTGTAGCAGCTTCTTTCTTAACTCCTACTATAATATGAATTAATCAGCATACATCACTACCTAGTACTATTGATGAGAAAGGATGTTCACTATTTCTGAGATGTGCAGATGCTGATTCCTACATCAATGCATCAAGTCACGTGCACTGAGCCATTGTCAGAAAAGAAAGATACACCTGGGAGTGAGCAAATTGACAGAAGGTTCTTACCCCCTTTAATGTGGGCAGATTTTTGGGCATGGCTGAAAAGAGATGTATTTGGTTCTCTGGAGACCAGAAAACCAAATATTCCCAAGCACAAGTAATGTAGCGCCCTTTTGTGGCAGCTATTGGAATTACACAGTTATATGAGACCCCGGATTTTCTGTTGCGGATCACAAGTTCCAGACCCTCTGTGACAGCAGTTTCTATTCTTCTGGTCACCTCTTCAGCACTCTGCCTCTTCACTTGCAAGGTGCTTGTCGCTGGCTGTAGGAGAAAGCAAAAGAGAGAATTTGCCTTGACCTCCCCTGTCACACTGAAAAGTTGGTAGAACATGTGATCAGCTCCTTCCCTCCTGGGATCTGGAGCACTGCAGGCAGATGACTGGACCTGCCTGCTCTCTTGCTCTAGCCCATACCCTCACCAGATGGGCAAACCTGGCTGTGAACCCATTCTGGAAGGAGAAGCAGCCTCACCAGAGCAAACCCACCAACAACTGTGCTCCATGACTGCTCCAGCAGCAGGGCACTGCTCTCCACTGGACAACTGAGCTAACGGCTTGTCACATAAAATCAAAACAACTGGCAGGCAGACCACTGCCATACTACTGGGCTGTGGAATTACATTTAGGAGCCACATCCTTCCACAAGGAAGTCCATTTTGTTGATTAAAATGCTGGGAGTAAAGATTAAGCCTTGTTAGCTTCCAGAACCAGGTAGTTTATGCCAGATCACACTAGGAACTACTCACAATCACAAACCCTTTCCAGGGATCTCTGAAGTGGGGAGACCTGTCACTTTGGCTCGTTTGTACAGTTCTTCAGTGCATGGCTCTTCTGCTCCCTCGTGTTTGCGTTTTGGAGAAGCCTGGTCTGCTTGTGATAGCCTCACTGCTGTAGAAGAAAAAAGAGTCACTGCAATAGTTCCCCTGCACTTAGATGGCCTCTCAAGTACACCCTGGCCTAACTTGCCACAGAGCTGGGAGAAAGAAGACTGCACAAGCCCAGAGACATTTGGTCACAGCCTCCCTTGAAAACTTTTACAAAAAAATCTTTGTTAAAAGCAGAATTAAGTCACCCAGAACAAACACTAAAGTATCCTCCTTTGACAGAGGAGATCTTAATTATACCTGATTAGCCCTACAGTGATCTGCACTTCTCCCTTAAGTGGCTGCATATGATCCCATAGAGGCAATAAAAGATTCACTTTACTGAACTTTTATTCTTCAGCCCTTTTAGAAATGAAGGCTCGCTGGGGACTTCTGAAGAAAGCATAAAGCAATGTGAATGTCTTCTATGTTTTCCTAGCTACAAACCCTCTTCTTCTTAGAAAAGGATCATCTCCTGCCTATAACCTTTATATTTACATAAAACTCAAAAGCACACAAATAGCTCCAACTCACCTGTACTGGTGCTGCAGCCTTGCCCCGAAGCTGAGTCTGTGACTGGGCCACTGAGATCTTCCACACATGAAGGGACTGATGCCAATAAACCTAGAGAACAGCAAGAGGGTCTTAGCTAAGAAACAAAACACACCTGGGCTGGGAGAAGCTTTTCACATGGAAATACCTTAGTGATCACCAACCAGCACATCCATATCCCAAAGCAGGAGTTCAGAGCTGCACTTGCCCAGTGCTGACCACAGACATACACCATGATCCAGCAGTGAATTTATTTAGAATACACTGCTCAGGTTTTCTTCCAAAGTGAAGAATGAACCATTGCTGCTATATGGATGGTGCCACGCTATTAGCAGCTCTCAGACCTAAACAAACTCCACTCTTAGCTGTCTGAGAACATAATGGAACTCTCCCTGGAAACCAATTGAGCAGATTTGGCAGGGACTGCTTCCTCTTGCAAGGACAGGCCAAACAGGAAAGATTTATCCATTTTAAATCATGATCTTTCCTCCCAGCATTTTACCTCCTATTAAAGACACAAAGTTTTGCAATTGCTGGTACTTACAGAGGCCCCTATAGCGCGACAGCTGCTGGTAGATCTGCTTCATGCGCTCGATGTTCAGTCGACTGGTCTCTGCATGGTTCACCATGGGTTTGGGGTAGTCCACTCCAATGATGCACTTGGCTGCCTTCTGCACAGATTCTGGGGCATTCCATGGTTCATAGATATATCGCGAGGGGAAACCCTTTAGTTTGGGCAGATACCTCCTGCAACACAAGTTAAAAGCAATGTAGCACACACAATGGACAGAAAGTGCTGTGCATCTGTGAGCCACTGACTGACTTGGGCTTACAGATCCAGAAACAAAGATCAGCTCCAGTAACATCACTTACTTAACATAGTCCCCACTGGGGTCTGTGCGACGTCCGAAGCCCACAGGACAGTAACAATGGAAGAACTGTTGGAAGAACGCACTGCACGAGAGCCACATCCAGCTGCCTGCATTCACACTGAAATCTGCATCCAGCAACAGTTCATCAAACACCTGCAGCAATTGGAGGAAAAGGCACTGAGACCTTCCCTGGGCAGGACTTTGTGGCAGTAGGACCCAAGATGCTATTTCAAACAGCAAGCACTGAGCTATGAGAACAGAGCAGCAGCACAGAGGTGATCCGCTGGCTGAAGTCAGTTGGCTGGTCAATGTATCTCACTTCCTGACACTTTCGCTTAGGGAGGCATGGTCTGTTCACACTGATAAAGTGCTGTCTTATCTCTCATGGAGCTACAGACTAAATCACTACCCAGTGTTGCATCAAGCTTTAGGTATTGGTCCTAGCCTGGCAGGCATAGTAAGTGTAAAGCACCAGCCTTGGAAAGGAGAGGATGCTACACAGAAGAATGTGAACCAAAGCAAGAAGGAAGAACCCCTCTGAAGAACCCAGAGCACACTACCACCAAGAGGTAGAAAGGTTTCAGCAGTAAGTCACTCACATCCATGCACAGATGCTGCAATTTAGGCAGCACTTTCAATTAGGCTCTTTGTCAACTTTGAGACTAGATGCTCCTGCCTCCACTTTTTGTGTAGAGCAGTATGTACACTGTGAAGGTTCAAGCTGTCTGTCCCTTCAGATGGGCCAAGAGGAGGGTCTTTTACCTCTTTCCTTGAGAGACTCTAGACTCAGATTTCACAGTCATGGAGCGTTCCCTGACCGGCACGGTGATGGATTTTACAATGAGGAAAAAGGTCCGGTTAAGAAGTGACATTAAACTTGCAAAGAAAACAGATGGACTGAGAGAATTTTTACAAAAAAAAGCCCCCAAACTAAAAGGCCCCCAAAACCCTAGTCCATATTCACCAGTGAATCCCATACACACTTAGTTATGGTTACTTGAGGCTTGTGATGCTGTCAGAGCCTCACGGCAGAAGGCAGAAAGAAGTCAGGCTGTTGGCTGGCCAAGAGCCTGCTAGCAAATCCTCTCTTCCATGCACCTTTTACACATGAAGCAAAAGCCATACCTGTATGCCCATCCTTGCAGCGAGTGCCAGGGAGATTTTGTTTTCCTTATGGCCTCCTGCAAGTATCTGCAAATGCCAGGACTCACCCTGACTCCTGACTCCCAGCTGATCCAGAGGTCACCCCTGGTCAGGAAGCAGGCCACTGCATGCCTGGCCAGATGGTGGATCCACCCTTCTTGTCTCAGTTGTGTCATGATTGCATCAATCCAAGGGAAGCCTGTCTTGCCCTCTGCCCACTTTGCCAAGGCTTCAGGGTTCCTGTCCCAAGGGATCTGTATGCAGATGGGATTCCCCTCCATGCGGTCAAACTTGGGGTTGTTGGTGGCTGCTGTGTAGAAGAACTCCCTCCACAGCAGCTGTCCGTACAGAGAGAGGGGGGGCGTGCTGTTCCGCTTCACCTGGGGAGAGGGAACACGGATATTCACAAGCACAGGACTGGCTGCATGAAGCTGAGCTGTGAACAACCCATGCATTTACACGCATTTCCCAAGTCACTTACTGACCACTGCGATAAAGGAGCTCAACTCCAGATCACCCCTTATCAGAAAGCCCAGGTGGTAAAGTCATAGCACTGCTCTTGGTTCACTCAGTACAATGACAAGTGACTGGAATGATGCAAAGCTAACAGTAAAAGGCTCTACACGTCTCGTAACACAGAAGTCCAAACTGAAGAACAAGGTACCACCAGATTTAAGGTCTGCATGAGTATATACAGGAGAATTACTTTTTTTTACCCAAAAGCATCCTCTGTAGTAGCAACAAGCTCAGCCCAACAATCAAACATTAGGGAGGTAACTGTATCTTTTACACAAGTTCTGGCACACTGTCTGGCAACCAGCATCACGCTACAAATGCTCAAACCCCACCTGCCCTCCAGGTGAACCTTTTGTCCTACCTTCTTATACAGCTCCCAGAGACGATAGTAAAACAAGCGGCAGGACAAGCAACCAAACCGAAGGTAGGGACTGAGTCCTGTAGGGCTGGCCAGCAATGAATTGGCGTTCATCCTTGGTCTTTCGTAATTTGCAACCCATGCCTAGACAGAATCAGGAGAAATCAGCCAAAAACCCCCTTGTATTTGTGGGATGCTGCAAAGGGCAGGCCTCTGTGCAGGTGGTAAGGCCACTCAGATCTGACAGCACAGTCTCTTCTATATACTTCCAATCACTGCTGGGAGAGATCTCCAGTAGGCAATCCCAACCCTCATGCCCCATTCAAGAAATGTAAAATGTTTGCTCAAGGATTTAAACCAGTCATTTTGCCCAAGTAGAGGATTAATTTGCTTTGCATACAAGAGCTAATAACCCTGAGAGTTCCTAGGGACCCAAGTTAACACAACTGTTTATGTCCAGGTGTGTCTATCTCATTTCACACACTGAACAAGAAAATTGGGGAAATTCAGACCATTTTGTGGAGTATTGTGTTGATAGTTTATTCCCTCTTCAGCACAAATATTTATGCTTTGAGTTCCACAACTGACATCAAGCCACCCAGCATTTAAAGAAGTACAAAATAGTTAAAATTGAGTCAGGCCTCTGCAGGTGGGTCACTTTTCATTACTATGAAATTGTTTGCCTTGTGTACTATAATCAAGAACACAAGCTCCATTGAAAAAAAATCTGATTATTTCAACAAGGGGCTCAAGGAATGCCAGCCAGTGAGACTACCTATTAAGAAGCTGAGAGACAAGGGGAAGGCATTCTTTTATAAGCCTGTACTCACACTAATACCTCAGCTAAAGATCAAAAGAGATGGTGTGCAGTGTGCACAGAGACTGAACAACTTCCAGGAGAATTTCCAAGTTTGCACTCCTCTAAAGGAAACTAAGAAGTAGAAACAAGGAAAAGAATCCAACGTGCTTCAAACAGCAGCATAAATAATATAGTTCTCTACATTTTTTGGGCCTGAGGAAGCCCATAAGCATCCTGCTCCTCACACAACCCAAGATCACAGGAGTACTCCAACAATACTAAACACTCCTTTCCAGAGGTTAATGCTATAAACAATGCTATGATGTGCAGGAAACAGGGTAATGGGCATCATTCTACATTTTTCATTTGGAGGCACAGTCTGCAGGAATTCTCACTGAAATAACAAATTACCTTTCTTTCCAAGTGTTTATCCAGCCGTGCCAGAGCTTCCGTCTCCCCTCCTTGCCAAACTGCAGGGGCAAGACCATCTGTAGGAAAGCCTGAAAGAAAGAACTTTGTAAGATTTGAAGCCATGCCTAGACAAAGGGCATAGATATGGGATTAAGCATTAACAACAGCAAGACAGTACATACTACAGTTGCCTAACGTGGCTTACTTGCTGCTCTAATCCTTGTACAGCAGGCAAATCACGTAGGACATGGGGAGAGCCTGCTCATAACACTGCACTTCAAGGGCCTCTCCCTGCAATGCTTCAGGCAGCCTTATGGTGACTTTCCCCATTGCTCACAGCCAGCATTGTCTCTGGTGTGTCAGCACTACCCAAAGGGCTCTACTCCAAAGGCCAGAGCAGCTGGCAATGAAACATCTGCTCCACAGCTCTGCCTTACAAAATACCTTGCCATTGACATCAGCAGTTCACTACATAGCCTGGCTGCTCCTGGTGAGGCTCCTATTCTGCTGAAGCTTATGATGGGGAAGGCACTGGATTAGGGCTAAAGAACCACTGCAAAGGGGGAAGCAATAATGCATACTCCCTGAACTGCTCTGGGCTGACAGAGGAGCCTCTCCTGGTATGGAACCTCCAGTCACACACATACAGACAGCACTCTGCATTAGTCCTTTCTTCCCTTGCATTTAGATTGCATTTCTACCGCCTCAGCTATTCATTCTCCCTCTTCAAGGAAAATACAGGATTATTAGGCACAGCAGGATGAGTAAAAGAAGTTTCTGTATTATCTTTTGTCTTACTAAGTTCCTAAATTGGTGTTGCTTGGCAATAACTCAATGAAATTATCTAAGCCTGGTATACAGTTAGTTTACCTCTCCAGGTCTGTTACACAACATGTCTGAGTTGACAGTAGGAGGAAAGCAGCTGGTGAAGACATGAGATCCTGATACAGTGGACACATGCTCAGTATAGCAGGGAACATAAGGACAGATGCAGAGCACTTCAGAGCAATGCTGAAGGCAATTCTGGGCATCAACAGCAGTGCATGGGACGCCAGTGTGTTATTACAAGGTCTATCACTTGCTGAAAAAATCAGGCTGTTCTATGGCTAGAGGCAGCCCATGTCAGGTGAGAACGTGTGCCAGCCACTGGAAACAGCTCCACTAGATTCTGTTTCAGCTGGCAGCAATCCTTGCCTTCGTTATTGTCACTTACCCAGTTCTTCCAGGGATGGGACCCCATACACATCATCATGGTTCTCCTGGATGTCCACTTTACATGTTTCCATCTGCTGACTTATTACAGTGCTCACTGGCTTCTTTGGGAGCTCCATACGGCTAATGATGGCCTGGAAGCGCTTGTAGGTGAGGGGTGGCTTGTGGCCATTCAGCTCAATTATTCTGGAGATAAAATAAACAAGGTGAAACAATACAGCCTAACTATCACAGGAGACACAAGGAAATGACATCCAAACTGGACCCTGCTATCTCTGCTCAGGATAGCCTTTCACCTTGCATATAGAAATCCTTATAACCTTAATTTCACTTGATGCATCCCTCAAAGTGATATTAAAATCATCCAAACAAAATCCCAAAAATACATCAAAAGACAAAATACATAATTCCTCATTGCCATAGGAAAAGAAAAACCAGCTCCAGCTGAGTCAGGCTGAGCATCACATCTCTCTCCCAGAGCTTCTCATCAGACCCTTGTAGGAAATCTCTATCTAATTACTGCCTTTCTGTCTCCAAGACAGCAAATCCTAGACCTGCACCTGTTCCCCTGACACCTTGTGATATCCTAACCTGATTATGACCTTACTTCCCTCTTGTCTGACACAGAAGACCCAGCCTGTTAGTGACCCCTCTCGTGGATGACACAAATCCCAGTTTGCGTCATTCCTCCCTCCCTGTGATTAGAGGAATCACCATCCTCCTCCACACCATATGGTCACGAGCAGCCCCGTCTCATGGTATTGACCTGTGTCATTCACACTATAGAAAAAGACTCACAGTTCCTCATTCCTCTACATCATTAAGCATCCACAGCCTGCTGGGGCCATGCAGTCTTGTTTTTCTTAGGACAGAGAGCTTTGAGAAGCTCCCTGGGCAAGGTAAGCTTCCCCAGGATGAAACCTCATTTTTAACCCTTCTCCTGGAGGGACAAGAAGGAGTTAACAGCAAAGCCTACGGCACAGGGATCGCCGGCATTACATAAAGCAGAGGCAGCCAACCCCACAGCTCACACAGGAGCTGCAGCACAGCAGCCTTCCCCACCCATTACAATCAACAGCTTATGCAAGGGGCCGGGCTTAAAGCCGAGTGTTCCGCCGGGCGCCATGTGCTGTCCCTTCCCCCGAGGCCGCACGTGTGGCGGGGCGGAGCGACACGCCGGCGCCGGGCTCTCCCGCACGTGTGCTCCGCGGTGACCCGGCTTCCCCGCCGCAACCGGGAGCGGCCCCGGCCGGGAGCCAGGCTTCCCACACACCCGGCGGGGGGAAGCAGAGCCTTCCCCACGGGCACTACGGTTGAACAGATTAAACATGAAGCCTCCTGCAGTTTCCTCCCGGTTTTCTGCTTTTAAGTTGTAAACACTGGGATATAAAGACATTAACGAACAGGACAGGGAGGGAAGGCCATCGGGACGTGCACAGCGCTTGGACACACATGCACACACCCCACACAAAGGCAGATGTATGTGTTTGCATTTGCCTTCCAGCCAACACGTTCCGTGCTGCATCACCACACCAGAGCACATTTCCTCCGCTCTCCTGCATACACTTCTTCCCTGTCTCCACATGTACCACCCCAGAGATGGCAAGAAATGACAGAACTCTCATGAATACTACCCATCGAAATCTTCTCTGTGGATGCTTTGAGCACTGAAGCCTCCAATCAAGACCAGCCAAAGATCCCCAGAAAATCAGTGTTTCCACTGGATGAGAAGTGAGGCATTTCCAGTTACAGCACTCTACAGAGGCCCACTTGTTTCCACAGGAATTCAGAGCTTGGAAGAAAAAACGTGACAAAGCTGCACTATGTCTGCCCTGAGGTGCTTAGGGTGGGGGCAGGGAAGCTGCTTCTTCCACACTGCCTCTTTTTTCAGTCCTTTTCTACAGACCTGCTAAAGCTGCTGTTCAGTCTGAGATCCACACCATTATACAAGATCCAGACCTAAAACTTTTGTGGACAGCTAGCTACTTGGAGCAAATCACTGTGACTAGCAGATGGAGGCCAGTATCTGTATTTAAAATCCTCAAGGATGTGAATATGAGTGGTTACCTAGTAGAGCTCCTGAATTTCTAAACAGTTATTGGATCTGAGATACAAATATTTTAAGGCAAGACTAGGACAAACTGCACATTTCACAGCACCTGATGCTGTCATTGTGCACTAAATCTGGACCTTTCACAATACTGCCATGAAAAGAAGAATTGCATATCAGGCACTGCACAATATTGGATATTATACCACACATACTGGGTATTGTAGTGCTGTTTAGCTGTCTATACAAAAATTTGTACAGGAAGCTCCCCAAGGAGGAGTCCTTTCCTTCCGCATACTGACCTTCTAATCCAGGCCATATAATTTCACAGGACTTTCAATGAGAAAAAAAGAGACGCCCCTCCCCAAGATTTAGTACTTCATCCATCTCCCCCAGCACAATGTGCCACATGTGGCAATTGTTCTTCTAGTTTTCTTGAAGTGCAACAGAAAATGACTGTATTCATCACAGAGAGCCTAACCTTAGTTAGTGAGCACACACAAAAGTGGCTGTGCTACCAAACTAGCAGTATACTGCCCAGCACAATCTGACAGTGGCACCTCGATGCCAGAAGTTATGAAGGTCTTCCTGACCATCAGTCACACTTCACCTCAGGAAAGCAGGCAACCCAAACCTGACCAAACACACTTCCAGCACTGCTATGATTACAAGGTATCTTACAGTCAGTCACCTATGATAGCAGAGTGTCTGCAGACTCAAATGCACACCCTCACAGATGTCAGCTTCTGACTCACGTCTCCACAGCAGTGCCCCTGCAGGGTGGCTAATGGGCTTAGGAAAGCTGCTGGCCTCAAAAACCTGACACCTCAGCTCACTTGCAAATGACAGGGCTGGGTTCTGGTAAGGCACTGAATGTGCTCTCCCGCTTCCTTGCGGGAGGAAGAGCTGGCTGCCAGCACTCGGCACGCAGGCTGCCCAACGCACCCCAGTACCACAATTCACGCGGACTATTTCGTTAGCCTTGCCAGCTTATGCAATTGCTCTGATCTAAATCCCTGCTCCAGAGAGCTCATGGAGGGCTACGTGCACATAGGACAAGGGGTATGCCTACAGATGCAAAGAGGAGATGGAGAGTTAACCAATTGATCTGTCCATCCAACAGATGCTGAACAAACAATTCAACTTCTGCAGAAACACATACTGAGCAGATGAGAGATGAAGAAGTGACTTGATGACAGGCTGGGTATAGGCACAAGGGGAGATCACCTGACACCAGAGCACCATGCAAGATAGGAGAGGATAACAAGATGTAGCAGGCAGCAGTTTGACTAAACCTTCTTAGAAATAACCCACCTTTTTGGTATAATGTACTGAACTGCAGAAGCACCAAGGTATGCACACTTCCCCACACTTGGTTCCTTTAAGTTAATACATGCTCCTATGAGAACACATTTTACTGTCATTTCAGCCTTAGGCTAGGGTATTTGAGGAAAAGCTGCTCCTGATGTATGCTACAAATACATAAGAACATGGAGTTCTCTTCGGACCTAAACCACTCCTGCTGAATAACCCAGCCTGCCCAGGATTACAGAAACCAGTGCTGACCATCAGTAAACACTCTACAAAGGATTTAGATTCCAAGGAGAACAGGCAGATCCGAGGAAAAGACAAAACAACCTGTCATCTGGAAGCGGTCAGACAGAATAATTGTCAAGTAAAGGCTTTGAGCAGGCTAAGCTGATACCCAAGAAATTACCTTTTATGTCTGACTTCTACAATCTGGAAATTGCTAATCTTGACTGGGAATTCCTAGATTTTCTTATGAGTATTTTTCAGCACTGATGTTCATTTTCCATACCCCTGTCCTTGTTTTGGGGAAGAGGAGGGGAAAGATGCTCTGACAACCACACAGCAATACTGGCAGTGCCAACAAAGGGGACATATTATAATCTTCCTGCTGGGTAAAACTGGTCCAATTCACAAGTTAACTGAACAGGCTCTTGGTAAATGTTTAAAAGGAGCTGGTGGAGGCGGGCAGTACCAGGAATACACTGCAGGGGCAAGAGGAGACGCGTTGGATTCTCTTAGGTAGGAGTGAAAGATTAGTTTAAATTGTATAAAATCAGGCTGACAATCTTGTCAGAAACCTGATTAAAGAAAGATGAGAAGTAGGATGCCACCACCAGGTATTATTAGCACCTGCTAATTACACAGGAAAAACATTAGGGTGAGCAGAGGGACACCACATACCATGAATTAGAAGACTGGGTAACCCAGCTGGAGGAAGAGATACTCTGAGACTTTCAGGAGAAATACATTATCAAAACTGTAATATCACCTGCTGAGAAATCTCAGAGATGCCAAGAACCAAGAAATGTCACAGTAACTGGAAACTTCAACTACATCCACACAGACTGGGTATATATGCCACCCCATCACCTGCCAAAATCCAGTTTTCTAGTTGCCATAAATGACTGCTCCATGGAAAAGTAATCAAGAACCCACAAGGAGCGTCAATTCACGATTTGGCCTTAGACAGCACTAAGGTATAGACAAAATGTTAGTTACCACTTGCCTGCTCTAACAGTGACGTTGGCATGCATCAATTTAACACCCCTCCAGGAGCAACAATACCATACTGATGCGAAAAACTATTTCAGAAAGATTACAAGAGTCAAGAGAATTAAAGAACAGCATCAGCAAAGACAACAAAAGGCAGAGTCTTTCATAAAAATGAAGACATATAGAAACCCACAAACTTTGGTAGGTTAAATTAAAAACCACAGGCTTCTTGCACCTCCTAATCCAAATAAAATCAGAGACTATAACAGAACAAGAATTGCATATATTTTTGCAGGTGTATTCACTATGAAGGTATCTAGGGAAGTTATGACTCTTGTTTTATTTTTGTTTAAAGAATGTGTGACAGACTCATAGACCAGGAAGAAGTGCCACAAAACAATGCTATGCTTTAACAGCGAAAGCTTGCCAGGACCACCAAATATTCCCCAGAAACTGTAAAGGATGTCATGAAACACTAAAACTAACAGCTGCTGCATGTAATATAAAACTGTTCAAATACAATGAGGGAGAAGAAAAAAATCAAATACAACTCCAGATTTTAAAAGCATTTCAGGGGCATCAGAGGGACAAATGAATAGACTGATTTGAGCATTAGGCAGATGGGTAGAAAATAGTAATGGAAACAGTGAATGCATGGTATATGCAATATGCTGGAGGGTTAATTTGGCCTTGGTAAAGGGAAGTTGTGCCTGAAAATCTATCAGAGACATTTGAGCCTGGGGCAAGGGAGATTCAGTTGTTATATCCTATGTGGATTTTGAGAAGACATCTGAGTAGATCCCTCACTGCAAAACTTTAAAGAAACCACAATAATTTGCAATAAAGGAAAAGGTCATGCAGACAGAAAATTCCTTGAGATACAGAATTAGAGAAGGAATCTATTTTTCCAACAGGAAGAGAAATCCTACACAGAGCTGAGCTAGGGCTTATGCTGCTCAATATTTTTTATAAAATGTCTGGGAAGGGACAAAAAAGAGCATGATGATGAAGTTTACTGACGCAGTAAGCTATCTGGGATAGCTAAAGATAAAAGGCAACTCAAAAATTTCCCAATATACCACATGACCAGCTGACAAAAATATCAGATGAAATTGCAGTGTTGGTCGTGTTTCTCCATATGCACAGCTATGCAATCTTAAACTTATTTATACAGTAGCAGCCGCTCAAGTAGCTCTGACCATTCTGGAAGAAAACCCTGAGACATCAGTTTAGTAGCACTCAGGAAAAGCAGAAATAATGCTACTGACTGTTAGGAAAAGACAGGACACACTATAGCACTCTTAAAATCCATGTTGCTCCTACATTTTGCACAGTAGTGCAAAATAGTTTTCACCACTGCTCACCATCTCTAAAAATACCCAGAAGTATTTAGATTTAGAACAGATTCCACCTGAAAACTTAAATGAACTAGGACTCCCCACCTTGGAAAAGACATATGTGACATGAAGAAGAATGTGATGGCCATTGATATTGGAGGGGTGAGGATGTAATAAACATGGTCTTCTATTGCAGAATTAAAAAGCAGCACCTGCTCAGGAGACAGGTTCAAGAATCCTCCTCACTCCAAAGGCAAACATTTACACACAGTATGTGCTAACTGCAAAGCTCCTTCCCATTAAAAAATTATGGATGTTAAAGATTCATAGGAGAAAATCTACATTCAGCATTAGTCACAAGTCACATCAGAAAGAAAAGGGAAGAAAAAAAGGGGGAAGGAAAAAAAGAAAGTAACCTGTAAGAATAGTACTGAAACATTGTTGAAGTCAAGCATACCCTAGAGTCTTAGCTGAAAGGCTGTCTCCACTGTTTAAAATCGCATGTATAGAGAGCGATTATACATATAATAAGTAAATATATAAAACTCAACATCGAAACAAACCTCCCCCACAGCAAACACACAGCAAAGACAAGGCATTCAGGCTTTAGAATAAGGCAAGTTTGTCCCAATCTACCTTGTTTTACATCTTCCAGCTGTCCTGGCACATCCATCAGTTGAAAGCCCTGCTTTTATAACCTGTTTGAGACAACAGCTCCACTACCTTTATTACAATAAAGCAAAAAAAAGCAGTCCATACATTGAGGACATCCTCAAGGAGAGCAAGCAATAGGACACAGCTGAGCAAATTAAATGACAGTCAAGTACAGGGTTTAATAAGCTTGAGGCAACACCTTTCTGTACATTAACGTCACGGTCAGCACTTTGACGTGTTCTAATCAAAAGTGCGAGTGTGCAGAGTAATCCTTGCAGGCTCACTCAGGATGACAGTAATCAGTGTAATGGAGAAGACTGCAGTCTTTGCAGACATGACAATCCCAGCCTAGCCCAGGCAGCCCCTTTACCCTTTCTCTCCCCATACCTGTCCAGGTCATAGAGCGTGTGGGAGTTCTCTATCACCACCTCCACACCAGCCTCCTTGGCCAGTTTGATGATAGCTGCATCCCTCTCCTTTCCAAAAGGCTCCGAGTCGTATTCAAAAGTGAGACGAGTGACTCCCCATTCCTGCAAGGAAAACAATACACTCAGCTGTCAAACCAAAGACTCTTTCTAACCAGCACAATTACAAATAAAGATTTCAGAATTCCTGAGCGGTTTAAGGTACTGGAAGCTTTGAGAGTATTCCTGTGAGGAACTGCAATCTGGATTTGAGATAACCAAAGAAGTAACAATTTTATGAGCTCTAGCAAACATCACATCTGCTATGCAGATGTGTAGATGTCAGATTTAAAACGCATCAGAGGACGTTCAGTTCTTGTCTATTACTGTTCTTAGGTTTCAGCTCAGTCCCCAAGCCTACCAACACCATGTTTTGTCGCATATGCTGTCCCAAAGTAACCTTACCATCCTCTTCCAGCATTTGCAGAAAAAGCGTTTCAGAAAATTCTTTCAATAGAAGTTCTGCTCAACCCCCCATGTTTTTATGTGGAGACATTAAGTAAAAACAATACATTTTAACTTTTTCCTGATGTCTCTTAAAAGACATCACACAATAGGAAACCAATGTCCAACCCAAACAGCAAGAAAGAGGGAAATGCAGGACATAGGACAGCAACTAAATGAACCTTTCTGGTCTGCACCATAGAATATGATACTGCAATTCAGGTTTAAAGTCCTGCCTTTTTGGAGTTATGTTAGAATTGTAGAATTACAGAATGGTTTCAGCTGGAAGGAACCTTAAAGATCACCTAGTTCCAAGCCCCCTAGTCAAGACATGCACTTACTCTGATCTTCATACCTTTAAAAGATCCCTCACAAATTATATGGTATAGGCCTTATGAAATAGCACTCAGCCTCTTCCAGGCTTTTCTAGAGCAGAGATTGTTCTCAAAGTCTATGGCCTAGTTTTCCTCAGAAAATGAATCCTATGAGAAGAGATTTAATGGTTTCCACAGCGACCCTCCCAAGACACTCATCAAGCAGAGCAGCAGCCCACAAATTTGTTTATCAAACACAATCAGAAATCTACAGACACTTTAAAAAACCCTCACACAACTAAGAACCACATTCTCCAAGTGAGACAGTCTAAATCACCCCTGTGTATACAGGAGACTTTTCCATCTGCAAAACAGAAACAAAGCACAAAGAACAAACCTGGATAGTTCCCTGAAGACCATTCAAAATAATATCAAAGATGGGGAAGGGAATTTAGAAGTGGAAAACAACTGTACAAGCCCCCTACTTTTCTAAACTTGCGCATTCAGCTCTAAAATTAATTTTAGGAAGGACAAAGAAATTAACCAGTTATGTACCACTGAATGTACATCTCAGAGATCTCCTCCACTCATTTTTCAAAGTAAGAACATGACAGCATCCATAACTCAGAGCAGGTATCAGACACGCACATTCCAGGCCCTGCCCTGCGCTGCTCCTATGTGATTTAACAGCTTCACTTTAAACTTTTCTTTCTTCTATAAGAAAGCCAGTATCAACTGGAAGGCTTGGAAAAGATGGATTTGGTCTCAAAGAAATACATATTACTACCTTTTAAAGAATGGAATAAAAAACCACTGAGGCTTACAGAGATTTTAGGCAAGCACCCAACACTTTTAAATTCATTTATTTCCTACAGTTTTGAGAACGCCACTGCTCTATGTGAAGCAGTAATACACAGGAAGCAGAGCACAGCTAACCAGAAAACCTATTACCTACATGACAGTAAATTTGCTGCAGATATACAAAAGAAAAGTCATGACTGACAACTGGCCTCTTAGCATCTAGCCTAGAGCAAAGAAAAACTGTAGGGGAAAAAATCACCAAAGGGATTGTGAAAACACTTCAGTGAACAAACAATACGCTTTGATAGAAGTGGTAAAATTACAGACATTTGTTCAGAAAGAGTGAGACAAAAAACTTCTACAAAGGTTAACACATTGCTAACAAGTACACCTGTCATGGTATCCATGCACAGTAGTGCCTTTGCAGTGATAGTTACAACATAGCTCAGCTACTGGCAGCAAGAGCAGAAATTATATTAGGTCTAAGTATTGCAGTAGCCAGTGTGACATAACTCTCCTCTCCACAAAAGCTGACAGCAAGGCACGAGCTGCTGCTAATTCACTATTCAGTGCAGCAGCTCTGGAGATGCCTCAATCCCTATGAAAGCCATACATTTATCATGTAACAGCATAAAATTCCCTCTACTTTTTTCAGGTCTGTTACAGCACATCTGAGATATTAATCAACTCACCTACCCAGACAAAACAGACTGCAGAAAAAAGCAGTTCTGGCTGATTACACAATCAATCTCTCCAAACTTCAGACTCTGCCAACTTTTTTAGTTTTTGTTCTTTGACCAAAGTGAGCATTTTTCTCCAATAAAGTTTTAATTATCCTGTGAATACCCTGAACTAAAGTAAAGGGAGCATGAACTACTATTAGCCAGAACTTACTTGCAGATCAAAAGACAAAAATCCAGATTCTGAAAAGGCTAAAAGCAGCACATAGTTTGTGTCATGTGTTAAGATGCAGAAGCCAAAATAAGTATCAGTGTCCCTTCTCGTCTGCACAGCAGCTTAATATCTCTCCCCAGTACTGACTGCCCACCTCCAGAAAATACACATCAGAACCATTTACAGAAAGAGGGTACAGATTCAAGTTTACCTCTCCTTCTCGGCAGCTGGTCTATAGTAGGCTTTGGGGCCACTAGTTCTATCAACCATATGTAAGGCATAGCCCACATGACAATCCCAATTCATAAGACTACTGGAAGCCATGTTTTATTCATTTAGTTTTGTAACACTATCAAAGACATCATCAAAAAGCTTCAAAGACATTTGGAAATATAATCTTAGAGCAGGATGGAGAAGAATGATACTGTCTGAGAAGCCCTGATATTCAAGGAGATGCTCTTGTTAGCCCTAACATCTGCAGCACTAACATATCACTTTAGAAATCTACCTCACTAATCCATCATTAACCACAAAGGTAACTGCGTATTCCACATCCTAAACAGTACATCAGCAGGAAGCTTGGACCCAAGTTATATTCTGCTGCTGAGAGACTAAACTGCAATCTTGAACAGAAGAAGAAAAAGATCAGCTAATTTAAAAGCTTCTGAATTTTGAGATTTTAACACAAAGACCTATTTGCAATTCACATGCAGATCAGTACACTTTCTTCTGCTGTCTGTAAAGGTCTATGGACAGAGCAATCTTCCTAAGTAAAAACTACAGTAAGCCAATAGCCAGCAGGGAAGAAGCTCTCAACAGAGAAGGGTCAGTGTGCCACAGAGCAGCCCTGTGAGAGGTGACTTAGAGAAACAAAGTTCAAGGCCACCATCCAGAAAGAGAAGCTTGAGCTTCTCTTAGGGTGATACTAGTTACACACTACTACTACATTCCTTTGCAAGTCTAAGTTCAGGTGCGGATCTGGTCCCCAAGCTGGCCCTTGTGGATAGTAGTTAGCTAGTTGTAGTTAAGGAGAAAAACTTGTTACAGTGAAGAACTAATTATAGTTAAAGAGATGCCAAGGGAATCATCAATCATTACAGAGTGAAAGCAAGTTTAGCACTAGCTCATCAATTTTTCTTCACTATGCTCCCAAAAATTATTCTTACTTTAAAGAGTCTTGGGAAGACATCTGTTGGCTGCCCTCGCACAACAAACAAGCGTGAGTTCAGTTTCCTTAAACTGTTGTCCAGATCTTCCAGGGACTGAAGAAGAAATCTGCAGAGAAGAAACAAGAGCAGTTAGTGTCATTCAGATGGGTTACAGCTAAAAGGCAAATGAGAATTTGCATGGAATTCCAGCAAACCTGCATCACCAAATCAAACCGGAAGTTCAGACAAGAACCAGAAAACAAGAATTCATATTTATCCCTGGTCTGTCTAACAACTTCTATGAGACTGCAGCACCAGCTAGCTCCCATTCACTTAAATGCAATTAGTGCTTGTCCAGATCCAAGAGGTCTCCAGGATTTTCTTCTTACTGCAACCCACTTCCCACATTCTCCCTCAGAGAACACCCCTGTTAACTGCTCTCTCCACATTACACGGAGAAAAGCATAAACCATGTAATTTCCTTTTGTACATTTTTTCACAGGTTTTGAGGCAAGGAGGGATTTTTCATATGAAGTAGAAAAATTTTGATGCATTACTCCAAGGAAAGTAATGAAATACTGCAAGAACTGTGCAGATTTTACAGTTCTAGTTACAAATATGCCATGTAAAAGCAGAGAAATGTACTCTCCTAGCTCATCAGTAGCACAAGACTGAGCACCAAGATCTCCCGAGGCAAGAATCACCTGGATTTTGAATAATTGCAAAGAGAATTTTGAATAATTGCAAAGAGAAGCAATTCACCTTTCACCATGAAGGCCCAGAGGTGAAAACATACCAAGACAATAATTTATGCCCTCTCACCCCAAAACTCCAAAAAGCCAAGTAAGTGCTTTCTGCACCTAATTGTATGTCTTACTGATCCCCCATTAAGCTACAAAACACCAAATGTATAATGCTTGCTTTTCTAATCACACATCACCCAATCAGCATAGTAACTTCCCTTTGTTTTGTCTAACTCTGCACAAGACACCAGCTTAAAAATTTTATAGTCTTTCCTCAGCACCTGGCACTGCTGCCAAACTCACAACCCTTTGTAAGCCAGCCTGGCAACCCTTACCTTTCCTCACTCCTACATGCCCACTCTGAAACCTGATCTGTAAGACACGAGTATCTGCCTCAGCTCCCTAAAGACCACCCAAAGGTAAGGAAAGCTAAGCTACAATAGCACTGCAAAATGGGAACTTCTCTCTCCTCAGTTGCACCACCCATAACATGAACTGTGAACTTCCAGATAGAACAAGTTCCCTCTGCAGTTCCCGAGGGAGAAAAGGGTGCAAGGTTCACAGAAAGAAGGGCACCCTATCACAGAAGAGAACATCCAGAACCAGCTCCAGGCAACCTAAACAAACCACTCCCTCAGCCCCAGCCCACTTCCCATCTATTACATATGAGCATCAACTCTCCCAGGTGTTTTAAAAAATTTTAACAAGCATTAGTCCTATATGGCTCACAGATGCTGTGCAGTTAAATAACAAGGAATTTTCAACATGGTAAATTTGTGAGAACTAGGTAAAACACAAGCATTTGCCTTTGGAGAACAGAACTCCGAATACAAGCATTTGGATTAAAAAAATTAGCAAAACAAAGCCAAGGCTCCCAATGGGAACAAATGGAACTTTGGCCAACATAAGTAACTTGCTAATATGTTTTTTGCATAACAGCCAGTGGTGCTAGTTTCTGACATCTACAGTAGTTAAACACCTCCAAAAAACCATTACTTTTAAAAACTTCACTTGCTCATATATTCTGTGGTTACAACGTAAGAAGACTACTAACTGCTTCCCTCCCTTCACAATGTTGGTGGAAACAAGCACGGATTAAACAGATCAGGAATTAATCTGTTGTGGCACCACTTTGGTTCTTCCAATAGAGGACAGTCAGCAACAACAGCAGCACGTGAGAGGCATTTCCGTCTGCTGCTGCCTGTAGAAAGTGTTGTCTCTGGAAAGACCACTTCAGACTCCTACAACATTTAGTTACAACAGAATTCACAATTTTCTGTAAATTGAATGTCTACATTGAGGAAATTTCTGCACATTTACAATTTTTAAGCCATCCGCTGCTGTGGGGTTTTAGAAACATTAAAATATCACGCATACAATCCCATTCCTTGAGATGAAGCTAAGGTGCACAGCAGAGGATACTAATTACAGCTCCAGTTTCTCTAGCCAACAGCCACGTGACATTTCCAGGAGCCCTCAAAGGATCTTCAGCCAGGTGGTTGTCCTCTCGACTTCCTCTGAGGGGGCTGTGGGAGATCTGCTTCACTTGTATGCAGGGGAATCTCGCCCAGGAGACTCCCTGCCTGGACTGGGGTTCCCAATGTTTAGGCTGCTCAGACCTCACACAACAGCATTATGTAATGTTACTAGCTACAGGTACATAAGGTCTTGTTCTGTGCACAGACATGACTCACGCTATATATTTTTCCATTTGTAAAGATGGGAAAAAGCCCATACAGCTTCTTCTCTACTTTCTTAGCAGCATCCGATGTGTATTTCCCTAAAAAATCTGAGGGACGGGAGGAAGGGAGCTGCGTGCGCACATGCCTACGGCAGCCAAAGGGCAAAGGGAAGGCGTGGTGCGGCCCCGAAGCTGAGGATTCTTTGCCCTTGTCTCTAAATTCAGAGAAAAGCGTTTCCCAAAGCTAAATGTCCAGCGGTTGCTGCTCTCATACACTCGGCCTACCGATTAGGAAAAAGTCTAATGACATTACATAAAGTTGAAGGCATCCTCCCACACAGCCTGGCAGCACCGCTGAGAAAACCGCGCCGCGGCCAAGCGGACGAGGCACAGCCGCTCTCCCGCGGAGAGAGCCGGAGGAGCAGTGAGCGGGCCCGACACGAAAGCGTGTGGGCACGCTGCGGCCTAAGCGACACGGCCCACGCCGCGCCCAGAACGCTCCGGTGCCGCGGGAGCCTCCCCGCCCCGCACGGTCCCACCCGCGGCTCGCAGGCCCGGTGCCACTCACCGCCAGCGGTTGATGCCCACGGCGGAGGAGGCGGCGAACCAGGGGTCCAGGATATAGATGCAGCGGAGGGACGTGGCATCCCGCAGCGCTTCCTGCAGCGCCGGGTTGTCGTGGAGCCGCAGCCCGCGGCGGAACCAGTGCACGGAGCGGCACAGGGCCGGCGCCGGGCCCAGCGCGGCCGCCGCCGCCATCGCCGCCGCTCCAGCCGCGGCCCCCGCGCGCCGCGCGCCACGCCCCGCCCCGCCGCGTGATTGGCGCGCGCGGCGACAACCAATCAGCGCGGCGGGGCGGGGCGTGGCGCGCGGAGAGCCGGGGCGCTGTGCTGCCCCCCAGCGGCCGTGGCCGGAGCTGTCGCCTGCGGGGGCTCGACGGCTGAAACCGCCCCGGAAATGTCGCTGCCACCCCGCACGGGAGCCAGAGAGCGACCCCCGGGTTTAGTCAGCAGGGTGGGCCGTTACACGTCAACGTTAAAAACCTCCCTTTCCATTAAAAAACAAAAAAAACCCCACATCCCAAAAATGTTCAAGGATCCCAAATGGCTGCCTGCATCGAAAAGGTACCTGTGGTCATGACATCTGGAGCAGGAGCCCCTTCCACCCCCCGAATTCAACAGGAATGCGTTCTGGGCAGGTAGGTGGGGCCAGACACCAGTCACGGGTCATGGTACATTATGTAGGATTCATGGGGTACGGTATGAAGCAATGGCATGGACTACCCACACTCACTATCAGAGTAACCTTATGTTTAAAAGGGACAAGGATTTAGAAAGCTGGTGCAACATCACAGCTTGCTACAGGAGGTTGCTGCTGACCCCAGGGATCAGAAATCACAGCACAGACTATTGCATAGGATCAGATGGGGGGCGGGGGCAGAGATTTCTGCACAAGTGTTCAGTAGCAAGTTCCAAGCAAAGGGATTGATGCAGTTGAGCAAAACCCATTGCTTTGAAGGATTCACTGAGCTGGCCCTGGCGATGTTTAAAAGGAATGAGTCAAAAGGCAAACTGCAAGAACTAGAAGAGCTACAAAGTAAACATGGAGCAAGTCCCCCGAAACAAGGGAACAGGTAACAGCTCAATTTTCAATACAAACCTACCCTCTACAAAGAGGGTAAAGAGAAGTGGGATCCCCACCCTACAGAAGCAAGTGTTTCAGAGTAACTTTTCCACTTCTGCCTGTCATAGAGAGACACAGAGGCCAAGCTCACTCCTCCATGAGAAAGACCACTGGAGCAAGTATGTTCTCCCTCACTGGACATAGTGCAGAGAGAATGAGAAGTTTAATTCCTGAGTCTTACCATGCTTCCTCAAACTGAGAAACAAGGTGTAGAGCAACACAGGAAAAAACCTCAGAGGGATGTGATGCTGACTCTTTGGAAAGGTGTTCTGGAGGCACTGGTGTTGCTTAGACTTGTACATAGCCAGAAGGGAGAGAATGTCAATCCTTTGCACTGAATGGGGCAACAGGAAGAACAGCTGTTGCAAAAACCTTATACAGCATAACAGTTTACTGAAGTCTAACCTGAACAGTCTGGCTACTTGCCTCTTCCTTACCTGGAGGTTCACGATTTTGTAACTTCCGATTGCATTCATTCAGTTAATTCTAGATCCCTAACCACACAAAGCTCCCATCCCAGTCTTTGTATGATATGAGTCCTACCCCCCTGCCCCCCCAGAGATGCAAATTTCCCAGATTAGGTCAATAGCAACATCCATTTTAAAAAACAATCACAAAAAAAACCCCATTGATCTCTACAACACATGCTCTCCCCAACTCTGATACAAGGTGAAATAAAACATGGTCCAGTCAGGTCTTTGGCTTTGGTTCCTGACAACAGTTCCCCACACACTTCGTAGGTGCATTGTTTCCTGGTCCTTGTTCTTCTTCTCCCCAGGAGGAAAGGAGCACCAAAGGTTATCCCCCGCAGGCACAGAAATGGAGGTGCAGCAGCCACCTACACACCAGTCTCATTTCTTTCACCACTTTTGACATTTGGATCCTCTTGCACCTTTCTCATCTCCAGTCCTTTCACCCACGTGTAGGCGAAGGAACCCCCCAGAACCATCAAGTTACTCGTCCACCACAAGAAGCTCTTTGTCTCCTCAAAGTAGATAACAGCCAGCACTGTTTGGGCACAGGCCTTGGCTGTCCCAGACACGTTGTGGGTGAGTGGGCTAGTGAACTTAATCTGAAGTCCAGTCACATACCCAATAGCAAAGCCAAACACTCCCCCCAGGGTCATCATGCCCCAAAAACTTGGGCTCCCCAGCTTGTCAAAGTGGTAGAGGGTGCGGAACTCGCCCAGCAGCATCATGAGGGGGAAGAACAGGACACAAGCATTGACGTTGTTGTAGAAGGTCAGGCGCCAGATGCTACCATCCACCACAGGCAGCACCTTCTTGGTGTAGATAGCATTGAGAGAGACACAAAGGCTTGCTAAGATCCCAAAGAATATACCTGTCCACGACAGAGTGCCCTCTGCTCCTTCCTGGTCAACACCCAGCCAGAAGCCACCTGCAACCAAACAAATCAGGTATCATCTGAACAACTGCTCAAAGGCTCAAAACACACGTTCAGTATAAAGTAAATGATGAATTTTTGACTAAGAACAACCTAAGAAAGGCTTAAGGGCTTCCCCTTTCTATTAAGTGAACCCACAAACTAGTGACTAGTGTCCTGGAAAGATTTATTTTGGGAGTGCAAGAAATTTACTGTGCATGTAATTCAATCTCAGAGGACTAATTCCCACGTTGAGCAGGCAGCACTAGCTCAGGAACTACTATTCCAGCTGTCTTTGCATATAGGTAATTTTCATGAGACCATTTTTTTTTTTTAGTTGAAAAGGCTACAAACTGACAGATAGAAAAAATATTCTTCAAAGTTTGAAAAAAAGCTCCAACTTTAAAGACTTTTCTCTGCTGTTAACATGAAGGAAAAGATAGGTTAGAGAAGAAGATGGAAAGATAGTAAAAACATGGATGTAATATTAAGGATGATAAAAAAAGAATCACAAGGCAGAAACTCTGTTCAATATCTTCAACATGTTAAAACTTTGATGGGCAAAGCATTCTTTAACCACCTCCAAAACAGGAGCTACAGGCTTTGTGTCTCCAGGGCACGGAGGGAGACCTCCCTCCATCCAGCTCATAAGCAAAACATAAAAGGGAGATGAGCTCCTGAAGGAGCACTGCACCACATTTTCATTAGCTACTTCTTGTTGGGGGTTGTCTGGGAAGTTGCCTGCAAAGCACCTAACATGCTTCAAACTAAGCCCAGATACAATTAGGTTCAATGCACAGACAGGAAGGGCTTTGTGACAGGCCACAGATGATGCTCAGCTATGCTGCTATAGGCACACAGGCAATGCTCTCAAGGTGAAAGGAGATGGAGCCAGGAGAACAGACTCTCAGAGAAACCCTCTAAGGCTGCCAAGGCACCACACTCCTGGGCAATGCCTGAACAAAAGACTAGCTGAAGGCACTAGCTTGCATCCCTTGGGTGGAATATACATTAGTTCTGTTCCTGTTCACCTCTTCTGTAGAGATTCTCTTATTTTCATCTGATTCCATCCACTTGTCTAACACTAAAGTGAACGCATGCACATCTGGAACCAGACTGAAATCAACATTTCACCATTCTTGGCATCTAAATGGCCCCTCAGTGGAAGGCAGCTTTTGGCATTACTTTGCCTTTGGAATGGAAGACTTGTAAGCATTCCTGTTAAGCCAATCAATGCCTTGCCCTACATCCTAACCACAAAACCAGATCTTCTGGTAATGTTTTACGCTTGGCTTGATCAGCTAACCCTTCATCACATGCCTTCAGCCTATTGTAAAAACCAATTGTCTGGCTCTATTGTATGTCAGCATTGGTGCTGACATAAATGTTATTGTTACCAAAGTTAATAATCAACAAGGACTTGAGACCAGGGAGAGAAAGCCACCTGCTGTTTTATGGCCTGTACAGGGGGAAGATGAAAAAAGGTAATGCAAGCTAAACTTCACTAGACAGTAGATAGGTTTTAGTGGTCAAAGGAAAAAGAGACCTGTGGTCAAACGAGAGCAATTTCTTCTCTTAACAAATTACCTACATCCTCCAGCTATACAAACTTGGTCGCCGGAGACAGAGCAAGGCACGAGCCCTGAGCTACCGCACCTCACCAGGAAGCTGCCATGCAGGCGGGGATGACTTCCCAAGGGAAAGACACCCCACCACCGTCTCTCTGGGGCTGGCTGTAGGATGGGTGCAGCCCTTCCTGCTCCCCCTCACCTATGATGACTCCGCAGGCCAGGAGGGCATAGAGGGAAGTGGTTTGCTTGAGGAGGAGGTAGGACAGCAGCACGTTGAAGACGGTGGTGAGGGACCGCCCCACATTGTAGAAGGCCACGCCGACGTGCTTGAGGCAGAGGTTGTTGGAGGTGACCATGCCGATGAAGACGGCGGAGAGGGGCAGGACGCTGCGGGACACCTTGGGGTCGAGGCGGAGGGCGGGCAGGCCGGCGCAGGGGGGCCCGCAGGCCGCCCCCAGGCTGAGGCCCAGGCAGAGCGCGGCCGTCAGGGCGCACTGGAAGAAGGTGACGAAGAGAGGGGCGTCGAGGCGCAACGAGGGGCTGTCCAGCAGGTACTTGTTGAGGAAGACCATGGCGATGGAGGTGAACCAGTAGAGGCAGACCACCACGGCGATGCGCAGCGCTCGCAGCAGGAAGGGCGCCTGCCGGCTCCCTCCGCCCTCCGCCGGCAGCAGCGGGTCGGAGCCGCCGCCGCCCAGCGCCATCCGCAGGATCCCCGTCCGCGTCAGCTGCGCTCTGCTCATGGCGGGCCGGGCCGCCAGCGACGGCCGCCGGCCCCCGCCTCCTCCCGCCGCCGCCGGCCCCGCTCACCCGCCTGCGCCGCCTGCCCCGCGCGTCCCGGAGCGCCGCAGCTCCGCCCGCCGCCCTCTATTCACGCCCCGCGGGCGCCGCTCGGCACCGCCCCGGCCGCGGCGCCATGTCGGGGGAGGGCCCGGCCCGGCTCCGCCGCCCGCTCCGCCCCGGGGCAGCGGGTGCTGCAAAATACGGAGTTTATTAAAAAATTTCTTAAGGAAGGGTGTTCTTTAATATTTGAACTTGGTATACTTTCAAGCCTAATCAGCTAGAAAGAGATTTAATCCGTGGAACAGAGAGCAGCGAAGAAGCAAGCTCTAAGTGATGTTCCTGGTGTAAGAAAGACAAATTACTCGTCGGCAGAATAGCCTTGTTAAGGTTTAGGTCTCGATATGTTTCAGTGATTTCAGACCCAGGAGGAGGTTAGCAAAGCTTGGGGGGAAGCTGACGGCACACAGAGAAAGTGTCCGCAAGGACCCTTGGCAGGAACCTCAAGGTAAGGAGGAAACTAATAAAGACAGCTCAGCAACTGCGCCGAGATCAGCTCCAGCTGGGTGAAGGGAAATTCCAACAGGGGGACATTACAACCACCGACTCGTGGACCGCCAGCTCAGGAAACCCACCAACTCAAAATAGAGAGCATGTGGACTAATTACCACGAGAAGTGAGAAAATCATCAATCGATAGAACATAGAATACCAATTAATAAAAAAAAAACCCTAAGCAACTTGTAGTTCCCATTCCTGCATCAACAACTTTGATATCTAACCAGGAGAATGTCTCTACCAATGCCATTAACCTCTCCAGTACTGAGCTGCAGCCTGTGCTGACCTGTGCACTACTCTGGTCCATTACAAGCAATGCAGGGGCTAACTGCTTTCAAAATAGCCTGGGTATTAGGATAAACTGCACACATTCTCATGCTAAAGCAGTTATCCCACAGTCCCACATAATCATTCTGGGTATAAAAGACCCATCTGCCCATACTCGCATGCCAAAACATCCCACCTTCTCTTAATGTTGCTTTATAACAAAGAAGCCTTTCAATATCAAACTGCAGCATGTTGTGAATTCAAACTGCTGGGCAGGATGAAATAAATTAAAATTAATGCCAGATTCTATGTGGTGGGGGAGGCAGCAGTGAGCTCTGTCAAACATTGTTCAGTATGACCCCCAGTCCCTATTTCAGCTGAGATTGCTGCAAAGGGTCTGGTCTGCAATGTCCTGGGGACCAGAAATTTGCACAGAGCATAATTACAAGGATTTTGGAGGCAAAGCCAGCAGCGTTAATTGCCCCCATAGCAGTCTTTGCTGCTCTTACAGTTGGGAAGGACAGAAGCATAGTAGAGGTTGTGGGGAGAAAAGTTATGTACTTAATTAGAACAGTGGATGCAGCTGGAAAATGTTTCAGGCATAACGTGCTTTTCTCAAATCTCTGAAGTCACACTTGATTTTTTGTTGTCTCAGCTGCATCAGTTGGTTTACTAAATGATGCTGCCTTTCCTCACAACCTTTGCCTTCTAAATAGCATCTAGGTGCTGATGAGACTCATGTTCTCTCTGGACAGGGAAAGTTGGTGCTGGTGTGCCTCTGGCAGGATCAGAGCTAGATATAAATATTTTTTTTCCCTCTCTGCCACTTGCTAGATTTATTCAAAGTGCCTTCTCCAAACTAAACACAGGAGTTGGAGAAGGCAAAAACCCCAGCTCTCAGTTCCATCTCGTCCACTCATTCAGTGCACAGAAGATTGCTTTGGCCTGCAGAAGTTTGAAATATGCCAATCAATAAAATCCTCATTGCTTCTCCTGGGGGATTATTCTACAACCCTATCACACATGTACGGCACGTCTGCATGGGAGAATCGACCAGAATAACTCTCTCAGCTCTGCCAATATAACTCCCCGGTGCTGACAGTGTATTCCAAAATAAAAGTGATTTGTTCTTGAATAATCAGGTAGTTCTGTGATAGTTGTGCTGGTCAATCTCCCTAGGCAGAGCTTGTCTACAGCACGGCAATAGTTTTGACAAGTGCTTTGAATAAAGGCTTTCTTAGGTGCAAAAACTGACCAGCAGAATTACTCTGCCATAACCGTGCCTGCCTACCTGACTCACAAGGATGCTTTGCTTTGGGGAGAAGGTGGTTTAAAGTTGTAGATGATTTAGAAATTTCAGAGTAAAGGTAGTAATAAATAGTTTATGATGCTAATGGAAGCCGTTTAGACAATGTAGCCTGGCCTCCTGCACGACATCAGTCTTAGGCTTCCCTGAATTAACTCTTATGTGAATTAAAGCTGATCTTCTATGGAAAAAAAAAATCAATTTTGATTAAAAATACTTCCAGAGACTGATTTCAGTAGGGCACTAGCAATGTTATTCTGATGGCTGGTTCTTTCCTACTAAATAATTCACACTCCTTTTCATGCTTGGCATTGCCTGGTTCAAGTTTCCAACCTCTGGATCTTGTTACAGTTTTGCTGTTTTTTTTACAAGCAAGTGGTTACATGCAGATGAAGTTACCTTTTAGCCTTGTTTTTGAAGACGATAAATAATTTTAACTTCCTTAGAGAACATGTTTATTATGCTCCAGCAGCAAAGATTCACTTCCTTATGCAGATGAGACCTCAATATTTTCCTGCGCTGCTACCTGGTTTTGTGTTAACATGGTAGCACATATCTTGAGCAGCCAGCACAAGATTATTCCTGGCTTAGGAGTGTGCTGCTTCATGTTCCTTGAGTGCTTACAAAATAAACAATTGTCACTATTGGATGTCTGAGGCTGGAAAATAAGCAGCTTTGACAGGTTCTTCATGTAGGGAAATCTGGCTGGTAGTGCTCTTGCTCCCATGCCTTGTGAGGTGCCTGCACTGCTGCTGGTGTCTGGCATGCCTGATACCCTGCCTGCTGCTGGCATGCGCACACCATGCGTGCACTCCTGCATCTTATTTAATTCTTTCCTGTGTGAGCAGAAAACCTTTTTAACTTGAAAGGCGCTGGTCCTCCGAGGGGAGAGCTCTCCCCTTCCCAATAAATTAGGTGACCTACTTGAAAGCATGCAGATCAGCTGATAGCCAGCAGGCTCTCTGATAAAAAAGCAATAGGTTTTGTGGTGAGACAGCACAGATTGCATTTCCTGGCCACACAAGAGACCTGGACATATTGACTGATGTGTTATTATAGGGATGGGCCCTCTGTAAGTGATGTAGAAGAGCAAACGAAGCAGCAGAAAAACATTGCCAATTTTGTTTCAGGGTCTTCAGGGAGAGGCCTTTGGGGTTAGAAATATGACTCATTCCACTACCTAGAATGGGACATGGGAAGAAATCCACTCAGCAGTGAGTTCATTCCAGTATATTTAAGAATTTATTGTTCCTTACAATATAGGTATCCAATATCCAGTTAATACAAACAACCTTGATGCTGACATTTATAAAGTATGGAGCTTAGAAGTCAAGATATCAATCTAGCTTCATATATGTATCAACACATACATATATACAAGCATATATGTAAGTATATGTATACCTGTACATACACATATGTGTGTATTTGTGTGTGTGTGTGTGTGTCTCTGTGTGTGTCTCTGTGTGTGTGTGTGTGTGTGTGTTTGTGTGTGTGTTTGTGTGTGTGTGTATGCTCAGACTACATACAGGTGGTGTGGTGCCACAGTGGTGTCCAAGCAGGGATCAACAACTCAGGAGGGTTCATCTGTGACAGGAGTATTACTTTGTTCTGATAGGAGTATTCCTTTACTGGACCTACTGGTGATTCCTCTGGTTTGTTCTGTATCTCATCAAAATTAGCTTGAGCTTTCAGGGTTCCAAGTTTGAGCTGCAGATATTGCCTGGTAACAACAGGTCTCAGCTGTCATACCCTTATTTAGTATTTGCTGATAATCAATACAGAAGGAGAAGGCCAGTGCAAAATCTAAGACTGATTTATCAGATCTGAATAGCTGAATCAGGTCTCTCTCTGCTAGGGTAGTAAATATGAGTCAGGGGAGAGAATTGAGTCATCTCATTGCATTGTCCTCAAACAACACCTGTTTGTAGCACTGGTGTTTCCCATTACAATACAGCTTCTTTCCAGACTCCCCCGGTTTGTAGGAGAAATGGCCTTGGCAGGGTTGTGCTGCTGTAGTTCTCCATTGTGCAGGATAATAGATGTTGCTGCAGTCTCATTGTGGAAAAACATGGAACACCAGGGGAGTCCAGTGCAGAGGAGACCTGGTGTCACTGCAGAATTGGAACAGTCTTGGTCTAGGTGGATTTTTAGCTGTGGTTCTGTGCCAGCTTTGTTGGCCCACACAGCTGCCGCAAAGATGCTTTGGTGCCTCCCCCACACGCTGTCCTCCATCAACCTGGTGACACTAGCTGGAAAGTGCTTGGATCCAGCTGCAGCCAGCTCAGACACCTTCTTGGACCCTAAAACATGGGACACTCATACAGAATCTGCTGGAGCTCAGACCAGAAGGGGCTAACTCCCAGCTGGATCCAAATGAGCTTTGCAGCTGGATCAAAACCAGCACTGACTGGGCTCTTCCATCTCTGCATGTCTGGTGCCAGATCCCCAGAGCAGTCATGCTGACTCAGCCCCGTAGAGAGGCAGTGGGGTCCAACAGGACCTCCACGAGGCCTCTATCACATCAAAGCAGCCCTGGGCTTTGCAGACCCGAGCTGTTTCTGGAAGCAGTGCAGGTGTCCCATCAGCTAATAAACTTGGCCACATCTCAGACTCTCTCTGTGTCTGGGGCATGCTGGATCCCCAGCCCGAATAGTCTCACTGCACATAAGTGGAAGTGCATAAGAATTGGTTAATGAAGGTTTCTCCTGGTTGTCTTGTCCCCTCTGGCTTCCTCAGGATTTTGTCTGGACTGTGGAAATGGTGGGTACCTGCTTTGACCTTGGGCAGAGACTGCAGGTGAAGGTAGTAGCAAATTCCTTCCATCCCAAATTACAGCATCATCATCCAACAAATCTTTCAGCCTGGATCCTTCTCCTTTCCTGCTCCCCTGGTGTGAAAGTCAAGCTCTGCCTGAAACAATCACACCTAAATCCCGACTGAACATCAGTACAAGCAGTGCTGGGGGAATAGTCTGGATTACAAGGTGTGGCTGTGGCAGCAGTGACACTAGAGGGCAGGGCTGGCACGCGCTTGGAGCCTTCTCAGGCAGGGGTGGGACATGCCTGAGGCTGGACTGGGATGCAGGTGGGCGGGACTGGGGCGAGGCTGCGGCCGTGCTGGAGGGAGACCCTGGTCTTGCTGTCCTGCTTTGCTGCCCGCTTGCAGCCGTGGGAGGCAGGAGTGGGTGCACACCACGCAGCGAGGACTGGGAGCTCTGCAACTTCTTTCTGGGATGCGTGGGGATGAGAAGGCAGGGGGCACATCTCCAGCTGCCCATGCCGGCCTCTGTCACCACCCAAGAACTGTATGAAATCAGGTCTTAAAGGCCCAGGTGACAAATTAGAAATCACAGCACGGCACAAAACATCATGGATTAAATACATTGCCCAGTTCCTGTATCTTTCCCGTTCACCCCCCTTTATCCACCTCATCCCCGTGGGCTGTGGCAGCCTCTGCTTTCCACTCATGCCAGGCAGGAGCTGGCTGGGGCGTGACTGCCTGCACAGCAGCAATGATTCAACAAGGCAGGGTGAAAACTGGCAGCCTGCGGCAAAAAAATGAGCTAGGTGTGAGGAAGCTGCTGCTTTGTACCTCTGGCTCTGAAGAAGAGGGGATAACTTTGAGGAAAGTTGGACACCATCCCAGGGTGGCCCCCAGTTTGGAGGGATGGCTGGAGATGCCTCTGCTGGCCATGGCTTGGGAGCAGCGAGTGATGTTGAGCTTCTCTGCCTGGATCTGGAAATGGCCCTGCTGCCATGGCCAGGTCAGGTGAGGGAGCAGGAGCCCAGCTCTCTAGGAGAAGGGCAGGCAGGTAGTGGGCTGTGATTTATGAGGCAAGCCCTTGGAAACTCTCTGAACCCGGTGCTTAAGTGCTTCTGAATGGCAGCATTAATTACTATTAAAAACACACATTTATATCTCTCTCACCTGCTTTAAATCCTGTGAAATTAGATTTTCTACCCATCCCTTCCAGCCTTTGTGGCAGCTCAGGGTGTTTTATAGGCCTATAAAGCCCCACAGTACCTGCTGTCTACATGGGCTCTTATTTACGAGGCCTTTAACAGTCTTCCTGGCTGCACCATCTGAGCCCCCTAATCATTTCGTTTCCATGTACCTCGGAGGGAGTGGTCCCTTCAGCTACCCCAACAGCCATTCCTCCCCGCAGGGACTGGCTGATTCAGAGACTCAGCTACCTGAGGTGGGAGTGAGGCCATGCTGGGGCATCCTGATGAGCCCATTTCCAGCATTTGGGGCAGTTTCCCTGGTTTTATGGAGAAAAGGGCGTCAGTGAGACAAGCGCCTCATGACAATGTTGTGGATGTCCTTGTTTGTGTGTTTTTTACAGCAAAGTCATGCCAGGCATCACCAAAAGCCACCCAGCACCTCCCAGGGCTGGGCTAAGACTTCAGATTTACTAAGCACAGAGACAGTAGTCTATATACATAAAAAGCAAATACAATTTCCATAGATTATCCTTTCTTTTGGAGGCAAACTATGGAGAAATATCTTAAAATAGCCAGCTTTGCCCTAATGGACTGCAACTATTTTGCAACTCACCATTTCAGATGCCTTGGCAGTGTGTTTAAAAATGTACTGTGCCTTTGAACTGAGATGTGAACCCCATTTTGCTGAGGGGCCTCTTGTCCCCAGGTCACAGAGGAGAGGGTGAGGTGCAGTCAGGAGCTCCATTCTTCTCCAGGTCTCTCTTACATAATTTTCCTGCCTGCCTCCCCAGCACTTCTGGATCCTCAGAGCTGCTGGAGACTGGATGATGCTCTGGGGAACTGGCCAAATTTGTGTGCCTGTATCAGCCTGCTGGGGAGGATGTGATAGATATCTCTGCCTCCTGACTCCCTGGCTGAGCATGCTAATTTATAGATTGTATCTGTCACTCCTGATAAATGATGTCTTACTTCCCTAATGCCACCTTCAAATTGAGTTTTTAAGGCTAGGTCAGGTGGAGAAAGCAAGGGTGACTCTGCTTTTGCTTTGCTCTGACTTCATTCTCTGCAGTTGGGCTGAAGTTGGCTTTTCAAGTAAGAGGTGGATCTGGTGTGGCATCTGCTTTGTTGGCTGCTTGGGCAGAGTGTCTGCCCCAAACGGGGCTCTGAAAACTCCTGTCTGACTCTCTTAGGTGCTTGGTTTGTTCTGATGTGGTTTTGGGGAGGCATCTCCCTTCTCATCCTACTTCACCCAGCTCTGTTCCCAGTCTCTTCCAGCACTGCTGAGCTGCTTGAGATAGTGGAGGTGGACCCAAGGCCTTGCTAAAGAGGGTGCCAGAGCCTGAGCTTCTTGAGGAGCACAAGGCATTAACAGAAAGCTCCCAGCACTGGCTCCCCTCCATACCTGAAGCCAACAGTGTGCCTGTGCCACTCTCCAGGAAAAAGTGGCACTTTCCTCTCTCTGCACATTTCAGGTGGGATCTGTTGAGCAATAATTTCTTCAGGGGTTGTGTTTGAATAAGCACAAGCAAAGCTTTGGTGAGCATCCTTCTCCAGCAGCAGGGAGGACCGTTTTCTGGAGCCCAGCCAATGGCTTAGAGCTGTACATACGTGAGCAGCTTTGTTCCTCCTCCAGGGAGTTGACTAACAAAGTCAAGAGTTGGCCAAGCAGGCCAGGATTAAGCATATCATTGCTCTAACCCTCCTGGGGTTATAGTGGTTAAAGGCACGTGAGCAAGACCTGTTAATCTTGTCATTATTAAGCCCTGACTATTTTTTTGTTCCCCGAGAACAGAGTTTATTTGAGCTACCACTTTACACCCTTTATGCCTGTGTGTCACTACAGTAACACAAAATAAATCAGCCCAGTGAATACCTTCCACAGGTGATGAAAGAACAAACCAGTAATGCCTCACAGAGGCAGTTACTTTCTGCCCAGAGGTAACTCTGAAACGTAGTAAACCATCATCCAAACTACACCACAGCCCTTGCCCAATTTCTAGCAGCCACAGCAGTCAAAATTTCCCTGCACAACAATTACAGCCATTTGAAATCACAAATCCTGCAGCACGTTGGAAACTAAAAATGATGGAGCTGGGAACAATAAAGTGAATTCGAACTTCCAATTAAAAAAACACAGAGGAGATGGCTGTGATTTGATTTAGATTTAATTCAATCCAAGTTTTTCCCTTTCAAGGTTTGTTTTTTTTCCTCCATCCGCTGCAATTCAAGCTGCAGAATAAACCTAGCTGTCGAATTTAGGTCAAGCTTGCCCAGGAATACACTGGGCACTGGCTATTATTAAATTAATATGGATAGCATGAAGACCACACTGCAAATGCAGGAGTGGATGCTTTAAAGCCAGTTCTGTTGCACCTGAAGAACCTGTGAGCAATTGAGGGGGGGCAGGAGCTGGCATGGGGCACAGGAGATCAGATGGGAGCTGTGTTTTCCAAAACTAGTGAGCTGAAATCCTCAGCCTCCCTGTGGCTTGGGATCTTGGTACTGAGGTACCCCAAGTCAAGAAAGAGTCCTGCTCAGAGGAATCCAGGGCAGAGTGAAGGTTGACAGCAAAGGTCTCTTCATGTGCCTCCTCCTCTGCCATTCCAGCTGGCTGCACAGGAGAATTTTCATATTATATTTGTGCTTTTTTACCTCTAGCTCCTGTTGACATCATGGTGAACATTCTCACACCCAGAGTATTAACAAGAAGATTGAAGGACCGACATGAGTCCAGTACTCATGAACAGATGGGAGGAAATGGGGCAAGGAGCCCTGACCTCCCAAACTTCTTGGAGCAGCAGAAAAGCATATGAGGGCGGCCCACAGCTAGGAGTTTCTTCTGGATGTCCAGCTGTGTTTAATGTATTCTTTGCCTCCATCTTCAACAGAGACGAGGGTTAAAGCAGGCCTCAGAGCCTTGAGCTGGAGGACCATGACTGTGAGAATGATCCTGAAATGAGAATGATCCCAGTTGATCCTGAAATTGTGCAGGATCTGCTGCTCCAGCAGGATCCCTACAAATCTATGGGGCCTGATGGGATTCATCCAAGAATCCTCAATGAGCTGCTGATGTCATCACAAAACCTCTCAATGATTTTTGAGTGGTCTTGGGGAATGCAGAGAGGTCTGAGCTGACTGGGAGCTGGTGAATGTTATCCTGATTTTCAAGAAGGGCAAGAAGAAGGACCCTGGAAACTACAGGTCTGTCAGTCTCACTTCAGTGCCTGGTAAAGTTATGGAGAAGAGTATTCTGGGAGGTATCAAAAGACAATTGAAAGACAATGCAGTCACTGGCTACTGCCAGCATGGCTTCATGAGAGGAAAGTCCTGCTTATCAAACTTGATTTCCTTTTATGACAAGGTAACTCACCTGGCTGATCAAGGGAAGCCAGTTGATCTTTTGGATTTCAGGGAAGCTTTTTATGCTGTCTCTCACAGGATCCTTCTGGACAAAATGTCCAGCACTCAGCAGGATAAACACATCATGTGATGGGTGAGCAACTGGCTCAGAGGTAGGGCATGAAGGGTGATAGTGAATGGAGTGACATCAGACTGGTGGCCTGTCACCACTGTGGTTCTTCAGGGCTGCATCCTTGGCCCTGTGCTCTTCAACATCTTCATAAATTACTTGGGCACAGGAGTGGAAGGGGTACTAAGCATGTTCTCAGAAAATAAAAAACTGGGAGGAGCTGTTGACTCTCTCAAATGCAGGAAGACCCTGCAGAGAGACCTTGACAAATCAGAGGGCTGGGCATTCACCAACAAGATGAAGTTTAACAAGGGCAAGGTGCTGGACTCTGCACCTGAGATGGGGCAACCCTGGATGTACGGACAGACTGGGGAATGAGGTGCTGGAAAGCAGTGCCATGGAAAGGGACATGGGGGTCCTGGTCTGTGGCAAGTTAAACATGAGTCAGCAGTGGCCTGGTGGCCAGGAGGGCCAAGTGTGTCTTGGGGTACATCAGGCACAGCATTGCCAGCTGGGCAAGGGAGGGGATTGTCCTGCTCTGCTCTGCATTGGGGCAGCCTCAACTCAGTCCTGTGTGCAGTTTTGGGCACCACAATGTAATAAAGACATTAAACTATTAGAGAGCATCCAAAGCAGGGCCATGAGGATGGTGAAGGGCCTGGAGGGGAAGCCATATGAGGAGTGGCTGAGGTCACTTGGTCTGTTCAGCCTGGAGGAGACTGAGGGGAGACCTCAGTCTGCAATTCAGTTGCAGTCTGCAACTTCCTCATGAGGGGAAGAGGAGGGGCAGGCACTGATCTCTTCTCTCTAGTGACCAGTGACAGGACCCAAGGGAATGGCCTGAAGTTGTGTCAGGGGAGGTTCAGATTGGATATTAGGAAAAGGATTTTCACCCAGAGGGTGGCTGGGCACTGAACAGGCTCTCCAGGGAAAAGGTCACAGCACCAAGCCAGATAGAGTTCAAGACGTGTTTGGACAATACACTTGGGCACATGGTGCGACTTCTGGGGATGATCCTGTGCAGGGGCAGGACTTGGACTTGGTGATCCTTGTGGGACCCCTTCCAACTCAGCATCTTCTGTGATTCTGTGTAAATAGAAAGGTAAATGCAACTGAGGAGGAGAAGCCTCTGTGAGGCTGAGAAGCAAGCTCGGGCTGGGCATGGGGCCAGGAAGGTGGCTCAGAGCTCCTGCTGCGGTGAAATCAAAATAATGCCTTTTATCTTTCTGTGTGTGTCAAGCACGCAGGATATGAGCAGCAAGAGGGCTGCTGACAGTGCTCCAATGCACAGCAAGTTCCAGCCTGAAAATTATTCCATGGATTAAAGCATAGAAGGGCCAGTTTACGCCTCACAGAGGAGCTGTTGGCTACTCTAACATAACCCAGGAGCTGCAGGGCTTCTTGCAGCAGCTTGCATTCTGATGACAGAGGCGTATCTTGTGGCATTGCCTCCCTGCTGCCCTGTTCTGTATGGGTCCATATAGTAAGAACCAAAAGGTTTTTGTTTCTTTGGTTTTTTTTTAACCATATAGACATCTTTTCTGACAAGAAAAACTCCCTCTCTTAGCAGGCACCCTGTCCTTGCTTCCACTTATTCATCAAAGGGTATAAAAAGGGTAAAAAGATAATTTCTGAGAGCTCACTGAACACAAGCACTCACATAACTTCTGCCCCAGTCCAGCTCTCTCTGATCTCCAGGTTCCCCTGCCAGCTGGGGCAGACAGGCTAGAGAAAAACAAGTACCAAAGGCTGAAGGGGAATAATCTCATGGGCACAGCCAGTCCCACAACATGTCATGCATTAGCTAGTCCTGATGCAGGTGCCTGGGTGCTGACAGGGAGAGGTGTGAATCCTGTTCATGTGCATCTTGTCCCCAGCTCATCCCCTGCCCATGCTTCCCAGCACACTTGGAATGGCATCACCCTGATCCCCCCCAGCATCACTAGCCATGCCCTTTGTTACACACCCCGTGCTGAACTCCACATTCCCCAGCACATGGGTTCTCATATCTTGTTTTGTGCTAGTGGGGCTGCTGATGTGACTCTGATTGCCTGATAATTGATAATGAAGTGGGTGGTTTACCCTGGTGTTATTACCTGGAGCTGCTGGTGGGAATTGGCAGTAGCTGGAGTGCAGCTGTGGTGCCTCATGCCCTTCTTGTAGCAGCACAGTGGACTCCTGGGCAGTCAGTGCTGTGCTCTGGATCGCTCCCCTTCTGCCTTCTCCAAGCTAGGAAAATGCTCTGCTATGCAGCCCTGCTGTGTGCAGCCAGCTCAGACAGTCCTTTAAGCTGCACCTTTTTGGTTGTGTAGAATCTCCCTCTCTTGTACACTTGAAGGAAGCCCTTTAATGCATTTCTGTTTTATTACTTGTCCATTTCAATATACCTCTAGCCTGTTACACTGTGTGAGGCCAAACTCTCCTGCACCACTTGCCAACAATATTGTGCTGTGGCAGACAATTAAACAAAAAATCCACTCAAAGAACTCTTCGGGTAAGGTTACATCTCAAAATCCATTGGTAAAAGTGGAGACCAGAGCATGTGCAGGGCTGTTGCATCAGGCATAAAGGACTGGATGCATGTGATTGTCGAGCATGGGTTTGGGAAAGTGTTTGTTCTCCAGCACCCCAAGGGGCTACTAGCAGGATTAGGAGCATTATTCTGCATCAGGATCATTTGAATGTAGAGCTTGTTAGTCATCAAGCTAAGTAGCAGTGTTAAAATAAGGTGTGGAAGTCCATATTTCTGCAGAGAAAGGGCTGGACCATCTTCTCCTGACATGGAGCTGTAGAGTGGCCACTGTAGAGTGGTCACTGTAGAGTGGTCAATCTCCTCTCAGGGAAGTCAATAACCTCTCAGGGAGTACTCTGATAGAAAACCAGTGACAGTGGCAGGGCCAGGACTCTGACAGCTATTGTCCCTCCTTTTAACTGCAAGCTCTTTTCATTGAAGAATGACCACAGATTAAATTATACCAGCTAAAATTGAGTGCATCACACACTGAAGAGCTCCAGGAAGCATAGGCCATCTGGGATGTGTCTTTGCATCTGTTTTATTGAACAACTGTTAATGATTTGGAGCCCCCATGGTTTTACACAGTCTCAAAAAGCTCCTCCAGCTGAGAAGTGTTCTGCATCAGGGCACTTCTGCTACCCACCACCCCTCTGTTCCCCATCCCAAAGTAATGAAAAGTCAGTGCTCATCATTGCTGAGCAAGCAAAAGGAGGCTTTGTTTTTAGGGTGGGACAACCACAGCGGTGGCTGGAGTCCCTGGTAATGGGTGTGTGAGTGCAGTTGTAAAAGCAGAGAAAGGGGCTGCAGTTCAGCACCAACTAACGAGCATCATGACTCTGAAGGCAGCCCATGGACACCCATTTCTGCTCGCAGCACTGTGTGCCAGGTGTCTCATCCCTGCCAGCCCTGCTGCATGCCAGGCAGCAACCCCACAGAATGAGGAAGGTGAGCCCAAGACTTGTGGTCACACAGTGGAGAAAGCTGGGGCAATTTTGCCTTTGAAGAGAAGGGGGGAAAGAACACAAAGCAGGCTAAAGCCTCTTCTGAAAGCATTTGCTGTGGTGCCCAGTTCAGGTAACCTACACTGCCAGCACAAGTGCAGTGGTGACTGACTGCAACTTTTGTCAGGAGTTTGTGCTCTTCCAGGAATGTCTGGTATTTCTCTAGTGAAGGGGTGTGTGCTGCAAAGAAAGGGAAGCCTTTTGGTCCATCCTTGCAGAGTTCCTGTAGCACCAAAGCACACACAGCACAAAATGAGTTTAGAATTGAGCAGGATGGACCTGGTGCCTGACCACACAGGTGCCGTGCCACGCCATGCCATGCCATGCCATGCCATGCCATCCTATCCTATCCCCACACAGAGCAGGCTGTCACTGCTGCTCTCCACGGACAGCTGGCCCTTTGCTGTCACATCAGCCATGGCCATGCTGCCATGTCCCTGTCCTCAGCAGGCAGTCACTTCACATTCTCCCAGCTGCAGTGTTGACCCAGAGCTCACAATCTACAACCTCCTGTCCCTGGGAGTTGCAGAGCACACAAGCCCTTGCACCAGGGATGTTGTGAGGTTGTCCTTCCTTGGTAGGGAAAGCAAGGCTGGAAGAGCCAGAGCAAGAGCACAGGCATTTCTTTGCCCCTCAGCTTCCTCCAGGCTATTTGTTTCCTGCCATCTTTGCCAGACTTGGCCATCTTATGGAGCAAAAACCAGCAAACATGGGGGAGGAAGGAGGCATGACACAGCCCCCTGGGCTGCAAAACTCTGCACGCACCCCCCTCCCCCTTTGCTTTGTGGGGCTGGCCCTATCCCCTCCCAGGAAGTCCCAGGCTCTTCATTTAACTCTCAGAGCACCTGAGGCAGCTCAGCTCACAGAAGTCCCGACCTCTAAGGAAAGCTTTTTATTTTTTTCCCTTAATTTCTGTTTTTTATAGAGGCCTTTGAAGATGCTCGTTGCCATGGAAACATGCTTTAAAGAGTGCCTTTTCCCTTCCCTATCTTGAGAACTTCTGTTGCCATAACAGCTGCATCCAGCTCCTCCCTTCTCCCTGCCGGCTGCCCCACGATGGGATGCAGTGAGGTTCTGCCTTTGGGGCTCCTGAGCCTCCAGTGGTCAGGGTCAGAAGAGATGTTTATACTCCTTCAGGCGTTTGGTGTCCCTCCTCATGCCTCTGTGTGCTGGGTGTGGAAGAGGCACCCTGCTAAAAGGCCTTCTCTGGGCCATGCAGTGCCTGCAAGCCCCTTTCTTACACAGTGGAGGGGCTCTGCCCTCACTCTTGGCCCTCACATCCCACATCAGTGACACTGGCTGGTTTTTTGAACCATTTCTCCTAAAGCCCTTGACTGAACCATTCCCCTACAGCTCAGTGGGCAGCATTGTGGCTGAGCTGAAAGGAACACCTGTGATTAGGGTGGCTTTGATCTCTGCAGCAAACAGCATTGGGCAGCTGCATCTGTTTTCTGCTCCCCATACAGGGCAGGGTCCCTCATCTTGGTGACAGCCTTCCCTGTGCAGGGGTGTGGGTGGATGGGACAGACTTGCTTCAGGAGCATCCATCTCCAGAGCAGCCCAGCCCATGTCACAGAGCAGGGAGGATGGCACAGGTGGTCACCGGCTGCTGCCCACCTTCTGGGCACCCCGTGGCAGCTGTGCTCATGCCATTGTCTCTGCAGACAAACCACAGCAACTAACCTGTCTCTTTCCAATTCATTTTGCAGCCAGAAGCTCCTGTGGCCACAGCTCCCAGTTCCTCCCCAGTGGCAGAGCAACCCTGGACTGTGCTGTGAACTCTCTGGTCTGGCAAGTGCAGGCTAACCCAAAGCATCCCTGCTCAGCAGCTTGGCAGGGTGGCGCCAGGCAAGATCTGGGGCCACAGGCAGCAGCACCTGGACCACATCTGGCTGTGCTGTGCCCCTCTATCCTGCTATGCCTTCAGCCAGCCAGGTCTGCAGCCACTCACCAACTCTGAGAGGCCAAATTTCTGCCTTGGAAGCCCTGGGCTTCCCACTCAGTTCTGCTGACACCCCTTTCTCCTGGCCTGCATCGCCTCCCTCTTCTCCTACTCTCACGTGTTGCCTGAGTAATATCTTCCCTGTGCGTCAACGAGTCGTTTGGGGACAGGGTGCTGCAACATCCCCCCAGGGCCTGCGGTACCTCCAAGCACGATTCTAGAACAGGTGGGAGGAGAGGGGGCGCAAAGGGGGGCTGCAGATCCCCCACGCCTCCCTGCTGGGCATGCACATGCCTGTCACAGATGGCTGCTTGTCTCCCACCCTGTGGCTGCGTCAGCCTCATGCATCTCTTTGGCAGGACTGTCCATTGGGCAGGGATGCCCCAGTGCACGTCAGCAAAACCAGTTCCAGTGCTGGATATGTCACAGCCCATGCCAGCGGGCTGTGGAGCCACAGCGAGTAGCAGAGGTGCAGCTAACAATGCTCAAAGTACCCAGGGGGAGACAGGTTTCCCTCCTGCCCCCTTGCAGAACCTTGCCTGAACCATCACTGTAGCTAAGCAGACTCTGTCTCCCTTTCCCCTGTCTTTTCCACTTCCCCACAGGCTGCTGCAGAGCCAAGCCTAACAGAGAGCACATTGCTGGCTGCCGTCATCTCAATTAATGCAGCCCTGCTTGCTTTAGCAATTACCTGCCAGTGCCTCGCAGCCTGCTTCCAGCTCGAGATCTCCTGCCAGCATTTACAGCTGATGAGCAGAAGTGGGGAGCAGATATGGAGGACACCTTCATCCATGGATGCTCTGAAGGCTGGATGCCCTCTCTGCCACAGACACCTGTGTGCCCAGGACAGGCATCTGGGACTAGGACAGGTACCAGCTGGCCACTGTAGAGCTCTAGGTGAGTGCATTAGCCCCTTGCCAGACTATAGATTAGATTTTGCATTAGTAAAGTCACCCTGGCCAGAGAAGGGTGGCAAGGCTCTCAGCACAGGTACAGCTTCTGTGGCTGCATCCATGCTTCTGGTAAAGCTCTGCATCAGGAAAGGATGTCAGTAAGAGTGCTGCTGTGGTCCCTCACAGCCACTAAGTGCTGGCTGGCAGGTGACAACATTAGCCAGCCACTGGAAAAACTGAACATCCTCAGGAAGGGGCACTGAGGCCACACTGGCTTCTTCTGCACTGGCACCACAACTCCAAATCCCCCAGAAGCACTAGCCTTTAAAGGAAAGAGGAAAAAAAATTCTCTTGAATCAGGGCAAGAAGGGTTAGGAGATTGCTGGGCTTTGTTCTTAAATGTGATTTTTTAAGTTAGAAGAGAAAATGCTCTTTTTATTTACTTCCTTCTGTCTGAGCTTTTAGAGTGCATCGGGGTCAGGTTTTCAAAGTGTTCCTCCAAGCAGTGAGGGATAGAAGCTTATTTAAAAGTGAAGCAAGGTGGGAGAGAGAGAAAAACATGCTCCTGCCATCAGGAACTGGGTTGGCAGAGGAAACATCAAGTCCTGAGAAAGGCACAGCAATGAGGTTACCCTTTACAGCTCTCCCACTTGCTGTGAGTCTCAAACCCTTATCCCCAAATCTTCACATTTTTCCAAGTATCTCCTACTACCTTTCTTCACCACTGCATCTTGCCCAGCATGGCCCAATGTGGGCTGCAGCACTTCAAGCCCATCCCAAAAACCATTCCTCCTCTGGAGCTCAGCTCCCCAGTAGCCCTGTATCAGCTGAAGTGCTCATGCAAAATAGTCACAGAGACAAACATTCCAGAAGAGGGAGAATTATCTCCAGCCTTCTCCAGAGGGCAGTAGCAGTGGAGATTCAAATAGCCACAATGTAATTTTCCCAAGATGTTGAAAACTTGCTCAGGTTCGTTTCTGAACTGAATAGAACTCTTTACACAGCATTAGTCCTTGCTCTGCACCGTAGCAAGGTCTCGTCACACTTAACGTGATCAGCGTGGTTCCCCTGTGGCTGCCTGTGTGAGGTCTGTGTGTCTGTGTGCACAGAGCCAAACAAAACACCTCTGCTGCTAAAAATCGGTGCCTCTTTTTGCCACCCAAACCTTTTGATTTTGCTACTGATCACCATGACCAGGAGAGTTTAAAGAGGAGGTTTGGTGTATATGCATATCCCAGAATACCTCTGTGCCATGACATTCCATGGTTCCTGAGCCAGCCTGCAGGCTGGGGAGCAGCTCAGAGCAGGCTGCTGAGGTGCTGTCCTACTTCCCCCATCAGACAGAGAGTGGACTATAAGAAATAGCTGTATTTTTACCAAAAGCTGTCACAGGTGCATTAGGCAGTAGCTCTTTGCATGGTGATGCCAATCAACTCTCCCTGGCTTCATGGCGATGGTCCTCCAAGTGTTATACATCTCCTATAGGGTGGAGGATAGTGGGTGATGGGGATGAGTGCAGTCCAGAAAGCAGCCTTGGTGCCCTCACCCCTGTCCTGGCACATGAGAGAGCTAAGAAGCTCCACACCTGGCTCTGGGGATGGAAGATTTCAGCAGGAGGCATGGATGCTGCAGAAAGCAGCCTCAGAGTAAGTGCTGGCAGCCTCTGTCCTTCTGGGCAGCTCCAGATTCACCAGCCCAGCTGCCCTGGCCACCCCTGGCAGAGGCATCTGTGCCAGCCCAGCACCTGGCTGTGCCCAGGTGACAGACTGTCCTGTGAAGCTGTCTTTCATCTTTGCATGTTTGAAAGGTATGGTTATAAAGCAGCTGGTTTGTTCTACCCCAGAAGGAGCTGGAGGCAGCACTATTCAGGTTGCATCAGGAGAGACCCCAGTAAGGTCCTTTGGGGTGGCAGCCCACTGTGTCTCCAGGGGTGGAGCTCCTATCCACGAGTGGTGGCAGACAAAGGAATGCTGCTTGTGTCTGCTGTGACCCATGAGTACCAGGCCTCTCATACAGAGCAGAGGTGCAGCAGCTGGGCTTCCCACAGCAGGGTTGGGCTGGAATTCCCAGGAGAGCAGCTTCTGCAAGCATCTGGGTGCCTTTCAAGCAACAGGTGTGCTGTGCCTTAGCATGCCCAGAAGCTGGACTTGAAAGAGAAATGCCAGCTTTGTGCATTGTGGAGGAGTTGGTGCTCACCACTGTCAGTGCTGTGCAAAGCAGTCCCATACACTGAGGGCACCAGGACTCCCAAGGGCTGGGTAGCAGCTGGGAGGCACCTTAGCTCTGGCTGGGACTCACAGGGCAGCCAGCTGGTCTGTCAAGCTGCATGAGGCCAGACGGCCAACTCCTCCAGAGCCAGCTGGGACTGTGAGGAGTCTCATCTCCTGCTCTGTTTATCACATCTTTCCTGCCAAGGATTTTCTTGGCCAAGCTGTGGCTGGGTCTCGGGACTGCTGCCTGGTGCTGCCTGGTTGAAACAGAGCTACCCTGGGAGGGAGGGGTCCTGGCAGCGATGGATGTACATTGCCAGCCTTGCTGGGCTGGCTGCTGAGTGTGCGGCTGCATCCGACAGGCCTGTGCTGGCACCAGATTGATGTCCTTTTTGTTCCTGATAAGGATCCGAAGTCTCCTCTGGGTTCCAGCAGCAATTCTTTTATCCTTCCTGATTGTGGCATCCTCGCTCCCGGAGTCCCCGGAGATGCATCAATCGTGGAGCTGCAGGCGCTGCGGCTGCTATCGGCAGAGATGATGGAAAAGCTACAGGAACAGCTGTCATTTCTCCCTGTTTGCGTTTTGTTCTCGGCCTATCAGTAGGATGTTTTCCGCCAGACACCTATCAATCTGCCGCAGTGGAGCCCAGCCTTGTCTGTGTGCCTGCCACTGCCAGTGCCAAAACCTGCCTGCAGCCTCCTGCCTGTGGCCAGCCTGCTATGGTGCCTTCTGCCCTGCCTGGGAGCTGCCCACCCTGCAGCACTGGGAGTGCAGGGCTCCAGGTGAGGCATTGGGATGTAGCCAGGGACATTCGTATTTGCTCTGGCCCCTGGCCTGTCTCCATGAGGCACTTGCTGCTCCTTTCCTCAGGGCTTTGTTTCAGCAGTCCCCTTCTTTGGGCTGGCTGAGGTGTGCCCTGCAGGTTCCAGGAGATGAGGGGGAGAAGGGCACTGGTGTCTGGCAGTGGGTAAACCTATCCCAGCCCCTGTTCAAGAAGGAGCAGAGGGGCATAGTGGAAGGCAGCATGGCAGCCCATGTGCCAAGCAGGATGGCAGCTCCTGAGACAAGCTCTGCAGAGCCCAGCATGAGGGCTGGGGATTGCCCATCCACCCTCTCCCATGCTGGCCTCCCCCTGAAGTGCTGCCCTGGGAGGAGGAGCTGCAGCCCCAGACAGGGTGAGCCAAGCCCATCCCTGTGGCATCAGGGCTGACAGCACCAAAGGAAGATGGTCACAAGGACATAAGTGGCAGGGGGCATCTCTTTTAGCTCAGTGTAATGAGATAGAGTACCTCATGTGAAAAAAGCTTTGATTTGACTTGTGCTTCCTCAAATTCTTTTGAATTTTTGATGGCTTCTGGATGTTCATAAGAAGAATTTTTAGTAAGCCTGGGTTACAGGACCTCCAAACACACTTCTTTCGGAAGGGAGCTTTCAGAGCATCATGAAGCAAAGAGGACTGTGGGGTCTGCAATGCCCCCAGCCCCTTCTGCTCTCTGCTGTTGGCATTACCTGCCTCCAGGCCAGCAAAGGCAGCAGCTCCCATGGCCTCAGTGCTCAGCATTTATGTCACCTGCTCTGTGATGGCTGAAGACAAGATAAAGACAGGCACCAAGTCCCATTTAATGCCACTCTCTATCCATCACTGAGCTCACAGGCGTATCGTGCCTCATTATTTAAAATCCTCAGCCCATTCCTGCCTGGTACAGGAGGCAGCACCAAAAGCGACACCTGAAGTAATCCAAGTTTTCCCTCACAGCTGGTGAGGGAAAGTCTCTGTCCCTTTGCTTCTCCCTGAAAATGGCCAGAGGAGGACACAGTTCCTATTCCACAGCCAGCAGGCACCTGCCAGCTGGGACAGCTGTCCCTTACCATCCACCCTGTCCCACTGGTGATTTCACATCCTTCTGCATGCATCCTTCTGAAGGGCTTTCCCCTTCACATGGTTCTGTGTGCCTTTCTCTCCCCAGTCTTGGCCGTGCTCCTTGCCATCAGTGCCCTTCATCAGCTCTTTGTCATTGGTGTCCCTCAGTGGCTGTGCCCAAGCCCAGGCCCCAGCATGCCACTGCTCTGCCAGCAGGTCTGAGCAGATGCCCTGTTTCTTTCTGTGAGGCTGGAAACAGCTGATGTGGCAAATATTTACATGCAGACATCTGCAGGTTTTTTATGGTATCTTCATGTCTCTTTGCTGTTGGTATGGCTGACACGTGCAACTGCATAGCTGGGTGGTCAGTGCCACCACAGAGCGTCTGGAAGCACGTTTCAACCTCAGCTGGATGACTCTGCCCCTTCAGATGGAGCTGAGACAGCTCCTGGTTTTGCTCTGGAGAGTGTCCTGGTGTTTGGCCTGGCAGGTGCCAGCTGGCACTTACCCCTTCCCTCCCATTCCAGGTTTGGTTGGGGTGTCTTCAGGCAGAGACTAAATGTTCCAGACACCAGCTGAGAAAGCAAAGTATTCTAAAGACATGTTGTTTCTTTCTCTTTGGGTTTGTTTGGTCTCTTTTTTTAAGTCTCACTTAACTCAGCTGAGTGACATATGCTGCTTTTGGTGGAAAACCACTGTTGCCTGCCACACTTGGGTTGGGATTGTAGATTGCTGCGATGGCCCCTAGCTTTTCTTCCTCAGGCTAAAGCATCTTCTGTCAAAGCCAAGAGCTGATTGCCCTGCTAGTGTCACATTAGAAAGCCTCTTCTGGCTCCTCATGCAGGAGTGATCAAGCTGTCCCAATGTTGCAGGTTCTTTGGATGCAGCCTGTTCTCCTGGGGTGCCCAGTGTCCAGCTCTGCATTAACCTGACTCCCTGGTGGAGCTTTCCCATCCAAGCCTGTGTTACAGTGGTGCTAATTAAACAAATACATCTCAATTCTGATTAAAATCTACATGTAAATCGTTGAGATGTTTCACAGCAGGCTGCATTTTAGCAGTTGGCTTGGAATTCCCTATGCCTCCTCAGAGAGTGCATGGACAATGAACCTTAGTGGGGGTTGAAACTTCCCAAGCCCTCCTGCCTGTGAGACAGGACTTTTGCTGTCTTCATATCCTGCCAAATCCAGCTCTTCATCCTTGCCTCCCTGCACAGGACTGTGTGCCAGGGCAGGGACTGTTTTTTTCTGAGCACCTGATTGACTAAACCTTGTTTTCTTTTTGTTCAAAAGAGCAGATCGACTGCCTCTTTAGCTGGGATGAAAATTTCAGTTATGAGGTAAAGGCTGAGCTGTGCCACTCAGGCTCCATCTGCAATGCCCATGACAGAATAGGATTTTTCCACTATACAGCCTGACTGAGCCACACAGTGCTGCATCTTGTATTATGCTTGTTTGCTTTCCTCTCTTCTCTGGCAAATGAGCAGAAAGGAGAGAGAGAGGGCTTTTTAACCTGTTTATAGACTCAAAGTAATTATAAATAGAAAGGTTGCCTGCTTTTTTTGGGGAAGATAAACTTCTTGAGAGACAGCCTTTGTATATTGAGCACTGCTCCTGAAGCTTCCTCCCACTGCTACCAGGATGCACACTGCACATATCAAAGGCACTAAATACGGCTGAGATGCTACAGGGGATACTATGAACTATACCAATGATATTTTCATCTTCAGGAAAAAAAAAGGAAAGAGTGAAAAAAAAACCTGCCTAAAACTTCTGCCTAAGAAGATGAATTTGCAAATGGGTCTGGTAATGGAGGGAACCTTTTTGGGGCACTGCCCCTGAGGTTACACCCTGCTTCTTCCTATCAGCACTCCAGCTGGGCACCAGCAGTTCTGGGTCTCCTACTCCACCACTAGCTCTGGTCTCGTTAGCATTTAAATTCTCCCTGCAAATGCAGAGCTTGGATGATGAAAGGCTACTGGGATGCTGCTGCTGCTGCTGCCATTTGTCCCTGCTATGCCACTCCAAGCATTCCTACTCCTTTCACCATGGTTGTAGGAAGGTGGGGTTGGTCTCTTCCTCCAAGTAACAAGTGATGGGACAAGAGACAATGACCACAAGCTGTGCCAGGAGATGTTTAGGTTATTCAGAATATTTTGGATATTAGGAAACAATTCTTCACTGAAGGTGTTGTCAAGTATTTGAGCAGGCTGCCCAAAGAAGTGTTGGAGTAAGCATCCCCAGAAGTATTTAAAGGATGAGTAGATGTGGCATTTAGGAATATGGTTTAGTGGTAAACTTGGTGGTGCTAGGTTAATGGTTGGACTTTGTTATTTTAAAGGTCTTTTCTAACCTGATCAATTCTATGATTCTGTGATTTCCAGTCTGCCCTCACCCCATGGTGGCTTGGGAAGCTGTCTGCTGCAAGTTGTTTGTCAGCCACACATGCTGGCTTGCAACCACATACTGACTGACAGCAGCTTTGGAGTAGCCAGCTGTGATGTGGCAGGGTGTTTGGGCAAAGGCTTTTCAGCCCAGTGGGGCTTGAAATCACTTGGCCCCCATTGCTGTGCCAGAGCAGGACCCTTCTGAGGACCAAGACCCTCAGCATTAGCACCAGTGAGGTTCACCCCTGCTTTGCAGTGTTGCCATGTTGCCTGTTGTAGGGGCATGGATTCACCTCTGGCATGTTTGTCCTATCCACAGTGTGTAAGAGCAAAAGCAACCTGAGCATGGAAGTGCCTGGGTTTGTGCCAGGATGGCATTTCCCTGCTCAAGTGGCTTCTGGGCTTTTACCACGTCTCCAGCTGCAGCCAGCTGGGACTTTGAGAAGTGGCAATGGTCCCTCACTGCTGCTCTGCACCTTGCTCACAGCAGTCACAGGCTGTGATGAGACTTGGCTGTGATGAGATTAACCATGCAGGAGCTGTGCTCTCCACTTTCTTCCTTCTCCTCCTATCACCACTTACTTCTTCCTCCTCGTGCTCTAAGTAAGGAGCTTCATCTCTTGCCAAATCCCCCGTCTGTGTTGGGGGATTGGGGTGAGCCAGGCGTAAAATGAAAATAAATCACTAATTCCTCCTAATAATGCCTGATTTCCTGATTTGATATCCCACATTAATTCTAATTACTCACCCAGAGTCAGGGCATTAATCAACGTGTTAAAACTTCTCCTTGCTTAGCAACACTGACGTGCCAGGCATCTGGCATGGGCAGGGCACAGTGGATTTATCTGTCACACCGGCCCCAGCTGCAGCAGCTCTGTGAGGGGGTGACGAGGAGGGGACCCTCTCCTGGCTGGGCACATGGGGGGAACAAGGGTCTTGCCACAGTTTTGGGGTGCTTGGGGACTGTGGCCAGGCACCCAGCATCCTGCTTCCCTCCTTGCAAAGGTGAGGACCTCGCGAGGGTATTGCCAACCATGCAGTTCCGTGGCATGATCCAGCAGCTATGGCTTCCTAGGTTAAACTGAAATGCCTTGCTCAATAGTCTCTCTTCAGTAGAAGTACTGATAGATGATCCACTCATCTCATAGCCTTCTTTTGAAAAATATAAATTAGGTACAACACCTCTCTGTGGAGAGAGGTGAAAAGGTAGCAAGAGGGAATCACACCTCCCGCAATCCCTGATCTGCCACCATCATCGTTTTCCTCAGCAAACCGCTTCCAGGCAGGAAGGATGAATTGATTTCAATTCAAGTTGATCTAAATCTGTAAACAGGAAGCCTTTAAATAATCCACTCTAATCTTGTTTCACATTTGAGCTACTTCCCTGTTTTCCTGAAGCAGGCTGACTGGTGCTGGTCAGCAAAACCCAATACTTGCTTTTTGCCAGCTTCCCCTGTAGTTAAACCAGCTTATTAGAGCTATTATGTAATTAACATTTATTTGGATTTTTTCCCCACTTTGTGTTGAAAGGCTTAATATTGCATTTATTCACTAGATGATTTTTTAAAATTCATCAGTTGAATAAGCTTTAATTTGGATGGTAATTAACCGAAAAATGTGCAAAGTCAGAATCTGCACTTGGTTTTATGATCCTGCCTTACCTGTCCTAGATATAGGACAAAAGAGGTCTTTCAAAATATGTTTGCATTTAAAAGCCATACAATTTATTAAGGGCAGCATTAGAGGCACTTAATGAACTTGGCTTGGTTTCTGGCTATGGGGTCCTTGAGGATTTTCAGCAGTATAGATTTCAACCTTGTAGATGTCACTGCTAGGACAAGGGTAGAAAATGAGCCTTTCTCCTTTTTGGTGTTTGCAGCAGACTCTCAAATGTGACCAAGCTCATCCTTGAGCTAAGGACAGTCCTTTTGCTGCACTTAGCCCATTGCTGCTGCCATATTCTGGTGTTGTGTTTCATTCCAGGTTTTGGGTGCTTCCTGAGTTCTTGGTTTAGCGTTGCAACAAATGTGCATTTTGTGAATACTTACATTTGTATGAGGTTTATCAACCTACAGTTATTTTACGCCTTGACATAGAGTTTCCAATCAAGAGAACTAATTTTTAGGAGAAATACAGACCTAAAATACTCCCAATTAGCAGTAATATTTAAATACATCCTGCTCCTAGGGCTCAGGCAATAGCAGCCATCTGAGCTTGAGGAAGAAGCAGTCCTCCCACGCTCAAACCTAAAACTGGGTTGTTGCTTGATGGCATCAAAGCACTGTCGCTTCTGTCCCCTGGCCCAGGCTGAGACCCAGTGACTGCCCTTCCACCGGTGGCAACCACCGGCCCTCAGAAATTTTCCTTTAAAAAGAAACCAAACATTTATGGTCAGAAGATAAACTGAATACCATGCTGTAGACAATGTACAGTGGAACCCACGTTGTGCCAAGTCTCGTCCCATGCCAGACCCTGGCAGGGACTGGACAGCTGCCTGCTCCCAGCATCCCAGGGACCATGCAGCCCTTGGCCTGATGGTGCCAGGTTTATAATGGCAGGCAGGGGTTTCTAAACTAATAGCCTGCCCTGGTACCTTTGGTGTGCACAGCTTTATGTGGGTGGCAATCACAGTGCTGCCCTCTCCTTTCCCTCCCCTACAAGCTGCAGGTCGGTGGTTTACAGCCGGGGGTCAATGGATCCTGAGTGTGCTGGGGGCTATTTCTAAGAGTAAGAAAAGTGAGCCTCTCATTGGCAGCCTTTCAGTTCCTCTACAGGAATTTGTGACTCCATGGGAATATTTTTAGGAGATATACAACTGGGAAAGCTCACAAAGCTCAAATCAAGATAGATGCATTCACCCGGGAGAGTTTTACAGCCTTCATATTCAAACTCCCCTCTATCCCCTGGGTAGTGCACAGAATTAATTATATTTCAGCAATGCTAGGACTGCCCTATAGCAGCTGAATTGCTGTCATCCAGCCCAGCTGAACAAATCCATACCCCAGAGCCCCTCACCATTTGCAGAAGGATGGACCGTGCTCAGTCCCACCAGGCAAAAAGGAACTGGGGACTTCAGCTGTGGCCCTGTCCAGGTGACAGCACATGAGTACTAACAGGGGCTTCATTAATGTGCACAGCCTCTCCTTGCTATCTCCAGGTCTCTGCTTGCCACTAAATCATCTGGTTTGGAACAAATTCACTGGGAAGAACTATAGCAAGTCAAGCAGAGGTCTTGGGCACGGGGAACAACGGCCCATAAAGCAAACATGCAGCAGTGTGCTCAGCTGCTGGGGATGCTGCTGGCACATGTACTCAGGAAGATTAATATGCACTGAACAACCAGGAGTGGGGAGGGAAGCTTGCAAGGTTCCTCTCATTAGCTCATCGTTCCAGCTGAATTAATGACTCACAAGTTTCACCCAGCTCTTGCTGGATTTGTTAATAAATAGCACCACAGATTAGTGGAGAGTGGAGTGCATGTCTGTGTGAGGGGGGCTTAAAAGCCTCTTAGAACCTTTGTGGAGAGAATGAGGGAGAGATGCACTCTCAAGATGCTGGGATCAAGTGCAGAGAGACCGAAGGGGGAGTGCAATGCTCTGCCAGCATTCCTCATTTCTCCCTTCCCTCTCATGCAGGGATGCAGCCGGAGAGTGTGTGTGCCCTGAGCAGCCAGAGGAAATCACAGATGAATTAAAAATGAACCTGCTTCGGGCAGAAGAAAGGAAGCTTGTCAGAGAATATGCATATGGAAACAGGGAATAAGTATGGGCAGTATGGGAAATATGGGTATTAACAGCTGATGCATTCCATGCAGGTACAGAGAAACTTTTAAGGGCCTATTATCAGTGGCACCATACCTGCAGCCAGCTCCAAGGGAAGGCACGCTTCCTGCTGAGATGACCCACCAAGACAGCAGAAGCTTGGCTGAAGATCCTGTGTCCTGCTGGTGCCAAGAGATATGCTAGGGAAGTGAACAGAGAGTACCTGCATGGACACAGAGCATGCCTGGAGGGCTTCAGCGAGGCTCTGGTTTCAAGGTACTTTTACTGAGGCAGAAATTACCCCCATGGCAAAGCAGAGCTGGGACAAAGCAGACTCCTGGAGAAGGCTCTGGGATGTCCAGTGGGGCACATGTTTGAAGCTAAGCCAAGCAGGAGGGGTGTTGAATGCCAAGGCTATTTTTTAAACTAATGGTTGCAAGCTAAACCCAAGGAAGGAGCTTGATGGGGATTAGGAATAATACATTTGCCTTGCAACTCAAGACAGAATGTTGCCAGCTCCTGCTCCAGGCCTGGCTGCTTGGCAGGAGTTACCCAGGGACAATGTGGGTGTTCATCCAGATAACCTGGAGCATCCCTGTATCTGAGCAGTTTGATCCCTGTGACAGTCTCCATGGAGAGCACTCCAGGGCAGGAGCAGGGACTGGCATCCAGGAAGCACTGGCAGAGGTGGCTCCCAAGCTGAGGGACCTAGGGGTCGTTGAAAGGTGCACTTGGGCAGTAGGGCAGAGCACAGGACAAGTCAGGAGCCTGCAGCCTGACAGGAAGCCCTGTGGGTGGCTTTGTATGGCATTACAGGTACAGCAAAGTGCCCCCTGGAACTGGGAGGAGGCAAAAATAATACCTCTCCTGCACAGGTGAAAGCAGGAGACTGGCTTGTGCCACACTGACTTACTGGCCAAAGGGTCAAGGCATCTGGTTGGAAGCTCAGCAAAGCCAGTGGCTCCTTCAGTCCTGTCCTGCCAAGTCCTGCTGGGCTCCCTGGTGTGTCCTAGCCTCCTGCAGCCCCCTGCTGTCCACTCCCATTCATTATTGCTCACTTCCAGCTACTTGGGTTTTGCTTTCCAGCACCAGGCAATGCCCTTTGAGTGCCTCCTCCTGTGGCTCAGAGAGGACCAGAACTACAGAAAAGCCATGGGCAGATGTTCTCCCTTATCATCCTCTCTGATACTCCTTTCCTGCCTCCTCTCCCCCACCTTCTCCTCCTCCTTTATTCTTTGACTCAAGAGCTGAAATGAAAACACCTCCTTCTCCAACGGCCCCCAACAACAGCAGGAGAGAAACCAGCTCCATTCTCTTGATTTGCAAAGAAAAGAAATGCAGAAAAATGTCTTGATAGCATTGTATCAAAAAGCGGATGCTGTGCTGTGCTCAGATGTCTCAGGAGACTGGATTTCAGCTCCTTTGACTGTTTGAAGACTTGCTGAGTCTCCAGGGATCTCAGCAGCTCCAAAGCTGCCACGGTGATGTGAGAAAAATCAGACACATCCACTGCTGGCAAAGGCTTCCTCTGCAGAAATCAAAGGAGGCAGCACAGAAATGACATATATTCAGCACGGCCAAGGAGCAAGAAGACTGGGAGGGGAAGCTATGGGAGCTAAACTTACACACTCAGTAGCAGGGCTGGAGAAGTTATGCCTTCTCTCTGGTGCCTGCAAGTATTATCCAAGGAACAATCCAGAGAGGGGATGGAGGAGGTCAGGTCAGCCTTGGCTGATCAAAGGACTTAGAAAACTGAGCTGGGAGCAAGAGGAAAAGCCAGGACATAAGAAACCTTGACCACTGGAAGAAGAGGCCCATGAGTTGCATGCCTCAGAGGCACAAAAGCTGGGATGCTGAAATTCATGGTGATGGGTAAATCAGATTACTTTCTTGCTTCTCTTTGCACAATTTATTAAGAGAAGTCCTACTGCATACACTATTTTCACCATGTATTTTCACACTGTGTTTCCTGGCCCTTAATAATACAGTGATTCAGGGACATCATTCCTCTCTGCAGATTTACTGCAGCCTCTGGAAGAATTTACACAAGGGTGCAAAAATCACCTGCAAAAAACCCCAGGGCAACAGGCCCTGTCCTATGTCCTATTTCTGGAGCTCTCTGTATATTCTTCCTCTGTCCAAGCTGTAACTGTTCATATTCAAAAGTCCTTGCTGAGATTTTGCTGCCGGAGAAGCAAGCCTTTTCCAATATTTCAGGCTCCCTTTGCTTCTGACCTCTCCTCGACTACAGCACAAAGAGGCATGAGGCATTTGAGCAGAGCCTTTGCCACATTTACCTTCAGCAACCATGTGTCCTGGCAGCACACCAACAGTGCTGCCTGGTGCAGGGCTGCTGTCTTCACGAGAAGGAGTGCAGGCAACAGGAGGACAGAAACTTCTGGGGGAGAACTGACCACCCTGATAAAGACTTTTCGTCTTTTCCTCCCTGCTGTGGGCCCAAGTGTGCCAAGGACTAGGTAAGCCTGGGATTGCTGTTGGAGAACTCCTGCCTCCGGTGTTGCTAGTGTGCCACTCTCTTGCCCACATTTCATTCACACATATTCTCCAGCTCACTCATTTTATTTCCACCCGAAAAGGATGAAGTCACCCTGAGACTGACTTATCAGGAAGTCAAACAAATCTCCAAAACTAAAACTACACTCCAAAACTGCCAGTTTCTTTGCTCTGTGTATTCATGCAGAGTATATAGTTGGTACAGATGTAAGTAAGCAGGACATCCATGGAGTCTTCAGGAGGAAGCTGATGTGACTCATTTCCCACAGGTGTCCCAGGGCTGCTTCTGGCATCAGAGACTTGCTCTCCTCATGACCTCAAGGGGATCAAAGATGAAAGAAATGTATTAACAGGCTGGATCTGCTCTCCTGGAGTGGACAAAGTGTTTCCTGTCCACTGATGCTTAACATGGGCTGGAGAGTGGCCATGCTTACTGGGAGGGGGAGAAAGTCTCCCTCTCTCAGTTCTAAATAACACCTGCAGATAACTTGGGATCAGGGCACAAAAAGATGAAGAGAAGGAAGAAGAGACAAAATGGAGCTGGGGGTCAGTGTAAGACATGGGATCACTCCTGCCTTGCTTTTGAACCCAGGCAGGAAACCAGTGAGGAACCAAAACAGCCACAGGCAATGTAGGATGCTCACTGTGGTCCCCAGCAAGGAATCAATCAGTTGGGCTGGAGAGAATGTCATGCTGAAGCTCTCCAGATGTTTCCTAGCAGGTGGGCTGGGATAGGAAATAGGCTCATCAAAGTTCCCTGTTACCTCTCTGGAATAGGTTTCCCGTTCTGAAATTGATGTAGCAGCTGCAGAGGAGTGCAGAGACAGCACAGGTCCTTCCCCACCCTCCTGCACTCTGCCATCATGCTCTTTCACCCAAGCCTAACCCACAGAGTGGATTGATGGACAACGTCACATCCCACCAGCCCCGGAAGCGCAGGGACCTGATGGTTCTCATCTTTGGGAAGGATCAATGATAGAGGTTTTTCAAAGCTATGCTACAGTCATCTACCATTGTACACATGCCGTTACTGCCTTCACAGGCAAGAGCATCAGGTAATCAGCCATGTTCATTAGGAGCTCATTAGCTTTCTGGAAGCTTCCACCTCACTGAGGACTCAGTTGTGCCTCCTTACAGACACATTACAGCGTTTGTGCTGCAAACAGCTCCAGCAAAATCAATAAGAGCAGTCCCATGGAAAGATGCTTAGTGGAATGAAGAAAGGTGTTACTGTCTGGCCAGATGGAAGCACAACACACAGCTCTCAGCTGGTAGAAAAGCACCCCCTTGTATTAAAAAACTCAGTTACCCTCATCCTAAATTACTTGAATGACTAATTCAGCTACTTCTTCAAGGGCAGTAACATTTCACAAATAACACATGGAGTTCTTTGCTCATCTTCATTGTACCAACTGCAAGGCTTGCATTGCTGTTTTCTAAGAGATCCCATTATGTTTTCTTAAGATTCCCTCAAAAGCTGCTGTAAGACCTCAGTTTTAAACAAAACACAGTTCTCTCTAGTGCTTGATCCTTCCATTGCTCAGCTTTTTCCAAAGAGTTCAGGATGTGTCCCTCTTTGAAGCCATATGCTTTGAACTTTCAAGAGTGCCCATGTTGCAGCAGCTTCTCGTGGACCAACATCTTTCTGCTATTGCCCCTCTGGCTTCTCAAGCCTTAGAAGAGACCTCAACAACAGAGCTGAGATGCAAAGGATGATGCTCCCTGTGACTCTGGGAGTCCTGGCTCTCTCTGAAAGCATCTTACAATCTCTCCTGCTCCTCCTGCAAAGGCTTTTTTTGTCCAGGAAAGATCTAATGTTACACAAAAAGAGAGCAGGGTGGAACCCGAATCTTCTGCTTCACTCTGTAGGCAACAAATTTCATACCAGGAGAGCTCTACCAATGCTGAGAAAGGAGTATATGTTGGTTTATGCTGGGGTAAACCAGAGGGCACAACCACAGAGAAATCTGAATGATTCCTGAGGGGACCCTGCTGTAGAGACTTGCCCTGGCTGGCAGGAGCACAGGGAGAGAGGGAGGGAGGGAGGGAGGGAGGGAGCTGCTGTACGCCCCAGTGAGCTGAAACCAAATCCTTTCCATTTTGACATTTTTGGGACAGGGTACAAGAAGCACATTTTGTGCGTGTTGAGAAACTCCCCACCTTTCTATGGGTGAGTGTCACAGATGCCCTGGGCTCCAGCATTAATGGCTCTCTCCCACATTACCACAGACCCCCTCCATCTGCACCCCACAAATCACAGCCCCTCCAGGCAGCTGAACTTCCCACCATAGGGGAGCCAGGGGTGCAGAGCTGGGCTGGTGACACCGAGTGAGGACAGCCTCAGCTCAGCCATCACCAGGTAAGTCCAGGCTTAAAGCCTGGAAAGCCAAACCAGTGGCTCAGGGTTTGTGGGCTGGTGCAGGTCACAGCTGTAGTGTGGCTCAAGTAGGAACAGAGGGCTGAGCTAATTCCAGGGCAGCCCTCTGCCTGCCTCCTCTCCCCTGCGCCAGCCCCACTGTGGGCATGGAGAGTGAGGTGGTGGGTTAAAGTGAGGGCACACAGGGAGCCTGGCTGTGCCTGGCTGTGCCTGGCATGGATGCAGAGGAGCTAGGTGTCCACAGAGCCTCATGAGACACACCTTGTCAACACGCCTAGCCATATGTTTGACCAGGATTAGAGAATGTGCTGCCAGACCCAAAGCACCATAATTTTGCTAGCAGAAAACCACTCAATATTCTGTCTCTCTCAGTTCACTCATTGCCACTTTACTAGCACGCTGAGCCAAGCTGGGATGCCAGCTCTCAGCCCTTTGATGCTCTGCTCCTGTGTCCAAGGATAGTGTGTGTGGCTCTGGCTGCCCCTCCTGTAAGGCAGTGCCACAGGGAAGAGATTCACGGGGCTGCGTGCGGGAAAGTCTTCCCTGGTCCCTCTTGATGGCTCTGGCTTCTTGCATGCTGGATCAGGTCCTGTACCTCTGCCCATCCACTCTCTGGCACAGGGCCAGGGCTGGCCTCGGGGCGGTGGTCACGACCCTGGGCTGCTCCCAGGATGCTGCCTGCAGCAGAGCCCCACAGGCAAAGCCAGAGCCATCCCGGCAGCTGCGTTGTTGCTGTTGTTTTTTCTCAGTCTCTGGATTTTTCCAGCATCGACATCGCTATTCCTGGTGTTGCCATAACAACTGGCGTTAAGAGCTTGTTGACATTGCCCTGTTGTACTAATTGCACAATTTCCTGTCACTGTTACATGCCAGTTATTTCTTTAGAAGGGCTGAAATTGCTTTCGGCCACCTTGTCTGCTCCCTTGCTGCCTCCTTGGGCCTAGTTAGGGAGTTTGAGCGAGGGAGCAAATGTTCCCGAAATGCTCCAGGGAAGTGTCATTTAACCTGGCCCAGAGCAGATGGTGACTCTGTAGCTGAAATGCAGGTAATTTCCAATATTTTGCCTACACTGATGCTTTCACTCCTGTGCTGGCTGGAGGCATGACACCTGCAGCAGCAGGAAAACTCAGGGATGGGTGGCTGCTATGTGGAAGGTCCAGAACAGAGCTGGGGTAACATGTCATAACCACTCTTTCTCCCACCAGCACCACTGCCCCACACCAGAAAAGCCATCTCGGGGATGGGGGAAACAGAGTGCAAGGGATGTGCTTTCCCCAGTGCCAGGGTCAGACACCCCACACTGCCCTGTGTCCCTTCCCCTGGGATGCAAGCTCTGGCATTCCACAAAGGAACTGGAGGTGTCACAGAGGTCCACATCCACCAGGATGGGGGTCCTTGGGCTCCTGGCTAGTCCCTGGGACACTATGGCATGAGGCTGATGGGTTGTCTGTGAGCTCAGGAGTTTTCCTCCATGTTTTGTTGGAGAAGAAATGATTAGGAGGATCAATAGCATTGATCCAGCCCAATTTTCAAAGGATGCTCAGGTCACCTTGAAATGTTGTCTTAGCTCATGGAAACCTGGTTTCCCTCCAGCCAGAGCTCTTCATGGTTGCTTTCTGGCCTCAGCTGAACCTGACGCCTCAAGGGTTTTCCTTGTCCCCAGCACGTGCTGCAGGCTGCCTGGAAACCCCTTGTGATCCCAGTCCAGGGTCTCTCACAGCACTTCATAGCTCACAGCAGCCAGTGAGATGTCAGCCACTCTTCAAACACTGAGGGTGGAGGGGAGAAAGCACCTCAGTCTGAGGCCCTCTGAAGTCTGGCTAGCAAAAGCGAGGAGCCTCCTTCCCAGTCCTGTATCCTTATCACTCCCACAAACCAAGATATCACCTAGGGATGCTGGATGAAGGGCATGGGCAGACTGGATGAAAGGGGAGCTCCCAGTCCCAATCCAGCACTCCAAGACAAGCAGTAGGACTGCCCTGTTGTGTTCCTTAGTAATTTATCACCAAGACACTCACTTTATAAATATTAAATGAAGGGCTCTATAAATTTTTAACGTAGAAATAAAACTGCATTTGGTGGAGAAAAGAAACACCCCACTCCTTACCCTTTCCTGCTGTCTTTCTTCCTTTGCCTGGCCTTGCCAGTGGTGGAGCACAGCACTGCACTCAGTCCCACGGCTCCTGGGTGCTCGCAGGAGGATTTATCTGCACAACATTAGCACACCTGCCTGAGCTGCTGGGTATCAAGGGAGTCACACTGCAGAGCATTGTGCTTTATTATGTCATTAAATGTTATTATGAAAATGCTGGGTCCTGAACTGGTGTCATCCAAAGTGACCCAGTGTGTCCTCAACTAGTACCATCCTAAGTCACCACTGCAATGTAACATCCATGCCTGGGCACCACTCTTCAGTACTTGCACCAAGTCACCTGTTGCATTTTGGGTCTGAATTCAACTTTGTATAGGACTAATAACACCGTAGTCTATTCGTATAGGACTAATAACCCGATAACACAAATCATGGTATCATATGGTGTGATAAACCCTTATCACACCATGTGTAGTGCACAGGTCCAACATTCTCTTTGAAGGCCTTGGTAAGGTTTGGAAGTGGTCCCTGTGCATTTTAAGTCTCTCTCCAAGGGTCTTGAGAAGTGCTGAAATCCCTCCTGCTCCCCTGGGTCTCACATCTTGGACCAGGCAAAGCCAGCAGGGAGCATCAATCACAGTGGGTTTCACCCTGCAGCTGTGGCCACCACCCTGGTATTCCAAGCTCCGAGCAGCAAAACCAACAGCAGTGACTGTGTGAGCCACCTGCACCACCAGTGGTGCCAGCAGCAGGGAGCACACCACTGTCCCCCAGCACAGCAGCACACCAGCATGTCATTGCCTAGGATCAGTTTTCACTTGTCCATTCAAGTTAGAGCTTCCTGCTGCTGTGCTCTTACCTTGTCATGGCTTGCTACTGGGCCTCCCCATTCCCAAACCTCTGGACGTGGGTGAGAAGGTGGCCACCACTGACCACAGATGTGGAGGTCAGTTGGCATCTATTCTGAACTGGCCAGATAAGTGTTTTGAACCTTTCCATTGGCAGGGGCTGCTAACGAGGGTCGCAGCACTCCGACCACAGTCTGCACACCCCTGGGAGCTATGGAAACACATCATTCCTCACCGCCAGCTTGCTGCAATGAAGAGCACGGATGAATCATTAGGACAAGTGCTACTACAGCCCAAGTGCAAATCAGGGAAGACTAGATCTTTGGCAAATAATAGCTCTTTGCTCAAGCATGCTACTCTTCTGTATTCAAGTGTGGCTCCTTATGCTAACCCCATCTCAGGGGATGCGTGGCAAAAAAGGGTCCCAATGCCACCCCTTAGGGTCCCACACACATGCCTCTGCAGCCCAGCTGCAACTCAGTCACCCCTGATAGACAGCAAAGGAGTGGCCAGTGGTCAAACTAGACCTGAAGATGGTTATGTCACATCAGGCACTGCGGTATCTCCGCATTGTTATGCTGCTTATGAATAGCAAATGGAACTCAGCTCAAAAAGCCTGATGCCAGATTACACCATGCCTCTTGTTCTCCCTGAAACCTCTGTGGGACCCACTTTCTCTTCTCACAGTTCTCTGTGAAGTGCAAATGCCAGCAAATACCTCCTCCTGCAATTATTAACTGCAGGGAGGAAAATAATGTCAGCAGCTTTCTGATCAGAGCGGATAAGGTGGATTTTGCCTGGACTTCCCTCAGCCAGGCAGGAATGAATGGGAATCCCACTGGGCTTTCTTCTTGCTGCTGAGGGCCCTGATGGAGTCATCTTGGGCTCTATGCTGCAGAGGGACCCTCACTTTTCAGCCAACCTCTAAAATACCTATAAGAGTCCTTCACTGCTTTGATGAACTCCAACATTTTCGCAAAATTTTGTTGTTTCTCTGCAAGTGAGAAACATCAGTCAGCGTTTACAGTGCCATGTTGATGCAAAGGGATTAACTGCTCAAGAGCTCCAACTGAGGAAGGTAAGACTGAGATGCAACTTCCCCTCCATGCACCAGGCACAGCCAAGAAACTTCAAAAGTGTGAATGATGCTGCATCCATCACATCTGGATGTCTTCAGGCGGAACAGCCCTCTGCACCTGCAAGTCTCCCTGGCCAAGGTCCCTGACCCCACCATGAGCTGCCTTCACCGTGGCTCCTCTGTCAACTGGAGCATCCTCATCATCGTGCCTGGGGTTGGCCGAGAGGACAGGGAAGTAGGTTGTGCTGGGTGCTGATGTCTCACAGCCTGGCAGGTACAGGAGGATTCCCAAGCCCCCAGCTGCCAATCTGCACAACAGAGCCAGGCATTAAACAAAACAAAAACTCATAAAAGTGATTTAAAAAATAATAATGACAACACAAGTTATTAAAATCTGCACTCAGCTGGGCGTGGGGCTTATTGAGTACTTTTCTGGCATTTTGTCAAACTGTGGGATTGCCCCAGACACCGGGGCAGGGTGTATGACAAGGAGAGACAACGATCAATTTTTAATATTGCATATTTAAGCAAGCTTGGGCTCCAATCCATCATATCCCCTGGCTTTCCCTAAAATTAATCTTCAATAGCTTATCGAGAACTTCAGAAAATTAATATCCTACCACTTTACCTTAGGGGAACAGCACTTTTTCTGGCTGAATATGCATGTGAGAGCAAAGGAGCAAGAGATGAAGTGTCTCCCTGCAAAACTTCAAGTTCAAAAGATGGTTTTAGCAGAGCCATCCACCGCCTCCACGGGGTCCAGTTCTGTGGGCATTGCTGGAGAGCCAAGGTGAGACACTGCACAAAAAGCTGATGGAAAAGAGCATCCTGGAAGCTGCTCAGAGCCTGCATTCAGCCCACTACTCTGTGGTCCATGTCTTCTGTGGCCTTACTCCTGCTGAGGAGGGATGCAGGGTGATGAGCAAGGCAGAAAAGACATGAACTTTCCCAGGCAATTCAGGACACTCCACCTTTCTGCTTCCTATCCAGGCTCAAAAATGATTGAATCTGTCCTCAGTGTCAGTCCAGGGAAGCGTGAAGAGGAACAGGAACAGGTTGTTTCCCTGTTGTCTGGCTCCAAGGAGCTGAACATCTGTGCTCTCACTCCCAAATTCAGTGGAGGGTAAAGGCTCCTGCTGGGAACTTGCAGGGCATGGGAGCATCCAAACCCCACCAGCCTTTCAGAGAGGGATGGTGGGAAGCCAACAAGGGAGCACAGTCTGTCAGTCAGGCGTGGCTGATGTCCCCAGAGGACCACACTGCTTGACTGCGTGACTCCCAGGAACAACTTGTTCATGAATGAATGGTTTTACAGCCACAGAGGAGGGTCAGAGTCCTCTATGGTCTGGCAGCAACCCAGCAAGCCCTGGCAGGGCACAGCAGTGACCCCCCTGGCTGAGCCAATGTGGATCCCTCACAAACAGATAACCCATCCCTGAGGAATGCTTTGAGCTGCCAAGCGCTCACTAGGCACCCAGGGAAGCTGCTCAAGCTAAACCTCAGCAGTGTGTACATGTATCTATCTGCACATCAGGGTCATAGTTTCCAATCCCACTCCTCTGGAAATACAAATGCAAATGTGTGTAAGCACCTGCAGGAACAGCAAGGTGGATGTGTTTCCAGTTGACCATAGCAAGGAGGACCCAGCCCCAGTGGCTGTGCTCTGCTATGGCCCCAGGATGAGCAACCTGCTTGCTAGCAAGGAGGAGGGCAGTGGGGAAGATTTTGTGCTGCAACCCCACCTGCTTTTCCATCAGCTCTAGTTCTGAAATTTATAATTCAAATTTCCTCCCAACAATGTCCTCACCACTGCTGACTGGGTGCTTCCCCATGCACCAGCCTCCTGCCTGAAAGCTGGAAGACAAAGGATGGCTGCTCTGCTCTCCCCCTCCACACTGTGTACATCACAGCCAGCCCTCTCCAAAGCAGAGCAAAGCTTGCAGAACTGGTATCTAGTTGGTGTTGCCAGATAGATCACCTCACAGCTGCCCAGTAACTGTGCCTGGGAGCTGGATCCCCTTCCCTGCCTGCTCTTTGCTTCTAGGCTGAGGGCCTCTCTCAGCCAGCAGGCAGGAAAGAGAGCTGAGAAGGTGTGTCAGTGCTAGATCCATGCTGGGCAGGAAAGGAGGAGGCAAATGGGGCAGACAAAGAGCTGGGGCCCAGAAAGATGCCCCAGGCAGTTTCACAGGAGCCCTTACCAGCTTCCCCATTAAACAGGTTCTGTGGCAATAGGATTGAGGGGTCAGGGAGCATGGGACTGCAGCCAAGACTGGATTATCTGAAAAAGAATTAAATGGAGATTAACTCCAACCTAGCATGCACTGCCACTGCCTGGTCGCTGTGCCTTTTAAATCTCCCTCTCGGGCAGCCCCCTGCCCCCTGCAGCACTGGCAGCCCTGGTCCCCCATCATCACAGGGATTGGATTTAAAGCTCCCCTGAGTCTCTTGCCTAGGTCCAATATGGGAGACTCAAGGGGCTACAACCGCGTCTCTGTGGCTCCCTGCATCAGAGCAGGGCTGGAAGAATTTGTAATTCATAATTAAGGGCCCAGAGAGTATAAGCAGAGGAGGGCTGCAGCACACCACAGGCACAGAGCATCCCAGGAGTTCATGATTCATCACCTCCTGGAGGATGCCAACGCTGAGCACATGACCAGTGAGCCACCATGTGGGTGTTTATAGGGAGAACCCTTGGGTCTGGGATGCCCTGGGGACACAAATACAAAGCTCAGATAAGGAGAGCATTTTCCAGGGCTGCTGGGGCATGGACAAGTCCAGGAATGACCAAGACTGGGGTCTGCCAGACTGGCACCTGGTGCCACAGAGAATGCCCCCCAGCTGGCAGAGCTCTTGGCCAGATGCATACACCTCCATCCTGCTGCATTTCTTTGCTTCATTCACCCATTTCCCGAGAGGAATCTGTGTCTTCTCAAGGAGACACAGCCAGCTGCCCCCTCCTCACAGAGGGTTTGTCTGTGTCAGCCCTGTGAGCTCCCTCTGCCTCACACCAGCAGCTCCCCGAGAGGAGTGATTACATATCTCTGTAAAGAGGGCACTTATGATATGTTCATCTTCCCCAGAACCTCCTGACTGCGCTCTACAAGCACTAATTAATTAAGCTGTATACCTGGAGCTCCAGTAGGATTGGTGTCTGCCTGCTACAGCAGGGAAACCCAGATGGGGTTATAGCAGAAAGGGTTTGGCTGCAGAGCGGATCACTGTCACAGAACGGGCTTCAGGTACCTGCAGCTTGGCTGTAGCACACAGGGGTACTCCCAAATGGGGAAATCAAAACCTTGCCCGGCAACAAGAAATTACAGCAGGTAACAAGAAAGAAAAAAATGAGGCAAAATGGATTTCTGGAGAGCAGATGGCTGAAGGTGTAAAAACAAAAAAACAAGAAGAAGGAAGCCTTCCCCCCAAAAAAACCAAACGGCAGATAGTTGGTAGCAAATGTTACACTGACAATAAAAATGAAGCCTCCAGGGGTAATTTGGGGAATTACAGATCAGTAAATTGCACATCTGTGTGCACCAAATTGATTGGAATGATAATTAAAAACAGAACATCTCATAATACAGCCCAGTGTGCATGTCTCAGAGGAAAACCATGTCTCACTAATCTCCCAGATTTCCTTGAACATATCAGCCCAGCGGTGGATGCAGAACAACGAAGTGGCTATTTATTTAGAGCTCCTCTGACAAAAGATTGTCCAGACTGCTGCTAAAAAAGCTAATTAGCCAAAGGGCAAAAGGCACCATCTTTTTCTTGCATGAGAACCTGGCAAGGAGTCCCAAAGCAGAGAGGATAAATAGTTGGGGTTTATAATGGCACAAGATTAGCAGTGGTGAAGTCGGAACAAGTGCTAGGCTTCCTGCTATGCAAGGGTGTTATTAACAGCCTGCATGGAGGAGCAGAGACAGGAGGTAGGAACAAGTGCAAAATTCTTCTGGTGATTCACGAGCACAGGATACAGCAAGGAGCTTCAGAGAGTCCCGAAGGTACTGTATGGATTGGTACTACGGTGACAAATTGTATTGATGCGAAGAAATGCACTTTGCAGCATAAAACTTGCAGGCTTTTGTAAACCTGGGAGGGTTTCTGTACCATCCTCCAGAAGAAGCTGGGAACGCCCCAGGAACACCTCGGGCCACAATCCCTGCTGACAGTGCAGAGGTGGCTGGTGAAGCCTCGATGCAGCCAGGACAGGTTGGGTGACGTGCAGAGGCACAGGCACGAGGCTGCAGGGTTGTAGCAGGGACGCCAAGAGGAGGGGCAGACCCAGGGATGGGGACCCCAGCTGTCAGGGAGGGGAGGCACTAGCCAGCCTTACAGATTAACCTGGGCAGAGAGAAGATGTGAAAGCACAGTTTTCCTTGTTGCTTAGCAGAAGGGCTGGTCAGTGAAACAAGCTCAGGGATGAGGTGGGAAAACACCACTTCACCCTTCACCCGATGTGAGATTAAACAACGGTGGTTTTGTCACAGGAAGCAGCTGTTTGAGGCCAGAAACTCAGTGAGATGTGATGCTGTATTAGATAAACATGTAACCCAGAGCAACACTATCACTGGTGACATTTTGTGCGTTTGTGCTTGGGGCTGTGGCTGACTTGGGGGGCCGGGTCACTCCATGTCTGCTGTGCCAGCCTCGCTCCTTGCTCCTTCCCCTGCCCCAGGCAGGCACTGCCAGCACATCTGCATCCATGCAGACGCAGTGAGATGGCTCCTACCTGAACAGGCCTTGCTATCAAGAGTTAATGCTGCGCTGCTGAACTGGACAGTGAATGCACAGCAGGAGGGTGGCACAAGGAAAACTCTCAGGAACAGAAATTCTCCTTGGCACCCTGTGCATGCAAACTTTTGACAATCTTAAAGCTCAGCACAGAGCATTCCAAGCAAGGAAAGTGCCCCAAACATGGCCTTCATCCCCACCATCTGCACCATCCCATCCCTGTCCTGGTCTGAGTGACAGCTGTGTACCTGTCACAGCCAGCCATGATGAGCCCTGGGGAATGCCTCACCGGGAATATCTTCCATCTGCACCAGGAAGAAACTTCTCCTGGGAGAAGGCAGGCAGCTGGCTTCAGCTCTCCTGCCTGCTGAAAGGGACAAAACTTTTGAGTGGAGACAAAATAGGAAGTGGAAAGCCTTAAGGAAATGCCAAGCTGAAGGCTCACAGGGCTGCTCCAGCTCCAGCTCCAGCCAGCTCACACGCAGCTCTGGGCCTCCGGCTGTGCTGGCCTCTCCACAGCCAATGCTCACACTGGGATCAGCCCCAACCTGCCACTCTCCTGTTTCTTCCCTCCCTGTGAGCCTTCAAAGAGGCAGCTGTGCTTGTGGACTTTTTTTTTCTATTTGATGCCAACAAACAGAGCCAGTGTTAAGTGTGTGAGCCCTGCAGTCACCCTGCTGGGGGTAAAATCCAGGCTCAGAGAAGGGCTGGTAGGGGCAACAAGTGAGTGCATCAGCCAATGGCATCTTCATCTCTCACACCCTCCTTGGGAAAGGTCGAAATGCTCCTAGCATTTTTCTTTGGCTCCTGTCAGCTGCAAAACTGTTTCCCATTGCAACAAGCAGGTTTGACTTTCCTCTTTTCCAGTACCAGCAGCCCTATAGCTCACCTTGCCACATACAGTGTAGGACACAGGTTATTACACTGGGAATATGCTCCTCCAATCTCCTGGTGCTCCATTCACATTCATTTTTAATCAAGGGAGGAAAGAGACCATTTCTGCCCCAGGAACATGTCCTTTACACATCTGTGTCTGTACCTTTCAAGAGCAAAGAAACTCTTCCCCTCCATTTCCTTCCCAACTTCTCTCTCCTGTATCCATCATCATTAGCGACTATAAACATCAGAGCTGCAGCCATTAGGCTGCTATTCCTAGATAAATAATGCTTTTCATATTTAATTTACAAGTGGTTGCAGAGCTTCTTTGGGGTGCACGGGGTTAATTAAGAGCTGAATTAGATGGAAATTATTCTCCCTGAGGAAACTCAATTAAACTGTCCTGGACAAAAACAAGGATGGTCAGGATTTCTCCCCAAAAAGCAATGCTGTGCCAGCCACCCTGACTGCTATGTCCCCTCTGCCTGGGGATGGAGCCACTTCTCCTACCTCATGCCATGCACACATGTGCCAACATTGCTGATGGGAACAGCTGGCTGCCCTTGACCCCTTGGGAATGGGAATGAGACACTGAAGCAGCAGAGGTAAATAACAGGCAGTGATGAGGGACACGACTAAGGAGCACCCAGAACCTGCATGGGACACTCACTGTAACAGCTCCTCCTTTTTGGGTGTGAATTCTGAGAGCCCCCATGTTTCAGTCAGACATGACAGTGATGATGCTCATGGTTAATCCTTCCTCCTGTTTCACAGACAAGTTGCTCAATGCTCCTCAGGAAAGTGATCTCCAAAACAGGAGGAGTACAAGACCTTGCTATGCACGTGCAGGAAGGTCCTGGCCTCCTCATCCCAGACATCTGCTCACCAAAGCAAGGCATGCTGTGAATCATAAACCACCACAGGTCCTGTGTGAGTTATACACGGGATATATTCTTGTGGTGGTATATGGGCAGCAGCTCCTTTTCTTCCCAAGAAAAAGAGCTCTGGACAGAGTAGCATTGCTGGAAGAAATGAAACAACACCAAAAGTTCAGAAAACCCTCTAGAGAAGGAAGTGAGATCCTTTGGGATGATAGGAAAGTTTATTTACATGGACTTTTTGCTCTGATCCCAGCAAATGAGGAAGGCACCATGTCAGGGAGCACATATCAGGCTCACTATACAGGTTGAAAATATTAAAATTCAAGTGCTCAGTATCCGTATCTAACACACTGTAAGGACCTGTCAATCCAAGGAAGTGTTTGGTGGCCACAATCAACAGCTCTTTGAACTCACACTCATTTAAATCTACTTTTATTCTTTGTGTGTCTTTTCAACAGCCAAATCCAAGGGGCAAAAGCTCTAGTAGTACCTCTGTGCCACCCTACTCTAGGTGCCTTCAATTTCAATGAGGTGGAGGATTGGCACCAGGACTCTCACTTAGCAACAGGTGCTTGATCTTAGGGACCTGTGTGTCCTGCAGCTCCTTCTCTCCTCCATCCCCTCATGACACTGGCTGCAGCCTCACCTGAAAGTGATTCAGCTGTTCCCCTGTTCAGAGCACATGGAAGATGAATACCATGTCACGCTTTCTAATATCAGCCTTACTGTTTGATGTGATTACCTGCTGTGTTCACTTGGCACTTGAACATTCAGATGTATCAATTTAATCTTAATTGTGCCCTTAATTTGATCATTGTGTTGTTCTACCTCTAACTGGCTTAGAGGAATCTGGTAGTAAATTTGCTTTGCAACATGATCAACCTAAGTGAATCTTTCGTTGGCTTTTATATGAAGCTTTTGAGGCAAAGGACAGAAATCAGTTTATTTTGTTGACTGGCAGCACGGATAATGAACTTGGAGGGTAGAAGTCCCTTTGATGATGTGCTCTGCTACCAAAGCACAGCTCCTGTACCTTACAAACCCTTCCCTGTCCTTCCCCTGGCCATGGAGGGGCTCAGACAGGGACAGCTGCTGGGGAGCCAGGCAGGGTCAAGGGAGTCCAGAAGGGTTTCCTCAACTTTTTCCCAGAGGGAGTGCATACATTCCTGTTCAGATACGGTGACTTCCTCCAAAAGCATTTCCAAGTGCACCTGGATAGGAAGGAAAAGAGCCAGGTATTTGCTACACCTCCCACAGAGCATTTTTCCCTCCTGGTCTCTTGGCTGTTGTGCTGTTAGCTACATGCAGCCCCTTACAGTATTTCTCAGTGTCCCACATGCCCTGTCTAACTGGAAGGATGATCAGGAGAGAAAATCCACCTTTAGAAATCCTTTTGTCCCCTTCCTCCAGAAGCTACAAATCCTCATCTCCTTGAGACTGTCCAGGTGAGGTTATCCACACAAACACAGGCTCCACAGTAGCAGGAGGAGCTGAGACAAAGTGGGAGCAGAGCAGAAGAAATCCTGGGCATCACATTCCTCATCACAGAACTTTGCAAAACCTGCACAGACTTCCCCCAGCTTTTCAGAAGAGAAACCAAGTGTCTGCCAGACAAGTCCCACCTGGGGCTGCCTGCTCAGCCTGCTGGTAAGTGGATGGGCTAACCTGAGTGTTCAAAACAAGTCTCTTGCTGACAAAAAACCTCAAGAGCCTGGCAAGGACAGAATCCCAGTAAGCACAGTGTGTCCAGACACGCAGAGAGAGCCAAGGATGCCCTGGCATGCTGTCTCCCCTGTCCCCTGGGAAATTTTTATATTTAATTAGAAGAGAGTTAAGGAGAAAGACAAGTTCATGTGTAGGAGTAAACCATCGCCCGGGTAGCTGATTTCTTCCATACAGGAGACAGAAGCAAGGGAACATTTAATCCTGCTGTCTGAGCATGGCCAAATTGAGATCTACAGGGACTTCTCTGTGCAAATGCCGTACGGCAACGAACAGCCTGGGTAACAGGATAAGCTTTATCTGAACAATCAGCCACTTCAGTGCAGCCTTCCAGGGCTACTGGCACTGGCCAGCAAGGGGTCGCCTGGGGACAACTGCTCCAGGCTGGCAGGAGAGTCAAGAAAAGGAACTGCTGCAGAGCAGCCTGGGATGTGGCTGGATTTGGGCAACTTCACCAAAAATCCTCAGGGAGACACCCCCCCCCCACACACACCCTTTGCTTAGAAACTGCCCTGTTAGCTCCCCACCTTGTCAAAACCCTTCTGCTTTCCAGTCCAGGGTATGAGGCTGAGGCTTCCCACTCCCTGCCTGTCACCCCAGCACAGCCCAGCACAGCAGCTCCTCACACAGCAAACAGGGCTTTTGGCCTGCTCGTGACCTGCCTGCCTTCTGAGAGCTCTTGTGAGCGCAGGGATATTAATGATGCTGCTTTTTGATATGCAAACGGAGTGCTCATTATGTCTCTCGCCCCACATCCTCTGAGCGGTTAATTAAAGAGTGTGCAGCAGGCAGAAAATTATCGCCGCCTGCAAAACAAACCAACACCACTTGGATGGCTTCACTCTCCCCTTCCAAAGCACATTCAGCCAGCCCTGCCAGCAGCAGGATGCATGGACAGGTAGATCCATGTTGCCCAGTGCTGGGGAGGTGAATCCCACAGCTCCCACACCTGTGCAGCCATAACCTACAGTGTGGGAAGCCACAGCCAGGCCAAGCCACGATGGCTGCTTTGGAACATGACAGGTTCAGGGCAGCTATGGCACATGGGACAAACTCACAGCTCTGGGACCACAAAGGCACCAGTGCCACCTGCCAGCACCATGCTCCTCTTTGCCCAACTTCTCCCAGGCTCTAGGCGAGCAGGAGAGATCCCATTCCATCAGCCTGGGGAAGGATGGCTTTCCCCTTCCCCAGACCCTGCCTGGAAACAGAGAAGGGAACAGGTTATTTTAGTGCTGACCTTCATGGTGCCCCTGTTTCCTAGGGAGAGGAAGACCTGGACTCACCACTGCTCTTTGCAGGGAGGACAGTGATGTCCAGGTGCCCTTGGTGGCAAGCCCTGGGGAGCTGCTGCTGCAGCCTGGCAGCAAGGCAAGGTTAGGGGGGCTGATGTGCAAAAGTCTGGTGTTTTGACCTGCACCATTGCTCTGCTGAGGGAAGGGGCTCTCCCAGGCCCATCCCCCAAATCCATCTTGCCCTGTTCCAGAGTCTTGTCTTGCAAACAATCATCACCTTTTTGGGGCTCTGAATCTAGTCCTTGCAGAAAGAAGCAAGTGCCTGCAGCAATCACAACAGATCAAAGGGAAGGGTAGGAGTCAGAGCCCACAATTTCCTTCTGCTCCAACTAAATGAGGAATCAAATTAACCTGTTAGTGAGCTGAGGGAGACTGCCCTGACCCACTTTCCCTCTTAGGTGGATTCATGTTTAACCCAAGAGCACCCTGGTCACAGTGGCTCCCAGGGGCTGTCTCTCTTCACTTTGCTGGACAATAACCTCAGCTGTGACTGTCTGTCAGAGGATGATGCTCAAAACTCTGGGTGCCAGCACAAGGCTTTTCTCCCTCCCAATTGAAAAAGAGACGGGAGGATAGGATAGCAGTTTGATCTTGTGTGGGTTTGGGCACATTGTGGGTGTCCCCCTGGCTTGTGGCAAATCTTCTGAGTGGCAAATCTTCGAGAAGGGATCTGCTTGGATATATAGCACAGCCCTTAGCTAGAAGGACACATTGCTTTTTTCCCCTGCCGTTTTTTGGGATACAGCCTGCATTTGTTGACGCTGTTGGGAAACAGAGATTACTGCAGAAATGAGCAACTCCCACTCACTCCTCTCAGAGAGCTGGTTAGAATGACAGTAGCAGCAGGTGCCCTGTGGACAGTAATGGACTCACTGTATCTCTTTCCACCCAAAAATCACTGCCTGGTTTGTTGGGAAATGGAGAGCTTGCAGGAGGCCGGCCTAGGAGCTACCCGATGCTTTGGAGAGAGATTGCTCCTTTGCTCTCTATTGCCCATCAAAATAAAAGCAACTCCCCACTCATGCTGTAGGCACTAGCACAACCCAAGCTGTGCTATATGGGCACAAACACCACTTCTCCCTGGCCTCCCAGGACAGGCTGTGACTGCTTCTTGCCTGAGAAAGTGGTTCAGATCCCCGCCTGTTCGCTCTTTCCCTTCCCTTGTTCCAAGCCAGTGGTGTTTCTGTACCCTGGGAAGGAGCCTCCCTCTGTGGCAGGATGTTGTTCTCTGCAGCTGGAGATGGGGAAGATGGAGCAGCTCAGCACTGTGGGACAGACCCTGATCCCAGTGTTCCACATCTCCAGGGAGAAGGTGCTGGGAGAGGGATCTAAGCAGCCACTCAGCTACTGTTCATGCTCCTAAATTCTCCTGTACCCAGGTGCCACAATCCCTGCAGGGACTTTGGAGGTGCAGACCCCACAAGGTGTGTGCAGAGACGTGATTTGTCATGGCCTCCTCTGGGATTTCCTCCTGTCTCCACCGGGGATGGTGCTTCGTTCCCCAGGATTCAGCACGGAGAGGGCCGGGGGAGCCGGCACTGGAGGGCTATCAGCTCAGCTCTCCCCAGAGGCGGACGGCAGCCGCTGCCTCCTGCGACTCCGACCCTCAGCAATGACAAATGCGGCAATGACTCACCCCAGGATGAAGGTCACAGTAGCCTATTTCCCTGGGACAGCAGCGGCCACAGGACAGTGGTATTCCTTCCTCTCCCACCCCATCCCAATCATTCAGGATGCAAAGGCAACTTAACCTAAACAACTCTGCTTCTCTACCTCACCCCCACCCCATATCCATGCTTTTTCCCCGCACCTCCAGCTTTCCAGGACCTTGCTGCAATGCCAAGGGGCCATAACTCCCACATCAGCAGCTCTGCAGTTCCAGGGAATGTGCTGCCCCTGCCCTTCAGCCTCCCTTCTGCTCCTCCCGCAAGCAGTGCAATCTGTCTCCTCATCTCAGGGCTTGCCCTGCCATCCATCACCGACTGCCTGAGCACATTATCCTTCACTTCTCCAGACAGCGGTCGAGGAAGGCAGCTGGGACCAAGCAGCCCCTCTGCTGAATGCCAGACATGCTCACACCTTGGCTCTGTGGGGCTGTGCTGCATGGCTGGAGCTTTGCTGATTCGAACTCTCCAAGACCAGCAGCCTGTGGAGCTGCCTGGCACTGTGGGCAGCACCTGCAATCCTTGGAGATGGAAGCTGTGGCAGATGGGGCATTCTGAATACCACCATGGTGGACCACAGACAGCTAAGTCCATCCTTGTTGCCATGTCCTGGCCAGCACCCCCGGGGCTGCAGAATGGGTTATGCATTGCCAGGAGGGAGCGAGGTGCTCTCTCTGTGCATGAGGGCAGAGAGGAGGCTGGGAGTGCCCAGCAGCCCAGGGCACAGACAGGGGCACCGGCATGTGAGAGAGGATGGGGCCAGTTTTTGCCCAGCACTTGAATGATTTTACCTGAGACCATAAAGTTTCAGAGACTGAAGCCTATTCCTTTGGGATTTTTCTCCGATGCCACTTCTGCTGAGTTTCTCTCCCATTCTTTGACTGTTTCCCCTCCTTGAGGCAGGGGCTTTTGCCTGCAGCACCCCTGCATCCCAGTGCCTGCACTCCTTGTGCTGCTTCCCTGCAAACCCTGCCCGACAGCCAGGCAGGGCATAGCTTTGCTGTACAGCCTTCCCACACATCCCACAGCTGCCCTCCTGAGCTCCCACATCCACCAATCCCTCCTTCCCTGGCTGCCAGACTCCCCAGAGCAATTCTAGCCCTTCCATGCTGATAGACATGTGCTCTGGGGGGAGCAGTGGGCAAACATGTGCTGTTCTGCCACATGAGTACAGTGGAGAAATACAACAGCATTTGCTGTGACTGATCCAACAGAAAAATGACAGCAGGGAAATCCCAGTGCTTCCACCTCCGAGATTTCCACAGTAACGCCTCCTGTGCCAGTGCTGTGGCAGGGATGTGCCCATGAGGGCATTGCTGTTCCAGAGCTCCTAGGGATTTGACCCAAGCTGACCTGGTATCACAGACATGGTAACTAGGGACAAAAGATTTTGGAAGGCTAAAAAAAATCACAGCTTTTCATGGTATATTGCAGACATCAAAAAACCAATTCTGATAAATATGTGGTTTAATGTGAGTCAGTAGTAATAGGTGCTACAAATTTAAATACCTCACTGCACACTCAGTACATAGCTATGCAGAATTATGAAGCACTTTAGATTAATATGCATTTAGTACAATGAACCAATATATAGTTTGTATTGAATTGCTGCACTTCTATGTGCATGCTAATATTAAATGGGCAAGTAGTTGTGTAGATAGCAGCAGATATTCAGATGCTAATGCTAATCTAGAACTTCCAATGACCCTAATGCAATATTTTGGAGAAGCACACAGAGGGCTGAGTGGTGGTCAAGCCCTGCTGGCTACTGTTTGTGAGTCCTGCTAGCTAGGAACAGCAGGAAAGGATGAATAGCCTTGGCTCCGAGGTGATGCTTTTTGGGGTGACTTGACACCGACACATCCCAAGGGATTGGCTCACCCACACCCCCTCTGAGCAGCTCCCTCCTAGGTACAGACGTCTCAGCTCCTGCTGCTCAGCCATGGTGCCAGTGAGTCACCAGCATCACATGAAGAGTGGAGTCCTCCAGGAATGTCACACTCTCCTTGCTGCCTGCTCTGCCCGCAGCAGCCTGAGGAGAGGCCATGCCATGGGCAACCCCCAGCCTGCAGCTCTCTGCCCAGTGCTTGATTCCCCGAGGACTTTTGTCCAGCCTAATGTGAAAGCTTTACACTTCCTTTCCACAGACCATTCTGCAGCCTTGGACCTGGGGTTACCAGGCAACTTCCCACCCACTTTCACTCCTTTCTCTCTAGCTTCATCCCTCTTCTTCCTCCTCCCATGGGTATTTGCTTCCCTGGCTCCATCTCTTAAGCAGACAGGAGGCTCTTTCCCTCTCTCTTTACATACCACCTTTCCAGCCTGTTCTCCTGTTTTTATACAAAATGTCCCATCTGTTTCTGCCTCTGGCAGCCACCCTAGGCTGGACATGGTTCCCCAGAGTGCTGTTGGGGATGTCTAGAGGTACAGATCACCCACTGATTGCCTCAGCCATGCCAAAGACATGCCCAACCTCAAATCTTACTCTCAGTTTCAACCTGCAATCCTGTAGGGATTCATCATTCTTCCAAACCCTGCTCCCAAGCAAGACAATGAAACATGGACATCAGCTTTCCTTTCTCATGCCTCACCCTACCCTCTCCCTGGCAGGTGGATGCCCAGGTCCCTCACACAGTTCACAGTCCTGGAAACTGGGTCTGGTGCAACTATTTGAGGAGAAAAATCCCATAGATAATAGAATCCCAGGTAACCCACTCAGGTTCAGTCAGACACCAGGTTTTGTCCCTTTCCTTGGGAGCCACAGTCATGACCCTTTGCAGAGCAGGGCATCTCCCCAGTTCCACCTCTTCATCTGGCAAAGGTGGTGGGTACAGGTCATGCCCAGTGAGTGCCTGAAATCCCTGCTTAGCTTTCCTCTGCCTCTCCAAAGGCTACAGGAAGTCAGCAGAAACCTTGACTCTGCAAGCACCATGACAGTCTCTGATTCCATCCTTAGGAAGTTGCAGGACGGTTCCCTTGGTCCTGGAATAGCATGTGGGCAGGTAGAAGTCACAATGAAGTGAGATGGCATCCAGTAAATTCTTGGGAAAGGGCATTTTGATCAAACCTAAAATGTCCCCTTTTGGTTTCTATTGAATTGCTGCCAGTTCTAGACCAGTTCTGGAGGGGGTGGATTATAAATGAGGCACAGCCAGCTCAGAGGAGGCTGTTTAAACTACAGCAGACCCCAAGCTGCTGTAGTTTACACTGGGGAATAAATCCAAGCCTTTCATCTACCCATCCTCAGGGGCTTTAGGTGTCTCCTTGCTTGCAGAGGTTAGCAAGGCGAGCGTTTTCAAAGGGAAGTGAAGGGATGGCAAAAGACAGCATCCACAGCTGGGAGCAAAGAGCAGCTTTTGTGGAAGTCACGCAAAGAGAGAAATCAATACTGCTCTAAAACAGGCATGACAAAAGAACAAGCGGAAAAATCAAGTGGCCCACCAAATCAAACCAGAAGGTGCAAGCAAGGAGCTTCACAGCTGCCTGGGACAGCAGGAGAAGCCACTGAGGAAGAACAAAGATAGAGTCAGAGCCCAAAACATATGTGGCAACAAAACGGTCAAGATATCACACTTCCAGTATCAAGTCTCCACAGTGTCCTGCTGTGGAGTCCAAACCACTGCTCTCTACAGAGATCTCCTGCAACCTGTCTGGGCAGCCAGCAAGGCCTCCGTCCCTCACAAGAGCTGACCTCTTGTGCTGGTGCCTCCTGCTCCCTGTGTGACCCTTTCTTCTTCCTGACTCCACTTTATGCCATCTAACCATGCTCCTCAGGGATGGATCAGGCTCTGAGATGGTCCTGAGATGTGTTGCTGGCTGCTGTGAGAACACTGCACAAACAGAATATACTCTGCCATTCACTTTTGCAGCCATGAACCTTTTCCATGGGAATCTTTTGGAGAAGCTGGTCAGAGCAGAGGCATCACAGCCCAGAAACCCTGTTTGCTCATTGCTTTGGCCTGAAAGGACCCAGGGCATCCTCCTGCCCTCCTTTGGGGACACAAGGCAGTGCCCTGCCCTAGACAGTGTCCTTGCCTTCTCCTGTCACTGTGCTGGGTCAGCACAGTGTTATGCCTGGAGGAGAAGCAGCACCAATATGCAGACTCAGCAGAAGAGGTGTCCTGTGGGGACAAAAGCTGCTTCCCTGTTCCCCCTCCAGCAGAGCCAGGAGCATGGGCAAGCCCTGAGCAAGGGCAGGGGAAGCAGGAAGCAGCAGGAGGTCTTAGGGTGAACTTGGAAGGCACTTCCTGAATCTTTATCATAGAGCTAATCCAGGATTTCGATGGTCAGATACTGACAGCAGTAGTCACAGGTACACAAGCAGGAAGCCTGAAGCAGAAGCTCTTGTGGACCCCAGCCAGCCTGTGCCCCATACCAGGATGCTGTGGCCTCTTTGGCTGCCTGGTGCCCAGCCTAAGCTCTCACACGGCCTTCATGGTCCCATGGGACCATCTAGAACTCCCTATTGGCATCTTGAACAAAGCCCTGACCTTCTACCCTCTTCCCCAGCCTGGTTTGCTGGGGAAGCCCATTTACATCAAGCAACCTGCTACCGAGGAATGGAGCGAGCTGCAACACCAGAGTGACACTGCCAGCGTGGGAGGTGGCCCCGGCTTCGCGGGAGGAGGGCTTGGCTCGTGTGGCCCCAGAGCTGCTGCCTGCAGGCTGCTTGCCCCTGCTGCCGTGCTTGCGGGCAGGGCTGCCATGGCTGGGCCGCTGCGGCTCCCTCAAAGGGCTCATTGTGGGCAGGGGCGGAGCAGGGACACAGGCGGCATTGAGGGATGGGTGCCCCTGCTCCGGGCTGCCGGCAGGGCCGGCCTGCCCCGTGCCTGGCTGCTGGCCGCCCCGACCTCACAGATCTCCTTGAAAAGGCTGGATTGTAACGCTGCCCGCAGCCAGGAGCTACGGGAGGATGACACACCTGGCATGAGCTTCTGCAGCTCCCAAATGAGAGCAATGTCTGCACTGATTCTCCTACCCCATGCCCTGCCTGCCTCAGCACCCTGGCACAGCATCACATCTCTTTGAGGTCTCCATACCCGACTTTGTTGCCCATTCCCAGCCCCTCGATGTGAAGCTGCAGCTCTGCTCAGCAAGGGCACTGCCACCCCAATGCTTCTCAAAGCAGCTGATGGACTCTCCCCAGGCTCTCTGCTCCCCCTCTCCTTGGGACAGGGCTGAGTGGGATCCGGCCTGGCTGGGGAGGGAACAGTGGTGGGACTCCAGCTCTCTCTGGCAGCTCCTGCAGGCAGCAGTACACACACATTAGGCTCCTGCAGCCACCGGTGCACACACAAATCAGAGGAAGGAAGGATGCCTGCTTGGGGAAGCTGGCCCCAAGGCTTCTGGCACCTGCAGCCAAGGGACGCCAGGCTGGGATGTACCTCACAAGGGCAGGTAGGGTGCCAGAGGCAAAGCCCCCTGGCCTCTCCTGCCCTACTGCACCCGAGACCAGAGGAAAAATTGCTTTTGAGGTGACCTGGCTGCATGACCTGTCAGATGGCAAACAGCATTTTCTCTCCCAGCCCAGGAACCAGGTCCTGTGCCAGGACACATGGGCAGTGTTTCAGAGATTGGGTGTTTCAGGACAGGGTGAAGCAGCAGCTCCCCACCTTTGCCAGCACAGACCCAGGGATCAGGCTCATCCCCTTCCCTCCCAGGGTGACCCTGCCCACCGGGAAGGAGCAGTGCACGGCTGCCAGTGAGAAAACCCTTTCCAGTCTTGTGAATGCCATGGTATTTGGGGAGGTGGCATGGGGCTGGTACCCAACACTGCACAGGGATTCAGTGCACAGCCTTCTGCACCCTCTGAGCAGCAGCTGGAGGAGACAGGGTCTCCTGGGGTCTGTCCTTAGACAGACACCTGCTTGGGGCACTTTCTGGGCTTGCAGTGGCAATGTCACCAACCCTTGTGCATCCCAGTTGCGTGCAGGCTCCCACGGAGGCTTTGTGAACTTCTGGCAGTTTAGAATGAGATGAGAGACTCCACTGATGCCGAGCTAATACAAGGTTCTGCAGAAGTGTGACAACCACATCAGAAGGGCTGGGGAGGCAGAGCAGATGCTGTGCATGCCAGTGATGTGTGTCACACCTGGCTGTCCAGCAGAGACACAGCTCTGGGATGCTGGGAGTACCACTGCCCTGGACCCTCTGCCAGAGACAGCCCTTGCCTCTTGGGGTCACAGCTGGAAGCACAGCAGGTCCCATCACCTCCTGCTGCTGCATGGCTGAGCTGGCAGCCCCTTCCTGGGCAAGCACCCTGCTTCCTTATGGCAGCCATGCCCCTCACCTAGTGCAATCCCTGAGCTGAGATAGAGGCAAAACTATGTCAGGACAGAGCTATAGCCCTCCAGTCAGACTTTTCTCTGGTCTCAAGTACTGCAAACAGGATGCAGCAGCCTCCACACTTCCCCTGGGGATCGGCTGGTTCCTCTCAAGATGCCTCTGCCCTGTGGGGATCCCTATCAAATGAGGTGGCCATGGCCATACCAGCCTCAGAGCAACTCCCAAAAAACCCAAAACATGGCAAGTAACAATAAGAACAAACAGCACTGCACACACTCTAAGACCTTGCATCCTTATTTTTCCAAAATGGGAAACTAATCTGACCCAAAATGCCAGGATTCTGGGACAGACTTGCTCTAAGATCCAGCAGAACCTACTCCTTCCTCTCTGGCCAACATCCCAGCCTTGGCAGTTAGCAAGTGGGGGACTCTCATTTTCCCCTACATGCAGGACATGTGGCATCCAGGCCTAGCAGGTGGTAGGCTGTTCCCTGTCTTAGCCCTTGCAGAGTCTTTTAATGGAAATATTAAATGGAAATATTTTAATGGAAATATGGCTGGTATGGATGCTAGACAAATGCAAGCTCACGTGTGTACAAACTGGGGGAAAAGCAGAACAGGGGCAAAAAGAAGGGCTGTATTCATAACCAGGGATGAATTTCCAGTTAGTCAAGCTGAGCACCACCAAGCCCATGTCTGACAAGCCTCAGGACAGACGCTGTGTTAGCAGAAGACAGCAGCATGTTATTACTTCCTGTTAACCCAGCAGGAACATAGTTGCAAAAGACAACTCTGAACAGATAGACAATATCAGTCCAATAAACCAGTTCATGATTTCCCAGAAAGAGGAACGCAGAAATCATAGGGAGAACCCAGCAACCAACATCCCCTGTCCTGTGGGCCACAGAGATCCTGAAGAACCTCTGGGGACACATATGTTCGTGCTTGTACATAAGAGAGCATGAATGAGGAAACACTTTAGAGATTTTGTATAATAAAGTCACTTTCCCCTCTGTAAGATCTTGCTGTCTTGCACCAGGATTGAATGACCCCCACTCTTCAATCACTGACAGAAATTTTCAAGATACATGAGTGAATGAATGTGGAGCACCTTATCCTGGCACAGCATGAAGGCAGTACTCGTGGTTGGCTTTGGTGGCCCTGTCATTTGTTATGGGATCAAAATAACCCATATACCTGATGCCAGCAGGAATTGCTGAGAGATATTTTCTGAGGCTTTTTCTACCTGTCTGAGGCAGCTGGGGAGGCTCTCTGGGGCTGGCAGGGAAGCAGTGGCCCAGGACTGGTTAGGAAGGGGTGTGAGTTGTCAAAAAGACAAATTGCTCTTTAACCAGGCTTTTCATCTCCAGTCTTCACTGGCACTTTCACAAATCCCCCTTTTTCAGTCCAGTGAAATACTAAGATGCTCGTCTTAGTAGATACACACCCAACCCCCCTACAAATTCATAATATGTGAATGATTTTTATTAAAAACACCAGGAGCAGTGTTAAAGTTACTGCTGTATTTCGAACTGCCATGAAAATGGGACTACAAAAGATACAGGCTGAGTAAAAGCATTGACTTGGATATAGCATGATTTATGGGGCATATTTAACATTGTGAAGCCTGATGTATACTTTTAGTGAAGAAAACAGAAATACAAAAATATGTGTAAGACCAATGTGGCTTTTGATACTGGCTTGGGGTCTCTATCAGTAGATTATTTTCCTGTTGACCTCACCTCGAGGGAGATGGGAACAGGCCTGGGAGGGATGACCTGGGGGCTGAGACAAGCTGGGAGAGAACTGCACTGTGTTCCATTTATGCTATTTTCTGTGCTAGGAGTGAGGCAGACCCCAGAAGCTTGTAAGACTTGACCTTTTCCTGGGAGATTTCTCAGGAGTAAGATAGGATGCTAAGGGGATGACCAGCCCAGGTTGTTATGGATCACAATGTGCTAAGCAGGGGTGCTGAGCCAAGGTGGGATCCTCAGCTGAGATGAGTTAGCACAGCTGCTCTCACGGTCTGTCCTGAGATGCTCTCTGTGCTTGTGGGGGTGTGTGTTTTCAAACAGATATCAGGCAGCCTGGAGGGACCAGCAAGAATCATGAAAAGCCCAGAAAACTCTGCTTCAGTGTGAGAGATAAAGAAGTTTAGTCTATTTAACTTCTCAGAGAGAAGGTTAAGAGGTGCCTTGATCATGATCTATTAATACCTACACAAGAGAAATAGTTCAGATAGTAGATAGCTCTTTAATCTAATAGGCAAAGGCATAATGCATTCTAGTGGCTGGAAGCCAAAACTCAATGTCTCCAGCCTAGAAATAAGGGGAATGTTTCACCATCAGGCACATCAAGCTCTGGAACAGCTCACCCACAGCAGCAAAGGCATCTCTCCTGAAACAAAGGTGTGCCTGCACCAACAGCTCTGGTGCAGCAATTACTGGGTACAAGGCTGCAGCCTGTCACCCACAGGGGAAGGCTTAGCAGTCACAATGGCTATTTGGCCTTGAAAATCTGGGATTTTACAAATGGATAGGTGATTGAATTTATTTTTGTATAGAGGAGGAGAATCTCCCCCACCACCCCGGCCCAGCAATTCAAAAGTGATCTGTAGCCACGATTCTGTGAGCATATCAAAGTGACTGCATAACATCGAGGCAGTTACTTTTGTCCTCACCCATTTCCTTTACCTTATGTGTTATATTGACTTCTTGTGGCTCTTGGGAGGGCCAACCGAAGAAGTAGGGGGAGTAAAAGGCAGGGGTAAATAAACACATCCTTGGGACATTACCACTCCTGCACACACAGAATTTATAAGCTCCTCAAGAGAAGGGATTATAGCATGAGCTGTTTATCTCCCCTTCTGTACTACAGAAGCATGATAAGTCTCAAGTATTTTGTTAAAGCTTCTACATGAAGGCCAATGAGAAAGACTATTTTCTGAAAGTCAGGTGTCCCCAAGACCCTTTGTCCCTTAAGATCAAGGTATCAAAAAATCACTCTCTGAGAAATCTCAGTTGGCACTCCTGCAGGGCTTAGGAACGATTTCAGCAACCCCATCGGGCTCTGGCAGACTTTAGAAACTCCTCGAAGGCAGGCTTGCACCCCACAGCCCTTCGAAGGGAGCCCCAGGGCAGGCAAGAGGCATTGGCAGCCCCGCTCCGCCGCAGCCCTCCCGCGGCTCCCAGCCTGCTGCAATGCCCCAGCCGGAGCCGCGCTGCTGCCGAGCGGCCGCCGGCGAGCCAACAGCAGCTCTTCCTCTGCGACACACCTCCCCATCCCCCGAGCATACTTGGCCTGCGGGGCAGCAAAGTTTCTACCTTCTCGGTCCGGAGAGATGCTTCCTTCCAGCATGGAGAGCCCGAGCCAGGCGGGAGGGTGTCTGCACTGCTGCCGGAGCGGCTGCCGGCACTGCAGCCCGGGGAGAGCCTCCTCTCCTCCGGCACAGAAAACACGGAGCACGCAGGTGGGTTTACAAACACTACGCTGCCATCTGACACAGACTTTCAAAATGCCACGCGTAAGCACACAAATGATGTTTTCTATTAGTTTGCCTTTAAATTTATGTGCCTTAATGCATTGCTTTTTATGTTAACGGTGTTTTGCAGCGTGTACGGGGTGTGTAATGTGGCCAGGCTACTGGCGGAATTGTAACTTTGCTCCCGACTGCATTTGGACTGATTAGAACAGTAACCTTCATATCACCTTAATAGCCACACAGATATTTTATTACATATATTCCCAAACATGTTGTTAAGGTAGGGTTTTTGAGCCTTAAGAAGAGAAAATACAAATCTTCTGCAGAAATCTGTTGCTGACGAGCATGGAAATTGGATATTTTCAAACTGCATTTTGGCTCCGGTGAAAATTTACAAGGTGAGCTTCCTTGACTCACCAAGCCACCAGCAGCCTCTCTGCTCTCCCACCTGGAGCCACACAGGGGAAAAATGACGCCTTTTAAACAGATTCAAATTTTGTTGATGAGGGTGAGGTACAGCCACAGCAGTCCTTCCCTCTGAAAGCAAACTGACCACAAACACACACCACAGAGCCTAATTAATATTTTAATACTCAACGGTCAGTGATAGAGAGCTGTAACATGTAAACTTTCTAACAAACAACATCTCTAGATTAACACTTAAAATACCAGGGCAGCATAAGAAAACATGGTCATGCCCAGCTGAAATAATCAGAAGCATCTGTTTGTCCTTCAGCGCTGGTTTTATACCTCATTCTTTTTCACTATTCTCTCAAATTGCTTTCTTTTTCATGAGACAGCCTCTACAGCACCTGTAGGTGCGAGTCCAAGTATCTCTGAGACTGTTCCAAGTTGTGGGACACCCTGGATTTTGCAGATGTACTTCAGAGCAGTCTCAGTGATGTGTAAGACAGGAGCAAACCCTTACACCTTGGAAAGACTGGGAAGCACACAGGTGACTGCCTGCTCTCATATTCTTACTGCGAGCCCTTTCTTCCTGGCACTGTTCCCTGGACTGGTTTATGCCCCCTTTGGCCAAACTCCTTGAAATCCTGCCATTCCTGCACTTCCAGTGCCTTGGCTCCCAGTGGAAACGGAGCACAGCCAGCTGGATGCCTGCTCCCAGCTCCTCCACACCGCTCACTGGAGGTGCCAAGTAAGTGGGAGCACACATCAGGTGCATGCCTTGGGCACCTGGAGCTGTCAAAGGCCTGTGAGCCACACGGGGGTGGCACTCAGGGCTATTGCACAGCTACTGTGGGCTCACAGGTACGAGGTGGGCTACATGGCAGATGAATCAGCAGGAAGGGGATGGCCTGAGCCAGCACATCACCTGACGAGCACCAGCAACACAAACCCCAGGGCCACCGGCTTGTTTCCAGCAGCAGCTGGTGGTATGGCTCTTTCCCAGCTCCAGAAAGAGTGAGACAGGCAGGAGACTCAGTCCTTGTCCTTTGCAAGGTGTAGGAAAACAAGAGAGAGAGCGAGTGGCTTCAGGGCTTTCTCACTCCAAACAGGGATACACCAATGCAATAGCACCGTATAATGAATGCTACAATGGGGAGCTGTTGCTATGGTGAGGGAAATAATATTTAAGCACCAACTGTTTATAAATATAAGATCCCCACAAAGTTTGCTAAAATTAGATTAAGGGGGCTAGGGCTGTCAGGATGTTGTAAAAAACTTGAAAAATACCAGTATTTTTGGACAAGATCTGGATGCAAGATCTGGATACTCCTAAAACAGCAAATGTAAGTCCAAAATGCTAAACAACAGACGTGACAATCTGCCGTTGTGCTGCCCGAGTTTTAGAGGCAATCTCTGAACTCAGTGTCGCAGCCTGGCAGGCCTTGGAGAGTGGAGGCGAGACCAGCTTTCCCAGGGATTTATTTTTCTCTTGACACAAGCGCAGCGCAGAGACCTGGGCCCCACTGTTACTCGTTGCCTGCTCTCTGCCAAGTGTAGTTCCGAGCTGCTGCCGAACATGCTGCTACTGTGATCCCACAGTTACACGTTGCAAGCCCTAGAATCAGAGGTGAAGATTTGGAAATCCCTCAGCTGGGGAGGCAGCTCCTTGTAGAGCTCAGGGTTTTTTCAGGAGATAGATGTTGCTCGCATGGATGTAAGAAGAAAACTGGTGTGCCCAGTGCCCAGGCAGCTCCAAATATGCCCCAAATAAAACAGGGATATAAAAAATGAATATCCATTGTAGCATCTCCAGAATAATATCTTTTGCTGGCAGCTGCCATTTCAGCAGAGCTGCAGTTAAACTATGAAAAATGCAGTTTAGTTGGCAAGCGCTAGACAGAAGGGAAACATTCAAAGTTGCCAAAACTAAATGTCTGACCTGTTTCAAGGGGTCGAACAGAAGCAAAAGCAGGAATGTGACTGTCAGAGCACAACCACTTCAACTGCTCTGACACACTCCTGTGCTTCTTTGCCTCTGTCCTATTCCACCTTCCTAGGTGGTCAGGATGGTGGGAAGGTGTCATCACGCGCCAGTATTTTGGCACTGGCACCACTGAGGATGGTTTTGGTCCCTGACAGTGGCGGTGAGCCCTGGCTTAGGTGGCGCAGGGAGGATTCCTGGCGCTGGAGAACCAGTCCCCATGACAATATTGTTTTTGATGAGCAAAGGCCACCGGAAAACGAGGGAATGAATGTGCACCATCATCGCTACCAAGTCCGGCAGGGCCCGAGGGGCTGCGGGTACCCCAGCAGCAGGGCGAGAGGAGGGTGTGAGGTACCCGCTGCCCCGCACCCAGCCGGTGCGCAGGGATCCCCGTGTCCCTGCCAGCACCCAGCCTGGGGGACACGTCTCACGGGGGGAGCCTCACCGGGCCCCCCTCCCGCCCCCGCGACGGGAGGGGCTCTGCCCGCTCCGGCCGGGCACCTCGGGGAGGTAAATAAGGAAACGGGGAGTTTCCTGCTCGGCAAAGCCGGGGAGCCCGGCGGCCGGGCTGGGGTGAGCGGGGGGCGCTGCGCGGTGCGGCGCGGTGAGGTGCGGGCAGCACGGGGCGGCGCGGAGGCTCTGCCGGAGCCGATGCCGGTGCCTGGCGCTGTGCTTGCGTGCGCCCGTGCGCGCTGCCGGGCGGAGGGAGGAAGGGAGGGAGGGAGGGAAGGAGGGAGGAAGGGAGGGGAGCGGCGCAGCCCCTCGCCGCCCGCCCGCCCCTCGCCCGGCGCGGCGCGGAGGGCGTGGAGAGGCGGCCCCGCTCGGCGGGTGCCCGCGCGGGCGGGCAGGGCAGGGCGGCAGTGCGGGCAGCGATGAGCCCCCGCAGCGCCGCCCGCTGAGCTCCGCCGGCTGCCGCCCCCGGGCCGGGCCGGGCTGGGCCGGGCTGGGCCGGGCTCGGCGTCCCCCGCCCCAGGAGCCGCTGCCGGGGATGCGGGGGGCAGCCCGCCGCGGCGTTCCGCCAGGTAAGGGGCGCTGGGGGTGGGGGGAGAGCGGCGCAGATCGGCAGGAGTGCCCGGGGGCGGCGGGCTGGGGCTCTCTCGTAACCCCTTCCGCGCCACCAACTTTCCAAGGCAGCGAGACGTCGCCCGCTGCGGCGGGAAGGACTTTTCCTGCCGCTTCCCAGCCCGGCTGCGGCGGGACCCCGGCCCGGGCTGCGAGCGCCCAGGGGGAGCCGGCGCCCGGGGCTGCCTTAGCGGCGCGGGGACAGCAGCCCTGGCCCCAGAGCCCCGGCAGAACGAGCTGCCGAGAAACTTGGGCTGCTGTCGGGCGAGGAACTGCAGCCTGGAGCAAGTAGGTAAGTCCCCGGTGGCACAGGGAGGCCAGATGCCCTGCCCGGCCGCGGAGCCGCGCCAGCCGGCGGAGCGAATGCCCCGGCGTTTGCCGTCAGACCTCCGGGCGGTCTGAGAAACCTGCCGTGAGGGCGCAGGCTGACGAGGAGACCTCGCAGAGTGGGGTGCAAGCACGCCATAGCATGGAGCAGTCCTACGGGAAAGCTGTGCGGCTCGAGGTTTGGGCTCTTGACGCGGCCGTAGATTGGGGACGTTGCAAAGAGTGTTTTGAGGGGGTGAATGAGCGCGTTCATCCGAAAAGAGCCTTCCAGCTCCTGCCAGGGAGTGCTCTGGGAAGGAGTGAGCAGGCACCAGCAGGCTGGTGGATGGCTCAGGGGAAGGTGGAGAGCAAAAAACCTCCTGTATTTGATTTACTGAGGCGTTTGCATCCTCGGGAAGAGGCAGATGCAGTTCAGCAGATGAAGGATAAACAGGCACAGGTGGATATTGCGATAAGAAAACTCTGGGACCGGCTGGGGTTGGCATTACTTGATAGGGATTAATTAACTGAAAATGTGTATGCTGTGTGCCAGTAGGGAAAATACGGATTCCCCGTTGAAAGTCCTATGATTGTTTAAGTGCTGGTCAAAGTGGGCAGTAATCTTCTGGTGTTAAAGGATCTTTTGGTCCCTCTGAAATGCAGAGAGAATGGGCAGAGACAGGGGAACAGGGGACATGCCAGGGTGGCTTTGAGCACAGGAGTCCTGTGCCTTATCGTAAGAAAAGTGCTCGGGGAGGTGATGAATGCAAGAGCACAACGAGTCTGGGGGCACGAAGTTTCTCCTCTTGGCACACCTTCCTCCACGAGGAAGCTGGAGGGCACGAGTTCCCAGCTGGCATTTGAAGCTGTGACCGTAAGGAAGCTCTAGTGCTGTACGGCTGAAGAGGAGGCAAGGCTGATGGTTCATTCCCACCACGTCAGGATCTTGTGTTGGTGGGGCTTGCTGAGTGGGAGGCTTGGGGACAGAGGCCAGCCCTGCTCACGTGTGCCACTTTGGTGGTGCCCAAAGTCAAGTAGCGCCTGTGGTGAGGGGATGGAGGCGAGGTGGGGACGGGGGCCAGCTCGGCGCTGCTTTTTCTCAGTGGTCTCTCTTTCCTCTGGGGAGTGGTGGGGTCCAGCCAGCCCGTGCCCAGGGTGGGTGGTCCACAGGCGTGTTTGGTGTCTGCCAGGCTTTTCAGAGCCAACAGCATGACTAAGCCACTGCGACCAAGTGGGATGCTTGCATGCCACCAGTAGCCTGTCTTCCCTGCCTCAGTGGCCACAATGTTGTTTTATGGGATAAATGCTTTGCTCAGTGGGAGAACGCTGGGAAGTGGCAGGTCCTGTGCCAGTGGGTCATTGGCTGAGAATTGTTTTGAAAACCTGTGACTTAACTTCTGCCTGGGTGTGAAGGTGGGGAGGAGCGGGGCTGCAGGAGGGAGCTGCTGGCTGAGCAGGGAGGCACCTCAGGGTGCTGGCTGCCACTTGTCCTCTCCAGCAGCCCTCAACAAGCCATCCTGCCCTGGGCAAGGCATGCAGGGGTGTTACTTGCCGGGCAGGGGACAGAGGCGCAGGGCTGAGCAGGAGCTGAAGTTGGTGCTATGAATTCTCTGGGTGACTGTGCATGCGTGGGTCTCTGGGCAGGGGAGGGGAAAGGCGGGAGAGGGGTTGTCTGCCATGAGGCACATTTCGGGATGTGTCCCCTGGTGAGCGTGCTGCAGTCTCACTTGTGTCAAGAGAAGGGTTTTTCCTTACAGCTCCCGGCCTTGTGCAGGGCGTGCCGTGTGCTCCTCTGTGCCGGTGTCCCTGTGCCCAGGTGGGCAGGCAGCCCTGCCCGCTCCCGCAGCCATCCACCCGTCCTCTTGGCACCGAGACCCCGGCACTTCTCAGGCGATCACTGCTCACAGTTGTGTTTTCCAGCTGGTCCCAAAGTCCTGAGTCACTCTGCCGTTTCCATGGAAACAGCCTTGCTGGCGGGAATGGGTTTTGGGGGTAGAGGGTGCCGGTAGCTGGACTGGCACCAGGCAGGCCTGCGGGAAGGACTGGCGAGGCGCAGGCACCTGTGTTGCACAGACCCTCACACCTTCTTCCATTCCCTTTTCCCTTCCTCCCTGCCATGGAGAAGCAGAAAGATTTCCCTAGCAGGGGCAAGAGAGCTCAGAATGAGCCTAGCCAGGTTGAGGGTACAGCTTCTGGGGAGCTTTTGAGAGATGGGGACAGCCTGGAAGGCAACCAAAAAGAGCAGGGTTTTTTTTGACTGTCCTGTGAGAGAGCCTTGGGAACAGCTATGACAGGATCAGTAACTGCAAGGGCTCCTGCCTAAGGCTGCCATCACCCCTGAGTTGCCGGAACACAGCGGCCGCCTCTGGGGAGCAAGGGAACCTGCAAGGAAGGCTTGGGGCAGGAGTCAGGGCAGCTGCGCATGTGGAGATGCTGTGGGAGCACCTGATGGGGATTAGAGTGCCACAGTGCTGTGAGGCACTGCCCTGCATAACTCCTGGCTGCTTTTGGAGGAAAGAAGACCTGTGAGTCGTACTGACCCCTGCAACTTCCCTGCAGACTCCAGCCTGCCTGGCAGTGCCTGAACTCAGCTGCCAGTGCAGCCTTCAGTGACATGGCCTGGCTGCGTGGCTCTAAAAGCAGGTCATTCCCATCAAAGCCAGGAAGACCATTCCCAAAACAGGAGTCCCTGGTCTCTGCTGCACAATGGCTGGCCGGCCACGTTCACTGCTCCCTGCACCCGTGAGTCACAGATGCCATTCAGCTTAATTCATCATCTCCGATCTCCCCAGTGCTCCTGGGCTGTCTTGCTGGCTTCTCGCCTGCTCATCTCCTCCAGAGCAGTGCTGGGAGTCAGTGGAGGAGGAGGAGGAAGAGGAAGGCAGGTGATTACGCATCCACTGCTGTTGGCAGGTGCACTGGGTGGGGGGAGGTTGCACAGCCTGCGCCCATCCTCTCTCTTCCTCCAGACTCAAGGCTGCGGGAAGTGGGGCAGGGGAGAGGAAAGGCTCAGCACCTTCCTCTTCCCACAGACAATGCTCCTGTCCCTGTGCCAGGCACTATCTGGCCTCCTGCTGCACTTAGAGCAGGTTGCCGGATGCTGTGTATCCCTTGTGGATAGCCTGGTCTCAGTGCAACTGCAGGCAGCTGGACAGAAATGCAAGCAAGGCAGCAGAGTGCTGACATGCTGTGACCACAGGGGGTTAGGGGTTGGGAAAGGGGCAGTGGTGACCCCAGCACAGTGCAAAAAGAGCCCATGTGCCTTTTGGCAGGCCCCTTGCAGTAGCAGCAGTGCCAGAGGCTGGAAGGTGTGAGTGATGTACCCCCACGCCGTGCTCCATCTCATAGTCCCAACTGCCTGGAGTGACACACTGAACTCAGCTCCCACCCTTGGGCTGCATTTCTCATCATCTTTGGTGGAGCTGAGCTGGAGACAGAGCAGAGGGTGATTTCAGCTGAGAGCACTTCTAGCACAGAAATGTCTGTGAGGCCAGTGTTTTGGAGGACTCCCATGGTCTGTGGGTGAGGAGCCAAAATAATCCATGTCTCACACAGGACTCTCAGGATGCAGCCCCACGGGGGCATGGCCCTCTTTCCAGCTGCTGTCTGAACTGCTGGCCCTGGGTATCAGCGCCTGAAGAGGAGCAGGCCAGTTTCAGGTCCCTCGGGGCAGGAATGGGAATGCAAGCAGCTGTCCTGCTGTGCTTGTGTGCAGGACACATCCTCCTGGGGCATGCTGGCTGCTCAGCCTGCCCGCTCTGAGCCGTGTGGAGCCTGGCACAGCTCCTCCTTGGCAGGTGTTCACACCAGCCTGGCTCTGTCTGACAGATAACAAGGGGCAGTGGGAGTAAAAGTGATCTCAGTTGTCCTGGCAGCTCCCAGGTGCCGTGTGCTTCTGCTGCCCCAGGAGCTCCTCCAGAGCACCCAGCTGCCAGTTGCCACTGTCCTTGGATCCCAGGGCTGGATTGAACAGGAACTGCAGCCCCTCAGGGACAGGCAGCGATGGGAGGAGGCAGGAGAGCCAGCTGGGGAGGTGAGAGGAGGCTCTGGCTGGCCTTAAAGGCCACAGATGAGACATCAGGGAGGGAGGCCTTCTCCCAAAACCTTCCCCTCCCTGGCTGCAGCTCAGCAGATGGGCAGGGCACACACCAAGGGTATCAAGGGGCAGCCAAAGCTGAAGCTGGGCTGTGGTTTAGCACTTGCTCAGTCAAGGAGATGAATCAACTCCCCATTTTTTCCCCTCCGCAGCTTGGGACATTTCAAAGGTAGATGGGTCAGTGTGGGTGGAGAATCTGAAATGCTCGCAGCCAGTGAGTGATCTGGTGGGAACTGGGACCAAGGAGGCACCTGGTCTCTGGTTTGCCTCTTTTGGGGAGCCAGCAGCAGGTTTCTGCGACAACCAGGATAATCTGAGTTGTGTCTGCTCCAGCATCCATCAGCAGTGAAGCAGAGTAGGAGCTGAGGTTGTGTATGAGGGATGCAGTGTGGTTGGCCATCACTAGAGCACAGCAAAGCATTCCCACTGCAGCTCCCACCTAGGCAGCATGCAGAAGGCATCTGAGCTGGGATATGCCAGCAGGGACTCTCCTGTCCCATTCTGCCTTAGCAGACCTGGAAAAACACTTTATCCAAGGGATAGAATATCTCATGTGGACACCAGGGCCAGGTTTCCCCTTGGCAGGGTGGATAACCCCATTCCAGCAGCAGCAATAGCCAAGCATCTGTGACTTTGGTCCTCCAGCCATGTGCCACAATCCCAGGCAGGCAGCACTCCTGGTGAAAGCAACCTGTATTCAAAGCATCATTTTGGGTCTAAAGCACAGCTCTTAGTGCACAGGCACAGGGAGCGCTGGTAGGGGGTTGTCTGCAGCAGCTGTGCCAGACTCCCTGCACTGGGGTCCTGCGCTAAACCCCTGCTCCCAGTGAGACATCTCTGGGGTTGATAGTTCTGAAGCTTCCTGCCTCCACAAATCGGCTGAGGCAATTAGTAAATAATAAAAATATTAATTAAAGTAAGGAGCTTTTTTACTCACCTGCAGGTCTGAGTTGTTCTCCTGGTGTCACTCACTGGGTGACAGGGTCTCTCTGGGGAGTGTAATATTTGAGGATATCGGAACAACACACCGTGCCAGCTGCCATAGGCTCTGTAGGGACCACACACCAGGAGCATTGCACTGTCCCAGGCCCATCAGGGGTTTCAGTGTGCTCTGGGTTAGAACAGCCCTCACATTCTGAAATGCATCGCCAGCCCATTGCTCTCCCTCGGAGACCTCATCCAAGCAGCAACAGAAGTGGCTCTGACAGTCCCACCCACAGTGACCCATGTGCTGGGGCTTAGCAGGGGACCAGCACTCACCATGAATTTGGGCCCTGCATATTGTTCTCCCTGGGGACCCACAGAGAGCAGGGAGGAGGAAACAATGGCAGTGATGGGCTCTGCTGGTTGAGGAGGAGAGATACTTGGGTTTGCCTGAGGTGGATGAGCAGGTGAATGTACCATACTGTGGGAGGGGGGACATGGAAGGAAGATGGATACGGGGAAGTGGGCGCAGGGGAGCTTCAAAACCATTCCTAATACTGGTGTGTCTCCCACACACAGGTGTTTTAGCTTGTTTGGAGTTTCTGGGATGCATCTGCTATCTCCTGCCTCCCAGCCCCACCGACTCCCTGTGAACAGTAGTGTGTGGATGTGAAATGTCTGTGTTTTGGAGAGCAGCAAGCAGTGTATGAACATGGGGGAATACTGAAGCACCACCACAGTTACATCCCTTCCCAGCAGTGTGGCAGCTTCCCAAGCATGATGGGTACTCCCCACCTCATAGTCCCCGAGCATCCCGAGCATCCTGCTCAGTTTCCCCTACCCTTGCCCATGTGCAGGCACCAGCAAGGCAGGGCTAGCACCACTGAAGTTGTCCTGTGCAACTACAACCCCACTCTTCCCTGCGCCCAACCCTGCTGCCAAGGGCTTCTGCCGCTGTCCTGTTGGCAATAGAGTATGGAAGAGATGCAGTTTCTCATGCTTCCTCCTTTGTAGTATTGTCTTTTCCCTCAGGTGCTCAGAATAGGAGAGCCCTGAATCCCGGAGTGGAGCAGGATCTTACCAGCCCCACGAACTCAGTGCTGAGGGCACAGCTCTTGCTGCTGCTCATCCCCAGAGGCTGACAGACGGAGCTGGCTGCTGGACCTCTATGCAAAGAGGTTTGCAGCTCCAGGAGAGACATTGCCCCTCTCCCAAGCAGGAGGTTGTTGGCCTGGATGGGCCATGCCTTATCCTGATAGCTGGACAGAAAGGATGGGGACAAGATGGCACCATTCCTTGACCTTTTCCTGCCACAGCTCCTGTACTGTGGACAAAGGCACTGGCTGATGGGGTGACAAGTGACTCATAAGGCAGCTGGGGAAGAGGGTTTGCAGCAGCTGGATGGAGACACACAGACAGTGTCACCGCCAGGTTCTAGCATCCCCCTGCGTGGGTTGCAGGACGTGGCGTGAGCCATGGGGCACAGGATTTATGTACACCCCCAGCCTGGAAGGAATGGGGCTGAAGTCCTGGCTGGATGTGTTTCTCCAGGCTTGCCAGCCTCTGCCCGTTCTTTCTCTTGTCTGAAACGGGGCTCTGCAGTGTGTGACTGGGGTTCACATGGTTATGACCGATAGACATACGTTAGGAGGGCATTTATTGGTACCTGCAGCAGTTGGATACTTGGCAGTCCATGCTCAACCTGTGACTTCTCTGTTGGGTTGCAGACACCAAGACAACCTGTGAAGAAGCTCCATGAAGGTGACCAGCCATGCAATGTTCCTGGAAGGCTGTACTCCTCCTAGCCTTGGCATCCATTGCAATCCAGTACACAGCAATCCGGACCTTCACTGCCAAGTCCTTCCACAGCTGCCCCATCCCTAATCCTGTGAACTGCAGCCTGAGCCAGGACACTGATGTGGCTGACAGGCTGTGCGATGAGAATCCCACTTTCCCATATAACCTCTCCAGGAAGACGCATGTTCTCATCCTTGCCACCACCCGCAGTGGCTCCTCATTTGTTGGGCAGCTGTTCAACCAGCACTTCGATGTCTTCTATTTATTTGAGCCCCTCTACCATGTCCAGTACACCCTGATCCCAAAGCTGACCCAGAGCAAGAGTACAACAGACAGGCGGGTCATGCTGGGCGCCAGCCGAGACCTGCTGAGGAGCCTGTATGACTGCGACCTCTACTTCCTGGAGAACTACATCAAGCCCCAGCCTGTCAACCACACCACCGACCGCCTCTTCCGCAGGGGAGCCAGCAAGGCCCTGTGCTCACCACCTGTATGTGAGTCCCTGGGAGCTGTGGATCTCCACTTGGAGGAAGGAGACTGCGTGAAGAAGTGTGGGACCTTGAACCTGACGTTGGCCACTGAGTCCTGCAGAGAGCACGGCCACGTGGCCATCAAAACCGTACGGGTGCCTGAGGTCAGTGACCTCCGGGCCCTGGTGGAGGACCCGCGGCTGAACTTGAAGGTCATCCAGCTGGTGAGGGACCCCCGGGGGATCCTGGCATCCCGGAGTGAGACCTTCCGAGACACCTACAGGCTGTGGAGGATCTGGGACGGCACTGGCAGGAAGCCGTACAACCTGGACGTGACCCAGCTCACCACGGTGTGCGAGGACTTCTGGAACTCTGTGTCCACCGGCCTCAACCGGCCGCCATGGCTCAAGGGCAAGTACATGCTGGTGCGGTACGAAGACCTGGCCAGGAACCCCATGAAAAAGACTGAGGAGATCTACGATTTCCTGGGCATCCCCATGGACAGCAACGTTGAGCGCTGGATACAGAACAACACCCGAGGAGACAGGTCCTCCTCCAAACACAAGTATGGGACGGTGCGCAACTCGGCGGCGACGGCGGAGAAGTGGCGTTTCCGTCTGTCCTACGAGATCGTGGCGTTCACCCAGCACGCCTGCCAGCAGGTGCTGGCACAGCTCGGCTACAAAACTGCTGGCTCTGAGGAGGAGCTGAAGAACCTCTCCATCAGCCTCGTGGAGGAGAGAGACTTCCTGCCCTTCTCCTAAGGCAGCCCCAAGGGGCCTGGTTTTGATGCGGACTGTTTCTAACTGATGCCTTATTTTATTTTCTTTCATTTTGTTTCCCCCTCTTTCTCTCTCTTGTCTTTTTCTCTCCAAAATTTGCACTAAATCTTGAGCAGGAATCTCAATGGCCGAGTCCAGGGGAAGTGACTGCTGCCCCTCAATACATTGTGGATGCCAAGAGGAGTTGGGTCTCTCCAAGCAAGAGCTAGAACTCTGGATGGGTAACAATGTTTACAAAACACACAAAATGTATAAAGCAACCTTCAAGCTTTCCAAACCGAAGGGTATCTGGGGTACTGTACTTTTGCACTGTTTACTTTTACAATGTAAGAGGTAAATATAAATATAATTTATGGATGGTGTCATCCCCTCCAGAATAACTCCCCCTGCCCCCAATGAGCAGGTTAGACTGGAAGCTGAAAGTGGAACAACCTCCTTGTTTTTGATCTCAGTGCGACATGTCTGTCTGTTTAAGTCCTGTTACTGGACTGGGCAGTTGTCAGCTGCTCCTACATGGTTGTTTGGTAACACCTGTGATATTTCTTTGTGCCAAAAACCCACAAAAGAAAAAAAAAGGGAAAAAAAGTGTTTGGGTGGTTTGGTAAAAGCCCAACACATTAAATGCTTTATTTCTGTGTTTTCTGTAAATAAAAGTGCAATAAAACCGACCTGGGGGTGACCTTCAACTGAAAGACATCAGTGAGTATACCGGGGTGGATGCCACCACCAGGCAAAGAGCAGCATCTCCCGGTCTGCCTGACTCCTTCGAGGCTGGGAGCGGGTGGGGCAAGGCTGGGGGAGCAGACACCACAGCCCCCAGGGCAGCAGCGAGCTGCAGCCACCTCCTCCGGCATGTGCATGTTTGCATGTGAAGTGTGTCAAAATGCAAGCAGTTAAGCCAAAAGCAAGAACCCGTGGTTAATTTACTGACCTGAAAGCTTGTTGCTCTGCATTGGGGGCACGGGACTTGCTGAAGTGTCTGGCTCCGGAGTGCTAATGGCACCAGCACAGTGAACCCTGCCCCATCAGGCTGCCCCCCTACCATGTCTGACCGTGCTGCTGCCAGTTTGGCATGCCCTGCCCTGGAGGACAGGGAAAGTGCTCTGGTGCAGGTCATGAAACTGCCAGAATGAAAATGAACAAACAAGATGATCCTGGCAATACACAAGTATTCCTTCATGAGCTGCTAGCAAGACACCTGGGCCTGTGGGCTGAGCAGGTCAGAAAGCTGCTGAATGGGGTGGGGAGCCAGGCATGCAGGGCAGGAACACTGAGAGCCTTACACAAGACACTGCTGGTCTGCTTGATCCCTGCCTGATGGAACAGCCGGCCAGCTCCTCCAACCCAGCTAGGAGAGTCCCAACAGTCCAGCCCTTGAGACATGTCCTGCAGACCACAAGCAGCTGCAGATGGGAAGACACTGGGGACAGTCCCCAGGACACAGAGGACAACAATGTCCCAGCAGTTTTCCAGTTGCTCCTGCAGCCAGGCAGGGCAGGGACCCACAGAGAGATGAGACCACAGCTTGTAACATTACTCACAGCTGCACACTCCCAGCTTTGGGCCTGCTCCTGGCCCAGAGGTATCTGAGCCACCCACAGCACACCTACCTGGGCAGGTCTTCTCTCCAAAGGTCTCTTCCAATGTCTGCTGCCCACCAGCTTTCTCCCCACTCTTAACTGGGAGAAGACTGGGTACTGCAATTGCACATAGGGGGATGGGACATGCTGCTTGAGTGAGACAGGGCAAAGTTATAACTACAGGTGATTTTGCACCATCCTTTCACCCTTTAAAAGACCTCTGGGGCTTGTCAGCGATGTTCTGCAGCTTGGCTTAACGTGGCAAACCCGCTGGGCTGTAGGAAAGGTGAGAAACTGTGATGTACCTGATAGCTTCTCCTCAGGGCTCACAGCTCGAGCCCCTGTAATTCATCTGTGCTGTCTGCAGGGCTACGTGGATGGCTCCAGCTGTGTGAAGAGGCATGGGGGGGACAGGGTGCACTTGCTGGGGGACGGGCACTTGCCTCATGTGCCTCCTCACAGTGGGCGTAGGGGCAGCCCCGGGAAGACACCACATCCCCAGGTGTCTTCACCTCCTTGTCACTGCCAAACCTGCTCCTGCCACCGGCTTGGTGCCTCCTGGCACCGGCGAGCCGCACTGCCTGGCTGTGTCAGCAAGCGACGATGGAGGAATGGGGCAGGTGGCAGAGGTGGCTGCAGACAGCCTTATTGGTGCACTGTGTGCTGCTCCTACCAAGCAGCTGGCAGCAAAATGCTAACCAAATAAATGGCTTGATTGCCCTGTTATTAGTTACTAAATTAATCCTTTTGTCAGCACTTAACAAATGCTGAGCTGTTGGCTCCTGGCCTCGACCCAGTAAAAGGGACACCCTGTCTTGTGCCTGATCCAGCACTGCCCAGCTGCTGGGCTGCAATCTTCCCTGAGGGCAGTGCATTCCCAGGAGCACTGCGAAGCTCTGTCCGGGTTAAGTGCCCCTGGAGCAGATGAGGTGGCTGGACTTGCCAGCTGTGCCCCCCAGCACTGCCTGCCAGCCAGCCAGCAGGGGTCTGGCTGCCCCATGAGGCTCACTGCAGCTCTAGGGAGGGATGTCAAACCACCATCTCTGCAGAAAGAGCATGCTGCTATGACGAGAATTTGCTTCCTCAGCTGGGAAAAGTGGCTATGCAAACCTGCCTGAAGGAAGAGAGGCTGTAGAGCCAAAATTTCCCATCTTCAGCTGCTGAGATCCCACTTTCAGGGCTGGGCCAGCTGTCCCCAGCCTTAAAGTCCTCTTATGCACTGGTCTTTAAACCAACACAAAAAATTGAGTTTAGAAGTCTTATCCAAACTATTCTTACCATTCCCAATCAGGAAAGGCGCCTGCAGCAAAATGGCTTTTGAACCGTGGTTGAAAGCTATGTCCTAGTTTAAGCAGGGATGGAGGTTCAGCCTTGCTTGGTGCCTCAGCTAGAGCCCTTAGGGGAGAGATCTAATTTCCCAAGGAATCTCTAACATCTTCCTTCAACTGTGCTTCCTCTCCTCATTTCCCCCCACTGGAAACAAGAGGCAGCATAATCAAGGTTTTTATCCTCAAATTTTACTGTAATTAAAATACAGAGATGCAGAATATTCCCAGAAACACACTGCAAAACAAACCAAGCAAACAAATTCAGTAGGAAACCAATTACAGACAATGAAATTATAAAGAACGAAAGTGTTCTCTGGAGCCCAGCACTGTGCACGGGACTGTGCGGCCGCAGTTTTGAGTTGCCAAAGGGCTCCTCAGCTCCTAGAGAAGCAGAGTTGGGCCCTGGCTCTGCAGCTCTCTCTAACCATCTCCATATTCCCACTCATGCTGTTGTTTTTACAAGGATGATGTTGCAATGGAGACACAGAAATGACCCACCCACAGGGACAAGAGCCAACAAGGGAACCCAGAGAAAAAGAAGTAGGTTAAGATTTTCCACACACAAAACACAAGGGGACTGAGAGGGGTGGAAGACATGCACTTCTCTCCCAGCCAGGGGAGCTGTGGAGGCAATCACCCTCTGCCCTCCCAGACACTGCAAGTATGGATGTTCAGTGAAGGTCTCAGCAAAAGCTTTGGGGAGCTCTATGCTCAGGCAAGACCGAAAGCTAAGGGAGGGATAAAAAAGTGAAGGATAATGAGACTAAAGAAAGGGAAAAGGGAGGAGAGGATGCACCTGTGGGTCTCCTTTCAGCCAGGACATGTTTGCTGGGCCCAGGGAACAGCCAAACAAGGTGGGACACAGGGCTGCATATAGGGCCATATCCCACTTCCACCATGGGAGAGACCCAGCCCCATCATGGGGAGATCATTACAAAAGCCTGGGAGAAATTTGGGAAAAGGGGGTGATAAGAAGGGAGCTGATCTGATGCTTTGACCATCCATTGATCTGTCTAAGTGGAAATCCCTAGCAGTCATCATTACTATGGAAGCAGGGCACAAGCCAGGCATGGACCACCACCACACACCACATCCCACACTGACCCACTCCTCTTTATGTGCTCTTCCGTAGGATAAACTCCATTGTGTTCATTTTCTGATTCAAAGCCTGTCCTAAGAAACAAATTCCCTCCACTCTGCCTGTTTTCTTGTTACCCCACTGCTGAACTCCTCTTGTCACCACTCTCTCCTCATCGTCTGTGCACCAACTCACTTTAATCCTTCCCTCTAGCCCGATGCCACCCCCTCCTCATTTGTACCAAGCTACCTCATCTGATAGCCATGGCATTTACGCACAACAGTTTTTGCCCTTTGTACCATGAAGGGGCAGTGAGAGAAGGGCTGCACCAACAGCCCAGGTGGCTGGAGTCTCTGGAGTGGGGAAGGAGGAAAGATGGGGCATCTGACAAGAGCTAACAGCTTCCCCAGCCAATCCAGATCCCACTGTCCTGCAACCAAGGCAGTCAGGAGGTATCTTAACTTTTAGACTGGGAAGACTGACACTGTTTCCCTGTGCTCTGGCACTGTGAATGCCCAGAAAAGCAGGCTGGGACAGGGTCACCAGGATGAACTGAGCAGGCCTTTGAGTCCTGGAGAGTAACTTATTCCTGAATGCCTGTTTCGCAGTGTGAGGCCTTGATTTTGGAGTAAATTTTATCTTCTACCTCTGTCTGCTGATTTGATCTCTTTTGCAACTCATGGTCCCTGAGTCCTCCTTTAGCTGGGCTGTAAGAACAGTGATTTAGGCTGTGAGTTCTCTCCAGCTTATCTCTTCTTCTCCAGGCCATCCTTCAAGGAAATGGCAGTTTCACCAATAGTAAGCTTTACTCCATTTAGTGCAAGGATGCACTGAAAAGAATAAAAAGATGGGAAACTCTGAGGGCCCCCGTGGCCTTCCTTACATCACCTTTATCCCATTTGCCACGCCTGCTCTGTACACACAGTGCCTGCAGGCAACAGCCTGGGCAGGAGGTACTGCCTCCTCCAGCAAGAGCCTGTGGGAGACAACGTTTAGCCAAAAGTACGATGAGCCTCCTGCCATCCACCCAGGGCTGGCTGCTGAAGGTTCTTAGATACTATCCTCTCCTGTCCCAGACCTGGGAGAGACATTTAGAAAGAAGACTCTTCTGTCCCAATTGGCCAGAAATTATCTTTCTCAGAGGGGTGCTGACAACACAGCTAGTTACACACAAGCAGCTTTTAGCTTTGGGGCTAGAGTTTGCTTCAGGAGCAGTCTGTGATCTGGAACAAGAGATGAGATGTGCTCAGGGAGAGCAGTGAGCAGAGATCCATGCAGTGCGAACTGTCCTTCTGCTTTGCAGGGCATTTGAGACAAAGGGAGAACAGACAAGACTTCTTCTGGCCTTGCCAACTGCCACGAGCATCCCAGCAAAGTACAGGCACACATCAAGGCCTGATCTTTCTGTGAAGCTGCTGCCTTCAGAGACAAAACCGACATGTCTGGGTCAACCTGGCCTTCACCAGAACAAAGGAGACAAAGTGAGGAAATGCACTCACATACCAAATGCTGCTTCCTCTTCAGAAACAAAGATCTAAGTTAAACCTCTCTCAAGCTATCAAGAGTAACAAACTGTGGAGATCAGCAACTTCTTACCACCACAAACAGCAGGGGCAACCTAGCAAAGGGTATGGAGAGTGAGTAACACCAGCATGATTATCACAGGGACACAGCAACATACATCCCAAAACATGGATTTAATAAAGGTCAGAATGAAAACTGCGTCACAAGCCCAAGAACATTCAGCAAAAATTGTGGTGGGGGTGGTGTGTGTGTTTTACTTAAATATTCCCTGATGTCTAAGTCCTAAGCACAAGAGAGCAGACAGGAAGTGCAATGACCTCCAAGGGGAAATGAAGATCAAGAAAGTTGGCTTCAATGTCCAAAAGATAGGGCTAAGAGAAAACAAACAGCACAGACGGGAGAAAGGGGATTTTTCACATTCCTTTGGTTTCAATAAACTACGCTCTTGGGCAACACAGGGCAAAACATCCTCTAAAACATGATTTTTCTTTTGACCAGGACCCCTATATAAAAACTGTATGCTGAAAGTGCCAAAGATGACTATGTAAACTCCTCTGTGGCAGTGGCACAGGTTTGTTTCCCTGGCTGAAGACATGCCTGTGGACTGACACGTACACACGCATGCTAACACAGATGCATATTTATAAAATACAGCACAAGCACTGCTTCACTTGCCTATGTATCCAATGCCTATGGACCTAGGCAAATCACCTGCCAAAGCCAGGAGCAGCAGAGTTAATGGTGGAGCCTGTGGCTTTCCTTGTCCCAAGAATTACAGGGGACCTTGGAGTGAGTGAGTGAGTGCAATGCCACATGGCCCTTGAGCATCATGGGCCAGGCTGAGGATGGCTGTGACTCCCAGATGGATGCAGGTGTCTGGGTTTCTGCGGCACTACGACTACAGGTGGGCTATTTAGTGCAACACAGTCATTTAGAGGAGCTGGGCTTGGGCTCCAGGAGCAGTGTGCAGAGGAGGAGTTGCTGGTGCCCTGTGCAGGCTGGCTGCTGTTGGAGCACGCTCAGCCCCTTGGGAAGAGTTCTCCAATGTGGTGCAGCCCACTCACGCCTAGGCAAACAACTCCTGGGGTGCTGAGTCGTGGGGAGAGCAACACTCTCGGCCTCCCCTCCATCCTTGCAGCAGAATTTGGGTGGCATTTGGGAACACACTTGCTCCTGGTTACTGTTGACATCTGTGGAGTGTGAGTGTGGCCAAGAGACAAAACGCCCTTGTTGCAGACAGGGATACTGGAAGGACTTCAAGGGTCAAACAAAAGGCCTGGTCTCTCTGTGGAACATCACTGCCTGTACTGCAATATCACAGAGGTCTGGCAAGTGCCACTGCCAGCTCCTTCCCGAAATGGGAACATACAGCAGATTTCATACTCCTCCCTCTCACCAAGAAAATCTGTGCAGAAGCTGATGGTCTGGGATTATCATACTCTGGTGAGGCATCATCCCCAGAGCTGCGCTGCTGAGCTTGAGGGTTCCCTGTTTGAAGGGTGCAATTCAGCCTGGGAGTAAGTGATTGGGAGCAGCTTGTGGGGATGGGCCCTGCAAATAAAAGGTAAGAGGCGCAGGGCAGGAGGGAGGTTTCCCCCTCTTCACAGTATCTCTCCTTTGTGTCAATGGGACTTCTAAAGTTCTCTGCCAGGCACACCTCCCAAACACACTTCCCAGAGCAAAGGGAAGGGGTGTTTCAGAGGGTGTCTTCCCAGCTGAAGTTGAATTTGACTACACAACCCACACTTCAAGCCAGGCATAGCTCCCCCCCATCCCCTGTTACTCCCCTCACCTCCAGGCAGATGGAGCCTGATGCCTTCTCCCATCCCTCCATGCTTACAAAAGCAAGAAGGAGGAAGGAAACTACAAGACAGAGACAACTGCGCCTTTAAAGTCCTTGGAGTAAAGATGGTTCCCAGTAGGTGATGGGAGTGAAAGGCATTGACAGCGGCTCTGTGAGCTCTGAGCCAGGCAGGCGGTGCTGAGCAGGGTGCAGCCAGAGTCTGCTCGGGTGCTTGACCCTCCCTGAAGCAGCTGGTTCCAACTCAAAGAGGTGCTGGGTAGGAGGAGAGTATGGGCAGGTTGATCTTTTGGAAGGGAGCTGTGACAGGGATTAGTCAGCCTTGTCCTTCTTCTTTGCAGTGAAAGGGACTTTGCTGGCAACTGCACTGCCCACAGCTCCGACGCCGCCGGTCACTGCCGAGACACTGCCCTTCACCAGTCCAACGCCAGCAGCAGGGACGCTGGTCACAGCTGTTTTGGTGAGCTCCAGACTCTTGCTGCCCACCCAGGCCACTCCTCCCAGTGTGGCCCCCACAGCTCCCCTGGTCATACTGAACAGGCCGCCTGTCACTCTCCAGATGACTCCTGCCTGCTGCTGTGGGTGGTCCTTGCTGGCATCTGGGGGGAGAGAGAGAAAGAGAATGTCAGAAGTGGAGACTTTTACCCTGGGAACCTCTTCCAGCCCAGAGTGGCTGTCAACCAAGGCACACATGCTCTCATATGCACAGTGCCTTGCCTTGCAGCCCTATACCTTTTGGTGCCTGAAGGAGCAACCAAGGCAATCCCAGGCCTACAGAATAGGAGGAAAGGACTTTGGGAGGGTAGGAGTGGGAGTGGAATTGCCTGTGTGATAGAGAAGGGAAGAAGGCAGGCCAGTTACAGCCCCAAACTTGCAAGCCTTTGTGCTGCAGTGCAAAGCAAATCCCACTTTACAAGAGATGTAATTCCCCTCCTGTGCATGTTGGCTAATGCCAGTAAATCACGAAGACTAATACCAGCTAAGGAGGCACGAACTGCAGACAGCAACAGCTGACATTTGTGTGGCCTGCAGGTCCTAAGAAGCATCTGTTTGGAAGCAGGTCTGGGCTCATGTCAGATGTGGAACTGAGGCACAGCACAGACTTATCTGCGAGAGCTGTAATTGAGCGAGCAGAGATAGCAAACTGCAGTAAAGATACAGTGACAGAAACGTCACCTCGGGTTGTACAAGCCCTCTGGAGATCTCAGCTACGTATTTAGTGGTGCTAAGACAGTGTTTAAGTTACTACACTGTGTCACTGCTGGTTTACCTGTGCCAGCTGGATCAAGGCCAGCATGATATACCCACCCAAGCTGCCATCACACCTGCCCACAACACTGCAGACATAATGTTCACTGCTCACCACTTCTTGGGGAAGGGTTGACTCTGAATTGCTACTCACGGGGCTCAAACCTGGCAGATCTCCTGCTGGCCTGCACTGAACCCTCTCCCTTCACATCAGCTAATAATGCTGTGTGCAGGCAGCAATGCAAGAGCTGCTCTTTTTGTGGGGCAAGGTATTTTGAATACTCTGACTTCTGATTCACTGCCAGTTCTGTGCATGAGATGAGTTACTAATAACTGCAAAAACACAATAAAGCAATCTAGGCAGAAATAAAAAAAGGAGTGCGTACACTCTGAAGTCCACAGGGAGCTGGTGTGGAAGGTTTGCAGGTCTAACTATGAGAATTAATTTTCTACTTTTATTATGCCACTGTAGCTGTGTCCAAACATAGGTGACGACACCCACAGAAGTAGAGGTGGTGGGCACGTGATGTCAAATCCATTGAAGTTTCTGTTCTGGGAGGGTAATTCAGTTCAGAAAGTGGCCAGTCCATCCTACCTATTAATGTTTCTAATTCTCCAGAATGAAATAATGCCTCTGACCTCACAGTGTAAGAAAATAGCTTCATCTGGGCTAATGAATATTGTATTTCCAGCTCTGTTACAAAGACAGCAAAGTGGTGAATCTTTGTGCTTCTGCAAAGGCAAATGGTGTTAAGTGGGAATCATTTTCAGATGGACAACAAGTTGTGACAGAGGAACAGAAAACCTAAATGTTTATAGGTTGTGCTTTTTTTCCCCCCAATGAGTCACAAAGTGAGCAGCAGTAAAAAAAAGCAGAAAAAAAAAGGAAAAAAAAAAGGCAGAACATAAGTTAGATCTGTAAAAAGCTAAATAGCACAGTTGCTTGACAATGATGCTGGCACTTGTTTGGTTATCCTACAGCTTTGTTAGATCTTTTCCTGAAGGATGGAAGCTCCCATGGCTTTATTCATTGGAAGACCTTGTTGTTAGGTGGAGAGGACTACAGTAGGATATTGCTCGCTGTTCAGTCACTACGGTTTTGTTGTATTTGCATAAAGCACAGCTATTTCAGACTTCCACTTTTGTGACAGCCTCCTGATCCTGCTTATCACAGACCAGCAGAAGGTGCTGAAATACTCCCCATTAGCCTAAGCTGAACCCTACCCATTACCATGGGTTTCCAGATCAGAAAGAAGTAAGAGCAGCAATGTTGAGGCCCTGCTGGGATCACTTTGGGATGTCCTTTCCAGCCCCAGTGTTCCTGGAGCTTTAGGCTCTTTGACTCTCTCAACCCTAACCCTAAGCCTAACCCTGCATCAGGTGGTGTGATGATCCTTCCCTACGTATTTTTGTCCTGAATTCTTCTAAAATTCTGCAGAGTTTGGAGTCTTCTTGGATTCATACATTTTCCCCTGAGCTTCTCCCAGTCTGAACAGAAATCTCACTTGTGCAGGGAGTCTGATGTTCACCAGCTCTGATGACTTGGAATAAGCCTTAAATGACACATCTATCTGATAATCTGGACAGCAATATGGAGTTTGAAAAGGGCCACTACAGAGCTTCCAGGGTACAATTCTACCCAGTACACAATGTATTCCTTACCTATTCCTCAACAGTTTCTCAAGAGGGTCTTTTTCTGTCCTCTCCCTCAGTGTTACTGAGACCCATTGGCTCCATGTCCAGTTTAGCTGCTAGTCCTCAAATGCTCCACAGAGCTTATCCAGTACAGCAATTTCTGTCTTTTGTCTGCAGACTGAGGGCAGGAAGAACCGAGGGGTCCAGAAATACAGACAACTGTAAAGCAGGACTAGGTGAAAACCAGAGTGGTCCTCCAAACAAGCACTATCCCCAAGGATGGCTGGTTTTGTGTTCCTGTTGCCCTGAGGAAGCAGGATCCTTTCATGTCCCAGAGGACTGCAATGCAGAAGCTCTGGGCATTAAACACCTACTGGTATGCTCAGCTGCAGAACCAAGACCTATATCAAAGTAGCAATAATCTTCCTGGCTCTCCCCCAGTAACACTGCATCTGAGGCTACCTGGAACCTGGATTTATGCCTCTGGAGCTGCCCAGCTATCTGAACTACATTAATTTGAGAATCTCTTACATGATACGGGAATGCCTGCAAGTGAACAGGCTATGGACCAGAGAGAGGTGGCAACTGCAGAATGAGATTGAGGGTGGATGCTACTCTGTCAGCAAAGAGCTAGAACATATTGGAGAAAGTGTCAGGAAATACTAACGAAGACAAGACAAGGACAAAGTTTCTTTCTGATTAAGTTAGGCAGAGACAACAAAGCTGCAGTGCACTGGAGCACCAGTGCTTGCACACTGCCTGCACCTGGTCTGCAGCCACTCTCACAGTCTTTGAAGTCCTCAGGGATCAGGGATGGAGGATCTGGACCTAGGATGGTGGGAGGCTGTTGCAGAAGCACTCTAACAAATCCAACACAAAGCAGAAGATGTATCACACCAAAAAACCCCCAAACTGATTGACCAAATGTACAAAAGACCAAACCAAACTAAAACCCAAATATGCTGAGGTTTGAATAGGCTTGAACAGAAAAAGATAAATCCCTGGTGACCCCAGCCACAAGGGGCCACATCCTAACCTGGCAGCAAGCTGAAATGGGTCATATTTGTTCTATATTCCAGATGACGTGTTGAAAGCTTTCAAACCATCCCTGGTTGGTTTGTCTTCAGGATTGCAATAAACCCCACAGTAAGCTGTCATGTAAGATAAGCATCAGATTTACAGTGCAAATTAGTCTCTCAGACAATGGAGCGAGCTAAGCATTTTGTTGGCACAGAGGAGCCCAGATTAAGAGTGAGACAGACAGCAGAGATGAAATACACAAAATAATCAGAGAGACAGACACACAGCCCAAGCAGGGGAACAATTTTGTTCCCTGGAGCCAGCTGCAGCCCATGCTGCTCATGAAAGCTCTTCACAATCTATGGAGCCCTTTTTCCCATCAGTGACCTGGCCTTTTTAAGGGTCCCTTCAGCTTCACTTCACCCCATGTTAACTTAGAACAGAAGAAGAAGTAGGAGAAAAGACTCAAATAAAATGCTCTCCTGTATGAATGCCTGCATTCTGGGCTGGGGTTGGCACTCCACACAACAGAGGTGTCTCCCCACACTCTCCTCCTTGGCCACTGCCACCAGCACTCCCCACTGGCTTCCTTTCCAGAGCAGGGGTCCTGCCCAGTGGGTGTCCAGACAAACTCAGGTCTTCTTACCTGATCCTAACAGCATCTATGACTCGGGGCAGAAGTGAAATGGGTAATAACAGATACAATTTTCTATGCTGCCATGCCACTCCTCAGGGCTTTGCACTGCATTCACTTGGAGAGACAAAATGCAAGCCTGTGCTGGTGCCCAGTACAAACAGCACAAGCATTCCTCTTGCCCTTCAGCCCTTGCCAGCAGGTGATATGACCGGCAGGGTGAACTCTTTACTTTAAGGACTTGCGTAAATTGCTCTTTCCTACTAACTTATAAAAACAGCCCCAAGCCAGGAAAGCAGTGTCAGGGAGCAGCACTGGTTTAGCATCTTTCCATTCCTGCTGGGCCTCAGGCAAAGGAGCTGGGCTTCTCAGAGACCTAATGTAAAGAGCCAATGCCATCAATCTGTCCCTCAGCAGATGTGAGAGGAAGGGGTGAGGTCACTAGTTCAAGCCTGAATTACTCCTCTGACAACTATTAAGTGGCCACTGGCTGATATAGGCAGGTTCCTTCACCTGGAAAAATGTTTGGTCTAGAGGAACAAGCAAGGGGTGCAGGGTCAGCTACTCACACAGTTGAGTCCCAGCTTTGCCCAGCTCATTTTTAAGCAACACAGAGCAAGTTGTTCTGACCTTTACTGCCTCTGCCCCACTGTGACTGAGAACGTGTGATATTCTGAAAGCCTTGAATGTTGAGTCACAAGGTAGCACATACGGTAGAGAAATTTCCAATCCTGATGTTTCTTGGAGAAAAAACTGGAAGTTTGATTCAAGTGTACTCTTAATGCTCTGACAACCCCAAGTGGATTATTGTTATTTTTAACCTTGTGACTTTTTCAAGCCTACCTCAATTGGAAATGCATCAGGCTGGCACTGATGTTTCTCTTCCCCTTCTGTAAAGCAAAGCTGAAGTTAATGATCCCTATTTCCTTGTATTGCTGTGCTGTCATGAAGGTTAATTAGGCACAATTGGTACAATGCTTTAAACAAGGAAATTGTACTTTTATCATCATGACTGACACTGATATGAGTCCTGTTCACATTCTCAGTAGAGATACCAAAGACAACTTCCAGTTTATATCTGGAGAGGTTTCCAATTTCTAGCCAAGTCACAAAGGTGAGAAGCAAACTTGCCCCATCCCCATGCACACCAGCCTGCTATTGTGCATCTACACAAGTTTATCCTGCAGCTGAGACCTTCCTTTTGGGTGATATGCTCCTTGTCTAGCACAAGCAGCTGAAGCAGGCAGAGACCCCTCTGACCACTGGGCACAAATAAAATCTCACTGTACACCACCTAGCAGGATCCTTCTCCAGAGAATGACCAATGCTGCCTTCTTCCAAGCATCGTGTCTGCTGCTGGAGAAGGCTTACTGAACTTTGCAGGGCACATCTGTAACACTCATTTACCTCTGAGAGGAAGGAACTACTATTCATGTCCTTTTTGTCATTTTTGGATCAAAGATCTAGGTCCTACAGTGTGACAGGCAAAATGTTAAAGGGATCACTACAAAGTGTTTGTTCATCAAACACTCATGCTTCACTCCTGCCATCAGTCTCATGCTGCAGCTGTTGGAAAAGGCTTTGCAGGCTCAGCAGCTGGGCTCTACCCAGCCCTGCTCTGCCCAGGCACCGAATGCTACAAACCATGATGGCTGGCACCAGCAAAAAGCCTAGAAATGCCACATTGAGTTTAGCCCTGGAGTTTTAAACTTTAACTCTGCAATCAGCAAGACGTACTTCTGTCTCTCTGCAACAGGATTGTTCAGGAAGCTGCTGCACACAGCAAAACAGGGGCAGCTGTCTCCACAGCCCAGCTCACCCCAGGGCTCTTCACTGGCACAATGAGCTTTAATTGTTGCTTGCACATGCCCCAGGAACAGTATTAACTGTTGAAGGATCTATCTTGAAGCACTGAGAGACAGGGTTCAAGAGGGTAAACGAACAGTGATATGGAGTGGCTTGTTTTCCTTGGCTGAGCCTTGGGGGAGAAGCAGCCAATGCTCTGACTCTGGAAGTGTGAGGCTTAGTTGGTTGGGAGCTTCCTGACTCTCTTTGTTGGGAAGCTTCTGTCACCAAACCAGAAACTGTTCATAAAAAGATGATGGTATTGTTCAAACTTCCACTGAAAAAAGTGTTCAGGGAGATTGGCCTCAGAGCAGCTAATAACCCAGTGGTCAAGGCATTTGACCAGGCTTGAGTCAGCCCAAGGACACTGCCCAGCCAGACACACACACACACACACACACACACACACACACACACAAACACACACACGAAATGGCCCAAGTAGCAGCTATTTGCATTGTTTCTGTTGAACTGTTTCACTTTGCAAGAAGAGATACTAACTGGAGGAGAAACATAAACCTGTCCTCTCACTTCTTAAGTGCTTTCAAATACCAGAGCCAATATCTGCTCTGATATGGGTTTCTATTTCTTGAAAAATAGAAGTTCCTTTGCTTTGCCATCCTGCAGGAGGTGACTGCTTTTTTGAATCCAGAAATACCTCTTTTATATAGCTATAACAGTTTGTCAGGGACAGCCAGAGTCTCCTTCAACCAGGATATCCTGGGACCCTTTGATACTTAGAAGACTTCAGCTACTCTGGTGCATAGACATGGTTTCTAATGAAGCCGAAGACAGGAAGGTCCACAGACCAGAGGTAATGCTCCATGTGCTCCAGCAAATCACAAGTGAATTGCTGGACAGGCAGTAGCATCTACGAGAAAGGACATGGATGAGGTAGGAGCCTGGGGACCCAGCTCTGTTCTCAGCACTGCTGCTGGCACCTAAGTCTCCTCCACTTCCCCTCTGTGTTCCTGGCCTGTTTCAGCCATGGATGGCGTGGCTGCCCAGACAGCATGCTGGGGATCCTGCATGACCTGCAGTGGAGTGCACTGGCAGGCAGGAGTTAATCCCAGCTCTGCGAAGCCCAGCAAGCTGAGAAGGGGAGAATTCCACACTTTGCAGAGGGGGAACTAATGAACAGTAACTGATTGGCCTCATGGTACTTCTTAGAAACAACCTCCCAGCTCCCACTGACATACCTAACCTCTCATCTCAGAGAGAAGCAAGTGCACACCAGGACAAAGGTCTCCAAAGCTTGCCATCCTTCTGATGCAGCTCACAAGGTCTTAAGGATGAGGACTTATCCTTTCTATAGGCCTGTAGGGCAGCTGGTTTAAGAAGACTCTTGTCTCATTTGAAGCAAAATATCATCTCTTACCATGGTGTGTAGGTCATAAGAAAGATGAGCCCACAGGAGAGAACTAGAGCAACACTATTGAGTGGTATTGGCCCTTCAGGAAGAAAGAAATCTGGACATTCCTGTTCTATCTCCATTGCAACATAGCTCTCCATGTGGAATATATACAGAAGACGAGCTTTTGTTACTGGCCAGACATGTCACTAAAAAACCTGCAGGATGTCTCAAGGCTGCTGGCTGTGGAAAGATGATCTCAAAAGGCAAGAGATTCCAGCTTGCTCTAAAGAACTGAGCATGGTGGCTGCTTCCTCTTTACCCTCGCCGCCCTCTGGGCCCTGTGCAAGAAAATGCACTGGTGCATTAGGGCAAGTATGAACAGCAAGGGACAGCTATCAGCTGGGCTCTACCTTTCCTGTACTTGTGTTAAAAGCATCAAAAGTGGCCATCAGACTTGACTTGTCTGAACTTTATGCTCCTGCCTGCCTTCAATTTCCACTCTTTGCTCTACGTACAAGCACTTGGATCAGTTAAGAGCCTTGCTTAAAAGCTTGGCAAGAAAGAGAACATGAAACTGCACCAATGGCTCCTTTTCCTTTTGGAGTCTCATCACTGCTACACTGAGATTTTGGATCACAAGGACAGGAATCACCTCTTACCATGAATATGGACTCTTGATCCCACTTGGGGATTTGTGGGTGGAAAGGAATAATCCAGCAGACTCAACGATTTTCAGTGGCCTCCAGCTTTAAAAGTATGAGGAGGAGAGCTTCCCAACAGAAAAATTTATTCCTTACAAATAACCTTTCCTAGCATTTGTTCCCAGGCTGAAGAGACCATCATTTTAAGCCTGCTCTTTGACCCATGCTAGCTCAGCTCTTGTCAGGGCACATCACCTCCTCTGTCAATTCCATAGTAGTGGTTGCACATTCTTCACTGAGCTGCTTTCAGCGTCTTGTGATAGTACCTGGCACAAAAAGACCCCAAATGAATCAGAGGATCTTGTTAAACAGTCTTGTTAATTCAGCTCTGATAAAGACACAGGAGAAAAAAAATCAATATTTGTAAAGTGAAAAAGGACAAAATCCATAGAGAAATAAAGGTCATTTTCACGGTTCTATGAGACCCTTACAAACAATGGAGAGTAAATAACATGATCCAAGCTTATGTAAGAAATAACTTTTCTTCCATACTCTTGTGCTACCCATGGATTTTAAACAAAGGCAGACTCAGTTAAGCCTCCTCTGTCCAGTGAGGCTAAAAGTCCTTCCCATGACAGTATTGCAGTATTGCTAACTCACAATTTATCAAACAAATACATGAAGTTAGGTCCCAGCAGCAGTTTGGGAAAGAGCACGGGAGTGAGACAGTCATGTGTAACTAACAGTAAGGTGTTTTAGGCTGCCAAGATCAGACATCAAAAGTCCCCTCTGCTTGTTCACCAACTGCCATGAATATTTTGGGTACTCTGCCATTATATTATCAAAGGCTTAATCTCTTAATCTGTGGAAACACATGATTGTTATTTGAGCATTTTACAGCTGAGATATCCAAGAATTTGTCAAAAAATACTCCTAGTAAAGTTGGGAACATATGCTGCCTTGATAGTAGGGAAGGATCCAGGTCCAGACATTTCCTCTTTCCACTCCTGGAGCAGTTGTGCAATGGATGCTGATGCTTTTCAGCAGGATGGCTGGCACCAGTAAAATATTAATAAATTCCCCATTTATTCTGGTTGTGAATAAACTCCTCTCCAAGGCACATGGAGGAACTGAAGAAAAAAATGAATGGCAGCTCAAAAAGCAAAGGCACAAATTTTAACTGACCTTTGACTCAAACAAACGACCTGTTCATCCCAGAGGCTATCCAGCGGTCTTTCTGTCTATCCAAAGGATAACAAGGCAGTTAAGCTAAAAGCTGTGTGCTGCAGAAGCAGCTGAGCTGGGGATTTACTGGGGAGGTACAGATATGCTTGCCTGCTCATGCTGCAGTATGCCAGGAACGGGCAGGATAGGCCTTTATCATTCTGCTAGTGGTAGGTATTTGATGGCCTAGCTGCAAAAACTCATTCCCCATCTCAGCTGACAAGGGGAGAGCACTGCAGTCATGAGTGGGCAGGTATGCTGCCTCTGGGAGCAAACAGGCAGAGCATCCCTCCCACACAGCCAGGCTGAACAGAGAAGAATAGGACTCATCCATGTCTCAGACTATTAGATCTGTTCTAGTGCAAAAATCACTGTCTAGCTGTGCACCCAAAACCCTCGTGTGTCCCCTCACCCCTGCCACTTCAGAGTGAGCCAGCTGGTCCTACCTGCTGTTTTCCCAGTAAGCCTGTCACATGGAAATCAGCTCTGAGTGAATAAATTAGAGAGAGCACTAACACTGCCCAAAGAGACATCAGACCTCCACCTCTGCACTGCACAAAGAGCTGCTGCTTAGGAACACGAACCTGCAAATGTGACACTTCCCTTTGCTTCCTTCCATATTCATGTCCTTTCTCTTTTCAGGACAGATTTCAATACAGCACAGCAGGGATCCTATGCACACTTGGCTTCTGGGTGGTTACTGAAGGGCTCTGCTTGGTGCTACAGGTAAATTTGACTCCTTTGACAGAGTGGCAGGACTGTCATGAAGCCAGGATCTAGTCTGGCTCTCAGAAATTCTAGGATATCTAGGTCTCACTTTGAGATAAATGCTTCATATAGTTGGAGAAATATCTGTAATAAGAAAGACTCCTGTCCATCTCCTGCTTGCAGCCACAAATCAGCCCTACACTTAGCCTCTCATGGCAAGGTCTGATAAACAGGCTCTGCTTTATCTGAAAGGGATGAGGCCCTGTTATCTCTTGGCTTTCTCCTGAGCCAGTTTGACTCTAGCTTGGGACATCCCCTGTCACTGCTTGGAGAAGACCAGTTGACCAATAAGTACTGGTCCTTAAGCTGACCATCAAGAATCACAGTGTGTGAAGTGAGTGAGCCCAGTTCCCTCACTGTTCTGGTTTTAGCTCTCCCGAAGAGTTTCTATCCTGCAATGCATCTCTGCTGCACCGGGAGGGGGAATGTCAAACAACCTCCTACCCATTTCAGCAAGACCTTCCCTAACTCAAAGATGTCCCCTCAGCCTGGTGAACCCAGTTCTCAGCAGGGATTTCATGTGAGACCAGTTTCAAAAATATTGCTAATACTTCTGCCCTCATTTGCTTTAACAATTGCTGAAAATCTTCCCAGAAGCGTGACTGGGATAGCAATGTGCTGCAGAAGGCTGAAAGCCTGGAGAACCCAAGACCCCTCTGGATCACTGCCCTTCTCTGGTATCTACCTGTCATGAATCAAAACCAAGCAAAGCCTGACTTGCCTGTCAGAACAAGGGCTCTGTGGAAAAAAAAAAAAAAAAAATCAGCTGCACACCTACAGCAGCCTTTTAGGCCTTCAAGTTAAGACATTTACTGTCTTGATTTTGTGGTGCAGCCCAGCCTGGCAATGCTGTCATGATTCTGCTATTGGGAAATGAAGAACAACATTACCCTCCTCTACTGATTCCCCTTAAATTTTCTTCTGCAGTTCTGTATACACAGGGGAGCAACAGGGCAGAACAATTGATTCCTTTAAAAATGAGGGAGCATCCAAGGATGCTTTCAAGTACCACGCTGCAGAGCTGCAGGATCTATGTGTCAGCTACCTTCCCAGCTTTCACATCAGGGTGCCCAGCTCAGCTTGTGGTCCACATGCATGAACACGCTACCCTCATTCTTGACAGGATAAAACTTCTGAAATCCCAGATCCCAACATGCCACACTCTAGCTTGGCTAGTGCAATCACTACAGAAACTCATTTGCACCTTTATTTTCCTCCCTTTATTTCCAATCAGATACATACAGGGAACAACTGGAGTGACATGAATCTAATCAGAGGCTGATGCCACATCAGAAATCCCATCTCTTCCAGTCCCAACAAGCTCTCCCCTGAAACAAAACCTCTTGTGATGGCTTTGAGAACTCCTGTGTATATTGTGTTCCCAGCAGGGTTTCTCAATGGGCTCAGTAGTCAGAAACTGAGTTTTACTTTACAAAGTACAGATAAAAAATTTTGCCATTTCATCACCCTCCTAGCTCTTAATGGTGTTTTCTGGACTTTTTCCCTATCAAAACCAACTCTGTATTGAGGGATTCCCGGCAGAGAAATCTTAATTCTCCAACAACACAGAGCCTACATGGCCTAGAAGTCTCTGCACTTAATATTTCGTCCCTGCTGTGCACAAGCAGAGCCCAGTAGGTGTTGGCTGGGGGGAGCCAGGCAACCTCTGCTAATCCCCTGCTCTCCTTTCAGGCATACAAGTCTGACCTGACAATCACCTCCTGACCTGCACCTGAATGATGCCACAGGCAAGAATAAGGAGGTGCTGGAAGGGCTGGAACCCCCTGGCCCCAGCAAGCAGATGGCAGGGGCAGCAGGGTGGGCAGGCCTGCCAGTGCCAGAGAACCAGCCAGCCTTGCCTGGTGCTCCAGAGGAAGAGGGGCACTGCACACCTCTGGCGGGCAGCCCAAACAGAGGCTCTGGCACAAGAGGAAAATCCAGCCCTCCTCAAGTTGTTGACCAGGAGACACCAACAGAGACCCCAATGCAAGAGGAAAACTCAGCTTCCCCTCAATTCATCGAGCAGGAGTCACAGACCGAGGCCCTGGCGCCAGGTGCTGCAGTGAAGCCCTTCCACATGCGGTCTCTGAGGAGAGGGCTGGGAAGGGCAGGCTACGGCGAAGGGCACTGGCCCACAGAGTGGCCATGGGGTGACACCTATATCTCACAGGAGCTCTGGCACATCTGGCAGAGGCAGAGAGCTCCCTGAGTCCAAACCAAACCCTCCATCATGTTCCACTGCCCAGGCTGCAGCAGGCATCTCCACATTCTCCCCATGGGATAAAAGCATGACCCAAGAGCAGGCCAAGAGGGACCTTCAACTTGGAAAATCCAGTTGTCACTACTAATCCTAGCCCAGGCTGCAAAACTTACTACTCCTAAATGCTAAGTCCTGTTTCTGAAATGGACTAAAAGATACATGGCCTCCAATCCCCACCTTACAGACCGATGTTTAAGAAGTTTTATCAAGCTTCCTGAGGCTGCATTCAAGCATCTTTCCAGCTTGGGGCCATCTTGTGCATGCACAGATGAGTTCTGCCAAGCACTAAAGGCCTCTCTCTCCCTACAGCAACAACTTGGCTGTCCGTTCTCTAGCTGGCTGATGGCAGCACCTGGATGCTGTCCAAAGGCAGTAAGTTTCTTGCAGCCGAGTATGTTTAGTCCCTCTCCTAGGGCATGCTCTCCATTACACAGCTATTGTTTATGACCCCAATTATCTCCCAGAAACTGGTCTTTGCCTGCAGTTAATAACCAAGGCTAAATGATCAAGTGTTAGGGCTCAGGCAAACTGGTTGTTAACTTCTCTTGTCGACCAAGTTCAGAGTCTTTTACTGCTATTAGAAACTCAGATTAATGATGCATAACAGAAATGAACTCTCCTGTGACACAGCTAGGTGAGGTTAGGAGAGGGGGGAAAAAAATCACTCCTTTAATGTGGAGGTATCAGCTGAGCAGAGAGGAGATGAGCCCTCCTTTAACTCTCTTCTCAGCCTCCCTGATGTGTGGGAGACAAATATCAAAGAATATCCTAATTTGGGATCTGGATCATGTGGGCACATCTGTAAATGAAATGGGCTCCCTGACCAGAGAATGCTTTCAGAAACATCTATTAGGTTTCCATAGCAAGGTTTTGGTAGCAGGGGAGCTACAGGGGTAGCTTCTGTAAGATGCTGCCAAAAGTGTCCCTCGTGTCTGACACAGCCAATGCCAGCCATCTACAACATAGATCCACCACTGGCCAAGGCCAAGCCCATCAGCAATGGCGGTAGTGCCTTCATGATAACACATTTAAGAAGGGAAAAAAATTATTGCACAGAAGTACTTGTGGCCAAAGAAGACAGAAGTGAGAATATGTGAGAGAAACAACTCCACAGACACCAAGGTCAGTGCAGAAGGAGGGGCAGGAGGTGCTCCAGGAACCAAAGCTATAGCCTGTGGTGCAGACCATGGTGAGGCAGCTGTGTCCCTGCAGCCCATGGAGCTCAACAGGAGTGCAGAGATATTCCTGCAGCCCCAGAGGATCCCATGCTGGAGCACGTAGATGCCCAAACAAGGCTGTGACCTGGTGGGAAGCCCAGGCTGGAGCAGGCTCCTGGCAGGACTTTTGGACCCATGGAGAGAGGAGCCCCTGCTGGAGCAGGTTTGCTGGTTGGACCTGTGGCCCTGTGGCAGATCCAGGTTGGACTCTGTTCCTGAAGGACTGCAACTCATGGAAAGGGACACACACTGGAGCAGTCTGGAAAGAACTGTGGTCTGTGGGAAGGACTCATGTGGAAGAAGTTTGTGGAGAACTGTCTCCTGTGGGTGAGACCCCACACTGGAGCAGGGGAAGGAGTCTTTCCCCTGAGGAGGAAATAGTGGTGAAACTACATGTGATGAACTGAGCATAACCCCCATTCCTGTCTCCCTGCGTCTCTGAGGGGGAGGAGTTAGAAAACTGGGAATAAAGTTAAGCATGAGAAGGAGGGAGGGGTGAAGGCAAAGTGTTTTTAAGATTTGTTTTACTTCTCATTATCCTACTCTGAGTTTGCTTTGTAATAAATTCAATAATCTCTGCAAGTTGCATCTGCTTTGCTTGTGATGGTAATTGGTGAGTGATCTCTCCCCATCCTTATCTCAACTCATGAGTTTTCATTAGATTTTCTCTCCCCTGTCCAGTTGAGGAGTGGAGTGAGAGTGACTTTGGTGGGCACTTGGCATCCAGCCAGGGTCAAACCACCACAAAGGACCTCTCCCAAACAGTAATTCCTACTCTAACAGTTCAGATTTCCAAGAGTTAACAAGAGCAGGTGAATTCTGCAAACCCCGTCAGGGCAGAAAAAGACCACCTCACTTCAGAAAGAAAGGCTATATAGAACCAACATGCACAGAAATGAATCTCAGATTTCAAAGGAAGATCTACACCCAGCAACAGACATATTGTCAGCCTTTCCCAGCCTACTCCTCACTGGCTCATCTGTAAAGCAGCCCGCTAAAAACTCCTCAGAAAATAGTAGTTTCAATCCAGAAAATGCTGATGCTGAATCCCTTTCACAGATCTCTGTCTTCTGAACACTAATGGGAGACCACCACCCTTGTGCTTACAGGGGCCACTTGGTATCTAACAGGACATCATTTTCTCAAGAGGTTCACCAACTTCGACCCATAAAGTACAGAAGCCTGACTTTGGGGAATTATCACTATGTCCTTGGCAGTCGGTTTGTCCCAATCCATACAGAGAAACTCCAAGAGCACCAGAAAAATAAACCCAGGCAGTGAAGCTGTGCAACCCTGGGGTCTGAGACAAATGGACAATGACACAGGAAGAGGAAGGGTAGCTAGAACAAGCATAAGGATTCATGTTTGGATATACATTACAGTGGCAGTTGATGCCTACAAATGACTTTGGATGTGATGAGCTCACTGCCTGGATCTTGGAGTATGACTATCTCCTCCTGCCACCACAGATATGCAGGGAATGGGAAAAGAAAAGGTGTTGAAAGGTCTTCTGCAGCCAACCTCTCCTGCTCAGATACCTGCCCCTCCAGCTCTCTTCTGGGATGGCTGATACTCTAGACCTCTTCTTTTCAAAATCTGCCATATACTGTCCAAAAGACATTTATTCCCCTACCACTCCATGCATCAGCTGGGAAAAGGCAGACAAGGAAGGAAAACTGGGAATAAAACAGGGCACTTTTCCCTGTCTGATCAACTACTGGATGATAGAAGGCCACAGACATGTGTCACCATGTGTACCAGCTAGGAAAAGATGGATGCCACTGCTACCAGTAGATGGTGAAGGAAACACAGTGATAGAGGAAGAAACCGATTTTCTGGTGGTGTGAAGAGGATGCAAGGATCATCCTGCACTTACAGAGCAGCACTCAAAGCATGCAACATTTCTTGCAAAAGTTTGGCAGTGCCTTTTCTGTCCTGCCCAATCCATTCCCAGCCACAACCATGAGAACACAGTGACACTTACTGATGAAAATGGAGTGCTCTTTATTGTGCTCAGGCTGCCATCAAGGGAGAAGCTCTGTCATTAGACACATCAGCACTCAACTGCCCCGTAAAGACATCAGAAGTGCAACTGGAAGAAGCATGAACAAACGCTTGTGGTGTGAAGCCATGCCTGTAAGACAACAGCCAACAGCTAGGGAGCCTGTGGGCTGGCATGCTCCCGAGGGGAACTGAGTGGCTGCTGAGTCCTCAGCTACCGTCCTCCACTAGGACCTAGCAAGAGCAACCTGGCCACCACTCCTTGAGACTGCTCAGGCAGCTTTAAAAACACACTCTTTCATCTTTATGCACGGATTTACTTATTCATGTATTCTCAACAGAAGCACCAACGGCCATAATTGGATCCATTACTGGGTTATTAGAGCTCTCAGTCACTGCCTCTGCAGCTTCGCATGGTGCTGGGGGAATGCACAGGAAGAACAAACAGGGCAGAGGCACGGCCAGTGGCAGAGGCTTTAAAAATCCATTAAGTTGTTGCTGTGGCAACTAAAACAAAATTTCTGGCAGGAGCTACTATATGTGGAGAACTGTAAACTTCTCCATTTGTGGAAAACATTGGTCATGTCTCTGAAAGGGAGGTGGAGGAAAGACAGAAAGAATGGCTCTTTTCAGAGCCTGTTACAGCAAGAGCCAAAAATGGTCTGCTTACAAATTTATTCTTATGGCAAGCCCTGATGATGGTTGGATTCTACATACCAGAGCTTCCCAGGAGCCAGTGCACCGAGACAGAGCTGGCATGCTTGGAGGAGCACTTCTAGGTATTCAGTCCAGCTGGTCTTGAATGCCAGGAAAGCCACTGAGCTGCAGCACAGACACAGCACTGCAGTCCACTCACTTCTACTTTCACCTTCCTCCTCTACCCCACAACCTGTCCAATGGAAAATTGAAGTATGTCTGGGAATTAGTTTTCATTAAGACGATAGATTCTGGAACACCAAAGTTTCCATCCGTAAACATTAGGAAATGAAAAAGTAGTTGTTAGGTCTGGAAAAACTAAAATCTGTCTAGAAAGGCTGTTCCTGGTCTCAGAAAACACCACAAGTTTTCAAGAGTGGTCAGCAAGGCAGTAACCACCTGGATAAAATGTCACATATCCTAAAAAACTTCAGAAGGTGTCCACTGCTTCAACATCACAACAGGGGCTGCAAATTTTCAGGTTCAGCATCTTAAGTTCACATTTAATTACAATGTAGGACCTGGAAAAGCAGAATTAGTGTTGATTTAATGCTGACTGGTTTACGCTAAACAAGCTGTGCTGTGCCACCTGTTTCATTTTCTGGGACACCCCCCAGATCATGTCTGAACCTGCTTAGCTAACACATACCAATAACCCCATACCCAGCCATTCCTGTTCAAGGATCATGGTTCATCAGTTTGTTACTTATGAAGTAACTCATTCAGTTTGGAAATTCAGAACAGCACACATTCCTGATGTGTAACTCTGAATTCTCTCAAGTTTAGTGTATAGGTTGGAGCTACCAAATGGGCACTTTGCAAAAAGATTCAAGAGTGACAGTGGATGCTGCCAGTAGAAGATTTGCCTACTGAGATATACTGTATGGGCAAAATGACTGATGACAATATCCCGCTTTTCTCTGGAGTCAGCAACTACTACAAAGACTATTGGAAGTTAGACGCACTCAGTGGGATTGATTTCCACTGTGAAAGGAGGAGCACAGGGAATGGTAGGACAATGATATGGGGACTGGTAAGTCAGCACAGGGAAGTGGTGTCCAAGCAGCCCCATTGTAATGCCACCAGTCTCCTCTCCTCTGTCCCCTGATGCCATAGAGGCTCACAGCTTCCTGACCCTGGCTCTTATGGCTCATATGACTTCACTGCATTAATGACCTCAGTGAGAATTTTTTAAGCTGATTGACAGAAACCTGGAAAAAAAACACCTAGGAGCTATGAAATTGCACCATTGCCAAAGGGGAGCTTAATGCAGGGCAGGAAAGAGGGACTGGCTAAAGGCACAGGAGGTCTTTAAATAGACACCCTAGGTCTGGTCTGCACAGCATTAAGGATTGTGCTGAGTCTCTGGGGTCAAGGTAAGAAATGAATACTTACAAAGCTCAGTGAGGCTTATGCTTACAATACAGCACTAATTACCCTGTTAATCAAAAGCAAAAACCCTTCAGTTTTGCAAATCCAGCCAGCAAAAGGCTGCAGATCCACAGCTCAGACACTTAACCCCCAACTGCCCTATATGCTAGAAAGCAAATGAATAGGAAGGTTTGAAAAGCTTTGAAATTTTACTCCATTCTACCTCCTTAAAACCTTCTGCCTTCATTTCTACCTTACACCACTTGGAAAAGAAATTGTTAGCAAAGAGGTTTAGATAAAAAAAATATAGGATGCTACCTCTCTGTAGCTTTTAACATCTTAAATCTGTAGTATATGAATGTTGTTTGTCTAGACAAAAATCTTTTGTTGGCACAAACGTCCCCCTCAATCCATACTTCTGTCATGCACTGAAGTGTATGTCATATATCAAAACCTTACATATTTTATTCTGGTCAATGGAGTTCATGGTGTTGTTACTTTTAGTGAACAACAGAATTTTCTTCACTGCAAACTACTTCTTTTAAAGTAGCTTGCTACTTTGAGACACACAGACTTGGGCTTAAATGCTGCATTAAGGGAGGAACAAAATCAGTCTATCAAACAAGAGAAAGGTAGACCACACACAGATCACTTCTCAATTTCCAGAGCCACTGATGCGATGAGGATATATGTTGCTTGAGAACGGGCTTGTCACTGGCTTTGGGTGGTGAAAGATCAGCAGCAGTTAAGGTTGGCTGGGAAATTTTCACTGTGTACAAATGACAATTCGAGTCTTGATGTTAGAGCTGTTAACACCTGTATCTAAGCATTTCCCAAATTAGAAGCAGTCCTAGGCCTTGAAAAAAAGAGCCTGCTATCACAGATTAGGACCCCATTATTGCTAATTAGATAAATACAAGTTTTACTCTGAATTCATAATTTTGAGGGCAGACCCTCATTTGTTTAGAACTTCTTTTTAATTATGAAGAATTAAGTAGTAGAAATTATAGTGAAGCACATAAGCTACACACATGATGTTTCTGATTCTGGAAATATCAAATTTGGAAAATGCTTTTTTCCAGCTGATCTTCCCATATGCAAATATAAAACCACAGGATAATAATTTTTAGTCCACCGAGGTCGGGTATGGTAGTGGAGGTGCCACAGCTAAGTCCATTTTTTTGTTCTTATAAAAGTAACCAAATCCTACCTTAGAAACAGTTAGGTTATTTGCCCTAGTATTCTTACTTGGATATCTAAATATCATACCTTTTTTTTTTTTTTCTTAGAAACTTAATTTGCAGCCTAAATTTATTCATGGGCCATTTATAGCCATTTCCTCTTGTGGCAATGTTGTCTTTTAGTTTAAATTGCTGTTCTCCCTCCCTGGTGTTTACTGCTCTGACGTATTTATAGAGAGCATTAATATCTCCTCTGAGCCTCTGTTTTGCTGGATTAAACAAGCCAAACTCTTCTAGTTCTCATACATACAATGGATTCTCCATTGCTCCCCTCATCCCAGAAGCCTTTCCCTCTATCCATATGGCAGTCTAACGTCGATTTCCTTTGACATGGGTGTTTGGTAGTGTGCAGAGAATTGACAAAACCAGGATACTGCCTTCTCCCTAAAAGGGACAGCTTGCCTTATACAACCTAGGATTGCATTTGGTTTTCAGTATATTGATAGAGTATAAGAATTTCTTTCATTAACTAACATACTCTAACGTCTAACCCTTCTCTTCCCTCAACCCCCTAATGAGCTCTCAGCTTATACCACACTTCTTGTTACCAGTCCTTATGTTATAGTCTTTTTTTTTCTGGTACTGTTAAAAAATGTTACATTTCTATTACATTTGCCATTAGCATCAGTTTTGGCTGTATGACATCCAAGCATTAGTCTCAGTAATAGCAATATTCTAATTGCTTTGTATCATGCTTTTTCATATATCCACAGCCAACGGAAAATCTGTGCTGGGATCTAGAAACGGCACAAGTCATCCCAGGAAAGTACCTGCTCCAGCCTAGGAAGAGAATTGGTTTTCCTCCAGCTCCATCCTCCATCAACTGAGAAAACCACCATTTTATCAGCATGTGATCTCCTCTAGATATGGGCACAAACTGCATTTTGCTGCTCCCTGAGATTCCAAACCCTCTTACAAACATACTGAATCATGGCAGTGCAATTGGAGACCTTGAGAAGAAGCCCAGGTGATGTTTTTGCATCAGTCTGGTTGCAAAGACAGAAGACAGAACTGCCCTGTCCAACAGTGTTTACAGGGCTACCTTCCTGTTCCAACTCCATAGGCAGAGAAAACCACTGAAAGAAGATCAAGCACGGCTTTCTTGGTCCTCAAAGCTCTTGCAGCTTTTCATTTTGTGAACCCGTTGAGGGCTAGGCTTTTCACAATCTCCTCCTTAAAATATCTGTTGTTTGCTTTTGGATGGTGGGAATAGAAGCTGCTTTCTTCTCCAGCTACCGTATCTGAGGCATTTGCAGCCTTGTGCTACAGAACGACTTTCCTCCCTTAATTACCTCTCATATCTCCACTTCTACTTTACTTGTTTTGTTGAATTGAAATTCTTGAGGGCAGCATGGCATTGTGACTACAGCACTCATCAGAGCCTGCAGGATGCAACTCTGAAGTACAGCAATGGTAGTAACATTCTTTCAGATCACTCAGCCTTGCTACCACAACAAAAGGCATGTGGAAATGCTTATCAATAACATTGATTACAACCCAGATGCTTCGGCTGGCTATGTATTCTCTAGTGCTCAAGAAAGCTGCATGAGAGTGATAGTCTTGCTCTAGCAGGACTCAAGTTGTTTTAGATGACTTTGGCCCAGAAGCAAATTGGTTTAATTAATACTCTATCCATATGGGGCTGTAAGCTGAAGAGCAGATGAAGCTCTTGTGAGAAGGGAAGAGAACAGAAAAGCCTGGTCCTGAGATGGCTGTTTCCAAACCTGTTTACTTAACTATTAGCAAGGGTGGCTTCTCTTTAATTTATTTACATAGAATGTTTCTGTAACCATCTGCTCTTAAGCTAAACGAAAAATTATCATCTTTCTCCTGCTGCTGCGGAGACTCCCTTGGATGTTCTTAATAATACAAAAAAATCTATCATTTTAATGCAGACAGCTTGGCTAATAAAAATGATCTGTACCATTAGTAATTATGCCACAAATACAATGCAAACAAGCAGCCTTTCCCTGAAGAGGCCAAGCATAAAACACCTCTCCCACCACCAGGGGCCAGAGACGATGGCGCAGCTGCGGCACTTGGCTTCTCAATTCTCTACCACCAAAGGGCAGAAAAAAGAAGAGGGCAGTTTATTGAAGTTGCCATTACTCACTTCTTTAACAAGCTTTATGTGCTTCAGTCAAACCTGCCCAGGCCCCATTTTCTTAGGGAGTTTGACTATTAATACAGAGCCATATTCCTGAAGAGGGCTATGTTGGTGTCCCAGCTTCTACAGCTCTCACAGTGTCAGAACCCTTTATGGCTCTGATGTATCTACCTTTGCAGTGAAGTGAGCTGATGCAGCTGGCCCCAGGTAACAGATGGGAAACTGAGGCAGAAAGAAAGAAACAGCAAAGACGATGAAAGAAAGCAGCTAAGCAAGAAAGTTAATTCAAGCCTTGAAACCATTACTGAGCAATTGACAACATCCCTTAGGCAGGGCCTACTTTAACAAGCCCCACCACGGGCAGTTTACTAATAAATGGAAGGGCACTACTACAGTGGGCACTACTGGTCCATGTGTTGCCTGATACCACTTCAGTGTGGCCAGTGCCAGAGTAGCAGGCATGACACCTAGCTGCTGTTTCTCACTGACTGCTGCTTGCTTCTACAAATGGCAGCATATCACTTAAGCTTCACGAGTCAGTTTTCTCCCCCAAAAGCAGCAATAAAATGTTTAGAGATTCAGGTTTGAATGAAAGAAAAACAAACTAAAACAGCAGAGGATGAAATGCTGTTTTCTTTAAATAAGTGCTAAGAGAAAAGGAGTGAGATTACACCTCAAATTATATCAATAAAATATGAACATACCTCTTTACTAAATAATTCAATTGATAAAGAAATGTGTGTAAAGAAATATAATCAATGTCTTGGGGATTTCAGACACTTCTGTAGAGAGATGAACATTCTAAGAAATGAAATGCGAACAAATTGGAAGGTCAGTACATGCCCTGAATTCCTGCATCCCAGAGGTCTGGCACCTCCCATGTGCTGCATGAAGAAATGGGAGTGGCACTGGAGGCTGGACAGGGGGCTGCTGAAAGGTCGCTCATGGGAGCACACTCAAACAAGCAAAAGATTTAATCATAACTGTCTGTTGAGCCTAATTTCCTCTGCTTCTGTGTCTCAGTCCATAAAATGGGGCTAGGGGAAGGTCTGCCTAGATACTGGGATGGGTCATATCTGCATTTCATTTCAAAAGCTGAAGGTGCACAAAGGAGGGCACTTCTTTGCTAGGCAGGCAATAAAAGTGAACTACAATGGATGATAACAGGCAGGCGTTAACTGACTCCTCTGTGAAAGTACTGCAGAGAAGCATCAAAGTTGGTGCATCACAGGACAGACCATGCAAAAACACAACCAGCAATTTCCTGAGCTACAGCAGAGGAAGCAATCCATGCAGAGAGACAGCTGTGGCTGTGAGCCAGTCCAAGAACTGCAGGGAAATGTAGGAGCTGTACCAGCTGATGTTCTATACTGAGGTTAGAGATGCAGAGAGATCATTGAACTGGATGGTATCTCACCCATGAAGGGGATTATAAAGAATACACTGAGCTACTTTTAAAAACAATTCTTTGAAGAGCTGAAGAGCAGATCTTGGCTTGGTTAGGGCTGCTAGGGAAGACTGACAACTGGTGCATAGGGATCAGCTACTTTAGTTGCACTCATACCTACACAGAGGCTGCAAGCTGCAGAGCTGAAATGGGCTCAGGGAAGCTATCAAATTCCCGAGCCCCATTCCCAAATCTATCAGGGTTTGTGAGTGACAAGCTGCAGGCAGAAGCAAAGTGAAAGGGAGGCCATTGTGCTATACCAGATAGCAGTCACTCACTCCCCCACCTCATCACCATTTTCACCTTGTATTGTTTCAAGGCCTATTAATATTCATAAGAACCGTTTTATTGTGTTTGCACTTTTCTATCGTGCTTGCAGGCCTGATCCCTTCTTGCTGTAATAGGATGCAAACCTCATGAAATCAGATCTTATTAGCCAAACTCCATCAGACGCCCTCAGCAACACAGTACCTCAGTCCCCACTCTTGCTAAAGTGAAAGGGAAACCTTTCACGGTGTTGACATATGTAGAACTCTTAATCTAATACGACATTTCAATCTGAAGAGCAGAAATGAATAGGAGTAAAACACAGTGCAGGGAATGCCACTAAATGCTGCTGAGTCAAGCCCCACAGCATCGCAGCCAAAAGATGCAGAAGTCCTTAGAAAAAACTTTCTGATCTTGGCTTGCAATAAACCTGATTGAACAAAGGTGCTGGTTCATTAACACCTTTATCTCACTGACAGAAGACTGCTGACTTACCCGCAAATGAATTCCTCCAAACTGTCTTACAGCACAAATCTCTTGGCCTTCTCCCATTTGATAGTGATTCTATCCTGGTGTACAACCTCACCTCTGGGGACTTTGTACTGAGAAAACTGGAGGGAATCAGCAAGAAAAGGCAGTGCTGAGAAGTGGTGATCTTACCCATCATCTCTGCTCCCTGCCCATCCTCAGCTTTAAAACTACTGACTTAACCAACATGCATCAATTTTCAACTCCTGGTCTTGCAGAGGTGAGAGAGGAGGACGAGATCAGAGCCTGCAGTGCAGCACCAATGAGGATGGCTCTGCACTTCTAGGACATGTGCCTCACGTCCTGCCTTATGTCTGCTCCACACCAGTGACAACAATGCCATAGATTGACTTTTCCAGACCCCAGGTGAAGTCTGTGCCTCTGGCAGGAAGAAAAATCTTTCCTGGAGACAGAAAGTGAACAGATTTTGTAAGTCAGTGAGTGAAAACAAATACAAAATGTAGAGGGTCACATTGCCACTCAGTCAGTTTCCTAAATAGAACAGTACATTAACACAATCATTTCCAAAGAATTTCCAGCTGCAATAGTGTCTTGGATTGATGATATGATAATCCTTTATCCCCTATCGTTGGCTTATATGCCCAAGAAAGAAAAAAAATGTGTGGTCCTGTCCCTTTAACTGCACCCAGCCGCGGAGAGAAACGCGGGTTTTTTTGAAAACATTTTCCCCAAGCCTGCTCCGGGGGGGTTGTGTGGGGTGGTGTGGGGGGGTGGGTGGTTGTTGTTTTTTTTTTTTTTTTGTTTGGTTTTTGTTGTTTGGGGGGGGGGGGGGGTTGGGGTGGGGGTGGGGGGGGGGGGGGTGGTTGGGGTTTTTTGGTTGTTGTTTTTGTTTTTTTTGTGTTGTGGGTTGGTGGTTTTGTTTTGTTTTTTTTTTTTTGGGTTTGTTGTGGGTGGGGGGGGGGTGTGGGGTTGTTGGGGGGGGTCTTTTTGGGAATAGCTAACAAGGACCTCAATAGGAGGCTCTTACTCACTAAATAAGAGCTGCTCAGATCTTGACCCTGAACTGCCCAAATCCTTTCTGCTTAATTCATGACATTCACACTGGATCAACAATAACTGATAGCAATTTAAAGGAAAATTGCTGACCTAATACTCTGGACACTTTGCCAGTCAGGGTTGATACAGAATGGTTCTGTGGTGTATATCTCCCACTCTCAATACATGGGAGCATGAGCTCTTGCCAAAGATCACATCTTATTCTTGGCAGATGGTTAAGAAAATGAGTCTAGGCCCATATGGATCCAAATTGCTGACAGCAGAGCTGGGATTCAGTCATAGCCTTTCTTGTGGTGGAGGGGTAAAAAGCTCTCTCAAATAAGCCACATTACCAAAAGGCCCCAAGTGCAAGAGCTCAGGAGTATCTTCTCTTTAGTAATTTCTAGTTACAGGCTTTAAAACATAATTTTTAAAAATCTGTTTTGTGAACAGCAAAGGAAAGGAGAAATCTGTTGCTATTATTAGCTATTCAAACTCACAGCAAGGAAATAGAGCCATACTGTAAGACCGTTATCTCTAGATACATGGATTCCTCCAAGTGTATTTGAGAGGATTAAGGGGAACTGGTACTGTGACCAAAGGATAGTTGTTAAGTTTCAAAAAAATACTCAGATATTTAGATTTTCAAATTTCTGTAAAAGGTATGTACTCTAATTTATAGCCAGTTGAGATTTTCAAATTTCTGTAAAAGGTATGTACTCTAATTTATAGCCAGTTGAAACTGCAAAAGTTAGCCAGACAAGAGTGGATTATTGTATCAACTGAGGGTTTGTACAAGGGTACCACCCCAATTCAGCAGCCCAATGTATAAGGTTAGGAGGGACAGGGAATTCTGATACATAAAACAGTTTTAGGAACACTGTTCATCTCAGCTTAATTGCCACTTTCTCTGAATCATGATATCTCTGATTAATTTACAGACCTCAAAAAAGGTTTTTCTAAAACATGGGAACAGGTTCTCCATAGGAATAGGTTCTTGGAGCAGAATTACAGGATACTGCAGCAGCTGCTACCTCAAGGTTGTATGTGCAGCACAATGAAATCATCATCCCAGCAGAGCATGATAAAGAACGTCCTCTGGATCCCAGATATCTTAAACAAATGCAAGCTTTCCCAAACCTTTCAATCAGTGTCACAGATACACAAAACCGCCCCTCAATACCATGTGGCTGTCGCTATTTGTGTAGTGCCTGGAGAGAAAGATGAGTTGTGCTTCCCTGTTGCATTCAACTAAAACTTTAAGAAACCTGTTCCTCAAGCTGTGCCAACATCATTTAGCCTGTTGGTGTGCAAACAAGGAGGTAAACAACAACAACCACAAAAAAATCGTGTTAATTTCAAGCTCCATTAGAAATGCAGGATTTGGCAGCAAGAAAAATCAATGTTTGTCCAGTGGAAAAAAAATAAACCGCCAGCACTGATAGGGACAAAGGGCTGTTTTTAAGAGGATGTAAAAATCTTGCTGCTCAATATCCTCTGAGCTGGGGAAAAATTATTTTCTTATCACAGAGACGATTTGATTCTGACACAGAGAGTATTTTCATGAGAATCATTCAGTCCCAGATACTGTCTGGCAGTGTTTTCCTTTTTTATACATCTGATCATCCTCCCTGGCCTCATTTAGGGAAGCAACATTTTAATTTCTGAAAAATAGCAGGTCCCTATTAGGCCCACAGTTTGTTCATCCTTAGGAAAAATCACAGTCATTTGCTGCCATGACTATGTTAATTTGTTTAAGTGCAGCAAAACTCAAAAGCTCTGGGCCCTCCCAAAGCACCAGTGTGCATTAGGCTAAACTGCAGTCTACCTCATGTACGAATTCACCAAACATCAGGGCTTCTGCCTGATGGGAAAATCCCAAGACTTGCACTCCCCAGCAGCTCACACAGCATGTGTGCTTGGGGCCAGACCCTGCCCTTGGCTATGCAAACCTAGGAGGACTCTCTCCCTTTTAATGGGCTCTGCATGACCAGGAGCCTGCCCCCGTGGCAGAACTCCACTCTGTGGAGTTGCTTGGAGCATGGTGACTGATCCACCCCCTGCAGCTGCCATCTTGAGCACTTATTTTTCCTTACATTAGCACTAAAATAACCTACTCTGGGAAAAAAAAAAAAAAAAAGACAGGCAAGCCAGAAAGCCTAAACTACTCTGTTTAAAATAAAATAGATATCATTTTTCTACTCTTTGCTGGACATTATTAGTTCCCTGTTGGCACAGTCCAGCACGGACAAAGAGACAACTATATATTACATGAGGAGGCTGCAGCTAGAGAAAGTATGTAATATCAGCTGTATTCTCCTGTCACTGTCTGGAAGTTAAACATTCCTTGCCTGCAGTTATTCCTACAGGAGTGTGAAGACTGAAGTTCATCCAGAGATGAAATCTGGCTGTTCTGCTCAGCAGTCCTAAACCAAAGAGAGACCTCACTGCCAAAAAGCAAGAAATGATTCCCCTTTGTTCTCTACAGATTGTCTGTCTTCACTGTCAAGAATGAAAAATATCCCAGAGAAGATCCATTTAGCAAAGACTACACATTAAACGACCCATACCAGGGAGGGCTAATATCATCCTCTGGCAAGTGCACCTTAATTTCTATGAGAAGTATCACATCGTGTGTCAGCTTTCAACACCCGAAAGATCTCAAAGTAAAGTGGAACTTGTGGAAATCAGAGCCAAGATCAAAATGAAATGCACCAAACACTTTGAGTTAAAGCTCATCTCTAAGTGTTGGAGAGTTTCTCACCTTGTTTCTCAGTTATGAGGAGGAATTCTGCTACTATGGAAAAGGCCAACACCTGACAGTGAAATGCATAAGCCAAATCAGAATGGCTCATTTCCAGATTTAATGTACAGCACTGGCATGTGTAAGCTTCCCCCCCACTTGCAAAGTTAACTAGCTGCTTTGCAGCTTGACTTCCTGCATGTTTCTAAATGAGTTATAGTAAAAGTGAAGATGCTCAGTCTCCAATGTAGACAAATCCTACTGGGATATCGAGGAGAAAGCATACGCTAACACATGCGAGGGATCCACTAAAGTCTCAGATTGTATCAATAAGTAAACAGGCAGCTTTGCAACTCTTACCAGCAGATAAGGACGATGAACACTTCAACAGGAATACAGCATCTGTTACGCACCATCAACTAAAGAAAAGACTAGGCAGTTCTGCTGAGGGACAGCACGGTCAGTAGCTGAAGAGATTCAACAGCTCTTGCTTCAGAGGACAAGTCATGTGTCAATTCATTCATGAATTCAGACACCAATTTAGGCTAAGTCTGTCTTTAATTTATAACCTTCTCCATTTTGACAGCCCTCTGGGACTGTTAATTCATTTGGTGTCTGTAGAATATGTATCAAAGGAGGGAAAAAAACAGCCCAAATATATTACCCAGGCAGCAAAGTGGAGAGAAGACACCTTTGGTAGGAAGGTTTTTTTCTTTTCTCCCCAATGAAAGGGCTTACTTTTCTTTAAACTAAAATAGTTAGATGTAAGGTTCAAAGGTGATTTTTCATTATAAAGCTCTATTTCCAACCCAACAATTCCTCAAAAGATTAACCTCTCATATTCAAATTTCACAGGCCTGCACTCTCTTCAAAGACACTCGTTTCTTGGGACACTTGATCAAATTGCTTCTGACCTTTTCTAGTGTGCTAAGAAGCAATGAGGAAAGCAAGAGGGAGAAGGATGGTAGGGGAGGGACATGCAGAATAGGAAAAACTCTCATAGAAGAAGAATTCTTGTTAGCCTATTCTTGAACAGCTCCACAATCAAAAGGTTTTGAAGTAGACATTGGCATGGAAATATTTCTTCCTGAAGGATTTCAAAGAATAATCCTGGAAGGGTTCCTTGGGCATGGCCGGACTCCAGTGGGAATTAGTTTTCATTTGACCCAATTATACATGTTTGAAAAGCACATGCTGAGTATGCCTGTGGGGTTTTCTGTTAAGCTCATTAAAAGTTGATTTTGTCCTGCACCAAGTGCTCTACCTCAGTCCTGAAAAATGCTTCCTAAAACCGTAAGACTCATAAAAGTCCATACGATACTGCATATTCCTTAAAATTATGCAGGTGCCTTTGTGCTTTGCTGGATTAGACTTGACCTGTGGTTTTCCATTAATTCAACCTTTGGTCCCAGAATAGCTTTCTAACAGAGATCCTGATCTCTCCAAAATTTTGCAAATGTAGCATTTTGCAAACATTTGCAAATATTAAGTTATCAAGTTATCTTAACAAACTTTGCAGACCCATGCAAAATAATCCAGAGCTGGTCCCAGGCTATATAATGATGATGATGATGATGATGACAATAGTACCACCCCAACTGTCTTGAAACAGATGTATTATGAAAAAAAAAATTAACTGAAAGATCTGCTGCAACTCAAGCTCAGTATAAAATCCTTCAGCACAGAGAAGACAGAACCACAAACCATTGCCTTGCTCAACAGGAAACATTCTAGTTTGTACAGAAAACAACATGCCCTTTACAGTGCTTTTTAGAAGGAAAAAAAAATGAAAATGAATGGTTGGATTCACAAAACTGGCGGTGCATTTAGTTTTATGCAACAGCTCAGAGGTGAGAGCATTCACTGAGGATAGAAGAAAACATGGCTTAATGGCCCTAAAGATTCAAATTTTTATCATCTACAAACTACTTGCAGAGTACTATATACTTAGGCTACCCTGTTTTTTGGAATGAACTTCTTTTAGCATTTTCTTCTATGGAAAAATAATTAACCATGCAGTGGAGCAAGAAGTGGAATTAAAGCACTCTCCCTGCCAACTCAGCACTCCCACCATCAGTACCTTCACAAGACTGCAAGAAGCACGACTAAGGGCATCGGCCTCAAAACACTCTATAGCTTGTTAGAAAAGGAACTTTCTTAAGGAACAGAAAGCCCTCTGACCAAAAAGGAGGGACTTGCATCTGCATCTCCTATTTTCTCCGTGAGCACTTGAGCTAGAAGTCTTCCACAGATAGCAATTTAATCCTTGCCTCCCCCTTGCTGTTTCTTCACTGAACATTACTAGGAAATAGAGGTTTACATGCGAATATGGTTAAGTAATTACCTCCCCTCCCTCTCTCCAAACATACTTACATTATAAAAAATGTTGCCAAGCTCAACTATGTATGAAAAATAATTGCAGTTAAAAGAACGTAATTTAAATTTTAGTATAAGCAGACTGACCTTAACAGACCACAGACGGACTTTATTTCCCCAGGGGAAGAAGGAATTTGAATCACATGTAGGGTTAATGCAAGACTGTAGATAATTTAGATCCCTATTTATTTATCCTCTTCCCTAAATTACAGCTAAGGAGTACTGCATTCGGCATGTCTATGAACAGTCAAATCAGGTTCATCATTATCTGCCTCAGCTTCAGGAAAGAATATTTCTAATAAGGTTACTTGCAAAATTATTAGTGTAAATGATTTACTGAGAATGTCTGTAAGTGGTCCAATTCAGACACCCCATGACAATTAAAACAGGGGAACACAGCACAGGCAAATTAAAATCCTACAAATGTTTCTAAACTTGCATACAAATTACCATATTCCATTATAATGTATTATTTGAGAACTATTGTCATAGCATTATTAAATATTATATTGTAATGCAAATGCAGCAAAAAGTAGAGACAGGATTTCTCTGCAAAAACTGATGATATGTAATTTCAGAATTTTGCACGCTTTCTCTTGCATCCTTAATGTTCTCCTAGAGGGTACTTTCTCTTCAACTCTGTAGAGTCCTGTACTCTCTATTGATCCATGGTAGGGCACAGCCTATGAAGCGGAAGTTCAATATAAACCACTCACACTGGAACCCTGCAACTCTTGGAAAGCACAATAAATACAGAAACTGCTACTGGACCCCAGACTGCTGCAATAGTAAGAGTTTACAGGCCATCTACTGAGACAGTCTGTAATACATTTTCACATTTTTGTCTGTGGGGGTGGGAGGCAGGGGGAGAAAGCCAAGACTACATGAATGAAACACCAGAGGCCACAAAAACTACTCCTCTGCTAGAAACAACTGCCACTAAAGGAGCAGCCGGAGGAAGAGCAAAGCCGTTGGGGAAATCCACTTGCTACAAGCACCAAAAGGTCCAAATCCTCCGTGAACGATGAAACAGACACACGAATGTTTGATAGAAATATGATTTGAGAAAATAAAACCCCCGCTCAGCTTAGCAATGAAATATGCTGGTTATTTGACCGGTTGGAGGAATAAATCTGCAGCATGAACCAATTACATCCAGACTGTGATGTGAAAAATCTCCCAAAATGGTTCCTGAGGAAGCAACATAACCTTTAACATGAAAAAATTTACTATATGCTGGGACATTGCATTTCAAGGGTCACTGTTGTTGCAGCTTAATTGCTTGCCCTGTAAGTACTGCCCAGGCATTGTGTAACACTGATGTACAATTCTACTCCATGAAGTGAGGTCCTGCCAAGATTAGAGCAATCTTTTAGAAGTTAGCCATTCAATTTCTTCCTCAGGATGCCTTTGAAAGGAATGATGTAAGACCAAACACAAAAATTGGGCATTAAGGAGGGGGAGCAATATGAAAAACGCACTACAACATAAATCCACTCATAGAGAATTTTTTACAGACTTTTGAAAAAAGTTGGATTTTGGTTATTTCTTTGTAAAGGAGTAGCAGAAAGAGAAAGAAACATGAAATGTAGAAGAAAAATGAAGGTTCTTTAATGACATTTGGAAATCAGTGGACAGCAGGCAAACATTCTACCTCTCCCATCAGTTACATGGACCATCAATAGTCTGCACAGTCCTGCCCTTATTCTTTAGTTGTGTGAGCTCAAGGAGGACCTGGTAAGCAAGAGCTAGATAAACAAACAAACCGACGTACTGAAGCCTCCTTGCTAATGCCTTTACTATCTTCAGCATTTTTCTAGTGGTCACTCTGAAGATTTTCTCTCTCTTTGTTCCACCTCCTGCTTCATTTCACCTGTTCCCACTCCATGAAGACCTGCTTACATGAGTACCATGAGCAAATCCTGCCCAATGCCACACCTAAAGGCAGGCAAACAAGGAGCCCTCTTGCCAGTGCAACCACGCAATCCATCACCTTGCACAGCACCTCTCTTCCTCTGGACTTCTGTAAACTTTCTGGAGAAGATATCTTCATTTATTTGTCATGTCCAATACTGAAAGAGAGAATGAGAAGATCTAAAGAGGTGACTCCAGTCTAGCTTCCTGACAGTCACAGAAATAATGAACAGCAGTAAAGCTGATTCATGCCAGGAGATGCAGAGCAGAGGCTCATACAATTATTGTGTAAGCTTAGGTCTGAAGACAAGAATGCAGAACTGTGTCTGCAAAGCACAGGAAGAGCCCTGTGAAACCTGGAGATGAAACCTGTTCACTGTTTTGAAACATGTCCACAGAGGTATTGTCTTGCTCTCAGAAATTACAAAGGAGAAGGAAGCAGGGAAGAAACAGAAACCACATAAAGAAAATCCAGAAGGGGAAAAAAAAATCCCCATAGATGTTTCCTCAGGATTTTAGCAGCTACCGTCTGGTTTGAAATGAAGGGTTTAATTCCATAATTTCACAAGTACGACACATTTTATAAGTAAGAACAGGAAGGGGAGGTAGTTTGGCACCAGGGTAAGGATTTAGGCAAGTATGCTGTTAGTCCATGAGCCAGACAGAATTAACATCTTATGAATGAATCATGCCATACAGACTGACAATCTGACAAAGCTAACCTGAGCTACACCAAGAAATCGAGTCTCTAGAACTACCTAGTCCTTTGTCTTTATCAGTGCCTGTGTCTGGCACCTCTTCATCCCTGACGCAGTTTGTTTATGCAGTTATGGTCTCAGGGCCCACACTGGTGAAGCACGGGTGACAGTCATTTTGAAACAAGCAAAAATCCTGAGGCATGGGCTGTCTGAGCACATTTGCTTGGTGTCTGTGTCAGAGATGGTTGTGCTCTCATAGGAAAGATCCAAAAAGGCATGGGGTCACTGGGGAGTGAAGTATCTGAATAAGAGACAGAGCCAGACAGACGAGCAAAGTCCTTACATTACTGTTTGTCCCTGAATTAAGCCCAGCCTGAGAAGAGGATTCGTGTACTAGGGATTAGATTCACTAGAAGTAAGAACCATTACAGTTCGAGCATTAAAGGGATCAGGCAGCACCTGTGACCAGCACTCGGAGCATATAAATTCTGCATTTCCACGCTTGTGGCACCAGGGGAAAAAACAACGTTATGGCTACAACTGAATCATACTCTTTTGATGATTCACACACAACAACCCTAGGGCACAATAAAAAATTGTGGCTTCCATGGTCTGCTGTCTCTCATAAGGGCTGAAATTTCAGACAGCCATGACTTGAGTTCAGATGCATTGCTAATGCATCACTTGTGCATTGCTGTCAGCATGGGGAGGGGAAGCAGAAGAAAGGGTTTCACATTTGGGCTTTGCGAGATGAAGGCAGAGGAGATATTCTAACACGTGCACCACAGAGCTATACTATATGACAGCACATACAGGTCCCTGGGAAAAAAACACTTCCCCAAACACCTGGAAAAAATGTTGCTCTAAGAACCTTAGCAGAGATGAAGGCTCAGAGGGGAAGAGAAAAGCTAGGATATGCACAGTATTCAAGGTGACAAAAAGTTCAGGTGTCTCTTTACACAGTCAAAGAGGTTTTCTTTCATCACTGTGAGAGGTTTTCTTACATCACTGGGGACAGAACCACCCTGCAGACTCACTGTTGTGATCCCTGATCAGGAATCATGCCTTTGTACTGGGCAACAGTAAATCTCAAGCAGATCTATGCAAGGGAAATTCAGCCCATAATTTGATATGTCTGGTTTTCCTCCTTTTATCTTCAAGCACAACTTGTCATAAGGCTGGCTGCAAAAACCCTGATCTGCTTTAAAGTAGCTGTGAATGCTTTCCACAGCCTGTTGTTCTATATACAAGCACTGTGCCAGTGTGGTGGGTTTCAAACTATATCCTGCAGAGGGGTGGGTCCATCTCCAGAGTCACTGGCAGCAGAAGGGCAATGCTGAAGAGAAAAAGGAACTTCTGGCTTCCAAGAGTAGTAGAGCTGGGCTACAATTTTCTCCAAGAGTTCCAGGACAAGACTCAATCATAATAATGACTGTAAAAGATACAGCATCTTGATTTCTTAACTGTTCTGGAAAGCTTTACTTTCTGTTTTCTGAGTTCACCTTCTGTTAGATCAAGTTTTCTTAGAGAGATGCAACTCTGTAGTCCTTGAGCTGCCCATGACACAGCCACCCCCTTCCAAGCACATCTCTCCTGCTGAGCTTCTACAGCAGGTTCCCAACAACATCTTCATGAGAAGACATTCCCCAAGATCATGCTTTCCTAAAGAAAACTTCCTTAGAACAATGGCACAAGTGATTATCAAGGACTTTAGGATGTGGAGGAGGGAAGTGACAGATGAAAGAAAAGGTTTGGGATGTGGATGCAATTTCCAGTATGAAAACAACTAACATTCTGAACTTAGCAATTCAATTCACTCTTCAAAACTCATGTTCCTTGAACATTCAACTCAAACGTTACCTTTTGTGGGTAGGAGGGCTGGCAAAGCTTGAGTGCTGTGAAACCCTCCAAATGCCAATGGGAATGACAAAATCACTCCTAAATTAGAATGTGCGTTCATGCAATGTGGCTCATGCCACAAAATAACTGAAGAATGTAATTGTTCTTATACTCCCTGCTTGGTACCTCTTAAAACAGGAGGAAAGTGGTCTTAGCTGAAGACACGGGGGTTGCAATAAATTCATACAATAAAGCAAATTCTAGGCACTCAGCTTTCTTAGAGCAACTTGCTATTATTAAGCAATAACTAGAGCACCTTGGTATTATTAAGCAATAACTCCTTGAAAATACAGCATCCAAAGTGAAAACATATAGCTCAGAAATGCAAGGCATCCAGGAGTTAATTTTTCTAAGTAACAGAGAAGCAGAAACCACCTACATTTCTGACATCTTCCATTAGTAAGTTTTCTAGATGAGCAATTCATGACACTGAAGAAACGAGAGCATTAGAATGTGAAATGAAGGGTGATGGATGAAGACTGTAGCAAAGAAAATGATAAATCATGATCTGAGCTATAGATGTGCAGTTCTGGAGAACGTGGCTTCTTCTGACTCCACCGGATTGTGATAGACCACAGCTTTCCAATTACATCCCTGCATTCTTCTGCTGTGAAATAAAACCAGGGATGTAGCCCTCATAAATGAACTGTGACCAAGAAGGAACTAAGAAGTCCTAAATATGCTACTGTATAAATCAACATGGAACATGCATCTACAATACTATGCACAATTATGGTTTTTCCACCTTGGAAAGAACATAATAGAACTAGATAAAATAATGTTGCAATTCTGTTGGTTGAGAGTTATAAAGCAGCTTCCAGATGAGAACAAAATAAATAGTTTAGATCTCTGCAGCTTGGAAAAGATATGAGTGAGGATGAATATGATAAAAAGCTTTAAAACCATGAATGGTATACAGAATTTGAATAGGGGATGATTATTCATTACTTTTTATACCACACAAACTAGGAGTCAGCCAGTAAAATGATCAAGCAGCACGTTTAAAACAAATGAAAGAAAGGATTTTTTTAGACAACACACACTTGAATTGTGGAATTAGACCATGGATTTCTCTGGAGGTCAAAAGTATAAATGGCTCCAAATGTATTTAGATAAATTCATTGAGGACAGGTCTATCAATGACTGTAACACACGATGCTTTAGATGGAGTACTTGGCTCAGAAAATGCCTAAAATGCAGATTGCTAGAAGCTAGAGAGATATATTGGGGAATATTCACCACAAACCTCCACTAGCAGTGGAGTGGAAAACACACAATGACACTTAAAAGTCTCAAAAACATCTCATTCCAAAGGCAAGTCTGACCACTGACCCAGGCAGATTAACTGCGGCCTGTGGAATGGCATGCCTAGTATCACAGATCACCTTGGGAGTGCCAATGGGAAAGAGGTTTAAGAACAGGATGAATTAATTTCACTGGATTACAGAACAAAGGCAATTATTTGGATTATGCAATTGAGAAGAAAAACCGGTGCAGTAATTCTGAAGGAGCTCTGCCATAGACTTTCATTGCCTCCTTGAATCTTGGGAGTGTCTGTTTTGTGCAGCCTTCTGGGGAAATGAGGAAAACAACAAAGTGCATTAATATCTGCTTGAAACTTAATCTGAGTTTCTGCTCTGGATTCTGTCCAGTGCTTCCTCCTACATCAAGGTGCAGAGGACAAACCCAGCAACAGTACACTATTGAGTATTATTTCAGAGAACTAAGCTGGAGATGCTTCCTAAGCACTGGCACAGAGGGCTTGAATTCACAATGCAATATGGTGCCTCGTGCATTCAAATCATGACTTAGAAGTACAGTCTCACTAAATGTATAGAATTGCTTTTTTCTTAGGGCAAGGACATCTGATGATATCAAAAGCATCTGATATTGCCTTTCTTATCCCTCACCCACTCTGCAGCCACAGTTAAGTGACATTCAGGAGGAACGCAAAGGAAACAACCCTAAATGCATCTGGGGGCAAGTCTATCTTTGGTTGTTGAAGACTTTTTAGATACAGTGATTTCTTATGACTTACTACATGCTTGGATTATCACAGATTAGGTTGCTTCCCTAGACAACAAAATCCTCTTTTTGATCTCACAGTGTTGTACAAATCACCAAGCATAAAACATATTCATGCTATAATGATTTTCTGATAATCTCATGACCTCGAACAGGGTGCATGATGCAGCTAGATATGGTGCACATCACATTAATATTGCTGACAACTCACTTGACAACAGGGAGTTTACACATCATCACCTTTTTCCTACAATACAAGTGAAACATTCCATGTTCATCTGAAAGTTTTTCTCAGCTGTTCAAAACATTTTGGAGTTGACTATGTTACACTTAAGTATTTCACCACTACTATCACAGAATCAGAGAAAAATTCATATACCATTGCACTTGAGATTTTCAATTTGTCTTTGGCAGCACACAGAGACCAAATATCATACACAGGCCAGACAGGTGTCTGTTCCATGCAGAACCCTGCCTGCCCAGTGGAGGGATAACCCCATAAAAAGTTGTCTCTGTAAAGCATTAAAAAAAGCTCAATTATTTGAGCCATGTGAGGAGACTATACTGTTACTTAATACATGTGCATCTCTTTCCTGATGTAACTTGCCATTGAGCTATCTTTGTTTTTCTCATTTCACTTCCTACATTCAAAATGTCACCAGCCATCACTTCCCAATAGTCATGTCACACTGAAAAAGGCCAATGACTCCCAGACACTAATTTTTTTTCCGGCACATTAGGTATTGTACAAAATCCTTTCAGGCCCAGTGTCTCTGAAGACAATGTTGTTCAGGTCTCCATGGCCTCCCTGAAACACCCCTAGGACTGTCTGTGCCACATAATGGTTCTCAGTCTCTGCAAGATAGGGTTTTGCCATCTAGAACTTCATCTCAGCAATGCCAGAATCTCTTGCCTACCCTTCAGTCTTCTGCACTTTAACTTCATAAGGTGTTTGTGAATTCTTGATTTTAAATCTCCATCCCAATCTTCAAAGTGACTGGTGTCCAGCACAGTTTCACTAGAGGTCAGGCAGTTCAGCAGCCCAAAAGAGCCAGTGCCAGGAGCTCTTTTAATACTGGTATGGCCTTAGAATTAAATTGGTGCTTTTGCCTCCTATTTCATCCTAAACTTGGATAAGCAGTAACTAGGGTGCCAACCTGTGATCTTTGCTCTCTCATGCACTGTCTTTCTTACTGCATTCTCACTGGATATCTCACAAGATTTTCCCTTTGCTTGGACTGTAAGCTCTGCTGGGACAGAAACAGCATCTCTGATTTTCTGGGGAAAATCCAATACATATTGCCAACAACAAGAGGTTTCAGTGCAAATTCTGCACATACAAGAACTATGGAATTAGGTACAACCTGACAGTATTTGGGCATAATACCTATGACATCTTTTAAAATGATCTGGTTTGGAAGAGTTACTGGCAAAGCAGAGACAGCACTCACACAGTGTGACCTCATGGACTGGCATCTGCCTTCACTCACGAGCTTCTTGCAGTCATCATGACAATGTTGAAACACACCTTTTCATGCCAAGATCTCTTGCCAGGGAGCAGATACTGTGAATGGCATGGCCCATGCTGGGTGTAAGTCAACTAGAGAATGGGCTCAAGAGCTGGGCTGCAGCACCATGAAAGAGAATACTACCAGGGCAAACAAAAATCTGAAGCAAAGGGTCAGTTCTTTTCCTCCCAGAACTTCTCAGCTTTGTGTTTTGCCAGCAAGGAAGTCAGAATGCAGTCTGAAAAGCAAAGATTCAGTGCTCATAAAAAATTGTTACGTTTCAGACACATTAATTTGCAAGCATCCCCCACGTGAACAACTTCTGCTACTTAAATTTTTCTTTTAAATGTAATGAAAATAAAACTGTTGCACATTAAACCAAAAGAAGATGCTGTGTCATCTTATTATTTTCTTCACTGCTGTCCCTGAAGTATCAGCCTCATCATAAACAATCCTTTTGTCCTCCAGGTACACCACAAACAAATATCTGCAGACAAAACCATTTCCAGCTCTTTTTTCAGGAGTGAACGTTCTTTGCACCCTGTAGTGCATTATCTCTAAAACGTCTTCCAAAGATCAAATCCATCCCACGATTCCTATAAAAGGTCACGTTTTGCAATGTAGCCTACAGAACAATGACATTTCAAGGATCAAAGAAAAGGTTAAAATATTCCTATAAATCTATTCTTGGGACTTTTAAGTATTTTCTACGCAGAGGGAAATGTCATTTTTCTTCAGGAACAACTGAGGGCTCTGTGATGGGTAATGAGTCTGTTACGTTTTATATGGTGAAAGAAAGATGCACTTCACTCCCCAACTCATGCAAATGAAACCTAATTTAATTTTAAACCTCATTTATTTATTTAGATTTAATCTAAAACTCCCACATCAAAGCAAACAGAAAAACAACAAATACTATTGGGGCCTTAATAAAAAGAAATTGCGGCAAGCCAAAATAAAACTCAGAGGAGCAGCTTCTGCATAACGTTATAAATTATGGCCTTGTAGAGCACCCCAGCCCATGAAATCCTTTACTCAGTCAGGCTGACGCCGAGTGAATGCTGAGGATTTAATTCAGTCGCTTAATGCTCCGTAAATCTGAGCTGGCATTGAATTTTGAGATCTGGAGCTTGGTGGTTAGAATTACGGCAGTGAGGTGGAGAAGCTTTGTGGCGAGAAAGCAGACGGTACCCTCTCTGGGCTCCCAGGAGGCCATTTCCAGGTTCTAAATGAAATGAGCTTATGGCTCCCACTCACTTCTTAATTAGCACTAAATTACACTCACACAGACGGTAGATACTGTACGCAGGGGAAAGAAAGTGGCAGGCTAGAAAAGACTGGGGGATAGTGAGAAGACACACCTTCCTTCCCCCCTGTTCACAGTGGCATGACTGCCTCACCCCTGCTGCTTGCGTCCCTCTAGCTCATGGTACATTTCTAACTTCATACATTCTTTATTTGAAATTATTTTTAAAAGGGAAACTGAATGGCTCAGGAATCAGAAGGAAGATATAAAACTTCATTGGTTTAGCTGGAATTGGATTTATTCACACCAGTTCCTAGTCAGGCAAAACTCTCCACAACAAAAATCTGAATACTGCAGATGCTAAAGGGCTGCCTCACTCTTGGCAGTCTCACCAGCACTGCATGGAGGACCAAACCCTCAACCCACTCTTCAATTCCTGCACAACAAGGATAAAACCCATTGGCAGGAGAAGCACTCTGTGCATTTTAACCTGTTTTGATGTTCACAGTTATAAAGAAGAACAGTTACAAAGCAGAGCTATTTAACTTTACAGTGCTGGCATGAAAGTCTTTAGGAGTAAGGTATTGAGGGCATGAACCTGATAATGGTCAGAAGAGAAGTTTACCTCATACCTGACCAATTGGAATTCTTCAGAAAGGAAAACAATGTTCCCCCAATTTCCCTGATGGGTCTGAGATCCCTATCTTTCATATTTGTGGCTACAGCTTAGGTAACTGGCCTCTGCTCCTTCTTGTAAACATCAATGTTGGGCTGGCATCGGTGCCAATAGTGGCTTTAGCAGAGTCAGGGTAAAACCAGGACACCAGGAACCAAGTTTTACAACATTTTGACCACTCACAGCACCTTGCAGACCTATTTGTAGGCATCCAGCACACAGACAACAGATACCCCTGCTCAGCGCTGACACAACCTCCACATCATTCTGCAGATGCTTTTGTGTTACATAGACTGTTCTTGTGAACACCAAATGCTGCATAAAGCCATACTCAGAATGGCTGAGACCTCTGTGACCATGTTCAAATCTAAGTATACCCCATCTTCAAACTCAGTTATTGGTTACAGCAGAGATTTCTGACTCTACATGGAGAATCCTCATCCCAGGCATCTGGGTCTGTCACCATGCTCTTCTGCATGGCCATCTAATTTTCATAATTTATTGAATTAATTTGCTGTTTGTTTGCTGTTGCTTTTTGTTGTTTTGTTTTTTTGTTGTTTTTGGTTTTTTTACAGTTCCTTTCTTTCTCTGGATCATCCTTGTTTGTTAATTACCATTCACTGAATCATGGCAGGAGACTCTCCAGACTGAAATGCTGAAAGATTTATTTTTGTAGTGCTTCCTCTTTTCCCATGTTCATACATCCTTACCGCTTACTGCAATAATTGTGTAAATTCTGGACATCTTCAGTGTTGCACCAGTCCTCCTTTTTGTGTCTTTTCCAAATTGTGAAGCACCCAATTCTTCTCTGTGTTCTCCTTACACTGACAGTTTACATCCACTTTACAATCTAGACAGAACCCCTGCAATTCTTAAAACCCTTGGTCCCATCTCAGGTCTTAATAATCATATCCTATAAACAGGACTTAACTGAGCTGTGAATGGGAGACAAAGGATTTTAGTGCTACAAGCCTCTTTGATATACAGAAACAGAGTTGTACAACAGTGTGTGCTTCTGCAAAGGAAATCATTGGACCTATAAGGACCTGTTACTTCAAGGCTCACTTGTCTTTTGTGCTGTCCAGTGCTTACAAGACATGAGGACATGAACAAAAGATTCCAACCTTCAGCACAGTCCTAATAAAGACTTCCAGTTATTAAGAAAACAAACACAAAAACCCCCACCCAACTCCCTCAAAAAAAAAAAGAAGAATAAGAAAAAAACTCTCTGAAGTTAAGAAAACAATGTTATTTCAGAATTGCCTTCATTACTTCTGCTAGATGACTTTGCTCTGTAACACACCAATATATTCTGTTCCACTTTCTTAAAATAAACAATTGGTCTATGGCTTGTCAACAAAGCTCTATTTTCAATCACCCAGAGAGACAAGGCAAAGCACATCTTGAACTGCTCCCATTGCTATAAGAAGGGTTTGGGGGCACTTCAAGCTGAGAATTTCTTTTGCTTTGCCTTAGAGTGATTTGCTGCCTAAGATATGACAGATTTATGTTGACTACTGGACCTTATGAGTTTAAGGAAATCCTAAAGCAAGAAGGGAATATTTATTGACAGGCTTATGTCTTGCTCTTGATCCAAAATTCTCTTCCTTCCAGACCAGAGCAACCATTAAAACAATGAGAACTGGAGATGATAACACAGTGGCTAACAGGAGAGTGGATGGAGAGTGGGCAGCTCACATTGCACAACTTGATTCAGAATACTACACATCTGTCACAGAAAGAGTAATGATAGTTTGCTGCTTTCAACAGGACTTGTAGCATTTACTTTTTGTATTGTTATAGCTACACCTTCTGCAGAGTCAGGCTGAGCAGAGAAAAAGGCACCAACCAGGATTTCAGCAAAGAAAAAACTACTAGGGATGCAATGAAAAAAAAAAAATCTATCTTTCCCTTCTGCTAACGAATAAACCATAATCCTACCTGCACATAATGTAAAACATCTTTGAACCTTACAGTGCTGCCAGGATTAAAGGAGATTAATTTTTAAGAAATGGGAAAGATATTAAGATTCTTCAACATGTATAAGGCCCAGGCAGCAGCTGAGCTACATAGTTTGAGCTGAGAAGCAATTTGCATTATGTGTGTGAGGGAAGAAGGCTCACCTGTGCTGCCTCATGTTCTTTACAATCAACAGACACAGAAAAGATACACTGACGAAGGCAAAAATTTGCAGGGGAATTTGGAAGACAGGCTGCCCTGTCCCCTTCTTTTAGAAAACTCCAAGAATAAATCAAAGAAAGGATGAAGAGAGAACAAGCACAGGGAGCTGTCAGTACACTGCAGTTTTTGGCTGTTCAGTTTCCACACCAGGGAATCAGGGATCCGTTTCATGTGCTGACCTGACCAAGGAAAATGACAGTGAAGGACAAGGAGGCGTAGGAGGGTTGCTAGCTGCAGAGTTAGTAGTACCAAAGGTCTCTGAACTGGTCTGAATAAATCAGCACAATTAGACCCCAATTACAGCCTTTATGTGCTACCACAATATAAATATTTAATAAGAAGCATGATGACTAGAAGATCATTATAAATCTGCAGCTAAGCAGTATTAGTGAAAGCAGAGCTTCTGGAGAAGAAGAGCTGTTCCAAGAGGTTACACAGGAACATGAGATCATCAATTTAGAACAAAGACACCTGGAAAATTTGGCTCCATAACTGCACATGCGTTGGAGGCAGGGATTCCAGTGAAGAGGCAGTTTAAGAAACTCAGACAATGTGAAGAACAAGCCCCCAGCTGAGATAATCTTCTCCTTTTTGCTCAGACTCCAAAGAGATCGTGGCATGGGGTGCACAGCAAGAGCTCCCTGGAGAGCATAGGTGAGAGAGGAAGGTCCAGACCTACGGGAAGGAGTGAAGGAGCTGGGAAGGAGCTAAGAAATGAGACCTGGTTGGGATCTGGAAACCCTGTAAATGTTTTTCATTCCAAGAGTTACAAGGAAGATGTAGACTTTAGCAAGACTAGTAGTTCTGGTCCAAGTGTGAAATACAGCCCTTGTAAGAGACACCATAAGAAATACTAGGCTTTAAAAGATTTTTTTAAAAGGCTTTACAGAGTAAAGCAGATTCCAGCTAAAGCAACGTCCTTAAAATGGCTAATGAAAGTCTTTAAAATTCTGAGACATGAGATAAAAGACACAGGAGGACGTTGGAAACGAGAAGTTAAATTACAGAACTTCCTCTAAGCAGAGGAAATTGTTCTCTGTAGTAGAAGAGATAAAAAGCATACGGAAACTAAAATAGAGGCTTTAAAAAAGCCTTTTAAGTTGTAGTCAGTATGCTTTCAGCAAGGTACATATTTCTCACATTTTTACTGTATGTTTGTATATAAATAAGATTCCTTAATAAAAAAGGCCCATTAGAAAACATGAATGTACAAGATTAAATCAGAAAAAAAGTTTTTAAGAAATTCCGGGCCATTAGAAGTGTATGTAGCACAGCAAAAGCCCAGACCCAACAGCCAGATGAGGATGGCCGTGCTTCCCCCTAGCAGGTAACATTCCAGTCTGATAAGAAGAGAGTCAAGACAGAAGGCACCTTGCGTGACAGGACAGCAGCAATTCAACAAACCACCGAGCACAGAAGACAGCATGAGCTGTTGAACACAAGCATGGTGCTGCCTGCCTTCAGGCCGTGCAGATGAGAGAGCATCGGGGGACACAGAACACTCGTAGGGTGCACAGATGGTACACACAGAATGTCTGTTAAAGGGGTTAAATGTACAGGCAAATGTGAAAGAAGGCATGCTTTTCCTTTTATTTACAAACCAGGGAGGTGGGCAGTGAGGTGCTGTGTAGTACCTTGGTTATGGTATTGAACCTGCATTTGTAAGACTGTATCTCAGCCCTAGGCAGGATGGTGCAAGAAACATAGTGTGTTTTCAGGGAAGCAGGAGAGGAGACAACTCAGATTCCCACCCTGGCCAGCTCACCCTCTTACACTGACACGTTCCTGAAGACACACAAATTTTCAAGGAAAGGCATAGGTTGTCTGGAGATTAAAGAAAAATTGTCATAAAGTTTTAAGAAGGTAGTTCACTCACTCTTTCCTTCCCTTCAAATTTGGTGAGACTCTTCAATGTGGTGGAGATGAGAGAGACACTGTATCCTGGGCTGGGAATGCTATAGCCAGACAGAGAGAAGCATAGCTGCACTATCCTTCTTTATCAGAGCTCTGGCTGCCAGGCTGACAGCCATGGAGGCTAAACTGAAAAGCTTCTTGCAGAGACAGTAGACACCTGACAGAGTCACCCTGACTGATGTGGTAGTGTTGCAGCACCCAGCATTCTTCTCAGATGTCGCAAGAGGTCCTTCCTGAAAAGCTTCTCACATAAGGGAAGGCATGCAGGCTCCCTTTGTTTCAGGAGGACAGAGCAAGCAAAAAGGTGAAGAAATGCATTATTGAAAAACAAACACTTCTATTATGGTAACACTTACAGAATCATAGAATCTTAGAATGGTTTGGGTTGGAAGGGACCTTAAAGAGTGTCCAGATCAGAACCCCATGCTGTGGGCAGGGATACCTTTCAGTAGACCAGGTTGCTCAAAGCCCAATCCAGTCTTGCCTTGAACACTTCCACTAATGGGGCATCCACAGCTTGTCTGGGCAACCTGTTCTAGTGCTTCACCACCCTCACAGTAAAGAACTTCTTCCTAACTGGAATCTAAACCTACTCTCTTTCAGTTTGAAGTCATTCCCCACTATCTTGTTACTACTGGAAGGTTGCAAGAAAATCTTCCTGAGGCTTCCTCTTCCCCAGGCTGAAAGACCCTGTCATTCAGCCTGTCTTCAAAGGGGAGGTGCTCCAGCCCTCTGATCACCTTTCTCATTCTCCTCTGCACTTGATCCACCAAGTCCATGTTCTTCTTCTATTGGAGACCTCAGAGCTGGACTCAGTACTTCAGGTTGGGGTCCCATGAAAATGGAGTACAGGGGGAGAATCATCTCCATCAGCCTGCTGTCCACACTGCTTTTGGTGCAGGCCAGGACATGGCTGGCTTTCTGGGCTGCAGGAGCACATTGCCAGGCCATGTTGAGCCTCTCATCCACCAGTCCCCCACAGTCCTTCTCCCCAAGGCTGTTACCAATCCATTCTCTGCCTACCATGTATTTGTACTTGGGATTGCCCCAATCCATTGGCAGGACATTACACTTGGTTTTGTTGAACTTCATGAGGGTCATACAGACGCACTTCTCAAGCCTTCCAAGGTCCTTCTGGATGTCATCCGTTCCGTCCAGTGTGTCAGTCACACCACACAGGCTGGTGCTGGCAACAGCCTTGCTAAGGGTGCACTCAGTTGCACTGTCTGTGCCACCAACAAAGGTGTTAAACAGCATCAGACTCAATACCAACCCCTGACGAATGCTACTCATCACTGGTCTCCAGCTGGACATTGAGCTGTTGACTGCAACTCTTTGTGTGACCACCCAGCCACCTCCCTGTCCACCAAGTGATCCAAATAAGTTGCATCTCCATGCGTGCTACTGACTGAGCTTACGTTTTGGTACTTCCACGACAGAAACACTTTTAGAGAAATGCTAACTCTCCCAGAGTTTCTTTCCAAAAGCAGACTGGGCTGTTTTGAAACACTCTGCAGAACATTTCATATATGTCTCTATATGATGAACTAGAAAAGCCACAACCCAAGATGGATTAAGCTGGAAAAAGGTATTATTTATGACTCCACAAACACAGATCTCTTGGCAGTTACATTACAGTACTGGGGAGACACCAGGATGTGGTATGGGACCCTGCCCAAGTTGTGTAACCTGCCTGTAATGGCTCAAGTTACACACATGTAGGACTGGATACAAAGTAGAGGTTATTAAAATCAGACACTAAAGATGAATGGAACTTTTCTTAAAAAAATATACAAGATGAGAATTTGTTCACTGGGTAAACTTGTCCTGAAGCTAAAGTAGGGATGCCTGACCCATCATAGGAATTTAAGGGTCAATAACAAATTAATGGGATCAGTGGCCCCATTAGTCTTCCCATAATGAACACCAGCTCAAATCAACCCTTCTTCCAAAACACTTGAAGACATTTTATATTGGCAACAAATTTACCTTATTGAACCTAAAATCATATAAAAGTGATTTAAATATCCTGAACTCAAGACACTCCCTGAAATGCAGAAGGCACTTTGAAACAGTATCACAGCAGAAGGTAGACTGATACCATAAATTAGTGCATTAACCTTCAACTCTTGGAGAGCTGAGTGAGGTCACCACGGTAATAAATTTTGGTGTTGCCCCCACAGGCTTTGGTGGATATTTGCCTGCTGCAGAAGTTACACAATATGGCAGCATGCTGCAAATGGCATCATCTGCTCAGAAATAGCACACAGCTGGGACAGATGGGGATAGCACAAGCAAAGCTATTCTGAGTTTGCAGCCTTGGAGAAAAGGATGGATAAACAGAAATAGAATATGAAGTTTACAACAATGGAGGACTAAGCAGTGCTGGCAAATTATGGGACATGACATGCCCATTTCCTGCTCTGACTTCCTTTCCTTTTCTGGTTTGTAGTTACAATTCCAGCTTTTTTCTGATTTCTTTCACACAGAAGTCTGTGCAAGCAGTAATGAAACCAGGCTTAACTGTTCATAATTCCAAATTGAAATGGCGCTTTCATCAAGTCCAGTGAGCTAAAAAGGCTGGCTAGCACAAATTACCAGCTGCATTCCTACCTCTCCTGATTTCAGAGATTTCTGCAGTAAGACACAGAATGAAAGGCCTGAACAGCAACCTGGGAGTTATATGTTCAGCCTGCTCATCAAGCACAGACTGGAGGTAGATTTTGAAAATATTTTATTTCCCATGGAGGCACTTAAAAGAAATAGCCAGATTCTCAATGGGAGCTGGATATTGCTCTCATGTTAAAAACTTTTGAAAAAACTGGCAAAAAAGACAGCCTTTAGGGCAAATGTAATACTTCTGGAAGTCAGGTTGCCATTACCAAGACATGCCTATTGTCCAGTGTGACAAAACATCCAGAGCTCACTTAAGAGCAATGAGGATGTATTTTCAATCTCAGAAAGACTCATCCCTGTGAAGACCTAGGGCTTCCTGTGTCTTGGTAAGAAAAGGAAGTGAATTATAGCCAGGCTGTTGCTTAGGGACTGCTTTAAACTAAACCTATGTTCTCCAGAAACCAAGTACTGAGGGAATTAAACAATAAACCCAAGCAGTATTTTCTCACTTATTATTGATTTATTCCCCGGTGTTGCAGGTAGGGAAAGAAAAAACAGGAAAAGAGGGAAAGTAAGAAATCCTGGCAAGCAAATATTCTTCCACAGCTCACAAGCACTCCTCATATCTGCAGTTAGGACAATACCCGCAGTCAGCACCTTGCCACAGCTGTGGTTGAGTGGTTTTAAGAACAAAGGAAAGGTAGCAGATCACCTGGAGGTTTGGGATCATGTGAGAAAAGTCTCTCTGTACCACTCAACCTCCTACCAAAGCACATTCCTCCCTGCCACGTTTTATAGCAGAAGAAACAATCTATTTCATTGCAAATGTGCTCAAGCCTATACTGCTGTCAGGACTTAAACATGTTTTCCCCAGAGTGCACTTGGATTCTGAACACACCCTGACCATGGCAAAGCCACAGAAAGCAATGCAAGTGGTCCTCCCTCTCCAACAAGAATGACACCTACTGTGGCACTGTTGTGTTGGATTTATGGAAAAAATAACTTTTAAACTACTCACAACACAATGCCTTGCTCATTAGCTCTGGCTAACAGCTAGAGCTCACGTGGTAGCTGGGTTTGCAAGGACATTCTCAATTCTGTGTATTTTACACTGTGAATTTACTTCAATTATTGAGTGGGGAACTTGGGTGCTGAATATAAAATGAAACCCAATATTCTTCCACAAAGCAATTTGAAGGAGACTGTTGAAGGATGCTGCCACAGAAAGGCCTAGGATTACACACACAGTCATGTCCCACAGAGAATTATATGCTAATTCAAATGAGGTCTTAGGAATTTTTTACTGAGAATTTCCATTTTCCATTTAAATACATTGTGAATCTATGTTCTTTGCCAGTGAAATTGCTTAAAATAGCATGAAATTGAATGCCCTCCCAACAAACACCACCTCACAAGTCTGATAAAGCAAATGCTGATATTGAGAATAGACAAGATAAAATTCTACTATTTAGAGTGTAACAGTTTGTAATTAGGGCAGCAATGGTCTTTGCTGGAAACGTAAAATGTTTTTGTATCAAATGCACTAGAAGGATCATCAAATTCTATCACTTTTTCATAGCTTCAAATCAAGATTTTATCATATACAAGGGACCTGTCTTTAATAAACACTTAAACTGATAAAATAAACCTATTAATATTGAAAAACTCCCTACCTATCTGCAGATGCCATATAACAGCAGACCCGAGACGTTGAAAAGGACAAAATGGTTTAATGAAAGTTTCTGCTCAAATACAACTCTTTGTTACGATGAAATTGCATTAAAGACACTGGACACTGTTAGCTTCCTAACTGTCTACCAAAACTGCTGCTCGTATATTTGCTGTGTGCACCACACACAGCACACAAACAGATGAGACTATAGTGCTATTTGCTTTGTGATTTGCATTTCACAGTGGCAACAGGACAGGCCAAACAAAGCATTTCCTGAATAACAATTATTTACTCCCACACAATTAAATCACTTTGGTTTAGGTCGTATTTATATCAGGGTGGGAAGCAATATGCTGTAACTGTTCAAGAACACAGATTCTTACATGGTCGTTTCTGTTTTATAATAAACCAGAAATCTATTTAACGAATACCTGTTCAAGTAATTAACCTATTATAAAGAAAAAGTAAGTGAATGTGCCAAGGTCATGCATCTAAAAGAACTCTACTTTGTTTCTTTCATTTAAATTTCAAAGTCGATGTCAGTGTTGCTTCATATCTACAAAGACAATTATTTCATGCACTGTCAGGTTACTTGCAAATCATCACAAATACACCAGGGTCTACCAGGATACTGATTTCAAAGTGCATTGATATTCCACAGTCTTCTCCCTCTGTAGTATCTGGATGGATTGGATTCCCTAGTCTAGCTTTCAGTTATTAAACTTTTCCTTCTTCCAGATGAAGAGAATGAATACACAATGCAGACATGTTATGTGATCCTTGGCTTTTCAAGGTTTGATCTCTGTAACTGCAGACTGTCTCTGAACTGTGTTGCTCATTTTCATATGGACTGACTTCTGCAGTCTCACAGCTCTCAGTGAAGAGATGCTCCTGTGCAGGACTGGCACACTGTGGCAATGCTGATGGTCTGAAGAACAGCATATTGTTATGCACTATTACTGTTCTCCTCTTTTCATATTGTGTTGCTTCAGGTAACTGAAGATAAGTTGTCCCAGGTTTACATCAATCTTCATGCTGGTACAAACAAAACTGCTTAAAATTTTCCAAGTTGAGTGCTGTGTTTCAGTAAGAAATTGCTGTTTAATTCCTTCTGATTATTTTGAAAATAATTAGCCACAATAAGAACCCTTGTAGTGCTCAAGAGGTGTACTTTGGAGCTTGGACCTCTAAAAACTGAAGTTGCTTTCTGACGTAATTTCAAAAACAGCATTTCTTTTAAAATATGTAAGTGCATCTCTTGTGTTATGCAGTATTGTTTCACAGATTAAGACTACTTTGTGCTCTGTACAGAGAAAGTGATAGAGGCTCCTTTTATTCAGAGTGAAGAATCTTATAATAAAGAATTCTGATACTTGATCCTTTGCTTAAATTGAATCTCCATTAGATCACCCTAAACAATTATCCATATTCCTTTTACTTTCAAGCTCTAAATACAGTTAGAGCATGTCTTACCAATTGCCTTGTAGTCAAGTTACACCTATAGAAACTTTTCAATGTCTGTTCTCCTAAGTCACTCCCACACCCTCTTTAGTCATCACTGCTGCTTCTCTGCATGGGGTTTTCACTATGAAGGTATAAACACATACAGATATCAAAGACATTTTGTGTCATCTCGTAAAGTGCAACACTTGAGCTCGCTTACGGGGACACAGTACTGAAAAAGAGCCATCAAGATTATTTACAACACATGACTGGACCACTGTGGATAGCTCTGGTATCCAGAAATAAGCATCTGAGGTTGGTGAGCAGAAAGGGAGTGCGCTGACAGCCAAGCTCTGAAATAAGGGATTGCAGCAAAGTCAAAAGCCTGATGGTTTTTGGAAAGAGTTATGATTCTGACCATTTTTCTATTCCCCAGGCAGCAGTATGCACCTGCTATCTTCAAAAAGCAATGTACTTGTTGCATAAGCAGTTGCTGTATTGGTCCCCTGCTTTCTTAGTGATCAACCTTAAAGATAAGCTTTCCATTTCAAATACCACAGTGAGGCTGCTGTTACAGGCAAGATCTTGACACGCACACAAAACCTGCTGTAAAAGTCACGTCACACCTTCCTGAACCAACATCACACCACATGCTTTTTCCTTCTAATGCTCACATTTCATTCACAAAGACACCTCATGGACCCAATGACATTAAGAAAATTACTTTGGCTTATGGTTTCCACAGGTCAGACCCTACCAGGCAACCTTTAGAAATGTGAGCAAAGGAGAGCTCTTCCTGTAGCCCTGCATCCAATCCCACATGCCAGCAGCTGCCCCTTGCTGCAAGCGGATGGAGTGGGAACGTGCACATCACAATGCACTGCAGCGCAAACCCTGCTATCTGACGAGCCTTTCCCATACAATCATTCCCCCTCCCAGAAAGCCAGAAAGATACTGCAGACATACATAGGGAGCCCCGTTTTAGTCTAAAGAGAACTCTTCCTCAAGTGCTGCTTCTTGACAGGTGGACAACTCCCAAAATTCAACAGTGGGAAACACTTTACCTTTAACAAGCTCCAGCCACTCTAACCAGATTGTCAATAAACAGAACATATTGCACAGATGGACTAATAACGCAACCCTAATTCAATTGCCTACAACCATCTTCTGTGCACACTCTATTAAAAGCAGCCATTCGGCTTGCAGCAGCTCAGAAATGAGGACAGGGTCCCCTTCTGAAGGAGAGAAGGGAGGAGCGCTGACTTTGATCAGCTGGCAGCTGCAAGGCAGCTCCCTCAGCACCACATTGACAAGTTGCCTGCAACCTCACGCCTGTGTGTGGTGGCCTGCAGCCACCTCAGTGGGGAAAGCAGCTTGGTCTCGATCCTTGGCTTACCTTTCAGCCATGTGGCTTTTAAGTGACTCAGCTACCTGAACAAGAAGTTTGACAGCCTCACCCACCATCCTGCATCAGTAGCTGTATCTGGAAGAGATAATTCAACAGCAAACACTCAAGCCCTGTTAACCTGCGTTCTCCTCCTTGCCCTGTAGACCAAGTAGCCCACACAGAACGAAGGCTCCCAAAGAAGCAGGTGCTCCAGAATTATGGTTAGATCATGCTGTGATTCACGGGTCTTTAGCTTACATTCAACTTCTGCACTGATTTTCATATGCTTTCTTTCTCTCAACACTAACTAGGCAGCAGTATAAGTAAGGTTTTGGTATAGGAAGGAGTGACAGGAACCAAAACCCGCTGGTATTATTTTCAAAGTTTGCTCTACCTCTTTTAAAGTCAGACTGCCAGAAGCCACAGGCTGATGCATAACATTTGTCATTATCTTTTGCAGACAGTACCTTTGAAGTGCACAAGATTCAAATCAGTTGCAAATAGGGAACCTCAGGCCCACTGACAGCCATGTTGCTTGGGGCCAGGAAAGTCCAAAGCACTGGCTCATGCTTCCATCTGCACTCCAGACTGAAGGGATGTAACACAGGCCATGAAGAGCTTGGCTTTCTTCCCAAATGCCATTTCCCTGTCTGCCCTGGATTCAAGGTCAGAGCTATACAGTACCTGACACAAAGGACTGGGACCACAGCACACATGCACAGTGAGGACCGATTAGAAAAAGAATTTTAGAAGAGCTTTTCATGTAATTTGCTGTTCGTGTTTTCTGCCTTGCCGTGAAAGCGTCCCAGAGTCTCCATGCTCCTTCACAGAGGAATGTATTTATGCAGAGCCATGACAATTTTTACTTCTTCCTTAATATCCTTTCAGGAACTGTCACATGGCCTAGCAGTCTGCCCTCTTTGAGCATTCTTTCCTCCTCTCTCTGCTCCTGGATGGTGTTAGTACACCTGGGAGAACCCATAGCTGCTGAGCACCCCTTTGAAGTTGATGTGACTGGATGGCCTGTTGTGGCCAGCTGGGATCTATCCACTCCATGCTCATGGCCAAAAGCTCTCTCTAGCCCATGGCTTAGTGGGATTGGCTACTTCTTTGCTACATTCCCTACCTCGTTTTTAATATGTAATTTACTTTAGCATTACCCTGGGGCAAAAATTACTGAACATTGCCATGGATGTCATCCAGGGTAAGGGCTTGGATTTTTGCCGCAGCTGTCTTCTCCTCTGACATCTTGACAAGCTGTTGGACAGAACTAGTTGAGAACTGGCAGCACTGTTTGCAGTTCCAAGAGCTCTTTTACAACAGCCACCCACAGGAGAAAAGGCCAGTGGATGAGTAACTGAGCAACAAGAGATTTTTATGTTAATACAGCCATGTCCATGTGGTTTTTAAGCAGTATGTTCAGAAAAAAGAAAGAAAGAGGCTGTGCATTTATAACCAGTTCTTTGGAGAAAGCCGTAGCAATAGCAATGGAAAAAACTCAATTCAGTCAAAGTTTGTGATGAATAATAAAAAAATTACTTGAATCCAGTGCCTGTGATAGCCTCAATAAGCTGAGCTAGAACTAAGCATAATGTACACAGAGAAGCTACCTCAAGTCCTGCCAGTCCCTTCCATATGGGGGACTGAGTAAAACCCCTGTTTTAAAGGATTAAGACTCTCCAGATACCACCCCACTGCTGACCCAACCTGAAGCCCTGCTCCTTCTTTTAGCATGAAAAACAGGGAAAACTGTAATTTAAAAACAGGTAAATAGGAGAAAGCATTTAGCATGTTCTGGGCAGAGTCTTCCCAACTCATTTCACCTGTGACCCATGTAAAATCTGAGATTCAGCGTAGTAATTCATTGCAATATTTATGGACCTCAAACTGGTTAAAAATGAGCAAAGATAGAGACGTCTGACAGACAGGAATTTAGCTGACTGATCTTGCATGCAGATAAGGACCTAAAAAATAAAATTGTTGCAAAAAGGAAAAATGTCTATCAAAGTCCAAATATGCTAATTATCAAGAATTTAATGGAAACTCACTTCCTGACAAATTACATGTTAAGAAATGAGACAGACAGCTGAATATCTTAATATCAGGTCTCCCTGGGGAGGAAAAATAAATTTAAAAAAAAGAAAAATACTGTTTTCTCATTGAAAAAAGTCTCATTGGAGAAGTTAGCTGGGGCTACATGAGCTCTCAGGAAATAAGGCAATGCAGTGTTCATCTCAAGAATGGGTGATGGTGCTTCTAACAGAGACCTGCAGCCAGGTCCATCCTCCTGTAATAACCCAATTAAAGAGTTATCATTCATGCACAGGAGACAGATTGGTTGAAGAGACACAACAGATAACATGACAAGCTAGCTAGGCCAGCTGACAAGTACTCCAATGATCAAGTCAAAGAGAAAAGACAAATTCTTAACACTGGTGATTAGAGAGAGCCAACTTCTTCTGCTCCATGATGCTGACAGCACAGGTTATGCTAACTGAACTGACTGCCAGAGAACATTCCAAGACTAGCTCTCCTTTTATTAATTTCTTCTATTGCTATGCAAAGTCCTAAATAAAGGGCATTTGGTTCTGTGCAGATAGGTAAGACTGGGTTCTTCAGAAAGTGTGACTAACCAGGCTTCTACACTCACAGCTACAGATCACCTTGAAGTTTTGGAAGAGCAAACAGCCAGATGAAAATCCCATTGCTCAAGGAACTAGCTGTATTCATTACTAATTCTGAATACAGGAACATTTGGCTAAGTCTACAAAGCTTTTCAAAGGTACAGTCAGAAAAGGCTCACTAAGTTTTAAACAGATTAATTTAGAAAGGAATTTAAAAAATCACCCCCATTTGTTAATTTATTGTTTGGTCAGTGCAAAGTTACACAATTCATAAACATGGTATTAGAGACTCAGAAGGTACTATGGTTTGGGCAGGAATTCAGAAGCTATCAAGTTCTGTTTTGTGGGTGGTGGTTATCAGTGGGAAAAGTAAAGTAAGGTAACACAAATCCAGTAATCCTCTTTCACGGTAAAGTGAAATCAATCAAATTACCTCCTGCTGGATAAGAATACACATACAAGAAGCTATTCCAGTTTGGTGGACACAGATGAGCTTGATCATGAATCAGAGCCCGCAGTTTGAATTTAATGTTGTTCGCTGAATACTAGACTTTGCTTGCCTGTACCTGTGGCAGGGAACAGGAAAGATGCCCCAGCAGCAGAAAAGAAGGGAATTTGCATTAAGTGAAGAAATCCAAACAGTAGTAGCTCTTCCCACCCTATCACTGACCAAAGACTTTCCTAAAAGCTCAACAAGACTGACAATGCAAGTAAAGGGCAGATCCCAGAAAAGCAATTGCATCAGAAACTTTCTGGGGACCAGAAAGCTTTACAAGAAGCATTAGACAACATCTAGAAATTTAGACTAACAAACAACTTCATCCCTGCTACCTCCACACACGAAATATGATTTGCTAGAAGGAGCTGTAATCCTCTAACAACCAGCACGAAGTTTCTGTTCACTTGGGCAGTTTTTAACTGGTTCTTAACTGTTCACTTTCCTTTCATATGTAAGGATGAGACCACCCTGGGTTTCATATTTAGAAAACTAAATACAGTTTTCAGTCTGAGATCAAAGACAGGGATTGAACAAGGAGGCCGTGAACACAGGGGATTAGAAAGTGCTAATGTCCTCAGAAGCAGCTGTCCTGGATGTAAGGCACCAGAGAGAGGGAAAACACCACCAGCAACCCAGATTGAGTACATCTAAAGTCTCAGTCACAAACATCTCCAGCTGGCTCACAGAATTAAATGGAGGATTTAATTGGCACTAGTAAAGCAACTGCATTAATTCTTATTTTCAAGGACAGTGATAAACCTTCAATTTCACATATAGCAAGGATATTAACCAGAATATCTCAGTCTTTAAAAGGGAGCCAGGACTGTGACTGCAGAATAAGTGAAATCCCACACGTGCCAAAGGAAAAGGAAAAACTGTTATTCTACAATTGATCACTCCTTCCTCTGAGCTCAGGAAGATTTCTGTCTGTTTATCAATTACTATTAGTCTGTATTCACATGATCCACTCCTCCTCTCCTAATCCTGCCCTGCTGTGTTGGCTGCCAGCAACCATTTTTGCAGGAGGTCAGTGTCAGGGCCAACCTGGGATCACATCATGGGGTGCCAACAGTTGGCATTGCAGCTGAACTGCAGGGACATGTGTGCTGGGATAGCACATAACAGAGCTGGTTTACTCCTCCTAATGCTGCAGCAAATCTTTGGGACATCTGTATGCTCTGTTAACAGCACTGAAGTTACTAACTACGTAAGTAACATACGTTACAGCACTGAAGTTACTAACTACAAACCCCCCCCCCCCCAAAACAACAACAACAACAACAACAAAAAAAAAACCAAAAACCCAGCGCAAATCTCATGGCCTTCTAAGACATTCAAATGACAAAACCAGAACAGTCAGCACCAGTATGCCAGTGAGGCCACTCCTCAGGTCCTCTGTGCAGTTTTGGGGCCCTCACTACAAGAAGGACACAGCAGCTCTGGAGCAGGTCCAGAGAAGGGCAATGAAGCTGGTGAAGGGTCTGGAGCACAAGTCCTATGAGGAGTGGCTGAAGGTGCTGGGGTTGTTTAGTCTGGAGAACAGAAGGCTCTCAGGGGAGACCTTATTGCGCCCTACAACTGCCTGAAAGGAGGCTGGGGTTGGGCCCTTCTCCCAGGCAAGCAGCAACAGGATAAGAAGACACAGCCTCCAGCTGTGCCAGGGGAGATTCAGACTGGACATCAGGAGGAATTTCTTCATGGAAAAGGGTTGTCAAACATTGAAATGGACTGCCCTTGAAGGGGGTGGAATCACCATCTCTGGAGGTGTTCAAGGAACAATAGGATGTGGCTCTTAGTGCCATGGTCTTGTTGACAAGGTGGTGATCGGGCAAAGGCTGGACTTGATAATCTCAGAGGTCTTTTCCAACCTAAATGATTCTGTATTTCTGTGATGTATTTAAACATGAAGGAAAAGGTTTTCAAACAATTACTGAATATATGAAGGTAGAAAAAAGCAAACAAAAAAAAAAAAGAAAAAAAAAGAAAAAGAGCAAGTGAGCATGGCCAGATTTCAAGGGTCACATTAGAGATTATATTTCTTAACAAGTTCTTCACCAACACAGCTATTGCTCAGGGTAGCAGGGATGGCGACACATGTGAGGGGTCACACAAATCTTATTTCAGATCAGAGGTAAAGACAACTCTCAACTCTAAATCTTGTTGATTTGCAAAGTTGCTGGAAAGACCAACATTTAATGAAGCCACAGTTTTCCTTGCAATTCCCAGCATTACCCTCAGACACCTAAAGTCCCTGTTGATTCTTCCAGGGGGCCTCACACCAAATGCCAACATCAGCCTGCTCCCACAGCTCCTCCTCCTCTTTAAGTGATTTTGAAGGAATCTCTGTCATGGAAACGAAACTCAGGAAACAAAGAGCTGGCTCTAAATGGTGCATGCAGTAAAAATACAGGAACCAACATTTGTGTGTGTTGGCCTTCCCAGGAAAGACTAGCCAGCAGGCAGGACAGTCTTGTGGTCAGCGGAGACTTGCAGGAGTATGAAACAAAGATTGATGTGTCCTTATCTATGGATGAGGTTGATGTGGTTTCTGGTAATAATGTGCTGGATTAGGTCACTGATGCATTGAAGTGATTAGAGGCTTAGATAAGCAAGATGATAGGTGTTCTTTCAGTACGTAAACCTCTCAGAGCCCACAAACAGGTGGGCTACACTCTAGCCAGAGAAACAGATGGCTTCTCTCCACCCAAATATTCACCTCTTCATCCCCAGTGTGATCTCTGTGTCTCCAAAGGCCATGCACATGTCAGAATAAACCTTCTGCCTTTTTAGTAGCCAAGAAAGATGGGTTTGCTTTCATCTTTCAGCACAAATTCCAAAGGGAGACAGGCAAAAGGGAGGTGTAGGGAGAGACAACATTTTGACAGTATGCAATAATAAAAAAAATGACAGAAGCCACAGAGAGAGGAGCAAAGTGCCTCCCTGCTTCCCATGCACAATCACAGATAAAAGGGAATGGATGACAGATCAGGCAGCAGCAGGCTGCATGCAGAACAGACAGTGCACTGCCTTGTTCCACTGGGACCACCAAGTTTTGAAATGAATGCATGCAGTTACTACATCAATCCCAGGCTGCTCCTGAATTCTTAGTTGCACAGATAAGGACAGCTGGACTTTCTCTGATGTTACTGTAAAGGGTAATAATCTAGCTTTATATTACCTACACTGTGACCACTGCTTCATTTTGGCTAGCTAACCAACACTCTGGAGAAAGCAATCCCCCTGCCTCCATCACAAAGTGGGTCATTAATTAAGGATCTTCCACTCTCCAGACTGCACCTGAAAAGTGGACAAGTGATTTTGCAGCAGGACAATATTCAGCACAGTGACCCATTAAACCTATTTAGCCAGAACAGACTAAGTAGCAGTTGGAACTTACAAATGGAGCAAGACCTCCAAGGACTTTGTGGGTGACAAGGGAAAATCCTAACATCCATCAGCTGAGATCCACTGCTTCATTTACATTTCACAGCTGCCCAGTAATTTCTGTGAAATAGCATGGAAAACATGAAATAGCAGTTGAAAGATCCAGTCCAGTTCTCAGAGGATGGCATCTGCACACATTCCTCAGTACAGAGGCCAAGGATGAAACTGCCTTCCACTTAAGGAAGGCCACTTCCACTTAAGCAAACCTTCAATATGGAGGAATGGTAGGAGAGCATGAGGCAGGTACCAGTATATGCAGCTACATTCCTTTGTACTGGGAAGACAGAAGAATGTGGGGCAGGTGCCAGTACAAGTACCTGCTGGGTGCACTGCTGCTATTAGCCAGTGTTTGGTGGGCTGGCTGCTTCTCTCTCAAAACATCTTTGAGCTGCTTTGGAAAAAGGAGATGGAAAGAACCTTTTAGGACTGGCAAGTGATGATCTGAGGGTTAGTTATCCCACCAGGAATTTCTTAATCATTCTTAACCCAGTTAACTGTGCGCTCCTTGGAAGCATCTTTCAACTGCCCCAGCTCAAGGGCTGTGGTGTCTCTTTAGCCCTTCCCCTTTTCCCACCTTCCACTCTACTTCTGTGAGCATTATTGCTGTTCTCCTCTCCAGTGCTTGTAACCTCAAACTTTGCTAAGTTTTCTTGTCCTCTTCTACTCCATATCCATACTGTTACCAGCCCTTTTCCTCTTCCACATGGAAACAGCATCCTGGCCAGAACCTTCTGTCGCAATAACCACTGTTTTCTGAAGCCCCGTGGGAAAGATGGGATCATTACATGCCAGGACACGTGCTCAGTCCATCATTATGCAAGTCAGTGCTGGAGCCATTTTGTTTCAATTTGCTTCTCTTCAGGGCCCAAGGATCTGCTCACTCATTATACTAAATGAGGTGGTTTCCCAGCTTGAAAGTGCATTTTTTAAAATCTTACTCTGCTTAATGATTCTTTTTGTTAATTTTAAATAGATTTTTAGAATCATTCTTTCTGCTGGTAAAGGACCCACAGAAGTGGAAACTGTATATGGAGCTTCTGCTTCATGTAATGCATCCTTAATGACTCAAATATTTATCTGAAGGAACTTCTCTATATAGGTACAGGTGAGATATATTTCCTGCTCCTTATTAACACAGAATGTCATTCAGCACTGGAACTGTGAAAACTTTTCCTTACAGGAAGTGAAGAATTAGAGATGTTGCATGGAGCACTGGAATGCCTGAAGTTCAAACTCATGCTGTCACAGCTTTGCAAGAGGTATTGCTGGCGACAGGTCTTTTGCTCAGGATCTGGCTGTGAGGGAAATATAACCTCAGAGATCACTTCTTTAGGATTGCCAGCTGTAAGTCAGATCAGCCTGCTGACGTGCACTGATAAGGCACAGGTGTCCAGGGAGAGTCTAGTCGCCAAGACAGGCCAAATGGCTCCCCCAACACCTGGCTCCTTCCAGAAGAAGGTCATGGATGTGCCAGCCCATGTTTTTCCTTAGAGCTATCTTCAGTGAGGGCAGGGGCTGTTCTGCATTGTTCCAATAGATCCCCCTGCTGTGTAGCCAGCCTCTCCCCACACAGGCTGTGGTGCCAGGGAGATGTGCTGGCACAACTGCAGCTCAGCACAGAAGAGCCCAAATGGCCTCAGAGGAACTGCTTCCTCAGACTTGCATTTCAGGATGAAGCTAGGTTAAGATGAAAGCTAATAAATTGCAGGAGCAATGAAGTTTCCCTCATCTTACCTCAGAAGAGTTTGTGCTGCGCTCTCCATTCTAGAGGGACAAGCTGCAGACTGCCGGACACTAATTAGTGTGACAATAATTGTTGCACATACAGAAGAAGGCATTGGAGACACTCTCCTCTTTGCTAACAGGGCTGAATGCTATTAATAGTTTAGCCACATAAAAAATGGATTTTGAACTGGCAAAAGATGCAGGAAGACAATCCATATAATGAGGTCATGATTATCTTAATTTTACTCCTCTGCTTCCCTGTTGTATTCACTTGATGGATTTCATTTTAGAGCACAGGCAAGTCCTTTGGATCAGAAACTGTCTTCTCATGAGCATGTAAAGCACACACAACACTCACCTGAACTTGGTGGCTCCAGGTTCCACCTCATACAAGCCGCAGAATCATAAAATTTGAACAAATCTGAAACCGTATCACACCTAGTTAGCATCTAGCATACATCCAAAACAAAAAGACCTCAGCACAAGGATATTCCCATTTTCAAGCATGCATAGGCTTCCTGTGGGGGATAAAAAATTGGGAACTCCATGGGAATCAATACATGACAAATGCTTAAGAGCCCAGAAAATGCTAAAATCGAAGTGAAGTAGTTCAAGAGAGGGGACTACTAAGTGACATTCAAATTGCATGTGACATTGCATGCTACAGACACAATATTCAATGAATAGGTAATATTATTTAAATAGTTGGTTCAGTGAATACTTGTCACCACTTGAATAAGCATATATTAAAATGTAACAGCAAAAAATACTTGTACCCCTTCATGTTTCAACAGGAGGTTTGTAGGGTGATAATTCTCTCCTGGCCAGCTAATTTAGTCCTTGGACTAACAGGTGTTCAACTCACCTTTCAAAGTGTGTATTTCCTACAAGCACTGTCTGCTTTTACACATGCAACTGGAGTAATAGGTCAAATTATTTACTCTACCTTTCAAAGGGGACTGTGTTTTAAAAAGGGTTGAAGTACAAGAGTGCAATCAGGAGCACTGAGATGTGTTACCTTGTTGAAACTGCATGGCTCACAATATTCCTGGGCAGTTGTTCTTCACTTCAAACTGGAACCTACAATTTGTACCTCAAAGCTGTTCCATATAAAGCTAGATTTCCCATTGATTGCTTCTGATAGCAATGGTAAGCACTGGAGCTAAGCTGCAGCAGTTGGTTAATTTTATTAAGTTTGGGTACTGAAAAGCCCTGAAGACTTATAGAGTGGACTTTAATATTTCTGTTTAACAATTTGAATCCCTTACTGTCTCTCTTAATGTGTTTGTGCCTGTTTAATCTTCTGTAAACTCTTATCTCTGCCCTTCTGATGTATACAAAGTACATTTGAGGAGGGCAGCAAACAGAAATGAAAATTCTTGGTAAACATTATTTGACACATCCCTCCAAGGAAACATGTTTGCTGCCCACAGTCTGCACTGAGTGCAACACACGACATTGTGCAAATGGGGGTTCACAGTGCAGACACCAAGACACACTACAGCAAAAGCCCCATGTTAAAGCCTGCCTCAGGCAACCATTTATTATTTCAAGAGACACCTCTGAAAAATACTGATGCAAAAGATGTTATCAGTTTTGCCACACGTTCAGTTTTTCAAAGTAAATTCCATTGTCTAAGCAAAACTGGGCACGTTTCTGGCTGTTGTCATGTGAATTTCCAATTCATAGAGTAAGGGGAAAGAAAATCATTTTGTTGCTTTGATGAAGACGCCTTGCACATTTTGACAAACTCAAGTCCCTCCAGGGTGCTTACTGGCCATGAAGCTCTTTCATATCTCATTCATTATCAGAGAGAGACAGGAAAACACTTCCTCATTTCTCTTGCGTATGAGTAAATTAGTGAAAACCACAGAGACTCAGATTCATTAAAAGTGATGGAGTGAGACTGGCTGCAGCCGCTGCACAGTGGGGACTGGGCTGAGCTGACTCAGTGCAGTCTGCCCAGCAAATGCAGGTAAAAAGATTAACTGGAAATTTCTCTGCTGAAGCACTAACTGCTTACTGCAGCCAAATTCCAAGACAGCTTGATGCTGTAAAACCTGAACTCAGAGCCCTCAACTCAAAAGCTAGTTGAATGTGTTGTGTTCCTCAGCTCCATCACTGGACAGATTTCAGATGCCCATATGCTAGACCTGCATTTCCCTGCTAGTTTCAAGCCAATGCTATTACCATCACCAACTGTTATAGGTTCTACTAAGTGACAGCCGATTGCTAATATTTCTGAAGCATCTTTTCTCTCAAGTTTGCCAGGGGAAGAAAAAGCCCCCAAAACCCTGGGGATTAACTTCAAGACCAGCTGTCTCACATTACAAAGCAAGGAAATGCTTGAGATGTAAGCGAAGTGGGACAAGCTGTTTGAACACAAGCTAAGTCAAACCTCTATCATTCCACTGAAAATTTGCTAAAAACTTCTGCTTTTTCTGAGATTTTCACTGTTGCTATGTACCTCCCTCCATGATCAACGGCATCATAAGAAACACGAATGAAAATGCTGATGGCAGTTGAAACTCCTGCCTGCATGGTGTCTGGGCTTGCCTGAACAAAGTGGCAGGAGTGTCACCGCCTGCTGAGGTTTTCTGTAGATTATGGTTCATATCTGCTGGTTTTCACTAGTGATGCTCACAAGAGCAGGATAATGCAGGTGGCTGATAAAACCTTATGTTACAATTGTATGTGAATAGCCTGCAGTCCACATGGAGAAGAATCAGAGTGAACTGTGGGTTATAGCAGCAGCCTTTAATTTCAGAAGTAGGGCAGCAAAGGAGGAGGAGTAATTGGAATCACTCTACACCATAATGTCTTCACACCAGTGGACAGCACGATGCATACCAGTCTCATAACTATGTTCAGCCCTCAAGTCAGGCTCTAAGCCCTCTGCCAGCAATAACTGATTATCTGGCAGTAGGTTCAAGAGAAGCCTAAACCTGGCAATAGAGGAACTGCTGCAGTCTGTGACTTAAGTGTACCCTGATTTCTAAATCCGGCATGCTACCTAACTTATGTTTGACTCAATCTACTGCTCCAAGTTCTTCGGTTTTATACTTTTTTCTTCCTAGCCTCTGCTGACCTCAAAGATGGCAAAATCAAGGCAGTGGCAAGTTACTTATTGAAGTGTAAGTCTTGATTCCCATGATGAGCTAAAAAAACCCCACATGGATTAGATTGTCATAAAATTCCCAACCAGGTGGCATAATACTGTTTGGATGACTTAACACAACTGACTTCTACCTCTACTTAGCTCAAATTTCCAGAAAATCTGTGTTCCTACTGAGTGTGATAATATATTGCACATGCTCCTTTTCCAATGCTTTTTCTCAGAGAAAGCTCTGATCCTTTTGTAAGCTGTTCTCTGGTGAACTCTGTCACCTCATAAAGCTCACATCTCACAAACTCAGGAGTCATGGGCATTTCACAAATTACTGGATCAGATATGTGAAAATGCAAGATTTTCAAACATCCAGCATACAGCTCAGCCACCTAGGTCCCATTACTGGGGTATCCATTATTATGCTACGCTAACATCTGTGGGAAGTAGGAAATAACATCCATGCTGAGCTGTGTGCAAATTCAATCCTTAGAAAAACACAAGGAATGGCAACAGAGTCAGAGGAGAACGATGTAAAAACATGGTGACTACCTTGTGTTTTTACACAATTCATCAAAACAGTTAGCCTCTGAGGTGGAAGGGTAAGAAAATACAACCCCAAGTGTCTTGCTGCTACTGGACATTGCAAGGGATAAGGCAGGTACTTTCTTCTATTTTTGAGGTACTTCCAAACTCTTTTCTCACTGAAAACTAGTAGGCACAATGCTCTTGGTGAAAATAATTCAAACCACCTCTTCTCCAAGATGACTGATAAGACAACAGCATGCTGAAGCTGACATGCAAGTGGGTTGGGATATGATGGGGAGAGAAGAGATTAACAGCTGCTCTCTGACAAGATGCCTGATGTAGGCTGCCAACAAAACAACGCCAACTACAGATAAGTCATCTCAAACTAGCAGATAGCAAAGCCACGAAGGCTGAAAAAGCTTATTTTCAGGTGGGAAGACAGAACAGTGCATGATGTGGAAGGTATGATGCTGCCCACAATGTGTCCATGAATATACCTCTGGTGCATGTAATACTATGAAACTCCCAGAGACACTACATGGCCTATTACGAAATACATGACTTTGAGCTGCGTAACCCCAAAACCACCTTTATTTCACAGCCTATTGCCAATGTTCTTCTGTGCAGAAAGTTAGTCTGTATGAGTTATTCTCTTATCAGTACTCGAGAGTTATATGGGCTGCACTTCCATGTCATGTTTGGAAAGAAATACTAATACTGTGCTGAAACACAACATTTCACCATTAGCAGAAGTAGTTTTCTCAAACAGTGTTGTCGTAAAACAGCTGCTATGTTCCTCTTGAGAGGCAGCTATACTTCAGCAGTGGGAAACTTACTCCCACATTGTCAGCAAAACTGTGGCCTTGCTCCAAAGTGTGGTGGTGTCCTTCTGAGGTAGGCCTAGAGCAATATGGAGCTGTTCTGCTGATTCAGGGCAATCTTCCCAAAGGGAAAAACCATGTATTTCTGGCAGAAAAGACAGATGAATACCCTTCTCTTGGAGCTTGCTGACAGACAGAAATGGGTGGATAGATCTGGGGCCACAGGTTTCTCTTTGTCCAAGCAGTTCCACCTCAGCACTACATAAAGATACCAATGCAAATTGAGGGGAAGCAATGGGTCTGACTGACTGCATATCTCTGCAAATAAATATGAAGCAAGAAGTGAAAGATAGGAAAGAGGGTGAAACTTTCAGGCATAAAAGAGTTTTTTCTCTTCTCTTTTTGCTCTTGCTACAAAGAAAACAAAAAAACACCAAACCTGTTTTGAACCAGTTGGATTCAGTGACTGTACCCCACCTCCAGTATAATCCACCAGGATTATGGAGACGGCAAAGGGCTCTGAGCCACTACTGGAAAGCTGCTATTTAACCACCTAGCAAGGACTGAGCTTTTCGTTTCTTTGCTTTTACAAGCTTGTGTTAGATGCGTGTGTAGCATCATTCTGCTTCACAAGTAAGGTCTGTACTTGAAACTTCTTGCTTATTTACTTACTTGAAGTGCTTAGCCTCTGAGAAAGCCTTCATACACCACACAGACCAAACATTTCATCTTTCTTTGTTATTGCAGAGCATTTAACAGAGAAGCATAGTGTGTGAAAGAGGGAATCTTGTGTTTGCCAGTTTGTACAATTGACCCATTCGATCTTGTCTGTTTCCAACCCTCCAGCACTTTAGGCTTATACACAAAAAACAGAAACAAAAGATAATACTAAATCCGGCATTAAAAAACCAAATATATACATTGTGGCCAATTTACTCAAGATTCACTTCTGAGGGATCCTCACAGACATGGACAATGGTTTTTTTTTAATTCTCTGGTCAATAATGAAAACCAGGGCTGCCAAGAAATACATAATTCAGCCTTAACTCAAATTCAATGACTTCATGCTTTTATAAAGAAATAAACCAACCAATTACAGAGTAACATTTAAAGATTAAATCTATGTGTAATCTGTCCCTGGCTAGCCACCTTCTTTCAGAAGGGAAAAAATACACCCCAATTAAGACTCCTCTCAGTGCACAACTGTAACCATGGCACTGCTACCACAAGGCATTTGGTTTCAGCAAGTTTCCCAGCTGCTGGCTTGTTGCATCAACTACGATGCAGGGAGTTTCCCCTCAGTCACTTGCATTGCATCACATGCTGTCAGGGTCAGGGTTACATAAAAAAAATCTGATTCCAGCGATTTGTTTTCACCATAGCTTCAATTCTTTCACTCTAAGAACTGAAAACATAAATTCAGTGCTGGAGAAGCAAAGCACCAAAAATCTGCAATGCAGACTCAGGCAAACTTCAGATGGGGGTAGATGACCATGAAGGGATGCAAAGCCTCCAATTTAACAAGCAAAATCATTCCACTGTGAGCCGTGAAGGTAGAACAAAGTGGTTACTGTATAACTAAGACTATACAAGATTGCTTTATTCCTGTTTGTGTTGAGATAGTCACTTGTTTAAAACCACTACCTCAAGTATTTCGAAAGCCCAGTGACCTCACCTAGCCAGTTGGAGTCAGTCTGTAGAAAACTCATTCACAACTCTGCCAAAAGCGCTCCAAACACAAATCATGCTGGGATGAAGAAAGGGAACACTGATCCTTTCTCCCCCTTTTCTGCATACAACACTGCTTCCCATGATTTCACATCAATACTTTTTCAATCTCAGCTACTCCTCTGCAAGAACCTCTGTACTGATGCACAAATCATAACCAATGCCAACTCAGAAGTCAAGCAGTAAAGCCAGTAACTTCCCATCTGCAGGATCCAGACAATATCGGCTACTGTCTACCTGTTTGTTCACTGGCTTCCTTGCAGTGGCTTGTTTACAGTCACTCCTCAAGTGCCAGTGAGCCAAAGAAAACGTCTTTAATGCAGTTCTGCTGCAACATCAGCCCTTTGCCTGTGGCTGCCACAACTATTATGACCACAGTTACTTTTCTGTTATGGCTGAGATGAAGCATGGTGGTGTCATCCAAGCTCAAATACCCACAAACTCACCCTGAGAGTCTTTCACATGTCTCACCCAGTATCCTGGGACCGTAAACAAACTTGCACTGAAGTAAAAGCTGTAAGAATTTAAACTGGTTACTTGTGTTCAAGCTCACAGAGACATTTTCCAATCAAAGTATCTAAAATCAACAGGTACTTGTCTAGTGCAGCCTTACCCAATTTTTTCCAAATAAAACTAGGGAATGAAAACCTCTCTCTAGACATTCTAATTTCATCATTGAAGTATTTTGTATTTGACCTAAGTATCACATGTGCCTTCACATATGAATAAAAAGGAATAAAGTTGAGGGATGTAAAATTGACCATGTGCAAGAAGTCGGGGCGAAGATGAATGGGGACAACCAATTTGGACAACACAGTCAGCACACTGAGATAAATTATATCCCCCATTGTTATTCAGGAATGTCCCAGGCTATACTAGGAACAGCGATGCAGAAATCTGCACATAGGTATTTACTCCCCATGGCTGGGAGAGGATGACAATGGCTTGAGAATAAAGCAATAAGAAACCTGAAAAGCTCAGTCCTGGCTCAGATGATTTTTTTTAAGAGACCAGGACATGAACACTCATGCCCAGTAGTTAGGATCAATGTCTGCAACTGGATGCAGAACAAAGACAGGAACTGAACTAGAAGGTGAGGTTAAAGTCAGAATATAAGCTGAGCGACAGGACAGATACAACACAGAACAACAGCCAGAAGCTCAGCTGCTAGGCTGAGGAGCCACCTTTAATTCAGCTTTCATTAATCATGGAAACCAGGAACTCAGCATGCCCATCCACATCTACCACTGTTCAACTAAAAGGCCAGCATACCTTTTAACTGCTTCAAGTCTCAGCTGAGGGGCAACTGATTTTAAAGCCAAGGGTCACTGCCATTGTTTAAAGAGAAAATAATTCATTTATTGTGAGGGGAAGGAAGGTGAGTGGTTTTAATTGGCCTATTACACTTGGCTTTATAAGAAACTAATTGCAATTGTTTAATCCTGTTCATTTTTCTGTTGGGTGATGGCTACAGATGCCAATTTTTCAATCCTCTAGAGAGTGGGTGCAGCTAGGAAAGAACAATATATTACCTAATTTACCAGTGCATTCCACATGGGCAATTTACGGGTAAGTCTGAGTTTAGAAAAACATAACAGGGAAGGATATAGCATTAATTAATTTTATTTTTTAGAGACTGGTGGATGGGGTCGCAATAGATATGGAAGATACATGTTGTCTTTAGGGAAGCAAGAAGACTCAGCTGTCAACAGGCACAAACTCTGGGGGCTGTGTGCAGAAAATGGGTACACCCACAAGGTGTGAGGGCGCATAAAAGGAGGTGGCTGACTCAGCAGCTGTGCGAATATCTTCCATAGCTACAACAAAAATTCTCATTCCTGGAGCATGACACGTTCTCCTGGTGTGCTTGCTCTCTGAAAACCCAATTACTCCATTGGGTTTGATCCGTATTAGGTATGCCTCAGTGACGGATCAGCTTGGCAATAACTCTATCTGCAAGAACTCTCATTGGAAGAGTGAGCCCCCAGCAGCAAAAACAATTAAAAAGCACGCAGGAGCAAGGCTAATCCATTTAAGTGAGATTGAAACAGGCTTTATGATTAATAATAGTAAAAAATAGGCTTAACTAGTGATGCTAGAAATTATCTGTGTCGGTCAAGCAAAGCACAGATCATGCAGCTACTGAGTGTAACCAGATCTGTGGGAAAGGAGGGAAGAAAAAGAGAACGGGAACTGAGGAGACTTGGAAAGACAATACACTATCAGCTCTCTGAGTCTCTCACAGCTTTTCATTGGCTTCACCCCATCAACTCAGAAATCAAAGAGCTTCAAGCATCAGACATTTGCGTCTGCTCCATCTTCATCACAGCCAGACACAGCCCTGTGATTAAAAGAATGGAGAAATAAGGAGCTTACAGATTCACTTTCCCTAGCTGATACAGTGACTCACAGCACCGAGGTATCGATCCACAGGTCTGGCCTCTGCCGATAACTACATGCCACGGGGGTTAATATAACTCCCCACCACCTGGCACTGCCTCAGACACTTTGCAGAGAACAGTTATAAATTATATAGCACTCCAAAGGTGCAGAGCAGGAGAGCATTTTTTCAGCACATTTCTTTTGTTACCCATCCTCCTGCAATCAGATCTGCTTTGCTGCTTCCAAGTCTCATTTGTTTTCTTCCTGAACTTATATTGCAGTCATCTACTCAAGCACAAACTGCTCACAGGACACTGTAAATTAGAGTCACAGAAAAGAAAAAGGGTAAAAAAAAGAGTAGCCTTCCAGCACAGCCAGTCATTTTTATCTAATACACCAGAATGCAGACATGCATGCACACACGTGCATACACACCAGGAAAAAAAGTCTTTGCAAGGAAGTTTAAGTAAAAATACAACTGATCTTCATCTTACAAAAATGTTGATGATTTTAGAAATAGCAGTAGCTTGAAAGAGTGTAACAGTGAAAAGTGAAAGGATACAGACAGAATTTCTTACAGTGGTAGGTCCTCCACTTCAATATGGCAATGTTGTACAGCAAAGAGCAATTTGGGGGGAAAAAAAAAAATCAAAGCCTCCTCAATTTAAAAACTTCTTTGTCCAGTCCTAACTTGTACCTGGTTTATCAATAACAAACCCTTTAAGATCTAACAAACCTGGGATGAAATTTATTCCAGTTCAACCCTTGCAAACTTGTTAACCGTATGAAATAGATGCCCAAGTTTTACAGATGTTCACCATGGTATCTCTCCTCAAAATTTCTGGTGAATAAAATCTCATGACAGAATTGAATTGAAAATCTGACTACCCATTAAACTCTGTGCTCCTAAAATGTTAGCCATCAGATTTATGCTCATGTTCTCTCCTAAAATCCCATCTCTTCCATTCAGCCTATATACAAGCTACTGCACAAATCCCACAGATATCACAGTATGTTTCTGAATCTAGGTCAACATTTCTCTTGGATGTTTCACAGTAGAGCAAGTTATGTGCTTTCAGTTGTGGCAACCTGTAAGAAGTTGATACATAGACAAGAAAGCTTTCCTCTTGGAGGGTGGGGGATATTCATCCTTAGTTACTGTCCAAGAAAATAGAACTTCATGTTTGGTTGCTTCTTTTTGTTTATTTGGTGGGTTTTTTTGTTTCATTTTGTTTTTAAAAAACCACAACTCAGCCCATACGTTTTCTCTTTACTTGTAGTGTTCATCAAATCCTTTACCCAGTTATTGTACTTTCAGGTACTTCTGCAGTTTAAGACATCCTCTTCTTCCCATTTCCTTGGCACTCAGGTAATAGCTCCAGCTTAAAACCTGAGAATTACAATAGAAATTGCCAGATACCAGTATTTTACATGGGCATTTTTAGCTTTTGAAATGCTTGGGTTACAAGTATTGGAAAATGAAATTCTGTTTTATGCAGTCTGTAAGAGATGCTGTTAGCCCTGCCTGCAGCCCTGCCACAGAAGCTTGGCTGAGAGTATAAAAATTCCCATGTTCCTGAATCAGTGAGAGACTGTCAAGCCTGCTCCTCTATTTCTGACAGTAGTCAATACAAGAAAATTTAGATAAGAGTGCAAAACCACACTGGAGCAGACTATTACAGAATATTCTGCACACAGTAAAACTTCTCCCTTTCCCCTTACTCCTTTAATTTCAAGTGCTGTGCAGTTTTCTTAAGGATACAAAATTCTTTCTTTACCATCAGTGATGATTGTTTCATGAGCAGAGGTAACTAACCATGCCTGCCTGAAAGGAAGAACAGGACTTCTATCTGATAAAGAGTGACTACTGCTCTCCAGGCTCTCCTGAGCTAATATGGCTTGTTTCACTTAGGGTATGTCTGCAATTAAGGGAAACTTAGGCAAGGTAAGCCAAATTAAATACAGGCGTAAGTTTAAGGTGCATTAACTAAAGAACTCCTGTACAGATGTTTTCAGTCAGAAGTCAAAACGAGTCTGAGCAAGCTAATGAGAACTCAGAGCAATTTATTTCTTGAGGAGAGTGTTGAAGGGGTTTCATGAGTTCTAATATATCTGAAATTCAACTCTTTTCATCTACTTGGTTTCACTTAACTGAGTACTTCTGGGTAGACAGGTATGTGAAATCTGCATGTGACAGTCCTTGTTGAACCTCAACAAGTCACTCAGGCACTCATGATTCTCCTGGACATGGCATGTGAACAAATGAAGGAAAAGACTAATTCATCTTTGCATGTAAATTTGGCAGATCTTATGCAGGCACTTCCTTGCTCAGGGCTCAGATTTGTTCGTAGCAGACAGAAAAAAGAGATACATACCTCAGCTTGAGATTCTGGCAATCTTCTGCATATAAGCATGTGTAAAATGTCGTATAACAACCTTTTCATTTCATCTCACTCTTATCCATGATGCTTTTAGAAACCAAAGTACGACATTTGTGCATTCCGTGATTATAATTTTATTGACAGAAGAAGATATAATAGTTACATCTAATGTATCCCTAAGGGTTGATAATTAGATGTAGATTGTACTCTGGGATGGGAGATCTGACATAAATGCATCTAAATCTCTGAAATAGACTAGAATGTGATGGGCCGGAAGGTAAAGGCAGGAGAATGATGCATTAGGTATGAACATAATATGCACTTTCATTTCATCATTTCCAGCAAAATTTAATAGTTACATTCACTCACTGTCCCACTACAGTCTCCTCTCAAAAGCATATAGCAAACAAACAAAAAGAGGGAATGAAGACTGTGAAAAAATATGAGTAGTGTTGGGGCTCTGTAATTTCTACCAGGAGACAAAAAGTATTAGCTTATGAACTCAGTCTCATTCACAATCACCACTTTTTGAATGTGGACTACAAATCAGAACATTATCCCTCTGGCTTTGAAGCATTTCATTAGGCAACAGCAGCAACTGGAAATATCACAGGTCAGTCATGCTGCTGCTTCTTCCTGGTCAGTGGAAAGCTGCAGAGTGTGCACAGGCATAAGGGCAAGAGAGACACATCTACCACCTGGTGGTTTGATTCTTGGACTAATGCTAAACGGCTTTTGCAAGGACACAGCGAACTCCTCAGAAGCCAAGCACTTGTCTTTTTTAACTGACTACAGGGTGAAGTTAGGATGTGTAACACTGGGGGTAAAAGGAGCATTGTGAGACACAAAAGGGGTAGTAAAGTATTAGTGGGGACTCAAAAAGACCAAATCCCTTGGATTGGGAAGCACTACCCTCCTCAGCTATACAAGAAGGGTTAGATTTAATTTCTCAGTACCGTAAGTGGTACTATGCAGAGATGACAGCTAAACCAGTTTTAACCAGTTATCCTGCATATTAAAAGCTGTGCAGCTGCACTTAGCACCAAAGTCCTTATGCGGAAATACACCTACGCACTGCACAGAACAAGCGTATGCTCACCTGCCAGAATACTGAAGGAAAGCCTACAGAAGACAACAGACATCCAGATGCAAAACATGGCATGTCTACAGGTGAGTGGCAATGGGTTATTCATTCCATGCTGCTCCAGAATTCCATACATTCTTCTGAATGAAATCAAGAAGCTTTTCAGATTTTGCTCAGACCAAGCAAGAAAGCCCCTAAGAGCTGCCAAGTCATTCATTGGCCAGGACTCTCACCTAGCCTGGAAAAATGAAGTCTAAACCCTGGTTTTAATTTGGGGAGAGGAAGAAACCAAAGTGTAATCTCCCACATTGCAAGTGACAGTATTGAACACAGAAAGGAGTCTCTCAAATTTTACTTGAAATTCCTTCCTGGAAAGAGGATACTCTTCCAGTGAAAGTTTCCATCGTGCAAACAATTTTTTTTGACAAACCATCATGTTCTAAGTATGTAGTTTTCTCAAAACCTTCAGGTAGCTTCAGGTATGAGATTTCTGAAATGTCCTGTTGCAGTCAGTCCCTGTGTCACTGTCTGTGCCACACTGCCCACCAGACTGAAAAGCAGCCTACAGCAAGCACATGAAAGATCAGGTGTGAGAACAAGTGCAAAGTTTTGATCTAGCAAATAAAACTGCAAGTTAATTTGGTTTTCAGTTCAAGGGATTTAAGAGAGATGCAGGTTTCTTCTGTTTCAGCAGAACGTCTATCACCACATTTGCTACAACTCTCACAAACCAATACAGAACAGTTAAGAGAAGTGCTTGGGCTTCACTGTCAAAAATGCTTTTGTCTATTGCATTAACACTGACAGATTTAAAGGTGATTCCTAAGTGTACAGATTTGTTTTTCCTTACAGTATATTACTCAGTGTTTTTCAGCCTTTGCAATTTACAGACACCTGAAGACATTTTCCAGGATGGGTGCAAAGCCTTATAAGCAAGTCTGAGTCCACAGTCGATTGATTTTTCTTAGCTGCTTTTAACAGACTCCCCCTGTCCCCACTTCAAGTAGCACATGGGTCCCCAAGGGCCTGTCCATTGCAGCTTGAAGGCTGCTGCTCTGCCACAGCAAACTGGTTCAAGGGTTGAATATAGAGAATGCAACACTGGCATGAAGCTGGTGTAGGAAGCTGTACGCCTCTACCAAGCTCAAGAAAACCTGTGAGAGCACAGCAGAGAAGACAGTTGGATACCAGGCCAAGTCAGAAATCTTTTTAAATACTGTATTTCTGGAATTGTAGTCCTGGAAATACATATAAGTTACAAATTAATAAGTATCAAAGATTGTGACAATCAGAGCATATCCTGTTATGCTGATAAAAAAATCCTTCAAGTAGAAATGACCTGTCGAGCCAGCTAGGTTTTTTCCTACAAAAGCTTAAGCTAAAAAAGCCTCAGCTAAACAAAGAAGAATGGGAGCGGAGATCTGAGTGAAGCATCATCTCTGCTCTTGAGAAACCCAACCACATGCACATATAACAGCATCAGAAAGCTGCTGCCACCTATGGTTAACTATCAGCTTTATCCACCCAGGTCCCAGTTATGAGAGGGAGGCAGCTGCCTAATTGGCTCATACAATATTCGAAGGTGAGCCAAAACATTTTCCCAGTTAATACACACCCACTTCTCATTATCAAAGCAGCTTGTCAACATGCCTACAAAATAATGCCATAGGAAAAGAGCAGAGGTTAATCTGTAAAAGGGTCATGACAACTGATGAAGACTCACAGCTGCTGCCTCTGGCAGCCAGTCCATACAAAGCAGGTCAGCAGCTCCACTGGGAAGACTACGCTCAGGCTGGCTGAGGGGTAAGAAAATAGGCTCCTCTATCTCAAAATCACTGCAATCAACTCTGACTAAGGAAAAAGCAACTCTAGAGCTGCTGAGGCATTCAAGAACAACAGGAGCACATCAGGACAAGAAAAAAGTAGAAGCAGGCAGCACACTAAGTATACTTAGAGTCTCAGCTGGGAGTCTCAATCTTTGCTTCCAGAGCCAAAGTAACACAAAATAAAAGTCACCAAAAAGACTAATCATTTTAATTTGTCCTTAGGGCTGCAGTTGTCATTAAAAGGAAATCCAGGTGAAGTATGGAAATGACCAAGCTTCAAAACACTGTATTCTATCGACACAGAGACATTTCAGAGGGAAGCTGGTAGAGGAAACACAATTGGGAAAGAACCACTCATGCAGGAAGTAATGACTGCTTTCAAGCTGTTTCTGGCAGAATTTTGCCCAGTCCCAACTCCTCTGGCAATTTTACTGTGAGACACTGAAGAAAAAAAGGCAATTCTTAACTATCAGATATACAGTAGGAGATTATTTTCAAACACGAAAAGACCAAAAAGAGGGAAAGCAAGAGGAGGTCAGGCAAGCCCCGGGCTGCCAAAGAATCAGTTGCTTGATCACCCTCTCATTAAGCCTCCCTGGACAGACTGCTGCAGGTACCAGGTACCCAGCACATCACCTACAGACAACAGCACAAGGGTGAGGAGCTAAATTTGAACAAGAACAAACAATGAGGAAAGCTGCCCAAACCTTCAGTTGCACCAGCCTGGTGTTTCCCAGTGATTTCCAATGCCAGTGGAAGAAAGATGTAGTGATCTTTTGCATGCACCGTTTGCCTACTCAACTGTTACTGCTCGTTCAAGTTTTGTCTTTCATACACTACCTATATTTCACCTGTCAGAGCAGGGGAGGAATCTGATTAGCTTCTAGAAGCAGTTTAAGCAATAAGGGCACGGTAGACTGAATTTCTGGGCAGCAAAAGGCCACCTTGGGTACTATGACAAGGTATTCACTATCTGATTGCGTAGATTAAGGAGGAACCTGGCTCTTTTGTCTCTTCAGTGTGTGTACAGCTCCCATTAGCATTAATGCAAGCTGCATACAGGCACTGAGAGCCTGCCAAACAAGTGACAAACAGCAGCTTTTCATTCAGCATACATGAGCAAAAAAGGGGCACAAGACACTCAGCCATCTATTGCAAGCACCTGACAACTATTTAAACATTGAGTCAGATCCAGGAGTCTTATATAACAAAATGACAAAACATTCACTGGGAAAGCAACAAGAATATGATACATACTCTGCAGCGTTTTTCTGCATGGAGAGGATAGTTCTAAAACGATGTACAATAATATAAATAAAAAAACCCCAAAACTGTGGTGCCTTTTTTTTTTTTTTTGAAAGATTGCCCAGGGCATAAATCCTCAGAAGCTTGAATAGACTTAAACTTAGCCAAGTTCTCACGCAACTAATATAAATGATCCATTTTCTCCTCCTAACAGAATATTCAATTTTTTGGCCTACACATTAGGTATAAATTTGGAATAAAGTACTAACCACCAAAAAATAAAACAAAACAAAAGAAATCCCCCAAAGCAGCAACCAACCAACCAACTAGAAAACAAAGGAAAGATTGAAATTACTCCCCATCTTTGACTTGACATTGAGACACACATTACAGAAGGAAACAAGAATTTTTCAGTCTCTAGGATGTGGAAAAAGAAGTACCATATTGCCTGGAGCAGCCTGTCATAGGAAATGCCACTCCTCTACTAGGAAGGTTTGAGCATCCACAGCACCCGTTGATATCAGTAGAAATTTGTAGGGGCTGCCAGCCAGACAATCACCATCCAGGACTATCATCTAGAACCCAAAAGCCAGGAGCAGCCAAACCAACATTTTGTCCATTTTGTGCCTTGCAGGTGGACAAGGCTGTGCTTAATAATTTTATGCATAATTTCCACCCCTGTTCCCCAGCCTGAGGCTGGGAGAGAATGTTAACAATTAAAGGAGCAAATATCAATGGTTCTATGCTGTAAAAAGAGACATTACTACGAACATCTGCAGTTTTAGGCTGTACAAAAAAATATTTCCTCAAATGATAATAATAGTAGTAATAACAATAATGATACTACAATGCTGTGTAAGTTTATTCAATACAATACATTCTACAAAGCCCCAGATAGCTTGTTAAATATTTAACAAACACAAATATTTAGTATTTAATAAGAACTAAATATTAATGGAAATAAAAGTAATAAGCTGATGCTTATTTTTCTGATGCTTCCAAAATTAATTCCGGTCAAATGATGCCCATCTGTAAGAGATATCAGAAACTCTGCTCAGAACTGGGGCATCCAAGATATTCAAAACCGTTGTAAGGCAAATGCTGGTAATTTTTTCATCAATTCACAGTTATTTCAACAGTGGCTAAAGTTAATTGAAACAAATTCTTAATAAACAGTAATAGATTTACCTTCCCACCCTCAGGGACTGTTGGGAGGATTAGTCGATATTTGCTCATAGCTTTCAAGTTGGAAATACTGTATGAACACAATTATAATATTCCTACAGAAGGCTTCTTTAGCAGCTTACTCTTGTCTGTAATTAGATACAGTGATCAGATTATATTTTATATTACAGTGCCATTTTCCTTTATCAACATTCAGCAAGTGGCTCCAGAGGGCACCTATGGCCCTTTAATGACTTTACTGTTTTTCAGCTAGTAACCATCAAATAGACTAATCACATTTACAAAGAAAATGAAGTAACCTGCAGGTATACACACAGCAAAAAGCAGAATGCTTCCCTTCTTAAACTGACTGGGCTTTGAGAAATTAGCTAACGATAATGGTTTAATAATGAAACAGATGCTCAACACTGCTTGGCTGCTTTATCCACAAACAGCCCTGCAGGAAACCTCCCACCCTTGCTCACTCCACAAGTGAAGTTGGTGGCAGACTGCAGAGCAACCTTCCCTTTTACTTCTCACCTCCTGGAAGTGACAGGCTGTGTTTCACAAGTTCTTGCCATGTATTTTCTCTACATGGTCCTTCCTCAAATGGAGTTGAGGAGACTTATTTCTAATGGAGACTGGCAATCTCCTATCAGTACTATAGTAACGGGAAGGAAACAAATAGCAAAATAGACACTCAGATTGGTTCTCACTGTGTACTGAAGGATAGAGTGTCAGAAATCATATTCTCACTGCCTGCTCTACGTCCCTGACTGAAACAATCTAAGCAGGAGAGGAAAGGTTCATGCGAAATACATCAGCAGCAAAATTGCATGAGGTTTGTGCCTTTGGAGAAGATGGGTTCAGTGCTGATTGCTCGTGTGGGATGAAGACAGTACAGCTGCTCTTGCATTTGCTGCTCAGGGTCATACACTTCCACCTGCAAAATCGTTGCTCACAGATGCAACATGGCACAGAATCTCTCACCATGGAGAGGCCAGTGGGAGCCTGAAATGGCATTCCATCACTAGCCTATACGTGACTGATTGTCCTTGCATGGCCTGCATTTCTCAGTGTCTTGCTGTATATGGCTATAGAAGCTTTAACCAACCTTGCACAAAATATACCAGGGGAAGACAAAAAGGTGATCTCTCACCTCTTTTTTTTCCTTCCCCTTTCCTCCCTCCCAGGCCCTGAAATGCATACACTCTCTGTATCACATGACAAGAAAGGCCAACCCATGATATGTAAAAATGGGAAGGAGCTTCATACCCTGTTGTATTTAAATCCCTGAAGATCATGTGGGTAGCATGCAAATAAAACCTCGCCACTTGTGTAATTTTTAGCAAAATCCAACTGCCAATGCTTTAACACAACAACAGAAAAATTAAACATTTCTGAGGCAGCTCAAATAATAGCCTTGCAGGCTGAATGTGATAGATCTTCTATTCCAATTCTACACCTCTCCTCTCTCGGTCACACTAGGAATGCAAGAGGGAGGCTGCAGGGTATTTGTTTCCAGCCATCAATAAATAAGTGAAGTCTCCTTCAATTCCGCTAAACCAATCAGCTAGAAAAGATTAAAAACAGTTACCATTTGATGTTACTGTGACAGTTCCAAGAGAGGAACTGAAAGCAGCTGAAATATTTCTCTTTCTGGAAGACTTTCACTGATTCAGGGAATCAACATTATCAAGCAAGCATGATGCAAGCATGATGGTCCAGGGCAGAGCTCTGTTTTAGACCTGCTACAGAGCAGTCTGTAACAGCCACATTTCACTAGCTTTAAGAATAAAGACTCTCAGGAAAGCTGGTGCTGCTAATTCCCAGATTTCCTGCTAATCTACCAACTAAGACTAGAGAAACACTGAACCATCACTGTTGCAACCCAAAGCACAGTCTGAAATGTGTCATTTTTGCAGCCATTTTTAGTCCCAGGCCAAATGGCATGGTCACAATTTACATTTACTCTCACTAATGTGGAGCTTTAAATAGGGGGTTTTCTAGCATTAAATCAGTGTCAGCCCATTACTAAGGGAGCATATAGCAGTCAGGAATTTAATGGATTTAAAGGGTGGACGTATTGAAGTCTGTGAAGTGGAAACTATTTATCCTGTAAATACTGTAACAGCTAAGACAGCTCATTATAATTTATTTGTTTCAAACGCCAGTGCAGGAAAGGGCTGGCAGCTGCAGGTTCTGTTACTGGAAGAGATGTGGAACAGAACTGCCACAGGGGCCTGCTGCTGTAGGCATGGATGCTGGGGGTGACCTACAGCAGGGACTCTGCACTTGTACCTTTTATTTCTTCTACCCAGGAGTCCTTCTCTGAGTAAGGTGGACACTTAAATACGTCTCCAGGTCTAGTCTCCAAGCTGTGCTACCTGGCTTTCTCCATGCACTGTAACGTATGACTTGGAAGAGCTTGTGTGGGCCAAGCTAGACTGTAGGATTCCCATCCCAGGACAGTACAGAGATTGTCAGCAAGCCACTGTTCCATTGGGAAAGCACCACACCGAAATGTAGTTTAAACTGAAAGTCACCACAGCCATTTTCAGTACATTTTGACAGGCTGAGATCTCAGAAAGCTGGGACACTTGCCTCCCCTCCTGTCCTTGCCAAACTTCAGAAAATGACCTTGATAAAAGATTTTAAAAATAGGAAAGATGGATTTTTCAGCCAACTACTAGCACATCCAATAACTATTGAACTGTTCTGGCTGGATAGGAGCCTGAGAGCATCTTAAAGCCCCTAGCTTAGCGATTCCCAGTCTCCAAATTGTTCAGTTTTGTATAACCTTTCAACTGAATTATCTGAGAAAAAATTGGGAGATAATCCCAATGATTTCCACATAAAACCCTGCTAGGCCCAGTGAGCATTAGAAGACTGGAGTGGGAACGAGCGAGAGGGAGGGAGGGAGGGAGCAAGACAGTAAATACTGCACACTTTATTTTCCTTCAAGAAGTACAAAATTTATAGCTCTCTTTTAGTTTTTTTCCTAAGATTTGTTTACTCTGCTTTGTTATCGAGCCAACTAGGATGCAAACGTACTTCCTGACTGCACAAAAAGATGTCCGCAGGCAAGCAGCAGTCCTGCTGTTTCTCATTCCATGCAAAGGATGCTGCAAGTCAGCATTCTCTAATGGATGCTCTTCCAGCAATAATCCCAGTCCTGACTTCCCTGAAGCTACAATTCTATGCTTTTTTGACCATGGAAACAGTTGGTTTTTATATGAAACTCTTTTGATAGTTATCTAGTGATCAATACTTACAAGTTTAGGCAAATGCCTCATCTCTCAGGAAGAAAGGGATGCTAATTTTGAGAGCCCTGAGTATGTGGCACCCAGAACATGTCTCCAAGGCCTGCCTTGGCTCTTGGTCAGCAGTGTCCCTGAAGCCACTGAAGAAGCCACTAAGACTCCCTCCAATTGCAAGACGTGTGTCAGGTTAAAATCTAAAATTAGAGGCGTGTGTGGCCATACTGTGGTGCTCGGGTCAGTTCAATGCACTCCAATGCAGGGCTGTGGGAACATCCAAAACTCATCAACATTACTTCTCATTTTGTTGCTAGCATACAAGAAGTTGTACTAGAAGGAGCTTAATACAAAAATAAAGGGATGCTCTAAAGCTGCTTGAGGATGTACCAAGACTTTAACTCACATGTTATGAAAAAAAAGAAGCCCTTCCATTTTCCCATTCTTGGCTGTTAACTTTCATTTGTTTCGATGCCAGCACACCACACTTCATAAAAATTAACACTTTTTTTTTTCTTTAAACACTTACAAGCTTATTTTCCTCTTGCCTGTACCAGCTGTTTATCTCCTGACTTGATGATTCTCTTTGGAAATGTGAGTTGACATCTGGGTATGAGCGGATGCTGTAAATTGCCAGCATTTCTGTCTACTTACGCAAGCAAATATTAGTTCCTCTGACTAGAGTAGCACCTCTTCTAAGAATGCTAACATTATGATACATAACAACCCTCTTCTTTCACTGCTATTACCTCTTTCTTTTCATTCAAGTACCTTTTTCTTTTGCTGAAGGCAAAGCAATGCATTAAGGCACTAGGCAATACAAATAAACACAATTTAAAGAGAAAGCTTTCTAGAAAGTTCCTTTTATCCCTTACAATAGGCAGTAAGGAGTAGGTGTGAATGAAGTACAGATCCTGGAACAGTTTAGAGGACACAAGATAAAGTGAATCCATGGGCTCTGCCTAACTGAGCACAGCAGCTGAGGAAGCCTGCTGCCTCGATCCAATTCTTTCCTAGGATAGAAAAAATAGGAAAGGGAGAGGCAGCTTCCCAAAGCACTAGGTACTCCAGTGTGACCCTGCCTTGTTCATTTGACCTGTCAGAGGAAAATACTCCATCTCTGTTTCCCCTCATCCTCAATTTTAGTAATTTTTCACAGTTTATACGATTTTACGTATCTCATGCTTGGATTACAAAATGAGATGTACACATAATTCCTATCCCCATGCCCCATGCATTCCCACAGAACTTTACAGAGTATAGGACTGCTCCTGTGTCTTCCAACATGCAACACACAGGAGAATCTACCTTCTCCATCCTCTTAAAGGATGACACATTCAGACACTGGCAAGACAACAGATGAAAGGTATCACAGCGCCAAAGTCTTCCAGATAAACTGTTCCTCCTTAAGCCAGCTGGCTGTTAGCAGGACGGGAAAATCAACAGATGCACCTGAGCTATAGTACACAACACTCATCCCATTTCAAGCTTTAAAGGTTAAAGCCAACACCTTAAATTACACGAGGAATGCAAGGCAGGCATGGAACTGAAGTGTCACATGCTCCCTTGAGAGAAATGTGTCTCAGACAAGGAACAACACTGTCAGAAGCAGTTTTACACATAATCCTTGCAGACAGAAAATCAACACTTTGAGGTTTATCCTATGACTCTTGGATTTGGGAGAATCAATGGGTAATGCAGTGGTCTCCCAAATACAAAATAGTAACTGTTTTTCATAAGCCGATAGGGGATTTTTTTTGTGTACTAAATTAAAATTGTCAAAACTTTTTTAAAGCTTCCATGCCCAAAGCAGGGAAAACTCTGGCATTCTTTGTACTTGGAAAAGCTTTCTGAGTTCTAGTTCATAAATAATAACCCTGAAAAAAAACCTCCAGCATGAGGAGCAGGAAAGAGAGCACAAAGCAGCATGGAATAAGCTGTGCGACTGTGGTTTCTATTGAAATTATTATTTATCTACTATTGGATATGGAGTATAGTGAGGAATAGAAATGAAGAAAAGGAGAAGGAGCAAAGCAAGTTGGGTCTCTGCCCAGAGAAGGAGGATGCTATTTAGTTGAACAACAATCAACTCCACAGAAATGCTGACGGATGGCTGGGAAATAATGTGCTGTTATGAAGGGGGAAAAATACCGTACATAAGTTTTATAGGCTGTTATCTACGAACGATCCCTTAGCCTCTGCTTAAGGGCAGCCTACCATTGTGGTGTTAACACTGGTGAGGAAGGGAGCTGATGCAATCAGGCCTTCTACCCACTGTGAGTGTTCACTGCCATTTTGATAACTTCAGAGTGGCAGGAGCTCTAGCTGATCTCTCAGCTACAGAAAGGACTGCTTGAAATGCTCAAAGCTCAGCCATTGCATTTTGGAGTCTCCTTCCAACCTTGTTTCTTCACTTCAAGAGGGAAGCAAAGTCCTACACAGACATCTGGAGACACTATGGGAAAGCAAAAATCATGACCACTTAAGATTAAATGTATGCAGGTTACTTTACAACAGAATAAAATAGTTTTGATGTAAGGAAAAGGAAAGCAAGAGGCACGCTTTGCTATTAAATTATATAAACACTACTTTTGATTGAGCTGAGACTCCCCTATCAACAGATCAACTTGCTTGCTCACTTATCTCCTCCTGCTTCACACTGTTCCCCCACACACTCTCTCTTCCAAAACAGCCTCCCTTAATCATTTAGCTTGTTCGACCATACGGGAAATGTTTCTGAAAATAAAACAGTTCTGACATTATTCTGAGATCTTAAGTTCTTGATTTACCCAACAGCCCAACAGCCCAAGTTACTGCTCCATCCAAAGGAGAGTATTCAGACAGGTTCAGAAGTCTAGGCAGATTTGTTTGCATGACATGTGGTTTGAAGAGGGCCTAAATTATCTGTGATTCCCCAAGCCCAGGAGATAGTAATCAAAGGAAGCACCACAGACAAACTGTTTATATAGCCTCTTTCATACATTTTTACCCATTGCAAGTTTGCTGGTCACACTGGTATTTTTCCACTTTGTTTTTGCACTACCTACCTAGAGAGAAGTATGGCTCCAAGCAGAGATCAAGAAATGTCTCCAGGAATGCACATAGCACAGAAAGAATCAGAAATTTTAGTGCCTGCCCTTCTTAAGCATCCTTCTCACCTTGCTTGTAGTCACACTTTCTGACAGCAGCAGTTTTCCATAGAAAACATAGAAGCAGAGTGACACTGGGCTGGATGCAACATAGACCTGGGATTTGTTAATGCATTGAACCATTTGGAGAAGTGAGAGGCAAACATCCTTTCTGAGCACAGGCAGCTCTGGCTTTCTTCTCACAGGAGATAGAGCAAAACGAAGGACAGTGAAGGAGATGGGGTGAAAAGGAAGATGATTTCAAGGAAAGAAACTGCAATGCCACTGACATTCACCTTGCTCTCCTGCTTAATGAAGAGAGATGAAGGAACAATCCTGCCCCAAGGACTTTATTAGGTGTCTTTAAATTGGTAAAAAAGAGCAAGAATCCACATATACCTCTGAAAAGGGTCCAGCAACTAATTACTGTCCTCCCACAAGACAAGTAACGTACACAAACCAGATGAAAACTCCTGGCTGAACACAGAAGTGATGATCTTCTCTAGCTTTTTATTACAGGTGAAGGTGCCTCTTTTGTCCCTATGTAGTGCCCACTGCAACAGAGTATTGATCCTAGGTAGGTGATTCTGCAGACAGACCTTCTGTAGGTGGCCTGTGACACAACCAGCCCCTAGAGCAAGCTGATCCAAAACAGAACTTGCAGCCCATGTTGGCTTCCATTGCGTCAGCCAGAAAGGTGATCAAGAAATGCATGAAGCCTGCTCCTCTGCCAAGAAACACCCCCATTCCTTGCAGAGCACTTGGTATATCACTGGACTGTAATTAAAACATATAAGCATCACTGAATCCTCTTTAGTATTATTTGGGTTGAGGAGCAACAAAGAGGTTCTCCATTACTAGTAAGAAAAACAACTGAAACCCCTGAAAAGGCCTGACAGCTCACCAACACAGGGCAAAAGCTTCGCAGGAACAACTGTCCCCATGGGAACTGGCAAGTACAGAGCACAGGAAAATGAGAACTGTTTGAATTAACAGGGAACATTTGCTCTAAATAAAAGCTATTTTGAGGAATTAAAGCAAACAAATGTCAGCTCCATGTAGCGGCGTGTTGGGATGTGATGTGCTGTAATGTGTTGTGACACTTCACTTCATAAATTAAAGCTTTTTTTCCTCCCCCAGGGGAAGGGAATTCAAGTGCAGTCAAACACTTGCACTTGGAAGGTCTGCAGGCTTGACACTTACCCATCTTTGACTCCACTGATACCCCTGAGAGGGGACACCTTCCTGCATGCCTTGTGGGCTGCTCTGTCCTCCCTTGGCCCCAGGACATGGCCACACAAGCAGCCTGGAGCTCACAAGCAGACAGCGATGCCATCGCCTCGCCCCGGCTGCCAAGCTCCAGATAACACTCATCAGTCGACAAGGTGAAACCAGATGATGTCACAGCCAAAACTCTTGGTCTCAGCTTACACTTATTTTATATCCTACTTTTCTGGCCAAGTACACAGGATTCATTTGAGATATTTACTGTGTACGAAGCTACCAGTCTCACAAGACTAACTGTGGAATGAAAGGCTGAAACCCACCCACTTGGAATATCACCCCGCTTCACCTGGCATGATTCGGAGATGAAATGAGTGTGGGCTTAAGTAAGTGTCATTGCTCAATTCCCTGGCACTGAAAGTTGAACTGCACAACAGTAACCCTATTGCTAAGCTAAACCAGCTCAACACAAGGGCTGTAATGTTCCATGAGGAAAGATGAAAATTTTGCTTTCCTGATGCCCAGTGCAGAGGAGCACACATACTCAACATGTTTCTTTGTCACACGCTACTCTTTGGGAAGACCTCCAAAAATAAAGAAGAAAGAAACAAAATGAGAGAAGGACATAAGAAAGAAGACAAGCTAGATGACCCCATTTGTAAAAAAAAGAAAAAGAAAAAAAAATAAAATAACCAAGGCACTACCACTTTCTTTAGAGCTTTCAGCATTTTACAGTCATTGCCTGGAAGGTGCCAATAATGAGCTCAGAGATGCACAAACTACAGAGATGCCAAGGCAGTTCATTAATTAGCTATGAAACCCAGAAAGCCAAAAGACACCATGACACTACACAAGTAGTCAACTTTAGCCCTTCTATCCCTTCTTATTTTCTACACACAAAGTCCAGAGAAAAAACTCTTTAAAATAAATTTGAGTATTAACTCAAATCTACAGCACAAGAGGGTTTTTGTGACTGGGCCCCGCAAAACAAGAGGTATAGGTAACAGCAAGGTGTAACAAAGCTGAGCAAGATGTAGTCACAAACCCCTTTTTAAGATCCTTGATATGTAGACATCATTTCACAAAACTGAGGCATGGCTGTAACTACAGCATAGGATGCAACTACATCTCTTATTCATGGGCTGAATATTTAAGGATAAATGTAACATGTCAAAGCTAGTTCCAAGTGTGCAGTTGCACCCTTACTGTGCAGCCACAGCAAATGATGTTTATGCGAGGAGAGGTAAGGCTTCCTCCTTGTGTGGTGTGCACAGCAGGGACATAGTTACCTGCCAGGAGCTGAGACCTGTTGGGAAAAAATGCTCAGAAAGAAGCTTCTGCACCTTAGCATGTCCACAACTGAACTTTGGCATGGGGAGGCAACCGTGTTCTGGGTTGGGCAGACAATTTTAGACGCAGCACAGTCCCAACACACTACCCTGAAGGAGACCTTAGCCCTTGCACTCTCCTGCGTGCTCCTCCCACTGCTGGTACCACCACAGCTGCAGGGCAGCACCACCCATGATGCCAAAGTCCTGCTGGAGCAAGCTAAGGAATCTAAACCAATGAGCATGGCAATGACCTCTTACATTTCCTCCTTCTCCTCGTAATTCTCAGCCTATACCATGCAGTGTCAGATGGAAATTCTAGCGTAAGTCCCAACAACAGCATGGCCATGTCCTTAAAGGTGTGTCCCTCAGTTTATTAGACTTGTGTCTCACCCACCACTATAGACCAACTGCTTCCAATTTTGGAGCAAACCCACCCACAACTACCTCACAAGTTCTCATATCATAAGGTGTGGATGTGCTCCTTTGAATATTCCGGGGAGCCTCACCCAATGCACCACCTCTGATGGAAACAAAGAGCCCTTACCTGCAGATCTCCACAACATCACTTCTATTTCTGTAGTTAGGCTGTTGGGACAATGAGAAAAAGCTTTCTGCCAAAAGCTACCAGAGGTCTTTCTTATGCTGTGAAATGGTTTGTCAGCTTAAGACAATAAACTCCTTCTAAAAAAGTCAACAGCAGCACTCAGCCTAAGTTGGCCACAGCAGGACTATCCTTTCCAGTGGGAACTCGGCAGACAGGCTCACCAAAGAAAGATAGCTGCTTAAACCTGAAGTCTTTGATCTATTGTCTAAACTCTCAAGCAATAAGGGACACTTGGCTCCCACTTGTAAGCTCAGACCACTACTAGACTCAGACAGATGCATCCTCAGAGTTCTCAAGGGAACATTTCAAAGTTTTAATGGCAGTGGCAGCTGCTCTTTATAAGCTGAAGGCAACGACATTTCATTTTTTAAATGGAGGCAGATTCTGATTTATAAATATGAAAATTGAATGTATGCAAAAGCACAACCCTTCTTCTCTTTGCGCATACACAATTCAGATAACTGAACTGATCAGTCACCAAACTGAGCTGAAAGTCATTATGCCGAAGAAAAGACCTTGCTTGCCTAACCTCAATCCAGAATGAATCTAAACCTCTACTTTCCAACCCTCTGAATATGAATAGGGACAGCATGAATATGCTGACAGGTCTTTTATTATAGCTAGAGGGTGTAGCAATAATTAAAAACCAAATCTTGTATGTATGAGGCTAAGACACTTCCCAAAGAAATACACTTGACTTTGTCTTTTTGCAAGATTATGTTGTCAAATGGTATTTTTTTAAGTCAGTAAGATAGCACAACGCTTGGGATTTCCACATAAAGGAAGCTTAGAGAAATTGCAAAAGCAATGGATGACTCCTGTTGTTCTCCAAACTTTCCTGCACTAGTCTGTGCATGTAACTGTGTGCAAAACACAACAGCACAATGTTGCAGCCGAAATGTAATACAAAGAGAAAGTGAATTTCCAATCCACAGTTTCTTCAGCAACAATTCACTTCTCCAAAGCCTGCATCCATGCTTATTGGAGAAATCAGCCAGTGATACACTGGCATTTTGGCCAGGTTGCTCTAGGAGCCCTAACACTTGTGGGTTTAGTATTTCAATTAGGAGGTGAAACATAACTCTCCACCTACTTCATTCTAACTAATTTCTCAGCTGATCTTTTGAGCTCTGCAAAGAGCACATTTCTCACTGAGCACTACAGGTAGCACAAGCAAGTGTGTGAAGTCAAAAGGGATATGAATTATTAAAAAGTCTGAACAACTGAGGTTGAAGGGGAAAAAACAGAGGGATGAAAAGCTCTTTTTTAACTAAGGAATGACAACATAGTTATTTTAAAGCACTGAAAAAGGGCTTTTCAAGGTTGAAATAAACGGTGAAAAAGAAAAAGCCTGCTCATTGAGAGTTCTGGCAGACTTCAGATATGGGCAAGGGTACATGGAGATCATTAGCATTGGGATGGGGCTCATCTCCTACGTCCAGAGAGGTTTTTCCCATGAACTGCTCCCTGGTCACAAATCTGGAGATAATACAAAAGTAAAGCAAACTTATGTCCTACTATTTCAATTCCAGATGTGAACATCAAGCAGCAGCCATACAGACTAGTGTCTCAGACAGTGCTTCAGAAAGATCAGCTGTTTGCAAGGTCTCTGTCAAACTTATCCTCATCAAGCTTGGGAACTGTTTTCACCCTAGAAGACTTCACAGCTTTGTCTATAAACTGCTTTCAAGATATTTGTGACCAATAATAACAACTTTTCTTGGCATAATAGCTTGCTTATCAATTTAGAAAAGGCAGTATGCTGACACCTGGTCCCAGAGCTGTAGATCTAGGCAATATCTCAGGATGCTCCTCGGGCATTATTTGCACAGACACCTGCGTTCATCAGGTCACTCTGCTCTGGGCTCCTGGGTCACAAGGTAAGCTTTTGCTTACACAGCTTATCATCTGCATCCCACTTTCAAGCTACAACCTCATATCTGCTCCCGAATGCATAACTTTTTAAGATAATAACTGAATATCCCATGCTAATATCCAACTCCCCCTTTTTTCAGGTTCCTGAGGGATGCCAGGCAGCTGCTTAATGCCATCCTTCTCTAGGGATTTATATTTTCCCATATGCTGCTGAGCTGCAAGTTGAACAGCTGTGTAGTACCACACATGCCTGGCAGAAGAACAAAACGTGATGGAACATTGAATTATTGGCTCCCAGCCTTTAGGAGGACCTATAACAGTTTTTCTTCATTTTCCGAAGACTTCTTTTTTTTTTTTTTTTTTCCTTTTCTTTCTTTTCCAGCATTTGTCCTGCTCATTCTTTTCATAAGAATACTTTTGCCTGAGTCAAGACAGGAGGGAAGACAATCTATATTAGGTCAAGCAAATTGCAGCAGTGGGCAGCCCAGCTGGGGTCCTCATCACGGACGAGCAGTTGTGTGCTGCAGACAGCTTTACCCGGGATTGCAGAGTGCCCCTGCCAGGCTCCTATCAAGGCACAGAGGACAAAAAAATATCTCTAATAAGCTCCATTTTCCTGAATTGTTGAGGAGGAGGAGATAGAAAATCATTCCTGTAACACCTCTGGAAAACTTGAAGAGGTTATTGCTATGGAAACTGCTCCAGCAAAGCAGGTGCAGAAAAGGGGAGCAGCAGAGAGATGCACAGTGCATGGAATAGAAATTCTTAACACCTGAAATTAAACCACGCACACCTCTGGCAATGCAATCTATTTTGGATAACATCAACAATTTGCCCTTGGTTCTGTATCAACAAAACCACAGGTAAGTGACAATGAAATGAACACATTAGGCTGTGCAGGAGAGCACTGGCTGCAGAACCATACTAAAAACAATACATACCAGTATATATGGCAGCAGAGAAAATCTGGTATAGAATAGGACTACGTGTTTTTAACTCCAGCTGAACTAATGCAAACCTTACAGTGGAGCTTGTCAAATATAAGCAGGGAAGCAACAGATTTTCTTTTCATCAGCCTTTGATGGTAAAATAAAGCTAGGCTGGAGGAAGCCTTTAGCACAAGAATGGAATAGAGGAGCTCTGATTGTGCCACACCAATGGCTGTGCCACAGAAAGAAAATACTCTACTGAAAGGGGACTGAAAAAGGAATTGTTCAGCGAAGAAAGAAAAATCAGTTAAAAAATGAGGTGACAAACAAGAAGCTTTTTCAAAGAGACTTTACCCTACCAAAAAAAGCTGTGAATTCACATCAATGGCTTTGTGCCAGTTTTAATGCTGGATATGAAATCTCTTCCTTTGAGCACAGATGCGTGTGTGTACACTTATATTTTTTCCTCCACAAGAGTGTGGCCCCAAGTGTCCCCAGGGATACTGTGAGAGGCACAGTATCCTTCTGGACAAGATATCCAACATATGGCTGGATAAACACATCATGTGATGGGTATGGAATTGGCTCACAGGTTGAGCACAAAAGGTGATACTGAAAATGGCTTTACATCAGGCTGGAAACTGGTTACTCATGGGGTTTGGCAGGGCTCCATTTTAAGGTCAGTGCCCTTTAACACCTTCATAAACATCTTGGACACAGGACTAGTAGGAATATTAAGTAAGTTTGCTAATAACAGTAAATTGGAAGAAGCTGTTGACGCCTTCAAAGGCAGAGAGAGCTAAACAAAATCAGAGGGTTGGGCATTCACCACCTGTATAAAGTTTAACAAAGGCACGTGCTGTACTCTGCACCCAGGAAGGGGCAACCCTGGGTGTACAGACAGCCTGGGGAATCAGAGGCTGGAGAGCAGTGCCATGGAAAGGGACCTGGGTGTCCTGGTCCGTGGCAAGTTGAACATGAGTCAGCAGTGCCCTGGCAGCCAGGAGGGCCAAGTGTGTCCTGGGGTGCTTCAGGCACAGCATCGCCAGCTGGGCAAGGGAGGGGATTGTCCTGCTCTGCTCTGCACTGGGGCAGCCTCACCTCAGTCCTGTGTGCAGTTTTGGGTGCCACAATGTAAGAAAGACATTAAACTATTAGAGAGCATCCAAAGGAGGGCAATGAAAATGGTGAGGGGCCTGGAGGGGAAGCCATATGAGGAGCGGCTGAGGTCACTTGGTCTGTTCAGCCTGGATGAGAGGAGACTGAGGGGAGACCTCATTGTGGTCTACCACTTCTTCATGAGGGGAAAAGGAGGGACAGACACTGATCTCTGTTCTCTGGTGATCACTGACAGGGCCCGAGATAATGGCCTGGAGCTGTGTAAGAGGAGGTTTAGGTTGGATATTAAGAAAAGGTTCTTCACCCAGAGGATGGCTGGACACTGGAGCAGGCTCCCCAAGAAAGTGGTCACAGCACCAGGCCTGACAGAGCTCAAGAGGTGTTTGGACAATATTCTTACGCACATGGTGTGACTTCTGGGGATGATCCTGTGCAGGGCCAGGACTTGGACTTAGTGATCCTGGTGGGTCTGTTCCAACTGAGCCCACTCTGTGATTCTTAATGTAATGTACAATCACCATAGCAGAGTTTTTGTATGTGTTTAAGTGTTCTGCTAAACTGAGACTTGTGCCTGTACAAGCACATCCACAGTAAATTGGATGTTTTTCATTAAAAGATGGGAGTCTTTCCTGGTGCAACTATGTCATTTTGGTGAGCTGAAAATCTTTAGATAAACTCTTTCCTAACGGAGGCTGTATTACCAAGAAATGGTGGGAGTGATGAACTACTACACTAAAAAGTCTTTTGAGGTCTTCATCTCTTCAGGAAAATAAAAGCCAAGACCCTGGGGCAGACTTAACAATGTGCCTTTAAACCTGGCTGGTTTCCTTCTTGGCTGCATGAACATCTGTAATCCCCAAATTCCTGTCGCTATTCCCACCAGCTGGTGAAACTGAAACTGATCCAGCAGAGGAAGTCTGAGCCCTGCCAGCACAATGAAAAGTATAACCCCATTGGGCATGAGACCACTCCACCACAATCTAAAACCATGTAGTGCATTTGCAAACTTAAACAAATGCAAACCATTTCAGAAACACAACCGTAAGGCACTGCTGGGATGAATCATCTGCCTTCCCTTACCAAGGAAATAATGCAAAGGTAACACTAAAGGTCTCCCTAGGAAGGCAGAGGTGATGTGAAATACTCTGGGCTGCTAAGGGTTAACCTCAGCACTGGCAGCATGTTTTCAGTCAAGTGTCTAAGCTTCTGCTAGAGGGGAATTTTACAAATAAACTTACAGGCTTTGCAGATCAATTTTCTACTTGGTTTTATCACTCTTTTCTCCTGAACAGACCCACTGCATCTCAGTTTCTTTTTCAGACACATTTTAAAGTTTAGTGCCATTTTTGAAACAATACAGGCCCCCCAGTACTTGAAACCACATATGGTGCTTTGGTAGTATTTGTATTTTCATCAAGACTATTTAGTAATAAACAGCTATGAAAAACATTACCCTAGGGCTCCAGCACTGTGGAGCATGCAGTACAGACCTTCACTGACTGAATACCCAGCAAGCATTTAAATGATAATATTGCATTAGAGTGGCGGCTGTCGCTGTGTAAATAATTGTGCATTGTCCCTGCACATTGATTTATTTTCATATGTGCACACGTACACGTCTGAAAAACCACTTAAAAAAATTCAAAACCCAGACAGAGATAATCTAATAAACTCCAAAGTGAATCAATAGACTACTTAACGGCAGAGAGATAAACTTCCTTTAATAAGAGTTAGAAGGGATGAAGAGAAGGCTGTGCAAGATTCAGTCAGCAATATCAGAAGCACAGAGACTCAGAGCAAGAGAGAGAGGAGCCTGAAGTAGGTGGAGAGGGAGACCAGGCAGCACAGGGAGTAGACCACTTTTAAAAAAACCTTCCAGTTTTCAAAGTGCTGTTTACAGAGCAATAGGAGTCAGGAGATTTCTTGACAGACAAAAAAACGTAACAAAACCTGGTAAATATTCAGGACAGGATGACCTTCAAAGGATCTCTCAGCAGCTGATAAATTTAGTTTCTGCTAATGCAGGGGCTCTCATACAGCTGTGCAGCAGTCATCCAAAAACTGGGTCTCATACAGTTGTGACACGGAGGTTCCCTCATGAGAAAGCACTGAAGATTTTTATTCTGAAGTTATTCCTAGGGACTCTTGGCATTTAAAGGTATTGAAACAGAGGCAAAAAAATTAAATCATGTGCCAAAATTTACAAAGAATCAGTAGCAGAGCTAAAAATGGGTTTAGTTCACTCGACTATCAGTCCTGTGCTCTGTTCAATGGCCATTTTTTCTGTTTTCACTGTGCCCTACAATCTTTAAGATAAAGAATTGACTGCAAAGGATTACAGATTCCTGCATGCAGTGCAAGCAGCACACTAAACGAGAAAGTAATGTATGGCAGGACCACCTCTTCAAAACATATGAGGACATTGCAGCATAATCTCTTCATACTGTGTCTTTGACTTACAATTTATGCAGTTTCAGCAACAATTCATAACTACCCTCCTCTTAGCTGTGTCAGCAAAAAGGCCAGAATTGGAACAGACACAGGATCAAACCGTTTCACTCCCTCTTCCCATGTAAAGTCTAAAGTACCTCAAGCAAATATGGAGAAGTCTGGAGGATGCAAAAAAATTCTCTTTTTCTTTTTTATTTCTTCTTACAAATGGACATCTATGCACATCTAGTACAAAGACAACACTAGAGTATTTCAGCAATTCTGATACATTTCTTTATTAATCCTAAACAAACCCTTGCAAGGCACTGTCATTGTGATTCTGTGTTACAAGTAGCTCTCCCTGACAGCAAGAAACTGAAAGAAACTTTAAAATGTTTAGAGAACAACTGAGCAGATCCACCTCTGAAACTATTCCTTCTCAGTCAGGAGAAACAGGTGAGACTCCACCCGAACCACCCTGTTTCTCTCATGTCTGGCACTCATGCTCTGATTTTCCCCTTAGCTGCACAGTATATAAAAATTATTATTAGACAAACAGTTCAAAGATCTTATCTTACACCTACAGTTTGAGTCTCAGGCAATCTGGCTGCACCCAGAGCCAGGCCAATTCTTATTCTCAGTCTCACATGTACTAAGTTACCCCAGACCAAACAACTCCAACCACACACCACTTTACCAGGACAAATTTTCAGGGCTAATATCCACACTCAAGGCCCATTATCTAAGGCTATAGCACCAGGGTGCTCTTGCCCTGCAGTGAAAATATGCAAAACACAGAGAGAAGATTTAACAAAGCCCTCTGTAAAGTCTTAAACATATAGAGACCAGTGTGTTTTAAGAATAAACTTTCTGAGTGTGACACTCCTCACTGTACCACATCATTTTCTTCCAAACCTTAGCAGAAGGAAGGAGAACGGGGAGATGTCTTACCTGGAGTAAGGAAAATGAGATTTTCCACTGCCTCAAAGACCTACTTCAGGAGTTCCCATAATCTCAGCCTAGTGAAAATTCAGTGAAATAAACTATCTTCCAGTGTCTTGAAATGTTTGGGAATTTGCTGGGACTGAAAAGAGACTATCACATGGTACCAGCCACACTGAAATGCTAGATCAACTCTCTTCACTAAAGGAGCTTCCTTAAGTTCTAGTCAACCTCAACACAGAAAGTAAAAGCGTTAAGTAATCTCCAGCACCCAGTGAAGACCTGTCAAACTACACAGCTGTGGGCCTCTCCTTTGCCTTCTATCTCTCCCTTCCAAATAACATTTTGCATTTTCTTTTTCTCTTGCCAGTGATTTTTCTAGTCTGTTCATCAAAGAAGCAGATGAAGGTCATAACCATTGGCACAATAAATGCGAGGTGTGGATGCACCTCACAACAACATGGTGATGAGCTGGCAAGTAGGACCAACTACCATGCCAGGCAGCACAGCCTCTGCTCTCACACAAAGTTCTCTCCTCCATCTTCATGTCACATTTTCTACTGCAATGGTATCTGCATAACGAGCAGGTGCATGGATAGATGAGCTAAGATCATGCTGGCTTTCAGCAGAGGTTTTCCTGCACAGGCTACTTCCAAACACAGCAGCCAGCATTTCTCTCAGTGGACATACCACTCCTTCTGGGTGTCACTGAGCATTCACAGCTGTTTAACACTACAGATGATGACTTAATCAAAGACAGGCTTTGAAGGAAGATTGAGTGTTGGGTCCTAAGGAGTAGGAAGGAGAGGAACAGGACAGACCACACCACACCACAAATCTGCTGACATTGCCAGTGTGGTGCTTCATTCTGCAAACCCTCCGTTTTCCTTCTTTCAACCCCAGCTGCAGGCAGTGTGCACTAGAAGTGGCATTTTGGAGGTAGAGCTAGCTACTGTGGGTGTGAGAAATAAAAGGCTGTGGCATATGAAACAAAATACAAAAAAAATTTAAAAAGGAGAAAAGGAGAAATAAACTTTTAGGTTAGTTCCTCTGGTTTCACATTGACCCAAAAAAAAAAAAACCAGGAAGAAACTTCTGTTTTCATGCTGAGAGGAAAAAACCCACAAAAAATCAGCATGGATTTGCAACCATACTGTTCCTAGCTGTCTCACTGAGCAATCCAAAATCCTAGCTACTTCTTTTCTCACTGAGTCACATACATGAAGCATTCTGCCATGAAAAGCAAGTGAAGATTCACCTGTCCTGGGGACTACTGGGTTAAAATCTCCAAACCCAACACTACAGTCAGATCCTTTCCTTAATAGTGTATAAAACCCAGATAAACAGCATCATTTTATTACCAGCAAAGTCTATGGCTTCCCTCCCTCTGCCTCCTTTCTCTTTTCCTTTCTTTTGAGGAAGAGCAGTTGGTGAGAGAATAGAAGTGTTGTTAGATGCACTGCCCTGCTGCTGCTTTTCAGTGCACTAAAACTTAAGTGAATGTCGTGTATACTGAATGGAAACTGAAAATAAGGATTGCTTCAAAGCAATGTAGGACACAGCATCTTGTCTCAGGGAGTTGATTGCACATACGCCTGTCTTGAGAACATAAAGCAAATAGGCTATCCTACCTGTTGTGCCATGGATTGAAAAAGGAAGGAAAAAAGAGCAGGCCCAGATACACAGCTTTTTGGCACAGCAGAAAACAACACTTGAATGCAGTGATTCAGTTGAAAGAGCAGTTCACATTTACACAGGTAATTACAGCATCCAAGCACGAACACAGCCCTGTCTCACAATGAATCTCTTCTGTATCCCAGCACATCCAGACGTGAGATGAAAAAAAACCAGAAAACAGGGAGAGACATTTTGTAGCATATCAGTCAGCAAATTCACTGAAAGGAGATGGAACTACTCAGTTAATGCAAAGCAAAGGAGCTATGCTGACACTGGTGACTGTACAGTTGAGCATACTGATCCTTTCTCTTAGTTAGCATGTAGTCCGTCTGCAAGGAATAGTCACAGACTGTTTAACAAGGTGCTAGCCAAGTCTCTCTAAGCCATGGAAAACTAAGCAACATGCATAGTTATGACCCCAGACAGCATGGGCTAGTAATAAGCACATTCGAAAGGAAAGCTAAAAAATCAGTAAGTAGAGAAAAGGAGAAGCAGAGGATGCCCAGATGATAGAAGAAATGCATATAAGATGCTATACAGAAAAGAATTAGGGAAGAGGATTGAAAATGACAGGCAAGTAATGATAAAAAAAAGCACAGTGACAAGCTAATCACTTGCCACTGGAGCAACCCTCACCCTCCTAAATTCAACTAAAGCAGAGGAAGAAAAAGGAAAGATAACGCAATGAACTATTTTCCATTTACCAGCTGCTATGAATTTTAAAGGTACAGTCTAGAAAACAGAGAACTAATTGCACCCAAATCACTTTTGTTATGTGCACTGAAACCAAAGATTACCTCAATTCCAGATGCTTAAAAAGCATCAAGTTCATTAGTTCCGTGTATTTTCTCCACAGAATTCTCTTCATTCTAATTAGGTAATTCAATAAAATTAATTGCATTTGTATTTGATTAATGAAAATATACATTTTGTTAAAGCAACCATATAAGAAAAGCCTGGATTGAGATTGCTCTCTAGCTGGTTACATTATTTTGCTGGAAAATAAGAAAGATTTTAAAAATCATTCACAGTGAAGAAGAGTAGGGGCAGGTCAGCGTAGTCCTCAAAGTCAGTCAGGGACACTTATCCATAGATTTTGCTTCAGGTTTCCCTGGTAGCACTGGAATTCCAGTCCACCTTATTTCCTCATCTCAAACGAAGCTGACAGCATGAATAGGGGTTGTGAAGGAACTGGAGCTCATCTATGGCTGCTACTTATTTCTACTATACTCACTAGTTTTGGTCATCACATTGATGAGGGTGATCCCATTGGTGAGTGCATTGACAGCTCACACTGAATGAAGTTAATTTGGTATCGTAAGGCTTTCCTCAGTTCAAAAGCAATGAACAAGCAAGCCATCCATGCTCTATTGGTGGGCAGCATTAGAGGGCATCTAGATTAGCTGTGAAAAAGGGCAGAGAACAATGAAACAACATGCTTATTTCTGCTTAAAATTTTATGCAATTAATTGGCTCTGAAGGTTACTGCCAGTTTGCATGAAGGATATGTTTTTCTAGCTTTTATAGACTAAGATAAAGCAATGAAATGCAGGAAAGAAGCTTTTCTGTACAGTGAGTCATATCAATTATCTTAGTTGATAGGAAATACAAACACATTTGATCACACATCATTCAAGGGGACTTTTTACTTAATAAAAATGCAAAGTATGTTTTTGGAAGGATTTACAGCTCTTTTCTGCTCACTAATCAGCCATTTACTGGCCTTTACAAACCAGAAAGCTCCCTAAAGTCCCAAGAGGGCACAACACACTTGAAAGAAGGCAAGACGGCCAGTGCTCATTTCCAGCTCTGCTATGCTCCTTATCACTTACTACCAGCTGCAATCCAGCATCTTTACAAGTAAAGGGGAAAAAGGTCTCTTCTGTCATCTTATGTACATTCTATCCTCTTGAACATAATCATTATCCTCATAACAAGCAATTGCCAGGACATGGGCTCTCAGTTCCTCCCAGGCTGGTTACCTGGCAGATGACTAGTGAATCTGGAGACTCTCCCTGAGCAAAAGACTTGATATTCTTCACCCCCAGAATGGAATTACAGCTGTGTCATGCCCATGGTTGACACGATTCAGAGCAGAACTAAGAAGCCTGAAACAAGCTAAGTCTATAATCTCTTGGTGTTGAAGCACGCACACACACACATTAAAGGCAAATGCACACAGGGCAATTTAAAAGGTCAAACATATACTTCATCCATCCAGACTATTAGCCACTGGAAACTGGTTCCCTGGATTTGGATAAATTTTTGTATCCAACACATACCACACTGAGCTGATACTGGTTTGCAAAAGACAGTTTCAGGAAGTGATTGACGCTTCCTTTCTGAAAAATTCCAATGCCTCTGGCTGCAGTATCACTAATGGGCAAAGCTGCCATAACCTGAAGTTGCTGCTGAAAGCAGTCCTTCCTCCCTACCCCAGCCTCTTCTTCCTACCCTTAGGCTGACCAAAAACCTCATGTCAGTTCCTCAATCTGATTTACCATAAAGCTGCACAAACTTATATACTAACAACGAATGGCTGGGGGCAGAAATTACTCTTGTCAGAGGCAAAGTCGACTGGAGACATTATCTTAACAGAGTCAAATCACAGCTAAAATACCCAGTGAAATTTAGGAATTGCTTTATCACAGGAAACAGAAATTCTTCAAGCTCCTTCTGAAAGCAGTTCTATCTGCAAATCTTTCCTCACGTGAGCATTGTTCTGGTTACAAACAGCTTTGTGCATACACAACTGTATACATATAATTACATAGCTATGTGCTAGACCTAACCAGGATGGTTCTAGTAGAGCCCAAAGCTGAGCTTCATTTCCTGAAAACAAGGAATCTGCTTCACAGTTGTCATTGTATTTAACACAAAAGCTGAGAACAGACGGCATTATAGCTGTCCTCAACAGGAAGACACTCTAAACCCTGTTTGCCATCAGTAGGATGTATTTACTTTAAACAAACAAAGCCATAAACAAAAATGCAGAAGTCCTAAACCAAGCAACAACAACAAATAAAACCTGTTCCATTTCATATAAACTATATAATCTCCTGAGTTTGTGACAAGCATTGACAGACAGAACCTTATGTGTATGTGACCTTATGTAAATTGAGTGAAGGTTACATGCGGTAGTATGAAATTATTTTCCATCAGGAATTGGCTGCTTTCCCACACTGCAATCTTCACTTTTGAGAACAATTATATTTCATCCCAACATGGAAGCCTGAGAATTACAGAAATTTTCTTGCAAACCAGCAAACAAAATGCACTGCAAAATTTATGCAAGAGCAAAGCTAGTTGGCCTGAAGAACTGCTATGACTCTAACTTCCAAACCCAGAAATAATCATCATAAAGCTTATGAAGTCTCAGGCAAAGAAGAACTTTTACATGACAGACAAATTGACATCATTTTGGAAATGGTCACTGCCCTGAAAACTAAATTCATGCTAAGAAAGAAAATACCTTGTGACTTGTTTCACAGACAGCATTTCCAAACTACTCCAGCTGGTGCCCCCAGATAGCAGAAGCAAGGTAACACCGTGGGCAGAGCTGCTGACTGGAAAGAGAGGCATGGCTGGAGCTGAACTGGCAGCCTGCAGTACAGAACCACAGAGCCAGGGAATTGGTCAGGTTGGGTGAGGCTTCCTCAAACATCAACTCCTCTCCTCAAAGTACAGTGAACTAAAATAGAGGTCAGCTATATACATAAATGAGATTAATGATCAATCTTCCCCAGAATCATCAGGATTAGGAAAAAACAGGCCCTATCAACATAAGAACAGCTGAAAAGCAGCAAGGCTTTTCTTCCTTTCTTTAACTGGGCCACGTTCCACATTCTGCAGAGTCTGAACAGTATTCCTGAGAACTCTGTATGGCCCCCCACAGGCTCTTTACCTGACAACCACCGAATAAAATGTCCACCTTATTTAGTGATTCACTTTGTGAAAGGTATTATTTTTCTCCATCAAAAGTACCACACCTTCCTCTGCAGTTTTCAGCCAGGATTTGTTTTCTTGCCCTTTTTTCCCCCAGTTCCCACGGCCCTCCCCTTGTGCTGCCCCATGCTGGTGGGCAGCACAAAGGGGCTGAGGGAGCTGGACGTGAGAGAGTTGAACAGCTGCTGACTTGGCAGAAAGATAAATGGCTGGAGCAGCTCTTCCATATCCTGTGACTCTTAAAACTCAGAGGCCTTAAACGGCCCTACAAGCTGAGACCTTGGAATATGGGCCAGGTCACACAGATAAGGCTATTCACAAATATAATTGACACATGAAAAAATGATGAGTATTTTACCAGCAACTATTTTCAGCAGTGACTCTACCTGCATCTGCTTGCATAGAGTGGTAAATCTTATGTAACAACAGACTAAATTAACACTGCTGCATCTTTCAGAAGGTTGAGAAGAGCTCTTCAGCTCCCCTGTACCTTTCAGTACATGTGACCCTACTACAGATTCATCAGCAGGGGGATCTCACTTTTCTACCATCTTTTTTAAACAAGCTTTAATGCTGCTGATAGTGGTTCCTCATATGAAGGCAGAATAGACAACCTTTCATGAGAAATGATAAGCATTCCCAGTATTGAATTAAACCAGGTATTTGATCACTGGTCTGAGGCTGCCCCAATGGTGGCAAATCCAGAATACACACATTTATTTGGTTCTCCCGCCTTCAAGGAAGCACGGTGATGGGTAGCAGGGAACTGAACCACCACTGCTGAAGGTATAACATCAATCAGACCAGCACAGTGACTGTCCTCAGTATTATCTTTTCTGTGCCCTTAAAAGTTAAGAGAATTATCAATTGCTGGAAAGCTACCTTTGCCTTTGGTATTCTGTATTAACAGAAAATAAACCAGAGTTCACACAAACTGCATTTGCAAAATGGCTCCAAAACCTGTAATCTACAGAGATCCCATGAAAAAGACAGCAGTTTCAGTCCTGTGGTCCCCATATAAAAAACGCATGTCTAATACAGACAACATGAAGCAAAAAACCATTAAAAATACTACAAGAATTTTTCAGTACAACAAAGGTATTATACACTCGTGAATGTCTTTGTGGAAGAGTATCAGTTGAAAGTCATACAGGCATCAAGAAATTCCAGTGACTTCTGAGATGGGGGTGACACAGCATCTTCTGTGAGCATTCATTCAAGTTTGACATGAACTTGGTCAATAGGGCAACATGCTGTTAAGCAATATAATAAAACAAGCTGGCCAGCTCAGCATATTAGCAATGGAAATTTTAATTTCTAGTTTACCAATCTGAATATAATTTAAACTGGAATCCAGCCAAACATTCCTAGGGCCACACGCAGGCTGGGCTCTAGACCCACTTCCTAGACAGAACTGCTGAATTATCATCAAAAGCTAGCCAACCAGATCATATTTCCAGGATTGGATAGGTCAATATTACCTCTTTCACTTATATTAGACTGTGAGAGATCAGGTCAGGTGATTTAGAAAGGGAAATTTCCCTCATTCTTGATAAACTTTTATCACTTCTGGAAATAATTTCTGTAGTAAATTCGAAACTCAGAATCCCTCACAAGCTCCAAACATACAAAATCCAAGTATAAACACACCTTGACCACATACTAACAAACCTGTCACAGCCACCTAGAAAACTACTTCTGGAATCCATGCAGCTTAATAGTACAAAAGCTGTAGGGGAAGAAGAGTGGAATACAAGAGCCTCTCACAAAACATGCATCTTTCTATTTAGTTAGAAAGTGAAAATACCATGAGTATATTTCAAAAAGTAAGAAATAATCCCTGTTAAGAAAACTCCTTAATAAAAAGTGGCTCCTTTTATTATTTTATTTTCTACTCAGAGCATTGGCCAGTGTTTAGTAGTACTGATACTTATTTTCTTTATTTTCATTTCTTTCTTCATGTCTGACATCCATGCACTTAGGAAATGTATTTTTAGGCTCCACACTGCAAACAGACCTACTGCTAAGCAGTATTTTATGGGCCTTGTTTCCTGAGACAGACCTCTTGAATCTTTAGCAAGATGGATTCTCCCACCTATCAAGGACAACCTGATGGTACTGGTGGGAACCCTGGAATCAAGCACTGAAAACCATAATGCTATTTATGAGTGAGCAAAATAAGGGAAAGATTAAAGAACACTTTAAACTTTGAAATTAACAGTGAGCTTGCCATTTAAGTCTGACAGAACTCAAGGTTGTGCTAAATGATATATACAACAGTGATGAAAAACTCCCTCCTGTGCCATTCTACATGCTGTTTGCTCTCAGATGATTTTCATACACCTTCTTCAAAAAAACAGAACAACAAAAGATTACTTGAAAGTCATCTCAGGCCTTGCAAATTCATTATGTTTATAATATGAAGCAACTTAGCCTTCTACTCACAGCATTGTCAGTATTTTGCGTTTTGTCATAAAACTTGCAACATTAGCATTCTGTATAAAACTTAGCTCCCAGAGTTGCATGATGAGAGGAGAATCTCATCTGGAGTACAAGAAAAAATAGCTTGAGGGTGTGATCATTAAGAACAAAAAAATATAAATGATGTGCATTTTCATTTTTTATATAAGATCTACAACTGCAGCATCTCATTATTATGGCAACCTCAGAACCTGGGTTCCAAGGTTACAAACAGATTTCATTCTCACCCATGTCTGGGGTCTGAAATTCCTGAATCTCATTTCTTTTCATGGTAAGACTTTGTCCTGTCCACAGACCACAAGAGAATGTCTAACTGCAAATCTTGTAGGTGTATATGTATTTTACTACTATTCAGAACTAACATCTTTTGCCTCAAGCCTTCACTCTCACTTAAGGACCAAGGAAGTGCATCATCAGCCAACTGAAGCACAGAATTTATTCTTGTCATTAAGTCTATCTCAAAGTGTGCAGTACAGACATTGGGAGCTATGATGTGATAAGAGTATAAATATATTATTTAATTTCTCCATATCTGTACTTTAATATTCTGAGTTTTCATATTCTGCCTGACAAGTGTTGAGCAATATATCATGGAACAAAAACACAATGCAAGTCCCAGCATACGCTATGTTATGATTTGGAAAATCTGGCAATGTACAGATAAATAATCATCCACAGCACTGAAGATCATCTCTGTACATGTGTGAAGCTAAAATCTCCGTTTTTCAATATACAACTTGTTCAGTCCCTGCTTCAGGTGTCATTCCTTGAGTTCAGAAACTTCCTATGATCATCCCTTACCAGAAGACCTGTTTAGTACAGTAGACCAGCTGTTCTGGATGACAATATAGCTCTTTAACCAATGTGCATTCCTCCAAAGAGACAATTATTGAAACTTAAAACCTTCAGTTAATTGGTCCCCAGCAAGTATACGGACACCCACCCCAGGACTCCCTCCCTGATTCAGAAGAGAAACCGTAAGCGCAAGATGACCCTGGACACCCTCACTGGAACACTCATTTAAGGGAGACAAGGCAGTTCAACCATCTGAGTGTCCAGATAATCAGTATTACTTGCACGGCCAAGCAGCTCAGGTGTCATATCTCAGTTTTCTGACAAATTGCAGACCCGCACCTCAAACACAGTCTAAATGCAAAGAGAGAGCATGTACCTGAAGTGCCCTTTGACTTGAAAAGATTAAAATTATGTGAGTAAAATATTTGAGGTTCTCAAAAGATAAAAAAAAAGTCCAAGTTTATAAATTACAAAATAATCAAATTACAGTTTTAAAATTACAAAAGGAAAAAAAAAAAATAGCTATATCCCAAGGATCTGAATGTGTCAGATCACAAACAGAGAGAAATTGCTGGTTTTTTAAGAAAAATATAATCGTACGCAAAATGTATTAAAAACTATGTTGTGAGTTTCTTGGCTGGGGAGCAGCGTTTCTCAATGAACAGAAGAAAATTATTTGGGGAACTACTAACTCCACAGCTGCTACTGTTGTTAGATCACACCAGAAACTACATAAGGAAAGAAACTGAAAGGTCAGAGCTCTTTTAATGATCGTTTTACAGCTGAACAGAAGCAGGGTACACTGCGTGACACAGAGTTTATCTCTTAGGTCACTAAAAAGTGCACAGCTTTGCAAGATGGATGGTGCCAGCAAAGCTATCACACAGGCAGACCAGGGAGACAGACATCTTCTTGTCCCTGTATTTTTCATTTAACGGCAAAATGTGATCTTTCCAATGTTCAGCCACGGAGTCAAGGAAGACAGCAGAATAATTTATCAGGCAAGCCCTTTAAGCATCTCTCAGACACCAGTAAATATGAGTGTCTCAGTGGAGCACAACCAATTTTAGGTCCCTGCCTCATTCCCAAATCTAAGTTCCCTCAGAGAACTATGTGCTCTCCATTGGACGCAGATGTTAAATGTCAATGATCAGCATCTTAATAGGAAACAGGCTTGTCTAAAGAAAATGTGCAGACCTTCGCCACCTGCAAGGCAGTAAATAAACACTAGTATTTATTTATTTATTTAGAATCCTTCAGAATAATACGGAAATTAGACCACTGCTTATTCAACCACAAGCCTCCCACAAAATATACAGAAGCACTGTGTGCTTTCAGAAACCCAGAGGTAAATGTACATTTTATTTTTAAAATATAATAAAGATTTGGTCATTGAATTGCTCCTTCTCTCACTGGCAGCAGAGAGAGCTTGTGGCCCCTGCGCTGTGGCCCCTGCCATGTGCAACGTCTTTTCTAACCATGTTCTCCATTAGGCTAACTAGAAAACCTTTTCCCTCCACTGTTTACCTCTGTCTTTTTAGCCTCTCACCTTTGGAACTTCAATATTCTCACTAAATAAAATGGAACAGTATTTTTAAAATAAGTCTGCAAGGGAAGAAAAAGGACCTGTGCAGTCCTCTGGTGCAGATGAAAGTTCTTTGCTCTCCTGGGTCACCAACTAGCAGAGATCCATCCACATGGGTTAAAGCAGACACTTAAAGAAAAACCTCTCTTTGTTGAAACAGCAGCAGAATGAAACATGGAACCATTATCTCAGCTCCTCTGTGGAGTTAATCCATTAACTCTCCTTTCCCTTCTGCCTCTTTTCTTTCAGTTTCTAGGTCAAGCTATCAGGTTTCATTCTGCTAACCAAAGGAGGTGATTTATCACAACTTCCAAGAAATCATGTGCTATGAATCAACCACAGCTCATACAAAACTTACCATACAGAAAGGCATGTTCAAAAGATGCCTCCAAGGAAGCACTGCAAGATGGTAAGCTATGTCATGCAGGAGCTTCAAGACAGAAGAGATCAGACGAGCAGGATCTAATGGGAAGACAAAACCTGCCCTGCTGCTGGCTGAATTCCCAGCAGGCAGCAGGACCTGGTGTGGCAGTGCCTGCAGACAGCAACAAACACCGCAGTGTGTGATGGTGCTCATGGGCCACTGCAACAGCCCTGGCAAAGCTCTACAGGGGTGTTCATAAAAGGCTTTCTGTACTCTGTTTCTTTAAGATCTTTATTTAGACTACACACATTTGGGGCTAACTATCAGCCAGTTTGCAAATGGTAAAACCATGGCTTTACCATTTATTTTTTACAGTGTAGGGCAAAGTGTAGGATGGTAGCTCCTTCTGCCAATATTTTATGATCTCTCCAACCCTGTCTTCTGGCCACCACTAACTCTTCCCTTTTGCCTGTATTTCTTCCCTTCTTTAATTTAAAGTCTGTCAGAAGCCTAAAAGGTGGAAACATCCTCATTACCATTCCAGACACAAAGTTGTCTTTTATGTCACCACCTAGACAATATTATCTTTATTTCAACACCTCTGAATACTCTCATTAGGCTGTTTTCTCTCAGATCTGTGATCTGTTTTCTGCTGTAGCTAAATGTCATTAAAAGCCCACATTACAAGATAGACAATCTTTCCCAGCCACCCCATCCGTTGTCTTTGATGTAGCACACTGAGTTTCTAGGAAACCCAACAGAAACAGATAGGCAGTTGGTAGACACACCTCCTTCTGTTGTATTTAAAAGAAAGTGAAACCAGCTGCTGGCTTTCTCTCCCCATAAAAATTGCTACTCTGAATGACAATTAGGTTTCCCCTGTTATCTTCACAAAGTGCAAGGCCACCAGTAAGCTTATCTGTTACACTTAAAAAATCTGCATTTTAATCCAATTTGTCACCTTTAACACCTGCTTATTTTAGTTAATGTAAGAGCACCCACGTTTGCTAATCTGATTCATGGTTTTGGATTAAAATGCTGAGACTTCAAGATTTGCAGGAAAAGTTGCCTTTACATCTCTTTCTTCTCAGGATAACATGCACAGTAAATGGTAGTTTTTCTGTTCCTGAGAAAACTGGTCTAACTGAGCTAAGTGGCCCCTTCAGATTCATCTTCTCCAGCTGACTAAACCATCTACACAACACTTGGGTTAAAGAGAACAAAGCCAGATGTGTCCTTAGCACTCATACATCCTTTTCTAACCTCATTCAGGACATTTTTGATGGTGCACCTCTGTGAGACAGACTGCCCCAGCTGATGTGCTCTGCAAGTTAAGTTCAACTATTCAGTTATGTAAAAGCCTGCCCACTCGTCCCTTCCACATGCTCATATTCTAATTTGAAATCCCACTACTACTGCAAATTAGTTTAGTGCCTGAACTGTGAGATGCAAACCTGGCTGTTGGAGTTTTGGTGACAGAAAAGCTTTAACCTCCCACCTGCACATCTGCACACATTTACTGATGCAAAAAGGGGACTTCAGGAGCTCCCGGTCAGCTTGACTTTTCTCCCACTGCACCCGAGCCTGTTAGATGATGCCAACATGTGAGTTAAAATGTGCCACTTTTCATCTCCCCTGCATTTTTTGTTGGAGACAGGAATGAAAAATTACATGAGGAAACAACAGCTTTTTTTTTTTAAATTCGTTGAATTTTAGGTCGTGTTTGGCACTGGCATAATTTTCCTTCACCATCAATATTAAATATAATTTGAACTGTGGGCAGATGTTCCCTTCTTCACAAACAAAACATAGTGAAGGCTTACCCTTCCCTGGAGGGACTGTGAAGTTTTAGCTATTGCCCTACACGTCTGTTAGAAATGCCTATCAAACTGCTGGCTGTCCTGTCATGTCACAACACTCCAAGAGGGCTCTGTGTCACCATTGCTTGCATTACCCCAACTCAGGCACGACTGCTGTGTAACTGAACTGAACAATCCATGAGACAGTCACTAAAGCTAGTTATCTAACCAGGATGTGATGTCTCAAAGACTTTCACCTGAAAGAGCACAGCTCCCAGGGATAAGGAGTTCTAGCTGCCCAGCTGCCTCTCCTGCACCTTTGCTGGACACAAGAGGGATTTAACTAATTGCACTGTGGAGCCCTGGGTGTAAATCAGGGAACAGTTTGGATTGAAAGGGACCTTTGAAGACCATCTAGTCTATCCCTGCTGCCAGGAGTAGGGACATCTTTCACTGGATCAGGTTACTGAAAGCTCTGTGCAACTTGACCTTGAACACTTCCAGGGATGGAGCATCCTTAATTTTTCTGGGCAATCTGTTCTAGTGCCTCACCACCTTCTGAGTAAAGAATTCCTGCCCAAGATCTAATCTAAGTCTACCCTCTTTCAGTTCACCCTTGTCTTATTATTACAGACCTTGGTAAAATGTCTCTCTACATCTTTCTTCCAAGACCCTTTTATTATATTGAAAGGCTGTAATGACAGCTACCCAATGCCTTCCCCAGGCTGAATAACCCCAACTCTCCCAGTCTTTCTTCATAGCAGAGGCACTCCAGCCCTCTGCTCAACCTTTGTGGCCATCCTCTGGACTTGCTCCAACTGGTCCACATCCTTCCTGTGCTGAGGACCCCAGAGCTGGATGCAACACTCCAGGTCAGGTGTCATGAGAGCAGAATAGAGAGGGAGAACCACCTCCCTTGACCTGCTGACCATGATTTTTTAGATAGACCAGGATGTGACTGGCTTTCTGGGCTGCAAGCACACGTTGGCAGTTCATACTTAATTTTTTCATCTACCAGTATCCCCAAGTCCTTCTCAGCTGGGTTGCTCTAAATCCATTCATCATCCACAATCTCTCTTTACTATCCAGTGCTTGCATTCCAGCCAGGAATTTCTAAAATTTTTGAATGAACTGAATGCAAGGTAGCATGGTGTGATGAAAAGATTTAAAGAGGTGGCAAACAAATCATACTGGTTATCTTAAACAGAATAGAAATAAAGTTTTTTTATCTCATCCACTATGCTGCTCTATTTTAGGCTATTTTAAAAAGGTGTTTTATTGGTACTATTTTCCATATGGCCTATAAAACCAAGTCACCTTAATACTCTAAGTCCAACTGTGCATGCCCTAGCAGCAAAAGAAAATTTTAACTGCTATGAATTAAAACCTGTAACATCCTTACAATAGTTCTTAAGCATGTAGGAATGATCTTTTAGTAAAATTCCAGATATGTAGGCACTTTCCAGAATTAGAAGCAAATGCATGTATTCTGGCAACATTCTTTTTCCAATAAAAGGGCTTTTTTGTGGCCCTTGTAATTCTGGAAATTACCTAATGCAGGCAAGGCTATTATTTGGAAAAGATGTGTACAACTCAAGCTTATGGTCTGTAGCCTCAGCCTTACAGAGCTGTAACCATTTGAACAAATACTTGCTTCTCTGAAGAATCACATGCACTTCATTACTACTCTCTACATGTTACATAATGCATAAATTCTGCATATAATGAATTTGATAAGATCCAAGTCACAGGAAAAGAAATATATAAAGATTCTAAACCATAGCAATAGTGAGAGGAGCAGAAAACAGACAAGACTGGAGGAATGCAAAAGGTACTATCCAAGGGATTTATGGATATGCACACGTGTCTGGGAGGCACTATGCAACAAGGCATTTAGGTTATAGTATGCACAAACATATTCACATAAAGCAAAAGCAACAAAGTTGTGCATACAGTGCTAATATTGTTATTACCTGAATTTTGAACCTCAAAATATGTGGAGGACAATATTCTCAGGCTTTTTTCCACATTGCATGCTCAGATGGTAGAAAGGAATGCCAGAAAGAAAATTCCATATATAACACCACAGTCCAGAGGGCCTGTCCCCCACTGAACTATAAAGACTACAAATTAGAAGTACTTGTCTTCATGGTTTCTTCTGAGTTGGACACCGTTTCTTGCTGAGGTCATACAATAAATCAGGTAAAAGGTCTTCAAGGAGTCATACTGTAAGCACCGAGCCAGTCTTCACTGGAAGATGCAAAATCATTTCTTGTCACACAGAAGTACTTCTTTTATAAATTTCAGCTTCTTACTTGTGCAATTTACTGATACTACAGAGCTCTGAAAAACCCTACCCACTGTCTTCAGACATTTTATTCACTCCTCTTGTGCTCAGAGAACTCCCTTAAAATTTCTTAAAGGTATTTACCTTTGGGGGAAAGCAAGCCCAAGAATATAAAGCTTATGCTGACAAAGTAAGCAAAATTAAGTGACAGAAAGCAGGTTATTAAACTGGGAATACTGAGGTAACTGTAGATCCTGAATATGTGAGGTCAGCCAATTTATGCTGAATAGACACATGTTAAGATACGTATCACAGGGAGGCAAAAATGTGTGCCATTCTCACAGGTAACAATCTACCTCAGTTGCAGCTGGCTGAGATTTCCACTGCACCACAATCTTCACTATGGTAAAGGATTCAGAGGCTGTTATGCACAGATGTTAAACATAAAAGCACAAGTACTAAAACAACACACTCTGCCATGCATTTAAACGTAAGACGTTATAAAGTGAACTTACTCTTGATTTGTTATGCATTTCCTTTTTATTCTTTCAGAACAGAATTTTGACTTCACAGAGGAAGCCTGAAATATGAAATTGGATTGTGGGTTGGAAGCAAGAAGACAGCTTCAGTGTGATGGAAAAGCACCCATTTAGCTTTCCTTGTGAAGTCTGAAATGAGACAGACTAATTATATGTGGGGAATGTGTCCTATCCCTGAAGACAATTACTATTAAGGAGTTTATCAGAAAGAACATGTCAGAAACAGATTTTCCAACAGTTACACTGAAATTAAACTTGTAAAAGTGTGCGTGTGTTTCTATCTAAAGCATCACCAAAAAGCCAGAATCTCTCCAAAAGTAATTGTCCACTGACATATTATTTGCAGAGTCCATAAACATGAGAGGATATGACAAACCATTTTCCTCCTACTCAACCAGGTTTATAAATGGGGTGGTCATTTCTTAAAAAGAAAAAAAAAAGGAAAACAGCCAATTTCTACAGTCTACTTTAAGAACACCTCTCGCTTGTGAAATGCCAAATAAGATTCACTATTTGGAATGGAAAACATGAGATGGGCAATGTTCTTGATTGTTTTTCTGTGTGTTTCAGGTACACACAGTCCCAAACTCCAACTGTCACATAATTCTTGCCATCGGTTGAAAGGGAGAGGCAGAATCGCACTTCCGCAGTTTTTGGAAATAACAAGCCCCTTGAAAATTCCTGGCTACATATCTGTCTGTGTAAGTGGGGTCAAACTTCTCACTCTAAGTTTCAGGATATCTAACAACTGCCAAAGCTAGATGCCAAGAGCTGAACTCCAAGCTGTACATTTGGACACCAAAAATGACCAACTCCTCATAAACACAGATCCCACTAAAACCAATATGAGAAACAGATGCCTAGCGTTCCTGAAAACATCAGGTTATATGTCAGTGGAGCAACAATAACATAAAACCAACTATCAGAGGAGGAATAAGGTTACTTTGCTTTCTGTGGAAAACAATCGAAAAGGCACAGTGAAATCAGCACAGATTTATGTGCAAAATGCATGTTATAACTTAAAAATAGCATTACTGCTGTAGAAGATGACTACTGCCAATAAAAGCCTCATTTTCCTGAATAGCAGTGTATTAGTCATCCTCTGATGCCTAACAAAAAGAAAGCTGGACAAGCTGAAAGAAGGACCAATTGTGATGGATACTGAAGAGATGCTAACAAAACTGCTTCAGGCTTTATACTTACTGTGTCAGTGCTTTAATACCAGCTGCTTTCAAAGACTCTTCTATCATTTGTCTTGCATACAATTATATCTCAGAAGGTGGGTGCATTTCCTCTAACTTTCATCACCCTTCTGGCTAGGGGTTTATGTGGGTCTGTCAATGACCAAATAAAATGAATTGCTATAAAGGCAGCTGTATTTAAGTGATAAAAAAGTCAGTAATTCAAGTTTCAGAGAGGTATAAGGACAAAATTTCTCTAGCAGTTTCAGGATTTCACAAATCACCAAAGCAGAGATTTTTAAAGGAAAATAAAAAGAGTCAAGTACTGAAATACTATCAAAAGTCAATGCAGGTGGGAAGCCCGCATCTTTAGTGTCTCCTGAGAATTTAAACCTTGAGGGAACAGCAAACTCTGCTTTCCTTTGATGCACTGGATATAGCTGCCGGAGCCAATCTATTGCTTCTCATTCAGTTCCATGCAATGCATCACAAGTTATTTTGCAGGGCAAGATGATCATGAGGAACAGCCATTGTCGTTAACTAACATCAGCAAATATCTGCAGGAAAGGCAAACCTATTGTGAAATAATGGAGGTGAAGCCCTTTTTAAAAAAACTTCATATTTACATATCTTCATTAACAGTAAAATGCATTAATGAGCAAAAGCTGGTACAGCAAGGAAACTCTCAGAGGCTCTCAGGGGATCAATTAAGACAGACTTATTTGAAATAAAACTGCTTAAAAGGACACAGGAAATGTAATCCAGGGCAAGGGAAATTCCCTGTTTAAAGAAATGGTTGTTTCTCAAACCAAGTTCTGATGAGCTTTCTACACTTGCTTTGTAAATATAAAATTATAACTATGATTACAAAGACACAGAAGGACTGAATTGTAGTTTTTCCACTTGTTGTTTATTGCCATATAATGAAGGAACACTTCAATCTAAGAAGGTGACCTTGCATCATTCAGCAAAATATGAAGTTCACCTAATAAGTGGTGACAATAATTATGTCATCCAACAATGGTTTGACGAAAATCTGCCTCTCGTAAGGTCCCTGTTTACCTCAGAACAGAGACCATCTTTGCTGATCATTACTGGATAAATGGTTGATGCTACCAGCAATAAAACTGGGAAACTGGGGTGAATAAGGACACAACAAAAACATAAAGGACTTAGTCTAAACACTCATCTTGGAAAGGTTTACTTGAGGGACATCCCCAAAGATCCTAAATAAGATATGTTCTCCTGCCAACAAGTGTTGTGCAAACAGTCTAATTAGGAGATGTTCTCAGCTGCCAGAGGCAGGCTGCTTCACAACCTGACATTTCTGCCAAATCACTGCAACAGTGATGTGTCCCACTCTTTCTAAGATGCCCACTGCAGCTTTTCTTGTTGAAATGCTAGACATTCTTCTCCACAGACCCCTCTAGGTAGTATTTGAGTTAATCTTCTAATTAATTCATTTGGCAATATAATTAATTAAAGGCAGATTCTGCCCTGCTTCCTACAAGACCCCTAATTTCCATTCTCCTCACCAGATTTAATTAATACCAGAGTTGGTTGAAGCTCCAGACTCTTCTATCCTACAAAGACCGATGTTACTTTTGCCATGAACTGCTCTAACAACCAACTAGGACATGTTCACTGGCATTTCACAGGATGAGGAGCTCAAGTAGTGAGAGTGCTCAAGTCAGAGAGATCTCTCACAGTTTAGTGCGGAAGCCAAGCTGGAAGAAGCATAAAGAAAGAGATGATGCTCTTTGGTGGCACATAAGTGTCCTGCATGAAATTTACAATTGGTTTCCCATAATGCCACCCTTTTATAGCATCATTATCACAGAGTAATTTACAACCAGCCTCACCAGTTGCATTAACAGTCTCTTGCAAGTTTATAAAAAGAAGATTGTAGTAAGAAATGTCAATTAAAAACACATTAAAACAGATGCACTGTGAGAGACATCCAGGTTCCAGTCCCAGTTTGCAAGAGGAGCAAGTGGCACATGGAGCCTCCACAACTTGCTCAGCACTCTTCAGGGCTGAGCAAAGAGAGACTCCAGAGGGAGCTTCTAACTAAGTTGAAAGGTGATCTCTAGGATGCAAGGAGAACAGAGGAGTATAATTAAAAGAAGATAGTAAATTGTCTTGAGGATGCAAAAAAAGCAGTAGACATCTCTCTCAGCTACTGGACACTGCAAGAAGAATACAAATTTCTTTGGTTATGTTCAGTTACTTCATTACATGAAGGTTAGGATCAGAAACTTCTTTCAGAGCTCAGAAAGTATACTAACAGTTACACATATCCTCCAGGGTATTGTAAATGTTAAAAAAAAATCCACCAATACTATGCTAATTTTCACAAAATTAATTTATGTAAATATAACAAAAACAGGATTGGGATTGCAAATCAGAGAATTCAGGCTAACCTCCTTTCACTCTGCCTGATTAAAGCAGGGATCTGAAGTAAGCAAGACGGGGGTAGCACATTGTTTATAACAACAGTTAACCTCAAGTGGATGTTATTCTCAGTACAGGGAAGCAAAAGGGGAGTGGAGAAAGGGCTTGTGCTGACAGTGCTGACGGTCCATTAACTACAGCAGTTCTGCTGCCCAAATGATCAAACTCAGGTTTAGCAGCAGTACGTCTTCTCACTTTACAAGGAAGGAACAAAAGGGGCTTGATTCAGCTTATCAGTTTTGAGCTTTCAGTCCAACTGAGAAGAATCCACTCATTAACAGAGACCTAAGATCTGAAGGAACTCATATTACTGACTTACCATATCACCCAAACATAACCTCCAGATTCCCTAATTGCTCTTGTGTTTCTCTTCACATCACTTGAGCAAGAGAATCAAGGATTTTAAGACCACTTTCACACACCTGATTAAAAGAATACAAACTACACAAGCTGAAAGCCTTTAAAAGCCCTATAGGCTTATGAAAAAAGGTGAGGTCATTGTGCTCTGGTATTCTTCTCAGCTGCCCTCAGTGGGTATCAGTCATCATTACTGCACTCGGAATCATAATGGACTCCAACAGTTTAATAATGATTGCAACACCCTTCCTAATGAGGTTGGTGCTGCCCTCTGATGTGAATATTCATAATACTGGGCTGGTAATGGGTTCTGTCTTGATTAGCAGGCTGTGGTTCTGTATCATGTTTGAGAGACATCTTTTGATGCAAAAAAAAAAAATCAAATTAAATCCTTGTTTCAAGCAGAGTAAATGAATTTGACTTTAGGTGATCAAGAGGGGAAAAACTTCTAATTAGAGACGCAAGCAATCATCTTGTTCAGTGTTCTTTCAAAGAAGGGCTATAGGGACACAGAATCCTAATAAACCTTCCCTCAATCACCTTTTAGATAAATGTTAAGGATTAAAATTAAATGTAATTAAAGTTTGTTAATCTGATGTGGTTTCCACTGATAGTCCTTCATTTTTTTTTCTTTGCCCTGTTATCCTTTGCTTATTCCTGAGTCCCTCTCCTCTCTCAGTACCAGTATCATCTCATCCACCAGGGAAGGCAGAAAGGCAAATTGCTGCTTGGGTTATCAGACCCCAGCTGTAATTAAATCCATGGATTGGCACTTGCTCACACCACACCGCCCTCACACTGCATATGGCAGTCACTGCTGCATCTGCTTTGAACATGGGAGTTTTCACAGTTTCCATCACTGCAGAATCAGAAATATGTCCCCAGTAATTAAAATACCAACATTTCTTTTTTTGAAGGCAGAGGTGGACACCTAGTCCTCTCTTTGCAGTTGTTGATAATTTCACCTCATCACTAGAAAAGTAAATGAAATCAGCCTCCAAATATTAGGATTTAAACTTCTATTAAGTTAATAGAAAGACTTCAATTTTTTCCTAGGTCCAGAATGAGGCCATTACACCCTCTGGGATGCCCTTGAAGCCAGCCGACCCACAGAGCTGGAATTCATGGGATTACCCTTATAAGTAAGAAGTTTCCTGTCTAATAAAACAAAAATTGCAGCTGTCCTGCTGTTAATCTAGCCGGGTGGAAAGAGACTGATTTGAGCTAAGCTGCCGCTCGCTTTTGCAAAGGAAAGAAACCAAACATTTATCCCTCTCTGTTTATGCAAGATGTTCACTGCACAACAGGAGAAAGAAGAAGAGGAAGACAGGTTCTTTGTTCACCAGTAAGAACTGGATTAGACTGGGATGATAATGATGATGATAATAATAATAGTAAAAATACTGGTAATAGTAATGAAGGTTTTGAACTCCAACGTCAGAGTCACAGTAGAAAGGAGCCCGCAACAAGGAAGGGATTTCTAACCAAATGATGGGGCAAAAGGAGAAACAAAAAGAAGAACTGGAAATGACTAGAGGTAGGAAGGTCTTTTAATCATAACACAAAACCTGATACAGATGCCTAGTACCTCTAAGCCTCTAATAAGGTGTTAATTTGAGCTATCTATCCCATTGCAGCTTCATGTAGCGCTGATCTAAATAAAGGGGACAAGACTGCCAGAAACACAGAGCAAACAACATCTAAGAGCCAGGTTTTTCCCTGCTCTCCTCCATTTATAATCAGCCAGAATTAACTTGGGCAAAACATGCCTTCCCATGCCTGCTTGGATGCTCAAAAGCGCGATGAAATAATGAATTCGTTACGGAATCCAGGTCTCTGCCCTCCCAGCCCGACTTCCCTTCATTAGCGCAGGCTGCGCTGTTCCCGGGCGCGCTGAGCGCTCCTCCTGGCCAGCGCTGCTTGAAACCCGCAGCACGTCGGTGCTCAATTGCGAGAGCGCTCGCTATCTCGGCGAGCAGCTGCTGTGTCACTGCCAGGCCTCTCCTGCGGCAGACCTGTCACTGGCCTCGGCAGCTCGGTGCCAAGCCCACAGACCACCGGGGGCCAGCAAGCAGATGGCTTATCTCAAAGTCTAATTATCGGTGCTGACTGAAAAGCCTGCAGCTGAGAGCAGCGTGGGGCAGGACTCTGCTGGGTGACTGTTTGGGGGGAAATGGTGGCAAAATAGGATGGGTTAAGGATGGATGACTGAGATTTTCCTGCCAGGCTCCCAGTGCACTGCAAGGTGTTAGGAAAAGCAGGGTTGAGTTCTGGTCTGGGTTCTGCTGACATCTGGCTTGTTGTGAACAACACCCTGGGAAACATGAAATGCCTTTTACAAAAACAGAAACAAAATCAAAATCCTCCTAGCATTCTTTTCAGGTTTCACAGAAAATGGTGCAGCAGAAATTAACTATACTTTCTTCTCTTTTGTCTGCAGTAAACACTGCATGCTGCACTGGGCTGCACAGACCATACTCGATCTGAGCTGACAGCTCAGAACAGTTTCCAACCATACCTTTTTTTTCCCCTGAGCTTGCAATGAAAAGAACAACCCCAAATAAGTGAGCTAGCAACTCAATTTTAACCACACCTGTTTCATTCACTATAATAAAGGAACAGCAACAAAGGCAGCCATATTAAAATGAAAAATCAACCAAGAAGTTCTGGGTTTTGTTTTTAAATCTAGGCAAATTTAGAGCTAACTCTGAGCTCACATTAAGACAATAGTAATGCTGACCCAAGGCCAAGTCTACCCAGCATGCCAACGCCCCTTTGTGCCTGCCAAGCAACCACCTCAACATCCTTGGGCTGGCTTGGGACATCCCTGCTCCACACTGGACCTTGTTTGTCACACTGCTTGCTCCTCAGTAGCAGTAGGTACTCAGTCTTGTCCTAGATGCCACTCATGTCATACTTCCTCCTCTGTATACAAAGCTAGGTTTCATCATCTAAAAGAGTGTGGATCAGGCTAAGCATCAAGGAACTCATTTCAGTTTGGAAAAAACAGAAAACAGACTCTCCTTTCCCCTTTCAGACAAATGACAAGTTGAATATCATCTTAGCAGATTCACTGTACCCCAAACTGTGGTGAAAACCATCAGTTTTCTTTCAATTGTGTCAGTTACCTTTCTGTATCTGAAAATGCTAATAGCTGCTTTATTCCTATTTAGCAACTACGACAGTAACAAATTCACCAATGACAGAACAAAAGCCTCATTGTGGCAACTTCCAGAAAGGAACAAAAAGTCACAAAAGCAAGGAGAACTGCATTATGAGGAATGGGCTTAGTGAGACAGACACTAATGAAACTATTTAAATGAAAAAGTGAGGAAAGGAGGACATGCCTGAAATTCAAGCAAAATATTCCCCAATTCTGAAACTTAACTGTAGTACTAATGAAGAAGATAAAAAGGGCCATATGTTGTTACATGAAAAGGGCCATGTGCTGTTACATGACAACCACATGGCTGAGGGCATCCCAAGGCTTTTTAAAGAGAAGAGCATTTGTATAGACATTGTGAATTAACATTTGTATGTGTTGCCTTCTACAGCCTCGAAGCAACCAACATTTGTTCAGCAACTCAGTATGTCATCAATTCTGTGTACTTCCCACTAACCTGCCTTTTTGCACTTGTGTGCAAAACAGTCTGTGATAGGCATTTAGAAACTCCATTCCACACAGCCAGACATCACTGAGCAGAGGAGAACAGCAGCAGGAGATTGCTCACCCCTTTTTCAAGGTTAGGGAGATGCATGTACCTGGACACAGCAGGGGAAGGCAGAAGAATCCTGTTCTAGCTGAGTATCTGCTCACCTAGACTACTGTAAGATGTCTTATGCTGATTAAAAAGAAACCAAAAAATGGTTGTATTACTTGACAAATAAGCTGCTTATTCCATTGTACAGCATATTCTAAGTGTGTTCTGCAATAAGTTGGAGAAACCTGGTAATGATGTAAATCAGCAGCCTGGCAGTGCTCTCCAACAGGCTGCCTCCCAGTCGGGGGTGAAAATGCTACACTGAGAGAGCTCTGCACAGCACAGATCTGCTCAGGCCATCTGAGGGGACATCTTTGAGCAGCTAGTTTGAGAGCAAGATGCTCAGAGCAGCTGGACAGAGCAGTTCAAAGGAGGCTTGGACCTGCCACATGTACAATACACTGCTGCTGCTTCTATGACCATAATACAAATGCCTTTGGAGGTGTTCCCATGCTCGGGTGTATTCAGTGCTTCATTTGTTTCTCTTGACTAGTACAAACAGAGCAAACATGGGGTGAGGGTTGGAACTTCAACATAAGGCATAAAGTAGGACTATGTAACATTTGTAGCTGTGAGTTTCAATTTTACAATAAATGTGTCAATTAAAAAAAAGAAGAGGAATTTAAACACTCAATAAAATACTCCTAATTGCATATAATCTGTGTCCCTAAGAAGCTGTACAACTTCACAGTTCACAGTATCCTTTTAATAATTCCAGCACTTCCCACAATTGCACCAAATACCACAGGTATGAAAGTATTCTATATAAAAGAAAAAAGAAACTTACACTGAAATGCATAGGCACAGTGAGATACAAAGCACTGGCTGAAAGGGACATTGGGTATGATTCAGCAGACTGCTTCCCACAGCAATCATTATCAGATGTTTACAGGCAGATTCTAAAAAGCACGTAAAGGAATTAACTAGCCTAAAGGAAACATCAATTATGTCCTACAGCAAGAACCTTGGATTTTATTCTTTTTTAAGTGAGAATGACTGAAAACTGGATCAGACCAAAACCCCACCTTGCCCAGTATCTCTCTCACTTAGTAACACCTGGGCACAAGTGAAGGGAAGAACAAGGCAATTTTAAAATTAATTATACTTCTTCTGTATGCTTTCCTAGTTTCTAGCTATTTCCAAGCATTTGAACTAAGCTACAGCTGGTAACCTTGTGTTTAATAGGTCCTGATAGATTTCTCTTTCTCAAATTCTTCTTTTCACTCTTCAGACCTATGTGAACTTTTGCATCAAAACAACCTATGGCACTAAGATCCAAGTTTACAGATGCTGTGAGGAAAAAGAAATGTTGCTTTTCATTTGTTCAAGAACTTTGTTAATGATCTCTAGTTCTTGTATGAGGAGATATAGTGAACAACTATTTTATTTTGATACCTACAATTTAAGAAGCCTGTATCCCAGATTTCCTCCACATTGTTTCTTTTCCACAGTAATGAGACTGAGTCTACTTGAATGCAGAAATCATTGTAAGCCTTGAATTATATTTGCCACTTTTCTCTTCATCTTTCCTAGCCTTTTTTTTTTTTTTTGGTGAGATGGAGGGACTGATGATAGGAGGGGAAAAGGAACACAAGCCACATAAAAAACCAGAGATGAGGATGCTCCATGAATTTATTCAGTGCTATAATGATGTTTTCAGTTTTTTTCTCTGTTCCTCTCCTAACAGCCACTAACATTCCTAACATGAAGTTTGGCTTTTGAAGCCTATTTGGTGGTAATTTTGAATGCTATTTATATTAATAAAAAACTGAAAGCCGTGTCTCAAGCCTTATTACAATGCCCTGAGTCTCAAAAACTTCTTTCTGCCCTGTTCTTCCTAAGGTCAGTTTGGATGGTCATTAAGTTCAGTCAGGATTCTCTTCATTTCACCAGTGAGTCTAACTTATTACCTTATACTCAAAGGTAATACCAAAGAGCAATACATTAGTATTTGTCCTTTTTCTACCTCAAAAAATCTTGTCCCAAAGTTCCCTGGGAGAAAAGGGGAGGGAGACTGGATTAATCCTGCTTGTATTCTCCCCAAAGCTTGACAGACATTCTAGATGTGACACCCTGAGTCAAAATAATGGTAATTCTGCCACAACTAGACATAAGTAAGCACTTCCACAAATTACACAGGCTAGTAGTGGCCTTTGAAGACACATCCAAAAATGAAGGAACATCTCTGCTCCAAAGCCACCTACACTGTTTAGACTGTGTACCAAGTCCTGCTTATGAAGTAGCTCGTGTCACATAGTCAGGACACCTCAGACTCAGTCTGCTAAAACTACAGTACTTTCTACAGCAGGTTGTCATAAGAAATGCCTAGTTTTAAGCAGCAAAGCTACTAGAGAGTTCAGCTTGTGTGTTCAGTGATCACTATTCTCATCACTGTCAGCAGCTGACACTGGTTTTCAGCTCCAGTTCATCTGACACTTCATAGTTTCCCAGCTACCCAGTCTTCTCCATAGAGCTCTAACAGAAGCAGCAATATTGTGAAGTGTTTAATCTTGTCTAGTTTTTCCTCCCCAATAGTTTCAGGGTGAGACTGTGAGACAATGGCACACCTGCCATTAAGCATTCCTTTCTATGTCACCTACTTCACTTGTTTTACTGCTGGAAAGACTTTTTCATCTTGTTCTGACTCAAAACACAGAAGTAAATAATTACGTTTTGAACTCTCACCTTACTAAGCCTCCCATTCCTAGCCATCAAAAACTCAAATATTTGAAGGTCTAGTTCATATACATCTCCTTTTCTTTTCCTAGTCTCTCTCACAGATCTACAGGCTTGTAGACACAGACCTGAACTCTTGCGAAGGCACTCTTGTTACAAGATTAGCATTAATATTCCTGCAACAAAGAAAGCTTTTTAAATTGATGTGTAGAAGAATGTTGTGGACACAGCTAAGCGTATTTCCAGAATCTCTTAATATAAAAATACAGCTAAAATTTTTGACAGAGAAACTTTAAAGGAAGGCAAGTATTCACCCTTCTTTCCCTTACCCTACCATTCTCTGCAGATTCAATGTAGCATCCCACGAACTCAAGTACTCTGAGAGTAACAACATCATACAACATGCTACATTCTGACAGGCATCTGCATTTAAAGGAGCCTAATAAAAATATTTCAAGGTAGATTCTTGGTTGCCCCACACCTGATCTCTAACACAGGAGACAGATTAAATTAATATTGCAGTATATAGTTCCAACTCAGTAAAGCAAAATAGCCACATTCTACTTGCTTACATGAATATAAATTAATATAATCAATAAATGAGTATAAATTGAAACATATTTTTGCAGAAGCATCAGGCACGGATGTCTACTGCCTATCCTCTCAAAAAGAGAAATTAAGATTTAAAAAATACATTAGTAAAGTGAGAATATCATGCCTATACTTTTACTGCTAATAGATGTATTTCTTCTACTTTACTCCTTCACCTCCTCTCACTTTTGGCTTTTCCTTCTAGTAGCTAGGAATTTCAGAAGAACCACCAAGTTTAATCACTGGATGGGCCATTAGTCAGTCAATATAAACCTCCTTTTTCAGTGTCTGAAAATGGTCTTGCTCTAGGAGAGACCAACCTACAGAGAGGAATGTAAAATACTCAACCAAGAAGATACCCCACACATGTTAGAAAATTATGTGGCAAAATACCCTCATATTTAAATTTTTTTCTATGGAGAGATGCATTAACTTAGTTTCTTCACTGAAGTCTCGGAATGCTCACAGAGGGTCAGTACACAGCCAGCTTACGCAAGGTGACAAGCACACACCTTTCTGGAGAGTAAGTAAAGGCTACACTGCTGCTCTATCTGCTGGGCCATGGCCTGGAATTTTGTGCAGCATCTCTGGACCAGTGAGGTCCTGGGAAAGGTTTGGGTCCAGAGTCTCTCAGGCAAGGCTAGGACTTCCAAAATTAAATTCCTTTTAATTAAGGAGTTCGTCTGTGTAACTTGATTTGGATGCAAATGTATGTGTTGAAATTAAATGGGATCATGCCTAACTTAGAGAATTAAATTCTTGCACTGCAGAGGCAACACATACAAAGCCTGTCTATGTAGTGCATGTTTACTATGGGAAACCAGCCACAATCATTGCTAAGTTAATTAATTGTTTGGTGTTAACAGATGCTTCATAACTGAGCTGCTGTTTTCAAAATTCCTGTTCTTGTGCTGTTGAGTCATTTGGACAAAGCAAGTGAGGCTACAGGAGCAAACTGTTATACTCAACAATTGTTTTACCGATAATCACATTATTGTATCTGTTCAGCTTTCATACACTGAACTTCTGGGGTTTCAAATTTCTGGGGGTTCTTGAGACAAAGACTTAATGCTGAAAACAATGGTGTTCTATGACCCATGACTACACCTATGCAAACATAATACTCTGAGGGACTTCAGACTGTAAACTTAGAAACTAAGAAATGTATCCCAAATTCAGTTACTTTTTTTTCCTGTTTTCTCCAAGATGTTTCTCTAAGCAAGAGTCTTCATTTCCTTTCAGCACAGCCTGAAAAATGTCAGTAGAGAAAACTGAATATGACTCTTTTTATTCTGTCTCAAGTTCTCAATAAAGTTATGGATCCTGTCCTTTACTACACATTTTCAAAGTTATGAAGATTTTGTAAATGGGTTTGTTGATTTTTTTTCTTTAAACAATGCCACCCAACTGTGAAAGCAACAAAAGAGAAAAATCAAATCATATCTATAGGTAGGCAGTGAGCCAAGCAATGTGGCGAACAAGAAAATCTGGTGGGGTCCTCTTCCTCATGTCACCTGATTTAATAAAATCCAAACACAATAGACTACATCCAGTCAAGGATAATCATGGGGGCAGGAGAGGACACTGAAGTGCAAAGCAAATCAGTTTTTTGGTTTTACTAGGACAGGTTGTTGAGAGAAGGCATATTAGGAGGGCTACCCAGCGCAGGGCAATTCACAAGCTCATTGCTCCAATTGCCCAGGGATAAACAAACTTTCCTGTGATGAAATCAGAGTATGAGGAAAGTTTACATGACTGATGAATCGGTAACAAGAATATTCTACTCATTTGTCTTCTGAGTAGGCAACTAAACCAAGATAACTTACCTATCCTTTATGTGCACCCCTTACGTTAAAAAAAAATTTGAAGGTTCCCATTTTTTAAGTAACGTGAAGTATGAGTATAAAAAACATATTTCAATGAGTTACTCAAAAATTATTCTAATAATCATTATTGCTGAACTTGAACATTGTGATTCATCATCTTAATTCCAAATACCTTCTCTGTTCCCTGACTAGGATTCCTAACCACTCCACTGAAAACACACAAAAGGCTTTCTGTAACTGCTTCCTTCAATTACACTTCAGAACGATGAAAATACTTTCAATACTTCACTGGTCTTAAATAAATGATGAAATCCAGGACAGACTTTCCAAAATAGAAATGCTTGCTTTACCAACTGTGCAATGGCTTTGATTTCCCTGGCTATGAAGGGCTACATTTTAACACCATCTAACAGGAAAGTAAAATCTGGAGCAAAACTCAGAAGAGAGTCATAATATAGGCAATGGAAGCTCCAGAGGAGCTCCTGGCATTAAAGTTTACCCAAAGCTCGCTTGTTACCTTGGCTTTCACCAGTATTCTCTGACTGCAGTAAACTCAAGCAAACAGAAAATGACAAGGGTAACAGAATTTTGTTTTTTTTTTAAATTTGAAGAGTAAATCCAAACATCTTGTAAAAGAAATTTCTCAATAAAGCATGACGCAAAAAGCTAGGTATCTTTGGATATTTCAGCAGGTCTGTTGAAACAATCTTCAGCTTGAGCAAGAGGTGACAGCAATCATCTAATCTTTGTGCTTTGCAAGGCCACAGGCTCTGCTTAAGGAAAACTCCCAGTGGAGAACTACAAAAGTTCCATAGTACATATTCACCTCAAAAGGTTGACCACCATAAAATAAATCCAAATTCTTCCACTCTTAAAAGACAGTTGAGGAAAAGCAAGAATACCATAGCTCACAAAACTGAATTTTAGTGGCAAGAAAATACAATATAATGAGGAAGAAAGGGAAGAAAGAACACAAGGCTCTTGGCAGCGGGAAAAGGGAAAAGAGCCTGGAGAGGAGGTAGTGCAATTCTGCTGGGAATATGAAATGGAAAGGGCATGTTAAGGAAAGAAAGATGAGAAGCACATGTGAAGGGGGAGGAAGTATAAAGCAGAACAAAGGCTGCATTTAGGTGAGAACAGAACTGTGTAGGTGATTTCTTTTTAGATGGCAGGACACCAGATACCAGCTAGGTAGATCACTACTGTTTTTCTAACAGAGTGTCTTAGATTTCTAACATCATTCATTGCTTTTTCATTAATGTGGCCCTTCCTTTGCTGTTTTGCTTCATTGCAGCCAAGTAGTTCAGTGCCTGTGAAGGCTACACCTCTGACCTGAACTGGACCAGTAAGAGATTTATACACAGAGCATTCTATAATTATTACAGTGAATTCACTGTCCAGTGGCTGCCTGTTCCCCATTACATCCATTATCAACAGCTACCAAATCCTCTAAAATATTGCAGAAATACAGCAGCACTTCAGAGGCAGAGATGTTTTCCATACAGAAAGAACACATCAGACTTGAGCACTGCACACAGATACTCAGCCACATGATCAATGTTAATCATGTCTTAGCCAAATCTCATCACTCGATATGGTTTTATATCTGCTTTTCACAATATAGTATTGTTAACTAATATGTTTATCAGAACTGTGCAGGAGTAAATGACACTACAAACCACTTGTCCATATCAACATTTTTTTTTGTCCTAAGCATGCCAACAAGTCATTAATCTAGAGTATTTATTTGTATGTAAGGAGCTACATGACCTGAACTTTAAATTAAACCAAAGTTTGAGCCTGTATATAGAAACATTTCTTTGAAAAGATCAGTCATCAATACGGTACGTTATGCAATGCTAGGAAGTCACATTACTGTATACCCATATTTTTCATAATTTATTTGTCTAAATATTACTTCTGAAAGTCCTAATATGGTCTACATATAAATCTTCTCTAATCTGCTACACTGGACAGTCATCTCTGATTGCCACTTTGGAATATCCTTATCTGAGTTATGCATCCATCCAATTGCTTTTGCAGTTCATTTTAATTTTTAAGTAAGTTAAGCACACAAAAAATGCCAAAAAAGGCTAATTTAAGGAAAGTGTTAGTTGTTTCTTTACATGTGTTAGGGCATTTAGATGTTAAATGGTAGCATTACAAGACTACTGAAAGCCCACTCCAGTAACAGTGCAGGAGGTACATAAAGGTTTGCCATTTCTTCTTAATATCTTTCGTAGGTTGCACTACAGGAACAGAAAGGAATACATATTACAAAAGCCCACAAAAATAATGAGTAGCTAATGCTGGGAGGTAACACTGAACAGCAAAGAAATTCAACATCTTGCACCTGCCATACCTAGATGCTTTTCATGTATACATATATAATGTGTGCATGCATATATATTTTACAGATGCTACAGCACAAAACTTGAATGCAGAAGCTAGAAGTAAATTCTTAAATTAGAAAATTTCTTCTTTCAGGGGAAACACCAAGCCATTAGATGACTACACTTACAGTTGTTTTCACTGCTAAAATCAGATAAGTTTTTTACTTCAGGGAAGTAATGTATAGGAACTTCTTCAAAGTAAAGCAGTGAAAGCAGGCACAAGATAAACTAGGCAGGCTCAGTCTCAGAAATAAATTGATGTACTGACCTCACCTAAATTTCTTTGTGGTAAGATGGACAAACTTTTTTCTTTTTTCCTCATTATGTCAAGGAAACTCATTTTCAAGTCAAGGTAACTCATTTTCATTACAATAAAGTGGACTTTTCTTGTTCATATTTAAATCACACATTGAAACCAACATGATACTGGTCAACATATCACTGTTTTGTGATACTGTCTACATATAATCTCCCTGTTTCAGAGAAAATTAACTGTCCTCTCAGTAGAATCTCTCATGAAGATTTCCAAATGTTCCCCACTTGCTTGCTTACTCCAGTAAGAATTCCTGTTTCCTTTCTGTCTGTTTTAAATAAGAAGAAAACTAGGAAACTCAGATACAGTCATTCAAACCTTCTTCCTTCCTTCTCCATTCTTATTTTGTCTTCTGATAACTCACTCTGATTCCTCTGCTGTCCCTTCTTCTAATGCATCCAGGTAACAGCAGCTTCAAGCTATCCATTCCCCTTGTTTTTGTCTTCACTGCAGGCTCTGACTCCTTCATTGCTGCCAGCAATGACATTTCACCATTCTCTTGCTTGCCCTCTTACTTTCAACCCCCAGTTGCTTGTCAACTCACACTTTTCACTTGTATTTCTTAAACTCCACCTTTGCCTGACAGGTTTTATAGGACATCCATTTCACTGAAAATGTATGAAAACTTTGGTACAGCTAACTCCTGGAACTTAATGCAATACCCCCAGCTACTGGTAACATCTGTCAGAATGCACCTAAAAGAAGTAAGTTAAGGGGTAATTGAAAAGGTCTGTATTTTCCTTAAATTACGGCAGAAATTTCAGGAGCTTATGTAAGTTAAAGAGAAGAACGATGCAATGCCAGATCATTATTGACCAGAGAAGGCCATGAGAAGCTTGGAAGGTGGTAGTAGGCTGGAACCCTAAGAACAACAAGGTACTTATGGGTAGCCACACTGTATTGATTGTCATATTTTATTCAGCAGATCTTTATGCAAAAACTTCTAGTTTGTGAATACTGGGCCATATGGACCTGGCTGGGCAAATACCATCTGGGCAGATTAAAGCCATCTGAAAGCAATTGGGTAAATAAATCGAGGAGATACTAAAAGTAATAGTTTTCATTTGCCTTAGACTGATAAATATTAAAAATACTTGACCTAGTTGTGGATGGACATGTTATGCCCTTGTAGAAAAAACTGTCTAATTAATTTTAATTTTATTCAGACTACCTATTTATGGTTTCTTCTAGTCCCATGCAGTGATGGTCATTTTCTGTAAATAGCACAGAAAGGACACTGACTGCCTATTCAGTGAGGATAACTCAAAAAGAGATACAATAGAAAACACGCTCATTTTAGAGGAGGCAGACACGTGGCATTTGCTTCTCTGGGAAGAATATTAAAACTGAAGTTCTTAAAGTATGGCTATCCCTACACAAAGCAAAGGAAACTTCAGATAGACTGTAGCTGAGCTCTTAATGATTGCTTCTCTTTCATTAGCTGTGGGTAGGAAGAGTAAGTAACGGACTGCAAACGTATTCATGACTGTCATTAGCAAAAATGGCACTGTGCAAATCAATTTCCATGGATCCTGCTAGGATGGGCTTTCTAATTAGTCCATCATTAGACAGCTAACTTCTCACCACTTCTCAGACATCAAATAGTCCATCACCCCAACACATCACCTGAGTTAACAAGGAGAATTTTAATGAAAGCAAGTCAAATTGGTTTCTACCACAGAAAGCAGACAATAGGCTTTGTTACTAATCTTTCCCTATCCTCATTTCTATTCGTTATTTTAGTTTCTGTTCTTATACACGTTTTGGTTTGCATCAATAATTTTTTAACCTCTTTTTACTGAAGAATAGAGCAGCTGCAGCATGGAGAGGGTGGGGGAAAATGCTCGGATAAAGCCAAATACGGTGCAAGCTGAGATTGCTTCTGGGTATTTAGGAGCTTTCCATCTTATGATGCTGAAGAGAAATGTCAGCTTGCTGCTTGTGGTTTTAAATGGAAGCAGCCTGTGAAAAGCATTTGGTTGATTGGCTCAGCAGCGTGGTTTAGATGAGCTTCCACCATGGTCATCCTGCTTCACACAGGGCAGATGCTCCATTCCAAATGGTGGGGTTTGGGCTTGAAAATCCTATCAGCAGGCACAAAAAGGGAAACTCCCTTAAGATTAGAAGTGACTTGACAAACAGATACACAAAGGAATAAAAGAATGCTTAACAAAGATGAAAAACCTCTCCCTGAACAGTGTCGTCATCTCAGTATTTGAGTAGCAACATCAGTATTTATAATTTTTTTTTTATTAAGGGGAAAATATTTATAAAACCTAAATTCTACATGGACATGTCCCTAATTTAAAATAGCTGTTCCTGCCTGAAGGAAAATCTGCTGCCCTACTGTTTAGACACAAGTCTGCCCATACCAATTTTCTGGTTTTCTGTATTTTACCTCCCTTTCTTCTTTATTACCAAGGACATTTACATGAAACAGCATTTTTGCTTTTAAGAGTTCATCTGTTCCTGCTGCTTATCCCCCCACCTGAAGTCATAATCCTCTGTTTGTGATGACATAATAATTTCCACTGCAACCAATTGTGATGCCACAAACGGAGGATTATGACTTTAGGTTGGAAATAAACAGCAGGAACAGATGAACACTTAAAAAACAAAGATCCTGTTTTCATGCAAATGTCTTTTGTCATCAAGAACAAGGTTAGAGAAATTCAGAAAATATACGATAAGAGCAAGCCAGCAAATTGGGTACTAAAGAGAAACTCTCCAAATTTTCCAGGAGGCATTCAGCTGCTCTTTCAAATTAACTTCCTACATAACTAGGAATTTTAAATGTTTCTGAAACATAGGTAACTTTCTATTTGATTGAATTGCCAGCATAATGTGATCTGAATTATTGACGTCTTCTCACCAGCAGGGCTAAGGCACTTTGCCAGAGGGGTCATGACTGGATCAAAAACCCCCAAATAGTGGGAGCAGGGGGAAATCATCAGAAATAGGACTAAGAGAGGTTTCTTATGTCAAAGCTCAGCTGGGATATTTTTCTCCCATTTCTTCAAAACCAAAAATTCTCCAATTTGAGAAGTATCACTAACTGCAGGAATGCTCAGGTGATCCAAACAGAAGCAGAAGCAATTTGGGTTTTAATTTAGTTGGATCAATTTTGAGGTTGCTGCAGTTACAATTACAGGGCTGCAATGAATGGTGAAGCTCCCTCTAAATTTAGTTTGAACATAGCCTATAAGATTCAGTCCAAAAAGTCACACCTAACAAAGCAGAGCAAGTATTTTTGCTGTGGTTAATGAATGGATAGGAAAAAATGAATCTATGAAGAAGAAAAACATCTGAATTTATCTTTCCTCCTGGAATAAAACCAACTCCTAAGCAAAACAGTTTAAGAAAAATTATCAGCATTTTCACTATCAACTTTTTGATTTAAATGGCATGTATTCTAGAAATAAATATTCAAAATACAGGATCAGAAACATTTTCTGTGTTGAAAAAAAAAAGGGGGGGTTTAGGTTCATCCTGTTTGGTTTTGGCTCAGATGCACTCATAACATCACCACAGCAGTGACCAGAACTGCTCTCCTACTTCATGAGAAAAAGAATGTGATGGATGGATGGATGGATGGATGTGTACGACCATATTCCTCTCCCAAATAAAGATTCCAGAAATGGGGAGGAGATTGTGTGTTAGGGGAGCGGGGACAGGCTACTGAATGTTTGTGTATACATTTATTTATTTTACTCTAGTAAGTAGTAAGTATACTCACTAACCATACTAAGCATTCACTTTCTGTGATTAAGTTTCCCATCTGGGACTTTTGCCCACATGAACCATTGTAGGCTCTCAAATGCAAACTGTTGTGCACACCTAAAGCCAGGAACGTGGCCTGACATGCACCCTGAGAGCACAGGCAAAATGGGATAGGGACTCAGCACTCTGGTATCTCGTGTTTAAAGGTCACTTCATGTCCTGAAACAGATCTAACAGACTGAGGCAAGTAATAGGAATGTGATTTCTCATTTGTTCTGTAGTTTTCACTTTTCAAAGATGTGGGGACCTTGGCTTAGATCTATCCAGCTTTGTTTTAAGCTCCTGACTGAATCCCTGAGTGAAAGGCACAATTTTCCTTATCTTACTACACAACCAGGACCTCCAGAAGCTGATTCACACCAAGTTCTGAGTCACCCTTGTGAAGTGCCTCCCTGACCGCAGAAGGAAGGGAGTGATGAACATTTATATAAGGGCAATGTCTACATGTACACACCACTCAGCTGTCCAGTTCCCAAGCAATCTAATTCCCTTCCACAAAACTTCTTGCCCATTCAGACGTACAACAGATGATCCGTGGTCTTCCTGTGCTAGCAGAAAACTTTTCAGCCTGCCACTCACTGCACTGTGTTCAGACAACCATTCAGTGGAGTCTCTGCTGAGATGCAGGGAAAAAAATTGTTCTGCTATTATACTGTCACATTTCCCAAACATCCTAAGGTCTAATTTCTGAGACTATTTTAAATAAATTTTAGGCAAACTACACCTTTATCTTCTACTTTTTATTGCATAAGTTTGCTTATTTTGGTTTTAAAGTAGTATTTTACCAACCTAACTGAAACACAGAAAGAAAAGGATCCCAGAAAGAAAAGGGGGGGAAAGAACATAAAACCTGATGTGCAATTTTTAAGGAATGTCTTCTTGAAAAGGTATTCTTTCATACAGCTGTTCCTTTAAGCCAGCCACAGCACGCAAGGAAGCACAGAAATCAAATCTCTAAAAATCGGTGTTTAATAATTAAGTTACATAAATTGAACATAATTAAGTTATACCAGCTGGGCATGTGCTATGTGTATTTGAATAATGAGGTCGGCAGCAAAAAGCAAAACAGAATAGATGGTAAGGAATTTCTATAAAATTTTCCACTTACATTAAATGTGCCAAGATATTCAGACTCTAAAACAGTCTTAAGTAGGTACAGGAAGGTAGCTTATATTTAAAATTCATTTATTAGCTCAAATAAGAAAGTGAAATATGAAAAATTAAAACATCTCTCCATTATCACCAGTTTGATGAAATGGAAAGGAAGAGGGACAAATGAAATAATTTCACTCTCAAATCTGCTTGCCGTTTTTGATGTGACTCAAAGCCATAATTCTCAAATCATCACAGAAGAAAAATTATCCATTCTTGATAGTCTCTAAAAGTTGGTTTTCTTAATAAAAGCATTTTTGCTTTTACTACTAGATCTTGTAGAGAATTGTTGAGATAAATTTGGATCCAGCAGGCTAAAGAATACTATTTTATATACTTGAAAAGACATTAATGGTGTCCAAAATGTCTCATCCATAAAACCACTTGAGAAAGATCTGCAGTCCAACATAAAGTGCCAAACAAAATTTAAAAAACTCCAACAAACAAAACAAAGTAGTCCTAACTCCAAACAAAAACAAGAAAATAAACAACAAAGAACAACAAAGAAAATCACAAAAAATGCTACAAGGAATTACAAAGTCATTTAGTCCATTGTCCACAGAAGAATCAAGGTTTGTGGTTTTCCTGACACAAACCCAACAGCAGATGAGAAAGAAATCAAACAATTAAGACTCCATGATATCCCAATCTACTTCATAATTTGACAGAATTCTTCCTGTTAGAAGTATTTTCCCAACTTGCATCTACCTTACTAGATCAGTTTAGAGTTCTTTACCACTTCTCCTACCCACCCTATACATAAAGGTCAGTGTTTTTTTCTTTTTTTCAGCAGATTTTTAAGAGTTTGAAGATTATTTTTAAAATCCCCTCTCCCATTTTGTCTTCTTTAGATTAACAAGCCCAGATATTTCTGTTCTCTTCCAGACACCAAGTTATCTAAGGCTGATCATCCTCACTGCTTTCCTGCACTCCCACTGCTTCACCTCCTCCCTGGAGTACCGCCAGAACAAAATGCCACACTTCAGTTTAGGCCTCAGAGATTATTTCACAAGGCTTCTTGTGTACACACTCTGACATTCTTTTCTGCAAGTCTAACCCTTCAGCCTAGGTGGATGACAGACAAAATATTAACATCAGATCTTTTTTCTACAGAACTGCTCACTAGCCAGTTATTCTCTACTCTGTGTTCATGCATTTTATGCCCTTTACTACTCTAAAATCTAGGAATTAACACTTTTCTTTACATGGTGTCATCCACTTTCCTCCCAAACCACTTCTCCAGCCTGCCAAGATTATGCTCAATTCTCACCATGTCCTTCAACATATCTGCAGTTCCTTCCAACTGTGCATCCTTTGCAAATTCAGTAATTATAATCCAGATGACAGAATGAAAAGCACTAATCAATGTGCTGAGTATTACTGGTCCAGAAGGATCTCCATCTGAGAGAGACTCAATGAGTACAGCTTCACACTGGAGACTCAGCACTTTTCCAGGTACAAATACTATATAAGGAATCTTCTACTTTATTGCCCAAAATAGATCTTTGGCAGACACTTAAACTGCTCACAAAATGATACCCAGATACTATTAAACGTGTCACTGAAATTTATATTGGCAGAGACAAACGGAGCAATCTACCAACTCCTCACCAAAGGACCTCTGTCTCAAGCTTTAACTGTGAATGTACATTTTTGTAAAAGCAGATGTATCTTCACATACAAAGCAGTTAAAATGAACGTGCTAGTAACGAAGTCAAGTGTTAAACATTTTTAAAGGCATCAAAAATTCCAGTGCCTTAGTCTTTCTATAACCAGGAACAACAGGGATTGTGAATACAATTGCACTGTGTTCAGTGTACATTAATTAGTTTGTCTGTTCCTGATAAAGATGAGGACAGATTTGGCTTTGGTTTCTCTATACCGCAAGTGAATCCAGGCATTTGATTATGTCCACAGAAAGGAAGTATTTTGACAGCCTTCATCAAGGAGATGTCAAACGCATATTACATATGCATCCATCGTTACTACAGCTCTTGTTTTGATATTATCTGACTTTAGAGAAATTGAGAAAAAGGCATCCTTTCTCCTTCAGAAGATAAAGTATATTAACTAATGACAGTGTTTTACTGAGACAATTTTTTTATAAAGTCTACTAAAGTACATGTTTAGGGACCACCTATGGCAGAACCAAACACAGAACTTGAGATTACAGCCACTGTTAAGGCAGTTATAAAAGAAATAAGTAATTTTATTTATCCTGAAATTCAAAAACTTATCACTAGATTTCTTTTTAAACTCAGGAATGCATCTAGCTCATTAGGATTACTATATAGGCCATATATTTTTCAGTATGGTGTCAGGAAAAGCAAAGACATCTGCTAAAACTGAATGGCAATAAAAGCATTAGGTGGACATCTATCTGTCTGTCTTAGAAACCCAATGCTACATTATTGTAATTTGCTCTCAATAAATGACCATTAGTGAATCTTTTTATATTATAAGTTTATGGTGATAAAATTCTACTGATTTTAAAGTTAACAATATAACTGGAAAATAACCACACACAGAATGTCTTCCAAAAGTGTAGCACAAGGAAAATGTTTTGCTTCCCATATTAATCTCTGCAAAATTATGTACTGAGATAAGGAAGTCCTTATCAACTGACAAGTCCTTGCTCAACTGACAACAATGGAAGCATTGCAGTAAACTGCAGTAACTGCGCAAAAAGCTGGCCCTACTGATGCACTGGGAGCTCTTCGTCTGAAAGAGGATTTCACACATTCTAAGCTTCTTCAATCGAAGAGGAAATCAATGTTTACCACCCAGAGCAACACATGGAATTAGTTCTCATCCAGCCTCTGAAAAGTCATTTATTTTCTATCCTTGAAAGAGCTCTACATCTCAGAAAGTTAGAATACAGTGAGTAAGGTCTCTACAAATAACCTTTAATCCTCCATTTCAAAGCCTTCACTCTACCCTCACAAGCTACATTTGGGTGAATAATAACTTTTCTAAAAGAAAACTGTATAATCTACAAGTTTGTTTTTAACCAACTAATAAAACTGGAACCATTAATAAGGGGCCTTTGCTTCCAAGGGCAAATCCATTGAAAATATTACTTCCCCCTGCAGCACTCATTAGAAATTAATTGTTTCATTATTTATAATCAAAGTACTGAATCAGATAAAAGTCAAAAGCTAAATTTCTTGTCAATGATAATCAAAATATTGGAAAGACATGTAACAGCAGCTACCACAAATACTGGAGAGAAGCTTACATGTTAATAAAGCTGACATTGCAAATCCCTTTGCATTTCAGCCCCTATCAATGTTATATTGCTGTTGTCGTTTATGAACTTGTGATGCATTACAAATTTACAAGTCAACAGAGCATGTCAGCTGAATTTAGATACAAATGACAGAGATCACAAACATCTACTGACCTTTCTGCCAGAGGGCAGGATCAGGAGGAGGGGGAGGCATTCTACTTCTCCATTTTAACTGCATGTCATAAAAGTGGAGATTAGAAAACAACTGCTTTACTGTCTTCCCAACCAATAAAACACTTAAATTCTGGAAGACTCTTTCGAGTACTACTGAGAAACATTCCAGGAATAAGCAGACATCAGGTTCATACACCTGAGGAGTCGCTGAAAACTAGTATCTCTGCATTTACAACACATTCTTTGCTCCTCTGCTTACACACAATATACATGAAATACACATATGAAGGATTATGTTTGAGGATTGTCTGTATTTGAAGTTGATTTATTACAAGCAAAATGCTACCACGACTAACACATCACCTGACAAACCCCAGGCAAGCTTCCAGGCTGGCTGGATATATGTATTCAAATCTGAAATTCAGCCTCTGTCCTGCAAGATCAACCCCATTTCATCAGCCACTCACTGCCATTAGCAAGGCAAGGAATGCGTGAGCTGACACCCTGAGAGCTACAGCTGCACCAAGAGCTCAGAGCTTCTGCTCTTTGGTGTAACTTTCATGCAAAATCTTGACATAACTATCTACATTTAAAATCTCTCCTGCAGAATGTTTGCAAATTTTTAGCCCGCTTCTTAAAATTCAGATGGGAATTCCACAGCTTGACAAGCTTTAACTTATTCATCCCTTGAAAGAAGATTTCTGGATATGGAAAGAATAAATGCTCAAAAAAACCCTTCATGTCTAGTGGACTAGACCATAGTTTCTGTGAAAACCACTGATGTTCAATTCAGCATGATCAGATTTGTTTTTGAAAATACAGACTTACATTTCCAAATCATCTTGAGAGAGAACAAAATACCATGTCGGTATTATTGGGAATGCTGAATTATTAAAACTATAAATCCCTCCAAAATGAAGATAGGTAATCTTACTTTTTTCCTAGTGTTGAAAAGAGTAAAAATGGTTTCTCAAAAGTTCAGTAGACAATTTCACACCTTATTCAACTAATGTGTTTTAGTTTTAACACCTTATTCAACTAAATCAAGTGTCTTGTTGCTTTCGTTGTTTCTCTGAGGAATAATGGGTACTCTCTAAAGACACGCAGGTTTGTAAAGCCCATGCTCAAAGTAGTCAAATTCATGTCTTAAAACCAACATGTGCTCAAGGTATCCAAACTGGATATAACTGCTGTCTGAATCACCCAATTAGCAAGTCTGCTTTCCTAAATCACCACTGAAGTGACCTAACAATTAAAAGGTGCTCATATACCACACCAGAGGATAAGCTTAGCATTTAAGTAACATTACTAAATTAGGAGTTAAATTGTCCACAGATGAATATAGATTAAGGACATTTTTCTGTTTGGGGTTTTGTTTGGTTTGTTAACTGCACTAAAAAAGAAGTCTTTCTACTACTGAGTTAATTTAGGGCATAATTTTCAGAGACATACATCCGCAGCATGTGTTACTGCACCTAATTAAAACACAATCAATCAACTGCTGCTCTTGCTCAGAAAAGTTACAGCAAAATTCTGAACCCTAATTTCCATCCGGAAGAAAAAGTACATTATGCCTGCCCCTCCTCCACACCCCCAGTTCTTTCAAGGCATTCTTTCAATCTTCCCTTCCTCCAGCTGCACATGAAGATAACTCCTTTCCCTTTCTTTTCACATATATACCTATACATATAAAAAATACTTGCTCTCCCTATATATATCTTTTATATATAGTCTTTCACTTGTTATTTAGTTTTCTGACATGAATACACGTTACCATTGGTTTCATTTAAATTCCACAGCCTGAGAAGAGTGTATGTGCTAGCAAGACATCCAACTATTTGTTTCAATCTTGCCTGAGAACTTGAGCCGGGGAGCTGACATAGCACAGTGCACCTGCCTTGCTGAGAAATCCCACTGCACACAGGGGCACTAGCAAGCAGGTCACACACCACATGGAAGCAGGTCACAGCTTCAAGGAAGTCATGGCAAATGCCTCCATCCCACCAAACAGAAAAGAACAAAATATTTACACGTTAGCTCTCCGTCTTAGAAGAGATCTATAGTACACACACCATTTTTTCTACGCATTAAATGGACACTCATTTGCGAAGTGAAGACTTTAACAAAATGCTTCAATATGTGCCAAGGTTAAACTCTGTAGTGTGACCACTTTAACAGGATTTGCAAGCTTGCCTGTGCCTCCAGTGATAAGCTCCAAACACATCTTAACCTTCCTTTCAGGACTGCTTTGAGAGTTTACATCCTGTTTCTGCGACTGCTGGTGCAGACCCCCTGTCTCACCTCTGCTGAGCACTTTTTCCTTTCCCTTTACAACATGGCCTTTCTCTACTACTGTTTGTCATGGTCTTCCTTCCTCAGGTTCCCCACCTCCAAAAGCAGCCTGACCCTTTGTTTTCTCCTAGCCTCCCTATCCTTCCAGCAGCAGAATAAGAGAGCAAAGAAATGGAAGCAGTAATGTATCATAATTTAGCAATGGTGTACAGGCTCAAGAGTCCCTATCTGTCATACTTCCAAGGCAAAGATGAAGTAAATGTCTCTTTTTTTGTCACTTTTTCATCCAGTAGGCAAAAAATACCAATACAGAAAAAGTTCAAAAGGAAGGAAATAACAAGGACTGATTTTAAGAGGCAGCAAATATCTGTAACTCTTTCCCAAGCACTGTCATAAGGGATTCTGCAGCATGAGGAAGAAACATAGACACATCTGCTAACTTTATATTTGAGAAACTAGGAAGCAGATTTGTTTCCATTTCATCTCCATATGATTTGGGTGCTCAGTAGGCATCTGTGTGTGTTTCAGGACAGATTTACAAATGAACAGTGTAGTGACCTTGGTAGCACCTATGCAGAGCCCAAGCAAAAACTGCACTGTATTTACTCCAGTGTTTGAGAGCACTTGATTTGCTGTCATCACAAGCCTCCCACTCCATACGTTCATTCTCTCCTTGACAGAGACTATACACGGACTGCTCAAGCAAGGAGATGAGAAGGTAAGCCTGTTTTTGGGATGGATATGCAGCACAAAAGCAGCAAAACATATAAGCAAATCAGTTAGGAAAGGTTAGTGAAACAGTTGCAGAGTGAGAGAGACTAGGCAGCTATAAAAGCTCAGAAACTGTGGGAGCAGAGGATTAAGGACTCCAGTCTAGCCTTGCTGGTCCTGTCAAACCAGGGGCTCAGGAAGGACCACTGCCAAAAACTTTCCCCAACCTCATTTCTTGTTTTTCAGAGCAAGTGTGTTGTGAGATAAAATTCTGTTTCATGTTCTGGCCTCTATGTTTTCCCCTGTGGGGTGGGAGGGCAGGAGTTTGAAACATGCATGAAGTAACTCTGCAGAAGGCAAACAAAGCTTCAAGATGCCAGGAAATGGACCACTCCATGTCCTGCCATTCCTACTGCAATTTTATGGACAGCAGCCTAAGTGATGTGACCTGCTCACGTTTGACGTTAAATCATTCATAAAAATTTGGAGTGGAAAGAAACTCTACACCTTGCCACTGCCTCATAGTCTGGTCAGAATGCCAGGAGGTGTTTTTGCATTGGTTATTGCCATCCTCTATGAGATATACAGTCTAATTCATACACAAATCTACACATTTTGACTACTGAATGCTTTGCAAATGCATGGGCCTAACACTCTAGTGATATCCTCAAATGCTCCAGCTCTGCTTTATAGCACATTTTAGTTGCAATATCTGATCTTTTATTATAGGTTATCAATTCATACTACATTGATAAGAAGCATATTATCACCCACAGTATGTGGAGTTCACTTTCTGTGACTATTTTTAAGTTTAACAGAGTTGCTGCTGCTATGGAGGAGCACGCTCAATGACCCAACAGTCTCTCCTATTCATATACTCATGTGCTCAGATACAGTAACAGTGATAATGCTGTGCAACTTGAGAGTCTCTTGCTAACACTTATGTGATGTCAACTCTCCTTTCTCAGAGCATGTGCTATGTGGAGGTGTTAAAACAAAGCAGTTCAAGTGCTACTATGCATTCAATAAGATAAAAACAAGCAATGAACATTACCACTCTAGATGCATTACTGCAGTTTTCAAAGGCTTTTCATTATCCAGCATATTTCACTTATTTTTACCTAGACAGTTTTAGAACTGCCTTTCACATCACATTCTCTTCTATTAGAGATATTCAAAAGTAATCCTTCAGATTTCTTTTAAAGGCTGTAGAGCACTGAAACACATGGATGCAATCAACTTGGTGATGGGCATGACTCCCAGAAAGCAACACTCCTGGGGCATTCTCACCAATTTTATTTGGAGTTCACACATGCAGTATCTGGCTGTTAAATGAGATCTTCCAGCCACATCTGTGTACACTGCAGGGAGGCTGGTACTTCTGATAGCAGATGGCAGCTGACCACTTCCCTGTGTTGTCCAAATGGAAACTTAATATTCAAAACAATGACTGAAATTGGAACAATTTTACTGGAAGCACTGGAGAATTATGTTAAGAAATAGCTAGAGAAATGATGTTTGATTCCTACTCTCTTCACAGTTTTCACTTAAACATAGTGAATAGCTTTTAACAGGCCATGGGTCATTATGCTGCAAAACAGACCTTTAAAGAAGAGTTCTGGATCATTCCTCCTCTCTCCTCTTCTTTCTGCACTTCTTTAGCAGAGCTTTGTCTGAGAGGCTTCTTACACTTCCCCTGGGAACAGAACTGTTTTTTGTACAGTTGTCTGTGAAGTCCCCAGGACCTCTCCTTTCTGCAAGTAGCTAGAAGACATCTTTGTCCTTCCACATCAACAGCAGGTAAAGTCTTTAGCTGAGATCAGTAACTCAGCAGAAAGCCTGGGCTCCTTTACAAAACACAGTACTTACATAAGGACAGCATGCAAACCCCTTTCTAAGACAGAAGCTGCACTAGCTGGTGTTTATTTTCAAAGGCCTCAGAGAAACCTCACTCATGTAAATGGTCAAAAGCAATCCTTTGTCAGGAAAAGGGAAGGACATTATGTGATAATAACATTTGTTGCAATTTACTAACATTTATTAAAGCACGGGAAAACTCTATAATGTCCAGTGGGGATTAGGCAGCAATAATGGGTTTGGTTTTTTGTTGGGGGTGGGTTATTTGCCTTAAATTTTTAAACTGAATGGTGTAACAGCAGAAAGTGAGGGATATACTTGGAACAAAAGGTGTCCTAAGCACAAACAGAGATTTTGAGAACAAGTCCCCAAACCTCACTGTGTTGCTCAAATCACAGACACCCCACAGGAGACATGAACATTTCTGTACTCTACTTGTGGTCATGCACCAAATCCGCTGTCACGACAACAGGCATGGTCTGCACAAAGAAAAATAACAACTTGATAGTACCAGCCACTTGCATGGCAATGCTTTGTTAGCATGAAACGTAAAAGAAAAACAAAAGAAAACCACCAAACCATAGACTAACAAACGGTGTCTAAATTTCATCAATCTACTCAAAGTATAAATGATACCCCTGAGATCTCTTCAGGTGGAAATCAATGTAGTTAGCCCACTGAAGGGAGGTAAGGGAGGAATCAGTACTGCAAGCACACAAGCCCCCTAAATTGTTCCATTAATTCATTTGCTGACTCAGTATGCAGTGGGCTAAACAAGCTTTTCCCCAAAGTCATGAGACTTAAGATGAAAAGAAGTAAAATGAAAAGAGGCAGCCATGAATAACATAAAAAAACACACAGGAACAGACAAATGAAGACAGAAAAATATTTACAGTTTTGAAGGTAAAGAGATTAGATGCCAAGATAATAACCTGTCAATCAATAACTGCTAAGTGTCTTTGGAGAGGCAGTAAAATATATTATTCAAGATGTTAGCAAGAACATAACTCTGGAGAGAACCGAGTCTTGCTACGATGAAAAGCTTCCAGAGTTAGAAGAATGAGAATATGGCATACTCTTCAATGCAAGAGTGCAAGCACCCACTCCTGGATAAATATTCAGAAATAAAAAAGATAAGTCTTCATAAATATTTAGTAGAGACAATCTCACACTCCACAAGGACTCAGGAGAGAGTAGTTGACCAGACATGTCTTCACTGCCTCTTATATCTGGCATTAAATTAGTCTGTAAAATCTAATCAGAGCTGAAGTAGGGACATCTATAGAATAATTCCAGCACCAATACAAAATAAGCCTCCCTGGAGCAGTAAGAGGTCATTTTAGCTGAATTGCAGGCTGGATGGCTCTAAAACACATCCTTAGTTTATCTAAGGAAGAGATGCAATAGGGACAGGAGCCTCAGGAAAGCAAACAAAGGCAGCAAACAAAGAACAGTACTTCAGGACTAAAATTCAGCTTACTTGCTCATAAAGCCCTGTTGCAGGTGGCAGTGCTAACAAGATGGATGAGTAATACTGTGTGACTCTGGTAACTGGTAACCAGATCTGGGAAAAGATGGTTGAGCAGTTAAGTCACTCTCAGGAGCATGAAAAACTTTTGATTTCAGACCTTGCTCTCCATATACTACTGAAGAGATACTAGACAAACCACATGTTATCAATTTAAACAACATTCAGTGTCAGATACTCAATCAGATTATGAACTTTGTCCATTAAGTAAATGATTAGGTTATGACTCAGTTTTTCTTTAATCCTACCATCAAGAGCTTTTCAAACCTTTTCATACTCATTCATACTCCACATCCCTCCAAAGCATCTGGGCATTGCTTTAAAAATCTTATCTAGCATTAATATTGTTCTACAGAAACTACAGAAGTGACTGTAGCTCGTCTGTTCCTTGGAGGAGTCTACCACTTTCATCTAAGGGAGGATTATACATGCTATGTGTAAGGAGATTTGAGCTCTAATGAAGTGTAACAAAACTGAAGAGTTTCTCAGAGATCAGCCTCAGCTTTAAGCCCGCAGAGGCCAGCAGGACAAAGGATACTCAGAGGTGCATGCACTGCTGAAGTCAGTGCTGCAAACAACTGGCTCCAGCTATGAGTTTGTGCAGGTGGAGACAAAGCACCTTTAAAGCACTGGGGATGCTTACGGCAAAAGGGCTCCTAATGCCTTTCACAGCATTACACTCTGATTGTGCTCAGCTGACCCGAAGATCTCTGTCAGTAGCATTCAGCACTGCAGATGGGACTGCTCCGGCTCAAGCACTTTTCATGCCTATTCTTGCCTATCTGCCTGGTGTTCCCTAAGACCTTGATTTCCTAGTTCAAACAAAACCCCAGCTACAAATCTAATGCCTGGCAAGTAAACTCACACATCCTGTGCTTCTACACACAAGAGCTGCAGATTTATAAGCTAATTCTCCTGTTAAAATCATGCAAGATTGGCTCTGTGCTTTGTGGACTCAGCCTTATGGACCACACCACAAAGACAGCTAAGCAACTCCCTGCTGACTTCATGTTCTTTCCTGGCGCCTACGGAACGGGAAGTGAGGATTGTCCAGGTCCCATTTGTTGATGCAATTCTTATTTACCCTTGGAGAGAACATTTTGAAGCCCATGCTTCTTCTATGCTTGCCCTCCTGCCTTTTTTTTTCCCTACATTGCACAAAATTTTAAAGTTAGAATTATCTGACTGCCTACATCACTTGTGTACCTTTTTGATTATTTTTATTAATTTTTTATAATCTCAAGTGTTCAAATAAACTCTATTCGGAACTAGTGACACCAGAGGGGTGAAACAGAAAATAAGGGTGATTTTTTTTGTTTGTTTGTTTGCAGACATAGTATGGAATATCAATTTTATTTGGCACAAAAGCTACTTTAGCACATCAGAAGATAAAAATTTACTCCTTCCAACAGTTTTATCTAAGATGGAAAGACAATTACTTTCCATTACTTCAAAGAAAAATTAATTTAATCTGAGAATAACTAAACAAAATGTTTCAGATTTCCACATTACAATTGCTACTTACGATGTGACACCAAAAATATCATGCAGTAACTTCTCTTGCAGAAAAAGAACAAAACCAAAAACAACCCTGGCTACAAAGGAATTCTCACTACACATTATATAGGTCAATAGAAACAGAAAAGGAAACCCTGCAAGAGTGGTTTATTATTACCTCCCACAGAACATTCATTTTATTAAGAAATGTTTGTATATGCTCTCTTAACAACTTCAATTGGTCCTCTGTTTTCTATAGGCTCAGAGATACTCACAGCGGGGTCACCGAAGCAGACTCTCTATGAAGTTCCATAACAGAAGCACATTCATGTGAGGAAAAATAATTCCCACATGTTACCAGGGGAGATATTCAAACTTCTGCAATTGGGGTATCCAGTTATTTTATACTGTGACCTGATAGAACTAAAAGGTTTTGGGTGGCAGGTGGAATTAGAAAATGAAGGTGTGAATGATTCACACAGAAACGTTTGGTCCGTTACCAATTAATTATCAAGGGCTGTCAACACAAGAGTGACTTTACATCGAGATACAATCAAAGGCCAACCACCACTCATTAACTTTCAAAGATTATCAGCGAGCTGGAGGCAAAACATGTGACAACTACATAACACTTGTGAACCCTGATTTTCCCACTCTAAAAAATCTAAAACACTGTGGATTTATTTGTTTACAAGCTTTTGAAAAAATCCATTTTGCACATCTCAGCAGGGAAGAAGATCACAGCCTCCCTCTCCACCTGCCTCGGCTGCCTGGAGTGGAGCCGTCATTAGGTTCATTAGCTGCAGCACTACATTAGGTCAAGGCACTGAAACAGGGACAGGAGGAGCTCTGCTCCTACCCCACCTTGCTGCCAACAGGAGAACGCTTCCCACCTACCTGTTGTGACACCGAACACAAAGAACAGCACCACCAAATCACAGATCCTGTTATGCTGTAGTTTCTGTCAGGAAGAAAAGATTTTGTTTCACTGCTATAAATGCAACTGTACCCATACTTGTGATACACTGGTATCACAGTAATACTACAAGACAGCTACTGAGAAGAAATTATTTCTGACCCCACCATAAGATTTGCACTGTGTGCAGTACTTAAGATGTAGTCACAGTAAAGATAAAAAAAAGCAAATGCACCAAGGCAGCTGTTCTGTGGGAAATTACAGCAGTATGTGAACATGTTACTAAGCAGTATCATAATACAGAGCAGAGCTAGTGGCTAAAGGTCTAACCAAAGCAGTTTCAGAACAAGTGCAGCACTTCATATTCTTTTAACGTAGTCCAGGTATAAGCAGGATTTCTAACACGTTAGCAGTGGAACAAAATAATAGCTATTTTAAAACACAAAAATACTGGCTGGCATAGCAAAGTGCATGGTTCTTTTTTCTTCGAGTACTGTAGTGAAAAGTATGATAAAAGGGAGAGGAGAAATATGAGAAGGTGGCATAAGTTCTACACAAACAAACCTCTCCACTTTTTGTACAGAGATTTTAGTAGAAAAATATTTTTAAAATAGTTAAATAATCAGATGATAAAACTGTGAGCAAAAAGCAGTACTGAGTTCACAAGCATTAGATGTCACAAAGTCTTGCCCACTTTCTTTTGGTAAAACTACTGCACTAAGTGAATGAAAGTGATCTGATAGATCCAGTTTTCAACAGCTGCAGGTCAATTGAATATAATACTCTGAATTAGCAATGTCTGAAGTACATCTTTTTGAGCCTCATCCTTCAGATATTACCTTCTCATTTGCCTGCCTCGTGTCAGGACACATCTTTTCAGCAATAATAGCAGAGACCAACACTGAAATCCATATGAGAATATGGATGCTGCACTCAACTGGCTGGCATTTAGACTTACAAGTATTTCGCCTCAGAAGAGCCTATCTAATTTCTGTCCTATGGAACACCGCTGTCTTTCACATAAAAGCAATACTCTGAGAGGCAACGTACAGCTGTTTCAATACTATTTAATTTACCTGAGAGATGAAGAGTATAAAAAATCTGAATCAGAGACAGGGCCAGGACTGCAAAACATGATAGATGTAAAATAAATTCAAGGATGTGCACTGCAAGTTTTTCTTCTTGTGAAATGGATTATTAAGAATACAATGGGGCTGTCAGCAACACATTCATCTAGTATGTGCCCTTTTTAAAACATTCTCTTCTCAGTGTTTTTGCTCTATCTTTTGAGCATGCCCTTTCAAGAAAAACATCAGAGCTGACAAAGCTGAGTTGTCATCTACAAACAAAAACAGCAAAAGGAGTCTATATCCTTCTCACTTCTTCTTTTGAGAAATCTATAGAAAACCCTTACACATAGTATACGATAGATATTTTTATACACACATATTTTAGCACTCACAAAGGCAAGCTCATACACTAAAAGTCCAGCAGAGAGAAGGAAGACGCTGTTAAAACCTTCAGAAAGAGCCCTGATGACATGTCCTCAGCTCTGACCTGCAGTCCTGACAGCTACTGCAGTTCTGACCCCTTGGGTTAAATTTATCTCTGTGTCAGTTTCTCTTATTCCTGGACTAGAAGAAGCTGTTGAAGGCCAATTCTAGTCCACTTCCCTACCACTTCTTTGACATTGTACATCACACCTAATTTGCAAGCTCCCCAATTCTGTTATTCCTCTCCTGAGACTCATTTCAGCGGACTGATGTTGTGCTGCACTATGTACTACCTAGCAACACAGGGTATGTTGTGAACCAAAAGCAATTAAGATCTCATCTAGAGCCACCAATCTCATTTCAGCTAAAAAAAAAATGCATTTCATATTGGATGCTGCACTTCCAACACATTACTAAGAAAACAGCTATGAGAAACTGAAAATTTAGGGGTGGGGTTGAAGCATGCAGTAACTGAACCTAAATTCAGAGTTGGGGTTTTGCATTTCTCCCGTTACTACAGGAACACAGTTTCAGGAAAACTGTGAAGAAATTCCAAGGGTGTGAACCTCTCAGAGCCATATTATTCTTATTACCAGTAAATCCACGGCCAGCTGCACTGATCTTGCAGCTCAGTGTGAAATCTGTTGTCCTTTTTTTTCTGAGATGCCACAGATCATGCAGGCTTTGAGTAATAGATTTTTTTCATATCACTAGACCATTTTCTGCCCCAAACAAGCTGAAATGAGACAGTTAAAAACAATGAGCCATTCCAGCAGCTCTTCCGCAGGATCAAAAATTAGTCATGAAGTCTGTACTACCCCTGGTTTCCACAGAGCAGCAGCCTGACTGGTCTCTACCTAAATATTCACAATCCAGCTCTTAAAATTAATTTTATTATTACTATTTTTTAAAACACTGAAACACAAAGCTTTTTCTGCGAACAAATTTCAAATTGTCAACTGCTATCAGTCTGTCACTGTGATGGGTTGACCAGCCACAACTGTTACCTTTTAAACTTGGAAACAGCCACTGAAAATGTATGGGTATTTTAAAAGTATCCTGAATAGTCATTAATGCAGAGATCCTTTTCTTCTGACTGTCATTAGAAATTCAAATTCCAAGAACTGCCAACCTCCCTGCAACCTCATCTTAAGGGAAAGCAGAGAAAGAACTCCCAAAGAGTTATCTAGATAGTTCACCTTTAAAAGGTTGTGACACAAAACTGACAGAGACAGAATATGTTCTGATAAAAAGAACAGAAGTCTGCAATCATAAAATATCCTCAGTGTTTGGCGCAATCATCACCAAGGTAGAGGAAAACAAAAGGATGTTGATTGCTGTGTAAATCCACTAGTCACAGAAGAAAAAGACAAGAAGCATATGCAAATAAAACACACAGTGTTTTTATTTTTAGCACCTAAACCAGGGATTGTGTTTGTCAAAAAGGGCCAGTGCTGAAGCTTGAGAAGGAAGTTGTGACTAATCTCTTTGCAGTCTCAAGGATCCAAATTACTGACATGCTCTACTGCCCTTTTACACAAGAAGTTAAGAGATTCTGACTGCATGAGGAGATACTTACTCCAAGGACCAATAATTTTAACTAGCCTCAGGAGGACTTCCCATCATCTTATACAGAAGGTTATATAGCCCTGCCTGATAAAAACAAGGTACCAGACTTGCACATTATGACACAGGATGAAAATAAAGGAAGCAAACTCATTCATATGCATTTTTAGGAAAAGTCAGGTTTTAGGAAAAGTCAAGTTTTAGGAAAAGTCAAGTTTCTTCTGAAGGCTGTTCACATGTTTCAGATCATAAAAATACCAAGCCATTGATCAATTTTATGATTTTACAATAGAAATATTACAGATGAGTTAAAACAAAATGTCTGTATCAAACATTAGAACTACTGAAGTGAAAGTTCATGGTTACAGTGGGCCAGCACCACTGCTTTCAACATTCTCTTTCCTGTTGCTTCCCTAAGGCAGACAGGGAATTAATCTGGAAGGTGAAAGCATAGATTTTCAGCTTTTCAAGTCAAAAAAAAAAAAACAACAAACCACTTGAGTCTTGGACACTCATCAGTAGTCTACGTCTGTATGGTTGGTTAGAATCTCAAAATACTGCCAAATTCATCAACAGTCCAGGTGTTTGACAGAGCTTGTCAGCATTTGGCAGCTAGAAGGTCCCATTGCTAAACCTTTACTATCTGCTATTAAAAATACTAGGCAGTGCCTAAGCTGTAATGTTTAAACTTCAGAAGAAAAAGCTAAAACTGTTTTTTGTAAGTTTGGACTTAAAAAAATGTCTGGTCTGGAAAAAGCCTTCCAGAGTCCTCAGAGTACAGGCTCTTTACAAAGCAGTCTATTACCTACTTTTGACAGCTGAGGAGGCAATTTATGCAACTGAGGTGCAGAAACGAGCCAACAAAGTTGATTCTGACGCAAAAGAAATTAAAATGTAGAGACTTAAAGTCCTGATTGATACAGTGAATTGAAAACAGCAGCCAAGTTAGCTGACTCTGCGAGACACTCTGCTTAAACAACTCTTCAAGTCATTTTAATAAACATTTCAAGGCATCACCACCACCAGTGAGCAGCAGGAGCCTTGCAAGTGATACGGAATCCGTTAAAACCCTATTTATATCCTACCTGCAGAGTGACAATATAATCATGTTCTTGCTTTGTATTGATGCTCATTACAGAGACAGCATTATGTGACCAAAGACAAGACTGCCTCTGGACACCTGCATGCAGCTGGGAACCTTAGAAAAGGTAAAAAAGATTTGTTCCCCTCTAAATCCTTGCTTTTATTTTAAACTGGGTTATTTAAACCTCGCTTTTGCAAGAACCCAGATTCTGCCCACTTTTGACAGAAATGTACCACCATGGTTGGTAAAGTTGATTTTCAGACTAAGGCACAACTTGAATGAGTTTAGAAATTTAGCATAGAATAACTGAACATCAAGAGATCCTATGCAACAGAGACTCACAGAACAGGGAAAAGATGTACCCCAGGAAAAAATATGTCCATAAAGCTCTTAGGAACGTCAGGCTATATAAAAAGACTGAAACCTCACATGTGTAGACTGTGTCCTTTGAGCAACAGAAGACAATACCAAAACTACTTGTGGTGTTGTCAAGATCATCATAAGTAAATCCCTTGTGTCACCATGTAGTTAAAAAGTGGCATCATTATGAAACCAACATTCTATGACTTTAGTACCTCAAACCACTTCTATAAACCTTGGTTAAAAATACTGGGAACTGTCTATAAAGTGTAATTGTAGGTTAATTGTAGGATCTGCAGCTGTACAACATACCCATGTAGTCAGTGCAAGCAGATGAAGAATCTTCTAGGAGATAGTCCAGAACAGTTCCATCAGGCTCTTGTTTTATTGCCTCTCTTAGCAAAACTTTTCCCTTCCACTGACTGTGGAGAGTCAAGGGAAATAAAGCAGTACAAAGATGAAAAAAAATATTAATTACTTAATGACTAAAAAGTTTTATCTTAAAATCCCTTCCTTGCCAAATACCAAAACATCAGGCTATGAACACACTGGTAGCAACACACAAAAATTAGAGATAGCCAGAGCTTGACAAGAGGTCCTTGTTTTCCCATGTTGGATTAATTTATTAGTTTTTACCTGCATCACAGATGCTCAGAACACATGAACTTTCCCTGGCAGGGATGATAACCCTGCATTTTGGCAGACAGAGACAATGCTGTCATGACAAGTCCCCAGAGAACAGCATGGGCACAGCACACAGCAACATCTAGCAGCTGTGAAAAGTCTGTATTGGCTGGCTTCTCGGGGTTCAGTTATTTGCTAGTTACAAACAAGCTATGACTTTCAGAATTAAAGTTTATTATTGCATCTGGTATTTTCTGATGGGAGAGACTTGGAGGACCTCTTGGGTGAAAGGTCCTTCACGTCTGTTTGCCAAGATACTATTCCTTTTTGTAGTTTGGCTGCCAGGAGCAGTAACTTGAATTTGACTGGTGAACCAATGCTCAGCATTTGTAATTGGTGGATACCTATTTTTGGGGCTAATTTTAAAATTAATGAGCAATTCTCTGCATATAAGTCAGGAGGAATATCATCAAGTGACTGATTATAATGATTTTTCCTTCTTATTTCTACCAGCTCTCCCAACAGTACAGTATTTCTAAATGATGTCTTTCAGTCCATATACTAAAAAAAAAATAAAAAAAATCTAATATTCACATGAGCACAGATTGTGGATAAGCAAAGTAGGACACACTTCTCAGTAGAATGCAAAGACAGAAGCAGAGTGATGAATGTTTGCTAAAACTTGTCTCCACAATCAGTGAGACAAAAAAGAACAATATCAAGCAAGGAACTAATTACAAGTTATTAAAACCGACATAAAACCAATCATGAACTTTTATTGTTGATTTCTTACAATACATCAAAGCAGATCTGTAAGCCTATCTGCAGTACAAAAGCCAGTGTCACCTACTGTGCTAGCTACTGGTACAACTCTCCAGTCTTCAGGACAACTGCAGAAAGTGTTGCCATAGGTACTCACATGTATGTGATTGCTAGAAATGATCTATAGAAACAGTTTTTAATATATCCCTGTCAGATGACTGCAACCTTGTCCCTGTGGAGAGCTGGGACACAGGAAGCTAATCTGCCCTAGTTGAGCTCACAGGAGCTTTTGCGTCAAGGGAATTTTTAAAAGGGATGCAAATTAAAATTTATGTCTGCTCCTCATTGAATCAGACTTCTGCACCAATATGTGCCATAGACTTTGGGGGCCCAGAAAGGCTATTTGGCAAAAGCATCAAAATCACACATTCCTGACTTTGAGGAACAGGACTTATCTTTGACTTTACAGAAGTCAAAAGAAAAAAATAGAAAAGAAACAAAACCAAAGCTACTTTGTGAACAATCTACACTAAAAAACTGCAACACAAAAAATGCAGTAGGTTTGGTTGCAGTGTGTGTTCTGTGGGATTTAAGTGTCACCTGCAGCTCTCCAGTACTTCATGTGCATGCCAGAAGTCACCTGTGAACTGCCTTTACTTGTGGGTGAGAACCACAAACAGGTGTGAGGCAGAATGCTGCATCCAATGTATAGATTTTAACATCAGCCTTAGAGCTAGCAGCAACAATGATCTGGTTGCCTCATGAATGCAGATAATTCCGTAAGAGAAACAGAGCTGCAGATTAGGGGAGAAGAAAAGCTTGCAAACTTTCCTTTGAAATCTGTCCCTAATTTTCTTGCTTATGGAGGAAAAAAAATTAAAATTCACTACATTAAGTCAAAATCTTATGTGTTACTTTTCCTAGAGCATTTTGAACTTGAAACATTTGTTGCTGAACAATTTATTTCCCTTCTCCCTCTCTGCACTCTCCCCGTGTTCAACAGTACCACCTCTGATTATGCTGTGTCCTTTAACTTCTTTACTTCAGATCTCTTTCAGCTTTTGGTAGTCTCCCTATATGTGTCATGGCAATAAGCATGAGATGCAGGCTCAAGTCAATTATACAATTGCTCAAGTTGCTTCATTTATCTGGCCCTACAAAGACCTGGAAAGTCACCCTTGGATCCCTTAGTCAATATACATAAAGTTGTGCCATGAAGTAATGAGGTCTCAAGAGTAGGTGCATCCTGAAGCCACAGGATCTCAGGTTAATGAAATCTGTTTTCACTCACACTGTGTCTTTATCGCATTTCTCCTTCATCTTCCTATGAACATGCAATAGTAAACAGGAGTCTATTGTAATTCATAAAGTAAGTTAATCTTCAAATTCTTGATTCATTTGCGTAGACTTCACAGGTTCCAACTCCTGTCTCTGCAGGGAACTAACGACCTACACTCAGTTCTGTATTATTAAACACAAATATATAAATGCTGCCATTTGGTCTGAAAGTGATAATAGCACAGAAACTCAGTTATTTATGTTGCTGCATAGCAAAGTATTGTCTTAACAGGTAGACACAAGACGCTTAGTCAAAGACACTGCAGAAGTCTAAATTCTCCATTTCCTTCTTTTATAGACTTAAATACTTTGGAAAATTGTTTGTTTCACACTTTAATATATCTCCATCTCCCAGATGTAAGATTTCAGGTTAGACAAGCAAGATGATTGCCTCAAGCATCTGCCAAGACTTCTGTATACCCAATCCTCCCATAGTTCTCCAAATACCCATGCCAAACAGCCGACTTCACAGTTGCTAGTTTTTGAATATGTCATTAGAATAGGAAACAGCTAGACAGACATACAGTGACCAATTGCTTACAGGAAGACATTTTTGAAGAGCATTCAAACAAGGAATAGGACAGCTACTGTCCACAGGCAAGTGAGTAAGAACAATAGCCTGAAGAAATCATGGGCACTAAGATATGTCATGAGGGCATACACACTGAGAAGACAGAGACAACTCATATGACATCCCAAGATCAAATCAAAATAATATTTTTCCATTTTTATATCTGCCAGAACTAAACCAGAAGAATAGAGAGAAAGGGGGACAGGGCAGAAACTAAAGCAAAAAACTTACCCATCCAATTTATGCAGGCCATAAATTTTCTTCTTTGGTCAAACTTTTATGACACACATTCCAACAATCTTGCTGTACCCTACAAGTACAGGAGCATTGACAACAAAGGTTTTTGTTTCCCTAAAAGAAACTGGCATAATGATGTCAAGTATAAACAAAAGAATGCATCCTCAATGTGATATGTTTCTTAGCCTAAATGCAAGGCAATGTTTAACTTTATTTTGCCTGACTGAAATATACACCTATGTATGCAACCCATTCAAAGAACTTTTTGAAAGCAGATGCTGGGAAGCTCTAAAGCACTGTATTTCCTACTTACAGTGACATATAATTAGGTCATTTGTTATAAAATCTTAGCGTGATTTATTATTTTATTAAGGCTGCTTTTAGAAACTCAGATCAAGAGGTTGGCTCGATTAGTCAAGAGCCATACAAGTACATTTGAAAAATCAGAGACTTACCACCACACGGATCTCTGGGAACAATAAAATTATCTCAGATGGAAGAAATACAAAAACTAAGCAACTCCTCAGCTGTTTTAAGGACTCTTATTCTTAAAACAGGCTGGAATTTGTGACACTAGACTCTTGTTTTCCTAGCTCTGCAATCATGACCTTCTGTATGCCACTCTGCTCTTCTGTTTTCCTATGTATGAAATTGATCTACTTATCCTTAGTATCAAGCCACTGATTTGACAGAAGTGCTGCAAGTATTAATTTAGTGTTTGGAAAAGTGCTTAAACACTTTCATCTGGAAAGTGCTGAAGGCAGACAGAGGATTACATGACACTCTCTGCAGCTAACCTGCTTTTAAGGGAATATTAGGGTGGGGATTGCTTCTAGGCAGAGAACTTCTACATTTAGTTTCAGTCTGAAAGCACTTCAAACATCTGAGCTTGAGGATAAGCCACTCACTGGGGAGATCTATAATGGAAAGGCTGAGCTGGAAGTACTGTATAGCAGTCCTGCTGGTTGATACTACCATCTTCAGACAAAGTCTTCTATGAAGACTCTGAAGAAAAGACACAGTAAATTACATTGCAGATGTACCTGTAACTATACAAGACTCAGCTTTCTCTCAAAAGCAACACATGGGAGGAACAGCTTAGCTTGCAAAGATCATTACTAAAGTTTAGAGAAAAAGTACAACATCCACAGTAAAATCTTAAGAGAAAAAGTACTTTCACCACAGCCAGAGTCACTTGAGAGCTTTAAATACCTGGCATTACTTTGCCTCTTAATAGAGTTCCCTTTCACCAGATGAAACAGCTACTTCTGTGTCCTTGCAGGAACAGAAAAAAAAATTAAATAGCCCATTCCACGACAACAATCTCCAAAACAAAACCGATTTTCAACAGTAAATCAGATATCCTGTTTATTCTGAACAACAGTGGGAAAGTGCAGTTAAGAATACCTATGATAAACCTGAGAATACAAATCCCACCATGACTGCACTGTGTTCCTTTCAAAGGAATGATTTTCTCCACCATCCCAAGCCTTCTTCAAAGTTTCACTATGAGATAAAGGCTGCTCTGAGCAGAAGGCAGAGTGGCGCAACTCAGCTTGAGCACCCAGCTCAGAGTGAACAGGAACTGCACAACTGACAGGATGGCTCACTGGGAAATAACCAATGCCATTAACAACAATGCATTACAACCCTTGTTTGGTCTAATCTAGGGAGCTCGCTCCTTTATGCAGGAACAGAATGCATACTTCTGGAACATTTCAGACTGCATCAAAATTTAAAGGTTATAAAAGCTGCTTTGGCCAGTCAGAGTAAGATGTCAGAGTAGGGGAGTAGAGTATTAGGGATCCCCTGCCTTCATCACTCCCTTGCTGTGTAGTTTCAGATAATTCAGTAAGCTTCCTTTTTATTCAGTCTTCTTACCCATGAAGTAGGATTACCTATGTGTCCTTCCTCAACAGTCACAGGAATCAACACTCAGAGAAGACTTGCAACATTGCTTTAAGCAAAGCACACACAGAAGTGGCCGTATCTTTCTTCTTCTAAAGACACCTAAAAACTCCTTCAGTTTGTGTGCTTTGGACTCAGAAGAAAGGCTGGTGGGTCATAAAGGGCGGTGACAGCCATACTCTGAGTAGCTCTGCTGCACACAGGAAGAAGCAAAACCCTCAGCCACTTTCCATCTGAAGTGTCAGCTTTACTACGCACAGAGCATTTACAGAATTCACCCTGGAAAGTTTACTGCCAGGAGAGAAAATGAATTTAACTCTATCCTTAAGAGTCTGTAAACAGAGAGTTTATTAAAAACAAACAGTTAATATGCAAATACCAAGGCAGCTTTGTTCTCAATCTGCTGTGGCTGATAAGACAATCTACAAGGCACCTTGCCACTAACACAGGTTCATGTTTACACTGTCAGCACTTCCTTTGTATCAGTCTTAAGATCTCTATGCAGTCTGGTAAATTTAGAGAAGATGCCAAAGGAAGGAAAGTTAGACAATTACATGATAATTAGTCAACCAACTAGCTCCTGCCTCCACTTTGCTTATGTCATTAGGGACTTTGCTGTTCTAAATAGCTTTAGCCAAACTAAGGCAGCTTCTCTGCCTATATGCAACTTATTATCTACTACAGATTTCTATGGCTATATTAAAACTGGTTATGTATTCAAGTGTTACTTTGGAAAGATTAACCAAAAAAATCCAATAGAATCCTTTAGTGACAATGACACAACCCATGGAGGTGACCGACATACCAGAAACTTATTCTGGTTAGAAAAGAAGATGAATCATGGGCTTTGAAGGACATGCCCTTTTTTAGGCAGTCTATACTTGAAGAGATTAAGCTACCTGACACAAGGAAGAATCACAATAATTTTATCCAAGTAAAGGATTTTACAAGTTTCTCTCACTTAGCTGAAGTTCATTCTTCAGATGAGTAATAGCAAGTAATCAGTCTTCCTTGTAAGAGAAAAATATAGCCATCTTTGAGGAGGAAAGGGTGTCATGAAGGAGAGAGATAACAGAATGGTATAGCTATGAAGGAAAACAGTATGCTGATCTTGATGAACAATGCAATGCTTTGAGAGAATTCAACACAGTTATGCTGGATTGGCTGCCACTGTTCTGCCTGAGCCCATGTTGAAGCACAATAAACATGAGGACAGGAGCCAAAGTCTACCATACAGCATCAGTGAGATATATTGTGCCTTGGGTTATGCAGATTTAACGTCCACCAGCTGGGTAAAATTAAAACATTCCCCACAGCCCTGTTTTGTGTTAACAGGAACACAACTCATTCTTCTGATAGCACAACTTTACACACTCACACTAGTTTTGCTGCTCTGTTATTTGGGATTGAGTGGTCATTCCAAGCATGAGCATGCACTTAAGACTATCCTAAAGCCTACTACTCAGGAAATTATTTTTTTCTATGTATGGTCTGAAAAACTGGAAACAAGCGCCAAATCACTTGCTAAACTTGCTATATTGGACAAGCTGTGATTTAGTTTAAGGCTGTGAGCTAAGATTGGGAAGTAAGATTTAAAAAAAAAATTAATACATGAGACTCCTTTCAATTTCAGCTTCTGTATTCTAGACTATTTTAAGAAAGTCTTCCAAGGCCTTAAGTTATGTTCTCCTAGTGGTAGAAGTCATTCAATGCACAAATGCATAATCAGATTGCTTGAAGAAGTAAAAAAAAAAAAGACGCCTGTCTTTGGGGAAGGATCTCTCCTATTTTATTTCTGATATTGGGAACATATACACATACAACATGATCATAAACACACAATCATTCCAAGGTGGAATAAATCCATCCCTGTGTGTATTCATCAAGCTTTGTTATCTAATGAACACATTCAGTCCAATTTGTGAAGATGGGGGAACCCACTGTAACATATTTTCATTTTTTCACTGAAAAGCAACAATTTAAATGATTGTGCTCCTTATGCCTATGGCTCAAGGACCAGCAGCTCAAAGGAGACAGAACATTAGCACAACACAGTAAAGAAACTTGTTCTCTCATATTGAGCTTTTGAGCTTTTCCCATCAATCTAACACTCTGTGCAAAGTATATTAAAGACAGTAAAGTAGTTCATGGGATAATGGCAAAGCTTTAGTGCTACAACTCAATAATGAAGGCAACAATCAGCAAGCAGATCAGATTTTCCACACAGCGCTAACTAATTAATAAGAGAAAGATAGGAAGGAAAGAAAATCTACACACAAAATACAAACCAAAAAGCATCTGAGACTCTACGCCATCTCTAAAATACTAGTTCAGTCATAGCTTACTCTAACAAGGTCTATACAGCAGAAACACAAGACAAAGGAGGTGTGGCAAAGGAGGAATTTCACACAGTTCTCCCCAGATCCATGCCTGTATCAACAAACAGCGGAACTCTCAACAGGGAGGAAGCAACCTCTCTGCTAGTTGGCAGGCATATTTTTATTTCACCTTTTCTTCCTGAAGGAGCACTCAAAAAGCCTCTAAATGTCAACCAAAACAGCCACACTTCCTATCTCAAGGAACACAGAAAACATTTACAGATATGATACAACAAAAAAGCAATAAAGACTCAAACAGAAAGATGACCAAGAGCAGCAGCAACAATACCTGGTAAATTTTCAGCAAAGGTTAATATACAGACTGCCAGAGTACTCTTATTTTTGTTTCCTTAAGCAATAAACTGAGTGAATAAACACCAGCCCCAAAATTAAGTGGCTGTATGCTGGTAGCCATCCTGAAGGAGAATTATAAATTGCTCAGCCTCCCCACTTCACTATTCACACAACTCCCCAAATCTACCATATCTGTCATAACAGATACATTGCAATATCTGAACACAGCACACTGTGCGACAGGAAATGGTACAGATCAAATCACTTTGAACAAATCTGTAAATTCAAGGTTTCCTATGAGAAAAGGCCTGGTCCCACAAAAGCTACTCATCTATTTCTATGCATTAGACAGCCTGGCAAAGTGTCTGCACTCTGCTTCATCTCCCCCTTTTACTCCCTCCCTAATACTTTACTGCGCACAAAAATGAGTCAGTATGATATTGCAGCCTTTGGCTATGACAAACATCTTTGGACTCTTTTTGTTCTTTGATGCTATGAATGTATTTGATATCCACAACCAAAGCTGTAATTGAATTTGAGGGGAGAGGAAAAGGCCTATTTTCTTTGCCTGCTGCAATGGTAGCTGAAACCAACAACAATAATCTGCCAGCACAAAACACAAGAATGACAATCATATCTGACACCATTTTCCAAGCCAAGATGATGATATGTGGATGAACAAATCAGTCTGGACAATCTCATGCTGTAGCATTAACAAACACCACAAGGGTCTAATGCTTCATGACCCAAGCATCAGCTGAGGGATAGACAAGATGACTTCTAAGTCTTTTCCACCTTTAACCCTCTTTCGTTAAAATTACAAAATCAAACACCTGCCTTGGACTTGCAAACTAACTCTGTGAGGTTACTCCTTGCATTAAATCAGTCAGAGAGTTAAGCAGTCCTTTCACATGGGGACTGTTTGCCTTACAAAGCATATACTCAGTCACAGAAAGAAAGAGCCACAGGAAGAAACAATGTCATGAGTTGAGGTGGAAAGGAAAATATGCTTCATTAGTATACAGCCAGATTTAAGAATTCCTTTACCAAAATTAAAATACAGTGAGAACTCATCTCAATTGTACCACTGCATCTCCTCTGCAACTCTGTTTAAGTCAAATTTGACCTCATCTTAAAGTTCTTGAAGTGTCATGTCCCCCCACCAAAAAAGGATTAGAAATGGATTTCTAACAAAGCAACATGGGAAGCATCAATCTGAGAACTGGAACAGCCAGTCCTTATTTAAGAAACACTGGACCATTTTAAGATTCAGAAGTTAGCAAAGTTTGTCTGGAAGGTGTGCACTGATTTCCCACCTTGCAGCGTGACATACTGCACTAGGGCCAGGATTTCACTTCATTTAAGACTGGAGTTGCAACATTTCACTCTTTTTCCTCAATTCAAGATGGCCAACGTTCATATTGCAACTCAGAATATAAACACAACCAAACAATACCCAAAACATTAGGAATCAGTACTAGTACACTCTCACAACATTCCTGTTTTCTGTGCTTCTTTGCAGCCTGCGGGCCTTGTACGTTAACCCCTATGCAGCCTATCCACTCCAGCACCAGCTGATGCCAAGTTCTTCCTCACCAAATGTCAGATCAAAGCAGGTGCTTGTCGAGGTTTTGGGTAAGGTTTCTGTTTGTTTGAGGGGTGTGGGAAGGTGCAGTGGCAATGTCTGTTGATACTGAAAATCGATGAGAAAATCACACCAATGTAACGTGTTCTTCTGCCTTGAGAAGATAAGAGGTAGGGAAAGGACCCTACCACCACTTTGTGCTGCTGCTTCTAGCCTAGGATCAAGTCCTCCAAAGAAAGTGTCCAGTTCCCAACTAGATCAAAATCTGTGGAGCGCTGGATAATCAAGGAAGTAGAAACAGAAAGAATTCCCTCTCTCCAACACAGGCTACAGCCACTGCCTTCCTGCACTAGTATTCTCCTAGAACTTGACTTTACGGTAACCTCCATGAATAAGAGTACAACCAACCTCTATCACTGATCGAAGTTTTCCTCTCCCCAGATTATTTGTAGCTGTTCTCATTTTAAGTATCCCACTTTACTGGTGACTTTGAGCTCCTATTTAAACTATACTAAGCTTAATTACTGCTTATGTGCTACCAGAATACACTCTAATTTTCTTAAATTCGTTCTTATTGTGTGGTCAATAGTACACTTCTCCAGAGACAAAGGAAACTTGTAAAAGTAGAAAAATAACTCAACTCCTATTTCTCCACCCATACCTGCGTAGCTGCCTGCAAGTAAAAGGCTTACTGTTACAGACATACTCTTTCAGTACATATAATAATTTGAGGAAGTATCAATATCTTCAATATTAGCATGACAGAGAGCAGATATTAATTGGCTCAATAACAATAACAAAACAGATAACTTTGTATATGCTGCCTATGATACCTAACAACACAGCTTAGAGGAAAAGAGTAGAGACCAGGGTTATTTATGGTTATTGAACTCCAAGATGTGGTATATCCTGTAGATACTCATGGAGTTTCACTAGCATTACAAATGGTCCTTGGAACAAAGACCTAAATACACCAATGCTTCTTGCTATAGTGAAAGCAACAGCAAAAGCTGCCAACCCTTTGGAGGCCTTCTGTCTAGTTGTGTTCACTGACCATAGTGTACAGTACAACATGGTCTGCCTTTGTGCGTGGTAGATCCACAGCATACCTATCTCATAAGCATTGAAGAAAACCAAAAAGTGTGAAGAAAAATATTGTTCTGACTCATACCTTTTCAAAATTGGAGAGGGAACTGAGACTGGAGAAAGAAAAAAAATTAGAGTGTCATCCCACGAAGCAGGGAGCACAGACTCAGTACCTGCACTGCTGAATCAGCATGAGCTAGGACAAAGTACTCTTATCAGAATGAAGACTTCAGCTTGGCTGCCTTGTAATACAGAAAAACAGCCCAAGCCTCTGCTCTCACAGTGGGGCAAGATTACATTGTCCATAGACTTCCGACAAAAAGCCATAGAGTACTGTGTAAAGAGGCACTACTCTAGCCTATATAGAGTAAAATAAAATACAATGTAACAAGGTCTTACAGTGCTAGATCTAACTTAGGAAAACTTTAGAATCACAAAAACTTCCAGCTGACAGACGCTAGGAAGAAACTGAATGACAGGAGCATCAGAGCTCTCACACTGCTTTGTTACAAGTGCCTCTTCTTTGCACTGTTTGGATATAAATGCAGGGTTGGCAGGCTGGATTAATTTTCATGTTATTTGAAGTTAAAAAGTTAGTACAGCTGTCAAAGTAGCACAGCCCTAGCACAACAGCTGGCTGAGGACAAGCTACGAACAGAATTGAAGAAAGAATCTGAATGTGTAATTTATATAAATAAATATAATTTAAAAGTAATGTTTGTTATCTTTTACCCTCAAGAAACTTTATGAAGAAGGAGGGTACCAAACTACAATGTAATGTGTAACTCAATGACCACGAGGTAATGTTCTGAGAACTGCAAAGATGAACATTCTGGACAGGTCAAAACCTTCGACAATGTCCAGCATGACATCCTTTTCTCAGATTGGAGAGGCACAGACTCGGTGGACAAAGAACTGGCAGGATGGTCACACTCAAAGAGCTGTGGCCCATAGCTCAATGTTCAGGTGCAGACCAGTTACAAATGGTGCTCTGTCAGTGATGTGGACATTGGGACTGAGTGCACCCTCAGCAAGGCGGCTGCCAACACCAACCTGTGTGGTGTGATTGACACACTGGAGGGAAGGCATGACATCCAGAAGGACCTTGGCAGGCTTCAGAGGTGCGTCTGTGTGACCCTCGTGACGTTCAACAAAACCAAGTGCAAGGGCACTTTGGCTTGGGGCAATCCCAAGTACAAATACATGGTAGGCAGAGAATGGATTGGTAACAGTCCTGAGGAGAAGGACTGCGAGGGACTGGTGGATGAGAGGCTCAACATGACCCATCAGTGTGCTCCTGCAGCCCAGAAAGCCAACCACGTCCTGGGCTGCACCAAAACCAATGTGGACAGCATGTTGAGGGAGGTGACTCTGGTTCTCTACTCAGCTCTGGTGAGACTCCTCCTGGAGTGCTGCATCCAGCTCTGGAGTCTCCAGCGTAAGAAGAATGTGGACCTATTATAGGATCAAGTCCAGAGAAGGGCGAAAAAGATGATCAGAAGTGCTGGAGCACGTCTTCTGTGAAGACAGGTGGAGAGAGTTGCAGTTATTCAGCCTGGGGAAGAGAAGGCTCTGAAGGGATATTACAGCAACCTTCCAGTACCTTAAAGGGGGCCTAGAAGAAAGCTGGAGAGGAACTTCTAAAAGGGCATGTAGTTATAAGGACAAGAGGAATGTCTTTAAACTGAAAGAGGGTAGGTTTATTTTACTTATTAAGAAGAAATTTTTCACTATGTGGGTGGTGAGGCACTGAGACATCCCAGACAAGCTGTGGATGCCACATCCCTGGAAGTGTTCAAAGCCAGGTTGGATGGAGCTTTGAGCAACCTGGTCTAGTGGAAGAACCATCACACATATGCCAACTTACTGGGGTGAGGTAGTCAATGATCCTGCTTATTTACATAAATAGAAGCTTTACCACTAAAGAAATAACACCATCTGAAAGGTTTCAAATGCTAACAGTGATGAAAACCAAGGGGTTTGATATGCCACATTCCCTCAGCTACGCATCTTCAAGAGTATTATTTTGAGAATATACTGGAGTGCCAACATCCTTCTGTCTTTAGGCTACTAAAGCTGACAGTTTGGCTCCATGACCCAAAGCCACACTACAAATGACGTGACTTATGAAAGCAATGCCGTATCTTCAAAAAAAATCACCAGGAAAATAGATGTGGGAATGTTATCACTTTCAGAGGTCACAACCTCCATTACAAAGCCCAGCCAGTGTGCATGTGCCTGTACTTTATATCACAGTCCAGCTCAAACCCACCTTTCTCAGCAGCTTAAGACAGTGAAGTGGACTGGTCTGAAGCAGCTAAAAAATGGATGCACTTCCCACTATTATCTACCATAGCAATAGTCATTTATAGAAAAACAAAATAGTGGTAGTTGTTGTTCTTAAATGCATCAGATCCTAACCTTTACTTAACATTTAAACACACTGCTTAAGATCACAGTTTAATAGTTGTCTATTTTGATTTTAAAGGAAGTTGCTCTACAAGCAGAATTGGGAAAGTTGATGGGAAGGAAGAAATGAAAGTTATATATTTAAATTTTACTTTATACACACTAAACAAAATCACTTCAGATGATTTTCAGAAGAACACCATTAAAGCATTCCCTGCCTAAGTTATCCTCTGACACATCTGGGACATAGTGAGGTTTTACTTTTAAATTAAAAGAAGCCTTCTCACATGTCCAAGGTACACTATGGCCTAGCAATGCTTGACCTGTTGCAATGGCATATTGGTGTATTATTCTGAAATCAAAATTATATGTTAACACCAAAAAGACATTGTGAGATGAATCCTCTTGTTATACAGAGTGACCAAAGGAGCTATCAAACAAGCTCTCCGAGAGGAAATTCAATTCAGCCAACAATACAAGTGGGGGAAATCTACCAACTTGGAACCCTGTGGATTCACTTTTGGAACCCGGCATCAGAGTTAATAACACAAAAGAATTATTGTTCTGGGTTGCTATTGTGTGACAGAAGGAAAAGGTTTTCCCTTCTCCTTTCTGCCAATCACACATAATACAGTTTTATACAATGGAATAATTTGCTTCTTTTTGCCTGTGCAGCGGTCACTACCCTTTATTTTTGTGCATATTCAATATAATTAGTTTGTTCTAAGATAATTTTTCTTTAGTCTAACAAAGCATTTACTTCCACCATTCAGTATGCGCACTTTCTACGTATATGTATTTGGAGTTAGTGTTGTTGTACAAGCTCTATACACTACCAATAAAGCAGAAAGGCAGTCCCTTGTAGAGAATAGACTTATTCACAAATGACACTTCTTTACTGCTGCTCTCAATACCATCTTTCAGAACAACCAAATTCATAAAACTAAAGAAGGGATATTCACCACAGCAAGAGAGTTCACAAGTTAGTTACGTTTCTCTCATAATTATCATTTCAGTCTTCCTGACCGTGTCCAGCTTCAGCAGCTTAGAGGCTGTCTTTCTACTTTAAGAGACAGAAATGCACTTATTTTCTTCGTGACCCAAAATTCCAGTTTTTTTTTAATCACTGGTTGTTTACTCCAAGCATTAAACACCTGCCAGATAGTACCAGAATTCAGCTGCAAGGCAACAGTCCCTACCTTTGCTGTGGCTAGTTTAATTTCTTCTTGGCATTTTATTCACCAGGGAATTTCTGGTTTGTTTATTCCCTTCTACTGATTTTTGTAGGTTTCAGCAAACAGGAGAGTTAAGCATTCTGCACAGGAAGATTTAGGAATCTGATGACCAGTTACTGAGAATTTGCTCTGAATTTCAGTGGATACAGTTCCTGAAGCTGGGCATGCAAACACACCTGATGAACAAACAAAAGAATTCCTCATCGTGTTCTCCCATACAAAGGCAATGGGCAAGGTACACCAGCAGATTCAAGCTGTATAAATGTTGTATCTTTGTTTGACAAGTATGTGCTGTTTCAGTATTCCCTAGATGTCAATCTATCCAAGCTCATTATGACAAACTCAAAATCAAAATGGAAGTACAGACATTCTGCATAGTTATTTCCTGCAAGAGGACTCTAGTTGTCTAAAACTGCCAGAGGAACTCTGAAGAACATAGATCGTTCTCCAGGTATGCAAAAAATACCTAAAATTTGAGAGTGGTGTTCCTAGGTATCACTAGCATTTTAAAAGAGACAGCCAAAAAAGCTAGAATGGTTGGCACTGCCAAGTAGGTGTCATCCCCTTTGCTGCAATACAGGGATCGGTTATTTTTTTCCTCCAAAAAGTCCTTGGGAAGCTAAGGAGAAATGACAGACTCTGGCTCTGCACTCTTGGGTTTGCTGCTCTTCATGCAGGGGAGGGAAAGGTGTTGAGTGATAAAGGGCTTCAGAAAAAATCCCTGTTCCATATCAAGGGAAAGCAGATGAGCCCCATGCCAGAAAAGCCAGATTGTAAGAGACAGAGCTGCACTCTGGGACCACTTGCAAACAAAGCTGGTAGCAACTGTGATTCACACTAGCACATATGCTTGTTTTGCTGTTGAAATCTCAGTCAAGGACTCCATAATCCTAAAGAAGGAACACTAAAAGAAGGAGTAAGACAAACAATAAAATAAAAATATCATTTTCATCTGTAAAAAGCAAAATATTGCATGTGTTAAGGGCTATATACACAGACGTCATCTAACAGAATGGTGAGCAATCATGCAGGAAAACTAATTTCTAGTACCTGGTGCATCAAAGTTTTGTAAAGACCTCGAAAGACCTGTTTTCTGTATCCAGGCTGTTGGCTTCAAAGATGAAACCCTTACTCATGTTAAAAAAAAAAATTTAAGAGATTTCTGAGCTATAGGATTAAATTCTTTAAGCACGTTTCATCAGATTTCTCATTGCAAGATAAATTGAAATCCATTAATTAAAAAAAAAAACCTAAACAGGACATTCTCTGCAGCCCATGTTAAAAACAACAGATCACAGTGATAAAAAACACAAACAGAAAACAACTTTCTCCAAATGTTAGTGTTTTTGTATTTCTTGCAATCTGTAACATAACAAGGTGAATTAAGGACAAAGTAGCAGCTCCTCTGTTTCACTCATGGGAAACATAACTTCAAACCATCATTTTAAATGCAGTTTTCAAATATATATTATTTAATACAGCAGCAACACACTGCACCTTACAACAGTGCTGCTCTTATTAATGAAGTTTGCAGTGCCTTAAGAAAAATGGGAAGAGAAGTGCTTTCAGCAGAATCATTACACATTAAAAATTAAGGAATCAAAAAGGAAGCACAGCTCAGCACACTTGTGATAAACATATTTCTCATTTAAACAGATCCAAAACAGCATCCTACCCTTAAAGCTGGTAACAGATAACTACAATGTGTGAACAGCATCACTCGTTTAGCCACCTTCTCTTTTTGCACTCATGATGTTCAAAAAAAGGTGCAGCAGGAGGGGCATGGGGGAAGGTAAGCACTAACAATTTATAGATCAGCCACAACTGATTTAATCCAAGCAGCTTTTGAATAAAGATGGCATTAGAAAATCCAAAAATTCAAATAACTTATTAAAGAAGGATTCTTCCTTCCCTTTCCTAACAAACTACTGTCATCTCTTTACCTCACTCCAGCTGGACTGCAGACCTCATGAGGAGCCATAACAAATTAGTTCATGGCTGTGTAAGCTTCTGCTTCATTACACAGCATAATGATAATTCAGGGAAGAAACTCCAGCCCTGCTCTCTCCACATCCCCTCTAACTCCCTATAGGAAGCACTGTCTTCTAGTGATTTTGTTAATGAGTAGCAAGTTTATCTGATGCTCAGTCTTTTATTAAAACTTCCTAATTGCTTTTAATTTTTAAAATCAATTGAAAGAAAGATTGATGGCTAAAAGGGTAAAATAACAAAGTCAGGGGAAAAAGTCTGTCTTGTTCCAAGGGTAACATATGCAATTAAGAACACTGACTCAACAAGAGCCCAGCACATCTGTGCATTCACACAGGGCACAGCCCTAATGATGGTGAGCAGAGCTCCTAACTTGTCAGTGTGGAGTGGCCTAGACACTGAAAACCCCACAATTTTGTTGCAGAGTTAAGACTGTAATTCCACCTTACACCTTAGAGATCTAAGAAAGACCTTGAGTGTATCTCTCAGGCTGGTGTAAGTGTATGCTACTGTCTTCCAGCACCAGTTGGTAGCGTTGCCTGCCAGGCTGTAATTAAGTTCTGATGCAAAACTCTGTTTAAAAAGGACAGATTCCAAACCACTGCCCCCTAAAATGTCTCAAGGTGCAGAAGCCACCATCAAGTTATCAACAGTCAGGGTGCTACTGATGTCTCAAATGCTGCACCATCTCAGAAGCATCAGTCTGCAATGGCAGGAGAGACAGCTACCGCGCTATGAACTTATTCAGAACTTTTGAACTAGTGATAAACACACACCAATACCCAAGGAGCACTGCAAATGTATATCGCATATGGTCAAACATCCGGAACACAGATTGCAGCTCTCCAGTTGAGGAATATCAAGAATCTCACAGTCAGGAGATCCTGCCATCTCATACAGCTTCATCCTTGTTTGCTACGTAACTCTGTTGGCTCTCAGCTGCTGTGGCAGGGAGCTGTTTCCCAAGCTTTCCTTTTCAATATCTCTACAGGGAAATAACTTCGTTTGAGAACTAATACTTATATCTAATATTTATATCAGCTTCCTCATTTTTAAAGAACCACAGCCATTGCTCTGCAAGCCTTTTGGGACTACATGCAAAGCTGCCTTACAATGCATGCATTAGACCCTCTAAGTTGCTTTGGCCTCAGTTTTTCTCAACTGAAGGAAGAAAGCAACCTACAGCCAACATGAACATCTCTAAGCTTCCCTGAAGATCTGCTACTCACCCAACATTTTCTAATATAACTTTTTACTTCCACTTGTAGATATTTGAGTTTACAGTTCTCAGTCTCACAAATGAGAAAACAATTTTAGTTGTTCGTACACACGAGAGAATTTGCAAAACACTGCACATCTGACTTGAGTCAAACAAAAAAATCCCAGAGCTCTCGCAGATGTTGGACTAGTCATGCCAGAAAATATTTTCTCATTTCCGATTATGACCTAAAACATTTTTTTGAATATTCCATATTCAATAGCTGCAGATATCTCTTACTTTACAGCTCTTTGAGAAATACATCAAGATGGTAATTTTTTTGTAACTTTCAGACCATGTGATGCTGCATCAAAGAGCAGCTTTAGAACAGACCCTGGTTTGGTCACCTTACAGTCATGTGGTTATGCCACCAACTACACTGCTCTGCACTGCTTCTGCCAGGAAGGAAAACAAGGAAGAGAAAAGAGGCATGACGGTAAGTGCCACATGTCTCTTGTCTAGTATTTTTCAAAAGTTCTCAATTTAGATAATAAATAATTAATAAATTTAATTTATTAAAGCAGTATTTATTTAAGTAATAATGAGCTTAAAATCTCTCCAGATCTTTACTAGTACAACATTCTATTTTCCCCATAGAGATGGAAATCATGGAACCACTTTTGGTACAACATGTTTAAATACCACAGTTTGCTTTAATTTTTAAACTAGAGCAACCACATCTACTTTACTTTTCAACCAAGAAGTGGACAAATGAACACAACCACCTACCGTATGAATTTCTGGGGCTAAAACTGAAACATAAGCCACTCTGAAAAAATCAGAAGACATGACACAAACCAGGGAAACTGAAGAAAGAAGAACATCCTGTTTTCTTTGGTAAAACAATGTTCAGAGTCCCTCTGAGTTCTCTGACCCTTATTCATGCATAGAGACCTCATTCTTTCCCAGTAATTGCTCTTTGAGATTACACAGAAAGTCCATGAAGCTGAAGAAAAAGTGATAGGACACCAGTAAATGAAGCATGAGTCATTATTGTCTGCCATCACTCAAGCACACGAATGTGAATGCTGGCACAAGCCTAGACATTAAATGCACTGATGACACTGACTCATAGGGTGCAGCAGTTAACTATCAATGTAGTCATCATCCTCTCTGTACTTCAAGCTTCAAGTGCACTCTGTAATAATGAGATTCTTCATGCTCTAGACAAATTCAGCAGTGGAAGGCCTGAGGCTTCACATCAATTCAGTTTGTGTCAATGGCTTAAAGAAAAAAAAAAAAGGACCTACCGAGCTTCAAATTCTTTCAGTGCAAAAGAAAAAAAAAGGCTTGCAGTTTATTGTACCTTTTACCCTTCCAAACGCACTAAGGAAGTGGAACCAAGTAAAGCAAGAAGGCGAGGAGAGGAAATGTCAAAACCAGCTCCTCCTCTGGGAAAAACCCAGTAAAACACAAACAAGCAAAAAAAACCAAAACAACCACCTCTTCCTTAATATTACCTCATCCTGAAATGAAGCACAGGAGAGATTCAATTCTAAAACAGGTCAAGACGAGTGAGGTTGTAATAATAAATAAAAGTGAAGTTGCAGGAAACCAACATGGGTATATGGCTGCATGGGTATATGGCTGCACGTATGTAATCAATTTACAGTAATCGCAAAAACATCCTCTTGCCTGATGCAATAGCTAAAGGGAAAGTAATATTCTTCTAAGATGGGAAAGAGGAAACGAAGGGTAAAATACTGATGCTTTTCAAATCAGCAGAATGTTTGAAATCAACTTCAAATGGATTGACTATTTAACCTGAAGAGAAGCTAAAATTAATATTTAAACTCATCAGCATGAAAAACACTGTAACTGTTTCTTTGGAAAACTGTGGTAACAAATTCTGGCTCAATGAAAATTGTTACAATCTCCTCTATCACAACTCATTAAAGATCGAAGTGTCTGTAATTGAACCATAAATCTCCTTTGTTCTTAGAGAGACTAACAGAATAAAACAAAACCGTAGATATTTACAGTGATATACTTAGCAGTAGCAAAACAAAATATTATTTCAAAGTGAAATTATAATGATCTCTTATTAAAATCCACATCAGGAAAAAAATGGAAAGTAAGTACAAAGAACAAAGAGGAACAGCTCTAAAACTTGGAGTCCTTGTGTCCCAGTCACAAATTCCTAAGGATAACATTGATACAATTAATAGTCGATGCGTTAATAACCTTTGGGAAAGAGGGATTATAGTCTCTACTCAGACAGTACCCAAGACATTCTGAAGACTACTTTAATCTAAATTAACACAAGCTTCCCAAGAAACTCTCTGAAGATCATCTTCTAATTTTGAGTTACTGAGGTTACCCAGTGAATCAGAACTAAAACAAGACAGAAAGATGAGTTCTACAGAACACCACACAGTAGTAATAGCTGGGGAGGGCTCTGGGAGACTGTCTCAAGCCAATCATTTTTATGAAACTGAGTGAAGTTCCTGGTAACTATTTTAAAATGATAATACATAATTTTTCATCTCTCTCTACATTTGGAATCAAGTTCTTGACCTTTGGCTTTGCAACAGTAAGCACTGGTTATTCTTTGCCTTCCGAATTTGTCCTGTAACAAGCAGGAGGTTTCAAATCAATGGCAGGCACATGGCATTCCATACTCCAAATGTGAGTTCATTTATACTGACAAGCAGATTTCCTTCCACCTCACACTGATGAGTAGCTAAAGGACCTACTTACTCTTATTAATGTGTGTCAGGTAGGGGAGCAGCTCAGGCAACACCCAGAAGACAAACCTTTCCAAGGCAAATGCAACTCACTATGCTTTTTTCCAAGAGCATGCAAGTGGAGTACAGTGGGACACAGAAGCACACATGATGACAGGGACTGGGAAAAACAAAAATTATTTTGCAAACTGGCAAATGTATAACCTTTGCATAACTTCCTGGCACTGAACCCCGGCATGAGACAACACTAACTAAAGCACCAAAACATTGATAACTTCAGCTCTTTGCTTGAACAAGCAGTAAGCACAATCAGAAAACTTCTGATGCCACTCACCATTATAAAGCCCTGCTGACATAGAGAGGCCAGAGTAGGCAGAGCTAGTTTTCTGATTAAACACTAAGGGTGGTTGTGCCAATTGTTCCTTTACCCTGAAGCATCTCTCCTGAAGATAGAGAAGGATCTCATTGTGGTTGAGCATTGTTGGGAAAGTTCATGAAGAGAGTGGGGTTGTGGCACAATCAGCATGCTGATGTCCTCAAGCTCTGTATTGCCACTTCCACAAGGATTGAAATTCAGGAACAGTGTTGTCATCCTGTCTGGTAGGACACAGAACTTGAAGGACTAACTAGTGGCACTAGATGAGTTAGCTGAAGGTGTTAGAAGAGTAAATGTTGATCAAAGGCTGACTGTTTCACATCATACAGGCAAGCATTTTGGGCAAGTTAAGCATCCTGAACAAAAGCAATGTTTATCTTAAAAAACAAAGTTTTATATGCAAGGTTACTCCCCCAAAAAGAATTAGCTCTGTGCTTTAGGTTCCAAACATTGTCACCTCTGACATGTAAAATAAAGATTTCACGTCTTATATCCAACAACTCCACCACAACATATACAGTGAAACAAATTAAAGGTACAACTCAAGTAAGTTGCTACATATCAATGGCCCCAAACTTTACTGCACCATTGGTGATATGCAAAATATTGATTTCCTCCTGTCAGCACAGACAGGCAAAAAGCCCTTCTACAGATATTCCCTATTATTTCTGTAAAGACTATCTTTGCTCTCCTTATAAGTGAGAGGGTCATAGCATCCCTGCGGAGATGCCTTTATGGCCTGTGTAAAAATAAAACAGGGAGCCTAATGGGTCTTGTTAGAGATTAAACAGGCATGCTGATATCTAGCTGAAATTGAACTTAACACCTCAAGTTGCTCATGTCAATTTTCTGAAACATGGCAAAAAAAGGTAATTGTCAATTAATGAACCATCAGCTTGGGGTTGGTGGAAATCAATAACATGAAACAATATGAAACTATACAATCTTAATCAGTATTCTGTAATGAACGGGCTTTTAGACAGACACAGAGTAATTGGCTGTTCCTTTGTGGCCCATCCTCTAAACTGTACAAGTGTCCAATTAAAATATAACATCAGTAGCAACACAGTTGTTTGTTTTGTGGTTTGGGGTTTTGTTTTATATGCACTAGGTTACACTTGTTAAATCAAAAGTTGCAGACACTGAAAGAGCATGCACAGAAGAGTAAAACAGAGATCAAATCCAAAGGATCAAATTCAGGTCAGATACCACAGTTATGAAACTTAGCCTCCCAATTCACTATCCTTTTAATTATATGTAGAGGCTTGACGATAGAATTCACATCTCTTAGGTTCCACCAGAAACATAATATTGCTCAAGTTTTCAAGTTTCAAGAAATTTCAAGAAATTTCAAGTAGAAATTTCTGTTGTAAAATCCTCTCAGGACAATTTCACATCTTTCACAGAAAAAATGAGACCAGTTTCAGATTAAACTTACTTATTTCCACCAAACAGTAAGCATCCACACACTCTTCCAAAATCAAGAAAAAAACACCAAGAGCTCTCGAAGGGGATCACAAAAGCTGGATGTGTACTAGAGAAAGCATGCTCAGGAAACTTCTCCAGCCCCTTTCCCCTCCTCATAATTTATGGTGAAATGAAAGGGCTGTTTCAAAATGGTCCCACTACACTGCAAGAGCAACATAAGTTTGTGAATGGAAGTTAAAGACCTGCTGCAAACCGTGTGCCCAGAAGTATTAGAATAAAGGTCAACATTTCCTTACCTAGACCTACCCTTTTGAGTTCATTATTGACTAATGTGTTCTTAGACTTCTTTTGTCAACTTGAAAATTTCATAATACAAGGTAAGATACAAAATTTATTACATACCTGCACCGCTTACTGGCCACTAACAATAGAGCAAATTATAGGGGGATTGGCTGGGTTTTAAATGATAAATGATCATACTGCTATCTCTAGGACTGGGCAAGATGCCCATATTAGAAATAACTGGTTTTGGAAAAGACCTCCATGATCATCATGTCGAGCCTTTGACTGAACACCAAACCACAGCACTAAGTGTCACATTTCTTGAACATTTCCAGGGACGATGACTCCACCACCTCCCTGGGCAGCCCATTCCAATGCTTAAACACCTCTCCAGTGAAGAAATTTCTCCTGATGTTCAAGCTGAACCTTTGCTGGTGCAGCTTGAAGCCATTTTCCCTTGTCCTATCACTAACTGCCTGGGAGAAAAGGCTCACCCCCTCCCCTTAAATATGATCTCTTAGATCATAATCCATCCAACCATGCACCTGTTTTAATAGTTTAAGGGGAAACAATGAGTCATTTAAAACAACAAAGAAATAATTGATTTTTTTGACAAGTTAAGAATTAAGCTAGATGGCACTTTTTTAGCATATGTCATTTGAGACTGTCAGGCACAGTACCATAAGGAGGTGGTCATTCAGACCCAGGGATGTAGCTTGGTATTTGAAGAATGAACAGCAGAACTGAAAATTAAGCTGCTTGTCCTGTGACACAAACACAAGAGACCCCAAAAACTGCACTTATGACCCAGCCCATTCTATTCCAGTAAAAATTATGACTGACCAGGCACTAGAAGGAAGCCTTCACTTCACAGAGACTGCTCTTCAGCAATCCTGTGTGCTTTACAGGAATTACACAATGAAATGTGTTTCTGACTTCCTTAAATATGGTGGGTAGTTTGGAAACTAATAGAACATGGACAAGCAGTCCTTACAAGACTAAATTTTTAGCCAGTCTTACACAAGTAACCCACAAAACATTTAGACTACAGAAGATGGCAGATTAAGAACATTCATTTTAAGAGAAGGAAAAAAGACTCCAAAAATTCTCTTTAGTTATCTTTGGGAGCTGGATCCTGCATGTACATTTGGACAGTGCCACACCAGTGCTAAGGTTATTTTGGCAGAAATCCACAAGCAGGATTTTCTTTTCTCTTTTAATGAGAAATAACACCAGGTTATCACTTTCAGGCATCTAGATGTTATTTTCTCTGAGGCAGCAATTGCAAGGAAATACTGTAGGGCTAGCAGAAAGCGGCAAACCAAAGAAAAAAATGTTGTACTTAGTAAGGATTAAAATTCCCAAGGTTATTTCAAAAGATTATTTAAGCCCTCTGAGAAGGAAAAGCATGGAAGAGATGTCAGCATTCCATTAACAATGCACTTATTATCCACCATCAGCTGGAAATACTAGAGCACTTGGCATCTTGTTAACACCAGAATCACTGATTTCATTACACATAGATTTTCACCCTCCAAACTGAAATGAATCCTAAGCTTTGGGAACATCACAGCATGTTGGACACTGTCACATGGGTCATTATGGTTTTAATGCACAAGCTAAGCAGCAGCATTGCTACATTTCACAAAGAGACCATAAAGCTGTATTTGAACAGCAGCATGAAATTGTTTAATTAAGGCTTTTTTTAAAGAATTATTGAACTTACTAAATTTAATGTCAGGCTTGAAATTAAGTACCCAAACATATTAAACATTAAAAAACCCCCAAGAGTGCTACCTTAGTGTCTCACGGTACAGGTCAGCTTTATCAGGAGTTCCATATAGACAGAAACAAGGAAAAGGTGAAGGGACTGGGGAGAGCAATCAACACAAACTGTATTTGTGAACTGCAGTTCTGGTCTGGAGGCTAAAGCTGGTGGAAATGATTCAGAGTGCCACAGTTGTTGTTCTAGTGCATGAAGCATATCAGCCAACACTTTATGGGGAAAAGGGGAAATAAAAAGTATAACTGGTATTATAGGGAAACTCTATTAAAAAGGCAACAGCCCTTTGGGAAAAATCATTTCCATAATGGTTATCGTTTTTGTCCCTTTAAAGCCATTCTTTTTGGGGTTTACACAATTAAAAAAGCTTCACTGATTTTGGAACATTTACCAGCTCTATAACTTTCTTATTTGTTAAAAAGTGTACAAATCCTACAACTTGGTTTAACATTTACAGGGCTTGTTAAAGGTCAGCAGCAAACAGTCATGAAAGCAAAGAGGCAAGGGTAGATTATCTTTTCAAAGTGAAAGAAGGAAAGAACCACCAAAGACAAAGGAGGAAAAAAGTCAGAAGTCCAGCAGCAGCAAGCAGTGTGAAGAAATTAAACCATCCTATCCTGGCAAGCATCCTCACTCTTCTGCAAATACCAAGGCTTTTATAATGCAGCTATCAAATACCAAGGCACTGTTTATCATGTAATAAGCAAGCACAAAATTCAGAGGTAGAATTTTCATATTTTGCAACGGCTTATTTAGACAGATAAAAGGAAGCTCTCTAATAATTATAGATTAATTACAAAAAAAAAATGGACCTCCGCTAATTTCAATATGAAGTCCAGTATATTTTATATCATTTCTATTCATTTCCTAGTATGGCAAAGTTTTCCATTCTTAAAAATAGCACAGTAGACACTGATAGGGAGCAGCCAACCTCAGAAGATGCAGTTGAAACTTAGAGGGTCCTGTGAAATTAACATATAACCAGCTTTGATTTGGTGAGATAAACAGAATAAGATTGGTCTTTTTCAGAGACTACTACTTACATTTAATGCATGCATCATTAGAGAAGAAACCCTGTAAAGGAGGGAGGCAACACAAAGATTTTGTTTCAAGGTGACTTGACCTGTTTGCCCATACTGACTTAATACTAAGGTAGTACATTGAAGTGTCCTCTGCAACCAACCAGGCTAGAGTAACCTTGGAAAAAGATTGAAGGAAAAAATATCAACCTGTTACTCATTTCAGCTTCTTAAACCACTGTCAACACACCTCTACTTCAAGAACCTTCCAGAAAAAGCAGGCATACTTCATCAGTTACCACAGGTTTTGTGTAACCTGGCTGTTTTAAAGACTTTTGAATGAAGAAGCTGAGATACCAAGCAAATCCCACATGAGCCATCAACACAATTCCAAACATATTAGTGAAACAATGACTTGCTGCCCAGCTGTGCAAACCTTTTAAAGACCCCCTCAACTCCTGCAGGTTTCTGCCCCATGGTTATTCTCTCTGTCTGAATGACATTCTGGCTAGGCTCCTGACTCTTCTGAAGCAAATTGGTGTCACAAGCAATACCGCTACATGTTTGCTTTGGTCGGCAGCACACCAACACTTAATACCAACTAAAATCTCCAGCAGACCAAGTCTAGAAAGAAACACAGTAACAGAATTCAACCTTTTAGTAAATAAAGCTGGGGAAAAACAACATGAAGATGCAGAGTCAACCTCAGCAAAGCCAGTAGTTCTCTGGAAAACCTACAAGAATGTTAATCCAGCAGAAGAAACCATGGTTTAGAAATGCCTCCCATTCACTGGGAATTTCAGAAGGATTCTCTGAAAAACACTAGAGCACCTAATAGGGTCTACCCACCTTTATGTGGGTTTCACAGACGTGCAGGAAGAAATGCTTGAAGAGCAAGACTGCATTATCAGAAATGGTTTGTTCAACAGCTTTCAAAGCATTTGTGCACTGGAACTGCAGGCCAGGATGTAAACTGGTAAGATTGGAATGAAAAAATACGGTGCTCTACTGATCCTAGTATCCTCACATTTGTCTTTTTCACCTCTCTCTCCTCCTGTATTCATGGATGCTCAGCCATCACTATATTTGACACATCATTTGGTTATTTCTTGGATACATTTCTGGTCAGTAGCAAAGAACTGCAGAATAGAAGCATTATCACCACCTGTCCCGACATGAAACCTGCCTACATGCTCCAACAGGCAGCAAAACTCTTAATGGATAAACCCAGACTAGTCTGGACTGTTTAGCCACTAGAGCCAATGAAGAACCCTTAGGGTTTATAAGTCCCCTTACAATTTTTCACTGGAGTTGCTCTCCTCCTTACCCACCACAATTCTAGGATTTGTGTTTCGGTGGGGTTTTCTGTTCTGTTATTCACTGACACAAGACCCCATTGTGTTTGCATATTTTGCAATACAATAAGCTGACAATGTCAGTGTTATAACTTCTAGCATTGGTTCAACTATCTCATTCTTCCCTTTGTGTATTTCGCACTCTTGTCCCAACGCCACCCACTGGAAAAAGTTGTAAAAATTGATCTGCCTGCAACATTTTGAAACAAAAGATATAACTGTCCTTTCTAAAGGGCTGGCCGTTACTACTTTCAATGACATCCACGTGACAAGACATTCATACAAAGCAAATTCAGCATATGGGGATCATGACAATTAAAGAAACTACAGACAGAAGGAGCATATTTGCAAGCAAAAGATTCGTAAAATTATGTTACAGGAGAAAGCATGAGTTGGACTGGGGGCGTGTGTGAAATATTCTTCACTGCTGTTTTTTTCTTCTTTGAATTCTTTCAAGTAAAGACACAGATACTCTTTTTCCTAGTGATCTGAGAAGATTTCAGACAGCAGAGAAAATTCAAGACTCAAGTTGCATGCAATTCAGTAGCCTCCCCCCCACCATTACACATACATCAGGCACACATTAAGAGTGCAATACTGAAAAGGAAAATATTTCTTAGGCCAACTCTGTGGCTGATGACATTTTTCTCCTGTCAGTGTGGCAAATGGAGTCAACCCCGGTGTACTCTTCTGTATTGAGAGAGAAATTACTCCTGCCTGTCAGTCACAGAGTGGATAAGGTACAAAATCCATTCCCTTGATGAATAAATCAGAGTTAAAAAAGGTCAGGATATCTTCAGTGACTGCTGGGGACAAATCTCATTTAAGATTATTACATTCTTGTCAAGATCTTCACCACCATCAGTTTACCTCTCCCTTCTTGTATTTCCTCCCTCCTTTTCCTAAAGTCACTCAGCTGAGCGCATATTTATTGCTTTACTTTTTAACATCACATTGTTTTCTCTAGCAAAGTAAGATATCTTGTCCAGTAACAACGAAGACAGCATTAAGCTCAAATAGCGTCCATTCCAAACTCAGCACTGGAAATGGAAAAATACAAGGGGTGAGGCTTACACCCTTCAAATCCACCCTTTAAAGACTGTGAAACTCCTAGTTCTCCAACAAGATATGGATTTACAAATCTGAAGGGCTGGATATCCGAAAGGAAAAGTCTGACCACAAGTTTTAGCAACAAGAGCTAAATCTGCAGTTACAAGTTGCTGTGCAATTCAAAGACTATCCTTCTCCTATTTATCAGTTGTAGTGGCCCAAAAATATCCTAGGTACTCCAAGAAAGGTTGAAGATTTCTTTGCTGTCTACTCATTACTCACAGTTCCATTTTCCAGTGTGGCAGAGAGAAGCAGTGTAGCTTAAGTGATCATTTGAGAACAAGAGCTTGTTCAGGACAAACTGAGGGCAGGGAATGGTTGAACGTCTCTGAACTAAAAGCTTTCTCATGATCTCAAATCAAACCTATGACTACTAATGGACTCCAGCTGGGTCCTTCTGAGAGGCTGTCAGGATATTTTTTCCAAGCTGTCCTTGCAAAACCCTTCTTATCTCCACCTGAAGTCCTCAATTTCTTTTTGTGCTTCATGAAGTCGTCAGGCAAAAAACCACTCTGCTCTCGTATTCTGAAAATACTTTTTAGCCAGGAGCTACTATAAATTCACAGGACACTTATAAGAACTACTGGTACGTCATAGAGACTCCAACTGTTTGGAAACACTCTTATTTGTTCCATACTTTAAGTGTCTTCACTGATACCTGGTTTTGGCTGTAATTCGTAACAGCAGCATGAAAATGTGTGCAAATGTGTGTGTGTGTGTGTGTGTGTCCCCTCCCAGCAGTTCACTTGCTGCTGCTGTTTTCCCTCTAATCTAGTCAGTCCTTGATCTACAAGCATAAAATTTGTTCCTCTCAGGGAAAAAAAATCATTACAAACAAAAGACATAAAATCTCAACTTGGGAATTAGCAGGTACATTTAAAGGTATTTTTTCCCCTGGCATCTGCCTCAAATGAAAAGAAAGCAGATACTGATATTGAAGAAGAACAAGATAGCTTTATACAAGGCCTGCTTAGCCCTTCACCATAATACTTTCTAACAGAGTCAATAATCAATTAAGGAACTACTCCAGGAACAATTCTCCATTCAACCTGGAAGAAGAGCATTCAGATGCAGAACTCTGCGCCACAGCCACAGGAGCTGTGAAGCAACCACAGCCCACCCATCCTGTCAGGTGTAGAAGTGCCCTCCTTCCTGCACCTCTCCCAGCACTGACCCTTCCAGGAGGAGCTAAAAGGGGCCCTCCCAGGCCACCCAATACCGCATGATCATAGGTCAGCAGTTCCAGTCAGGAGGATTTGCGAGTTTTCACAAGCATTGCACATCTGCGCACAGGTCAGAAGGCACATTTCACTTTAAGTGGAATAGAAAGTGCTCACTGAATCTGCAGAAGGTTTTTGTTAACACTGTGAAAGCGCTTCAGGTCTGAAAATGAAGCTGAGGGTTACCAAGACTTCAACCCCTGTTGTGCATGCCACAGCTTTCACTCCTTTGGATGCTTAGCACCCACAAACCCAGCTCCCTTTCTGGGTAACACTACCTTTAAAAACACCATGCTGCTGACTGGGAAATGAGGAATTGTTTCCACAGCAAGGACCCTAACAAGAGAGGGGAGGTTATAAACCTTATAGTAAAGAACGGAAAGAGAAGGCAAAATAAGCTTTGCTAACTCTCCACGTATTATTTATGAAATTAATTAGTTAATGATAAAATAAGCCCAGACACACTCTTGCTGTCCTGGAATTTAAGCTTAGGAAAACCGCAAATTGAATGCTGCGATGGGATGAAAGCGGCAGCGCCGGGCGGCCCTCGGCAGCCCCCTGCTGCCTGCCGGGCTGCCGCAGCTGCGGGACGCGGCAATGCCAAACCCCGCGGCCGCACAGCATCCCCAAAGGTGCCGCTAACCCTGAGAACAGCAGCCATCACCGAGGGCGGGCTGCTTGAACAGTGCGGCTCCAAGCTGCCGTTTGCCATTCGCAGATTTTGTCTGGAGTGTTTTAACTGCGCGAGACAGCTGAATAGAATGTTTAGAAACAAATATCGGCAATACAGGAGTAAATAGGGAAGGAAGGTGCCGACTCAAGCTCAGGAGAGCAGGGGTGAGGCTGTCCCAGGGCAGCCATGCAGGGCACGCTGCTCCAGCCCGTCTCTGCGGCACGCTTGGCAGCCGGCTCCGCAATTTAGTCCTAAGTGTTTGTTTTTAATCGCACATGTCGGCATGCCGGGTGGTTAACTTACAATGTGTCACACAAAACAAGAACAAGCCTCCCAGTTAATCAAATACCAACAAAACGTCTCATGTCATATTAATGATACTTGGATCAGAGCCAGGAGGAGTAAGTTTGAAAGCCAAGATCCCTCTGCTTTCCTCGCTATCTTAATCACTGTGCTATACACTGAAGTTGCTAGAAACATGAACATCAAGAGCTGACCTCGTGTACGGTATCACAAGAGAGGTTTCCAATGATGCCTGTGCCTGCATCTCTCTTCCTCAGTAAAACAACGAGGAAGCCAGGTGAGCTCCACAGTACACATGGAGCCTGTCCTTACATTCCATACAAGCCATTGTGCATGCTACAGCTGTTACTCAGCTCGACAACACATCCTTCAGTCCATGGTTCGTGGGAATGATGTGAAGGTTCACTCGCTCCGGTTACACCCACACCTTCTCCAGACAGATGCATTATATCACCGTGAGCACTTGGCAGCTTTTGTGCTGGCACACAAGCACACATGGCCATGCAGTGGGGCAAAACTGGTAACATGCAAGCAGAGCTGAATGCAGGAACATCTCTTCCAGGAGCTGTGTGGGCACACATTAAGCTTAAACCAATGACCAAACCATGTTTTAATTACAGCTGGGTTCAGATAATCACAATCTTTTAAATATCTGCAGACATCACAGGAAAGAGATTTCCTTACATAAAGTAAATGAGATTTTTAGGCAAAATTCAAATTTAGTAAATGTGGCTTTTTCCCTTTTTTCAATGTAAAAGTATAAGATACACAGATGGGAAGAATTTACCCACTTTCCTAATCAATTGTCTAATATTTAGAGAAAATAAACAACCCTCAAGATGCTAGGACCTAAATACTGTAACAACAGTAACAATAACATTCTCAAGCTTTGAAAACACTAAACCAAACTTGAAGTCTCAATTCGCATTTCCCAGAGTGAGCCCTAACTTCCACATATTGTAATAACGTATTAAATCTTGGGGGTTTGTTCTTGGGCTTTTGGAGGGATGAGTGAGAAGTACTGGGTCCTTCACACCATCACAGTTTCCAGTACTGAACACGTACAAACACCTGGCTCAACCAAAGAGGATGACTTCACATAATTAACTAGAATTTTTCCACTTTTGTGTTCAAGAGATATAGGGGAAAACTTACCCCTCTTTAGGGGAAAACAAGCTAATAAAAAAAAATAAAGTCCAGAACACATCACCACTACACATCAATCTCCAGAGAAGTTGGGAGGATGGGGGAAGAAAAAGGAAACAAACAAACAGTCTTAGCTTTGAACTTCTGCACAGGACAGAACCTTTACTGTTTTGATTATACAGGAAAACTAGAGTTTTTGAAAGGTAAAAACAGTAGAGGTCAACAACATTACCAGTTTCTTAGAATCTTAAGTGGATGAACAGGTATTTAGGTGAATGCCTCCCTTATTCCAAAAACAAGGTCTCAGTTGCTAGGAAATAAAATTAGTTATAGTTCAAGACTATAAATCTGTTCTTTCTACTGTAACAATATTCCAGTATACTCACTTAACAATCCCATATGCTAAGACCCTCTCACAATTCACAGGAATGCCATGGCCAAATTTTTAGCATTATTTGCAAAATATATGCAATATTTTACATGAAGAATACTTACTTCCTTTTGGATACTATCTAGAAAAATACATACATTTTTCATAATACAAGATCTAAAAATATAAAGCCACCTAACTTTTTAGAGCAGGTATATCCTACTGAATATTACACACTTTGTTAAAAAACTGAAACCAGTAATATATTAGTGGTAGAGAGAGGGCATAACAAAGAAGACAAACATAAAACATACCTTTAGCTAAATTCTTCCTGACCATGCAAGTGTCAGATGGATAGAAAGAGGACAAATTCCCCATAGTATGCAAAAGAAATGTATCACAACTGTTAAATAATACTACACATTAATAAGGAATATGCATTGGTAGTCACTGTGCTCAGAAAATAAAAAAGAGATAGAATTACACAGGGAGGTATTAGTGCAGGACCATTCTCTATAAAAGTTGCTCTAGAATTCCACCCAGTTTCAAATTAGATGAAGATTTTCTCCTAGAATACTATCCTAGAGGGCAAACATAGTGAGACAAAAGCCCTCACTTTACAGCTCATTCTTGAGCTCATAAACCATCTCAGTACAAAACTATTCTTCAGAATCAGATTGGTTTTTGTGATCCAAAATTATCAGTCCAGAAGAGGCCAGATTGATGCAGTTGTGCAATCATACTGGTAATCACAGTGGCTCAAATTGTTAACAAGCAGCTGAAATCAAGGCAAGGAGCCAGGCTGAGACTACAGATGTTTATGAAATGTTAACTGAGCATTTCACTCAGTTCTGAGGCAGAATTAACAGCCTCATGTACTGACCTTATGATTTAATTGCCTGCTATAATACTCTGATAGTTTAGCAGTTCAAGATATCATCATTGTTAACACACTGATATATTGATTCAATTTCACTCCTGACCTGGATTTACTGCATTGCTCATTCTTATTTAGTACTTCAGACTGTAGCTATATGTAAAAGCAAGCCTTGCTTGACTCTTTTTTTAGTCCATTAGGAACAAGTAAGAACCGTTTCCTTTTTCAGCTTTCAAAGAGGACTGATAAATACAAGCCTGAAAGATTTATTGTGCTGCTTTTGGCTGGGGCAGAGTTAATTTTCTTCACAGTGGCTGCTATGGGGCTGTGTTTTGAATTTGTGCTGAACACAGTGATGATAATATAGAGATGTTTTTGTTACTGCTGAGCAGGGCTTACACAGAGCCAAGGCCTTTTCTGCTCTCCATACTGCCATGGTAGTAAGAATATTGGGGGTGCTTGAGAAACTGGGAGGAGACACAGCCAGGACAGGTGACCCAAGCTGACCAAAGGGATATTCCAGTCCACAAGACATCATGCTCAGCACATAAAGTGGAAGGAAGAAGGAAGAAGAGTGGGATGTTTAGAGTGATGGCGTTTGTCTTCCCAAGTAAGGCTAAAATGTGATGGGGCCCTGCTCTCCTGAAGGTGGGTCCTGTTGGCCCATGAGAAGCAGTAAATTAATTCCTTGTTTTGCTTTGCTTGTGTGTACAGGTTTTGCCTTCCCTATTAAAACTATCTTTATCTCAACACATGAGTTTTCTAACTTTTATCCTTCCAGTTCTCTCTGTGAGCCTGCTGGTGGGGGAGTGAGTGAGCTGTGTGGGCCTTGGTTGCTGCCTGGGATTAAACCATGACATTTACTGAAGAACAATTGTCTGCATCTTTATGTTAATGTATTTGCCTCTCAAAATAAAAAATACATAGTAAAAGAACATACATTCTTTTACACAATTTCATACATCTCTAACTAGTATAAAAACAGTGACAAATGTCTGCCGCTTCAGCCAGGTAATAAGATACACAGTACAAACCTCTATCACTAGAATAAAACACACCAAGATATATCATCTGACAGAGGCTTCCCACTGACCTTTCACACGGAAATATCTTTACATTTGGGTGACATGCTTTACTTGCAGTTACTGTGCCCAGGCAAATGGTAAGACTACTGTTGCCCCATCCCATGCGCCAAAGACCCTCAGGGAAAACCAAACAGTTACACACTTCACAGCCTTTTTGTATTAACAAGATCCACTGATAAGAGGTTTCCCACACTTAAGTTATGAGAACCTTTCTTCTGGAATCCACCAGGCATTTGGAGGCTATTTATGCTGCCATTAACAGCATATGCTGTGCACACATACAACACTTTGTGACAGAATGATTTGCAGGTCATGGAGTAGGCTAGAGAAAAGGGATGCTGAGCTGTCAAAGTAATGTCTCATTAAATCATATGAAAATAGTGGAGAGGAAAGAATAGGACATAGGGAGAAGTGGAATAAAAACAATTTAAATAGCTTTCATGCTGTTTCTAGGAGAAAATGTAACATAGCTGCTGAATGGAAGATGCCTGTTGTCAGCAACAAGCATAAAGCAACAGGAATATAGAAGAGTGGGGGGCTGAAAGAGGGAGAAAGGGGTACACACAGACACTGTTTACTAATCACATTTCAGATTGTCAGTTTCCCCCAGAGAACTACATCAAATAAAGCACGAGTAAGCCAATATAGCCAGTGGAGAATTTAAACAAAGAGCCTCAGCTTCACTAAAATAATGATGATGACAAATTTAATAGAAACACATTAGAACTTTTGATGGATGTGAAAGTGTTTTATAATTTTCCAGAAATACTAAGGCAGACTCTGTGCACAAGACTGAGCTGACACTACAGGTCATTTCTTTTGCAGAAACAAGAACTGGTTTGGCCAACAGAAGAGTACAGCTGCAAGGAATCTGTGCCTTAAGAGACAGATGATACTGAAATGTTGCTCTTCAGCCTCAGGCCATTTACAGAAGTAGCTCAGGAAATGTTTTCACAGATGAGAGGACACACCAGGTACATAAAGTCCCAGTTCCAAAGAACAGACAGCCTCAGTGCTAATTTCTTTTTCTGCTTTTTAAGAAACCTGGCTTTCTATTTAATGTTATCTGACAAGTCCAATCATCTTTTCAAGGACTCAAAAGAGAAAAAAAAAGAAAAAACTGGACAAGTTATGTATCAGGCAAAGTTTTCTATTATTTATACATTATGACCACAATTTATGTTTCAATTTTCAAGTATCTTCCACCTCTAAAAGCCAAAAAAATTACAGTTTGCTTTTTCACCATCCTCATTTATAAATAAAAACAGTAATTTCTGTTTCATACACAAATAATACTATGGTTCAAGGAAGGCCAAACTACTTGATTAGAGCCACAGAATAAGTCAACAGTAGAGCTAGCAGTCATAGAATACCCTAAGATGGAAGGGACCCAAAGGATCATCGAAGTCCATCTCCTGACCCTGCACAGGACAGCCCCAAGAAGCACACCATGTGCCTGAGAGCATTGTTCAGACACTTCCTGAGCTCTGTCAGGCATGATGCTGTGACCACTTCCCTGGGAAGTCTGTTCCAGTGCCCAGCCACCCTCTGGGTGAAGAACCTTTTCCAATATCCAACCTAAACTTCCCCGACTCAGCTTCATGCCATTATCTCAGGTCCTGTCACTGATCACTACAGAGAAGAGATCAGTGCCTGCCCCTCCTCTTCCCCTCATGAGGAAGCTGTAATTGCACTGAGGTCTCCCATCAATGTGCTCCAGGCTGAACAGACCAAGTGACCTCAGCCACTCCTCATATGGCTTCCCCTCCAGGCCCTTCACCATCCTCATGGCCCTGCTTTGGGCGCTCTCTAATAGTTTAATGTCTTTCTTACATTGTGGCACCCAAAACTGCACACAGGACTGAGGTGAGGCTGCCCCAGTGCAGAGCAGAGCAGGACAATCCCTTCCCTTGCCAGCTGGCAATGCTGTGCCTGATGTACCCCAGGACACACTTGGCCCTCCTGGCTGCCAGGCCACACTGCTGGGATAGATTATAGCTGTCCCTTTTGCCAGCCTTTTGCTGTGCGACCACAGAACTGCAGAGGTCAATCCAGGCTGAGAACATCTAACTAGCCATTAGACAAAAAAAAGCAGATCATTTAAAGAGGTCCCCTGTAAAAGGATTTGACTGTTGGACCTTATGAGGCAGCAGACTGAAGAGAGTGATTTGACTCAGTAAAGTAGAGGAGGGCTTAGCAGGTACCACAGCTTTGCACTGCCAGCTTCACAGAACTTCAAGATACTGGTCTGGTAGATTACATACACATAAGTATGTAGGAGATGACAGGAAGTGCCACATGCAACTTTGTTAAAATTACTTTACACCAAAAAAGGCAACAGTATTTAGTAGAGAGCTTGATACTGAAAGGAAATTGAATTACTATTAACTGCATCATTTTCCAAGGTCATTTCTTTGAGGTTATTTGGATATAGGCAGTTTGGAGACAGACATACCAAACATTACTTGCAATAAGAAGATGCAAAACAGTGCCGATGAGGTCTGCATCATTTAAATCTTGGTATGGCAACTGTTGCAGCAGACATTTGGCTCAACAATAATTGGAAAAGTGCCACCCATTCATCAAAACTGGTTTTTTATAGGCATATACCTTTTTAACATTAAACACCTGTATCATGGGCTTCAGCTGAAGGTCTCATGGCAGATGAGATGCCTGAAAAGGCGTGTTGTTCTGGTACCTGCTAGTTTCAATAAATTGCCATGTTCTTATAAGAGAATACACCAATGTGAAGTTAACACACTAATTTCAGACATTTCAGATGGATGGTAGTACCTCAACTGAAACACAACTATACTTTATTTTAGTTAGATCTGTATAGATAATACATTTGGGTAAAATGCTAGTATCAAAATTCAATCCTGCCATGAGCAATCCACAAAACTCGCAGATTCTTTGGATTGGAGATTCTCAAAACTGTGGATAAGGAGTCCTAAAGCTTGCCACAGAAGCATGCAGTATAGTTTTATACTGCAGAAGATATGAAACAGTGGAAAAGGCTACATGCCTCCATGGAGGCAGATTATAAGGCTCACACAAGATACTATGTTCTAAACTCATGCAAATCATCTGATTTACAGTAACTATCTCTGTGTATTCTTTACCCACAGCAAGTGTAAAACAATTTGAATTAAGAACACCACTGTTATTTGGAAAGTAAATTTCCCAAGATCTGTTATATACTGCAGAGCTGCTAAGACCCATTGCTTTTAATAAAGCTTTATTCCACAAGGCCCAATCTGTCTGCAACAAAGAAGGAACATCTCTGCTAGGTCTGAAAACTGCAGAAGAGGTAGCAGACAGTTCAGACACAAGACTCAGGCTTACTGCCAAACTGATCTTAGTAGGTTGGCTGACAAAATAGTCATGCTAAGTACTTAAAGACCATGGAAGAAAGCATTGTTTGTAAACTCCTAAGAGGGACTACCACTGTTAACCAGTGGCATAGCTTTGCAACCAGACTGTATGACCTTGAAATGAGCTTTGGTATACACAGTACTGCTTAACAACATAAGGCCGAAACAAACTACAGCTATGCCCCAGTATCAACAAACTAGACACTGCTGAAATGCATCGTTTTTAGCAGTTTGACAGAGTAAAGCTACTTTTCCCAGAATAATCAATGTAATAAACAGGGGATATACACAGGAACTTCAGAAAGAGACTTTAAATACAGAGATAAGCACATATGAGGTAAAGAATCACACGATGGTTGAGGTCGAGAGGGACTTCTGGAGATCATCTGGTCCAACTTTCCTACCCAAGCGGGGTCACTTAGAACAGGATAGTGAGGGCCATGTTCAGATTACATATAAGGAAGAATTTTTTTACCATGTGAGTGGTGAGACAGTCTAACAGTTGCCCAAAGAACTGACGGATGCCACATCTCTGGAAACACACAAGGTCAGGTTGGATGGGGCTCTGATCAACCTGGTCTAGTTGAAGATGTCCCTGCTCATCAAAGGAATTTGGACTAAATGACCTTTAAAGGTGCATTCCAACCCAAACTACCCTATGATTCTAGGATTTTTTGTGCAGATGATTTCTGAACGTCTCCATGGTAGGAGACTCCACAAACTCTCTGAGAAGCCAATTCAAGTGCCTGATCACCCTCACAAAGCAAAAATGTTCCCTTACATTCGTGTTTTAATTTTTGTCATTGCCTCCTGTCCTGTGACCAAGCACCATTGAAAAGAGTCTGGAGCCATCTTCTTTACACACTCCCCTTTGACACTTGCACACATTAAGATTGCCCAGTCCTTCTCCAGGCTGGACAGCTCTAGCTTTCTAAGCCTTTCCTCATAGGAGAGATTCACCAGTCCCTTAATCATCAGGCAAGATGACGGTCACTGATTCATCCAATAGAAGAGATCATATCTGAATCATCCAACAAAGGAGATGCTGACATTCCATAATGGAGAACATCACAGAAGATTTAATCACCACCAGATTTCATTGCTATCACTTTTCTTGATTAATTCAATGGAAAAGGACAGAAAAGTGAAGTGATCGTATCAATTAACACTGCACTGTATTAAATTATCAGCAACAGAACTCTGAAGTGTAGGATAAAGAAGCAACAGATACGGCAAGGTGTTGCTGTACTTGGGTAACTAAATCTAGTTCTCTCACTGTGATCAGACTTCTATTTAACATTCAAGATCACACAGAATCTACCTGAAAGTAGCTCAGACACGTGGCAACATAGATCAGCCATGCTGAATTTCTTGGAAAGAAGGAAGCAGTTCATACCATTTACAGCAGTGAACTCCTCTGCAGAGCTCACCGCCCTTCACTGGTTGGTGATGGTAAACCTGCCCTGCACAGCCTGCTCTGTGAAGTGCTAAGCACACCAGCACTCCAGATGCTAATTGCTACTGCTCCCCTATGCCTGCCTTTCAAATGAGGGAAGAAAAAACGTATGTTAAAAGGATCATAGAGATACTAAAGATGAAAGGGGAATTTTTTTTTAAATTGTGACGCTGGCAGATGGATCATAATGTCAAGAGGTGAAGTATCTTTAGGGTATAAACAGCCTAGCTGAGGCAGAGTGTGGAAAGCTTCCCTTGCAATATCACAGAGTAGATTACGGGGGGGCAGTTAATAGGTTTAAACACTTTCTCCCGTTCGCTGGATGTGCGCGGGCGCTGCCCGGAATGCTGGCGGCATGGCCGGGCCTGCAGCGCCCCCGCGCGGCCGCCTCGGCCCCTCTGCGCTCCCCACGGCAACGCCGCTGCAGGAACGCATCCTCCCTCCGCACGGAGCAAAAAGCCCCTTGCGGGCTCTGGTATCACCTACGGCATCCGTACGGGGTATTAGATAAACTGTACTTTTAACTCATTGGTTCTGTTGACTTAGTTAAATATTAAAAAAGTTAAATTTAACAGCAGATGAAATAAACAGATTCAGGTTTACACACAGATATCAGCCTTTGCCTTGGCTGTTTCATTTGGTATTTCTCCTGCCTCAAATGCAGCCAGGTTGCCACACTACACCCGGGACCAATGTTTGCTACTCCATACCAGTTGTTACCCACACATATACCTATTCCACTTAGTTATGTACATGATGGATATGTAAAATCATCCCAGTATTTGTAGAAGACCATGCTGCTGCACTGTTAAGAAATACGGCAATCCATAAAGAGCAAACTTTTATTTTATTCTAATATTTACATAAAACAGTGCTTCCAATTCCCCTCCTTTCACAAGGGCAGTAGGTATGCTGTGCAAGATAGGAAATGAAGTTATTATGATGCAATCTGGTGAAATAATGGATTGTGCTAGACAGAGGGACTCTGGAAAGCTTTCTATACCTTATGGCACTCATTGCCAGAAGGCAAGCAGACATGGTCTTCAATTCATAGATCCCAGGAAACAAGAGTGCAGTAGTCACAACATCAATTTATGTATTGCAAAGCATTTGATTTAACTAGGGAAGTGCTGTCTGAAGAAACCAGAAATCTGAAGAGCAGAGAAGGCAAGAAGATAGTACTCTGAACAGCATTTAAGTCAAAGAACGTCAGATCTTTCTCTTTCATGCGGTATTGACAATCATTCCTGTAACTACACATTCTTTACAGTAATTCTGGTTGGTCTATGTTGGTAGACAGCAACTTCTAAGGAATACTTCTGTTACTCAACAACTCCACCATTCCTCAAAGTCAGCTTAAAGTTCAGCATAATCCTGATTGCTCTCCTTCAGGACCAATTTTTCCACCTCTTCTCCCAAGTAGATTCTAGTTTCAGCTGTGCTCTCAACATCCCTCCTATTTTGCTACTTTTGCTTGACATCACTGTAAATTCAAAAGGTATACATTGAGCTCAGACTTCATTCACTGTATCACTGCTTAACCTAATCAGCTCGCCTGTTACAGTTCTTTTTCCTCATACCAGCAAAGTGGGCATATCCAGACCACATACTTCTCCCAGACCATCCAATAAGTTACAGAAGTAGAATATTAACACTGCCATATTTCATTGTCATTCAAACCAGCAGGGTTGCAGGCAGAAGCACTTACATTCAATTAAAAAAGTTGTTTTGCAAAAATACTCAGCCACATTGAAAAGAACTCTTCTGATTACACAATTCAAAGCCATACTCCAAAATAAGCCTAGTCCTGATAAACTGATGAGACAAGATGGGTTCTAACATTGCAGTATATAGTCTCTAGGCTCATGTAATCATCAGCTTAGGCTAGAGACCAGAACTCCTACTTCAACAATGCACTGTCATTACATGCTGACTTGGCATTACTTACAAAGACAGGAGGGGGAGGGAATATAAGTATTATATCCCCCATATATATATAGAGCAGTCATGACATCTTCCACATTTATTTCCTTCTGACTTTATAAGAGTTGCAAAAGAAACCTGCCTTTCACTTACCTCTATATACTGTAATTGTCAATACAAATTACATGAAATGGCAGAACAAGAAATGACAACTTAATAAGAAAACTTTAACAGAATGTTCAACAAGAAGGGATGGGAGCAGCAACTTCCTAAAACCATCTACTTGGTTCACATTCTCTGTCAGAATGGCTGTCAGTATAACTGCTGTATCAGCACCTTGTTCTTTTAAAGTAAAAATATAAAACACACTTATGTTTCCCAGAGACACGTCATGGTATTTTAACAGTAAGTTGCTAATAAGAACCTCAGCACTCTCTAGGTTGTTTAAGCCATCCAGAGTGATTATGAATGATTGTCTTTTAAAAGCCACTAAACATAAGACAAAGCCCAGGATGTATCATCACTTGCAGCCTCTATTCAAAAGAAAGCAACACCTATTTTGTTGCATATATACAATGTCTGCAACTTCTGCACAGCGGGGAAAAAATGTGTTCCCTGTATAAATCCAGGGCATGTCATTGCAAACAAGGTTTTTAATTAAAATTGGCATTTTTGAGCCTCCTGCTGACGGACAGCATCTCATTGCCTCCTCCTCAGATGGCTAAACTGGCTTCCAGGAGAGACAGTGAAAAGAAACAAAATCACTAGAATACCTAACTTTGACAAGTCTCTGCTGGGGACAATTTCAACAGCAGGGTGCTGCAGAGAGAGGTAAAGAGAGAAAAGATAACTACTTAGGAAGTCTTGCCTAATGAAGACTCAAAACATCACAAACAAGACAGTAGAGGAAGCGTTTTATTCCTAAGCCTACAGACAGGATGATCAAGCAGGACAATTTTAATCAGAAGCCATATTGTTAAAGAGAATGCAGAACAATGTCAGCACCTCGGTGGGTAAAGCCTTCTTTTGAATGCACAAGAAGGCTTAGGGACTGGCTAGACCTCTGGCTGAGAGGTTGGCTAAACTGTCAGCTCTGACAAAGCTTTATCCCTCTCAGACAACAGATAGATATAGGTTCAAATCAGACAGATAAATCAGACTTCTTGGCCAGAACATTTTCTCAATTTATTGCAAAGAGTTTATATTGACTGCCAGCACTGTACCTTCGGGAGGCTCTTCCCGCAGATGAGGAGGCAATTCTTCACTTGTAGTCTCAGTTTCATCATCCACCATCTGTGTTTCTAAGCTAGGGCCCTGCAGAACAGAACAGCAAGAGGGGGTAAATTGCAGACAGTTCAGAAAGGAAGCACAAAAATGGTTACAGGACTAGAGAATATGCCAGATAGTAAAGACACAAGGAGCTCACTTTAGCTGATGAGAAAGAAAGCTTCTGGGAGATTTGTTTGCAGTCAAACTACAGACAGGGAAGAGTAAAATAGAAAAAAAAAAAAAAAGGACTTTTCAAGATAGCACACAAAGTTACAAGGGTTTTAATTGACTGAAAACCAGAAAATTAACAGTGAAGCACAATTTCTAAATCACTATTTCCAAAACACATAATGCAATAAATTAAAATCGCCTTTTACCAAGGGTAGCAATAGATTTACCAACAACTAGAATTTTCAGGGAAAAAACCCTCATCTTTGTCTTACCAAGACTAGATTCTGAAATGTCACTTTTTTCAAAGGAAAACAAACTGAACGGGTTTACAATCTTCTAACCTATGCAAGTCCACTGACCATGGAGTTTTCCCCTACAAGCCCAATGGATCCGTTTGTGCCTCCAAGTGTAATATGCCAAACTAACCATTCCTGAAAAACAACTGGACTGCACTCCAGGTTTTGCATTTCCATGTTCCAGCCTTCAGGATCTTGTAAAGAGCCTGCAACGCTACTGCTGGAAGGACATGAGCAGAGATACATGATTTGCAGCAGAACTCACTTTACACACACAGCATTTTCTTGACTTTTGGAGCTATAAAAGGGTAGTTGCTTTTTCAGTTTCAAACTATCACAGGAAAAAAACCCACCATCTGCTTCCCCCAACTCACTTTTTTTTTTTTTTTAAGTAACAGCAAGAGTAAACACTAGCCATAGCTAGGGGACTCAGTAAAAAAACCCTGATTTTCTTTGCAATGTTAGTACAGTGAAGAGTGAAATGACAAACTTAGCAGTCATTAGGAAATGAAGCTTTTGTACACTTTGAAAACATGACTGGGTTTGTAGTCTGAACTAACTGAAAATGTGTACTAACATACACAGCTGGAATGTTAGAGAAATACAGCTGGTATATCAACAGCTTGCAAAATGTTATTATTTGAACTCAAGAAGGAAAGGGCTTGTAGCCCAAAAGCTGCAATATTTATTTTCATTCTTTCCAAACCCTGTGACTGCAAGGTTACTCTCAACAGCATTGAATACTTTCTCTCTTTCCTCAGTTTGCACATTATGAAGAATAACACACTTTTCAAATTTCATCCTTTGCACAAGTACCTCACATTTTCATCCATTCCCCCTTTTTTCAACAAAATAGACATAAAACCAAAAACTACCACCATGGTTTTCAGCAGTCTTACAGCAGGGAAGAAAAGAGACCATCCCCATGAAGTGTACAGGCTTACTGTGATGGTGCCAGCGCCACAGCCTGGATTTCTGCCATCCATGACTATGCAAGTTTTACCTAAGCTATTTACCTATTTCTCCTCACTTAAAAACATCTGCTAGCAACACTGCCCAGCTTTTGTCAGTGAACAGTTCAAACACTAAGTCATGCCTTGTAGTAGCTATCACAGAAAGGGAAAAAAGTGTTTACCACACGGTACTGATGGGAAAGTAGTAAGTTGCCTTAGTCCAATTAAAAAAAAAAAAATTACACCCAGGAGTCAGTAATCAACACCAAGATCTAATCATCTCCTCATTTCACCTAAATAATGTGATCCAGATTTTAAGAATGTGTAAACAATTCTGGGTAAGAGCAACAAACAGTATAGAATATGGATTCAAATAAATTTCTACATCAACCACAGGCAATATATGAATGTACATTTCTTTCCTATCAATCAACACCACAGAGAGAAAAAAAAAGATGAGGCTACAGCAGGATACCAGATCAGAACATTTATTTTTCATATAAAACATGTAGACATGTGGATGTGAGACACCAATATTTGCCTTGGAAACATCCTGGATAACAACTATGAAACTCCTAAACTAGAAGGGGTCTTGAATGTGAATGCTGTGCCTGTGCTTTCCAGTTTACAACACCAAAATTACTTAAATTTTTTAAAACAAGTAAGAGCCATCTGCACATACTACCTATATACTGCCCAAGGAGACAATCCAACTTCCAGAGATTATGGAAAAGCCAGCAAGAAAAGCATTACCTTTCCTTGTTCAAAACAGTCAGTATTCTCAATTTCCTACAAGACAAACCTGCTCAGCAGCTTCTCCCAACAACAGCCCATGATAAGTGTTGCTCTGTCAGGTTACAGTTGTTGTCATCTACGCAAAGAGTATGCAAAACTCTTCAAAACTCAATCAAAATTGAGTGGTGGCATTATGGTTTTTTCTTCCTCATGCATGAACTACTTACTGCTTGGTGCTCACTAGCAATACAACTACTTACTGCTTGGTGCTCACTAGCAACTCTCCAGTATGGTGGTGATCACTGACAACACTTAGTACAAAACAAAGATTTATCTTAGCTGAAGGTCAGCCTTGTACCTAAGCTAGTATTAACAAATCCAGCTGTGGGAAAAACAGAGCCCATTACACACCACCACAAAGTCCATCGCTGAGACGCTGTTTGCTATCACCTATTTGCCTCCAATTCAAAACGTTTAACACTTGCTACTGGAATACTACAGAAGAGAAATACTCAACCCAAGACTGCTACTTTTACAGAACATCTAAAAGAAAATGCCAGAATTTTTGAAGATTTTTTTCACTACTCAAAACCACTTAATCATAACACAGCGTATTTTAACTGCATTTGGTATACATTTTTTGTATGGTTTTGAGAATTCTTCCAAAAAAACCTATTTACAATTTTTTTTCTCAATTCTATGTTAAAAAGGAAAACACAGTGTAAACTGAAGTATGGACATGTCAAGTAATCACAAATTTTAAGTTTTTCAAGAATTCTTTTGTGAGAAACCTTCAAATCTTGAGATTTCCTAGTTCCTAAAATGAAGTTAGAAATGTTTTCTACAGAATAACTCCAGTTCTTATCTCACTGATATTTTATCACTATATATATTTACCCATGATACAGTGAGCTTCTAAAATGAGTCTTGTAAACATCAGAATTTATCAAACTGCAGCATGTCTGTCTAATCACTGAGGCCAGTGAGTAAGTGTGCCTAGTTTGGTACTGAAATTCACTAATTAAAATGTAAAACAGTTAACAGTAGATTAAATTCTAGGTTCTCATATACATATATCTAGCAGTAATATGTAAGGTTCAAATGCTGACAGGTGTAATTAACAAGATTACAAAGTCTCTTTATAATTGCTTTTTATCTTGTGTTAGCATGTCCATTGCTTTTTTAGTTATATTTGCTGAGTTCAATTCACTGGGCCTGCTGCAAGCTTGTTAATCAATATTTTACAGATCTACAGTTATGGCAGCACAGTCATCTACAGCAATACAAAAAATACCAGAAATTATCTTCTAAGAAAGTTTATAACTATGATAAGGTTGAGACCAACAACTTTGTCTCAACCTTTCATTTTACACTATCATTTCAAGAATGAGGCAGCAGTTACATTTTTTAATTTTTAGGGATCCTTGACAGACCAGTAGGGGAATGGGATACACACAACTGTGTAAGTTATTGGCTTGCAGGCTCTATAATAATCCTCTGGAGCTGCAGCTGTGTCAGAAGGAATGTACACAGATTGTTTCTGCTTCAATACCCCCTCAGGAGCACCTAGGATGCAGGAAGATGTATCAGCAGCTCAGGAACATCAGTAGATATTACTGTACAATATTCTTTCAATTATTTTGGGTTTGTATAGCCTCTTAAATTGGAAATAAGGATCCATTCCTCACCAGAACCCCTGGAGAAGCAAAAACTTGAAGAGGTATTATTAGAGAAAGTTAGGTTATGGCACAGAGCCTAGGAACATGTAACTAAGAAAAACCTCTTGGCTCTCCAAAGACAGTCCCTGTCCTCAACAAGCAAGCACTTCATACAATTCTTTCCAGCACATTACAAGTTTCTGACTATGAGTATTATTAAGACTTAGTGGCAATTTTTGTATGTCATATTTTAATACAAGCTCCACATTGAACAACTCAAGCATAGGCAACATCCACCCTTCTGAAATGAAGCTATAGATGTGAGATTTCAAGGTAGCACACTGTCCCTCCCAACAGTTTCAATGAACGCCAAGGAAAGTGAAAAACTTTGTATGAACTCAGCAAATTATTAAGATCAAGAGAAAAATCCTCTAGGACGTCTTACAGAAACTGCCTGAGAAACATACAATCCTCTGTTCTGATCACACTGCATGACTACTGACCTTACAGGGCAGTTTAACCCAAACACTATGGTCTGCTGTGACCTAGCAAACTAGTGTTTGTGGTTTTATAATGTGTTTCACAGAAGGCTATATACTTACAGATAGAGAGGACTGCTGGTACTGAACTAAACAAGTGTGACAAATCATATACAAGCATTTCAGAGTATACCTCATGCTTTTCCACAGGATACAATACTTTTGAGAATAATTCTGACCAGAACTTCAGTGATATGCTCATATTTTCAGTATATTTAAAGACTGTATATTTTACAAGTGCTGTGGTAAATCCATGCATGACAGAAAATAAGTCCTTATCCAGTCAGGGTCAGTGTTTTCCACAAGGTACAGGGTTATGCTTATGACACTGAAACAAAGAGCTCCATTTATCACCCCATTTGTACCAAAAAATGATTTCAGCATGGTCAATCACAAGAAGAGCCACACTGTCTTAGTCTCAGCAGAGTAACAGGTACTCAAAATACCCACACAGTTCAGGAGCAATCCCAACACCAAGCAATCAGCTCATTTTGCACATAAGTCAATACCAACATGAGACTGTCACTGCAAATGCCCCAACATGGCTCATCCTCCTAAAGAGTCCCTACAGGCCACCTTGAAGCAACCAAAAACCCTATCTGCACCACCACCACTTTTAGGCCTTTTAAACTCTACTTTAGTACTTAGCATTACATTAATTATGGTATATAATCTTAAACTGAAGTCTGCCACTTGACTGTTCACTGAGTCAGGAAATCATTTTGCTAATGAGTAGCAAACTCCAATAAAGTCCAAGAAGGGCAACAATGAGGGAGGGGCAATCAAAAATTATAAAAAAATAATACATCCTGTGAAAAAAGATTAATGAAATTGAACAAGTTTGGGGCAAGTAAGTCAAAATTTCCTTCAGAGAACCACATACCTTACAATTCTGTTCCTTCTCACCATTCCTACTCAACCCACAAAAGACCAAGAAATTTCTTTTAATTCCCTACCATAAGCAAAACCAGAAGGAAATACACCATGTAAACACTTTTTCCCATTATACTCAAACTTCTTAATAATCTTTTCCCCCTTTCAGAACAGAAGGTGAAGGAATCTAAAGCTCATAGTCTCAGATTCAGCAGCAGTTTACAGTCTCAGTTCTGAGACTACACTAGGAAATAATTCTAAAATCTGCAGTTTTAGCTCCTACTTTCCTTGTGCATTTTCAAGTGAAGATGGTATTTATTTCCTGATTGAAACCTTCATATTTCCATTCTGGCTTCTAAACACTTTACTCCAGTTACTCCTTTCTGACATTAATCTTCATTCATTTACATTCTGGACTTGAGCCTAGAATCTCACTTCTTTCACAGTAAGAAACGGCCTCATTCCTTCTAAAGCCACTCCTTAAGAGCCCACAAGGTCAGACTTGCTTCTTTCTATGCAAATCCTCAACTGCCACCATAAATCACATGTCCTGTGTCCTGCCTAACACTGACTTTCAGACCCAGTATTCTACATAGGCACAATTCCAATAAAGCAATTAAACAGGAAAATCAGTAGCAGCCCAGGCTTCACCCCTCCACATCTGTGATTTCACTTGTAAGCTTCCCTGCACAGGTCCAACATGTTTTCTATACAGTATCAAATATATGTCAACTGATAATCCTGAAGATTAGATGCACCCCTAAAGAGTGACAAGACTCACTGGGTCTGTGTGAAGAAACAAGTGAAGTAATCCTCAAATACAAGACAGTTTAAGTGCTTTGGGAAGCTGAAGTATCACAGTGAAAGCACTGGCTATTTTTGCATCATGTTTAAAGAATATTTATTTCACATCTACAAGATTAAAACCCACAATTTCCTGCACATTTGCATACTTTACCCCTTCCTAACACCACAAAACCAAAACCCTAGCTCTTTTCATCCCAACTTCACTTTCTCCAAATCGGTGAGACATGATATATATTATGACTGGGCTGAATGTTTGCAGATGCCAAAAGTCTTGTCAGATCCAGTAAAAATGAAGCTGACCTTCATCAGGCTTTCCTAAAATGACATCATTAATGACACTGTTAATTTGGGATCTCTCCTCTATCCAGTCACTGTCACAAAGTTTCTCAGAACTTACCTTTGATATTTCACATTGAAACAAATTAAATTGTTCCATCTTCCATATCTGAAAATGGCTTGTGGCTCACAATGCCCTTTCTTCTTTTTACTCAATTACATAAGGTCTCAATTGCTACAGAAAACAAGGGGGCTGTTGTTTAAAAAAAAATTTAAATTAAACAACCAGCCACTGGATAGGTAGTTCAACATGATGACACCATTTTCCAGAGAGCTGAGATACTTAACTCCAGCTGAAGCACATAACTACCCAATGATCTCCTTATTCTCTGCTGCTCATGTAACCATGCTCAGACACTGGAAACAACTTTAAAACTATCACTGTACTGTTAGGCAGTTTGCAGCTGCAGCTTTTACTTCAGCAATAAATTTTGAGCATGTTAGGGAATTAAGATTTTAATTTAAATTTTTCTAAATGCAATAGGAACATTCCATTGAATCTGCCATCATTATTGACTGCACACCCACACCTCTGGGATTTCCAAAGTCAGTCTGACTTTTCCTGCAGAGGGAATGAAATTGATCTGCAACCATAATTTTTTTTTCTTTCCTCTGTGTTTAAGAAAGCCTCTTGATGGATGCTTTGCTTTTAATTTTGCAAAACAAAGTTCATTTATAATGAGAGCTTCTGTGCCAGGTTTCAGCCCAAGGGGAATTTGAGTTGCAGTTACAAATCCCCTGGAACACTAAAGGAAAGTACAGAAATAGAAATGCTGAGGATGACAGTAGTGTAACATTGTAGCACTTTATTCAAAGTACGCTGTAACAAAGAATAGAAAAGTTGCTTAGATTACTTGCTCTCTTCTGAATTTGGACAAGCACATTAGGGAGGCTACAGTTTTAACAACACTTAATTTTGTCTTGACAACAGGACTAGAGGAGAGTGGCAATGAGAGGAAGATTTAATGTTGCAAACACCAAGTCAAGATTGAGTTCTATTGTTCTCAGCAAAACAGTCAAATCCTATTTTTACAGCAATAAAACAACTTTATACTGTCAGTAATCCAAATTAGATTTTATTTGGCATAAATAAATTTTCAAGAGCACTAATGCCACCATGGTCTATTCTCCATTCAGCAAGCCAGTGAACAGTCTGATTTACACTTTTTATGCTCATGTTTTATAGGAGGTAGATAACACCATTTATACAGCAAACAGCCAATACAGTCTGCTCAGTGGTAGATCAGACAGTTCTGGATTTTGAATTAATTATTGTATTGAATTTTGTCTTGATCGACCATTTGTTTTCCATCTGAATTTTACCTACCAAATCAATGTTAGCACAGAAAGAACGTAAGAGTGGTTTTCAAAAACCAAACCAAGCAAACCACATTTCATTTGATCATGTACTGACCTGGCCCAAAGAGAACGCTCCTCACTCCAAACAGATTAACCACTCCAATTATCAAAAGGATGCCAGCAGCAGTGTGAAGCTAGCCTGAAAGAGGCTGAACAGTTTGCCATCAATTCTCCTTTAAACTAGTCCCTTGACGAAGAAGTGTATGCCTTCTCCACAGCACTGTTTATATTCAAAAACTGACCATGCTGAACAGCATTTGTTTGGGAAACAGAAGTTACATGAAGGAAAAATGTTAGGGGCAAGCTAATAAACAGAAAAAATAGTTATTACAGAAACACCTACAGACTCCTCTGAAACAGAGATGAGCACGACACAGAATGATGCAGGACCAAAGCATGACCTTGCATCACAGCAAACCGATCTGAGAGCAATTAAATAACAATAATGAAATCTCAAAATAATTCAATTAACTCATAACTGACTGTTCACTGATACAGAGAACTTCAGTGGCAAGAAGTCTTCCTAAATCCTGCCAGTCATTCATATCATCTGTCAAAGATTTTGGCAGGGGGACAAAGTAAAAAAAAAAGCCAAAAAACAACAACACTCGGTTGAGCTGGTGAACCAAAGGCAAGCAATAGTAAGACTTAATGACCTGAAGTTTTATTGCACTTTCTACATAACTACACTTAGCTAACACACTATAAATGTGTTTTTCCAGCCTGGTCCTTGACAGATGGATTTAATGATTAATGCCAGTTTTATTCTGAGTAAAGAAATGAGACAATGCACTCCACAGAAAGAACTTTCTCCATTTTCCTAACAAAATGTAGTATCACTCTAGAGAGCTCAGACAGCATGAGAAATTTGTCTGAAAATGAGAAGTCCTTTGCCTAATAATATAGGCATATATGACAGAGGTCATTATAATTTTCTTAACCATGCTAGAGACTTAAAGTGCAATATCTGTTTCACCATCCTCAGTAGGGTCACAATTAAAAAAAAACAAAAAAAGAAAAAAACTCATGGAAAGATGCATTAAGCAGTATTCTATGACTGTGGTTTCCTATGACCTCATTTCCATGCATTTATTTTCTTGAAAGTGCACTACTACTGTCTTAGCTTTAATGAGCTGAAATTTCAGCAATTTTCGAGGGCTTTTACAGCTAGAACACCGGAATTTTTACAGTAAGACTTGAATTCAAAGTGCATAAGCATATACACAGTTTGAAAAATATGAGCATTCTCCCCCAAAAGAGTCACAAGAGACATCACTGCAAGAGTTTGAAACACAAGTCATCTTTCCACAATCTTAGTTTCCTTTTTAAAAATAAGACAAAAAAAATTTGCAAATCCATTTGAAGTTAAAAAGTTGTTTCAAAACTCCCAAAAGTAATTTTAGATGCTAGAAATTGAGGGTAAATATAAAATATTTTATTCAAGACAGAACTTATTCCTGTTTCCTTATTTCATTAGGAATTTCAAAATGCCTTTTCTGCATTTGGGAATTAGCTAGGAGATTGCAACATGATGTATTTATCACACAACTTTTAAATTTATTTTGTTGAGGCTACACAGTTAAATATTTCCTTCGTTACAAATGAGTTTTGAACTCAGATCAGAGCTCTTTAAAATCAATGTTGCTTGTTATTCTACACACTTATTGTAGTGTTTTAAAGAAGAAACATTTCAGATAAAATATTTATTAATCCTACAGAACAAAAGCTACATTTTCTGGTACTATCAAGCTCCCCCAATTTCACACCTAGCCTGCACGTCAAAATTTGACTGCAAGAAGCATGCCAGCAGTAACACCCCTTTTATTTCAGGCTTCATAAAGACCTCATTTTCTCCCAAACTCATTCCAAGAAGTAGTAAGAAAGATCACAACTTGCTGCATTCAAGATTCCAACCAGAGTTACTACCCTCAGCAACCAAACAGCCATCAGATAGAGGAAACACTTGATCACTATGCATACAAGAAACAAGAATTCATTCAGGTGGTAATAACTTTTGGTAACTGCTGCCTTTTACTTTTGAACATCTGTGAGGTGCACAGGTTCTCCCTCCAAAATGTTTTTAGAATGAATGAAAGCCCAAGAATTGCACTAGACCTTAAGCAGCTCTGCAGACATATTAAGATTGTAAGATTTGCTAACATCAGCACAAGACACTTCTGTGACATCCACTAAGTTCAATCAGAACATTTCTTTTGAAGAAACTTCTTAAGAGCTCTACTATTTGCCTTCATCCATGTAAGAATGTACCTTGCCCAGAACTTTGAAGATATGCAACCCCTTCCCATCTCTCTGAAATTCAGCAGAAATATTGGAAAACAACTACAAAGTTCGTAAGGCAGTTTCAGCAATAAAGAAAAACAGATGTGACCAATAAAAAAATTTTAAGTTAAAGGCAAATATTTAAGTCAAAATTATCTACAGAATATGCACTCCATGTTCCCTTATACTCTGTCACTTACATTTATGCTCCTCCTGCTTCTAGAACACATTTAGGACTACAAGCTAGGAAAACTAAATATTACTGTACACTCCACAGATAGCAATACCTCTTGTCTCTTATTCTCATAAGCTGTTCCTTTCCCAAGTACTTTTCATTTCAACTATCAAAAGCCCTGCTAAACAGGATAGGACACATGTAAAAAAAAAAATGTTACATATACATTATTTCGACAGGACAATCCATGACATCCTCAAGGAACAGAGTAATCTGTAAATACAAGCAAGAAAAATATCTACTAGGGCTTTCCATAAATTTTGATGCTGCATCTTCAAAATATCTTTCCTTATTCTGATCTCTGAAATTCATTTGTGAACACACACTGTTAGAGTCAGAAAAAGAAAACTATAGTCAGTAAGTTCACATTCTTTCCCTTAAATGTAGCTTTAAGATTCTCAAAGGAAAATGTCACATTTATGACACTTGTCATATCCCAAAATATATAACTTATATGTAAGCATATGCCAAAACACCACAAGCTCTCATTCTACTTTGAAGAATCACTTCAATAAAGAAGGGACCAGCTACTTCACTGAAATCACACTTTAAGCTTATTTTCACAAATAAGAACTTCAATATGACCTGCCACTCTCAATGCTTTTCATTTCTCTGATTTTGGATTTAAGTTAGACCAGTGACAGGAGCAGTGTTAGAAGCAGTCAGCACAGCAGAACCATACCAGGAACTAGCCTAATGTCTTGATCCATTCATCCATTGAAAGTACAGCATGAAGAGCTTGTGTTAGCAAGGACACAAGAACCTTCTCCAGTGCTGCCCAAGAGCTGAGAAATCCAGCGTTAAGCCACAAGAGATTCATACTGGAAAGGTACTGTATTGTGGGACAGCAATTAGCAGCTGACTGTGAAAGAGAGGTGGGGATTTGGTAACCTCCCCACTGCCCTAATGAATGAAACTGCCCTCCCCCCGTCACAGACATGTTACCCAGGCTCCTAATGCAGCCTCACAAGATGTATTTCCTTGCCATTAGGATGATCTGCCCTTGAAGGAAAGCAAACATTATTGACACACTGACAAGGTGTCGCTTATTGCTACATACAGAAATAGTCCAGTTTCTGACACAATCTAAGTTGATTGCCTCTCACTCCTTCCCTCTAAGCAGGAAAAGGGGCTTTAGCCAGTTTTGAATTTTGCATAGCCTGGAAGGGCCCAGAGATACCATCCTTCAACACTGACACTGCTTGAAAGACATGGGAACATGTAAAGACTATCTTGAATCCAGTCCACCTTCATCACCAAATTTTAAAGCATTCCTTTGCCATACTACTTTACTTCACTCTACCTTTTCAACAGCATAATTATTATTTGATTGATGTAAAAATAAAACGCATCAAGCTTCAGTTTCCTCAGCAACAATCAGACATAAGTAATGGATCCTGAAAGGATCTACAGCAGAACTCCCCTGGTGTTACCACTTACTTCCCTTCATTGGCTTCTTCCCTTCCATAAGTAGGCAGATCATTTTGGTACACACTAGCATTAACTGTTTTCTTTTGACTGCTCTGCCTTCTCACCAACATGCTAACCAGCATCAACGAGCTCAGCATCAAAACCAATGCTGCTACAAATACACAAACTCAAATGTCTTTCCCAAGATACAATTAGGGGAGAAATAAGACACAATGACTTTTGAAAAGCTTAGTTCTGATGCATTCCCTGCAATGATCAACAACTTAAACTTACTTGTTTTAAAGTCACACTGAACTAGTCATGAGCAGGACCATAAAAGGGATTCAGATCCAATCCTCACACCACACAGACACCTCTTCCTTCCCCTCACCTTCTCCTTCCCTCACCCTTTTAACGGGGTGAAAAAACTGCACACTTCAATGCATTCCACTTGTTAAATGAAAAGGTTAATTATCCCCACCCCCAGCTTAAGACTTTAAATCATGCATCTGAAGTGATCTTACCTAGAAGAAACGTTAAGCAACTGCTACAGCAAAAGGTGGCACACGTGGAAAGAAATGTGCACTGAAAGAAATTATGCTCTCAAAGAAAAAAAACGTGAACCCTTTTATACTGAAAAGCTCTACACAGTGCTTATACCTGAAAAATTATTGAAATTACTGAAAAAAAACCCAAACAACTTTGCCCCCAAACACATTTTCCTTGCAGTCAGAACATGATTCCACTCACATCTTCTTGTATTTTGAATGAGTTCATCTTAAATAGCCATGAGGTTTCCCCACTCTGGTGAGGCAGAAAAGGAATTCAGCAGAAGTAAGCGGGCTTAGCAAGAATATGAAGCTGTTTACTCTATACGTAATAAAACAGCAGCTGAAGGAAATCTTTCCAGTTTTGACCTCAAGCTGGATGCACTGTTCAGACAGCACGCTGAAGTTTTTGTTTTACAGCGTAAGTCAACAAATCACCCAAAGCCATAGTGCTGTTTATCAATAATGTTCTCAATACATACTTTTTATTATCCCACACTATTGGAACTAAGAAACATTCAGAAACAAAGAAAAAAAATATACTTTTTACTATCAGGCTTTGCACAAATGAACAACAAAATACAACACTGCATAGAAGGAGACATTCTTTTCACATATATTTATTTCATCCACTCGGAAGATGTCCCTTTTCTTTCATCACCCGTTGCACAGACATTTATGGTTAAGAGCCACTGGTGCACAGAGACAACTGTTAACCTCAGTGACTGCCACACACGCACTTCCCAGAACCCAACAGCTGCACAAACTGATGAACTTCTTACACACGCTTAGTTGGCTCACAGGCTTGGAGCAAGGCCTGAGCCAAATTTCTTCATCGGGAGAGATACAGACCTACACAGTTTCTGCCCCAAAGAGCTTACAACCTAGCTAATCCTTTTTTTTTTTTTTTCTTTTTTTACTGCCAGACAAATTCAGGAGACAGGGAATGCCTGCTGTGTCTCAAGTTTCAGACTGATTAATGACAGAAAACCACTACAAAGGTCATACACCTGAAAATTAAAGAGATATGACAACATGAAGTGAAGAAAAAGCAATACCACAGCACTGCTGACTCCTAACCAACACAACTGAAGACACAACTCGCATCTGAATGTTACACATTACTACTTTTATAGTCCAGCCAGCCTCGGCGCCTATGCCAATAGCCGGCTCAGGTCAGACACTCTCTACCTAAGAGTTTTCCACACAAACTACGGAGAAAGGAGACGATATCCCGCACGTTCAGGGCAGGGCCTGCGGGAGCAGCAGCACAGAGAGCCCGGAGCCGCCCGGCCGCACAGCAAGGCACGAACCCACGGTGCCGGGGCAGGAAACCGCCCACGGGATGCTGCGGAGGAGGAAGGATGCCCGGGCAAAGAGGGCCATTTCTCTGTGGATACACCAGCCCAGAAGGGCAGCGGGGGCAGGCAGCCTCTCCCGGCTCCCACGCTGCTCCCTTCCCGTCTCAGCGCCGCAGGAAACGAGCCGGGTTTTAATGGACACAAGGGGGGATTCTTTCTCGGGAGACGCATCCGAGAAGCGACACCCCATCCCCCGCGAAGTCGGAAGCTTCTGGAAGTTGTGCACTTCGTTACAAGTATGCACGGCCACCACCACCTGCCGCCCGGCCCGGCCCCCGCCCCTCGCCCCCCCGCTGCCGCCGGGAGCCGCCGCGGCCCAGCCGAGCCCCCCGCCCGGGAACAGCCGCCAGCATCACCTTCATGCCGCGTCTCCCGGAGCACCGCCCGGCGGGGATGGAGGGAGGGCGGGCGGCCGGCGGCTGCGTGCCCGTCTCCCCCGGCGCTGGGGCTCCGGCTCCTCCTGCCCGATGTAAACACACACCGGCGGGCGGGGGGAGGCTGGGCCGGGGGGCAGCGCCATGGCAACCCGGCCGGAAGAGGAAGCGCGGGGGTCAGGGGCGCCATGTTGGCGGGGGGCGCGGGGCTGGTGGGGATGCTGAGGGAGGCTTGCGTTCGGCACCTTCCAGCGAAGCTGGGGCTCCGGGCAGCCTTCACCGAGACACCCCGCCAGCCAAAACCCCTGCCTGACATGGCAGCTGAAGTGCTTCACCTGTGGTAACATACTGGTCTCCTCCAATTTCCATTGTAAACTGAGGGGAATGCGGCGAAGGGAGATGAATTGGCTCAGCCGTAAGTCAAGCATGGAAGCAGCGTTTGTTTGGCCAAGACGAGGAGCCAGTTCTCTGGGCTCTGCCCTCGCTGCAGGCTTGTCGGCGTTCACAGACTCAAACAGAATCAATTAGGTTGGAAAATATCTATGAGATACCGAGTCTAATGTAAACACCCCCATGTCAACTAGACCATGGCACTAAATGCCAAGTCCAGTGTTCAGATAATGTCAAGGACAGTGAATCCGCAACCTCCCTGGTCAGTCCATTCCAGTGTCTAACCACTTCTACTTCTGAGAAGAAATTCCTCTAAATGTCCAGTCTAAACCTCTCCGGTGCAGCTTGAGACTATGTCCTGTTCTCCTGTCACTTGTTACCTGGGAGAAGATGCCGAACCCCAGCTGGCTACAGCCTCCTGGCAGGGAGTTGTAGAGCCTGAGCCTCCTTTTCCCCAGGTTAAACATCCCCATCTCGCTCAGCTGCTCCTCACAGGACGTGCGCTCCACATCCCTCAGGCGCTGGACAGTCGATCGTGGTCACAGGCTGGGTGACCAGGAGGGCGTGGGGCTTTGGAGCCCTCTCCCCCCGTTATCCCGTTATTAGAGTGTGTTCAGCCGATGGAGCATGGCTCCAGCCTGCAGGATAGGAGCTGTGCCCGTGCTGCTGCCTCATGCCAGGGCGTACAGTTTGGTGGCAAAGGTAAAAGAATCTGGAAATAATCTTCAGTGAGTAAATTTTTCTTTCTCGTGTATTGCTTTAAAACTATCAGGGAGCACAATCACACACATGGATAAGAGTGTGTTGTGCCAGTGGATGGTTTGGTGAAATAAGGGAAGCCAGACAAAACAAAACACAAAGAAGAGTGGTTTGAAGTAATGGTTCCTTAAAAAGGAAGAGAAAGCAACGTTAAGCAAACGATGGTGATTAAGAGTTCATTTTTCTCTGATTTAGTAGTATTCTACATATTATATTGAGTTAATATGTAGGAACATAATTACAAGTTGACAAATGTTTGAATCCAAAAGAGGAAAATCTGCTTTTGTTCCTTTTTTAAATTTCTTCACTAAGAAATGTTGCATTTTTTTCTCTAAAGAAGTGCCCTCAGCACCTATATATGTCTTCTAAAGCATTCTGCAATACAGTGGACCCTATTTAGTCAGAAACCGTAAAAGGAACAATTACATCACTTAAAGTCTAGGAATACCTTTTCTCAGTGCACAGGTAATTTTTTGTTTGTTTCATACTGTCATTTCTAATTGCAGAACCTCCTTGAAGACAAGCAGTACCATAAGACAGTTTCCATTTTTCAGTTAAATAGGAAACTCTTGACAGACATCAAACAAAGTAATTCCCTCACCTCACATGGGCTGGCAATTAGAGAGATTCCTTTCCTTTGCTTCTCACAACACATCCATGCCTTACATAATTGTCTGTATCACTTCTCAGAGGAAGTATTCTGCAGCCCTTTGCTGGCACAAACTCTGATAGCAATATTTATGATTTCTTATGCACATATAAACATACTTCAAGCATGTGAATCTTCTCAGAAGAGCAGTAGTGGAAGCCAGTGAATTCAGCAAAGGTTTCACATACCACACCAATTTCTACAGATAGGCACATATATGTGTGTGCATGTATTAGCACACCTACAATGTGTGTGTGAGATACTACTCTATGTATTAGATATATAAAACTAACTGTAATAATATAACCAAAATGTAAGTCCTTTCCTCAACACACATAAAAAATTTATGCGAAATTATCTTTTCAAAAGTATTAGTAGAATTAGATTATTTTAAAATTTTAATTGTGTCATGCAAATCCATATTTTGGTGAGTAGAAAGAAGGTCACATAAAGTTTATGTTGAGTTTAACATGTAAATTATAGCCTGATTAACAGTAAAACAATATTGCCTAAAGGTTAAAGGGTTAAAGAGAAAAATACCTTTTCCCTCATCCTGGTTAAGTGATTCATTCTAGTGAAGTTCAAAATGCAACTTTCTCCATTTAAAATACAGAATTTCAGGTAAGCATAAAATTATTTTTTCAGCAAGTTCCTAAGCCCATAAAATAAAATAGAGAGACTGAAGTGCAATCTTTAAAAAAGTTAACTTTAGCTTGTAATGTTTTCAATGTCTGCAGAACATTCAAAGAATCTTCCAGCTGAAAAATCAGAATATTCTAGATGATAGACAAATGATGGGTGAGGAGACGGGGCAAAGAATGCGAAATAGCAATTTGTTTACTTTATGCTAAGCACAGAAAGTACTTTATTCCTGAAACTATTTCAGCAGCTATCAAAATTATTATTTACTCTTATCCAAAAGGATTTCATCCATTTAATGCACTCCAGACCAGGTCTGGTGAGATTCACCTCAGAAGTGTGTCTCTGTTGAAGTAAAAAGGCTAATGTATATGCTTCCATAAACTCTACTGTTTGTAAATTAGAAGTGATGTCTTTTCATGCATAAATTCCCTTCCTAGCCTTCATGAAGGAGGGACCAATCTGGGAGATTTGCCTACCTAGAATTTTCAGTAAAAGCTGAGGATCTCAAACATCTTAACTAAAGCATTGTTCAGTTATAATTTTCTTCAAAGTGTTGAAGACAGTGAAAAAAAAAATCACCTTCAGATTTGGTCACAGTACATTCCTAAACAACTTCTTATAAGAAAGAGAAAGACTGTTTTATAAAAGTTACCATTCTTTATGTAGGGGCGAATGTGCAGGAGAGTGATATTCAGGGATATTTTTCTGTGTAGCCTAGAAAGTCCACTCCTCAGGTGTAGAACGACAAAACAGCTTCTCCCTATCACGTTTACTAACTTTAGGAGATGAGATTTCAGCACTTTTTGCCTATGCTGATAACCACACCCTGGCTCAGAGATAAGAACCCAATCAACAGTTGAGATCCTCAGTCACAGCCCTACAATACTAGAGTTTTCCCTTAGATGTATTTGAACATACTGGTATAAGTAATGATCGTTTTGAAGCATTTAGGTGGACAGAAACATTAAAACAGAGATAATTCATACCAGATTAGACTGCTGCAAGGTTCTGTTTCACCTGAATGCAGGTGATTTGCATCATAAAGCAGAATGGCCCTGCCTTGTTACCCTTGTTTACGTCCATGTTTTCATCCCTAATTACTTCAATCACATTCTTGCCCTGTGTGACATTTGAGCAGCCTTCACATTGCCTGCTGTTAGAAAGCATAATGCAGCAAAAAGAAATGCAAGTGCCAGGTGGAATAAGACAGGAAAACAATACACAGTAATAATTCATTGTAACAGGTGTACACAGTATGGTGGCAGTAGTTAGCTCATGTGTTAAAGGGTCCTACTAGAAAGGAAATTATTTCCAGACAATGAAGCTGCTGGTTAATAATGACTGGAGCTTTTACAAGTCCTTCAGACATCTCTGCTCCAGATTAAAAAAATTTCCCTTACCTTGAGAGAATAAATTTGCCATTGGCCCTTTCAAGCATCTCAAGAACACCCAACAAACAAATTAGCCACAACTTTGGAAAAACATAAGTGGCAGTTTTCCTCATGCTATATCTTGGTGAAGGACTCGTGTATTGAGAGACCTACTCTGACTGTATGTCTTACAGGCTTCTGGAGCTGTCAGTACAGCAGCATTTGATTCTCTCTTTCCTAACTTCATGGTTACAACATCCCTGCAAGGTAGGGGGGTACTTGGTGCATTGGTTAGCCAGATATTGGAGAGCATTCCAACTCCAGCAGAGAATTAATAAAATTCTCTCTGGGAATGAAGTTAACATTTCTGATGGCACAAAGGTAACTAAACCAAGGGAAGCTATACACCTACAGCAGTCAGTTACCTAAACACCATCCTACACTGGAATCTGAACAAGGTATCAGATGCCACAGAACACATTTGTGGCAGAGCAAGGAGCATCCTTAGCTGCCTGCATCCCGGACTGGTAACAGCCTAATTCAGGAACTGACTCCTTTTAAGGAGTTCCTATTCAATTTAAAACACCCTTAAATTCTAATGGTATAACAAGAAAAGCATAGACGATCTTGTGCTTTGGCTGTATCATTGGCTTCATAGCTTTAGAAAGGAGCATTCAGAGGTCCATAGGTTTCCACCTGCCCTCTCCTGTCAAAAGCCCATGGCACTCAAGTAGAAGAATTTGGCATGACAAAAGCTCACATGCAACAGGGAGATTTTTCCCTGTGCAGATTTCTGTGTTTCACATGGCATTTTAGCATCAGGTACAAGGTGTATGAGTATGTTTAAGAGCAAAAGAATGACTCAGTGTTGTTGCATGAAATAAAGATAAGCCAAAGCTTCCCGTTGGCAGTGGAGGGTCTTTTTATCAGGAAATAGGAGAGGTATCAAGAAAAGGAATGGAATCAAGTGTAGACAAGTAGCCAGCATATTCTTGAATGACTTTTTACATATTGCGTCACTTCATGTGCATAACATTGGGGTCATCCCCATGGAATGGAGGAGATTTTGATGTTTCTGTGATAAAATAATAATGTGTTATACTCCTCATGTATAAAGCAGATTTGGTGACCATATGTCCCTCTTATTAGGAAACTTCTTATCTAAAATCCATTTGAAATCTCTATTCAAGATCCTTCTGCACAGAGATATTTATCTATTACCTTATAGAGCTGTAATCAGTCTGCCTGCTTCTCTGAATGCAAATGCTTTTTGCTCAGTTGTGTAAAATCCTGAACTCCAAATATCATCTTGGCTTATTGTACCATTATTTTTGGTTCTTTGTTGTGTTTCTTTATAATTCTTTGAAAGACCGTTGTTAAATGAGGCAGCCTGTTTAATGCCTGTGACAGAGCCTCTCACAATCTGTTACATGACAAGAAAATAAATATACTGAAGCTGATGTGAGGAGTCACTGAACTATGGACATGGTCTGCTTGTTCTCAGAGCACCAAGAAAGAATTTCTGTTACATTATGGCAGGAGGTGTTTCATGAGGCTTACATTAAATGGACAAAGCACTTCCACCAACAGATGATGGCATCTCCTAGTGAGATTTTCTACAAAATGGGTTGAATAAAAAAAGGGCACATTGTTGGCAAGGGAAGAGTTCTTACAGCCTGTTTTTTCACCTTCATCACGCATATCCCTGCAAACACTAGGTAGAAAATGCTACAACCTGCGAGGATGGCATAAATTATAAAGTCACAAGAGCCATTATAGAAGCATAACTATAATGGTTGCACCTCCTGCTCATTAGATAATAGTTATAGGAGCATTCAGATGTTCAATGTAGGACTTCATCATTGAACTCATACAAAATTCTCACTAATTTCCATAGGGTTTGTCTTTTGCTTCAGTATGATAGGAATACATCAGATACCCTTTCTGTTTAATTCTCAAACTGGTCAAGAATTTTATTTTGCCTGAAGACAAAATTATTTTTAATTAGAATTCATGTTCTTTGAGAATGAAGAAGATACTAATTTTAGTTTAACTTAAATAGCTAAACATAAAGGTAGACAGCTTGTTCATATAGTATATGATTAACTTCAAATCGCTGAGAAAAATAAACTAACAAGATTTGAAATCACTTTATACCAAATAAACTGTGAAAGCATCTATGCTTATACGTTTCCAAAATTAAAATTCAAATGAGATTAATTGCAAAATCCAGCCTTTAAAGTGACTGAAAGCTGCATTTCATCAAAAGCCATGTGTTTGGCAATAAAAGCAGGTTTTGATAATTTTAATGAGAGGAAAAAAATGAAAATAAGCAAGTTTGAACTTTTGCATTCACTTAAACAAAGCTGCTGTATTTCATATGCCTTTAGTTATAGAGCATGAAGGCAATTTAATTTTTGTGTAGGCTTCAAAGTCTTGCAATAGAAAACCGTTTCTGCCAAAATGCCAGGATACATAACCGGATTCACATATGGGCTTCCCAGATTTCAGAAATTTTCAGATTCATTTTCATTTTGAACTCATGCCAAAGACTCAGAACTGTACAGACAGCAAATCTTTGCTAGTAGATTCTGCTGACATTTGGAATCACCAGTCATTTGTTCTCAGTGTGTCAGAACAAGGCTCTAGATAATAATTCACCCCTATCATGAACGATAAAATTCACATGGTGGTTCCTCTCTTTACAGAGTATTTTTGACCTGTTTAAGTATTTTTTTCCACCTACACAGACAGTAAAGTCTTTTACAGGAAGGAGACACTGACATGATAATGCTTGTAGAGTTACAGTGTTTCCTATAACCTGTGCTTCTGGCCAGCATCCTCTAATGAATGTATAATCCACTGTGTGATCTCCCCGCTCCAGGGTAAAGTTTCTTGTCAGTGTCAATAACAACAGGGATAAAAAATCAACTAGTTGCCTTCAAGCCCACAATCTGCAATCCAGAAAGAATACTAGTGGCACCGAACTGAAATACACTTTTATTCCACCATAAATTGCACCTCACAGTGTTAAGACTTAACAAAATATTGACTTGGTTAACCTTCTGCTGAGTTTCTGTGTTCCTTTTGAGTAAGTGGAACTTTTCTTTCCCCTATTATTTTAGAGATGAGAGATTAACATCAGTGGCTTATTTCTGTGCTGGGCACTGGGTGAACTTACGTAAGATCTACAGGTGTACTTTGGGCTATAATTGAGTCCAGATATGCTTGTCCACTGCAGCTTTAGCCAAGTGTCTCTGTCCTGCCCTCGCACTCCCTCTCGCAGGTCATCTTTCCAACCTGACCACTGATCCACAAAGCATCCACTGCCTTGTGTTAGATCCATATTAATATTCCAACACACCCTCTGCAATAGTGACAGTGTTGTTGAACTGCCTAGTGAAACAGGCAGAGACCATCTACCTGGGAATCCTGAGTAAATAGAAAAATGACAGTGGCATCACATTGACACAGTAACTGCCAGAGATGCTTCACTCATCACACAGGCACACTTTGTGTAGCTTTTAATACTACCCACATTCAACACCTTCTGCTCAAAACAAGTTTCCACCAAGAGCAGCTGACAATACACATTAATATTGACGGGAAAGTCTAATCACTAGGCAAAAAAAAAATTCTGAAAAAAACCCCCAGACAGCATCGACAGAGACAGGCCTGTGTTCAAGCTGCCTATCATGTCAGGCTAGGGCAGATTCAGCACCTGGTATGGTGTCTAGGGTGTTGAACACTTCAAACCAACTATTTGTAATCCCAGAATGACTGGAAGTAAACAAAGAATAGGGTTACATGTTCCCTTATTTGGTGTAATATGCAATCCGTGTGTAGTTTTTGCAGTTTACAGTCAACACAGATATTGCAAGCTGCCAGAGGTGGCTGACTCTCTTGTTATAGATTAGGTTTAGAGGCAGTCCCAGTCTTTGGATGATAAATGAACTCTAGAGAACTGTCTTTCATTCTGTAGGTGCTGGTCTCACTTTAGTAAGAACAGAGGCTCCCAGATAATTACTTGAAGCAAAAGCTGCATGAAGGAGGGAATAATTTGCCATTAATTAAACCATGCACTGGGGATGCTGCATGAATAGGAATGATGGGGGCACACATATTAAAAAAATGCCCAACAGTACATCGGTCAAAGGATGCACGCTCTTGTATTCCTGAGTATTTAATTGAACTTGCACACAAAGTGGGTGACAACAATGCTTCAGAGCTAATGATATAATACATAACCATCATTTTGACAGGAATCCAGTTCCATCTCAGACCCAACTCACAGCTGTGGATTAGAGAGGGTGGGGGAGGGAGATTCATATCTTGGCTTCACCACAAAACCCCACAAGCAGTATTTTTCACAGACTGTTTAAATGCTTGTTACAGATTTCATACACTTAAAAAACCCCTTGCAAATATTTGTTAGTGTTTGTGTGCTTAGGTGCTTGCAAGAGACACTGCCCCTATGCAAGACTCTGTGCTTCTGTATTTACGCACTTATGCTCTTATGCCTGCATGTGGGGATTAGCATGTACAGTCAATCCTTTTTCTGAGCCTAGTGAAATGTGGTAGGACCATTACTGCCAAGAAAGGGAACTTTCATCTCCTTCATACTATTCTCCACTAATGGGCTGTGCCTTGATAATTATAGCTCTAAAAGGAAAAATATTGACCTGGGTTTGCATACTGTAAAGCTACCATGAAGATAGGATACTAGCATTGCCCTGATGATAAAAGCACAGGCACGTTATATGGATTCTAGTTATTCCAGTAACTGTTGAAAAATATATGAGCTATTTAAAAAACAGAATGCTAAAAGTCTCAGTTCTCCACTGCAGCCAGGGAAAGTGCTACGGTTGCATAGCAGAACTGAAAAAAATGCTGTGGCAATCCCACAGCTGTCAGAAAGCACAGGTTCAGATACAGCAGACTCAGATTGTATCACCTTATTTTTCTCTTCCTCCTTTCCCTGCTTTAATTTTTGTTCATGAGGTATCTGGTTCTTCAGCTGAGAGAGACAGCAATGTACCCTTATATAGTAGTTTCAGCCCCTTTTAAGTCTCCAGGAGAAAGACAGTGACGAAACAATTTTTTTTTCCTTGTAGAACACTGGGATCTAAAATATCTGACTTAAATATCAACCAGCATTGAGGTACTGCAGCAGGTTCTCAGATTTCCCTGTTCCATTATTTCCCCTACACACTTTATCTATTTCACTAATAAAAAGAGACTTGTTCATAAACATTCATAAATCACTTGTTCATAAACATCAGAGAGGCAAGACAGAGGAAGTTAACATGGATAAAAAAACTAGAGAGAATGATGCCTCTCCAGGAATCCCCCCAACCTGTTAGGAAATCAGGAAATAGCAGTTGTGCGTGTTGAATCCAGTGTGACTCAGGAATGCATATGAAGATCTTTTTCTGTACCAGCATAGGCTGTAGGCTGCCTGCATGACATGGCTCCAGCATGGAAACTGCTCTTGAATGGCTCAAAATGCAGTCAAAAAGCCACAGTTTGGAGATTTCCAAAATAATGCAACTCTAAATATTTGAATTGCTGCTATTCTCAAATCCCAGCAATACAATAAACCAAACTCAGTCAAACTGCTACATCTCTAACTCTTTAGAGTCTCCAGTGGCCTTGAAGGGTCCTTGTAGCCTTTTACTCATACAAGCTCACAGCATGAGGCATCCACAGTGTTTCTTTTGTGCTGACAAACATCACTTCACATACTGTATTTTGACTCAGAATTTTCAGTACTAAAATGTTAATAATTTAGCCACTTGCAAAGGTGGCACAAGCCTCTCACATCACATGGCAAAAGACCCAGTTCCTGCTGTTAGCTACATGCTGTCCTGGGCCACAGGAACTACTACATGCAGCCCCTGGGATTCGTGAGTAAGTATAAAGAGATTAAACACAGAAACACTGACTCTAACCAAGTTTCCACTGTATGAAGCCAGGAAATTACTCCAATGCTTTTCTAAAGCTAAATCCATTAACTCTGTGAAAGCCACAGGTATTGAGCACGTCAGAGAACTAGCACCTATTTCCATTTCTTAATGTGGCTGAAGGTACTTCTCTTTAGCAGTCAGCTTTGAAAACCTGACCTTAATTTCTGTGTAGAAATGAGGTAATAGCACCCTGCTGCTTTGTAAGTGCTTACAAGAGAATGCTTGAAAACTGGAAGCTCTGTTCCTTTGCCAAATATTGCTCATCAGGAATATGTTGCAATCCACATTGAGAGTGAAGACATGGGACTCTTAGTCCTCAGTCTACTGCTGAGAGATCCTGGATATGCTTTTTCAGGAGTCAGCATCAGAATTTCTTTATTGATGACATGCAGCTTCTCACCCCATTTTTCAGTGTAATATTTTAGTATATTTTCAAAATAATTTGAATGAGACATGCTAAGAAAGTTTTGAACATTATTATCTGCTTGTACATTTTTCTTGACTTTTTGTAGCCTAGCAGTGTAGTCCCAAAACATGTGTTGTCCCTACAAACACTCAGAGAAACTGAACCTATTCTATTTCTGAAGTATCACCCTGACAGATTTATGAAAGCAATGTTTGTTTTCTCCCAGGTGCTCAATGCTTACCTATTAAGAAATTTTATCTGAAAGTAATCTCTTGTGTATTGAACCAGTTTTGTTTCTTGCCCTGAAAGTTGATGTAGAAATGCATAAATATATGTGTATATATATATATATTTCTGTGTTTTTATAAAGTCCAAATTCTGGTTGCAGAGGAAGCCCTGAAAAATACACACTTTTAATGTAAACCTTTCGAAAGATTCCAAGAAAGCAAAGAAGTTAGACAAAAAGAGCAACTAAAAGAACAAAAACTTGAAAATGGCAAGAAAATACCATTATCTGAGATGGAAATAAGATGTGTACTAGAGATTGTAAAAATATAACAATCATGCTTAGACACAGGGAGCTGGAGAAATAAAGAATTGAAGAGCTGAATGGTGAAAATAAAAAGCAGTATAAATTCTGACAAGCGGCAACATATAACATGGGTTAAAAGAGAATTTAAAGAAAAAAACAACAAAAACCTATCAAAGTTGATGGAATCAGTAGATAAGCAAGTAGTAAAGGAGGAGATTAGGTTACTTCAGCGAAGCTGTGCATCCCTTAGGTTGATGTGCTACAGAGCAGAACAAGGGTGTTCCTGATAAAACATTCCTTACTGGAGTTGATCTGAGGAAATCTTAGGTTTAGGAAGAATGTCTCAGAGAAAATATCACTGCTGACAAGAAAGGGTTTTAGCACAAATCAGTACAGTAAATAGTAACAACTTGCTAGGAGCAGATGATGCTCACCCTGGAGTCCAGAGGCAGCTCACATATAAAACTGCTCAGCTGCTAGTGAGCTCAGTAAGTGCTGCTTAAATCACCACAGTGCCAGAGCTACAGGAAAGTGCAATCAAACTCTCAAAAAGATCCAGGATGAGCGATTGTATTTCTTCTACACCCACAGTTAGAAGAAATATGTAATAGGCGTGGAAGTGGTACACTCAGGGACAAATATCCTGTATTAGAGCTAAATCAATGTAGCTTTCCCAGAGCCTGCAATACAGTCTCCTAGAAGAGGTCTCTGAAGAAGCCCAGGATGATCCAGTGGATACAGTTATCTAAGCTGTGTTCACTGGACAGCCCACGCTGTCGTATGGGAAGTGTGGAAGGCTATTGGAGAGGGCCAACAGACCTTAATGGCTCCTGACTGGGCTCACCTGGAGCCTTTTTCCGCAGCCTCTGGCCTTTGGCCCAGGGCTCCATTTAGGCTCTGCTCTTGGCCTTTGCCTCCTGTTTGGGCTGTGTCATGGGCACACATTCTTTGGTCTAGTCTTGGTCTCTCTCCTGGACCTTGGATCTATGTTGTGTCTTGTCTTTAGTCTTGTCTGTGTCTTTAGCTTCTAGATGCAATTCAACACCACATCAAACAGGCTGTGCAGAGCTACTGAGAGATTCCTGCAGCTACAGCTCCTAGGGAGTCCCCCTTATGGAGTAACCCTTTTCTGGCTGCTCCCTTCTGGCCCATTTGTCTTGGTTCTCTTTCAAGGCAAGCCAGGAAGGGGGTAAATGACCTATGCTGTGTAGTTGAAGTGGAGCTATGACAGAGCTGGAGGAGTATTTGGGTCCTGCAGTAAAAGCTTTCTGAAAGCTCCTAGGAGGACTCATCAATAAAACAAATCTTGAGATTTAAGAATCTTTTAGAGAAAATGGTGCATGTAAATGGCCCATTTTCCTAATAGGCCATCAAAGCACCTCAGAAACATATTGTGACATTGGTATGTATAATCTGTAAGTATCTGGAGGAGGTGCGTTCTGCAGTCACAAGCTGCAGAAGCTAAACCAAAGTTTTGATATGGTTTGGGTTAAAACTGATTAATCCCTTCTCAGCACAGCTTACAGGACAGACTCTTCATGCCTGTAAGCATTTTCTGCAAGAAACAGTTAGTGGTCTCTGCTGAGACAGGGATCAAAGGAGTGAACAGGTTGAGTGGTGAGGAGGCATTCCTGACTGTTTCTGGAAATGTGCCCCACTTGCACAAATGGCAAACCACTAGAGAGCAGCATTAAATCAGGACTTCTATTGTGTGTCTGAACATAAAATAATGCCTTACTGTTACGTTTGCAGTTGGATACTGGTTTCAGACCAGGTTTTACCAGAACCAGGGAAGCTATAGACCGGTCAGTCCCATCTGGCTCAGTCCTTGGGTGCATAGATACTCAAATACTGATAGAAACCTTTGTAGCTTATCTCCAGGAACCCAGCTTTACCCATGCATCAAGTTCAAAAGCTATAATAAAGTTCTCTTCAGCCTACAGCTACTGCAAATCAGAGAAAACTGACTTTGTTGTAAATGCTTCAGCTGATTCTTGTCTCTAGCCATCATCTGGGGTTAAGGCTCACTGACACCTGGAGTTATCTCCAGCGCAGAGTCTTTGGACTTGTTCCTCTCCTTTCTAGCATTATGATATCATTCTGACACTGGAAAGGTAAAAGATAAGTGGTGGTAAGATAGCAGGGATCACACTACTGCGGGAGGTCGAGGAGGAACAGAGTCCACACACAAGTTGGTTTGAAGCTAAGTTCAACATAGTGCAGTATTGACACTGGGGATTTTCTTCCTTTTAAAAAATAAATCTTTCTTTTAAATAAAAACATGCCTAAAATGTGTAAATATGTCAATATATGCAGTGGGATAAAATGCTATAACATACACCTCAATTGATAAATTGTATTAAAACTAGCATTCAAGTGTTTATGTATCAAATGCATGCTTTGCTCAATAGTAACCTTTCCTATGAAAGGGTTGCTTTTGCTGCTTGGTAACTGCAAGAAAGTAAGGACCAGGGACCAGAATTACAAAATCTTATTTTTGTGATTTTGACCTTTTCTGCAAAAGCCAAAACACTTTTGCACTTGATCAAGGTCAATGATTTTAATTATTCTAAACTGATTAACTGACTGGCAACTTAAAAGCAGGAAAGCTCATTTTCTTCTCTCAATCAGTTAATGAGGCATGCATAATCCTAGCATCCTGAAAAACACAGTATCTGTAAACAGTTAACTCTTAAAAAGCATAATTTTAAACACAAAGGAAGTTTTGTGTATGTTTTTGTTGTTTAACTCTTTTCAGCCTGTTATACTTTGATTTAATGGCTACAAAGTTATTTTAAAATGCTCTTCAGCAGAATCTGACTTCTGCCTAAATGCAGAGTGGCTCAAAAGAGCCTTAAAAATAATTATGTAGTAAGTGCAATGCTTTCTATTATTGTTACTTTAAAAATTAGGATGTTTAATGTAGTAAGAACAGTTGGCATGTTTAAACGTGTCGAGATATCTGTGAATCCTCCTGAAAAGTAATAAGCTTCCTCAGGTGAACACACAGTTGAGTTATGCCAACGGTTTGTTCACCAGAAATTGCTTGCATAACCTTTGAGTGAATAGCTGAGGAACTGAGCTTTAGAATGACATTCCACTGGATCCTTAGACAATCACACAGCCATTCACTCTCCCGAATTTTGTTTCCCTTGAGGTTCATTCACTCTAATGCTTTAGCCAGAGAAAATGCCTCTGTACTTTCTCATAGTAGAAAAAACATGGGACCTGCTATACTTATTGCTTGTGATTATGCCTATTACTGATACAGAACTAGGGAAAAACTCTGTACTTAAACACTTATAGGTGGTTGGTTTTTCCTACTTTGTAATTTAATATTTTGCTAAGAGCTATTTGGATTACATGGTGAAAGAAGTGCCCATTCTCTGTCGTGGAATAAAGGTAAAAATAAGTAAGCATCACTAAAAATGTGACAAACATCATATTAAAATTTCTAACAAATAGCATTAAAATTTCTAACAAATAGTGATGAAATATGTGGCAGATCAAGGAGAGTGTGGCTAAGAATGAGAAATGTCAAATGCAATGTAAGAAAAGGCATATGAGAGAAGTAAAGCAAGTTACAGTTGTGCAGGCAAATTATTTGGATAGATAATGTAACCAAGACCTGAACATTATCCTGCTAGAATATAAAATTAGATAATGTAGACAAGCAGCATCAAAAAGGAGATTTGCATCTGTGAGAGAACTCCTGATAATATGTTATCAGGTGATATGAGACTTTGGTCTATAAATTAGCCTTGAAAAATATCCAGTTATTTCTGGCAGTCAGGAAAGCTAATTAAACCATGGGATAAATCTCTTGATTTGAGGGTTTTTTTCTCATGGAATGGATATGCAAAACTGTGTGGCAGAACTTCAAAGGGCCCTCCCATCCCTCCTTGCTGCACACCTGGAGTGACCCAGCTCCAGGCTCTGCACAGTGATCTGCTCTTGTTCTCTTGCTTTTATTGCTTAGTAACTTCTGCTCTTTCCCCTGTCATTTTGTGATATACAGCAGCAGAAATATGCTCCTGTGACTCCTTCTGTCACTCTTTTGAGCCTGATCTTGAATAGACACAGAGATTGCTTGGAACTGTACTGGAGGAGCTCTGGTTAATGATATAAGAGACTAATGAGGACTTCTGAAGTTCATCCTCTGATCAGCCAAAGGAAAAAGTGTCCTTTATGTCTGCACCTCATTACTGCAGTATAATCTACATGGAAATGACAACTGTAGATAAATTGTGGAAATCACAGAAATGTTCACAGAATATTTTAGAAATCACAGAATTCACAGAATATTTTAGAAAGTTGAGGAGCAAATTGTTAGTAGGGTAAAATGAAATTATTTGTAGCAAAGCTTTACATTATATCAGCTAAAATTTTCCTAGCAAAGTACTTCTTAAAAACAATGGACCAGCCCATATATCTCTCTGGGAAGGCACTTGGCATCTTGATTTGCTGTGAACTACATAGGTTCCTCAGAATTTTGTCTTTGCAGGAATTTTTAAAGGTTTTCTTGCTTGTTTCTTAAAGATCTGATACAGAAAATCTTTTGGATTTTCTCTAGCTCCTCAGTATTTGTGCAGGGGCTGAAGCTGAGAGGAGATAGCAGGATCTGCCTGCCTATGGTGGTGTTTGTGTGGCTTTAGCATGAATATTCCAAATCTGTGGCTTACTCTTACAGTGCAAGTTTTCTAGGATTTAGCCTGCTTTTCTAGTCTTGTTTCTATTCATGTACATCAAAGGAAGGAGGCTTCCCAGAAGGTGGAAAGCCAAAAAACCTCTGTGAGCTGGTGGTTTTAAGTATTTGTAGACTCCAGAAAGACACACCATTTCTGTCAGCAATGATTATATTTCAAGATGTTGGTAAAACAATTTCTGTCCACAATCAGATTCATCTCTGCCTCCAACAGACTTCTAGTGTTCCTGGCCAGAAATGCCTGGCTGAGAGTTGTGCACAGAGTGGACAGGCAGATAGACTGGTTCTGCAGAGCAGGGTGTCTCCTGGCAGCAAGCTAAGGAGTTACTATTACAGGTAGTCAATGTGGATGGATCAAAGAGTTCCTTGAGATGGAGTTTTGCTGTAAACAGACTGCTGCCGGATATCCTGTCCCTTGGTCAGCAGTGAGGGGACCTGCAGCAGCTCATGGGTTCTTCTTAGAATTAAAGATGAGTCACTTTAAGGTTACTGAATTTTCTTTCCTATTGCTCCACTTCCTCTGTTTTCTAAAGATAAATAAGAAATGAGAGCCTGGAAATTCTCTTGAGAGGTCCTGCAGCTTGTTTGTTTTGTGAAAATACTTCTTGTTATCTAATTTTGTTGCGCTTGCTAACAACAGCAGCAGCTTTCCCATAAAACTTACCCCAGATAAACTAATCACAATTGGGAGAACTGAGCTGCAGAGCAGAGAAGATCATCTTGGAAATTTGAAGATGAAATACTTTCTTCTGCCAACTCATTTAGCATTTCTCTGTAGCTTTGCACTAAGTAAACCTGTCCAGGTGTGTCCCTGCTCTGAGATGTTGAGAATTTACATTGTTGCTGCTGAGTTGCTCTATCTTAAAATTAATTAAAAACTCTTACTGCTGTGAGTCTACTTGATAGAAGTTTTCTGCTATGGAGATGAGCATGTACTAAAATATATGCACTTTTTTTTTCCAGATAGCTACAAGAAAGAATGACTTAGGTGAGTTTGATTGTAATTATTATATAAATAACTACAGGTTTTGGTGGAGCTGCATCTGTATACATCAATATAATTATTTGGTATATTTTTCTCTTTGAAGGTTTTTTTCAGCCTCAGTGGAAGGCAATTCACAGAACTCAAATGTGTTTTAAAGTCACATTCAGTGTGATTTTTTATGCTGTTGCGATAAAGAAATTAAGAAGAATTATTGAGCAATTGCTACATGAAATGTTCTTTTCCATATGTAGCCCCAGCAAATCAGAATATTTTTCACTTTGTTTTCTTTCCTGTGTGATATATGGCACTTTCCTGTCTGCTATACCCAAGACTGTTGTAATTTTTTCCCCCTAATAACTGATAGGTTTTGTCTGTGAGAAATGTATTCCAAGTATTTTGGAGAATTTTAGAACTGAGGAGCATGTCACAATGTCTTATGTAAAATTAAAAGTTAACCTGGAAATTAATAGCTTGCATATAATTCAATATGCATGATAAAAATAATAATTTCTTTTGTATGATTAATCCTATTTTTATAGAGGTCAGTTACAATTTTTCTCTAATTCCACAAGCTCTAATGAAGAGAACAATGACTTATAATACATAACATTCCCCTCTGAAAGCTCACAAAGCTTCTTAAGCTAAAATTTATTTTGCCATGACCTTGATTACAGCTGCATTATGACAGTTATATTAATATTAAACTTTTCTTTCCAGGAAGCAAGGCAGACCTAACCAGTCTTAGCATACTAATCTTTCCTCACATTATTAGGAAATGAACTTCAGTGAAAGAAATTTCCAAAGATACAAAACCTTGGTTAGTGTGTACCTCTCGTCTCCCTCTCTGCACATGTAATTGCCTTCCCAGTGCCTTGGATGTTCTTTGTTTTCTGCCTCTGCCAGGTAATGAAATAGCTGTGTATGAAGGAGACATCCTCTTGAGAAGAGGGCGACGCAGTGCAATTAACTGTGAGAGTTGTTTATGGCCCAAGTCACCAGATGGACTGGTCAAGGTTCCAGTTAACATCTCTTCTGATTTCTGTGAGTGTATGCAAATGGATGCTCTAAAGTTAGCCTGGATTTTCAAGTCCCTATATTCCCTGTTATTTTATGTTTCTGTGGCATGCACCTAAAGCAAGCTTTGCACAAGTGAGAATTTATTGACACATCCCTTTTGCTATCCTATTAGTCCTATGGAAGTTTGGCTAAGACTCCAAACAGATCACACTGAAATATGTGGTTACTTGGGCGATAGTCAGATAATTAATTGTAATTTCAAATATTAGCTTGCTCCTGCTAGCTACAATGCACTTTGATATTTAGCAAGTACAGTAGAAGAAACATATTTTGTTCACACTCTGAATGTATTTTTATGAAAATTACCACTAGAAATGGGTTTTTGAACTCTGTAATAATTTTCTTTCAAATCTTTCATAGAAATATTCCCACACTAAAACACCTGTAGAGGCAAAAATGGAGGAAAAATCCTTGGTGGTATTTTTTCCTTTGTTGATTCCCTCTAGCCAGGCAATAGCTCTGTCCTGTGGAAAAGGCTGCAGGAGTGAATTCCATACAGACCCTTCTTCAGAGATCTTACCTTGAGAGAAAAGGGCATGGAAGTGAAATAAGGCCTTTGCTTGATTCCTGTTCCTCAGGGAAAGGAACTGAGGAAAGCCCAATCTCTGTGTTATCTAGGCTGCTTCTCTGGCCATGTGCTTCAGAACTACAGTATATATTCGTTTGGTTAGGTGAGGGTTATTCCCTCTATCTCCCTCTCTCCAAAGTTTAAATATTAGGAAATCGAGATACACATCAGTGTAGATGATTCATAACTGAGGAAGCCAATTTAGACCAAAATGTTCCACAGTAGATAAACACTCTGATCTTTATTTGGTACCTGAATAGAAACACTGCGTTCTTCAGAGCCTTGGCTGTCTTGCATGATTCCAAGGGGGCTGCGGCAGGCATTTGTTCTTTCTGATAAACAAAATCGGGTTTTGGTGCTTGGCTACAATCAGGCTTATTTGGGATACTTTGATCCAACTATTTATATCTGAAACTGTCTCATTTCTTCTGTTCTGTCCAATGGAAGGAATAATGCCAATATTTTGCCTTCCATCAGCTGTCTCCTAAATAAATAATATGCATATGGAATAGCTGTAATTTTTATGCTTCCCCTTAAAAGTCCAATCAGTTTGAAGATCTCTGAAAGTTTTGTGCCCTTTTTTTACAATACTTTTATGATAAAGAGCTAATCAGTTTTGTGAAGTTTCAAAGGAATACACCCCATCAATGCACCTCGGTTTTGATTAACCAAGGAAGATTTCTCCTGGCTCCCTTCTCTTTCTAGCAATAGTAGAGAGGTCTTGGATTGCTGATGCTTTGCAAGAGATCTCCACACTGACCTGTGTGCAATTTGTAAATCGTACTACAGAAACAGACTACGTGTATGTTGAACGTGGGCAGAGGTAAGCTCCCTGTATCCTGAGAGTGGCAGCACTCAAAAGGTCTTTCAGATTCTCTTCTGGTTTGCTTTGGATTTAAGTAATTGCTTTTTTTTTTTTTTTTTTTTTTTAACCTAGCAGTAAAAATTCAGAGAGTAGGTGCAATTTTGAATTTTTCTTTAGGTATGCCGGCAGTTACATCAGTTAAGAGGCTGCAGGAATAAACATGTGTGTGGATTTAAAGATAATGAGGTGTAATTCAAAATGAGACATTTTTCTTAATTGTAAAAATTTAAATAAGTATAATTGTTTCAGGTTCTTTGCTTAACTACTTATACTGCTTCTTCTTAGTTTGATAGTCATTTTACTGGTTTAAAATTTGCTATCGTCATTTCAAAGGCTTCATTTCCCCTCCACCATGTTATTTGGCAGCTTTTAGAAGTCTAGACAGCTCATGCCAGTGACTAGTTGCATGTCCCCTTCTGTGGCTGCATATCTTGAGAACCTTGGTGACATAATCAATATATCTATACATTTGTATTTGCTAAATCTGATCATTTTATTGATTGCTTATTCTTAGCTGCTGGTCTTACTTTGGAAAGATTGGAGGACGTCAAGCAGTAGGCCTGGTAAAAAATGGTTGCATGGATAAAGGAGCAATTCAGCATGAAATGAACCATGCACTGGGTTTCATCCACGAACAGGCACGGAGTGATCGGGACAGGTTTGTCAAGATCATGTGGGAACACATAATGGCAGGTATGTCCACTAAATCTTAAGAAAAGATATATACTTCCAGAAAAAGGAGAATGTTTCTCTTGTGAACAACAATGCAAGTAAGAGTCATGATTAATGCTGGTTGAATTGCAGCAGCAGCAGCACATTCAGTGTGATGGAATTTCTTGTTCAGTGTTTGCACGAGGGAATTTCTGTAGCTACACCTACGCTAGTGTGGCAGATGCAGCCTAAAAGTAACTCTGTGTTCTTATTTTGATTGCCATCTTGAGCCCAGACCCCAAAATACGAAGATCATCAAGAATGCAAAGTGTTGTTGCAAAGACTTGGCCAGGAGGCGAGACTATGGGACCCTTAACTGAGGGGGGATGAAGTGTGACATTTGAGGTCATGTTAAGGAATCACTCAGCAACTCTATCCTGGGAAAGCCATGGAGATGGGGAAGGCAGCCAGTTGGCATCATGGCACTGGCAGTGAGTGAAATGCATATATCCTAAAATGTGTATGAACAAGGGACTCAGTGTGGAGACATTGGAAACATGCAACCATTAGCATTTACAAAATTCTGGGACCTGGCTTAACGTGAGAGGAAGGACTGCAATTACTTCCTGCTTGTGGACAGGACCATATACACTGCCAGGAAAAGAAGGAGCCATGGGGAGCGATCAGGATTGGTAATTCTGTAGAGGAAAAACAAGTGGATATTTTTAATGGAAAGGAATGCAGAATGAATAGTTTGGGCATGTGCCCATGATTTGTGTGCTGGGAACATGGGCTTATATATAAGAGCTCCAGGCTGTGAGGAGGAAACAGTAAAGAGAATGGCAACAGATCCAAGGCAAAGTGAGAAAGTGGTACATAAAAGGGAAATACCAAAAGCAAGTATGCAGGGAATTGCTTGTCTGACAGCTGTTAGAGAGCTGGGCAACCCATAACAATTGTAAAAATACAATAGTCTATTTGGTTCATTAGAGAAAATAATAGTAAATGAGCCCGAACAATTGGATACTAAATTCTATTAAGTCTCTTCAACAAATAAGATATTCAGCTCCTCAATATCATGCACAGCTGAAAATATATCCATCTTTATCTCCAGATGGAACTTGATTGTTTTTATTGCAAATTCCTAACACACTGTTCTCCAAACTTTCTTCAGCTATTCCCGTGATATCCCAAGTAAATTCCATTTGTGTTGTTCCTTATTGAGGTTTCAGCTCTAGCATTAAGGTGTAATTTTGCTGTGAGTTATTTGCCATTGTACAAAAAGGGTGTCCATTGTTTGAAATGTCAGCAAATGATGTGCTAGGAAAGAGTTGAAAACATGACGTTACATATACTAAGCACACATAATCTTACTCTGGTTTTGCAAAGGGAACTCCACAGGTTCAGGTATCATAATTTCTGAAGGATACAGATGTAACCAAGCTCTGATTTGGGCACAGTATCAAAATGATAAATGAGGGAGAAGAGGTCAATGCTATGCAGAAGCAAATGAGGTATTTTAAGTGTTCACTATGGGTGGAAAATGAGACAACTGGTGTGACAAGGTAATTAGAATGCAGAGTGTGCAGCTCAAGCACTGCAGGGAAGAAGTGCAAAGATATGCAGTGGAAAGGAAATGAAGAAACTGTTATGTTCATGAGGATTGTTAATATACATGTCATGTAAAAACATGCTGCTGTTAACAGTGCTGATGGCAGAGCTCTTGCTGAACCCTGGTGGTGCAGAACTAGACCTCAAGACCTTTTCTGGCATCCCAGCTCTCTCACGCAAGCTGTTTTTCTCCTGCCAGGACTTTCATATTGTGGATGTTTTCTGGATTTTGTTTTTATCCAGCAATTTACCTTGGAAGCCATCCTACTTCTTTGTTTTGACAACATGTAGCCTGATCAGTTGCTGTCCACTTAGCTACTTGAAACTCAGCTTGTTTTTCCCAAACTTTTGGGAAAAAAATACTCAGAGTCTTCAGCCACAGTTTCCTTTTCAGCTCTTCTGAGTCATTGCACTTATATTCTGGCAGAGGTAGATTTTTTTTTTTTTTTTTAGAGTGGAAAAGAGGGGGTAAGTCCCCAAATGTGTGCACATCTAGACAGCCAGATCTCTTTGGCATGTGATGAGGTAGGTAGTAGTTTGCTGGCAGCACCTCAGTCCAGCCAGGATGCTGTTACTTTTTCTTTATTTAGCAAACCAATTCAGCAAAGCACTTCTGTGCCAAACAGTAGCCATATGCTTCAATGTTTCACCATGTTTGAACTGTGTTCTCTGTTCATCACCTCAAGAAAAGCTGCACATTTGCTGATAATTCCTTCTGAAGTCAGTATAGCAGATAAGAGGGACTGAGATTAAAACAGAGGAAGGCCAATGCTGTTGAGAAACGGTTTAAGCCTTAACTGCGTTTTGGAGCTATGAAAAGCTCCAAATTCATGTTTATCTCAAAATTTTCTGTTAGGTGGTATTTAGAATTTTCTTTTTGCATCTCTTAGCCCTCAGCCCAGGACCAATGCTGAAGGACATTACTGGCTGAGACTTGCTCTGGTTGCAAGCCTCCAGCAGAGCTGTGTGGACTTTGAGGATGTCCAACTCTGAACTCTTGTCCAGATGGTCTGTGGTTTACAAACCACGTTTGTAGTTACAATAATGAAGGCACAGAACTGGAAAGGAGTGTTTGGAGGTTAGGTCTTTAGTCCTAATGCTAGGCTGACTGTATTCAGCTCCCTCCTCTCTGAAAGTGCTTGTTTGTCTGTCTTACCATGGACAAGAGACCCAGGATGTAATTCATTTTCATAATCTCCAGTTAGTGACAAAAAGAGGTACTTTCTTCAGATGAAACTCCCTCCAACTGTGTCTCTCTTTCTTTCCCTCTCCTCTGACTATCCTGGAAGCCTTGAGGAATATATTCCGTGGCTAACTTTGGGAAATAAAGCTAGGTGATATGAAATCGTCTCTGCCCCAGTCCCTGGGTCACAGCCCTGTATCAGTGTAACACTTTCTTATCTCATACTGGCTTTTTAAGTCTAAACAGATGAACAGTGATGAGATGCTCAGCAGCTATTCTGACAATTTATTTTTCTGCTTCATATGACTCATATCACTTCACTGTAGTCACTACTGATGGGTTTGAGCAGAGACAAAGCCAAAATATGGCTGGTAGCATGGACTCTGGGGCAAGGAACAGGTAAAATTTATCCCTTTCTTTTATGGTCTTATAACCCTGTGGTGGAAGGACTCAGCAAGACATCACCCATGCATAGCTCTGAATTTTTGATCTAGATGGTCAGACAGATTTTCCTTTTAAGGTATGGATGCAGCTTTGGGGACATAGGTTGGATGCTTATAGTATTCAAGATAATGCACTGAAATGTATTTGGAGACACCCTAATGAAGACGGACAGAGGAATACTTTTTGCTTGAAAAGTACAATGCATGATAAGTTTTGATTATATCAAAACTTATTTGATTAACTTTATATTCTGAAACCTACTAGACTGTAAAAGTAGGTTCCCATGGATTTCAACAATCTTTGGTGGTTTTGATAGATCCAAGGTCTTATGAGAACACATATTAGTATTTTACATTACTCTCAGGATTATGACAGCAGGCAGTGTAGTATTAGAGCAGTAATAATAGTTCTGACTGAAATGTTGCTTTTCTACCTTACAGGGGAACAAGGGAACTTTGGAAAAATGAATTCCAGAAATCTGGGCCTTCCCTATGACTATTCTTCAGTGATGCACTATGGCGCGTAAGTTGTTTTCTGGGCTGTCTTTTCAAAGGAGCAAATAGCTTTTAGATATTCGGCTCAGATCTAGGCAGAAGGAGTTGCTCTGTGCAGAGAATGACTTTTGCTGTTCATTCAAAATTGAGTGCATGGACATAATTAAGGATGAGCATACTTCCTTTGTCAGCAGGATTCCTGGAAAACAAGAGTTGATATGGATAGAAGAAAAGCATAAGACAACATTTTCTTCCACTGTACTCTTGTCTCTTGCTAAAGGCCTTTGACATGACTGTGGCCCAAAGTCTAACTTTACTGAATCACCGATCTAAAAGTTCTGAAGTTTAAATTGTTTCATAAACATAGTAACAGCTGATCATAGACAACAACATTTAAGTATAGAGGCAAGGAAGATGGATTTTTTTTATATCACTGAGATGTTGTATGCTGCCTTATGTTAATCTGGGAACACTGTCTAAGATTGCATTTTAGTGCATAATGTACAAGCTTGTATCATGTGCCTTCTCCTTGATTTCCACAAGCAAGTAACAATTTCTGCACAAAACCATGAAATAAAACTTGACTATCAGAAGGCAGGAAATTACAGATAGCATATAGGCAATTAGTAACTGAGACAGAACTATTTTTTCTCCTCTGCCTCAGGAATCAAGAAGGTGGGATTCAGTCAATTTTGCCAGACATTGGTGAAAGGCCTTTTCAGGACAGTGCATCTTTTTCTGCTTGCTTGCTTTCAGCTGCTGGACACCAAGTATCTGCCATGCTGGTCCTCTTCAGGGAAGACTGCCTGGTCTCTGAGAAGCTTCTTGTCCATTTCCATTAAAATTCTGTTTATGTGGTACATGAAAAAAAAGAAATGTGATTTCCTTATTTCTACAGGTATGATTTCTCCAGCACTCCAGGAAAACCAACTATTGTACCAATTCCTGACCCCTCTATACCTATTGGGCAGAGAGAAGGGCTGAGTAATTTGGATGTAGCTAAAATCAACAAGCTCTACAAGTGCAGTAAGTGCTGTAGATAGAAGACATGTGAATTCTTATACAGCTGATATCTGTAGGCACTGACAGACATCCCCCAAAGGAATGAGGCTTGCAATCCCTTCAATACTTCTCTCTTTCACCCTACAAGAGAAAACAGAACTATCCCTGTGTCAAACTGCTGGCTTCTTGGAAAGGACAATTTATTTTCAATTATTCACTCTCACTTTGAGTTATCCTGACTTAATCCCTGTTCTTTGAGATTAGCAAAATCCATCAGAGAAATCATGGTCGCTACCTCAACCAAATTCTCCATTCAGGAAAGCTCTGAAGGTTGCAAAGAATGTAAGCTCTCCTCAGCCATGAGTATAGCTTAGTCTTGTGCATCTGTAGTGCCAGCAGGTTTGTGACTACTCTTAATTACAAAGTTACTGCAGGGATGTAAGTATGGGTGCCATTCAGTCTGATCAGAACACCTCTGAGAAGAAAACCACATTTTGTACAGATGTCTACTTTCTTGCACATCCATTTCTTAACTCATCCCAGTGGTATCCTAAGGTCTAGAAATACCTAGCATTCCTCTGTAAACAGGAACTCTTCAGCCGAGATGCACAAAGCAGGTATAACATCATGCTCCTGCAATGCATGGGTTTTGCCTCAACTCCCAGTACCAAGGCTAATTGATTTATACGGTATTTGACTTTTCTGGGATGTTATTCAATTAGTTTCCACCAAAACAGCAACAAAGATTAACAAGGCCTAAATATTAGTGTACTAAATTCTGCTCTTGTGTTAGAACTTGCTTAAATAATTAGAAATTAGAAGGAAACAGCATTCCTTCAGATGGATTGTTAGGTACAGAAATCATTGCTGAGAGTGGTTCCTCCAAATTCTCAACTGCAGATAAGACAACTTTACAATTTGGGTGTCTGTCATGGTCTCAAAGATAGTAATAAAAAGTGTTCAATGATATTTATTCTTGACAATGGGGCTAGGAACGAATCACACTTCAATACCATTATTATGTAATTTCATAATTATATCTATATGTTTTGGAAGAAAAGGACTAAAAAAAAAAAAAAAGGAAAAACCTCAGGGACTAAAAAACCCCCACAAAAACTCTGGTTGTCTCAGGAAAAGTAGGGAGCAAGAGAAAAATGTTACAAATTCATAGGATCAGATGTCATATACTCATATTTTGTAATTTGGGGAATTATATAAAGTTCAAAAAACAAAGATGTGGAAAGACAAAAGACAGATGAGATCAGATTTTGTATACCAGTCACTAGGTCTGTAGCTTGACTTCAGTGCTCTCTGTTACTGTTTTCCCCCAGTGACTACACCTCTTTGCTTTGACAGAATCTAGTTTTCAAACTTGATTTTTGCACAGACTTATGAATACACACAGGTGCTGATGGGAATTGATGTACTGATGTCATTGATATTACTTCTGTGATTGAGGTTTAAGGAAGTTCACAAAAGAGCCAGGCTTTTTTAAGTAAACTAAAATATGTGAGTGAAGCCCTACTGTCTTTAAAAAAAAAGCCCCACTAGTAGCTGAAACAGGTAAGTACTTTAACAACCTTTATTTCACTTGCAGGTTTTCAATAACTTTTACACTAGGAACACCAACACAATTGTAAGCATTATAATTAATTCCTTTTATATAAGCTGACTGCTACAAGCAGTTGGAGAGACTTGTCAGGCATTTTGCAATATTTTTGTGCAGTTTGCATCCTCTTCAATACTGTTTGGTTCTCCCCTTCAGATTGCTGTAGCTCTGTGTTGCCTAAATCCAAAGGCTCGTTCTCCTCTGTCAATTACCCATCCCCATACCCGAACAATAGCAACTGTCTGTGGTTGATCCGCATCCGTCGAAATAAGGTAATTTTTATTAGGAGAAGAAAAGCTTGAACCATGGTATCCAGGCTACACAACATTATTTCATTATCATGAGTAACTCCTGGGAGTCAGTTTCATGGATCAAGACATTAATTTTGTTATGCAGTGAATGAAAGACAGTCTCAACAATTTTCATAAGGTTTTAAGACTGTTAGAGGATTATTTAACTTTATTTTTATCCAGTTCAGATTGGATGGCTTTTCAAAGACAAGCAGTAGTGAAACATCAGTCTCTGAGCTCTCAGTAATAGAATACCTACGTGAAATTCTGTGCTCTTTTTATAAAGAAAGTAAAGTTTCAGTAATATATGGATAGTAAAATGAACATGAAGGTTCACTTCATAGCAAGTAGATAGTTTGAGACTTTCCCTGTGTACAGAATTAAACCCAACATCTGCTTTCTTGTTTCTCAAGATTTTCCTGCAGTTTGAGGCTTTTGATCTTCAACCCTCCTCAGACTGTTCTTCTGACTATATAAAAATTTACAACGGGAACAGCAAGAGCTCCCCTGTCTTGCTGGACAAGTACTGTGGGAAGGGTCCACTGCCCTCCTTAGTGGCATCTGGGTCAACAATGCTGGTAGAGTTTGCAAGCGATGACAGAATTACAGCCACAGGATTCAGAGCCTCCTACAGCAGGGGTATGAACACTCCTTTACAAAGCTTGGAGAACAGCATTAGCAGTATTTGCATGAAAGAACTGAAAATTTTTACTATATACTACAGGGTGGGTCTTTTTGCTGTTACTCTTTACACTTTCACAGCAATTGGAAATGCAGAAGGCTAGGCAATGACGGGTCTGAAAGTTCACAGGAAAAAGAAAATGGGATGTTGCATGGGTGTCATGCTAGTAATCCTGAGATCCCTCTCACATTGTTCTGAGAGCGTCTGTTAGACTTCTTATCTCCAGAACAATGTTTTTAAATAAAAACAATGCAATGATTGAAATAATAGGAGCAGTGCAGCCAAAGAGCACAAAGACTGCAGAACTCAACAAGTGACCTCAACCAATGAGATGCAAAGCCAGTATCCAGGCAAGATGTTAGTCAAGGTTTTCTGGGATTTTATGCAGCGGGACAGGTACTGACCTTGGGTACTTTACACTTTCTGTATTGAAAGTTTTCGTTATGTACATGATACACAGTCCTTACTGTAGTCATTTGCAGGGTGCCTTTTTTGCAAACACACAAATGCATTGTGGACTGCCAGACCAAATTCTGTTGTGCTGTAACATGCTTTCAGCAAAAAGGCAGTAGCCTGAATTTGTCTTATTTCAACTGAAAACCAAACTTCTTTAAAGCATAAATTGAAGAAGTCTTAGAAATGTGTTACTTTTACTCTTTGTGTTAGATTTGATGGAGTAATTTCTAAAAAGCATTAGATCTAGCTTGATAATGCAATCTTGAATATTTGAGCTGATTCTTTTCTGAAGGGCAGTTAGTGCCATCAGAATGCTATGATAATATGGTAACACTCAACTGTAAAGTCAGATACAATTTCAGATGTAGCTGTTCCCTGTCCTCCAAAGATTAATTATCAGACACGTTTCTAGTTCCTTCATTACAGCTGCTGATACAAATACTAAATGAAGAAATAAAGTACTTCAGCAGTAGATTTTCATGGCAGCACATTTTTTCTTGGTTTAAAAAAATAAGACAATAGGGTGTAAGCAAACTCATTTCTACTGACAAAACGCTCTTGTTAACACTCTGGTTTTCTCCTTTACTCCTCAGTGAATTGTGGAGCCACTTTCAGAGATTCAAAGGGAGTCATCACCTCTCCAAATTACCCCAATAAATACCCCAAAAACCGAACATGTTTCTGGGTCATCAGTTCTCCAGTAGGATACAAGGTAAGGCACAGATGAATTCATTTGTGGGTTTCATCACTGTTCTCTGATAAAACCTCTGTTTCCCTTGATGAATAAGAGCTGTTATGTCACTTTTTCAGCAGACATTCTCAAAGTAAAAATCTGAAAGCAAAAATTCATTTTAAGAATTTATGCTGGATCTTGGTATCTGAGGTGCTCAGCAAGGGAAAGCTTTACACATCCATGTGAACTCTTATGAGTTTAGCTTGTACCAGTAGGCTTTGTTCAAAATAATTCCTAGGTAAGAGGAGTTCCCACTAGAAAACTGAAACATCACACAGGTGCTGTTTGTATATTTCTCTAGAGGAAAGAATGTGAAGTGTAGAAGATCAATCTTGTCCCTTGCTTCTTCTTCCAATTCAAATACTGATGAACTAAGCAAATAATTTGTTACTAATTTGCATTGCCATATGGGTTCAGGATGTGGTGCACACACAGAATAAAACAAAAGTGCCTGCACACAAGGAATTCAGACTATTTGTTGTTGTTGTTGTTAAAAAATGGGTAAGAAAAAAGGTTGTGACCTGGAAGCAAAGTGCTTTGGTTGTATTTTCTCCAGATATCTCTCAAAATGCTATCCTTTGAGCTGGAATATAGTGACAGATGCATCTATGACTACTTGCTCATACATGATGGAAGCCGCCCTATGTCACCTGCAGTTGGCCCTTACTGTGGGACAGAGAAGGTTGCAGACTTTACTTCCACTGGGAACTTTGTGCTGGTTGAATTTCACAGTGATTTAGTGTGGGAGTTGCCTGGATTTGTGATGAGTTATACATTTGGTAGGTAAGTACAATACAGATGGGGGTTGAAAAACACAGAAGGAAAGTAAAAGTCCAAGTAGCCACAGGTAAAAGTCAAGATGCCACCGATTTCAGAAAAAAAAATATCCTATACCTTTAACAAGCTTGAAGTTTGACCTCTTAGTCCTACATTTACAGTGGTGTAATTTGCATGGTGGATCAAAAACACAAATGTTCCTGCCCATGGGATGCTTCTGTCTGAGACTGTATGCTTTTTATTACAGTATTCTCATTGCTGCTGTTGCACGTTAAAACACAATAACAGAGCTGAAACTAAGCAAATTTTCAAGAACTCCCAGTGGTAGAAACTGCACCCATAAAAAGTTCAGAACATGGCTATGTAGCAACTTAACCTGTATTCTGGGAAATGCTTTTACCCAACTTTAATGTGCATTCCAGCATGCATACAGAAAAACCTTCAGACACATATTTATTTATGCTTTGAAGCCAAGACCACTTACACAGTTCATATAGGCACCAGAGCTTAGCCTGGAAATCACCACTTGACACCAAACAAGTGGTGTCATAGTACAGTATGACATTCAGTACCTCAAAGATTTGCAGGACTCCTCTGTGAGATGAGCCAGGTCAGGGAACAGATTTAACTAAAGAAACTTAAGTTAAGAGTGGCAGGAACAAGCAGTGAGGGAGAGGGAATGGAATGAAGCATCTATCGTTGCCACATTGCTGTGGTCGGAGTCAGATACTGAAATTGTCCATAAGGTATTACCAAAATATTTTTTTAAATGAGGCCTGAAAACCTAATGCAAAAGCATCGAATGTTCTCTTTGGAGAGCATTTTAGGTGTGAAGTACCTTGTCTCTAGAGATAAATCTTCCTCCTCTGAGAAGACAGCTGGAGAGGAGAAAGAAATCATCACTGTAAACAGCTAACACTTTGCCTTGACTTGATGTATTCAGAATTAAATGCCAATGCCAAAATGGGAGATGCCAAAATGTAATGAGTAATAAAACATTTTGCTGAAATTATGCCTTTGTGAAGAAGAGCATGTAGAAAATGCCAATTTTTGCTTTCCTGGTGCAGCCAAGAAAATTTTGAATTATGATGACCTTGGAGCAGTGGGATGGAGGGGTGTAAGGATCTGTAATGTTTTAGGTTTTAAGCACTGGTTAATTTTTACCCACAGAAGAAAGATAATTGATAAGTTTTGGACATCAGGGTTCAGAGCTTGCTTGCATCATGGTGGGAAAGTGCATGCACAGCAGGCAGCAAATATTTGTATTTCTTACAAGCTCCCGTCTTCTGGCTATAAAAAGTATTCCTTCATTTAATTTGGCTCACTATTTAGATTGGCACATTTTTGGAGAATATAACAATTTCATGAGCATGACAGAAAATTAAACTCTGCTTCTATTTTTAACCTCAACTTCAGACTGTAAAAATGCTAATTCTTCTCCTTGAGTCTGAGGACTTTCATGGATGTGCAGAAGTAACAACCCTGTGAAAACTCTCACAGAATAACAAAGTTGAATGGGTCCCTATTTTAAACAGACAGTGCTGAACAGCTTTGTAACTTGAGCATTACTTTAGATTCCCTTCCCTTGGTCTGATGTGGGTTTCTACACAGGTCCAATGTTTTAGATGTTCACACATATTTGGTAAAAAAGCATGAACAGCATGTTCAAACAGCAATATACCGCATATAGGAATATTGGTCTTGCAATTTGTCCCTAGAAATCTAAATGGTTTTAAGTAGGACGTTGCCCATTTATAAATATGATATCTAAATTGGCTCGTAAGAGTTATATAAATAAAGAGTAACCAGCTAGTAGACACAAGTGACAGTATAGTCAAAAGTTTACGATTCAAATACCACAATAGGAGGATTTTCAGGAGTTGTTATTAAAGTACAGCACTCAACACACTTTTGAAATCCAAAATGTAAAGATTTAACCTTAAAATACAGAGGTGTCTAGTGGTGATGAATATATGTATTCCCACAGATACACACAACTCATGACATATAGAAGTGTTACCTTAATTGCATACAAAACCAGATGTTTTTAAAGAGAAACCCACTTCCACAAGCCTGTGTGTGTGGAAGAAATAAGAGTGTGTCCACGTATTCCTTTCTTACCCGCTTTGAGATTGTCCTGGTTTCTACCCAGGAGGCAAATCAGAGTACTATGCTTTTGTATTCTGTAAGAACTAGAACAGAGATCTGTCAATTACTGCTGCAAGAGAAAAAACAGCCTGGAATAAAGCATTACAGAAGCACACAAAAATGTACTACTCATAGGTCTTTTTTGTTTAATTCAAAACACATTTCCCTTACATAAACAAATAACTGTGGTTGAGATGACACTTGCCTGCATGACTACAACCCCGGTTATTGAATCACAGGACAGTTTGGGTTGAAGGGGACATGTAAAGGTCATCTAGTCTAGAACCTACAATAAGCAGTTATCTTCAACTAGACCAAGTTGCTCAGAGTGCCATTCAACCTGACTTTGGATGTTTTCAGAGGTGGGACATGCACCACCTCTCTGGGCAACCTGTTACAGTGTCTCACCAGCCTCACTGTAAAAAAAATTTATCCTTATATCTAGTGTAAGTCAACTCTCTTTTAGTTTAAAATCATTGTCCCCTGTCCTTATCACAACAGGCCCTGCTAAAATGCTTGTTCTCATCTCATATAAGCCCCCCATAAATACTGAGAGGCTGCAATAAGGTCTCCCCAGAGCCTTCTTGTCTCTTGAACAACCCTGACTCTTTCAGTTTGTCCTCATAGGAAAGGTGCTCCAGCTCCCTAATCACTTTGTGGCCCTCTTCTGGATGTGCTCCACCAGTTCCTTGTCTTGTCTGTGCTGAGGACTCCAGACCTGGATGCAGCACTCCAGGTGGGGTCTCACCAGAGTGGAGTAGCTGTAACTAACTAGGACAGAAAATGTAAATTTACTGTGCAACAACTGAGTTTGTCAAGAAGGCATAGAAACCAAAGACCACTTAATCTCTCCTGCACTTCAAATGGAAATTGAAAACCTTATAGCCTAAGTCGTCACATCGGACTTTATAATCGAGCTCGCTTTATCATGGGAAACATCTGCGGGCAAGAGAAGAAATAAGGGGAAGCTGCTGCTGCTCCGCTGCCAAATGGCCTTCGGTTGATGAGCTGGAGAGCTGCGGGAGCCGGGCCCCCTCTGGCGGACACCTGCAGGGAACGGGAACGGGAGCGGATAGCGCTTCTCCGGCACGAGAGTGATCTGCTGTCCTGCCCTGGCCACGGCTCCCAGCCCCGTCCGGCAAATGAGCCGAGGCGTTTGTCAACAGGGAGGCTCAGTTTCCTTAACGTGATCCCTGCCGCGCTCCTCTGCTGGCGCTGCTCCGCGGATAGGAAGGTTTCTTTGGGTTGCTGTTTGTATTTAGCCTTAGAAAGCGGCTCTCCAAATTCCACCTGTCAATCGGTAGGTTGCACTGTAACATTAAGATTGATATCGCCTGTTTTCCCATTGAGCAGCTCAATAGCAGAGACAATGAAGCCTTTTATTTGAGTTTATATTTGTCTCGATTCCCTGCTTTATGCCTACAATACCTGGAATTTCCGGGCGGTCTCTAACACAATTGCTGGACAGGTGCAAAGTTTAGCTTCCAGTTGTCTTTTTAATGTTTTTTTTACCATTAAAAAACCTAACCAAACAAAAAACCCCAACAAGCAAACAATCAAATGCCAAAAATGAAAGACTGAGAGGGAACCCCCCATTTTTTTTCCTTTAAATTTAGCTTTATTCAGATATTAATGAGCCTTACTTCCTTGAATAAATAAGTGAGTTTCCTAATTAAACTGTGTAGGTCTTAACAACGTGGGGTTATATATTAAACTGGAAGGAATGCAAAACGTACCTGCAAACCCCCCGCGGTTAACAGGATGACTCATTTGCACTCAGTGACTCTTTTTACAACAGTGCAGGAGGGCAGGCGGATCAACCTGAGGGCAGGCGGATCAACCCTACCAGAAGGGTGGGCTGGGGATAACTGGTGTGTTGCAGTTCATTCTTGCTACTCTGAACTAGGATTTCACCACAGGTTTAGGACAAAAAAAAAAAAACCAAAAAAAACCACAGTAGCTTGAGCACAACACTGTCAGCCTGTCAGCCTTAGAGAATACACTTTTTTGTCTTATTAACCCCCAAGAACAGCTGATGCCCTCGGGGACATGGCGCCTCCGGTGGGGCTGGGCAGAGGCACCAGACTACAGGTACCATAAAGCATCGCGCGGCGATGGTAGCCCAGCCAGCCCGGCACCGGGACCGTGCGGAGCCCTGGGCAGTGTAGTTTATTCGCAGACAGCCTCCTGACAGCTGAAGGCGGAGAGGGCGGGGCGAGAGACTACAACTCCCATCGGGCCATGCGCTGCCTGGCCTGTGTTGAGGGGACGGGACGGGACGGTGCTCTCCGCGCCTCCCCGCTTGTGACAGCCGCGCTCGCCGCCGCTCCTTGGGCCTGAGGCAGCCACAGGACGGGGGAAACCATGGAGCTTGGCGTGGTGGGCGTGCAGCGCCGTGCCTGAGGGCGGGCCGGGACGGTGGCACCATGGATAGCCGGTGCTACGGGTGCGCGTCCAAGTTCTCTGTCTTCAAGAAAGAGGCAAGTCCGGCTGCGGGGGGTCAGGAGCGGGCTGGTCCCGCGGGTGCCTCCCCGCAATGTGAGGGTCTGAGAAGGGAGCCGGGAGCTGCCTCGCCCGGCGCCGAGACACATTGCCGGCCAGCAACCTGGCCTTGTTGTCCTTGTTTACTGAGTTCTCGTGGTGCCTAATTCCGATATGTCTTCAAATATCGAATGGGAAACTATTGACCAAAAAAAAAAAAAAAAAAAAGAAAATCGTCATTGAATGCCATCCCATTCCTCTAGTCCAGGATTCTGTCATGGTCTCAGACAATTCACACACACACTTGGTTACACTCTGGGGTGAGGGGGTGACTCAGCTCCCAGCAGCAGTCATGTGCTGTTGCTCCAAGGCTCTTGAGTCTCCATATCTTCAGCAGCAGCTGGTGAAACAGTTCTGTCACAAAACAATCAGCATAAGCCCAGCGTTGTTTTCCGTGTGCCTCGGCACGGGCCCTGTGCCTGCATGCGGCCAGGCAGAGCGATGGGGTGTGGTGGCGAGGTGGTGAACTCTGTCCCGCCCCTCTCTCCTGTCTCTGCAGTGTGGCTGCAAGAACTGCGGACGGTCCTTCTGCTCGGCCTGCCGGAGCTTCAGTGCTGTTGTTCCCCGTTGTGGAAACACTCCGCAGAAAGTGTGCAAGCAGTGCCATGGAAAGCTAACTGGGTAAGACGGAAGTGTTTCTTCACCCAGCGACATTTTCCTGCATTTTTTCTTCAGTTTACATCCCCTGTAGTGTTGCAGATTTCTGCACGACAGCTCTGCTTTCCATACGTGCATGGATGCTGTTTGTACCCTGGAGTTTCAAGACAGGACATTTCTGAACTGTCCTTACATGAGCTGTGCAGAAATAAGAATCAGGATTTGTGCCTGTTCTCTGTGGTGACAAAGTAGTCTGCAAGCACCAGGTTTAATCTTCATGGATGGACACTGAATGCCTGTGGATGGCTTAGGTAGATGGGCCAAGGTTTAGCCACACTGTGTTTTTGCCCAGAAGTCTACACCCCTTTAACAGTTCTGGCAGTCTTTTCAGGTGTGTAGGTGCCTGACAATAAGATGTTCAAAATGTTATTACTTCTGTGGGCAAAGGGAGACATAAAACCTCCTTGTCAAGGGTTCTCTGCAATGTGTGGCCTGAAGACGTAAAATTTTGTAGCACAAAATCCATAAAATTCTTGTTTTTAAAAGAAAACAAAATTATTTGCGAACGTAACCTGTAGACTTCCTGTTGAAAACAAAACATGTAATTCAAAACAGTAGCAGCAGGATTATACACATGAACAAGTAATACAAGAACACTGGTGCACACCAGAATCCCTCTGTCAACCAATTCTTCTGTGTCCTCTTCTTTCTCTTGCATTTCTCTTTTTCCTTTTCCTGACTTTTCTCCTATAGCAAGGAATTTTCACTGGCGAGAGGGCAATTTTCTGGCTCTGCAGGTGTCTAAAGAAGAGGAGCCTCATTAGTGCAGATCTTCATCTTCACTGGCTGATGAAAACAGTGAAAGACAGTGTTCAGTCTTTTCAGTTTTGAAATTTTCTGATTTCCCTTCACAACTTCAAAGCCATTAAGGAAACATGACTGCCTGTCTTGATGTTTCTTCTGGGTCTTTTTTTCTCATCATTTTAATATCAGCGCTATAGAGCTATAGCAGAAAAACAATCTTCCCTGACTGGATAGCGGGTAGATTATAGAATCATGGAATGGCCTGGGTTGGAGGGGACCTTAAAGATCATCTATTTCCAGCCCCTGTGTTGTGAGCAGGGACACCTTCCACCAGACCAGGTTGTTCAGAGCTCCATCCAACCTGCTCCTGTTGGCCACACTGCTTTGGATGCAGCCCAGGACACAGTTGGCTTTCTGGGCTGTGAGCACACGTTGCTGTGTCATGTCCAGCCTCTCATCCACCAGCACTCCCAGGTCCTTTTTGGCAGAATGCTCTTGATCTCTTTGTGCCCCAGCCTGTGTTGATGCCAGGAGTTGCCTCAACCCAAGTGCAACACCTGGTACTTTGTCTTGTTTAACCTCATGAGATTCCCAAGGGCCCACTTCTTGAGCTTGTCCAGGTCCCTCTGGATGGCATTCTGTCCTTTCGGTGATACACATAGGCTACAGTTATGTAAGCTGTATGTGTTGTTCTTCATGCCAATAGCTTTCGGAATTGAAGCCTTGGAACTCTGGAAAGCATTCCAGCAGTGTTGCATTCAGTCACTACTACACAGGCCTTAGCTGTGATTTCTAAGAATGGATGAAATATGCTAACTACCTTACATAAGTGTCTTGTTTAGTCCATGAACCTGAACATAGCATAGTAGAAGACAGTTATACATGTTTGTTGTGTGCAGCGTTCAAGTGTGCTGGAAGATGTCATTGTGATGGTGGTTATATAATAAATTTTGTAACACTGTGTTTTGCTTGTGCATTATATAATTCTGTGTTTGTTGCATGCCCCAGCTCCTTTCAGAGTGTCCTGCTGCATGGAAGCTAATTACACTGGGAGTCTTACCTAAGTACTCCCTACCTGCTCTCTGAACTGGGAGGTGCAGCCTGTGGGAGGCAAGGGTATTTCAGCCCCACCTCCTTTGCATCACTAGTGACCGTATTAAATCATATTCTGTCAAGATGCAAAACAACTGGACCAAAGGACTAAAAATGAAGGCCCATGCTGTCCTGGGCAGCTGTATTATCTTAATCTCTTCCATAAGCTGATTGCTCTCAGTATCAATGAGGTTAAGAAAGGGGCTGTACCAAGAGGTCAAGAAATACCTACTGATTCCTCTTGAGTTGAGAGACTAGATGAAGAAGTATTGTCAGTATTTTGAGTTCAGAGAAATCTTTGTTTTTGTTTTCCAGAGAGGGATCTCAAAGCAGTTCAGCAAAATGGTCACCACCAGAAAACTACAAAAAGTGAGTTGCACTTGCCAAGCAGTTCTTTCTACTGCAGAGGAGCCTTTCAGGCCCTCGTCTTCCCCTATGGATATCAACAAAAGTGGGGCTTGTGGTGTGGGTATTTCTAATTCTAATTGTTCAGAATTAGATTAAGGATGGAGATTTTGTTTTGCTATTTGGGTTGTTAGTTTGTTTGGAGCGGTGGGGGGTATGCTCTTTTGAATAGGCTCCTGAACAGGTACCTGCCTGTATTTATCTGTGGCTGATCAGAGTTGGCTTGGAAACAGGAACCTTGTGGTGAAATGTTCCTTGTCTTCTGGGAAGGAGTGCCAGGTGTGCTGCTCTTGTGAGCTAAGGTTTTCCTTACTCTTAGGAGTATCTTATTGTGCTGATAGTGGAGAGAGTGATTTAATTTCTGTTCTGCACTGACACTCTTCAGATAGCCTGTTGGGTTCACAGAGCATGTTTTCTTATCTCTGGGTTAATTGTTACGTGTTTTTTCCATCCTTGCCACAGGCGTGTAGCAGCTTTTGAAGCTAAACAAAACCAGCTGAAAGACCAACAGAAGGCACCTGCAAAACCCCGAGGTCAAGCAGCCTCCAAATACCAGGGGCTCTCAAAAGAGGATAGAGCTATTGCAGAGAGACTGGAGAGGCTCAGGGAGGAAAGGAAACCAAGTGAGTTTTAGAGAATACCGTAAATACCTTGGGTGGGAGCACTGCTATTTGGGAAACAGGGAACCTGGAGGGAGTGGGAAGTTCTGGGCTTTTAAAAGGCTGCAAATTAAGGGAACGAAGGCTTAAAATACGACAGAGCATCCAGATCCTGCTGCCACCGTGGCCAAATTCTACAATGATTTTACATCAAAGTTCCAGTTTGATTTTGCTTCTTGGGGTTTCTCTTGAAACTACTCAGTTTTGGGGTAGTATCTTGCCTGTAAAATCACTTTCTCATTTTCCATTTGAGATAAAACCCTGGTTCAAGCCCACTTGGAGGGAAATGAAATTAAGGTATTTGGCCAAACTATTTTGAAGAAGGTTTCCTGTGAGTCATTGTCTTGGGCAACAGCAGTTCCAGTCTCTATAGGACTATGTTCTGACCAGCCTTGTCTCACAGAGAAGGAAAAGGATTCTCATCCCAGTCCACATTTGCCAGGTTCTGGGGCAGCCTTGAGGTGCTTGTGTGAGAATAAACTATTTTAAACATTATATGTTGTCTCCAAAAGCAAAAGAACACCCTTCAAAATGGTTACCTGGTTAATATCGAATCACTGAATCCAACCATTAACCCAGCATTGCCATGTCCAGCACTAAACCATATCCCAAAGTGCCACATCTACACATCTTTTGAATACCTCCAAGGATGATGATTCAAATACTTCACTGGGCAGCCTGTTCCAGTGCTTGACATCCCTTTCTGTGAAGCAGTTTTTCCTAATACCCAATCTAAACCTCCCCTGGAACAACTTGTAGCCTCTGCCTCTTACATGTTATGTGGTTTCAGTCTGATATGGCTAGGATTGCGTTAAGAGGTGTGGGACCAATGGATTGAACTGCCTAAATGGCACTTTTTTCTCTGCCTGTCCCTAGTATCCCAAGTCAGCTGATTGCAAGATGGCATCACCCTAATACTTGCCTTATGGCTAGGAGATAAACTGTGAAAGAGGCAAGGACTTGGAAGAAAGGGAGAGCAGTTGGCATTGGGGTAGTCTCTGAGTCACTGCAGTATGACCCCTCATTCATGTCGGGGCTGGGCGAGGTTTTTGCTCAGGTATTCAGAGTCTGATTCCAGAAAGAAATACAATTTTAAGAAAAAAAACATGTAACCTTTTGTTTCCAATAACAGAATAATCTCCTTGGTTGGGTTATTCTGAATTGCAGAGTCCATCCCTACTCAGGCTGAAATAGAAGCTAGGCTGGCGGCCCTGAAGGAGGATGGTCGGGGACCTGTTCCATCCACACAGGAAATGGAGGACCGGTTGGCTGCCCTGCAGGGGAGAGATCCTCCTTCCCAAGCTCCCAGACCTGTAAGCTCCCTCAGCTCTTTAGTCAGCAGTTTTTTCTGAGCTGACTCAGTAACTGGTGTCCCAAGATGTTAAATCATTCTTCCTTCTTCAGCTTTTTTGTGTCCAGGTAGCTTCTCTCAGAAATCTCTGTTTCTGATTGGGTCATTGCATTGCTCCAGAAGCAAATCACCATCCTTTACCAGTTCACTGCTTCAATTTTAATGCAACATGTTCCTTAATGTCAGATGTAGTTCATGTGTATATTTTTAGCACTAAATGCTAAGGTTTTTTACTCTCAACCCATTTACATACCTGAGTGGTCATAGTTTTTCAGAGCTGTTTGTGTTGGAGGGTTATGAGCCCTACCTTCTAATTACATCTTTTTAAATTGCATCATTACTGTATGCCAGCTGGGCAAAGTCGTGTTAATTATTCCAGAAATGGAAGCACAGTGTGGTTTGTCTGAGGTTGCAAAGGATAAAGTTAGATGTATGCCTTGGAAGCCTGTAGGAATAATCTTGTCCCCAAGATACTGTTTCCTCATGGTTTTTTTTCAGCTGCATGCCCAGCTGTTATCATCAGTCTGTGTGGGGCTGCTGGCTGGCACTGTTGAGAATGGCCCTTTGTTTACACTGGAGGTAGTGGCAGAGCTGGACTTGGGACCCAGCAGCATGTACTCCTACACATTCAGCACCTCTTGCCTTTGTTTGGGGGACTGCTCATAGAACTGTGTGCCTTCAGCACCTCTGAAAATGAAACCCTTGTAGATCTTACACCACATAACTGTAAACTGAGATTTTCAGTATCAGTGAAAGCATTTTTTTATGCTGTTTCCATCTAAGGTCACCTTGGTTGCCAAACCTCCTTTGATTGAGTATACCACTTTCCTCTCATTTGCCTTTTCCCACACTCCTGTTGTTTCTTAGGTACACCAGCCTCCTGATACCAGAAGTCTGGTCCAGCAGACAGATGACCTGTTAACTCAGCTGTCTGAGGAAGTTGCCATTGATGAGCACTACAGACCAAGAGTTCAGCCTCAAGGTATCTGTTTTGGCTTCCAGAGACCTGTTTATGTCTAAAAATGTGTGTGCTATGCTGAGAAGGGAATATGTGCCTCTCTATCTAGCTTACAGGTGAGCTGAGTGTCCAGTTTGTCCATATCTTCCCCGTATGATCCCCAGACTGACCAAGAGCAGCCATCTGTCTGCACACTGGGTCTCAGTGTCTTTGCTTGGAGATGGCTCCTTCTTGTCAGAGTTGTATTGAGATTGCTCCTCTCTGTTTCTCTAAGGTGACCCATCCCTGGAGAGGATCTGTTGCTACTCCTAATGCACCTGTGCACTGTTACAAAATATCAGAATCTGGCACACCATTATCTTCCTAGCTGCAGTGCTTTCTCTGTGATCTCACTGTAGGCCACAGATTAGCTCATTTTCTTCTCTTCATATACTGTGAGGATCCTACTGGCATGCCTTTTCCCCTTGTTATCCAGTTTCATGGAGAGCAGCAAGCTGCTCTCACAGCATTGTTTGTCATGTTTTCTGTGCCCAAGGAATGTTGCTGCTAAGTCATTAGCTTGTCCTGTGTGTCTGTCTACAGCTGTTAGTAGCCAGAGTTTGAATGATCTCAGTCGGGAAGGTGGAGATTGTGTGTGCTCTGCAAATCTGGACCCAAAACAGCTAGAAGAAGAGAAGAGTAAACTTCTGGCAGAAGCTGCTGCTGAGCTGCGGGAAGAGAACACTAGGCAGGAAAAGATCCTACAGGTTGCCAAGAGACTGGCAGCACTCAAAGGCGAGGACCCAGAGAAAGGTGGGTAGCAGGTGAGAATACAGTGCCAAGAGCAGAATCAAGTTGCTGTGACAGAGTAAATTCTTTTCTGAGAGGTGTTTATCCATTTAATTCCTCTGTTCTGCAAGAGACAGACTGAGATTTGGTTCTGTCTGCAAAGCTGTACCAGTTGATTTATAATGAAATCAATATGAAAGATCTGGTTGAGGGTAAAGGCTGGAACTGTAAGGTTAGACTGCTTTGTCTTGCACCCTTCTTTGGGATAATTCTAGCATTCTCTGATGAAGTTAACAAAGCTTTTAAAACCAAAACTCTGGTTTTGGTGGGTATTTTTCCTTCTCTCTTCACTATTAAAAACAAACAGTAACATCCTTTTTGAGGAATCGGCACCTTAAAAGGATCTGTCTCTGTCAGAGGCAGAATGCCACATCCAGCTCCTATCACAAAGAATTGTCACTGGTACATAAATGGGCACAAGGCAGGTGTGGGTTACAGTCTCACATTTCTTACTCCTACAGTTACACTGGAAACCTATAAGCTTCCTGACAGTGATGAGGAAGTGGCTGAGGAAGAAGCCATTCGCAGAGTGCTGAAACAGGTCAGAGGTGGCAGCTGTGGCCTTGTTTATCTTCCTCTTGGTTATTCCCAGTGTGTGTGTTACCTGGTGAGCATACAAAGGATGTGTTTCTGTTCCTGAGAAGAGTTTCCATTCTTTACTTTCCTAGCGCTTTTCCAGTACTAGCTCCCATGGGCCATCCAGCTATTTGACAGGTGATTGACAACAATACTTCTAGTCTGTCACATTGTCTTTCTCATTCATGCTTAGTGTCTCTTATGGTCTGTGTGTGTCTCCTGTACAACCCCACTCTGCTGGTACTTCCTACTTGTTCCATGTTTTCCCCCAGCCAGTCAACGTGGATGATCAGGTGTGTGCTGTATAGCACAGCTTATACCTACATTTCTCTCTAAAATGTCTCTGAATTGTCTTTCAGGCAGATCTGAGCTTAAGTTTATATCTGATATGATATGTGTGTGTGATTGGCATGATGTTGAGGGCCTGATAGCTGCACTGCGAAGCAGAGTGTGTGAGCTGCAGACCCCTGCTGCTGCAGAGTGTCCACAATAGACACACAGTGTTCCAAGAGCAGTTAGCTCACATCTGTCTGGATAACACCAGCTGTATTCAGACTTATCATCTCTTGTTAGTGCATGAGAGCAAGAAGGGTGGGAGGTTTAGGGCCTAGAATGAACCTCCCAGCTGTGTTTGAAACAAGAGACTTCTTGCTTTCTGTTGTTACCAGCTCGCAGAGGAAGCAGCCCTGGATGAAGCAAGTGGATTCAACATTCCCCCAGATCAGATCACCCAACCAGGGCCCTCACAACAGAACCTGAGTAAGAAAGCAAAGCAAAAGGTCAGTGAACTGGTCAGGATCTCTTGAATTGACATGTTCCAGGGTGTCAGGAGAGTATAGGTGTGCAGCAAAAGCTTGCTGTATCCTAGGCTTGATGAAGAAAAAAAATTACCCAACCAGTTTCTCCAGGGCAAGCAAGCCAAGCAGCTTCTGCAAGTCTGACCAGTTCTGAGCTCAGCTGTGAATCATCCTTGTACTTTTAAAAGGCATTGTTCCCTGGAATACAATTCCTTTCAGGCTGGCTTTGTGTTGAGTGTTAGTGCATGTAAACCAAGAGAAGTTGGTAGACACTTCACAATATGGATATTAGAGAATTATACATATATATATATGTGTGTATATATATACATATATATGTATATATATATGTATAATTAGACCAACAAGGCCATGGTATAGTACAATACAGCTTGAACCAGAATAAATGGGAGGTTTGCCAGTGCTTTCAGCATGTGCAGAATAGAACTTCTAGATAGTATTCTACTGTGTTCTCATACAACATCTCAGACAAAGATGTCCTATGCTCAGAGTGGATTCTGGCCTACTATGGAGAAACATAAATGATCTCTAATGTATATTACAAGAATTAAATGCACTTGTGACTCACAGGCCTGCTCCCAGTGGAGGAAATTATATAATTGTTAGCATTACCAAAAACATTCATCTCAAGTATGACACCTTGCATTTCTGGGATTACTGATGTGAAAGATAGTGTTAGGAAAAGATTGTGTCAGAAAGCTGCCTTTGCCAGTGTCCAGGCACTACATCTCAGTGTGTGTTCAGTTCCACAAGAGTTCTCTGTAAGGGAGAAGGAGACCATAGTTGGCTATATGGATATATTATTATGATTATAATTTCAGAAGATGTTTTTGTCCCAGCCTCAGGTAAAATGAATTACTATTCCTTTTGGCAAAGCACTTCCTTCCTTTGTCCCACAGTTTTCTTTCTACAATAGGGAGAAAACAATGCCCCCACTTCCACATTCCTTTCCCTTCCCACACAGCCACTTTCAGCAAAACTGCTTGATCTCTTGCTTTTGCAGCAGGAATTGTCTATCACATGGCATTGTTGTGATGCCTGCCAGAACTGTTGGGCTTCATGCCCTTAACACAGTATAGACAGTGTAGGTGTATGTCACTGTGGGCACTAAATGAGGCTGAATACCTGCTTACATTCCAAGCAACATAGATTCAAACCCAAATTCTAGGAAGTACCTTGGGTTTTTATTTAGCAATCTAGACACATACGGAGCCTGTCCCTGTGCTCTGGGCAATTTCATCTCACAGACTTAGGATCAACAGAGAATAAACTATACACCATGGAACAGGGCACTGTGGCCATCATGCATTACAGTTAACATCCTTTATTGTCTCTGCTGGAGTTTGAACTCTGTCTCTTGTTTTCTGTATGAATTAGAGCCACACTCCAACCACCACAGCTCTTGTGAGGTCAGATGACAGTGATGAGGATGAGTTACCCTGGTGCTGCATCTGCAATGAAGATGCCACTTTACGCTGCCATGGCTGTGATGGGGACCTCTACTGCCAGCGCTGTTTTTGGTGAGTCTTACAATTCCTCTGGGTCTGAGAGGTGGGTCAAAGGTAAGCTTGGCCCCTTTTGTTTTTTTCATTGGGCAGAAAAACAGGCAGTAGGAGGAAAGATTTGAGAATTCCAGAATTGAGCTGAATGCTAATTGTTACAGAAATAATTTGTGTGATCAGTAGTTGTCCCAGGCTTCAGGGACTAAACTGGTCCTAGGCAGAAATGCTTCAATGCATGTTTGGGCCCATTGTCTGAGTGTTCTCTGGAGCAGCTGATGTGCTGCATTATGTGGGATGGGATAAATGAGACCATTGTTCAGTGACTCCTATGGCTTGCTAATGCCATTTATGGATGACCTGGGCTGGATTCCCTTAAAGGGGGAGATCAGATAGTATAAATTCCTGAGGTTTTTCTTAGGTTGAGACTTTGCAATCTTAAACCATATTAGAAAAATCTTTGTTGAAATATGTATGTGTGAGCCTTTTTTCACCAGTCAGGCCTTGCAGCAGCTGTAGTCTTGGTTCTTAAACATGTGTAGCTTGAATTTTTACAAATTTTTCAAGTCTCAGATTTGGAGGGTTAATTCGTTTGAATACAAAGCTATTCCTAACAGGTGGTGTGACTTCTCTTTTTTTGTGCCTCAGAAGTGTTGGGTAGTTGGCTGAGTTCTCAGATTAATGCTGGATGACATTCAGACAGCAGGTTGCTAAAAATCTGGTTGGGATAATAAGAGATGCTTTTGTGCATATTCTCTCATTTCCTGCACGTTTCTGTTGAGAAATGCAAATGCAGTGGGGGAAAACCATGTGAAAATGTTAAGAAAACATGATTGGCAGTGTTAGATTATTAAAAACAAAGCATACAAACAAAAGTTATCTGACAGCAAACATCAGTAAAAGCAGAATCAGTAGTCTGGCAGGTGAGTGAGTGTATCAGTCGCACGCTGCAGACAAAGGCTTGTGTCTTACTCGACACTGCCTGTTCCTGAGCATGGTTAAGACAGCTGCCAATAGGCTGCATTATTTTCAGTTATTTTCCAGAGTTTTCTGGAGCAGACTGTCATTTTGTCTATGGTCACAGAAGTTACTAATGTCCCTGGAATCATAGACACTGTGCTGAAAATGAGTAGTTTCATGAATCTCTCCAAGAGGGAAAGAAACAGAAGAACCTGTTGTCATTTTCAAATCCAGCTGACAAGGATGAGCAGACCTTCCCAAAAAGCACCTCAGAGGTTTCTGTTACAAGCAAATATCTTAAGTAGTTAGTCCACATGGCTGCTAGTTGTGTCCTCACAGCCAGCCCTTGGGATATGTTTCTGGTTGAGGGCTGCTGGGAGATGCCTTGTGCAGTGGCTGAGGGTGAGTTCCTGGCCTGGGTATTTACTTCTGACTGCACTTTGTATTTGCTTCTTAGGGAAGGCCATGAGGAGTTTGACCTGAAGGACCACCACACTTCCCGCTATCATCTTCCTTGCAAACAGAAGTGATCACACTCTTCATGGGAAGAAAAGGAGCTGGAGAATGGGAAAACAGAGGAGCTGGCCAGATGGGAAGAATCCAAGTGGATTTGCAGCCAAAACGGGTGATGTTTTGGACAGTTAAAGGATATGTTGTAATCTGAGAAAGGCTTGGATGGCGTGTGACTTTGTCTTCAAAAATACACCAGAGAAGTGCAGGGTTTGCAGTGCATGCTGGGGGATAAATGAGGACTTGATATGAGGAGGTGGATACAAGTCCATAAATACAGATGGTAAAGCAATGTGGGTAGCAGTAAAGATGTGTGTTTAAGGCAGTACTGACTGGCTGATAAATAACTTCCTGGTTTTACTAACAGCTTATACACTGGTTCAACAGGCAGCAAAGCACTTTGCACTGAGAAAACTGTCTGCATTGTGATCATGTGTGTGATGAGAACTTTCAAAGCATAATAAAAATTATTTACAGAGGCCTGTGTTTAAAGTCTCTCCTGAAAATGCCTGATAGCCCTTTACAAAGTGTTGCTTTCTCATAACGGTATGTTAGTCCTAGTGTCCAGTGGCTTAGGGAAAGAAGTGAAGCATAGTGAAGTCACCAAAAATGTTTCTGTGGTGTTTCTGGAAAAGGCGCAGGGCAGTGTTGCTCACTGACTTGAAACCAAAGATCCTTTGAAAAGGTAATCTGCTGCAGCTACAGTGTTGTGATCTGCAGCGCCTGTGCCAAGGTCATGTGGTCTGTAAGAGCAACATGTCAGTCTGAAAGAGTTGTGTGTTAGTCTGAAAGCAGGATTTGGCTTTGTTTATTATTTGGTCCACTGGAAGGATGAAGATGTTACCTGTGTGATGTTCTTTCTCTGGTTATGAGAGAAGCTCAGTTACGTATGTCCATATCCCTTCCTGGAGATAATCCAGATGCAAGTGGTACTTGCCAGTGCCCAGAGCACCCTGAATAGCTTCAAATGCCCAACTAAATTTGCTGTAAACAGGCCCTCTTATTCCATCAGGATGAGCTCTTTCCAAATAATGTGACTTTTGAGAGAGCTGTCTAAGGCTGATAAATTCCAATGGCAACAAAATCAAGGATTTGCCTTTGACAGGGAATTTCCAATGAATCTTGCCTGTCTGGTTTGACATTGCCACTCCCAGCTGTCTTGCCCTCGTGCTTAAGGTCACTGCCTCCAAGGTGAAGTGACGAAACATTGTTTGCCTGCACCTCTGTCACTTCTGCTCAGAAGACAGCAAACAAACCACTGTTGAAGGTGGGTTTCTGCTGATGTGCTGCTCTGGATCAGGCCTTTTAACATAAACCTGATTCAAACAACGTACAATAGTAAGATTGCAGGTTAACACACTAAAAATGGTGAGCTGATCCAGCAGTGCTATCAAAATCTTTTGTTAGGAAGGGGTGGCAAAATCTGACTTCTGTGGAGGATCTTATTTCTCCTGGCAGTCCTTGCATCACCAGTGCCTGTCTCCTTGGGACAGGTAGATGGGAAAACTACTTGTGTTGTTCTGATGCAAGAGCTCACAATGAACCCTGCATTACACAAAATTTAATTGCATCTTAGGGCTGCATTACAGCCCTAAGGAACTTACAATCTTAAAAATGAAACAAATGCTGTTCTTCCTTTGTGTTATCATAGAAGTGACACTTTGTCATTGCTATTTGACATGGATGATTATTCTGATAGTAAGATAGCCCAGTTCTGTCTGAAGTTAAATCATTCATGTTTAACATATACAGGGGAAGGTGCAACCACCTGTTCCAATATCTCTCCTAAGACTGACCCTCTCCTTTGGGATTCAGCCTGTGTTCCTTTCCAAGCAGTTAGTAGTAATTTTAATTCTTGACTTACAGCTGTTTGTTTTTTAATATCTCAGTATGAGCTGGTATGATACTTGGAACATTTTGAATGCTTCATTAGCCACAACCAAACTTTGAGCTCCCTTGCAGTTAGGCAGCCTCCATGTTGTAAGCCCTGCCCTGTTCACATCAGTGGTAATGGAGCAGGTTGCAGCCGGAAGCAGATTATTTAGATTCCCAGATTGGTTTCTGTGGGGCCATCCCAAGGAATCCAGAAATGCACCCAGCCCATTACCTGAAATAGAACTTAGTCATACATGGAAGAGTCTCTTCAGTCACACAGACACATGCTGCTGCTTTCCCTGCACCACTAATGGACATTTTTGTGGCTGCTGCACTTTCTGCATATAATGGGCCATTTTAGTAGTGGCCCAATCACTTTCCCCTGAAAAGCCATTCCCACTGTAGCTGTTGCCTCCGTGAATTCCATGTAGAAGGAGGGTAGAGGGGTATCCAATTCAGCTGTCTGCAGGAAGCACACTTAGCTGAATCTGTTGTAGAAGAGGAATGCTGCATGACCTTTAAGTGGGCAGTGCACTGTTAGCTGTGTTGCTTACTCCCTATCCTTGTCTTTGAAAAGGTGCTGGTGAACAAGTAAAGATACTGGTAAACAATCAATTTCTGGAAGGCCAATCAACTTCAGTCCTAGCCATTCAAGGGCAGAAGACAGCTTAGCATCTTCCAGAAAGATATTCAGCTTGTTTGCTTTTGTCTTTGTAGAACATCATGAAGGACAATGAGATTTTCTTTCCCTTTCAAAATGTTTTGTATGTGAATTATCAAATGTAGGCTCCACTCCAACAAGAATTCAAATTAAAAAAGCACATGAACTTTCATGCATTGTGTTATCTTCGTATAGTTAAGAGGGAAAAGTTCCTTTAAAGCAACATTCTTAGATAGTATCTGCATACTTATGCTCATGGTGGTGCTGAGAAAGAGCAAAGTTAACTGGAAGATGTTAGCAAAAATTTTTTTCAAATGTTGATTTAATCTATCCTTGTGCTCTAGGGTAAAAACAGCCAAAATGTCAATAAAACCAAGTATGATTTACCACTGTTTAAGAACTAAACCAAAAATAAGTTGCTCTGATTGCCTTATGTTGCTTTTCCTTTTGCACCAGGGAGCTGAGAAATCATCTGCCACATGTAGCCTTGCTCCCCTAATATCACTGTTCTCAGTTGAAGTGCTCTCACATATCCATGTGGATCATAATTCTTTTATGTATCAGAACCAGCTGCACATGGTAAGGTCTGCAGCTTACTCCTTTCCTTCTACTTGTAGAATAAGCACAAAGACAACTCCCATCAAGCAGAGTTTTGAGAACCTCCTTTTCTTTGATTCTAACAATGCCTACCTTAAAGCCTAGACAAAAATTCTTTTTGCATCACTCCACATTGAGGAAATACAGAACAATGTCCAGGGGGGAGAAAATATTTCTCTTGGGCCAGAGGAGAGACATGTCATGTCTTTGTGCTATTGCAGCTCAGCAGAATAAAACAAAGCCTGTTGGTAGGGTATTTAAGTAATCTGAACTCCTATACTACTGTGCTGTAGCTAATTGCATCTCTAGTTTAGGACTAGGACTCTGCTCATGGCATGTCCACCTAGATCTTCTACCTGAACTTCTGTTTGATCCTAGTCTGTTTTTAACAGAGCTCAGAGCTTTTTGTGACTGTGCTGCTCTCCTTTTTCAAAAGGTGTGAAACATGAGTCTTAGCACATGTCACCCATAAGCAATGCCAGATCTGCAACCATTGCAGCTCTGGATTTAATTTTTTTGTTGTTATTTTACTTATAAAGTTGAGATTTCAAGAGGTCACACATGTCCCACTAGCCCCTTTCTATGCCAAAAATGGCATGTTCCCAGGACTGCCACAGGTCCATATTTGACCTGACAAAGACCATTTCTCCAGCTTAGTGGATGAGGCTTGGAACATCTTGGAGCAGCCTTAGAACAAGACATGAGCTCCATGGCTTGTCAACTTCCAGTCAGATACAAGAACAGCATGTGAAAGGAAGCAGGCCCTTACATCACAGTTGTTACTGCAGCTTGGATTTTGTCCTCTCAAAGGACGCAGCCCACAGTTAGTTCATTGACACCTGGAAAATAGGAGGGAAGAGCAAGATAAGTCATTATTCTGCTACTGATACAGATGGAAAGACTAATGCAATTAAGATATTACCAGTCCAGCCCAAGAACTCTTGCTTGTTAGCTAACCTGCATGACCCTCTTGATCCATAGTTGGTCACTTCTGCCCCTCCAAACAAACAAAATGTACTCAAAAGCTGGCCTTGCACATACTGCTCCATAGGACCCCCTCTGGATGTGACTCAGAGACTCATCTCTTGTGTTTGCATGGCAGGAATCAGCATAGGGACAGGGCATAATGTGAGAGCGTTCTGCCTAAGCAATCAGCCTCCATTTGCTGTCTTATTTCCTAGTCACATGTGTCAAGTTACTGACTTGCTGAGAGGCTGGATGTGGTTTCCTCTGTATTTTTCCAGACAAACATTAGTTGTAGCCAGAAGAGTTTGTGCATCAAGATATTGTGTCCTACTTCATTTCTCATTTGTGAGACCTACCTGTCTGCAAAAGACTCGCTCCGAGATGTTTTCTGAAGGGAGGTTGGGAGCAGGTATTTTTTTACTTCATTTTTACTTTAGTATCTAAAGAGAGAGCAAAAGCAAGCAGTGCATGGCTGGTTTTCTCTGCTTTAATATAAAATAAGTATTTTTCCAACATCTTTTTAAACTAGGAGCAAAAATATTCCAAGACCTTGTTCTTTTAGAAAAGGCTTCTAAGTCTTAAATTCCACAAAAAGGAAAAAAAAATTAGTCATTACTATTAGCAGCTGTTTTACAAACTTCCCCTGAAGTAGACCAGGTGTACTCAAACATTTTCCTTCCATCCTATTGTATATTTTCTGTCCAACCTTCATAAATAACAGAGGCTTAATAAGACTCACAAAGTACGTGCAATGCTCTAGAGTCAGGTACAGCAGTAACAGGCAGAAGATCACAGTTGGGTCCCAGCCAGACTGAAATGAGGTGCAGCTTAACAGTAGCTGATTTTCCATGTTGATGAATGAGTGATAACCAATGCCTTGTTTTCCTTGCAGTGGATGGAAGAAAAGAAGTCTTGATGAGCTCCTGAGAATTGTATTCAGTGCTCCTTGGCCAGCATGGAAATTCCTAGAAGAATCTAAAGGAAGGACATCTTGTCCTGTTCCTCAGGTTAACACGCTCTTTAAGAATCAGGAAAATGTACAATCTAGCTCCCTGCTGTGTGTGTAGATGTGGAAGGAGTGGAGACTTCAAACCACTGGTACAAAGTTCACAAACTTGGTGATGTTTCTCAATAACAGTAAGTCCTAAACATATTCAGAAGTTCTGTTGCTGATCCTGGTTTTTGTGAGGAAGATGCACATTTCCATGTAACCAGAGCTGGGTGTTCCATGTAGGCAAGGTCATTTCTTCTGAGGATTGGTAACTCTCCGGAGACCTCTCAATCGACTAAGCAATTCCGTAATGAAGTCCTACAATAAGAATTGGTTGAAGAAGGATGTCATATTACTTCAGTGCTCACCAGCCCAAAGAGTATTATGGCATTTGCATCATTCCCACATTCACACTGAGCAGAAACCAGAATTTTGACATATATTGAGCAAACGTATCTTTGGCTTAGGAGAGGAGAGCTTGTGATGGATGAGAAGGGTCTAAAAGCTCCTCTATTTCCCTTCCCCTGTCTCCCTTTGGAACAGCCATGATTACTTTCTCCTCAGGAGCTAGCCTGCCCCTCTTCATCCCTGATACCTGCTTTTCCCACTGTGAGATGACCTCAGGATGCTGTTGTTCTCTTTTTAGGTTCCAGTGCTTCCTGTTGCCACCATAACCTCCTGCCCACTTCTGCTGCCCTCCCAATCTAGGCCAAAGCAAGCTGTCCCTCTTGTTGAACCAGTAAAGCTCCATGTTGAGGATTGCAAACCATCCTGGAGCTCTGCCAGGTCTACAGGGAAGTGGCTGGCAGAGAAGAGGTGGAGCAAAACATGTAGGACTAATGACAATGTTGAGCAGGGGTTGAGGAAAGGCAGAGCAGATAGATGAGCAGTTACTGGAGATAAACCCTGACTACTTCGCTGACACAGCCAAGGACTATGAACTAAACTGGCCTATCTGGTTATTCCAAGCAGAAGGCAATGTGACTAGTGCAAACTTTACCCTCTGCATGGCAAGTAATATCACCATAAAGTGTGCAGCCTTTCTTACCCAAAGACGTAGCTACATGTTCTCATAATTAAGCAAGCTCACTGGAAGTATTGCAGCTTGTTACCATTTGTGCTGTGTGGAAGCCCAGCTTCCTCTCTTGGGGGATCAGAGGTTGCCACAACATGTTCTGGGAGTAAATGCCTAGGATCATACATTCTATTTCAGTCAGTCCTTTCAGTTTCTTGTCTGCTTTCTGCAGTTAGGTTGCTGTGATCTTTCAAGAGGACTGGATTCAAGATCCCCAGGGTGAAAGTACGTGGTTTTGCCAATGGGGCAGAAGTATCTGTATTCAGCAGGTACTGTGCTATCCACAAGACACTTTGATGGCTTATGACTTAGCAGAGCAAACTCTCTTCAGTTATCTCTCTGGGAATGTGAGATTCTTGCCTCCGATCTGAAATTCAGACACTCTGAAAACTATTTCTGTATTGCCAGCTTTGTTATTCTCCTGCCAGGGGAATATCTGTAATGATTGCTACAGCCCAATTTAATTTCAGTGATAGTCATGCATTAATCTCATTGTCTGTATGTTCATCACTGTACAGCCACATCAGCTTAGCAATATACGGAGTCTGATGGATGATGTATAAGCAGAATATTCATGTGCAGTGCATGTGGCTGAAGCAGTGATGGGGACCCCATTTTGCACAGGTGTGCAGTGCAGCAAAGGCAATCCCTGTGTGGTGCATTGCCACAGTATTGCCTCCAATCCTCTGGACATTGTGGGATTTAACTGTTTAATTCAAAGTCAAAACTTGTGAAGTTCACATGGAAAAAAAGCCACATGTAAAACTAACCTAATGGCCACTGCTCAGCAGTTATTTGCCCAGTCCAACCTCAAGGCCACCCTATATTCTTGTCACTCATAACCCTAGAGTGGTTTAAGCTAAAATTCATTTAGTTAGTGTAAAAAATGGTAATGCGAGCTGTGTCACTGTCTAAGCCTTTTCTACATTGAGGACCAAATAGCAGCTCAGACTGATCAGCTTAGGATGTCCAAAACATGGAAGGAACTTCCTCTGATTGTAAAGCATAATTCCTTATTTGCTCCAGTGCTCTGCCTTCAGCTCATCCATGTGCATTTATATGTAATTTTACAATCACAGAATAAAGAGGCAAACCCCTCTCATTATGATTAAACAACAAATCTGCAGCACAGTAGTGTCTTGGCTACTCAGCCAAGCAGCAGCAAAGACACTATAACAGAATAGTATAACGTGCATACATGTAAATATATGTGGTGCTTCACTCACCTCTGTAGGGCTGGAGCACTCATGAAGGATTTCCTGAAAAAAAGAAAGAATTAGTCATTTTAGTATTTTATGAGTTGATCTAATTTTCTCCTCCCTACAAAAAGGCTGCATAATCTTACTGCATTTGACAGGCAAAGACACAGGTAAGCATCATGCAACACTGCAAACACCTATTCTCTACCCCACACACCACTAGTCTTTATGAAGAAAACTTAACTTCCCTAACTTAAAGTCACCAAGTCCCTCTATCTGACCTGTAGTTTTAATTTTTGTTCTTCATTAGGGACTTCCAGGAGATCTTCGAGATCAATTTGTGGTTCAGGAGCTGCCTCTGTTTCCTCCCTTAGCTAAAAAGGAAAAAAAAAAACCCACCAGAGTTAATTAACCTTCAAACATCTAAGAACTCTAGAGGCCATCTTTAAAGAACTAAGCAACTGAGTTACAGTAAAACTATGCTGTAAAACTGAGGTCAAGATATAAATCATCTCAAAATAAAGAAGTTCTTAAAATGAGGAAGGGCATGGATTCCAGCCCCTTTGTAGTGTCTGCTACAGCCACACATCCTGATGTACACATTCTTCATCTTTTCCAACCACTGCACTGCTCAGAGATCATCATCCATCACTGGAAGACCATTGCAAGAATATCCAACTGTGATGCAGTGTACACCAGCCTGTGACACCCTTCATCTATGAAGAGTTCACCATACGGAACTCCAACAGGATTAATCTTAGAAAGGTATAAATAATAGAAGGAGATTTTAGGCTGTTATGCTAATTGCATTCATATACTTTGTATTTGTACTATATGTTTGCAGCAATGGAGAGAAAAACAATTATGCTGTTGAAAGACCTAACAGTATTTTGCCAGCTTTCTCTAATAGACATAAGGGGGATATAATAGTCTCCTTTAATGTAAGGGGAACCCCAGGTTTTGGTGATAGGAGTAATGATCTTGTACTGCAAGGGGGTATTAGTTGGAAACATTTGTAAACTAGATCACAGGCACATTTTAGCTTCACAAGTCTCCACAAGGAAAACAAGCTGTGTTTTGCCAGTGTATTTGCAAAATGAATCTCTCACAACACAATACTAGTGATATTTTGGCATAATAATCAGCAGAATAAGGATACTGGGTAAACAGCACAGTACCTGATTGCCAGGTAGTAGCATTTATGGATGTGTATGTAAAACATTAAACAATGAAGGCAATACTTACCGGAAAAAAAGAAACTCCCCAAGCAGTCACTGATACCAAATGAGAGAAGAAATAGAAAGCCTTTGTTTAGCTTTGAAATGCAGCTGATTTAACAATAAATAGTAAACCAGAGTTAAATATATGGCACTGTGACCCACACAGTATTTCTTTTTAAAAGTAATAGTTTTCATGTCACTTTTTAGAAAACAGCTGTTGATCCAGTCTGACTTTGTCTCTGGTTAAGAAGCACATTAGGCTGGGAGGGCAAGATAGGGTAGGAGGTCCCTGTGGCTTTTTAATCCTAGTGTGGATGCTGTTCTGGCTTCCATATGCAAGGAATCATCTTGGAAATCAGAGGCTCTTAGTTTTATTGCAAAAAAGCTTCACAGCTGTAGACATCATAGCATTCCCCAAATCAGAAGGTGATGTTTGAACTAACCTTACTGGCAGCTGAATCTCTGGAAGACACCCAGGAGCAGACACCCAAGGGCAGGTGGAGCAAAGTATGAGGTAACAAAGAGACAATGTAGTGGAAGTTGATGGGTCCAAGGAAGCCCAAAGAAGCAGGGCAACTAAATAATAAGTCCTGTCTCAATGCACAGAAGAGAGAAGGATGACCTGCTGGACATACTGGACACCTCACAGGTAATTTGCTGTGGCACATGTATGTATTTGAAAAGATCCAGTTAACAATCTCTGACCTGGCACAGCATCATGTTATGTAGCTCCTGGTAGCAAATCTCATGCTGGTCTGAATACATCACGAAGCAGGGAAATATGTTGTGCTGAAGAGATACTAGCAAGGGCAATCCACTAGCAATCTGTTCCTTTAAGGGCATGGCTAGGTTTCTCACTTGTGCCTGCCAGGATTTTGTAGTACGGAAAAGAATATCCTCTTTGGGCAGCTACTCTGATGACAGTAAACAGCTCTTAATTCTCTGAAAAATAGAAGTGATAATGTAACCTGACTTGTTTTTCTGACACCTTTACGAATGTAAAGGTCTGTCTCTGTAGATTTCAGCAAGTAAGGGTAGCACATAGGAACCCCATGTTGTGTCACATTACTGGTCATACCAAGTGCTTCTTGTCTGTCTCAGGAAAAAAAGTGCCAATAATTTAGCTCCTTAAAACTGCAGTAGTTCTCCAAAGGGCAAGATGTTCTGTTAATCAAAGCAGCAGCCATTCTCCTTGCTTATTTCTGGCAAACCTTAACAGTCAGACAAGGGGCTCTCTGAACCGAGCTATCAGTTCCAGGGACAGTCCGTAAATGCAAGTGCAGACATGGTTGGGAAGCAATATTGTCATTGCCACTCTTTTGAACAGCCTTCACTCACCAGGACTACAATGCTAGCACTTGGCAGACACACTGAATTTTGCCTGTCTGACTGGGTCTGGTAATAACTTCTGCTCCTGTGTATGCTGTATAATGTTTCATAATGCATTATCAAGAGGCCTAAGGTAAAGCTGAGAATTTATTACTATCATCTTGTAAACTATAGAAAACAACTGGAAATTCACAACTGAGTTGAACAGATGTCATTTTTACGAAGCAAGCTCTGTTTAGGAAATCTAATGTTAATTAACAGAACAGAAGCAGTAATGAGTATACTCATTTTCAGAGGAGCCATGCATTTGCAGCAGAAGGAAGGACCTTTTCCTCCATATTTGTTTTCTACCTGTTTGCAGATTTCATAAATTATAACAGAAATGAATTATTTTTATCTCCCAGCATGGCATGAGAATCTGGTACATTCCCACAAATATCAAATAGGAAACCATCACACAGAAAATTATTATAATTATAGAAAACAAAAATAATAATGACAGACTCAGAAGCAGTTCCTGAAGTATAGGTCTTTGGCTGTGGCGCTGACATCATTCTATGGCTCTCAGGCCCAGAAAATCCACCCGGGCAGGCAAAAGCTTCTCTGTACTATCATGGCATGTAGCACAAAAACCACCTTTCCTGGGCTGTTCTAACATGTCCACTTCCACTGTTGATTGCAATTTGAAACTGCTGATGCTCAGAGCAGAAGACTCTAAGCAGTTATCAGCTCTTATTTCCTTGTGTCTCAAAAGTGTGCTTAACACTGTGCTGCGGTGCAAATACAGAAAGCAGGACAGAAAGGACTTGGCAGTTCATTTAGTCTGTCCCCATCCAGGACATAAATAAACTGGCTTGCACAGTTTGTTAAACCCATCTGTGTCATATGTTGAAGGTGTGCTGATAGAGATTCTCTGTGAGTCAAGAAAGCTGTGTTCTCTTACTGTATCAGCCTCTGCCCTAGACAGAAAAGCAAAACCCTTAGTCAAGCTATTTAAATGGGTTGAAGATCATGATGTACAACAGGAGAAAGCCTTTCACCTTTTAGTGTACCACACTCCAAAGGATTATCTCAAACACAGAAGAGCACTATTGCTTCTGAAAGCACTCATGCATCAAAGGACAATGTATGAATAGAAGCAACAGTACAAGGTTAAAATTTCAGTATACCCAGGCAGTGCTGGAACTCGGATGTTACTAACCTACTGAAAAAATGTCATACCTTGGAACAGTTGAAGTAAAGACCTGTGCCATTCTGGTGCTGGATGTAGACACTCCTGGATCTTTTCTACAGGGACAGCTTTCAGGCAGGCAGGAATAATTTAGGAGGCACAGCTCCTGGTACAAAGGGAAGCTCAGGCAAGGATGACAGCTCTAGGAATTTGTGAAGGTGAAGGCATAAGAACTCTACGTTTTGAGCAAAGAGGTTTTTTCCCTTTCTTCCCTGCTGGCAATAGTGTGTCCAAACTCTGCAGTTACAAATACAGCACATTCCAAACTGTCTCATTCAAACAGAAGGTAGAGCCTCACTGTTGTGTCAAAAAGGAACCGTGATACACTGATCACTCTAATGCAGCTAGCTGGGATACTGTTTGCTACAAAGCCACTCACCACATGGAGTTCAGCAACAAGAAGCATCCTGGGTTTATACATCTCTCTAGGTCACGCTACTCATGCAGAGCAATAGCAACACCCCGTCAGTGGATGCAACACCAGGCAGTTCAAAGCCAGTTGGATTGCTTCAGTGCAAGCTTCCCTGCCTGCTGACACACCAGTCAGAGAGTATTGCCGAGGGGGCATGGAGATACCTGCTGAGAGCTGAAGATGAGGAACTATTTCCAGTGAGGCAGAGCAAGCAAACCTCTGTCTCAGCACACAAGGCCTCTAGACCCATTCACCTGACAAGCAAGCAGCTGAATTGCCCCAGCTACTCACCCGGCACTGGTACAGCTCCTGCAGCTGGGCATTGATCCATTCCTCCAGGTCTAGCCAGCGTTGTAGGTCTTTGCGGTTGTACTTTATGGTCAACTTGCCCAGTTTCCTGTGTGATGATTCCTCCCCAGGTTTCTCTGGCGTCTGGAAAGTCACGCGGGGTAGTGCACTGGAGTTGCTGGCCATCCTCACGGCTTCCTCCTCTGACAGCAGGAATGCGCCTTCCTGTGGGCTCCCTCACACCTTTTCTCTGTTTTCTTTAACCAAAGCCTCTCTGCAACCAGTGTGTCCCAGCAGAAGCTACTCACAGGTGCCAAAGGTGGGATGCATTGGTGATCCCAGGGAGAGGGTTGCAGGTGGCCACAGGGCTGGGCAGCAGCAAGGCTCTGCAGGCACAGTTACAGCCGCAGATTCTTGGGTTTCACCATCAGATGTGCTGACAGGAGCAGGGAGGCAGGCCGGGTTGTTGTAATAACATCTGTTGTTAAAAGAAGCCAAGTGAACCAGGGAATTGATGAACCATGTTTGTTAATATTTAACACAAGTCAGGTCCAAGAGGCGGGGAAGAAGGAGGTTTTAAATGACTGTTTTCCTACAGGCATAAGTTAACATGCATGTGCAATTCCAGAGCGCTGATCCATACGTAATGCATTGAATCTCGCTGCAGTTCATACTCAGTAAACTGCCTGCAGCTACAGGGTTTAGCTCCCATTGAGACGGTATATTTGGCATTTTCCAGCTAAAGCACTGGACCCAGCACAGATAAGAAGTGGTCTGGAATCAGGCAGCTATTTTACAGCAGTAGGTCAGGAAATAATACTGCAACCCAAAGCTGGGCTCAGCAATTCCATTTTTCATTCTACATTTTGTAAGTTTACTCCAGCTCTTTAAAAAATTTCTGTAGAAATACCAGTGACATGATTTTGAAATTATTTGAGCAAGGAACTTTCTGGATAAAAGAAAATATCTGTGCTCAAATTAGGAAAAAAAAGAACAATATTTGATGTGATGGCACTGCAAGGGGAGGCCTGACTAGGGGTATAGCACTATGTCCTCCCCACAGAAAAGTATTCATGGTAAACAGGTTTACCTGCTGAGGCATCATAAACTGCTATCAGACTATATATTATTATCATTGCTTGGTCTACAGTTCCCTCCTAACTGGTTAAAGGTCTGCAGCACTATTGCCCTATACCATTTAGAAGGATAGGTGTGAGCAGTGCACAGAGGAACAGAAACCAGGCAGGCTCTGTTTACAGGGTTCCAGGACACTGTCACACCTCATTATTCAACTGCTCCCAGAGACCTCCAGCAACCTGCCAGGAAGCTGCCCTACCACATGGACAAACCAGCTGAGACCCTCCACCATGAAGCAGATCAAACATTCCCAGTCTCATGATTCATGTGGAAATAGCAAGCAAGCCTCTGTTGCTGGGAGCCAAGGTATTTCCAGTTTGGAGGCCAAGAGCTAGATAAACCAAAGGAAAAGCAACCAACCCGTCTCTCACTGAAAGGTGGTGCCAGGCAGCATGGGGCAGTCTGCAGAGGGACTGGTCTCTGGAAAGCTTACCTGGTCCCCCTGCTATAGTTCTGTCCCCAGAGGGATGGTGACACAGCCAGACAGCAACATCTTGTACCCAGGGTCATAGTGAAAAAAAAGCAGGTTCATTACAGTCCTTCTTTTCATCCCTAATGTGAGCAAAAAAGAAAAGCCTTTTCAGATGGGAAATTCTGCAACTTGCTTTCACATATGTGAAGAATTAAAGTATCCCTGAAACTGATATCATCTCCTTTGCTTTTCTGACAACCTAAAACTTCTGTTCAGAAGACAACTGTCAGCTATTTAATTTTAGCAGCTTTACCCGTTTTTCCTCACTGCTTGGCTGTATTGTCCCTCTAATCTCACTCCTAAACTTTCTTATTTAGCTGAAAGTTACACAGAAAAATCTGTGTTAAAAGGCTTGTAGCATACTCAGTGAGTGCAGACTCATCAGACATTCTTAACTAATGGAACACCTGCAAAACCCTTTGAACGTCTTATAATGCCTTTCCAACTATTGACTTTTCAAAGGTTGATGTGGCCTAAAAGGAGAAGATATTCACATGGTAACTCTGGACCAAAGGACACACACTCAGGTGACAAGTTCCTTTCTCCAAATAGAAGTGCTCTAATTTGGTGTTCAAGGACTGACATATTTGAAAGGGGAAAATAGGAGGAAAACTATACTTCTTTGGTCCCAAGAAGTAATGCCAGAGAGGCTGGCATTAAGACCAGAGAAAGAAGACCAGACTTACAAGAGAAGTTACCTGTTATCACTGAGTCACTCCAAATATCTGCAGTGGCTGAAGCACTGGCAGGGAAGCCCATTTCTTCCATCCCCTATGCTGACCCCAGTGCATTCAGCAGTTTAGTTAAACTCTACATGAAAGATGCCATTTGCCCTGTTAATATTCTGCCAGCAGGGTTGAACTTATGAAGCAGAGGATCCAGAAGTCACAGGAGAGGTGTGAGAATGAGGGAAAAGGGAACATAACCTTCTCTAGTGGCTCTTCAAACAGCTTGAACCACTGTTCAGTTGTAACCTCACTTGAGCTGAGCTTGAGCTTGATATGGAAAAGTCCACAGGCCTGTACGCTGAGTAACAGACTCACTCCACGCCTGTACTCTATCAACAAAGTAACAAACAAGCGGCACAAACTCCTTGTACCCTCCTGCTGCTCGATCAGTGCCACCCTACAGCTGAACAAGACGTTCAGAGGATGATGTCAGAGGCCCTCTCAGGAAAGCTGTAAACCAAAATGAGCCAGATTACAGGATGTTCATCATACTGCTTTGTCTTATATCAGCTTAGTCATGAATTCTTTGTAATAAGAAGGTGGTAATATAGAAGTAAATGTTTACTGATAAAGTAGCCCCCCCCCCTCCAGTAATAAACTATTTTAATCTATGATTAAAGCAAGAGGACGACACAAAACCAGTGCAAGATCAGTCCTTGAGGGTGTGGTAGAAGTTCCTGCAGGCAAAGGACAGGGTGCCTCAGTCAAGGTAAGGGATACTGTCCCCGTGAATGAGGCAGCATCTCCTAGGGTGCACCAACCATCTGCCAGTGCTGGTAAATGCCAGCTGCTGCCAAACAAGAAGCAGCTTCAAGACTATATTCACAGTGCCGCACCCCATCCTGTCCTTTGCTCACATCACAGCAGATTCACATGGCCAAAGGGTCAGAAAGACATTCACCCTTTTGTTTGGACAGGATCTCGGAGATCTCAGGCATGGCTAGGAGATGGAATCTTATTTTCAACCTAGTTATCTCTCCTTATAGCTTCAGGCATACAACCTGGACCAAAATTTCCGGAGTGAGCACAGATACTTGGGCAACTAAGTAATCTAATCAAACAACCTGTTTTTTCAAAACAGCTGTGCACATGTAAGTTCCAATGGACCTCCTGCTGCAGCTGCTTGTGATCATATCCTCTGCAACTCTGCATACCATTTCTGTTAGTGAATAAAGGGGGTTTAAACATGGCCAATGCCTTTTAATTTTTGGACTGAAAGAAACACTGTGCCTCAGTTTCCATGTGTGTGACCTAGGGTTGCTGATCCTCCATGCCTACCCTAAAAGTGAGGTGCCTCTGAAAGAAGGGGAGGATTCAGTACGGTGGAGTTGGACTTTTATGACTGTCTGTGGCGGCAGAGAGGGCCACCAAACCAAGCTGAGCATAGGCATCATAGTACCAAGCAGCTGTGACATTGATCCAGGCAGCAGAGCATCCAAGGGCATGAGTCAGATCCAGTTACACTCCTCTGTTCTTGAAGCTAGTAATCTCCATCCCACACCTGTGACCTAAGCTGGAGCTTCTCTTTCTTCCTGAGCTGATGACTGTGGTGTGTGCTTAATAATTCAGCAGGGCTCCAGCTCATCTTTCCACAGGCCAACCAGGTTGGCCCCTTTCCCTTGAGTGCCAGCCTAGACAGGAACATTTTTCTTCAAGACAGCAGAAGCCACTCTCCACCTGCTTTAGAAAATAATCACTTTCCCTGTGGTTGCAAACATGGTAGTTAACACAAACCAGAGAAGACAGCAGGGGTGACTGTATCAATACTACAATGACACCACAAGGTAAAGAGATTCTGTACCTTCTTGGGAACAGGAATAGGCACAGAAAAAAAAGTTGTGCAGATTAACTAATGTAGCCAGGACTGGAGATTTAAAAAATCCAGAGCCCTGAGCAAGCCCGGTACACCCAGCATCTTGATGTCCATCATCCACTTCCCTTATTTTTCAGTGCCTCCGTGGGAGCATGGAAACCAAAACAGCTGCACCATTGCCCCAGAGTTTGAGTGAGAAGAGGGAGTGTGCATCATCTCTTGCCCTCAGCTCCCGGACACTTGGGGAAGCAGACTGGGATGTCTAGCTCACACAGTCTCCAGCTCTCACTTGAGAAGTACTACCACCTTCCCACCAACATGCCCTGAAGAGCATCTGCATTCTTCAGCCAGGTATCAGTGATCAGTATTACTCTCTTCTCCTGATAGGCTCACCTTTCACAAGGCACTGAAAGGGCACTGAGAAGGAATAATTACAAATGCCAGAGGATGACATTTCCCAACTTGACTGATCAACCCAAAATTACACTATTTGGCACCACCTCAGAAAATAGAGAAGTCTCAGCAATAGAGGTCAAGTGAGCTGGCCTACCAACCTTCCCTTCCTCTGGCCTCTGTTACTGGCAGTCAAGTGAAATATAAAGGCTAATGTCTCATCAGCAGCTGAGAAGGGTAAATGGGAAATAGTTGTACCTACTGCTGTGGCACACCAATTCACCTTGTCTGTGTCCATCCACAGACATCCTGGGTAGTGGGATGAGTAAGCATCTCCACCAAGGAAGAAGCCCCCCTTCCCCTTGAATAATTAGGTGAAGCTGCCAACATGAATTAGATGCCAAAATAATTATTTGGGGATCTCCAAAAGCATGCCCATGTTGTTTTGTTGCTCTCCCTCTTGTATTATTCTGCTGTTTCCCTACAGGAAAGTTTCCCTACCAGAGGCACTGGTAACATGATCAATGTTTTCCTGTGGCACAGAGTTTTCAGTATTCATGGTACAGTTACAGACAAGAAAAGCACTGGCTGAGTAGTTGAAGGGGATCTTCCTTGTTTTCCAGCCTGCTTTCAACATTTCAGGCTTGCAGAGGCTCTACAGCTCTTGCACCAAGAGGTTTATTATGACCTGATACCCTTGAAAGGATGCAGTTACATTTGCAGAGACTGTACTGCTCACATCTGCAGGAAAATCGCCATCTACAAGCAGAGGGGAGAGCAGACTTTCCCGGGAGGTGCTGGCAGCTGGCCTGAAGGTGTTGAACTGCATCTGGGGATGCAGTTGCTGTAGGAAGTAATGGAGAAGGATAGTCTATAGGGAACCCTATGGCCAATCCTATTCCACTCACAGATGCAGTGAAGAACAGCTCAAGTCGTCTATGGGAACTTCAGTGGGAAATGTAGATTTATTCTAGTTCCTGCACATTGAAGGTTCTTTGCTTCACATTTCCATACCTATCTCCCTGTAAAGGCGTTGCACAGACAAGACAAAGATGCAGATACTTTCTCGGGGTAACCAGTCTAGACACTGTTTCCCCTTTTTCCTTTCCCAGTGCTCCTGCCCTCAAGGGTTTACCTTGACCAGCAACATTAAAATAAAAACCAGTGCCATGAAACTGTAGATGAGAACATCCACAAAGCAACAATATACCCTCATTGTAACTCACTTCCCCAAAGCTACCCTTGATGCAATGGGAATGGCTCTCAGGAGGACTCAGCAGCCTGTCATCCTTTCTCCTGCTTTGTTCCACAGGACCAGTGGTTAGTCATAGCCTGATGAGATCCCTTCCTGTCTCCTTCCTTTGCCACATCTTTGTGCCGTCACTTGCATCTGAGTCTCACCCCTAAACCACACCAGGAGGTTTAACCTGAGGCAAATACAACAAAACAAGCAAGCAAGCAAACCTGTCTCCCAAGCGTTAATTATACGTGGAGCGGTTCCCAGGTAAAACACAGCACAATGGATTTGTCTGCATCGGCCAGTGTGACAAGCTGCTGTGAGGAAGTCATTGTGGATGGTGATGCCACAGAGCTGGGCTGCACAGCGGGGCAAAGGGGAACCCGAATCAAGTCCTCCTTATTTTTCTGCCTGTTGGAGTCACTTTCTTCTGCAAGGTGGGCATCCAGCTGCCAACAGGTGCTGGGGTCTCAAGAGCGATCACATAGAAAGAAGGCGGGTGATGGAGGTTCCTGCACTGCATTTGTTACCAGCCATGCGTGTCTAAGACCTCAATCTTAGTCAAATATTAAACTTAGTGTTGTTTACCCCCCTGAGTCATCCTCCAAATAGTTATTTCCAGACTGAGAGCAGACACTTCAAAGACAGACAAAAGTTAACAATGACTCACTGTTTCAGGACCCCTTAAAAACACTCCCAAGTTATAAAATCACACACCCTACTTTCTCTTCATGCTAATATGAATAATACATGTCTCAGCTGACGTCGTGGGAATTTATTCATTTTGCAGAAGATGAGGGCTGTAATGGGATTTTGAGGTTATGAGAGCAAAAATTGAATTACCAAGTTGGAAGAATAGCTGCTGAAACAGAGAGGGGTTTCTAGTAGAAGTCCTTGATCTTGGGCCTAATCTCAATTAAAATTTCAATTACTGAGTCCCTCCAGAATAAACTGAGCATATTTAAAAACTGTGCTGTTAATGAATACACTGAATAAAACTAAGTATAAAGTAACTGTAAACACATTTAGGGTGAGCAGCAGAAAACCTTGCAGCAGAACTTAGCACAGCCTTCTGCTGAGAATAAAAACCATTAAACCCCCCTACTCTAATGGCTAGGCTTGATCATCTTATGAAAGGGCTTGTCCTTTCATAAATATTTTTTAAAAAAAGGTGGGGGGAACACTGGAGATGCAATCAGTGAATCCTCCCAGCACTCTGTTTGTAGGAATTACATTACTTAGCACAAGCAGAGGAGATACTGTGTCCTTCAGGTTTGCAAGAAACGTTTGACAGATATTGTAACCCAACACTACTGCTAAGGTAGATTAAGTTATTAAGTAAGACAAAAAATACCAAACTGGAGTGTTTAGGCCCAGATCTGCCAGTGTGGATATCCAAACAGTCACTGGTTTGCCATGGGGCCAATTGCTCTCTGAGCTCCCTGTTCCTGTGTTAAGGAACTGCACTGGGCCTCACCTGGCTCCACTCTGAAGGCTTTGAATATTTATCCAGGAAAAATCCCTTCCAGATTAAAAACAAGACTGAGTTCCCAGCAGAGCATCTCAGGCAATGCAGAACAGAAGGAGACAACCTTGTTGTTGTTTTTATTTCTCCTGCATATATTTAGATGCTCAGGACAGCAAGGTCAGCTTCTCCTTTACTGCTTGCATGATCTGCAGGCAGGTCCAAAAGACCTGGTTTGGAAACAGAGTGGGAGTCATCCATGATTCTTCTGACAAAATTCGTAAAGCCAATGAGGAAAGCAAATATCTTTGCTCTGCAGACATGCACGTTTCCTCCACTTTCAAGGGTTTTTTAATACCTTAGCACTGCTAGATCAAAGCAATTCCCTTTTCCTAACAGAAGTCAGTACTATACAAATGTCAGCATCAGACCACAGAGAGTTATGAGAGATATGGAAAAATAGTATTCCAACAATGTAAAGTTCCCATGATACTTGCGACAGCCAGGAGGCAGGAAACATTTCTCTAAGGACTGTCAAGAAATCCTGTGAGAGTACACAGGGCTAGATCAGATGTACAGAAAGAAACAGCAAGAATTGAAATGCTGGACTCCAGAATGATCCCCTCAAACCTCAAAGCCAAGTGCTGTTTGATACACAGCTGCTGTTCATCACCTCTTTTCGAAGACATACCATGAAATGCCATCTCATGTTTGCTGTTGTTGTTTTAAGTGATGAAATATTTCATTATAAATAAAGCCCAAGCAAATTACCAACACTCCCAGCTTTCCTAAGGACAAGAACAAAAGGATAAGAGCAGCTTGCCCAGGAGTTTTAAGACTGTTTACAGGCAGAGCGGGTGGATGACACAGATATATGTGTTGAACAGAGGAATTTGATCGTGGATCTGCACGTAGAAGCACACAGAGGGAAAATACATGGACAGGTAGCCTTTGTGTTCCCGTGGCCCCAAAAAGCACCATCCTGCAAGGCAAGGGCACTACAAATGGATCATAGCTAACCTATATGAGATTGAGGAGAACGGTGAAATGCTGCTCATCAGTGGGGAGTGGTTACTTAAAATTTTCTCTGCTATGGTAGCAGGGGTCCTGCCACACAGACAGCCTCCAAGTACAATCCCAAGTGCTTTCACTGAAAAAGAATATTGTGTCCCAAGAGCAGGGAATTCACGATTTCGAGATGCCCGCACTGAGTACAAAGCCTCTTTCAGCAGTAACGGCGGTGGGCACTGCAGGCAGGGCTGCAAGGCTGACTCATTTGGGTTAGGGAAACACAGGCTAATGGTGTTCCGTGCCAATGGCCACACCACAGCACAGGGGCGACTGCCAGAGGACACACAGCGCCTCCCTCCCGGCTTTCAGTTCCTTTGAAGCATCCTTAGTACGAGACTGCAGCTGGGACCCAGCAGGTGGGATGCTCGTCTGGAGTGGGTGCCCTCATACCTACGGGAGCGAGAGAATTGCTCTGGGCTCCGCTCCAAGGGGAGTAGAAGATCGTATCAGTTTGTCTCTCCTCCCCCCTTCCTCTTACGCAACTCAGCATGCAAGGGAGTGACTTGATTTTTTTTTTTTCCTGTTCCCTCTCTCAGGGAGTTGGATTTCACTTCCTGTACTCACCGCGCCTTTGTCTCCGGCGGGCGCAGCTGAAGGCGCACCTGAGGGCTGAAGGCACAGCGGGGCGGCGGGGACACCCCGCTCCCAGCAAGCAGCAGCTTCAGCGGAGACCGCCCAGGTGGGGGGCTGAGGTGCAGGGTCGGGGGACACAGCGGCTACCTGTGTCTTTCGGGGCGAGCCGGAATCCAGAGCGCAGCCTCGGCCATGCTCCGGCTCCCGCTCTCCCCGGGGTGGCATGCACCTGATCACCGCCCCTCTTAGCTTCATCTGTCTTCTCCCTTCCTTTAGGAAAGGACTAAAGTCTGGAGGCACTGAGAATCGGGGCGCCAAGATGGCCAGGAGTCCGGGTCCGTGGTTTGTGCTCTGGGTCTGCTTGGTGCTGGTGCTGGACTTCGGCGAAGGGCAGGAGGAAAAACCCTTCGGTGAAAGGTGCCTGGAGGACTTTACGGCAGGGCTGCCGGATTGGGTGCTGGATACAGATGCCTCCGTCCAGAATGGAGCCACCTTCTTGTCGTCCCCCATGGTGCGTCGGAGCAGAGACTGCATGAGAGCCTGCTGTAAGGACCGCGCTTGTAACCTGGCTCTCGTGGAGCAGGGCCCGGGCACGGAGGAAGACCACATCCGGGGCTGCTTTCTCCTCAATTGTCTCTATGAGCAAGCTTTCGTCTGCAGGTTTGCCAGGAAGATCGGCTTTCTCAACTTCTTGAAGAAGGACGTGTACGATTCCTACCTGGCAGTGCAGAATCACAGATTTAGTGGTAAGGTTGCCTGAAATGGATCCCTGCAAAAGGGTCTGGAAGAGCATTAATGGTTACTGGTGCCATCTCCTCCAGCCATTATATGTGCAGCAGTGCTGTCAACAGTTGGGGTAGAGTGATGCTACAGACGGTGTTTCTGTATGTTCCTCTGCCACAAAGGTTTTCCCAAACCCTGATACTCGTTTAAGATCTGTGCTTCAGTTTACCTATTAGGAAATGAAATCGCTCTTTAACCTGTTTGAAGCAGGTGGAGTGTGTGATTACCAAAGTCTGAGTTTTTGCTACTTGACAATGCAGAGAAAAAGGTATTGTTTTTCTTCTCCCTTCCCCTTGGCCCTTTGAGGTTGGAAAGTGAAATCCTCTAAAAACCTACACATCACCACGTTTTAAAGGGCTGCATTAATCTCTTAATTGCTCAGGGGCTGGAGGCAGGATGCAATCCACTTACCTTTATTTAACAGCAGCCTATATGGTGAGGTGTCTCAGCATTGCTCTGCTTGTTGGGGCTGGTCTCTGCTCCTGGGAGAGGACCAGCTGGGGGAGGCTGGTTATAAAACTTCCCCTTTGGAGGTGGGTTTCTCTTCCCCAGTCCCTGTTTCCCTGCTCTAAAAGATTGCACCTGGAACCAGATATTCAGGTGGAAAACAAACTAATCTGAAGCTGGCCACCTGCCACACACTCTGCTGTCTCCAAAAAATTGCAGTGTGTTCAGAAACACTGAAATCACAGCAGTACCTTCTTTTGCCTCCTCCTTCTGTGTTTTGGCTGAAGGCTAATGAGGCTGGCATGTTTCTAGCCTGGCTGGGTCTTTGGCAACAGTAACCCGTTTATTTATTTGTTGATCCCTGGGCAGGGCTGTTAGGGGATATCTCTATGGGTAATCCTCCCCACACTCCCTCCCAGCCCACCTATGAGAAGGAAGGGATCTGTGAGGATGGCAAGGGGAGCATCCAGGTGGGTGCAAGGGCTTGAACTCAATGATGTGAGCTGAATAGATCTGAATAGATCTGTGAACTTCTGCTGGGATGTGCCAGCCCATGGGCCTTGTAAGTGCTGGAAGTGGGAAATGGCACCCCCAGTGACCACTTCTCCATCCTGAGTAGCAGTGGCGGGGGGTTTGCAGCAGGGTACAACTTCTCTGGAGCAGCCCTTGGTTGTTGCTGGTTTGAATGGCATTGTGGCAGAAATGGTTCTCCTGTTTCTCTGTCCCCACTTGTGGCTTCCTATTGGATTTTAAGACCTTTTGGTAAATGTGGCTTCCTATTGGATTTTAAGACCTTTTGGTAAATGTGTCTTGCTGTTTGAGTAGTTCTCCCACATCTCCATTCCAGGCTCAAAATCCTGTTCACAGGAGCTGCAGTTAGGGAGGAACTGAAGGCCACATCACCAGGACTGGAGGTGGCATCTGGCAGCTGTCTGAACTCCTGTGTGCATTGTTGTAGGTGGAAAAGGGAATGCATCATCTGCAGTACATCCTGATTTCACAAGATTAGATTAAAATACAGTGTACTGTTGAGCAATTCAGTCACTTTACCTCTGTGGACCAGTGCCTCATACAAGAAGACTGCAAGCCCTGCCTTTCTTGGCTGGTCCCAGGGCCTGGCATTGCATGTGTGCAGATCTCTAGACGTGTCCCATGATCACTGACCTCTCTATGTGACCAGCAGTGATGTATTTGCCAACAAAATGACACCAAGCTGCAGCACCCCAGCTACCAATATGCAGTTGCTGCCTTGCAATCCATCCCTACTGCTCCTTTCACAGATGCTGGGATGGCTGCAGTGGAGCAAGAAAACCCAGGAGGGCTTATCAGTAAGAAGTGAAAAGCATGCCAGACATGCAGTTCAGGTTACTCTGCCTGCCGAGGTGGCTGTGCCCCTCCTCACTCACGTGAAGCTTGTGCTTCGGACTGCTGTGAGTGGAGGGAGGGCTCAGTCTCTTCTACACCCATGTTTGACCACCTGTGTTTGGAGGGTGCCAGGTGTCTGGCAGGTCTTCAGCTGGAGTGACAGATACTGGGCAGCTCACTGCTGCTTATTTGGATCAGGCTGCAATGTTCATACTGTGCTTTGATGGGAAATGCATTTCCCTCCTCTCTGAAATCTTTAGGCATTGTCTTTGATACCAAAAACTTTCAGAATCACCTTGAATGACAGTGGAGGGCTAGCTGGGAAAGAAATGAAGGGAGTTACCTTACTGGAGGAATAGCTGGGTCCTCTTCCTCACAGCAGTTGATAAGGCAATTAAGAATGCAGATCTCCATTTTGATTTAGATACCAAAAATAATCCAAAAACCCATGCCCCTCCAGCCATGGTGCTGGATTTTGGTTCATGCAGGACCTGTCTGGGCAGGAAGGTGGATGCCTGGCTGTCACTGAGGGGGAAAAGGGGAAGGGCACAATGGGGCAGGTGCAGGAGGCCAAATGAAGGAGCCTCTGGGCACTGAGCATGTCCACCTGGCAGCATATGGAAGTGCTACACATATTTGTTTCTGGACCTTTTGGGGATGCCTGAAGAGGCCAGGTGAAACAAGTGTTAAAGGAAGCTGGTTTTGGCATGTCAGGTCATCCTCCCAAATGTTTACAGGCAAAAAAACTTGGCCCAGGTTTTGGACTGGAGACAAAAAACTCTGTACTTTTCTTCCTCTTGTGGTGAATCACTGTTAAAATGTGAATTTTTGTGACTGCTCTGGGGCCCAGGTTATTGTCAGCCCCCTGATTCTGGTGCTAAGGGTCTGCAGCAAGCTTATCTGCTCCTTCATCATGCATTCCTTCCCTGTATGTGCTGATGTCCTAGGAGCCTTTACCTGTGTCACTCTTCAGACATACTCTGCAATTATGAGAATTAAATGCATGTTTTTTTCTAGTGAATAATGAAATACATAGTTATTGATCCCAGTGGGTGACATTAAACAAAAAAGTCACATGTTGTAAGACCCACATTACTACTACAGGGAGTAGACCTGTTGAAATAAGAGGTTTAGATATGTTTAGGAAGAGACTGGGTAACACTAGAAAGAGAGTGCACAGCTGGGGCCTGTTGAATGGGCAAATTTAAGCTTGGAGTATTTCTGGAGCCTGATGGAAGTAGCTGAAAGCTGGGAGAGTGTTACAGGGAAAGCACTGTTAATTCCTGTAGTGCTGTTGTTCAAGCATCCATCATGAGACTCTTGGCAGCTGAACACAGGGGCAGGGGTACATGCTCTAACCCACTGTGGCCACTCTGACAGTGTTATGAGTTCAGAAAAGCCTGTGGGTACAGTTGGCAATGAATGCAGCTGAAATCTGGGTTCTGCCTATCTTCTGAATGTACCTTCAGTATTCTGGAGAACAAGAACTTCTGAGTTCTCTGTGATGACAGCTTTGCACTGTCTCTTGCCTGTTCCAGCTAACATACAGCCTGAAGTCTCTGATGTTGTTAAAAACCACCATCTTCTGAAATTATTCCTCTGTCTGAACTTTGGTGTGAGTTTTCTGCCTGGCTCATTCGGGAGGGGCAGGCTCACCATGCACTTTATTGGTAATAATGGAGCCCAGTGTTTAAGTAACTAGCCCAGCTTATTCTGGTCTAGGCAAACCAGTTTTGGGTGTGAAACTGGAAAATAACCTCCCTGAACCTTTGTCCATTTCTTGAGCTGAACCTTCTGTGGTTGTTGTGAAATGCTCACTGCCCCTCCTCCTCCTGTTGAATCCAGGGCTTGTGAGCAGGAGACTGGAAGTGCTTGGGGGCCACAGGATTCTGATCAGATATGTCTGCTCCTGCCTCACTGTGGGGGGAGATTTGCAGGCTAAAACTTTGATAATGCATTTCAAAAGGAGAACTCCCCAAGAGTGAAGCTCATCCCTCCCTAAATGTTTGGCCTCATGCTGGTTTCCATTCTGTGGGCACAATGCAACTAAAATGTCTCACAGCTGGGACTGAGAGAGGTCCCCTCTTGGCTGATGCTGTTCAGCCCTGAGCCAGCTGCTCGTCCTCCAGCTGGCTCTAGGAGAGGGGAAGTTGCAAATTCAGTACCCACACCATAGACTCAGAGGCCAACGTGTACTGGAAGGGTCCTGGAAGACCAGCTGGTCCAGCTCCCTACTCAGAGTGGTTGATGAGCAGCTTCCACTCCTATTGCTGTGAAATTAGTGTTTCTCATGCAGCATTTGCTGAAGTGGCTACGTCATGTCTTGGCTCTGGAGCTCCAATCTCCTTGAAGAGACTGGAGATACAAACACATATTTACTAAAATGGCACAGATACCTGTGGGAGAGCCTTTTCCCTCTGCCTACTAAAGCAAATAAGACTGATTTCCCGCACTGAGGAAGGATGGAGGGAACCTAGTGGCAGCAGCAGCTTCTGCTATTCTTAAAATATAATCTGTTCAGTCATGCTGTATTGTTTTAGAGATGTTAAGTTGACCTGCTGTTAAGTGTGTGACGCTGTTAAGTGTGCACCACTTACAAACCACTACAGAAACATCCAGAAACTGATGCTGGGAGCTTCTTGGCTGTGCATGAATTATTAGAAAACTGCATGGCTTTATCATGACTGTATTTGCTGCCTAGCCAGAATGAAGCCCTAAAGAAAGAGCCTGTATTTCTCTTCCTCCAGGCACTACATTGCATTGCCTGTTCTCTACTGTCTCTCTCCACCTCAGGCAAATTAATACTGTGGCAGCAGTGTCATCCTTCATTACTTTTGCCCATGGAAATGGAGAGATTTCTAATGTCAGTGGGTGAGAAAGCTGTTCACTTTTGAATGACTTCCTTGGAAGCAATGCAAGAGCAGAGCTTTAGCATTTGTGGGAAGAGCCACACTGCTGCCCACCTGCTTTTGCAACAGACAGGTTACGCTGGCTTCTGACACTCAAAATCTCTGAAGTCCCGTGTCTGTGTCATGGCTGTAGGAATTTGGGTGGCCTCATTCTTTCTGCTCTCTCTGCTCCTGTCCTGGTCAGTTGCTTTGAGCAGTGGCTTTTGTCCCCAGTGAGTCCTTTCCCTTCACAGTGCCTCAGTGTCCCCAGTGCAAGCCACACTTGTCTTGTTTGCAAGTTGCTCCTGCCAAAGCAGGCAGCAGTGAGCTGTAACAGCCCCTCAGTCACCATGAGAAAGATTTCCAGCTCTTTCTAGTGACAACCTCAAATCATTCTGAGGTATTTTTAAGCATTGCTTTGTAGTCTCAGTTACTCAGGGTGTATCTGCATGAGCTCTGGAATGGAGGAAATCTGGTTTTCTGTGGATCTCAAGGGCAAAAGCTAATATCTGAGTTCCAAAAGAGAAAAACCTCCAAACTGTGAGCTTTGCAAGTGCATTCTGTCATGGGATTTCACTAGTGCCTGCAGGTTTGCATAGCAAGGTCTCTAGTGGGGTCTCTGCCCCTACTAAGATGCTTACTATTGAAGCCCTTGTAGAAATTTATTGTCTTTTAAATTCCTGTTCCTCCATCAACTTTGGTTCAAGTTCACTCATTAGAGGTGAAGCCAGACAAGCTGCTGACTACATGAGCTTTTAAATGAGATTAAATTTTTAAAAAGAAAAAAATCAGGGTCTCAGGCATGAATACAGTGTGAGTATTTTTATTTTTAAAGCAATTTGGATTTCCTCTATCAAGCTTTCCTCTGGAATCGTAAAGAAAAGAAAAGGTACCCCTACTGATGTGTTCTATAAACGGAAGTGGAAGTTGTCGCTTAACGATGTGACTCCAGGAGCAGGTTTCACAGTAAAGAGCATGCCACAGACAGCATCATAAAGCTTTAACCTCCCTGTTAATTACAGAGTTTTACAGCAGAAAACTTTCCATGGTCAAAAGAGCATTATAGCAAAGGTAACTTTCATTTTTCCTACAGACTTTCAGAGCAAAACAAACTGAGTGCAGAGTCTCCCTAGTACAAGCAGGTTGCTGATACTCCCTCTGGCTCAGTCAGCACTTGGTTCTGAAGCTCAGATGGAAAACAGCTGCATTGCCAGGGAAGGCTTCATATAGTCAGTGTAGCAGAAATACTCCACAGTCACTGAACTTTCAGACATCCTAAGGAGAAAAGGGATGGACTTGAAAAATAAATCTTTAATTTGTAGGGAGCGTTCCTCCTTGGCAGTCACCACAGATAAGGAAATACTCTTGACTCTTCTTCTGGATGTGTGGAGGGTCAGTAAATTTGGCTAATCAGAGATGGGAACTGGAGAAGCTGCTGACCTGTTGAACAGAACTGAACTTTTACTGAATCATGGAACCCACAACCCAAAGTAAATAAATGTTTGGCCTGCAATTTTTGTTTAAAGTGTACATGCCTAGAAATGTCAAGGAAAAACATGATTTGGAGTCATGAGTTAAGGATCAGCCTCAGTGTTGTTGAAAAACTCGTCTTTTCCTTGTGCAATTGCACCCACCTACAGGACTCACCCTGGCAGGATGGTGGCAGGGTTTAGGCTGCCTTTCTTCCTGGCGGGCTCCTGGCGTTTGCCTACCAGGAATGGCAGGAATGTGTCCCCTCTCCAGTGTTTGGTGTGTACAACGTGACAAAAGAACCAAGGCCTGTTTTGAATGTCGGGTTTGTTTGAACACATGCCTTATGTTAAATGTCCCTTCAGCAGACTGCAGCAAGAGTCAGTAGCTGGGATCTGAATCCACATACACTCAAACAGGAAACTGGGATCTAGTCTGCAATGAAAATGATCATCTAATGGAGTAATTTTGTAAGGGGTTTGGACACTAATCCTCTCCTTCTGTCACAGTCGATATAACAATGTAATGGCAGAGTGATTTCTATCTAGCTTATAAATGATGGTTGGTGCCTTTACAAAAGACTCAGGTCGAACTGGAACTATGAATCTTGGACTTGGTACAGGTGTTACCAGGTGGAGTTTTATGGGCTGAGCTATGCACAAAGCCTGCGATCAGAGACATTCAGGCCAAAAGGAGTTATGAGTCAGGCTCAATGGTGTCATTGTATAGGCTGTTCTTGCTGGCATGGGCAGGGATGAGTTTTCATCTCTTGTATTTACAGTCTGGAAAAACATTTAATAATATGTGGAATTTGCTAGTAAGCTAATCCACGGAATGGTACAAAAATAACAATCTCATGAATGGTGTTTTTGTGTTGTTTAAAAGGCATGTTTGTCAGAGAGTGGGGTAGAAGATGAGCTGGAGGAGGAATATTTCCCATCTAAGTCCCACGTTGTGTAGCTCTGGCTAAATGCACTAACATAGTGCTTAGAGATGGTGGTAGGAATGATGATAGTCAGTTCCACATTCTTCAACACCCACATCAGGCCATCTCCCTAAGTGAAGGGCGGAGATTGCTCTGTGCAGTTTTGCAAGGATGTGCTCTGACAGTCAGAAGCACAATGGCTGTAGCCGCAGAGCCACCCTCTCATGGTGGTTCTTGTGGATACAGGTGTCCAGGGAGCCAGCTGGCTCAAAGACACTGCCACAGTGGGTTGTAGAGTTACTAAATTAGTAGGGACAGTAATAACGGTACTGATTGTGTTTTGCTTTCAGCAGTTAATGTCTGTATTGATTTACCCTGGAAGAATCCCCCTCCCTTATCTTTCTGTAATAGAAACAAAGATTGGACCCTTCAGCCTCTTACCCAAGCCTCGTTCTACATTTCTTCTGCAGATGATCATCCTCCAACAGCCCGTGCTGTCAAGGACATGAAGGTACAGCCAGGGGAGCCAGTGATGCTGAGAGGCACAGAGAGCACAGATGACCATGGGATAGTCAGCTATGAATGGAAACAGATCCTTGGTGATCCCTCTGCAGAGATGAAGGTAGGGAGCTGCGGCTAGCACAGGTTTTTCCCATGAGAAATTTTCTTGTGTTTTATAAATAAAGATAAAGTTTGGATGTTGTTGGAACAGTGTCCCAGAACTTGGGCAGTGCAGGCCTGGCCAATCAGGCCTGGGGGAAGGCTTCTGACTGACCAATCTGGGTGACTTTTGAGAACTCTATATATGTGATGAAATCAAAACAATAAAGGTCATTCCTTCTTGCCACTGAGAACTGATGCATTCATTACTCTGCTAGCTGCTCAACAGCGACAGGGAGCAGCAGGAAATAAGCAGCTTGCTCAGTGTCATCTGTGGTCTGCATTAGTTTGGGCAGTCAGAGCCCTGACTTAGAGGTCACCTTGTCCTTCCCTCTTCAAGCCAGTCCACCCACGAGCTTGTCCCCCAAAGCTATGGAGCACTCCTTGTGGTTGCCCATACTCTTGCACACTACTTGGAAATGGCATTTTTGGCTTCATCAGATCTCAGGCTCCCTGCACAGGATGCTGTCTTGAGCCTTCCTGAGCAACAGCTGACCTGCCTGGGTGGGAGCAGCTGAGAGGGCAGAGCTTCCATTCAAGAACTGCTTCTGGTCCCAAGTTCCTGTATTTCAGTGAAGGGCCTGCTCTTAGTTTTGCTCTGTGCACTTCACTGCATTTCCTCTTCTGTCTCTGAATAATTCAGTCTCAGGCTCAGGCTCTGCTTCTGTTCTCCTGGGGCTTTTCTTGGGCTTTGCCTCTCTTTAGAGCATGAGTTCTTCCCCGTGTTTTATCTGAGCTGGTGCAGAACTCATGTATCCTGTCTGGATCAAAGATCTCTGGGGTGTGAGCACTGCCTATTTGATAGATGTTAAAAGTTAATTGTGGCTTTAGAAGAGCAAATTATTTCTTTTAAACATCTGCAAAATGCTTTGGAAAGCCATGGAGCTCATCTGGAGTTCTTGTGGTACCTTTTAGAAGAATTAGCAAATGAGTACATCAGGCCCACAACTGATTTTGTACATCAGCAGTGACAAACTCTAGAGTGCTAAGGGGTCTGTGGAAATCAGCAATTGCTCCTTTCCTTTTCCCTTTACCCTAGTCCAACCAAAGTAACTTTTGTGGAGGGTGGAAGGTCCCCTAATACTATGCTGTCTTAACTGTATTAAAATGATATATGGAAAGGCTGTGTTTTTTTGAAGCCTAATCAAAACCAGGGGAAGCATGGAAAGGAAGGTCCAATTCTGTTGTAAATATAGAGGAAAATTTTGTGTCAATAATGTTGTAATTTTCTATTCTGACAAAATAATTAAATACATCTACCTTTTTCCCTATGTACTAAGTAAATTATTCTTTATAGGTTCTAAGTTTTAAAAATAAATACTACAGCTATTTTAGTCCTCTCCAAAGAGTTTTATTTTCCCTTGTGCTTTCACAGTGCCCCAAAATATGAAATAACTAATTTTGCTTAAGTTATTTGTTCTCTCTGCTATTCTGGCTGGGTACCAGTGCATGGGTTTGGGGCATTGTGTAGCAGCGAGACATTTTTCATGAGACACTTGCTTGAAGGCTTTCATCTAAGCTCTTTTCTCCCTAATGCAGGAACTTCAATCATTCCTTCATTAGAAGTACTTTCTCCCACGTAAGTCTTTCTTTTGCATTCTCAGAAGCACAAAGAAGATCAGGTAGAGATATCCAACCTACAGGTGGGGACTTACGTCTTCCAGCTTACTGTCACGGACACTGCACAACAGCAAGACTTCACCAACATCACTGTCATGGTGCTGAGCTCTGAGCAGACAGAAGGTAAGCCTGAGCCCACACATGTCTACGCGGAGTCCTTGAGCCTGGGTGCTGCTCTGGCATTCTTGGTGCTCTTTTCAGAGGGGTAGATGGGAGAAAAGCACAACCAAGAGACTGGACTTGCATGTCAGCTTTTCCCAGGAAATGCCTACCCCAGGAGTGGAAGGTCTCTGCATTCACAGAGGTCTGTTTTGGAGTTTTCACATACTCTTGCAGCACAGGTGGCCTGCAATAACCCCATCTATTCTGCCTGTCATTGCTCTCTGCTGGGTAACACCAGGATGGATGAAGATTGGGATTAACTGAGGGTGTAAAACAGGAGATCCTGAAAGGTCTGTTGACTCCGTGGTTTTGCTGTGAAGGCCCTTAGGTTGCAGGGTATGTGAGGTTGTCTGCAAGGCATTCAAAGGGTCCCTGGCTTTATTCATATTTTTTTATTTTAATGGCCTTGTTTAATGATGAAAATGTTCATCATTACAAGTGTATTAGGAGTCAGGAGTTCTTGGACAAATGGTTGACTAGTAGCTAAGCAGGGGATTTCTCCTCCTCCCTCAGGTACCATAAAAATATAAGAGCAGTCATTTCAAGTGACACTAATGGTCTGACCAAACTCCAATACACTGCATTCAACAGTGTCCAGAGGTTGACACATGACATCCTATCAATAAATCTCTACTGTGCTTGACTAATCCCCAAGGATTTTGCAGCTAGGAGATGTTTTTAAGCAGAAGATGATGTCTTTGTGATTAATAGCCATGGGTGAATCATTTTTTGACCTCATATAGTCTTTGCAAAGCAGCAACCTCTTGAAGCAAGGAGTTTCACAGCTTAACTATATGCTGTGTGGAGATGCAGCTCCTTTTGTTTTATGGATGTGGCACCTTCTAATTTGTTTTTTGTGACCCTGCCTTTCATGTAAAAAAATGCATTCCATGATTCTCTATTGTTCTCCATGTTGCTCAAAATTTTATAAACCTTTCAGACAAATCCTTTGGAAGATTTTCTTTGCCTTCGCATATACAAAACAGAAAGTCTTCCAAAGGATTTGTCTAATTCCAGACCCTTTTCTGTTAACTTTCTTGATAGAGCATTGTTTGGCTCAGAAGAAGGTGGGTTGGTGTCGGGGATCTTTTCCACGCTGGTTTTACAACCCGAGCCTTCAGCAGTGTGAGGAGTTTATTTTTGGTGGCTGCAAGCCCAACAAGAATAACTACTTAAGGAAAGAGGAGTGTGAACTTGCCTGCAAGAATGTCAGAGGTGAGTCCTTCAAAAATCCAGCCCCCTCTTTCTCATATGATTGGGATGATCCTGTGGATAGGTACTACAGCCTCTTGGCTGACAGCTAGTTAGAGCCCAGTAAGCTGAGGAGACTGGGTTAATTATGGATGCGCAGTCATTGTCTTAAGCTGCTAATGTATCTGATCCAGCTCCTGAAGCACTGGACAGTGTCCCTGGTATTTCTCTGGCTGCAGAAGCCATGCATCCACGTTGCATCTGAAACATAAATTCAGAGAACAGTACTGTGCAGGTGGGGGCCAGAAGTGCTTCACTCTGAAAATGAAATTAATCTCCCTCCTTGGCACCCTCAAGCCACTGAGAACGATTTAGTGCTGCTCATATAAATGGACTGAGCCTCTGCCTGGCCTGTTGCAGTGCACAGCTTAAAGGAGGAGGTTAAAGCCCTGGAAAAGAAAGACAATTTGGAAATGGTCTAGCTCATGGTGGGAAGTTCCCCTGAGCTCCTCCAGGCCTGCCTCACACGGGTACAGCTCATCTAGGTCTCTGAGTAGTGGGCATCCATATTTCACCTCCCTAATCCAGGGCTTCCTTCCAGAAAGTGTGCTGTTCTCATGTGATACATGAAGGCAATATAAAGCTGATCTTGAGCTGACAAAATGATGTCATTATTTTATTTTTCCCCTTGTCTTTTCAGGTTCTGTTGGCGGGCGACAACAGCCAGGTGAGCCTCTCATATGATGGTGTAATCCTACTGCAAGCTTGGGTTAAGTGTCTCATGTCCATTCCTGTGGCTTTTGATTAGGACTCAGTCTGGAAAGTGAGGCACTGGAGACTAATTTCTTTGCTAAGCCTTTCACTTTCATGTCATGGGATAATTTAGGTTGGGGATTACCTCTAGAGGTCATCTGGTCCAACCCACTACTCAAAGCAGGGCCAGCTTTGAGTCACATGAGGTTCCTCAGGACTGTACCCAGTCCAGTTTTGGGTATCTCTGAAAAAGGAGATTTTACACTTTGTCTGGTCAAACTGTGCCAATGTTTGATGACCCCTATTATAATATTTTCCCCTATATTGAATTGTTTTCCTTTGTTGCAACTCCTGTCTGTTGCTGCTCTTCCTACTACCATGCTCCAAAATGACTCTGTCTTCTCCATAACCTCATACTAGGTCTTGTGCTCCAGGCTCTTGCTGAGTCTCTGCTGGATTTACTCTACTATGCCAATGTCTTTTGTCACTGGGGAGCACAAAACTCCTGAGAGTACTGAGCACTTGGGACCATCTCTGGAGCAAAAGGGTTTGAAATTCTTGCAGCCCAGTGTGCAAGTTTCAGTTTGGCGTTCCTAATTTAATCCTCCATGCTTGGGCAATGTCTCCATATTCTTCCTGAGTAGCTTATTCTTGCTTCCACCTGCTGTGTACTTCTTTCCTGAGAGGAAACATGGCTGTTCCCAGAGCAATGTTTCATTTGTAAACAGGATTTCTTTTTTTTTTTTTTTGAGTCTAGGGTGGCACTGAGGAGAGACCTTTACAAATCTGCCTTGTTTCTTGTTTGCCAGCCCTATCAGAAGCTTTTAAGTACTTCATAAAGCATCTGGCAGGGAGAAACAAGGAATTTTAATGAGCTATCTGAACTGTTTCTGATGCAGTATGCAATGGGAACTGTCAGGCCCCCTTCTTCAGATGCAAGGATGGTTGCTGCATTGATGCCTATCTGGAGTGTGATGAAACTCCCGACTGTGCTGATGAATCGGATGAGAAGTACTGTGAACAATGTAAGTACTTTAAATTCTGGCTTAGACAATTTACTGTCTGCCCAGGGATGGGTCCAATGTAAGTTACAGGTGCTGAGTCAATGCTTTTTGGTGTCTTCTGGTCTTATCTCCTGACCCTGCATTATCCTTTCCACAGTATTACATTTGCAAGTTCTGCCATTTCCTGTATCTCTGCTGACTACAAGAGATTACCTTCCTTCTGTGATGTTTCCTGCCTCTTAAATACTCCTTGACTCGCTTCTCTGCACCTATCTGTAAGACTTCAGGCCTGTCCTTCTCTCCCCTTCCAATATTCTTCTCACTGATTGACCTTACCTGCTCTCTTAGAACTGGGATATGGGAAAGGAAACCATGATTTCTCCAAGTCTGTCCAGTGGCACAGTCCCCTTAACATATTGTTATGCTGATGTAAATGCACAGTAGTGAGACACCCAAATCCATACGACCTCCTTCCTCCTTCCTTCTTCCATCCCTCCTCACCTCTTGTGACAGAATTCCCATAATCTCTTTCCTATGTGTGGGTGTTTTGCTGCCTTTTTTGCTTGCTTGCCTATGATTTGTCTCTCTTACCTTCTCTTATATTCTGCACTAGTTCTCTTTTATACTTCCTAAAACCTGGAGTGACTTTTCCCATACTTCTTGATGGAAAGCAAAAATAAGAAAGCAATCTTTGTTTTCCTTAGTTTTGTCTCTGTATCTGTGGAGCGGAAATTGGGAATAGTTTCTTGTTACTACATTTTATTTTTCCCATGTTCCTCTCATAGTTTTGAGATTCTTAAGAAGATAAATGATGTCTCCCTTTCTCTGGCTTGTGATAGCAAAGGACTGTGCAGGAAAGTCCTGTCTGACCATGTCTGCATGGACAGAGGTATTTCTTTTCAACTGGTGAGAGAAGTTTTAATGTGAAATGTTTCCCTTGCAGATGCTCGTGAGTTCAATAGACTGCAGAAAATCAATGTCACCCATAAGCAAGGTATGTACTGTCCAGAGCACCTAGGCTGACCTCTGCCAGCTTTTGGTTTTTTCTTCAGTCTGTTGTTCCATGGCAAAACTGCTTCCCTGTATAAATCCAAAACCAGGTGTACTGTCTGGGTAGTCCCTGTACTAAAAATGAGCAACGGCCTGTTCTCTGACCTTGAGGACAGCTGGTGATAGCAGGCTTCCACTCTCCCGCCTAAATTTTTTTCCATCCAAGTAGGTCTCATGCATGTTGCTTGCTGGGCACAGTACTTGGCCTGTACAAAACCCTGCAGCATGTTTTTTTTGAAGTAGTGCAAACCAAAGCAGTGTGGGGGACACAGCAATGTCTGTGCTCTGTCCCCTAGCTTTGCCTTGTTTGTAAAAGTGTAGACAGTGGATTTATCACTGAACTAAAAGATTATATTACAAGTATATTCTAAGTCACTTAAATGCAGCTCAGTTGTAGAGGAGACCTGACTGATCTGTGGTTTCTGTGTGTCCAGGCTCTTCATGTTCCCATCTGCCTCCCAGGGAGGATAGATCACTTCCACGGGGTTTAGTATGACTGAAGGTTTGAACCCAGGGTTTAGTGTGACTGCAGATTTGAACCCAGGGTTTAGTGTGACTGCACTCTGATGTTCCTTTTTCTCCTTGCTAGTTGGATTTATGGGCAGGTGGCAGCTCACTGTGGCATTACCAATTTGACCAGCTGGCATCTGGGCAGTGGGGACCTGAGCACCACTGTTCTGGCTATGGATTTCCTCTGCCTTGGTGCTTGTGCTCGTCTGTTGTGAGCAGAAAATGTTGCTGCTCTGGGAAGACACTGCTTGGGCTAAAGCACCTCTCCTTTGCTTTGCCAGGCCACTGTGTGGACTTGCCTGATACTGGACAGTGCACCGAGAGCATCTCCCGCTGGTACTATAACCCATTCTTGGAGAAATGTGACCCCTTCACCTACGGGGGCTGTGGTGGCAACAGCAACAACTTTGAACAAGAGGAAGAGTGCATGAAATCATGTTCAGGCATCACAAGTAAGCATACATAGTGAGGGCTGGAGTTTTACTGATCAAAATGGGAAAATCACTTCAGATTAAGTTCTGTGGTCCCAAAGAGGCAGCGCCTTGCGAGCTTTCAGTCAAAGTTGCTCTGCTCTCAAAGCCTGGCCATGACCCACAGGATCCTTCAACATGACCAATGGCTTATGGGGAGTGGATGTTTAGAAGGGATGCTGTGTGCATTCGTTCTGTCACTTAGAGCACTTGAAATAGGCTCCTCAAAAACCTGTCCTATCCCTTGTTCCCAACCTTCTTTGTAAAATTTTTTCCCCCGTGTTCCCAATTCAGAAGCAGATGTCATTGGCAGAAGATGGGAATCATTTGAGTCCCAAACTGCTCTCTTAAGTAAGTAACAATTTTCCCTACAGATCTTTCTTGTTGCTTTTCCCTGTCCTGAAAAACACTTTGTCTTTCCTTGCAAATAGTAGCCTTCTCTCCTACACCCCTTTTGAAGCTGAGGGAGCAGTGTGGGATTTGTGGGATGCTGGCAGTGGCAAGAGATGCTTCTGTGTGCTGTGCAACTGTGGTCCATTTTTCCACTGTCTGAGACTCAGTAGCTCATATAGAGACTCCTGATTTTCTTTCCATGAACTTGCATGAATGCTCCACTGTTCAATATCAAAACATGGGAAGTAAAACTCTTCCTAAGGGCCAATTTCACATGAGGACTAGTAATTTCTACAAGAAAGAACGCTAAAGCAGATATGTGAACAATGTCAGGTGCTAGACTGTGGGAAAATGTTATGGCCCTACACAACCTCTCTATGACACTAAAAAAGCCCAACGCTATTGAAATAAAAGTTCTTTAAAAATGTCACATGAAGGTTATTGTTCTTGAATCCTAGAGATTGATTTAATATTTAAATTCACACCATCTCTCAAATGCATCATGTTTGACTGTCTCCACTGATGATACAGGGGTTTGGTTGGCTGGAGAAGAACAAGTCCTCACACCACTGCTCAGAGCACTTTCCCACAAACTCAGCCTGTCCTCCATACCTCACTCCCTCAATGTCCCAGCCAGAAGGTGTTTTCTGTGACCACCCCTTGGTGGCCTCCCTGTTGAGGTGTGACACAAGGCTGGTGTCACAGAAGGATTTTATATTCCTAGGGTTGTCAAATGGCCAAGCCTGCCAAAGTCACAGAACAGCCTTTAGAGGGCGTGGTGTATCTGGGAAATGATGGGAAGTATCACTGGGGAGAGACAGGCTGGCTGTGCCTAGGCCGTACCCTTATGCCGTGCAGTTGCCATCTGTTTTATTTGCCAGTTGTGCAGTGACCACCCTGCTGTCACGCTGCCTCTTCTCTTTGCCAGCACAATTTCTGCAGCAGCTTTTGTGCTTGCTTCTTCCTGGCCACTCCTGAGTTTGTGAAGCATCCCTTCTAAAATGTTCACATATTCCTGCAGGTGCCTTTGAGGTAGTGATTGCTGTGCTTCTCGGGATCTGCATCATGGTGGTCCTGGTGTTCATTGGCTACTTCTTCCTGAAGAAAAGGAAGAAGAACAGCCGCCGCCGTCAGCCTACCACTGCTACCAACTCAACCCTCTCCACCACAGAGGACACTGAGCATCTTTTCTACAGCAGTGCCACCAAACCAGTCTGACCTACAGCCTCTCTCTCCAGCTTAGCACAGGGGCACTCCCCAAAACTTCTGGAGTTCTGTTTTTAGACACAGGTCTGCGCCTGAAGGACTCATTCTCTGTGAAGACACTTGGAGCATCAGGCCAAGATCTAGTTGTGATTTGGCAGTACTAGTATCTGTGATTGTCTAGGCTAAATGGCTGCTCTGGAAAGCGAGGAGTTGGGAGCATTCTGTTGCTCTCTGACATCCATCCCTTCCTAACCTCAAACAATCCAGTAAAACTCTGAATTACATCTTTTTCCTGCTAAAACCTGGAGTGCAACTTTGCTCAAGCTTCTGAAGAACTCTGGAACTGGATCTGTGTAGCATTCCTGTTGGTGAATGGTGCAAGCTCACCAGAGCCAGCAATTTGTTTTCAGTGTCACTTTCTTCCACTCAAACTTGTATTTTCCTCCCCTTCTCCCAGTCTTCTGCAAGGTGTCCTGCCTTGCAGCAATCTGCCTGGTCGTTGTGCATCTCTTGAGGTCTGTGGGATTCCCATAATCATCCAGACCTGATCCAAGGGCTCTGTGACACTCTTCAGCAGTTCCTGTTTTCAAGATGGACAGAAACAGAAATACCTGCTTAAATCACTAGGCTTTGCTTTTTAACAGAAAAGCACACCTAGACTTTTTTCTGGCTGGCTGCTGTGTTTCAGTCTCCTGTGTACAGTACACGCTCGCCCTTTTTCTCTCTGAGTTGCCCTGGTTGCTTTTCCAGTGTTCAGTCTGAACCCAGACACGTTGAGAAAATATCTATTTATTCACACATGAAGTATATGTCCGTACTTTTCCTGCTGATGGTGCAGGAAAGTTGCAGCTTTGATTTTACTGCATGTTCCTCTGTGCACATAGCCTGACCTGAGTCCCTGGCATCTCCCAGAGCACAGGAGTGGGCTGGATATCACCAGCTAATGTCTTCCTTGCTCCTGCTGCTCATCCCTCCCAATGCAAGATGAGCCCAGGCCAGCCCCGGGAGGTCCAAAGCTTATCTCTGGCCCTGGAGCAGCATGTGAAATCCCCACTTTGGCAATGTCTTGGTCCCAGTTCTTGTCCTGTGTGTTCCCCTGTATTCCATTTGCAATGAGATGCTTCCGAGCTGTCCTGCATCATCTGCTGCTCCAGGCTTGTACCTCAGTGAGCTGAGGATTTCTGCTGGGGCAGAAGAAGCTATTTGTGAAGTGCCTGATGGTGCTGCTAGCTGTGGGGCTGGCACCAATCCCTAAATTCCAGTGCCTGCTGCTCTTGGAAAAATGCTGTGAAGAGAGAGGAACCAGTGCGTGCGTGTGTGTGTGTGTGTGTGTGCGTGTGTGTGTGTGTGTGTGTAAGAAGCATAAATCTATGTACAGACTTCAGTTTAAACGCTTGGACTCTTTCAGGGCTGAGGGCATAGTGGTTCTGGAATGCTCTGGTGAAGCCATTCCCAGCTTAGGACATGGCTCAGGTTCTCTCAGGTGCAGTGGCAGGAGGGCTGCCTCCCTGGGCTGATGTCTGGGCTGAAAGGAAAGAAACTGCTGCCCAGAGCCTGCTAGCAATCTGACTGCAGGCCTCTCCCCATCACAGGCATCTGCCTCAGCATTCCTGGGGCTGGTCAGATTCCTCCTTTTCATGATCTGCCTCGTATCATTTCTTTCATCTCTTTGTTTTTCCCACAGCCTATCATGGTGTATGCAATAAACCTAATGTCTTGATTTATTTTTTTGTGTGCTCACTCTGATAATACAAAAGATTTGTTTGTCTTATCTGGCTTGGGAGTGGTGTCTGCGGAGCAATGACCCACAGAGGGGGCAGGTACCGTTCCCATGCCTGCTATCTCGCACCCTTTCATCTGCCCCGACTGTGGTATCTCAGGGGAGAGCTGCTGCAGCAGGAGTCCCATGGCTTGGGGAGGCTGGGAGTGGGGGATGCAACATATGTGGATACCTGAAGAGGCAGCTATGGCATGAGGTATTCTGGGAGCAAGATCATTACCCACTAAGTCACCCAGAGAGTAAGGCAGGGTGTAACCTGAAACTGGGTTCCAGCTGGTCAGACTGGTTTGGGCTTTGGGTCTGAAACCAAAAGCAGACACTATTCTTCAAACGGGAGTTGCTCTAACTGTGTCTCCAGGCTGGTGATCACTCAAGAACTGTGATGTAAAGTCAGCTAAATGTAGCTGGCTAATCAGCAGTGGGTTTGTACAGGAACCAGGCGGACCTGCCCTGTGCCACTGACCTGGCCACCATGGCTGGGCCTCCAAGCACTGCTTGCAGCAGGAACGCTCTCTCCGGGCACTCTGCTGTGGGCTGTGAGCTTTGCTCTGTCATGACCATGCACTCTACACCAGCTCTCCCATCCTGCCAGCGCCAGCTACTTACAGGCATAAGTGTAAACATTATCCCTCCTGTCCCCTGAAGCCCTGCCCCAGGAGCAGCTCTGCTGGGCCCAGCTCAGCTCATGGGTCACAGCTCCCCTCCTGGCGGTGACCCCTGGTCTGGGAGTGCCGCCTGAAACCACGGCTGCTTCTCTTGACAGTCTCCAGAGACGAGTACGTGCTTTGCAGTCTCTTTCATTTACACCACACCTTTGTGTCCCCTGGTGTTGGACACAGCCCTGCTGGAGGTTGCAGGTCTGGCCTGAGCCCTCCCGTGCACAGCTTCTGGGCCCACACCTCCCAAATCCCACCTGCCTTCAGCCCTGCACTCCCACCAGACACAAGGATTTCTGCTTCCCAGGAAATCTCAGCTCTTGGAAATTTTCAGATGGGAACAGGAGCCCACAGTTTAAAACTTTGCAAAATGAGAATTGCACTCCTCAGGGGCCAGCAGTGAGGGAAAGCCGCCTCACTGCCCGCTGAGCAAGAGCAGTGTTCGGTGACAGCTGAGCTGCCCCATTGCACTGGCTGTGCTGGACAGGGAGCACATCCTCCATGTTCCCCAGCTGCCAGGAACATGCATCTGTGTGAAGCTGCTGGCTGGTTTAGGGCCAAGCTTCTCCTCCTGGTATGGAGCTCCTGGCATGTACCTCTCAGCTGCTCTGCAGTGCTAGAGGCCTCAGGGTGTGGATCTACCCCTTGTCCTTGCAGTGAATGCAGACAATGCCTTCCCCACCGAGATCAGTGTTTTCCTGAGGGTTGTTTGCATGCCTTGAGGAGCCAGGCTCCTGCTAGACCCCAGGAGCTGCTGCCCACCGTGCTGCCCTACTGAGGGGAAACTACTGCCCCTTCACATTGTTCTGTCTGCCTGTTGGTGGTTTACACCTCTGCAGAAGGATGACCATGGAGCCTCTCTGCCCTTCCTGATCAGCAAAGCTTTTTACCCGCCTTGATTGAACTATCAGGAAGGAGGATTTGCCTGAGCTTTTGGCTGAGATTATCCCAGCAGGCTGGAGCGGACCTCACAGGGTTTGTATGGCTGCTGGGCTGGATGCAGGAAGCATTAGCTCACAGCTAAATACCGTGTGTCTCTGGTTTCCCTGTGGCACAGTATCTCTGCAAATAAACACAGCTGCTGCCCCAATACAATAAGGGATAGCTCCACAGTGGCAGGCCAGTACGTTGTTCCCCACACAAAAGCCAAGGTTCTGATAAGTTACTTTAGCTCTCAGGCCAAATTGATTGCTTGAGGAAGAAATTATTTTGGTTTTGAGAGCAAACTGTTCATTCTGGTTAAAAAGAAGAGCTCTAAAGCCAGGGGAAAGAAGAAACAGGGCTGTGTGCAAGCTCTGCATAATGTAAAGACAGATTTTCAATGTAATTTCTCCCTGCCTTACTTCAAACATTAGGAATGAACAGACTTGCTTGTACTGCAGTGTACTTTGAGCTCCTAAATGGAGCACGTGCAGATTTGAAGTACCATGTCTAGTCAAACATGTGGTAAGCAAACATTACTCACTAAAATAGTGCCTGTGTGAGAAATAGCCTGTGAAAACTTTGCAGACAGTTTTTCTCCTTGAAGAAATTGAGAAAGAAACTGGAAATACTCTCCCTCTGTTATCGAGCACAGAATTTCATGTTATTGTAATAATTATGGGCATGGAGAAATACAGTCACCTCTAGAAATTCTAGCAGCTCTGATCTCTTCCACATCACTTAACAGGGCATGGAGGAACCTTCCTGTAAGGAAACCTGACTGACCAGTAGGTGTTTCCTGGGCAAGGTGCCACCTGAGGTGTGACAGAGTTTCTGTGGCCCTTATTCAATAGTTGCCTCTCCAAGATGTCCTCATCTCCATGTGTCAGGCATTTTGTAACTAATCATCAGTTCCTATAACAGCTTTAGAAGATTTTGCAGAGGCCACCCAACATTTAATTACCATCTTCTCCTTCTTTTCCAAGTTGCCCAGAGCCAGCCTACATGAGAGGATATACAAAATAACAGTGAGCAGCTGATGGGAGATGGAGAGGAACAGGAGCCCTGCTGGAGCCAGCCAGGTGCTCTGGTAAGAAGAAGGGAATTTTTCCACAAGTCTCGGTGCATACAAACAGCCTGTGTCTTTGTTCTCTGCCCTGACACACCTGACCCACATGACGGCTTCTTCAGGATTGTTAAAAAATATTTGTGAGCAATTGAAGAAAAACATTGGTCCGGAAATTTGAGCTGCTGGGACTCCCCTAGCCAGAAACACTTCTTTCAATGAAATGATAGTGTCCCTCTCATGTAGGCATTGTGGGAGCCTTTCCCTCCCTCAGCTGCATCCCCAGGGGCCCCAAGACTTGTGCCTCCACCACTGACTCTGGCTCGTGGCTGCACTGCTGCATTTTTTATTCAGTATGGGGTATTGTTCAGCCAGAGCAGCTGCCCTGTGTGGTTTGCCAGCTCCTTTTGAGATGTCCACAAGAGGGGGCAGCAATATCTTAATATCCTTCTTGGTGTTGCCTTGGACACTGTAATGTCAAAGCAGGGACATTGTACACTGCTGGAGTTGGTGCTGAGGAAGGGAACAGGACCGCGCATCTTATGAAGCTCTATGAGCTCTATGAGCTTCATAAGATGTGAGGTCCTGTTCCCTTCCTCCCCATCAGTATTATGGTCTAATGTTATGGTCCATATTACCATACACCCCCAGGTCTCAAAGAATCATATCCACCTGCAAGACAGGGGAGAGCTGGTACAACCTTCAGAAGAACAGAAAATTGGCTTAGGGTCTCCCAAGCCTCTTGTGGGTCCTCTGTGCCCTGGGTCTGCTTCCATTTGGTTTTGTATGGGTTACACAGAGCTAGCTCCAGCTACTGGGGTCACCAGTCCAGCCCCAAAAACTTGTGAGTGAGACTTTAAAAAAAAAATACATGTGGGTGCTTCTTTATCTATTTGGATCAGTTTCCCAGATTGTTTTGCTGACTTCTACTGCTCTCCCCAACCTACACACTACATTTTGAAGGATATAAGAGATTTTTTCCAGTAATCAGAGGACTTCAGGCAGTAGAGCCTTCATTAAAACCAAAGCAAGCCAAAACAGTCCTTTAGTAGACTGTCATCAAATTTGGAAGTTCGTAGCTCTGTTTCCCAAGTTTCACCATACAACCCTTCCCTGCAAATCTGTATTAGAGGATGAAGGGGCACTTGTGACACACTTGAGGAGGCTCAACAGCAGAGGTGGATGCTCTGGGGAGCTGCAGGATCATTGCATGGACCATGCAGCTCTGCAGCCAAGCTGACAGGAGGTGCCGGCAAGGATGCAATGCTCTTATTCTAATGTCCTTGCTGGAGGTTTTTGGTGCGTGGAGTTTCTGTTAAACCAGTTTGAACTGGTTCTCTCTCATATTTAGAAACTATCCCTGCTTATGTTGTAGAATTAGACCGTGTCAACAAATTTTCCTTTCCCTGTCAGTATTTTGGGACAGGGGTAACTCTCCTCCCCTTTACCCCAAAGCCTGGGCTAATCTGTCTTAAATGGAAAACGATTTGCCCAGGAATCACCTCTTGCCTTCCATGTCTTCTGCTAGCTGATCCATCCACCAATCCTCTGCTGCTCAGCCATGCAATTTCCATCTTACTACCATTTATCTCCACATTCAGCAACTAAGAGACTGGCCAGAGACAGAATCTGTGCAGAGCTCAAACCCTCAGGTAAAGGGAAGAGCTGGCACAGTGTGTTTGCCCAATACCATTCTTCCCATCACCTTGTATATGCACATTCTCAGCCAGGGAGGCTTTATCTTCTTTCTTTTCTCTTACATTTCCATCACATTACTCTCTTAAATATTCAGGGCTGTAAAACCCATGCAAATACCCGGCCATCACGGAAATGAGTAAGCATCTGGAGGGCTCTGCTTGGAAATAGTCAATGTACCAGACACTGCCATTTGAATGCTAAAGTGTTGTGTACTGGGGTAACTTCCACTGTTGACAAACCCTGGGGCAAGTGGGTGAGGTCCAGAAGGAAGTCCAAGTACCAAGAAAATAGCTATTTGTTTTCATCAGTATTTTTTCACCACTAGGCTCCTCTTTCTCCACAAGGCCCTGGATTCAAAGAACTGATCTAAGATCTCACATGCTGTACCTCACAGCTGATGTTTCACAATCCAGTGCAGCATCTTCCAGAGCATGTTTGTCTCTGTGCACTGCAGGTGAGCTGTGCTTCATCAGGTGGGCAGTGTTCTTCATATTGCCAAGTGCCAGGCAGGTCCATTTGGTGGGACAGGCTGGAAGGGATGTTCTGTTTCTCTGCTGGGTGAGCTTTCTGCTGGACTGTCCTGACCCTCTGTGTGGTGGGAGCCTCCAGCCAAGGGTGCAAGGCAGGGTGGAACCCCTGTATGAGCAGCAGCCTGCAGAGCTGATGGTGAAAATTGAGCCCAGAGCAGCTCAGCATTACAACACAGTCTGTCCTACAGCTAGCCCCTGCTGAAGGAGTAGTTCTCTGCTCAGGTAGCTCTCCTCACATTAGTCCTGCTCCCCTCCAAACATCCTGGAAAAAAACAATTCATTTTTCAGGAATCTGTTTTCTGCTAGTATAGCCCCCTGAACCCCCCCAGGGCACCAGCTGAGCACCAGCACTGGCAGAAGAGATGCTACAGGAGCATGGCTTGGAGAGCATCTCTTAGGGAAACTACCCAGAAACATGAAACCATGCTGGTCAGTCCTGACATCTCCCCTGGCCCCATATGTTCTGGCTCTACAATGCTGGACTGAGGCTCTAGGAAACTGCATCCAGATTCTGTCTGTTGTCCTGCAAGTTATGTTGCTCTCGGCCCTCCCCGTGGTTCAGAGAGCTTTCCCCTGCACTGTTTGCAGCAAGGCTGGTGCCTGGGCAGGCCATTTCCCTGCTGTACTGCTTTGGCCCACAGTGCTGAAGCTGAGGGAACCCAAGCGCTGCTCTAAACTGCCCTCATCTGCCCTTTCACATAGACTGAAACCTCATGAAAGGCTCCTGCTTTCCCCATGCCTCCAGGCTTTCTGCAAATTGCCTCATCCAGCTGCTGAGAAAAGGGGGCTTTCCCAGCTTTCTTTTTTCCCTCACTATATTCAGGTTTATGTTAATTGTGCATGATTAGCCAGCTGTGGGCTGGAAGCTCTTCTGACAGTCTGTTCCAAGGAAGCCATGAGGAAAGAGCCAGGAAACAGTGGTGGTGAAGCCCGCATATAAAACTGCAAATGCTTCTCCCTTGAGCCTGGATTTCTGCAGCAGGAGGAGCAAGCTACAAATGCTCAGGAGTGCAGTGTCCAGTGGAACCTGTGTTTGGGGGAAAAGTGACCACTTATTTTGCATAAGTCACCTGAGACAGCAGTCAGATATTTCCTTTCAGGGTTTGTGTGTGTGACCATCAATAGGTTAGGAGAAAAGCCTCTTCCAGAGCCAGGAAATGTCTGTATCGCTGGAATTGCATGCTCTGACATTTCATCTACACAGTCATCTCATCGTATGGAAAGCAGGTACAAAAGGCCACTCGATCATCATTTCCCTCTGTGTGGAAAAAAAGAAAGTGGTAGTAGCAGGTTTTTGGTTTTCTTTTGTTTTTTTCTTTCTTTTTTTCTTGTTTTCTTTTTTTTTTACTTTCTTTTTCTTCTGTAGCTCTGAAGAGCTTGGCAGGTTTCTAGGCTGGAGGGAACCAAGCCCTTTGTCCCTGCTCCCCTTCCCACACTCAGGAAAGTTCCTCCAGAAGGTTTTTGTGGCTGAGGTGCTCTCAAGTCTCAGACAACCTGCAGATTGGGTACTTGAGCCTCCCTTTACTTGCTGTCTTGCTGTCTAGCAGGAGCATAGCAGAAATGCGCAGTGATTGTCTCCAAACCTTGAGAAGAAACTGAGGAAAAGAGGATGGCAGAGAGCACAGGGTGCTTGTCCTTCCCTGGGAGATAACTGTCTTTCCTGACTGTCCACCTAATACCCTTCTACTTCATAGGTCCTAATGAGTTTTCCTTCTGAGATTGCCTAACTGATATGTAATTAATGTAGTCCAGAACAATTAATCTCAGTTTGTAATTGGCTTTGAAATATGCTGTTTCTGTTTCAAAGTGGAGAAGGGCTTGTGTGCCCATCTGTTTGCTGTTTTATTTGAGCGCTGCCTCTTCTTACCAAGCTCAGAGCTTGGTCAGATCTTTACTCTCTGTAAGGCAGGAGAAAGGCAAATATTCTGGGTAGGGAGGATCATTTCTCTCCTGTAAAGAGGGATCACATTAAGCTGCAGTGACTTGTGGATATACCTGGTCCTGTAGCCAGAGCCTCCTCTGCCATCCCTTCCAGAAAGCAGATGCACCTTGATGTGGGCTGCAGAGACTTCTGAATTCTCCTCTGTCACTATCCACTTGCTTCCCAAGTCCTGCAATAGATGTGGGTCACTGTTTCCTCTCCAGAGCCACTTCTGGTTCCTGCACACGAACCTGGGGCAAGGGCTGCCAGCTGACTGACACACTCATTGCAATGTGTCTCAGCCACCTCTCCTCTGCAGAAACACCACCAGCAAACAAACCCCGTGCTCACTGCTGCTCAGCACCCCAGTTCCCACTGCAGTCACTGGGCAGACTGGGCTGTGGTCAGGCAGCAGACAGGTCGAACCGGTCCCTGAGGCATGACCGGGCTTGTTCAAAGTCTTAACTTCCTATGGCTCCTTTGCCCCTCTCCTGCTCACTTTCCCATAAACTCTACCTTTGTTTGACTCTCAGCACACCCTTCTTTCCTCTCTTTTTGTTTTTTTCCCCAGAGACTTCTGATACGCATTGCAAGATGTCTGGAACTGCCAGACCATGTGGCACAATCCAAATATCACAGCATCAAGCAGGAGATAGCATCTTTCTCCAGCTGCAGAAGCACCATATCTCTCTGTATGTTCCAGAACACTGTAAACTTTCTGCACCAGATGTAATGGTGTCAGGAAAGGAAATGGTAATAAATTTTTCCAGTTTGAACCATTAAGAAGATTTTTGGCACTGTTCAAAGCACTCCAATAGCAGTCTGGGTGGGACACTTGCAAACTTTGCAGAGAGCTCCATGGGACCCCTAATGAATGAAAATACACCTGGGTGTAAAAAAAGAGTGCCTCTGATTCTAAGACAGCCAACTTCAGTCGAATAAACACCAAAATTCAAGATAAGGAAATGTTCACCTCAGTATATGCACACTGGACCCACACTCCAGCTCCTATCTGTGGGCGATGCCCAACAATTGTGTGAAGGTAAAAAGGATCTGGTTGTTTTCTCACCCAACTTAATGGTGCTTTTCAGCAAATATGAACCAAACTGTCCTCTCCAGAGTGTCTTTCATCTTCTTAGGGCAGTGGACAGAACAACTCCTCCTTGAAATGTTCAGAGCTTGACTAGCCACCTCCTTGTGACAGATTGCTGCTTCTGTGAGGTGTGTGTGAGGCTGTCTGCTGAGATGTTGTGCTCCTGGTGTCTTGCGTCAATTTTTGTGAGTCCATATCTGTGGGAGGCAAAGTCCTTGTCCCAGCTGAAGCGGTAAGGAAAGCAGCTCTCTGCCCAGTTAAGCCTGGGAAAAAAGTGACGATCGGGAGCCTAGGCTCCCTAATAAGGACACTGTTACAAGGGAAGAGATGAAGCATGGTGCATCTTAAAAGTGGCCACTGAAAGCAATGAGACAAACAATATTTGGTTCCTAACCAAGTCTATGCTTGTTTATGCTGCAATTAGAGTGTAGTAATACATGTTGCACATAGTATGGTCCAAATTTCTCATAGAGATGAATGTTGTGGAGCTGGGCAAAGCTCAGGAGCCATCGCCAGCATGATTGTAATTGTGAGGCACGGCAGTCCTTTGAAACTGCTTTTGAATGTAGGGCTGGAAAGGGCCTCCTGACTCATGTCCACTTACCTTTTATTTTAGACAGCTTTGTGATCTAGTAGTTTTCACAAACAAGACAGGCTCAGTCTCCAAGGGAAGGGGTTGTTCCTACAGTGTCCCATCGGAAAACCTCTCCAGAACCTCCAGGTTCTATGATGAATTAAAATCTGCTTTCTTACCTGTCTTGAATTTTGTACAGTTCACACCCATTTAATTTATGTCCAAAATTGTTCTTTTGTTTAAAAAGCTTCTCTTCTACCCCTAGCATAAGCAAAGTGAGAATCTCATGAAGAGGCTAGCCAATGTCTATGTCTTTGTCCCAAACTGCAATGTATGATGGTTAGAGCACTGGTTCTCCTAACTCCACAGGATTAGAAGTGAATCTCACAAAATAAGAGAGATTTCAGAAATCCTTGGGGTGTCTAAAGAAGCGTAGACTGCTGATCTATCTAGGACAAACCAGAGGTTTGTCTGGCGTCCCTGCTGTCCAAGCATCCCTGTCCCTCCCAGGCAAGGGTAAATATCAAAGAAGATCCTGCCATGGCCAGTGACTCAAAAAACACTTGTTTGCCAGCCATATTCAGCCGAAGTGGAAAGGAAAGCTCTGTGTTTTCATGACAAAATATATTTTAGCATAGCAAGATCTGTTTGCTCATTTAGCTTAAAAGCCCCTCTGCTTTCAACCTCCCAAAACTCTCAGGAAGCACCCCTGCCCCTTTGCAATGCCTCACCAGTCCCCAAGCCATAAAGCCTTGCAGGTTGTCATTGCTGAATTGAGGTACCTATTTAAATCAGGGATGGGGACTCCATTGATGCTGTCTGCTTCACAGATACAAAAGAAAGAGATCAACCCAGCTCTGAGGAGTTTATTAGCTGATGCAAGCATGACCCCATGCCATCTAAATCTCCTGGAAGCAAGTCAGATTGATGATCCACCGATAAACATATCAGCAGCTGAGGAGCTGTGCACAGTGTGGCTCCCATAATTAGTAACTCAGGTTCAAAGGCTTTTATGCAAAGGAACAATGGGCACCAAAACAGTTTTGTAGCCTGTTATGCACTGCAGTGTTTTGCTGTGATGGAAAGGCTTGCCCTGTCAGAGAAGCCTGCTTTTCATGTCCCTGTCCTCAACACAGCACAGGAGTAATTCCTACTGGTAAGGAGGCTATTGTCCACTTTTTAAGAACAGAAGCCAGGGATGTACATGCTGGCCAGGAAGATAAAAAAAAAGGTTTTAGTAAAAAGGGAAGTGCCAATCAAAAAAGTGTTCTCATTGCAAATCTGTCCCTATTATCAAAGGATTTCCCTGTCACCAGCAGTGCCTGAGATGGAAGTGACAGCTCATTTGTTTTGCCTTTGCTGCCAGCAGTGGAGCACATCTGTGTGTGTCATTAAGTAGCATGCAGAAGACATTTACATTTTTCCTCATGTTCATTTTTCCTCTCTGCTCACTGAGTTGAGGTTCTGCCTTTGAAAATGTCTCTGTTCAGCATCATCTGGAAAACTGTGGGATGAGAGATGCTGTCCAGCCAGACCCTGCTATCTCAGGGTGCTCACAGAGCTGCTCTTGCCTATGTCTTGCCTTGTCTTCTTGTGCAACTCTACAATCAGCCATGCATATTATGACAGGGCAGCTTCCTTACACCCAAAGGAGTATTTATTTTGCAGTAAAGCATTCATGTAAATTGTGTAAAGCATTCATACCCTGCTCACTCAGAAGTGCTGAGGTAGGACTCTCTGGGCAGCACCCTACTTGAGTCCCTCCAAGGTGCTTTCCAGCTTTTGTGAAAGGCAGGCCATTTTCCAGTTCCTGGGTTTCTGAGAACGCTGATCCTTCTACACAAAACTAGATTATCCCTTGGTGTCTTTAATCTCTTTACTGGGATGTGGTTTATTTTCAGTCAGTTGCTTTCTTTCCTGCTCATTTTTCCTTCTTGAACCTCTAACACCAAAGCAGTGTATTTGCACAGCAACCAGAGCTACAGACAGTGAATCCATGTTATTGCAGAAGAGCAGAATTCTCTCCTAGGTGATGGACTGCTTGGAGAGGACGGGAAGAAATAAAAGGGCAGTGATCCTCCCAGAGTTATCCCAGCAGGCCCCTAACACTCGTACTTTTCCAAATTCATTTCATAGCATGGCAGGTGTGATGTGAAATGCTCTGGTGCCTGACCAGCTAGAGAGGTTGTGCTGGAAGTTGTGATGGAACTGCCATTTTAAACCACCAGCCTTCTTTTGCTCTCTTTCAAATGCTTGCTTGGAGCTCTGGAGGTACAGGCAGGTTGCTGGGTGAGGGCCACCTGAGTGTTTATTCACAGTCAGGATCTCTGTGAGGTTGTCACGGATTGCAGTGGGAAGGATGCCTACAGCCAACATTCAAGAGTGTGTGTTGACAGGCTGGGCTGAATAACAAAAACATGGATTAGTTAGTAACATAGTATCTACTTCATATAGCGCATTATACTAATTTTCACTTTTCATCCAAGTGCTGCAGCTTGCTGGAATTCCATTTCTTCTCTAGGGCGTATATTTATACTGCTTTGGAATATTTCTGGCAAATATTCCAAATTTCTGTAGGACAGAAAACTTTGCCTCTTGGAAACCATGAGTACTTTCATAAATGAAAGAAACAGCACTGTATGTTCACCTCTCAGAGATCTCTTTTCCCACAGACACAAGGGATCTTGAAAGGGATATCCTTCCAGCTCTTATGCTATCAGAGCCACAAAGGCTGAAGGTGCAACTTGTTTCTTCTCAGCCGGAAGGCAGGAATCGTGGAGATGTCTGAATCAGGAGTAGTCACTGTGATTGAGTTTCTCCAAGGTTCATAAAGACTCCCTGCTGAGAACAGGCCTGTGGTCCAGTAGCCCTGGTTGCATTGCAGTGGGTTGTCACCAAAATGGGACTGTTCCACACAAAAATCTATTGAAAAAAAGATAATCTATGAAAATGTGAAAATGTCAGTTAGATCATTCCTGGCCAGCACCAGCCTGTAACCCTTTTATCAGTTCCACCGAGTGAGATGAAAAGACAGGTATGCAGAGTACATAAAGCTGCGTAGTAGTTGGGACTTGCTCCCTGCCAGGAGAGTTTCCCAGGAGTAGAATGACCAAAGGCAACAGCTGAGGTCTCCAGTCAAAGGAGATGTCTGGAAGAACCTTGCAGGGGGAAGCGATCTTCCAATGAGTCACTCTAGGCTCAGGTCTGATATCCCTGCCTAAAGAGGCAAAGGTAATTGCCTCTGATTAATGCTGGCAAACCTCTGTGAACTCCAGTGAGGATATGAAAGGACTGACATGCCTCTTTGAGATGGGGGTAAGATAGAGTATAGCTAAGTGTGGGAAGAAAATTAAGCTGAGATGTAGTTTTTAATTACCAATAAAGCCATGCTCTAGAATGAAGGGTTGAGAGCAGGACTCAGTCTGTTCCTACTCTTTTATGATCCTTGATGTATAGAAAGGTGTTTAGGGAAGAGCTACCCAGGACTTCTGTAGAGTCCCATTTGTAACATTTAAATGCTTGTGCTGCCCCCTCACCCCTTTTTGCTCGGAGGCTGTAATTATTTAGACCACAGGTGTATCCAGAGATTTCCAATGGATTCCAATAAAATGATGCTGCCTTGGAAGGGCAGCATCAGTGACTCCACTGATGTTTAGCAGAAGAAAAACTACATCTTTGATGGCTATTTATTTGGATGAGGCAGGAAGAAGGCCATAGCCCAAAGTGTGCTGTTGCCTCTTGATGAACATCCCAGGTGCTCAGCAGCTCCACTCTGGTCTCACCTCTGGAAAAGAGAAAGGAAAATGGTCCAAGCCATGCCTGACAGCAAGTGGCAATAGGGGCTTTTGTGCCCCTTGGATGTGTCTTTTTGCACCTGAGTCTGGCTGCACCTCAGTTAGGAGGCATGGTGAAAGCTTGGTGATGGTGAGCTCACTTCATCCAGCCATGTCGAGTATCCTGACAGCAGCAAAGACTTCAGCATGGGTTCAGACATGACTGCCTGGGCCACTGGCTGCTTACCCAGAGACTTGGTTTTCTTGGAAGCCTGTGCTGCTCACCAGCTGCTCTTGTCAACTAAAGTCTGCAGAGGTGTCTCAATAGGCAGAACACCTCTTCCTCCTCTGCCCATCCTAAAAATGATAGGCTCAGAGTGGGATGCTGTTTCTCCACCCATAATTAAAGCTAGTTCAGAGTCTTGTTTGGGAACAGTTCCTGCTGCTGGGCTCCCAGATTTCCTGTGTGGTGTCCTGTCATCCACCTGGGCTGTGGCTATGCTCAGATAGTTCTGCCTGTGCTACAGGCATCAGGTGGAAGCAGCAAAACACACATGAATGTCCCACATTCTGCTTTTGGGTCCATCTCTTTAGTCTTCTCTGGGGACATCATGTTTCAGTCTTCCTCTTCTCCCACCACATCATCAAGGTGGCATAGGTACCATTTAAGTAGCAATGGGTTTAGAGCCTCCTTTTATTCATCTCCTAACTTTGCAGACCATAGGATTCATGTTTCCTTCAACAGCACTGAAGTTTGGAGACATTTGCTCTCAATGCATTTCTCCCTTATTTACCTGAACCCCAGAGCTGGAGCTATAACTAAGAGAGTTTGGTTTTCCATTTCTCTCTGGAAACTCACAGAAGGCAATAATAGAGACTGGTGTCTGCCCACATTTCAGGACTTTTGTGGCATTTAGAGGACCATGAACAGAAGCATTGTGGTGTTCCTGGCAATAACCCTTTCCCTGCTATGGCACCCTGTGGGTATCAGTTAATAAATGTTCATCATACCCCATGGAGGATAAGGAACTCCATTTTGCAAATGGAAATGGGAAAGTAAGTCACCCAAAACCACACAGGGAAATTATGTCAAAGCCTGGGTTAGCATTTCCAGGTTTCTGATTGACCTAAATTATATTTAGACTTACCTTCTCTCTCAACACCTAATGCAGTGTCTTTATCATCTAAAAAGAGATGTTTGGAGATAGTGAATAAGTGCACTACATGTAAAGGTAGGATACTGCTGTTACTGTCACAAGGCAGGCAGGCACTGCAGGAAGTCCTCTTCCTCCCAAGGTATGGTTGTATTTTATTTATTAGCTCAGAGTCCCTGTATTTCAGGTTTAGCATCCTTTGACAGGAGTCGTGTACATGTAAGATTTTACTGTTAGATGCTAATAACTTATTAGTCTACAAATCTGTTTGGCTTACAACAAAAAAAAAAACCAAATCATCCTGTAGAAGATATCACAACATTAGATATCCTCTCCTACCCTCCCTTCAAATGATACACTGCTGACCAGATAATATTCCAGGGTGGCTGACAACTTTCATCTGCTCCATGTTATTAAAACCCCTTAGCAAGTGGAATGAAAATTCCTGTGCTATATATAGCATCATGTGTACAACTATCCACAGCTGGGAGTACAGCCTGGGTACCCACACTTGAATCTTTATGGTTTGGGTTTTGCAAGCCTTTTTTTCTCTGCACCGGCCAAGTCTCTGGCTGGCTGGTGACGTTGGCGCTCCATGAGAAGCCTGCTGCTCTCCTTTCCTGGCGGAGGTTTCACAGGGTTTCAAAGTCTCCCTCCAGTGCGGTTATTAAAGGCTTTTGTTTATCTTGTGAAATCTGCCCCGTGAATGCTGACACTGACTGAAGTGCTGGGAGAGTTTCCCTGACTCTTCCTCTCTCTGTCTCTCACGGGTCTATTCCCATGAAAATGATCTCAGGTGTGCTGTGCGTCATCAGTCTGCCCCGGGCGCTCCCTGGCTTACTGGCAGGGAAGATGAATGCGCTGTTTCTGAAGCTCTGCCCGTGGCTGGGTGCTCCTCCTGCCTCAGCACTGTGGAGAGCCATCCCAGCAGCTCTGGCCACGGCAGGCACCAGCTGTCCCCAGGCACACGCTGCTTCCCAGGCACACGGCCCAGCCAAGGGCTCCCTGCAGGAGAGCAGCTAGGGCTCTGCAATTCCATCCGAAACCCATTTGCACTGCTTGGGCAGCATTTTCCCAGCCTCTCTCCCATCCAGCCCTGCAGGGATGCAGCCTCTGACGGGAAAACTGAATCCTCCCACGATGAGCTTTCCTTCAGCACGTGATCCTGACTTTCCCTTTTGGATGAGAAAGCATCTCAAGTCTGTAGGGCTGAGATGTTGATGCTCATTCCAAGTGAGAACCCAGCTAGATCCTTGGCAGATTCCAGCTAGATCCCTGTATCCCTGCTGCCACTGAGCTATGTAACCCAGTGTTTACCTGGAGAAGCAGAGCGTTAAGCTCTGTAGCAAGGTGAGATGATTATGGAGATGGTGGAGGAAGGGGCAAGCCCACGACTTGAGTGCCCTGAGCTCCCCACAAAGTTTAACATTAATGATGGCACCACCAGCACAAGCATTCACATGTAGGTAACTGCTTGGGAACCACCAGTGCTGTCCCCACCACCAAATTCCACCACGCCATCAGCAGAATGATGGTAGCGCAGCCATGGGAAGGGGGCTTTGATGTCTGTGATTGTTTCCCTAAGCTGTGCTCTCTTCCACAGGAGCTCTTCCACCCTCACAGCCAGCAGAGCCAGGTCCCATGGGTGGGCTCCTGTGGCCACCTGGGAGCTGGAGGAGTAGCAGGCACCAGGCCTGGCTCTGAGGCAGCCACTGCAGCGCTTCCTTCTACACTGAAAGCCTGGGGAAGATTTGAGCAGTGCCTGGCTCGCTTTCTGAGAAAACAAGGAAAGAGAGCGTTACCCTAGACCCTGGGAAGCCCGTGTATTTTCATTGTATTTTAATTTTAAGAGATTGTCTGCCCTGCCCAAGATTATCTCATGGGAAAGAAAAGCCTGGCTCAGTGACTCGTGGTGAAACTTGTCCCCGAGCCAAATTTCTTTGCACCTGATGTTCCTCCATAGCAGCAGAAACCAGAGTATTTCAGTTCACAACACTGCCTTAGGGGTAGTGCTGGGGATAAGGGGTTGGAGGGGGAGGATGGGACCCAGATCTCCTCCTGCTCCTCCAGAACAAGTCCTGCAAGTTTGGATGCCGAGCAGCTCAGTCCAGGAGCTGGAAAGGGCATGGTGTCACCCTGGGAACGAGGATCACGTGGGGCTGCAGCAGAGGGAACCTGTCTCAGGGATACGTTGAGACATACCCTGCTCTCTTGTGCAATAGGTCTTTGCAAGTACAATGCTGTATTTATACGGTGGGAACTGAGAGCCCAGGGCTGGACTCTGCAGAGGCATGAGTAAGCAGCTTCCAGGAGGCCCAGGTGCCAGCTGGGTGAGCTCTTTGATTCCTTTTCTGGGAGCAGATGCAGACTAAGTGCTGGGTCTCGACCAGCATTCTCCAGTACAGGAAGGACAGTCTTAGAGCCATATTGTGAAGTTCTTAGTGTAAATGCTTTATCTCCCAGGCTCACTACAGAGTGATTTAGCATGGCTCGAAGAGAGGCAATGATGTAAAACAGACCCAAGATGTATAAGCAGACCATGTGGCCAAGGACAGCATCCTGTGCAAAGAGGACTCTCAGCAGAATGGAAGAGCACCAGTTCAATTAACACACAGGCTGTGAAAAGATAAGCATTCATTGTGGCAACAGCATCTATTTGAGCAGTGCCTCTGCTCTCATCTGCTCCTCTGGTGTTCCCATGCTGCTCTTTGAGAGACTGCAAAAACGACCATGGAAAGGACCAATCTAGCCCAAATTATGGGCAGGAAGGCATTAAGAGCAAAGTTGAAGCAGATTACTTAGCTGCCACTACAACTGAGAAAAGTCAAATGAGACCCTGCTTCCAATCTGGGCCTAATTGATAAATCATGTTAAACTTGGAACAATTTGAAGGAAAAAGCCAGTTAGCACCTGAGGATTAAATTGGGGAGTGTTAAGAAAGTGATAAGGTTGTTAATGTAATCACACCCCTCTCAGGAAATGGGGGGAGGATGCTATTCAGAGGTAATTGCATTTCAGCAGGGTTCCTCCTGCTGGAGTCATGTCAGCTCCTAACCTGGTAATAGTTCAGCCTGTCCCTTCAAAGTAAAATAGGATGTAACCTACAGGGCATAAAGATCTCCAGAAGAACTTTCAGACTTGCCCTTCTGGTGGTGGAAGGAGGATGCGCTGAGTCAGATGAAACTTGGTATTATTTTGGGTATTAATTCCCAGTCAGGGTTCAGTGGAAACTGAGGAAAGTGTTGCTAGCTGGAAACCTTCTTGGCACAGTTAAGCCCATTTAGGGTGCAATACCTGCAGAAAAAGGAAATGAAAGGGTCCTTTCCATACTGTGTCCTTAGTGTTGCTGACATCCAAGCTCAGATCCTTCAGAGATGGCAGCTGAGAGCGGCAGCAAGCACACTGGCTTCATGTGGATTTATACCACATGGTGTGTACCTGTACTGAAGTACTTGTACTGTTGCTGCATAGGCAGGTGGGAAGCCCTGATCAGTTGCTCTGCTGGATGCAAGGACTGTGCAGAAGTCTCCTCTCCAGGATCCAAGTCAGAGCCCTGAGCAAGAAAGAAGGTACTAGAGAGTTTCTACCCTGAGGAATGTTGGTGCCTTCAGCATTTGATGCTGAGCTTTGTGCTATGGAGCAAGTCAGATCAATTACTGATAAGGATCCTTTCTGGCAGGAGAGTAAGCAGCACTTGTGAGGAATTGTGCTGGCCTAGTAATGGACTGGGCTAGCTTCACCCAGCCTGGTGGGGTGGTTTGTGTTAGCAACAGTCTCCCAGGAGCTCCTCTGTGCTCTCAGCAGCTTCTGAAAATACAGGTTGGTCAAGCAGCACTGCAAGGCAGAAACAAGCCTAGACTCTTGTCAAAGCCAGGTAATAACACAGACCCAGAACTGTACCATAGAGAGGATGAGAGCAAGGCTTTAAAGACACCTCAGGTAGCTTTGGTAGGACACTCCATTTAATGAGATACATTCACCCCCACACCCAAGAGTTCAGCTTTGTTCATGGATTTCAGGGAGTTTTAGGCTGCTTATTGTGCATATGACAGGATATGGCTCAGTGGAATGACTCACTCCCTGTAAAGTTAATTCACACTTTGCTGCTATTTCCATTCACAGGTTCTCCTGTAAGATTTAGTGCCAGGAAGCTACAAAGCTGCGAGCCAGCTCAAAATATTCCCACAGGTTACTTTACATCTAGTAAACAGCAGACTGCAGGAGGACAGTGTGATTGCAGACTTGGTAAACAATCATGCTCCCTCCCCCCCAAAAAACCCCAACAACCTCCTCACCCAAAACACAAGTTCCCAAATCATGTTTTATCAGCAGAACTTTCTTATTCCCTTCTAATTTCTGAATCCCATTTGCTCATTACCTCTGCTACACTGTTTCTTTGTCCATTTTCTTTCCTAGCTCTCTGCTGAACCAGCACACTCTTCCCTCAGCAGCCTCTCTTTCCAGCCCTCTGACTCTGGAGCAGCTATGGGACCCCAGATCTGGACAGACAGGAGCCCTGGGCCATCTGTAATGCTGCAGATAGGGCAAAAAGGGTGAGTCCTGTGAGCTGTCTTGGATATAGCCTTTGCATCCTATGTGGCACAGGCAAAATTTTTAATCACTTGAGTAGTGTTTAACTACCAAGGTAAGTTAAGTAAAGCTGTTCACTAAATTACCCATCAGCCTAATGACAGCGCAGCATGCTGCTATTAAGGCTCCAAATGCAAGTCCTACATGGGCTTGGCTCAGTGAGTGCTGGGAGGGCCTCCTAAATGGTCCCTGGATGGTGGCTTCTGGGGAGAGGCACTGAAAGTCTTGGATGTTTGCTACTCCACCCCCCTCAGCAGCCTCGAAGCTGAGTGACTGCTGAGGTAACACAAGGAACTTGGAAAGTTTCACCTATGAGGGGATTTTTACCATTGCTAGTGGGGGTTGGGACAGGGAATGAGAAGTGGGGCTATTTCCCTCTTATGCTTATTGTTAGTAAAATGGACTAACTCCTTCTCCATGTTAAAGCCCAACTTAATTTGCACTGACAAAATTACAAACACAAATTGTGGAAATTTAAAAAAATTTATTTGAACAAATTTTGGAACAATCACATAGGAAGAAAGTAGCTCTCAGTACAGTTTCTTTTCCAGAACGAAATACTCCCTGTTTCAGACCATGCTACTGCAGGACAACCCTTGCTCTCCTCAGCAGGAAGGAGGCTGGTGCTCTTTCCACCTGTGGATTCACTCCATAGGGATATGGCATGCTCTTTGGCAAGTCACACCACAGCCCTCAGTCTCACAGGCTAAAGAAATGTGTAAAGACGCAACAGACAAACTGAACTAGTGATAGAGTAAAGGTGCCTGTACAGGTAGGAAATACACACAGGGGTGCATTGCTGAGTGAAAGCTTTGTTCAGAAAGTGGTGTCCTACCTAGACCCATGTCAGACAGGTCTAGCTACTGCCTCTGTGAGCACTATCTCTTAGGACTCCTCACCAGACTCAAATGCCATTTCAGTTGGATGAGTCCTTTCAACATTCAGCTCATTTTGCTACACCATCCTTTTCAGGTCTCTGAGCCTAACCCTAGCAGCAGTTCCAAGGTTCTGGGCCACTTTCCTTCACAGGGATACTTCTCCACCTCTTTCATCCTGCAATACTTCCCAGGGAGACAGCAGTCTTGTCTCACATCCTGGGGACTAAATAAGCTGCACTACAAAACCAGACAGCTGTGAGAGATTGCCTGTGTTCTCAGGCATTTGTTGGGAGCCAGACTGCATTACTTGCATTTGTCTTGCTACAAGCTCACTAGTTCACGTATGCTTGCTTTTGGTCTAGGGCAAACCATCCACAGCTATTTCTCTTTCTGTCACATTACTCCAGAGTGTCCCCAAGGTGATGGGCCATGGCCAGATGCAGAGGACCCCCTGAGTATTGAAAACATTGCTTGACAGACCTGTCACACTCTCTGCTACATAAACCAAAATGAAATGTCTCTGCAAAAGAAGGTTTAGAAATTGATGCAAGTTCTGTAATGGAATACAATAAAATGTGAATAGACTCTCTAGGATATTAAACCCCTGAGAAACAGGTGAGAGGGGAAGGGAATGAAACATAAGGAATGATTTTCACCAACATAAACTTCACGGATTTCCTTTGCTTTTGATTTCAGCAGATCAAGCAGTGACTTTTAAGAAAGGGAAGCATAACAGAAACAAGTCCTGAGTCCTCAGTTCTGCAGCCCCAGAAACAACAGTACAAGCTGAATTCCATTCTTTGGTGTAGATCTAAAACAAAGGATTTTATTAATGAAGAGGAACTCTCTCTCTCACTATAACCTCCTCCTTTTGATTCAGTAGTGAATATATGGACAATATTACCTTGAAATTCATATCACCAGCAAATTTTTCAGGTCCCAAGAAGTTTCCCTGCATATTAGCATCTCAACTAAGTAGAATCACAACTTTCATTTAACAATATTCATTCTTCTTTCCTTCTCCATCTACCTTTCTTCATTCCATCTTTTTCCTTTCTATTTTCTTCCTTCTCTCCTTTCATTGTGTGCATGTCCATCTACATCTGATCCCTTGGTAGTGTTATAAACCCTTTGCTGACACAGTTTTGTCTCAGCTAGACAGAGCCACTCATCACTGTTCCTCACCTGTTCTTTCTTTCAAAATACCACACACACAAAAGGCCTTTCAAAGTGGTCCCCAAGTCCACGGCTACCTCTTAGGATAGGACTATTACACTGGCACCCAGTGGACTAGAGAGTCCTCTCAGAGAAGGTTTTGCTCCAAGTATTACTGTAGCTCCCAGTGCATTTTCTCTTCAGCCTGCTAATGGACTTTATTTAGGAAACACCTTCTCAACAGCAATCTCAGTAAAGGGTCTTTAAGAAAGAGTGCTGCTTTTTCACAGCCAAATGAATTCTACCTATTTTGGCAAACAGAATCAGAGGGGGAACCCAAGTCTCAATGCTACAAACTCCACACCCCATGCCTGACCATGTTGCAGTTGCCTTTAACTGCTCCTGCCCTACTCTTTGCCACGCCTGTAAATCAGCCAAAACACAGGCTGATTTCAAAAGTCCCTCACATTTATTATGCTGCATCAGAACTCTGAAAGTGTGTGAGCTTCAACCAGAAAACTGGTAATTTTGAACAATGTAAGGAACCTGCCTGTTCTGGGGTACTGAGTCTTGATGTATTAAAGGTTCCCATTCGTTTGGGACACTACAGACATGTCCAGCAGGTATTATAGCTGCCTGGACCATTCCACATCTCAGCACAATGGAAATCTAGGTCAGGTCTCCTAGGCATCTGATACTGTACCCAGCAAGAGACAGGTTTCCAAGCCCAGCAGCTTATCATACCCTCCTCGCTGGGGCCATAGGAGCAGTCACTCCGAGAAGGTGCAGAGCAAATACTGCCATTGGGTGTTTCTCTTCCCCTCCCTCAAAGCAGCTTCAGACAAAGCAAAAGAACTTCTTCCAGCGGCACTTAGACAGAGTCTTGATGCCTTTGGCAGTCATCTTCTTTTCCTGGCGTGCCTTGTGCTCAACACCGCTGACAATGGCCATGTCAAAAACTTCCTTAAGGTTCTTCTGGGTCAGTGCTGAGCATTCCAGGTAGGCTTCAGCCCGGATTTTGTCAGCTAGACCTTCTGCCTGGGGCCGGGGAACAGGCTTCACATGGTAGCGGTCCAGGCTGATGAGGACATTGACATCATCCCGCAAGTCTGCCTGTGTCCCCACTAGCAGCACTGGTGCCCGGGGGTTATGAGTTCGTATCTCAGGGATCCATTTCTCTGTAATGTTTTGGAAGGAGCTTGGGTTTACCACACTGAAGCAGACAAGGAAGACGTCAGTGTCAGGGTAGCAAAGAGAGCGCAAACAGTCAAAGTCCTCCTGTAGAAAAAGGAGGGGGGGAAAAAAGTCTTCACTGGACTGCTCTTCTAACAGCATGATGCTGCAGTAGGTTTTCTACAAGTTAACTAGGATAGCAACAGAGGCAGGCCACTGTGCTGACTTTGTGGCCATGCCACGTTTCAGACACAAGTTTCAGGGCTGAGGGTGTCTGTCATTCATCTTTGACTGCCATACCAGCAAATGGCTGGTGCTGGACCAGTGAATTTCCTTTCTTCCCAGTTAAACACTGCCTTCCTCAAAGCCTGAAAACAATCCCTGTCCCACTGGACCAGAGCTGACAGCTGCTTTGATAGAGCTTACCTGTCCAGCAGTGTCCCACAGCTGAATCCGGACTGGGGCTCCATCCACAAGGACCTGCACTGTAGCAGAGGGAGAATAAGGATGAGTCTAATGCAGCTGGCCAACATACACACGTACACTCATACAGGCTTTTCCTGAACACTCTGGTTCATAACCTGCTGAACAGACTCACTGAAGTCACTCAAGTCTCCTCCTAGCTCAGCATCCTCCCAAACCTCACTAAAACAGCTGAAGCTTGCACTGGGAACATTCAGAGAACTGCAGTATACCTTCTGATTTTGTTAACTCTCAGGTGTTTTGTGCTCTTCTCCACTATTTTGAAAGAATAGTTCCACATTACTGGATAACTGCTCCTCTAGAGAAGCAAAGCCCTTAGCCAAACAGTTCCGTGAGAACCAGTTCTTCTTCTTGTACAACCAAAGAAAAAAGATAAAGTTAAAAACAAACTGAGAACTTCAGCAACTTGCTCCTTCGCCAAGCAAATTCAAATAAGTCCCATCAAACAAGCTATTGGATATCTTTCCCATCCAAACCAGAAATTTGGCCTTAAAAACTTGTTCCATGAGTGTCCTAGCTAAGGGAAAAGCCACCTTTGAAATGAAGAAGCTATTAACGAAACAGTGATGAGTGAAATCCCTTTCAGAGACTATCCATACACTGAAAAACTGCTGAGTTACACATGTAAGGTTTGCTCCTGTTTCACTCCCTAATCACAATCAGCCTTCATGTGGTATCAGCTGACTCAGACTGAGGGCTGGCAGGACCTCTGATGGAAATCAGGATTGAAACTGTTAGATGTTTAAATGCATAGACACCACAGAGATTGGCTAGGAACTGAGGAGAGGGAGAAAGGGGTTGGGGGAGCTGGAAATCACTTGGAAGTCTTGACAAGGTGGATGGGGCTGTGCTTGGGTGAATAGAGGCACACATCATGGCTAAGGTGACAATGGCTAGCACTTGACATAAACTAGCAAAACTCCACTGCTGTGTGCAGGGAGGAGGCTTTATTGTCCTTTAAAAAAAAAACCCCAAACCAAAACCAAATAACCCCCCCCCAAAATCTTCAAACAAAAAAAATCTCCCAACCAGAAGCAGGATCAAAAAAAAAGGACACGCAGACAAAAAGATGAACTGAAGTTTGATGGGAGACCAAGACTGGAAGAAAAATGAAGGGGTGGGTGCGTCCACCACAGTGCCACTCCTCGCGGCATAGCTGAAAGTCATTGCTTCCTTGTGACTGGGAAACAGTTGGGTTGTTACCATATCTTTGCCCCAGAGGAGGAAGAGAAACCTGTTCCCGATCAAAGAACCTGCTAGATCCTGACTTGATCTTCAAGACAGCAGCATTTGCCTTTCTAGTATCTGGTTTCCTCTGTCTCACAAGTGCATTAAGAGAAGGAATTAGCATCTCTGAAATGTTTTGCCATCTTCAGAAGAAAGTCACCACATAGATTACCTACTGCTCCAGCGTTTGCACAAAGTTTCATCCCATCTGCTGCTAGCCTAAGCTACAATAGCAACTCTGCAACAGCCCTCCAAATACTTCCCTCACAAGGTCCACACCCTCAGAATGAGGATGGATCATGGTACAATAGCAAAGGGGCTGGCAGAACAGGATAGCCTGGTGGAGAAAGGTCACCGGGTACACGTTTCACTCAAGGCTGCTCTACCTGGCAGCGACACCCTGCAGGAGGTAGCAGCCAGACAGATGCATGTGTCTGGGTCACCGTCCCAGAGACATTCCCCTGATAATGCAACACCTTCTCCTATCTTGTTATTGGAATCACGGTCCCACGACCAGGATTAAGGTTAGAATTTAAACTGCTCAATTCTGCTGGCTGTTGCAATGGCAGGGACTCCCCAGGAGTGGAAGGAATTGGGTTGAAATTTCTGAGGTGGATCCTGAACCATAATATGTGACTCCAGGAATGGATTTCCTTCAGGCTTATTCAGGCTAAGAGTAGGGGTGGGAAGGAAAACTTGTCTGTTTTTCCATTTCCTCCCAATAAGCAGAAAGTGAACTTCACAAGGCACATTTTTAATGTTTTTGATTTCTGTGAGTTACAAATCCTGTAAACCTCTGAAGTCAGTACTTGGACATCCAGACTGGGACTAAACCCATGCGCAATCTTCAAATTACCTGCCGTAAATCAGGAGTCTCTGTGCTCATCCTGCCTTCACCTTTCTGGACCATTTTATTATGAATTTGCCCTTCCAAAAATGTGCAATCTAATAACTACAGGAATTTTTAACCTCTCTTAGTCCAATCCATACACATCAATGTAAAGAGAGCAGAAAGAGCAGTAACCTTTTCCTTGGTGGACTGATGATTCCTTACATGTATTCCCAAAGGGCTTCTGGACCCTGAACAGCAGCATGTTCTCAGTTCATTTCCTTTAAGTGACAGTGGAATAGCTTGGGGAGGGTCAAGGTAAATCAACAGATCTCAGAGTGAGCAACTGGCGGGGGGGACATTCAGACAAACAAAACACTCCCTCTAAGCACCCCTAAGACTATGACACATTAGATGTCTCATTCCTGGTCTGACTTGAGCACATCTCTAATCTACCAATCTACATTGTCAAGCAGTGTTTTGTTTCTTCATATCAAATGAAGATAAGAAACCTTTCAAAGGGCTTTTTATTCTCCTGGGGTTTATATTAGAAATTGGAGCCCAAAGGAAGAGGAATGTAGAACAAGAACAAAGATAGCATTTACAAAAGTGGAAACTAATGAGAGCTCATCAACTGCAATTCTAGCCAGACTTCTAAAGCTCTTCAACTTTTTGACAACTTCTGTTCAATGCTAACTTCACCAGATGTGGGGAAAAGGATGGTTTTCTTGAGTATCAGTTGAAGCTAAAATCACAGCATTACACTATAGGCTATTTCTGAAGCTAAAATCACGGCAAACAATTAAAAAAAACAAACAAAAAACCAAACAACCAAAACCTAAACACTAAGCCCCGTTCCATTTAGTCATAACACCACAAAACCAGGAAGGTGCCCCAGTTCATAGAACTTGCAAACCAACTCGACACCTGTGGATTGACACAGCTGTAGAACGCAGGACCTCCAACTGCGAAAGCTCCGCAAAACGTCGGGGGGACTCGGTGCGAGTCCCAGAAGTCCCCTCGGGCTGTGCGTCCGCAGGCTGCGCTGCCTGCAGAGCGCCCGGTGCGCAGCCCCGCGGGCAGCCCGCGGCCCCGGGAGCGCTCGCCTCTCTCCCGACGCCGCGTCCCGAGGCGCGCTCCGCTGCGCCAGACTGGATCCCCCGGCCGCCCCACGCCCCGCGCGTCCCGGGCGGGCACCTACCGGAGAAGGTGTCGAGGGCGGTGGGCTGGTACTCGTCGGGGTACCCGTTGGTGGTGTAGCTGACCACCAGGCTGGTCTTGCCCACGGCGCCGTCGCCCACCAGCACGCACTTGATGCCCAACTCCGGGCCGCTGCCCCGGGGCGGGCTGTGTCTCCGTAGAGCGGGCGCGTAATCCAGGAGCTCCTGGGGAGGCATGGCAATGGCAATGGCAATGGCAATGGCAATGGCCCTAGCAATGGCTCCGGGGGCTCGACAGGGCTCAGAGTGGGGAGTGGCGCGCCGCGGCCGCTGCCATATCCCTGCGAGCCGGCTGCTGTCGGGGCTGCCGTGCGGGGCCACCCTCTCCGGCCCGCAGAGCTTCGCTCCTCATCACTACACCTGCCACCCTGCGCACAAAACCGGCCCCGATTTCCCTAGTCCCGCCCTGTCCCGCCCCGCCGGGAGGTGGCTGAGCCCAGCCCTGCCCGGCCCGGCCGCCTCCTCCCGCCGCCGTCCCGCAGGCGAGGGTCGCGCTGCTGCACCCCCATCCCCCGCGATGCCCCCCGAGCAGCGCCTGCCCTCGGAATTTCGGCAGGTGCCGCGCCGTGCTCTGAGTCGTGCACACGCGGGAAAGCCGCGCTCCATACGTGTCGCCCCGGCTTTCTTTTCAGAAGAAGCAGCGCCACTGTCCCACTTGGGGCATCTGTGATTTCTGCCATAAAATCAGTACAGAAATAAAACCAACGGTGCTGGTCAATATTGTGAAGGACGACAGAAAAAAAAATGGCCAAAAGTCATCACATCTGTTAACTGTGTGATTGCCATTACTGGGTTCCTGGGGCCCAGCCAAGCTGTTGCTACCTGCTGGCAAAAGCCACAAAATGTATTTGCCCAGCTGCATGGACAAGTGCAGGAGTTCCCAGTCTGCTGCCTGTTTTTGATATTCACCTGAATTCACAGCTCACACACCACACTGTGCCCTTGGCAGCTAAGAAGACGGCTCCATCCCTGCCCTGAGGAGCTCACTGTCTAAAGAAGTATGACTAAACAAACAGAGGAGTGGGAACACACCACTTGAGAGATATAGCCACACTATCGCAGCAATCATTGCACTCCAGTGTAGCACCTCCAAGTGATTGGAAACACTGGAGGGAAAGTATTAATGCCTGCAATACCTAATATTGCAACATCAGCTTTGAATGTGGGGCTGCTTCCTAATGGAGGAGCTAAACTTGGGCTGTCAATGAATGCCACTCATTTAGTTACCATGATGTCCTTCATGGTTCTCTCAGCAAGGCAAACCTGTCTGCACTAGGGAGGTTTGTGCTGCAAGGAGCCACTGATTAGAAGCTCCAGAGTTTGTCTTACTGAAGTTTGCATCCACACTGAGAAGATACATAGATGTTTCACCTATACTAAAGTTACACTTGAGAAGAATTCTTTAAGTCAGGCAGAATCTAGAATGCTTTTCCCTTGGTTGACAGAAAGTCATAAGCACTGCAACCCTTCAGGTTCAGTGGACAACAAAGCATGTCCACTCTTTGGAGACAGCCATCAAGCTTCCTGGGAATGGCAAGAAGGCTTTTCCTCTGCAGTTTTCTCTAGCAGTTTGCTTTAATCAACCCCTTATGTGGTTTTACTAGCACAGCCTTAAATTTCTATAGATGCAAAAAACGGGGATGGTATTAGAAATTAGGCTGCTGCTAAAGACTATGTGCCAGATAGTCTTGCTACAGCAAGTGGCTGCTATCTCAAGGGACTGACCTGCATTAGATTGGCTTTTTCCAATGCCATGCTCTTCAGTGCTAGTTCAGAGCCAGGTGACAGCTGAAGTGCTCCAGAAAAGGCAGAATGCACTGGGACAGGCAATACTGTGCAGCGTGTGAGGTGTGGCTGTGCCTCCAATAGGACTGGCAAGGACATGCTACACAGCTGGGACAGGCAGCACAGAAACCAAGGATCTGGAAAACTTTTCCAGTCCATTTCAGACACTGGCTGACATTCTGTGAACTATGACATTTCCATTTAATCAGAAGTAGTGAATGTAAATGAGGGATTATTCACCAAATTTTTCACTGTTAGCAGAGGCAAGGGACTAAAGAGAAGCTGACAGTTCATGTTTCCTATATGCTGTTTACTTAGGAATGGATGTCCCTTAAGAAGATACACTGTTGCCCCACTGTTGCCCCACTCCAAGGATCCAGCCCTTTTATTCCTTTCCCAAAATCTCTTCCTTCTGTGACTATGCTATTTTTTCCTTGCAGTTTCTGACAACCGTTGGTTGACACACACTTAACTTGTCAATGAGCTTAAGTGACTTTTAATCTATATTTAAACTAAGCAACTAAGCAAACAAACAGGGCAGCTCCCATGGATTCGTTTCTCAGGTCTTGCCTTGTTCCTGACAGCTAAATAAAGGATGCAGGTTTAGTTTCACCATGCGGTGAGAAGTCAGTGGGTTTGCTAGATTTTCTTGTACAGTTTTAGGTTTTTTACAGTGAAAGTCAGTCCCATTCCCTGAGCTGCTGAGCTGACAGCCATGGAGACTGGCTCTGCCCATGTAGGCAGCAGGTACATTAGGAGAGCCCCATTGCGTGCTGCTTGCCTGACATGCTCCTCTGCCAAAATCAGCTGTGCCTGAGTGGGAAATACAGAGTCTGCAAGGCTGTACTTGGCCTCACTCCCAGGAATTATAATTAGTACAAATTATGATGGTATTTCTCATGATGTGAATTCCCATCCAGCCGGAATTAAGTGCAAAAGATCAAACTCTTTCCAGGCAGTTCAAATACAGATTTCAGGTACTGTTAGTGTTTAGCTGTTACTCAGCTGGGCTGCACTATCTAGGTCACACAGAAAAGCTGCCCCATTAAAGTGATTTACAGTGGAAATAGATTTCTATATTTAGGCTGTGTGTGATTGTTGTGACCAAACTTTATACATCTATACAAAGTCCTATAACTAAAAAAAACCCAGTTATTTGGAAGAAGACACTTCCTTTCCTGCCCATTGCTATTACTTACAGTAATTTTTCTCACTGCTGCTGTGGCAGGAGAAGTCCACCTATGGACCAAATCAAGACCAGTACATAAGCCACTTTGGATGAGGAGGAGACTAGGACTTTTCCCTTCTGGGGACGAAACTACAAATAAGCTTAAACTATTTAATATACTTTACTTTCTGAAATGCAGTGTTATAAGATTGGGACACTGTGACACTCGGCTTTTTTTGCAGCTAGTGGTCCTGACATTTACCGGCTTCTGAGCAATACTTGACCTCCAACAACCTCGTATTCTGCTCCTCTGACAACATTGTATTCTGCCTCCCTGGCTGATATTCTGCTACCCAGTCTTGTCTGAAAGACACAGAGTAGAAGCCACTATCATTTTTGCAAAGCCTATCAAACTACTCACGTTGCCTCAGAAAAAGCATCGCATGTTTTGGGACGTGGCAGTTTTAAAACTCTTCTCACTAAGGGAAAGAAAAAGAATTTTCAGCCCCTCCTAGCACAGTAGTGAGAAAACCCAGCCTTCAGTATTAGCTGCCCTGGGATCACATTTCTGGGTCTGTTCACAGTGCTGCACAAGAGAAACCCTAAACAATGAGAAAAGGGGGCACAATGACAATAGGTGACAGTGCCATCATGCACAGGCCAAGTGCATGGGGATCTAGACTGAGAGAGGGGCTAAACTGGAGTGCAGGTCCCAGAGCAAAATGGATCCCGTGAGGTCAAGAGACACTGAAGAAATCGAGGTACAGCCACTGCCTAGCTGGTCGAATTTGTAATTGCAAACAATGACACAACCAGTTCTGAGTCACCCGGTGTTCGTCATGCACCTGAGTGTGCATCCTCCCTGGGAAAAATCAAGTGTAACTATAATTACCAGTTACAAGAAGTGACAGACAAAAGGGTGAAGACAAGAGCCTAAATCTGGTTTTCCCTTGTGGTGTGCCTCGTCTAGTTACTGCAACCTGCAGGAAGTGATGTCAAATGCTTCTTTGTATCATTTTCTGTCAACTTCACAGAGGCACAAACAGACACAACAAGAAGTCAGTGAAACATCAGGCTGTGCCCATTCATAGATAAATTATGACAGATGAAATCCAAGGAAGAAAGATTCTAGTACTTGCTTTGCCATATAGAGATTTTGATTGATAGGAACTCCATTGCTTCTGAGTCTAAATATTTTCTTAAACGTTTCAAAGGAAGACAAGCACCGTATTGTTCTAAGTCCCTTTCTCACTCACAAATTAATCTCCCGTCTGACTTGCACGGGAACAAGTCCTACCTCTCAGACATTCTATGAATAATTTAGTAGTTTGTTGCCATCTGCTGGAGAAAGTACATCTTTTACTACATCAACTGATAAGTGTGAAAGAACAGGCAAGGTATTAGGCACTCAAAGACTTTCTTTAAATCTGAAAGAGAAACAGCAAATTTCACACTAAAGACAGGTTGGAAGACAATGGTCTGAGCTGAATTGAATTATATCAGTCAATCAGCCATGAAAAAAAGAGGAGCTAGTGCTTAAAAGGAATGGATGAGGAAATTAGCAAGAGAAAGGTGATAAAGTTCATATCCCCCCTGTGAAACAAGTAAAGGCAGGCAGTTAACACCAAACAGTGAAGGGCTGGGTTGAAAAGGGATTGGAAAACCATAAAATGCTGTAAGATCACTTCTCTGACAAGTTATCAGTTTCAATTCTCAGACTTATCATTTATGGATCTTCTTTGAGGATCAGAACTGAGGGATTAGCCACAGGGTGCTGGTGATGGGAAAAAGCTTTCCTCACCATAAAAGCATGTTTCTGTCCTGTGGTGCTTTTTGCTCATTCTAGGACAGATGGGTTATGCCATCTAGGACCGATGAGTTTCAATGGGGGTGCTAGGTGGGTTTACAAAGGGCAGCCTGCTCTGAAATGCACATGTAGCATCAACAGACATTGGTAGTTCACTTGTGGGAAAACTTCCTAAGGTGTCAGGGATCTGTGGTCTGCAGGTCTGCAACTGCTGCTCAGGCATAATACAATTCCACCCAGTGTTTACTGGTCTGCAGGAAGTCTGCTTCTGACAATGGGTTTGAAGAGCTTGGGAGGTTGGTTAAGGTTAGGAGGCGGGCTCAGGCAAAATTCCGAGCTTTGATCTCTTCCAGGGTAAATTGTAATTGTTGTATGGCTCCCCATGTAGGTTTCAGTTCAGGTTCTCATGGGTAACTGTGATACCCAGGGTACACAGCCACTGTAATTTCTTTTACTGTATTAAATTTGTACATAGCATTCAAGAGGTCACTAAAAAACACTGTCCCTTCTCCTGGGAGAAGGTCTCTTGCTTGGGTGGGGGACACAGGTATCTGCAGCACTCTCCTCAGAGCAGGTACAGGGGTGTCTCATAGCCTGGCAGTATATTGCACCTTTGTTGGTATCTTATGGAGGCTGTTGCATTTGGGGAGTTACACCTATTTGCCTATGGCTTTTAAGACTGCAGTGTATTTTTTATGCTGATCACTGTGAAGGAATATTCTATATACAGTGAGGTGGAGTGATGATCAGTACTGTCTGTAGTGGAAATCTGTGAGGAAATCCAGGGTTTAATTCAAACTTTAATTGTGTCACTAGCTTCTGTCCTTACTTCTTTCCACAGCCACATCTCCCTGCCTTCTCCTCTGCACCAGCATTTCTGTTTAGATCATGGATCACAGAGTCATCTGCTGTGGGGCAATGCACTGTCTCACTCTGCAGTCATGTACGCACTGATGTGCACCACGTGCAGGTGGGACAGGGCAGCCAGGAACAACACAGACAGTGTTGAGGAAGCCCGCGTGTAGACAGGGTTCATCTGCTGGGAGTTTGGACCTTGGACACATTATTTGTTTGTCAATCTAGAATTACCTATTCCTCTAGGATTCTGAAGAGAATAACATGCCATGAAACACCTAGATGTTGATAGCTGTGTCTATAGCTTGGAGAAATGTTAACTGTTTAAGTCAAAATTACTGCAAATTACTGCAACTGTGACCACAGCCATACCAAATGGATTTAGGTTTCCAATCCAAACATATCACCAAAATCACCTGAATTCTCTCGCAGAAGTGCCTCTTATAGACTTATGTTACTGCTACACAGAAAATGTAATCATCTGATTCTCCACACCTTCCTAGTGAATCAAGGAGCTGATAAACATTTCATCTGCAACCCTTGCTCTCCCCTTCTTTTCAGAATACCAAATCTGTGAATGTAGCACTGGGATATAATTATTGCACATGTTTGTAAATTAAATAAACACAAATGATACTGTAGATGGATGGAGCAGGCTTGTGGGCCTGGGTTAGCTTTATGCTGATGTTTTATTTCCAAATAAGGTGAAAATCTGGCTTCCAATTTAACCACATTAAAATCAGACACAGGTTTCTCATGAGGTATCAGCCCTAACAGGATGATATCTGCCAGAATGAGAACAAAAGTCTCTTCCATTTCTGGACCTGATCAAGAAAAAGAAAACTTATAAGACACATCCTAATCGAGGCTTTGAGTGGAAATATCCACAGAGCTGGATGCTGAGAAATTTGTGCACAAATGTCAATTTAGCGTAATACCCAGATATATGTCATGATGGTTTATTTCCCCTTTACCAAATAACCTTTCAATTTTCTACTGCTAAAAATATGACTAAAAAGAGAAAAAGTAGAAGCATTATTGTTGAAGACAATGATGTTGAAGACCCCCTCATCTCAAATGAGGGGGTCAAACTATGCTCACTCCTGTGACATAAACATGAGCTGAAGCTGCAACCAATGTAGAGAATTGTAGGATACTCCAAGAAACTAATTCTCTCCTGTTTTTAAGAGGAGAAAGGCAATAACTTCTCGGTTTAATAAATCCTGGATTTGGTACATATGAAGGAAGGTTATGATTTGTGATGATTTTTGCAGAGGAAATGAAAGCTCTAAAATGTCCCGTACACTAAAGGACACTGTTTGAACAAGAACAAAAGGACTCAGACTAGCCACAGCTTATGTTAGACTGGAAATCAGAGCTTGAAATCATGAGAGTGTTTGGAATAGTTATGAGATGGGGCAGTCAGGGGAAAAAATTCCCATGCTATCAGACAGAGCTTGACAGGAACAGAGAAAGGACTATATGATGTGGTATCTACAGGAGTGGGAGAATGGATCTGATAGTCCAAGAAGTCCTTTCCCACCTCATTACCCTAAACCTAATGTAATTTGTTTGTACCTTTTGAGATGCTGAAAGAGAACAGTTCCTGCTTATGATGATCAGGATGATTAGACAGCAAAAGAATGTGGTTTTGTTATTTTGGCTCAGAGTTGCCACATGAAGAGGGTAAACAGCAGAGGATGGGACTAGTGCTTGCAGGCAGGCTGAGTCAGCAAAAGGCCATGTTCTGTTTTTAGCAAAGCAGGCAGAGGTGACTCTGTGGAGGCGAGCCCTGGGAGCCTCAAGGAACTCAGCTAGCGTGGGACCTGCGTATCTGGCTCAGCACTGGGGAGAAGGCCTGAGGCTGAGTGATGCAGACCACAGCCCTAGTTTATGAGGGTGCGGTATCCAGTAAAAGAGCAGAGAAAATGGAGGTGTAACTTTGTTTTTGCAAAGCCAACTACATGCCACTGCTGCTGGTGGTGCCTCACTGCCACCTGATGTGCAAACTAAGTTTGGGAGGACCTCTTGTGTCTTGTAAAGAATCCCTCCGTGTTACAAGCTGTCCTGTACCCTGTGAGACATTTCTCCATTGCTTCCAGAAAGTGAAAATTATATCTAATACACTGTACATATTATACTCACAGTATAGGATATAGCATACATACAGTGTATACATATACATCTCTATTCATTGTATACAGGATGAAACCCAAAGGGTTGTGTAAGAGACTAGTCTTTTTGTTAATGTCATTGTTATAAGTTCTGTTAATTTAAGCTAGAGAGTAAAATTATAAATAACAATTTTTGGCACACCAGAACAAAAGAAAACCCTAGGTTGTAAGTACTATTTAGCAGTACAGAAGCTAGGTCCAACACACTTAATACAGAAATCTGGGATAAACTTGCAGAACAAGTCTAGCATAGTTCAGGGACAGCCTTATGCTGGATCCCCTTTAGGCTGTGCCTCAACGATCATTCTAGCAATAAAGCCAAGATTTTGCCACCCAATGACACATAAGAGCCACAACACAGGAGTTTCCACAGACTGTTTAAAACCAGACAACTCCTAGTTTCAGCCAGTAGAATTGCTATGACAATCAGGACTGATTCTAGAAGGGCACACTGCTGCGCTAATGAGGTGATTTCTTGCACACAGAGCTGTACATAACAGCACAGTGTCACCAAAAACTAGGAAAGAAAACCTTCAAACCAGTTACAGGTTAGAAAGCCAACATTACTTAGTTAAAGTGCCAGCTCTATGGGGGGGTGGGAGGGAGAAGGGGGTAAGGGTGTCTGCCTATTCTGCATGCCGAAATTCACACTTCTATTACTTATATACAATTTATCATATGAATATGTATTTACATTTGAAGACGTTTACACCTATCTCCAGGAAGTCTTATACATATGCTAATTAATTGTGTAGGTCTTATTGCATGCTTGTATATCGGGGAAGGGATCTCTAGTGGTCATTTGAGGGTCTCTAGTGGTTATGTGCGATGGTGTCCTAGCTCTTTTTAGCCCACTTTCGTGGCAAATACAAGGTTTGGTGTTTGGCGTGGTTCTATCTTATTCTAATTGGCAGCAAGAGTGAACAACCCACCTAGAGGAATTTCTGGTTATCACTGGAGCACAGAAAGTGCCGACTTTGTTTATTCGAGTGGGCCCTTTCTCATTTCTACACAGGCCTTTTGCTATCAGCGGCGGTGAGGAGAAGCCGCGGGCACTGCGCGGCCCCAGGGCCTGGCAGCAAGGCATTGGCATGTCCGGAGGAACATCAGGGACAGGACGGCCCGGGATGCGAACCGCACGGCCCCAGCAACCCTGAGGAAAGAACAACCCCTCTCTGCCGGCCGCAGCGCCAGCGCCATTGAAGGCGCGGCGGTGCCTCCCAGCGTCCCACCCCGCAGGCGCATGCGCACGTGACGCGGTCAGCTGAGCGGCGCCGCGCTCGGGCCGCGCAGGGCCATGGCCTCCATCCTGGACGAGTACGAGGATTCCCTGCACCGCTCCGTGTCCGGGCAGCAGAGCCGCGCCAGCGTGGGCATCCCGCACTCCGGTAGGTGTGCGCCGGGGCCTGCCGCGTGCGGTGCTCCTGCTGAGAGGGGGAGGCGAGGCGGCAGCTCCCGGTGGGGAGCAGGGCACGCCTGGCTGCGCTGCCCGGGAGAGGTGTGTCGCTGTGCGGGTGTGTGGCAAAGCGTTCGGCTGCGGCTTGTTTGTTGCACGGCTTGCTGTGGGAAGCGTTTAGAGACAGGGACCACTTGGTTCCTGGCAAAACACTAAGGAGCCTGCGGTGCTGGTTGTGTGTGGGAGGCTCTGGCCTGGAGGTGCTGCGCTAGCAAGCAGGGGTGCGTGCAGTCGCAGGTGCCTGTGCGATCACAAGTTATACCAACCACACCTCAGCCCTGTGCCGCTCAGAGCTGTGCTACAGGGCTGAGAACATCGTGCCGCTTTGCTTCCTTTTTTTCCTTCCTCTCTGAGGAAGCCATGCGTTACGGTGTTAGGGATGTGTGCACAGCTGCTCCTGCACGGAGTGGGTTTCCTAACCCAGCCGCAGTTTACCAAAGACTTCGTTTCTCTAGAGTGAAAAGTTTCTAGTTCCCTTAGGCTGACTACACGATGGCAAGGTGACCAACAGAGCAGTCTGTATCACTATTAAACTTTTCTGTCAGAGGATGTGAAGCTTTCATATACTGTACTGCTCAGGGAGGTGTCCCACCAGTGTAAAGTAATGGATGGTGTGATGACCAGTCAGTTTTTTCTTTCATGTCAGAGAAATTTATTCCATTATTATTCCATGACAAATTCAAGCTTTATTAGGTTCAATAGCCATTCTCTACTAGATGCTATCTCTCAATATTTTATTGAGTGTTGCAGGGAAATGGAGGTTATGAAAATTCTGTTCTACCTGGTATTGTCATGGTAGTACCAGCTTCTGTGCAGAGCTGATGCTTTTGAGTTAGAAGTTTGGAAATACTTGGACACATTTTTTCAATTTTTTGCCTTGTATGGCGTTGCCCGCTGGTAATCTTGGGGAAACAAGGTTGTGAGGTTCATACATATGATAAGAATTGATAAATTCTGTCATGTTGTGTATACTACAGAGTATAAATACACTGACAGAATTACTCTGAGCCTAGGTACTGAAGTAGGTATGTTCCCCTTGTTTGTTTTGACATGCATAGTAACTTTGTTTTGTAGTGTTAGATAAAGAGTAAGTGGCCTGAATAGGTGTTGTGCAGAACACTGTTGGGACAAGCCATGTCACTGAAAATAAATTTTCAAGGACTCAGCTTTTCTTCTTGACTGGGGCAACACTGTCTCCAGTCATGGCTGTCTTAGACTTGAGAAATCTGCCTGTTTGCTGACAGTTAGTGTTGGCAAAATGCTTAATTGCAAAAGGACAGCCTAGTCATCATTTCAATTATTCTTAAATCAGACCACACTGGCAATTTTTAATAAAACTTGGGCTAGTAAAATTTGTGAGCAATGTGAAGTTTAAGCAAATTTATTTTGAAAAAAGATATAATAGTTAACTTCCTGAAAGTACTCCTTGAGGTTAGGTTTGAAATTTTGGAAGATGTTGAAACTTATTCCTCAATTTCAGTGAGTTGTTCCCTGTGCTTGTTAAACTGCAGGTACTGTTTCTCAGAGTTGTAGATAATCAGTGACTCTGTACCCAACCTAAAGTCTTGCTGCATTGTGAGCTTCAAGTACTGTAGTTCCAGCTTTGAAAAGCCTACTTTGACCCACTAGACTTGACTAATATTGGTGAGTTTGATCTTTGGATAGATTAAAGGTCTAAGGAAATATGCAGCTTTGCCCAGAAGTCAGGATGGGAAATGCTGCAGTAAAATCTTGCTTGAGCAGAAGAGGGACATTGGGGGCAGGATGAGGGAGGAGACTGAAAGGAATAAATGTTGTAAAATAGACATCTCCTTTGTATAGAGAACTGCATATTGAGGAAGCTCATCCTTTTAATAGGGATGATTGTTAAAATCCTCATGTTAGTGGTGATGGTCCTATGGGTGTTATAAATGCAATGGATTTAAATAGCCTAAAGAGTCCAGAATGCTGAAATCCAGTACATTTAACTATGTCTGAATTAAACCATAAACAGCTTTTCCTTAACTCTAAATCCCCACCTCTGCAGAGGTGCTATTTGTTCCCTCACCTTCTTGCATTTAGGTTTCCTTGCTGTCTGATTCAGCCTTGCTTTGCTAGATGACAGTCTGAAAAAAATTGAGATTACCTGGATGAATGTGACTTGATGATCTGATATGTGGATTTTTCATCATAATCCTTCCCTTTTATATATAAGAAATACATACTCATTGGTTAGCTGTGATATCATGTGAATCTGCACCTTGGGAGCTTTGTGTACATGTTTTGAACTGCACTTCACACCAGCAAATTTAAACTGGCATTGCAGCTCCCTAATCTGAAATTAAGAACATCAGTTCTACTTAACTGGAAATAAAAGAATGCACACTTGCATAAACGGCAAATGTTTAAGGTATGGATTCATGTGTAAGAAAAAAACATGTGCTGAGCAAAAGGCTGCCTACTCAGACTGTGGTTGCTTTGTCAGTTCCTGCATGTGCATCTTCCTTCTGAAGAAAGAGTACTTCAAGGATCCTGCAGCTGGTCTAGATCTCCTTCATAAGTAATCCCTCAACATGTCTTGCTGTGTGTGCCACATTTCCCAAGCTGGTTGTGATGAAACAAACTGACTGAATACTTAATTAGTTGCATTAACTTACTTCCTCTGGTTGTATACATGGCCATTTTCAGTTCTTTGATTTGTCAGGTTTGCTTGCTTGGGCTTAAAATGCAGCATGGGTCCTGTAAGGTGTCTTTGTCTTGTCAAATTTTTTTACTTTAGCCTTAACTTCATTGGGCATTTCTTAGAATTTGGGCATGGTTTTTGAAAAGATCAGAGGATTAGGTTAGTCTGGCTCCATTTTGGGATTTGCCATGAAAAGATAAACCATGAATGGGGCTTGGCTGAGGAAGCAATTTATGCCAAGATTGAAGCATCGATTCAGCAATCACCATGTCTTAGTTATTGCTTTGGCTCTAATAAGTAGTTTGCATGCCTTCCAACAACAACTAGAAAGTTGTAATTAGGATAATGTTATGATTGGTAAAGTAGGGTTATGGTAAAACCTTTGCTGTGACCTCCAGCTGTGTTCTCTGCAGCAAATCGTCCAACAGACTCTTCTCTATGAAGTCTGCTATGTGGATACAGAAAAAAACATGGCTTTAAAAATAGCTTTAGCTTTTGTGTGTTGGATGTAAAGTATGGCAGCTCATTCAATTCCAACATGGAACAAGAGAGAAATATATTTCAATTAACACTGCAGTGGTCCCTTGGGTAACTTGTATGGTAGTGTCCAACCAGAGCCCTTTTTGTGTCATGTGTAATACCAGCCATTCTTTCCTGTCTTAAACAAATAAACTGTCAACCAAAGAAAACAAATCACTTTGTGATCCTACTCTCATTTTCAGCTTTTTATGCAGTTTGTGACAGTTTTGTGGCATCCTCTGGAATTCTACATGTTTTCAAATTAATAGTTATGACAGGTTTGCAGTTTTGTGACAACACAGTAAAGCGTATTAATACTTTTCTTCCCTGTTATACATATCTATGTGAGTGCTGCTTTCTGTGTTCATGCTCTGTGGAGCACGCTGCCTTTTTAGTAAAACTTGGAGCAAGCAATGATCCTTCTAGTCTTTTAGGCTGGATTTTCATGTAGTGTGAGGTTGCTGTTGTGGGGTTTTGTCTTGTTTAGTTTTCACATGTTCACGTTCTTTCTCCAGGATATGTCAATGCACGACTGGAGAAGGAGACGCCAATATTTAACAAGCAGAGGATTGATTTTGCACCTCCGGAGAAAATTAACAGCTTAGTGGTCTCCTCTAACCAGCTGTGTATGAGCCTTGGCAAAGACACCCTTCTGAGGTAATGCCAGAGTTCTGAAATTATTGCTTGTTTTCTCCTACCTCTTTTTTTCTTAACTTGTTAGAGAATTTACATTTGCAAACTGGATAAAAAGGGAATATGGAAAATGGGTAAGGAGTTACACGTACATGAACTTTTGTTGGAAGTGTGCTTTCATGGTTTCTCTCTGCAGGATTGATCTTGGGAAGCCAGATGAACCTAATCAGGTAGAGCTGGGACGCAAAGATGAAGCAAAAGTCTACAAGATGTTTTTGGACCACACAGGTGAGACAGTGGGCCATGGATATTTACAGACAGTGGACAGAGCAGAACAAGCACTGGTAAAGGAGTTCTCTATCTGTTCTGTGCATAAGGAGAATAGATGAATCTTCTGTGGGCCTTCTGCTGTTATAAAGCACGTGCTTGTTGTACCTGGGTTGTGTTTTTGAGCTCTCTGAAATGAACATGTGCAATTAGGCTGTTCTGATCAAGGATGCTGAAACTGATCAAAGGAAATGTTTGCAGTCGCTCTGTGCTGTATGGTTTATATAAGAATTTTTTGAAAGGGCCATAAAGCATCTGCAGTTCACTGTAGCCTAGACTGATCTGAAGAAACTACACAAAAGTTGGGAAAATGCTCAGATCTCTCACCAACTGCCAGAGAGAGGAGGGAACTGAGAACTGTTTATCCTTAGAACATTTATTGAAACAGTATACCTTCTTGCTAAAGCATCTGGTACCAGTAATTTAACTTTGCAACATACAGACTACTGTTCTGATCCAGCATGGAAATCCCCTGCATTCTATTAAATGCCTGGGAAAGTCTTGGATTAAGTATGTTGATATTGGAGTTTATCATATGTTAGGATTAGAAGCCTCAGGAGTTTGGCTTGCTTAGGCACAGCCTTGATTTGTTCTCTTCTTCTCCCTCCCATACCCCTTGGCTGTTGGCAGGCTCTCATCTCCTGATTGCTCTGAACACCAGCGAATGCCTTTACCTGAACAGAAGCGTTCAGAAAGTGCGGGCACTCTCCCGCTGGAAAGGACACTTGATTGAAAGTGTGGGCTGGAACAAATTTCTTGGTTCAGAGACCAACACAGGGCCTATCCTGGTGGGGACATCCCAGGGGCAGATCTACGAGGCTGAAATCTCTGTCAGCGAAGGAAGCCTCTTCAGCACTAACCCTGACCAGTACTTCCGACAGGTCTACACTCTGGAGGAAGAATCTGGACCTGCCCCAGTCTGCTGCTTGGAAATTGAACGAGGGATAGAAGGGAAATTTTTTATTATAGCCACCACTAGAAAGAGACTCTTTCAGTTTGTTGGCAAGGTGCCTGAAGGGACAGAGCAGCAAGGCTTCAGTTCCATATTTGCTGTGCATTCTGACCATCTGCCCAGTTTTCGGGAGTTTCCGGCCAACTTGGGTTTCAGTGAGATAGCCTTTTACACTCCAAAACTGCGTTCCAATCCACGCTCCTTTGCCTGGATGATGGGAAATGGGGTTTTATATGGTACATTGGATTATAGTCGTCCTGATTCAATTCTGAGTGATGAACGGGTCTGGGTTTATCCTTCTGATATTGACATAACTGTGAACAAGCCAATATCCATTGTACTTACCCAGTTCCACTTCCTATTGCTGCTGCCTGACCGGGTGAAGGCTGTCTGCACGCTGAATGGACAGGTTGTTTTTCAAGATCTGTTCCTGGAGAAGTTTGGCTCACTGACACGCATGATTAAAGATCCCACAGTCCAGCAGATATGGATCCACACCGAGAAAGTAGTGTTCCGCTACCATGTCCAGAGGGAATCTAGGGACGTGTGGAAGATGTATATGAATATGAACAAATTTGATTTAGCAAAAGAGTACTGTAAGGACCGTCCAGAGTGTCTTGACATTGTGCTGGCTAAAGAGGCAGAGCACTGCTTCCAAAACAAGAGGTACCTCGACAGTGCCAAATGTTATGCACTGACCCAGAACTACTTCGAGGAAATTGCTCTGAAGTTCATTGAAGCCAAGCAAGAAGAGGCCCTGATGGAGTTTCTGATTAAGAAGCTAAGTAACCTAAAGCCTTCAGAGAAGACACAGACCACTCTGCTGACCACGTGGTTGACAGAGCTGTACCTGAACTGGCTGGGTGTATTGCAAGGAGATCCCTCACAGCGAAATCTCTATTTGGATACACGGGAAAAGTTTCGCACTTTCCTCAGCAGTCCTAAAAACAAAGACTGTCTTTTTAATAATCGGGCATCTATTTATGAGCTGTTGGCAAGCCATGGCGACACAGAACACATGGTCTACTTTGCAGTCATCATGCAGGATTACGAGCGTGTAGTAGCTCACCACTGCCAGCATGACGAGTACGATGAGGCTCTAAATGTGCTCTCCAGGCACAGAGACGAGAAACTCTTCTACAAGTTCTCTCCAGTCCTCATCCAGCATATTCCCAAGAAGGTAGTTGATGCTTGGATTTCTATGGGCTCCAGACTGGATGCCAGGAACCTCATTCCAGCCCTTGTTAACTACAGCCAGAGTGCTAGCACCCAGCAGATCAATGAAGCCATTAGATATATGGAGTTCTGTGTCTACCAGCTGGAGGAAACCCAGCAAGCGATTCACAATTACCTGTTGTCTCTTTACGCTTTGTGTCGGCCAGACTCACTGCTGTCATACCTGGAGCAAGCAGGAACCAACCCAAACAGGATCCACTACGACCTGAAGTATGCATTGCGCCTGTGTGCAGAGCACGGGCACCACCGTGCATGTGTCCATATTTACAAAGTGATGGAATTGTATGAGGAGGCTGTGGATCTCGCTTTACAGGTATGTGTGTGTCTGTGCATGCTGTGGTACACAGGAATGTAGCTTGTTCAAGTTACCTTGAACAGCTGAGCATGGAGAGGAACTGAACAGACTCATTGGTATTGAAGCTGTGCAGCTAAGGCTTGGAAGAAAGATGTGTCTCTTAACGTTTTTCTGTGCTTTTGCAACTATTTCAAGTAGGAGCTGACTGACAAGCCATAACTGAGAGTAGGGGCATGGAAAGTACAAGGGGGAGTACTGTCTGTCTTAAGGTCAGTCTCTGACATAAAATACCTTTAACATATCTGCATTTATGCAAGATTTGTATAGCTGTTGTTAAGGATTCTAATTACTTCCTATTCATAGCTTTGGTGATCATCACAGAATAATGCCTTTGTCAGCCTAGTCTGACCTTCAGGGAGATGTTGGATTTTTTTCGTATTGGAATTGCGATGTCTTTGCTGAAACATGTGGCCAGCAAAGATACTATAACACGAATTTGCACTTTCTCTGCTGGCCTTTGTTCTCTGTTGCATAGCAAGCGAATCTTCGGTGAGGAATACTCGAGGAGAGGAGAGGTGTTGGACATGTAAACAAGGAGCAGGCCAGTAGTGCAGTCCTAGGCAATGAGATAGCAGCAGAGGTATTCTAAGTGCCTTTTAAAATGCACAGCAGGCTTTGAAGTTGAATGGTGGATAAACAAATAGGGAAGCTTTAACTCTGTTTCCTCATCTGTCCAACTTCTAGGTGGATGTTGATCTTGCCAAGTCCTGTGCAGATCTTCCTGAAGATGATGAGGAACTCCGGAAGAAACTGTGGTTAAAGATTGCTCGCCATGTTGTTCAGGAAGAAAAGGATGTCAAGAAGGCAATGGCCTGCCTCTCCAGCTGTGCCCTGCTGAAGATTGAAGATGTGCTGCCATTCTTTCCAGACTTTGTCACTATTGACCATTTCAAGGAGGCAATCTGTAACTCCCTGGAGGACTACAACAAGCACATTGAGGAGTTGAAAAGGGAGATGGAGGAAGCGACACAAAGTGCCAAGAGGATCCGAGAGGACATCCAGGAAATGAGAAATAAGTATGGCTCTGTGGAGCCTCAGGAAAAATGTGCTGCTTGTGACTTTCCACTTCTAAACCGCCCTTTTTACCTTTTCCTGTGTGGTCACATGTTTCACTATGACTGTCTCCTTCAAGCAGTTTTCCCAAACCTTCCTGCCTATAAGCAGGCAAAACTTGAAGATCTTCAGAAGAAGCTGGCAGCTACCAGTCAGCCATCCAAGAGCCACAATCGTCCCAAGGATGCAGATACCATTAGCTTGGGGAAGGGGCAGCCGAGCCGGGAACAGATCAAAGCTGACATTGATGATATTGTGGCAGCTGAATGTGTGTACTGTGGTGAGCTGATGATCCGCTCCATTGACAAGCCGTTTATTGATCCCCAAAAGTATGAAGAGGAGATGCAAAGCTGGCTGTAGTTTTCCAAATCTTCAACTGTCAAACAAAGTGCGGAGCTTCTGTGATGGGAATATAACCTCCAGGAGCAGGAACACAGTGACTTCTGTGCAAAGGGTAGTGCAGTCTTTTTACCAGGGTTAGGGAGAATTAGTTCAGAGAACTGGGGAGATATAGCTGTGGCTGTCTAAGAACTTTAACAATACTTAGAGATAACCTACTGGAATATATTTAGCAGATGTTTGCTGCTTGCAGTTCTTCTGAGGTTCTCAGTGTGAAGCTAAATGGAGTGCCTTGTTGTCCAGAAGTAATTGGGAATAGCCTGTGATTTATCTGCCCTGTTGTGTGGTATTTGTTTTGGTGAAGACAAGCTGAAAGAGAAAAGTAGTGAAGGACGCTAAGCAGTGTAGTCTTCATTTGTCACTTTCAAAGCTAGAATTGCCCATTGTTTCCTTTTTGTTGGGAGTTCATGGTTATATGTGGTTACATACATAGAACATGAAAGGAAAAAAGCTCTTACATATATATATATTTTGTAAACATCATGCTACACAAGTACATGTTTCTACATAATGTGATACAGGAATATGTATAATTTTCAAGCAGGAGTGTCTCATAATACACTAAACTAATTTGCCTGCAATTCAGGGTGTGTAATTCTCTTTGTCACAAGCTTTATGCACAAGACCACACACATTTTGATTTTCTTTAGGTAATGTTTCTGGAAATGCCTGTTCACTCCTACCTTCGTCTCTCCATCCTGTTTCTCCCATGACTGCCTTTGTATAGCGGATCTTGGTTTTGTCTTCACCCCAAACCAGAATTGGTAGATGCAGCAGTAAAGTTTTAGCTGATACTCTGCAAGCAGGAGCACAATCTGTTTGTATTGCCTTGCTGTGCTTCTCCTCAAGCTGCACTTGAGCACTAAAGATCTAGTCAGAGGTTTGCTCGAGGATAGTCTACAGAAATGTTCTGTTGGAGTGAAATTTGCTTTGCCCTTTGAAGCCAGTATCTTGTGCCTAAACAGTCTTTGGCCTTCCACTTTTTGGAGATGGCTGCAAATCAATGCTTCTATCTATTGCTTCAACTTGGAAAATTTTTCCCAGAAGGTATCAATCACTACACTGTAAGTGAGAGAAGAAAAAAATTTTGTTAGCAGTTTAGCAAGGGTTCCTTGTTTTATTTTGAAGAAAATAATTTTTTATGAAGTTTTGCTGTTTGGGATTGAATCACAATGGTAGTAATTGACAGAAGAATTGAATGTTCTAAATGAAAATACACAATTCTTGTAAATAAGGCAATAGAAAATCCTGTCTTCTGAAAAACCTTCTCAGTTCTTTCACATGAATATATGTGCTTGTCATGAGTATCTCTCTCAATCTCCTAACCACTTACCCTGTTTGTAGGGTTATAGTTATGGGTCTTCATGTTATTGTAGGAGAATATGAATTGGTTTCCTCAAGGATCTGACCTAAGAATTCTGAGTTCAGAAGAACATCAATGCTTTTGTTGGGAGCATCAGCCTGGAATGAATGAATTTGATATGTGTAAAATGACATGAGTAATAAAAACCAGATATGAAAGTAGGAAGACCTGAAGTTTCCAAAATCCTTTTTTCTCTGGTGGAGCCATGGGATAGGCAGTCTTGTTACAACCTGGTGGTGTGTGTTTGCTGGCTTATCAGAAAGCACTGGTTCAGTGGTTCCATTAAGCAGTGGTTCTAAAAACTCACGTGCTGTAGTTTTCTTTGGCTCTGGATAGCCTTTTGCTTTGAGTCAGTCAGTGGGTCTGGCAGAAGAATTTGTGATGAAAACAAAATGTGATGTCTTTTGAAGTTTACCATTAAACCTGTTATAACTGGCCACTCCTGTGAATCATCATCTTTTCCTGTAAGCAGTGTGATATTTAAGGTTGAATGTGTCGTTCTAAAGCAATATTAACCTCCCACCCAAACCAATTTCTGGTCAAAGGTAAGTAGCTGTTTGCCTGCCTTTTAGAACATGGGTATCAGTTCATTCTGATGCAGGGGTAATTTCAAACTATTTTGAGATGTTCTTAATACTTGTTCCATCTGTTGGGCTTTTACAGGATGCTTTCCTGGTATATTAGAATTACTATAATCCTCCATTCTTTTCCTGTTTGTGCTACAGAAGTCACATCACTTAAATAGACCATTGCAGACTGATCTGCCTGTCCATAATATTGGAAGAAACTGTGGGAAGTAAGGCATAGCAAGTCAATAAAAACTCTCTAGTCTTTGCCTGAGATGAGGTGGTAGGGAAAGGCACCTCTGATTCCAGTCTTGGTATTAATAGGTCTCAGTTAACAAAACTAGAATTAGGTATTTTTTTAATGACTAGTATGCAATATTCTCTGAGGGCTGCAGGCATGTGCACCAGATACATGTACCACAAATCTCATGCTTCCTCACCATTGTTAACTGAAAAATCATTTAAGTGATTTGCTGTCAAGGTTATGTAGAGGGTTACTGCTGGCAAAAACTGCAGCAGTGATTAAATGACTAGTGCCAGTAATACAGGAGGCTACATAAAGATATCTTATGAATTTTCTTTACATTGTCACTTGCTGCAAAAGTTTCAATAACCACGTACCTGTGCTTTTTGGCAATTTTGCAACATCAGTCAGTGGAAAAGGTAAGAGGGTTTATTTTTTTCTTGGGGTGTGGGTTGGGTATGTGGTGGTGAACTGCTTACTGTTCTCCCATAAATCTAATCTGCAAGATCTCTTCCTCTTTGCTTTCAAAATAGGATTTTTATCTTTTCTCCTTGTAATTTCAGCACAGTTAACATTTTAGAACTTGCAGGCCTTGGTATGTTTATTTAGCTATGAATGAACTGTACCAGCTGTTAAAAATGATGTGGCCTTGGGTCTTGTCCTTGTCTGTGTGAATAACTCCTGCCACTTAGCCCAATCCGGCTGAAGAACAGCATAACCAGAAGGGTGGGTGGGAGCCTCAGCCCTGTGTACCCAGAACAAATATCTGTAGCTACATCTACACTGAAGAAGTTCAGTTGTGCCAGCAAGGCCTAAAGCAAACTTTTGCCTATTACATGACCTCTCTCTCCTAGGCTTTGAGCAAGGGATTGGGGGAAATGCTCTGAGGTGGGGGAGACAGTGGTGTGTTTTGAAAGAGTTTGTAGAAAATTTTGGGAGCACTTCCTGTCGTTGGCAGCAGCTAACTAAAATGCTGGAAGTGCTGGGTTCTGTCTCCTTTCTAAAAATGAATGCCCAGGCTGGGAATTTAGAAAGGCAAATTCATAACACACCACTAGATGTCATTGCTGTCCATTTAAATACTGAGGTCTGCTGCAGAGAGCTAAAGGTGTTCTGTAGCTTAAGAAAGAACTGCACAAAAGTGAGAAACTGAAGCAGGATCCCAGTGCCTTTGGGGGGTTGTGTGGGGTCTGTTTGAAGACACACCTGTAAGGTAGCTATTGGAGGTAAAGATGCTAAAAAAATTGTCTGACTAAATGGCAATTTCAGTTCACAGATCACTGATTTTCATGTTTTGAATATCAAAAGCTGGGTTTACTCTGTTAATAAATGAGTATCATAGAATTGTAGAGTCATTTAGGTTGGATAAGTCCCTTAAGATCAAGTTCCACTGCTAACCCAGCATGGCCAAATCCACCACTAAATCTTGTCTCCAAGTGTCATATCCACATGCCTTTTAAATGCCTTCTGTGATGGTGATTCCACCACTTCCCTGGACAGCCTGTTCCAATGCCTGACCACCCTTTCAGTGAAGAAATGTTTTGTAATATCCAGTCTCATCTTCTCTGGCACAACTTAAGGCCATTTCCTCTCATCCTGTTGCTTGTTACCTGGGAGAAGAGACCAACTGGCCCCTTCCTACAACCTTCTTTCAGGTAGCTGTAAAGAATAGTAAGATTCCCCCTGAGCCTCCTTTTTTCTGGGCTAAACAACCCCAGTTCCCTCAGCCACTCCTCATAAGATGTGTGCTGCAGACCTTTGTTGCTCTTTGGACACCTCTTGGTGCTCCAGCACCTCAATATCTGTCTTGCAGTCAGAGGCTCAAAACTGAACACAATATTTGAGGTGCAGCCTCTTTTGTTTAATTGTGTTCTAGTGAAAGTTCCCTACAGACCTGGCTGATTTAGTAAACTGTAGAGAGATCACCCCTGGGCTTGGAGTTACAATATTTGGTGCCCTTGGGTCTGGTCATTTTTGCTTGCTTCCTCTTCACACTCTTCTGACAGCAGACACACAGAGGGTAAGCCAGCTCCTTAGCTGCCTGAGTTCACATTTAGTGTGTCTTGTTAAAAGCACCAGTAAAGCTGGGTTTGTAATGTGATATTGATATACTGACTTGCATAAACAGAGAAGTTAGTATGTTTGCTTTTTCCTTTTGCGTTGTGTCATTATAATCCCAATAAAACAGCAAGTGGGAGCAGGTACACCTTGTACTCTATCAAAATAAGATGTTGTAGTTTGACTCAGATTGTAGTCATGTATTAGCATGTATTTCTTGGAATGGGTAGTTCCCACTTACCTCTGCCCTGTCAGTGCCATAGATAGTCTATGTTTACAAGTGCGAATTCTTAGTTTTTAGTGGGATTTCTGTTGTTCCTTGCCTCACTTCATCCAACAACCCTGTACTGAGCTGTGGGAAGACAGACTAAAACTAGGCCTTTTCCTTGCAGTAAGCATGCTGAGCTGAAATTTAAGGTCTGAAATGTACAAGACTTACAGTATTGTTGAATTTTAAGTTGTTACTATTGAGATGGATTAAGTATTTTTCTCCAGAATAGATCAAATATGATGTGATTCACTGTGGTATGTGTAGTGTTTATGAGAGAGAGAGAGGGCAGAGAAAGAAAGCAGAGAGAGGCTGTCCAGGGTCTTCTGTTGGTTTTGTACATGAAAGAAATGATACCTTAGAAGGGAAAGGGAATGGTGGTTTCTGTCAAATAATTTGGCCAGACTTTATATATCTGGCTTGAGGGAAGCTTCTTAAGTGAAACTGTGATACTGATGAATCTGTACTTCACACCCTGAGGTGCTAGAGAAAAAAAAAATTTCATTTGAAATAAGGACTTCATTAAAATTAAAGAGTTTAGGGCTTGAAAGAGGAACATTACAGGCATTCCTTAAATTTATTGTGAATTATGTATGGGTTCAGCTCCTAAAGTGTCTGCTATCTCTGATTATGCCCAGTCCAGACTTTACACTTTCTGAATCCTTAGGGATCTGCATTTCAGGATAATACTGTGATTTTGGAGACTTGTGATATTTCCCCCTCAACTCACTCTTTGGGTTTTTCATGCCCAGATCTCATGGAAAGGCATGAGGCTACTTATTTAGGGTATGAATTTCAAAGCAACCTGGCCTGCAGCTGCTTTCAGGTGAAAGGAGGGCAAAAAGATTAGATAAACTTGTTAGATCTACTCGTTGAAACTTGCTGGGGTGGAGAGAAGGGGCTCAAGCATTTCCTCTCTGTCATGGCCAGAGGTGTTGGAGGCAGCTTGTTTGAGTAGGACTGGTTGCTTAGAAACAGGGAAGCTACAGGAGCACTCTAAAGTTAGAAGTACATCTTTAACTGATCCTACACACTCTCTTTGCCATGGTGGGGCAGCTCAGCAGAGGAGTTTCCAACTTGCAGCACATCTCAAGGTTCAGACTTGCTGTGGTTCTTCTAGGCCCCTGTGGTGATGGGAGAGCTGTTTTAATTCAACACTTGAGCGTCAGAGCTTGGTTGATGTGGGAATAAGCACAACTGATGTGTCTGTACAATATCAGGCTGTCTCACTGCACAGAGATTTCCATCATATGCTTCCTAGCATCAAATAAATACCCTTGCTTCATAAAGGGGCACATAGGCTATACCTGACATGTGACAGGTAGTAAATCTGGCATCTACCTACTTCGCAGGGTTTCATATATTCCTGCTGTGCTGCTGTGTTGTCTTCAGAAAAGGCTTAGATACAGCCTTTTGTATGTTTAACACATAATTTATTTGCTTCATCTGAACTGAGAATACTAATTTTTTTAGAGGTTTATTACAGAGTATGTGTTCCAGAGAAGCTGAACTATAGCCTACCCCTTATTTCATGATCCATACTGAGTGGTTCATTGTAGGTGATGGCTAATAGGAAAAGGATTGAACAACTCATTTGGTATCCAAAACCAGATATTCCCTACTTCAAGCAATTTAAATCCAAGTGCTGGTCACTTGGCATGGGGCATGATCTTCAGAATACAGCCTGAACTTGGAGGCTGCTGGACTCTGCTTAAGCAGACATCTGTGTTTCCCAATTAGTCAGTTATTCAACAGTCTTTTTTCATCTCTTTGTGTGTACATACTGAATAGATTTTCTAGTAAACAAATTATTACTGTGGAACTGGGCTCATAAGAAAGTTGTTCCTACCTACAGATTTTCTTTTATTTTCACACGTTTATTAAAAGTGAGGTACACAGTGTGGTTTTGAGGAATGTCACAGGCAAAGAGGAGCACAAAGGGTGATGGATTAGTTTTTGAGGATTTTCTTCTACAGACTCCACAAGACAATTATTAGCAGCTGCTCTGGCTGTGTTTGATGGCTGCTGCATGTTTTTCACCATGTGAACAAGACACTTGTTCTCTGTTAAGAGCCTGGGAAGGCATGGGTAGTAAAAAATGGTTGGTCTTTGACTAATTACCATGGTTTTAGCAAAATATCTGTTGTCCAATTTTTCTCTTAGCAGCTATCAAAATACCAGCATAATTGATCTGAATAAAATATTCCACATGAAGCTGAACCATATGTTGCCATCCTTGATAACAGGACTATAGACTTAGATCAGCTCGTGTTGTTTGAGAGAATTGAACAGAATGTGGTTGGGTGAGGAGGAAACAGAGACTTTGAGGCTTACTTTCCTGCATGCCCCAATTATTTGTTCAATACTTGCCTGTGTGTCACAGCATGGCTGTCTCAGAGCGACATCTGCATTTGTGTTACAGCAGTACATTCTGCTGAGCAGCCTTTTTGGGAGAAAAGTACTTCTTGTGTTCTGCAGTCTGTTTCAAACATTTTCCTGCTTGCCCAGTGAATGAGATTGGAACAAGTAGGACCATGTCATCTTTCTATGTTCTTCTGATAGGTTGCTTATGGTAATCCTCAATATATGCTTTGAAGACTTTGCAGGGTCACGGTTTCCAAAGCAAAAAAATATTTTAGTACAGGAAACATCTAATGGAGGGGGAACAGAAATGTCATCTTCTGTGAACTTGAGTGGGTGCAAATCAATGAATGTGGACTTTTCTGTTTATAAGTAGCATCTTCTTAAATTTGTTGTTGCTTGTTGATTGAGAAATGTCTTGTGATCCTGGATGTACCAAGTATTGGTACATGCAGTCAGTTCTAGGAGGCTGTGAAGTGGAACAATGTATAGCAGTGTTCAGCAGGCAGCAGTTCTAGGCTCTGGCAGTCGTTTCCTTGCCGGCGTAGAATCAGAGTTTTCTCCCTGAAAGCTGTTTTTCTCTGCAGCATGGTTATAGAAACAGAAGGGAGTTTTCAGAAGAATCCTGAGCAGCCCTTGTACCCTTATGGAGAGGTTACCTGGAAAGTGGTAATTTCATGGAAATGAGTGGTTCAATGGGGTGTTTTGGCAGCTTTGAGTTGAAGTGAGTTGCTTGCTTGAGCTATGGCACTTCAGCCAAAGGTAAAAGCATGGATTATTTGCCTGCCAGGCATCTTGTCCTGCCCCAGGTTATGCTCTGAAGGAAATCAACAATTTGAGAAGCTCACATTAAAATGAGGAAATAGGAAGAATTTCTGTACACAACATAGATATTTTTGTGAGTCCTTCAGCATATCTGCATAATGTAGGGCAGAGCAAGGCTGAATGCTCTAAGTCAACAAAAATCTGTAGGTAGGACCTTGGGCAGAAGTTCAAAGTGCTCTCTTCTTATGTTGTTCTTTAGAAGTCAGGACACTTGTGGAGCTGACTACCTTCGTTTGAGATCCTGAGTGATGCCTGACATGAACCTTTTTTAATTGATTCTTCTATCACTGGGACAGGCACCATCTTAGCAGCCACCTTTGTCTCTGACTTATTTCTTTCACCTCCTCTGCTCACTGATTTAGCAAAGAACTGTTTGATTCTGACATAAATAGAGGAAGGGTTTATACGTGGTGAGTGGTGAAGCTACCTAAGCTTGAAAACTAAGGAAGAAAGGAAAATAATTATATGGAGAAGGTAAAAAGAGGCCCTCTGGCTTTCAGATTTCAGAAGGATGAAACATGGGAGAGAGATCAAAGCTGTGCCAGGGTAGTGTGATAAATGTATTGCAGTCTATATTTCAATGCAGCAGAATTGGTACAGGCTATGAAAATTCTTACTTCTGGCCAGTCTCCTGAAGACTGTACTACTTTCCTCTGAGTCATAGACAGGAGCATCACACATTTGTGAAAGAAAGAATGTCTCAGGTTTTGTCATTTGCACCAGACACAGAGTATGATCTACAAGCCTCCTATATTAGTGAAATTGAGGAGTTAGAGCATAGGACAGAGCATAATTTGGATTCACGATGATTACTGGTGTATAAACAGCTCTTCTGGGGGCTGCTGAGTATCATACCTGGCTTTTAGGTGCTTTTATTTCCTAAACACTGTGTATATATGGAAATACTCAGAATCTTTAAAATGCTCTAAGATACTTGCACAGCTGAGTCACTACTGAGGTGTCAGCAGGACAATTCAGTGTCACGTCTGAACTAATGACACCTCTTGCTTGTCCTTTGTAGCTGTGCTGAGATGTCTCAGTAGCAAAGCAATAGGATTGCTGTTTTAGCAAAGTTTGAGGTTTAAATCTACAGAGATTGCCTGCAATAGCACAGTCGTGTTGAAGAACTGAGCCTGGATTTTTTTTTTTTTTTCACTGCTTTTTCAGTGCCACAAATGACACGTGAAGAGGATTTGGCTTTTCACTGTGCTTCCATCTTTATGACTAAAACCATTAGTGAGTATGGGAGGTTCAAGATGGCTGGAGAAATTATTCCTCCCATTGACAAAGAGTTATCTGATCTTGCAGAGAAGTGACTGAGTTGTTTTTCCCTCTTTCAAGGTGGGCCACACAATATCTCTATTTCAAAACAAAAACAACTCCCAAAAGAGCAGAGTGGCAAAACCCTCTTCACCAGCTTTATTTCTGTTCCCTGTCTGAAAGTTTTAAGTTAGCTGATTTGGGTCACAAGATATACAAAAACTCTTGGGTTTTGGTAGCAGTCCAAGTTGGTAGCCTATGAGAAGTTATTGTGTTCAGATGCCTACTGAGTGGGGATGCAAATGCAACATGTTGCAGGCTGCAGCTGTTAGATGGAGATTGCAGTAATGTCCCTGAAACACTGAATTTAAAAAAAAAGTAAAGTTGTTGGATTTGAATAAATGGGGGTGTTACTCTCTGCCCTCATGTAATCCAGTACATATCAAAGTCCTTTCCTTTAATAGCAGGAAGGAAATAAGATCTGTATCTCTTGGGAACATGCTTCTAAAACCAACTTTCACTTGCATTCCTATGTCTCCTTGTAGTCCCTTTGAATAGTAAAAATTCACATTCTCCCATTTTAGTCACCCCAGCCTGGATATTAGATCACTTGAGGGTGTTGGTTTTTGGGCACAGTCTCATTAACATCTTAGTTTGGGTGTTGGTGTTCCTCTCCCATGTTCAGGTGCCTAATATGGGTTCTTATCACCCCAAAACAGTTACTTTGGATCCCAGCCCAGCGTGCGTGGGCATTGGCAGCATTTGGATATTTATAGGGATTTCTACTTCCTTCTTTTCTTTGGGCCACTTTCTTACTACAAGAATTCCTTATTTCTTCCATGTGCCAATGAATTCAACTCTCCTAGGGTGGTGTCTGGGCGGTGGATGTTCTGTATGTACCTTCCCAGCTGCCAGGGCCAGTGCAAACAGGCACAGGACAGCACTCCTGCAAGGCACTGAGGAAAAAAAGTACTACCTTTTTCACACCCTTGGATCTAGTTTTGGGAGATTACTTAGCCTTGTTGATTTATTGTGTCATTATTAAACTCAGACATCTTGACATCTCAAGCACCATTATAATGTGTTTAGAGAGAGAGTCAAATGCCCTGAACTTTTTTCTGGTTGGTAATTTCCTCATGCTCTATAGGGTGGCAGAAGGGTGGATCTTTCAAGCAGTACAATACTGGTTTTGTTTTGAACCATTCTTTGAAAGGTGAATCAAAATCTGATTCTTACAGAAATCTTTACAATTGCCACTTAAAATTTCATCTTACTTCTTAGGTGCTCGTGGTAGAGAAGGGCATCAGCAGAGGTAGTTACTTGACAGCTCCATGTGCGCAGAGTAGCTCAAGGCATTTGCTGACAGACAAGCCAGCTGATGATGGGGATGCAGAGCAAAAAATTCCATTTTGTTTTCCCTTGCTGGTGATTCTGGCTGGTTTTCTCTGTTCCACTCAGATGCCATTTCCCTCAAAAAAACTGTGGGATTCTGGTAACTCTGCCTCATTCTGAAATTCAGTTGAAATCTGTCAGTATGTCTCTGTTGGGAGTTCAGCACCAGAAGTATGATTTTAGAAGCTTTGTTTCCTTTGGAAGCCAGAGGAATAATGTGAATATTAGATCTGAGCTGCTGTAATCAAGATTTAGAAGGACTACGTGGAATGGAGCAGAACCCTGAATGTGTGGCTGGAGAAGGAAAACTTGCAGTGGACATATTTTGAGCATTTCTTATCAGAAGGCACTAAGAGACTAGATTAGGAGCCATTACTTGAATGAGTCCATAGCATCCTCTGTGTCTCATTAACAGATGGTTCTAAAAGGCAACTGTGGAAATGCAAACTCATGCATGTTTGTGCTTGCTCTGCTTGTGCCTCTCCTGGCAGCATTTGCTGGCATAATCTGTCAGAAATTAACCTTTTGCTTGAGGTATTGTTACAGAGGCTGGTATAATTCATCCCATTGCCTGTGACAAGTCTTTGTCAAACCCCTCCACACACTTCCCAACAAGAAGGAATTATGTCAGAATGGTACAGAAATGCTGGATATAGGATCTCACACTTGTGACAGGCAAACTTTCTTCTCCCACTGTAAGTTTTTCTGTGCTTTCATTGCCAGGATTGTCCACACAATCCTCTACCCCAATTACCCCATTGATTAGGGCTCCTCTGGTAATCTGCCAGATGCAGGTTTGTTACCAACAGATGGCAGAAAGCATTTGAGGTAATGAGAGAAAGGATAACGATTGCTGATCTGCATAATAATCAGCTTGTGAACAGGTTTCATGTTTTTTTTTCTGTTTCCACTGGCTCAAAGATTGCACTGTCAGACAACCAGGCACCTTCTCTTGAGTTAAAGAAATATTAAGGGAGGAACCAATTTCTTCCAGCTACTGTTAAGATTTCTGGAGATATGCACACTCTCCACTGATTAAGATTTTAGCCAGAGTCAGAGATTGCACTCAGAGTGCTAGGAATGGACATTCAGTCCTCTTGTGATCAAGACCTCTAACTAACCAATGTGGTCAGAAATACTTCCCTTTTTCTGGGACAATTTCCTCCACTTCTACCATAAGGCAGGAAGCTCCTCCTCTCCCTTGGACCAGCATCACCTTTGCACTAATACCTAGTCTGAAAAAAAAAAGGCTTCCCACTGCCATGTGTTTTGGAGTTCTTCAACCAAATTCTGCTGCTTTGCACATTGAGACAGCCACATGCAAGTCTACTCTAAGCTATTCCAGAGTCCTTGCAGGAAGACGTCTTCTCTGGCATACTCTAGAGCAGTGTTACTGGAGTTATAATGCCAATTCCTATGCTGCACAAGACCTGTAGTGCAGCTTTTTGCTGTTTGAAATCTATATGTATTTAGACTCTATTACTAACTGTCCTTATCTGCAACAAGCCATGTAACACTCACTCAAAAATTGTCTTGGTGCCATTTACTGTGAATTTTGGTGAAAGATTTGGACTGAAGAACTTTTCTCAAAAAATAACCTTATGCATGTGGGTGCTAATGCTGGGCTGTTCTCCATAAATCCCCCAGGTGGACTGGAAGACACAGCAGACAAGTTTCCATCAAACCCCTTTACTTGGTGAAATCCCTTCCTTCATTTAAGGTCTAGATGAAGATTTTTGAAATTTGGACTTGATTCCATGGAGTAGTAAATGCAGATGTTTTCAGTGATAATCCTTGCTGTTTACCCTGGTGCTGATAATGCCTCCTGCCAGTTCTCTGCAAGGATGGTATTTATCACATTCTCAGCTGTACCATGTACAGCCATGCATTTGTCACTAATAATTTTAGCATCTGAATCCTACAAGGCAATCATTGTCTGCTCCTCTCCATGTATTTCAGGTGTATAATCTGGAGGAGAGGGAGGATTTTTGGTTTTGACCTCACACTCTAAAGGCTTCACTACTAAGTCTTGAGGCCCTGCTACAGATATTGCTCTTGGTTACAGGATTTTCCTGTCCTTAGCCTGGTTTCTAAGGAAACAATGCCTGGGCATCTGAGCTCGTGCACATTTGTTATATCCTTTTTTTATTGTGTCTGTGTTTTTTCCTCTATGATTTCTGAATTTATTTGCCAAGTGCAATTTTATTTGATATGTACATTTAAAGTTACTGACTTACTGTAAGTTTCCTGAAAATAGATGATGGGGAGTGGCTCTATAGACAACACCCATGGTGTATGCTCAAATTTTGAGATGCTAGAGAATCTGTGTGAGAAAAATAGGGGAGGCTGTGGCCAGAGGAAAAACTCCTTCTGATGCTGAAGCTTATTGGACACATGAGAGTCCAAATGCTAATTCATGTAACAGCCATCTTCTTTAATTTGACTTCTGCAATTGTTAGTGAAAACTAGTCACAGTAGTTACTGTGAGGGGAAAAAAAGCAAGTTCCTTGTATTTTTCAGAGACTATGTATGACTGTCCTAATTAAGCACCACTGCAACACTACAGGCTATCATTGTAAATGCCTGTGGGACACTTATTAACATGTTCTATTTATTTTCTGGAAAGAGAATGGCTGAACCATGTCCTGTGTTAGAGAGAGTGATGTTTGTGAAGAAAGATGGAGCTTATAGCCATTCTGTCAAACAGGTGACCCCTGATTAAGTTGGGTCTTGCCCAGAAGCCCTGCAGGGAGACAGAAAAGCCTGAGGCAGAGATTTCATGTGCATCTGAGCTGGCATTTGTTTCTTCTGGCTTGTGGATGACACCAGTGGGCAATAAGATCGGACAAGGTATGTGTAGGGAGGGAAAAAGTGAGAAAAGGGAGAAGGACTTTCATCTCTTGGTGATAGTGAGCTATTTAGTTTACTGTATCTCAGGCTGCTGTGAGCTTGGATATGTAAAGATAATGTGTATTCCTAAGGCAGGATCTCTCTTGGTGGAAACAATAATCATGACAAATGGGAGTCAACTGCGAGACTGTGTGTATCCTGACAGCAGCATGCTGGGTGAAAAACAGACTTCTTGGAACTGATCAGAGTGTAAGTAAAAACAAGTGTGTGGGGGGTGGAGGGGAGTTGGTTTTAGTTTTTATGTTTCTTCCAAAGAGCACTGTGTGTTAATACTTCTTTCTTTGCTGGTACCCAGAGAGCTGCCTGGTGTTAAGTGATTGCAGGGTAGTGGGCAGACTTTAAGGTGCAGTATCATTGCAGAGTTAGGGATTCTCTGCCATGGGAAACAGAGGCACACTGTGGCAGGACTGCTTCCTTGGGTCTGCCCAGGCCACTGGGGAGACTGTGACAGCACAGGCTGCTGGTAATGGGCACAGCTCTGTCAGGCAGCAGAGACTGGGGAGGTGTCCCTTGTTCTTAAAGGGCTGTCTTTAGCTGGGTTAAGGGTACGTGTGTGTGAGGAAGGGGGGTTTTCCAGGAGAAGAGATGGAGTCTGGACTGTGTTCATCTCCCCCTACCCTACTAATCTGTGCAAAAGACAGCTGCATTTGTTAGCTGGTAGAGCTGAGTTACCTGACTGCTGGCAGAGGGTAACGCTGCTGAACTTGATTCCTTCTGAGGGACATTGAGCAGGACTGCTTCTGCCACTGAATTCCCAGGGACCATGTGTAGATTCAGGCTGTCACACTAATTACAATGATTCAGAGGTAATTACAGAGGTACCAGAACTTCTACATCAACCTTTTAAGTCAAGGAATGGAGAGTGAGGGTTTAGTTAGGGGACAAATAGAAGTGCATCTAGAGTACAGAAATAAATTCAGAGGGGCTTTAATATTTTTTAAGAACATCCCTTTCCATAAGTTTCCTTGAAATTGTTCTCAAGGCTGCTGTCAATTCAAGCCTGTACAAGACCAAAACTACTTCTCTTTAGCAGGTGAAACAGATGCTCAGATGAATGAGGCTATATTGCTTAAGGCAGCATGTTCAATGAAGTGGTATCCAGGACCTTTCCTGCTGGCAAATGTGAGGCTAAGCCTAGAAGCCACTGAACTGCTGTTAATAGCTTATCACTGTTATTTTATCTGCTGTTATCTTATCTGCTGTTATCCTTGCTTTGACTCTTGGCTTTGACCCACTTAGTAATCCTGTGCATCTCCTGTGAAAGATGTCCCATGCTCTGTTTTTTCAGATAGCAGAGAGGTGCAGAGTTTCCTGCTCAAAAGCAGATGATTTGTTATTGATCACAGTATACCTAACTGCTTTCTCTGGCCTTAGTCTTTTTTTCAAATGAACATAACCAAAAGAAGTAAGAGGGATTGGAGAAGAGGGAACTCACATTTCTACATGTCTCTATCTCATCCTTATTTGCATGTGCTTGTCCAGAGTGCTGAACACCTGTGTTTGCTCCTGCTGAAATTGTTGCTTGGGACTTCTTGGAAACAAATTGCAGGGATTTTATTATTTATGCAGTACACCTGCTTTGACTTTCTTCCTTCCTTCCTTCTATGGGAAGCCTCATCAATGCTACTTTTAAGGCTTCAAACTACCACAAAAACATTGCCAGTGGTTTCATAGAAAAAAGCGGCTGGCACAAGGCATTTCTAATTCCTTGTAGTGCTTAACTAACTAGTCTGAGAATGCTGAGCTATTCATTAGCCCACATAACAACAGTACTGTGTGCTACTTCAAAGGGGGAATTTAAACTCTGCAACAGTCCTACTGAGGTATTTTATTGCCTTTGACTTGAGAGCCTTTATTCCTAGTGAAGATGTCTGGCTTCACAAGTGCAGGTTGCTTTATTTACAGATGGCACGATTTTTAATTCATCTTTAAAGGGGCTTGTTCATAGCAGCCCCAACTCTAGAGTAAATCTGAATGTGTCTTGTGTGTGATGTTGTGGGTGATTCTGAGAGAAGACTGGATACTTGTAGAGGCTAATTTTTAATATGAGCTAGAAAGCTGTGCTGCCATGGAGAGGTGTAAGTTTTTGGGTCCCCCACAAAACATTCCACTTCACTAACATCCTCAGTTTTGGTCAGACTGTGGTGAGGCAGGAGACTTCATAAGTCTGTCAGTGCTCCGAGGATCTAGAGAAGTGCTAAGAGCTGCAGAGTAGGGATGATGCAGGTAGTGTATAGGCAACAGATTAAGCTGAGATGTCTGAACTGATTAGGATCCTCAGCTATTCTGTCCCTTCCCGGAATTATTGCTTTGCAGTGGTGTTAGCTGGGGAAGATCTGACTAGAAGAAAAAAATCAGTGCTCACTCTCCAAGAGAACAACTTCCTTTCTTGAGCCAGCCTGAACAGCCCTGCTAAGTAGGAAAGAGGATCTGGTGGTGAGGAGCATCTTACCCCTCAATCATTAGCAGGAGACAGCAAAAAAGCACACTGTGAACTTGACTTTGATACATGATGGTGGTAGAGGAGCTACTATGCCCCTTTACCAGCTGATCCTGCAATGAGGATGCTGCTTCCCACTCCAAGGAGACATGGTGGATAGTTGTAGGAAGAGGAGGGGGGATTGTTTCATAACCATCATGCTTTAATCTGCCACCACACATGAGAAGTGCCACAATTTGAGGTTTTGTTTAGCAGGGTTCTGTTTTCTGCTCTCAGTTACTGGGTTGACCAAAGGAAAGACTGGGAGTCTATTTTTTACTGAGTATTGATGATTTTTGTCTCTTCCCCTCTTTTTATAGCATATCATGAAAGACTCTTCATGTAGTCAAAACCTTTTTCTTAAAACTGATGCAAACCAGAACCAAAATAAAATAGTTCATGAGAAGTTACCATCTGCTTAATGCTGTTGTTCTTTGAAGGTGTAAAAAACTCAGTACATCTTCCTGGTTCTGATATTTGCCTACTCTGTGGCCTTTGAGTTGCATAATGGTATGATACCTGAGCCAGATGGCTGTGTGGCTATCTCAGGCTCTCAGAGTCCACGGGAATATAAAAAAGGCTTATTTCTGAGTCAGGAAAAGCTCCATCACAATGTCTATGAAGTGGATAGAGAAAAGAAGGCTCCCAAAGAAACTGTGTTGGAGGTTTTCTGTCCTCTGCCTGGATTGCTGCCAGAGCTGGTGATGGAATGAATACTGCAACAGATTAAAGTTACACTAATCCAGATCATCCAGAAATGTGAGACCTCCAATCATGCAAGGGGAGGCCAGAAAATTACACTGTTGTCATTCTAAAAAAGCAAATACTCCTTCCTACTGTTCCACTGAGACTATCATATTGCAATCCAGTGACCTTACAGTGAGCACGTAGAAAGTCCTTGGCAATTTCTTGCTGCTCCTGGTTCGTGTCTTTATTCCTCAGGAACTAAGGAATAATTTAAAGTCTTCCATCTGGGGGCAATGTACCTATTCAGTATTGCATCTTGATTAAGATACCGTTAAGTCTTTGAAAATTGTTATTTATAAAAGCAGCACCTGCAGTGGTTCAGGGTGCAGATATATTGCTTGAGCATTGTCAAACAATTACCAGCACGCAATCTCAGCAGGGCCTGGTCCAACAGAGTGCCTCTGAGGCAGGCAGTGCTTGTATGGACAGCTTTCTTTCAATCACAGCACATTTTAAACAATGAAACAAAGTTGGTCTGTACTGGAATGACACCAGCTGAGCTTCCTTTCCCTGCCTAAAATGTAAGCTTGTGGTCAGTTTGCCCAGCTTGGTTTTTTCCTTCACTTTAGTTTAGCCTCTTCTTGGGGTATTTTCTGTATTACATCAGGGCATCACCTTGCATAATCTGAGACATCTCATGACTGCCCTTTTTTGTCCTTTTTAAATCTGTCCAGTAGAACTATTCTCTCTGGCATGCAGAAAAGTTTTTGTGTCAATTTGGGCTGATGCCACATATGAAATGCAATTGCAGTGAATCAAAATTCAGTAAGGGGGAGATTCTTCTCTGAGGACCAGGCATGCTGGGACTGAAAAACTTTGTGTATGCAAGAAATAGCACTGAGTGATTCACTTGCAGTCAGTCATGTGAGTTTCTTTGGCAGTCTGCTTCTGTTTTTCCTTGTTATAAAAAGTAGCAAATGCACTTCCACCAAAAATCTGTGCAGGAGTGGTTAACTTCCATTTAACTTATAACATCACATTCATTAATCTTAGGTAAAAACAAGAGCAACAACACTCTGGTAAGATTTTTCCCCTGGGAAAAAGACAGCCCTCATGGAGAGTTAGACTATTAATCTCATTTGTTAGCTTTCATAAAATACAAATAACTATAAGAGCAACATTTGTAGGAAAGCAATGAAAGAATGTGTTCCTGCATGTTTGTTTAGATGTTGCAGGTCAGGCAAGCTCCTGAGGAAGAAGCCCTCAGGGCTTTCAAGCAGTGTTGCCACCTGAAGAGCATGAGACCAAGAAATTTTGACACTTACAAAATGAGGTTCTACTGCTTCTGTTTTGGACCTCCAGCATTTTTTACACTTTCTTCTATAGCGGAGAACGACAGGAGCTAACTTTGAAAGTACAAGTATTCCATCATTGTCTTCTTTCAGAGTCTGGGCTTTAAAACAACATTTGAAAAGAAGGATGTGAGAGATTTGACAGTGACCATTCCATCTTGCTTTTTCAAGCTCTTCTGTACAGCTGTCATGTAAAGAGACACAGCTGTGATCTAAAAGTGAGGTCATACTGCATAGCCACCACTTTGCCATGTGGCATGGCTGCACATGCAGTGTGCAGATGCCATGTGGCTCTCAAAGTTGCTCAGGCTTTTCTATCAGGCCCCATTCTCAGAACTTCATGTCTGTTTTCTGTGTAACTGATATCCCTTGCCTTTTGCAAGGAGAAAAGTTAATGCCACTCCTTGTCTCAAGCAGTGCCATTTTTTTCCTCTAGCAAGCCCCTGCCAAATGCTGTATCTGAAAAGAATCTTTATTGTGTGCAAATTTTCATCTGTAGCTCGCAAGCTGATTGATCCCCTGTGGGTCAAGGGGAGAGTGCCAGGAAAGGGAAGAATTTGATTCTGCCTTTTCAAGACTAATCCTGAAATGCAAGTGTTTGCATGCTGGAAAGTGTTTCTGTACATTTCTGAGAATTATGAATATAATCCAATACAGCTGTTGTGCTAGCGTGTTGCTTCCTCTCCTCTGGCACCAGATGTGGGCCCCTGGATTTTGAAGACCTGTATAGGAAACCTCCACACCTGGTTGTACAAAGTGTTTCTGCTGGCAATGTAACTCAGCAGGACTCAATACTCTGTAAATAGCATTATTGCCTCTTGTGCTACAGAAAGTCCTGTTGAATTTTGGCCAAGTGTAGGGCACTCAGTTTGGCTTCTGCTGAAGTGCCACAAAGAAAAAAGAGGTGCTTAGAAAAAAGAACCTCACCTTTGTTTTGTTGGGGGCACTGTAGCTCCTTGGTCTTCATCTGGCATCAGGACAGTGCTACAATTGAGTGTTGTTCTGTCTGCTATAGACTTTGTCCTGAATGAGATTGATTTGCAAAAAGCAATGACAGTGGGGGAAGAGGGAAAGAGAAATAAAATCTGTGTGTGCTATTTTATCAGAATGTATTTGCTACAGTTCTATGGGAACTTCTTCCTTTCCTGGAAGGGAGGAAAGGGCAGGGGATGGGGGGAGAGGGGAGGGGAATATCTACCATTTTACTTTAGTTTAGCCATGTTTTTTAAGCTAAAAGAGAGATTTGGAAAACCTAACTGCTCTTGCAACCCCCACTATATAACAATTCAAGCTGCTCACAGAGCTTACAGGCTCCTCTACCTCTCCAGGGCTGTTTTTTAGCCATGGAGAAATCTATAGTTCTGGCCCTGTGGCATTTTTTAGAGGCATAGGGATGTTAATGCCAGAATCTTGGCAACTTTCCAACCAGAGTAATTACATTCTGCCGACCTGAAATTCTTCCTGCTTCTACACAAGGTCACTTTAGGCACCAACAGAGCCAGTTGGTTACAACCCTGTGCCCTGCTTTGCCCTCCCCTCCATCCCTTTGGTCTATCCTTCAGCCGCCTTCTCCTCAAAGGCACAGAGGGCTCCTTGCTCACTCTAAGGTACCCAGTGCCCCGTGAAAATTGAGCTAAGGAAATGGGTCTGATCAAATCCCCTGAACGGCTGTCATTAGGTTTTGAAGTATGACCTGATACCCTGTTTCCTTTGATAAGTCAGGGGCTGGTATTTTAACAGACAGTGGCTCTTTTCTTGTTCTCCCTTCGATCCCTTTGGAGCCAGTGTGGCACAGCTAATTCGTGGAGGAAATTACATTTATTACTTCTCCTAGCAAATGCGCCCTCTCTGCAATGCTGTTTCGTGCAGCATAGGGCAGATGCAAGTCAGCCAGCCCATTTTCCTAATTTCATTTGGAAGGATCAAGAGACACCATGCTGGTCTCGCAGGCTGGGGGCTCAGTCTAGAAAGAAAAGGCGCAGCAGGATCCCGCATTGATGGAATCTATGGCATCGCCCCAAATGTTGGTTGTCCAACAAGAAAAAATCTCAAGGACAAAGCATATCCTTCCAAAACCAAAACAAACTGCCCCAGCGAAACCAAACCTGCCTTTGTGACAGCCCTGACTGGGAGGAAGGGATCTGGTGTTGAGGCAGTAACTTAGCTGTTGTTTCAGTGTAGATCTACTTGTGCTGACTTTGCCTTCCCATCCTGCAAGGCAAAGCTGACAAAACCCTTGATCAGGAAACTCTGATATTCAAGGCAAATCTTTTCTCATGCCCTGTCTGCACAGTCTCCACTGTGACTGTGAACAGACCTAAATCTCCAGGCACTAATCCTGCAGGTCTTTGTGTATTAATTCTTTACAGTGCCTCCATGCTTGCTTTCCTCTTATGCCTAGACTCTCTTTGATGTCTCAGATTGCAGGTTTTTAAAATGACACAACCTAGGAAGAGTATAAAACACATGAGAGAGACTTTCTGGCCAGCTTTGGAACTGTTTCAGTTGTAAGAAAAAAAAATTGAAGTTTTCCTCATCTACACACACTGTTTTCTTTTTACCCTCCTTTGCCTCTCTTTGTTTTTCTTACGGAGATGGTGCTACAGAGAGAGACACGGTAATCATGTCTGATAAAACTATACAAATGTGGTTTGAAGAGATATCAGGATGGTCCTTCAAGCTTTTTTAATTCAGCAGTGCTGTCAAAACAAATGTTACAGGACTTGGTCTCAAATTTGTCATTCTTATTTGAAAGTGGAAAAACATGAACAATCATTCAGAGCAAACATCTGCGCCAGCTTCACCGCAGACTGAGTGTAACACTTGTATGGGTTTAAAAAACTTCTGTAAAGAGTCAGGAAAAGAAAGTATAATTGCATTTCTACTTTAATCATACCTAAGGCAGGTCTCTATGAAGATTTAATCTTTTCAGTAGATGAGACTAGATTTGAAGCTGTCTCTTGAAACACGTTAGATAGAAGTGCTGGGACAAGGTCTGGTTTTCAAATAACTGTGAAATTGCATGAATAGCATGCAGCTAAATAGCATTGCTAAAGATTAAAAAGCCTGATCTAATAGAGAAAGCAGATGACCACCTAATATTAAAGCTGTTTTTAAAATGTATTAACCCAATTTCTAACCTTGCAGTCAGCTGCCTCAAAATACTACTGCGTTTGGCTTCGAGCCAAAGCATCGCTGTGCTACACAGAATTACAATAACCTATAGACAAATTTAGAAAACAAAAGAAAAATAGAAATCAGCATATTTGAAACCCTGTTTGTGATCTCTTGCTATTGTGTTTGTATCCTCAGTATGCAATACAGTCCACCATAAGCCAAGGCAGAGACAAGTGGTATGGCATTGCTCTCGTTCTTGGGTTTTCAGGTGTGCCCAGCTGTGCCTCTGAGTGCCAGTCAGAGGTGGGGTGTGGACAGGCTTCAGCACATCACACTGTCTTAATCACTGCAGCATTTGGCCCCTTCAGCTCTTCCCCTGATGACACCATGCTTCAACAGAGAATTTGCTTGATAAAAAGCACCAGTTTAGGAAGTGGTGGGGAGACTGCAAGACTGACTAGGTAAAGAGAGGGCATGTCTGCTGGCAGGCAAGAAAGCAAGGCAAGGAAAAGGGTGAAGCCTGCAGATGGGAGAATTAGTGCCTGCTGTTTGTGGGGCAAGGGCAGAAGGAGCTCCTGCCAGAAATCTGGTGCTGGCAGAGGGATACATAGGCACACGCACGCACACGGAAGGAAGCGTGTGTGTATTCGTGGGTGCATATGGCTGAGTCCATGTGCTTAGACATGTGGCATGTTTATGCAGATTCTCTATATGTATAAACACACCAGGAAGAGGTCTGCCTTTTCAGAAGTGATTCACAGTTTGGGGTAAGCTAACACGTTGCTTCCATGCAGCTTGCTTTGTCGGGAAGGGTGTAGTCCCTTCTGCCCCGCAATTGCAACCCTCTGAGGAGCAGGCAGCAGTTACCTTGGAAAAACGCTTGGTGTGGTGTATCCGGTGTGGGAGCAGAGCGCGGAGCCCTCGGTGCTGCTCAGCACACGTGCAGGGAGCCAGCTTCCTGGGAGATGCAATGCTAAAGCTGACACTGTCGCCGCATCGACGCTGAATTTTAAGAGCAGCCTCAAGGCTGGGCCTGAGGCCAAATTTGCCGACTGTCCACACGCGGGACTGGGTTGAGGGTGAACCAGTGAGTGTATTCAAGGAAAGAGCCTTGAATGAGCTCTGTGTATTTACTTGTCGCACAGGCAGGTCCCTGCGTGCCGTGCCTGCCCCATCTGCTCTCGTGGCGATGGCACATGACTGACAGGCACACAAAATACCCCAGTCTCTGCCTCAGTTGTCACCTGCCACGGGGGCAGCTGGGATTAGAGCTCCATTGCAGCTCAAGGCTAGTCCAGCTTCCATCCCCTCCCTGGTTTGGCTTGCTCAGGTGCAGGTTTTTGCAACTGTGTCATGTCAGGGAGTGCTTTTATCCCTTTTGTGTTCATTCACCCCTCCTGAGCCTGGTTCCTACTATCTATCTATCTGCTGCTGGGACTTTTGAGATTCTCAGGTGGAGGACCTGGTGGGACACAGCCCAGTGCCATGGAACCAAGCTGTATCTACACACACACGCAATGTGGTACTTGAATGGCAGGATGCACTGTGCATCAGACAATCGCTGCTCAGACATGCTGTAAAGTTTTCTAGTGACCCAGTTGAAAAGTTTCTAGTACTGAGCTAAGCATGGAAGCATAAATATGGTCATTTACCCATAAGATGTGTGAACTGGAAAATTTGCATGTCAGCCAAATCTTCTCTGGCATCAGCTTGATGTACTGCATCAGCAAATTGCGAAATGAGTTTTTTTCCTCTAAAATTCGGTTTACTTTGAAAAAATAGGCACCATACATCTGGCCACAATTATACTTTTAAGAGAGCAACAAAACAGAGACTTGGTTTTGTTGTTATAGTTATTTAAGCTCAGAAATGAAAGGCTCTAGTTTAGGTGCCCCACTTTTGTTTTTTTAAATCTTTGAAGCTCTAAATGCCATGTATCAATGTTCATATCAAAATGGCATTGCACAGTGTTACACTGGATAGGAATCAGTCTACAAGCAGTTTACTATACTATGATTTATGCAAACACTTTAAATACTTTGATGAACTGGGCCTGAGTTCAATTTCAAGTGCTTGTCCTACAGATGTCTCTAAATTTTTCTTATTGATGGATTTGCCATGAGAAAGGGGAAACCTTGGAGCCAAACACATAGCACAGATTAACAAACACAAACCTGAGCAACACAAAGGTTAAAAGAGCTAAATCAGGAGTTAAGCACCTGTAAGGCAGATGATAGCAATAGGCAGGGATGGCATGAGAATATGTGACACATCCCTTTCCAGCCCTATGATGCACACTCATCCTTTTCTCATGCCTAAATGGAAGCTTTGTCACCTGTCAAGAATCCAGAGAATCCTTGTGTGCTCCAGACAGTTACACTGAACCATCACCACCAGAGTTTCAAGCTGCTTTCTGGATTGTGAGCGAAACTGGAGACTGCACACTCTGCTTGTTTGTCCACATGGAGAATGCAGCAGCAGCTTCCTGGGTCTTGGTGAGATGGGCAGCTCTGAGCTGTCTTAACAGCTGTGTGTTGTGTGGTTGCCAGCTCGTGATATTCCATGGCCCAACAGCCAACTGATGATTGTGAAAGAGTTGTCCCCTCATGAATGTAGGATTGCCTGACACGTGGAGTGCAGAAGGTGCATCCTCCAGCTTCTTCTCCAATTTATGCACACTGTAAAGCCTGTCCTCCCCAGCATCTGAGAAAGCAGTGGCCCCATATTCCATTGAGGGCAAAAACCACAGAGCACCAGCCTGTTCCTGTGACAGTAGAAGGATCAAGGAATTCTGTCAGTCCCTTTTTTCAGGTAGAACTGGATTCTTTGTATGAGTCTTGGTTAGAAATTTATGCTGCTGGTTTTGGTTTGCTATAGGTTCAACTGTAGCATGAATTTGGCCATGTTTATTGTTCTGGGCACAGATTTTCTGGAGGACTGCAAATGAGGGGGTGCAACAGAAAGAATTACAGATGTTACTATACATCTCCTCTAAATATGTGAAGTCCCTAGGGTCATTTGAAAATCTAGAATTAAGGATTTTGTGTTTTCTGTGCCAAGCCTCAGTTAAATTTGCCAGCAAGACCCCCCGCTCTCTGGATCACTCTAGCACAAAAGACTAAAGATGTTAAACCAGTGTCAGAGTGATTTGCAGCAGCATCTGTCTTATACTGCAGATTTGGAGGGAATTCTACAAAATTGGATATTGGAAGTGCTGTAGAAACTGTGAAGAATATTGCCACCCACCAGGCAGTGGGTAGAGTCCAGTTGCTGTTTCTGGCACCTGGCAAAACATGACAGATGCCCTTTGGCCTGTGGGTTCTGCAGGTTCTTGCTTTGAATACATAGGCATTAAAACCTAGTTTGTGGTAAAAAAGAAAAAATGAAAACACCCAAACAAACAGGAAATATCTGAAGAAACTGTTACAAAACAAGTACCAGAAAAACATCTTGCCTGTATTTAAACAGGGAGAAGAGGCCAGACGTTAGCCTGGCAGAGGAAGATATCAGACATGCAGGAAGCAGTGGGAGGCTTAGCAAATTTAAATGGCCAGTGAGCTGGAGACAATGCTGGGCTGAGGGAATGCTCCCACCCTGCCTGGGAAAAGGGGCTTCCAGAGATCAGTGCATCTTTCCCTGTAAAGGGCACCATGGGCTGGATTTCAGGAGAGGGGCCAGAATGGAGTATTGCTTGTGTGGTTTGTTCCTGCCTTTGAGCACATCAAAAGAAATCCCTCTGAAACAGTCCCCTTCTCACTGATTGCCCTCAAGTCAGGGCTACAACAACATATTCTGCCACCCAAGATATGTGTCACATATTTCCCATCATTTCTTCCTCCTCTTTTTCTAGGCTCCTGCCAGCTGTGTCCATTTACTCCCAGTCCCACTCCACAAACCTCGTCTGGGACAGCCAGTATGCCAAGAGCAGCTGATGTGTTCAAGCATATATGCTCCCCCCAGCAGTCCTTGCTTGAACTGGCACCCAGTGGAGGGTGGGATGCAGAGCTGAGAAGTTCCACATCACCAAAAAATGAGACGCTTCCGTTCTGTGTAATTAATCTTATGTCAAACTGGAGGAATGAAGGGAAATTTTAATGTGTAGGCCAAGAACAGATAAGTCTGCAAGTCTCTGCATGACATACTCCCTCCCACAACACATGCACAAACGATTCCCAGATTGCAAATAGAGCTGATTAACTGTACTCATTATTTGTTTGGCCTAAGTAAAGAGTTAGGTGTTTGAACAGGTTGTTTGGTAGAATTCAGTTCAGGTTGTGAACCCAGAATTCCCACTCTCCTCTCCCATTAAAGTGAATTCCACTTTTTTTTTTTCCCCCACCCTTAAAAGAAATCACCGTGCCCAGAAAAAGCTTTGTTTGTGTTGGTCTGAACAACTTAGTACCTGCCTTGCTCAGAGCTCACCTAACCCATTCCCAGGTGTGTGTATTTGCTGAGAAGAGACACAGCATGCTGGGGAGAAGTTTTGATGGCTCCAACTAAAAAAGTTTTACTGTGTGTGAAAGAATCCAATACCCATCAAGCCAGAAGATGAGTGCAAGAGGGATCCCTGCTCTGCATCGTCTTGGGAGCCCAGATCCCCTTCTCTGCTGAGATGCTTTTCTCTGTGGGAAGTGCACACTTCCCCTTTAGCCTGTCTGAGGGGTCTCATTTACATCTGCAAGGTGGAGCAGTCTTGTGAGGAGACTCAGAGTGCCTTCCCAGCCTGTGGATCTGGACTCCTTTCTGGATGCTGGGCTTCAGGGAACTAGATGTGGCTGCACCAAGTCCCTTAACTTCCTTCAGATGGGGTTAAAACCCTTTGCACCTGGTGCTGAGTATACCCTGGTGGCATTTCAGCTGTGTTTTTAATAGTGTACAGGTAATAATAAATCTAAATATACTCTTGACCATTTTTCCTAAATCTGATATGTAGGACCCCTCACCTGTTTCTTGACATTGTCAGCTTCTCCTGCTCTCTCTCTCCCTATTAAAACCCTTCTCCCCTTTGCAGTGGTTTGTGATGAGAGTTTGAAGGGGCTTTCTCATTCTGGAATATATGTTGCTGGAGCAAACAGACCCTTCTCCTATCCCAAAGTAGTCTTAAATCAGGCATACAACACCATCAGATTAATTTGTACATGATAAATGTCATGGAGCCAAGCTCAAACACCGGCCAGGTCTGCAGCAGACTGAATCTGTCCAGAGCACTGTGCTGCAAAGGGAGCCCAGGTACAGCTCTGCCTACCTTCTCCTTTTATCAGACCCTTGTTCTATGCTCATCTGGTCTATAATGTGCTAGTGTGGCACAGCAGCACTGCTGTGTCCACACCTGATGGGACTGAGAGTGCAGAGCAGCATTTCAAAGCAATGATGGATCATCAGAACACTTTGGCTAAAGTCATGCAGACTCCCAGAGCACAGATTGGTGCTACTGAATTTCATGCAAATCACCATGTTTAAATCCAGAAAAAATCAAGAGGAAAACACATGCAATGATATTAAGGCCAGAGGAATGTAGCTCAATTCAAAGTGAAACTTAGAGGAAGGAAATACAGTAGTAGTGAAAAATGAGAAGTGAGTTTAAATTCTTGCAAACAAAGATACCTTTTGTGACCATGGCCCTTCCTTCTGCTATATCAGCACTTTGTCAGTAACAGCTTGGGAGTCTGAAATCAGTTTCTAAACCCTTGACCTCTTAGTGTGAAAAAGCAGCAGCAGGCGGAGGTGGATTTGCTGTGGATAAAGCCCTTTTCCACAAACTGTTTATCATTTAATATCAATCTAGGGACAAAGATAGCCCTAAATCTATGAGAAGCACCCATAGAATGTGTCCATTCTAATACTGAATGGGATGTGTGCCAGGCAAGTGGACTGTGGGTCGGCTGGACTCTTACTGCATGAACAGTGTTGCCAGAAAATCAGCAAAACTGCATTAGGCAAAAGTCAGTTTATTCAAGTAGGTACTATTACATTTGTTTATCATTAAGGCTCAGACTTAAATGTAAAATGTAATCAATCTTCTCAAATTAGTTTATCTTTTAAAAATTGACACAAAAAAGGCGAAGAAAACATGAAATGAAACATTTTGAGATGTGATTTCTCCTGCCTTTATTTCTACTTTCCCCTCTTTGTCTGAAATGTCCTATTTTCCATAGGATATATATATAGGATAGACTTTTTTTTAAATTTGGAAGCATAGAAACAGGATTGAGGACTGGAAAGTTCAAGATCATCAAGAGATCACTTTTTTTCCCTTTGCAATGCTGTAAAATTTCTTGCTCAACAGGGTTTACTCTGGTCCATGTGGATTCTAAAATGTAAACCCCAAGGCAGGTATCATGCTCATTTTTCCTTATGGGCTGCCTATAGAAATGGTTCTGGGGATGCAAACCCCCCAGATCATCAGGTCTGATCCTCTTCTGAAAATTTCCAGTCTCCCCTTTCTTGGAGATCAATAGTGAACTGCACAATATCCACCTCTAGCCTTCAAAGGCCGTTCCCTCTCTTGAGGAGACCTGTCTATCTCTGTTTCTGGGAGTTTTTCTAGAAATATCAACTACTCCACAGTTCTGAGTCCTGTACCAAGGAGGCCTGGATGACTGGTCTGTTTTGTGGCTGGATGCCTGGACTTGATGGGAAGTTATGTGCTAGAGAGCAGGAACTTTGCAGTTCTGGTTAGGGGGTGTTGTGCTTGTGGCATTGTAACATGAATGTATTGCTGCTCTGAGGCTCTGCTTTCCTGAAGGAACTTAGAGCCTCAGAAGAATGGGAGGGAATGTTTTTGAATGTCAGCAGTTGACAGCTGACTATAGCAAGGGCCCCAGGAACCACCTTCAGCTTCAACAAATTCAGTCGCAGTCTCCAGCCTCCCAAAGCTCTATGACAGTGACCACTCTGGGTTTGGTGGCAAGAAATCTGAGCATCAGATGCTTCTTGAAGCCTGGTCTTGCTTTCCCCAGTCATCTTTTTCTTTTTCTCTTTTTCTTTTTGTTTATTTTTCTTTCTTTTTCTTTTTCTTTTTCTTTTTCTTTTTCTTTTTCTTTTTCTTTTTCTTTTTCTTTTTCTTTTTCTTTTTCTTTTTTCTTTCTTTTTTTTTTCCATTTCTTTTTTTTCCCCTAGCGTATTTCACTGCATTACAGGGGAAATATAAGCAAAGTGAGTCTCAGTGATCTTCCATGGCAGGGCAGGATCATTACAGCTTCTGGTGACTGGTGCTGGGCAGAGTGATGCCTTGGCAGCATGGATGTCTGCTCTGACATCTCTTGTCTCTTGGCACTGGTACCAGGGCATTTATCTGCCTCTATGGAGTGTGCTGAGGCAAAGAGTTGCTCTTACAGCACCCTGTCCCTGAAATGCTGCTCTAAATTGTGGAAAAACACAAGTTGGTCATCTGAGGAGAGTTCATGGATTCCTCCTACTGCTGCTTGCCACCTCACGTGACAAAAATCCTTCAACTCCTCCATGACACTGCAGCAGCATTCACCTACCAGCTTGCCTGTGACCAGTGCTGCGTTCTTGTAATGGAATTTCACCAACCCACCTTGTCATGCTAACAAATACTCACCTTTGCCAAATATGCCACGAGATCTGTGATCTGCCTAGAGCTATGTACATCTTGCTTTCCAGGGAGCCTGGCAGGATTTTGTCTCACTTTAGTTTCCCCAAGCAGCAGCAGACATTCTTCAATCTCATATTGCCCCAGCTGTTGGTCTTTCTTGTCCCAGACTCACCTCTTCCCTCCAGGGCTTCACATGACCCCAAACACCTGGGGCATCTGGCACACCCATGTTAGCAAGAGAGGACAGTCCTGGGCTCTGCAGGGTGAGTGTGTTCCTGACTTCTTGCTGCTTAGGAAGCATGGGGCTGGGCTGCTGAATGGCTCGTTGTCTGCTGTCTGCAATGCAAGCAGCATCTCCCCCTCCCCACACCCAGACAGACCCAGATGCCAGGGTCGGCAAGCAAGGGCACCACGAGGGGACCTGCCAGCTCTGCCACTGCAGCTGCTCCCTCTGTTGCTGGCAGCTGGGCTTGAATATTCATGGCAACAAAAGATTAGCGCTGTGTGTGCTTGGCACTGGAGACAGATAAACTTTCTTGAGGTGCCGGTGGCTCTGTTCTCATCCCATTCAAAGAGCTTGCTCTCTCTCCCCTGCTCCACTTGTCTGCTTCATCGACCAGCTGATTCTCTTGCTGTATAAATGGCCTCTGTTGGGAAAGGGAGGCGAGCAGCTTGATTAAGTATTCAGCAAAGTGGTTCGGAGTCCAGACAAACTAGCGTGGATCTTGCCAACACTTGCACTCAATTGGCACTGAGGAAAGCCAGGGAAAAAGCTCATTTATAAATACGAAAAATTTTGCAAGGTATCAGAGTGTACTTATCAGCTGCTATCCCCTGATCAAGTAATTTAGACATTTAAGACTATCATTTCCTCTAACTTCCACTGGGATTTAGGGTTTTGAGTATCTAAAGAATATTCAAGGGAACTTTTACCTTTCAGTTACTCAGAAACTTTTCAGTTTCATCTCACACCATGACTGATAGGTTCAAAATACTGTCTGCCACTTCTTCCTCCCTTCTCTGAACTCGTCTGGAAATGAAAAAAAAAAAAAAGAAAGAAAGAAAACCAACAAAAAAAATCTCAAATTAATGATTGAATGATTGTTATTAAATTGATGTTGCTCAGATGTGGAAGAGGAGAACTTTGTTCCTCTCCTCCTTTTGCCACTAGATTATTATTTGTGAAAAGAGCCTGTAGTCGTGAAGTTGAGAGCACAGGACAACTGGCAGCTTTGAAAACTGTCTCAAATGAAGGGATGACCAACCTGGGCAGACAGAAGATGAGATCTGGGAGTGATGTGCATGCTCATGTGACCATCTAGGAAATGCCCTTACTTACCCTACATTTGAACCACTCTTTGTTCCTTTCTTGGTATATTCCTTGGCAATTTTCAGTCCTCCATGGGCTGGCAGGGCTGGGTCATATTTAGCCCAGAGAAGATTAGTTGCTCATGTTTGGAAGGGAAACCTGGAAATGTTACAGACAAACAGTGTCTGGAGGTTGAAGAAAAATTGGTTACAAATGACTGAGGAAAAACACCAGAGTGATAGTGGTAGCTCTCCAAAAGCATTCAGAAGTTACAGAATCACAGAACAGTCTAAGTTGGAAAGGACCCAGAAGGATCATCAAGTCAAATCCTTAAGTGGATGGCCCATACAGGGACCAAACCTACACATGCAGAAGTTGTTTGGCTATTGGGCTACCTTGCTCTTTCACCAGGTACATCTCCCTTATCCCACCCAATAAAGGTGGTGGCAGCTGGTGGCAACTGAGGTACTTTGGTGCTTCAGTGGTCCTGCTGGGGCTGTGGTGCTGCAGCTCTCCCTTGGGAAGCATGTTGCTCCCATCACATTTTGTGCTGAGAGTCAGGGTGCCCAACTCAGGCTGATCTGCTTCCCCCCAGGACTTCATATTAAAAGTCATGTTTTATGACCTCCAGATGAGTGCTTTGTCAGAGTTAATTCTTGGTAAACAGAACAAGCCTATCCCCCCAAATTTAAGAGACTGTATCTTTTCAATCAATGGAGAGAGAGCAAATCATCTGAGCTGCTCCAGCTCTCTGCTTCAGGCTGAGATGAACCATACCTTAGAAGTGCCTGCATCTTTTCAGGTGTTAGATGGGAGTCTCGTCAATGAGATCAAATATAGACATCTGTGCTCTAGATGGATACAGCAGCTAAACTGATATTCCCCTCAGCCAGGGACAGCAACACCCCAAGGATCATCATCACCTCCAAAACTGTCTGAGGCCAAAGGGATGAACCATATTCATGCTCTGAAGAACTGTGGGTATAATGGCTCAGCAACACATAATGTAGACTTGTGCTGACAGCAGAGTGAGAGGAGTTTTCTACTTCTTCCCCAGGGCACCATATAATGAGGCTTTGGGGGCCCAGCAGTAAATGAATGTCAAAAGACTACCTGATGGGGTCTGCTCAAAGTAGCCAAATAATTATCTTGCTCTGGCAAACCACACAGATCTTCAACTCAGGATAATATTAATAGTTTATTATTTGCTGCTTTGTGGGAAACTGGAATAACTTTGAATTTTCAATAATTTGCTAGGAAATTAAATTCTGATGCCAAAAGCAAGGCTGCTGCATTGATAACCATTCTCCAAGGGGTGACAGTGGGGGAAGAAAAGAGCTTAAGGGCATGGCCACCTGCTCCTTCTTCATCTGATACTGCCATAGTCACAGTCTGCCCAGATTTGGCTTGACAGGTCTCTGCTGAGGACAGTTGGAACAACCTCATTAGAAAAGAAGAGTAAACTACTCAGAAATGAAAGGTAAAATTTGTGTCTGCCACTTTCGTGAGGCTGGTTGGAAACAGGATCCTTGCAATGCATTAATTCATGTTGTAAGGCCAGTGCTGTCTAAAAATCCACAAGTTTTTTTTCTATTACGTGAAATAGAAAATACATTCTCAGTTGGACAGGTCTGTTCAAAGCTGATGTTTTTCTCTCATGCCCTCATGAATGAATTCCTGGTAGTGATGATCACCCCTTGGCTTTTTAAGTGGCTGCCTGGGTTGGGAGACCAGGCCACACTTCTCAGCTACATATTGCTCTCTGGTTTTGCGATTTCACTTGAGGAGATATCACTTGAGGAGATATGACATTGTGCTGGTTCCCAAGCACCAGAAGGACTTTTCTCACCTCTTCCGTATTCTTTTTTTCTCTCAAGCCTCCAGTTCGGATCTCAAGAGTTTCCTTTAGCAGATTGTTACTTCCTTCTCCTTTCACTGTTTTTAACAGAGTTCTCCGTTCTTCATTTGCACACACAAAGCATCTGCCACTCCACACATTAGCTGGAGCCTTCCCTCATCCCATATTGTCACACTGTGCAGCATTTGTCACTGTTACATTCTGGGTCATGGAAATAATGCTCACCTTCTCATCCATGCTGGGCATCACGAGCTACTCTGACTCCTTTATTCCCCTCAGAAAGGGAAAGGAAAGCCAACACTCAGCACACCAATTTTTATTGAATCCAGAAACAGAGACAAGTTGGAATTGACACTTTCTCATGCCAACACAGAGCAAACTGCCACTTCTTTGCTTCCAGCTTCTCCTGAGCTGTCCACCTCTGGGGTCCCTACTACATATTGGTATATGTAGACGACACTGTCTCTGCTGGTACCAAAGCCATGAGCATGCCCAAGCTGTTCACTGCAGCATCTCAGGTGATAAACTGCCATCTGCTTGGGCACCACAACTTTTTCACTGAAGTTACATCTGAAGTTACATCAGAAGAAGAGAAATAAGAAAGCATCTCCTCCATGGCAGCACTGGGACACTGTAGCTCTTCCCCAAAGAGCACCCTCAGGGCAGCCTTGCCTCATTCCTAGATATAATCACAACAGCAAGTGTGTGATTCATATGGAGACCAAAGCCAACTCAGCCTGGCTCCTTGCATGAAGAACTGACCCAGGATATTAGGCCTTCCCCTGCTGTTCTGATTTTAAGTAATAGCTGATAAATCCTTTCCTAATATAGACCGAATGTCTGGGAAGGTCCATAATTATTCGTTAGCATGAGAGGTGTGTAAGTAGCTGGTACAACCACTCCTCTAATGTGTGAAATATATCTGATGGCCTCAGAGAAATGGGCACAGGGCAGAGCTGGGATTCAGGACTCCCTGCTCTGAACTCTGCTCTGGCAGGATCCTTCCTAAGAGCTAACCCTGCTGTTGGTCACTTCAGTGCCACTGACATACCAGATGCTCCAGGATCTCAATGCTCAATAGCTATTGCAATAATAGAACATTCCGGGGGCCCCAATCCTAGGTATCCTTAGAGATACTACCTACTTCTCAGTAAATTTAGCATCTGGAGTTTGTCCCAGGGAATGTGTGTTGTTGCTCGAGTGACTTCTGGATAAAAGCTGTACTGGCAGCTACATCCAGTGCTCTTATGCCATTGTTGGCAGCTGTTTGGGATGCCACTGGAGAAGTAACATCATTGCCTTGCAACAGAAGGATACTTGTACCTCTGAACAGACATAAACAGGCATATTTATTCAGTGCCAGAGTAGAACTCAGTAAGAACGGATTCTTGATATAACCGTATTTTTAAAGCTTCAATTTCATACAGCTTCCATGCAGAGACACCCAAGTACAGGGGTAGGGAGACATTTAAAACTAAGGAGGATCTCAGAAATGAAGATTTTTTTTACATTAACTTTGAATGTTGACAGATTTTCAGTGAAGTTGAGAAATACAGTGATGTCCTTGCTGTTTAGAAGAACTACAATAAATTGAGGCTCTTATTTCCTGAGCATAAGTATGATGTAGAGGCCCAGAAATGAGGGCTGTGCTCAAAAAGCAAAAGACAAAACAGACCACAGAAAGGCAGAGAGACACACTTGCCACATCCCTAGGTATCTCACTGGGGCATTTTAAGAACTTTTCTAGGGACTTTTAAATAGGGCAACCTGGTGGTGTTAATTTGGCCAAAATTATAGAGGCAGAGAGTTATTTGGAACCTGCAAACTAAACAAATTGACCTAGTGAATTTTCTGACTAAGTGCCCCACGACAGTCAGCACAGAGAGACTGCTTAGTCCATAGAAATGGCCTGGTTTGTAAAAACACAAACAAAAATCTCCTTGCAGTCTGCATGAAGATTGCAGAGATAAGGCTCTCCCAGAGTACAACAGGAAGCTCTGAGCTGGCAGCAGACCTTCTCCTATAAGGAATCTTGGAAGAGCTTTAAAGAGGCAGAGTGTTGGGACACAGGAGAGGAAATGAGTAACAAACAGGAACCCTGCACAAAAACAACTGCCTTCTGTGGGCTGTGATGCCATTTTTCCTCATGCAGCATGGGGAGGCGAGGACATTTCATTCTTAAACTTTTCCCTTAGATGACAGCAGACTAAGCATCCATGTTATGTACCAAACCATTGCATTTTACAGCAGTTCTCTCACTGCCTGCCCTGTTTCTTTTGCATGAATCAATTATTATCTGTGAATTCATCTTACTGCGAAAGAGATGATGGTATTCCTACCAGATGTGCATACACAGATGTTTGCAGATTATGGGACTATGTTTTTTTGGGGGTAAGCCCAGAACTTTCCTGGTGATACTGGCAGGCACAAGTGCTTATGTCCCATTAGGACAGAGACCTGAAGACACATGTATTAAATGTGCAGTCCAGCATTGTTATGTAAGCTATGTGGTTGTCTCTATAACTGGAATATGATTGGTTGGGATGAAGAAAATTTACTACCAGTTTACCTGGTGAGGGTAGTAAATTGCATGCATGAATAGAGATGGGGACAAAACCTGGGTACACCATGTAGTCAGATGGATCAGCTCTTGTTAGCCACTGCCTTCTCGTTTGTTTATGGAATGCCTTGATTAAAAATATGAGCATCTACTGGAATGAGGTGTAGTAAAGAACTAGGGATGCACACTTGGAGTACTGGTCTGCACTGCTCTTTGTAGACAATGTTGTTTCAATTGTAAAGCATGTCCTTCCTTGTGAGCCAGCTGCCCAGCACTGGGTAAGCTGCTGTGGCAGCATCTCACTGCTATGATTCAGATTTCAGCTGGAGGACACAAGTCCAAAATGGTCCAAAAAATGAGTCTCTATGTCTTTTACTAGGAATAAAGGGAAACTATCTTCCAGGCTGTCACCTTGATTACACAGCTAGTTAGTCATGTTCTGAGGAGGGGAAGGAATTATAGCAAACAGTGGGTAAGATACAGATCTAGAACAAAGAATGGGCATCTTCATCTGCCTTATGTTCTCCCATAAAGTGCTGTGCTACGGGCATTTCTCATGCCTTAGCAGAGAGGACAAACTACACCATTCTGCACAGCCACAAAATGCTGATTCAAAGGTTTGACCATCAGACTTGTGCCAGCTGCCTGCCCTGCTCCTGTGCCAGAAGTTACCATCCCTACACCATGACATGTACCCAGTTCCACACTGGGGAATATAATGTCTTAGCTTAACCCACACACTGTGGCACTGTGTTAAGCACTGGGGCCTGCAGCAGAGGAACTGGAGAGTGAGGACAGCTAAAGCTTTAACTCCATGCCATGCACCAAGACCAATCACAAAGCCTTTGCTTACTTCTGAAGCTGAAGCTTTAGGAGAGGAAAATCAAGCTCTAGCTAGTCTTTTCTAGGTTTTTAATGGCGACAGTAGTGATAAACCTTGAAAGAATGTCTAAAAATACATAGAAGTAATGAGCTTACATGGTGCAGTTTAATGCTGTGCATGCTTCTGCTTGAAAATTGGAAAAAGCCCACAGGTGTCACTGTCTGTTTCATCCCAAATCAGTTTAAGCAGTTTGACATGAAGACTCTGAGGAATGAAGCTGCGGAGCACAGGCAACAAACCTTATATAGGAAAATCTACAGGAGCTCCACAATTTTTCCAGGCTAACACTTTAAAAAATATTTTCCCAGGCTACCTGCCTCTTACCAATGAATGAAAACAACAACTTCACCTTACAGTTTTTCTCATGGCCAGTATAAATCATCATCTTTCCCTGACTGCATTGAGGGACAATATTTTACGCCAGCCAATCACTTGGGTTTACAGGGTGGCTGGTGTGGGGTCATGAATTGTCATCTTCTTAACACTGATGGATATTTTGTAGCCACAGGAGCATTTCCAAGTTACCTAAGTGACTAAAGACTGAATGAATGGAAGCAGTTTGGGTCAAATGGATTGTTCATTAGTATCCCAAAGGAGACCCTGTCATTTTCAGATCTCAGAAGAGCAGAATCTGGAGCATTTGCGTGTACCGCTTGGCAAACTGTCAGTGCAGCACACTAACAAATTCCTAAGAGCTGCCCTTACGTGAACTATTAGGAGGCCAAGTGATTAATAGGTTGATCTGTTGAAACTGTTAGTTTCCTAAAAGCATGACTGAGTGGACTCATTGCTTACGGTACAAGAAGCTGTTATTAACATTCCAATAGCTGGTTTTCGTTAAAGACATCTGTGACCTAGAACTGTGAAAGCCTGTTTGGTTTTGCATTTGTGTCATAAATAAACGAAACACTGCATTTGTATACCCAGCACATGTTTCCTGTAAGGGGTTTGCTTTCAAAGCAGTCAAAGCAAAATACATTGCCTGGTGGTAAAGGCAGCTGATGGGGTACCACTTCGCAGCTCATGGGCTTTCATCTTCTGTAAGGACAATGTGACCTGGGGAGATTTTTCTTCATGCAATGTTCTTTTTCCATGCCAAGATGGTACTCTGCTTTTGTGCAACATGTGGACCCCAGGCACATAGGAACTGCTTGTTGGCAGCCATATTTCTAATCTACAAATACTACAGAAGAATTTCTCCCCCCCCCACCTACTATGCCACATATGTGTTTTGTGCTTGTACCTCCTTCTCCAGCTGTTGGGGAAAGCAAATCGGAACTGTAATTACCACTAAATTTTGCATCAGCAAAAGAGTTGATTTTTTGAAACTGTCGGCAGCCTAGGAAAGATTATGAAACAACAAATGGCGCAAAGACACAGGATAGCACAGTGGTTAAAGACCTATTTACCCTAGGCAACCTGACTTAGGCAAAATGATGAGTTGCCTAGGCTTGGGTCTAGAAAAGGGCTTGGGTCTGGGAAAGGACTTGAGCCCTCAAGGCTGAATCATGTGCTGCAGAAATCCCACTCAGCCGATGTTGTAGCCATGCCACTGATGTTCTGAGGGCACTGTGCATTCTGATGTATTTGTAAAATATGCGGTTGTCATGCAAAGAGCACAAACTGCTCAATTTTGACTGTCTAAACCCATCCACCACACTTTCTACCCAGGAGCCCTAACCACTGGACTGCTGTCCCTGGTGCCTGCTCTCTAGTCCTTAGTGGTTTGGTCCACAGGACCAGCTGGAGGAGGTTCTCTCTCTCCTGGACCTGTATATCTCTGGCAAATGCTCCACCTCTTGTGTGACAGAGTTTGGAGAGAAAGGGCACTCTTAAATTGTTAGGCTGAAGCTGTTTCCCGTGTGGGACTAACTAGGGACTGCAATGAATAGCAGCATCACACAGTAATTTAGGTCCTCCATCTACAGAGGGATGGGACTTGAAAGAGTTTGGCTGCTGAATCCCCTTCTCCCAGGAATCTGCAATCTTAGCCTGGAAATACATGTGATAGAGCAAGAAAGAACTCAGAAAAAGAAATAAACCAGAAATAAACCCAGAAAAAGAAACAGACCAGAAATAAATCCAGAACCAGGCCTCAGGACTTCACACTGTGATCACAGAAGCTGGGAGATCCTCACAGAGGTCTTTGGGTAGGACAGCTGCCTCCTGCTCTGGCTGAAGGAGTGAAACCCTCTCATTGTGCCCACAGAGGAGTTGTCACAGCCTGATTCTGCATGGTGGGAAGTAAGAGAGCTTTGCAGGGGACTATTTGTGGTTGTGAAAGGACTGGCATTTTACAAGAAATTGTGTCACCCTCTCCTGGGTTCAGGAAAACTCTTGTTTAGGTTAGGAGTTTGGGACCCTCCAGGCTTTGTTATACCAGGACCTCTGTCTACACACTTTAAGCATATACAAACTGCACAGAAGAATGTTGATCCATTGCTTGGGTCAAAAGGGGAAGAGAAGTATCAGACAGAACAAATTTCTTGCAACACTGGGCAGGTCATGGATGGGAAGCTGTTCTCCTGGTATGGGAAGATGTTTTTACTGAAATAGATGAGACTGCCTTGAACTGTACCACAAGACTGTACTTGAACTGGTAAATTACCAGAAAACTGGTTTTCTCAGCAGATGGGATGTCTCATTTCATACTCCCTTTTGTTACGTCCAAATTCAGATCCCACTTAGTCTTCTTTTCGTGAATCATGTTTGTAAACGGTATGGTTCAGCTATTCAGACACTGGGCAAGGTCCTGCCAGTTTCTGTATGCTGGAAGCCTGGAAGCGACTAAAACAATCTGAAATGTCCAATAAGAAACTATTTTATAACCTGCAAATCCTACTGATATCTTCCCAGTTCATCTGCCATAACTCCTGCTTCCATGGGGGAAGTTTTAGATGTGTACTAAAATGTTTCAAATGACCAGCACAGACTGGAGGTACCATGTGTCCTAGCTAAAAAGGTGCTTCAGCATGTTTTCATTACAGTTATTCTGAGTTAGGAGATGTCTATGCAGCTCTTTCCAAACACACATGGGTTGTCTCCTTCTGTGCTGTCAGCTGACTGAAAATTGTGTAAATGTGACGAACATGACATAAGGGCTTCCAGGGAGGAGGAGAGCCTCAGTTCATGTTTGACAATTCTATTCCACACCCATGGCTGCATGAGCCAGATTCCTGCTCTTAATAACCACATCAGGGAGTGAATAAAGAGAGTCTGTGGCTGCTTACAAAGCACCACCTCATGATGCTCTCATCTGACATCCTCCCCATGGATCAACTCTGCCCCATGGGAAGCATGGTGATGAAGCATGCATTCCACAAACTAAGCAGCCACTGTTTAAATTGCAAGGGTCTGACTCTTTTCTTACAGCAGATGGAGGAGAAAACATACCAGTCAAGGATTCAATGTAAACGGAGCTGGCAGTGCTTTCCTGAGACGGCAGACAGCTTGAAACAATGGTTCTGAGAAGTGCGTCCTGCCTTCATTCATCGCACTAGGAGACCTGCCACAGAGTCCCATGGAAACAATGTGAACAGCCATATTCAGGGTTTCACTGCTGATTATTTTAGCAGACAGGATGGGGACAGGGTAGGAATGAAACCCATATGGGAAGTGGGAATTGCATGGTAGGAAGTAGAGAGACAACACAGAAAAAAATCAGGGAAGGGGGAAAGAAACAAAGACAGGAGGGGGTGAAAGAATAAACCCTCAAGGCCAGACATGGCGGTGATAATAAGGTACTTGCTCTTTATCTTCAAGTGACACTAGACCCAGGGTGGCAGGAACACAGCTAACAGGATGAAGATAATTGGGCCACTTCTTCCTCATTGCACATTTCACTTGTCCTCTATGTCCACATCATTTGGGGAGAATTGTTCTCTGGCTGGAGGACGCAAACCACCTTTGGGCATATCCCAGCCCATGAGCTGTGAGAAAACATCCTTTCAACCAGACTCAGATTAGGCATCTAGCAGGGGCCAGGATGGGAGGAACCATCTCCTGGAGGTGTCTGTCCTTCTCCACCCTTCTTCAGGGAGACAGAGCTGTTCTCAGAAGAGGTGAATCCCATGCCAAGGATGGGTAAAAAGAAGTGTGTGCGCTAGATGTGCCTGCACTCCTCAGATGTGTGTCAGTCCCTGCTCTGCTAAACTTAATGGTGAACCACCTTCCTTCCAGGCATCAGATACATAGAACAGGTAACGGGTCTGTATTTCTTTCTTCCAAGAGGCAGCAAATTACAGCTCTGGAGCCATATGGTACATCTGCACTTGTAAAATTAAATGAACCTGGGACTTCTCAGGCACTGAGCCCAGCTAGCATTCAGCCACTCATGTCCATACCAGTTGGGCTAATTCCTGTGCCATGCCTGGAGCTGCTGCACAGCACAAAACTGTGCAAGAGACTCTTCTATTTGACACAGTTGGCAATATACCCAGTACCTGGCAACATTAATTTTACTAGTATAGAGGAGCCTAGATCTTAGATCACCCCAGTCACATCACTGTCTTACAGGCATCTCATATGTGCTGCCCCAACCTACCATTCCCAAAGCACCTGTGGTTGCTGTCCCAGCTACTGACCCTGGAGCAAAGCAAGGAGTGTGTTAAGGAAACTTTCCTGTTTGACCACCCAGGAGCCACTCTGGCAGTCACACTTACACCACCTGAGCTGGGACCAAGGCCCCTTCACAGCTACACCCTCCACACTCACAGTCAGACCAGGTTTCCTTACCAGCTCAGCCCCAGGTTTCCCATAGCAGACTCTCAGAGGACAGGATTCTTAAAATAATTTAATCATGGTGCAACAACAAAATAACAGCTTGAGCTGGGTGCCTTTGAGGAGGGACCCCAAAAAAAGGAAAGCCTTGGCTTTTATACCCTCACAGTCTAAGTGTGCTCAAGTCTGGCATCATTGGTTCCTGCTGTGTCTCTGGGTGTCCAATCATTGGCTGCACTCTGAGTTACCAATACCAAATGTATTCCTCAATAAGTGGAAACATCTTGGCACAGTCCAAGGGGATTCAGCACCATTTCTTCACAGAGCTTTCACTTGTGTCTCATGAGCTCTGAAAGCAGAAGTGATTGCTCAGCTCTGCAGGGTGAGTGACTCTAATTGTTTCTGTCAAGAGAAAGAAAGGAGAACACCAGGTTTGTATCAGAAGTGGTTGGGACTGACAGTCGCCTGCTACCACACAATGGGGAAGCATCCTTAGCACTTTAAGCAGGATGTTTACTACCAGGGATTCACAGAAACTATCAGAAAGGGTTGTGGTAAGTGGATCTGATACATTTTACAGCCCTTGAGGGCCTTTTCCTAATTTGCCATGTGATTTATCAACCTGCTATTGTCCTCTAGTGCTTTCCACATATTGATGGCACTGACCTTGAAAAGCCCATGGCCTAATATGTGAATGATATTATTGTGTGTGGAAAGACAACAGAATTCTAGGTCAGAGACTGGAGGTGGACATGTGAATGTGGAAACTAAACAAGCTGGAGACTATTTCCAAATGCCAGTTTGTGCAGGACAAGGTCTCAGAAGGATTCACCAAGCAATATCCACATCCTGGCACTGCTGTCACTGCAAGCTAAGAGAAGTAACCAACTTGCCTTCTCTTCTGAGCCAGGCACAGCTGAGCTGATGAGGAATCCTGCAGTGTAATGCAAGCTCTATCTAGTTAAGTCACACTGATGTCTTGCAAAACATGGTGCTATTGTCCCTGTTTTACAGAGAGGGAAATGGGAAGGATGCTTAACAAAGTTGTGTAAGATTGTAGAGCATACCAATGGCAGAAAGAAATACAGCAGTCCTTCAAGCCCTGCTCTTGCCATTTCAGGTGGAGTTCTCCAAACTGGGAGATTTGAGAGATGTTCCCACTCTACCAGATGCATTGTCGTGGGATCATGTCCCTCCTTATGGAGTCACTCCCTGGTTTCTTATAACCAGTGCAACAAACACTGACCCAAAAGGTCACTTCCCCTCCTGCTCACAGCCAACGCAACTCAGGATATTTCTTTATACAGGAGAATATGACTTGAAAGCGTTTAATGTGCCAATCGGGCTGCAGCTGCTGGGTGAAATGCAAGCAAGGGTCAGGTCAGCAGGCAGTTTTCCATGCGCTTCCAACAGGACATCCAGTCTACACATCCTTCAAATTAAGGCTAAATATAGAATGGGTTGCTGAAATCCAGAAGCTGCTAGGTAGAGAATACACCCTGACTTCTCCAACTAAAAAAATCCCCTTCAGATCTGAGGAGCTTGTAGACGGTTTATGTTGCCTAAGCATGGGGAATGTTGAAGCTGAATGCCTAACAGGTCAGGAATTAAAATAAGACTCAGCTCTGGTCTTTGCTCTAAACAAAATACAAAGTAAACCCTGCCCCAATCCCAGTTTCAAACAAGTCCTGTTCCACAACAGCTGCACAAATCTACTTACCCTTTGTCATTCAGAGGGTTCCCTGACTTAATTTCTGACCTGTTTTCAACTACACTAAAAGAACCAGGGAAGAAGATTGGTTTTTCTCATTCATCAGCTGAAGGTTTGCTGAAAAAGGAAACACTAATGAGAATCAAGGGGCAGTAAATGAGCATTAGTGTGGAGTCTGACCTGGGAACCAGCCTTGCACAGAAAGATGCATTCTCCCTTGCAGAAAACAGAGCAGCGGCTGCAGCAGCATGGTTTTCGCAGCCCACAAAATGACCAATGAGAAGGGGATGGATGAAGCTTCCCTGTGTGGAGACGTCAGGGTCTGGCCCATTCGGTAGAACATAGACCAGGGACATAAACCAGGTTATAACATTCACTGGTCTCCTCTTAACAAGAGACATCTGAGAGATGCAGCTGTTTGTTTCTGCTTGGGAAGCAGGTAGGATGCTGTAACATCTGAGGAGGTGGTTGGGGTGGGAGATGCCTGTGTTGTCCCAGAGTTGGGGCTGGCAGTGGGTATGTTGCTGTTATCACATACGGCAGGGGAAGCCAGGGTCCTGTCACAATGCTGGTGCAATAGGGGAAGGCCTCTGTGAGCTAAATACAGCCTTGCCCCCATTCTGCAGCTCTTGTGAGGGGAACCTTAGATCTCCTCAGCCACACCAAAGCAGCAGCTCGGGGTGGGGCAGCAGATTTAAGGACAGTCGGGGTGACAGCCTAACCAGGCGCGGAGCGCCGTGCCTGGGCTGATGCTCCTTTAACCAGCCAGGCGGCTGTTGTCTTGTGCTCCTGCCGGCGCTCCTGTGCTTTTCCCGAGGGATCGATGGTGTTTGCAGCGGCGGCACATGGCGAGGCCCGGGTGGCTCGGGGAAGCCGCGGCCGCTAGGGGGGTACCGAGGGCCGGGCCGGGCCGGCGGCGCTGCCCCCAGCCCCGTGTGCGGGCCTCAGGTGCGCGGCGCCTCCCGCAGCCGGGCCGGGCCGGGCCCCGCCGCTGGGCCTCACCAGGTGTCCCGGGCCTGAGGAAGGACGGGACCGAGCGCTGCGGAGCGGTGCCATCAGCCTGCGTTTCCTCAGGAAACGGCTGGGGCCCGTGAGCAGCCCGCTGCCAAAACCTGCTTCGGATTTAAACCTTGCCCTAGGAAACGGAGCCCGGGATTCCCTGGCACCTCCGCAGGGAGCTGGGAGCTCACGTAGGCAGCCGCTGGCGGAGAAGCGGCGGGCCGGGCGGGGCTCTGCTCTGCGGCCCCCTGTGCTCCCTGCAGGAGCTGCAGCCCTCGGTTTGCCTGGAAGTCCCCAGCATCTGGAGGGGAAATGGCCCTGTTTGTTCCCTCCTGAACTCTCGGGGCACTCCTGACTGACGTTTGGAGAGCACAGAAAAGACTCTTTCCCAAAATGAAAATGCAGGGGACGTCATCAGAAATCAGTGTGGTCAGGGCAAAACAGTGACCGCTGAAATGCTCGTCTGCCAAAAAGATCAAAGCTGATAAACCAGGAAGTTTTCAGTTTGGCAAAGGCAACTTTGCTGAAGCCACCTACAGCCTGATACTGCATATCTGCTCTGTAGACAGCACATGTCCCATACAACATCCAGATGTACACACTTTGTGGGGATTGGCTTGGGGCAAGTCAACCTGAACCCAGACAGAACCTCCAAACATATCTTTCCCCAAGGTTTACTGCCAGGACATGGTCCCTGAGCTTCCTTTACACAGAGACTAACTAATCCCATCTCTGTCAGGAGGCCACAAACTTCTAGAAATCAATCTGAAGTAGCAATTCCCAAAGGGAAGTGTCTATTTTTACAGTGGTGATGTGGAGATGGTGATCCTGCTTTTTCTGGCAGCCCTGGAGAAATTCCTCTCACCAGCATTGTCCACCTGCATGTGACAATAATAGCTAGTGACTCAGATAGAATGATGGGTTATGTGGCACTTCCATCTCTCTCACAGTTGAGTCACTGGCTGGGATGGGATGGGCCCAGCTGGGAAAGCAGTGTGCAGGATATGTCTCAAGTGTGCAGCCAAAGTGGACAGGTCCTTGTCATAAGCCTGCCTGTGGGACTGTAGGTAAATAAGGGCAGTTGATGCAAGCCAGAGTAAGTGCATGGCCTCAGAAGGGCTGTGTTTCCTCCCTCTGTTCCTTATACCCAGCCCTGGCTGTGAGGAAGTGCAGCAGCATCTTCTGGCTCCTTGGGGAGGAGGGCCAGGGCGTGTCAGCCAAGGCATGAAGCACAGCTGCAAGGCACTGTATCTCCCTGTCTTCCAGCTCTGCACTTCGCCCCGTGGAGGGCAGAGGCACAGCACCTGCTGCATGGGACGGTGGATGGACACACTCAGGAAATTGTGGTTACTAACACCTTGATCAGCCCATAGCCCTCCACCTGCTCAAGGAGTAGTTGCAGTGAGATAATGGCATTGGAGTGTTTGCAATTCATACTTACCTGATACTCATTTTTCAGGAAAAGTCCTAGAGTAACTTTCTATTTGTTCATTTATTTCACACTCTTCCCTGTTCAGGCATTATTTTGGGGCAGCATTAAGGGTGTTTATGTTTCCTAATATTTGTCATAATGCATTTGGAGTTCTTTCATGGTTTTTAACGTCAAAATTTTGGCATTTCTAATGTGTTATGAGGGTATTTTCTGCAGTTCTCTCATACATTTTCTCTTTGGTCTTATATTATGTAACTTCACTCTAACTTTACTTTTTCATCTAGAAATTATACAGTAGAAAAAATGCACTTCAGCATAATGTTATGCAAGTGTAACAATTAATTCAAGCATTTCTTCCATGAAGGAAACAGAAATTCTTCTAAGCATGTAGAAATTGAAGGCTCAAGTCTGCTTTTACTTATTCTAACATCAGTCAGGAATGACATCAACAAGATTCATCTGGGTGGAGTTAGCAGCAGAGAACTAGTCCTGAATTTTCACATGTGTAAATGTGCACTTTTCAAAGTATTGATCCTTCAGAATATGTCCTCAGATAACCCTGGCTCTAGAATAGTGCTCATGAAGTCAGCAGTGGGGGCAATAAAGAGCTGGGAGAGGGACAGCCATGGGATGAACTCCCAGGTGCTAAAGCCCCATGGCAAGACAAGCATCTAGGAGTAGTTGCACACTGGAGCAACCCCAGCAGCACCACCACACGATGCAGACCTGCCAGCAGCAGTGGTGGGCCGGCTTAGCCAGTGGTAGCAGGCGAGCTGGAGCAACGTGGAGTTCAGCATGAGCTAAACTCCCATAGGCTCTTCCAGCTTTCAAACCAGCTTTTTCAGCCCATGCCAAGCTCCACGTTGTTGCAGCTTTCTTGCTCTGGATACCACACTCCTCCAAGTAACCCAAGTGGAGCTATTGCCCTTACAGCTGCAGCCTGGTTGCAGCCATACCTGTACAGAGCCTTGTGCAAGCCACAACAGCTCCCAGCCCATACTATGTTACACTGACATGAGCCTGGCAGGGCTTTGGTTAGGTAAAACTTCTCTGACTCTTATCTCAGTTCTTACACTGTGGGACTTATGGTTCAAATTTTGGGACTGCTCTCTTGCTCATTCAGCCTCTTGGAAAAGGCATCAGTCATTAAGGCCCAGCTACAGGAAGAGAGGGCCAGCTGAGCTGAGGGCAGCGTGAGCTGGGCCAACTCTGAGCCCCTCTTTACCTTGCTTTGCAGGGAGTAAAATCATCAATTTTTTAGACACAGGAAATGATGGGAAACCTCTTGAGGCTTCTCAAGCAAATAACATGATTTTTCTGCCTTTTTTTGTCCTTTCTATATGTGATTATTCTTTTAAACAACTGGTTTCCATTCTGGTTTAATTTGCATTTTAGGATGCATTTTGAGATTGATTTTTATTTTATTTGGATCTGATACAAATGTCTGATTCCAAGTGCCTCTGAGGTTAACAACATGAGGCAGCTCTCATTTTATCTGAGTGGTTTGGGCTGAGCTGAAATGTAAACTTTGGACAGGACAGTTTACTTCCCAGATGTTTCTGTCCATGTTTTTTCAGATTGTCCCACTTCCCAAAACTAACTGGGGGATGGTCTAAGTGTGGCAATATGGCCAGGAATTTTGATGTAATCCCTTGTATAGGAAAAAGGCAGAAGGTGCCCTTCCAGCATTCTTTATCAATTAAAACCCAGACTCTGTGCAATATCTATCCTAATTGCTCATAACTAGCATAGCAAAAGCAAGGATCAACTCTTTGCTTAGAGGATTAAGGTGTTTATGTTATTTTTTGTGTCTATGGCAGGAGAGGCTGGCTGCCTATGCTACAACATCTCCTGTCTCCACTCTGCCAAATAGCTGCCTATACTTCTCAGGGCAATCCAAGAAAAAAAGCCTTTTTTCTGTTTCTCACTGAATTTTCCTTGAAGTTAAAAGTGATATATTTTGGGTTGTCCTCCTGGCAGAGCTGTGCTTCAGCAATGTGGGATCCCACTTAACAGTTTGAGATAAGCTTTAAAATGTTTTTTCTAAAGCAAATCTCATGTTTGTTTTCCCATGCCCTGGCCCCAGTTGTGGACAGTTTTGCAGGTGCTTCTGCCCAGGGCCAGCTAAGATCCTCATGCTCCTCCCAGGAGCAAATTACAGCCAAGGTCTCTACAAGTGGACAGGGATTCACCAGCTGTCCCACAATTATGAACAGAAGATGGATTTGGGGACAGGAGTTACCCTGGACATTTTGAACAAACAGCAGGTAAACTTGGTGGCTTTCCTTTGCCAAGATGCAGTTTGTCAGGTCTCCAGGAAGGACTGAGCAGGAGTCTAGGCAGCATTAGAGAGGTTTAGGTGTCACAAGCAGAACAAAGGTCACAAACCCAAAGCAAAGGTTGGGATGAAACCCCAGCATGACATCAGCTGATTTCATGATGATGAGCACAAAGGTCACCAGGAAATGTGCCACCATTCGGAGGATGTCACAGCTCCTGCCCTTTTGCATTGACAGTCATTCCTAAGGCTAAAATATACTGGTGAGATAGAGGCAGCAGAGGTACAATTTCCACTGGCTGAACCACTTTACAGGAAATAAGTGGTTTTCCTTCAAATGCTTAGGCCATTTTTCCTTCCTTTTTTACAGGAATGGTGTTAAAGTGCAGTTGTCCTCTGCCAAGTGCTTTTGCATAAATAGGGTTTGCCCAATCTGATGCTTGTGTGCACTCAGAGTCAGATCTGCTGATTTCAGTAACCAAAACCAGAAAAACTGCTTTGTTACTCCCCTAGTCTTTCCACAAATAAGCAAGTGAAGCTAGGGCTCTCTTTTTTTCCCCCTGGACATTGTCAACAGACTCAGGCATGATATGAACTTTGAACAGATGGCATCTAACATAAGAACAGGCCAGTTCCTGATTCCCTCAAGCCAACTTGTTCAATTTCTTTAGACGTGGTATGGTAAGGAGTTGGACTTTGTCTGGATCTTGGCTCTGCTGCTAAACCCAGTGAACATAGTAATGCTGCTTGGCAAACTGAGGACAAGCACCCTTCAAATCGTCAGCTACTTAGACTGGGAAGCCAGTTATTCAAAACTGGGGAGTAGGAAGAGAAGATGAAAGGGGATGCTTATACTGCTGGCCCCAAGCCAAAACGCAAGTGCCAGTTTTAGGAGCATGGTCTCCTACACCTCTCCCTGGGCTCAGCAGAGGAAGACATACACACAGCGTGGGAGCCAGGGGTGCTCCCCGTGCAGATGGGCATGTTTGTGTTTGTCACCTCCGTGTCAGGATGAGCCGGAGGCATGCTCCGCTCCCCTCCCCCTCCGCTTGTATCCTGTTTTCCCCGTGAAGGAAATCTGGGCAAGCGGGGCGGAAGAGCGCTGGGGGGTCCCGGCAGCCACGGCGGGGCTCGGGCAGTGGAGGAAGGGTTTGCTGCTGCACACCTGCCCCACAAGGCAGGTGCGCCCCAGGGGACTGTCTGCTGCCCACGGCCCTGCCACCGTGGAGCAGGAATCCCCAGCCAGGGAACACCCACCCTTAGGCAGCCTCATGTCCAGGGAAGCAGTGTGGGGAACCCAATGAGAACTGTGGGAAGTAACACAGGCAGGAGAAGACCCAAAGGGCAGGCACTGCCCCAGACGGGTGAACTTTCTTCAACCCAGTACCTTGCCTTCCAACCAGCACTTCTCAATACTGTGTGGCCATAAAATTATAAATGCTGGTGCAGTGAGGTCACCAGCTCCCTGAATGACAACAAGAATTTGCAGAAGTGAACATTGTTGTGATGAGGGAAAAGATAACAGATTAACCATCTGAGTGCTACTCAAACCTGGGATGAGGTGGCAGAACATGTTGGCCAGGCAGTGACAGCAAACATTGACTTCCAGCATAGAATAGTTTAAGGAGGACCCATCCAAGTGGGAAAGGAAACCAGCATGGGTGAGCCTATGAGAAGCTATTTCAGACATCATGCTGCACAGGAATATAAGGACTTGGAAAGATACAAAGCAGAGGAAGTCTTTAAAGCAGTAGAGGGAGATGATGAATCCGTGGGGGAAAGGTGAAATGGTGGCTGGTGCCTTTCATAAACTGGTTGTTGAAGAAGTCTGTCTGTTGACCCCTGAAGTTTGACAGGGTCTTGGGCTGCTGTTAGGAATCATGGTAGATGGAGGGATGTGGTCCTTTCACTATTAATCTCTTGATGTGGGTGAGAGGGGAGGCCACCTGAGGGGAGAGTGGATTAATACATTCAGCCTGATGAAGATCTCAATGAGGTCCTTTCAGAAGTTACATAGTGAGGGATATTAATAGAAACATCCAGCTCACCACCTTTTGAGATTTGATTTTATTTGTAATTTATCCATTCATGCACACAGCTCAAATCCTCAGCTGCTGTGAACGTGTGAGCCATGAGCCATGACCAAATCACAGGAGGCGGATATACTTTGTATAAGTTAGCTAAAAAAGTTCATGGCAGTGAGACACCGGTTCCGGAAGTTGTCACAGATAGATTTAACTGTAAGCCAGAGATAAAGCCCTTTATATGAGAAGGATGGCATCTTGAGCGAATACTGGGGTTGCATGGGGTTGTGTTTGATTTCCAGAGGTGGTACAACCAATACATTAATTTTGTTTGGTACTTCAGGTTGATGGAATATCCGTAATAACTGTACTCCCCGCCCCCAGCAGCTCTGCCTGTGTCCACATAGAAACAGGTCTGGGATGCTGTACACAGATGAGTGTTTGCAGGAAGAGGGCTCTTCCACACAGGAAGGATATTTTTATAAACGGGAAGTGTATTCTCTTACCAGATTTACTTCAGTGTCCAGTCCTGGTTTAGGTGGAACTATCTCATCAGGGAGAAGAAAACAAGAAGTTCATTCACAGGATGGCAGAACAAGTTAGCATATGATAGAAAAACGCACATTGGCCTGATTCCATTCTCAGTACTCATTTCAGAGGGGCAGTTATTCCACCAGGTTTAGTGAATTGACTTGAGCTACATTTGGTAGTAAAAAATCAGAAGGATGCCACAGTTTGTAAAAGAAATGGCAATAAGGGTGGTGACAGAATAATGTTCAGTGACTTGCATTACACCCCTGGTGAGTGGTGGTATGTTTCTGCATGAATTTACAGGGTTGAGGCCAAGAGGGGTAACAACTAAAGCATGAGCATCCCTGGTGATGATGCTGTCTCTTCCTCTCCTGGTCTGTCATCCCTTCTCCCTTACTCAGCTGATAGATAAGTTAACCTGATTTTTTAACTTTTTCTTTTTTTTGCAAGTGCACTCTTTGGATGCACAATGCAATGGAAGTATCTAAATCAGAGGAAATTCAGCCTCTGATTCAGTTGTGCATGGCATCAGCCACTTGTATACAAATGGCTCTGTAACAGTGCACATTGGCAGCAGCAGCCACAGCTGCAGCCTGTGCCTGTGCTGTCACTCTCCTCTGTTAGTCTTGGGGTGAGCACTGCCACACAGCCCTTACTGCCGATCACCAGCCCTTGTTCCTGTGCAGAGCATCAGTTCTCATAATGACCCTGCTGTGCCCCACACAGAGGCAAAGCCCAGCCAGCCCAAGACCTGGTAAGACCCTTCCATGACATGGTTACAGCCTTAGTGGATCAGGGAAGAGCAACTGATATCATCTACCTGGACTTACGCAAAGCATTTCACACTGTCGGGGGGGGTACAAGAAAGCTGGAGAGCATCTTTTTACAAGGGCAGGTAGCAATAGGACAAGGGTTAATGGTTTTAAATTGAAAGAAGATAGGTTTAGATTAGATATAAGAAAGAAATTTTTCACTATGAGAGGGGTGAGACACATGGAACAGGTTGCCCCATGAAGGTGTGGATGCCCCATCCCTGGAAGTGTTCAAGGCCAGGTCGGATGGGGCTTTGAATCAACTTAGTCTATTGGAAGGTGTCTCTGCCCAATCTCTGCAGGGAGATTGGGTCTAGGAAATCTTTAAGGTCCCTTCCAACCCAAATCTTTATATGATTTCTGGGGCAACATGAGTCATAGAATCACAGAATCATAGAATCACAGAATCATAGAATCAAAGAATCATATAAAGATTTGTTGGTACACATTTCTCTGCACTTACACAGGAATCGTATGTACATAGCTTTACTGCCTGGCAATGTCAGAAGTGCACTGTCAATATCTTTTCTAAATAAAGATCCCTGAGGAGGGTTGGTCATTTCACTGCTGGAACATGCTTCTCCAGTGAAATGGCAAGTGAAATCCAGATGTGACTGGAATGTGAAACAGCTCTAACCTGTGCCATGATGGGGGTATCTTCCTCTAGCCATTTCTCTGGGCTGCTGGTGCCCTCTTCCTTACTCACTCTGCCTAGCCACCTCCAGTCCTACAAGAGGAACATGTGGTGTCCAGGCCATGAACCTTGCCAAGGATATCTAGTTTGCTCTTCCAAAGCAGTTGGAAATTTCAGTCTGTTCTGTCAGACTATTTTCTGTTTATCTGTTTATGTCTAGACCAGTTTATGACTAGAAAACTTCAGTGGGAAGCATGACGCATTTCTTACATATTTCTCCTGATTTCTCAGAATTTGAAGCCATTTTCCAGCAACTAATGGCATTAGAAATCAAAGCGTATCTGCTAAATTCAGGCTGAAAAAGCAAATTATTTTCTTCAGTTTAGATCTCCTGATTGAATCCTGTCTAGGTTGTCAGCATACTTCCAAGATATATGTTAGAGGCCCAAAAGCTTGGGGAAGAGCAGCCTGATTCCACAGTCTGCCCCAGCCAAGCTGGTCTTCCCCCAAACTAGATCTTACAGAAAACACAAATCTGTTCCCTTCACAACTTGGACTTTCTTCTCCCTGTTTCACCCCTGCCTGGGGCAGAAACTAGTGGTACCAACCACATCTCTCTCCTCTTTCACTTTCCTATTGCTAGCCAGGCCAAATCCTTCTTTTGTCATACCAGGGCCAATCTGCAAGGAGCTTGAAATCCCACTATTGCACACGTGGGCCTGTGAAGAGATAACTGTAGGTGTATATGCATACCAGGATACACTTCAGGTACCCACTGAAGTGGGTAAAGAGCGAGATTAGGTTTAAAGGTACGATGCCCTCTCCTCACATGCAGTGTGCATAATGCATAGCCCAGATTGTGTCAGTCATTACCAGGAGGTGTTACCAGGCATTTGCAGCTCTGATTCTGCCCTGAAATGCTTTTATAGGGGGTGTTTTCTACGTCCAAGACTTTTATCTCTGCAGTCCTCAAAACCCAGTGCACTGTGGGTCTAGACACTGGAATCTTATCTGTAAAAGTTGGTGGTCACTGATAATTCAACCTCCTCTTCTTTAGCTGGCATTTGTCCTTAAATAAACAGTGTGCTTCCTCTTTCTCTCAATTAAATTGTGCAAATCAAGAGCAATTCCGGCTCAGTGTCAGCTTAAAACAGAAACCAAAGGCCAGGAATAATTTTTATTTGTAAGGAGAAGTTCATGGAGGAGCAAGGTGCCAGATCAGCAGCCCAAGAGACTGCAGGATTTACTAAAAAATGGCCTAATTCCCAGCAAAGTCCCTGTTCCTTGTGTTTCCTATTGCATGGCCCTGCACCTCCCAAAGGCTTCTTGCCAATAGGAAACACTAATCTCCTGCACGTAGGTAGGATTTCAGGCAAGAGTGGTGCTGCAAAGCTTTCCAGAACAGGTGCACAGGGAGCTTAGCCCATGGCCTCAACTGGGGAAGAGGTCACTCCACCCAAGCCCACCAGGTATCCATGCTCCCCATCAGCATTATGGCTATGGCCACCCCTCCGGCAAAGAATGGACCAAAGTCACTGAGTCCCTTCCTCAGCTCTCCCCAAAAAGGGAAATGAAAAGAGAAAATAACAACAACAAAGGATGTAGCTGATTCTCTGCACTTATTATTAGCTGAGGAAGGGCTGGGATTAATCACCCCCACAGAAGCAGCTGTAAAGGATGGAAGTAGTTGATCAAAGTGGACTTTGTTATTCCTGATGCATCATTCTGCTGAGCAATGAGAACTAGTGTGAGGCACTAGAGCTTCAAAAAGACTTTAATGACTCCAAGGCTCAAACCAAGGACACTGCTGGAACTAATTGAGAAGGAAATCCAGGGCAAGGTGGAAATGGTGGAAATGAGTGCTTTGGTCTGAGGAATTTTTCCACATCTTTCATTTCCTAATTCCATACCTTTGAGGTAATAAAATTTGTAATGGCGGAAAAAAAATAGTGGGACAATGGGAAATGTTCCTCTGTGGGATGGAGCTACGTGTGGCTTGGCTACACCTGATTGCTGCACTGCTGCCTGAGGGGAACAGAGGGCACAGGTCCACACTGTTTCACACTCCTGAGATATGACAAAGCTGTGGTCCCTTTGCCTCCTCCCATCCCAGAATAACCCCTCCTATTGCTGGGCAATCACTGAGCACCTCTGAGACCTGAGCAGCCTCCCTTTCCTCCTCACTGGACAAACAGATGCACAACAAGCACCTTCTGCGTCCTTGGAGTATGTAGCCTTGGCATGGTCTCTCTGTTAGCTGTGGGCACAACAAGCCACCCTGTGCTGCTGGTGGGGACTGTAGTAGAAAGTCATGATTGAGTCTGAAGAACTTCTGCATTCCCCATGGGAATGAGCCTCGGGGAGCCTGCCTTGTCCACACTCAAATTACACTGACTTGGTGGAGATCTGCCAAACAGCCCTATGTCTGCAAAGCAGTTCTCACCATAGGTTGGAGAAGAAATACATGCTCTAAGGGGTATCTTTGTTTCTGACACATCACCATGTCCTTCTCTCTTTCCTTCCTTCCTTGTTTCTGTGTATAGAGCAAATGGATCCAAAAGACCATTTCCTACTGAATAGTGCTATCTTGTGTGAGACAGTCAAGCACATGCTGCCCAGAAGTAGCCTCTTCTTCTGCTAACAAAGTATTGCTCCTCTTTTGGAAGAAGTCCAGGAGCGTGTTCATATCCATATGGACAGAGTCTATCAGAGCTCATCTTAGCATCCTCACTAAGGAGGATGCTAAGGTAAATGACTTGGTGTTTTCCATAAGTCTTGCCTGCCATGGGGACAGGAAGGCATCTCTGGGGAGTTCAGCTGCAAAGATTCATCTGTAGACACAAACTGCTCTAAAAGCCCTATGCCAAGTCAGCAGCCCTGCAGAGCTCCACCCCTATTCATATATCATGTGGTCCCTCTGCCTTCAAATGGCACATGATTTTGTGAGTGAGGAAAAAGTAAAAGCTGTGGCACACTCAGTAAGCAGAATGGTGGGTGTTAGTGGGTCCTGAATTAATAATCTGGTGGGGGATGTCCTTCTGGCAAAGACCACAGCACAAGGCTATGTGCTAGGTAGGCACCTCTCCTGCCAGGATATTTCAGTGTAATGCTGGGTATGCTGAATAGCACTGGAGCTGTTAAGGTAGTGCCCTTCATGTGCAGTAGCAGGGTTTGGAAACATCAGACCTGATGCCAAGCTCTCTCCTGTTAGCTTTCCACCAACCTGGTCGGACCTAAGCAGAAAGCTCAAATCTTCCAAGGCATGTATGGACACTTGGAGCAACAGCCAAGAAGATGGATGAAAGCAGGAGGCCTAAGGATGAAGTAGACTTTAGTCCACTTTCAAGTCTACTGCTCAGCTTACTGTATGTACTTAGTTGTAGCCCTCTGCTCAGCTGAAAGGAGGACAGCAGTACCTTCTCTTGCTTGATCCCTTGCCTCCTCTCACTGCTGTTACCAGAGAAACACAAGCAGGAGGGCATATATTCTCTGTTATTTCCTCCCTCTGTTTCTAGGAAAGACCTATGGCTCTGTTTCTTGTCACTTTTGGCAGGAAGAATCCAATGTGCATTTTTTGGTTAAAAGTCAAAACTGAAAGCATATCCCTCCCTTCCCTTTCCCCAGATCCAGCAGCTATTGAGTCAGCTGTTTTGCTTTCTCAGCTTTGCTGAGAGTCAGCTTTGCTTTCTCAACATGCAGCAGCATATTCTGAGGGGCAGAACAAATAAGCCTCTGGAGTTCTCTGGGATGAGAAATGGAGAACCAGGACTGTGTGCCTCAAGAGGGAACATGACACCCTGTGTGATGGCCAAGGAACTTGCATCCTGAGTGTCAGAGCATGCTCAATGCCACATGGACTTGGGGACCCAGTGAGCTTTTCTAAATCACTTTGTGCTGGGTGTATTGCATGCAGGGCAGGAGCTGCTTGGCAAAAGAAGAGTATGTACGTTTTTGATGGAAGAGAAGTACTGCAAGGAAATACTCTGCTGGACTTGATGCAGATGGGACTGCATGACCTACCTCCTCCAAAGCTGTTGTGCTTGCTTTTGGCTTTCATGAAGGGATGGAGCCTTGTCTTGCTTATGAAACAGAATCCTCCTGTAGCAGGCGTGCACTGTGACTCAATATGTGCAGAGTCCTGCTTCCTCCCTTCCAGCCTGCTTTTGCACTCCTCTACAATGAGCAAGGTGGACCTGGCCTGAGTGCAGCTGTCTCTGTCCCTGGGGACCTGACATTAGCTGGGGTAGGGAACTGCTCTGGCTGCATCTCCTTCCTCTTGCTGTGGAGATATTCCCTGGGGGAGCACCTGATTGGTGTTGTAAGAGCATCAGGACATACTGATCTTCTCCTCTTATCCTGTGTTCTGCAAATGATTCAGGAAGACAGGTGTCTCCAGCCCCAGTGAGCAAAGAAACTTGATATCTGCTGCTCCCCTCCTGCTTCTGGGGAGAGTTGGAGCTCCAGAGATGGGTCAGAAGAAGCAGAGCCCCACAGCCTCAGCAAGTGCAGCTGAGTGGGTGGAGTGTGGCATGCTGAGAGGGAATTGCCTTTGTTATTTCAACACGAATGAACTCAGACATTCAGTTTCTGGTGATGTCCTGAACTCTGCCCCCAGCGTCACCAGCACCCCAGCTCTGAAAAAACAAATGCAGAAACCTGGCCTAAGAAAAACCCCACGGCCCTCCCCAGCAGCAGCCACAGGCTTGCGCCCAGATTCACACCAGCACTCTCCTTCAGACTCTGGTATTCAGGTGCATGCTCTGTTTAGACAAGCAACTTGGCTAAACTGTTCCACTGCAGAGCCACCAGCTAAGATCATCACACAGGGAGCACTGTAGTCCTACCTCTGCCCCTGACTGGCAGCCCATCAGAGATGGGCAAAAGTGAAAGCAATGTACATGGACATTCCTGCCATTGGTTCCCAAGCAAACACACCTGGACATTAAAAATATTCATCCTGGTTGGAAGCTGCATCCAGGAAGACAGAAGCATTTTGGTCTCTCAGAGCAGGGAGCTTGGGGGGCATCCTGAGGCCAGCAGCTTTCATACATGCCTAAGAATGCTCTCTCTGGCATCCATCCACCTGGATTCCTACACACTTGGAAGATGTGTAGAGCTGATAGAGTTGATTTCTTCCCAAAATAACTATGAGCAGTGGAGCTGCATGAAAAAAGATGCTTGTATTTTGAAAACATCTTCCTGGGAGGTCTTCTTATTTTCTCTTTCTTTCCCTTTTTTTTTTTTGCTTTTTGTTTTTACTTTCACGGTGGTGAGGGCACAGCATGAACCACATGAAAAAGCCAGCAGATCTGAGATGGAAACTGATGGGAAAGGGGAGTATGGGCAGTGAAGTGGATTTTAAAGAGTGAGAGAGAAAAGCAAATATGGCCAAGAAAGTTAATGCCAGTGAAAAACTAAGGCAAGACCAGATGGATCAGCTTCACTGTGTGATCTATGCTGAGAATAACGGGAAATAATAATTTGGGATCAGTTTGGCAAAGGCCAGGCCATATGCAAGTCCCTCAGTAAAAAGGAGACTGCAGCTCCTTCCTATCCTTTGACCAGTGCATACTCCCAAGCTACAGTCTTTGAAACTGTAGTTATTTCACAGTCTGCTGGCTGCCCACCCAGCAGGCAGCTTCCCCAGCACAAAGGGACCTTTCCCAGCAGAGTTCCTGGTCTCACAGAGCAGCACAAACACCCAGGACCCAGAAAGCAAAACTCTGCTGGTTTCAGCTGGCCTGATGAAAGCTCCCTGCTGCTGCTTGGGAAGTCCCAGTGGGCGCAGCACAGCGAGCAGGTCGTGTGGCAGTGTGGGGCAGCAGCGTGAGGAATCTGGGTGTCCGTGCTTTGTTGACCTTTCTCAAGAGGCAGAGTGAGGAGTGGGCATGTGCATGGTTGCAGAGAAGAAGTGAGAGCTGTGGAGGCAGCATGCATAGTGTTTCTGTCTCTCCACAGAGGGGGATACTCAGGGCTTGGGGCTCAGAGGGAGCACAGCTTCTTTCAGTGCAGCTGCAGACAAAGCAAGCAAGGCTTGAATACTGCTGCTGCCTTTCATACCTTATGCCTGCTCTGGATTGCTGTGACAGAGGAAAGAGGGCTGGACATGGTCCCTTGGTGCCAGCAGACGTATGAGCACCCAGAGTGAGCTGTGGCACTGCGTGCTCCCTCCTCTGGGCTGGCAGAAGGCTTTACCGGCACCACCAACACAGCCCACCTCTTCCTAGCTGGACCTTCGCTGTGGCCCACCCTGAACAATCCTGCAGGGCTGCTGCAGTGACCCTGCAGCCTTTCCAGACATACTTAGTGAGGTTAATATTCATGTCCCACGAGGCAGTTGCTGAGTGACTCCCAAAACATGACATGTGATGAAAGCCCAGGTCAGGGCAGCTCTGACCCGGCCACCCAGAGCTCAGGCAGCACAGAAAGACCAAGCCTCCCTTGACTGTGCTGCTGACAGACCCTGAGCCTCCAGCACTGGGGACTGAGGAGGTAGAGCACTGTATGGGCACCTCCAAGACTCAAAGAGAAAAAGACCAGTGCTGTGCTTGCCTAAATACTGCCTCAGCAGAGCAAAGGGCACTGGAGCTACTTGTCCCCATCATGCAGATCCCCCTGCTCAGGGACACAGCACACAGCACCCGCAGCCATCAGGCTGCTGCTGAAGGAGGCATCCCAGAGCTGCTTGGGCACCACACACCAGGCTCAGAGTAATACTGCCTGGCTGACTGCTCACCTGGCTACTTGCCCATAAGACAAACAGGGAGCCTGCTGCTGTAGCAGATATGGTATATCTAAAGCAGGATCCTGCTGGAGAGAGAGAGAGGAAGAGGGTCACCTGCCGGGTTGTATTTCAGCATTGCACACTGCTTTAGTCTCTTATCCCTTGCTCTGTGGCACACCCCCAGCACAAAGGATTTGACACCAGGTGATTATCTGAAACTGGAGACACACAATGTTGGTGTGTCTCTGGTTACAGATATTATACCCAAGCCTTTGCTCTTACTGATCATGAGCGTGTTGCCTTGTGGTTTGGTTTTTTTGTTTTCTTACATAATTAATACAGTGAAATGAAAATACTGTCCACATAACTGTGAGGCTGTCTGATGCCCAAACATAACTATTACTCCATTTTAAGGTGACAGTTGTGTGAGGTAGTATTTAATTTTAATTATTCATGTCTTGAACATGGCATAGCTGAACACATCTGCTTGGGGCTTCTCCGATTATTGGCTATTGTCTGTTTCTGGACCTGAGGCTTCCCCAAGGTTGGAGTAGAAATACTCACCAACTGCCTGAACTACACAGATGTTGCACATCTGTTTGACAGTGTTTACTATTTGCAGGACTCTTTTAAATAAATAATGCTTCCAATCTGAATGTTTGTCATTTTGATCAAGATAGCTTCCCCGAGTTCTGCTCCTAGGACAGGAGGAGAAGCAAATAAAGAAGAAAGGAGGAGAGAAGCAAGCAGGCAAGAAAGGAAGAAAGATTGAAATGAGAGCCAAACTGAGCTACACATTATCCCATGGTTTATTAACATTTGATTAACATAATGAATATTCAGCCCCATTATTATTTTATTGTTCCTCTTTGCATCGTACGTTAAGTATGAGAAGTTTATTCTGTGGGTTTTTTCATTGAAAACTTTTTCCCTGGAGAAATTATTTTCAGAAGATTCTAAGACTAAGGATTAGGTAAAGGAAAAAAAAAAAAAGGAAAAAGGAAAATATTTTGCAAGACTGTTCTTTGCGTGTCTCATAAAGTCCAAAGCCAAACAATTTCTGTCACACATCTATAACTTACAGGGGACCAGGGTACAGTTTTAAAATATGTTTGTGCTCTGAATCTGTTCTTATCTTTACATAGCAGAAGTGCTACATTTCAATGCGTCAATATCTAACCCACTGGTTAAATTTATTTTTAAGATTATTTAAGAGGTGCATGTCAAACTGAAAACGGCACTGTCTTGGAATCCGGCCAATTTCTGTGGATGAAATGCAGATCAGCACAAACGCCCGCGCCCCTCTCAGCCTCGTGATTTGCCCCTGGGGCAGAGCTGGAAAGAGATGCGGGGAATTGCTCCTGAAAGCTCTTGGCTCATGGGATGGTGGTGGGATGCCATGCGGCACCTCGGTGTGGCCAGGTTGGTTCTCCCCTGGTGCTGCCTGGGGGATGCTCCCGGCACGGCTGCCCTGCAGCCTGGACCAGCCGTTCTGCAGTAAATCGTCCAGACCAAGGGAGGGACGGAGGGGGGAAGAAAGAGGAACCACAAGCATTTATTTAATTTTTTTAAGCCCTCGCACTCTGGCTCGAGGTAGCCACGGCCCCACGTGGCGACCCTTGTTCTGTGGAAAGTTGTGCTCCACTCCCGTTGCCCACAATAGGTCCATCAGCCGCCCACCATTCACGACCCCCGCACCGGGATTCTCAGCCTCTGGCTTTTTCACGGGAGAGAGGAACCTGCATTGCTTGATGGTGGCCAAGCACATCGACAGCTTTAGTGTGGGATTGAGGGCGGTACATCCCATGCCACTCATCCCTGCTCCCCACCTTCCCTGCTCCAGGCAGGGAAAGTGGGGGCCAGAGCTGTGCACTGGGAATGTCTTTGGGCGTTTTTTCTCTTCAGATCAATGGGCGCTTTTTTTCGGGAGAAATTAAAAAAAAGGAGCGGAGGAGCAGCTCGCCAGTAGCAGCCGGAGGGGGCCGCGGGGGCTCGCTGCCAAGGCAAACAAGGAAGCCACCTGATGTGACTGGGGTCAGATAAGAGAGCCGTCACTTCAGGAGCAGGTGCTTCCTGCGCTGCTCTGCGCGCCCTGCCCGCTGCCCGCTGCCCCTGCCTGCCGTAGGCAAGCGCCCGTGTTTGCTGGGCTCGTTCCTGCGTCTGCCCTGGGAGCGTGGGATCCCCAGGGAGGGGATGGCCGCACGCCACGGACACCAGCGGTCATGGGGAGCGAGTGAAGGAGCGTGGGTGCGGCAGGGAGCGGTGGGAATGGCGGGCTGGGGATGCCGGTCTGCCTGGCCTCACCCAGGGGTGAAGATTATGAGAGAGGTTTCTGGAGGCATCCCAGAGAAGGAACCCGGGTGTCTGAAGAACATCTGGGGTGTCTCTCCACCTTACACATGAAGTGAACTTTGTAAGATGGTAATCCAGGGCTGGGGCAGCCTGGGGATAGTTTTTGTACCTGTAGGGTCCAGATAAAATCAATCAAAGGTTTCAGGAGCTGGTTTCCCGTTTCTTTGTACAGCTGAAGGAAGTATGGACCCCTGTGCAGGGGAGGGCGTTGCCTGGAAGTGCCTCAGAGAGGCCCAGGTGCATGAGGGAGTGCCTAGGGCACCCAGAGCCAGCCTGGCACAGCCCAGTGTCATTCCTTGCCCAGAGGTAAGGCAGGGGTCTGGCTGCCAGGGCCCCCCCCAGCCATCAGGAGGATTCTCAGCAGGTTTAGGTGGTGCCCCATTTCCTGACAGTAGCCTTCTCTGTATGAGATGAGCAATATAGATCATATTCACAAGGAAGGGTGAGGTCAGCACTTCTTTTGGGGTCCATATGTCAGCTGTGCTTCGTCAATTGTACTCTTTGTTAACTGCCGTCTCTCTTCTCTCCCTCCTGATAAAGCTGCACTTGCTGGAGAGCATGGCTCCCTCTCCCTTTGAATGAACTGAAATGTTTCCAAACCTGTATGAAGATAAAAGGACAGATTAAATAGGAAATCCAGAAGGTGGTTTTCCCTTCCCTGTGCACAGCTGAGAGGGGAACGCCAGCATTTAGGTGAGAAGCTAAGGCCAAGTGTGGTTGGGAGGTTGTACAGCTGTGTGGTCACCCTGTGCCATTGTCTGTAGCACATCATACAAGGCAGTGACAGAACAAGGGGCTGTATGCCCTAGTAACCATGTCCTCACTCTCCCCTCCAAGAAATTCACAGCTGACAGAAAATACATAGGGAGAGAGGGGAACATGTTTGGGAGCATATGCAGTGCAGCTCCCTCCCAATGTAGGTATGTGATGTTGTCCTCCAAGATAAGGAAGGGAAGCAGGCCACAAAGAACAGCAGGTGGCATCTGCTGATGAGTTGTTCTTAACTGGGCATAAACTGACTGATTATATATATCCTTTTGTTTAGCATGTTAGCATTTTACCATGCCACTTTCTAGTAGAAAGGGAAGATCCGTAGTCTCCTGGAAAAGGGCAGAAGGGCATTCAGGAGGTAAATCTGGTCCCACCCATGACTAAAGGTGGGCTCCTGACTGCTGAGGTTATGCCTGGGTTTGCATGAAATAATTAGAAAGCATTTTCTTGAAGAATGCTTGCTAGTGGCTACAGGAGAACTCAAGGTTTGAACACTATGTCTATTCCCCATCTCTGTCACTGCTTTGCCTTGTGAATTTGGATAAGTCAGCTTTGCAAAAGAGTGGGGATAAAATAATTGCCTACCATAATGTGGTAGTTCCAGGCTTGCCTGATTACTTAGTCCCTAGCAGATAAATATGCAACTCATTGTGAATGGGAAAGGGAGGTTTTTCAGAGGTGAATGGGTTAATGCTATAAAGCTGAGAGCCCTTGGTGATTAATTAGCACAAGATGAAGTAGTGGAACAGGGCAGAGCTAAGAGGAGATTTGTACCTGGGGGCTCTCTACTGGCTGATGAGCAAACAGATCAGAAAGGCCAGATGTAACCATTACAAATACAATTGTACTTAGAATGTCAGAAATTTCCAAAACAGGCAGAAAGGCCATTGTATTCCAAATAGTGCTCAAATGCCACAGCACTCGGGAAGCCCTGCATGTATTCCTCTGATCACGCAGGCACATCAATGGCATCTCTGCTGGATCATGTTTCCTAAGGGGTCTACTTCAGCTCTAGAGCACGCTATTTGCCTTGGAGAGCCTCAGGGGGCCAGCAGTTTTCTCTATCAACCCATCAGCCATATCTGCTGTGTGCATCTCTTGCTTGGGGTGGGCTGGCTAGTGCTGTGGCTGAATGTACTTTTTGGTATCAAGTTCTGGTTGACTTTCCCTCTGAAGGCAGCAAGTTCTGTGTCCTGTCTGCAAACAGCCTTTGTAGCATAAAAGCATGCAATTGGCAGAAGAAAACTTCCACAGGGTACATTGTATAACACAGCACAGAGCAGAGGCACCTAAGCAAGTTCCAAATGTATAAACCTTTGTCAAAATGCAGCCTGAAGGAAAGAGCTTGGGGTTGACTCTGGGCAAGTGGACTCACCTAAGATGAAAGCCTCAGCTTTTTCACCCTAGGTCTGAGGAAAGCCTGTGCCTCAGCCTTCTCCACTCTGGCTTTCCACGCCTGTCCCTTGCTCTAAACTTTTAGTACATTGGTACCTGATACCCCCAGCTGTGCTATCTTCCCCTCACAGTCTCTCCTTTAAAGAGTTGGTCCTGTGTATTATCTGTGGTCGCTTCCTTTTTGCTCCGTTCCCAAACACCAGGTCTATTCTTGGAACGTCCGGCTAGAGCGCTTGTATTGACGTCAAAATTACTCAACAGTTATTGTCAGGAAGGACTTGATTTGCATTTGAATAGGGTGGCTTTTTAATGTCTCAGAAATAAGATGCTGTTGGGGACAATGTCTGGAAAGATTCCCCAAGGTAAATGTAAGGAGGCAAATTTCATGCACGTCTCTTCTTCTAAAGACTTCTCCAGTGGAATAAGAGTGGGGAATAAACCAACCCATATGCAGTGAAAAAATATGGCTGCTTTCTCCCAAAACCCCCTTTCTGCACTCTGTCCTCAAGGCCTGGCAGAGAGACCACAGTGCTGCTCTGGCTTCCTGCTTGGGAGGAGCTGCAGAGCTCACAAGCCCCTCTTGGAAATACTGTGGCAAATGTGAGCCAGTCACTCATGGATATTCTTAATGAGGAGGGGAAATGGAGGTTGAATGGGGATTTTCCTGTAAAAGAAGTGACCAGCATCATTCTCTCTTTTGACACCAAGAACCTAGGTTTGGATGCACCTTGGTGTCTGTCAGTCTGTCTTCCAGAATGGTTCCCCAGGTAAAGGGTGGGCAAGGAATCGGAAGGTCTCGGCAAGAGGATCGCTGTATCAACACTCAGATCTGGGACTGTGAAGTCTCTTCAGCCTTTCACTTGCCTGAGGAGTCAGTGTTATGGCCCTTGCTGTTTGCTGTGTGGCTGATGCCTCGGATGAAACCTTAACACCATGGTCTTGTCCGTGCATGAGTTTTAAGACAGCCAATTATCAGCATTTGGCAAATCTAATGAATGCAAGTTGTAACTTAAAGCTTGCTAACTAAAAGAAATCGCTGCAGGGAAAACACTAATTCAACCCATGGGACAGGATTGCAAGCTTTATCATATCAAGGATTTTTTTAATTACACTTACACCTAGGTTTTACTATGTTCTTATAGCTGGATGTCCAATGGTTTTGTCTGTGTCCATGACGATAAGTAGAAAGTTTCTCACCAGCTAGAAACTGAAATGTCACTTCTCCATCAGCAGTAGGGGACTTGGTGCTGCTCTGCTCCTGCCAGTTCCCTGTTCATCAGACAGTCCTTTAATGCAGATATGCCCACATTTGGTGAAAAGGAGCAGGGGGTTGCACAGGGTTAAATGAATTAATATCACCTAACTAATAGCCTGGGCTTTAGTCTCCCTAGTACTAGAACTCAAATAGATTCTGCACTTCTGCTGGGGCAGATTACATCCTGGGACTCACACAGACAGCTCTGATCTGTGCTAAGCAGCTGTGCCAGTAGAGATTGAGCCTTTGGCTCTTGCATGATGATTTGATCCTGCTGTGCATCATGTCCCCACTTGTCAGATGGGGATGACACTTCTGCCTGACTTCTAAAGAGGAGAAGGACTTTTGAGGATTCTTGTACACAAGAGTAAAGGATGCCTTGTAAGTACCTGTGGTCAACAGAAAGTACCTTCAAGTGGTACCTGTCTGCCACCTGAGATGTCATAGGCAGCTCTCCCCAGAAAGCAAGCAGCATGCTAGGTAGCTCTTCAGAGCTGTCCTAGGACTCCGCATCCTCCCCAAACACTCAGCTCTAAGGGTCTCCCTTGCTGGGACTGTCCAAATTACATTGTTGAGGTAACCAGAGTTGAAAATCAAAGCTCAACTTTTCTGTTCCAGCTCTTCCTTGCTCCTCACCCAGCCATTTCAGCAATGTACTCAGGGCAACAAGCCAAGGTCTTATTTTCTATCATGCTGTTACCAAAAAGGATGTGAAGCTTCCCAAGCCCAGGCTGATTGCTTGTTTGTGCCCCTGTTTACAGATAAACAGACCACAGTCCCATCTGTGTGCTCTGCGCAGAGTGGCGTAGGCTGGGCTGACCTCCTACTGCACCTCCCAGGTCTTCCGCTTGCCTGCCTTTCCACTGCTGGAGGTATTGCTATGTCTGTTTTCCCTTCTGAGTGTCTCTGGGGAGGTGAACTTTAAGTCCTGCCTAAATTGTGCAGGACTTGCTGGCAGAGACACTGCCTTGGCTCATTGTCCAGCCAGACCCTCCAGGCAGTGTCGTCAGTCAGTGCTGCCCATGAGAGTGTCGGGAGCTGCCCCTGGCAGAGGGAGGGCCACGCACTCACAGGGTCACAGGACTTCCAACTGCAGATGTCAGACCCATGAGGGACACCAAAATCAATGCCACCATTCAATTAGCAGCCAAGAGTCAACCAGCCTGGCTCACGGCAGCTGCTCCTTTGAAAGTCCCTCTGGTCTGGACAGAAGGGACATCTGATGTGGCAGGCAGTATCTGTACCTCTGGCTCCAAAGGAGTGCTCCAAGAAAGCTCCTTTCCTCTGGTGCTGGGACACCTCTAATAGCTTGTATGTGACTGAGGGCACTTCTCTGGGAATGGGGTGTCTCCAACACACCCATCACCCAAATGTCTTTGCTATCCTTCCCTGACATCCCTAGGTTAACTACTACTTGACTAGAGGCCTTAAAGGCATCTTGGTGAGGACAATCCATGTGGCAGGGGAAGAGGAGCACATTCCCAGCTAAAACATCCATGTTCAGCCCAGCTAGTGGGAGAAGGATCCCAAAATGCTTATGAAGAACACATTTGACTGGCTAGACTCAGATCCCACTTGCAGTATCCCTACCATCTTTGGAAAATGCACCCAGCTCCCTGACCCATCCTGTCCTTAACACTGGATTCATTAATCCACGCTGTGTCAGCAGCTACAAACTGGGGGATGAGACATTGCACAGCCTAGAATGTGCTGTGCAGATGGGAAACATTTACTGCTTGTTAAACCAGATCCTTTTGTTTTATTTCAGGCCTGAGAGGTTCTCATCCCTAACCTCTTCCTGTACTTTTCCCTGGTAGCTGTGTGTCATGTACAAAGAGTGCAGCGCTGTCAGACTGACCACATGCAATATGTCAGGGGGAGGTTTTGTTTCAATTTACCCTCTTTCATAGCACAAGGTAGCTCTGGCTCAGGTTTAGCTGTAGGAAGCAGATACACCCCATCCCAAGGACAGAAAACAGCATGCTTCACCCCTCTACTGTGATCAGCAGGTGGATGGTGTGAGCACCCTGACTCATGGTTTGGAGATGGGATGGGAACTGAGCCTAAATACAGTTTGGCTCACCCAGCTGGCCCTGGTGGGGCTGACATGACAGTGCTGTGGGGAAGCCAATGTGACGCTGCTGCTGGGAAGCTGACATGACTGGGGTCTGCACTGGCCTGGACACAGTGGGCTTTAGGGGAAGGCCACATTTCTGGGCTCCCAGCAACGTCTGAAGGGGCATCACCGGAGGAATGCTGCAGCCTGCACTGACACTGGCATTGGCTGCAGGGAAGTCCAGGCAGCCAAACTTTCTGCTGCCATGGTTGGTGCCTTGCATGCAGGACAGCTGAGAAGCCTGACTGGGTGAAAGCCAGCAGGATGGCACTGGAGCAGGGGAAGGCAACAGAAGAGAGCATCTAAGGAAGACCATAAGTGGACGAGGGATGTTCACTGACACTTCCCGTGCCCACGGAGAAATCAAAAGGTGCCCCAATTCTGCAGCAGCTGGCAAGCCACTGTGAGTTTCCCAACCCTTCCCAACTAGTATTGTAAATACGAGCTTGGGAATTGAGAGGTTTAATGTAATCTGCCAAAGCAAGCAAACTCCACAAATACCAGAAAATAATATGTTGCATCATTTTGATTAGGAATGTGAAACTAGCGCCCAAGGGAGACTTCAAAATGCTGCAAGAATTTTTTTTCTGTGGTTTGATAACTGTGTTGGTCAGATCACTTGCTTATCAAAAGCTTGAGGCTACAGGCAAGCCAGTGAAATGGTATGTTAATCCACTTGAATGTCTTGCTTAGTCGAGGTCAGAATCTCAAACCCCACTTATTTGCTTACTAGCTGCTACAGTAAACCAGTTGATTGAGCTCATTTGAGTGACTAGAATAATGATTACTTGAAAGAGGAGAATTAGACAGGAAGGAAAAGAAGTAATCTACTGGTTGTGCAGTTTTATACCAGTTGAACATGTAACTCATAACTCTGGAAGTTAAAAGTTAAGGATAAGTGCTCTATGAAGTAATTAATTTATATAACAATGGAGAGTAGTTTGTAGACTTTCAAATATCTTCTGGGAACATTGCCAAAATCATGCACTGAAGACTTATGCCTTCAAAGGCTGCCTGATGTCTGAACCAGGCTCTAGGTGTCTGCCCTGAAGGCTTTTCAAGAGGGGTTTGTATTGTCAAGCCCTGGGCCATTGCTTTTCCTTCTCCAGCACAACTTAGGGTAGGAATTCCCTCAGCTGGTCTTTCTGGCTAACCAATGTCTTGGATGATTAGTGTCCTAACTTTTCAAATTTGCAAGGAAGGCTAGCAAATGATTTCTTATGAGCAACAACAATGAGTGATTTCCTCTATCCTGTGCTCTCTTTGATGAATGTTTTTAAAAATGTAGTCAGCATGTGATCTTTCAGGTCAATGTTCAGCCTGCTTTTCCTTTAATTTTGCCCAAATCACTCCTTTGGTGCCCACAAAAACAAACTGCAAAAAGCTCTGAAAGACAGCTGGACGTGTGTTCATTCAGCTTTCCTTTGTAATGCTGACTACAGCAGCATTCTCCCAGTGTTCATGAGCTTTTCTCCAATGGCACTGAAAGGTACAATGGATTCACTGGGGAATCCACAATCACAAACTTTTCAACAGGCCTTCAATCAGTGTATTTTAATTTTTGTCTTGCATCTCCCACATCTTTGCTTACAGAGCAAGCCATTTCCAAGGCTCTGGTCCTTTTGTGTTTGCATGCTTGGTGTCTCCTGTGCATGCCCTTCTTACATCTTTTTTCTGGATTTATGGTATTTTTAGTGTCTCTCCTTGTTCATTATTAGTGATTTACTGTAAACATTTCTGCCAGAAACAAAACTGGGTGAAAAAATTCTGAAAATGTTTCAGTTTTGTGTATGCAAATGCTGATTGATTAAGAATAAAGATTTGCAGAGCAATTTGAGTTCCAAGATACTCTATGGTGTAGATTTCCCAAGTGTCTGGTGAAAACTAGCTAAAAAACCTACATGTGTTTTATGTAACTGAGAGGTGCTTTTGAAGTTCCTGAGTCTGTGTAGCTCAGATGCTTGGAGCTGTTCTGACCTCTTCCCCTCTGCTGTGGTCTGCTTTAGTCAGGACTCAGGACAGACAAGCTGGGCTGTGTCCAGCTCTGCTCCTTCTTGCTCCATGAAGCTGAGACATGAGGATCCCAGAGCATGTTTTGACATACTTTAACCCTTCAGTCTCTCCAGTTGCATCTAGGCTTTCCTCAGATTAGTAAATGGGTTAGTGGTTGGGGGTCAGTGCATTCACCTCATTCTAGGACATGAACCCAAATCTCAGTCCCACATGCATAACTGTTCTCGTCTTTGTGTTGAGGCAACAGAAAGGAAAGAAGGAATTGGATTCTAATTTTTTTTCTGACACAAATAAGAATAATAGCATTTTTGAAATCTCATGTATTTTCACAAGAATGTGAAAAACTCTGTCTCCAGTTCATACCTTGCTACTGGGAAAATTTATTCTTCTCAGCTTTCTCAGCAGAGCATTGCATTTTTGTAATGGCATTGTCTGAGGGTCTCTTGTCACCTCTCACACAGGTATTACTTTAGTTTTTTTGAACAGGGGTTTTTCGATCTCTTTTTCCTGAGCGCTCCTCCTAGGGATTGTTGTTTGACTTCTTTCCATACTTTCACCAAGTCCCCTGTATTTTAGTCATCCCTACTTTACCTTTGTTTCTTGGGAAACCAGATAGACATACCAAGTTGTCACTGATGCCATCATGCAGAAGGAAGTGTGATACATGATGATGAGTTCTTGCTGACTTCTTGAAATGGCTTTACGTCTTTCAGCAGCTAAAAATTGTTATTCAGTCTAATTTGAACTCATTGTCCCAATGGCCTGTATATTATTTTTTTCTTAGCAGTTTTCCTGGAGGTTTGAAGTGTTTTGTTGCACTTAAATTTAATCTCCAGTGTTATAATACATCAACTGCATATCCTTCTGTACCCAACTGGCTGTGAGCTCTGATATCCTGAAGAGCTGATGTAAATCTATTTCAGTACATGAACGACCAGTCTGGATCCTGCCCCCTCTGTCTGGAGAACTCCTGCCTAACCCTGCTGTAGGGGTGCATTTGGGGAAAACAGTGCTTGATGTGATGTCCTTCCAGACGTACCTGTCCCATCTCTCCAAGTCTGTTGTGTGAGGTTGCACTTAACATCTTCATCTTTGTAATTTGTGTTCCTATTATGGAGCAGGTGTCCTTCTTAGGAATATTCCATTCAGGTTATGCATCAGGCTATAGAGTTAGTTTCTGAGCTCATTCTTAGAGCAGGCTCTCAGTGTGCCACATTCAAAATGGCCATTTTCTTGAAACTTTTAGGAAATCTAGCTCAGAGAAACCAGATACAAGTTAGCCAGCTGATCAGCTTGTTACCTTGGAAGCCCAAATGAATGCTGAGCCTTAGGCATGGTGATTGTCTTACCTCTCGATAAATTATGACTCTTTTTCCCATTTTTTAAAATCCCATTAATATTAATTTACTTGTGTGGTATCAAGATCTGATACTTTCACTTTGGACTTCGCTGAATGAGCAGGGTTTAAAAGGGAATGGAGACACCTCTCAGCCCCCAAAGCCCTCTCCATCCCTAGAGGAGATTGTTGCAGGTGGGGGCTGAGCCTCACCCCTGGGGCCTCATTCTCCAGGAGGCAACACCACCAGAGGCCCTGTGACAGCACACTGTGCCCAAAAACACAGGTGGGAAAAGAAAGCCAGCTCCTCTGGCTGCAAACACGGTGCTTTGGAGAATTCAGCACCTCGACAGTTAACACTGCATGAACAGTTCACAACCCCTGGTACCTTCCAAGTGTGGCTAATCACTCACAGCCCTCCTCAGCCCTCCTGCCATTGACATGGCCTTTCTCTTTATAGCTCTGCTAGAGCGTGCTCAAGTTTCTGTCAGAACCAGAAACATGCCACACGCTGCTTTAATCCCTTTAGCAGTGCACAGACACAAGCAGCTCTCCAATGAAAGGGTGAGTGCCACCCTTGAACTTCGCTAATTTGTCACAGTCAACAGGATTTTTTTGCCTCTCTTTCACAGCACAGCAGTAACTTAACAAGCCTTTGATGCACAGGCTGGTCCCTGTCGCATCTACAGGCTGATGGAAGTGCTGAGGGCGGCAGCAGACAAGGGATGCTCAGCTAGAGAGTGAAAACAAGCTTCCATCTGAGCTGTCCCCATCATCCCCACAGCAGAGGAAGAAAAGGAAGGGTGAGGAGGATCTCTTTCCTAAACCACCCTTGAGGCTTCCCCTAAATGCACTTTGGGTGCTTCTATTTGGGTGCTTCACTTTGAGTGCTTCCTACAAGGCAAGAGGCCACCCACATCCCTCCATCTCCATCCTCTGGCAGTATGGCAGGGGATAAAGTGTCCTTGGTCTGGTTCTGTCAGCCTGGCAAAGCAGCAGGGCCTGGGACTCCCCAGGTCATCCCTGTTAGGTTTACAATTTGTAAACGCTTAGACAGATGGGCCTGGCTAGTTCCATAGAAATGCCGTACAGGATACAGCAGGAGCCCTGCTGAGCAACATGTTTTTTTCCTCTGCGCCTTGCAAATTGCAGCCAGCAGTGAGTATGAACAGGTTTTTTTCCTCCTGTGTTTAGGAAACCTCTGCCATGGCTGGTGGAGAAAGAAGAGCTGGGTGTACTTTGGGTGTCAGAATGAAGGTGCATACTCAGCTTAGAGCAGCTTCTCAGGCACATGAAATAATGTGACACAAACTCAGACAGCGAGTGCCTCGTGTTCAGTGATCCCAGACAGCCTTCTGAAAGTAAAAGGGGGTTGTGGGCTCACTCTGCCTGAAGTCCTACAATAGGTCCCACTACTTGTGTGCATGTTTGTGGGAATAATGGATGTGATATCTGGGAGGCCAAGACTAACTTTTGTGAGGCCATGCCTGAAGCCCCATCAGGGCTACTCGCACCAGTCTTGCTGACTCTCATCAGCTGCCAGTCTTTGCCATCTCCCTTCTGCTTGGCAAACCCTCCAGGCTTATATAACACCTCTCACTTGCCCATGAGCCTTGTTGGCTTTAGGAAAAAGACAGAAGGTAAAGCTCAAGAGCAAATTTCCCTGTGGATTTGGAGGAGAGAGCACAAAAAGTGAGAACAGAAACCTTCCTGGTTAAAATTGCTACTCCCACATCAGGTCTCAGTTTGCCAGGGTGCCCCTACAGGGATATTTGGTGCTCCTCACAAACAACAGTGGCAATGGATGCTGATAAATTCAAATGGCACAGCCCTGCTGCGTGTGTGTGCACAGCTGTGCCACAGGAGTGGCCGTGAACCTGTTGGGGTGTGCAGTGAGAGTCTGCCTAGTGCCCAGGAACCAGCACCAGGGGTTGCTTGGAGCACACACACTGGTTTCTCAGAAACAGCAATGCAAGTTCCACTTTCAAGCACTGTCAAGTCCCTTTTAAGGGCCTAGAAAGAATTGTGCACACACACGCTATGTTTATTAAATACACATACAGTTAAACACAAGTCAGGATGGCTCTTTTCCTTTCAGGATGGTGACCCTGTTCGAGGGAAACTGATGAAACCCTACAGGAGGGAGATCTGAGTCATGAGAGGTTCTCATGGAAACTTACTTCCTGGCCTCCTTTTTGCTGTGTACTGAGAACAGGAGATGAACTAAGGCATGGTGGAGGGAAGCTGCAATTGCATGAGCTCTATGAAGCACGATAAGCAGTTTTTATTCCTATGAAACATATGGTCTTCCAGTATCTACAGTCTTTCCTGCTTCTTCTTTACCCCCTTTGCCCTCTTTACTCCCTGTCCTACTCAGGGAGCAGCCTGTGGTCTTTGGTCACACATCCATTCAGTAACTTGCAAGGTCCCATCATTTATAATTCTTAGACACACAAGCTGCCACTTTCACATACGGAAATTCCCAAAGGTCAGAGAAGGGAAATGGTTAATTCCTTTTATTCAATGCCTAACCTCCCCCCTCATCCCCCACTTCCCACCCCCACCCTGTGTGAACAGGAAGCTTGAAAAGGAAAAGCTTTCTGAATCCAGCAGCTGGGAATGGAGGAATCCTGGAACTTAATGCTGCAGAAGCTCAGAGAAACAATAAAGGTTTCCCCACCGTCCAAAGAGCAAGTATATATATATATATAAAAAGAGTTATCTCTTCAAACAAACGCATGGGGGATGGGAGGGGTCAAAATCCCGGCAGGCAAATACTGAATTGGCAAAAGCTCTAGCAAGCATTGGGAGACCTGAGTGCATCAGAAGATCAGTAAACTGGACAAGTTGAGAAGCCTAGCCAGGTGATGCTCATAGAGGTGCGATTTACATCTTTCTCAAATAGTTTTTGCACTGCTGAGAGACATTATTCCAAAAAAAACTCTTTCAAATGCTATGTGACATGGGGCGTGGTCCTGAAGGTAGGGTGCGGGGATGTTCCTCCCTGTAAGACAAGCCCCAGAGATGGGGAATTTGGGGTGGTTGAAATCTGTGCTATCTTTGGATTTTTGCCAACCTGAGTAGGAAGATGAGAATGAGCATGATTTGCTTAGAAAGTACCAGAGTGCCTGCCAGGACTGATGGGAAGCCAGACTCGTGCCCCAAGGAGTTGACTTGCTAATTGAAAGCAGAAGCCTGTTAAAACAACTTTCCAAGACTCTGGTACTGCAGAGCACATGCCTATGCTTTTGACACTGTGGTAGAGATTCTCAGAGATCCTTATGTAGGGTGTTAGGATGCCACAGAGTTTCTATGAGTAATGTGAACAAATAATCATCTGAGAGGAAAAGATAACAAGCTCAGTCATGTATACTGCATTGAGGGTGAAAGGAGAGTGAATTAGGCATGAATAATTTGGAAAATATCCTTCCTCTTTCAGAGCATGTAGCCCCAGATCAAAGGTCTTTAGGTCTGATGGTCAAAAGGAGTCTCTAAAGTTACTCCTGTGTCCTCTCTGTGGGTGTCCACATGTACTTGCCCATATGCAAGCAGGGGCAACCTCCAAGAGAGGTATGAGACCAACATACCAACATACCATACCAACATACAGCTTTATAGGAATGAAGATGCTTTCGGTGGAGTTTCACCCAGCAAAGATGGAGTCTGCTGCTGTGACTCTGACCTGCTGCAGCATGCTGCAAACCTCGGCACCATGACCCTTAAACCAACTCAAACATGAGCAACTACAGATTTTATTTCAGAGTCTAGATTAAAGCACTCACAGATTCTGTAGACAGCCACCAGACTGATGCAAGCAGGAGCAACATAGCCTGGAAGATGTACCAAAATCAATTACTACTCATAAAGCCTTCTCTAGGCTATCTTGGATGAGCAGTGGCAATTACATGGCAACAGGAGAGGCAGGGACCTTGTATTTTATATCCCTGCTGATCCCTTGAACCATGCCAGTGCTCCATGGGGTTGTGAAGAGCTCAGGGCTCCTTGGAGGACTAAGGCACCCAGTCAGGTGCTATTCCACAAGCTGGAGGGCACAGCCCACCCAAGGGCTGCTCCCTTTTTCACAGCACTTTGCTCTTTCACCATTCAAGATCTTGGGAAAATGAGGGGTATGAAAACTACCTTTATTCAGCCTTCATGAAGCATACAGTAACAAGTAGATGCATGCAACCATTGCCATCAGTGACACTCAAATATAGTGAGCCCTTTGTACTGTGACACACAGGGTCCTGCTGCTCCCACATTTATTAAGGTCTTCCACAACTGGAGGAGGCAATGGTAAAGAAAAGAATTATCAGTGTCCTGGCTATACCATCCCTCTGCATTTGTAACCCTAAATCTCCTTCTCAGAGATGCAAAGTCATGTTTGTACTTGGCTCACAATTAAATTCATCGCAATCTTCAGATATTTCCCCTTTTGAACCTTTGGATATCCTCTCCTATTTACAAATATGTGTTACTCAAATGCTGCCACTGCTAGGATGAGATATAATGACCAGACTCCCAGACCTGCTGTGTCTCAGGGCACCTCACCCTGGACTCTCCTATGGTCTGTGCCAGACAGCCTTGGTGCCATCCCTCTCACCACTGGCAGGGTGGAAAGGGGCATTGGCAGCGCTTGCTCCCCTCCAGCATGCCCTGGCTGGGGTGGCCCCGGGGACTGTGGCCAGATGGCATAGCTTAAAGCAATCCCACCCTAGCCCCAAGGCACTGCTGGCACTGCACCAGCCCGGATCAGACCAGTGAATTCAGTGCTCTACAAGAGCTGTCAGGCTGGGAAACAGGAGCACATTTTACATGGCTGCAGAGCCCCTCAGTGCAGAAATGTCTGGAGGCTTTCTGCCCAGCACAGCCATTACACCATGTACTTGTTTCCTACAAGAGCTGTCAGGCTGGGAACGAGGAGCACATTTTACCTGGCTGCAGAGCCTCTCAGTGCAGAAATGTCTGGAGGCTTTCTGCCCAGCACAGCCATTTCCCTTGCACCAAACACTGACATGGAGCTGTGGTTGCTGGTCTGCATGCTCTCCCATCCCCTTGCCTGGTGCATTGTTTTCCCTTCCATTCACCAGCCCTGGGTCCATCCATCCATCTGGAGGGTTAGGATCCACAAATCTCTGAGGGCAGGCAGTGTCCTGCTGTGTTTAAAAGGGAAATAGTAAATGCTGCCTGAGTCACTGTTGATGTAAATAACACATCATATTTGACAACTGCTCTAAGGCAAGGCTTCATTAGTAGTATTTTGCGATCTGACTTCAGGGACTGCTTTCTGAAGTTCTCCTTTTTTTTCTTTTCTTTTTTTTTCCCCCACTGTCTTGTTTGTAACATCCCCTTTGAACTCGTGACAATAAAATTTCCTTCCCCACTGATTTAGTCCTTTTCCACTTGGCACGCATGGACATTTTCCCTGCTGTTTCTATGGAACCAAAGTCCCCATGAGTCCCTTTTGTTTACTTCCTTGCAAGTAGCCGAGCATCGTCAGTGAGGTCAGAAGGAAGGTGCATGGCTCTGGGAATAACAAGAGCGATGCTGCCAACACCAATAGGCTGTTAAATTAACCTGCTTTGACACCTCTCCCATTTTCAGGCTCTCACTTTGAAGATACCGAGGTTTTATATATTTCTACCCACCACAACACTTCCCAATTTCAGCTGGCACCTAAAATGAAAGTACCAAAGTACTGCATGAAAGTCGTAACATTTGTGCAGTAGCTGAGCCAGTGAAGATAAGGATGGTAAAACTTCAGGAACAGGTCTGATTAGCCTTGGGCTACAGGACTCCTGCTGTGCCCTCTCTGGCACAACATCGTGGCACTGGCTGGTTATACTGGATCAGCTTCTGCCTGTCCCACCAATGTCACCACTCCACAGAGGCTCATCAAGCTCAGAGACCAGGAGAACAGCTCAGACCACCTTCATGTACAGCCAGTTATTTGGTTTGTGGAAAGGGGAGATATTAAATGGAGATGTTTTTCTGAGGCAGCACTGTCCATTGCTGGAAAGGGAAAATTGGATTTTTGGGATGAGTGATTTGATCCCACTTTACAGATATTACACTTCAGAAGGATCTTCCCTCTGCAGATAGAAGGAGCTGCACAGCCAGGTGGCACCTTGGGCAAGAGCCTCAGGACTCAGCTCAGATCGAAGCTGCTTGCTGAGCCATGCCAACCACTGTACACCTGGCATAAGCTTGATCAATTTTATTGTCAGATTCATCCAGGAGACATTCCCACCTAGAAATAGTCCAAACAGAATGAATGTGAGAAAACATAATTTCAAATTACCTCTGCCACCTGAAATGATCTGTAATCCCATCTCAAACTGTGCACAGAGAAAGTGTTGAATAGTCAGGTGGGTCTCAGTAAAACAGGTGAAGGGAAATGGGGTGGTAGCAGCCTGCAGGGATGATGGTTTCTCGCCCACTGTACCACGTGGCTGCACAATAGCCCTGATTAGCACCCAGCGCCCTGCCAGGGCCTGCTGGCTGCAGGGACAGGTGACTGGCTAGCAGGGAACCCTCACATCACCTTGGCTCTTCTTACACAGCAAGGTCTTTATTAAACTTTTGAAGGGGGTTGTGCATGGTGTTTCATTGTGTCCCTGTTTGCAGTGCTGAAGAATGGAGGGTGCCTGGTTTGCAAATCTGCAAGCAGAGACAGCTGTTGTACCTGGCTAGTTTTAACCACTGCTATAGTTTTTATGATCTCCTGTTAGCTTTTAGCCTGATTTCCCTCATTCTCTTCTTCACATGCCTCAGACCTTGTCCCTACTTGCCTTAAATGCAACTAAAATGAGCCTACGCCCATGGGAGTCGAGTCCTGAACATTTAGGACAGTCTCCTTCTCTCAGATCATAAATGAGAAGTGGCTTGGCTGAAATTAATGGCCCAGATATGGAGATGCTTTAAGGAAGACGGTGACCAGTGTAAAGGTGCCTGTGCCACCTTTCCTCTGCAGTCCAAACCAGGCTGGGATGTACTCCCCAGAACAGAAATGGGTGTAGGAGCAGATGTGCTGCCACTGCCAGGCTGGGTCCCTTACCATGGAGGCAGCCTGGCACAGAGCCAGCTTGTCTCCACTGAGGACATTGCCTGGCCTTTTCAATTTGTGTTCCCATTTGAAATATGCAAACGTTTTGCAGAATATAGTGAAGAAAGCTAAATAGAAAATTTCCCTTTGGAAACATTTCTGTTTATGATCTTCCTCACCTCCAGCTCCAGTTCTCCTGTCCTTCACTCCATCCTCATTTTTTAAAGTGAAGGAAAAGAGAAATAGCATGAGAGAAAGCAGAACATCCTCCACCCTTCTGACTGCAATGTTGATAAACACTTTTCATTGAAAATCACCTTAGAAATAGACAGTTGTTTTGACAATAAAGAAAACTCTTTTTGTAATGTGTTTTACTGTTGAGACTGAATCCCTGCTGTCCAGAGAAGATATAGGTAAATTTAGAAACCCTGATGATTGCTCTTCAGCTCTGCTCCAGGGACTTTTTGGCTCCAGCCACCCAAACTCTAAAACCACAAGTGTCTGGGCAGTGTTCTTCACAGGGGCATGAGGGCAGGCATAGTACAGAAGCATTTACCTCTAGAATCTCTGGGCACGAGAAGGGATGAAGAAATAAATTCTCCATTTAAGAGAAGAGAGAGTTGGACCAACCCCTGTTACACGCACCAAAATGGTCCTAGAAGTGGAATTAGTTTCCCCATTAATAACAGTCCAGTATTTTGGCCTTAATGTTGTCAGCCTGGCTGAAAGCCGGGATGCTCAGGTATAACACATCAATAGGCTCCTCATCCTATGGTTAAGTAGCACTGAAAAACAATAATGAAAATGCAAGAAATAACACCTCTACAAAGAGATGCTGTGGCTGAGGTAGACAAAAAGGTAAGAGAGCGAGGGGGGTGGGTGGGTGGTGTGAAAGATATCTCTGAAATCTGATCTCCACCACATCTTCCATACTACACCTGTGCACAGAGACTCAGTTGGACACAAACTGCGAGGCGTCAAGTTCGTCCAGATTAACTTCAGAAAAACAGTGTTTAGTACCATAAAGATTAAAGCAGTCTGGTGATGGAAATAGGAAGCTGCCAAAGAACCGACTAATCATGTTGCTTTGTATTAGCTCTTGCAAGAATATAGCAATGAAAGACTTTTCACTTCCTGAGTTCCTCAATATACTTCCTTTTACCTAATTTCTTTGTTATGTGAATACAATTTTTGTTCCCATGAGCAAAGAGGATGCTTCATTTTGGTTTCCAAACATTATTGTGAAGGTGGGCTTATAGTTTCATCAGTGAGTACATTCAAGTCTGGTTGCTGTGGGATAGAAATTACTTCTATTTTTCTCATTACTGTCCTCAAATTACCTGCTGTGTAGGGTGGGACAGGAGGGACAACACTGGCATTATCAGGGTACCTTTGGAATATAGGGCTTATTTTTAGAAATGACATCGCTATTTGCAGACCTAAATCCAAGTGTCTTTCTTAAATTATTAAAACCAGATCCTTAAAGACAGTCAGATGTTTCATTTTAAATTAAATCAAGGGGATTATTATATACTTATGTGTCTTTTAATATGGTTGGACATAAGTCCCTCTTGAAAACAGAGCACAAACTCTGAATCTCATAGGCACATTCGCAAGCAGAAGCTGAGAAGCCTGATGCCAATCTCCGTTGTATCAGCATGAGGCCAGAGTAAGTGCAGCAAGGAGTTGGACCAGAGCTAAAGTTAAAGGGAGGAAGTCCAACAGCTTGTTTGTGTTCTCCGGAAGGCGAGCATAACTCACTAAACAAATGTCAGGAGGGGTCACATCCCGCTCTCCTAGAAGCCAGAGGGAATTAACCTGAGAAGAAACCCATGTCAGAGGTGAAATACAGGAGGCTGAGTTTTAAGAATATAAATGGACCACTGAGTGCATAAAAACAACAGAGGAAAACATCCAGGAGCTGTTGCATCGGGTTCTGCCACTTGCAAATTGTGTTACTGAGCATGCATGTCTCTTCCTTGCAGGACATGCATGCACCTCAAAGGTTGCATTTGCCAGCCTGTCTTTGCAAATGAGCTTCCCCCACAGAGCTTCTTGGAAAATATACTTTTGCTCAGAGCCCTTTCCATGGCTTTGGCTCTCCCACACATTTGCACCTGCCTGGCCATCACCTTTTCACAAACACCTCTGCACCTGCAGAGGCTTTCTTACAGCTATTGTCCCTTTGCACTGCCTCAAGGGGAGCAGGGTGGCAGCCATCCGTGGTTATAGCTGGGGCAGTCGGGCTGTTGTGCAAGCACACACACACACACGATGCTCAGCAGGGAAGGCAGCAGCAGGGCTGAGGGAGAAATCCATTTTACACGCCACACCACATCACAGGCAGGAGTATTTCAGTGTGAGGAATCAGGACATCACTGTCACCCCCACAGCCATTTTCCCTCACAAGGATCTGCAGAGGACAAGATCAAACTATTACACCTATTTCTTTTTGTCCACCACAGCTGAAGGAGAAATAGCTCATGGAAGAGTCCCAAGTTCCCTCCAGGGCATTGTCTGGTTGGTGCTGCATGTGGGTGGAGCTGCAGCTGGAGATAGAACATGGGAAATGCAGACAAGGTGACTGGTGTGGGCAGCACAGGTGAGTGAGGACGGAGAACTAGGACTGATCTTGGGCCTCTGCTCTCCTGCTGGCTTCTCTGTAGGACTCGTTTTGTGTTGTTGCATTGATAGGTGGGGAGAGGGGTGGTTCCCCAGAGGCTATAGTGTAAAGGGTGGGTATTGAAGAGAGGTGATCTGTTTTCTGATTATCTTTAATCCAGTTCAGCTCTAAGTTTCCAGCTGACCTGTTCGTCTCCTGCATCATACCTAGGGGCATTGCTGTGGTAGTGATTTGGATTGGCTTGTTAATTCTACAGAAAACCACTTTACTAAAAAAGAAAAGAAAAAAAATTCTATTGGTTCTTTCTGTAGCCTCTAGGATCACAACTTCCAGTGCAAGGGAGGTGCCAGGAACGCATAGGCAGGAGCAGGCAGGAAAAGCAGGACCACCCTTTCACCAGCAGCCCATGGTCAGATCAGATTAAGCCTAAATGGGAAACTGCACCCTGAGGGTCAACAGATATTATTCCTGGTCATTGTGCAGCCCTGTTGTCCCCATTGTTCATGTCTATTTTGCATGGGTGTAACCCTCCTGGTATGAGCACAGTTACTTGTGCAACATCTGTACAGGTCTTGGAGAGAAGCTGAGGTTCACTGATTTAAAAGCACATCATCCTCCCAAGGTCTGAGCATTACCTCTGAATTATACAGAGGATCAGCCACAAACAGGGTCAACATGATCTATCTGAATTAAGCCATCCAGAAGAAAAAAACTTTCTAAAAATCACCACACCTCCCAATAAATAAAAGGATAAGTTTAGAAGAAGGAAAGGTTCTGAGCATTGGTAAGGAAACAACATCTCACTGGGTAAAATAATCAGAAATATCCTTCAGCAAATTGCAGCACCTGCGCTTTATCAACAGATGGTGTTATTCAGGTCATGATGAACTATCAATCCTGTACATAAGATCAAAAAAGTGAACCATCAGTATGAACTGAGAAACCCTGTCTGTCCTCAGTTCTGGCTCGCAGTACAGGTAATGATTTATTTTCATTTCTGTGTATTTCATATCCACCTGGTCAATATTCCTGAGAATCAAAACCTGAAGAGGAATTTCAATAATAAAGAAGTCAGACAACAGAGTAGGGGTTAGGGCCCCCCTTACTTATCAATCCCAGGGTGTTTGCTGGTGGAAGGGAGGTGCTGATAACCTGGACAGATATTCAGGCTTCCGTTTGTTTTGCTGCCCCACTTAATCCTCACTGTGGCTGAAGCCAGCAATGCTTCAGTTAGATTAATGAGCTGAGCTAAAACAAACGCGCCAGCTTCAAGTGCACCTCTCCTGTTTAACACTGTGAGCTCCACTACCAACAACAGCAAAGTTCAGATACAGCTTGCCATTAGGAAACCCTCTTTATTCCCCTTTTGGTTTTCCTGCAGCGATTAAGGAGAGGCTGTGACCTGAAGCCCTGGTGATGTCTCCCCTTAGGCTGGGCAGAGAAGAGGCTGAGCTCATTCAGCTTTTTGCCTGCTGCTGCCACCACAGTCTCTGTTCCCACCCAAGGTGGGGCTGGGAAATGAACAGCAGCTCAGCTGGCTTCAGGAAGAAATGTCAGGAGATACCCAGGTCAGAAAACATCATCTTGTCCTTGGAGGTTTACCATTAAGTGAAAACATTTCTTCAGGGTTTTTATTTTGAAGTAGCCATGGCTGTACATTCATGATAATAGATTTTCTCAGCATTTTGTTTATTGTATATTAAGGGGGCTAAATGTCTCCCTTCCTTTGTACCTCAGAGATTTTGCTGAGATATTTTAGGAAACCACAGCATTGAAGCTTCATGAAGAAGAAAGCTGAATTACAACTGTAAGAAGAAGGGATGTGAGTAAAGGCTGTGAGTAAACAAAAAGCCATTTTTAAGAGAGACTAAAAAAAATTCAACGCAAGGAAGAAAGAGGGAAAGAAGAGGAAGGAAAGGAACTTCCGTCCTGCCAAGTGCACATGCCAGCCCCCCATTCTCTGAAAAACATAACTTCTCATCAAAGCAAAAATGACAGGCTCATGACTGAGCTAAAATGAAGACTTCCACTTCTGAGACAGGACTCTGAAAAATGCAAGTCAACTGCTTTTCATGGGGCTGAAGAGAGACTGACTGCAACCCAGGAGTCAGATAAACAGGTGGAGAGCACAGAAGAGGCAACTGTAATAGTTGGAGAGCCTCTATTTAATTTTGACTATAAAAAGGATTATCCCAGCTTGGCAAGATTGCTGTGATGCTACAGAAATTTTTTCTCATTTTTGAAAGTACATGAGAAGGGAGCACAGTTCCTTTCCTCTGTAAATAGGTCATTATCTGTGGCAAAGTACTGCCAGGTGCTCTGTTACTGCAATCTTCTTGCCTAAAGTGAGGGACCCAAATCCACAAATCCAAGAGAACAGAAATTGGCTTCTGTCACAGTGAGTGTTTCACCTACACTCAGAGTGGGAATTTCAAATTGTGCTGCATACAATTTCCATGCATGTGCTGTGAGCATGCTCTATCTGCCCATATCCATGTTGGAGAGGAGACTTACCTGTGCCAGGGTCACCTTTGTGTGGTGCCCACAGGATGTGTGTCTCATCAAGAAATGCCTGGAGCCAAAACACTGGCTCCTGGGCTGCCTTTCAGCTACCTGATGAGGCTGCAAAGGGGCTGAGGAAGGAAACAGAGGGAAGGGAAGCAGCCCAGACTCCTTGTAACCCAGAGACAGGAAGGTATCAGTAGCAGGAGCTTAACTAGAGCTCCTTCAGAGCCCATTTAGGCCATGACAGCAGATGGGACTGTGTCAGCTGCAGCTGGACGTGGGAAGTGTTATGCTGCCCACATAGCTTGTTAGCAGTAGCCCATGAGCCACTGTGGTGGAACATTTCTGCCTACTCCTCATGGTGCTTGCTCCCCCAGATCTCACCCCTCCTGGATCCACTGGGTCTGCATTACCTGCAGCATGCAGATTTGAGAAGTTCAGCTGTAAGGGAGTCACAGAAATGAGAAGTTGGGAAAGCATCACAGTCTTTCACCAGCAGGGAAATCCCAGGAGTTTTGAAAAGAGCAAGAAGAAATCTTCTGACATCTCGTGAGTTCTTTCCTCCCTCATAAATTCTTTGCTTGTAAACTTCTCCAAAACTGTGAGAATCTGTGAGTCTGCCTTCTGTTAGAGCAGTAAAGGAAACTTGGGGGAATTTCCCCTGTCATGCTGAAACTCAGGGACAATTTAGTGTGTTATGATTTGGCAAATGTCACTGTAAGAAAAGAGCTCCTCTTTGCAGATGAGCGTCAACTCATTGCAATTCCACTACAGCCAGAAGTATCTGGAAGAAACTGAAATGTGAGGCAGGCCAAAATTTTCCTACAAATGGAGCACCAGGATTGTTGGACAGTATCTCTTATTTGCTCTGGTGTAAATCAAAATATGTATTTATTGCAGATAGCATAAGGAGCCAACATGGAGGAAGACCAAAGCCTGGATGTAACTAACACCAGAAGCTGCATTTACGTCAGAAAAGGGTGTCTTTGCCTGGATATTGTGTTCAGGGTTTTCTGTATCTCTAAGGTTTTATTTCCTTTTCCTAATCATAAAAATTTAAAGAAATGTGATTAACATAAAGATAAGAGGCAAGTAAGCAGTGCCCTGACTGAGCTGAGAGGGTTGGCACTGAATACTTGCCAGCTCTGAAACTCCTTCCCCTTCCTCCTCCATGACAGAGGATCTTTAGGGCAGCAGTGGAATGCAGTGCTGTAAGTGCTGCCCTGGGCTCTGTAGTTCACTGACCCCTGGGATACTGCCAAAAAAGACTGTTCTCTGAGACCCAGCGGTTTTCTGAACCTTGTTTTGTTCTTGAACAGCACTGTGAATACTTGAAGCAACTCAGTTGAAGGCAGCTGAGCTAAACCTGGCCTGGGTGCCTGACAGCAAGGCTTGAAGCCCATCCTTCACCATGGCAGGGTGCAACAGCTCTCTTCTGTTGCAACAGTGCCAGCATTTCTGCACAACCGGGTTATGGGGCTTTTGCTCGATTGCACCTTCTGCTGACTGAAGCAAGAGGGCTTTGAGGTGCAGCAGCCCTACTCAGAACTGGCAGGAGGCCGGATACAGGTCAGTGTATGTGGCTGCATCCAGCTCAAGACCAGTCAGAGCACAGGTAAAAAGCGAGTCCAAGAGAGTCCACCACACCTGCTGCTATAGGAACACTCAGTTCAGTTCTCAGTTCTCACAGCCCAGGAGGCAACACAGCCCCTGGGCACAGCAGAGGGTAGCAGCCAGCAATTCCAGGTCCGGGGCAACCACTACAGACCAGCACATCATAGCCCCCAAAACCAAGAACTGATGACTGTGTTGATCTTCCATGGTAGAAAAGACAGCTTCCAGGAAAACAGAAGACCAGAGAAGTAGCCACTTAAATCAGTGTATCTACTCACGAGAGTCTGACTCTTAGTTCTAGAGAAGCGCAGCTGTGTTATTTTACTACCATAGCTAGAAGATTATTTATATGTGCACAGTACAATTTTTAACTCACATTTTAGGCATCTGTGTTTACTCTGCTGGAAGCAGGTCAAGCTAGGAAGTGTTCTCGTTCATGCTGACACGTACAGAAAGCTGTTCCCTGCTTCTGCTGAGAGCGTCTGAAAAGAAAATACAATAGTTTGGAAATAACTCTTGAAGGGAGCACTCCATCTTGGTTCTTCATATTAGAGAAGGAGGGAGGAGCACAGGGAAAGGTAAGGCATATTGGCACATAGAATTTGGACTGGAAATAAACGGTGATGAATGGAGACACCACATAAGGGAACTGCAATGTGGCCTTCAAATAAATATTTCAGTCTTTTGCATGTTTAAAGAGCTTTCTTTCTTGCCCTTATTCTTGGGGTCAGAAGCAGTTGAGGGAGAGAGTCCTCTTCAATGAAACTTGGTATATCCATTTCCATACCCATCCCAGGACATAAACACCTTGTTTTTAAAAATCATCTCTTGTGTGGGAGGCATTTCCCTCCACCTTCATCACAAGTGAGGAAAAGACAGGTGGTGTCATGGCATAACCCTGCACAGCCTCGGGATGGCAGCAAGGTGAATGCAAACCCAGAACAGACCAGAATGGGAAATGAGATGGGAGTGAGTCCAGGACCCAGCCAGAACCTTGTGGGATGCTGATACTAACATCTGAAGTAACCTGTATCTACATCACACCAAACTCCAAGGTGCCAAAGGCAGCCATTGCTGCACAGATGTCAATGTATTTGCATCAGCCACTTCAAGCTACAAGGCAAGGAGACCTCTGGCACCCCTTGGTGTGGTTCTCAGGTGTACTTGAAAAACACTGTGCATGCCTGGGGAGTTTCCCACCAAACAGCCTGCAAATGAGCAGTCCCTGTACTGTGCAGGTGGGACTGAACCCCTCTGCTGGGACCCTCTGGGTCATGCTGGCACTCAGCAAATGTCTGGTACAGTCTTCCCAATGGGCTCAGCATCCTTCTTGCAGAGCCAGCAGTGGTCAGGACATGAAGACATGGAAGCCTCTCTCTGAAGTCTTGTTTCTAGGCTACGTCTCGCTGAACTCCTTCCACTGAACTTATTAAATGCTGATTTACGGGAATGGTATTTGTTTACACATTGTTATTGTTGTTAGGAATTGGACAGGATGACAAAAGGTCTCTGCAGCAGCTCAGTCACAGAAATGATTTCAGGGACTCAAAGATAATGGCACCACAAAAGAGTCTTCCCATGCCCAGGGTGCTGGTATCAGCTGAGGAGAGCTGACAGCAATATATCCACCTCACCACAACCACTTTGTGCTGCTCTGCAGATAAGAGCTCCCACCAGCCCTTCACACATCTACATGTTACACTTTGCTGTGGTTTTCACTAAGAAAAATGGCCATCAGGAATACTGCTCTTCACTCCAGGTAAACTCCCATCTTTCAGAGATTTCTGAGGTCCCCAGCAGAGATTAGAACTGGGGCTGTACCCTGATGTTAATGATTCACACACCTCTGTCCCCAGCACTCCACAACAAAGATGTCACTGCCATCCTAGGAACTTGACATTCATCTGTCTGTGCTGAGGAGAGTCATGAGCTCCTGGGCAGTCAGCTTAGGACTGAAGTAATGTAAGAGCAAGAAGGTGCTGAAGATGTTTTAATTTAATTTGTCCTACTTGACAAAGTCAAGATGGATGCAAGTCCAGGCAAATCTGGAAAGCAGGCACAGCAGCTGTGCCTGCTGAACATTTCTAGATTATGTGGACAGGAACCTCTATTGGCATGCAGGAATAATAGTGGTAGATAATTAGCAGAATAGTAGTTGTGTTAGTAGTGAATTACAGCACAATTTCCTTAGCTCTCCTACAGACATATGCCTCCATCTATTCAGCTCTATTATCACGTCCTGACAAGGGGAAACCCTGCTTTCCCAGCTCACTGTTTAAATCATTAAATGTTTAATCCCTAAAGGTGTCAGCCTATGTTTAAACTTCTTTGGAGAGGGAAGAAGGACACAAGAAAGTCTATAGCTGATTTGAAGTGTTTGTGGGTCAGACTGCAAATAGATAATTCCATATGGTATAGAAAGATGACCCTCTCTTTTTGATCTGGCTGACCCATTAGCTTTGTAGCATTCCCCATGCATGCAAGCATATTCACTGCCTAAGTAAAATTATGCTGCCTCTTGGTCTGCCCATTTAAACCCATCAATCCTCTCTGCAACCCAATGCCCAGGATACGGGATGAAAACAATTTTTCCCCTAAGCCAGCACAATACATGACTCCAGCAGATAACCTTGCTTTGCCCTGAATGTCCTGACTTTGCCTGTCCATTCCATTAATTTATTGCAAAAATCACAAGCAAGAATATATAAGGTGAGGATCCAGTTATCTGCATGAGAACACAATATTGAAATGAGCAAAAAATACCAGATTCTAGACAAGAAAAATCTCTCCTTTGCCCCATCACCTAAATGAAAATACTTCCCATAAACAATATAGAGAGTTGTCTGTTGTGTAAATGTCAACTGCACTAAAGGGACTCAGTGATTTCACTGCAACTTTCTCCAGCCTTTTGGCCAAAACCAGAAAGCTAAAATGTTATAAGCCAAGATCAAAATGGAGCTTCAATGCCTAGCATTCTCCAAATACCTCCTTGCTTTTCCCCCATAACCCAACAGCTTTGTATAAGGAGGATCCTGAAGAGCATCAATGAAAGCACCATACAGAAGGGATCAAAGACTTTCCAATAGGACCCTGCAAGCCCTGGGGAAATTATCTTCTTTATTAACATGGCAGTTGCACCAGCTTCTACCTCTCATAATTAGCTCTGGAGAGCAGTGGCACAGTCAGGAGCCAGGATACCTGCAGGGCTGAGGAGAAGGCTGGCATTTGCCTAAAACCTAGAGAAGTATCAAGAGGGACTTGTTTTGGATGTAGAAGGTTCCCTGGCTGGTTCCCTGAGCTGTGGGGATCTTTTATCTGAGGTTCTATAGCTCTGCATTCACATGTCTAATCTGGAGGAATTACTGGCCATTCTCCTTCCCACGTGCCTGTTTGAGTTATGCCAAATTTCTCCTCTCACTCAAAGCAGTGCCTCCTTTAGGAAGCATCATGTCATGGGAATGGCTTGTTGCTCAGGCAGCTCCAAAGGCAGGTTCTTGGTCATAGTGACCCTGGCAGCTCCCTCAGCTACTCTCCCTTTTCCAGTTTGAAGAGTGTCTCTGTTCTCCACTTTGCATCTTTCCAGCCACACCATATGTATAATCTCCTCTTCCAGCCACACATCTGAGATTCCTGCACAGTCATGAGTGTCTGTAGATGTTCCTCCCTATTTCTTACTCAAAACTGAACCCTCTTCAGTCCTTCAGGCTGCTTGAAACCTTTTCCCTTTTTGATTCAGGGAGGGAGAAAATCCCTCCAAGAGGCAACAGACAAAACCTTTCTCTGCACTGGCAGAACACTATCTAGGGATGTTACGCTACTCATAAACTATTTAATTTTATGAAAAAGCAGTATTTTTAATCCTCAGAATCTTTAGGTTCTTTACTCAGAATTAGTTTGTCACTATTTATGATACCTGGGGTGAACTTTAGCATGTAGATAAAATTCAGGTCTTCCATAGAAGACACACATCTTCAGTAAAGTGGGAAAACCAACAAAGAACATATGGTTCATTTTGGAAAAGAAAATAAATTACAAACTTAACTGAGGGTTAAATTTAAAAAACAATTCTAATGCTGTCATCCCAGTGCTGGTCTTTCTCCTGATGACAGACTAGTCTAAGAGAAATGCCAGGTCAAAACCTGCCACTTTATTATTTCCTATCTAAATGCTGAATCATGGTTTTTCAACTGTAGAGGAAAAATTCCTAAAAATTTTGGTAGGAAAGCATCAGAATCTCGAGAAACCCATTTGTTTATGCCCTTTCCAGGGTCCATCTGGGTTACACAGGAAGCAATTTTTCTTGAGGGATCCCTTCCCCATCTTAGCCAACCAGGACAATTGGGAGCAGGACTGCCTGTCCAGGCAACCAGCTGGCAGCTCAGCTCAGATTTTTATGTGCTTCTTCCAAGCAACATTTTGCACCTGGGAAATTTTGCACCTGAAAACTTGAGGGCTGTCTTAAAAATTAAAAGGTAGATTTAGGAAAAAGACCCAGAAGAGCACACTGAAATTTCTACATACGGCAAATCTAGATGCTTCTCTGCACCTTCACATGAGCCCAGATGCAGTGCTTCACTTGTATATTTACCTGTTTATCCAATTTTCTTTCAATGCATTGGATTCTAGTTCACGATGATTCTGTGATGTTTTCCATGTGTATCACCAGAAACCTAGCAGATTGAAATTATCATCTCTCAGCCTGATAACTTGACAGCTGGTTTCTGAAAGTGAAACTGGCACAGAGAGAAAATGTCAGTGGCTTTAGGCACAGTTCAAGTGACTGTTCATCCTTTACACACACAGAGTCCAGTTAATTCTCACAGAGACGTGCTTTCTCTTGTTTCTTCTCAAGAGTAAGGACATATGGTCAATAGAACAACTGCTTTATCAAATGCAAACAAATTCAGCTCTTGGTCTCCTTCTAATCATTAATACAGTGTTTATCCATCCCATGTTGCAAGAGCATAATATGTTCCAAATGGGAGTTCTTGAGAAAAAAAAGGGCTTCATTGCCAACCCTTCCCCCTCCTCATGGTGAATTCTTTTGTTAAGAGCTTCAGGAACTGGAATTTCTCTAAGCAATGCCCTATCAACACAATCTAACTCTCCCACCACCCCCTACCCCACACACACATTTTGATTAAAGTTACAGAAATCATGTGTTGCACAATGCAAAGACACTTGACTTCTCTCCTTTATAGTATGTGCAGAGGAAAACCCCTCTCTTGTTTCCCCTCATTTCAATTTGAGCCTTACACATTCTGGTAAATAAATCCAGCATTCACACTGGAGAGGAACATCAAACGTCTTCAAATAATACATATTTTTCTTAATAAGTTTGTACGAAAAAGGTCAATGAATGGTTTTTATCTTCTAGGACTTGAGGGACTGTTTGTTACTTAATGTTTATTGAGTAATACCACATTTTCTATTCCTGGAATCTTCCCATTCTTGCAATGCTTTTCTTACTTTGAGGGTATGTGCCGTATTTCCTTAAATCTCTATTGGGCAGCCAGGCAGGAGAGACACTGCAGGGTGGAAAACAGAGGGTTATGAAAAATGAAGCTTCAAGGTTGAAGCACCTGAGCAACACAGAAACAGGGCATAAGACCACAGTTTTCCTCCTTCTAGTGGAAGACCAAATTTGGTTAGACAAGATTGACTTTTTGCCATTCTTTTCTTTTACCTCATGATATGTGCTCCAAGCAGAGGAGATGGGAGAGAGGAGTTGCCACGGGTCAGCTTTGCCCAAGGTTTCATCTTTGCTAAACCATGAAATGGCCTGAGGGTGAAAAACATTCTTCACAGTTTAACCTGCAGACTGCTGAAAGGTTCGACCCAATACTTGTGTTCGAGAGGGAATGAAACAAAATACAGAGAAACCTAGGAAACTGTGTGAGTCACACAGTCTCATCTTCTACTTGTAGCACCAAGCGCAGAATGATTTTCAAAATTTACATAAATCATTTGCTTCTGCCTGGAAGGGAGATAGGAATTACTACAATGTTGCTCTTAAAAAAACCAAAAAACCAAGAATGATTAATGATCCTTTTGCTATTGCAGAGAGGAATGTAATCTATGAATAACACTGCAGTTCCCCAGATTGCTCAAATGAAGTGGACTGTTATGATTATTCTTGAAAATGTAATCTTTATTCCAGATTTAGATTCCTAAATCTCCAGCTAGCAGAGTGTATTAGTCTTGTTGACTAAATGAAAAAAAATTCAATTATATCAAATAGCTCCTTTTGATCTAGATTTTTATAAGCAAAGACAAAATCCCTTTTAAGTTTCTTCAAGGAGCATAATAGTTGTTAAACTGAAAAATGAGGTTTTCATATTGCAGACCTTTTATTCTTCTAGATCTTATCTAGCACATCTGTCATTTTTCAGTCTCCTTCAACATCTCCAAGGATGGCTAACAAAGCCAGACCCAATAAGCCATTGTGGGTCTCACCAGAGAAGTGCATCCTCTCAGTGACCTCCTGATTCACCCTGATTTCCCCTTTTGCACAGCATGAGAACAGTACTGGCCTTTTTTTTTTTTTTTGCCAATTTGCCATATTAAGTCATCATACCCAGAAGTTAATCTATAAGTATTCCCATTTCTTTCACAGATTACCATGTTTCAGGGTGTTATTCTCACGAAAATGATGAATTCAATAGGCAGTGAGGTAGCAGAAATGAAGACCATAAAATAAACTTTAATCTCGGTCACTGAAGGAATCCACTGACTAAAGCAAAGAGTTACAGAGTGAACAAAGGAAATACCAGGTGAATCCCTGCTTCCACTAATCTTGTCCAAAAGCAGCAGTCAAGAACATGCTAGGAGTCCCAGTCTCAAATCTTACCCTCAGATTTATCATGCAATTTTAGAATTTAAAATTACTATGATCTATTTAGATCTCCCTAAAATTAATGTACTTCATGCAGGGTTTGGAAAAACAACCTGGTTGCACCCAAAGGTTTCAGGAGCCAAGGGAACAGACAACTAAGCCATCCTCCCAATAGGCTTAGAGAAATGGGTAATTGGGTGGGGCTTGCCAAAAGGTGAACCCTGAGAGGCAGTAGGGGAGAAGTGTCATCTCTGAACAGCACGAAACCACCTCTTTTCTCCAAGGAATGATGCAGCTCTCTACAGCTGTGGTCTCTGTTGCACTTGCTGTAAAAAGGACCAAGACACCGTTCAACTTCTGCAGACATAAAGAGACTCACACAAAAGCACAATTTTTCTCTTGCAGATGATGCAGACTTAGGTTCCCTGCATGCATCTCTCTGTCCTCAACAGCCAGTCCAGCACAAGGATGAAGTTCTCAGTGCTGGCATCTATGTCTGACAGGCAGTGGATGATGCTGGTAATCACAGAATCATGGTGCTGAGAAGCGTGAAAACATTGACAGTTTAAAGCATATTCATTTAAAGACCAGATTCACTCTGCATCCACACTGTAAATTCACTGTGCTGGGAGAAGGAGCACTCTAGCCCCCAGACCAGCAGGAGATGCTCCAGCTCACGCATCACTCAGAGAAGAAGCCATGGAACCCATGGAGCCAACACACCATGGCTTGTCCTGCTCTCACACCCCTCCACCTCCTGCTGCAGCCATAGACCCAGTGGCTCTCTACCCACATGTTTCCAGCCACCTTCACATCCCCAGTGCAACCCACCTGGGGACTTGAGGAAGCCAGGGTGATGCTGCCGGATGCCCGGGGAAATCTGGAGAGCTGGCGCTGCGTCCCCAAGCTGATGGGTGCTGCGGTAGTCATTTCACTAGATGGAGCTAGTGGATGGGTGCTGACAAATCTGTCCTCCCTCCTGGAGATGCCCCCCAGCCAGTACCTCATGGAGAGGGAGGGAATGTGATCACATGCAGAGCCCTTGGCTCCTCAGGGCTCATCTGTGGAAAGGAGAGCTTTTGTTAAGTTTGGAGGAGAGGACGTTTCCATGACTAATGTTTTGGCTAATGCAAATTCAGAAGAATATGTGAATGAAGTGTTCACAGAAGTACTGGAGGCAATGGGTTCAAATGAAACTGGGGGAAAAATAGCACTGCTGCAAAGCCAGCTGCCTTTGGTACAGGAGGAGCCAGACAGAGGAAGAACCAAAACAGTCCTGGAAACACTGCTGCCCACAAACGTCCCAGTAGTGATGAGGTAAAGCTCTAGAATAAATTTCCATTGTCTTCCAACAGCAAAGTAAACATTTTGGGGATTGCTCAACATGAGCTCTGCATGGACAGGGAGAGAGTGGAGGTGCAGTACAGGCCTGTAACAATGCATCTGGTGTCTCCAGAGATTGCACCCAAGTTCAGCCACATTTAGACCTGTTGCATCAGAAGGTGCAGACGTGGTGGACCCACAGGCCATTTCCATCCAAGGGTCAAAACAGTGTCATGTGAGGCAGCCTGGTTAAACACCCCAGTGCCACCCAGAGTACACATCCCATACCTTCTCCCCTTAGTGCTTCTTGTCCCAACCATCCCTATTCAGCACCTCCCACTCAGGTGTCCCTCCCTGTTCTGGAAGCTTGTTCCCTGCATCCCATCTTCCTGCTCCCACTGCTGGCTCAACACCCTCTTCTTCATGCTGGTGCTGCAGCTGCTGCTCCAAATCACTCACCAGCTTGGACACTTCCATATTGCTATCACCACCTCTGATGTAGATGCAAACCTCTGAGTCGTGCTGAGGTTTCAGCCCTACTGCTTTTTTAGTAATTTGATGAGTGCCAGACTTTGCACACATTTTCACAGCTTCTGTTCATTATTTCATAACCTCACTAATGCAGCCATGGTCTGCTTTGAAAATTGATACTGATCTTTGTTAAAGTCTATTTGCGAAGGTAAAAATGGAAGCCAATAGATATGACTTAACAGAAAACCAGGTGAAAACCTGCAACATGAATCAGAAAGGTGAAACCAGTAATCAGCTTGAATAAGTCCCAAGAAATCTGTTCTGAACATTTTCTGACTCATTTGTTGCTGTGACCTCTCTACATATTTTTTGATGATTTATCAGGAAAAGTTAAAGTTGGTCAGGGAGTGTAAGTCAGTGACTAGTTATGAATTTAAGCATCAACCCATTGCTGAGCATGAAAGGCTAGCAAGTACTCCTGGGACTGTTTTGTCTCAGATATTCAAACACCATTGTGGAGTTTCTGAAACAAGTCGGCATTTTATCGAGGACATGTGATATGTTGGGTGTTTGCCAGACTTCAGTGAAATGCACATTCAGCTTCGATCTTTTTTTAACAGATTTTTGTTTGTTTGTTTGTTTTGTTTTCAAGTACACGCCTCAGAAAGACAAAGTGGGTGGGTAGCTGCGGGCAGAAGGGTGCTGTTCCTGCTCCAAACTGCAGTGGCAGCTTCATTCTCCATTTTGGCTTCCCTCTGTCCAGGGTCATCTGAGCTTCTTCTGCATCACAGGTCCACAGAGGAAAACCAAGTCTCTCTTTGGCACATTATCTTGGAAGTGGTGGAGTTTGGCTGTAGATGCTGGTGGCTCTTATTCACGTGCAACTTGCAAATACCGAACTTGACTGTCACTACTGATGGCTCTTTGCCTTATCTACAAAGCAAACTCAGGTCTGGCAACATCTAAGTGAAGTGAAGGTGTCTACCTTCAGCAAGGGGTCTAAATACAATCTGGTGTGGTTGCTAAGCTCAGCTTGCTAAGCCTGCATATTCCTGATGGGCTTACCATCCCTGGTTTCCATCACAGAGGCATTACCACACCACTAAGCATTATGCAGTACTGATGTGTTCCTAGAAAGAATTTCCTGGAGGTTTGAGTCCGGAGGGTACATCCCCAGCCTGTCTGATGTGTCTATGCATCCCATTCATCCCCCACAGAAAGATGATAGTGCAGCCACAGGGGGTCAGGAAGCATGGGGTGATGAATCTTCTGTGCCTCTTACACTTCCCCAAGCTGTGACATGAGAGCCAATACTTTTTCAAATGGCCATCAGCACCTGCAGACAGCCACAGCCCTGAATAGTGGGTACAGTCCAGCAGCCAGAAGCACCTGTGGCAGTGCTGGGCGCCCACCATCCCACTCTGGCATTGCATCCCCAGCATCCTGCAGGGATACAACAATAGCCGAGCCCCTGGTGGCTGCTGAGGGAAGGCGGGGGCTGGAGCAGGTGACACGCTTCACACTCCACGCTCCACTGCCAGACGCTGGCAGACCCACTTCAGGCTGTCCCTTTCCACGTGTCCCCTGTCCCTTTCTTGCCCGCGGGACAGCGTGATGGCATTGTCCCCTGAGCCCAGGCCTGTCGCTATTAGTCCCCTGGCATATGGAAGCTGCAATGTCCCAGGGCGCCACTGCCTGCATTGCAAGGCTTCCCTTGTGGCACTCCTGCATTCAGCCTGGCCCACACCACCATTGCAGGGGGATTTTTACAAAGGGGAGAATGCTTCCTTTCAGCAGTCTGGGGTCAGCGCAGGGCTGCGTCACTCACAGAGGTCAATCATTAGGATGCTCAGAGATGGCTGGGATGCTTGGGAAGGGCACAGCACTCTCCACCCCCCTGCTTCTCCCAGCGCTGTGCATTGTCACGATGATAAATGAGAGAGTGAGGTGGGGAAGCTCTTGACTGCGCGTGGCCTGAACCCCTGGGGGTTCACAAGCTACTGCAAAGCAGCAGCTGATAAAATGGTAACTAATTCAATTAGTGAAATTTAATTTAGGTGGGGAGCGGATGGTGGCTTTGCCAAGACCATATGGGAAACCAGTGGTGCTTCCATATAGAAGAACTTAATTTAAACAATGAACTCATGGGTCTTCATAACCCAGTGGCCGAAGAGCCCCCAGGAAGCCCTGGAAGGAGTTGTACTGATTAACCAGACAAAAGCCTGGTGAGTCTGGGCCAGGAGGGAGGAGTCAAGTGGGAGCGAGTAGCAAAAATGATCCACGTTCGGGTCATGAACGTGGCTGAGTTGAAAGAAATCCCTCCCAGCATCAGAAAATAGTGTTTATCTCCTCACATATCCCCTGCCTGCTTCCTCCAAGCAACGTGATCCACGACTGAAGCCCTGCAGCCCAGCGGGAGACGGCGGGAGGCTCGGACGTGCGAGGTGAGAAGGAAGAGCTGGATACGTGCTCCTCATCAGTGGGGAAACAGCTCCACGGAGAAATGCCAAACTTCTACAAATACTAATTAGAGTAAAAGGCTTCCTGTCCATCGTGGCCCTGTGCTGCTGCGCTCCCTCTGAGCACCTGCCTTCAGAGCGCCTGACCTTTCAGGGTGGGAAGGCTGGCTGATGTAGTGAGAGGAAAAGGGGGAGACTTGTATCACAGGCATTTTTGGGAAGAGAAGGGAATGGCAGAGCCAGGGGTGAAGAACTGGCAGTCGGAAAAACTGGGGTGGGGAGAGACTCCCTGTCTGCTCTAGGGGAATCGCACTGCAAAATCAATAGATCATAGCAAACCACCTTTCTAACTGGAAAAGGATGCAAAAAAATAAAAGGGGTTTTTGGTTTTGGCATTGAGCCCCTGAAAAGTTTGGAAAGAGTATTGTGATAGAGTCCTGCTAGTGAGCACTTTCTCAACACTGAAACTGCAGATGTAAAGCTTCATGGAAACCAATTTCTAAGTTTGAAAACCTGGGAAGTCCTGCTCAAAAGGCTGGCCTGTTTCTCCAGTTAGGAAATAGAAACATCACCACGTGATGAAAACAGCCAAGCACCACAAACAGACAACTTAAGTAGCAGGTATCAGACATATTGAGAGAAAATACTTATAAAGAAATGCACAAGTAGTTGCCCGTGACTGTATCCAAAGCATTGATGCCTTTTGGGAGCAATTTAGGCTCAGCAGAAGGCTGAGAAAACTTCAAGAGAAATTCCAGCTTCGTTCCTACAGCAGCCTAGGTTCATATGGAGAAAGCCCACCCTGATGCAGTACCCGTGCACCAAACAGACCTGCTCCAGCATATGGCTGACACCCAGTGGGACAAGACCAAAGCAAGGCAGGAGGATCTGCACACCTCCAGGCCAGCAATGAGAGGGTGCTCTGCCACTGCTTGGACAGGGAGGGATCCGAGTTCTCTCCCTGGATGAAATGTGAGCCTGAGAAGGAAGCTTTTTACAGCTGAAAAGAGGATCTTTTCAGGATCTTCAATCTTTGTTGTCCAGTTTTGTCTGTGGAAAGTTAAGAAGCAAAGACATCTGGGTCTGCCTGGTAAACTGTGAGACAATATAAGTGGGCTTGGGTAATAACCACAAATCATGCATTCAGCAGTAATCCTGGCTCTCTGCACTCACTCACTCACTCACTCACTCACTCACTCACTCACTAACATTGAGCTGTTCTCTTTGTGGGTTGCTGTTTGAACACGAGTCAAGACAATTTTTTTACAAAGACATAGACATTGAGAATGTTTTCATAGGTTTAGGGTTTTTTTCCTGAAAGGGAGAGTTAGAAAACATAGAAATTTCTGCAAACCCTAAATAGGCTTTTTCACTATTTACTATTTTGCTGTTTACTCCAAAAATAGCCAAAGTGAACAGCTCTGCAGCTCTGCTGGGTCCCAGAGGGAGCTTGGCAGACAGGAAAGGATAAACCGCCCTTGGTGCTCACAGTACACTTGGCCTCCAGAGGCTCCACCGTGTGCAAAAAACATCTTTCTTTTGTACTATTTAAGCACTTCCCTCTGCCACCCCGTGTAGCTTCCCAGGGATATTTTCTCCCATGTGTCACTGAGCTGCAATGAGCCAGTGCCCAGAGGAAATCAGTTGCACATCCCACACACCACTGCAGCTCAAGTGGGGCAAAGACTGTCACTACCCATGCTGAGATATTCCTGCAGGAAAAGGTAAGGCTCAACAGAAAGGTGAGGAAAGAGATCAAAGAGAGGTGCAAAGGGTGGAGAAGGCACTTGTTTGCTTTCCCATTCCCCATCTCCTCATTTGCAGAGAACTCAAGTCATGAAACACCAGTGGTATTGAAAGCTGCAGCAAGGTCTGACATTGCAGGGAGGATGAGGTGGCAGCAAAGGCATACTAACCTCAGCCCTAGCATGGCCTCTCCTGGCACTTCTATCCCCATCTATCCCCTGTGCACGAATATGTCCCAAGGGGACATATTTGAATTCCTTTGCCAGCCACATGCAGCTGCATTAACCCTCCCTGGGCCTCAGGCTGGGCTGTTCCAGCTTCTTTATCCACCTGTTTTGGCTCAGGAGTCATTAGTGCCAAGCAGGTAAGGACATAGTGATCAGGGTCCTCATTCATCACACCTACTTTCACATCTGCCATGGAGGACCATCTTTGAACCCCTTCTGCTAGGGGCACCACAGAAGAAGATGCACCGCAGGAGAGCTGAGACTTAAAGTTGTGGAGAAGGACGTGAAGATGCATAGGAAGAGATAAGGCAAAAGATGTGGCACTAATGCATGAAAGACATTAGTGTCTGAATTAGATGAACGCACATATGAGTGGGCACGCAGCAGAACTGCAGGATTTGGGCTCTTTCACACTTTGGGCTGTTTAGGTACCCAGCTGGTCAATATTTGTGCTGGCTATTCATGTTTACAAGTTCAAACCCGGGTACTCAGAGTCATCAGGGCACAAAGCCATGGCTATGGGCTGCTTGCCGAAGGAGCAGACACTTACATGGAGATTACATCCCCAAAGGATCCCTTGCAAAGTGGAGTCTTCCTTTGAGTGAGCTCATTGGTATTAGGGATGTTATTGAGGGCAGAATATGCAATGCACCTGCAAAGGCACAGGGTGGGGAGAAGGATAAGAGCTGTCCCTCTTCAATGTTAAACTGATAAAGTACAGCAGGTGCTGTCCCAGGTGAATTGGGACAAAAATGTGATGTGATCACTTCCTGCCATGTACAGACAATGAGAACAAAAAGAAGAAATATGTCACTGAGATGGAACCCAGGCAAAGGAAGCAGGCTGAAGTTTGTGTCAGCCACTCCATTCTGGGCTTTGAGTACATCAGCAATTGGAAGGTGGGCAGGTCTTCCTGGACACCTAACAGAACCTGTGTGAGAGCATGGGCAATGCTAACAAATAACATGATGGATTTAAGATTCACAGGAGAGCAAGGGAAAATCCAGAGCGGGGTTTTCTGGAGTTTGTTTCTTTTATGCACCACTGGAACCAGGAAATATATCAATATGGAAGTTTAGAAATGGGCTGAGGTTTCGCGGAACTTGCATCAGAGTGGCCCAGTGCCTAATACTACCGTAACCCACAAAGGTCACACACTGAAGTGCTGGTTTCAGACAGTGCCTCTGGGAATTTCAGAGAGCTGTTTAAAGGAACACTCCAGGGATTGGCCATGGTACTGATCAGGCTGAGCTGGAATCTCACTTCACCGCACACATGCATAAAAATCAATTTTTTTTGTTTGTGAACTGTCTGTGACAAATGCAGAACTTCTGCCTATTCTCATGAACTTTTTTCAGAGCAAGCTATAAACTTCCTTGGCCTGTGTGGGGAGGCATAAACTTTCTGAGGTGGCTGTTGATGGAAGTGTTTCAAGTCTTAACTGGATTCACTAAGTGAGATAGGAGAAAAATGAACTGAAAAAACCCCTTTTCTTGTGTGCGGTATTGACCAGTCACCCACATCCCTACCAAGAGTTCTCAATGGGGATGCACCAAGACAGTGCCTGTGCTCAACTTTTCTGGAGCACTGCGCACCACTGCATGAAAATCTGCAGTTGAGACACCCTGAGCTCCCTGCATCAGACTGCTGCATTTTCATCACATCATCACATTGAGCCTTCCTCATAAGAAATGAGACGTCAGGGTGCCAAAGTGCTGGTGGACAGCCTGCAGCAGCAATGGTGCCTTTGATATCAGAGTGAACTTGTGCTGTGGAAGTGCAGAGAAGGCCAGTGCATTCACAGAGAAATGAATAAACGACACTAGAAAAGGATTTGGTAACGAATGTGAAGCATTATTTGCTTTGCTGTTGCTGGAAGTGAAGAGGAAGGCACAGTTTCTCATGGAGAGGTGACATTTCATCTCAGTTCTTTGGAAAAACCAAGAGGAAAGCAGGGCTGTACCTTAGCCACTATGTTTCTCCAAATTGCATTGGTTTGTTTTGTATTTAGTTGCCACACAAGCCAGCTGTTTTGTTGTTTAGCTTCATCATAATAGATTTATTTATCTATAACTTGAAAGTGATGGGTTCTGCTGGTCAAAGCTCTATGTTAGGCATTGCTGGCAGCTCTGTCCTACCCTACATGGCCACAGCCCTTGCGGTGGCTCTTGGGGTGCATTTGCTTGGGTTGGAATACAGATTCTGCCTGTAAGAACTGCAAGTTCAGGTAGATAGGCTCAGATAAATACTATGGGCCAAATTTTGATGAGTATAAAGAACTGCAGACGTAGTGCTTTAGACTGCTAAAACAAGGAAGAAAATGTTCTGCATGACTCAGTTAATAATTTCTTACTCTCTAGCAAGGTTCATTGAATCTAGTTTGCATCATTCAATCTAGTCAAAGCTTAATATATGTATTCACATACCTCCAGTTTGATCCATCCATATGTCTATCCTGTTCATGGCTGGGAAAACTCTATTTTTATTCAGGATCTCCACTTAGACTGGGAGGCTGATCACTCTTGCATGCTGCCTTTGTAGGACAAACATCAGTTTGATAAAATCAGAACTTTCCTTTCATGGAAACTGCAGGTTGGATAGGAGTTACCACCGCAGCAAATTCTCCATTTTGAATGGCCTGTGTAATTGAATGGCTTGTTTGAACAGCTCCAAAAGCCTGCCTGCTCCCGACAGAGCTAGGACTGAGCAGCCAGCATGGGCCATGGGAATGCACAGAGGGGAGCAGAGATAACAGGTAGGTGCAGCTTTCCCACTAATGCCCTGTGGAGGACAGGAATCCTTCATGATGGGCCACATGTACTCAACAGCCACCATGGCTTACATGCCTCATATCTCCTCTATTAGTTTGCCTTAAGACAACCTTCCTGAATGCAGAAGACACGATTCCTGCAGCCATATTCATGGACCCAGTGTACAGAGCCTTGCCTTTACTGGTTTTAAAGAACAAGGATATTGCCAAGTCATTTTGATTTTTTAAATGGCCATCAATGACAGAAGGCAGGAATAAAATTCAGATATCTTAAGAAAGCTTACCTTGATCGCTGTATTTTAGTGAGACAATTGTTTCCAAGTGGACAAAATCATGATGACCCACAGACCACAAGTTGCATGTGCTTTCCAGGCAGTCTGTTTTTTTTCTTTACCACATGCACCTGGGAAATGCATGGAATCCATCTCCTTCTTGGAGGACTCTGCTCACTCTTTCTGTTGAGGAGACTTCAGTACTGCACAGGTTTTGTCAGCATTTCTCTGTGTGCCCTGTCTGGCTGGAGTTCCCAGACCTGCTTGTCTGTCTCCAGGCAAAACAAACCTTGCACGTGTTGCAAAACCTTTCTCTTGAAATGACTTCACCACTAAACAGCAACTGCTCTGGTGTGATGCTCAGAGCATTTCCTGAGGAAAAAAAAAGGACATTGTCATAGCCAGGGACTTGTACAATGCACTCTACAGAAGGAGGGAAAGAAAGTAAATATAGAAAATTGAGGAGATATTCAGAGTTGTAAGAGACACAACCAAAGGAAAACTTCCAGGAAATGACTCTACAATGGGGCTAAATCCAGCTCCTTGGTACAGAGCACTTATTCAGGAAACCTCCTCCACTAGTAACTGAGCTGTGAGGGCACAGCTCCCCTGGAAATGGGGGCAATGCCAGCCAGGAATCATGGAGAACTTTCCACCACGTTCAAAAGCCAGACTCGTATTTTAATATCCAAATAAAGACTTTAGGTTGTTAGCTATGGGCCTTCAGTCTTGACAGTCTGAGCCTGGTTGGGTGCATTTAAAGCATCCTTCTCTGCAGATATTAACAGACATATTTTGTATTCACATGCTCATATTCACTGCATGCATAGCTAGATGAGATGTTGATGCAACCCAAGCCCATTTAACACTTTGTAATTTGGTCTAGACCACTCTTCTTTGCACTGTCCAAAGTCAATGGAGGGAGAAAGAGAAGTATTTCCAGAGGGTAATTAATTCCATCCCAAGGTAAATTGTGTTAGTGGGAAGAGATGGAGTTAAGTTGCTATTTGAAGATGCCTCCTCACAACTTAGACTAAACACCTATCTGCTAAATAAAAAAGGGATGAATCCAACCATCATGGTCTAAACCAGTAATACAATGCAGATGTGTAGAGCAGTAAGTGGCCAGATGGAGAATTTGTCACGCTACAGTGTAGTTTCTTGTAATATAAATACAGGCTGATGAAACAGTTGATTTGCTCAACAGACTGCCTCAGCTTCATTACAAGAGCTAGTCTGGAGCCATTACAATTTGTCACAGAGCCCTACATATTTTTAGAAAATATGATGGTCTGGAAATGAAAGATTATGTGCAAGCAATAATTTTTGGTGAATTAATTTAAGGTTCTCTGTTCTGAAAAAGAATCCTAGTGTCCATTTTTTCCACACTATGTGAAGAAAATATATTTAAGACCAAATTATATTTAAGTAAACAAAACCACTGCAAGACTACAATACATTAAGACTACTAAAGATAGCCTCTCCCATTTATTCCCCTGTGCCTCAGTAGCAATGTTTTATTTTGAATTAGTAAAGCAGATTTTGCTTCCAGCCTCTGGATCATAGAGCTACACAAATGCTTCAACAAAACAATTTCTAGTACTGTGGAGACTCTGAAAATAAAGAAGAGGGTGAAAATTAAAGAAAAAAAGGGTCTGTGTGAATCATTCTACCTGGTGGGAGCAGTTCTTTACTGCTTGAACATGGGCAGCACACAGCCAACATCTCCCAAGGCAGGACACAACTGAGATCCAGACTCCTGACTTACTGCATCTCCTTTGTTATCCATGGCAGAGGCATGGCAAATCCCACTGTCTCCCAGTCCTTCAGTGCACATCTGTCCCATTATCCAGCTGCCCCACAGCTTGGAGCAGGCATGGTGACCTCAAGACCTGTTGACCCCAACCCCAACCCCATGAGGCAGACAGCAAGGACACACCTGAGATGCCACCTGCTCACACAGATGTAGGACAGCAAGCAGGGCCAAGCCTGCTGCAGGGTGAAGTCCCAGCACGGATGATCCCACACAGCTGCTGGGAGGCTTTCTGGCAGGTTGCCTCTAAAGCACCAGAGGAAATGTCCTTCAAGAAAAGGTGTGCCTTCTGTGGAAGATTGTCTGTGAACACAATCCCTAGCCACTTGTAAGCACCAAACACCATCCTAGCTCTGCCCCACCATTTGCTGAGGACCTCTGGAAAAGCATTGCAGAGCCAGGTCCCTCATAAATGCACCTTCCCCCGGTCAATCCTGCTTCTGGGAAAGGCTCTGAAGATGTGTGTGCTCATACAGCATCCAAAGAGGATCTTTTTTGATACATGCTGTCTGCCCAGGGACTTTTCCACTCAAGGAATTTTTTCCAGCTGTGTGGAAAACCAGTAAGAGCAGGCATTTATCCAGCATTTTCAGAAGAAGTTGTCTCTGTGCTAGTAGCTGGCATTGCTTCATTAAAGAAACATCATGTTGAAAATGATGTAAAAAGTCTTTGGTCTATTAATCATTTAGTTTACATAACTTTGTAGCTTTTAGAGGTTATATGCAATACCAGAGCTTGGGAAAGTAACTCTTCATGTGGAAATGCAAATTAGTAATTCAGGTAATTGATGATTGCATGTCCTGAGTCACAGCAGTGCATCCGCCACTCCCAGCAGTGGCCTACTGCTCTTGTTTTGGACCTAAATAGTCTATCCATTCAAATGTGACCATTCTTTCATCCCTCTCTGTCCCCCCGTGGAGCTTTTCTTCCTAACAGGCCAAAGGGGAAGAGCCTAGGGGACTGTCATAGGGGTAAGAATGACTAGATGTGTTGGAGATTTCAAAGATAACATTTGAAAATCAGGGGACATCTGGGCTACATAACATGACTGTCAGCACTAATACCCTCCAAAAGCCATTCTAGTCCCGAGGGCAGCTCCCACTGCTACTTCTGTTCAGACCATCAATCTGCTGGCACTGGTGTCCCATCTCTGACAGACCTGGGACTCACAGGAAAACTCGCTCAGAAAGTACTTCATGGACTTAGGTGCTGTGTGGTGGATAGTTTGGGGAAACAATCTTCTTCTGTCCAGAGGATGCCTTGAAGGGTGAGATCTGATTGTCCTCTAGCCACAGCATCACTAGAGCAATGAAAGGACCTGGGTTTGGGGGGGGGGGGTATGTGTCTGTGTGTTTGTGTTATCTTGGTCTGCAATTTTCGTTATGCAGGAGGGCTGATGAGGGATGCTCTAAGGAGTGGAATTTGGATGATGGGAGGTGGAGAAATGCAAATAAAAGGATACTGAAGAGCCAGAATCTCCTGGTAAAAGCACAAAAGAGACATAAATCGCTGGTCTGATTATTGCTCCTAATTAATCCCTGATCTTTATCTGTCTTAGTTACATTTAAATGTATGTTTACTCTTCCAATTACCACCCACTACCAAGAGTTTCATAAATAAGAGACAGAAAATATCTTGACAAAAAAGTGGCTTAGTCTCAGCCCAAGTAATACTCTTTCGGACACTGGTTTCCATCAGAGCAGTTTCAAATGATACCAACACCTTTCTCCTCCTGAAACTGTCTCATATGTTACATGTCAGATGTCAAGAGGAACTGGAAACCTCCATCACCCATCTCAACACACCCTCTTTGCATTCTTGCAAAGTCCAGTCTATACCTGCACATGATTTAGCTAAGCTGACCGCAAAGGATACAAATTATAATTAATGTAACCTCCTCTCTCATGGCTTCAATCCCCTTTTGGTGGAAAAAAGAGGAAAATCAGACAGTGTCACTGTAGCTCCCTTATAATTTTTGCTTCTATGGTTTTACTTCTTTTTACTCCATGTATTATGCTTTTCTTCACACATGGCCACAGCCAGTGTGCAGGGCCAGGCAAAAGGCTGCAGATGTTTTGACATGCCACAGCAGAGGAACACTTCAGATGTGACTGTTTAACCTCACACAGCCTGCTGACACCACACTGCTTCCTTCAGGGAATATGGGAAAAGGGAAATGACTCCTGCTCTGGTCAGCCAGTTTCAGCAGCCAGCCAGCTGCTGCCTTGGCTCTCACATATCCATGCAACAAGGATGTGTTCCCAAACTGCCTCTCCTGCACCATGTGTCCAGGAGGAAGGCAAGCAAGGGCTGACACCACAGAGGTGGTTTCTCCACTAGCAGTGTCCCCTGATGAGGACCAACAGCTTTCCTGTGATGAGGGCCATGAGTGCTCCTGGGGCTTCCTTTTATAGATACCAATAATTATTGAAATGGTTAAAACACGTACCTTAAGGGGAAAGAAACATGTCCTTCTTCCCTCCACCTGCAGAGGCACATCTTCAGTGTGTGAACTGATTCGTCCCAATCAAGCCCAGAGACACTTCAGAGACCAAGTCAGAGAAGTGGGTATTTGCTTTATTCGATGCACGAGGTGTGTGGGAATTGTTCCCACCAAACACACACCTCAGTACCCCCAAAGACACAGTGTTATAGGTAAAATTCATGAATATTCATTACATTCTTCAGTATAGGAGTGGTTATACAAATAATTTCTCGGAAGTCATTAATATCATTAGCATGTGCACCATGCATTCTCTGTATGTCCTGGTGGTCTCTGGAGACCCCCAAAGCCCCCTCCAGGGTGAAGGTCTTTCATGGGATGATTCAGTGATTTTTGTGCTGGTTTCAAATGCATGCTTAGCTGATAAGCCATCAGGCCAGAGCTGTTTCCTACAATTTCAGTTTGAATTAAGAGTTCAGCCTTCAGCCCTGGAAGCCATGGACAGGCGCCTGTGCTGGTGGAAGGGGGGCAAAAGCTCAGAGAATCTTTCTCAGAACCAATACCACCTTCCTTCAGGACTGTCCTCCTTGGCTTCCTGTGCTGTTCCCAAGAGACCCCAGAGCATGGTAGCACTGCAAAAGTTGAACTCAAGGCTGCAGATGAAACCTTTCTCTCTGGCCTATTCCCCTTCCTATCTTGTTGACCCTTCCCAAACCCCAAAGTGTGGTCTGTGCAATTCCCTTTTGAGATGGATCACTTTTTTATTAATTTTACAGTAAATCCCTTCCCCATTTCCTTTGTTTATGCTAGGTGGATTCGGTGGTTTCCATCTCTGTGTGACGCAGCTCTTGGCATGGGAGCACAGCCCACGCCATCACTTCATCGTATTTCACATTGTGGGCTCTCCTGAAAAGGTAAAAGGGCTGGCTCTGCACTGTCATTTCCCCTCACCCTCCTGCACCAGTTCAAACGGAAACTGCAGCCTTGCATCCTCAGCTTTCCTTCTTCAAGCAGGACAGTTGCAAATTGGCTTCCATGAAGCTTTACACCCACAGTTTCAGTGTTGGGAAGGTGCTCACTATCAGGACTCTATCACAGGGCTCTTTCCAAACTTTGCAGGGACTCAATGCCGGCTGTGAGTAAGTTTGGAGTCTTAAGCCTGGCTTCTCACTTCTCAGACACCCTCTGAGACCCCACAGGGAGCAGCTGCAGCCTCAGACACCTCTGTCCCTCACAGAGCACCATGGCTATGGGGTGGTCAGGCACCATGGTGACAGAGGATGTACCCAGACTGTGAACAGCTGAAATGCACATCCTCACTTTCCCCAGGGCTGCAAAGACAGAGCAAGGAATTTTGACTTCAGTGTCATAAAGTAAAATAGTCAGAGCTCCACTGCAGATATTAGTCCAGACCTTCCTAAGGGGCTGGAACAGGCAGGGAGCAGGCAGTGAAATCAGCCATATCCCCAGGCAGATGAACAGGTGTTGAGCTCTCCTGGGGGTGAATCACAAAATTACCATCTAGTCCTTTATCCTCCAATAAAGTCTCTTCCACAATCCTCACCTCTCTCACACTGTCAGGTATTGTTCAAAAATAGGAAGAGAATAATAACAAATGCAGAGGATTTCATAATATTGCTCCAAAATAATTGTAGAGAATGCTTGTTGCCAGCCTCAGAGACAAAGCAAGCCACCACATTATCAGCCCAGCAAAGGCAGCATCCTCTCCCTGCCCTCCCTCTCCTCTGCCCACTCCCCCTCCTCCCAGGGCTTTGGGCCGCTTGCTGAAAGCAAACAGCTGGTTGTCACTTTTTGAATTTCTTTGCTTTCTATGGCTTGTGTCCCAACCTTAATGTCATTTCAAGGCCATTTTTCTTCCGTGCTGAATAACAGGTCTGGAAATCTCCACCTCACTGCAGACGGCACGTGTGGCAGGGATCCTGCTGTGCCCATGCCAGGTGCCTTTGTTCCTAAGGACTTGGTCAGTGCCAGTCCCCGAAGGCACCCATTGGAGCAGGTTAAGTGTCTCCATGGAGATCTCCCCAGCTCCCTCTCACAGTTCCTCCCTTCTCTTACAGCTTTCTGTTTATTGTAAACAGCATCCCCATCTTGGCTGAGATGGTAGCTCTCTGCTTTGCCCTGATCACCTGCCCACCCAAGTTGCCTCCTAGCCTGCTGTTGCCTGGGAAAACAGCAATGCCATCCTTGGAAAACAACCTGCACATGGTGGAGAGTTCTTTCCATTCCTGGTTTGCTTTTTCTTTCCACACCCCTATTACAGGATTTGCCTGGATCTCTCATGGCAGCTGCAGCATCACTCCTCATGCACAAACAAGGACTGTGTGTTTGTGTATGAGGGAGAGTTTGCATGAGGGAGACTGGGGGCTGCAACCTCTAAGCCTCACTCCTTCCTCCAGCCACATTGTCCCATCACAGGAAGGGTGCTGGTGTGCCCAAGCCTGGACTACTGAGTAGCTGTACAGCCCTTCCCCTCACTCTCATCCACAGCATGCCTTGATCCCACCCAAGCAACTAGAAAAGGAGTCAGAAATTTCCCCAGGTCTCCAGGATTCATCTGCTTCTTAAAGTTCCATATAGTCCAAACATCCTATCTCCCATCCAGCATCTTCTATCCACTTTCCGATGTCCACCAGAGATGAGGAAATCTCAGAGGGAACAGCATTTTTGTCATGATCCCACAATGGCAGTACAATTCTACCTTGCCTTAGTGTGGTCATGAAGATTACCCTTGGCTGGGAAACCATCCTCTTCTCCAGGGTTTTTTAAAAGAGATTTGGGTAACAATGTGGAGAAGTAAATGTACCCATGTTCCTTCCTTATCTGTCATCCTGCTCTCCAATGCAGACAGCTGGCACATACCCTTCTTATCTCTACAGTTCCTGCGCTCCTGACACTATTTTGAGGATATATGTTAACACCAGTGAACCATTACAAAACAATTTCTCCAGTGTATCTGACAGGAATAGACTTTTCCCTCAGATGCCTGTGCAACAGCACCTACTGCTCATTGCAAGGGTATTTTGTGTACTGATCCCTGAAGCAACCTGCCTCTCCCTTTCCATGGAAGTACCTCTGGCAAGCTCAGCTCTGTGTCCCCCTCTCACATCTGGAATTTTCTACATGAGGCTATGGCAGCATGGGGTGGGGGGGGCATGCTGGGAAGAATGTATTCACCTAATGTTCAAGTTTCAGCTGGTCTTCAGGTGGCCCTGAATCCATCACTTCATTGATTGGTGCCTCAGTTTCCCTCACTGGAACATGAAAGTATCAGGGGTAAGTTTATGTGCAGAGGTCCAAGTTGCAGAGGTCCAAGTGCTGCAGGTCCAGGGTGGTGGGTGCAGATCACAATCTGTCATCACCATAACAGGCAGAAGATCAGAGTTTCTCATCCCACTGACAAGCCTAGGGGTATTTCTGCCATCCTGCAGCTTGATCAGTCTTTGGGTACATACAAAGAGCTCAGGCCCTTACACAGTGACTCCACACCCTTTGTTCCACCAACAGGTGTCCCATCTCCCCCAGGACCATTCCTGCCTGTCAGCCCCTCTGTAACATCTGTTCTCCAAGGGCTACAGATGCTTCCATTCAATGCAAAAAGGGTCACCAAAAAGATGGAAAACCAGAAACAAATCATGTGGAGAAGCTCCTCCAAATCTTTGGGGGAAACCCAACACTGCTTTTGGAAGAGTGATGTAGGAAAGTCTTTCTTCCATCCTCACATTATTGCTCCTAAAATACTGTCACCATTAAGGTTGGGATTCCAGGGAGAAGAGAAAAAAAATGACATCTTTCAGTTTCTTTCACCTTGAAATCAAAACTAAACTTCCCTACTATTACTGTTCTAGGCAGATTTTTCCTGGCCTTTAACCAAGACTTTTTGCCTGATCTGTACTCAGATCTGTGATGCACAGTCAACATGTTCAGTGAAAGCTGCATTTTACTGTTCACCAATGAAGGCTTTAAAAGCAGAGTGCTTTGATGTCAGTAACAAAGAAAGCAAGACCCAGAGTTTCACAGTGTCAGAAGTTTACTTTTTGACATTAGCTGTCCAAATACTTTTGTTGGTCTGGAGCAGTCCTTTTTTTCTCCAAGGAAGTCCAAGGCCATAATGATAGAGGTCCATATACACTCCTAGGGCAGCTCATACAGCATAAGCTCTGCTCAGAAGACCTCAGTGTACTGCACCTCAGTGAATCTGAATGATGTAGTTTTTCAAGTTCTGGGTGACACCCAGGACAGTCAGAGTCTTTTCTGCACCAGTACACTGCAACTTTTCCCATTATGTTCCCTCAGGAGAGCAGCACATGGTGGAAGGGGAGGAAAGCAGGACAGCTAGTGCTGACAATACAAACATTGATGGCTGGCAAGCCAGGTCCTTCACTTACTTAAAGCAGGCCCAGAGTCCAGTGCCTGACTGGGTAAGTGTCTCTCCTGGCCAACGTTAATGGAGTGCAAGTCTTTCTGCCAGATGCACTAGCCTGGTTGTGCAAAACTCCACTGTTTCATGAGCAATTCCATCCATTGTATGTGGAGAATTATCATCTTCAGGCAGAGAGAAAAGATTATAAGAATGGACACACAAGTGAAACATGGGCACCAAAAATGGTGAAAACTTATGACATCACCTTGTCCTTCCCTCACACTTAGTCAATACAGGATTGTTCCCTCACGGACTCCAGAACAATGCCACTTAACCTAGATGCAATCATGTTGCAGGAACTGCCAAACACAATGCAACGAAGACCAGGGAATGAGCTCATATGAGTTAATCCAATTCCTGCAATAAAACAATCCTGGGCTCTGGTCTCCATCCTGCAACATTCTCCTGAACCAACCCTTTTCCAAGCCAACCCTTGAGTGTTCTAACACTCACACACAATCTAGAGCTACTGGTGGGCTGCTGAAATAACCTGGAGCTGGGAAAATGCAGCAAAACAATATGCTCTTGCTACTAAAACTGTTGCTTTGTTTAGATGAGATCTATAAACCTTGTTATTCACAAACATTCAGGGACCAGAGCTTTATTTCCAAGAATGCTCATGGAAAGGAAATCCATTGTGTAGGCCAACATGAATAGACCCTTGGTTTGCGGTTTTTATGGGAAGCATCCAGGTGGCTAGTGAGAAAATAGCTTCTTATCAAGTAATGCATTACAGCTACAGATGATTCCCAAGCAGTTGGAAGACATCCCCACCTGTGAGGCACACGTCACCCCAAGAGAAGTCCGAAACAATGCCACACCAAACACACAGCAGGAACAGCCACCCCCCCCACCAAATCCACCATCGACCAAACCATTCACACTCACTGTTTGCAAGTCATTGCAGAGCCACAAAAACACACCTGGACAGTAGAAAGGAGCATCCCATATATTCCTTGGACTGGTATTTACAGTGCCTTATATATAATAGGCCTTAAAACAAAGGGTTAAAATTAATTGTAGGGTCCACTGAAACACTTTCCTGGAAATGGCCTGAACAGCAAACCTGTCTCCTCCTCCTTCTTAAAATCATGTAGCTGATAAAAAGCAGAAAGTCCTTCCTCACTATTTCATATGCATAATTAGGTTTAGTTTGCAGAGCAATGAGTCCTGAGTTTGCAATGCACACACACGAACACACACACAGACCTTGTTCATTTACGTGACCAGTACACAGCAACACAATTCCTCGGCCAGAGTTGGGTGGCAAATATGAAAATGCTTTTTGATAATATTGATGCTGGGATGCAAGAGCATGCACAAAAATATGTCCACTGAGTGCAACACATTGTAAACAGAAGAATAAGTAAAATAAACAAATACATGTAATTTCATCTGGGTCACAAGCTGACTCAACGTGACATTTCCTTTTGTAGTGAAGAACACTGGAGAAAAGAGAGCTTATTTACACATACTGGAATATATTTGGGTACATTTTTTTCTAGCTCTCTTGGTTATTTTTGCAGTTAGCCTAAGCTTTTAGAGGTTTTTTACCCTTTCAAGATCAAGATTTTCTTTCTACTTGATCTCACAGAACCATAACTCACAGTTTTGCATCATTAAAAATGACTGCTGTACGGCTGTGAACAATGACCTCACCATATGATCTTGCCCTAAAATCAAGTAAGGGATTAGGCTGTAAACAGTAGCTCTAACTTCAATACTATCAGTTAGTTAAAAGCATATGAGACGAACTCCATTTCTCCCATGTTCTCTTTCTTCTCCCAAGTGATACTTTGCAGCTGTGTCTCTTCCAGCAGCAAGGCAGCCAGGACTCCCTGGGGAGGCCATTTACACTGTTCTCTCGAAAGGCTAAAGTGGGAACACGTGTCCTGTGTCCCTGGACCCGCATGCTCACACACAGAGCCCTGTGAAACCCTGTGGGTGGTTTTCATGGAAGAGAAAATGTTGGCTAAAGTTCCTCTCACTCTGCCTTCCTAGTACAGAGCAAATGCAGTTCTGGTCTCAGATGTGTCCCTCACGCTCCCTGAGCTGGGCATGGTGCCGTGGTCAGGACTGAATGCACTCAAGGGGGTTGCTGAGCTGCAGGTTACCAACTCCAGAGCAGAAGGGCAATAGCGACAGCTCAACTCCTTGTGCAAGTCTCCATCCAGAGCACTCAAAGCACCATGCACGGGGAATAGGAATTACAGGGAGGGAGAGGGAGGGAAAGAGGTTGACCTAGCCACTGACCAAACCAGCTGGTTGCAGGGTACATGTTTGGAGTGCCAGGTCAGGCTAGAAGCATCACAGCATCTTACACAGTCACTCATTTACTATGAGCAGCAGAGTAAGGCAAGCACAAATAACATGTGAAATCCAACAGAGAAAGACAAGACTTGCTCTGGGCTGAGCAACGCTCTGTGGCCCTTTGGGAAGGTGCCAATGCAAACCAAGGCTCACTGTGAAATATCACGTATGTCTGTATTGAGGGAGTTGCAGAAATCCAGAAAGAGGCTTTTTAACAAGGAGATGAGGGAAGACTGGCAAAAGCAAGCAAGTGCTCAGAGCTCTGTCCACACACAGAGTGACACTGCAGCACTGAGCAAATGAGATTATAGTCATTAACAGCTCATCAGCCCTGTGACAAGGGCAAGAGTAATCGCCTCTGCTTAACAAGCGCAGGACCCGAGACAGGCCAAGTGCAGCTAAACCAGTGGTGGGAGCAGCATAGCAAGCCTCTGTCCTGGGTCTCCAGGGTTCACATTAAATGGGGCCAAGAATGGGCAAGGCCATCCATCTGAGCCAGGCAGCAACAGTCACCAAGTACAGGAGGAGACAGGAAGAGAATCTGTGCTTCAAGGCTCTTGGCTGTACATTACTAACTCAGCCGCTGTCCTCACGACTCCCTGCATCCCCTCTGTGCTTCCCCTTGTGCCCCTGGCAAGGGTGTCCTCGGGCTCACAGCTCACTGTGCCTGCAAGGTTGGCAGGAAAGGCTGACCTAACCCTGCACCAAGCAGGCCCTCAGACCTATTGTCTTGAAATCAGGGTAATGATGGATGCCTAGGATGTTTCATCATTTCCCAGCACTGTTACAAGGCCCACATTTAAACCTCATCAGAAACATTTTGGTTTCCTTTCTGATTTTTATGTGCCTGGAGTGCTGGCCATACCTCCTCCAGCCTTTGTTCTCCTGTTATTAAAAATTGTTCCATTTTTCAGAAAATGAGTACATCTAGAACAAACCTATGAACCTCTTCAAGAGCTTTAGCAGCAAGACCTCAGTGAGGTGTTTGCCACTTGGGACATGTCCTTCATGTCCTCCCTATCTGTCTCCCCCATCCTCCCTCCATCGCTCTCTTCTCACCTTTTTCCCACACTTGCCATGAGGTCAAACAAATGAAAGGCTGGATGAGTCAGCAGTAGAAAACAGAACAATGAGCTTCTGAATGCATTTGGCAAAGAGGTTGAGACAAGGAGGTTAAGAGGCTGGGAGCCCTGGACTGAGCTTAAATAGAGCCGTGGGCCCATGGATGTAGGGAAGTCCCAGGTGAGGCTGGTCAGGGCCATCACTGCTCTTCCATGCCCTCGAGGCCTGGCACAGTCACTGGCTGGATCCTCTTGTTGGTCTCTCTTCCCAGAATGGCATTTCATTCAGACAGATGTGGTTTGTCCTCCTTGTGCAAAGGCAGGACGTGTCTGCACACACAGGCACAGCATGATTTTGATATTTGCCCACCTTCATTTTCCATCATTCCCTTCTGTTAATGTTTTTTTCCCCACATTTGGGCCCAAATTAATACCCAAGGGTTCCAGGCTTGACTTGGACTTTTACTGCCAAAGTAAGAGCTTATAAGAATAGTGGTAGCTATACCACCATCATTTGGAAAAGAGATTATGTGCAACAACTTGCATGTTTCAGTGGCTAACGTAATAATGTGGCAATTACAGCTCTCTGTTGGGTCTGGTCCAGCTGTTTGTCCAAGAGGTCTCTAGGTGCAGCTGTTCTCACCACCAGACCCAGATCCTTTCAGTTACTGTTGAAATTGTGCCATAAACCTGCTGATGGATTTCGTTTTTCTTCCTTGAAAGCACCTGCTTGAGATGCATGGCCAGTTTTATAAGATTGTCAAGGAAGGCAAATTTCTGCTTTCAGGCATTTCATGGAGTGAGGTGAACTCTCATGTTAGAAACACCTCTCTTGCAAGCTTTGCTAATAAATTCACCTGTGTCTGTTCTCCAAACTTGCCCTCTATCTACAGGACACTTGAAATGGGCAGTAAGAATTATCCTACCTCTTGCATGTAGGGTGGCATAATAAAATGCAGATCACTGCAGAGGTGAGGACAATGCAAATACCTGTTACCTATTAGCAAACAACTCATATAAACTAGAGAGGGAGAGGATGTCCTCTCCAAAGGATGAGATTTTCTCAACTTCTCTGTGATTTTGATCTACAGAACGAGTTCAAGATATTATTTGCACCGGTAGTTGAAAATGTGTGAAGCAGTTACAACTCAGTGATTCCTGCAGTGACAGGACTGGTGCAGTTTGGGGAGGATAATGCCGTTTTTCAGCTGATAAAGACCCACATGATCCCAATGCCATCACTGGCACGCAGGGGCAGCAGGACCTTCCCTTTGGAGCAGGAGGAAATGATTTGCAGTCCCTGGAGGAGGCAGCTCGCTGGGGTCAGGCAGCATGCACAAGCCTGTAATGCTGGAGGTCCCTGTGCCAAGAAAAATATCTTGGCCATATTTCCTCCAAGCCTTTGGTGGGCAGGACAGGCCCAGTGGTTTCCTCCAGACCAGTGAGCAAGTGGACACAGAGGGATGTATGTTGTGCTTGGAGCCAGCTGCCTACCTGTTGGTTCAGAGATCTGAGCCCCATTCATCCTTTTGCTGAGCAGTGGCCATTGCACTTCAGCTTCCCTGGGGCTGGCAGACACCCATGGAAGTCCAGGCTGCCCTCAGCCCTTGCAGCCAGCCTGGCATGAGATTGGGGGAGGTAATGGACTTGTGGCTGGGAAGGACATCCTTATGGGGCTCCTCTGGCACCCACTCACCAGTGGCACGCACAACAGCTAGGGTTTTTACCAACAATATACAATTAACTTTTTTTCCCCCTTCTCCTATCCCCTTCTTGGCTTTGGCCTTTCTCCTTTAAAGCTTCGCAGCCTGCTTTCCTCTTGCCCTGCTTACATCCACATTGATGCAAAATAGACAACCAGCCTGAGGGCACTGAAGTGTGGCTGCTTCTGCAAAGCACGGAATAGGAACCTAAGATGCAGAAGAGAAGGGGGTAGGGTACCCACGGTCCTCATTCCCAAAAATGAGCTTGGTTGGCTTTACCTCGGCTGCCCTTTTGCAGACCTGCCCCTCATTGACAAACCATTTCCTTTATTATTTTTTAAAAAGAATTGAGATCACATCAAACACTCCCTCTGATTTGGGGCTAGATGGGCCTACCTTCTTTAAATTAATTCATTTAGAAAAAGCAGATTGCTTCAAAACCATCAAATAAAATCAGCCCTTCTTGCAAACGTGGTCATTGATGTTGGCGGACATCGATACGCTGTGAAGAAAACTCTGTCATGTGCCTTAACTTCAGAAAAGCATGAGAAAACATTTGCAGCCTTCCCTGAGATAAGAAGCCACAAACAAATCAGAAACAACAAGCCAAAACTCGATTCAAGGTTTACTCCAGGATGGACGTCTTGCTACGATAAATTAAGGTGTTTTTCATTATTAAAAATAAACAAAGCAATGAAAGTGAACCATGTCACCATTCATATGCTTAAAAAACATCTTTAATCTGCTTGGGAAAATCTTTTTTTCTCCCTAACAGGAAAAAATATTAGTTGTCCAGATAACAAGCAAAACAAAATCAACCAAAGGGCATCAAGAGACTTCCTGAAATTGAAAAAACAATGTTTTGTGTAACAAGTTAAAAAAAAAAAAAAAAGAAAAAACAAAACAACCACACACAGCAAGCAGAATGATTCCTCCAGCTTCTTCAGGTCGTCAGTGGTTTCAGGAACACGAGGAAGAGCTACACAAGCAGTCGAAAGTTTTATTTAACCTTGCAGCATTTTACAGCTGTCCTAAGCCTCTTCCCTCCTCCCTTCCCACCCCCCCGCCCCCCACCCCCCGGAAACCATTTGTCTTTCTAGTGCCTTATTTTTAACAGCTCAGCTTGGCCCCAAAGGGACATGTGTAAAAACAACGAAAGAACTTAATCTGGCAACTTTGGGGTTCCCATGACTGAAATAGCAAGCCTGATGCAAATCAGGATAGAAGTTGCTTTGGAAGAGGGAGCAATACCTCCTCCTCTTGAGGGAGAGAGGGATGGGAGGAGGCAGAGCCGTGATGACAGACACTCACCCACGCTGAGACTGGGAGATGCAGGCAATGTTGGGCTGGGCTAGCCAGGAATGCTCAGGGACCCCATTCATGCTGTGGTAAATCAGCCTCAGCCCCTGGAGATGCACAGGGAAGTTTGCACAATGTCTGCCCAAACTCTGCCTGGATGCCTGCCAGGGCTGGGAAACTTTCATTCTCGTGAGTTCACAAATTTCACCTACCAGAGCCTGATTTAAGCAATACAGGAGACAGAGTGGCATTCCTTCCCACATCCCTCTCAGCCACTGCATTGTGAAGCCAGAGGAAATCATTAGCTGTGCCTGCTAAAAACTTCTGGATCCCCCAACAGATTATTCACATTTTATGTATTTGGAGGGGTTTTTTGTTTGTTTAAAGATATTTATGATTTTCACAGGTTCGTTTGTGCGGCTGATTTATGCAGTTTCTAATGTTTGGCTGTGTATTTTAAGCATAGCAACATGGGGTTCAAAGGCCTCCTGTGTTGCAATTATCCTGGTCATAAGTAGCAATGTTGCTTGCAATCAGGTAATTAACCCATGAATTTATATCTGCTCCCTAATAAATACACAGAGCAGCAGGTCCAACCCTCACACATTTATGAGCTGGTTTCAACGTGGCCTCGGAAATGTTGAAAGACCTCTCCTGTGAATATTTAGAGCAGAAGTCAGTCCATTGGATGTTTGAAAAGAATAATCCCTAGACAGGTGGAGTAGTAGCCAAAGCAAATTGGTTTAGAAATGCAAACATATATTCATGGATTATTTGCCCAGTGTAAGCACTTATAGTAAATGTCAATAGATCTGGCAATAAGGTTCAACTTGCCAGTAAGGAAACCCCCAGCCTTGCAGCAAACACATGCAGCACAACAGGAAAGCAACACAAGCCTGCTGACAGAAGGAAATCCACAGAGGAGGGTAATGGGAGGGAAAAGCACAATCAAATCTGCGTCCACATTTTCTGGGGCTATTCCACCAACGGGAGGTTGGCGGTCTGTGGTGCTTTCAGCATATCTGATGTTCTTTGCCAGCACAAGGTCCCTTTGTTCAGCAGGGTGGTTTCTTGCAGCCCAGAGCTGTCCTCCAAGGAACCCACCAGCCACAGGGTGAAAGGGGCACATTTCCCATATGGGTGTGCAGTATGTAAGCATCTGGGAATGTTCCTAAGGCTCACCTGCACCCTTTTGGCAACGTGACACTCCCACACCTTTCCTCCTCTACCAGACATAGGAATTGCCAGTGTTCCACAAAGAGACTGATCCATCATACCAGTCTGCTGACCAAGAGCAAGAAACCTTTTAATGGGTAAATCAAGCAATATATGGCATGTTTGTGCTGCATACAGTGCTCCAGGAGCCTCCACTCATGCAAACAGAGGAAGGTGGCTCCACCACCTTTTACAAGAAAGCTGTCTTCAGGACAGAAAGCCATCCTGGGTTTTGATCTCAAATCTGTTCAGCACAAAGCTCCCTCCCAAGGCAGGGCATGAGCAGCAATGTGCAGCCCAGGGCAGCTCTGGGCTGGCTATGCACTGCTGCATCCTTTGCTGACTTTGCCCTCCCTAAGCAGCCTGTCCAAGGCAGGCAGCAGCCCAAAACAGAGTTTGTGAGTGAAAAAGGTCCTCACACCCATGGCTGACAGCAGAGCAGCAAGTTACAGGGAGCTCCTTTCATAATTGCAGAGGCTCAGCCATGTCCCCTTCAAGATGCGAAAAGCCTTTCCATGAAGAAATAAGTGATTTAAGGAGTCATCATTAATAACAAGCAATAGAATTTCTTGTGAATTTTTTTGTTAAAGTTGAGGCTTTTCTAGACCTGTGACACATCCTGCCCTTGGGCACCGCTCCAGGAGCGCAAAGCTGCCATGCTCCCACTGTTCCTGTGGCAGTGGGCTGGAGACTGGTCCCAGGTAAATCTGAACACCCTGCAAACACTTCCCTCTTTGTCCATCTCAGTGTTGTTGCAGGAGGAAAAATGTGCCAGAGACCACAAACCTCTGCAGCAGCCACAGTCCCCCCTGCAGTACCACTCCTGGCATAAGTCAGCCTGGTGCCAATCATAGCTCTTCCCTGGCTCTGCGGCTCAGCTCAGCTGCAGGAAGGCTGATTTTTAATCTTGCTGACACCCTGTTTACACCAGGGAACCTGCTTTGATTGCAGCTGGCTTCCAGCTTCCCTTCACCAGACTTGCCTTGCACTATGCCCAACCCCTGCAGACACTGAGGGAAGCATTATCCTCTCCCCAAGCTACAGCCTTCAGCTGCCCAAAGGGACAGGCCACCACACAGCCATGAAACACCCATCCAGCAAGGGGATAAACTGCACAGCTCTGCTGCCTCCATTTGCTCAGCATTCCTGATCAAGGGCTTCATCCTGCAAAGTCACCAGGCCCATCCTGAGCCAAAGTGCACTCACTCAGCTGCACCATATCCTGACAGGATGTCAGCAGTAAACAGTAGGTAAATACTCATGCTTTATCACTGGTAAGTATTTGTTGTTTTTAGAGACCTGGACTAAAATTCCCACTGAAAAAAAATGTGTACAACAAAAGCAGCTTCTATTTTCTGCTCACAGGAGAACCATATGAAGAGAGCCATTTCCTTCATCATTATTCCCCCCCCAAAAAGTTTGATGTCGTTTGTATTGGATTTTTAGATCTTTTGTATCTATCTACTTAATTGTTGGGAAATTATTTCATTTATTAACAAATTTATATTATGGATCAACAGAGAGCTATCCAGTCCTCACAAGTGTTTGCCCTTTGCAATGTGAACCTTCCCTGGGTCAGTGAAAGCTCTGCAACTATCCCTGTGGTGCAGAGCAGGCACTCCTCAAGCATGACTATTCTCCCACAATTCAAATTGGGTTTTGGCAAATAATTGTGGGTGGAAGTGAGCTCTCTGCAAAAAGTACAGTCCTTCAAAAATTAAGGAGTAAGTGAGTACAGCAAGCAAAGCCTTATTCTGGCATGATGAAAACATAAACAGATATTTGCTGGAAATCACTGGCAGCATTTTCTCAGCAAAGGTTACTGTGAGAAGATATAATTGATATTAATGTCTAGGGTTATCTCATCTGATTGTATCAGCAAAATATGGGATCACTTGGTAATTACTTTTAACATGATTTTCGCGAGAGAGCAGTCAATGCTGGAGAACAGAGTTGTCTTTTAAAAAGCAGCAAAATACTGCCTAATTATGAATTAAACCCGAGGCTGAGCCAAGTTAGCAGCCTCTGGATTGATTTTGAGCTAGCAGCACTTTCCCATTAAACTTTGGATGATTCTCATAGTCATTTTTCCATGGAAGTAACACTTTTCTGAAAAAAATAATGTTGTTAGCCTGCAGAACATTGAAATTATACAATAGCTGCTTGCTTGGAGCTCACTCGCCACCTGCTTTTCCTTGTTTTGTTTTCTAGCCTCTAATTACTGAGCAGAGTCAATTCCTAATGAGGCAGTTTGATTTCCTGTTTTTCATACTTCTTGAGCTGCTTTAAGAGCCTGTCCAACATAAAAGGAACCCTTTTCTAAACAGATTTTAAATTAATTATAATAACCTTGGTGGTTGTTGTTGTTGTTGCTCTGCGTGTGTGCATGTGTGTGTGTGTGTGAACCTATCTGAGTTTTCCATGGCTGTGTTTCTCATTTAACATTTCCACACGAAACAACTTTTTTTCCTCCCATTTCCCCCCCCCCGCTCCCCCCCAACAATGCAAACTGGAAACTCTTGTCCCGGAAATTGTAGCCACAGAAACACTGTGTCTGGGGCTGAGGAGGAAAAGGTGGTGATGTCATGAATAATTGGGCTGTGAGAAAAAACGGAGCATGAATAAGGAGGGAAATATTCTGACGTCTGTCTTTAAAGCTGGAAGATAAACACTTGTTGTGAATGGTACATGCTGCCTTCCAAAAGGGCTGGTAGGAAGAAGAGCAGTACTAAATGACTGCTCAGAAATATATGAATGATGCTAATGAGGTCTCTCAGCCCTCTCCTAGCCCTACCAGACACGTGCAACGCCTCTCAGTTTGTGTCTCAGTGCTTCCCCTGTGGATGGAAGTGGCACTGGAGAGCTGCTGCGTTCCTGGGATTAACAGCAGTCAGTCCTCCTCCTGCCTCTGCTCCATGCTCACTCGGTCCCTGCCTGCTCCCTGGGACCCTGTGGCATGGTGAGAGGCTCCTGCAGGCTAGGGCTGAACAGGCTGTGGGTATGGGGTGGCCATGAACTCTGACCATGCCCAAGAGGTTCCGCCAGGCACTGCTCCCCTCTAGCTGGTCACAGGAATCTTGCAGCTGTCTTGGTACATGGATGGCACAAAACACTGCAACTACAAAACTCCTGGCACAGTAGAAGCCCCTGCCATCATGCACCTGCATCTCCACAGCACTTCAACACCCCTTGCCCCAGTCCCAAGGTGGTGTTTGCTGAGGCTGCTGACAGAAGGAACCTAAGGACTTTGCTATGGAGTCAGCTTCCCCATCACCTTGCTCCTTCCATCTTCCAGCTGAGAGCTTTCCCAGAGAAATCCCCTATGGGAAGCTTTATGTGGAACAGAGCCTGCTACCATGCTTTGGTAACAGGCAACAGGTTCTGCAATGTTGAGAAGGTGGCTGAGGATTGTTGTGTGTTTGAACAACAGCCACAACCAGCCCAGCCCAGGATTGTTGTGCTGGGCTGCTCGACAAGTGCACAGGAGAAAAGCACTCCCTGTCCCAGAGCGTTCAGAGAAGAAAGCAATGGATTTGCACCAGTCAGCCCCTGGACCTACTATGTTTGTGAGTGAATGAAGCTTCTCTGTGGAAACTGCATATGAAACTCATTGAAAAATACACAGCCTGCTGTCAGAAATGTAAGGAAAGGCAATCCATGCTATAGTGCTAAAAATTCAAGGGAGTCTTGGCTGGGGAGAGGTGCATTCCAACCCCACCCTAATCATAAAGCTGAGAAAACTTCAATGGGCTCTAGCTTCTGGATTATTATTATTATTATTATGACAGGGTTTTCCTCTCAGGATTCAGACTCTCTGTAAATGGTGGGAAAAAGGGTTTTATACAACCTCCAGTCTCCACATGACAAAGTGACTGCCTATTCCTACAGTCATCTGAACAGAATAGACGGAATAAGCTATTGTCTGTGCTCAGAAGTCAGAGACTGCACCGGCACTTGATTGGTCCAGGATGTAGAGGAACAAAAAGGTCATTGAATAAAAGAAGAACAATACTTTTCATGAAACAAATGAGCTTTTGCTAATTTATAACATGTTTGGATTGGGTATCATATACATCAAAATGATGTAATTAGTAAATGTCATTTTCTGGAGAGAGAGAGTTCAGCAAACCCTTAATGATGGGAATTTCCTGCCCTGAACTGGAGTCTCTGGACTACCAGGGCATCATAAAGATGCTGTATTTCACTAATAATTAGAATGGGCACAAAGTGGGACCTAGATGCATGACAAGGGGAAAAAGGAAAAAGTTCACCTACTGTGAAGGTTAGTTGCACTGAAGGATTAATGGTAGAAATACAATGAGCTGAAGGGTGAATAAAAACTGTCTTGCACATTTCACACTCAGTGTTTGAAACCAGGAGTCTGAATTGTTCCTACCTGCAAATATCCACATCCCTCAAACCCATCACTACTCAAGTGATGGTGTTTCTGCAGTGGACACAACCGTGAGCTCAACTCCCAAAATACCTCAGTCAGAGGGACTTCTAGACCAGGACAGAAGCTTTGCAGTCTGTAGAGCACTCTGCTGAACACATTACATTGCAAGGGTGATTTTCAACGAGACCTCTATGTGTTCAACACCACCTTCAGAAATTTTGAATGTGTTGCTCCCCTGCATACTCACAGGCACGCATAGTCATATTCACAGTGCAAGGCAGGATCACACCTGGGGTTACACTTCCCAGATCTGAGGGAAAAACTGCTCTCAAGATGTTCTTCACTCAGAAGGGAGTTAGGAGTACTGGAGACCTTGTATAGGAGGCATTTCTCAAGCTGTGTCATTCGAGGTTGCTTTAAGCCAAAGACTCACGACACTAGCAAAGCCAGACCCACTGCAAGGTATGAGGAACATGAAGAACTTACTTGTTAAGGAAAACAATGAGTATTTTTCCCTTTTCTTTGCAAGTCAGGCTTGACACTAAGCTGAGGGTAGACTTGTCCAAGCCCACCTGAATATGCAGTTGGCTGCAGCATTGAAAGTCAAAAGGTCAAAATTCCCTCTCCACATATTATGTGTCTGCCAACTTCAAATAAGTATATCGGCTACATCGAAACTGCCTTGCATCTCTTCCTCCAAATCCTGAAGCCAGTCCTAAGCTGACTATTGATATAAACACAGAGAAACACTGCTTCTGCTTGCAGTACAGAATCATGGAATAAATAGTTTGAGTTGGGAGTGATCTTTAAAGGTCATGTAGTCCAACCCCTCTGCCATGAGCAAGGGTATCTTCAACCAGATCAGGTTATAAGGGATAAAGAGACAGCAAATAGTGAGAGGCTACCAGATTCAAAAAGTCTACCAAAAAGGCTATGCCCTGACCTAGTTGCTTAGACCTGGGAGATGACAGAAATCCACTGATTGGTTTTCATTTCATATGTTGCTGAGCCTTTCCCTCCAGTAGTTTTGCACCAGCTTTTGAACCCAAAACTCCTGCTGTACCACGAAAATCCCCAGAGCCAAGAACATTTCAAGAACAGTGCGGCCCACTCTGTTCATCAGGGCTTATGGAAGCTCAGCTGCTCTCAAAAAGATACCAGCAGGGCAGGGAACTGAATTGAGTTGCCACCTAGAAAATTTTTTCTCTCTGGTGGAAAAATCCAGTAGGCAGGTTTACAAACAGAAATCTTCTCTGGCAATGGCCACAGCAGTCTCTGAGATATGAGATAAATATATTATATTAGTTCATGTTTCCTTCTTTGCAGGAATTGCTCATGCACAAATGCAACAATAACATGATTTGGAGACACTTCCTTAATCATTTGTAATGCAACTTCATTCTTCACAAAAAATTAAATGTATGTGGGAACTAAACCAAAGACCCAAAGGTCCAGTAAACACTAATCACAGAACTTCTTCTGCCTGTAATGGGCACATTTGAGCAGGAAATATTTAACTGTTAAGGGATTTTTGCCTCTGTATTAGCAAAGGAAGGACACCTCTAAAGGTGACATTCTTGTCCCCAGGAAATACCCTTACATTCTCTGTGAGTTCAGAAAGGAAAACACTCCACTGCAAATAATTTACTTCACACCCCCTTCTTTCCTTTATTTTAATTTGTTTTTCCAAAAATTCCTTCTGCTGCCAATTTTTCTATCTTTTTTTAAGATTAACCCAGCAATTCCCATGTTTGAGAGCATCTCAAATGGAAATCTGCTAAATTAATGATCTTGAGTTAACAAAACCATATTCTGATGGGCCCCAGGTGAGCCAGCTGTGATTCTGTGACTGTGGGAAAAGAAAAAAACAACCAAACAAAAAAACACTTGAATTTTCTCCTTGGAGGGAGAGCTAAAAAGCAGAAAAGGTTACCACACATCCATTGACCCACCACACATTGTCACCATTTCTGTGCTCCCAGAAAAACAACATCCGCACAACCCTCTGTACAGCTGAAAGGGGTACCTGCTGGTAGGTAGGGTAGAACATAATCATAACAGGAACAAGGATGCAGCCCTTCCTGCACAGTCCAGCCAATACTAGGGTATGACACACCACAAACACAGGTACAGGTGTTGACTCACAGACAATCCACCTTTTTTCAGCAAACTTCTTATTTCCCATAAATGAGTGCATGCAGTCTACTTTCAGTTCCTCTAAGTTACGCTTCAGTTTAACTCTGCCTTATGTTCACCAGATTATAAGATCAAGACCATAATCTCAAAGTGATAACAGCTCTCTACAGCTTCAGCTATTATTAAAATAGCTGTATCAAGACAAAAACAAGATTCAAAAAAACATGTTAATGGGCTGAGTGACAGGGCTTGCAGGTGGGTGGTGAAAGAGAACTTGCTGTAAAGATTAATAGCCCATGACTGTGTGGGGGTGGCAATGCACCAAAGAAATGGGTGGCCCTTGTTTGTTCCAGTGATTTCCTGTAGTTTTGGTTTCTGGATGGATAGAAGAAACAAAGGTATAATGTCAGTTAAGCATTCATTTGCTCTCTACATGGAAAATACACCACTGGGCTAACCACTCTCTTCTCATTGTATCAGTCCAAGGTCATATATATTGCCAGTAACTGCATTGTTCAGGCCTGGTCTTCAGATTTCGTGGAGTGTGTTCTCACAGGTCCTTTACGCCAGTGCTGGTAGATGTGGATGGAGATGCTACTCCATGTCCTCAAATATTTTGTAGTTGTTTCCTGTCCCTTTCCTGTGGATGGACAGACCAGAGCCCTGTGAAGAGCTCCAAAGATGACAATATTGCAGATCTGAATTACAGGCAATTGAGTTTTATCCCCAAGTCCTGACCTATCCTAAAATCTTCTGAGATTCCACCTGCATGTTCCCAAAGGAAGATGTGAAAATGACAGCAAGCATGAGACAGTTTGGTCTATTGAGACCTTCACAGATTCAATGGGCAGAAGTGGGCACCTTCCACATAACATGGGGCCATCAAATGTCACCTGGGATTCAGGCCCTGCCTGTGCACAGAGCAGGGAATGCACTTTTATTACCACGCAGTATCCAGTAATGTCCTGGAAAAGCAGTGAGTTTTCAGCATGTATATGTACATGGTGCCAATGTGGTGAGGTTCTCTGCATCCTTTTGGAACGAGAGTTCATCAAAACAGACAGACACCCAGTGTTGGGTGTTACCAGCAAGCTCCCTGCCAAGCTCCACAGAAGTCATCACATATCTATAAACCTCTGACAAATTATTTAAATAATTCCCTGGTTTGGGGAGAGAGAAAACATATTAACAATAGGTGTAGTAAGAAAATTTGCTTGAGCACCGCATGCACGCTCCCATATGTCCACACACCTGATTTCTAGGGAAATGACTGGGGCAAAGCAGTCATTGCTCACAGAGTTTTCACACTTTGGTTTACCCTGATTTGTGAGCTGCTTTACTGATAAAGAGCTGGCACAAATTGACAGCTGTTATCTCCACAGAAATAGCTGCCTTTGCCAGGCTAGCTTTTAGCACATACAGCCACTGGAGACCTGGGTCTCTGAAAAAAAACCCTCTCTGATCAATGCAGAACATTGATCCTGATTTGCATGTTTGAATTAGGCTTACAGCCTGCTGGGATCTTCTCTGCTCCCCATTGCCCAAATGCTCTCCCTCTGCAGATATCCCAGCAGGGAATGGCAGTCCAGCACCCCAAACACAGAAAGATCTCACCTAGAAGAGGAAAGTTATAGTATCTAAATCCTGATGGACAACCCTGCCCTGAGCCCAGCTAAGGGAAGTCTTCCCATTACTGTGGCACTGCATTAGAACAGGATAGTGACAATCTCTCTGGAGAGTCAGGTACTTTCAGAGCATCCCTACATAATTTATCAAGTATAGATACAAACTTTGCACTACAGAATTCAATGACTTGAAATTACAAAATTACAAGAAATTACTTCTGTGACTTATTAACCTTTAGGTCAAAGCAATGTAAATTAACTTCCATCTGTTAGCAATTCAGAGCTCCACATTTCATCCAACTCTGAGACTTTTTAGAGTACAATCACCAAAGTTAACCACTGCTGGAAAACAGCAGCTCAGCAGTCGCAGCAAAATCACCAGCAGGACCTGCTTGGCTCAGTGACTTGTGCCTTCTCTCCAAGTCACCACCCAACATGTTAGTGACCAAAAGACACTGCCACCCCTACATACTACCTGTCTTGCATGCAGTGTATTGGATGGCTTCTGCCATACTTCCCATGGGTACCAATCCACGTGCAAAGCATCCAAGCATCTTTTCTGATGGGTGTAGTACAAACTTTCTAATGCTACTGGCTATCCCTCCACATTGGCATGAAGAAACACCGATGATGTGGCTTTGGTTAGGATAGAGTTTGTTTTCTTCATAGTAACTAGTAAGGGACTGTGTTTTGGGTTTGTGCTGAAAACAATATTGATACCGAGGCAATGTTTACATTACTGCAAAGAAGTGGTTACACTGTGCCAAGATCTTCTCTGCCTGTCTCCCCACTCCATCAGCCAGTGGGTTGGGGGTGCACAAGCTTTTGGGAGGAGACACAACTAGGACAGCTGACCACAACTGACCAAAGGGATATCCCATACCTTATGGCATCATGTTCAGTATATAGAGTGGAGGGGGAGCGGGGGGGAGGGGGGGGGGAGGGAAACAAGGGAAGAGGATATTTGAAATTATGGCATTTGTCTTCCCAAGTCACAGTTATGTGTGATTATGCTTTCCTGTAAATGGCTGGACACCTCCCTGCCCATGGGAAGTAGTGAATTAATTCCTTGTTTTGCTTTCCATGCACCTGCAGTTTTTGCTTTGCCTGGTAAAATATCTTTATCTCAACCCATAATTTTCTCATGCTCTGATTCTCTCTCCCATCCCACTGGAAGGGAGTGAGTGAGAGGCTGAAGATAAACCACAACAGTTGAATGGTACAGAGTAACTTGCACTTTGTCTTCTTGTGCTATAGTGGATCCATTAGTAAGAGAGAACATCAGCCCATAAAGTTGCCTGCCAAAAATCTCCCAGCTGCACTGAATTCAAGAAAAATTAGTTTGTGGCATCAGAGAAACCTGGTCTGAACCGTGACCCACTGACACAGAATTTGGTGGCTGCTTTCATTGGTTTAACAGTGTCTGATAGGATTATGGGCAGCACATTTCCAGGCTAGCTAAGCTCTACACAAAGCACTTCAATAAATATGGCAGTACTGAGTCTGTTGTTAGAGGTGCTTTGGTGCCCACAGCAATACAAGGCTTTGACTGCAGCAGATTTCTAAGCAACAAAACTTGCCAATCTCTGTTATTTTAGGAGTGAACTGAAACTACTTTTGTGTTGATAGAGAGGACAAAACTTAACCATACTGTGAACATTGCTATGTTTTGCTAAGAAAGGTCCTGTTCTTTACGTATTGTACTTGTACAGCAGCTTTTGTTGGCATTTCCTCATCCAGGCTACGTGGTGATTTCTGTGAATTTTCTAATAACCCTTGCTGGCTACCTCTGAATGACTGTGTAGATAAAAATGGTGTGAATGAAAGGAATGTGAACAGCAATTTTAGAATTGAGCTTGATTTCACCATTTTGCCAATCTGGTAAATAAGAAGAGAAAAAGTCAGAGCTAAGAACCTGTTCTGAGAACTGATGCCAACCACTGCACAGCAAAGGCACACAGTTTTTGATTGGGTTTTTTCCCAAATGGTTGCCTTCAGAAGAGCAGATACACCCATGTCTGGGATATCATCAGTTTGTGGGCTAAATCAGATGTCCTGGGCACCTTTTCAAACCCAGCCCCCTGCCCTCTTCCTTATGTTATTTTTTATTTTTCCTTCATTCTTTATGCTGAGATCTTTGCAAGCAACAACACCTTCAGCACCTATTCAGTACTTATTCTCCCTTTAAATGTCCAGAATATCTCAGTCTCTGGCCTCAACTACTAACTCCAAGCAAAACCATACCAGCAACAGACCAAGCATAAGTGTGTTTCCTGTCACAAAGCTTTTCTCTCTCCAGTTCACCACTCTTATCCTGCTGTAGTGCTGACTAGCAACAGAGCTCAATGCACATCTCATGGAACATCTGCGTCTGGGTTTAGTAGGAAGAGCTTCCTGGCAGGGCTGCCTTGTCTCAGGTAAGAATAGTGATGCCACCTTAAGAAGAGTCTCATGAGAACCACAGAAGCACATTAGCAGGTGAATATATTTCCTATATTTAACCATTTTCTCTCCATCTGTAGCGAGATACTTTGAAACAGGTTCATCACAGAGGATACTCTGTGGGATTATATGGCTCCTGTGCCACCCAGGAGCCATATAAGTGTACCAGTGAACTGGGCTCCCCCCAGGCTAGAAGAGCAGGTAGGAGGAAGCAAGCAGAATTTGGACTACCAGTTGTACTCCTGACAGACTTTTATCTTCAGCATCTTCTGTCATTGCTTTCCTGTTAGACCTCCACTGGTGGCAGTCACTGCTGAAGAGCTAATGTAAGCCAAGTTGTCCCCTGTCATATAGACTTGGTCTGAGAAAAAACAGATATCATGATGGTTAAAATTCAAGGCAATGGGACATTTCCCTCCTGTTGCAACTTCTGCTACCCTTTCTGATGGAAAAGGTAGAAGAAATGGGAAATGATGTGGAAAAAGGCTCATGAAGGCCTTGCAAAAAAAATCTCAAATAAAAAAGCTACATCTAGGAATACTTTGAGGCTGCAATTAGTCCTTGTAAATGAATTCTTACTGTTTTCATCAACTTGAAGAGTTAGCAGAAATTAATCAGCTGTGAATTGTTTCTAAAATGAGACAAAAAGCAGCACTCATCCTCAGGGGGTCTGAAGCAAGAATGAAATGAAACACAACATGAAAATGTAGCCAAAACTCTTAAATAGGGAAACAAGCAGGCACCAAAATAAGCATGTAAAGTGCCTTTACTGGACAATTCATCATGAACAGAATGAGATGTTTCCCAGTACAAGAGTTAAAGAATCCCAGTTTGGTGATACTATCCAATGACTTGAGCTGCCACTGCGAATGATTCAAGACCAAAGGCTAAAGCCTCTGCTAGATACTAGATAATAAACACACTGGACATCTAAATTGTTATATATCTTGGCATTTGACCAGCAAAGCCACCATGTAAAACCGTATGCCAGTAAATCTGCCTTCTGCTTTTAAGCTCATTATTCAAGGGTTAACTATGAGATCCCCTAATGAAGTAATAAAACCCAGACATATTTTAAAAGCTATTGATTCATTGCACTATCTGTTTTGGAGCATTCTCAATGTATAAACAACAAAATGGAAATGCTCTGTAACCTACAAAGGGTTCATTAGGTGTGGTATATGTTATTTGAAACATTTTTGTTTCAAATAACATATCTTTGCTCTACCTTTACTATAATGCTCCAGATTTTGTTAGGAATGGGCCTAAAACAGAATCCTGCAATAAGACTTCCCTGCCCCCAAAGTTGAAAGGGTGATCAAAATCTAATCCACAGTGCACAACCTGATTTTACCAATTAATCCATTCAGCATCATGATTGTGGTAGAGATCCCTGGCTTAAGCCAGATATCCCAGTTTGCACCCTTTCCGGGTTGTAGTGATGCCTTTTACTCAGGTGTCCTGCTGTGGCATAAGGTAGGTTTTGATGGAAATAGTGCCAAAATGCAAGTGACCTGTGTGACTGTATTTATTTAGACCTTATACCTAGTTCTCCAAGTTTTGTCGTAAGGGTTGTGTTTCTGACAGAACTAAGACACTCCTGATCCTAATCTCAGCCAGACATTCCAAGCACTGACCAGTGGGTGATGTTCAGGTGCCACCTGAGCTGCTGTGCTTCAGGGTAAACCACACCATCCGTGCTCTACTCAGGCACTAAGGAAGGGAACAACCTTACCTCGCTTCAGCTTTCTAAAAGTAAGAGGTCTCACTGATCAAGTCATGCAGGGTTCTCTGAGTCAATGGAGAGAGGTTTTCTGAAGATGGTGATTTCTCTTGTGTAGCTCAGAGTCCCCTCCCAGAATGAGAGGTATGGTCCCATCTCTTAGTGTTGACTCATGAGGAAACGTAAATAATTAATGTAGCCTATGTACCTATTAAAAGGTTTTCATAGAGGCTCTGAGAAGTAGGGTTTCCACACAGCATTTGTGTGTATGAGAAGAACCACACAGAACGGGCCCATGCCTCACCCCAGGCTTTTAAAAAGGATAGTATGTCAGCCTTACCCAACTGTTTAACTGCTCCATTAGGACAGCTTCATTCCCTTCTGCCTGCCCTCCCGCAGATGATCTGGTCACCTGGGCAGACTTTAGTGTTGTCACCCTTAAGAAGCCTCTGACAAAGGGCGGCTGGTGACAAAAGACATCTTGATCCATCTCTGCTGGCTAAGGGTGGCAGCACAGTCCTATATAAGAGCACTTACGAGCCTCATGGGAAGTCCTCGCAGTTGCTCAACTCAAGAAAGGCGCCTGTGTAGGCTGCAATGGAGCACCTCTGTGACCATCCATGGGCACAAAGCGGGAGGAAGGAGTCGGTACACCCCTGCCGTCAGTGTACCACTGTTTTACATCATTTAACACTCGCAGATGAAGTGTTTATTGCTCATCCATTTGGGGCTCACTATGTGGTCAAGTACCAGCTTTTCTCAGCCTGTTAAATTACCTGATGAAACTTTTGATTTAAAAAATAGAGCTGGGACCCTGGGCAAGCCGGGCTCTTACAGGCCCACTAGATTTGCTGTCACATATGAGTGACAAGATATTTATGCTGATAGGTCAACAAACAGACAGATTCATTAATTTTCTTCTCTCTTGTCCCATTATCTAAGTCCCTGTGCCATCCACAGCCACTGGAGTGAATGTTCACTTCTATTCCATTGTCATACTAACTACTGCTCTAGTTTAAGTATTCTTTTGAACCCCAAGAACAATGTGCACAAGGCGCAAATCCATCCCGCTCTTCCATGGCTAAGTAGGGCCATTAGACAGGAGAAACAATAGAAACTCAGCGGGTGCTCTGTGTTTGCTCCCTGCATGGCCGCACACAAAGACAAAAAGCGAGGAGGGCTGGATGGTCAAGGGATGGGTATTGGATACCCTGATGCACTCGTTTTCCCAGCATCCCCAGATCACAAAGGAATAGAAGTTTTGCATGGGCCTGCAAAGGCTACATCAGTCACTGGGCACAGGCCCTCATTGTCTGGTTTGTTTTGTTTCCCTGAACAATATGTCACATATTTACTTTCCTGTTGGAGGGCTGGTGCTAACATAAAATCATCACCACATTATGCCAAAATGTCAGCATGCCACATTGCCACATCTCCACATGAGGCTGCTTCGTGGGCCCCCACTAGGATTTCTGCACCCAATCATTTCCCATAAGCAGTGTTTGCAGGATGTGAGATCTTCTTAAAATAGGACAAACCCAGAAATCCTGGAGCCGGTGGCAGTCCTCGTTCATGTCTCTGTCTTGAGTGACTCCATCTGGACAATCTAGGACTGGTTATGATTGGCTGTGGAAGCAGCTGGTCCTGGTTAAAACCCTTTTTCACTAGAAATAAATATAAACGCTAAGAATAAGAAGTCAGGATGGTCTTTTTCTCCAGTCCTTAGCAAGTTTTACCTCTGGTGAAGGGATTTTGAAGTGAAGTGGATTTTCTTACTTAAGTGGCCAGCTGTATTTTAAACAGCTTTAACTTTTACCAGTGTCCAGCTCTGAGATATTTGCTGCTGCTGCTCCCTTGCTGCAGCTTATCCTGGTGCACAAGCAGGTGGAACTCCATTGAGTCCCACAGACCTTTTCCTGCCAGTACTGGCCTACACATCTCTCCAGAAATTCAAGCCTGGGCATTTAACAGCTTCTGCGCAGCACCAGACTATCAGAAGAGTGAGGAAAGCAGAAGAGCTCAGCAAACACCTGGTGCAGCCACAATGCCTTGATGGCAGGACACCTCCTGCTATGAGAGACAAGCCCCAAGTACCACTGGGGTGATGGCATTTCATCATCCTCCAATGCACGTAGGGTTGGATGCCACACACCTCTGGCCGCTCCAGAAGTTATTCCCGACTCTGCTCCGCTCTCCTTTCTGTTCTCTGGGACAGGCTGCACAGTGGCTGCACTGAGGCCATACTCTGGGATTTGCTCTGCCAACTCTCACATGCCAGAGGTCTGAGGCTTCCTCCTCTGACTGTCTGAAGAGAGCACCACAATGCTGGGCCCCTACCAAACATCCCGCAGGCTCGGTATGGGGGACGGGAGAGGAGGAACTGGTAACACAAGCAGAGTGTGGATCCACGCCGCTCCCCAGGGGAAGGGTTAAAACTGCCTTTTACTGTTTTTCTGTGACAGATCTCTTTACTCAGTGCTATATAATATAGCCCCAAACATATTCTAAGTAGCCAAGGGCTGCCCAGCCATCTGTTTGAAGACACAGACCTTCTGATGCAGGAGTTCCCAAAGCCTGGCCCATGGGACATTCACTATAGAGTCTGCAAAGGGAATTCTTCCCCTTTAAGAAGGCAGCTTGTACTTGTTTTGTTATGCTGCTTCAGGCCACTGTCCCATCCATGAATGTTGATCCATACAGGACTTGTCTATGAAACAAAATGTGGGAACCTCCGCTCCAAGTGAGAAATCTCCTCTCCAACTCTCCCCTGTCAATCTCACCCACAACTCTAGACTCAAAATAAACAGAAAGATTTGGTAATCTCCCGGGTAACTACTCTCAGTTCCTGACATAGCTTCCAGGGGTGCTTTTTACAAGAAATCCCAATTTTATCCAGCTATCTCGGGTAAAAGTGCCAAACAACTGCATGACTTTCTGTCTTTCAAAGCTAATTAGGCTTTTACAGGTGCATTTACAAATGGTATCCATGGCCTGCACTGAATTAATTAACAAAGAGACAGACTCACATAGCTGAAATATGTGCATATCCTTAACTATTTTTAATTATGTTTCATTTTATGTATTTATTCAAATTTAAAGCAAAGACACCTTTCAAAGGCTCTAGGCACAATAAATTTATTGTACCTATTGTACAATAGGTACAATAAATTATAGAACAAATGCAGTCAAACAAAATCCCAACAGTACAGAAATCACTTCCTCCAGAGGAACTCAGCCAGCCCAGAGCTGCTGCCTTCCCCCATGAGCAGACATCCCTGTAACTTCCCCATGCTATTTTATATCACTTTCTCATATCCCCAGAGGCTGTTTTCCCTCCCCTGAGACCTATGGGGTGACACCTAGAGAGATCCACTTTCTGTTTCTCTCACAGCTTAGCAGGGGAAGTGTTTTGGGACAGCCAAAAGGAAACCCAAGGTTTGCCAATGTATGCGGCAGAGCATCACACAGGTGAGCACTCACCTTCCCTTACTCTTCCTGTCGGGGACTGCAGCATTGCTGCAGCTTAGAGGCTGGGGTGGCTCAGCCTTGAGGCCCACCAAAGTGGCCTCTCAAACAGGGCTACCCTCCTGAAACAAGTAGAATGTTGGGGCCTCCCATCCCAGAAGTCCCATTAAGGAACCTTGCCCCATGCCATGGAGCAATAAACTGCAGGCAGTGTCTTTGTGTCCTTAAAACACAAAATAGCCTAAAACATGCAAAGTAGCTGTTGGTGAGTAAAATAAAAGGGAATCAAAAATGTCACAAACTGCCCTGATGCCTGTGGCTCACAGGAATCCCAGCACCACCTGTACACCTGCCACTGGTAGCCAGGACCAGATGCCACTTCTCCAGGCATACAGAAACCTCAGCATTAAACAAAAAGGTGAAATAGTTGCTGTTAGTGTTAACTTCATTTTTTTAATAGTATTTTTCATGTTTTCTTTACTTTTCAGCTCTGCTCCGCACTCCAGCAGCAAGTTTCTGCCAAGGTGCAGCCCCGTGCTGGGCTATGGGGCGCTGGGCTGGGGTAGAGGTTTGGAGCTGCTGTGGCATCTGGCATGAAAAAATGTCCCGGGAAGCTGTTACATTAAATGGCCAAATCGATTTATTGAATGGCAGGTGTTAGCTACAAACAGATGGAGAACATAAAGGCATAAGCAGGCATTTGTATGGAAAAGAAGCCATCGATTTGTAGCGAGAGACTCAATAGTGATCGTTACAGCCTTTAACAGAAATACGCTTTTTTTCACGGGCCGGGCGCGGGACGGTGAGCGGTGAGCGGGCGGCGGGGAGCGCAGCGCGGCCGGGCCGGGGCCCGCCGGCGGCGGCTACCGCGGGCTCCCCCGGCGCCCGGGCCGGTCCCGCGCGGAGCGGGCGCTGCGTGGCGGTGTCTCCCGCCCCCGTTGCGGCGCGGCGTGTCCGGGCCGCCCGTGGCAGCGCCCCGCGGCAGATGAGGCACGCGCCCGCCTCATTACAATGAGAATGGGCAGGCTGGAGGGGCCATGTGGCAGCAACAGTTTGCAAATCCCCCCTCCTTCTGTGCGAATCGGGAAACATTTCCAAACATTTGTACCCCAAATCGACCACATTAACACCCCTCCGAGCGGCGCTCCCTGGAGGGATGCTCCACGCTACGGGCATTTAGGCAGAAACAAAACAAGCAAGGGGGATTTTTCTCTCTTCTTTTCTCTCTCTTTTTTTTTTCCTTTTTTTCTTAGAGGCTTTCGATGTGTGTCAGCCCTGAATCGATGCGCAACTTTCTAGCTAAGGGGTTTTAAAGCCATCGGGGAATCCGGCTCAAAAGTTGGGCTGTGCACATGGAAGGGCTGGCGAGCACTGAATAAATGGGCGAGTCTCTGACTAAGAGATCAAACTCACTTAGAGATCAAGAAGGTGATCAGCGAGGCCGAAACAAACCGCCAGGAAGCAGGAACGCTCCCGAGAAAGGCGCACAAGGTGTCTAATAAAATACCGCACTCGTACAGGCGTTAGCGATGCTGCACTGACCGACAAAATTGTTACGAAAAGTTTGACCAAGCGCGGGGCTCTGGAGTTGCGAGGGGATTCTGGGCGTCCCACAGCCCACGACCCTGAGGGTGAGGGCGTCGGCTCCCGGGGAAAGGTGACTGAAGGGCTGGAAGGCGCGAGTGCGCTGCTCCCCTCTCCGCGCCCCGCGATCCCCTCCCAAATGAGACCGGAGAAGTGGAGGTGGGTGGGCAGCGGCTGGCACTGAGGGCAGGGGAGGGGCGTGAGCAGCTATGCCCGTCAGGGATCCGCACCGCTCTGGAGCACAGGAAAGGGTCGGGGGCTCGTCCGGCAGGTTAAGGGAAAGGGGAAGACGCAGGACACCCCCAGCTAAGCTTGACCCAGCCGGGAAGCCAGGCCAGCGTGGCTGTGGCTTCATGCGGCTTTAGGGGACAGCCTGGGACACCTGGGACACAGGGGAGACAGGGACAGAATCCAGCTCGGGAGTGCCCCCTCCAAAAACCCCGGGCGGCACCACGGCGCGGCCGGAGCATAAGGCAGGTGCTGCCTGGCCGTAGGTAGGGGTGCTCTGTATCTTCAGGACCTTGAAAGCAGCCCAGAAAAGCCATGTAGAAAGTGGATGGTGGCAACAACATTACCGGGAGCCACTTACGCCCAGACCCACTCCCTCGCAGGTGTCTTCCCCCGTGGGTCGGGCGGGCAGATTAGAATGCACGGAGCCTTCAGAAAAAGAGAAAAGCGGGGCTGACGGTGGGAGTCGCGACGCAGGTGCTGCTGGTTGCATCTGTGCGGGCGATAGCGAGCCCTCCGCAACCCCCTTACCCGAGGTTTGGCAGCCTGAGAGCAGCAGAACACGGGCGGCCGTGGCGGGGGTCGGGCACATCCCGGGGGTGGGGGAGTGCTGGACGTCCCCCCGGGAACGGAGGAGGGCAGCCTGGCACGAGGGCTCGGGGGGGAGGGGTGGCTTGGGCAGGCTGGCAACTTTCACCCGCCCGGAATTAATTAACGTTGTCTCGTTAGCGAGATACGTTTGGCCCGGCCACGCGTATGCTGAGCCGGACCAGCCTGGAGATAAACCGGCAACAAATGGGGCGCGAAAGAGGGGAAGAAAGAGCCCTGAGCTCGAGTAATTGAGCTGGAGAGATAGGGAGCAGGGTGGAAAGGGCGGGGAGGCGGCGACCGTCGGGTGTGTCCGGTCCGGTCGGTGCCCAGCATCCATACAGGGGCTGTGGGCATACCACTGCCGCCCCTTGGCAAAGCCGGGGGCTCTGCGGGCTTTCCCCCCGCCCCGAGGACAGGCACCCTTCGAACTGAGCCGAGGATTTTCGGGGAGGTGGCTGGGCTGTTGCTCTCCAAGTGACCCAGGATGGCTTGCTGGGCACAGGAAAGAGTTTGCCGGAGTTGCGCTTCTAATCTGCTCTGGGCCGACTTTCAGGCTCAGCTGTTTGATGCTATTAGTGAAACTTTTTTTTTTTTTTTTTTTTTTTTTTTAATCTGAGCTCCCTGTGCGTGTGTGTCAACATGCAGCAGGTGGTTTATTATATTTCCCTGTTATTATTTTATTACGAACTCTTTTTATAGCTGTAATCAAAATAATGGTATGGAGTTTCGAGGAGGATTTAGCGTCTGTTTTGCACCACTCACTCGAGCTTCTGAAAATATTGGGTTTTGGGGGCAACAACACGTGGGGAGCTGGAGAGACTTCTGCTCCTGCCGGGAACAAGCAAAGCTAGGTTCAAAGCTTGACTCGAAAAACGGTGGCCACCCAAGGGAGGTTGAATGGGCTGAAGAGTGCTTGAGGGGCTTGCACCCCTTTGTCAGATTTGGGGGAAGGCAGAGATGGGAGCTCTTCTCCAGCCGCCAAGGTGCACGCTGCCAGGATGGCAGAGAGGTTTGGCGGAGCTGTGAAAAGCAGAGATCAGCTTGTCTTGCTTTAACCTACATTAGCTCCGGGTCCATATGGTAGATGCTGCCTGTGGATCCTCAGCACCAAAGCAAGGCCCTATTCTTGCACGCCGCCCTGCTTGTGCCAGATGGTGCCTGGACCAAGTGGCCATGCGTGGGGTGGCTCTGGTTAGCCTAATAAACGTCCAATACAAGTCAAAAATCAAAACACACACATACTAACATCTGCTAGAGCCTGCAGTACCCAGCTAGCCTTTCAATACTGAATTAAAGAGCCCCACAGCCCTTCTGTTCCCCTAGGTTAGACACTCATTACCATTTATCAAGCACTGATGTTATCTGGCCTCTCATTTTATTTAGTACCGAAGCTATTAGCATCAGATTTGATTTTGACAGTTGACGCTGCTGCTGGTAAAGCTGGGATCTGGCCGGGTGGATCGCTGCAAAATTCCGAGTTCATCAGTGGCGACACATTCCTCCTTCCCACTTGTTTACGAGGCCGAGACAAAAGAGCTCCTCGCCTGTGCCTCTGCCTCGCGGTTTATCTCCACCACGGACACGGCTCCCGTCCGCACAAACACGTACCCCAGGCGACAGCCGGGCTACCCGGGATGGAGCCAAGCCAAGGGTGTCCGGCTTCGGGTGCAGACCCCCGACTGGCTTCGACTTTCACAGACGCAGTGGGGACCGGGAGAAGTTTTCATCCTGTTTTGGTGGCGACCCCGATTTCTAGCCTGGTCCTCCCCCCAAACTAATCCACGGCGGCGGTGCCCGTAACTTTTCCCTACGCTTTCCAGGAAAAATCGTGTAGTGTCCCCTCCGGTCCTCCCGGTGACACCCCGGACGTTTGGACCCTGAAAACATCCTGGGCCAAAGCCGGCTTCCAGGGAGAGCAGGCACTTTAAATATAAGAGGGAGCGCGACGGCCTGGGAAGTTTGGCTGGAGTGTGCCCTCCCCATGCTGCTTCGCCTCCAAACGATGCAGATCCCCGGATTTCCATATCCCCCCAAAACAACTCGGAGTGGGGAAGTAATGCTGCGAGAACAGACCCTTTGGAAGAGCAGAGGGGAGAAAGGGGACAGACAGCGCTCTGCGCCCCGCGTTGCTCCCCAGGTGACCCACGCCACGGAGGCCCGCAGCCTGGCGCGCCGGGCGCTGGCAGAAAGGTGGCAAGACCTCATTACCATACAGCTGAGGGTTTATCTCTCCCTCCCTCATTCCCTCCCCCCTCCGGCCTCCCATCCATTTAACAAGCTGAAATAAAAAGCCACATGAAAGGCCTTCTCTGTGCTTGGCTTTAATGAGGGACACGCGACCCAACAATAAGCGCACGCTGCAATCAGGCCAAGGGCTTTATGGCACACGCCAGACCGCAACCCGACCGCGGCCAGGCGGCCAGACACGGCCCGCGGCCCCGCTCCCGCCCCGCTTGCCTGCAGGCGCCCGAGTTTTCCCCTTGTCCATGTTTCTGGGAGCCGGGGCAGCCCCGGGAAAACCAAACTCCGTCCCTGCTGTCGACCCCGGCCACCTCGCTGGAGCGCTCGTTCGCCACCGAGCTCGGAAGGGAGACCGAGCGCCCGTCGATCCCCGCCGTGCCCGCCTCCCTGCCACCATCCACCCCTTCCTCGGTGGGCTCCGGTAGCCGGGGTCAGGAATGGGGTCGCGCGCCCCAGAGCCGGGCACTGCGCCCCGGGGGCGGCGGCGGGGCTGCTCCGAGTGCCCGCCTGCCGGGCAAACACCGTTTTACTTTTGGTTTCTAGCCGGGGCCAGCCCCCGCCCGGCAGGGCAGCTCTTGTCCGCCTGTCCGGCCGCGGCTGCAGGGTACCGCGCCGCTCCGTCCCGCCGCCCCGGGAAACAGCCGGGGACGGGGACCCGCGTGTAGATGGGGGAGGAATGGGAAACAAATAAACTAACTAACTAGCGTATTTTTTAAACATTTCATCCTCTATTGTTCGGCCGCCGTAGAAAGCTGCCCTGTGGAGAGGCGTCTGATTTTCGAGGGAACTCTCTCTCCCAGTGTGAGCGCCGTAAATATCTCAACAGATGCTCGGCTCGTTCGTAATCAGCTCGGCTCCTCGGCGGGCAGCGCGGCAGCGGCGGCGGCGGCGGCGGCAGCAGGGTATTAATTCGGGATATGAGGGCTCTCCGCAACATTTGGTTCTTTTTTCCAGAAAGGAAAGATGGAAAAGGGGAGGGATCGCCCGTGAGTCTGACTGACAGTTTACATAATGAGCTTGTGAGGATGCGAGGCAACTATATAAACAGCTCGAAGCGAAGCAAGTTTTCCATTTACTGAGCGCTGTTAGCACCGGTTAAAGGAGGAGCGGTTCCACACTAAGCACTCCCCTCCGCGTCTCTCACCAAACCCACCCGGCTTTGGAGTTTATAAAGGCGACGACAGCGATCAGAGGTCGGCGGCTGGCTGCAGGATTAATTCCCAGAAGGGGACGGATCGACACCTGGATTTTACCTTCGATTTCTGCTGGTGCTCGGGGAATATTTGGAAGAGCAGGTTGCTCCAGGAGAATCGCCGTGACGCCTCTCTTTTCTCCCTCGACCGAGAAGCGCTTGCTTGGACCATTTGAGGAATACAGAAGGAAAACTAAACCTAACTAAGAACTGGAAGCTCGAATAACACAAGGATGACAGCCTTGCGCATCTTTGGCTTGACGTTTCTGTTAACGATTTTGCAGCAGGTAAACGCACATCAAAAAAAAAAAAAAAAGGGTTCGCGAATTGTAAAGTGGGTGATGGATGGAAGCAAGTTTGCATGGCAAAGCCGGGTAAGGTCTGATTTGGCTATTCTATGTGTCTCCTCTTTGTGCAGAGGGTGTCCGGCTCCGGCGTCTTCCAGCTGGAGCTACACGAATTCGTGAATAGCCACGGGTCTCTGGCCAGCGGGAAGCCCTGCTCCCCCCACTGCAGGACCTTCTTTCGCGTTTGTTTGAAACATTTTCAGGCAGTGGTTTCCCCGGGCTCCTGCACTTTCGGCAGCATCATAACCCCGGTTCTGGGAATAAACTCCTTCAGCATCAAGGATACAGAGAAGTTTGACAGCCCCATTAAGCTACCCTTTAACTTCACGTGGCCGGTGAGATTCTGCTTTAAACCCGATTGCGATGGTGGGGCAGGAGGGTGGCAAGAGCAGGCTAACCGCGGCAGGCTGATAACCTGTAATGTAAACAGACTACTTTTGCCTTTAGACTTATTTCCAGAACTTCCTTTTTTTAAAAAACGGGGGGGGTGGGATGTGGAAGGGCTATGAAAAAGCTCATCCAGACCAGAAGTACTTGGGATAATCAACGTTAAGAGAAATAAAGCAAGGGGCTGAGGGGCTTGGAGGTGGGGATGTGTATCCTTGGTCTGTATGAGGGAGGGAAGGAGGGCAGCGTGTAGCTGCGGGGATAAGAGCGCAAATGCGGGGCCCGGCGGGGCAGGGCAGGGCAGGGCAGGGCAGGGCTGGTGCGCGGTGGCGCGGCGGGCGCGGTTCGGTCGGGCTGTGGCGCGGAGGGGTGCGGGGCTGACGCTGCCTTCTCTCCCGCAGGGAACCTTCTCCCTGATCATCCAGGCCTGGCACGCGCCCGCCAACTACCTGCCGGAAGGTGAATACTGCGCGCGCCGCCGGCAGGGGGCGCCCCCAGGCCCCGTCCCGTGTGTCCCCCAGCCCCGAGCGCCCCCCCGGCTCAGCTGTTTATACGATAACTCCAGGGCCGCCTTTATCCCACCATCAGGAGCCGGTCCCCCCACGATATCCATCAGGGGCCGCTTTGATTCTGCCCCGGCCTAATCTCCAACACAATTGCGTTTCCTCCGGTTTATTTTTGGCGTGGGAAAGCGAGGCGGGCTGCGGTGAGAAAGCCGGGAGCCTGCCAGCAAGCCCCGTCCGCCTTTTCCTGTATTTTACACCTTGCTCGAATTCCGCCCTTTGGAAAGGAATAATGGCTTTGGGATGTTTTTCTGAGCGGAAAGGAAAAGGATATTTCACAGCAGCCCTCCTTTCACAGGCCCCTCGGCTCAGTCCTCTTGGCCGGAGTTCGCACACCCTGGTGGCCACCTTTTTGTACCCTTGCATACATCAATATCCACACGCGTGCCCGTGAATCTGTATATACGCGTACACGCATATATGTATGTATGTACATATGTGTATATATACACGTGCGAGGGGGGTATCCCGCTCCACTGGCCCGGCGGGGTGGGACGCGGCGGTCTCCGCGGCTCGGGGCGCTGCGGGCGGTGGCAGCCGCTGACCCGTGCCCGCTCTCCCGCAGGCTCCCGGCCGCCCCCGGAGGAGTGGCTCATCAGCCAGGTGTCGATCCAGCGGTCGCTGTCGGTGGGCGAGGACTGGTCGCAGGACGTGCATCAGGGCCCGCTGACCCAGCTGCGCTACTCCTACCGCGTGGTCTGCAGCGAGAACTACTACGGCGAGAGCTGCTCCCGCCTCTGCAAACGCCGTGACGACCGCTTCGGGCACTACGTGTGCGCGGCCGACGGGAGCCTGGCGTGCCTGCCCGGCTGGGCCGGCGAGTACTGCACCGACCGTGAGTGCCCGCGGGGAACGGGGCGGGCGTCGGCCGCGGCTCTAAAGCTGACGGAGGCCTCCCGTGGCCCGGGCTGTGTTTTAATCCCGACCTCTCCAGTCCTTGCCTGGAGACGCAAAGTTGTGCACTGAGGACTTTGCCCCCTTTTGCTGCATCCACCCAACGCTGTGCTGCACCTCTGCGAGCTTTAGCAGCAAAGAGCGAGCTGGCAGGGAAGGGACCTTGGCTGATAGCCCTGAATAGCAGTAGCTATTGCAAGGTAAAAGAGTAGCAGCTTCCTCACACAAAGTCTGCCACCAACCATTCCTGCTGCCAGAGGACAAGAGACAGGTGTTTCAGTGTAGAAATGGGAACCTTTACTCTGAGCTTGGGTTCCCATTGGGTTTTTTCAGCCTTTCATTAGCAAAAGCCAAAGCCACCTTCTCTTGCTCCTTTTCTAGCTAGAGTTGCAAGAGTTCATGTTTGTTGCATAAACAGAAAAACTAAAGGACAACTTGTCAAGTGTTGGCTCTCCCTGTTCACTTCCTCCTGCTCCAGAACTCCCTGTACCAAGAAGTTTTAAAACAAAGCTTTGACAGTGTAAAAGTCTTTTTTGAAGTGGGTTTTTTTAAAGGTTTTTATCCTTAAAAAGTGTCTTCTGTAGTGCCATGTGTATTTACCTAAACATTTATGCTTTTTTATGTTCTCTTCACAGCCATCTGTCTGGCTGGATGTACTGAACAGAATGGATATTGCAACAAGCCTGGAGAGTGCATGTAAGTAGATGGCAATTGCAATCTGAACATCAGTTAAAATGTCACCTTGTAATAGAAACCTAAACTCTTCTCCATGTCATTAATGTTTTAATTGGACTTTTCTTTTAGCTGCCGTCCTGGTTGGCAAGGCCGCTACTGTGATGAATGCATTCCCCATATAGGCTGCCGCCACGGGACTTGTAAAACACAATGGCAGTGCATATGTGATGAAGGATGGGGTGGCCTCTTCTGTGATCAAGGTTAGTTCTGAAGCTTGCACTTACAGCTCTAGGTTGGGTACTCCTTAGTACCTAACTGCACTAAGGAATCTGACCCACTGGATCTGGAATTAAATTTCCCCAAGGTACACATTCACAGGCATCAGTTTGTAGCATACAACTGCCTTACATACCAGTTGTTGTAGTAGTTTCATTTGAAAACAAGGAAACCTTTTTGGTAGCTGCAGTTTTTCTCTTGCAAAAGAAGTCTTTCTCTTGGAGAAAGACCTAACAATCTGGTTGAGTGTTGAACAAACAAGTTTTCTGCCTGCTCAAGCTAAGTTTAACTTATTCCTTTTACAAGTATAACAATTTAATAAACAGTTTCCAGTGGCAGTAAACACCATCATTTGGGCCTTCCTTATTTTGCATACAAGGAAGTTAACTCATGTGATAAGTCTGGAGCATGAGAGAAAAATCATGCAAGCAAGAATGAAAAGTACAGGTTCCATTTTAAGGTACACCAGACCACTTCCACCTATTCAACCCACTGAATCACTGAACCGTAGCCAGATGAGCAGTCATGTCCTCAAGGCCATATATGCACTGCTGGCACTGAGATCATTAAGTGCTCAAAGCAGGCTAACTGTTTCCAGGACAGTTATGGGATTAAGAGGGTGAAGGCTGAATTAAGCAGGAAAAGTAAAGTTGCAGATTTTTTTTCTGCTTATAGTTATCTATTAACCAGTTGCATTCAAATTACTCTATAGTATTTTTAGAGATAATAAATAATAGAGATAATATAGAGATAATAAAGTTTTTCTACTTAGGTCCTATGAACTTTTGTTTAACCTCTGCCTCAAATTTAAAGGAGGAAAAAAAAAAAAGAAAACCGTCAAGCTTGGCAGAGCATTTGACAGTTTAGTGTACTAACAGCCATTACAAGAGGACATGGTAAATAAACAATAAAAGATTTCTAGTGTTTGTTTAAATCTCAAATCCAAAACATCTTCTATTTATCCTTTCTGCCTCTCTAGAGTGTGTCTCAGAGCACACCTTTTAAAGATGGGGCTCACTCTTTTAGTGTGTAACATGTTGTACACAAAGTGTTCATAATGCTGTGGCGTATATCTTTCAGGAAACACACACTGATGAACTATGTTTTCCAATTTTGTACCTAAGTCCAGCTTACAGTTTTATGTCCACAAAAAAGGGAGAGTATACTCTCAAAACACTAAGAAAGTTAAATTTTTGCCAGCTCTCTCAAAATTCAGAGCTCAAGTGATAGATGTGGAAAAACATCTAAAATCGATGATAATCTGATTATTACTGATAATAACGTGGATAAAAAATCTCCAGTATTCCTAATGATAGCAAAATGAAATGTTTCATTGTAAATTCTTTTTTGTTGACTACAGTGGTTTTGTATGTATATCTTTTCCCAGTTTTCAAAGGCATGTTCTCCTAACTCCTGGTATCTTTGCAGATCTGAACTACTGCACTCACCACAGACCATGCAAAAATGGAGCAACTTGCATGAACACTGGCCAGGGCAGCTACACATGTGCATGCAAACCCGGCTTTACCGGAGTCGACTGCGAACATGAGATCAGCGAGTGCGACAGCAATCCCTGTAGGAACGGCGGTAGTTGCACGGTAGGGGCATTTTAAATGTAAAGTCTTTGTGTGAAGCAACCCTGGTGTACCTTTTCAGAAGTGGTTCTGTAACAACATAATGGGAATTTGATAGTATACAGGTTCATTACCGACGCTCACAACTATCATATTGAACCCTTTCCGAGAGGTGTCAGGGGAGGAAGTCTGTCACAGGAGGAGATGTATCATCTAGATTAGAGCTAGTCAACTGATCCTTAGGTTTCTGTGGCAGCCATTATGAGAACTTGGCAAGATGCAGGGTTGGTGAAGGAGCAGATCTGTTATAAATAAGCCTCCCAAACCACCGTCCATACAGAAATGCACTAAGTCTGAATTTTAATAGCAAATAAAAGAAAATTTTGCTTTCCACTATGGGAGGATAGCATCAAACAACATGGGGGCAATCAGCTGAAACTTTCTGTGGAACGGAATTCCGCACTTTTAGATACCTGTAGTGTAGTATTTCAGCCTGTTTTGGGACCCAGTTAACAATGGATTCTTAACAATGATGGATCAGTAAAAGCTGATTGATTATAGATATCAAAGGTAATCTGATGCATGTTTAGATTAAAGCCAATGGCACAAGACCCTACCTCGCTTCTCCCAAGGCCTTGGACATACAGTAGTTGGAAAGAAGGAACAGTTTAGTTATGATTTAAGTGGTGGGACTTAGCCAAACCAAAGCAACTTAAACTCTTGTAAAATAAAAAAAGGGCTCTCACTCTGAGGATAAATGGCCTGATCACAGCTGTATAGAGGTCAACACTTACCATTCTGCTCTAGGAAGACCTCCGAGATCTCATTAGACAGTAGCGGTGTTAGCAATGTTTTTGTCTAGCTGCCTGTATGCTCCCTACAGCTACCTCTGCTCTGTGTGTGTAGCTGCACGATTTACTCCTATATGCTGAGTATGGCTGATCCACAGCTCTATCCCTCCCCATCCAATCTGCAGCTGTTTACTCTCCTAATGTCACTTTTGCCACATCAGGCTGTAGGTGAGAAGGGACTGAGCAGTGCTTGCTGCTGACCAAAACTAAGCATGCAGGGAGCTATCATTTGTTGCTGTTAAATAACAGTGGCCTAATGTTGTGTTTTGCAGGATATGGAGAATGGTTATCACTGCCTGTGCCCCCCTGGCTATTATGGCACTCACTGTGAGCACAGTGCTCTGACATGTATAGATTCTCCATGCTTCAATGGTGGCACATGCTTGGAAAAGGAACAAGGGGCCAGCTACACTTGCGTTTGCCCTTTCGGCTTCACAGGGTCAAACTGTGAAAAAAAAGTAGACAGGTGCACAAGCAACCCCTGTGCAAATGGTGAGTCTTTTTATCAAAAAATCTCATGACCCTGACTCATTTGTGCTTTTCAGTGCAGAAGTGATAGAAATCCAATCTGACCTCTACTCTTCTTCTAGAACATTAGTCCCTCTCCCCCGCTGTATTCCACATCTACCCTAATTTTAGTCTTTTGCTGGGGCGGGACTTTCACTGGCATTTTCTATGCAACAAAATAGGTTTATCATATGATGGGGAAGATGGCAGAATTAAATTTAATTAACTTTATTACATATTTAGAAGGGGCATAATTTTAAGGCATGATGATACAATTAGGTAAAGTAGAATGAACTTTTAGATGTGCAGTTGTTTTGTAGAATACCCTCTCTTCTTGAGGTAGTATAACATGCTGACCAGGGAGAGGTTTAGGTTTCTGAGTGAAGTGCATTGCAGACTAATTTTTATTTTACTTCTTTTTCCCTCAGATGGTAGTTGCTTTTACCTTGGGCAGATTCGTGTGTGTCGCTGTCGGCCTGGTTTCTCTGGTCAGAAGTGTGAGATAAACATCAATGATTGTGCCAGAAACCCATGTTCCAATGGGGGGACTTGTCATGATCTAATCAACGATTACACCTGCACATGCTTGCCAGGCTACAGTGGCAGGAACTGTGAGATCAAAACCAGAGATGAATGTGCTTCTGGGCCATGTGAGAATGGAGGCACATGCTACAGTGGACTTTATAGTGCCAACTTTGTCTGCTACTGTCCTTCTGGCTTCATGGGCAACCGCTGTGAATTGCCAGTTTATTCAGTGCCTGTTACCCTTCCTCCTAAACCAGTCCCCTGGATTGCTATATCCATGGGGGTGGGGCTGGTGGCTTTGCTCATACTGTTCTGCATGATAGCAATGGTCATCAGACAGATGAGGATGCACCCAGAGCAGGAGTTGGAGACAATGAACAACCTGTCTGACTTCCAGAAGGACAATCTCATTCCAGCTTCCCAGCTGAAAAACACTAATAAAAATAAAGACCTTGAAGTGGACTGTGGACTGGAGAAATCAAACTACAAACCCAAAAACCATAAACTGGACTACAATCTGGTAAAAGACCTGACAAGTAGAGGGACACCAGAAGATAAATATTACGAAAGTGAAAAGTGTTTAGGAGAGAAGTCTCCCCTCCGACTACACAGGTGAGAATGCAGTCTTTCTTACAGTCTTTCTTAAAGCCACTCCTCCTCATATCAGTGTAGAAGTATGTGAGAATATGAGGGAAAAAGAAACTTTGAGCAGATAATCAACAAAACAAGCTAGATCAAAGCCAGGAGTATGTGTGTCATAGCCAAATGGTATCCTTAGCTAAGTCAATTAATTTGTGCAGGGTGCTGTCAGTATGGATGCTGTGAAGGAACCCAGGATGGCTAGGCCAGTGGTGAAGGTAGGAAGTATCTTTCCTTCATCAGTAGATCATGGAGGAACAACAGTTAAGGCATACAGTGATTAAAAAAAAGTATTTCACTTTGTAACAAGGCAAGATGATCTGCTTACTGAGAAGAATGATAGAGCGAGAACAACTACTCTTTTTCAAAAGGAGGAAAGTGCAGGTTTTCATAGGCTTATCAGTCTTCTGATTCATGTACTGAAGGTCTTGTCTGGGATTTGTGTGTGGCTATTACACTGAGAACTCTGAGGAACGTGCTGTTAGGTTGGACATGGCAGGAGCATAGGAAGACTGTCACTCTTCCTTACTTCCAGTTCTCTAGCATAATATCCCGACAGACACAGAACATGTGAAACTTGATGCTCTGCACTTCCCTTCCACACCTTCATGGCTATCTCATTCCACCGCTCCATATTCATGGTAGATTTTTAGAGTCAGGCTTGTTAGTAGTCAGCTAATGTTCTTCTTTCTCTGCCCTGCCTTAGTGAAAAGCCAGAATGCAGAATATCAGCGATATGCTCTCCAAGGGATTCAATGTACCAGTCTGTCTTTGTGATAACAGAAGAAAGGAATGAGTGCATCATAGCCACAGAGGTAAGTACAGAGGTGGACAGGCATCCATTCACAAAGTAGGGGTGTAAATTATCCATTAGTATTGTATCTCAGAAGGTTCCTTTATTTCCAGGGACCATGATGCTTCCCAGCATTTACCTCTCCTCTTCTGTGGCCCACACAGAACATACAGTGGGGAAAATAAAGAAATTAGCTGCTCTGATTTTCTTAAATGAGAGGTTTTTGGCTTAGATAAGTCAGTGGTAGATGAAAACACAGAACATCAACCCATAAAAATTCAGCACATTGTAGGATTATTTCCTCTTAAATAGGTGGTCAGAAAAAATGGAAATAATAATCATTCTTAGGCCCATTGATGTAAAGCCATGTTTTTTCCTGTGACTACAATGGATAATCTTTGTTCTGTGAAAACAGGCAAAGCTATAGATTTCTAGCAGAAGATGGAAGGTAGCAAAGTGTGTTAGTGGATAGGCATAACAGCCATTTAGAAAGTCTGTAATAAGGTAATTTCAACCTCTTAGCATTTAAACTCCAGATAAATATTCCCTAAAAGAAGTTAATGCTGTCACTAATAAAACCATCCAGATATTTGTGTTATGTTGAAAGGTTGAATTCACAAGAAAAGGAAAGGCCTAACACCGCACTTTAAAGACTTTAAAAAGCAGATATTGAGGAACCAACTAGTTCCTGGAGAATTACTGGCCCTTTGGAAAAAGTCTTGGTGGAAGATAAAGACAATTGGACATTAAGCAATATGTGCCTTCTTCCATGTAGTCATCTTTAGAACTACTTTCACCCTGTAGGAAAGAGAAGCTTGCTGTGCCATACAGCAGTGATCTGTGAAGTCAGATCTGCAGGATTCAGTCTCTCTCTCCAAAGTGGATATCAGATTTCCCCTTGAAAGCAAGCTGGAACACAAGTCAACCAACAATATTAAAAGTTTAAGACTAAGTGAAAGGATTCAAAGATACAAATGACAGCTAGACGCTTCATTGCCATTAAGTGACCTACATAATGTATCTTTGAAGATCTTGCTGACTAAAGCTAGGCTCCCAAATTTACAGCAGGCATCTCCAGAAATGTTTCTATTTTCAGAATGACAACCCCTAGAATCTCTCTCCACATCATTCAGTCTTAATGCTTCTAAACACAAGCTATTTAACTATAGCATGTACTTTTTACAGAGCCCTAATGTTAAGCACACAGATTTGTAAGCATTCTCCCCCTCAGTCTAGATAGAAAGGCCACTCATCACGCAGATGACAATTTTTTTTCTGGTGATTCTTTGCCTCTGGACCCAGCTGAAAACATTGAGCAACTAGAGTTAAACTGTAAATTAAGTTAAAGTGGAAGGTAAGCAGTAATGTCTGGCTTAAATTGCTTTGGTTTGACATAGTTGAATTATAGTTTGTTAGTTCTGCATTGCTGTATATGCTGTGATTCCTTCTCATTCCTGGTGTTATTTTATATCCTGGCAGGTATAAGACTGAAGATTGGCCCATTTGCACCTCAGATTTGGTAATGCCAGTAGATGGACGTTCCTGCTGCATTGTTTACAATTCAGAACTGGATTGGACTGTTTTTAATTACATGCAACTTGCTGCTCTCAGGCGGAGGATGGAACTGAGTGAACTGGACAGACTGTGAATTTACTGAAAGATGCAATACACCTTTTTGTTCTTACTGCCCTTGTTTGAAGTTTGATACTAGAAATCTCATTTGCTATTGAAAAGGGGAGGCAGAGGGAAGAGAGAGGTTAAAAATGTTGGTGTTTTAAAAGATGCTGAGGCCAGTTCCTCATGGACAGACCCCTGGCTTTCCAGAACTCTGGTTATGGGAGGTGCTGGTAGATAAGGAGGCACGTAACTGTCACAGATGTTGCCATGGAAGGTGCGAAGCAAGACACATTGCTATGCAGATAATGGATACAGTATAAATGAGGTCTCAATTTTTTCTGGGTTTAAAAGTGCCTATAATGTGTCAAGAGAATCTTACAAGCCCAAACAGAAGCTTGACTGCTCTTTTTGCAGTTACCTGAACAGTACTGGGCAGAGGTGGTTGATACTTCCTCCTGCACATCTATTTGCATCTCCTCTCTCCTGCTGCATGTACTGGAGACTGTGTAAGGGGTGAGAGGAGGAGGAAAGAAGAAAACTGAATTTACATGTCATCTCATTTGGTGATGCTTTGGAGAACTGATTGACTCAAGCCACGATGTGGGACATGATTTTTGTGAAAGTTGTGAGAAGGAATGTGTACTGCCTCTTCCCCATTGATAAGGAGGAGGTGTGATCCCAGCTCTATATAAAGCCTTACAAATGCGTTTAAAATCAATCAGCTCCTAGAACCTTTATGTGCTGAGCTGTCTCAGCTGTTTTCATGCCCTTTGCACTACCAGTGATTGTGAATAGACATTACTTCTTTTCTTCTCCTTCCTCATTCTCTTCCCCCTGCCTTATTTTTACACAAATTCGGGGGTTTATGTCGTGTTTCTGAATTAGTGCCACCTTTTACTGCAAATAGTCTCAAAATTGAAACTGTTACTTTCTGAAGAAGCAGCAGCAGTGTGACACAACCCATTTCCCCCCCCCCCCCTATTTCTCCATCTGGTTGCAAAACTCCAGCTCCTGTTCTTCATCCCGGTTCTAAATGCCCAGTAGTGAAGCACCCACTGAGATGCCCTCTGCCAAGACAGGTGGAGATTAGAGTTAGAATGTTTTAGGCTCATTCTGTTTCTTTCATACCCACCCACTGCTGCATGGAAAATACACTCTGTCTGTCCCCGGAAACCAGAGGCAGGCAGAAGCTCCTTTCTTCTATACATATTTACAGCAATAATACCAGACACCCCAGTGGAAAGTGCTGTGATACTCATGAATGAGACCAGGGCATGGGGCAGAATGAGGAGGGAGAAACAAGATCTCTTAGAAGAAACCTGGACTGTGCTATCTCTCTGACAGTGATATTCCTGCCCTTGTAAAGCCTGTTGTTGGACTAGCCCATCTACTCCCTTGAACTGTGCAGACAAGACCCCTTCATATTGTCCACTACTGACCTTCTGCTCTGACCACGTAGGACCATTTTGAAGATGACCTTCAGAAATCAATAATATGGGTTTTAGTTTGTCTGTTTGTAGTTTATTTTGAAGACTAGTATTTCAGTAATTTAAAAAAAATCAGAAGCACTGAACTTTCTACATTTTATAACATTATTTTGTATATAATGTATATTTATAATCAAAACAGAAGTGTAAATATGTTTATTACTTCTCATGTAATGTTTTTAATGTGATGACAAAGTTTGAATTTTATTTTTTTTTCAAGCAATGAAGATACTTTCCTGCTACTTCAAAGTTTATCGTGGTTTGTCCTTTTACACCTGTTATTCTGTGACAGTCAAGGTTAGCAAAGCTCCCCAAAAGTAAGCTCGCCTGCCTAGTCCCTGCAGTCCTACTTTTACATTTTGCACACCAACTGATGTCAGCTGCTTTTTATAAAAAAAGTTACAGTGTTAACACATGTCAACAAAGTTGTTCAGCTGAGTGGCATTCATCTGACATACATATTTATATTGTGATAGATAATATTTAAATTACATACACACACATATATATACACACACATTCTCTTACTATGGTGTAGGACTGAACTGTCAGGAAAGTTATTTTTATTAATGCTTTACTCTTCCTCTCCCATGACAACTCATGGCATGAACGGTGCAGATTCAAAGTGGCTCAATAAATACATTGTCTTGGGGTACACTTATAGAACAAAACACAATTATTATCTTTTTTAATCCTAGTTCGTTAAATACTTTTAATAATATCCAAATCTTGTCCACAGGTTACTCTGGCACAGCATCTACATCTACACATGTAAGACTCTAGCCTTGTTTGTTTGATTGCAAGGGGTAAGATCTGTCTTTCACTTGTGGGATTAGGGGGAGTTTCAGGCTTTCTCATCCTGAGTTCCTTACTCTACATCAGCAGCTGTGTCCTCCCAGAGCATCACAAAGTCATTATCCTCCACAGCCCTTTTGGAGGACATTTCCACAAAAAAAAAAAAAAAAAGTGTAAAAAGCACACTTGTATAAACACTCCCAGCAGGTTTAGTAGCCTTTGAAGCACATATATTTACAGGCAATTAAATCTCTCACTAAATCAGTTAGGTGCAATACAGCCAACATCTGAGTGCACAAAAGCAAAACTATAAGAACAGGAAACTACTGCTGCTCTATTTTAAAATCAGGGGTTTTTGGTTTCGTTGATAAAATGCCAAAAAAGCTTCTGAATATTGGATTCCTTTCCTGTCTTTCCCCAAAATAAAATCTAACCAAAATTTGCTATTAAATGCAAAACTAAAAACCCCAGTGGCATTTAAAAAGCACCATATGAAATGGTTAATTCTTCTTACTTCATCATTAAAATTCTGCAAATAATGATTCATAAGGGTCCTTCTGAGTGTATTATTAAGGTTACACAAACACCGTTTACTTTGGCTGGTTTTGTTTCTCCCTCTTTATTCCCTTTCACAGCAAAATTAACTTTCAAATCCCAGCCCTTTCCCCAGCTACCATAAAAAATAAATTTAAGACAAAACTCAGAAATAAAAAGCCACCTCCCCCTCCCCAAACATTCACCCTGTAGAGCAAATTATGAAAAACAAGCCATTGACAAAAAGCTGAGCAGATGCTCCCTGCTTGCAGTCCTTCCTCGGCAATGTGAAATAAACCCAACAGATGCCTCTCTTAATTGAGCACATGGATTACATACACACATGCACTCTGTCCTGCTTAAAACAAAACACACACAAAAATCAAACAGGAAAATAGACAGAGAACTCTTCCCAATGCCTAGGCAAGCAGGAATGTTAAGACTAAAAAAGACTCAGCTCTTCCTGCTCAAAACATGACAGGAAACTGTACCCATACACAGAAGGGAGTTGAAATCCATTAAAACCTGTGGACCTGATTATGTAGATCCCATGGGGTAAAGCAGGTACAACACATGCCTTTGTGTATCCACACAGGCGAGAGATAAAAAAAAAAAAGCATCATCTTACAAGGAAATCTGTGAATATTTACTGTAGGCAGCACTGCACGAGGCAGCTACTGGAATAGATCACAGATCCTACACAGGAAAAACAGAAGCAGTGCCTGCTTCCACACAGGGGGAGATGGAAAGCATATGTGAATCTATGCACGTGTGCACATCCCCAAGTCCTTGCCAAAGAAACCACAAGCAATTTAGCTGAACACATAATATGACCTGGATTTAACCTACATCTTTGGCTTAAACCTTCCTTACTGAGGGCCACTGTGCACTGCTCAGCAGCCTGGCTCCCCCAGGTGAGCATATATCTGAGCCATGGTGTATAAATTCACTAGGAGGAGCTGAGATCCTTCTGGCTGTAAAGACTCTACCTCAGTTTCAGAGATTCCTCTTGAGGACCACAGACAATGTCAGGGCCAAAATATCGTGATGAACAGTGCCTTTTCTCTTAATAAGCTTACAGAGTTCTCAAACCAAACTGTACAATCCATTGCTTTCAGCATAATTTGCAGTAACTATGGCAAGATTATGGATTTGGCTCACCTAAACTTGGCATTCAATTGTAAAAGATTGCACAAATTCACTTGAAACCCATGTGACTAAACAATTTTAAGAATGGACTCTGCCTCTGGAAACTCTTTTCATGTTTCCTTGTATTAGCACCTGATAAAAACTATTCCCCAGCCATGCAGAACCCTTCAGTCTAAGTTATTTTGGAGCTGAAATGAGTGAGAAGGGTGCTGCCTCGTGCAGTGCTTTGCCTGAGTTGTTTCATGTTCGGCTCCAGCCCTACAGCACTTTCCTCTTAAACGACTCTGCTGATGAAGGGAGACAGATGCCAGGATATACCCGTAGCTATAGCACCCACTGGTGCTGAGACAACATGCAGCAGGACACGGCACAGGGCACAGAGTTTACTTAAGTTAGTGCAGGTAAGGGGTGCGTGTAGAAATTAGGGTCGATACATGCCTAAAATGAGATAAAATGCAGAATGCATTTTATTATGCACAAGACTTGACCAGCAACAGCTTTCAGCCTTGAAAGAGCTGCGGAGGAAGCCTAAATTAGTTATTGTGTAATTGCAGCCACCTAGTCCAACAGATGAAACCAACTATGTAAAAATGTATATCAAGTGTTTTCATTGCTCATCAGTCTTTCTTTTCATTAATTTATGCTAAAATGAGAAAGGCACTGTAGGTCACTAACAAACCTGCCCTACAGTGGCTCAAGCGACAGTTACGTATCAGTGTTTGCCTGTCATTCCCTTATCTCACATACCTGACCCATAAATACACATTGGTTTTACGCAGCAGATATGACACTCCCAGGACATTTTGCTCTCAATCCAAACTCCAGTTGTGGAGAATTGACATAACTCACTGGCCCTCTGCCACACGTCATTGTTTTCACAACTTTAATTTTACGCCCTCTCCATCAAGATTCCCTGCCTCCATTGTGCCTCTCCCTCCCTGCCCTGCTCTCTTTTTTTAAGTTTTGCCAGCTCAGCTCCCAGAGCTAGCAGGTAATGGCCTTGTTGGCCAGTGACACCCAAAGCAGTGAGATTTCTCCTTGATCACTCTTGCACCTGCTCTAAGCCATCCTACTGTGCTCTCAGACCTTCTCTGGGAAACGGTGTGACCCAGCTCCATAAAGCTACCCTTTCTCCTCCCTCTGCTGGGCATTTCCACTGCCATCCTCACTCCTCTTCTCCTGTACAGTTCTGGGGCATATTTCTTCAGCACAGTGGTCTATCATGCTGCAGGGTTGGGATGGAACTCTCTGGTCCATCAGCTAATTGATTGTGTACAGACCAATAATTTCAGACGCCACAGCAATTACCCCACTCACTGCATTTGATTCGAGGGACCTTTGTACCTGGAATGTACCTTTGTTTCCTCCCTTTTAACTCTTGAAAACAGACCATCACCTTCCCAGAGGTGCTCCCTTCTCAGATAGATCAAATGTCTCCTCCAACGAGCTTTTCAGCCCTTGCGAGATGCAAAGAAGAGACACACAGATCTGCTTCAAAACTCACCCGGCAGTCACTGCCACCCAGAGGTCTTCACTGCCTTCCAGCAGCACTCCACACATGTCCCCAAGGAACTTGCTGGTGACAGGCTCTGTGCAGCTCCTCACACTGCAGGAGTGTGGGCAAGAAGAGTCCATAAAGTTTAGAAGCGCAACGCATGGAGCAGACCGGAAAATAACTCCTGCTGCCCAAGTCTCCATCTCAGTCCTCCCCTCTGACTGGGTCACTTCTGGCTGACATGTCATGTGAGAGGGGACACCTAGGCACGTAGAGAGGTCTGCATCTGGAGATAACACAGCCCTGGGTGTTACATGATCTGCATAACACAGATGATTACTTTATCTCTTCCACAGACTGAAGAATAGTGAGGGACTTGGCTCTCACATACGTAGCAGTATAGTACATAACCACCATGGAAGGGCTTAATCTTTCTTCATTTCCTCTGCAAACATTGTGTCTTTCCCCATGCCAACCAAGTTGGAGAGAGTGCTCAGACTCCATCTATCCTTGCAGCCAACCCACCCTGCAGGCTGCTCTGCATGAAGACCAGGTCATTCCCAGGCACAGCCCCAAGGTTCAAAAGGAGCAACCTTACTCATAGTCATGTTTTGCAAATACACATTTAAAGGAGGAAAACATGCAGTTTGAGGAGAGGCTGTTTGGTGATTACATCTTTTAACTGTAGTTTATGACTTATTTGTTGAATTGTTGCAGGCTTCACAGTGGTTTTGGTAATTACATTTCTAACGAACTGCCTAGAAGGTCACAGAGGTACCAGGTTTGTTTTTGTAAATGAAATTGAACTAACTTGTATTTAACATCCAAACAGATCTGCCGAGAGTTTGGTTTATAGCTGGAGAGGCCTTCACCAGTCAGAACAGGATTTGGCCATTTCTGGCACCATTCAAGAGCTCTGATGATCCCTGTACCAGGGCACATGGCTCCCACAATGGTTTGTGAGCAGGGTTGAAATTCCTGGTGCAGATATGAATCACTGTGCATTTGAAATTACTTTTCTATTAACACTGTTTAATATTTGCCTTACATGTTCTGCTTTGGCAGAAAATGCCAAAGCATTGCCAAAGTGTTTTGTTCTTGATCATAAACTCATTTGTTCCCTGGAAGACTGTCAGCGACGAAACAAAAGACAATATGAACAAAATGTATCTGGGGGGTAAAAACCCACATGAGATAAAAGCATGGTAATTAAAAAAGAAATGGCTCTATTCTAATCCTCTTTCAAGTCAGCCCACCAAGTCCCGGTGTTAATTTCTTCATCAATAGCTTCCCATCCTCTCATGTCTCCTTATAGCACAGAGGCTCTTTTCTTCCACCCAACTCTCCCCCTTCAGGAAGATCATGCTGTTTTTCACTCTATTCACAGTATTTATGTTTGTCATAAGTTGCTTAGGAGGAGGTTTTTGAAGTTCCTCAAAACTCTAGATAAAATTCACACTGCTTGTCCAGGTTTCTGGAAAGAGTTCACTTACGTCCTAGGAATAGGTAGAAATATCTGTGTGCTTGTAACTCCAAAAATCTCTTTTTTCATGGAAACAGCAATATGAAGGAACCCTTACATCAGATACACATTTTTCAAACGTGAGGAGGAAGAATTTCCTTGCCGTTTTGGCAGTTACTCCACAATCTGCTCTCAGCCATCTCCAGCAGATGCAGATTCATCTCACCTCACCGCAGCCATCCAAGCGTGAAGCGTCTAGTTTAAGCCAACCGTGTGGCTTATCTAAGGTTCACGGGGAAAGGTAGATCCTCCAGTGTTTGCCTCTGGAGAGGCATCTGAAATTAGCAAAGGAGTGAAGGATGACGCTTAGAAGGGTCAATGCCATTAACCGAAACATGACAATTACTTTTAAGATGCCTTGAGCTGTGCAAGAGGCATCCTTAAACATGAATTTGAGGAGCAGGCAGTGCTTCTCTGAAGGGAGTGGGATGCAGACACTTAACCCCCTACATGTCCTTGAGGAGCTCTCCCTTTCCATGGCTGCCCGTCTCTCTCCCCTGACACATGAGGTGGAGTTGTTAATCCTAATGTGACTCAGAAGGATGTTGTGAGGGCTCGTTCATATCCTTCAGGCTCCACATGGCTGTCGAAGTGCAAATAAGCCTTTACCAGTTTCATCTTATTGTTTAAATAGCCGCTGAGGATAAACAGCCTCTGGGCACAGCGAGCCGCGGTACACAGGCCTGCAGAGCAGACACTGCTGCCGGCGCCTCCCTCACAGCCCAGCGGCCTTTTCCTTCAGCTCGAGCCCAAACTGGGCCGTGCTGCACTGCCATCATCCCTTCCTGTTTGTTACCTCACGACACCATTTCCTGTTTCCTGCCTGATTATGCCAACTGTTTTTCCCAGGCCTGAGCCAACTTCCCAGCACCCCCATTCCGACTCAAAAACACCATCATGGACATCGTCCTGGTGGCACAAGGTGCTCCTGGCTGCCATGTGAAGTACGGCCCTCTCTCCACACTGTCACCTTGCCTTTCCCTGCCCGCTTGGGTGCCCAGTCCCAAGGTAAAGAAGTGAGTCTCACACATCCCAGACAGTGAGAGAGAACAAAATGAGGTGCTGATGATTCCCGGGGTTTTATTGCAAACAAGCAGAAGGCAGCAAGGTACCCTGCAAAGCATCAGCCAGACAGAGAAGGTGGTGCTATGAGGGACTCATGGGGCCCATCTTTAGAGAAACCTTCTCAGAGACCTGCACTGAGGTGAGGTTCCTGGCTCAGGTGGGAAGAACACCTTCCTCCCACTACTCTTTACACCTTTGTTTAAGCACCCAAGGAACTCACGGACCTTAGAAGGTGTCCCTTTCCCACCCTCCACTACCCAGTTCAGGGCCTGGCCCAGCTAATATATATTGCCAGTTACTTACTGCATTGTGTCACCACCTTTAAAATATGAAGGAAAAAAAATAGTCTTTGTAGATACATACTAGAGGTATGGTACTTTTATCTCCGTACAGCTCACCTAGTAGGGAAAAAAAAGCCCCAAAACAAAAACCAAAAAACAAAAACAAAACAAAAAATACCAAAAAAACTCCAATAAAACCAAAAGCAAATGTAAAACAACGTGCCTGTTCCTTCGCCTTTTGCCTGTTTGAACAGTCTGTTTGAACTGTAAAGTGTTTTAGAAAGGACCTGTCCTTTGCTTCAGCTTTCATAATATTCAGGTGTTTCACAGATGCAAGACAGAGAAGACCCTGGGTGTTCTAAACTGCAGAGTGGAGACATGGAAGTGTCGATAACTGATCTATAACAATAAAAACAAAAGCTGATTTCCCTAGCTGACCCTGAATGAACACAGTGTGCATGTTTGTGCTGGGTGTTTTCTTACCAAAACACCTGGCAACAAGACTGTACCACTACGAGTGGTCCCCTTGCAGTATAAAGCTTTATGACCATTCCATATGAGTGTTTTTATGACAAACCTGAGCAAGCAGTGGTAGCAGGGCACTTTCTGCACTTTACCTTTAGAACTGACTGTCCCACCACGAGTAACTGTGGGGCATATTACTGGCAACAGGCTGGAGAGGAATGGATCATGCCAGGTGAATCCAAACTGGCATCATGGGGGAGTGTTGAGAGTGCTAATGTAGAAGGAGCTCTTCACCATGTACCAGCTATTGCACTCATATTTCGTCTTTGGAGAGCTGAATATGTTCATGTGTACCAGAGAATAGAGAGAACAGCGGGAAAAGGGAGTAAGTGTTTGCACCAGTTCCACACGTCTTGCAGTCCCTCAGCAGCCAGCAGTACAGCATCCCTGACCAGCCCTGTTCAGCCAGTAGAGGTCTGTAGAGTCGGCACATGCTGAGCCTGCAGCTGCGGGCTGTCAAGGCTCAGGGTAGGTGGCAGACTACATCTGCCTGTCACAAGGTGTCTTAACTGAGCAGAACTGTGGGTCTCTTGGAAGTGAAGGCACTCTGTCCCTGTGCGCTCTGGTTAATGGGGAATAGAATAGTGGGCCTAACAGAGGGTAAATATTGTGAGCAAGATTTGTGGCTGCAGGGATCCCTCACTAATATTGGGAGTACAGGTGCATCATTGCATGGTCACAGTTTGCAGACGCCTGGCCAAAATGTTTTTTTTTTATCATAGTTAAAAGGTTTTGCATAGCTCTGGAACCCCAATTGCAAAGTCATAAGTAACCCTGGAAAGTACGCTGAGGCGTTGCAAAATACTACCTGCAAGGGTCAGGTTGGAGTCATGGGAAGAGGTTGTGTGGCACCAAAACCCACATTACAGTACAAACAAGGTATCAGAATACTCCCCAGCAGCCAAGGGAAGGCAACTTGGGCATTTTCAATGTGACTCAAAGTTAACACCCTCTCTAAGCTATAAGAGACAAACCAAACTCTACCCTTTGAGAAACCCACAGGGATCAGGGAAGTTAAACCCTAGCCTTCAGTGACCTACTGCCATGTGGCACATGATGCAGCACATCAGGTAACACACATTAATTCAGTGCCAGCGTGCAGAGCCAGGAAGGACATCTCTCTGGAAAGCCGCTGCTCATGTTTCAGCTTCAGCCTGCAGCTCCACACAGGGAGTATTACTGCAGAGAAGCAGGCACAGGGAGGAAACAAACAGCATCATTTCCCCTCAATACCATAATCCCACCCCAGGACCCTCCTCTGGTATGCTCCCTGGCCACGAGATGGATTGGTGGGCTGCAGCTGTAGCACCAGGAGGAGTTCTTCAGCAACAAAAGACAGGCTAACATTGTGTGGGAGACAGCAAGTTGCATCTCTCCCCAGCCCACTCTCACAAAATTGACTGAAAATAGCTAAACCAGAAGGCTGCAGAGCAGCCATCCTGCAGTAAGTGCTTTGAAGGCACAGAAAAGCTTTCTGGTTTTTCAGTTGCCCCTTTGCTTTAGGGGACACCTGTACACCTGCTTCAGCAGCAGAAGGGTCCTTGGCAGCACTGGGGGCTCAGGGGGGCAAGAATCAGCTCCAGACCTCCAAACAGCAGTCTGTACATGCAGCATTTTGATTCTTGTCAGAGGCTCAATAACCTGCAGGTATTTAATCAGTGCCTGTAAGGCAAATAGGGAGAGAGAGGCCATGGAGTACAGGGTTTCCAAAGGTTTGCAGGAGAGGCAGCACTCCTGTCAGTGGGACTGCAGGCTCGGAAAGCCTGACCCCCACAGTAGCCTGGAGGCAGATGGGAAGAGCAGACCATGTGCTTCTTTAGGTATGGTTAAAGATGTCACCGGAGCCCCTCAGGGACCAGCACAGTTAGTCACTGCTGCAGCGTTGATGTTTTGGGTGTGGCTGGTTGGTTTTCGTTTTCCTTTCCTCAAGCTCACACATATGGGGGAATTATACTAATGAAAGGGCAGTTAGAGCAGTTTAAGGGGTATTTGTAAGTCTACACCAGGATCAGATGGCAATACCTGATGGGGAATGCGAGAGACAGAGAAAGAAGGTGAACGCTGCATTGGGCAGCTGCAGAGCCTGACCAAGAATAGATGCCCAATCCCTGGAAGTGTTCAGGGCCAGGCTGGATGGGGCTTTGAGCAACTTGGTCTAGTGGAAGGTGTCCCTGTCCATAGTAGGATGATGGTCTCTAAGATCCCTTCCAACCTAAACCATTCTTAGATTCTATGAAAAAGCATCAGAACGTCATGGCAAATAGCTGCACTGCGTACATTTTCTTTGAAAAGGATTTCTCACTGTCTACTTCTGCTTCTCTTTCACTTTTGCTTCATTTCTTCAGGCCCTGTTACCTCCTTTCTGAATGACTAACTGCAGCTCTCCAACCCTTTTGAGTCATGTTCCAGTGAGGCAGAGGCATTCAAGGCACTGCTAGGCATCCATACAGGATAGATGCCTCAGGAGAAGACACAGCTCCAGACCTGCAGAGATCAGCCATTTCCCAGAAGGGTCGATGCAATTCTTTATATCTTTCTAAGTGCAATTGTTCACTTCCAGAAACACAACCTTTGTTTTAACACTGTTAGTCCAGGTGACACAGCCACCCCGTGTCCTGTGGCAGCTAATGCCACAGGGTTGCAGTTGCCAAATGAAAGAGAATCCCTCTTCATGCAGGCACATTTCTGCCTTCATGGTGCTGAGCAGCCTTACCTGTAATTTTGTAGAGCTGAATGATTACATCCAAAATACCTTTGAATTAACCTGTGCAGTATTTGATGCACACATCTTGTGTTCTCCTCTTGTTCTCTGCTTTAGTTTTATATCAAAAGCATTGCTAAACACTTAGAGCATGTAATTCCCTGTAACCTGGATGGAGTGTGTTCTGGAGTGTGAAGAAAGCTTTGCTAGTAGTACAAAGAACAATTCGTGAAGAGACATGGAACTATTTTTTTGTTTCTCAGCTAGCTTTCCTACTAATATAATTGCACTGACTCCAACAGTTACACGGGTGTAAGTCAGGATCAGAGGAATTCAGGGTTAGGGGTCCATTCCCTCTCTTCTCTCTCAACTCCTACTGTTCAGTCTCTGCAGGTGCCCTCTGCAGAATTCCCCATTTCTCTGTCCATCCTGTTCTCCATCAGGTATTGTTTATCCACTGTAGGTTAGCGTTTGGAGATCCTTTGCCAATGGAGGCTGTGTTACCACTAAGGACAAACACCTCTCTGCAGTCCTGCCCTACACCTTGCTGTCACTTAGCACCCTGTGGGACGAGCCCTAGAAAATGGCATAGCTCCTACACTGACGCAAACTGAATCCTGAAGAGGCAATACTGAAGAGACTCCTTTTGGCTGCAAACCCAGGCTGCTGCCTGTCCAAACAGAGGTGTTACCACAGCATGGCGCTGTGGGTCCTGTGGGCACCCTAGTTCCTCCACCCTGAACTGGACAAGGCTTACACTGAGGAAAATTAAGAGAAAGTAAGGGTTGGTCTTTACCTGGTACTTCACTGGGTTCAAAAGCTTTCAGCATGAGTTCATTCTTTGCCCCTTCATCCATGTCTCAACAAAAGTACTCTAATATTTTCATATGCAACAGACATCTTCATAAAAAGGAGACACAGGTCTGTCACTGAGGATGGTCTCAGTGCACAGACTTTTTGCTTGCCTGATATGAGACATGCACATTTCCCATTCTCAACTGTTCTTTTAGGGAACATGTGTCTCCAAATTGTTTTGCATGCCATAAAGAGAAGGTTTTTTGCATGGCTTCTACTGGAATTCTCCAAGCTCAAGTAACTGCTCACTACATGATCAACTCTCTAATTCTAATGCTCAGTTAAAAATTCATCCACCACAGAGGATGTTTACAAAGTGAAGGGAGATATTATCTTTCCCAGCTATGCTTTACCATAGATACAGTGCAATAAATAGGTACTTCTTGGCATGCATTCCAAGGCTGGACCAAGAAAAGCAGAAGGGGTGGGGTTTTAGTTCTGTTTTGGTTGGTTGGTTGGTTTGGGTTCGGCTTTTTTTTTGTTGTTGTTTGTGGGTTTTGTATTTTTTTGTTTTAATGAATACTTCATTACTTCCACACTCTGTCTTTATATGCCAGGTCAGCAGCTGATGGTGAAGTTTGAGAATAACCTCGAAGGATGAAACTTTATGCTCTTTGGACCACAGAGGAACTCACTTTTGATCTCTTTAAACCTACTTGCTCACACTTTCTTGCAGAAAAATTCCTACTAGTTCCAGGATGACATTCTTGCCAGACTCTGAATGTCATCATATGGAGATCTGCTCCTACACAGAAGGGTGCAGAAAAGATGATGTGCTAATGAGCTACCTTCTTATCCCTGCTGTCAGTTCAGTGACTCTCCCTCCTCCTCTTCTCTTCCCCTGAGCTGCAAATGTAATTGCTTTCCAGCAGCTCTGCGAACAGCCCAGTCCATCTGCAACCCTGGAATCCCTCCAGAGGGCAAAGTCTTGGCTTTTTTCTTCAAATTATCTTGTCTTTTCTTTAGAGGAGAAGGAAGGAAATACCAACCAGGGCACTGATGCAGCCAGGCTGGGCAGCTGAAATGAGGCCAGCATCCCTTTTGCCATCAGACTACCCAGGCTGTCCCGCTGCCAGTGCCCAGCAGGCCAGTGCAAGCCTGTTGCCACCATGTCACTAGTGCTGTTATTCTGTTTGGCAATGCAACTTGTGCCCCTGAGCCTGCTCCTCTCATGGCCTTCTCAACACATTACCTAGCACCCAACAAGCAATAAAATATCTAACACAGAATGGGTAGCCCAACACTTAACTCCTCTCCTGTGTTCTGCAAGGAGCTTCACTATTTCTGCATGCACAGGGCTTGGGTGCAAACAAGGTATTTGACATTGCTCACACTGGCTGCCAATTAAACTTGGGCCAAGCCACTTTCCCCTCCCACTCTTCCTAGGTGTAAAGTGGGGCTAGTACTCATTCATCTGCCTCCATGAGGGATAGTTAGACTCAATTAACTGGTGTAAAAAGAGTTCTGTGTGTTACTAGAGGACACTGATGCAACATCTGAGCCTGCTCAGGCAAGAGGTATGCTCAGGCTAGAGCAGTGAATAGAGTAAGGTCAGCACATGCTTTGATGATACTTGTAGTCTACTAAAGCCATAAAATAATTTCAGATGTCATGGTCATCAGCATCTTTCTTTCACATCATCTCTCCGTATGCAGATTAGAGCTCGCTAAGAGGACATGACGTGATTCTTGAGGCTGTCCTGTGCAGAGCCAGGAGTTGAACTCTGATGATCCTGTGGGTTCCTTCCAAACCAGAATATTCTGTGATTGTGAGTGGTCCTGCTTAGGGCCCTTGGAAACGAGCAGAATGAGAGATCAGCAGAGGAAAAAACCTGCTTGGGATGAGGAATTTTCCTGCTCAATTTTCTTAAGAGGATCCATATGTACAATATTTGTCAAATAACAGTATCTAAGCGGTTGCTTTAATTTCTCTCATACAGAGCCAACATACCAGGAAAAAGATTTGTCAATAAAAAATTGACCAAAAACAATGATGCTTTCAAACTGTGTTGTTCCCCAACTCCCTTGTTTATGAAATCGATGCCAACCTTTTATAGCTTTTTCAATTTAAAAGGTCATATTGAGAGCTCAGCTCTGTTTTCTGCCCTGCCTTTGTTTCTCAGTTTCCCATTTGTAGCTGTTTTTTTACTAGCCTGGTTACAAAGCATGAAATCAATTGTTTTCAAATCCAGTGCACTATATTCTCAACAAACACACATTAAAACTAGGGGATTCAACATGTAACTATTTTGATCTGATGTCTTCTGGGAAAAGCCACATGTAGCCACCAGCTGGCCTTCCCACATGGATTGCTCCCACTTAAAGGCTCTTCTTTAATGGTATTGCTCAGCTTTATGATGCAACCTTTGCTGCATATATCACCAATGCTGTAACATGCCACAATGACCCTTCCACTTAGGTACTGAGTCCTCTCATGGCACGTTCCACCATGAACAATACATAAAATGTGAAGCTATTGCCCAATCATATCATGACACCTTCTTTCCATTACCTCTAGCACAGCATCTTGCAATTCCTCTTTAATTGCTCTCATTATCTTCCTCTACCACATGCATATCTAAAGAACAGCCAAAAATAGCTCTAGGAAATAGGCCAGTTCTCTTATAGGAAAGTGACTGAAATTTTTCTGAGGGGTTACCTCTCACACTCAAGGCTCCACACAGGATGATATTGGAGTCTAGTTTTGACTTTTCTTGGGTGCATAATCCCATGTTATGACAGAACTAAAAGACCTCACACCGGTGATGTTTGGAAGAAGACACATGCAAAACTTTATTTATGTTCAACATACACCAAGTCACCCTGGCTTGAAGGGAGGAAAATAAGAGACAGTTCTTGGCTCAGATTTGGTCTCTCATATTTGAATTGCTTGACTGCAAAGAAGTGCAGTACATAGGCTTTGTTAGATGAATGGAGCCCTCTTCAGCTGCACCCATCACTGCTTGGTGCCATTCCATCACCTTGCAGCAAAATCTAAATCCTTTCTGCTTCTGCATTCAACCTGCCTATCCGTGTATCTATCCGCAACTGCTCTTTCATAGCCAAGCCCTTGACGCACAATAGTTGTCTGCTCCCCTTCCCTTTGTCTGCTCACCCAAGGAAGTCCAAAGGGTAAGAAATCCTAAGGCTCCACTGTGATGCTTTGCTGTACAGGGCAGGGAAGATTTTGGAAAGCCCATGTAATGAGGCTGCTATGGGGAAAGAGGGACGCTTGGAGGTGAATGTGCTCTCTAAGCTACTGTGCCATCAGACATTATCTTAACCTGCTGAAGAGCAGTTTGTTTGTCCTGCTCATTTAGGCTAAAACATGTACAAACAACTGCCAGCAGGTCTGGAGAAGCAGCAAGAAAAAGCTGGGGCTTTCCCACTAGCTGGATCTAGAAGAGAACAGCTATCCATAGCCTTTGTTTGAGGACACTTCATGTTATAGGGTCCCATTTCAGCTTGGAAGGTAATGGAATAGGGGATAGGAGAAGGAAGAATAGGTGACAATTCAACTATAGATGCAGCATGAAACTGTCCTTGGGCAATAGTTTGATCACCACAGCCATCTTCAGGACTGGAGAGAAAAGGCACTGGCAGATTTGAAGGGATTCTTCCTACCTCTGACTCTGAAGACATCTGTTATGCATAGGCTCAGACTCAAATTAAAGGAATCACTAACTGCTTAATCTTAAGAACATGATTAAGTTCAGCATCAAGTGATTTAAACACATTCTTACCAATCTTCAGTCAGGAACCTCTGATCCTTATTTTCTTGTCTAAGCTATAAAATATAACGGGGTCTGATCATAACATTGCACACGCAGATGGTCAGTCTATGAGAGGGCAGCACTGTGACTGCCCATTCCACAGTTTGAGGCAGTGTGACATGGAATAAGGATAAAGGCTTTGGCATTAGCGTGCAGTGATGGACTTTAGGAATAAGCTTCTACCAACCAAGATCCTAGAGAGAACACTACTGTCCTTTCACCCTGCATCCATCTCTGTATGAAGATGATGCAAGCTACCTGCTGCTAGGCTGGGGTCTTGGCAGATTATAGCCAAGTGCTGTGGGATTGGAGGTTGAGATATTAGAAGGTGGTTTTAAAAGGAGAAAATTATTATCCTAAAGAATCGTTAACCTCTTAAAGGCTATAAGGCAACAGCCTTCCTATCTTAGCTGGCACAAATTTCCTAAGAGGGGACTTAAATAGAAAAGATTAAAATATATTGGAAACCACTCACTGTTCCACAACGACATGTATGTGTAAACCACAAAATTAAGAATAGGTTATACATGCAGCAGCAATACTGATAGCAATGCCACATTCGTCAGAAACTGTAACACAAGCAGCTGTAAGCCACTTGGTTATACTTGTCTGGAGGCTCTAGGGTAAGAGCTTATTTATTTTCTTACTGAGAAAATGTACTCAAGGAATTTGTTTCTATCCAAACCACAGAGATAACAGGACAGAGTCTTCCCTTAACAGTGCAATCTGTACTAAGGTAGAATTCACACATCTCTGAGGATATGAAATACATGTGTTAGCTGAGAGTCCTGAAATCTTATACTGAGGATACCATCAAGGGAACATTTTGAGGCTTTTCCTTGAAATGAGGGGAGGAAAATACCTATCAAAAAAGCTGACATTGTCAGCTGTTGTCCTGGCACCAGTACAGTGTTCCCACCTCACGAGAATCTGTCTGTGTGCTCTTTAGCCTGATGTAACCTCAGGCTATGTGTAACATCTGAGTTAGTAAACAGGTGCTGGCGGTGCCTCTGCTTGGCTACAGCATTCCAGTCCATTCATTACGTAACGCACCAATCACTCCACTTATGATTTTGATATTCCACTGACACACCAGTCATCCGCTTCCAGCGTCCATGCAACCCGAGTGTCTGCAGATGTATTCTGCCTCAGGAGAAGATTCTCCATGGTCAGTACTGTACAGCTCACTGCCAGATTTCACACTGGCCATTAAACAGCAAGGTGCCCTGGTAAAATCTGGATCCAGATTCAACCAAACTACATCACCATTTACTCTATGTTGTTACAATTGACTTTGGAGGAACAAGTGCTACAAATGTTGTACAACTACGCAGGTAGAATTCAGATTGGATTAATTTAAGTAGATTACTTCTATGAAGCACATAAACCACATCAATCTCACTCCTCCCTCTTTTCCACCTCCTCCAAAAAAGGTCCCATTGTTTTTCAAAAGCCAAATAGGCCCAGGTGTATGTAGTCCTGCACCCTACCTTTACTCCTACCCTACCCTATCCTTTAGTCCAGCCAAGGCAGATAAACTGCAATTACATTCTGCTTTGGTGACATTGTTATTGTCTCCACATACAGACAGACATATGTAGGCAGAGTATTTGGCGCTGGGAAGATACCACAGCACCTCAAACTACCAAAGAGCTGCTGAGAGCTGACATTAGAATGGGAAGAACGACAAGGAAATCTCTGGCCCTAGCATAAATAGATGAAGTTACTGAATTCAGCATGGTTCACCTGAGCTTCTGCTCTCACGTCAGTTCTAAAAAACTCAGCATGTAGCAGAATTTCAGCTAAGACAAGGTTAGTAACATGAGAAGAATTAAAATCTGCAGTGGAGATGTGTCATGGCAGAGCTGGGAAAGGTTAGTGCCAGAACAGGATCAACAGCAGAATCAGAGCAGACAGAGAAAAGCAATCTCATAGGGAATATAGATAGGTCAGGGTCAGCAGAGAGAGTAGCAACATCAGGACATGGTGAGTGCAGGAAAAAGTTCAGACTGACATTGCAGTCACACACACACACACAGAAGTTACACAAGCAGAGAACAGGTTAACAGTAAATACCTTGTTCTGTCAACACTGGATGCTGTTTTCAGCCACAGCTATTAAAACCCTGGCAAAGTATGACAGCTCTGGACGAAGCAGAACTCTATTTGCTGGTGCCCACAGGTCACTGATAGCTGGGGAACTCCTAAGAAGAGCTCAGATGACTTCAGTCGTGATCTTAACCAGCCAAGAGCTTGGTCACTGTCAGCTTATATCATTTTGCTGTCAATCCCACAGCTTCTGTGCAGTCCAGTGCCTGTTCTTCAAGTCTCCATGTTGCCTGCACAGAAGAGGATGCAATGTCTCATGAGTCACTTTCCTGTTGCCTCCCAATGAGGAGCACAGCCCACAGAACTGCACTGTCAACACTTCCCACACACTGCTTACACGGCAAGAAGGTGCAGGAGAAACATCTCTGCACCTAGAAAAGCTGTCGAGTTAGCCTTCCTTGCCAGGCATTCCATCAAAAGGCTGGCAGAAACCTTCTCACACACGCACTGAGAGCAGGAAAGTTACAATTGGTTCATGAACAGGCTGCTAAGGGCTGCAGGAGCCCTGCTTGCTCAGGCATTCTGACACAGCACACCAACACAGCTACCATTGCACATAAAATGCACCTATGACTTAGGCCCAGAGAACAAAAGCAAAGATACAGCTTCTGGGTAGTGACTTCTTGTTTCTGCCTGGAGAGGGGAGGTGAAGCCACTGCCTGCAGGCACAGGCATGTCTAAGTGACACAAAGCCGGGACAGAAATGCCAGTGGTCACTGTAAGCCCAGCTGGTAAAGCCGTGCAGTCCAGGGCTCTGCACTGACAGAGCCATGTGTCACAAGCAGCACAGGTGAATCAGCCCAGTGGCTCCCAGTCTTATACGTGCCTGGAGTCAGCTTCCCCCAAACACACCCCCTTACACCCAAACACACCCCCTTACACAGTGCAGCCACAGGGAATTCACCTCCATTTATGCTAATGCTCTGACTCACCCTGTTGATCAGCCTCTCTCTTTGCAGCCACTACACCAGCAGTCTTGGCCGGGCAGTCAAGTGCCTGAAGCCTGGACACTGGTGTTCCTCCTACCTACCTTCTGTTACCACCACAGCCTATGACTTGATCCAATATGTTCTCAGAAGCCCTCTTAGTGCAGGACAGCAGGATCCTTCTGCTATGTGGCCCCAGTGTTTCATACAGGGCAGAAAGGGAACCTTCCCTCCCCAAACAGAGCTCAGTAAGACACACATATTGCTGGGTTTTTTGTAAAGCCAAACCAGATTTCAAAGAAGCTGTGACCAGAGCCATTGCCAGTCGGGTAAAAGACCACAAAAATCATTACTCCCTTTCAAAACAGAATCCATCTTATTTCACCAGAAAAATTCTGTTCCCACATGGGCTACAGCTGCACTTTATGACCTCTCATTCCAGAAAGCTCAGAATCATCATATCTCCTAAAAACTCAACTGAAAGAGGTTTAATGTTGAAATGATTTTATCTCCACAACCTACAGTAGCTTTAAATTATTTGAGAGTCATTATACCCCCATGATGGAAATTATAACACTGAGCTTTCAAATGCTGCTACAGCAAACTGCCCCAAAGGTTATGAAGCATGGAATGCACCAGGACAGCCCTGGACTGGTCACAACCAACACACAAAGCAGCTCTGTCCAGGCAGATGCTTTTCCTGTTTTGACCTTGCATGTGGTTGAGTGTAGGAGGACAATGCCCATCATTGGCCATCAAGAAAATCCAACTGCTACTGATTACTTTTGAGTATTCTCAGCTATCCAACCATGCAAATTTTTGCTGTTCCCACATGCAGGAAAGTGGCAGGCACTTGACTTCAGAGAGCAGCATGACTGGCCCCCAGGTTACAGGCAGGAGTCTGCCCAGCTTTGGAGAAATGCTCCAGAACTGACTGCTGGCCCACAGGATGAGAAGAATGGTGAGGACTGACTGCTGGGCAGCACATGCTGTTTATGCATTTGTGCTCCAGGCTGAATGAGAACTGTTTCTGTGGAACCTGCGTGTCTTCACACAAGTTCTCATGCCTGTTATCCTGGCACTCATTCTTGTCTTCTGGGGCAGAGACAGCACGAGCTGATACACAGATGCTCTCTCTGAATTAAAGAGCTGGCAGATCTTGCTTATCATATTTGCCAGGGCACCACAAGGAAGACAGGCAACACTTAGCAGGTGTGTGAGTCATTTCTTGGCTTATTAAGTAGCTTTTTTCCATAACATTTTGTTCTAAATAAATAGCATTGGGGTTTAAGGTAGGTGGTGATCATTGGCTTGCCTCTGTTCCTCATCTTCAGGAAGAGCACCTGTAATTAGGAAGGACAGGTCTGTGGATCTGCTGGGCTAATCACAAGAAAATTCAGAAAAGGAAACTGCAGATCCAGATTACCAAATAAAAGGACAAAGAAAGCAGGGTTTTATTTTGAGACAATTGAGAACTAAGGGCCCAAAACCTAAGTGGACCTGACTTAGGAAATCACAAAAGGAGTGGAGTTACTGTTGAGACAGAATCTGTCCTATTAATACCACAAAATCAAACATGCTAGCTCACATACAACACATGTCCAGCTATTAGCTCACATAAAACACTTCTACACCTATTTTTCAAACCACAAACAATTTTCAATGCATGTGCCAGAGATACTAAAACATAAAGACAAATATTTTCAGCAGGACTTCAAATTTCCTTCAGATAAAGATGAAGTCTTTACATCAGAGCAAAAAATTCTGCCAAACATGGCCACATTTAAAGCAAAATCTTTCAGTACTTGTCACTAACAATAACCTGCATGGCATGAGCCACAATCTCAGGACTATTTGGGGTTTTTGGTTACAGCAATGAGATTTTTAGTCATTTTGTAAATAAACAAATCTAATTTACTGATACAACAGCATAAAGCATCTGTCTTCCTCTGCAGTGAGCATCGCATTAGGTAGGTCATTTGCTTGCAACTCAAATGTTCAAAAGAGTGAAATATAGCAGAAGTGAGTCCTAGTTACATATTAAAAACTGTAAAGGAGAAGGGATGCAGTGAAGGAGGAACTTCTTATCAAGATAGCTACTTATCACTCTTTGTCCACACTGATCCATAAGTCCCACATATTGAGTGGTTGGGTTACTGCTCTGATTGTACAGTCAATGTACACATGTATTCCTGCCCTGGAGCAATCAAGAGTCTAAACAAAAGCAGTGTTACTACTCTCCCTTTTGCCTTGATAAGGACTTGGATGAGTGGGTAGCAGGTGGGTTTCCTTCCTCTCTCAGATGAAGAGTATTAGTGACTCTTCCAGGTGTAAATCCTTGCCTCTGACCATTGCAAAGAGGGGCAGGGCTGCTAGGAGGCTGGCTGCTTTCCTTACAGTGGGGTATGTTGGGGTTACCAGATGCCTGGCAGAGGGAGGACTTTGTTCCTCTGTGCTGTTTAGTCTTGTTGCAGACTTTGCCCTTACTCTCTCTTTATAGGCCTTTCTCTCATCTCTTTAGCAGTGTGGTTTATGGCTTTGTTCCCAAGGAGAAATCCCTTGTGCGTTTATTACACTTGGCAGCTTGCTGCTTCCTCTCTTCAGAAAGCATGCTGGCTACTTGTGGTCCTTTCTTAAAGTTTAGTGGATGACTTTATGGCTCACTTCTCTGCTGGTAAGTAGAACATGAATTTTAACTTCCCTATACCCTTCAAAATTCCAGATGATACTGTAATGCCACTTTATTTGGGATTTCTCAGTAGTTAAGGGATGAGATGGTGATTCAGGGTTTGCATTTGTTCTGCAGCCCTTGCTTTGCCATTAGTATATCAATCAGGTATTTCAGAACTCACAGTTTGTGCTTGTTTGGGGCTTTGCAGTCATACTCTAGCTAGCTATGTTGTAGAAAATTAATCCATAGCATCTAAGCCACAGAGAAGCAATGCTTGTTATGAAGGCACTGTGACAATCTGGGTAGGAACAGCTGCAAGCACGTCAGGACAAAACCTTATCACTGCAAACTGACGAAGCCTCTCCGACACAACAAATCTGTGGAAATTCTAGAGCTTGGCTGTATTCCAGCTACTTCCTGTGATACTCCTGAATTGAAAACTTGGCTCATCAAACAAGAGCACTGGATGGAGAGGCAGTAGGTAACAGAGATAACGACCTCACAGAATCTCTGTTGCAGTTAAATCTACATATAGAACTTATTTTGCTGTTATTGGCCCTTTATATGTAGGAGTGGAGGGTGCAGATTTAAAAACTTGCTGCTCTGCAGGTTGGGATATTATTTTCAATCTAAGCTAAGCCACTCATGTCCAGCTAATGCTCATATCCCTTTGTGTGAATTCAGTTTCAATAACAGGGCTTTAGTTTGCTAAATTGGGATTTATTTTTCATGTCTCAAATACAGGCACCACTTGCTATTTTCCAGTCATGTGGTACTTGCCCCACTTACGTACTTACCTTCTATGCTAATAAACTCTTCCACCTCCCTTGAAGCAAGCACCTAGAGTTCTAAGAGCAGTGCCTTTCCTTCAGATGGGAAAATTATTTTAAAGGCCTCACAGCAACCACCATCCTGTCTTTTATTGGTTTGCATCTAAGATATCTTTGGCCTTGACAGTCAAATCCCTGCCTGTACTCTCACTTCTATCTTGACCCTCGTCTTATTTGACTAGAAAGCTTCTTACTGGGTTTTAAACTCTTTGCAAATGTGCAAATTGACCCTAATTTCTGCAGCTCTTGCTTCATTACATAGCAAAGTGCCAAAACAGAAGTTTTTCTGTTGCATTATTTCATTTCCATCCTGTATGAGTTCCCTATTATTTCTTAAACTGTTCTTGAAATCAGCTGGTTACTTCCCTAAAGAGTTATCCTTCCCTACTTAGGAAGCAAATAATGGATTTGCTTTCTACCTTTGAATTAAAATTTCTGTTGGTTTTCCACATTTTTATCTTTGGACTCTTTGTCTACCTGCTTGTATCAACCAGTTCCTTCAGGTTTTTACTCAGACCTGTTAAAAATTTTAGCTATAAAGCCATTTTTTTTCTTTTTATAGTGGAACTGAAACTGAATTACTTCCTGAAGTGAAGCTGAATGACAGCATTACATCAGCCCAGATAAGATGCTGACTTTTACAGCCAAGGGCTGAGATTCCCAGCCCAGGCCTTGTGAGTCTGTGCCTCCTCCATCAGTGTCTCACCTTAAAGCTGCTAATGTGGACACCCACATGGCTCCTCAAAATGCCCCTCTAGTGTTTGGGCAGCAGAGAGAGGCCATGGGGAGCAAAGAGCAGGGGGTTACACTGTACCAAAAGATGAGCCAATCTAGCCCGTGACTCACAGCCTGGTGCTCAGATGAGCTCCCAGGTTTGGGCTCAAGCAAAAGGAGTTTCCACAAGTCTATACTTGATTATTACACTTGGTGTATATATAAGTTCAGTGTCCAATTTGTTCATCCCTCAAGCTAAGATAGTCGGAAGTGTTTGAGCTTCTTTCCTGCCCTGAAGGGAGGATAGACAATATTCCCTAAGCTCCTGCTACACACTGTCTCCTCAGCCTCTGCTCATTATATCTACTTTTAACCAATTAAAAAAATCTCTGAAATTGTAGTTTTGATTCTTTATAGAGAATTTTTTTATGTACTAGTGTTGGGAGAGACGTTGTCAGCAACATGGAATATGAGAGAGGGACAGGATGACCAGAGGAATTGAGGCCAGCTCCTGCCAGGGGGGTTAAAACTTCCCACCAGCTTGAAGTGATAACAAGATGGGGGAACTCAGCAAAACCCATTGTGCAGCAGATCACTCTGGTATACAACTCAAAAGCCAAAATTATAGGGCTGGGTTTTCTTAAAGGACCTCTCAGCCAACTACCAGGCCACTGGTAGGGTATTGATGACATGTTAAAATGCTCATTAGACACATGGGTTTGGGGTTTTTTTCTCCTCATATAAGTAATTCAAATACAAATCAAGTTTTTATGTCTCCATAAAGTTTGTCATTCCCATCTGTGAACTGGGCACACTGCAAAATCTCCCAACACAGCTGACAACAGCTGTAGCAGTCACGGGGTGAACAGACTGAATGTGGAGTAGGTTAGCATCAGCTCAAGTTCTATCATGCAGAAGAATCACCCAAACTATCACCTTGTCCTAGACTTGCTTTTCAGCTGGGTGTGCTTACAGTATTTTATTCCCTGGATTTTAGAGTTGCTCTCTTTAACATGCTGGTATGTCCTTTGCCATTTTTAGTTCTCTTTGCTCAGGACTGTATTTAACCCCATGAGTCAATGCATTTAACAATGGAATTGTGCTCCCTCTGGATACAGCAAACAAATTCAAATGCACCCATTTCCTACTGTTCCATACGTCTTTCCTGATCCCCAAGTTTTAATACGGAAGCTTTGACAATGCAGCTTCTGCATTTCCATGTTTGAAACAAGGCTGACTGCATGTTTCTATGGTAAGTGTTCACATCTGGAGGGTATTTGTAAATGCCATAAGAATTGGATTCATCAAACAGAAGTGAGTAAGACCCCTGGTGATGTACATGGATGTGGCTTTGTGAATATCAGGTGAATACTACTGATTTACATTGCTTTAGAAACCCTGTGGCATTTTTTAACTTCATCTCCAATTCAAGTAGTTTTAATCTTTACTGAAACCTTCAGGAAAAGAGGACAATTTAAGTTTTAGATTCTCCTGTCTGCTCATTGTAGAGAGGAAAGCAGTGCCAAGCTGTTGGAAGATATGGTGGTATCCGGAAATGATCTGGCTGTCCTCCTGTCTCTAGGTGATATTTTCTGAACAGAACAACTTTTGGTAAGACCCAGTATGTTACCTCAGTTTGTTGAAGTAAATAAAAGGGTGACACACAAGCCACTGCTATGTGTCATGCCATCCCTGTTGTTGGCTCCTCTTGCTCTAAGGTGATTCACCACTATCCTGAAAAACAGGCAGCCCTGGCACTGCTGGTCACCCCACACAAACATGGGAATGCTTGCTCTGGGGAAGCACAGCATATACTGCTGAAGAAAAACTAGCTCCTTCTTTTCCTGAAACCTGGAAAAACTAGTTTCAGGAGTAACAAATAAAGCTATGATTGCTTTTTTCCCTTTCCCAAAGGTTCCAGGCCAAAGTAAACATTCTTACTGTTGTTAAGGGGATTTTAGATTATTATTATTATTATTATTATTACAATTATTATTATTAACAGAGTATGACCATTATATTCCATTTCTTTTTCCCTTAGTCACTTTTAACTGTTAAAATACTATGGTGTTTTTCCATCTTCTTTTGTTGTAGTACAAAATCCATATCATGTTGCCTAAGAGTTAACTCCACTACTGCTCCACATCCTCTCTCACACCTGTTTGAACGTTCCTGGGGTTCAGTTTGGCAGGCTGTTCCCCTTGCCTTGTGAATGCAAGCTCCAACAATACCAAGAGACACTAAACCCTCTCCTTTATATCCACTGCTTCACTTTCATAGCTGCAACTATACTGTCTGCAAGACACCTTTTTTGCTCAGCCCTTTGCCCCTAGTGATCCTAATGCCTTGGTTTATTTAACCAAAGTATAGTGAAGGTACAGTCAACATAAGAAATTAATGATAGAAGGCTTGAAGCAACAAAAAATATTCTTAACCTCTTGCTGCATGTGCCACTGCAGTAAGTCTTCCCTCAGGCTGTGCTCCTAATGATGGAGCGATATCCCAATTTGCACAAGAAAATCAGGGACTTGAAAAGGAGTTTCTAACCACGTTCCTCATTGATCTGGTTGTACAGCACTGCAGGAAGCAGAGACCTAGCACTGCAGGAAGCAGAGACCTGTAGTGTTTAACTGGTGTGGGATCTGAAGCTGGTGCCCTAAGGCTTTTGCTGTACACCTTGGCTCTCCATTGCAAATTTGGCTTAGCCATGCAGCAGAGCCTTTTGGCAAAGGCAGACATACAAATGAGACAGCTCTGCAAAGGAAAGGAGCAGTATTTGTCCCCCACCAGCAAGCATGCAGTTACTTCCCAGTGATAATTTTTTTCATTTCTTGGTCCAATTTTCCTTAGCTTGTACCAGGAGATAAGATACCTAGTGCTCTGTTTGTCACACATGCATAATCCAGTGCATTTCTTGGATCATAGAATCACAGAATATGCTGAGCTGGAAAGGACCCATCAGGATCACAGAGTCCAACTCCTGGTCTTATGCAGGACACCCCAAGAATTACATTGTGTGCCTGAGCATTATTCAAATGCTTGAACCCAGACAGGCTTGGTGCTCTGACCACTTCCGTGGGAAGCCTGTTTCAGTGCCCAACCACCTCTGGATGAAAAACCTTTTCCTGATATCCAACCTAAATTTCCCCTGACTCAGCTTCATGATGTTTCCTCAAGTCCTGTCCCTCATTGTGAGAGTGGAGACCACTATGTGCCCCTTTTCTTCCCCTCATGAGGATGTTGAAGACCACCATGAGGTCTCCCCTCAGTCTCCTCCAGACTGAGCAAACCAAGAAGATGGACAAAATTCACATCCTGGGGAAAGCTGAAGAAGCAGGTTACTTGCTTTTTTCACTGGCGTTATTAAGACCAGAACCTAGCAAGAGCTTCTTCAGCTTGTATTTTAGACACTGATTTGTGTCTTTTTGTGCTCTGGATGAGGATGCACCTACAGACAAGTGATTTTATGCTTTTGTTAATTACATATTGGGGTTTTGCTCAAACTTCCTTGATTTTAATAGGAAAAAAAAACCCTAATTATGGAAAATATACACTTGCTATACATGTACAATGGGACACAGAGGACTGGTTTAATTCCCAGAGGACACTGGTTTCAGTTGACTGAAAGGCCACATCATTTTAGCATTTTAGAATCCTGCTAAGGCAGGAGTCTTGTATGTTAGGGGACAGGATCCACACGACTGACAATGTAAGACTTGAGAGTTATTTCTTGTTTTGCCAGGCGGAGCATTGATACACTCAGCTGGTAAGAACACTTTCAGGAGCACTTTCTGGTCTGACTAAGGCCTCTGAATCCAGCAGCTGTACAAACAGGTGATGGATTCACCTTCTGCCTATGGAAAGGGACAATCAGAAAAGGAGCAAGAGGCTGTAAGCCTGTACCAGCATGGGTGTGTGGTGTGAAGGGCTGGGAGCACGCCATGCCAACCCCATACCTTTGAGCCTGAGTAAGACAGAGAAGGTGACTGGGAAAAGCGCAAGTGGAGAGAAAAATGAAGGCGCTTTGGGCTCTGTTACAAGGCTGACCTTGTGAAGGGTCATCCACGATGACAAGTCAGAGTCAGTCATGTGGGGCAGGAGAAAAGGACGTGCTGTGTAAGGCACGGAGCAGCAGGGCAGATGTGAGAGCCATGCAGACTCTTGTCACCCATGGTGAACACAGCGCAGTACAGGGAGTGCCCACCACAGTCTGTGTGTGTTGTAGCTGCAACGCCCTATAAAGTGGAATGGAAAGGTGGGTGCCAGTTGGATGGGGACCAACAGGAAACTCAATAAAAGACGGTAAATAGACTGTTTAGGTTGATTAAGTGCAGAGGACAAGAACAATTATGAGAAATACTTCGGTGGTTTTGCTTTTAATTCTTTCTCCTCCTCTCTCACCAAATGATCAACTCGGTTATGTAAAAAGCCCACCTCTTTAGCTGTTACAACCTGCCTAAAGCTGGTTTACAGCTCGGTGTTCAGCCCATATGCAGACAGCACTTGGATGCATCCACATAACAAATGTTATATATTACAAGCTGACACTCCAGCCTGGATCTAGTACTAGGAAAAACGCACTCAAGTAGCAGGCTTCAGCACCATGTCCTTGCATCTGTGTGGATGTTATTAATCTGTTTCGCCTGTGTGCCTAATACCGTGGCCCTGCTGATGTCAGGAGCTGTCGCTTCACCCTGTTAAATATTAACTGTGTGGTTTTCCACCGCAGCATCTCAGGTTCTGGGATAAAGCCAAAGCCGGGAGCGTGGGGCAGCCTCCCGAGGAGGGCTAGCCCGCTCACTCCACCCCAGCTTCTCCCTCTCGGGCACGGCGCGCCCTGCTCCAGCAGCCTCCGGGCTCTGGCAGCGGCTGATCCCCCGGCACCCCAGGCAGGAATGCCGCAGCGAGCGCTGCTGGCCAGGCTGACCCCGGGCCGGGATGTCCCCGAGCCGAGCGGCGCGCCTGACGCAACCCGGGCGGCACTTTGCCCCACGCTCGGCTCCGCGAAACCTCCCGCCCTCGTTGCATCACCCGGGCGGGGCGGGGCGGGGCGGCCCGGCTGCCTTTAAAGCGCCGCGGCGGCCGCGCTGCCCATGAGCGCTCAGCGCCCTTCCGCACCGCCCGCAGCCGCAGCCCCGGCATGAAGCGCGACCCGCAGCCTCCCGAGGAGCGCCCGGAGCCGCCGCCACACCCGCTGCTCTCCTCCTCCTCGCCCTCGGGGCAGGCGGAGGGCGCGGAGCTGGCGGCGCCGGTGTGGATCTTCGGGTACGGCTCGCTGGTGTGGAGGCCGGGCTTCGAGTTCACGTCGCGCAAGGTGGGCTTCATCCGCGGCTACAGCCGCCGCTTCTGGCAGGGGGACACCTTCCACCGCGGCAGCGAGAAGACGGTAAGGGGGGGCGGCTTGGGGCGCGGGTGTCGCGGCTCGGCTCGGCTCGGCTCGGCTCGGCTCGGCTCTAACGGCGCTGCCTTTTCTCTGCCCACAGCCCGGCCGAGTGGTGACGCTGCTGGAGGACTGCGGGGTGAGTACCGGGGCAGCTGGCCCGGGTGGGGGGTGAGCGCATCGCTACCTGAGAGGTGACTTGGCGGCCGAGTGCTCCTGCGCCCCGCCGGGATCGTGGGGGTTGTGGGGTGTGTTATCCTTCTCTGCTGTGTCATCAGCTGTGTGGAGACCCCCCAGAGTAAGGGAGCCTTGGTCTGAAACATCAGCGGGGGGTTGGACAGGCCCTTGCAGTTACAGCATCCCATAACCCCCTTTCTCTTTCGCTTTTAGGCATGCACGTGGGGTGTAGCCTATGAAGTCCGTGGGGAGCAAATTGCTGCATCGCTCGAGTATCTCAACATGCGAGAAGCTGTCCTGGGAGGCTATGACACCAAGCTGGTGAAGTTCCACCCTCAGGAGAAAGATGCAGAGGAACCCATCCTGGCTCTTGTTTACATTGCAACACCCCAGAACCCTTCTTACCTTGGCCCAGCGTCTGAAGAAGACATTGCAGCTCAAATCATTGTCTCAAGTGGTTGTGCTGGTCATAACATTGAGTACTTGCTGAGACTGGCAGACTTTATGCGCTACTTTTGTCCTCAAGCAGAGGATAAACATCTCTTCTCCATCGAAGAGGCTCTTATTTCCATCCTTCCATGTCTATACTACACAGAAGAGTCTCTAGAAGAAACGGCAAGTGTCCCTTAGAAGTTTGAGGGTTGAAATAGGAATTTTTTTGCAGGGTTCAGTAGAATGGACATAAGGGAGAAAGCAGTAGGGACAATCTTAACTCTGATAAAATATACTGGACTGAGTGAATAAAGGGAGAATTAGCAAGAGGCTGGGGAGGGAGGAAGTGAAGAGTAAAATGCTTGCTATAGGACTTGCAATTAGTACCTGTTACACTCCTTATCTGTAGCATCACGATACCCATCACTGCTTTCCAGATGGACATTAGGTATCTTCACAGGAACTCTGCTCTGTAAGACTTGCTTCCAGGAGTCAAACCTGAAGCACTCATTTCCTTTAGAGAAAGAGGCTCGTCTATTCTGTGCACTTTCTCTTTTTTTTTTTTTTTTTTTTTTTTCTTTCTTGAAGACTAGTTGAGCAGGACTTGACTGGGTTTAAGCAGTATATATGTAATTCTACCTCAGATTGGCAAAAAGCTGTTTGTGTGGTGGTGGAGACTTTGGCAGATTCTGCCAAATAAAACCTTTTTTTTTTTCCCTGCCATGTCCCACCTCCAGTACAATGACCTGACACTAAATTTTAGAACTTTTGTGCAATATTAAGTGAACAGGCCTCTTTATGCTCTTGTGGATCCTACTTCCTTATGTTGTGAAGGATCACAGTAATGCACTTATTTTATAAAATGTCATACTGTATTATGTGTTATATTTCCTCTTAGGAGGGGTATCTAAACTGCTCACATGCCACAGTGGTACCCAGCCCACACTCAACCTTGCATTTGTGCCTTCTAGTTATAAATCCATTTTCTGAGGAGCTAAGCTTGCTTTAATGACAAGCTTTTTTCCAGGCTTCACTGAGCTCATGCTGCTACAGACGTAACTGACTCTGTAAGAAATGGTCCTGCCTGTTTGGGAAGCCTGCAGAAAAGCTGTCAGGATGCAGGAGAGTTTTACCTAGCCCTGTACTGGATAAACCTCTGGTGCTTCAGGATAACATGGGTTTCTGTAGAAGCATGTGGGGGTTCTAGTTCCGTACAGGGGTGTCTGTCTGGCACACTTTCATTTGGCTTCAAAGGACCATGACTGAGCATTCTTGTAAGCCTGTGAGCTGCTGAAAAGCCTGCCTTGTGTTCAGCAGAAGCACTGCTGCAAGCTCAGACTTTTCAGCTTCACATATTAACAGCATGAAAACCCATAGTATTTTGTGAGAAAACTGCTGCTACTGCAGCTGCAGCAAAATAGCTCTTGAGAGCTGACCCCTGGGACTGTTGACTCCTCCCAAATACCATGTGTTTTTTTAATTATAAAAAAGACTAGGGACTGTTTGTATTACTGTGGCTTGTATGTATATGAAGTGGTACGGTGCTGTGCCCAGTAATAAAACAAACTGACAAAGTCAGTCTCATGTACTTTGGTGTTGGTCTTTTTTATTACAGACTTACAGTTCAAACTAAGAAGTCCTTTTTTTTTTCCAATTTTTTTCCAATTTTTTCCTTTTTTGCCCCCTTTTTTTCCCTCCTTTTTTAAACATTTTTTCCTTTTTTTTCTTTTTTTTTTTTTTTAATGGTGATTTTTTTTTTTTTAAGCCCAAAGCCTTAAATGCTAATGCTGCTGAAGTTCCTATGGAATTTTGTGGTTTTGGTTTGGTTTGGTCTGGTTTTTTTAATCATCTTGCTGCTGAGCAGCTCTACTGGAAGAAACTGATTTGCTCTTTCCCTTTGAGAAAAGGGGATTCAGTGACTTTCCAGCTCTTGTTGATTATGGAGTGCTGGTACTGACAACAGACACAAGCCAGCCCTCCAAACTCTGCAGGGCAGGCACAGAAATGTGATTCTTCCTTGGCAGGTCAAAGGATTTTCATTCTGAGTGTGACTTGGCATTGCTGTTTCCAAGAAGTAATAGTGGAAGGACAAGAAACTGCAGCTGCAGCCAGATCTGCTGGCAGCAGCAGGGGAATTAGTTATTTTTCTTCTGCCCTGTGCACCACGTGCTGTGCACAGGGGTAATGTGTACATTCCCACTCCTCTAGTTACCGGCTCGCTCAGCACCAGCAGGTCACTGTACCTACCAGTATAACCTGCCTCAAGACTTGAGTGATGGAGTGAAAACTAATTGAAACAACTGAATACACCACTAATTAAAGGCAGTTGCATGTTTCAGGGATAACAGACTAGAGAAAACTATGCTTTCACTGTCCTGTGGAGGCTCTTGCTTCAGCTGAGCAGCTGTACCATGGGGCTGGGTTATCCCCCAGCTGGAAAATCAAAGGGCTGAAGATTCAGCTTACCTGTAGGGAACTACTCCCTTACTAGTACAAGACTGGGGTCAGATTCCAAAGTAACTCCAGATAAAATAAAACCATCTTCACACCTTTCAAATTTTCAAAGGCACAAAGATGCCACTGACAAGAATTAATACCAGATGTGCACTGAGCAACCTGCACTGCCATTGCACAAGGGAGAGCCCCTTGCTTTGTTTGTCCTGCCTAGCCTGGGCTGGCCCCATGATCTTTCACATCTGGTAAAAGACAAGGAATGAATGTTTGTGAACAACCCAGCACTGCTAGGGAATGTTCCTTCAGTGGCTGTTTCTTCTTCCCTGAAAAACTTTAGTAGTTTAAGCCCAGGTATGCTACTCCACTGAACTACCATTTTCTTCCCAAGGAGTTCTTTGTAGTGGACTTCCAAAAAAATAACCCCATTTTCTCATCAGAAGTGATGAATATGGCAGCTTGCTGCTGTCACCCTGTCACTGCATCTTCGAGTCAGTAAGACACTGAGGTATCACGTAACTTCTTTCTCCCAAGGCTTTTATTGTGTCCTGCGAGTCTGGGAACTGGTCACATTTTGGTCAGGTGATGAATTTAAAAGGTTAACATCCCAGATTTGAACTTTGGCCATGTGAGTGAGGAGAGATGGCACCATGCAACATTTGCTCCATGCCCAGGCTTTCTTTGTACTGCTGCTCCAAGGTGGGGGTTGCCTGCCTCTGACAAACCACATGGGAGGAACATAATTGCTTCTGGGAGGCAGTCTCACAGCCATGGCACTTGGGAGTGCCAGGTCAATGGTGACACACAAAGACACTGTCCTACCCCAGACATGTTTCACTGCAGGTTTCCTCTCCCCATGCCAGCCCAAGCGAAGCAGCTGCTGTGGGTGCAGCTCCAGCTTCCAGCAGCTCTGCCACTGACAACTGGCCTGGGAAAGAGCACTCACCATTGCCAGAGGGTGGGACAACCAGTGCTGCCAGGCACTTCTGGAGATGCTTCCCTATCCAGTGGCTTCCTCTTTCATGTGCAGTTTTCTCTGACTTCCCTATGACAAGCTTGTCCCTATCAGGTCACCTCACATTAGCAACTTGCAATAGAAACACGTTTACAAGCACTATCAGTTGCTTACTTCCTGGTCTAAAACCAGCACAATTCACATGATTTCAGTTCCTTCTTCAGCCCTTTCCATTTTCCTGCCCAGCAGTTCCCACACAGTCTTGGAACATTGGCTTGAGTCATCATTTCCTGGAGAACATTAAGAGAGGACCTATCCAGCTGTTCTGCAGTGGCACAAGCCAGATAAATAAAGTAGATGACAACAGTTAATCCAGCCCCAGCCTTCATATGTTAAAGCACTCCTGTGGGTAAACAGTCCTTAAAAGGGCAGGGAAAAGGATAAGGAAACTCAGCAATGTTAAAAGGATTCAGAGAAGACCAAACCAAGAGGAAAAATCTCTGGTTCTTGGGTGCTACAGTATCATCTCTGTTTCAAGGTGGAGTGTCCAGAACAGAGGAGACCACGCAGGTAAGTCTACCAAAGTGATTCCAGCTTTAGTAAAAATGTAGTTTAATTACAGCATCTCCAAAGTGTGAACTTACCTGTGCTTCATGTACTTCTCCAGGTCAGAAAATTAGTGAGACTTGGGACTGCACCATGTGTGGCAGGGAGAGTCTTGCAGGTGGTCTGTAAATCACAGGGAATGGCACACAGACTTGCATCTCTTACAGGAACTGCAGCTGGTTGTATGTGACATGTGCTATTCCATATGTGTCTGCTTGCTGCTCAAGAGACAGGCTGTGAAATGTGGATTTAATTACCTACAGATGTTTCACAGGCAGAGGAATAGCAAAAGATAGAACCCCAAAGAATGCTTATCGCTGCTTCAGGTCAGCCCCTGCAGCTGGGTGAGTGAGAGCAGCCGGTGCTCCTCTGTGATGAAGCCTGCAAGGGCTGTGCTGGCTGGCAGTCCCCTGGCAGCAGAGGCATTTTGTGCACACTGAACACAGGGTGGATATGTCCAGAAACCACATCTGACTTGGTGACAGCCTGTTGTTCTGCTCCTGCTACCAGGAAAACTTGGAGGGAAAAGAAAGCAGGGGAAAGAAAGAGGGTCTGCTGAGTGTACAGCTGCACCAGGACAAGGGAAACAGACTTTGCATGAAGTATCCAGCACAGATCACAGAGATATTGTCACCTGTGTGCTTTGACACTTCTCCATATAACACATTCCAGAGAGTTCAGCACCAGAATGGAGGCACTGCTGACATGTCCCAAAACCTGGTAGTCAGTCTAGGGCTGAAACTTTAAATCACGTTTTATCACATTCAGTGCAGTAATTTCAGCCCAAAGGCAGAAGGGAAAACAAATGAGCAGATTTTGGATTGGAGATGTTCCATGAATCAGACTTCTTTCTTACTTTGGTGCCACCAGTTTTCATGACAGGGCACAGATTTCAGTAGCACCAAAACCAAAGAGTGTTTTTTAGAGCTCAAGGACTGATGCAACATAAAAAAGTGCAGTCCCAGTGCATGACTGAGCAGCAATGTGCCACCAACATACAGCCCAGCTCAGCGCAGAATCAGTCCCTGTGCATGGGAGGAACAGGAAAGGATTAATAAAATAGATTTACAGTCAGGCTGTGGAAAAACTACACTTGCACCAAAACCAGCTGCTTCTCAAAGGACTTAGGAATTTTCTACTAACTAGTTGCCTTGGCTTAGGTGAAAACCTCCCTAATTTATATGCTGTATTAAAATTATGAGAGAAGCTCCTTGTGGCTTTGAAGGAGCCTTGAGCCCTGGAGGGGAGGGAGGGCGGAAGGAAGTGGGCATTCTGGGCAGCACTGGGGAAGCTCTACATGCTTTGTTTACAAACCCTGTACACTTTTTGTTTGGCTTTTGGATGTGTTTTATCCTTTCTCAACTCCCTTTTCATCTCATCGTAGTGCCAGCCACACTGATGAGTGTTTATGCTTGCAAATTCCTGAAGCACAGCCAGTACCTTGAACTCTAGAGAATGAGACTGAAATAACGTAAAAGGTCAGGGAAGTTCAAAGACAGAGGTGCTGTTTTCCTAGCTGGGGACACCACACTGTTCCCAGACCACGCTGGGCTGCTCTGGGAACACAAGAACAAAGACTTCTCTCTTATGTCCTCCTGTTTACGCAGCTTTTTGCCTCCCTCACCTCACTGTTTTAAAAGGACTCATTTCCATGAAGCTTCCATTTAAACCACCAGGGATCAATTTGGCCTAAGCCTGACAACTGAAGAGACACTTGATAGCTACTGGCACTTGAAACTCCTGTCACCAAAGTGAAGAGGAAGTTTTTATCCCAGTCCCAAAGTCCTGTCACATAGCAGGAGCAAGCCCCAGAGTGCTGCTTTGTCCACATGCAGGTATCAGCTATTGAGACACCTGGAAATCTCTAACTGTTTCACTCACAGAAATGCAAGTCAGAGGATGACTTTTTGGAGAGGTTTCATGTACCTGTGCTGGTTAGCAAGCCTGACTTTCAGAAGCATGATGAAGCAGCACCTGAGCTGGCTGGGCACATGCTGAGCACCTGCAGCTCACCTGTGCCGTGCAAGCAGAGAGCTCTGGCACAGGGAGCATCCCACCCATGCTCTGCATGGAGCCTGCATGCCCTTCCTGCTGCACAGCTCTGCAGCTTGGGGCTTCACTGCCACATGCACACACATGACACAGTGTGCTCATTCGCACTGTACCACACCTGCCCCACAGGCCCTCATTCACAGGTGAAAGGAGGCTAGGGAATGCTCCAGGATAGCATGAGCACTGGGTTTCACTGCTTCCTGCCCTCAGCTCTCTGCTCGGCCTTAAACTGAGGCTATGGCCTGAGAGACACCAACAGCACAGGCAATATGGAAGTCATTTCACAAACACACATCCAGCCCACTCACTGCAATTACAACCTCGTCTACAAACCAGCTGCCTGAGGGGCAGCTGATATTAAACTCTGTCTACACGAAGCATATGTGACATTTGAAAACATTTAGAAAACAAACTTTTAAAAGCAGCTTTTTTATCCCCTTCTTGTCTAGGCGGCACACCAGCCTCTCCAAACTCCTGGTGTGCGCTGAGGAAACGTGTGATGCCATGGCAGGGAGGGAGCAGGCACTGCCCTGGCCCCCAGGGATGGCAAGGGAAGGCAGAGGCTGCTTGCCACGTGGGCACCTCATGCCGAGGCAGGGCTGGCATGTGTGCTTCCACGTGTCACAGCACCAGCCAGCGCAGCAAGTGACCTCCCAGGACTGCGGCTGACACGCTGCTGCATGTGCTGGAGGTGCAGACGGGTGGGAGATCCTGTTACAGACAGCTGGAGCCAGCCGCTCTGTCCTCAGGTGCTTCTACTGACCTCATGGGCCTGAAATCTCTCACTTATTCTTGTTTTCCATTGAGGTACTCATTTCTTTAAGTAAAATTGAGCCAAAAGTATATTTCAAAGAGCTAGCAGGTTCTTAGATTATACATAAATTCATTTTAGATTATACATACATCCATTCTTTGGTCTGCTTTATGGGAGTGTGTTTTACTTCAAGTTGTTTCTCTCCACAAACACAGAATCCCATTTTTAGAGAGGGAAAAGTGCAGGAGTGCCCAGCTCCCCACAGCTATGACAGATGCTGCTTTTCATCTTTCCTTTGACAGCAACTGTTAAGAGACTCAATTACCTCTGGACATGTGAGGCACAAGCCAGATGAAACTGTCTCTTGCTGCTGCACAGCACAGTTTATTCTGGCAGCATTTCTGTCTCTAAACTACATATATATTGAATCTATTCCTGGGAATACATCTTATAATTTGAGGGCAGATGAGTTCAGGACTGAGGGAAAAAAGTAACTGTGGGACTAGCCTCATTCAGAATAAATATCCACTATTTTTTTCCCCAGAGTATTGCTGTCTCATTTAATTTGATGGGAGGATGCTAAAAACGAGCAGCATTTCAATTCCTTTTTCTCTTTTATGGTCCTATATTTTTTATGCCTTTATGCACACAAATGCAGAGGGACTGTTCCCCACTTTGACTTTTCTCAGGCAAATCACTATAGCAACATCTGCAAATCACTGTGGCACCTTGGCAAGCTTTAATTCCTCTTCATGAGACCTCTGTGAAGAGGTATAATTTCTATTGTACAGATAGGGAGCTGAGACATCAAGAATATGATTTCAAAAGCGTACAATGACTTTCAAAGCACGTTGTGTAATATTGAGGGATGATGTTTTTCAGAGTAGTCAGAACTGTACATTGGGTGTTCAGAGATACCACACTGGAAAAAAGATAATGTGTGCTCACATACAAACATCATCGTTTGTATCCTGATACAAACATGGAAGAGTCATCTCATATTTTCATGGATGCCCTTATATTTGCCATTGTCCGGTAAGGATCTGTGTGGTTTCAAATTTAGTCATTTGCTCTCAGTATTCTTAAGTTTTCACAGACCAAAGCAGCTAAAAAATTAAGCTTAGCAATGAAACATTTTTATGTATCTTGGGGTGTTTTTGCCTTATATGCATCAGTCAAATTTCTTGCGGTCTCTCAAGCTCTTTTAGCTGCTGCCAGTTCCAAACTTCTCACTTAATTAATGTAATTCTCCTTAATTCCTGTAGCATCTCAAACACAAGATCTGGTTTAAATTAAAAATTTAAACAACATTACTTTTCTCATATGCCATCAATTACAACACTGTAATTGTAGAGCTAGGTTTCTCTAGTCTGTCTGCGAATATTCTACCAAACCAGTTGTCACTCGTAATATTTAGTTACTCAATTCCAGACAGACACACAATGATACAAAGGACAGCAAACTGCAGTGAAACTAAATTATATTAATTATACAATGTATACCCCTGATTGCATATGCCAACAGCAAGTCATCAAAGCCAGGGAAGCTGCAAAGCTCATGATTGTGTGCTTCAAAATCATATAAAGCACTTCACAGCAGCTTGTAAGAGGAATTATCATGACTTCCCGTCCCAAGTCAACACTGTTTTAAAACCTCTTTGAACATTTCAGATTCAGCATCACAATGTCAGCAATTTTTCAGTTAGTCAATTGGAATTGATTTGAGTGTCAAACTACTAAAACACTAAGAAGAAATTATTTTTTTGTGCCACCCAGATTAAATACATATCTTGGTAAAACTATGACTACAAATTAGGTACACTAATTTCTTCCAAACTCTGAATATGCAGAGAATGGTGATAGACTGCAGTCATCTGGACAAACAGACATCATGAAGCTGAATTACTGTGTCAGGGGCCCTTGAAATCCAGAGACTGGAATGTCCCATTATGCACCTTCAGAGCTACTTCGAGATCCACTTCAAAAAAATGGTATCCTTGCCCATGGCAGGGGGTTTGGAACTAGATGATCTTTAAGGTCCCTTTCAACCAAAAGCATTCTGTGAAATACCATAGTACTATGGCTGTAAGTAAGACTAAATCAAAGAAGAATCTAGATTAAATGGCAAGAAAGGAGAGGTCTGGCAGGAATGCAGAAGCTGTCCAAAAAAGTGTTCACATGAAGTCTATGGAAAGAGCAAGAGTAGCAAGAAAAACAAGATCAGAAGGGCCCTCTCATTAGCACCCCCAGATGCATGGAGCAACCCCCAAAAACGGGGTTTTGGATGCTGGTTTTCAAATTTCTCTGAAGGTTCATATAGTCGGAACATCTCTTCTGTCTCCTCTGCTTGCAAAAGGAAAGCCAGGAGCTTTGTCACAGACAGCGAGGTGTCACTCAAGGGTGTGTCAGGCCACGTGCCATTGCATTTACTGGGCAGCAGCACGCTCCACTGATCAGCACGTAGCTAATTGCAGTCACACGCCAAAAGCTTAATGTAGTTTAAAAAAACCCCAAAGCAACATTCAGCCAACTACGTGTGAAATCTGCTGACTCTCCCATTCTTCAAAAAACCCAGCAGCCTTCCATAGGCTGAGTGAAATACAGACAGGCACTCTGTGCTGCCGCTTCCGACTGACTGGGGAGGGCAAGGGCTGCCAAAGGTGACTGCTTTGGAAGCACTTCCATGAGGAACTCAGAGGGGTTTTAGACCAGTTCTGATACAAGTTTGGACTCATCTGTGGAGAAATGTTACTTGAATTACAGAAGGCTGTGAAGTAAGAATTGTTCCCAGCAAATGTGAATGTTCTTTCTCAGCACAGAGCTTACCTGGGAAGGGAGTTCTTCAGGAACATTGTTAAAGAACAAGCATCATAAAAGCACTTGTTTGCACAGAAGCTCCGAAATTCTAAAATGTACTTACTAACCTGAATAAAAACGAGAATTTCTACACTTGAACTCTACTGTAACATCAATGGAAACTGTAACACCAGACTTGAAAAGAAACCTGAAGGGCAGTCTCCTGAAAGACAGGTGACATCTTACCACGGTATGGATGGATGGCTCCCACCTGTGATGTATTTCTTCCTAGAGGGAGACCCAGTTGGGAAGTTAAGATGTAAGGATACATCAGAGGAACTACAGGAATAGATGAGAGATGAGATTAACAGGATTTGCTTCACCTAGTAGGAGAGCATTTCTTAAATACATCTTGGGAAGAAAGCTACCAGTTTCTTGTTATGAATAAGAAAATTTGAATAAATTTAACAAATAGTCCAAAAATCAGTTTTGTGACAGTCCAACTCAGTAGTAAATTTCCAAATAAATTCTAATCTCTGAATAACAGTAAGAGGTTTTTCTTGTATGCTTAGCTTTATCTTAATTCAAAGTTCTCACAACATTGAGGTGCAAGGCATAAGGGTCACATATTTAAAAATTAACACCTTTAGAAAGAAGCATTTTCCCTGCCAACCAAAAGCACTGAAGACAACACTTGCTTGTCTTAAGAAGAGTTGGGTAAGGTTGAGGAGCAGGGAGGAAAAAACCAAGTGCTTGCAAAAAAAAAAAGTCACAGTAGTCCTTAGATGTTTAGAAGCTCACATGGTCTCCTGTTAAGTACAGAAGACTTAACAGAATCAGCAATACTGTCGATAAAGGAAAAGACAGTCCATGGGAAACTCAAGAAGACACAAAAGTGGTGTTTCAATGTTTTCTTCCCCTACCTCATTCTATCAGCGATGCTCATCAGCTGAGGAAGGAAGGAGTCATTGTTTCATACCTGAGTACTGAAACATTTCCTCATGCTTAGGATGCAAAAGAATTCCCTCATATACCCCTAGAAGCACATTCTATAAATAGAGTTCGACACAAAATGCCTGGAAGGCACATTAGCTTTGGAGTAACTTCACTTTTCTGAGGGAATAGGCTGGAGCTAAGAGGAGGCTGAAGCTGGAGGAAACCCAATTCATCTTATCTTGCATTCCTCCATCTCATGAGGCATTTGTTGGAGGCTTTTCAGAGGAGCACATACGCATGTGAGTGCTACAAGAACATCTTGTTTACTCTACAGATCTGCTGTTTGAACCTGAGAGCTGAGCCATCTCTATTGTCCTAAGAACATGCTCCCTGCTCCTGATGCTCCCAAAAGGTTGAATCATCCCCTCCCCTCTCATTCACTGCTATGCAACTGGTCCGGGCTGCAAATAAAAAATAAATCCTTCACCATTCTAGGAGTATAAGATATGATTACCTTTATTTCAGTACATATATCTCAGTTATACTTCACATGCAAGCAGCATCCCTTTGGGTAGTTGAGCTATGTAGAGCTACATATTGTTTTCCAGCCACTCCAACAGGAATTTCCAAAGGACAGCAGGGTGTGCACTACCACCCCTCCTTGAGCAGGAAGGGGAGAACAAGACATGCCCATAAGGCTCCCTGAGAGTTATAATGTGTGTTTCAGACTGGAGAGTCAACAAAAAAAGAAAGATGGAGGCAGAAGTGAGAAGCTGAAGAGCCTGTAAGTCTATCTGGGAGCAGAAGCAGGCCAGCTCACTCCACTGAGGAGACCAGGACAGGACAGGCAGTGCAGTGGTCACAGGGCAGCATTTCCCAAATTACATTGATCCACATCCTGCCCCGAAGTGATTTTATCAATTGTGCTCTTCCTCTTCTCAGCTGCAACTTGGCTGTTCCTGAGCTACAATCAAAGTAGTACAAATCCCTATTCCTGCTGCATGAAGCTTCTCCCACTGAGCTTTGTGTGCCTCCCCCACACTGGGAAATGCTGCTGAAGGAAATACTTTGGGAATATGGAAATAAAGCAAGATACAGCTCTAGGCAGACAGGTAGCTTTCTACAAACGGAACATGAGACAGCAAAGAGCAGGAACACTCTGGTGGGGAAAGCATGCAACAGAGAGGGGAGAAGGCACAGAAAAAACATTACATTTGGACAGTGCAGCAATTCCCTGAAGTGAAGAATTAAAGCAGTTCCAGGTTCAAACCATCCTACAGTAACCTGTTTATCTTTGCAGAATAAGGAAAGGAAACTCAGTGGCTGACTAAATGGAGAGGACAGCAGGCTCAAGCCATAATAGAAAAGAGAAAATGTCTTGCAGGCTAGGGAAAGAAGGGGTGGACCCCTCTGGGGACACTTCTGAACTAGAGAACCCTTGTAGGCTAAACTACAAAAATGTGTATGAGGCTGGGACGGAACAGCACTTTTAACCTAAGTCCTAACTTATCACGACCTAAGAAAATTATCACCTTTAAATGTCTTCAACAGTATCACTGATCAGTGAACTGTATTTAACAGTTTCGTAGTAATTGGTGAGTAAAACGCTATCATCAGCTAGCATGATGAATACACAGTACTCCCAATATCCCCCAAACCATACTGACAGCTATTTCACCATTCTGGCTTAAGATACCAACTCAGTTCATTCAATCATTGTTTCTACCTCTAGAAAAGACCTTGATCTCTTGGAGTAAAGTGACCCTTTTTGCCATTAATCCATATAAGTATGTAACACACAGTCTGAGTGAAAAGATGCTCAGAGTGAAACTTTAAAGAACAAAGCTTCAGTGCGCAAACTTGTTTGCTCACTTCAACAGAAGTGTTCCCCAGGTACTGATCACAAAACTATCTCCACCTTAAAAAAATTCCCAGTGTTCATCTTTATAGCACTACTTCCTTTCACAAACCAAGAAATTAGACTAGGACAGCCATGACATTAGTTTTTCCCAATTCCTTGTTTACTATCCCAGAATCTGTTCTCTTATGATGCATAATACAGAGAATGTTGAAGTTTATAGAAAGTCTTATAGAAATTGAACTGAATATGATCTAGCAGTTCATTTATTTTACAACTATGTTAGGTCTTCCTGCACTTTTTGGCCTGACACAAACTATGCAAGCAGATGGGCTACCACTGCTTTTGCCACAACTTGTGATGTCATCTGGTGTTTCTTCTGGAGATTAAATTATTTAGAATATTTTTTATTTTTATGTATCTTATGTTAAATATATTTTATAATTTTTTATTTTATGAATATATTTTAAAAACTTATGCTCTTAAATATGTATATTTTATATTTATCAATGTTTAAAATATCAATCATCTTCCAAAAATATAGCATGTGACAGTGTTTGTTACATTTTTGCAAGCTTTTGAAACTATAATTTTTTTTCTCTCCACTGGATTATAAATTAATGCAACTGTGTAGCAGTTTGGAGATCAAGACTGCACATAAAGAAGTCCTATTAACTCCCACTAAAAGGAAAAAAAGGGAAAAAAAAAGAAATAACGGTAGAGAATGATGTCCCAAAACAATCACCTATATTGAATTCAACCACTGAAGTCCAGGTACTGTGTAATTATGCATATTATAGTTGCTTCTGTTTTCTAGTGACCTGCTGCACACTTACTCCAAAATAGATTATGAGATAATCAGTGAATACAAACATGGGATAAAGGTACAGTTGTAACTGAAGAAGGTTACAAACATGATACTTAGCAGGGCACAGACACTCTAGAGCTTTACACTGAGCAGCGTTTGTCTCCAGAAGCACTTCCAGATGCACACCCCTCCACACTCTCTTCCCTAATCCTCTCATTCATACAGCTACATGCATAAAAACCACAAAGACACTGATTTACATAAAATTATCTCACTCCATTTTATTTAAGATTTTCTCCTCCAGTTAGTAAAAGAAAGATGTGTCTCTCTTTATACATATGTACAAGTTCAGTTACAAAAATAGACAGCACATTCAAAGAGAAAAAAAGGCTTGGCATTTGTCTGATTCCCTCTAAATATCATATATACATGTGAATAGAAGGGGAAGGGGGAAGTCTTCATGAGTTAATTAAACATCACCTCCCCCTCAATTATCCCCTGCAAATCTGTTCAAAAATCAATCTAACTATGCTCAGTTCTGCTATTTTCAGGTGTGCAAATTAGAGGCAGAACCAACAGGAAGCACTCGCTCTACACTGTAGGACGCCAGGCAAAGGATTTGGGGTCAGAAAAAAATTATAATAATAAAAAAAGAAATCATATTCTACTGTCACAGCCCAGACCTGCAACTTAACTTGCTTCTCTCAAGGGATGAAAGTGCCCTGGCAGAACAGCCTCTTAATTCAATGTGTCAGACAGAACAACTGTCCCACACCTAAATCTCAGTGCAATGCAGACAACGCTTACAGAAAAGCAAGGGGCTACGGGCAGGGTTTGTGCATCAAGAATGGGGAAGGAGCAACCAGGGAACAAGAACATGGATGGGTGCTGGTAGCACTGCCTTCTATCAGCCTTACGGGACACAGCTACTGCCTACACACTGCAGTGAACTCAACCACGCCAGTATGTGTGATGATCACAAAGATGAAGGGAAAACACACTGCAAGAACAGTCAATGGGATGGCTGGGATATGAGACAATTTTTTTCCCAGGACTTGGCTGGAAGGGGGAATGGCACAGTTCTCTCTCCCAGGATTGTTTTTCATTGCTCCTCTCAGTACTGCAAGCTGCAGATCCATACTCTGCTACAGCGTGGTGAGAGGAGCAGCACAAACTCCTCCTCAGCACTTCAGTTTTCCTCCTTCTTGAGATTTGTACAAATAGAGCATTATTTTATTTCTAAGCTTTTAAGAGTTCTGCACACCTCAAAAATGAGAGAAATCATTCTGAACACGGTGAGTGTTCATGCTGATGAGAACTCTGAAATGCAAACCAATCACTGGCCTGTGGTTTCTTCCACTGTGTGAAGCAGAGGCTTTGCTGCTTCTCTCACGGGCCGGACGGCACTCCCTGTATTCTGCAGCGCTGAACATCTTCCTGACAAATGGTGCTGAAAAGAGTTCGTTCCCTGGAAACCACCTGAGACACCTTCCTTTGAATCTCAAGTCTTTAAAGAGCCTAGAGACCCACATGAGAAGAACCCAAGATTTTTTTGATCACACATTATGTTCAGCACAGCCCCCAATTACTCCTGCACATTCACTGACCAGCTGCCAGTATATAGATGTCTTGTGACTACAGGATACTCCTGGGGTTCAGATACTGATTTCATAGCACAAAACTAATGCTGGGCTCCACCTCAGGCTACAAGAGAGGAAGTATATTGGTGTGATTTCAAGCAGACACAGCTGCAGGATATTGCATGGAGTAGCTGGATGCCCTCTTGAGAATCTTTGTCAGATGTGTCAATAAAACACAAGCTGACACTCTCCCAGTTACCCCAGACTCCCTTCCCTCTTTCTTGCAGTGTCTGCAAAGATAGTTTTTTTGGAATACACATAATCAAAGTGCTCACATCAACCACCCACTCCCATTGTGCTTCGATTTTCTTTACACACATGTGCTGGACAGCAACAAGGCATTTGTTTGCATGCCTTCGACTGGCAGGGTGGTCTACTCTGAAAGCCAATGCAGTTCAGACAAGCTTTGGGGGTTCAAAATTACTACCGACCACCTGAGGTGTGGGCACCTTTGCTTTGCTTCCGAATTGACGTTTCTGATATGAGACTGCTGGTCAGGTTTAAACTTTTGGGGGTCCCACAAACACTGTTTCCTTTGCTCAGTGGGGAGCTCAAGGGAGAAGAGGCGCTTGAAGGTCCAAAATCTACAAGTCCAGAAGGCCGAATGATTGCTGTTTGCAGAGGGCTACTTGCAGACATGCCTAGCAATGGAAAAGAGAATCAAATTCCACATGAGCATATTATTCCACTCGTGGTTCTTCAACAGCAAACAATATATTAACAATCAGTCCTAAGACCACTCTGTATTCATGACTTATGACAGTTTAATGAAGAGGGATGGCCTTCAGATACAAAACATCTTACAGTTATATCCTGGGCTATTTCAGCTGGTGTAAAGCTGCAGCTCAATCACCATCCAGTTTAGTAGATTTTGGAATATGATACTGTAACTTCAACATGATGCAATGCAGGAAAACCACAGCCAAAACCATGGGATAAACACACTACCTTATCTCTCTGAACACCACATTAAGAAGACCCCAAAACCAACAAAAAAAATGAGGAAAAATATTTGATATAATTCAGAGAGCAGATGAAACTCAAGGTCATCCAAGGTGAAACTGGCTGTCCTCTCACACCCCTACCATGTCCCACTGCGTATTGCCTGGATCGGATCTCAGAATATAATGGACAAGCAATACCAAGAGCACAACACTTTTAACCTATCTTTTGTCAGCTTGTAAGGAGCCATCACCCAAGCTCACGTGGTTGGCTGTAGGCTGCTGCCAGCCCTGCCCCACGTACCTTTGGAGACATTGTACCCGTAGGCTGCATATGCTGCTGCAGAGGCTGCCGCTGCCCCCGCCTTGGCCCCTGCCATTGCCGCCGCGCTCCCCGCTATTGACTTCCGGCTCCTGCCTTTCCCAGTGCCTTTGGATCCGCCTTTGGGGCGACCCCGGTTTCGACTGGACTGGCCTCTCGCAGTGAGAGATGTATCTTGCATTGAAACACCTGAACAAGGAACGAGAGAATGTTAAAACAGTAACGCCTACAGTGTTTCATGCGCCTCAGCATCAAAGCTGCCTACCAGTTACTTTAACACTGTTCCTGTGTGGTATTTACATCAACAGGGATGCTGTTAAGAAGCAGTACCCTCATGAAAAGAAATTATGTATACAAAACTTCACTCTTCAGCAACAGTATCTTATTAACTGCAACTACTCATATTATTTTGAATCCAACCTACAGAGAGGTGGAGGATTCTGAGTTCTGCTTCAGGATGATGCATTTTCTTACTTGAAGACGGAGATGCAGCATCTTCCATCTGCTATCTCTGAAGAAACTCATCAGGAGCTATGATTCTACTTATTTCACTGTAGAAAATTACAGTAGTCAAAAACACCTGACATTATTTAAAATTCCATTGCACTTAAAAAAATTGCTCCAACCATTCACTAGAGATAGAGAACTGATTATTAACTCAACGTCAAGGAAAAGCTTAGATATTAATAGTTCTGTGGTTGTCTGTAATTTAGTAACAAACTTAATGGAAGGAGAGCCCTCTATAACACAGGAACAAAGGACACAACTTTTTGAAGTAACTGACACAGAAAAGAGGTAAGTATGGTGAATGACAGTCTATAAACAGACTTCCTATAAAATTTGAAGTAACTTGCCAACAAAAAGGCAATTATTTTCCCCCCAAATCTTGCCAGCCATACATATATCCTGGGCAAAACGTAGAAAACGTATCACTTAGCCATGCTAAGTCAAGGTTTAACAAATGTAAGTAGTTAATCAAGGCAAGAGTACTGACCATTCACGGTGTCTGAAACTGAGCCAGTAATGGAAGCAGGGGAGTTTGTTGCCCTTGACTGAGGTGCTGAAGAAGCTGGATCATCCACAATCACAAGCATATCATTACTGCTCTCATCGGGAGGAATAGAGCCCATATGTAACTCACTGCTGATGGATATCTAAACATGACAGAGAGCAAAGCCATTAGCTTCTCAGGTTAGGAAAGCGTACAAAAATAGTAAGATCTTCAGAAACTATAGAGTCACAAGTAATTGGTACTTGCTTTTACCCATTTTCTCTAGAATAGCAGCATGAGCACAATACATCATCTGCCTGATCACATCACACTCTATTTACACACTGGGCAGCAGTAAAGACCTCCATCCACTATTTAATTTCAATTCACGGAAATACATGTTAGGAAGCAAAAGACTAATGGGCTCAGCAGAGATTTAAGTAAATTGCTGTTCAACTGTGCATTTCCAACTGCAAAAGAGAAAATAGGATTCTTAACCCACTACTATTGCTAATAAAAATCTTGATCAATACAATACAGACATATTAATCAACATGGCACAGAACAAAATACATTTGCTGCTAAAACCAATTTGCAATTCTCTACACACATTTACAGAAAAATGTGTGCCACTGAGAATTTTTAATTTAAATTCCAGAGGCAAAAAACCCACAATAATTCAGAACCTGAAGCAAGTGAGGAAGCAGAGAAAGAGACACAGATGAGACTAGTGACGGGTACTTAAAAAGAAACAGAATGTCAAGGAGTTATTCGAGGAATACTGTTCGGGTCAGGAGCAGAGTGTTCTTGTTATGGAAGGTATTGGTATGGGAGAAGGCACATGGTTATAAATGTGGGCATGACAAAGGCACAAAAAAGGGACAAGAAAGTAGGAAGAAGTAAAGTGAGACTCCAGGCAAGAATGGAAAAATTTCAGGGGCTGGAAAGGGAGGAAAGTCAGGGCATAAACTCACTGTAAGAAAAGGGAGGCACGGAGTGAAGGAATTGGGGAATAATGGAATGCCAAGTAACATGAGGAGCTGTAAGGCAGTTTATTAGCAGCTGTTGCATTCCATGGTTCACCTTTAAGACATATCACATCCCCACACACTCAAACCTCTACAATCACTAAAGTAACAGAAAACAAGAATCCTACAGGATGGAGGGCCACAACTGAAACAGTATGGAGCTTTAAGCAGTGCTGAGTCTTACCTCACTGAAAGGACTGGGCATGGCAGAATCCACACTAATGAAAGAGTCATCCCCATCAGCAGACAGGTTGGAGTTATCAGCTGAGGGAACAAATGGGATCACAAGGTTCATGCCCTCTTTCTTTCTCTTCCCATCCAATTCATCTTCCTTCTTCTTCTGAAATAAATAAAATAATACCAGGAATGAAAAAGGCAATAAAACACAAGAATGGGAACAAGCAACCCAAAATCTCAAAATCTAGTGCAGTATTTTAACTCGAGGAATGCCACATGCAGAATTTCCCAAAAGAAGTTTCTGAAGGATATGGTAACAGATCCTTTATATGCTCCTTATTTAGATTTAAGTAGGGCTTTTTTTGTTTTTCTTTATAAAATAGCTGGAATGATGCAGTATTACTCTCACAAAATTACTTTGACTTTCAGTACCTTTCGGTACTCACTTTTGGAGTGACTTTGAAATTCTTTACCATTACACAAAATTCCAATTAATTAATGCAAATCCTCCCTGCCTTAAAAACTCAAAATTTTCACAAACTGGTTTTAATGACACCTTTTAAACAAACTGATCTCTAGTTCCACAGAAGCCTCATAGCTATATGGGTTTTATATGCTTCCTTTACGTTCCTCTTTTGTCCTTGCAGAACAAAATCTTGATACAATCACCAATTTAATGATCAGTTGACTGTCAGTGTTGTTTGGATACGCAGTACTTCCTTATTTTTGAAGTTGCCAATGATTAAAATACAGGTAACTATGCATTACTTATTTTGTACTATCCCTCTTCCATATAAGGGACTGCCACAGACTGACTTTCAGTGCCAAAGGTAAGAAGGTTTACTCATTAAGGCTGCCTTGGCATAAAATGTTTCCACATCCCATAATAGAAATCCTGAAGGTCTTCTGGCTCTATCACTGACACAGGCAACCTCTCTGCATCAAAGTACCTTCTCAGCATATTTTTCCCTTTTACGTTTACGCTCCTTCACACGATTTGTTTCTTCTTGCTGTCGCTTCTCTTCTTGACGCTGACGCACTGTTGGAAAAGAAATACAAACCTGTCACCACTGCAAAGATGTTTTATGAATCTTACAAGAAGTTCTAGTTCCAACAGAACTGGGAAGAAAAGTAAGTTATATTGAAACTAAAACACATTGAAAACACTACTGCATCAAAACCATTCGTTTCCAAATTACTAAAAAGTCTTACAGTGAAATTCTTCTTTCAAGCAACATAAAAGTGTATGCCTCTAAACAACTTCACAGATATGATGAAATACAACATTTTTACTAATACTTTTCTTGTCATGACCTACATAATTCTTGTGAAAGCTCTGTCATTCAGAAACAATGTAATGATCCTGAATGAGTGCCAATAAAAACTTTATCACATCATCATGTCTCATTTTGTACAACTTCATTCAGCTCAGCAGTGATATCAAACCAGCTTGTACTAACAAGAGTTGGCAATACAAAAGGAGACAGGAAACAGAAGTTGTTATCTGCAATACATGTGTTTGTAGAGATAAAAACACAGATTTCATAAGGAAATGAAGTGGAAAATGGGGGAATTGCTGAAACACCAATTTCACATACACTTCTTTTCTAGTTCCTCATCATCCAGCAGAAGGCTGACCACCTCTTTTGGCTTCAATGTGTCAGGCTTGAAATTGCCACCTGAAATCACCATTCGTTGAATCTAGAAGGTAAATAACAAGTGAACAAAAGAAAAAATTAGTCAAAACAGCCATGAAACATTTCTCACTACCCATCTCTGAAAGCCAGCTGCAAAAATCATGCAAGTGCATCTCTGTAAGTCAGACTTGTCCAATTTCTCTATCATACCGAAGTTAGTAGAAAAATTTCATGGAAGATTTATTAAGAGTATAAAATATGATGAGCAGCTGAGATAGAAAGCAGAAAATTACCTTCCCTTATGCAAAGTTGCACTTTCTCTGAAGCAGCACGTAAAAAACTACAAATTATAATAATATTTATATACTGCTGAACAAAAGAAAAAAATATATAAAAACAGCCCTGTCAAGTATAATTTACCCATTCAAATTTTCAAGTAAACTGCACAGAGGATCATGTAGATCACATTCTTAAAGACTGCAGCATTTTTAGTCTCCTTGACTGAAAACTCTATCCCCATACTGAGCTGGTGCTGCAGTTTAAGCAATTCACTTAGCTTTCTATTACTACAACTATATTTTAAAAAACCCAACTACTAAGAAAAGTTGTAACGTAGCAGAAGAGAACTTCTTCTGTAACTTAGCAGAAGAGAACAAGCTTTAATATAAGGCAATATCAATGACTTGGATCACCAACAGAAGACTACACTTAATTTTCAGGCTGATTTCAAGTAACTCTAGTGCAGTATCTCATAAAAAAATGGTTTCAACGAGGGAATGTGAATGCATCCAGTTGCTGCAACATGATGTCCAGCATCCAAGTAAGACAAAAGCTAAAAGAAACTCCAAGTACACATAACATCTGAATGTTGTATATAGTGTACCTACTGCTACTGAAAAAAGTGAATCTCAGTTTTTTTTCTTGCCAATGAAGCATCATGAGGTTTAAAGTTCCTAGTACACTTACTGCTTGATTCTGCAGGACACTGAGCTTTTCTGGCAACCCTCACACCTCAAATAACTTGCAGTTGATTACCTTCCAAATGTGTTTTTAAAAAAAAACAGCTGTTGGGTAACATGAGAGGAATCAGTAACTCTGACACAGCAAAGACAAAAGCCCTAGTCTTAAAGAAGCCTGAGATGTTTCACTGCAACATAATAGTTTTCATGAAGTCATACTGTAAATAATTAGCTTCTTTCCAGTTCATATAATGTAACTGGACTGCTGCTCTGTTAGGGACACAGATTTCTTTATTTGAACAAAGACACTTCCTTTTGCCTTCTCTTCTGTCTCCCTGCAGATACTTTTTCTGTTTCTTTACTCATGTTAATACATGCTTTATGATACCATTTCTGTAACTTCTCGTTCCAGATGAGCTCCTTATTCCTACCTCACTCTTTTCCTTTGCCCTCTGCAGGATGCGCTCCTCAATGGTGCCTTTACATATCAAGCGGTACACGGTGACTTGCTTGGTCTGACCCAGCCTGTGGGCTCGGTCCATGGCTTGCTGGTCTACTGTTGGGTTCCAATCACTGTCATAGAAAATTACCTGCAAGGGGACGAGAAAGGATTAAATAAAAACATGTTTTTAGAATACCTGGTGATTAAACGAACAAAAATCCAATATACTGAGAACAATAAAAGCTCAATCATGTTTCACAGAATTACAGCCCCACTGTAGGCTGTGTTAAACTAGCCTTGCCCAGTCCTGTGAAGTCTCTTCCATTGCATTTCAGGTGAATTCAAACTAACTGACACTATGAATGCTTCAACTTCCACAGAATATCTTTAATATCTTCTTAAACAAACCTGCTTTGGAGGCACAAAATTCTTAAGTTTGTCATCACATTAAATCACTGTCATGCAATTAATTATAGACTAACCACATCATGGACGCATTTTAGTGTTACTTACCATCACATGAGAATTTCATGCAAAAAGTAGTACTCTAATTTTTATTCAAAGCCTAGATAAAGTCTAACATTTCTAGTACTTTGACTACAAAAAACAGAAATGTCATATTAAATTCCTATTGCACTATCACTCTAATAGCACTTTATGTACAATAAGCATAAAACCCACAAGGACTTAAAAAAAAATTTAGACAGCAAAGTATTAAGGAAGTTACCCAGACAAACAAAGACCTAAAAATGCTCATGCAAGGAGGCTGCCTAAGCTTCCATCTGTTTATTTCTTCTTTTCAACCCTGAAAATCCTACAGATACTTGTTTTCTTCCGATTTCTTGTGACTGAAAGCAAGATATGATGGGATTTTTTTTCAAATATGTAATTTTTTTTGATTCAGAGATCTTTGGCTCTGGACTTGTGGTCAAATCTGCATGCACACCAGGTATGGGTTAGAAGCACAAGAAAAGCTGTTAATGAAAAGATGAATTCTTTTCATCAATATTCCTTCCCTCGTGATTAGTGGCAGCTGCTCCAGAGTGCAAATCCTTGCAATTCACCTAAATCGGTCTGCCTTTACACCTCAGGGGAAGAAATTTATCCTTCCTGAGTAGCTGATACTCAAATACAAATGGCTTCCTACTTTTAAAAGTAGGCATTGTTTCACTTTTCTGGGCACAGAAAAAAGGGTAACTGAGAATTATTCCACTGGTTCCTTTGCAACTGAACCTCAGGAGCAGAGGGTCATCCATGCAGTGAATGCTGTTTCATGTAAGTGTTAATTGCACCTGTAGACCCCTTCAGTAATTCAGCTCCTTTCTCTGGACTCTGGTACTGAAGTATGTGGGGAGAAGGAAGAAATTTCCAATGGTAACCAAAAACTGTGTACCAAAATGTCCAATATTCTACAACTTTATCATCAAGATAATACTATATTGTGAATAGTAATGCAGTAAACAAGGCTATGCAATTTCACAATGTGAATGGCAGTACTAAAAATATTGATCAGTATGGGCAAGAGGGTGCCAACCTTCACACAGAAAGACCAATATTCCCACATATATTGTTAACAAATTTCACCTACCGTATCTGCAGCTGTAAGGTTAATGCCCAAGCCTCCAGCTCTCGTACTTAACAGGAACACAAAAATATCATTCCTGTAGAAGAAAGAGATTAAGCCCCCTTATTTTGTGAATGAACAAGGAATAACCACAGAAGCAATTCTGTGACCCATATGATGTGATCAGGGCTATTTCTATTACTTGTGTGTTCAGAACATTTTGTGCTGTTCATTCAAGGTCAAGCAAAAACGTATGAAAGAGTGAAAGAAATTAATCTACAAATGAGGACTGCCTGAACACGTAAACATTCAATCTGCAATAGCAGTTTATTAATCTGTATCAAAACAAACCAGAGCTTGTTTACCTTGCCCACATTGGAAAGTAAGATTTCATATGGACAAAGAACAATTTATTGTTTCACAGAACTGACCCGATGTTAAAAAAAAAAATCTTGCCTTAATGACACTCAACTGATAAAAAAAGAAAAATAAACGCCAAAACTATGTAAGTTTTGTTCTAAATTTGGTGCTTCGAACAGAGCAAACAAGAAGACAAGCCTACATATAGCATGACCAAGTACTGATGAAAATTCAAGTAATAACAGCAAAATCAGAGTTTCTGCTAAGGTTGTGAACTCCACTAGTGCTTCTGGAGTGTCAGCAGTATTTAGAAGTTTTCAACACCTTATGCATCTGTGAACAGACTGACACAAACGAAACAGACAGTACACTAGTAAGGACTCTAAAGATATTGACATATTGTCCTTCTCCTTTTAACAAACAGTCTGGAATGCTACATCCTTTTGTGGATGTGTTTGTGCCATAATCTGGCATATGTAAAATCACTAAAGTACCAGAAACTCTTGCTGAATGAGCAGTGTGGGACATTTCCTTCCTGACTAAGTACTTGTAGGTGGTGTCCTTGGAAGTCCACTCATCAGATCTAAAGGGTCCTTCTTGCCCATCCTAGAGGAACCATGGGTAGATCACTGGCTCTTACATGTATCCTAATGCAACTCAACAAATGAAAACAAACTAAGGGGTTTGGAATCCATATCTTTGAAGGTCAAATAGAATTAACTATATTCTCAGGACTCAAACTTCAAGACATTCACAAGTAGCTTGGCAGGACTATATGATAAAAACCAGACTCTTAAAGAACCCATTCTGGTCCAAGGTAAGACTTTTCTCCATCCCCAAAGAAACTCCCAAAAGACAACAAAAATAACTATGAAAACTGTGAGTTTGCACACACACTAAAAGCACCGGAAACTCTAGAATTAGAAATACAACGTTTCTGACAGTCCAAAACCTAAGAGTACACAAATTTACCCTGAGCTATGGACAGCTGGGAGGAACTAAAGCCAAGCTGTCAATCTTCAGACATTATCTTGCAGGTATAAAGCCAAAGCAATCAACGGATGTCTGTTTGCACTGAAGGTAATCCTTGGCCAGGCAATCTTTGCTCTTGCAACGATAGTGGGATGTGCATATAGACAGGCACTAAACATCCAGCCATGAAATGCTTCTGGATATGACATATGGGAAGGAGAGTGGACAGAGCCACAGACTACGTGAACAAATTATCATCTCATGGCTGCATATTTTCAGCACCTTGCAAGGATATCCTGCAGAATAGTTAAGTCTCAGTCTTTTTTTTTCCTGGAAATATTTCTCATAAGTAAATCCTGTATAAGAGGAACTCAACTAACATTTTAATAGGAATTCTTGTTTAGGCTGGCTGACCTCTATTTCAAAGGGATTTCCTGCTGAAATTATTATTTTTCTTCAGCTGTATTATTCGTTAATAAAACAAATTCCACTCATTAATAAAACCTTTTTTTCCCCTCCCTTCAATTGGTTAAAAGACCTTACAGGAGGAAGTGTCAGGATTCCAGGAGGACAGACACCATAACCTGCAAGGAACTTGTTTCTGCCACCTGGAAACAAGGTACTACATGGTCCTCTCACTTACTTCTCCACATGTTCAAGTTCACTAGAAGACTCATCACTGCAACACAGTCCCTCAGGTCCCTCAGCCTCATGAGCCAGTGACCTGAATGGCCTTGACTCCTATCTTCAGCTACAAGACTTTGGGACCACTAACACAAGGACTTTTCTTTAGCCTAGAATGCTGTTTTCACCTTGCAAGAAACAACTATCTATGAACCCAACTCCACTGAAATAGGAAAGTGACCTTCATACAAGCTCACATCAATACACAGGAAGGATAACCTTCCTGTGAACTATCATCCCAAGCCATATCTCATGATTAAAATGAAATTTAATAACCATAAACTCAATCATGATAAATAATGTGCCCTGATGTGCTTATAAAAATTGCCAGGATCTATTTTAGTTTACTAAATTAAAAGAATTACCCTACCTTTCTAGTTAATAAAATCCCCCTTTTATCTTTTGTATATTAGTTTAAGATTTCTTAGTAAAATATGGTTAAATGGTTTGTTTTGCAGAAAACTAGGTCACTTTCAATACTCTAGCATATGCAAGATTTTCAATCTCATCTTTACAGTGTCAATTGTCAGAGCATTTAATAACCAGTGATCTGTCTTTTGCTGTCTTTCTATTGAGCTTCTTTCTAAGCAACAGCCTCTTTGAATTGGCAAGAAGTACAATAGGTGGCTACACCAGAATTGCTTCCAATACTTGCAAAGATTCGTATCTACACCAATGACTACTGGTCACCAAACCACCTAGAAACCATTTGCAATAAATTAGGTCAATTTGCTATAAGGAAAGATAAGTGCAGATTTCATTTATTTCCATTACATCTTACACCAACTTTCTAGGTAAACATATTTTAGCACAAACACACCTTGCAAAATACATTACCTGTTCTGAAAATCTGCTACCATGTCCCTTCGTTCAGAAATCTTTGAAGAGCCATCCAATCTCATGTAGGTATGTTTCCTGTAAACCATGTATTCCTGCAAAGAACATACACCAAAAAAATATAGTTGTTCTTGAAACTGTTCAATCTTGATTCTTTCAGGAAAAAAAACAAAACCCCACAATCAAAGCAGGATTGCTAATTACAACAAGATTCCCTAAATGTCATCAACAAATGTTCTGTAAGCAATACTTGACAATAATAATATTCAGAAATTAAAGCTACTCAATCATATGTCAGCTTTGCATTTCACATAAGAGAAAAATTACAACGTCAGTTCAGAGTTGGGAATACATCTGTTGCACTGAAGACCTGGTATATGCTTTTTCCTATCAATAAATAGGTTTAAAAAATCACTAATATGGGAAGTTTGTTTTCACAGAGTATAAATTTTTACTAAATCCCAAGCTTTTACTGTGCAAGCAAACCTTTCCAAACAAACCACCTGCACCCACTTCCTGTCAATTTCATACCATTTGATTGGTGGTTTTAAAAACCTGGTGCTGTATAATGTCTGTCCAGGCTTCATCTCACCAGTGAAGAGCCTGTGCATCTCTTGCACACAAGAACACTTTGAACATTACACTGGTGTGTCAGCCCATAGCTCCTGCCAAGCAGCGGAACCGAAACCATTGCCTGAGACACAAATCAAATGGCATCAACTAGGAATGCTGTAAGCAAAGGCTTTTTCCAGTGAGACACGTTTTTCATGCTCTGAGGATCTCAGAATTTTTTGATACCTGTACAACTATCAATAAAATCTGAATTATAGATAAAGCTCAAATAACCACAGAGTTTCTCTGGAAAGATACCCTCTGGCATGCCTGAACAATGGGATCCTTGCTTGGCTGACAAGATGCAATACGTACTGGTTACATGAGTTAGGTTTAACCCTACTGGTGCCTGAGTCTTTTTGAAATGCTGTGAATGCAAATGAAGACAGAAAGGAACAGATAGTGCTTTAGCAGCAAGAACTATTGATTCACCTTGCTCCAAGCCACAGTGCTCAGCAGACAGAACTGAAGTGCTGTGAGAAGACATGGCAGTGCTTCCACTCTAATGAACTTTCTGACAGTACCATACCCAGTTCTCCTTCTCACCTATCCTCCTGAGCTCCTGATCCCTTTTTGCTCTGCTTCACTACTGCAGAAATGGTGAAAGAGCCGCCATATTATAAGGAAACTGAGAAAAAGATTGATGCAGAGGAAGCAAGCTTTGATGTAAGGCAGATGAAAGAGAAAATGAGGTAAATAAAACAGTGTGGAAATAGCCAAATCCACACTTGGACTACCTCTATGAAACAGAGGACATGGCTAGTAGAATTTCTGGAGCACAACAACAGAAGTTCAAAGCAGAGAACAGCAACTGCACCACACAGACAAACAAGTCCTAATTTACTATTGATTTATTCAATTTCTACAACAGGTTCCTATCACCAACTAAAACCAGAGAGAGAGTTGTCAGTTAGGAACTACATCACCTTTTCTCCAGATTTGACCAATCCTTTTACTGTTATCACAAGAACCTTTTCCTTTAATTTCTTTGTTACTGTTTTTATCTGCCTTTATGATGATTCAACCTTTTCATCTTTAGTCTTCCCTCATCTATTAACCATGTCTTCATTATCTGTCTTCTAAACAAACTTCAGCACAAATAAAAAACAACTTCTTTCATTCCATCAGGTGGATTGATGCTTGTTCCAGACTTCAGACATTGTCACAAAGGCACAAAGTGCAAAATAGTAAGTTATTCTACACCTGCAATTACTGGTATTTATGGACTGTTCCCCCAGGTCTGCAAACCAGCTTTGTACATTAGCCCTTAGCTGATCATCTAACAGGTTCTGGTCTGCCTCCATCCACCTTCCTCTGATCAAGGTGGATACTTCACAGTAGTGTTAACAATGCTCATACAAAACATTCTGTAGCTGTGAACTGGCTCTGCACAGTACTTTTCCAAATATTAACAGTACACTCTTTCAATTCAGAATAAAAGAAAAAGAAAAACCACGTTGCAATTCATACTACATTTCTCAGCAGTTCATTGTTCTGATCACTCACAGAAATGGCATTCTTTTAGCTAAAGAGAGAAGTCTGATGGCAAAGAGAATATTTAAGGAGTAAATATACCTGGTCTCTACTGTAATTGTAGATGGCACTTGACTGCTCATTTTTCTAGCTCCCCACAGGGAGTGATGGAGTGGGGTGAGAAAAGCCTCACAGGGAGGCTTCAGTCTCAAGCAGAGTTTCTTATATTAGACCTGCTTGAAAAATCTACCTGCCAGTCTTGTTTAGTGTAAGGGGTCAGCAAGCCACCAGAAGCATCAGTCTAGGAAAAATAATGAAACCCTTGCAACAGAGCACCTACATAAGAAACAAACAACACATGATGACCTGAGTATAGTAAGAGTGCCGTGCTGCTAAAGCCAGTGTTCTTCTGGGCTTCCACTGATACTTTCTCATTAAACTGTTTTCCCTTCATATTATTTCACAGACTAAATGGGATACTCTTATGTTTTAACACAACTCATTAACTTTTGGTAGAGTATAACCAAGACTTTTTATTTCATGCAGAACATAATTTGACCCCTCATCTCGTGAATACAATCTGATTCCCACTGAAACCATGGAAAATTATTCTTACGGAAGAAAGCAATCACATGGAGAAAAACAAACAAAATCGTAAAAAGTATGAATTACACATCTACAGGAAACAACAATACTGAAATTATAATTCAATGTCTTCTGTTGAAAGAAAATAATTTTCCTCTTTGTATTTTTATCTGCCATTTTATAGTGGCTGAACTACACAGCAGCTCTTCAGCTGAAGCTCCATCAAACAAACGTGGTTTTGTAACTTTGTAAACAATGTGCCTTGTGCTCTCTGCCCTGCTACGTTTGTGTAATATAGTCTGAATACTGTTAAAAAAGTCATCCCATGTTTTTTCATATTCAAGTAGGCTGTTGGATCAGGAAAATAAATAAATATCTACAGATACGCAACTTTTGCACGGGTTTTCTTATTAATTGAGTCCTTGCTTGGTTTTTAGCTTGCTTAGCTTCTGTTACTTGGGTGGGGAGAAAGAATAACAGATGACTTAGTAGGTGGCTTATTTGGATAATAAAACACAAGTGAAGTTGAACATTCAAGAGGTGGAATAGCAAAATGGGGTGCTCACAAGCTAAGAGAAAGACAGAAGCACTAAACACTCAGCTTTATGAGCTTCATGGTGTAATGCAGGGTATCAACAAACCTACACCATGTCCAACGTTTGCCAAAAAAAGAGGTATACAAAGCAATGCTGGGCAAAGTGCCAAAATACAGAATGCAACCATGCAAATTCTGTTTTTCCTCACAGCAGCAAAAAAAAAATTCAGCTTGTGATTTGTTATTGAACTATTAACTGCTGACCTTAAAATACACTCCTGTTCATACAGAACTCATGACTTAGGCAGCTATTGATTCAGGCTTCTCACTTTTTCTCTTCAATTTATTGTGGAGAAGACAGTATCCTAGCTCTTTGATGGCATAGCTACTCATCAAATAATGACTTGTTTTTTCTTCAGTGGCAGAATGACTGTATTTAAATTATGAGTAATGGCTTAATTTCTAATTTCTTTCCTATCCCATTGGCTAGAGAATCTCTTAATGTTTACCAATCTTCTGCAGAGAATAAGATATTAGAGGGAAAAAGTAAAAGTCTGTGAAATTACAAGCAACATAAACACTAAAATTTACCACTGTTCACCCTCTTCCTTCCAACAAAAGGGCATGTAGACACCAAATGAAAATAGAAGGAAGCAGTTCAAAACCAGCAAAAGAGGATAACTAGGCCATGCAACCCCTTGTCACAGGGCAGTGCAAATGACAACACCTAACAAGGTGTCAAGACGCAAATGAACGATTTCATGGAAGAAGAATCCATATTAAGACTATGGAGTATACGGGAGGCACATTTGGCTCAGAAAGACCTTGAACTGGAAACTGCTGGAAACTGAGTGACTAATTGTGATGTATCACTGTTCTTGTACATTTTACCCATACCATCTGCTGTCACACACTGGTATCACTAGAACACCAGGTTGGACCTTAGGTCTAACTCTGTATGGCAGTTCTTCTATTCCCATATTAATGCATTTACTGGGTATCCTCCAGTATAGTAATTTCATATCAGTTTTGCTGCATCCAAATTATAGTACTTTCTCCAAAAAAACAGTGTTGCTAAATCTCCATCTTCATAATTTGTCTTCTTCAGCTATAGCTCTCCTACCTCCAGTAAGTCAATCATCCGTGTCATCTGGGAGTAAATGAGAACTCTGTGTCCTTGAGATTTCAGCCGTGTCAACAGAAGATCAAGAGCATGAAGTTTCCCGCTGTCAGTAATCAGACTCTCTTTGTCTAAAAAGGAATAGAAGAAAACCAGGTAACTAATAAAGCAAACCCAGATATATGCAACAAGTTAACTTACAAGCTTTCCTGGCATTTCATTGCATTATAATCCCTGAAGAGCCAAGGTGCGATGGCAAAAACTGCAACATCCCTTCTGGCTGATACTTAAAATCACAGTGCTAACAATAACTTTTGTTTGCTGACACAGAGCATATGAACACATACCCACCTGGCAAAACCTTGTCATAGACTGATCTCTCAAGCATCAATTCAACCATTTTTTTTGACAGCCATATCCCACATCTAAGGTTTCATTCTGATCAAATCAACAGCACTATATACCTTGACACTTGAAGAAATATTTTCTGCTTCACACATGAAAATGCTATTCTTTGCACATTTGCTGCTACCTACTGCAGAGCCTTGACTTATCCTCCACAGATCAAACCCCTCACCAACACAAAAAGTGAACACTTCTCTAAGTCACTTTAAAACAAAAATCCCCTCACAGCACTGCCTTCCTCTTCCCTATTCTCTCTTTTTTTTTTTCTCTTTTGTTTTGTTTAAGAAATATTTCCAGATGGCAATCTTTTCAGTCACTTCAGATTTTATACTTCATGTCCTCTCTATTGCAGCACTGCTCATGAAGTATTTTTCAGGAAGGAGATCTTCCTGTTTGTACATTCTGTACATAAACTTCAGTAAACAATACATTACTGTTGAAAGAGGATGAAGAGAAATTTTCTTCCAAAAAATTATCTGTTGGAAAGGCCATTGATGGTTCTCTATTCTTCTGGATGTCTGAACTTAGGTTTACAGCCAAAACGGAAAGCTGACAACTGCAGATGGTGGAGGCTAGTGGAGAGCCCAAGTATTTTCAACACATCTAGCAGGTAATGTTCTCTAATGTCTAGCAGGTAACACTTTTGCACACTTCCTGCTTCACAGAATGAATTAATTGATGGGCTGAAGAAAATCCAGCTTTCTGTAAAGCAGTTAACTGTCTTGCCCAATATCCCAATTAAAAAAAAAAAAAGTTACATACAAAAATTAATTCTTTCACTTGACCACCGTGCATTTCAATACAGCCAAAACCAGGTTCATACTAGTGGAAGAGAGGAGCACAGATCACATAACAGCACTCCTAAAAACATCTTACAAGCACAAAAGGCAACACAGTCCATGAGTACCCAAGTGATGTGGTAGGTGTGCAGAGATACAGCACAGAGTAGTAAGCGATTCCTGCAAGTACAATTACGGGCTTGCTGAGAAAAGCAGAAATGTGGTTGTTCTCTTTCAAAAATATCCTTTAGTTTAAATATAAATAATGGACTTGATGCTGGAATTAGTGGGATCTACATTAGAACATCAGAAGATGCAATTAACAGTCTTCTTTCTGAAATTCAAAAAATTCTTTGAGTTTCCATATTGTTTAAAATTATTAGCTATTCCACTTGCTCCATGAATCAATGCTGTGAATGCTCTCTCCTTTGGTACTTTTAGAGCCATGCATTTGCAATTCACTAGCTAAGAACCTAAGATAAGACAGGTCTGCTCTTTCTTGCTTGTCTGCCTGTCTAGATAGTCACTGTTTTTCTCCCTTTTGCTCTTCCTTCTGGCAGTGACGATCTTGCTCTGCCAGGAGCAAGTACCACACCATTGCTTGAACTTTTAGCAACTTGCTTAGGGAATCCATTAACTGGAAGGCCAAGCCAAGGAAATACTGTGAAGAAAACTCAGCCCACGCATCAGGCTGGCATTTGTTCTAAGTGCAACATAATGTATAATGATGCACTCATCTCTAGAACAGAATTCAGTCTCAATTACATATAAAAAATTAATAATGTCATGTGTTCTAAGGAAAAAACCAAATTTTGAACTTAGGCAATTAAGCAAAATGGAAAAGATTTACAGCTGTTTGGTTTTAAAATTCACTCATGGAAGCCAAAACCTCTGCACAACAGCAGTGTTTACTCCTTATACAAAAAGTTCTTATTTCCTTTCATTATCCATACAGCCACGACATTCTGCTTTTATTCTAATTGGTCAGCTTGCCATTTCAGAATTAATTAGATTGAGTGAAGCTACATGAAAAGTATCATGTAGTATCATCACATATCTTATATGTGACAAACAAACTTGATTACTAACCAAAAGCCAGCTGACTGGAAGAAAACTCAAAGAACCAAGAGGCTCTGTTCAAAAGTCAGTCTTGACAGGATCAGATTAACATATTAGCAAGTTTCCAAAAGCAAAATGCTACTGTTTTTCTCACAAAGGCATGAATAGGTAGAATTAAGTTTTGCTAACTGGAAATGATGCATGTCCTTTGCTGCTGGCTCCTGAGGTCTCCATTGTGTAAGTTACTATTTTTAAATAGCAATGAAATGCAAATTACAAGTAAAGAATTTATTTGCAGATGGTTTGAAAAGTTAGCAACTTGTTAACAGTTCACAAGTCATCCAGTATCTCAGCAGCAGAGCAGACTGCACCGGTGAGAAAGTTTTTGGGGCTTTTTTTAGGAGAGGAAAACAGTACTACCAAAACAGAGATTTATCATCTCTGGAAGAGAAAACCATTTGTCCTTAACCTGGCACCTTTAAGCAGGCTATCCTGATGCCATTGTGTTTTCCAAGATCAAGTATTTTTCCATGCTGAAAGCCTGCCACCTAGTGCTTCAAAGGACAAATTTTGGAAAGCGGTAACAGAAAATGTATGTTATTCTTGCCATCTTCTGAAAACACCACAATAATTCAAGAGAATAGAAAGTGTCTTCCACCTCTAGTTTCTCTCCCTTCAATTTCTAATCTTCTTTCACTGAGGGCAAGAAAAAGATAATCTACTACTTTTTTAAATGGGATTTCCAAAATTTGCAATTCTATGGTTTTTTTAATTTTTAATGATTACCAACAACTTCCAGTGACAAATTCTTTGGATTTTTTTTTAAAGGAACTTTTAAAACTTTAAGTCAGTCAGGAGATAGATGTCCTGTACTGCACTGTCATAGAGCTTTCCCTAGAACACAATTTTTGGGTTCTTCAGTACTGTATGAAAAAACAAGAAAAAGAACCAGACCAAAGGGTTTTCAGTCTGAAAAAACCCCAAACCCAACTGCCTCCAGCCATGCAAGGATATGGACGTAAATTATCTACGAGGGGATACAGTGGGCCTGAGAAGAATAGTTACAAATGATTATGACTGAGAATAACCCTTGTCAGGAGCCCTTGCTGATGACTGTAGCTGGGCTGAGCACTCTCTGCAGAATGAGAAAAAGTGCCTCTGGACATGCAAAAAGCAGAGGAAAGAGAGATAAAGCCTGGGTTCCAGTTGACACCCCTGGTTCCCCTCCTGACGGCACAATGGGGTCAGCGAGGAGCTAGCTGGCTCTCACAGTAAACAGCCAGTGAGGCCGGTGCTTTTTATCGATACTAAAAGGACTCAGACACTTCCTGCCATTTAATCCAGGACCATTTTTCTTTCAAAGAACAGGAAAAGCCTCAAGAGATTCCCACAGTGATCACAGCTGAGCCTGCTGCCAGGGTACTGGGAACGCTGAGTCTGGGAGAGGATAGATCAGGGTTTAGGAGAGAGAGGTGTCCCCCTTTGCTTCTTGTCACCTATTTGCCACAGCCCTTCACAGCGACCATTCCATTTGACACTTGCTAGTGTTAAGCCTTGCAAAAGGCTCCTTCAATACATCACTCACTTTCTGTAAGACACCATGCCTGTTTTTGCACCTATGAACACAGCTTCCTGCTGTGGTGTGTGCCCTCTCCTCTTAGAGTAGTTTAGGTTTAAATGCTACCTTCCACTTAATTGAGACACAGCTGTACAAAACTACTTTTTTAACCTACTTCTAGCTCCAACACTTCTTAAATTAAGCCAACTTTACATAACACACTCATATCAACCTCCTCAACCAAATTCTGTTGTGCTTTGACAACAAATTGCCTAACCTTGCACCTATTCTCTCACTCCTGTAAGCTTCTCATACCCCATCTTTATTCCTCTAAAAGTTTTTGCTGACAACAAACTCACCAGCTTAAAATGGAAGTATTTTCAAGAGAATGCAGCCCTGTCTCTTTCTGCATCGGCTACTTTTCTGCATTTCTCTATCCATGCCTTCTATCCTAACTTATCCCTTCAATACTTCCCACTTTTCTACTACAGAGATTCATTTCCTTTTTCCAATAACTGGCAAACAATTAAAAAAATTCCCAAAGGAACTATAAAATTTTCAACTATCACTGAGTATTAATCCAGTGCAAGCCCATGAAAAATGGTTTCTCCATTACATAGGTACAAATGTGCATGTGCTTCAAATGATTCCAAACACGAGATATCTTCTTAAACATGACTGTAGCAAGCAAAAGGCCATTTTCCTTTTACTGTATTAACTTCCCCTGCCAAACATCCTTGACCCAAAAGGGTCTGGGAATAACTTTGCATCTGGCAGTGTAAGCTGTTTTTCCTCTTGGCTATCTATCAGATCTCTAGTACTTTCTGCAGAATTCTGCTCGCTGCACAGGACCATCTTCCGACAGCTAGAACATGTCCAAAGTCACTGCACTCCTGGCAATCAAACCCTGTGAGATCTTGGACTGCTTTACTCAAATTCTGAGAACAAATGAAATACATTTACTTTACTGGTACACTGATACCTTTTTCCCACTTTACAATGAAATATGAATAAGTCTTCTTTGTTTAAACTGAAATTCAGTAAATCCCTCATGCCTTATTTTCCAGGCCAATTTCCTCTGAACTTCGTCCTCAAACCCATCCTTCTCACAGTAAATTGCTACAAGTAATTTTAATCTTTTCACTAGGCAGACCAATAAAAGATCTTTTAGGACAATATGAAGCTCTTCCAACACACTAGGAGGCAAGTATGACACTAACTTTTCATGCCATCTTCCTGTCTCCAGCCTCAAAATAATATTTGGTTGTGAGAGCAGACTCGGCTCTAGTAAGCAAGATTATCTCTTTACAGTTATTTGGAGGACTGACATTCAAAAAGAGGTTTGTATGCATTTGGAAAACCTGTATTAGATCTTTTTCAGTATCCATCAAAGAATCACTTCAGACAGGGGACGCAAAATCATGGTGTATTTAAAGATAACAGGGTTAACTTTCACTCAGAAGGAAAAACAGACAACCATCATCAACACCTCAAAAAGTCCATAACTAAGCATAAATTACCACCAATAATAACAGCTGTCTTTATTTATTCTCATCTCCACTCCACTACAACCTCCAGACTTACCTGGTATCCTGATAAAAGACCAACCATTTTGAGGCCTGATCCCTAACAGCCCTCCTGGATGCTCAGGGAAGAACTGGGAGCACTGCTTCAGCCAGTCAGCAGCTAGCTCAGGGGATCCATGGAGTACACACTGCTTTGCTTCAAGACTTCCTCCTTCCCTTAGTGCCCTGCGCTCATATTCTGCACTTCGGTCATTGCAGTAGAACTCCAGTGGCACAGCTGTTACCTACAAGTAAAATAATAATAATCACTATTCTTATTCAGATTTCTCCATGTCCCCAAATCCCCAGTTCAGGTGCCTTACCACAGGATCGGATTTTGAAAGTTAAATCATTATGAAATGTAGAAACAGAAAACAATCTTTGGTTGGGCTTAAACCAGGCAAAGATGCAACATCTCTCCACAGCACAAAAAACACCATATGAACAACCAGGCACAGAAAACCTGCCTTTTGATAAACTTTGCCTTGTGCCAACTGCTACACAACTGACAGCGAAGCTAGAAAAGTAATACCCTTGCTGCATCTTTCCTTTTGCCAAGATTTCTTTTATTTATCTGTTTATTTTTAGTTCCGCCCTTCACAATCAAGTATTTATCTCATTAGCAGACACTTATACATTGTCCTTAACAGAAATTCAAGTGATAATTCAAAATTAGGGAGATTCATAAAATAGAAAGGGAAAAAAAAGGAACAGGAGAACACCCCTGTTTTGGAACAGCATATTTCTTGGGCTTTATACCTGGTTTGAATGGAAGTGGGCTACAGAAATAGTGCTCTTTTTCTCGTGGCATTCTATGAAATCTATGCCCTATTACCTGTTTCAGTATATACAACCCAGCTGGACAGACCAGTGTTGCAAACACAGGAAGTGTGATTTCATGCCATGTGAACTATTCTGGAATGGCTCCACCACTTTAACTCCCCCTATTCTGCCCCATCCACCCAAATCTGTACAGAGTGGAAGGTGCACATGAGCCAAACAGCTGAATGCCAGTGGCTGTAAGGTGCTTGAGCAAATTCTGTTCCAGCAGACAAGGTTGTCCTTTGTACAGTCTGCAGCTTTCTCTTACGCCTCCCTCACCGTGGTAAAGGACAACAACCAAAAGTGAAACTAAGCTATGGTACACAGCAGGACAGACTGCTCTGCTGGGTTTAACTTCAGATACTTCACCAAGAGTTAAATCATAATCCAAAGTAAACACAGTTACAACACTTTAAGTCAAATATAAATGCAGAACAATTCACTGTCTAGCACAAGAATTTAAAAAACAAACAAACAAACAAAAAACCCCCACCACAGATTACCAACTTCTTTCTATCTTTTTTGAATATAGTCTGTTTTGGGAATACATTCTCAGGTGCTTACAAAACTATCTATAAACAAGTTTAAAAAAGAAAGCTAGTAGAAGCTTTTACATAATATCTAAAGACTTACTAATGTGTTTTAAACTCAGAGAAATGCAAATTAATTTCTGTATTAAGACAATTAACCCTACAGTACAGGCTAGTAACAGAGAAACTTGAAATGCTGTGACAATTTCTTCACCAATACGAGAAGCAAATATACGACTACTTTAGAAGTTATTGTTGCTTTTATTTCAGAAATATAAAATATTTATTTCAGAAAATAAATCCTCCATCATGACATATAAGTTAAATGTCATATAAGTTAAAAACACTGTCATGAATCCTAACAGTGTGCAAAATGACATTCCCTAAAGGACTATGAAAAGCAATGTAACAAATGAAAATGAACAACAGAAAATCAAGTTTGTGAAAGTTTTCACGTTTAAAAAAGGCAGTGGGGCTGCATAGGAAGAAACAGTACAAGTGTCTATAGGTTTTCATGGTGAACAGTAAGCAGTTGACTTCCTGCAAAATTGAGCAGGGATGGGCATTAGTGTAATAATGGCACATGTGAAACATTAAACACAATAAAAGAGCCATCTTTGTATTACAGATGAAAAGCTTCTGTGTCTGAAGGGGGTTTATGTTTGTTCCAGCTTACTCTGGTGTGGTGCAACTCCTACACATTGAGAACAATACATACAACATTGTATCATGCAAATAAAAATGTTTATACAGCTTAACTTAATGATAAGCAATAAATAATTTAAATATCACCACTTTAAAACACAGCACTTTAGAACTGTAAGGTAAAGAGAGCAACCCATACCTCAGGACTGCCTGGTATCTTAGATGTTGGCAGTACCTCTCCAAACATTCGCCAGTTAAAGCAATAGGTATTAAGCAAGGTTTCCTAGCTGGAACTGTGGTCCAGACCAGTTTCATAGATTTCCTCTCATAGGAATAAATTAATCTCATAAAGTCTTCTCTTCACAAGGGCCAAACAATTGTTTAAACACATTAATGAGCACAGTTATAGTACGTAACAAAAAGAAAAAATCTTTACAGTAATGGTAAAGCCATTGTTTTTCAAGATACCAAGAACTATTTTTACACCTTTCTATGGGTCTTACAGCCACACAAAACACTGCAAGATGAAAGGGGCTATGTTAAGACTTCGACCACATTTCCCACTACCTAAAAGGTACTTTTAGAGTTGCTGCCATCCTGTACTGCCACCTACAGTCCGAGCACATGTATGACGTTTGTGAGAAAGGGCAAAATCTCCCTCAAAATACTCAAAATGCATTTTTTCAAATTTTTTCCCCACGAGTTTGTTTTTGTGGTTTTACTTGTAACAAAAGCTAGAGCAGTCCTTAGTACTAAACCCTCCTCTGTCAACACATTATTGTCAAACTGATTGATTTTAAGAGTCATGGTTCAGAAATACATCAAAAATATAGTGATAGGGATGTATGAATGCATTTCCACCTTAAATCAAAAAACGTAGTTTAGCTAGGGCAATTGTAAAATGCTTTCTGCAGTAATCTCCATGCAACGTTAACCTTTCCAACATTGTGAGATGACCAAAATTACTTCATGCAATATTCCAGTGTGTCAGAGATCTATTGAAACCAAACCAAACAGTATTACTCAAAATTTAATTGATTAGCTTATGACAATGTAAGACCCTTAAATGACAATGTAAGACCCATCCTCCAAGATTTGTTTTTTATGATTGAGACCTGTCTGTACTCAGGAGAACTGCCTGCATAGGAAAAAAAGACTGAACCCCTCCCATAAACAGCTGCTACATAAACATACACTCCCCTACTTTTATAATTTGCTCCATTAACTTGCCAAAATTCATCACAGATCAAACAACAACACATATAGTTTCTGGGAACATATGTGCTCTTTCTGCTCTTTCAGGTCTTCTACACTCCTGCCCGAAGTTTCTAACAAGTGTAAAATTAAGTCTTTGTACTCCTTGAAACAAAAAGCCATGTCTACACTTAATCATTTTATACACCAGCCAAGTTTTATTAAAACAAATAACTTTTATTCACTAGAATAAACATCAGGTACAATTTCTTCTCTCCTTTTCCTTCATAAGTAGCCTTCTAAGCCCCTCTCCACCCTTTCTGCTGTAGGGGAGCAATTCAGCATATTCTTCATCCATGATGCAAGTTGAGGTACAAAGAGTGACAAATCAAAGAAATCTGAAGGCAAAGTGGTTTTCTCAATTTACTCTCAGAATAACCTCTTATTCTCAAACCAGGTAGTACACTGTTACTGGGAGGTAACATGTGATTTCAAGCAGTTCAGCTGGATTCCTGGCCCCTAGAGCTGCTGACACAGACAAATTCAGCTTGAGCAGCAGCAGGTAGGTGATGACCCTGCATTTGTAAGGTCCTGCTTGCCATCCACTGTTCTCCAGATGTCGAAGTACAATTGCACATCATTTGATGAGGCCTACAGCAATAACTTCAACAGTGACTGAAGAATATAACATGTGGATGGTCTGGAAATAAAAATGTATTTTGCCCAGCTTTGTTAAGATCCAACAACATGGAATACAATGGCCATAGAGCTATGAGGGTCTCTTGTGCCAGTCCCAGAAACTTCAGCTAAATTAATTTAAAAATTCATTTAACAGATGATGAACAATCCCAAGCAGTAGCACTTAGCATCCAAAAGACCTAGAAAATGTCAACTTGAGTAATCCTTATACACTGCAATTTGGTGTTTCTTTTTTGAAGCATAAGAGAGAAAGCATTGCTTCCCAACCCCCTTCTGCCATCGGAGCTGACCAAACAACCACCTCACTCTGTTCACATCATACCTAAACCTCCTCCTTGGATTATCAATGAATAACTGTCTTTAAAATCTCTTCTATAATTGCTTTAGGCATTAGGAGAGAAAGTGAAATCTCAGAACAACTCCCGTTGGGCGCATATTGCAACTTTCCTTTTCCCTTCAGCACCTATTACAGTCACTTCCCCTATGCAAAAGCCCACTATTGAATACTGTAGCAAAAGGATATCCTCACAGTTTTACCCAACCAGAAGAAAGTAACAGATCATTCTGTTCCAAAGACACAACTCTACCAAGATTTAAAACACAATAGAAAACACATAATTTACAACTTAACTTGGACTTACCCGTGGACTGGCTATGCACAGGAAGGACGGCAGCTCAGTCACCTGGCAGCATCGAACACATGAGGTAGCTGATTTCCTTCTATATATGACATGGTCTGAATAGCCAGTAACTGCTTTACAGTGGCTGCTGAACACAAGGTTCTGAAAATAAAATTAAAATTAAGAAGTTACTATGTCTATAAAGAAATACTCCTCTTAAATCTTGTATCCGCCCATCAGGAAGACAAAGCACAATCGACGTTTCTCTTTGAATAAGAAAAACTCCACACATCTTCTGTGGTGAGTGTGAATCTTCATATAATTACCAGAACATTCAAATCTGGAAATGTTTGAAATCAGAATAGTTCATATCAATACTTTTCTTTCTGTTTAGTTGGAACCAGAAACAAGTATTTCTGTCTTTGACCTTAGCAACCTCTTGACCTTAGCTTTTCTAATAAAGGAAGTACAGGAATATTCAAGTAGAGTGTTTTCTAGCTACTCATTTATCTATTTTGTATTAAAATCAAATTTTGCAGAGAGTAAAAAATTAAGAATCTAAATAAAGCAGGGTTGGTATCTTTTGACTTGCATATTTTCCAACCTTTTCCTTCTTTCCTGTTCAAAAGAACTCTAAATTTTATCCTGAAGATTTTAAAGATGCTAGCAGGGTTACATACACATGAACAAATCCATGTTTAAAACCTGGAATTTGCCACAATGTCCTTTTGATACAGAAGAATATATTGACTCAGAAGTGGGGACATTCAGATGACAGTGCAGTTTAAAGATAGGAAAGCTCTTTGAAGATGCTGAACTCTACACAGAAAAATAACAAAAAAAATAATTTTCTTCACTTGCATCAGTTATAGTTTCTTTTTTATTGTAAATATCTGCTCCAAACAATGAAATAAACTGCTTACAGACTAAGTCACTTCTGCCACTTAGCTTTTATTCTGACTCTTGTATATTCATAGAGACCAACAGTTCTATATTATGTTTAATTGTTTCCTATAGTACGCAGAGCATTATTCTGCACACAACAGGAAACTAGCAATAATTTTAGAAGCATTAAGGGGTATACCTCTCACTGCCATAGGACGACAGGATGTGCCCTGCTGGCAATTCCAGCAGTTCACATAACAAAAAGGTAAACAGGATCTCAAGTTTTGGTATTGTTTTGTCCCAGTTCCTAATGCACCGAAATTAATTGCATGCTACTTTCACTTCACAGAGCCTCCCAATTTTCTGAAATCCCAGTATTTAAAGTTCTAAACATCCAGGTACATAACAGAAGCAGACACCCTGTTTAGCATGTCATACACTGGATATACGCATTTCTATGTATGTCAAAAAATGCTAGAAAACATCCACACCAGGGGTCTATTATGGATCATGCATTCTGGGCCCTTTCTATCTCCATTCACTGGGCAAGATGCAGATGGCTAGCACATATCATTTGGAACTGCTGACAAGGGATAAAAACAGTCTGACTGTACTTACATGCTAGCACTACCTACACTCAACCCTAGCCCATAAGTGAATATTTCAGCTGCTGCCAGCGAGACTCATGGGCTGGAGCTGGCAAAAATAAAGTTCATACTCTGACTGAACATCTGCTCCTCCATATATAAAAGGTGAGAGCAGAAAGAGCTGACAATAGTCTTTCATCGACACTCAGCAGGGCTAAAAGTCACAGATCAAAGCTTGGCCCACACTGGATAATGTGAAGTGATGCCAAAAACAGCCTCTTACTCAGCTGGCAATTCTTAATCAAGTAACGCTGGCTTAAGCAACAACTACTTCACGTGTTTACTCCTGTCCCCACAGAGCCCCTTCTTGTTGGCCTAGCTGTCTGTGCTCATTTAAGATGCTGATCAAGATGAAAACAAACCCTTGCCCCTCCACGCCAAGTGAGTTTTGTGGCGTGCTTCCCCACCTGGTAAAACAGGCTGTGTGCTGGAACAGCAGTGATAACAGCAGTATGGGAATCACAGGGCTGGGAATACGTGCCTGTGGACAATGGATGTCAATGCTGGCTTACTCATCTGACAACCAGAAACAGTGGAACACCAACACTGCTCCTGAAAAGGGCGAGTCCTTTCCCATGATATATTTGCACCACTTCCTATGGTAGTTTTGTCCCCTCTCCAGAAGCCTATTTGGCTACACATCTAATTAAACAACAAATTCAACAGCCATGAAAATACAAAGTTTTATGCAGTTGGCTCATACAAGGATGTGTCAGTGAAGTCCCACATCAGCAGAGGCAAGATTCAGCAGCTGAGAGTAAAGAAAGGACCGTAAGAGTTAGATGGGGAAGAGTGAACAACTGCTTTAGCTCAAAGCCCCTCTCTTCCCCACCCCTGGACCACACACTGGGAGTACAGCTGATTTTATGAAGAGTCAGCACTGCAGGCAGTCATAAGAGCTTTCCAGTAAGTCTTATGACAGCAAGCACTGGCATACTGATAGAGGTTTGGTAATTATTTCCTGGAAAGTGAGAGAATACAAGAAACGGATAGAGGAAGTTAACAAATTGTAATTCCAAACCTATGCAAGTTTGTTACTCAACTCTCTTCTGGAAAACACTATCAAAGACCCATTAAAGATGACTTTAGGGCAACTGAAGTACCCCAGAGGAAACATAAATAAAGCTTCCAAGAAAGTATCCAAAATAAGAGAAAAGTATTTTTCCCTGGGCTTTGAGTGCTAGATTCTGTGTACAAATTATGAGCAGGTCACAATAAGAAACATCCCTCTGAATGCTGGCATATGCAGCTGTTAAGTATTCATGAATGGAGCAGTCACCAGATATAACAGGGAGAGTGGAAACCAGCTTCCCATCAACCACACCCATGGAAAAGACTGGGTAAGGTTACAGAACTGAACACAGCTACAGCTCTGAAATGGACAACATACCCCAGTACAACAAAGCCAAAAACCAAAGAGGAAGATTGTTAAAAACCAAGAATGTATGCATCTATTACAACTATGCAATCTAAAATAAGTCTTGAAAGAGGCTCTCCTATACTCTAAACAGAGCTGCACATAAATATGGGTGATTGCTACCAGCATCTTAAGATCATTAACAATCCAAAATTTTTAAACAGAAATAAAATTAGGAAAAGAAAGGAGAGAAGGGATCATGTAAACACAGCAGATTTTATATTAATTTAATTCAATGTATAAGAATACACATGGTGTGGAGGCGTTGAGCAAGGGCAGTGAAGAGACCTCAAACTGCAGAGGATTTCTGTGTTTACATGATGAAACTTACACTATCTTTAGACAGATGTAACTTCAACTTCAGAAATATCCATTAAAAATAAATGTGTTTCTTTTTCTACTGACTTGCTTTCATACTTTGTCTCATACATCGGAAATGCTGATCTGAGCAGTTAAGAAAAGCCTTTCCAGATTTATACCATTTCCTTTTTCCTTTTTTCTCACCCTCCTCACTCCCTGCATGTTACTATCTTATGAAGCCCAAAAGGAAGCCTTGGGGAGTGTTACATTGAAAGCTTCTCCAATTTGGGCTAAGGAAAAAAGCTCATTTTCACTCACAATAAAATGTGGTGCTAAAAGACAGGCATGTAAAAGGCAGTTTGTTTTTCAACTCTCCCTTTGGTTTTGTATTCTCCAATCATCCTTTCTTTTTTCAAGATGTTCTAAATGTAAACTCTGCAAACAAAATTCTGCAAACACAGCTTATTTTAAAGTGACTTTAGGTGGTAACTGTCGAACAGGCAGGTTAGAAAACAGCTCTAAAGTATCTATCATAGCTGTAGGGCTATTCTTCCTTTAGATTTACTGGGGTTATCACAAATGCACTTTACTGCACACACTGATGAACTCTGCTCCTCAGCTGTTTTCTGTATTGAATGTATTAGTTGCAACAGACATTAGTTACACACAGTCGACAGTCCTGGGAACCCCTGAGACACAAGTAATGACATCCTCAAAGAACAGAAATTATTTGGAGGAATTGAATTCATGTTTAAATATTTCCAGGTTGTGGTATAGATGGGTCTGTAACCTATCCAAATGCTTTACATTTAATTGTTAATATTAAAACCTACACATGCATATTCCACATCTTATATTTAGAATTTATAATCTTAATCCATCTTGTGTCTTTCAGAAAATACAATTATTTTCATTTTGATACTTATACACACCAAACCAAGGGCTATGTAAGGAGTTATATCATCATTCCACATACGTAAAAATGAATAGTACCTTCTCTACGTGCACACAACTTCTGATACCATCTTTACCATTACACTTCTTTACTGCTACTCTTATGACACCACATGAATTTTCCTTAATCATACCAACGAGACAACAGAGCTACAGTACAGTCTCGGAGATAAGCCCTGCAATCACCACAGACACAGTGGACTGTAACCTCAAAAAAAATAAGTGAAAGCAAATTCCTATACCATAGACATTTTATCAAGCTAGACACAGAAACACAGAATATTAGAATACCAGCACAGCCAGAGTTAACAGGCACACACACTCACTTGGCTGGCTCTTTGTTTGATAACTATGAGGACTCATTTTGTTGGCTTTGCTGTTAACGCTGCAAAACATGACACCAAGTCCAAGGTTGGTTTCCTACTGCTTATGCGTCTTCAATTTCAACTTCCTCTACACAATATTCAATTGAATTCTGGCTATCTCCTTTCCCCTTCCAGACTCATGAGCAGAAGCAATATTCCCTAGAGAAAACTGGCACGACCTCACTGTTTCAGAAAAGACTTTTTTTTTTACTGCATATCTGCTAACTGCCCTAGATGCTTTCCTGACTACACACTAGGACTTTGTGAACTTATTTCCCAGGGAACTGAATCAATGGAGCCTTAAACTAACTCAGGAAATCAACTGCAATTTAGTAATAAAAAGACAAAATCTTCACCCATATCCCAGGCAAAAGATTAGCAAAAATGATCTTGCATTACACAGTAATTTGAATACATCTGGAGTCTACCAGACAGCAGCAGGAGCAAATTTCAGAGTAGAAATACACCACTGAAAATGTTTGTCCACAAACTCTAAAACACTGTCAGGCTGGTCTCCATTTTCCCCAGTTGCTGCACCAATATATTGAATTTGACAAGAGTCATTTCAGCCAGAAAATGAGCATATTGCACATAAAAAACATTACAAAACTCTTAAGCTTACATATAGAATCCATCCCTGACAAATCATGAGACTAGTTCTGTTTCTCCTGTATCTACTTTTGGTGCTCCTCCAGTAATATTTTGAAGCCTTCTATGTCAACTGATTTATTTATTTATTATAGCAAGCTTTGAAATGTCTCACCACATGGGAGAGAGACAGCTGTTAAACTGTTTTTCTGTTCAGCACTCTGAAATCTCTTAGCTGTATCTAAAAAATGCAGACAATATAGTCATCCTGTTTTATAAGGACAACAAGGGTTTCATCATTTCTTACTTACGAGGATTTGCTACTGTCTCCAGATCACAGAAATTTTGCTTACCTGCAGCAAAGTGCAGCTGTGCAAGTTAGGGAAAGACAGTGGGAAATTTACATCAAGCAAGAAATCCCTGTTCCTCAGAAAACATGACCCCTGCTCTTTCTCCTCTTCTGTCTCCATCCAGGAGCGCATGTGATGGAGCCTGTAGGATGCTTTCAGAGACAGGAAAAGAGCTAACCATCTGAAACAAAACACAGGAGATGTGTTTATTCACTGCTTTGTGAAAGCAAGGCTTGAGTGTATTTACAGCATAACTCTATGTGACAGAAATGGGTTTGTTTTCAGAATTTCAGGCTTACAGTGTCCTGACTTAAAGAAAATAATTTTTGCTGGACATCTTCCATTATATTACTCTTATTTCAGTATTTTCTAAGGTGGCTTAACTGAATCTAAGTGATTAAATCAGGATACACTTTGAAGAACTTCATCTAAGAGGATCAAGCCCTAGTTCGTCACTACTATTTAAAATTGCACTCTGACTTCTCTGTAAATTGCTCTACATATAAATTATTCATAACAACCTGTGTAATGAATGCAGAATTTATCATAAAGACCATTGAGACACATCAAGAAAAATCTGAATTATGTTACTGAAGTGCAGTAAAGAAACAATAATTCAAAATAACCAGAACAGAGAAAGAATATTACACTTACAAAGCTCTAAAGCAAAACATCTCTATTTATTAGTAAAGATTTGCTTTTAATCTCAAATTTCTAAGTCATTATCTAACTTGACTCAGAGCCCTTTACAGAGTACAATATAACTTAAAAAGATCACCTCCCTTTTTGAGATAATACAGTTCGTGATGCCATAAATGCACAGTTCTATGCTTACGCCTCAGAATTCCACTCCACAATAAAAACAAGACATGTGGGAAGTAGGTAATATGGCTCAGGGCTGACAAACAACTACCACAGCACAAGCTTAATCCATGTGTGCTTAAAATATACGCTCAAGCGCAACTGGTAGGAGTTGCACTGAACTGCCCTTCCAAAGTCTAGATTTGGTGCTTGATAATGCCAGCAACCTGTGGCATGACCCTAAGCAACCTCTCCTTTTGCCCTTTAACCATTTTGTGTATTTACAGTGTCAAACCATTGTAACACAGGGTTTCTTTTGACAGGGGCATAAAAATTGCACTGCATAATGGTGCCCTGTACCTGGAGGAACACTCTAGAAGTTGTTCTAGTATTAGATAACAATAGAGAAATTACAATGTTAGGAGGCACAGAAAATGCAGGTTTAGGAAGGGATGACTGCCATCATCTGTACTTTTCCTGTAATCACTAAAAGAGAAGAAAAAAAGAGTTGTCCTCACCTGGCTAAATGTCCCTGATTCATAAGGTTTGCCATTTCTGCTGGAGAGACATCAATAAACCGGAGGAAAGAAAAACAGCTTTCTTCATTGATGCCTAGGTCACAGAAATACTGAAGTTAGGCCAACCCATTTCACAGACACTCATAGCTGAAAATCAAACTTACTTAATCAATTCAAAATACACATTCTCTGACATATGACAAATCAAGGTGAGTAAACAGGAGATCCTAATTTAACCTAGATCTTTCAGAAATACTGAAAATTCAGTTTGAATCTCTGTTGCCTGACTACACATTCCAGTTCATTTTCCAGTATGGGCAAGAGAAGGGCACTTATCAAAAACAAGAAATACATTCTAGGCCCAAGTGCAGCCAGTAAGGACATTTGTTTCACTTACTAAGAATCAATGGGCAGTGTGCATATTTGCAAATTCGAACAAATATCTGCCAGACAGATGACCAGAACATGCATACCCCAGGATGCCTGCCTCACATGCTCCCTCTCATCTAGAAAGTCAAATGGGTTAGAGAAGGAGATGCAGGAACTGGTAGGGAAAAGCCTTTCAGGCCCACCCATGTGCGCTGCATGGCCCCAGTACCAGCTGAACAGGTCCATGCTAACAGATTTCAGCATAGTAATGCAGCCAGTATCTCTCTTGCTTTTCATTTCTGAAGTTTTTCCAATACCAGTAGCTGAGTGATTTAATTAGCTCTTGTAGGAAAAATATTCAGTCATCTATAATAAATTGTATCTGTCAATATAAGCAGCTTTTCTGAGGTTTTTGCTCGTTGATAGATTCTGGGTCACTTGCATCTCATCTAGTTCCTAGTTGAAAGCAAAGTTGGCAGTTTAAGATACAACACAGAATGTACTGAAATGAATCCAAGATTTCTTAGAATTGAATCTGTGAAAAATTCACATTAGCCTAATAAAGCAGCATCAACCTCTTGAAGCAAGTTAAAACAAGACAGACTGAATTAAGGTACTGCACTGGGACTAAGTAGTACCTAAATGACAAGTTATCCACAGATTATTCTTCCAGATGGTTTCCATTCTTTCTTCTCAGAGCAAATGAAATATATGTACAAACACTGATCAGATAATTTTAGAGAAATAAATAATCTGACCTTTCCCCCTGAAAAAGACATTAAAATATCACAGTGTGCAACCCAGTTTGCTTCAAAGGACTGTAAACCTACCCTTCCTATGGAAGAGAGACTGCTGGATGTGGTCTGGTGCAAATGGTGAAAGTAAAACCCGTAACCACCTGAAAATGAAAGCAACAAAACCAAACAACATCACTAAGAAGGTGTTAACACATAACATGTTAAATCACACAATTACCAAAATATACAGAGTAGCCATTCACCTCTTCACTGTGTTTTAGCACTCTGAATATCTGGAATTGCATGGCAGTAGAAGGAAAGTATCATCAGTCTACATGCATTGCTGCTGATTTGGCACTGAGATATACCATTGTTGTGGAACTGCATTACATGCTCTAGAACAGCTGATCTTGTCTTCATACATGTCTGTTATCTCTTCCCTGAGCACTTCTCATAACTGAATGCAAACAAACTTAATCAAGAAGTGCCACGGCTGGAGAAAACAGCAAACTGCACTTGGGCAGAGTCTCCTCATACAAAGTGAGTATTAAAAGCTGTCAAGGCACTAGCAGATGCTCACATTATACCATGTCACAACAGACAGACACTGATAGCTTCCCTGCATGTGAAAACTCATTGAAGGGAAATCAGGTGGGGTTTGTTTCAAGAATCTTTTAAAACTTAATTCTACTACACATCATCAGCAACAATTCTAAATTCCTTTTCCTGGCCTTCTTATTCAATCAAAGGGATATTCTGTGATTAGAATTCCATCAAAAAAGAGCATTGATATCAGATGTTTAACAGCTGAATGACTAAAAGGAAATGGACTGCTCAGCCAATGTCATTTAAGTACACCAGTTATTTAGCACTTACAAAGATAAAATAAGTCAAAGTAAATACTAAATCTGCTAAACTGGATAGCAAGTGGAATAGGCTTGCCTGTCCCGTGAGTGGTTGAAGACCCTGATCTGTCCATGACGGTAGATGAACTTGGAAATCTGGTATGGCTTTAGGGAGATGTGAAATGGGGACCAAGTTTCTTGTCGCTCAAACAGCTCTGGGTGATTGCACACCTGTAAGAGAGAGAGCATGTCAAAAGCTGAGAGGAATTAACTTAGTTCAGCGCAGAGTCTACAACCCAGATCAACCACGACCAATGATCACTAAAACTTTGGTACTGATTAATATTGCATGGCTATTTTAGAATATCTGTTCAAATTTGAATACGGCACCATACAGTTTCCTATTTACATAAGAGCTATTGCCTCTTCTTCCCAAGTATTTGTAACCAAACCAGTTAGCAGATGCACGCACATTCTGGCTAAAGCTCTTCTACTCCCAACACCATGCTACACGACATCCAAAAGACAACTGAACTGCATGCAAACTTGCTTGCGTATACCAGAATTTTTTCTGTATGGTGTTTTCAAGAAAAGCCGTATTTTAATTCTGTACTAACAAATGATTATACTTTTCAAAACTTATTATTTAAAATAGCCTTACCTTCCTGAACTGCATGACTAGATTCATGAGACTACTAGTGGTGGTCTGTGCTTGCTGAGTAGTGCCCATTGATGACTGCAAGAGGTCATCAATAGAGATTTTGTTTTTCAGAGCTTGGTACAAGAGCTTCTGTCGACTTGTCTGCTGGCAGTACATAAGAATTTCAATCTGCAAAATGATAATGAATATTTAGCCTTTTCTATCTCTGAAATGAAGGACTATCACATCAGTACACAATAATGCTGAGAGAAACACACCTGAGGAAAACATAACTTTCTCAAAAAATACATTTACAGGTAGCTGAATTCAGATCTGTATTTCAGGATCCAACCTTGCAAGGACTTAACTGATAGAAGTGTTTTGGAAAGCTTGGGTAATGATGCAGGAGACAGACCTTTAAAAGTACGTGAATACAACTAAGTAAACAGATAGGTTCTTAAGAAACTGTGGAAACATCACACCTGCAGCTGATGAGTTTAAAATCTGACTTCAATTCTACAATCCTACAGTTACCCACTTAGAGCTGTGTCAGGAGCCCACAGCAGTGATGGGAGCAACACACAACAACAGTGGCTGTAGGATGTCCACTGAAATTAATAAGCATATCAGAACAAACCACGTCTCTCAGCCAGTGGTGCCAAAACCTGGGGACTGTTGACCACAATATCATCTAGTATTGCTAACATCCACGTGAAATTAAGAGACTGACAAGAGAGGACAGTATGATGTTGCCACTGTATTTCTCACTCTGTACAGGCATGCGGAAAAAACCCTAAACCCAAGCCAAATCCTTCACAAAGGCTACTGGAAATGTTTATCACCCAGTCGTCACTGTATCAATCTCCTTCACTGCCATTACGGATACTTCTGTCAACTTAACCAGGACTAAAGATATTTAATTTTTAACTGGTAACAAAATGCTTTCCCTAGAAAAAAAGTTTGTTAATTAGGGGTTCTTCAGTTATAGTCACATCTAATGACATTGCTCGGATGTGGTGCAAGAAAGTGAAGGTCCAAGAGAACTATCTACAGTCCAATTTCAGGTATGCAGACTGACAAACGAGTCTGCAAAAACGAGATTAGAGAACAGAGCTATGACAATACAGCTGCAATACTCACTCCAGAGAAATACTTTTTCTCACCTTATCTGACAGTTCATTTTCCACATCCTTCTTGATTCTTCTCAACATGAAAGGCTTCAGGATCATGTGCAAGCGGGATAGTTGGTCTGAAATTAAGGGAAGGGGAAAGAAAGAACAATTACTTCATCAAGGAAGAAAATTATGTGGTGTTTTACCACAAATGAAGTCCCTTACTGCTCAGCCATTTCTCCCCATATGAGTTCTTACAGCACAGAGTTGGTATTTCTCTGTTGATTTTTCTTTTTTTAAGTGAGTGCCATGCTACACTATTTTTCTACTCATTACATATGCTACATTACAGTTAGAAACATAAACCATGACATAAACTATCAACAACAATCCAATAATGTTCCAATCCCATTATGCATCCTCTGCTTTAGATGCCGTATCGCAAAGAAAGTTTATCCATTATTAGTTCCAAAAGGCAACAGATTCTTAGTATAAAAATTACAGCAGTTACACACTGCACTCACTCTCATCAATGGCAGATTTGTTCTCTGCATGGCTCTCTATGTCCTTAGAAAACCACTCATTGAACTCTTCATGGGAATCAAACAGCGTTGGCATGATAAAATGCAGCAGGGCCCACAGCTAAAAGGAGAGGAGAAAACACTGGATCAGCAAAAGTCATCCTACTGTGGACAAGATAATTGGGGATCCCAAACCCTTGCAGCTCTTTATAAGTAAAATCACTTAATTAGATCATGAGACATGGCAAAACTAAACAAAACCTCAGCTGCATTCTCTTCTTACCTCTCCCCAAAATGTGACAAACACCAACTCAACAAAACCCCATTAGAAAGCAGTGACAAACACAGCACAATTACTTCAGCCAACAGAAGGAAAAGTCACTAGAATTAGATTTTATCCCGCAATCCAAGTATTATTTCAGATATCTTTATTTTAGTTTTATTTGAATGTGTGGCAAGTTCCCATGTTTTTCCCTCCCAGGGCTGATCTCATGTTTGTTTGCCAGTGGTTTGCTACAAGCATGATCTCACAACCACACAAATACAAGAGGTTTCACAACTGTTCACATATATTTAGTATGTGTTCTTGTTATAAAGAACAACCCACTTTTGTGAGCTCCCAAATACCTCAGCCATCGTGTTCTGGATTGGGGTCCCAGTCAACAACAACCTGTTTCGACACTGGAACTGTAGTAGGATCTTCCAACGAACACTGATGAATAAAAGTAAGAAAAATAATTTCTAGAGAAAACTGTAGAATGATATGAAAAGTAAGGCTTTTAAAGACCAGCTGCTTCCAGTGAGGTTCCCAAATGATCTTTGGAGGTTACTGGACAAAACTAATACCGCTGTTCCCCAGACTTTCAAAAGACAACTACAGGAAAAAGTAGCCTTTTCCTAATAAAAAAAAAAAAGTATGATTTATTCTATTTTTTAAGTATCTTTTTACTCATTTTTAAAACAAAAGCTTACTAATAAAATCTCATTATCAGAATCCACAACTTTCCAAAAGAAAGAAGTTATTTTGAATCAGAGTGTCATGTATTTTTCAGACTTTACAAGAGGAAGTGTATGGGCTACTGTAGCAAGAGTGCTGAGCCATACATTACAATCCTCTTAGAGGGGTGACTTCCAAAGAATGCTTAAGACACAAACTTTAATCAGAATGAGCCTGCATCTAAAGCAGTCCTCAACTTACTGTGTACAGGGCCAACTTGGACAAAGGTTATGGGAAAGCAATTACAGAAGTAAAGATGGACAAATCCATTACTTGAAAACAAACAGAAAATTCTCTGGCATAGAGTCTCATGACACAGTTTGGGCTTTACTGCAGCCAACAGTATTCATGGGGTTCTGACCTTCATTCATGTCTGGAAGTGCCACTGGACAAGGAATCAAAATAATGCATTTAATGGAGCCAATACAAGCAATAAGCTGAAGACTACAGACCATTCACCAGGCAGAATTCTGTAAGTAGTCAGGAGGGAAAGTGAACAGCATTTCACACTGTTTTGTTTAACTGTCCTGTGCTCCATACAAGTTTCTGCTCCACAGTTACTTTTTGATTACATTTTACATATTTGAAAAATCTAAATGCAAAGAACCAAATGAACCAACCCAGTGTCAGAGGTATATAGATACTTAACTAGGTTAGATAATTAAGGGGTTTTATGTGTGTAAATTTTAACTTCTATCAATGTATGTCTTGATGCTTTCTTGATATTCCTCCAAGAGGCTAATCCAGAGAGAAGAATTTGTTTCCAGTTAGTTTATTACCTGGAGCTACTCTTGAGTGCTTGTGCTTCATCCAGCACCATATACTGCCACTTCACTCGCTGGAAATACTTCACATCCTGCACTACCAGCTGGTAACTGGTAATTACCACATGGAAAGGAGCATCCTGAGTATACAGTGTCTTCTACAATCACAAAATGAGAAACAAATGTCCACATAATGTAAATACATTGTCAAGAGTTCACTGTAATTTCAGACTTCTGCTTTACAATCTTCTCATTACTATTGCATTTTCCCCAGCTCAGTTTTTGAATTAATTATATCACAGTTATTCAACTAGTGGACCTGGACTTCAGCCCTTGAACAATTTCAGACACTTCTTAACTTGCAAGACAAGACCCAGGTACTGAACCCTACAAAACACTATTGTTAAATCAGGAACAATCTGACAGACCTGCAGGGATTCTGGATTAGGGTATCTTGAGTTAGGTTATTCAAACAGAATTAACAGTCCTTGACATTGAAACTTCCTGCTTTATTTACAGAGCTCTAGTTCCTTCATCTGAACTTCACACTGCATTGAATTGCCCTGTATGGCACTGCTCTCCAGCAAAAGAGAAGTCTTCCACCACATTATCTTAATGAAAATGCTACTACAGGGATGAAGAAACTCTGCATCCACACATCGTTTAGTTTTGTGACATGTAGCAACCATTCTGGTTTACTCTGCACAAAGAAAGATGGTCAAAGCACATGTTTATGCTGGTATTACCTGACTCCAGAACTTCCTGATCACCTTTCTATCATGGGGATTTCCCCAATAAGGTAGCACCTGAAACAGTAAAAAAAATAGACAATATTTTCAAATAAAGACATCAGCTCTAGAATGTTATAGTCTGTAGTCTACAAAATGACATACCTCTTTCTCCAAAACACAAAAAAGGAAATTATCTTTCTTCCCACAGAGAAAAATCAGAAAGCATTTAAAAATACTTTGAAACAGAGCATTCCAGGCAAAGGCATCCAGCAACTTGTGGCCTGATCAAGTTACGTTGAGAATCTGAAAATGCCCATTAGCATGTAACACCCTCTAGTAAGGTTTTCCTAAAAATTAAAAATTATACATTGCTTATGGCAGAAAGAGGTCCGTACTCAACTGCTACAGTTTAACCTCAAGGACTAGAGGGCTGCTTGTCCTGTTTAACAACCCTCATGGTCCTGTTGGTTTTGTATGTCAGAACTGACCCCAAAAAGCTGAGATGAAGTTAAAATAGTCTGGCCTGGATATATTTAATACAAGAATTATAGAAGCAAGCACTACTGCCAGAGAAATCTGTTAAACCATCTACAGTTCAAAATCTCATGAGTCCTATTACTCAGACAGATCTTTGAAGAGCACTGATTCCTGTCACTGGTTAATAACATTGTACTGCCATCTCCTGCCTGATGGAAGGACTACAGTCTGCTAAGACTGGGAAGTCCGGGAGGGAGGAAGAAAGCTGCTTTCTGAGGTGTTAAAAAATCTTGAACCCCAACTGACAGGTTCCAAAAGTCTTTAACAGAATATTCTTCCTACTGTTCAGAAATAAGGATGCTTGTAAAAAAAACAGACTGATCAAAAAATTATTTGTCTTTTAGTTTACACATTCTGCCACAGACATAAATTCACTGTCATTTACTACAAGCAGAACTGCATTAGATTAGAGATCTAAGATTAGAGGCAGAAACAGAACTGGTTGAAAAAGACTGACTGAAGTTGTAAACATATGACAAAAAGTTTAGAATACTTATTGTTAAAACATGTTTTGTTCCATGGATGAGATAAACATCACTATGCAATAAACCCAAAGAACAGCTATACAATAATATAAACTTTGGGTTTAAGTCAAAAAAGAGAAATTATCTTTTCACAAGCATCCTGACTACATTTTTCCAACACTGTCTTCATTTCATTCCTGAGAAGAAGAAAGCATAAACAGTTGCTTACCTATTCTATACAATGAACTGACCAAAGAAGTGAGAGAAAGCAGACAGAATGATCAACTGCTCTCAAGTTCTCTAATCAAGAGCCCCTATTATTTTGGGCTATGTAAATACATTAATAGATTATTTTTAGGTGGTTTTTTCTTTCTTTTGAGTACCTCCTCAATAACACAAGTGTTTGTATTTCTTCATTAGTTGCTTTAAAGGCTCAGTAATGCCCATTTATCCCAAAAACACAAGTCACTCGAATAATCCAGTACTGAACCATGCTCTAGCACAACTTCTCATACAGATACCTCACTCAAACTGTACACCACCAAAGTTTTTTTCCTGCACTTTTTAAAGTAGACAAGACATTCAAACAATTAGCCTGCTGTTACTGGTATACTGGTTACTTATAACTACGTGTCTTCTACTGTTTTCTGTAAAGAAGTCTGATGTCTCAAAAAAACCCAATCAAGACCTCTCCATATCAAAGGTTACTGTGTTAACAACCCAAATACTTAAACTATGATCTGTTCCTCTTTGCAGGTGTAGCTGCAAGCTTCTAACACTTTTGTCTATCTTGAATTCTGAAATTCCACCACTGTTTTAGCAGTACACACTTCTTTTTAAATTTTCCTTTGCAACACTCCAATGATTTCCACAGGGCGATAGGTAAGCAGCTTATTTTTCAGTAATTGATAGTTCCTTGCTTTCTAACTTACCATGTTTTCACATTCACAATACACCTGAAGAACGCCATTTGTTTTCTTCTAATCTTTTTATTCTTATCCATTTGTGCTTCACTTCTCTCCTTTTTCTTGATTATTTACTGTATGTTCATGGTTCTCCTGTTTTTCTAGAATAACAACTGCATTTTGTCTCCCTCTTATCTGTTTAGAGTTTGCTCACATACTATATTTATCTGACTCAAATTCACATGAATGACTGGAAACACAGCTCTAACCTTAAAGATATTACATAAAACTTGGTCTGTAATTCTTGATTCTGCTGCCAGGCCCACACGTTAAAACTATATATCCATTTGCTGACCTATCTCAATTCCTCACTGAGAACGTGTCCTTAAGCTGATGCAAAATGAAAATCGTGATTTAAGTAAGAATATTTTAAAATCCTAGATACCTGAATACTCCAGAACAAAGCAGGATGATGGGGAAAAAATACCAGAACGAGGCACATTACAGAGTTTCAGATTTCAAGGTTAGTAAGCACCCAGTTCTGTGATACAGAACTTAGGAGAACAAAATAGTTTGCTCTTGAGAAAACAGAAAGAACTTCCTTGGACATGCTTATTACCTTAAATTTAGGTACAAATCTGGCAAACTCCTGGTGCCAGTTGTTCAGAGTGGAGGCAGGTGAAATTATTAAAAAAGGTCCCCAGATGTTCTCTCTCTGGAAAACACACATAAAAACCAAAATTTAAATAAATTAATTGAAGTGACACAGAGATGGTTTGATACAGCTCTATATCTACTAAATGACAGTGGCTACATGAGAGGGAACCATATGCAACAGAGCAAAACTCTCCCAGCACAGCAGAATGATATAAAATCAAACAAAGATCGAATATCTAACCAAGACTTATTTCCAAACAGCAAAGCTGTTCCGAGAACAAATTCCTTTGTTTCTGAGAATTGCCACCTTCATGTTACTAACAGCCCCCACCATTTTGATAAGGAAAAGAACTTCAGGCAGCACTGAGGAACTTTACTCTGCCACATCATACATTACAATACCCTCTGGTGAATAACTGAGTTGATCCATTAGTATATGAGTAATTACAAGCTGGCCTTTAGAAAGGAGAGACAGGAAAAATAAAGCCCTGTGTAACCTTCCAAAAAAACCTCAAGGTGCAGTGTCACACAGGGAGACAAGCTTATCTTGTTATTCCTTCCATACAGGCAAGCTCAAGAACTTTCACCTCTGCACACCTTCATGATATTTTGGCCAACAGTACCAGGAACATAAAGAAATGTATGCAACTGTCACTTGGTCACTACTGCAGCTAATTTTGCTTCTAGTATCGCTTCAATAATATCTCCTATTTAGGGCAAGTGACTGGACTGCAGTCAAGACCTGTATTTTTTTCAAATAAATTTATCTATTTCTATATAAAGAAGTAAGCTCCTAGTGCTTATTCAATTTGTTTGTCTACTCTGGCACAGAAGAATCACTATGCTTCCTAAAAAAACCACACTGAAATATGGAAATTAATGCTAATCGCCATGAAGCTCAGAATTTGAACACTTTGATCTGTAAAACTCAGTGAACCATGAAGTGTACAACTTGTTCTCTCCTGAGACTTTTACATTCAGTGTAAATGAGAAGATACTACTCTGTGAATAAATGAAAACCCTGTATACATAAAAATAGACATATGCACATATTTACAACTATTTCAATGGCTCCACTTGAAAACAATGCATAAAATACCTTTTAAGACATTTGAGCTTTATAATCCAGAATTCATTTCCAACATGTGAAACGCATGCATCTTCTATTGAGCATACCACCCAAGAACAAGCTATAATCCACCTACCTCAGCCAGATGTGCAAGGAGAGCAATACTTTGTACTGTTTTACCCAGACCCATCTCATCTGCCAGGATTCCATTGATGCCCTGCAAAAGATCCATAAATGAACACCTTTGCTTTATTACCTTTTAATCCACAAACAAATGGCAGAACAGTTGTCACTGAATTTAGTGGGAACAGCCTCACTGTAACAACTCTTGACACTCTGAAACTCTATCATCTCTTACATCTGCTGCTGAGAGGTAATTGATCTCAACTGTATTTCATTCATCTCTCAGTCTCATCTCTTCCCTAAGCCTCTCTGCACTTCATGATCACATTGTGACCTGGGCCCACTCACAAGGACAAGATTGCCTGCAGTTTACCAGCTGAAACAGTATGCAACTCCAAGCAGCAAGTGTCCTCCATGTATAATCTAAGAGATAAACAGTTGTATAAACCACTCAAAGAATACTGAACTCAATGCCCCCTTCAAAGCTGCTATGTCCTAAATAATCAAGAACACTAGTACGCAGCCTACATAATCTTATCCTTTCTTCCAAATACATTAAAGATCAACAATATACAGCCTGTTTTTAAAAATGGTAGATACTTTGGCCAACTCTAAAGACTTAAATAATCCAGGAAGTTATAAAATTTGCAAGATGTACTAATATACCTGCTCATATAGGTTGGCCAGCCAATTCATGCCTTTCAGCTGATAACCTTTCAGTTTTCCATTGAAAATGGTAGGCTGTGGAATATCTTCTCCTGCTCGGATAGATGGGTTTGCTAAACTGTAGCTCTCTCCAAATCCAGTACCAGACTTGTTAGCAGCCCGTAAAGCAGCTGCCCGGCTCTCCTTTGCATCTTCATCAAATGATCTGGTCTAAACAGGAAGAGGCAGGTATGCATTAGATGGTAAACATACTAACTTATCAAGAATCTGTAGCATAAAAGGCTTTACAATTCACATTAAGGCATGATACTCCCCAGAAACTAAGAGAGAATGAGCATGTTCCTATAGCCCAAATCTTTATACTCTGGTTTTCTACCTGTTTAGCACAAAAAGTGCCACTGGAGTTAAATTAAAATCTGGCACCAAGGATTAACCTGTTTGACCTGGGTGCTATGAAAAATCCTTGTACTGTGGCTTCTGCCAATTACTTTGCTTTCTCTTCTAATTAACGGATCCAAAAAATACATACCCGAGCCTGATGAATCTGGTAAGCATCCTCAGCATTCTTCAGAGCTTGGGCCTTGTAATAGTTACTATCTGAAAATAACATACCCATGTTAGAGCTCTGTAGCAGTAACCACCCAGATAAACACACAGATAAATTCCAATAATTGAAGTAGTCCTTCTTGCAGAGAAGGATGTTGTGCTTGAAATTGTAAAGTTTGCACAATAACACACAGAATACAGTAAATTTCAAAGAGTGCAAGGAAAGGACTGTAGATTAATCACTTACCATAATCTTCTTGGGTGATGTTGACCACTACTCCTCCACCAATATCAATCTGCCTTTGGGTAGAGGTGTCTTCCAGTTTGCGAAGGATTTCCTCCTGTATCCCATCATGTCCAATATCTCGTTTACGGCTCATAAAGTGGGCATATAATTCAGTCTGTGTGATCAGGAAGTTAAGTTTTCGCTGCTGTCTCTTAGCCTAAGAGAAGAGCATTTTCCAAAAACAGATGAAGGGGAAAAAAAGACAGGAAAAGAGTTCAATGTTTAAAATATAATTAAAAAAAAAAAAGTTCACCTAATAACGTATCAACAACTAATCTATCTAGATTACGTTAAGCATATCACAGTGCTATCTAAATGCTATATTACTTGTTGCACATAACACTGACCACCTCCATAAACATCTATATTAAAATATAAAATTGTTGTAAATGAAAAATTATTTTAAATTCAATAATCATGACCAAAACCAGTAATCTAATAAAAGAAAGTCTGAAACCTTTGTTTATACTGAATAATTAACATATCAACCAAAAATAGAAGGATTTTAGTGGCCCATAGTAAAAGAACTCAGCAGTTAAGAAATGCTCTCATGGCAACCTGACTCCTACATTCTGTTACTTATTGGTAGAGGGAATTATGGTAGAACACATTAAATACATCAACAGGTGATACAGTCGAGATATTATCATTATTCAGCATTCAGCAAGACATTGCAGAAGCTCTGTTCACCCGTAGGCTCTAGCAAAAAATGCAACAGCTAAAATTTGTCTATTAATCTAAGTCAGTAGAAAACATCATAAAATGCTTATGAATTTGCAAGAATGAGAAGAACAAACATAATTTAAGCATAAAACTAAATCTAAAAGATTCAACCTTCAAAATCCAAAGATTCAACCTTTCCTCATATAAGGAATTCACATATAAAGTAACCACCACAGATTCACTAGAGAGGTTTTACATGGAAACTGTTACTTAAATTCAGTTCTTTTTACTCTGTAACAGAGTTCAAGAAGTTGTCGGTTGGCCAGCAAAAAAGCAATCACTGAAAAATTCTGTGCCCCATACATAAATTACAGCATCAGTGTACACCAGGAGAAAAATAGAACAGGAAAAAGAAATTCAATGTCAATTAAAAAGTGTCTTCCATTCTGGACCCAGAAAGATGTACAAACCATCATAAAATGCTGGCCTTTACTAACATGGAACTATGTATGTCTGTGAGACACACATTGCTACTCTAATTCCTCCCTTGATTTCACTCACAAAGAATTTATGCAATTTGAAGGGGTTTTTTAATCGCCTCTTGCTCATGTTAGAAGAATTATGTAAAGAAAAATAAGATAACAGAAGAAATATGTGGAATAGCACTGAAACAGAACAAGTAACTGAATTTCACGGCTTGGATTTAGAAACTCAAATTATCCAGTCACTTCTGTGTCTCTTCAGCAGATTAATTAGCAGCAATCTGTGATTTTGCTGTACCTCTCTCATCTCCTCATCCAGCTTGCGTTGCTCCAGAGCCTCCTTCTCAGCTCGTTTCCGATGTTCTTTTTCCACCTTTTCATACTTTTTCCAGTAGAGAAGCATCTCCTTAGTAAGACGACGTGCTCGGGGCAGAGTTTCCTTACAGTTTTTCTGGGCTTGGATAGCAGCTCTACGTACCTCCCTCATGCACTGATGGGCAAGCTAGAGAGAAATAAGATTTCAGAACAGTGGTAAAATGGGCAGACTGTAAAGAACACCAACAATAAACAGTATCAAATTTAATTATAACCAAGTCTAATCCTTCAAAAGAGAAAAAACTGTGATACTTTACTCAGCAGCAATGCTTCTGAAATGGCACAAGAGAATGCGATTTAAAAAAAAATCTGAGATGGTGGAGAAGACAAAATTTGAAGGCAGCTTCAGTGTGGCATAATACTTGAAAGACTGGTATGATGGGTGGGTCCTTGAAAGGGACTCAGGAGAACAAAATTTAAGGCTTGCCTACAGCTCTGACTCACCTATTTCTTGACAGTTTTCTGGGGTTGTGTTCTCACTTTTCAATAAGAATGTACAGAAAAATATTGCAATAGCATTATTGGTGGAACACAATCCTGTTTATATAAATACATGGAAAAGTGAGGGAGAGCATTCTACAATTTTGCTACCATTTTATGAAGAAGCACAAGATGATGTAATTTTTTTGTTCTGGTACAAATAAATTGATGCCATTGCAATAATGGTCAAAACAAGGGATTTTTTTATTTGTGACAGGCTGTTTTTCCTCCACTAAAATTTGCACATCAACAATTCTAACATACAGGTTTGAAATGATAAAACAAAACGAAGGCAGAAAAAGGTGGAATTTTAAAACCTGTTAAATCTGACAGCTTATTACGTCCAGTACAAGTAACAGTATAAAACTAAACACCACCTACCTTTTTGCTGTTGGTTAGGAAGAGGTTGCGGGCTGAAGCTTTCTGTTTGTATGCCTGTAAAAGAACACCATCTGTAAATTAGTTAAAGGGTAATGGCTTCACAGTATTTTAAAAGATCACTATCTAGTCTTCAGCAGGTACATGAGCCAACTTCAGCCATGCACACTATTGTATAACTGAGAACAGGTACTATGAATATTCTTCATTTTGAGTGAAACATCTTTTTTATCCTTAAATTATCAAAGGCATACATAAATGTATTCCAAATCCTGAAGGAAGCATGCAAAACACCTCCTTTTTCACAACTGTTTCTTTAATTACTACTGTTGCAAAGCAGGGCTCTCCTATTCCATTTTTATCACTGAATCAAACAATATTTTCCACTGTTTCCCAAAGATGTTAAGAATTAATGTAGATCCTATGTTCTTCACATGATCAAAATCAATCTTTTGAAAAAATATGGTCTATCATACTGCACACATCGTTTGTTTGGCTTTTATGGTCATACAGGATGATACAGCCATGACTTCTTTAAACTTCCTTGAATTCAAAGTCTGTTAACTGTGAACTTCAAAGAGCAGGTTCTAAGGTCCACTCTGATCCTCAGAAAACTACCAACAGTGAACTCAGCTTTCTGTTTCAAATGTGCCTGAAGCTTGTCCTGTAAATGATACCAACACTTTTCCCTAGTCTGTTTCTGATGTAAGTTTTGAAAAACACAAGTGCTATGACTGAAACACTCCTTTCCTGAACTTAATGGTAAACCTAGATACTGGTTTGCTCTACACTGCCATCCTGTAGATTAGTGTGAGTACCTGCTAGAGCTTACTGCATTTTTCATTGCCAAGGGTTGAATAGCCATGGCAAAGCACTGCATGATCCGTTCAGATACCGCTGGTGACATCTGAACTACACATTGCTTGCAGACTACAGAATTCCAGTTAGGTCATTAATGACCACCAGAAAAATCAGGTCTTCCTTTACTGTTTTTCTAAGTGTTAACTCCCCACTAAGTTAATTTTCTATTTCACTTTCTTGCCAGCATCACTGATCTGCTGCCATTAGCCAAGCTCACCTTTGGCAACTCCTTTTTAACAATGCTAAGCCACACTTTCCGCCGACGTGCATTAAGTTGCTCAATAGACAAATGCTTTTTCTTGGACCCAGGAGGTGGTGTATCATGGGAAAACTTGGCAAAAACTTTGGTCTGGTGATGGTGGCGTCGTGGTGACTCCTCTGAAGAGAGTTCTTCATCCCGTCTCCTCTTTTTCTTTACTTTTTTCAACTTGCCTGCATTGTAACAACAATCACAAAAATACTTTTCTAGTTTTGGGGCACACTTAATAAGGCATCTTTCCTGAGTAAATTCTTGTAGTCAATTTCTATGTGGAACCAACAAAAAAGCCAAACTTATGCATGTTTGCCAGTTCTGGTACAATTCATTTATACTATCAGATATTTCCTCATTACTTTATAATGGAAAGGTTTTCCTATTTAATAGAGAGGTGAAATACAATTACTTCTACATAGGGAAACATGCCTTGAGAGTTAAAATGGCTAGAGCTTAGTGTGATGTTCCTTCATTTGCGGCAAAATTCTACTTAAAGATATGTAAAGGTAAGACATTTAAAAGTGACAATATTATCATTTGGTATAGTAAGTCTCAAAGCAAATTTCTTAGCAGTTGAGAGATTGGCATGCTGTCATGTCACATCAGCTTTCAGAGGAAACTGCTACTGGTATCAGGTATTAAAAATATTCACTGTGAGTATGCAAAATTATGGATGCGGCAAGACTAGTGGAGAAAAAAAAACACCACAGTTAAGGGAACTTGCAAATAGAAAGGAAGACAGCCTGAAATAACCCTTTTAAAACACAGCTAAAACTTAAGTACTTGCACTAAGAGAGTTCACCTTACACTGACAGTACATAGCCATCTCTGCTTCCTTATGGATTTACAACTACTGCCAGCCCAAACAAGTAAGGAAACTATACTTCCTGGCAAATGTGCATCTCAGAAACTCCAACTGTTACATCAGAGATATAATTCTATTTTAACTCACATCAAACATCAATTGCGAATTCCCTCCATTCTCCAGAAAACACTCTCACTCCCTGTAACTTCCTGTTCACTAGAACTCCATATTAAAGAATAACTGCAGCAGGTACTGGATAAGTTCTTACACTTTTCAAGAGCCTATTGCTTGAGTAAATGGACCATGATATGAAACAGTGTTTATGGATTCCAAACCACTGAATAAGGTCCACAAAGAAAATCTTACATTGTGAACTCTCCAGTCACACTCCTTTTTTCCACCTTAGCTTTCGACAAGCCAGATTATAAGGCACAATATTTTCTGAAGATATTTTTCTTTGGCAGAACCTGGTATTTCCATGCAAAATGTACAAGTTTTTAACATTTCTGTTTAATGGAAGGAAATAATGTAGGAAAGAAGTTAAAGCACAGCAGCCATTTAAAAACATGACGTTAGTGAGTTTACCTTTTATTTTTTTCTCTTCTTTAAATTTCTTCTTCTTGGGCCCTAGCAGGTGGCGCTGCTGCTCGTAGTAGGGGTCGTAGGTAGAGAGCAGCCCTGCACTGTAGTACTGGTACTGCTGCAACTGAAGGGTGAAAAGTGAGCAGGTAACAGAGACAGCCCCTGAACAAGCTCAGATCCTGAACATAAATAAGAGATCAGGAAACATGCACCTCTCCATATTTTGCATTTGTTATCAACTATCAGAGAGTGTCTGAACCACTGCTCCCAACAGTGGCCTCAAAGTTCTGCACAGGGAACCAAGCCCACCCTGTTAAGTAAGAGGGAAGAGTAGGAAGTGAAGGCTGCACTTTCAAAACATATTGCTCTGTCTTTTCCATCCAGGTGCTGTCCAGCAAGACAACACATGACATGAAGAGGCCCAATTATGGACCTAATATTTGTTTTGTTTGCATTCCCAAATCACATACATGTTCTTCTTTATCATTCCAAAGGATGTAAAAGGACAGGTTTAAAGAAAAGACATTTAGAAGATTTCCACAAGGACAAACAACTTGCACACTCAGACTGTCAAGTAAAAATATAGTTGCCTCAGCATTTTCCCCCTAAATGATCAAAAAAGCCAGTATATTATTCAAATGAAGTATTGAAGAACTCCACACATTACATATAAACAGGCAAATTAAAGACAGTAATGTTCAGAAATTAACAATTTAAAATCTAAGCATACTTTTAAGTTAATAGAAGATTCTTGAAATGTGAGACCATGACCACAAACAAACTTTCCTGAGATATGTTTTCCCCTTTCTGCAAAAGCCCTTATAATTTGAAGAAATATATTATTAGAATCAAGGCAGCCATAGAATTTCGCTTAATATTAAGAAAAATGCAAAAATGCAGCAGACTATTTTCTTCTAAGAGAAAGAAAGAGAATGTAAGAATAAAATCCAAAATTAAAAAAAAGGTAAAAAAGAAAGAAAAAAGACTCAAGTAAAATCTCAAAACATGACAGAAAACAAGGCAGAAAACTAGGCACTCCCTTTCAAGATTGTAAACATCACCTTAATATTCATCACTTCAATAACAATATAAATACACTTGAACAGCAGCTACTACCTGTATTAGAATTTAACTCACAGCATATTGGTTTTCATATCTATTTCATATTATCCAAATCTTGCATTCCAGCACCATATGTTTGCTCTAGTGACTGGGACAGAGCACTGTGGAAGCTACATGTAACGTGCCAGTACTAGTTACATGCATTACTGACACATTTGCAGCATTTTTCATTCTGTGTATGTAATTAATTAAATAACCCTTGTCTAAAGGGATGTTAGACAGTAACTGTCCACCAAACCACAGCGTATTTTCCAGTCCACAAAATATTATGGGTTTTGATAAAAATGTGAGACCAGTTAAAATCATGCTGTTAAAGAAAAGAATAAAAATCAAGGAAATGTAAAAATTCTGGATTTTTACCTCTTTGTCTTTGCTATATTTACTTTGATGCAATTTCTTGTATTTGTGTAATCGCAGCATATCGTGAAGTTCCTCCCTTGAAAGGGAAAATTCTTCTTCTTCCTCTCCATCCTCATCACTTGGTGAATCAGTGTCACTGGAATCATCACTCAGAAGGATACTCTAACAAGAATAAATGGGAATTAATTTAACAATCCCAAGTCCCTGTACTGAATTGTTTATTTATGCAAAGCACTTTTGAGCCTTTACCCAATAAAGGGGTGTGGGCCTGGCCCAACAATGATACTTAGCACTTAAAAAGTGTCTTTCATCTAAAATGATACATAGAAAATCGTTTTCTGAGGTGCAGAACCTGTATAGCAGTGAATTCAATACACATTTTCTAATTTGGAGGAAAGTAATTTTCTGTTAGTTTGTGACAGTTATATCATTTTAGTCCACTTCGTTTGTGCTCTCAAAAAAGCAGCAGTGAGGAAAGCCAGGATAACAGTAGGAGTATTTTGTGATGTGTGGTTTGCAGGTGCTTCCCTACCTAATTTGTAGTTTGTCCTACTATTCTATTACTTCTAACTGCTCATGTTTGACCTCTTGGAGACACGTTTTTGCTAACTTGAGAAGGCTACAATACAGTGAAAATGCAAAGATGGCATAAAGCCACCATTCCACTCTCTTCTGCCATCCCCACTGACACCTTGTACTGAGTTCAACTTAAAAACAAATTTTCAGCCGAGTCCTAACTCTCCATTTAATACATTTTATAATAGTTTAGTTTAATTTGGACAGTGTACTAAGATTAATTCAGGTTCTGAATGTATACTCACTGCCAAGTCCACCACTAAACACCATTCCCAGTTGCAACATCCACATGCCTTTTGAACACCTCTAGGGATGGTGATTCCAACACTTCCCTGGGCAGCCTGTTCCAATGCCTGACCACTCTTCCCAGTGAAGAAAACTTTACTAATATCCAATCTAAACTTCCCCTGGAACAACTTGAGGCCATTTCTCTCGCCGTGTTTCCTGTGGCTTGGGAGAAGAGACTGATCCTCACCTCACTACAACCTCCATTCAGGGAGCTGTATAGAGCAGTTCCCCTCCAAATAACCTCTACTCCAGGCTAAACACCCACAGCTCCCTCAGCTACACCTCCTGTGACTTGTGCTCCAGACCCTTCAGCAACTCCACTGGCCTTCTCTGGACACGGGACTCGAGGTGTGGCCTCACCAGTGCTGAGCACAGGGGGACAATCACTGCCCTGGTCCTGCTGACTGCAGTATTTCTGATACAGGGCAGGATGCCGTTGGCCTTCCTGGCCATCTGGGCACATCATGCTCAGCTGCTGTTGACCAGCAACTCCAGGTCCTTTTCTGCTGGGAAGCTTTCCAGACACTCTTTCCCCAGCCTGTAGCACTGCACAGGGTAGTTGTGGCCCAAGGGCAGGACACTCACTTTGTCAAACCTCATGCAATTGGCCTTGGCCCATGATCCAGCCTGTCTAGATCCCTCTGCAGAGCCTTCCTATCACTCCCACCCAACCTGCCTGCAAGAGACTGAGGTTGCACTTGATCCCCTCATCCAGATTGATAAAGATAATGAACAGGGCCAGGCCCAATACTGAGCCCTGGGGATCACCACTGGTGACCAGCCACCAGCTGGATCTAACTCCAGTCACCACCATTCTCTGGGGCTGGCCATACAGACAGTTTTTTACCCAGTGAACCATGCACCTACCCAAAAGGGAGCAGCCATTTCATCAAGGAAAACGCTGTGAGAGCTGGTGTCAAAAGCTTTACTGAAGTCTAGATAGACATCCACAGCCTTTCCTTCACCCCTTAGGCAGGTCACCTTGTCACAGATGATGATCCAGTTAGTCAAGCAGGACCTGACTTTCATAAACCCATGTTGGCTGGGCCTGATGCCCTAGTTACCCTGCACATGCTGTGTGATGACACTCAAGATGATCTGCTCCATAACCTCTCATGGCACCAAGGCCAGGCTGACAGTTCTGTAGTTCCCTAGGTCCTCCTGCCAGCTTTTCTTGTAAATGAGTGTCATGATTGCCAACCTTCCGTCAACTGGGACCTCCCTGGTTGGCCAAGACTGCTGGTAAATAACGGAGAATGGCTGGGTGAGTAACTCGACTCATAGATTCCACAATAGCTACATTTCTTTCCAATATTCTTACCTTCAGCCACTTTCTGCTTTTCTTCAGTTTGGAAAAGTTATACAAGCTCCCTTTTTCAGACTTTGGTTCTGTTTAGATAAAAGATAAAAATAAAGTTCTTAAGAAATAATGCTTTTCCAGCCTAACCCAAAGAAAGCAGACATTCAACCTACTGCATGCCTACCTGGCTGCAGTACTCCATTTAGGGAATGTGTGTTCAGCATCCCAGAATTCCCTGCTCCAGAAGACTCTCCAAGCAAGGAGTCTGGGGGCTCTTCCTTAACTTGCATCAGGGGATCCCCAGACTGAGGCAGCAAAGGATTGTCATCCAATCCATCTTCACTTTCATCACTGCAAGAAGACCCACAATATAGTGACAATGACAGGAAAATATTCAAAACAGAAGGCACTCATCCAACTTTCTTACATGTGGGCATTTGTCTAAAGGTTTGAGAATTGAGACAGCTTCAAATGTAATTTTACACATTGGAAATACTGCTGTTAATAATTTACCATTAACCTCTCAGCAGCAGTTAATTATCAGACCAGCCTGGCTATACCATCAACCTGCACCTCCAGTCTTTAACCAGGTATCTAATTTGAGAAGCATGAGCAAAGCAAGTCAAACCAAAGCACAACAGTGTCATTATCATAGGGACATGAGAGAAATGTAGCTATACCTTTTCTAATCCTTGTGTGGCTCTTATTACATGCTCGTAAATATACCTGTTATCTGTTGCTCATTCAGCTGCCAGTTTTATAAATCTACAATTCCAAAACAGTGACAAAATTAAACATGTAATGGTTTTGGACAGAAACACACCTTGATGACTCCTCATTGCTACAACTTACACAAAAATTCTGCATCTGACAACAGTCTTTCCATTTGCTTTGCGGCTAAAGGCTGTAAGTGTCCCTGAAAATCAACTTAGGGCTTCCTCATCCTACTTACTGCAGACAAAGAAAGTTTTGGCCACTCAGCTACAAAAAAGAGCTTTAAAACATTGTGCTAATTCGTACATTAGCTGGTAACACATCACTGTGAACTCAGAGAAGCACAGTCCAAAATCTTTTGTACAATTATAAAATATCCCAAATTGGAAGGGACCCACAAAAATCATTTGAGTCCAAGTCTTGGCCCTGCATAGGGCAGTACCAATAATCACATCATGTGCCTGGGAGTGTTGTCTACATGGTTCCTGAACTCTGTCAGGCCTGGTGCTGTGACCACTGCCATGGTGAGCCTGTTCCAGTGCCCAACCACCCTTGGGTAAAGAACCTTTCCTAATATCCCACCTAAATTTCCCTTGACACAACTTCATGCCATTTCTTCAGGTCCTGTTGGTGGTCACCAGAGAGAAGAAATCAGAAAGGCTTTGTTTCAGAACTCAAAGCTAATGCTAGATTTTATTGAATTTAACGGTATTTTTTAGATTTCCTCTTCTCTAAGCTGAACAATCCAATCAACCTTTCTCCCTTTAAAGAAGAAAAGCTTCCAATGAACAAATCACTAAAAAATTTTTCATATGGTGTTGGCTAGTGTCACATACTGAAAATGCCTGTCTTTCTTTCGCACGCCCAAGGGAAAGTAGAAAAGCTTTTGGTACCTGGATATGCTCCTGTTAAAGATGGCAGATGTCTGTCGTAAGAACTGATCCAGTTGCAGAGCTTTTTCCAAGTATTGCAGATAGACGGGTTTTGCCAGCTCTGAGCAGCTGCCATCCTCCCTGGCACCCAGCTCTGAGGCCATAGAACAAACTTCTCCTCATGCACAGGTGCCTCTGAATACAAAGCTGTAAAAAGAAACAACAGCTATCAGCATCAGAACACCTCTGAAAGGAGCAAACTTGGGGAGCATACAGATCTACAAAGGCAATTATGGGCAAAAGCTTAGGTTGCAGTTAATAGGTATGGTAAGCAAACAGAAATTCCTGTTCAAATTTCCACCACAGTACTAAAACATCCCAAAACTCAAATATTCTTAGTTTTCTGGTTTATGATTTTGTGGTTGCTGTTTGATAGGAACAAGCACTGTTTTAACCTAGAATGATAAGCCAAGTGGTGACATAGAAATGCAAAGTATTATGAAGACAGCCCTTAAGCATCTACAGGAAGCTTTCATCATAATTAATGATAACATGTTTAACCCTGAACAGAGGGCAATGATGTGTGTGTATACATACATACATACATAAATACATATATATATAAAATAGCTTACTCCAAAAAGAAAGAACTACTAAAAATATTGATCTTCTGTTGTTTTTACCATTCACTTCACAGCTGCAGTCTACTGAATACTTGTAATATGTCTCATTTAGCTTAAAGCTATGCTACTCTTTCAGCATTGAAAATATAGGTGTTACCTGTTGGCAAACAAGCTACAAATATTTGACCAAAACCCCTTTCATTCTAAAGTGTAACTGTTATTATATTAAAGAAAAAGTAGCATATAAAAAGCAAATTGTAACAAAGTTTTTAATATTTACAAATTTAGAACATATTCTAGCATTATGTTATTCAACTATGAAAAGCTGTCCACCCGATTTTTTCATTTGTTCCCTGGATTTAAGATTCATAATAAAGCCAAAGGCACCCCCTCACAATATTTGCATAATAAATACTATAAAAACAAAGCCATCAAAACATTTTATTGCTCTGTCAACTGCAGTTTTCTTTTCCTTGAACCACAAAGGATGCCATAACAACTGTTACAGTAATAGCTCTGTCAACTCAAATTTTATTTTTCGTTGACTATAAAAGATGCCATCACTGTTAAAATAATAGTGGGAAAGATAGATTATTTCCAAAACTGAAGTTGTTACTGTATAAATAAAAGTGCTATCAAGATACTAAATAATTGCTAATAAATAAATAAACAAACAAATAAATATCTTAAAGGGTTGGAAAGGCTCTTAGAGAACATCTAGTTCCAAGCCCCCTGCCATGGACAGGGACACCTCTCTCTAGAACAGGTTGCTCAAATCAAAAGCACTCAGACTTAGATTAATTGCTCTTCTGAAAGATTCTTCTGGTTTCTACCACTTCTTAAAAATACCAAAAAACCTGAAGGAAACTTCACATTCATTTATTGCAAGACATTTTATATTTGTTTCATTATGAAATCAGCAACTAAATTATTTTATGCTTATGTAAGTGAACATACAGATTGGGTATCCAACCTTCAAGTTGTTCCCTCCTCACATATACAGGTCCAAAACCCAGTATCTAACCTTCTCTAAGTCTTTTAGCCTCCAAAATTACAGATCAAACTCAGAACTTCTAAAGATACAATAAACTATGATAAGTGATTCTCACCTGAAGACGAATGGCTGTGGTTGAACAAGAGCAAATTTTATTTTCTCTTAAATACTGAATCTTGAGTTAACATTCTTACCCACACAGAATAACCAATAACCAACACCAGTAGTTGTTAGACAGGATGACAGCTCTAATTTAAAAATTATTTTTAGACTGAAGCTATCTAGGTTCAGCTTTCTACATATTAGGTCTTTGGATACCTGATAGCAATTGAATGATTGACCTCTGTTACCAAACACTCATTTCCAGCAGAACTTAACAGAACAACACCTGAAAGCTTCCCCTATGATAAGGGTAGTAAGACACCCATTTTCCAAGCAACTTTCATCTATCTATGCCACTGTGCTTAACAGGCATTTGAAACCAAACCAACCAAACAAAAAAAACTAAAATCAGGAACTGTCTTCCAAGAGACAGGGCTATGACCCATGAAATCATTTAGGCTGGACAAGACCTCTAGGATCAAGTCCAGCTGCTAACCCAAGTCCACCACTAAAACATGTCCCCAGGTGCCACATCCACACACCTTTTAAATACCTCCAGTGACAGTGACTCAATCTTTTGCCTGGGCAGCCTGTTCCAATGGTTGGGAACCCTTTCTGTGAAGAAATGAAGTAAAAGGGTTAAAAAATGAGAGGCAACTTGAAACTTGTGCTTCTAATGGAAAAAAACATTCATGAGGTGTTAGAAAAGGACACCTTGGAGGTGAAAGAGGTTTTCCTCCTAAACACACAAAAAATATATTCATATTACAGGAGCAAAAATCCATCCCTAGTGTCACAGCAGAAAAAGTATGGTGATTCCTTTTATCATTCCATTTCAAAATGTATCTATCAACAAGAGCGTGTATTATATTAACACGCTTAACTCAGAATAACGTGGCATTTTCCATTGGTCTGCTCTTTGCAAAAATCCACATTCCCAAAAACTCAACATTTAGTGGCATTCCCTGTCTTCTGGGCTCTCTGGGGAAAAAATGTGCCCCAAAGGGCACAAAGCACCCAAGACTTGATTTGAATTCACCGCCTCTGAGGAACCTGACAAACCAAATGCGCTCTATTGCCCCACAGTGAGCCTTGCCCTCACAAAACTGCACAAGCTTAAGAGCAAAGTAAAGGCAAAGAATTAAGGTAGAGGTCAAGTTTTTAATTGCAGGACAGCAAACAGGCCAGAGGCAAAACAAACACAATCGTCTTCCTGATCCAAAATGAGTAACTGGATGCTATTCTTGCTGCCCAGACACACTTGCTTAAGTGCTGGTCTACGTGGATCAGTGCCCCTGCTCCAATGGTGCTCATCTGGCTCCCTGCTCATACAGGAGCTCCAGTTTAGGAGACAACCCAGCAGAAGGCTACTTCTTTACTTGTAAGATATAAATTACCCTATGAAAAGAAGATGCTCACAGATGTGTTTAGTAAGTAGAAAACCAGGATATTTTCTCAGGAGTGGCTCATTGCAACTGCACAGTTCCCAAAATATCAGAGCAAGTGGCAATACCTTCTGTCTGCAGTGACTGTAGTAACAGAGAAGGGGAGGTTTCATTCCATACTTTTACACATTAAAAGCCCTTGCTGTGTACAGTATGCTAAGCATGTACACTAACATGCTAAGTACCTGCCTCATCCTTACTTTTTTTCAAATATCTATGATCTTAAATATTATTTAATTACATTTCCACATTTAATGAAGTCCTCCTTGTCCTGACAGTATATGTATTCTGCATCTCACCCATATAAAAAGACATGCTTTCACTTGTCTTCCTATTTTAATTGCTCCACGAGGCTCCTGTACATACAACATTAATTACTCGTGTCCTCAAAACAGTTACTAGTCTGTTCCCTGCCTACCAAGCAAACAAATAAACACAGGAGAGCTTAGCAATATCCTTAAAACATATTTACAATGCCCAAAGGAAATTTAGTAAGCGTTACACAAGCATACTGAATAGGGAATAACTCAGCCATTTAATTCAGCCTTTCATTTATTTATATGCTGATAGTCACAGAGTGTTTCTCTGTTGATCAAAGTAATAATACAGAAGGCTAAGTGACAGATAATTCTTCATTCTCCATCCTTTCATTTCCACTCTATATTTTAAGAAACAAAGATTTCCAATGGCAAAAACTGCTTGAACACTGAAGTGAGAGAAGATAGGAACAAGGGAGAGGCACACAGCCTGATCCACTACTGTATGTAACTCTTCACGACATCACCAACATACTGCTTCAGTGGATTTACACGGTGATGACATTCATTCCACTTTTCTTTGATATTTTTGAAATAAATCTTTTTGCCTACTTAGTTTAAGGATGAAACACAGATTTTCTAAAAGATTTCATTACTGATGGTAACATTTAGGTAAATATTCATATGTTACAGTTGGTAAAATGACCAGATGTTGCAAAGCAATCCTTCTGCCAGCATGACTTTCTTACTGATATACCTCAATTTCATGCTAAATTTCAGTATCGAACTCAGTAGCTATTTGCTTTCTCCCTTCCTCTCTACTAGAGTTCTAACAGTTTAGAAAACCAGCATTTGGAAATAAATAGCTTCTGCACTGCCTGGCTGGTACTTTCAACCTTCCAGCATTCTTAATCAGAAGTTCACACAGAAACCATTTAATTGTACCATATGGACCACTGAATTATTAAAAGCACAGGTAAAGTATCAGCAGGAATGTAATAACTTCATGCAAATAACTTTCATAATAATATGTCTTTTTTAATATCAAAGCTCAGTTCTAAAAGAGCCTTCCTTATCCTGTTTCAAATCACACTGCTTAGTTCAATGTTAATGTAGGTGGGAGGTTTTTTCCCTCACTCTTGCTTTTTACAGCATCCAGTCTTACAGTAAATAAACACCCAGCACTGGAGAAGAAACCTCCAAAGTCATCTTCTGAGAGCAGTTGGGTTTTATAGCAAGGTTTCTAAATTTTATACCCACTGACCTGCACTGACCAAACAGCAAAACCATGGTCTCCTGAAGCAGCTTAGCTTCAGAAGTAGATTCTCCCAATCTAAACAAATATCCACTGCATATTTCTGAATGGAAGTCCAGCAAGCTTTTCTTAATGGTATCAAACAGGAATCCCACAAGTGGTTAAGTGCAAAATTTGTCTCTTGTGCCTATCTGCAAGCTGGATGGGGTTTGCTTTGTAGAGCTTTTTGAAGCAGGACTTTTTCATCCAGGAGTTTCCTGAGTTTTTTCCCTTCAGCTGCTGCCATCTCTACATCTCACATAAGGCACTTTCTGCTCTTTGTGACTAACACCAACCATCATAGCAAATAATGATAACAGCTCCACTTCTAGCTGAGGGCACATACACAAACACAAGCTGCTGTGGAAGTAAAAGGTACTGGATTGCAGCTAATCCACAGTACCTCTTCTAAGCATATGGCAAATGCAAGGCAAACCAGGGAGGCAAAATTGAGTCTTGCCAGCCCCACACTAAGTGCACGGCTATGAAGTGTGACCACCTGGCAGGTGAGTACCAATACTTGTTCCAGCATTTCAGCCCACAGAAGTGGTTTCTTTGCTCTATTCCATCCCATCACTGTTAGCACACTGACAAAACATCCATGTGAAGAAAACCCTGAAATCACAGAAAGTATGTATTCCTCATTTCTTTATAGCATTGAAGGTTTTATCCATAGTGCAGGATTGAAAACTAGGAGAAAGCATACAATCTTCTATGCCACCTCAGTTGCCTTGCAATTTTAGCAGTTTTCTGGGGTCTTCCCACACATGGGTTTTTTGTGTTTTGCAATTTGATGCCAACTTATTAAATCAGATTTTCTAAACTGATACAAAGACCTAAAATACTTTTAATTTTTGAAGATATTTAGAATTGAGACATACAGCTCTCATGAAACAGCAGAAGTGTTAATGCTGTGAGATTTTCCAGTAGTAACATCTCCAGAATAAATCCTGACAATTATACATATGTATATGTATGTATACATCCATACAGAAGATTCACTCAGTCAAGGTCTGTGTGGAAAACATACACTAGGACAGTAAGAGCAGCTAGGCATATCTTTGTCAGATTTCTTTATATGCATATAATCTCCAATACAGACAATTGTAGTGGTATAAAAAATTGAAGAATTACTTTTCTTGAAGGAGAATTATATGCTTTCCTTTCACATTTTAGCTTGCTTTGGTAAATGTATAGTTACACTAACAACAATCTCCCAGAGCTATACACCACATTTTAAAGCAAAACATAATTCCCATATGAGGTTTTTTTATGGCAATGTCTTAAATATAACTTTGATATGTAAGACACTATGGTTTTAAAAAAAGGAAAGGGTATATTTCATATGAACCTAAAGCTCTCCACTAAACTCAAGTTGAAAAAATGAAATTCATGTATATACAACTCAAGTCTGACCTCACACAATTTGAGTTTGAAATTAAGAAAAGCCACTTTAATTGCTTTTTTGAGTAATGAAATCTAGGTAAACTAGATACCTTACTTTGCTGTTTTGCTTTTGTGGTAAGATTTTCATATTGTTTTCCAAAGAATGAGACAGCATTTCACTGATCTGTGCACCATCTTTTAATTGCTTTTAAATACAGAGAAGAACCATGGGGGCACTGGCTCTGAATTTTCCAATGCCCAAAAAAACCCAGTCACAGATACGGCCTAATTTATTATTTAAATAAAAACTATACAGCAGTGTATCAGAAGCATCTACATAATAAACAGCAGAATACCTTCAAACATACTGAACACAAAAATTGGCATGTCACAGCTCAGCTTCCGAGTTTAAAATAGCAGAAAAACAAGCCTAAGTATTTAATTGTTCAATTAGAGTAATTCTTGTCCCAAAAGAGCAGTTAATAGTATTTATGAGACCTCTGACAATGCATTTATACTCTTTGCTCTACACAGCAGCACCAACAGTTATCCTCACACTTTGCCACACTCTGCACACAAAATAACAACTGCACAGATATTTTCAGTTTTGTTTCGTTTTTACTCCCTCCACCCCAGACCACGAAAAGGGAACTACATCCAAAAAAGCTCTAAGAGGACTTGCCATCTAAACCAATCTCCAGCATGTAGTCTAGCCTGTCAAAAAGCATGCTTATTACAGAATTTACAGCTATTACGTTATACTCAAATGGAACAAAACTTGCTCACTGGAACCGTCAAAAAGTGGGAAGCAGTATTTTCAGCAACTTCAATAATATACATGTGAGAAATAAACAAGAGAAGAATTACAGGCAATATCCTTTAGCACTAGAAAAAGGTTCAAGCTACAGTTCTATTTCTTGTACTTTTCCCTCACTATCTTATCAAGCTCTCAGTGTCAGTAGAGTCTTATACATACACACTAAAGGAGGGACAACAAAAAAGATTCGTATAAGTTAAAAAATTTGTTGGTATAGGCATGTTAAATGTGTGGCTATAAAAACTAATTTGACTTGCACCATTTTCTCCATGAAAAGGTGAAAATAAACTAAAGGATTTTATTATTATCTGCAACACCACAGAGACAGAAAATTTACACAGAAGAGCGGCAACAACGTAAGAATATATGCTAAATCATGAACAGAAACTGCATTAAGAGTCACAGACTAGCAACTGTTTGCAGTCAAACAGGAGCGGACTACAGCGCAGCTGTAAAGAAGTGCGCATTCACCAGCGCGAACACAGCACTGAACTACGTTCCATGTACACGGGGGAGACACTTTCCGTCAACAACGCCACGAGTCTGGCAGCGGCCCTTCCTGCAGGTGCCCGCGGTTACTGCGGGGTCGCCAGGGCAGCCGCGGCCCCCGCCCCGCCGGGCTCTGCGGGCAGCGCCGCGCCACGCGGCCTCACGCACAGGGGCGGCCCTGCCCTGCCCGGCCCTGCCAGGCCCTGCCGCGGCTCCCGGGCGGAGGCCGCGCTCTGACGGCACCGGGGAGAAGCGGGCGCGCTCCCGCAGGCGCGCTCCCGCGGGTGACGCGGCGCTCCCGGCCCGGCCGCGCCGCCGCCCTCGCCGCGCGCCCCCCCGCACCCCCCGCCCTCACCCCGCGCACGCGCCGCCACCCGCACGTGCGCCCGCAGGTGCGCGACGGCGCCCCCGCCCCCCGGCGGCCCCCCCGCGCAGTTCCCCCCCGCGTGGCGAGGCCCGCCGGCCGCTCTGGAACGGGGGTGGGGGGCGAAACGGCGGCTCCGCGGCGCCGGTACCGCGGGGCGCATCCGGCGGGCAGGGCGGGGAAGGGGCCTGTCTCTTTAAGAAGAGGCCCGGCTGCTGCGGCCGCCGGTCGGCGCGGGGGGTGAAGCCGCGGCCTGCCCGGCCGGCGCCCCCGCTGCTGCCTCCAGTAGCCCCAGCCCGGCGTGCCCTTGCGCAGTGGCCGCGGTGGCTCACCTGGGTAGCGGGCCCGGCGGCGACGCGGCGGCGGCGGCGGCGGGGGGCTGGGGGTGTCTCCCGGGCTCGCTCCCCCGCTTGCTCCACCCGGCCTCTCGCCCCGCGTTGCCGGGGCTGGCGTTGCCTGTCTCCTGCCGCGGGGCGCTCCCGGCTCCTGCCTCGCCAAGATGGCGCCCGCGCTGGTGCTGAGGAGGAGGCGGCGGCTGCGGGCGCTGGGACGGCGGCGGCGGCCACTTTCGCTCACTGAGAGGAGAGGAGCAGGGACACGGGGAGCCATGGCGGGGGGGAGGAGAGGCGCCATGCCCAGGCCTGATCAATCGAACCCCGCACGCCTCCCCGCCGCCACGGCCCCGCGCCTGGGCCCCGCCGCCCCGCCCGCGCCGCCGTGGCCGGCGCACGGACCCCGCGCCCCCACCGTGGGGCTCGGCCCCGCAGGGACCCCGCGGGGGGCTCTGGCTCATCGATGCGCTCACGCGGCCGATTGGTAGGGTCTGGCAATGACGGAAATTGCCGAAGGGACTCGGCCGAGGCGGCCGGGTGAGCCAGCGAGTCTCGCGTGAGGCGGGGCGGGGTCTCGCGATGCTGGCGCGGGGAGGTGGGTGCGTCCCGGAAGTTACGCGCCCTCGCCCTTGAGGCGCGGCGGGGGGCGCGGGGCGGGCCCGGCCTGCTCGGGGCTCCGCCATCCTCCTGCTGCCGCCCGCGGGCCCGGCGCGGCCGGCGAGCCCGTGCCGTGCGTGTCCCGGAGACCGCCCTTTCGTAACACGCAGCAGGCAGCTTGTGCCGGCCCGGCAGGCCCCGCGGCTGACGGCAGCGGTGAGGGGCTGGCGGCGCTGGAAGCGGGGCGCTGTCAGGGTTAACACGTGGGGCTGTTTGGTGCGGCTGCGTGCGTTCCACCGCTTTCGCTTTGTCATGCACTGAGAGTTGCATCAGAGGAGCTCGGTATGAAATAGGCCTGAAGGTTAATTGTGAAGATGCTTTTGTAGTGTAAACACGGTGTGGCCATCAGCTCTTCAGCACCGCTGCCTCCCAAAACCCATTAACTGGTACACTTACAGCAAGTCTTTAAATGGATGATTAATCCGGATGGCTTACTGCATACTGATACAAATCTGTATTTCGTGACTAAGCTGTGTCACTCCAGCGCTGAGTAGGTACCAGTGCCCTGGTTTTGGCTGGGATGGAGTTAATTTCTCAGTAGCTGAGACAGTGCGGAGTTTTGCATTCAGAATGAAAAACTGATATTTTGAGTTTTGCTAAGTCGTGTTTATCCTAAGTCAAGGACTTTTTTATTGTGTCTTATCCTCTGCCATTGAGGAGGTAAAAATTGGGAGGGTGCACAGCCAGGACAGCTGACCTGAACTGACCAAAGGAATGTTCCATGTCATAGAACATCATGCCAGTTTAACTGAGAAGAGTTACCTGGAAGTGAGGCCGATCTGGATTCAGGAGGGGGATCTGGCCTTGGTCCGTGTGGGGTGAGCAGTTGTATTGTGCATCACTTGCTTTCCTTTCCCTTTTTATTATCATTCTTATTATTTAGTCAATTACTGTAATTTACTTTGTTTTCAATTATTAAACTGTTTGTATCTTAATCCACAAGTTTTACTTTTAATTCCCTTGCCCCTTTCCACTGGGGCAGGGTGGGAGGAAGCAACTGCATGGTACTTAGTTGCCAGCTGGGCTTAAACCACCACACACAGTTACTAGGAAATAAAAATAAGACCATTGCTACTGCCCCAGTAAAACTTCACTAGAGTTGTCCATAACTAACGATGCTAATAGTATCCCTAGCTATAACCGGGAATTGCATTGTTTAAGAAGCATGCATGATTTGGTTACATGTTAGTACCACACTTGAACAAACAGAGCTGGCACTGAGCAGCATCATTTTGGCTGATGGACCATTAAACAAACAAACTTCTTTTTTCTTCTGTATGAAAATAGTAGTTTTCATTCTTGTGCATCAATGAGTGATGGCTCCATTCCAATATATTTCTTTTCTTTATGCTTTTCCCAAAGAGAACCGAAGGGAAAGTTGCACCCAAGAAAGGTTTGCCACTTGAATCATTATAGTGTCACAGATGCAGTTAGTCTGTGAAGTCCCTCTCTGGAAATCCTTATTCCACGATGCCATTCCAGTCAGAGATTAGTCCTTGGAAGAGGCTGAGAAAGCAGCTCAGTCTCTTACTAAGAGGGGTGGCCTTGGCAATTACTTTGTATCATGTAGGGACCTTCCATACCACTCTTCTATATCCCAGACTTGATGCCTTCATATCCCAGCTCCTCTTCCCTCCCTCCTTCCATTACCTGATGTATCACCATTTTCTCTCTGGTAATAGGACTGGATAGACCCAGATGATTTTGGTTGTGGAAATATAACCTAAGTGCTCTTGATCTGTCTCTGACAGAAGAGCCTATGTGTTCCGCATTGTACCCCACTGATCTGTGATAACCCATCACTGCTTGGAAAAATCTTGCTTCAGTTAAATGACAAAGGGAAAACCTTGGTAGTTTTTCTGTCACTCTGAGAAGTTAGCAAGTCTTACCCATCGTTTCAAATAAAGACCTATTTAAATACTGCTGGTGTAGTACTTTGTGGGGAGAGAAAAAAAACAACAACAAAACATATTTCCCCTAAAAATATTTTTAAAATGAGCAGCTACATCGTAAGCACGATCACACCAGTTTACATCCAAAGAAAACCAGCTCAAATAGGTATTGGCACATAGACATCACACCCCTTCCAACCTGGTGTCATTATTATTCCCGCATTTGCAGCCTGGTACCCAGATTGTTCTTGGACTGCAATCTGGTTGGCACAATGACCGTTGACCTTTTCCATTCTTCCCTACTCTACGTTCATCAGTGTTCGCCAGTATGTCAGAAAACATGTTCCAAGACTCAGGCATGGCCTACGTTAATTTTGTCTTGTGGTAGAATAGTAGTTTTGCCTTAATACCTTATTTTGCTTGGGGAGGGACTGCTATACACCTCTTCAACTGCTATTTACACACACTTGTCAATAGACACACAGCACAGTGGTGTTACAGCCTTATCCACGTGAGCTGGATGCGGCAGCTCTGGCAGACAAAGGTGGTGGTGGTGGTCTGCAAATTTCAGCAGGAAGCTGCTCTAATGAGAATTTTATATACCTGCAACAGGTAACAAAAGAACCAATCCAATTTAAGAAAGTGGTTTGATAACAATGCAAGACAAATAAAAGTCACTCTTTTAAAATCAAAAATAGCTCTTGGAAAATACTGATCTCAAAAATAGACCTAGAGAAGAACAGTCAGATACAGCAGGAATTTCCTCTGAAAGACAGACCATCATTATTTCCAATCAACAATGGAATGTTGAATTACCTGACATTATAAAGCCAGGAGCTCTTGTTTGACACCTCTGCAAGGGGAATAGTCCCATTTTTCACTTGGATGTCTCCAAATACCCAGTCTAGGCTCATCAAGTTGCCTGTGTCAGAAATTAAATTCATACAGTCTGCTTGAGGTCAGTTTAAGGTCCTTCCACAGATTTTACCGTGTGAGTTTGGTTTTCAAGCTCTGCTTTTGACAAAGAGCATCCTTGATTGTTGAAGGATATGATTTGAGACCCTGCTTTTTTTGTGGGAACGCAATCCTGATCATCTCTCTAGTTTCTATCCTGTGGATTGTTTCTCTCTATTAAATTCCATGGCTGTTTTGATCAAAAGACTATCCTCCTTCATTCTGTAGTCCTTTATTGCTTTCTCCCTTCTCAGCTTCTGGATGTCTGCCAGCTGATACAGCTCCTCTGGCAGCTCCATGCAAGTGGGCTAATTAGCAAAAAGAAACAGAAAAGAAATCAAATCAATATATATGAAGACACATGCTATAGTTTTGTTAGAAGCATGGAAGAGCTCCCTCTGTAATTAGCCAATGGAACACAAGAATCCTTCTGCTATCATACACAGCACAGCCCCTTATCTACTGCAGCTTTACCATGACTGCACTGGGGATATCAACTGTGCTGCACATGGGTGTGCAACTCCCCTGTGGTACCGGAGCTCTGCATGTGAACTGTCACCTCTTAAACAAGAGGACTCTGCACTTCCAGGAAAACATTTGTTTCTCTACACTGATGGGTTCCCAGGCTGCATTTGCTTCTTTAAGTCCTAAACATGAGAACACATCTGCTTTTCCAAGTGCCTAACAATCATCAATATGAATCCACAAGGAGGGTTAGAAATGTAGCATATATAGCTCCTTTACTAGCTCTTTTCTAGTGACAGAGCTGCAGAGGCACAGAAACACATTTTCCTAGGTATTTGCATCCACAAGAAAAATTACTGCTGGCAGACAGTTATGGTGAAAATGCAGGAAACTGCTGAGACTTTCAGGATGGGAAGCTTGTGTTGGGTTCTCCCCCTCAGCAGTAGGGAAGATAATCAGTTTCTGAAAGAGACGGAAAAGGGAAGCTGAGGGTTTTGATAACAAAGCACTGAGGATCAGAGGTCACTTCTTTGCATCTGGTTTGTGGGTAGAAAGTCAGTTGCTTAGGAGGGAGTGTCCACCATTCAGAAGGCTCAACTACCACTTGCAGGTGATGACACAGGAAACCACAAAAAGTGTCAACATACATTTCCAAAAACATCAGGATCAATGACATGCCTTTCTTTTTATTTCCTTCCTTTTTATTATATTATTTTATTTTTATTTTTATTTTCTTCTTCATTCTCTTCTGCCAGTACTACATCAAGAAAAATGTTGCATTGTGACTTATGGCTGCTGTGAGCCACTGGCAATATGCAATTATGCATAAGTCTGAAATCAAGAACTCCTGAATATGTTGAAGACCACAAGGATGATCTGACCCTAGCAGGAACTGTGCATTTAATCAAAAAGTGATTCTGGTATTTTGCCACTAATGGGGGCCTGTGAGGGGATACAGGAACTTATCACTGAGAAAGAAAACATGCATGTGGAAAATTGACTGCAGACACTGGACATGCAGAGCCCAAGAAAGGGTCATGACAGTTGACAATTACATTCATCAGCCTTATTGACACTCGTCTTTCCTCAGCTCTCAGTGGATGAAGTGATCCATAAGGCCAAGTGAACGAGACTGGCTTTTACTCCATGAAAATGCATATTCACTTTTCCTTGCTGCTGTTTCCAAGAGGAAAAAAAAGGCAGTATGGTCCTAATCTGCTTCCAGAGGTTGAATACCCTGACTAGACAAGAGAATGAGGGAGTAGGTAACTGCCCCAGTAGTCATTACTCAACATTACCAGTTGTTACTCAGCATTATTCAATTCACAGGAAATCTCCGACTGGAAAGCTAAATCATCTTTTCCACCAAGTATATCCCAATACCTTATTATACACAAAAGCCACTGGCATGAACTAGATGTGGCAATAAAACAGTCCAGTCAAAGCATTTTCCAGGTAGCTTTCCACTGTTACTCCATGAAGTGCATGAAGGCGTAACACAGATTTTAGTGGTAGATAAACTTCTAAATAACTATGGAAAAGCACTATAATAAATGGGGGTGGGTGTGTGGGTAAGTACTTTCACTATTACTTCATTATGAGAATCAGATTTGGATTAAGGCTTTTTGATTCAAGGAATTAATACAGACTTTGCCAGAAAACCTATAATTGCATAAATGAAGGGTTTGGATTTTTTCCTTTTTTTCTTAGAACTAATTTAGCTGAACTCATCAACTCGCAAAGGATTCCCTTAAAGATAACTTTGTTTACTTACAGAGAGAGGAAAACTGAAGTAACAGACAAGATTTAATTAAATCATGCACCACATTTGGAGTTTAAATATGTATTGCAAGCAGATCTCAAATAAAGTAGAAGAAACTTTTATTTGTGTGATCTACTCACAAGATATAGAAACAACAGAAAATTATTGACAGCGAAATGACAGTGACAATGGCTACTTTTAGTACCCATACTAGATTTCTAAAGCAGTTGCTTCAGAAGGCAAAGGCTTTAGAATGCAGGAAGTATGATAATCAGATGAGATATCACATAGATCTCCAAAATACCATTTGAAATACTCAGAATCAAATGAATTCCTTGGCTAATCTTATGGAATAAAAGGATTGTCTTCAGCAAGCTGAAAACCACTTTATAAATTCTACAAATTGCCAATAAAAAGCAGAATTTGTACTCTCTTACCTTTAAGACTGTTCCTTTCTCTGTGTCATGCCTACTTTCACTTGCATTTCACATTGGAAATTCACATGGCAAGCTCATTTTTTTCTATGAACTAGAAAAACCCTTCATTTTTGGAAGCTTTCCTCTAAAGAGAAAAGGTTTTCAGATATGACCTATTATATCTGTGAAGCAACTAGGACCTCTTGTGGTTATCTAATCTACTCCTAAATCCTCAGTAATGGGATTTACTGCTCTGAGCCCTTAAGTAATTCCCAAAGGATTCAAGTCTGTGCTTCAGTGCTTTGTTAAATCAGGGCAAAGAAAAATACAATTTTTTTCATTAAGATAGAACTGCATTCTCTTTTCCTAATAAATACTTCAAGACATTTACAACTGCAAAAATGAGGCACTAAAAGGATTTAATCATGTTAGTTCAGTCTCTTTGTGATGAATGGGGATGTTTGACCATGCACTTTTCACCCAACTTTAATACCCACAATATCTCACACAGTTAGTACAAGCCCTCATAAGATTATTTTATTGAGCAGACAAAAAAGCCCACACCAGTACCACTGCTTGTTTGGTTTGCACGGACCCATTCTTTCCAGTAGTGCAGTAAGTCAAGCTCCTTCACCAAAAATCTCATTTCCTCCACTTTCTGCTTTAAAAATTAACATGCAATTACAGAAGTGTCCACCATCCAGCCACTCCAGGGTATCTGAGCAAGCGCTACTTCCAGTTCTATGTAACCAAAGATGAAAAATGTTACTTTACTTGATTTTTCACTTTTTTAAAAGATAACAAATATGAGAATAAATGAGGAAGTCCAGAAAAATCAGTAACTTTTATAGAAATAAAAATCTTTGTTCAGCAAACATTACTCAGAAACAGACAGTGTATGCAAAACAGCTCAGTAGTAAAGTTGATAGATTAGGAGAAAAATAGAACAAGATGTGGGGACCAAACACTCTTAGTAAAACAAAGCAACTCTGTAAGCCCCAGGTACCAGCACCTTACTGGGCACTGCCTGTCACTCTTCATATCCTCACATGTCCACAGCCCCTGTTGAGCGCAGCACTTCTCAGTCTCTGAGGAGAGTGAACAGAAGGCACAAGTGACTGTCCTCATGCCTTAAGAGCTGCAATTCACCATCCACCAGGCAAATGTGCAGTGGGTTCTGCTAATGAACTAACAGGAAATGGAGCTAAGTAGATAGATACCATCACTTCTGCTGCTGAACACAGGAAACAAGGTATGTAGCATAAAGCAGGGTGTACAGCTGCAGAAAAGGAAGCTGCTGTAACTTGGTCCTCCAGTGTTTATCCATTAAAGCCTTAGATCCAATCATTAACCAGAAAAATAAGTGAAGACATACCTCACTTTGTGCTCACAAGGTCATTTCCAGATCCAGTCCAATACGCATTTAAATAAGCTCTTAGGTCAGGCATCAAGTTATCCATTAGAGATGAGTGGAGCAGCAGAAGGTACATGGTCTTCAGATCAAATGCTTTAAGCAGAGAAGCTAGGAAGGGTCTCAAGAACCTGCATCAGGATTCTCCTGTATATACCAGTGCAAATGAAAACAGTTATTGTTGTGGTTTAATCCCAGCCACAAATTAAATACCAAGCAGCTGTATGGTCACTCCCCTCAATCCCCCCCTCAAACCCCCCTCATGGCAGGGAGGAGAATTGGAAAGAAAAGGTAAACCTTGTGGGTTAAGATAAGAATAGTTTAATAATTGAAAAAAAAAGCTAACAATATAGTAATGATAAGGGGAGGGAGAGAGAGGAATAAAACCCAGGTGAAAAAGTGATGTACAGTATTCCATCACTGAGCAGCAATCAGCTCCCTTTCAGGTAAGTCCTCTGGGTTTAAATACTGGGCATGACATACTATGGTATGGAATATGCCTTTGGCCAGTTTGGATCACCTGTCCTGGCCATGCTCCCTCCCACCTTTTTGTGCAGCTCCTCATGGCAGAGCATAGGAAACTGTAAAGTCCTTGGCTTAGGGTAAGCACTCCTGAGTAACAGCCAAACCATCAATGAGCACTTTTCTTATACTGAATCCAAAAACCACAGCAATGTACACGTTACTGAGAAGAAAATGTATTCTGTCCCAGGACAGTTATTTAAGTAGAAAAAAATTTAACAAAGATTTTCATCATAGACTTCTGCAGTTTACAACATATTTCCTGAGGTTGATCTTTATTTCCAGTGCATCTGAACACTTTCAGTTTCTAAGGCCATCTGTGTGCAAGCCTGTGGTGGCTGTTAGGAAGAAGGGACTGCTTCCTAAAAAGGGAAACCCCAGCAAAAAAACAACCAACGAAAACACAAACCAAAACCCAACACACACCTATTCCAGCATTTAATGTGAGGCTCTCTCTCAACTACCTCTGAAACTTGGTTGAATTCCTAAGAGCTGAGATAAAAGATCTCAAGGCAAAAAGAAAACCTTCCTTGAAGGGATCTGGAGAAGCAGCTGGGGATAGTAACATCAGCAGCAATCACAATCAATACCAGAACATGAAAAAGTAAGCCTGACTTAAACAGCATGACCACGATATCCTGGGCAAAACTGTCACTACAGAGTGGTTTACACTGGTATACTTATTGCATGCATATTGCACAGTCATTTTCCACTTTTAGTCTTCAGGGAAATAGGATGATTTGGTCTGGTAAACTAAGGAAGGCATGTTGTCATGTGGCTTAGATTTGCCATACAGTATTCTCAAAATAGAAATTTTGAGAAACACTACTGGAATGCTAAAACTCACAAAAAATAAAGCTGTATTCAAATTAGAGGTTTCACTGAGTAGCTTTTATTACAATATCAAATAACATTTAATCCAGGCTTTTAAGAAAGATTTTAAGATCCATGAATAGGCAGTGCAAATCCACTTGTATTTACTGAAGAAGTTAAATATCTAGTACCCTTATTTATAAGCTTCTTTTGAAGTCTTCTCACCCCACCTCAACTCCTCCCCAGCACAAAAAAACAGGGTCGTGTGATTAAAAATCCCAGCAAAAAGATAGGATCATAGCATCATTTCTCTTGGAAAAAAACCTCAAAGATCATTGAGTCCAACTGTTAATCCAGCACTGCCAAGTCCACCACTAAACCATGGATCTAAGTGCCACATCCACACAGAGATTTTACATTCCTTTAGGGAAGGTGACTCCACCCCTTTCCTGGGAAGCCTGCTCCAATGCCTGACCACCCTTTCAGTGAAGCAACTTTTCCTCATATCCAGTCTAAACCTCCCCTGGCACAACTTGAGGCCATTTCCTCTTGTCCTGTTGCTCATTACTAGAGAAGAGACTAATCCCCACCTCACTACACCTCCTTTCAGGCAGCTGTAGAGAGCAATAAAGTCCCCTCTGAGCCTCCTTTTCCTCACACTAAACAACCCCAGCTCCCTCAGCTGCTCCTCACAGGACTTGTGCTCCAGACCCTTCACCAGCTTTGTTGCCCTTCTCTGGACACCCTCCAGCACCCCAATGTTATTCTTGTAGTGAGGGGCGCAAAACTGTGCACGGGATTTGAGGTGTGGCCTCACCAGTGCTGAGTACAAGGTGACATTCACCCTCTTCCTGCTGGTCACATTCTGTCTGGATTTTAGTAAGGGTTTTGATACTGTCCCTCAAAGCATCCATCTGGACAAGTTGCCCAGCTGTGGGATAAACAGGTTCATGGTGCTCTGGGTGAAGAACTGACTGAAGGACAGAGCTCAAAGATTTCTAGGGAATGAAACTACAACTATCTGGCTGGCAACTGGCATCAGTTGAGGAATACCATTGTTATTCCTTGTGGTTCAATTCCACAGCCTGTTCTGTTCAGTATATCAACAATCTGGATTGCAGGAGTTGAATGCAAGTTTGCTGATGGTACCAAACTGGAAGGTGTTGCTGACCCTTGAGGGACAGGAGGCCTTGAAGAGTGATCTACACAGATTGGAGCATTGGGCTACAAATAATGGGATGAAATTTTCCAAACTGAAATGCCAGATTCTGCATGTAGGATGGAATAGCATCTGACATGAGTATATATTGGGAGAGTGGCTTGAAAGCAGCCCTGCAGACAGGGATCTGGTTGGCAGCAGACTCAGTGTGAATCAGCAGTGTGCCCTGGCATCTTGGGATGCATCAAACATGGCATCACCAGCTGGTCAGTGGAGAGGGAGGTGCTGAGCTCTTCTCCCTGGTATTCAGTGACAGGACACATGGGAATGGTTCAAAGCTGCACCAGGGAAGGTTTAGTCTGGATATTAGGAAGCATTTCTTTGCTGAGACGGTGGTAAAACACTGGAACGGAAAACCTTCCTAGAGAGGTGGTTGATGCCCCAATCCTGACAGTGTGTTTAAGAGGCATTTGGACAACACCCTTAATCCTAGGCTTTAACTTGGCCAGCCCTGAACTGGTCAGGCATTTAGATTAGATGCTTGTTCTAGGTCCCTTCCATACGAAACAGTCTATTTTATCAAGCTCACATTCCCCAAATCCCAGCAGCTCTTGGCCCATCAAGTTTTCCCTTGCTTTTCCCCATCTGAAAGATTAAAAAAACCAAGGAAAATAGAGAGTGATTATTTGGTTGCTGAGCTGCACAAGAATTTTTTCATTCTAATAGTGCCATCAATAAAAGCTCCCCTTTTCCCCATTTGACTCAGGATTCATTTTAAGCAATTTGCTCTGTTGAAACTAGGTTTCAGAATTAGTCAAATATATTAAGATATGCAGAACATTTTCCCACCTAAGTTATATATATCCTGTATTGTACGATCTTTGTGGTTCCTCAAAACCTGAATTTCAAATGAGCTATTAGGAAATACCAGCATAAGCACTGATTCCAGCTAACGCTTGCATCTGTCTCCCAAGGCAGTGTTACAAAATGTCCTTAACCACAGCAATTTAACCACTGCTTACTGCCTTGCTTTAAAAAAAAAAAAAAACCAGAAAAAAAACCTGACAGAAACATTGCAAGAAGGGCAAAGGACAGCTCACAACTGAGTCTTCAGAAGATGCCTCACTGAATCACTCACTGAAGTCACCTGCTGTCTGCACGTCATGATGGCATCCCTCTTGGAAGGTATCTTCATATGCTGCATCAAACACACCTGTAGTGTGCAGACACAGTGCAAAAGGAAGCCACCTATTGTCACTGAAAACTGCAGAGCAGTTGCACAGCATCAGCAGCCTGGGATGGAAGGGATCAATATGCCATGACCAACATCCATTAATCCAAGGCAAAGAATGTGAAGGTTTGACAGTGTGGTTGCCTATTAGAAGTATGCTATGAGCAAACTAATCACCATTCTGACTGCATGCAGTTGCAGAGCTAGCAATCTGACTCCTTAAAGCTCTTATGTAAAAGGGTGGATTAAGTTTTAAGAATGACTTATGTAAGTTTTATGTTGTATTTGTCAATGGCTCCTTCTAGCACAGTACTCTTAGTATCAGAAGAGAGTAAGCATACAGTGATACTTTCCCAGAATACTTATGGTTTTGTCTTTTATCCAAAACCTAAAATAATGATGAAATATCAGGAAAACATAATGAAAGAACAGGTAAGTTGTCACAAACCTTTTGCCTACAACCTGGTTTTGCTAGTAAGACTCATCTTTGACAGCACATAGAGCCAGAAGGAAAGCAGGCAACAGCCTCCAGTAGCAACTGCACAGCATGGTGTTTGCTTGTTTCTATTCCTGGTTTCATCCTTTTTACCTATTTGCATTGATCTGTGGAATCAGATAGCAGCAGTGAGTTCTTCACTTGTACATTTTATGGGTAAACCTTGCATGGACTTCCATCTTATGGAAAGTCTCAAGCTGTCAAATTTTCTTTTTCAGCACACACCTCTATGAAGATTTGCAGTATTTATTTTGGTAGTACACAGATATGCAACCAACAACAATTTACAATAGCCAGGGGTTTCACAGTGTGAGGATGCTCCAGCCTCCTGATGCAGCGTAGAACTGCCCAGAAGGCAAAGGTTAGGGATGTAAGCACTGACAAGCAACAGCCAGTTGCTTGCTCACTATTCAGCTTTTGAAGCTACTATAGCTCAACAGGGACACAACCCCTACCCCAAGGAAGTTGATTGTGAAATAGCTTGTGAATAGTATCAAGCTTCCACAAACTTTATTAAAAGTTACTTCAACAGGTGATTTTTAAGTATTATAAGAACATCAGTGGGGAAGACAGTGAACATGAGAACACTGCTACAACCTAAATGGTGTGTTAATTAATTTACTTACTGCAAGGAATAAACTGTTGCAGCAACTGGCCAAAACCAGGGATAACACTTTTCAAATTATGTTTATTATTAGGCAGGATGCCATGTAAACCAGAGTTCTTAATTCCATTACTGCATTTTTTATGTGGAGTCTCACTTGTGCACACAGCCTGCTTCCATTTTAACAACACTGGGAAACTGTCTCTAGGAAGTGCTTCACAAAAAGCATCTGTGAGAATTTGCTCAGAAGTACCTCCCAGTTATTTTTCCAGGAGTACAGAGTAGAAGACAAGACAGCTTAATTCCACAGTATCAGCTACACTACAGGGTTCCCAAAATCAGACTACGTCAGTCGCTTACTTCATTAGAAGTAGGATTTAGGCCAAGGAATCAGAGTAATTGAATCTCCACGCCTAGAGAACTATCAGTATGAGGAAAGCAGGCATGGCACCTCATACCAAGACAACAGAACAATGAGTGCAGTTCTGTGTACCTTGGATCCTAGGGTGGATAGTTCTGGTTAATTATTTCCACTGTTTCAGTTACATGTTCTAGCCAGTACCTTTGGGAGTGCTGGTGGGAATTTTCAGCCTTACCTTTTTCATACAGTCAAGACTTAACACTGACTGATATTTGGTCTGTAATGAAATAACATAATTTTTAAGGGCAAAAGGCCAAACTAAGATTGCAAAGTAACTGAGAGGAACCTCTGCCATAAAAAGTTTACTACGTGGTCTAGGTTAGGGCTTCGAGGAGTTAATAGAGGCAGTAGTCATATCTATGACATGAAAAGTTAGTATATATGCAAGGACAAGTCATATGTAACTATGTATAATATATCCATGCACATTATGAAGGTCATAGCCATTATGTTACTTTCTTCTCTGTCAAAAGGCTCTTAATTCTTCTGTTAGTTACATATTAACCACCACAACCACCAGGGCCAGCACCAGCAAAATCAGATTTTTGTGATAACTTGGCCCGTTCCCTCGTTTTCACCTCTGCTTTTACCAGCAGATGCTTCCCAGTGCTGGATGCCTGTATCTGAACCTATTCCTACACCTGTGCAAGGGGCAGAAAGAACAAAGAACATAAAGCACAAGCTGCCCTGGCTCCTGCTTAAGTCACAATAGGCTCAGGATGTTCCTAGATTGATCAAGAACAGTTAATACATGTTAAAAAACCCCACATTAAACCTGCTGCTATTACTAGATAGTAACTACCTTATAAAATGGGTCTACACAAGATTCTAAATAACACTATCAGCCTTGCCTTTCTAGCTAGAACAAAGCCACAACATTTACATGGTTCAACAACTGTCACATTCCAGTAATGTTGACCTTCTCTGAGAGAATGCCCTGAAGTTTCTCTTGGTGAAATTTTTGTTCCCATCCAGAGTATTTGAAGGGTACCTGTGTATCCAAGACACTGAAGGGCACTGTACTGATGAAAGAGATAGTCTGAGACACAGCTGCAGTCATGCATCACCTGAAGCAAGAACTGTCTGATCCAAATGCCTACAGTCTAGAGCATGACCCCAACTCTGTTATTTGACAAAAAACTGGCTGTTTAAAAGTGAGCTGCAGCATTACTTTTTGTCATTATGATGCATAATGAAACAAAAATGTTTTAGTTTAAAATATTATATACACGAAAAAAAGAGTGCACCCTAATTTTCAGGCTTGTCTAGGGAAGGAAAAAGATTGTTGCAAAGACAAAACTAACAGACAGATCACATTGACCCTTGCTCTTTTTTTTTCCACTCCTGTACTTTTCGTATTTGAATTCTTATATATAAAAGTGAATGGACAGTGAAATAGCTGAGACACTTAGCATCTCTACTGTGGAGATGCAAGCAGCAGACTATTATAAAATGACCACAGTATACATTTCATATAAAAGATGTGGATGTCCTATCCCTGGAAGTGTTCAATGCTAGGCTGGATGGAGATCTGAGCAACCTGGTCTAGTGCAAGGTGTCTCTGGAGCTAGATGATTTTTAAGGTCCCTTCCAACCCAAACCATTCTATAATTCTATTTTCTCTCCCACTACCCAGGTAAATGCAACTAACCTTTCTTTAGCCTATAGAGGTTTTGGTCTCTTGTTACCACTCTCTGAGAACAGAATGAACTGATTTTGAATCTGTGCCAGCATGAATATACACTTGTATATGTGTTACAGCAGGAACCACATGAGATCAGTGCCTGACAGCCAGCACAAATCCAAAGGGCAATTGTCTTACTGAGCTTTGAGTTATCTATCATGCCACATACAATTCAGGAACAAGTATAAGATTAAAATAGTCACCAAGAGGAATGCTTACTGGCTGAAGCACTTTGATTTCTCCAAAAGATCAGTTGTGTTGCTCAGCCACTTTTACAGTTGATAAGAGCTACAGGAAAAACGTTTTGGAAAGCAGGTCAGTTTCCTGATATCTGCAGATAACAAGCTCTGTACCTACCTTTCTGTTACCATTGTTCTTCCAGAATACATCCTGTTCTGATACAGGAAAACCAAGAGATAACAGTCTCTGGGAAAAATGTTGTCTGACAAAGACTAAGTACATTGCTTGACTAATATCCACATTATGTCTGAGAGAGTATTTTGAGCTATCTGAGAGGCCCTGAGATGGCTCTCTAAGGAAACACAGGGAGAACTCCATGGGCCACAAACTGCTTGGTCATGTGTCTGCTTGTTTGTTCACTTCAACAGCTTAAGTGCACCTGAACAAGCAAAACAACCAAACAACACAGAAGTCAAAACATTATTAAAATGTCCATGCTAGTGAAATGTGAAAGAGAAATATTTCATGAATACCCTCTGTTCATAAAATGAACTGTTGCATATAAAGCAACTCCTTAATTCAGCATGCATGGTTCTTACAGAAGATCCTGAAGCTACCCAACAATAAGCTTATTTTCCACAAAAAAGCCCTTATCTCAGATAAAATTTCACGTTTATTCAGAAAATAAAAGGTGAAAGCAGAACCTGAACTGATGTTCACTAAAAGATCAGCAACAGTCTTAAGGTAAACTGGAGTCCAAGGTTCAAAGAATGAAGTACCTGACCAGAGCCCAAGAACCACACAATTTAAAAATCTGCAAGTCTTTACCCTGGATCAATATTTGATCCATTAGTTAGTTACTGTAAGTGGAGGGCAATTATATAAGTTCACCAATATGAAAAAAACAGTTGCATCACTGAAACTTCACTGTAATCAAATGGAAGTTATTAAAATAATAACAAATGGTACCATCACAGGACCATAAGGAAGAATAAACTATTCAAATGTGGTCTTGTGAGAAGACTCAAAGCAAAACCATCTAGGAGCGCAGGTCTGCAGGAGTTTGAAACATATTTTTACTAGCTTTCCAAAGGCACACTTATAAATGTTTTGAGAACATCTATGTGTATATATATATATATATATATAAAGAAATGAGAGAGAAGAATTGTTAACAATAGCTTGGAAGAGCCTTTTACCTTGGAAGAAGCCTTATACCCACCACCTTTAGAGCTGAGAAAAACATACTTTGCACAACTGAGTTTGAAAATCTGCATTATCATGAATGTAAGTTGTGGCTCCCCCTGCAAGTACATCCCATCCCTTCTCCTGTGAAAGGAAGGAAGCATTTCAATATACTCAAAAGGCATTGCTGTCCCCTTCCCTGAATCTGGTTAATTCAACAACAGAAACAATTTATATTATATTCTAGTGCTGAAAAGCAACATTTGGATATTTGTTAAAGACTAGTTAAGACTAATTACTTAAGCATCCTGTCAGAAACAAAGTCAGTATTGCACTACAACTACAGACGATTACCTATAGAATAAAGCAAGTATGTAGAAAAGTGCAGAATGGAGTAAGTTAATCACTTGGTAAGTCCAGCAGATGCCTTCTAGCTAGTTCCCCCTCAGCATTTTGCTCCTATCTCCAAAGTAAAGCAGATGCCAATAGAAATGCACAGGACCTTTACACATTAGATTTGTATTTCTTAAATTATCCCATATTTATGCCATTAGTGAAGGAGGCTCAGATAAACAGATAATTTTGCCTGTGTGAATAAAAGTAAGACCACGTTAAGAACTTTAGGCATTTTAACTTCCCAGCAGAGTCCATAAGGAAAAGTCTTGCACCTATAACAACATATAAAATTAACTCGCCTTCAGGAGATAAACAGGGGGCACTCTTATCTCAACTGATTACCTTTGGAGTAGTTACTTTCATTAGCAGTCTCACTAAATAACCATTATTTAACCAGTAAGCTTTAATGCAGTAGGGTCCCATGACATTCCCAAAGTTAGTTGCTATTATTTCACTTAGAGATAACTGGGGAACAAAAGCTGTGCAATTTATACAGCATTCTTATTCCTGCTGATTTTAGGAGAAAAAAAGAAACTGAATAATTCAGACATGACCCAAAAAAGGATTTAAAATGCTGAGCAATAGGTGGGCATGACCCCCCTGCCCCAAAATGCAGTAAGCAAAGCTTCACCATAGACTATTTAATGACTAAAAACGATCCTTAGTCCTGGAGTGCTTCTGCCAGTTTCCAAGTTATTCACTGAAACAAAGGAGGGGAAAAAATACAGACATACATCAGGTTCCACTCTTTGGGATAAAAGCTTATCATTACCACTGAACTGCTGGAAAACAGCTCTGAGCAGAAAAAGACCTGGGGGTCCTGGTGGACAACAAGCAGTCCATGAGCCAGCAGTGCCCTTGTGGCCAAGAAGGCTGATGGAATCTTGGGATGCACTGGGAAAAGCATTGCCAGCAGCTCCAGGGAGGTGATCCTGCCCCTCTACTCAGCTCTGGTAAGACTGCATCAAAAGTGTTGTGACCAGTTCTTGGCTCCTCAGTACAAGAGACATGGAGCTCCTGGAGCGACGAGTGGAGTGCAACGAGGATCAAAGGTCAGTTGGAGCATGTCTCTTATGAGGAAAGGCTAGGCCTGTTCAGCCTTGAAAAGAGGCAACTGAAAGGGCACCTCATCAATGTCTATCAGTATCTGAAGGGAGGGTGTCAGAGGATGGAGCCAGATTCTGCTCGGTGCTGCCAAGCAACAGGACAGGAGGCAATGGGCAGAAATGGATGCCCAGGAAGTTCCAACTGAAGGTGAAGAAAAACTTCATTATTGTGTGTGTCGCTGTTGAGCCGCTAGCCGAGAAAAGGACCCCAGTTCTCAGTGTAGCAGGAAAGAGCGTTTATTATTTTGATTTCCATATATATATAGACTTTTCAGAGGTAGCCCAGATTGGTCAGCCAGAAACCTCCCCCTAGGCCTAATTGGCTAGGCCTGAACTGTCCAAGTCTCGAGACACTGTTTGAAAAACATCCAGACTTTATCTTTGTTTATAAAACACAACGGAATGTTTTCACAAGAAAGACCTGTGCTAGCCACAGCGTGTGGGTGACCGTGCACTGGAACAGGTTGCCCAGAGACGCTGTGAAGTCTCCCTCACTGGAGATAGTCAAGAACCATCTGGATGGAATCCTGTGCCATGTGCTCTAGCATGACCCTGCTTGAGCGGGGAGGTTACACCACATGATCCACTGCTGTCCCTTCCAACCTTACCCGTCCTGTGATTCTGCGATTTGCAAAGAAATCAAGACCGTAGGATCGGGCACGGCTATTAACTTGGGGAAAAAACGACGAGGGAGCCACTTGGAGCGGCCGCTGTGCCCTCCCTCAGCACAGGAGCTCCCACACGCGTGCGCAGGGCCCGTGGGCGGCCGCGGGGCGTGTGAGGGGCGGCCGGGGCCGGGCGGAGGCGGCGGGCGGGGCCGCGGCAGTCTGTGCGCGCTCGCCTTCCGCTTCAGAGGACTGGGGCGGCCGCGGTCGGGCCTGTGCCGGGGCCGCTGTGGCACCGCCGTCGCTGTTGTTGTTCGGCTGCGTAACTCTTCCCCCGGCCCCTCGCTTCCCTTCCTCTCGGGCCCAGCGGCGGCGATGGGTTCCCGCGCGTCCACTCTGCTACGGGACGAGGAGATCGAGGAGATCAAGAAGGAGACGGGCTGTGAGTGCGGGGGCCTGAGAGCGGCGGGGCGGGAAGTGCCGCGGGGGTCGGCGGCGGAGCGGGGCCGCTCGCAGTCCCTCGGGCCGGGGGTGGCCCTTCCCTTCCCTTCCCTTCCCTTCCCTTCCCTTCCCTTCCCTTCCCTTCCCTTCCCTTCCCGCCGCGGCGTTCGCGTCGGGACGGTGTCCGGTGCCAGCCACCCGCAGCCCCCGGACCGGACATGTCCGGCAGGCCCGCGGAAACCTGGGAAACGCCTCTCGGTTCCCCCCCACCGCTGCTGGTAGCAGCAGCGAGATCCCAGTGGGATGGAAGGGAAGCAGTTCTCTTGGCGTGTGCAGTATTGTATTCGGTCAGAGGTAACTTCCTCGGGTTTTGAAGAGTCTCGCTGTCTGTCTCGCTGTCTGGTGCTGGAGTTGCTGTCAGTTTTTAGCCCGAAGAAACTGTCGTTGGATAGTAATTTTTTCCCCCCCAAGTGTTATTTGTTGCATGGACTAGTGCTAAAGTTGTCGTAAGGATATTCAGAATGAATGCCGAGTGGCGTTTAAACCATAAAGGAAGTAATGTAACTTTTGAGAGAGGTGTGGTTAACTAAAAAGAGTGAAAATTGCTGTACTAGTCAGCAACTGGGAGAGCATTATTCAAGCTGGACTCTGGTATTTAGATACTTTACCCTATAGTATTTTAGTGAGTTGTTCTCCATAAACATAAAATACTTCAGAGGAGGTGAAACTCCAGTGTTGTTAAGATGCCTGATAGCATGGTTGTCTATCTAAGTATTCTAGCAAATACTAAATGATAGTAAATGGAGAATGCCCTCTACCTAGTTGGGGAGCAGAGGTCATAACATCATAGGTATCACTTTGCTGTTTGTTTCCCCAGGAAACTTCTGAGGTCAGCATGCTCTGCCGAGCTGACATTTTTCTTCTGCTTATGCTTGCTGATGTGTTCTTGCAACTTGAACATGCTTTCCATAGTTTTCTTTCCAATATAAATGGTATCATATAGTCTTCTTAGGTATTAGTTTATTTGTATCTGGAAAATGAGTGGCTACAGGAAAGGAGTAGAAGAAAATTTAAGACAGCACTGGTGCTACTGTAGGTGCAGGCTGAGTTAACATAGTTTCCATGATCCTTTTTCCATCTGTCATGAAAACCTTCTACAGGAAGGCTGTGATAAACAAGTAGGAATGTCAAAGTCTGCTTATCCAGCAATAACTTACTGTGGCTTTTTTCTTTTTAATCACAAAGATCATGGAATAAAGGTAGCCTCCTCTTGTTTATAAAGATGCTGCAAAAACCAAGCCCCAAATCTGGAATATTTTTCCAAAAGGTTTTACATTTTCCTCATGCTGCTACTTGATTTATTGTCGGTGGTGCTTTATTCCAAAAATTTTACTTGCATGATAGTTAAATAAATACCATTAAGATGGGTATATAGGCATCCTAAACAAAAAACCCACTTGACTCTAGTTAGCCTCTACGAGCTTTTTCTTGTATCATCAAGGTGTGATCAAAGTTATGATCCGTGGGTTTCACCTTTGTCACCTGAGTTTCATTCATTTTACTGTATTTTTATCTAGCCAATTTTATAAGTAATACCACTTTGTTAGTCAGTTGCTAATCTCTGACTCATGCTTGCTTGTAAGTCATCAGAATCTCTCCCATTGACTTTATCAATTATTTTCTTCTCTCCATTCTGTAACTGCAGTTTAGGAACATGATTTTTCTCTGCCTTTTATACTTCTCTAGGTAGATGGAAAATTCCACCAAGCTGTTAGCACTGTTATATACTTTATACAGGTGAAAATATTTGTACCAGGTGGGGCAAAAACCCAGACACTGGTTATCTGGATTAAAGTTCACAGGCAGAATGTTAAGGTAGTGTTACTGAATAGACTGCTGTGGTGTGTTGGAAACTTGATGCTGATGGTACTTTAGCTACTGAAGAGTTTGAGAAAGGGACGCTGTAGACATTAAATGATCTGGCAGCATTATGAGTCTGTCTTGAGCTGGTGATCTGGTAAATGCTCCCAAGGATTCTTTTCTGGCCTCTTTACTGTGAAATGTGTTTTCTGCAGTTCATCTGGGGTAGGTGTGAAGCACTGAGTAGAATACTTAACCAATTCTACTGAGTTCAACGGTGGAATTATATAACTTCTGTTCAATTTTATGTAGCTCAAAACTGAATAGCTAACGATTCTGATGTGAGTGAGAAATTGTATGTTAATGTTCTTTAGCAGAACAGATGAAGAACATGTCTTTTAGGGGACTTGAAGCATAGTCTTTTAAAAGCTATGCAGTGAGAATTAATCTCGTGAGTGAAATTTGCTTGGATTAAAATTCTATTTTTTTTTTTTATTTTGTGGTAGTGAGAAGCACTTTATAGCATAAGTTCAGAGACATCTGCAAAGGCATCAGGTTCTCCGCAGGTGCAAAGCCTGAAGTTGACAGCCCTAAATCTGGCATGATATTGTATAGAAATTGTTTGCTTTGCATATAAACATTTTGAAATTTGAACATGAAAACACCTCATCCTAATTGCTTTGATATTTCAGTAACAACTATAAGAAAACAGGTGAGAGGCCCAAGATGTTGCTTGTCTGCATTCTGTTGCAAGCTTTTGGAAAGCCATTGGAATGTAACAGTATTCAAACTATTTGGTTCACACCCTTTTTTTCCAAGCTTTGAAGCACTCTGCCTAAGGAGTAATAATAAGTTAATGCTCATACCTAAATTTAGGAGGAAAAAATGTTTGCATGGTAGCAGATGATAGATTTTTCTGATGAATATTTATATATTTTTCTATGTATATAAATAGATTTATATGATTTTATGCTGCTGTTGTAAACAAGAGTATCTAATTGCTAAAAACTTTACAATGATTTAACAGAAGTGAAATAGAGGGTGCAACTCCTTAGAGGTCTTGACCTTAAATTTTAGAAGGACCTTAGTGGGGTAGCAGTGTAGATAAAATGTTGTTTCAGCTAGCTTTAAGCATTAACCTTAGATTTTCAAGAAGCAGTCATAAATTGCAGGTCTTAATTTGCCTATGGCATGCAGGAGAATCTTTATGTTTGCATGGAAGTGCACTGAAAAATGTCCAGTGACACAGCTTTTGTGAGGGATGAGAGCCAAAAGGAAATTACCACAGAACACCGTGGTGGACCTGAATCATCATCCTTTGAGCTATGATATGCTTTTTGTCTAGTATGACGTTAATGATAATATCGCTTCTGTCAATAGCAATGTACTATTTCTCACGTACTAGCTATTACAGGAGTGTTCCAAAAATGGAGATGCTGACATTAGTTTGGGAATGGTAGCTGAGTAGAATTCTCACCACCTTCTTTGTTTACAGGGAGGAGTGGGAGTATGGGGCCTCTAATAGGAGATCTAACTCCAGCCTTTTTTTTTTCACCATCAGTTGTTATGGTATCTAAAACACTAAATCAGAAACGCACAAATTTGAAGTCTCTAGACTACTGGTACTTGTTTTCTATGTGTGTGTGGCTTAACTTGAAAGTGAGCAAACTGCCCAGTCTGATTGTAGAGAAGTTGCCTTAGTTGGAGCTGAGCAAATTGCCCAATCCTGTGCAATGAATGAGAGTTGTCCCGGAGACAAGAAGGTTGGGCCTTGTGGGGGGTTGGGGTGTGAAAACACCGTTGCTGGCAGGTCATGCTAAAGGAGGGAACTGTTGAACCTAAACAAATAGCCTCGAGAAAGAAAGGACAAACCTGAAAAAAAGTTTGCCTTACTTGTTACAGATCAAACAACTACTGTGCAACCTGTTCCCAAATAAGCTTTAGCAAGTAAGAAAAGCATTGTGCATACCCTGGTGAAGGCTTTTTAAACAACTAAATCTGGAAATGACATTAAGTCCTAGTTTAACATTGTATACAATCACGCATTTACTGAGTAAACTTTAACATTCAATTCAGTATTATTTCATGTGTTTATTAACTTCATCAGAAGAGACTGAAAAGCCAAGATCTCCTGTAGGGCCTTGTTGTGGTTTAACCTCAGCTGACAACTAAGTACCACACAGTTGCTTGCTTGCTCCCTGTCAAGGTGGGAGGAGAATTGGGTGGGGGAGAAGCTGTGGAGAGGGGAGGTAGACCCCATTGGTTGAGATAAGAACAGTTTAATAATTGAAATAAAGTAAAATATAATAATAATAATAATAAAAATGTTAATGATAGCAATGATAATACTAATTGTAATGAAAAGAGGATAGAAAGAGAAATAAAACCCAAGAAAGGGCAAGTGAAGCACGTTACAACTGATTGGCCCCTTCCTGCCAATTTCCTCAGTTTGTATACCGGACATGATGTTCTATGGTACAGAAGATCCCTTTGGGCCAGTTCAGGTCAGCTGGTCTGGCTGTGCTCCCTCCCAGCTTTTTGAGCACCTCCTCACTGGCAGTGCCTGGGAAACTGAGAAGTGCTTGGCTTAGGGTGAGCACTACTTAGCAACAGCCAAAACATCAGTGTGTTGTCATCGTTATTCTCGTATGAAATTCAAAAACCACAGCACTATACCAGTTACTAAGAAGATGGACTCTGTCCCAGCTGAAACCAGGACAAGCATTCTTTTAGTGTTAAAGGAATTGCTATTCTATATAGGTTTGTCCCACTCACATCATGGACTAAATATCTAGTTGTCTAATATCTTGGGTTATCTAGTGTCTTGGTAATGTTGACACAGTTACGCTGAACTTAATATTGGCTTCATAATTTGTGTTTCAAATTGCAGGTTTAAAATGTCTGCAGCTTTCTGCTTGCTTTGTATCCCAAGTCCTTTCCAAACTTCTTTAGAAATAGGCTTTTTAATGTTTAATTCAAAGTCTTAGAAGCCTGGAAATTAATTTTGTGAGCAATTGGCTCCTGGGTTGGGTACAAAGGGTTACAGTGAATGGGGTGACAGTCTGGTGACCAGTCACTAATGGAGTTTTGCAGAGCTCCATTTCAGGGCCAGTTCTCATTAAGGTCTTTGTAAAGAACTTCGATGCAGGACTTGAAGGCATACTAAGTTAAATTTGCCAGTGGCACTAAATTGGGAGGAGCTGTTTACTCCCTGGAAGGCAGAGAGATCTTAACAGAGGGCTGGGCACCCAAGTATTGCTGGTCTAATTCAGGATCTAAAACCTCCTATTAAATTTAATAATAAATCTATCTTTAGTTCCAGGTTCTGAAACAAAGCCTTTCTCATCTCTGCTCTCTGGTCACCAGTGATAGGACCTGAAGCAAAAGCATGAAGCTGTGACAGGGGAGGTTTAGGCTGGATATTAGGAAAAGGTTCTTCACTCAGAGGGTGAATGGGCACTGGGACAGGCTCCCCAGGGAAGTGGTCATGGCACCAGCGTGACACAGTTCACGAAATATTTGGACAATGCTCTCAGACACATGGTGTGATTCCTGGGATGGTCCTGTGCAGGGCCAGGAGCTGGACTCAAATGATCCTTCTGGGTCCCTTCCAACTCAAGTTATTCTGTTATTCTATGAACCCCAAAATGTTTAGATTTCAGCAGTTCTGTAGAAGAAGGAAAGCAAAGCAAAAGGTAAAGCCTCTCTGACCACTTTCCAGATGCAGAGAAACTGAGTTCACTCTCCATATTTAGGTGGACAAAAAGACAATGGGAGTAGAGATAAGCAAAAGAGAAGGAAAGATACTATAGCAGAGGTCTTCAGTGTTGTGAATGATGTAGAGGTCATCAGTGTAGGCTGTGTCCAGATGATTTCTAGCCATAAAGGAATTAATGGAAATAAAGTGTTACTGTGAATCAAATATTTTTTCTTTTTAATTGACATTTACTGAGTCAGATAACAAAAAGTTGTTAAAGGTCAAAAACAGAAATGCGTAGAAGATGGAATTAGACAGATTTTTGAAGAATGAGCTAATTTGTAGATTCTTGAATATTGCACTGTGATTTATAGCTCACAAAGTCCCTAAATGCTGATTGTCACATGCTTTCAATGTAACTGGTGCTGTGTGATCTCTTCTTTGAACACAGCTTCTCGCAGCAGCGTAGTTCAGTGTAATGAGGTCTGCTCCCATGAGGGATCATTGACAGGCTAATTTGTCATCTTCTTTCTTTTTTTCTCCAGTCTCCCACAGTCAAATCACCCGCTTGTACAGTCGCTTCACCAGCCTGGACAAAGGAGAAAATGGCACTCTTAGGTGGGTAATTCAGCTGTACTTGCATTGGCACATTGTATTGGTGGCTTGCTGTTGCAGGATGTCTGCACGTTGTTCTCATTGGTAAATCATTGCAGCGGTTGTAACAAGTTCTTTCATAGCTACTGTCTACATGAACAGTTTAACTGTTGAACCAAGGTGCTCTAAGTACCAACTTGTCTTTAGTGTTGAAGGTTTGTAGCAGTTAATATGAGAAAGGTCAGCTTTGGTATTCCAAATCTTATAAAAATGTTCAGAATTGTGAAATAACACTTTTAGATTGTTATTTCTTACCTTTCTTTATCTGTTGATTCTAATATTTATTATGAGAATTGTTTTGCTGTGTCATCTTTATCCTGGCTTTCATAAGATAAAAGGTCTATACTTAGTTGTTTCTGATATTCAGTATCTTTTAATACTGCTTGGATCTGCAATCCATTTACTATACTTGGCGCCTCTTGTTGAACACCCATATCTATTAGTATGCTCAAAAATAAAAAAAAGCTGGAACCAAGTCACTATGACTAAACAAACATTCTATTATTTGAAATGGTAGTGCAGGATATTCTAAGATCTTTAATGCTTGTTTCCTGTCTACAATTCGAAACTACAGACATGAACCGGTTTCTTACCGTTTAGTCAATTAAATAAAGATGAGTCTTTAACTGCAAAATATTTTTCATGTTGATGGACCAAGTCTGCTGGAAGGAGTATTCTCAACCAAAAGGTAAACTCTGATGAGATGATTGCCTGTTAAAATGTATCTCTGCCTGCTGTCATTGTTCTGTAGCCTTCCCTACTCATGGATTTTGTTTCCCATTTGTCATATAGCCACAGTGCAAAGGAAAGCTGGAGAAGAATGCAGGAGAGAGTAGGAAGGGGAAAGGGACCTTGTAGCATAATATGAGATCTGGCTATTACGGACTTAATTTCTTTCATAGCAGCTCTATCCCAGTCAAATCCAGTGATTCAGGCATCACCTGAGGTTTTGTATGTGATCTTGTAAAATATGACTGTAGGATGCACTACAAAGCCAGAAAAGCTATAGGCCTACCTATAAGCCAATCTAACTGTAATGCTCGAATCATCTCTTAAAAGATCAAAGTGGCAAGTTGTAAGATACATGGACTTTGGCAGTACTTTTGGCTTACAGCAATTTCCTTTGCTGAAGGAAATGCGCAGTTCCTTCTGGTGCCACAAATTGCTGACTTCTCAGCATTTAAGTAATTGGATGTGGAATTGTATGGTAAACAGGACTATAGAGTGGTTATTTTGTATTTAAAATACTCTCCCTCCCCTTTTGGCTTGTGTAGGTTTTGAAGCTGATTGACTCAAGTGATTTGGACTGTGGCTGTACTGTAAATTTCCAGACTTGCATAGATGAAGGGATGACTAAATGGATGTGTAAAAATTTGGCTTGGGATGGGATTTGCAGGACCTTCCAAGAGCCCACTCTGACACTAAAGCCAATGTATTATATAAATTGTAGCATTGGAAATTCTGATGTAGAGATCAGCTGATAACATTGTGGTTATGGTTAATATTTCTTATGTCTTAAATTATTTGGAAAAGAATATTAATAGCCTTTTCAAACTTTACATGTGGGTTTAATAGTCATTGATGAATAAAGGTGATGGCTACCAGATTAATCTAGTACAGTTTGAACCTAGGATGTGTTCTTGAACTCTTCTGTGTTCTCCTCCAACACTAAATTCACTTACTGAATCCATAAGGTTTGTATTAACTTCAAAGTGATTGTACTCAGTTTATGTAAGAGGAGTAATTGATTAAATATGCTATGAATGTCTATTGCACAATGCTCAGTTTCACAGTATTATGCATCAGAAGGAGTTTGACTTCCATTGTTGATAATCATGTGGAACTTAGGAAATAGAGGTTGTTTGGAAAATCCCAGCAATTGTGCTTATTATGATACCTTAACTTGCAGTCTTGGCCCCTAAGCATAGCCCACTCTCAAATATGTCTGACTTAAGAGTGGCATTCAATTTTTTAAACTTGTTCTGGTACCCACAAAATGCAGAAACTACTAAGATTAAGTAACGGAAAATTACTTCCTCAAAATAAAGAATGAGAAGAGTAAGAACCACAGCTTGGAAGGTCATAGATGTTGGTTTCTGATATACAAATCAAAGAAAACTTGCTACTTTAAGACACATAAGAAGTAGTTATCCCTTGCTGACTACCACTGAATAGTTTAGAGGGTATGTCTTCTGTTTGTTTCCTGTGAGCAAGAATTATTGTTTCCGTAACGATGACTTACACCTTTGGCTTACAAATCAAACATGATAAAATCACTCATGTGACTATGATTAGGACAAGAAGTGTTAGGCAGTACTTTATGGCATGAAATAAATCTTCTGAAGAAGGGTAAAGTAATGAGCACTTCATACAGAAGATCTGGTAGATGATGATTAATCTTGGTAGTTCTGGAACTATAATCAAAGCCAGAAATCTTTGATAGCCAGATGTTTCTATCCGGTGTACCTATGTGCAATTTCAAGGTACTTTATTTTTTAAGAGTTACATAAATGAAATATTAGAGGTGGTTGTTGATAAAGACAAAAGTTGGTCTTCAAAAAGTTTTTTGGTTTTGCTTCCTTTTTTTTACTCTCACATATTAATTGTTTAAGTGACTACAGCCATTTTACCTGTAAAGGTAAAAATGCCAAGTTTACCCTCACTGTTGTTTAAAAGTGTAAAAAAAATTCATGTTTTCCCTTAGCTTCACTTTTCTAAACAAAATAATTAAGTTCCCTCAGAATTCCACCATCTGAACAAAATCATACTGTAAAAGATGGGACAAAACTGTTTTTTCTAAAATTCTTTTGTCACCTTTGATTTCAATATTGTGACATGCTGAGTTGCCAAAACAAAAGATTGATACCCTTGGATGTCCATGGCTACATCTAAATTGTGAAATCTGGAACATGCTTGTTCTGTCTACATCCTAACTATAGCTCAGGAGGAAACCAGTGTGCATGTTTCCTTACTTACATGCTGATTTCCAATATGAGGAAATAGTATAGTGTGAACAGGGTAAGTATGTGATTGCTTCAGTGAGTCTCCTTGTTGGGCTGGTACTGAAGTGTACACCACACAAGAATACCTTTGTTCCAAAGTTTATCTATGAGTAAATAGCTCTAGATAGACATGTATAGAGCTATAAAAGGAGATACTTACATAAACTGCTACCTTTGCGCCTAACTTTTGTATGGAACCTCCCACTTAACAGTAGTTTCTTGTGCACTGGGGAAATGACATGTTAAGCACTTGAGAAGTAGTTTTTACTGTACAGTAATTGGTATAGCCTGGTAAGTGTGGAAGAAGGAGGGAAGGGCAAATGTTCTGAAAGCTGGTACCTACAGAGAAATAGACACACTGAGCTGTTAATGCATATCTCGTGCTTATGAAAGCTGTTCACACATGTGTCTCCTGGAGAACTTCAGAAAGCCTCTGATCCCAAGAGAAGGGTAACATGAGCCAGGCAGGCCATCTGTCAATCTTTGTCAGCTAACTGAACCATCTGGGTCTGGAAAAGTGTCAGGCTTGTTCTTCTCAGTTCAAACTGATACTGCAAGATTGTAAAACAGAAAAGCTAGCTCTCTGAATGTGGAATTCTTTACTTTTGCTTAAGAAAATGCAAAGCATTTTTAGCTTTATCTAAAATAGACAAGACAGGAAGGATTTGGGTTTGGATTGGAAAAGACAGAGTACAAGAATAGTCTATACTTCCATCTTCAACCACACTTTACGCATACTGCCTTTTTTCTTTCCTTCCTTGTTGCTCATCTAATTATCACCTTTTTGTGTATTTCTTGGCCTTATGTTTATGAACCAATTAGTGCTCTGATAGTTAAGCAACTTTTAACATTTGTGTAGAGCATGTGTAAGGATGGAGTTAGATGAGATGGCTGATGCAATCCTGAAAGAGGGGGATATCCATATTCCTCTCCCATAACTTCTGCAGGCTTTCAGCACCTCATTGTCAGCTGTGGTGCTCTTAGATTTTTTTGAAGTTTTTGAACTGCCTCAAGCTGCAAATTCAACAGAAACATAATTGGGAGAATGGAGAGGAGGAAGATAGGGAGTTTTTTATGGGAGATACATTAGACCACCAAAAGGTTAGATGAATGACAAAGCTGATGTTAGCAAGGGAAGGGAGCAGTAGAACCTCTTCAGTAGTAACCTCTTAATTCTTTTTGACCAACTTGCATGAGACACCTTACCGCTTTTAATTATTTCCCGTCTTCAAGGAGTTTGTTACCTATATCCTCTGGGCATATTTCCTCTACCACTTCTGATGCATATATATGTGGGGCTTTTTCCTTTCTGTTATTTTACTTTCCCTCTGCTCTAGATACCCCTCCTCACCCCTGGTGAGGGAACAGTGCTTTGCTACCATCTAGAAGTAACAGAAGAATTAACAACCAGAAGTGGAAGAAAGAAAGGGTCTTGTTGGCTTCTTGCAGCCTTTGGGATAAGGCAGAACCACCTTTACAGTGGGGATCTGCCCTGTGCCTTGGAGGGAATACTCATACTTAGGAATACTTGTCTTGCTTAGAATCTACAAACCCTTGGTTGCAAGTACATCTAGTTGTGAATACACTGCCATGTATATGAAATGGTTGGCCTACATAATGTTCACACGCAGTTAAATGTTGCTTTATGTTGTATTTAAGCAAGGATTTCCTAAGAGCCAGGTTCATGGAAAGATACTTTAGAAGAGCCTTGTTGTCCATGAACACATAAGAAGTAGAGGGTATTACATTTCCTGTAAGTGCCAGCTTCAGCCAGGTGAAGTTGGTCCCTAATGACTGCAGGAAAGCTTAGTTTTATAAAGTGGAGAATAACTTACCTCACACATTAATTTACTTTTATGGCTATTGTAGCTATTTCAGTTGCAGTCCTTACTCAGTAATGTGCTCTTAATAAGCAAAAGTGCTCTACTGCAATCCTGATAATGACAGGACAAATAGATTTGAAACCTGGGGAGTTATTTGTGGTTAATTGTTAATCTCCTGTTAGAAAACAGAATAACTGGAGGCTGAAATGCCATGTGTGTACTGAGGCTGAATAATAAAATGTGATATGCATGTTAAAAATTCTGAAACATTAGGATTTTGCTTTACATGGAAGGGAGGGCAGCTGCTGCTTTTAGGTTATAAAGTTAGCATTGACACTGAAGTTCTGTTGTTAAAATACTGTTATTAGGACATAGGCTTTCCACATCACTGCATCTCCTGCTTAAATCACTAATGCATACTTTGCCCTTCAGCTATAGCTTGAAATGCAGGAGTCCTGAAGGGTCTGGTACCAAGCTGATCATGCTAAACAGATGCTAACTTTGCCTATTAAAAATAACTCGGACCTGGTCAGAGCAGAATTTTGCTGGGATAACTTCAAAATATGGTCAGGTCACTCTGTTAGAAGGTCGAACAATTTAACCACATTGTAACAGATGCATTGTAATTGGGAGTCTTAACAGTGCTCTGGTGGTGACTGTGTACAAGAGGTGCTTGAGAATACATTTAAAACTAGAATGTCTTGCTTCTCTGCCTTTCCCAAGCTAGACTGGTGATAAGGTCAGCCAATTTCTTTTTTACCCTCTCTTTAATATTCACAGCATTATAAAGGGGTAGTATATTTAAATCATCTCAAAATTTGTTTGTATTTACTTTAGTAAGAAAATTTTTTGGTTTAATGATGTCATGAATCAGACCCGGTTGCCAGTTTTAGTGAGCATAGTTTTGAAAAGTAGCAAACATTCAGTAATCAAGTTTGAAACCTTGACCCCAACTTGAAAACCAGCAGGATTGCATTTGACTTGAAGGGAACTGCCAATATTTCTGGAAGCTGGGCAGGAAATGTCAAGTTATGCATCCAGACAGAATAAGGTGGGGTTTTTTTTACAGCTTTACCCCCTTGCTGTTTGCAATTTAAAATGTAAATTGTTATGAAGTACATCTTGTACTAACTGATAAGTTGCTGTGTTCTGCTATAGTGATAACCAAACCTGCTCACTAAGACACATTTGGTGTGTCTGCCTTGGTCACACCAAGATTATCCCATTTTCCTGTCACTGACAGTCAGTTATGTTAAAAGAGAAAATATTAGGGCAATTCTAATAGGAGAGTGAAGCCTGTGTTCATATCATACTCTTCTAAAATGTGTATGTAATACAGCTCATGATGTCTTTGGGATCAGAAGAAGCCATAACAATGTAAGCATAGCTGTGTTTATATTCTGCTGTATTCATATAATAATGAACAGAAAAGAAAATGGCTGGCAAGAGCAGTGAGTATTTGCCTGTACTGGTGAAGTTATATCTTGTGTACAGGTGCCTGTATAAGTGTAAATTTACTACTTTAAAAGCGGAGTAAAATAAGGGTTGAAGCTAAAATAATCTGAAAATTGGCACTTACTGTAAGATACAGATTTGTTCTATACACAGACAAATCTATTGGAACATGCTGATGACCTATAGCTTGGAGAAGTATGGTATTCTTCCAGAATCTGAAATGAGGCAGTCTGGAAAAGTCATGACAACTCATATGATTTAGTACCAAAATAATTATTAAAAAACCCCGATCAATATTTTCATCTTGGAGCCGTAATTTCTTTCAAAGTGACTTCAGAAGCTTTCCTTTTCTTACATTGCAAACTAGTTGGCATCATTGCAGTAAGGTTTCTAGCACAAACAATGTTAGTGTCTGAGAAATGTTGTTAACATGATAAATGAGCACTGCTAGTTTGTAATGGAATATAGGTCTGGAATTGTCTATTGCTTTATTTTGTGCCATTAGTCATAAAGAAAACATAATTTTAAAAGCTGCATTTTCAAAATCACCAAGTGTCTTGCTGCAGAAATAGAATTCCATGGATGTTTTACTGTGAATTATTTTTATGCAGTTTCTGCTCTGACTTCAACTTTATGCAGACTTCTTGTGTTCTTGGTTTACTTAGCCGTGAAGACTTCCAGCGGATTCCAGAGCTTGCCATCAATCCACTTGGAGACAGAATTATCAATGCCTTCTTTCCAGAAGGGTGAGTTTCAACACACTGAGTTTGTGAGCAGGCACAAAACTTGTAGTTCATCAGAAGTTTTCATAGGAATGAAATGCTGGTAATTAAAGCACAGAATTTGAATTTACTAATAACTGAACACCTCAAACTTGCCATGCAGTGTGTGTGGGTACATTGTTTCCTCAGCATGTTTTCATTCCCCAATGAGAAATACTTTATGACTTTACCAGACGTTTTCGTGCTTTATTTATTGACAAACTCAGGCTTATGTCACAGTTTTCCACTCTTCTTCCTAAACTGTTGAACACTTCTGAAGAAATTCCAGGCCTTGTATGGGCTTTGGTTCTTGAAGCAAATTTGTATCAACACTATTTTGTGTTAAGTAGTATTAAAATTAACTGATTTGGTTTCATTGTATCTGATATAGTAAGTGTACTATTGTTATTAGATTGGCTTTTTGGTTGGTTGATTTTAGGTTTTTATTACATTTAAGACATAGATTATGCCACTTCTGATACAAACCCAAAGAGATGATCAAATTTGCAGTATTGTCTCTCTTCATTATACCTCTCTCGATTGTTCTATGGAATCTGCTTCTCTTCATGAACACAGTTATCATTACTGATTGATGGAAATTGGATTGTCTAATCAAGTCATAATATTAGCTAAAACCAGGCAGGGTTTACTGAATACAAAGCAGGCATCCTGGAAAGTACTTACATATCTGGCTCCCAAAGAAACTAGAGAAGAGAACTCTGTCAGAGATGGCCCCACAAGCTGGAATGGGTGATGTACTTACTGAAGAAGAGCATGCACCTGAACAAAAAAAGCAGAGCATGTCCAGTGACTGTTGTCAGGTCAAACAACAGTCCAGTGCTTGACAGAGGTGAAATAGTTTCAAGTCAATTCAGGGAATCAGGGTCCAGATCAGCAAGATACATTGCTACATTCAGGCATAGCAGCAGCATAGCCCGGGCAGGGGCTAAGGGTGAGGGCTTAATCTTAAACAGACTTTGCATGCAAGGGAAGGGGAGGCCTCAGTAAGACTTCTCACGGCTTCTTTTTTTACCCATCCTACTTCATAACAGCATGATCCCAGCTTGCAACAGCGTAGGCAGACAAACCCTGGGGAGGTGGGAATGGAAGAGTTCACATGGTCTTGATGCTTCACATATTAATAGTCTTCTTTACTGAAATGAAGAGCCTGTATAAGGTATGTTAAAAACTGACCTGCTGAAATGCTTATGCAGAGAGGACCAGGTGAATTTCCGTGGATTCATGAGGACACTAGCCCACTTTCGACCCATAGAAGATAATGAAAAGAGCAAAGACCAGAATGGACCAGAACCATTGAACAGCAGAAGTAACAAGCTCCACTGTAAGAAATGTGAACCTTCCTATAGAATCAATTATTTTTCCTTCTTCTTTTTGGTTGGCTTGTTGGTTTTTTGGGATTTTTTGGTTTTTTTTTTCTTAGGAAGGGAAGAAAGGGGCTTGGGATCTTCTGCACAGTTGTTTCCTGAAGAATGATATCTTCTAATGCCTGATTTATTTTATTTCTTTTTTAATTTACTTGGAAGCTTACCTGTTCAGAATGTCAACAATTGAACCATTGTTATATTGGAATATAGTAGAATTGGTTGACTCTTGAGTAATAACTATACTTAGCAAAATGTCACAGAAGTGTTCAAAAATGGTTTGTATTCAAAATTACTTCAGATTTAGAGGCCAGTCCCATACATGAATGAGCTTTTCTGCCTATTTCTCCAGTTTTTCCATATAATACAGTGTTTTTCCCCCATCTTCAGCTGAGTACTTTCTTAAGTATTTGGATGTCTGCCTACAGTATATGAGCAGAATGCTCTTTCTTGCTATTCAAATTTGGCAACAGTCCTCAGAGCACTTAAAGTTTCTGTCATATCTCATCTAGAATATAGTCAAAGAGACTGAATGGTAATGTAAAAATGGTTGGCTCTGAAATTAAAAAGGATTGAATGTATCTTAGTGATAATTATTCTTCCATGACTTGGGGCTTTGAGGAAATACCCTGCAAGCAGAGTGCTTCTGAATATAAAATCTTTCCATTATTGGCCATAATGCTATTCCTGTGTGTGGTAATAATACCTTATGGAACTGAGCATGAGTTTTATGGTGGATTAAAATTCTAAGCTAATTCTCTTAAAATAATTTACAAGTACTTAGTTTTGTTGTTTTTCTTTTAGATAAATCTATTGTTATGAAGAAATATAATAGCACTTGAATTCATCTGCTTTTTCTTTCTTTCTTCCTTGTAGTTGCTTTTCGATTATACGATCTAGATAAAGATGACAAGATTTCCAGGGATGAGCTTCTCCAGGTAAATAGCGCAGGGCTGCTTTGAATGACTCAATCATGATCTTCTCTGTGACTTCATACCCACTTAGAAGAGCAGAGTTCTTTTTCTCAAAAGAACTGCTGGAGTAATGTGGTGGTTCTGATTATCTCTGCCTTAAAGCTTTAGATATGGTATGGGACTTTAATCTCATTTGGTAGGCTAGGCAGATCCTATTGAAGTGATACCTAAATATTCAACAAATACGCTAAGCCCCTTAAGAACCACCTTCTATAACTTTCAAAGGTGTTTCTAAAAGGACTTACAAAGGACAGTCACTGAAGTGGATTAGGTTGTTTGAAAGATCCTCTGTGCATCCTTTCAATAGAATAAAACTTCTTGAAATTGCAGCAAAGGTAATCAAAGTTCATCAGTACTGCACATGTATGAAACTAGGCTTGTGCTAGGAGTAATTACATGCTACTAATCCTGGGAAGTACACATGGCAATTTGTGGTTCTGATGTAAGACAAAGATTTGCTTTTGACTGGCAGTGCCCTCTTGTCTCTGCTCAGAAAATGCTTTACAAGACTGTGGAGGGTAACAGCAGTTATTACTGGACTCTATACTTTCAAGATTCCTGTAGGCAACTATCTCAAACAGCACATATCCAATCAAATGCTAGTATGTTTTCTGGGGAAAAAAATAGAAGCATTGGACAAAATGACTCATTCCTAGTTCCAAAAGTTTTCTGCCTCTTCCTACTGCCTAGTGAAAAGGCAGGATTCTTTGTCAACAGCGGCTGCAAGACACCTGGATTTCCTAAAATACTTAATGTAAAAAGGATGACAGAAATCTGTTAAGAAATTACTTTCATGAAAATCTTGTGTAGTGTTATTTTGACAGTACACACAAGAAGAGAGCACTAAGGATATTTCTGTTCCTATGTCAATAATGGTTATTTTGTATGCTGCAGGTATTACGGATGATGGTTGGTGTAAATATTTCTGATGAACAGCTGGGCAGCATTGCTGACAGGACAATCCAGGAAGCTGATCAAGATGGAGATAGTGCCATCTCCTTTGCAGAATTTGTAAAGGTTTGTAAACTATGTTTTTAATGACTAAATGAAACTGTTTAGTAATGAGGAAGTCATTCAGACTTAAATACAAATGGGAACAGAGAGGAAGTCATTGAAATAGTTGTGCCTGCATTTGGGCAATGCCTTCTGCTAGTTTTTTCTTCCCTTTATTAGTTATGTTTTGGGTTTTTTTAATATTGTCAGGGTGCTAATAATTAGTCCACATGTTTCTTTATACTCTTACATGAAGTTACAGTCCTGAATATACTGAAGTATTTTCACTTTTTGTTTTGCAACTGCTCCTTTCTACACAAGTAGCCTGCAAGCACAATTAGAACAGATTAATTCTTCTGCTATAATGACGCTGATCAGTTTTCAGGTGTAGATTTCATCTGTTAGCAACAACTAATACCAGTATTCAAGTTCCTAGCTCTGGTACTTTGAATTACATGTTTTGATAGTCAGAAATAGGTAATACTAGGGAGCCATTAAATAGTCAGTGAAGAAAGTTGTCCTAGAGCAGAAAAACTTCAACTACCTAATGGGATACTGTTTATAAGAGGAACTAGACTTGGAAATGACAAAAAGGCAACAGAAAGAAGTTGCCACATGGGAAATTGTGGTTTGCTTTAATGAAAACTTTACCAAGAGGATGGTCATAGCTTCTGAAAGATGTAGAAATTCATTCCTTGGAGATATTTAAAATTTAACCAGGACAAGACCCTGAGCAACCTGATTTAGCAGGTCCTGCTTTAAGTAAGAGTTGAAAGGTGGGACTAAAAGACTTCCAGAGGTCTCTTCAAACGTAAATTACTCTCATCGTGGAACTCTGAAGTCTACTACCTGAAACAGCCTGGAGCAGAGTAATGTCTTCATGCCTCAGTGTTAATAGCAATTTAGTGAATGAACTTGCCATCCCAGTTTTACAAGGATCTACGTTAGTGGTGCTCTGGTCTTGATTTTTGCTCTTCAGTGATTGCTCATCTCCCTTTCTCTACTCAGCTCTCCCTTGTGGTTCCTGGCTGGGCATTACCACACATTCTAGTTGTGGAAATCCAGGCTTTTCTGTGCTGTTGGCAGACTGAAACTGCATTACTTACATTTTGATTGACAGTCTTCTTGTGGCTTTGATGGTTGAAGTTCCTTCCCTTGGAAGGACCTTGGGCCACAATGAGAAACAGCAGTCTCTATCTAGATGAAGGACTGGCATGCTGCATTGCACACATCCCATATTCCTGCCCATTTCCTTAGTACTAGAGTAAGAAACCTTGTAGGAGAGATTTACAGTATCTTAAGTAGCTGTTTCTCAATTTTATTGCAGGTTTTGGAGAAGGTGGATGTAGAGCAGAAAATGAGCATTCGATTTCTTCACTGATGGATGGAGAGCCTATTCCTTTCTACTCCGACTATGTAATGAATAGAACTTCATTTTCTCCTTAGCACCATACCCCAGAGCGTTGCTACTGGTGCAAATACAACACATCTCCAATCCCTCCCTGATTTGTTCTACCAATGTGAACATTCCTTGTGCATCAGGAACAAAGGGAAATGGCTGCCATGCAACTTGGAAAAGGAGTTTTTTTAAATGTTTTCCATCCTGGGTTTTTTGCCCTTTCTCTTGTCTCCTTCTGCACTACTGTTTCAGTAAAAATGTCTCTCCTTATGCACTACTGTTTAATCTACAAACTGATTCTTCTGAGCTCTGAATCTGAGAATGGAAAAACGGGAACATGCCACAGAAGTGCCCTCTGAACCATTTTGGAGACAAGCATCTACTCAAATACTAGGTGCATTGATAATGATTCACTTTTGCCACATTACAGCTGCCTTTTCTTTCTTAAATTTTTTTGCCCCTTTTCTATTTGGCTCTTTACATGCAGATTTATTTCTTCACTGCTTCTAAATCTGCCTTTTACTTGAGAACTCAATTTCTATGGCTTCATTGTACAACTAGCGCAAATGCATGATGATAGCTTAGAGTACTTTAAAGTACTGTGAATAGATTTTGTTCTTTGTGGAACGAATTCACAGGGACAATAGGAGAATCTGTGGTGGGGACAGGCTGTGGTGTTCTCAAAAGGAATAGGAATTCTGCACTGAGTCACTTAAACTGTTCAAGTAGCAGAGGCAGAAACTTGTTTCTTTCCTTTGTGTACTTTGCAGGCTTGCTAGCCAGTGGACCATGAAGTGTCCTCTCCAGATTGTTTTTGTCTAGGATCCTCCCTCTCATCAGGGTGGTTTTGCTTCCATAAGTGTAAATCTGTTTACCAGTGTACAAAATGCAAGAAAACCAGTCATGCCAAAATCCGAATTTGTAGCTCGGTAACTGCCCCCTGGTAATAGTGTCATGAAACATGGAATCATGAAACTTATTTCGTGGGTTTTTTCCCAATTCTAGTGGCCTTCATAGTGAGTAATTATCTTTTCCAGTATGAAAGTCCTGGTCTGTTATATTTGTTTTGAGGGTGGTAGCTGTATTTAAGAAAGCTCTGGCATAAGAATACCATTTGGGAAAGTTCATATTATCCCAGATAGTTCAGAATGTATTTCTATAAAAATCTCTTTGCAAGTGTAAGATGATGAGTACTCTTAATATAATGCCGGAAAATTCAAGAGATCAAATTTCTTGAAGGTTCAGTAGTAATGATTTTCTGTGGCTAGACTGACAAATGATCTCGTGTAGTTCAGCTGGAGCATTCCACAATCTGGGAGATCCTTCCGATAAAACCAAAAAACCCTGGGAGCTTCTTGATTGAAGAATCGGTGTTGTAACTGCTTCTCTGTCGTGTGTTAACATTTCTATAAATACTTACCAGTCTGAAGCTACTCTCAAATGTGCATTTCCTTTTTTCTCAGTTCCTTTATAATCATCACTTTTGTTGACGAATAACACACAAATCCCTAAAGGATTTTTGATTTGTTTTAAATGAAGGAATTCAAAAGTAAAATGGTGCACTTCATAGTTTTGCAGAGTGCAGTATAGTTCCAGAAAGAAATTTAAATTACAAACCTCTACTTTGTCTGAGAAAGAAAACACTATAGTTTTATAACCACCTCCTGTAAAATAGGAATGTAACAGTGCTAATGGATTGAGAAGTAAAAAGTGCTTGTAGGTTTTGTGATTTGCTTAAAAGTAGGTGTTGCTCTCCTCTGGCTCTATAATTATAGTCTACAGTTGTGCCTTATTGTCCCAGTGAGACTGGATATTGTATTTATCAATCCATAAATAAACCTTCCACTGTATAAACAAAAACCAAAACCAAACCAACCCCCAACTGTTCCTGTATGGTAATCAACTAGCCTTTAATTACTGGAAAAGGTAACTACCAGTAAGAATGGTGCTAGCAGGCCTTACAGATCAGGTCCTTATAACTGAGCTTGTTTTCAGAGTATTGATAAACCTTTATTCTGCTGGCAGAAAGCAGTGCAAAACATGAGCTCCAGCAGAGGACACATAATTCTGCACTATGGATCCTGTAACAACATGAGCTTTACACCTTTCCATGATTCCCAGTTAGGCTTTTGATTTGGCTTATTTTTTCCCCTCCCCACAGTGTTGTAGCACTGTTCTAATTAAAGGGTATGTAATACCAGGGCTGGTTTGTGACATCTGTTCTTACAACCTCCCCCCTCAGATGTCAGATATTTTTGCTAATGTGCTTGAAGGTGAACACAAATGGTCTAACAGATGCACTGCAAAAGAAACCCCCAAAACACAATCAATCAACAATTAACCTTTCTGCAAGAAACGAAAAGTGTACCCCAGCTATCAGAATCTAACTTTGCCATTAGAAGAATAAATCACATGTAAGCAACTATCTTACTCAATATTCTTAAATCTATATATGTAACCTCTAGTTTAAAAGGAGGTAGACAGTAAGAGGAGTTTTAGAGACCTGAGATCTTAAATTTGTGAAATTTAAAATTGTTCAAAACTAAGCTGTACAGATACAAGCAAATTTCCACAAAAGTAGTATTTTTAGTGTACCTGGTTGCTTATATAGAAGTATTTAAATTGTCTTGAGAACAAAGGTCATCTTGAAGGTGAACGTATGGAAGAGGATAAGGTTGTCAGCTCAGAGGCAGAGCTACTTAATATTTCACCTTTTGTCTTTTGAGAAAGTAGTATAAGGGATAGGATTTTATATACAGATGAACCATTCTTCAGTCTACTGAGACATAAAAAGTCTGCTTTCAAATCTGCAGCCATGAGCTTATGTTCAGACCGTCTGGAGGTTTGACTGCAGAAGTATGTGGTTGCAACCGGTTACCAGAGTATTGTGAGACTGTAGAAAGCAGAAATAGGTTTGATATCGAATCAATACTGAAACATGGCAAAAGAGTTTGCTTAAATACCTGTAGGGTCTTTAGCTTGGCAACAACTGGGCAAAAGAAAATCCAAATACAGGATTTGACTCTAGAAGAGCAGGAGTAAAAATGATGTTAGTTTCTGTAACTTTACAATGGAACACAGAAGTCTGCTTTTGGTTGTTTGAAACTACAGCTTTGGTTGTAAATAGAATGTGGGTATAATATTTAAGTTGGCAGAAGTGCTTAATTTCAGTCTGCTCTGAAACATGACACGGTAGCAAAGCTTGTCTTAAATGTTTAACACGTGTTAAGATTTCGAGTGAAATGGCTTGTAGTAATCTGTGATGAATCACGGTGAGACGGGGGTGTTTCTCCAGAGTTTTCTCAATGGGTACGCACTCCTCTTCACACTCTTCAATACATCCACCCGTCAGCTTCAAGTGCAAAATTACAGCTCATAAAAAAAAATCAAATTATTTTTGCGGATGACACAAACGCGGCAGAATGACTGAAGGCCGCCTTGCGGGGAAACCGCGATGCTCGGGTAGCTGAGCAGGTGCTGCAGGGCGGCTGCCCCGGGACCCGCGTCCCTCCGCGTCCCTCCGGGTCCCTGCGGCCCTTCCCTGCCGGCCCGGGCGCTGTGAGCGGGGCTCTTCCAGCCGCTCCCCGGCCGCCCTTCCGGAGCGGCCCCTTTAAATCCCGCTGGAGGTCACCGCAGGACTCCCCGCGGGCGCGTCCCGCTCGCGCCGCTCGAGCCAATCCCGTGCCCGTGCCCTCCCCGGGGCCAATCAGAGAGGGAAGCCTTGGAGGCGGGAGGCCTCCCTCCGTGACGGACGGTGCGGCCGGCCAATCACCGCCAAAACCGGACGGCTGATGCGTAGGCACGGCACCCAATAGGCTCGCGGCCGAGTGGGCGGGCCCGGGCGCAGCGGGCCTCCGCCGGGCGGCCGGGGGAAGGAGGGGAAGATGGCGGAGTGAGGGGCGGAGGAGGCGGAGGGGCCGGGCCGCCCGCGGCCCCGCGGCCTCGGCCGCGCTCAGGTGAGTGCAGCGGGAGCGGCGGCCGCGTGCAGCCGGAGCCCGGTGCTGGATTCCTGATCGGCTGGGACCGGGCGCCCGCGCACCCACCGCCCCGTCCCGCCCCGTGGTTGGGCTGGGCCCGGGCTCGTTCCCGCGGCGCCGGGCCGGAGCGCTGGGAGCGGCTGGCTGCCCTCGCCGCGCCGACCCCGGGCGAGGAGCGGGACGGTGACCGCGTGGGGACGGAGCGGCGCCGCAGCCGGAACCGGGCCGGTCCGAGCCGCCCGCCGCCCTGCAAAGTCCGAGTAACTTGGGAGCTGGGGACGAGGGTATGCCGCAGCTCCGGCCCGGGCTGCAGCAGATGGCCGAGCGGGAGAGGCCGGGCACAGCTGCGGCTGGCGGCGGCGTGCGGAAGGGAAGCCGAAATGCGGTTTCGCATCTCTGGCTGCAAATACAGCGCTGAATACAGCTACGCTGCTGTTAGCGTCATTATTCATGCGATCGGTGTGCTCAATGAATTCTGCTCATCTGAATGGTTATATCTTTTTATGATGTCTGTAGTGCTGGCACAGGGGTGCACAAAGGGGTTGGCTTCCGCATTGTTTGACAAAACCGGAAGGTACAAATAATCTACCCTGCAAAACAAGTTCTATGGAAAGTGGAGAGATTATAGTGGAGTTTGGTTTAGCCTTATAAATTCATGTGATTTTTGATAATAGGGTAAAAAAGAATTTAACGCACCATGAAACATGTGAAACGATTGCTAAACCCACTCTCTCTTCTTTCCAGGTTACTACCACGCAGGTCAGGTATGCCCTGAATTCTTCAAAATTGTCGGTACTAGAGAGTGACACTTAGTTTAAATTTGAAGAAGGGGAAGAAGCGGGGGGAGGAATCAACACTTCATAGTGAAAGCAAAAGAATTAGTGTCACTAGCATGAGATTCCTTGTGTTCTATATTTGATAGCAGTTCTTTAAATCTCGACTTTGTCATAGAATTGTGACTGCATTTTCAGTCTGCATGTCAGGAAAAAGAAAAAAGTTGAAGTGGTTAAATGAGAAGTACAGCTTTAGATCTTGTGGAGACATGGTGTGTCAGCACACATGACCCAGTAATGAAGTAGTTGTTTGTAACTGGTGAAATAACTCAAAAGACATATAGGCATGTCTGTCACAATTAGTTCTGAAGGCAGTAGGTACTTATAAGAGAAATTTCTAAGGAGCATTTTACCGATTTTTGTGTGCTACATTACTCTTGTAGTAACGGTAACAGCTTAGGAGCAATGTAACATTAAGGCGCAGTATGCTGGCACTGATGAATATTCCTACTTACAGATGTCTGTGTATGAGTTGTTAAAATATGCCAGGGGATTTATCTCTGGCGTACTGCATATAAAGATAATTCTGCTTTATGCTGTCGTTAAAGGAATAATAAGTAATCAGCTTGCTTTCATGTGAAGTTGTACACTACTTTAGCAGTAAGAAATTCATTTGGATTAATATTTATTCTTCATTGCTTTCAATGCACAAGAGCTGTGAGAAGTAGTGTCTTCAAAAAATAAAATCAGAATTTCCTGTTGCCCTAGTATATGTCAAATCAACATTCATTGCTTTACAATCATGCCCACAGTGCTGTGAGTCTTCAGTGTGAAAATTTGCATGAACAGGCTATGTGTCTTGTGAGGGTCACCTCTTATTCAGGGGTGTCAAAAGTCATGGGCCAGCCAAGGCTAAAAAGTGCCAACTGAGTTTGTGAAGAGTCTGGAGTATCACTTGAATGCCTCCTACGTTCATTCTTAAAAACTAGAAAAAGGGCAGAGTTTAAGCCAGTCTTGACATGCCAGAGGTTGTGTGAATGCCAGAAGCAAGGCCTACACAGTCTTCAGAGGATTGAAAAAAAGAGGAGGATTTTTCTAAAATAGAATGTGGAAGAAGGGTTGTTCCTTTGCCTGAACAGTATTCTTAGAGCACATTCCTACAGTGTGTGTATCACAGAGTTGAAAGCTCATCTTTAAACAGTCTTCCCTGTTTTCTCTGCTGCAATAGGACATACTGTTACAACGTTGTACCAACAGTGTAGTAGATGTGCATTGGAAACCTGGTAAAAGAGAGAAGGGGTTTTATTTAAAAATACAGAATAAAACAAAAAATTCAGGCAGATTGTGTGAAGTGCCCGAGATGTCTCTACAGCAGCCATGTGCCATAGCAGGGTGCTGTGGATCCAACAGTCTGGCAGTCTCTGTTGACAAGGGACATCAGCTGACAGCTCCTTACTGTCTTCCTAGGCTGGCAGCCATTCTAGGCTTCAGATATGCCTTTGTGTACCCTTCTGGAGGTGACATTGGCCTGTGTCTGTACATTGTCCTGATTGTGTGGATAATCAGTGTTCTTTGTCTCCAGATCTGGGTGTCTTCTGAAGTGGCAGGGGGATGTGACCTGCTAACCTGCATGCTGCTAACATAAGCCCCTTAAGAGCCCAGTTCCTGCTCAGTGTTCCATTTGATGCCTCCACACTCAGGCACTCCCTTTCTTTCTCCAGTCATACCAGTCTTACACTTTCTCATACAAGTTCTTGCCCTTGCCATGTAGCCTGGATTCACATGCAGTTTCAAAGTTGCCTAGAAAGCAAAAAGAGCATGAAGGCTGCTAACTCTTTGCAGGACTGTAAGCTATTTTCTATTGTATTTTGTGTTTGTAATTTAATCTCTTGTCATTGTTCACTTTCCTGGTTAAATTTGGCAGTTTTTAAGCCATAGGAAAAACCTTAGTGGACTTATGATGTGTAGGGCTAATTTTGCTTTTCATATTTCCATAGGTCTCCACTATACTTAACTTCCAATTTTTTGTGTTTTGGTCTTTCTATATAAATCTGTTTCTAGATCTTTTCTTCCTCAATTCCTCATACTTCTCAAGCTCTCAGCAAGAGAAGAGGAGTCCTTTTAACCTTCTGAGTCCTTTTAATTCTGCTTATCTGGAGCATTTGCATCTGTGTAAGAGGCAAAGATAGTATTTTGGAAAAACAGATTTGATGGATCGGAGTTTTTGTTGGACCTTAAACCAGAGTGCAGGGGGTTGAGTGAAAGTTGGTTGTATAGCTGTATGGTATTATTTTAGTATAGTCTCCAATTCCAGTGGGCTGATTATGTCAGAACGCTGAATTTTTGGGGTTATTTTCTGCCCCACTGGTGAATTAGTAATGCGGTATGTTAATATATATGAGAAGACAAATATTGCAATTTTGCTGGTAAATTTATTTGTGAGATATTTCTTCATCTCTTCTTGGCTTTGGAATTCCTGAAGTTAGCAAACTTCTTGCATACAGGCACCCGTCTGTATGTGAGATTTAAAGGTCATGGAAACCAATCTTTATTTATGGTAGAGCAAAAAAAAAAAAGGGGCAATAGGTCAAAACGTAATAAAAATAGTATTTTCTGAATTTTTAATGAAGGAGTCATGCAGGCAATGTTGAGCTTTCTCAGTTATGTCTTGCTACAGATCAACTGATTGTGTGTTCAGTAAGGTATGAAGCAAGAACAATAGTATTTTTTTCTTTGTAATGTCCACCAGCTTTTATGGGAAGAGTTGACAGTGTCACCATCAGTCTCAGTGCCTGCTAATTTTCAATAACCTTGATGTATATCCAGTTGCATTTGCAAGTTCTATTGGACTACTGTGAACCCTATGCTCATGCAGATGATGAAAGTCAGCTAGAAGGTGTATCAAGCAGAATAATTAAAAACTGGGGCATTCAATGTCAGTGAACTTGTTAAAATAAAAAAAAAAAAACTAGGTTAAAGCTAACAGAATTTCAGTGTTGGATGAACCATTCCTTTTCTGGAGTTGCTTTAAGTGTCACCAGCTGCTTTCTTATTTTAATAAGGCTTACTTTAGTGTTTAGTTTACTTAGTTCATAGTTTCAGAATAAGAGAAAAAAACACACAGCTTTTCAAAGATTGGATTTGTTTCTATTATGACAGGGCAGTTTGGGAGAGCTCCTGGTAACTGTTCCTCTTCAAATTAATTCTTTCTTGAAGCATTTGCTGTTGGTTCCTTAGTCTCTCAAACTCACATAGTGCTTGGCTGGTTCTTGAGGGAGAATTTCAGTAGGAAGGGCCAGAACTAAAAACATGAGAACAGAGTAACTACCCTGAAACAGGGATTGTCTGATGGCTGGGGATTTTCTGAAGGTCCAGGTGTGTGGTGCTTGTAGAAATGCTGTGTTGTGCAGGAGTGTGGAGGCTAGTAATACTTTGCTGAGGATACTGGGAATTTTGAATAATGTAAGTTCTGTGTGATGAGATAATTCTGCTTATAGCAATCCATTATTCTTCCAGTTAGGTTGTCAGCTCGGCATCCTCACTACAGTAGTTTGTTACTAATGTGAAGGCGTTTCTTGCCTTACTGGAGACTGAAAATGTGTCCATCTCAGTTCCTGTGAAATGGAGTTGTCTGCCTGCTCTTAGTTCAAGTTTGTGTGTCCTGGGTCTTCCATACTTGGGCCCAATTCTCTTGATTTAAACTAAAGGAGGGGGGTGCATCTGATAATTTGAAAAATAACATTAGCATGTTTTATGCACAAAGTCTAAAAATAATAACTGGTTCATGGAAGGTGCAGCTAATGTTCTGTGTCTTGTGCAGATAATCATGTATTATCTGAGTGGCTTTCTATATGCAAATTTAATTTAGTTTATTAATCTCTTTCTCTCTAAGCTCACTGAAGAGGATGTGGAATGATCAAAAATAATGGTGAGTACAATTGTGAGGTTATTTAGGTACTAAAGGTACTTAACTATAAGGTACTAAACTTGTCTAGTTTGTTGGCTGGTTTAGTTCCCTTTTCCCTGACCAAAGAAATCTGTCATTGAGATTTTAATTTTTTGTAGCATTCTTTCAGAGAATTGAAATGTTGCCACAGTGTCAGCTTTCAGCTTAGGCTTCACCTTAAAGAAACATTGATTTGACTTTTATATATTGTAACAAGAATAAATACTTTGAAAGCTATAAATTTTCTGTCCTGTGATGTCATTTGCTCTGCTAAAAGTCACTAATTGTGTCATTGTATGAACTTGGAATAGTTATCTTAAAAGTGTTATTTGTTAAATTATAGGATTTATAAATAAATTATAAATAAATTTATAAATGTTATAAATTATAACCAAGTGTAAATTATCAAAGAGAAAAAAGTGCATTCCAAATTTCTAAGGATTACAATAAACTTTGGTCATTTTGATTTATTTTTTTCCAGTGAATGAAATAAAGATGTTCTGGTAGTTAAGGTGTGTAACAATGGGCTATATTCTCTTCTCAGCTCTGTCACAAACTTTTGGCATGTTTTATTGCAGCTCTCCATGTCTGTTTTTCCACATCTTCATAAGCATAAGACTTTCCCAACAGTCTCAGCGTGGATGGTCAGCCTAATGATCAACTGAAATACTTGAGTGACTCAAGAGAGATACTGATACTATACTGAAACATGTACTATATTTCCATTTTCGTGGTCCACTCACTGCTTCTAACATAGGAGCTGAAAATTGTCACAGAAAAACTATGTCTGAACTTGATCAACCAAATGGTTAAGGTAATTAAAATAAGATAAATACAGACAGGGAAAAGAGAAGATGAGGATAGTCATACTCATGTTGTTGTATGTGAGAAAGTTTTTTTTTTTTTTAATTTTTTTTTTCCTTTGTTTCTGTTTCACATGTCTTACTTTAGTGCAGGAGAAAGGTAATAAACATTTCTGGCACTAGCTATGTAGGAGTGCACCTTCCAAGTTAATGCCAAAAAATCATGTCTTAACAGCTTCTGTGAGTAGGTAGTACCAGGTGAGTGTCACTGATGCAAGGCCAGCAGATCAGTGACGAGTTACTGAAATTTGTCTATGCTGTGGATAAGTGGGGAGAAATGAGTAAAAGTAAGAACCTAATGTATATGCTCTTACAACTGTCCTAAATGCTGTTTTCGTCTACAGCACTGACAGTTTCATGACTGGTTAGGTGGTAGCTCATAATGTCTATTTGAGCTGTGACCTGCTAGAGCAGAATATACTCTCTCTGCCATGTGCATTCTGGTGCTGCCTTGTCGTTGTCATGCTCTGTGTTGGAGACACAGTTGAAGCCCCACAGCTCAGTAACAGTGGTATATTTTCAGATGCATCATTTCTGAGTAAGTGTATAGTTCAGCATTTCTGAAGTATTTCCTTAGCCAGCTTGTGGGCATCTAAAGTTAGATGTAAAATCTTACAGACCAAGGGATTATTGCAGTTTGTGAAACCAGATAATTTTAGCCATTAGAGTAAGGCTTTTAAAGCAGTGAACTGGTGGACATTTTAATGTTGAATGTATTTTATTCTGATTCCTAAACTACCTTTCCTGTTTTTTTAATTTGAGATTCCAGATCCTCTCCTGACATTCAAGAAGGTGGTCCTGTTACTTGCCCAAAGGTTATAAGATGTGGATGTTTCCCTTCTAGCAAGCAAAACCTGTCCTTCACTTCCATGGAGCTGAATTAACAAAAATCTGTCCACTTCCTGTTTGAGCTGTCTCACCAAACATTGGATTCTCCAGATGACTGCCCACACAGAAGTACCCCACTGTTTTATTGAGACTCAGAAGCAGAGTAACAGCAATCAGCATTTGTTTCCCTGAAAAAAATGTCTTCTGTGCCAGCTCTTCATTCAGCTCTCTATATTCTGTTTTAAAATGAGAAATACTTTGTAATCAGATGCAAGTGGAAGCTGGTGTTTTTCAGTGATACTTCCTTCTTAATTTCAGGAAGGTTAAGTACTTCTCTGTGTCAAATTGGAATTCCTAGCAGATAAAATCTCTGCATGCATTGTTGTGTCAGACTGACTTGACACATGTGAAAAGTTGCAGCAAGAAAACCAGAACATTTTCTGCTCTGACATAAGGAAGAGACTTACCAAACAACTGGAGACATCTCGTATAGGTGTTTCTAGTCCAGGTTCTAGTCCAGGCTTGACTTTGTAGATAGGTGTCAACTCACATAAAGCAGCTAATGCTCAAGAACAAATGCAGAATCACCTTGTCTATACTGTGCATCCCATTCTGTGATCAAAATGTATATTTGCATGTGTGAACCTGTGTAAGTGCAGGATATGAAGAGCTTTCACCTGAAGAAGAAATTACTCTGCACCATTTCGTTTTTAGCAAAGAAAAAGGAAGCTTTGAAGGCCTCTGGGGTAACAGGATAATGACTAGGTTTGCATTAAATCATTCCCTTCCTCTGGCTTTTTATGAGTCCTTAGCATCAAAAAGAACAAAACCATTCTACAGTAGAAGAGATGGGTGGAACATCTTTCTTTATTATAGAAATTAACTTCTGATGGGATGGAAGAGACCAGAGCTGTAAAGTTGCAGTTTATCCACCTGGCATCCTCACCACAATTTCACCTTTTCCTGCTGCTGATGGAGTCAGTTTTTGATTCTTTCATGACTGAGAACTGAGAGGACCCATATGTTTCCATCATCTAGGTAGAAATAGGCCCAAGAGAATGGAATGTTAGCCACGTAAGAGGGGTGAGTTGAGAGCAGAAATAGAAATGATAGGAATACTAAAGGACTTCTGGTACAGTCCTTTTTCTGGCTCTTCTTATTCCTTCCCAAACTAAGGCACAATCTAGTTGTTATTGTTTACACAAAATTCTTTGTCTACATAATTTGTGATTATATAGGATGTTTTCTGTCATTTTGAGATGGGAGCATATATTGTTTGCACGCTCCCTGCTGTGGGATTATATGTAACTAGTAAGATTTTTGGCAAAAAAACTACAGAACTGGGATATGTATTATATTCCACCTCAAATCTGAAACTCTTCATAGCGCACCTTATTCCAAGCTTGTGATTTAGAAAACGTGACTTGCTAGCTTAAAATGTGGGAGATACTAAAATGGTTGGGGAGGTGTTTTAGATTTCTTGTTTTGTTCTGTTCTTCCGTTTAGAAAACTTCTGGAGAGAGCCAGACAGCCTGAAAATGGCTGAAAAAGCAAACAGTTGAAATCCTTCTTAAATCTTAGTGATAGATTGCCAGAGCAGCATTCTGATATCTAAACTGTGGTGACATTTTATGGGACCAAGTTCCATAGCAGAGTGAGGACAAGTGTTGATCCTAATCCTCACAGTGATGTCTGTGTTTAGACCTGTTTCATAACAATAAGATTTAATGACAGCTTTACCCATTTTTGTTTCCATGAAGCAAAGGGCAGACATGTAAGCTAAAGAGTGGTGGGTGGGATGCTGCCTATCGAAATAATGCCAACTGTAGTGAGCAGAGAGGTGCTCTAAAATTCTGTGTAACATTGTGGTGAGCTGTGTGATAAGAGTTAACTTTGATCTTGATGAGGCAACTGCCAGCTTAGCCTGACTTGTTTTAAGAACTTAGGATTTCTTTGCTGAATATGGTCTGAACTTTCTGGCATTGGAGGCAACTAGAAAAGCACATTTCCTTTTAGAGCCTTCTTATGTTGAAGCCAATAGGATTTAATAGAGATGTCTGTAGAAGCAGGATCCATCTCTAAGTGATGGAAAATACTGCCAATATCATAGGATTACATGTGGTTGGGAAGTATGTGGTATAAGAAATGTCTGATTTTAGATCTGGGAATTTTCTTCCTTCTGCCCATACTTACCCTTCTCACGTTAGAGCTAGCAGTTGTTTCCTGCATAGCTTGATGACCTGGGGGACAGGAGGTATTTTTGTTTTCTGTGGACATGTACAAAAATTATGAATTTGTCTGACTAGAAAGCAGATAATTTAAACTCTTTAATTTCTTTTTCTATAGGAATAATACTTAATATTTTCTAACCCTGCATTGTAACAAAAAAGTAGAATTACTGGTTTTTTTCCTGACTTCTCTTCATGACGATGTAGCAGCATTAGTTTCCAAGTTTAATTTTAGAATATAAGGATTTTATTAGGTTAAGGATGTGGGGCTTTCACAGACATAATACTCCAACAGTGCGTGCCCAGAAGACCCCCATTGCTGTACCTTCCTGGCCAGCACCATTAAAAACTGCTGTGTTAGGAAATAGTGCTTCATCTGACTTACTTTTTCTTGCTCCACTTTTTCTTTATGTTGGTTGGAAATCTTCCCATGAGAAAGATTAAAAAAACAAGGGGCATGTGCAATAGATCATATATATATATATACATATATATATTTTAATACTTGTGGACAAAATGATGTTACAAGTTGTTTGAAAACAACAAAATCACCAATGTCTTCCATTTTGAGATGTGTATAGTTCCATAAGCATTAGTGCTTTGTAGCAAACTGTAGTGCCATGTTAGGATCAGTGCATGAGCCTAGTAGTATTTTTACAATTTCAGAGTGACAAATTTATTAGTAAACAGTGATGATAATGTAATTAACACTAGAAAGGATACAATAGAAACGTCACAAACATGGTCTAAACATGCAGTATCCTCCCTTTGACAAGGCAATGCTATCCTTAGAAATGGAACTCATTCACTTAATGGGCTTCATAGAATCATAGTTGACTTTTTGATATTTGTCTGTCTGTCCAACTGCAATAGTGAGCTAGAGTATGCGAGCATCCATAATTCTCATCTCTATCAGTAGCATTCTTTTCTTTTTAATCTTTGTTGGTGTTTTCTTCCATTTTCAATTTTATTGAACCATTTATTACCCATACAGTGATATACTCAGAAAAGTATGAATATGCTAAGGAGTTTGTGTGCATTCTGTACACATCTCTGTTACCTTCAGATCATTTACAAAGGCTGTTAAATAATATTTTTTTTTCAGATCTGACTATATGATTATTATAGCTAGCAAAACATTATCCTCATTGTGTGATAAGTTAATAGTTGCAAAATGTGATGTTCTAATTATGCGTAGAAGACTTTTATACATTATTGCAGGAATGGGGAACCTTTTTTGGCTGAAGTCCTATTGAATCTTGTAATAACTTCGGTGGATCCTGCATTTACATACATCTTAATGAGAGAGAATAAGGTCAAAGGCTGTTGAAAAACAATGTTGCAGACTGTATCTGGAGCAGGCTGTCTCTAGCCAATGGATCAGGGATTCCCCACCCCTGTATTATTGAGAATTCAGTATCTTGTATTTTAGGTAACTTCCAGTTTTGCTTTCCAGCTCAAAGCTCAATTTTAATGATTTCTGTCTCTCCCTCTGATTTTTTCAGAAGGAAAGTTTAGACCAGGGAAGTCAAAATGATTTAGCATTCAATGGGCAGCTTGGACTGGTCAAATAGGAGACTGGTATGATTCTTGAGATGTGCATTGCTCTGTGGATGGCATCCTCTGATTTTCTAGGAATAAGTCTTTTATTTGGTGCCAGTGCTGCTCTTCACCCATTTCTCTCTTTTACAAGAACAAAATTCTCTTTCAGCTTAGAGAGGATACTGCATATTTTTTTCCTGAGACCTGCCTGTAAATGGCCATTAGGGGGAGGGAGGGAATGGGTAGCTTGGTTTTATAATTTTGGTACAATATATCTTTAAATTAATTAATCAAGAAGCATGTACTTCTGTGCAATGACAGTAATCCAGGCAGAGTTAATGTATGTAACAGGGAAAAAAGACCCCAACAAAACCAACCAAACAACCCTCTGCATCTAATAAATTTCTGAAAAAATTGGACAGGTGGGCCATTTACAGCAGAGCTCTGGGGGACCTGTGCTAAGAGTCAGGTTCGATTCTAAAATGGATGTAGCTGTACCATTGAATAAAGTAGTTTAGTGCTTGGGAGAATCAATTGAAAAATACCTCTGAAACTGGAATGCAAAATAGCACAGTATGTAGGGGGAAGAATCCCTGATGCAAACAAAGCCATAAGATGATTTAATAAGAAAATAGAACTTAGTAGCAATAACTGTTTTGCATGTGATAGTAAATAACTTGCATTAGCAAGACTGTACAGTAGGGTAAGTGGGTAATAACCAAATAAGTTTGTGGCGCTCTGTGCTGCAGGGAGTTGTGTGAAGAGTCTTCCTGAGAAGAAGAGTGAATTCTTCTTATGTTCCTCTCATTGGAGGGAATTTGGCACTTGAATTCTAAGTTAATGAACTTGAGATACATATATATATATATAAAAAGAAAAATTAGTTTTGCCACATGTCTGAAGCACTGTCAGTAAGTGCTGGGGGAAGGGCAGACAGTTCTTTTTGAAAGGATAGCTGAAGTTTCTCTGTATTTTTTTGCTTTTTTGTAGTCTAGCACTTGCTCTGCTTCTCTGGAAACTAAACCTTTCCAAATACTGTACTGTGAAGAGAACCTGATTCTGAAGTTAGAAGCTTTTGTTGTGGGAAGTACTTCTGTTTCTTTTATAAAGACCAATCTGAAATAGTCTTTAAATAAATAAAAAGAGCACTTGACACTCAAAACATTTCTATTTGCCAAGCACAACTGTAGAATTCTAAAAATGTTGTAGCAGAAAATAATTTCAACTTTGCTAAACACTTTTTCAAACCTTAATTGATTTCAGTTGATGTGTGAAGTTTTGCAGAGGAAAGTACTGTGAAGCTGCTGGTAACACAAAGCGTTATTGATCTACACCTGTAGATTTGCACCAAACAAATTATTTGCTATCAAAGGGTTGCATAAAAGAGCCACAGGAGTTCTAAAATGTTCCTAGTTGACACTTTTGAGTGTACATACCTAGTCTACAGACGTAGATAGTAATGTATTCTGAATTACTTCATCAGAGGTTTAGATCAATGTGGCTGGATTTCTTCTTGAAAGCTGAAGTAATTTAGACTGTGACTTACAGCTTAATGGAAGCTTCTTGTGTTTTTAAAGCATGAAGGATGCTTTAAATAAAGGATGAAGGACTTTGGCTCTTTATAAATTAATAATGGAATTCTGAGGGCTGTGACCATTTTTACAATATAAAGTAACAGGATAAGCAAGAGGATGTCTAAATTAAATGTTGGCTAATATGTAATATGCATATAAAAAGCTAATTGATCTGAAAGGTTGTAATCAGCTTTAATTCCAACTATTGACTTTTTGATAAAATTGGAAGCTGGCCATTGGGGACCTTAATTTGATTGTGCTCTGATTACATTAGAGAAATTATAAATTTACCTTGGTCTGTGGTCAGCAAGTAAATTTACATAATAATGAAATAATAATGAAAACAAAGTCATGTTCAGAAGTATGAACTTTGTGGCTGAACCAAATTCTTCAAGGGTATGTCCATTCAGAAAATGGGGGGAGGAAATAAAGACTGATGTAGCCAAGGGCAAGCTATCTTCATATACATCCCAGTTTAGGCTTTTTATAATGATCTGAATTCTGTGGGCTACCAGACAAGAAATTACTATTCACAGCAACAAAAGGAATCCCTTTGCCTTTCAGCTCTTGTACTATGGCATGACTTTTGCTTCAAACTCCTTGATTTAACAGCTTCTAAAGCTAAGTGGAAGTGTTAGATGCTACCACATTTGGTGTGCGATATCAAAAGCGTAATGACCAGCATCAACTTCAGTACTAAACTCAGATGATACAAATATATGCTGTTTGTATATGCAGTAGTGCTGCTGCAGAAGGTCTAGCCAGTATGTGTGCTGGGAAGTGCACCTTCAGGAATTGTACCTTCTGAAACTGAGGGTAATTGTCAAATTTAGGAGAAAAAAAAGTCTTGCAAAGACTTCTTGATAATGAGTGAGAAGAAATTTTACTGAGTTAAGGACACTGACACTTTACACAAGGATTACATTGTCAAGAGCTGCCTGTTTGGATTTTTGGGGCAGAAAAGGAAAAAAATGCTGAAGACAGATAGAACAATTTTTGATGTATAACAAATCTTGGAAATTGGTGCTTATTGCATCCTTAAGAAACTGGCTGGTCTTCCTCCAAAACTAATAATCCTGCTTGCTAGTCAGATACAGCTCCAGAATGGCAGTTCAGGTTAGATTTCACTGGATTTCTTTTATTGAATGATCCAGCATTTTGCCCCTGTAGCACTTTGGCACACAAAAACCAATAGTTGAACCAGGGTGTCTTGTTTAACAGTGCAGAACACTACCCATGGATTCTTATGTCTGTTCCCTTTCAGTCTCTACACTTCCTCCTGCGTTTTAGAGAAAGTGTCAGTGTTCATGACGTCAGCAGAGCGTGTTTCTGTCTCTGAGCCTTTGTACTGGGTTATAATATAGACAGATTTCCAAGACTTTACCCCATCAAAAATTGAAGATAGAAGGTGACTTACTGTTCAGTATGTCCTGTGTTAATCCTTGTCTGCTTCTCTCCACTTCCCCTCCAAGTGAGCATGTTTGCGGGTCAGATAAAAGGCAGGTAATTTGTAATGCCTTAGGAATGAAGAATGGCATGGAGAAACTGAGGGAAAGCAGCACAGGCCCACAAACCAAATCTTAGAGCTAGTATTCTAATTATGCATGATTCAAAATGTCTAGTGTAATGTAGTTATTACCAGTAAATTGAGATATGCATTTATACATAATGAAGCAATAGGAATTAATATACCAATAGCTTGAACTTCCTGCTTTGATTCTCAAATTTCGGGGTTTTTTAGAGAATGTGCTGCCTCTGTAGAGAAGGGGGCAGAATGTATAGATAGGGACAGAAGCATGGCACCAAAACTGTAAATCAGGAACCAGGATCAGCAGAACTCGCCTTTATAACCTCTTGTCTGGTTCATATCAGTGTCCTGAGCATGTAAAAAAGCAGGGCATGAACTAAGCATGTTTAGAGGCGAGATGAGGTTTCTCACCTGCTGCAGCTGTAGCAAGGAAAAGGGTGCAGAGTTTCTTACACGGTGCAGGGGGAGCAACTGGGTGGGAAAGAAAAAAACCAAACCCACAAAACAACACAAACCACCCCAAAACCCAAGCCAACAAAAAAGTAACAGAAACTGCAGACTCAAATTGAGTGTAGTATTTGCCAGATAGTAGGTAATTGAGCTTGAGTATGGTGAGAGAAATTATTTGGAGAAGACTGAAATTAATAAGCACAGTACATATTTTTCAGGTGTTAATAGCTTTCTAATAGACAGTATTTTCAGGTAACTCTAGCCACATAGGCAGCTGTACTGAAGCATACTGGTACCAGCCAGCAATAATGGCATGCGCAGGAATGAACCTGAAAATACTGGTAATCTTGTATATTTTTAAGTTCTTTAAAGAGATTTTTAAACACAGAAAATTAGATTTGATCACTGAAGGTCTTTATCTTCTGCAACAGAGGTTGCAATTATCTTTTTTTCTTTATTTCACTTACTAAATAAAAGGGAGTTTGGGTGCCATCTTTCTGTAAACTCTTAGCGTGTTCTCTGTAATCCAAGTCTCTTAGTTGATAATGCAGTCAATTTCTGCTGGCAGTTTGAAAATAAGAGAATGTGTGGCATAGCCTACATCACTAATACTTTTCCAAGTTTCAACTTGTACTTAAACATGTAGAATACTAGCTTGTTACTGCAGAAATCCATACTTGTAGATTAGCTTAATTTTGTAAGTGGGCTTAACTTGTGCAGAACACTTCTCCATGTGCAGAGGCTCAGTCCTCTCTCTTAAATAGAAAGAAGTGTCTTGGAGGAAGAAACTGTGTGTCAAGTTAACTCCTGTTCATACTTCATAGCCAACCATTCATAAAGCACCGTGACTTGGGTTTAGAATGGGAGTTGTGTTTTTTCCCATGAATGCTCTTTTTAGATATGTAAGAATTGCCAAAGGAAGATAGGAAGATTATAAGAGAAAATAACTATTCTATGGTATCACAAGTGAGACTGAATTAAAGTCTTTGAGCCAACTTCTTCAAGCAACAAGAAAATTTGTAAGACAAGTTTAGCCCAGCAGTTAAACATGGTCATTCTTAATTGTTTAGAACACTATGCATGGTTTTAAAGTCTGTTAATTTTTTTTTTTGTAATGAGTAAGCCATTGTATCCTTTATATATCCCTTCAGTATAATCTAGGGAATAAGCTACTTCAGGATGTCAGTGAAGTTATCTTCCTTTTGAAAATTATAACAGCAAAGGAGAAGTATTAGGTGTAAATTCCTAAACATTACCTTACTACTTAATATTTGGATAAAAAATACTTATACTGAACTTCTGATAGCATTCTTGCATGGATTAGTGGAGGAAATTACTGGTGTGACTACAAACTATGTACTCCCATTGCACACTTTATGTGGTAACAGTGAAAGAATGTCTCCCTGCAAATTCTGATGTTTTTCCAAAAGGCAGCTTGCTTTTATATCTATGCATCTTTGAGGATTTCAAGATAAGATTTTATTCTTTTGACACTGTAAAGAGGAGCTGTTTAAAATGAACCTGGAAACTCTGCACCTGTATACGAATTTTTTTAGCAATAAAGCAGCACAGGCTGAGAATGCACTAAAACTGGATGTGTCATCTGTTCAGAAAACAAATCAATTTACTATAAACTCCACTCCACTTCTGAGGTGTACTTAATGTAGTTTTATCAAAACTTAGAAACTCAAGCTGAATTCATATATGCTGAGTTCATATATACTGCCTGGGGCCAGCTGTCTGAGCAGAATTCAGGCACAAGAGCCTCTGACTTAGACAGCAACTAAACAAAAATTTTTATTCTACTCATTCTAAGATGCATAACTTATCAGTTAAGAGCATCAAGGGTTGTTTTAGAGGGTAGCAGAAACCCTCTGTTGCTTGTATTGATTGCCTAAAAGTAACAGGCCGCCTCAGAAAACTTTCATATATATGTTTATTGTTTTGGTAACTGCATTTCTGAAAAATTTCTTCTGTGGTTGGCAGAGGTCCTCCCAGTTTCAAAGATTACAGAAATGTAGTTTAAAAATTTACCAGCTGTTCTTCAGCACATATTATTTGTTTAAATTCATGCCAAGTAATATAATTTGAGGAACCATTACTTTAATGCTTCATAAGAAACCAGGACCCAAGCAAGATAAAGTGATGTTTTTCTTTCTGCAAACATAATCAAAGGAAAAGAAGTAGGCCTAAGACTCACATGATATTGGTAATGATTTGCACAATATGAATTTCTGAATTTCAGCTTTTAGTTAAGAAGTTCCTTCTTTACAACTTTAAATATAATACAAAAATGTAACTGACAGCTTTCTTTTTCTTCTAGGGGTCAACATTAATGAAGCAAAACAATTTATCACTATTATTCATAGTAAAGACGTAAAGTCTATAGCAAGAAACAGTCTCAATGCAGAAACTGGGATGAAATGGCAAAAGCAAGCAGTCCCATTATCAGTCACGTTTCATAGACTGATGGAACAACACAAGCACTGCCACTTAGGAAGTAATATGAAGGTGGTATTAGAATTTGTGAGGGTGCCACCTCTGCCTGCAGAATGACTGTTGATGATATTCTATGGTTTTCCTTATCACAATGAACTGAGACCATACGGAACTCCCAAACAAAAAGCAGTACAGTGAAAATTAGTAGTAGCTTAAGTGCCCACCTCAAACTTCTGAGGTGCCTTACAGTCAGTTTCATCCCTTCTGCTCCAAGCCCATTATGAGTTACTTTACAAATAAGACAAAACACAGGGAGGACTGGCAATGAGGTATGCAACCTGCTGGTCATATATATGGAAGTAGAAGGCAATTTGCATCACTGGAATTAAGGTGTCCAAGTAAATAGAATCCTTTCTAGACTGCTACAGACAGCTACTAAAATCTCCATAAAGTTCATTATTCCTTTACGGAAAAACATTAGCCTTTTAGGCAGCAAAAGGGAGAGGAAAAGGACCCTTAATTTTCCAACGAACAGGTATTGGGGATATTCCGTCCTAGTGGCAAAGGGTAAGTGCTCTTTCTTTTCTGTAAAACTATTTTCTAAATGTCTGGAAATAAACAGAACCAATTTGCAACAGAGAGAAATGCCAATGAGGAATGAATACCCATTAGGTATTTTTTATGAAACGTCTTAACTGGCCAATTGAAGGTAGCAGGCAAATCATAACTTCAGCAGCGCAGTGTTCCCACGACTGGGCAGAAGACTGTTCCTTGGTTTCACAGTTCAGTGCTCAAATCTGTTGAAGGCAGTTGCTTATAGCCTTAGCTGGCAGAATCTGACTCAGTCCTGTGCAGCCATGGGGCTGCACTTCAGCAGACTTGGCAGACAGGTGGGTTGCCCTTTAATTGAAATCCAAAACCTTGTGTTCCTGCCTGCATGGTACCATCCAGATTGATGCACTAAGAACACTGTGCAGCATGCATGACATGCTAGTCTGCTGCTTTTGCAGGCAACACACACAAGTAAATCTAAAACCTATTCCACTATTCCAAAACTGAGTCCATTAGCAGTGGTTCACATATGAGATGTAGTTAATGCGCCACTTAACCAAAAATTAGCTGCCATTAACACTGTATTTGTATTAAAAGGTAGGACAAGAACTCTAGATCTCCAAGAATGTTCAATTTGTAATAGCAGCTCTTGAATCTCCTCACCTTGTTAGTATGTTTTGTATAGCTCCAGAAACCTGGCTTTAGTATTTGAAAGGGTGGTTTTCTCCCGAGGCCACTAGAAAAAAAACAGAGTCACAGCTATACAGCCTCAGAGAATCACACACTGCATGGGTGAGCTATTCAGTCTTCCAAGCATAACTTCAGAATGTCAGATTTTCAGGTGTTCCCCTGATGGGATGCACTTCATCATCAGTTCTTTCCTTACATGGATAAAGTGACAGATCAATACTCAAATCCATTCTGGTGCACTATTTTATCATAACAACCAAACTCAGCAGAGATGCAGAAACAACTCCAGCAGTTCTTGAAAATGGTTATTAGTTGGCATTAACTCCTGCATATCCGGGCAGTAGGTCATCTGGATCTTATGAAGAGTTTTGCTATTCTGTTACATAATTATTTTGTTCTAGTTCCTCTAGCTTCTTCATCACCAAATCTATGCGAGCGTGGAATTCCACAAGCTTTTCTTTCACCTAGAAGAAAGGAGAAATAAGAGTATCAAAATTAGCAAAAATTGTCCTAACACTGGATCTTTGAATGACCTGCACCCGACTTTCAGTGGCTATAAAGCAGACTTTCAAGATGATAAAATATAAAGGGCTTGATTACTACACTGCATGTTTAGTACATGAGACTAAACCCAAATCAGAGGGCTGCACTACAAACTGGAGATAGATGAATATGTACCAGTATCAGCCCTTCCAGGGACACAGTGGAAATAACTACTTAAGGAGCTGGAGTTGCTGGAGTTTTACTATGATGGATCTGATCTTTCCTAGTTAACTTATTACAAGTTTTCACACAGCCAAAGACCTTATTGGACAATATCTGGACAAACTGATATCATTAGCTTAGGAATACACATGGACATTATGTCTCAAAAAGCAAAGGCCAGATGCTTGAGCTTGTTCTAGTCAACAAGCAAACTCTCCAGTCACATAATTTGTGTTTGCAATGAAATACTATCATATTTTTACTTCAATCATGTATTTTTACTAAATCATGTCTCGACTTTAGAAGTTTTGCCTGGATAAGATTTTTGCATCTTAGCCTCACTTGACCTGTAAAAACACTCTGATCTTACAGTTACTGGAATATGACCTGAAAGAGGACAAAACTTAAGAAATGTCAAAGGCCCATTAGAAGAGAAACTAAAATCTAAACTCAAAGGAACCCAAAAAAAGAAGTAAGGAACAAGTAAGCATATAAATACTGGGTATGCTGGCTGTGTTCTACACACAGTAACTTTATTTGAGCTAAGGGACAGGCAATTAACTAACATAACAACTAATCAGGTTACAAATAAAAACATCCAATTTGAATACCAAGACAGGAGGGAGGTCCTAGTGTTGTCTCTGAAACTATAAATACTGCCATGCTGTTTTGTGCTTACATGGACATAAAAATATAACTTTAAAAATCCCTTTCAAATAAAAAATTACTATTTTTTAAATTCTTCAACACTAGTAGTAATACTTAGGCCAAGTCTGTACAAATGATTCTTGGGTTTCCTTTCTTTGTAAGGTATAGAGATAAAAGGATAACAAACTTGCCAAAATTTAGCTAGAACTGGGTATGCTCTGCAGATCAGAGGTCTTAGAAAATCTTCCATGTCTCCTGCATTGAGTCAGTTACTGTCACATAAGGCAGCATTTTTTCAATCTTAGGCACACAAAACCCCCACATTTGAATCGATGTTTTTGAACTAACATCCAAAATTATCAGCATTTTAAAAGTATTTTCCATTTATGTGGAAATCTTACTTTGTGCATTTGTTCCTTTAAGGTCACAGCAGGAAATTGCACCTTAGAAGCTTCTATAATCATTTGATTTTTTAAAAGGTAACTGGAAAACAAAAGGGGAAAGGGGAAAAAAAAACCACAAGAAAAACAGTTAAAAAGCCCATAGTTACATTCATTATTTAGACAAATGATTTAAGATGATTTTGAAGCAGATGCAAGGTTGTTGCCAAAAGTAATAAAGAATTATGAAAATATTCAAAACATAACAATGATTTTACTTTGAAATCAGATCCTCTCATCACTGGATATAAGTAATTTACAGCTTCTGTCATCAAGTCCTCAACCTATCATGGAACCACTTTGATACCTTACATTAGCTAAATGAATCTGGAACTGAAGGAGATTTCAGTATTGCACACAACTAAATTTAAACTTTTCCATTACACGAGGATGCTCAAGAGGTGCAAGGCAAATCAAATGAATTCACATCAACACAATTTAGACATCAAGGCTATTAAAATCCCACACCAATGTGCTCACACAAAAGTCAAACCACTTTTGTTAGCTGTTGATAGTTGTACAATAACTTACAACTACCTGTGAAGTCATTGGCCATAAGAATACAGTGTGCTCACCAGATGATGCTCTCCTTGAAGAAACAGAACAAGCCTCGGAGATATGCCAGGTCACTGGCAGAAGAATAAAGAATGAAGCCCACGGCCAAGCCGCATGACCGACAGGATAATAAATAATAAGCACTAAAAGGAGAAAGGGAAAACTGTTCTTAAACAGAGGCTTTTGAAACCATAGATGCTGCATGTTTGTCAGAGGGTATCAAATCCTCAGTTCTATTGGGGCAAAATCCAAGACGTAACAATGCCTTCTCCTCAAAAGAATATGTACAAAAATAACATGACCATAAGAAACTGGGCATGTGAAAGATGTGATCTCTCTAATAAGTGAAGTTGCAATTAAGGAAGAAAATGCATATCTTACTATCACAGAATGGTTTAAACTATACTACTCAAACATGATTTAACTGATAAAACAATGCATGTGCCAGGTGAAAATTCTTTCTAATAAAACAGATTATTGTCCCATGCAGAGAGAGGGGCAGGGAAAAAAGTAAAAAAAAAAAGAGCCAGTCTTATATTGAAAAAGTTCCCAGTCCCTATAGTTTGTAAAACAGCCTTTAAACATAATTTAAACAAACGACTGGTTCTGTAAGCCCCCAGGTAACATTTTACATCCTTTCCATTAGACTGAGTTACCAAACTTCTTGTTAACTGCACATTTATGAATAGGGCAGCACGAGTTTTTCATTTTCACTATTAAGAAAAACCAACCAACCAAAAGCCACACCCCCCAAAAAAACCCCAAACCAAACCAAACTAAAAATCCCCACCAAACCCAAACAAAACCCAGAGATGCTTTAATTCAAGTAAGAGACCTTTTTGGGACGGGAAGAAAGGGACTTACAAGTTAAGCTGTCTTTTACTACATTGCTCAAATGTTTCTCTCCACGTACAGAGGTTAGAGCAGCAGAACTTTTGATTTCAAGCGAAAACTACATCCCATCCCAAGTGGTGAAACTGGGGCACAGATGTCACTTCGCCAAGGCCCTGAGAAGCCCCGCGCACAAGCCGGAGGAGCTCCCGGCCTTGCCGGAGTCCGGCTTTGTCCACACGATTTACAGCGGAGGCCACTCACGGCAGAGCCGATGGCAAGAGCAGGAACTACGCACCATCCCAGGAGGGCTCCCTCTAGGCCGAGCAACAGCGAATCCTCCCAAGTCACATCGCCGGTGACTTCTGGGGAGAAAGGGAGAGAGACGCGCTGCAGCCGAGAGTCTCCAGCCCAGCCCAGCCCAGCCCAGCCCCCGCCGCCCGCCCCGAGCCCCGCGCAGGAAGCGGCAGCTCGTAGGTCCCCCCGGCCCGGCGAGGCACTGACTGAAGCAGATGAGGACGCTCAGCCCCGGCGGCTCTTGCCCGCACAGCTGCAGCGAGTCCCCCAGCACCGTCCAGCAGCCGCGGCAGTGGAACACGGCGCACTCCTCCGGCAGCGAACCCCGCCGCCGTGGCGGCGACGCTGGTACCGGGGCCGGCGGCAAAGAAGACGACGGCGGCGGCGACGGGGGGACCCAAGCGGTAGCGGCGGCGGCGGGCGCCCTCTCCGCGATGGCGCCGACGGGCCGCGGGTCCTGGAGCGGCTCCCGCGGCTGCCGCCGCAGCGGTGACGCTGGCACCGGGGCCGGCGGCAGAGAAGACGACGGCGGCGGCGACAGCGGGACCCAAGCGGTAGAGGCGGGAGCAGACGCCCGCTCCACCACGATGGTCCCGACGGGCCGCGGGTCCCGGAGCAGCTCCTGCAGCTGCCGCCGCACCGCCATCGCCTACCGCCGAGCGTTCGAGCGCGCCGCCCGCCCTCCGAGCCTCGCGATTGGAGCGCGGTTCGCCGTCTGCGTTGCCATTGGGCAGAGGACACATCAATCCCCGCCGCCCGAGGCTATTGGCCAGCGGGCCGCACGGCGCGAGACTTTCTTTTCCGGGAACGCCTAATTACGCTCGAAAATAAGCGCGCGAGGCGGGCTGCGTTGCCATTGGCGGTTCCCGCGCCCCGCCTCCTCGGGCCGCGCCCCTTTTCCCTGCGCAGCCAATGGGCTGGCGCGGCGGGCAGTTCGAACGGCGGGGGCGGCGCGAGCGGTGTCGGTTGGGCGCGCGGCGGGCAGCGCCAGTCGGTCGGGGCTCCCGTCATGGCGCTCGCTTCCTTGCAGCCCCTGGAAGAGCTGAAATACGCCGAGCTCCAGCGCATTGCCAAGGCTGCCGGGCTGAGGGCTAACCTCCGGGTGAGGCGGGGGCGGACGGGCGGGAGCGGTGCGCGGGAAGCTCCGGGTTCTGGGCTGCCCCCGTGCCCGGCCGTGAGCCCGTCCCCGCGGGCGGTACTCCCGGCTCGGGCACCGCAGCCGCTGCCCCCTCCCGGGTCCGGAGCGGCGCTGGCGGCGGTGGCTTCGGCTGTGCTGCCGCCCGGGATGAGGGCCGGCACTCGGGGAGGAGGGCGGTGCGGGGCTCCGGTGTCCCTCAGGCATGGAGAAGGGGAGCTGCCCCTCTCCTCCCGGCCCTGGGTGCCGCCTGTTTGCCCCCGCCCGCGCCCCCTCGCCGTTTGCCGCCATTGCGAGTGGCTGTGGTCGGTTGTGGTTTTTTTACGACTCGGAGGAGCAGTGACAACAGGGCACCTCAAGGGAGGAGAGCGCACGTTTGGCGGTGGCGGTTAAGGGCGAGAGGTTTAAGGACGCGCCAGTGTCCTGCCCGGAGCTGCGGGTGTGTGTGTGAGACACGTCCTGCCTCTCCTGGCAGCGCTGCCCGCAAGGGGAGAGGTCATAAAGCTTTGAAAGAAAGAGCCACAGCTTGGTAGACAAGGCAGCTCTCTGTCCTCACAGGATTAAGAATTGTTTCTGGCAGTTTGGAGTTCTGTTCTGTTAGTTTTGGAGTATTTTATTTGATTTTATGCTGACCTTTCCAATCAGGTGTTTAGGAGTCATTCATGGCCTGAATTATTAATGACGTGTTTTCATTATTATTTTATTACTCTTACTGCTAAATGTATGTGAAGGATGAAAAGAATGCTTTGCCTGTAGCACGGACAAGACAGAAGCAATTGCAGAAATTTGATACCATTTCAATTTGATACTGATTTCAAATTCAGCTATGCAGTGGGGCTTAAAACTGTCTGTCTCATTCCTTGAACGATTAACCTTCTGGAAAACCTAGTTCAGGAAAAACCTAGTCAAGGAAATTTGCCTCTGTGGAGAATATGCTACATATTTATCTGTGGCCTTAAGCCCTTTGTCTAATTTGACTCACTCGAATGAAGTCCTATGCTTGCCTCATTCCGTTGGATTCAGGAAGTGTTCTGCTTGTTTCTTGGATCAGTTGATAGGATGCTGATTGGGCTAACGCAGTTCTTCAGTGACTTAACGGACTCTTTGGTTCATGTGTTTTGATTTCTCTTCAGGCAGACAAATTATTGCAATCATTGAAGCAACACTTTGAAGGGACAAAAGAAGAAAGTGAAAATATGGTAAGAGAATAAATCAGCCATTGCTTTTAAGAAATACAAAGCTAAATTTGTAACCAATAGAACAAAGTGTGTGCTGAAGGGTGTTTTTGACTGTGATGGGAACTGTAATAGAAATATCTTTTTCTTTTCATTCCTTTTAGTTTGAAGTGCTCAGGTACTGATGGAAATAGATATGCTAATAGTGGTTTTGAAGTGGTCTCCTCTATGACCAAAAGCTGATTTCCTTTCAGCTTCCAAAATTTACAATGTATTTTTCAGCATACGTACAAAGTTATTCTCTCTGAACACTAACATTTAATTTCCACTGAACAAACCTTAGTTCTTGCCTGTTTGGCTCCAGACACTTTTAAGTACCAAATATAAAAATATTTTATTCATTTTGCATGCCTAGATGAAGGGGACTAGATACTAATTGGAAAGCATTTTGCATCTGCTACAGTTTACTAACACTATAACAAAAGCAATGCAGTGGTGCTTGTACCTTTGTTTGTCTCTTATTGTATTGTTTTCTTCAAAAAAAGTTTTCTGTAAGCTGAATTATTTTGTTGAGTGTGGCAATGTTTTTAAGTTTTTGATACAAAGTAATTTGTTATCTACTTCTTCTAAAATAGAACTTCCTTTAAGTGCATCCCTTAAACATCTTCTTTAAAAGTTTGAAGGACTGTGTAAACCTTGTCAGCTTCTTTTCAATTTTCACGAGCGTGAAAGGAGCCCTCTTTTTTTGGTGAAGAGTATTCCACAAATGTACAAATGTGGGAGGGTCATGGCATCATGCAAGTTAGTTTTCAAATATAAAATATTAGGCCTTTAGAATCTTATTTAAATGAAATATGATAAAATAATCACAGGAATTGTATTTAAAGTGCCAAAACAATGAGCTTTGATGCTTAGAGGAATCTAGGTAGTGTCAGTTTATTACTATGCTGCTAAATGGCATGCTACTGTTTTTCCTCTGTGTGAAATACCTTTTTCAATAATAAAATTGAAACTGTCTCTGGAGTATTTAACTTATGTTTGTGTCAGATGTCTTCCAATTATAGCATTTTTCTCCTACAGGATCCTGTAGAGAGTGCATCTGCTTCCATTAAATTGGATGAACTGAGCGATCAGGAGGAAATTATGTCTGATTCAGTGTGTTTTATTACAAAAAGACGTGGTAAAGAAAAGAAAATAACCAGAAAAAACAGCAAGTCCCATGAGGAAACTAATACCAGTGAAGAAAACCCAGTGCTTTCTGATGAGAAAGAGGTAATTTTCATTGCATGCTTTTGTGTGCTGACTCCTCCCTTCCTCTGTGCATAATTTTAAGCACACTTGATTTCTTTTCTACCACCATTTTTAGCTGGTATATGTTTATATATGTGTGTGTATACACACATACAAAAATTGATATGCAAGCATTCTGGTACTGGTCTTTTGTCCTCTGTAGCACTGACTTTTGTCTATCTTAACTATGTGCTATCCCATAATAAACAGACATTACTTGCTATTCATTGCTTCAAGAAAATAAATTCATCTAAGAAATATACCATTCCAAACACTTTATTTGAATGTAAGACTGCTTTCACTACTTCATTCTAGTATTCTGAATTTTAAGCTAGTTTCAGAATTTGTCTAAAATAAGGCTATTCTCGCTTTTTTGATACAGAAAAAATATCAGAAGTTGCATAGTTGCCTAAACCTCATAATTTTTTATTGTGAGGGTTGTCTGACTGGGGGAGGAAAAGTTTCAAGGTGATATGGTGGTAGATTTTTTTTTTTTTTAACAGAGTTACAAGGAGTAGGTAAACTAAGAACTGTCTGAATGACTTTCACTGAAGTAGAGGAGGGAAATAAGAAAATAGGGAGTGTTAGTCTCTTAGTGTTAGAGAACTGTATGATGTACAAAGATACAATAGTAAAAAGTAACATCCCCAGTGAATTTATTTATACTTGCAAATAATTAACTTTTATCAATAAAGGCAATTTTATACTAAAATGTTAGAGCTGTGCAGATAAAAGCTTTCTAATATATCTAAGTTTGTGAAGTAACAGGGTAAGTGTTTCACAGGTTAACTCAGTTTGGACTTCAGAAAATCTCTTGCTCAATCTCTCAATCAAAGCAGACTCAACTACGAGGTTAGACCACAGTGCTTAAGGCTTTGTCCAATCTGATATTGAGAACCCCTGAGGATGAAGGCTATGCAACTCTCCGAGCAATCTGATCCACTGACTCACTGTTCTCAGAACAACAGCCTTTCTTCATATCCAGTTGGAAAAACTGTTTAAACAAAGTCCGTTTAAATTGCAGGTGCATTCTGAAATGAAAGAAAATGAAGTGCCTCAGGGTGAACGCAAAAAGGGACATAAGCATATTGAGAATCCAGGGATGGGTACTGGACAGAAGAAACAAGCAGAGAAGACTTCTACTAAAAGCAGGGGAGATAAACGTAAGTAAAATTTTTAAAAAGTAACTTTAATTTGTGCTATTTAAAATAACCAAAAGATACATTTTATTGCGTCTTCAAAGATTTTTGTGGCATGTCTCTTGACCATTACCTTGTTTTGGGGATACCAGAAGAAAAATGGTCTGGTTTGAGTTTGTTACTTGTTTAACATATTGTAACACAAATCCACAAATTCTGCAGTGTAGGCATTCTGCTGGCTTTGACTTCAGAACTCTTGTTTTTAGTGAAGGAATTCTCAGAGATCTGAGTATATTTGAGTTTTGCACTTACAAAAGGATCAATGCCCTTTGGAATACCCTTGAGGTGTTACTTGGCTTATTTTAGAAGTGGCAATAAAGAGAGACCTTGCTTCCTCATGCTTAATTTATCTTTTTCTACAGGTGAACAGTTTTATCTTTTTCTTTCCAAGAGTAAAATTGCCAGAAAAAAAACATAGACAGAATCCTTTATAATTTCTGAACTACCTAAGAGTATCTGAATGTGTTCCACTGGATCACAATTTCATCTGGTGGCATTTTCAGTCCTTAAAATGTGATGCTGCTGAAAATATGAGTTAATTTATCCCCTACTCCTTTGTGTATGCAGCTTACATGAACAAATGAGTTTGTGTACCCAGTCTGATAACTTCTTGGTATTGTGGGTCTGTCAAGCAAGATACCCACCTGCATTTGCTCTGTTAGGCTCAGTGTACATTTTATTAAGTGTAAGTTGTATTAAGGATATTCTTGTTGTTTTATAGAATTTACAATGACAATCTTATGGGAAATCACCAATAATTTTGAACTAACTTAAAAATCTGGGATTTTCTGTGAAGTTTTTTTTAAAAACAAAAGCAATAGAGTATGTGGGAGATGCTTGGGTTGAGGCAGCAATTCATCCTAACAGTTGTTGGTACAGAGCTCATCTCTTCCTATAGCTGTAGTAACAAGTGTCTGCATGTAATATTGATGAATAGATAAAGTGTCTTTTGAAACAAATATTGGAACAATATTTTAAAACCACAATTATTACTTTAAAATGTCTTCCAGGAGTTCTAATGATTTTGTCTAATCTTACTGTACCAGGTGATGCTCATCCTGCAGGAGGGGTAGGCTGTGCGTCTAGGTCTGCAAGAACAGCAAGGACAGCTGCTACTACACCAAGTAAGATTACCTACCATCTTTAGGAATAGATGTGTTTTCTCTGTGTAAAGGGAGACTTGACTTAATTTTCTTACATCTCAAATTTCTATTTCTGCTCACAGAAGAGAATATCCTCTCTTTAAAAAGCAAGCAAACAAAAAAAATTCCCAAAGGTTACATTTCAAGGTGCATATTCCAGCCTGTAAATTCACAGGGGTAAATGATTCACATGTCTGTTAAAAAAATGGTTTATCGAATATTTTGGTGACTTCTGGATACAATACTTGCATTAATGATTTTCAACAAATAGGAACACATGCTGTTAGTCCTGCTTGTTTAGTTTTCACTTTATAAATACTATGTGCTGTACTACTATACATTAGCTCACGTTCATCACTTCTTAAAATACATCAATTCATCTCAAATTTAGAAGAATTTGTTTTCTTTAACTGCAGAATTCAGGGGTTGGGTTAGATGATCTTTAAAGATCCCTTCCAACCCAAACCATGATTTTATAATCCTTCAAATTACCAGGTGACTAGCCATGTAGCTGGTGAAATAGATTCTTTTAGTCCTCTTTGGTCAGCTGCGTCTACAGCCTTTAATTTGGGGATGCATTGTCCTCTCTGAGACCATAACAACTGGTGTCACAATATTCTCCTATTAAGTATTAAACTTCCTTAGGACCATATCAGATCTGTGAATCTTCTTATTTTTGGAACTTCTTAGACTTCAAAAAGTTGCATGAGGCTCAGTTCAAGAAAATGGAATCTATTGCTGACTACATTGAGAGGAAGAAAAAACTGAATGAAAATTGCAGTGGTTCTCTCAGCGCAGTCAAGGTAAGAGAACACAGGAAGATACTCATTGTTGGCATATTCATTTATTGCCAGGGCCTCTCTGTAAAAGTCCTATATGGTTTCTTTAGATCCGTAAGTAGCTGTTCATGTGAACATGCAGTGGAATGTTATAACCAATGAAATTTAACTGCAGTCTTACATAACTAGTTTTATATAGTTATTTGTATATAGCTTATATAACTATACAAGTTTTTACATGTTAACAGTGTCTAGCTGTAGAAACCAACAACTAACTTTTTGGTTTTGAGTAAAAACAATGTCTCAACTACTTTTATGAAAGATCTCCTGGAAGTTTTGTTTACAGCTGTTTGAATTGCTGCAGAACTTAACCAAGGGGATAGGTTATTTTTCAAACAGCAGGAATTAAATATTAAGTTTCTCTTTTGTGCTTAAACTATTGTCCAATAGCAGCATATGACTCCTTTAAAATACATGCAATATATGTTGTTCTTAGTTCTTGTAGTTCACCCTCCCATCCATAAAAGCTGCTAACAGGGCCTCTCACAAAGTGCAGCAGAGCCTAAAAAAGTGACAGTAATGTATCAATGAATGGATGAATAAATATGTCAGTTCAGGTTGGTTACCTTAGCACTGCCAGGTCCTGAACACTACATTTATTATTTTTAATGATTTGTATTGTATCAATGTAAACTTCAGACAAATTACTATTGGCAGGTGCTGACCAAAAAATCAAATCCCTTAAGAACATCAGAAAAATTCACTCCACATTCTAAGGTATGTGTGTTGTCAGGTCAGTTTAATAATAATAAAACTACTTATTTTTAAAATACGATTTTAAAGAGGGGAAAAAAAAAGGGAAAAAAGTGAAGAGGTCATAAGCTTCTGATTCACTGTCTATTTTCCCTTACTCTTGGCTGCTTTCTAGATAAATTTTCAGCAGAGTCTGGTAACTCATAATTTGCTTTTCCCTAGAAACAAGCCAGTGGCAAAAGATTTTTATTCAGCCCAAATCCAGAAAGAGGCAGATTCTCCAACACCTGCACTCCTAGTAACCTCCGGCGCTCACCACGCAATTCTCTGAATGCTGCTAATCGGAGCATTTTATCCCAGAAATCTTCATTTCATCCTTCTGTACTTTCAACATCCAAAATGAATGTCAGGTAAAAAGAACAAACCAAAGCTACCAGCAAGCCATTTGATATGATGCATGTGACATAGTCAACACTGACTGATTTTACTACGTTATTTCCCTTCCAAACATAAACTGTGCAAGACTTATTTTGATTACTAACTTGCAGCCTGGCTTTGTGGCTGGTTTAAGCCTTACTGTGCTGTTACTATCTTCATTCTTTATTTTTATGTCTGTTAGAGGAATCTCAAATCTTGGCTTTCATTTTGCTAAACCTATCAAGGAAATTATTTCTCTTCTCTTACTGTGCTAGATTTTCCATTTTGCCAGGCAACCTAACAGTTTCTGCTTATCTGAATTAATTTTTCTTCAAAATTTTTTTAATCAGAACTCTATTCAGTATTCCAGGTGAGTCCTGCAATGGACTCATCATTTGGGGTTTTTGGGTACTTTTTTTCTTTTGTGCTCTACTTTCCCTCTCCTTCAATGTCACAGCAGGGGTCATCTTGTGATTGACTACTATAAGCAGACTGTTTCTAGCAGATGGGGAACCAAGTTGTCTTTAGAAAGTCATCAGGATTTGCTAAATCAATGAACTCATACTCCAGGCTATTATACCTCATCTTGTTTCCTTATACAATATCATATGTATGTCATTATTCCTCCACAATAATTTAATTCACTATTAGTGTTAATGCTTCATGAACTTCTGTTATCAGTACATTTTATTAGCTTATTAGTAATTTTTCTAAAGTCTTCATGAAGAAACCTTTTAAAAGAAGGAATCGAAAGGACAGTCCTTAAGGTATTATATTGATAAATGTCCTTTTGCTTGGATTTCTTTGTAGTGTAAGCCTTTATTTCTACTATTTCTTTGTTATTTCTAACTATTACACTAATTTTTACTTTAATCAGTTTACTAAACTTTCCACAGTGATTGAAGTTCTGATTAGACATTCTCCCTTTGCTATCAATACGTGGCTGTTCACAGGCCTTGGCTGCATTACTTTTGTTTTCTCTGATGACCTTCACTTTTCCAGTTGTGCATGCCAAGATCATGGCTGCTGGTGCTTTTCTTTGTCCCTGAATAAAGCGTGTGTGGGATTGTTGTTCTTAAGTCAGATAATGCAACTTCTCATATTGGTATCTGATAGTATATAATTATGTGGCTATGGAATGCAGGTATTTTGCTGTTCAGAGGTCAAAATTGAGTTTACAAACTAAGTGCCTTTGTTTTTACATTAAATGTCCTCTTTTTGATATCAATAGATAACAAATGAAAAAAATACACTACCTCTAGTGTCCTCTTGAATGAGCTTTCATGTCTCCACTGCAGCCCTGATTCCTAGCAATATGTAAACCAAATTTAGAATTTGCTTCCATTCCATTTGTCCAAAGTTGCACTGTGGTGTATCTTGCAAGCTGTACTTCATCATAAACTTGCTTGCCCACAAAATATAGCTTTCTTCAACATTTACTCCCTGGCTTTCTAAATCTTGCAAACTTTTAATTTATTCTCAGTAACTTTTTGATAAGGGTGCTACTTCATGCAAGATCTTCAATTTTATGTATACACATACATATGTATTCACAAATAGTCATTAAAAATTTGTATATACATTACAGAATGTGTGTGTATCTTGGTATACAGGTACTTGTGTGTTTTAAAATTTCCAGCTTCTTCCTCTTGTAGGTCTTCAACTTCTAGCATTGTTAGTTAATTGTCTTTCAGTTTTTCTTAATTTCCATTTAAAAACTAATGAAATATGCAATGCTTCACAATAGAATCCAGATCTAAAGTAAATCATATCTGTTGGTGAAGAAATATACTAGCTTATTGCATCGAAATATATTTGCTTTCCAAAACAACAAGAAAGTCAGTTCTTTGTAGTTTCTAGTATTACTTACTGCTATGGATGCTGGCTCGAAACTTAAACTGTTACACAGCAAGGTACTTTAGTGCAGTTTTGCATGAGCTGTGAACATCTTTCACACGGTAAATCTTTCTGCTTGTAATAAAAGTAGAGTGCAGAACCTTCTGTATTCTGGCACGTTGCTTGCATTCCTTGTAGATGACTAAATTTGTTTTCATATTTCTAATAACTTTCAGGTTCTCGGAAGCCACAAAAGATAATGAGCACAAACGCTCTCTTACCAAGACACCATCTAGAATGTCTCCATACATGGAGGAGATCTGCACACCTGACACTCAAAAGAGCTGCAAACTAATAAATCAGAAGAACAGTAAGGGAAATGCAAGAAATGATATGTCTGCATCAAAGGGTAAAGTGGATGGTGAATATCTGGCTCTTTCAGATCAAGACTTTTGTCTTACTGAATGATTATATAGATTTTTTAACAACTAAATGTCATGTAGACCCAGGTTTTAATTTAATTCTCTAATTTATGACTGATTCTTCTGAAACTGCAATATTTTCTTTGTTTCCTTTGTTTTCCAGTGGTTTGACTAAAATGTTAAAGTGCCACAACTTAAACATATGGTACCTAGCTACCTACAGAAAAGAGGATAGAAAATCTTCTAGATCATTAGGGACTAGATAGCAAAAGATTCATATAGCAGATACAGGGACACCCCATCTGCAGTGAGAGTTCCTGACACCTTAGAAGTCTCATTCTACTTGTGGAGTTAGCATGCATCAAGCTTCTAGCTGTGCTTTAGGACAACCTATTATTAGCCTCTGCACCCTGATCAACTCAGCAACTAGAACTAAGAAAAAACAGAAGTCTTCTGATTACTAATGATCTCTGCAGCAGCACAGCTCTGCTATCCAGCCATTGACACCGTTAGCATCACAGGGACATTTGCACAGGTCAAGAACCCAGAGCTGCCTGGTTTGCTGTAAAACAATACTGATGTTTTTAAAGGGGCAAGCAAAGTTTCCATGCTGATCTGAAGCTGGCCTATTTCAAAAGAATGCTTCTTTAATGTGAAAAACCACTTAGTTCCAAATAAGCATAGAGAAACACAATTTGCTATGAAGGACTAGAAAAACATATGAAGCTGTGTATGCTCTTCCACAGTATAAGCATAGCAAAAGGGCCAGTACTCTACAATTCTTGCCCTCTCCAGACCTGGAAGCTCCTTATTTCAAGTGAGCTGTTTGTGCAATTCCATCTTTAGAGGTAGCAGCAGTGGTATTTAATGGCTCTTTGGTCTTGATAATTGTATCGTCACAGGCACTTTCCAATGTTCTGTGTACATTAATGCTCTTGCTACTATAATTACGGTATCTTGATGCCTTTTGTAGTTCTTACCCCCTTCAAGTTTGGAGTTCAATCTGCAGAATCCACAAGTACAAAGAAGACATTTGATCTCAAAGCAAGTCTCTCTCGGCCACTTCGGTATCAGCCACATAAAGGTACTGTGACTCTGTGCAGTTTGTTTTTGTCACACCCCTTACACTCAGCTGCTCCTGCAGGGGGGAATTGATACAACCAGTGACAGCAAAGTTTAGTCTCTTTTCCTTTCTGCCTGGGTTCCCACACAGTCTGATGTTAAATTTCTTCATCATATATGCTCAAAGAGCCTCCTTACTGAAGATTAAGATTCTATGACCAAAAGCCCTCAAATACAAGAATAAATATAATTGTATTCCACTGAATAGATGTATGGACAGGAAATATTTTATATTCCTTACACAATAAAGTGGCTTTTTTAAATCTCATGTGAGAAGCTGAACTTTGCATGGTGTTACTTCTAAGTACAATCACCTGTTACTACTTATAGAAGAACTACTTGTAGGGAATGGGCTGGTGAAACTGATAATACATCTTGAAGAGGCATTTCATCGTAAAGACAACCTGCAAGAAACAGGCTAGCTAGGATAAATTCATGATAAGAAGTTAAGCACACAATTACTAAACTATTAAACTAGTCTTTCTTTTTCCCCTAAATTGTAGGACGACTAAAACCATGGGGAGAATTCAAAGAAAATACTGCTCCCCATAAGTCTGGTGGTAGCAATATCTCTTCACATAAGAAAGATTACAAACAGCCACATCTCCAGACAAGGTTAGTACACCACTAGTTTTTTAAGAATAGTGTTACTTAAAATAATATGATGACTCATTCTTCTTATTATTTAAATGTAGTTTGGGAAAGAATACTTTTGTATTAAAGCCATTTTTGCTTCCAGTGGCCCTTCAATTTCAGGAAGGCCGACAAAAAAGGCTGCTCTGAATTTGTTAGACTTTTCCGTGAAAGGTATCAGTTCCAGAGTTTGGAGATTTACCTTCATCTTGGAAGAAGCTGTCAATATTGATATGCTGTTACCTTGAGTGTTAGACCTGTGTATCTGAGCAGAAGTATTTGCCTGAATGCCTGGGTTCAGTCCATAATGGTGCTGTTATCTCTGCCTGTGGCAAAGGCAGCACACTGATTAAACTGGTGTTAAGCTGTGGTAAGCTTCAGATTGCTTTGGTTGTTTGTGTCTCTACCTTTAATATAACTTGATGTGGTTTGCCTCTCTCTTTTTCCCCTCCAGGGAAGAAAGGCGTGAGACATTTGAGCAAGACAGAAAAAATAAAAAGGCTCGTGCTCTTGGAAAACGTAGAGGACTATCTGTGTGTTAGGACAAATAACCTAAGACATCACTGTAAATACTGTTCCTGTCATGTAAATGCTTGTGCTGTCTGTAAGAGCTATAGGTTGTTAGTAGCTAGTGGAATCCAGAGAGCAATTGATGAGACTTTGTAATGTACCCTGAGCATAATGTTTCTATGATCAACTTCTCCACTGAGATGAGAGTCCTAACCTTTTAGAAGCTTAGAACCCTCTTGTTGCTTCATGTTTTATTTAACTAATTTACTTAACTAAAAAAATGTTAAAGAAGAAAATACAAGTGGAAAAAAAATGCTCAAGAAGCATCCTTGCAACTTAGGATAGAATTGTGCATCAGAATGCACTTGTGTGCTAGAATGCAGGCTTTGGATAGCAAGCTTCAAAATAACAAGAGTCGGAAGTACCTGCTTGCCCTGTTCTCCATATCAAACCTTAAATTCTCTAAGTTACAGCAATTATTCACCATTTCTAATTGTATGCTTATGAAACAGTAGATAATTTCAAAGAGAAGAAAAAATACACAAGCTCTCTGGAAAACGAAAGCTTACAGCATAATGTAATTGTAAACTATAAAAAACTTTTTTATAAAAAGTCACAACTAAGAATTTACCAATTACTAACTGAATGCTTTGAACAGTTAAGGTTTTGTTCCTTTCTATGGTAAACTGAAGATGTCTACAAAATTCTCTTGCTTTTCATCTCTAAGATGCTTAAAAGAGGTTATAGTAGTGTTGAGGCACATTCAATACCTTGGATTTAAAAGCAGTTGTTATTTTTACATTTAAAAAATACATAGAAAAGCTTTCTGACTTTGTTAGGTACAGAACTAGACAAGGTAATTTAGCAGCTGTAATCTCAGCTATTGAGCAAATAAATGTTTCACTGAATTTAGTGTCCTGTCAAATGTGTTGCAATGTCAAGAGCAAGCAATTTTTTTTATAAACTTAACAGGAGAAATAAATATTTTGTATATGTTGTTTATCAGTGGTTTTCTTATTTAGTATACGATGTATAACTACTTCCCTAGTGTAGCACTAGTTTTGTTCACACTTGTATTTACTACTCTGTTTTCCTGTGCTAAGTTTTCTTCACCAACTAGCCTGCCTACCACTCCATGAAAGATGTTTGCTCTGGAATCTTTAGAAACAATAACCCTCATCCTTCTTTTGCACTTAAGCTGAATTCTGTGCAAAAGGAAAATGATAGTACAAGATCCTGTTTCAGCTTGCTTCATTGTGGTCTCTCCCAAATAAAATACAGGTACATTTCCTATTTCTAAAGCATACCTAAACAAGGTCACTGTGGAGAAGGTCAGTGCTTTGATACAGAAATTTGTGGCAGCTGAAACATAACAATTCAGCACTTGTTTTGTAAAGTGTATTTTGAACTACTGAAAACTGGATTTCTCTGAAAAAGGGAGGTATTGAGCTTCTGTGCCACCAGCTGAGGCTGTGACTGCTTACACCACAGCTGAGTTAGGCCAATTGCACACAGCAAAAGTGGGATCTGCTCTGTCCTGTAATGGTGCTAATTAATCCAAGCTGTGCCTCCTCAGGGAGCAGAGAGGGCTGGGATTTTCCTCCCACACCTCCTTTGGTGTGGGAATTCTCTCCAACAATCTTAGTTCTGTAACCTTGTAGGACTATCCTCAGCAGCTCTAAAGGAAAAGTCAAGCCTGCTGCATAGCTCTTGTTTCCATCTTGGCAGTGGCAGCCTTTGCTTTTTTTAGTTATCTAGAGGAGCCAAAGCTAAAGGTTGAAATACTTCTGCCTTTTCCACTTCTGGTGCTGCTCTTTGTAAATTTCAGTAGCTGAGTCACACTTAAGTACCAGTCCTCACCATATTAATTCTACTACCTTTTTCAGTTTAAAACTAGCAGATTCAAGTGTTTTACAACTGTCAACAAACCACATAATGTAGAAAATGAAAGTGTTGTACAAAAAAAGAGCAATGAACTCATTAAATATTTTTATTTCAGTAAAGGTCAGGATAGAAGCCAAAACTTAACCAAGTAAGAGTTATTGCTTTGTAAGAACACATCACAACTCCTCTCAGGCTATATTCCAGTCCATGCATGTATAGTCTCACCAGGATTCTGTATTTGGGAGTGCAAAGTTGCCAGCGGTGTCACACTTTATGCACTTATCTCTTTAATGTTTACATAGGTTCTTCAAATTATTAAAAGCCATATGTTAAGTATTTTATAAAAATAAACCAAATATCTGAAGGATTTTCCAAAGGACACCAGCCCAACTTAGACTGGAGTGTTCTTGTCGTATGTTTCATAGGCAAACTCTTCTCTATGAGCTCTGTCATTTAGCAGGCCAATAAAATCAATCTCCAGCTGGAATGGACCATCTACTTTATCTCCAATGGTGAATCCAAGGGTTCTAATCTAATTAAAAGACACATAGGGTACAACAATATTTATGACATTACAATCAAACTCAGTTGTATTTCCTTCTTCCATATTTTACGCATCATTCACAGCCATCTACTTTAAACTGCTATTTGTTCAAAATACAGCAATGTTTCTTAAGGCTTGAACACTTCACTATCCCATTTTCAATACAGACCCCAGTAGGAAATCACTTCGCATTTGCCTTTCTGCCACTGTGTTAAGCCCTTGATTTAAAATGACCTGAGGCTAAAGTAACACTGCTTTTACCCTTCATGGTTTGTGTACAGCCAGTTTCATCACAATTAGGTTTCTAAACACATTTTCATAAAGACACAATTCTGTGAATAGGAAAAACAAACACGTAATTAAGGTTGGAAGGGATTGTTCTAGATTAAGTGATACACCATGTACTCTGTGAAAACACCAAACCAGACCTTTTAAACTTAAAGTTGGCATGAAAATTATTGAATTTAATAGTAAGACAAGGTTCTGAGCAGCTTTTTTCCAATTAGAATAATGTTCTTAGATACAAGAACAGATCTGTGTGGTCTGCAGCTTGCCCGAATTGTCTCAAGTCTTATATGTTACAAAGTATCTTCAGTGTTAACAGCTCATTTGAGTCACCAGAGCAGCCACCGCATGAACTCGAGCTGCCCCAAAGCCCTGCTCAAAGTGCAGGTCTCAGCAGTGCCTATGAACTTAAGGACTGCTGTAATTTCAGGAAAATAATGCCTAGGATGTATCAGATGAATAACTGTAGACTGAGTCTAAATATATATTGTAAATGTATTCTAAATAAATAACAGAACAAAGCTAGATAAATGGATGCAAATTCCTTTGGATCATTCTAATGCTTTCAATGCTATCCCTGCCCCAGCAGCAAGCTCTACAAGCAGCTCCCTGGCTTTTGGAGCCCAGAGAGTTTTTAAAGCTCCTTTTTTCCAAATCACATCGTTACAGATAATTTAGGAGTCACCTAAACTCTCTCTTCTGAAGAATCTATTCCTGCGCAAGCCCTAGATACATTGGCTGTTTCCTGCCTTTTTCATTCCTATTTAACAATTATTTCCTGCCTTCTGAGATTCCTAGGAAAACCTGTATTAGTATCATGAGGGTCACTCATTTAAGGGTTGATGGTCCCTGTGTGTCCCTTCCAACTCAGAATATTCTCTGTGTGACCAAGGCATTTTATTAAGATTTCTTTAATTGTCTTCACACTGGTTCCCTGATTTTTGGGTTTCTTTAAAATACGTTTGTAAAATTACACTGCAAGTGCATAGTTTTTCCTCTCAAATGCTACACATAAGATGCCATGAACAAAACTTCAGTGTAGGATGCTTAGATCAAGTACTGATTTGTCCCTTTAACTCCTAGTAAATATTTTTAAACACCCCATATGCAACTTAATGTTTTCATTTACCACTTTGAACGACTATATTCCAAATACTGACAAATTCTTCAGTGGCTGTATTTAAACATAGGCCTTTTATAACAACTTTCTTCCATAGTGATTATTTTTCTCTTATAGGTGATCTACCTCCTTCAGATCATTCTTACTTGATTTCTGTGGCCTCAGCTTCTGTTTTAAAACAGATTGGTTTTATGCTGTCAATCATTGAATTGCCCTCAATTTTTTGCTATATATATATTTTTTAATAAGGCAGTTAGGAACTGAATGTAATATTTCAGGTGACAAACACTGATTAAAATAATTGCCCTTTTATTTTCTCCCCATATATATTTCTAACATTGCTTTCCTTTTGGTAGTCACTGGGTATTAAGCTGATGTCAATTACATGCAGGAGGGTCACTGAAATTTAAAAGATAAAACTCTTTTTCTACCATGTCTCCTAAGAATCAATGAATTAGTCCACCAACTTGCAGAAATACTAATAAAAAAAAATACTCAAGCATTTACTTAATGCTTACATTAGAAAGCCTGAAAAAACTCAAAACTAGCCTATGTACCCCTCAGTTTATTGTTCACATCAAGGTCACTGACAGAGTACATCCTCAGATAAAGTTCACAATATGGTTTTCTTGACAGGGTTCTGTATCATAAAGTTTTTGATACTTACTTTTAGGATTTTTAGCAGTACTGTGCCAACTAGCATTTGAGATTGCTTAGTCACTTTGATCATTCCTCAAAAAAAGAGATTTTTTTTGTTGTTTTGTTGAAAAGCGAAGAAGGTTGTGAGTAATTTCTTGGTTATACAGATATCTTTAAGACATTTTTGGAGCTCCTATGAATTAATGTGACACTTCTATCACAAAGTAGGATAATTTAAATGCAAAGGCAAGCACATGAGAGTACGGACCTTGTAACAAGAGGCCCTTCAATTTCAAATTCACAAACGTTAGAGAATTTGTAAATTATCTATATCAGGCCAACATGATCTTGAAGGAAATTCTGAATTTCTTACAGAGCAGTTGTTACAGAGCAGTGTTCCTTATACTGCCTTTTCAAATGAAATTTCAAATAAAGCCTATAGAAAACTTGCCTTGTCTAACCAGACAGGATGCTGGTTATCCTGGACTCTTCCCCGACTGGAGAGAAAGAATTTGGAGAATGGAATCTGATATAAACAAAACAAAACAAAATCGGACTTTAGTGTCACCAGTATATAAAACAGAAAATTAGGGAAAAGAAAATAAGCATGTGTTAGTAAAATAACACTCTGCTATATCTGGTACTAGCATTAGTTGGGTACATAAAACTGACATGCAAAAACCAGCCACATTAACCCTTTCAACTGGCCACACACAGCCAGCTGCAGGCCCACCGTGTCCTGTGGTGGCTGTAGCCACACAGAGGACACAATGAAAGGGTGCAGCACAGAAGGTGGCTGTTTATATTGAGAAAATCATGAAAACACAAACCAGAAATTACTGCAAAGTCTAGCATTTGTACATACTGACAGCTCGTCTGTACCAAGGTTGTGGATTTCACAGTGCAAACTTCAGATGTGAGTATCTCTAGCAAAGCACTTCAGGATAATGTAAAAATTACTTTGAAAGCAGTAGGAGCAAGAAAGCAGGGCTGGCTGGTGAGGGTGTGAGAGTGAGAGGAAAACACCCAAGCCAGCAGTGACACACCAACTTTCATCCTCCTGACTCCTCATCATGCAGCACTCAACACCAATTCAATAAGTGTGTGCAAACCTCCTTATCATTGTCATCAGACCATAACAAAAGCCCCCCAAGTTGCATCAGAAAAGAGCTGCAACTCACACTTCTTAAAAATATTATTTTGTGTCACAGATTCAAGGGTCATAAATGACAAACCCCAACACTTGAGTCTCACTGACTCCAGAGAGGCTGAGAGTTAGGCAAATCCTGTTGCATGGAACAAACCCTACACCAGCCTACACCCATTTGTATTACAGACAAAATGGTTATCACAGAGAATATTCATGGCAGCACCTGCTAAGTTTCAATTGCTCTATCTATATCCTATTACTCCAGTAGGAGCCAACAGTAGGCATTGAGGGAAATATATGGTTGTCAACTCTTTACCACAATTGACACAGTGTGCCCTTCCCTCGATCCAGTTTTGGGAACTCCCAAGCCAAAGGCACATGTCTATTGTAAAATGAAAATGTCAAGTGGACAGCAATAGAAACAAATCGTGAATATTGAAAAAATTTCCCTTTCCATATTTTGGCCAGGACCCCAAGACAGCCTCATTAGTCTGAAAGACTCATTAGTTCACCTTTATTTCCTCCCAGTATGGGCCTCCTCGTGTGAACATGAAGTAGCTGTAGAGGTCATCCTTCAGATGAGAGAAGTAAGGGTCTGTATAAATGTTTACCATCCAAGGTCTGCCATCACCACGGACACGTAAATACAGACTGTTGAAGTTTGACCAGTCATAATACTTCTTCCTGTTAAAAGATCCCTACAAATTATTAATAAATAGAATTATTCCTTCTTAATAAAGGGAAACTTTCATTACAAGGAACAGAGCATTGTTACTTTGATCATTGCCCTTGTCATTATGTCAGATACTATTTACTACAACATAGTGAAAACTGGGCTACTCTGTCATCATCCTGGCTGCTGAGCTCACTGAATTTCCTTCTGTATTAGAGCCCAATAAATTGCAATATTACCACTCTGAGGACTCACACTTTCATTATAAGCCACAGTTTTGTAACTATCAGAAATCAGACCCCCTTCCTAGGACTGAATTCCCTACCAGGCAAGCACACAAATGCTACAGTGATGGATCAGTAGTTCATTAAGTTTAATATTTTGCAGCCAGTTCTAGATAATTCAGAAGAGATGACAGGAAATTGAAGCAGTGAGATAATTTATTTGTGTGGAAACTTTCCAGTGGAAGACTTACATAAACACTGGGAGCATTTAATGTTTTCCAACAATTTTTTTTTATTAAATGTGTAAAATAATAAGATTGCAAATTATTATGTCTATAATTCTGTACTGCATTTTTTCCAAAGATCTGAAAAATCCTGATGTTGTCATTTGCATGATGGCAGATCCAAGAACATTCAGAGAGCTACAGTGAGGTCACTTGGAGCAGCCCGGGGCAGGGATCAGTGTTATTCTTGGACAGAACTGCCAAGAAGTCAAAATTAGCCCCAAAAATTTGGATGCTTCTCCTTTATTTTAGTATTTTAACTGTAGCACTACTACAGTTACCTATTCAGCTATCCTTCCAGCAACTCATCTTATAGGTAACAGAATGAGTAGATCATCAGTATATTAATACAAAGCCCATAGATATTTGAGTTTATAGTTTTAGCAGTTTTGAGCCTTTCTACTTAAATAAAGATTCCTTATAAAGATGGCTGATGCACTCCACTACTTCAGAACTAGGAAGTGAAAGTTTGAGTCACATTTGCACAAGTCAGTAGCAGTCCTGAGAGTTTAACTAAAATGAGATTCCATTTGCTCTTCCACTCATCTGAGCCAATGTCACCATTTTAATCAGTGTTCATGTATCTCTCATTTACCCATTGATTTTGCTCACTCATATTCTCTGCTCCCCAAGATTCTGGCCCAGAAACAATTTTAACTGAGTACTTGTGCAAAGACACATTAAATAGTTAAAAATTTTATCCGCTGTGTGAAAATGTTCCTTTGCTTTTAAAGGTGCTTAGAAATAAGGAATGAAACAAGCAGTATTCATCATAAGCACATCCATTTCCGATTCTGTTTTGCTGAATTCTGAGCTATCAAAGATTTGTGTCTCGCTTTTTCTGATGCACAGTAGGAGGCAGACCTTTAAAAAGTACATTTTAAAGCACTGTTTTCTGTTCCTCTGAGAAAACGAGTTCATTCAGCTTAACCAAGTCTGATGAACACATCAAGTTAAAGCCCAGAAAATTCTTACTTATGACACATTCAATTAACTTCAAATTTAGACAGATGTCTATTTTAATCATACCAATTTTGGATACAAAGATTCATTCCAGATCCTTCATTTATAAGGATGTTGCAAGCAGGTCTGTCTATTGTACATATGTAAATGATCAAACATATATTATTCCTTTTCTAAGAAAAGAAAACAAAATCCGAGATAAAACTTAAGTTCCTTTACGGTCAAATTATACAGCAGCAACTACATCTCTGAAAGAAAGTTTAATTTTCCTGAAAGTGATCAACAGTAAAGAGCAGGCCACTTGTTGTCACTGGGATTCCACGAACACCCTCAAATTCAGTAACAGAAGCAAGCAGGGAGCTATACTTACCACTGCTGGTTTAGATCTCATACTGCAATATCCACTGTATTTCGTCTCCCCATCACGAGGTACTTCTGTATTGAGGGTTCCATACAGCAGAGCAGCCTGGTTATTCCTACCCAATTTGAGGTTAACTTTACTTTTCCCTCCAATCTCTACATCAGAGGAAATAACCCATTTATTTAAATCCTCTTGGCTCCGAAACTGCCACAACACCTTTGTCTGTTCCAACAGATGCTGACTTAATGGATTGCCTCCAGGTCCCCGCAAGTAATCTTGGGTTTCCTCCTTCAGCAAGCTTAGATGGGTCTTTAGGTGATCAATGCCCTTCTTAAAGCTGAAGTCAGCATTCTCCCAAGATGGCTTTTTCTCAGGTTCTGCCCCTGGCCTCCTGTAGCTGCTGTACAGCTTTGAATTGCTGAGGAGAGGTCCAAACAAGGAGCGCAAAACTTTGTGCCTGCAGCATGCACCATGGAAGGAAGCACCATTCAGCAGCATCACAGTCAGAGCCATACTGGTAAACTTGAATTCACGTCCAGTAAGGTAATTAACGGGTTGAAAATTAATTTAACAACAAAACTAGTATCCAGAGCTATCTTACTGCAGTTGATCTTCACCTTTAATGAAAAAGAGAAAAGTTATAAAAAATTACATAGGGGATGCTTGTGGAACTATTTAACTTTTACAATTGACATTAACTAGAAATCTAAGTAATTGGAAAAACGAATAAAAAAACCATCAGGAACTACACTTCTTCAGGCTCTGTTTTACTTATTGACTTCCACCCTACGCCTTCCCCTCTTCCCATGGTGTGAAATGCTCATGCAAATAAGAAAACCCAAGTAAAATACTTCAAATAAAACTGAAAAGAGAAAAAAAAAATCAGTTTCTTTTCAACCTTTCCACTGTAAATAAGTTTAGGTGTTATGAATAACACCAACAAAATCAACCCATGAAGGTTCATAAAGGATGACACCTATGTAACTAAAAAGTACTATCCCCTGCATGAAAATCACAAATCCACAACAAGCAGCTGCTGCTGCCACACAGGAAAAAATGACAATCTCATCTGACACTCACAAATGACAAGATTTTTCAGATATGAAGTCCTGCAGCAGCCATAGCACATGTTTCTTCCATGTCATCCAGCTCCTTGCCCCCTCAATATACCTGTTTTAGGATTACAGAGACATTTGCAAAGACCAAAAAAAATTAACATGAAAGAGTGCAATTCAATAGGGTTTTTTATAATAAGGTTTCAGGAAACCTCTAAAAATCTTCTCTTTGCTTCTCTCTATATCACTGTTGGTGGGAACAGCTATGCCACGTCGCTATTTTCTAATTCATAAAGGAAAGCCTTAATGCTCAATGCTCTGTATAGAGGCTATTATCTCTAACTCATAAAAATTAGATAGGTTTTTTGTTTGCTTGTTTGTGTTTTTTATGCCACAGAGTAAATCCAAAAATGATGTCACACACGATCGACTCCTCTGGACTTTTAAGAACTGAGTGAGGCACCCCACATATGTTCTCTATATGTGACACACCTCCCGTTACCCACGGTAAAATCCACTCCTGTCATTCTCACACTCCAATTCAGTCCTGCCCTGGGACCTAAAGCTATATTGAATGCATTCACATTTTGCTCTGTCGTGCACTTCGCAAACCGGAGGCAAGTTCGCGACCGAGAAACCCTGTCTCCTCATTGCTTCAGCCCAGGACAAGAAGCAAACGGGGAATTTCAACACATTTTACTCCAGCCCGATCTGTGTCCCCTGGCAAGGCTGCGGCAGCCCGCCGCTGTAGCCAGCACGATGCACGGCCGGCGGCTGCGAGGCCTCGGCTTCCGCCACGGCCTGGGCACAGGCCCGGATCCCGCCCCGCTCCCGGCCCGCGGGCAGAGGCCAGGCCGGCACAGGGAGGGAGAGCGGCCTTTCCCCGCACAGCGGCCCCGGCGCTCCCGCTCCGTGACCCACAGATCCCGGCCGACACCGCCTCACCTTCCCGCCGCCGCCGGCGGGTCCGCCGCGCTCGGGCCGGGCGAGGAACGCGCACCGCGCCGCTCCGGCCCCGCGCCGCTCCGGCCCCGCGCCGCTCCGGCCCCGCTGATGTCCGTCCCGGGCGGCGGCCGAGGCGCGACCCTCGCTGCCCGCGGGTCTCCGCGCGCCGGTGAGCGGCCGCGGGACGGGCTCGGGGACAGCGCGCGGCTCCGCGCGGGGACAGCGCCGGCCGCCCCGCCCTCTCCCCGCCCCGCGCGCCGCGCATGCGCGGTGCCCTTTGTGGCGGGCGGGCGGGCGGGCGGGCGGCGCGGGTCAGGCCGGGCCGGGCCGTGCGAGCGCCGCCGCCGCCGCCGAGGCGGGGAGGGGGCACCGCCGGCTCCGCCATGGTGAAGAAGCGGAAAGGCCGCGTCCTTATCGACTCCGACACTGAGGACAGCGGCAGCGAGGAGAACCTGGACCAGGTGCGCGGGCAGGCCCGGCCCGAACGCGGGGCCTGGGATCACCGGCCCGCGCGGGGCTCGGCGCCGCCATCCCTCCCTCGCTCCCGCCCGCCGCTCCCGCGCCGCTCTCGCCCTCCTCAGCCCGATGGGGCCCCGCGGCCGCCGTGGGGAGAGCCCGCGCCCCTCCGGCGGGTCCCCGGCCCGCCCCTGGCAGGAGGCCCGCGTTGGCGGGGGCTCTGTGCAGCGGGCCCGGTGCTCGGCGCCGGCGGGACGGAGGGACGATGGATGCTCCGGGCGATGCTCCGGGGCGGTCTGGCCCCGAAGAGGGCTTAGCGAGGCCCGGCTGCCAGCGGTCTTCCCACCTCTAGTAGTGGAGAAAGAGGCCCAAAGGGCTGGGCAACTTTTCCGTGCTACTTTAGCACGCCGGGAGAGCAGCGTGTCTGGTCCCTGCCTCCCCTCGGGGCAGGCGGGCTCCCGGAGTGCTAATGCGTGTTTAATGCACCCCCCTCGACCTTGGTGGCTGCGCTGGGGGAGCTCTGTTGATGGGAAACTGCAGGGAGTTAGGGGGCTGTAGATGCAACGAGGGGTAGTATTTATTTATTTGTCCTCAGGGCATCTGCCGGGGTTGTAAGTGCGATGTCTGGTGTTAGTTCAACCGTGTCAGAGTTGCAAAAGGGGTGTCTTCCTCTTTGGAGGGGGCTACTTTCAAAGATTCACCTTTTGGTGTAGCAGGTATTGATGGTGTGATTCAGATGGTAAATAAAGACATTATAGGTGAAGAGTGTTACAGCTTGTATAGCAGTGCTTGTTCCGGGGAGAAGTTTGGTAGATCAAATATGCTGATGCAATTTATGTGTTGGACCTCCAGGTTTTTAATATAGAAGTTGTTGCTATGTTGCAATAAAAAGCCTTCCCAAACACTCAGAAATACTTTTGCAGATTGGAGCTTCTGAAAAATCAGATTGGATGCTCTGTTAAACAAATACACTGGAGTAGATGTGGTTGATCTTGCATACCTCTAGTGTCCTTAGAGCTCCCAACATCTCGTTGCTAGTGTATCAATTTGGTAGTTTTAGAGCTTGAAAGTAGGAGTTGGACTAGCTCTAGCATCAGTCAAACAATCAGAGCAATGGTGGTAGGAATAACCACATGGTTCTGCATCTGTTTCATCCCTCACTGGCAGCAGGAATCTGCAACTGTACCTGCATAGTAGGTGCTTCCCCCTCCACTGAGCTGTTTGTAGCAACTGTAACAGCAGGGAGATGTATGTGCAAAGGTGAAGATTAGGTAGCAGGGAAGCAATGTTTTTGAGATGAGAGAATACTGATTTAAATGTTAAATACCAAGTTAACCTCTGTAGATTAAATGTTTGACAGCTCCTTGTGGCAATCTAGGCTTGTTGAATCAAAGAGCTAGCAGCCTTTTTAATATACTATCTTGGAAAACAGAAAACAAGCGTAGAAAAGAAGAAAGAAGGAATATTGCTTGACTTAAAAGTGGTGCTCCTCTTTCAGGAGCTTCCCAAAGAGAAGCACTATAGAAGCTTCTTCAGGAGCTTCCAGAGGAGATCTGTTAATTGTACAAATATGCTATGTTGATGTTGCAGGGCTTCAGAGAAAGGTTTGTAAAATGCTGTTACTAATGAAAAGTTATTTTGTTGGTAAGTAGGCAGACCATCAGTTTCTGCAGTGTTTATGTTCTCGTTTGAGGTAATAAAATGTGATGAATTTGCTGAGATAATCTTCCAGTTGTGAAACTAATGCAGAGCAATCTAGCATCAACTTCCCAAGACTGCAGAAGTTGGTGTGGCTGTATTTTTACGCACAGCCAAGGCTCATCAGCCCCAGAGCAAAGTTTTTGAGAATGAATTATGTATCCTGGACTGCAAAGACAGTAGCACAGCTTCAGAAATGTTTGTTTTGTACTACTGCTTCTGTCACCTGAACAAGCAATAAACAGCAGATGATGAGAGTTTTGAGAGCCATGTAGTTCTTTGTGTGGGTGCATGTTGTCTGTCAAACTGCTTCCCTCTGAGCAGAACAGCTCCTCTTAGTTTTCACAGGCTTTGAGCTTGGTACCTGCTCTGTGTCTATCCAAAGCTTTAAGTGCATTCTGGGGTGTGTACTAACAGTGAAAAGGAATTGAACAGGCTGACTAAATATTACCAACTGGGACATCATGGTGATGCCTAAAGCATTTCCGCTTTAAAATGTATAATTGCAAACATCTCTGTTGTTTAGAAGAAGCTGCTGTCTACTGGTATTTGGCTTTTTAGGGCTCATGCTACACAGTGTAGTTAGGGTGGTTTTGAATTATTACCCAATCCAAGTAAGACAAATCTGGACGTGACTCTGAAAGTAATTTGTCCTATATTGTTTGTACCAAGAAAGTAATGGTACTAGTATTTACTTTTTATAGCTTGTTATCATTAAAATCCTTTTGTAGCATGCAGTTGTATTAAAATTGTGTGTGTGCATGTCTATGTGTATTTATGAAACATTAGGTAGACTTTGTTCTTTAGTCAGTGGGAATAATCATGTTACTGGGGTATGCGCAGATATTGCAGAGAACCTGCATGTGCACTGACCTGGATTGCTAAGACTAATTACTTATTACTTTGAAATAAATGTGTGTGTTTTCACAGGAGCTCTTGTCATTGGCCAAACGGAAACGCAGTGACTCTGAAGAAAAGGAACCACCTGTGAGCAAACCTACAGCATCTTCAGACTCTGAGACATCAGACAGTGATGATGAAGTGAGTTTATCATGTTATCAGTGAGATTGCTATGGGTTATTTGTCTGATCGTACCTAGGCAGTGAAAGTGTATTTATCTTACAGTGTATTTAGCCTGCTGACTTTATAAAGTGGGACTGGCCATCAATGATGGAGACTGATGGAAACCCATTAAGGCCAGAGGATGTATTTTTTTTTCTTTTTTCTTCTTCTTTTTTTTTTTTATGAATACAATTTGAATTCTAATTGTATGCAAAATAGTCTGTCTATAGAAAAGATGACTGTCAGTTTAATCACACGTTCATATGGTCTGGTGAGCTGCCTGCTTAAAACTACTGGTTTTCCTGTATCATGCTTGAAGTTGGAGTAGCAGTGGAGCTGCTAAAGCTGGACTCTGAATTCAGGGAGAGAGGTTTTCAGCTGTAGAGTGGAACTTCTTTCCTAAGAGAAGGGTTAAGGCAGGTGGTACTATTTTATGGGCTGTAAAACTGTTCTATTCGGCTACTTTGATTCTCTGAGAACTGTGCTGTGAAGCTGTCTGGTGATTTGGACATGCAACAGCATGTGTTTTGATTGACATTTTTGAAGGAAGAGGCAAGAAAGAGTTTAGCATGACTTTGTCATAAGGTTTGTCAATTTTTTGTATAGCAGTGCTTATCTGCTGGTTTTGTTTTTAGTATTTGTTCTTGGTACTCCATTCTAGAGCTGGTTAAAGGTCTGTGCATCTAGAAAAGAAAACAGAAAAAGACTTATTAAAACAGACACTGACAAATATGTTTTGCAGGTATTTGAATAAAAACAATTTATTGAAAGCTTACAAATATCTTTTGCAAGTTTTTTGCAAATTATAGTGAGGTCATTTATTCCACCTATTCTTAAAAATTTGAGAGGGAGATGTTTGGTGTGGATTTTTTTTTCCCCTGACATTACAGGAAAGTTTATCCATTGTGACAACTTGAAGACTAGCAGGGTAGGCCAGTGATAAGCTATTATGCATTTGTTAGTGTAGTAGAGTTCTTCCAATAAGTGTGAAGAATGTGAGGTTTCATTTTCTTTCTGAGGCATTTTTGAAATAAATATGTTTGGAACTCTGTTTCAAATCAAGAATTTTCTTTTGAAAAAAAGTGATTCTTGTATCTAATATACGTTTAAGGCATAGAGGCAGAGAAAGTTGTGAACTGGCTAGATATATTAGGTTTCTTGTTGGGTTTCTCTTACTGACTCAGGGTGTGTGTTCAGATCTGCTGGCTCACAGTTTATTTATTCTAAGTTATGTGGAGACCAGCTTGTCTGGAAAAAGTAGACTCGGGTGTGGAGAGCATGTGAATGATAAAGCCTTCCATTCTGTATTTATCTTTGAAAGCTGAGAATTTTAACTTGTGTAGTAAGTAAGGTCTACCTTTCCGTTTTACGTAGAAGATGACAATACCTCTTCGGGAATTTACACAGACCTTGCAGAGCAGTAGTGCCACTGTTGCACCCTGTGCATTTGATACTCTTTCTAAACTATGTATCATTTAAAATTGATACTATGTTCTTTTTGACCTCCATGCAATGAGAGGAAAAAGATTTAGAGAAGAGGTAATTAGGACACTTGCTTCTATTCCTGTGCCTGAAATATGCATTCTGAGCTGCTGCTTGTCACAGCAGGATGAGCGGCTGGCTTATAACAGTTCTGCTTCTGCCAGTCATTCAGTTCTGTGTGTCCCTAGGCTTGACTACACTAGTCCTGCTGAAGAACTCATGTTTTAATAATTCCTGTGGTTGTTTTGAAGTTTTTTCAGCCTTGGGGGTTGGGAGAGGGGGCTCTAAAAGTTGAAATTGTATTGCTGGACTTCCTGCAAGCTGAAGACCTTGAGGCAAAAGTATGGAAATTGTTGCCCTGGGCAAATGTGCTTAATCATACCCATATGTTTCCACAGAGGTTTTTCAGTGTGCATGTCCTTTGTGATTCCTGGAAAGCACTAAGTGTTCCAAGATTGGCACTATGTTTCATGTACAGGAAAGAAGCCTATTTCTCTATTTGAGAGGATAATGCACTGTGCTTCTTTTTTTTTTTAAGTGTGGAAAGTTTGTGGGGCATAGCAAAGAGAAAAACATTTTGGAATTACTGAATAACAGCATGTACAAATCATGCTGCACCTATACAATAGTGCCCAAGGGATGTCACTAGATCTTCAGTGTTATATTTATGTGTATCAGTGACAATGCACTTCTCACTCAGATGCTGAGTTCTGTAACACTTAAATGACCTCTGTGGTCTGAATCAAATTTCCTAGCCAAGGGACTGAAGAGTTGCAGGCAATGAAATAGGGATGCTCTGAACTGTCTTCTGGTGGGGCTGTGGAACATTCTTGACTGAATTGACTATAGACTGTTGCTCAGAGAGCTGATAAATAGCAATGATTGCAGGGCTTTGCAATAAGAAGGGCTACCTTTGCAAAGAGATGTACTAATCTGGACATGGATGGGGACATAGATGGCTCCTTTATCTGTTTTTGTGACCATATCTGCTCAAGAGCTCACCATTTCGAGCTGGTAGCTTTCTGCATGTAATCAGTTTGGTGCTTGCCATGTTACTGCTGAGGCTACCATGCTAGAGGTTTGTGTGTCCACAAGGTACTCTTGTTGCTGATTGAGGGCATTGAGTGGATGATGTTCGGTTCAGTTGCAGTAGGTTAATTCTGGACCCTTTTTCTTCCTTTTATTCTGGCTTCTTTGCTTACAGTAAGATTATTCTTTCTATTGCATGGGAAGAGTTGGATGATTTCTGCAACATATTCCCTGACATTTGTGTTGATTAGACAGAAAGCCACAATGCTATGGGAGCTCCTGTTTGTCTCTCCTGAAAGGTTTGTTGTTACCAATGGTGTTGTAAGACTGTACTGTACAACAGTGGTGTAAGATCATCTACACTCATTCTAATGTCAGGAAGGGTTTAGTTCTACCTTTTAACACTTACAGGGTGATGACAGAAGATACTTCCAGGGCAAGAAAACTTATATAATGAATGCTTAGCACTAATCTGGAGTTTAGTGAGCATTGTCGGTTTATGTCTTTTTTGTTCAAATGTGCTAATTTGTTAGGGAACTGTACAGCTGAGAATCTTGTCAAGAGCTATGGTACAGAGGAGGAGGTGAGCAGTAGTTATGCAGCTAGTGAGGAGATTGGTCTCAAGTAACAGTTAGCCTAGAGAGTTTTATGCCTCTTTGTATCTCCTTACTGCACTTCAAGTTAGAGCACTGTGCCAGCAAAGCACAGATCAGCAGAATACTGCATGTGTTCCTTCTGGTTTGGGGGTGTCTTTTTGTGGGTTTCTAGAAATTACAATACTAAGTGTTTTCTTTTCCTGTGTGCTTTTATTTCGTAATACTGCTTAATTACACCTTCGAGAATGAGTGGGTTCTCCAGTCCTGTGAGGCCTTTGCCATACATTTGTTTCAAGCTTGGGACATTTGAAACAGGCCATGCTTTAATTTTCTGATACATAGCTTATAGGCTGTGTGCTTTGTAACTTTGACTTTTCTTGGAGACAGTTTCCTTCAGCTATTAATGGGTGCAATAGAAAAGCTTTTCTCAAGGAGGAGAGGTGCTGTTACTTCCCCCAGTCCAAATAATGTACAAATGCAAATCTGAATAGCACAAGCTAATTGCATGAAGGCTGGCATGTCCAAAAAAGTAATGTGAATAAGGTGTGAACAAAATTGGTATAAAATTTACTCTGCAATGAACTTCTTTAAATTGCAAACTAGCATTCTTTGGATTTGATTTATGTGGTAGGAAGAGTCTGTAAGAGCTCTGAAGGACAGCAGGTTGTTCCAGAAATAGACTCATGGAGGTACTGGAATTAAATATGTGATTTCCCCCCCCCCCCGCCACTGAATGAACTTTTCATTTGTACTTGTGGAGCAGTTTTTACTGACAACAATGCAGTCATAAGGAAGCCATTAAACCTTTGTAAGTCCAGGTGATGCTGTCTGGCTGGTGATGTTAGAGCTGTACAAGGCACTTGTGGACCAAGTATTTTATGGCTGTTGCCATCTCCAGGTGTTTGACCGAGGCTTCCTAAATAAAACATTGAAGGTTTTCACAACCAGTAGCATCCCCAAGTGTGTTTTAATTGTGGAGTGCTTCTTCATTGGCATTTGCTGTCTACCATCTTGATGTTGTCACTCAGCAGTTCTTGCCATTTTTCCATATGTGGACCCCCTCAAAATACTTCTAGAGTATTTTTACTTTGAGTAATATAGATAATATAGCAATATACTTCTAGAGTATTTTAATTTGAAGCTTAAACTGAATTTGAACCTACTAGTTCATAATTATCTGTAGTTATCTTTCTGTGAGCTTCCTTGAGCAGTACTTGGATGAAAACAGTAAATCAGGTCTCTGGTGATATTTTGACCCATGAAGCCTTCATTCAGCCAGTTCCTGGCAAAGCCTCTTCTGTGAGGTACCTTCAGAAGCTGTTTTCTTTATTTGCCTATTTCCTTTCCATTTTGATGTTGACACCTAGAGTCTCCTCTCTGTGTCTGAAATGGTTCTTTAATTTTTCTGATTGCTGGGTTGTTGTCATCATGAAGGTGCTTGAGGTCTTCAAATGACAGATGTAGATCCTGAAAGGCAGGATAAGTAACAAGGGCTTTTTATCTACTATTTAGTTTTAAAAATAGCGGTAGAGAGCATTTTCCTCCTTGAAGCTCTTGGAGTGCTATCTGTAGAGTTTTCCAAGCTTTGAGAAACTCTGAAGACAGTAAATACTGCCTTTTTTTCATGTCTGTGCTTCCTGCTGTTGAGTTCAGACAGGCTGAAACTGTAGTTTCATGACTTGCCTGGTGGACTGCCGTATTTTTTTCCTGTATGAATGAATGAAAGTTTGTAAGCTAAGTTGATGTTACCTACCTTGCACTTAAACAGGACAGCTTAAGTTTATCTGGCCTCAGAAAGGAACACATTGGTAAGGGACCTCTTTTCCTTTGTGGTGGCTTGTAGTTTGTGTTTTGCTTATGAAGCCATTGGATATGGCAGGAGGGAAGGATATGGCGAGGACAGGCTAGCAGCCTTACTTGTGCATCTCTGTCTGGCTTGATAGGGGGTAAAAAAAAATACTGGGAGAACATCCATTTGCAAATTAAATCGCAGTGTATAATGTGTTTAGGTACTGTGTGAATAGAAGAAAATAGCAACTACCTGAACAGTAAGACAATTCTGTACTCTGAGCTCTCTTCAGGTATGGGGTATTTTTCTTTTCTTTTTCTTTTTTTTTTCTCCATGATCTCATTTCATCTCCCTAGTGAAAATATGTTCCGGGTTTGCTGAGCTATAAATTATTTTCTTAAATCACTTTGTGTAGTTGCTTTTTTAGAAGCTGACTTATAAATCTAGGTAATTTCTAATGTGGTGGGTTGTTTTTTTTCCGAAGTCCATTCTGGTTACTGTGGCTTAACTTGGACTTCTTAGAATCGAAGAATCATTTAGGCTGACAAGGACTTCTAGGATCATCATGTCCAACTGTTTCTTGGAGAAGATATGCAAGCTATTAACACTGTGAACCTTGGCAGCAAGAGGAAAATTCAAAAGGCTCTTCTGGCTGCTTCTTGTGAATGAGCCATAAAGCTCTGTTGTTTGGTAGTACTAAACAATGAGCAGAAAGCCATGTTGCAGTACACTTCTGCATGGGTTTATTAACTTGCTGTGTCTGGAACCATGGAGGGTTCCAGATGGTGGCTGAGGAGGCAGTGCTGAATGGAGGGGCTGTTCGGAGGAGTCACTGTAGTCATGGGAAGCATGTGAGAAGCATTGACTGGTGCTGCCTGACCACAGCATGGAAGAGGGAACCTGGAAAAACTTCAGTAGAGGACAGATTTTGGAATGCAGTTGTTTGGAGTTAAGGGAAACAGAGCAAAGAAATGTTTTTGCCTGTAACTGTGTGTGCATTTTTACTTGATGTTGCATGTGACCATGTTGTATTTTTGATTTCTGCTGAAATGCTGGAGCATGAAGAAAGGACTCAAGATTTTGGTTTGGATTGCAGGTTGCCATGCAGCCCATGGCTTTCCAGTATTGACTTCCTTCTCCCTCCCAGACCAACCAATCTTGTTGTGTCTTCCTCTGCCACAAGAAGAAATTCGTGTTGGCCACTCTCTCTGGGCAATATGGAGTTGTCATTCAGTGTCCAGATTACAACTGCAACACTGTAGAAATGCAAAGCAATTAGTGAGCTTAAGAGTCTTGCACTGTGTCCTGGTCTTGATTTATGTGTCCAAGATCTGTTCTAACCTTTGTCTTGTCCTGTAGTTCTAAAAATGACCAGGCATTCATGAGAAATTGAGGTAACTGAATAAGCCCAGAAGCACCTGAGTTGGATAAGAATTTGGCTTTGTGACAGCACTGAAATAGGGAGATGGACATAGAGGTCACTTGCATAAACAAAAGTGAGATGAAGTGTTATCTCCAGAGTGAAATAGAAACAAAGCACACTTTCCTAGATTAGAGCAGATTTTTTAATTACCTTGTTTTATTTGGTTTTGTTTGGGTAGGTTTTGGGTTTGGTGGGTGTTTTTTTGTTTCTGTTTTGCTTTGGGGTTTTTGGGGTTTTTCTGTGGGTTTGTTTTGGTTTGTTTTTTTTCTTTGTTGTTGTTTGTGTGGTTTTGGGTCTTTTGTTGTTTGATTTTTGTTTGATTTTTTGTTGTTGTTGTTTCGGTGTTTTTTGGGATTTTTTTGTTCCAAGAGTTTGTCACGTGGGTTTCTTTTCTGTCCTATCTTCCTGGTCACAGGTTATCTCCACAGTTCTACTTGTAGGTTAAAAATTGAGAACAGTGATATGTAGCACATGTATGTACAGCTATTAAACATTTTATTAACTGAAGTCCTGCTGGTTTTTTATCTGATCTTAACTTCTTTCATCTCAGCATGACCTCTCAAGGTCTTGATATAACTATGTTGTATATTGTGGCTTTCTGTGTGCTGCTTCCTTGCTGTGCAGCATGCTGACATGAGGTATGATTCAGTGTTAGAAAAGAAATGCCAGCTCTGAGAGGAAGGCACCTCTGCATCATTGCTAAATGCTTAGTTTCACTTTCCTTGCTGTTGTTTTTTCACTGGTATGCTGCCAGCTCACCAAGGTGAGCTCTTGAGCAAATAGAAAAAATGCACTTTTCTGTACACCTGGGAGATGATTCCATAATGCAGAGGTTTGAGCAGATTTAGGCAGAGTACAAGCTTGTTCTTAACTGATTTATGTGGGCGTAGGTAACCAGAAATATTATTAGACAGCAATATTGTAACACTGATGAAGTAAAACTTTAATGCTGAAGCCAGTAAAAACTTCAGTACAAGCTCAGGCTGGTATAAACTCAGAAGCTTTCTGTGCAGTTTCTCACCTGTCCTACAGACCATAACAGACTGGGGTACCTGCACAGGGTATGAATTGCAAGGCTCACCATTGTACTTTTACCTCAGAAAAAACCAAAACCAACTTCTGCATTGACAGAGACTTTTGAATACTCTGATGGTGCCTAAAGAAGATGATGAAGCATTTGGTAATATGGAAAGTACAAGGCTGGGTGTGAGAGTAATCAAAACCTGGGAAATTCCACAGGTATTAGTTCAGGTAGTAGATTATTAGATTATTAGATCGGGTAGTAGCTTATAACTACTTGCTTGAGTTTTATCTAGAATAATTGAACACCAGGGTTCTCTGAGGGTAGTGTCTTATCAGGCAGAACAATTTATCAAATTTGGTGGAATGATTGTTGCCTGCAGAGATGGACTTGATTCATCCCCCAGGACAGGGTGATTGGGTAAGAAGCCTGATGTTTGTGTGCATCTGAGTTTCCACTTAACATAGTTTTGAGTGCAAGATCTCAGTTATGCAAAAGTGTATTTGCTCACTTGCATTAGGAATGTTTTTTTAAGACTGCATGCTCAATCCAATGGTGATGTGCATGAAAGATGAGAATACTGTACAGGTATGAAGAGGATTATGGTCTAAATAAATAAATATATATATTAAAACAGTCTGTTATATCGCTGAGGGTCTCATGTCTGGAGAGTTTCTAGGAGAGGCAGTGAAGTGCAAAATATTGTAAAGTCTTAAGTAATATATGGGCAATCTTTATTGCTTCTGTTCCCTTCTGGCTTTACCCAAGTAGTTGGAACAATGTAAAAATTCTATTAAGAAATCACACTGTAAGGTAAATACCAGTTCTTCTGGGACTTTGGGATTTAAAATGGCTATCCGTGTATGTCTGCTGGTGTAAGTCCTGTACTTGGAAACTGCAGTCTAAGTTAACTGAAAATATGACATTAAAAGAAAATTAAAAGTAGAATTTGGTATTTTATTTTTTCTTTTTCTTCCTGACTTCTGTGATTTTGATTTGATTCCACTTTGTGTACACAGACAGTAGTGCCACCACCTGCATCTGTGGGTGCACTATTGGCTTGTTGCATGGAAATAAAGATATTGTGTACTTTTGGTAAAACTGAGCTTTTGAAAAGGGTGTAATGTATAATTGGTGTCCTTCATGAAATGTAAAATGTACTCTTGATTTAACTAGTTCTGGAAACACATCAGTTGGTTCTGTTTAAAAGTAAACTGAAGCTAATCTTTACAAATGCAGTTGGACAGGTTGTTTAAAATTATTTTCCTAGGAAAATATTTTCAGTACCTCCTCTCTTGGCAGATATTGCAAACTGTGAAGTCTTCATTATTTTTTAAAAGTAGTGTCCTACCAACTGTAGGCTTGCATTGAAAACTGATTTCTCTTTTTTAAAGAGAAACTTAAATCAACCACACAACACCCCACCCCCAAAAACCTTGTAAAAGGCTCTCATTTATCTGATAAGCTTCCTATTGGCTTCTTCTTCTTTTTCCTCTTCTTTCCACTTGTAGGATTTTTTGCTGTCAGGTATTGGGCTGGGTTTCAGCTGGTTTTACTCCAGTGTTTTGGAGAAGGGAGAAGAGAGTGATGTTTGTGTCTCACGATCCGTTTCTTGGTTCTTTCCTTGCAGTGGACTGTTGGAGGTTCTAAAAACAAAAAAAAGGGAAAAGCGGGTAAGGCAGAGAGGAAAGGAGCCATGAAGAAACAGATGAACAAAGCTGCCTCTTCGGGCAGCTCGGATAAAGACAGCTCGGCTGAGAGCTCAGCACCTGAAGAGGGTAAGATAACACACATGCATCTACTTAGTGTGATTCCAAGTGAACTTACCTCTTGTGCAGCCTGAAGAGTAATGCTGCATGGTGATGTTGAAGACCATGTTGAAAGACTTTTCATTGAGTAACTTATAGTCAGGATAACTTTTAAATGTGCCATGGCATGAAGTGCATGTAATTCAGTGTAGCACTGCTGTGAGCACTCCATTACATATGCAAACTAAATGCTGTTTCGACTGAAGAATGTGTGACATTTCATTGCTTGACTTTCTCCCAGAAAATTCCTTGCTTCCTTCTAGCATGTCCTATCCACCCTTGTGGGTAGCATTTTTTATTCTCATTGACATATTTTCCCTTCCCAAACGTCTTGTGATAACAAAGGGAGAGATGTATAGTGTTCATAATGCAAATAGGAGCTTATCTTGCATGCATTTGCTCTGAATTGGAATTCTTGCACATTTATACTGACATGGAGGAAGAAAAATCATTCTATAACTTTGTCAGAATTTTTTACATGAATGTTGAATACATTTCAATGCTGGGCAAACTTCCTGTCTTCTGTTTTTGTCATGAAGGTTTGAAAGTACGATTTCTGTTGATACTAAAAAAGAAAGTTAAGAAAGTATATGAAGTAGCTTATGGTTTTAAGTATATCAAGCACAGCAGATACAAAGGCATGGAGTGACTGCACCTCTATATATCAGTAATTACAAATCAAGGGCTTTTTGAGCTTGCAAAGCTGGAAGTTTCCAGAAATACTAACACCAGAATGAAAGTGAAAGAAGGAATCCTAATGCTTGCTTTCGTAATTCAGTGCTATTTAGTCAATTAGCTGAGCTAATCAGAGTGCTTGGACTTGGATCAAGTTTAAAAGTGGTGTTACCCAATGCTGTTGGGAGTCAGCTACTGTGTAACTGCGAGGGCTTGTTACAGTAACAGAGCTAGTGTCAGGGCCTTTCCAGCCCTCAGGGTATTGGTTTTAACTTTATCTCCTGATGTAGCATATGTTGCAGTCTTCACATGAGGAGTTTTGGTCCTTCCGGTTGCCATAATGAGGTGGTTAATGTGGTTGATAGTGGTGTTTGAGGTTTGCACGCACAGATTCGTGGCTGTATAAGCAACTTGTCAGGGACATAAGCATATAGGCATAGAAATGTAACTTTAGAACTGTAACACATTTCTAAAAGACCTTCTAAAATTTGCTTGTTCTGCTGAGAATCTTTATTTATGACCCAAACTGTGTTCAAATGTAGTATCACTCATTTTATAATTATTTTTTAGCATACATATATGATGGTAATTTCAATCTGGTCTTAGTTTTCATTATATGTATGTTTTTAGTGTAGTGGAAGATGAGTGTAAAATTAATTCTTGCTGTCCTTTGCTAATATGCTATAATGAAGTGGTTGGGCTTTGCTCGAGCTGAATCTCACTATCCTATATTTTTCATTTAGGAGAAGTCTCTGACTCAGAAAGCAACAGCTCCTCATCTAGCTCAGATTCAGATTCTTCATCTGAAGATGAGGAATTCCATGATGGCTATGGAGAAGACCTAATGGGAGATGAAGAAGACCGAGCTCGACTGGAGCAAATGACAGAAAAGGAGAGAGAGCAGGAACTGTTTAACCGGATAGAGAAGAGAGAAGTGCTAAAGAGAAGGTGAATTTTTTATCTGTTGATACTTGGTAGCAAATTCTTACAGTCTGTATGGAGAGTACACAGACTCTGCTCTCTTGTTTGAGGTCCAAGCATTCAGCACTGTAAAGTGAGTTAAGCTTGATTGTATACTTTCTATATGTAAACTGTCCCTGTAGTAGTTAAGAGGCACACAGCAGGAGTTCTGCATATTACTGTAGAAGACAGTATCTAAAAGTTTCTCAGCTGTTGAATACTCATGGTTCTGTCAGCTACCCTTGTAGTTATGTTACTGCTCCACGGGTTAGATTCTAGACAGTCAGAAGGTCTGCTTTCTCTTCATCTTATACTGTATTAGCTGTCACATGCTGATGCTTTGGGAAAAGGCAAATGAAGCATAAGGTGTACATGAGTTTCTAGAATTTTTTGGAAAACAATGGTGAAGCATAGAGCAGTGTTAGGGTTGCCTGCATATGGGTGTGAAACTGGTTTGGGCCCTAATAGAAGATAGAGCTATAGAAATAATGAGGAGTGGTGTTGGGAATGTCGTTTTCATGGAATCTTTTGTGGATTTCTACCTTATGTACTGTGGGTTTGTTGTTTGTCTATCACTGTTACACTGTTTAGTCAGGCAGCTTTTTATAGTAAAGGTATTTTTCTTCCCATGTGTCTTTATTGAAAGGATTTGGCATGTATGGGGAACGGTTTCTCCAGTTTCTTTCTTCTTTAGTTCCTGCTCTTTTCTCACTTGCTGAGAAATTTCCCTAGAGGACTGACATGTGTTGAGTAAATTATGTCAATAGAAGCGACTGCCAGACTGTTTGTCCAAGCCATAGCTAGAGCAGTGCCTGCCTGCCTTGGTCTTAACACTATGTTCAGAATCTTATGTGGTCTGCTGCTCTCCTCAAAGAGATCAGAATGACTGTAAGTTTGGATTTAGATCATGCAGAAGGACATAATATTTTTTAAACTTTACTCTCTATTCCATGGTAATTGAATGTCTCTCTGTTAGAATGAATGCTGGAGAATACTTGATACAAACAAGCTAAACAATCAAAGCTTGAGTTACTGATTTAATCTTAAATGAATTTGTGCTGTTCTGTTTAAAGGCTTGGCAGGTAGAAGTAAGGGGTTGGTGGGGTAGTCATTTAAATTTATGGTAAGTTGAATCTTTCAAAAGCTCTTTGTAAGCACATTGTGCTGGGAGTTAATTTGAATTAGAGCAGGTATTGCCTCTGATATAATGCATGTGCCTTGTGTGTTATTCTTCATGTTAAAGGCATAAAGGGCAATGAGCTCATCTGATACTTCAGTTTGCTGTCTCCGAAATGCAGGTGTAAAGGACAGAAGAAGAATGGATTGTGTAGTGTGCATGTGGATAACACATTTTGAATTTCAGTTATTGGAAGTTATTTTTTTCTTGTGTTTGTCCATACACACAGTTCACTAAAGCAATGACCAGTCCATGGTGCAGTGGAATCTCAGTCATGGGACTGTTCCATTGAAGTCACTACTCTTCTGAATACAGTGAATGAAAATAAGACAAGAGGGTGATATATTTCATGAAGGTAGAAATGGAAGTGCCTAAATTTTTCTGCTGAAACTGACTGAATCTGATGAGAATTTAGCTGCTGAAGGAGGACTCTCTGAGACTTTGCAGTCATTCTCATACAGACCAGTGCCAGTAGAAAGGTGAAGTTTAATATTGAAAAGGTTAGCATGAAAATGGCTTTAAAGAAAAAAAAATTAGCTGTTTAGATTCAAATTATGTGAAATAGCATTATGCTTTTAGAGTTGGAGGCAGCATGCAGTGATCATTGCACGGGCAAAGACGAAGATGGAGTAAGGGCAGATTTCTGTGGAATAGTAATTTCTACATGGTCTCATCAGCCTGTTTCAGTTAGCTCTCTGTAGGTCTGCACTTTGTGTGCTCTGCTTTTCTTCACTTTGTTTTCTAGGGGAAGAGAGGAGATGGGAATAGGGGACAGAATAACATTAAAGGGACAAGCAGTTGAAATGTCCCTTGCAGCCTGATAGTAACTATGATAGCATCTGAGCAATCCTTTGCTCTCTCAGGAAGAGCATTCTTTCATACATTGTTTTTGTTCCAATATCTGCTACTAGATTTGAAATCAAGAAAAAACTAAAAACAGCAAAAAAGAAAGAAAAGAAAGAGAAAAAGAAAAAGCAAGAGGAAGAGCAGGAGAAGAAAAAACTCACACAGATCCAGGAATCCCAGGTAGGAAATGAAACTCTTCTTGGTAATAAACCCTTTTCCCTTGGCAAAAGGAGATAGGATATGGCCTCTCCATCCCTGATGTTTTCCCTTAACGTTAAACAGTGTAGTAAGGAGGTCAAAATTCAGTTAATTTATATGCTCAAGCTGTCTTTAGTTTTTCCAGTTCATATAAGGACGTTAATATCTTTGGCCTATTGAGGGGTGCACTGATACTCCTTTAATGAAAAATGTGAAGTTTCAGCTGTATCTGGAATTGCTGTGATAGCTCTCTCATGTGAGAAAAGGAAAGCAACCTTTTACAGGTCCTTTAGCCAAACTTTTGCCATTCAGTCTGAAACATTACATGCATTCTCTGCTTGTGAGTCAAAGTTTGAGAGAGCAGACAAGAAACTGCTCAACTGTCACACTAATTATTTTGCATGCACATAGAGTGGAAAAATATTTAGTTTCTTCTGGCAGGGATGTCAAGGAAAAGCTTGAATGCCAGGAGGAGCAGAAGTAGTTCTATAGTTTTACCACCTTCAGTGAAAAGAGGGTAACACCAGTTTTTGTGGCCAGGCCTCTGTAACTGAACTGTGGTTTCAAATGCTGTTAATATAGAGTTGGGACATGTAAGCTTCCAGAATGGGATGGGATTCATCTTGCCTAACTTGAACCATCCAAGATCTAGCTGGTTGTTCACACTTTTTATTGCCTCTTGCTTTGTGCAGCAGAGGAGGGCGTCTTCAGCTGACCAATTATTCCATGTTATTTTCTAGAGAAACAGATGTTTAACACCTAAAATTAAATTAGGTGAGATGACTATTCCCTTAGGCACATGTTGAGGGGAATGAATCTCATTTCCCTACTCCCTCAGCTCCATATATGTACCTGTGTGTGTGTACATTTTATTAGTCCATTTATAATATACAAAGTGTACTTGCAAATACATATATACACATATAAAAGGGTCTTATTTAGAGTTCTTTTACAGTGCCTTGCAGAAATTACTTCATCTTAGCTCAAATGATTGTCTTTTATGCTCATTATAGAGGCTGCTTTCTCTATAGAGATAGACCTGTTAGAAATGAAAAATACTAGTAGACTTAAATAATGTAAGATTTGGATCCATACTGCAGACTTCACAAGCAACTTTATTTCTGTGTTAAGTACTTTTTAACATAACTTTTTTCCTTGCTACTGAATGAAAATTAGTGCTTTGATGTGGCCTTGCAGAAGCATCAAATTAGAAGAATATTCATCCAAGTTTTCCTCATTACATGTCATTTGCAGAATTACTTCCATTTTATTTCTCTAGTCCTTTTTTAACTTTAGGGAGGAATTTTGAGACTAAGACTTGGTGGCAGAAATGGTGAAATATAAAGATGTTCATTAATTTTTATATGAAGCACAATAAAGAAATATGCTCCAGATTGATTCCTCCATAGAAAAGGAACTGAAAAAAACTGATTTCAAAAAGGAGTATGTTAGTAATTTCTATTTGAAAAATTGTCAAAGCGTGCAAATAATCTTTGTTTTAATGCTTTTCAACTTACGGATTTGTGGTGTTGAGGGACTTTCTGTACATGTTTTTAGGTCATGTCACATAACAAAGAGCGGAGATCAAAGCGGGATGAAAAGCTAGACAAGAAATCTCAGGCAATGGAGGAGCTAAAAGCAGAAAGAGAGAAAAGGAAGAACAGAACAGGTATGAAAACATGTTGTTATTGCTACAGTTTTTGAGGCATTATTGCAGCTTTCTGAAAGTGCTGCTTCCTGTTTCAAATGAATGCAACAATCCTACACCTTGGAGTGAATGAATTCTATGTCTGTGTTTTCCTTGGTCTTTGCCCAACATGACCATCCAGGGTGTTATTTGGTACCACTGATGCTATATTCCTCACCCTCACCCCTCCCTGGAATGGTCTAAAAACAAAGAAAACTTTTGTCACAGTCCACTGAATGGCTCTTAGGAATGCCTAGTTAATGTGTCTGAATTGGTTACTTAGATTCAGTTATTTAATCTCTGAATCATTCAAACTGTTATTTATTGTACTTGTGATACTTTGTCTACATTTGCTTGTTTCTTCACTGGCACATCACCTTGTCCATCTTGCCACTGACTTTTAATGCAACCATTTTTGTCAGTCTGCTGGGTTTGATTGTGATCCTCTCCAAACATGAGGGTTTTTTTCCTATTCCTTGTAAAATAACAATGAGTTGTCTGATCATAGTAGTTTTTTCTTGTATATCCAAGAGTTACACCCATCTTGAATTACTATGTACAGTCAAGTTGGGAGACTCAAAATAAGTACAACTGAGATTTAGGATGATTTTAAATACTTTGTGTATATGCAAAGAGAGAAATCAATGAAGTGCACAGCGTTCTAGTGGATTTGAACATGTGCCACTTGTGTCTAGTGTAAATTAATACCTATCAGCCTCTTAGATTTGTTTTTTTAAGCAATTAAGATTCAGCTCTTATAGAAAGCTTTCATAAAAGATTTATAGCTTGCTTTTCCTTGTTCTCTGTCCTTTCCCCAGCTGAACTCCTTGCAAAAAAACAGCCATTAAAAACTAGTGAAGTATACTCTGATGATGAAGAGGAGGAGGAGGATGATAAGTCTAGTGAGAAAAGTGATCGCTCATCCAGATCATCATCCTCTGATGAAGAGGAAGAGTAAGTAGTAAACACTGGGCTGTGATTGCTTGTAAGTATGTTCAAAAATAGAGACCCACTTTAGGTAGACACATGCTGTTTCAGAGGATGGTTTGGGGCACTTCAGTGTCTCTAAAGTGTTTTTGCCTCTGGTCACAATGGCATTGCTCAGGTTTGAGTCCTTGGCACTATATCATGGTTAATAGGACTCATTTACCTTGGGTGGGTTTGCAACTTCAGTTCCCTGCTGTTACCTTTAGCCCAAATTACACTGTTGTTTACTGATTTGTTTAGTCCTACAGTTGAGCAGCTGCAGAACCCTGGCACGTATCTGGGCAGATACGTGTGCTGGCTTATCTTAAAGCAATAGTCTTTAAAATGCCCTGGTGTGTGTCTTTCTGCTGTCTGCTAACAGGGACAGTGGGTAATAAGTCTGGGACTTCACATTAAGCCTTTCTCATGAATGCTGAATTCACACACCTACAATCAACTAGTGCATGATGAATCATTCCTTTTACTGGTAATTCAAATAGTGCTCATGCTGCATCTTACTCAGGATCCCTTTTTTGGGTTTTGATTATGTCTCTACTTTTTTCTTTGCTCCCTCTCATTTTTCCCAAATCAGGAAAGAAGAAATTCCTCCCAAGTCCCAGCCAGTGTCCTTGCCTGAAGAACTCAACCGAGTACGGTTGTCACGGCACAAGCTGGAGCGCTGGTGTCACATGCCCTTCTTTGCCAAGACAGTCACTGGCTGCTTTGTCCGTATTGGCATTGGCAATCACAACAGTAAACCTGTTTATCGGGTGAGTTTAGCTCTGAGTGATTTAGTTCTTTTTTTGGTGCTGTAATAGCATATTTGCAGCTTATCAGTTCTCAGGTACGGGTGACGGTTTGATTGATACAAAAAGATTGCTTATAACCAGAAAATGTAATTGCTGCCAAAGAGGTGGAGGAGACTGGTTTAAGAATAAATAAATCTATGTGACCACCTAGGGGAGGAGATACATTTAGTGAGAGAGAGGGAGCACTAACAAAGCCTGTTCTTCTGGCTTTGGCTCTTGTCTCTTCATTTGTATTGCAGACTAGAGTTCCAGACTCTGCTTAGACCAAGTAAGGATGGGTAACATTTACTCCTTATTTCTGGGACTGTTCCCAAGTTATTGTGTGGTCTTGATTGTTTTTTTTTACAAAGTTTGTAGTACACCAGTGTGCCTTCAGAAGAGAATGTGATTGAGAACACAGTTTTGTTTTTCTGTTTCATTGCTGTAAACATAGGATACAATAATATTCTTTAAAATTGCAGTAAAAAGGCCCCCAGAACGGCTGTGTTTAGTATGTGAGCTGCATTAGTGTATTTCATTTGGAACATACGTTAACCCAAACCAACATTATTTGAGAAGGAAATAGGAAAAGTAGGAGAGTGTACACTATTTAGTCAGGAAGGCAGAGCTGAGAAAATACAAAAACTGCATCAGGCATTCAGATGGTATAATTTATTAACTCAAAAATTATGTATGGAGCAACTAATTCAGTATCTGATAGTGTACACTGAAGAGCCGTGCTTTCCTTGATCTGGTTAGAATTGTTAGTTAGATTAACATTTTTTATCTCTAGTGAAAAAGCTTGAATATGTCAGATATATTCCAGGAACATAAAAAAAAACGCTCTTGCATCCATCTTGGTTTTTTTTCTGTGATACAGGTTGCTGAAATAACTGGTGTTGTAGAGACTGCAAAAGTTTACCAGCTTGGTGGCACACGGACAAACAAAGGACTACAGTTGAGGTAAGATACTAAAGTAATCTTCTTGAGTTCATAAATCACTGTCCCTTTCATAGCAAACAATGTTTTGTGTGGAGTTTGGAGGTGAGAACTGAAAAGTAGAATGAACCTTGTCATACTACTTACTGCTAGAACGTTGGGTTGGGTTTGTTATTTCTTTTTCTCCTTGTGCACAATGGAAATTATAAAATACCCCGAAAATTTCATGCAGGGAGTTACAATTGTGTTGGCATATGGTTGTCTAGTTTTGATTTTCTTTAATCAATTTACATATGTGGGTCCAATGTCACCACTTTGCACCATCAGAAGGGGGATGTTGTTACACTTTCTTCTTGCAGGCATGGCAGTGATTCACGTGTGTTTCGCTTGGAGTTTGTCTCAAATCAGGAATTTACTGAAAGTGAATTTATGAAGTGGAAGGAAGCAGTAAGTTTGCCACACTTTAGTTTCTTAACAGCCTTCTGCCAACCATACTTTAAGTGGAAAGTAACTCTGTCTTGTGTTTAGATGTTCTCTGCTGGGATGCAGCTACCCACACTAGATGAGATAAACAAGAAGGAAGTGTCCATCAAAGAAGCCCTCAACTACAAGTTTAATGATCAGGACATTGAAGAGGTAAATGGTGCACTGTAGTGAAGTTGTGTCAGTGCTTAAAAGTGACAGCAACTCAGGCAGTAGAGCACTAGCGATTACAAAGCAAAATGATCATGGTCTTTGCTTTCAAAGAAGGAAATAAGGCTCAAAATGAAGTTTCATAACTGGATAGAATATCTTGGTGTTCCTGCTGTTCGATGTTCACCCCTGCTTTTCTTCGTCAGTTGTGCCCTATTAACTCCTCTTCAACTTGTGTTGCGGAGCTCTGGACTCCTGAGTATGGCAACTTAGTTCTCAAGTTCTGAAAAATTAACAGCATCATGGTAGTTGCATTTATCACAGTTTTTGCCGTTTAATACTTGCTTGATACTGACCAAAGGTGATTATCATTAGGTTTTTGTAGGTCCTAAGTGTGGAGAATGGAGCTATAACACGTTACCAAAGACACAAACTAAAAAACAAAACCATCAGAGCATATATAAAATTCTGTGGCAATAAATACATTTCTTATGTGCTACTGACCTGTTGCTTCTCATGTCCAAGTATTGAAATAGAGATTTCAGATTTGCATATTCTTGCTGTTTTCTCTGCATCTTACAGATTGTGAAAGAGAAGGAAAGGTTCAGAAAAGCACCTCCAAATTATGCCATGAAGAAAACTCAGCTATTAAAGGAGAAGGTGAGAGATGAGATGATGCCTGCAAGCTTAATGCAGTCTGATTTTGAAGAACTGAAGCTCTTCTGGATTTTGGTAGCAGTCAGCAGTAAGCTTGACTTTACTGTGCAGCTGGAAGTGGCTCTCAAGGTTCACTCAGTTGGAGTCAGAACCCAGTTAGAGCTATTCCACTCTTCTTTTTTAGGAGCAAATCCCAACAATTATAGCTGTCTCTTTTTGTGTCCTTTAAACAAGGTCTTAAGCTGGTTTGCCTCAGGAACTTTTCCTTTTTCCTTTTTTCTTAGTTTTTTCTTTTTGGGTCGTTTTTGTTGTTTTGGTTGGTTGGTTTGGTTTTTGTTGTTGTTTTTGTTAGGTGGGTTTGTTTGGGTTTGTTTGGGTTTGGGGGTTTTTTTGCTAGTGTGTTTGTTTGTTATATTTTGTTTGTTTTTAGAGTACCTTGTAATAATGTTTGAAAGTTGATTTCCTATTCTTAAGATAGGAAAAATAGAAATTGTGTTACATTATTTTTTACTCAGGGGTAGCTGAATTGTCACTTTGTGGCTGGTAATTTATATTAAAAAAAAAAAAAGGGGGGGCCGAAAGATTTATTTGCCATGAACTCTTTTTACCTGTAGTCCTTCTGGAACAAGTAGACCTAACAGTGCATAGAAGCCAAAGCCAAGCAGTGAAGGAAAAAAGCAGTCTTAAGTATCTCTGAAGATAACAAGTTTTGGGTTTATTCATGCAGTTCTTTATTGAGATATTCATGCTTCATATACAGTAAAAACCAAGCGTTTGTATTAATATTAATAATATTAACATTAATATTAATATTAATATACATTCCTTGGCTTAACTGTATTTTTTTGGTCACCATTTTACTTTGTGTAAATTATGTAAATTACTTGGTTCCCATAGCAGTGGGGGTGCAGTTGCTTTCTGTTGTCACCAGGTGGCACAATAAGCTGCTGTGGTGCCTTAGGGGACTTTCGGCTCCTGAAATAAATAGCAACTGGCAGTTGTGGAAATAATTCTTTTCCTGATCTGCTAAATGGGGATGTCAGATTTTAATAAAACTTGTAACTTAAGTAATTTAATTGACCTGTCGTCCTCATTCTGGGACTGGTGTTCCTACATCTTCCTAAGTTAAGGGATTTCAGAAGTTTTCAGAGTTATTCAGAGTAAGAAATCCAGTTTTGCCTTGAGCTGTAAGGAGCGGGTAGCTCTTTGTTGTACTTCTACCATGCAGAGAAAAGCATTTACAACTGAGTATGGTTAGCATGGGTATGTCCCTTGTCTCTCTGACTAATTCTGGGTAGAGAGTAGTGCCTAATGAGTTACTGTTTGGTTGAAGGCTATGGCTGAGGACTTGGGGGACCAAGATAAAGCCAAGCAGATTCAAGATCAGCTTAATGAACTTGAAGAGAGAGCAGAGGCCCTGGATCGTCAACGAACAAAAAATATTTCTGCAATCAGGTAAGAAGCAGATATTGAGAATTTTCTTTCTTAAATAGTGTCAAACAATATTTAGAAACGAGAAACTAATGCATTAACAAATTAACTGCAGGATTTTGTTTCTTTTTACCTGTACAGTGTGTTAACGTGTATTGTAATGGCTCTGTTAGTGCTTGTCTTATCTTTACTTCCTTGTATCTGTCATTCAGTTAAAACTGTCAAAAATATAAACTGTCTTCTATATACCCCAGCTGGTAGTTGTGTCGCAATGAGAGTAATTTGTGGTCTGGATGAAGCTGCGAGAATGCTGTCAGGTGTTTTGTTGTGAAGGGATTGATAAATGACAGTCACTTTCTTTTTCTTTCCCCCACCCTCCTTTTTTCCATTCTGCAGTTACATCAACCAGAGAAATAGAGAGTGGAATATCGTTGAGTCTGAGAAGGCTCTTGTGGTAAGTAGTGCTGAATTCATACTTTTGTATAAGTAGAGGTGAAATGATGCAAAGAGGGATAATTGCATGGCAAAGTTACTAATTTTTTTAATGATCTGTTAAATCTTTCATATAGGCAAATGACATGATTTTAAAGCACATTTCTTTATACTTTTGCTCAATTATCAGCAGATTAGTGGCTGTAATAGTGACTTAATGCATTTTACGTGGGAAAGAAATCAAAAAGTAGACTTCAAATAATAAAACAGGAAGGAGATATTCAGTTCTCTGTCATTATGCTTTTATGAAGGAAGAGTTAAGCTTGTTAACAAATGCTTAAGCATTAACTATCATGAGAGTTGTGTGCCTATTTTCTATTGTTGTATGCAATAAAAACAGTTTTGTCCTGTGAAGCATAGGACAATGGGTGTGTTAAAACCTTTCTAATCTGTAATGTTGTTGCTAGTTTTCCTCTGATCTCGGTATTGTATGTTGCTGATCAGTGCTTGCATGGATGGGGGGCTGGGGGAAGATTTACAAGAGTGCAAGTAGCAAACTCTACAAAACCATGTGCTATTTTTTCTCCAGGCTGAAAGTCACAGCATGAAAAACCAACAAATGGACCCCTTTACTAGGCGGCAGTGCAAGCCCACGATAGTGTCTAATGTGAGTGTAATACTAAAGTTCAGTTGAGGCAATTTGGTGTAAAACAGAAATCAGTGTAATGCAGAGAGTAGGAACAAAAATCCCCAACTGTGCCATATGCTATTAATGCCCTGGATGCTAGTATGAAGTACAGCTGACTGAGATCCTGATCTCTTTTTTTTTTTTTTTTTTAATGCAAAGTGTTAAGGACATAAGTGATGTGGGTATGTACTGCAAAAGCAGCCGTGATTGAGACTTCCGTAGTGAGTTCGTCTATGTAGAATTACTCAGATTTAGTTAGCTCTGGGAAGACAGTTTGCTTTAGGTGTGAGTTTCACTTCTAATTAGCTGAAAGTTCCCTGAAAGATCAGTGAAAGGTGAGAGGAGAACAAATATTTTGGGCCTGTGGTGTATGAAGTAGTCCAACACAAACTTCCCATGTGATGCTGTGGCAAAACCTGCTACCACAGTCTCTACATATATATATAACTGATGAATAGCAAGGCGATCAGCTCCTACTTCTAAGCAGTCTGGCCTTGTTGAGGTTTGTTCTGGAATGGTATGTGGTTCTAATGTAGGTACTTAAAAAAACAACTGCCCAGGTTGGCTCTTGTCGTTCTTCACAAACCAGCAAGGAAATAAAAGAGAAATTCTATTGCAGAAATAAATATTTCTGAAATACTTTTCTATGAGAAAAGAATTGTAACTGAGTAGTTTTATTTTACTAGACAACTATTAGGTAATGAAAATAGTCTTCTAAAGATTTCTCTAGTAGAGTGTTTCAGTCAAAACTTTAAGCTAAAAGCAAATACATATTGCAGTAGCATTAAGAGTAGTCACAGGAACAAACCATATAATCAGGAAATGTATTTCTATTTTTTTTCAAATAAAAACTTTCTGAAGAATCATTTTTAGTTTGTTACTGTCAGATACTGTCAGGATGAGTTCAGTTGTCTCTTGAGATTCTGAAAGTTGGGTGAACTGATATACAATCTCTTATGGTTTTAGATTCATGAATGTGAACACTTTTAACAAAATGTAGTTATAGTTTTTGCCAGTTTAAATGCAGTAATTTTTAGTTTTTACTCTTCCTTAATATTTTGCCTTTGCAGTCCAGAGATCCTGCTGTCCAAGCTGCCATCCTTGCCCAGCTAAATGCAAAATATGGATCTGGTGTATTACCAGATGCTCCAAAGGACATGAGTAAGGCAAGTTTCCATTTTGGTCTCTCTTATGTTCCTCACACTGTCACCCTTTTGCTCTGTGAAGCTTGTGACTAATAGCAGGTGTGCATGCTTCAGTTCTACAAAAGGGTATCCTGTAGAGCATTGTCATAGAAAAGCAATAGCTTCCTGTTTCTTGGGAAAGGAAATTTGAGTTGCTCCAGCAGTATTAAAGCTACACTAAGTATGTGTATGGCAGAAGAGGGGAAGAAACATTTTTATCTCTGTTTATATGGCTAGATAAGGTTTGGAGACTAACCTGTAGTTTTCATTTCAGGGTCAGGGAAAAGATAAAGATGTGAACTCTAAATCAGCCAGTGACCTCTCAGAAGATCTTTTCAAAGTGCATGACTTTGATGTAAAGATTGATCTTCAGGTTCCTAGTTCAGGTAGGTGTTTCATCTGAATTTGGGGATGTGATAGTCCAGCCTATTTTGGTAGAACTTACTTCTAAAAGAATAATTGTTTCAAAGTTATTGGTGGGCTTTTGAAAATGGGAGCAAGGCCTCTGTTTACCATGTTGGCAAGTATCTTGAGCTGAGGAGGAGGGATGTGTGATAATGACATCCATGGAAAAAACAAGAACAACTGTATTGTGTTAGACTAAAAGCCTGTATATCCCCATATTGCTGCTTTAAAAGCCTAGGGAGAGAAGGAGATGAGTGTTTTTTTTATACACTCTTCCAGTCTGTATTATCTATGACTTGCATAATCTTTGGGGAAAAGATAGGTGTTGTGTTTAATAAGTCTTAGCAGCCACCTTGATGCTTACTTTGTTAATTTGTCTAATAATTTTTGACAACAGATAGGCTGTGTGTCTGTGCTGTTCTGTTCTGTCATCTGTTCACCTGCTGTGGGGATAAAGTATTTTTACTTTATTTTGAATCTGCTGCTTTACCAAATTGCTGTTCCCTAACTTAGGTATTGCAGATGGTATTGAAGCCAAATTTTAGGGGAATGAAAACACTGGCCAGTGAATGAAGATGATAGACATAAACTTGCTGGCTCTTACTCTTTGTTACCTTGACTTTGACAGCATGAGATGTGCGGCAAGAACAGTTTAGTATCATAGAATCATTTTGATTGAAAAAGACCCCTAAGATCATCAATTCCAACCATTAACCCAAAACTGCCAAGTCCACCACTGAACCAGGTCCCCATATGCCACATCCACATGTCTTTTAAATACCCGAAGGATGGTGACTCAGCCACTTCCCTGGGCAGCTTGTTCCAATGCTCAATAGCCCTCTTGAAGAAATTTTTCCTAATATCCAATCTAAACTTCCCTAATGCAACTTGATGCTATTTTCTTCTGTCCTATCAAGTTGTTTCACAGTGGAGGGAAGGCATGGGAGGAGTATACCAGTGCAATTTGACATACAAGGTTTATTATTTTTTGCATTACTTGAAGGATTAGATCTGCAGTTTCTTGGAGGACAGTCATTTAGGAAGTACTGTAAGAAAGCACAAAGGCAAACCTTGTCAAGAAGTGAGAGCAGGAGTAGTTATCTTTCCAAACTAGGTCAAGATTGAAACTCTGGATGTAAAACTACAGAATGAGGTAGGAGGGCAAGAACAAGAGAATTCCTGAAACAGCTAGTGAGAATTATGAACTTGAGAGTTAGCAAGCAGATGAGGGTTAGGCACTGAAGGACACTGAAGAGAGAAGGATGAGAGACACAGTTTTCATTAGACAGAATACTGTTTTGTCATCTTACTTTGTGCAGTCTCCTTTCTTAACAGGAGAATCTGGAGACTGGTAAAAATGTGTGTTGTAGATATGGATAGAATGTTTGGCTTTTTCTGGTTCCTGTCTGTCTCTGAATTAACAGATGGATTAACACACAGAGTCAAAGTTGCATGTGCTGCATCTACGAACATAAATTCCCTGATACTGCCTGTATTATTAACTGAAGTTCTAACCTGATGTATACTAGAGAAGCCAAACATAATTTTGTGGTGAAGTTGTCAGCAAAAACATGTAAAAATCTGTTGTTTTCCTGTAGTGTGGTCCTTACTCTTTTCTTATCCCCAACAGAATCTAAGGCACTGGCCATCACCTCCAAGGCTCCTCCAGCAAAAGATGGTGCCCCTCGACGATCATTGAACTTGGAGGACTACAAAAAGAGACGGGGGCTTATTTGAGCATGCCCACTCTGCTGCTTCTGATCCTGCATGCTCCATGATGATGTCCTACTTTTTCTTCCTCCCTTTTCAGTTCTCCCTTCTGGGTTGGAGCAGCAATGGAGCTGGGAAGAGACTCTTTAAAACTGCCAGTCATCTGTAACATAAACCATTCAACTATTTACTGTATAGACCTCCCTTCTTGCCCTTTCCTCTGCTCCCCTCACAAATGTGGATCTGTGCTATTTGGGGTTTTCCCATTTCTTTTAGTTTGAGTTTTGTTTTTATTTTGTTGATGCAGCTCGTTGGTCCACTCTGTGTTCAGTATTAGCCTGAGGTCTGGATTTCCATAGGAATCTCTTGGCAGTCGCAGAATCAGCACTTGGTGATCTCCCCTTACATACCACCACAGGCACAGTGAATAAGCGTTGGCGCAAGACCTTTGTGGCCAGAAGGTCATCTGCACTTTCTCCCTCTTCTTCTTCCTCCTTCATCCTAGCTTTGGAGAAGGGAATCTTCAAAAACTGGCCTAGGTTCAAAGTGTAAATTTTTTTGGGAGGGTTGTGTGACTTTTTTTCAGGTGTTTTTTATCATTTTTAAGCTGCAGTACTATTTGTATCCGTCTGTCACAGTTCTTTACGGCTGTTTTGAATTTCTACCAGCTGTACTTGAGCATCTGAAATTGCAAGAAAGAAACTCATTAAATGTGATTCTTCTTACTAAAACGGCTTGGCTGATATAGCTGTTTAACTTCATGTTCCCTTTTTTAATTACACTTAACTGATGAGAAAGAGGTACACAGCTCTTAATGTGGGACTTGTCATCTGTAGCACATCCAGACTCTCCAACTGTAACTGGGTGAAGTAGCTTTTTGTGGGATGATCCTGGGGAGCTCATTGGTTGGGCTTTAATTTTTTCTCCAAGCTTTCAATATTACATATTTGTGAAGTCATCATGTCTTCACTGGGCTCCAGCTCACTTTGTTTCTTGCTTTCTGAACCATTTAAATGGGGCTTCTATCAAGAAAGAAAAATAAAAACAGTTAAAAATCACATTCTGTGGAAGGGGAAGGACATAATAGAAAGGTCAGTGGGTAATATGAGAGGTAGCTGATGGACATTTTTCGTATATAAACTGGTACAAGTGGAGTGCAACATGAGCACAAGAATTGTATGGCTTTATGGAATATTTGACTGGACACAAATCGACAGCTAAATTATCACTCAGGTGTAAAAAACTAAAAAAAAAAAAATCAAATGTAAATATAAGTGACATTTAACAAAGAAATTTTCCAAACAAGATACAACTGAATATATGAAACTAAGAGCTAAATTAAAAGAGAATTAGAAGTCTAAAAGGTTAGAGGCCCTCGTTCAGGTAAGCGTGCAAGCACGTGTGTGTTCCTACTCAGGCAGTACATCTATAACAACTTAAGCACTGAACTGGATAGGAATGTTTCTGGGGGACCCTAAAGAGGGAAAATGCTGATGCTCTTCTTGTGTCAGAGCATTACTGTTTTTCTGAAATCATGCACTGGTTACATTTGAACCCGTGTTTGACACTTTCTTGTTGGATTCTTAATGAAACTTTAATCTAGTTCTTAACTAACTTTCTCTTCCTTTTTTTTAACAGTAGCTTTAAAGAAACATCATGTAATTGTGTGCAGATTGATCCTGCAAACCATGTATAAAGAGAAAATCAACGTATGAAGCCTACCATGTAAACAAATAATTAGAAATATTTAAATACTTATTTACTGAATAGTCCATAGTTCTAGGACACATGGATTATTCTGTAAATACGTAATCATAGACTACTTTATTTGATGGCCTATTTTAGCAGCTTCTCTGGAGTTGCAGTAGGCTCTCATGTATACATACTTATAACTTTTTAAGATTGGATTTATGGGATCTACCATCATAACTTCATAAGAAACATTGTGATTCACTGTGTAGATATGCATTTGATATGATTTGGTTTTTTCAACAGCTAAATTGATGTTAAAGATTTGTAATAAAAAAATTAAACTTACTTTATAATAGACAGTCTTCAAAATCATGATTCTCTAATGGTTTGCAGAAATAATTGCCAAACCAGACAATTCAGCAACTGATTTTTTCCACAGAAATGCCTCAGAGCTCTGAGATGCAGTGACAAGTGGTCTCTGAAGGTAAACTTAATTCAAATACAGTGTTTTTAATATGCTTGGCCTTGATGTATTGGTTCTAGTTAACTTCTACTTTTGGTAACACAAGACTATCTGTAATACAACCGAAATGTGGATGAGACCCATACAGTGTTGCAAGTAACTTTTAGTAGAGAAACAGAGGAGATGCAGCAAGTTTAGGATGCAAATCTTAATGATGGACTATGTGCTAGCTATCTGCAACTATGAAACTGCCACTTACCCTCTCAAAGTCTCTGGGCTTTGCTGAAATATTGTTTTTAAGAGAAGGCAACCGTCAGTAAATTATCATGCAAACCTCTTATATTGAGAATAATACATGAAGAAAGTACTCTTGAATAGTTACATAATTGTATGAAAGCTGTAATCTTTTTTCCTTTAAGTGCATGTGAAGGTGAGTGACTACACCTCCCACTTGTTAGAGTGGGAGAGATTTGTTTACTTTGTTTCATTGGTGTCCTAGCATAGTTCATCACAATTGTACAGACTTATATAAATAAACTTGGTTTGTTGGTTTAATAAGGTTGATTGTTTATCCCTTGTTCTGAGGTGCTAAGGGTTTCCTGTCTGGATTTTGGTTTTTTAGAAACTGACACTTCTTTTATCAGTCTATACTATTAAATTTAATACTAATATTGTGAAATAATTAATGAAAGTAAGCCCCCTTGTTTTGCAGGAGCAGCTGTTGACTCCTGGATCACTCTCTAACATCTGGAGTTGGTCCTTATCACTAGAATCAAATGTAGCCTCTTGGAAGGTCAGTTTACTTGCACCTCTGCTGCATCTCACTTAAAACACAGACTTTGCTTATCTTGTAGAAATCCAGACTACTTTTGTAAGAAAAAATGCTAAAGCATATAGCTGAACTTAAAGAAGCTACTGAGTAGGGTGAAGCAAGACTCCTCAGGGGGTGTTCAGTGTGAGGATGAGACACACCAGGCATAACTTGAAACAGGGTGAGTTCTGGCAAAAGATGTAAGATTTAAAAGAATTTACCCTTAGGAAAATTAAACAGTGCACTAGGTTGCCCTGAGAGATTTTTCTGTCTTTATTTTGTAGGTTTTCAAGAGAATGGTAGATTAAGCCACAAGAAGCATTATCCAGCCTTGTAGTTTAGCCAGGTTTGAAAAGGAGAGTGGACTGGTGATCACCCCGAGATCCTTTCTGATGTGAATTATCCTATGATTCTATAAGTAATTTCATACTGCTTTCTCCAATTTTGTTTGCCCTGCAAGAACTGCTCTCTCCTCATCCCCTTTTTGACATGCAGGCTAATGCAGCACACAGAATTTGTCTTACAGACATGGCATCTTGCAATGAGCAGGGCAGCATTTCCCAACACACATGTTCTTTCTGAGACTTCCTAGTTGTGAATGCCTAGAGGGTTCCTGCTAGGGCTGTCTGAACCAAAATTGTCCCTAGAGATTACCCACTGAGCAGCCTGGAAGACTTGACCTGTTGGAAGTTCGAGTCAAGAGCTGTAGCTGAGATTTGCTTAGCAAAGTGTTCCTTTGCTGTATTTGTGAGTTGTAAATTTGATACTCAAGCTACTGATACATATGCAGTCTTACTTTCAGCACAGTAGCTTAGTCTTTTAGAGAGAGATGCTTAAGTAGCTAAATAAAGAGGTGGTTTTTTTTTTAATCTGGAACTTGCTGGTTTTACCCTACCACCATCATCAATTTCTTCAGATTTTAGATCGCCTCTCACACACGGTGGTTGAAGGAATCTCATATAAGCAATTTCTTAAGTCTCATTGTGTGTGGAGTTATCTGGGTAAAAAAACCCGAACTAACAAAACCCAACCACAAACTTAAGTTTCTGCTTTGTCAGTTGGACTATGGGGCTAGTAAACATGGATAGTTGTGGTGGTAATATCCTAAACTTTTACAGCTCTTTGGAAAGCCAGCTATTCGGTACTCCCTTGGGGTTCTTCATGCCTTGACATCTATGGACATGTTTAAGGCTCCTGTGGCCCCACTGTGTCAGGCCATAGCAGGCAGGTGTTACCCATGTAACTCCAGTCTTCGACTGTTTTTGTTTAGCATACTCCTTTCTATGGAGAAGCAGCAGTATCCAGCTTAGAGTATGAGCAGTTAGACAAGGTAAATTAAAGTAGGAACTTCCCAGAAATAGCTAATACTTTGCAATTACCTATCTGTAACAGAAGGCAGGGTGAGTACTTAGGGTGGTGTATCTGGCATTTTGTATTAGACTGCATGTAGAATACTGTATCTAATTTTGGGTTTCCCAGTTCAAGGCAGATTTCAGCCCCTTGGAACAAATTTAGTGAAAGGCCACCACGATGGTCATGGACTGGGGCTTATTCAGCTTCTTTCAAGAAGGTAATGCTGTAGCACTGTAATAGCATATTATAATAGCACATTACAGTTATTAGTAACAGGCCATAAGTTTAGTACTGAGCCTGCAAGGCTTTGGGACTGAGGCTTATCATACTTCCCTGTCTGGACTTTCTTTGGCCTGCCTGTATCTTTGGTTTACTTAGCTTTGCTATAACCATTTTTACTGGCCAGATGTCTGTGGCTACTTTCTTTTACTTCTGTTTGCCTTTAGGTGGTGAAACCATAGTTTTATATATGTAAGAAAAATTAGCAGTTATTTTATGTGTAATAAGATATTTATGACCAGAATAATAATGTGGAGAGAAATGCAGGCATGGTATATGACAGCAGGCCTTTAGAGTTGGAAACAAAAGATTTAGAATAGTGGAGTACAGATTAACGATGAGGCACATGTATGGGACTGGAGACCCCACAGTCCTGTAGTGGTGAGTGGTTGCTCACCAGCAGTCAAACATAAAGTTTTTGTTTGGGGCCAGGGAGGGGATTGGGGTGTTGCAATTTTGTTGTTGGTTTTGTGTAGGTTGGGGTTTTATTTGTTTTGTTGGTTTGGTTTTTTTTGGGGTTTTTTTTTTAATTCTTTATTTGGGGTGTGGGGGATTTTTTGTGTGGTTTGTTTTTTGGTTTTTGTGGTAGGTTTTTCTGGTTTTATTTTTGGTTGGTTGGTTAGTTTTTTGTTTGGCTTGATTTGGTTGTTTAAGGCAGAGCAAGAACTGGACAAAATTTTGTTCAGGAAATCACACGAGAAATCACAGGAAAGAAATCACATCTAACATATGTGAAGGGCATCATATATCATACATTTGGATCTGTAGACTAATAAGGAAATAAAAATACGTAAAAGCATAATAGCAAACCTAAAAAGAACCCCAAGTGGATCCTAGAGGGAGGAAGAAGAAAGCAGCATCGTATCCCTCCCAACAGAGGACTTCAGAGGCTGATAGCTTCATGTTACCCTTTCCAACAATCTGGAGATGTTGATTTTGAGATGCGGAGTTGCAGTAGAAGGGTGAAAATAACCCCTAAAAAGAAGAGAAACTCAGAAGCATGTGATACAATTTTCACTCTATTACTGCAACTTTTGTATAGAAGTACAGTAACTGCATTATTATTCTTTTTCTATAGTAATTGTATCTAGACTAATAGCTGTCCTTGAATTGGGTTATTTCCATATGCTAACAATAAATTCTTAGCTTTATATGCTAAGCATAGCATATATGTTATGCTTCCTCTTTGCTCATAAACAAGATTTTCAGTGTAACAAAAGAGGCAACTTCCAGAGGAGTTAATAACAGCCTTCCAGTGAATGTGGAAAGGTTGTCAGGAAAGTGGTCTGCTTTTTACAGTTATGGGTGCTGGGAGAATGAGAGACAATGGCCTAATTTGAAACTAGAAATTTTGATTAATGGTGGTGGAACCTCTCTGTGAGGACAGTGAACAGGCTGCCCCAAGAGTTTCTTTGGAGGTTTTCAGCTGGATAAAGCTGGAGCAATGTGGCCTTTGATCTGATCCTGCTGGGTGTAGGAGGCCAATCTTGGGGACCTCCTGAGGTCCCTTTCAATCCAAATTATACTATGGCTATTTACAGTAAATTCTAAGTGAAGCCTGAGCTTATGTTGCTGTAACTTGTCTGTTCCATAGTGAAGCTGCTTTAAGAACGCTGATGGGGTTACCTAGGTTGCCAAACAGGACTTGGCTGTTTGCCAATCATGATTGATTTCTTTAAGGTCTGGCTTCTCTAAATACAGAGTCAACACATAAGTTTCTTAATTTTTGTCTTTTAATTGAATGTAAAATGTAGTAAAGAGCAGTTCTGTTACTGTGGAGCACTGCCAGTGTGGGCAGTGACTCACTCCTTGGGAAAAACCTGGAATTTAACAACTATCTCTTCCTAAATTCTGTGTGCTGCATTCCAGTAGTCTGTGGGTGGTTAAGTGTATTTTCTATAGAGTAAATAATTTACTTGAGTGTGATTGGGTTGGGTAGAACAAATTTGGGGATAGAATGTATTCTGTATCATTAACTTTGCACTCTGTCTTCAGTACTGAAATATGAGAATAATGATTTGAAGTGAGAAAGGATTGTTTTCCTAAGTGCTGGCACTCAACGTCAAAAAGTGAGCTGGATACTTTAAGAGACTCAATACCCTTAAGCCATATGAAGCAAGGGAGTATATTAAGAATGATAGTTATGGAGGGGTGTACTTTGAGGGATTTTTTTATTTTTTTCATATCAAGGTTTTAAAAAAATTGATTGAATTTCATTTTTTTTTTGATCATGACAACAGCTGATGTCTTTCTAATGCCTGGAAGCTAGCTGCAGAGTCTATGCTCTGCTAAAACTCTTTATATGCCATTTTTGAGCTTCTGTCTTTCAACATATTTGTAATCACCTGGCAACGGAAGAAACATTGAGCCCCTAGGAGGGTGAGAAAAGAGTGGTCATAGCCTAGAAAAAGCTAGGAACCTCTGGTCCATGAGGGGGCATACTGTGCAAACTTAAAGACACATATGCTGCTTTCTGATGGCTAGCCTTCCACCTCTGCCAAATGTGGCACCAGATTTGAGTGAACCACACTGTTTTCACCCATGTTGCAGAAAACCATCATAGATTAAGTAACTTTCTGAAATTATTTTTAAGGAATTGTTAAGTTTTGAAATATGTCAGTTGGGAAATTAATGATTATTCATACAAATGCTTGCAAGCAACATCCCTGACTTAATTGAACATGCATAAATTATTGTGGATTCTGCACTGTCGCTGTTGAGCAGCTAGCAGAGTAAAGAACTCAGTTCTCAGTGGCGAGAAGGAAAGACCTTTATTGTTTTGATTTCATCATATATATAGAGTTTTCACAGGTCACCCAGATTGGTCAGTCAGAAACCTCCCCCTAGGCCTGATTGGCCAGGCCTGCACCGTCCAGATCTTGGGACACTGTTTTTAATAACATCCAAACTTTATTTATAAAACACAGAAAGAATTCTCATGGGAAAGACCTGCGCTAGCCACACTGCACAAGTTTAGTTTTAGTAAATGTATACAATTTTGCTACGTGAGAACTATGTTTTTTGAGTACTATTCTGGAGAAATTGCAGTAGGTCAGTGCAGAAACCTGTAACAGCAAAGGAGAAAGGGAAGAAAGCCCTTGGAGAAAAAAAACTTGCTGGAAGTCTCAGGCTGATGTCCTAAATCTCACATTAATATTCAAGTAAAAACTTTATATTTCCTCAGTCTTCCTGAGGTTTTTTTGTTATTAAATCTTTGACAGCTTGTTCTGCAGAAAATGCTAGTGTGGATAGGGTAATAAATTACACTGCAGATGAGTAACTTTGTCAACTTGTTAAAGACCTTGTTAGACAAGATTTGTAAATACAGCTTAGTGCTAAGTGAGCATTGGAATGGAAGCAAAGAATATAGGTTGCTTTCTGGCATGAGTATGTATGTACAAGGACCAAAAAGCTTCAAGTCTTTGGGGAGATTGAATTAATTTATGATTGAGTGGGTTGAAGGAAGGGCAGTTGAGTAGAACATTAGAGGCTGGGAGTGATCTACCTTTGTAAATGGCATAAACAAGATCACGATGCCTTGTTTCACTGTGCCTGCTTCAGGAAAGTCAAAGTACCTTTAGGGCAGGGAGTGGGATATTTCAACAGTTGTAAAATGTGCCACTAAATTAAAGAGATAAAATATTATCTGAAACTTGAGGTGACTGGGGCTTTGAGCTTTATGAAATGACTGTTCTTGAATAATTTGTTGGCTCTTCTTCAGGACTACAGGCAAATGTGCAATTGTCAGATACCCCACCTGGCACGCAAGAATATTTGCCTTGAGTGCAACAGTGTAAGAAGTGTCTACTTCATCCCTTTGTAATTCTTCCTGGTGGTATATCTGCCAACAGGTAACTTGCTTCCATTATTTTTCAAAGGGAAATTGCTGTGTAAACCTCAACTCCTGAAAGTAGCCATATGGCAATCAGTTTTTCTGCCGTTTGCTGGCAACAGTAGTGGAGAAGTCGGAGCTGATGTGTGGAAGCAGTTTGAACACTGGTGGCTTGGCAGCTGTTGTGTGGCTGTTTGCAGATAGGGCAGTTCTAGGGAAGCCAGTGCTGCCTACCTGAGGCAGGTATTTCTCATTCAAGAAACAGCTGACTTTTTGTACTGATTATTGGTATGGCAGTCAGAACAAAATTACTGCTCATATCCCACATGAGCTTTAGAAGGTTACTATGAAAAATTATAGCTTCTCCCAAGAATGGCACTAAAGCAGTGTTTTTTCTGCAGTTATCACAAGCACATGCTCAACACTCAATTTAATATTGTAGTCTTCCTTGACTTGGAGAAAAAACTGATCTACATGACTAGAAAAAGCAGATAATGTACAGCATAAATACTTAAAAGGAAAACACCAATTTTTTGCTTCATGTTTTGCTCTTGAAGACTTCCCAGTTGTCAAAAACTGAGAGTAGCTATTTTTCCTGTAATAAAGCTCTCCCTCTGGAAATATTATAAAGGACTGTGGAGACAAACTGGTTTTCCACCACTGAGGTAAAATTAAACATTTGAAATAAATGCTGCCTTCATCTGAGAAAGACTAGATGAATTTCAAACACAAGGCAGTTATTTTCAATTTTGAATCAGGGTGAGTTAATTATTAAATTGATTATTTGTTTTTATTTCCATTGCAAACTTCCGCAATATTTTCAAAAGAAATTATCAAAGACAGGAAGTTGGAAGTAGCAAAGTGTGATGGCCAAACCTGAGATGAAATGTAAGCTGAGTACCACTTTAGCATTTTATAAAATTCTCTTCTAGCTCGGCTCCTGGTAAAGGATTTGCTTTGAAGAGTTCTGCAATTTATCTTAGCAACCGAAGTCTGGAAGTGAGAATGAACTACCGTAACAGCATGGGGTACATGATCTTTAACAAAAGCCTTCACTTTATTCTAAAATCCCTTCACTGCTTAACAATTAGGAATTTTTAATTTTTCAGCATTAATATTACAGAATGTACTCCTGTGTTTCCTGTCACTGTGTTGCCTGTTTAAGCTAGCACAATCTGTTTACACCAGCTAGTGCTCTTCCAGAGGCAGATAAGAGTACAGAGTGGAGGGGGAAATATGTTTATAAATTGTATCTTGAAACACTTTAGGGTTGAATGCCCAGAAGCCTGAAGACATACAATGCCAAATATTATATTAGGGTCTCTTTAGCTAGTGCTACAGTAAAAGGGAAGACTCTGTGGGAGGCAGTGGGAGCTGGAGAGTCCTCATGAAGAGTATTTTCACTCACAGGTGACCTGAATTTCAAAGTCACTGGGCAGGATTGTTGCTGTGGTGAAAGCAACAATCCTGAAAGTGAAGGCAGAGCTCTTTGTGAACTGCTCCACACTGAAGTTTTGACTGCTGGGCAGAACCTGGGTAGTTCCTCAGGTCCTGCTCTCTTCAAAAGTTGATGCATAATGAGATCCACTGTAATCTACCGTAAAGTGACTCATCACTTGTGACAAGTTTGTTCATGCCTGGTTAATAGTAATAACCATTAGTTATTATTATAAAATTAGAAAGCATTTAAATTCTGAAGGATTATTGCTGCTTTGTTTTTTTCTGTTCCTGCTCATGAACTTCCACCTTGAATAAGTTTTTCATTTTGTCACACCTTGCATATTTATATGGTATATTAGTTCCATTTGCTGCAGTCTCTTTTCAAAGGGAATAATGATGCTAACTTACCCTTGGAGGTAGAAACTAAGTTGCATTCATTCCTATAAGATTTTTAGATAACCCATTTGCTGGGCTGTCTTTACATAAGTATGTCTCAGCTAACACTGTTCTTCAAAGTCCCAAGGTATTTTTGGCCTGACTTTTTGGGGATGGTAGCAGATGGCCACAGCAGAACAACAGATGTTTTTTCAGATGTTAAAATAGGGCTGAATTGAAGTGGGAGTTTGACAGAAATATGACAGATGTGATCTGAACCCCAGCCTTGAAAGGAGGGGCTGGCAGAGTGGGCTGTCACAGAGCGAGTGGTCCAGGCTGCATGAAAGTATTTCTAAATCTTGGTCTCAGCATGGCATTTCTCAAACACCAAAGATGCAATCCTGGGGCTGCAGGAGAGCTTTGCTGGAGAGCAAAGAGAATGTAAGGCTGGCCCGTTCAAACCTGGGAACTCTGCTTCTAAAGCAGGGCCTGGCTCTGCTTGTGGTCTCTTGGCTTGTCTTTCCAATTCCCTAAGCTCAGGGGAGCAGGGAGGTAAGGTTGCTCCAGAGTATGCAGAACAACTGCCACAGCTCAGCAGCATCTCATAAGCACCCTTCTCCAAATGCCTTCACTGGCTTTCTGCCACAAGTTTGTAACAGCACTGCTGTACTTGATTAGGTTTTGGAAAAAATGTATCTGTTGTTTACTATTGCCTTTGGTTTCTTTATAAAACAATATACATATTTATGCATAGTTCTATTCTTAACTTATTACCAAGACTGAAAATTAATCCTGTGGAAAAACAAATATGGTATTGTAGAAAGTCATACAGTCTTAGAAAGAACTGATTTGTCAAATTCAGGGAGGCGAAGGACTGTTCAGGCATGGCAGCGAGCTATGGTAACAATCCACTTGGGCAAGCACATTCAAAAATTATACTTTTTGCAAGTGGAGTCAGCCACAAGATTTGACAATTTCCTTTTAATGGATTAGTAGCCAGGCTGTTGTTACAATTCTAGGTGCTTTTTTAGCTCTAACATTGAACAAGCATAGCAAAAGGTGAGTTTCCTGAGGGGTTTCTCTTGGTGTGGAATGTGCAGTCTTTGGATACAAATGAAATTGTTTGGTTTGCTTGCCTGGTTGTGGAAGGACCTAGTGGCTCACTGGCTGAAGGGGCTGACATGGTGCTCCAGCTTACACCTGATAAATGTTTACATGCTCCTTTTTGTCTCATTTATCCCAGACTTTATCTTCAGACATGAACAAGGCTAAGAGAAAATGCCATTTGCTCAAATAAGGGGTACTTGCATTATAAAGAAAAAAGAGAAGAAGCACTTACTTGTAATGATAGAATGCTTCAGGTGAAATTTCTTGTTCTAGGCAATAGCAGGCCATGAGGCTACAGAGCTAACTTGCATCAGATGTGAACACTCCATTCAGTTTCCAAAAATTGAACAGAAACTCCTGAAGCTGGTAATCAGGCTGGAGAGATGAGGGTTTTGCAGAATAGTCTCTTTTTGGTCTTGAAGTTGATTTGGGATTCATTTAAAACAGCAGAAACAGACTCACAGAATATGCTAGGTTGGAAGGGACCCATGAGGATCATGAAGTCTGACTCCTGGCCCTGTACAGGACCATCCCTTGTGAGGATCTCTCTGAAAAAGTAAAGATTTCCTGCACAGGACAGATATACAACTATAACAAGATTTACTTTCTTACTTATTTGACCAGGCTGTAGAAGATTGATTTCTCTCTTTTCTGTCAGAGGACTAAAAGTTTCACAATAAAATTGTGTGGTGAGGGAGAAATATAGAAGGTTTTCTGACAGGTTCCCAAAAGTCGGTCTTATAAATCCTGCAAACCTGTCCAGTGGAGAAACAAAGATGCTGGGTGGGGAAGGGCTCCCACAAAAAGGCAGTTAGACTGTCAGAAGTTTTGCCAGGTAATATTTCGTTGGTTCTTTAGAGGGAGATGCAGCATTCCTCTTCTAGGTGGGGAAGGGCTTCCATTGGAGCTGCCAGGCTGAGTCTAATCAAATATCCCTTTGAGCCATTATCCTGTCTCAGACGACAGCCAGTGTGGGATGATTAGGACAACAACATAAGAAATAGGCCACAAAGAAAGTGTTCTTTGAGAACTTCCTAACATCTACAGCTCATGGACATCCTGAGTCAAAGGTTGTTTCAAAACTTACACTTGCTCGGTAACCATCAGCAGACCTAGCCTCTTGTGTTTTTTTCACAATCTCTTTTGGAAGCAAGGAAAGACTAACGTGGCAGCAAACACTACATTTTTTACAGCAAATGGAAATTGAGAGACATGGAGAGGAGTCTCTGATGGCCTTTGGATTCAAAATGTGCAGAGAAATTGTGTAGCGTGGGTGTGATTGTACACTTTAAAAATAGCTGACTTGTTGCTAAAGATCTTTGGATTTTCTTATGTGAAGCAATGAACAGGTGAAAAGGAGCTAAGAGAAAGAGTGGTGTGGAGGAAACAGTATGTTTGTGGTGAGCAGGTGTCAGTGACACTTCTCAAAGCTTCTGCTTTTTATTTGGAGCAAGACAACAAACTGCAACATGAGCAGTGCTAGGAGCAGAGCTCCTGCCCAACCATCACCCCTCTCAGCTAGCTCTCTCGCTGGCATGTGCTCCTTGCTGAGTTGTAAGCAGAACCAATACAGGAGTTTTGCTGGTGTGGATCAAAAAGCATCATTCCTCTGGCAGGTACATGTGTTCACAATCTCCTCTGCTGCCAAGATTCAGCTGGCTGAGCTGTGCTGTCCTGAGTACAGACTGGGAGAAATTGCTATTGTGCCTGTCAGATGCTGTCCTCATGACTTTGCCATCTTTCTTAATTTAATGACAAGATCACTCTGCCTGGGATTTGTCCTAAGGTCTTATTTGGTTGACAAGACTCTTTCTCTTTTGATCCCTTTCCTGGGATATACTTTTCTAATTACATCAAACATTGGCTATATGCCTACATTTTCAAGGCTCTCTGCTATTTATCTCCACCCTACTAATTATCTTTCATTGTTAATGAGGTACTGACTTCTGCCTCTCATCTCTATGGCTGACTTAAACATCTTTCAGACAAGTTTGTCCATGCTTCCTTACCCTGCTGCTTCTCCAGTTTCAAGGCACATTATGTGAATGCTCTCAAGGGTCTTGATTCATCCTTCTGTTTCCCTAACAGTGCCCCAGTTCCTCCCTCTGGCACCTCCAGCCACACTTCCTTCCTTTTGTGTTTTTGTGTTTGCTTCCCAGCCTGTTAGGTTCAGCCTTCTCCCCCAGCTCTTCCCTGGGCAGCGCACCATGGCTATCCAGCAGGAGAGAGCAGCAGAGATTTTTACCCCCCATTATGTTGTTAAGCTCACTTTTAGTGGCAGGTGCCAGTGCAGCACCAGCTCCTGCAGTCTTATTTTGGGCTGCAAGTCACTGACAGAATTTTCCAACAGGCTGTTAAAAGGGAAATCATGTTCCAGGCTGAGACAGAACTATAGACTCACTGCCATTTGGTTTTTCATCCTGCCAGTTGGCAAAGGACTGGTGCTGAGCTGCCACTTCAGTTTGTTAATATCTGGTGCAGCTTTCCTTTCCTTTGCTTTAGTTTTCTGTTTTAAGATAAGGTCAGAAGAAGAGATTAGTTGTGAATTTGCTAAGTGAACGTTGCTGAAATGCTGAAGAGAAGGTAACACAGAGCGAATAAATCACAGACCTGTTTTGAGGAGCAGATACGTGATGAAAAGCAAAAAATTGAATCCTCGATGACAAACCATGGTAAGTAAAGCAGAGAGGAAATTTTTCCAAATCCATCAATATTTCCTGATCCTTAGACCTTACAGAGCCACAGTCACAGCCTACATGTACAGGGCTGAAGGCTAAAAGAAAGCAGTTTTGCCAGCTCAGTTTGACTGTTTGCCAGAAGCTCACGTTCCCCTTCTGTGATCACTGTAACATTCACTATGCCATCAGAGGGCCTTGGGACAAGATGCCAAACATGCATTAGGCATGCTCTGTGGAGTTTAAGGGGTACATCTCAGAGGAGAGAATGCTATATAAATGTTCCAGATGAAAAGTTTATATCCATACACTGAGTTTTTAGAATATTTATTTTTTCATCTACCATAAAGATAGTAATTTTATTGCATTCCACATATTTTCTCTTTCCTTTCTTCAAACATGTCTGAGATTTTTTGTAAGGATGTTTGAAAATTTAATTTTTTATAAGAAATGGGATAAATAAATATTTTTTTTGTTTGTTTATTTTGGTTTTTTTCTTATATAGCTTTTAAATAATCTTGTCCTCTGTCCATATCACACATTTCTCCACTTTAAAATTATTTGCAGCACATATTCTCTGTTCCTCTGAGGAGTAAATAAGTACAGAGATGAACTGATTAAAATGTTCTCTTTTTCCCCCAAATCCCAGGATGTTTTTAAGGGGGATACAAGAAAGTATAATCTCTAAATCTTATGATGAAGAAGAACTGGTAGCGTAAGCCAGGTGAGTTCATTTTTCAAATACCACTCCAATAGGTAATGAACATACAGGTTAATTTCGAAGATACTGATCTCTTGTCTGCTTGTGAAAATCCATTTTGAAGCAAACAAATATTTCCAGCGTTGCTAACATTTTACCAGTACAACCAAGCCCATAGAGGAACTGTTGTAAAAAGTGTCAGATCTGTATCACAGAAAGGGCACAATGACTTGATCCCTTTACTCTGTTCAACACTCAAGAATTTTTACTGATGTATTTATCATCTGAATCAACAAAGCAAATGTCTTATGTGAATGTATTTTATGTGACTCCAATGTTTGAGTTTTTTGACTGCTCTTACTAAAAGTATTCAGTCCAGTACTTCCTTGGATTAATCACAGGACTTGAATGAAAACTTCTGTCTCAAAACATTGCTTCTTTTATGTTCGTGCCCACTTCCAGCATCCTGAATGGGCATCTTTGTGTGGGCAGAAGACATTGTCCAATGCAGTAGCTGTTGCATTCTGTGGCCATGGAAGACAGTGCTGTGCATTCAAATTCCACGTGCTATTTTTCAGTAGGGTTTTAATATTTCCATTAACATTATGAAACGGTTAAGTCATCATGAAGTTGTTATGGTTAGAGCTCTAAGATTGCTCCTATAATGAAGAAAAGCAATTCATGGCCCATTTTATCTGCAGACTTTACAGAGTGGCAGTTTGAAAGGACTCATACCAACAGAATTTGTAATTTTGACTTTTTAGACTATTGACTTTTTTGACTATTGACTTTTTTATTATACCAAAGCCAAGACTCCCTTTGGATTAGCCAGCCAATGCTTGTCTTCAGTCTTTGTATAATCATGAAATCATAGAACGGTTGAGGCTAGAAGAAAGGCCTAACCTGCATGCTCATATCCTCACAGGACTGCTGGTAACTCTCTTCTTTCCCCATCATAATGCACATAACTTTCTGTTCCATCTAGATTAGTTCTGTAGAATTGCTTGTGCCCCCTGGAAAAACGTGAACAAAACCAAGTCAGGCTTATTTTAAGAACGTATGATAGGGACAGAGAATTCTAATCTGTCTTCAAATATTTATGCTCATTGGAGTTGCTGTTTCTTTTCCTGCTCTACAGAAAAAAACTTCACAATGTGTGCACTGGAGCTGAGTAAAGGTAGCTAGGAGGAATTGTCCTTTATCTTTGACAAAAACAAACGTTACAAAAGTCTACTCCAAAAACCTGAACACACAATTAGCTTTCAGAGAAGAGAAATGGCTCACTATGTTTCCATGTTTATTCATATTTCTCAGTAAACTCAAAGGTCATACTGTTCTCAAGTGGTCAAACAATGGGTATAACACAATGACTGTTTCATCATATCTTTCCCTCCACATGTTTTCAGCTTTACTTTATGGCCTAAATGAAGACATTAAGTGTGTTAGGGTTAGGACTGAATAATTCTGACACACAGAATATTACTTTCACAGAAAACTGAGGAATGAAGAAAACCATGACAGTCCTCTGCAAAAACCCATCCTTTTGGATTAAGAAAGTAATTTGTCCAGGCTCATGATAATATAATTAAACCGGTGCATTTGGTGCAGAATAAAGGAAAATTATACAACAGAAAGATTTAAATTTCGCTCAGGAGAAGCTGAAATCTCAACATTATAATGCTATGACAACCTGATTTGTTAATGTTTTGATCTGTAATGCCTTAGCCTCTGTTTGCTCTGGACAAACTAGTGAATGCTGCGCATCTTGCAACTCTGCAGAGGAAAGTGCTTTGTCTATTCGGGGAGCACATACTGTGCTCACACAGTTCCTTCATTGCCCTGCCACCATTGCACTGCTGCCAAGTCCTCCTGCCTGCCCTGCCAAGAGGAAACCTTGGGAAAAGAGGCATAGAGACCCAGGAGTGTCCAGCTGGGGAAGGTGATAGTGTTTTATTAAGGTCTCTTCTGGACTCTAAGTCACCAACTCTGACTTCATTCTAGCTACCATAGAAGAGTAATCCTTGGTACCAGGAGCATCATCTTCACCAGCAGCCAAACACAGGCAGTTATGCCAGGAGCAGGGTAGGAAAAAGAGTGTATCAAGAAGCTGCATAGGAGCTTGTGTATATGAGACAAGGAAACCAAACTCCCCAGGTGCCTGAAACTCTGCAGAAGTGTGGCAGGCAAATTGGAATTGCAAGTTATGCTTAACCCTGAGCACTGTGTGGAAGGGAAATAAAGCAGCTGTTAAAAAAATTGCTGATTCAAAGGCTAGATATCTGTCAAAAATACAAGGTAAGTTACAAAAGGTCAACTGGGTACCAAAGAACACAGAATTTCCAGAAAGAAAGAAATAAAGTTCTGACAATGAAAATGAGTAAAAATATGGTGGGGAAAGGCTATCTGGTCCAAGGCCATCTTACAATAAGAGGTCAATATCCACAAATGAGGAAAATATAGTTAGAATTGCCCAATTTATACTTAGTAAACAGCAGCCAAATGCTCAAGGATGCAAAATAAAAACAATAAGTCTCAAAGTGTTGGAATCCAGCAAAAAGCCTATACTATCCTGGATGATATTAAATAAACACCTGAAATAGCAACAATGCAAACACAAGAAAATGAAGGTTAAAAGATCCAAGGAGGAATCTGTAAAAGGCAGTCAGCACACACTGACAGGGAGCAGCACACAGGGGCTGCACAAGGAAGCAACAGAGGCTTAAGTGACTCCCAGTATGTCTTAAATGACAGTACAATTGTCATAAGCAAAACTATTTCACAAAGCCCAAACAAAAGGACAGAAAATGCTTACCAAGAAACTTAGTAAATGGATTTTGTGCAACCCAAAGTAATTATTTTGCAAGTATTAAAGGAAGAGCCATGTCAACAGACTGCAACATCTATTTATAGGCTGAAATCTTAATACATATTTATCAGGCAGTGAGGTATTAATGTACGTTAAGAAAAAAAATGAGACAAATGTACTCTTTTAAAACATGATTCAGAATATATTGCACAGAAATAATTTCCTAGGCATAAATAATTAAGGTGAAAAGATAAAATCTTGGAAATTAATAGCTTACAGTTATTTTAGAAAAGATAATATTTATTCCATGCTTGTAAATGTGCCAGGGCTTGTAAGGAATATGTGTACATTACATAGACCTATATTCACTGACAGGATGATCAACCTAGAAATATTTTAAAACATGTGAGAAGGAAATTGCTGTAATACAAGATGTAGTTCTACTGCCAAGACCCAACAACACACCTACAAATATTTCTTCAGTGCTCCAGCAGAAATGTAGAGGACCTTGATAAATAGAACAGCAAAAAAAGTCTATTAAATGGCTTCATTCTGTAGTAATTATGAAAAATGAGGGTGTAAAAGTTTGCTTAGGTTTACCTCTGGGGGCTAATGCAACCTAAAAATGGCTAAAATTGTATACTGTTCACCTCAAAGGAAGGTAGATTTAGAAATATATCAAAGAATGGGAAACGCGAAAAAAAATCCCAGAAATACTCAAGAAAACTTTGCAAAGACAACTGCAGAAACTTTAGATCTGCAGTTGAAAAATGGTCTCAGTTTGCTTGCACATGCTTGAAATTCTCTTACAGTCTGGATTATTTTTGCAACTCACAGAAATTGTTCAATTCAAGTACTAAATATTTAATGTAATTTTAAAAAGACCTCTAAGTAAGTTCTGGTATGTTTGTGATGCCATGCTAAATGTGATAATTGCTTATGAGTAGTACCCGATGTGATTACCATAAGTTCAAATGTTTTGCAAAAGGATAAAACTATATCCATTTTCTATTGAGTGTAGAGTATCCACAATCCAATATTCCCATGGAAGAAAAAGTACAGACATTTTAAAACTAGAGATTTAAGCCCAAACTCTCAATTTGCTTAGCTAAAAATATTTGAAATTAGGTAGTTTTCGATAAAAATTTGAGAAGTGAACTTCCTTACAATATAAAGGGCAATATTCAAAATGAGAATATTGTGATCTGTTACTTGCACAAGCAAAAAATGAAACTGAAAATATTCTAGAAAAAAGCAGACTTGAGACAGTGGCTAGTTGGAAAGACTAGAGGCTTTTGTAAATTTTCATCAGGTAGGTGCAAAACTATTATTGAACAATATCAGGTATACAAAATCAACAGTAAACATTTGAATTATTGCATAAAAGGGGGAAGGGGGGCAAGAAGTAGAAGTTTCAAAGTTACAATACAGAACAGGCTGTTAAAATTTGACATCTTTGAGGAACAGATGTGAGCCAATCACTGTGGAGAGCAAATGTTATGAGCTGTTTTGGAAATCATGAAATGACATTTGAAAATGCCTTGTGTAATATTTTTTCTTACAGAAGAGAGGGTTGTAAAGATAATTGTTCCTTTCTGAAAGTGGCATGATCAACCCAGATCAGCTGTTGATGTGTGGCAGTGCAATGTAGCAGATTTCTGTCAATTTTTCATTCTGTCCTAAGCTCCATTTTTACCCCCTACAGTCTTTTAAATCTTTTAAAAATACACCCCTCTTATAAGTTTTTGATTCAGAGCAGAAGTTTTGGCGTGATAGATTAAAAGTGCAATGTTTTGTACAGAAAATAAATTAGGAAAAATAGAGTTTAAAATGAGACTATATTAGTCTAACTGGGGGATTAATTGTAGCAGCTTGGTGCATGTGTTATTTCTGGTTTAGTAACTCACACTCACCTATTTTTCAGCAGAATAGTGGGAGTGAGGCACTGAACAAACAAGACAAGGAACAAAAAATAAAGATTTGAGCTTGAATTGCAAACTGAACATTTCAGAGGGCTAACTGAGGGTCTGTTAGAAGCTTAATGTAAAGAAAATATGCAGTTATGGCACAGCAGTATGATTATTTCCATTCACTGTTTATCTTACTTTCTCCAGTAAAATGAGATTAAAGCTACAAGAGCAGATATGAAATTTTGTGGGAGGGTTGCTTTTCAAAAATTATTAACCACATGCACACAAGAGAACAAGGACTCATGGGCATTCCACGGGAAACCAAAGCCCTGTAAGCCTCATCCATGTACTCATGGCTGCGGCACTGCAAGGACAGGGAAATCTTGTGTGGAGTGTGTTGTGGAGACTGCTGCAGCCCCAAGGAGCTGATGTTCACCAGGGCAGAGAGGGAACAAGTGGTTCGTCTCTGACACTGTATGGGTGCCTAGCGAGAAAATGGCCCAAGGATTGTTTTCAGCCATAGACTGAGGGAAGCTGTGGCTCCCACAGGTGAATGAAATCCTCATGAGGACCAACCAGCTCAATCAAAGGGCTGAGTTTAAGGAACTCTAGTAAAAATGTTTTTCACAAAGTGCAGCAAACAAATGAAAATAATGCAAAAAAGGATTGAAAAAAAGGATTGCAAAAATAGGAGTATAAAAAGCAGAAAGAGAAGAACCTAAGTGCTGATATTTTGTAAGGCTGCCAGGGCGCTCAGGCCCACAGCTCGCTGTAAGCACCAGTGTCACCTTTAGGGTCCCTCTAGAGCAGCAGTGCCAGCTCCAGGGTCTAGATCTGCCTCAGCTCGAGCCTCCCCACAGCCCCAGGGGCTTGCTGTGAGCCCAGCCCAGAGCCCTCAGCCTCTGCCTGCCCTGGCGGGCCTCCAGCTCAGCTGTGCCTGTGGAACACCTTGCTCTGGGCCTCCACCCCTGTTTGGGACGATGCCCTTGCATGGCTCATCCTCATGGCCATGATGGAGCTGAGTCCAGCCTTATGGGTTGGCCTTTTGGCCAGCCCTGGCCCAGCACCATGAGCCTGGTCCTGCCAGGCAGACCCAGCTGTTGTCTCTGCCAGTGGGACACGCTATGCTTCCCTGGGGACCCCCTTGGGCCCAGCCCTGTAGGAGCAGCCTCCATCCTGCTCTCTGTCTTGGATGCAGAAGCTTCTCCATGCATGCAGTCTTCATTCAAGGAATGCTGCCCTGAGGAAGGGTTGTGGCTTTGGTCTGTAGTCACCAGTGCAAAGCTGTGCTATGACCAACATGCGAGCAGGCAAGTAGTGCATTTAATGTGACTCTGTTTCTATGCCAGCCAGGTCACACCTTTGCCTCATGGTTGTGCTTTGTGGTACCTGAACCCCCCAGCTCCCCCATGCTCTCAGTTCTGCCTGTGGGAGGTAAAATCACAGAATCACAGAATATGCTGAGTTGGAAGGGACCTACAAGCATCAGTGAGTCCAACTTCTGGCCCTGCACTGGGTCATCCCCAAGAGTCACACCATGTGCCCCAGTGTATTGCCCAAATACCTCTTGAACTCTATCTGGCTTGGTGCTGTGACCTTTTCCCTGGAGAGCCTGTTCAGTGCCCAACCACCCTCTGGGTGAAAATCCTTTTCCTAATATCCAATCTGAACCTCCCCTGACACAACTTCAGGCCATTCCCTTGGGTCCTGTCACTGGTCACTAGAGAGAAGAGATCAGTGCCTGCCCCTCCTCTTCCCCTCATGAGGAAGCTGTAATTGCAGACTGAGGTCTCCCATCAATGTGCTCCAGGCTGAACAGACCAAGTGACCTCAGCCACTCTTCATATGGCTTCCCCTCCAGGCCCTTCACCATCCTCATGGCCCCGCTTTGGGTGCTCTCTAATAGTTTAATGTCTTTCTCATATCGTGGCACCCAAAACTGCACACAGGACTCAGGTGAGGCTGCCCCAGTGCGGAGGAGAGGTCAAGCTTGTGCTGGCAGTGTTTCTGTCTCTTAACTCCTTCCCACCCCTCAGCTCTCTTTTGGCCCAGCTTAGGTTAAAAGCCTCAATTTGTAAAATACATACATACACTATGTTTTAAAAATGTAGGGGTTTTTTCCTACTACTTTTTTAAGTGATGGGTTACTGGTGGTCCCCAAGATTCTAAGATAGATTACTTTACCTGAAATTCTTCTATTCCTTCTGTTAACAAGAAAACACCTTGTTTTCTCTCTTAAAGAGTAGCCAATATCTCCTAGATTAATCAGAGAAGCTTTAAATCTAATTCTTTAATGTCTGCAAAAAAACCTCTCTCTCCTTAGTCAGTCTTATACAAGAAGATCCAGCTCAGATTATTTATAGAAACCGTGGTGAAATGACTGACTGATAATAGTGCTCAGCAAAAAGAAGGCCCATTTGGAATGTAACAACTGCTTTTCCAATTCACTGTCCTGAAAATATAGTGCTAACCTCTGCGTGATCAGAAAAACACACAATACTCACCATCCATGAGGCAGTTCTTACCCATCTTTTTCCACCAGTTCAAAAGTTTTATTTACAGTACAAAACCCTTTGTAATGATTTATCTGTTTTCTTTATTATACATAATATGGGATTTTATGGAATAGCTAGACCAGGAAAAACCAAAAACCTGCGATTTCTGAACATGTATCACATTCAGAAGCACAAGATGCCTGAAATTCTCACATTTTAATCTCCAGGCAGATACCAGAGTTAAGAGACATGTAGGAAGAAGAAAAACTGGCAGAAGATCTAGATATGAAGATTGCATAGTTCTGTGAGTAAAGACACTAGTCTTGCATTCCTGAGCACAGGAAGACTCTCAGGTAACTTTCCACAGCTAATATGTTTTCAGTTGGCACTTACAGCATTTTACTGCTTCAGGATTTTCCCTAGAGTGTGAGGGCTTATGTTTAGTGCAGAATTTCTCCTCTTATTGTTTCTGTATTTTTCATCTCCCTTCCCAAATCAATATTCAGCCAAATCCCTGCAAAATGAGTCTGAAATGTTAATCAGGCTTCCTGTATTTTTTTCCTGGTTTTTAGGTGTCTTAAGGAGGCAATCTTAAAGAGTGGGCAGGGATTAAAATCAGAAACATCTAGTCTGATTTACCTTATTGTCCCAGAGTTCTCCAAGAATTTGGGCACTTAAGTATCTGATGATGGCTCAAATTCTCCACATTACTTTATATTGCCTCAAATTAGGATTGTATAGAGACAGTGCTTAATACCATATACAGTGATTAGCATGCTATCATGCTCTGTGGAGTCCAAACATTCACCTTCTAGTGTTGAAGGCAAAATAAACATTCTTCCTCCTTTAGGAGTACCTCTGGCAATAGCTCTTCAGTTTTGCTGAGATTTCTGTTAGGGAAACTAAGAGCACTTCCTGTGAAAAAGCATGCTAATGCACCTTTACCAAGAGTATGTATGGTAGCAGGAATATCTGGATATCCATGCATGCTTTCAGGAGTGATGTCAAGGAGAAAAATCAGGCAAAATGGGATCTCTTCTTCAGAGGCCTCTAAGTCTTTTATAGAAGTACTTGATGTTGGCAGCTACAAGAACTGGTGGAACTCATACTGGTCTGTATACACCAGACCACAGTATGCACCCCAAGTTCAGGATGCTGCTCAGCAGCATAAATGCAGACTTATTTTCCAATCCTTCAGATTTTTTTGTGAGCTTCAGAGTAGAAATTATGAACTTCTAAAGAACTATCAGGTATTGTTTTAGCTGGGGAAGTATTAGAGTTTTGGAAGGCCATCCTTGGATCTGTCCAACTAGAAGATGGGTCTAGAGGACTGATTCTTTACTGTATAGTAATTCTTACAGTATGTTGTTACTATTTCAAAAATGTAAGCAAAAATAGGATACAGGAAGAAAGAACCAGCAGTTCTTGAAGACAAGTCTTTCAAATGCTTTCTTGCAAGTTGTGGGCAAAAGATCAGGCTATTCTGTTTTATTATGAGATACTTAATTATTTGTATTGGAAGATAACCCTTAAACAAAATCATAAACTTTCTTCTTCCCCAATTACTTGTTCTTATGTATTAGAATACACAGTGCTTGCACACTTTTTCCAGTCTTCTGCAAAGGCTGGAGTCTTTTGTGTGGCAGAGAAAAAAACCACTACTTTTGTGAAACTGCTGTTAATAGGAAGACAAACCATTCTCTGCACTTCTTTGAAGGGATTCTTGCAGTCCCTTATCCCTAAAATGTGCTGGCTTCTAGGGCAGCTTTGACATGACAGCCCAAAATATGTTAGCCTGCCTTTTCTTTAAGATTGGCCTGCCCAGAGCATCTCCATTTCTCCTCTGAAAGCTCCCTCTTTACACCATTGCCAGAGTCCATCTGGAGCACTGCCTGTGGACAGCTGGCCGACTGCTTCAAGAAATAGCTAATTGCTTCCTGTACAGAAGTTCCTCTCCATATCTCCAGTGGGGATGTCGCAGTGCATATAGCAAAACTCCCTGTAAGTCATCTCAATTAGCTTCCTGGTAATCCAGTCATTAGAGGTGCAGTGTACAGTCCAAAGCAGTCTCCCAGTTAGACTGTAGCTGACTTAGGTGGCCATGCTGTGTCACAGTGACACACTCTTCCCAGGATCAGGCATAGGACTGATGAGGAAAGTCTACCTTAACCACAAACATCAGCTGCAGACTAGTGAAGGGACACTCCATAGGCAGGGGCAGGCTCACTATTGCAGTGAATTGTCACAGAGGATGACCTGAGCTGCTTAGCACAAGCCAGCAGGAAGGGTTTACTTGTACAGTAAATGCTGACAGCCCTGAGCTGTTAGTGTACATTTTCAGTGTAGTTTAAGCACTACTTAATGTTATAAAATCATATCACTCTTGGCAGGATGTAGTTAAGACAAATAACTTCATACAAATCTCTTTCCAAGCTATCAAAACTCTGAGTAAATGTAAAAATCTGTAAATGTATAGTGGAATCTGAGAATAGGTGTAACAATGGCTATATTCTATATTATTGTACTGAGATATCATCAGAAAGCTGGTGGTAAATTTACTCTTATTACAAAGCAGAAGAAAGGAATCATGACACACTATATGAAAACCAGTCAGCATAGTTGGCTGTAATACTGGCATTGCACAATGTAAATACAATTTTATTTAACCCATCAGCTTGTTCTCAGCTGTACAGCAAGAGGTTATGGTAAGGGTTGCGTGAGAATCAAATATGCAGATACCCTCTTGCCTCTGAGATAGACATAATGACCATGCTGCTGCTAAGAAAATTGCAGGGATTTTCTGAGGAGGTGTCTCCAGAAAAGAAAACTTTCCTCTCATATGGGGACAGGTGGAGGTAGTCAGGAACCAAGGCCTGTACAGTTGTTATCAGAGATGGCATGGGTGCACAACTCTCCGTGTGTATTAGGGTTGTCAGAAAGACATCGTTTGATCTGACCAATCTGATCTAGTTGAAGATGTCCCTGCTCATTGCATGAGGGCTGAGCTTGATGACTTTTAAAGATTCCTTCCAACCCAAACTATTTAATGATTCATTAGGCTCAATTGCTTCCTGAACTTGCCAAAATCTAGTGAGTATGCACTGATCCCTTCTCAGTGGGGTAACTTATTCTGAGTGTCAGGGAAAATTCCTGATAGCAGTTTCCAAACTCTCTAGGTGACAGCCCTATCTTTGATTTCACTCCCAACCCCACTATCCTGTTTTCACAGCTAACATGTCTACTAGCCATGAAACATGAGCTGTGACTCTTCATGAAGCCTGAGCTCTTAATTTGGAGCAATTGTGGGTGAAAACTTTACTATGGAACAGAGAAAAAGTTAGCTACTGTTTAGTATTGCTTAACGTAATGCACCTTGTTGCTCATGTCAGATTTGTGTTAAGTGATCCACATTGCTCTGGGATTTTGTCAAAGCAACCGTAAACATACAGGTAATGGAAACTGTCATTCATTCTGTCTTGCAAAAGATAAGCAAGGAGATTATTTACCTTACATGTCTTCAAACACCCTTATATTGTGTTACAAGGACTAGAGCATAGAAATGTGTGTGTTCAGAACAGTGTCCAAAGGCTTTTTTCTACGTGCCTTTGCTACATCTCAGTGAAACATTTCCTGTGAATGAGGGTACAAGTATCCTCCTGTGGGACCTTCTACCTTCTTATGCTTCAGATTTTCAAGTCTTGACAAGTCTGTGGGTGATGTGATTTGGTATCAGTGATGGTCCCACTCTGAGTGGAGGATTGGACCAGAAGAGTTCCAGAGCACCCTTCTGACCTTTTTTTAATTATGTAGTCTTTGACCTATCGCCTATCAGCACAATGGCAGCATTTAAGCAGAGAATGCAATATTCCAAATAAAGCATAAAGAGTATCAGGAAACTTTGATCTCTGTTTAGGGGAAAAAAAAGGTGGATAGAGATGAGACAATGAGGAGACTAATTTTTGAAAAGAATGGACCAATTTGTGGGTAGATAAAGAATTATGGTCTGAAGGTTAGGATCCAAGGACTGCTCACCTACACTATATCAGGTCTACATAAGTAAAATGAAGGAACAAAAGATTGCACTAACTTCTGACAGCCCCATTCTTGATTAGTATGTTTCTGTCACAGCTTGTAGAGCACTGTCAGAAGTTTTCTAAAATTGTTATACTGACTGGCGCCAGCAAAATTTTAATCATTGCAGTTGAGTCATAGATGATTGAACTTTAAGAATTGAATAGCATCCATACATTTCTGTAACAACTATCCCTTTGCTCTGGAGGCTAGAAAATTTCAGAGTGGTCTGATCTCTTAGAACAAGAGAAACCACATTATTCCATATTACGATTTCAGTACAATGGGCTCAGACTAAGCCTTCTGTGGAGTCTGAAGGCAATTACAGGATATCAATCGTTTTTTCCTTGCCATTCATAACTTGCGTGTCCCAAATTTTCTGCCTACTTGACAAATGCATTTTCTTTACCTGTTGCATAATGCACACCTGGTGGTATGTCCACATCTGTAGAGGTATGTGACAAGATAATCATCTTAGCAATGCAAACACGTGATCTTTGACAAAATCATGACCCTGACTTGACTGAGAAATGCTCATACAGCTGGGAAAAACTAAAAATCTCTTTTTCTGAGAGCTTAATGTGTATGCTTTGGGCTTTTGGAAGCATTTTTCTAGCAGCTGTTTCCATCAAGGCAGAAAGTCATTGCTCTTGTCTGTCCCTGGCCACTGATGTGCTCATTGTGTGGTACTCACTGTCAAGCATGAAAAAGCAGCAGCCCTCGTTGTAGTACACACACATTATTTCTCATTCCTTCCAAAGACAAGGGATTATTTCCTTTTCTTTACAAAGGTATCTTTTACTTGAAGACTGTTGCATTTTGCATCAGTCTTCTCTTCTTTAGTCCTAACAGCTTCAGCTTGTACATTTATTTATCAAAGGACACAGTCTTTGGATGTCTAATCATTTTCACCTCTCTCCTGAGCCCTCTTTGGTTTGACAGTGTCTTTCCTGAAGTACTGTGTTCAGAATAGAACTAAACATAGGAGAATCTCAGGAAAGTCTGTCTTTATTTTTGTTTGGAAGATGGCTTCAAATTCTATTTTTCAGAACTTTTATAAATTTTCAGCCCCAACAAGAATAAACAACTTATTACCTCAAACTTTTCAGTCCAGGAATATGATATGAGGTTCTCATTATTATAATGCCAACCCCTCCATGTATATCCTAGTAATGTAACACTAGAACCTCATCTCCATCCTGGCTGGTTTGTGCCATAGTTGCCAAACATATAACTATTCTGCAATTGAGCATGACTCCCTTGGCTCATCTAGACTGAGGAAACTGAGTCTAGAAAGAAACCCCAGAAGTATAACATACAACAATCCCCAGTATCAAAGGTACCATTGCAAATCAAGAAGTGACCTCACTATTCCAGAGAGAGTATAATGAAATTTCTAGGTATGAGACTCAGTGTACAACATATTTCCAGAATGATTGCTCTCAGAGTGAACTCATCCAGAAAAATATCACTGTGGAAAAATCTACTTCTTAGATTGACCAACTGTGAAATTTAATCAAACTTTCTTGTTTTGTCATCCTTTTAGTAGAAATGTGCAACAATTACTGAGTAATATGAACGGTTCAGCAAAACAGTGACTTCTCCTGGGCATGCAGTCTGGCACTTGGGATCAAGGGAAGCTAAATAGAGCTCTGTATGGATGTGAATGTCTTTCAGGTACACCAGAGCGATTTGTGGAAGGAATAGGAAAATATTTGTGCCAAAGATGACCAACCCCATATGGGAATCACAGCCCATTTTGCATTCTTTCAACACTTCTGTGAATAGACTTGAGAAACAAGACAAAGGAACCCAAAGAGTGAAACACATTAATGTGAAACACGCCTCACTTTTCAACAAAGCTACTGAAAAGCCTACATTTTGAACAAAGGTAAAGTATTAAATTATTGCAAGACTACTCCAACAAACTTTATAGTGTCTCTGCATACATCAGTATATGCTGGTGGAATTTAATAAGTAATCTGTGTGCTCTGACCTAAATCAGGAAAGTGCTGTCAGAAGACTTCTGGCTATGAAAACAATACAGCTGCTCATTAATTGCCCGGAGTGCTCTTTGACTTGAGACCCTGCAGGGAGACATTGCCATAATATGTTGCTAGGTCCCTGAAATAATTGTATCTTCAATTTCTGATGGTTTATTTAGCTTATTTTTTCAACTTAAAATTACTGACTACTAAATCTCAGAATTTGGACAGTAGAATAAAAGCAGTAAAGATGTCTGCAGAAAGTCTTTCTTTACTTAGTAGGATGGTCCTTGTGTCATGTTCACAACAAAAAGAGTAAAGAAATAAAAACTAGGTACCATGTTTCATTTAGAAATGTGAAAGTATAGCCAAACTACATGAAAAAATTATTATTATTATTTAAAAAGTTAAAAACTGCAGTTATTAAGGTCTGAAAAGAGCATGGCTAATAACTGATGTGTGAAGGGCAACAGTCTAATTAGGAGTTTTATTTTTCTGAGCCATATTAACCAAGGGACCATGGAGGTTTCTATGCATATTCTCTTTTCCTTTTCATGTTCTTTATTCAATATTGCTTTTTTCATGTGCAGCAAGTGTATGTTACTTTCCTTCCTGTCTTCCATCAGGAGAGAAAATGTTTCTCTTCCAAATCCAGATCACAGCATCAACAGTTTTGTTTTGGGGTTTTGTGTATGTGTGTGTGTGTGTTTGGTTTGTCTGTTTTGGGTTTTTTCAAGACTTTTGAAGGAGTTTGATTATAAAATAACAAGAACAAACCTTATTTTGCTTTGGTTATTTAAATAATCAAATTAAATAGTTTTGAATTATGGAAAAACCAGCTGGCATATCAACCATTCAAAGATTAACAGAGTTTATGCAAAGAATGCAGCCTAATCACAACTCCTGCTACTGCTTCCAGAGGTCTTGCTGGTCTTTTATTAGGTAACCCTGTCACTTCAAATATTTGCCTCAACCCTCAAACATATCAGTAACATATACAGGTACTATTGTAATTTTATTTTTTAAATGAAAAATCTTATCCCTAGATCAAGTGCTGAGGATCACCCTGTTTGACTGCGACCAAGATTTTCACCTGCCAAATGTTTGTTTGAGACACACCTGCACTTAGAAATTTATCTCCAGGAGATTTAAATATGTATCACCCATTTTTGTCAGTTTACTTGGGACAAATAATACAGTGGTTTGCATGTAACTGATATTATTATGCTTCTGAACAGCCATGTGAGTATGTTAATGTTTATCCACATATGGAGGTAAAGGGTATACAGATACTCCTACTTTAAAGTTGTACAATTTTCAGTATTTTAAGGATTTTTTTCTTATAATATTTCCCAAATTTAGTTGTTCAGATTGAAAATGTTCAAGTTTGACTTTCACTTGTTGCCTTTTGCAATTAAAATGAAGTTTATTTGGTATTTTCAAAGCAAGATCAAGTGTACTGTGTTGCAGGTCACTATTTTAGAAGATAAACGATAAAAGACTGTAATGACTAATGCCTGCTGTAAGCTATCATATGACAAGACAGCATGGATCCAGCTCTTTAGGCTCCACTGTGTTATATTCTGGGAAAATACTGCATTTCAAATACTGATTAATGAAACTGAAAGTTGTCTCTGTGACACTGACATACACTCTTTCCTGGCACCAGCTCCAGTACTTCTGTTTGTACTTTATGGATGATGTTGAAGACTGGGGAGGGCCATAAGAATAACCAAAATACCTGAAATGTGTTTATGTTGAGTACTGGTTAAAAGGTGAAAGTTTTTATTAAGAAAGACTCAAGTGATGGTGAGTTAAGATAGAAGAACAGACGATGGTTTCCTTATCATTAAAATCATCTTAATGAACATTGGGTGCTTTTTGAGGAAGGGTGTTTTAGCCCAAATCTACACATTTAGTTTCAAGCAGCAATTAAATCAGTCATGACTTCTACAACACACTACCCTAGAAAACCAGAGTCTCTTGCCCCATTAGATCTAGGAATGTTTTTTCCAAAGTAAAGCTTTCAGTAACTCCACTAAGAAGCTCTCATATATCTGTGATGTGAACCAGGAGGGTATCATTATTGTTCTGGGCACTTGTGATTTTATTTGATAAGGTGCTGTTCTGCCTCAGGGTACAATACAAAGATTGCCAGCAAAATATTAAATCTTATAATCTTATTAATCATGATTGGATAATATGGCAAATAAAGTCCATCATTCACCAGAGGACTCATAAGTCACTGACAACAAACAAACATACTTGGGGCAAACTTCCAGTGAACTTCAGTGGATTTTCTTCCACTTTGCTTAAATGTGCAGTAGGCAACATAGTACTGTACCTGCAGAAAGCACAAAAGCAGCAAATTTATCAAGAAAGTCACTTACACTTTTGCATTTTTCAATAGAAACCATACCACTTTTAGTTTTTACAGAAATTGAAGAAATCAGGCTCCTGCTGTGGACTTGGTTAGAGTGTTGATATTTGGATAGGTGAGTACTAGTAATATATGTCTTTAGGCAGTCACTGTGGTCTGGTGTTGTGGTCTGATTTTTATCTTCCAAAATAAACACCTATCTCTATTGCAGACTGCAGAGTCTCACTTTTGAGGTACAACAAGGGCATGAAATGAACTAAAAGACAAGCCTAGGCAAAGCTGCTGATGCAGAACTACAGGGCACTACTGTGTCTCAAATTAGACTTGAAACTTTCATGAGCTCAAGTTGCTGTTAGTGTCAGTAGGTAATGAGTTAAGCTTAAAGTCCAGCTTATGTCTCCAATCTCCTTCCTGCCCATGAAAAAGGCAGTCACAATATACAGGTGGCTATGCATAGGATAGGCCCATTTGCCATTTACATATTTGGTAGAGTTGAACAACAGTTTTCATGGAATCATAGAGTGGTTTGGGTTGGAAGGGACCTTAAAGACCATCTAGTTCAATGTCCCTGCCAAGGGGAAGGACACCTTCCACTAGATCAGGTTGCTCAAAGCCCCATCCAACCTGGCCTTGAGCACATCCAGAGATGGGGCGTCCACAGCCTCTCTGGGCAACCTGTTCTAGAGTCTCACCACCCTCATAATAAAATACACCTTTCTTATATCTAGTCTAAATATATCCTCTTTCACCCATAGCCCCTTGTCCTGTCGCTACAGGCCCTATTAAAAAGTTTGTCCTCATCTTTCTTATAAGGCCCCTGTAGATACTGGAAGGCTGCAATTAGGTCTCTCTGGAGCCTTCTCTTCTCCACACTGAACTGCCCCAACCCACTCAGCCTGTATGCACAGGAGAGATGCTCCAGCCCTCTGGTAGTCTTCTTGGCACTCCTCTAGACTCAATCCAATATGTCCATGTCCTTTGTGTGTTGGGGTCTCCCACGTCTGTTGCAGCACTGCAGATGGAGTCTCACCAGAGCAGAGCAGAGATGCAGAATCCTCTCCCTCGCCCTGCTGGCCATGCTGCTTTTGATGCAGCACAGGATACAATTGCCTTTCTGGGCTGTGAACACACACTGCCAGCTCATGTCCAGCTTCTCATCCAACAATACCTTCAAGACCTCCTCAGGGCTGCTCTCAGTCATCCTATGCCCAGCCTGTATTTGTGGCAGGGATGCCCCAAGCCAGGTGCAGGACCTTGCATTTGGCCTTGTGAACTTCATGATGTTTTCATATGCCTGCTTTTCAAGTCTGTCAAATCCCTTTGGATGGCAGGGGCTCTAGGCATTCCCTTGGGAAGCAATATTTCATAGTATCATCAGTGAGAGGGTTAAGGAGAGTTAAGGGCAAGATATTTTAAAAAGATTTCCAACTGCATACTATTCAAGTATTTAATTCCTTGTTTCATCTTCTTCAATCCTTCTGTCAATGACAGTCTCAAGGTGAATCCAATGCATACATTTTTGACTCTTTAAATACTTCACATATGCACTTTTGTCCATCCTTAGGTCACCAAACAGTTCTTGGCACCCAGACAGACTAGATGTAAAATGATTGCATACCACTCCGGAATAAGTAGAAATCAATGTATTTGACATCAGTGTCTGAAACATCTCAGACAGACTTCCACAAGCTTTGAGTCAGACCTTTTTTGAAGTAGAAATTAAAAGGTTGAATAGTGTAGGGACAGGGCATGGATGAAGGAAAATGTTTATAATCAAAGGAATTTTAAAAAATAAGGTAAAGGTCACTCAGCCCAAATATTTTCTTCCATTTTTTCAGAGGTCTAATGTTGCTAAGAAAATATTCAAACTTGCTTGCTGGGGAAAGACCACAATGTGTCATGCTGTCCGCATAGTATTCAAGGATACACCTTCTTTTTTTTTGAGCTAAGGCATTAAGTAAACAGAAAGCAGTAAACTCAGCCAGAGTTGCACAAAGCTGTATCCCAACAGGAAGCTCCAGAGACAGAAAATGTTGTAGAGGTACTTCTTTTTTTTATCTGTTCCTTCTATAATATTAGTAGGATTTAAAAAAAAATATTCCAGGTGTTTTGTTAGTAAATTAAAACTTTTGTGCTTTCTGTTTGTCTTTTAGAAGATACTGAGTTCTGACTTCAGGTTTAGTGATGTCAAGGGCAATTGGCTTTTCAACTGATCTCTTCATATGCAGAAATAATTTTGCAGTTGTGAATGCTTTCATGTGGTTTATTAGTTTTTCTGTTATGTTGTCTTAATTGCAGGGGAAAAAAATAATAAAAGTGCAGAATTTAAGCCAGGTATCCAGGATTAACTCCTATTTCCTGAGAAATATTATCTGTAACTGTCTGCATAAAGGAGATAAACAAATCACATAAAATAAATATTTTTAGATAATAGATTTAAAGTAGTAGTTTAAAGAAGAAATGCTGATATTGTTTATAGACTATTTTGAATTTCATGGGTTATTATATTTTACGTTTTCCTTATTATTGTTTTGTCTGCTTCAATTGAAATCCAGAACACAATCTTAGTTAACCTCTTCAGTTTCTTCTTTGATATATAAAGCTTTTGGCCTCAAAACCCTAGAAAAGCCTCTTCTAGAAAAGATTACCAGAGGGCTGGAGCAAGAGATTTAAAATTTCTGATTTTTTTTACCTATCAATGTGATGTATGGACCTATTTTTATACTAGTACAAGGACTTTTATTTATGAAAACATGCAGAAAATACAAAAGTGCACAAGAGTTTCTTTTACTGTTGTTTTGTTTTTGAGATTATTTCCAGAATAATCTTTCCCTTTGGATTCTCATGTGTCAAAACCTGAAGCTGCTTGGGAAATCTTTCCACTATAAAAATAATAAACTTCTGAGCCCTTTTACCTATAGGATGAATTCTACTACACCATTTTGGAGGCAGTAAACTGCTTTCATTTTTCAGCTCTTGAAACATTTGAATGGGAGTTGCCAATTGCCAATACAAACTAATTAGTAGCTTCTATTTTTTCTTTTTCACACTCTGCTTAAATATTTTTAAATTTTGACCTTTTGAAAGATACTAATAGTTCTAAATTTGAAACAAAGAAAATGGAAATGTAGGATCACCTTGGGGGAATTTTTCCCCTTGGGCTTCACATATGCTAAGAATGCTTTACTAGTTACAAATTCTTGTGAACAGGATTGGCGAATTTTCTGAGTAAGCACGTAAATGTGTAACAAAGACATGCTTTATTCATTTAGTCATGCCTGTGTGGACAAAGCAAGAGATAGCTCTAAAAGTGCTACTGAATTGTGACTGTACAAAGTGTTTCCACCATGTTCCTTCCTCATTCATGTAGACATTCTTCATTCTGCTCTCACTCTCTGAGTGAGCTCTTGCTCACAGCTGGGCATAGGCATAGTTAGCCACATTTGTACAACCCATACTATGGTTACACAATGTGATACCATGTCCCGTTTCTTAAATCACTGTTAAAAGGACTATTAAAAGCCATGTTTTATTTGTATTACTATGTTAAGGCTGAAATAGGATCCAAGGGGGAAAAAAATGCAGTGAAGAGTCAATAATTTATAAAGCGGTGAACTTTCCAGACAGTTTCATTGCAAGTCTTCATGCAGAAACTGCTTTTTTGAGGCCACATTAGTTCTCTGAAATCCACATGGTGCTATTGCTTTCGTCTTTCTGGAAGAGTAGAAATTGTGAGAAAACTGAAGTTTATCTTACTTATTACTTAGTTTTAGACAGTGTTGCTACTAATTAACATGGTTTAAATTAACATCTCTAAACTTTGAAGCCTTAAGAGAACACTGGTGTTATAAAACAATACTGCATTGTCAAAGAAGTCTATCTCACATCCGAAAATGTCATTGACATCTTTTATCTTTGAGGGAATAGGACTTTTCCCTCATGATAGCCATTGCTTCATATACAGAACCTGGCCCTTGGGACTCTGTTTATTAAGTTTATTAAACTTTTTCTTACATTGTAATTTCAACGGAAAATGGACTCAGAGGCACAGTATTCGCCTTTGGGACTCAGTCACTGATGTTGCCTCATGGGTTTAGATTGATGTGGTTATAGTTGCCCAAACAGGAATACAGAGACATTGCTTTGAGATGTAAAATTTTTCCCCATCTTTATAAATTTTTAAACTCTGATAATGTAAATTAATTATATAGTTGATTTATTCTTTTCTTCTCAGCCCTGTTTGAGATGAAATACGTACCCCTCACCAAAAGTTTACTTCAGCAAAGTCTGAAAAGTTTACCCAGAGAAAAATCGTAGGCTAGTGAATTTATGGAAAAAATATTTGTTGTATGACTCCTCCAGTATTCTATATAAGTTTAGCATGAATTTCATGCTATGCTGGATATTACTCTGAGTTTGAAAATTAAGTTTCAAAGAAACAGATTACTTTTTCACAGAAACAGATTGTATATTTTAGAAAATCAACAGAAATTCAGGAGGCCAGGAAGGAGTATCACATGGATTTTTCCTGGTTTAAATAGTTTATAGAATGTGAAAAAGTGTATTTTTTCTGCAAGATTAAAACCGCTTTGAGGAGATTTTTTCTGTAAAAAATCACCTGAACATGTCTATGTAAGTGAATTGCAGAGGCAATACAGGTAATGACCAACACTGGTATTTGCTGGCAGGGGAGTCACATACCCTTGGAATTTCTGTAATGCACTAGTACAACAAACATGCCTCTATGAGATTTTCTTTGAGCTGGTCATCCATGTGGTACAGTTCTTTGGCCAAGAATGTCTGTACATTGACAGAATTGGATCTTTGGTGGAAGGCAAGCAAAAGGAATTTTATCTTTTCTGCCAAGTGAGAATACTTTATTAAACTCATGTGATCTTGAAGCTTGATTAATACAAAGAATGAGCACATGAAAAAAATCTTAGATGAAGAAATATGATTCTGCAGCTCTCTAACAAAGTATCTCTCCATATTTTCTGCCCACATCTCATTTCACTCAGTTCAGTGTCTTTCATCTCTCATCATAATAAGTGTGCCCAGAGGCAAATGAGCTCTGTGTCTTACTAGCAGTTTGTGGAGCAGCTCACCAGAAGGGCAGGCTTCAGCAGATAAGAAGATTTCTCTAGCAGATGCCATTGGAATCCTGAAGAAAGAACACACTTTTGGCATTTGAAATAGCAGTGTACAAATATCAGATACACTACTCTCTGGAAGACAGCAGTGCTTTTGCCAAAACTTCCGTATTTTTTACAAGAGCTAGTTGGATATTCAGAAGAAAAAAAAAATGACATCATACCGATCTGGGATGTGTTAAGCCCCATAGTGGCTTCATTGGTTTCGAGTTGCTATATTGAAATAACAGGCTGGAGTTGTATAACTTAACATGAAATCTTTGGTAAATATAGTTTTTTCTAGAGAGGTAAGATGAGGCTTCTAAATTTTACAACAGGATGAACCACAGACTTAAAGAAAAGGAGACTGCAAAAGACCTCAAGACTTCATCTTGTGCATTCTGAAGCTCCAAAAGAGAATCAACTGTACCTCAGAAATGAAAAAGTAATTGTCTTTATTATTATATGATATATATTAAGATTTTCTTAATATATATCATAACCCTCTGTGAATTGGGTCATAGTCTGTGAATAGTCATAATTTGAACCCATCACTTAATCCACTAGAGATAAAAAATGAAATCCCTCCTTACCTCCCTAGAGGTAACTTATGTAGGTGATAATTTTCATGTGTTCAGTTGCCCCTCTCTTCTTTAAACTGAGTAACCCTGATTCTTTCAATTTTTCTTGCTTGTGGCTTTTCTTTTTTCCCCAGACAACTGACCATTTTCTCTGCTTTTCACTGGATTCTTTCCAGTTGGCCTGCCTTCCCTTGGAACAGTTTTGCTTGAGCAGGACACCGTGCCGCTGGTTGCTGTGCTAGACAGAAATATGATAGGAGGTATTCCTTGATGTATCAAGCAAATGTACAATCAAAGCAGTTTCTCTTCCTAATATGCAGTTTGCATTCTTGATATGATGTAACACTACTGATTCGTGGATAGCTTGTGACTGACTCCTACCCCTCTTATCCCTTTTTTGGCAGAATGGCTGCCACATTTTTATGAGCTATTATTCCCCCTTAGAACCTCACACTTGTAAACACAAGTGCATTGCAATATGTTTTCTCCTACAGGTGATTTATCTTTTTTGTCAAAAGCACGCTGAATTTAATGTATCAAGCAATGAGTTTACTGTTCATATGGGCTTATTGTTATCTACAAGTTTGAAGGATTGGTCCTTTAGCCAGATCATTAGTGATCCAGGCCATTAGTTGGCCCAGAATAGGCCCAGCTAGAATCTCATTGATTGTGATTTTTGAGTTTCATAGTGAATGATTAAAACCTAGTCTTAGTCTGTGGTTTTGGTGTTGGTTTTGTTTGCTTGGTTTTGTTTTCCTTGTTTGTTTCCCCCGCCCAGGTAGTTTTTCACTCTTCCAGAAATAGTTTCACTTTCATATACTTTTGAAAATGTTATGAGTCAATGCTACCATGTCAATAACATTGTTAAAATTAAAACATATTATAAACTGCTTCTCTATTTGTAAGACTTGTTGCTATGTTACAGAAATTAATAACCAACATGCCAAAAGCTACAAACCAATATACCTTAACTATATCCAAGTTTTTATGAATAATCTACATTTTCATTTATTCTAGTATGTTTCCAGAATTGATGTCTTCTTCATTTCTCGCTTTTATAAAGGTGAACACTGTGTTCACCACTTCCCATATTTCTCACACAACTTCTGAAAGCTTTCAGATGAAGCTAACAGATCTGAGCTTGTTTCTCTCCATTCCCAAGGTATCTTAACATGCACTTCCTCAGGCTCAGGTATCACTACATATAGCACTCATTTCCCTTCTTTAGCAGCCTGTGAAGTAGCCATCTGTATCTGTGCAGGGGTGTAGGTTCCTATCTCTGTCCAGCCACACTTAGTGCATCAACTGCCACTAGAGAGCTTTTTGGGAGACATGCTGTAGCAATATACTTGAGGATAAGGTAAAATGCAATATTTTCAAATTCATTTAGGTCCTGTTCTATTCCTGTTTTAGACAGATTCTTTATTACTGAGTTTAATTATTACTCATGTAATTACTGTTCACTCTTTTATGAAGAATGATGGAAAATGTACATCAGCCTTCCACAAGTGAACTACCGCTAGGTTTTTCTTTTCCTTCCAGATTTGTTTTCGTGCTATCTCTTATATCCATTTCTTTTTTGCAGTTAAATTTGTTCTTTATCCTTATGACTTTTTTTCAGCATCTAATGCTATTCCTTCATACTTGTCCTTAGGAGTTTGACCTGGTTTCCACTTTCTGTACATTTCCTTCTTGTGTTTCAGGTCATTGAAGACTGTGCTGCTTAGCCGAGTAGCAAGTTGAACTCTGACTATACTTCCTATCCTCCTACTGTGTAGGATTGTTTGTGTTTGTACCCTAAACTTAATTTCTTTAAGGAAGTGCCAACTCTACTGAATTTCTTCTGCTCTTGCCATGTTTCCCATGAGAACTTACCTTCTAGTTCCCAGGGTTTATTGGAGTCTTCTTGTATAGAGTCCATTGGATTTTAATTGATCTTGCCTCTTGTTCTTAATCTAAAAATAATGCATATTATCACAACACAGTTACTCTCAACCAAATTACCCTTGCCCTCATATTCCTGACCACCCCCTTTCTTGGTTGCTTAGTAGGCAGTCTCTTGGCAGGCTGCTCTTGAAGCACTTGGCAGGCTCTAACAGCTGCTGTAGACCCTACAAAGGGAGTGGTTAAATGCTGCTTGTTATACCTAGAGACAGACACAGCACATTGCTTTCTAATGAAGATGCCCACCTAAACATTCACAGGGAAACACTGGCAACTTTTAGCTGGGCATTTAATCAAAACAGGGACAAATACTACATGTACAGAGTGTTTCAGATGTTCTCTTGAGAAAGCATCTGTGTGGATACAGGAACACTTTGCCCTGCCTTGAAGTCCAGGTAAGGAGAAGACAAAATCATTCACCTATTTCCTTTGCATACCTAAGCATAAAATTAAAATGACATGTCTCTCTGGACTGATTTTTCTTTGTCTGAATCTTTGTTGTTTATTTGCTAGCACTGAGAGGCATGGGAAATCTCCACTGAGGCTGTCTGACTGGTGACTAAAATTGTATTGTTAGTGGCTTTTCATGTTACCATGATGTAAGTGTAGGCAGATCTCTGCAAAGAGAGATTTCTTTTTCAGAGTGGGTTGGGTTTTTCATTTGTTTATGTATTTAGAAATGGACATCAAATATTTAAAGGAATAAACTGAGATATTGTTTAGCTTTTGAAATCACACCATGATGAAATGAATCAACAGAGGACTTTTTTGGCTGTCTATTATTCATTGCTATGGCTTTCCTCATTTAAGTAGTTGATGTTACAGGGATTCTGGTGCTTGAAATGAAATGACAAAGGCTTTCATTCACTTTCTGTCTTTGTTAAGGGTTGTATGCATCTTGACTCTTCTAATTTCAATACAGTTTGCAGCTACATAGGATTTTGTCAAATTGCAAGCATTTCAGTAGAAATTTTTCCTGTTAGATATCTGCCTCAGGATATTTTTTAAAATCCTTTGAGCAAAAATAGTTTATAGATTTTTATACAGGGAATCTGTGCTCTTTTTTTCTCATCTTAAATTATTTCAGTGACTTTTCCTCTAAGAAGTTCAGGTACATTGCAGGCTTTGAAATAAGCATTTGAAAAATGAGGTTAAGAGGTTCCTCTTGTACATTCTCAGAGGAACCTTTTCTGGACTGAGGTTGCACACGAGAGTGAACCATCCATTTTAAAGAACAAGCCAAGCATGACGAAGACTTATAGGGAGAAATTGTTGGGGATCTGCTGGCAAAATAGATTCAAGGAACAGAATCAGCAGGAAAAATTGTGCCTTGATGACTAGTGTGAAAATTGATGCGGGAAAGAAAGGTAAGGAAAATGTGTCAGTTTCGTTTGGGAGACACTAAAATAACTGTAGAAGCTGAAGTGCAGAGCCTGGGACTCGCTGAGTACAGAACTGAGAGTGAGAAGCAGCGGGGCTGCGTGGGAATCTTGGAAGTAGAAGGGGAGACAGTTCCGATGAGCTGGGCTCGGAAGTGTGGTTGTCGGAGCGGGAGCTGTGAGGCTGACTGAGGAGACGAAGGGAGGAGTCTGGCAGGGGGAGCCAGCAAAGAGCTGGCTTGTGCATGAGGAAGACTGAACAGCAGAATCAGGGTGAGATCTGATGAGTGTTTGGGAAGCTGGAAAACAGGATTTGCTGGGCAAGCTGCCTGGGGACGATATGAGGAAGGCTTTTGGAGGTGAGAATTTGCTGGAGATTGGGTTAAAATTTTGCCTGAGGGGTAGAAGAGGGGACTGGGAAAGAAGGGGTCATACCTAAGGTGGGGGCTAAGGCAAAAGTTCTGGTGCCTATGAAAATATGCAGTGAGCAGGAGTATTGGAGTGCTGCTGGAGAGTGGGGTGCAAAGAGGTGGGGGTACCAGGAGAGGAAGACTCTGGGCAGGCCATGCTAATGGTGGGAGCAGGGGAAGCCCAGACAAGGTACTATGGGCCATTTTCCTTCAGTGCCAGGAATGGCATCCCACGTGGCCAAGTCTCACTGTTTTGTTGCTGCCAGCAGGTAAGACTGATGAGTTTGTGACTTGTCACTGTTGATGCTGGGTTTGTTCAGAGGATAGCAACCGGCTGCCACTGTCTGTTATTCCACTAAAATGAGTATCATAAGGCTGGTCAGGGGAGACCTGATCCACCACTGACAATGATTTTTGTGCATGTTGTTATGATACCACATGAATACGTTTTTCACTAGCTTTTCAACACCTGGTTTTTGAAGAAACAAGATACTTCACACAACTTGAGATGTTTGATTCACAGGATGAACATGCTCTTGAAACACGCAAGGGCTGTACAGTAGGATCTCCGGTATATACAGTAGATGAAGGAAGGTGTGCAGTGAACCAGGAAAGAGGTTTTAGGATGAGAGTTTGTGTTCTTTGATATAATAATCTCACCTTTTTAGAGACCTATTGACTGTCATTCTCCATTTTCTGGGTATTTGAGCAGGCTCTGGAAACCAGATTTGCTGATCTTTCAAGCATTGGTATCTGCAACTGAATCCACAAGACTATTTTGAACATAGAGTGTACTGTAACATTAAATGCTTTGACATGTCAAGTCTTTAGTTTCAAGACTGTTCTGCCAAAAACCAGCAGACACTTCATTTTATGCTCTCTATGATTTAGCTTATCACTTTAATCCTACTATCTCTAAACTTCCTAATTTTTGATATTGCATGTGCCATAGTATGCTGTAAAAACATGTTTCAAAGAAACAGACTTTAAACACTACATTTCTGCTGAACAGCTTACCCTGCAACAGAGAAGAGAACAGAAAGGAAAAGAAAAATAGGCCTAGATCAATGTAGGAAGAGAGAAAAAGGTATACACACAGTTTATCTGTAAGTGTCAGGATGTTTCAGGCAAAGAGCTTATTTCTGTAAAAGAGCAGACACCAAATCACTGGTGTTAGGACTGGTACATGATTCCTGTAAAGGAGCCTTTGAAGGAGTATAAAAAAGAAAGAGTGGGGGGGGATGAGAATTGAGGTATGATTTTGGACAAAAATAGTTTTGAATCCTGAAAATGAGGTTCAAAATCTAGAATAGAATGACAGGAGAAGCTGGAGGAAACAGGAGCAAAAAGGAAAATAATTTAACCAGAAACGCTTTGTAGTCACTGGAGCGTAAAGAGAGAAAGAGAGGTCATAGCTGTAATCAATTATGGTTGAGGAGTACTAAGGGAGGTGCCACAAGGATATAACAAGTTGAACAGCAACCAGGAGATTGCCTGGGGTCTGTGTGCTAAGTAACTGGGACTTTTACAAACAGACTTTTACAAACTGTCCAGTCCCCTGGGGTTGCCCCTGCCTGTGCACAGCCCAGCACCCCATGTCAGCCTCCTGAGGCCACCAGTCCCTGTCCCAGTGGTGCTGCAGCAGAACGGGTCTCCAGCTCCCCAGATCCCAGCCAAGCTGGGCCCACCCACAAGCTGGGTCTCCTCACTGAACCTGTCTCTGCTTAGAAAATCAAAAGTCCGTGGCCTTTCTGGATACAGCTCCAGGAAGGAAAAGAGAGGCATGTTTGATCACATAGTAAGGGCTGGGTTCCAGTGCATGGGTGACTGCAGTGCATATTATCTCATTCCTGTTTAAATATCTGTGGTAGTTTCTCGGATAATTAACACATTGATTTCTATACTCATTTCCTTGAATTTGTTCTTCTCCATCTTCACTGAATTATTCTTTGTGTCTTTTTCAGTCCAGTTCTCAACCTCCCTTTTCCACAAAATTTTTAAAGCAGGGCTTAGAGTCTTTCTACTTCCCTTGGCAACCAGCTCTGCCACTTTTCCTTGGGTTTCTGCTTCCTGCCTCTCTCTGGGAGCTTTTCTGTCAGACTCGCTGCTGCCTTTTCCCATGTACTCTTTTTTTTCTCTTCACTTTGGTCCTTTTAATCCCCAAATTGGCTCTTCCTTTCACTTGCTCTTTTGTGGGCTGGATGGTAACAGTTTTAGCACACTGGCATCATAACTGGCATTGGCATCCCAGAAAGGAAGACTTTAAGGAATGATTTTAGGTGAAAAACGTAATGGCTCTGTAGGTGTTTCATAAACTTCATCGAAATGCATGGGCAGCAGAGGAGAAAGCAGGAACTATTTTTCTATTATCATGGGCTAATAGTAACAGGAGCTGCCAATATGACTGATCAGAAAGTAAAGCTGAGCTTTTAATACTGCATGACAAATGACTGATAAACTTTGCAAGGTGAGACAAGGAGATGACATGGAATTAAGTAGAGAAGGAAAAGCTAAAAGGCAGGCATAAAAGTGGTGTAATGAGAATAATAAGCAGATTAATGATGGCAGTGAGGAAGGTATCACTACAGTTACTGAGACCAGAAAGAAGTCTGATGCAGTAATGGAGGGCTGAAATGGCCATTGCGCAGAGCAAGAGTTTTAGATTGTGCCTGTAATGGAAATCGTTACTTTGTGTCCACCTCAGTGCTGTGAAGTGTGCTATTCTGTAGGACACCCTTGTCAGCCTTTCCCTCGGCAGCTCCCAGCCCATCCCATATGTTGTCTCCCCACTGACCTTCTACTCATTCTCACCTAACATGGTTAAACCCTTGCTGCAAATGAGATGATGTCAAATGCTGTCTCTTGTTCGCAAAATGACCCAGATCAGGTACTTCTTCTAGCCCTTGGCTGTCTGTAACTTGCCTGGGTTTCCTAATCTATTACTGATTTTCCTTTGTCATGGACAGGCCAGACTGGCTTTTAAGGCTCCAGTTTCTGTGGTCTTTCTCCCTCCTGTCCACCTATCACAAACTGTACAGAAGCAAGGGTGCTGCAGATGTGGTTGAACAAGGGTCTCGCTCTTGCAATTCACTATGGTATAACAGCACATACAGAACTGCATCCAGAGCTTGGCTTTCCTGCCTGGCTGGTCTTGGGGGCTTTCTACACGTCATCCCCTCCTCACCTGCTATGTACCCATGCACATATCAGTATGTATGTGTTTGCAGCTGTCTTTTTGAAGGGATTAACAGGGCTTAAGTATAGAATGGGGTTCAGCTACTGAGAATGTTATCTCTTTTTAGAGATTTTCCCTACCTTCCACTGAGCTGCCCTACTGGTACATTTTTTTTATTTTTTTTTTTTACTTCTGGCTTCAAATGTTTGAGGAACACAAATAAGTTTTGTTGTAATTTCATTCTTTTAATCTGGAAAGTTCCACGTATCAAGTGAGTGCAAAGGATCACCCCACATGCTCAGCTCTGACCAAGGTCTGTCTGTGAAAAATTAGCTTGAGACACACCTTTGTAAGTTTATTACCAGAAGATTTCAAATCATTATCAGCCTACTTAGTTAGTTTACTTGGAGCAAATAATATGCCAGTGTAACTGGTATTAATGTGTTTTGGAACTACTCATGTGTGTGTGTGTATATATATATACACATACACGTATGTGTGTACATGTGTGTCTGTACTTGGGTAATAGGTGCCACACAAAACCACTTAACATTATTCAGTATTTCCAGCTATAATACTTCTTATTTATGAAAGTATCAAAGTATTATTTTTAAGTTTTTTGGCTGTTTTGTTTTTTTTATTTCTTAAAATACTGAAGATTTCTGAATTGCAATTGTTCAAAAGTTCCAGGAGAAGGGTTAGGGAATGCTGTATTATGAATCATTGTTTCAGCAGTTCAAGGACAGAACAATGTACCAGTGATACCTATTCAGGGCAACGCAACTTATTCTTTTGGTGCCTGTTCTAGAAATAAATCTGCATGGCAGGAGGAAGAACTTGAGTCTGAATGTGATGTGTTAAGTCATGTACTCATGTGACTATCATTAAACCATCTTTGACTCTCTGAGTATTTCCTAATTGAAAGAGTACTAGAGATTTTCTATCAGACCTTGGTTTGATCAGGGGAAATGGAACTCATTCTAAACCCAAAGCTGGTGGTTGGATAAGTGTGAGTGATTGTGGTGTAGCTACACATGCTCAAACAGTTAAAGTCCAGACCACTAACAGACGCTGGGGAAAGTTGCAGGTCTAGAATCACAAAATGTAAAACAAGCATGAGACAAATGAACCAAGAGAAAGCAATTTAACAGAAAAAAATATCCAGTAACTCCAGCATATGACAATTCTGTGAGACCCCTGGAAAAGTACAATACAGAGATAGAGAACTTTTTTGGGTCAAAGAGTCCCCCCTGCCATCCAGGGAACGTGCAAGATGGTTGCCAGTCATCTCCATACCCAGTATAGCATGTAGAAAAGGGAGATGTTTAAAGTAATCAAAAGGTGAAAATTTTCAGGAATTTCTTGAAGTAAACAGAAGGATCGAAAGAACATTTTATGGTCAGCAAACTTGAGAACAAATATGAACAACATGATATAATGTTTCTGATTTCGTTACACTCAGCATGTATATCGGGAAGAAAAGAATCTTTAAAAAGAAATTGTGGAGGGACATGGTAGAATTATGAGCACTACAAAGAAGGCTTGAATTCAGTAAGTATTTTTAATTTTATGAGGGCTTCAAGCCTTTTTGCCATTTTGCACGCACATGAGATAATTGGCATTGCTTTCTCCAGTAATTTATTCCTCATTTGTTATCCCTCTTGGCTTGAACAATTGCTCTGGTTGTTCTTATATAGAAACTTTGAATTATGCTATAGGAAATGGATGTCACTAGACTGACTTACTGTTTTGGTTTGGCTTTGGTTGATTAAGGCAATAGCATTTATGTAGTGAATTTGGAATTGTATGAAGCATTTGACTTGACATGACAGCATGTTTTCGCTAATAAGCTAGAAAGACAACAAATCAAATCAAACACACTAAAGAAGTTAAACACCAATTAAGTGACAGGCCTCAAAAAAATCTCATCACCTGGTAGCAATACTTCTGAAAGACTCTTGCAAGAAAGGGTTCTGTGAGGATAATTCTTCTTGCTGCATTACTCTTCAGTAATGACCAAAAAAGAGTCATAAAGTGATTTCTGGTGTAGTCTGCAGAATCCAGTAATACATGCAGATATTGAAAATATCACGCCATAGCTATGTATAGTTGATTTATACTGATGTGATCTAAAGAACAAGGAAGAACCAATAGTGCAGTGTAAGGCTGGTATCTGGAAGATTATATGCTTCATTAAAAATTAAACAAAAATATCCCCCCCCCATCAACTATGTACAGCAAGAACGAAGCAGATTAAATGCTTTATATTTAATTTTTAGTATCTTCTCTTCTGGGAATATCTAAGTTCCAGAGAGACATTTGGATCCCTCTCTACCTGCTTTGTTACTTTCCAGCAGGAGAGGTTTCTGCACTTTTTTTTAAATGAGCCTTATTATGCTGTCTCCATCTTTCCTGGGGAAGCCCATTTGGTTACCTGGTGCCCTTTGGTTACAGCAGAACTAATCTATTTAGTATGGACTTGTTGTGTTAATAGACTCACCACTCCTTGACTGAGGAATGCCTTGTAGTTACCTAAAATCACACTTAATTCAAGGTAGGACGAGGTAAAATGCAAATAGAAGTATTAACTCCTTACATCTTAAATAGCAAACACAATTACAAGAACCTGGAAAAGCCATAATAAATATAAGGAAAAGTTCATCTGATTTCCTGACACCTCTGACAGCTGCTGACAAAGGCGCTTTTCATTTTGGATTTTTTCCCTCCTTTTTTAATTTCCAGGTGACTTGTCCCTCTTTGACAAAATGGCTCTCAGAATTTTCTTTCCTTCTCTTCCTTAGGTTTCTCTTAGGTGATTTTCATCTCTGGAAACTTTGCATTACACAGAACTCCATACTGGGGTCTCCCATCTGAAAACACCTTCTGAAGAAGTCTTTGGACTTCACCTTCAGGTAGCTTCATGTCATGTTGACCTCACTTTTTGAGGGTGGTATTAGCTCTTACTGCCAGTCTGCTCTGTGAAGTTTTCTAAAGAGTCCAAACAGATTTCAGTTGTTATCCTGGAGCTTCTTCTATCCCTTCTTATGGTCTAGTTGGTCTCCTGAATTTAATTAAAGATTCTTTTGTTTCCACAAATATGTGTAAGTCTTAGAAGAGAAGTTGTCTCCTGTGTTTAACTAGCTCCTAAAAGGCTTCTTTCCCCCAAGGAAGCAAGTCTCTTCTGTTTCCCTCTGGTGACTCACTGACATGTGTCAACATGAAATATGTTCTTATATTCTCTACCGGTAGAGCGATTAGTAAATATACGTTATGAAAGTACCTAAACAGGGTAAAACCCATCCAGTTAATTTTCTGGTTCCTGGTTCCTGGTTCCTGATTCCTGGTATGATAACATCACTTCTCTGAAATGACAACATTTAAACTGAATGAAGCCCAACATCTTTTTCCTAAGCATACTCTAACAGAATTATTGAGAGTCATATTGATTTTAATTGCTACACAGTGTGAAAGCATGTCTTCAAACTGTTTCTTAAAAAGAATAAAAAGGAAACATTCAATCTTGGACCTCATGAGATCAATGAACAACCTTTTGGACTTTAGCTAGCCTTGCTAAACAGTCTCTGATTAATTATTACTCAAGGATCACGCAGTGAAGTGAAAATTGATGTACAATGAAGAAAAGGTTAAAGGCAGATCTTCCCATAACTTTTCCTGTAGCCTTTACAATGATCTTATGCAGCCAATATAAAGAAAACATATTGGCTAAATGCCATTCTGTGTAGAATGAAATGTGAAAATATACTGCATTAATTTGAATAACTATTGTAACATTTTATTGTGAATACAAGTACATTTTTTATACAGAGATAGTGAACAGTGTCCATCTCCATTCCCCAGGTCATACCTACAATAAGAGAGACCTAGTTATCAGTAATGCTGTCAACTGTATGAATCTGCAGATGTTCTGGTAAAAGTGTGTGATATCAAAATCACATGTCAGCCTTGAAAGGAAGAAGCCTTGTGCTCAAGTACTGTTTCAGCAATTTAACTGGTACTGCATCTACTCCTGTCTCAGAACACACCAGAAACCAGTTTCCATTATGGCAGCTGGGGTTTATGTATATTGACGCAATGAGTGGCTCACAAACCACTTCCAAAGTGGTCCAATTGTACTTTGTAAAAACAAAACAAAATATGAAACATTGGGAAAAAAAAGAATTTACATCCTCAAGAAATCCAGGCAATGTGTTTATTGCTAGCAGGTTCAAGGTGAAAACTTGAGAAGTGGAAGAGAGTGTTGTTTGTCTTTTGGATTGTGCAGACTTTAAGGAACAGGATGTCATGTTTGTCAGTGGTTATGGTTTTGCACTTATTTTTGCAACTTCCAATAAAAGCATGCTGATGAAGAGCTCTCTACTGGGGGAAGCTGAGTAAGATTACACAGAGGATTTAGATAGGTCTTTCTCCATGAAATGTAAGGCAACAGAATGAAAGAGCACAGGAGAGCAAATGTGTTGGACTGTGTTTGCCTTCTCTCCTTTTATCTGGGAACACCGGACAACTCCTTTTCTGTTGTTTTCTCTTCTGCTTCTGTACACTTCCTGTACAGAACCATTTTGGGGCTCTTTTGCATCAAAGGCAGCAAACATATGTATGTCTTTAGAGAGAGAGAATGGGAGAATTCATGCCTTGTTAGTGGTTAGGATTCTCTGCAGGGGTAGGGAAGAGTTTATCCAGAAGTGATTTATTTGTACAAAGTGGAAACCTTCAGGGCAATAAATGGAAAGAAACTCATCCTGAATGTGTCATAGTCTTTGCAGAAACAGGTTATAAAAAATACAACTCTGTAATCCTAAATGAAATTATCATTCCGCAACTGCTTTAAAAGAGAAAGGAAAAGTATTTGCTCATAAGCAGTTCATTGTTCTGAGAAAAGGGGGAATTTTTGAGTCCTAAATGGCCATATTATTTATCTGTTTGGTTTAGTAATATAATTGTGGTGTGTCTTTTCCATAAGAGAATTTTTACTTATTAGGAAAGCCTATTTTTATAGGGCTTGTAAGGTCTTTCTGGTCTCCTACATTCTGTAAGAGAATGTTATCTGTAATAATGTTAATTCTGTAAGAACATGTTATCTTTGTTATATCAGTCATTCAAAATCTAACTTCAGTTATTTTTCCTTGTTGACAGAAAGACAGATTTCCACTTTAGAGATCACACCATCGTCCTTCCTGTGAGAATAACATGAACCAGAAGGTGTTAGTTTTCCTTCTCCCAAATTTTATATTTGGGATATTAGTTTTTGGGTTTTTCTGTAAGAGACAAAAAACCTTAACAGGTGAGTAAAGAAATTACCAAAAATAAGACTTAATGTTTTATAGAATGAAAGACGTTTTTTCCAAATGGGTTAGGAAGTAACTATGGATCCCAAGTTATGAACAAGACTGAAAATATCCAAGGCCTTGTCACTGTGGTAGCCATCATATGAGAGGAAAGCACTACAAAAACATGATGTTGGAACATCAAACTTGCTTAGACTAATACTGCTAACATGTTGAAAGTTTTCATTTTAATAAACTTTTCACTATGTAGGGTAGTTTGTTGCATATTTGCTGTACTTGAGTCTGGTGACAGTAAAAAAATTATTTTAGCATCTTCATTAGTTTTTGTATACAGGGCGATAGATTGAGTGCTATGATTGTCACAAATAAAGAGATTTATATAAGCCTATTGCACTGAAATGGTTTCAATCTCTTCCTTGGCTACAGATGCTTTTCCCAAAAATTGGCTGGCAATTCAAAACGATCGGAAAAACATACTGGCTTCTGTCTGCCTGAAGAATAACCTTAATAAATCAAGAAGCAAATTGGATTCTCATGTTGCAAACCAGCTCTTTGTGGAGCACAAGCATAAATTTATCTACTGTGAGGTGCCCAAGGTAGGCTGCTCCAACTGGAAGAGAACTATTTTTCTTCTCCAATCAGACTTGAATGCAGAAGCTTCTGAAATTGAGCATGATGACATCCACCATACATCCCTGATCAAAAGGCTGGTGACTTACCCTCCTGCCTCACAAAGGGAATTTCTAAGCAACTACACCAAAGTGATGTTCACCAGACATCCCTTGGAACGGCTTGTTTCAGCTTATAGAGACAAACTCCTTCACTCTGAGCCATTCTACAGTATCACTGTCGCTAATGAAATTAGGGCAATGTTCAGGAAAAATAAAAATTCCTCTGAAAAAGTGAGTTTCCAGGAGTTTGTTAGCTTCATTATAGCAAAACCACCACATACTCTTGACATTCACTGGAAACCAATGTTTCTGCTCTGTGATCCTTGCAGCATTCACTATGATATTGTGGGTAAGTATGAAACTCTTGGGTTGGACTCTGAGCATGTTCTGAAGGCCATTGGAGCACCAGAAAGCCTGCAGTACCCCAGCTTGAAGAGATATGGGTCAGAGAAACGAACTAATGGTGATATCACTTTGGAGTACCTCAGACAATTGACCTCAGAACAAATTGAGAAGATAAAAAATTTGTATCAAATGGATTTTTTTTTGTTCAACTATTCCATGAAATATGAGGATTATTTTTCCCTGAATGACTAATGTAGGTTAAACAAAGAACAGTTTCCTTTGTACAAAATGGGCTGAACTTGTCCTCACTGGTACTTGATAGGTGGGTTGGTGACTGCTGCTGAGATTATCCTGGAGTTTGTAGGTATGGTTTATCATCCTAAGCACTCTTCTAAAAAATCCCTGCCATGATCTCTTGTACCATGAAGAACTTTACCTATTAAAATTATTGTCTTCTTATTGATGTTTAATGGCATATGTTTGTTTCATGAAAAGTATAAACTATCATAAATGATAGATTTTGGTCCATTGGTAAGAGACATGGGAAGGATGAAGAACGTTGTTTTTCACAATGAATATTTTAGAACACCATTTTTATGTAAATTATTTTTATTATTAGAAAAAGACATAAAAAGCAATAAATAATCTGCTTGAGGGTTAAACCACTGTCTGCAAGAGCCTTGATCATGAATCCTGTAGGAAAGGAGCAAATAGCTTCAGACCCTTGAAGGTGCATTACACAGAACCTAATGCCAGAATATCTTCCCCTCTAGCAGTGCTCTTATCACAGCCCATCAGCCTCATCCCTCAAGCAGCACAGTTGTCAGCAATCCAGACAAAGCTGCCATTATAGCTCTCAAAAATCTTCCGATAAGCAGATCTAGTGTTCATGGTGACTTTGCAAACTCTTTTCACCATTTTTGTAAGCATTATGCTCTGATTTTAGCAGAAGGTCTGAAAAATGCATTGGGATTTTTTTAGAGAAGTAGTTAGAAGTACCTTCCAAACTGTGCAGCTGGGATGGGGCGGGATCTAAAATCTCAGTGGAAAGGTGACTCTTATTATTCTCCAAAAGCACTTAACACCCAGTCAATGGACAGGCCAGTAGCACAGTGGGGACAATGTCTGGTCTTTCCCATTTGTGCTGTTGGAATCCTTAAGCCCTTGGGACTTACCTGAGCATGGCACTTAGGTGGAGCTGGGTAACCTTAGATAAGACATTTGTTCTACCTGTTGCTTTCTCACCTCTCAGGAGAATGAGTGCAAATAAATTGTGGAATTATGGTGAGGGGAACAACAAAACATGGGAGAAGCAACTCAAACCATTTGCCACTTCTTATATTCCTAGGTGACTTTGGTTTTAGATTACTGAGGGGTCTATTACTGCTACTATATTAAGCATGAGATTTATATATATTTTTTTTTAATATAATCTATTGCCTAGTCACATTCAAAATTAATTTGTGACCATATTAATTATAACAAGTTTTAGCAACTAATTGTGACTATTATAGCACTACCTCTAGGGGATGTTGGTCTCTCAGGAGCTAGCTTGAAAATCTCTCAAATGCACTTAGTTCCTCTCAGCTGTATCTGGAAATGCATAAAGGCTGGCAGTCTAGTCTTGGACCCAAAGTTGGCTCTCAGCTTCTCATCCCATGAAAAGGACAGACAAAATAAGTTCATCCCACAGCAGCCACCAATCTATACAGCTTTTGCTGCCAGCAGCATAGCCAAGGGAGAGGGAAAAGGAGAGAGTGAAAAATGGACACAATGGGATTTAAGTATGAGGGTTTTGAGGAGCCCTCCAAGTACAGGGAGTGGGATGCACGGATTATCTGCTCTGGTGGGAAGGTGCAGTGATATATTAGACATCAGCTGGAGACAGTGATCAGGCCACAGTGATAGGAGGAGGCCCAGAAAGAAGCTCTGTCTATCCCCCCTTGTCAGCAGATTGTACACAAGCCAGGACTAGCATTTGGTACATCTGGCAGGTCTTGCCTGGCTGACTATTTCATAAATGGGGAAGCTTTGGGACAAGTAGAGATCCAAAGTGAGAAGACCAAACAAGAACAGCAAAACTATTTGAAAAAAAAAAAAAACAAGCAACTTATGATTTTATGCAGAATGGCTCACGTTTCTTGATCTTACCCTCACCACCACCATATTTAGTGTACCCATAACTCTACTATCCCCTGATAATGGATTGCTGATGCCACCCTGGCAACCCTGTTTTTCATGTAGGTTTTTCTTCTTTTTTCACTTGTTAGTTTTCCTTAGGCAGAGGAAGCTGGAAGTGACTCCCATCAAAGTTAAGGCTATTCAGGGTGATGCAGTCTCTCTCTTTGTCCTGAATCAGAGCTATGTGCTTCTCCTACTTTGTTTGACAGACCATGCAGAGGTAGAGGGGAATAAGATTTGCTTCACAACTCACTTCTACATGACAGATCCCTCCAGATCTATGAGTATATTTGAACCTGTAAGGATATCTAAAAATATATGAGTACTCTGGCACCCTCAGCTCTGAAGAAATGACACTGATAGAGTTTGATAGGTGTCTTTGCTTTCAGCACTCAGTGTTAACATCCTCCTCCAGTTTCTTGCTGTTATATGTGAGTGGCTTTCTATTCTTATTTCCTTTTCTACACAGGTTCACATATTGTTCCTACAGTGGTGACAGAAAACTGATGGTTAATTCATTCACCACCAGCACTACACAGTAGCAGAAGGGTATCTATTAAAGCAGAAAAATCTCTGTAACTATTCACAGCAGACTTCAAGTTTTGACATTTGCCTATAGGGAACTGTAAGTAGCATGTTGCCTCAGATCACTGGCTGCTGTGATGCTGTTTAGCTGGTGTGGGTCTGAACAAAAAAAAAAAGCTGCAGAGGACATGTATGTGCATGTGTGCTCATATAACAACAGGTTGAGGACATAAAATCATGCAAGAATGGTATAAGTTGTGGATTACCAAGAGTAATAAAATAAGAATAATGGGTTGGAAAAGAACATAATCTACTGGAAAATAGAAACAAAATTCATTCTTGATATTGTAATGTAATAAAAGTTGATGAAGGTTCTGGACATTGTCCTAGTTAGGCCACAAGTACTGCAAGACAACTGTAAACTTTATCATAAAGACTATAACATGCATGTCTCTTTATGGCCTGGAAGAGAAGTTTCCTGTACTGTCTTACAGTGCACTCTCCAGAACAAAGCTCTACACCAAGCTGGGCTTCCTCCTGGCTTTTGCCCAAAGCATAACCCCCAGTGGAGCTTTTTTCCTTTGGATGCTAACCCTAAGTGATGTGTTCCTGGGAGGAAAATGGATTCTTGCAGTTGGGAGCAAGGATAGAGGCAGTGATGAGGCCCAGGACTCAGGCCCCAGGGAGGATTTGAAGGGGGAGGGAGTGCCATAATTCGTCTACTGATTTATTGTTATATGCCTGCAATATAATCATTGTTATGTTCATTTCTAATTACCTTAATAAACTGTAGAGAGTTAATACATTAATAATTTGTTCATCCTTCTCAATAACATCTGTTTAAATCCAAACCCATCTCAAAGTTGTTCTATCAAATAATAACAAATGTTACACACTATTGGACAGCAATAAATACAAAGCTGCTTGCCCCTGTTTTGCTACGTTAGTATAAGCCTGCCTCACAAGAATTTTAAAAAATTGAAGGAATTAGCAAATACTAATGGGTGTTACAGTTTGGAGAAAAAAATGCAAAAAAGTGCAAAAAGGAAGAGAAACAAAAAAATCTTGCAAAGTCTGGTTTGCATCTTTCCTACAAATCTATCTGCAGTGAGAAAATGAGAGATTTTTCCCATTCTGATGGAAATCCTCACACACAGTTTCAGGATATCCACAAACCTGACATGATACTTTTTTCATGTAAGTATAACAGACCTAACAGATGATCAGTGTATGTCATGGAGACCACGTCACCAGTGGTTCCTTGAAGAAGGTGTTTCCTCTACTTTTAAAATTATGATTCTGCCTGCAAACAGTCCTAATTTTTCACACATATTTGAATGTGAGTCTTAACAGGTAAACTGTGATTAGTGGTTTCTTGCTCAGAGAACTTAAAAGAGCAGGATAGCTGTGAATAGAATAAAAGGTGTGAGCAATGAAAATTGAAGTGTTCACTGTTCCATGGAAGTGTCTCTGACTAACGGGAAGAAGAGGAAACACCAGCTGTGCAAGTCATTGTGCATCAGACAAACTGCAGTGCTCAATGCTCACAAGAAGAAAGTGATTTCATTTCTGCATTCAGAGTGTTAATCCAAATCCAAAGCTTTTAGCTCAACGATCACCAGGTTTTTTGGCTTGTCTAGTAGAAAAAGAAAAGGAAACAGGAGAAGAAAATGGCACCAAAGCTCCCCGATCATGTTGCAGGCCTGATATGGTTTATTTTTGTCACAGCAGTTCTTACCTTCCTTCCTTCATGAATTATAAATTAGGTCACAACTTAGTATAAAACAAAAAGTTACTGAATTGGGTGACATACATAAATCAATGTAAACCAAATAAAATCAAAAAACGCAGAGAATTTGCCTGAGAGAAATGTCTGAAATTTCAGGAAGTTCTTCTTGTAAGTTCTGAACAGGTATCAAATGTACACAGGGAGGCAGTTACAATGTTGCTTCTAGTAAGAACTATTTTTTTAGAAAAAGCTCAAGTGATCATAAATCTCAGGCATTATACTGAGACTGAAATTCCAAATTAATCAGCAGAGCAAAACAGAGTGATGCATCACAGGATCAGGCCTGTGAATAGGAAATGGCTCCACATTATTTCAGCACTACCCATTTACACCTCACCTTTGCTCACCACCACAAGAACACTTCCTTTCCATCTCTAGGACCCTTCTCATGGGTTCTTTTGGAGGTGTACCAAAGCTTAGCAAGATGAAAGGGCTTTCTCAAAAAGTCCCATCATCCCACCCTGTAGAGACATTTTAAACAAGATTATGCAGCATTTGTGGAGTCCCACCAAAGGTGCAACATTTGAGCCACAAGTGGAGCCCAGAGCAGAACTTAGCACAAGTTTTCAAATCCAGGTAGGCATACTCCAGTTTATATTTCCACGATGTAGCAGAACCAGGGGGAAAACTTTTTGTGTACAAATCTACGACATATATCCTGACTCCTACCTCCCTTGATTGCATTGTCCTGAATTTTTTCCCAGATTCCTTCTTCAGTATCCCCCTCAACTGCATGTATGGACTCCTGCTGAGTTCCCACAGTTAGGGGCCTCCAACAGGTGCTGCAGATGCTGACTTATTCAGGCACAGGTTGTTGCCAGGTGTGTGTTACCAGATGTATTGCAACTATTTTAGAAGGCTTTTTGTGTGAGAAAGCTCTTCAAGCACCTGCTCCATGAGTGAGATATTACTTACTACAAGCTGAGAAGCAAAAAAAAGTTAAAGATGTTTTGAAGGCATTTCTCCCCCTTAAAAATAAGCTCATCTTCCATTCAGATAGGTTTAGTGGGTAAGGAAGAAAGCTCTTTTTGGATCACTGAGATCAAGTCTCAGAGGCCTCTGTTAATTATACACCAAAAGAGACAGGAAACCCTGTCTCATGAGGGGCCATCATTCTCTGTAGGGTTAGGTTTTGTTTACCCTCAGAGATTTGTTAAGATTGGTCCTCAGGGGTGCTTGCATGCTAAAAGTGCCCCTTAAGATTTTTAGCTTGCAATAAGCATGGAAGAGTGATGAATTTAGGAGAGAATCCACCTCACAGCTAAACATTAAACAATTGATTTTGGGTCCATCCTGTTTCAGAAAGACAACACAGGTAAGAAACAAACAGAAGGGAAAAGAAATCAAATTAACATAAGCAAATTGTTATCCTGAAGATTTTCCGTATTCAGTAACTGAATAATATGTTTTTTTGGTTTTTATTAGGGTTTGGCCTTTTTTTGGTCTTGCTGCATGACGATTACATGTAGAGCCCTTTAGGTTTTGTAAGTTCAAACAAAGGGTCACACTGATGCTGTTGTTTATAGCAATATTCTTTCTTGCTGCACAGAGCCAGACACCCACTTAGCTGTATATCGTGTCAACATTTGGATTTGTGTCCTCAGTTCCTGTTGCTGTGGCTTACATGCCACGGGACACTCAGAAATACCTGGGCTCAGCTGGCAGCTGACCATGGGCTATGTGTCAGGCATTTGTTACAGGCTCTGCCAAGGCTTTGCATTCTGCTCAGGTTTGTATCTGAAACAGATTTGGCCTACACATTCTGTAAACTGCAATTTCGGGAGTTGTTGAGAATATTTAGTCTCTCTAAAACAGTAATAATATACATGCAAAATCAAGTCTGAAATAGCTGTTTTGAGCACTTATTAAATTTTTTAAATGCTCTACAGACAGTTTGGAACAAGCGTTTGGAACAAAAAACCTGAATACTGCTGGACAACACTGCAGAAGTGGGGCTGATCACACTAAACACTGATTCATCAAGGATTCATTTTGTCTTAAATTCTGCTCCATAATCAGGCTTACATTCATCTGACCTGCCCCTGCCAAATGGCCTGAGATGCCTGGTACTGTGTAATTCACCTTTTCTGTAAAAGTCTTTGGTGTCATTCCTGCAGGTGTTGAAATTAGCATTCAGGACTTTTCTGCTGATATGTGTAATTTTTAATTCCCCCGAAAAGAAATCAGAAATCAGAATCAGACATCTTAGAAAATTAACCTAAAGTGGTCCCCAAGAGTCTGTTCCAGGATTTGTTACAGCTCATTTAATGACTCATGGCACCAGATTCCTAGCTTCTGGCTAGGAACTTTTAACTCAGGACCCTGCCCACAATGCCAGCTGTTGCCTGCAACTGACCAACAAAGTTTTTTGTCAAACAGCTTAGGAAGCCAATTTTCCAGGCTTTGCACACTGGTAATGTTTCATTTCTGTTCATCTGTTCTGCTCTTCTTTGAATTCTCACGGATTCTAATCCAAGGAACTAAAACCAGAACTGTTCAAACTCGCCGGCCTCATGAGACCAGATTTTTGGACTTGGTTCTCTTTTGTTTTGTTTCCCTATTGGCTGCTCTCATCCTTGGAAATTAGACATCGAAACGCCCGAAGTGTTTGGAGCAGGTAAGCAGCTGTCCGCGTCCATATGGGGCCATCTGGTGGCCAAAGGGGCTCGGCATGGGAGGATCGCCCGGAGAGAGGTCCTTAACTGCTGCCCTGTTTCAATTATTCTTTTTTTTATTCCCTGAGGTCATGTATCTCAAAATTCTCATGCCTGTTCTTTCTCTGCTTCTCTCCCCATCTCTGACTGCTTACCTTCTTCTTCCCCTGGAACAAGAATTCAGTTTCAACCTAGCCACTAGTGGCTTTCTTGTCCCAGTAGTTTTTTACAGGTTTGCCACAAGCTTTGCTCCCTGACTTGTGAGGTTTGTGAATCCTGATCAGCTCCTGACACTGGAAGTTACATTGTGCTGTTTCAGCAAAAACTTCTTGTTTCTGTACTGCACTAAGCTTCTTCCATGGCGAAAGCCTACTTTTAATTTTTTAAAAATTTTTACTGGCCTGCAACTGGGCAGGAAAATATGGCATTATGGATTTGATTTATAGCTAAGCTCTAACTAAACTTTATGGTTCAATTTTATATAAAAATTACTTGTGAAGTCAGTTAATATTCACTTCATTATATTTGGAGAGGCATTTTCTTTTGTGTGCTGTGATTCATCTCTGTCATTGTTTCAGGGAGACATTTATCCATTCAGTCTCTCTGAATATCTCTTTATGAGTTTTATCTCCATTTGAAAACCTGAAAAACAGGTATGGTATGTGGTTATATATGAATGTGTAACCTGTCATTAGGCACATTCTGTGTGAAGTGCAACTCAATAGCTCCCTTATTAATTTCAGCTAAAGTTCTGCTGAACATGATGAAAGCTGAAATAACATTGTTTTCCAGGCATCCATATGCATGTGTATCAAAATGAAAATATTTTATTGACAATTACAAAAAACTGCCTATGAGGGAAATGCAGTTCCTAGAATGAAAGTGAAATCCAGTAAACAAACTGCTATTGGTGTCCCTGTATCATCTCAGCCCAGTGTTTCCATTTCTGAAGGTTCTTATGTCCCTCAGAGGCAATTTCTCAAGCTCTTTGGCAAGAACTTTAATAATGTTATGAGAGAAATAGGATTCATTATTACTCCAACTGATATACAGAAAAAACCCTAACAAAAAATTAGGTTCCAGTTAGTAAATATCATAACTAACTAATAGTCACAATTTTCAGCTTTGTAAAGCAAAATCAAAAAAATGTTTATTCAGGTTGATAACAACCCCATTAGGGAAGCATTCTCCTTGCATTTTCAAAGAATATGTGTATTTTTCTTCTCTTCCTGTCTAGCCATCGGGCAGCCTTGCAAAATTGTACTTACCTGAGGCAATGATGCATTGGATGCATGAATAAAATACCCCTGAAAATTTTTCTTCAATTTGCTGTATTTTTTTCCCTTGATGTTAGATGCCATATTCATAGCTTTTTATGCCAGTAAAAGAATGGAGCATTTTCCCCCTGGTACTTCATATAACACTGTTGACAAATTGTGCAAGTAGTCCCATGGAAAAGACAAAACAGTGGAAAACACCTAGAATTCAGAAGGTTGGAGAAATGCTTGTGCCACTTATTCTGTCAGAAGAATCAGAAGAATTTGCTGAAAGAGTGGCTACCCCTGACTCATAGTAATGTACTTCCTTACAAGGAAGAATAGTTGGTTTAATCCTGTCTTGTTTTCAGTATCATTTTTCTAGCAATCTGCCCTCTTGGAAAGAGAAACAGATGGAAACCCATTCTAATGATCTGCAATCTCAATTTAGTTACTGAAGAGAAAGAACTCTGTGTGCTCTTAGCAATGGTGGAAGCAACAAAGACAAAGACACCTCCTGGCCAACTCCCTCCAGTTTATATATTGGGCATGATGTTCTGTGGTACGGAGTATCCCTTTGGCCAGTTTGGGTCAGCTGTCCTGGCTGTGCTTCCCCCCTGCCCAGCTGCAGCTCCTTGCTGGCAGTGCCTGGGAAACTGAGAAGTCCTTGGTTTAAGGTGAGCACTACCTAGCAACAGCCAAAACATCAGTGTGTTGTCATTGTTATTCTCATACCAGACCCAAGACTCAGTGCTCAGTACCAGTTACTAGGGAGAAAACTAACTCTATCCCAGACAAAACCAGGACACTGTTTAGAACCATATCAGACACTTTGTAAAGGCATTACAAGTGGCAGCAGTGCTGGGGATTTCAAAATGATGACAAAACACAGGTTCCCTGTTTTGAAGACAGAACTGCTAAGGCAGCTCCGTACAAACATTAGGTTTCGGGTTGGTTTTAAACTCTGCTGTGGTGCCAATGGCCCCACGGCGTCTGTCGCTACCGAAGAGAGCTCGCCGCAGGCCGCAGGGAAGGCCAGGGCTCGGGCTGGGCTCGGCGGTGCGCTGAGGCCGCTGCTGGCCTGGCGACAGTGGCCCTGAGCTGTCCGCGGTGCTGATCGGGCCTGGAACGGCGCTTGCGCCACCTGCGAGAGTGGGATCTGCCTCTCAGCCTGTGCTTTATTTCTTGTGCTCTTGGTGAATTTCACAGGTCACTCCTTTCCCTGACACATTTATGATCGACTGCAGGAAGTACTTATGCCATGCGCCCCTTTGCAACACTCTCTGCCAGAAAAAAATTCCAGATACCTGTAGTGAAAAGCCCCTTGAGGACAGTGACAATACGGACACACTTATATTAGTGTGAAACCTGTTCCTATGACTTCAAGTGAAGAAGGTACTTCTCACAAGCAAATAAATATAAAGCATGCAGATATTTAATTTTATGAAACAAAAATGTCAAAAACCCCAGAGAAAAAGTTTCCTGAGTATTTTTTAAAAATTATTTTACTTTTTCTTCTCTCTTGTATTATTACTTTTATTCTATATTTCAGCTGATCCCAGAGACAAAAAATCAAGTCTTGTGAATAAAATTCTCCACCAACTTCTTCATCATGCTGTGCTCTAGTCCACAAAACTGGGCAAATGTGTGTGACAACAAAGATGCTCGGAATATGCAGGAAATAATTATCTTTGTTAGAGACACTTTGGCACTAATTTGGAGATAGATCATGCCAAAGAGTACCTTTATATCCTAAAAAACTGCCTACAAACCATTTTGAGTAATTTTGCACAAGCATAAAACAGACCCTTATATTAAAACAAAACTGCTTTCTTGGTTGCTTAATAGTTATTCCTGCTTAACATTTTTCTTAAAAATACAATTTTATGGCATCCCTAATCTCACTAGTGTGTCTGTGACTTTTCAGGATGTATTTTATTCTTAGTGCAGCACGGGCAAAGCAAACTGTGTGGACAAAGAAATACTTAATGTACTAAGCACCCCTACCTCCAACCTCTAGGTAGTCAATTGTTCAGCAAAGTGTTTTAAGAGTTTTAAGAGTTTTCCAGAAGTTTCCCTCTGTGACTGTTGAGATATAAATTTTTGACCACATTTGTGTTGTAACACCATTCATTAAAAAGACTATTTCAATTTAGCTTCCATGCCAGATTGTTGTGATAAAGACTAGTAGTGATGGTTTCTCTGGAAAATATTAAATTTAGCTTTAATTTTCATTAAAATCTAGTTATTTCAGACTTTCAGGGAATTTTTTTTCGGTAATGTACTGAGGTTTTCATAATTGTATTGGGTTCACAATATATGGGGTCTACAGGAGTGGCCTCTTTGAGAAGCTGCCAGAAGTTTTTCCCTATGTGTGATAGAGCCAATGCCAGCCAGCTCCAAGACCTGCTGTTGGCTGAGGCTGGGCCAGTCCATGATGGTAGTAGTGCTTCTGGGATAACACATTTAAGAAGGAAAAAAATGTTATTGCACAGAAGTACTTGCAGAGACAGAAGAGAGATGTGAGAATATGTGAGAGAAACAACTCCACAGACACCAAGGTCAGTGCAGAAGGAGGGGCAGGAGGTGCTCCAGGAGCCAAAGCTATAGCCTGTGGTGCAGACCATGGTGAGGCAGCTGTGTCCCTGCAGCCCATGGAGCTCAACAGGAGTGCAGAGATATTCCTGCAGCCCCAGAGGATCCCATGCTGGAGCACGTAGATGCCCAAACAAGGCTGTGACCTGGTGGGAAGCCCAGGCTGGAGCAGGCTCCTGGCAGGACTTTTGGACCCATGGAGAGAGGAGCCCCTGCTGGAGCAGGTTTGCTGGTTGGACCTGTGGCCCTGTGGCAGATCCAGGTTGGACTCTGTTCCTGAAGGACTGCAACTCATGGAAAGGGACACACACTGGAGCAGTCTGGAAAGAACTGTGGTCTGTGGGAAGGACTCATGTCAAAGAAGTTTGTGGAGAACTGTCTCCTGTGGGTGAGACCCCACACTGGAGCAAGGGAAGGAGTCTTTCCCCTGAGGAGGAAATAGTGGTGAAACTACATGTGATGAACTGACTATAACAACTATTCCTGTCTCCCTGCATGTCTGAGCAGGAGGAGGTCAAGAATTGAGAATAAACTAAAGCCCAGGAAGAAGGGAGGGGTAGGGAAAGGTGATTTTGAAGTTTCCGGTTTCTTCTCGTTCTACTCCTACTATTGGTTAGTAATAAGTTAGATTAATTTCTCCAAGTTGAGTCTGTTTTGCTTGTGATGGTAATCGGTGAGTGATCTCTCCCTGGCCTTATCTCAAACCATGGCTTTCATTATATTTTGTCCTCCCTGTATAGTTGAGGAGGGGGAGTGATAGAGTGGCTTTGGTAGGCACCTGGCATCTAGCCAGGGCCAAAACACTGCAATAGTTTATTCCTTTAAATGTTTTAGAAGTGGGATAGTCTTTTGCTGAGATGTCTTTTAATGTCTTCTGATAGGGAAGAACCATGATTTGTTCTTTAAGCACATGCACAGATTGCAGAACGAACAGGTGAAATTAAGCTTCTTGAAACAGTCTGTCTGTATTCACAATGAGACATATCCTCCTCATCTTTACACTATTATAAACCAGGAGTAAATCCATAAAGTTTGATGTGTCACCATAAATACAGACAAATACGTCCCAATGTTGTGAGGGGTTATAAATGGCTAGTCAAAAATAACAACTATGCTTACTTGAAGTGAAAAGCTAACAAGTGGTTTCACTGGAGTAATTATCTTTAAATCAAGTCTTCATACTGAAGTTCTCACAATCAGCTCTCAGGGAACTAAGAGGAAAGTGTTTTTTAGGGAGTGTTACCTGTAATCATCTCAAACAAATGACAGCAAGACTTCCTTTTATTTTGTTCTGATATTTTTGTGTGGGTTTTCTGCTAAAATGCCAGTTGGGGAAGATAAATCTTTTATTTAAGGCAAGAACAGGGAAAACACAAGCAGAAACCATGAGAATATCTCAGATGCTCTTATGTGGAGCTACGGGAACTTTGAGGAGGGAGCATTCAATTCACACACCAAACCAACAACCTGAGGCCAGTGATGCTGCTACCTGGTTGCTTCTTTCAGCATACATTTCCCATCATTGAGTACTATACATTTCTCTTTCCCCATTTTATCTTATTCCCTGGATATGTTGGCCACCAGGCCAGCAGTAAGAATGTGAGGTATAAAAGTACTGAGAGGGACATGAGAAGAAAAGACCTTCCTCTTTCACGATGAAGAACGTGATTGCCTGCAGCATGAGATGGTGCAGATGTGGGAGAAAAATGTTTTTTCTTCCAGGGTTTTCCCTCTGTGCTGTGATCTTCACCTCCTGTGTAGCTCTTATTTCCCAGAGTACTTCCCACCCTTCATTTTAGAGTAACCCTATGCTCTATATACCAAATGTGGGTCATTTTGATAGCAGGGGTGCTGTGCACATTCCTTCTTCCCTGCTGGCCTTATCCTTTGTGTCTTTTCTCACTGTCATGACTGTTACCTTATGATCTTAAGCACTTGCAACCATTTTTCCAAGAAAGCAATGGCCTCTGGCTATGCCTGAGGTGTGCTGTCTCACTCTCTCCTCTGTAAGTATGTGAGTTAGCTGAATGGTCTGAGGTACTTTGTGCAGGCATGATTTGGAAATGTAATTTTAATTCCAGCCACGAGGGGACCTTCATAGTTTATTGTTTCTTTCCTGCAGGTTCGTCTGATCCATAGACTTAGCTCAGTCACAGTTTTACTGCTTCTTAGATAAAAAAAGATTCCTCTTTTTTTTTTTTCCCATTTAGTAGTTGTTTAGAGTTTATATCAAAAAGACCCCATGTCTTCATAGAGAAATTTGGCAGATAGCCTACAAAAATTAATCCAAAAAATAAAGAGCTCCCATTTATTGCAGCAATTGTTTTCACATCATATGACCTGTGTTTGGAGTCTCATTCTCCTCTTGCGTGCAGCAGCTGTGTACTTGCATAATTTGATCTGGTTGTGTTTGTATGACAAAACGAGGATGTGACTGTAACATGCACTAACTTGCTCACTTAGTTTAATGAGCAGCAGAGAGAGAGCAACTAAAACACACGGCCAGGATCCCCAGCCCCTTTGGAGCTCCTGCTGAGCTACTGAAGCTGCCCGTTGTCCCTGCTGCTGCTCCTCTAGCAGCTCCCCAAGGCTGGCCACTCCATCACCTGCTCTGCTCCCACCTCCTCTGTGCAGAGAAGCATCATCCCTGGGCACAGCTGCCCCTGACACCACTCCTGAGGGGCAGCCAGCCCACCCACAGCTTTCCCCCCCCGGCTTCCCGGGAAGAGGTGTGCTCTTCGTTTCAGCCACGGAGGGGAACATCTGCCTCAGGCATGAGCGGCCATGGGTGAGCTGGGATCTTCCCTCAGGCACAGCCAGCACTTGGGCCATGTGCCTTTCTTCCATTTCTGGAAAAAGGGCCTTTCTGTGTGAAAACACACTCAACTCTTTTTAGCCCCAGTTATATCCGAAAGAGATATTATAACTACTAATAAATGCTTGTATCTGTTACATCCAAGAGAAACGTACAAATTACATTATTACAAATTACAAAGCTCTCAAGTAATTGTCAGGCATTCTTAGGTCACACTCAGTGTAGAATTGAAGAAGGTGGTGTTTCTCAGCTGTCATGCTCTAAGGCCTCTGAGAAATCTTATGTGGGCAGTGAACTATTTTGTATAATTTGGCTACACAGGCCAAGTTATACCCAAGGCTCCTCTCTAGATCATATTTAACTGTTGTCTTCATGAAATCTTTCTAATCCACTTAGAAATGTCCTTCACATCTTTGCCTCTGTATTGTCAAGGCTTAGACACCCTGTGGGAATACAAACTGAAAGGAAGTAGAAATAAGTAATATGTTAATGATAACAATGTTTAGAAAGGGATTTCATGGGAATGAAATAGATTTTATTTTTGCCAATATAAATAAAGGCAGAAAGCTGTTTTTGTCGCAGGCGTGTGTGAAATGTGAAACCCTGGCAGCGTGCAGTAGTACTGATACGAATCAGAATGACTGTGATAAGCCAAATGCTTCACCCCTGGAGGTGGGAAGGTGATCTGGTGGTTACAGTAGCACAGAGCAAATTTGAAGCTCCCCATTCCTGCCCCCGGCTAACTGTATGTCTGTAATTAACTCATGTATTGTCTATCAGGTCACCCATCTGTAAAACAGGGGCATATTTATCTGGATCCTATCAGAGCTAACTTTTGGCAAGCATCACTAGTGGATGCTGGCAGCCCTGTGCTGTCAGGAATGCAGGATTTCTCAAGTGAAAAGTACAAGTCACTTACACATTGCCAGGACAGAGAGTACCATTCCTTTTGTTAAAAACAGCTGTACACTTATAAGCAACTGTGGTGATACTGACTGAAGAATCTCTTCATTCTCCTGGTAGTTTTGAAAGACTTTGAGTTAAATCTTATACAAACTTCAGAGACCAGTAGCTCTCTAGAGCAGATATACTATAAAAGGAGTCAATTAAACCTGTCTAATCTCATCCAAGAAATCGTCACTAATCAATATTATTAAAAGCACAATTTTATGCATGTATTTATTAAAATACAAATGCACTGTGAGTTTTTGTTTCCATCTTCATTCGCTGAAAGTAAAATATTTAAAATTATATTTTATAACTGAACTGAGTTGATAGTCCCAGAACCATTGCCAAGGTTAAGGTTAAATAAGGTTTCCTGATCATAGACCACACAATCTTGTAATTGCAGAATCAGCAGACAGAGCAATGGCTAAAAGAGACTGGAAACTGAAATGTGCTTCCACATGCTGCAGGGCTTCCCTGAAAGCTTCATGTATGACCTGTGAAAGCTCATACTTAAACTCTCTCCTGTGAATAAATGTTTTTCTAGCTTGCTTATCTACAGACAGAAGCTGCCACAGTGACATAAAATAGTTAGATGGGTCCAACCTGTGTGTGTGCATAGTCTTGGATACCCATTTAAAACTGTCCTCTGCATTTTCTGCTCTATCTATAAATTTATCACAGTGAGTCTTCCTATAAAACCATCAATAACAAAATCATGCTTTTGATTAAACTATTTTGACTTTAGGTATTAATTTGGTCTAATCAATTTTCATGTTTTGAGACTGCCTTTCCACCCCATGAAATTTGAAACTAATTGCAAAATTAATTATAAAAGTGGCGACTACCTTCTTTCAGAAAGAACCTAAATCCATTACAGCCTACCATGAAGGAATACCTCCCTACAGGTGTTTTGGTTTTCTCTCTGCCTGTTGGAGAAAAGTTGCACTGCTGACCATTTAATTCTGCATTTTACTGGTTGTGTTTTCACATAATGTGGTGGCAGCTGTCAGCCCTGCCTCATCCACCACATACAGCTTGGGAGAACTCCCACAACTGCTTCTACACAAAACTAAGTCCACCACAAGACTTGGCCATTTAAGCTGAAAATTCAGACTTCCCAAGTTCTGTCTAGGCACCACCTAATTCCAGAAAAGCATCCAAAGATGACTGATTATTTATTAAGTTTCCCAGCTGCCTTCCTGTCTGCTCCTGAGCATTCACAAGCTGTGGGCACTATGAAAAGGCATGGAAAAGGCATGCCTCAGGAAAAGGCACGTCGTGTGCTGCCTTTTGAAACAGGCATTTTCAAAGGTATCCTGCAAGATCAGGCTGTAAAATAATCAATCGCAGCAAATAATCTGACCGAATCACAAGACAGGTTAACAAATTATTTATAGCATCAGCGGAGGGAGGAGTCGCAGCCGTGGCCCGGGCTGGGACTGCGCTGGGTGTGGAGCTTGCACAGCCCCTGCTGCAAGGAGCTCCCAGCCCAGGCACCAGGCAAGAGAGCAGATGGTGAGAGACAGATGGGAGAGTACAAGGAAACAATGAGATAAATGAGCAAAAACTCAGTTGAAGACTTTAGCATTTGGTTCCAAAATTATTAATTTTACTAATCATTTCAGCTGATGTAACCCAACGGTAGAACGCCTTTCCTGTTCCAAAGGTCTTAATAGCTACAATTACAACACATGCCGCAGCTCAGCACGGGTTACATTTTAGGTAAAGAGTGGGAGTTCAGCAGGCAAGAAGTACCAAGGCAGGGGGTGTCAAACGCTGCAATTCATCGGAAAGGGGGCTGGGGTATCTCAGCAACCGGTGGCTTAAGGCAACCTGACGAAGCAGCGCTCGGTAGGTAACGCGCTGCCTCACGGTCAGTTCAGGCTCCCCGGAGCCGGCGCTGCCCCAGGCCCATGGCCCAGCGGGGCGAGGCGCTCGCAGCCCGCCGGGGATGCTGCAGCGAGGGGTGCGGGACCCCCAGCGCGGCCGGGGCAGCATCCTCAGCTGCGGTCACTCACGCACCGTCACTCGGTCCCCGCGGGCTGCTGACAGCCCAGTCACACCTCCGCCCCCGCGGGGTGCGCTGAGCCACCCAGGGGTGGCAGCCCGGAGGTGTGCCCCGGTGTCAGCACCGAGGGGAAAGTCACACACGGACCCCAGAGCGCCGCGCGCAGCCCTGAGGGGCCGAAAAGCGCAGGGAGCGTCAAAGGCCACCTCCCCCGCGTCCCCCAGCAGGGTCGGGTGGGCTGGGCCGGGCCGCACCGCCCCTCCGGCCCGCGGGCAGCCGGGGCGGCCGCGCTGAGCTGCGCAGCCGCCGTGCCCGGGGAGTCGCGGCCCGGCCAGGGGCGGCGGGCGGAGGCGGCGGAGCGCGGAGGTAAGGCGGGCGTGGGCGCCGCACCCGGGCAGCGCTCCGGGACACCCCGAAGCCGCTCCCCGGGGGCCGCCTCAGGGAAAGCGAAACCAAAAGGGTGGTGCGGTGGCGGCGGCGGGAAGGGGCGGGCAGGGGCTCCCGCGGCGCGGCTCCACTCGATTCGATTCGCTTCGCTCCTCCCCTCAGCGCCGAGGCGGAGCGGGGCGGTGGCAGCAGGCGGGCGGTCGGGCGGGCTCAGCGCGCCCCCATGGCCCTGGCGCCGGGTCAGCGGGCACGGTAGCAGCCTCCGGCTGTCGTCGGGGGTGACTCAGAGCTGCCCGGGCAGGGCGGGCTGGAGATGCGCCTCTCCGCCGCGCTCCGGGCAGCCGCGGGAGACTGACCGAGCCACAAAGAAGTTTCCCCAGCGGCGGCGCGGCGCTGCCCCATGCACGCCTCCGGCCGCCGGTCCTGGAGCGCTGCTCGGCAGGCGCCGGGCACCGACCCCGCCATGGAGCCCCGCGCGGGGCTGCACAGCAGCCCGGAGCTCAGCCGGGCCAAGCGGCTGACCGTGGGGGAGCTCTGCTCCCTCTTCGAGGCTCGCTGCGCCGCCGTCGCTGCCGCCGCCGCCCGCCAGCTGCCCGACCGGCCGAAGAGGGGCTGCCGACCCCCCAACGGGGTTCTGCCGCCCGTCATCCCCCGGCTCACCGTGACCGCCGAGGAGAGCGAGGAGGCGCAGGGCAGCCCCCAGGCGCGGCCGGCGCGGCCGGAGGGCGGCGGGCTGAGGACGGGCAGCTCGCTGCACCTGCAGTCCCGCCGGCTCTCCAACTCCTCGGTCTCCTCCACCGGCTCCTCGTCCCTCCTTGAGGACTCGGAGGATGACGTGCTGAGCGACACGGAGTGCAGGAGCCAGGGCATCGTGCACTTGGAGCACGGCGAGGACACCAGCCAGGTAGGAGGCGCAGGGTGAGCGGTTCGCCCGGGACGCGCTGCCCTCTCCCCGGGCCAGCCTGGCGGGGCTGCTCGGCGCCTCCCGGGCGCCTCGGAGCCGCCAGATGCTCCCGCTTGGAGTGAGGTTTCTGTGACCCAACTCCAGGCAAACTCCGGGAAACTCCTGTCCTGGGCCGGCAGCAGTGTGCTGCGGTACACGGGCTGCTGCGCCTGTTGGAAAAGCGCTTCTGCACATGGGCTCCTCAAAAACCCGGCCAGGTGTGCGCTGTTTCTTTCTGCTGTGGAATTGTGTTTGATGTCCCAGGAAAACGAGGAGATGTTTTTTGATCGTAAGTGGGTTGTTTTTTCTTTTTTCAGTCTCCTGGGTCAGATGCTCAAAAAAAAAAAATTCCGGGCATTTCCCAGCAGGTATTTTTTGTCTCTTTCAATCCTGGAGTGTGTGGTTGTCAATTTTTGAGCCGCTTCTTGCTGTGAGCATGACAGGAGATGGGGAGGAGCTTGGAATGGATAGAATGCATGCTTTTGTCCATTCTGGCAGCAACACATTCTTCTCAGTAAATCCCCTCTGTAATTTGGCAGCTTTCATCCATGAAGTGCACTTTTAAAGGCATATAGTTAGTTGCTTTTTCATGATCTTCAATGTATGTTTGCCTGACTTCTTATAGTGTGCTTCTCAGGCTTTTGTACCTGAAAAATATAGCTTTAGTGAATTCCCCCTCCCACCTTTATAGACACCGCAGCTTAAATTGTTGTTCTACTGCCAACTCATTGGTGCTGAATTGTTTTCAAACAGAACATATGCTTTGATAAAAATGTATAAAGAAGAAGTAATGCAACTTGTAGGTGATACCTCCAGCTGGACTTTTCTCATGGTAATTGTGGGGTTACTACTTTACAGGACACATAGTACAGAACTAAATTGCTGTGCACTGTATTGGTTTTGTTTGCATCAACTTGTGGCCTGATTTAGGAAGAGAAAAAAAAATATAAAAGGTTTTGTACCATGTCCTTTTGCATATCAAGAAACCTGTAATAATAATACTTAATTTGTTCTTTTGATTCTGAGATAGAATCTGGTTTAACAGGGAAAAATTACTGTTGTTTTGCTTTCTTTTTTAGAATACATGCTATGCGATTTTGTGAAAGTAGCAGGAGAATAGAAGTTAAAGCTAATAAAGGGCCATAGGATCATTTGACTCAGTATCCCTGCTATTGCAGTGTGTGTGGTCGATGAGGAGCAAGAATTAAGTGATGACACTTTAGCAGTAAGACAACTCTGAGATGGCATTGTGGCATCTGATTAAACTGTCTGTGGATCTAGACTGAAGCAAAACTGAATCTTCAGATGAGAAGCCATGCTACCTCAAAGGTTATGCTTCTATATCTCTGAAGTCATTGGTATTGAGTCCTAAATGATTAGGATTGTATCCTTCCCTGTAGTCTGACTTGCATGTATCTAACACAGCATAAGTGGATGTGGGTGGTACTACTTTCTTTCAGGAAGTCTTTATAGTCACCTTTTAATTACAAGGAAATAAAATATTAAGCAAAGAAGGTCTTTAACATTGATTTATCGACAAACTAAAAATATCTGTATTATGAATGTTTTAAACTCTGAGAGACTGTCCTGCTCATTTAGGTGTGTGGGAAATTGAGAACTTTGATAGTATTGTAATAATTCAGTTTTTGAAAACGTTTTTGCAGTTTTCCAAAGTTTAGTGCGGTTGCAGGACTGTTTAATGCCTCCTCGGTAAAGCAAGTATTCCCTCAACTCAAGTAAAATACTTGATGTTTTAAAAGGCCGAGTTACATTTCCATACCTGCAATGTAGGGGAAGAGGGGGCAAACGGTCCACCCGGAGCTTGCATTCTGACTGATTTTCTTTATCTCATTATCCCTTCTGTGGCAAGTTGTCAAACCAGAGCAGGGACTGGTATCTAGGACTCTAAACCAGCAGAACTTTGCAGCACTACCTAATAAATTAAATGGGCCAAATATTTCACCTGTTCAGTGGGTGCTTGCATTGTTCATCCCTCCCTTCCTTGCTGCATTACCAACCAAGAAGTCAAATCCCTGGAATCTGCTGTTTCTCCTGTGGTCAGGTGCAGTGCCCTTCATCTCAGGTGGCCGCACTGTTTGCTCAGCGATATCCAGAGACATCCAGGAGATTTCTTGTGATTGATGTCTTTTGGTACTGAAAGTACCAAAAGAACAGTGCTGTGACACTCGCAATCTCTGCGCTGTCCTGTCTTGTTTCTTTAGCAAACCAGTGACTTCATACCATGCCAGAGTTGGAGTCTGTGCTTTGAACCTCTGAGGGTTCAACCTTACAGGATGTGTCCTTTCAACTCTTAAATATTGAGGCAGGATGAATAAGTGTGTTTTAGAATGGAAGGCTTTGGGCTCAAGGCAGGCACATGCAAGTGAAAATAACTACAAATTTTGGGATAACCTAAGGAATGGTTTTATATTTTGGAGATCTTATTAAGAGGCAATTTGGAACATTTTGTTTATGTTTGTTGTTTTCAGTGTATTTTAATAGGCGAAGGCTTGTTTTAAGCGTGGAACACAAAGGATAGAGACTTTTCTGAGGGAAACTGAAATCAGAGGTGGGCCAAAGTCAGTTTCTTAATTCATGGGAAATTTTGACCTTTTAAAATTTCCCTTGTATTGGGGAATTCCCTGAGACTTTTCTCTGGAAACGTTAGAAGTTAATTGGGAGCCTGGCACCAAGCTCAGACCAGTGCTTGGAGAACTGCTGTACTGTCAAGCCTACCAGGCTCCCCAGTGCCTAACAGGGACCTTGGAAACTTGCCCAGATCTTCAACTGCAGGAGCAGAAGTCCTGATAATGTTCCTGTTATCAGAGCTTCAAGGCTTCCATCTGGAGACCCAGGAACTTGGGACCTAAGCTGAAGAAGGCCCTCCCAGGCCTCCCTGTTGTTGACATAGAGGTCAAGACCCAGTTGAGTCTGAAATATTGTGGGCTCTCAAGCTACCTATGCAGGATTGTGTGTGAGATGGCAAGCTCAGGAGCCTCTGTGTCCAGCGCTTGCTGCCCTGGAGTTCTCAGGCCTTAAATCCCAGGTTGGTGTGCTTGGGAGTGCTGTTTCTGACTGTATTCCTTGGAGGACAGTTCTCCTTGGCAGTTGGCTTGGCAAACAGCTTTCCAAGAGGATGAGTGATTCAGTTAAGTGTTTCACAGAGCATTCTGGGTTGGATGGATTGACACATCATGACAATGTTAAATTTTTGTCTCTTCGTGAGCACAGTACGTGGGCATGTCCCTGGAGTGTTAGGGCCCGTGTGGGGGCAGTGAATACCTTGGGACCGATGGCTGATGATGACAGTGCAGTCCCAGCCTGGCTCCGCTGGGACAAAGTGCCGTTTGCATCTGGGCAGGCCCACCTTTGAGAGAAGCTCAGTGGGTGGTGTTCCAGTTTCTCTGCATAAGTTATTTATGCCATTTTGCAGTAATTAGCAGAGGCTTTGAAATTGGGCTGTCCTGGCTTTCCTGAAGGAAGACCCTTACAACAATGAAGGGTTGGAACTATGAGAGAAACCTATTCTGCTGCTGTCCTGTTTGTTCAACTTGTGGTTCAGTGAAAAGCAATTGTAGAAAGCTGTGCTAATGGAAACTGCATAATGCCATAGCTGAGGCTTTATAAATCTTGGCAGTTAACTTAAAAGAAAAAAATATTGGTTATTTTTTAAATAGCCAATTGACAGAATAGATTTTACCCTCTGGCAAAAGCTAACATTCCTGCCTTCCCTTGCATTTAAATGGGAAGCATACTTTTAGCCTTGCTTCATGCCATCTGGGTGTATATACACAGCTGAATCTTGCAGTGAAAACACCAGTGGTGCGTTTATAGTAATGGAGAGAGTACAAGAGTTATATATTTTTGCCTTCATTCTGTGAATGAGCAATTTTAAGAAATAAAAAGTCTGGTTAGCACCTTCTTTGTTGGGACAGAGACTTTAAAAAGTGGTTTTCACAGAGAATAAACACCATGATAATGTACAGCAGCCTCTTGTCCTCTTTATAGAGAATGTTATTTACTAGATAGAAACATGCCAAATAAATCTACTCATTTTCATAACTGTGACCTGTCATTCCGAATTCATAGAACTGTAACCATGAGAACAGCTGACAGTTTGCTAGAGAAAAAGCAGTTCGTTTCTTGCCTGAAATGATACCAGTCCAGAAACTTTGGGGGATAGTCATTAGTGAAGTGCCTTTGGTTTGGTTTCACTGATCTTCTTGATGCTATATTTCATAGCATCAAGTACCTAAAAATGGACAAGTGTGTAGAAAGGCACACACACACACTTAATAGCTAACTAAATACATAAATTAATAAATACAGAATGAAAGTTTCAACTACTTTGGCTCAGGGGTGGGTTACATAAGCTAATGCTGTAGAATAAAACTGTTATTTTTAAATGAAGAATAGGAATGATGGGATGACATAAGTAAGACTGTTAATGGGATTTTAGCCTACTCTCCAAAGGAAAGAAAGCTTGTGTAATCACTCTATCAATTCCATTTCAACAGCTTTAGTAGGTTTCAGCCAAATTTGGCAGTGACATAGACATCTCAAAGTTTCTTCAAAAGCTCTTTAAAGTTGCACAAAGATCAGAAGGGGTGGAAGAGAGGAAACCAGAATAAGTGCATACTTTTTCTTCTCGGGGGAGAAGGTGCCAGAGGAGCTAAACAGCTGTCTTCTGTTTTGCTTGTTGCCTGGCAAATTGGCATGTGCACACTGGCTAGTCCACAGGTGCTTCCATGCTGGATCCAGCTGCAGCAGGTAGTGTCTGCTGTCCTGAGGGTAGTTAGGTGAAAGTGTGGGAGGGAGTGTACAGTGCTGTGGGCTGGTGAGGTTAGGGAATGGGGAAGGCACTAGTTGAGGCACGGGGAGGAAGTCACAAGGAGGTGTGGAAATGTTAGAGAGGCTGGAGGGCTTTTGGAACAAGTTTATAGAGGACAGTGACAAGCTGTAGATACTCTCATAAGGGTGCAGCACAGTAGATACCAGTCAAGTAGAAACTAAGCTTCCCTAGGGTGCTGTACATGAAACAGCTGCTTTTAATGGAATACATTTCCTGCTTCTAAAAAATTGCAGATTTGTAATGACAGTCCCAAATACTGAAATCTTCCTATTGTATACTGAACAAATATGAGGTGAACAGCAGTAATATTCCACATTTGCACAGTTCTTGGAACAAAACTCTGAACTGACAGCCTTCTCTCAGTTTGAGAATGAATTCTTTGCCACTGTACACTGCAGTTGTGAGTATGTCAAAGCATCAGCAGGATCAAGTCTAATGGTGACTGTTTATTACTAATGTGGATGCTTGTCCAAAAGGAAATAACTTATCTCTTACTGAATCAGTTGAGAGAGAGGCAATTAAATGTTTTGTAAGAGTTTCTAATCCTGGATATATCTGAAATGGTGATTTAGAGGTTACAAGATTCTTCTGAATCAATTTTGCTCTGATAGCTTTCACTCTTCATATGTTAAAGGACATGTTGTTTGGGCATACAGTCTAAAATTGAAAGAATACTGTGCTAACATATTCTTTATGCACCTGCTGGATTAGATATGTTGTAGAAGTTTCTGTTTGTGCACTCTTACAGTTCAAACCTCCTTATAGTGCTTGTAACAACTGGAAAGGGGGGGAAAAAGTAAAAGGAACTCCTCATCATTGGGTGATACATATGTGAAGAGGTCATACCTAAGCATATTTTTCTCAAGCTGTCGTTCACTCAGCAGATTTATTTGTGAAATGCCAGTCTCAAAAGGAATAAGGGTAGTGGCTGGAGCAATAGTTTGGAAGTTTTGCCTTTCTGTATATTTTTGGGTTCTGACACTATTACTCTGTTAGACTGTTTTGATTAGAGTGAACATTTTTTAGTTAATTTAATTACCACATGTTATTAAAGTGGTAGTTTACCTATTCAAAAATTATTTCAACTCACATCTGAAGTTTATTATAAATGGAATGTGTTAAAGTGGATCAGTTTGATTAAATGCTCACAATGTGATGCAATTTAATGTTGGAAGCTGAGGTTCCACATTGTATTTATGTAGTAAATAGCTGTTTTGTGTAGTAGTGGCTCAGAGAAAAACTAAGGATCATCATATGGCATTTTGTAGTGATTATCTTAAAATCTGGGGGCAGGAAAAGTAATAATAACCTTACACATCTTGGAAGGAAAAGATCATCTTATGTACAGCAGCAGTGGGGTCTGTCTCTCTTCTTCCATCTCTTGTCAGTGTAGTTCTTGCAGTGAAGGGGGGCTGAGGCAGAGAGAATTGGCTTGTCAGTCCATGTTAATTTGGATCTTGCATAGCGTAGGTTTAAACTGAATTTCTAAGTGCTCTTCTCTACCAACAGAGCTTCATGTGAAAAGTTCACAAGTTGGGTAAGATGGCATTGTCTGTCCAAAGCATAGCATACCTGGGAAAAATATGATTAAAAAAAAGGAGGAGAGTGCGAGCAGGTATTGGTCTCCATCAACTCATTCTGAGCAAAAGCATAGGGAGGAGGAGATCCACTGTTCATCCAGTGTCAGACTAGCAAATACATTGGCATATTGTTTCCAGTGATTAACTGATCCATTCCTTTCAGCAATGGAGAATGCTTTCTGAGATAACACATAACCAGCAGCATCTGAGTAGATTTTTGGGTTGATGAATGCTGATCTTCTCACAAGGGCCGAAATCTTTTACATTCCAGAGCATGGAGGTGTGAGACTGATGCTATAGAAACCTACCCTGAACCCATCAGGCCTGGCTATTGTTGCTCATTAGCAAATCTTCTATTCCTTGGCAAGCTTGGGAAGAAGTTAGCCAAAGACAAATTGGCAGCTCATTTGAAGCAGTGATCATAGACTTGACATGATCCAGATTTAGAGCTTGGGACAGACTCTCCAAGCCAGTTGGTGACTATAGCAAGCGTGACACAGATGCTACTTTGTGGGAGCTTGGCGTTAACCCAGAATCCAGGAACACTCCATATCTAAAGGCTGAAATATCCAAGTAAGGTGACACAGTGATGCAAGCGCTTTAAACTGTTTACCTCAGCACACTAATACCGCCTGTATTGTACTCACATTCAACTTCAGTCTGCCGTTCTTATTCAGCCTTCTGACCTCGTCTGTATGTGAGCTACATTCATAACAGAGGTGTGGTTACAGGTCATAAAGAGTATGTATAGAAACATATTTTGTCTGGATATCATTGGTACTGAAATGTGTGATTCATCCAGAGGATCAACAGGAAGCTGGGATGTCGCAGAACTCTGAGTAAGTTAGTGGGAATGGCAGAGTTCACTTGGGATGTGTCAGAGGAAACTACTTTGTATATACTTCATACTATTTTCATGTGGTAAGAATAATGCCTGTTGATAAATTACATTGATTATTGCATAGAAAGAGATGATCTTTGTTTTCAGTGATGGTAGAAAATCATGATTCATTATCAATATAACTGATTCTGTCTCCCGGTCTCTGCCACATCCCAATATAAAGTGATCCAGTCTTAGCTGTAGTTGCCTTCACTTCTCTGAGCTGCTACAGAGAACACAGCTTTCTTTGTGTCTTAGCTCTTTTCAAGCAGCTCCATATAGTTGAGAACACTGCAGCAGTTCTTTTTAGTGATGTTCACTCAAGACAGCTCATCTTTTCTGAGCTCTACTTTCTCTGCTTCCTGTGGTGGAGTGCTGAATCAAGTGCAGACTTCTACTTCTCACCTTGGAGGTGCTGGTGCTAGTCAAAGTCTGTATGTTGTGGGTACACAAGGGATGGATGGAGCTCAGCTGTGAGTGATGTGTTCAGCCATCCCACTCCAGGCACAGAAGGTGAGCTTGAGGAGGCTCAGCTGTGCATGAGGCAGCTGTGAATTGAGTTTGCCATACAAGAAGGCACTTCTCACCAGCACCAGCCAGCACTGCCTCACTCTCCAGCACACACTTTGGAAATGGAGGGAGCATTGTTGCCATGTGTCAATACCTTCCACTACTGGAACCTATTCAGATGCTCTGAAATCACCACCTCTGCTGAAAATCTTCAAAGATCCTCTGAGCATGTGGCACAGGTGGTGGTACTGTATTGTGCTTTCCAATGACCAGTCTTATGGGCACACACATTGCAAAGGGTGGCTGCAAGATTCTAATGCAGGCTACCCAAGAGCAAAGCTTTGGCGATGGGGGAGGTAAGAGAGTTGTGGTAGGTACAGGTTATGTAGAGAGAGACAGAAGGGGAGTGACTGGGAGTGGTTGGGAAGGCTACTGGAAATGCGAGAGGAAGGACTAGAGGGAAGAGCAAAACTTAATGGGCAAGCAGATTGTTGCTTTAAAATTCAAGGAAAATACATTCTCAAAAGAGATCAGGAGAACATGTGACAACTATATTAAGAAATCATCAGTCAAACATTGAAAGTATATGTAATGAAAGAACTCAAGTGCCTGCAGTGTGGGTATGTTAATGTTATACTGTCTTTCATTACAAGCAGGCATAGCACTTGATGCACAGAATTAATGAGTTTCAACTGGTTTAGATTTCCAATCAACTCAAAGGACAAGTTGCAGTTCCACAGTGACTGCTGACATGTATTGCAGAAACTCTGTTTATTCATAGATAGGTCTGCAGCAGATACAGGGAGGGAAAGACTGACTTCCCAATTTAATGCTGCTGGATGCTGATGTGGAAAACTGCCTGTCTTTCAAAGCATCCCTGGGAGAGGCTAGGCAAGTTATTTATGCAGAATTTTGCCATGGCAAATATTTGTATGTTTCTTTTTTTTTATGGACTTGAGAGTGTGGACCTTGCTAGCAGAAACCTTGCTAGCCTGAACATTTGTACATGCAACCAAAGTTAATAGGAGCTGTTCTACAACACTGTTCTACAGTATTGTGTAACACTGCATATTAGGAAAAGCAAAAATTGATGCCTCAGATTAAGCTTTCAAAACTAGTGGGTACCTTTCGTATTAACCTTACTTTCGTTCAGTATTTTTCCCTATAAGATATGAATAAAACGCTTAACAGGTTGTGAAAACAAATCAGTTAAAATTTGGAAAACCGTCTACTGCTGCAGTAATGATTGTCTTTAAGTTTGTACCAAAAACTTCAGTTCTGAAAATTTTTAACTTTTGAGTCCTCAGTTTTGCATTTAAGACATGATTAAAGTTCCAGCACAAATATAATTTTGGATCTGAACATGGTCTAGGAGCGGAAGGTGCTGACATGTCATGTTTCATCCTCCCTCCATTCCCTCACAGCTGAGCTACACTGGTCCCTTGTGTGTGCTGCGCCCAGCAGTCTCCACAGAAAGTAATTAAGTACTAATGAGAGTCTACTGCAAATTAATTTGAGGTTCTTACAATTTGCCAGACTTTCTCAGGTTGCTTACTCCTGCTTTGAAAACCCTTCTCGTCATAGATTTCAGATTCCTTCCTCAAAATTCAAGGTTAAAAAGCTTTTCAGTGGATTCATTAGAAATTTTGTAGTGGGGTCAATTTGAATCTTCTTGTATTCCTGGAAACAGCTCAAGTTTTGTTAGACTTGTTCAGTCTGAAGCAAACGAAAGAGTTTTGTCTTCGTTGAGGTGGGTAACTTAGAGCAAATCACCAGAGAATGAAACATATAAAGAATTCTTGTGCATTGGCACTTTGATGGTTGTGCAGGAAATCTTGGTTTTGAGACCCTGATCTCCTGAAAGAGGCAGAGCTATAGCAAGTCTGTATGGCCTTTGTCCTCTTCTCCATCGTTGTATGCTTATGTGATGCAGTAAAAAGGATAAAAATCTGTGTGAACAGTGTTTTTGCATGCAGATCAGCTGTTATCTTCTGCAGGGTTTGAGTGGGTTGTTGGCTGAGTGCACTTGACCTGAATGTTCTAATCACGATAAGCTGTGCTTGCTGTGCTCTCCCTCCTTTGCCACCCATGTATGTTCTGTAGGAATAGCGTTGCTGACCCCACAAAGGGTCAGCTTTGTTCAGAGGAAAATGTAATCTGAAGGAACTAAGAAACCTTCCTACGCTTCAGCTCTCACTTTTCATAGTGCAAAATGCTGAGTATCAGAATTTTGAACTGATAATTTGATACAGTTTTGAATTGTCTTGCTCTGTGGAATTTAAATAAGGAACTTTTTTGCCTTTTTTAAACCACCCCGGAAGGAGAAAGCAATTAAATCCTGAGGTACTCATTTCGGGACAGATCCTGCCATTCTGTTGAAAAATCTATGAAAGGATTTTAAAGTGAAGACTCCTGACTTTCAGGTGCTTTTGCCTATCACTTGCTCATGACACCACCAGGGTGACCAAAGGCAGTCAGTAGAAAAAATAATGAAGCCATATTTTATACGTTAGGAAGAAGTAAGCCTTTAGAGTTCTCTCTGGCCTAATGGCCTGGATCTGTGCACTTATTAGGCCTCTATATTAGTTCCATGAGTTGTTTTCCCAAAATTTATAGCAAGACCAAAGAGAGTATTTGCCTTCAGCAAAGACATCAAGAAAGGGAGCGAGTCTTGAGCTCTCCAATAGTCCAGTGCTTGTTAATCACTATGCCAACAGTCTCCAAGTCTTTTTCTAGCAGGAGGACTGGCTGATGTCCTGAGTATGGTTTCCCATTCCAGTATTAAAACTGCAGTGACAGATAACTAATTATCTTTCTTCTGTCCCTGTTTATCCAATGGGATTTTCCACATTGTCTCTAGAAATATGTCCTCTTCCATTGCTATAGTGTTGTGTCTTGATCCTAGTTTGCGTTTTCAGTCCTCTGATTTTTATAGGCAGCAATCCTATAGGATGAATGTAGCCAAGTAGTTACCAATGTTCTTTTTACATTGCATTCTTCAAGGGTGGCAAAATCAGTCTTGGCTTGTCAAATAACTTCTCTGCATGGCTTGTTCCCCTGTGTCCAGTGCAGGTCATCAACCATCTGTAAATGATGTTTCAAATGTCTGTCTTCTCTTTATCTGCTGAGCCCTGGTACATTGATACTGGTCGCTCTTGGGTTCTGCTACCTATGTCCAATCTGGCACAGAAGCTGCTGCTTGTTCCATATTTCAGGAGGCTGGTGTAGGTGGTTGTGCAAGATATGGGAGTGTGGTTTGCAGTTCTGTTGCTAGGAGCCAACAGTATGAAGTCCTTTGAAGTTTTATGGGGTTTTTTTCTCTCTTTTACTATGAGATAAAAATTTTCGTAGATAAATCGTCTTTATAAACTACACCCTGTTTATTTTACTTTATTTTTAAGTGGGTTTGCATCTTAAAAATAATTGGCAATTAATATTTGTGCCTCTAAAAAGGTGGTATCTCCAGTATCCTGATGGTAAACACACGTTTACCTTCAGGGCAGAGGAAACATGCTCTGTAAAACACATTCACTATTGTTCAAACACCCACAGCTCTTCAGGAAGACAGATGCCTTGTTTCAGTTTCAGTCTTCAGTTGAGTCACTCGTGCTTATGTAAGGTCTGAATTTGATTCTCTTTCTTAAGGCTATGGAAATTAATATCTTAAATAATCTCTTGTCTCTGGGGCTACCTGCTACTGATACAGAGGAGGAATTCAACTTGCCTCTTGTACGTTGTTCTGTTAACAAAAGGTCTCTTTTGATCCTGTAGTTTTGCTCAAGGGAGAAATCATCTTTTCTTTGGATTCCTTACATAGTTCTTAGGGCTGATTTGGGGCAGGAAGAGTTTCTCTAATCTTAGGTTTGCTTCAAAAACAATTAGCTACCTTGTAAACCTCTTGCTCCAATGGGATGAAGTGAAGAATTATTTCCATAGAGTTCCAAGTTTCTTCATCATTGCCACATTGCATTAATAGGAGTGTGGGGTTTTGTTTGGTTGGAGTTGTTATTTTTTGTTTGTTTGTTTCAAAATCCTTTCAACAGAGTGGTTTGGAATAATCTCACCGTGTCTGCGTTGAAGCTCAGAGTTATTAAAGCGGTTAAAGGATGTGGCTTTCCCCTAGGTAAATACCACACCCTGCTCGGTAACAGTGCCTATCGCATGTTGACACTGGCATTCCATTGCAGGGGGTGGGCCCTGTTTGAACAGTGCAGGGCACCACAGGTGAAGTGGTAACTCCTTATGCTTCTTTGGAGGATGGATAATCGAAGAGGCAGTTCCGAGGAGACAAGGAAGGAGAGGTGGAGTACTGGACTTTGTCTTGTGGTAGATAGAAGAGCAGATGGCAAACTGCTACCAGTGTATGTCTGATCTGTTTTTTACATGACATATTTTTAGACTCTAATAATCCTTTTCACTTAACACTGTATTACTGCTGATTTGAGTACTTGACTGTCTTGAGTGCCTCTAAATTAGTTTACAAGCACTAATTGCCTAAATTATTCAACAGTGTTCTGAAGTAGAATTGTAATAACCTGCAGTTGTGGGAACTGGAGCAGAGAAAAGGCACATGTCTGGACCTAAATTCCACACTGAAGCAGTGAAATTTGCTCAGATCTTTTTCAAGTGAGTGTCTGACAGTGTAGGATGTTAGAAGCTAAATTATTGTGGTAGAAAAGTTATGTAAAAGTATTTAAAAAATCAATACCTGTTAGTAAGCTCTCTATATGTATATGTACAATAATTTTAGAAACCCTGATTTGCAGACAAGTGAGGAACCTAATTTTCTAAATTAATATTTTAATACTTTTTAGGAAATGGGAATAAAGGGCAGAAAGGGTTCATGTAACTTTCTTCACTGTCCTGCAGGGCATAAGTGTCATGAGAACACTGATGATGAACCATCTTTGTGTTTATGGCAAGGACTCCTTTAAAAGTATTCGAGCTCATTGACACTGGGAGCAGCCCACTTCTGTCTTGGTGACAGGTCTGTCCTGTGACTGAGTTAGACTGTGATTTTACAGGCATTTGTTAAGCATTTTAAAAAAACTTTTTGATACCCCAGAAAGCCCTTTTCTCATATCTCACCTGGATATTTTTGATTCGTTGCAAATTAAAGCCATTTATTCTTGTCCTTCCCAGTGGTCATGGAGTGCAATTGATTGCTCTTATAGCTGTGAAATCTTATGGGACAGTTGCCATGTTCTTAGGATAAACAAACAGTTATTTTGACCTCAGCAATATATTTGTTATTTAGCCCTGAATTTTCCTCCTATGTGTCAAAACTTTCTTGGAAGAGTGACTAAAATGGAGCGCAATCATCACAGATAACCAGTAGGTACTTACAGCAACATTAATTCTGTCCTTGTGCTGCCTGTCCTTTCCTATAGGAAAAATTAATTACAGCACAATAGTCTTCCACTGTTACATTTCTTTCAGGCAGAATCTCAAATTTCTGTGACATGCAGCTCCTGAGGTCCTTATATGAGAATGTGTTGAAAGTAGGGTAAGCTTTCAACATGTGTCCATTAACCCTAGCTGCTGAGCATAGGAAGAGAGGAGTCTTTGACCAGTTAGTAGAAAACAATTTTGCAGTTCTTGTCAGATGGTAGTGGTTTCTGGCAAATAGGAAAGTGTAAGAAAGGATAAGCATTAAAATTTTCTTTATTTCTCTTTGTCTGTTCAGACTGGAGCTTGTGCTGTGTCCACTGAGGCACTGGGATGTTAAAGTGGTGGTGAGCATAGTCCTGAACTGCTGGGCAGGCAGGATAGAGCTGTGTCTCCAGGTAACAGACTGCACCTCCATGGCAAATAAGATGAAGCGCATTCTCAGCTTCCTTCCCAAGTTCACTCAGGGGAGATTAGCTTCTTGAAGTTATTTCCTGGCTCCTTGCCAGAAACCAGTCTCTCTTGATCTTATGCAGAAACCACACCTTATTTAAATGGATTGACACTTGTACATTTGGATTTGAGGTCATGCACAGTTCACAGATGATACATTTGCACCTTAACAAATTGTGATTATGTTTTAGGCTAAACCTATTTATTGGTCCATGCATAGAGAAATGTGGAACTGTGTGGGTTTTAAGTATTCCCAAATGCTCATCCTATTTGAAACTGGTATTTCTGTGTCCTACCTGATAGAATATTAGGCTTATTTTATCATCTAAAGAGATGTCTTTCTAGATGTCTCCTTCTCATGCCTGGAGATGTCAGTCAGTGACCCACGAGATGTGGAGGACAGGCAGAGAATCATCAAATTGGTAAATTGTTTCTGAAGATTTAAACTGCAGTTGTTTTGGAGGTTAAGAAAGATTTCTTTCCTTCTGCCACACCATCTGCTGAAGTGATGTTTGATTTACCACAAATCCGTTCTGGGTGATGGACAGCCTGAATAAATTTTGAATGTCTGGGCTCTGAAAGTGAGTCAACTTTCCTATAGTGAGGAACTTTCCATTTACTTCTTGGATAGTAACATTTCAGTTTCCAGCAAGACTGATGTTCTGGCAGAACCCTGATAGGGACAGCATGCCATTGGTTCAGCTTTCCTGTGCTCAGCAGGGACAGGTGGCAGAGCTCCATCCTGTCAGAGAACCAGTGTCTTTCAGAGCAGGGCACAAGCTGGGAAAGTAGAGATAATGGCTGTGTTCAATGCCTGCTATGAAAGGTAGACCGTTTAGTATCCCTTAGAACAGAAAATGTTTATTATTATTAAAATAAAGTCTGTCTTTCAGTCAACGTATCTGTGAGATAAATGAAGGAAACCCTTGTGAGAGTGCAGCTTTAAAACCATCTAATTACTGGACTATTTTGTCTTTTGCCCAGGGATAACGTAGAGATTGTAGATGTTTCCATTGGTAATAACCAGAAACAAAATGCCAACATAAGTTCCTGCAGAATAGTCAGCAGACTATGGCTCTTATGCTGTTTGTAGGAGGGCAAGCAATGCTTTTGCTTCTTTGTAGTTTATTTTCCTCTGATTTTGAGGGGAACTGCTCCTGGAGTGTACAAATAGAATCCAGCTATGGAGTGGGACATGTAATACTTGGCTCCTAGTAATTGCATCCAATACCAACCATTCATTTTTCTTACCTTCACTTCTTCCTTTAGTCCAGATGTAGTGAACGTTCAGCAAGCTTACCAAGTATCCTAAAGGGTAGCAAAGCCAGATTATGTGTGCATAATAATATATTTGCCAAATTATGTGTGCATCTCACTGCATGGTGAGGCACCACAGGGGAGAAAACAAAGGAACCTGAGGCTTCTGACTTGCAGTGTTTTTTCTGCATATTGCATTAAGTGTTTCTCATGACTCTGAAGGTTTAGCCCAGCCCATCATGAGTGCAGCACAAACAGGAAATGGAAACCCTGCAGTCAGAGGATACACCTGCCAAACGCTGGTTGAGCAGCTGTGGCCCTCACCCATGGCTGAGTGCAAAGCCAGAAGCATCAAGGGCTAAGTATAGACTGAGCACTGTTTCTCCCCTAAGGTTTGGAGGCTGAAGGGTGAAAGAGAGGGAGGGAGAGATGAAGGTGTAGTCACAGTTTGCCTGGCAGTCTGATGAGAGGTGCTGATCAGGATGCTGCTTGTGTGGCATGCAAACTGCTGCTCTTTAGGAGTGCATGTTCTCCCTTGCTGTTGATTATCAGTCTTACAGCTCCAGCTGGCACTCGAACATCACAGGAAGATCAACTGTGTGACAAAGCCTGGAGTGTTAAGTTCCCTTGGGGACTTAGATACAAGGATGGTCAGGGCTGCCAAGGCATCCAGCACGTGGAGATTGCTCAGGGATATCCGCACTGACTCCTGGATGGTTAGTGCTTGGTGCTTCAGGAACCTGTTTCCTTCCCAGCACCAAGAGAAGGTGAAATGTGGTAATAACAGGGCTGAGTGAGTGAGTTGCTATAGGAGCCTTACCCTACCTTGGGAGCTGAATTAAGTGTTGCACTCAGAAGCTCAGTGAAAAAGGTTTGTGTGAGGGTTCACTCACGTACGCCTGAGGAGCATTCTTTTTAACTTGCTCTTCCACCTCCCACCCATTGAGATCTTTGTCTCGATTTGTGATTCATGTCTGATTCAGCCAAGTGGGTAGTACACTTGGCAGCAAGAATCCCCTGAGCTTGAGGATTCCAGGAACCTTTAATAAGGGGCAAGAGCACAGAAAATGGCTGCTGAAATTATAAAGTGCCTTCTGTGACAAATTCAGCGATTTGTTGTTGTTGTTGTTGTTGTTATTTGAGGCATTTTTGTTTTAGCAGTGGGAAAATCTTGTACCTTGCTTCCCTACAAAGAACCTTTGTGGATATTTAAGTTGTATTTCTCCCAACAAATAAGGGAAAAATATCACGTATGCTTCACTTGCTCCATGTCTTGTTAGGTATTCTAAGCTTCTTCAAATAGCAGATGATCCCAAGCCTAGGAGTTGTTATAGTCTAGACAATTGAAAAAAAAAAGTAATGGAATTTTCATCATCTGCAATCAATGGCTTTTACTATCTGCTTTAAGTATATTAAAAGCATGCATGAATGTGTATGTATATATCTGTATATATTACTAGAAGAAACACCGAGGATAGTTATAATTTGCTTATATTTGGCATAAAAATGTCAGCTGGTTCAGGATCTGGATGTGACCAAGACTCCCTGCCTGTTTCAGATCTGCAAAGGCAACTACACTAAGCCTCAAACTGAAAGAACTCAAAACCAGAATCCCTTGGTAGGCAAATTTTGTGACTGTAACCGGAAAGATACTGCGTTGCTCAGCAACTCTCACTATCTGTTTTAATTTTTTTTTTTTCTTTCTTATATAACATCACTCAAATCCTCAGTTATCTCTGTGAGGTGAAACCATATGGTGAACTGTCCCAGAGCTGTACTCCTTGAAAAAATTAAATCTCTAATAACCATTGAAGCTGGCTGCTGGGAAGGTGCACCCATGGAAAAATCATTGGTTTGGGGGAAATTATGCTGATAACAACTTGTCTTGGTAGAGTATTGTAATTTTGACAAAGCAGTAGATAATTTGCTTAAGTGTTGTGTGATTATTTTTTTAGTAGGTTGTAATTATAGTACTGTTGTTATTGACTACATTCATGCAGAGAAAGAAGCATATCTAATTACAGAGTAATTAAATTAGGCCAGTAATGGTCTTGGTTTTGGTTTGCTCAAAATTATTTCTTATGGAAGCTTTTTATAGTAGTGGCAGATATTGACTGTTGAAACAGATGAAAACAAAGTTTAGTTTGGGCTAGGTTTAGTCCATTAAAATAATATCGTTAATAGCTTTAGGCCTACATTTAAATTCTTTACCTGTGTAGGTCCAATATGTCAGGTCAAAGCCAATTCAAATAAAGTGGCAAACATGAATGAAAACAGAGAACAAATAATTAAATTTTCTAAATTATTCAAATAATTTAATTAAATGGCATAAAGAAGTAAGAAAACAAATTAGCTTTCAAACTGATTTCAGTTTTAATAAACAATGGTAAATTAAACAGTCAAGAGTTTTGTAGATAAAGTTAATTCAGAGGATTTGAAAAACATTTTGACTTAAGTAAATGTATGTACTATAAAAAGTAAAACTGGAGGCCAAGAAGGACAGTGATATCCTGGAATGCATTAGGAAGAACATTGCCAGCAGGTCCAGGGAGATAGTTCTGCCCTTCTTCTTAACCCTTGAGAGGCTGCATCTGTGCTCCTCAGTACAAGAGAGACAAGGAGCTCCTGGAGCAGGTCCAGAGAAGGGCTAGGAAGAGGATTCAGAGACTGAAGCAGCTCTCTCATGAGGAAAGGCTGAGGGAGCTGGGCCTGTTCAGCCTCGAGAAGAGTCAGCTGAGAGGAGACCTCATCAGTGTCTATCAGTATCTGAAGGGAGGGTGTCAGAGGATGGAGCCAGGCTCTGCTCGGTGCTGCCAAGCAACAGGACAGGAGGCAAAGGGTGGAAACTGTTGCACAGGAAGTTCCATCTGAATAGGAGGAAGAACTTTACTGTGCAGGTGACAGTGCACTGGAACAGGTTGTCCAGAGGAGCCGTGCAGTCTCCTTCACTAGAGACAGTCCAGAACCATCTGGATGGAATCCTGTGCCATGTGATCTAGAATGACCCTGCTTGAACAGGGAGGTTAGACCAAATGACCCACAGTGGAACCTTCCAACCTGACCCATTCTGAGAAGCAATAATAAAACTGTCAAAGGTACACAGAGTTTAAAAGGAATAGTTATCAACAGAGAGTGACCACCTGATCACACTGGTACTTGAAACACCTGTGTGAGTAATATTATGGACCTTGTGAGGGTTTGTTGTGTCACTCAGAGTAATATGGGTGCTAATGTGTGACCAGGAAGGAAGAAGGGAGAGAAGAGGGGCAAAAAAACCAACCCAGCAGAAAGGTGAGCCACTGGAGAATGACTAATACTGTGCTGGATAAGTCATAACTGATACCCAGTTTAGTAATTCTCTGTTATTTTAGGGCCTGCTCATAGAAGGCAGTTCCAGCTACTGACTGGTTTGATGGGTTCCCAGGTGTTACTTTTCCAGACACAGTTGCTGTGGTTACTGTGCCCTGAAAGAAGCCAACACCCATCACCTCCTCATGTGCTGCTGCTCGCTGTGTTGGCCAAGATCCCTGGGCAAGGTGTTGCTCAGTGCTCCTGCATTTTGGACACATGGCTCTTACAGGATTATTTTGAAATGCATGTAGTAACTTTTTGATAATTATAGTTTTCTGTACTCCTTACAAGTCCCTGTGGAAGAACTTTGTTCCTTCTAGGAGTTGGTGAGACACTGAGTAGGCAGTGGCAACCAGCATTACAGATCAGATTTCAGCCCCCATGTCCCAGAGTGGCAGAATTTAGCCTAAATGATGTAAAGACTTTAAGAGAACAGTAGATTATAATGATTGACAATTAAGTACTCTTTCTTAAAGCCTTTTAGGAAAAAAAGATTACTAAAAAAAATTCTCATTATCCTTTTGTTTCCTGCTGTCATAATAGCTTTCTTGTGTAGGCTTTGTACTAGTGCACAAAAAAAGACAACAGGATCGTGGATAATGAAACTGTTGAAATTTACCTGGTAAAAGGATTCGAGGGTCATTGTTTACAATAATCTAGGAAAATTTCCATGATTTACCAGCTCAGGCAAGAAACTACTCCTCCACTCTGCTGCTGATGGAATCATGGATGTTTTAAAAGACCCTGTTGATTTGTATTGCATTTTGGTGCTCTTTTGTTCTTTAATTCATTATAGTTTCAAGTAATATGCTAGAATTACGAAAGCTGAATTACTTCATTTTTGTGAAAAGGTTTTTCTTATTCCACCTACCCCCAGTGCTTCCTAATTTAGATGTGACTGATGTTTTTAATTATTGTAATTGCTGAAAAGTCTTAAGTGAAACAAATTGTTATGTATGTTACCTGTTTCTCATTTCTTGCCTGTGGGTAGTTACATGTGTTTCAGACGTTCACAGAACTGAGATATTTTTGTTTTCTTTGTACCCTTAAATAAATAAAATCTCTCATTTTTTTCCACAGAACAGCAGAGGAAGGTTCAGCTCCCTATCCACCCTTGCCTTTAGGAATTAGAGTGGCTCTCCTGTTCCTGAGGGATTCAGCATATGCTTGGAGAGATGTTAGTTGTTTTGTACTGCCTGTAAAACAACAACAGCAGCCAAAAATACCCCATCCAATTCGGGAAGTTTGCACTAATCTCTTCAGTGAGCTTGCCTATTAGGATGTTATAGCCTTTGTCCTGAAGTGACTGGAGGGTTTCAGGAAAGCCTGGTAGTTCCTGGAGATTAATTCTTGGGGACAGTGGGGTCTGAGCCCAAATCCCTTGAAATGGAGGAAGGACCTCTGAGAGGGTTTAGTGGGTTTTCATCAGGCAAGTCCTCCTGGTGTATTTGTGCAGCCTCACCATGGCTGTGCCTCTGCACACTGGTCATGTGTGAAGTTGTGTGCTCATTATGAGAAAAGGCCTGGAGAATGATGTGCTCACAGAAACCAGTGGCACTCAGTTGCTGCTGCTCTTTGCTCTTCCTTAATGGATAGACGTGATGGCAGCAGCCACCTTTATCCAGGGTTGAATAGGTTGGGAATATCTCACCCAGCCAGCATCTTGTCTGCACAGGCACAGAGCAGGTCTCCTCATCTGCATGGATGTGAGCCTCTCTTCAGAGTTTCAAATTCAGGAAAGTGAGTCAAAAGAATAAGCCAGGTAACAGGTCAGTGTCAGATACCAAACCCTAGTTCCTTTGCGTGCATAGTGGGTGCATTGCATGAATCACTTCCTCAATTCTCTTCCCTGAAATTCTGTCCATTTGCTGCCAGGGACACACTTCCCATGGCACAGACTGTCACGTGGGCTGCCCTGCTGGCAGAAAACCCACTTTTCCCTCTATAGTGCCCCACACCTTTTATTGCTCAGGGGGGTTTATGTTGGGTGTCAGCTACAGTTCACATCAAGTAATTTACATGCTGAATCGAAGAATGTTAATACTTTTCATATTTGCTTCTTGACCCTCTTGGAACGCCTTCCTTTTCGCTGTTGGAAAACTCTTGAGCATATTGAGGCATTTAAAACAGCATCAGTGATATCAAGAGCATCTGATTCAGGCAATCCTGAATGTAGATACAATACAGAAATACCTGAGTGTCCCCTGGGAATCAGAATTGAGGTCTTGGCGAAACCCAGGCAGAACAAAAGATCGTGGAAGACTGAGCAGGAATCTAGAAGAAATAGGGACAAAGGGAGATAAGGACTGCAAATACACATGGGTAGTGGTAGAAGCCCTCTTTACCATTGCAGCATTAAGTGGTGGTTTGAAAAGCACATAATACCATTGCTAACAAAGAAGAGATCTTGCTTTAGAAATAGAAGTGAGAAAGATTCCTCCTACAGCAAGCACACAAAGTTTTCGTCTTCCCACTCATACCACTGTTCCACCAGCATGCAGCTCTGTTTGCATCCTGGCAATTTGTATCCTGGGTTGAGTGAGCTGGGAGACTAGAAGTTGAGGTAGAGGAAAGTGAAACTGCTGAACCCCTGCTGATGGCAGTGCTCCCCACAAGACAGGTCTGAAGGCAATCCTTTCCCTCCTAGCTTGAGCCTTCTGCTTTCCCTGTGTTGAGGGGGAGGAAAGATTTGTGAAGAGGTTATTTAAAATTAAAAAAGGTAAATAAAAATTGTCAGTTTCTATTTCTTGGATGGGTAGCTTAAGCATACTTATCCAAGGCAGCTGTAACCTAAGCAGCCAAAGTCCACTTGAGCTGGGGTTGAATTTGGCCCATTGTCTCTCCTTCACGCCCACAGTACAAAGAAAAGCTTCAGCTTTTTAGTGTTAGGTGGGAGGGAGGAGGCAGGAGAGCCACTGGAGTGTGATGTTGCATTGACAGTTGATGTGCATTCGTTGAGAATCTGATCTGTGCTTCTCATTACTGATGCATATAGCAGTGTGACAAAGCATTGGGAGACAGAATGCAGTTTGTTAGGAGTGGAACATTATGATGTGTATGGGATCTTTATGGGAGTGTTATGGAGCAATGTTGACGTCTGATTAAGAGATGGGGGAAAAAAGCAGAGTTGCCCTGAAAACTGGTCTGGTATTTTAAAAACTAAATCTTTGTCAGGAGTTATATTCAAAGAGGTCATTTCACTTCATAATGATGTTTATTTTCAACTGTTGTTTAAATAACTTGGGCCTCTGTCCTTCTGAAGTAGAAACAGCAGAGTAGACTGAAGAGCTTCTGCTATCAGTGAAATCTGACAAATAAACTATAAAAAAATAATTTCTTTGCTACTTGAAAAACAGTATTTACATCGCACTTTCCTACAGAAGGAGGCTAGGGACATGTTTAAGTGGTGTAGAATAGTCTCTCTCATCCTCATGAAACAACAGTGAGGTCTGTGATAGAGAAAAGTCACTGTTTTGCACTACAAGGCTGCAGTTTGGAACAGCTTAAGGCAAATAATATGAAATATGAAATCCAAATTATATAGCATATAAATCCAAACAATATAGCATATAAATAATTGCCGAAGTTATTTATGAAATTGGAGTTTAGCTAGAGCTAGTAACATCTGTGGAGTTCTAGTAGATGTAATTGAGTCTTTATAATTCTGAAATATGCAGGATTTTCTGTGCAGGATGCTGCTTCTCACTGGCATAGCATGTTTTCAAAGGTATTACTGCTGCTGGGGCACATATCTGACCAAGAGTGACTTCATTTCAGCTTGACCTCTGGCAAAAACCAAAGTTAAATAGGTAAAAGCAATCTCATTTCAGAGTAAATATGCTTATATGGTAATTATATTGTTATGTCAGTTTAATTTGAAGCATAACTTAGAACATTCTTGTGAAGACAAATCCTTAAAAGAAAAACACTTCTGTCTGTGGGTTCATATATCCTCTTGATACATTCTAAGATAGCTGCAGGTTTTTGCCCTCACACGATGACCAGAGTTGCTGGAGGGTACCTTATAAGAAATGTGGTATAAGTTAATAAGTTTGGGGAAGCATGGCCAGGTCAGAGGGTGATCTGGAGTTCAACACTGTGCCTGTGTATCATTGCCTACAATTTCACTTTTTCTGTTTTTCACTTAGGAATGTAGAAGACAATAAAAATCAGGCATCCTAAGCACCTAAATCTTCAGATCAATATTCACACAGAGAAGACACAGTTGTTTTGAATGTGTATTTTTCAGTTGATGAGCAAGCACCTAAACTTGTTTTAAGTGACATTAATGCCTCCCATTGATTTTGGCAAATTGCAGTTGGGCCATTGATAAACACTTCTGTAAATGCAGTCTAATCCCCAGCTATACTCGCTCTCAGCACTAAATTTTCATGCATAAGTATCATGCAGCTCCATTTTCTTTTCTTCAGCAGGGTTATTGTGTTCTAGCGATGGAAGAAGTGATCCTGCTCTCCTTGTGTGTAAAGCACTTTGGGATCCTTCTGAGTGTAACATGAATGCTGCTGGGCTGTGGTTCTCTCCCACCTGGGTTTCAGTTCCAGAGCATGAGACTTTTTCACTTTCTACTTTTTTTTTTTCTTTCTGCCTTTGTGACAGGGTGCTCAGCTGCTCTTTGTGAGCAGCTGTTCTGTTTCCCTGTCTGCCTGCAGTGGTACCCAGACAGCTGCAGCCAAAGGTTGCCAGAGCAATGCCCAGCTTTGTTAAAAAGTAACAGGATTGGGAAAGAGGGGAGGGAGTAGGAAAATTCATGACCTGGAGTAGATTCTACAGCACGCTGTGCTGTCAGTGGGTGCTGAGGGACCTGGGTGGGACCGTGTCCAACTAGAGATGCACTTGCAGTGCGTGTGACACAGTAAGATTTACCTGCTGACTCGGGGAAAGCTGTTAATCACGAGGTGATGCTGAAGTTCTCTGGGAAAGGAAGTGTTGCTGACAGTGACAAGCAGCTTATGTGCATGTCTCATGGAAACTTAAATGTGCGTATGTGTGCATGTGTGTGTTCGTTCAGCATCTGCTGTCCGCATACTGTGTGACTCACACACAGAGAGGGCGAGGTGTGGCTAAGAACAGGCCTGTGACGTGCAGTCTGACATTTTTTATTTTTTTTCTCACAGGCAGCTTTTTTCTGCATGTCAGGGCGTTATCTTTATTTGTCCATTCTTGGGTTTGTGTGCATATTTTTCCAACTACGAGGATAGTGTTTGTTTTATGGTTCTGCCTTTGAGTACTTACAAATTAGTGAGGAATAATTCAATGTGCATAAAGCCATGTAATACATTTGTGGCATGTCAGGATTTCACCTTTTGCCCAACTTAAGATTTCTTTTCTTTTCCAGAAAAAGGCATGGCATACAATTAAAACCATGGTTAACTTACCAGTCATCAGCCCCTTCAAGAAACGCTACTCATGGGTGCAGCTGGCTGGGCATACAGGTGAGAGGGGTATCTCCAATGTGTTTGCCTCACATCCTCTGGAGTGAGGATGACTGCAGCAAAGAGAACGGTCTTTCTCTGTTTCCTTCCTTCCTTCAGGTGAAAAGGAACCAGGCAATGTCACATAAATCTGTGACCTAGAACATATTTCATTTTTGGTGGGGATAGGGAAGTGGGAGTGATAAACCTGAATAATGAGATAAGCAAGGAAGCAACGGGCAGACTGGAGAAGGGCCAGGCTTGTATGGTGATAAGTGTAAAATACTTGTTAGAGAGAAACGAGAGATTGGGGAGTTAAAGCCCTAAACTGTCTGATGCTGTTGGTTGCTGTGTGGGATCATTTTTCTTGAGTGAGTAGCCAATAGTTAGTTCTCTAGAGGGAAGGATTACTGTTCATGCCTGTATGTTCTTCAGCCCTGGCAAGGACAGTGTTTCTAAAACCAACTCCAAACCCCTCATCTGAATGTCAGTCCTAGATTGGAAAATGTGAAAATTGCCTTGCTGACCAGGTGTTTGTATTGTGAGTCAGTCATTGTTCTCTGTATGAGTGCAAGGAGCAGCTCAGTTGGTTGGTTCTAATTTTGTGTCTGTAAAAATTGGTAGGTGTGCTCCTGATGTAGGCTTAGTTTCATTTGTAAGGCAAAAAAACAACAGAGGGAAGTCATCAGGTTTGTGTCTCTCATGCTTCACGTAATTCCTGTGCAGAGCTAGTGGGGGTTTATTAGTACACATGTGGGCAGGCAGCTACCTACGCTGCATCGTGTTGGAATGCACTGCGTGAACCACCTCTGTATATGCTAATATGGTGCACTTCAAAGCTGTGCTGAGAAATTTATTGAGCCCGAGAAACTGAGTAGCTGCATTTTGCACAGTGTTGTTGTTGGGTCTGATTTTTATCACGTGGAGTGCCAAGATGACCCAGTCTTAATGCAATTTTTATCACAGAGTGTATGGAGTTGGCTTCCTCTGTGTGGAGTGATGCACTGGTCATGTAATCATCACCCTTCTGGAGACTCGTGTAGTAGGGTGGAAGAGGAAGGTTAGGAGTATACTAGCAGCTGATGAGAAGAGATACTGTTCCTGTTTCCTTTTAGTTTTCTGTGGCTGCATTTAGTCCACCCTTTTTGCAGCTGTTCTTCTCTGATATGACAGTTTTTTCTGAACTAGAGCCTGGGTGGTTACCAGCCTTACCCTTGTGCCAAAACAGTGCCAGTTCTAGGATTTGTTGGAGAAGAACCAGTTTGCAATGGCTGAAGGATCCCGCTGTGGTAAAGGTTGAGTGTTATGCCAGGATTAATGAGGCTCCTATTTTGGTGCTGAATTTATTTCATACAGATTAAAGGGTACTCTGAATGAAATGTGTACTTTCCTCAGATGCTGTTGGCAGGTTGCAGGACAGGAGAGTGTTCAGAAACTCCCGATGGGGTGGAGTCTGCTTGCTGCTAGCTGTGGCCTATGCAGATATCATTTGTCCCGGATACCATTCAGACACAGGGCTGTAAAAGGCACTGTTGCCCTCCAGACCGTACCTGCAGGGCATTAGCAGATTAGCAGGTTTCAGAGAAGGGGCTGTACCTGCAGGCAGGTGCAGTCACGGGGTGTGTGTGTGTGTGTGTGTGTGTGTGTGTGTGTGTGTGTGTGGAAAAGGCAGTGCTTGGCTTGGGGCCTGTTCTGGCTGTTTAACTACCACTGATTGACCGCACTGCCTCTGGCAGGACACACTCAGCAGGTGTATATAGCCTGTGCAAGGATTAAGGACAAAGCCAACCCTGGCACTGTTATGCAGCTTTAAAATAGCCTGTCAGAGGATTAATGAATTCTGGCTCGTGGCTTCTTCCTGTGCATTTTAGTAAGTATAGTACTGTTTAATAACCTAGCAAAGACTAGCATGGGAAAAAAACCAAACAGCCCAATGGCCCGAAGCAACTACACTCCTTAAAGCTATAGATTCTGACATGGGAATGTATCCAAACAGACTTTCACTGGCAGTGACTCTGTGTCATGTGTGTTTTGTTTTTTATGAAAACCATCTTACCTCTTCTATTCAGGGGAAATCTTTAACTGCTGCTATGAGGCTAAGATAGATAAAACTGGAATGGTGGGGGAAGGGGCTTTTCATTTTTGCATGTCAATCTTGTCAGCAAGTGTTTGATTTTCTTTTTTAGGGAGTTTCAAGGCAGCTGATAGTGGGAAGATTCTCAAACGCTTCTCAGAGAATGAAAAGGAGTGTTTTGAGCGATTGATGAAAGACCCGCTACGGTCCTGCGTCCCTTGCTTCCATGGTGTGGTGGAGAGAGATGGCGAGAGCTACATCCAGCTGGATGATTTGCTTACTGATTTTGAAGGGCCAAGTGTGATGGACTGCAAGATGGGGATCAGGTGGGGTGAATGAAAGAGAATGTGCTTTCTCTGCATTTCAAGGAAGGGGGAGATGTGGTCATGCTTACAGACACCTTGGACAACCTGAGGACAGTATGTCCTGTTATTGTCAGATTATACATGGATTCTGGAAACTAACTGATCTAAAGTCTCAAAACTTATCCACATCAAGAAATTTTCAGGGGTGATTTAAGACAAAGTTTCTCTGCAGTGTCCTGATAATATATGGGGAAAAAAATGACATGATTTATTCACTGCCAGTTCATTGAATCTTTGTGTATGCAGTGATTCAGAAAGCCTCACAAAGAGTAAAATTTCCATCTCCCAATGCAAATGACTGAATAGCAGTGTGAAAGCATTGGAAACTGGCTTGAATGAATCTTTGCTGGTATCGATCTTTTCTGTAGAGAGTTCAGCATTTCCTCAGGACTGACTGCTTTTCCCTACTCTGACATCTTGAGGTGTTGCCACCACTTTGTTCTCCAGTTTCTCCCTTTCTTTTCCATTCATTGTCTGTGATTAAGAGGCAAATATCAAAAATACTATCTAAGCATAACAAACATCTGTTGAGATCCTGGAATAAGGTCACAATACAGAGAAGTATGAGCTGTCATAGTAATTTTTTGGGTGTCAGCTCAGATGCTCAAGAGTTACTGTCATAAATTAATTACTCTGCTTACAGGAATGCAGATACACCTTTTCAGATAGATGCAAAAGTTTAAATTAATTAGAATTATGTAGCACTGGTATGTTCAGAAGAGGAGAAGGGTTTGCAACAGTACACATTTTGTTGCAAGGTGACATTCTGGGGATGAGTGACATCATCTCCTAAATGGTTTGTTACACTGTTGATGAAGAAAGTAAACTTCGGGCACCTGACAAAGTGCAAGGTTTAAGAATCCAATGCAATGTAAAGAACACGGCTAGTGCCTTCCTAATGGCTACCAGATTAACAGTTTGAGTGATAAGAGCAAAATGTGGAAGTTTTGGTCCTTCCACCTTCCTGTTCTTAGTTACCTCTTTTAGTTTGGAACTGCTCAGATAATCTGCTTTACTCTTTACTTTTTACTATATGAAGAGTGATTCTGTCTTTCACTGAGATGCATTAAGTAAAACTTAAACTTTCTGAGGCCTAAAAACATTACCCACGACTGATGTTAGGTTTTTTGAGGAGAGAGAATGCAGGAAGTTGTCAGTAGCCGTATTTGGTTTTTTTTATTTCATTGCAAGTGATCTCTCCTGACTGTCCTTTGAAAATGCAGTTCTATTTTATGGCACAGTGGGAATTCAGCTTTCTCCTGTTCTGTAACCAGGAAGTAACAACAACTTGTAACAGTAAGTAAAGGTATAGTTACATCAAGAAGTAAATTACAATTCCTGATTCCTGGGGCTGTTTCACTAAATATGCCTGCACAGTCATTGCTCTGTGTACTTTGGCTTCCCTGTTTGCAAAACTGGGGCAATGATAAGGCTTACTTTCCTGGTTGATGTTTCTTGAGGGCAGTTTGTACGTTGTAAAAAAAAATGCTGGGGAAGTCCTTGAGGATGTGTTGGGATGTGATGTTTGCAGAACATACCTGGAGGAAGAGTTGACTAAGGCACGAGAGAAACCAAAGCTGCGTAAGGACATGTACAAGAAAATGATTGAAGTGGATCCTCTTGCTCCCACGGCTGAGGAGAACGCCCAGCATGCTGTCACCAAACCCCGGTACATGCAGTGGAGAGAAACCATCAGCTCTAGTGCCAACCTGGGCTTCAGGATTGAAGGGATTAAGGTAATTGTTTCACTTCTGCCTGTTCCTGGAGACTGAAGTTTGTTTGATGTGTTGATTAATCAAAAAGCTTGTGCACATCAGTAGCCAGCTTTTCCAAAGGATTATGTGAAAATGCACTAACTGAAACCATGCAGTTCACTCTGCTGCAGTTTTAAAGCATTCGCTGTAATTGTAATAGAGAGTGCTGATGAATTTAAGCATCAAGTACACATCAGCCCTATTTGAATCAACCACAGAGACCTTGCAGGATGGACTCAAGGAGGTACTCAGTGCAGATAGAATGAAAATGAGATTGTTGTAAGGAGGAATTCAGAACAAAAGTATTAACTGCCTCTCTGCATGCAATTACTTTTTTTATCCAGGAACAATACATATTTATTCCAAGTGAGTCACAGTAAAGAGTTTTTGTTGCAGTTATGTTTATTGGCAAGGCATGTTAAAAGCATTTGCTTAAATGCTCTTGGGATCAAGGAAACCACTTTTCCTTTTAAATACATGATAATATCCAGTATAGATGGAGCTGGAATGAAGCCAGAACAATCCAAAATGAAATTTTTCCATCAGCCAAGTTCATCTGCTGTTCTTGATGGATAACTTTGTGCTCCTGTAGGGGCACAAAGGTAGGATAAGGTAGGATGCTACCTTATAGCCACAGTAGAACCATGGCAATTTTCTTTCCTACATGTTACTTACTTATCTTTTATAGAATGGCCTGGGTTGGAATGGATCTTAAAGATTTTGTGGTTCCAACCCCCATGCTGTGGGCAGGGACACTTTCCACTAGACCAGGTTGCTGAGAGCTCCTTCCAACCTGGCCATGAACACTTCCAGGGATGGGGCATCCACAACTATTCTGGGCAACCTGTTCCAGTGCCTCACCACACCCGCAGTGAAGGGTTTTTTCCTAATACCTAATCTAAACCTACTCTCACTTTGAAAGCATTTCCCCTTGTCCTGTGGCTATATGCTCCTGTAAAAAATCCCTCTCCATCTTTCTTGTAGGCTCCCTTCAGGTACTGGAAAACCACAATTTTAGGTCATCCCAAAGCCTTTTCCAGGCTGAATAAAACCCAATTCTCTCAACCTGTCCTCATAGGAGAGATTTTCCACCCTTTAATCAACTTGGTGGCCTCCTTTGGACTTGCTCCAACAGATCCATGTCCTTCCTGTGCTGGGGACTCCAGAGCTGGAAGCAGCACTGCAGGTGGGGTCCCATGAGAGAGGAACAGAGGGGCAGAATCCCCTCCCTCACCCTGCTGGCCACACTGCTTTGGATGCAGCCCAGGACACAGTTGACTTTCTGGGCTGTGAGTACACGTTGCTGGGTCATGTCCAGCTTCTCATCCACCAGCACTCCCAAGCCCTTCTCACCAGGTCTGCTCTTGATCTGTTTGTCCCCCAACTTGGATTGATACTGGGGGTTGCCCTGACCCAGGTGCAGCACCTTGCACTTCATGAGATTCCCATGGGCCTGCTTTTGAGCCTGCCTGTGTCCCTCTGGATGGCATCCCATCCTTCATGTGTGTCAACTGCACCACTCCAGAACCTGGATTAGTTTTGTTACCATTTCACACAAGAAGCACATCGAAATAAGAAAGGGATAAAAGAGGCTGATGCTGATAAGCAGAGGCTCTTTAAATAACCTCTTTCTTTGCTTCCCTGGATGTCTTCTCCCTTCCTTATTCACAGATTTTCCTGCTGTGATACAGGAACTGGGGCTTCCAGCTCATGCAGTGCTGGCCCCCTGTGTGCTGTGCCACCCACTCCTGGCTGTGAGACACAGGCATCTTCATGCAGGAACTGTCTGGGTGGTAGATGAGTAGATGATGTGGCTCCAATCCAGCCAAGACACGGGATCCTGTCTCGCCCTTTAGCCAAGTAATGATGTTATCAAGATACCTGTTTTATTCCCATACAACTTAGGTCTTTTTATGCTCCTCTGTGTAATGGAATCAGAAACCCAAATGATCTTGAGGCCCTTTATGTATGTTCTTGCAAAGACAGCTGGTGAGTGAAGATGTATGGATTTGAATCTTGGAGAGTGACTGAGCTAAGGGAGCCAGGAGAAAAACCTCCTGGCTTGTTCTTTGTGGTTTTGTTGGTTGTCAGAGGTGGGTAGGAGCAGTATGGCACACAGACTGTGTAGTGTTTCCCTCTGTGGAGACACTGCTGTAACTGTGCAAAACGTGAATACTTAAGTCTTGATCAAGCACAGGAAATGCTTTGGAGCACATTTCTTTTCCTTCTATCTCCCAGTGCTGTTAGGAGGAATGAAGGTACCATTTTCTAATTCTTTTAGATAGAGAAAAGAAACTGAATTGTTCAGGCAATACAGGTAGTCAGTACTCCCTGCACTGTTCCACTGGAGGTGAACTGTGCATCCAGTGCTGTATTTTTGTAGAAAAGCAAAGCCATTCTGAAGGGATCCTCATTTTGGTAGGAAAGCCTGTAAGGGTCAGTAATGCCAGCTAGTAGTTGATGGGAAAAAGGGGATGTTCTCCCTGATTGCACTGATAATTTCTGGAATTAGCTGGTAAGCTATGTTGGTTTTGGTCACTCAGAAATATTCCTCTCCTGTGGCTGCTTGAATAAGAAGCAAAAGCAAAGAAAGGGAAATCATATAAGCCCTTCTGTGAACTGGCTGCTGATTCAGGTTGATCCATTTCTTTTCCTTGCCTTGCTTCTGGATCTCTGAAATCAAGGCAAACTCATTTATGGGATTTGTCACTTTTCCTTTTATCAAAAGTATTTTGAACCCTTTGGTTACCGTACAGCTGGAACCTGATGCTCAGTATCTTGTGCCTGCCCAATTCCAAGTGTACATTTCCTCTCTGGCAGAGGCTGTCTGAAGGCCAGGCATCAAACATTTTCTCTACAATACTAAACTAATGGATTGCAGCAGAGATGGCTGGGGCTGAGAATTGGGATTTCTGTCTTCCCATTCCATCAGTGAATGTCTGTGCAGTTTGAAAAGTTACTTCTTCCTTCGGTGCCATTCCTTTAGCTATAGGTCAGGGATTGCCGTTATCCCAGGAGGACATCAGATTTGATCCGTAAATCTTTGTGAATCCATTAAGTTAACTCAGAGCCCTTTTTTAACAAAGTCTGCAGAGAAGTCTGAGCAAGACCACATGGTTTAATATAGGTAGCACTATTTTATGGAGCTGTGACCCATGCCCTCCTGCGAGTCATGTCACTGTCACATGTAAGGGGAAGTGCATTAGCTGCACTCTGACAGACTGCTCTGCTGTGCAGGAGTGCATCCAGAGTTGTTGCAGAGCCCTAGTTTAGAATATTGGGGTGGTGCCATTCAAAATCTGGATGTTGTTTACAGCAAGTAAAGACAGGCAGTAATTATGTCTCCTGCCAACCACTGGGAAGGAGCAAAATCACAAAAGTGTTTCTCAATCACAGAGAATCAAGCAACTAGTTTGTCCAGACACAAAAGATTGGAAAGGGAACACAGAGCAACTATTCTAGATTTTACAATCTCTGGTATAGGGAGAAATTATTTTTAAAACAATTTTACTCCAGTGAAGAGGTACGAGATGAAGTTCCTAATTGCTATGTGCTGTTGAATATTATCACACTTCAGATCAGATGGTTCCTAACTTTCATGGCCTACCTGCTGAAGTGATCTGGCATAACTTGCACTTCTCATCAGGCTGACATGCTGTACTTGTATCTGTCCCACAGCCTTGGAATAAAATTCTCTTGAATGAGAGATCTGGAGTTTTAGCATTATTTAATTTTTTCACATACAGATTACAAAAACAAGTTTAGCTGTGGAATAAATAGTGTTTCACCTGCTGAGACTGGACCTGAATTTGCCATTTTGGTGCAGTGACTTAACATGTAGGACACAACATATCTTATTGATCTGCTGATTTACTCTTAATGAAAATGAGGGATTGGACTGATACAATGGACAGGAAAACAGTTTGATAATCCTGCAGGCTTTTAGTGGATTTTTGTTACCAGTTGTAATAATTGCCGTATTTTACACACATCCTAAAATCTCCTATGCGTGTTTCTTGAACCAGCAGGGATGCTTTTGGAGTCATGGATATTCATATTTTCTGTGTTTACAGATACCTCCAATTCATGCACTGCTCTTATTTATTTGTAGCTCCAGAAGCACATAAAAATATTCATTTTTTCAGTAGCAGGATGCTTTTGTACTGAATCTTACTGCTAGCACAAAAATACTCTGCATTTATCCAGGATCCACTTGGAACAAGCATGCCTACACTGTCTTTTGCCAAAATTCAGTCACCTGTTTTGTCACTGCTAGCATTTCAAATCCCAAGTTCTGTGACTTCTGGGTCACATTATACGTTCAAAAGTGTATTTGGAACTGAATCTTAACTGCGATTCTTTGATTTCCCCATTGAAAAACAGGAACAACAACAAATCCCCCACATAACAACAAGAAATCCTCACCAAAACCCAAAAGAAACTCCCAGACTAAAAGGACTAGTAAAATTGAGTCTGGAAATGTTCCCTTACACTCTGAGCCAGGGTTTCACTAGCTAGACAAGAGTACAACCAAAGAGGTCTCTGTGGTTAGCCCCACTGAACTTTGCACTGCTAGCACTGACATGTGAGAAAACCCTCCTGCAAGCTGGTAATATCATGAGTTAGTTTTTTTTAAACTTGTACTCAACAGGAAGTGAAGTGCCAGTGCCATTTAAAGTTATCAGCTTTTGTATCTCTTCTTCTTGCTTGGTTTATCTGTTCTCTTTCCATTCAGCTACTTACTTTCATCTATTTAGCTAACGCTGAGCTGTTGCTGGTTCTAGAGGATTGACTGATGAGGGGAATGATGTGTGTGCAGTATAAATAGTGTCTGTCTGTGTGTGGTTTTGTGCAGAAGGCGGATGGAACTTGTAACACAAACTTCAAAACTACGAAGACACAGGAGCAAGTTCTACAGGTTTTTGTGGAATTCATTGAGGGCAACACAACTATTCTGGTGAGTCTGAGCTCTTCAGGTGCACTGATCTTGGACCAATGCACTTGCTTCAGGGCCATGCTTTCTTTGGTACATGAAATATGAATTAGACTACCAAGGAAGTAAGTGGTTTCAACTTCCAGTTGCTCTCAGGAGTTGGGGTGGACATGGGGACTTGGTGAGTTGTGAGAAATTGACTGAGACCAGTTCTGTCAGCTCTTGCCATGAGCTGGCCCCAAATGCCTCATGCTGTCAAAATGTCATTCAAACAAACTAACTTATGAGTCGCAATCAGCCTCAACCATGGGTGTTAGATGCATTAGATGGGTGATATCTAAGCAAGGATTGTGTTGGCAGGAAAACTTGTGATTTGGGAATTCAGTCTGGAGAGGATAAAACCAGAGCGTGGAGGCAGGAAGTGAGATTGGTGACTAGCTGTGCTCCCATGTGTGAAATGCATCTCAAAGAGGAATTCCTGTGTGCTAATTCATGGGTAGCACAGCAGGCATGTGGTAGATGGCATAACACATCTCTTGTCTTTGGAACTTCAAAGGATGCTGTAGTGTTCTGCTGCAGTGTGGAAGCCATTATGAAAGCAGATTAGCCCCTCAGGAGGAGTGTGCTTGGTAGCTCAGGGCAGCATTAAAAATCTGCACTAGAGCTTTATACATTAGGCCTTGATTCTTTTTATTCCCCCCACTGCCCCCACCATGGTTGCAGCTCCTTGTCTCTCTAACACAATTTCTTTCTTTTCACTTTGGGGAACTGGAAAATTTTTAATTCCTTGAAACCTTTTTCTCTTGATAAAAAAGAAAAAAAAAACCCACAAAAAAACAGTTGCAGAAAGCCTCACAACATCCAAATCAAGACAGATTAATATGCTTGGTGTAATAGACAGCAGATTAACTCCAGTCTGTTAATTCGCTATGAAAGCTTGAAATGTATTTTCAGATTGACTTTCAAATGATGAACCTGTTGTTTTGAAGAACCTCTAGCCTAAAATGAATACGGTCTCTTTATTAAATTGACTCTTGTAAACAGGGTATCTTTATTCAGTCTTCAGTGAAATCTTTATGTGTTAATTTTAGGGTTTTTTCTCTTCTTCCTCCAGAAAAAATACCTCAAGCGTCTGCAGGAAATTAATGTCATTCTTGAATCCTCAGATTTCTTCAAAAGACATGAGGTGAGCAGTGAATGTAAAGCCGTGGAGGTGTATTGCTGCTTTCTTTGGTCATTCAGGTATACTTCAGAACAGCCTGCTGTATGAGTAGAAGGGGGTTTGCAGAAGAAAACTAATACATGTTGACAACACAGATACCACAAAGCGTCCACCACAATGATACAGAAAATTGAACTAGTTCAGGAATAATAAAATCCTACCTTTATGACATCCCAGCACTTATAGCTCTGGGCCACTGCACAGAATAGTTTATTGGTACCAGTTTCCTATGATTTCTCTAATCTTGATGTGCTCCAGTGAGAATATTTACAGGGGAGTGGCAACATGGAAGCTTGCATTTGGTACTGTAGCAGTACAGTAGCATTCAATTGTAGTTTGACAATGAAGGCTGTGTTAGTTATAACTGATTTATGTTGAAATACCATTTAATTCTGCTGTGTATGTTCTCTCTGTGTGCTTTCCTGTGCAGAAGCATCACTAGCATTATAAGTTCTGCTTGGTAACAGCTCAAGATTTTGAGATTAGATATTTTATTTTACCTTGTTGATCTCCTCTTATCACCAGAGATATTTTTGTTAATCATGGGTCATGATCTGTCTTTGAAAGGAGTTACTGGCATTTGCTGAATTGCTCCAATTCAGACCTGATGCTAAGTAAGATGAAGAATCTTGCTGTTCTTCCTGTTTTCTATTGAGTTCCATTTTTTATCTACATGCCAATTTCTACCTTACTGACTGATATGGTTATGCAAACAGAGCATGTAAATCATCCATGTATAAATGCAGCCCAAAAGTCTGTTGGGTCACAGGTGAGCTGAGGAGATCATCTTCTTAGCAAGAAGTGTTAAGTGATGGGGGAGGGCTGCAGATGTATTTTTAACCACATTGTCTCGCTCTCTCTTCCAGGTCGTAGGAAGTTCACTACTTTTTGTACATGATGGCACTGGGAATGCCAATGTGTGGCTGATCGATTTTGGAAAGACCACCCTTCTTCCTGATGGGCAGACACTGGATCACAGGATCCCCTGGCAAGAAGGCAACAGGGAGGATGGGTACTTGTTGGGATTGGACAATTTGATTGGCATCTTGGAAAGCATCACTGAAAGATGAGTCGAGAAAGGCACAAAACTTGCAGGGCTTCTCTGTAACTTTCTGCTTTACTGAAGTAGAAGGAAACTCAGTTAGAAGGAAACATTTAACTCCAAACTCCTGAGGTCGTCAGTGCAGAGGGAGCTGCATCCAGAACCCAGCAGTCAGTGATCCAAGCTACTTTGCATCAGCCCTCTATGAACCTAAATAAATCACTCCAGACTGGTCTGTATTGCACCAGACGAACTTGAGACTGGTCCTCAGAGAATGAAGATCTCCATACTCAGCAATCACACCAGCATGAGTCAAGAGGTCTGTGTCACAAACCAGAATGATTCTGATTCCTAGCAAAATGGGACTCCAAATTACTTCTTAGTGAACCAGGGCAAGTGCTTGGGGATTCAGGGCAGGAAAAACAATTTTTCAGGGAACTGCATAGTTTTGAAACCAGATTGGTTTTTTTTCCTAATTCCAAGTCCTCTTGCTCCTCTGTACACTACAGGTTGGACCAACAATTTCTGCTGCATTATGTTACAGTGTGAACAAGGTGCAAATGGGTGATAATCACAAGAAACTGGGAGCAAAGAGAGACAGCAGTTTGTAGTGGCTTGATGTGACTAACTGCTGTTGACCATTCCTGCTCTTCCCTACCCTAGCCTTGCTTCTATCTAAGAACAGCCTCGGCTTTTTCTGTAGCCGCTCAGGAGATAACAAATACTCTAGAGAGAGAATACCAGCCTACTGTCTCCAAAAACATTTGACTTTCCAACTGGGTGGGCTGTTGGAAATGTTACTAACTTGGAGAGTTTGGCCTCTTGCAGCTGAACTGCAATTCTGAAAATCACTAATGATCTTTCACAAACTGGTCAGGGAACTAAGTTTTTTTTTCCAAGGCTTTTTTTAAAGATAAAATCCCTATACACATGGACATACTAGTAGTCAGCAACCCATGTGATCTCTTAAGATCATGGTTTGACTGTCTCCTAATGCATGTGACTTCTTGGGCACATTCCTGTTCTCAAATATGCTGCTGCCACTAAAGTGTATAAACTGGCACAGCAATCAGGAAGGTAATGCTTCTGCATTCACAGCATTACACAATGATGAGATAATTCCCAGGTGTCCTTCCTCCAAGGTATCAGTTGTTAACTCCAGGCAGTTTGGGTGAAGGAATGTCAATGTATTATATCCTCTAGTCCCCATCTGGAATCACAGGGTAATGTGTGCTTCATTCTTTTGCTGTGGTCCAGGCACAGCCACAGAAAATTCAGTTTTTAGGTTAAAATCAAGATTGAATTGTTTTCTTGTAGTAGCTTCACATACCTTCTCCATTGGTTGCGTCTAGTCACTGGGACAATTGTTTAAATACTGGCAGTATAAGTACTATCATTAGTCACATGTTCACTCACATTCCAGGTTTTAACATTAATAATGTGGTGATGCACTTTTCACAATCCAGGTAAGAATTACGTTACCAGTTGATGGTCAAAGCCCTTTCAACGTCTAAAGGTAGTAATGCACAATGATCAGAAGTTGCTGTCATTTGCTGGTATCCTGTGCACAGGAGAGATTCTGAGAGCTTTGGATATATGCAAGTGACTCCACATTTGGGAAACTGCTGTTTCAGTAATAATTGTTATCATGAGGAAAAGAAAAAACCCTATAGAGTCCAGATCTGAAATGAAATATGTAATATTTGTAATTTGAGTTGGAGAGCCTAAAATAATTTCTAAAAGGAGTTACTTTGGGTAACACATTACTAAAAGATCAGTCAGATTTAATTATGTTTTCATCACCTCTAAACAAAACAGCAGTATTGAAAACTGAAGCTCAGTTGTAATAGTTAGATGACATAGAGTAGGTATTCTCTAGGAAGTAGTGATATGGAAATATTTCATCTTAAACCAGAAGCTATCTGAAACTGGCAATTGTTTTTGCAGTCCACTGCAAATTCAGGTGACTTCTGTGGCCTCCCAGAATCTCTCTGTTTTATATTTATGATAGTATGTTAATGAATTTTCACTTAGAATTTTCAGAATATTTACACTGGGTTTTTTTGCAGTGACTGTGAGCACAGTTCATGTCATTCCAGATGCCTCCTAACTTTTGAACTGCTATGAGATGACAAATGAATCTGTGGTGAATTTCATACAGTTTAAAAAAAAAAAAAAAAGTATTTCTCCTTTTCTGCAGCCAGCAGGTGAGTTACTTGATAGCAGTGCCTAAGGAGAATAGCAGTGCTTAAGGAGAATAGCAAGTAAATAGGTCTCACAGGCAGGACGTTAATGACCTTGCCTTTTCTATGAGACTGCAATTACAAGCTGTCCTACCATAATTCAAAAGAATTATAAAAGAAATAAGATTAAGATAGAACTCATTTAGTGGTTTGCCTAATTAATTTTCAGAGTTAAATTTCCTTCTTGTGTTACCACATATGTGAATCTTTTGCTCCAATATAACTATTTTCTGGAGGGGAGAGCTAAACAGTAGAGGTTGGTGCTCAAATATCTGTAGAGATTTTAAGACAAACTTTTAGAATGATTGTCCAGTTCTAAAGGAGAACTGGAAGCAATGTGGTTGGTATTAGTAGCTTCAAAAAAAAGAACTCCTGGTAGCACCTGAATGGTTTGCAGTACATGGTCATGGGGGAGAACATGGAGAAAGTCGGTTCCACTGCAGTAGCTGGAAAGGTCAGGGGAAAAAGGAAAATCTCTGCTATGGCAGACACTGATCTGGAAAGTCTTTCTAGATGATGTATCATTCTAGCTTTGAAATGGCTCTTTACCTTGCTAGGGGATTAGAAAGGAAGAAATCACAATCATCTGTTGCTGTTATGGGAAAGGAGAGAAGGAGGCAGCTTTCCCTAGCAAACTGCAAGTGTAGGATTTCAACTGAGCACTGGAGCTCTAAGGAGCTGAGGCTGTGAGCTCAGGAGCAAACTGCCCCAGGGTAAGTTTTAGATCCTTTGTTTCTCATCGGATGGCTCACAGCACCTGTCTGTGGACACATACTTGCGAGTGTGAGGAAGCAGCATGGCCTTCTTTCCCTGTGGGGTAAGTTATCTTGAATAAGCTTATATTTACCAGAGGGTCAACACGATGCATATGCACAGGCATGTAATACAGGAGGAGCTGATGCATGATAACCAAGGAATTTGCTCACATGTAAGTCCAGAATGTTGTTTTTTAGTGCATCTGCCAAGATAGTGTCTCACTCTGGAGATACTGAGCATATAGGATTCCATGGCAGGGTCAGAGATCCTGGCCTAGAGGCACTTTGGTGGTGAACAGCTGACTTCGGCTCCAAGGTCTTTAAACTCACTAGTTAGATGCAGCAGTGCTGTAGCTGCTGCATTCCTGTGTGAACTGAGAAGTAGGACTAGGACTTTTCTCCCTCAGCTTTGTCATTGACTTGGTTTTTTTGGCCTTGGACAACTCTCCTAGGCATTGTTTTGTTCCAATTTTACAGGTGGGAATACACTTACTTACCTCATGGGAATGGTGTGAGGCTGTCCTTCATTATTGCCTGCAAGCTGCTGTGAGATTCTTTGGAGGAAGGTGCAATATAGAAAGAAATGCACATAGATAGATCAGATAAGTTTAAAAATGATGGGTGATGAGGCCCCACAGGGATATAAATTTGGCTGTAATTTAACCAAAGTGGTAAAAATTAAATCCCTCTAAATTTTGTACAGGGAGAAATTCACTTAACATCTGATCCACTTCCTGTTAAAGGGAAATATTTCAATGGGAGTTGGACCAAACCCTTACGTATCTCAGAGGACTTTTGCTACTTTTTTATTGCTGTTGTTATTATTTGTTATTCTCAAGGTACTGAGATCAAATGGCCTGTATGATCCACATGCATCCGTTCTGAACACTACAATGCAAAGCTGACATTGACTGTATTGGATGAGTGTTTGTTACTCTGAAGTGTGTATGCTACTAAATAAATGAGATTGAAGGAAAAAAGACATCTGCTGTGATTTGGTCATGTGAGAATAATATCTTTTCTTCAAGAATTTCCTTAGGGAAGGGAGAAAAACAATTTCTTTTGTTTTTAGCATCTGGTATTTCCTAAAGCAAAACCAGTTCCAAGACATCTAGAAGCCAGTGTAGGAGCTTGGTTCCAAAACCCATTGTATATGTTAGCTTTAGAACCCGATTCACACAAAACCTGTCAGCTTCCTTCAAGGTAAGCTCTGTCTCAGAAATCTCAGTGAATAGCTTACAGCATATAAAAAAATGTGCATCAAGAGGCCCTTGTCAGAGCAGTTAACTGTTCCCCTGGGCAGTTTTGTGTGGACACAGGGAAGAAGCATTCATCACTCTAGGACTGGCAGCATTCTCAGCAAGACAGAGTGTATTCTTACCTGTGTACAAAGAGTACTTAAAAGAGAGGGAAACAAGTAATCACCATTAGTGTCTCTTTATTTTGTGTTGCAAATATAGAAGTATACACTTGTCTAGCTTTAAATTGCATAGAAGCAGCCGTGTCATCTACTTATGTACAGTAGTCACCCAGAAAGGTAAGTTGGCAGAAGTGCTGCCATGGTCAGAGGTAATGACAAATCGAAACCTATTCACATAAATGGAAAAGTCATTTGATGTGATGGGAAGATGTTAGGCATGGTATCACTAAGGTCTCTGCATGGGATTGAGAAGGGTGAACAGCCAGGAGGAGAGAGCACAACCATGCCTACAAACTGTCCCACACAGCTCAAGGGTCTAAGGAAGTGTGGTCCCTGGCTGACACAGCTGTGGAGGTGCAAATACAGTGGAGGAAACTATTCCCAGCAGCAGCATTTTCTTCTCTTTTAGGAAAGTAGGGGGAGTGTTTTGGAGGTGGAATAAGTTACACTTGCAAAAGTGCATAACTATTTTATCAGCCTTGGAAAGCTCTCTTAGTGCACTCCTGCCCATGGGCAAATTAGTTGAGAACTTAGCTCAGCAAAAGGGTTGATATGAGGGGGGACACCTTAAATCTGTGCAATTAAAAATTCTGTTTGTTTAAAGGAAAAAATAAGACATAAAGCATTTATGTTGAGGAGAGAAAGGATACCAAGGAAATCAGAAGCAGGAATATCAACAAATGTGAAAAGCAGAGAAAGATAAATTGAAATTTCCATGATTTCATCTTTTGTTAATCAGTCCCTTCTTTAAAATGTAAGTATGAGGTTGTACAAATGCTAAACACAGTCAAAAACTATATATACACAACTACAAAACCAATTTGGTAATGTTAAAAGACAGACACCTATTAGGAAGAGAAATTTATAATAACCCTATAAATGGCTGATTCTGCAGTAGGGAAGGGTTGGAAGACTTTTCACATGGATTATAGGACCGAATGAATCCCAGATCTCCAGCTCATGTCATTCCTCTAGGAAACAAAATTGGGTTTTCGTTTCCAGTGGCCAAAGGAATCTAATCTTGACACTATGGGTTTAACTCATTGGTTATGCACTAAGAATGTCTCCTTAAAAAGCAGTTTCAAGCAAGTTATATTTTGCAATGGTAGCAGTTGAGCACTACGAAATCTGATTGAAAGGACTGAAGGTTGCAGTGTGTATCACTGCAATGGTTATTTTTTCTTTCGAGATAAAATGGTTTGGACAGCATGTAACATTCAGCATTGCAACAGGAGCAATATTAACATTATTTCCTCCAGGATATTAATTAAAAATTCATTATCTGTGAGGGTTTTTAAACAGCATCTAAAAAAAGACTGTTACAGGTTAAAGATTCATGGCAGTATGCTGACAGAAGATCACTCCATTTAAGAGAGTTAAGAGCTTGTACAAAATTGAGGTTGCTAATGCAGATTCTTTTAAAATTCCCAGCTCTTTCCTTTAGTATTTATTTAGTACCTGCAGCTTCATGTCTTGTGTTGTTAGAAGAGACTGCGTCTGGCTCAGTACAGCCCTGAGCTAAAAGCTGTTGCAAACCATCAGAGTCTGTCTCAGAAATAAATAATCAATACATTCTTACTCTACTCTTACAGTTCTCTTCAACACCCCACTCTTGACCACTCTTAGGGATAAGATGGAATTCTATTCAGTCTCAGTGCAGCTTTTTCTATGTGCTTCGAGCAAATGAGTACTTTGATGCAACTCTTCAATAAAAACAGGTATTTGTCCAAAGTGCTGGACATACATTTTGTTTATAAAGTGAAGGCATAGCTGCAGCCAAGACTGCCTGTGGCACTGCTAATAGAACTGTGCTCTCTTCTCACTTCACTTTTCAATGGCTTCCCTGGTTTTATCACTACTGGCCTTTCTAAATTTGTGAATTGTGTTGAGGCAAATGCTACACACAGGGAAAACAGCTGTAGCTCAAGCTGGGTAAACATATAGACAGTAGAGATCCTACCTGCTTCTCACTGGAATCTTGGGGTATTGTATAGTCATTTCCACGTTAAAAATACAAAGAAATATCTTGTGTCTGCTGTGTCATTAAAAGTCTGTGGGAAGAGAAGGTGGTGTAATTAACTTCCCACACCTTCTGAACAAGTCAGTATTTCACTCCTCTCTTGCCAGCAATTTCCAGCCTCGGCTGATGGCTAAGGAGAATTCGAAGCAAAGTCATAATGGGCCTGCAAAAGCATGGCCATGACCACCAGTGTTCTGCTTGGGACAAAGAAGGATTGAAGAGCGAGCTGGCATCACATCCACTGCAGCTGAACCAGGATCACTGCACTCTGCTGTGGCCTTATCACATATTCAGGGAGGAAGGGGCCAAGCTGCTGGCACCAGGTCACAACTGCTGGAGAGTTTGAGAGGTCACCTTTGGGGGAAAGAAACTACTAAGGCATAAACCATAAGAGTAATATAATCTGAAAGGTATGAATAAACAGATGAAATTACTATTAGCTAAAAGCAGATGCATTTATTTTTGACTAGCATGTTCCAGATGTAGCCAGTCTGACCAAAAATGTTAACCTCTGAAAGAGGAAAGAATGAGTAAATTTCCTGCTAAATGGGCTTTTCTGCCTCATCTAACTGGGCTGTAACAGCTCCTGGATGGAGACAGGACAGACAATGAGCTGAACGTGAGAGACGCCAGAGAGTTAAAGCAAAAGTGAAATGGAAAGAACGGCATGAGGCAAGGTCATCCCTCTCCCTTGGTCACTAAACCCTTCAGTTCCCACACTACTACTGAAATTTCCCTCACACAGAGGGTCCCCTCTCTTCTGCCCATCTGTTATTTTACAACATGATGGATTTGGAATTATTTCCACACCATATGGGTCATTGCTGAAAGGTGGCCATCATCACCCTTTGTGTCTGGAAATCACAGAAGTGTTGGTGTGAGAAGGGACCCCCAAAGATCATCTAGTCCAACCTCCCCGTTGAAGTAGGTTCACTTACAGCACGTTGCATATGATCATGTCTGGGTGGGTTTTGAATGTCTCTGGAGAAGACTCTACAGCCTCTCTGAGCTACCTGTTTCAGTGCTTTGTCACCCTCAAAGTAAACAAGTTTTTCTTCTCATAGTCAGGTGGAATGTCCTGTGTTTCAGTTGGGTGTGTTGCCCCTTGTCCTATTCCTGTGTACCACTGAAATGAGTCTGGTCCCCTCCTCTTGACACCTGCTCTTAAGACATTTGTATGCACTGAAATTTGTATGCACTGAAATGACATTGTATAAAACTGTCCATTCTAAAGTCAAAGGCCTAAAACTATAGAAAGCATGGAACAGATACAAAGTCAGACCAACAAAGCTTAAACCTGTGCTGAAGATGCCTTTTACTGAGGATGGACTCAGACTCTTCACTCTGTGCTTTTCTTTACCACAGCTCAGTAGTGTCCACCCTGACTGATATAAAGGATAGGAAGTTTGTGTGGTCAAAGCAAACCCTCTCCTGCCAGCCCACACCTTCAGACAGTACATGCAGCTGATCACTACGCACAAAGCAAGTACCAGAGAACCTCTTGCCTCAGAAAGAAACCAGAGAAGACTACAACTGGCATCTCACTACACAACTTCATTACACACAAAGACAGCATGTAATTTGCCACTGTAGGTTGGCAGTGTGACACTCAGGAGTGGTACAATGACAGAATGCTTCCAAGACTGTTTAGACTTAATCCAAATTACTTGCTTTTTCAGTCTCCTTATTTTGCAGGCTTTAACCAGTAAACATCAGTTTAGATCCTAAACAGCTGAAGAAAGCCTTAGAAATGAGCTGTCTTTAAAACAAACTACCTTTACCAGGAAGTCTGTGTGCTTGCAAGGCAAGGAACAATTACCACCTGCTGAGTTGTATGAAGCCAAGTCATGATTTTAGCTTTGTCAAACAACTGAGCTACTCTACCTTCCTGTATAAAGAACACCCTAAACAGGGTTTGCATTAGGTTTCCCTTCACTATTCCTCTTATTTGCATTACTAACTACCAGAGTATTAAAATCAAGAACTCCAGCACACCCAATGCTAGACCAAGAACCCAAGAACCTCAGCTTAGTGCTTACCAACATAGCCCAGGGAATTAATGCTGAATATCAAAGTACTTACAAATATGAAGTTCATCTTAATTAAACTCCATTAAAAGATAAAGACAGTCCATTTCTCATCACACCATGCAGCTCACCCTTCCTTGATAAACCACCTGCCCCATCAATGCCAGGAACTGTGAGGAAAGCAACACCACGAGGCAAGAAGCATATTTCCTTCACTGTTCAAAGAAATATCATGAGCTCCACAAGCTACTGCTTTTTTAATGGTAAATGTTTTCCTCTTCATTGCTTGTTTACAAAGCACATGCTCAGAGGGGCATGATTTTTTTTTCATTCTTCCTACTGCTTCCAATTTGAGCAATAGCTTCCACAAGGTCTACTAATAAAACAGATGCAAATGTAGCTGCTATTTTTTTTTTACTTCCCTTATAGTGCATAAGCATTAGTAATTCACCAGGACTGTAAAAAGCTCTTGGAAATGTAGCAGCCTTTGCAAGTTGGTTGCTGCTGGCACAGCACGCATTTTTGGATTCTTGGTTCAGAAAGAAGCACAACATGTGTTGGTCATTATTTCCATCCAAATGCTGCAGCTGGATGGCAGGTCCATTTCTTTTCACCTGAGCAGATTGAGAAGGAGTTCTTTCCTTAGGAACTGTATTCTGAATCAGACAATCAATGCCACTGTTTTCCACTTCTAAGCTGGTTCAGTGGAACACATTTGAAGGACAGAGATAGAAGTGCAACTCTCTTTAACTATCTGGGGATCCAGCAGGCAGACAGAGGAAGCAGAACACTGCTAATGTTGAAACTTCACCCATCTGAAGGAACTAAAGTGGAGGAAGTAAGTGAAACAGGAAGCACTCCTTCCAGACACACACATTCCCTAATCTTTGGAAGAACCATTTCTACTATACTGGAGTAACACTCAGGTCATCTGACAAAGACAGACCAGAGTCCCTCTCTCTTGATGTTTTCTCTGTTTTACAAAAAGGCTTTTCATCTCTGTGCAGACTGGAGCTCCTTAGCACAGCTGCTCTGACCTCTGCTAATGCTGACGGCTGGTGCTCAGCACTGTAGCACAGGTCATCATAAGCATAATTTACATTGCCACAGGGGAAAGTCTGGAGTTTCACCAGTTCAATCCCACTGATATCCAGGTGAGGGCCATTACTTCGACTTGGAGATGCTGGAGATGCCCGAGAGCTGGGAGAACTGCAATTCCCATCAAAGCCCGAATCTTCCCGCTCTGGATTTGCTTTGAGCTTGGAGCTGGGGCTGAAGTGACAGATATTCTCCAGCACCCATGATCCATAGGTTGGGTTCCAGAGATTTTTTGTTTTGTTTTTAAGTCTGTGGGCTGATGGATTGCTGAGCTCCAGCTTCTGGTTTGAGGTCTGCTGGAACCACGACCCGCTGTTGAAATCACTGAGGCATGGCAGGCTGGGTCCTCGGGCAGTCCGGTTGCTCAGGTTCTCCACCAGCAGCTCTTGTGGACATTGTACAAGTTTGTGCCCAGCATGATGGGATTCCAGGGTCTTAGGTGTTGTCTGAGGTGTGAGAGAAGGGCTTACCAGCAGTGGCACTATCCCACTGGAAATGTTTGGGCGCATGACCGTACTCCCTTCATCCTCTGGTGCAGGGCTACACTCCATGGGCAGCTCAGTGTTAATCACATCAGGGTCCTGAAAAAGAGAGACAAGGATCTGTTACACCTTTAGGTAGGGTGAGTCACACCTGCATTTTAAAAGAAACAGCTATGAGTGAAAAAGCCTTTGGCAGAGGCTGCCTTCAGGTTTGGGCAATGTTCCCGCACATCATACAAAGTGCAGGATGCAATATTCCATTTGGATATTATATGCTGTTGGGACTGACATGCCTCAAGAAGAGGCTTTGCTTCATTAAAATCAGCTGGGAGTTGGTAGTATAAAATTTCTCTTTTGGAAGGTTGGATTCAGACCTGTAGCTACTAAATGCTACTGGATGGTGAACTCACTTTGCCATTTCATTCCGCTACTCTATTCCATAACTATTCAGCTATGGCTTTTGAGCTACATTAGGCAAGGTCAGAATATGGACATTGAAACAGATCTAAGTACCTTTCCACCACAAAATGAAGGACATTTTTCTACTGAGCAAGCTGAGAGCTAAAAGCATCCACATGCACAGGAACAGTATATCCTCATTTTTGCTGGGCAGAAGATGGGAGTGTGAGGATGGGCACTGGAAAAGAGCCAACAGCTTGGGAAAGTAATTATATCAGTCTGTCAGGACCCTTCACTTGCTTTAGGGACTAAAGCTAATTTCTTTGGATAGTTGGCATTCCATGGATGATCATCCACCTGGACACCGAAGACCAGTACCTGTGTGCAATACTTGATTCTTTCCAGGATGGTAGAGAAGTTTGGCCGATACTCGGGGCTGTGTTGCCAGCACTGTGTCATGATCCGGTATCTGAAATAAGTTAAATTTTTTTTTAAAAAATCAAAGATTACTTTGTAAAAAGTGTTTCAGTATGAAGGGATCAGGGGTTCAAGGAATGGCACTTGGTACATGGCCCAAAGGAGGAGTGCAGAAGTGAATATATAATTTCTAAATCCCTGGATCCTGTCTGATTGGGGAACCACTACTTAAAGCAAATCCTACAGTGCTCTGAGCTGTGTACAAGAGGCAATAGCTCACGAGACATTTAGTAATACCCACCTAACACTGAGGGCAATCACCATTCCCTGACTAGTGGTGTCTTTGTCTACGTGTTTGACACCTACTACATCTAGGTTGTGAGAGTAAAGAAATACTTACACTGGGCCTGGACAGTTTTTTGGTGGATCCATTCTTCCTCCACTGGTGACAAATTCCAACACTTCCTGATTGGTTTTGCAAGGGTAAGGCATGTAGCCTAGAGAGAAAATCTCCCAAAGCAGCACTCCAAAGGACCTGTGTCAGAAACCAGCCAACAATACCAATTAGGTTTCATTTGTGCTCCACAAGCCTAGCTTGCAGCTGTGTAGGTAACACCACTGCAATGACCTTTCAAAGCTGCAGTCCAACCACAGTAATGTGCAATTAGTGTGATTATGAGTCAATGTTTACATAAAAGGACACCCCCATCAATCAAAACCTTTGCTCAGACTCCAAAACAAGTTTTGCAGAGGTTTCAAAATGTTTATTAATTCTGAAGAGGTTCTTTCTGCTGCATTCACTATTGCTAGAGCAGGAAATGCCAGAATGCCCTTGGCTGTGTATGATCTAACTGAAAAGAACTGTTAGATCTGGCATGGACATTTCTTGCCTTACTTGGGAAAACTCGAGATGTTTGTGTTGAGGAATATTTTTGGTGCTGGTAACTTGGCTGTAGGTTGAGCTCTCGGTGGCAGAAGCCCAAGGCAAGAGGCTGTGACCTGGCACTGACCCTCTGCAAAGCAAAGGGTACGAGGACCTGTGGCACTGCCAGGTGACTGAACACTTAGAGAGACAGCAGTAGGCAATGACTTCAGACTTTGGCACTCTTAGACTGAGAGGGTATAAAAGCCCAGGGTTCCTTTCATTTGGGGTCCCTCCTCAGAGGAATGAGCTCAAGTATTATTTTGTTGTTGCACCATGATTTAATTATTTTAAGGATCCTGACATCTGAGGCCCTTCTACGAGAAACCTGTGGCTGAGCTAGTAAGGAAACCTGGTCTGACTGTGAGTGTGGAGGGTGTAGCTGTGAAGGCGCCTCAGTCCCAGCTCAGGTGGTGCAAGTGTCACTGCCAGAGTGGCTCCTGGGTGGTCAGACAGGGACCTCCTACGGTTTCCTTAACATTTGAGTCAGTGTTTCAGACCAAGATGCTCAAGTATAAAATCAAGGAAGAGACAGCCAGTGAAACTGAAAGGCAGAAGCACTTCTTATATGGCTTTTTTACATCCACAGATCAGAGAGTCAGTGCCACTAGAAATGAGGTATGACTTAGACACAGGGAAGTCAAGAGAGTTCTGCCAGGATGTCAGCAGGGTCAGAATTTTTTTGTTACAAAGGTCAAAGTAATTTCCAGTATATGCATGTTACTTATAATAGTCTATTACAGGAACTGTAGCACTTTCCTTCAAAATATTTAGTGCTGGCTGCTCACAGTTAGGCACTGATAAGCAATCCCTTGTCTTCCGGCATTGCTAACAACTTCAGGAAACTGGGTCAGTGTGGCATTTGAGGGAATGTCTCAGTACAGCATATTGAAAGATCCACTGTACAGAGAAAGAGCCGTTCTTAAGCAACTGGAAAGCTTCCATTCCCCAGCACCTGTGTATGAATGTGCTACTGTTGAGGGGGTGCTTACTTTAAAGAAAGCTCGAGTTGCATGAGAAATCAATATATAAATATTGTTTCCTCAGCAACCAGCTAGGACTTCTGATTAAATCTGATGTCATTTTATATGCAGCAAGAAAAAAATATACAAAAGAGTAAGCCTGGGTGTTACAGAGAGAGGTACAGGCAATGTATAGAAGTTGACCCTGTCACTGATGGAAACTGGAAGATACTGAAGGCTGAAGGAAGTATTTGATGATATTTGTCTGGATTATTAACAGAGACTTCTTGAGATTCTAATCTGCTTTTGCTTTTCACTTCTTGATTGGCTTTATATGATACTCTACATTTATGAATAGCAAATTTTTATTTGCTATTCATTTATGCTCTCCATTTATATTGGACTTTTTAATTCTTACTCAGATTCTTTAGCCATACTTCTACTGAATGCAGTGGGAAAACTTTTCATATTTCTTTGGGAAGTTCTGACATTTTTTAAGGTTCATTTTTAAGGCTGAGCACAAATCTTTTTTTCTTGAGAAGTAAATTTCTAGATGCTTATCAGTTAGTAGCTGAAGGGGTTAAAAGACATTTTTTACCAGGTATCAGTCTTGGAGGTGAAAATTCCCTCTAGAAAAGCTTCTGGTGGCATCCATTTGACAGGAAGCATGGCTCTTCCTCCCTTGCGGTAGTAACTTGCTCTGGAAAAGATAATATGCACAGAGAACATCACACAGTCTGAAAGGGCTTTGATGCAGAAAAGATCTGATCACCACAGTAACAGCAGCTGGGGATTGCATGTGGCAGAGGGGCCAAGTGAGAAAACGGAAAAGTCATCAACACAAATAGTGCATTGAAGCAGGAATTTATACCCTCTTTGCAACTGAGATGGAAACTCAGGTGCATAGCTGAAGATGTCAAACTTGCCAATGCTTTGCACAGGGCATTTATGCAGCAAGCCTTCTTGACATCATGAAGTGAGAATTTTGGTGTTTGGGGTTTTTAAATTTTAATTTCAATTTAAGATTATCTATGATCAAGTAGCTAATAAATGTGCTTGTGCTTGGTTTGGTGTCCAAAAGTGTTTGCAGTTTCCCAGGGCCACAGTTGAAGTGGATTGGCTGAGAAGCACAGATGTGTTAATTTACAGTCTGTTAACACAAGTTAGTTAACTGGTCATCAAATTCAGACACCTAATAGATGGTTCCACTCCTTCACATATCATGAGACAGTTCAAACTGGTCAAAATTATACAGATTACTGAGTTAGTCATGGAAGTGGAATTGCTCTTCACTTACCTGTAAATATCCCTGGCCATTCCAAAGTCACCAATTTTGGCTATTCGTCCTGCTCCAGTACATGTCAAAAGGCAATTCCTTGCAGCTATATCTCTTAAAAAAATTAAAAATTAATTCTAATTTGAAACTCTTAAGTAGTTAAAGGAATAAAGAAAAAGTATTAGACCCAGTCCTGCAAGTCTTAGTTGAGTCATCTTTACACAAATGAGAAGAGCCCTGTTAAAATAAAAAAATAATTCCAGTTACATTATAATTTTTATTCACCACAATTTTTAAATTGCATTTGTCTTGTATCTTCTTCCCAGAATTTGCCAAGCTTTCCCTATTTGCACCTTCTTTCACTAAGGCAGAAAACAGCATCAGTGTCAGAAGTGGAACAGATCCAACCTCTTTTGCTTCAACCACATTATGACAGATTTCTTCCTTGCTCTATTTTTTTTTTAAAGAGGGACATCTCAGCAGTGTCTCCATCAGTTACACATGTGATACTGTTGGACAGTCTTAGTAAACTGCTTGAAAAGTTATGTAGAACCAGATTTGGTAATGCTGCTTTATTACTTCAGGGTATCTCCCATGGAATCAAGCAAAGCTCCATATGGAAGCAGCTGTTTGCTGGGTGCAAGTTTAGCTTGTGCGAAATGCCAGTGATGCCTTCATGGCCAAGGCTAAAAGATTTGTGTTCATTTTGAAGATGCATTCTGAAAAGAAACTCATTAAAAATCAGCACTGTGGGGGTCCTGTTGACTGCCAAGAAAAATGAGCTCTTTGAACAACTCATATGTTTCTTCCCATTGCCAACCTTGAAAAATCCCTCAGGATTTGGTAGTCAGATTCAGCTTTCTCTTCCATCATCAGCTGTGACTCCTACATGACAATTCCTGCCCTGTACAGATCTCTCTACGACCCCATTACACTACCTTTTACCCCTAGGATTCCTTATATCTGTAATGAAAACCTTCTTCATTTCCCAGCCCACTCTAAGTGATGCTGACATCACTAACAAATACTAATACAGAACCCGAGTGAAATTCCTTGTGTTCAGATTTCTTGAATTGTTGGCTGAAACAGAATGAATCCATTCCCAGGTTGCTTATATTAGAGGTCTAACAGTGCAAAGACTGACCCAGAGAGTTTTTTAAAAGTGATATGCTACTGTTACTATTACAGTAAGGATTCTTAAAAAATAATGTTTTAGTGATTAACTCAGAACCTTCCAATTAGATAACTGATCCTCTCATGTAGTTATTAAGACATCCAAGAGCTAAAACATGCTGCACATTCTTACTGCTCTTTTTTAATGATGGAAAATTCTAATCCTTTTTCACCGGAACTTCCTTATTGTTGCAATATAAAGGAGTCTGAAAACTGTTTCAGACGTTCTAATCATAAAGCCATATAACATATTACCATATCTCAGCTGCATGGTTTTTTGCTCCAACTGCTGCCTGCCAGTTGTTTCCCTGGGTTTCTCCAGCCCCTGCCCACTGTTGCCCATTTCTGTGCTGTGCAGCTCCACATGCAGGCACATGTGCTGTGTGTGTGGGTGAGTCAGTTGCCTGCTTGCACATCTCCAGCTGCACATTGGTTTGGTTAGAGCCTGTGTGACCCGCTGGTGTGCAGGGTCTCTCCTCTCCTTTACACACAAGGGCTGAACACAGCATGCACTTCATAGTAAGGAATCCAGTTCCCTGCTACGCCTGGGAACATTATGAGCTGAAACAATTATTAATCAAAAATGAAGGTTTTCGCTATCCAACTGCGAGTTTTAAAAGGATAACTATAACCTTTATGTCTCCTATAATATTTTGCTCTTATTTGAACTGTGCTATATCAACGGGTTTTTTTGCCCAACAAATGAGAAAAAAGGAGTTTGAAGAGAAAAATGTGGGCTTCCCAAGGCCATGCAGCAGGTCAGCCACTGAGCTGGGAAAAATGTCTGAGCTATGTTTTTATCTCCTGTTATCCCTGGTCTATCCTTCTCTAGTCATTGGCTCAAATATTATAGACTGACCTGCACTGGTGGGATAGGCAAAGCTTTTAAATCAAGACAGGGAGGTGAGAAAGGAAATAAATACCTTATTGTCTTATAAGCCAACACAGAGTGACACTACCATCTAGTGGACTACAGGGCTAATCTCAACTGTCTTTACATTGCAGGCACCCGAAAATTAATACTTAAACCCACTCACTCTGAACAGAACATTCCCCTCTCTCCAGGAATCCAAAGAAAAGTGCAGAGCCTAACTCCTAACAAAAACCAGGCAGACCCATCCGGACATCTAAGCACAAGCCCCTATTGGTGGAGGAAATATCTGTCTCCCTCCCAGAGACTAGTCCTGTCTAATTCACTGCAAAGAGAAAGTGTATGAGCTTCATGTGCTTTGAGACACATCAGAAGAGACTGTTTCTCCTCACCTGTGGATGAAATGATTCTCCTCCAGATATTTACAGCCACAGGCAATATCCCTAGCTATGTTCAGCAGGTCCTGCATTGTTAGCGTGGATGGTTGATTCTGGAAAAGGACAGGAAACGGTGAGGGAAGGATAGTGGAGTAGAAGAATATAGTTCAGAATACAGATAATCAGAGAGGGACAGAAGAAGGAGAAGGGAGAGGGAGAGACATGCATACAGGATGGGGGAAGGGTTAAATCAGTCAGGAGCAAGGACGGACAAAATAGATCAAAGCAAAGAGTTAGAAAATTAGTAAACTCCTATTTAATCCCAAAAACTTTCAGGAGATTTCACCTCTCTTGAGCACAGCACATGTGTGCAAGCTGGCAAGAGATTTATGGCTTGGTGTGAATAGCCTGTTAAAGGGGGTGGGAGAGAACTATTCCCTACAGGCGTTACATGAAATCAAAACACAAGCAGGTTTATAAGGTGAGATGAAAGAGGAAAAAAAAAAGCACCCAATTTTAAAGAGTGAGTCAATATATTATCAACAGAAATTAGCTCATGAATTTGAGAAAGAGACAGTAAAGATGCACAAGTGCACATCTTTACACCAACATCAGCATTCATCAGTTTATCTGTCCGTGTAGAGGAACAGCATTCACTCTCAGGAGCAGTATGAAAAAAAGGGATGCTTTGCCACAGGACTCCAGGACTGGTACTAACCCTTCACCATCTGCATTTCCCTGACTAAGAACAGTAAAGAAGTCTTTTTCTAGGAGCCCTGTTTATTTTCACCTCATCACATAGCTCCCCATAGGGAAATTTTCTCAGTTTTTCTCTAGGAACTTCTTCATTGCTCTCAGGAAAAGCAAGGAGAAATTACTACACTGCTGATCAAAGCCCAAGATATATTAAATAAATTAGGCTCAGCTCTTCAACTAGTATAAATTTCTGTTTCTCCATGGGGTGCCAACGCACACCTGCTGAGGACTTAGTGCTACAAATTCTGATTATTACTTTAGCTCCTCATGTGCCATCACAGTAACTGAAAACAAAGCAGGTATTGAGGAAAGAAAGCCTATTAATTTGCAGTCTAATTGACAGAGAAATCTGGAATGGCACGACAGGGTTTTACGATTTCCTCCTAAGTTGCTAATAAACTGGAGTTTCTGGCCCTGCTTTCACTTTGTCTCACTGACACCTGCTTGCATCAAGAAACAGACACAGATATCTGGAAGTTTGCAGGAGCTGGGACACACACACAGAGCCTAGCTTGCCTTCAGTGCCTTTATACAACTCATAAAAACATTAAAGCAGTCACACTAAATTCAACCACAAGCCTAGCAGGGAAGTTCTCTCACCATCCTGGGTCGGTTCTGCCGAAGAAAGCTCTTCATGTCACCTCCAGCCATGAGCTCCAGCAGAATGAAGCGAGGCAGGGTCTGGAGGCTGACACCAATGCACTGCACGATATTTTGGTGATTGAACTTACTGAAAGCCAAGGCCACAGCAACATGGAAGAGAAACACAGCATTAGTACCTGGCCAACATCCATCACACTCTCATTGTGCCTTGAGAGTTGACAATCTGGATTGAAGCAAATCCTGATGCAGTTACCAAAAAAACTTCAGTTATATCAAAATGCCTCTCTGGTTGTGACAGCCCCAAGAACAGGGTTATGCCTGGCTTTGCCCATGAAAAGCCTTCAACAGAAGGTATGAAAAGCTAAAAGCAAAGCAGAGCCTTCTGTCTGTGAAGACAGAATTTAATGGACACACTGACTGAAAGATGAGAGTGACATGAGAGGGATAAGAAAGTTAAGCATGCAAATTCCATTGGCATTTGTGAAACAAAGTCCTGACTGGAAGGGATTTTAATTCAGCCTTGGTTATTTTAGATACAGTGCTGTCTAATTTTGTGGACTCAGTTCAGTGTTTAGTCTGCCAGGGGGTGTCAGCTGCAGCAGCTGCTTTTGTGATTTTGCTTTTTACAAAAGGAAGTTGAGGTTGTCAAGAAGCACAGTAAGACTCAGTCATTAAACAGCAGTGTCTTCCCTCCCTTAGATAATGATTACCTGGATAATAAAGGAACTAAAAATAGAAAGGAAGCTGGGGAAGAGAAGGAGTCATGTGCTACTAAGTGAATCAAGGCACTCTTTAATTGATTAAAATTGCTCTTTAAAAAAACATACATCAGTGTTACCTCCTGTTCAGCTACCAAATTTATTGCAGACTGTAGAGAGTGCCACTGTGTCATGAGATTAATGCTTTAATAGCAGAAAACCAGCATCTAAGTATGAGCTGGGCCAGAAAATGAGAAAAGCTTCACATTGCACAAGTTCAAAATTTATAAATTCTGAATACTTACAATCAAGCCTGACTATGGTACTATTTTACAGTCATCTTTGAGCATACTGTTCTTTTAAGGTTATGGATTTCTGTTAATGAAGTAAATTCCAAGACTGGAATATTTAAAGTACAGGTGCTAATAGGAGTGGCTGTGTGTTATCTTTTCCAGGAAGGTTTTATAGATCTTGCAATTCGTTGTCAGAGGTCATGCAGATGGGACCTTATAAAGGTCCTGTCAAGCTTACAAAGACATCAAATCAAATGCAGAACGTATTTGTACAAAAATGTTGTGCCTTCTTACTCCTCTGAACAAGACCACCAGAACCAATCAACAGAAATATTTGTTAAATTGTTGTAATGATTTTGAGGTGGGATAGAGTTAATTTTCCTCACAGTAGCTCATATGGTGCTATGTTTCGGATTTGTGATCAAAACAGTGTTGATAACATATTGGTATTTTAGCTACTGCTGAGCAGTGCTTACACAGCATTAAGGTTTTTCACACACACACACCTCCCCTGCAGCGAGAAGGCTTGGGGGAAAAGAGATTGTCCTGACACAGCCAGGACAGCTGGCTGCTACTGACCAAAGGGACATCCCATACTGTATGGTGTTATGCTCAGCAACAAAAGATGGGGAAAGAAGGAGGAGGGAGGGAAGGGTCATTCAGAGTTTGGCATTTGTCTTCCCAAGTAGCTGCTGTGCATGATGAAGCCCTGCTTTCCTGGGATGGCTGAACACCTGCCTGTTCATGGGAAGTAGGGAATGAATTCTTTAACTCTGCTTGGCTTGCTCACACAGATTTTGCTTTACCTATTAAACTGTTTTTATCTCAACCATTTTATCTCAGCCTTCTTGTCCTTCTGATTCTCTTCTCCATCCCACTGCAGTGAGCAGCCAAGTTGCCTAGTGGCATTAGAGCACCAGAGATGGGCAACAAAAGAACCTCAGTTACCTTGTTTGAGATAAATGAGCAGCTGAAATCAGTAACTTATATGCTACTAAAATGTCACCTGGTGAAAAATAAGACTGAATTTCTTTTCTGAACACAGGCAAGTGGATAAATGAGTCTCTGATTACCTGCATTACTCTTTTTACCCCTGCCCATCAGTTTCCCCCTAAGCATCAGTCCAAAAACGCCTTAAATTATACCTGATAATCAATGCTTCCATCAGGAAATCCATCTCATCCTGCTCAGAGCAGACTTCTGGCAGGGTCTGTTGAGAGGTAAAGACAGTGATGGTGATCCCACCAAAGAATTGAAATATTTACATGATCACCAAAGAAAAAAGGAAAAAAAAGAAAAAAATGAGCATGTAACATATAAATCACCTCAGGAACCTATAAGCAGTGGCACATCCTTCCAGTGTCCAGTTTATTGCATATGACCCATTTGGTAGTAAAGTCAGAATAGGAAACCAGTGACCTACTTGAAGATTTTTGCGCACGTGTGTGTGTGTGAACGGAACTCTATGCACACTTCTGGAGCAAAAATAGCTTCAGGTACACATCAAGAAAAATATTAGGTGGGGACTTACAGACCTAGAAAGTTCTTTAAAATGACAGTTGTTACTCATTCTCCCTTTTCTTTGTGTCCACATCGCAGCACATGCTTGCCTGTCATATGAGACATACAGCCACTTGATTTAAATACTTGTGTCATACACCCCTATAGCTTTCTCTCCTGCCAGCAGATTTGGACAGCATCTTCTGCTGATACAGATGAACTGGATTACTACAAATGAACAACATGCTGATCTCCTTCTGTTTGCCACTGTGCTCTGGTGCTTCTTCTAGTCTGGATACTGAAACTGAGTTGGGCAGTTGCAGCTGCTTACTAGTGTCCTGGGTTTTCATACACATTTGTACAGTGGCACAGGGAAGTTCATGACATGAAAGACAGGATAAATAACAGTAGAAATTATTTTCATTAATCAAGGCTATGTTCTTGAGCTGAACTCATAGAAGTAGATTTGGTTCTCTGAGTCACAAGCTCCTAAAATAACAGAAGCAGACTATGAACATCCTTAACTTCAGGGCTGAGTAACTGACAAATCCTGAGGAAACAGCAGTAATTCCAGAGAAAATCAGGTTGTTATCTCTTGCCATTAATGACAGGGAAATTAGCATGATATCTTAATATATATTCACAATGACATCTTTAATGCTGTGCAATAACAACAGACTACTAGAAAATTTCACATATAGTAGAAAAACACTACTCTCAGTATACAGGGAAGAAACTGAGAAACAACACAAATTTTTAAATACGTCATGTGAAAAACTTAGGAGAAAGCAATCAAATCAAAGCTGATAATTCCCGGATGCAGCAATGTGTGTGAGCCTGCATCACACATATGCTTGTGCCATTATGCATGTGATCAATGTGAATCTCCAGCTGGAATAGTGATAATGCAGCTCTTCTGGGTAATTATTGCTGTATAACAAATTTGTGGGTACTGACCTTGATAGCCACCTGTAGTGGGTTGGGATCCCCTGCAATGCCTACCACGGTTCCCTCATAAACCTCACCAAATGCACCATGTCCTAGTGCCCTGCAAGAAAAGAAGAGAGGGAACAGATGTTATATGTCCTTGGATCCAGTGTTGGCCAAGATCTTCTGTTCAGCTAGTTCAAGACAAATCAACAATATGGTTTTATTTTCATCTCAAAGCTTCTGAAAACAACTTATCAGTATTCTCTATCCCTAAAGGGGTAAGGTTGGATCCTTGATAGTTCTGAACAAAAAATAGGTCTGTTCAGTCTTAGGGCCTATCACCACGTATGGCAACAGCAAGACAAGAGAGAAATGGAGATCAACAGAATAAGGTGGCTGCAGACTAATGTCTTCAGGAGATTGTGTAAGACACAAGAATGATCAAATTTTCCTGCAAAAGTTTATATGACTTTGATCAGGACGGTATGGAGTTGAAGAGCAACCTTGCATTTATCTCCTTATGACAGGAAATTTCCTTGTGATAGGAAATGCTGAAACAGACATACTGATATAGATTTGGAAGGGAGCTACTGCCAGGAGGCAAGTGCAATAAAAACACAAACACAATAGAGATGAAATACCAATGTGTGAGAACATCGAACAGGAGACTTATGATCTTCTATGTCTGCTTGAGAACTTTATGGAATCAAATTATCCTAGAGAACATAGCAAGTATTCCATCTATTGTATTTTGGCTGACTTGGACTAGGTGCTTTGCAGTTAGTGAGACAAGTGGCCCTTGTTTTCTCACCGAAGCAGAGAGATATTCTTCCGTGGGATCTCCTTCAGCTCGCTCAGAGTGGCAGCCTTCCCTGCAAAGCAGTAGTTGGGGTTGTAATCAGTCATGATGACAGATGTACGGATTTTGCTCAGTTTATATTCTGGGCTCTGCAGTCGTGCTCTGGTTCCTTCCAGCTGCTGCTTCTTCAGGTGATAAACTGTGGGTGGTGAGACAAATTAAAATGCACATAGAAGATGAACAACTGGGCAGAAGAGATAATGCTGGCCACACAGAACAGAATTACACAAATCCCATAACTATAAATGGTCCAGAAACATCTTTAGCTTGGTGGTATCATGCTCTTCTTCATACTTTTCTGTGATTTAGTACTGGAGGTGCAGTCTTATTCCTGCAGGCACCTAATCACCTGGGAGCAACTTAGGTTTCTATGCTGCTTTGTACATTGGCTGAGGAAAGAGTGGTCCGCAAGACATCTTGTTGACATCAAACCAAAAATCAAACCATCTCCCTGAATGAATTATATATTTAATTATATATTTAATTAAAGATTGTGATTTCATCCTGTATAGCAGTGGCTGCTAAAGCAACACGTGTTAAGAAGGCTTTCCTAGCTCTTTTGTTCTGTTTGTATTTGTGTTCTGCAAATACCAGGGAAGAGCAGCCCTTACCCTTTGGGACTATGGTTGCACCTAACTGTGGGTGGTGATGTTTTCTATCACTTCTTTTTCCCCGTTCTTGCAATCCATTTGGGAGACCACAACACTTTGGCTCCAAGTATTGAATGCAGTGGCATGTGGCCAGGTGGTCTCCTTTTGTCTTACTTGACTGGTAAAAGTCAAGTCAAAGGGTGATAAGAAGTAAGTGTATCTTACTGATAGACAGGCTGCCACAAGTGAGGATCATTCCAAGAACCACAATCACAGACACCACAGCTAAGAGGAGCGGGAGAGGCAGCTGTCCGTCTGGCATAGGACCCTGGGGCACTGGAAGAATAAAAATAGAGGTGGATTAATCAGAAAAAAAGAGCTACTGTAAAGCATCCCCCTGAAGGCTGCTGGTATTTCAGAAAACAGTTCAGAGATCATGGCCAAACCATCCTATAAAAATTACAGCAAATCCCTCTATAGCCCTGAAGGTTGAAAAAGTACCTAAATAATTTTAAAATCATTGTGAAGATAGAACGCTAACTGATAAAACACAGATTTCTTATCTATTCTTCGATTTTCTATAAATTGGTAACATCACTACTCATAAGTTGAAAATCTTTACAGTTTTGATGTTTTGGAGCTCCAAGAGACTGTGAGAGGAAATAACTGAGTACAAGGCATCAGCTGACAGGCACAGTGGGAAACTACTGTGGAAGGAAGTAATTTGTGGCTTAAATAACTCAGCAGTAGGTGGTACGTTATCCTGGGGAGGTATTTATGCTTAAATATCTGATACACTGAGCCCATTCAGGAAATTTACACCATGTCTCTCTACAGATATTTTACCTCCTGCCTAATCCAAATGTGAATGTTGGAGATGGTGGCAGAGATGCAGCTCAGCATGTAAGCAAAAGTCATCAAGAATTTCCAGTCTTATGTTTGACTGCCATTTCTCACAACACCTTGTCCTGTGGAGCCACTAGCTGTAACTTGGGAACTGAACACCAAAAAAGCCAGAAGGAGAGATTATATAAAGAATAGAGATGTTATCCAATGAGGCTAAAACTTCTGAACTTACCAGTGCAGGTGACATTGTCGTTGGCCAGCACAGCCCCTATCTCACACTGGCAGACTGGCAGGTTGGTGTCAGGGTCCCGCTTGCAGTTGTCTGAGTGGCAGTGGCTGCAGTTAAGATAGATCTGAACCTCCACCTCACCATGACTCTCCATGGCTGAACAAGGAATCAAACACAACAGGTGGGTTTAGTTCAGTTTTTCCTATCTTGTTCCAGTAAAGTAAAAAAAAAACAAAACAAAACCTAGCAGGTACCTACAACTTCTTTCCTTCTCTGCAGGAGAGCAGAGAGTCCAACACAGTGTGGACATGTCAGAAGCCTGATGGGGATATGTGGGCAAGAAGATATTTGGTTCCTTAAGAAAACAGAGAGACCTTGAAGTGAATTGACCTGGAAAAGTTGGGGAATGAGGATGTGCAGATGAACCTGATGACTTGGTGTCTTTCCTGGTTTAGAAACTGAGAGAAAAAATGTCCTGGAGCACTATGGAAATATTTAAAGAAATAACCACAGCTAAAAATCTGACCTGCAGTAGGAAATAAGCTTTAATGAAATTAATAAAAAGCAAAGACAGGAGAAGAGGGAGCAGAAAAGAGGAAACAGAGAGGAAGAAGGAAGAAAGAGGAAGAAAAGAAATAAGAACTATACTGTACCTGCCAAGGGATGCAAGAAGATCTCTCCAATGGGGTTCACAAAAGAGATGCCATCCTGCCCACCAGCTGTGATATCATCACTATCAGAGGCATGCCCCCCTGAGGAGAGAAGAGTATGGCTAGCTGATCAGTGCTGCATGCTGCAAAAAATGTGATGTCTTTGAAGGGCTGCAGTGACTCCTGGCACTTTTCACCTGGGATCACTCTGGAAGAATAAAACCTTCCAGTGATATTGGATTGTATAATGTCAAACCCTCACTTGACCAAGCCAGCACCAAGATTAGTGAAGTAACGTTACCTAATGTAGGTTTCTCAGTTCAGCAAGGCAAAAATGTGTTTCTTTTGAAATGAAAAAAGAAATTGAACATTTTCAATGGGTAACTTGGGAATGGGTGAAGGGCTGATTCATCACACCTTCCAAAGATTAAATCACAGAGGAACACTTTCACAACCTTGATTTCCACAGTTATAGAGAGACGGTGGAGAGCAGGGTAGCTTTTATACTGTTCAGTGGAGTATCTGTGAGTCACCTTGTGCAGCCGTGCACCTCTGCACTAAGAGCACTAGCCCTGACCTGCAGGTGCTCTGAAGGGTACAAATTTAGACATCATGACTTTCCCCCAGCAGACTTACCTCTGTACCCTCCGCCTCCTCCCCCAGAAGTACAAGCTCCTCCTCCCCCACCAAAACCACCAGAGGTGCTCCACTGGAGCTTGGCTAGTGCTTGGGGACAAGCTTGACCTCCTTCTCCACCTTCCAGAAGGGACTTCCCAGCCTGAGGAAGCAGACTCTCATCTTGCCAGCCACCACCTCCACCTTCAGAGAATGAGAAAATAAAACAAGATCATGTGAGGGAAGCACAAGCAGAGATCCTCTGTACAGAGACAGATTAGCACTTATCAATTTCTTAAGTGCCTAATTCAAGGTAGCCCTTTCTTTATGTTTAAAAGAATATACAGACAAGCTCCTTGCTGCCATGGCCAATAACAAAGTGGAAATCTAAAGCACAGCCTGTGCTGTGCTGCCTAAACCAACACCTCAGCACCTATTTCTTGTGGCATTGAGGAAATAAGGAGCCTCTTACTCCAGTTCAGGATAAATGGTTAGGGCAGTCAGCCATGTGAGATGCTGAGATCCCCAGGGAAATAAAAATAAACTGGATTTCTGCATCTCACTGGGGCCCTCAGTAAGTCTGCTACAGTAGGAGATGGACAATCACGGGATTTTTTTGCCTCTTAGGAATGGATTCTAGGCACAGCCATCACAAGATCATAAATAAGCTTCCATTTGTGGTATAATCCCCATAATATTATTGCTGTTGTTAGGGTTTAAGGGGAGCAACAAGGAAAAAGTCTTCTCTTCAAAGGCCATTGTTACAGCGTAAAGGAGTGGGCTTCATCCCCTAAACATAATTTTCCCTGGTTCAGTTCATAGAGGAGAGGAGTTCTCCTATGGAATTGCCTCTCCTGGAGCACTCATCACCTGTCCTGTGCATTCTCTTTTATCTAGTGACACACCGTATTAGAAGACGCTCCTCACAGACTACCAGCATATTTCTAACTACTGCCACAGAAAAATTCCAAAAGATTGAAAAAGAAGCCCCTTGCTTCATGCCTACAGGACGAGTGTATTCAGCCACCTGATTCAGACCCTGTGTGGTTTTAGTGTCTCACCTGCTGCCCCAGTCCTCCCACTGACTCCAGGTACTGCAGTGCTGTTCTCAAATTGCTCCAGGGCTACATCATCCAGGGAACTGTCCTGAGCCTTCAGGTAGGCTTTTCCTCCTCCTCCTGCTGCGATGAGCAAAGGTTCGAAAATCCCATCCTTCTGCTGGAAAACCCCCCATCAAACATCAGAAAAACTTCACATCCCTTGGGTATGTGTACTCATATAAACTCTGATATCAAAGATCATGAAAGCATCCCAAAGAAGAGTGGCCCAAGGCCAGGGCAATGCTACTGCTTGTATCACAGAACCATTACAAAAATGTTTTACATAATGTTCCTGTGTACAAAAGTAACTGTTTAACCAAACATCAAGGTTTTGGGATTCATTTTTTTAGGACTACTTCCAGCATTGAAGTGGGATCCTACTATAATTCCCACGTCTGAGCTGTTAAGGACTGAAGAGCCAGTTCAGCTGGCCTACTGACAGTGATAAATATGAACAAGGATATGAAAAGAGATAAACAACTAATAAGACAAAAAACAAAGAGAGACAGAAAGAGGAGGGGGAGAGAGAGACAGAAGAGGAAGATGCCTTTTTCATAATTGTTTTCTAAAGATCTGTTTATCATATGCCATGATTGGCAGTGAGAGCTAGCTGTTCCGCTCGACACTGCTCAGGCAGGATGCAAAGGCAAAATACTTACTCTAAAGATGTAGGTTGCTCCTCCTCCACCCCCACCTCCTCCAGCCCATTCCTTCAGGTCCTTATTTTTTTTGTAATCTTCTTCAATGAGAGATGACTCCCCTAAGCAGATCTTCTGGGTTTCAGGATTACCCTGAAAGGAGACAAGAGATGGACTCAGATATCAGCAAAGTCCAATTCTTGAGAGTATATTTCAGTATATTAATAATGTCATAATGTTTGTCATGTATATCAGACATATATAAGCCAGTGTGCAGATTATCTTTGTAGAAAGTGACCTTTTCTACTAGGACTGACAGCTGAGGGATAGATCTGTCTGTAACTTTTGATTTTCAAACTCACATTATACATGCAAATGAAAATAAAGATGCATACAGAAAAAAAAGTAATGACTCATCATTAATTTCCCATAATTAACATTTTGCATATTTAGAAATTCTTATAACTAAAAACATTTAAATGGTTTATGGGTTAATTCTGAGAACTTTCTTACTTCCATATTCACTATTTAATTCTCAAGGAGATAAATGCATAAGGCAGACAAAGGTGACCCACACACATAGGTAAGAATAATGTGTTACTTGGAAGAGTAATTTGGAGAACCAGTTTTGTATTCCTGCACCACTCTTACTGCCTGTGTCCTTTCACTCATGCAGAATCACAGAATGAGGAAGGTTGGAAGTGACCACTGGAGGTCATCTAGTCCAACCTTGCTGCTCAAGCAGACTTCTCTGGAGCATGTAACTCAGGATTGTGTCCAGATGGCTTTTGACTATCTCCAGAGGAGACTTTGCAACCTGTTCCAGTTCTCAGTCACCCTCACAGCAAAGAAGTTCTTCATCACATTCAGGTGGAACATGTTGCAGTTTCTGCCCATTGTATCTCATCCCAAGACTGAGACTGAGATTGATTGAAAATTGACAGAGGGAGAGCTCTTTCTCAATTCTAGTGATGGTGCGTGGCCTTTCTTAGTTGGTGGAGCAATTTGGTTAATTGAAACAGGAGGGCAAAAGTTGGCAAGGTAGGTAAAGACCAGGGAAAAGCAACTGGGGTAAATCTGAGGAGAGAGAATCAAGGTTTGGGGCTGCAGAACTTCTTCAGAGAAAGGAAAACAAACATTAGTCAGCCAATACACAGCTTCACCACAATTTCCAAAGCCAAAGAAAGTTGGGCTTTGGAAGTGGGAAAAATTAACTGCAAGTTTTTCCAGTAGCACCTGCCAAAGGGAGACAGTTAGTGCTGGGTTATACTTTGTAATTTGGAAAACAAATAATGAAATGCAAGGGATTAATGTACAACTTTTCAGATTGTGACCTAAGACTAAAGAGTGCACTGGAAAGGGAACTGCAGATATACAAATGCATGTTTTTCTTACACAAATACAATTAATGTACTACATAAAGTGAAGAAAAGGTGGGTTTAGAGTCTGTTGCAGCATTTGGGTAAGACATATACTCTGGGGAAAGTAAACAGTAACTTCAATTGCCTACAGGAATAGTTTAGGCATCCCCAAACACACCAGCCAGTGGGGAAAAAACAACCTTGTTCCTGGGCAGGGGTTAACAGCATTGCTGGAAAAAGGCAGTATCAAAAACTGATGCTGAAAAGAGGTAATTTTTGAGCCTAAGTGACAAAAGAACTTTCACATCATTGGGTCTAGCGTTAGAGGACACAGATAAAAGCATTCCTATCACCAATTTCCATTTCTCATGAGTGGGGTTTTTTTGTCAGAACAAATACCTAATCCAGGGGCCACTGGAATTAGTGGGAAGATTTGGATTCAGACTTTAGTCTTTAAGCTTAGAGACCATGTAACACAGTGCAGCCACAACACTGCTGGATGCTTCCATAAATAACAGTAAATTTTCTGAAATCCTGGCAGTCAGAAAGAACCCTAGGCTGTGGAAAAACAAGAGAGGGAGCACATCACTTGCCTATGAACTTCCTGCTTAAAATAAGCACAAGAAAGCCGTTGAAGAACTTATTTCAAACACCAGGAGTTTAAAGCAAAGTTTCTGTGGGCTTCATACTTGTTTGTGCATTTTGGGATTGTTTTTCTTTTCAGTGTTCTTTATATTTGTTTTGAGATTCTTTCTAATTTCTGTTATTGGTTCTTTCCTGTCTCCTGACTTGATTTCATTGCTGGATTCTGGGATTTCTATCTTTTATCACCAAACCCCAAGCCACCCACTGAATCGTATCTGCAAGGTCTCTGCCCACACGTGCTTGGCAGCCCTCACCCCAGGGCAGGCATCCTCCCCCTGCTGCCCCACTAAGATGTACAGCAGCTCATCTTTCTCCAGGTGGAAGGTGGCTGAGATGAAGACCCCGTGGGACCTCTTATTGTGGTTTTTGGCTCCCTTCCCCCCGGCTGCTCCATAGGCAGAAATCCTGCAAGGCAAAGCAAATAATTAAAGTAACAATTCTCACATTTCTCATCCCCAAAGTAAATCCATCTGCAAGGTCTCCCCAGCCTTCACTTCCAAATAGGCATTTCTCCAGAGCAGGCTCCCCTGCTGTAGCAGCTTGTGGCTGTTCTTTGTCCAAGACCCACGTTGGTGGGTTGCTCAAGAGGACAGACCAACCCTCACCAGAGCACTGGCAACAGAGACTGCTGTTGGCACGAGCTGGTGTAGCCCTCTCTAGAAGTCTAAGGCTACAGCACTGAGATGATAGCAGCACTTCCACTTGACTGCATGCCCACTCTCACTCCTATTCTGATCTCTTCTAAGTCTGCTCACCCTTCCACGCTTCACAGTAGCTCAGACATGTTACAGCTACCTTATAGCTACTGCTCCTATTTTTTCTCTGTCTCCTCCACCCACTCAGTACAGATGGTCCCACACTTGTGTTTGCTGAAACTCCACGAACAAAAAGCAGTTAAAGGTGGCTGCCCCTGCAGCACACAGTGACCTTCACCTGTATCTGTTTGTGGCTGGCACTCTCCAGACTTGCACTCCTCGGAGCTTGCCCTCCTTCTCCACAGTCACCGACACGTTGCTGTTCCTGTAAGCACTGTCACACTGAGCTTGAGTTGGCCCATGGGGACCACTGGCACCACATGTTGAGAACCACCACAGAACAACAGTTGTGTCCCCTGTGACCAAAACAGCAAGAGTTGAGTCAGATGTGAGCTTCCCTCTATTTCTCAGTACTTATACCCGCTTTGTTCTAGTCATAGCACAACTACTGCTTTGTTATGGTCACTGTTTGACTTTCTCCTCTCTCACCTTATTTCTTGCACACTATTTGATAAATCATGGACTGCAGATAAACCTCATCCATTGAGTGTGAGGCAGGAAAGGAAAAGGGAAGAGGGACTTGATTTCTAAGAAGGGGTTTATCCAAGCAGCTCACAGATAAGATCAAATTCCTCTTCTCAGTGCAAGTCTGAAGCAAGATGATGTTCAGCTTTCCAGATGAGAACTAAAGCATTTACACATAAGCAAGGGCTGAAAACCCTCTGTCATTACAACTAGAGACCATCTATGAAATACAGTGAAAGTTTTAAGGGACTTGTCTCAGGCTTGCACAGGAAGCCTGTGGAAGCAGAAACAGCCAGGGGATAGCCTCTTGCTACCATCAGTAGGGACCCTTCTCCTCCAAGCAATTTCTTTCCTGGTTCTCATTAAGCATTATTCTTTTGTTTCTACAACAGTGCAGCAGCTAACTGTCCTCCATTTCACAACCCTTGTCCAGGACCCAAATATATCCATCTTGTCCAGTGAGTGAGAAGAGGCACAAGAATAAAACTTTTCAGTACTGTGTCTAAAAACTGTGTGATGCAGTGTGTGCACAAAAGCAAGAGTCAAAAGTAGAACTGTTTAAGAGCTGAATAATTAAAATAGCCGTAAAAATTACAAACTTTTAAAATAAAAATTCCAATCTTGTTTAAAGGAAAAAGCAAGCAAAACTACCCCCAACAGATGTCATCCTGTGCACATCCAGATGGATCAATGCAGTACAAGTTTCAGCTACATTACAGCATTCCCTTGAGCTAATGGGAACAGACAGCAGTACACATTGTCACATTCCAGGTGGACACAGCCTTCAGAAGCTGGTACAGTCACACACTGGTATTTGCTGGCCACAAAACAGCCTCAAGAACAACCTCTCCTCCTCACCTCCACCTTCAGACAGCTCTTCTCACCCACACAGTTCTTATCTGTCCTCCAGAGTGGCAATCTCTACCACTATCAGTAAATGAGTTCCCAGTGTTCCCTGTCTTCCTAGTTTTTAATCCAATTTTTCTCCTCAGTGGATTTCCTCATTCTCACTTACTTCTCCTCTCTGGATTTTCACCACTTGGATGATGATCACTCTCTGGATCTTTACACCACTATTGTACACTCATTTTATTCAGCTCCACTGGTCAGCACTCTATTCCCAACTTTCTGTACAGTCTACACCTATTGCTCCTAAGCTGTCTTTTCGTGCACTCCAAATCTGAGTCATGCAGCTTCTGGTTTTGCTTAAAGATATTCTGCTTTTCCTTAGAGAGGACCTGCTATTTAAGGTCTGGTGAGCTGGGCTCCAGCAAACAGCTTCCCTATATCCAAACAGAGGCTACCTGACACATCTTTGATATGGATTAGTTGCCTTACTGCTATAGAGCGGGCAGATCACACAGAGGAGAGAAGAAGGGAGCCACCTTTTATAGCCAAGAGACAGGTTTTCAGTATTGAATCATGTACCTGGGAGGGAGGGCTCTTCCAGGGGGTTCAGTAGATGCTCATCCAGGATACTAATCTCACGTGGGTACTGGCGTTTCCCACCAAAATGATTCAGTTGTCTTCCTGTAATAGTTTGTAGAATAGAGGAAAGAGGTGGGAGGATGGTAGAAAAGAGGGACAGAAAATTTAAAGCCAACGTGAATTAATTAAGTACAACCATTTGATTGAAATAAGTAAATATTATCTTGGGTAGAAAAGGTGTTTTGAACAATCATAATTTTGTATTACTCTTTTAAGCCCATGTCTTGGGTTAGCTACTTGTGTCTGTGCTGAAGTCAGTGTTTCTTCACACGAACACAGACGCTCCATGTTATGTCATGCAGGAGAACCTCCTTGGCCTGCAAATTGCTCTATGTGTGATTACAAGAGATTTTAGGAAAAATGTCGTGTGGGAGAACAGATACCAGGTATTGATGTTCTGCTGGTCACACAGGCAGGTGACAATTCTGGACAGTCAAATGGTGTAAAGGTGTAAAGGAGAATGGTGACAAAAATAATTGTCTTTGGTTATGAATGGTGTCATGGCAAGTAAACCAGCTTAACAGATCACCCTCCTCTCAGCAACCAACTCTGAGCACCCAAGACCTCTCCTAGATCACAAAACACTTAATAAAATTACATGTCTCACTAACACATACAGTAAAGAAACAGCAGCATACCCTTGACACCAGCTGTAAATCTTTGGACAAACCTTTTTGAAAACCATGGAGCAAAACTCTACATTTCTGACCATTGAGATAAGCCTTTGAAAACCAACCCTTTCTCAGAGAGGAGGAATTTCAAATTAATTGCTGATCCAAAACATCTGAATGTATTGAGAACACCACACCACCAATGCTGTGTTACAACAGGAAAAAGTAATAACAGAACACTTGCTTCATAATCTGCAAGCATCCTGTTTCAGTAGTTAAATTAGACATTTTTATGCAGATTTTTGATTGGAAAATCTCTGTAAGAAAAAGGGCAGGCTTCTTTCCATTTTGTGAGCCTCCCATTAATTTAATACTGAACACTTTTCATCAGTTGAAAAACATTACAAATATTTCAATTTGTTCCAGTTGTGAGAATCTAACAGCTGTGTGATGCTCTATTGAAAAGAGATTCACTCAGTTCCAGATGGACAATTATCTCTGCCACAAAGCCAGTGCTCTAAATAGCAATAATTAACACCCTTGTTAGCTGTGTCAGAAAGGCCAAATAACTAATTGAAGCATGGAGACCTTGCTGAGCTTTTACTCCTGAGAATATTCCCCCCAGGTCTGCCTGAAAGCACATTGATGCATGGAATTAAAAGAAAGCTTTGTACTGACATACTCTGTCCATACTGAGATAGAGAACTTCAATGGATGAAGCTGTCAAGCCAGTGAAAAATGAAATTAACCCAAAACAAATGAAATTAATCAAATGCAAGGAGGAGAACAGAGTGAAAGATACAATGCCTGACCAGAAAAGATGCTCCCCAAGGCCTGCACTGAATTATAAATCCCAAAGGTCACAACAATTTCAGATACTTAGCGATGTACAAGAAGTCTAGTTATGTTTGCCAGAGCAAAGGAATGTAAATCACTTTCTGAAACAGAGTCAATTTGTGTGTCTGCATGGAGCTTTTTGCGGTAACCCAACGGAGTATCCTAAGGCAATGCCTCGTTTCCAAACAAACAATCTTTCCTCCTTCTCCAAACAGTCTCAAACCCTTACTCTCTAGAAGAAACTTTGTCTCCTCTGTTCCAAGCAGCAGATGAGCTGCAAGACAGGCTGAGCATTGCCCTGTCCACATGAGCTGTTAACTCTTTGAAGGCTGATGTTTAATGCACTGTCAGACATGAACTTGTAAGGTGGCATTTTCTACAAACATAGTGTAGCCCTGGGACCCAGGGGCTGGTGCTCTAGTCTATTTTAGTTTCCACTTCCTCTTCTAATAGGCAATATGTCGACTGTAGAGTGAACAGAAGGGAACAAGAATTAATTCATATTAAGGTGTATCTATATCAGAAGAATATGAAGAGCACAGACTTCCTTTCTCTGTTTTAGCTAATATTAATTTCCTCATTGAAAAGAGACAGAGGGAAGTGTAAAGGAGAAAGACAGGGCATCTTCTGCAGCCAGAGAGCTCAAGTAATTCACTCCTTCTCCAGTGTCTCTGGGACTGTAATGAAAATAGAGACAGATGGCTGAGATTAGTCTGAGTAAGATGCCTCACAGGATCTTCAAGGTGTCAATGGTCTCCTCAGAGATCCCATCTTACTAATGAAGGTTGCAGTATCCCTGAGAGCCTCTCCAGCTCGTCCTGCAGTGGGACAGAGAATGGAGAAGCTGCACTAGCTTCCCCTTTCCCACCCCTTTGGCTGACCTATTGCATTTCTAGTCAACACCTTCTTAAATCAGTGAAAGGAGGCAGTAATGAGGCTTGAACCACTCCCCACCATTCACCTCAAGCAAAGAGACAGGCAGGTCCACAGAACCAGGCTTTACTGAGTCAGGGACTCTAAAATCAAGAAGTAGAGATACGCTATACAATAGCTCTTTTTGGACAGCCTTGCCATTTATAAAACAGTCTTCTGGGAAATTGCAAATAATGCATAGACTGAAATGCAATTTCTAGGCTGAGGCAGTAGAGTTTGATAGACCACAGACCTGTGATCTTAATTGGAACAATACAATGGTGAGAGCAGCAAAAGATAATAATAAAGGCAGTGAGGAGGGCAACTACCAGCATTCTATTTGCTGTGCCAGTCCACATTTTCATATTAAGACACTCAAAATTCAGACCTCTTCCTAGGAAAGCACTAGTTAACTGAAACAATGAGGTATCTTTATGCCTGTCTGCCTAGAGTTCTCACAATGAAACACATACATCATCCAGCCTGTGACACTGTCTTACACAAGATGATTGTATAAGCCAAAATGTGGTTTCATCTCACCTTTTTAACAGGGAAAAGCATCTGTCAATGCCCAGGAGCTGCCATCCAAAGAATGGTCTGTTTGGGTTTTGTTCTTATTGATGTCTCTTGAGCTGCCCTCACTACCCAGTTGTTCTCTTAAATCTCACTGAACCTTTCCTCTCAATTTTGAGTTATATAGAAAACCTCACCTTCTTTCCCATCTTGTGTACACAAACAGTGCTTTCATTCAGCACTGGGTTTTGTAGACTGTTGAACTGCAAGATTGAAAGAGATGGAGAAAATAATATTTACATCCTAGCAAGCAGCAAATTCTTCCTTCCTGCCATACATCCTTCCTGCCGCCCTCATGAAAAGAATTCACTGCTTGGATTTTAATTGGCTCTGTCTCTGACATCTGAAACCTGTCCTTGCCAGGGAGAAGTAATTTCATTACTGAAAACACAGCAGAGCTGCTGGGCTTCTCTGCAGCCTAACTGAATTAAAGTCATGAGAAGACAAATACAAGGGGGCTGCTTTCAGAGGCGAGAAAACGTCAATTTGCAAAGAGGATTCAAGGAACAGTGGCAAGTGCAAGGCTTCTGAGAAACATGTTCCCTTCGTGATGTCTTTCTTCTGCATGACTCACACATCTCTGGGTCATGCCTTCAGATGGGGTAAGTGCCAGCTGCTCCTGGACATCAGTGCAATTTATCCCAATTGAAAATAAGAAGTATCTTGGGCAGCCTAATGGATGAGCTCCAATAACATTGCTGCAGGGGCATTTACAGCCCAGCTGTTTGCCAAGGATGTGTACCTACAGCACGCCCAGCAAAATGTCTGTGGGTAAACTGGAGGATCTATCTACTCCCATGAGGGCAGTAAACTCCAGCCAGCACAACAGCTGGCACAAGCAAATCTGGAGTCACTCCCTTCAGTTTCCTCAAGATTTCAAAACAAAGTGTTAGCATGGAGGTCCCAGAGCATTTGGGAGTCAGAGTTGTTTAGGAGCTGGAGGGAAAAAATGAAATTACCATTCAGGAACATCTTTTCCTCTCAATTTCAAATGAAAATGTGTGTACTTAGCATTTTATAGAAGAGTGGTTTCAGTGCACACAGAACAAAGGGACAGAGAACAGGACACTGAATCAGAAAAAGATGGGAAGGAATAGTGGCTTTTGTTGATGAGCTTTTCACACATCTATTTTGATATAAGCCTTCCCATATGTTGTGCTAGGCTACAGATAGCCACTGCAGGGATGTGCTATTACCCTAAATGCTGACACATTGGGTGTGGTGACACACGGTGTGGCACAGGACCACCAATCCACATTTTGTCTGCAACAGAAATCACCACTCAAACGTTGCATATCTTCCAGTTCTGTTACAACAGAGCACGTTCTTTCCCCAGGGACAAAAAGAAGGCAGTTTCTAATATTTGCAAGTAGTTCAACTATCTAACTTCTTTCCCTTTTTCTGCTAAGAAAATCCACTACAACTCTTGCTAACATGTTTCCAAGGGTAGCACTGTCTCCATTTTTCTGTGGAATAGTTGTCAGTCATGTTCACAGTAACAAAGCAAAGGAAAGCTGTTATATATTTGGCAGTGATGTACCTCCGTACAAACTAAAACAAACTTGTTGGAGTGATCTAAATTTTATTGTCAGAGAGTCAATTTATTCCTTCATTTCCTTCCTTTTTTCCACTAAAATATGGTGACTTTCCCTTTGATTTCAACAAATTCACTTCAGCTCTCAATTGCCAGGGTGCATAGATCAGCAGGGACTGTGGAAAAACAGTGTGATGTAATCCTTCCATTTAGGGGCTAAGGAATAAGTCCAGTGTTTCTTGCCAAGACACACAGACAGGTCTCAACTATGTGATACAGAATATCCCAGTTAACAGAAAAAAAAGAGCACTAGGAGACTGATACCGAGTAAAATTGCCTCTACTTGCAGTCCTCAGTAGGTCTGAGATAAAATGGCATTGTGCTGCAAAAGCTGACAGAAATGATCCATGCACACTCTGTGGGGAGAACAGAGCATGTGTCCTGGATCTCTGGGATGCTGATGACGCTACCCAAATTTTTTAGGGGATGCTGCAACATTTGTAGCTCACCATCAGTGAAGCAGTCCAGGCCAAAGGTAATATTGTCGATAGCAATGTCAGCTTGGGAATTCCAGCCCCAGGTTGCCAGGAGTTCCAGTTGAAACCTTAGCAATAAGACAGACATTTTAGAGAAGACCAGCAAAGGAGTAGGAGGGGGAAAAACCAAACCAAACCAACAAACAACCCCCCTAAAAATACAGTGTTCCCTTCTCATGGAAAAAAGATCATCACTACTTACAATTTTTCTTCCAGACAAGTCCAGCTGAGAAGCCTTGCTATAGATACACATCAACCCCTTGTAAGCACCACAACATTCATATAATTTCACATTTCATGGGGAACAAGAATGAGAGCTCTATTTCCCCTGCTATCTGCACATACCTACAAGTGAATGTCCCCCACTAATTGTTATACACAACCATCCATATTCAATTACCAGAAACAGTTAGGCAATTAGACTGGGAAAAAAAAAATCTCCTTCCTTCCACCCCTAAAGAGATAGTGTGAAAACTGAACAGAATATCCAAATGTCTTGGGCCTGATCCTCAGCCAGTGTAACTCAACAAGGTCACTTGAGTTTATTTCAGAAGGGTAAGACATTTGTAATTTCAGCCATAATTCCCTGAAGAATTAGGTCTCTGAGCTGTCTCATCTTTTTCCACTGTGACCAGGTGTTGCTTATGTAGGAGCTCTGTCACATCGCATGTGCAGTGTTACCTCCTGAATTCAGGAGGAAGGAAGAAAATGGGCTGAAGGATCTCCTTCTAATGGATAGGACTGAATTGTTTTTCATTACATTTCAGAAATAAACAGATGTCTGATGTCCAGTCCACTTAGAGCTTATTAAAAGCATATGGACAGGACCTCTACTGCTGTCACTGGTAAAGCTCAATGATGGTTTATGAGAGATCAAGCACTGACCTGCTGAACACATTAATCATTCAGCCTGGAAACACACTTGTCCAAAATTAGTGGCAATGAAGTGTGTGTGTGCATTCCACCCACCAACCAAATGTTGGTTGATATCCACAGTTAGTATAATGTTGCACAGCTGCATATAAATCTTTAGGGATAAACTGCTTTACCCCAACTCAAGAATGACCCCTTGTGCTGAAATGAATGCATCCACACATTCAGGATCTGAGCACTCTGGGAGTAAGTGCAGCAAATGCAAATCAAGGGTCTCTTGAATGACCTCTTAGCTGTGGTGTTAGTCGGGGAATTTGTCATCAGATCCCCTTCCTACAGAAACCCTCCTCTTCATTAGCAGGCTTAGCAAGAGCTTTGCATTTTTTAATCTCATACAGAAGTCTACTGACACATGACAATTACTCCCCCAGCTGTTTGACAGAAGAGAGTCAGAGCACCCTGAGCCCAGAACCAGGGCACTTCTAGGACCCACAGGCATAGTCACAGAACCAACCTGCAGCATCTGGGCCATGGAGACAAAGCAGAAGAGAGTCCCAGGCACTGCACTACAGGGTAGTTTTCTGCCCCAGCTGAGTACAAGTGGGACTTTGAGGGATGACCACCCTCCCTCAGTGCATGAGAACAGACATTTCATAACCTCCAGGCTCTGTATGACTCCCCTTCCTCATAACTTCAGAAAAAGTGGAGGAATTTGTCTTTTGAACTCAGTGCTATGTTAGCCAGAGGGGTTTCCAGTGCTCCTCTTCATTGATCACATTCTCCTGACTCCAAAAAATTACGTTCTCCAGCTCTCTGATGTCTGGTCTTCTCCCTGTTTGCTTTTCTCCTGATAGTAGTCTTTTCTCTTGTTTGTGTGAACCAAGTGAGTGAATTTGCCAGCTGATCACCAGAAACAGTTTTCCAAGTAGCTAGGTGCCCAGCTGGGAGGCTGATAAGCAAATTATAGTTTGTCTTCCTTCATTCCTACGAAATAAATTCATTGGATGAAGGTCTTGCTAAAAACTAACTATATAGCACCTTCATGTCCTCCTCATTCTTTTTGCTAAGGCTTTTTTTCTTCTAGCCCCATCAAGCAGTTCATGACCTGCTATAGCAACTTTTTCAAACATTACAGTATTTGAATATAATTTTTTTCGTGCCATGTTGACTAGTGCTCCAAAAAAGCATCTTGCTGTCCATTCCCTTCTGCCACATAAGATCCATTCTGCTTCAGAATTATGAGCTGATACAGAAATTGGAGGCTTCAGGGAACAAGCATAAGGGACTGTATATCAGAGGAGGCAGAAGGTCTTAAATATCTCTGAAGAGACCCTTGGTCTCTGCTGTGCCCAGAGAAAAGAGCTATTCTGCATTAATTCACTGGTCATACTTTACATATGCATAACTAAACAGATGCTAATCCACAGGGCTTCAGACTGTGTCAGACAAGAATATTAAACACCGTGCCAGCAGGCAGACCAATCCTACCCTAAAGGAATCGTTCATGGCAAAGATGTGTATGGTGGACACATGATAATACTGAGACCCAAAGGTAATCATGAAATTAAACTAGAAAGAGGGTAGAACAACTTTTTTTTCTCTCTCTCTCTTTTACTGCTGCTTGGGTCTGAATAGGTATCACATCCAGACCCAAATCCTTTCCTTTTACACAAAGATGCAGAGAATAGTTGAAGTTAAAGGAATATCCTCACACCCTGTATTCCATGGAATTTTGAGACATTATTTATTGCCAATATTGGGTAGATACATTTCCATTTACAAGATTCACTGTATAGACTTGGAGGGGCTCTTTGTCTTAAGTTTCATGTGAAACAGTCCTTCCTGAGGAATATGCAAAAAAAAAAAACCCAACCAGATTGGAGAAATTGAAAAAAAAACTTTTATGTCATGCAAAATAACCAGCTACCAACAGCAGCTACCTGGCTTGAGATTGAGTGACACTAAGTGATGGGGGAGAAATATCTGAATAAAACTAGATTCCATTGAAATTCTTTAAATCTTCAATAATTTACTTCATTTGAAAACCAATGTCGCACTGTATTTCCACATCTAAACCTGTGAAAATTTTAGTGCAAGGCTCATTTGGGCTAAAGTCTTTTCCCAAGATTATTGCATCAGTAATGTGTTAATGAAGGATCTCCAGCTGCCCAGGCTGGACTGACAGAGATCCTAAAGTGGACAGTGATATTGGCTAAACTGTGGGATTATCACCCATTTGACTCATGTGAGTGTTTTTCACTGTGGGAGTACAAAGTGCAGCTACGTAAATACAGCTGTTTCCCTGCTGGGAGCACTTTGCCACTGTGAGTACACTGGCTTACTCAGATTGAAAAAGGTTTCTAGTACAGATGCTTGCTGTTCCCAAAACCTAAGCACTGTTTGAGGCTGCACAGAAGTGCACTCACATGGTGTGGGCTTGTGTTGAGCTAAACATGTGCACAGAGATATGCACTTATGACAGAATACTTCCTGAGCAAGCAGAGTCACTTGAAGTGGCCCTGAAAGAAGGCAGGAATGGAAGTGACACTTCACAACAAAGACAGTAACGATTTACTAAATCTATAGGGACAACTCTGGCTACTGATGGTGGAGCTCTTACCGGTTCTGCAGCACTGGCATTGGTAAGGTGATGAGAAACCAGTGGTCACTCCAGCTCCCTGCTCTCTCCCATACTGGCAAGGTGATTGGAGCTCCCTTTATCTCTTCCCTGAGAGAGAAGGAGACTGTACCATTGTAGCTTCCAAAAACATGCACTGAGAACTGAATCTGTAATGGAGGAAGAAGAGGAAAAGAATGGTTACCTGTGACAAAAAGAGAAGGGCAGTCACTTCTTCCCTCGTTGGGAATTTGAGACACAAAACCTCTGAGCCTGGATCAAGCTGTTCAATGACAGAGATCACTAAACCCCCACTCACTGATTGTATTTGGCTCAGCACCATTACTACCACAGAATTTTCTCAGGGAAGACCCTGACTGACTCCTGCTAGGCAGCTGTTCTTCAACCACGGATGACAATATCCACAGCCTCAGACACCATCTGGGTTAGAGGACTGATTTCCCTATTACTGCCTTCGCCGAGGGGAGAGCTGTCCTGCCCCAAATACTTTTGCAACAAGAATTAGACTGTCTCTAGAAGCAGGAAACCTCAGTCCATACACCTGCTCCAACTCATAGGCACCAGCTGCATTCTAGCCCCCCTATGATAAGTGAACAACAAAATCACCAGGCCAAAGAATATTTGGAAGCAGGACTTGCTCCTCTTTCTTTGGAGCAACCACTTCCAGTTTGCCACAGAGAAAGAGAAAATTGCCATTTCTACTACTGCTTTGAATGCTCAGCTGCTCTTTATGTTACAGAGAGCTCCAGTACTGACAGAAAAGGGACTATACATTTGTGTTCTGCAAAGAACAACCCCAGAAGTTCCTTGCTCCTGCAATTTGGGCTCAAATCCTTCCCCGGGGAGGAGAGAATGGATCCAGATCTCCTGTGACCTCTACACAATAACCAACAGCTACTGCTTCTCCTCTCCTGGTTTTGTGAACCTATCTCAAATCACATTTTATTTTGTTGGAACCATCCAGCAAATTTTACCTGGATTTATAAATAAATATAAATGCCAAAGTTATATTTCTGCCCCCTACACTGTATTTATTTTCCCAGCTCTAATTAGGAGGCATCAAATCTTTCTCTTTTTCCCCCTAGCAAGGCTGGACTCCAGCTCAAACTTGAAGCTCAATTTTCCTAATTGTTATGACTATAATATTACTTAATACTTTTAATTCCAGCACCTCAGAGCCAGAAGGCAAATTACATGATTTTATCAAGAGCAGGTTGCACTAACCTTTTGAAATTCCTGAAGAATGGGATCAGAAGTTTATTATATTCATCTATTTCTGGAAACTCTAACGCCTTCTAACCACACTCCTGTTCTCAGTGAAACTACCAAGTTTATTAACTCCTGCAATGGTATTGCAGAATTTATGAAGAGAAATCTCAACAGCAGATGTACTGAAAGGCTCAGTGGCCCAGCCAGACAGCTCCCTTTTCTACAAACCCTGGATGCCCCACACAATTCAGCTGCTGGGCACCTTTCAGAGGAGGAGTTGTATAGTTAGGCTGGGGATATTTTCATGATGAGTAGTTGATCTGGGGCTCCTGCTTTCCCTTACTGGGGATGCACTTCACATCTCCTTTCCAGTTTGCAAAAACTATCCAGCTAGGCAGTACAGCCAACTCTTCTGCTTTCCAGTGTCGTGTAGAGTGTGCAGAGGGACAGGAGAACAGGCTGATTGTGCAAATAGTGCCTACAGCCTGATGATTTACTCCACAAAGTTGCTAAGACAGAATGACACACCTGGTAGCCTTCAGTGGCAATACTGGCTGGCAAGCTGGTGCTGTAAGCCCTAGCCATACCACTTGTCTTTGTGCTGTCTGCTCGCAGGTAGAGGAAGTGTCCTGTGAACACAAAAGTGAATCAAAACCCACAAAATTATCTTTTGTTCTTTTGTGTAATCTCTTGAAATAATTTAGCATCATTAATGTTGATGTAGGTAAATATGCATATGAAGCTGTAAGCATGGCTTGAGAGCAAATCTTTTAGTGAGGTTATAGTAAACACTCTGATAGATTTCAGCAGCACACAAGCTGACATCCCAAACCTTTTCTTGGAACATGAGTGCATAAACCTCAGATACCACTCAAGATCTTCACAGACAGAGGAACACACCAATCTACACCCCTAATTCCCACACCACTAGCACCAATGACTCTTGCTGAGACAAACACTGGGCTGGAAGAGTTTCTTTGCAGTCTTTGTTTCCAGGGAGAGCTTTATAAGCTCTCAAGAGACAAACAGGAAACCCTTCATTTTGACAGGGAACTGTGAGGCAAGACTCATGTGTGCAAACACTTCTGACCTTCAGCCTGAACAGGTGAGGGGGGGCTTCCCTCCTTCTTATTTAGCAAGTTGACAGTTCTGGGAATTATTTTACTCTTTTTTATGGCACAGAATGTGTACGATGACTTAGGATATTCTAATATGTGATGCGCTTCCTAACCCACTATCAGAGTCTGTCAAGGATCTTCAAAATATTTGTTTTTGCAAACTGCCTAGCTCTGTTAGGCAATTTTTACCTTGTGATGCAGCCGTTATCATATTGCTGCTGAAGCACTAAGCAACATGATAATAAGTACTGCATAGCTCATAAGAGGAAGAAGGATTATTTGATTTTTAAATCATTATATGATTTCTTTAAAGGTGAAGGAGAATCCTTGTCTCTGATAGTTTTGTGTTAATTTTTTTGCAAAACTTATTTAATATAAAGTTTTGGGGCACGTTCAAAAGTTAATTTTAGCTACATTTAAAGTTGTTAGAGATGATACTGATGCGAAAGTTCATTTGGCAATGTTGCCAAAATTTTTAAACCAATTTAAAAACCTGAAGTTCAAGGCTATTGTGTACATGCATATACAGAGTGTGGGAGAGAGAACTGTGAGGAACCTACCGCCAGTGGCTTGCAAAGTAGACCCTACAAATGAGTGGTCTTGAATCATTTCAGAAAAGCCCCGAATAGACCAAGGAGATGCTGCAGTTTCATTCAGTGTCCAGCCACATGGACCTTCTTCAAAAGAGCAATGGGAGCCCTCTGGGAGACTGTCTACAATTAAGAACAAAAAAAAGAAGGAAACAGGTGAAACTTGATTATGGAAGAACACAAACAGTAACAAAAGTGAAAATCCATTGTGGTTGTCTAAGTTACCCAACCTATGCTACACTGTCAAAATAAGTCTCATTTGTTTATTTCCAGAGTCACCATTATAAATCCAATACTTGGCTTCTGGAAATATTCGAGACTTTGTTGTGCTGTCCTACTCTAAATACTGTGCAAAACTGAAGCTCCTGTAATCTAAGGAATAGCAAATCACTCCTGCATGTTTATAAAGGTCTTGCTGCACATGAAATTGCAGGCATCACAGAGTTTTGTGTCTACTTAAAGGAAGGCAAATAAACATTATTTTAGATCTCTCTGTCACTGTACTTGCACCAAAGCTAAACAATGTTTCTCAGCACCACATATACTGTTAGGGGATTTCTCTATCCTGATGTGCAGATCATGGGATCTTGGAAAGACAGATTCATGGCATTGCTGTTCACTGACAGTAGAAAGATGATTAGCACCTTTCCTTGAAGGGAAGGTTTAATTCTTGACATGTAAATGTACATTGCAGACATGTAAATAAGGTTTTGCCTTTCTCTGAAGTAGCAGTAACTATGGAAGGAAGGTCACTGAGCTCCTTACTTCAATACTTAAGAAACCTAATCAATTTAAAAAAAAAAAATATTCTATATAGGGTGAATTTTCAAAGAGAATCTTGGTATCCAATTAATGTTAATTGGCCAAATTAATTCAGGAGGTAAATCACTGAATTAATCTAAAGATGGAATCAATTCAACTTTTTTTTTATTCTAAATTATTTCTTCTAATGGGATGAAGGTTCCCACGAAGCACCACACCACATACTCACCACACCTCACTCCTTCCTGTTCTTTGGCAGGGCAATCACTGATGAACTCACAGATCTGTAGCTGGCTGACACAACCTCCATGAATGCACGGGAAGATGGAGCCTTTGTCATATATAAAAAGATCTTGATATTCTTTATCTAATGTTCAAAAAAAGATTATAACATGCAGAAATGAGCTGACAGAATGTGTATGACCATTCATGTACATCAGCCTTCACATGTAGGACCTTGTCCTTTGCTTTTTCCATGTAGGTTTCTATTCAGCATGAGATTCCTGGACCAAATTTATTGGTCTTTTCTTTCTCACATGCTGCTTCTTCTGTGTTTGTGCTATCTCCAGATTTTTATTTTTTTTTAATGAAGGGCCTTGCAGTTTCCCACTGTGATGTGCTCCTCATTTCTGCAGACGTGACTGTGCACCGGCCAGGCAGCTGTGACAGGCTGCATAGCACTCTGCTGCTGGAGGCAGGGACACTCATACAGCTCCAGCCCTGAGATACACACTGCTATGCCCTGTTGAGGCTCAGGTTTAACCAGCATTTCAGGTGCTGACTCATTTCTTTGCCAGCTTCCAGCTGTGGCACCCAGCCCATGAAGTAGCTGCTTCCCCAGCGAGTTGGCTCACTGTACAAGAACTTTATTCATGCACCCTGACTAGTCTAGTCAATCATAATCTGGGAGCATTTGACTGACTGCACAGGTACCCATCAGCCAGGCTGAATACACTTTTAAAGTCTGATATTTCCCAAAAGCATGACTCTCAATGCCCCCAGCCTGTCCTGTGGATGCATATGTGCACAGCTCTGTTATGGACCTGCTGCCCTTCAGCAGAGCTCTGCACAGAAGTTCCATTAGGATTATCACTACTCTGGAAAGAGTGAAAAAGTTAGGGCACCAATTGCAGGAGAAAGAGAAAAGAACACCTCTGCAGCAATCCCAGTACACAATCTGAAACAGTATCTTTTCATGGGACTGTGTTGTGCCAGATACATGCATCAGGTTATTTAGAAACTGGGAGCACAGTGCTTCAGGCTGTAAGCATCCCCTCAGAACTCTAGGACTGTCAAAAAATATTACATTAAAAATATAGCATTAGTTAAATTAAAAGATTAATGACTACAATTAAATCTCTAATATGATCAAAACCAGGCTCACAATATATTATAAAACAGCTCTGTGAAACGAGTGTTTTCTTTTTATGTTACATTCCAAGCTATTTCTACAGAGTCTGCAAAATGGAAGCAATAACATTATATTAACTCATGAAATGCAGGAAGCGAAGATGATTATTTCCCCAGCCTGAAGACTGCCTGTGCCAACAGACTCTTGCACTTCCAAGAAGCCTAAATGACATTAGCAAGGCTCTGCACAGCCACTGAGGATCATTTGCATGACATTCAGAACAAAACTGTACGCTCCAGGTAAAACTGAGGTCTTAGCTGGGAACTCAGTGGTTTGGAGAAAATAATTACATTCCAATTATTTTCATTTTAGATAGAAATTCTCAGCCTGGCAGTAGCAAACCAACCCCATTGGGGGCAGATAAATATTTATTTTCTTCATAGATTTTTTTAGAAAAAGCCCAGGTATGGAAAAGGCTTTGATTACACAGGGTAGTCTTTTTTTCTTCATTAGTTAAGAAAGAAAAATACTAAATGATAAATAATCTAGGTAAGGACATTTTTCATCCTTGTTGCTGGATTCGCCATAAGTCCTGTTGTTGTTTTTTCCCATACAAAGATCAAGCACAGCAAATCTGAAAAGCAGAGAGGATCACTTAAATCCGTTCTATAATTCTGAGTTACTCATCTTTCATTTAAATCCTATCTGACTCTCCCTCATCACTCTCATCCATTTTGGTGAGGATGCATTTGGTTATTCCAAACCAGGCTGTACAGCAGCATACCATGAAAGCAGTTTCTAAGCTGCAAGGAGCCAACTGCCAGTACTCCAATCTCCTGTGCTCCACAGTTTGAATACACCAGCGTGATTTGGAAAGGTCTTTCTATTCGTCCAATCTGGGCCACCAGGTATTTCCATTTCATCCTACAGGACAAGAGAATAGATGGATCAATGAATGTAAATAATAAGATAACAAATGGCTGTTCATATAAAACAAGTGATATTCAGCCTAGCAAGCTCAGGTTAGGTTACCTTTGCTGCAGAGCCTCTCACTAATGTGGAAAAGATCCAATCATTCCCAATGAGCCTTAAATGGAGCTTAAATTATCACCAGTTTTGGACACACCCCACCCCAAGGTGCGCTTTCCACATACATGGTTGAGTTTTGTTTGCTCTAGAAAGTAGAAATCAGCCAAGTAGCTGCACATGTCTCTGGATTGTCTCAAGCCAGCCCTGGTCTGGAAGTAAATGTCTGGCCCTGAATGTTTCTGGCTGTGTCAAGAGTGAAAACATTTATCTGTGTGTTGTCTATCTAATTTCCCACCTTAGCAAAATACAGTGCACTCACAAGACAAGGGGAAAAAGAGAAGTGGTGTTCCGGGAAATGCAGATGACTCATGCTATTTGCATTTCACTAAAGAGCAAAAGCCATAACCTCTAGACTGCAAAAGTTTCTCAATTGTGCAGCACTTGTGGCAGTTCAGAAAAAGAGAGATGGTCCCCTGCACTCTAAATTTAAAGATGATTATCAGACATCAAAAGGTAGGGAGGGATATCAAAAGGGAATTTTTGAAGTACCTCACTCAAACTAAGTCTGGTGGAAGTCTCTGTATCCAGGTGTCATTTAAAAAATACAGCAGAATTCTTAAGTGGTTTTACTTTTGTTTTCAAAAACTGTTTTTATACCTTATGTTAACAAGACAGCAAACTACAGTTAGATCTATATGTTATTATTTTGTAAATGGATTGGAGCAAGAACAGGGGCAAAGGAATCCTTGCTCTAAGCTCTTTTCTGAAAATAGTATCAGACAGAGATAATTTTGCCCATATTCTACATCCTGCTGATGTTACTGGGGCCACTCCTGACAAGTGACCTAAATCAGTGCCAGGGGAGTAATAAGAAGGTCAGGCCACAGTGTTAAGAGATGTTGATCAGGCTTTGTTACTAATATTACTTTTTCTTTTAGGAAACACCTTCAGCTGCCATGAAGTGGTTGTGTCACCCTTGTTCTGCATCAGAAACACTTTAGAAGGCAATATCCACATTACAAACACATCTCTTCTGGACTTCACATAAAAATCACAGATCACCTTATTCGCAACTTGCAAAAAATTCAAAGCAACTTTAATTTTTTATCAGCCTCTCTTGCATTCTTCCCTCCACAAACCAGTTATATACCATTGTCTGGATATTTTTCTACTATCCCTTCTATGACATCCACCCACCTTTCACTTTCACAATTGTACACACACATAAATACACACAGATACCCTGAACTCGTATGAAATTGAGTTCCTCTTATCACCTGTCCCATCATAATATATTCAATAACTCATTATAATTTAATTCATCTTCAGAAATGTACAGCCCCAAACCACAACAGCACCATCTCTACTTCCCAACAAAGGAGAACAACTGCTTTGCTTTCATTTTGTATTACACTGCAGCTTCAGGAACATCCAACACCTATAAATATATCTCATAAATATTCTTATAAATGTATCCCCCCCACCACACTGTGGGACAACATCCAAGACTAGCCAGCACTGACCCAGAACTGACTCACTTCTGCTGTGTGACAGCTTTGTTCATCACTCTACTGCATCCTGTTGACCACAAGAATGAATGGGCCATAATCAAATTGGTTCAATGAGCCAACAAGGGTAAGGACAATCTTTAAATCTTTTGAATTTACCTATTAGGCATACTAGACCTGCCAAGCACTGAGGCATAGTTCTAGTACCTCTGCCAAGTTACAATCCACTCTCCAGCTGAGACATGACAGTATTGCCAGTGTTAAGACACCATTGAGTGCAGCAACCTGTAGCACACAGCCTCTGATTCACACACAGCCAGTGGTACATTTAGTAGTAGCAACTGAAGAGCCCCACAGCTGAAAACAATGACTAGTTCAGCTGCTGCACCTTAATTCTATCTGCTTTGTGAGCCAGACATTGTGGAACTTGCTGTTTATGGCCTGGTATATAAAAACAAATGAAAACTACTAGTCATCTAAGTTAATAAATCAAGCTCTGAAATGCCATGAGTTAGGAAGACAAACTGTGCATTCTGCCATCACTGCTGGGAGAGCTGTGGCATCTGCTAGAAGAGCAAGGCTACCATCTGAAGCCACTACTTCTGTGAACTGGCAGCTCTTCCGAGCCAGAGCACTAAGGTCCCATGAAACATCCTACTTCTGCACTTTTCAGTGCAGTATCTTTGGTACTGAAATCTTCTCCACTTATAACACAGCAGAAAAAGCTGGATAGCATTCAAAGACTGCAAAAATGACAAGTAACATTGCATCACACGGAGTGCTTTTGTGTATGAAGTCTCTTCATCATCAAGGTATTCCCCTCCAGAGAAAGCATCACCCCCTGGATCCCACTGCAGCAAGATGTCTAATGCTGTAAATAATTCCACCTCCTTTACTTGGTCCCACCATTGAAACAGAGGCTAGTCAGAGCCAATGTAATTTTCTTAATGGAATTAGGAACGAAGCCCACTGTTGATCCAGCAGAAGATGGATCATTGCAGCTGGCTTCCACATAAGCCAAGCTTGGCAATAACTTTACTATTGATTTTATGTCAAACCAGATCTCAAGTAATGAGGCAATATTACTCTTCTAAAAAGAGATGTTAAAATTGGTCTGTAGGCACAGAAGAACTATTGGGGTCTGACATAATTTCGAGAAATTTGCATGGATAGAAAGTTTGGATTTGCAAGCTACCTAATGCTTAAGGCAAGGTAATTCAAGATTCACTCTGCAAATTTCTAATTCCAACTTTTCATTTATAGTGTTCACTTTGGCCTCTCAATCTTCTCTGCTGACCAGATTTTTTCAACCCTCTTCTTACCAATCCTTTATATGATGTGATTTTTCATATCCAACAAAGGTAACTGATAATTAATTTTAAGAAAGGTTTAATATAAAGAATAACCATTTCTTCATTAGGAATGAAAAGTACAATAGAGCAGAACAGGAAGGGTGAAACATTTTCTAAATTAGGGGAACCCACTGCATGGGTTATTGCACAAAGCTGTGTATGCCAGAAGCTTCTAGGCTCACTCAGTAAAGATAAAAATTAGAAGTTTTACAGCACTTCTCTACACATAGAAAGTTGTTGTCTGCAAGTCCTCCCAAACATCCAGTGATAACCACTAGACTTAAAAGGAAATAGATGAGAGAGCAAAATATATGCCTACCCCTCCTGCTACACCAAACTGTTAGAAGGTTATTCTTTAACCCAGTGTATTTTTGGGCGAAAGTTCAAGAGAGGCATGAGGGGCACTAATTCATACTCCCAGATTAGTATTCAAAAACTATAGTCTTATATTGCAGCTGGACAGCCTCACCCTTTTTGGATGCACTTTTTAATCAAAATGGCTCTGCTCATTGCTGTCAGCACACATTTAGACATTTTCTGAGAACACTTATCAGGCTACTCCCTTATCATCTGTACAGTAGGAGAAAAATAACATTTGTGGATAAAAACAACCACATTAGTAGAAGTGTCAAAGATGGCAAATTTATAAAAGTGTCTCAGAAGCTGGTGGAGCACTTTGTCACCACCACCCCTCCAAAAAAAAAAAAAAAACAAACAAAAAAATGGGGAAGACATAAAAACTAAGCAATAAACAGTTTTGTGAGGCTGACTAACTGAAAACCCATGCGTGCACACAGCCATGAATTTTTTGTTTTCTGATCTACCAAGACTACCATGGCCATTTCAGAATGAAAACAGAACAAAATCAGCTTGCTTTATTGACTACAGAAAAGGAAAATATCATTCCTGCCCCTAAAGATGCTTTTTTATTTTCACTGAAGTGTGAGTGCTTAGAGTTGAAAGAAACTAGCTTCTTACTGGAGCAGTTTTGGCTGAGAAGACAGAATAATTGTGGTCCACAACAAACACAAGCATATGAAACCACTCAAAACCACCCAGGACTCAAGAATTTTCAACTGTGGCTGATTCTGGGTTTGTGTGGTAAAGATGAAAAGATGGGAGAAGCAAAACAGTAAAAACGTTTCAAAAAATTTTAAAAATAAGAAAGAAAAAATATATTAGAAGTGACCTGAATAAGCACCATAACCATAACCCTGAGAAAGTGAAGAGAGCTTTCTGAGCTAAGTGCCAGACAAAGAAGGCTTGAACTTGCAAGCAAGGCTACAGGCTCCCAATGTTTGAGCTTTACTGATATAATGAGAAATAGAATTCTATATATTTTTTTTTAAATACATAGAATTTCAAACACCTCTCCCTCAGCGGTTCTCCCTCTAACGGTAATAACTCAGAAAATCCACAATCTAAAAGAGTGGTATATAACAATAAACACTGTGACTTTGTCACTTTGCCCTACTTGTTCAGAGAATATAGTGCCAAAGGTCCATCTGTTTCTTTGTTCTTCCACTAAAGCTCATATGTGAAAAAATAGTGGCAATGTCAATACTACCAATATAATGAAAAATCCTACTAGCTAGTGAGGTGAACAGGACAGAAACTTTTATTTACATGTGATATATATCTAAGCTTTTGGGAATTGTAAAGCTGACAGATCCTGAAGGAGAAAACATCACCAGGATGAAATTTCTAGGTTCAGAAAGAGGACAATTCACTGAAGTAGTCTGGCGCAGCTGGAGTTTATTATGAAGTCATGGAACTGAGGGGTGACAAAAGGGACCAAAGCAGGATTTCCTGGGGTGTCTGATTATCTGAAAAAAGTGTCCCTGAGCCTTTTTTTTGGTCCAAGTTTCTACTCAGACCTGAAGAAAATCCCTTGGTAGTAATTTTCACCAGTTGCACTATGTACTACACTTAGGCATCTATCTCATTGTCCTCCTTGTTCTGCTCTAAATTGTGCAGCAGTGTTTGGTTAACACAGGAAAGCTTGTAGAACTACCACTCCCTGTGGGAAGTCCCAGTAAAGTGGGAACACTTCAGGCTAGTCTCTCCTTAACAACCAATGTTGTTAAAATCTTAATCATGGAGGTAATGTTCATTTCAGGCTACCTGCCTAGCAAGAAGCAGGTCAATCACTGTGTTAGAAATAAATTCTGTTCTGCCTGCATGGTCAGGTTTTTTAAACTGTACTGAGATTTTAAAGGTTCCCTGTAATGAGGGGGAAAAGGAAGGGTGTTTGATCTAACATGGTTCCTAACTTTGTTTTATCTCTTTTCTATCCCTCCTTTCTGTCTTGATTTCAAACAGGACTTGTTCACCTTCCCTGTTTAAAATCCTAAGAGTAAACTCTCTCAGCCCACCAGTGCTTCATTTCACTCAGTAAGAAAAAGTAATACCAGTGTCTATGCCAACTTCCAGTAAAGCTAACTTCATTCTAATAAATCTAAATACCATCACTTTTAGAGAGATGATAATCTTGATTTCTCATAGAACTGTTTTGCTGTGCTCAAATAAACTGCTAAACAACATATATGATCCATTCCAGAGATGCTGCAGTGATTACCAGCAAAGCCTAGTCTGCAAAAGGGCATTTCACGAGTTTACATAGGGGAATGGAGCTGCAGCTGCAGAAGCCTGTCAAATATTCAAAAAGCCGCAAGAGCAGCTCTGAGTAGGTAAAAAAGGACATTAGAAACTAATCCTAGAAAATGCAACAGATTCCCAGTGAAATTGGCAAGAAGATGAGGAAGGAGTAGCCAGGAAGGAACTGAGCAACAGCTAAAAACGAGAGAGAGAGAGGGAGATCTGAAAGAAGAAAGAATAAGTTTTTTTAGTCAAACTCTGCTATCTTTGGCTGACTGGGACTCTTGGCTACAGATCTCCATGGCAGCCTGGGGAGTGCCAAAGAATTCAAAGAAAACAAGAACTGGGATCTATTGCTTAAGTTCTCCATGGGAGTCAGTCAGGTGATGGAAATAAAAAACTCTGTTATGTGTCTGACCCAGGTTCCTACAAGTCGGATTGCAGCAAAGGAAAAACAAGCACATGGAAAATAGCAAAATTAGATGACACGTGGACTTTTCTCTTTCTTTTCCTGTTGTGATTTGTTCCCTTTACCCATTTCTCTTCCTTACTGCATTCTGCTACACACAGGAATGAAAAAGTAAAACACTGACAAGACCAAAGGGAATACAGGCCAAGAATTGGGGTTGTTATACCTTCTTTTCTTTTCCTTCACCTCTTCTTACCTCTAGCCTCAGATTTTCCCTCCCTGAACTCTACAAATGAAGCAGAAGTGGATGCTCCTGAACCAACTAGAAAGAAGGAGGAAATGATTAAAGAGGTAAAATTAATCCCACCTCAAAAAGAGAATTGTGACCCTGGTAGCAATGATAGGACCCATTAAATCCATAGAGATATCCATCATGTTACCATGGCAGTTTTTGGACTGAATGCATCTTACAGCTGCAGTCCTAGAATTAGTGAAAGAATTAGTCACTCTTCATCCTTCTGAATATGAGGGAAGAAGAGTGAGACCTAAGCTACTGTGTTTGTGCAAAGGGGACACACAAAATGTGTCTGCTACAGACATCCTGTCAGGAAACTGCATGCTTCAGTTCTGACAGTTCTATCTTTATGATCTGCTGTAATAGCAACAATAATCTCAAGAAGGGAAAAGACACTGATAAGCAGTGACCTGGAGGAACTCCACTCTACCTTGTAATTTAAAGGCTTAACAGTTGAAAAGTCATTGTCTTACCCAGCATTCTCCTCATGTCCAACTCTCAGAGAAATTATTGTATTTTTGTTGGTCTTCACATATCTGATTTCAGCTGTGAATCTCTGGAGGAGAGGAACAGCATCCTGTGAACATATGGCCAGTTCCAGCAAGCAAGAGTCCAAGCTTCCAGGCAGGATAGGGCTTTGCAGGCTAAACTCACATCTATCTGGGAGTCTACTGGTGTTCAGGAGGAAAATGTCCCCTGTGAAGAGAGGAAAAAAAACCAACAACACAAGGAAACAAGAGACACACAGTATGGATAGAAGAGAGATAATAAGAAAAAAATGGATAAGGAGTTTGAAGAAAGGAATAATGAGAATAAAGGAAGAACTACGCACAAACACCACCCCCTCAAAAAAGGAGAATAAAGTAAAAAGTAAGGGTTTAACTAAAGAAATTATAGAAGAAACAAAAAGAAACAAACAAAAAACATTAGGACACATGCAATGAAACAAAAGCCAAAGACTTTGCCAGTGAGACAGCAGACGTGGCTCTGGCTTGTATAGGATTGAGTTTCCTAAGGAATGCCCAGTCTCCATGAATAAAAGTAGTTCATCCCACAGTGGGGAGATAGAAAATGAGTATACAAAGGAGTTGGCTGTTTAGTGGATCCATACATACACAGCTGAGGCATCAGACATGCATTACATTGCTCTTACTGACTCTTAGGCACTGACTGTGCCTTTAGGAGCTCTGCACCAGAACCAGCACATGGTGGTACTTTCAGTGACATGGGTCTGAGACCTCAGCCTGCTGACTCCTGCTGCAGCCAGAGCTGGGCAAAAGCAGGTGTCCATTCGAGGGGAAATGTAGCTCTGCCTACCTTCAACATCTCCATGGGAGGAACTGTTGTCCAGAAGCTTCTGCTGCCTCTCCTGGGACACCAGGACACCAATGGAAGATAACACCCAGTCCGGTTTTCCAAAACTGTCTGTGGATGTCACCCATGAACAGCTTGAGCCAATGATACAAGAGACTTCTGTTGTGAGAAAGCAAAGGTTTCATTGAGGTCAATCCCAGCTCAAGGAGCACGGGTAACACAGGCACATGAGTGAGCAGATGTACAGTGTATGTGGGCTGTATCTCCCAAGTAATGGAAGAGTTGAAGAGAAAAGGGAAATTTTGATTTGGGCAATAACAACAGAGTCTCTCCCAGAGCAGGTCAAGCAACATGTAAGAATGAAAAACTAACCTGCAAATTCTGATGGTAGTCAAATGGAAGTCAAATTCCTCCCACTGGTATCAACAGTGAATTTATGTCAGTGGAAGGTCTATACCACAAGTACTCAAAATCCCAAATGAGAATAGTAACAATAATAGCAACAAGGATCTTGAAACTGTACAGATTTAGCATTTTGGCAGAGAGAAAGAGCTGATACTCTAAGGTCGAGCCTCTCTTAGCAATAGAAAGAGCTTGACAGAGTTTCAAGTAAAATAGGTGAGCAATGCAAGCTTTACATAATTTTTTACCTTTTTTAAACAGTTTTGCTTTCCTCTAGTAGGATGGATAAAATACCTTCTCAACAAACTCCAGAGTCTGTTTGCAACACTAAAAACACTAGATCAGCCTGCCCAGAATTTTTCATAATCAGCATATTATAAACCAGACAAGAAGTAATTCACTGTTCTCTCATCAATCTAATATAAACTCCCTGAAGGGATGTTAGCTGCATAAAGCTCTCCCACACAGAGTGGAGCTGAATAGAGTTGATATTAATTTGCATGATATTTATTTTCAGTGGTAATAATAATATTACAGTAATAACTGGAGTGACCCCAGGCCAAATGAGAAATGATAAGAGACTAAACATTCATATTTAGGATCCTGATGTTCAGAGGGCATTCAAACCTCACAAACATGAATGACACAAAGTTATCTCTTTGTAGCCCTATTCCAGAGGAGGAGAACAGGCAGGTAGGAAGGATAGAATTAAGGTCAGGGATATAACAACAAAGTGTGGGTGCACAGGTGGGGCAAAAATAAAAACATAAGAGCCTCCAGAAGATTGTCTATACTTCAACTAAACTTTCAGAAGAAGAAGAAATGGAAGCAACAACAAAAGCAGACAAATTTTCTCCTAATTATTGAAGTTAATTCTAAGTTCATTTTTATAAAACAACACCCAGTGTGCAGGGGTAAGAGAAACACAGATGCTACAGAGTTGCACATAACTTTGGGTTGGCTCAGGCTGCAGTCTCCCACCCAAACACTTCTCCTCCTCCATTCCTTTGGACACTCCCCAACCCTTTCTGGCCTGCTCAGACTGGAGTTTGCTGCCTCTCTCAACCTGACACCTGGGCCAACCATCCAAATATCTTCTCAGCCCAATTCATCAAATGCATAAGGCTCAGGAAGGGTCTGGGCAGTGTCCAGCCCATCATTTTTACATGGAAGCCACAAGCAGATGAAGTGGCAAATTGTGTATGTGTATGTGTGTATACAATGCCAGATTCCAGCAGCACACCAGGCATGAGGACACCAGCCATTCTCCTGGCTCTGCTGGATCTAGGGAAAAATGTCTGTGCACAGCTCCAGGCTATGGTTTGATGATCTATTGAAACAGCTTTAGGGATCTCAGTAGGTCAGAAACTCTATGGCTGTGTGAGAAAAAGCAGAGTCCTGATCAAGACTGCTGTGCTGTTTCAAATTTATTGAAGTTTGACAGGTTAATTCAGTATCCACAGACTTATTGTCAGCAGAAGTAACATTTTTATCAGATAATTTTTTTAGTTGGTCGTAAAATCCAGAAAGCAATTTATCTCACAACAGTGTAACAGGAAAAGAGACCAAAGTGAAAACTCAGGGAAGATGATTTCCTTTTCTTTTTCAAACAGACAGTTACTTGGAACTATTGTTTATGACAAAATTATTTCATCAGACCTTACTAATTCCTCAGCTTGCAGTGACAAGGACTGTACCAACACAGGCTTAATCCTTCGAGTGTGCCTCACATGACAAGCTGGTTCACAGCTTAGACAGGTGAACTCAATTTTCCCCCTGAAAAGCACCTAATTCCCAACTCTCTGGGCCTTATAAAGCCTGTCTGCCACAACCTAAGGCTGAAGAAGATATGAATACCTGGAAGAGTCTGAAACAGATCGGGAAACTTTTTGATATCCAGTAAAAAAAAGACTGTTTCCTCTGGCAAGTGTTCACATGCATTGCATTGTGATGGAAAGACTGATCAACAATAATTGGTTTTTAGCACAAATCACAAAGAACTGGGTACACTCATGGTCACACTGAAAGAGAACACTGAAAGCTGAAACTTCTAACACCACTATGTACCACCTTACAGGTGTTTCATATTCAGCTTTGCTTATGAACTTGGAGAACCTCAAGTACAAGCCAGCAAAAAGGGAAAAATGTGAAAAATTAAAAGAAAAAAAAGGTATAATAGAAAAATGCATCTGTTTTACTATAATCAGCAAAGGACATATTTTAAGGTATTACAAAAGCACTCTAAAGAAGTTTAGATTGAAAAGAGCTCATGGAGAGTCCAGGGTACATAAGACCCTTTATTTTTTTTTTTGTTTATTGAGGGGAGAGGGAGTTAGGTCTCTTTTGTGGGAGGTTGTTTGGGAGGTTGTCTTTGTGGTTCAGTTTGCTTGCTTTCCTTCAGTGTTTTTGGTTTTGTTTAATACGGAAATAAGGAATTCCCTTAAGTTTACACTGGCCTGAGTCATTGCTCTAGTTCCAGTCAAAAATAGTGTCATAGCTTTCTGGTAAGAGGTGCTTGTGACTGCCAGCATCTATCTTACACCTAGATTCTGACAGAGAAATAGGAGGAAGGAGAAAAAGAAATAAGGAGAAGTAAGGAAGAGGACTTGTGGTACCTGGTTTAGAAGGCTGATGCAATGAAACCATCCTATTTTTTATCAGGGAGAGCTTCTGAATTGGATTTGGTGAAGAGGAGTTTTCTTCATGTGATCCAGAACAGGAGACAACAACTATAACAAAATAAAAAGAAGAGGGGATGTGTTTGATGTTTCTATACAAACCATGCTCCCATATTATAAAGCATAAGTACGTTTTTAACAAAGCTCTGATATATTACTCTCACCTTCCTGATGACGTTTCAGAATAACCCTACCACTTCCCAGAAACACAACTACAACAAAATATTTTACTTAATAATGTGTTCTTTACTCTTCTTTACACACTCCCATTTTTACCACTGTATAACCTCTCTAAGGAGACACTGTCTATTCCAGCACTGCCCATGCTGCAGTAACAGTGCATCTACCTGCCTGATTATAATTATGGCACCAATATATACACATTTGTGCATTTTTATTAATATCACATCTTAGAGTCCTGATGTAATCTTTGGTTATGCTGGGGAAAAAGATCAAAATCTCAGAAGATGTAAAAGGCCATAGAAACTATTTTCTACTTCATCAAAGAGAATAGTAAATCCAACATGCTAAGATTACTTGGTTTTAAAAATGGAAGCATATTTCTGAATCAACTTTGTTATTCAACATTGAACAAATTTATCAAAATTGCTATCCATTGTAGTACTTCTGTCAATTAAATATTCAGTACCATCTAATTTGTCTCTAGAACAAGTCACCTGATTTGTCTCCAGAACCAACAACAGCTATTTTATTTATTTAACTTGTGCATATGAAAACACACAAGTCCCAAACTAAGCATACAGTAATTTGTATTTAAGAAAATCCCTGGCCTTTTCTAGAAAACATAAACAAGTTAGCAAAACCAAATATATTTATTTTCAAAAGATGTTCACAGACAGTAAGATGCAAAATGAATTGCTTTCTAACCTCAGCCATTTGGGTTATGAGTTCAGCAATACAAAAATGTTAAATCATGTCAGAGGGGACAGGAATCATATTCACATGAATTGCAGTTGAGACAAGGATGTACAGATGTACCATTGATAACATCCAAGATACTCTCAGCAGAACTAATTTGAACAATAATATTATGAAAACATACATCACTATCTATAAAAAGTAAAACCTCTCAAACTTGAACATATGTTCATTATGTTTCACTCACTATTGCATGCAGTTTTTCAGCAATATCTGGTCTGATTTTAAACTGCTATAACAATTTTCATTTTAGTATATAAGACAACACATCACACAGTGAGTAAAATGCAGTATCCTTCCATCTTTTATTATATTACTAAAGACAGTCATGCAAGGGGTTCCAAGAAAGGGTAATTTTAGAACAGAACAGCATTATGCTGCAGCAGACACATGCTCTACTGTGACAGATTTGGGATCTCCACAGACCAATTGTCAAACATTGGATTTTTTCCTGCCTGCTTCCAAATATGTAGGGACATAAATGTTGGAAAAGTTGATTCTGCACTGCATATAAAGTACTGCCCTGATAAGCAAGGGGTCTTCAATAACAGGATGAAATCCTCAAAAAGAATGGCAGTTATGTGTCCAAAGTTTGGCCAGCCTTATGACAGGGTTGCCTTATGAAAAATCCATGCTAATAATCCATCCTATGTTGCAAACAAATCTTTTTCACTATATTAAAAGAAATTCTGCTATGGAAAGGGCTTTTGACAACTAGAGTCTGCTCCTCCCATCTTATGATCTGTGTCTTTTGAGATGTTGCTCAGTTCTCTATCTCCCGATCTATGCTTAGCACTGCTATAGCTTCAGCATTTACTTCCCCCAGGGCTTTCTGTAAAGTCTGTTCCACCCACTCGTCTCCTCACACACTCCAAGCTGCTTGTATACTTTGGAAATAGCCTGAGTATCATGGGACCCACAAACATAGTACAGTCATAGCAGAAGTTCTGCTAGAAACATTTGTCCTGATAAAACTAAAACTTTAGCAAAATATTTGAAACGAACACCTTTGGGATGGTTCTCTTTTTTCTCATTAACAAACACAAGATCCAGTGGCAGATTACCATGAACAGAGCCCTAAGCTACTTGAAACATGAATTTACTCCCTTAGTGGGGGAAAAAAATCCTCCATTGCCATTGGTAATGTCTGAGACAAATAAGGTACAAAACAACAGTAACATCCTACCCAATTTTGGCAAAAAGCTGCAAGGGTTCATTGTAATGCATGCAACAACCCTATTCACCTACCCTGGGAAGATGCCACTTACCTAACTGGGCATCTGAGAGGAATGAAATGTAGTCATTACAGCTGAGTTCACTGACTGACAAAGCATATTTGAACAGAAGACCCTAGACTCAGACAAGGAATTTGTTTATGTGCACCCACAGATATACATCTGCATTCATTCATTTCCTCACAGCAAAGAATTTCTGGCTTTTGAGAAGAAGAAGACTCACAGTAGCAGCTTAGCAGCTCTCTAGTCCATCCTTCATTCTTACTTTATATCTCAATTATTTCTCTTTCTCACCCATTCAACTTCTTTGATTGAACTAAAAAATTAATGCATATGGTCACTAAAAGAAACCAGCACCTCCAGAGGTGCTTTTGATAATCCTATATCATGCCCTCTCACACATATTTGCATGTAATTTTTGCATTACATGAATTTCAGCATGAAAAAATAAGGACTATCACTTTTCACCTCCATGATTTCTCTATCTTGATCAGAAAAAGTCACTTGTTTAAGTAAAAAGAAACATAAGATGGAGAGGAAGGAGATAAATGATTTTAAAGTAAGTCTATAATTAAGGAACATAAAATTATAAGGAAGAAACAGTGTAACATATTCAATTGTCACAGGAAAACAATAGGATCTTTTAACAGCACAGCACAAATCCATCTCTTTTTCAGTAAAATAAGACACCTTCAGCACTGAGAAAGTACTTCAATTTCTTTCACTATTTTACAGGAAAAAAAGCATTAAGATACCTGCAGGGCTGATTTTTCTCCTGAATACTGATGTTACTTTGCAGAAGAGAATGAAATTACAGAAAATACTTACAGAACTTGTGATGGGGAATCAATTCCAGGTCAGCCAAGACATCTTTCTGACAAAACAGGCATTTTCTTTAGAGCACTTTCTAGTGGTATTCCCTATCTGATATCAAAATAGCAACTCAATATTTCTCACTGATCCTCTGAGAAGACAAGCTAATATATAGACTAACAGATCTGACTGTCAGGAGTCAGACTAAGCAAAAAGAAGACTGTCTACTACTTATCCAAGTATTTTTCAGTGACTCCTAAACCTTCCACTTTCAGCTCAATAAATAATCTCTCTCCTTCATGAGTATTTACAGCTTTAAGTTATTAGCCTTGCACTTTGAAAATGTCATGGTGATCTTCTGCTGCTTGCTATTAAACTCTTTATTCTTTGCTCTTAGTTGGTTCATCCTTAAGTCCCTTGCTTCATCACTCTTGTTCTACTCTGCCCAGACAGACTGCAGGTAATGGTCAAAAGGGGAGCAACACAACAAAATACAGTTTTGCCAAAGCTTACAAGGTGATGCTTCAGGATCTTCCAGAGCCCTCTCCAGTTTTTCAGGGAAAAAGGCAGAAAGGCAGACATTAGTGCACACTAATGTCATGCTATGCAGAATGGCCATTCTGCTCTCTCCTGAGATTTCCCTCAATCTATGCAACAATCTCAGCAGAAATTTTGGCCCAAATGAATTATTTTAGTGGATCGTCTACCATGACATCAAGTCTCTTTGTGACACATTTCCTTCTAGGACAGGTGTTCCCATTCTCCACTGTATTAGTTCCCTTTGAGATACCTATTTCCATTGGTGAGTTGAACGCCACTTTTTTTCCTGCCTTAATCTAAGTTATCAGCAGATCATCAGTACAGTTTTAATGTTGTCTTTTGGCTTACTCCTAAACAGAACATAACCCATAACTTACATTTACAGGAAACTTCTAGGCAGAGTTAATTGACAATGATTCCTGTTTATACTTCTGCTTTAAACCAAAACCTGACCTAGCAATTTGTACCAGGCACTTACTTCGGTACACATGTAGAGTTACCAATTTAAGAATGACTGAAGTTGGAATGTCCTAACTGACTTTGGAGAAACTGGTAAACTCATTTGAAAAACTGACACTGCAACAAGAAGTCTTTTCAAATAAGTCCTTTAGATTGACAAGTAATTATAAACCCTTTTCTAGCTCTTTGATCCTATATAAAATATTCTGATATTTTTACTCAGACTGATGTTAAGGCAGCAATCTTCGTATTACCAAGCAGTCCTACTTTGCAGGAGTAGGGCAGATGTGATCAGGTACAGTCATTCAGCTTATTCCATTTACCCTTTTCAGAATTTACCCATTTACCCTTCGCAGAACTTTCTTCCAGTTCTGCGGAATTTCCTCAGCATTCTGCCACATACTGAAAATTTCAACATGGATGTCTTTCAAAGTTCCTTAACTAGTTCTTTAAAAATTCTTGAAGACAAGCTGGCTTGACCAGTTGTTTTACAAAGTAGGAATTTTAATAACAGTTTTTTCACAACACTTTTTGGTTTTAAAGAAAGCCATGTGAGAGTGAAAAATCAATTGTGTGTTTTATTTTTTTCCTAGAAGACAAATATTTACTGAACGCTTTTTCTTTTTGTCTCTGTGCCTGGTAGGTTTATCTCTGACAAACCTACCACACACGTTTATGACAGATTCATATAATTGCTAAGATATTTTTGCTACTAATGCACTTGGAAAATTTCCTAAGACTACCTGTTTTCTTCTTATTTTCTTTTGCTTTTCATCTATAGCTAAACTTTCAACTTTTCAACTTCCTTTTACTGCAAGCAATGTTGTATTTTTCAAATTTTTTTTATAACAGCATAGCCTCCCTTTCACCTACAGGCTTGTGGCTTTCTAGCTATTTACACAAGCAACTCAATTATTATCTGAATTTTTCTGTCCACAGACTTTCTTTCAACTGAGCTACTGTGACACTGTTTTAAATTCTGAGAGATTTACCTCTTCTGGAACTATGAAGATACAGTACTTTCAGATGTTATTTAGGCACTAAAGTCCATTTATTTGAATATCTCAGCTGAAGTACATATCAGACCTCTTCAGATTGTTATTCTGTTTCAAAGAAAGGTGTATTCAAGCCACAATCACTTCCACTTGTGGAACATCTGAGTTTAGTTCTGAGCTCAATTCTTACCTCAATTCTTTATCTGCTGAGAATGGATCCAGGATATCATCCTAACAGATTATGGGGATTTTCATTCAGACACTGTTATCTACTCATTATCTGCAAATATGCTCACATGCTAGCAGAATGAAACCACCAATATGCCACTTGTGTTGAAGGCTTCACATACACAGACACACACACAAGGAAAAGAAGGTGCTTTATTCCTCCCCTTACACACAACACGCTAGTTATTATTTTATCCAGATCTTTAGCTGGATTTGGCAGTCTATAGCAGTCATCAGCAATCACATTAACATTTATTTTAGGCATTAATTGACCTTCAAGATAATTTTGTTCAATGGGGAAAGAGGCAAGGTCATTTTAGCCATACAACGCTGTTCCCTACTTACTTCTGTCCTTTGTTCCAATCACAGGAGTCTCCCTCCTAGTCTGAGAAATTCCAGCTTATCATTAAGGTTAAGAAGTTAATAATTGCATTCCACTACCACTTGCTTATTAGGCAGCCTCATCACATTGGCAGCAGGCAGCTGAAGAACTCCTCTTTCAGTCCTTGGTGCCTTGTTTATTTTATTCTCAATACCCTGACTCTCTGCTAAACAAGTGTTTTCATTCCTTGCTTTTCTATCATTTCCCTTGGTTGTTAATTTAACACCATGTGAAAACGTCTCGCCTAACAAGTCTGGAAGATTGCTTCCTCTCCAGTGAGCTTGAGGCCAGTCAAACCACACACTCTCTTCTCACTGGATGATACATACATGCATTTCATTGACCCAAGTCTTATACAACTTATCTGACTAGCAGAATACTTACAGACTTTTATTTGGTTGGTTGGTTGGTTGGTTTTTAACTTCCCGTCCTGCTTTATATGCAGAACATGAATGATATCTAGGAACATACCTTGTTCATCCTTTGGCACCATTACAAAATTTCTAAAACTTAGTTACATTCTGCAAAACTAAACCCAGTCATTTATGCTATGGACTATAATTGGTAGCTGTCTGCTTATTTACCTCAGAGAACTTTCTCAGATGTTGCAATCCCATCTGGCATCCTATCCCCAAGAGACAGAATGACACCTCCTTGCCCACCTGCTGACTGCTGACAAGAATCTTCCTTGAAGGGTGGTAAGTGAATCAATCTGAAGAGATTTTCACAACCAGTAACTCTCTAATACCCACTTGGATTGCCAAAGATCTGCAATTTCCATGACATACTGAATGACTAGACATTTACGGTTGTACAAAATTCCTACAGCCTTCTCTCCTGCTGCTCACAGCATGCCTGCTTCCTGACTGCTCCTAGTTACACAAAATGCTGCTTTGTCTCACATTTCCTCACTTTCTTTATTCGGTCACTCAGTGGCCAGTTCCTTCCCTGGATAGTGATGTTTCCTGAATCATTTTGTGCAACCACTCTTTATTCTCTCCAATACTTTGTAGAGTGCATCCTCATTCTTTCACACATCAAATACTTGTTTCTAATAAAATCACTGCGCCTCACTTCAAAAAGGAAAACTCATGAAGTTCTGGCACTAAGCACAGTACATTGCAGGTTTCCACCCTTGTGCTACAGCTGCTAGACAGAACTCACACAGAAAAATCTTTGCCCGTGCCATCTATATTTTTCTCACAAACCTCACCTATTGAATAGGATGCAAGACAAAATTCTCAGGTCCCCCTCTCGATACTACTACCCTAACTTGGCATATTGCCTTTGAACAGCAACTTGCTAATAATGATTTCTTATTCTGTTTGCAGTGTACATCTATACCTATTGAAATAGATCTGAATTACTATTTTAATTACAATTGAGAAATAGGATGCCAAAAAGCACTTCTTAAAATCCAAAAATATGCCATCTACTTCATCCCACTAGTTGTGTAGTGTACACGTGCACATCCTCATGGGTGCACATATCCACAAATCCATGGGTGCTCATGTTGCCACATCAACTTGGAAAGATTTTCTATAGCAGAGCTGCGCAACACTCACATAACTGTTTTTATAATACTAACTGCTCATTAGTCACAGGTAACAAGGGCTGGAGTTTGCATTGTGTCTCACCTCTCTTTAGACTCCCCAGAATCAATCATATGCTGCACAACAGCCCAAAGGCTTTCCAAGACCTTTGAGATGCAGTGTTTGGAAGAACTCCATTCTGCTCCAATTTTTATTTTCTCTTTTCTGTTCAGGCTGGGGTGAGTGCTAGAAGAGGCACTCACTGCACTTCTACTACCTGTGTACAGATGTGATCCTGACAGCTAACACAGGTTGTATCAATCTTGGTTCTGAATAAAAGCAATTTGTCCAAATGACTGACAGCTTCACTGGCAATCAATTTTGTTCTTCTTGGTAGAATTCCATTGGCCTGACTACAGCCTTGCACCTGAAAGTTGGACATTGCTGGGCACACCTGTATCAGAGACAGCAGAATTCCACATCCTGAACTCTTAATCTGGTACTTTTCCCTCCCTTCCTCCTCCATTCACATTAATGGGGAAAGACGAATTTAAAATAATTTAAGAGAGACATAATTGTGTTTTCCCCATGAGGAATATGGATCTTCTTGTGTTCCTGAAATCTAGCCAAAAACAGAGGTGGGAAAAAGAAGGAAAAAAACCAATTAATCAAAAGTGTTAAATGAACCAAAACATGAAACTCTTTAATTCTTCAAGAACTTTTCTTTCCTTTTCAAATCCCAAAATACTTTTTCATTTTTCTGCAATAAAAACACCGCTCATTCTTCAGGAAAATTTTCCTTTCTCACTGGCTAAATGTTTTAGATTAACCTTTCAGTATTTTCAGTCTTGTTCACATCAGGCCATACTGTCTATTGCCAAAATCAGAAGGACAGCAAGCTGGAGAGAGAGGAAGGACACAAGCCTTTCAATCTGGCTTTGTCATTTGAGAAAAGAGATATGAAATTGCACCCTAAGACACCTGTTTTACAGCAAATTGCCAAAGAGCCATCATCCCAGAGGGAACATAACTTGGATGACTGAAATATATTATATGTATAACTGTGAGATTAATAAAATCTAGAGGAATGTGTCCAATTCTTAATAGACAATTTCAAGCAGCTACAAAGAACCAAGAACACATGATGGAAATAGATTTTGCTTTCCAAGGGAACAGCACTTCAAAACTGCTGTGCTCTTGCACATAAGAGTAGAGGAAGAAATATAATTGGTTTATTCCTTTAGAACAGCACTCTCAGGATTTTTAAATTGCAGCTCAAAAGGAGATATGTGAGAATTCACACATGCAGGTGTGACAGGCAGAGTCACAAGGGAAGGTGAAGGAAGATATGAAGCCTGTGGATGCAGAGACAAAAGCAGAGGGGCTGGGATCCCTCAAGAGATTACCTGAAGCCTCACTCTCTGCTGGTGACAGTAAAACACTGAGTGACCATTTTCTCATGGCATGGTTTTGTATGGAAATGTCAGTTCTATTACTTAATAGGAAATACTAATATCTTCCAAACGTGGAAACCATTATATCATTTTGTTAAGGTTGAAGCATGTAATTTTCACTCTCTAATCTGCTCTGAGTTCAGAGTTTTTAACATAAATGCAGTAAAATGATGCAATACCTCGATGAAGGAAAATAATATTCTTAAGACAGACTGTTTGCCATACTGAATGACTAATTTTGATTAAGCCAAAGCATGAATTTGGAACAACTTATTTTGTGAAAAATTTTAAGATTTTGAGTCTTCATCATGATTAGAAATGAAAAAATATTTCAAAAATCAGTTTCCCATGAGACAGAATATCCAGTTTTCAACAAACTCATATGCTAAGATGCAAAAAAATTTCTGCAAGTTGCCCAGAGCAGCCAACAAAATTAGGTGATAGAGAAATGGGTTAATTTCTAGACAGCTGATGCTCATCTGCCAGCTTCAGGATATCTCTGCATTGTGTAGCCTGTGGCAGGAGCTTTGTGTCCCCACCCTTCAGCTTCCATGTAACAGCAGTGCAACCTTTCACAGAAAGAGTGGAAGTGTGTGCCAGCAAGAAAGTGAAAGAAACAGAATTTTCAGATCCAGGTTTTGATTTAATTATTACAATGAATATGAAATTGATCCTGTAGGATTCAATTTAGTAAAAAGAAAATTATTTTAAATTATTTGATTTCACACTACACAAGTGGTGAGGACAAAAGTGACTTTAGGCTGTCCTTGAGTTCCATTGATCTTCGAGGTTACTTAATGTGCCTTTCCATCCTTGTTTTACTAGTAAGAGCCTTAGGAATGCTCTACATGCATGCACTGCTTTAAGAATCCCTCAGGGGCTGCTTTGCTCCAGAGGCTATCCAAGAACAAAGGCACATTTCCTGAACTTCTTTTTCTTTGATCTAGTTTTGACACAAGGATGACTGTCAACAGCTCTTCATCATCTAAGGATTCCCCTTTGAGTACTTAAACCTTGCACAGCAGTGCAAGACAGCTACAAGGATGCCCATACATCATTAAAAGCAGATTTTTAAGATACGCTCCTTTGTCTGGTAACTCTTCCCAGACAGGAAGAAAGGCTCTCGAGGCACAGCATTTTCTAGCAGACACTACTCAGGAGCAGAGTTCCCATTCCCACCCTGCTATTAATGCTCTGAGCCACTGTGTGCAATAGCACAAATGATGGGATCAACCTCTTGGGAAAGGTGCTTTTAGCAAAACAAAGGAAAAGTGGGATGCAAAGACTTGGTTAATGTTGTCTTATCAGTTCACCTGGACAAGGAAGAACTATCACAGCCAACACTAAGTTCCTTCTCCAGGTCTTTTGGTTATTAAATCCAACAAGCTTTTCTCCAACATTCAACATCTGATGCATCTGTTTAAAGATTATTGAGGGATCAGAAACTAATCCATACATAGCAGATCAGTCCATCCTTTTGCCACTTCATATCAGAAGCAATATCATCTCCTAGTTTTATTAAAACCTACTAAAATCCATTCACTGGATACCAGTAAATTCTGTAACACTGGGAGGGTGCTGGTAACAGAAGAGAAATGCCTAAAAACCTGCATGCTCCTGGATGGTTCCCGTGTTAATTCTCAAAGCCCCAGACACAAACTGCATGCCAAGTGCTTTTCAAAGGTTTTGCCTTGAAGAAGTCATACACAGTTGTGCACTGTACCTTCACAAAAATGTGAGGTCATGGTGCACAAAACTTGTGCAAAGTCATTTGCACAAATCTGCCCAGCAGCGAAACAAGAAAAATAATTCACCACAACTGTTTTTAACAATAAGAACACACTCAGACATTAAATTAAATAAAGGATATATAAACCAACCAGCTCAATATATACAGTTGTTTCCAAAATGTGGCAGTGACAAATGCAGCCCCTTCAGGAAAGCATCAGATGACATGTTTTAAGATGAAAAACGTCATGTTTAAGGAGAAAAAAAGGTCAGACTAATACACATAATGCTATTAATAAACACTAAGTATGCATTTCATTTGACTTTACCAATTTTTAAGAACTTGTTTGGTAGCTTCCTGCTATTGGTCATACTGTATCTTTTCTTCTAAATTACAAAATCCTCCTAACAGAATCAGTAGTAATCATATAACACTTAACTTCCTCTAGCTCCTTTTCTTTCAACACCCTCAGTAATGACTGACTGTTTTATTAAAAAGACTAGGTTATCGTTGCCTTTACCTATTATTATTAAAATATCTCTCCTCTCAGCTTCTCTTAATGAGAAACAAAGAGGACACAAGAAGAAAGAGTTATATCACCCCTACAGAAAAAGATTGAAAGAGCCTGCTAGTTAGTTGCTTCTACTCATCTGTATTTAATTACTTCAGAGGCTGCCCTAGAGATGATGTTCATCTCAATCAAAGGAGGAGCAAGGGATTAGAAATGGTCTAAATAAACCTAGCAAAAGTATAACTAATAGGTATTGCAATTCATCATTAAAGAAATAAATAAATAAAATCCAAGAAACCATTCCCTCCACAAAAGCAACTTTAAAACAAACAAACAAAAAAAACCACCCAAAAAAACCAACCCATCCACCCACATACAACAGGAGCAGAGTGGTTAATAAATGGGGAGGAGATGCAGAGGTACCAGATATTTGGGTTTCTTCCTAGGAGACCATGCAAAATGCTGTTAAACTATCAATTCAATAAAAACACTTACATGGCTACGTCTAACATTGTGTTGGTACATGAAGAGCTTCTGTAAAGAAGGCAAAAATTCTTGCAACTGGAAAAGCTCCCAGCTACTGTCCTCCTGACAGTACTGAAATATAGTATGGTATCACAAGCACAATGCATGATTTAAAGTACTGATCTTAGTATGAAAGTGTAAGAATGAGGCTCAGAACTCTTATTATAACATAGCACAAATACTCTTGGTGAAAAAAATCATCCAAAGGAGGAGTCAGCAGTAGGTACAGACCATAGAGAGTAGAATAAGAGAGATGCTAGAACCATGACATTCCTGGTTGCCTTTGGTCTGATTGTGGTAGAGATCCATTCAGAAATGGTACCTATTTATTACCAAGCTACTCCTATTAATGTTTTTTCTGTAGCAAAGTTTCACATTAGTGACAGAGCAAACCACCGTAAACTGCATTTTGATTACTAAAGTTATGGCTTCAGTCTCATTTTGGTTAAATAATTTGAACAAGAATTTCAAATGTACCAAGGGTAGTTGAACAAGTAGCAACTATTTTGACATGACAATTGTTTCAACATATCATTCATCACTTATCAATTCAGACTCACAAAAGAAAGGAGAATGCAATTGTTACTGCCTATGCTTGATGTCTTTACACTTGAAGAAAAATGAACTGGGAGGTAACTAAAACATTAAAATACTGGGAAACCAGAACAGCAAGACTTGACAAAGAATATCACTCAGTTCCCCAGCTAGCAGAAGTGAGTATCAGAATTTTCAAGACACAGTTAATAGCAAACTTTAAAGGGTAGCAACTGGACAATTCAGGTTAAAAGCAAGTGTCCAGGATTCTTAGATTGTTCAGCACCAGAAAAGCCAAAGTAAACTCAAGGACAAAACAGGTTTACTTTTCTTGTAGCATCTAGAATGCTAAATACACTGTGATACTTGGTGATCTAGATGGTCAGCCAGAAGTTGCCAACAAAAACAATTGTCAGCCCAAGATATAGCCCCCAACTGAGCTGGAAGAGGTCAGGGGACAAGAAATTATGTGAAACCAAAGACTAAATAAGTTGTTGGTGCAAACAGTGAATAAGGCAGACTCTCACACTGCTTTGCCAGATCACTTTCCCAGCCTTCCTGTATTCTACAAAGTGCTGGTGTGTTAGTTTATGAGTGAGATGTTTAATTTGTATTGTTTGAAAAAAAAAGAAAATTAGCAATAGTCAGCAGGATTAGTTAGTCATCTCTTTCATCTAAAGGCTTGCTACCTAGCACCAGGATAAAAAATGGCCTTTCATCAGCTCTTTCATGAAATTTCTCCTTTATCTCAGCTAGATTCATTGGCAAGCTTCTTACTCTTTCTCGCAACAGGATCAATGAGAGTTTGGACAGAATACCTGACTTCAAAATGTTTCACAAAGGTACAGCTGCAATGTTAGCCTTTTTTTGTCAATATGGAGAAGCATACCAGAAAGGTATGCTTAGATATCAAATATATAGATATCTTAGATAACAAATAAAGAATATAGGACATTAAAGGTCAGGGAAAGTAAAAGATTTGGGTAACGAGAAACTTGTTATCCAAACACATGTGTTTCTATAACCGGGACAGGAATGTGAAAAGCAACCAGCGTTACTGTTTTATTTACTTTTTCCCTTTTTCCTCTTTGGTCACCCTCGTGTGAAAATCACTCTGGGCTCTATGACTTCAAAGGATAATATCTTGTACACAAGGAAAGATACCTTCACCATTTGACTTGTAATTTAATATTATGATAATGTTTTCTTTTAATGAAAGAGCAGAGGTTGTTTATTTGGAAGTTGGCTGCTGGCCACCTCTTTTTAAGCTATATGAGACTGATTTCTTAGCGCTGTATGAAACATCTGTTATGAAATTCAGGCAGGGAAGAGAAAACCTTAAGACCTGAAGAACTGGGTCCCATTCTCAGCTCTTCCATTGGTTATCAACAGTCGAGGCATGGGCAGAATCTGTGTTCAGTAATACATTCCACATAGATAACACAGATCAATAGAATTAGGTTCTATCTAATGTAGAGGAAGCCAAATTCCCAGCTCACACCTCAAATTCTCAGGTAAGAGACAATGAAGAAATAGCACTGCAAATAGAGGCATGGAGAGAGGAGGAATAAACACATGTGAGAAAAGAGGCATACAGAACTGAGTGACATTCAAATATGAAAATTTTTTGCTTGTTTGCCTTTTGGGGATTTTTATTTTTGTTGTTGTTGTGTTTGTTTGTTTGTGGTTGTTTCATTTTGATTTTAAGAACCTGGAGAAATAAGCTATCAACCTTAGGTAATGCGATTTGTTTTAAGAATACATTACTGGAGTCCCAAAGTGAATAGCCTTCAGCTGTCAAAAGCTGTGCTGTCAATTGCTGTTTTACCAAGCAGAAGATATGGTACCTGCTGGAAATTACAGAACATAACAGGAGTGTTACTGGTAAAGTACACTTAACAAAACTGTCTGCTATATGGTAGCAAAGCTACATTCTCATTCACAAACAGCCACTCAGTAAGTTCTAATTTTCAGGAAGCCAAAGGCTGTAGCCCTCTAGACTTCAGGGAACCATGTAAAGGAGTACAAGACCTCTACCTTTTTAGAGGCATTTTACCATACAATACTGACTTCCTCAGAAAACATTTCTCAGCAGCCCACCCACCACTCTTTATTAAACTCACTGATATGGGGAAAATATAACACCCCATAATTATGGTGGGTTTCCACACAAGAAGCCAGTATCTGAGTACCTGTTGTTACTTACAGTTCACACATTGCTATGGCCTTTACCTAGAGGTATCACTGAGCACACATGTAAATATGCATCTGTGTGTGTCTGTATATACCAGTGACTGAGATTCTATCACTTCTGCTTTTTGCAAGAGAGAAAATAATGAAAACATGTAGTTAGGCATAGGCTAATTTTATTGATGGGATCAATTTTCTCTAACCTATCTTAATGGGTTTTGTATTCAACACACAAACCAAGACTGAATAAAGGTTCTTCTGCCATTTCCTGTAATATGGCTATTTAACATTGGGAAGGAAAGAGGCAGATCAGTGAACATCCAATTGAACTCACAGCCCATATGATGGGGATCAGCAAAAAAAAGCACATCTTGCTTTTTCATTGTATTATGCCATTAGCAGAGACATTCATGGAAAATATTGTTATTTGAATTAGATGCTAAGCCTGCTCTTTCTTTAGAACTCAGTCTAATAACTGAGTTACAGAGGAGCAAAGAAGGATGACCCTAATTTCTTTATTATCTTAAAAATCAGGACAGCAGGCATGCTGCACAGTTAGTACTTCATTTCCTTGCTGGTAGGACTGGTATATAGGACAATTTGCTTGGAAAGTTTTAAACCAGCATTTTAGAAATTAAGCGAAGTAATTTCCTTTCAGTATATTCCATTAAACAGGAAGAATCTTATCATGTATGATAGATCTTATTTAAGCTGTCCAAAATTGACTTCAGATGTTTAGGAAAACCAAGCTAGTGAAAAAAACCTCATACTATTACTTTGTGTTACTCCCACAAGCAGAGCACGTGCTCAGTTACAGTTTGAAACTCCTGCAGTACTACAGCAGTCTTTGTGATACAGCTCAAATCAAATCAAATAGTGATTTCATAAGGTGACTATCTTTTTCAGGTGGAATGCTGCAATTGGCACACAAAAATGAAATCAGATTTAATCCTTGGCTCTGACACTTGGCCTGGGCCAGAAAACCCATAAGACAGCTCTGCTCCATTGTCTCAGATCTGAGAGTTCAACATCTCAGCCAGAGTTTGCTGCCTTTTTTTTTTTGCATTTCCAGTCCAGCACTCCTGGCATAGGCTGAATGTTTCATGGTCCTTGCTCATCTAAATTCCCATTATAGGGCTGTCTGGATCTGTGGTACTCAGTAACCCATGGGACTCAGTGGGTCCCGTAGTCCTCTGGTTTTTGCAGCAGGCTTGGCTGCTCAAGTAAATCTGTGGTCAGTAAGTCACACACTTGAGGATTCCTGGCCTTGGCAGGCTATACCACCATTATGTAAGTCCACACAGTTTGGCATGAGCACCAAACCAGACAAAGAGCCATGAATAAATCTGGCTCTAAGGTTCCTTTAGTATTAGTGACACAGCAACACTTTTCAATGTTCTGCATATTCTCAAGCAATAGACAGCTGAAGTATCCTCCTAGATATATAACATATTGTCACTACCTGCAGATCCAACCATTCTCTGTAGAAGTTTTTCATCTCTCTGCTGAAATCCAGTCTCAATTCCCACCCATGGATGACATTTTTGTAGCTTCCTCTCTATTCTGGCTCCTTAGCACACTGTATTCACTCACAATCATTTCAGGATTAATTTACTTTCACTGAAGAAGCCTGTTAAATATAAAAGCTTTTGACCTCCAACCAGGTCTCCAAATAAGTGAATTTGATGATTCATTTGGAGCATCATTATGATATTTCAGTGTAGCTAAATACTGGGATTTCAGATGCTATTTTCTTTAGCTAATTATATTTCTGCTAACTCAGTTCACAGTACAGTAAGGACTGGGGTTTATGCATACAAACTGACACATTTAAGAAATTTACTGAAACGAGTGACTGACAGTTTGTGGATAATTACCTGCTATTAGTTAATTTTGGATTTTATAATGAGCAAACTGCAACTTACAGGGTATTACTTCCCTGCTGCTTGAAATATTGTGCAATATGTGGGAACAAAGGATTTAATTTAAAGAGAGCCATATCTTTCAAACACCAGAACAAAATTACATTTTTTCCCTGAAGGTTTCTAGGCTTTAAAGAACAAATAATATACAAAACATAGATCTATGCACTCCACAGAGGTTTCCTCTCTAAAAATTAGCAAGCAAATATTAAGAACAAATCAAGATATCACGAGGCCAAAACTAGTTTAAATTCTCTAAATTAAAATCTGACTATAGCCAGGTCTAGGTCACAAAGAATTTGGATCAATAAATCAAATAGGTTAATGGTGGTGTCTTATATAATCAAATTCTGAAATCACCAAATGAATGCATCAGCTAATCAAATCAAATCACAAAGTTAACTCACACAGAATTGCTTTTCATCAATCCTCTACCAGGAGATTGAAAGTGATAGCTGTTTTCCTTTGATCTGAAGCTTCATCTTGATTCTGTTCTAGCATAGTGGTCTTGGTGGAGCTGCTGCAGAACATGACATTCCAGAACAAATTTAAAGCTTTAAACAAGTTTCAAGAGAGAGCAGCAAGCTTCTCTCTTATATCACATTGTTGTTACACAAACGCTTACTCCGCTAGTCTTACTTCTGATGTTGTATACAAAACCATGAACATTTAATGGAAGTCCTTATTGAAACAGGCTCTTAGCTCACTGTACTGGCTCTGAATAACAATTCTTCACATCCTTACTGGTTTCCAGAAGTCCTATCCAGTTCTCATTTGCATGCAGGGAACCATTAACAGCATGGTTTCCCAGCACTTCAACCTCACAGTCCACATATTTCTGTAGGGTAATGAACAAGGAAGTTTCTATCCTTCAAGGTTAAAGACAGAGAGAGAATGAGACTGAAGTTTGGGGGATTTAATTTGCCATCTTGAAACCTTTGATGCAGAGGGCTGCAGTTACTGGTACCAAACAATGCAAGAGCTTGTGATGAAAAGAAAAACTAGAAGTAAAATGAGATTACTCTTCTCTAAATGGAGAGGTGTCCAAATCATATGGTCTGTCTAGAGGCTCCCTGTATACACACTGAGCAGAGAACGTTACCTCTAAAAAAGCAGTTCATTGCATGTCTGCTAGCCGTGGGTTAGTGACAGAACTGAAACCTCTCTGGACAGGCTAGGTGGGGTGAATCTCAGTGTTTCAGGACTGAACTATTACACTGATATAGCCAAGGACAAGTATCTTTACTTCCCAGTTATCAAATGTGAACTGGAGATATTTTTCTGCTGATACAAGTGGTGAATCATGAAAAAGAGCCCCTCTTCTAAATAAGCATACTTTTTCTTTAAAGAATACAAATGAGCAAAAAATATCAGGACTGCGATGGACTTCCACTTGCTCAGGGATTTAGGAACTTTGTTATATCAGATCCAGGGACAGCTAAGCGACTTCTGCATTCTAGAAATAGCTGGAGTGGTCTAATTCTCTTGTAAGACGCCTGGTTTTGGCTACCTTAGCTGGAGTTCTAAAACACATCTAAAACCAACAAAACCACAGTACTTTGGCACTTGCCTTTCAAAGTTTGGCCTGTCTCTCCACAGAGAACCCCAATGACACTTTCAAAAGAGCCCACAGTCCTATGAATGTGACAAAAGCATTATTGAGGTGGGGTGAACAGAAGACAATGTTGAGGATGATTCTTTTCTTCTTTCTTTGGAGTAACAGTTGGACAGTACCGACAGTATGAGCTTGATTTAAAAGGATCCCAGAATGTTCATAGCTGTAACTCACAGCTATACTTTTGCTTTCCATTCCTCACCTAAATTCACACAGTCTACCAGCAGCTCTGAAAATAAATAAAACAACCTTCCCAAATACTCATATGCATGTTCACACAGCTCTCATCCACCATCCTATCTCTGTGCCTGAGAAAATGAGGGAATTAGAGAAAGTCTCATCTGAATTAAGAGAGAATAAATTTTGCTCTCGACTCTTTCAGTATGTCATTTAATTTATGTAAATTAAAGTTTACCCAGATGCATTTGGATAGGAACTATTCCAATTCAGTTGCAAATAAACTGGAATAACAGCTAATAAAAGGAAATCTTTCCTGTTTATTTCAAGAAGACTAACACCCACCATGGCTAAGACTGCTAAGAATTTAATGTAGCTTCCTGAATTGGCTTAATATTTCTTAACCTTGATATTTACTTGTAACATCAATGGAACTGACAGATGAAATTTAGAAATTTCTGTCTTTTCCTCAGTAATAAGTTGTGTGCTGAAGGTAAGATATAAGATTTCTGATTTCATCCTATATTATGCTTTCACATAATCATTTGTATACTGTCATTAAATATTCAGAAACTTTATACTGTTATGTGCAGTACATTTTTATGCTTGGAGGTATGGCCACTTGCATAAAATACTCTCTTAAATGCCTATATTAGATCATTCTGTATTTGTTATGCTGCCATTTTCTCCAGAAATGGGTACTGCTGGAATAGCCTTCTTTACAAGTCTTGTATTTAAACTTGTTGCCATCATGCAGATACAGATTTATCTTGGGAGGGAGAGGCAGGCCTAAGGGTTGGGAAGGACAGCATGGGGCACTCCTCATTACATGATGCTCCTGGAACTAGACATCAGTGTAATCAAACCCAAACTTCAAATTCATGTTGACCCTTCCATTATGTAATAGCTTGTCTGTTTTCAAGCATGCTTCTAAGACAACCTATGATCTGCATTCCCAGCAAGTACTTTTGCAACATTGTTTTCCGAAATGTGATGCTGTTACAGTATCTGCAACACAGGCTTTGAGTGTTAAGTGATTTCTACCCATAGACAAACACATATCACTTAGTCTCTAAAGTTTTCTTTCCTCAGTCTGGTCACAATTCTATTTTGCTCTTGTCAATGTTTAAAGAGTCTGTCCTCATGAAGAAGTCAGGAGTTAATATCGTACGTTCCATTCAATGCTTTCCATTAATTCCAAAATGCCCCAATTCCACACGTTTCGTGAAAAATAATAAAAACCTTGCTTAATTTATTCTTTTGTCAGGCACATCAAAACCCTGTTGTGCTATCAGAATTTCTTTGCTATATAGTTTCAATTATGGTAACATAAAAATGAATATGCTTAGATGCTAACACATTCTGCATTGCTGTCTCCTCCATTTAAGTTCTTTCTGCTAATTCACTTGCTTTCATATAAATTGTCTGGTTTGGCAATATTTCTCTCACAAAGTATAGCAGATGCCCAGATGACCATTCCTGGTCACTTTTAAGCTTTTTTGGTGTCATGTTGCAGCACAGAATTCAACGTTCACCCCCTCCCCATCAGTCAAGAATTAACATTCATTTCTGTGTTGCACAGCTTGTAGTGATCAGACTCCTGGTGTTTTGATGCAGCTTAGTGACTGACACAATTCCAATATTTATTTGATCACATCTATAACAGCTGTAAGTGCTGTCAAATCTACCAACATTTTTTCTTAACCCCTTACCCTTTTTTTTGCTGATGTATGCACAAAGTTTCCTTGACTGATTTTAAGAAGTCATGGTTGATGCTTTTATTCTCATATGACAGTGATATATATCAGATAACCACAAGGATATAGATGGGCAATAAAATAACCACAGTACAGAAATAAAAGAAGAGAATACATGTTCTCTAATACAGACAAGAAAGACAATCTGAGGTCATTGAACAAGGTTAGAAGTATCAAATTAACAGATCTCCAGTGAACCAGCAACTGGTGTATCTGTCTCTGTAATTAGCTCCTGGGTACACACCTTTCCAGAACCCTTGAGATTTAAGGGAAGCTGCTGTGAGATTAAAAACCTGAATAGGAAGGAAAGGCTCTGTTAGAGAAAAGATGAATCAGTGACACACGATATAACCTCACTGGTGTCTCATATCTGGGAGATTTGAATGCACTTGGCTTAATATTAGGTAGCACAGAGCACAAGAGGGAGTAAAGACACGGATAGAAATCAGTTTCTAAAGACTAAATAGAAATCAGAAAATTCTCAATAATGATGCTGAAAAGGCAAATTGTTCCATTAACAGAAGATTCTGTATTTATGAGGGAAGAAAAACCCCAAATGCCATATAAGAATGTAAGAGCACTACCTCCTCAGGCATAAATAGTTTAAAAATCCAGAGCTTGAACTCAAAAGTTCTTAACAAACTGGCTGGTGGTGCCTCTGCCATAACACCCATTTTAGAAAGTCTCAAAATGCTGAAACTATCTCAGTATGCAAAGAAAGGGAGCATTTGCTTGACATTTCAAAAAGGGTAAAAGGGGAGCCAAATGATATGCTGGATCCTGATCACAGTCTTTAAGAAAATAATGGGAATATTGTATTATGTTTGACTAATTAACAATAGAAATACAGATAAAAACACAATGCTTCATGGAATAAAAATTTGTTTTAAACCCACCTTAATCTTTGGAGACTATAATGGCATTGTCCACATGAACATTTCCTACAGATCCTAAGCTCTGCAGTCTTCCCATACCCTACAGTTGCAACAAACCCCCCCCCAGTTTAAAATCATACCTGCAGCTGGTTATTTTCATGACAGGGACATACTCCACCAGCTTTCCAAAACATGGCAAAAAAAATTACTTCTGAGATCTTTTGGGCTAAATCTGTGTGAAAATACATTAGTATTTATTAGTTCACTTGTTGGTATTGCATTATGATCCACCGTTTGGTACAGACACTAAAGAGCATGGTCTCTCTAGGTCTCCAGAGAATAGACCAGGAAGTGTTAAGGCAGCAAGCCTTCCACAGGGACATTCAGATGCATTGCATGTAATAGAAACAGATAATAAACTGATGTCCTTTGACAGGGACCTTCTAGCTCTGTTCGTGGACAGAGGGTTTCAGAAACACACAAACTTCACATTTTCTGTTTCCTGTCTTTTAAAGAGAGTTCTTTGTCGTCACATTTGAAACAATTTGATCTGACCACTGACATTTATGTATTCTTGTTTACAGTCTGGGCCAGCCATAGGTTATTAATTAGTGTGCAATTGACTCTAATACCAGGGAAATGCAGTTCATATAAACTTACAAACAACTAATTTCCTTCTTGTGTCCAACATATTTTTCTCAGTAACTTGCTTCATCCTACTTTTCCCTTACAACACAAGTATTTCAACTTGTAGCTTAACTTTCCAATTAACATATCAGATTTATGCAGGTGTATAAGAACTTGTAGTCTTGTGGTTTTCCTTTGTCAGAAAGCACCGTATTTCTCAAATTATATTTTTATATGAGACTGTGAATACAGGATTTTTTTGCTAAGCTTCATCTAGCAGTATGCCCACAACCAGGACCCTGGCAGCAGCTATATGGAGCAGCACGGAAGATTCCATCCGCTACAATTTCTCTGCAATACTGCCAGGAAAATATGGAAGTACTGCCACAAGCCTCCTCTCAGTATTTGCCAAATTCCTTTCCAGAGGGAGAGATTCCAATTGCTCCACGCCAAAATTTAGTTTCCATAGGCATAAGTTGTTAAAAGGTGGGATGCACAACAATACTGGAAAGAGATTAAACTATGTATTACCATAAATTGTCCAGCAAATGTACAAGAGTGGGATTTATGACTTCAGGCACCTAGTACTTGGGTGTTAACTCTAACCTAGTTAACAGAGAAGACCAGTTAAAACTACTCACTTCTGAATGGCTCAAGTTAGACCAAAGGAACTCTATTGTCAGTGCCGGGCAGTGAATCAATTTGTCACGCATTCACTGTGTACCTCTTAACATGTGTAAAGAACCTCTGACATGACAGTAAAAGACTGCTGTCTGAAACAGCCCTTTGGTGGCTAAACTAGGTTGCAGAAAAGTACAAGAGACTAAAAACTGAATCTTCTGTCAACATCCCTTGCATTCTTCACGATCAAGACTCTGGGTTAAATTCCCCAGCACATTACCAACACTCTGCTACCTGAGGTTTCTTCGGTTAGTGCTCAGACTGCCATCTGTAAGAAGAGGGCAGAAGAACTTTTAATCCTGCTCATTCTTTGATGTCTCCTCTAAGTCCTTCAGGATCACATCCTATTCTTTTACTTCTTGCCTTCTCCTCCCCCACAAAAAAATAGTCAGGACATGGAAAAGGGAGAGGATGTTTATATTATCGTGTGAAGAACTTTGCATCAACTAGTAACTTTGAAGAATAATCCTGAAGATAAAAGATATAGATGAAGGGCCAGACCCTGTCCAGGAGTCACATGGCATAAAAAGAATGGTTTACAAGGAAATGGATCTCTAGGGAGTAATTCGATGTTAAAAAAAGATTTCTACATGCAGCCCAGGGAAATGCAGAGTTTTATCAGCACTGGCACAGCCCCCAGCAAAGGAATTAGCAAATGTGGAAGAAAAAGAGCACACATAATGTCCACTCAAGTGTGACTAGGCTAACTGCAGTGAAAAGTGTTTCCACTTAATCTGCACTGACCCCTAACCACCTAATGCCCAGGACATTCCTGCTTATTGAATGGAGATAAATGGACAAAAATCATGTCAAGGATAAGACAAACCAGGATCATGAAACCCAGTCATGACAATTAACAAAGAGACATAAAGAAGTAAATGTTAAGCACCTGTGCATAAGCTGAAAATCAGATTAAAAACTCCCAACATCAGATGTCTATTGATTTCTGAAGGAATACCGGAAGGTAGGTTATGACTAAATGAAAATATGGGAGTTTGAGAAGGCAGATGTAAAGATACCATGAAAGTAGATGGAGAGGAGCTGTTTGAAGTTAATAAGAATTACTAGTTACCCAATTTTATTTGTACCTAAAAACTTGTATTTAATTAGAGACGCAAAGGAAACAATATAAGACATGCAAATAATAGAACTGTCAAACAGGAAGGACAGTTCACAATCTTTTTAAATCTCAACCAAACACTTGGCAAAGTAAGAATAGGTATTTTTTACTTCCAATCACAGAAATTATCTTAGCACCATGGCCTGCTACTTCAGCCGCTCTTCAGAAGTGGGTAGATTTACATTAATTCATTAATTTGGAGGAATATTTTGTACAGTCTAGCACAACTGACAAAAAAAGCACCATAGATGAATTACAGACCATGTCACATTAGTCCTAAATGCAGATGTGACTGTAAGGGAGAATTAAAGAAAGATACTTGAAAGGCAACAGATAACTAAAAACACCAGAAAGCAATGACCGTAAGGCAAAAAGAGATATGAGGATGAGGATGAGGTACTAGTTGGTAGTTTTGTATCATAACAATATACACTTTCAGAAGTGGAGAGCAGAAATCAGTGCACCCAAAGTATTTAGACATGGTCATGGTGTGCTACAGCCCAGAGGGAAAAAAGATGGGCTGAGCAGAGTGTAAAAAAGGGAAGTGCCAGGGCACACAGTCTGCCTGAGGCCATGCTGCCATGGCCTTGGACATAAGTGCACTGAATGCAGAGAAGTGGGTCTCTGCACAGCTACCAAAAGCAGAGGCAAGGGGCAGCGATTACAGGAGCACCAGGTCACAAAGGAACCTCAAACTCAGCAGCACAGACAAAGCTGAAGACAATGACAGTGCTGGGGCAGGCAGGCACCAGCTCCAGTCTGAGGAGGTCAAAAATTAAGAAGGTACAGGAAAGTTCTCAGAGGGAAGAGTATCTCAAGGAAGGACATCAGAGACCAAGAATGCCCTCCTCAACTGCAAGAGAACAAAGAGTAGGAAACTGGTTGAGACGTCCTTTGTCAATGAGAGGCCTGACAGGCCACAGTGGCATGGCTAGAAACCACTTTCTGGGGTATAGTATATATGAGGCTGGTGAAACCTCTGCTGGAAAGAAAAGCTGTGAACTAGTACGCACCTTGAGAAGAAAAGGTAAGACTTGGAGTAGTCATCAGGAAAGCAATCTGTGCAGACAGGGCTAGGATGCTAACTTGAATCTCAGCACCAATATAAACAGTCTTCTTAACAGTGAGACCATTTAATAAGCATGGAGACCTGGTGGTATGCTGAACATCAAAAAGAGTGATGGTTTAATTGTTCACTGCCTCAGAGTAGCATGAGAGCCAAGCCTTCTGAGGAAGGTGATTTTGGGCAGTCTCCTGAGATCTTTACGGTTCTCTAATGGAAAGGATTAGGACTAAGCTCATTCACACCATTCAAAGCATTTACCATCTGAAAGGTGAATCTCCAGTATGAATATCTTCACCCACTGCCATGACAATGAAAGAGGTGCAAAATTTGTTTTCAAACTGCAACTGGGATTACTGTTGTGAGCAATGAACTTGGTGTAACAGAATTCAAGAGGGTGGGACAGCCCTGGAATTTAGAACTTCCTGAAAGGACTAAAAGTCAGGGATGACTTAGACTACTTTATGGCTTTTTGGCAAACTGTTTCTTTATTTTCAAAGACACTTCTGTCATTTGTGCCAAGACCTGAACTTTATTTTTTGATCCAAGAAAATCACCCTTGTGTTGAAAAAATATGACAGTTTTTGCTCATGGCCTAAAACAACATAATCAAGATGCATGAATTGTACCACTCCGGTTTTGGTAGGAAACTGACTTTGCAAACAAAAAAGCAATCACCTGCATTTCAGTTTTATCATTTGTTTTCCCCACTAGTAAAGAAATGTAGAAGGCAGTGGGGATGGTAATGTAGATGCTCCCACCGCTCTCGGAACACATAAAACAGAAGACAGACAGTTGCACTGTAAAGCAAGAATAGGACTAAAAGGACCCTTACTTATCTTTACATTTAATTTTACTTTATTTTTGGCTTCCAAGAGAGTGAGGTGTGATTTCAGGTAAAGTGTGGTTCAGAGATGAGCCACACTTTGGGCTACAATACCACACTTCCCAACTGGAGAGCATCTTAGAGGGAGTATTTCCTATGATGGCTTTTATTTTACTTTTGACATGATGTTCTTGAATATAATGAGCTCTTCCTTTTCTGTAAAGGTCCCCTTCAGAATGAGTGCCAAAATAAGAAATGGTGAAGTTAGGAATTTCTATCCTGCCAAGGAAGAGGCCCTCAGACTGCTGTCTCTCATTGCTGCAAGGGTGAGCTTAAGTGTTTGATAACTTTACTAATTACTCAAGTAGGCTGGCACAGCCAATGCTACAGTGGCTATTCTGATGATTTTAACACCCACAAACTGCTTTGAAAATACCCTCCAGTTCTTATATTCAGATGGCTTCATGCAAGGAGTAGTAGAAAATCCAAATTACTGTTGGGTCATAGACTACACCAGCAATGATGTGATCCCTATTAAGGCAAGGGGGCCTCTCTCATTCATTCCTTTCAAAGATGTTTCAGTCTATCTTAAGCTTCATGCTGGAGATGAGAATATCACAAAAAAACACCACTACAGTGAGAAATCAGTACAAGAATATCAAAACAAGAGAAACCAGAATGGGTGTCTGCAAAGAAACAAAGATTCTTGGAAAAATTTCTGACTTCCTTTCAGACCATGGGTAATTTGATTAAACACTAATGAAAAAAGTAGTGCCTGAAAGAAAATGATTGGGGACAGTCCTGAGCTATTTAATTTACAGGCAGTAAGGAAACATAATTGGATGCATTTCTGGATATATCTGGAAAGTACTTATTTGCGTGAGAAATAAGCACATAAAAACCACTGGATACAAACAGAACACAAATATTGAATTCTCTGGATATCTCATATCAAGGGCTTATGTTTGTGCAAGAGAAAATAAAACCATCTTCTATTAGAGTGAATTCATGAAATACTGTGGCTGCTGGAGACCAGACCTGCTCCACCACCACTTATGATGTATTAAGTTCTTTTGGAATAACAAGAAGAGCACTCAGTGTCTGGAAGTGGCAGGAGGGAAAACGGTAGGAGATCATCAGATCCTTTCAGCTTTAACCAGGCCTTTGTCAGACAATTATGAAAGATACTACATATTCCAGTAGTGTCCCTAAAGACCATTGCTTGAGTAATGCTGGCCTGGGGCTAGAATTTCTTCACTGGCAAAGGGTCAGTCCAGACCTGTCCCCACAAGGGAGAAAAATGAGGTTTCTATGCCTCAGTCCTCAAAGGAACGTAAGCAGACAGCCTTAGTTCTTTTCTCCCAGGACACCAGCCAGCACAAGGAGGAAAACAAACAACATGAGATCAACAGTTTATGCAGTTTTCTTCTCTGTTCATCCTCACTAAAAGCCTGAATCACAAGTCCTAAAGCAAATGTGGCTGTGCCCCCAATGCAGTATATCAACATGAAGTCCTTTAGAAAAGACTTAAGTCCTTTAGAAAAGATTTAAGTCCTTTACTCACAGTGGCATGTAGTTTATAAGAGTTAACACAGACACTGCCTGATTACAGATTCTTTAATTCAACACAATTCCTACTTTTACAGTGCACTCTTCTGATATCCAGAAAGACACTACCAGACCAAGGATGGGTTTCTTGCCTTATCATGCCCACCAAAGGCAGCATACCTGTCAGTTTCTGTACATTTAGACTGTACGTGGACTACTCATCCAGCGTATCTTTTTACCTTTTCCATTCTAAGCAGCCTGAAATTGTAGCTATAATTAGCAGATTATCATCCACAGGAAAAGACCAAATACATACTTGAGTAGTACTGTTTTTTCTGTGTATGATTGTCAAGGATTCTCACTGCCCACCTGGTACTCTGCTAGATATCACCCCAATGGAGGAGTGTTCAACAGAACTTCTTCATGAGCTCTCACAAATCACACACCTCTAAACATCCTTTCTGTACCAGCTTCCTCTGAAAAATCCTCAACATCTCTGCATCAGGAAGTTGCAAATGACATGGTAAATATCAGAACTGTCCCAAGCTTTTCCAAGAATCCCTATTGCCACAACAGCCTGGTCAATAAAAGCTACTGCTTCTTTGCAAGCAGAGTATGAACATCACTTCATTTACAGTAATGAGAAGGTGTGACAGAGCACAACACATCCATTCTGAAGGAACAGAAAAGTCAACAGTAGATAATACGCTCTTTTAGAAGCACATGTTGAAACATCTCAGTACAAGAAAGACATTGAGGTGCTGGAGCATGTGCAGAGAAGAGCAACGGAGCTGGGAAAGGATCTGGAGCACAAGTCTTACAAAGAGAGGCTGAGGGAGCTGGGGTTGTAGCCTGGAGGAGGCTGAGAGGAGACCCCATATCCATCTACAACTACCTGAAAGGAGGTCTTAGGTGGGGTTTGGCCTCTTTTGCCAAGTAGCAAGTGACAGGACAAGAAAAAATGGCCTTAAGTTGTGCCAGGGAAATTTAGATTGGACGTTAGGAAGTTTCTCCACTGATAAGGTGGTTAGGCAGCAGAACAGGCTGCGCAGGAAAGTGGTGGAATCACCATCTCTGGTAGCGTTCAAAAGATGTGTAGATGTGGCACTTGGGGATATGGTTTAGTGGTGGACTTAGCAGTGCTGGATTAACACCTGCACTCAGTCTTAAAGGTCTTTTCCAACTTAAATAATTCTATGATTCTATTTGCATTGCTCTCTGGTGCAAACAAGTGGTTTGTGCTGCTTCAACAATCAGAGTTAAATGTTTTGGCAATAAGCAGGTTTTCATACAAATTTGTAACTTTGACAGAGTTCAGTGGCAAGTTTCACTCTATTACTTACCACATGAATGAAACATACATGTGTGTATATGAAAATCAAATCAGAATCAAAGGATATAAATACAAAAGATAAGGGTGCAGAAGGGTTTAGCAGCACTTAATCATTAACTGATTTAACAATTATAAAGCAATCCAATAGGATTTACTATAATTATAACTGTGACATAATTATAAATTTACATTAACAGCATTCATTCATAATCAGGTCACACACATGCACACAGGCAAAGAAATGTATACATCTATATGTGTGCTCCTCCACATAGGAAGTAATTTCATCTTGTGTTAATAAAAAGAGTGCTGTGTAGCCTGCCATAGTGTCATAACCACATCTGAATTATTCAAGCTAGAATCTCTGTCTCCTTTTATAGCTCAATATTTTTGGAGGGCCACATAGTACTTGCTGTTGGGACACTGAATTTCTGCTTCACTGTCTTCTACACTCAGAGCCTTCTCAGAGAAGACTGTGTTTTGAAGTTACTCTGAGATGATGGGAAGCCAGCTCCATTCCCAGGACACTACTAAGGCAGACTTCATTGGTAGCCTTGTGAAGGAGCAGGCTGCAGCATGCAGGACACAGGGAGGCCTGTACTTGGCTTTGAAGACAGTCACGGACACTGCTCTATCTGCACATCAACATGTTGAGGGCACACAATGTGGAGGTGTGGAAGAAGGTGTGGTTACTGTGCCAACAAAAGTGGACAAACACCTACCCCTCCTATTATCTCTCCAGCACAGCCTTGAGGTCTAGAGTCAAGCACCTTCCAAACATCTTCCTCATAGCCTCAGCTCGAAATTGTTGCCAGCTTCCAAGGTAAGGACAGCTTTGCCAGCAAGTACTCCAGCAGCTTGTGGAGTTTGCCAGTGCCAGCTGAGACTCCCAAATGGGCTTCCCAAATTGAGCCTCTCAATGCCAGCTGGACTCCAGAAGAGGAAAGCAGTCAAACAAACACTCTGAGGAAGCTAAGAAGGTGGAAAGTGAAATTGAGCACAAGTTTAAGCAGTGTATTAAACAGTTTGTAAGCCAAGATTTCAAACGCCTTCCTTGCATCATGGCTAGCAACCTCTACTCGTGTAAGTAACGCCTGCCTCCAAAGCACACATAGCCAGAGTAACGTGTGCTTTATTCTTTGCATACACTTACTCCTTCCTCTTTATGCATCTGGGAATCTGGGCTTTCTAAGTAAAGGCATAGAGTCATGAGGTGATTGTTTTACATTCTTTTAAAGCTCATGCCAGGTGTGAGGAAGAAAAGCAGAGAAACAAGCTGAGTACTCCTTACAAGATCTAAAGACACCATTGCATCCTTCACCATGCTCACTTATGGTACTCCTAGCCACTGTATGTAAGAGTTACCAAACCACATGTGAAAGAGCAAGACACGGCAGGGGGCTGACAAAGTGCAGGGAATTGGAAATGGCTTTGGACAGCACACAAGATAGCCAGGAAGGTTCCAAAGCCCATAAAACTGAATTTGACTTCAGAAAACTCATAATGTTCAGAACACAGCTCTGTCAAAATGATGAAGCAGAGTGAGAAAGAGAAGCTGATTAGTGTATTTTAGTCAGCATTCACAATATGCATTTTCTCCAAATAGCACAAGCATTTGGTTGCACCTAGAAAACAAACACCAGCAATTACAGTCATCTTCTCTCTTCTCTTTCTTCCTAAGATGAAGCTATACTCTGAAAATTGACTCAGTGTTACAAATGACTGAGCTGGCATGAAGAATATCAATCAGATCACCAGAGAAAAAAGAGGGAATTTTACATCTATTCATCAGTTCTGTGCCTTCTCAGGAGCAGATAAGGATGCTTTATGGAAAAGTAAAACAAAAGTACACCTTTAAGGAAAACACTTTTGTACTCAACCAATGGAAAAGTCACTGCTGTTAGACAACTTAATTGGTAATCTAATATTCAATGTGAAAAAAGATTTTTTTTCAAAGAAAATTTCCACTGGAATTCCCACAGATTCTCCTTAACTATACTTTATTTTAAAAAGGAAAAAAAAATTGTGCACTGGGTCTGTTTGAAGGAACTAGAATGTATACTGTTTTATGTCTCACCACATCTGAATAAGGGAGATAAAATAGGTAAAATAGGACAAGAATTAAGACACCAAGACTAACCAATCTTGCCCAAATAATATGCAAAACTTGTGGTTGAAAACCAGCCCTAGGAAATCTGACTAGCCTTACCATATTGTAAGAAAGATAGGCAATACAGCCTTCCAGCTCTCTTTGCCTAACTTAAAGACACATTAAAAGAAAAAATTGATTTATTTTGTGCATTTACTTTTAGTAGTACCTTAGGATGATTGAAAGAATGACAAATGTCTCCAGTGCTGCCAGTGCTTATAATTCCACTCTGAATTCAGTTCTCTACAGTGTTTTTCTTAAACATGCAGTTTCTGGAGCCATGTAATGACATGAAAATTACAGCAACAAAAATGACTTAATAGTTACCCAGGATAGCAAACACAAACTGGAAAGACTCAGAAACCAGATGGCTCATAAATATGTTTAATTTGATGATTTTTAACCCTATCTGTGAAACCTGAGCTTGGAGAATTTAGAAAAAAAACAGAAAAACAGTGTTTGCTATACTTTTGCCTTTTGCCAGTCTCAGAAAGACTATGCAAAGGTACTTGGACCAGCTGTATTTCTTGCCCTTTCATATATTTGTGTCACAAAGAATGACAGAACATGCTGAAGAATATTCTTGTATGCAGCTGATATTCCTTTAAAAGCTCATGGGAGCACTTCTATGCATGCTAGAGATTATGAAACATTTTGTGCATAAGATATAAACCTGGGCTCAAAACTTTTTTCACTCTCTTCCTTCAAGATGATAAATGTAAACCCCAACTCTCCACCTTCAGAACAGATTCAGTCCTACCCTTAAATGTTTAAGAGCACCTCCTCTTAACAGCACTCTGTACACGGTACAGGTCAAAGTTGAAAACAGACAGTCATGTTTCAAGGGCTAAGGGGAGACTTGAATACCACACAACATCATGGTGTTTCTATCTCTTATTCCCCAGTACTATGGCAGTGATAGGATTCAGACTATCAGCCCAAGTTCGTCCTCTAAAACTGTTAAAAGTTTTGTTAACTGGATGCAAAAAAACTATCATGTTCCAAAAATAAGAAATTGTCAAAGCCAGAACTAAATGATAGCAAAGCCAAATATTTTTCTAATTAGTAAAACAGGATTGTAGGTGTTTTCACAGTAATACTAATTCATAAGGCAGTTGCCAGCTCACTGACACCAAGCTGACAATGCTGGCATCGAGCATTTGCTCCCTCGCAGAGACTGCCAAGCAGGCATCCCTAAGCTAGATCAGGGTGTTCACACAGTCCAAATTCAGGTGTCTAATCCTACAGGCTGCTTTCACAAGATACTTATTTCACTGAGTGTTGGGAGAGATTCAGAAAAAAAAAAACCCAGCAGACTAAGAGTTTCCCAGAACAATTCCTTCTGCCCCAGCCTGCATTCCTTTTGTTCCCACTGTGAGATTGACTCCCTTCTAGTTCTTGTGCAGCAATCACCATATCCTCAGTTGTACCTAACACAAACTGTAAAGGGTCACATTGTAACTGAAACATTAAAATTATGTACAAAAAAAGAAAGCTAGCTTTTAACCTAGATAATTTCAAAGCATGCCTGCAGTATGACTGACACACCTGAGATGAGACCGTGCTACCACGTGGGGGTTGCCTAGAGGTTGAGATGGGCATGCAAGCTGGAGAGACAAGTTAAACATCACCCAAATGTTAACTTCCATGTTCACTCAGTCTCAAGAGCCCTAAGAAACCAGCAGAAGAATCAACACTTCTAACTCTGAAATTCTGCATTTACTTGTGTGCTGTTTTTGGCTGGGGCAGAATTAATTTTCTTCACAGTGGCTGGTATGGGGCTGTGTTTTGCATTTGTGCTGAATACAGTGATGATAATATAGAGATGTTTTTGTTACTGCTGAGCAGGGCTTACACAGAGCCAAGGCCTTTTCTGCTCTCCATACTGCCATGGTAGTGAGAATATTGGGGGTGCTTGAGAAACTGGGAGGAGGCACAGCCAGGATAGGTGACCCAAGCTGACCAGGTTTTGCTTTCCCTATCAAACTGTCTTTATCTCAACACATGAGTTTTCTGTCTTTTACCCTTCTGATTTCCCCCCTAGTCTGACTGTTGAGGGAGTGAGTGAATGGCTGCATGGGGCTTGGTTGCTGTCTGAGTTTAAATCCCAACAACTTGATATAAATTACCCCTCACCTTTCAAAGTGGAAGAGTATCAGTAACAGTATTAATTGGGCTGTTGCTTCTCATCAATCATCCTTGGTGCTGCCACAAAGCAATTCCTACCAGTAATAAAATAACTTCTCTAGCTTACTGTATATATACCTTAGTACAAAAGTGATTGTAATTTCTTCTGAAGCTTAATTGAAAAATAGGTATTAGCTAGATTTACCAAAGCTGATAACCTGTACAGTCCAATGCTGCACAAATCCCTAAAACATGGTAATCTCTATATAAAATAAGTAATTAAAATATTATCACACACAATCACAAGTAATTCCTGAGTATTGTACAGTTTTGGATAACTGCATCCACTGAGGAAAGACAACACGTTTAACGCAAAGGGGTTTTCCACATATTTTCAAGTCTTAAAATAAGTAAAAGAATAATTCTCTGTCAAGAAAAAAAATACCACATTTTTCATTTCATTAATTTTCACACACACACATATATATGCAGGAAGGCACACAAGAGAGGAAAAAAATTGTGTGGGAATAAAAGCATGAAGGTAAGAAATAAAAAAGCTATGCCCTGTCCAAAACTTAGGAAATAAAAAATGAAAACAGCTTTTGGAGGGGAAGCTAAATGATTGTGTCTAGTCAGACCAATCTAGCACAGCCCTAGATGAGGTGAAAAGAGCTAGATCTGCATACCTCTCTCTGTTTTCTATCCATCTGAATAGCTAGAACACAAGCCCTTTTAACACAGCTAAATAAAACCCAGTTTGGTTTACTCACCTTGTTTTGCTTGTAATTAATTCACAAGTTTATTTTTTGCAAATTTTACTGACTTTCGTCTCTAGGACTGCAACAGACTGACAAACACAGGATGTCAAACTCTGGGAAAGTTTAGAGTCTTCAAAGAACCTGATAGATCTTAAAGGGCCAGGAGGCATGTGGCACTTCAGGAAAGCTGAAAAAAGTAGTGATAGTGATGACTATGCTATCAGGGCTTATAAAATTCATAAAGTCCAGTGTCTCACTCACTAAGATCTAGGCTGAACTGTTTGCCTGCATGGGGTTAAAGAAAGCTCCCTTCAGAGGTTTTAAATACTATTTGGGTTCCTGCAGTGACTATAAACACAGAAAATGCTCCTGTTGTGAACTACATACTTTAAAACTGTTACTCATGTAAGGAGATCTGAACTACAGCACAGTACACATCAAAATGCCCCAGAGAAAACTCTAAAAACATGTAAAAGACCATGGAAATTTTAAGCAGTCATGCTTTTCTATGATTCTGTTTGCTGAAGTCAAAGTAATAAATAGGTCTTTAATCACTCAGAGCTCAGTAGGAAAAAAACTATAAACGGCAGATACTTGGAAAATTTAAACTGCAGTTAAATATAGGAAAAGGAACAGAAAATTTTAAAAAATCATGACATCTAAGGTATTAGAGGTGTGTAAGGATAATCATTCACGCTTCTTACATTGTCTAAAATAATAGTCAAGGCACATAGGTCTGCAAAACCACCAAATGAATTATCCAGTTAAGAAAGCAGTTATTCAGTTCTGTTCCAGAGTGAATTCAGCTTTGCCTGAGGTTGCTTGAGTTCAGGCTGACAGCTGCTAACCCTTCTTTGAGTAATCCAAAACCACACTGGCTGGGCTCCTCATCTCCATTGGAAAAGAATTCCTCCATACTGCTCCACTGCCCAGCCTTGGCCACCTCCTATCCTCTCTGTGTATCCCCACAGTTTCCTCCAGCCGCCCTAAGGCCAAGAAAGCAGAGCAGATATTGTAAGGCAGAGCCACAAAGGGAAGTGCACAAGCAGAGTTCACCCTCAGCATATAGAAAAAGGTCTTGGTGACAGCTGTAGAGCCACTCAAACCAGCCCTGCATCGCCGCATGGAAGCAGGAGCTTCCAACAGCACCTCTGGTGTGAAAATTGTGATTTCAGCAAACTGGGACTCTGAGCCAGTAACCTGTCTGGTTCAGTTCTCACTGATGTTCCAACGTGACTGCTGTTATTGGGTCAGTTCTGCTTCAAGGCAGGAAAAACTTCCAGTTTGGGTTTCTTTTGGCTCCTGAATAGCACAAGAACTCCTCACCAGAACAATGTACGACAAGATACTTCTCACCTCCTGTGTTTAATTCTGTGCAACAAAACACCATCACATCCTTCCATGTCACTTACTACTGTCACTCTCAGTTGCTTTATTACTCCTGTATTTTTAATATATAAATATGTATCTCCAGAAACATAGACACAGAGGAGAGGTGTGGATGCTCTAGCTCCAGAAGGTTTGGCTGTTTATGCCCTCAAACACACGCTGTGCTACAAACTGGGAAAAAAAAACCCTAACTGAGCAACTGAAATACATGAATAAATGCATCATTCTTGGCTGATAAGCCAAAGCTTATGGGATTTCAGATACCAATTAGCTGAAAATCTGTGATGTCTTATTAAAAGGCACAATTCTCCCATTAGACAGGGCAAAAGTTCAGCTGAGTTGCAAGGATAAATCTGTGCTTTTTGAAAAGACTTCAGCTTTTAATTCTATAATTCGATATTATAATTCTATATTTCACTCTCATTCTTTACTAACTCTGATGAGGCTGCTGTACAATACGTTTTAAAAATCAATCAGTGCCGATGTCAGGGAGGTTTATACCTTCAAAGAGAATAGACTTGTTCAGTTGGAAGGGATCTACAACAATCACATAGCCCTAATGCTTAAAATAAATGTAAAGCCAACTGGCAATCTTAAGAAGTTTTTCACCAACAAGTGAAGAATTGTGTAAAGTTTCAAGGTTCTACAGCCAGCTTTGTATTAAGCAACACATACAGAAAACCAATTTGAAATTCTCCTAAGAAGATAACATTTGGCCTGTAGGTGAGCATCACACTAAAACTCTGAGCTCTTTATTTACTCGGTAAATAAGAGTTGCTTTTTCTAGGTGAGGAAGATTGGAATATCACCTCTGTTTCTTTTTATGTCATTTCCCACTGTTTCCATTTGTCCTCATGGGTCCACATGTGCTGGTATGATAAAACTGGGAGAAGCCACAACGTGGAGGTACACACACCTTGAGGAAAGCTCTTCAGAACTTGAGGGAAGCAAAATGTTTCAATGACACTCTGCCACTTGTCTGGGAGCTGTAATCCTTTAAGCACTGCAGAGGCCTGGAGAAGTCCTGACACCACATTTGCTTTACTGTAAAGGTCCTACACCTTGACTTCCCTCTTGCACATTCAGCACAAAAAGGCAGGAACCTGACATTCCCCAGGCACAGAGCCTCCATAACCTAGTGGTGCTGAACCAGCCACAATCTGAAACAAAGGCTCTGCGTATTCCTCCTGCAACACAAAACACATCAATGTGATCTGTCACCACTCGCACAAGGGAGCTGCTCTCCCTACACATTCAGCTTACATCTGTCAGCTACAAATCACCTCCTATCAAATGCTACAATTCACCCCTTTTCCAAGCTGGCCTGCTCTCCTACCTGCCATGGGTTTCATCTTTGTTCATGCTGTTAGCAGACCATATCAAAGCACTGGGTTTGTTACATGCCAGTAGAGGAGAGAAGCAGAGGAGCAATTATTATGGAATGGGAGGAAGAGGAATTGTAAGAGGAAGGACTGATGCTGAGAGGCAGGAAAAGACTATAAGCCTGATCCAATTAACATAATTAATGTCATTATTTTCCTCCTCTGATTTAAGGATTCAATACAGGAATCATGCTTACTCGTAAGAGTCTTAGATAAAAGTCTCAGATACAGAAGGCAAGATGTTGTATTGCTGTATTCCCATAGATGTCCATCAATTTATGTTAATTACAAACCCTGTGGATTCCTTCCTCCCCATTTATTTCTGGAAAGACCTCACCTGCCTCTCCTCTCAGCAGCTGCTTTGTGCTTCTGCTTTTAGTAAACATTTGCAAAAAGTTATTTTTGTTTCTTTTATTTCTGGGGAATTTGATCCAATACCAAGTTACAAACAGTACCAGTCACTGTCTGCATGTAACATAATGTTGAACATGGTATTATCAAATAACTGGGCAGTCTTAATATAGGATTTTCCAAGTAATTGGCAAGACCAAAGAAATTTTTAAAAACCAAAACAAACAAAAAAACCCTATCACAGATCAATCTAAAAATCTTCCAGGTCAGACGTTTTAAAAAATTGCAAAGACCAACAGATTTCAGGGAGTGCTGGACTACAACAGTTCGTGTCAAAACTAAACATTTGATATTAAATCATGTTTTCAGCTTTTCAAATAAAGATTTCAGATTTCTGAACAAAAGGCTTTTCTGAGCAAAAGTTTGAAATGAAAAAAAGGCATTAAAACATGTAGACTTATTTGAATGTCTCAGTATGAACTAACTGGTGCATATACAAAACAAATTACCAATGTAAGACCTCAAAACCTAGACCACTTTATAAAGCATTTTAGTGTCACACATCAGCATTTTTCACTACAGTTAATTCAAGATGAAAATTTCTCTCCATTCTTGCCACAAACATCACAGATGCCCTTCTACACACCAGCACAGCCAGCAGGCACTCCTTCACACATACAAGCAGGCTGAAGACAGAGACTCTCCTGTGTTTCTGTTAAGGACTCCTAAGAGTGGGAGAGGAATGCTTTTGAAACTTCAGTGGAGTGAGGAATCCTTTTCTCCAACTTTTGATCTTATGGACTAGTTAGAAACTGTGCAGCTATGTAACAAGGACAGAAAGATGGATTTCTTCTATGGCTTCTCACAAGACGTCTTCAGCTCTAAAGTAACAGTACACATGGCTCACTACCTGATTTCTTCCTCCTCCAACTTAGTCCTCCCTCCTGATGCAGTTAACAAATCCCTGGTGTTTGTCAGCTTGTGCTGCCTTACTCTGGGATTCCCATATATTTATCCTATCCTTTTTCATTGTATTTCAAAGGGTCCTCCACTTTGTAATGTTTGTTACTTAAAAAGTCATAGTTTTCATTTCAAGGCATCCACCCAATATTTGACTTCCAGTGACAGATAGCCCCTTGAATTGGATATTCGGACTGGGCACAGGATATGGAGATATGCTGTCATTTGCACAGTAAAGGACTGTGGATACAACTCCTAAGACAAATTTCAAGGATCATTTGGTGCTGTCCTGGATGGAACCACTTAAGTGAAACCATTACTGTACCTGTGTGCTACTTTAACTGAGCAGAGATATGTATAAGAAGAAGAAAATAAGAGAGAAGTTCTCCAATGAAGAGACAAAAGAGAACACAGGGTCCCATCCCTTCCACTCTTCACATGCTCTCCTCCAACAAAGGGATACACAAAGCACTAGAAGTTTGTCTAAGTGAAATATATGCACTGGTTTATTTTAAGTTGGCTTACATCAAGATGAGGTACTCTTATATCTTCATGCACATGTAGACTGATTAAACTTAAGCTAGTTCATACTCCTTCAAAAAACAGACCATCTCAGTTCTGAGAGGCAGATAAACACAGGGAGAGAAACAGAATGTTTGGAGCTTCTGAAAACTGTTTGTTAAACAAATGCAAGCCTCCAGTGATGGGGCATTCATTACTGCCATGCTGATTTACCATTCCACCAACAAACAAAAAGCTGTCTTTCTTACTCCTAAACCTGCCATCAACCTTCCTATACTTCTCTGCCTTAGAAAGGATTCAACAAAACCCAAAATTAAAACTATTAACCAGGCTGAAATTAAATGTAAGTTACCTTATTTTGTGACAGCTGCACTACAACTGTTGGAAGGGACTGTGAAGAAAATCCTGACAAAATGCCTCTACTAATATTATCTCACGGACTGTGGTTATACTCAATAGCCAAACTCTGAGCAATGACATAAACATGACCACACATTTGGAAAGGTGTTTGAGGTTTGCTCAGGATGTGTGTTGTGCTGTAATTCTGCAGACAGTTGGCTCTCCACGTTCAAAGGCAAGAGTATGACATCTGGCCAAGCACAGCCCAGTTTCTCACAGAAGAGAAAAGGACTGACCTACCCATCCCTTTTGCAAAGCTCAAGTAATCAAAAGAAAATTATCCAATATGAAGGCTCAAAGTAATACCGGTGCTTGAAATAAAAAGAAAATTCTCCCAGACATTCATGTGGAGGCTTTTTTCCCCTTCTTCCTAACTACCTCCTGAGACCTGAGGCTAGTGTGAAACCCCAGCCTCCAAATGACTGTGAAGTCGCTTTGACACTGAACAGTGTACACACCTGTGCACTGAGTCCTTTCCTGGTTTTGTTACCTTTGGTTTGGTGGTTCTTTTTCTGAGTTTTTTTTCTGCTGTCGTTCTCTACAACTTTCTGAATTTTCTCATAGTGCCTTAATTTTTGCACCAAGAGGAGCTGGAATGTCCCCCCATGTTTTGATGTGCCAAAAATTGTCAATGGAGGGGAACTCTGAAATCATCCTTTTATGATAGAGCTCCTTAGAAATGCATATGCTATCCAGTAAAATGAACAAGAGAAAAGAGAACATGCAAATTCCCTCATTGCTTAGACCGTGAGCTTTCCAAATAAAGAAGGAAATGTAAAGCCACTCCAAGAATTTGCTCCAGTAAAAATTCTGCAGTGGAAATACAAGTGATTTTTAAACTATTATAAAGTGTTAGAGCTGACCATAATAGCTCCCATAGTGAGACAAGCAACCCCCATGTGAAGATTGTGACAGCAGATACACAGTTAAATGCTCATGCACTGAAGTCTCCCCCGGGTGATTGAGATTATTTTTGGCAGAAGATTGGACAGAGATTGTAAAATGTACGTTTATTTTCATTTAGCCCTTCACTCACTCTCTCTGAAACACACCCTTCTTTTTATTTCTTTCCTAATACAGTCATGCTTCATATCAAGACTTGGATATACAGCAAATATAATTATTACTCCTCACATTAACCTTACTTGCACATTGAAAGCCACTCCACCAAAAACACTGGGAAGATACTTAGCAGCTCTTGATGAGACCACATGCCATGAAAATTGAGGCTTTAATGACATGCAGCTCTGTTTGCAAGAGGTACACTTGTCCTGGGACCCTTTAAGAGTAAAACCTCCTTCCTCCCAATAGTAATAAAAGGCCAGAAAAAAAACTGAAATAAAAAACACTGTGCTATGCCTTGGCATACAATTGTAAATAGAACTAAATTATTAAACCTGCTTAGAAACTGATGTGTCTTTATGTAAGAGTAAATATACACATGTTCATCCTTTAACCAGAAAGAGAAGTGCATTGTGCTAGCAAGAGCTAGCTGTAGTGCCCAACAACCTGTTTGCCTTTCCTCCTTTCCCACCTGGAAGTTATATGAACTGTTATACTGAGAAATACAGAAGTGTTTCCTGATCCTTGTCTAGGGGTCAAGTTGTAGTCACTGTCCCTACACTGGGGGTACTATTGTAACTGCAGATCTCTGAGAAATTTCGTATGTCCTGTTAGAGGTGTTTCTTTCCTAATATTCACAACTAATTTGCTGGCATTGTGCACATATAGGAAATGTGTCCCACTCCTACCTTCTTTTCCTGTCATTGATTGCATGCATGCTGCCATCTCCTAACTTCCCTCCTATCACTGCAGATTCCTTCCTAACATCTCCCTTCTTCTCTCCTGCTGTCACTTCATTTCTTTTGCTGCACTTCACAACCAAAGCTAACAGTGACAAACAGAGCAGCACAAAGATTCTCTTCAAAACTTAGCCTGAGAACCACTTTCTAGGTGGGAGCACATTACTCCATCTTTCGTAGTCCCAATACCTTCTCTCTTTATCTGTGTCCCTCATCTCTCTCCTTAGACAAGACATCCTCTCCAAACTACACCTTTTCCTGTAAGCAACCTTCACTACTCCTGGAGCATTACTTTCTCCCACCTCTCCGAAACAGCCCGAAAGAAAACAGTGCAGTAACCAGAGAAGGAAAATGGTCCTAAGGTATAGCTGTTAGTTTCATGTTGACCCCTTGGACAATGACTGCCTGCTTCCAGCCTCAGAGCCTCGACAGCAGCAGCCTCTCTGAAACTACAGATCACAAATTCATTTCAGTGAGCAAAATTTACTTACAATAAATAACCATCAATATTTATCTTCCTGCATGTCACCCGCTTTATATATGTTTCATGCAAGTACTTTCACTCCCCACCCCTCATTTTTTCCCTACTGTTCTGAAAATAATGCTTTTCTGATTTTAAAGATAAAAGGGAAGGGACAATGAAATAAGTCTGAGTCTCTGGGTAGAAGAGGGACTTCGCAAAGCAAGGAGACGAGAGGAAAGAAAAATAAGTTCCTTACCCAGAGTGGTGACCCACAGCAGCAGCTGTGGCAGCCGGTCCATGGCTCTGCGGGGTGCGGGCAAGTCCCACCCGACTGCGCGGCTCTGGAGGGGACGTGCCAGGCTCTTCTGCGGACTCCGCTGGAGCTCTGAGACCGGGCTCGGGCTCCTGCTGCCTTGGAGGAAAATTCCCACCTCCTGCTCGGGAAGGCTTGTATGGGTCCTAGAGCCACCCTCCCTTCCTTGCCTCCTCCTCCCGTTTTGCATACCGCTCCTGCACGATCAGCAAATCCACAAGGCAGTTGCTTCAGACATGAACACATCCATCTGTAAATTTTTCAGGCATTAGTATGCACTGGGACAAGCTGAATTCATAATCTTACTGGGTTGTTCCCCTTTCTCAATCTTCCCTTGCCGCTGGCTTAATGACACACATGACACCTATGCACCCCCTGGACCAAACTCGGCTCATATTTAGGATGATAGAGAGGATCCCCATTGCCTGGAATTGTGTTCAGTGACTGCCCTAAAAGAGAAATTGGACCTATTTACACAGCCTAGAAGCCCACTTTTCTTCCCTTAACTCCACTTACAACCACTTAACTCCTGAGCAAGGCAGCCTCTGTTGGAGACAAGCAGTGAGGACCTGCAGCACAGCAAAGTGTAGGTACTCCACCTGCAAGCTTGGTAATTCACTCTTTAAACACTTTAAACTCTGATGCTCCTTCTTCTTCTGGACCATCAGTATTTCAATTACACAATTACACTCTGCTTTCAATTTGTTTGCATGTGTGTCTTTCCTTCAAGGGGAGTTTTTCTAAAATTGATATTCTTTTTATAACCAGAATGGATTCTTTATATCAATATTATGAATATCTAATTCTCCATGTGAATACCCTCACTCTGGAATAGGGATGCCTTTATCCAAATTAGCATAATTTATTGTGCTAATGAATTTAACGGGTAGTACCTGAGTCTTGGGTAAAATACCCTTTGCAATGCAGGAACTGGAGAGTTTGGAGCTTATATGAATTAAAGCCCTTATAGGTCTGGTGGGTCTGGCACTTTCAAGGCACAAGCCCGCATTCCATATTTAATTATGGTTCATAGATTATGCTAAAATTTTAATTAGTTTGCTTAACCTTTGCTGAGTCTTACATTGATATCTATGCAGTACTCAAGGGTAGGCTTTATTTGTATATCATAATCATGTATTTGGATCTACAAATTTGCTTTTTGCTCAGCAACACATTGCTACTTTCAGCAGATTTACAGAGGCATATTATTGAACACAACCTGGATGATTTAGAAGTAAACATCATTCTGAGGCTTTCATCTATGGCCACATCAATTACAAAAGCATGGTAGCAAGAAAGACAGACATTATTAGTTTCTTACTAATTAAATTTATATAAACCATCTCCCAAGCAAAGTAATAGACCAAGACCAGAAATAAAAAAAAAGAAAAAAGAGAAAAAAAGCTGCCAGCTTTCCATCTCTTCATAAATAACTTTCTTGGCTGAGGCTTTGGGATTGCAAAGCAGGTAATTTTTTACTCCCAACTGGTAAAAAGTAGAGGCACCTCAGGAAATTTCCATACCTATCTAAACCCTCCCATGAATTGAAATGTAAATAATCCGTAGCTGCAAAGAACTGGTAGCAGCAGACACTGTTTCTGTTAATACTCAGTTTTAAAGAAATTTGTATTTTCCGTGGTTATGGAAGCAGTTTTCAGTTAGTTTGCCAAAGACAAATGAATTTCAAGGCTCATTACGGAAATGTGAGGCATTCTACAAAAAAGAGACAGATGCATGTGATGCTTTTAAGCAGAGGGTAAAAGCAGAAGAGAAGGTGAAAAATCTCTGACCAACTGACTTATTAGACACTTTTGTGAGGTTGGGTCCAGGCTAAGCAAAGCAGACCTTGTTCTACTGGAAGGTCCATAATTGATCCTTAGCAAGATAATCCACATCTGTCAAGCAAAGGATTCACCCAGCCCAGACAAAAACTGTTATTTTAGGGATATTTTTTTTATTTTAAAGATAAAGGACAGTACATGGAAAAACAAATGGTTTAAAATGAAAGCATAAGAAGATTGTATACAGAGTATGAAAACAATAGAAGTCAGAAAAATGCCCAGCATTTGGGAAGGGGGACAGGAATTACAAGCAAAGTACAAGCACCACTCACCAGCAGTGTGCAAGTGATACAAGAGCACGCACAGAAAGAAAAAAAGCCCAACAACAAGAGAGTGGCAGCAACAACAGTAATGCAGAGGAAACCTCTGTAGAAGTAATTAGGAGCAACGGACAGTGCTGCATCATCAGAGAGCTGAACTGTCAGTCTGGAAGCAACTGTGACAACTACAAGCTTTTAAATTGGGCACTTATGCACTAAAGTACTGCCAGAATTTGGACACCAGAAACTGAAAAAACCCACTGGTCTTAAATAATGATACCATCTTCGGCTCAGCAGCACAGGAACAACCTGCTGCAGCCCAGGAGAGGGAAGCAGATGTTCTTATGCTATTCTTCTATTTGTCTGAGGACATCCACTATTGCAAACACTACACAGAAATCTAACCCATCTAAAAAACATTCAGAACAAGATTGCATGACAAGTTCCCACCATGCTATCAAGAAAATGCCTCCAAACTGAAGGGAGATGAGGCACTTAGCTGCAAAGTAAGAAGAGCTCCACAATGAAGGTCTAGTCACTGCTGGAAGAAAAAGGAGTTTTCACTTACAAGTACACTCAGGGGACAAAAATTAGAAATGGTGGGAAATATTTCCCACATAAAAGAAGAAAGCACTGGACAGGTGATTGATCCCAAATGCATTTCTACATGGGACACAATGCAAGGCAAATGTTCAGGTAGCCCCAACATGACCTTTGGGAGATTCTGTTCCCCTTTGGGCTGCACAGGGCACAGAAATATACAGGACATTTTTGATAGCATATATGGTACACAAGTCTCTATTGTGACATTTTGATCTAAGAAAAATATGAGAAAAATGCAATCAGAAATTTCATAAACCTTGCATGAGAAACAAGGTGTAGGGCAAAAGCTAAACAAAAATTCCTTTTGATGGAAATAATATGAAGCAGATCAAGGTCAATGTGGTGAGATGATACAGACTGGGCACACTAAGATGCAGGAGCATGAGCTCATTTGAAACAATCAAAGTATGTAAATAAATGTGGGCTCAGTTAACTTGCCACACTATCCTGAATGCTGGTCTACAAAACTTTGACAGGCATAACAACCTTTTGTCTGCTACAAAAGGATCTGGAAACCTGAAGACATTAACGAAAGATGTCTCAGCAACAGAGACTGTATCTAAGCACAAAACTAACTTGTCCTTGGATTCTTCTTCTGAGAATTTTTTTTTTTTTTGAAGTTGTATAGTAAGACTTTGAGACCAGTCACTTATCCATAAACAAACTGGGTGTTAGTGTGTATAAAGAAAGAAAGAAGATTTGGCTTTATTCCACAGTCATAAAAGCTTCACATCTTCATGCGTGAAAGAACTATGAGCTAAAACTGGTCATAAAACTCTTTACAGCCTAAGGGACATGGAAATTCTCAGCCTAACCTTTCCCACAAGCAAAAAAGCTACAAAAGTATTTTGGTTTCAAATATATGATCTCAATGTTCCATAAAAACTAGGCAAGATTTGATGCTCGGTAGACACATAATCTCTGGAATACTTTGCAAAAGAACTATGAAGAAAATACATCCAGAACTAGATTTTATATCTGTTGCACACAGAAGCTCTTTAAGAAAAAATATCTATCTAGTGTCAGACAAATGCGAACTTTGATTGCTACAGACATTGTTGTGGTCACACCCCTACAAAAAGTAATTGGGGCCAGTGCCACAGATAATAATAGTTGCTCCAAGGGGTGCATAATAGCTAAAAGTCAGGCTCTACCCCTCAAAATTCTAATATGTTAAAAAGGGTTAAATTTAATTGTTAAGTGTGTCTTTGTTTCAATGCAAATTAAAACCTTAGACATGAGAGAAAAAAAAGTGTTACAAAAGACATAGAATCTTCTTCAGATTTAAAGTCTAAAAATAGGACCAATGATATTTTACACCAGCCTCAGATAAACAGCAAGTTTGAAGGAATTGTTGTTGCACAGGGCAGAAGAAGACGTAAAGATGTAGGTGGTAGAAGGAGGGAAAAAAACTATAATGCCCTAGAGCAGAGAAGGCACAGATTTTTCACTGCTGCTGGGAGAAAACAAACTTCTTTATGTCCAAGACTATCAAATTCTTTCCTGTGTAAAAGAAAATCTAAGTCATTTGTCCATGACAGTACTATCCTTGCTGTATTTTAGAGTACCTGTGATGGTAATGCCTGACAACAAGACACCTTTAATGAACATGAGATTTAGCAGGTTGAAGAGAAGTTTGTACAAGGCATGTCACTGTAAATAACCATTATTTCCAGTACAACAGGTTGGTAGAAAGCTGCGTCAAAATAATAAAGCACTTACTAATGCAAAACGATAAAGGCCATGTTCAGCCCTGTTAAATCAGAGCATGGCACCAGCAAAGCATGGCTTGTCATTTACTGACATTTCATTCAATGGAAAATTGAAAACAAGAGTGCCTGTGCAACTAGGAAGGGATGTGAAGTGCTCTTGGGGACTTGTAGCTATCTAAGGGGACAGATCAGGAAAAACAGCAATCCAAAAATTACTTGGAGTTCCTGGAGCCCATGCCATTTGCCCAAGACAGAAAACTCATACCTGTGAAAGCAAAACAACAGAATGGGTGCCAAGAAAATTCAAAAGTCACAGGAGTGTGTCACACAAGGAAGGCCAGCCCAGGAAGAGCTTGTCATGTACATTTAGAATTATTTACATCTGGCAACATACATGATCACAACTTACTAAAACCCAATGAGTGCAAAAGCATTCTTCTTTCAATAGCACCTTAAGCTCATAGACGCCTGAAGGACTCACAATTTCTTGCTGAGATCCTGAACTTAAATCACAAGTCATCCCCCACAGCAGTGGCTGGACCATCTGCTCTTGCAGCAGCATCACAAGAAGGCACTTAGTGTTTCCTATAAGGGCCTGATGTTATCGTGTACAGAAACCAGGTGTGAGGGATAGCTGGATCTCAGTGAAGTCCCACAGCCCAGCCACAGAGCAACTCTTCATTGATCTGTTATGGGACTGAAAGAGTGGCATGGGAATAAATACGCAACTTTTTCTTAAACCAGGACACCACCTCACCTGATGTTGTCACTACATGCATTGGGATTTTTTTAAAGAAACTGTCAAGACATGCTGTAAAAACATTTAAATAAGAAGATAGTGACTATGCAGTGACTATAAACAACACTGGCATTTTAATAGCAACATTAGTCGAGTGGTCTTGTTGATTGATGGTGTGGATTAGGCAGGTTAAATGAGTTAAAAAAGAATGTGTGTTGCATTTTTATTCTCTATAATATAGTCACAAAATTTTATTCAAATTCAGAGTCAGTCATTTCTATAACAAGTCATATTACTGTTCAAGTAATACATTTTTGACAGTTCCAGATGATGGGGTGCCATCACCCTCCTAAATTAATAATTTATTAGTGTTTCATGCATATTTCCAACATTCCAACAAGCTTATCTATTGTTTCAGCTTTGGATACTCTTGAATTGATTCCATATGTTACTACTTAGGCAGGTAAGTGAATCACAGAATACCAACTGGAAGGGACTTCAAGGATGACCTGGTCCAAACTTTATTGTCAAATGCATGATCTAGACAAATCCAAAATTTGTCCAATGTTGGGGAATACACCACTTTTCTGGGGAGGTTTTTCCAATGGCTGATTGTTGTGAAAAATTTTCCTCTTGTGTCTAATAAGAATCTCCCCAGAAGTAACTTGTACTCATTACCCCTCATCTTCTCCATGTGATGCCTTGTAAAAAGAGAGTCTCCTTCGTCTTTTAGCCACCCTTTAAATACTGGAACATGGTGATAAGATCTCCCCTAAGCCTTCTTTTTCAAAGCTGAACTAACCCATCTCTGTCAGCCTTTCCTCACACAGCAGGCTTCTCAGTCCTTTGATAATCTTGCTGGACTTTCTGTGGACCCTCTCAAGCCTGTCCACTTTGTTTTTTGCATGGCCAGGGACCAAAACTGAGCACACTATTCCACGTGTGGCCTGCCAGGCCTGTACTATCTTATTAAAGCCCATGATTTTAATCTCAATGTATTCCTTTAGGTTTAAAAACACATATGAGATTCAGCTTCTATACTGAAAAGCCCACAAAATTCTGCATGACAAGTGGATAGCACTAAAGTCCAAGCAGTTGATCAAACCTAACTTCCTCAGTTCAGACTTCCTCAGTGAGAATATCAATAGCAAAGTATCAGAAGTAATGCAGACATAGAGTAGCTGTGCCTGAGTTCAGAGTATCATGGAAGACTGAGGTCTTTAGGGTGTACAAGCTCAGCTTGGAGGCAGAAAACAAAGTCTTGGCTGTCTCCCCCTTTCAATTATGAGTCCACCTGTCTGCCTCTCACAGTTTAAAAATACAACTATGAGCATGACTGGCATTTACATGTTGGAGTCCATGGAAAAGCTCTTCTCACTTGCATCAGGTGATTGGGGACCAAGAGACAGAAAAGAACTTTCAAATGGTTGTAGGAAAAAGGGGAGGAGGAGGGAAAGGATTTTATAAACTTGCTCTGAACTGACCAGTTCTGAACTGGTCATGTGGCTAAGTGGTGTGTAATTGTGCACTGTTCTAAAGAATCAGGGCTCAAACCAAAATTTTCTTGAAGAATCAATATTAATTTCTGTCGTGCCTGAATTCTTCCAGTATTTAATTTCTGGGCTATGAGGAGGCAACTGGCTGCTTCATTCTTAAGTGTGTGCCTCACTATTTGTAGTTGAGTCATTAGCACTCAATCTGCTGTATCATCATCATGTGCACGGTTGTGCCAAGAGACAGATGTGGCAGATGATCAGTATTCACGGTTTGCTTTGCTGAGGATCGACACAAAGCCCAGCAGAAATCAGTGAGGGCAAGGATTAGTTATGCCCTTGCCTGCTCCTTGTCACTCCTACCTCTTGAGCTAGAGCAACATGTCTAACAGTGATGCCTGCCTGTTACTACTGAAACTTTCAAGGTGCCTTTCAGGTGACTCCTGGAGATCTCTAGAACACCGTGCCTTAAACAAGTTACTTCAGCAGCTTTGGTAACATACACACAAATCTCTCAGCCCTTACAAGCTTTTTCCTCTAGAGGTTATTAATACATCTATTATTATATTAAGTATCCATCATAACAACAGTTTCTACTCAGACTGCTCATTAGTCACCTCCTAATGATATCATAAACCTAGTCTCTGCATAGGCAGAGATTTAATATCTATGCAGACTCCTTCAAAATCTTTTTTTTCTCCTTTGTTTCTTTTTCTCATTTCACCAATGGGAAGAAATATTCATAGTCCTCAAGAACTTCGGCATTTAAATGTGTGGTAGGAAAGTGCTTATTGTTCTTTCTTAGAAGAAATAGGAACTTGAAGCACAGAGACATGAACAAGCAAGTCTTAAAGGCATTGAGATACCTAGGCAGACAGATACAAAAGTGGTCCCATTAATATCAACAGGCTTTAGGCCTTAGAAAAGGCAAGCAGTGAAAATTGTCCCTTCAGATGTTGCTATTTTGAGTTAATGGAAGGACTCCTAGATTTCTTCCAACTTCTGCCAGGTTTTGAACTGAAGGGTGTTGGATTAATAGCCTGAGAGAGAGTAGCTCTGGAAATCCTGAAAAAGGATTCATCCTCCTAGACATACTTGAACAACACTAGCACCTTACAACTCGATGAAATTTTTGACAACAAGACACAACTTGTTAGAGTGACTGGCAGTCTCCAGGTCCATCCAACAACTGGCCTCTCTCCCTGCCTACTCTAAATCTGTTGTCTTTTGTATAATATTGGGTTGTTACTTTGTTTTTTAATCAGTCATAGATATGTTTTATACTTTCCGTCCTAAATGTAAGGCATAACTCTGCAATCTGATATCAAATACAGGGGAACATGCACATTTAGGGACAAGGAATATGCTCCTACCCAGCATGCCATTACATTACATGTCCAGCTCATCTTGTGGCTCAGGATAAAGGATAGAAAAATGTGTATCTGTTTGCACTGAGCAGACATCAGATGTCAACAGATTTCAGTAAGCCCTCAAGTAAGTTCAAAGCCATCTTCTATACTAATCTTTTAAGCTGTTTTTGCCACCTCTGAGGGACCCAGAAGTACAGAGAATACATCTCATCTCTTAAAGAATTTCCATAAGGTAGCATTCTAGACAGAGGACTGTTTTTGCAGCCTGTGAGTGCAGCTTTACATTTGATTCTGGAGATGTCACCTTTAAAACAACTGATTTTTTTAGTGTACACTCTCACTTGCCTCTTGTAGCACTGAATCACTTTTTAGTTCCTAAAGCATCTGCTTTAACTACAACAATCACATGGGGGCTTTAAAGGGCTGTAAAGGTTCCTAGTGAACTTCACAGCTTGGTATGGCGTCAGGAAAATGCTCTCATCTACACTGAGAATTAATACCCTGCAGAAATAGTCCTGGATCTTGCTGCCTGTTGTCTTGGCTTCATGAGACCTCCTTGGGCCCAGATAAGTATGTAGGCTGTGTGAGCAGGTAAACAACAAAGAATAAAATGCATTTGCAATCCTTGAAGGTTGGTTTCTGTTTTAGCATTTCTGATAGAAGCACTAGATCTCAAAATATCATTGATTAATCCAAATACCATGAACACAGGCAGCATGATCATCATGAATGCGATCATAATGATTAACACATAGCCTTTGATGATCCCATCCCAATACAGTGGCACCTGCAATCCTGAATAGGATTCAAAAAACAAGCTAGACAGAACATTTTTGGTTAAAGTGTGAAGTCTTTTAAGAACTTCAGAAAGAAACATGACATAGAGACAAGTCCCTGTTTTGAATACTGTGCTATACCAGCATAAAAGTGCATATGGAGAAAGAGAGCAAAGAAAATTTCGACGGAATAAAATGATAGAGGGTAGCATGGTAAAATCAAGCTAAGGAAGGCATCCAAAAACAATAACAGCTGCTGTCATTCCATCTGTCCATATTCTATGCAGTACACAGGTAGGCTGAAACACTCCAGTTTACAGAGGTGCAAGTGGCAATGCAGTCACCAAGCTATGCTGGGATAAATCAGGATGGTGGAGGGTGAGGGGAGAAAGGGGAAAAAAAATCTAGGCTATGTAATGAATGTTACACCACAGCTTGTCATTTATGCTTCCACTGTACTGAGTTGCTCTGAATTTCTGCTGGTCGGTTGTTACAGACCTGTCAATGTTTCATTAATGTTACACTGAACAATGCAGAAATTCAGTCTGATGTTCCATAGATGTTTTCATGGTTACTGAGGACACTGCTTTTTCCTTTGATGAAGACCAACATTATGGCAGGACTCTGTACACATAGCTAGTAAACTACAGGCTGTATCACATACCTCCATGCTAAATATGCTGTCAAGAAAGAGCAAGGTACTCAGTTTCAAGACTGAAGTTCTACACCTTTTCTCAGTTGATCCTTACTTCAATGTTAGCACAAAGCTTTGGGATAGCTTTGACGTGTTAGAGGTCTCCTCATGGCCCTGTTATTCTGATGGGAAGAGATGACCCCACATGAGCATACATTCCCTGTGGATTCCAGTTCTTGAGTTCAAGTGTGGATAGCACAATATAGACTTTCTTGAAAACAAAAATAGATATTGAAATGCAATATAAAAGACTGACAGTTAGCGTATCTGTCACTATTTATACACACAAATCATACAGTAGTAAGTTTCAGGCACCTACTTTCTTCTCCATGATTTCTCTGTTCTGCAGCAACTTTCCAATTTGTCAAAAGCTAATTACCACCATCCTTTAAGTGGGCTGAAACACTGTTTTGTCCTCCATGGTAGGCCTCCAGTTTTCAGAGATAATGACATTGTCTGTATATCTCTCCTAAACCAAAGGAGAAACCAGGAAATGCATGGAAAATCAGCTATCAGTGTAGTTTATTGTAAATTATTCTTAAGGTAAGTCATTACAGCAACCTGTCATCTCTCCTGAATTACAAGAGACACCAGTAATTACTCTTAGATTTCAAAAGCTTGGTGAACATAATGACATACATTTGTATTTTACATGCTTATTTTACCAAAATGAGATTCTCAAGCTCATTAAATAAATTCCAGGATTTTCTATCACACCAGGAAAAGACTTAAGTGTCAAAAAGAAAATGTAGCTGGCCATAAGGCCAACTTCTGTTATAAAGTCTGTTTTTTCATGATTTTCTATTCAACTGCATTTTCAGATATATTGTAGAAAATGAGTGCTAAGGCTGGTTTGTGCTTTGCACAGAATAATCAGCCAGAGTCTTTCCCAAAAGCTGTGAATATAAAGCAAGAAATCATTTGGCCAAGCATCAAATACTCAACAGGTCTTTCTCTTCAAAGAGCAAGATGCCTTGCATAAGAAATGCTTTGGCACAGATTCTGGCTATAGCAAACAAAAATTATTTTTCAAATTTGCATAACCCTGATTTTATAATAGAGTTACTATGTGATCTCTTTTGAGGACCAGAAGAATGCAAGGCTATAAACCACCACCCCACTGCCTCCTTTGAATTCTCTCACAAAGCAAAGCCTGGTCCAATTCCAACTTTTAAAAAGCATATTTCTCCATATTCACAGCCATTACAGGGGTGTGCATTTTAAGTGTGGTTACACTGAATTTAGGTGTGCACTAATGATCCATGTTAAAGGTGACCATCTGATTAGCAGGAAGCAACAGACCATCATTCACGCAGAGGATCCACAAACAATAACTTTACCTCAAAAAACTGTCTGGTGTAGGTAGCCAGGTGAGGAAGCATGTGCATTAATAAGCAAGTAGAGTGCTGTCTTCTGCATCCTCAAATGCTAGGAAAAGCAACAGCAGCTGGAAAATGTCCTCACAAACCCTGTTTAAATTATATTTGCTATGAATTCTCTAATATCTTAAGGGTTTTCTTGAACACTTGCAATTTCATCTTCTTCAGCATTTCAGTCAAAAAGGCCACACACTCAAATCCTCTAACTTCTTGACAACCTTGTCATGTGCAAATGGCAGAAGTTTGGATAAAGTGTAGGTACCAAAGTCAGAAGATACTGAAGTGCACCATATTACAGGCCATCTAAGAGAATAATTCAACCCTATTTAGACAATGTTACAAAGGCCAACCCACCTGAAGCTTTAGTTTGTCCAGAAGACTATGCTCCACAGTGAATGCAGCAGACAAGGAAAATAGACAGCAATGGACAAGTGTTTTGTGCAGAACAGACATCTGTGGCCATGGCACTTGAATATGTAGCAAATCCACACCTCTCAAGCAATGTCAAACAGTCTCCTAAAAGCCAAGATTCAAGTTAAACCTACAACAGACTGAGGGGTCACATCAGCTGCTGCTTAGGGGCATAAGCCATTGAAGAACATTCCCCAAGTCATCTCTGAGGAAGAAAGCTGCAGGGACGTTCTAAAGTGATATTCATTTGGTCAGCTAACAAAGACAAGAGAAGAAAACATTGCAAAAACTGACAGGGACTTGATACAGCAAAGTGTCCTTCACTAACAGCTGCCTGAAAGGAGATGGCCAAGCTGAACTTTTCTGATGCTGCATAATCCAGGACTAACTGAAGCAAGAATGAAACTTTTCATCAGCTTCTCTGAAGACGATTTTTGCTTCATTACGTAAGACAATAGATACTTCTGCAATTCCTTAAAATTTACTATGGAAGGATACCACAGTGGGTAATATTTGCAGAATTACAAAAGTTAATTATCTGATTGATCATACAGAACCCAAGTTTCGTTGTTGCAGACAAACAGTTCCTTTTAGCAAGTGTTTAAATGTATGGTTAGGGTGGATTGCATTTCGGTTTATATGGACTTCTCTTACTGTATACATTCAAATCAAAGGCCTCTATTCTGAAACTGAATTTGGTGTAAGGCTTCTGTCCCCTTAAACCTAATTACAGCATGGTCCTAAAAAATTTGCTTCAACAGGTGGCCATGTTTCCACCCCAACTCCTATAGTTTCTACACCTGCAAGCTTTTCTTTTCTCACATTATAACCTCACATCTTTTGCAACATCTCTTTCAGTAACACATTGAAATCTCACTTATCAATTAGAATGAAGCTTCAGAACTTTGAAATCCTGATACCCACTTTAGTCTCAGGCTGGTGGTAAATGTTGAATGTCTGCATCTGCAAGTAAATATATAAAAGAAGGCCAAAAAAAGGTTATACGGCAAGTTTGTACAAACTCACATCACAGCTTTTGCTCTTCATGCCTCTGAGTTTCCTAAGGCCAAATCTTTTTCTGATGCAATTTCTCTACAGCTGACAAAAAACTCCACCAGCATTGTACCAGATCTGCCTTTTTACCCTCTTGCAAGTGGGCTTTGTGAGAAGTAAAAGAAAGCAAATGTGAGTTGTTGTCTTTCACACAGGAGAGGTAGAAGGGAAAAAGTTCCCTTGCAGGAGTACACCATATGACTAATGTAACTACAATGCAGAGAAATTATTAAACTTCACATTTCATTGAAGTTTTGCCCTATTAGATAAATTAGGTGGGTACATCGTTTTAATGCATTTATATAGGCAGAAACAAACCCACACAGAGATCTCAAGAAACTTTTCCCAGCTGAAATAACACGTGACAAAAGGACAGTGAAGAGAACAAGAAATAGAGACTTCCTAAATCTATCTCTGATTTGGTTTAGGCACAGGGCTCCAGCCTGTCATTACTGACATAGATCCCATGCAAAAGCAGAGGTAACAGGGAAGATGGGAAAGCTCCTGCCATATTCTCAGTCTGGTTTCTAATAGGGAGTAATGCTTAGGCTTAAGAAAATACTTTGGGGGTTGAGGTTTTTTATTAGGAGTGCAAAGTTTACAAGCGTTGTTTTTAGGTGAGAAAGGTGACCTGGTCATTTATTTCTTGGTCCTTTTCCACCTAATACTCAAAATTATAACCATATGTTCTGAATGTTTAGCATTTGACAGATGGTTCTACTTTAGCTGGACCAAACTAAATATTATCCAGCAACTAAGAAAAAAAATACTGGTGAGGTTTTTTATCTCTCCATTGTCTCCAGCTTTCTCTTAATTTCTCATTGTTGAACAAGAGGAATACAATGGCTTTCCCAAATCATTAAGCTCACTGTTTAGGAAATGCTTGGCAGTAGTAGGAACCTAGGCTGTTTATTCACCCAAATCCTAAATAAACCGTGTGTAGCAGTTCTGATGACTTCCTTAATGTCTGCAAATAAGCGAATTTTATTTTACATACTTTTGCACTAAGAAGAAAAAAAATGCCAAAATTCTGTCAGAAATGTTCTACTTGTGATTTTATCTGCACCAAGAAGTAGTAGCTATCTCCCCAGAAAACCTGGTCTTATGATCAGGTCAGTCAACTTTACATTGAAGAGATTCAGCTGCAACACATATGCTTCCAATACCACTGGGTACTAACAAGCCAGCAGCACCTGAAACAACTTTTTTGGCAAAGATTGTTTCTCTTGCAGCTGGATTCTCAGGTGTAACAAATCATCAAATACACCCTTCTGGCACACCAGGACTCTTTTCATTGCTACAGCAGTCAGATGCAACTATCCGCATTTTCCCAAACGGCAGAAATATCTGGGTTTGGTGCCTGGGGATAGTCATCCATAGGGAAGGACTCCAGCTCTGTGGTTCCAGTCTAGTGCCAAGCTTCTCCAGACATCACTAAGGGACAAACCAGAATACCAACACAGTTCCAAAAATTAGTGGGGTGTAGTAACATAGAAATACACAGGATGATAGTTCTAAGGGCGGACCATACTGAATAACCTTTTTTGAAAGGATATCGCCTCCACTTCTCAGCATCAAAGAAAACATCAGTGCTGTTGAGCGGTGAACTTAAGCATTTTGTTTTATGAAGTATAAAGCATTTTATGGAACTAGCTCCAAAAGCATTTTGTTTTGATTTTAGGCGTCTCTTAACTCTGTGTGTACTTTGTTTTTTATCTTCAGTAACAGCCACAGAACCTCTGATGAGACAACAACTTCTGTCCTCCTAACAGCAGTATCAGAGAAACAATGAGAGAAACAAAGCCAAATATTAAGTATTCCTGTTGTCACAACAATCCTGTGGGAAACAGAGTCACACTTTCAAAGACAAATACAGGATTTGAACTTGGGTCTCCAATATCTCAAATGGGAGAGGCAATACTACCACCTCCATCACCTGTTTCTTCACCCAGACTACCCAACTCAATTTTTTATTTTTATGACTGGTCCAACCTTGTTTTTTTAATCTTTCTTTACAGACTAAAGACAATTAGGGAGCTGCGCTGTTATTTATGGAAACCTAAGCCATATTCCCTGTTGAATAAAATACTTGCTAAAAAATAAAACCACTCTAGCTAATGAAAAAAGAGGAAATTAACTACAGCCAATTAAAAAATAATGGGAGAGCGGAGAAAAGGCCTGAAAAAGAATATGGAAGACTTTCATAATTCAATACATTATTAATCAGCATAATTTAAAAGTATTTTAACATTCTAGTGCCCAGTTTTGTATGGTTTTGTTAGTCCCCAGACAAGGAAAAACATAATAGTGCAGATACTGTCAAGAAATTTTTTAAAAAGTGCTTTTAAATTCTTCATATCAGACATACAATGTTTCTTCTCGAGGAAAAATATGAAAACAATACTAGAAACACAAAACAGTTTTCTGTCTTTCTGGATTTAAAATGCATCACTTTATGGATGTGAAATATATTACCAACCCTTCAGCTCTTTTCCCTAACTTCTTTCTTAATTTCAAATCAAAGCTCACATTTGAAGCCCAGACAGCAGAATCAGGGCCCCAGGACCTGAATTTAGAGCAGAATCCCCAAAGACTTTGAGTTGTGGCTCACATAAACATCTCCAAAAAGGAAGATCCCTAATCCATGGTAAGGGGCCCAGAAATCTACAACATGTAAATATTCATGGGTCACATGCACTGGAGGCTGTAGAGCTTCCCAAGTCAGACCTTGTTGATTTGCCTGAGAAAATGTGAAAGATGTAGTGGAGTTGTGGCCACTGAAAGCCCAGGCTCCCTAGCAGCCTGTCATGAAATCCAGCAGGCCAGTGTAAGCTCCACACAAACACTGCTGAAATTAGCCACCCAAGAAAGGAGGTTGAGGTGATAGTAGCACCACATTCTTCATCCCTGAGAGACAAATACCCCAGCCATGGATGCAGTGTGTGCTGCTGGCAGGCTGACAAACACTGCAGCAGCAGTGCTAAGTGGCAGAGTTCTATGGATGGCAGGGGGGAAGACTGCTTGGGTCAAAGGGCTGTAAGACTGTGCTATGTACTTTATACAGGGGGCTGTGCAAGCCTCTGGGAACAGGTGGAGTTGCCAGGTACTCATCCACCTCCAGACCGGCCTCCCTCTGCCAAGTGCATTTGTAGAGCCAGTGCCAGGTTTGGGGAAAAACAAAAGATAAAATAGCACCATTCTGTGACAAGTAACCCTCACCGACTGCAAAATCTATATTAATGTTGTGTCTACAAGAGACCTATAAAGTTTAGGTACATGAATCAACCTTTGTGATCCATGTTTGAAGATGTGACTCTATTATGCCTGCAGCTTTAGGTATCTATTTCCTTTAAATGTGCTTTACAGAGGTGAGGACATCTGCAGGGAAAAGCATAGGACAAGCTTCATCATTCGGAATATGCAGGAGCTAAGCAGAAAATTTAATCGATAATTCTAAATAATCCTCCCACCTTTTTCATTTAATGCATACTTTTCCAGTGACTTTTGCTGTAGGATAGTATTTGCATGTGAAGTGTGCAATTATGAGCTCAGAAGAGACAAATGAAATCATCTACTTAACTTTGTGACAATTACATGAAAATGTAGCTCTCAAAAATACATGTACTCATATAAGGTTTATCCTGATTGTCCAACACCATTATGGAATTATTTTCTTCATTGAAAATTGCAGTTTTCCAAAGTCTGTTAAATTGTAAAGAATTTGTGTGATTTTTATTATTGCTATCCACCAGTCCTCCTTTTACTTGAAATTTGCCCCTAAATAAAAAATGGTGCTGATTCAGTTATTACTCTGAAAAAAAAAAATCAATGTAGCTTTATCAACATACTGACATAGTTTCTGAAGCAAATAAATTCTCCTTTTTCACCCTAGTATCAGTCTGCATTAAATGGTTGTTCCTAAAACTTCCTCCAAGAGTCCTTTAAGTTATTATCACATTTGCACAACAAATCTCTCAGGGAAATGCTTTGCAGAAAGTCTGTGCTTCAGAGATGGGCAAATAGTTTTTTGGAGGATTCAGAGTCTATGGATGTTCAGCATCAAACTAAGTTGCAAACTAAGTCTGTGAGCTGAAAGCAATGTTTCTACCTGAGAACACTTTTTTCAGCCACAGGTATCTTAGACACAGTTGTAAATCCCTACTGACAAAAGCAGTCCTAATGAAATCAGATGCTTTCATTGGAACAACTATAGGGAATTAGGACTTAAAACCTCTTTAATTTGAAATTCATTATTATCTTCAGGACAACTGTTAATACTGGCCAACATGCTCACTTGGTGAAACTCTAAAATCAATACAACCTTATTGCTAACATTTAAAAATCCTGTTAACCAGAATTAATCAAAGTGAGATACAAACTATCCTTTTTTTCCAAAAAAAAAGGCCATCCAAGATTGAAATTGTGGCATTGTTTCTGTTTTCTTCCTAAACATTTGTGACCAGGTCTAATTAATTTTTAACATTGCGTTTGTATAAACATTTTTTAACAGATACATCAAAAAAGTAAGTTCCTATCACTCAAGTAAAACAAACAAACAAAGAAAAGTCTATATATAATATACAAAATCTAAGGCTTTCCACAAGCTACCACCTTCCAATGTCAATTGCAGTTAAAGCAGTTATGAAAAAATAATTCTCTGGTACACTACAGAGTGATGAGCACAGTGCTGCTATTCCAATTCCAGAAACTAGTCATCACTCCAAATACATACAATAGAAGAGGGAGTTCCACTAAATTATTTTCCGGTAGCAGGTGTGTCTGTAGAAGAGGCTGAAACACCAGACAGCTCAATAGCTTGCAGACATCAAATAAAGCACACCAAATTGAACAAATACAATAACCAGTCCTCAGAAAACCCAAACCTCTTAAAACTGTTCCAGGAATGGAAGGCTGCCTGCAGAAAGTAACTCTTAAACTTTGATATTTCCCTTGTGCTCCATAATATCAGTTTCTGAATTGGAAATGCTTTAGCCAGTACAAAGTGAAGTTCAATTCGGAGCAATGGGCATGTTCAGATGCCACAGCTTGACATTTGTCCCAGAGGCACATGGCAAATTGGCGTCCAGAACACAAATAATTACATCTTCCATCTTCTAAGCTGCTGCACAGTCAAACCTGTTGATATTTACTCTTAGATGCCCGTAATCTAACAATCAATCATGGGATTCTCATCTGCTCGTCTAAAGCACAGATCTTCCAGACAGCTACATTTTAAGCTTCTTCTCATGCTGACTCTTTTGCACAGTTTAAATACAGAGCAGTTCTACGGACCTTTACAAAAAAACCAAAACAAAACAACTCTGATAAAAGTACTCATTATATATAGCAGAGATTTGCCATAATAATTGCATAACTCAAAAGCACTTCCAGGAAGGAACATTCTCCCTCCCCCATATTCAGTGAAGAATACTTTTTCTATCTCTGTCTTGTAATTGAGACTAAAACAGTAAGCTCTATGTGCCTCTGCTGCAGTACTGGCTAAAACCGATATATTACCTTGTATACTGAGTGTCATGCCTGGTTTGTCAGTGGAGCTGCACACATAAAAAAGACAAAAGCTATTATGAAAGACTGGTTATCCCTAAAAATGTATATCTAAGCTGATGCTGTGCTCAATTAGCTTGTTACCTGAAGGGCTATGCATGCTGTTATTTTAGCTCTTAGTCATTAAAGACTGTCTCCTGTGGGTTTGAAACATTAAGTCTTTCTAGCAAATATCAAGATATTATTTCTTTTATATATTCATTTTAAAGTTACTGTTTAGCAAGGTTTAAAATTAACCTTAAGGTTTAAAATTAACCAGTTACTAGAAATTGCAGTTAAAATTGCCTTCAGAGAGGCACGTTCTCATTGGCATGTGTATGACTTCAGCCTTTAGAAGACATTTCTGCTATTTGTCCAAATCCCTAGAGGCATCTTCATGACAAATAGGAGTGAGCAATGACATTTCTCAGTGGTTTTATTCAATTATAAGTAATGGAGCTTTCTTCAAACATGGAGTTTATTTAATACTGGCTATATCAATTATTAAATCCTTCATGGAAATCCCATTAAATAAGAGCCCAAACCACACATAAATTACTAAACCCTTCTTTTCATTCAGCACAACCCAACTTCCTTTATTTTCCTGGCAACTGAACAATATTAGGAAACTGAAATATGGAAAATTTAAAATCTTAGGCAAGCATCAGCTCATACAACAAACTGACCCTCTTTCTGTCCACAATGACACCCCCTGCAAAAAGTAATTAAGCTAAAATCAGTCTTGAAATCACACACAAAATCGCAGTTGAGCTTAGTGAGCTAGAAGGAAATTGCAGCATCTAATGACCTTTAGAAAATCAAATAAAACAAAAATTAAAATTGATGTAACCTCTATGAAACGTTGTGAGAGATCTTTTTTATCATGGAATATTTCTGATCACGTTACAGAGATGTTTATTCTAAAGTCAATGTTTGTATCACTTACAGTTTTTAGCTTTTAGCATATAAGATATTTTAAGAAGATTAGTGTTTGATGCAATTGTCCAATTGCATGCAATCAATGTAATTAAGGCAGGAACACTTTCCAAGTATTCATCCAATGCTACCAGTTACAAAGTTAAGCATGACAACGAGTTGCAAGAACTTTTAAGCAGCAGTGCATTAGACAAGACAGACCATGCTTCTGGAATGGGAGGCACAAATTGCTCTCTCAACCCAAACATGGCCTCAGTGCCAACAGAGGCAGATTCTTCTCCCATCTGCGAGCTGAAGAGGCAGTGCAGTGAAGTACATGACCCACTCCACTGACACAAGAGGTCCAAGGCAGGAAGCAGACAGCTCAAAGCACATCACTGCAATCAGTGGAACCATTTTCTTTACAGATGTAGAAACAGCTATTCTCTTTATTCCTTTCCCTGGGATTAAAGTAACCAGGGAATGTAAAAGAGAATAGTTTCTGCTCTCCCTTCCACTACTTCTGTGTTGTTAGAATCCTATCTTATAAAGAGCAATTCTTTAACTGGCCTTGAATCACATAAGCACCACAAGTATCTCTTGCTGCTTATTATTATTATTAGAGCAAGAGGCTCAGTGAATGAAAAAGAGCAGACAGGCTGTCAAGGTAAACCTTTAGCACCTAATCCAAGCTGTAACAAGAGCTGACAGAGAAGCTGAAGCCAGCAGCTGAAGTGTAGAACTGCATCTTCCACATGCTGTGTCATTTTTCCCGATCTTGGTTTGAGAAATTAGCTCAAACTGGATGTTGATGGGCATGTAACTTAGCAGAGCTAATAGAGAGCTACTCTTCCTGATATTTCTTTTTTGCAGAAGCCTGTTTTGTCTTGTTTCCCCTACCACACAAGTGAAGACATCTCTGTGAGAAAGCTTGCTCATAACAAATGTTTTGGAAACCACTTACCAGGATCAATAGTGCCAGTCTTTAAATCTAATGAAAGATAGCTTCTCAGCCTAAATTGAGATGGATAGTCACACACTGCCTCTTATGTATGTGTAATGACTCTAATCTTAACTGATCAGCTTTTGCTATTAGCATCAATGGAAGTTAGATCTGGTTTATTGCTGGACTTTGTGTGCAGAAATAGCTACATGGCAGCCTATAGGAAGAAAGGATGCATATCCTAAATTCATCCCTACAACAGTATGGCCTAGACAGAACCAAAAAGCTAGTGAATTTATGGACTCTGATAACCTGGAGGGTCCTTCTTGTCTCCAGGAAATACAGAAATGGTCAGGCATGCAATTTGCCCATCATCCTGAAATCCTACCCATCCACACCAACACCTCAATGCCAGCAGTACCTCAGCCATAGCTGGCACAGCCTCGTGGTCACAATTAGTTTACACCAGCAGTGCTAGATCTAAATTTATTATGCTGTTTGTACACAAGCATCTCAAGGCCTAGCTGTGTACCAAGAAACAGAAGTGTAGAAATGCTTTAATACAGGTGCCAGCTCTGCAAAGGCTGAACCAAATTACAGTTTTGCCACCTTCTGGATGACATTAGTGGTACAGCTAAAGACCTGTTGCTATCTTTTTTTTTTTCCCTCCTGAATTTTATGGTGCTAAAGCTGATCTGTCATTTTCCAGTGAGACCTGAAAACACAGCTTCACATTTTCCTGCACTCAGGAGTAGATATGGCAAGCATTAGCCTTCAGGCTAGATACCTTAAGAAGCTGTGGAAGATTATAGGTAAATATAAACCTCATTGTCAACCAAAGGTTTCTGTCCCTGTTCTCATCAGTATTTTATCCCCTTAGCACAGAAAGAAATCAAGACTGATGAATACTTTATGACTTCTCATCCTCATACACCACAGAGTGGGGCGATAGAGAGGTAATCTAAAAATTCAATAGCATATTTCAAGATCCTTATTTATCCTTGATATCTCCATTAAAAGGATCACTAATAAGTAACGCACAGGTAAAGAAGATTGGGTTAAATCAATCACCTTCCCTGCTAGAATTTAGAGATGACATTTAGCAGTTGGGACATTTTAAACACACTACTGTTCCAAAGGACTCCACAGCTCAAAATAATGTCCTGCATGAGCAGATAAGGATACCAAAATAAGGAGAGGTAAACCCTACAAATCACTGCACATTGTAATGGTCAGGCAGTTCCTCCAAGTCTTCATCTACACCACCTGTTTCATTCTCTCTTGGCTATCCACAGAAAAGAGGAGCAGTAAGGAGAATACAGAGCAGCCAGCTTGACTTTACCACTTTCTGTTTCACATTTCTGCTGCTTCCAGTCTGTTAATCATTCTTTCTTCCCTGTCTGTGTGTGCAAGGAAAAAAGCCCTCACTTCTGCATTTCCAGCTCTAAGAAATAAGACCTTTTATATCCATGTTTCAGGACAATTAGCTCATTCACTGCTAATCACAATGTGAAACCACTCTCTTCTATTCATAACCTTTTTAACACACGAAGACCTTATCTAAATCTGAAACTATAACTGATTTAAATAATTCCATTGATGGAAATGAAACAATCTTAGCACAGTTAACTCCTGAAAATTGGAGGACATTTCCTAATCATTTAACACTTGCCTTAACAAATTCTATGACTTTCATCTCTTTTGACAATGCATCAGATAGAAAAAGAATACAAAGACAATTGAAACTCCTCTAGCATACCCTCTAAGTTATAATCTCCTTCAAGCTATTGGAGAAGAATCTAGATACAATTAAGGTAAGTCACGCCACTTCACAGTATCTCTAAGATTCAAGGTTTTCCACACCTTAGTTCACCAGTGGTTGAGGACACAAAATAAGAATAACATGATTTAAAGAAAAGAATGTCTCTAAATTTCAGGCAGCTATCAGAATCCTGAAGAGGATTTTGCTGTAGGCTACAGAACAGGCTCTTCTACAGCTGGGACATAAGTTAACGTTAAGTTAGAGTGGCCAAAATAACATCTGAGAGACCTACACCAGCTTCAACTCGGTTTAAAGTCATGTTTTACTCAATACCAGTGCCAGTCCACAGCATCCATGAAGTCCTGGTATGCTCTTTTAGGTTATGGGAATTAAGGAGAGAATTTCATTCCAAGATAATGTGAAGAAATATTAATTCCATTACTTACAAAAACTGATACAGGCAAAATACCTCAAAAAAAGCCACATGCTTTGCCTTTGAAGAAACAATTTTTAGGCTGTCCTATCCCGAACATATAGAAAAAACAGCTAATGGTAATAATAAAATAGCTGTTTAAGACTTTATGCATGCCTGCCCTAAAGAAAAGCAGGCTTTAGAAAAAGCCTTCTTTTTTTACTTTAATACTATGAAAATATTTTCCTGACATTCCTAACCACTCATTTAAGAGAACCAGAGATTTATTTGTGAGGAAGAATATAAACCAGAAAAGGTGCATGCTAGGAGAGATGTTTTAATTCATTCCAAGCTGATTACAACAAAGTGTATTAAATAGTTTTCAATTCTTTAATATCAGTTTTTAATTAAACATTTCTGGCTGTAACTGTGTATTTTGCAGCATGAATGCCTGGCATTTTTTGTCAGTATAAATTGAACAGCATCACTGAGTTATGTTGTTGTACTTGGTGGATGTAATGATGGGTCAGAGCGGATGGTGAGGGCCTGAAGTGCAGATGACATCTCCATTAAAATGATTCATGTTATCACAGGATTAGGTCACAATAGCAGGGCTGCAAATGCCACAGTGCTTGTCAGAACCATCTCTTGCCGCATCCTCTCTGAGTGGTGCCAGTGACACATTCAAGACTTGTTCTGTGATACTCCAAGTGTTTAAGGACTGGAAAATGACACATGGAATAAATGGACATCCCAGGGGACCATTAACAGGCTATCAGGCTTTCACTTTTCATTTTGAGTTGACATCCAGGATAGGTTAATGACAATCAAAAGCCCTTTCTATCTGGCCTGGGGGAGCAGTGATGATGGGTTACCCAAAGTACAAAAAAAAACACAATACAAAAAAGACAGTTTAAATGGGAACTACAGTAGAATCTAAATCCTAAATAAGCCAGTTCATGCTCCAGACTTTCAGCTATGAAAATTCGTGTCATGGGTTGTATACTGCCAACTGTAGGGAATTCTTAGGGAGTCTGGGGGCTACAATTGAAGGAGTATCAGTCACCAAATGAAATCAGGTGCTGTGGTCCTGTGATGGTGCCAGATTCATCCCTTGCACATACTGTCTGTTCTCAGTACTCTCCAACCTTCATAGGAAGAAAGTTCTTTTCACTAACAAAGCACAGGTCTCTCTCTCAGCTTATTCAATGCACAGGCAGGCCTGTAGGTCATAGTTGGCATCCACAGGATGCTTTATCGTGAATTAGTAAAGGTAAGAAGACAACAAAAGAAGTCTCCAAAAGACAACTTTTGATTTTCTACCAACAATGTTAATATCATGTGAAACCTTCTCTTGTCCAGATGTGGCATGAATCTGAACTTTTAAGGAACATAAATGAAAGTTAGAAAGAAGCACAGAGGTACTGAGTTCTGTTCCTTTCCTAGGGCCATATGTCTTGGAAGCAGAGCACTTCTTTTTCAACCTTTACCCTACTAGTTGCATTGCCTGCCTTTATTGAATCTATGGATTATTTTGTGCAGTTCTTAAAAGCTGATATACATTGTGCCATGAATTTACACAGTGAGCTTAAATGCAGACATATTTTTCACCCTGAATACAACTACAGATTGAAAATAAACATTCCAAGCAAACACAACATAAATCCAAAGTCATAAAAAATACTAATCAAGAAATTAAGACAAAATTATCAGGAGGGGGGAGAGTATTTTGAAGTTAAAATCAGTGGACATGTGAGCAGAAAGTACATCTTTCAAGAGTAGGGGAACCTGTGGTGGGAGATGAAACTGATGGGAGACTGTGCAAAGCAGACCTGGGCATGGAAAAATACACAGTGGGATGAGAGGTCAAGGGAAGGACTACTCCAGAAGTTACCTGAAAACAATAATACTGAAGAACAGCTCAGTGTAAGAAATTTGCAAGAACTCATCTCTAACCAAACAGCAGTGTAATTGTAAACTATACAAAGTGACACATAGATGCACAGCAAAACCAACCCAGGAAAATCCACAACTGCAAAGCCACCACTCTCATTCATGGACTCTCATATGTGCCTTACAAAAAAAAAAAAAAACAATTAAGGTAAAGATAGCCCTCAAAATCAGACACAGAATCACAGGGACACAACAGACATCCACATGAACTGAACAATCAATACATAACCTGGAACAGAAAGAACCAGTAAAGCCTTCTCTTGAGGATGAAGTTACTTGATCTCTGTGACCTACAGGAGAAGCTGTTATTACATCTCCATAACGCGAGCTGCTGGTGACAAGGTGAAGCATCAATAATTCAGACAGTTTGCCCACACAAAGAAAATGAAAATCATTACATAACAGCTTTCTTCTACTCTGTCTTTGGTGAGGGACACTGTAATGTGCTCTTGCCCGTACATCAGCACTGCACCTGGCCTAAGGAAGTTATTTCTTCTCTCATCCAAACCCTCTGCAATTACAGATACTTAGATATGTAGTTATGCATCCTGTGCATGATTTTTTATGTATAGCAGCCTCCATAATATGTCTAAATGCTTTAAATGTTTAATTCCCTGCACACTGTTCCTCTCTGGAAATTGTATGTTATTCTGTCAATGCTTTGAAGCACTTGCAAAGCTACCCTCTGAAGAGAGGAAAGGTTGCTTGTTTCTCATTCAATTAGTATTAACAACTTGATATTTGGTATCAGGCCACCTTTCAGGGTAAACTGTCCCCCAGCAAGATCTGCTGGGAAGGTATGAAGTCAGGCAGCAGCAGGAAGTGGCAAGGCATGAATAAAAGATGTTACAAAAGAAGGCACAACTTCTTCCAGGGTATTTTCTTTGACTTTAGATGCTCCTAAAGTCCAAGAGAATATGAAGCAAACAGGACTAAATCAAGGAACTGCAGAGAAATGGTGACAGCTGCAGTGAGGCTGTTTCAGTAGACTGTTTTTTAAAGTAGATTAACAACTGCAGCATATTCCATCACTCTTCCTTAATCACTCTTCCTAATCTTTTACATTACCTTTCCTCTGACTTTACCTTCACTGAAGTCACTAGGGAAAATGTTCCTCATAGACTAATCTATAAGAAAAACAAAGGAAGCAGCACACAAGCAAAGCAGTACTGAGGCTTTCACCAGCCATTAGGATGGGCTCAGCGAGCCTCTTCACAGCACAGATCACTTTTGAATGAAGATGAGACCAACAAACAAAGTTTTTAAGTATAGTAACTTAAAGGAACTCGGAAACACAGTACTGGTGAGAGAGACAAAGAATGCAACTTAGAGTCCAGATCTTGATCCAGAAGATCAAGCTGAACTTCTCTCTCTTTCTCATATTCTGAGAAAATACCTGAAAAATTCAGATACCAAATATGAAATAATCAGATATCAGGCAATTCTTTGATATATTAAGGTTATTTTTCACTGGTTTTTACAGTAATTATCTGAAAATTTAAAAAAATAAACTTTGTTGTAAATTAAATATTAAAGTGACATAAAATTATTTCTAGTTCTGGTTTGGGGGAAGAGGAAATATCAAAAATAAAAGTTACTTCTGTGTTTTGCTTAATGAGACTTAGGATTTAAAAAAAGTGTATATCAACAGGGCAGTTTCTTCTATACACCCCTTCTTAGAAACTACAGGATTATGTAGGTTTTGAAGCACCATACACAGCCCATTGCACAATAGAAACAATGAGCAGGCTACACAACTTTGGCCTCTTGTGATCCTCATAACTCACAAGTTACACAGGCACCACCTAACAGAGGCCAACTAAGCCACCAAAAGCAACTCGGGAAAAAATAGATGTTAAACTTACTATTTCTTCTGCTACTGCTGTAACTAAGCTTTTTTAGGGCAGGGGTTATGCTTCAGTCAACTTGCCTATTCAATGCCTCGTTCAGTGCCCCACACACATGTATTATTTATGGACTAGTTGACAGCTAGATGGGTAGTTAGTGCTACCCACCACATGAGCACTCTAAGAAGCCAAGAAACAGATACCACTGGCTGCTAACTTCTGTTTGCTACACACTGGGGACATAATTTGTGATCAGTCTTGGTTTCTGATAGAAGAAGCACTAAAATTTTTAAAAAACTCTGACAGAAAATGATGAAAGACCAGAAGTAACTGGGAGAGATGCTCTGTCATAGGTATATACAGCTGCCAAAAGCACTACTACAAGAGCAGAGATGTGATGGAAGCACCCTGCTGTGGCACAATCAAGGACACAATCTGCCTGCATATATGTGTTCCCTCTCACCCCAGGGCTCCGCAAAAGACAGTGCATTTCAAAATGGTGAAAAGAGCCCATAGGCCGTCTTCAATAATTCTAAGAAAAAGCTCCCACCAAGTTGTTTTTTTTGGTCCTGGCAAAAATATAATGGGAGGGGGAAAGAGGAAGAAGCACCAAGGCTCAGGAACACACTGGTCTTTGACATCAGCAGGATTTGGCTTCCACTCTGCTGCCACCTGGAATGAAGAGAAATTGCTTCCACTTCACCTCAGGATTTTCCATAAACAAGATACAATTATATATGAAACAGGCTAGAAAAAACAAAGGCAGCACTAATGGGGCCCTAAAAGGGTTTTGTTAAAGCAGAGAGCATGAGCTTAGCTGTTAATGGCGAAGCCACTGGAAACAAAATGTCAGCAGATTCACACCTGTCATTTGCTCTCCCATCCCATGTCTCCCCAGCCCCAATCCCAAGGAGGCACAGAGTCAGCAAAACTCGCACAGGCACCGTGCTTAATTCACCCAGGCAGCTGGGACCATACACTTCCCAAGTCCTTCTCTCTCTATCCCATTTTCTCCACTAAGCAGTGATCCTGCTGGTGAATGGTGCACGCTTCCGCACGAGAAAAGCTCTTCTCTACTTGCTCTCCCAGTGCGAAGGGGAGAGCCTGAACAGTGAGAGCTGTCAGTTCCTATCTTTCTTTGCCACTCAGCTTATTTCCTGATTCCTAAAATGAAGCTGCAGCTGCACTGGATGGATGTGCTTAAATGCAAGCCTCCGGAGATGGGAAAGTGCTGACTGCTGAATTGCCCTCTTTCACCTTATTCTCATGCCATTCTCTACTCTCTCAACTTTTCTCCCTGTCCCTATTCTCTCTTGTTCAAAGGGGAACCAGCAACCCATTTCCTTTGAATTTTTTGTACAAGTTGTCCTTGGTGAATGCTCGCCTATATGCTCCTCCAAAACTATATCTACTCCAGCTTCCTCAAGCATAAGGGATTTGAAAGTCCAAGAATTAGGGCCTCATATGCAGGCATTTAATTGTTCTCATCATTCCCACCCTACACCAAAGAAACACATTTGTGTTTTATATATTTTTTCATGTTCTAATTATTTCACATTACCAAAGAAAGACTTTGTACTGCAGCCATAGTCCTACAAGGCACCAGCCTTGAGACCAGACCCAAGTTCCCAAGCTGTATCCAAAGTACTAAAAATTTCCAGTCTGGCATCAATCCTTGCAAGTGAAATGACATAGATCTTTATCTGTAGTTTTACAATCATGCAGCAAAGGGAAAATATTAGGCAACTATTTTTAAACAAAACCTGAACATTTTTCAAAGCTTGTTGGAAAAAAAATACAAAATTAGCTATGAAAAGGAGGCAAAAAATTCTTTTCAGAACATAAGAGAAAAGGAAGAAAGAGAAATTTGGTCAAATCTACAATCTTTAAATGAAGCCACATGAAAGTCTGGGGTTTTACAAAACCTCCTCTCCTGCCACACAATTCAAATCATACATTTAAAAATCTGTTCTCCCCTCTGCCAGAAGATATAATTTAAAGATTTTGACTGCTGGCTGTCCAAACAAAATGTTGCACAGCAACAGCCACTACTATCACTGGAGCAAAATAGATCTGGGCCCTCAAATATCAAATTTTAACTTTTCCCTGTTTTTGTATTGTGTGGGTGAGAAATTCAGAGTCCAAGGTCAGACATAGCTTACCACTGCAATTTGGATAGACACAGTATCAATCTGGTAAAAGTGAGCCCAGTGATTTCTTGGATTCTAATGAGATCAACTCAGGCTGTTACATACATCATGCTTACATATCTAAAATGTCTGTAGATACTTCAGTAAGAGGCGATCTAACATCTTTTTAAATTGTCAGTCCCCTGCCCTCATTAAATACACAAACCAAGTTACAATTTACAGTTTCCTGTCCTAGAAATAAATTCAGACTCCAAAAAGCAAATGCTGTTCTTGTTCCAGCACCAACGTATCATAACCCAAAGAAACAGCGAATGCACCCTGCTACCAAAAGCAGCAGCCAAAAAAATAGTTAAAACAGTCAATGAACACACAGGTGAGACAGCAACAGCCTGGACATCCTGTGTTCCTCCCAAGCCTGAGCCAAAGGCCTCTCTGAACCATCCCCCTCCCCAGTCAGTCTCGTGCTGGGCCATCACCAGAGTGGTTTGGTCACAATGTCCCATCAAGTGCACCATGAAGTCATGTCCGACTGGACTTTTCCTGGGAGGTGGGGGGTGTTGGTCTCTTTTCCTTAGGGCATTGAGAGGGACATTAATTCTGAGAGGGACATTAATCAGTCACGCTATAAATTTATGGTATCCTAAGCTCAAAAAAGAGAGGTTAATTCATGCAAAAAAGAGGAAATAAGTGGCTGAGAGAAACAAAGATGACAGTAGAACTGAGCCTTGTGATCATGAAGCAGTGCTGGGATGGAAGTGTGCTCCCTGGAATTACACACTGTGAACCATTCACAGTGGTTCACTCCTGTCTCCTTCCTTGAGGATTTGGAGGGTGTAGAACCCCTCAGAAACATCCCAGAATCCCTCCCTTCTCCCACCCATAGTTAAAATCTCCCATCCTGCTTCTAGTTAAATCAGCCCACTGCCTCATTCTTGCACAGGTACACACACACCCCATGGCTCCTACACAGCTTTGCTCTCTTATGTGTTGAAGTTTAGCACCAACCTGTAAAGTACATTGTAGAAGGAAAATGTTTTCCAATTTTCCTCTCTTCCTTCCCGTCTTTTCAACTGTAATATTATACAAATATTTTAAATATACCTCAAGATATCTTTTTACTCTCAGTATAAGTTTGAAAATCTGAAAAAAAAGTTTATTTACACATTTAAAAATCTTATGATGAAGAAATGAAAAGCCATACTTATTCCAATTTTCTTCAGCTTTGGTTCACTTTACAAGTAAATTGAAGATCCTGGCTTGGCAAAAATAACACAGGTAGAAGCACTACAGTATTAAAAATAAAAAAGCCTTACTCTTCAAATTTCTTGTATAAGGCTTGCATAAGAGCTACAGCAGCTGACAGGTAATATGTCCTAAATAGCCTTCTAGAAAGGAAACTACTGTACCCAGATCTTAGTTACACGTATCCAACCAGAGCAAAACAAAATGAAAGGCCTGCTTTGGGAACCAAGTCTCTATTAACACTTGATGGCATTAACTGAATTCAAAATTTTGGAAAGCCGCTTTGAAGTTAGTATAACTGCTGGTGACACTGGCAAAATTACATGGTTGTGCCTACAAGTCAAAATGCAGAGAGTTTTTTTCTCCAAATCTTGTGCAAGCCAATACTAATCCCACTGTAGAAACACCAAAAGAATAGCTGACAAAAGCATTATGAAGATGACTACATAGCTAGTTTCAAGAAAATTACTGGGAAAATATATTTGATTGCTGCCAGAATGAATTGAACTCAGAACTTCCAACTGCCTCACAAAGAGATTGGTAGAAAATATTGACACGTCCAACCCCCGTAATCATGACCAGACTTTTCAAAAAACAGACACCCCATATTCATATACTACACCATTAACAAACAAGTACAGTTCACATCCAGAGGTTAAGGCCTAGGAATCTTGTAGAATATACATAAAAAACCCCAATGTATTCATATTTCAGAATGAAACACTGTTCCCAATGCCTGTTGGAGAGCTGACATTTTAATTCTATTAAGAAAACGGAAGTTTCAAAGTAAAACTGATGGAAAATAAACACTGAATTCAATGTCTAGGGGGAAAAAAAAGAGGCGGTGTTATCTAAAAAAAAGAAAAATAAATAAAAATCAAAAATTCAATCTTCATACAATCAGACCCAACTTTAGATAAAGCCAAAATTCATAGAAACCACAATTGCAGGAATCTGGGACTGAAAAGAGTTTTGGGTGTAAACAGAGTCGTCATTCCAAGAGCCATGCCAGTATCAGCAGAGTTTAGAATTCATTCAGTGCCCAGAGAAGATCTAAAATGGCTTCAGAAGTAAGAGAAGCCTATTCTATCTATTCTAGACAGAATAGATTTTGTGTTTTATGTGACACTGACAGGAAAAAAAGTAGATACTGTAAACAGAAGCACAGACCATTTGATTTAAAAGACCTCAGAGTCTGACCAAAGCAGGCAAACCCGGTACTTACGCCACACTTTATCAGAAGGAAATTCTCTGAATCTCATTTCCGAGGCCTTTCTCTCAGAAAGTCATTAAGGTCTAATTAATGGCTCTGTGAGGTGGAGGGATCCGCTTTGGCATCCATTAGGATGGAGGCTCAAATGTCAGACCAGCAAAGGCATTAGGCAGACTCTGGCATTTTGCCCAATGCAGGATTAGCATTGACGCATTCAGCATCCTTTGAAATCTTTAGCCCTGTAAGAAAATCTGCAGGTTTTCTCTCTGTCTGTGTGATGGATAACAACTCTAAATAATCTGCTGGTCCATTAACAGAGAACACCTCTCCACCCCTACTGAGCAGGAAGGAAAGATCTGTGTGGCCCAGTCACAGAGTCCCTCTCCAAAACAAAGTTAAAAACAGCCAGAATCTGCACCCTGGAGATACCACAGGACTGGAAGCAAGATCTTTACAGGAAGCATTGCCTGCCATTTGTGAGCTGGCTAAGGAGGCAGCAGAGGAGGAGAGAGGGAGTAAATGACTTAAAGAGCTGGGAAGTATTTCACTGTCAGTGGGCATCAGTGGTGAGAAGTTAGGAAGCAATTGCCTGCAAGAAAGGTAGGGAAGCATGAAGGAACCACCACTCTCCTTGTAGTCCATCTGGAAGCAAGCAGGCTGTTTTAAAAGCCCTGGCTATGAATCACCAATTTGATGTTCGTTTTCCCTGAAGCCTGACAGCCTGCCAGAAATCACTGTTAGGCAAGGTACTAAGCCAGACACCAGGATGCTGACAGCCTGCCCTTTTCCACACCAGTCTTGCTCCCTCACATCCTAGCAGCCTTGGCCTCCAGCATCTGTGACCATCCTTGCTCCTAATTTGCAGAATGTCATTACTAAGTCCCTCACTTCCAATGAGAGAGCCCATTCAGAGTTGCATATTGGACTAACCTAGATGAAAGGTTCACTTCTGCTCTCTTGAATAGCAATGCAATGGTGTTGTGTAATGTATTTTCCCCTACAATCAAAATACATCACTAAGAGGTGTTCAAAATAACTTTTGTAGCCTCTGTCCAACCATATTTTCCTCCATATATACTGTCCCCATATTTTCCGTATGGGTCTGTCCCATTCCCCTGCCTGTACAAACATAGATCTGCTGAATTAAGCAGCACATCCAGGTTCTGGAGACAGAGGAAGGAAAAATGCTGAAACATCATACTACCGATTCAGCTTGATTGTTATTAACTAAACCCAAAGGGAGTTCTGTCCAGTCATCCCCAGACAGAGATAAAACAAAAATTAGCCTTTGTGAGACCTAAAAAGCAAGACTTTGCATCTCTCTCCCTTCAGGGTCTCTCCCCTTTCAATGATCTCAAAATACTTCCCAAAGACAATCACAAAGCAATGCTGAAAAACCACAGAAATATGAGGTTACATGCAAGTTTTCTACATGGAATCTAGGCATGGCATGAGTGGAAGTTCCTTTCTCCAGATAAAGAATGCAAGTAGTATTTCTGAAGCAAATTCTAGGCAGAGTTGCATAAAACCCTTTTTTTAATTATGGTCAAAGCAGCAGCAGAACTCCCACCTCCTTACCCCAAGTCTTACTTTTTAAGTCCTAAAATACCCTCAGACATGAGGAAAAAAATTGTTTAAAATTAATGAAAATGGAAACATTTGAGAGTTTGGGAGTTCTACTTGCTTCCAGGTTTCTGATTTAATTTCAATTCATGATCATCACATAATCTTTGAAAGAAACCTCTTCATCCCTTTTTTTTCCTCAGTTGTAAAATGTACCTCACTTGTGCTTCAAAGGACAAAGCTTCTTTATTCAAATGTGAGGAAATAGTAAGGAAGATGTCTATGGTAACAAGTACAACTATCAACCTCTTCTAAACTAGCTTCTTCCTTGGGAAAGCTGAGCACCCAACTTGTCTCTCCATGATACAGCATTTGACAAGTTGAAGGACTTGCTGTCAGAAGGAAAAAAAGTCTCCTTTCCACTATCAGGGGAAAATATCAGAGTAACTGCATGGACATTTTGAAATTCAGTAGTCAGTCCAAAAACACCTCTCAGTCCATTGTTTCCACACAACACTTAACAACTGCAGAATCAGCTCAGAGCGTTATCAGGTTTAACACCGGTCAGGTATACAGTGGTGCAGACCTCACAAGAGAGACAAAAAAAGAGCACCATCAAAAAAATCCAGCATGAGATTTCTCCCTCTGTTCATACCCTCTACCACCACATGGGTCTTTCCCTTAGAAGTGGATACTTTCACAGTTTTGGAAGAGTTTTATCCTTGCAAACAGGACACTGCCAGCAGCCAAGAGAAGGCATCATCCAGCTTCATTTATTTATATCATTTGTCTGCCCTCCCCCTATTACCGCCACTGGAAATAAGTGTAGGAGATTTGACAAGGCCAGCAGCAAAATCAAGACACTTGGCCTTAGATATGAATATGCAAATGCCAAGCTGGCTGGCTTGTTAAGCAAATAGATGCTGGCTGGGAAAGGGCTGTGAGGAACAGGCAGAATGATTACTACTGCACTGGGAGCAAGCCAGGCAGCCAGAGCTGCCTCACGTTCAGATGGACATCAGTCAACACAGGGAAGTCAAGTTTTACCTGGCAGGTGAAGAGTAGTTTTGCAAACTCAGTTTTTGGTAACTGCTGGTACAGCCATGGGAGAGAGGCAGCAAAGAAGTGAGATGGCAAGTGAGTTGGGCATTGTTTAAAAGGCCCAGATGGAGCTATGATCATGGTGACAGTTAAAGGTGAACACAAAACCACATAGATATCTCCAGCACCTGATGCACAGTAACTCTCCTCCACACCAAAAAACAAATCAATATATGAGAATATTTGGTGGTCTAAGCTTCCAAAAGGACACACTGCTTTAGAACTTGAAAAATAGAGGTACACTGGCTTGAGGTAAAACAAGACCCATAACAAAACATCACACAAAACTCAAGCCAAGGCTGTAGAAAGGTCCTGCAGAGTTTGGCTTTATGTTGTAGAAGTAATAGCCTCAGGGCTAAAAGCAGAATGAATATACACCTCAGCCTAGGTCTTCTGAGGTTTGTTTTGGTCCTGCATGTTATTTCCTTTATCTTTCCTCTTTGTCATGCCTCTTCTTTGTACCCATGCCTGAAAACTGTAGCAGAAAGAGGCCAACAAATTTAGCTGTGGAATAATTTTCATGTTTCTTTGTGAAGCAAAATAGAAGCAGAAAAAAAAATTTGTTATCTAGCTGAATGTTTAGAAAAACATTTGCTATTAGTTTGACCAGACATCATCTTGTTATATGTACATATTAACATGCAGAGCAGGAAAGCAGATGAATAATCAACAGCAGTGAGATGCAAAGCCAGAAAGAACACAATAAGTTGAACTGTATAAGAAAGAATCAGCTTAAAAGGCAACAGCTAAACAAAGAGAACAAGCACACAACGGGGGACATGGAAACGGTAGCTTTGTTGCACAGCTTCACAAAGCAGACACAGAGTTCACATGGCATGTCAGAAGACTGCACAGGCAGCAGCAAGGCTGGGAACTCTGATATCTGCACCAGTCCCAGCATTCTGACAGCAAATCACCTCATTCACCACTTCTTCCCTTTGCCACAGAAAATAGGAATCAAACATGAAGTAGCAAATGCAAGAGGAACCATATTGAGAACCAGTGCTCTCAAGTTCATTCTGTTACACGGGGCAGTGTTACAACATTTCACCTTCGGTAGAATTAAAAAGAAACCAACCCACCAAACCTTTTTTAGCTGAGTTCCCAAGCTGTTAACAATGCATGTCTTTACCTAGTATTGGAGAGACAAGTCATATTTTCTTATTGCAGCAATGCAAACTTGTGAATACAATCAGTGTTACAACTGGAAGCTGTGGCATAATGTATTCTGTACAGAGTGGACAAGCAGCTCATGAACTGAATTTTCCCAGAGGCCTAAGGCTGTGTAGTAAGGAGACTGACTTATGCTCAGTTTATGTGCGTAAATTGCACTGATTTAGCAAATCCAACTGGAGGGTTGGAACTAGATAATCTGTATAAGGTCCCTTTCCAACCAAGCCATTCTACCATTCTATGGTTCTAATTACTGTAGTTCACAGGCCAGCCATTGAAATCACCAACTTTCCCCAGGCAAACAGTAGCAATGGTAACTGGGACAGAGATTTGGCAAACTTACTGGCAGGCAGTTGACTGCAGCATGGGTGGGGCAGACTGAAGGCAATGTCCTTCTCATAACTTTGAGCCCTTAAGCTGGAGCAAACCCCTCACTGGTGTATTATTGCCCTTATGTTGGATGCTACCTATAGTATTTGTGAAATAATAAAGAGATGCTCGTAGCTGCCTGCAAAAACAATACAAAGAAGTTGTCTGTAATTTCAAAAAGTCAGAGTCTTGGCTGATTAATAGTGTTAATGCTCGTGTGAGATGTGCAAGGGTGTCAGGATGAAGGAAGCTCTGCAAGTTTTTGAAAGTGAACCAGCAGACTAAATAAATACACAGTCCTCTCATCTTTTTTTATGAATGTTTAACATCAATATACATTGTATATGCCTCTTCCACAGTCCACATTTAACAGACATTTAGAGCAGCACAGCTAAAGGACAGTGAAGATTGTTTTAGAGGCCAGCCATTTGTTCAAGAAAATAAAGCACCCATTCATTGTCCCACTTACTGCAGCTAAACTAAAGCTCACTTAGAGAACTGGAGCAGGAAATATCACACAGAGGCAGAAAAATCTGCAGCCAATCAGAAATAAGTATTGCTTGAACAAAAGTCATGTAGGGAGGTTACCATCAGTTTCCCTTCTCACAGTGCACAATAAAGAAAATACTTAAAATTCAGTCATATCCTGCTTAAAAAGGTCTTCAAGAATCTATAATTTGCTTTGAAGGAAACAAGATGGGAGTGGGGAGAGGAAACTAGTGTGTGGTTGCATATGATAAGGCAAACATAGCTTTCCAGTGTTCCTGTGGGCCATGTTCTCTCTACCTCACAGTGTGCCTTGTGTTCCCAACTACACTGTTCTTTCAGGCTGTACTACATGCTGCCAGCATGCAAAAACTGTGACTCCTTTGCTGAGACACAACAGAATTCATAAAGTGTCTCCTTTACCCAGGCTGTGCACCTGGGTGTGTAGTCCACTAACTGATGTGTTCATTCCAGGCTTCATGAATATCATATTGTTATCCAATACCTGAACTTCCCCAGCAAACTAAAATGGAGCTTTCTCAATGGATGCTGCAATGGTGGGTATTAGAAAGCAGCCATTCTCTACTGTGGGACAATCAATCAGTCATTGTTCAGAACGTCCAAATCTCAAGCAACAGCAAGCAACATGCTAGCAAACCTTCAGTGGTTGTACATTGGTAAGAAGAAACCAGATAATCACAGAAATCTGAGGGCTGGCCAGGAAATTAGCCAGTTGTCACAGCAGAGAACAGGCCAGGAGACCAGTGTGAGAATGCACAACACACAGGTGACCAGGCAACTCGATTTTCTTTTTGAAGCAACAAGCAAAGATAGGGTTCTACTGGTTCAACCAGCTCCATGAAACAGCTTTTTAGAAACAAAAGCAATTTTCACAAATGTTTCAAGCTTCTCTATCTATAAGCTAAACACGAAGATCAGCCCATCACACATTTTGTCTCTTGACCTTGAAGCTATTCATACATTGTCTCACTCTGACTCATGACACAGTCTACTGTGCCATATCCTGCTATAAATTTAATCTCCGTATTTACATTTGAATGGGAGACACTTAGCTGTCCACCAACACAGCAATATACATCCTCTCATTCTGGGATCAGCTTCAAGTAATTAAATGGAAAAAGTTGCTGCAAAGTACAAGGCTTATCATAGAGTCATCTTAATTGCCTGACCTGCTGCAGATATGAGTAAGTGAATGCCATTGCATTTCTTATACCTGCAAGTAGACATGCTTTCTTCATAGTTTCCACTGCCATGCTCTCTCTATACTGGCAAAGTTACCAAATCTTTTAAACCGTTTTGAATTAATTTGAACCTGCCCATTTTTATGCAAATATTGTATACAGCTTCTGGCTCATAATATTTTGAGAATGCTTGCTATAATTTCCTAATGGAGTTAGCAAAATATTTTAAAATATATCAGTTTAGCATACAATAAAAAGGAGATAAACACTCAGCATCTACTTACCTGTCTTTTGCTGTTGTATCCACCCTAGGCAAGATCAACATTTTTAGAAGTTCCTATCTATTTGGCAGTAGAAATTGTCAAATCTTTTTCCTTAAAATTTTTGCAGCAAGAGCTTTGATAGATCTTAGGCCACCCAAAACAGATTCACAGACTGAGGCTGAATGACAATTCTGGAGTCAAGCCCTCCAGTCTTTTCAAAGCAGAAATAACGCTGAAGCTAAATAAGTTTGCACAGGGCCTTGCCCATATTATTTGAAGAGCACAGACACAAGACAGCCTCTTATGAGGAGCCGCAAAAATGCAAAGGTAAAACTGCACTACAGGACAAAAAGACAGATACTTCAATTTTTCACACATTCATTCCTACCACTTTTCCCCTTTACATCCCTGTCTAGCACAGATTCATTGAAGAACTTCCACCTTATATCCCCTCACACAAGGTAGAATTGGTATGCAAAAATCACCATAAACAGATGTTCATCTCACTGATACTTAAAAACTTCAGACTTCATTACTCTCTAGGCAGCTCTTGTTATAGTGCTACCTTCCTAAAGGTACAAACAGTTTTCCCTTAAAATCTATCCTAAACTCTGCTTGCAAATACAACTCATCATATCCTTACCTTGTTAGATACTGAAAAGATCTAAACTTCACTGCAAGTACCTGGCATATATTAACAATCATATTAATATATGTGTATTGGTTATATTTATTAATATATTATATATAATAATAAATTATGATTTATTGTTTATTATATTAAATATACTGACACCATAAATACATTGATATGTTAAACATGTTTATGTATTTCTATTTACCATATTATTTTCCACACAGTTCCTTTCATCTTTCCAGAACTCTGATCTCTCTCAAACTCTGATCTCTCTCACATTTGTCTCTCACTCTCAAAAACTGGTGCCAAAACTGGATACTTGTGTATTTGTATATTTGATTTTTCCTTTTTGTAACCACTCGTCTTTACTGAATTTCACTGGATTTCACATAATTTCTTCAATCTATGAAGATCATTGTGAATTTTAATTCTGTCCTCCAAAAGGCTGGCAGTCCCTTTTGGCTTGGTATTATCTGAAAATCCCATACGCACGCTTGTCCTCCCATTGTCAAAATAACAAATTAAAATATTGAATAGTTCTGGACCCAAGACAGATTTCTGATGACCACACTTGAATGTTCTCTCAGTTTGACAAGGAATTTTTGATAGATTATTCAGTCTAGTTTTTCCACCGGTTGTGCCAATCTTATGTGGGTTTTGCTTCCCAAGTTTGCGTACAAGAGTGCCATGCAGCACTGTGCCAAGCCTTACTTAAAATCAAGATACATCACAGCTGCCACATCTACTTGTCCTTTAGGCTGACAACAGGAACACTGCTCTTTCAAGCTTTGGTATGAATTAAGTTATAGCAGAAATAAATTTGAATGGCTAGTTGATCAGAAATGGTCAGTCACAGAGGTACACACGGGTTTAGCTGCTCAGCATAATGCACTGCAACATTTCTGCCAGAATTTCAGCCTGTGCCCAGCAGGGAGGAATACTGTCTCAGACCTGTTTGCCTCCTTCCTATGCTGGACACTCACTAGTTATTGGGGAAACCTCTGGGTTGCATCTCACACACCTCAATTTGCTAGTAATGAGCAAACTCTAGGCTCCCACTTCAAAACACAGGAATCTGGATTTAGGTGTCCATGAAGCTTGTTTAGCTTGCAGAATTATGAAGAAATTTTGATATTTGTGTGGATATTCTTTTCCTTAAAGGAATTCTATTGTGTTTCTTGTATCTTCTGACTTCCCCTCACCAACCTGTTGCACAAGTCTGTTGCTATTCCCACACATCCAAAGGCATGATTTAATTCCTCACTGCTATGAACTACTCTTTTCCCCTGTTTTCTCCCTCTTGTTGCTCTTCCAACAATAAAGTTATCCCTTAAGCTCATAGCCAAATATCTCCTTCCTGTTATGGCTCTGTTCCTCGCACTGTTCTGCACAGCACATTCCTATTCCAAACCCCACCAAAACTCATGTCCCCAGCATACCAGCTCACTCTTTTCCCAGTGATCCTTAGTAACACATGGCATCACAACAGACACTCCCTGTGTAGCTTTGGGACTTTAAGGATAATCTTCAGCACAGAATACCCGTTGCACCTTAATATAAGGACTGTGTTTCAATTCTCATTGAATGCTGTGATTCAAATTCTTAAGTTCTTATCTGCCTTTAAGGCTGTCACAGAGACTCCTACATTAATGCAAAGTGTAAACTCTCCCATCTTTTAATTCTTTAGGGATATAGAACAGCAAAAGCAAAAAGATAGAGTTAAAAATCAAAATTTTCTAATTCAGGTTCCATTTGCTTAAGCAACCAAGGAAAGATAACGGAGTGAGTGAAAACCAGCAATTTCACAGAAGTTCACCTTGCTGGAAAGTTTCTGCATCCAGAGAGGCAGAAGAGCCTTTACTTTTCAGGCTCCTGCTATGGAACCCTCGTTCACTTTCATAGCAAAAGCTAAGGGAGCAGTAGAACAGCTTCTGACCCAGGTAACCATAGATCCTGCCACGCAACCCTGTGGCCCTTCCTCTGATATGATAATTTGCCATAGGTGGAGCCAGCCTAGGCTCTATTGGGTGGCCCAGTTCCTGTGGGAGAGTCCCAAAATTCACAACCTCTGTTGTACATTGCCACTACTGTCATGGACGTACAGTTCAACACAGAAAGAAGAAATAATGAAAGAGAAGGCAAAGAAACACAATAGTAAAATTGAGTCAGGTTGTTAACATGCACACAACAAATAGAACCCAACACAAAGCAAAATTAAGCAGATCCAGGTGGATTCCCAGGCTGGTACAGATAGTGTAGTGCCACTGAATATCATCTGCCTTGCAGGTGTAATTTCAACAAATACTCATGGCACTCCACAAAGAGGAGCAGCTGCAACCAAAGATATTTAGGAGGCTAACAAACAAAAGTCTCCACAAATACATATATATTCCCACCTGAAAGGAAAAAAAGGGAAATTCCTTTCATTGCAGACTTTGTACTTCACCGTGGAATAACCTTAAAATCATAACCTTAAGTAGCACTTTTACATATACATTTGTATTTACCCACTTCACAGTCATGAGGCACCAAGTACAGCTAAATGAAACTTCAGTGATTTCTAAATACAAGCCATATGCTCAACCTTTCTGACCTCTACCAGATTCTCCCTGGGTTTTGCTTCAAAATAGTATGCGGATACTATTTGCATGTAAATTATGGTACAACACCCTAAAATAGGACAGCATTGAAAACTGGGTCTAGGACTCTCCAGAGATGGCTGAAATTTAAGTGAGCATTCAGATGCACTTTACAGATGGCTTAAAAAAATGTCAAGTGTCTTAAACATATCAAGTAGTATTTGCAGTTACACACCCTCAGTATCTACTCTATTTGTGCTATTTCCTATTGCAATTCTGCAAACAAGGCTGTAACCTGACATTTTTGTACTGGCAAGTTTAAACTGGTAATGTGAATTGTAAAAAAATACAAAGCCAGCTGAACTGGTTCTGTGTTCAAATTTCTCTGTAAATATTGCATGTGTCCAGTTAGAGCTTAAATCATCATGCAAGGACAGCCATGTGGCATCACCTGTTCATTGTCACCTGCACAGGTTCCCTGGGTAGAACTGGTGGGTGAGCTTCATGCCTGGCCTTTGTATCTCATACTTGGTTCCCATGGAAACTGTTATAAAGCTACACATTTTGCATCAAAAATTAATTCTTTTCCTCTAAAATTAATGGTGTGGTACCTCTCTAAACAGGAGAAAAATCCAGAAAAATACAAGTGAGAGATTTCATTCAGGCCATTCTGTATTTGATTTTTTTTAACCTTAAGTAACAAAAACAATAGTGACAACATAGTTTTGAAAGAAATCAAAAATAATAAATGGCTTAACTTAGCTAGATCTTAACTGATGATTGTTGCCCTAGGATGTACTTTAGAAAAGTGATTTGCCAGCACTGTAAAGTGACTAATTCTTGGAAGAGCAAGTTGTGAAGATCCTGTATTTACACCCTTGTCTAAATGTTTAGGTACTAAAGGACAGATAGAAACCAATTAAGACTGCAACTGGTGTTGATGCACTAATTAACATTAAACTTGTAAATCCCATTTGTGACCAAATCTGAGTGTACTAAAATTATGCCTTTTATATACAGATGTTAATCAGTGGTGAGAAAGCCTTTCAAAAGAAAAATGTTAGTACATTAAAAGGCCTAGCAAAAGCATCCAAGCCTGAAATAAAGAAGCCTATCATTGCCAGTGAATAGAACTACCCTATTTCTTTAAAAAAAAAGTGGTCAGACTCCTACCCTAATCCATCCAAACCTTGTCAGGAACCACCTTGCTCTCCAAGCACTACACTGTCCCATGCAAGAGCCTTCCCTGTCCTGACACTTCTCAAACTTCTGTCCTTAAACCCCTTTTCACTCATCTCTCTCTCTCACTTGTGCTTTCCAAGCCACCCTCCTAGAAATCCTCGAAGTCTTTAGCTGCTTTGCCCAGAGATTCCACCTTCTTTTCACTTTTTTGAACTTTCCAATGCATTCAAGTACATGATTCTCAAAACTGCTTCATATCTGAGTGTTTCTCTACCTCGTCTCTCACTAGATTTTCCTATTTTCCAGTCAGCATAGACAAGACCTTCCCTTGGGACCTAACCCTTTCCTCCTGCCAAGGTCCTACCTGCCACTGGCAGTCAGTGCTGTTTTCAATAGCTGTCTGTTGCAGCAGTCAAGTAGCCAAGTTCTCCTCTTCCCTTGTCTCTCCTGCAGGCTCCTGTCTGGAAAACGTTACACTTTCCCATATGGCTTACACTCCTTGAAAAAAAAAATCACACATACACACCCCTGACCACCTCAAAAGCCAGGAAAACCAAAATCAATGGACAGACATAGACTGCTGCCTATATCTATTTCCTGCTGCTGCTAGGAAATGCTAATACTAAAAGCCTTAAAAAGCTTTGATGTATACGTAGGTAACCAAGCATTTATTACATAAGGGGAAGGAGGGAAAGAAAGGATTCTCCAGCCTGGCTTGAGAGGGGATGAGGGCAGCAATTTGCAGCTTTTAAACATTCTACTGATTGCAAACCCAGTGTGACATTCTCACTCTCCATAAACCCCTGTCAAAATGGGTCCACTCAGCCTAATGAAGCTTGCCACGCTTCCTCTTCACCCTGGGTCTTCAGCTGCTGCCTTGTATGGGAGCTAATGAGACAAAGGGCCACATTTCCTGTGCACGTTATGTCTGAAAGCTTAAGCACCCAAAGCCATTGCATAAGGATGTTCTGCCAGAGCTGCTTCCCTATACCTTCCCAATCCCTCCTCTCTAAAATTCCACAGGACAGAGTATAACAAAGGGTGCAGTACTCCCAAGCACACATCTAACACACAGCCTACTAAAGGGACTGCAGTATGTCAGCTACACATCACATGAAATAAGGAGTCTTTATTTCTACGAGCCTTACCTCTTCCTGGTAGGCATGGACCAGGCAGGAAAGCAGGTAAAGCTTTGTAAACCAGCTGGGAAGGACCCAGAGAAGAGCAGTACAATTTTTGCTTGTTAATGCTCTAATTCTCCTTTGGCAGCTCCAGAGAGACTCCTTGAGAAATTACTTCATGGACATGACTGTGTTTGTTTGAAAACTCTCCCAGTGAGAGATAATTATTTCTGCAGCCTGATAAAGGCAATGTAAGTTAATCAGATATATCACTACTTAATCCTTAATAGATGCTAGTGCAGGGGAAAGAGGAAAAAAAAACCAAACCAACTGAACAAAACCTCTTAACTCACTGTACTTGTGATACAAGATTACAGAAGTGCCCCATACTGCAGCTAATTAAATATGGCACTGGATCAGTGCTAATGAATTTAATTTCTTCCTTCTTCCAAATGAAAATATTAAGTAAAAACAAGAAGCCGGGGGAGGGGGAAGAAGAGAGGGCTGGCAGGGGAGGAGATGCATTTACAGCTACTGTTTACTCTTGTGGTGTATTCCTCCAACACCAGGATAAAATAATTTATTATTCTTACTTGCAACACTTTTAAGCAATGTCTTTATATATTTCTAAAATTCTAAGGAAATGGACAGGTTGCAAGTTCAACTTGAGGGCATTGCAATTGAGCCAATAACTGTTTCAAGCCCCAGATCTAATCTATTCACACTGAAGAGAATGGATCTAAAGTGGAAGAATGGATCTAGAGGAATGGATCTAAAGTAAGAGACACATGGTCCTATGTGAAACTCCTCTACAAAAGTACTAACACAACTTGCATTCATTACACTGGCAATTCCAACTGGAATTCTGATAGGAAACCTTTTGAATGTGACCAGGATAATGATAAGATTTTTGATCAGGTTCTTCCTGTGACTTGCAGATACTCTTGAATGATCCGCATAAATAGGGTGGATTCAATAAATGAAGACAAAAGTGAACACTAAGAACACACTCCATGTTATCTGCACACTGTTCATTCAGATGGAGAACACCATGCCAAAAGTAAAAAAAAAGCTAATTCTGAATCACAGACAGACTAAAAGCTTCCCTCACAATTAAAAGAGAAAAGGAGTTCCTTTTCATTAAGCCAGACCTTGCACTGATCAACATGATCTTATAATTTACACATCCCCTTTTGCTCAAATATTACTGAGCAAATTAGGAGAAGAGAAAAGCTGCCACCAGGATAGACGATTACATCCTAGCAAACAATCCATGCTTGAGATTCATCTTTTCCAATTTGTCTCCCACCAAGATGCCATGTTTACTGCTGACCATGAGAATTCTTAATGAGGAACAGCAGTATTTCAGCTTCTGGAATGAAAAATTGAAGCTACAGCCATGAAGAGAAGTGTCATTCACAGCCACATGTGAGTGACAATCAGGTCCAGAGAAAAACTGAAAGAGAATAAGAGGGTAAAGTTAAAATTCTTTAGGACTCTTCACTTGGGTTACTCAGACCAATTTTGGATGAGAATCATTCCAAATTTATGTTCCCCTTCTCCCTCTCTTTAATTCAGTAGTACTGACCTATCCTCATGACCCTTTCCAAGGCCTGGGTATATCATCTTAATCCCTTCCTTCCTTCATTTTTCAATAGGGAAGTCTCAGTTCAAACTTGACCAAGATAACTGATGTGTCAGAGCCTCATGAAAATAAGTGTCAGGAAATCCTGTTCTCCCCAGGGAAAGCAGGGCTTTGGTCAGCATCTGCATACACCTTCAGATCATGCTGTATAGAAAAACATAAGGTTTATGTCTGGGCAATCCTCATTTTCACTGTCTTCTACCACCATCAGTTTGGAACCAGGGTTTTGGGGTTTTTTTTTTTCCCCTCCTTTTAACACAAATGGGTCAGTGAACTTCACAGCTTGAAACCTTGACAGAACCATCTGTTCTTCATTAAAAGCCATTAATGACAATGATAATGGCACTAATTAGGCTGCATGCAAACATACACATGCTTCAAGGGCTCCAGGGCTCCAGGCAATCAAAGATCCAGATTGAACCAGCTGCTGTACACTATTGATGAGCATTAGGAATCCCCACCCCATCTTGTCCCAAAGTACAGGGACAAGCAGTCAGCATCCCACTGGACGTGTGTGAGCAGGTTATTCTGATACACACATGGGTCAGGGTGTTTTCCCTTTGTCCCCATTGTCCTTCCTCCATTCCCTCTTCACTGTGTGTTAGGAATGATTGGGAAACACCACTACAGCCTGGGAGCACGTGTTCTCCATCACCATCTGCCGGTTCTAGTTCTCTGGTGGGTAGAGATGAGTGTGCATGCAGGGCTCAAAGAAGCACGTCATTGTGTTACACCTGCAAACCCCTTCCAACAAATCCACTGACTTGCTACTTCTTCCAAACCTGACTTCTGGAAGTCACTTTGTTATTCCCTGCCTTGCTTTTTTAGTCTCTCAAAGTAGAGACAGAATCACTGCACAGCCACCTGTCACAAATGCATCAGAATGGTTAGAGCTATGAAGTCCTTGATGTGAACATCTAGAACTTGGAGCTGTGCTTATAAGAGTTTCCTTTTAATGTAGTAGCTCGATCACAATATCCAAATGATCCCCAAAAAACATGATCCATAGAAACACCATCCATTGCAGCAAGATCTGCTGGATCAAGTGGTGTTCTTGCATGTGGAAAACAGGAAATCTGCCTGCCTCTGGGCTCAGTTTCCTCTGTAACCATAGGCAGGTCTTCCTGCTCCAACCTTTGGAAACTGACATCTCTAAAAGAGGAATGATGAAACTGACCTGCTCTGTAAAATGCTTTGAATTACATTTAAAATCAGTATTTCATAATGAAGGACATATAACAGTACTGCTGGGAAATACATCCAGGCACATTCTCCTGGCAGATGTATAGTGTTGTTATGTGTGTGTACTAAAGGTATAACATAGTTGTAGTGCTCAGGTACGCACAGGAGTGAATGAGGAGCACACAGTAGCTGCATCCACTCAGCACATTATGCATTCAGAGCCAGTGAGGTGCTGAGACCCTTCAGACAGCAGTTACTATGGATGCAGAGCTGGCAGTGAGACTACACCAGAGCAGGGCTGCTATGCAGCTGGTGGGAAACCTGGTATTTCAAACTGGGCTAAGCCCAGGCAATCAATATGAGGTTTTGAAAGGAGCTCAAAATGCAGAACAATCGAGTGCCTTGATGAGGCTTTGAGCCAGAAGTGAGAGAAGAGACCAATTCACTCTTCTGTAGCGTGTCTTCCTTGGAGGTGACAGTTTCAGCCTTGCCTCACTAAATCTTTGCTAATACCAAAAGCCTGAGCAAGGTCCCAATCCTTACAGTCCTCTGACACAAACTGGGTTCTGGCCACTTTCTCATCTGACAAGGAAACAGCCGCAGATTGTTCACAATGAACTGACAACTCCAAAGACAGGAGTGGAAAGCAATAGCCAGGACTTGTCAACTCCAGTGAATCTCTAGCATAAAGGATTGGGGAAAAAATGGAGATTCTGAGGACAAATGTGGTAATGTCCCACCTATGAAGATAAGAACCGCCTACCCCCATTTTAAAATATTAGAAAGGTTCTCCCACTTCTTATATTGCCACATTTATCTTACAGTCTGGGGATTAACATCACACCTGCACCATCTTTCTCTGACAAAAGCCATTTCTTTAGCTTTTACTGCTTAATCTGTAGTTTCACAGCCTTCCAACAGAAAGTCTTGGATAGACTAATCCGTTCCTACCACTCTTGCGTGATCAAAACATCATATCAGCCAGGCTCACAAACCCCTCTATTCAATTTCAGAGAAATCATTATTGGATAAGAAGTGTTTTCTTAATATTGCAATATCCGATAAGCAATGTTAGAAAGCTGTCAAACACCACCAAGCTGCTTTGCACAAATATCAAGTAATGAGACGTCTTTCCTAGTAGTAACAGGCTGGTGTACAAACCCACCAACTGTGGAAAATGTGCATTAGTACAGCTATTAAAAAAAAAAAAGTAAGCAATTTCAAAAGCAATACACAGCTACATTATTGCAGCTTCAAGGAAAGTAAAGTTTTGTTTTGTTTTTACATTAGACTTTTTTAAGCACAAAGTGCATCAGAAACCACCCAAAATCTCAGCATGCACTGATTAGTGGTCTTAGAGGACAATACTGTATGAATTTTTCACACAGCCGAGTATAACATATGTTGGCTAGAATAATTCCTTGTAAAATATGAAGCTGAAATAAAACTGATTATTCAGTATGAAAATCTTCATGTTCTGATCTCCGGACAAGGCAAAATAGAATTTTTTAAAACAAATTCTTTTAGAAAACAGGAGCCAGGCAGTGTCACTGTACCTATGTTTTAACAGCCTGGGTTTCCCAAAATGTATCAGTGTAACTTACTACAGTGGTAATTTTGGATGCCCTGTTCTTGTTTGAAAGATACATCCATAAGCCTCTTGAATCTGTTTTCACCATACGCCACTGCCCCTGCTCCCTCTCAGCCCTGCCCCAACCCACAGCAATATTTCTTTATAGTTGGACATTAATAAAAAGGTGTCCCTCGCTAGAAGCAGCCCATTACCCAAGCAGGTTAAAGGAGGTTATCAGGAATTAGGTATTACTGCACAGTGACCTGTGAAGGTTATTACTCCAAGAGGAGCAATCATGAGGAGCGAGCGCACGAGGAGATGCCTGTGGCAGAGCAGAGTCCTCTCACTATGCAGCCTATATAGCTGCTTTTGCATGCTTTTGTTCCTCAATTCCCTTTCTTCCCCAGAGGGTCAGGATGAAGTTACTCCCTTGCCCGTGAGGGGTGTCTCCCAGCACATGGCAGGAGGGTACAAAAGGGCTAATTCCCTACAGACAGCAAAAGGCAAGGTGCATGGCCAGAACGACTGGCAGCACCTGCTGACAACATCAAGGATACAGGAGCACTAGGGAACACTTTTGTGCCAGGTGAGAGGGGCTAAGCAATGAGAGCTCTGCTACCAGACCTCAAACCACTGTGATACCTTGTGGTAAAAGAAACCAGTTCTGTCCCCATGGGGCTGGGGTCCCAGCTGTGACAGGGCCAGGCTGGCTTAGGAGGAGGCTGGAGGGTTGGTATGTCAAAGGATGGTTATTCTGGGCTTGGGAGGCTGCCATAGAGCAGGCTGCACACAGATCTTAGTGATGAGCTTTTCCTCTGGGTCCTGAGCTCTGGTATTGAGAGCACAAACAGAAAGCTGGGGAGCAGAACTTACTGCTGTCACAGGACAACCAAGCTATCAGGGGAGTGCTGAGCAACAAGCTCTCATTCTCATCACTGTCAGTTATTTGTGAGTTTAGGGCTTTCAAACAACAAACCTAGTCAAAACACATCAGAAAATTCAAACTGACTAATGAAGATATTATGAAAATTGCCTTTTTTTTTCAGTTTACTCATTATTCACAAAAAGATTCCACACAGATGAACTCAAGGCTTGTTTTCTCCTGTTCCTTTTCTTTTTTGTTTTGCCTAGACCACAAGCGCTTCAGAACAAAAGTTTTCCCAACCTTCTCTGGAGTATTAAATGCATTCAACTCATTTAATCTGGAGAACTCCTGATTCTAACAAAAGTCCCCAGCCACCACTCTAATCGAAGTATCTTTATCAAGCCACAGAAATTAAATGGAAACAAAATTATATCCATTAATCTTGTAAAGGTTTGAACCCACTGAAAGTATAGATCAGAAGGTGTTAAAATTCCTGTGGCAGAACAGACTCAGTGATAGCCTCTTAAAATTTGTGTGTAAATTTAATGTTTAACAGGAAAAATATGGATAGGAAGCACCACATAAGCACAGGGTTCCTTTCAAGTGTGTAGAAAAGGAACTACCCTGCAATGCTGGCCAGGGCTGCCATAAGCTCAGATGGCATTTGGAAACAGCTCACCCAGGGGATGCCTCCACAGAGTATAGTTGTCATATGTTGAGCTCATTTTCACCTGTACTCTGAGACATTCCAAGAACCTGGCAACTGCATCAGCACAGCACTGAGCTTGAATTAATTACCATAATTCTGTCTTTTAATTCAGGTTTTGGTTGGCAATACAGGAAATCTGAATTTTGGGTTCCTCATAGCAGGCTAGCAGTGGCACAACAGCATAATGCAAAATGCTGAAGTGGTGTGATATCACTCTGCTGGTTCACATTTTATACTGCTGAGACCCAACAGGGTAAGAGACAAACCACTGGAAGGGGAACTACAGATTCAGGCTCAGGCACAGAGACATAATTTATTCAGTTTAGAGCACAGACAGTGTGTACTCATTTTAGTCTGAACACTGCACAAATATTCCCCAAAGTAGCAAAATGCCTATCCTGCTTGCTTTGGAAAACTTTCCTCCTCCTGGAGGGACAGTGTAACCATCTACACAGAGTCTAATGAAACTAAGAGGGGAAGGGTCCTGACAGGACGAAGGATTCTGGAGTCTAATCTGCTGTAATGGATTAGTAGTGTTTTGAAAAAACTCACTGGGTTGAGCTTTCAAACCCTTTCCCCTCAAATATCTAGGGCAGCGTTGAAAAATGCATGTACCACCTTCACTAAGAAAGGGACAACTTCTTTCTATTCCTCTTCCATTTGCTGGGTAAACAGGCCAATTGCAAAGTCAGCAGCCGTGGCAATTTCTGAATCAATATTTATCAAGCCCTTCTCCAACTGCTATTTCATGCCTTATTGGTCAGAGAGCATCCTCTCCAAGTGAGCCAGAAAATCCTGACCTTGCAAATGACAGAGGAGCTGCTTAAGGATTACAAAGTAGAGCAGCTCCTCTAGAAGAAAAAAAAAAAAAAAAAAAATCACGTGCGCATCCTCTTGGCATTACACATTTTTCTTCTGCCCTTTTCCTTTCTCCCATCCCTTCTTTCAGCAGCAGCCCTCGAAGCTGAAGGTTCATTTAAGAGCCCTAAACAAACCGATTGTTCATTAGCAAAAATCAAGCTACATGTAAATGACATTAAAAGCCACAGATACCCTCAAGGGAATCTGTTTTGGATTGAGGGTTTTTTTGTCTGTACTTTTAATGACATAAAAGATGGATTTCTTCCTGCCCCTCCCCTAGGCATAGTAAGTGAGTTTGCAATTATTCCATCAAACAAAACCAACTGCACCAATTAGGCAGAATAGACTGACAAAAAAGTTATTTAGGGGCACAAAGATTCAATCCTTCTGTCCTAGCACTCCACAGATGAGGCTACAGAGAACAGAGAAACCTGGGAGAGGCCAAGTGCTGTAAGATCACCTGTGGAAAAACAGATGGCCAAAAAATCAACCAAAAGCTCAGGGACATTTGAAAGGAAAGAAAGCATTGCCCTTCCTAGTCAGAGAAAATAACTTGTTAAGAAAACAAATATGTCCATGATCCTTTGAAGAAATGGTGTTCCTTAGCAGCACAGCCTCTGAAGTGCATGAACTGCCTCCAGGAACCACTCAGGCAAATCAGCATGAACTGTGCACATCAGTCCAGAGAGGATTTGCAGTGCCATACAATCTGGTACCACAGCATGTCCCTCTGCTGCAGCTTGATGTGCCTGAGGTTTTCTGGGAAAATATGTTTGTACCTGAACAACCCATCAAAATATACACTGAAGGGAAGGTATTGTTCCAGCCAGAAAAGAATGAAAACAAACACAGTCAAAGTGCAAATGGGAAAGATCCAAGAAGATACACTGCTCTTTAAGTTTGTTTTTTTTTTCTCAAGCAGAAGAGAAGAATGCCTCCAAGCACATTCCACACAAGAAAATCGCATCTTCAAGTTTTCTCCTAGTCTCAAGCCAGTCAGAGAATTTCTGGAACTTTGACTACTGCAGTGTAAGATGCCTTAGTCCTTCTCTGTACAAGTCCATTATTCAAAACTAAACAACAAAAAATTTGGATGATTCCTGTGTACATTTTCCTCCCATTAATTCCCACTACTCTTCTGGTAACCCTTCTCCCAAAATAGTTTCTCTCTTTACTGTGTCTTCTCCTCTCTTGTTTACAAGCTATTATAAAACACCTCTTTCTATTTTGTTTTCAGTATTTGTATACAGTCTAGCAGTGACCTTTTCAGCTTTCCTAAATTAGTCCTCACAGTTCTTCAGTCTGACTCCTTTCTGAACTCTGTCCAAAAGACCACATTCCCTCATTGGAAATATTGTGCTGCATTCTGTATTTGAAACTCTCTCTACTCATTCAGAGAGCAGTTTTGTTCAGGGGAGTTTTGTCGTGGAATGTCACTTGGATGACAGCTCCAAATTGCATAAAATAACACATCTTACTAGCACCTCAACTCCTGGAATGAGGCCCCTGTGCATACCCAACCCCAAAAACTTCAACTGGCACTTTGTTCCTAAGGAGGCCAAGCTGCCTACTCTCAACCTCCTTTTGTACAGGTTTATTTCTCTAGTTAAGCCATGTTTCATATGATCTCCCCTGTTTGAATCCTGCTGTATTGACTTCTGCCCAGATTTCAACATTATAGTTGCCTTTCTATTTATGTGGTATTCAACACCACTTTCCACATTAGCAGCATCAGTGAACTAATGGGCTATTTGTTGTTTCCCCAGTCATTAGTCAAGGCCTTGCACAGAACAAGCCCTTCAGCAATACTCATGCCTGCCCAGGACACTGCTCCTCAGCCTCATTGCTGTCATTTACCATTTCCCTACATATACATCCCTGATTTAGCAATTTCAGGCTCCCATTCCTTTCCCTGTTTCATGGAGGGGCACACCAGAAGGGCAGGATGCTCCATGGCCAGTCTGGACTCACAGAGTTACTGCCAGTAGGGATGTGTAACTGGCCAGCTGGCTCCAACCTGGCTGAGCAGACACAGCAGAAATAGTGGGGCTGTTCTCTCAGCAGAGACACAAACAGATCCCCACTTCAATTCACTCCCCAGTTCCCACGGAACACACAGGCATTCCACACATTTGCTTTCTGCTCTGTTTCATGGTTTCAAATTGACTGGATTGCAGGATTCCCCAGAACTCCTTCCTGGAGGAACTAGTCTATCAACATATTTGAGCTGGAATGCATTTGTGTGCATTTGCAGCAGCAGTCACTTGGGCATCAGTCATGGTGGCAGATGCACCTCATCAGGATCCTAAAGGCTGAGCAAGAGAAGTCCCTACAGTCAACCTCTGTGCAAGGCCAGGGGTTTCAGTTCAAAAATACAACAAACAAACAATATATTTGACAAAGTGAATTTTTGTTGAGGTGAGTATCAAAATATCTTATACAGGTATCCGAGCCTAAGAGCCATGGGAAAGCCCAAAAGCTGTGAAGTCTGAACTTCCATAAAAGCAGTGATGGGGTACTTGGTCAAGGAGAGGAAAAGAGAGAAAGACTTGCACAGGGATTACTATCCCTCTGCCAATTGCTTCAGTGAGACCTTAGGCAGCCACTTTAGCAGTTTGTGCTGGGTTTTCTCATCTGTCTAACAGGAGAAAGAAGCAAACCATTTCAAACAGGCATCAAGTTACTCAGTGCATTAGTGTTTATGGACTGCCTCAAGATATACTGGGCACATGGGGAAACAAACACTTGGGGAGGGTGGACAAGTCAAGGATCTAATTCTGAGGTATCAACTTTAAAGGTGTTTCTCAGTGTTCAATTCCAGGGCCACTTCTGTTCAATATATTTATCAAGAATGTGGATGAAGGAGTTGAATGCACCATTAGCAAGTTTGCTGATGGTACCAAACCAGAAGGTGCTGTTGACTCCTGAAGGGCAAGAGCCTTTGCAGGGGAATATACATAGATATCCTGCTGTTTTCAGCGGTGGTGCTGCCTCACCTTGAATATTGTGGACAGTTCGGGGCCTCATAATTTAAGAAGGAGGTGAAGGTCCTTGAATGTGTCCAGGACAGGCCAACAAATCTGGTGAAGGGGCTGAAATGCTCTAACAAGCAGCTGAGGACTTTGGGCTTGTGTAGTTTGGAGAAGAAGAGGCTGAAGGCTGACTGCATTGCTCTCTACAGCTTCCTGAGGAGGGGACTCAGAGAGGAGGTGATGAGCTCTTCTCCCTGGGATGCAGAGACAGGACACGTGGGAATGGCTCAAAGCTGCACCAGATGAGGTCTAGACTGCATTTTAGAAAACATTTATTCACTGAGAGATTTTGGTCAAACCCTGGAACAGGCTTCCTAGAGAGGTGTTCAATGCCCCAAGCCTCAGTGTTTTAAAGGCCTTTGGACAATGCCCTTAATGACCTGCTTTACTTTGGTCATCAAGTTGGATTACTCTGTTTTGTTCTAAACAGCAGAATGCACAGGCCACAAAAGTAAGCCTTTCAAGTTAGCTGTGCCAGCTCAGAGCTCAGAGACAAGAAGTTTCCTCTGGACAAGTAGGCCTGGCTGACATAATTTCCCCAGCTGATTCAGAAGCTCTGACTAATGTACAATACCACCAGCTATATTTTCATTTTGTGTACTTGGCTTCCTTCTCCACCCACCTCTTCAGAAAGGACTGATTTGCTGCTACATTTCACTACAAACTCATGCATCCCTTTTCACTGCTGGTGCCAACCAAGTTGCATTTGACCTTCAAAATCCATGAGTCAAACATTATGGTGCGACCAGCTCACAGTCTGCCATTCATGGGCACATCAGTAATGAGGTTACCCAGACTGCCAGCTGGCCATATAAGTGCAGCATTCTAAATAGCTTCCAAATCAAATCAAGGGTAGTAATATATTGGTGACTTGAGAGAGAAAAGCCTTTTGTTTCTGAACAAATTTATTTCTCTTGGAAATTAAGACCTTCTGATTTCAATTTCACCTCCTCTGCTGCTGCTAAAATGAAGCTGCTAAAAGCATAGATGACAAGGAACAATGTCCTTTTTGGGCTAAATAAAACTTCCTAATAAACAGATGTAAAATCTTGGCACAGCTCATTCATTGGGTACTCGGAAATAGGAGAGCCTTTTCTTTTGTCCATTTTCTCCCATCTCAGATAACATCTGGCTCAGTCTTTGTTTACTGCACAGACACATTTCGTTGCTGCAGGCCAAATAGGTTCTTGACAGGAACCACAGGAATCCACACTTTCATGCTATCAAGCAGCATTACAGCAAGTGTGCTTTTGAGGGCAATGTGGAAATCATATGGGCATGTATAAATGTGCATGCAAGAGGGTGGCAATCAGATGGCTACACCACATAAACAGTGAAGTTATGAGTTGGGTCCCAACTCCATACCTCTGCTACAAAGGAAAAAAACTGGCTAAGTTACATAAAAAATGCAAAGAATAATTGGGAAGGAGAGATTCTTTAACCTCCTCATTCATGCCTTTTCAGAGCACAGCCACTGTGCCAGAAAGATTTTGCTTATATAATTAATAGAAGGTTTTTTAACGTGGATACACAAGCACACACTAAACAGCTATCTTCAACATACTTAAAGCAGGAGTGGCATGATCTACACACTCCTGCTACATTTATGCAGCTTCCTGTGGCTGCAGTTTTACAGTAAGGGGCAATGAGGGGCCTCACAGATGTGGCCATGTAGGCAGCAGGATGAACTCACCCAGAAAAGTACTGAGAACTAGAAACCCTCCTGAACAATCCTGGAATTAACTAATTTTGAGGCACAGGTCAGTAAGCAGCTCTGTGCACAGCAGCAAATGACAGACATACAAACTGTAAAATATTATATGCAGCCTCATTTTGGCCTGCCATGAAAAGGGAAAAACAAATCAAGAAGATATTTGATAACAAAAACTTGTTAGAAACCTCCTCAGGCAAGGAATAGAGCAAGGACTAAAAGCTTTGACGGCATTCAGACTCCTGGCTACACAAATCTCTTCTAAAATAAAGCAGTCTCTAGATCAGTCAGATCAGACAGTGACAAATCAGTAATTTTAAGTTCATGGTCTTTCCAATGAGACATAAAACCAGGTCCTGACCTCGTATCATTAAAGATCTCATAACGCTTTTTGCAAAAAGTGGGTTCTTAATCCCACTAGCCTGGAAACAATCCAATTTAGGTAACTACCTAAATCAATCTTACAGATTTATCTAAATACAGCATTCTGTTCTCCACGCTAAAATTACATGTGGCATTTCTGTGAGCTGTAATATACTAAAAGAGTCCCCCCTATCTCAGCATTAGGTAAAGTGATCTTTTTATATGCACTCACTGCCACTACTGCATGGGGGTTATTAACTGGTATATGTTAAGAAACTTGGAGCTGCAAAGTACAGTGGTGTCCTAGTTTCAGCCAGAACAGGGTTAATTTTTTACAGTAGCCAGAAGTGGGGTGTGCCCAGACCCTAATATTATTTGATACCACCTCACATCATTGCCAGGATGGGGAAAGGGACTCTGGCTCGTAGTGGGAAAGAGCCAGCTGGTATTTGTAATTTCCTATACCTTTTGTTATTAATATTGCTGATGCTCCTGTTTGTTTTCTTATCTCACTGCTGTTTCTAGTAAATTGTTCTTATCTCAAATCATGATCTTTGCCTTTTGTGCTTTCAATCAGAGCAGGGAGAAAGGAGAACAAGCAGCATCTGGTTTGGGAGAGTCTCAGTGGGAGCACTAAATGGAGGAGTACTATTCCTAAACCACAAGAAATGGGGAAGGAATTTACTACAGTGTTCAGCATGGTTCCATTTCTCTGAAAACTTTTCCACATTAGAGCAGCTAGAAGTTAAAGCTTCCCAGATTCTGAGAGCTAACAGATAAACTACAAAAGCAGAAGAGCAGAATGTTTATGTCTGTGCCACTAAATAAGTCTATGGGAAAAGACTCAAAGAGAGACAGGGACAAGACTGGGACAGTTGGATATTGCCTGAATTACAACCACATTAAATTAATCATTAATTAAACACATCAATTATCAGCAGGTGAACCTATAGGTGACCCAAACAATTAATTTTTCAAGACATAAGGATAGGGTTCTTTAATAGGCATCTAAGGAAAATACACAGGTCCTTCCCAAGCACAACTTCCAGCTTCCTCCCAGGAGGACTCATAATATGTCATGTTTTCAAAAGTTCTTTACAAATAGCATCACAAGATGTCCCAAAACTCCTTGGGGTTCATTCCATATGGAAATCCGTAAGACTGGGTGAGAGAGCAGACAAAACCAAACAACAGAAGCATCAGCTGTGCTGCTCAGTAAGGCGTTAGATTCCCAAAACAGTCAATAGTTATCTCTTAGAGGAATAAAGCAGCAATAAAATACTGAAGGCAAACACAGCTCAAGCTACAGAAGACTTGAAATATGGATGTAGTAAAATAGAGTGGATTTTTACTGTAATAAAAATGTAAGAGGACAATTGCATCTGTCACCAGAAAAATTAAGCTTTGAGAGACATAGTGTCTTAACACAAGCATGCCTGTACACACACAGAAGAGTGCTGTGTCAGGGTGAGCCTCTGGGTACTAAGTCAAGGCTTATTTTGAACTGAGCTCTCTGTTCACAACTATCTGTCAAGGCAAGTATGTTATAATTTTGCAGATGAACAGGAAAGCTTGTTATCAAAGTAGCATTCAATTGCAGTTACTTACAGCACTCTACCTCTCACAATCCTTTGGTTTACTGAACAGGGGCCAGGATTCCATTCCCACCATGATCTAAGACTAGATTTCCTGGGAAAAAGATGAAGACTAGTATGCAGATGATTACAGAGGTGTTCTCACCTGCATCCTGTCAAAGAAAAACATCCAATTTTTCCTCACCAGAAAAGCCTACTAGGTTACCATTTTACTGATCTTCACTGTCTATTTACCTCAGCAGTCTGACTACATAACCAAAGGCCAAATACAACTTATGGAAAAGGATCCAAGAACAAGTCACTTCTCATGGTCACACTTGCTTCTTTGATGAGCCTACAGAATAGGAGCACACAACTTTTTTAATGTATGCAATTGTTTCTGGTAAAGCATTGTACACTGGAGCTGAGAGAACACAACCTCAGTAGGATTCTCATGTTCACTCTTTCTTGTTCCTCTCACATTGGGGAAAAGCTAGCAAGCCAAAAAGGTACTGCTGAACTTTAGCTTGTAGTATGCAGTGGTGAGACTATAGGAATATTCTCCAGTTACTGATTTAGTACAATTTGTTGGAAGAGTATGTGGTTAACAAAAAAGAAGCCTGAACTAAGCCACAAAATACATTTATTGTACACTAAGAGCATGTTTCCTGTAACAATTAATTTTTCATAAATAGTCTGTGGCTGATGGACCAGAAAAAAATAATTCCATTTTCGATACAATTTTGTCAGTGACATGAAAAGTGGAAACCTCAAAAAATCTGGAAAAACTTTCACATTAGAAGAGCTGTTAACACAGTAATTGGCGTCTCCCAAATAAAGAAAAATTACCCTAACCTCAGGCTATTTGTCTTTCTGGAGTGCATCATATTTTCTCCATCACCATCCAGACAATTCCTTATCCACCGAATGGTCCATCCATCAAATCCATGTGTCTCCAGTTTAGAGACAAGAGTGCCACGTGGGACAGTGTCAAATGCTTTGCACAGATCCAAGAGGATGATGTCAGTTGCTCTTCCCTTAATCCACCAATGCTGAACCCACATTGTAGACCTCCAAACTTGTCAGGCACCATTTGCCTTTAGTGAAGGCACGTTGGCTGTCACTGATCACCTGCTTATATTCCATGTACTTTAACATTTTTCCCAGGAGGATCTGTTCCTGGCAAGGGTTTAGTCTGGCCATAAAATTGCATTTTCTGTTTATATAGAGGCCAAGAATTCCATGCTAGCTGTAGACTTATTGCTTCATTCTTCCCTTTGCAGTTATGTACAGGAATCATGAAAATAAGTAACTACAGAAAGCAGTAAGCAAAGATTACTCGTTCAAAGGGAAAGTTAAGTTGCAATATTGACAAGTTTCCTAAACCCAGGGGTATCTTGGTAGCAGAAGAGACTCATACGAGAAGACAATTTATTGTCCCTAAAACAATGTTGGCAATTATATACTAACTTTAGAAGAGCTCTGCAACCTGGGCACCTGCTACCTTTTCCAACAGTGCAATGACTGGCCTTCATGGCACCAGTGAATGCCAGAATGAAAACCTTTGGCTCACATTGCACAAGACTAGTTATTTAGTCACTGTTGAATACAAATACCCAAAGTTATGCAGCCTAATTTTAACTTGCAATTTATACTGCTACAAAAAATATAAGCCCAGAGAAGGCTATAAAATATAAAACTTGCTGATAAGAGCTCACTGCAAGGAAGCATGGTCAGCAAGCCCACACTCTCCTCCATAAATATTTTAAGTGTTAATAAAACAGTACTGAAGAGAGAAAGACACTAAAAAAGTATATTTTACACCCCCTTTTCTCCCACTTCTTTTAACAGTGGACAGACAGGAGGAGAGCAATGGCAGCTCCTGCCCAAATAATTTCATCGATCCAAACCTGATCAATCTTACAGCAGACAAGACGAACAAAAACGAGCCACCATCTGTGGTGTCTTCTGGGTGGCAGCACAACTAACATTTTCTGAGTGAACTGACACTCATGTCAGAGACAAGAGATGCATGATGGTTTTAAGAAACTTTTGTATCATTCTAAATTTATTTTTATAATCTATATTAAAAGATACATTGATGGCAGGCGTAGAAAGCTGCTTTTTGTGAAAGATGCTAACAATATACCTTCACAGTGGCTGTCATTGTATCAGCATGGTGTGTTATACCCCTCTGAAACCACAATTCACTGCCAGCAATGCAATACCTGAACTTAATTCAGAGCTTTTTGCACTTCCTGCTACTTGGAAGATATCAAAGAGCCACCCCAAACATGCATTGTACTGAAAGCTGCTAAGAAAAATCTACGTGCAGGAAATCTGGAATACTGCTTTGGAGATCTGCTCACTCGTTTTGAGAGGCAAAAATTTGCCACGGTCAAAGCAGTAACAGTAAATAGTCACTTGATACGTAAGTGCCAATCTTCTTTTCAGAAGACAGATCCAATACATTAATTGCTAAAGTGTCATCAGATATCTGACAGATCAGACCCAAATAGTGTGGTGTGCTTACACCAGACGGCAATCTGAGTCTTAAAAGTAAAGTTGCAGCCTTCTTTGCTGTAAGGTTTCCAAGTGGGCATGTTGTGCATGTTATTTATGGACATCTGCCCAGACCTTCAGATGAACAACCCAAGAGAAGTGAGCTTCCACCTCAAACTCAGTGACAACATCTCAGTTCTCCAGTTTAACTGTTGAATAACTGATTGCTTCTACAAACAACCAAAAGAGTGATAAAAGCCAACAGAGAACCAGAGGTTACTATAATGGTGGAAAATTAAAAATAAAAAGGCAGGGATGTGGAGGGAAGGAGAATCTAGAGAAGGACAACAAAGACATGGAACACATGGAGTATTGAAGGAAGGGGACACTGAAGAGACAGGGGGAACCACAAAACTCCTCTCAACATGGGAGAGCCAGAAACAAAAACACCCAAAACCTGAGCTAACCAGCTTACTCAGTCCTTCCCTTTGTCCCTTCCCAAAGCTTCAGACTGGTCACTGTGATCAGGGAACAAGGCTGTGCTGTGGCAAGACCTCCAGCACCAACACTCCTACTAGTTGACAGTTCTAGTTACCACAAGGATTGGACTTCTCCTGCCTCCTTTTTCCACACCAAACAGTCCTGCCAGAGCCCCCTCAGTGCACCCAAGGCCCCACAAACCACCCCAAAGCGAGGCCTTGCTGAGAGCAGGATGGCAACAAGGCTCAGGACTCAGGCAGCCCTCCATCCTTCCTTGGGAGAAACGTGAGGCAGCACTGTCAGCGTAGATCCAAAACCACAGTAACTACCCCGACCCAATAGGAACACAAGAAACATATGGTTTAACTCTACCAACCTGACCTGTGTCCTCAACAGCCCTTAGCCAGGCACCCCGCGCTCCAGAGGAGATAAAAGGCCTGAAACACGGCGTTTAGCTCCACTTGGCAGCGCTGCTGCTGCTGCTGCTGGCCCCGCCCTGCTCTCCTGAGCGGCACAGGTGCTCCCTGTCACCGCACTGCCCCACAGCTGCTGCCCCTCAGCACGGCACCCGCACTGCTCCACAAAACCTCCTGCCGGTCTTGGTCATCAAATCATGCCTCAGATTTCAGCATATGCTTTGACATCAGTGGTATTCCTACATCACAAAAGGCCCGTTTTTGTTGTGGCCAGGACAAGCTGCTGCTTTGTAACGAGCAGTAACATCACTGGTCTGGTCTGTTGCCCACGTTAGATTAGGGCAGGGGGATGCAGAGGGTGGGTGCCTCTAGCCTTCCCCATATGCCTTAAACTTGGCTCTAATGTCCATACACAGTACTTTCTGGGAATATCCATCGCCCTGACTGGACTTAGGAGCTGCACACTGTGGCAAATTTACCCCTGCTTACAACCACCACTTACCATGCAAAACACAGCAGTTCTGAGAGCATGGCTTCACTACACATTCTCCATTCAAAGGGAGAGGAAAACTAGTTTTTAAAAACTAGGACAAAGGCCGGTATATTACCATAAAGTTATTTAAACAAGGAACATCAGAAAGCCAGCTTTGTGAATGTAGAGCTTATATGAGCTTCTGTAAACTGAGGGGAATAAACAGGTTTTGCCCCCCAAATCTGATCATCAGCTGGAGGCAGCACCACTTCATCAATGTGAGATTTCCAAGAATTTTGCAGAACTAGGAAGAAGCGAGGCAAAGCAATGATTAAAACATCTTTCTGCTCTGCTTTCTGTCTGACACCAAAAGAAACATGCTTATCTGACCTGCAGTATATTTACACATCCACATCTTATAGCTTGCTCTATCTGTCCATGACTTCATCAGCAAAAGGTGTTTAGGGTTTGCCTGGCATTAAGTGGCCAGACAGAATGCATTAGTCTAGAAATGGATTATTAAATTCCACTGTCAAACTGAAGTAGTCAATAAATACAGTGGAATGAAAGTCCTTTAATTATATAATGCCTTATGTGTACTGTTAAAAAGTTATCATACAGTATGGTTTCAGTCCTGTTTTGATTTCTTCCTTACCTAACCCTTTACTTTCTTCTGTCAGGCTTTGTCCTGCTTCAGCATGTATTACTGCCAGCTACTGCATTGTCTACATTGTTTTTGGGAACCATCCCTACTTAGCAAAGTGGGCCAAGTCACCACATATGGATTCTAAATTCCAGGACTTCAAACCACTCATGCAGTTGAAGGATCACAAATCAATTCCATTTCTTCTAGGCAGAAAAGGAAGTGCTTTCAAGCTGATGGGAGGACTCTCTCTTCCCTTTCAAAATGCAAAGGAAAATTCAGTAGAACATCATTAAGGTTATAGGATGCGAAACTGGGACAACCCACCCTCTTACCTGCCTCCTTAACAGCAACACTAAAAGGATTATCTTCAACTCGTCTCCAGTCCAATCAGCCATTTGTTGTTAAAATCACATTGTTGCTGCCCTCCAGCAGAGCCCCAGCTAAATTTGTAGAAATAGAGATTCCACTGTTACTCACATGGGACATCAGTAACTTGGATGAAACCAAGCATTTTCCAGCCACAAAGGACCAGAAGATGGAGTGCTCTTTTTGTTTTTAAAAATTAGAACACAGGCAGGAATTTTTATTTGTTGTTGTTGCTTTTGTTGAGTTCTGATGAGAGTTATCAGACAACATATGTTCTTCTGAGTTAGAACCACCAGAAACCAGTTTCTACACCAGAAACCTATTTGTGGGTCTTATTTCAGCAGAATTATTTTCTTCTCAAAGAAATCCTAAGCCTTCTATAAGGAGTTAAGAAGTCACATCCATTTTTTTGACAGTTTTAATTTTCCTTATCTCCTCACTCACCCTGACCAGGATTAAACTGGATTAACAGAATGGACATGCTTTTGTCCTGCCTCAGACTACATTCATCTGAAGTTTCAATCTTACATTTGATGTACCATCATTTTTCAAAATTGCTCCTGCTTGCAAAGCACTGTAGAGTTAGCAAACCATCACATAAAATATTTAGTTCTCCACACTTGCTCCAAAAGTATATGCAAAAATAAAAAATGTAGAAAATTCAAATTATTGAAATGATGTATAACTGTTGGTTGGTTTTTGATTTTTTCAAGTCTCAATAGCACTGAAGCTGAGAAATCTTGCATTTAAAACAGACAAACCAATGCCCTCTAGTGTTCTGTGGAGATTTCCCATAAAAGGCTGCCAAAAGCCACAAAAAATCCATGCACCATCTCAAGTGACAGTCAACGTTTTGAAAGCTTACATGCAGCATCCTTGGAATTTTCTGCATATGACTGTGACCTGGAGAACTATTTGGGAGATTTTCTTTTCCTCCCCTCCATTCCTGATACTTACATAATAATTTCAAATATCATCTGTGGACAGTCTTCCCACCTGGGGCATGTGTTAAATCACATCATACCACCCAGCACCTTCCCAAGTACACACAGCATTTGGTAGCCTGAGTTACTGACCCATCACACAAGCAGTATGTAATTTTTGGCTTGAGGAGCTTTCCTACACAGCTCCAAAGGTTAGTGGATAAAGACAGCAGCTGTCCCAGGACATGGATAAACTGCAAAGAGAACTATCCAAATTCAAGAAAGACTCAAACAAAGGAGAGCATTCTCATAGCTCAAAAAAACCCATCTGAAGAGCTATAAAAATATTTATTTACATCCTGTACACATTACAAAACTCAACCATGCATCCCACAAAGGACTGGAAGAGATTTTATAACTGGAAGTCTGAAAAGCAAAAGGTAAAGTCCTTGATGAAGGCTGCTCTTAAATGGGCAGCTAGGAGTCCTTAAATTTTACCATCCATTTCTCTTGAAAGTCAACTGCTGGGCTCTCACCATCTAGACAGACTAAAACTTGAATGACTTTGATTAAACTTTTAATCACACCAAATACTTTAAAAATAATTAACAACAATAAAAACATCCTGTTAGACCACTGTGGTTGTTTTTTTACATGCCATTGACCTGCTGCAGATAGAAAACACAGATCAAAAAGGACGGAAAAAAAAGAGATTGGAAGGGAACACCAGTGCTGCCCACGTCCTCTCTGAAATAAAGGAGGGGAAAAGATGAAACTGTGGTTTCCTCAGAGGGAAACCAGCTTGGTCTGTTTGATAGGTAAAGACAGAGGCTGAGGTCTTCAGACCAGGCATCACCCTGCACCGTCTGGAGGAATTTATTCATAAGAACAAAACATCAGAAATATCTCTAAAAAGCTTTTTCATAAAAGTCAAGCTCTCCAAACAAAAGTCTGCCAGAGTCACCATGCAAAAATTACTGGATATAAAGAAAACATCCAGTGAGAACATATACCTAGAGTAAATTCTGGACTTGATGTGGCATTTGTGGTGAGTCTTTTAGGGCTCTATATTTGCAGCCCTTGTGTCTGAGGCTGCAATACGGAATTTGGACATAGAAGTGGGATCAAATTAGACATTTTTAAGATTAGATTTGAGCTAGGAAACTCCACTTCAATATTTAAATTGCATTCTCCTCAGAGGGCAACCAACACATATTCTAACTAAACAAGAAGATACTTTTTTTTCCTCTAATGAGCAGTGGTTACTGCCAAGCATTCTGGCCTGCAAAGTAATTATTTTTGATCTTGTTATACATGTAATCAAATTTAGGGAGAAAAGAAAGCAGTTTAGAGACCATCCAAAAGACAGCCAAGGGAGGATATTCAGTGTTTGTACCACTGCACTACAAACTCCTGTTTCTTAGAGGTCTGACACAATATATCTGTGTTACTGAGTGTATGCACACAACACTATTTTGGAGAAACTGCTTGTATGTATATGTAAACAAAAGGTCTCAGGATGAGATTCCTCCCTGTCACACTGTCATTCTATTTGCAGGGTATGGTGTGATGAAAAGGACCATTCAAAATTCGAGTACAAAAAAAGCAAAGAAAGGATCTGGGGAAGACAGATATTATCTTGAGAGCCCCGTTTCCAGCGTGACTGAACAAAACAGCTTTTCCACTTCCTTCAGTCTATTCAACAGTCCAGTGTCTTTCAGACACATTCTCACCTTCTCTGGGAAGAAGTAGAACAACTGGAATGAGAATGGAGGAAAATGCTCCAACATTCACCACAGAGAGGCCACACAACTGTCTTATCTTGACAGTCCCTGCAGGGCTGGGACCATTCTATTAGTGCTTCACTAGGCAAAGATGACAAGAGTGTCCAGGTAAGACACTAAAACCATCTGAACTGCAAGTAGTTTCACCAGTGAAGTACAAACGGAGCACTGCCACTCTTCACCTTGGCCCTCTGCTTGCACAGGCGCTTTGCGATGAGTCTAGTGCTGGTGCATTCTCCTTAATTTCTTTCTGTGTGACTATCTGCAGGTACTTCAGTCGCGTGGGAGGAAGCTGCTCATAAGTGTCAAATCCCAAAGGACTCTCTGCATTCAGCAGTCTGTAGTACAGCAGGTGCTTTTTCAAGTTCTGAAGAAAGAAACAGAAAGGTATCTAATCTTTTCCACCAACACAACATAGTGATCTACAAATAGTACAGTTCCATCATGACTAAGACATTTAATTACATCATCTTCAATAGAAGAGCTATAAAAGGCAAGTTTCTTCCAATAAAATTCACTTTTTTTTTTTTTTGCATGAGAATTCCTCTTCTAAATACAACTCCATCCCAACAGTCCTTCATAATGACTTCTTGCCAGAAACCCAAGTGGATTTTTGAGTGTGAGGTAACAATTTACCCTGGACACTAATCACAGAGGGCCAAATGACGCAGCTCTGTCACACAAAGGATAGATTTTGGCAAGCTCCTTCAAAAAAAGAGAAACCTTACATATGTCCTGTCCTGTTCAGGGGAGGCATCCAACTAAGATTTAAGACAGATCACTGCTGGCCATCTATTCATAGTTGTGCTACAATCATTCCTCTAGCATCTTTAAATATCCAGATATAATACTGCTTGGACAAGAGGCATGGAAATACAGTACAGGAGATTCATCTAGGCTCCAATGGGCTCAGCGTTTTGAGGTCAATTTCTACAAGAACTGGTTAAATGTATTTATAGACATTGCAGGCCAAAATCTTGCTCATCTCCTCTCATTCTCAAATTAGCAAGGTAATTAAACACAAATTTCAAAAGCCAAATATAAGTCCGTAAGAGTACCATGTATGGAAAACTTAATTCCCAGTGGCACAAACTAAATCTTACAAATCCTACCTCATCCACCAACAGCCACGTCTTCCACAGCATGCTTTTCCGAGCAGCATCTGTCTCCTGGGAACAAAACGCATACTTTCCTTAATATGGTGCAATAATACCTTTGCCCAGGGGCATACAGCACTCCAGAATGATTTGTTCATTATACTGATGAGCAGCTTGTTCCAGCAGAAAGGGCTTGAGATGGATATCACTTAAATCCTGCCTCTCTGCTCCTTTCCCTGATCTGAATCTCAGCAGACTTTTCAACCTTCAGGTAGGACTGCAGATCAGAGGTGAAGTGTTGGTAGCAGAACTATTCATTGCTAGAGGCCCCACGGCCACAGGAGGGCTTCTGCTTGGTTACTCAAGCGAAGTCAAAGAAAAGAGTGTTTTGCACCTTTAGATTGCTAGTGCAGAGGCCAAATCTATTACAAGCTCTCTCTGTTTGATCACCTTCCTTATTCTTTCTGCTTTATTCTTCCCCCCATACCACAGAACACACAATTGCTGAGCTCAAAGATTTAGGTAGGACTGGCTACCACTACTGCAAGTGCTTTAGGGTATAATGAACAAAAGCTGCTGCCTCATATGTGGATTGTCAAACAGCTGACCAGTCCTCAACACATTTGCTTACAATCTTTGTTTTCAAGTCCCAAACATCACTGATTCATCACAAGCCACACTGGACTCACACGGAGAGCAGATGCAAAATGCAAAGACTGCAGCCCTGAAGCACTGCTATCCATTACCCACCTGAGTTGTGCTTTCTTGGGAGAAAATAAAACTGTTCACATGGGCCACAGCCACCACGTACAGAACAGGGCACCAGGTGTGGCGCAGCGCACCAGTGACCAGCGTGCGGAAGTACAGTCGCAGGAGGTTCAGGTTATCCTCAGGAGGGAAAGTATAGCGCTCAAGAGGCACGGGAAACTGCAACAAACCCATCCAGAGGCAACATTACAATTGTTGTCAGGGTCTAAGTAGTGAGAGGAAGTTCATGACTTCCAGGTCTAGCTCATGATTTCTAGGGCCCTTCCCCAGCTGTCTGTGCATGCCCACCCATATAACGCGTTATACTCCCTGTTTGCAGCAGAACTGCTACCGCCCACCCTGACTGATCCAATGTGCCTTGACAAAGAGTTGTCAAGACCTCTTCAGCTTTATGGTGAGATGTTTTACCTGTCCTATCACTGAGGCTGATTTTTGGCACAGGTAAGATGAGCGGTTACAAAGTAAAAAGGCAGAGTACTTTTGACAGTGCCACTAAATTCTATCTCTTGTGCTCTGCTCACTCAAAAGAAACACAGTCCTACACTTGACAGACCAAATTTTCTTGCTGGATTACTCAGCAGGGCACAACTCCAGTATAACTGTATGTGGAAAGATGGTTGAGCGGGAAAATGACTATTTATCTATGCATGGGCAAGGAAAAAGTTCTCACCAAGGTGTGAAAACACTGATTTAAGGGAAAGGTAATTGCTAGCAGAACATGAGGTTCAACCAGCCCTTCATACATACAACCTATAAATTAGAAGAAGGTTCTGAATGGTTAGACCAAACAAGGTGTGAGACAGTTTCCACTGAAGACTGAGCAATTTCACAGGTCTTGCCCTCCACATATGCACACAAATCAAGGCTGAAGAATCACAGGCAAGAGGCCAGTAACCCAGAAATACATAGTGACAAGCAATTACAATAAGCCAGGATTACCTGCTGTAATGGCACTCCCAGTGCCCGCAGGATATTTGTGTGCTCCCCAAAAACAGAGAGACGCAGATGAACACTGAAACGCTTCTGTAGAGGTAGAAGAACAAAGACTCCAAAGAGTGGATCTCCAAAGGAGACACCCTCAAATTGCTCCAGGAGACTTATATAGAGATCATGGAAGGATGCCAAACCAGGGAGAGGAGCATCCAAGTTCAGGGAGTCCAAGGCCTTGGGTTGGCAATACACAGAGAGAAGGGCAGCTGTGTAGCGATGGATTGGTGCTTCTAGAAAGAGGTCACTGCCTGTGAGGAAGACACACATAAGCCGTGCAAGTTTGGCAGCAGTTGGGATGCTCTGAAGGGTTTTAGAACGCCAGGTTTCCAGCAACAAGACCCACTGTAGGTTCCAGGTCACAGTGTTGATGAGGTCAAGTGGGAGAGAGCTCAGAACAGCTCCACGTGTCTCTGCATTAGTCACTTTGTTGTAGAGGCTGATAAGTGGGAAGAACGGCCAGTCTGAAGGCAGGATGGGCCCTTTGACCTCAGGAAGCAGCATTGACTGGATGAGGTAATTCCGCCCTTGGTAGGATGCCTGAGAATGCATAAGGGTGGGCTGCAGGTGGACAAAGTGAGAGAGGTAGCAGGAACGAATGGAAGGCAGATTCTGGTATGACTCTCTCAGCAGGGCACCACGAGTAACCTTTGAAGGAAATGGTGCTGCAGAGCCAGGCTGTGCCAGTTTGGCGCTGGTGCCCAGATGCAGGATATCAGAGAAGTCAGCTGCTTCTGGCCCTCCAGCTTTCCCTTCACTGTAAGATAAAGACAAATGAGTTTAAGAAACAAGCAAGCACCTGAAACACCAAACAACAGATGACATAAATTCATCTCTACACAACATCTCTCCTGTTTCAGGAAGAGTTGTATATGCACAGCACTCAACACTTTCTACATCATTCAGCTATTCTAATATGGAGGGCCTGTAAAGCATCAGCTTTCTTGGTATTTACAGGGAATTCACAGAACCACATTTGGAGTTAGCAACACTGAGGCTGTGCCATGAAAACCCCCTGCAGAATGCCAGTGTAGTGTGGAGGCTGAAACCCCTTTTTCCAGAGAGGCAGCCTACTCAGCAACATAGACATCAGGGTGCTGAGATGAAATACTGCATATCAGATAAGGCCTACACGAACCAGTAAGACAATTCTCAAAACAGTAGCTTTGCAACTGGCAGTGGTGAGGTCAAGGGAACCATACAGATTGAGGATAGAGACTGAGCATGTGGAGGGTGTTTGTCAAATCCATATCCCACAGTCTCAGACCAAAGACTCACCGTTTTGTTGATGCAACAAAAAAAACCCAAAACAAAACACCACACAAACAAATCCACTAGCAAATTTTTCTTCCTTCTAAAAAAACAGATTATGTCAATAGCACCTTGGTTCAACCTCCTACAGGGATGCACCATGGCTAATTTCAAATAGATTGAGATGAACAAGATAAACTGCTACCATCCTCTTGCCCAGATATTTGAGACTGAGGTTTCATATTTGAGATGCTCATTACTTCTTTCAGTGTAAGGTGGAAGACACGGCATTTGTCAAATCAGCAAAAAATTGTGTAACAACTTGAATAATAAGGATTTGAGGAAGATTCACTAAGCTTTTCAGGCTATGTCAAATTCTCATTTATTTTCTAGATGCACAATGCTCAGGATGGCAGATGCTACGTCTTAGTGAGAATCGGTTATATCAGGAATCACATGAGCCTTGTCACAGAGAAAATCAAAAGAAACTGGTCACATTTCTCAACACTGGTATATCAGAGAAAAATATGCAACTACAGTGCTTGTCTGATTAGAAGGTTCTGTGCCTGGACAAAATGCCAATAAGTAAGTAAAAATTACCTACAGGTCCTGTTAAAGGCAAAAATTATGACAAAACTGCAGTGCCAATGTGTTTTTTCCATTTTCCCCATGTTTTCCCACGTAGCAGACTAGAGAAAGGAAAAAATGCAAAGCTTACGGAAGAAACTCTGGATTAAAGGCAAGATCCAGCAGGACCTCGTGAGCCAGATGCTCACTCCCTGGCAACAGACGGCCTAGCAATGCCATGGCAACACAGTGATGGAGTGAGGCATGCTGGGTGTAATCCAGACAAGTGCCTGCCTGTACAGGAAACAAAACAACAGATAAAAACACTGTACCATTTGTCAACAAGACAATCCACAAGGACGGGAGGGTCAAACAAGACACAGACCTTGCTGCAAAGTGAAAGACTGAGGCAGACTGCAAGACCTGTCAGCATTCATACCAAGAGATACTTCTGTTTCCCCTGGCTCCCTTAGATAGTTAGACATCTTTTGTAGCAGTACAGTTGAAAATTTTGTTATTACTCTATTGCAAAGACAGCCAAAAATATAATTTTTCCGTCCAGAGTATTTTGGAACTAAATCCCCAGAGCAGTAACTGGAAAGATATTACTCGCTAATGGGGCATAAATGTCGCTGTTGAGCCGCTAGCAGAGAATTAGAAACCCAGGTTCTCAGGCAAGAAAAGAGAGAGTTTATTATTTTGATTTCCATATATATAGACTTCTCACAGGTCACCCAGATTGGTCAGTCAAAAACCTCCCCCTAGGCCTAATTGGCCAGGCCTGAACTGCCCAAGTCTTGAGACCCTGTTTGCAAAAACATCCAAACTTTATCTTTGTTTATAAAGCACAGCAAAATGTTCTCACGAGAAAGACCTGTGCTGGTCACACATAAAAGTCAGCAGAAGAGTTGCCAGACCTAAGTCAGATACAAGAAGGAACAGGGATGTGAAGATCAGCTGCCAGTGAAGTCAGTTCCTTGGGTGAAAGAAATGAAAGGAGAAATAACAATACCATTCTCCGAGCCAACGCTAACACAAAGTACTGCAGGTGATATTCATGGCGTAGGATCCATGCAGATGAGGGAGTTACAGAGGGAGGTCCAGTCTGCCAGCTTTGATGCAGATAATCCTTCAAGCCTCTGCAGCCCAGCACAGAGCTGTACTATAAAGGAAACACAAGTGGACACAAATAATATTAAGACAGTTTGTGTCTGGAGGGAAGCAAAACATAGTCCTCTCCAAGGCCCACTCCCTACCTTCTCACGTAAGAATTCTTGTTGGCCACCCCAAAAGGCTTATTTTAAAATAGCCTGATAAGTACCTAGTTTTCTGCCTCAGTGTCCACCTGCATCCATCATGACTATACCCATCACAGAAAACCAATAGTCACTGTCTACATTTTCCACAGTGCTTTGTAAGGCAGAAATCTGGCCAGTGGCTCAAAATGTTCTTCTCTTATCTGGTCAGATATTTCCATTAGTAACCAGTCAGCTAATTCAACACTAGGTGACACAGGAAGGCTTTGAGAAAGCTTATACTAGGTATTCCATCTTTTTAGGGCTCAGCCATTTGCTCTTTAGAGTCTGCAATCTTCCATGACTCATTCTAAAAATTCAGAACAAACCAAAGTAGGAAGGAACCTCTTCAGTCACTGTAGCACTCATTTTCTTCTTTAATATTATCCTATTTTTCTGTTATATATGCTTCAACCACGCTTTTCCTCTACTGACACCCAAGTTTTATATTTTGCTTAGCCAAACAAGTCATTCATACCTTCTCAACATTCTTTATAAATTCGTCCTTTAAGCATCACCTGCTCTGTAATTCCAGCTGCCTGCTTTCAAGTGAATATTGGAATTCAAAGACAAGATATTTTTCTGATCCTCATCCCACCTGTTCCGAAAGGGGCGCTGTTTCTATCTATAATACTTTGACATTTTTAAAATAAAAATGTACAACTATTTGCTTTTAACAGTCCTTCTAACCTCTCTTTCACGCCTAGGAAGATACAAATAGTAACCTCCCTCACAAGTGTATCATCATCATCATTTACCTAAAATTTACAGTGAAAAAGTCTATTCTCACCTTGCTGGTCAGGCCCTTGTGAATGTGAGTGATGTTATTGATGAGAAATAGGAGGGCAGTGAGGAAGGGGAAAGGTGACTTGGAGCCAACCAGGCTTAAAGGAGGTTTGCCCCCAGTGCAACTCAGAGATGCAATGCTGATGACAGATTCTGGTGCCGGGGAACAGGACAGAGGGTTGCACAAAGCAGAACATGGCCTGTGTGAACAAATAAAGAGAGAGGGGTCAGGTCAAAAGCATTCATAGTGCTGAGGAATTATCTTGTTGAAATGCTGCTATCTGCACTGTACCACACATTGAAGTAAAATGGAAGCCCTGGAGACAGTGAAAGGAAAAAGCCAGTATCACAGTTGGTATACTACGCACTAGTGCCATACAAGCTTAATGCCAGTCAGCTGTCAGGAACCCTTAACTTCAGCTAAATTGGTCATGATGAGCAGAAATACTGATGCTGTGACGCATCTCTGATGTCAAATACTTGAATGCATTGGACCTTTGATTTTAAAAAAATACGCCTTTCCCCACATACACACGCACACCAGGCTAATAAAGCTACCCACCCACTCAAGACATTTCAATAATAAACTTGTAGGCAAAGCCAAAAAGCCAGATTATAAAATTGACATTGCAAAAATGCTGCCCTTTATGTACTAATGAAATGCATATTTTTAAATTGTATTCAGAAAGAACTTAGCTTTAATGTGACTGTGCAAATCACTCTTGGTGTGTGTGTTCTCTGCAGGTGAACCTACAAATTCTCACACCAGCAGTGCTTGCAGGGCCCACAGCAGATAGACCATGTCTGAACAGGTTAAGACCACCACAAGAAAGAGTGACCACAAGGAAGATGCTCAGTGGTAATGGGGTAATTAGGGCAAACTCCATCAAAAATCATTACTCTATGGCAGAAAACTAATTGCTTAAATGCATTGCTCTTTCTACCACTGGTATATTACATGTAGGAGATGCACAAACACATCTGTGGCTCACAGAGTACCCTGAACTCCTGGACATAAACCACCTAGAAAGTTTAGACAAAATTGCAAAATACTAAGGCAGAGATGAGCTGACTCAAATTTTTACCAGCCAGTGTTAAGAACAGCCTAGGAAAATTCTTGCTATAAGCTTTTACAGCCTGACCAAATCCATTGTTTTCAGATCTCAAGGACAGACAGAAAAGAGTCTAATGAGTGCTCTTGTGTTGGAAGCTTTGGTGCCAAGAGCTTCAGGTCTCAGTTTCAGTCATGAAAGAACATGGGCCAAACTGTTTGGTGACCATTCAAACACCTCTTGAAACCAAAAATTTCAAGTGTCCTTTATATTGGATGTTCTCAGAGGCAGATGGATGCCTCTCTGACTGCAAGTTAGGCCTTTTAGATTCTCCACTCCAGAAGATTAATCACAGCCTAGTAAGGAGGCTCCCTCTAGAGCAGAAAGACAGAATATCTGCAGTGTTTAACTGTTCCCAGAGCAAGAGCTTATGTTATCCATATGTCTGAAAGAACAGTTTGGTATTTGTTCTTTTACTTCTCTGCAGGGGTTTTCAAAGCCCTAGTGAAGCTCTGCAGGAGCTTAAATATGTGAATTTAGTTAAATTCTTTTATATAAGCAGCACCACACAGAGCACATGAACCATACATGCACACACACACTTACCTCATCATGTAAGAGGAACTCAACTAATGGTACTTGTACTACTTTTTTCTTTTTAGACCAGTGAAACCAAAGAAGAATCAAAGCCAAGAGCGACTAAAATAATCTGAAATTGATATGAAAACCCCAGCTACATGGCAAAGCAAAGATGCAGCAGCATCAGTAGAAAAGGAGGTGCTGCAGAACCTCAGCAGCCATTATGCCTTTTCCATGAGCAGAGAGAGAACAAAGCAGGGTGTAGACAGAACCCCACTGTACTCTAATTCCCACATCTGGGGCACACTGCACAGGGACAAGAAGTGGGAGGGGGAGAGCTGTCACACAATACAGTATAGAAATGGGGTTCCCTTAGCTTCTGGCAACAGCACCTTCGCAGTGGAATGGCTTTACCTGAGCAAGTCCCACATGCTGTCTATGGCTGGCTGGCTGAGAAGAGGCTGCAGCACCTCAGATGTCAAACATTCCAGCTCCTCCAAGCAGTCGACTGGATTGACTGATGGCTGTAGAAGACATGGAGAATGACAGGAAAAGACAGTGAGTGACCACAGCATCTAAAGATGGCAATAGGACAGATTGATTTATTTGCTTCCTCTGTGTTTATGATCTTTCTCCCAGACCACATCACCTACATAGTGGTACTGCTCCAGGTCAGAGCTGGCCTCGTTGCTCGTGGTGTGGAAGCTAAGAGCTGACACCTCAAGGTGTTCTCACACTCAGGTATTAAAACAATCCCAGAGATTCTTAACTGGCTGGAAGCAACATATGGGATCCTTGGAATCAAGATTCCTTAAATAAAAACTTGGCTAAGCCCCTCTCCCCATACCATTTACCTGTTTCTGTTTAAATTGAAGATGACACAAAGGTGATCAGAACTACCTTGAGAAATCTGAGAGGCACCATGAGGGTCTCCAAAAAAAAATTTTTTTTAAAATCAGCTGCATAAAGTGTGATTGACCTACCCATCAAAGCATGCTGTGGATGAACACTGCACAGAGGAGGAATTGAGGCTTTTAGAGAATCATCCAAATTTTTCTGACCTCACTAAGCAATATTCCAGGTTGAAGGAACATGGTGGCAAATTTTAACACTTTTTATCTTCATTAGAATGCTGCTTTAGGATACAGAAATACTCATTTCCATTACATAAAACCTGATTTTCCCCAGGTGAAATCCACCTCCAGAAATCACTAAAGCCTTTGTGAAGATGTTAACCTTAGTTTTTAATAGTCTAACAAAAATATTCCAAGTAGGTCCCAGTATACACTAATCTAATTACTATACAAGTTGATTTTTTTTGCACTAATCTATTCAAACATGCTACATACTTTTTTTTTTTTAAGTCAGCTAACCACAGAAAGATGATTGAACTTCTTTCTAAGTGGAAATTAAAAAACCCAGCACAATTCAAGGACTTAAAAAATTGTTTCCTCAGCCACTCTTCTGGGATATCTGTAAAGGTTAAAAAGGAGTATTAACCTCTTGGCTGTCCTGGTTCCTTAATGCTCAACACATAATCACAGCATGTGAAGGGCATATAAACTTTTGGGGCACTGAAAACATCTTTGAGAGATACTGGCAGCTTCCACCCCAGCCATAACTAAAAACTCAGTTGCTTTTAGCAAGTTTCAGAGAAGTTGCACAAGTGTGAATAACTACAGCCATTACATTGCCCCCACATCTTCAACAGAGCTTTCCCAAGTCAGAAGTCAGACATGTCAGTTGGGCAGTAAAGAGGAAAATTGCATTTATCTTTAGACCATGAATCTTTAAGGTAGCTAAAGCATAAGACATTATTCTTCAACAGCATCACACTGATGTGTCACCTTCAGAAAACTCTCTTTAAAAGATGATCACATACTACAACTGTGTGTTACAGAATTTCACCTTGAATGTCAGTGGGGCAACAAATAAATTTATCTTTATTATTTCCTATCCAAAGTTGATATGGCATGACCCTTAATGCTTAATCTTCCACCCAGATGAGTGCAGTGTAGGTGTCCACATGTAAGCTCTCAGACCAAACCAAACACAAAAATGCATTACTTGATTTATCTCACTAGGAAAAAGAACTGCCAAATCAAATTAGGTTCATGCTTTGGATTTTGCTTCATTTTGCTTCGTGCTTTGGATCTGTGTAGTAAATCACAACAATCACAGCACTACCACATACCTTGATTGAGACTCTGATCCCAAAGGATGAAAGCACAAAAATGGAAGACAGGTATTTGGCACTGTTAACACACAGGGTCAGCAGACTTATATGACCTTGAATGTCATACAGCCTAGATGTGAGCTGTGGTAAACACAAGGAGTGTTCAGCTAGATGCCTCAATATCTGTCTTGTTCAGCACTGCCTATAAGTTCAAGTTTTCAGAGATAATACACAAGATGATGCTGGTGAGATGGGAAGACAACCTGTCTTTTCAGGCCTTACCTGTTGGCTGTAAGCACTGTAATAAACTCCCAAGAAGATCACACAAGTTGTGGTCAGAGGCAGGAGAGTTTGCCAAGTTTCTGTCTGGGATATCTCCTGAAGGATTTTTTTCAGACTTGTCTCAAGGAAGGGCTGTAAGCCTGACACTTGATTCCATGCTACTGGAGGAGGTGGAATTGGTTCACTATCTTCTGAGTTATTCCTGAAATACAAAGGAAAAACGACACGGGATAGCAAATAAATGTGAAACAACTGTCTCTCTAAATCACCAAATTTAACAGAAAGACGTAGTCTGGAATATGATATCCAAGAGCAGCAACTAGGGGGGAAAAGCCTTTGCATATTCCCACAACCCAGACTAAATAATTTAGGCAAAAAGCATAAATGTAGAATGTACTCTTAAAGCTGAAGATTCTTCTCCTGTACTACTCTGCCCCTGAGCTATGCTCTAGCTTTACCAGAAATGTATCTCAGTACTCAGCTTTAAAGAGTTTTTTACTTTCCACCAGATAATGTTACCTGTGTCTGCAGCAAACCCTACTGCTTTGAGGTCTATCAAAGCCAACCACCTCTTAATCCTGACCCATCTTGGTCTCTGCAGAGAGGTTCTTTCCTCCGAACGTTAGTGCATTTACATTCTTTACCCCCAAGGGAAGGTCAAAGGAGCTTCCTAGCTCCTTTCAGCAGGGCATTTGGCTAGCAGTGCCCTTTTTGCCTCACAGCATAACCCACATTGTGACTCCTGCCTCTGGTCTGGCTAGCAGGCATACAGCTGCCAGACAAGACACTACTTCTGATCTTGTGCCAGAGGGAATACACCCCATCATGCAGGGGTTCACATGTGGGACAGTAAACCATTGAAAATGAGGAGGGAAAAAAAAAAAAGATGATAGCCAGGTCTTCAAACCAAAGAAAGGGAAGACAGGATGCCAACTACTCAGCTGCACAGAATGGTGACAGAGAGAGCCTACCTGCTCAACTTGGCCTGCAGCTCTGCAGTGTAGCCTGCTGTTTGTGTCACATGTGTCAACAGAGTAACCACTGCTGCAGCTCGCTGCACAGACAACTCTACCACAGGGCTCTTCCCAGTGCAAGCGCTGAGCAACTCGGGCAGGGACTGCAGTATCCTCACCAGCACAGGGTAGAGATCACTGTAGTATGAATCACAGAATAGATGAGGTTGGAAAGGCTCTCTGGAGATCATCTGTACTTCAATTCCCTGTTCAAGCCAGGTCACCAAGAGCAAGATTGCCCAAAGACATGTCCAGTTGGATTTTTAATATCTTCAAGGACATAGAGTCCACCATCTCACTGTGCAATATCACAGTGTTTGATCACCTTTACAGTAAAGTTAGTAAAGATTACAGTAAAAACATTTCAGTAAAATTTCCAGTACTTCCATTTGTGCCCATTGCTTCTTCACTTTCCACTGGAAGAACCTGCCTCTATCTTCTTTACATTCTCACACCATTTATTTATAAAGATTGTCAAAATGTGATTACAAGAACCATCACCGCAATAACAAAAATAAACAGACATGGAAAAAAGGTGACTAAAGCAAAATAAGACTATTACAATTCCATCTGAATAGGACCTACCTAATACTCTGCCTCCAAACACACTGATTATCTCTTGACTACTTTGATTTTGTTCTTGCTGGGGAATAGTTCTCAGATTCTCAGCCACACCTATAATCTTACAACTCTAAGAAATCTTCTGCTGTATCTTTTCTCAATATTATTTACAGTGCTAAAAGAGTATATACAGTGTTTACCCTTTTTAATTCATACAGCAGATTGTGCCAAAGAACACAAAATGCTGTTGTGGATGAGAATCGCCCTTCTGAAACTCAATACAGGCCTCTTTTACTCCACTTCAGAGCAACTCCATAGCCATCTCTCTTCTTCCAATTCAGTGCAATTACAGGAAGAAGACTTAATGCTTGAGCTAGGTCCAACTTATACCAGTGCAGGCCTTGGCAGTCAAGTACAAAAACTTGTCCTGAACTGGAAGTCAATGGATGGTGCAGTTTCTCTGCACCAGTCTGCCCCACTTAGCATGACTGCTGCCCACAGACTGCCCCTAGGTCAAGCAGATTCAATCCTGGGTGCACTGCAAACCATGTGTCTTGATGTCATACAAGCACAGTTTATTCATCCCTTCAAGGGGAAAAAGATGCAGCCCTAAAAAGCTACAGTGGTCTCCCATAGCATAAAGGAGAAACAACAAAATAGCAATGCTTAAACACAGGAGACAGTGAACAACCAGAAAAAGGCAATATTCAGCATAAATGAATATTACTTAGGAGGCCTGAGAAAGTGAGGTAAGACACCCTGAAGGGAACAGAGACTGAGCCTGGAGATGCCTCTATTTGCCTCTTTGGAACAGGATGCCTCTGTTGTGCCTTCCACCCCCATTTCTACAGCTTTGAGATGTACCTGTAGAGGTCACAGGCCTGCCCATAGCCAGCAGCCACAGCCCACAGCCGGAAGGCTTCAGTGCTCAGCCTGATGGCTTCTTCCCTCGGCAGAAGCAGATCCAGCGGGTCTTCAGCGATAAAGCGACTTAACCGACTCTTCATTTCAAACTTGTTAAGCTGTAAAACAAAGGAAAAAGAAAAGGATGAAGAACAAAAAAGACAAAGGGATAGGGGACATCAGCTGCATGCATCATTACCTCATTGCTCTGACACACACAAAGAGCTGCAGATTTCAACTCAGCTCATTCTAAACTCTTCTTGCATTGCTCAAATCTGTTTTTATTTTGTGCAATCTTAAGGTGCAGACTACAAAAGATCACTAAATGGTCAATGGCTATTATGAGAGAAGTATTCCTGGAAGGGATGCCTAGGGTTTCCTACTCCATTCCAAACACAAATCAACTACACCTAAATAATTTCTGATGGAGGTTTGTCTATCCCACATGCATTCTTGTTTTGGACGCTCTCTGCCGCATTTCACTGATTTTTAACATATAATTATCCTTCTTTAAACAGTCATAAATAGAACTCTCTTAGTCAAGATTACATGTAAAGATATCCTTTGTGAAAAACAATGTCTACAAAAGTACTGAACTGATGCTGACATTCTTTTGGGGAGGTCACAGTAAATGGGTTTCTACAGCCTAAGTCTTTCTGTGATTCTGTGTTTATTTTATGGAAAGGGTACCTCCTGCCTATTACTTTCATAAGGTTATAGAATTTTGATGCCTTGAAAATGTTCTGAGGTTATTTTGGTATTGAATTAAGCATGACATGACTCATTTGCAGCTCTCTAGAAATAATTTTTATCCTCCCCTACATCTGGGTATTTTTACTTAACCATAAAAAAGAGCTTCTCTTTCTGTCTCCCACACATACAAAAGCTTCTGTGTGCTCTGTCTAAACAAATGAGGTAACAATGTCTTTTTCACAGCACAAGGACATATTATAGGTAATTTAAATTTCAAATGCTTTAGAGACATCTTGTAGGGAAATCAATGCACACCAGCAAGAAAGCAAAGGAGCTGATGAGTCAAAACTATAAATTCTGACACCTCTCCTACAGAACAGAGGACAAAGTCAAATTTACTTCCAGGAGGAAGATGGAAGAACTTTGTTGTTAGCTAAAATGAGTTTGTACATTGATGGTTTTGATTTAGTTTTTTATTACCTTCCACTCCCATGTTTAAGGGCATGTAACACAACACATGAGAGTGCAACAGTAGCAAAGTCTGAAGGTCAGAAATCTTTCAAGCAATTTTTACATACCTTGAAATACCTGGAGTACCAAAGACTGAAGTAGAAAAATATCTGAATTTTATTCTGTTATGTTCCTAGTACCACTTACAGTCTTTAAATATCCCACTATCCATGAGCAGCACATTATTCTCTATATTTTATAGCATAGACTGGTGTTCTGTTGATAGTAGCAATTTCCTGGATGGCAATTTGTTAGGTACTGTTAACAATACTGAAAGAAAAACCCTAAGAAGTGCTCTTTGCACCGTAAGTGGGTGCTGCTCTTGGTAGATTTCATGCATTAATAGCACCAGCATGACAACCTATATGAGGGAATGCAATTATCTCTGCAGTGGAAAACCTGTCCAGAAGTTAAGAGCAGTTGAAAACACTGATGAATTATCTCAGAGTTATCAGGACAAATTAATGGTGGAAAAGTCCAAGCAGGGTTGTAAAACACAAGGAAAGTGATTAAGTCTCTGGTTTACACAGTCTTATGCTGCCTGTCACTGAAACATGGGAGAGTACAGAGCATCACACATCAATGTATGCTCTAAACATCTGCTCCTGGTCAGTATTACTGTGCTGGGCTCTGTGATTTTTCCATGAGTCCACTATGCAAACCATAAAAAAGCAGAGAAAAGCTTGAGACAGCTCTTCTACCATTATGCAGGAGAAACATCATTTATTATGACGCTGTCAACAATTCCTTCAAAATACACTGATGTTCCACCTTCCTCACAGTGATTTCTTCAGCTTCAACTCAGTGTCACTGCCAGTTAGTTTTCTCTCTTTACTCAGAAAGTAAGGCATAAAGAACAAAGGCCTTTGCAATCAGAAAAGCTCTTCCAAGAACCACTCACCAGCCTGGCTGTTGCATTTCGGCCACCAGATGCCAACACCCTGATGAACTTCATAGCACTGGCACAAGCAACTCCGTGGAGACTGGTAAGTAAAAATCCTGGTTCAGCCACTTTGGGATCCCACTGAGTAGGGAGAAATTCCCTGACAATGGTCTCAATCAATCGAGGACAGTCAAGCAGCTGCAGAGAAATAGCAGGGAGCACAAAAAAACCAAAGGTATGCAGTTATGCAGACATGCAGAAGACACCCAAAACAGACAAGTTTGCCTGGTCTCCTTGCCATAACTTCACGCAATCTCTCTTCCCTTTTCCCTTTTCTCTATCACTCCCAAGCTCTTATAAAATGGGAGATTTACCTGGCTGCATGCTTCAGAGGAGTGCCTTGCTATATGGGTGAGGATGTGCAGTATATCCAGGACTACTGCTGGAACTGGTCGCACCACCTCCAGGATGTACCTTAGCCGGTGCTGGATCCGTGTCTTCAGAAGTCCCTGAGAGGTGTTAAAATTTTAAAAATCTGTTATGCTCGAAACAAGTGCTCTCTGCACTTCAGTTGTGGGAAGCCAAAAGCAAATTCAATTACATCTTCTGCAGAGACTGTTTTAAAATTAGCAGTTATGAAACAAGTAAGTTTCTGTGGATTTGCAAGAACGTTGGCAAATGAGCAAGAGTTATCTGAAGAGAGCAAGAACAAATGAACTGTTCTGAATCAGACCACCACTGGAGGGGTTTGGATACTTGTATTTTGCAGAGTATAAAACTCTAAGTGAGAGGGAATAGGGAAACAACCTTCCCTATAAAAGTCTTTTAAAATCTACTGCTGGTGAAGAAGGTTCTCAGGCTCCTTGAATAATTTTGGCTAGATACCATCTCCAGCTAATGCAGAACTCTGATAGTACCTGTCATGTCAGAGAAAGTTGACAAAAACAGAGAACAGACATGAATTCCGACTTTGCAGTAAGAAAAGAGATGCATAGGGATGATGTGATTTTTTTTTTTTTTTTTTTAAATAATGATCAGTGGCGGTGCCATGAAACAAATCATCAGTCTGTGTAACAGTGTGATGCATTCCTGGTTCTGGGAAAAGGCAAATCCATAATATCTGAGTTCATATTACTGACACTTTTAAAAATCTGCACCCCAGCAAGTTGTAGCTCTAGGCCTGACCAAGTTCAGCAGCTAGTTTAAATACTCCTTTTCCAACTGTGTGGAATAACTGAGTCATAACAGCAAATGTGAAATGGAACTACACAGCAGTGGGAACAGAGGGAAATTTTATCCCTAATACTTTCTGAGCTCAGGCCACTCAGAACAAGCTGAATTAAGCTGAACCATGCAACTGTCTACAGAACCACAAACTGATTTCCTGTCTATCTACAACTCTTTTGTTAACCTTTATAAACAGTGTTGCACACCTAGCAGAACACATCCAAAATCACTAAGCCTCCAAACAAGAACAAATGCCCAAGTACAGTAATTAATTCACCCAGTTATGCTTTTGAACCAACTGCCATTCGAACACAATTTCAAGCACAAGGATTAAGTGATGTGATCACAAGTTTTAATGACTGCAGCAGGCAAGAGGGGTGCATCAGCTCCATCAAGGCTGAGTTTGAGGCAACAAAGTTTGCTATTTTTAGATCTCATATCAAAAATCTGGGATTAGGCTTAAAATGTGGGAGGAATTCCTTCCAAATGCTGTAAAACTCTTAGTCTGAGAAATGCAAATATGAAATTTGGGCAAATGGTAAGTAGCCACCTTATATCAAATAAAAAATTAGTATCACTATACCAGTCTACTAGTTCTGAACTATCTAGCTATAATATTCTTGTTTGACTTTTAAAAAGTGCGTAAGTATATTTTAACAATGGCTGAAACCTTTTCATTTTTAACTCAAGTAAATGAGCCTGAAAATCATGTCTGTATGCAGTCTTTCAGCATGTCTTACCAGGTTATCAGTGTGTTTGTTATCTAATTCCCTAGAGGAAGTTAAGAGATATTAATGATACTGAAATAACACAAGTCAAGTCTCAACATTTTTAGAGACCAATAAAATTATCCTCCTGGTAGTATATGACAGAAACAATCAACAGTCAGGGAGGAGATCTAATCCTTGCTCAGAATGTTCTTGTCCAGCATGCACAGGAGGGTAGATGTTTCAACAGCACACACAGCACTGTGCTGAGCCTATTTTCCTAAAAAGATTCTGTGTCTAACTTTCTGCTTACCTTTACAACATCGTATCGGGCCACATCTGGGTCTGGCTTGTTTTCATCCTTTAATTTTTTATCTTGAGATTTCTCTGTTCCATTTAACTCTTCCTCTTCCTCCTCTTCTTCTTCTTCTTCCTCATTGTTAGGGACAAAAGGGAATGCAGCCATCCCTTGGTACCATGAGAAAGTCCAATCAAGATATTTCTATAAAGAATGTTAAAGCACATAAAATAAAATTCTCAAAAAGAAAGACAAAAAGACAAACACAAAAACTTTTCAGGGATGCTTTTGAGTATGGAATGTTTTATTCACTCCTATATAATTGCAAGAAAATGTGAACACAATAAAAGGTATTCTAAACATATACATATACATTCTAAACATAAATATTTAAGTAGAATTCAATGCTTTTTCAGGGAAATTATTTTAGCCCGACACACACACAGTTGGAAAAGCATGAAAAGGAATTACTCTAATGTGAATTAAATTCACTATACAGGTAAGAGAAATTTAGTTTAACTGGAAAAGAATTAAGATTATAAATAAGTAAATAAATAAATAAAACAACCACCAAGGCTCTAGCCGTTAAACTGAAATTTAGTATTTACTGGCTCTATTCCCACTTCTGGACCTGTGTGGAACTTAGGTCACAAATAACACAGAAAGATCATGCAAAAATTGACACGATAAAATAAAGACTGCCTGGTCTATTTGTTCATGTTTATTTCACTTTTGTTTGAACATCCCTCAACTTAAGCAAATATAAAAACCTCTTTTTTGTTCACAACTGATGACAGTGTCAGGTACTCTCAAGTTCTAGGGTAACAGCCCAACTAGGGTAATAGTTTCCATCCTTCAAGAGGGGATTGCTCCCATAACAGATGTACTTCCCTCAAAATGTCTTAGAATATGAAAGACAGCCAAATCAAATGCTTGTGCTGCTTAATAACTGCACTCATTTTCCACTTCCTGCACCCACAATCAGAAACAACTACCACATTAGTCAGAAAAGTAGTGGTAGATTTCAACTGCCAAGTATCAAGGAAGCACAAGCTATTATCAGACATTAAAAAAAAACCAAAACCCACGCAATATTAACTAAAGATGGTGAGTGAATGGCATAGTCAGAAGAGGCCTAACTCGAGGGGATGAAGCCATGAGTCTATTTGGAATAGAGAGCTTGTGACTACAGTGTTCCTTCCACCATGAGAAGAAAAAGCATAAGACAAAGTAGCTGGGTCTTCAAAGAAAACAAAAACAGTCACTTCCTTCCATAGCCATTGATGGATAAACAAAACCTGCAGACAGCACAATTTTTATGTGTGCTGATCTTCTGTGTTTATAGTGCGGATAAATCCTGTTTGTCTTACAAAACCTGGAACAGAAGGCTAGGCTTCCAACCCTATGCCTTTCTCAGAGACTTTTTGAAATTCAGCAACACAAGACTTTAGGAAGGACTCTTTGAGTTAGAAAATACACTGACGCAGCATTCACAGTGCTGCTTCTGGCAGCCACAGTCAGCAATCCCAGCTTACACAAGACATCACACCATAAGCTTTGATCTGAAAAATCAGAGCATTGCAGACACTTATAAACCAGAGCAACACTACAAGAAAGAAAAAAGTACATTAAGAAGCTGATTCATAGGACTAATTACCTACCCTGAGTGGGCAGGTCTCATCTAGCAGCACTCCATTAGGCTCACAGATACAAAAGTAGCAAAATATGGAGAAAGCTACCTGCTCCTTCATTTCCCTTGCCTTCCACTAGGGATAACTCTACAGGCCTGGTGGAAGTTGCAGGGGGCTTCTATCCCATTTCCTCTATCACCAACGCCTTTGCAGTCAGTCACAAAAGCAGCTCTCAAGGAAGGAACTTGTAATACAGCCCACAGCATGCTTTGCCTATAACAGACCGCTTCTGTCCAACCAGGAGTACATCTTAGTCTTGCTGCTCCAGGTTATCTAGTAGCCCTGAACATCTAAAAGAAGACTCAACCTTCCAACAGGTGAAAAAGTATCAAGGAGAAAATAAACACATGAAATGTCAAAATTAGGTATGTATCAGTGTTACAAAAGCACATGGAAACAGTAGACAATGGACGATGAGAGAAAAAGAAAGCAGCATTACTATGAGGCATAAGGGAGAGCACGGAGAATATTTAATCTATTAAGCAGAAAAACTATGAAATAAGAAAACGACGCAAGAGGCCACATTACAAAAAAATAAATTTACACATAAATTAGTAGTGGCCTGATCTAGATTGCAAAGATATCAAAAGAAGAAGAAACTCAGTAGCCTGCACTGAATTTAATCACAGGGCAGCACTAATTCAAACAGGAGGGAAAAAAGACACCAGGATCTCTCAAACAAGGATAACACATTCCATTGTCTGTCTCAAAGCACAGCAATGGCATTCTATTCATCATTAAGCTAACACATCCAGTAAACCTTTGTTCAAGCTACTTACCATGTCTTTTCATTCTGATTCCTGTAAACAGCTCAGCATGAAATCAAACCCAAGCTCTTAATGATTGTCTTACCTCATCATCAAGTGACACCAGCAGAGCCCGGAGAGCACCAACAGATGCTGCCATGACATTATCCACTGCATCATCCAGCGAGAAGCGCAGCAAGAAGAGAAAGCCAGCATCAAGCAGCAGGCGCAGAACGCTGCCCTTCAGTGAGGAAGCAAACTCGCCAGCCCTGGCCTGCAAAGTGTGCCAGACAGAGCCAGGGTTAAGGCTGTTTAATCTCAGCTGGATACATCTCTGGGCTGTCACATCTCAACATTCTGCATTTTTGCCTCTTTCCACTTCTACTGTAAAGCAGCTAAACTGCATGGAGGTTATTTTTTCTTTATTTTATCCTCCAGTGATTCTACAGAGGCATACAACTACAGTTCCTTAATGCAATAAACCCTTATTTCTAAAGTCTGGACCCATCTTTTGGCTTCATCCTGTTCTGCCTCATTACCCTTCTCAAAACCACTGTGTTTCTTCTTCTCTGACTCCAGTGCCTTTAGGAGGAATGTTAGCACTTTTCCTCTGAAGTTAGGTGGAAATGCGCACAGAACTATTCATTTCACTTTCTGCTCTTGGCACATTGCTCTATGAGTAGGCTTGGTTTTTTCTCAACTCCTACAGAAAATGCACATTATGAAACTGGCTCAGACAACAGGAGTGAAAGGGTCAATGCCAAGAATAGGTTTGTCACAAAATTAACAGTGAAATAAAACCAACTTGCATCCAAATTTACAAGAGAACTGAAACTGCAGCACTGCTGCTGCACAGCGCTTGAAACAACCTGTTGGAAGAACAACACTCTGGAACCATCCAGAAAAACCTGCATCTCAATTTGTTATATGCAAACATCTAGCTTATCTAACAGTAAGGATCCTCAGTGAAACAGAATGCCCTGTTGGTGACTTTGTTCATCTTCACTGAACAGCAGAAAACAATTAGTACCAGAGAATCTGGGCCCTAATCCACCACAAACTTGAATTATGGGGAGAAATTCCATAAAGTGACTTACCCTTTGAACAATACGACCTAAGACCTGTAGAGCCAGTGTCCTCTGTTGTGTAACTTGGCTGCGGGACAAATGAAAGAGCTCTTGCAGAGAATAACCAGCTCTCTAAATGGCAGGGGGAAACAAACCAAAGAAATCAAAAAAACCCTCAGCTATAGGTAAAAACAGGCCCCTTAAAATAAGATTAACTGTAACATACTGAGTAACAGAAGATAAATTGCAAGCCAATGTTGTTTGCCACTTTGTGGCAATTGCAGAAGCGATTCCAATCTTAGATGTCACAGGAGAAAATTGAACTTCTTAAGAAAAGGAAGTATATGCACCTTTTTCCAACACCACAAAACCGTAACAGCATGAAAGAGAAAACGCATTAACAGTTTTCAGGAAGTAATGCAGTTAATACATGCAGACACAACTTGGCTTCAGGAGTTTGCTTCTGAAGAAAAATTACCGCACTTTCCTACAGGGCTTTTTGTCACAAAAAATCTTGACACAAAGGAATCTACCAAACCAAACACAAAAGCCAGAAATGTGTGTATCTTTTCTACTATATTACACCCACCTACCTCTGCCTCTTCTCCATGGTGGTGCAAGCCTAGGTGTGTTGGCAAATCAGCATCTGCAGGAATCAATTCTCCTTTTAAACTGAATCGAGCTTGCATTCCCTACAGCAAAAGGGTAGAGAGAGAAAACTATTATTTCTATTGCTGTCCGCTCCATTCATCTCTTAAAATAACACTTTTTTACATCACCTGCTGGAAGGTGGCACTTCAAAAACTCCTCAGGCCTCAAATTCTTAAAAAAAAAAGTACTCCTATCTTTCCTTTTTTTCTCAGTTTTACACCTGTTTCATCCCAGATTACAATGGCTAGACTCTCACTTCCTAGCTCTCTTGAGTGCTACAGACTGAACTGATCATTTATCATCCCATCCTGTGAAAGAAAATGGGGAATCTTTCAACCTGATGAAATCCTACAGACTAAATAGCCAGAGGACTTGCTTTTGAAGCCTTCAAAACTGTTACTGCTGAGAAGCATGATCCAGACACAAACATGCAAAGTATCAGTTTCTGCTTTCAAACCTTTTTGGTTTTCTTCTGCCGAGGTGAGGGCAAATCTTTCATCCATTCCAGCTTCTCAAACTCTACATTGTCCATGTGAATCCACTCCTTCCTGGGCTTCACAGGCAGATCATCATCTTTGTGTGGGAAGAAAGAAATGTCACTCTTACCTTCCAAGGCAGGGATGAAGGAAATACTATTCCTTCTTTGCCAAGCTACTCAGCTTAAAGACTGCATCAAATATAAGATTATGTAAAATAAAAAGAAAACGATTTTCAAACTGGCTGTTGTCTGATGCATAAACTTCAAAGGTTTGAAGCTATTTTCATCTTTCATGAGAGCAAAAAGAGGAAGTAAACAGCACTGTAATGAAATTCACAGACAAGGCTAATTTAGGAGAAGCTGAACAGAAGTCAGGACACGAGTAATGCAAAATTATCAGAACCAGTACAGAAAAAATAATATCAGCCCTACTTTTGAGAAAGCAAACTAATATCATCCAAGGAAGAGAGTGTTAGTGAGGAAATGAAATTACTGGAAAGTATTAATGCAGAGAGTCCAAGCAAATTATCAGAAGCCAGTATGATTTCAGCCTAGATACACTGAAGGCAGCACAATATTTGTGCTTTGGTTGCATTTGTGATGCTGCTCTTCAGTATCCCTCCCCTAAAGTCTTGAGGAGATCAGCTTAGGAAAAAAAGATCAAAACAGCTGGAAATTTTTACAGCTTTCCAGAGACAGCTCGGTAGGTAAACTGGACAGTTGAACAAGGATTTCAAAGGTGCAAGTACTAAAGGAAGAAATTACTAATTTAACTTTATAAAGAGCTGTGATGACAAGAATTTGAGAAACAAGACATTTGTGCCTGACATCACAACAGTTGCCCTAGGAAAGAGACAGATGTGGAAGAATCTCACAAGTGAAGAGAGCAGAGAGATACAACTAGGAAAGGTCAGGCTTTGCTACTAGGATACTACCCCAAACCAGAACGAGAAGAGATGAGCTAAGACGTCTTAGCTATCTCAAAAGAAAGCACATGTAAGGGCCATAATAGGCAGTCCAAGGGTGTGAAAAGCCTTAGCATCACTCCTGCTGGAGCAGCCCAGAGCTCATCTGCATTGCAGCTATTAATCCTAGTACTCTGGTCCTCTCTTGCAAGGAACAATGAGTCCCACTGAGATGTTCTTCCTTCATCAGATCTTTTCCTGCTGATAACTATCCTGAAACCTAACCTTTTACTTTCCTCCAATTAGCAGATAAACTTTCAAGAAGGGCACTCAAGCTCTCGAGGATGAAGCTTCACCCTTGTGATCAATGTGGTATTGAATCAGGCAAGGAACCAAGCACAGAGTTATCTTGCTCAGCCAGAAAGCTGTTTCACAGAATTTCAGCCAAAGGCTCAGCATGCATTTTAATCTAAGAGAAGGAAAAAGCATCTGAAATGTACGAAAGTGGAATGTTTGTGGGTGGTAGATGCAACATGAGAGGAAATAAAATCAGCAGAAAAACAAAATATATTGACATTTGTAATTTAACAAAATGTTTTCTCTATTAATCACTAAATTGATATGGTTGAGCTAATCATTCTATGAATAAGATTATGCATGTTACTACCAGCCCTTAGTATGATGATCTTGTCAACAAGATGGATATATATTTCAAGGCATCATCAGACTGTTACTGAGAAATCCCTTTACAGGAGCACAAGCTGGCAGTGTGAATGCAACATTTGCACTGAACTTTTTCAGACTTGGGTTACATTAAAGGCTACCACCCAACCTCTTCACTTTCTGCCTTGCTTCCCCTTTTCTCTCAGTGGCAGAATTTACTTTTCCATTTGGTAAGGTTACAAGTTGCTGGATAAGGCTTCACCATCTTGTTTCTAACTGCAGTAGCCTTTTATCTCATTAGAGAGGCAGTTTTGACTTTTGAGCAATCCTATTGCTTTGTGTCATCACCAGAAATTCAGCGTGACTATTTCTGCTGGGCTATTCATAATGAGTTTACTTCTGAGTATAAACAGATGCTGAAATCTTTACAATTGGTGCTACTGTCAAACCTGTTTTCACATCTCCTGTTGACCACGATGGGCTGCAGGCATAAAGTCAGGTACTGAAATGGCCTCCCTTGGTTTTTTAACTGTGTTTCAGTTCACCCTTTCTTTGTTGTTTCAAACACCTTGAAAAAACTCTTTTTTCTTGTGCTCTTCTATAGGAAGAAAAATATGTCAGCACACAATGTTCTAAACACTGAGCTATTCCCAAGAGTATTACTATTACCATTACAGGCTGAATCACGTGCTTCTATTGCTCCCAGGAGAGCAAAAGATGTCACTTAACCTGGTGCTACTTGTGCACTCAGTTGTCCTGGGACTAAAAAGAACTAAAAATAGTCCTTTTGATTTAGATGGATTTGAGGAAAAGTAAAACTTGTAGAGAAACTGCAAAAGGACTGTTCAGTGAAGTGTTTTGCTCAAAAAGAGGCTGAGCTTTACTTCTCCTGCACATGTACACACATATGCACTGACAGATTAATCCCTCTCATCAAAAAAATGGTAAATGCTTGCTATCTCTTGCAACATCAAGCTGAAATCCCAAGATGAATCAGAGACTCCTTTAATCTGTCAGTGGGTTACACTGGAACACAAAGGATGCATTAGAAGAGAGAATCAAGAAACAGTGAGAGCCAAAAATTTACTCAAAATTGGGGGAGAAGTATGTTACAAACAAAAGTGTGGGGGAAATGCCAATGGGAGCCTAAAAATCACAAGAGAAAAAAAGAAATTGCTAAAGAAAAAATGCAGTGAGAAAAGCAACAATAAAAGCAGAAGCCTAAAGGGAAAACTCTTCCTTTCTCTTCTATGAGAATGTATGGGGTTGCTCTAGCTGCTGGCAATAAAGCAGCTTTCTCCTCATACAGATATGTACTGAGCATTAAAGGCTTCTGCCACAGCTCTGTAGCACTCCACAAAAAGCAGAACATTCTACACCTTAATACTTCTGCATCCATCCAGAGAAAATAAGTCCATCCTGTGAAAACCACTCTGTGGCTTCTGAGATACAAGACACAAGCTGGGGCCACCAGGAGCAGTGTCATGCTAAGACATACATGCTCTATATTCAGTATCCCTGAAGTGAGACTGATGGTCACCTCTGTGCTATCCTGTGAACAAATTATTAACCCTTAACTACCCAACATCCTCTTGTCCCAATCAGTACCAGTTAAAAGAAATTATTCCAGCACCAACAAAATCTCACTCATACACTCTTCTGTTTACCTGTTCACACGACTGAACAGAAGAGCAATGATGCCTAGTTTAACACACATTTTCCCTTTGGAGGCCTCAGGATAAATTTCAAAAACAAAGCAAGACTTCCCAATGAACAGCTCACTTCCATTGCATAGTGTATCAACTTTCTAATCTGTGGAACCCATCTAGAGATGTTCTTTCTTGAACGCAAAATATGTATTTTTTAAATATCATGGTAAAATTCAGATTTGGATCACTACAAAGTAGCACAACAATCCAATGTGGATTGATGCAAACACCATACAAATCTTACATTTCTGTTCTGAAATTTAACCATATGCACTTTGTTTCTTACCTGTGATTTCTACCTTCTTTACAGATTCTTCCAGAGCTGATTCTTGCATGGAAAGAGACGATCTTACACCATGCTGAGCCACAGGCAGAGATTCCACAAACTCCTCCGGTCTGTTCTGTTCCATTTTTAATTCCTTTTTCTGGCCTTCATTGTTACCACGTTGTGATTTCAAGAAAGCAACTAAACTTGGATCTGCAAGTATTGACAAAGAGACAGACAGAGATGTGACAGAAAGTCTCAAAATACCTCATATGCCTATAGCTCCTGCTATTTATGTTTCAGTCTTTTCCACATGTCCTCTTCCTCTGTACCAACTGTCACTTCTCTTCAAACTGAGGCACTTCACTGCTTTATGACCTCCTAGGCACATTAACTGGGTGCAACTGACTGGTGAGGACACACCAGAGAAAGACACGACAAATGTCTTTCAGGGTAAAGCAACCACAAAAATTCTATTTTCTCAGCCTACAAATAAAGATAATTGCTTCCCTTCCCTGCACTGCGACTCAAACAACACATCCAAAACAAGACTATTAATCATAGAGAGAATTCTGATCTGTGATTTACAGGAGGGACTGAGGCCTGACAGTTTGCCTACCCTGCCTGTGGACCATTCAGTGGCATCAATCTGAACACCAGGAAAATACACAGAACAGACACCACAAAAAGAACTACCTGCTCTTTACTGAATAGCATGAGAACTGCAAGTCATATTTCAGATATTATGTTACAAGGAGACCTTTGTTCTGAACTGACTCCCCAATCCAATTATGGTCTGACAACACCCAGAAAACAGACATAGCCACATAGCCATTCTCTTCATCCTTTGAAGAGAAGTATTTGGGAAGTAGATGTGTTTTGAAGGATGCATTATATTCATATGGCTCTAAGATTATAATCTTATTTTCAGACCTGCTACAGACATCCCACGTCATTTTGGATGGAGTGCACTGTTTCTGAATACTCTTCACCTAGAAGATGGTGTTGGCATGCTTATATCAGAGGTGAACATTATGACATTGTACATTGTGCCTCAACAAGGTACAGAAATACTCCAGTAAGCAGTGTCAGAGATATATAAAGAAGAAGAACATAACACCTACAATGGTTATTTATTCTCTGGAGGACAAAGGACAAGCAGTTGAGAAATGCTCTATACCTGAGATAAGTCATCTCAAAAATGACTCTGAAATCTATCCCACACTTGTGATTGCTGCACACTCTCAATGATCTCAATGAGGCAGCTTAAACTTTCCTTGGTGAAGGACAGTAATTCAGCCCAGTTTCATTCAAATATTCATATTTTTTCTGAATGCAAGCAGACATCTCACTTTACTCACACTTCACTGTACACAGCAAGGAAAGACTGTATTCATTATTTAATAATTTCACACAGTAACAAAAAAGTCACTGATCATGTCAATCTGTGCACAGTATGTCAGAAACAAAGCCTACTTCTGTCCATAGTCTCCATGAACAAAAACAGAACAGTACCAACAATTAGACACTGCCCAAAATTTCTCCCAGTTTCCTTAAGGCCTCAAAAGACTAAAATATCTATAGTTTTAACCTACGAGGCATATAAAAATACATTGATTCAGAAAATATTGTTAAAAATACTTAAAAGACACTCAATCCTTTTTAAACTCCTGAAGTACATACTTCACTAACATCCCAAAGGACAGAGTGGTGGGGACAAGAAGCAAAGATCACAAATCAGTCACCAGAAGCAAGTGTGCGAACAGGCTGTTTTTCATACACATACCATTGTTATAAGCAGTGATGCCAAATAAAATACTCAGGTACCTGAATGAAGGATGTACCTAAACAATCTGTCTGCAATTATTTTGCATAGTTTCTCTGACACCATTCCAGTTATACCCATGCTGCTTGCAATCAAGTCAAGTTCATTAATATGATTTTTAAGCTGAACCCACAAAGGACTTCTGCATCTACAATTTAGCTCACACCTAAATTTCATGCTAGAGGACCTGAAATCAGGAGAATTTGAAAAAGCCTTGTCTGCCACCTACATCTGTACATCTGCTCTTCCTGAGCATATAAATTCATCAAACCAATGCCAATATGTGTTGCAGAACCCCGGATCACTCAAAGTCTTATCAAACATACTTATATCAGTGTTCTCCTCCACGTTGTCATCAACTGCCAGTGACAGGCATTACCAGAGCACCACCGTGGACACAGCTCCAAACCAGAGACCAGACCCCTGCCAGAATGGCTGCACCCAACACCCCGGTAATTAAAACACTTTTTCAAAAAATCAAGGCTAGTTGTAAGTTTTTCTGCTCCGCCAAGCATAGGTTTGAATTTAAATCTCCCACATGCCCATATGTTCCAGGTACTGACAGTTCTGGCCCGAGTTTTAGGTATTTTGGAGAGGAAGATCAAGGACTCTCTCACCTCAGCGTTGCTATGACACTGCTTTCTTATCAGCTTAAGAGAATTACATTTTAGGATCTCAAACACGTATGTGCAATCATGTATTTGGAGCGCAAAGCAATGAAGTGCACAGATAATCTTTACCCACAGCAGAGGGGCAATGAGAGAGACTCAACCAAAGCAACCCTCACTGAGAAATAAACACTCTTTAGTTTCTTCATACTTAGTTCTTACTCACAAGCTACTGAAATGACATGGAAGCAAGATTATCCACATGTGGAACAAGCAGAAATTCCAAGTTCCTGTCATTGACCTGTGAATTTGCTAAGACTTCAGGACATCTATACATTCAATAAATTGCTCATCTCTAGAACTGACCCTGGGAAGCACATACCCAACTGAGCCAGAAGCCTCGCCTGCTCCTGCAGGATCTCTTCCTCAGACATGGACTGCAGCTTCTCCAAGTTCTCTCTGTGAATAGCTTGAGCTTCCTGCTCACTCTTTTGGCTTCCAAGGCCCTCTCCCGTTATGAGACAAGGACGCTGAGAGGTCAAAAAGTCACCATCTTTATCTATAAAAAGCAGCAGGGAAAGCAGTTAGTGATCTGTGTCTACAGCATCATGAATAAGTCTCAATTCTGTCATTAACAGGCTTGCATAAGTTCTCCTTTTATTTTTATTTTTACCTTGGTAGTAAAGTTAGAATAGGAGTAAAGAAGTTTAGTTTAGCTTCAAACAAAATTAAAACATTTGCACTTTCATCCCATGTCACAACAAACATGTTGACATAATTTTCAGCTTGTTTCTTTGGGAGCCTGAGGAGGGATGGCAGGGGAAAGGAATTATGTTTCTTTCATGCAAATCAACAGCAAGAAAAGGTAACCTGGAGAATAATTCACAACTGATGCATCAGAGCATTCTTCCAAGCTAGCGAATACTAGATTCTTTCTCTGCCTAAGAATGCCTGAACCCATATTTGTATATCAGCTGAACCACGGTCTAGTAAATATCTGCTGAGTGAGACAAATTAAAATTATTAAGTAAAACAGCTTCCAGAGTGATACAGGACCAATTCTTAACACAGGCATGTTTGCTTCTAGCAATCTCCTGTACTCACCTTTAAGGGTTAAACATATTAGAAGTTACAGCAAGGGACATTTTTCCTACCCTGAACAAAATTAAGTCCCCTTTATCATCTGATCTAAATCCATTTTAAATGTTCATTTCATTTAACAATAGCACCAGGTAACATGCTCCTTTGGTCACTGTGAGACCCTCCAGCTATCCTGTAACCCGCTCTACAAGGACCTGACTTTGCGGCTTTGCTCCTTATGTTTTATTCTTATGCTCCATATATTGACTTGGAAGATCCCTATGCCCCTAAACCAGCCAGCCCTGAAAGCATCAAATCCCTAGTCAAACAGCAGCAATGACACTCATCATAACATCAGGAAGATTTGATGTCATTTCCACAGTAGTTGTTTTGCATATAGAGCAGAAAGAGATGAGAAGACAGAGTGACCTGGCAAAAGGTTCAGTAAGCTTCCAACCACCAGCAACTAAACTAAGGGTTACCAGGGACAAACATGTTGTTACCAGAAGAAATTAATCCCCCTCTTCCCTTGCTTCCAGTGATCCTGTCACAACAATCTGGCTGAAGAGGCCAAGCCATTTTGTAATCTCTCTGTTGTGCTACTACATTTTAGAAGCATTCATGTTCAAGAGGATCACAGCTACAAGGCTGCTCTATTTCCCCTTGAGATTTCTCAGACAGAATTACACATGTCCAGTTGTAACAGGATGTACAAAAGCACAGTATGGTGACCTGGATGGTGGATTTGTGCACATACAGCACAGCACATCTGGCAGGGCAGGGCTGACACAAACTTTAGCCAAATGGTGATAATCTGCAAATGACATTTAGCCTCTATTTCAATGTGAAAAAAAGGGTGTCAGGGTAAAACCCGGACACTTGGTGGCCCTAAGCAAACCAGACTGCCCAAGACCACACAATTTTAAAAAAAAAAGCCTGGAGTTGCTGGTAACAGTTGAATTGGCTTCATCTTTCCTTGTCACGTTGCTGTCAGACAAGTAACTGCTGGAGGTGGCACTGACTCATCAGCACTGCCTCACAGCATTCCTTACGGAGCAAAGCCACAGTTGCATGGCAGCAGATCTGGTGACGGAAAATTGAGCTTTCAAACATTTAAGTAGGAGTGAGAACCCACATCACAGTGGTCTCAAATGCTTTCAACACAAGAACCACCCTCTTCCTAAAATTGTGGAAATCAGTGATAAAACAAGAAAAACTTTACATATAAAAAACAGAAAGGAAAAGGAGGGCAAGAACCTTGACAAATAAATCTATTTGGCCCTGTGTGAAGCAAAAAGAAAATCAGTGAGAAAGCTAACCCCATTTTTAGAATGCATCTCAGAATTTTCTCTCTAGAATTTTTAGTTAGCATCTCAGCCCATTTCAAATCATTGCCACCATACAGACATTCCCAGTGACCTTGAGATTCCTAAACTGAGGACAACAATGCTATCCTAATTTAAAATTATGGTGCGCTGATGTTATTGGTTACTAAGGGTATGTAAATACAGTCGGTTGGATAAGAAGAATCTTCTCCACTTACCACCCCTGCTGCTGGGGAGAGGCTCCTCTCCCACAGATCCCTCAGGATCCAAGGCATCCGGAGCAGCTGATCTTACTTGCACGCACTCTGCAGCAGAGGGAGCCATCGCTGCCTTTTCAGCAGTCCTTTTCGCTGCCATCTTCTGTGCAAAGATGCTTTTTCTTCCAGATCCCAGCTGCACCTGCAAACAGAGAAGCCATATATCCACTTTCCTCTCCAGAGGAACACCCTGCACACCCGCCACTAACGAATGTATAGATCTGATCCTAAAGACACCCTCAGATCAGACTTTGGGACATGATACAGGGAGGCAGCTGGCATTCACCAGCCCTTTTCTGTGCATGCGTGTTTTTTAACATAGTTTACTGCTACATCAGAGAGACAAAAATATCTATGTTTTTGGCACCTAGTGAAGGAAGATGATTAATTATAAGTGAATTCAAGCAAGGAAAATACACCTAAAATGACACCAAACACAAAAGATCCAGCTTCCATGCTGTTTGGAAGCTCTGCATAGCTGAATACATTGGATTTCTGAGTGTAAATGGGGCTGTACTTCACTGTGCTCACCACATGCTTGGACAGGCTTCTTATCAGGTGATTAGAGAGCAGCAGAGATTTACACAGTAAGAAGTGGGCAAGTGGTGCTAAAATAATCCTGGCTAAATTACTGTGTTTCTTGCCTAGGTGATGGAAGGGCATGGCTCTGAACAGCCTTGCACAGGATGCATAGCAAATCCAAAGCAGACTAAGCAAACAATCTCTTGCATGTTTCCAGTCCAGAGAAGAAATTTAAAAGACAGTCTGAACATTTGGTAGCAGCTGTGTGCACTTCTGCAACAGATAAACAAAACTGGTAGTTTAGAAAGTATTACTCTTGCCTTTCAAAAAAACTCTCCTTCAAAATAAGCTACCTCCTCAAAGCAACCACAGCTGTCAGTCACACATCAATTCCCAGCATCTGACTCCCACTCAGCTAGCAGTCCTTGCTACTACAGCAACAACTGATAGCAACCATGGCTTCCAGCTTTACAGCCTCAGAAAAAAATTATGTCAAAATCAAAAAAGCTGCTAAAGATAACCTGAGCAACTGCATTCAAATGTTATGCCAGGATAAATCAGGTGCAACTTCAATAAGAAGATGGTGGACAAATTAACAGAGATTGCTCCTCAGAAAAAACAAGCAGAACAGGATCAATTCTATTACAGCACTGCAGATTTGATCCACCTTACTGAAGTTAGCTGAAGGAGGCTAAACCAAGAGGATTCCAATGTTATTTAACGACAGGGTATGGAGTACCCATTTGATGGCAGCTTGGTAGAAGAACTCTCTCCTACACTCAGATGGCAATGCCAGAGTTATGCTGAGCTAGTTCATAAACTCCGGCACACCAAATCAGTTATTTCGAGCCCTACCAAGCCCTACCAAGCATTAGGCTTTACTGGGAGAAAGTTTGTTAATGAAGGTAGCATAAAACATGTGGTCCTAATCTTACCTCACTTTTTATCTCAGAGCGGTGAAATGTCCTTGGAAATGGGTCTCCTGTGGGCACTGGCATGGTCACTGTTACTGCACTTGTGTCTCGTTCCTGAAGAAAAAAATTCAAACCCTGTAAAACCATTGCAACAGCCAGACATGTTTGTATCATTTAGCCGAGAGCAGATTCAAAATCTCTCAGCTCTGCAGCTCACATTCGTCATCAGTCTCAGAATCCCTTGTGCTTATTTAGAGACAAAGTCAGGCTATTTTCCAAAAGACTGGGCTGCCAACTCCACATATCACTCAAAGAATCAGATAAAGGAAAACCTAGGCCAGTGCAAAGCAATGAGAGTATCTCCCTTAGAGTCCAGAAACTCACCCAAATCCACACTACAGCACATGCCTGCATGCAAGCAGTGTAACCTGTAGGCAGTTGGGGCTGGAGAGCTGAATCTGTATTTAACTGACAGCAAAAATACACCCAAAGAGCTTTTTTCCTTCAAGGTGCTCCAGGACACTGATCTACAGTGCTGCTTCATTACACCATAGAAATAAAAAACAGCAACAGAAGCCTTTATCCCTGCTTAGTTCACAGCATTCAAAAAAACAAACACTAGCTCGTCACACAAAAAACAGACATACAATAATTTTGCTCAAGACTGCTGTAATGTGTCGATCATGACTCTCTAGTCTTTCCTGTGGATCTTCATCCTCAAAGTGGACACGAGCATCTTTAATCTTGGACTTTTTTGGAGGAGCTGGTGTTAGAGCAGGGAGTGTATCAGGAAAACCTGAGGGGGGAAGCAGTAAGAAATAAAAAAAAAGTTAAGTTACTGATATATAACCAGACCAAGGCCTCCTAACAGCACCTTTTATTTCTCTGATGAGAAATAAAGATGAGGAAGCAATAAGACAATTAAGAGTCCCCTTTCACTAACTTGCAGTGTGTAGTGGAGAGAAACATGCTTGAAGATTTTATTATTTATGTGCTGGCATAAGGTCTTTCCAAAGAGCTCCATAAGCGGGAAAGGATACTGAGATCTGACTGCAAGTATTAAGGGAAGAAGCAAGGTTGTACTGAAACAAATATTGTTCTTGCAGGTTGTGTTGAGGCATAAAAAAGCACATTTCCACTGCCAGCCATTAAAAGTAAGGGATTTGTATGATCACGAACAATTCAAAGCCTTCTTTCCACCTGCTATAAACAGCCTGGAACTAAGTACTGCAAGATTTATATTGTTGCTTCTAAAAAACCATCTTGAACTTCTGAGATTATGAAGCACATGACAAAAGTGTTACAGCTACTAGTGATGGAGAAAACCAAGCAAGCCAGATCTGCTGGCTGAAAACTACAACTGCTAGGAGACGTAAATCTCAAAGACACTCAGAACAGGGTCTGGATAGATGGCAAAAAAAGCAATGAGTGTCCAAACAGTACAAATTACAGAAAACACCTCTTGCTGGCAAGGTACCACAGACAGCTAATAAATGTAGACTAAGGCAACAAAGGTGGTTCTAGTGGATGCTAGTAACATTGGACCAGCCAATTTAACAAGACTAAGGAACAAACAACACTGCGTGAAGGATACAAATGCAATGGAAAAACAACATTGGATTGAGAGGGAGGTGAAAGGCAAGCAGTGAGAAACACTGAAAGGCACAGAGAATCTTAGGAATTCAAAGAAACAAACAAATTTACCATCCAACATGACTACATCTTTGCTGTCCTGTAGTGGGGGTGTCTCAGCATCTGTGCTCCCTTCCTTCCCTTTCCTCTTGTCTGCTTTCTTCACAATCTTCACTGCAGGTGAAGCTCTGGCTGCCAGGAACTGGTTTTGGAAGCGCAGTAGGTCTGCCTCAGACTCCCCAGGCTTTGGTCTCGACAACATCCTGCCTTCCTGCTCTTGCAGCCCAGCCACACGTGATTTTCACATAGAACCTGAACACATGGAAAACTGGTAACAGAACTGGATTTCCTGGAGATAGGATGGGCACAGCATGGGAAAACTACTCATTTTTATCCCACTCTTGGGTTTGTGTACATACTACAGATCGCCTACTTCAGGATCACCCAACGACACAACTAGTTCAACCAAAGTCCCAATTGAACTGTTTCCCTTGTTCTCCATCACTGAACAGAAGACCACCAGACAAGCCTAGATGTGGTCTACCAGCCAGCTAGGAAGTGAGTGACCCAGCCAACAAAAACCCAGCCAAAAAGAGCACCACCACCACAATGCCAACAACATGGCCTTCGATATGCAAAGTCAGAGCAACATCTTGTCAAGACAACAGATTTGACTTGCTCAATTATCAATGCCACCTGAAAATCTGAGGCACAGTATCACATAAACCTCTCCTCTCCAGCACACCACCTTCTCCAGATGCAGCATTAACATCCCTGGCAAGATGCAAGACCCTGTCCACACACATTTGAACAACCAATTACTAACTCGGTTTGCTCTCCTCCTCACTCAAATCTCCCAGGTGAAAAAAGTCCTTCTTCTGATATCTACCTCCAGCTTTCAATCTCTTTCACTGGCCTCTAATTGGCAGAAGCCATGCTATCTCCAAGCACCGCCATTTGCTGACCAGGACAGTTTGGGGTTGAAAGACAAGGGTGACATTTGTACTCACTTTCGCCTCTCTGCACATGACAACTCACCAGGCATGCAACTGTTCCACCTCCCATCTACCAGGTAGGAAAGTATTTGTGACTATTACTCCCCACCTCTGATTCCCAGAGCCTGGGACCACCAATCCATTTCTCACAGGCACCAAGTAAACTGTCTGCAAACACTTTTCACACTGATTTCAATCACCAATCACCACTAACTCTGCAGACTTGGCACCCTCCCACCCTTGGTATGTTGAAATAGTTTGGACATATTTGATCCCTTCCTTTTTTAAAAGCCCAGCAGAACTCAGGCACGATTTATTGTGAAATTGGAAAGGAAAGCAGACATGGATTTTTAAAACTACAGTTATCTGCCATATGGATAGGCAGAACACATGAGAAAATGCAAAGCCTGGAAGCAAATCTCAGACAAAAACCAAGTTCAACCATTGTGCAGGCACAGCCACTGCCCTGAACACACTGCTTTCCCTTATACCATTACCATACTTGATTGTTAAATATGTGGGGAGAAACTTTGTGGGAAAGATGCTCACAGACACATGAGATACTGCCTGCAGAATTTATTACCTACACTTGGAATATTGACACTGTTTCAGGGATCTCAGCCCTGACCAAGGTTGGTTAAGTGAGATGTTCTTGGTTCTAAGAGAGAAAAGGGGGCCAGGAGCTTTTACATTTGGTTTCTGGTTTTATGTAAGGTGTTGGTGTAAAACCATCAATCAAAGGCCACTTCAGGGCAGCAAGGGAGGGGAGCACCCTGCTGTGGTGCCTGGCTACTCTCAGGGAAGGGCCTAACACAGAAACGCCTGGGAGGGATCTCACTGCAGCTCTGACTGATGCTCAGAATGCAGAAATGCTCCCTTTTAGCCCTCTCCCCTCCCAGCTGCACAGCAAAAACTGCAGCCTCCACAGACAGCTCCTTCTATTTTTTTGTGTACTCCTAGCATAAGCACACACCTACTTGCTGTTTATTTATGGAGCTTGCTGCCACAACGGGGCTCCCACAGCCAGACTTCACTTGCTAGGTGCCTCTTTCATGTCCATGAGCAGAACACGCATCCCAAGCCATGTGGTCCATGCCCTTCCATCACAGCCTTCAAAGCCCAAAAGAGGAGGAGGCCAGCATTAACAGGCACTAAACACACAGTTGGAAGCAAAGTGTGCTGCTAATCTTTCTGCAAGAAGCCTCCTCCACACACAGCTCTACATCAACTTGTCCAAGTCTCTCCCTAGTAAAACACTTAATCAAGAGACACAGCAGGTTTTGAAACTGCCTTCATTTCTCTGCAAAACCGTCAGCACAAGAAGACAACGAAGCAGCTGCTTTCTAATGAGGTTGGATGTTCCTCCAGGAACCTTTTCCTCAAAGGCTTTGCTTCAATACACGTGGGACTTGCAGACAGAATTAATGTGGGGAAAACACTTTGCTTTCTAATGGTACATTTCTCCATGTCCCATGGAAGCCATCGAAGCACATTAGCAACACTCCCTTGGCTGTCAGCAGTCGTCACTCCTATCCACCAAACCTCAGAGAAAACATGCAGGACAACTAACCAACTCCTGAGGATCAGCACTAACCCCAGCATCCTGCACTCTGCTCACCTCCAATCTTGCAACTGGCTACTTAAAAGCTCACCATCCACCACCGGTTTGCCCAGAGGGACCACCAGCCAGCCAGTATAAGCAACACACTGAGATACTGTCCTGTGAACACATGTAAGGGATCAGAAATGCTGTCCAAGGATCATGAGCACTCTTGCACTGCTCAACATAATGACTGCTATGTGGTCTCTCTATTGTCTTACTTGATATAATCCAATTCTGTTAGGCTGTTTCATTTTTTCTGGGTCATCTGCATTTACAGTGCATTTTTCTTCCAGAGCAGCAGAGCCTAACATGCAAAGGGGGACTTTTACATCACAGTAACATCTACAAACTAGACACAGTGGAAAGAGAAAAGATGCAGATACTGAAGCAAAAAAATCATCTCTGACTGCTATTGTCATTTGTGAAACTTTGGGATGGTGTTTTCACCCATTCTCAAGTCTACAATTTTGCATTATTTTGATAAAGCTATCAGATTTGGGCCAAAGTGGAATAGAAGGTCCTGCTGTCACAATTAGTGCCTTAAATTAACGTCCTTCTTCAGACCTTGTTAATTGTGGTAAGAATTTAAAAGGAGAAGCAGAGAGTTAAATCAATTTCTCCTGAGCAGCCCAGCAGCCAGCGGAAAGGTACAATTTCCCCATTTGAGATTAATAGGCAATGAAAGCCTCATTCAGGGTTATTGGCTCCTTTGCAAAATGGCGATGTGCATTCTCTGCTCTGTCACAAAAATGCTTTTTTTTACACAATGCTGTAATGGCCAACAATCTTCTTGACACTTTTAGTTGCTACAGAGATGGCAGACACCTGGAAAGACACTCCTCCCAGAAAAAAAAAACAACAAAACAGCCACAAGAGTCAACAGCTGCAAGAAATTCTCCTCAAAGAGGCTCCACATCTCCTGCTGGTCACACAACGCAGTGGCTGTGATTCTGCCTGTCGGGCACACCGTGCGCACGCACACAGCACCTTGCCACCAGAAACGCTGCTGTCCCCAGCTTGCCTCGAGAGTCTCTGCAATAAACAGGCACCAGCATAGCACAAAATAAAATGAAAAGCAACAAGCTGGTATTGACACACCGAAGAGCGTCCCAGCGCTCCCACCGCGGCCACAGCCATTACGGACTTTCACAAACGACTCTGACTCAAGTATTGAACAGGCCACGGCGACTCGGCCTGGCGAGGCCTATCTGCCGAGAGGCGGGAGAGAGAGAGGAGGAGCACAGCGGCACAGGTCCCGCAGCACCTCCGCGCATGAGGGCCACGGCCGCTGCCCCGGGGCCGCGCGGCGCCTGTCGCCGCTCTCCTCTTTACACAGGGTACAGGCGAGGCGCTGGGCCCCCGCCGGCTACACCGAGCGAGGCCAGGCCGAGCCCGGCCCGCCGCCGCGCCGGGTCCCCGCGGGCCGGAGAGACCCTGCTGGTGGCACAGCTCGGGCCGCCACTCACCTGCGCGGCACCGCCGCTCCCCGGCACTTCCGCCCGGCCTCGGCAGCACTTCCGCCCGGCCGCCGTCACTTCCGCCCGGCCGTGCCCGGCCCTCCTGCCGGCGGCGCTCCCGCAGGTTCGGCCCGCTCCGGCTCGCTTCCCCCGGCGTTTGCCGCGGGTCAAACAGCCAGCTGCGTCCCACAGCAGGGGCTGCACACGCACACATGCACTGATGCAAGCGCAGGAGTGTGCCTTGCCATTAACAGACAATGTTGCTGTGCCCGAGACCGGAGGGGTTTTGGGAGAGCAGATACATAAAGCTCTACGAACATGGCTGTGATTTATTATTCGTGACTGAGTGTTCATTTGTAATACGTGCCAAGCTTTAGTAGCAACTATGGCGGAGCTGTCGGAACTTGCAGGAGCTTTGATTTCAGTGCTGGTTATGGATTTCAGTGCTTGGTCAACTTTCAGCCTTTTTACAGAATCAGAACGAGTAAGGTTGGAAGGGACAGCAGTGGGTCACCTGGTCTGATCTCCCTGTTAAAGCAGGGTCATCCTAGAGCACACGGCACAGGATTGCATCCAGGTTCTTCAGCATCTCCAGGGAGGGAGACTCCACAAGCTCTCTGGACAACCTGTGCCAGCGCATGGTCCCCTGCACAGTGATCTCTTCCTCATATTCAGGTGGAACTTCCTGTGTTCTCATTTCTGCGTTTTGCCTTGTATACTATTGCTTGGCATCATCAAGAAGAGCCTGGCTCCCTCCCCTCGACACCCTCCCTTCAGATACTGATAAACACTGGTCTAAAGTTGATAGACCTGGGAAATCAATATTCTGAGCATAAGAACAGGCACAGATTCTCACTCGGGCTTGGACTGGAGCAGGTGGGCTCACTGTTTGGGAAAGACCCACTGCAAATGCCCTAATACCGTAAAAAATGAAGCACTTTTTCACTGTTTTGGGTTTTTTTGTATACCTTCACAAAGCTGCAATACTAGTGAAAACTTACAACCAGAAACAATTTTTATCAATTATGACCACTGAAAGCACTTGAATCTATAGGTTTCTGTTCATCTTCAGACTGCACAAGAGCACCACTGGTTTTACAAAAGGGTGTGGCAGATGCAGTGGTGCAAGTCAAACACCTCCCTCTCCCACTTGCAGGCTTTCCTGGGGCTGAACTTGGGAATGGTTTCCCATGACCCCCAGGAGCACAGTTCAGCTCTCCCACCTGGACAGTAAGGCAGGGAGATCGTGGCAGTGCTTGTGTTGCAACATGTTTGGGTGAAGCATTTGGACTGCTCAGACTGACAACTGCCTCTGGTTCTGACTCCAGGGAATTCAGCAACTGGCTGTAAGGTCACTTTCACCTTACTCATGTTGTTAGCATGGAAATGGTGTCAATAAATGACTCCTCATCCAGTGAAAAGCAATATCCCAGAGGTGTTACAGGATATTTGACCCTACCACTCTTTAACTGAGTCAAGTCACTAAACAAGATGCCTGAGTCATGAAAGGGACTGCTTTGAGTTCTTTGGGGTGGTCCCCCATCTTTTCCTCTCAAACCCAGGACAGGTCTTTATGGAGACATAACCAACTGCTAGCTGAATTTTGCTTTGCTTGAGTACTCCTCTGATTCTAATCCTAAAAACATGAACTTCATCTCCTGCTTGCTGCTGAACCCAGCCTTTCTGTAATGCTTCTCACGGGAACGGCTGGCACTGAACTTGGCAAAACTAACCCATGTAATTTGAGTTACATCTCGTCATCATCTACTCTGAGGGTCAACCAGACAGAACTGGTCAACACCACGGACAGCAATCCTGTCCTGAGTGTGGGTGGCATTCAACCCTGACAGCCAGAAGCATTTTCCCTCCCCGACTCCTCTCACACTGCCTGCACAGCTTCTGTGGCCACACACAGTGTCTTACATCAGTATGCAGGTGAAATGAGGAAATAATCTTTTTTGCCAGAAAGACATAAAAGTATACTCAGAATATATTCAGTTTTAATTACTGCAAGACAGGAATGCTTCCTATCAAAACTGCCAGAGTTGTATGTATCTTTTCTTCATTCCATTAATTATTTACCTTCAGTTTTAATAATACAGTTAAGGACACTATATATAGCTTATGCTCTATCAATAAATCATGCTTGTGTGTCTTCATATTTATCCTATAAAATTATAAGTACCAACATGCTTGCATGGATCTGCTAAGCGATTCTAGCAATGAAATTCCCAGCAGTGCATCTCCTGGAGTCTTTGGAGGTGAACTCAAATATTCTTCACTCAACGAGAGCTATTTTATGAGACTTTTTATGAGATTTTTTTATTTAATGAGGTCGCCAGTCTTTTCACAAGTCCCAGCAATCTCCTTCATCTCGTTCTTCTAGCTCTGTGCTGATTTAAAACCCACTGGGAAAATTAAATCCACTTGAGCTGCCCCCTTTCCCCTCCCCCCTTCCAGTAGTGGGGGAAACACTAGGAAAGATTATAAATTGGAATCACAGTTTACTGAAAAATTGCAATAACCAAAACAATATCAATAAAGAGTGTACAAAATACAGAGTGTTTTACCCACAGAAGGGTGTTCACCACTGAACAAACAAAACACTTCCTGAAGACAGCACCCATTGTGGTTTTCCCAAAGGCAAAACGATAACTGGCCCTGCACTAGGCAACATAGTATATGTGAAAATCAAAGCAGAATGTCCGGGAGGCTTGCAACTTAACTTTCCCCCCTCAGACTGAAAACAGTGGAAGAACAGGGACAAGGCAAAATCTGGTGCGCCCTGACAGGGCTCTGAAGCAGGTCAGGGGACCCTTCTCCTGGGCTTGACTTTGGGAGCAGGACTGGAGAGCTTGGCAGTTTCAGTGGCAGCTCCAGCAGATGCTGCAGTTACAGCAGCTGCAGCTTGGGCTCTATGTGGCTCAGCTGGGCTCTGCAACACTGCTGCTTTCTCTTTTCTTTTGGAGCAGCTCACCAGCTTTTGGGCTCGCTGGCACCGTCTTTGACCACCAAACCAGAAAAGCCACAGCTCAGAGGAACAAGAAAGGGACCACCAGTGGCAGACACGGGCTAGGTCTGCCGGGCTGGCCCCAAAACCCGCACACCTCCAAGCACAGCAAAAGATGGCCACCCTTCCACTTCCAGCCCCTAGCTTCCGCCTGCTACAACCATGTCCCTCCCATGACATGAGTGGTATGGAACTAAACAGTGCTAGAAACTCTACCCCTTTCCTCTATAACCATAATAAACTCACCACAAGCAAACACTTTGATGTGACTTTTTGACCTACCATCAAACCTAAGAATCCACACAGTATTATAAGGGCAATGTACACAAGCCACCTTCCCCATCCCATAAATCCAAGGCACTTTAGTGTGATCCACAATTCAGACTCGGTCCATCAAACTAGTCCTTTGGTTGCATTGCTTGAAACAGCTCTCCCGTTTGTTCAGCAACCTCCTTCATCTTCTGACGCGCCTCTTCTATGGTGGTGGTGGCGTTATGGACAGTGACACAGCATTCTCCATCTGTTAGGTTTAGCATCCCACATACTCCATTCTCTTTCAACAACAACATATCTAGGGCTAATTGGTTCTGCAAAGCCATTTTCGATGCCTGCTGGACCTGCAAATTCGGTTCCCCAAGGGAACGTCCAGTCCAATTGCTTAACACATGGACTTGCCTAGTTAAGTTCTCCAAGATGTATTTGTGCCGTTGGATAACTCCACTGGACACAAAAGATGATTCTAAGTCTAAAGCAACATTTTGTCCCCAGGCGTAATAGTCAGGGACTTGAATCCCCCCAATCCACCCTTTTGCATCTGTTGGATTGTGGGTTTCTCTCCGCACTTTGTTGTTACGATAAAGTGTGTAATTGAACGTTTTAGAGGGACACATGGTAGGAAACCCAATAGTACACTGTAGTCCAGCCATATCATACATGTTCAAGTGGGAATACATTTTCCCATCTGAACATGCCCATACTGTTCCCCGTGGAGCTGGATATTTGGCTTGTGAACACTGATATAGGTCACCTTGGGGAACTTCCTGTGCTTCGCCACTTGAATTCCAGAGCCTTCTCTGGTCAGGGCCATGTGTAACGGGAATGCCACACGATAGTGCTGTCTCTGAATTTTCATAAGACCCATTGCATCGGGTGTCTTGGTTTAGATAGCCGTAGTTGGGATAATCCCAACAGGTGCACATGTCCCGGATAAAAGTTCTCAGCTCCGAGATGTACCAGGTTTCTATAGGTTCACCTGCTCCAGTGGTACAATCTAATATACGGGAACAACTCAGAAAGGAGCTCTCCGATTTACTTTGGATAATGCTTCTACGGTTCCTCACTTTCCAGCAGATGCTCTCTCCGTTAGGTAGTGTTGTCTGATGGTCCTTACAGTCTGATTTCTCCACTTCCCATTCTACTATTTTCCCTGTGGGGGCCCTGGAGGCCCATTGTAGGGTAGATATGGGGTCAAAGATTTGTTTCAGAGACCAGGCCCACTCATAATTTGTTCGGTTAACTTGGTGTGCAGTTCCTGGGTTATCAGGGATTTGTATACACCATCCTGCCTCCCAATGTAAATTGTACTCGTGTTCGAAAAACCCACCCTCAGCAGGAGAATCCCACCATGGTACCACCGTGCAAGGGATAGAAGTGACATTTTGCAATGTCTCAGTAGGGTTGGTGTCTAATGACCGATAGCATGTCTGATTCCATAAATGGCTCCAGGTAGAGTCACGGGGGAGCTGGTAAAAGGCTTTCTTGTATTCTACCCATGTCCCATTTGCAGCCCATTGTTGTCCTTCCTTCTGGTCTAGGAAAGGGGACTCGACCATTCCCCAGGTAACATTTCCTCCTGTTTTTTTAAGATTATCCAGTTCTCTTGTTAGTATTTCTGAAAAATTTAACCATATCATCATAAATCTAAACCCCTCTGAGGCGGAGTTGGGGAGGTTAATACATATTCCTTGATTCGTATGATTCCAAATATGCATAAATCCTTGTATCAACTCCCAAGCTAAATTTGGTTCAGTACTCTGATTCTCAATCGCTGGAGACAAAATCAAACATCCATAACATAAGAGTAAAAATTTTTCCCACACCATTTTTTTCTAGTAAAAAGGCAGAATAGGCTTAGCAAAATCAAACTAAAAAATACACAAAATGATCCGTCCACTCAACGGTTGAAAGCATAGGTCCAGCAGTGGATTTCAGATAATCTGTAAAACATATACATGCATAAAAACAGAACAAGATTAAAAGGAGGGAACAATCCACCACCCGGGCACACAAGTTAAGTGGCTTTTTTAAGGTCAGGGGTACCAATCCCACTTGGTAATTCTGCCAAAACCAGGAGAGGATTTGCAGGGTCTTTGGCTTCTTTTGCTCTGGGAGTATGGGTGGGGATTGAAGCTAAAAGGCCATGAGTTATGGGCGCTCTCCACATGCAACCCCAAAACCAGGTGAAGTTTTAGCTAGTACAGGTTTCAAGACCTTGAAAGGTCCCCCTAGAAATATTGGTTCTTGCCATATGACTTTTCCAGGATCCTGCATAGCTAGACTAACCACAGAGGCCTTTCTATCAACCTGAATAAAGTTTTTCTGCATCTTTAAAGCTGTGCAAACAAAACCTGATGTGGTGAGCCAGACCCTCAGGGGCCCATTGTCACATATGTATTGATAATTAGAGAATTGCAAAGCCCCATTCAATATGAAGTGAATCTGTTAGATGTATTGATCCTAAAACCTGATATAACCCAGCCCTGAGTATTAACAATTTTAGGACTTCTACATGGATGGGGGTTCAGTCCCAGGTGGTCCTCAGATGTGTCAAATAGTGACTAGGGCAGGCTATGAGGGAGAAAGCAAGGATGTGTTTTCTCCAAATCACCAGCAGGCCTAGGCCATGCCGTAGCTCCTTCTTCTATCCAGGAATTTTGATTTGCTCAAAAGAAGTCAAGGTTTTGGGGTGAATACACACTGTTCCTCCCCTCCACCCAGGAACATTACCTCAGGAAGATTACCCCTCCCAGGAACATTACCTCAGAAGGTGGGGGTTGCACCTTTTCTGCTGAAACTTGAAAACCTAAATTTTCAGGGTAAGCAATTATCTCTGTTTGGGTTTATCCTACTGTTGTGGCATCGGGGCCGCCCACCGATATATTGTGAATATATCCATCTATTTTAACTCCCTCCCCAGGAGTCTCTATACACCATGCCACCTTCTCCAGATGCAGCATTAACATCCCTGGCAAGATGCAAGAGCCTGTCCACACACATTTGAACAACCAATTACTAATTCGGTTTGCTCTCCTCCTCACTCAAATCTCCCAGGTGAAAAAAGTCCTTCTTCTGATATCTACCTCCTGCTTTCAATCTCTTTCACTGGCCTCTAATTGGCAGAAGCCATGCTATTTCCAAGCACCTTCATTTGCTGACCAGGACAGTTTGGGGTCAAAAGACAAGGGTGACATTTGTACTGACTTTCACCTCTCTGCACATGACAACTCACCAGGCATGCAACTGTTCCACCTCCCATCTACCAGGTAGGAAAGTATTTGTGACTATTACTCCTCACCTCTGATTCCCAGAGCCTGGGACCACCAATCCATTTCTCACAGGCAGCAAGTAAACTGTCTGCAAACACTTTTCACACTGATTTCAATCACCAATCACCACTAACTCTGCAGACTTGGCACCCTCCCACCCTTGGTATGTTGAAACAGTCTGGACGTATTTGATCCCTTCCTTTTTTAAAAGCCCAGCAGAACTCAGGCATGATTTATTGTGAAATTGGAAAGGAAAGCAGACATGGATTTTTAAAACTACAGTTATCTGCCATATGGATAGGCAGAACACATGAGAAAATGCAAAGCCTGGAAGCAAATCTCAGACAAAAACCAAGTTCAACCATTGTGCAGGCACAGCCACTGCCCTGAACACACTGCTTTCCCTTATACCATTACCATACTTGATTGTTAAATATGTGGGGAGAAACCTTGTGGGAAAGATGCTCACAGACACATGAGATACTGCCTGCAGAATTTATTACCTGCACTTGGAATATTTACACTGTTTCAGGGATCTCAGTCCTGACCAAGGTTGGTTAAATGAGATGTTCTTGGTTCTAAGAGAGAAAAGGGGGCCAGGAGCTTTTACATTTGGTTTCTGGTTTTATGTAAGGTGTTGGTGTAAAACCATCAATCAAAGGCCACTTCAGGGCAGCAAGGGAGGGGAGCACCCTGCTGTGGTGCCTGGCTACTCTCAGGGAAGGGCCTAACACAGAAACACCTGGGAGGGATCTCACTGCAGCTCTGACTGATGCTCAGAATGCAGAAATGCTCCCTTCCAGCCCTCTCCCCTCCCAGCTGCACAGCAAAAACTGCAGCCTCCACAGACAGCTCCTTCTATTTTTTTGTGTACTCCTAGCATAAGCACACACCTACTTGCTGTTTATTTATGGAGCTTGCTGCCACAACGGGGCTCCCACAGCCAGACTTCACTTGCTTGGTGCCTCTTTCATGTCCATAAGGAGCAGAACACACATCCCAAGCCATGTGGTCCATGCCCTTCCATCACAGCCTTCAAAGCCCAAAAGAGGAGGAGGCCAGCATTAACAGGCACTAAACACACAGTTGGAAGCAAAGTGTGCTGCTAATCTTTCTGCAAGGAGCCTCCTCCACACACAGCTCTACATCAACTTGTCCAAGTCTCTCCCTAGTAAAACACTTAATCAAGAGATACAGCAGGTTGTGAAACTGCCTTCATTTCTCTGCAAAACCATCAGCACAAGAAGACAACGAAGCAGCTGCTGTCTAATGAGGTTGGATGTTCCTCCAGGAACCTTTTCCTCAAAGGCTTTGCTTCAATACACGTGGGACTTGCAGACAGAATTAATGTGGGGAAAACACTTTGCTTTCTAATGGTACATTTCTCCATGTCCCATGGAAGCCATCGAAGCACATTAGCAACACTCCCTTGGCTGTCAGCAGTCGTCACTCCTATCCACCAAACCTCAGAGAAAACATGCAGGACAACTAACCAACTCCTGAGGACCAGCACTAACCCCAGCATCCTGCACTCTGCTCACCTCCAATCTTGCAACTGGCTACTTAAAAGCTCACCATCCACCACCGGTTTGCCCAGAGGGACCACCAGCCATCCAGTATAAGCAACCCACTGAGATACTGTCCTGTGAACACATGTAAGGGATCAGAAATGCTGTCCAAAGATCATGAGCACTCTTGCACTGCTCAACATAATGACTGCTATGTGGACACTCTATCATCTGATGCAGCAAACCCTATCTGTACTAGAAGTCTCAAAAATTAGCTTTCTGTCGTGCTCTGGCCCTGCCATGGACACTGTCAGAAAAACCCATCAGCGGTACAGGAAGTTTTACAGACATGGTTGAGACGACACATCTCAGACTAAAAGAAAACACCAGTGCACAGAAGGCAGTAAAGCCACAGACTGCTTCAAGGGCCAAGATCCACTTCGGAATCAACCAACTTCATTCCAAGTGTGCACCTGGGCAGGAAGGTCAGTCAGGACACTGAGGGACGCAGTGAGCACCAGTGCAGCACCAGCGTGTCACAGCCAACGGCGTTATTTCACAGAGAAACGGAGGTGCACAATGCTCTCCCACTTTCCAGAAGCAGCGTTAAGCTCTGCGGCACTGTCGAGCCCCGGGAGCTGCTCGGGGCACCTCGGGCCGCCACTCACCTGCGCGGCACGGCCGCTCCGCCGCACCTCCGCCCTGCCCCGCCGACGCTTCCGCCCGCCGCCGTCACTTCCGCCGGCGCGGCCCGCCGCCCTCGGTGCTCCCGCTGCCCCCGGGAAGCTCGGTTGAATTAATTGAATTTTCATTTGGCTTTTTGACGCGTTAATCATACCCTGTTTCCCGACGCTGTGGTCACGGCTGCCCGCTGCTTCCGCCCGGCGCGGGGCTCCTGCAGGGCAGTCGCGCCGCCGAGCCGCGGCGGTGAGCTCGCCCTGGCTCTGCGCGGCCCAAGGCAGCTAGCTTGGGGTCAAACACAGCCACCTGCATCCCGCAGCAGGGTCTGCACACACACACATGCACTGATGCAAGCGCAGGAGTGTGCCTTGCCATTATCGGGGCATGTCGCCGTGCCCGAGACCGGAGGGGTTTTGGGAGAGCAGATACATAAAGCTCTACGAACATGGCTGTGATTTATTATTAATGCAGCTCGTTTGTAATACGTGCCAAGCTTTATTAGAAACTATGGGGGAGCTGTCGGAACTTGCTGGAGCTTTGATTTTAATGCTGGTTGTGGACTTTAGTGCTTGATCGACTTTCAGCCTTTTTACCTGCGAGATGTATTCTCTGAGCATGAGAACAAGCAGAGATCCTCACTGGGGCTTGGTGAGTTCACTGTTTTGGAAGGACTCTCCACAAGGTCCCTGATGTCATAAGAAATGAAGCATTGGGAGGGGGTTGATCCCTTCAGAAAGCTGTGATACTAAAAATTGCAGTCAGGAACAAGTTTTATCCATTATGGTCATTGACAGCACTTTTATCTATGGAAATTGAGATAATCCTTCATCCTGTCAGCAAACAGACAGCCTTAACTACATTGCCAGGGAAACAGGGCTGTGATTAACTCATAAAAAATTCAAATTAAAATTTCAATTTTTTAAATGCTGGGCAGCAAACATTTCCCTCAGCTTCACGTCTTCCGATGAGCAACTATGTTCCTGACATGGTAAAGCTGACAACTGCACTATTTTAGATCACTGAGCACTCCTTGAAGTGGGAATCATCTTGATGCCATATTAGGCTTACTACATAATCAAGAGTGACCATGATTCTATCCTTATGATCAGACATATGATTCAGGGAGAGGTGTTGGAGCAGTTACTCCTGTTACATCTGGTGCTTATAGATGCTCCTAGCAGGAGGAATAAATAGATCTGCTCTTAATTGCATTTGGAGATTTGCAGAAGGGAGCCCTGAGAGCGTTTGAGTGCTTCTCCAATGCTGCCCTGCCAGACTGCAGTTCATCAGCTGATGCAGCTCTGCTTTGCGCTCCCTGAAGAAAATGGAATCATATTAAAGTCAAACCTAGTTCAGGAATAGCAGTGACTGCTGAGAAATACAGTGTCAAATTCTCTGTTTCACTGAAAATAACTGCTACCCTACCACCACCATCTGCCACTTAATATTGTTGTTCCCAATTTATGCTGGTTTGGGATGCAAGAAACACTTTGAAATAATTGGGCAGGTTTCTAGTAGTTAAACTTCAAGAGCAGTAGCTTCTCATCCTTTTTCTGTGGAACCACCCAGCATGCTCCAGGACTCTTGCTACCACAGGTCTGGCGGATTGAAGTGGGAAGTTTAATGTGTCTTTTGGCATCTTGTTGCCTGCTCCAAAATCTGTTGAAATCAACAGATTGTGCCTCTGAAACAAAATGAGAAACCAAGGTTTGAGTTTTTTCACTACTCATCTTCAGAGCGGACATGAGAGCACCACTGGTTTTACAAAAGGGTGTGGCAGATGCAGTGGTGCAAGTCAAACACCTCCCTCTCCCACTTGCAGGCTTTCCTGGGGCTGAACTTGGGAATGGTTTCCCATGACCCCCAGGAGCACAGTTCAGCTCTCCCACCTGGACAGTAAGGCAGGGAGATCGTGGCAGTGCTTGTGTTGCAACATGTTTGGGTGAAGCATTCGGACTGCTCAGACTGACAACTGCCTCTGGTTCTGACTCCAGGGAATTCAGCAACTGGCTGTAAGGTCACTTTCACCTTACTCATGTTGTTAGCATGGAAATGGTGTCAATAAATGACTCCTCATCCAGTGAAAAGCAATATCCCAGAGGTGTTACATGATATTTGACCCTACCACTCTTTAACTGAGTCAATTCACTAAACGAGATGCCTGAGTCATGAAAGGGACTGCTTTGAGTTCTTTGGGGTGGTCCCCCATCTTTTCCTCTCAAACCCAGGACAGGTCTTTATGGAGACATAACCAACTGCTAGCTGAATTTTGCTTTGCTTGAGTACTCCTCTGATTCTAATCCTAAAAACATGAACTTCATCTCCTGCTTGCTGCTGAACCCAGCCTTTCTGTAATGCTTCTCACGGGAACGGCTGGCACTGAACTTGGCAAAACTAACCCATGTAATTTGAGTTACATCTCGTCATCATCTACTCTGAGGGTCAACCAGACAGAACTGGTCAACACCACGGACAGCAATCCTGTCCTGAGTGTGGGTGGCATTCAACCCTGACAGCCAGAAGCATTTTCCCTCCCCGACTCCTCTCATACTGCCTGCACAGCTTCTGTGGCCACACACAGTGTCTTACATCAGTATGCAGGTGAAATGAGGAAATAATCTTTTTTGCCAGAAAGACATAAAAGTATACTCAGAATATATTCAGTTTTAATTACTGCAAGACAGGAATGCTTCCTATCAAAACTGCCAGAGTTGTTTGTATCTTTTCTTCATTCCATTAATTATTTACCTTCAGTTTTAATAATACAGTTAAGGACACTATATATAGCTTATGCTCTATCAATAAATCATGCTTGTGTGTCTTCATATTTATCCTATAAAATTATAAGTACCAACATGCTTGCATGGATCTGCTAAGCGATTCTAGCAATGAAATTCCTAGCAGTGCATCTCCTGGAGTCTTTGTTGATGAACTCAAATATACTTCACTCAACTAGAGGTATTTTATTAGATTTTATGAGATTTTCAGTCTTCTGACAAGGCCTGAACTTGACCTTCATCCCCTTGTTCCAACTTGCCACAAGTCAGTTTCATGTGACTTTCTGAAATATGGTTTTGGTCTTCCAAAGCAGACAGAAGCAGGAGTGCCTACAGCTGAATGCTTTTTCACTGAATTATAACATGAATGGATCAGAACAACAGTATGGCATTGGTCTTGGTGGTATTAGAAAGGGTAAATCTGCAAATGTAACAGTATCATCTATGTTGCAGAGATGATAAATATTAAGATGAGTTGTCTAAAAAGCAGGTGAACACAGAAGCAGATAATTCTGGCCCAGAAAACAGAAACTGAAGCTGAGAACAGAGCAGCGGAGCACACAGGTCTGCTGGGGAATGGAAAACAAATTATCAGATGAGATCAGTCCAAGATGTAAATCTTCCTTGTGTTAGCTTTTGTTAAAGAAATTTTTGACTCTATTCTCCTATCTCCATCAAATAGATTTACTGGCACAGATCAGTCACTATATCTGGTGACTTGAGCTAGGTGTCTCAAAAGAGGGACCCCACACAAAGAAATCTTTGGACAGTTATACCCTCATAATCTAAACTCCTTGTCCCTCACACGACAGTCTGGACCAATAGCAATATTAGGGTCTGGGGTCTTCCTCCTTTTCATGGGTTCACTGTTTGTTACCAAGTGGTTTTGTTGCCATGTGGTCATCTTCACACCCTCTTAGGTCAGGTTGGGCGAGGGCTTCAGTCAACTATTTATAGTTCATGTTATAACATGATTGTTACTGTTCATGTACCTGATCTATGGGCTGTCCACACCAGCCATTTATTTTGTAGTCCTTGTCAAAGAGTTGAGTCTGGTAGGACAAAATCCTCAGTAGTAAGTTGCCACCTGTGCTAAAGGTATATCTCTGCAAAGGACTGTGCATTGATCTCAGAAGGAACAGTGATACATCCTGCCTCAAAGCAGTGGATGTGCTGCTCATCAACACTGTCTGTAGGAATCCATCAGGAAGACTGAGAGCCCCGAGCCAGCACAGAAGGGACTTACACACAGCACATTGTGTCTCTCTGTGGTAATAAAGAGACTGCACCTGTTCCTAAAGAAATGTGCATACCTGAGAGCAAAACTGGACTGTGACCAGTCAATAGCAGTTTTCTTGGTGATGGGAGAACATAAAAGTGAGTAGAGATGGTGTGTGTGTCCAGATATCCTCAAAGATCCACCCATAGGGCCTTGAGTGACGTTATCTGCAGCTCTGATGTACTTTTGGGGTGGAACCCTGGCACTCTGTGACAGCAACACCCCACTGAGTAAAGGGCATCCCTGGGACTAGGTGAAGCAGGGATATTTTAAATCAAATCTCTGGTTGTTCACCAATAAAAAGCAGACATAGATGCTCAATGTGAAGTGATTTAACCATGTAAGAGAGAGGAAAGGACTGTGTATTTTAAAAACCCAAAACAGCAGAGTATTTACTCATCACTAGTAATGCATCTGCTGAACATTATGTTATCTTTTGACAGCATGGGATTTCCTCTTTGTTGTTTGTTTCATCACTTGTTTCTATAGAAATGCCATTTTTATCAGACTAGATGAAAATATCCTGAAATAACACACCTCTTCAGCAAATACAGATATTTCTTTCTCAGTCTATATATTGTATCCCTATCATACTGGGTTTTCCTCTCCTCATTACAACATGCAAATAAAACCCAGTTAAAAGCGAGTCACTGTACAGCTGGGACTCCAGAGAATAGACTCCTGTGGAAATTAGAATGGGCAGCCAAGCAAATGTATTTCTCAAGTCAGGTCATTCAAACACTGCCTCTGAAGTGTGTTGCAGGTGAAAATCCATATTTGCACAGATGGTGAATGTGTTGTCATTGACAGTCACTGCTTCACAGAAGGCTTAAATGAAAATGGTCGTGAGCTGACCCTGCCTGACAATGCCCTCTGCCCCTGCTATGAGTGAGGAAAACAACATTTCTGAAATCCAGCTTCTCTGGGCTGAGGACAGTGTCTCCCTTGGCGGCTGCTGTGGGATCTGTCTGACAAAATCTGAGCGACGTAGTCAATGCATTTAAATCCACTGTCATAGATTTTAAAGGAAGCCTGTCAAAGTGCCTAAGCCTGAAATTTCAAGCAATTGGAGACAATTTAAAGCACTGGATATGCTCAGATGATTACCTCCATGGCGGATCTCCTGAAGGTTTTTGGCTGGTTTTTGGCTTTCAGAATTTGTTCTTTTCCTCTTTTCAGGTTATTTGCTGTTGTATCATGGGGAAAACTGCATACTTTTGCACCAGAACAGGATGAGAGTGATGTGTACATGCTTTATCCAAAACCCATCTGCACTAGTCAGCATATATATTGAAAGGAATGCCATGGGAAGCCCACCTCTCCCAGGTTTCAACTCTCACGTGGCCTCTGCAATGCTCTTGTTTTAGGGAGGGGCCTTTATGAGGCCAGGCAGATAGAACAAGGGGAAATGGCTTTAAACTGACAGGGGATAAGTTTAGATATTAGGAAGAAATTATTCACTATGAGAGTGGTGAGGCACTGGAACAGGTTGTTCAGGGACTGGTGGATGCCCATCCCTGGAAATGTTCAAGGCCAGGCTGGATGAGGCTTTGATCAGCCTGGTCTTGTGGAAGGTGTCCTTGCCCATGGCAGGGCAGATGGAACTAAGTCCTTTCCAGCCAGAGCATTCAATGATTCTGCAAATATTCAATGCAGATGCATGCACAGTAGCAGTTCCTGTGGACCCAAGCCTGAAGTACTCAACTCTAAATAGCTGTGCTAGTGCAGCTAGATCTGCCAAGAGTTTTTAACAGTGATGATCATGATGTCCTGATGATTTAAGTGATCTGGCAAAACCAACTGCAGTCACACAGAGCTGGGGTTTCACCTTCATCTTTGGAAATGTAAAGGGCGGTGATGGGTAGCTGTGCCTCATCTTCCTAAGTACTTTTCCATGAGTCCTTATTGGGCCAGAGCAGGTTTCCCATCTCCTTAGGAGTGATGTGAAAAGCTGTGGGTTCCCAGAGGAGAGTGCCAGTGGCACGCATTTTTGCTTCTCACGTGGCAATGCACTGCTTCACCCAGATTTCTGGTAGGAAGAGACAAGCAGCCTAATGAGAAAAAAAAGGACAGTTCAGCAAAGTGGAAGAGACATCCAGAAGAGAGGTATTCTCTCTCATATATCTAATAGAGAGCTATCTAATGCCTAGAGGTGGCTCTGCTACATAGTGCTGCATCAATTTTAAATTCTGTTGCCACCACATAAATAGAAGAAATTAGTCTGCCAGTCTTCCACAGGATAGAAGTTTGCACCCTGTATTTCCAGAGGATCAGCGCTTGTGAGGTTTGGTGTATGCGTGGCAGGACAGGACTGTTCCCCCACTGGTGGTATTTGGTGATGGAAGTGATGCCAGCAGAAAGCTTCACCTGTACATGCTTTTCTACCAGGCTGACATGTAGGCATCTTTCTAGAGTACTCTCTCATGCTTATTTTTTCCCTGACAACAAGTTCTCTTCAGTGTTGTGGGTTGTTTTTCTTTTAATTTATTTTCAGAGGTATTTCTAGCTACTGTGATCTCTCATGACAATTGCCTAAATCAGGAGCAAAGAAGATGACAGTGACCAGAGTAAAGATCACTGGCAGAGAGCCCCCTTTCTGTTAGTGGCAAGTTGTACCATTAGCAACACCAACATTTAAAAGCCCTTTTCTTTGGCAGCAATTACAGGAGAAATGGCAGAGATCACTCCAGTGCTTGCTAAGTGTCTCCATGTGGGAACATTGATTGCTCAGGTGCATGTGTTGCACCTTTCCATTATGGTTTGTCACTGAGGGCTATGCTTTTTAAAAGTCTGTTTGGCACTGGACAGCAGCCCTGAGTGCTGGCAGACTGCCTTCTAGAGACATAAAGCAGCAGCAACTGTCCAGCTTTCTTCCCATGGGAAAATGTTGGTAACTCTCCAAATTATCAGCCTGGCTCTGGAACAATACTGACCAGATGGCTCTTTTGCATCAGAAGTCAGGAGCTGTGGAGGTCAATGACTAGATTTGGGCTTCTGAGTTCAACTTAGGAAAGAAGTTGACCAAGCCCCATGATAGGTATTTCCTGAAAAGGATGAAAGGTATTTCCTCATCTTCCAGCCACACATGCGATATTTTGATGCTTGGAGCTGTTGGTCATTTGCCTAGCCTAGGATTGCTCCTCTGGTCAGCCACTGTGTCTGAGAACCTCTCTTTCCTATATAAGATAACAAAATATTGAAAACAGATTATTTCATTGGTATTCCCTTTGATTTACAAAGCCCCTCAGTGCTGTGAATGAAGAATCTGGGGACTCAAATTCCTCATGATTGTCCATAGCACCACATAAATATTGAGATGTCTTTACAGTATTTGTCTTTACAGTATTTGCAAGAAGAATTTTGTCCTCATTTTCTCCAAAGCACTTTGTGCACAGAACCTGGCTAGCATTAAGCTGAGCTACCAAGTCCCACTGAAAAGCAGGGTACATCAGCTCAGGCTTGGAATGACATGAGCAGCAAACATCAGCCTTAGAGGATGCTGTTGGACTATCGCAGACATGACCTTTTGCTGCTGCCTGTCTCTCAGAATATCTGTCCAGTTTTGTGCATGTCTGTTCAGGCACACCTGGAACAGGAAATGTCAACATCTGCAGGAAACAACACCCCTGTGCACAGAGAAGTGCAGAGGTATGTCTAGATCCCTCAGATTGCCCATGGCCCTTCCTCTCCTACCTGGGATTCAGAGTATCTGGTCTGCCTCCATCAGTGGAGGCTGGTGAAGCAGAAAAAAAAGAGATGTTGGATTCTGCTTCAATACAGCAGAGGAATAGCCTTTGCTTATTCCTAAGAACTTCTTGGGAAAAACTCAAGAGAATGCTGTGAGGGAAGATGAAGCTCTTGGTGATAGTGATAAAGAAAGAACTAGGAAAGATTTCTCAGGACTTAAGAGGCTAAAAAACCTGAGAAACAGTTGTGGGGGATGGTGATTGTTCAAGTATTGGAAATTGCACATCAGAAGTAGTAAGATAAGGGAAAGAGAGGGATAGGAGACAGGTGCCAAATTTGAAAGACACAAGCCAGAGAAATAAATGAGAGGAGAGAACATTTCATTCTGAAAGGAAAGAGCGAATGTCAGTACAAATTCTGGCATATCTGTGCAATGTGGCAGTAATGTTACTAAAACTAAAGATTGAGAATAGACATCACTGCCACCAAGAAAGAGATGGTAGGAGACAGGGCACAGACATCTAAGAGAACAGGAAGGAAGCAGAAAGCCTAAAGCTTAGAAAGGGCTGTTAAAACTCCAGCTCCTCAGGACACCAAGCCTGCTGCTTACAGCATGGGTGCCCCTGTGCCAGGGTGGTACCAATTCCATGTGGCTCATTTCATGCTGGTAATTGAAAAGGCATCACAGGAAAACAGGCTGGTGGTTTATCCCACTGTGATCCTCGGAGCTATGATCATCACACTCATTGCCAAAATGCCCGTAAAAATACGGCATCCTTTGTCAGCACCAACAGATTAGAGCATGCAAAGACTTTGCAGCCTAAGAGCCAGTATCGCCTTTGTCCTCTTTTCCTCCAAGAAGGCAGCAAACTACAAGCACTGGAGGATGTAATCCAAGTGCTAATAAATAATTGATGTCTCCCTTCAGCTTTTTACTTACTAAAAGGATATCAAAGCTCATTTTGTGAATGGTCCAGACAGATTCTCTTTTGCTATATCCACAATTTGATTCACAAATATTTCACTAAGCGTTAATATTGAAGCAATGCAGTGTTCTCTCTTTACAGGCTTTGCAAAAGATAATAGACATGTTTTGGATTACACAGACTCATAAATAGATACAGTGATATGACACTTGTAACTGCAATAGATGTTTGATTTTGTAATTTTAAAAAGGCAGAGCTTATTATTGACTAGGAATACACCTTTTTTTAAATATTGAAAGCCTGTTGAGATCACTGTATTTACTCCTTACAGATAGTCTGCATAGTGTTTTGGCAGCACATACAAGCCGTAGGACAGTAAGACTTACTTTATATTTAGCAATAGCTCCTCTCTTCCAATATGCCTATTTGCATAAGTCAACTAACAAACCATCTGTATTGGAAATAGTCTTTCCATTACTGTCAGCTTTGGGGCAGTATGTGGCACTTTCTCAACAGCATATATTAATTTATGCTTGTTTTGGAGCAGCAGAGAAGTAATTTGAAGTCCTCATTTTGCAATTTTCCTGGTAGGAGTCTCCCTGGAACAGAAGGCTTAATTTTTCTCTTTCAGTAAAGTACTCTGCAAGTTTTGATCTCCAGAAATGCTCAGGATCTTGATAGCTGTCTCATCTTAACGACAGACAAAAGGCTTCCAGGTACATCTTTAAAACTGTACCAGATCTTTGCAAATTTAGCCCAAATGACATCTCTCACTAAACAGCAGAGCAAAATTCTGCCTGCTAAGTCAATGCAGTGGCCCAGCTGAGCTCAGAAAAAGGATTATGAACATTGTTACAGTGGCATGCTCTGAATGACAGGGTGCTGATCTTAAAGTGACACAAACTGCAGTTCCTGACTGCACCAGTTTCTTCTTGTTCTGAATAGAAGCGGCAAAGCTACACCTGCATGTTGTCTCTGTTCCTTGCTGGCTGTTTAGAAAGATTGAGTGACCAGGCACAAAGCCCAGAAGAGAAAGCTGATTTTTGCAATATGATATACATATTTTGCAAGCCAGACCGCAAACTGCTTATCACATTTTTGGTGCTATATACATAAATATTCATAATTAATCTGTTTTAGAATAGAGTATAAAGCTTCTAAAGAACAAAAATAGCCCCTTCAGGCATCTCATACCAGTGACACTGATCCCCTGCATTTCTTAAATTAAAAAGTGAGCTTCTTTGCATAGATTTTGCAGTAGTCTCTGGAGTTCAAGCTTCCTTTTTTTGCCCTGTTCCTTCAGTTTGTGAGGGCGACCTTGATAGCAGAGATTGATACCTTGAATCTGCAGCTACAGAGGTGGAAATAAAGGCACCTGGTGAGAGATGACATTTCCAAAGCTTAAATCTCAGGGATAGTAACCTTCATTTTCCCTTCTCCAGATCTCTTTCATCTCTAGAGTTTTTTCCCATGTTTTGGCTTCAGGTACCAGCAGAATTCTGACAGTATGGCAGGTGGGAAGATGTATATGCGTGTGCCTTCCAGATCAAAAGCCTGAATTTAACTGGGGGCTACATATCCTTAGAGACAGCTTCATCTCTTAAAGGTGGAAGGGCCAATTAGCCAGTCCTTGGAACTGCTGCCAGCTGTAAGCCAAACAACAGTCAGGATTGGTTTAGATGAAATAAATCACAGTTTATCCGACATCAAAAACAGAGTGTCTGTGGAAATGAAAATAAATCCATGAAGCTGTTCAGGCAGCCCCAAAGTCCAGAGGGTATTAGATGTATTTAATAAATAAAAGCAACCATTTGGACTGGGATAGCAGACAAATTTGACTGTCGCTGTTGAGCAGCTAGCAGAGTAATGAATGCATCGGTTCTCAGTGGCAAGAAGGAATGACCTTTATTGTTTTGATTTCATCACATTTATAGAGTTCTCAAAAGTCACCCAGATTGGTCAGTCAGAAGCCTTCCCCCAGGCCTGATTGGCCAGGCCTGCACTGCCCAAGTTCTGGGACACTGTTCCAAAACATCCAAACTTTATCTTTATTTACAAAACACAAGAAAACCTCTCATGGGAAAAACTGTGCTAGCCACATTTGACAGGCTGAGTTCTGCCAGGTCTTTGTTTTCTGTCCTTGTCTGACTCAGCTTTTGAATTTGATGCTCTTACTCCTGGGCTACATGGCTTGCCAAGCTGACACCTTTCTGGTGCACAGCCTCTCCCTGCTGTCTGTACAAATCGGGGTCCCAACTTCAGAAAATTGTCAACCCTTTTGCCTTTCTGAATGGGGATGCATCTTCACAGCTGCCTTGTAACACACTAAAACCCATTTCTTCTATCTCCTTTCATGTTGCCTTTAACTATGGCCTTTTAACAGTCCTTACTAATAGAAATTTGGCACAAATACAAAATTCATCTCTAGTTTCTCAGTGCACAGTTATCAGGCTTGGCACATTTCTCTTCTAACCACTACATCTTATCATGCCCCAGCACCCATTCTGCAGTGTATTTAAGGGTCACTAAAACCACCTAGACAAACTATACATGAGCTGACAAGACAGAACACTTTGAATATCTCTCTTGCCCTGTACATCTTGGTGGGTATGTCACAGGCACTCCTTATGCATTCTTTTGGGCTGCTTTCTGTGTCCTAGATGTGACCCATTCCCTGCCCATCTGCTGACTATCACTATCTTAGCCTCCCAAGATTTGCCATTTTACCACTTACATGAAGGAAATTGAGTATTTTAAATGCGTATTTTCATGTGGTTTATAAGCCTGCACTGTATTCCCTTCCACTATGCATCTCACAGTTCCTCCCCAAGTCTCAGAGAAGTAAAAGCCAGACTATATTTGCACGTATATTGGACGCAGCCAAACAAATGTGATTTCTGCCAGGAGAAGATGTCATCAGGGGAGGACAAGGCACATGTATCTGTAGCTACAGTGGCAGTAGCTGCACTGCCAGAGACATGTGAGGCAAAGGGAGTTTGTTAATTGTCTCTCATGGACATCTTGCACCCCCAAGAATGGGTAGGTTTCTCAGTCTGGCATCAGCCAAGGCTTGTCCAATGCAATGAATATGCTAAAATTCAGATTTAGCAGAGCGCAACACTTTTAGAAAATCCAAGTTTGAGGGTTTTTGCTCTATGCATTCATGCACCAAGTTCCATTCTCTACTCTACAGTCCTTCTAGACAATCTCTTATGCAGCCTGAGTGCCTTGAAACTGGAGTGGCGTTTTCCAGAGCAGCATGCCTGAAAAAGCAGGAAGCATGTTTTGACAGAAGTTGAGGTACGAATATTAAAGTGAAGGTTGATGTTTCAACAGTGTTCACTTGCCTGTTTGCAGGATTTTTATGAAGGATTTAAAATATAGGCTGCTCTAGGGCACAGAGAGAGAAATGGATCAAACGAGATGAGCCTCACATGAGTGTAATGAAACATGAAGCAAACATGCCAAGGTAAGATGGTGCAGTACACCAGTCCTGATCAGCAGGAGGGCCAATCATGACTAGATGCACTGAGCACAGTTTGCAAGCAGGAGGAAGAAATATTGACAGGGCAGGGAGTTTGCAGGAGGGTGCAGTCGTGGGGGAAGACCTGTGCAGGAAGCAGATGAAACCAGAGGAGAGGCTCAGGCCGCAAGGAGGGTAGGAAGAGGCAAGAGAAACTAGGTGCCTCCATTTCCTCTGCCAGCTATTCCTCCGAGAAAAAGGAGGTGAAGGTGGGCACCAGGGCCGGGGTGCTGGGGCAGCCCCATAGCTCCGTCCCGGCAGCGCTGCCCTCTGCCCACGGTGCGCAGGTCCAGCGACCAAGGAGGGCAGTGGGGCATCGTCGGGCTGCTCCGTGAGGGAGCGCTTCCGCGGAGCAGCCTTCCTCCTTCTCCTCCTCTTGCCCGTTCTGCGGCTGCTGCCGGGCCGCGTCCCGCCACCAGTCCGGGCGAAGTCCGGGCGCTGGGGAAAAGCGGGAGAAGTGGCGGAGGCTGAGCTGCGGGCGGCGGAGGCGTGAAGATGCGCTGAGAGGGGGGCGGCCGGCGGGAGGGGTGCACCCGGGGCGGGCGGGGCGCAACCGGGGATGGGGAGCGAGGCTCACCCCGAGAAGGAGACAAGAGAGGGCACCCCGGAAGGGTAGGGGTTGCGAGGTCGTATCCCGGGAAGGGGGCACACCCCGCAGCTCCCAAACGCCCGCAGAGGCGCGCCGGGAGCAGCCGGGCGGTCGCCTGCCCGTCGCCTGCCCACCTGGGGGGGCCGAGAGCGGCAGGGGCACCCCCCCACTCCGCCTCGTCTTTCTCTCCTCCCCTCCGCCGCCTCCTTCCCTCCCTCCCTCCCTGTCCGCCTGCCTGGGATGGTGGAGGGAGTCGGGAGCACCCGGCAGGGCGGCCGTGGGCTCGGGGGGCGGCTCGCCCCGGCCACGGCCACGGCGCGGGGCGCGGTCCGCGGGGGGCTCCGCTGTCTCGGGGTCCCGCAGCCCCCGCCGCCGCCGCCGCTGCCGGTGATGGCCAAGGATGTCCTCGGAGGGGGAAGCCGAGGCGGCTGCTGAGAGCGGGCCGGGCAGCACCCCAGCACCGGGGGCCGCCGCCGCCGCCGAGCGGGAGGAGGTGAGCGGCGGCGGGGGCGTCTGCCCCGGGCCGGGCCGGGGGAGACTGGAGGGGCAAAGACAGCCCCTCCGAGGGGTCGGAACGCAGGGCGGTGGGGTATGGGGAGCCGCGGCGGGAGGAGGGTGCCCCAGCCGGAGGTGTTTGCGGCGCGGGGAGAAGCGAGGAGCGCAGCTCCAGCCCGCCTGGGTACCTGCAGGCGCGGCGCCGGGCTGCCCCGCCGCGCCCTGCGGTACCGGGGCCGCCGGCGGGACCCCCGCGGCCGCGCCGAGCCCCCCGCGTCGGTGGGGCGGCAGAACCCGGGGGCCGCTGGTTGCGGGGTTTTACCGACGGGCCCGGGCGCACAGCCCTGCGCCGGCTGCCGGGCTCGGGGCGGCGGCTGGGCCAGCGGCTCCGCACCGGAACGATGCAGCGGGGGCGAAAGGGGGCCTGCCCGGTGGAAGTTTGGCTAGTGAGTCCCTTTGCCATTGGCCTAGGAGAGCCTACCGCTTCCCTGGGACTTGGGAAATGGTCAAGGAGACTGCGGCTCTGCGAGGCACTGGTGGAGGTGGCCGGAGTAGCACACGGAGCATGAGAAGGGGCTTGCAGTCTGGGGTTCTGTGGCTTTCAGGTGTTTTGGGGGCAAAGGAGGAGGTCATGCCTCTCCTTTTCCCTTGGGGCCTAGACGCTCCTGTTGCATAGTCTGCAGCAGAAAACAGTGGAGAAAATACAGCGTAAGATGTTTCTTCCGATCATCTGTGAAGTGCTTACTATGGCCTTGCACATCATAGAGAGGGAATAATGGATGTGTCTGAGTGTTGACACAGAATCCTGGGTTACAACGTATTGGTCAGAGAGAACTGAAGGGCTGTGTGACAGTAGACGACAACGTGTCTGTGCTATCCTGCACATTTGGGACAGCAAGCTGTCCTGTTGTAGAAATACCTGGGATTTTCCTTTACGCCTAATGGAGCCTCTTCTTCCAACAGTTTTGACAGGTCTGCCATTTACATCATGTAATGCATGTGCAGTTCATGGAAGTGAGTGAACTTTCTTCATAATATGGAGTTTAAAATGAATGTACATGCTCCTAGGAATGCAGAGAGCAGCCCTAAATCAGGCAGAGAAAATTGAAAACAGAAGTGAAAGCAGCCCTGGAACATTGCTGTGTGCAGTGAGTCTGCTTAAAGCTTTTGCTAACTGGTCCCATGGCTCATCAACAGTCACATAATTCTGTAGTCAAAATCCAGTAACCTCAACAAAGCCTATGTGAAGCTGCAGAGTACTTAGCCTAAAAACAAACAGCAGTTTTTAAACTATGTATAATTGAAAATTTGACTTTGCAGCTCAGGTTGAAAAAACTATCATCCATGGGTGAAAATTAGGATTTTCTCCTGTTCAATTGCTTTTTAAACACCTGTGACACAGTTCGCCATGAAAAGCTGTGGCTGAATCCAGGATACAGCTGCTGTTCCAGCAGTAGAGCACACCAATGTAATTACAGCCCTGCACATGATCAATAGATGGTTAATGCTGGAAAGGATTTTTTTATTTGTTTGGTCTAGGACCAGGAGCTACTGAAGGCTTTCCAATGTATTAAGACCACCATAAAAACATCTAAGCCATTTGTGGACATGAAAGCACTTGATCTCTTTGCACTATCTGTATCTTGCTTCACTCATCCTATTCTCAGTTTTTCTTCTGTTCCAGCACAAACATTTGCACATTTGAGTCTGTACCTCAAATGCCTGTGGTATCTTAACACTGCAGTCCTACAATGTTGGTCTTTCCTAATGTCTTCCCCGTCACCATGTAAATAGTCTTTTTGCACCTGTGCCTGCAGTTGCATGTAAATGTATTGGTATTAAATGGGCATTTCATGGGCTTGCCTGTTAAGCCTTATCATTTATGGATTTCACTTAGATAAAATGCATGGATCTAAATGGTAACAACGACTGAAAATTGCCTTTATTGGGCATTAAATCAATGGGAGATACAACCCCGAGCTAGTAACAGAGAATGTATCTGAAGTCAAAACTTTTATTGTTGAAAGAAGGACAAATGAAGGTGTAGCTGGGGAACAGGAAGGAGAGCAGCAGTTCAGTTACCTGCCTCGACCCTTGTCCTCTTCTGCCAAGGACCACATAGGTTTACTGCTGACTTTGCTGAATGTCAGAGCAAGCCCTCAGATTACTTGACAGTGTTCTGGTTTGGGGTTTTGCTACTGAAACATTAATTGCTTGAGCTGAATGATCTGGAGCAGATGTGCTTTTGTTATTAGTGTAGGATTCTACCATTCCACCAGCTCTTGTGAAGAGGAATCAAGATCTTTCAGGGGAGGGTAGGCAAAGGATTCCTGTTTCCAAATGTTTCAGAAGTTATTCCTGAAGATTAATTCTCTGGAACTACTTGCCTTTACTTTCCTCTCTGAAATAGCAGAACCTGCTGCTCTGTACTGCCCTGGTTAAGCAGTGGGCTGGCTATTTTTCTTGTTACTGTGACAGCCTGTACCCACACTGAAGAGTTGATAGTGACCTTTCTTCATTTCTGCCAATTTATACCTCAGTTGGGAAATGGTCTTAAATATTTAAGTCTTTAAAGCTTAGTTGGAAATCAAGAGGGCTTTTTTTCTAGAAAACAAAGCTGGTGAGTCCAAACATCATTTTATGCTTCCAAAGCCAAGTAATCAGTGAAGAAAGCTGAAAGCAGCAGCCACTTGACATTTTGAAATATGTATTTGTCTTGTCTGTACTGGCAAAGTCAAACAGCAGTTGTCCATGCCTGGTTTTATCTTCTCTTCCATATTTAAGAACTTAAATTGGGTATGACATAATGCAATCAGCTGAGCTATTTAAATATAAGGGAAAGCCTTATGGGTCAATGTTCCTGAAGATTGTTTTTTACAGAAAAATGGGGCAACTTAAAACTGCCTCATTTGCCTTGTGTTGCTACTGCAAAATGCAACAGGGGCTAATGTGTAAAGTGCTACTTGTGGTCACAACAGCACCAAAGGTATGTTGCAAGTTCAGAAAACATATATAGTACTTGTTTGCAGGCTACAGCTTTACAGGCTGTTGGGTGAAAAGATCGCTGGGATCTTTCCTCTTCAGTGTGCCAGTGATGAGACATGCTCTGCTTGAGGGATTGACTCCATTGAGTTATCCAGCTTTGTTATCCTCCCACCATTTATTTTATTTGTCAAGGCTTATTTCATGGCATTGAAAAAACCAGGCATAAAACCCTTAATAACAGACCTTTAAATTGTCCCCATCTATAGGCTGAGTTGTACCCAGGTGGATGAGAGGTTAAGCAAAAGCTGTAGAGAGACCATTGGGTATCAGTCTCCAGAGAGGGGCTATTTCCTTGTAAACCTCCCTCTCCGAAAGCTTCACTCACACTGCACAGGTCACTCACACAACAGACACTGCTCAGAGAAGGACAGGAAATGTGAGACATGATTCCTAGGGAAATTCTGCCTTTGCTTCTTCTTGGCTCTTCCAAATCTCATGCAAAAACCTGCTCAGCTAATCCCCTGAATGATAGGTACTGGTTAGCCCAGTGGAAGGCTGTCACCATCCCAAGTGAGTATGATTGACCAGTTATCTTTTTAAGGCAAAGTGCATTATATTCCCCCTTGTGAATGAAGGTCAAACAGGACAAGCCCATTTCTTCCACTCCTGCCCTTGGTTTATTCAGCAGACATAAACCAAAGTGTGCTCCTCATTCCTTCTTCCAAATTATTTCCCTCATAGACACAAAAGAAAACGTCCAGCAGGAGTGGCAAGCTTTTTTCATGATCCTGCAGTTTCAGGCAGTATTTGCATTGCAGATTCTGTCATAAGAAAATCCATGTTGAGGCATTACATCTTTTTTCTGCTTTTGTTCTTTTTGTTGTCCCACTTTATCTTCTGATCACATGTCTGTTCTTGGTGCCCTGGAGTTGGCTGTCTTCTCTGCACTTCACATGAGAAACTGTCAAGAGTTATAAAAAAATAGATAGGAAATACCAAATGAATGTGTCTGAGCTCTAAAGGGCAGCCTGGGCTCCAGCTGTGTGGGCCACTACAGGCAGAAACTTCTGTCCTCTCCAACAGAGTGCTCCTTGCACTGTGGCTGAGAATGAAGTGAATTGCTCCTTCAGGCTCACTTTTCTAATCCCTTCAGCAAGGGAATTTTCTGTGAGGCACTGGACCGTAGCAACTGCAGAGCTCATGGAGTTCTGCTACTGGAGGGTTATAATTTAGGAAAATGGCTTTCCCTCATGTGAAAGGGGCAGGTTAGGTGACTCAGTGGTAGGTCCCCTTCAGACTTGGTTTCTAATGCTTTTGTTTCGGGTGGACAGACATTCACCTGATACTGGTAGAAAAGAAGTGGGTCTGCACACTTTGTGGAAGCCCCAGATATTCTCCTTGTTCTCCCTTTCTCACTTCAGAGTCCCCAGAGGATGATCTCCCTCAAGAAGGGAAGTGTGGATACCAAGGGTGCTTTTCAATCAGTGCAGGCCATTGCAAGAGTGAGACAGGAGGTATTTTCTCCTTGTGAATGGAGCACTTTACTTCCTCTCATCACCTCTACACCTTGGAGAAAAATAGCTCAAATCGTTGCCAGTGACCAGGGACTTTGTGGAAACAGAGAGTAAAAGGAGTAAAATATACACAAGTAGTCCATAGTGAGTAGGGCTTGTTTCTCCATGTGTCCTAACACATTGTCTTGAGTTGACACCAAAAGTAGTGTCTGCTGAGCTATCACCAGCACTGTAAGGCCCTTCAGTTGTTACTGTGACACTTTTGTGACACTGCAGATAAGGCTGTGTCTGAGTTTTCACTTAGAGCCGGAGTTCTACTTTTTGGAGAAAATATGGTTAAGTAGTTAATTAGTTTTTAAGTTCTAATAATGGAAATATAGTTCACTTTGAGACTCCAATCATTCATTGTGCTCCTCTGAGCTTAAGACCTGTAAAGTTAAAAATAGCACATAGTGAAACTTTTTGAGGTCACAATTGTACCAGCTCTGTTAACTCCTCAAAACTCTAACGGGGCAGCTTCATTTCAGCAGCACTGCACAGGCGAGCCAGCCACGTGTTATAGCAAGGATGCTGCCACAGTGGAGCTGGACAGGTCTCTGCCAACAGCACCACACAGGGCAGAGCAGGGCAGGGGCTGAGGCTGCCTCTGATAGCCTCCCATGCCAGCTCCTCCCTGAGCACTGGCTGCTCTGCCCACAGCACATCTCCGCTGCAGTAAAAGCAAGGGAAAAAGTGCCTGAAACAGGCAGGACAGATGACGAGTGGGAAGGATGGAGGAACCTGGCTGCACATGGCACCAGGAGTTGGGCAGCACCAGGAGGCTGGCAGCTTTCCCAGTGTGGAGTTAAGGTTGTGAAGCAGTGTGTGATGGAGCTAGCAGCCTCTCTCAAGGTGCCACACATGCCACTGGGATGGGATGAGGGGGCTCACACCCCTTGAAATGTGTGAACTTTTGACCTCTGTGGTTTTACGTCATGTGAATAACGTACAGAGAATCCCAACTCACACAGAGTTCTGTTCCTATGCAGCTGAGGTGTTGCACATCCCAGTTCAGCATTCAGCCAGCAGAGGCCTTGTTCAGGAAAGTCTGGTAGTACTGGGCCTCAGGGAAGACAGGCTGTAAAAAGCTGCCAGCTAGTGAGAGCAGGGCCTGGCAAGGCAGGAGCTGACAGCAGAGGGCAAAGAACAGGTCATGAAGGGTCCTGGCCCTGGCAAGGAAGCCAAGGGTAGGTAATTGAGGTGACTGGCAAATGTGGAGTCTGAATAACCTGACCTTAGCAGGGAAGAGAGTGGGATCAGTCAGAGACTTGGCAGATCATGGTTTTGTGAGAGAAATGATTTGTGGTGATGGATTTGTGGCTGGAGGCCTTCTTCATACCCATATGATTGATTGCCCTGAGGAGCTGGCCTGAGAATTGTGGAGTGCAACGTGCCCACAGGAACAAGCCATGCCATCTCTCCCATCCTGCAATGGGCAGAGGGAGCACAGAGCACCATGGAGGCTGGGGTGGTAGCATCTGCCAGTAGAGTCCTGCCAGCGTGAGGGTCCCTCTAAACACCAAAAAAAGAGAGAACAGCTCCCTCGTGCCTGCCTAGAGGTGAGGTGGCCAGGCAAAAATGCCAGTACCTGGTGGAAGAGGAGTGTAGTGAGGGCATGTGCTGAAAGGGTGAGAATGACAGCCTGTCTTCAGGCCTGAGGTGTTCCATGGTCCTCTGCAGGGGACTGCCGGTCAGCAAGCCAGGGCAGGAGCTAAATCCTCTGCTTCCCACCAGCTGGTGCTCAGAGTGGCAGGGTGCAACAGGTCACATGCAGATGACATACCTTCCTGGAGTATGCTGCTGCAATGCCCATGTGAAATCACTTTATAAGTGCTATTTTTTCAGTGTCTTCAGGAGGTGTAAGAAGGTGTGCTGACAGCATGACATGGGTCAAAGTCAAGGCAAGAAATAAAAGCCAGGTGTCCCGGCTCTCAGGATCCCTTCTAGCCATTAGGTTTTTAAATTAATTTTCAGTGAAGTTTTCACCTGCTGTGCTGTCACAGATTACTGCAGAATGTGTCACAGAGAAGCAAGAGGGAGAGAGAAGTGAGATTTATAATAAAAACTTGTTTCTCCCAGGGAAGCATTAGCTGCTGGGATGCTCTCTCAACCTAATGGGAGCACCATTATAAAAACCTGACAGCGCTGAGGTCACAGCTGTGTTCAGCAGGGTGCAGAGATGAGGAAACAAACTCCCCGAATCTGACAGCTGAAGCCTGAGTAGTGGCTGGGTGTTATTGCAAGGGATGCTCAGCTTGGCAGCACAAGAGACCTGGCATGGCTGCAGCCTGAGCTGCTGCAGCATGAGGCTGGCACTGCCTCTGCTGAGGTGTTAGGGCTGAAGAGCTCCAGCTGGGAGGTCACACATGGGAAGGCTGGAAGTTGACAGTTCAAATCGCAGAGCCCTGTTGTTCTATGGTTTTTGTTTTATGGTTTTGCCACATAAAAGGATGGCATTGCAAATAAGTGAGAATAAAAATAAAATGTCATGGTTCTGAACAAACCTTCATTCACAGGTCCCTTTGAAAGACTTCCACAGACTTCACTGGAGCTTGGATCAGTCCTGATCCATATTTCCATATTTCTCCTGAGGACTTGAGAGTTGTTTCTATATCCTATATTTCTATATCCTATATTTCTATTTTCCTATTCTATATTTAAATCTCAAGGTGTTCCTTTAGAGTGAGCAAAGATTAAAAGGGATTCTATTTTTCTCATTTATGAAATCTCTAAACAGCGGCATTCAATGACTAGGCTGAAAACTAGAGAACTGGTGTGGAACCAACACTTCTCTGGCTTCCTCCTCACAAGGATATCTTTCCTGGCTCTCTGTTTTTTCCCCCAAGGAAACTGGTCCATAGCTGTTGTCCAGCTTGGCTTCAGATCAGTCCCTCACTTCCCCGTGTTGAGGCTGAGGGAAGGTTGAGCAGGACACATTAAGACGTGTGGCAGTGGTGAGAACACTGACGCACAGGATGTGCTTCTCAAGGATGAGGAGAGCACCAGCGACCCCAGGAACCTGGGAGTGGGAACGAACAAGTTTCCATGCTCCATTGGACTATGGCACTAAGATCCCCTACCGCAGGCTGATAGTGTGCACAGCACAGGAGAGCACATGCACACCTGCAGGAGCACAGCCAGCCTCCTCTCCCTGTTTGCTCCTCTCTCATCCCTTTCTCATCCCTGGGGAGCCACATCTTCTGTGTAAAGGTGGGAGAAAAGCAAGCATTGCAGGATTCCTGTTGAACCCAGATGAGACTTTGTCAAGCACAGAGGCTGGCAGATAGCTACTCTCCCTTCCCTTCCCATCCCTCAAGGACTGAAGCAAAGGGAGCTAGTCCCAGTATCCCTCCTGTTTTCCCTTGGCTGGTGTCAATTTGCCCTATATCTCAGCAAAGCCACTGGTAACACCAGTGCACCAGTCAGCAAATTGCACCTGGCTGATCTCTAGGGGCTGTGGTACTTTTGTGTTGCCAGCAGCATGCCAGGGGAGCTGGGTCTGGCTTTGACAGGCTGGAGCACACTGCTAAGGATTGCTCCACTCTGCAGCCACAGGAAGAATGGAAGCTGCCATCAGCCCTTTCAGGATCTTCCTGCAGTGTGGGAGCAGAGGCAAAAGCACCTGCCTGGACACCTCTGTGCAGCAGTGCTGGCTTTGGTGGGGGACAAGTGGCTGCCTAGGCATGACGCAAGGTGGAAAATACCAAGTGGCACAGCTGTCTATCGCTCTTGACATTTACTTGGCCTTACAAATCCAACAGTGGCTGGGAACTGCATCCCAGGAGCCTTCCTGCGGTTTTGTGATGTTTTGATCGGTTAACTGATAAGTGTTGAGGTAAGCCACTTAGTTATACCTGTAAAATTTACCCCATGTCTACTAGAAACCACCAATATTCAAGGGAGGGGAGTGGGTAATATGAGCTAAGTATGATAGGAGCTTAAAATGTAGAAAAAACACCTGTTCTTGGAATTACTCTCTTGCTCTGAGGCAGCTTGAATCCCAGCTTTCCTTTCCTGATGAACTCATACCCAGCATTGGCATTACTGGGAAAAATCCCGTGCCTCCAAATATGCTCTTTTTATAGGTACAGAATCGAAAGCCAGTGGCAGCAACATCAGCAATTTGGGGGGAAAAGCAGTAATTTTATTAGTGCAGCATTTTGTTGATCTTGTAAAAAGCTGCCACAAAAATAGCCCTAATTTCTATTTTGTAAATGGTGACCATTTTGTTGCTAGGATTCCTTGGCACTGAAGATGTAACTGCACAGTTTTTCTTGGAGCAGCATGTGGAAGCATCACTCATGGATGTGTTTAGGGCCAAATTCTTCATGACACTCACATATGCACCCTTGTATTGTAGCAAGTGGCTTTCCCATCCTGCCGCAATGAGCAGCATATATGCTGGCTGGGATCCAAATGTCTTTTATTTCTGGGATTTCCTTTATTTCTGCTTGAAGAACTCCGAAGTATCCTGCAGGACCTAATGCTGAATCTGACATTTTAGAGTACTGTAGGCTCCTTCTGTCCTGACCTTTGCTTTCCTCCTCTTCAGATGCTGGCTTGAATTCATAAGGATGATTGGTGTGAAATAACAGACTGTCTTTGTATGGTATTTCAGGGCTGTCCTAGCATCTGAAATTCAGGTGGATCAGCAAAATTTGTGTCTTTTCATAGTTCTGGCTTGTCCTGCAATAGGCTCTGCTGGGGAGAGGATTTAATGCTACCATTTTGTGCACCTGCCTACCCTGAGGTGTTCTCCCTGACAGCTCCGTTGAAGGAAGGAGGAGATTATGTCTCCGCAGGGATTTAAACAATGAGAAACCAGGCGATCCCTGCTCACCACAGGAGGGCAGTTGCCAAAGCGAACGCCTGAGCCAGTGACGCTGCAAACACGTGGAGTGCATGATGCAGGTTCTTATTTTCAATCCTAGTAACAGCATTTCTGCTATGCATTGACATCATGGCCCCTGCCTGCAGGAAGTTTTTATTCTCGCAGGTGTTTTGTGGCAGACGAGCAAATAGATGTGTAGCAACCAATCTGCTTTGTGTTCAAGGACTGGAGGGAGATTATCTTTGATGCAAAACGGCTTTTTTTGGTTGCCTTCTATCCCTTATATTTCCCTTTCCTTGCTACTGGCTCAGCATGAGCTAGGGGTAATGGGCTTCTTGCCGTTCAAGATGGACGGCAGAAGGCATTTTGTTTCAGGCTCCCCAGGAAGGGATTGATGAGATGACTGTTGTAATATCTCCCTTTTTCCTTACTAGGCCTTATTACTGACACCCCATGCAGTGCCCAGATTGGGTCACATGGTGGAGGAGCACTTCTGCCCACCGTTACGCGGATGTCTGGGTTAGCGCAGCCTGCCAGGCTCCTTCCTCACTGTACTAATGAGCATCTGACCTAGGAGTTCATTTAGCACTGGAAAGTAGTGATAGGTTGATCTTCAGCAATTGTCATCTCCCCGGTCACTCCAGACTTCTTAGGCTGGTCTTTTGCCAGGATCACCTAAGGAGCTGGAACATGATAGCTGCACCAACATCTGTTGTGGCTGCTTGGGGACAGTGGATAGAAATCTCCTTCTTGTTCTTGTGTCATCCCTGTCCACTGCAGAACTGGTGAAGCCTTTTTCAGCACCAGAGGCTGGTCCTGTGTCAGGGCTCTCCTCAGTTCTGATTAACAGCACGGCCTAGGGCTTGTCTAGCAAAGACTCAGTGGTCCTCTCTGTGTTATGTCCTGCCATCAGGAGGTGGAACATTTTCCCCTGCCCTGTCTTGACCAAGACTGAGGAGTCTGTCATAGTTAGAGACAAAATTCTGCTTTCATCCAGACTCTGGTCACCACCTGCCAAAGTGTATGACTTGTGGTTATTGATTACTCTTTCCCTTTCAAGTATCTCGTTGGGATATATTAATCACAAGCCTAAATCCACAGAGGCAAATTCTGTTATGACGTGTTAATTTATCCCCCTTTTTTCTTTTTTCTTATCTAATTTTATTTATTTTTTCACAGTCCTCTGTTAGTGTTTCCCCCCTTCCTTTTTCCCCATGGACAGGAAAATTATTCTTGCTAAATAAAGGAGGGGAAAAAAATACAAGATGAACTCCTTGCTTACATGAGTAATCCCAAAATGTGGGGTTGTTTTGTTGTTGAAGACAGTAAAGTCACCCTATAGCCCCAAAGCCAGGTTTTGGCAGAGAGCAGGAGCATGCTGTGATGGCACACATCCTGCTGAGACACAGCTGTAGCTTCGGCCCTGCAGCACAGTCACTTCTCTGGGAATCTCTGGTCCAATTTAGCACAGCCTTATCCTACTCTCCAGGCTGTGGGGAGGAGAAAGGGGCATAGATCTCTTTTTTGGAGAAGTTCTTAACAGTGAGAAAGCAGCCATTCAGGAGTATCTGCTTTCCAGGTCATGGATGGGGCGGGATAACTGCTGGTTCATAGGATGTTTTGGTACTGTCAGGCTCAGTGTTTCCTTCATTAATCTTCACCCAGGTCCTTTCTCAGGCCTGATTCCCTCCTGCCCCTGCCCAGGCTGGTTGGTCTCTATCCTCACCTACCAGCAGCCTCCCACTGCCTCAGTGACACAGGCATTTGGAGTGTGTCCTGGCTGTCCTTTTCCCTCTTCCACTTCTTCCCATCTTCCATGCTTCCCCTTCATTTCTCTAATTCCATTCAGGCCACGTCTTTGCTACCCTCTGTTTTCTCTCATTCTTTCATTTTAGACATGATAGCATTTTCCTGCAAATTTGCAGCTCTTGAGGTCAGCCACCAAGGACAAACACACGTTGGATTTAAAAGGACAGGAAATGCTTTTGGCATGATTTCCCCAAAGGAGAATTTTAATGCTTTTGAAACTGGGGAACACAGTTACCTGTCTGTGAAACAGGCACAGACAGTCAAGCTTGGGCCCTGAATTGTCCACAAAACAAACAGAATAAATTCATGCTGTGGCAGCATATTTTCTGCTTATACAGCTCATACTGGAATTTTCAAGGAGACTGAAGAATAAAGTCTGACATAAGAGGATAAAGTAATTTTGTCAGTAGAGAGCAATGGAGAAATAGCAAGGATAAGGCAAAATTATAGGTAAAATGTTTAAAGAATGTGATTCCAAAATAATTTGGTGCATTTCATTTGAACATCACAGGCTTTTTCTCACCCTTCTTTTGGTGTCAGTTTGGCAACTTTCAATTCAAATTTGTTGTGCCTGTTGAAATCAGACAGGGGACAAAACAAAGAGTTTTTTCAGTGTCACCATAACCATTTGCATGCCATGAGCAGTACTGAGGCAGCTAGAAAGAGAGATGCTTCAAACTCATGCTGCTACACAGCTATTTCTGGAGTAAAATACAGCTACTGATGAAGGTCATACAGTAACAGCAAGCTACATGATAATGTGCTCTACTGAAGCTTTGGGAGGGTTCCTCTTAGTATTGTATGCAGAACTGCTCATGGAAATATTCCTGGCAGTGAGCACTGGAAGTGTGAGGAGCACCTCAGTGTCCACATAATGCTTACAGCCTTGCTTTTGTGATTGACACTTGGCTTTGTGAAAACAGTTGTCTTGTATAAGTTAATGGGGTATTTAGCCATTAGACTGGCAGAGTTCTGCAGGAATAATTACCAGATTTGACACTGTTCACTGGAATTAAGCATACAATCTCTGCTGGTAACGTTTACAGTTGGCACAAACGTTAGCAGGCAGGTCTGTAATGATGAGATGAGCACAATTCTCCTTAGGGATCTCCTTCATTTGATAATTTACTTACTCAGTCCAAAGCCAAATCTGAAGTTACACATTTCAGGGTGGAGAGTGCAGCCAACCTTTCAGCTGTCCTCCAAAAGTGACTCAAAAAATACCTGGGAGCCAAGTGAGTGAGAGGTTGAACATGAACTGCTGGGATGTTGCTGGGCAGAAATCTACTAATGCCACCCTTGTAGACAGTAAAAAAGGGGAATGAGTGGGAGTGGAAGATGATTTTACATTTTGGTATGATGCCAGTAAATAAGTGCTGAAGTTCTGTATTTTCTTGCAGACTTTAGAAGGATCTTAAGGTGCTGAAGAGAGAGCAGAGCACCAGAAAGAGCTAGAGCAGCGAAGTGAAGGACTTGAAGACCTTGGCTCCATTAAATTGTCAAAAAGAAGGCTCAGAGAGATGTCATAATTAGAATGGAAAAGTATCTTCAGAGTGAGAAGGCAGTCATATGAAAGGAGTCTCTTACCACTTGGAGAATGGGCATCCTCATTGCCATGAATGGGGGCTGAAGTGAGACAAAGTTACAAAGGCAATAGCAGTTCATCACCAGAACAAATTTCAAAGTGGATTACAGGTTCTTCATTTCTTTCAGGCTATCAGTTAAAATAGAGTGTCTTTATGGAAGATGAGCTTTTACCAGCCACTAGTTTCTGGCCTGATGGCAGACTGAAATTGCATTGCCTGTGAGATACAGGAGCTATGAGGAGAAGGAGAGTGTCTCCCAGTCTTGAGGTGTAAATGTGAATTGGGTTGTAGTATGAGCTGAACCTTCCTGACCCAAAATAACCATGGAAAGTTAGCAGGAGAAATTTCTGTGACTACCTGTAAAGGCTAAAGAGCTGTCTGGTTGTTTATTCTCTGGTAAGAATCCCTGCCACTCGTGGATGGCTAACTGGTGAGTCCTGCTATCAGGCATGCCTGTATCCAGAGGCCAGCAAAAGCAGTGAGCCAACATTGGCAAAACAGGCACCAGACTTTCAGGTTAGGCATTCAAAAACCTGGGCTAGTGGAATCAGTCTGGGCTTCTCTGACTGTGGCTCTTCATCTTCCTACTAAATGGGGAGCTCCTTTAGAAGAACAGGGATAGCCAGACCACCTTGACTTGTGCCTTGGGGAATTAATTTGTTCTATGTACCCATCAAGAGAAAGGGGACCTAGAGTCACAAGCATAATTTGCTTACCCAGAAATGTGTTCTCGTTCTTTAGCGTCAGTGTTACATTTTGAATATGCCTTTTAAGGAAAAATCAGAGTTTGAAGGAAAGTAATTTTTTTTCCATTCTTGGCCACCCCCAGTGCAGTCACTTTCAGCCTCACTTAGGTTACCAGCTACAACTTACTACCAGTGTCTTAAATCTGGTCACTTGTGAGCAGTCAGGGGATGGGTCAGAGAGCCAAAACCTCGGCCACCAGGCCTTTGCTCCTGCCACAAGAGCACGCTCAGCGCCAGTTAAGCAGAGGATGTGCCAGGACTCTCTCTCCACCCCTTTACACTAGGCAAGATCAACAGGCCAAATCTGCACGCTCCTACAACATAGAGCACGTTTGAATGGTTTTAATTATGGTTCCTGCAGCCAGAACCTGACCTGGCTGCTGTTGAGCCAGGATGAGCTGGGTGGGTGTGCCTGTGCAAAGGAGGCTCCACCTCAGCCCTTGAAAATGTGCTTTTGATCTTGGGCATCTTCCATCAGAGGGTGTCTTTGAAGGCAATTGCCCTTTCAGACACTGCCTGGATGTTTTATCATTTGCAAGCTAATTTTCTTAAAGGAGAAATAATCAAAATGTTGCCAGCCTGGAAACTCCTGTCTGCTACAGGTGTCAGTTGAAATTCCAGTTCTCCATCAGCAGTTAGGGCTTTCCAGACTATTTTCCAGTGACTGTGGCCACAAATTAAATAGCATCTATCATTTCAGTGTCTCAGAACACTCCACACCACCAGACAGCAAACAGACCATCTGGAGCTGACTGAGTGGTACACAGGTCCTTTGCTCTGTCTGAGCTTTCCAGAAATGATGGGCCAAAAAACCCAAATGCAGAGCAGCACTGTGGGACTCACTGAGTGCCTGCCTGAGGCCAGGGGCAGCGCAGGGCAGGCTATTCCTAGACTTTATCACTCTCCACAAGGTTCACAGCACAGACATCCACAGCCCTCCCCACACAAGCCACCTCTCCCTCATGGCATTTTCCTCATTCATGCTGAGATCTAAAGAATTTGGAAAATGTTTTTTGGTTACTGTTTTTACATACGGAAGAGTAAAGTGAATTTTGGCACGTGATTATGGATAGTTTCAGTAAGAGCAGGAGTTTCCAATCCAGTCAGGTGCAATGAGAAAGGAGGCCTCTGAAAGCAGTTCAGCAGCATGCCAGAGTGTAGCAAGATGTTATTTACAACGTGTGTATTTAACACAACTTGAAGTTCATAAACGATACTGACAGCTCAGCTGTGCTGCTTCACGGCATTCCATCCAAAACAGGAAATTTTTACAATTTGTACTGTCTTCAGGACAGGTTGGGACCTTTTGGGTGACACATGTGATTTGACAAATCCATTGCTCTTCACAATACATGGTTGTAGAATCACAGAACAGTTTGTGTTAGAAGGGACCTTCAAAGATCTTCTCGTTCCAGCCCCCTGCCATGGGCAGAGACATGTTGCACTAGAGCGGGTTGCTCAAAGCTCATCCAACCTGGCCTTGAACACTTCTAATGATGGGGCATCCACAACTTCTTTGGGCAACCTGTGGCTTATTTAATCTGTCAGGATGTTTCTCAGGTCAATGCTGGAAGCAAAGCCCAAAGCAAAGCCCCCCACAAGCAGGAGGGGGAGGACATCTCTCCTGGTTTGGGTTAGAGAACCAAGGCCATTTGTCCTAGCTCACGGACAAAGTGCCTTGTGACTGAGCCTCCAGCTATTCTAGTCTCTGTTTGGCTCTGGCTTTCTGTCAAGCTCTCTGTCTTTGCTTTCTTCAATTATGTTTCTCTATTAAGGTTTTCCAGGGGTTATACTTTTATTCCACATCAAAACAACACAGATGCCACAGCATTCCTCAAAGGATGCAACTCCTGTTCACTGGCTAGTCCGAGTTATCATGGAAATTATTAGTTTCCTTAAGCATTTATTGTACTCATCCAGAAATACAAGCTTGCCCTGTTTCAATCTGAAACACTACGCACAGAAAGGAGAAAATTCCACATGGTACCACAAAGATCATTCTTGTAAGAAGGTGGTATGTTAATTAATAAAGTCTGGGAGCCACTGGTTTAACATATTAATGAATTTGTTATGCAGAGAGAGATGAAAAGATATATTTCCTTATTAGATTTTGAATGTCTGATATTTTTATTGTAGTTATGTTCTATTTCGTGTCTTTCTTACAAACATTCTAATAGTGTTTCTAATAGTATAATTGTGTTGGCTAATTATTTCAGCAAAAGGAAGGAGAAATAGGGGGTTATGGGCCAGATGAACATGGTCAGAACTTGAAACAGGCAGGACAGGTGTGGGAGTAGACTCTGGAAGAGAGATCCTTTTGTAACTGAGGACCTGCAGAGAGTGGGATCTGCTTAGGAGCAACAGCAGGAATGAAACAGTGGGTCAGAAAAGCCAGGTGAAAAAAACTTGGGTTTTTTACCAAAGAAAGGGTTTTGAACATGAAGGCCCTGCTGAATTGGACTGGTAGGTGTGTGAATCAGATGTGGCAGTAGGCTCTATGGCTGTATGTCTTCACTGATGCAAAGAGGACAGAAGCTGCCTTTTTTGCAAGATGCAGTGAGTGAGAATAGTGGAAAAAATCTGGATTGGGCTGATCCAGCCCTTTCAGTGCAGTGGGTTGAAGATCATTTTTGAAGTGGAGGATGCATACTGAAATGTCATCTTGGACATGCAAACCTCTGAGCTACTGCCAACCCAGCTGGGTGCTGCTTGAGGACTGGTGAAACCAGAGCTATCTCATCCCCCAAAGGAAAGATGGCATTTCACAGGGATAATCACATTAGGAGGTATTTGCCCACTCTGATAGGGCCTTTGATAGCCCTAACCAGCAGGGCTGGTTGAACCACCCCTTGGGCAGAAGCCAGCCTGTGGGTTGTAGGTTAGACCACAGAGAAGCTCTTAGTCAAGGCAAATGAGATAAAGGGAAGGTGGGATTGCAGCGCCTTGAGCAAGTAGAGGGATGGGAGAGCCTGGTCGCCTGGCTGTGCTGAGGGCCAGGCTGACGGCACTTCCAACAAGTCATAGGGAAAAATGGGGTTCCCAGAGCTGCATGGACGAGTTAAGCACACACCTTACATTCAAACTGACTGCTGGGCATTTTTTGCTAGGTCCACTGGCACTCCTCGCTGTGTGAACCATAAGTGATTTTAAGTGAGAGGTGCCTGTGGAAGCGTGAATGTGAACACAAATTCATGTATTTGAATATTGTCCTTCTGTTCCTTCTGCACAGTCTCAGGGCCTGGAGTAGAGTGATGTTTAGCATTTTCTTCACCTCAGAAAACGTTCAGGGGAAAAAAAAGGATAGAGTTTTGCAATTCTTCATTACATTTTATATTTTTGCATTAGTATAGAATTTAAAAGCTCTAGTTCCATGTCAAGAAGAGACAAAGAATAAAAGTCAGTAATTTCCAGTGGGTTTCCCATGAGACAGGAGTGCCTGGGGCTCTGACCTGGGGTCCAGTGTACAGCTGGGGCAGTAGCCTACATTGGGGCAGTAACCACCCTGAGGCTGAGCAGTGGGCATTTGAGAAGGGTTTCAAGAGATGAAACTCTCCATGACTGCACATAGACTCAGGGATTCACTCCTAAAACTTCTCTAGTTATTTTTAGCTGATTTAGGGACTGCCTGAAGCCACCTTGTGGCTTTCCTCTAAGTTTCCTGCAAAAGACTAAGAAAAACAGCCTTATTCTTATCAATACTGAGTTTTTTCACTGCCCTACCTACAGAAATTATGTACTCTGTACTTCATAATCCCTTAGCTTCTCTACATCTGTTGTAGTTGCTGTAAAGAGAACACAGCAACCAGAATACAGCCCAGAATAATTATACTTTATTCTGACACATGTGCACATACAAAAGTTTTGGGATAAGAATATAAATTCTTTACATATTTCTTCTGGATGCATGAGGAAGAATCAGGGGACAGGTTCTGTGCTAAGTCCCTGCAAGTGTATACTGGTGTAGCTCCCTAAAATCAATAAAATTACTCTGCACTTACACAGTGTCAGATTAAAAGCTATGAAATCAAAACCCAAATACCATGAAATCTAGTTTTGCAGTGTTCACAGCAAGTTTTAAAACCTCTATGTTTACTTAGAAGTGGTTCTCTCTCTCAGAAAAGAAAAAGCACAGCAGTATTAAACCTGACCCTACAGCCCTGCAAAGTTAGATGTCAATGCTTCCATCTCATTGATAAGACAGCAAAATCTTCTTTGCAGTGGCACCATGCTATTATTTCCTGAGTTACAAGATGCTGCTCCTTAAATTCCTTGCTGGTTCGAGATCACTTACTGAATCCTAACTGCTGTAGGTCCAAGATGAGCTTTACTGGGGGAGAAATTTATCTGTGGAGAAAGAAAGAGAAGACATTTCCTGAACCTAGCATCTGTTGGCATCTATGGAGCAGTTTGATGCATTAGAGGTGGCCCCTTGGGAGAAGGAGTATCTGTGTGCTATTTTTGCATGAAATCAGGCTCGGCAGAGGGCATGATGATGCATGAGTATCAGTGTGTATCTGCTTTCTCACTGTCATTTCTTCACCTAGGGGAGAGGCAGAGGATGGCAGTAACAAAAGGGATGCAAACAGCCCTCCTCATTACCTACTAGGGCAGTGGGAGTCTTTCTTCATGCACTTCTTACCGACAGACAGCTGCCAGCCAGGGGTGTAACTCGTGCTGCTGCTGCTCTTTGCAGGGACACAACTCTGTTTCCGCTAGCTGCTTGGCTCCATTTGGCATTTTTCTTTATAGCTGAACATCACATGACAATGCAGCTGATTCATTGCACCAGGGCTGGGGTATGGACTGCAATCATGCCCTCCTAGGGGATGAAGTGAGAGTACAGGAGTGTGAACCCAGCTCTACGACCAACCCAACTTCTGGGACTTTAAACAGAGGGGTATGCTGTTTTAAATATTCACGCATACACCCTTAGCTTCAACAGTGAAGCTTTCAAGTATTTTAGGTCAGAGCTAGTCTAACCAGCCTGAAGCAATGCTGCATCGTGCTGTAATCTTGACAATTTTTTCAACTAAATGTGCTTGAATCTAGTCATTTTCCTGATGGCTCATCTCCAAGAAAATGGTGTCGATCATTTGGTAGGTTTCAGGGTTGGATGTGAGTCAGCTCTGAGTCAGGCAGCAGCTTTAGCTGCGTGAAATGCTGGTCCTCCTGTGCTGGCACAACCTGTAGGGCCGCAGCTCTGAGGCAGACACTGCTCCCGAGCCTCCCCAACAGCAGCATGTGAGAATTTAAGCATGGGGCACTCACAAAGCAAGGGGGCAATTCCACAGCCCCACACTTGGCCGTTCACCTGCTGTGAAGCACTCTCAACTTCTGAAGATGGCAGGGTGCATAAATGATGCTGTATGCAGGCAGGGAGGAGGAGATGGGGACCTATCTTGTCCCCTGCAGAGGTGCCCATCTGACCAGGGTGCGGGCACAGCGAGTCACTGCTGCACTAACAACTTCCCTCCTCAGAGCCAGAAGGAAGCAAGGAAAGAGCTTTGTCCAGAGCCTTCTGTCCCTGGCAGGGTGTTTCTATTTATATTGACATTTTTATTGAGTAGGGTGGTGTCCCAGTCCTCAGGCAGCTAAGAGAAAAGCCAGACACAGCCTTGATGGCAGCAGCCACCGTGTGTGTTGTGCAAAGTGGCGTGACTGACGGGTTCCTCGCTCTCTCTTTGTCTTTCTCTCCCCTTGCACGGCGGTGTGATTGAAGCAACGCCCCGTGAAACAGTCCCTGAGTGCTTGCATGTGCCGAGAGTCCCACTGGAAATGCCTCCTCCTCTCCATCCTCATGTATGGCTGCCTGGGTGCAGTGGCCTGGTGTCAGCTGGCCAGAGTCACCAAGCTCAGCTTCGATAGCTCCTTCAAGGGCAAGTCCATGATCTACCATGACAGCCCGTGCTCGGATGGCTATGTTTATATCCCACTGGCCTTCCTCTCCATGCTGTATGTGGTGTACCTGGTGGAATGCTGGCACTGCCACGTCAAGAGGGAGCTGCAGTACAAGGCAGATGTGGACAGTGTCTACGAGTGCATCAACCGCATGCAGCAAGCCACTCCGTGCATCTGGTGGAAGGCCATCAGCTACCACTTCGTGCGGCGAACCCGGCAGGTGACCCGGTATCGCAACGGCGATGCCTACACCACCACACAAGTCTACCATGAGAGGGTCAACACACATGTGGCTGAAGCCGAGTTTGACTACTCTCACTGTGGATACAAGGACATCTCCAAGGAGCTCCTGGGCTTGGAGAGCTATACAGCCACCAAGCTGAGGTTCACCAAGTGCTTCAGCTTTGCCAACATTGAGTCTGAGAACTCTTACCTGACTCAGAGAGCTCACTTCTTCACGGAGATCGAGGGGCTAGATGATTACATGGAGGTGAGGGAAGGCATGCAGCTCAAAAATGTGGATTTTAAAGAGCTCATGATGGCCTACGGAGACCCAGATCACCTCCCGTGGTACGTGTCCCATTATGCCTTCTGGGTGGCAGCTATCCTGATGATCTCATGGCCGCTCAGGGTACTCATAGAGTATCGAACTGCTTATGTCCATTACCATGTGGAGAAGCTGCTGGGCCTGGAGTACACGGCGCCCACGACGGCAGATGAGCCCTTGTACCGCTACCGCATGCCCCGGGACAGCACACAGGACAGCACCGAGCTGGAGTGGCACATCTGCACCAACCGGCAGCTGATCCCTAGCTACTCGGAAGCCATGCTCATGGACCTGGCCCACTCCCCGGCCTACAACAGCTACACGGTGTGTCGGTACGGCGAAACGGCCCACGGCTGCGAACGCTGCAACCGTGCCTCCAGCACCTCCTCCATCTTCTCGCGCCACGCTTTCCACAGCTGCAGTGGCAACTCCCGCCTCTCCCTCAACACCAGCCGCTTCTCCCTCTGCCGCATCCATGGCTCCCACAGGACAGGGCTCTGGAGGAGCCGCAGCAGCAGCATTGCAGAGCGGGGCTGCCAGGATGAGCAGTGCTGCTCCTACTCCAGCCAGCTGGCAGTCAACGAGAACCCCCCGACCTACCACGATGCCCGATTCTTCCCTGTCCTGATCGTGCACAGGCCAGAGGGGCACGACAGGCGGCCTTTCTACGTCAGGCGTTCCTCCTGTCTGGAGACCTCTCTGTGACCAGCCTCCATGGTTACTTGGCTCCTCTGCTCCGGGACAGGGATTGCAGAGGTGCCACCAGTGGGGAGCCTGCAAGCATCAGTCTCTACAGCAGGTCTGCAGGATGAGTTTCAGCTCTTCCCCCTGCCATTGCAAGAGGACATAGAGACTCTGACCAATACCTAACCTCATTTCCAAGATTTTTTTCCCCCTCCACCTAGTCTCCGTAGTTTTTCATTCCCCATTCCTATCTTTCACTCCTCACCCTTTCTCTGTTCCTTGGTTCCCTGCCTCTCCTCCCATCCCACCCTCATTCTTTTTTTACATTTCAGTCACAGCATTTGACTGTTGTGGCTGCTGGAGGATTTAAAATGCTTGTGCTTTGCCAGTACATTTGCCCTCCTGGATGCTTTGCAAGGTAAGAAGCTCAGAAAGAGCAAGGCACAAGGCATGCGGCCAGCCAGAGTGAAGTCAGAAGGAGAATTCAGATATGCAGGCACTGAGTCACCTCCTGCAAACCCTAAACGAGGTCCTTTTTTTTTTTTTTCTTATTTTCCCCAATCTTTTTTTCTTCTTCTGTCATTCCTTCTCTCCTTTGTTCATGCTCTCCTCCTCTCCCTTTACCCCTTTACCATCATCTTCCCTTTTTTTCAGTTCTCTCACTTCCTCATTCCAGTTTTTCTGGGGTTTTGCCAGTGAGGATATCTTTCAGGGTGTAATTATCTTCCATTGGGCAAAAGTAAGGTATTCATGGCACAAATGTCACTGACTATTCACACAGCCACCAATAAAGCTCCTGAGAAGTGCTGAGGACTTTCTTTCAGGAGCAGTGACATACACCTATACAGCAAAATGCCCTTAGATCACCTTGCCCTCCCTGGTTTGCAGCAGAGACACTGCTGCATTTCCAGCTGTAGTTAACCTTGTCCAGCTCCACCCTTGATAGCAATCGTTGAGAGCCATAATGTAGATTAGTGCCCTGTTAATGCCACTATTTTTAGGACTGTAGGCCTGGTTTATGATTGTTTCATTCCTTCAACTTGAGCACAGCTGCGCAGGCTTGACAAGGGGAGAGGGGCTGGAAAGGGAAAGGTAAATATGGTATTAACCCTCCCACAGAGAGTCTGGAGCTGTTAGGAAGCTCATCCACCCACAGTGTCTATTACAGCAGTTGTAGGACTGCTCTACATTATCTTTCAGCTTTCTGTATGCCCTGGGGGGGGCTTTTGGTTTGTAGCCCACTCCACCTTCCCAGGCGAGATGTGGTGCCACCCCAGCCCCAGGCAGGGAGCACAGCTGGGAGCCAGCCCCACTGGCCACTCCTGCTGGGGCTCTAGGCTCTTCCTTCAAGGCTTCCCCTGGAGCAGGTGTAGCACCTTCCAGAATCAGTCCCAGCCACTCCAAATCCAGAAGGTGTCTGGTGCTGACAGAGCATGTCACTGCACTCTGGGCTGTGGGCTCTGCCCCCCTGGCCTGGCCCCCTCCAAGAGCCAGGGGCTGGTCCAAGAAACTTGTGGCCACACTGAGGACCCACCAGGGACCTCGTGCCTGCCAAACCTCCGTCCCACGAGGGATGGTTGTATGCTGAGCAAGCTCCATGCCATTTTGTCACGTGGCTGGTGGAGGTGATTATCCACTCTGACTCACAGTTGAATGCAATACGATCGCAATACATACAGTCACTTTCAAAAACAAAGTGTTGTCTCACCCTACCTTACAAGTAGGTAAGAAACTGAGCCCCCAGAGGGGCTGGCAACAAGTGCTTCCTCCCAAGTCCATTTTGTGTATCAACATATAATAGGAAATTTGTAAAGTCATATTAGTATCTGTAGATTGTATGTAACTCTGCATACTTATATGGTGATTTCTTATGGCATTGACTGTTGCACCATGTTAAATACATTTTGTTTTTGTTTGATGACTCTGTTATGATGTGCTGTGTTTATTTCAACTCCAGAAATGGAAACACTGGCAATACCTGGCTAACCTGCTGCAAATGATGGCACCATCAGAAAGGTTTTTAAAATTCTTATGATTTGGTCTTTTTTTGTGTAAATACTTCATGTGTGATTTATGTGACATTTTCATTCTGACAGCTTGACATTTATCACAAAAGATAGATAACACATATGATGTGTTAGTTTATCACCTCTAAAAAAAAATAACCACCCCAGACATGTGGAGGAACAATGTTTGGGCTTGGGGTAATGATTATGATTGGGCTGAGGCCAAACTGGATAAGCTGGAAACTTTGAGAAAAATCCAAATTTAGATCCACCATACAGTGACCCAATCCTAGTCTCCCATCTACACCATGCCACCAGCGACACCCAGGTAGAGCTGGGAGAGTTTGGGAACTAGGAAAGGATCAGGCCTGAACTCAGAGCTCAGACTCATATCTGATATCCATGTATTCTGAAGACATAGTGAATGCAAATCTTTAATATGGTTCCCTGTCCTCTTTATTCACACAGAAAGTTAAAACCAACACATATGAAAGATGTAAGAGCTGGAGTAGGCTGAAACAGAGAGGCTGGAATATTTCAACACAGTTGCTAACTGAAGAAGATGGTAGAGAGGAAGACAAGAAAAGAGAAGGGAAAGATGGTAGAATAATATAAATTAAAAGAGAACAGAGTTCAGCTGTAGCTAAGATAATTCCCAAATGAGCAGCATAACTCAGTTACAGTGAGCTTAACCCAGACACAGGGCAGGATGAGTTTCAGCCTTCTTGTGAGCTGCTGCTGCTGCAGCCACATGTGTCTTTAAATACCATATCCAAGGTCTTGGGATGACCAGTTTTGTCACACGCATTCCAAGACGGAGAGTTATATTTGGGTCCTCAGAAGTGGCCACGTTAAACACTGTTATTATCTGACATGAATAATCCATTATGATGGGTTGGGCAGAGAATGGAGACAGTTTATTCCCAGTTTAATCATTTTCAGTGACCTGAAAAGCCACTGTATTATCCAGTAGCACTCCAACTCTGTCCTTGGAAAGGTTTGGAAAGTCCTCAGGGTTTCTGGTTCTTCAGTCACTGTGTTCTGGCCCAACTTTGGGGCATTAATTTGAGAAGCCATCCCTAAACTGCAAAAGCCCTCACTCACATGGAGCCTCTTCCTGTCACTTGCTGTAGCCTCTGGTGGTGACTGAAAAGCTGGGAGCAGCTCTTGTTCTAGCATGGGACTAAATATGCTGCCTTCAACAGATCTCCCACTCAGGACGCATCTGAATAGCCATCCTGCGTCTCCTAGACTGTAAGAGCAAAGCTACTCCTATGCTCCTTCAACCCTTGAATGCCACTTCATCCTTGCTCTTGCCATTGCCACAGCTTCCCCATGCAGGGTGAGGGATCTGCCTCCTAGCAATGGAGGGGGTAATGCTGCTTTTCAAATCCCAGCTCAGAGGATGGAGTGGACAAGTTCTGGAATCCCAGTGCAAACCAAGCAGCTCTGTGGAAAACACCTTGTACAAAACACAGGGATTTTGTATCCAGTTGCAGGCCGACTACTTTGACAATGGAGCAGTAGCACGTGTCGGCAGCTCTTGTTGAACTTTTGGGGCTATGGCTTCTCATGTGGAAATGGGTGGTTTGGGCTGCTTTCTCACTGGGATAACCTGTCCCAGGTGTCCTGTTGGGTCTCAGTAGTTAGAAGAGGCTGAACAGTAGAGGAAGGTGAGGAAGTCCAGCAAATATTTCTCTTCCTTCTGCCTTCTCTCTTTCCTCCCCCTCCTTTTTGTCCTTTCTTCTCTTTGCCTTCATCTTCAGAAGTCTCCCAGCACTGGGCATTCACCTCTGGATTACTGTATAGCTGTTCAGGTATTTTCTGAAATATACCTACACTTTGTCACTTCTGGTGAGATGTGGCAACATACTATTGCAGCAGAAGGAAGGAAAGAACGTAATCCAGAGAGCCAACAGCTGTGTCCTGAGTGTGTGAACAGTGAGCACTGTCACTGATATTACAGCCTGAAGAATAAAACCATGGTGCTTAATTCAGTGCCACAAGAGGCCATTATAGTTTATTTGTCTTCAGTTCCTAAAAATATCTGAGATTCACCAGTTCATTGGATTTTTGCATGGTAATATTGCACTCCTCTGTAAGTTTTCCCACTGCAGTTTGCGGTCCAACTGGCAGTGCATCAGGATTTCAGTCCAATTTTCATATGGCTCTTCCTGCCTATCACTGTTAACACAAAGTACTTCTCAGAAGAGCTGAAGTCAGGTCCCCTGATGGGGAAAATTCTTCTTGGTCTACTGCTTCCATCAAAGCTTTGCTCTCTTGCACCAGCTCAGAATCTGGCCTGTGCCATACCAGAACAACTGGAGCACTTCCTGAGCCCATGGGACCAGTGTAGTGTAAGCCTCTGTAATTGTAGGGCTGAAGAAATCCTTAGAAGGAAAACACCATAGAAACATGTCATTATTCTAATGGCCACTATTTTTTCTCATGAGACAACTAAAATCTACAAAAGTAGCTACCTTCTAGAGGGTGCTATTGCCATAAGTGCAGAAGCATACCATATAGCTGTATGGATACATGGGAGAGAGACATGGGGGAAGCAACAGCAAGTGTGCATGAAGCCTTTAGCAAGCACCAGCACAGAACCTCTCAGCCCAAGAGCTGTAGTGATCCCAGCGATTTCCTGTCCCCAAGAGCAACTAGACTTCCTACAAGCACTCAAATTGATGGCTTTGTCAGTGTCTCCTCCCAGCTACCTCACTGCAGCAGGAGGCACTGAGGAAGGAGTGACATTTCCACTCCACTAATGAAATCTTCTTGGCATTGCTCCAGTCCCCTAGGAATTCCTATCAGAAATGCAAATGACCTGGGGGGGGGGGGGGGGGAGTAAAGCTTAGAGCTTGGAATGGAATTACATGAGCTTGTTGTGCCTCAGTTTCTCCATCCCCCTCCTGGGGATAATGCAGTTTCCCTGCACTCCTCCGTTTAGCCAGGTTTCCAGAGTGTTGCAGGAGCTGCTGGGCAAGTGCTGCACACTGATGGCTGTGGCAGAACTAAAAGCTGCACCGTGCTGTAACGGTATTGCTCCTTATGGCGCCTTTCAACCCAGATTCTCACAGAAACTCCTACGAAAAGGCAGCGCCAGATTTTTTAACAAACTCTTTGTGAGTGACTTTTTCCACACCGTGCTAGTAGCCCTCTGGCAGCAGAGATCTCCCTCCTAAGCTCTCTCCCTACTTTTCCGCTAGCTAGGAAAAGTGGTCAAGGCCGAGCCGATCCTGCTTGAAGGGCACGGGTGGATCTCCTCCCCTTGCCGGTGCTCCTCCACAGCTCAGCCGCCGGGATGGAGTGACCGGCATCCCTGGAGCCGGGGGCCGAACGGTGAGGAGAGTGGCCGAAGGAAGGAGCTGGAGAGGGCCGGCCGAGGGAGATGGGCCGGGGTGCTGTGTGCATGAGGGGAGCTTCTGCTCATCCCGGCAGGGGCTCGGCTTGGGGGAAATGAGTCCCGGTGGCGGCCCCAAGTCATCCTCCCCTGAGGGGCTGGATTGTGCCCAGGGGCTCCAGAGGGACCAGGCTGGCCTCTGCTCCCACATGTAGGGAGAGGGATAAGCGATGCCCCGGCAGCTCCTGCCGATGTGGATCACCCGCTCCCGGCGCTCTGGAAACCAGGCCGCCCGGCGGAGCAGCCCTCGAGGGACGCCTCCTCCACACATCTCCTCGACCTCAGCCTCTCCCGCCCCGCCCCGCCCTGCCCCGTCCCGCCCTCCCGGGGGCCCGGAGCCCCGGTCCCGTCCCGGGGCGGCGGAGCGGGGGCGGCGGGCGCGGTGATTCGCCGCTTCGAGGGCGGTGGGCGCCCGGCTCATGCATATTCATGAGCGTGATGTCAGAGGGGGAGCACAGCGCGCGGTGACCGCCCGAGAGCGCCATTTCCTGAAGGAGGCGGCGGCGGCTGCTGAGCTGGGAGGGACGGACGGACGGACGGAGCTGCAGAGTAGCGCCGCGGCGGCCGAGCCGGCAGGGGGAGATCGCCCGGCGGCGACCGGACCGGAGCGGACCCGACTCAACCCGACCCTACCGACCCGCGCCGTCGCCCCGCAGCAGGATCTCTCGCGGCTCGCCCCGGCCGGAGCCAGAACTTTGAGCATCCCCGTAGCCTCCCCGAACCCGCCGGTATCGGGCGGCGACGCGGGGCTGCCCCAGCCGCTGTCGCTGTCGCCGCTGCCGCCTGCACGGGCGGTGGGAGCCCCCGCGGCGCCGGGAGCAGGGGGGAGGATGGTGGTGCGGGAGCGATGGAGCTGAAGCGGAGCATGGCGATCCCGCGGCTCCTCGTGCTGGGACTCTGGGCTGCGACACTCCGGGACGTCGCTGCCGTGGCAGGTGAGAGGGGCTGACAGCCCGCGGGTGGCGGCGGGGCAGTGCCCCCCGAGAGCCCGGGTGCGGCGGGAAGGGCTGCGGGGCTCGGCTCCCGCCGCCGGCCGGGTACCCCCGGGCAGCTCCCGCCCCGCCGCCTCTGCGAGTATCGGCAACCCGCTGAGGGTCGCCGGGCAGCAGCGGCCGGGCGCGGTGCCGGGGTGCCTGGTCCGCCCGGTGCGGCGGTCGCGGGGCCTCGGGCAGCCACAGGTGGGGGTCGGGGCCGGCGCATTTTGCCCCTCCCGGCCGGGCACGGGCGGCTCCGCCGTGCTTGTGGGGCCAGCGACGTGGCGCTCGGGAGCCGGCGGGGAGCCCGGGCTGCGCGAGTAGAGTAGCGAGTAATCCTTCCCGGTGTTTGCGGAGGCATTGCTCTGGTATGTGCCTAGCGCGGGCCGTCGCCGAGCAAAGCCGGGCGCTAACGCATTCCTGAGGGGCTTTTGTTGGTTTTTTTCCCCTCCTGAACTCATTTTCCGAAGTTTCACCCCCCAGTCGGCGGGGAAAGGCAGCGTGCTGGAGCGTCTCGGCGCCCCGGCCAGCCTGCTCCCGACTTCAGCGGGAGTTCGGGCTCTGCGCTGTGTGTGGAGGGATGTGCGTGCGGAGACACGGAGCTGGGGAGGCTGTGGCACAGGCTGGATCGCTAGAGTAGTGTCCTAAGGATTCTGAGGAGAAAAAAGCCTTTACCTTGGCATGCATGAGCAGACGTCTTCCTCTCTCCGCTCCCAGCATAACTTCACAAAAAACATATTCTGTTCTTAGGAATCAAAATATTCTGAGGAAGCAAGTTTAAAGAACAAACAAACAAACAAACAAACAGATGTGTAATGTGTTTTGACAAGTAGTGTGTTTGCTTGCTGTCAATTCAGACAACTGCTTGATAAGAAATTTAATACATTTTTATTCCCTATGTGTACATTCACAATCTGCAGCTCTTACAGGCAGGCTTGGTGGAACCTATTTTGGATGAAATTATTTCTTACACAGTCAAGAATGTTGTCAGATGAGGAATGATGAGTGGGAGAGTAGAACGAGGAATAGGTGGAAATTAAAATCCCTATTTGCCTCCTATGTGATTCTTCCTGATACCTGCAGGAAGAGATGCTGCAGCCAAAACTGCATTTTTGACCTGTGAAGTTATTAATAATATCCAATCTCTAATGCTTCATTTTGGTTGCTATTGGTAGAGTGGTTACACTTGGACAATATGTACAACTCTGCCTGAACGCTTGTACTGTCTGTTAATTTCCTGCATAATTGATTCCTGTGCAAACTGAAAACCATAAAAGATCTCTAACTACATTTCTTTGCTTAATTCATGGCTAACTCTTTCAGCAGGGCAGTCTGAAGGATGCTGAGTAGTTTGATTTTCCATGAAGGCACCTGTGAAGAAAATGTCTGTCAATTTGTGCATGTGTTCAGCAGCCTGGCTACATCAGTTTTCTGTAACACAGAGAGAGCTGCTATGAAGCTTTCATGTTATATTCCAGTATTGTGAGTGGTGAAAGGGAGGATGCTTTCTGGCATGCACTGGGACATGTAGTTTGTGTTACATTCGAGTTAAGTAATGGGAGGTTAGATCATCCTCACCCAAGGTGATTAAACCCTTAGCCCAGCAAACGAGCTGTAGCAACTAAACTCAAATGATCAGCTTGTCCGTTTTCCAGTGCTCTCTGTAGATTTGCTAAATGAATAGCAGTAGATTGAAAGTCAAAAGACTTGAGTGTGGGAAACCAACTGGGGAGTCTCATTAAGGAAAGGAATAAAGACTTTCTGCCTGTGTTCTGAGTTTGCTCCTAGACTAGTGGTACTCATCTGGGTACAGGCTGCTGGTGGCAGAGTGCTGGCTGGTCCCACAGTGCTGGTTCCCCTTCTCCCAGCTGTTAGAACCACGCTGTGAGTTCTGTGCTGCTGCTCTGCCCTGTGAGGTGTTGCCCTCGTGGCTGTGGGAGGGTGGCGTTTTGGCAAGAAGGGAAGTGGCACATCCAAAATCTGTGTTGGATCACTGGTAAGGCTGTAACAGAGTTTGAGAGCAACAGGGCTGCTCACTTAGCAGCACTTTCTGACTGGCTCTGTGGGCTAGCAAGGCATCCTGTGAGAAGCTGACCAGCCAGTGAAGTGGATGAAGTTGTAATGTACTGTGATACATGGCCAGGCAAGAGTGATGGAGTAATTTTTTTCTGAAGGATGTGGAGTCCACTGCCAGGGCATAATACTGGACTAGGTTAGACCTGTTCTGGTCTGTCAGTCCTGTGCCACTGCATAGGGAATAGCCACTCTCCCTAACAAAACTAACTTTACATTTATTTTCTACATTCCTGCTTTCCCACGGTCTCTTTTGATCTTCTGGTTCCTCCTTTATATGCCTTTCTTTCTTAAATGTGCTTAGATAGTTGGCTTCCGTGTCTTCTCATGGTAACAAATTCCATACATTCGTTTCTGCTTGAGGGAAACACTCCCCATCCACCCACTCATGTAACAGTGCTCCAGGCCAAATTCTGATCACGTTTGTGTCACCATAAACCTGAGCAGCTTCACCAGCTCTGGCCCTGCTGCTCTGGGGTCGCAATGGTGTAGTTCTGGGTATAATGTGGTCGTTTGGCTGGACTGAAGGGTCCTCCAGGCAGCTCATTTAGCACACACCCACATCACGCGACAGAAATATCTGTTCTCTAAACAGTTCTGCTCCTCAGTGAGGTATGCTGTGGAATAGGCTTTGCTTTCATGGGTTTTGCAAATTGCAGAGAAGCTCTCTGTAATGCAAGGGAACAGTGTATGCTGAATAACAAGACATAATTGATTCTTTCTCATATCCAGTCTCTTTACAAATGCATACAATGGAGCAAGCATGATGATTTCTTAGCAGCACGAGAACACCGTAGCTTAAATTCAGGCCTGGGGAAAAGAGGGAGGTGTGGTTGCGTGTTGAACGAATGCAGTTAGCACTGCTGGATCACTGACATGGCGAAGCTCCCGGCGTTTCTGTGCGTGTCTGCTTGGGCACTGCTCTGCAGAACATCACCCTGCTGTTACATGAGTTGAAAAAATCCCCATGTACACACTGAACCACCACTTTTCTCCAGCTGTTGTACTTTCAGTGCTTGCCTTTGGCTATTGCTTAGCAGACATAGTAGAGCAGTGCTGAAACTAACACACTCCGCTGCAGCGTGTGCTGGTAGGGTATGTAACTCCAGACCACCAACCTAGAGTAATTTGCTGTACTCCAACCCCCCTTCTTCTGGGGGTGGGGCGGAGTAGTATTTTTTTTTTAGGTATGAAATTTACAGGACCTCCAATCAAATTAAAGGTGTCCCAGGGTCAACCCGTGAAACTAAATTGCAGCCTCGAGGGAATGGAAGATCCCGAGATGTTGTGGATCAAGGACGGAGCAGTGGTGCAAAGCGTAGACCAGGTGTACATTCCAGTAGATGAAGAACACTGGATCGGCTTCCTCAGGTACAGCAGATGCAGAGAAAGAAGAATATCGTGGAAACAGTTTTCTGCTGTCAGCTATATCTCTGCAACTGCAATGCCCTCAGTGGGGCAGGGTCCTTAGGTCTGCAGTTCACTTTGTGGCAAGGGCATAACTGAGAGCAGAACTGAAGCCACTGAGCGCTGAGATTTTATGCACTAGAACCATACTGGTTTTCTGACTACTGTGGGAACAGGTGCTTTGCTAATGCTTGTGATGCTCGAGACGTGACTTCAAGGTGAAAGGATGTTCTTGCCTTGTTTACACATCTTGTTCTGCCATGCAGCAGCATAAGTAGGTTTTCTCTCTTGTATTCATCCTGTTCTCTTACTCTCTCTTTTGAGCTGTCAGTCTGCCTAAAGGGTGAGGATTGTTAATTGAAATGAGACTCCCAGGACTACATCCCCTTCCTTTCTTTAAGGAGGAGTGTTTGTCCTCTGAACTATTCCTGATTCATTTTGCAATGAATCCTAATTCACTCCTAATACACTTACAGTACATGGTATCAGTCCTGCCCCATTCAGAGGCATGAAAACCCTCGTGCAAAGCCGATCTCTGTACCTTTATTTCAGCAGAAGAGGGATGTCAGCTAGTTTTGAAAGTACTGAGTTAAACAAGACCCAAGGTTCTGCTCTGTCTTTTTTTATGCATTAAAAGAGCTTGTACAGGCAAACATACCAATACCATGAGAGCTCAAAACTGTTGACTGACTGAGAATCATTCTTCCCTGAGCTCTTGCTTCATCTTGTCCTAGGTTTCTTGGATTGACATTGCACAGAGTCTCCAGTTCCACTGACTAAAAGTCTCTGTGTTAAAGCTGGTCTGTAAAAAACATTTTGGTGGGAAAAAACATCTGTGCACAGTAAAACTATTGCATAACATTGTGTTGTGGAAACAGTTTGTCTTGAAACTATACTGTTTACTTCCCGCCAGTTCGACTAGTTAGCTCTGTCCTTTTCTATCTCAGTCTGATCTCCTTTCTTGCCTCTTGTTTTCCTCCACTGATAACTCTCTGCAGCACCAGAGAAAAGTTAGGGTGCTAAATCTGGATGTGTCTGAATCTTTTTCTCCTTTTTTCTTTCTTCTCCTAAAGAGATCATTTCTACCACCCACGTGTGACTCTCTGCTGTGATCACTGTGTTTCAGACCATGGGCAGGACAGCTGATGCCATTTGGAGGTCCAGCTCTGAAAATCAGGCTGTAGTGGGTCCATTTTGCGCATTTCGGCAAACACTCTCCCTTTTCTGTCTTCCTTCCTGAGCTGCTCTTCCCCTTCTCCAAGGAGGACTGCTAGCTTTAGCAAGGTGGGCACCAGCTCTGCGGAGGATCCCTGCATGGCAGCAGACGCATGGCTGCACATCCCACGGGGAGCAGTCCACACTGGTGCTCTCAGAGTCACACTGTTGCCTTTGGTAGCTGAGACCTCCTGGCTTTGGGACCAAATTCTGCCCTTGCTCACCATGCACCAGCGTAACCCCTTGAAATCACAAACTGGGAGGCCCAAGGAGTTTTGCAGAGTGAGCTGCTCTTGGGGTCAAAATAGGACTGAGCACAGCTGAGCTGAGGGGGACCCTTTTCTGACCCATCTGCTCCTGTACGAGGCTGGTGCCGGTCCTGTCACCTGAGGCAAAGCAGTCGAGCTCGTTGGAGGTTTGCAGTTTGGAGTTTCCAGCTTGCTCAGATGTTGTAGGCCAAGCTGTCGCACTTGAAGGCTAGCTAGAGTCATGATTCAGGATTGAGATGACCCTTTCCTATCCTCAGAGGACGCAGATGACTGGTTTTCTACGAGGATGTTTTGGAGGAAGACTGTCTGCTCTGCGAGGACTCTCTCCACCCACTTTAGAGAGGAGCCTCCCATCTCTGCTGTTTTGCCATGTGCTTTGTGCTGGCTGGCTGTTGATCTCCTTCCAGAGCTGGCTGTGTGTCAGTGGGTGTTTTCCATGCATCTGGTTTGCCAAACACTGGAGGGTCCTTTGGGGCAAAAACATGCTTTATCCACATAAAATATCGATATGGCTTTTGACTTTTTTCAGCTTGAAATCCGTCGAGCGGACAGATTCTGGGAAGTACTGGTGCCAGGTTGAGAACGGGGGGAAGAAGGAAGAATCACAACAAGTGTGGCTCATAGTGGAAGGTAAGGAGGAGTAGTAGTGCTGGTTTCCTTTCAGGGCTGACCCACCAATATGCTCTAGGTCGGAGTGGTGAGAGCAGATTGCTCCAGTGACAGGCTTCTTGGCTCTGAGCCATTGCTGCTAACTGCAGGGAGATCGCTACAGAGCAGGAGTAAGAAATAGGAGAACTGCTTCAAAGAGCAGAGCTGTCAGTTCATTACCTTCTGGTTTTATTTTGGCACGCTAGGAAACAAGATCTTTTCATGCAAACACATTTATTTCCAGCTTCTAAATCCATTATTGCGGTTATCTCTAAATAATTCAGAGAGGTGTGAATAATTCAGGTTGAAAGGGATCCATGGACTCATCTGGTCCACCCCATTTCTCAAAGCAGGGTCACAGCTTGGTTCTGTGTCTCAGCCAAACAGGTCTTTGTGGGCCAGGTACAGTTTTAACTCAGTTGTGAGTTTTGGGAGAAGTGCTGTACATCAGCACTTCATAGCTGTGACTGCTCCACGTGCCACTTTGCTGTCCAGGGTTGTCTGATATGAATAGCTTCTACATGGCTGCCCGTAAGTCACGCAAGGCAGTGTGGGTTGGTGGCTTCTTACTTTCTCTAGTCTCATTTCCCATGAGCTGTGATTCTGTTAGATCCTTACCCTAGTAGTCATAGGATGGTGTAATATTTGGTGAAGAAGTTGACAGGAACAGTGCTTTTGCAGCAAGAAATAGTTTTTTGGATGTATTTAGTAACATTTTAGGCTAGAGCTGAATTGACAATCCTAAACAGGGGGGAGCAGGGAGGGTGTCGTGGGAGGTGATGTGGTCTGGGTGTTTTACAGCAAAGGTCTTGCTCACTCAGAGCATGGAAACATTCATAGCAGCTCTCACAAGAAGAGTAACACATTCTGCCTTCTGTAAATCCCAGGCTTTTTTCCACCTAAATTTTCAGGTACAATTTTAACTGGAGAATGTAGCTTACAACTTAAAACACTTTCTTGTGCAGTTTCAATTTCTGTGCAATTACTATGGCCTGCTCCAGAGAGGGCTGCATTTACATGGTGGGTGCATCAGGAGTGACTGGGGAGCTCAGCATGCTAAGCTATCTGAAAAAACCAAGGTGCCCTTCTGACTGCGCAGGCCAAAAGTATCAAAGTCACAAAAAACAGCTGCAGTTGGGTAAGGCAGAGTGTGTTGAGAATGAAGGCCAAGGCTTACAGCAGAAGTGAAGAAAATGCAACCAGATGCCTTTATGAGAAAAGCAAGTATCACATAAGGTAGTTAAACTTGAACTGAGCATGTAATCATGTGTAAAGGGAGTTGGTGGATAAAATTAAAAATTAACAAGTAGTGATAAGAGGTGGATTTTTAAAAATGTGTCAGCTCTTAGTGTAAAAAAACACCTGGGAATGCAAAAGCCTATCAGTCCCACCTTCGCTGTTATCTGTATGTATTTCTTGTCTGGGTGTGCCAGCTTTGTCTGGCAGTGTTTGCTGTATTGATAGCAACTGTCCTCTGACTGAGACAGGATCTTTACTCTGGTGATTTGCAGCTTTCAGTAGGGGCTGACATGCTTCACTGTGGCACACAAGCAAGTGTGGACTATTGGTGATCAAACTCAAAGTGAGCTTGACTGGATTTCTGTGCTGTATAATATCTGCCTTGAGATCTGCTTAGGTAGATTGTATCTGCCAGAATTGTTAGCAATGGTATTTGAACTGTTTTTGCAATAAAAATGTTTGATCTTATGAAAGACATCTTGGAATTTACAAAAACAAAATTATTTTGAACCTCTTTCCTGGTTTAGAAACTAGACGCTGGCCTTACTGAGAGCATGATAGTGTTTGATGCCTGGAGAGGTGATCTCAGTGGCACACTGTGGAGTGTTACAAACACGGATTATGTTTCTTACAGAATTTTCCTTCTGAAATTACACCTCTGGCTATATGGGTGTTCCTGGGGCTGCTATCCCCCATTGTGGCTACAGTCAGAGCCCAAGCCACACCTGCGTGGACACATTCCTCTGAATTAAGACTCTAAAAACAGAGCTGTACCAAAACAAATCAGCCTTATAGGTTGGATGCTGGCTTGAAAGTGGGAATAGGGGATCATTTCCTTGTTTTGCCACTGATTTCATGACTGCTGGCCACTCAGTGCCTCCGTGGTGCATCTGTGAAAAGGATGTGTTGGCACTCACCTCTTATACCAGGAACTGGGAGCTAAATGTGTCACAGGTAGTGAGCTGTCCAGGTAACATATGGACGGGGGCAGTGCGAGTTCCTCAGCTGGATGAGTCAGCTGCACTCCCTCAACTGTGAGAGTTTTTAATTGTGGTCTTGTCTGCTCTGTTTAGCTGCTCCCAAAGTGAGAAAACCTGCCGAGCTGGGCAGGATCTTCCTGAAAGTTTACCTTGGGTGTCATGACAAATGGACAGGAGGCAGGGATCCTGCTCACAGGTAGAGAAATGGTGACTGTTTTCCCTTCTGATCTTCCTTAGAGAAGGAGGGCAAAGCAGGCAGAGGTGTTGCAGCTGGTATCACAAATGCTTACTCATTTTTATTGTTATTGTATGAATGCAATAAAAAAATGAAGTACATTATGTCAGCAAAAACCAGCAGTATGCCATGATGATGGATATACCCGTCCTTAACATTAGCCTTTGCACAGATAGGCACTGTCATTTCTCAAGAAACTTGGGTTTAGACCTGTATTAATCTGTTCATTTACTTGCTACTGTAAAGGAAGGAAGCAAGCAAGGCACAAAGGAACTGCCACCTGAAAGAGACAAGCAGTGACTGGACAGTCAGTGAAAGACTGAGGAAAGCACTTTTGGCTGTAGCTTGGGCGAAATCTCAAGCATTAGGCTTCTAAATACCTGTTTTGGCACCTATATTAATTGCCTGCTGGTGGAGGTGCTCAACATCTGCCACACCAGTGGGAGCCCTTGGACCTGTCATCTTTGGCCAGGGACAGACAGTGTAATTTCAGCATGTGATGCACAAGCTTCGCAGTTCCTCTGTTTCTGTGAGGCAACAGATCAGTTTCCAGAACACACTTTTCCAGCTGAGAATACCTGACTTTGGAGTAAGTGCAGTTGGTAGCAGCAGTGCTTGACACACAAAAATTTCTGTATAGAAGGGAATGGAACATTCTCTGGGTGTTCAGCTCTTTCACCAATCACCAGAAATACATACTGGCTGTCCTGCATGGTCAGCACTGGTGCTGATGGCTGGTGAAATTTGTGCTACTGGTTTGGAGCGCTGAAACCACAAGAGTTTTGGCATTGCCCATAAGAGGAACCACATCTCTCGATGTGTCAAATTACACTCAGCTATTGCCACTTAGGGATGACCTGAGGAAAGTGGCATTGCAGCTGCGTTCCCTGTGGGCCTAATCTGAGACCCGTTGTACCAACCAGGAGTCTTTCCATGGTGGGGAACAGATAATTATTGAGAGAGCTGTGTCCGTGGATAGCCTTCAGCTCTGCAACAAATTACCCCGACTCCAAGGCAGCCCAGTTGTTGTGGTGTTAGAGTGTGCTGGAAGGCATCTCCAGTCAATTAAGCTCCAGACAGAGCTTTGTAAATGCTGCCAGGCTCTCACCGCGGGGATGCTTTCCTCAATCATGGGTTTGTTAAAGCCGGTAGTTCAACGCTTTCTCAAGCTTCACTTTTTAGTGCATGGCAAGAAGTATCTGCAGCTGGATTAGCTGTCTTTTAAAGTGGTGTCTGCCACCACTGAAGTTATTGACTGTTGCCTCTTTAAGGTCCGATCTCTCCAGCTGAAAAATTGAAAAAATACTACCAGTAAAAGCTGTTTCACAGGGGAGTCTTGAATTGAAAGTGGTTTTTCAAAGGCATTTTGGGAAGCAAGCACTCTTTCTCTCTGACTTCTAGTGGTAATATTTAGGCATCCATGCCCTGAGGTGATCCAGCATATCTGACCCTTGGTTCTTGTGAAGGGCCGAGTGCGTCAGATTCGGCATAGCAGCAGGACAGGTGGGTGTCCAGTGTTGGGCACTGGTATTAGTGGAAATAAAGAACAGGCAGTTGCTGCAGTTATTGTCACTTGTCTGTTGCTTTTCTAGGTGTGCCCTACTTTACTGTGGAACCTGAGGATGTGTCCGTGTCCCCTAATGCCCCATTTCATATGGCCTGTGCTGCTGTTGGTCCCCCTGAACCTGTGACAATTGTCTGGTGGATGGGAGACTCTAGAGTGGGGCTTCCAGACGTTTCCCCCTCCATCTTAAACGTGTCAGGTAAGGCTGCTGCCACTGCAGGGGATCACTTGGAGTATCAGAAGAGGGGAAGAACTCTCTTCTGATCATGCCTTGAACACTGAGTAGCCACGTAGTGTGGGAATGGCCTTTCACTTTGTATTAAGGGTTGAGTGGTCATGATCACATACAAAGATTATCTCGAGGGGTGATGATTGCTCAGTGTGTTTTCTGCTGGCTTGAGGCACAAGAATTTGGGTGTGGCTAGCACTCCTGTTAAAGATGCTACTGAACAGGTGATGCATTGGGTGCCTCTTGCTCCACCTCCTGGAGGGTGTTCATGGTTATATTAAATGACTTGGTGCCATTTCTGTTGGCACTTTCCAAGCATTGACATGTAACAGATGCCATCCCCTCCATCTGTGCACAGCCCTGTCACGCACTGCTTTCCCCTCTCTTACCTACCCCCATCTCTGTTCTTGCAGGCTTGATGGAAGCTCTTACCATTAAAATCTGACTACCTCATTGTATCAGTGCTGAAATGGGCTGGTTAATACCCTTCAAGACCAAGATTTGCCCCAGAGCAGAGCCTTTCTCAGGAGGGTCAGCAGTAAAACTCAGGAGCCAGCAGGTGTTAGGGCCTGTCTTCAGACCACTTTCAGGGAAGGGCGATGTATCTCCACCAGGAACTGACTGCAGCTACTCTTGTTAGCTCTTAAAAGTACCTTTATTCTAGTTAGTTGTCAGACAGCCTTGTGTTACACATTCTCTTTGCTGCTGTTCTATTATTCTCAGCAGCCCTGACCCGAAGTTGAGCTAGTTACTTAGAAAAGGTTTTACAACTGAAAGTCATCTCTGGGGCCTCCTTATCAGTGTTAATACAGTTACACCCAGGTGAGTTTTTGTATGTCTTTGGCCATCCTTTGAACTATCCAGTCCTATTCAGGCTTCCCTTAGAACCTTATTTATACACAAATCAAAACCTAATTTGTGATTTGCAATGGTTTTAATCATCTGCTCCCTCTCTTACGTAGCAACTGTTCCAAGTTGGAAATGAAAACTGCTCCCTTATGATATAATCTGCCTGTTGAAATGGAAACTGAAAAGATGAATAGTCAAGAAGGGAAAGACAATAAAAACATAAGTCACCCTTCCTCCACTAAACTCATCCCATGGTGCCTCACAAAACTTCTGTCTTTGTGGGGCAGTGGCTTGGAGGCCTGAAGAAGGACATCTGCTCCTAGTGATTCTCCAAATGAATTGCTGGTTTGCATATTGTCATCAGCACCTTTATTTGCATTCAGTGTTCTTTGGGATGTTCTTTAGGCACATCCTCTGTCATTGCACTTTGGGGTGTCTCTTGGGCATATCCTGTCTTTGCAACTGAAAAAAGGTAGCAGGACACAACCTGCGTGGTTGGATTACCAAAGCATGTTAAAAAAGACATTTGGTAAGAAAACAAGCATTGCTAACTGCTGAAAGTATCATGCTCTGAAGAAAATAGGAACAAAATACTTGGTTGAAAAGCAAGCATTTAGAAGGTTCAGCAATGTTGTATTTGGAAAGCAGTGCTGGCATGGCGCTAGGGAACATGCAGTTCCAGGTTTGTGGTGTGTTTTGTGTTTTCCTCAGGGCAGGGCTGTGTTAGGTTCTGTCTTGGGGCAGGCCTACCACATCAGGTGCTGCTCTGCCATGCTTCCTGGCCTTCAGCCTGCTGGCAGCATCTTCCTCTGATTCACAGGGACCAGAATAGCACTACCTCCTCTCTTCCATTACACCTTCTTTGCAATGCTGTTAATCTCAGGCTTGGGAGATGAGTCAAAGGTCAAAGACACTGTGTAAGCTGCTGTGTGCAGCTCTGAAATGTTTTTCCTTCCTAAATTGTGTGCCAACAGTGCACCAATCTTTAACTTTTCTCAGACAGAGCCTCTTAAGGCAACTGAGGGCCAAGTCAAGTGGCAATAGTTGTTGGACACAGTTTTCCATGCAGTCTTCCAATCTCTCTCAATTCTGATTAATTTACTATACCTATATGCATTTTGGAGCTGCCAGACATCAGTATGATGCCATGTTCAGGCCCTGTGGGATGGATGCATGCATGCATGCATGCATGCTCACAGAAGACGGGGAACCTTATTCTTATTTGTATTGCCCCTGAAAAGTGTTTCAGTGCTGATGCACTAGCATTTAACTTCCACTTTCTTTACATGTCTTCAAAAGTCTGATGCAAGGTGAGGGGCAGGTGGGCGTTGACTTGAAATAGGCAGCATCTGGTAGGAAGTTTGCCTGGGCTTATAGCCTAGTTAGAAGATGAATGTTGCTGAGGTGTAGGCTGAGGCCCAAAGCATTGGGCTTTGTATAAGCTCACAGATTAGCACAATCCTTGCTCCAAAGATGCTCACCAGAATGTGAGAAGCAGACTGTACTGCCTGAGTACTATGAGCTGTCGTCCTGACAGATTCTTCCTTCTTTTTCAGTGCTTTCTGACACTTCCATGGAAGCTTTTTTACATTGCCACACTCCCTCCATTAAAAATGTGTTTAGCACATTATTTACACTGAAATCCACATGCCTCTGAGTGGCACCCAGCTCACCCCTCCAACTGCCTGTACAGCTTGAGCTGGATGTCACAAATAATTGAAATTCTACTGAAGGTTGAAGCTGGATTATATAGCTGTTTGTGTTTCCTTACCTTTTCTTGGCTGATTTCCAGGTATTAATCAAAGCACAGTTTTCTCCTGCGAAGCTCACAACGTAAAGGGACTGTCTTCATCTCGGAGTGCCACTGTTCAAATTAAAGGTGAGAGACTGGGTGCAAGAGACTGGGCAAGGGCCTTGGGTTTGCTGTCTGGGGAGGGAAGGCAGGGCTGCTTAATGCAAGGAGTTGCTTCAAAGCTGCCAGCAGTGGTTGGAACTCTGAGCAGTTGAAACAATGCTTTGTGTTCTAACAGCAATTCCCACTTCCTATGCAGGGCTGTATCTCAGGCTTTTGAAAATAATCCATATCTGATTCAACAGTGGAAATGTGATGTCAAATGACAGTTTTTCCTTGAGAAGGAGAGAGCTGGGGCTATTAAACTGTTTGTGAGAGATGAAGCTGATATAAATCTGTAGCAGGGAAGGTTTTCCCTCTTAGGGATAGGTGGCTCGTGTTAGAGCTAGAGGCCATTACTTCTGCTTGCTTTTATTAGCATCACATTGGATGCTGAAAAACGTCAATGAAGGTGATCAACAGTGGCAGTAAGATCTGCTCATCCACACTGGTTTTATGGATTTTTTTTTTTTTTATTCTTTGCTCTTTAAAAACTCATTGAAAAAAATCCTAGCCTGTGCATGACCACTTGCCATTTGGGAGTCTCCAGGCTGATGTGACATTTCCTCTGTTCCTCCAGGTGACTGAAATGGGGATAATCAGAGTAATCAGCTCTTCCCTTCCTCTTCATGTTGAGATGCTTCTGCATTAGAATTTTTAGTCATGCTTTAATGCACTTTTAATTATATGACCATCAGTTCCAGGAGAGGCATGGCACAAAAATCATTTGTTCCAAGTGGTAGCTTATTGCTCAGCACAAATACAAGCAATCCTTTATGTCTGTATCAGTATCAGAACTCACAGTTGAAGTAGCTAATGTTCATTAAGGGACAGATCAAAATCCAGCTGTAATCTACTGCTCTTGGAGTGTGTTTTTGTTCAGGACATTGTGGTTACTGCTATGCCAAGAATGCAGTATGTTGGACTAGTAAGATTTATAACTTAATTTAAAACCATTGGGAGTTGTTGCCTTAAAGGCTTGTCTACACCGGGGAGTTAGTTATTGTGGAATATATCTTCTATGGGTATTTTTATCCTGGGATGGAATTTAGCTCACAAAGCTATTGCACTTTAAAAAAATCTCATCAAGCCATAATTAGAAAAAAGCATTTAGCATAAGCAAGCTTTATTACTTTTTAAATGTTAATACAGATTATTACTATTTTTTTAAATATTAATAAGATGAAGGGGTAAAGACCTCAGAAGTCTCTCATTTCCCAGCAATTATATTTAGCTGAAAAGTGCTCCACGGGGGTCAATCATCAGCTAATGGATCCACACAGCCTGTTTAGGAGGGTCTTATTGCCATTGCACACTTGTGTCATGCACACACATTCTCGAGGTGAGAAACAGCAAGCTTAAGTGACTCAACAACTGTTGCACCAGTGTGTGGCATGTCCTAGAGACAAAAGTCAGGTTTTGAATAGCAAGTCTAGTGCTGGTGTCATGAAAGTTATATCTCTAAAACCTCAAAGATATGTCTATAAAAGTAGTTATAAATCTGCCTAAATGATGAGGCTTTTCTTAATAGAAAAACTTCGAAGATCTAGTACAGCCCTGTTAAAATTAAAGCAAAGCTCCTAATCAGCAGAAATAGGGCAGGCCCAAATAATGTTTATTTAGTTCTTGATCCTGTGAACATGCAGAATTCAGTTAAATTACTCCTGGGAGTAGTTGTCTGCACATGCATGTTCAGGGCCTTCCTCTCTTACACAAACCCATCTGCTAATGAGGACTCTAAAATCTTTCTACAGTTTTTTAAACAATTAGCTTCTTCTGTGTTTCCAGAGGCAAATATTTTTGCTAGGACATTGACAAACTGTTAACATTTCTTCCTATTTGCTCCTGTTGTTGTTCATTATCTATTCTCTGTAGTGCCCACAATGTGCTGGGTGTACTCCAAGCAGAAAATTACTGTTATTGTAGCCCACAGTCCCCAGCCGTGTACAAAGCCCCATTGTTCAGCCACTCTCCAAGCACAGAGGAAGTTAACTCTCATTATGTTAACACTCAAGGTCCTGTTCTCAGGCGGGCTTTGCTCTCCTTTATGTGTGCAGCTAATACTTTTAGGGTTGTATCCCGTGTTTCAGAGCACAACAGGAAACAGCCGCCCACAGTTTTTTCCCAAGAGATGATGGGGGAATGCTTCTGGCCCTTCTACAGTTTGCAGAGTTAGGGGAAGGTGCTAGCAAGCCAGCCCTCCTCAGCTGCTGTCTCCTTTACACAGGGGTTGTGTTAGTTGATTTTTTATTCTCACTGGTGGCACAGCACATGCCTCCTTTGGGCCTGTGATCCAGTGTTGAAAATTACGTATTGCTAAGCCCAGAAGTTACAAGTGTGTCTGCAAAAGCTTGAGTTATGGGCAATATTTCAACAATTCCCAAGTAAGAAGTAAAAGCAAGCTTTTTTTCCCCTCAAAGAGTTTACAGACCTGAACATTGACATCAAAAGAGAATGAAATGAAGGTGCAGGAAAGTCTAAGGTAACTCGCAAAGAACTTCTTGCCCAGCTTCCATCCCAGACCCTTGCTCTGCTGCCCCACCTCCCACCACACACCCTGTTCTCACCGAGGTGGCAGGCCCCTGCCCTGGTAACTGGTTAACCAGACAACAAAGGATTTATAGGGTTAATCTGTGCCACCATCTATTCCCTGCCCATTCTCTCCTCTAGGCCCTCTGTAGAGTCCTGGGAGGGGCCTTTGTGCTCTGCATTTCTCCTGCAAGATGACCCTGTGGAGATGCTGAAGGCAGCAGTATTGTGGTTGTCCTTGGTGCAGTGAAAAAGGTGCTCTCTGGCAGAGTAGAAGATGTAGCTGGAGAAATCCTGGCTTGCAATTAGTTTTCCACTGCTGCCTTCTGATGGACACAACTCAGGAGAGGTGGAAAATTTGATCTGCAGGCAGAGACTTGTCCTGAGGATGGGTTTTTGAAAGAGGACTCCTGAGGTACAATTTGTTGAGGTGCTACAGGAAAAGTATTACAGCATCAGATAGAATTTTTTTAAATGAGAAAAAGGTCAGGGGAGAGGTTAGTATTCATGAAGCTGCTAATTGTGTGAGGAGTGAGGTGCCTGAATGAAAACTCAGAGGTGAAAAAGAGATGGTGAGTGGAAGAATAGGAAGTAACTATGTGGAGTTGCAGTGAGAGGAAAGGAGAGGTCAAAGGGAAGCATCAAGGATCCTAAAAGGCAGCCAAGCACTTGGGTGCTGTGCTGTGGTGGTAGGAAGCACAAGCATCTGATTAACTGTCCAGTCTGAGAATCCTGATTTTGTTCCTGGCCTTGCCCTTGGTTTGTAGAGTGGTGTCGGCCATGGGATAGGCACTCCCCTTGGCTTGAATTTCCCCTCTGTAAAATAGAGTTTATTCATCCTAAGCCTGAGGAGGCAGTTTTTAGTCTCGGCTCTGTCCCAAGGTGTTTCAGCAGGAGTTTGCAATGGAGGCAGCACAAAGAGGGTCTACTGCAAATCCAGCTCCAGGGTATTCAGGTCACTACAGCAAACACTCTCCACCTGGTGCTGGCAGAGCTGGTGTCAGAGGCTGGTCTGAGCACCCGAGGTGCAATTTTAAAGCCCTAATTTGGTTCACAATGTAGGTCCACAGGCAACTGTGTGAGCAGGGCTGAGTCATGCACTGCAGTGGAGAGGGCAGGGAAGAGGGCTGAGTAGTGAAGGTGGAAACATCACACACTGGCATTGCTGTCAAAGAGATCAACTGCTGCCTGTGTGCATCAAGCAAATGTGCTGGACAATGATAGAATGGCTGACAATAGCTTGTTCAACATTAAAATAATAGTTTCATTGACAACAGTCAGGGATGCTCTCTAAAGATGTGATATTGTACCACATTTCTGTTAGTGATTTCATTGCATAATTTTTAGCCTCAAGCCTCTGCCATTTCCATGTGAATACCTGTTCAGTTCTGTGTACACTGAAAGGTCTCTTTGTTTCCTTTCTAGCCATGCCTCTCCCGCCTCTCAATGTAACTGTAAGCCAAGTCACCAGCAGCAATGCCAGCGTGGTCTGGGTGCCAGGATTTGATGGCCGTGCACCCCTCCATTCCTGTACTCTTCAGGTATGGCCTCTCTGGGTTGTGCCCTGCCCTGCATGAGTAACAGGAATCTCCTGAGCCACAGCATTTCCTGGGACATCTTTTGCTCTCTCAGCTTATTAGCAGAGTTTCAGTTCTTGTTTCACAGTCTTAAAACATGAAAGCTTAACAGGAGGCAACTTGAGGTATATATAGGTGCCAAAGAGCAAGTCATGAACTTCATGCTCAAAAGTTAAGCATTAAAGACTGGCCCCATTCTCCTTGCCAGCAGGCTATCACATCAATTCCTTTGTGGCAGCTGTTCCATACAGGTTATTGCACTGCAGCACTCATGAAGCACACAGCACCCTGTGGGAAGTGCCCTTGAGCAGCTGTAGCTGCAGGGTGCTCACCCTTCCTGCATGGAGCAGTGGCCCATGGTAGCTTGTTCCAGTGCAGGTGCTCTGAGTCCCATGCCAACTCAGGCCTGTGCTGCATGATGCCAGGGGAGGTTCAAGAATTCAGACATACCAATGAGTCCAAGGAATGAAGAGCTTCAAGTATGGGATGTGGTACAGGAAAGGTAGGAATGATGGAGGCAGGAGACAGATTGGACTTTCTGATACAAGATCAGGCCTATTTGCATGTTTCAGAGTAATTTTAAGCCCTGTCTGTAAATCTTGAAAGGTTTTCCATTGTCTAAGACTAGTTCTGCCCAGATAATCAAGCTTGGTAATGTCCTGTAGCTCTGCCAGGAGCAGAGTACTCCACATCTCTGAAAAATTGGTCTGCTTCTTGAAGTTCTTGAGAACAATGTTATGTGTCTGACTTCAGACAGAGTTAGTTTCTATCATTGCATGCTTAGCTGTAGAATCAGATCAAAGAACAGGTAACCAAGTGTCAGAATAAATGGTGATACCCAAAGCAGGCTGTGCAAACACAGCTAGGCACATTCCCCATGGATTTACTTGCCAGGCCTCTATGCTTTCCTTACCTGATTACAGCAGCATTGTGAGCTGGAGTGGAATTTCTGCCGGGTGTTGCCAACTATGCAGAGGAGGATTATAAACTCAAGATATGCTGGAATCAGTCTAGCTAATTTACTTGCAGTCCTCTTTTTATTTGGGGAGGAAACCCAGAGATTTCATGCTCTGATGTTTATTATATTTCATAAGTAAGAGAGATTATCCTCTACTTTGAACTCACTGGCAGAAAGAGCTCCTGAATGCAGCTGGCCCTGGTCTCTGGGTTTTGTTGCTGCCTCTGTTCTTGTTCACAGTTGAAAATGCTTTTCTTCCTCTGTTTTACAATGCCAGTTATCTCCATCTGGAACAGCCTATTCTCTCTGGCTTGCATGCTGCAATGCTAATCATTCTGGGATTTAAGTTCTCCCTCACTTTTGGCAGGGGCAGGGGTGGGGGATGGTACATGTGGAAAAGAGGCTGAATCAGAACAGCCCAGTTTCTGTCCACTCAGCAGTCTCTCACCCCTTTTCTAAGCCTTTTCTGTTCTATTTGGGGAGGACAGAGTTCCTGCGTTTGAGTCTGGGAGCAGGGTAACTTGGCAATGACCCTGCGCTGTCAGAAAACCGTGCTTCCTCTGACTCCCACATTGAGAGAGGCTGTGTGAGACATTGACCTACATTTCCATGTGAAAATGCACATGTTCCTGGCTCCTCATGATTGCACTTCTGCTGGGAGTCTCCCAGAAAGAGAAGGGGGATTGGAAGTTTGCTGTGTTTTCATGGCGCTCGGCGTTGCCGTGGGTGCCCCAGAAGCACCATGTTCAGACAGGCAGATTGCTTCTGGGGACAGAGCAGGGAATGGCAGCACTTTCTGACTGTTAACACAGCCAAGTTCCAGGGTGTGAAAGGGGCAGATGCAAGAGCACCAGCTCTTGAGAGTGTTGAACAGAAACACATCATCCAGCAGACAGGGTTTTACACAAAAGTCATCTTGTTGTTTCCCTGCTTTGGATGATACTGATAATGACAACAATGTGCTTTTCTATTCAGGAAACTTAAGGTTCTTCCTTTTTGCCAGCCAAATAAATCAGTGTGCCAAAAGTATATGTGAGAGTGAGCAGAAGGGCAGTGAGAAAGGGAGAAAAGCTGCCATATAAAGTATATAAAGTGCGTATGACTGTTCGCTTTTGTCAGTACATCTTGCTTTTACTCTCAGCTTTGCTATCTCATACACACTTGAGAAGAAAGTCTGAGCCTGGAGCTATGCAGTGATTTCTGCTGTTGTCAGTACAAAAGTAGGAACATGGAACCTGTCTGTGGATTAAAAGTGCACAGTGATATCTGATTTAAATTAACATTCATGCTACTTTAAAGCTCAGATTGGGAAAAAAAAAAAGGAAAAAGAAGGGTTGCAGGAGTGGTAAGAAGTTTCTTTTCAGTTTAATTTGAAACAGGTTAGTTGATCCAAGCCACCTATGTCTATCATGTCTCTCATCCACTACAAAATTGAAAATATACAGACTTCACAAAAACAGAATTTGGCAAAAGGTGACAGTAGGCAACAGGCAAGTTGCTCTACTGGTTTTCATTGCCCAAATTTAAACAAGCCTCAGAAGCCTGATGCTAGTACTCAAAGTGACAAGCGCGTTTAGTTTTCTTTAAAGGAATAATAAACTGTAGAAATTGTAACAGAGGGAAGGAAATGTTTTAAAATATGGATCTAAATTTTCATCGGGTGGAAAGTTTTTGAATTGCCTGAGTGATGTCACTGCATGGTTCTTAGTTTGACAACTCCCTTTTCAGAATTTTAAGCATCGCTGCTACTATATCTATTCTTACACGTTCCTAAACTGACAATTAAATGGATTCTTACCCATATGGACCTGTTAGTCATATTGCTTATGGTAACAGTCATCTCTATTTGGCTCTTGGCACAGGTAGCTGAGTCACCAGGTGGCCAGGAGGTCTCCACTGAAGTCACCCCAGTGCCACCCTTTGCCTACGGCGTGCAAGGCCTGAAGCATTCCACCAACTACAGCGTCCGTGTGCAGTGCAGCAATGAGATGGGCAGCTCCCCTTTCACTGACAGGGTGTATTTCCAGACCCTGGAGCTTGGTAAGAAATGTCAGACAAGAACAGGACTGCAGTTCTGAACCTGAAAAAGAGACTGATAAATGTCATTAATTCCTTGCTCATTCTGAAATATGGAAAATGTTGTGCTGTTAGATTGCTCGTCCACTCTAAGGGTCTCCTAGAACAAAATAATGATATACAGTTAAATGTGGTTAACAGCAGTGATGCATAATACAGGACTTGACACAGCCATGGAGCTTCTGCATGCTGGTCCATTAGCTCTGTGAGATTCTTGGGATCTTGAGAGAAATTACAGGTACTGACCTGTTTTCTCCACTTGAAGGCACAGAGTGCTGGTGGCCTGCAGAAGTTGTTCTCTCCCCTCACATCCTCTCTTTTCCAGACGATCTCAGCAAAAAGGGTGAAATTGCCATTTTCGGTGTGGATAGTGCCTTAATTTCCTGCACACAGTGACTGCGTTCTCTCCTCTGCTTTCAGCTCCAAGCAGCACCCCTCAAAATATCCATGTTATTCAAAGAGATCCGGGTCTAATTTTGGAGTGGGAAGGTGTGGCTCCAGATGTGCTAAAAGAGAATGTCCTGGGATACAGACTGGAATGGATTCAGGATAATGTAACGCAGGTAACATATTGAGAAGGTACTGAGCTATTGAACACAGAGTTGCAGAAGGTTCATATTAAATTTTCTGGGCATTTAGGGTCCTTCATCCATACCAGGGGATTAGATTGCTGGCATTGCTTTTGTGTAAATGGGTCTATTCTGATTTTAGGGAATGCTTTAGTATTTGACTTCAAGATTTAGGACCATTTCCTCCTTCCTGGCATATTCAGAATTCCTTCACTTGAATGTTTATCTGCAGACAGACTAGTTCTCTGCCATTCCTTGTACAAGGACAGCATAGAGAGAATCCACTTTGCCTCTCTCTGCCTCTCTCTAGGGCTGTCCAGCTCAGACAGTGCAGGATCTGGGCTTCCTCTCTCCTGTGACTGGGCCTTGGCTTTCCAAATCCTAGCAGCAAAGGGATACTTCACAAGTGAATGAGTTATGCTGTAAATCACAGAAAGAAGGTTGTGGATTCTTTAGCTTCATTTACAACACTTAGGGAGTTGAAAGGACCCTGGCAGGATAGAAGGCCTTTCATTTGTTCTTTGGCATTGACCTTTCCCAGGTATCTATAAGCCTTTGAAGCTCACAGCATTTCTTATGGTTTCTAGCTTCCTAATAGGTATTTACCCAGTGCTTATTAATGAAGAGCAAGCCTATAATAATAGACAGCTAGAGGGAAAAGAGACTTATTTCCTATTTTGTATGACCCATTTCACACTAGGTCAGCGTTGTTGACTTTGAGTGATGGTATTTTCAGTTCTCATTGAATTTACACAGTGTCAATGGTGGCAGCCAAATGTTCATGGGTTTACTGCAAAAAGTGTGTATGAAGATCCACAGAACTACTGAAAATATGTTAGCCTTGCCATCCTAAGTGAAAATTGGTGCTGGAATTCAAAAGCCATTTAGGATTTGGTCTGCAAATTAAAACAGACAGGCAGACTCCTCCCTTGGATTAAAACTGCCAGATGCTTTACAGTAAACCACAAGAAGGAGGTATATCTTTTAATAGCAGAAAAACCCCATATTTCTATAGCAACGTACATGGGAGGACCTCAAAGGAAGAAATCATTAAGCTTCTTATCTGCCTCATGCCTTGGGAAACTATTAGCAATTTTTGGTAAGAGAAACCCTGGACAACAACCCAAATCCCAGGCAAAACTGAGATAAGGGCCTAGGAGTCACAATTCCCAACCCTTGTTATAGCACCAGTGAAGTACATGGTACTATTTTGGTTTAGTTTTAAAGGTGAAGTTTTACGCTAGATTCCTATTAAGACACCTCACTGTTTGTTGTCATTTGTACCCAGGGGGAGATGATCGTGCAGGATACAAAAGCCAATCTCACTATGTGGGATCCTCTCAAAGACCTGATTATCAGGGTGTGTGTGCTGAACTCTGCTGGGTGTGGGCCCTGGAGTGACCTCTTCCTGCTTGAAGCCCAAGAGGTCATGGGTGAGTGTCCATTATTGTCACTTTGGGGAAAAAGAAGTACTGGGACTGCTGTTTTTTCTCACTCTCTTTCTACAGTGCTTACAACTTACTGAGACACATGGATTTATATAACAGTACACTTCATCAAGGAGACTGGTAATTCAGTAATCTTTAAAGAGCTGTATAAACAAAACAGCTTCTGGCCTCTATTGTGTCTTCTTTATCAGGGTTTTACTGTGCTTAGAGCAGAGCAGAAGGGCAGACACAACAGAAAATATGCAAATGAAGGTTTACACAGATTTACACGAGTAAATGTGACAGAAAACTCCTCTAACATAGGTTCTTTTCTTTGATTTAATTTTATGCCATTCCTGACTAGTTTTAGTAAAGCCTGATTTAAACCATGGCCACGTGGGGGTTCATAATGGTTTTACTGAATATATTTATATTAAACCAGTTTAGCTGTCTCCGTGGAAAAGCTGAGCTACTGGTAGAAGAGAAAGACGATAGTACAGACGCTGTACCATGCAATCTGAACCACATGGAAGGGTTTGTTGGGAGGAAAGAACGTGTAGAGTGCACTCCTGGTGCTGAAGGGCAGTTAGGCTCACCTGGCGTGGTTTGCTTGCTGCTTGTGTTTCACAGTGAATGGGAGATCAGAGTCAGGCAATGAAGCAGGGCAGGATGTTACATAGGGACATGGGTAGAAGGGAGAGAATGCTCTTGCTTGTGAACGAAACTTTAAGAGAAGAGGAATACATTGCAAATAAAGATACGGATTGGTGATACGACGTCAGTCAAAAATCCACAGTCTCCTGAGGTTTTGTTTCCAAGTGCCTGTGGCAGGACCAGATAGCAATCTCTAATTTCTGATGCTGACCCACTTGCTGCTGCTTTCCTCCCACTCCACATGGCTTTGAGGAATCACATGCACATTGAGCTCTCCTGACCCTCTGCACTTAAGGATGGCAGGGGGACTCTAGAGGGGAGTTCCCAGGCAAGCAGGAGGTGGGGGATATGGGTAGGGTAACCAGTAGAGAACTGTATCCTTACTTGCAGTAGTGCATTTTATGCTGGTTTTAGCATTCACGTTGCTCAGGTCCTTTGGCTGCCTGGTCCCTGTGACAAAGTCAGCACTGAAGGTTAAGTGTGAGCACACAATCACTGTGGGATCAAAGCCCTCAAATTATTTAAAGCAGAATGAAGGGGTGTGGAGGTTCAGAGCTGAATCTGCTGAGGTTGGTCATTGGCTCCATCGATTTTTTCCTCCTGGTTATTAATCGTGTATTTTTTGTGGCACCCAAATACAGATAAAAATACCTGAAAGAACTAGGAGATCCCTTTGGAAAACGTCCATCACTGGCAAGAGGCTCCAGGTTATGTTTAGGGTTTGCATTTTACAGGGAGCTGGAATGGGATAATCCTGAAAGCACTATATGTTGTTTGATTGTTTTTATTTACAAACCACTTCAAAAAAAGTAGCATAGGAGTGGTGCTTGTTTTTGCTAAATGCTGTCTGGAAGCACATATATTTCTTCACAGGCATAACAGGCTGGAAGTAAAAGTTTGCCGTGGAAACACTGACAGGCCTTAAAGAGCAGAGCTGCAGAAAGACTGCAGTTTTGCTTCAGGCCTGGTAGAAAATACAAGTTGCTTCCTTTCCTAAAATAGCAAACTGGCACTGGTTGCTTTCTGTGAGAAATGCCAGGGGTGGTTTCTGACCAGCTCCCAGTGCGCCAATAAGGATGACTAAGCTCATATAAACTTTAAGTCGAATTTGTCATCACAGCAAAGCTAGTGGGAGCTCCACCCTGCTTATGCAGAGATCTTGTGTGCTATTAACAAAGATTGTTTTAATATTTGCAGAAACTTTCTCAACAGAAACCTTTTTTTTTTTTCAATTGTAGAGCGAGGAACAGAATGGTTTAATAGCTTTTTCCTATCTGTGATCTTCTTGATTGTAGGCAGAAGACTCTTGGATTATGTTCTTTGCACACCTTTGAGATATAAACTTTCTGTGAAATAAAAGGGCTCATCATCAAAGGGCTCCTAAATACTTTTTTTAAACTCTTCTGTTAATACTTCTAATAATACAGTCTTCTCTCTGCCTTGTGCAGTCTTAAGGCATATACTGGTTGAAAAAGGGAGAGGGATGGAGATGGGAGAGAGACATAGTTGAGAGAGGAGAGGCAACTTGTGGGCTGCAGGCTCCTCTCAAGCTCAGTGACAGGAATGGGAAGCAATGATGTGTGGGGCAGAGGAGGAGAAGCAGTGAATTTCAGCATTCATTTCTATTTCTGACACATTTGCTGTAAAATGTGGGAGGGGCTCCTGATTCCCAGCAGTTTAGAAACAGGGAGAAGAATTTAATTTAATTTTGTTTTCATCCATACTCCTTTTGGAGGGGCTCCCAGGAAGTTGCCCTAAATCCCTGCTCTCTCACCAGACCAGTCAACGGACAGAGACTAGAAAAATAAGCCGAGAGAGGTTTATCTCAGCACAGGGGGAGGGAAACCTTATTGTTAACTATCAGAGAGGCCCTTCTACATCAGTGTTGTCAGTTGTTTCTGCCCTGATTGTTTGGCAGAAACAGCCCAAGTGATTGGCTTGGGAATTGTGGAGAGGGTTGGAATTACCTTTATTGTATTTGAGAAATACAGCTTCTGTTTCTGATCTCTTCCTCCTCATAAACAGCCTTGAAGGCTGGGTTGAAAGTTGCAGCAAGAGGGAGTATCATGAGACCCAGAGCCTGTAAAGCCTTCTGGGTGGTAAAAGAAGAGGTGAGTCACTGAAAGAGATAAGATGGTGGAAAATAAATACTAAGGATCTAATAATTTGCTTCAAGTGGAGAAGTACTAGTTTGCTTCCTCATTGGTCCACAATTCTATTCCCTGAAGCTCTGCCTGTTTATTAGACTAATACTACTTCTTTAAAAACTTGGATGATAAGGCTTATCAATGTAGCTGGTAATCAAGCCTCAGAAACCTCTTGCCTGCCAGGACTCTGCCAGTAAGGATCTTCTGACTCCTTTTCATGTGCATCTGTGCAGAGATTCATCCAAATTCCAGCCCATTAACCTAACATCTCTTTTAAGGATAGGTTTACTTCTACTGTCATGACTTATAACAGGGGGACTTACATCATCAAAGATGATTCTTCCTTACCTTCTGGTAAAGGGCAGTCAGCTGCTGAGAGCGAGCAAGTGAGCATGAAGATGAAGGAGGTGCTCAGGGACTTTTTCTTGTTCACTCTTAAACAATTTGGAGATATGAGGGCTATCCTAGATTTTAATAAACCCTTTCAAATTCACATTTAATCTTAAGTAATTGTATTTGGAGAAGAAATCTCTCAGGGAATTGGTTTAATTTTTTTTTTGCCAAGCATACATAATATTCTTTTTATTCATAGCTTCCGTGCCTGGCACCTTGCTCAGCTTGGCAGCATCTCCATTTCTTCTGTAGACAGCTTGTAGTCAAAATTATACATATTCTGGGAGCAAATATTATTTCAGAATTGGAACCTGTAGGCTGACTAACTTATTTCTTGACTAACAGGGGACTTTTTAAAATTCACCTTTTCTTTGGAGATAGACACTGAGAAGCTGCAACCAACCAAACCAACAACCAACCAAACAACATTGTGAAGTTCCAGCTAATACCAAGGCCCTCAGGGTGCTTCTCTTTGTGGGAGGGGTTAGAGGAAAAACGTAAATATTTTTAACCAGATTGCCATGAGTCAATCGTCCTTCTCTGTTGTCTTTCAAAATGTTACCAGGCTGACATTCAGGTAGTGCTGTGTAACCTGGTCAAGGTTCTGATGTCTGCCTCAAACAGGACAGGGTGAAACCTGCACGCAGAATGCTTGTATTAAGCAACCTTTTTGTCCTGAGGCTCAAGTTTAAAATGCCCCAGATCATGAGCTCATGTAAAATAGTATGGTCTGGTGCAGCACCTGTTACTTTCTCAAGGTTCAAAACCAGTAGTTTCTGATAACTAGATGCATTTGCCCTGCCTTTGCTGTGTGAAAGAGCAAGCCTTCCTAATGATTGGCTGAGTACCTGTTTATGCCAAATTCCAGTGCACCAGGATCCACCAGGTGCAGTGGCATGGCTTTCCCATTTAAAAGCAAAAAGGAGAAATTGGTCTGCTTAGCATTGACAGTCTTCTATTTTCTGACTGGTGTTTTCTCCATCATCTAGGTGGCCAGAGACAACCTCCTTATGGTACATCCTGGGTTCCTGTGGCGTTGGGCATTCTCACAGCTCTGGTCACTGCTGTTGCCCTGGCTCTTATTCTCCTTCGAAAAAGAAGAAAGGAGACTCGGTTTGGGTAAGGGAGTTTCTCCTTGTCTTGGTTAGAGACATCTCTGCTTTCTCTTCTGTTGTGGTTTCTGACTCAATTATTTTTCAAGAAAGCATTGTGGATGAAGTACTTTTGACAGTTTCTTTGGATAACTGTATTGGTTGGTTTTTTGGTTGGGATTTTTTTTTTTATTTTGCAGATATTGTTTTTTTCCCATAGTTTTGGGGTGCCTTCCTTTTCTTCAAAATGAGGACACTAAAAATACAGTAGAAAAACTGCTATGTAAATAGCTAGGTCTTATTAGGCTGTAGAAATATAAACTCAAAGTAATTCTTAGCACTGCTGCTTAAGAGATTCAAAGACAAAAGATGCACAGATGAAACATCTGTATTCTTATCCCTTTATCCCATGCTGGTTTTCAATCTAGCAGCTGGTCCTAACTGCCCAGAACCCTCTGGATCCCCAGTAAAGTTTCCTTTCCATCACCTCTGACATTTGGCTGTGGTTTACTCCCTACTGCAAACAAGGTTCCCGTTCCTTCCAGTCTCCCAGACCTCCCTCTCACACCAGCATCTCTGTTTATATGACTCCTGCAACCTGCCCCAACCTGCAGTTTCTCCCAGGCACTTGGGAGGAGTGATTCCCCTGTTTTGGAAGGCTCTAGGTACATCAGCAAGGCAGCATAAACCCGTTGTTCCTCCTCTCCAGCTACACCCTCTTTAACAAAACAGTCTGCAGTATTTATACGCAAGGAGCAAAAAATCATCCATACTGTCCAACACACCCTTTTAGAAGTGAATGGCCCATGTAACCATGGCCCTGTGTGTCTTTTCTGCCTTCTAGCCATGCCTTTGGCAGTGTGGTTGGCAGAGGGGATCCAGCAGTCCATTTCAGAGCTGCCAGGTCTTTCAACAGGGAGGGCCCAGAGCTCATTGAAGCAACATGTAAGTAAAATGATATGAGTGATCCTGCCTGGGAAGCTGTGTTCATGCATGTACTATGCTCTCTGTGTTTTCACTGAAACTGATGTTTCTTGATCAAAAACATGGGATTAATTTACAATGGGGCTTAGACACTATGAATTGCAGAGGTGAAAGGCCAGAATTGCTGTTGCCAAACCAATTACATAGCACTTGCTAATTACAGCTACAGTCATTGTGTATATTAATGCAAGACATAAATTTGCCACTCCCCTGCCCCAGTTTCACTCTGAAAGGACTCCTTCGACTGGAATGTAATACAAAGGTGAGATAAATATAAGCAGTAGTCTTTAAACTGCTTTAAATGTGCTGAGCCATGGTACAAGCACAAAGCAATTAATAAGTCTTAGAAACCCAGGAATTAGTAACTTATCAAACAGGAGGTTGAATCCCAGGAATGGCCAGATGATGCATTAAGGTGATGAATTTCTGTCTCCTGGTTCAGGAGGGGAACAGCTCTCTGTGGCAGCACTGCATAGCTGTGTTAGGGTGATGCTCCAGACAGTCATTGAAGTGGTGCAGCTTCATCAACTTAAATTAAGCTGTATGAAACAGTGCCTATCAATGGCCCTTCATACTGGATTTTGTCTTCTCAGCATTATTTATGTTATTTCTGTATACCTGTTGTTCTCGGTGTGTTTAAGGGTGGTATTATCACACCCTCTCCCTGTAAGTACTGTAGGTACATTTTCTGATGGTTGAAAGTTACTGGCCTCTTGTCTGTGGTGAGAATGGAAGGGAATTCTGGAAGGCAATTCTGCCTTTTTCAGGTTTTCCTGCTTACAGTGTGGGAATCAGACTGGAGATGGAGGTTAGAACAGGTGACTCTTGATGTTGTGACAGAATATTTAAATCCCTCTTATCTGACTTTTCATTTATTTTGTTGTTTGGTTTTTTTCCAGTGGAGAGTGTAGGGATCAGTGATGAGTTGAAGACAAAACTCAAAGATGTCTTAATCCAAGAGCAGCAGTTCACCTTGGGAAGAATGTTGGGCAAGGGTAAGAACCAGAACTGAACAAGGCTTTACACTGAAAATCCCACTTGTATTGCTTTTACTGTTGAGTAGGGAGAAAGCAATTACAAACAGCCTGTTTTCTCTCCTGCTTGTAGATGGAAATTTGAATGGAACTATCCCTTCCGCTGGGATAAAATGTTTCAGAGGTTTAGCATAACTAAGAGGATATTGGCTAAGCCATTCCTATAATATGGCTCTGCACAGTCATGAACTGCAGTCTATGCTCAGCTTTCCAAAGTACTGTTGATTCACTGGTGCATGAATTTCTTTCAGAGATTCAAACAAAGGAATATTCAATTAAATTTCTACTCTTTCTACCAACAAAGTAATGCTATAGAATTCTTTCCATTTACATAAGCATGCATGAAGTATTAAATGGGCCAACACAATACAGAGACAGAGATTATCTACATCAAAAACTCCAACCCCTCAAAAAAGTGATACAGTTTCAGGTATTCTCTATGTCTTAAGTGGTTTGACGCCAGATTTTAATTTGGGCTCTTACAGAGGCACATTTGGAACAGGTACTGAATTTTGCTGCTATTTGTCCTCATTAGTTCAAGTCCTTAAGAGTGCATCTGGGTCTCACACACAGGTGCTCCTAACACTTCTCTGAGGTTTTCAGATCAGGAGGGATGGACAGAGCAAAAGTGGAATGTTTCTCAGTTAACTTTAGCTGAGAGATTGGCCCAGAAACTCTGTGTGGAAAGATAGGTTTGAATTTAGGTTTCCCAGAAGACAGGTCAGTGCTAACTGTGGAATCATCCTTCCCTGCTTCTCAGTTCAAAGGTAGTCTCTAGAAATAAATGAAAATGGGCAAGGGTAAAGCCAGTAACTAAGATGGGAGCATAAGTAAGGGGTCATAAGCAAAGGGAAGCTGAAGTTTTGGCTTCCTTTGTCCTTATAAAACTAGTTTTATTGCAGGTTTTTTGGACCCTTTCCCACAGGGAGCATTCTTCCACTCCATCCCTCCTAGAACAAAGGTGTTTCTTTCAGAGCAGGAAGATGACCTTCCTGCAGAAGTGGTCTCAGAGGGCTTAACAATGCTAAGTAGTTAAACAGCTGTGTCATCTGTTTGTGAGTGTCAGCTCTTGGCCAGTGTCTGGGATCCTGCTTCAACCCTTCTGGCCTGTCCCCATGGCAGGTAACAAACTGAAATTGGCTGCAGAGCAGCCCCAGGGCATGGCGTTCGTGTGAAGATGCCAGCTGGCAGGATCTGGTGTGTGTTGTCAGCCCCACTCCCACAACCCCAGGTTACAGGTTAAAAGGTGACATGACTGTATTATCGTAGGCTCTGCTGACTCTACAGCTGAGCAACAGCTCCACAGGATGGAAGCAGCACAAAATACCTTTGTATTTTCCTGGTTTGTGGTCAGATCCACTGTTCATGGCTATTGTGAAGTAAGCACACACCATAGAGTAGTGAAGGACACCAGTGAAAAGCTAATGGAAAGATAATGATAATGCTTCTGGGATAGGTGTCCTGACTGCCATATTTTGCTTCCTTCTTTTCAGTACCAGAGTTCCTCACACTAATGCATTTTGGGTGGGATAAGCAGTTGAAAAATTAGGGAGAGCAAATCTAGAGCCAGATCTTAATGCAAAGAGGCTGTTAAGCTGTGGTATAAAGCCTCTTCAGGCTAGAATATTTTGAATATCTCCCTTATGGAACCAGGGCAAACACTGCCTTCTGTGAATCAGCATATCACTCACACACAAGAGGTACTCTTACGTTTTCTGTGGTCAGCTGTGATTCATAGAAGTCATTCCCTGAGTTTTGAGAGATAAGGCTGACTGTGTCTCAAATGGTTGAGTCTTGGCACCATCACTTGGCTCTGATGGCTATCCACACTAAAAGCTTCCTCAGCGAACCCATCCATTTGCAGCTCCAGCTAACAGCCTCCTCACTGACCAAAACCTCACTCAGACTCCTGTCTCATGATATGGCTTCCCCAGAAATGTTTGCCTGTGGTCCCAGCTTAAACTCTGTGTCTGTATCGCCTGTCTGGTCAGGGATTGCTTTTTTCCTTCTTGTTTTCCTGTGCCTTCTGGACTGCCAGCACAGTCATCTGTCTACTCGTAGTGAGAGCTCTTCTAGACACACACATGCTGAAAGCTGCTATCTGAAACTGCAGAATGAAAAATGAAGCATTTCTTATGGTTACTCAGCTTCTTTGCCAGTGACCCCCAAAGTGAACCTGTTGTGAATCATACTTTCTTCACAAGAAGCTGTTCCTCACTGCCTGCTCTGATAATTTTACAGGGGAGTTTGGGTCAGTTCGAGAGGCACTACTGAAGCTAGATGATGGCTCTTTCCAGAAAGTGGCGGTGAAGATGCTGAAAGGTATGTGGGAGTGGGGATACCTGAATTACTTAAGAAAAGAGAGCTTGGGAGGATTATATGTTGTCTATCCTATTCTCAGCAAATATCCCCGATGCTCTTTATTCCTTTCTGAGATTCCCACTTGGCCACTCCATTCAGGTTGTCTCCCATCCGTTCTTGTCAGTCTTTTTGTAGTGGAAGCTCTTCAGGGAAGGAGCTATACTCCCATAGTTGCTTCTACAGCACATAGCACATGGTGAGTGCAACCAAAACCACTACATCATGTAGCGTGGACAGCCCAGATGGGTCTGCTTTGCCCTAATAATTCAGCAGTGAAAGAATAGTATTCCTCCAAGCATATATCCTGGCATAAACATGAGAGTTTTTGGGCTGAATGCAGTGGCAAGCTAACTTATCTCAGTCAGCGCATTTGTCTGAGCAGTCCAACTCCCTTCTGATTTGTCATTTGAGTGTACACAACAAGGGCAACTAAACACGTTCATCAGGCAGAAGTCTGTAACAAGAAAAGCAATTAAGAGATAGGTATAAATCAAAGCAAATACATGCATATATATTTGTGTTTGTGTATGTCAACCTGTGTTATTTGATCCCTCCTGCCTGTAAGGCAAAAATTAGCTGACTGACTGAAAGCAGTCACAGTCACTTATCTCTGGACTTTGCTGTCACAGAATACCAGGTTGTACTGGTAAATACACTAGTATCACTCTACTGTAATTTGTATAATTTTATCCAATTTCAACAATAATTCTAATCAGTTTGCAAGCTTTTGTGTAGTCAGAATATCTCCCTTCAGGCATCTAACTTAGGAACAATCTGTCAGCCTGCAGAGGCACTTTCCTTTCTCATTGACTGTAAAAAGGGGAATCTCCTTTTGTCTTCTGAATCATATTGAAATTACTTGCCTAAAGCAGGTAATGTCAATACTCCCCTACAGGTCTGAGTCTGATCTTGCAGCAGGGCTGGAGGACTCCTGCTAAATTGAGCAGTAGCTGTGGTGGAAGTAGTTGACTGGGATACTTCTTGATTATATTGATGTGTTTCCATAAATCTGGAGTCATAGCAATGAGAATAATTCACTCCAAATTTTTGCTGATGTATGCCACTGCTGAATTTCGTCTGAGCTCTCCAGTAGTGTGGTTATTTAAGAAATCTTAGCTCTAGCACCTAATAAGACTCAATCATGCTAAGAGACATAAAAGCATTGATCTTTCCGTGTCAGAGATGAATTGGGCCCTGCTATGCCAGCCAGGAGCTCCAGGCCATCTCCTCAGTTTCAACATTTTCTTTCATTTGTGCAATGTCTCCTCTCCCTGACATTTGTAGTTTAAGTTCTTTTACCTAACTAATTCTTGTATCTTTAACCCCCGCATGGTTTGCACAGCTTCCAATGAAAGTTCCTACTGAGAAAAAAGCTGCTAACCAGCTCTATTCCACCAAGTACCAATTTACCAGATGTCCCTGATATATGCTCACGGCTGCCCATCCCAGGAGAGAGTGTCAGGCTCTGCTTTGTTGTAAAATGGCTTATCTAGGTATAGTTCTGAGAGGAAAGAACAAGCTTTTGATAATCATTATTTGTGAAGTCCCATGGAGCCACCTACAAAGAAAGAAAACTTACAGTAACTTTTTCTAGCGGACATCTTTACCTCGACTGACATTGAAGAGTTCCTGCGAGAGGCTGCCTGTATGAAGGAATTTGACCACCCTCACGTCACCAAACTGATTGGTAAGACAATCAGTGCCACAGAGCACCTCCTGTTCCTGCACTATCCCACACAGCCTCAGTCCCCAGTGCTGTCCAGCAGCAGTGCTGGTGCAACCTGCTCTGTGCTGCCTGGAGTCCTCCGTAGGTCAGCACTGCTCCTCCCCGGGCCCAGAAGGACTCAGAGTGTGTAATGCTCCCCACACCTGCCCTCCTACACCAGTAATAACCATCTCCTATTTAAGCTATTTCTTTGGGTCTTGCAAATGTATCACTGAGACTTTGGCTGGCTGAGATGTGCCTAAATTGCTGTGAAATGTGGACGGGTGGGCTGGCAGACTGTAAATAGAAGGAGGGAAGATTGTGCCTGTCCAAAATACTGAGTAAGAAGCAAGACATTTGTGGGTGGACACTTTGGAATGCAGGCATTTTCCAGCGTGTGGAGACTGCTCTGCAGAGCCTGGGGCTGGGGCTGTCTGGTCTGGAGTGATCCTAAAAACATTTATAGTTGGTCCTGCAAGAAGAGCAGAGGGGCACTAGGTTCTTAGTATGGCCTCTGAAGTAAAGAGGGTTAGAGGCATCTTAACACCTCCTGGCATAAAGTCATAGAAAGGAGCTTGGAGCATGGAATCTACCCACCAAAACTGGACACTTGCCTCCAGATCTGTAAGACAAAGGGGCAGCAACCTGTGAGATTCCCCCTGGGAGTGATCTGTTTGCTAACACCCCTTTGCTGTGTGTGTCCTCATCAGGAGTCAGTCTACGAAGCCGTCCCAAGGGCCGTCTCCCAATTCCCATGGTGATCCTGCCCTTCATGAAGCATGGAGACCTCCATGCTTTTCTGCTGATGTCACGGATTGGGGAAAACCCTTTTGTAAGTCAATCTTACTGTAGAATTTCCTCTGGGAGGGTAGGGATTTTCAGAGAATGTATTTGGGAGCAGTTCAGGATTGGTCTCCCAAAGGCACTGGCAGATGATTCGATTTTAATACCAGAGTAAGTTGAGAGATGTGATCTTGAAGCATTTTATTCCATGCATGTTGAGGACCAGCTCATCCATCCCATCCTCTCCCTATATATCCCCCATCCGTGCTCTATGAGCTAGCAGCAAACTGTGCAGTGTTGTCATACATGCTTGAAAACTTCCAGTAACTTAAACTGCTGTTTCTTACAGAACTTGCCGGTTCAGACACTCCTCAAGTTCATGATTGACATTGCCAGCGGGATGGAGTACTTGAGCTCAAAAAATTTCATACACAGGGACCTTGCAGCTCGGAACTGCATGTAAGCAACTCATGAGTTTTTAGAGAAAAGAAAGACCACAGTTGGTTAAGGAGGGATGAGAAACATTTTGCATGACAGAAGTGTGTGGGTGTCCTGTCTGAGAATGCTGATCCTTGCATTTAAGTGACAATAGGCATAGGGGAGTCATGGTCATTGTGGTGGAGTATGTGGTGGTGCTGCTGGGAGCAGGGAGCAACTCCTAAAGTCCCACTGAGTTTTCAAACAGACCCTTTCTATAAGGAACTTCTTCATCATTGGTCTGCACATAGAGTTTCATAGAGTTGATTACAATATGTGTTTGTAATTAGCCTCTCTAGTGGCTGTGTGTCAGCATAGGCTGTTTGTTCCACAATATAAAGTAGCCAACACGAGGGCATGGGTTTGGCTGTGTTAGGAGAAAAGAACTTTCATTGTATCCTGAAGTCTCTGTTCTTGTATCTATTTTGAGGACTTGATATTCACAATGAAGAGTTGTACTTTCCTTGAAAGCTTGTTGAGAATGTCGTTAAAAATAATTGCATGGTGAACACAGCGTATGATCCCACTTCACTGTTCTTGACACCAAACAACCTTGACTGCTTTGAAGGGAAGAAAAGTCCTTTTTTTATCCTTTCCACTCTGCTTCTTCCCTGAGAATGGAGTAAGGAACAACTCATTCTGACAACAGAGCTCTGTCTCTGAACAAAACCACGACAACCAATAAAATCCACAGTGAGACACAGATTTCCAAAGGCATTTGAATGTCCAGATGTACAAAGAGCTTGATAAGAGCTTGATAGTCACTATGAAAAATGATGGGTTAGCCTGCTTTGACATTTATGAGAAACCCATACTGATTTTCTGGTTTTGTAGACATCCTCCAGAGGAAGCTGAATGCCTATTTCAGCACATCTTCTGGGGAAAGCAGTGAGTCCTTTATGAGGCCTGGGAGCATGAAGTCTTTGTGGGCTTTACTTGGACTATCTGCCAACATTTATAGGTTTAAGTGAGTGACAGAACAGTTCAGACCATTAACCAGGCCTGGAGAGGAGCTGTTGCAGATCTAGTTCAAGCAGTTTTAACAGGCACACTAGGCAATTGCCCTATGATTTTTTTGGTTGCCAATGTGGGGTGCAGGCCTTGGTGGTAGCAGTGAGCACTACAGATGTCCTCCAATAATCTTGGAAACAACAGAAAGTATCTCTTGCTTTGTTTAAGAGAGTAGACCATCTGAGCATAGCCACTTCCCTAGTCATAATTGTTTCCCTGTTAGTCTGAAGGAACTGGTTTGAGACCACTAAGCTACTTCACATTGGTCACCAAGTAGATGAAATCATTCTCCTTTTGTGTAATAATTGGTGAACTGTATACCTCAGTTCTCTGAACTTTTTTTTTTTTTTTACCTGAGGTGGCCAAAAAATGCTTTCCTTTCCTTAATTGTGAAAACTTTCCTATAGGTTGGATGAGAACATGAATGTGAGTGTTGCAGACTTTGGACTTTCTAAGAAAATCTACAGTGGAGACTACTACCGCCAGGGTTGTGCCTCCAAGCTGCCAGTGAAGTGGCTTGCTCTGGAAAGTCTGGCGGATAATCTGTACACAACACACAGTGATGTGGTGAGGTTTGCTCTAGTGCATTTGGGGACCACTCGTATTCCTGCTGAAGTGCAGGAATCCCACTGAGGGTGGGGAAAAGCCCTAGTGGTGGGAAAGGGAGTTTGCCTTGTGCTTGAGGGATGGTGCTGCCTCTGCCTTGGGTGCTGTCAGAACTCAAGGCTAAAAAGATGAGAGCAGTTAATGGCAGAAGACATCAACCCTTTTCTTCTTGTTGTCCTTTTGTCCTTTATTTTTCATTGCTTTTCCCCATCCTCTTCTTCACTTCCCCCTCCTTCTCTTCCTTTTCCTCTCCATGCCGTTTCTTCTCTCGTGCTCTTATTCTTTTTCCTTTCTCTTCTGCATGGCAGTTTGAAGGTGACATTTGAAATGCATGTAACCCACACACTTATGTACAAGGGTAGCAGAGGTACTTTGTGCTGCAGAAGGCATCGGTGGAATTTCATAGATCTAAATAAATCAGTGCTTAAATATTCCCCATCACTTTACCCCTGGGGAGCAAGGCTAAAACCATTCCTCTGAAATTGTTGCTTATTTTTCCTTTGGGATTTTTTTTTTTTACTTCTGATCTCAGCTTCTCTCCTCCTTGCTGCCTTTAGATCTATTTTCACACTAGTATTGTCCTTCAGTCCTGTGGACTTGCCTTTCCAGTTTTCCCTGTCATGATGACCTTGAAGAGATAACGAAGCAGGGAACTGTCTGTTCACTTGGTCTATGTGCTGTTCATTTGCAGTGGGCGTTTGGGGTGACCATGTGGGAGATTGTGACCCGAGGGCAAACCCCTTATGCTGGCATTGAAAATGCAGAAATCTACAACTACCTCATCAGTGGCAACAGGCTGAAGCAGCCCCCGGAGTGCCTGGAAGATGTGTGAGTACTTCCTCACCCTGCTGACATGATTTCTTGCGACATTTGGCTCGCTGGAAGGAAACAGAGGCAGCTGGCTGGGATGCTGATCTGAATCTGTCCACTTTCCAGGACACAGAGTCATTCACTAGAAAGTCTCTGGGTTAGCTACTAGATACTCTTTGCTGGCAGAGCTCCCAGGAACCTGTGGTAACTACACAAGCAGCTAACTTGGCTCAATGGTTTCAGCAGTGTCAACATTAGCAGTTCTTGGCTTAGTGAAAACTGAAACTGTGTTTCCAGAATCACTGAACCTTGCCCTCCTCAGGCCAGCATCTGAGCAAAGGGATGAGTTCCATGGCACACCCTGAAGGCTGAATAGAGAGGCAATCTAGCAAGACCGTGAGGAGGCTGGATTGCAGTGGCAGTGGCCTGCATGTGTTTTTCAAAACTTGGCCCAGTTTTCAAAATTTGAACTACAACTCGCAGAAATAGCAGGCAGAAAGAGAAAAGAGCAGATAGGAGAATCTAAAGTTGTGTCGATCAGTGTCCCACCTCACATTGCAGCTGGAAACAAATCCAGGACAATCATGCAGATTCTGGTTTCAGACATTTTCAGACTTACAGGAAGGACTTAGATAGTCCAAAGGGCAGCAGGTAGCCACATCCTGCAGCTTGTGCTCCTGCCTTAATCCTGCTGCCAAGGGATCATTCTTGGCCAGCAGATCACATGAAATGTTTGCTCAGGAACCCCTCTTCCATGGGTGGTAGCTGGAGATTCTTGGTCTCTTCACATTGGACTGAGATTCCCCCAAGGAGTGTCAACGTAACTTATCCCAGAGTAAAAGCTTGCCTTGCCTGGACAAGGTGAAATCATTTCACTGAGGGCCCAAGTCTCTGTTTTCTTTATTGTGCTCAAAGCAAGACATAAGTGTAAGCACTGATTTTATGGTCTTTTAAAGCCATTCCTTGTATGTAAAATGGACAACATTAAATCTTCTTTCTTCCCTCTTCCCTTCTGCTGGGATGGTGGATTATTTCATGTAGTTGCTTTCTCATTTTTCTTTTTTTTCCCACACAAGGAATAATCTGTACTCTTACTAAAACTGTACACTTTCATTTTCTCAGCAGTTCATTTTAACTTTTACTGAGTATAAACGAAAACATTGTTATATCACTGCTTAAATTCTTTACATGTCTGCATCTTGACTGCTGTGAGTAGCTTTGGTTCCAAGTTGTGGAACTTAAAACTGTAAGATGTTACAGATATAGAAACTAGAGAAGAGACTCAAAAGCTTACCAGGTAGGCATTGGAGAAAAATCCATCAAAAACTACTGAAAAGGTGCAACCACTGTTTTGTGAGGTCCTTGAGCTCCAGGTTTTTGAGACCTGAGAGAATATACCAGAAAGATCTCACTGCATGCTCACTCTCAGCTTGCACACTTTCCCCAAGTGTTGCCACTGAACTGTGTCAGACACAGGGTATTGGGGCAAATGGACTTTTGGGCTGATTCAGTACAGCCAGTAGTTTTCTACCTTTCCTTCAAATGAATTTCTGCTGATTGTCAGCAAGGGTAAAAGAAAGTATTTAATTTGGTGCCACAGAATTGGAAGTTTCTGTTTTATCTGGAGTGTGTAGAATGATTTCTACTGTTTGTGAGAGATGTAAATCAGGAGTAAGACAACTGAACCATAGAAGCTTTCTGTAAAAGTCGCGTGAGATCAAAAACAGTCTTGTAAATCTGATTGCAAGCAAGGAATACAAAAAGTAAAATAAAACCCATCATGAAATGCTTTATTTCCCAGTAAAGGCCATATCAGATTTTTTTCCATTTACAAGTTTAACTGAGGTTCATTTGTATGCAGTGTTTTTCAGTGCCAGCACTGTGCTTTGTTCCTGTTCCCTGCAAAACTGGCAACAATAACACCATAGGAATGCAGCTGCCAGTCTTGTGGATGATGCACAAAGAGGAGCAGGACAATGGCTCTGGCTGTGCTCCAGCTCAGTGCTCCAGCTGGAGGTCTGGCTGGCAGGAGGGCAGCCAGCACAGGCACTGAGCTGTGAATGTGGCCGCAGGGGAGAAGAGCTCCTCTTCCTTGCCCAAGCACAGCCCAGCAGAGCCCATGATTGTCTCTTTATGCTGGCCTTGGTCAGCCAGAGCTGAGGTGGCTAGCATTTGACCATAGCAGAAAGGCTGCAGGATGGGACCTGAGCCTGGTAATGGCCCTGAATGTGTCTTATGCACAGGGGTGGTGCCTTTGTAGTTGAAAGGCCATTTCAGCATCCCTCTTCCACCACTGAAGCTGTTGTCCATTCTCTAACAGCCCTCTAAACAAACCCAGAGTGTCTTTTTCCAATCCTGTTGATAACCTGTCAGGCAGTGACAGCAGCACACCTCTGTTACTCTGTGAGCGCTGAGTCAACATGGCATGAAAAAAAGAATGCTCTGGAAATAACATGCACCTCCCACAGTTTGATCTTTGTTTTTTTCCTGTGATTTATCTGCTCTTGAACTCGAATTTGGAGGGATGGCTTCAGCTGTGGCAGAGGTTGTAAGGGTGCTTTTTGTGAATAAATTCAAAAGCTATTACTAGGTGGTGTCTCACTCACAGTCCTATTCTAGCTCCCTAGAGACAGCAGAACAAGGGCTTTACCAAGAAATTCAGCATGCTTTAAGAGGGCTTTTGGCGTTCTTAATACTGTCTAAATAACTATTTTTACCAAAGTGAGAATGCCCTTGAAAATAAGAAGAAACAAGAAATTAGATCCATAATGGTTATCGATATGCTGTGTCACCTGTGCATGGCTGAAGCTGATATGTTTTGGGGGAAGCACCTGTTAAACTTCACTGCCCAGAGGCCCTGTTCAGAGGTTCAGGGCATGGCTGCTCCGCTTCTCAGTACTCTTGTCTCCCTCTATTTTGCAGCTACGATCTCATGTGCAGATGTTGGCATCCTGAGCCCAAGCTACGCCCCACCTTTGGAGTGCTCCGGTCCCAGCTGGAAATGATCCGTGGGAGGATGTCCACACTCTCTTCCAGTCAGGATCCTCTCTATGTCAACATTGGGAGGGACAAAGAGGTGTCTGCAAGTGACCCTGCCCTGCACGCCTCTTTTGGAAATATGGATGCTGAAGAGACTGTTGCTGGGGCAGCTGCTGCTGTCACAAGTGACTATCGCTACATCATGAGCCCCTTGTGCCTTGGAGATGATGCTGAGGGTGAAAGGCATCCAGATGGACAAGATGGGGAGGACAAAAGCCTTCTGTATGAGCTAGAGACAGGAGCAGAGAAAAGTTGTTAGCCTATAAATAGCAGTGACACTCTGCTTCCCTGGGACGGGATGTGTGCAGCATGGTGCTGTGTCTCTTCTGGGGCTCTGATGCCAGACCTGGAATGGCTTTGAACAGCACTGGCCAGGGCTCTTGGGCAGCTTTTGTAGCTTTCACCACCTGTGTGGGCTGCAGTGGCAAATAGCTTGGAAGAACTGCGACCCCAACAACCCCTTGGATTTGGGGGAGGGAGGCAGTAGGGTTACAGGTTGACCACATCCTGCTCAAAGGAGTTCAGAGCTAAGGCAGCAGTCAGAGTCTGTGCTCTACTCCTCCTCACTGAATGCTGGAGCAGAGCTGAATACACCTTCTGTTCAGTCAGTGCTTGCTCTTGTGTAGATGTTGTCTTCAATCCAGGCTGCGTGACTTTGGGACTGGTACCTCTGAAAACACTAGTGGGTATTTATACTGTCATTCAGGACAAGAGGGCAAAATTCCCCTCGTGTTCACTCAGCAGTACTGCCTAGACTTGTTGCCTACCTCAGTGGTTCTCAAACTGATCAGCGGATCTGCTCCTACCCAGCACTGAATTTGAACATCTGGCTCATTTCATGCAGTGACATTTGCCGCTTCCTCAGTCCAGGGCTCTTTTAAGAGTTTCAGACATTTTGGTGAGCAAGGAAATCAGAAAAAAAAAGAAAATCCAGCATTCCTCTTCGCCCCATGTACCTTTTTTATGTCTTTCTTTTTCTTCTGTTTGATGCCAGTTCAGGCCTGACTAGACTTGCAGCTGACATTAAAATGCAAAGGGAGGGAGAGCAGCTGGCTTGTGTGAGGGCAGAATCCAACTTCAAAGGGATGGAAAGGAAGCAGTGTAGAGAGGACTTAACAGCAGTATGGGGAAACAGTGCTAATTAATGCTAAGTACTGCCCTCCAGGAGAGGAAGAAGACTGAGATACAGAATGGCAGACTTGCTCAGTTTCAGCAGGAGCAGGATTCAGCATTTGCTTCAAAATTGGATTCTTTCAGTCATTCTCTTTATTAGTCCTATGACTTCTTCAAATAACCGAGAACTGTAGCTGCTATAGTGACGTGTGAAATCAGTTTCGGGAAGATGTGTGTGTTGGGGGAAGGGATCGACTGGGAGATCGCTTTCTGAAGAGAGAGGCTTCATGATGAAAAAGCTTGAGAACCACTGGCCTTCCTATTTAGGAGGTTTTCTGGCATCCTGTAAAAGTCACATAAAACATGGAGTAGTATCACTGCAGCCTTCCAGACAGGGCAAAATTAATGGTTTTGCTCTTCGGGTTTTGTTTTGTTTTCCAATCAGCATGTCTGACTCACTGTAACTGCAACTGCTTGTGTGGTTTTTAATAATTTAATATTTTACTGTAAATCAGCATTTGTTTTGTGCTGTGGTTCCCAGCAAGGAAGTGCAGTTACATCTTACTCTACTTATCCTAAATATTTGCTAGATCTTAATTTCTTTTATTTTCACTGCGCTGAAAACTTGGCAGTATTACTTAGGATTCAACATTGCACTTCCTCAAACTAATACCACAAATGTCAGCATTTGCTGAGTTGGCAAAGGTGGGACCAAAAAGTCCAATGAAATTGCAGACTTGGTATTGGAACACTCCACCCTTTGATACCCAGTATTTGCTTATTGTAAGGTTGGGGTCTAGCTATAAAATTCAGGTCAAGTTTTAGCCCTTAGTGAGAACTCTTCCTAGGGAAGGGGAATTTCAGCCTGGGACTTGGGCATGGGTCCTTTCAGTAAAGTTTCCTACTGAACAGAGATGTCCTACAGATGTCTCCAGAAATTCAGTATGGTTTCTCAATCACAGATACAAATACTACCATCTTCCACCCCAGGCGGCACAGGGTTTCTCTTCATTTAGCTGGAATGCTGTAAATGCAGGTGATAAGGTAATACCTAACAAAGGGTAACAAAAACATGTGCAGTGCACTTTTGCAGTGGGGGCAGAAGGCTATGCTCCCTGCAGCTGCCTAGGAAGCGCAGATGTACATATAGACTCTAACTCTGGGAAGCATGTCTTTAGTTTTTATGCATTTTTTAATAATAAAACCTGTACTGTGTTTGAGTCCCAGCTTCTAATATGTGGCAGAACGTGTGATGATGCTCACTAGCTGTGTGGGGTCATAGCCAGCTCCAGCTGAAAGTCGTCTTTCTCCCTTCACCAAGCACAACTGGGCTACTTCTTGGAGGCAGAGAATGTTTGGCCTGCCCAGGTGACAGATACTCTGCGTTGCTCCAACCTTGAGATTGTGAAGGCCAAAATCTGATGGGCACAGGCCAGTGGTTCCACAAAGAGACAGGCTCTGTGGCCACTCTTTGCAGGAACAGGGAGAAAAGCTCTTACTGGGATGTGCTGCTTTCTACCCAGGAATGCAAGACCTTTGCATCAGTTCCTCCCTGAAAACTGTCGCACGCACCCATCTAACTACTGGCAGTGCTCTCAGTGGAAGAGAGGTTTGGAGGTGGTAAAATTCATCTCCTGACTCAGATGTTCCAAGCACAACATAAAAGAGTCCCTGGATTTCCAGCTTGCAGAGAAGAAAAGGTGTACCTCACGCTTTTATTCTTCACAAGCAAACAGCATGCTGCACGCCCTCTGCCTGCAGCTCACACAGAGAGGAAGAGTGATGGGAAACGGCACAAGCACTCACCCCCCCATCTGCAATGCAGGAAAAACGACTTCCGAAGCATGAAGCGGCTGATTTAGTTAATATTTTAAGGTTCCAGTGTCCAGTGATGTCCCTTGGATCTGGTTCAAATTATTACTTAATCCTTTCGCATACAAGCCTGGACAGACCAGGTACAAATGAGGCTATGTTGTGGGTGAGAGAGGCAACACCAGAGGAACTAGTGAAAAAAGGAGGGAAGAAGAATTTAAAATGGGGACAGATGGGATGAGCTGTCAAGACAGCAAACAAGGAAGTCAGAAAGCAGAAATGTGAAATGTTATATACGACATACCAGAACAGAGATGGCATTGCCTCAGGTGGGACCAGGCAGGTAGGTGTCTGAGGTGGGGGCTGGCTGTGTGTTTTGGTAAAGGATGAGGTGCTCTGGTCCAGCCCAGGTGCCCTGCAGTGTTTTGCTCTTAAATAACAAAGAGGCTGTAGCAGAGCTGGCCTGGCCCTGTGTCTGCTTAGAGACAGTGCTGTTACCCTGACTCTGGGGAAGCTCCAGCCTAACAGCTCTGATTTAGGCACCAGCCTGGCACACTGGTTTCCTAATTAAATGAAATATTTCCCCTATAACTACCCTTTTTTTCCACCAGCCCTGTACAACAGTGCAGTCCCTCCCATCTTCCCAAGCAGCAGCCCTTGCCCAGTGTAGTGGGGCAGTGGGATGGTCAACATCTGCATGTTTATGCTGAATCAATCTCTGTCCCACATGGGTAAGCCTGACCACACTCCTTCATCCACATCTCTCTGAGGATAAGACAGGGTCTCCTTTTGAACAGAAGCTCAAGCCATTTGAAGCAGTCCCCAGCTGAGAGGCATCATGATCCCACAGCACCTAGCGAAAGCAGAGCAGACGCTCACAGCACGGCCTGTGTTGTGTAGTAGTCCATGAGGAGTTGGTCCATGAGGAGACATGCCCCAACACCTCCTGTTGCAGGGCGGGCTGAGGGGCTTTAGACTGTGGGCTGTGTTGGCAGCTCAGCCTGCAGACACTGGGATGCTCCAGCCTGACCCAGTACCTGATTAGGAAATTGCATGTTCAGGGCTGACAGCTCAGCAGATGCTTGCAGCAAGTGCATGGATCTACCTTGGAGCTAATGCACAGCCACCTTGGGACCTGCCACCTTTCTTCTTGACCTGTGTTTGGAGGGAAGTGTTGAAGTCTCAACTCTGTAAAAACACTCCCTTGAAGTGAAATGCAATTAATTTTGAGTAAAAACCTGAGCCTTGCTGACCAGTGAAAGGAACGATATTTGTACACAGATATTTTCCTGACTTACATTCTATAGATTGCTGGCAGTATTCATCCTCCCCTGATGCTCGACAATCACTAACTTTTGCAAATCCTCCTATTTTTTACCAGGGATTTGTGTGAGGGACCTTCATAGTCTCCTAATTTTATGCTGATTTGTTATTTCACACCTGCTGAGCTCCCTTAAAGTAGCAAGTTGTTCTACAGACGCTGGATTCCTGTGGACTTGGATCCAATGGGTGACTGTAAGCCCTGGGTGAAGCTTGCCCTTAGTTAAGGTTTGTACAAGACCTTTTCCCTTGGTGGAGTCTCTGGTGTCCAATACTCATTGAACTTCCATGTGTAGTGAAGGTACTGATGGGGAAGTAATAGAGTCTGCCACATGCAGACTTTTTAAGAAAACTTGTAGGAACTTAATTATCCTTCAGACCTCAATCTTGCCATTGCATTTGGCTGACATAAAGCAGTGGATTCCAAACCTATTAGGGCCAACACGTGCAGCTGGTGATCAGAGAGCCTTGTTACCATGGGCAACAGAGCTAAAAAATCAATTACTTTGTCCAAGAACAGAAAAGACCGATGGACATGGGTTTTGATTGCATTTTCTGTCATATAAAAGGAACTTGGCGTCAGTTTGAATCAGAGCTCAGTCACTGCACTGAGGTCTAGCAACAAGATGATCAACTCCTCACTTCCTAATTACTCCGTGGATCCTCCAGCTTGAGGCATGGCAAGCCAAGTCACTCCCAACTGCAGTTAGGCAAAATGGAACATCTTTTGGTTACATTTGACAGTAGGACTGAAATTAGGAAACAGCTCAGCAGCAAAGAAAGTATCTAAACAGCCTTTTTTTCCTCCAGTTTTTTTAATGGCTAAAATAGAACGGAAAGAAATGTGTGACCCCCGGAAATAGATGACACTTGTTGATTTAAGCTTTGCTCAGTTCAGTATAGATTTTATGGGACTGGACTAGTTTCCAGAAGGGTCTTTATGGGAGCTGGCTCTTGCTAGCGTGTGGTGTAAAGAAGCAGATATTCATGACAAAGAAAGAGGGCTTGCATGCAAAAACGATCCAGTATTAGAGATTGCAGCCCAAGCTGGTAAACACACAGTTCAGTAAAGGTGACAGAAAGGGGGAGCTGAAAGAAATGGCAGGTCATTGGAGAGAAGCAGCGTGTACTGCAAACATGGCAGTTAGTACAGCAAATTCAGAGGGTCGCTGCTTTCTTAGTTAATATGTAAGACAGTGATCCTGGCTGCTACCCTGTCATTACCTGAGCTGCGTGGGAGACTGCTGCTGCCTCTCTACTTCTGTTCTGCCAGTGAATGCCTCTGCGACTTTTGCTTGTGAGACACGCTTCCAGCCAGAGCAGAGAGCCCTTTGGTCACTCACTGCTGCCTCTCCCTGTTTCTTCTTATTAAATTGCATTTAAAGAAGCTAAAAACCCCCAAGGTTCACATTGCTGGATGATGTAAAGCAGCATGCCTCCCCAACATCAGGCAAGGTTCAGAGCTAATTAATACATTTGCTGGTATTATTTGTCTGCAGAATCCCTCTTGTGCAAAGAGAAAGAGGAGCAGAAATACTGTACAGGCATGTGGCTGGGCATATGAGGAGGCACTGAGCTTTAACAGCCTTTTGGTGACCCTGAACCTTGTGCCTGAGCTGCAGGGTGTAAGGGCAAAGGAAGATGCAGACTTGGGGCTTATGCAGGGGACCCAATCTGCATTCCAGAAAGAAGCAGGCACTTAGCTGTTGCCAGAACCCCTGTTAAGTGTAAAAAAACCCTGTGTCAAATCTGAACTTCAAGGCTTGGCAACTCATCAGACAGATGGGGCAGCTTGAAACCCTCTCCCCAATATTTGTTTGCTCCCTCTCTGCTGGAATTGGGGACCCCATCAGCTGGGGCCAGTAGTGCTGGTGCTGCTGAAGGTAGCAAAGCTATAGCTGATGATGCACAGAAAAGGATGAAGCACATGCACATGTTTCTACCAGCACTGCTGTGGGGGTGGAAATCTCTGGCAGAGCAAACAGCCGGTGACTTCTCACACTCCCTCCCCCCTGTCTGATTCACTCCAGCTTGTCTGCCAACACTCCCAATTACGCCAGTGCACTTCCATTGAAGCTGATATGTTGGGCTGTACCTGAGGCAATGATCAGGCTCGCTATGTGAAATCTTTCCCAAATTTTCCACCTATTGATGAAGTCTCCCTGGGTCACCAGTGAAATTGCTCAGGACTGCTGCTCTGCCAGCCGCTGACTTTTTCTGCAGACATCATCAAGCAAGGATCCAAATGAGAGGGGCTGAATCTTTTCATTTTTAGCAGAAATTAGCATGGCTTGATATTTGTCTGTTGCCTCTCTTAATATACTCCAGGAAATATTGCCAGTCTGCTGAGCTCTGTCAGCCTGTAGGGTAGGGAGCTGCAGCACTTGAACTGAAGACACAGTTGGCCCACAGGGACTGTTTTTTGGGATTTATGCTCACACACTCGACCATTGTTGTCTCAGTGGAGCAGACCTCATCCCAGAGGCCTCCTGCACTGCAGGTCTGAACCACCCATTGCTGATAGTGGTGTAAATCAGTGAGAAAGGCACCGAGATCATCAGAGCTTGATTTCTGAAATGAAAATAACACAGCTGAGGGATGGACGTAGTCTGTAACCTGGAAATACACCCACAGCCTGCCTATATTCCATGCCCTGACCTCTCCTGGGTGCGGATGATCTGCTGGGATGACGTCGGTTTTCTTCCTTGCGCCTGTTCAGCTGCTGAAGCACTGTTGAGCACTGCTGAGCCCTGATGCTGATCCCACAGCAGGGGCACTGCGCAGCAGCTCACGGAAGTCCAGGGGATGATGCCGTCACAAGGCTGGCAAGAATTCAACATCGTGCTTTACAGCTTGCCAGTTTATCAGAAATCTGCGAATGTAGAAAATAAGCACTTTCCTTTGTTCCAGGAAGACTCTAAAATTTCACGAGAAAATATTAATGGATTTATTCTCTCAGTAAACGTCTTACAGAGCGTCACTGACACTGAACTTGGCAAATAAAGAAAAAGCTGTTCTTAGCTCAACATTAGTGCAAATGGGGATTAAATCTTAAAGAAGATGAGGCTTTCTGTGGCATTGCCATGCAGTAGCAGGATGAGGTGTATCTCTGTCTCTCCCACAACTCTCTTTTCCTGGACCTGCTAGCACAGATGGAAGCAAGGCAGTGCCTTTTTTTTCACCAGGTGTGGTTAAAGGGCACAAAATGCCTTTCTCTCAGTGCAGATGAATCAACAATGGCTTCCATTACCACAGTTTCTTCCCACTTGAGCTCTTGCTTACCAGGAGGATACTGGAAACAAGAGCTGGGATGGCTGAACAGGCTTTGGTGGTGGGATCCATCATGAGATGGCAAATGCACAGAAGAGCCCAGGGCAGCCTGAAGTGAGCAATCCTGAGGAAGTTTGGGGATCGATTCAATTTTGCACCCTCAGGGCCAGTTGCTGAGTTCTGGCCAGTGAGCCAGTGTTGTCTGCTCCAGTGAGAGCCGGGACAGCTCAGAGAGGGCAGGGGTGGGATAGTGTGCCATTTGGGGGCATATTGTACTCAGCAGCATGGCATTTCTGTCTCAGAAATGCCAGTCTCCTGTCCTACAGAAGGAATTGAAGCTGCCCTTGAGACTTGTATGACAGCAGACTTTGCCTGATTTTTAAAATCCCTCACATTCATTATTTACAATCCTGAGAAATATGCCCATAAAGGCAGTTGAACATACGCCCTTCAGAAAGCTGAGACAGTAATTTAATGATCTGCAAGTCTAGAGGGGAAACCTTTCCCAGCAAGTTCTGTTTCCCCTGCAGCTCTCCCTACTGCCTGCTCAGCCATGAAATCCTATTTTCATCCCACAAACACAATTTCAATATCTCCCTTTGGACACACTCTCCTTGCCCCAACTCAGATTGAGAAAACAGCCATCCTGCCTGGCTTGGGGCAGCCCCAGCACCAGCAGCAGCCCCTGATCCCCAGTAGCACTTACACCCACAAGGATGCTGTGCATGCCCAGCTGGATCCTTCCCCTTGTTGACCAATTCAGGACCTTTGCCACCATGCCACTGAACAATTCTGGGGGTCCTTGGCAGCAGGCACACTTCTCTAGACAGCCTCATTGCTTTACTCTGCTTAGTGACCTTGCTGGTGAACAGAGAAGAGTAATCCTGTTTATGTTTATGAATGTTTTTTTATCATGATTTAGCTGTCAAGGAGTAGGAGATTGCTGAGTGTGAGAAAATTCTATTCTCTGGCTCCATGCAGTCTAAGAGTCCGGGGATTTTCTTGGCCAGACTTCTGCTCTGTTACACCTGTTGACTCCTGCAAAACTACAAGAAGCAACTGAAATGAGAATTTGGCCCCAAACTAGTAATTTTTGCTCACATTGACATTCAGCATGCAAAACCTGATAAGATTTCTGGATGTAGAGTTGGTGAACTGCCCTATGAAGCAGGCTTGAGAGAGATGCAGAAACACCTTCAAGTGCCAGCTCTCAGACCATAGAGAGTTCGTTGCTTGTTTCCTCCCTAGGCTGTCTGTGCAGTTTTGTGATGTGGTTATGTTGTTTATCAGCAGCATCTATGAAGAAGCTACTTTGCATATTTGATGATTGCCTTGTCTGGGCCATTTTAGTAGTTTCTCTGAATGCATTTCAGTGAAATACATAACATGAAAACACTGGCTTGAAGTGGACAGCTTAGTGTGTCCTTGCTTTAGATAAGGATGCTGCATTCATAGTGAATGTCTCGACAGCTCCTCCTCACACTGTATGGTGGAGTTTTGGCTGAAGCCACACTGGGAGGTGGGCTGTGAGAATGCACCTACTGCTCACAGGCTGCCCAAGGGCTGCCCGTTCCCAGGCCTGGTGAGGAGCTGGACTGAGGAAAGCACCCCTGCCCAAATGGGTACAGCACAAGCAGCAGGTTGTTACTGCCAACTGCTTTGGTCTGTGAACATGCTCTGACTGCACTGCTCACTGATGCAGCTGTAGCTTTTCAAGCAAGTTTCCTTGCCTCAGGCCAGGCTGTGAGAGCTGGTGCTCTGCTGCCAGGTATCTGAGCTGGTCTCTGCATTGCATGCCTGCCTCTGGAGCTTTATTTTTCCTTTGCATCAGCCTTACAGGTAGGACATGGGTAGGAGACAAGTGCTTAGGGGAGCAAGTTGCTTTGGATGGCAAAACTGCCCATCCTGCTGCTTGGTTCTGCCAGGGCAGCACTGCTGAGGCTGGGAGACAGGGGATTGGCTCAAGTGGGACAGCCAATACCTTGGGCTCCCCTCACCTGCTGCTGACCACTTACACGCCCTTGGGGAGGGCAAAAATTTTGCAAATGCATGAGAGCCTCTAGATAATTCACAATGGTCTAAAAATGGTTTCCAACCCATCCAGCAAATCTGTGCCCCCACTGCTCCCCTCTGAGAAGTACCCCAGTGCCTGGTGCCTCCCTCTTCCCTTTCCTCTACTCCCTTTTCCTTCCTCCCTGTTACCCACCGGGTAGGCCTCCCGCTTTGGGGAAGGTCCAAGACCTTGGCCCCAGTGTGGCAGTGGCAGTCTGGGCTGCAGGGGCAGAGCTCTGCCCCTTGCAGGAGGGATGAGCTGTGCATGCTTGATGTCTCCTCTCACTGGGAGAGGCTGCAGGGCACGGGTAGAGTCTGTCTGTTAGATCTTTCATATCGTTTGAGGCTCTCAAAACTGCTTTAAATGAGGATGTTGCAGCACGACAACGACTAGCTTCACATATCTGAGAAATCGCCCGCACTTTCAGTTTAAAAGGAAATAATTCTAGGAGCCAGGGAGAGGCTTGGGTGCTGTGGAGAAGGTCAGCCAGGAGCGTGTGCATCCCACGGCAAACGTGTGCAAGGGGTTTGCAGCCGGTGCTTCCTGCCGGGACGGCTCCGTGCTCACGGGAATGACGAGCTATCAGCGTTGGGTTCCCGCGGCGTGGGCACGGTCACGGGGGAACTCTGGGCCCGGGGACGGAGGGACCTGGGGCGGAGGGCAGCCCCAGCTCCCGCCCCCATTTATCAGCAGGACTCAGGGCTGTGGGGCCGCGACAGCGAGCTGACCCCGGCAGCTGCGCCGGCAGCCTCCGTGCTCGGGGTTCGGGTGGCGGAAGGTTTAACCCCTCGTGTCCCGGTGCCGCCCGTCACCGTGAGGAAGGGGCAGCCCAAGGTCTGGGGACGGTGGGTTTGAACCATTAGGGCAGGAAAGGGTTTGTTAGGCTGAGGTCCCTTCAGAACGGGAAAAGGAAGGAAAAAAGACTGGGCTCGGCTAGGCTTGTGGAAGCAGAAGAGCCAAAACTGCGGCAAAGAAAGCAATTGGGAAACCAGCGAGGCCGGGAGAGCTCCGCCGGGATGGTCGGCTCTGCTCCCTTCGGCGAGCGATGATCTTCGGCCAGATCCCAAAGGTAGTATGTGCCCGTTAGGAGCTCGCCCACAGCAAGAAAGCGAAATCCCGACGTTTCATCACTGATGCGTTCCCAAGGGGTTTCTGCGTTAAGTAAACACCGTGCCAGCAGCGAGCTGCAGAGAGACGCGCCGGCGCCAGCAGCTCCCCTCCTGTGGGTGCTGCCGCAGGTCTCCTCTCTGCAGCATGGCGGAGGGTGAGGAGCTGAAGTGCAGCCCTGTTTCAGCCCTGTCTTCTTTGGGCTCCGGAAGGCAACAGCTTGGGAATTCAGAAGTCTCAACTGTCCTTGGCCCATGTGGAGGGGAGCTGGGACAGGACGACCTCTGTGAAATAGAGGACTTGGCCACCTTGCAGTGTTCTGTAAAGAGAGCAGAAGCCCAGCCTCAGGAGCACAGGCTCCTGCAGGTGTCTGGAGACAGGAAGACGTAAGAAGGACAGCTGCAAGGGGGAGCAGTCTGGAGACCTCGAGGAGCTCTTAGGAGGCTTTATTACATCTGTGGAACAAAAACAGCAAGAAAGCTAGGGACAGGTCTTCTACTTTTCCTGCCATTTTTCCTTGTCGAATTATTCAAGTAAACCTGGACAGGTTTTCCTCCCAACCTTACCTTTCCAGTCCCCGTGCCTGATTCCTGTCCTCTGGCTTTGGAAAGGAGAACCTTTCTTGCTGTACAATTACACCACTGCCTTTGCAGCTCGGTATAAAGGGAAGGTTCAGGCTTAAATGGTGATGAGGATGCACAATAGCAGTGGCTCCAATGTGACCGAGACAACTCATCTTTATTAAACTTTGCCCAACAAGAACAACATTAGGGAAACTCTTAGAAAGCAACTATCATCAGCGAAACCTTTCCATGTATTAAAATAAGAAATGCATTATTTGGAATGCAAAATCCATGCTAGAAAGCTAGTAAATGTCAGCTTCACAATTATCTCAGCAATCTTTATCTAGTTCCCGTGTGTGTAATGCTGATTTCATGAAAAATTCACACATTATTTTCTTCATATGATCTTGAGTTGCTTAGTGCGCAGGAAGTTGCATCTCTAATTTTGACATTTTGCAGGCTTTGAATGATTGATTAAAGCATTTAAATAACATACTTCAAACATAAGGGTGGTGGTGGTTGTTAAATGTAATTATTGTTGTTTAAATGTAATTATTTTTACATTTTGACTAATTATAAATGGGTATTATTAATGGGAGAACAAAATTTGTTTATAGGGGTTTGATTTCTGCAGCCATCAGGAGTAAACAGAGCAGGTAACGAGTTTGGCAATAAAATGCCAGCCTCAGGCATAGACCAGATTTAGTACCACCCTTTCTCTTTGTATCACACTTCCTTCCTCCCACGAGTTCAGCCCACTCAAAACCTGCATAATTTCTCCCTATAAAAGGATGTGCCTGTTTCTGCTCAGTTTTCTAAAGCCTTTATTTCCTAAATATGCCCCTCAGTGGGAACACTTCTAGTGGATTTCCAGGCCCATTTTATCACTCCTAATGGGATGGGTGGGGATGGAAGAACTGAAAAAGTTGGGTGTTGATTTCAAGTGAAAGGAAGAGGCCCACAGTGAATGATGTGTGAACAGGAGGGTGGAGAGAACTGGGATAGTGAGTGGGAACCCCCGGGTAAACAGATGATGTGGAAGAGCAATGTGGTACCTGGGCAAGCATGCCCCTGGAAGAACAGGTTCTGACTGCTCTTTCTCCACTTGCCCTTTTTTAAAGGTTTTATTCCGATGGGAAAGGAGGGGGAGAGGAGGATTATTCTTTTTCTTGCTTATTTAAGGGTCCTAAATCTCAAATGAAGGATTTAGTTAATTTTTTTAGATTAAAAAAAAAAAAGCCAAAAAACAGAAGAATTTTTCTACAAAACCTCACTATGTAATTTGGGCATCTCTGCTTCAAATGACATGTACATTTCAAAGTTAAGATTTCCCAATCTAACTTGCATAGGAACTTCTTCAACAGAGCAGTAATGAGATTTGCCTCTTTCTAATACAGAATACTTTTTGCACTTAGAGACCAAAACAATTTTTTTTAAAGCTGTAACACACATTTGGCTCATTTCAGTGATATTCACAAACACCATCAGGTTTCCTTCAAACCTGCTCCATTCAAAATGTCTTTTCTCCCCGAGAAATTATCAAAGACCTACTTCCCCTCCATGTTTTGTCTTTCATTTGTCCAAAACTCCAATATCTTTGATTGCCTTGGCATTACTTCTTTATCCTTTCCTATGTTTGCAACATCATAACAGTTAATGTCAAACAGTACATTTTATTTGCATGACGTTTCTGCTGTTTGGCCTGTTAACTAAAACAGATCCTGCAGCTGGGAATTGGGCACTTCATCCCCTATAGCAGCAAGAATTTCAAAGAAGCTATCCCTCAATCTGCTCAGAAATTCAAAAAAGACAGGTCCTAAACCCACCAGTGCTTTGTCTATTGATGCCCAAACCCTCCTGAACTTCGGCTGTAAGACTGTAAAAGTCCAACAAATGTTTAGCTCATGTACCAGCTAATATATCTGTAACTTTTGTATAAGGATTCCTCAAATATACTTATCTAAGATGTGAGGGAAAGTATTCTTGAGCTTCTCAGTAATCTGAGAACCAACCACTCAACTGAGAATCAATTCAACATGGAGTTCAATTTTGCAGCAGTATAAATCTATGCCCAATTAGAAACTTTTCTTTTTACATGCCCCATGGACTCCCCAGCCATACTGCCACACATTCTCAGGAATGTCACCATGCCTGGGGAATGCAGATAACTGCTGTAACTGAGCACCCTTCGAGGCCAAGACTTCCAACACAGAAATTCCAGCCCAGGGCTACATTATGGTGCTGTTTACCACCACCTTTTGTTTAAATTTTAAATTAGCTTCCACTACATGCGATCTGCCTTTACCCTAGTCAACCTGAAATTAATTTTCAAGACTTCACAAGAGGCCTGGCCTTCTTCATTGACACAGTTTCAGTCCGCAGTTGGTTACAATTACCACAGAATTCATCCAACCCAGAGCTCAGGGGGGTTTCTTTATGAATTTTTTTCTTCTTCAACATTTGTTGCATTATTTCACTGTATACCAAATACAGGCTTTCTGGCTAAGAATCTCCGGAACCACCTTTTGCCTAAACCACACAGGGCTGGTGTTATATTCAGAGGCATTAGCAAATACATCGCTATGCTGATGGGCCTTTATTGAACTCTTTCGGCTCACACGTAGCCTCAGGCAACTTCCAGACAACTGGGGGATTGGTGTGAGTGCAGTTCCGTGGGTGCTCAACAAACACTGCCGTCCCCAGGAGCCCTGCCGAGTCCGAGAGCCTTCTGCGAGCAGCAGCAGCACCCAGAACGTGGGAAATCCTTGTGCACCCCAGCGCCGCATCGTCGGCGTTCGCTCGTGGCTCCAGTTACCGCCCGGACATCGCACTCCGCCGCACACGAACCCCTGTCCCGTGATTTACAAATGCTGCCGGGCGGAAGGCGGCGGAAAGACGAGGAGAGCCAGGCCGGCGCCGCGGGCGGCCGAAGGGAGTGCGGTGCCGCGGGAGGAGCGCGCCCGCAGGGCCGGGGCCGGCGTGGCGGCGGGAGCGCGCTCGGTGCCGGACGGCCGTCGGGAAGGCGCTCGGCCGGCACGGCCGCCGGAGGCGCTACGGCGCGGCCCCACGCGCGAGCGGCGTGTTATCCCTCGCGCACGGCCGGGGGAGGGGCGGGAAGGGCGTGGCCCGGCGGCGCCCGGGGAGCGGAACTGCGTCGGCGGGCGGCTCCGGCCAATCGGCGGTGCGCCGCTGGCGGGGCGTCGCGAGGCAGCTGCACCGCGCGGTCGCCGCCGGCCCCCGCGGCCCCCCGCGCTCCGCCCGCACGGCCGCGCTCCGGTACCGGCCTCGCGGGGGCGGGAGGAGAGCCCGGTGAAAGGGCAGGGGAAGCGTGCGCCGCCCACGTGATGGGCCGCGGCGGCCAATGAGGACGGCAGGAGGTCGCGCGTGGCGGGCGAGGGCCGCGTGGGCCGGGGCGTTGCCGGGCGGCGCGCGGAGTCAGGTAGGAGCTGTCCGCCCCCCTCCGCTTTACAAGTTTTTCACTCGAGGTGGCGCGAGGCGTGCGCGCGTCACGTGAGCGCGGCGGCCGCCCAATCACGCGCGCGCGCGCTGCCTGTCCGCGCGCTGCCGCCGCGCTCGCGTTTGAGGCGAGGGGGTCGCGCGCGGGACGGGAACGGGACCGGCGGCCGCGCGCTTCCCTCGCGCGCCGCCGCACCGCTCCGTCCAGGGGCGCGAGCGGGCGGGACCCGGGGGCGCGGGCAACGGGCAGCGGCCGGCGGTCACCTGACCGGGGGGGTTGTTAAAGGGACCGAGCGGCATCCGGGCTCTCCGGCCGGGGAGGGTCGGGTGAGGCCCGGCCCCGGGCAGCTGCCGCTGCTCCCTAAGCCATCTCGCTCCCGGGGACCGGCCCCCTGTGGGGGCGTGGCCCGCGCCACCTGTGAGACGGCGCTGGGCTGCCGGGGGAGCGTTTCCCGGGGAGCGGCCCCGGTGCCCCTGGGTGCCAGGGGCCGGCGGGCTGGGCGGGGCGGAGCGGGGCCCCTCGGCCGGGGGCGGGGCGGCCCGCGGGCGGCGCGCGTGCGCCCCGGCACGTCGCGGGGGGCGGCCGCGGGGGCCGCGGGGCGGCGGTCGGTGGTGGCCTTTGGTACCGTCGCGTTCGAAACTCCTCGTCCTGAGCTGATGAGTTTAAAAGGGAGTCGAAGCGCGAAGGGGAGCTCAGTGAGGAGTCGGTAGACACGAGGGTCAGCGGCTGTTTCAGCAGCCTGGGGAGATGAGTGGTTTCCCATAACGTGGTTGGAGCTTCTCGCCTGACTTGTTAAGATGTCAAGTGTTACGCAACAGTCACGCTGCCTTGCTCCCAACGTGAACTGTGTGAAGGCATGGGCCGCCTGTAATCGTACTGGATGGGCTGGGCTAAAGCCACGAAGATTTGAAATTGCTGCAGACTCTGAAAACCGAGGGTGGTGTAAAGAAGAGGGCCGGGTGGTGCTTTGGTCTTGTCGCTTACAGATGTTCTGCTCAGTGTAGCTGCAGCACTCTTTCAGTGCCCTCGGGCACAGTGCCTTGTGAGTCTGTACTGAAGACTGGAAAGGGAAATTGATTCTGCTTGAAAAGTATTCCTGTAGGTGAGCATTTTTATGCGTCATTATGTGGGGAAAAACCCCATATTTCTTAAGTCTGGTGGAGATGGGCAGCATTTGTTCACGTCTGTATTTCATGTAGCAGCATCTGGCTGTTAACCTCACCTATTGCCGCAGTATTGGTGCAGACGCTGTTGTACTTGCCATGGGAGGGAAATGTGCAACTGGAGGAAACCACTTGTGAGTAAACTAGTTTGGTCACCTTCCAGAAGGAAAAAAAAGGAAAATAATTTTCTTTGACCTTAGGCCGCTTCTTTGTTTATACACAAATCCACTAGATGATTCCTAAAGTTTGTGTTTGTTTTTAAAACCCGTTTTCCTAAGGAATGAGAAATCAAGACATTTTTCTTACAAACACAATGAAATAGGCCTCTGCCTAGTAGAGTAAGAAAGAGCTCCTCACTAAGAGGAGGCTGTTGTCTGTTTTCTGTTCCATAGACAGCAGACGATCTACAAAAAAAAATCAGCCAGTGCATAGGGAACAGTGCCGGTAGCTGTGGCACCAGCAGGACTTACTTCATGTCTTACTCTTCCATACTTAAGGATGTGTTGTGTTGTGTTGGTTTGCTTTTTTATCTTTCTTAAGACTGGGTAACCCTGGAACAAAGAATCAAGTTATGATGGTGGAGTTGCTCTTCTCTCTCCACACAAAGATGGAATGTGCTTTCACTGTTGGATTTTGGCTGAATTTAGTAACCTGTGGTAAATCCTTGATACATCTTGCTGAACTAGATAAGGAAGAATGCAATGAGAATGATATCTGTGAGAAGTATGATGAGGGCTTCTCATGAGAGGAAAGCAACAAGGAGAAAGTTTAAATTTTTTTTCTTTTTTAAATCAAGCCCAAAACAGAAAGGCATTAAAGGAATGTGAACAGTATAAAAGAGGCAAGATGAGTGTGGGAAGCAGATAAAACCTATCTACAATAAAAATGTATTTTTTGTTCCAATCACTATCTTCAGGAAAAGCCAGTTTGGAGAACTACAAGACTATGAGCTAGTAACTGTTAACCAAATACTTGTGATGATGGAATTGTGCTGTTTTGCTAACTGTTGTAGTACAGTGCTTTCTGCTAATATGGTGTGGTCTGCCTGACCACAGGGTAAGTCAATAAACAGTAATGAAGATTGATATAAACCTGGAACACATTGCCAACCGTCTGCACTTTAATTGTTGTCACTTTCCTTTACACCATAACTTAGAAGGGGAATACAAGTTCCATGGCAGTTCTAACTTGCTGAGCCACAGGTGACTCTGTAACAATTAGTATTGCTATAAAATAGCTGGATGCATAGGATAGTCCTAAGCTCAGGTGAGAGCTTTTAATTTACCTCATTTTTTTCCCTTCTATGATGTGGACGAGATCCTCAGCTGAAGATTCATGAATATGATGAATGTTCCTCATGATGGCCATAAAGGAACTGAAATTCATCAAAATGGTTCTATTCCTGCTGATTATGGCTAGTTTCTGCCAGTGTTGCATGGCGAAAAGGATAAAATACTGCTTTATTGTTATATTTTGTGATTTTTTGATAGTTGAAATAATAGTATATTAAAAATACAGCATTCATTGAATGTATGAGTAATGAGCATATCACTGACCAATGAAATATGGAAAGTAATGTAAAATACATTAACCTAAATGTAACACATATACAGATAAAAAAGAGCATTTATTCTAATTAACACTGGCTTTCCCCCCTGCCCTCTTACCACTGGTTCATTCTTCACATAAATAACAGAATCATCTAGGTTGGAAAAGACCTCCAAAGTGATTGAGTCCAACCTTTGACTGCTGTGTCTGTCAACCATACCATGGCACTGAGTGGCACATCCAGTCTGGTGCATTTCTATTTTGCAGTCTTCAGTGTTTGGGAAGTGTTTCCCAAAAGTTCAAGTAAGTCTTGAGAGATACAGAATACTGTGCATTGTATATTGCGGGATTAATGCTGTTTGATAAACTAGTGACTTTATGGGGAGCTGGAAGTTCAGACTCCATGGCATGGTATGGGGTATTGGAGGGGTGAAGTGGGTGTTTCTCCCTCCCCTCCATCCCCCCAGATATGTGCCTTGTTCCTCCAAAAGCAGCTGCTGCTCTTGCAGGCATGTAGCTCTCAGTTGGTGAAACACTTTCTGAACTACCACCTATTCATCCTGCAGCAGTCAGGGCTGTGAGTGTGAAGTGAATTTGGTTTTAGTATAAAACAATGCTCTGGGGTGAAATCTGGCAGTGCACAAGCTGTGTCAGACTCACTGTGGGGGTAAGTACTTTCTGATTGCAGCTGGAACATGTGTTTCAGCATGTTTGCATCAGCAAGAAAGCTAAATCTGAGAAAAACACACTTTTTTTTCTGCAACCATCCATTTCTTGCAATATTTTTTTTTTCTTAATCTAACTTTTTGTCTAGATTCTGCCACCACTTTCATCTTTATTTTCTTGGCACTGAATTACACTTCTTCACTAATGCTAAAGAAAGAATTTAAGCTAGTTTCCTATAAAATGTAACATTATGTAAACTTTTTTTAAAGTACATTTGGGCTGATGTTCTGTTGCTTAAGGACATAGGTCCAGAGGTGACATAGATGTTGCTAATTATTACAGACATCTGTGTACAGCAAACATTCAACTCCTACTACTTTTCTACTACTCTGGGAGAAGCAGTTGAGGGCAGTGGGGCTGGTTATGACATGGAAAATGGGACTAGATACCTTTTTATATGCAGTTTAATCCAGCCCAGTGTTTTGGTTGGATTAACAGAATTTCCTGTGGGGTGCTACTGTTAATCATTCTCCAAAGTGGATAAACATTGTCTAAAGAAAGTATGTTTTCTGTATGTTAACTCTTCTAGTGTGCACATTGCACAACAGTTCTGATTGTAACATCACTAGGTTTTCAGCTCTTTAAATGCTTGTGGATTTTGTTTTTTTGGTTGGCGGGGTTTTTTTTCCTAATGGACAAAACTTGGGATTTTTGAGCCCAGTCAGGGCTGTCTGGTCGTAGTTAGTGATAATCTTGTAGACTGCTGTAATAAACTGGTGATTGCTGCTGTGGGTGTGTTACATTGGCACAGTTGGTTTTGATAGCTGTTGTTTCCAGCTAGTGGGTGTAGATTTCAGCTAGCTTGGTTTTATCGAGTGAATTCAAGAGCTAAAAGCCTCCTTTATGCTCCAGTAATGCTCCTGTAGTAGTGCCTTTTAGACTATACTTTGTGACAGAAATGTCCTGTCATGTATCTACTTGTGTAGTAGCAATCTTTGTATTCAAACTGAAGAGGGGATTTGCTAACAAAAAATGTAGTCGATACCTCTTGTGTTTTTCACAAGTTGGCAGCTGTTCTGTTTTGGTTAACTATGTCTACATTGTTCTCCCACATCTCTATCTTTAGCAAAGCTTGGGACTTGTGACCGTCCAATTCTTGATTTGTTACTGAAATCTCTACCACAGGTTAGACATAAGAGTGGCTGAAGAACAGTTTGTTGCTGCAGCTCCAGCGGTTACAGTCTCTTATTACTTGTAGCATGTAGGCTTGAACATGTAGGCGTTACTGAAAGGAGGAGTGTGATTTACTGAGAGCTGAAATGCAGCTTTTAAAGACTAGTTCGTACTTTCAAGGGAATATGTCTGAAAGAAGCAATTGGGAGAAGAGTGTACTTCTTGGTAGTGAACGTGAGCATTTCAGATACCTTACACAAACCAATAACGTGATGGTTGTAGCTCACTCTGATCAGGGAGGACAATACTCAGTAGGTGCAAACCAGTTCATTTCTGTGTTGCCTATTCATGTTTAGCACAAACAAGTCCTTGAAACTGTTGTTTGATTGATCTAAATGAGATGTTCTTCACTGCAGAACTGCTGTTTCTTGTCAGCTTTAAGCTGCTTAGAACTGGGTTTCTTAAGCTGGTGGGAGTCTAGTACTGCTGTGACTTCTACTGATGAACCCATTCTCTTGATAAACTAGAGATCCAATTTTGTGGCAGACAAGCATTTCTACCTGCCTTAGGTAAAATTGTAGCAAAATCTCTGGCAATGTCAGCAGTCTCTGGTTTGTTTCTTTTATCATCACTGGAGCATGTGGTTTGTGGGCCATGAACATGGGGCACTGTCTGCTCCTCAGTTCTGTGTCTGCTCTCAGTAGTACAAATGTCTCTCTTGCTGAAAAAACCATACTTAGTTCTGTATTGTCATTGTTCAGAAGTAAATTGGTTAATACATAATAATGTCTATCCTGTGGCCCTACAACTTGATCACTACTTTATGGAATACATGATAACTGTAGGCATAAAGTGACTGTTCCTGAGATAAGTATAATTATTTCTGACTGGATTTGTTACAGGAAACAAATCCAGTGCTGGATTCAACAGCTTCAGGCTGTTCCAGCTCCACACCCCCAAATATGACCAGTAATAAGGCTGAAAATGTATTGCTGGTAGGCACAAGCTCATAGAGCACATGCACACATGACATTTTCATGTAAACATGTCTGGCCACACTGAACAGGCAGAGACACAGGAGCACAGCAGAGACAGCCATATCGTGCTGCATTCCCTATGTGAGCAGGAGGAGGTCACTCACAATGCATATATGTGTGTGTGTACATATATATATATTTATGTGTAGGTACTGGGTAGATACCCTCCACTGGCTGAGCTTAGACACTGTTGGTTCCTGAATCCCAGTCTCCCTGGTTTCTGGCAGCACTGTTCCCGGTGCTGGCACATGCTCTCTTTCAGGTGGCTGAGACTGCCCTGCTTACCTAATGTCCAACATTGGGCTACCTCTCCACCCACATGCCCCTGCCCGTTGGTGACAGGTGTGCGTACACTGCCCTGCACCCCCATACAGACCCACTGTGTTACTGTTCTGATGCACATTCATCAAGTCTCTTAAAAAATGGATTTTCTTTGGTTCTGTGCTTCTGAGATAGTTTCCTATACCATAAAGTCATATTGCCAGGAAACCTCCAATGGGCTGCTGGCCTTTTGTAATGTTACTCTGGTTTTTCCCATTTTCAAATAAGGCAAAATAAAACCAAACCAAAAACAAATTGAGAAACAGTCCCGACGAAGTTACAGTTTGCGGTAGGCAACAGTCAGTGCAAAATTCAGGTCTGTGGTGAGCCTGTACCTTGCTGTCACCCTGCTAACTGATGCTTTTACCTTCTGGCACCATGTATGTCTCTGTCGTTTCGTAATGGATGCAGTGTCGTAAAATAAATAACCTTAATAGAAAAAGGGATGGGATGGGGGGGCTTTATAGAGGTCATCCTGCCTGCAGCCGTGATGCATTTTGGTGTGAATTCCCTTAGCATTCAGAATTCTGTTTTAGTGGGCTTATTCTCAGAAGTTGCTTCCTCAAGTGAGGGTTTCCTGGCGAGGCGGCCGGTTCCTGCCGGCGGCAGCGCTCCGAAGTGTGGAGAGGCGCGGTGCGCGTTGCCCGCGCGGAGAGCGGCGCTCCTTTTCCGGAGCGGGCGGCCGCTGCCCAGGGCACGGCTCTGGCGGGGCGCTGCCGCCGCACCGCGCCCGCCGGGGAACCTCCTGGGGCCGAGGCGGCGCCGGCCCCGACCGCCGGGGGGCGCCGTGCGCACGGGGCCTCGCGCGCACTCGTCGCGCGGGCGCGGAGGCAGGCGGGGCCGCGCGGCCGGGGCCCCGGGGGCTTCGACGGCCGCCGGCGCTGGAGCGATGCGCGCGCCCCCGTTCGAGAAGCTTCCCCGCGCGCGCGGCGCTGCGCGGGCCGGGCCGGGCCGGGCGCCGGGCCCTGCGCGCGGCGCGGGCACGTGACGGGCAGGCGGGAGGGAGGGGGGCGCGAGCCCGCTGCGCGCCTGCGCGCGCCGCGGCGGCGTGACGTCAGCACGGTGCGCACGCACGTTGTCCCCAGCTGGCGGACACACGGTCCGCGTGAGAAAGGAAGCGGGAGGCCGCGCGCGCCTCGCGCACGGTAACGACCGGGAGCGGGAGCGCAGCGGGGGCAGCGGCCGCGTCGCGCGCGAGCCCCGCGCGTCTCTCCGCGCGCCCGCCGCCCGCCGCCCGAGCTGCGAAAATTGACACCAGGCGCGGGCACGAGGCGGCCGGGCCCGGGCCCGCCGTCCGCGCCTCGGCGGCCACGCGAGGCGCCGCTGCGCGCTAGCCGCTCGGGAGTGCCGGCGGCGCCCTCCCGCCCGCCGGGGCCGCGCCGGGTCGCGGCGAAGAGCGGCGCGGCTTCCCCACGTGCGCCCGTCCCGCTGCCCTCCGCCAACCGGCACGGGCGGCGTTTCCGGCTCGCGCTGCTCCCGAGCGGCTGCCGCAGGCGGCGGCTGCCGGTCCCCCTCCCGAGGCTTCTGGTTAGGAACCGTCCGGCGGGGCCGGGGAGGGGAGCGGGGTGCCGGCGGGCGGGGAGGAGGGCGTTCAAAGCGACAAGTGCTGCGCTCGGCCCGCGGCTGTGACGCCACCTGCCCCGGGCGGAGCCCTCGACTCTCGCCGCGGCGTCCGGGGCGGCCCCTCCGGTCGCCGCTGGGTCGGTCGGTGTTGAACGGCGGCGTGGCGCGCGCCGTGGGGCTCCCGGCGGCAGCGGGTGGCGGCGGGCGGGGCAGCCCCGGGGCTCGCGCGCCGCCACCGCTCCCCTTCCCACGGTGACTCCCGGCGCTCGCCCGCCCTTCCGCCCCGGAGCGCCGCGCGCGGAGCAGCGTCCCGGTCGCCGCGTGGGGAGTGGCGTTGATTGGTTTGTTGGTTTGTTTGAAAAGGACGCTCTCACGTCTGACTGCCGTGCTGCTTTCAGCGGGTCTGAGTGCGACTTGTGAGTGATTTTGGCCTCTGCTCTCTGCTCGGACGCTGCTTCTCAAATACAAGGTCTGCGTGTAGAGAAGGGAAATACCTGAAGCTGTTTAGAACTTGAGCTTCCACAGCATACACGTGTTTCCCCTGAAGTACTGGGTTAGTCTATGAGTCTATAATAAAATAGGTTACTGTGTGTTACCAAATGTAATAAAATGTATGAAATTGCTCTCTGGTAACAGACTGTGCTAATGGTGAAATAACATAGATTTTGGGCACTCTAATTGCACATAATCACGTTTTAACCACGCTCCTCTTAGATGGACTGGATACCGTGCTTGTTGTAAAAATGGCTACATAAGAACTTTAAGTGTTGGATAACAGAAACTGTTACTGTGTAGGTCTTCATATGCCTAGAACTTTATGCATGATGGTTAGCTTTTTTTGTAATTTGTTTGCTGGTATGTCTTAAGTAAGATAATGTAATCGAGTAAATCTGAAGTAATCAGATAAATTTAAAGCTACAGGCGTTCTGCATATCTTAAGCCAGATCTGAAACCACTTTGATAGTGTGTTTCCTTTATGAGCCAATACAATTTTGGTGCATACTGCATAACATTGATGTGTACTCATTTTCTACTGTATATTTACTATACATATAAATGTATTGTGTGTGTATATAGAGAGTAAGTTGGTGGAAAATCACATAGAAGTTAGACCGTGATTCCATTTTCACCACTCTCTGTATCTGAGATTTATATGTCTATTCTGTTTTTATAGATGAACATGAAAACTGTTATTTTTTGGGGATAGCTTTTTGTGTTGCTGGGATTTGAGGTGCAATCTACTGAAAAAGCAGAACAGTATACTTAAATTAATTTTCTATCCTGGACTGTGCTAGGGAGTCCTCAGTGGGTAGGTGGTTGTAGGTGTGTTTGTGGGGGAGAATTTCCTCTGCAAAGTAGAACTGAGAACCAGATCTTGTAACTCAACAGGTATCAAAATCTGTGCACAACAGTTTTGGTTTATTTCCTCCAAGTTAACTTTTACATTAAGTTTTAAAGTATGAAGTGTAAAGGGTGGAAATAGATCTCTTATATTTCCTGGCTGTCAAGAACATTTAAGATAGGATGTAAATTGTCTCCTCAGCTTTGAGGTCATTTGCCCCATGCATGTGGCAGCTTGTTTGCGCAGAGGAGTGTTTCCTCTACAGTTGCCCAGTCCTAACAAAATAAACATGTCTTATTAAATATCCAGTTCACTTATAACTTGTGTATTAAGAGTTAATTCTTTGGAAAGTGATACGGTTGTTTTCCAACCCATAGAATCATGGAATGGTTTGGGTTGGAAGGGACCTTAACGGGTCACCTAGATCCAACCTTTCTGCCATGGACAGGGACACCTTCCAGTAGAGCAGGTTGCTAAGAGCCCCATCTCCAGCCTGGCATTTAACACTTCCAGTACTGGAACATCCACAGTTTCTCTGGGTAATACATTCCAGTGCCTAACCACCCTTGTAGTGAAGAATTTCTTCTTAATATCCAATCTAAACTTACTGTCTTTCATTTTGAAGCCATTCCCCCTTGTTCTATCACTGCATGCCTTTGTAAATGTTCCTCTCCAGATTTCTCTAGGTCCCCTTTAGGTACTGAAAGGCTGCAGTTATGTCTCTCCAGAGCCTCTTCCAGGCTGAACAGCCACAACTGTCTGACTGTCTTCAGAGAAGATGTGTTCCATCCTTCTGAGCATCTTTGTGGCTTTTCTCTGGACTTGCACCAAGTGGTCTGTGTCCTTCCCATGCTGGAGACCCCAGGACTGGATGCAGTATTCCAGGTGGTGTCTCACCGGAGGGGAGGGGCAGGATCCCCTCCCTTGCTTTGCTGGCCATGCTGCTTTGGGTGCAGCCCAGGATGTAATTGTTTTTCTGGACTGTGAGTGCTCGTTGCTGGGTCATGTTGTGCTTCTCACCCACCAGCAGCCTCAAGTCCTTCTCAGCAGAGCCACTCAATCAATTCATCCCCCAGCCGGTGATTGATACTGGGGTTGCCCCAGCTCAGGTGCAGCACCTTGCACTTGGACTTGTCAAACCTCTTGTTGGTCTCGTCCCTTTGGATGACATTCCATCCTTCAGGCTTGTTAGCTTCACTTATCTCTCCAGTATTGACCTCTGAGGGATACCAGTTGTCACTAATGTTTTCTGAGACTCTGTGCCATTGATCACTACCCTCTGGATGTGACAATTGTACTGATTTCTCATCCACTGAACATCCACATCAATTTTTCTCCAATTTAGAGAGAAGGACATTATGGGGAACTGTTTCAAAGGCTTCATGGGAAGTCCAGATAAAAAACGTCCGTAACTCTTCCATTGTCCACCAATGCAGTCACTCTACTCTAGAAAGCCACTGGGTTGGTCAGGCAGGACTTGTCCTTGGTGAAGCTATACTGGCTGTCCCAAATCATCTCTGTCCTCCATGCACCTTAGCATAGCTTCTAGGAGGATCTGTTCATGATCTTCCCAGGCACAGATGTTAGGCTGACAGGTCAGTAGTTCCCAGAATACTTATTTCTAGCTTTTTTAAAAAATGGGTGCAATATTCCCTTTTTCCCAGTCACCTGGGACTTCACCTGACTGCTGTGACTTTTTGAATATTAGGGAGAGTGGCTTGGCACATCAGCCCATTCCCTTAGGACTCTGGGATGCATCTCAGCATCTAGCAGTGGTGATTAACTCTGGTCACTGGTTCCCATCAACTAGATATTTGATAAAAGAATCAATCTTTTTTTTGTTTTTGTTGTATTCCACATACAATAAGGATCAAAATACAAACATCTGGATGTGGAAATAGGATTCTTGTGAGTTACCAGAACTGCATATTTTAAATTTTCACATAGAGAAATATACAGGCTATTTGAAAAATGAAGTAGTTTATGATCATTTGTTACAGTGTTGACATAATCCTTAAGCTGGGAGGTAGACATACAAAAGTGGAATTGTGCATATGTAGATAAAAGTAACTTCTTCAGTTCCCTAAACAGAGATTTTGCTAATCATAACAGTAGAAATGTTTCCGTGTTTGATTTAAATTATTTCCATAATTCTGAAGATAAAGGAAGCTAAGGCTGGCCAGTGCTTCAAATCTGTCCATTTAATCTTAGCTGCATGGCGTTTTGGGGGTTAGTTTGTGTCTTTTTCCAAAGCTTATCAATTTGATGTATTTTGTCCCTTCTTTTTCTGTCTGCCCTTGGCAGAAAGTTAGAAGTTCTTGGGGTTGGTGAGGGATGTAAGCAAAGAAATTCCAAACACACAAACTTAGACAATTTCAGTAAAGAAATTCAGAGACAATGTTTTAAACTTTTCTTTCCTGTTTTAAAAATTTAACAAGTTGTAGACCTCAGGGAACTCTTTCTGGCAAGATCTTTGCCTTTGTGTCAGAAATGTGCCATTTTCTCTCTTGAAAACTTCTGCATGTTTTGTGTAATGTTGTTAAGCAAATAATCTGAAGAGTAGAGGCAATGTCACAATGAAGTGCTTAGAAATACCAAGAAGAGCAATGAGTTCTGTTGTGGCAAAGCCTGTATGAAAAAGTAATTTAAAGGTGTCATAGCCCCCACATCTATAAGGTCAAAATTACATACACACATGCAGCCTTGATTTTTTACACCCTGATTGTGCTGTGTTTTATAGTATTGCTTATCTTTTAAGTTTTTAATGTGGAGAGCTATTACAAAAGGTATGTCTCATGAGACTTAATTACTTTCTTAGACTGTATTGTACTAATTTTAACTGTGTTTTCCTTTTTTCCAGAATGGTGAACACACATAGAATATTATCAGAACTCTCTAGAATTTGGATTTGGTTTGAGAGCTTGTGAGAGTGCTCATCATGGAGAAACAGCAGATTGTCTTGACTAGCCGGGATGGTGGGACTGCGTCTGGTGCAGCGCCTGCTTTCTTTGTCATCTTGAAACAACAGCAGGGAAATGGAAAAGCTGACCAAGGAATCCTAGTAGCAAACAGTGATGCTTGTGCTCTTGCCAGCAGTGTATCAACTCTAGTAAAACCCAGAGTCAAGACCTGCCTCCCAGCTGACTGTGTGTCGGGGGGCATCACTGTCACCCTAGATAACAACAGCATGTGGAATGAGTTCTACCATCGCAACACAGAGATGATCCTGACGAAGCAGGGGAGGCGCATGTTTCCCTATTGCCGATACTGGATTACAGGGCTGAACTCCAGTCAGAAGTATATTCTGGTCATGGACATATCCCCTGTGGACAATCACCGATACAAATGGAACGGCCGTTGGTGGGAGCCCAGTGGGAAGGCAGAACCGCATGTTCTAGGGCGAGTGTTTATTCATCCAGAGTCCCCTTCCACTGGCCAGTTCTGGATGCACCAGCCGGTATCCTTCTACAAACTTAAACTTACCAACAATACCTTGGACCAGGAGGGTCACATAATCTTGCATTCTATGCACCGTTATCTGCCACGACTTCACTTGGTGCCTGCAAACAAAGCCACAGAAGTCATTCAGCTTAATGGCCCTGATGTCCATACATTTACCTTTCCACAGACAGAATTCTTTGCAGTTACGGCCTATCAGAACATCCAGATTACTCAGCTGAAAATAGATTACAATCCTTTTGCTAAAGGGTTCAGAGATGATGGGCTGAATAGCCGACCTCAGCGTGATGTGAAACAGAACAGCAACTTAGAATTGGAAGGAGGTGATGTTTTTAGCAATTCTGGCATTTGTGGTCGCCCTGCTGAAGTTGATGCATTAGAAGTGCGTCAGAGAGGTTTAGATTCTTCATTCATTGGTCAAAATCCATCAGACATTGAGCTGGATAAAGAGTCCTTTAATACAGAGGGAGACTTCTTGGGTCTCCTGGACAATGACCTGCCTTCAGGTGATATGCCAAAGCTAAAACAAGAAGTCTCTGAAAGGTAGGTAAACACTGCATTTTTATACAACTGCTGGTTAAGTGGGGTGTTTGGTAAATAAATAACAGGATGCTCAGTGTGCAGATGTACAGCTAAATCAGTCTTGACTTTCTAAGGTGTCTGGGGAATGCAAGAGTTCGGTGTTGTTTTCTGTGTTGCTTTAGCTCCCTTTGTTGAAAAGCATTGAGGGGTTTCTGCTAACCCTCTTAGCATTTTAGAAGGCTAAATTTTTTCAGAGTTTTAGACAGAGCACATTGCAGTCATCGAAACACTGCCTTTCCTTTTAGGGTTGCTCACCACGATGACGTGCTGTCTCTATCTATAGCTTCAGTTTTCATTAGTGAAAGTGAATGGTGTGTGGTGTGTGGGTATTTAGGTTGGGTATGTGTTGGGATTGCTGCAAGGCAATTGTAGTTGGCAGCGTGCCACTGTTTTGTCAATAACTGCTTGGTGTGAATTCTTTTATTCCACAAAGAAGTATGAGGTAGCTTGCCTGTTGGTAGTCAGTTGCCTCATATTTGCTGTGAGGTAAGGGAAGTACTTCAGAATAATTTGGCTTTTCTAAAGCAAGCCTGGCAAAAGCTATTATTTTACTGCACTTTCACTTAGTTTTGAAAAATCTAAGCAAAAGAATAGAGCAGACTTAGTGAATAGTTAATGTGCATCAAGAGATACTAGAGATACTTTGAATGCAAAGAAATTATTAATAAAAAATAGAAGTTTCTTTTCTGCCATGTTGCTTCATGTCACGTTGTTAATATCAGGCTTAATCTGCCAAAGATTTAGTTACAAAAGCAAACTTTGTAGATCAGAGCACCAGAAAATTATTTAACTGCATGATATCAGTATGATGTTAATGGTTAACAGTGAAATTAGAGGTCAGTTCTTAAAGGCAAAAAGTTACCTTTATGATGTAATTATACAGGCTGTATTACTGTACAACTGTATTATGCAAAGGCTGTATTACTATACAACTGCAGTGTGTTTTGGAGAGGACAGAGGTTTCCTCAGTTGTTTTAGCTGAAAAACTTCAATTTACAAAGTTTTCCATACTTTGATGCTTTATTGAGTTTATTTGTAATAATTCTTAAGATTACTAGAATTATTTTATTTTGAGATCTAGAGTGTCCAAACCTTTCTTGTGCAGTATTTTCACATGTCAGTCTATTAGAAATAAAGTCTTCTAGACTTACTATATTCTCAGAAAGTGTTGTTCTAACTCAAATACTGAAAATACACTGATTACAGAGAGGATGGGCCTTCTTTAGTTCCTAAGAGTACAGCGTGGAGGAGTGTTTAGATAACTTTGCATATTGGAAGTAAAATCCAGAAAATAATTATTGACAGCTTTATTTTGCTTTCATAGTGATATTTCATTTGCCTAGAGCGAGTCATTGAAGCAAATTGTTAGGAGACCTGTTTATTCCTAAGGAATAAAAACCTTTGTTTTAAGTACTCAAGGACCTTCCTTAAAAATAGCTGATGCAAATTGGCAGATTTAATTTCTTTTGGTCCAGAGCATGCTAGATTCTTACTCTGGTTTTGCCTCCAAGGCAGTTGATCTCTGAAATGTGCTAAAATCTGCACAGACAGGGAAAGACTGCTAAGGATCTTTCTGTTGTCTGGTCTTGGACGCACCTGTCATTTGATGAATAAGTGTTACCTCTGTCCTAGCTACTTTCAGGTATTGGCCACCTTTTTTGTTTTATGTTTTTGTAATCTGTATGAACAAGTCAAATTCTGTACTTGGAAAGAGAAAATTGATCTTACTCAAGAAACGGCAAAACTAATTTGCTAAGTGCTGGAGTTTTTCAGAGCGTTAGTTCTCCTTCCTTCTGATCTGCTCAGTGTTTTCATGCCATGCAGTTGAGTTTAGAAGTATGTCAGCCTTGGACAGCACTGAGAGTATGGCATTTTTCTTTATTGAACTAAACACATTAATATCTGCATATTAATGAAGACTGGGCAGTATTTTTTTGTGGTGGGCAAGCTCTTAGTAGTAGTTGATAGGCACTGTATTGCTTTTAGGCAGGATAGTGATTTCTGTTGAGTTTGGATTTGAGTGAGAGGCAAGTTGGGAACTGCTACCACTCAGATGATCCTCTCTAAAAAAAGTGGAGTTCCTAGTGCTGTTGAGGGTGATACTCCCCACCAATACTCAATTCCTGACATTTTTGAGTCTAGAACCATGTAAAGGCTGTATATAGCTAAGAATTATTTTCATTCTGAGTTATTAGAGGACTTCAGAAGCAAAGCACTATTTTCTTTATAGAGGGTACTATGTGGGTTCTTTTTCTCCTGCGTCTGTAGTTTGATAGTATATTTAGTTTAATTAGGTGTATTGTAAAAAAAATAAATGTTTGAGCTGTGGATATTTCTATAGAAATGCTTATGCCTGGAAACACTTGGATGTTTCGGCCATGGAAGGTACTACAAACAAATTTTACTGGTTCTTAAGTCTTACAGGCTAATGTGCTCTTTATCCCTTCCAAGGTCTTTTGAATTTCCTGCTTCAAAAATAAAAACCCTATTGGATTGTTAATGTTCTCTTGTTACTCTAATTTAGTTGTTTTGTGTTTAGTCTTGACAGTTTGGGTTTTTTCCTTCCTTGCCTTCCCTTTGGGAGAGGCAGGCAAGTGATAAGCCATCAAACCTCTGCCGTAGATTGCTAGATTAATCCCACAAGAAATCGCATTCCCTCTCCAGCTCCTCTCTGGTGTATTTGAAAATTATGTACCTTAAAAAAAAAAAAAGGGTCTTGGTACTTTCAAAAAAATTAGCAGCTTAATGGTTTTTAATTTGTAAAAAGCCAAAAAGCAGTTTCCCTGCTTTTATTGTTTTATTGCGAGTGAACCAAATACATTACTTGGGCTATAAGAAAGTTGGTTTAAATACAAGCATTGTTCCATATCAGGTAAATAAAAAGTTAATTAAGACATTATTTTATGGTTTTTACATGATCTTGGATTAAGTTGAGGATTTTTAGAGGACAAACTTGCTTGATTCATCTTCCCATGGATTAGAGGAAGAGAAGTTTCTCTGACTATGTATGTTGCATGTAACTTTACAAACTAAGGGCCAGATGAAATTGCTTTAGTGCTAAAAAGCAACTTTTTTATTCTTTGAGAAGTTGATAATTGCATCAGAATTCAAAACCAGCATTTTGTGCAAATCTTTTATCTTCTCATGCATAAATGTTCGTGGGTCATACCTCACACTTGTCACCACCTGGCTTATGGTTGCATTATGCAGAAAAAAACCAATATTTGTGTCTAGAAGTTTCAGTTTTACAGCAGGGCTTTTTGGTTTGGATACTGCCCACATTCCTAATAGAAAGGTAATGCTTAGCTTACATGTAGACACCTTGCAATAGATAAAGGAAAATAACTAGAGAAGTCCAGGCTTTACTGGGCTTCCAACTGGAAACACTAAAACTTAGATGAGAAATTTTTTCCTAGCCTGCAAGTTTTCTAGGGTTTTTTTCCTCTTTATTTTCGAGAATTTTAAGGTAGCAGAGCAAATAAATCTTAATAGTACTGACTTTAATTGTGGATCAGCTGTACTGAAACAACCTCTTAGCATAGTATTGTGGTGGGATTTTCAGCTTCCCATAACCTTTAAGTAGTCTGTCTTTGCATTTCTTTAATAGTAAACTCACTGACCAAGAAAGGCTTTTAAATCTTACATTTCACATTATTAATTAAATAAAACCAAGAAAATTTTTAATAGGAAACTTACTGTCCAGAGAAAACAGTAGACTAAACAGGACTGGTATTCCACTGTCCATCTGCCTGCTCTTCCCTCAAGGCGCATTTTTGCTTTAATCTTAGTGCTAGTTACTTAGTGTCCTTCTCAGTTGTAGCAGGCTTCCTGGATAGCTTCTCTTGTTCTTTAGAATTTTATGTGTAATACATAAATCTGTGTCTTGACTGTCAGCTCCGTGTTTTGATACAGCAGTCTTTCTTCATGAGGGGAATACTCCCAGCTCCATGGTGTGATTCTTGTGTGTCCCAGCTTTTCTCCCTTAAGTATATCCTCAGTCTATACAGGGAGAAAGCAGCTTCTTCCTCCACTTCTTTTCCCCTATCTCAGTCCCAGCTGTGGGTTCAGCTGAGCATAGCACTTCTTTAAAGGTGGATAATATTAATGGTAAAATAGGCATACATATATACATCCATATATGTAAAGCAATATTCACTGTATATATATATATATATATATATATATATATATATATATATAGTGTTATTACAATTATGTTAAATTTTATTTGAACTCATCATCATTAACAAATAATTTTAATAACATGAAGTTGACAATAATAATATAATTAAAATTATATGTAGTGTATAATAAATATAAAGTTATTATTGGAATGCTATGTGATATGTTTAGTAAATGAGTTGTGACTTTTTTTCTGAGGTTCATTCTGGATATGAGTTTCTGGTTTCATACCTTAGCAATTTTCTCTTATGTCAAGGAGCCAGGTTCTGATACACTAAACAACACTACTGACTGTAGTTCTTTGACCAATGTGTCTGGCCCTTGAAGAAGCCCATCAGCGGAGTGCAGCTGTCTGTACTGTTAGTCCTCAATATCTAGTACATGGTATTTTGAATTGTGATTAGGTTAGTACTCAGACCTAGTGGAAAATGCAGCAGGATTCAGTAGGATGTTAGTATGCTGTAAGTGTTCGAAAAACAGTTCACTTAGGAAGTGTCTGTATGTGGCACTAACTAAAATTTTAGTGCATTAAGGGCTCACTTGGCTTCTTACTTGCAAGCACAATAGCTTTAGTGTCTTAATGAGGTACACAGCAAACTAAGGCCATTTCTGAGCATTTCAAATACTACAGTTTAGCATTAGTTCATGCTGAGTAAAAGGGGAAAAAGTGCAAATGTCACCCTGATATTAGTAGGGAAGGAAGTTGTGCTGCTGCTGTCAGATAAGAAGTTGGATTGTTTTTAATAATGGCAGTTTCTTGGGGTTTCTTGAGTGCTTACTTCTGAAAATGTAAGCTTGTAAATGATAGCTTATTTAGCAGATTCATGTCTGTGAGCATTTTGGAAGCTTTTTACAATATGCAACCAAGGATTATGGAACATGGTGGAATTTTGGTAAAGGAGATTTGATAAAGATCTTACCTTGTGTTTTGGTTTTGTCCCCTCCCTCCCACCCCAGTCCCATAGCTAGCAGTTACGAAAGCAATTCCCGTGTGGAATCTCCACTGGACCCAAATGGACACTTTAATGTAGTCATTAAAGAAGAGCCAGTAGATGACTATGACTACATGTCAAGTGTTTGCACGCAAGGAGTAACTGTGAAACAGGAAGACACAGATGAAGAAACTGATGAATATTCCAATGCTGACGAGGATGATCCTGTTGTACAAAAACACCTAGTGAGACGCCATGAAACAGATGGAATTGATGGAGAATTCAGGTCTAGGAAGCGTATGCTAACCACTCCTTCAGGTGTTGCCAAAGCAAAAATGTTAAAACTGGATAGTGGTAAGATGCCTGTGGTCTATTTGGAACCTTGTGCAGTCACAAAGAGCACAGTGAAGATATCTGAGCTGCCGCAGACCTTGCTTTCCTCTTGCAAGAAGGATAAATCCTCTTTGAGTGCAATCCTGGATGCCTTGCCTGTGTGTTTTGAGAATCACAAAGACTCTTGCTCAGACACAGTGACTGTGCCTGAGGAGTTAGTTATGAAAAAAGAATCTCCTGGGAGTAAAATGTCACAGAAATACTGTTCAATTGGAGAGGCCCAGTGGGCTCTATCCAAATCACCTAATTTTAATCTCAGGGGCTCAGTAAGTGACTTTCCAGATAAAGAGATCTGTGGCAGAAAAAGGCCTGGCATACTGAAGAACTCTATGTCCCTCAAAGGCTCCGGGAACAATCAAACCACCCTATCATCAGTTACAAATAAAAGAGGAAGGCCACGGAAACTGAAAATTTCAAAGGCTGGTCGACCACCTAAAGGTATAGGGAAAACTGTAGGAATGAGCAAGAACACTTCTCTGGGTCCCCCGAGTATCCTTCCAGATGTTAAACCAGACCTTGAAGATGTTGACGGCGTTCTTTTTGTGTCCTTTGCATCAAAGGTAAAACCTCACTCTTGAGAGTAAAATTCAAAACCTGTTTAAGCCCTTTGTGCTTACAAGCTGAGGGTACATTTTCTTTTAAACTGAGTTTGGAGCTTTGTGGCCTCTTTTCAAATCTGTTCTTATTCTGTGTTCTTCATAACATTGTCTTTCTTCGTGCACCTTAGGAAAAAGTAGTGGAATCTTGAGTTCTGTATAAAAGAATGCATGCTTGTTTATAAAACAGTCTCATGTTTTGAATAATTTGGTGATATGTGATGTGGCTTAGTTTGCATCTTAGTGTTTCAGGGTATCTTAACTTACTCAAGGCTCTTCGTGTATGTAGGAAGCTCTTGACATTAACACTGTTGATAGAGCTGGTGGAGAAGAGTCACAGAATCTTCAGGCTCCCCTGTTGACTACGAGTGATCCAGGTACTTCTTTTTTTTTGTGAGTGGCTCTTCCCTGCAATAAGAGAATTTGTAAAGACACGCTGAAAAATTAATAATTAAGTCAGGTTTTTTCATGGAAGAAGTTTTTTATATGTTCTCTTATTTTTTGAGTAGATTGTCAAGCAAGAATACAGGTGCTGGAAAAGGAGTTGATGGAAGAGCTGAAGACATTGAGGCATAAACAAGTAATACATCCTAGCCTTCAGGAAGGTAAGTGGTGGTGTACATACTGATGCACCTGGTTGATCATTGCACTTAGTCATACTGAGTTGATCATTTCCTACTGGTGGCAGTACTGTATATGCCTAATACAGCTGGGGCCTGGCTTTTCATGTGCACACATATTTGTTGCAAACTAGAAAATGTGGAGTGGCAAAAGGTGAATCCTGAATCTCCAACAGGAGAGAAGGAGTCTGCATGTTACATGCCTTTTGCAGAAGTTGCTCAGTGTTCAGACAGTGCCTGTTCTGCAATGACCTAAACGTGGATGAAAGCAGATGGAGTTGGTTTTACTCCTTCGTCAGAGTAGGCACTTTCTGGTAGTAGAAGAGCTAGAGATCCAGCAGGACGTAACTAAGACTACATTTTCTGGTTTGAGTCCTTATTTCTTTGAGTTACTATTCATCTAGTTCACTAGCCACGTAAAAGGGCTAAGCAAAGTACTTGTAGTTCATGGTCTTCTGTTTATATGCAATGTTATCCTGAGGTAGATGGAGGAAAGTCAAGGATCCAGAGAGTGGAAGTGATGTTCTTTCTACTCATGATGTTTAAACCCATCAGCATTAGTAGTCCTGAGACCAGTGACATTAACATAGGCATGAGAGGAGGTGGTGAAATTACTGATCCAAATGGAAGTATTGTACCTCATACTCCTGTGGTTCTGGCCCTGAATGTTTCAAACACATAACTGTAATACAGTAGAGACATAGACTCCAAATGCTGATGTTGACTCTGATACGAGCTGTTCTGGGCCCTCACAGAGCTGCTGTGGTGAAGAATGTTGGATTATCTTGGGGTGTCATGAGAGCTAGCAGTGTTAAACCTTTTCAGGATTTTATTGTGCACCTCCTAGGTGTTACCTTTACCCAAGAAAAGTATCATAAAATTGCAGTGTGTTGGCAACCATGTGATACATTGGCAGTTGCAGCACTAGCGAGGGCTGTTTGACTCATGAGATGATCCTGAAAGTGGGAATGTGTACAACCCACATGCTTTTTTTCCAGCTGAAGTGTGAGGTGCCTTCTGTAGGGTTTTGAGCAGTTCATAGATACTACAAAATGGGCAAGAAATGTCAAGCATTAGGCTAAGAAAGAGACATCTGAAGAATTTGGATTTTCTTGAGTGGTTATGACCATGATTTCCAGTGTTGGGATGGTAATCTGCTGAGCCTGTTAAATAGTGAAATCGCAGTTCAGCAATGGTGGAGATGAGCCACAGCTTCTAATTTTTAGAGGGAAAAAAAGATATGGGAAAACTTATTTGTAGCAAGAGCATTACTATAATAGGTGTAATCTGATCAGGCTGTGAAATGAATTACAATATGAATACTTTAGTTGTTAGACTTCAGCTGCTGCACGTGAGCAAGGAACCAGACTCTCTCCAACTACCTTCATCTTCCAAATAGTTACAGATCTCTTGGATTGCATACTTGAGATCGTGGAAGGAACACAATTATGTTAATGGAGAGAAGGAATATTTTTTCTTCTCTCTCTCCCTAGAATATCATCAATGAGATGTAAGAAGGTGCCTGGGGAGTGCTTTTGGGGCAAACTTAAGGGTTGTATATTTTTTCAAACATACTGATTCCAAATAGCATCCTAGATATTGGTGTAGCCTCATTACCCCTCTTGATTCTGATACTTGTTTTCAAAATGTCTTGGCCCCAGATCATCCTTGTCATCTACCACACAACAAACAAAGAGACATGGCTCCCTTCTGTCTGGAAAATGTGAAGTGCACGTTTCTAAATGTGCTTTCAGCCATTTTGTGGAAGCTTAATGGCTTGTACTGGCTTGCTGTATTGAAAAACAGACACAGTAGTTTTGATGTTAAATCTGGTTTTGATTCTCAACAGTGTAGTTGAGAAGTTAAAGATTCTTTTGGAGATTCACCGATGAAATGTTGGAGCTATACCTGAGCCCCACAATTGCTCTTGATCTGTGAAGTTAATAACAGGGTGATTGAGGCTGTCCAGATCTTAGAGGCACCAGAATTGCAGGAAGATGCTTCAGAAAGAAGGGAATCCAACTTAAGTGTGTTAAAAGGAAAGTTCCTGCTGGAGCATTGCAATGGTATGGGATGCTTCTTTTACTGAGCTAAGTTGAATCCCTGATTATACTCTTGAAAATTGAAGGCCTGTTTCGATGTGTTGTATTTCAGATTAATCAGCTGCAGCTGATGGAGGGGAGAAAGTTCTTAAAGTTCTTCATTTGCTGCTGTTTGCTTACAGCAACTGAAATTTAGCAATACTCTGGAGATGATAGAAATTTTAAAAAGTGATAGTTCACCTGCTGTGTATGAGGATGTCTGTATTGACTTATAATACAGACATATTTATTATACAGACATATAATCTGACATACAGACATACTTATTATACAGACATATAATCTGTATAATACTTAGCTGTTACCATTTGTTCCTCTTTTGGCTGCCTGCGGTCATTCCGTGTTGCACTTCTTGGACTCATCCTCTTGGGTTTTGTCTCAGTGTATTTTGCTTCACAATCCTAAACTGAAATAATAGATAGTCTGCATGTCTGATGTTCATATTTTTGTTTGAGTGTAAAACAAAGATAGGCTTGGTTTTGCAGGTGACAGAAAGGAGTGTGAAGAAAAACTCTGTACTCTTTCAATTTTATTTGAATAAAGAAAAGGATGGCATCTTGACTTTTGTCAGTTGGCATGTTTTTATGCAGAATGCCAGATTGACTTGCTTGCTTCTCATTTTTCCTATGTGGATGTGAAAATTCAATCTCACTAGACTGTCTTTGATAACAGTATTGGTTTAAACAGCCATGCCTGAGATTTGTTTCATGCTGATTGTTTTCAGGCTGCTAATAATCTGGTCACCGTGTTTCCACTTGTGAAAATAAATGTGTACTACCAGCACAAGGTTTCTACTGTATGTGCAAATTCTACATTGTTTCTTGAGCCTTGTCAAGTCACACATTTTCAGTTTCAAGATGCGCACATTTAATGTATTAATTTTGGACTTGTGAGCAACAGGAGCAACATTTGTAGGTTTTTAAAGCTAAAAACCAAAATAGATGTTCTCAGCTCCCAGCTGTGAGCTGAATTTCATTGACAGTGATGTCCTGAATTTGACGTAACAGTATTTGCTGAAAAGGTGCAATATCAATTTTCCTAGCTTCTGCTTTTCTCAGCATTTCTGTATCTATATTTGTTTTGCCATTGACAAAGTTAGCTTTTGTTACCAAGTAAATCTTACAATTTGAGTATTGGGGGGTTGTTAATAAATGAATATGTTGATGCCACCTCAAATACTTCACTGCCTATAATAACACAGATTGTTTAGTTTCTTCATCTCCATTTTTCCCCGTTTCAGGGGGAAAAAAGTGGGTTTCATTGCAAAGTGCCAAGTCTGAGGGAAAAATAACCTACTGAGATTTGGAGAATTTAATGAACTAAGTCCTGAAATCGCTGTTTAAACTCAAGTTTATATCATAACAACCAATCAAACAAGCTCACATTCTTCAGAGCTAAAATGTGGTGTGGTATCTCTTATTGCTGGTTGAAACTGATAAATGAGTGGTGTATGTTCCTGCACAAGTTTAGCTCAGTACAGCAGGCTTGATAACTTAGGGACGTGAAATGTCAGTCAGCTGAATTGGGTTCAGAGAGTAACTCTAGCCTTCAAAGATGTAAATGGGGCTGACTTCCTCAGAAAAACAGACAAAAGCTTTTATTATGAGATTTATTACAACACTGGCACTGTGGTTAATAAATTTCTGTGGAAACTTAAGTAGCAGTCAAAAAACCTGAAAAGTAATTCAGTTTTTTTCTCAGATTCCTATTGTATAAACAGCTCTTTAATTTATACCTGCTATAAATCCAGTGTAACTGTTATGGCAACAATGCTTTTTTCCAAGTCTCTTTAACTTGTGGGTGAATGCTAGAAAAGCCAGTGTATAACTTAATGATTTCTCTTTTAGTAACAATCTTGACTTTCTTTTTCTTAACATCTGGCTGCATTGAGACATTTTCTGATGCTTGCATTTTGTAGTGGGACTGAAGTTGAATTCTGTGGACCCAACAATGAGCATTGACTTGAAATATTTGGGTGTGCAGCTTCCTCTTTCCTACTCAAATTACTCTGTGTGGAGCTATCCAGGTACCAACCCCAATTCTCCAGGTGGGTAGAATATGAATTTGCTGTGATCTCAAGTATCACCTTTTTATTGTCAATAATGAGAATGGCTGTTTAGTTCAACTTGGTATCTAAAGAGATCACAATGATACTAAAATGACAAAATATGAGAACTTCCTTAGATCATTATGTGGTTACTGGGCAAGGAGTCCTAGGTAAATTGTGGCTGGATTGTTTTCAGGGTTCCCCTTTTGTCATGCTTGTGATTATACTGACCTCTTCAATTGCTCAGAAAATGCAATCTGAATTTGTCTGATGTTGCTCACATACCAAACAAAAAAAAATTGTCTTTCACAGAGCTGAGTATCAGAATTTTCCAGAAGAAGGGCTTGAGATGTCACTTGGGGGCTACCCTATAACTTCATGTAATTGTCTGTTACAAAAGTTGTGGCTGATTGTTTTTTCTTAAACTTACTTGGTGTCCAAACAAGTGCATTTCTCATTGTACTGTGACTATGATTCTCGTACTGTTGGTAGGTACTGTTTTTAATAGTGAACTGGATGGACAATGTATAGCTTATCTTATATGCTTATCTGTCTTCCACTTAACTGTTTCTCCCACTGTAATATTCTGATTACTTATGTCTTTCTTGATCTACTGCATTTAGGAGCTGGTCTGGTAGAGTAAGACGTTGAATCTCAGATTGTTTACACTGTAGGAGAGGAAGATACAGTTCAGAAGACCTCAGTCAGCTTAGTGTCCAGTGCAATTATTTGTAGCCTAACAATATGTTAAACAGTCACACAAGTCCCTGTTAGTATTTTTACATTCCATTTTAGCTCCCACAGTTGATGCATAACTTGACAGAGATGTAACTGTTTGCCTTTTGTGGTTATTCACTCTCCATGCCCCTAATTGATACTCATCTAAATTTGACAGAATAGCAAACATTAAATCAAGTTTCTACAGGTCTTGTAAAAGTCATTGGCTCAACTGAGGGGAGAGAATCAAATTACTCTTCTAGCTGAGTGAGGCTGTAGTACCAGCTCAAAACCTGCCTGTTCCATTTTAGCCTACTAATTAGTTGATTGGCCCATTAGACTTTTGGAGCCCACTGCTTTTGCATGTTGCTAAGGAAACTAAAACTGAAAACGCAGGAAACACTTTTTGTATGGGATAGCAGGTGCTTCACCATAGAGCAGAACGGTGCTTGGCCTTGTTAAGTATTCTGTTAATTAAAAAAAAAAAATGAAGTGGAAATGAAGTTGCATCAAACCTTTTGATTTTGCTACTGTTCACCTGTCCCTGGAAAGGAATAAGCAGAGTTTGCTAAGAAACTGGTAAAATCAAACTTGGTTCATAAACTGAGGCTAGCTTTCTTCTTTTCCAGATACCGGATTTCCTTTTGTTTCCAGGACAGGAAAGACAAATGATTTCACAAAAATCAAAGGCTGGCGAGGGAAGCTTCACGGTGCTTCTAGAAACGAAGGTAAAAAAAATAAAACGAGAGATCAGTATATATATTTCCAATATGTGGCCATTTTCTTGACCTTCCATAGATCTCTCAGTTTGGTATTTGTGTGTGTCTTAATGAGAGATTTAATTTTTTTATGTTGAAGCGGCTATGATTAAAGAATTTTTTAGTACTGGTTCCATAGTCAGAATGGAAGTTAATGAGAGGAGAGAGAAACCTTGAGTAAGATAAAAATACATGTTGTGTTCTACACAGAAAGCTTGAGTGAAGATCAAAGCTGTAATAGTTTTGATTTTGTTGGTGGGTTTTGAGTTTATATGTAAGTACGGTAATTCCAGAATTCTCTTGCCTCAGGGACCCTAATGAACCTGAGTAATTTTCATTTATATTGGTGTATTTTTAACTCCAGTTAGAGCAGGTATTCCTCGCATATGTGATTATTTTGCCATACCTCAAATGGATTGTTGAAAATTTGCCAATTTTTTACATTATATGTAGGTTAAATATTTTTATTGTACCTTGCGCATGTCTATACAATGTTGCATTGTGTTCAGGGAAGTGCCTGAACATCACCTGCTGATGGGAAGTAGTGAATAAATCTTTTATTTGCCTTTGCTTTCACACATGGCCTTTGCTTTTACTTTATTAAACTGCTTTTATATTGACCCATGGGGTTTTTTTGCAGCTTATTTTCAACCTCCCATTCCACTGAGAAAGGGGAGGGATAGAATGGCTTGGCAATTACCTGGAGTGCAGCCAAGGCCAGCCCACCACAAATACACATGTAAGATCTCCACAAAAATAGCTGTGGAGGCTGCTAGTTGTATTTCAGAATGGATTATATTTGGTGTGCCTATATTATATGCAATTCTTGTAGAAGAGTGCATTTTTTTGAGATGTATTTACCTATCCTATAGTGTTTAATTATTATAAGATTTAACTCCAGGAGTTAAAGTGCTCTTTATTTATTTAGGTGGCAGTTCAGAAGGTTCATTGAAGAATCGCTCAGCGTTCTGTAGTGACAAGCTGGATGAGTACCTAGAAAATGAAGGGAAATTGATGGAAACAAGTATGGGATTCTCTTCTAACACTCCCAGTTCTCCTGTGGTGTACCAGCTTCCCACTAAGAGCACTAGCTATGTTCGAACACTCGACAGTGTTTTAAAGAAGCAGTCCACTGTAATTCCATCAACATCTTACACATTCAAGCCTGCTCCTCCATCATCTACCTCTAGGAAGACGAAGACTCAAACCAGACAGACATCTTCGAGCAGTAGAGTAAAAGCGTCTTACAAGCCTATTCTGCCTTCACCTTTTCCTGCAAAGCAGAAACAGAACTCATCAGCGTCAGGGGAAAAGGCTGCGAAGTCTGCTAGCAGTTTGAGTAACCAAGCAGATAGTTTTGTGATGTCAACTGTGGATGAAAATGCATTTCCAAAACAGATTAGTTTGCGACAGGCATCACAGCATCACCAAGCAGCTCGTCCACCGGGTTTGTCTAAATCTCAAGTGAAGTTAATGGACTTGGAAGACTGTGCTCTTTGGGATGGGAAACCACGGACTTATATTACAGAAGAGCGAGCAGACATCTCTTTGGCAACCCTGCTTACAGCTCAGGTAGTTCTGTAATAGTTTCTCTCTTCTCTGTACTGTTGCTTATTTTAATCTGCCCACTTCTGGATGTTGTGTAGAGATGCAGAAAGTAAGACTGAAACTTCTGAGGATCATGATAAAGCATGAGATTCCTTTGTGGTGCAGTCTTTGCAGTGAAACTTGAGGAGTACTGACTTAGCAGTATGTGAAAAAACTAATTGTGATAATAGTGTGTTGATAAAACTTACTAATAATATGAATTGTCTAAAATTTTCAACATTAAAAATTTGAGTTAATACAAGTGTTATTCAGTAACTGCATTTCCTTGCTGTTTTTGTTTTTATGTTTTCAGTTGAGCTGACTGCAAGAAAATTCTGGTCGTGTAGCCTGGTTGTCACATGATAATTTCTTTTGCTTTTTTTCACATCCTACTTATTACCAAGATGGTTTTGCTGTCTCCAGTTGCCTCTCAAAAAACTTCAAATGCAAACTCTGTTCTTTTCTTTTTTTGTTGTTGGTTTTTCTTCTTTGGTATGGATAACAAATTTTCATATGTAAACAATGTAGCTGGAGGAGTTTTCCAAATGAATTTTGAATAGCAATTTTGCATATGCTTGATTTAACTTTACGAAAATATTCCTCTTACTAAAACTTAAAGTTTATGCTTCTTTAAAACTTTTTTTTTAGGCATCTCTTAAAAACAAACCTATCCACAAAATAATAAGACGACGAGCACCTCCTTGCAATAATGATTTCTGCCGACTGGGTTGCATATGTGCCAGTCTGGCACTGGAGAAACGTCAGCCTACCCACTGCCGCAGGCCAGACTGTATGTTTGGTTGTACCTGCCTCAAAAGAAGGGTGTTGCTGGTGAAGGGAGGATCAAAACATAAGAAAATGATGAAAAAGGCTGCGCGTGGAAATCTTGTGCTGTTTGGAACACAAGGACAACAGCAAGCGGATGAAGATCTGGAAGAAGAGGGGGATGGGGAAGAAGAGGAGATGAAGCAGAAAGATAGGAAGAAGAGAAAAAGGGTGGAATACAGTGAGTACTGGTGGAGATTACTTACAACAAATCACCAATGTGGTGGGCATTTTTTATTAGGACATAGTATTCCTAATTTCTGAATTCAGCTGACTTACAGGAACTAACACCTTTTTCTTCTTTTTTCCCTTTTTTTAAATTCTTATGTGATCAGCATTTTGAGTACTGTCTAGTTATTTATTGAATCAAATTGCTGGAGTTTCTTTTTGGTAATTTAAACTCTTGCTCAGCTCTCCAAATATCTTTAAAGGCTGTGGATATGAGACAATTACTGATATAATTGTTGGTAATGTTCACTGTTACAGTGCTGTTATCTTTCCCTGTTAAGAAATACAGAGCATTTTCAGTTGCTCTGTATATAGCTGTATAGTTCATGGACTTCACTGAAAAGAAAATTTCAGATCTGGCCTAAGGTATGCTCAGAAAACCAAATTAGTAGAAACTTTTAATGAATTTACATTTTCAGTTTCTTGGCAACAGTACTTTTAGCAATAGCTAAAACAAAGTATTCTCTGATGTTTTATTGAAATAGAATAATTCTTCCATATAGCTGCTGTATACAGGTCTGGGATTTTTTTGGGGTGTTTTGCAGTTTTTCAGTACACAGCATCAGTGAAGGTCACTAATTTTCAATGCTTTTGTGTGATCTTCTATCACAGTAAAAGTGAGAAACAAGGATTAGTGTAGTAACATTTTTATTCTCGTTTCTTCTTTCTTGTAGACAAATCCCAGTCATTTTTGACTAGAATTTGAGGCAAGAAAAGCAACCAGTAGTACTTTCTGGCAGTTTGAACTAGTGATTGCTGCATGGCGAGACCTCAGTCTTAAACAAAAAATTCTGTTACTGCTGTGTTAGATGGTGTTTTATTTGTAAGCTGTTTTTGTTTTCTCTCTTTTTTTCAGCTATCTGTGACTCAGAGCCAGAACAACCTGTTAGGAATTGTCCATTGTGGGTGAAAGTAGAGGGTGAAGTAGATCCAGAGCCAATTTACGTACCAACACAATCTGTTATTGATCCAGCTAAATATATGGTACTGCCCAACCCTGAGGTCTTGCCTTCTAGTAGGAGCAGATCTTCCAGTGGAACAAAGCCAGGCAGAGTGTACACTCCTAGACCCAATCCAGTGGTAAGGGAAAAAAAGAGATGCATGTTTTTCTTTGTACTGAAAATTAAAACAAATACTGCCAAAAGCTTCTGTGCTAGGCAATTTTAGAGATATCTGAGGTGAAAGCTTAGGACTGACTACCCATAGCATAGGTATGTTGATAAGCTAGGGTGAATTGTATACAAATCTTCAACTATGTCCATCTTCTGTTGAGAATTTACTATGGCAATATGGAGATGAGGGAAGGTGATTATGGTTCACTAATAGCCTCATTTAAAAATATGGTAATATATGCTATTTTTGTCAAAATGATTATTAGTCCTGTAATGTTTGTAGAAGATACTAGCTGCATAATGTAGCCTATCTAAATATGAATTACTTGCAAAGAAATGTTGGGATGCAAACACAGAGCATTCAGTGTAGTTCTGGAGTATTCCTTTTTTCTTCTTTTTTGAGGTTTCACTGCCAGTGTTCAAAGAATCTGGCTTTGTGTCTCCCCTCACCTTAGTATCAGACAAAATCAACAACAGCAGGAGAGGAGAAACAGCTGTAGATTGGAGTGTAGTTATATCTGAAGAGCAAACATACCAGAGTAGCTATTTAATGTATACCAGATAATGTTAAACAATGTGTAACACTTAGTATTTGTTTGTTCACTTAGAAGAATATCTGAATGGGTTTGAATTTTTGGGGTTAGTGGTGGCAGGCTGGGTGGTGTGATGATGCTGAGAGGGTAGATTCAGCTTTAAGTGCTAGACTTTTCTTTTGACCCTTACTATTGAAGCATTTATGTTGAAGTAGTGCTAAAAAGCAAAGCTGTTTCATGAATCTAATGTGTATCTAGAACAGAGAGGACAGGTTTTTGTCTTTTTTATTTTCTTTTAGATTCGAGAGGAGGACAAGGATCCTGTTTACATATACTTTGAAAGTTTGATGACTTGTGCAAGGGTGCGAGCCTATGAACACAGGAGAGAGGAGAAAAAGCAACAAAAAGACAAAAATGATTCACAGAGTTGTGTTGTAAAGGTAAGAAGTCACACTGTAACTAGTGTGTATTATAGAAGAGGCAGAAATAATCAAAATGGCGAAGTAATTTTTTCCCCAGAAACTCCTACATTTCATGAGGGCTTGACTTGCATTTGGTGGTGGTAGGGCTGTGGAAGCTGGAACCTAAATCACTTTGCAGTGCTGATAAACTTACCCTGTTACTGTGATATACATTGTCTTGTCTGGGGAAATTCCTGGCTGCCACAAGTGCATTATTATATAAGGCTCAAATGTTCATTGTTACTAGAGCCCTTCTAAGATGAAACTTGTAACATTATTAGACACACCATATTTTTATGATTTGGGGTGAATAGTTCATTTTGTGCTGTGATTTTTAGTGTGGAAGTAAGATGTGTAGGATGAATATTTTCTTGAGTTTCTTTCTTCCAGCAGGAGTGTGAGCCAGAGCTTCAGTCTCCTGAGAAGGCAACCTGTGAGGTAGACAAAGACACTAATAAATCAGGAGGTAAGAGCTGAGTCTTAAGTGTAATTCGACCTCTAGGTAGTTCAAGGTTTTTGTGGTATGTCTTAAAAAAAAGTTGGAGCTACTGAAGAGACAAAAATCTGTTTGCTGGGGGAGTTATTACAGTTGTTAATAAAAATCTTATGATATGCATGCAGTTTCCTGTTTTCTTAGCAGCTGTGTGTGTGGGGGCCACATGGAGATACAGCAGACTGAATATCCAGTACATGCTGTTGCTCTGAAAGTAAGATGACCAGTGCTGCAGTGGCTTGTTTAGCAGTAAAAGATAAAGCTTCACAGCAGACTTGTCTTCAAGAGAGATAATTGGATACTTGGAAAGGAATGGAGATGAATGGTTTTGCTTTGTCTGGGTATTTTTTTCTCCCTTTTACTTCTTTAGTATTACTTTGTAGTTACTGAAGAATTGAGTATCCAAGTGGTACTGGGAGAATGGGATCCTCATGTTCTTCACATAAAACTGTATGGGACAAAGAAGCACCTGTGCTTTATTTGGAATTTTTTTATGTTGAATTTGTTTAGTTCAAGTTGAAAAGTTGAAGTTTTGCTAAGTTATAGATCCTGGATTTGAGTTTCTAGTTCATGAAGAAGTAGGCTAGACATCTGTGTTCTCTTTCAGTCTGAAGCAGCCTAGATCATGTTATGAGCCTTAAAATGAGACATATACTAGAGGCATTGTATCATCCACTAATTAAATGTATCTGCCTTTTTGAGCTGATTTTTTTACTGTTTAATGTATACAACAGCGCACTCTAAATCTAAGGATGGGAATGGAAAAATAATATGATTCATTGAAAATGCTGGTACATTGGTAGGTGAAATTAAAATGGCCAGGACACAGGGCTCAACATCCTCACAGTTTTGCAAAACGGGTCGTTGTATCTCTAATAACAACAAAAGGTCAAGCTTCTGTTTACACATCTTCTGCAAAAGACAGTTCTGCTAGCGGCGTGTTTGCCCCTCATGCCATTATAGTGCACGGGCATGTTTCTCACTCCAAGATAAAAGTGCCATCTCTGGAAAAACCAGTGATGCTTCCTACTGTGTGTTGGTGTGTTTGGAGAACTTTCAGCCATGTGTTGAAACAACCCAGCTTTGTTTAGCTTGTGATGCAATGGGATACAACCTGACGTGGTATGGCTGCAGGGATTGAACTGTGAGAAATAATTACATTAGTTTTGCAGTGAGAATTTGCTTGCTTGTGAAGCTCTGCAAGGGGAAGTGATGCTTTGAACAGTTCTTTTACTTGTTGTTGGCCTGCAGCTCAGCTGAGACAAGGGTGGAGGTGTGGGCAGAATGAAATTGTTTGACTATCTAGGTGATTAAAATGCCATCGTATTGCAGAAACCTATTTCAATTCTTTCTCAGAAAAAAGCTGGTGTTCTTCCCGTAGTGAGGGGGACTCTTTCTCCACCTCCTATGTTCATCACACCACTCAAGGTGAACCAACCAAACTTATCGAGATTATCTCTGACTGCAACTTGGAGGAAGATCACAATAAGATCTTGACCATCTTATCACAGGATATCAACAGTAACGCGCCACAGTGCCTCAAAGTGGGTAGCTTCTTTATTGAATTGGCTTCGGAATACAATGTCCAGGATGAGAATCATCCTCCTGTCTGCTCGTCCAGAGTGAAAATTTCAGTGCCGTCCTACCAGGACAAGGACAAGAAGCCTGAGATTCCTGTCTTGGAGACTCCTGATAGCGCAGTGCCGTCGTGCAATAACTCAGAAAATGTAAAGGTCATGCGGGCAGAGCCAGTGGACAAACTGCGGGAGAAGCTGCATTGGGGCAAAGGCTTGCCTTTTTATGCAGGGGTTTCTCCTGCGGGAAAGCTGGTTGCCTACAAATACAAAGCTAATATGAGCCCCTCTGGCTTGATTCAGGTGGGTCCCTCTGCCTTTACTGTGGAGATTAGATGCAGTTTCATCCAGTGCCATCCCAAAACTCCTTGAATGGGAGAACACTTTATTTTTCTACCTAGACTTTTGTCTGTCCATACAAGAGTTCTTAATATCTGGTGGCATTCCTCTCCATAAGCTTGTCTCTTTCAAGATTGACTCAATAGCAGGAAATCTGATTGGAATCCTGACATCTGATGGTTTAACTTGTCTTTTTGACAATATGAGTCTTGTTGACCCAAATACAGAATCTCTCTCAAGATCTTTTTAATTCTTTGGAAAACCCCCTGAAGGTGCAGTTGACAGATAATGCTTCTAAATGAATTACTGTATGAGTCCACAAAAAGAATATTTTCTGGGGAAGTATACACTGGGACAAAACTTTAAAATGAAAATGTAAACCTTAAATTGCTTTTTGCTACAGTTTATTGTTAATCTTCACTGGCAGCCTGAATCGTCTTTGTAGAATATATGTTTTTCATCAAGAGACTTCATAATCCTAAATTCAAAGGGTCTTTTCCCTGCAGTTTTATGTTGCTGGCTTGGTGTTAACTATTAGTAGTAGGAACTGTGTCACTAGGATGAAGATCTTTTTCCACCATAGAAATTTGCATTTATAGTAAAACCATTTTCAGGAAAACCATATGAATTAGAAAATGAGAGTAACATAAATTTTCATGACATTTTGCAGGTACAACGCCCTGTGAAAGAGAAGCTAGTGGAGAGAAAAACAATAGATTTCTTACCTTCAATAAAAGTTGATCAATAAAAACCTATGGTTTATTTAGTAGTGTGTTAAATATATTTGGCTTTTAGAAAGTATTATCAAACAACTTGAAAGCAAAATGCAACACTACCAAAACTTCCTATCTTCCACTAGGCATAAAGCCTGACAGTCAGAAAGATGTTCTGTTTTTCCCTGTGCAGTCCATTACCACTACAGCTTTGAATTTGAAGTTAGTCAGCTCATTATACCTTAATTACAGCATCAAACAATAGTGTGGATAAGGAAAAAGCTGATACAGCTTTTACAAGTTTTTTAGAGTTTTGTCTCAATGTATATGTCATCAGTATTCTTTCTTTTGTGATGCTAGGTCTTAATTAGGTTTGAGAATTTTATCCAGAATTCTTGAATTTGGGAACCTATTTTTATTCAGGGCTATAAGTAAGGGATGGGAAAAACAGGTGCTGGCTTCAGTCTTACCTAGTTTCAGTGATTTCACATGTTCCTTGGACTCTCTAGTTTTACTGTGAGAGTCTGAGCAGCATTTAAAATCTGTGTTACAAAGATAAAACAAGAGGTGTTTGAGGGTCTCCTGGGCAATAAGGAAATTAGGAATTCCCATTCCAAATTGCAATGGTTTTTTGAAAAGGGCATTTAGAGGTCCCGTGGAATGAAACACCTCTCCAGAAGTGGTGAATTAGCATTCTTTTCACAAAATTTCCCTTTTCCACTTTTTTCAGGTTAATGATAAAAGGTATCCTCAGGCCAAACTGCTTTTGGGACAGATGGGGGCATTACATCCTGCCAATCGGCTAGCAGCTTATATCACAGGCAGGCTGCGGCCCACAGTACTTGATATCGCAGCCCTCAGTACTGTGATCTCCAAGGTAGCACCCAGTGCTAAAACACCTGCTTCTGGGACACCATCAGTCCAGGGGCCCACAACATCAACTCCTAAAACTACATCTTCCTCCAGCACTACTTCAACCCCCACTGTGACGACTCTGAAAACCCATGTCCCAGCACAGAGACAGATAGGTAGGTTGGAACTTATTACTCTGTTTTAAAATGCGTGAAGCTGAAGTACAGAGTGAGTGTACAGCGTTAATGTTGATTTCTGTGCAACAGTGCATGCTGCCTTTGGCTGCATTGCCTACCTAAGCTACCTCTGCAATGAATAACCTCTTTAAAGCAGAAAGTTTTATTTTGACTTCAGAATAGGATTACAGATGTTGATTGTAAGTTATTTTATTAAAGCTGCTAGGGCATATTTTCAAGAGACAAGGAAGAGGAGATAGAGACTCGCCAAATACTAATTTGGATTTTTGTTTGGAGTTTCGTTACTATCGTTTTTAATTGCTTTTGATCAAACAGAGATTAACTCAAATGAGTAAAGTATCACTCTAATACATGGTTCTTCGCTGGTAGATTTTCTGCTGATGTTGCACTCATAATTCTTGTGACCACCAAAGATGTATGAAGCAGCAGTGAAAGACAAGATGGTCCAAATCTGGATTAGCAAAACAACAGGTGTGCAGCCAATAACCACGCCAGCCTCTAATCGCATTGGATTTCACAAGCTAAACGGGGTTGGACTTAGACAGCACTTTGAGTTTAAAAAAAAAAAAGATTGGAAGATGCGTGAGTTACTTCTGTGTCTGAGTTGGTACTGAAATGGTTACCTCAGCATGGCAAGAGAGAAAGTTGACTTTAGCTATTGCATTTTGTATGAGTTTAAAAAAAAGAAATCTAGTACCCATCCACATATTCCCACACATTATTTAAAGATCTGAAGAAGCTTCACAAGGGAAAAGGATGTTACCTGTGTCCTGGCAAAACTTTAATTTCTGATAGATTTTTTGTTGCCTTTCTGCCTAAATTTGCATTGCCGTATAAATGGGTGTGTTGTTTTTCTTGTCCTGTAATAAAACTTGTTTTGTGTGTTTATGCAGTATGAAAGAGCTGGCTGTGTTTCATTGATGGGTGAAGTCATTGCTGCATATGTAATTTAAGTAAAAAAGTACCAGTTTTGGCATAGTCTAGGTTAAAAATGCTGTGTGCATAAATAATTGCAGTATTTAAGTTGGGCTTGCTCCATAATCTCTCTGCTGTTGTACTCATTTGTGGGCATCTGGAGTGACACAGAGTGCAGTTTTCTGATCCCTTGGAGAGCAAGGGATGAGGTAAAGGATCTTCCTAATGGTGATTAATTTCTTTCCATTGGTTGAATTTGTTCCATCTAGTCTGAAGTTGCATGAATGTTGTTGCAGTTAGAAGGGGAAACTCTCCATCCATCCCATCCCTTTCCCCTGTGCCTGTGTAAGATGAATACAGTAGAAGGGGGATGAAAATCAAGAAGCAGTAAAAAGGGGAAGATGGCACATGCTGTTACACAAAGAATTTGAGGTTTAGCAAATAGTTGGAGCTCATTATTTCGCTTAGGGGTTTGTTTTCCTGCACTGTTAGTTAGGATTAACCATTGTTTCACAATGAAGAACAGCCCTTCGAGACCTAATTCTTTTATGTGTCTGGGAAGAAGTGCAATAAAAAGCTACAGTAGTGGAATAAGGCAGACATGTTTCTAACATGTAAGGCATGTTCAGGACTGCCATAAAGGCTATGATTCAATTACAAGGTACATAGAAAATGGAGGCTCAAATTCATGCTGAAATGACAATTGTAGCACCTCATCAAAGACAAAAAGGAAATCTATTAAAATTTTGACCTGCAAGTTTTTATTTGCAGCTGCCCGACCCTCACCTGGTGGTGTGTTTGCCGAGTTTGTGATAAACAAAGCAGGAGTTCTCGAGCAGATTCCTGGAGTCAACACACGCTTGCTTGCCTCAGGGCTACCACAGTTGGTCAGCATCAAGCCCACACCGATCACGGTTGTTGCTCCCGAGGTTCCTTCAACACCATCTCCAGCTCAGTGCACAGTCTCTCCTGGGGACACTACAGCCAGCACCACTTCTCCAGTAACTGTGGAAAGTAACAGTGTAGCAGCATCTCCTGTGACCTCTCCTGGCCAGACAAAAGCTGGTGAACCTGCCTGCTCTCCTCCTTCAGTTGCAGTCACAGCTGCTCCTGCAACACCTGGAGTCAGCACCTGTACTACTCCCTCATCCAGCACTCCGACTACTACTGTGAACACAGCGAAAACAACAGGGATTGTTGCAGCAATAGCAACGACATCATTTCCAAAAACTGTAACACCACCAACTGTTACTTGCCCTGTTGTCACAACATCCACTTCTACAGTTGTACTAACAACAGCTGCAGCAGCAACACCTGTGGTGACCACACTAACTTCCTCTGCTGTCTCTGTTCCAGTGATACTATCAGGAGTTAATTCAAGTCCTCCACGGAATCAAAAAAAAGGTGATGCTTAGGGCTTTGGGTTTTTTCTGCAAATGCTTGTTTTTATAATTCTGCCTCTTTTCATAGCTGTAATACAGTCTGCAAGTGCTTTCAGTTTAAATATGGATTCACTTGGCTCACCCCCCCTTACAAAATAGGATAAGAAATGTCATCTCTTAAATTGCTTTTTGTATTCCAGCCTGAACTGGTAGCGAAGGAAAAAAATGTAACTATCTGGTCAGTGACTGCTATGAAATGAACTGGAAGCCTCACATCATTCCTTGGCCTATAGAAATGTGTAGCACAGTTATGACTGCTAGAATTTCATGGTTGGCATAGAGTCCAGGAATTAGGTATGGAATTATTCTCCTGTGTCATGGTTGAGAAATGTCAGTGGAACTGCATAGAAAAAAAATCAAAACTGTTCTGATCTGGTTGGTTCTGTGCATTCTGTGAATAAAAAAAGAAAAACGTTCCTTCAAATAAATTTAGAAGAGATGCAGTTGTTTCCAAAATATTTGCACTTGTATTTTTTAAGAATAATGCCTGATTTGTAGGCAGTCTCTTAAACTGATTTTATGTAACTTTTTGAAATATTTCAGAAGAGGCTGTTCCACAAGCTGCAAGTAAGACTCCCCCAAAGATAGCTCCTGGAACAGACAAACGTGTTGGACCTCGATTGCTGCTGATTCCAGTGCACCAGACGCCTTCTGCTCTGCGACCGCTGAACAACACGCAGCTGCCACAGAGACAGAAGATGGTCCTGCAGCCTCTCAGGAGCCCTGGGGCTGTGAACCTGTTCAGACATCCCAATGGGCAGATCATCCAGCTTGTTCCCCTGCAACAGGTTCGAACTGCGGGTGCCCAGCCCAGTGTGCAGCCAGTGATGCTCCGCAATCCAGGTACAAGTCCTGTGCTTCTTTAATGACTGACCAGCGTGTTACTCAGAAATTAACAATGACATAAATGCCTTTGTGATTCTCTTTTCACCTGATGAAAGTAGTTGAACAGGGTCTAATTTGATTCTCTGTGAGTAGTTGAAGAAAGTAGTGTAATTATTCAGATCCAGTGCAACTTAAATACCATGTGTGTAACATTCAGAAAGTGCAGTTAATAGCTAAGTCATCAAAATTTGGAAGTACTGTACCACAAGTAAAAAGGCCTATGTATGTGTGTGGCAGTGGAGTCATATTCATTGTACTGTCACAACTTAAAAGAGGCTGGACCTGGTGATGCTAAAATAATTCTTGTTGGAGATTCTCTTAAAAACAATGAGCTGTTACCCATGTTTCATTGGATGTGCTGCTCTGTTTTTGTTGGGTTTCCAGGTTGGTTACTGTATTTACAGAAGACACTCAGACGAAATGTTCACTACAGTACAAAATTGCCAGGTTTTTGCCTCCTTAAGAGCGTGAGAAGAAAAATAAGTGTGATTTTCAGTGTATCTCTAGTGCACAGTTAAAGACAGGGTTGTAAGAGTTAGAAATTGCAGGTTGGGTGTGCTGTTGTATGTATTTGTAAATGCTAACCCAAATGTACTTTAAATGCATGTTTACTCTATAGTAGGACTTTCTCTTCTGTTCTCCTGTGTCAAAACACATCTTGAAGAGAGTGAGAGTAGGGTGGAAGGGAGAGGTGAGAGCAAGCACAGTAGATAAAACTGTGGGGAGGAGAGAAAACAGTGTTGCGCTTTAGTCAAGGTTGGAGCATGAGGTGTAGTGAAGAATCAGCCAAGAAGTTCGTTTAATCTCTTTCTGTTTTGAAGTTCTTGCTGAACAAGAGAAACTAACTGACAGGGGTAATATTTTTCTTCCTTGTTTAGAGAGTGTTAAAACACTGCAGAAGAGTTTATAAAAGTGAAAAAGATTGTGATATAATTGTGTATTAGTGACATATATTTTCTCTGTGTAAGTCTTTTCCTGAGAGAAAAAAAAAAGGGATTTTAAAATTAAATACATTTTTTTTACTTCTTTATTTTGCAAAACTGCAATTTCCCTGTTTTCCAATGAATGGGAAAGTAAAATGCAGGACTTCCAATGCAGTCTCTTTTTTGATTAAAAAACTTAATGCTGGAAGTTACCATTAAGTCTGTTACTTTTAGAGTGGCCAATGCATGTCTTTTAATGGGGTGTTACTTAAAAATTCAAGTTTGTGCAGGACTGAGTTTTCCACTGAAAACTTGTGGTCAGGCACCTGATTACATTATGATCTGTGAGAGTGGTGTCTGCTTCTAGCACAGCATCAAATACTAAAACTGAAAGAAAAAAGTTGCTCTGAGAAGGTCTTAGCTGATGTTGTGTTTTCCTCACAGGATCTGTTGTAGGAATCCGGTTGCCTGCACCTTCTAAGCCTCCTGAGTCACCTGTTTCTCCCACTTCCTCTGTGTCTTCCACTTCTCCTGCCACAAATTCAGCTGTACAAACTGCAGTACCCAAGTTATCACCCCCATCTAACTCAGCCACTCAAGCATCTTCTGTTCTTCCTTCAGTAACAAGTTTTGTGTCACAGTCAGGCACTCTGACTCTGAGGATCTCTTCCTCTGCTGCAAACAATGTCACAAACCAAACAGCTTCTGAGTCTAAAATAACTTGCAGCGCGGGTGGTCTGCCAGCCACCACTGCTAATATCATACCTTTACAATCAGGAAGTTTTGCTTTACTTCAGCTCCCAGGACAGAAGACTGTGCCAAACTCTATTCTTCACCATTTTGCATCTCTTCAGATGAAGAAGGATTACAGGAAAATATGCAAGAAAGAGGAGTCAGGTGCTACTCAGCAGAAGGAGAATGGGAAGGCTCCATGCTCAGGTGAGATTGAAGTTACAGAGTCTGTGGTCACAGTGCCAGATGGGAAACAAGAAAATGAGTTGTCAGTTAGCCAGTCAAATGCTGTTGAAGAGTCAGCATCTGGCACAGACACACCTAGTGGTGATAAAGATTCCACTACATTGGAGATGGTGGAGAAGAACTCGAAGGTGCTAGAGAGTTCTTGTGATGATAGCTTTTCTTCTCAGCATGATGTTTCTGCAGATGTTGTTTCATCTGACCATTCGTACATCAGTGAGAAGCCAAATGATAAGGAAGAAAAAGGGGCTTCTGGAGAGAAAGAGGATTCTCTCACTTCTGAAACTATTGTGGCAGTTTCAGCTGACTCTGGAACTGTTTGTGGGTCATCAGACCAGTTTTCAGTTGCTCCTCTGGATAATGCATATTCACAGAGTCTCGAGAATCAGGAGACTGCACAGTTGAACAACCATGGGAAGGAACAAACACATGCTGAACATGAGGAGAAACAAGTAAAAGAGGAGGAGGGAGATGCACAGACCCAGATGAACAAGGACAACAGAGCAAGTTCTGGGCAGTTGCATAGTAAACAGGAGCAAGATATACAGGTGAAGATCAAGGAGGAACAAAGAGAGACTGAAAGGTTTCAGAACAAGCAAGAATGCCAAGGTGATGCTGCACAGCTAGATGTGGAAAGGAGGGAGTACAAGGGCTCTACAGAGGTGGAAAACATACGAGAGAAAACAAGAACTAAGTCTGAAATTGGTTCTGCAAAAGAGCAGGATAATGCTTTGGGAGAAGAGCATACACTCGATACTGAGGAAGGCAAAGGAAACATCACTAGGCAGGAGGGCAGTAACAGCAAAGAAAAAGGTGCTTTTGATTCTCTGGAAGAAATGAAAACAGGCCATGATATTCTAACACATGTCAACAGTTCTTGGAGCAAAATATCTAGCATTGTACCCCCATTAGAAAATAGAAGTGAAGTGGGTAACAAAGCTGATACATCAGAGAAAAATGACTTCTTGACAGAACGAGAACAGAGGGCACACAAAAAGGATTACATTGATAATTATATTGATATAACTGCTGATGATACGGAAGAGGATGAAGAGGAAGATGAGGAGGAGGAAGAAGACGATGAAAAAACTGATGATTCTGCTGATGAGATGCTGGATGGTGCTTCTGACTTCCCAAGTGAAGAGGAAGTAGATGTTGAAAAAGTGGTAAGTATTTAACTATTTATGAAGTGATACTTTTTCTTTTTTTTTTTTTTTAATTGATCAACTAACATGTCATAACCTATGGATTTGAAAGACAGAGTATGATGTTTGTGTTTTGGACTTCAGTTTCTTTAGAAAGTCTAAATCAGGGTTCCAAGTGGAAATATCTTTTATTCTTCTTTTATTTCTTAGTTGCATGGGTTTTTTTAGGTAGCAGTGTAGCGAGCTTGTAGAAATTGCATGTTTTTCAGATGATAGGAGTTACATTGAGCAATCTGTAATAGAACCATTGCAAGTTGTCTTCCTCCAATATTTACTCAGATAACTTGGGTTACTTGTAACGTGACTTAATGATCCAAAAATGTAGTAGCCAATCTAATATTTCTGTTATCTTAAGCTGTTTTCTTCTGTTTAGTTTTTGTAGCCTTAGTTAACTTTAATTTCTGGAAGGAATGTTTGAATCTATCCTTTATCCTTTTTTAAGTTAATAATACATTTAAATGGTATGTGAAAGCACTAATTCCTTATTTAATAGAAAACAAATTGCTCCAAAAGTCACAGAATAAGGGTAAAACTTTGTGGTTAATGTAGTTAAGATATGTTTAGATTTTAATGCTTGTAAAATTTCCATCAAATTTAACCCAAAAATTAAAATAAAGCAATCCTATGTGTAATTCCTTTACTTCTTACATGTCACTACATGACTTAAGACACAGTGCATTGTTACTTAAAATTATGACACTCTAGTTTCATGAATCAGTCAAATGGACATATGAACTAAGATAGCCTTTTCTTGCAATGAGATACAAAATGGAAAGAGAAAGGTTAAACTGGAGAAGAATTAAAGAACAGACAAATTAAAAATAGGAGAGATAATGTTAGTGTCTTCAGGATTTTGAAAGTATAGGATTCTTTTAGTCATTTTGTGTTAATGTCCTTGTGCAGTTGAAAATCAGATTAGAGTTCTTTGGTGCAAACAGGTCCAGAAGATTCCTAAAACACCTGGGCAATAACTTTCTGGTATTGGTACTACAGGAGCCAGCTAGAAAAGGTGCCTTCCTTGAACTGCTGTTTGGTAACAGAGGGGGCCTGTGAGTGAAATGGCAATTGTTTGCTGTCTTGGCCACAGCAGCTATGAAACAAGCGAGTTAAAATCTCTGGTGGCAGGAGGAAAAGTCCCACCAAAACTTAAACCGTAGATATGTGGAGAGCAGACTTCAGGCTGCTCAAGGAACGAGTTAAGGTGCCCGAGGTTACCCACCTAGCTGACCAGTGGAAACCAGTTGATTTAATCTTTTTGGATTTCAGTAAAGCTTTTCATACTTTCTCTCGCGGGATCCTTCTGGACAAAATGTCCAGCACTCAGCAGGATAAACACATCATGTGATGGGTAAGCAACTCGGTCACAGGTAGGGCATGAAGGGTGATAGTGAATGGAGTGACATCAGACTTGGTGGCCTGTCACCACTGGGGTTCTGCAGGGCTGCATCCTCAGCCCTGTGCTCTTTAGCATCTTCATAAATGATTTGGAGGCAGTAGTGCAAGGGATACTATGTAAGTTTGTGAGGGACACTAAACTGGGAGGAGCTGTTGACTTGAAGGTAGAGAGGCCCTGCAGAAGAGACCAGCCATATGAAGTTTAATGCGGGCAAGTGCTGGATTCTGCACCTGGGGACAGGGCAACCCTGGGTGTACAGACAGCCTGGGGAATCAGAGACTGGAGAGCAGTGCCATGGAAAGGGACCTGGGTGTCCTGGTCTGTGGCAAGTTGAACATGAGTCAGCAGTGGCCTGGTGGCCAGGAGGGCCAAGTGTGTCCTGGGGTGCTTCAGGCACAGCATCGCCAGCTGGGCAAGGGAGGGGATTGTCCTGCTCTGCTCTGCACTGGGGCAGCCTCACCTCAGTCCTGTGTGCAGTTTTGGGTGCCACAATGTAAGAAAGACATTAAACTATTAGAGAGCACCCAAAGCAGGGCCATGAGGGTGGTGAAGAGCCTGGAGGGGAAGCCATATGAGAAGCATATGAGCTGGTCTGTTCAGCCTAGAGGAGACTTGAGGGGAAACCTCAGTCTGCAATTCAGTTGCAGTCTGCAGCGTCCTGGTGAAGGGAAAAGGAAGGGCAGACACTGATCTCTCTAATCAGTGACAGGACCCGAGGGAATGGAATGACGCTTAGTCAAAGGAAGTTTAGATTGGGTATTAGGAAAAGGATTTTCACCCAGATGGTGGTTGGGCACTGGAACAGGCTTTCCAGGGAAGTGGTTGCAGCACCAAGCCTGACAGAGTTCAAGAAGAGTTTGGACAGTACTCTCAGGCACGTGTGTGATTCTTGGGGATGGTGCTGTGCAGGGCCAAGAAATGGACTTTGATGATCCTTGTGGGTATTTTCTAACTCGGGATATACTATTATTCTGTGATAGCCAAGTGAGCAACTCTGGGTTTTAGAGAATCTCTTCAACTTCCAGAAAAATAGACTAATCAATTCATATTCAGCTCCCTATTCTCAGACAAGATGATAGCATCTCAGCTGCATGAAGGTGAGAGAACTGAACACAGATGTTATTTTTGGAAGTTCTTTTAAGCTGAAAACTGAATTGTTGCTGTCTTGTTTTCAGTTGGGTGGTGGCAGTTTCATACTTCCTGTATCCTTCAATAACTTGAGCAGAGTTATCATCGGGTTTTGAGAACCACAGTTAATTTGTTCCTGATGCCAGATGAGCTTTCCAGATGTGGTAGTCTTTGGAATTCGTTGGTAAACCAACAAGAGGGTCTAGGTCACTTAATAGTCTGTTATTAAGGTTGATGTTTGAAAGCTGTATTTTCTTTTGTCCTGCAAAAGGATGATGAAGCAAAATAGTAATTATTAGAAATTACAAGAAATGCTTGTTTTGGAAGAAATGTATTGTGCAGGTTTTGACTAACAGGGTTTGGAAAGCCATCTAAGGGTGTGTCACATGAATATGGTAAGCTAGCCTTGGTTCTAGAGCAGTAAAGCTGAGGAATGAGATCTCACAGGACTGTAAAAACCTGTCTGGAATTTGAATTTCTTAATCTCTGTTGCCTGCAAGTTGAGGTAGCATGTCAATGCCTAACGGAGAAACCAGGTTTAGATTTAAACGTGTTTTTTCACTGGGATGTACTCTTCTCTCAGCGTAGTGCTTACAAGACAGACTGCACTGGTATTGTTTGTCAGACTGTATGAAATCAGATCATGTAAATAGGCTAGTAGAGGATGTTTATCTGCTTCCTTAAGCTAGTGGAAACAAAGATGTTAAGAGTACACATGTGTCCACTAATAGTTTTGTTTAGTGGAAATACTTAAAACAGCTCTTTTTCTACTAGTTTGGAATGTGAGCTGGTTTTAGTTGCTCAGGAAATGGCCATTTAAAACCTCAGAGAACTCCAGTGAGAGTCAAGATGATTGCTACCTACCTGTCGTAGCTATTCCTGGTTATTTTTAGCACATTTTTCCACACTGGTTGATTGTTCTTAGTTTTGCACATCAGAGCTTTTGGGATTACCTTCTTACCCTGTGCTGACTTTGTGTCCTTGATTTAGATACTTTTCTAGTCTCCTCTACTCAACAGAAAGAAGCATCCTGGGATGGTACCTTTGCCCTTTTGCATTTCCTACCCTGAATTGCAACAAGAGGGGCTTAGGAGGGTTAATCATTGTGGGTTTGGTGATATGAATAAAACCTCCTGGGAGTATCTATAGAAGCAGACTAAAGAGTATCAGGACCTGCGGTCTGAACAAATTCAAGTGTGATGGTCTGGGAGGTGATGTTAAATTCTTGATCTCCAAGGCATGATGACTGCACACAGAGTTCCTGCTTGGCCTGGGCTAAGTCACAGACTTCTAATTGTGACTCCTGATTGTTCATCAGTCCTTGTTGGTTTAAGGCAAAACCATGCCAGGGGTTTTTCTGGTATTGTAATGCTACAGATAAAAGTCCCATGGTTCAGCTTACTTACTAATCTAAACACAACTTCTGTGTCTGGCAAGATACTGTATTTTAAGTGTTGTTTAAAAAGTGTGGTTTTCAGTCATTCTTCTTCTGAGCTGAACATTGAAATTGTAGGGAACTGTTGTGAATTACTATAAAATGCTTAGTGTAATAAAAAGTGCAAGTGATATATTTTCTGGACAATTTAAGGTCTTACAATCTCTTGCATGTTCTCAGCTTCTAGTTCAGACTATGTGTGAAACCTGCAGACATTGTAGCATAGAAGGCAGCTCTAGAACTTACACATTTATTTGGGTAATATGTAATGACATCCAATGTCATCTAACCTCCTTCCTCAGCACTGTCACTGAGAGTCCTCTGCCATCAGGAAATTTGCTATTTAGGAATTGACAATAAGAGTTTAGGCTGCCAGGAAAGAGAGAGAAAAATCAGAGGAGGGGGCTTATAAACAGGTGCTGAAATGCAGGGAGGGGAAAGTCCTGTCATTTCTGTAACAACTTCAGAACTTCTCTTGTAGGGTGGGATTGCTCCTCTTGTGTCTTCATTCCTTAAGGTGTTTTACCCTTACTCAAAGGCATTTAGAAGTTAGTAACTACAGGCAGCAGTTTGGAAAGACTGAAAACAGTACAGATTGAGAAATGCTAGAAAGGTAGTGTTTCCACAGGCGCCTTCACAAATCATGATTGTAAGGTTCAGCCTATGGCAGATTGGCAGTACTTATATAGAAATAGCTGTTCTTAATGTCAGAACTTATGTGGACTTCGTTCTGGTGATCTTCATGATTGTGGTATTTTTCCTGTTGTTAGGAATTCAGCGGTAGAGAGGAAAGATTTACCAACCAGAAGCGTTTTTCCCTTTGTTGCTAGATGTAAGAATGAAAAAATGAATTACTTTTGTTTTTCACGTGTCCACATTCAAAGATGTGAAGCTCTTGGTGGGCAGCGGAGTTTTCTACTTCTGGGTTTTTTGTCCATCTTTCATGAAAAAGATGCCACATAATGTTTTTTGAATACCATTTTTCTAATATAGCATGTAGAAAGTTTCAGTCCTAGAGCAGCTCTAGCTGTATAATTGCTATCAACCCTTTGATTATCCTGGTATAACTTACCAGCACTGAAAAGCTTTATTACGATAATGTTTCTGTGGTAAGCTAATTTCCTGTGTTGTTTTTCTTCTTACTGTCTGGATTGTAGCATCTTTTGAACTACCTTGCCTGACCACCTTCCCTACAATGTAATGGTTTACAAATGCAATTTAGACAAGGCAGTCCTATCCACTGAACAAAACCAGTATGCATCTCGTGCAAGTAGGGGTCGCAGAAATGGTATTGTATAAAGTGGAAAAGCTTAGAGAAAGTATCAGAAGGCTTTCAGCATCAAGGTGGCTTTATGAATGATCCAGGAGAGCAAGCCACAATGTGAAGTGCTCTTTGTATAAAGAAGTAGATCTGTGTTGCCATTACCTCTTGTACATGCAGTATTTTCAAGATAATACTGAACAAATACTGTATTTATTCAGTAGTTCTGTGATTTAAATGATATCTTTATTTGAATAGTTTTTGTTTAGCCAGGATAGTTTAGGCAACTGGGTGAAATAGAGTAGAGAATGGAAGCATAATTACATTTTCTTGCTTGAGGAGAGAGTTCTTTGTTTTGTAATCAGACCAAGGATTATAATGTAAAAACCTTCAGTAAAAAGTGTAATACAAAACAGTTGATTGAATAGGCATGTTTTCTTGGAAGAGGAGGTATCACCTGGAACTACAGATGGCCACAAGATTGATATTTAACTACTGTAGTTGCTACAGCACTGCAGTTCTTCTTTATCTCTCTCTTCACAAAGTAGCAAGTTTTCTTGGTCAGGCAAGCATGGAGAAAAAGTACTCTTCAGAATATAATAAATATTTAAAATAATGATTTGGCAGCATTTTGGAAAGGGCCAAAATCATACTCCTCATTGTGTAAGCAATTACTGTATGATCCAAAGAAGTCTGACTGTATGGTGTTCTGACTTTTGCTGTCTTAGGTATGACAGGCCATTACTCAAGGTGATAACTGTTTCAACTTCTGTAAAAAAAAAAGAAGTCAATTAGCAAGAGTCTACAGTAGTAGGTTGTAAAGGCAGTTTGATCTTACTTGAAAATAGAAGCAGGAAAACTCTGCCCTGTGAAAGCTTTTATGTCACCCATAATAAAAGCATAAATGACAGAGATGGGTTCTTCCCTTAACAAAATGCATTTTACAGAGTTGCTAGTGGGAGGAATTCCTGGAGGGTACAGTAAAAGTAACCACCTGCTTAGCACTGTTTATTGGCCAGTGTAGCTGGAGATGTTGATTCCTTGATGGTTCTATATGTTATAATGTAATCTCATTTGAGACTGAAGTGAAACTGTTTTGGCCTGAGCGCTATTGCTAAGTAGAGACTCATTTTAAAAAAACAAAACAAAACCTGTTCCAGGATGCGTGTGAATACAGAGAGGATGACGAGCAGGTGGACATTGAGACCGTGGAGGAGCTTTCAGAGAAGATTAACATTGCCCGTCTGAAGGCCACAGCTGCTCATATCGAACCCTCCGACCAGAAGTAAGCACCCCTGAGAGCACTTCATACAGTTGTGTATCCTATTGCTGAGCTGCTGTCGAGTGATCCCATTAAACAGCAGCTCTAATGTGATGACAAGCTAAAGCAAGGCTTCTGTCCGGCCTTCATCAGCACTGGTGCTTCCCAGTGACTGTGAGGATGGTGCTGGCAGAACTAAGAGTAGTTCCAAGGTGTTTTAGACTTTTTCCCCTCTAATTAAGGTGTTTATGGGGATGTATCTTGTCTTGTAAAGTTAATGAGTGAATAGCCTCCCTTCCTGCAAACTGAAAAGTAGCAGGGTTGTCTTTGTTTTAAATGTAATTTTGCAAGTTTTGTTTATTCTTGCTGGTGGACTTTTGGGCAGGAACAGTAATTAGGTTAATCCCTGACCCTGTAAATGAAAGATTTGTCTTTGGGACTATTGCCCCAGCAAAGAAAGTATTTTCTTATTGACGGATAGTCTGCCATGGTTGGATAGGTTGGTGTAATTTTTTTTGTTGGTTTGTTCTTGTTACTGTTGCTGCCCTTGCATTTATAATGATGAAGGCAGAATAAAAGCATGGCTTACTTGAGGAATGTAACGATAGTCATGGCTGTTTTGCAGTTCCATCAAACAGAGGAATGGAGAACATTGTATCTATAGTTTTTTTTTGTTTGAAGATATTTTTTTTAGAAACCTTGAAAAAACTATTTGGTGATATTATATATCTACCAGATAGTTATCTTTTTCCCCCTCCCTTTTAATGATACAGCTTGACTTTTATCCTTAGGTGCTGACTTTGCTTTCAATTGTGAAGATCTTTCAGTGAGAGAAAAAAAATGTCATGTTTTGTAAAAAATAATTTTCAAATGTGTGTTTTCTTTATTTTCTTGCAGCTCCTGAGATATGAGGAAGCTGCTGTTATTATGTATTAGGAATGTTAATAAATGTGAGGATTTTGATTGGTGGCTCTTGGTGGGGGAGGGTTTGCACTGCCATCTATATTAAATCTGTGTTTATTAAAAACGGAATAAAATGTAATTTTAAAAGACACTTTATTAAGCTAGCAGTCACAAACTGAATTTATTCTCTTTATCTTATAGTGAAATAGTCTGTCTTTTGCACTATGAGATAATTTCACAGCTTTCAGAACAGCTCAGTTATTTCCAGGATGATGGCATTGGAGATAAGAGTTCACTTTCTTGAGAAAACTCAACAGTCTCCTGCTTTTATGCAGTTACACAAGAAAAGTTTATTTCAAGGCATAAAAATGGGCAATTCTAGACTGCTGGAATGTAGTTAATGGGAGTAGAGTGTATGAGATGAGTAGCGTTGGGAAAAACTTTTTACCTTTCTTCCAGATACCATCCTCCTAATTCTTCGGATGAAACATTATCAGAAAAACATTCAAAGGTATATGCTTGCTCTCCTCTTTCCTTTTAGTATCACGCCTCCATATTAAATATAAACTTTCATGTCACGTGCAGCTCTTAATGTGCTTTATCTGCCTTGCAGATACTTGTGATTAAATGCAAGAAACCAAATGTATTTGTTGGGGGGAGGTGCTCAGTCCAAATCTCCTTGAAGCAAAAGGGCTGGTGCTGGCATCAGTGGGTTTCAGATTCAGCTTTATCTATGGGAGGAAGATCTGCCTTTTATTTAGGACTGCGTTTGCTTAGGTTTTGTGTTCTTGGCATGAATAATATTTACAGCACACTTAAAATAATAAATGAGAACTATTTTCATGTGTTGAAGAAGACATGTAGGATTATATAGGCACAGCACTGGATGAAGGATTTCTGAAAACAGAAGTTTGAATATGTGTTTAGGCAAGTTAAAGATACCACAGAATCCTTTCAAACCAAAACTCGCTGCAGCTCTTCAGAAACTTGTGCTTTATTTTCGGGTGGCTTTGAAGCCACTTTCTCTGTCCATAACTATCTGGGAAATACTTGATATCAGCTCTCGAGCTTCCTCCTGTGGTGGGGTGGGGCTTTGAGGTGCAGTGGGGACCTGGTGTATGTCTTACGTGTTGGAGCAGACTGGGATGTATGCCTTTGCCTGACACAGGGATGGGTTCCAGGATGCTCTGTCTACCTCACCTTCCTGGTGTATCCTCCTCTCTGCCCTTGAATTTACGTTGTAAGGCCCTCTCTTGACTAGACCCTATGGCAAACATAGGAGTAGATGCAGCCATACTGTGCTCAAGTCTGCCTGTGAGGGCAGAATGGATCTCAAGAGCCAGATTTCAGGAGATAAGTCTTCAGATTCCTCCTAAGGCCAGCAGGCTCAGAAATAGTATCATTAGATCTGAGGAGTCTTTCCACTGATGCTCTGGAGTTTGAAGCAGACCTAAAATTACCTAAAAAACTGCATTACTTGCTTCCCCATTAAATAAATAGCATAGTTGTACAAAACTTGGAAGAGTAATGATGGCATAACAAACTTTCAAATCTGTGAAGATGAGTAAGTTTGCTTGTTGTCTGGCAGTCTTTCTAGAAACTTAAGCAAATTCAAAACCACAGGCTTTTGGCCACATTCTATTTGTTGGTGGATGTCTGGGGTGATAATTGTCAATGCCATCTTTCACATTTTGACTTACAGTGTCTCCAACACTTATGAACCTATGAAAGAAAATGGAAATCAAACTAGTTTAACACCAGGGAAACATTCAAGTCTCCTGTATTTGCTGTAATTTTTTCATTCATTAGTAGACTTTCTTGACAATCGATAAAAATATTCAGCTCAATATTCAGCTCAAACGTGTGATTTTGTATAATCCTGTGGTTTATCAAGTAGCCTTGTGTTGCCAAAAAGGAAAGCTTATGAACAGAAGGGACTCACGATCTTTTCCGTTAGGATTGATGTGATTATGTTGGTCACTTCCTTGGTCAGCATTTCATTTCTTACTGCGTGTGCTTCTGATTCTGAACTTTCAGGAAGACACAGTAGCAGGATAGTATGACATGGAATATTGAGATGTATGTAGAAAGGCTGTAAATCTTTGATTTTTTTTCTTTTTTTTTTTTTTGGCATGCATTTGAACATTGTCTGCCATTACACTGCCTTCTTTGCTTAAACTGGTCAATCTGGTTACTTCTCCAACAGAAACATCAGACCTGGAAAAGAAAGCTGAAGTCGCAGGCAGAAGCCTTTGCTCATTACCGCCAGACACACACGGCAAATGAGCGTCGGCGACGTAATGAAATGAGAGGTCTTTTTGACATGTTGAAGAGAGTTTTGGGGTTGCAGAACCTTCCCAAGGTCTCCAAATGCTACATTCTCAAGCAGGTAGGTATTTTGGAGCTTAAGTGGGGAGGAGAATCATTTAATCTGGGCAGAGTAATTACGCCAGTATGAACTCTTCAAGTGAGTCCCAGTGAAGAGGGAACTTCTGTCATTTCTGCAGGACTTTCTAGAATAAAACAATACCTGCAAGAATCTGTATTCCTAAAAGCTTAGTCTTGTTGACATGGACACATGTTTTTGGATTAGCCCTTCCCTTGAATTCTTTGTGAATCATGGAAGGTTATGTCTTACTTCCTTAGTGGTTTACTGTGTACATCAGGAAATTTTTAAATCCATTGAAGGTTTACTTTTTCAATACTCAAGAAGATGGCATTCCATTATCATTGTACTGACATTAAAAGCTTAATTGAAAAGATGTAAATGGCAGGAAATGAAAGATGAGTGGTAGATACATAATTATGCTTATCAGCTGTACCTGGAAATGGGGAGATAAAAGTTTGGGGGTTTTTCCTAAAAATTGCTGACCTTTGGGGGAAGTTCAAACAAGATGTTTATCACTCTTCAGCCTGCATTTAGGGAAAGCTTGCATTCCATGGTACTTCGTGCTTTCTCTCAATCCTATTTTCTCAGGATTACAAAAATTTGTAAATAAATTCTGTAAAAGTTTCTGCAAAGGAAAATTATTGTTTTCTGCGTCACTGGTTGCGAATCAGTTTTCTGATACTATTCTAGGCCTTTGAAGAAATCCAAGGACTGACAGATCAGGCAGATAAGTTTATTGGACAGAAGACATTACTGACACGCAAACGAGATAGTCTGATTCGAAAAGTATCTGCGCTTTCAGGTGAGACTGGTTTTGGACTCAGACTTGCTGTAATAATGAAAGAAAAGGCTTTTGGGAGTGAGAATGGGTGGAGTAATCTGGGGATCTGGGTGTGTAATTGGTTCACCTAAAGTTCATTTAAAATTTTGCCAAACAAAATCTACTATGCTCTGATTCAATGGTAGGCTCATCATGCCGATAAAAATGGCCTTTGTTTTCCTTCATGCCTAAAGGAAGTGTAGAATGCTCTCTGTGCTGCTAGCCACAGGCTTGGGTTCCTTTGGAAGATTGGAGTGATGGTGATGGTGTCACTTCATTCTGTCATTGGACACTCCCTGAAATGCTTTTTCTGCTCAGCCCTTCACAGTTGCATACAGCTGTCTTTGGTCAGCACCGAAACCTCCGACTCCTTGCATAGCAAATGACTGTCCTTGTGCTGCTTTTCCAAGAACCAGTGCTCCTAGTGGCTAGAAGGCATCAGCTCTTTACACAGAACACAACTGCAGTAGATTCGAAGCTGCTGCTCATCCAGACATTTCATGTCGTACTTACTGTGTCTGTCTCATTTGGAAGTGTAGGAAAGCTTTTCAACCAGTGCCAAAATGTGTGAGCAAACAAAATACTCTTCTACTCTTCTTGCACTCTGGGAATATAAACAGGAGAATGCCTTTAAAGTAGAAATGAAAGATACTTAAATCTTCTGTATTTATGTGAATCAGTTCATGCATATTTGAGATATTTGTTTTATAAAAGTAAAAAGCGTTTTAGTGAAGTCTAGTAATTCAGAAATGTATGAGAGGCCTTTTGAGCAGAGATTGAAAGCTAATAGCTTCACAAAGTAGTTACCTGATCTTTTTCATTCCTAGTGAAGACCCCAAATGTGATGAGGAAAATGTCTTCTCTCAGGACAGTTAGTTAAATACGGACTTAATTGAAGATGTAGTATGATGTTAGAACATAAATACTAAGCAGAAAACAAGCTAGTATAGTTCCTTGAACTTTGATAGTATTAAACTGTGTTCACTTGTAGAAAACAAATTATTTATAAAATCTTTGTGTTTGTCCAAGATTAGAATTTTCATGGCAGTGATAAACAGTATGGGAGTTTACATTCAAGTGTCATTTGAGTAACAGGGTCCATTTGTCCAAGAAATTTCATTCCAGGTAAAGGTAACATTTTGTCCAGTAGTTGTGTGTTTATCATTAGAAGAGGTGGGAGGATTTTTTCATAACTGTGGGTGTTTTCAACTAGTACTTGTTCAGTAAGAGCCTGTGCTTGTCCAAGCTGATTTCCGCTTATCAAAGTAGAAGGTAAATTCTAAAATGTGTGGATGTTTCTTAAGGAAAAAAATAATACTGGAATAAATAGATAATTGCTTCCCTCTGATACTAAGTATGCTATTTAGTTGGTTGGGGGTGGTGGTTATCTGTTTTATAGTAATTGAATAATGTCATCTTAACTGACTATTAATTCTGCCTTCAGCATTTTACTTTTGGAAAGAGAGTTTGAAGGTAGGCTGACTCTGATAATTTTTCTGTAGGAAAGACAGAGGAAGTTGTCCTGAAGAAGCTGGAATACATTTATGCTAAACAAAAAGCAATAGAAGCACAAAAAAAGAAGAAAGAGCCTGAGCCACAGAAATCAGCTGCACCCTCAACTACCAGCACACAGCAAGAAGGATCCTCTGCTCCTCCCAGAGAGCCAACGCCGATAGCGATGACAAACAGAAGGGGCAAGCCGTTGATACTTGCCAGGAGAGGAGTGCGAGCCACAGGTGGGCTAAAAGTGATGCATGTTCTGCATTGGGGGGAGACAGCCATTGAAGCATCACCCTGTGGGAGTGCAAAATGCCAGCTGGCTTGTGCAGGCAGCCTCACTCCTGAAACAGAATTGTGCATAGGACCAGGAAATGTCCATATGATATGTGTGGAAACCACTTGGTTTCAGTAAGGATGAGACCAGCAGTACTGAGGTCTTCAGGTGAACATGACTTCAGAGTTTCAGAGTGATGGGAAGTAACTTCTTACTAATTTGTCCTTTGATCTCAGGGACTTTCACTGCAATCCAGCAGTAATTTCTAAGAGTTGAAGGTAGTTCTTTTTCTGCTGACTCAAAACCTGAAATTCAACCCCCAGAGTGCTGGAGTTGCTAGAATAGACTCAGTTTTTAAAACCTCCCTCCTCAAAAAGCTAGCTCTCAACATGGTGGAGACTTGCTCTTCAATTAAATGGCAGAGTTGTCAGACTCTTGAGAGTTTTTTTGTAGCTGAGAACTTGCAGAGAAGTGTTCAACATTTGTGGAGACCATCACATCATAAATGTGGAAAGGAACAAACGAATGACAGAAATCCAAACTTCAGTTGTAGCACCACTGTAATATTCTGGTGATGTTTCTTATTTTGGAAATAATAAGATACTTGAAGTATCCTTGGACTTATACAGACAACCAATCATTTTGGTTTACTAAGCTTAATTTTTGTCCATTCCTAGGGAAGTTTCACGTCAGAATTTAGATGTTATGAAAGAACTTGCTTTCTTTTTTTTCTTTCTTTCTTGGCACTGAACAAGTCCCCATTGTAATTTCAGCCAGACTGCTCCAATAGTTGTTCAGGATGCTGTTCTGGAGAGTTAGGATTGTTACTACATGAAGAGATAGTATACACTGTTTCTAGCTGTGTAGATGTAGTTCCCAAAGCCCTCGTAGGTTTTGGGCTTTTGTTCTGGGCCTTGTAAACCTTCTAGCCAGAGTTCCTTCCAGAACTGTACCTAATGCTGGAATGCAGGGTGCTACTTGCCATCCAGGCGTGCTGCACCAGAATAAATGAGTGTTTTACATACTTCTTTTCTTGCAGAAGACTCCTCAGCCCCTCTCACACTCACTGCTGCAAGCGTAGTGATGACTCCACAGGGACAGGTGCTTACTCTGAAGAGCCCCCTGGTCCCAGGGCAGGTAGCAGCTGTTCCCTCCACGCTGTTGCAGGCTGAATTAAAGCCTCGAGGGGTCGGTACTACCATGACAGCACAGCCAGGTAGGATCATGTGAGATGATGCTAAAGAAAATGAGTATAATGCTGTTCACAGATGCACAGAGCAGTTTATGAAGTAATAGGTTATTTAGTTTTTGCTTTAATATTTCATATTTTTTTACAATTTGACTGAGGTAGAACCTGACTCTGATAAGAGAGATTTGATGTCATTAACTCAAACTATCAGTTTATCAACAGGTAAGTGTGTTAAATATTTGCTATTCAGAAATTAGGGAAACATAGGGGAAAATTCCTAGTCACATAACCAGTCTGTATTTCTGGTTTTACTACTTTACGTTGTTATTATAATGTAAAGTCTTGCCTAGAAGTGCACAACTCTTATTTTCCATGCTTAAGAAAGGCTCTTGTTTCTACTTTATCCCCTCTTTCCCTTTTCTTGGATAAGGTATTACTTCTGTGATGATTCAGCTGCCAGGATCAACAGTTCCTGTCCAAGTAAAAGGAATCCTTACTAACTCTACCATTCCTATTACACTGTCAACTGTCGCTGGAAATCCAGTGCCCTCAGCTACAGCACCCAGTTCAGGTAAGCTCTTTGTTTTTCATGGATCTTTCTGCTTGCATGCAGGGAACGTTATCCTTGTAAAATTGAAGGTAAATTGTTTGCTCACTAGGAAGTAATTGTTTTTGTCTGGGTATTCAAAGAAAATCACTATTAAATGTTTTGCACAGTTTAGAGGAACCTCTAGGAGGTTATGAATTAGAGCTTTTTAACTTTCATTCATCTCACTGAGCTTCCTTGCTCTCAGCAAAGTCAGAGTAAGTGGGTAGTGGGATGTGTCTGTGGTGTAATGCATCCCACTGGGGAAGCTTCAGCGCAGCGTGGTGGTGGGGCTGCTGAAAATCTTTGCCTGTAACGTGCAGGCTCTCACTGTGGCACAACCCCTTTCCATACCCTGCCAGCTCTGCTGCTCCTGGGAGGGCTGTTTTTCAGGACCCCATCCTGTACATTGGGTCTAGGTGTGGGGTGGTTCCTGCCAGCAGGGTTCTGCTTGCCATCTGTTGTGCTAAAAAGCAAGTCACTCACTTTCTACTTCCTTGTAGTCATTTGGTCATAATGAAAAAGGAAAGGTCACTTCAGATTTGGGGCTGGGAAAAATCTGTGTGCTGTTAACAGGGAACAGCTTGGAGGCAGAAAATAAGTAATCATTTAGTCCCTGGAATGCCTCTGTGGTGCACAAAACATTACTGCAAGATGTGATCATAAAAACAAAGCAAGAAAAAACAGTAAGAGGGAAAATTCTCATTACCTTGTGCATCACCATCAGAACTGTAAGCATTGCAGTTAGTTGCACTGGAGCTTGTTCTTGTTCTACAAGGTGAAAATTAAGCGATTGGTGTGTAAGAGCTTCACTTGACCAAAGCTGTGTAAGCGATTTAACTTGGGAATAGCAGTTTACTTGAGGAAGACCTGATAGTGAGGAAATGAAACTTAGTTAGGAATTACCTCGCAGTTAACACATATCCTGATGGATGCTGCTTTGTGTGGTTTTGCAGAAAACGAAGATTCATTCATGATGCCAAAGATTGTTAATGTAACATCACTGGCTGCTGAAGCAAGCATGAATCTAAACCTAAACCGAAACAAAAATTCTAATGTAACAGCAGCTGCAGGTACTCCAGCCTCTGAACAGTCCTTGGCTGTAGCACCCCTTGAAACTACAAAGAGTGACAGTGCACTTTCAGATGAAAAAATCAAACCATGTCTGGGAGATGGTGGTGGAGATGGAAGAAATACCACAGGTCCCACAAAAGTTTCTTTTGAAAATAAAGATGCCCTTCCACAGCTCTGGAACGTATCACGTACAAAGGAACCTCCAGAAACCTTCAGCAAAAAGCTCTGCACTGGTGAGTGTGTAGGAAGCCAAGCCAGGAGGAAAGATGTTGATTCTGGAGGGGAAAGATTAAAATCCAAAGAACTGTCATTCCGCAAGCTGCAGATCAAAGATTCCAGGATAGAAATGGAGTTGAGGAAAGTAGCATCAGCAATGGAAGAAGCAGACCTGGATACAAGTGAGATACTGAGCAGCATTGAGGAGAGCGATGACACTGATGAAACCCTCACTTCACTGCTCAATGAAATTGCCTTTCTCAACCAGCAGCTGAACGATGATGCCTCAGCCATGTCAGAGCTGCCCAGCAACCTCAGCTCAAATTTCTCTCATCAAGATGCAGAAGCTCGTCGGGGAACAGCCAGTGATCTCTCCACTGCAGATGGCTCTTCCTTCCAGTTTGGCCATTTGGGAGGCAGTTTTAAGGACCTTTCTGAAGTTCCAGAAAGTGGTGGCTCTTTAAGCCCTCTCCTGCTGCACTTGGAAGATGATGACCTTAGTGATGGGGACAAGAACTCCGGAGAGCCTTCATCTGAAGCAGATGTCTTAAAGATAGTGATAGGTACTGAAATGAAGAACCCACTTTCCAATCTGTCCACAACCAGTGGTGGGAATGGCAAAACAGTAACAACCTTGTCAGATGCCACTAATGTGACTCCACCAGTTTTGCAGATGAAGACTAATCCAGAAGCCAGTAATGCCGACACGTCATGGAGGCCCATGCCCAAGCTGGCACCGCTTGGTTTAAAAGCGGCAAGTCTGCCAGTGGACTCAGAAGGGCAGAGTAATAAAGTGATGCCCTTACTGGCACCTGTAGTTGCAAAACTAGCACCTAGTGGGGTAAAAAATTCATTACCTGCAACTCTTCAAGAAGGACAGGATAACAAAGTGATGCCCATGTTAGCACCTATTGTTGGGAAGTTGAATACTGCTGGAACCTTGCCTTCAAATTCAGCAGGCAAATAGGTTCAGATGTTTTTTATCAGACTGGAACAGAGATCTGGAGCAGTGTGAGCCAGTGTCATTGTTCAGCAGCCTCCACTGTCTGCAACACTTGTTTTCTGTATGGCATCAGCACTGTGTTCATCTCAGGGGCAGGCCCCAAACTGACAAATAAGTGTTATGAAATTGTAAGCATGTTGATGTATTTTTACCTCACTGTTGTATTTTGGGTGTTCTCCTTCCCCTTCTCGTGACAAAAAATAAGATCTATAACCATTGCTGGGCATATGGTATCCTTCCAAAATTGGGTTCTTCACAGGAATAGTTTGTCAAGGGACTGAGAAACTGAGGCTGTTAAAAGAGATTTTTTTTTCTCTCCCCAGTAGGGAGGCAGCTGTCTTTTTTGGGAAAAAAATACGGATTATTTGTTTTTGTACCAGGCAAATTATCTATGCAGAAATGGCATTGTTCACATTTGCTTGTTTTCATATTTGCAGAATATGATAACTGTGCAGAAATCAGGTTGTAGTTACTCTCAAAGTTGATACTTACAGCAGCAGAACAGAAATGTGAGATTGCAGAGGGCTGAAGTGAAAAGGCTTCTTTGGTGCTAGGTAGTTCTCTAGCAGAGACTTTTTAAGAGCTTATGCACAGAAAATTTTAATAAACATTTATAACTCACTTATTGGGGAAGAAAAATATATTTCCCAATGTAATTAGAAGTAGGACAGTATGTTAACTTTAATAACGCTGTCCTCACTTTCACCTCCTGTCCCCACACAAATACTTCCCCCTTTGATGCTTAGGACATCTGTAAGGGAAAATTGCAGAGAATTGAAAGAAAATATGGGCACCCTATTGCTACAGTTTTAAATACATTGCTGAAGTAGCTCGAGTGTTTTCCCAGTTCCTATTTTCTTTCCTTCTGTCATTCCTCAAGATGTATGTGGTGGCTGGGAATGTTAATACCAAGTATTGCTTTGTGAAAATGTGGAATTCTTTCAGGACTGTTGTAGCCTGGCATAAGTGAGCGAGGTGTACATGTGAATGTAAATATGAAAATATGTGTATAGCTTTCCAAACCTTTCATTTCTTTATAAATTCAGGAAAGGTACTCAGAGGTTTCTCACTGCATTTGCACAAGCTGTGTATAGCAAAAAAGTCAACAAAAACGCTCATTACCAGGGAAATAGGGCAGTATTGAATCACAAGATGTATTTTTTATTCTTCTCTGCCACTGCTTACTCAATAACCTGTAGATGCTCTTCACTGTTCAGCTGTTGGATGTGAAGGGCCTGCAGACTGTAAAGATATTTATATTTTTGTACACAATTTCTGTTTTCATAGTTTTCTTGACAAATGAAGTTTTCAGCCTCGGAGAGATGATTTGTTAATGAGTGTATACACAATCTTTTCCTATCAAGTTTGTAAATATAAGTTACGGTGCGACTGGGGGGCTTCTTAACTGCTCCAAAAAGGTAAAAAATTTTGCTGTGAAAATTATACAGAATTTGATGGTGCATTTTGTTTGATGTTTAGGAATGTAATTCCATGTCTTACTGTTCCAGCAACAGCAGCTGGGATCACCCCCCCCCCCCCGCCCTCCAGATTCCCCATCTTTGGTGATGCAGTAATACAGGAATTTCATCCTTCCAGCACTGAGGTTGTGCAGGTGTTGTGAGTGATGTTCTTCCACAGTTAGGGAGCAGTGTTTGTGTAACCATACGCCCTGTTCAGTACGCTGCATCTTCTGGATCCATGTCTAGGTTAGATCCATCAGGGAATATACGTACCTTGGGTGTTTCCTCATCTTTTTATTCTTTTATATGATGCCGCAGAGGAGAGAAGCCCTTCAAGCTCAGTGTGTGTAAAGTTACTCCAGAGACAACGTAAAAAAGATTTTTCACCTGGCCGTTCTAAACAGTGTGTTATAAAGCAGTTACATACAACTCTATTGCCTCTTGCATATTTACTATTTTACTATTTCATACAAGTCCTGTAGTAGAGATTTGGAAAAGAGAGTTTAGGTCATTATCAGAGTCCTGTAGGGTCTTACAGTTGTCACTGACTGCCTTAGGAAAGGGGATTTACAGTCCCAGTAAGTACTTAGACACACGTTGCTTATTATTAAGGAATTTTAACCTTATTTTAAACTAGTAAGGAATTTTAACCTTATTTTAAACTAGTAGAAGTCTGGAGTAACTAAATTATTGTACTAGCACTACATCAGATTTAAATTTATTTACCTGGGAATCTGGTTCTGAGCATTTCCAGTAGGCTGAAGTTGCTTACTTTTTTAACTTGTGGCAGTTTTTTTGCCAATAGATTTCATTCCTCCTGTGCGAGAAACAGCAACAAGACTTCTGCTGTGATTACTTTTAAATTCCTAATCAATGACCCTTGTTTCTGCACCACACTCATTTATGGTTCCACATAGCTAATTTTAATTAGCACGCAGAATTGTGGGACAGAGAAGGCTGTAACATGATAACTGATCATGCATGATCTAAAATAAATGCTGTACTTCTAAAGATGTTCTGTTTGTTACCTGGTAGTGTAAAGTTTTTGGATGTAAATTTACCGTTTGGCACTGGGCAGTAAAAAAATTTTACTGCAGTAAAAATATATTGTGTCAAGACAACAGCAAAACTTCTTGGTCCCTAAATGTTATTACTAAATGAATTAAGAACAGCCCCCTAGTCTGGCTGTAAAAGGTGGCATTTGGTGTGGTTTCAAGAAAGGTCTTTGATGGGTTCTACCAGCCAACAAAGCATGTTCAAAATGCTCTTGGGTTTTGCTCCTTTCACTGTCTCGTGTCTGCAGCACAGTATTTTGCTATGTATTTAAATGCTGACTCTTCTTCCTGCTTTTCCCTTAAGCTCCCAAACTTTAAAAAAATTATATATGCTGTCATTTGAGGCAATAATCATAGAATATGACACCTAATGAGATGATTTTGGAAACAGGAGAACCAAGGAAACCCCTGCAAGGCGCACGCTCTCGCTAGACCAAGAGACCTGGAGATTTTGTTTTTTACACATCTGTAAATAGACTGGAATGTTTTTAAGAATATAATAAAATGTCAGATTTAGCTTTTTTCCTTTTATATATTAAAATATATCTTTCCCTCTTTTTTGCTTTTGAAAAATTGATATTTTTGTAGAAATCTAACAGTACAAGACTGTATGTGAGGGACAAAGTGTAAAACTAAAATAAACCAATCAAGGTCAACTAGAAACTGGCTTTGAACGTTTGTTACAGGGAGGGAGAGGGAGCAGAAATGATATGGTGTGCTGTTGGTGACACGTGGCATTGGACCTGCACAAGTGACACACAAATGCTCTGAGGCAGAAGTTTTGGCAGCACAAACATCTGGGTTTTGGTTCAAGTGATCAGACAACTTGGAGATTTCTCCCTTCAGTCTTGTCAGTATGCAGGAAATGTCATAGCTTAGAAGAGGGAATTTTGACTGACTTGAGTGCAGAAAAGGTACCAAAGGGGCTTTATTTTCAACGAGATGCATCCTGAGCAGGAAGCCAAGGGGGTAAACATTTGATCATAGCATAAAAAGAAAAAATGGGAGCTGAGAGATTAGGCCCACATAAAAGCATTCTCCAGATTCCTTACCCCAACCCCAAACCAGGATTTGTCCTTTGTATCTGTTTCCTTTAGAGAAGTTGAACATGAAGGCTGTCCTAATGGGAGCAGGTTTGCAGATCTGCCTTCAAGTGAAGTGTCAGAGAAGAGAGGCTTTTAAAAAAGAAATAGATAAAAAGCCTGTCATGAGTAGCTGTCTATTGCTTCCATATATGGTAAATGGAAGATAACACACTTGAGAGTGTGTGTGGGTTCTTTCATTTGGGATTTTTTTGGTGTTTCTTTTTTCTTCGTTATGTAGTAAATGTCTATAAATGAGAAGTTAGTCTTACAGATCTGAGAAAAGAAAACACAGTGAAGAGAACTACACAAGAGGGTAGGTGATAACTGGAGAAGAGATGTCACAGAATTTATTTAAAGAGGAACATCAGACCTCACAGGAAAGAATGAATAAAAATGGTTGATGAAGTCAGCATATTTATGATTACTTATGAAACCCTTCAGCAAGGCCTCATCCTATTACTCCTTATTTCAAGGGCTATCATTATTTCTTGGAATAGAAAGAAATACAAGCATACAGTATATCCAGTCAGACTTGCAAGAAAGAACTTTCCAGTAGAGTCCCGCAATCTGTGCTGGGACCTATGTGTTTTCCAGCATATTCATTGTGTTTTTGGAAATGCAGATGGTGGTACAAATAAACTCTGTTGACAATGAAGAGTTACAGGGAGACTGTGCTATAACTGGTGCTGAAGCCAGATTTGAATCCATAAATGAAACCCAAAAATGTGGGGACCGGTTTGTCCATAATTAGCAATGAATGGAATCTACACCAATAACTGTCATTTGGGGTCATGTAGTGGAGGAATTGTAATGCCGTTTGTTGTCACTTATGCTCAGTGCCTCATCTATTTGCTCTTTTAACTGCTCCTGCAGACCAAAAAGGCATTGTTACACCATGGTGTACTTGGGTGTTCCGGTTCATTTGGATTTTGTGTTGCCTCAGCTTGCATGCGTGTGACAGGTGAGAGAGAGCTCTTCTGGAGGTGTCCTTCTCTTCATTCTCTTAACAAAATTCTGCCCTAGAAGGATTTAGTCTCCACTGTCTTGCGTGTTGGCTAATGAAGAGGAGAGCCTCAGCGTGTCCACCTCACCAGCCACCTGGGTCTCACAGGCTGCCAGCACAAACTTGTGCAGTGTTTCAAGCAGCTGGAAAGCCCTTTGCCCCAGGCTTCCAGCCACACAAACCTCCCGCACGCTCATCAGTACGAGCACATCCCCATGCCAGTGAGGCCTCGGGACCTACGGTTGTGTCTGTCAGACCCAATTATGCATCCAGCCCAGCAGCCTGGGGTGTCTGAACTGTGTTGGTGTGTATGGCAATGTCCCTGCTGTCCCCTGTTCCCATGGGGCTGCTCTCTGGGAGCCCCTTGCTGCCAGCAGTTCCTGTGACACGAAGCACAAAGACCTCTCCTTGCTTTTATGGTGGTGGCAGGTAAGCACCTGCTCTTTTTAGGCTTCCCTGGATTTTGCAGGGCTGTCAGCATACAGGACTGTGGTTCTGTGAGGTTACAGCTTTGACCCTGGCTCTAGTGGAAAGCAGATGCTGGAAATCAGAGTAGAGGGACTTGAAGGCAACATTTGCCAAGGCAACATTTCACCCAGCTGTCCGTGCATCCCTCACTCCTTGGCTCTCAGCGTGGGAGTAGCTGCTGGCTGGAGCAGGATGCCTGCCTGTGTAAGGTGTGGATGTGATGGGGGTGTATCAATGGACAGGGTGTGAGCAGGAGGGTGCTGTGCTGCAAGAGCAGGGCTCAGTCTCTGCCAGCCTGCTGGGACCAGCTCCAAGCAGGGGGAGGAGACAGGCTTTCCTGCCTGCCTTTGAGTTCCTTTCCCGTCCCTGGTGAGCGCAGGGCTCCCTGTAGTTCCGCCATGTGGCGCAGAGCGGTGCCCCTGGCAAGTGCTGCAGCGTGCTGTGCCTCGTGGGCTGAAACCAGGCAATTAAATAGCAGCTAAAAAAAGATACGCAGACATAAGCTGTGTGCCATTTTTAGTGGCTTTCAGCACAGATTAACTCCTTAGGCAGCAGCTGTATGAAACAGCCTGCCCAGCTCTTCCCGGTCTGTCCTGGACAAACCCCAGGCCTGCTGGCGCAGGGCTGTGGCTGCCCACAGCTGAGCAGCAAAACCTGAGGGTGTGCAGCTCTTCCCTGGCTTCTCCAGTGCACAGGGCAGTACAGGCACAAAGCTTCTGGTCTGTATACTCATGTGCATCTGCAGAGCTTACACAAGCAGTGGGCTCCAGTTTGCAGCTGAAGGTGCTTAGCGCTTCAAGGCTGTAAAATTCTATGCCTCTGAAGTGCCACTGGAAAATGGACTTTGGATCCCTGAACTTTGGGAGCTAGTCATCTGTGATTGTCATAAGACAAAAAATGTAAGATAACCCCAGTGTTAATACCAATCATCTTTAAAAAAGAGGCCGGAGTTCAATTTTTAAATTGTGCTGGACCCAATCTAGATAAAAAACCAAAAGGGACGATGAATGCATGACACAAGCTTGCTGGTTTATAGCACAATATGTTTTCAGCCCATGGGGATGAGATGACTGATGACTGTTGCCCTTCCCCTGGATCTTATGCAGTGTGACAATATGATCAAGAGTTGTTTGATTTGTAGATACTTGACTATTCTATTTAACAAGAAGCCCATTAGCAGGACAATAAGAGCTTTACAGGTATTTTTAGGACAGCACACCACTGTCCACTGAAGGCTGTTGCAGGAGCACGTGCCACTGTAGCCTCCATTTCAGTGCCTGGTCAGGATTTCCTGCAGCAGTGAGAGGAGAAGGGTGGGTCTGTGCTGGAGCTGACTGAGTAGTTTGGCAGAAGTAAGTGGGGAAGCTGCTGCCAGCTCTTGCACCACCCGTGCCTTGCTGCCTTCACAGTGCCCTGGGAGCCAGATCCCCATGCAGGAGCTGCACATGCTGCTCTTGGCCTGAGGGGCAGGTGCTCCTCTTTCTCCCTTTCTTCTGCCTGCTCAGGCCTGGACCTCTGAGCCCTATCCTCAGGAAAAGGGGCTCAGACCCTGCCTCTTCCTGCACTGCACCCTGGCCTGCTGTGACACACACACCCCAGAACCACAAAGCCCAGGCCTGTGGCTACACTTGCCTTCTGGCACTAAGTCAACTGCTAAACACATGCTGGGTTTTCTCTTCTGAAGAGCAGCAGTGTCACGCCAATCCCTCTGCTCTCTTCTTCTTCCCTCTGGCACACCCTGCACTCAGCATGGCTCAGGACTTGCCAGCTGTGCTTTTTTATTCACAAAACATGCTCCAACCTAAGGTGTCCTAAAACAGCAGTAAAATTTTTGAAGTGATCCTGGAATTCCTTGCTGAATTTCTTTTCCCCTGAAGGAAAAACCTCATTGGAGACTCAAGGTGTCTGGTTTCTTTTGGTATCCAATGAAGGCCAGAGCTGTTTGTGTAAACAGCAGCTAAAGGTGCCTCTTCCTGCAGGAGCTGCTTGTTGCTTGGCATGGGTGAAACTGTGCTGTCCTTGGCCATGAGCCCTTGGCCCCCGTGGCTCCCCATGTCCCCACAGGGGCACAGCTCTTGGTTAGACAGCCTTGTCTCTCCCTGCCTAAGCATGAGGCATGGCAGTGCTGAGCTTTGACAAGGTGTGAGCTAATGCTGTGCCTTATTTCAGAGATGTGCTGGACCTGGACATTACTATAAAACATTATGTGGCTAGAGTAAAACATGATTTGATCAAGCATTAGTGTCCCTTCGGGGCCTGGCTGGAGCCACGTTTGTATGTTCAGCCTTGGAAAGGCAGCAGGACCTGGACAAGGTTCCCCATGCCTGAGCAGCCCTATGTGGGAGCAGGACACTGGGGCAGATGGGGGCTGGTGGGAGCCCCACAGCATGTGCCCCTTGGATGCAGAGTGGGGGCAGCTGCTGGTTTGGCTGGGGCTGGCTGGATCTGGGATGTATAGGAGGTGGTGGTGTGGCCTCTCTAATGGGGGGGACAGGTCATGGGGCTGGATAACTTCAGATGGGCCAAGCTTCAGCAAACTTCAAACACATGTGAAGGTTATCCATATGAGCTGGCTAACACAGCAGTATGATTTTCCTGCTTATTTTGATACCTTTTTTAATGGTGTAGATCTGATGTGATCATGTTTTAACTTCTGTCAAGATCACTGGCTATAAAAGCATGACAGAAAAAGGAGGTGCTGGCAAACCTTTTGCAATAATAATGATTAACTTCTGCTCCCCAATCAGTGCTTGCACTTCTAGATTACAATGGCTATTTGGTCTTTAAAAATGGCTCATGGAGACTTGCAGCTTCTGACTGCTTTTGCAAAGCTTTGAATTTCCTTCCTCAGCTTTTGAGTGTCCATGGTAAAAAAATCTCACCCCACAAATGTTTTGTGGCTCTGCCATGTGGGGCAATGAACTTGAACCGGGAGGTTTAGTCTTCAGGAAGAAATTTTAATAAACGGCTCCTACCAGGCGAGCTGAACTGATGGCAGCCACAGTGGGAATTGTTACTACTGTGCTCCAGTGTAGACAAGGCCTCATTGTCTGGCTTTGATGGGGAAAATGTCCAGTTTCGCAAAGTTTGCTGAGCAAGGGGGAAAATAATTATATTGCAGATCAGCTTACAAGGGGCACATTCATGTTTGAAAGAAAACTTGATTTTCATAGGGTGAGGAAGAAAAGCACAACTGACAAAGAAAAAAGCCAGTGGCTTTGGTGACCTACTAAAATTGCCTCAAGTCAGAAGTTATTCCTGGGTGAAGGTGAGTCCCAGGGGGCTGGATCCTTGACTCTGGCTGAGAGGCATGCAGTGCAAGTAGGAAGTGTGCAGGAAACCAAGCAGTCCTCTGCCTCTGAAGCTGCTCTGTGCTGCCAGCACTGGGGTGAGAGGCAGATGTGGCAGAGAGCAGAGTCCTTTTGTGGCTCGACACAGAGTTGTCGCTGCAGCTGTGTCATGCTCATGTCTCCAAGCATTTGCCAGGGCAGAAGCCATGTAGCAAAGTCCCACATCCCCATCCTCTTCCTGCTGCCTCAGAAGCCCACAGGGGCTTCAGGCAGGTCAGCACAGTGTGTCCTCCGTAGGTCATACAGCCCTGCTGCTGCCCCCGGGTGTGTGACTGGCCACAGCAGTGCCACTGCCTCAAATCTGCCCAACTCCCAGTTTTCAGCTCCCAGTTACTGCAGCTGAGATTTCATTTGCTATATTTGAGCAAAACATTGCAAGTGTTTTGCTTCATGTGCTTTTATTTAAGAAGACTATGGGGCAAATACTGAAGAAATATGCTCTATAATACTTGGGCTGGCTGTGCTGAGCCACAGGCAGCCAGGCTGGGCTGCTGACTGGCTGCCTCCCACTGGCACTAGGAGTATTTGCTGAAGCCACTTTGGTTGTCTCCCCAAGGGGGAGGATGTAATTATCTTCTTTTTGCAAGATTGCATGTAATTTTCTCTTCACTATCTTAAAAAAAAAAAAATTGAAACAGAAGCATAAATGAACTGTGCAACAAGCTGATAACCCATTAATTCTTTCATTAGATTGAAAGCAAAGCTCAAATGAATCTAGTGCTATAAATCTTGGGGGGGTTCTGAGCATTTCTTTCAAGGAAGTGTGCACTCTTCTCTTTGCAGGAAGCTGCAACACCAGCAGAAACCCAGTTTGTTGTCATGGCAATGTCAGTAGTTGCCTTCTCTGTATGCCAAATCATTGGCATTCATAGGATCATAGGAAAATTCATTCAGGAAAGGCCCTCTGAAGATCTGTAGTCCAGTTTCCTGTCCAGGGCAGGGGCAGTCAGGGGATCAAACCAGGCTGGTCAGTCCATCTAGGACTTAAAAACCTCAAGGGATGGAGATTGGGACTCCTTCCTGGGCAGCATTTCTAGGCTGTTACTACCAGCTTTATAGACTTCCTAATTCCAGTCATTCTGAGAATAATATTTGGATTTGCTGTGACTTTGGTATTTAGTCACTTTGTTTTCTATTTTTCACCACTGTGAGAGTGAGATCTGGTTATACTTTTATATTTGCCTCTCAGTCAGTTATCTTGCCAGGCGAGTAACGGGCTGTGTTTTCTTGTATTTGACATTTGTTTTCTGCCCACATTGGCACTGCTTAAGGAAAGCATGCCTAGTCAGACCTGTATTTGCACATTAGCAACAGGAACAAATGTATCCATCCATACAGGTTCAATGTGTGCTTTAGTGCTCTTCAGATAGACTTACAAGCATGCAAATGTAGCCGTTAATCCCAGTCATTCCTATTTGTTGTCATCTATGTAAAGTGTGCTGGACTAAAGAAAGGAGAGAACGTGTGTGTTTGTGTGTGTGCCCAAGAAGGGCACCCTCTTGCCAACTCTCTTTTAACAGGATTGTTTCATGAGTTTTGTGTTTCACTCTCCTCCTGCTGGTATCGTATTTAGTATACCACGTCCTGTCCAAGGACCAACTGCTGTCCAAGGTTTGTCTTGTTTAATTGAATTATGGTTGCCATGGGGACTGGAAAGGTCAGATTTCATTCTGCATGGTGAATTTTGGAAGCCAAGGTATGTTACAGAGGAAGGGGGAAACCTGGATCTCAAAGTCTGTGCCAGGGAGCAAGAAGTTGAATGGAAGGGATTTAAAAAGGGGTTTATGGTAATTTGTTGCTGTACTTCCCAAGGAAATTAAGTTAGATTTGGGTACAAAATTTAGGCTTCTTGGAAAATCCCAGTTCCACAACCAAGTGCCACAGCCCTTGTTGCACCTATATCCTTGCTGTCTCCCTGCTTGCTGGATAGATTCTCTACTGGGACTGAGTTGTGCTCTGCCTCTGACACCTACCAAAGTCCTCTGAGAGAGTCTCTCTTGAGAATCAATCACAAGCAAAGGGACTGACATCAATTGTGTTCTCCTAGGTAGGGCTGGGCAAGATACCAGCAAGGGGCAGGAAAACTACAAGTAGATGCAGTGCCAGCATTTCTGGTATTTGGTTTCCAAGCAGCACAACATGTAGTTTGCATTTCATTCCCTGTGCCTTCCTCCAGCATCTCTGAGGTGAGAGGATAGAGCTTGGTGCTCAGGGATGCCACAGTGCTAAGCCCTCCTCTACAGGCTCTGTAACAACCCCTGCAGGCTTTGCTACTGACCTCTGTGCCAACCTGACATATGGACCCCAGCACAGCCCTGCCTGCAGCAGGGGGACACAAAGATGGGCACCCCAGGGGGAAGCAGCAGAACATCTCTGCAGGAGGATCTGAAACACAACAGGAAGTTTTGGAAAAAGCTCTCTTGCAAAGTCTTGTTTCGATGTTTAGTTTTGTCTTTTAAGGACGTGAAAGGTGAAAAGCAGTGCAAGTGAATGGAACATAAGGAACATTCATGAGCTCCCCCCTCCAAGCAGGAGTTCATGAGAACAGATGGGGAAACTGAGATAAAAAGTAGTGCCTGAAACCTGCCCAGCTGAGTATTGCCCAACAGCATAAGGGATCGAGTGGGGTAACTTGCATGCTCTGTTGCATTTGATTTTCCAGCATTCACACTTCATACCTCATGGGGAGAGCAGGGTTGTGACATGAGAGGAAATTTAGAACATCATCAACATGCTAAGCGTGATTGTGGGAGACAAAGCGAGCAGCTGTGAAAACTGATACAAATGGGTGGATTTCATGGCTTGCAATGTAAAACTTTGACATCACTTGCCATCAGAGGGACTTTCATATTTGCTTGTTCACTTACAGTTTTGCTCTAGTTCTTTAATTTTGTTAGAAGTAGTAATAATAAAAGACATCAGTGGAGGCCATACAGTACAGTCAAGCAGTAAGATATGTCATGCCATCTCTTTCTCAGGGCAAAACCCAAAGCTGCCTGAGTTCTGATTTACGTTGTTAGCTTGCTGAGGAGCACCAAGGGCAAGACTAACTCCAGCCAGGCCACTGTCTGCTTTGGGCTTGCAGAAGATATTCATGCTGCATTGTTCTTTTAAATTACAGCTCTCTGGAAACATAAGGCATGGGATGGAGGAAAATGAAACAAACAGGCTTATTTAGGTCAATTACAAAAGTACGGGCTAATTGCAAACAAAGTGGTAAAACAGGAGCAGTTGAGGCTCAGAGGAAAACAATGTGAACAGTGACCTACATACCCTTGGGGAGTGGGGGGAGGTTAGACAGCAGGCCATTCAGAACACCGGCTCAGCAGAGAGCAGTTTGCAAGCATCTCTCCTTTCAGGTCCCTGGGCCAGGGCCAGCCCGTGTGCTGAGTGCCACCCGTGCAGTCTGTGCAGAGCTGGCCTAAACACGTAAGAACATTCAGGGAGACATCAGCCAAGTGATGCAGTGGCTTTGTTCCCATGTGATATTTGGCCCCATAGAAAGCTGCAAGGCCACTTCTGTGAGGGCAGAACCTGGGAAATAACAGCTCCCTGCTTTCCACTGCAGAACAGTCTGGGAGTGAAGATGGTGTTGGTTTGTACACTCTTGTTTATGCTGCCAGAGGGAGGACAAGTGAAGGACAATCAGTTGCTTAGACATATGCTGAAAAACCTATCTTGTGATTCCTTTCTGTGCCTGTAACAGTAAGGAGCTCTCTCTAACCTAACCTGGCCCAACGTTATGTAGCCCAACCCAACCCTTCTACAGTAAACAGGCTTCTGGGTGCTCTTACAACAGTCAAGAAACAGCTTTCAGCCTCTGCTCAGTGAGCCCTTGCAAGTACTTTTAAGACATTTGTGAAAAGTAGCTCTTCCCAATTGCCTTTCACAAAACTCTTAAGTCCACTGCCAACAAGATGAAGTGTGTAGATGTCTGCACCCCCACTCACTGCAAAAGGGTCCAAAACTGGGAAAGGTATAAACTGATTGCTCTAAGGGAAACCTTTATCATTCCTCAGAGAGTTCAATGGTAATTTCATCCTGTGCTATGTCTTTCCAGAGGGCAGTTATTAGGGAGAACAATAGAACACAGCTCTTACAAAAGGGAACAAGGATTTGGCATCCCTTATTAAGTACCAGCTCAGTCAAATGCTTTCCTATAATGTGGTTTTCAGCTCTGGACTCCCCTTACAAGTAGGAGCTTCTGTATCAAACATCAAATCTCTGTGTGCCTGGCAGCCCTGGTGCCTGGCCAGCCAATAGGAGACAGCCCTCTCCTGTCTGCATGCTCTTGTCACTAAGCACATCTAAGGTCCCAGCCAACTATGCTCTAAAAATGACAGAGTTCATGCAACACTGCAATTCCACTGTCGGCTTTTGAGACTGTGTGTAAGTGGGGCCAGACTCTGTTAGATCTATGCTTGAAGGAGCCCCTGTGGGTTAGCCTGGGTAACGTCATGGCTTATCTGACCAGCCAAAGCTGCGCTGGTGGTGAGTTCACCAGCCCCAGGCAGTGTTCAGGCTGAGTTTTGCCTCAGTACTTGAGGTATGTCCTCCCTCATAACCTCCATGGGGCCAGCAGGAAACACAACACATTTACATTCAGCAGCTACTGCACAGCATTCTGACCCCTGCCACTGAAAAATGGACAACAAAGCCAGGTTCTCCTTCTGGTGGAAATTTAATAGGGTTGTAATATCATTTATCTCCCTCCACAAACTGGCTAAGGCACAAATGTGTGGGCCAGGCCACAACTAGTGGGGATAGCTGTTTGCACAACTGGTGTTGTACTAGTGGAGAGGCTGGAGCAGAAGCAGTGGGGGCTGTGCCTTGCTCTTGGGGAGCCACTGGCCCCTGAAGGGCCCTGCCAGGCCTGTCTGCCCCTGCAGCACTCAGGTGTTGCTGAGGCTCACCTGAGAACCATTCACCACATGTGCTGCCCAAGGCGGCTGTGGGAAGTCCAGCAGCCATTCCCCCAGGCTTCAATCAGCTGGCACAGATATTTTTAATCAATCACATCTGCCACGTCACAACAGGCTTGGAAGCACAGCTCACTGCACACTGGATGCACACGTGCCTCGGGCACCAGGTGAGTCAGTCAGGTGCCTTGCTCTGACAGCTGAATGGACATTTGTGCGCACTTTGCTAATTATGTTAAAAACAGTTTTAATTGAGGGCATGGGTTTTGTTGATCCCTTGAAATACAGGAGTGAGACATAAGCAGACTAGTTCACCTGTTATAATAGCAGAGTGAAAATTTACATGGATTTGTAATTTTTTTCTTTAGTTTAGGGAACAATCTTCTAATTCAGAAAAAAAGTGAGTGTAGCCGTGCCTAGGATTTCCAAGTACATCTGTGCACCTTTTGTCTTATTACCAGAAACTATCCATCCTTGGTGGATACAAGCCTTTTCTATGCAGTAACTTTCTATCTTCAGCTGGACTTTCTATACTACACATTTTGTTTGTACTCCCCATGATTTCCCTTTATCAGCACAATTTCTTGGCAACCAGCTGAATGGCATTCATGCATGTATATTTTTCTTTATTTAAAACACAGCTGGGATCTGTGATATAAGCATATTCTCCCTGGATGCACTATGAACCATAGATGTCTACATGACTTTTCCATGGGAACACATTAAGAAATGATCCTGTGTAACTGCTGGCTGGAATCTAAACATTTCAAGTCAGGTATCAGGAGCCTGATAAAAAGACCTAACCTATGGTTGGAAACAATTTCCAGAAACTCATTCTGCTTACCCCTTGTAGCTGTGGCAATAAATGAGAGAGAGGAAGGTACAAAGCTCACTGCTGGAAAACAAGTCAACAAAAGCAATTAACTCTGTTTGGGCTTTATCACCTGACACATTGTGCATTGAGCTTTGGAGACCTCTGTGTGTCCAGAAAAGAATTCTCATCACATTTTGCCAGAGCAAATTCATATGTAATTAAGAGGTTAATAATTAAATTATTATTAAGCTCATGGTTGTTTTCATAGTTGAAGAAAAGTTAAATGTAAAATGCCCTCTATATACTGCCTGGTAGCTGCTTTTCTTCTCTTACCCTCTACCTGTCTAGTTTCTCATATAGTTATTTTTACACTGGTCTAGACCAAAGTTGTTTATCTTTCCTCCTCCACCCTCTCTCCACATCTGAATGCCTGCTGTTCACTGTTCTAACAAGAAGTCAACAGAAGGAAAAAGGCATAATGACCCTGCTGAATCAACATCCTGTGAGGCTGAAATGATAGTCATTATCCTAACTGGAAGGCAGTGTTATGGTCCTTTGGAGGTAGGAGGGCAGGCAGCTCTTTACAGGAGACCAAATGCTCTTCTTTCATGGAGTTTCAAAGCTTGTGGGAAAAATGTGTTCTCTGCTCTTCACTTGGCCTGAAAGCTGCTCAGGAACACAGCAGTGAGGGTGTGGAGCAAAATGTCTGTCCCCAATATTTTTGCAGACATGTGTGAAGCAAGGTCAACCCATGCTCTAAGCTGTGTGGGAGCTATGAATCTGCATGAGTGTGACGCTGATCCCTGACTCACTCACCTGGTCGCTGAGCTGGCCTCAATTGCTCATGCTGGCTGCCTCAGCTTCCAGTTTGGAGCTCCCTCTAGTACCAGGAGAGCAGGTCAGCTCCAGCACATTGGTGTCTGAAAAACTGAAATCCTTTCTCAAATCTGTTTCCCTGGCTAAAAAGCCAATTTTAAAATGGCAAAACCCCAAGCCGATCAAGCTACCACCCAGGGGCATGGCTGTGGTGTGGTATCAGCACATAAGGGTTTCAGAGGCACAGAGCACCTTGCAGTCCCCATCACACAGGGAGCTTGGGAAGTGCTCAGTGGATCCAGTCATGAAACTACATCTGCCCTCAGCACATCAGCACAGCTGGCTGGAGACTCATCTCATGCTCCCTGCCAGGCCACAGCTAGTGAGAAGAGCTTTGTAAGGAGAACAAGTTCAAGGAAAGGTTTCATATCACACTGAGAGGACTCCTGTAGCACTTCTGCTCTGTTGCTTTGTGTCTTCTTTTACATGCTCTTTTTTATCATCATATTTTTAACTATGAAAATAATTTTGTTTAAAATCACTTCCAAAATGTTCCTTTTGCTTGGAGCCCTACGGGATTACAGAACTATTGCAAAACGCTGTTTCTTAGAAAAGCACAGAGGATTTCTGCAACAACGAAAAACATTTTCAGATACTTCATTACCTAACGCTTAAAAATATGGCATTTAATTTGTTGAGGCATCTGTTCTTTCATTATTTAAGCTATCCCTAAGAAGACTTCTTTAAGAACACATCATTCAAGACGAAAAATAAATGACATAATTTATTAATGGTACATTATCCTTTCTGTCAAGGAAGAATTCATGACCTCTGGAGTGAAGCTGAAAGTCCTGTTTCTTTTGGTTATTATTAACTGATCTCAGTCAAGGCACTGCCCTGTGGAGATGGGCCTTACAGGAACATATTGTGAAAACACAAGCCTTGTTCAGAAATAAAGGCAATCTGTGGCAATAGTGAGGAGGCAATAGTGGCACAACAAAACAAACAGCAGCAACCTTAGTGGTGTGTGAGCAGAGTGAAGCACATTCTGCTGCACAAGCCACACACATACTTTTAATGAGCTTCAACACAATGACTGGCCAGCAGATTAGCAGCTTGACTGCTGCCGTGGGAGAGCTTATTTTGGACACCATGGGCAAGAGCAACATCAGGAGGCTTGTCATGGAGAAGCAATTGCTTCTAGACATGCCACTGGATGAAAAGCAGTTTCTCCACTTCAAGTGGTTTGGTATTTATTGGAGGATAGGGCTGGGAGAACAGAAGCCATGCAGGACAGCATGATCTACTCTGGTTTCACCCCAGCTAAAGCTCCAGTAGTTGTAGAGTCAGTACAAGGGTTTTGCACTAACCTTTCATAAATTTGATATTACAATAGGAAAATCGTATCACTCTAACAATGAAACAGGTGTGTGGTAATATTTGTACTGCAATCCATAGAGGAAACTGGTGTTTCCTGCCTGTTCCCTTTTGTACTATTGAGATCAAAGAAAAAAAGAGCAAGTGTTTTTATGAATGAAACCATAGAAAAAAGTTTCTAGTTTATTTAAAAATCACTGGCAAGATCTTTCCCTTTAGGACGAACTGAAAAAACTGTGACCTTTCATGCTGCTTCAAAAATAACTAGAAAGGTAGTATGCTTTAGTCTGAAAATCAGAAACATCCATTCCCTGTCCCAGTTCCTTTTCAGTGAATTTAGAAGTCCAGTGATGTTTCAGAGTTAGCCTGTCTCTTCAGTCGCTTCACAGACACAAAGAATTGTAATCACAAATCACATTATGCTGTGCTCAGCTTCCAACAAAAGAGGAACAATTCTAGTCGCATTTAAACAGCTTCTCCCAAGCATACATCTCAGCTGTCCCTTGTTTTCAAAGACATCCCTCAGTTCTTTCTCAAATGTATGCATATTTCTTCCAAATGTGATGACTGTGATGTTTCAGTGTTGAATAGCGGAAATTTAAGAACTATTGACTACATTTTTTTTTCCCTGTGCAGCACCAGGTCCCAGTCCTGTACAGGCTGGTGCACATTTCAAACTCTATATCCACTGTGAGTAGTTCCACTCACTAGAATTGATAGCCTGGATAAAACTAAGCACGTGTGCAAATCTTCATAGAGAGGGATTTTATTTTTGCAGCAGTAGCAGGCCTGGTTTCCTTCATGAGTTTCTCCTCACCCTTAGCAAAAAGGCACCATTACTGAGCAATAGCAAAACGGGGTTGGAAGGAATGGAAAATATTCACATTTTCTAAAAGAATCCTTTTCTTATGTGCCACCTCTTGGTGGCTGAAAGCTAAGATACTTAAAAAAGCTAAGATACTTAAATGATTCCATGATTCTATATGTACTCTCTTAGCTCCATGGACTTCAGTCACTTTTACTTTAAAAACAATTGCAATATTACCAACTCTTGCAATTTTAATATAAATCTCACAAAATTCAGTATCTTTCAGAAAGCCATAGTTCCCAGAACCTTGTGACATTTTGACACAGCAACAAGAACAGATTTCTTTATGGCACATGTATCAAAACAAAAGCTGTTGAAGGTTAGACACTGACATTTTAAATTCACTTCCTGCAGGTTACTGAGACATGACTGGAGCTTAGGTTAAAAGGATGTCCTGTTATGCCTCTGGGTGTTTTCATCAATCCATGCAGATTTCTGACCAGAAAAACCATAAGATCCTCGTCCTGCAAGCCCTTGTGCCTGCTTGGAATGCAAACAACCTTTTCCTGAAATTCAGGTGGTACAGGTTCACACAGTCACAAGCTGTGATGGTGACAGTGTGCTGGCCACACTGGGGAAGACCATAACCCATGTGGATCATCTGTCATGGTAAATCTCTGCCTGAACTTCAGCAAATTTTCATGGGCTGTATTTTTTGAAGGATCATCTCCAATTGCTATGAATACTCTGGGTTTGAATTAGTCACTGAAAACAGGGCAGTCACCAAAGACAGGAAAAGGAGCAGGTCACCCACAGAAGGCAATAGGAGCCAGAAAGATACTCCAAGGACATACGACAGATTGCAACAAATGGCATGTTAAGGAAGAGGGAGCTAGCAGGACTTTTCCATGCTATGAAAGGCTGGTTTCCTTTCCCCCCTTTAGGGCTGTGGTGTGACCAGTGTGGACACACGCAATCTCTTTGAACTGAGAGAACTACAACCTAAATGTGTGCCCTCTGATAGCAATTCAGGCTTGCTGGCCTGATGTATATTTGCTTCTAGGCTCCCACCTGCTATGAGCCAGCACACAAGTGTTCAAATTTTTGACTCCGTGGCCATCTTGATGTGCCAGTGGGCTGCCAGACTCCTAGCAAAAACTTTGAAGAGCTGCGGGGAAAAGGAGCTCCAGGACTTCATCATGGGTGGGAACCTATGGGAACCTATGCAGTGGGGCCCTACCATGCCATTTTGTGGCTGTGGACTCCTGTGGTCATCCAGAGGTACCCAGCTCAGCTCCTTATGGGTTTGGCTTTGCCAGCAGCCTCCACACCACCTCTGTGAACGTCACAGCCCCAGTGAAAGATCTACACACCAGATGTGAGGTGTTGGCCATCCCACACTATGGGGGCACAAGCTGACATCCTCTGTCACCTTTCCCACCCCAGAGCAGCAGGGTCACAGAGTCCCACGGTCCCCTTCCCTGTCACTTCCCCAGAGGGCTTCTGTCGTGGCACAGGCAGGATGTGGTGACAAGCCAGGAACGGCCAGGCAGGTGTGTGGGACAGACAGGCCACTGTGACATTCCCAGTGACAGCAACACCCCCAGGCACAGTGTGATGACATACCCTGAAGGGAAAGGAAGCACCCCAGATTTGTAAATGCTCGTGGTCAACAGAAACAAAAGTCAGAGTCCACAAAGAGTGTGGATGAGTTGTAGACACACTAATTTGCACCAACGATTCATCCCATTTGACAGACTAAGATGGGTTAAATGGCATCTGTTGTTGTCCTACCTTTTGCATTATGTATGGGCCAATTTCCCATATTTCTGTGGTGTCACTATCCAAGGGATGCTTGATGGGCTGGTTCTCCAAATTTCTGGTGTCACTGTCCAAGGGATGCTCCACATTTGCTTAGCTGGTGGTGGTTGTGTGAGGGCAAGTGTAGTTTGGTTATTTTTGGGAACTGCTACATGAAGTTTGGATGTTAAGCCAACCCACGTTCCATTTCGCCAGACACACCACATAACAGGTTCAACCAGGGTAAAGACGGACAGGCTGACAGGGCACGGTGGAGGTGCGGGCAGGAGCAGTGGGCCCTGAGGGGCACCGGGCACGGCAGGACGGCTCTCTAAGGTGCCTCTACCTCCCCCCTGCTCTCACTTGGCTCTCGCACGGGAGACTCGCCCTCAGCTCCCCCGTTAGAGCGCGCCGGAGCTCCACCAGCGCCGCCGGGCGCCCCGAGCACAGCGCAGCGCGGCCTCCCCACACACACCGCGCCCCGGCACGGCCAAAGCGCCGCGATCCCTCCGCCAGCGCCGCCCGTCTCCTTCCGCCGCCCCCGGCGCCGCGGTTTGGCCCGGGCGGGCCGCCGTAGGGCTGCCGGGCCGGGGCCGGGGAGCGGCGGGACGGGCGGGCGCGCTCCCCTCTGCTCCCCTCTGCTCCCCTGCGCTCCCGGGGCTCGGCGGGCGGGTCCCGGCCTCGGCCCCAGCGCCTGGCTGGCACCTGGCACTGCGGAGCCGCCCCCTCGCTGCCTCCCCCGCCGCCGCCGCGGCCGAGGGTACGGCCCCCGCCCCAGCCCCGCCCGCAGGGGCGGCCCGCGCCGCGGCCCCTCCTCGGGGCAGGCCGGTTGCATGGGCAGGCGCTGCGGGGCACCGTGGGCGCCGGGATCGCCGCTCCTGGGCGCCAGGTAGGAGAGGTTGAGCGCGGCGGGGCGGGCTGGGCTGGGGCGGGGGAGGAGGCGCGGCTCGTCACCCGCAGCGCTGCCGCCGCAGGGAGGAGGCCGGTGGCTCTGCTGGCTTGGACCTTTCTCTCCTCCTCTCCTCTCTTCTCTCTCTCCTTCTCTCTCTCTCTCTTTCTTTCGCCCGCCCCCATTTTGCACAGAAGCCGGGAGGGTAATTCACTGCAGGCTCTGACTGCATCCCTCTTTTCCCCCGGCCACCAGCGGCGCTCCGGGAAAGGTGAAGGTGTTGTCCAGGGGTCCGCAATCCTTGGCAGCAGCTACAGAGCCTCCTTGAGCCACTTTATAAATGGGCTGGGGGGACTTGGAAACATCATGTGCCTTTATTATCTAGTATCACGCACTATGTGATTGTATGGACTTAAAACAGAGATAGATTTGTTAGAGTTAAAAACTCCCTCGTGTGTTCTCGGCGTTCTTCTGCGACTTGGCGTTTAATAGTCATGTACAGCATTGTGCTTTCCAGGCTGTGATGCATAGGGTGGAATGGATGTGTATGGAGCAAAAGCAAGGGGTGGGAATTTTTGTCTTTGTCATAAGATGATACTGAAGTGCAAAATCTAAATTTTGAATTTGGGAATTAGTGTGGATGTGTTAATTGATACTAACTGGATCATAATTTGTGTGGAAACCTCTGAAAATAGTAATGCTGCCTCCATCCTCGTAAGCTCTTGCATTAACATTTATTGTACAGAACGAGGCTAGAATTTATTGTGAATATCATATTGACTCATGGTGCATCTTTCAATTTAGATTACTGCTGTTTGATCCTCTGGAATCTGCAAAAGGAAAGTCTGCCAGCCTCTGTGAATCGCTTTGCAGTGTAACAGGAGTGGAGTTCCCGAGCAGAATCGCTGAGAGATATGTGAACGTGTGGGAGCAAAACTGAGCCCTTCGGTGTTTCTGCCTCCACCCGGGGCTCGTTCCCCAGGCACAATCTGTGTGTGGGGTGAATACCTCCGTGGCACCTGGAGATGATGTCTGTCGAAGGATCTACGATAACAAGTCGGATCAAAAATTTACTTCGCTCCCCTTCAATTAAGCTGAGGAGAAGCAAGCCTGGGAGCAAGCGAGAAGATATAGGCAGCAGGGTGAGTGCTCTGTGCTGCAGCCAGCATGCTTTTACTTTGTTATCTAAGTTTTCATCTGTACTGATAATGCTGCTTTGGGAGACCTGGTATAACTGCAGAGGAACTGATCCGTGACTGGTCTGTCTTTTAGTTGGGATCTTTGCTGCACTGCAGGTCCTTCCTAAAGCCTGTGCCCCTCTTCCAAAACATTCTTTTTGCTTGTGTGATATGAACCCAGTCTATATCAGAAAGCTTTTGTTGTTTCCCACACTGTGGTGTGTGAAGTTGTTACAGATGACTGACAGGAGAAATGCAGTGCTGCCTCTTCCTCCATGTTACTAACTGCTAACCTGTGTTACTGGCAGCTGAGGATACAGAAACACCTGTTCTGTGTAAGCAATTGCTCTCACTCTGCAAAGGAATGTTCTGTGAGCACGTGGAGAAAGAAAGGATGCTGTGAAAGATGTGAAACATGTCTTGGAGATGTCTGCTCAAATAGGGTCTGTGTTCCACAGGTCTGGATGTGCTTTCATCTGTGTACTTCATACCACCTTTCCTTGGGGTTATCTTCTGTTGGGTGTAATTGGTTCTGCCAGAAAAATCCATCATTCTTCTTGGTGTTGTGGAGAATTCCTGACAGACAGTCACTCACTGGGAATTGACTGGTGTCATGAGCAGGGGAGGATGACTTAAGCCTGGTGTCAGGGAGCACAAGAGCTGGGTGGCATTGCCTTGTGCTGACAGCAGGTGCCTCTGAGTCAGGGCACCTTGTTCTGTCCCTACCACTAATTCACCTGTAACCCTGGGCAAATCACTCAGCCTTTGTGTAGCTCTGTCTCCATAAATAGGAAGCTTAATCCCTTCCCTTTTGTGAAGACTCGCTAATAAATAAGAAATGCTTGTAATATATGTCTGAAAAGTGCATTCATTGGTCTCAAAACAGTAATGCTTCAAAATTTCTCTCTTGAAGTGAAGAGTGTATATAAAATTTTTGGGAAGGTAAATGACTGTACCTAAAAATGGTCTTTCCCCAGCACGACATCCTGTTCTCAGAACTTTGGTTCAGGTCAGAGTTTCCCTTAGATGGCTCTTTAATACCAGGGAACACAGTATTCTTCTCTTGCCAAGCAAGAGAAAAACTTGCACGGCTTCCTCAGAGTTGTCTAGGGGAACGTCCTTGGTGCTTGCTCTTGACCTCAGCATGTGCGTGTGCATGCATGTGCATTTAATGCAGCCTATGGACTGCCACTGAAACATGCTTTTGGTCCAGCAGTTTGCTGGTCTGTATTCTGCAGAGATTTCTAGTGGAAGAGACAAAAACCACTTGTACCCCCACATATGGTGGGCATTTGATTTTGGGTCTGTGGTCTGCACACTTCTTTTCAGGGCTGGGACCTGCTGCTACATACCCTGGGTATTCTCTGGTATATGTTTTCCTTACACGTGCTGTTTGGAAGAGCTCCATTTTATGCTTTGTGCTGTCTCCCAGTGTGCAGTCAGGGCTCTCTGAGCCCCCGGGAAGGGATATCATGGATTCATTCTGCACCATCGAATTAGGGTTTCGGGGCTGGATTTTGTCTATCTTATTAGTAAGAGCAGTTAATCAGTGAGATACAAAGGAACTGATGGGGAGTTGGCTGGTAGAATCAGTTTGGCATTACGAGGAGTTAGGTGCAGGTGTTGGTTTCCTAAAGTGATCTGCTCTGAATTAGCTCAAATGAGTTATGGTCTGCCTTCAGTGGGCCAGCTGGAGTGGTCAAGGTGAAAGGGAGTGGGCCCTTTACCAAAGGTCTGACATTTGTTGGGTGTCTGTGGAGATGCTCCTTCTACTACATGTGTGCTCCTCTGCTTTCCAAGATGAGAAGCAGCTCTACTTTTCTAAAATAGCAGGAAACAGATTTCAGTTTGCTGTCTGGTGTGTGTAAAACCCCTGGGACTAACACTGAGCATCATACACATTACTCCTGAAGGATCTTTTCTGACCTGCAGGAAGGAGTTTTTCAGGCATCTTTGTCTCTTGGTCTTTTTGAGAAATGACTGCTCCAAGAGCTGTATGTAACTGATCAAATGGGAGCATGGAAGGGCTTATGGAGTTGGTCATCTCACCTGGATGCTGCTTGGTTACATAGGATGGAGCTGGACTGTTGCCCTAAATTGATGCCTGAAAGACTGTATTGTGCTTTGCATGTTGAGATGTAGGTGAAGAACGTGCCCTCAACAGCCCTCTGAGTCCCTCAAGCTTTCATTGCAACCTGGTGCTCAATTTAAGACAGACAAGCACCCTCAGTGACACTGCTTGAAGTTCCATGAGCTGTGATTTTTAAATTTTTTTTTGTATCCCTCCAGTGGGACGAGTCCTGGCTCTTTCCTAAAGAACCCTTTGGGGTGAGGCTTGCCAGGCTGTCTTGGTGGTCAGGGACAAACCCCTTGGGCAGTTGGTCATGCTGAAGAGAAGGCTGTGAAATTGGCTCCTTTCAGTGAAGCAGCTGAGCAGTGCTAGGCTGGCCGTGGGCAGGCTGTGGGAGGCTGGCTCTGCAGAGACCTGTTTGTGCATTGCTGTGGAAGGGGGAGTGTGGGTAAGCAGAGATATTTTGCATGATGGCTGTGCAGGACATGCAGTGTGTTACTTGGGATCTGTACAAGAGAGAACTTGTTTTGTGACTTCCACTAGGACTTATTTCTTGGTATAATTCATGCGTGGTTTTACTGTAGAGCTACAGGAGATCTTTAAAGGAGTAAAACTAAGGAGCCAGTAGATAATCATGGACATTAAAAAAAAGAAAAAGGGGGGGAAAGGAATGGGAGCTCTTTAAGTAAAGCTTGTTGACAAACTGGATGTAATGTTTGGTTTTGTTGCTGCTTTTTGAAAACAGCTTATGTTTTGTGGTAGTCCTGATTTTTGTTGCTGCTTGACTAGTTTTGTGTTTAGACTTTTTTTTTTTTTTTTTTTGCATGTGTCTTCTGGTGTTCATGGCTTGAATCCACTTTTGCTGTACTCTCCAGATCTCTGTTTTTTTCTGTTTTGAAGCAATATAGACCTAGAGTACTGTGACTTAAGTCTAAGGCCTGTTGACTGGTGGGATTTGTAAGGTATTGGTGTGGCGGTTGGAAGCTAAAATTTCCTCAGATAAGTTGGTTGGCCTGCATTCAATTTCTAGAGGATTACTAGCCCTGCCAGAAATCCAGCCGTGCATCTGGTCACGGTGCTTGTGATTCCAGTAGAGACACAGGGTTAAAAACTGGGCACTAAGTGCCTTCGAATCACCCTGCAGAGCAGCGCTATCAGGACAGTGGGGAAGCTAAGGGTTGACCAACCCTTACTAAAATGTCCTGGTTGCTGTAGTACCCTGCTCACAGAAATAATGTACCTAAGCAGGTACAGTTCCTGCAGGGGCTGTTTGTATTGTTGAGCTCTACACTTGTAAATATAAACCTCTTTTTAACTGAGGTAGCTGTGCCTGTTTTAGTGAGGTGGTGTGTGCCAGTATCCTTAGTCAAATCAGATTGTGAATATCAATGTAGAAACAAATTGCTACAAAACCTGCTACAGGCTTTCCCTAAAAGGGGGAGCCAGCAAATCAAAGAAACACATTTGGAATTTGCTGCTTGTTTCTTTGATCTCTCCTGTTTTTTTCTAAGCCAGAAATATTTCAAGTTGCCTGTTTAGAGGAGTGCTTTGACTAAAACCTGCATTCCTCAGCAGGAAGTCATTCAGCAGGGAACTGTTGTGTTGTGGTCTCCCTCCTCTCCAAGTGGCATGCAAACATGTGCAGCTGGAGTGCCTGTTCCTGCCCCATCATGCTAGGTTGGACTGGGTGGCTCTCTAAAACCTTCTTGAGAGCTTTTGTTCTGAAAATGTATCCTGTCTAAGTTGCTCCTAGTGGGACAGGGTTTCCTGTCCTCCTTTGGTGAGGCATGGTCTGTTCTTGCTGCCAGCCAGCAGAAACAAGTACGTGTACTTCTGTGTCCTGCCAGTGAGCTTGCACAGATATAAAAGGAAAGCAGATCCATGGAAGCTTCACACTGCTCATGTCTTGTCATTCCCAATGAAGTTCTCCAGCTTCTTAATCCCCTGAGAAACTGGAGGGCTGAGCTAGGACCACAGGCTGTCCTGTACACAGGAGAATGGAGTACTGTTTCTGCCTGACTGTAGCTTCTTGCCTTCAGCATAAAGTCCTTTTTGTTTGAAAAAATTGTAGCTTCCAACTTGAATCAGTTTTAGACCACTGCTGGCCTTAACCGGATCAGCTGAGAATAGTTAAACCTGAACTGGAACAGAACCAAAAACCACACAAGTTTGATTCATTGATATAAATGCATAAACAATCATCACCTCTTATTAAATCACTTCAGGTGTAGCTGAGGCTTGTTTCAGAGTGGGATTCTTTGTAAGTCTTTGGGAACAGTTTGGTCCTGCAACAGAGCCTGCTGGATTCCTTGTAGGCAGCATTTCCCAGGGAGCTGGATGTGGGGCTGAGCAGCCTGGCCGTGTGGGTCAGTTAGAGAGCAGCCTGTCTAAAGCTGACATACATTCTTCTTTTGGCAAGATTTGAAAGGGTGTTTTAGAAAATGATGGTGCTTTTGAGGAGCTCTTCAGTGCTGTATTGCCCCATACACCCTGCTTGTTCCACCACAGTCTGAGTGGTGCTCAGCCCACCATCTCTGGGACCTGTGCAGCCAGGGGCACAGCTGAGGGAATGCATCTAGTGCTGGTCTGGCTGTCTGCTGCTGTGCCTGTTCTGCTTCAGCATCCATGAATATTGCTTGACCCTGGTTGATAGCTAGGGATCTCTCTCACAGCTCTGCACTGCTCAGTCTAAACATACCCAATTGCTTCAACAGCTTAGGGCCTGCTGTCCAGAGATAGAAGGGATTTCATGTCTGTCTCTGGTCAGGCTTATAATGTCCCTTGAAGTGGAGGACAAAGGCTGGTTGGCTTCTCCATAGCCAGACCTGCATTTCAGTGGTGTGTCTGTATCTGTAGATAGAGTGAATGGAACAACTGAGAGTGTCATAGCTTGGGGGTTGAATCCTTCCCTGCTGCGTTGCTCTGGTACCCCCTATCCCATCCTCAGATATGTGGTGCACAAGATGATTCTGTGTTTGTTAATAGTTTCACGCACAGCATTTTCTTGTTCCATTCTTCACTCTATTAATGATATGCCTTATCCTGAAAATACAGGGTGATCTGGCTATCTCCCCTGGTCTAAACGTGAGTGGTGAATGTGACTTACATACACAGAGCATATCAAAGCCAGACTTTGTTTCTTGAAGTATGGTAGATATAAAAGCATATAACAATTCAGCATATTTGATCTTGTTGCCTGCAACTGTATTCATAAACCACTGTGATGCTTCTTGCCGATCTTGAGGCAGATTGCTGGCAAGATCCTTCTATACTCCCCTAAATTATGTGCTGTCTGTACTTTGAAAGACAGCAGGAAGACCTCTCCATGGCAAGGGGAGCATGATGATGTGCTGGGGTGAAGTCAACATAAATAACACAAACCAAGTCATTTGCCTAGCGGGTTTAAGTGGTTCTTGCTTCCTGTGGGTGGTCATGTGCTGCTTACCTGGATAGGCTTTCACAGCTACTGTTGTCCTGCTTTGAATGTTGTTCTTCACCTCCTTCAGATGAGCTGGGTCCTCTGAGAGGGCATGTGGGACTTGGCTAAGCTGTCTGGAGAGGCTTGTAAGCAGGTTTTACACTGCTGTCCCTGCTGTGCTGGGTGAGCTGTGCACACACAGCTCCACTTTTGCCTGTGGGCTGTGAAGCATGTAGTGTTTGCAAAGACCTGGCTGGGATGGTAAGATGGCAGAGCTCAGGGCTGGTCAGAGGTCTCTCAGGTGGTACATTTGCAGCTTGCTAGTCAGAGCTGTTGTTCAGTGGGGGCTGGTGGATAAAGGCATCCTTAGACACAGTAGAAAGAGACCTCCCTCAGAGTGTACCATCTGTTTCACTAGCTCTGTGCTTGGCCCTATCTGTGGTGTGTCACCTCGTTTGTTTCAGAAGGGCAGAACAATTGAAGTGATGGTTGGGAGTTAGACCAGGCTGGATCACTATCTGATTTTATATCATCAAGGATCTGCAAGCACCTGTAAAATTACTTGTATATTATTTTGCTGTCCTCTGTGTTTAGTGGACAGTAACTACAGGACACCACCTCGATTTCTGGCTGAGAAAGTGGTGGTCAGCATTTTGAGGGGGCTGGAAAATTGAAGTAGGTATTTTGTTTCCTGTTGCTCTGGTCTTAGGGAGAAGTTGCTTGATTAGCTTTGGAACAATTTTCTCTGTGAGTGTGAATGCAAACACCATGCACTAGCAACTCTTCAGCTTTTTTCAACGGTTTTGATGTTTGGTGCCAGGAGTGGTGCTTACATGGCACTCAAACAGTGCTTAGCCTTGACATTAACGCTGAGTGATCCCATCTAAAGACTGAATAATTAACTATCACCAAGCCCAGTTTCAGTTACTTCAGGCTTCTGTTTGTGCCTGATGTACCTGCCTCCACATAGCTGGAAGTTTCTGAGGGCTCTGGTATGTGCGCTGCAGGGTTGCAGCATGCTCGCTGCTCTGGTTCCCAGATGTGGGCTGGTCCCTGTGCCTGAAACCCTGTGGGCTTTGCTGAGGCTGTACCCACCAAGGGGTGGCTACTGCAATTCAGAAAACCCTCCTACTATTTTCTTTCATCACAATGCTGCTTAGGCTTGCCCTGAGAACGTCTGTGTGTTGTGCAAGGAAAATACAACTGAGGTCTGCAGCTGTTGTAATCAGCTGTGCTATGTGATCTGTATTCAAAAATATCAATGCAGAGGTGACTTGTTGCTAGTATTTGTATGACCACAGACTGCAGGAGCATCCTATCTCTGTACCTTGCTTTGGTGAGTGCTGGACACACGGGATAAAGTAGACCCAGCCCAAAGGAGCTTCAGACTTAAAAAACTAAAGGTATGGAGGGAATGGAGCATGCTTTTTCTATACAGACATGGTTCCAAACTCCCAATGGGAAGTCTGAGGCAGACCTCGAAATTGAATCTTGATTCTCTAAGACCAAGTCCTAGCCTTAGTCGCAAAGCCCAACCTCTTGCAGATTACCAGGGATGTTTCTCGCCTCCCACATGTGAGGGGGACTTGGGTTCATATAAGATTATTTGCTTAAAAGTCCCCAAACTGTGCTCTTGTAAATGCTGACTCGGTCCCATTGTCACTAATGATTTCAGTAGCTCTGGTGATGATGACTTTCCAACAAGCTCAAGTAGATTAAGCACCATAAGAAGGTGGAAACCCCAGTAAGCCTTGTAAATTTGCTAGTGTCCCAGGAGACCAGTACTGTTGTTAGTTACTGTGAGGAAACTGATTGAAAATAGTACTGTAGAAGACTATGAACTGCTGGTGTATTCAGAGTTTCCAAGTCAATAGCAATAAAAGTCAGACCTGCTTGTTCTCCCAAATACAGTATTAAAATTCACAGTTGGTCAAGATGGCTAATGCGATATAACAACTAATATGAGATTTCTTACCTGATGAAATTTTAACAGTAGCATTCCTGCCTTACAGTGATGCTTCTTTAATTTCTCTATCTCCCTGACATTTTGCACAGTTACTCTGAAATTTCCCCCATTATGGATCCAGAAAGACTCCTTTCTTTGGAAGAAAGTGTATTGTTGGAGGTTGCACTGTAGTAGAGAGTCATAGCATTAGCAAACATCTTGAGAGCAGGGAGATGGAGGAGTATGTGAAAGGAGAAAGCAACTTTGTCAGTGTCCATGGATTCAAGGATACAGACTTGTGAAGCTCTCTGCTCCTGTTTTTCTCCCAAGCAGGCACTGTGAAAAACAGTGCTGCCTGTTCAGAAACCCTTCCCTGTTGACAGACAGGCCCAGCATAGGGCAGCTGTTTGAAGTGCCAGTATTGAAGTGTTAGCCACCTCTCCTGTGCTCAACAGTGGTAGCCTTTGAGGTCTGCCAAGGGCTTTGAAATTAGCTGCTCACCTTTGAGTAGCACATAAGGGGCTGCTTGCCTTTGAAGTCTTGTTTGTACTAGGGATGCTTTCATTTGCAAAAAAAAAAAAAAAAAAAAAAGCACCATTGCTCAGGCTAGGCTTTGCACCAAAGGGGCTTGAGTTCATTGCACAGTTCCTAATGCAATCTAGATGCTGTGGATACTGAAACACTGAGTAGGACTGAGGGTGAAAGGAATGTCTGCAAGACCTGCCTCCTTATTTGGTGGCAGGTTTTGGTGTTCAGAACTCGCTGTGCTCTGTGCTTTGGCCATGGCCATGCTGTGACTGGAACCATGAGGGCACAGGGATGGTGTTGGAGGTATCCTGAAGGGGCATGAGTGTCAAGGTGTACTTTGCTAAGCACTTGCCTGTGCTAGGAATAATTTGCAGTCTGAACTTCAAAACCAAGTATCTTAATGGTAACATAGCATCAGAAGAGTCTACTGAATGATCCTGTCCCTCAGAGAAACAGACTGTACCAGTGAAAGGACTGCTTTCTTCCAGTTATGTTTCATCAATACTAGTCTTTTCTGCAAGAGCTTTGTGTGGGCTAAGAGTCATATTTTTCATGCTCTTAACCAGTGCTGCTGAACTGTATAAAGGTAGAGTGAACCTTGAAACAGAGCTGTGTAGTTATTTTTTTTTTTATGCAGTTAAAGTTTTTGGGTTCTGTGCTCCACTCTTCAGCTGCCTCTGAGCCTCTTTTTTTCCGTCAGTGCAAAACAGACAGGATACTTTTCCACTTACTGCAAAGCGTCCCAGCATCCAGGGCTTTAAAGGAGCTGCATAACTCCTTGTGTTTGGCTTATCTGCCAGTTTTGAACTAGATATAGTGGTTCTAAGCACAGTTGTTTCAAACCTGCTTTGGGGGTGTCATTCTGCTCGAGCAGCTGGGTCCAAACGCACTGCTGACTGTAAACTGGAACTGACAAATTTGGGACCCGCTTTTTTTGCTTAAGCCCATCTTGTCCCAACTCATCTAGTTTTCTTGGACTGAATCATGGCCAGACAGGCTTCAGAAATGGTTCTGTGTATCTCTCCAAACTGCAAGGGCTAGCTGGAGAGTGTTTGTCCAGTGTGTACCCCAAACCTGCTATGGGAGTGGTGTGGGGAATAGGTACAAGGTGACATGAAGTATTCTTAATGAAATGTATGAACAAATATTTCTGGTGAGAGTGTGCTGGGCCTCAATGAATGTAGCTGTTTCTAAAAGCCTGAGCAGCTTTTGAGGCTAGAATTGGGATTCTACTGTCCTCTGCACCCGGAGGATAATCTTCCTCCCTGATAATCTGTGGTTTGTGCTGCCTGTCTCTGCAGGCTTCCCGAGCTAAGCTGTTGAGATGTATTAACACGCAATCAGCAGCCTGAATAACTGGAGCTGGGGGAGGATGAGGGTGAAGTGCTCTGGGTGAGAGGCAGCTGTCTTCAGCTTCTTTGATGCTGCTTGCTTTGGCCACAGCTTCTGAAAGAGCAGGTCTCCTGCATCACCGTTGTGGTGGGTGACTTATGGACTCTTCCTTTGTGACGTTCTTGGCCCATTTTCTGTAGCAGGGCTGCAAATAAGCTTTTTGATGTTTGAGACCTGCAAAAAAAACTTTTTTGATGGAGCTATCGGTGGAAAAATGAGTGTGGTGCTGGGGGAGAAGGTGCAGCGCCTGGACTATTTCTGCTGTGTGTCGAAGCTGCTCCAGCTCCTTGGAATGAATGTCTCTGCCCAGGAGTGTCAGTGTGTAAACATGGCTGTTAATAAAATGGCCAAGGGGCTGATTAATGACCTTCTGCACAGCCTGCTGGAGTCAGGGTGAGAGCCAGTGGCCGCACAGCATTTGGGACGCAATTGCATGGCCTGGCCTGCCTGCTTGCTGGCAACTTCATGGCTTCTGTCCTGGCTTCTTCCAGGTGCTGCAGCCTCCCATGGCCATGGGCATGCTGTGGTGTGCTTGGGGAGGGGCACCGTGGCCCTACCTCCAGCTCTGTGGGTACCCAGTGCCTAGGGAGGGCTCTGCATTGCCTGCGGACTGTGGCCCTGGGTAAGCCTGCAAAGCTTAGTTTAAACACATGTTTGGGAAAAGGAGACAACCAAGCTCCCAGTCTAGACAAACCTTCTATAATATGCTCCAAGTCTGTTTGTTTCCAGACAGTGTCTGGACCTGCATGGTGGAACTCTGGTGGCCCAAGTTCCAGGCTGACCAGCAAGCCTTGGAAAGACCACCACATTGCCCTGGGTAGTAACATTGCCCTCTGTGGTAGAGGATATGATACACTGGGCAGCTTCTGGCTTTGCACGTCTGCCAAGGAAACTGAATTGTCTCATTAGTTTGGAAAAATCTGCCTCTTTGGTGAGAGAAAGTGTTTTACAGGGCACCTGGGGAAATCTGAGGTCGCCAGGGGTTGAGAAATACTGCTCATTGTGGACAGTCATATGATGATGTTCTTCTGGGTAAAGAAGAGTGCTTGTTGCAATAAGGCATTTAGTTTTGCTGTTAGTATTTTCCAGAGTTTTAAAACAATTGGGAGCACTCATCACCTACTGCCTAAAGGTTTGTTGGCAAGCAAAAGAATCTTTCTTTCTACTCCTAGTTTTTTCTGGCACTTAGGGCCTGTTGTACTGGGAGGAGCAACTCGGCCCTCTTTAGCCAGCAACCCTGGCTGAGGAGAGGAGGAAGCTGTGTAAAGAGTACTATAACTGTCCAGGCAGAGAGGAGCTGGTATTCCTGCCCTGGGTTGTGGGGAAGGGAGCTGTGGGCCTGAAACATGTTTGTGTAGCATTTGGGATTAGTTGTGTTGAGGAGCTCTCATGCTAAGGAGATGGCAGAACTATAAATCATTAGTGATCTCTGTAGCTGCAGAAGCAGTTAGGAAGAAGGAATGGCTTAGAAAGAAAATTAATCATAAAATGTCAAAATGGGTGGTTTCCCTTGCTGGGGAGGGGGTCTTGTCTCTGGACAGCAAAAGGAATGCTGCCTATGTGTTGTGACCATCTCTCTGGAAAAGGAATTTGCTTCCAGGTCTGCTGCCTGCGTTTTGTCCCATGTCCTGCTCTCCCACTCTCCAGTGTGATTTCATTTGGATGCTTTTCTCAGATCCCCAGAAGGGAAAGTACTGTAAACAGCTGCCAAGCAGGGTTTTGCCTTGTAGAGTGTACTTAAATGCTGAGGCCTGGTTGGATGATGGTATGATTATGTTTCTATTTTTCTGTGTGTGTGTTTAATAGGAAGAACATATTCTGTTCTGGTTGAGTGTATGTTACTTTTCTTAGTGTGCCTGTTAGTACAGTAACTTACAGCCTGCTCTTTTCCCCTGCTTATAAAGTGACAGTGGTATGGTCTTACAGCTGTAATGTACACAGTCTTACACAACTCTTTGTAACATTTTTAGCGTTGTGATGACCTTGAAAGGTTTAAAAGAAAACTGAATGCAAACTCTGGCACCACTCCTGTGAGTGCTTCAGCATGTGCTTAATTCTGTGTGAGGTAGTACAAGTGTGAGTAGTTCCATTTCACCCAATGGATATAAAGATAAGTGCCTCTGTTGCTGATTGCAAGATCAGAGTCTGTGTGTGATGATTCATTTAATGCATGTAACTGTATCTGTGTGCATGCCTTATATGTATATCATGCAGTTGTCCTCATCATGTTGTTTTGACCAGCTCAGCTGCACTTTGTCCATTAATCCATATTTCCTGAACGTGTTGTTGCTAACCAGTCCTGTGAAGCCTGGAATAGAGACTGTTTCTCTTTCCCTGTTTCACATGCCCCAAATAAACAGTTAACCAGAGAAGTTCCATTTTTATTTTGTATCCATTATCATCCCTGAAATTGGTTTCCCCTTTTCTCCTCATCTAGAAGCTCCCTGACAGAGTGACCGAGCCTCCTCTGATCAAAGCAAGATGCTGACCTGGCATGTTCAGGAAGGGCAGCTTCATCCCTGAAGTTACAAACAGGTTTATGCAGGAATAAAGCTGGGTTATTTATACCCCAGGAGAGGAGACGTCTGTCTCTTCAGAGGCCTGAGATGGTGGTCATTAACTTTTCTGCTTCCCATAACCAAAGGTGCCGTGCCTTTTTAGATACTTCTGAAGTAGTGATTATGCTTTCCTCCTCTTTTAAGTTCTGTCCCATTGGGTTCAGGCATAAGAAAGGCAAGCTTTTTTAAAAAACATGTTAATCACATATCTGTCCTTCCACCCTCCTGGTATTTAGCTGTTGCAGAGAAAAATGTGATGAAAGGTTGTTTTTATGTCTGTTGGGAAGACTGACAGGGCTGTGTTTGAAGCCTGTGAGAGGGACAATCTGGTGAAAGGCATGGTAATTATCACCTGGTGCTTCTCTACATGTGGGCTGCTGTTTGCAGCTTGGCTCACCTGAGGTTGTGTTAAAGCCTAGGCTCAGCAGTGAGATCAATAACCTGTGAGGTTTCTAGCAAGTGTCTTCCTCATCTACATGTCACTGAGGCCTCTGCAACCAGTGCTGAGGTAAAAACCATTTGGATATTGGGCTGGGGCTCCTGCTCCTTGCCATTCTTGTGTCTTTTCAGTGTGTGAGTCAATGGGTACTGGATTCAAGTCAGGCTCATTAAAATATGGCAGCACTGCTGAAGTTTTCAGTACAGGGTTTACAAAGAGAGCAGTGCAAATCTAGCTATCTTCTGTCCACTCTTAAGTTTACAAAATGCAAGTGGATACTGGCAGATGCTCTGTGTATTGCATGTCTGCCCTTATGCTGGCCCACACCCTGGTCACCTCCACATGGTCTCTTGGCAGTCAGACACTATATCTTGATGTGACAAGAGCTGGCTGTTAACTTAAAGCTATAAATCTGTTGGGGCTACAGTGGAAGTCTGTCAGTGCTGTGCAGGTGGCAACTGGCTTACTTAGCTTCTGGGTGGATAACTTTTTAATTCTTTTTTCCTATCACGGCTTGTGTTTCTGCAGTTGTAGAGCCTGTTCTGGTTACAGTGGAGCAGCAGTTAGCAGAGTTTATGGGACATTGTTTCCAATTGCTGTGGTCTAAACATATGTACACCAGCATTGAGTTACTTCTGCCTGGAAATAAGCCACAGAGCTATATATAAAATATGTTTGAACTGTTGCAGTAATGTTGTCGGTATAAATAGAAGAAAGTGGTAGACCCAGGGCTTCCCTTCCTTAGAGCTGATTCAAGAAGACTTCCCAGATACTTTATCTTCAGTGGAAAAGTGGAAGGTGGCTGAAAGCAACAACAAAATGCCATATGGCATGCTTTCAGGGAAGAACAAAAGTACTTGGGTCTGGAGCATTAGCTTCCTGCTTGAAGATTGCTCAGCTCTTTTTCCTTGTGGTGGATCATCTGTCAGAAATCCCATAGGATTCAGTATGCAGCAACCTGGTGACCCAGCGCCACAGAGTTTGGTCTGTGACAATATTACTATTTTGGGACTCCAGAACTGTTGCTGAGTTTGCTTGAACTGTCAGATATTTTTCTACTCAAATGACTACACAAGTACTGTGGGTACTTGTAGAGCTGCCTCGATCAGCATGTTGTGACACATTTTGCACATGTAGGGAGCAGTATTTTGAAGTGGCATCACCTGTGGCTTCACAGGTGCATTGGGATGCTGCTATCATCTTTTGAACTATGGGAAGTGTGCATAGGACTTCACCCAGGCAGTGCTTGGAAATGTAACTCTTCAATTTAGATGTACTTTTCTGTTTTTTTGTTGAGGTTGTTTAGTGCAAGTCTTTGCTCAGTCAACTTGGCTGGTGTAGCAGATTGTGCCAATTTCCATGGTCCTTTCTGTCACTAATAGATTGGTGTCTCCCCTAAAAGGAATGTAGGAAGTGACCTCTGTAGAAATAGCAGAAAGTGCTGATAAGCACTGAGCAGCCAGTTTTAGTCTTTGCTTGTGGGTGATGTTAATACCATCTTTAAACTCTAAGTACTTCTTTGGCTAATTTTTAAACAGATCCTTCCACAATATTGTCTCCCAAGTGCTCTATTGCAGATACAAACATGTGGCAATGTTTGCAGGTGGAAATAATGTCTTTTCTTAAACAAACTGATGAAATTAGAAGAAGAAAGGCAAGACTGTGTATATGTGGGAACATTTTTGGGGTTCAGAGGTCCACGAACAATTCTCTAGAGTAATTTCTTTTTGCATTTTCTTTTTAAGAGTCCAAATCATCAGCTGTGTTCTTTCAACTCTGACAGGCCATCAGCTCCATTTCATCCAACATCTCTTCTCTGGTCAGTGATGGGAATTGCAGCCTGGCTTCCTGCAGGAGCTAGTTCCGGTGCAGGAGTGACAGTAAAACTTGTATCCAGCAGTTGCCCACTACCTCTCTGACAGTGTACCACAGCAGGGAGTGTTCTTGCTGCTTACAGGAAGAGTTATTCAGGTCTTTGGGATGCTGGTTCTAGGTCATAAAACTTGTAAGACATTTTAACTGTTTGGAAAAGACTAAACTGAGTTCTGCATCTGCTGTAACTGTGTTTGATTATTGCCTCTCCTGCAGTACCAGTTTGCATCTTTGCAGCAGAAAGATGGTGTAGTGGTGTGTACCTGACTGAGCACATGTGGGTTTGCTGGAGGTGTCTCTGCTGGTGGCTGAGCAGAGGGGGCAGTGATGGGGACACGGTATTACCAGAGAAGGGCTTTCCCCTCTACTGGAACAGGAGGAAGTGGCAGCAGGATTGTTGAGGGGACAATGGAAGTCAGTGCTTGCGCTGTTCTTTTCAGTTTGCTTTCTCAATCTTTGGCCCATGTTCCTGTGTATTGTTTCTCGTGGGGGACAGGACAAATCGTTTGGGTGCTCAATATGCATGTTGATGGACAGATGTGAAGAGCTTCTTAATTCCAGGATGCACGAGGGGCAGTATGCTGATAAAGGCTATTCTGTAAGAAGCTTATTCTTTGAGGCAGAGGGCAGGGAAGAGTACAGGAAGGGATTGCCCAGAGCTAGGCAGGGAGTGTTGGCAGGGGGTAAGCAGGAAGATTGAAGATTCAATATATACTGTATATTGTATATCCCTGTATATAGTGGTTGGTTTGGGCAAAATAAAGAAATCTTATGCTTTCTTTTGATTAATTTTTAAACATTCTTTAAAAATATTGTCCTTGACCTCAAGCAGGAGTGAGATATGGCAATGGTGCATCATGGTCTGCACAGTGGATAGCTGCTTGAGTGAGGAGAGTGGATAGTGGATAGCTGCTGGAGTGAGGTTTTTGACTCCCAACAGTTCTGTTGCTAATTTGTTGCGACATCAGGACATTTAACCTCAGTGTTCGTGTGGTATTGCCACCTAGTCCTCTTATACTTGGTTATAGATTGCCACCTGTGTGAGAGTACCTGTTGCTGTCTGCTGTATGTACAAGGAGGAATTCATGTTTGTTGGGATTTCTTGCAAGTACTGTGAAACAAATAATAAATAGTCCAGACAACATTTAGGGAGAGAAGAAATACGAATCTCTTTACCTCCTGCCTCCTTCCATAGGGATGTTGTCTGTGCAATGCTTTGTGCTTACTCTGACATTCCTGTTGTGTTTATTCCCATCTTAGTATCTTTTAAATTGCTGCTATGTAATTTTTAAATATAATTTAAGTCAGTTTACAACAAAACCATTTTCTCATTCCCTGAGGATGCAAGTATGTACCTTCCCCTATAACATCACTGCAATCTTAAGGAGATGCGTGCATGGGAGAGCAAGGTGTCTAGTCCTGCAGTGGTTCAGGTGTTACAGGCAAGATCCTTCAGGTGTTGGGAGAGGTGAGCTCTCTGACCTCCTATGGCAGGGACAGATACCTGCTCTGTGTAAGGAATCTATGCATAAAAAAGTGAGGCTTTTACATACAGAGGGTCTATTTAAGACACTGCTTACAGTTTAAGACTTCCTACAGCTGTGCCCTGCTTTAGAAAGCATAGTTACCTTCATGGCAATGCGGGCTGGGTAGGCAGGGATGAGATCTGGCAGGTGAGGACTTTTAGGACAGAATGGCTGTGTAAATCACTGGTGAAGGATAAAAATTAATTGATTTGGCATGGGGTCATGGGTGAATAAAGAAATCACGAATGCATTATGTGTGTTGCCCCAGGCAGGCTGATCAGAAGACTTCTCTTCATCCCGCATAGCTCTGTGTGTTTCTACTCTTGGACTCAAGATCAACCACTAAGTTCCCCCCCAAGCCTTGTCAAACAGTGCACAGATCCGTTTATACCAAAAATAAGCCCCAGAGAAGAAATTAAAGGGAAGGAGATTGTAACATGATGCTTTTCTTGAAGTGCTGAGATGTGACTTTACTTCTCTGGTTCCCCTCAGCAGGGTTAACTGTGGGGAAGGCTTTCTGCTCCCTCTCTTTCAGTCTGTCTTTCCCATGTCCAAGTTTAGTTTGAATGTATGCATTGTTTATAGAGTTCAGCAGGAGGTGATTTAGGAGGGAGCTCCTTGCCATGACAGTATCAGTATTAGAAGTGCTGTGTTATGGTCTCTGTGTTTGACTTCTCCAGAGTCAAGAGTTATGTGGCGCTGCCACGGTTTCCTTGTACTATATGCCTGAGAAGCTGTGGACTTTTAACTGTTGCCTATTTGTGTTTAGGAGCAGGCTCAGCTCAGGCTTGGGACCAAGAGGAGGGACTTAAGCAGAGCCACAGAGGGAGCAGCCTTGCCATCCTGTGCCTACATCCCTCTTTGGCTCTTTTCCTTATTCTTGTCTCTTGCTTCTTGTGAGTGCTAAAGCCTGGACGAAACAGAGGGGAAGGAGCCTTTCCTATCTGGGAAGTGATGATTAATGATGATAAACAATGACCCTTATGCTGAGAGAACCGTTTGTTCCTGCTTGATTTCAAACCCTTATATGAGTAACTGAAACGCTGCCCAAGGGAGCTATATTGGCCTTTTTTTTTTTTTTGTTTTTAATTTCTTCTCACTGAAGCACTTTCTTTGCCTATATTCAGGCCCCTGTGCATAGATTTGGAGACCAATATGTAAGACTGCCAGAAAGTCAGAAATTGCTTCCTTTGATCTCCACTGTTGGGACAGATTAGGGGAGTGTTGCAAGTTCCCCTTTGTACCTTATCCATGTGTAGGTAGTTCTTAGTACAGGGGAAGGTGAATTGGCTCCATCCTCTACTACAAAGAAAAAGAATCACTGGGCAAATTGCCTCCGTAGGAGGGCAAAAGCATACCCTATGTGAAGGCTAGTGTCTTGTTTGCTCTCCTTCCTTAAGAAAAAGTAATGCACATTTGCAAGGTGGAAAAATCTAGTTCTTGTGAAGAAGTGATCCTGCAGAATTCCAGGTTCCAAGAGCTCAAGGAAGGGTTTATTTGAAGCCTGACCACACAGAGGCGTCTCTCTTGTATTCCATGGGGCTTAACTGCCTGTGAAGCTGACCCGATTGACTCCATGTGCAGATGCTTAGTCTGAAACAAATCAAGATTGACTCTTTATGTGCCAGCAATACCTGTTAGCTGTTTAATGTAACTTTTTCTTTTCACATTCATTCATACATTCATCACACAGTCTTCACAAACTTTGCTTACATCAACAAAAAAGAATTTCCCATACCAAAGTCAAAATAGCCTCATCACCACACTGAGAATTGTGGACAATTTACACATGCTTTGTCCCTTGTTCCTTCATCACACTTGTCTCCGAAGCTCAGATTTTCTGAAAGTTTTATGAAATCTTATGAGAGTTTGAGTTGATGTTGCTTTTACAGTGAGAATGATGACTGAATGGTAGAAGGAGGAGAAACTGCTGCTTGTCATGCCTTTAGCCAGAGCTGGTAAGGTTACGTGGGCCTCTCCTCATCCCTGTGGTATTCAAGAGAAAATTGAACCTTGATGTGGGAGTGGGGAAGAGAAAATTGGTGGTCCAGGCTGGTCTTAAGTGAAGAAACAGAAGGTAATTATTTAATGATGGCTAGATTGTGCTATAGAATCTGATAGGAAATTAATCCTCTATATGTCCCCTTTTACAGGCCACAGGGACACTTGCAGGTGTGTGCTGCTGCCAGTTCTAAGTTCCTTCACTATAGTTTCTGGTAGAGGTGCTTTTAAATAGCCTCCCACCCACTCCCCAGGGCTCTGCAATGGTATTTATGGCCTGCCTCAGACTCTCTTTCTTCAGGTGCATGAAGAAGAAGGCAGAGTGCAGATTCAGCACGTAGCCCCTGACAGCTGGGGCTGATGGGTCAGGAATGCAGCCCTGACAGCTGGAATTGGACTGAAAGTGGCCAGCACTGTGGGGAGGCCAGGAGGGGAGAGCAGGCAAGAGAGGCTCTGTGGAGAGATGGACAAATGCACACACTCTGTGGAAAGAGAGCCTGTGGGGACCCTGGGTTGCTTATGTTCCCTTTCTCCCACCTTCGTCCCTCATTTGTTCCCTGTTTATCCAACTGGCTGGATCATTTTTAATAAATGTGTGCACACCCCTGTGCAACCACTCTAGTGGCACCTGACAGAGCCATTAGAACTGAGGCTCAGCATTTCTGTTGGAATACCCCGCATCCCACCTCTGCTTTTGTGCAGGTTTACAAATGTAATGTAATGCTTCCATAACTCAGTGATTCAAAGCCTTTCAGCAAGTCAGTTTCTACCCTTGCCACTCTTGTACCAAGGAGTGCCATTCATAACTTATGGTGTGGGAGGTTGTTCCCTGATGTTCTTAAAATTATTATCTTGAAATCAAACTGCATAAAGTTGGTAACTGCTTGTGTCAGACTATGATGTTCAGGTCAGGTGTTTTTCTGTTTTGTTTTGCTTTGTGGTTTTTTTCCTCTCCCACTTAATTTTTTTTTAATTGGTTAAAATGTGAGGACTTTTTCATAGCTCTGAATCCTTTTTCCCCATGAATACTGCTTTAAACTTGGCACTGGCTGGAAACACCTTAAAATGTTGCAACGAATCTGTGTAGTGGGTTGCATGAAACCAATTTGATGGTCTTGAAGTAGGTCCTGGGGTCAATTAAGCAATTGGTGTGAGTGTGCGATGGTGGCCGTGAGCAAGGCTTGGGAGGCTTGCAGCCAGACAAATGGAGACTCTTCTGTCAGACAGGGACTTTTGAATGGGTTGTGTGTTGGAGCTTGGCTTGCTACTGTTGCCTTTTGGAGTTGGAATATTTTCAGACTCCAGGCTTGTCAAGTTATTACCCTTGGCTAGCGCTGGAAGAAAGACTCAGGCTGGAGAAAATATATGTATATATATGTATAAAAATACATATATAAAAAAGAAATTTAAAAGTGCGTATTCCATATGCATATACAAAAGCAAGGTAACACATTGGGTAGGTGAGGAACAGAAATCAACTATGGAGCTGAGTGGTTTTGGTTTTTGTGTGCTTTTGTAAGTCAAACATCTCCTGTTGTTAATTCCATCCACCCATCTTCAGCCCTCCCCCTGCCAGACCAACAATAAAAACCCCAACTCTCAAAAAAAAAAATCAGGCAGAGGAACCTGGTCCAAAGCCAGACCATTGCATGTTAAGCTGAAGTGCAAAATGAATATTTCACAGCTGTGTTATAAAGCCCTGAAATGAAGGCTTTGCAGTGGAAATGCTGACAGCCCCTTAAGTAGAGCAGTATACTGTAATTAGTGCTCTGTGTTTAATGTGCCAAACGAAGCTCAGCAGAACTAAATGTAAAACTTCAAGCCTTTGTTTTTCTGCAGCAGTAACAGGAGATCAGACAGTGCGTTCAGACGATGGATTAGAGCCTACAACGTGTGCACTGGTCCCTGGAGGTTGGACGTGCTTTTTTGTGGTGGGGCTCGGGGGCAGCAGCAGAGACGTACAAACAGGGCCAGCTGTGAGATTTGGCGCTCTGGATCAAATTTCACTTATGTAAGATAGACAACTATTTCTTAAATGCTGACGCTGACAATGTACAGCTACATTTTCAGCATTTTCACGTATTGGATGCCAGAGTGCATTGATACAACTTTGCTGTGTAGCAGCATGGAAAACATGTTGGAGTGCGTGCAGAGGTGCTGAAAACTCTGGGAGCAGAATATAGAGAGACAGACGTGCAAACCACAGTGCTGTTGTGAAACTCAGGCCTGATGCTGGAGCTCCCTGTGTCATTGTATTGGACCGAAGAGTACTGGGGTCTCAAGTCGGCCAGTAAAAGCCTTTTTTTTTTTTTTCTTAGACAAAAGAACAGATGATTATGTAGCCACTTTGCATGAAAGATGGTTCCTTAATTACAACTGATTAATTGACTTCTAGGGAGGGCTTTTCGAAGGTAACCCTCACGGGTCATGTATCTCAGGGATTTATGTGTCTTCTGCTTTTTCAGGAGTGCATGCCTTTGCACATGCATTATTGATATGCCTACTTTCGGGCAGGAGAGAGGGATGAGGGCAGGCACACTGTGCAGTGGATGGTAGATGAACTCTGATGGATGTTGTCTTTTCATGCTGACTCGATGCTGCTCCTTAATTAAATGCATTCAAATGTTAACTGAGTTATACACAGGCCCATGGGAAGGCTTTTAAAATACAACTTGTCTGCTTGTGGACATTTATTAAAGTAGCCATTCTGGAGTGGATTGGAAGAGTTGCGCTGCATGAACTCCCTCTGAGGATGCTCTTAATCATAAGTGCTCACAACGGCTTAGAGAGAAAGGGGCAAGTTGAAATCAAACTATTAATTCAAGGATAGGATTTCCCATTCCATAGGGGAGCAGACAGGACAGGATGGGGGATAAGTTTAAAAATGCAAAGCAGCAGGATTTCTTATCTGTGACTTTGCTGAGCAGGGTGACCTCCTTGTTGCTCTCTGTTAAATTATATTAGATGTCAGAAAGACAGCTTGAGGGTACGTTAGTAATGGGAAAAAAATGGAAAACAAAACAGACTATATTAGCCTGCTCTGTAAACACTTGCTGTGGCCATGCCTGAAAAGCTGCATGTGGTCTTGGTGTTTCCCCTTCATCTCAGGAAGAATATAGTGGACCTGGAAGGGGCTTCACAGAAGAACTGATAAAGGATATGAAATGGCTTTCAGGAGAGCCATGAAGTGACAAAGTGAAGACTCTTGTACTTGGAACACAGATGACTTGGGGTGATAGTACAGATCCTTGTGAAATCATGAACCACCTAAAGGTGGTGATTGGGAACTGGTTGCTCACTGTCTCTTCCCGTACAAGGATTGGAGTACATCAAATGAAACTATTTGAAATGAGGTTTAAAACGAATAATGAAAGATGGCTCTTTTTGCAATATACCGGACTGGTGGAGTTCCTTGCCAAAAGATGTGGTGTATGCTAAGCTTTTTTAGACAGAGTGGATAAGCTCATCGTAGAGAATTCTACTGATAAAAGTTAAAAAGGGACAATATCTATTTTGAGGTTGGAAGATTGACAGGAAATGAGAAATAATCAAATTTGCTTTCCCTGCTCTTAAACTTTATCCATACATTTCTTTATGATACCATTCTTCCTGACTTTCCTTTTTTGGTTTTGGTTGCAAATGGAAAAAGAAACTAGGGCTAGATATTGGTCTCTGATCCAAGGCAGCCAATCTCATGAAGTCTGGAACAGACATATCTGCTTGCTGGACATGATTTTCTCAGGCTGTAGCCTCCTGCCTAATGCTGTAGGTACTGGGGCATGTGGGCAACCCTATCCATTAACACCACTTTTCTCCCCTTGGTTTTTATTCTGAACACTGGAGATTAGCACATATCCTCTCATATGCTTTCCTTCTTTATTTCCATGCTTAAATAAATTGTGCTTGTAGTGAACGATGAGATTTTGGGCCCAAAAGAGAATGAAGATGACATAAGAAGGCAGGAGGTGAGGTAATCAAGTCAGAAAACTCTAATTTCTCTAGCATATGAGTGTGGGGATGAGGGGCTGAAATACTACTGGACTCCTACTTAGTCTTTTGCTGGCCTGAGTAGGATGATGGAGTGAGTAGCAGCATCATTCAGACTACAGCTGAAACTCTTTGAGGGATGGCTGGTGTTAAAGATGGCTTTCTCTTGAAAATTTATTTTCCTCTCTTTAAGATGAAGGTAAACCACAGAAATCTGCTGGTGTTCAAACAGGCACAGATACAGGAGCTCCTATCCAGCAGCAGTGGTTCAGCAGTAAAACAGAGCAGCTGTAGGCAGAGTGCCTGTGACACAGGTCAGGCAGGGCTGTTGGTGTGACTAGGTTGTCCCTTTTGGCACGCGTTCTGGTGGAAATTATTGCTGTGCTGGGTGTGTTTACTACTGCTTTCTAACAGTGTGCTGGCTGGATGTGCAGGCCACAGTGTTTGTCTCCTGTACTCCTGTGTGGCTTCGCAAGTGTAGATGCTCCCAAAGGAATGCAAATATGGGCAAGAGGAAAGTGTTTGCAGGGGGGTGAAGTTGGGCTGATCCTTCAAGGATTTCTGTGTTGTCCTTATAGCATATGGAAGTGATTGTTTGTGCTAACTTCCTCAAAACAAGAGAGAGCTCATGCAAATATGAAACTTACTCTGAGACCTGGGAGCAGCTGGTCAGACATCATGTTTTCTTGAAAGCCAAACGAAGCTGACAGGGGCTGTTTAGATCAGTCTTTCTGAAAGGATTATCTTCACCTCGGTAGGAAGGCAGAGATGGCACGGCATTTTCCCCCAAGCATGGGCTTTCCCCATGTGCTGTGTGGGACTGTGCCTGATGGAAGCAAGGGCTACTGTCAGATATGTAAGTCAGCCCTTTGACTTCCAGGTGGGATTGGGCTGAAGTGAGACCCCTCTTTCTGAAAAGGCTCAGCTGTGGTGAATACCTGTTGGTACCCTGAGTCCTTCAATTCAGGACTCTGCTGGTTAGGTCCTACCTATCTGATGGTGTTGGGATTTGATGTGGAAGGAACAGGGTAAGTGATCTTCTTAGGCATTAAAATTTCCTTACATGTTTGTGCAGTTCCAAGTAACCAAATTTAGATTTAAGCCTGTAAAATGGCTGAATATCAGATTTTGCAAGACAGGCGTTACCTGCACAGGTTTTGGTGCCTAAGAGTGTGTATTGAGCCTCTAAATTTGAATAAAAGTTGACCTTAAGGGAATGGAGATGGGATGGTTCCAGACAGCATAGTGGCAGTGCAAAATGAGCTGCAGAAGTGTTTTGTGTGTGAATTGATTCAATAACTCTCGCAAGTAGCATAGAGAGCCTTGACTGAAAGTGCCAAATGCTATTAATAGAAGCCTCAAGATGAAGTAACAAATGGAGCTAGTAAGCCTCCTCTCCTGCCTCTAATTTAGGTACAAATGACAGGTTTGATGTTGCAATTGTTTCCAGGTTTAGAGTGAGGGTGTCAAGGTGACCCATTAGTTGCCTGTGAAGGCCTGAGCAAGCAGTAACATGTCTGACAACTGTAGGATGTAAATTGGGCAAACACAGCAGCCATTGATAATGAACAGTGTCTCAGATCTGTGGGGGAACTCTCCAGGTCCTGTGGTTAGCTCAGATCAGACTTGGGAAGGTGTGTGAGAGAATGTATTTCTGACTGGGATGTGCTGAAGTACCACTTGGGAAACTTGTATGAGCAGCAGTGTTTATGGCTGTATAGGACTGGGAAACTGCCCTTACCACAGGAGAAAGTGGTTCCTGCCTTATTTTGAGTGGTAACTTCAAAAGTGGGATAATGGCAGACCTGTATCGACAAATCTGCCCTTTGCTGACAAATCTTTATTTCAGATTAGGAAGTTAAAGTTGATGTATTTTTACCCTAATTAATCATATTAAGAATTTGGTTTTTTAACTGGCAAGTTGAGAAGAATCCAGTTCATACTGCGTTGTTACCTGACGTTTTTTCTCTCTGAAATGTTTTTCATTCTGTCAAGTTTTGTGACAAGTGACTATCTCTTGCCCTTATGTCACCTAGTCTGGAAGTTGGTCATGGAGATAAAGCTGTGGTGTATTGGGGGTAGGTTGGTGGAAGTGGAGCTCACAAGTCTCATAAGATCACATTTAAAATTTATATACACTTCTTTTTGATGCAAGTTGGTTTTAATACTAGAGTATTATCATGTGGAGGTGCTGCCATTGGATAGGCTTTGTGGGAGTTGCCTTTCAGGTTCTTTACACTAGAAAGTTTTTGAAGTGAAGACTAGGAGCAAAAGAGGGGAAACCTTTTTCAGAGAGTTAGTTATGAGTCTCTAGACACAGGTATCTGTTTCTGTGGCACTAGGTCTGTCAGTACCAGAGGTGTGGCCTTGATAGTTGCCTTTTTCTAAAAGAAACGTGATTTATTGGAGGCCAGACGATACTCACTGGCAGCAAAATAATTAGACTGGAGGACTGAGCTTCTCCTTTTATGTCAAGCTGTGTGCTGACTGCAGGAGAAAGGTAGACTTTTCGCATCCTAGCACTGCCGCCAAAAGTCTATTGGCAGAGCTGCGGGGGACCTCCACTGACTCTAGAGTGAGAGAGGAAGCTGGAGTAAGGGTGACATTTTGGTGCTGGTGAGGTGAGAGTGTCAAGACAAATCAGGTAGTGCTCCTGTTTGGTTTCCCTTCCTCTTAAAGACTTGGAGGGATCAGACTGGGCTTTGGATGTGCAGCTGGGTTGATCTAGTTGCCAGTGAAAGGGTATAGCTTTTCTTTTTCCTGACTTTGAGCTTTCCATGGCTTTTCCCAGGCTGGCGAACAGAAAACAAAAAACAAAAATAAAAAGTAGAACATGGTTTTCTGCTAGTTTGGCCTGCTAGACAGGTAATTGCCATGCTAGGACTGTCTGGAGTGAGGGAAATGGCAGGGGTGTCATTGGGCTGAGTAGGATGATGGAGAAAGGAACTGCCCCCTCCAAGACAGGCTGCTGTAAGATCAGCTCAGCTGTGATGTAAGACTGCACACTGAGAGGCTTGATAAATGTCTTTGCAGAGCAAAGCATACCTGTTGGTGAAAGTAGGTTGCTGAATATCTGCATAGCCAAGGTCAAGCAGTGCCTTTTAGGATAGTGGTAATTACAGCCAGACTGAGCTGAAGTCTGCACTGAGAAGTGTAATCACCGCATTGCTAAATTGATGTTTGCTGACAGCATCAAGTAATTGGTGCCTTATCTAGATGCAACTACTTCAATGGCACATGTCTCTTCCACTTCCTCCTTTGCTGTCAAGAATGCATTTTCTCTAGGAATTTAAACCTCTCCTAGTTTGGGAACTGCTGATAGGAGCTGGAATCGCAGTGGTCAGAAGCATTGAGTTCTTTCTCTGTGTTTTTGAGGCTGCTTTAAAAAGAAATGTGTTTTGGAGTATTGTTAACAAGTCTGAAAGTGTAGATATCCTCCTGGCCTTCCTCTCACTCCTTTCCCCAGCCCCCACATTTTTGTTCCAATATTTAGCTGAAAAAAAACTAGTTCCTTTCTTTATTGGTGGATTTGTAACTGCATTTTTAATTGCATGTTCTTACTTAACAAAAATGCAGTGGAGTTTTGTAAAAGCCCTATTTTCAGAGATACTCGATTTGCAAGGGAAGGGGACGATTTGGTATTTTCTCATAATATCTCAAAGTACCTGGGGTATATTATTAATTAGAGGGAGATAAAAAGACCAAGTTTTCCAGAGGTGTGATATGAAATCTTCCACTTTCCATGTCACTGGTTTGAAGGCAGGCCAAATTTGAGCTAGCTGAAAGTACAGATGGCTCATGTTAAGTGGTGGCACCTCAGCCCTGCTTTACCTGCTGAAGCAAGGTGGTTCTCTGTGTGGAGTTACTTCTGTTCCCTTACCTAATAACCTGAGCCATGAGTTCAGTGAGACCTTGTTTCTTCACCCTGAAGCTGAACTCCTCTGGTCTGGTTAGGTGTGTGGTCAGGGTGGCGTGGGAAACCTGCCCTGCCCTGCCTGTTGTGCACCACATTGGTATAAATGCAAGATGTTCATCTTCAGGGCAGCTATTAAAGACAGTAGTAATTATTACAATAATAACTTTTTATGCTGTGTCCATGCCCCTAAGGCCTTAAGCAAATATGACTTAGATGATGATAATTAAAAACAAAGACTGTGACCCAGTAAAATCGTTGAGTTTGGCATGGATGAAAATGCTGAAGAGGAATGTATGCATCAAATATATAGTAAAAAAAAAATCAAGCTGTGCAAATGTAAAGAAAGAGAATAATTTTGTGTCAGTCAAAACAGCCCCAGGGCAGAGAACTGCTTTGTGCTTAGAGGTTCTTTCATGCCACAAACCAGATTTTGTGCGGTGTAATCCCACTACAACCTTTTGCTTTGGGGTTAATTGCTGAATTCTTATGCTTTCTGTGCCAGGGTGTGCTCCCCAAAACATTGTGTCGTGTCAGTCTGTCACCCGCCCTTCCCGTTTTGGGTTTTTTAGCTTTTATCAGCTTCTTGCCACAGAGGTCTTTGTATCTTCCAAGTAGCTCTTCCTGGTTGCATTTCATTTCTTTTCCTAAAAATAGTTGAGATCTTTGCCTGAGGGGAGTGTGGGGACATTTTAGATTACTGTATGCAGCAGGCTTATGAATGTTTTTGGTGTTCTGTCTTAAGATTCCTGGCAAGGAATGCCCTCTACCACTAGTTGTGATTTCCAATTCAAACACTGTAGGAAAAACTTACTATTCAGTTCCTAGGAATACAAGGCTGGGACCAGGATGAACGACTTACTACTGGATGGAGGCAACAAAGGGAATCGGTCAAACTGGAAACAGTTTTCAGGAAAGAGACAGTGGTATCTCTAGAAATATCCAGAGATAGTATGTTGCTCTTACTGGGAGGATGGGAATTGGTGGTCAATGAATGTGGATCCCAGCTTTTTACCAGCACTATCTGCTGCTTGCAGTCCTGTGTTTGCAATGCTCTGGCATAGAGAAAGTAATAAGTGTATTGATAACTCCTTCTCTGTACCTCAGCAGCATTTTCCTATGCCTATGTTGAAACTTTAGTGGGATTGCTTTTGTACGTGGGTGCTTCTCAGTGGATTTCTAGGAACCAGTGTGAACCAGACCATCAGCATCTGTGTTATGGGTCTATTTGAACTGCACTCACATTTCATGATACTTCTTTCTTTCTTTCTTTCTTTCTTTCTTTCTTTCTTTCTTTCTTTCTTTCTCGTTTGCTCTAGGTGACTTTGGAGAAGGTGTTGGGCATAACTGTGTCGGGAGGCAGAGGATTAGCCTGCGACCCCAGAACTGGCCTCGTTGCTTATCCAGCAGGGTGAGTCACTAACCACATTCCTCAAAGCTAAAATAAACCATGACTGATGCGTTAACATAAAGATTCGGGGTGTTTCCACTATCATCTTCTATAGGAAGCCTCTTTACTGCTCTTTAAACACCAGAGAATGATGAGATACAGCACTGTTAGTGTAATTGGCAAGGGAGAAGGATTGCATTATCAAGTTTTAATGGGATCCCTTTTAATAGAACTTCTCTCATTCCTCTTGCTCTAAGCTGGGAGTTAAATACATTTTGTGGACCTTTCACTGTGTTCTGTAGTGTGATGAATATAAGCATAACTCTGTGTGATTCTCAGTCCAATAAATACCTAATGGAGCAAGTGATGCTTTCAATGAATTGACAAAAGCCTTCTTGTAGATGCCCTGCAATTTATGACTTACCATGTTCCTCAGCCAAATGTGAGGGAAGATTTCAGTCTTACAGCCTGAAGCTGCTTATATGAGGGTTCTTTGGAGAGAAACACATCTATCAACTGTAGTCTAAGTTCAAATAAAGATATCCAGAAGGACACTTTGATGGAAAGCAAAAGAGCTACCTCTAGGGACATAGGTGAGGGCTGGAGAGGTCTTCTGGGTTGCAGGAATCAATCTGAATTTAGCTATCCTTTGAGCTTATTTATTCTGCTGGTCAGCAAGCTAAAAGAGAACTATCTCCAAATCATGTTGCATGGCATACTCTTAAGACATAAAAGCTGAAACTAGGAGAAAAGACCTTCCACATCAATTATAGATTATGTTTTCAAGAAGTGTGCTAGCAACATTTCAAGATTCTGTTTGTGGCTAAAATGAGAGATGGAGTCAGTGAAACTGGCTAGAAATTTTTGCTTGTCCAGGTGATATCCTATTTCACAGAATCATGACATTGTTGTGGTTGGAGGAGCCTCTTGAAATCATCTAGTCCAATCCTTATGCACAAGCAGGGTCACCTCTAGCAGGTTGCCCAGGACTATGGCCAGACAGCTTTTGAGTATCTCCAGAGATGGAGATGCCACGATCTCTCCGGGCACCATGTTCCAGTCTTTGACTACGCTTACAGTAATACAAACAAAATAACACAAACAGAAAGGGTTTTTTTAAAGTTTATTTTTCCTTTGTATTCAAATGGAAATTCATTTGTTTTAATTTCTGCCTATTGCTTCTTTTTCTGTCAATGGACAGTCTGTTAATCTGCAGAAAATTTGAGGTCCATGTTAGTGTTCAATAGCATCTGTTATGCTTGAATTCTTTGGAGCCAGGCAAATATATTCCAGTGTGTGTTGCCTCTTCCTCTGCATCTTTTCTGACACTGAATATATTCACACTTGAAGACAGCAAGGAGAGAGAGAGAGAGAAGAAAATGAGTGCAGTAACAGATATTTTGGGCTCTTCCATAGCTGAAGATAGGTTAGTTTTGTTAATAGCAATGTCCTTTGATGAGTGTGCCTGAAATTGATTTAATCAAGTGTGAGTACACCTGGGTTTTCTTTTGGCTAATTAAAAGGTTGTGTGGTTCCTTAGGGCTTTGCAGGGGAATTCCTGTCCTTACTTGTTGGTGGTAGCATCTCTTGGCCTGGGCAGGAATATACTAGATGTGTGTTGTAAAAGTTTAATGGCTTATTTGACTTGCTGCTTTTTTACTGTGGCTGGCCTGTTTTGTGATACTGTTGTAATTTGCTGCAGTCAAGACAATCTCAAGTTCACAATCTAAAATGACCTTTGGTTAAGGAGTCATGAGAGAGGTACTGATGCAGACCTTACTAAGTTGACGCAAGTTTCATCTTGTTCACTTTGGATTTTGTTAGTTTTTTTTTTTCCCATTCTGATTTCCAGTGAATGTCTCTTGATTTGGAAGGATCTTGGCCTGTCTGGTACACTGGCTTCATTTGGTTTATTTTTGTTTCTGTTTGAATTACACAGGCTCACAAAATAGGTAGGGCTGGAAGGGATCACAGTGGGTCATTTAGTGCAAGCTCCCTGCTCAAGCAGGGTCATCCTAGTACACATGGCAAAGGATTCCATCCAGATGGTTCTTGAATATCTCCAGTGAGGGAGACTCCACGACCTCTCTGTTCAATCTGTTCCAGTGCTCAGTCACCTGCACAGTAAAGAAGCTTTTCCTCCTATTCAGATGGAACTTCCTGTGCATCCATTTCTGCCCATTGCCTTGTATCCTATTGCTTGGCAGCACTGAGCAGAGCCTGGCTCCATCTCTGACACCCTCCCTTCAGATACTGATAGACATTGACAAGGTTGCCAAATTCACCTCTCAGTTGTCTCTTTTCAAGGCTTAAAAGGCCCAGCTTCCTTAGCCTTTCCTCATAAGAGATGCTTCAGTTGACCATTCATTCTTGTTGCCCTCCGTTGGACCCACTCCAGGAGCTCCATGTCCATCTTGTACTGAGGATCCCAGAACTGGACACAGCACTCCAGATGTGGCCTCACCAGGGCTGGGTAGAGGTGCAGGATCACCTCCCTGCAGCTGTTGGCAATGCTCTTCCCGTTGCATCCCAGGATACCATTGGCCTTCTTGGCCACAAGGGCACTGCTGGCTCAGGGACAGCTTGTTTTCCTCCAGGACCCCCAGGTCTCTCCTGGCAGAGCTGCTCTCCAGCAGGTGCTCCCCCAGCCTGTGCTGGTGTCTGGGATTGTTCTTCCCCAGGTGCAAGATGCTGCATTTGGCTTTGTTGGGTTTCAGACAGTTCTTTGCCCATCTCTCCAACCTGTTGAAGTCCTCCTGAAGGGCTGCACAACTCTCTGGGGTATTGTCTGCTCCTCCCCTCTTTGTGTCATCAGCAAATTTGCTGAGGAGGCATCTGCCCTTCCATCCAAGTCATTGATGAGCAAGTTAAACAACACTGGGGCCAGTGCTGAACCTTGTGGGACACCACTGGTGTGTGTCTGGACTCCAACCAGACCCCATGACAGTGATTATGACCCTCTGGGTCCTGTTGTTCAGACAGAACTGTCCATTTACTGGACACCAAACTACTTACTACTTACATGTAGCAGACTGGGTGTGGCTCATGCACAGTTGTTTCATGACTGTCCATGCAACTTGGTCATCCCCAACTGTGCTCCAGTGATTTCCTCATTCCACTTCTTGTGCAATGAGGTTCTGCAATGATGACATGTGGATGCTTTGCTCCTCCCCCTACCCCAGTCTGTCCTACCCCTAAAAGCTGAATTTATGTAACAACTCTGTATTTTCCTAAGAACACTTTCAACATACCTGCATTGATTTGGTTGAGATCAAAACAGTTGCCCCAGGCATCCTGACTTCATCCACATCAGGTATACAAGCAGCTATGTGAATGAAGATTTGTGCGTGAGAAGCTTTGGCGTTCTTTGAGCGTAATCCTAATTTGGGTATCTGGTTTGCCTAAAATAATTTTTAAAAAAAGATGTGATTGTTTTTCTGAGTTTTCTCTTTCCTGGAGTTTTTGAATCTCCTGGGAAGTTTCTTAAACTGATGAAAGAAGCAATTCCCAATGCAATCAAATTCTAACTCCACTGTGGTGCCAAAGTGTGTTACATTACTTTTTCCTTTTCTTCCCACTGGCTTTTGCACATATTATCCTTTCTCTGCTTTTACTCTAATGAGGCTGCCTCTCTGGCAGTGTGTGACAGCAGCTGTGCTGATCCTACTATATTTTTTGTGGGGTGCTTGTGTTATAGGAGACCTTTTCTTCATGTCAGTGGTAAAGGGCTAAAGGCACTGAGTGCTGCAGATATTCCAGGCTACCACTTTCATGTAATGCAATTGTCTTGGGCGATAAGACAACATAAGAGAGAAAATTGTATCCTCTGCAAAGGTCTTGCATCTGCTGCCTTCATTCACCTGTTTTTATATTGTCAAGTGAAACAAACCTAGAGTTGCTTAATTGGATCTGTTGGATCTCTGTTAGGGTTCTGCAGTGAGTAACAAAGTTGATCTTGTGAGGGGAGTGAGGGGGGACAGAAATGTACCCAGATTTTTTACTTCTTGTGGCAGGACCAGTGCTCTGTCCTTCTTTTGTTTCAATTCCCCTGCTTTGCATTTTCCCTGCTCTTCTCTCAGTTTATTCTCTTTTTTTTTTCTTTTTTGTTTTTTTCTTTTTTTTTTTTTGTTTTTTTCAGTAGCTAGCTGAGGCTCTGTTTCCTAGAAACAAGAAGAGAAACAAAACTAAGAAAATCCTCTGAGGATGACTAACATTAAAAAAGGAAAAAAAAAGGGTGTGTGAAATGTCTATCATTTAAATTCTAGACCAGCTGCTAAGATAGCTTAAGTTGGCTTATCTGGTTTTGGTTTTGGTGTCTTGTTTTCTTGTTTACTGTTGTGTTTTAAGCCTTGTAGGTTGGTGTGACAGATTGATTTTTTTTTTTTTTTTTTTTTTTTTTTTAAACTTCTCATTATTCTTCTTTTCTTGGCTCTCAGTTGATCCTGATATCCTGATCTTCAGGTGAGGCACTTGCCTACTTGAGGAAGCAGGGAAGCAGCCTGTGCTTTTTCTTCTGAGGAGCAGGAACATAGCTCTTGATGCCTTTAGTATGCAATGTCTTTTAAACACTCTGCTGTTATGCTCTGATCAGCTTAAGCATCTCTTTAGCTCTGCCCATCAATTTGGAGGCACTCTGATAGATTGCAGGATTTTTCACATTAGTGTTCCTTACTGGGAACACTGGTATTTGAGACATAGTATGTGTGCTGGGCTGATCAATCTCAGCCTACATATTCTTTTATTCTTTCCCCCTTTCAGCTCTTGCATACAGCAGCTCTTGCTAAAGGCAGATATGGGTTTAATATAGAGTATTCTCTCCTAGATATGGTAAAATGAGTTTCTATGGCTTTCTCTCAGAAATTACTCTAGCCAGTACAGACACAGGCCCTTGGCTAGCTCTGTGCATGTGCACAGTACGTTTGCCAAACACATGATTTGGGTGCCCCTGTATTCTTTCCCATTTCAGAATGAATCATCCTTATTTGTAGATAGGGAGTGACGATAGAAGATGGAGCTGTATGATCGAAGTTAAAATGAAGGTGCTGAGTCCTTTTTCCCGCTGCTTTTTGCTGCATGATCTGATTGAAGAGTTAGATTTGTTCTTGCTTCAGCTTTATCACCTTGGGTTTTTTGTTTGTTGGTTTTTTGTGGGCTTTTTTTTTTGAGATAGGACAATTAATATTCAGAAGTAAATAGTTGTATGAGTGTTCAAATCAGAAAACTGCACAGTTGTCTGGGTCAAATTTTATTTTACTGCAATTGTGCTGTGCATGCTGGATGTCAGTGCAGCAGCCTCCTGTGTGCCAACCTGCACTGCAGCAACATCCAGCCACAGTCTCATCTCTTTTCACTGTGCCTTCCCCTGTTCCACCCCTCATCCTCAGCTGATTTGCAGTATGGAGTGGAAGCCACTTAACTCTGTCAGCCCTTCTGAGTCATACCCCTCTTGGCTGTCAGGTCCTGCACTGACAGGCAGTGATGATGGTCTCGATCACAGCAAAGGGAGGAAGGGGATGAACAGGAACTGAGTGAATTGGTTATAATCCATCCAGGAGCCTGCTCAACACATGTGTAGCTGTCTCACATAGTTGAGTGGTAAATCCCTCTGGAAGCTGAAAGAATGAAGAATTTTTTTTTCCAGAAGTGATTGTTGGTTTGCTCTCAAATACCTCTTTCCAATTCCTGTAGGTAGACTGTAAGGCTGAATGGTTTCCAGCCCATCCACATGTGGAGTCTCTTGGAAAGTTTTAGTCATAATTTTCTGTCATTATATATATAGATTACTGCACAATGTAATAAATTATCAGCTTAGAACAATTTCCCTTAACCTTAAGCTGTATACAACTCACAATGGAAGAATAACATGTAGGGTAAACATTGCATAACTTTACCAGGTATGATGTTGCCTTGCTCCTTCTTTCTTTCTTAGGTCAGTGAGGTACAGGAACAACATGTGAGCAGCAAATCTAATAGATGACTGATGGTGAAAGAGGCAAAATGCTGTTCTGAACTGGGATCTTTCCAAGACATATGACCATTGTGGCCAGGCTAGAATTGGTGGCACTATGGACAATGAAATCCTAATTTGTAACATAATAATATTCCTGCCTTATTTCAGAGCCTGTTTTTATTAACTAATTGAGCACATTGCTGGGATGCTACAATGGTGGTTGCCTTTAGAAAACTGTAGGTGCACAGAAGGAACCCACTTCCTTACAGAGCTAGTACATGGTACATGTGCAGCTTGAGCAAAGCTCCACTGCTCTGTGCAGGAGCAGTTCTTCACCAATTTTTGTTTAGCATAAATGCTAATGCTGTTTGATTGTATCCCAAATGCAGCCTGAATTGGCACAGGGATATTGAAGTACTTGAACTTCTGGGTTGTCAGTAGATAAATCCACTTCTGCTGGTGCTGTCTCCTTCAAGTTTACTTACCCAGAGTTTGGAAGGAGAATTTCTGTGCTTTCTTTTTATCTTCTTTTGTAAAGGAGAATCCTGTGATGTTGTAAAGATGTAGAAACCTACCATGAAATGGAGAGAAGTTCTTGTGTATGGTTCAAAGCAAGTTTCAGCATCTTTGGTCACATCAGAGGCAGCTGTCTTTGTTGTCTTTGAAACAGCACAGTTTTCAAGGGTTAGACCTCTTTTCCCTCCTCATCTCGCAGAAATCTGGAGTGTTGTTAATATATTTCTCCTGGGAGGCTACTGTGCTTAACATGCCATCTGGGGACGTTTTCCAGCCGGTACAATTGTGGTGATGGGCTCAGAGATAAAGACAAGAAAATCCCCTTAACTGAGATTGTTAAACATGATTCAAATCTGTACTGCAGATTGGTTTGGGTTGGGCCATTACAACCAAACCAAACAAAATTTTCTGTGCCAAATGTGAACAGCATTGGGTTTCAGTGTCCAAAAAGATGATGAAAAGTAGCCAAGCCCTTCCTTCCCTCTTCCCCAGCAACAGCAGATTTCTCAGAAAGAAGGAGGGATCCTTTGTTCGTCTCTCAAATCTCCCTGTCTTAAATACCCACTGGACAGAAAGGAACATATCTGCACTGAGGCATGAAGACCTGAGGTGTAAAATACTTCCTTTCATTACTTGCCTTCATTAATGTAGTTTAGGAGGAGGGGAGGATGTAGCTGAAGAAGTAGCTGTAGAGCAGAAGGGTGGGCTGAAGAAGGCTGATGTAGTCTTAGTTTTTGGCAAGAGAGTGAAGTCTTTGCACTTGGGACAAAAGAATGGAGATATCCTTTGCAACAGTGCTTTATTCTCAGGCCAAATAATTGTGACTGATATTTTAATTTGCAGAGGTGGTTTTAAGAGGGCTATGGCCTCTCCCCTGCCCTCTTGCAGTTGATCCATGACATTCACAAGTAACAGTCAGGAAGTCTGGAGCAATTGCCCTCTTCAAACCTAGGTTGCAGCTGGATGCAGTTCTGAATCCCCATCATTGCAGTAAAAGGTCCTGCCTGCTGGAGTAGGGGCAGTCTTTCTTGCGTGAGCTGTTTCCACATGTCCGTATCAGCCAGACAGGAATTTCTACACTGGAGACTCTTCCACATTGAATCCATGTCTCTCTAATAAAACTGCACCTAAAAAGTAGAATTGTTTGCTGAACAGTTGTGTATTGATCCAATTCAGCTGTAATCTTGCTTGGTGTGGCAGAAGAGACGATAAATAAGAAAACAAAGCAGTACTCGCAATCACCTGGACCTGTGGACAAACTCCCCTGGTTTAAATTTTTAGCAGAATTGGTGTAAAGCCTGTCAAATTGACTTCCAGGCAGTTTTCATCAGCCAGTCCCCAGGTGTGTGTGTGTGGCTGCTTTTGATCTCGTCTAATTGATTTAAATTCTTTACCTTCGACAACCAGCAGAGGACATAACATTTGGTATAATCTTAAATAATGATGTAGCTGTGAAGTTTCAGACCTGCAGCAAACCTGTTGCCCAGCAGAAAAGGGAGAAAAATAGGACAAAACCTCAAAATAGATGGGCAGAAAAGCTTCTTACTAAACCTGAGGGAGACTGTGTCAAATCTGCCCAAAGTGCTGCTGCATGTGTTGAAGACTGCAGCACTGGGCTGCTGTCAGAGAGCTGGAGGAAGGTGTTGAGAGCTGAGCCTCTGAGTCTGAGAGCTCAGCTGCTGGTTGGGGAGTTGGTTAATGCTACCTCTGCCAGCTGTGGAATTGCTCTTGTGGTGGACAGTGGGAATTTTGTGGAATGCTTGGCTTCAGACCTTGTGTGACTTTTACGTTGTGTTGTGCTTGGTATTGAAAGACTAGTCAGGGCAGTGCTGATGTTTGGTGTTGCCAGGTCCCTTTGACACAAGCTGCTGTTGTGCTGTACACAGAGTGCTGTTCTCTTGTACACAGAGCTTCTGGTTACTTGTCCAGAGTGCCATAGCTAATCCAGCCTTCAGGTTACAAGGGGGTGGTTCGCTGTTCTGTAGCCAGCCACTACAGCCTTGGGACAAATAGAGATGTAATGTGATGCTTTATCCTACAGTTACTATTTGAGGATCTGGCATCAGCAATAGGTCTGATACGGCATCCTCCTTCAAGCCTCCAGGTACTAATGTATCTGTTTATTCCTTGTCTTTCAACAGAAGCCATGTGACACGAGCCCTTTCTCCCAAAAATTTTTTTGTGTACCCCACTCTATCTGGGATCAGCCTGTGCTTAACTGTGCTTTTGTAAATCCTCCTTTCTGTCAGGCACCTGGAAAGGGTTTGACTCTGCAGCTGAGCTCAGTGTAGGAGTGTGTTGCTGCATCCCTGTCTGGCTACAGAACCCCCTGTCCCAAGAGAAGCATAGTCTGTGCCTCCTCTTGCAGCCCTTCAAGTGCCACGATGTGTGACAGGCAGTACCCACTCTCTACACTCAGAGGTGAATCAAAGTTGAAGTCTGGTGACCCTTGGTAGCAGTTTGCTGCTGCTCATAAGAACAAAACAACACAAGCCAGAAAACCTCAACCAAACCCCTAAAAACCACAACAGGAAGCCTTGACTTGTTTAGATTGCCAGATGTTTTTTGATGTTTAGATTGAATAGAGAATTTTTCAAGGGAATGATCCAGCTGAAATGAAACATTTTGGGAAGTGTTTCACAAATTGTTCACAGGATATCTATAGAGAAAGGGAATATATGAGAGGAGGCAGATGCCTTTCCCCAGAAAGAGCAGCCTGAGGATCTCCTTAGGGAGCCCTACTTTGAGTTGAGCAGAAAACTGAGTTCAGTTCAGAGGTGAGCTGGCAACTCTATTCTTCCTTCCCATTCCCACCTTCAAACTTGCAGAGCTGGGGGCAGGAAAATCATAGAATCATGGAATTTGGGTTGGAAAGGGACCTTTAGAGGCCATCTAGTCCAACCCACCCTGCAGTGAACAGGGACATCTTCAACTAAATCAGTTTGCTCATCTGTCACCCCTCTGGGCAACCTGTTGCAGTACTTCACATTACTTTTTTTGTAAAAAAAAAATTGTAATTTAAATCTATTCTCTTTTAGCTTAAAGCCATTCCCCCCATTTCCTACTACAATAGGCCCTACTAAAAAGTTGGTCCCCACCTCTCTTGTAAGTTGCTGCTAAGTACAGAAAAGCCACAGTAAGGTCTTCTGGAGCCCTTTCTTCTTCTGAGAGCTGAACAACCCCAGCTCCCAGCCTGTCCTGGCATTAGAGGTGTTCTAGTCCTCTGGTAATTTTTGTAGTCCTTCTCTGGACCTGTTCTAATAGGTTTGTGTCTTTCCTGTCATGAAGATTCCAAACCTGGATGCAGTTCTTCAGGTGGGGTCTCACCACAAGCGTGTTTTTCTGTATTCTTTATGTTGCTCTATATTTGGAATGATTTTGACAGTTTGTCTGAAGGGCAGGAAGACTTTTCTGTAAAGAGCCAGCAATGGGGAAGAGGCAGTGTATTGTAAGGCATGGAGAACAGACCTTTTTTCTTTATATTTTTAGTGTGTCACAGGACTGGACGGTAGAGAAAATCCCTTTGCTTCTCCCAGCTTTAACTTTTTTTTAAAAATGAAAGTAGCAGTTTTCTATTTTCTGCCTTATAGAGCTGTAGATAACAGGAGTTGGATATTAAATAGATGACTATATTAGAAAAGGGAACAAAAGGGATAATATGAAAGATGCTGTATTATATAGCAATCCTTACCTGTGCTAGTTTGGACACTCTTCTCCCAACACCACACACTAACCATCCTTCAAAGGTAGTAAAGCCCACAAAGACACGTTGTGCTGCCTTTCAGAGCCTCTGCAGTGTGATGCTCCTGCTCAAAGTCCCACAGCTGGTTCCGTGAATGGGACATGAGCTCAGTTGATGTTGTGGTATTGTACACACAGAAAGTTAAGGACATGATTATGGCAAAAAATACCAGGTGCTACTGGATCCACTCCTTATGTGTTCTCATTTTCATCTGGTTCTTAGAGAGAGAGAGAGGAGGGCAAAATGGGGCAGTGGTGGAAAGAAATGCTCTCAGAACAGTTTGTAGAAGGAAATAGGATGGAGTTTCCATAGGCATCTACTCAGTGGTATATTTTACATTTTCTTTTCTTTTCAAATCAGAATGCTTTTACATGCAAATTCTTTGATTACTAATTACCTTTGAACTCCAACCCTTCAGTACCACAGCACGGCACACAATTATTTTAATTTTAAGCGACTTTTGTGCTTAACCACTGGTGAAGTTGGGGATGGATTTTAGTGTAAGAATGAATTGCAGGACACTTATTCTGGACCAAAGAAGGCTCCTTGCTTGCACTGTCTATGTAGGCAGTGTGAATGTGCTCTTCCCACTGGTGATGGAAATCTTGGAGAGTGGTTTCTTTCTGTATATGATGCTGCAGTGGTATGAGTGAGCTGTAAATGAAGTTGGGTACTGTGGGTAGGGCAAGTAGTTAGGTAGCTTCTGTCCCACACTGTCTCACACAACTGGTGTGGCAGGTCCAGGCACTGACTGTGCAATGTTTCTTGGGGGGCCAGAAGTATTAGCTGAGTCCTCAAGAACGTTAATGTTAGTGTGGATTCTTGCTGTTGCCAGAAATGTTAGTGATGAAGAAAGTGAGAGCAGGGAAATGGGTGTGCTTTTGTCTTTGCAAGGCTGCAGTGAAAATTCTTGTCACAGTAAAAGCGCTTAACTGCCCTTGAAACTTCCCTCTGCTGGACTCCCAAGGCTGCAAGCAGGAAAAGGAGAAGTCCTGTGAGTTTGTTGCTGTTTGGGTTGCCTGACAATCCATAATAAGGAAAAGTACACAGTGCATGATTCTTACTGCTGCCATCCTAGTTCCAGGGCAAATATTCCTGTTCCCTCAAAAGGAAAACGCCATCATGCCTGTCACAACAGCTACAGCAGTTGCTGTTTTAACAATTATATTGGTCATATCTGACTTCAGCCTGCCTTAAGAGAAACCCTGACTGTCCTCAATCCTTGAGTGGGTCAACTGGATTTTTAAATTGGGAGGCAAGCTAGTAATAATCCCATGTAGATGGCTGGTCTGTTACTTTGTGCTTTGACCTTATTAACCAGCATGTGAACTAAAGAGAATTCACTATTTAAAAGAAAAAAAGGGGGAGAGGAGGAGGCTGGGGAAGCAGGCCTGTGGTGAGGGTCATAAACTTGCAGTTTGTGTGCAAAGAAATGGAAGCAAGAGAATAAGCATGACTGCTTTATTTAATAACAGAGCCAAACACTCAGGTAGAGCTCTGCAAGTGGGAAGCTTTGACAGGTTTGGAAAGCTATTGCATGCTAGTGAAATAGGGAAGAGGAGTGTTACAAAGCTCTCGATGCCTTGGCTATTTTGGAACATGTAGGCCTTATCTCAGCTTGAAGCTCTGCAACGTGCTGGGGTTTGCCCATTAGCTGAGAAAGGAGGGGGATGGCAGAGAGCACGAGTGCCTGAAAGCCTGTGTACCTGCAGGTAGCAGCCTGCTCTCTGCTCTACCTGTTCTGGATCTCTCCAGTTACACCTCCTAGCAACCAGTGCCTTGGTGCAGCAACACCTCTGGCCCGTGAGCCAAGTCCTGAGCTTGCATAAGAGCAAGGAGGGGGAGTGGGGGCTGAATAGCAAAGTCTGGGATGAAAATGAGATACCAGCTGCCTCAGCTGAGCTCCACCCTTTTTAAGAATCTCAAAACAGGCACTGTGTCTCCTGGCAACCTTGACACAAATCATAGAGTTTAACTTAAAAGAAGTACATACAGTCCAAAGGACGTATCCCATCACCAGGTGTGAACAACAGGGAGTCAGTAATTTTCCTCTTTCTGGAAGATCTGTCACTGTAGATGGTCTTGGGTTTCACTCAGTGTCAGAAGGCTATGAGTTAAAGGTGAAAGAGCATCGTGTTAGGATAGCCAAGAAGTGCCAAGAAATGGTGTATTTTGTTTATTGTAAGCATGCCCAGAAGTGCCCTGACTATTGCTTAGGAACCAGATGTAGGACTTGGCCCTCTCCCTGCTGCACTGGAAGTGCCCTGCAGTGCATGCACACGTTGGCCTATTGTACACCTGAACCTGGTTCTTTCAGCTGGCAGCCAAGGACTGACAGAGCTGATACCAGCAGATTTCTTGCCTTCGGAGTCAGTTGTTATGCTTTTGCAATGCTGACCTAATGCTTTTTAGGAAATAATCTTAGTCTTGGACTCCAACCTGACAACATTTGTCTGAGGCAAGAGATGTAGATATACAAGAAAGCAAAACTGAGTTTTATCATGATTGCTTCCCCTTCCAGGAAAGCTGTCTTTTCAGATCTCCTGGCAACTGATGCTCATTAATTGCTCTGAAGAAAAATTTCAGTGCATTCAAAATGCTGTGTATTATGCAGAGATAGAGTTAAGCAGAAGTAAATGTTCATCTTCTGTTCAAGGCAGAGCTGTCATAAGGCTTCTAAAAAGATAACATGGGTAGAATTGAACTTTGCCAATCTGGCAATGTCTGAACTGTTCCTTCTGTGAGAAGTGGGAGGGCTGGGGCAGGGAGCTGGCATGAGCTCTGGATGTTTGGGCCTGGGAGCTGCAGCAGGCTTCCTGTGCATTGTGGTGTGGACAGTTGTGGGGAGAAGCAGGCTCCCCCCGTTCCTTCTTTCAGCATCTGCCAGCCTGCCCTTGTAGGGTGCTGAGTAGGCAAGGCTGGCAGGAGGCTTTAGTGCCTTTTTGTGGACCTGGCAGCCTGCTGCCCAAGGCAGCTGTGAGCTTTGCTCATGCCTAGAGGAGCAGAAAACAACTGGCTATTTGAGCAAATGATTCTTTAACTTCATGCTTTCCAAGAAGCATTTTTTCCCCTGTGTGTGTGTGTGTTTGGTATGGGGTTTTTTGTTTGCTGTGGTGGGTTTTTATTGGTTTTTGTTTTTTGTTTTTCTTTTTTTTTTTTTTTTTTTTCTTTTCTGACGCTCTTGCAGAGAAGTGGCATGGATTATGCTTACTGAAGCATTCAAGGGGAAAAGCTGCTCCAGTTTCTTTGCTGCAGTGGGGGCTTTTGCTGCCTGCTCTGGAACACAGGAGAGATCAATAATGGGCCGATGGGCCCTGAAGGGGTCTGCCCACTACCTTACCCCTCACATGACCATCCTGCCTAGGGAGATGGTTGTGGGGAGGGGGCTGGCAGACAGAGTTAAATTTCATTACTTTTTTGTTTTGTTCCTTTGAATGATACCATTTTAGTATTGATACACTTTTTGCTTGTGGTAGAACAGTTAGAGCCCTGAGGCATCAGCCATGAGCTGTCATGTTGGTCTGTCCCAGATGATTAGTTTGATGTATGGATCTTTTTCCCAGCTCTGGAGTTGCTCAGGCACAATGAGGGAATGCTCTGGCTGTGCATGCTGCTGGAAACAGAGGTGTTGGCCAATTGATTGCAAGCAGGATATATTTTTCCTTTGGGACTTGATATTAAAGGAATACACATACTCAGCTTTTGAAGCTTCATGGCAGGCCATCCACTGCTCTTGCAGAGAAGTTGGTGCAAACCTGAAGTGTAGGGTCAGATTTCCCGGTGTAATTCCAGCTGGGTCTGCAAATCTCTGCAAGGAGCTGCTTGTTCCCAGGAGGGTACCTTCAGAGAGAGCTCCCATCTTCTCTTGTTATACCATTGGGCTGGAGAGCTGAATTTGCTTAGCACTTTATGGCAGATTTGATTATTCTGCAGGAATTTTATTGTAAACTTTGCTTCTCTTTATCTTTTTCTCGCCTTTCTCTCTAAACCGCTCTTTGCCTGTTATTTAAATTAAAAAAAAAAAATTTCTTCAACTTGTTGTTCATTGCTTTCTCTTCCCCCATATCTGTGCCTTTTCTTTTCTCTGAGGCACTTCCCTTGGGCTTTGTTATACACACTGTTGTTCACAGGTAAAGAGGAAGCACCCCTTATATATGGGCTGTCTATGAGCCTAATTAAAATGGCAGGAATCTCTTGTTTGTATAACTGAATTCTTAACACTCTAATTCAAGAATCATTTTACTTTGCCACCAATTTTGACATAAAAATAAGGAATAATAATAATGCATTATGATAATTCTATATAGAAATGTCTCAATAATTGTGATAATGCAGCTAAAACTGTAATACACTTCTTTGTTTCTCTTTGGTTTTCCTGGTGTTATGCTCACCCTTATGCTGCTCCCGTGGATCTTAAAGTCAGTTGTTGAGGGTAAATCTTCAGCTTTGTAGCCCTTCTCTGGGAAGAGTATGATATGGGTTTTGCTGGATTCTTTCTCACTCCAGGGTCCATCTGTGTAGTTTTTTATATGTTTGCTAACACACTTCCACATCTTGCACTTGTACAGCTCTGCAGTGCTTCTGAAAATCACTATATATGGTGTCTTTACTGCATGTTGGATAATTTTCTTTGTTTTATTTGCTACTCCTAAAACTTGTTTTTTTCAGCTCCGGGTCTGTATTTTTTTAAGAATCAGTGGGTGATTGTTCACAGCCATTTGGTCTCCAATACCAAGCATGTACCTGCTCTCTTATCATCCCATTCCTCTACTCCTCTGCACTGTGTCCTGCATCTCCACTTCTCAAGGCCTCTGCTCTCATACCATGCCTGTATTTTTCTCCACTATGCAGTCATGTTAGTTGCAAATATCTCAGCCTACATAAAATAGCTGTTGGTTGAGGTTGTTTATATAAAACTATGGTTGAACTCCACAAAAGATAAACAGAAGTAAAACAAATTATCTATAGACACCTGGTCAGTTAGAGAAATTGCTGTCACAGCTCAACCAAGTAAAACAGATCTACAGGCAGGTCAAGAAAAGTTCAGAGCAAGCAAACCCAGGAAGCTCAAGGCCTTTGAGACTCAGTAAAAATCTTGTGGCGTGATGCTGAAAATGGCAAATCCGGGGCTGCCAGCCAGATACTGATCGAAGAGGGACTGGATCTTGAGAGCAAGTGGAGGGGTGGAGCACAACTGGGGAGCAAGAGATCCCCAAAGCAGGTGTCTTGGCTGGTCTATCAGGACAGATAGTTGCTCTTTTCTTCTTGTTGATGTGCCTGGGACAGCTGTAACTTTGGAAGACCTCAGCATATGGAAACAGGTCCTTTCCCAAGAATTTATATAGCATGCTGTGATTCTGTAGTGATTCTGCTCATCCTGGAAAAAGTTGCATTCTCTGCCTTGCACGCAAAGTTCTTCAGGTTTTCAGCCATGTTCTGGCTGTTTGTTTCATCTCTCTTGGTCACATCTGGAACCAGCCAGGTTCTGCTCAAAGCTCCATTTCCTAGCGCTTCTCAGTCTTTCTTGCCTGTCTGATCACATTTTCTGGTCATGAACTATCTCGGTGATCCTTTTATTCCTCCAGTCTTCCTATCATCAGTTACCCATTGCTCTAACCCCAGGGCTGCTGCTTATCTGCAGTATTCCGTGGGTGTTCGCCAAGAGGGCTGAAATAAAATGCAGCTCTGCAACTCCTAGCAGAGCTAGCCCAGTTGAGTTGATACTTCATGTAGGTGTATTTCTGGCATTGCTTCCCTGCCCCTAGGGAAGTGAGTGGTTTTGGGGAGAGAGAGAGGGAGAAATGTGCACTCTCTGTGTGCATGTGTATGTTATAGTCTGCCGTGAGCCATATGTATGCATGTGTCTGTGTATATCCCTACGGATATATGTGTGTGTTTGTGTGCACAGGAATTTCTCATTGGTGCCCTGTGTCTTTTGAAGCTTGTCAGATGTGCAGGCTGATGAGCAGCTACATTTCAGTCGGTGAAAATGCAGCTGCCTCTTTGCGTGGCTTCATTTTTCCACCTACCTTTGCTGCAGGTTGGAAGATAGGTGGAATATTCTGCAGTGCAGCAGAGATGGCATGTCCCTGGTTCTGCTAGGACAGGGTTTTGTTCCTGGTTTCTCATTCATGACCGTTTTTTTATTCCTCTCATTGCTTTGACATGTTGAAGGGAATGGGGTTGTTTTGAAGGTGAAGTTCCTGCTGAATCACTGGTGACTAGGCAGCCGTGAGCCATAACAATTAACTGGAAATGTTTTCATCTTTCTTGCAACTGTAATGATTCCCAGTTGGTTTTAATTTCATGGTTTTCCTCTGAGCCCTTTTTTCCCCCTCTGCTTTCCCTACATGCACTTCTTGCCCAAGTCTTTCACAATCTCTGTCTGGCTTAGCTCTTTGCCTCCCAGAAAAGGTGTCTCCTTATTGTGCAGCTCTGTAAAAAGCCATCACTCTCCTGAGGGCACTAATGCCATGTCTCTGGCTCCAGTGTGGCTGCTCTGGAGTTGTGTACAACTTTTCCAGTGGCAGACAGGACTCAGGCTGTCTTTCCTCTCTGCATCCGTTTTGTGCAAAGTGTCTTCCTGAGTCATCACCCTGCCTTATATTTGCCCAGTGTCAGAAGGGTTGCCAGTTTTAAAAATCCTCCTCCTCCTCTTCTGCTCTGCCTCCTTAAAAATAAGCCTTGAAAGTGCATGAAAACCTCCAATGGTAGGTTAAGAATTTTCCACATGCAATAGTTCTAGGGGGGTGAGGGTGTGTTGCAGTGAGCTCAGCTGGACCCGCTAGAAATCACTGAGGCCAGTCCATGTGGACAGGCAGCACCTTCACTCTGGGAGGAGGCAAGAAGGAAAACTTCTGCAGTTTCTCATCTATGGTCCTGGTAAAGCTGAAACTTCAGTGCTGCCTTGTGTGTATGCAAGAAGAGAGGCCTGGGTTGGTTGGTGTTATAGTCACAGTCTCTGCTCCTTGTTGGATCTTTTTATCCATTTATGTGTTGAGTATTTTTAAAGTATTTTGGGTGCCATTTCAGATCTGTGCATCTGTTCTCTGCCCTCTGCAGTTGAGGTCAGAGACACAGCTGGTTGTTTTAAAGATATAGTCTGGCAGGTGTAAAGGGGCTGCTGGAAGCTGTCAGCTGTGTGTGGCAGGAGTTTGTGTTGACCCTCCCTGTGCAGGGCAGGAGCTGAGGAGAAGCTTTCTGGGCACTCAGCCCTATCCCCTCACATGCAGCAGAGCCTGTTCAGGTAGAAAGGCACAAACCACATTGGCAGCAGAAGATCATGAGGATGGCAGCATCCTTGCCAGATGATAGGGAGAGCAGGCTGCCTATTTTTCTGGATGTCATCAGATCCCATAGGCATTGGTGGAGTTTTTGCAGGGGCCTCAACTTTCAGGCTCAGTTAGTGTGATGGATAAGGTGAATTCAGTAGGCTGAAATGGTGGTGAGAACAGAGGCTGCCCTTGTCTGTTTGGGGATTATCCCTACAAATCCTTGCCAGGTCAGCTCTGCTGCAATTTCCTCTGCTGCTCTCCTCCTTGGGGTATGGGTGCCCCCTGTTTTAAGATGTCTCTGAAAGTCAAGTTTCTGGAGGCTGGGAGAACAGTCTGGACAAGTATCTTAAAATATGCCCTGTTCTACCCTAGGGCTGGGCTATTGGAGGCAAGAAATTGGACTTCAGTTTGTCATAGTTCTTCCTGTGGTTTTTGCAGCAGAGCCTATTGTGTGATGTGTTTGAATTCCCACTCCTGCAGATTTGGGGTGCCATGCAGTCTTTTAAATAGAGCAAGCATATCCCTGGTTGGCAATCAGAAATTTCTACACTATTAGTGTAGTGATACTAAATATATAACTGACTTCCTTTTTCACAGTGGGTTTCTTGTTCAGTATTCATGGCTTTTCATTAGCCTGCATTGGTTTCTGAAGTGTGAATTTAGCTGAACCTCTCAGGCTTTCACCTTTTTAGTTTTCTCAGTCATTGATTGGTACAGGGAGCTCTGGAGGCTTTTCTGCTCAGGCAGTGACACCCAGCTCTTAACCTCTCAACAGACAGATCTTTCTTCTCAGCATGCATGTAATTAATACAGTTTGCATGAAAATACCTATTCAGTTACATAGTCAGTGTGCACATCCTCTCATCACTGTTAACCCACTCCCAGTACTGGCTGTGAATTAAAGAAGCTTTTTAGCAGGAAGAGTTGCTGCACAGAAAATTAACACCATCTTCTGTAGACACTGCTTTGCTCTGATCAAGCTTTCCTAGGCAACCAGTGCAGTGTAAAAAAGATTTTGTTCTTATCAAAGTCTTTTTTTTTTCCCATGCATTTAGTGCGTAGGAAGCTATTGCACTCTCATTTGAATAGCTTTGGGTGGGGGAAGAGAGCAAAGTATGAGCCAGAAATTGAGAAATGGAGTCATTTTGAAGGGATGGGACTGTTTGCTCTTTTCATTTATTCTTCCAGTGGCATGAAAGGAGTATATTGTGGGGGGAAAAAAAGAATGCTAATGTTTGTTTTGATGTCTTAATGGAGTTTTCTTTCCTCTGTACAGCATCCTCTTTATAGCATAGGCTCCATGCATTTGGGAGAGGAGGACTTGACACATGAACTCTGCCTACAGTCATGTGTCCCATGACATAGGGCAGTGCTAAGTTGGTTGGTAGCTTGTAAAGGAATGCTACTTCAGCCTTTTAATTTTCCCAAATCCCTTGGAAGGGGGGCCTGCAGAGGAAGGAAAGGGGAAATCAGACTTCTGCAGAAATCTGATTTTTGGAGATGGCTGGGGTAAGGCAGATGATAATAGAAAGATGTTCTGGGAAGCAGGAGGACAAAGAGAAGAGTAAAATGCCCAGAAACTGATTGTGGTAAGTGCAGGAGTGAAGCCAATAGGAGAAAACTCAGAAGTAAAGGTGGGGGGAGCTGCATGGAGTGACCCACTGCTGCTCACTTAGTGAGTCAGATACTTTATGTAAATGTGATACTGACATCTGATTCCTCTCTATTCCTGCTACTATATTTAGCCTAGGAAAATTGCTTATTTTTTGTATTTTGTAGGTCTTTTTGCTTTTGCTGGAGCCAGTGGAAACTACTGTGACATTCTGTGCCTAACGCCTTTCCTCTCCCTCCCTCTCTCCCTCCCCCTTTTTCAGCTGTATGTATGGTGCACAGCTGTGAACATATAAGATAGGACTGTGCCTTCATGGTGGCGTGGAATGCTCTGCAAGAAACCTTTCTTGTTGGCTGATACAAATGGGCTTGCTGATGGACGACACTCCTGTTGTCCGTTAAAACCTTTGACATTGCTGTGAGAGCTAATTCTGTCCTTCCCTTGTGTAACCTGAATGTCCCACAAGAAAGACATACTGGGAAAGATTCCCCAGCCCAGCTGTTTATAAAATCTGCTTGCATCAGGAAGGTGTACTTAAAGGTTCTGAGGTGGCACCATAGACCTGGGAATACCTTTGAATATGTGTGCAATTGCCAGCAGCTTCTGCAGGAATCAGCATGCAAACAAACAGGACACTTGATCTCAGTTGGCTGATACATGGTTTGTACAGCAGTAATCCATACAGCAGTGAATAGTTTCTATAAATGTCTTGGAAATCGGAATATACTTGTGGATTAAAAAGGTGCTGTGATTATCAAGGGCTGATTGCAGCTGCAGAGGAGGCTGAAACAAGATTTATAACAATGTTGATGTTCTCCACAGCTGGTGTGTGCCAGGCTCTGTAGGTCTCGTGAGGTGTTAGTTTGCGTGTTGGCGCTAGCATTTAAAAATATCTCTTCAGACAAAGGTGTTTTGAGAACTTGAATTTGTTTTGAAAGCTTCATTTTGGGAAAGGGGTGGAATGCATGGAACAGGTGATGTGACCATTGTGGTACTTCAGGTTTGAAGTACTTTGCTTTGTCTACATGCACAATTGGAAGCTGGGAACAAAATGATCGGTGCTCTCTTCCCATGCATCCTTTCCTATCCCTCTGGCTGTAAAATACTGAATGCAGTCTTAGAAAGGAGCAGACAAAGGTAAAGGATGGCTAGATGGGTGTATGCTCCTTGATGCAATTAATTTTCCAAGGTAATTATTTTTATTATTTTAACTACTGTAAGATTAAAGCTAGCATAAATGGAAGGGAGTAGATACTTTGACTCTCCTGAGGACATGATAGCCTTAGTGGACTAGGAGGCAGTGTGGAGCAGGTGGGTCAGCAATCTGATCATTCAGTTTCTCTGTTCCATTTATTTTTCTAGACTGATTTCCTTTGCTAAAATAGAGCATGCCTAGAGGACTACTGGGTTGTGAACTACCTTGTTTGGGAAACGAGCTGTGAGTGTCTGAGCAGGCACTCAGACTAAAGGCAGTGGAGGCCCCCCTTTGTCATTGTATTGTTTAGGTTGTAAAAGAACCTGAGATCATGGAGTCCAGCCATTAACGTAACATTGCCATGACCCTGTGTGCCGCATCTACATGTCTTTTAAATAACTCTTGGGATGGCAACTGAACTACTTCCTTGGGCTGCCTGTTCCAGTGCTTGACAAGCTTTTCTGTGAAGAAATATTTCCCAATATCCAATTTAAACCTCCCTGATGCAACTTGAACACTCTGAAGAGATTAAAGAACTAGAAATAGTTTATCTGTTGTGGAAGTGTGCTCTCTAGGATGGAATGGGCTAGAAGCCTTCTCAAGCATTTTGAGAGGGAGCCAATTTTCAAACTTGGATGCTCCTGACTCCCAGAACGGTATCTGTGTCCCACTGTATGATTGATGGTTTGTAGTTTGCCATCTTGCTGAATAAGGTGTCCTTGGAGTTTGCTGAAGTCTTCACTGCCCTTGTGTGTGGCAGACAGGAGAGCAATGGTGGAAACTCAGCACAGGACAGCATTGCAGTAATGTAGCTTTTGTTGGGTAGCAGTTAACTTAAGAAAGCAAGTTCAGAACACTAGTTAATCCTGGCTAAATGGCTTTGTTGGCAAGAAGGTCATAACTAATTTGTAAGTTATGTTCTTTATTAACTGACAGATCAAAATACCTTGTTTTGATGAGCCTATGAGTTAAAATTACTGTTTCAGGGTATGAATCAATGGTTGGTCACCAGTAAGGAGATACTGTGATTTATCCCTCCACTCTTCCAGACAGTATTTGTTAATTATGGGTCAAACTCAGTGAATCAAGCATAGGGTCTTTGTCTCAAGATGAAGTTAAAATATCCACATTTGTGATGGCTGCTCTGGCACTAGGAGCTGTGTGGCTCTTGGAATGGTTTGCTGATTTGCCTTAGTGTGTGAGCTGGGTTGTGGCTTTTACCTTCCCTGTAGGCTCTGGACTTGGCCAAGGTCTGGAAGAAAGCCTGTTGGCAGATAGCCTGTTTGGGTTGCCACTGAGCTAAAATTCATGATTGTAAGTGGCCAAAAGTTCTGTCCTGTAAGTTAATAATGGCAAAGCCCTGGACCTTTGTGGCTCACTACACTATTCTAGGAAGTGGTTTGTTTGCTTGCCTGGTTTGAAGACCGTGGTTTATATTTTTTTTCCTCTGTTTTTTAAACTGTATTAACTTCTCCAAAGTCCTGTTTCTCTGCTGAGTTCCTCACAATACAACAGAAACTTAAATTTAGAAGCTGCATAGGAAAGTCTTTGCCAAGATTTCATGTCTTCCCTTTATTCTTTCTGGTTTTTTGAAGCTTATTTTAAGCACAATTCATCCCTGTTATAACTTGGCAGGATTGTGGTCCATTAACCCTATCCAACTCCACATAATGGGGTTTTGCTTTGCCTTTGTGATTAGCTGGAGGCTTGGGATTAGATAGATTTTCACATCTGCTAACTTCTTATTTCATATCTTGTGATTTGCAAGGCTTAACCTTCCCTGACTTGTTAATGGATCACAAACCACCTGCTTCTTTACACTAATCCCTCAGAAATATGAAGCATAGCTTTGACTTGAAACTCTCCAGTTCAGTCCCCAAGGTAAAAAGTGCAAAAGGAACAATCCTGGTCTGAACAAACTGCTTATTTACACTTTCTCTGCTCTTCCACAAGGTTACATCTCCAACCATGGCTATCTCTGCCTTTTAACTATCAAGAAAGTTTGGTGCCTTTATTGCCTTTGCCTTCCGAGTAAGGCATGAGTGAATGGGGTGGGTGAAATAGCATAGCTGGAGAGGAGCAGAGTAGTCTAAAGGAGTAGAGGGCATATCCTGTGTATCCTTGATGCTTTGGGTGTTGGCTTTGAGCTAGCAATGTTAACGGGGTGTGACAGTTTCAGCCAAGGACCCTGACCTCAAGGTGTTGGTGTGTCACTCCTGTTTTCTGCTGTCTTTTCCATTTCAAAATTTACACTGCTTCTGGCAGTGTAGCCTGGTCAGACCAAGGGAAAGGTCAGCTGCCAGGGCTAGGTGAGGAGATGCCAGAGACATTGCAGGTCCCTGTCAACCTTGAGCTATGCCTGCAGCACTGCCAGCCCTGCCTGCTGCTGAGGATGTGGAATGGGGACTGGAGTGTTGTGGGTCTTGTTCCGGGCAGCGTGGTGCCAAGGTGTGCTTTGTCCTGTGCATGAGTGTGTGCTGCCTATCTTGAAATGTTGGTGAGGTTCTGCAGTGGATTTCTGTGATGCCTCAGCTTTTTGCCTTTCTACTTGGCTGATTCAGGCCAAATCTTTCTGCTCTACTTCAGGCCAACTCCTCTACTTCTCCTGCATGTCCTGCGTGTTACTCCCTCTGACTGATGTCGGTAGCCTGGCATGTGCTGCAAGCAAGCACCAGTATAATGGTGATGTGAGTGAAATCCCCAGTGCAGCAAAGGCAGTGGAACAGGGACATCCTGCAGTGCCCCCTCAACACTGCAGTGAAGGAGGAGCTGGGACTCTCCAAACTCCAGCACTGTGTTCTTGTAGTGGGACAGGCAAAACCCACAGTTTCTATTTTAGAGGTGAAATGAAAAATAGGGCACAAGGTGGTCAGAACAATTGTTGTTCTATCTTTTTATTCCCTTAACAGTGTTTTCTGTTACTGGTTGTTACTGTGCTCTGCTTCAAGACAAATGAAGATTTAGAAATGGTGTATAGGGTGTTTGTGGAGAGTGGGGAAGGCTGCAGTACCTGTGACTGCTGTAGGTTTAGTTGCGGTGGGCTGAGGCACTGAGGCAATGTGCTGTGGGCAAGAGTAGTGGGAGATGGCGTCTCTTCTTCTTCCTTTGTTCCTTCCTTCCCTAGTCAGCAATAGAGGTGTTTTGCTCCCAGTGGAGGTGATCATATTGCTTACCAGGAGCTTAGTATTGCTTGCTTTTGCAGTTCAACTTACTGAGAGATTTCTGCAAGGCCCCTGAGCAAGTTGTTTATGCAGATAGACTTCTTGGGTCAATAGTTTTTTGGCATCATATGTCTCACTAATCAACTGGCCAGTTGTGCTATACTCAGTGGTGTCTCTTCTGTCTATTGTTAAGGTCAGGCACAGAAATTTAGTGCCTTTACTTCCCCTTCCTCATCCCCCCCAAAATCTTTTCCAAAAGATCCCCTTTTTCTGTCTTCCTTACGTTCTTACTCTTACACCAGATGTGCTGGTTTGGTGCTCAGTACACAGGGTCACTTTTATGGCAGGGTACATAATCCATTAGGGCTGTTGCACAAACTTTAATGGTCAACCTTTCTGTCCAGCTTGAACAATGATACTCAATTATTTATGGTACTAGCCAATGGTACTCCTCAACATGTGAGACTTGTGATTTCCCTCTGGACTGTTCTTTTGCTTTGTGTTTTCTAGTTAACTTTAGCTCAGTCTGAGATTAGGAGGTAAAACATCTTTTTGGGGCTGCTTTTGCTGCCTTTTTTTTTTTTTTTTTTTTTCTTTTCCAGCAAGGATAGCTATTTGGTTATCTTTGTGCATGTGGTAATGTCATCTTTTTGTTCTTCTGTTTCCTCCATCTAGGTGTGTTGTTGTGCTGTTCAACCCTAGAAAAAATAAGCAACACCATATTCTAAACAGCTCCAGGTGAGTAAAGCTTTAAGATGCACTTGCTTTCCATGAGAGGTCAAGACTTTTATGGCTTGACTGAAGTGCAGGAGCTGCTGTTGCTCCAGGCTAAATCCCCTCTGTTAGAGTTGCCTTAGGAACAGGCTGCCTGCCTCTTTGATTCTAGCTCCTTCTCATGTGAGGTGCTATTGCTGACAAGGTACCTTCTTGTAAACATTGTGACCCCAAGAGTAACTGCTAATGGTCATGACATGGAGGAGATCTTACTGCAGCTCCGTGGTATCTGACTTTTTTTCCCCTGCACCTAAAATCATGACTTAATTATTGGAGCCAGCACTGTGGCGTGGTCCTGCACCTGCAGTAAAAGTGCAATGACGAACCTCACCTTTGGAGGTTTTTTTCCACTGATGTAGGCTGCTGTTCAAGACTTGGGCAGCAGGGAATCCCCATGGCAAAGCAATACCATTATGTCAGGCTATTATGGGTGACTTTAGCATCTTTTCAGTTCTTCCCACCCTACACCCAACCATGATGTATTGAAATGAAGTCACATGTTGGAAATGCTTCTCAGTGTTATTTTCTCTGTTTTAGGAAAACAATTACAGCACTTGCTTTCTCTCCAGATGGAAAATATTTGGTTACAGGAGAGGTAAGTGTGAGAGGAAGAGGGTGCACCTTGTCTGTCACATTTTGAAGCAGGGCAAAGAAGAAATAAGCTGCTTTCACACAGAGAAATAAGTTTCAGCGTTGCCTCACTGTTCAGTGGACCTGCTGCCTTATGGGTGGCACTGGGTGCTCCTGCTGGGAGTTTTTCAACACACCGGCTTGGGGGATGGATCTTCTAGGATGGCATCTGTGGGCTGAAGGTAGAGTGAAAAAAAGTGAAAGGACTCACAGCATGGATCTACTCTAGCATCAGTGAAGAGTACATGGATGGTCCTGAATCTTGGTCTAAGTTTAGCATTGTCCCTTTAGGATTTCAGGAAGTAATTGAAGCCAGTAACAGTGTTGCAGAAAAAATGAAAAGTGCATGTGGAGTGGAGGTTTAGGAGTAGTCACAGAAGATGCTGGTGCCTGTGGTTTGGCATAGTGTGTTTGGCTGGGGGCAACAATTGCTTCCTCTTTCCCAGCATGCCCAAGGGGGAGAATAAGGATGAGTGCACTGCATGTCTGTTCTGCATTAGAAGTTCAAGATATGGGCTGTGTCATGAGGCTGGAATTGCTGCATGTTAAAAATCCACAGAAATGCTGACCTTCATATGGTTGGGCTCAGTTTGTTCTTGTGTGTGATTAATGGCAGTTTATCCATAGTCACTGTGCCTCTGTAAGAGATGGAGAAGGAGCATGTGAGAGACTGCTCCCCTCCTGAGCCTCAGCCACAGGGAGGAGAAGTGTGTCACTGTCCTGTGGTGGAGCTACCAAGGTGGACACTGTTGACTCCAGAGGGTCCCTAGTGCAGTCACCGTAAGGGCAGCTGTCATGTCACTGGGTGGCTCCAAAGCCAGGCCTGGATCCTGTATGGATAACACCAAGGGTAGAAACAAGAGTGGGTTTTCTGGATGGAGGGTACCATGTCACAGAAAAAGTAAGAAAAATTTTCCATCATTAGAAGTTCTTAATTTTTTTGTGAAAACATGAGGTTTTTTAGCTGTAATGTTTTAATGCCTCCTTGCTCTCTAGAAATCTTAATATAATAAAACCCCTTTATATTAAAATTATAAGTATTTTATCCATAGTGTTTAGTTCTGATGATTCTGGTGATTTTTTGGTTTTTGTTTTTTTTTTTTTTTTTTTAATTCCTGGTGCTCAATTCCTTTCATGTGGGGTAAGAAAAATGGTAAAAAATGAAGTGGGTACTTTTCTTACTAACAAAATTTTCTGTTTGAAAGTTCATTGCGGTAAATGACAAATTCAAATTATAAAAAAAAAAAAGCCTTTCCAGTTATACTTGAACTTTGTTGGGGTTTTGTTGTTGTTGTTGTTGTTGTGGGGTTTTTGTGTTTTTGTTTTTTTGGCAGTTTTTTGGTGGTTTTTTTTTCCCTTGTTGCAAAACATGTCTCTTCTTGCCCTGTTGTAAAACCATTTATTTTTTTCAGTATCTTCCCACGTGTCTGACATTTGAATTATTGCTTAGGGTAGCAGTGTCCCCTGCTGGTGTCAGCAGTCGTGTCTTAGTTCAACCTCTGTCCCATAGGGAAACATTTTCAGAGTTCACTTTGTCAAGCTCCCTTTTAGCTGCCTTATGCTAATTATGCCTAATAACACCTTAGTTTTCTGCATGACTGGCTTTTCAGGGAGGAGACCATGGAGATTAGTCCTTGGCTGTCTTTTACATATTCCACATTCATAAGGAAACTCCTTTTTTTCTCTTTTTAACTGTTATTTTTTATTTCTCCCCATGGAAGTGTAGAATCCTTGTCCACAGGGGTCACACAGAGCTCCCTTTTGGTGAACATTTCTTAAAGGATTAAATGCAAATTCAGTTTATTAAGGTCTTGGGGTGTGTGCTAAGGTACTGGGAAATATTTATATGTATATGTGTGTTTAAGTACAGCAATTGTTTGGAAGAGCAGCTGATTCAGCTCATTGTAACATCTTGCCAGCCACCTTGAGACCTGAGCTCTGCGGTGCAGGAGGGAGAACTGTACCAACTGCAGTTAAATCTGACTGTGGCATTTTTCCAGGCCACAAGCAGTTGCTTAGCAAAGCTTTTAAATAAAGCAATTAAAACATCCACAATTTTAAGCTTTTAAAGCATTGACTTTTACTTGTGATGAGACTTTCTTCTCCCACACAATCAAATGACTAACTTATAACTGATCAAAAAGGTACCATTCTGCTGTGTTGCCATGGATATGTTATCTTGCGAGCTACTGTTTTGACAGACTTCAATGTGAAATCATGAGCAGTTACTTGAGTAAGATTTGCACATCAAGCACATTTTTTGGCCAGTATTTCAGCTCATCTTGTGTGCCTTGTTTTAATTTGGCTTAATAACAAACAATTAAACAAAAGAATAGAATTGTCTAGCAGAAAGTGCTGAATTGGCATTTCTGTTTCTCGGGAGAACAAACATAAAACCAGAGGCTCTGTTCCTGGAATTTTTTCTTCTCTGACATTACCCTGCCCATACTCTTGTGCAGAAGGCATCTGTGTGTTACCTTGTGACAGAAGCAATGCTGCTAGTCCCTCAGAGGCATCCCTCAAATGGTATGTGAGAGTTCCCACAACAGCCATGTCATCTTTTTGTATGGCATGACCTGGCGTGATATCTCAGATGTCCATGTTGCTAGGAGCAGAGGATGTGAGGGTTTTTGGTTCACTGAGTCTAGGGATAACAATCTATTATAATCCTCTTCACAAGAAGGCTGTGAGTTCCCATTACAAAGACCAATTTTCCATCAAAAGTATTGTTCTAGTCCCTGGCTGGAACAGGGACTAGCATTTTGTGAGTAGTGTAAGACAAGGATTAAAGCAGGGGAGGTTGTATTAATTTGCACACTTGTCGAAATGCAGTACTCCTTAGGCTGTCGGTCTTAGCCTGGGCTTTAAAGAAAGGAACCTCTAAACCTATTGTGAGTGCACCATCTAGACATCTTTTTCCAAGCTCCTCCACATTTACATGCTTCAATCTGTCAGCACTGACCTTGGTGTTACATTTCCTGTTCTGTGTCTGTTCTTGTCCCTTCCAGAGCGGACACATGCCAGCAGTTCGGGTATGGGATGTGGCTGAGCGAACCCAGGTGGCTGAGCTCCAGGAGCACAAGTACGGTGTGGCCTGTGTGGCCTTCTCCCCCAGCTCCAAGTACATTGTTTCAGTGGGGTACCAGCATGACATGATTGTCAACGTGTGGTCATGGAAGGTAAGTTTTCTAGGAGATTGGGTGGACCACAAGGTGTTGCTAAATTAAAGTGAGTTTCCAGTCTTGGAAACTTTGGTTCAATCTTGCTTTCTGCCTTTTTAAAATTCTGTGGTTACTCTTTGGTTTTTGACATTCATAGATGCAGACAAATTTGGGCATGAGAGAAGGCTGTGGTTCCTTAGGGAAGGTCTCAGCCATTTCCATGAAGGGATATTCTTTATGCTTGGAGATGTGTGACATTTTGCTGTCCAGCCAGGAAAGCCTGGACTTCGAAACCTTGCCAAACCATTGTGCTTTTTTAGAGGCTTATTAAAAACTAATTTATGTGGTTAAGGAAGGTAACGCTCATCAACCAGAGATTTCTTTTGTAGTGTAGTGGATGCTCTTGGCTTGTTTTGCTTTTATTATGTTAGCATTTGTGATAATCTGATCCTATCCTTGGTCAGTGAGAAGGGGAGCATAGGGAATTCATATTGGGTGAAAGCTGATGAAAGTCACTCTGCCTGTTGCTGGATAGAGGCAACACTTGGTAGAAACAAAGCCTGTGTCTTATCCTCTAGCAAACATTTAAGCATTTATTGTTTGTAGATAGGAAAATAAACATTCATTTTTAGTAGGCTAGGAGTCTTCTGTATTAATAGATGCTCCTACTACCTCTTCAAATGCTGTAACCCTCTCCAAAAGAGATATGATTGAAGAAAAAAAATCAATGCACTTGTTAAATCTCATAGATCATAGAATTATAGAATAGTTTGGGTTGGAAGGGATCCTAAAGATTATCTAGTTCAATCCCCCTCCCATGGGCAGGGATACTTTCCACTAGACGAGGTAGAAACCCAGTCAAAGCCCTGTCCAATCTGGCCTTGAACATTTCTGGGTATGGAGCATCCACAGCTTCTCTGGGCAGGCTGTTCCAGTGCCTCACCACCCTCATGGTATAGAATTTCTTCCCAATATCTAATCCAAATCTACCCTCTTTCAGTTTAAAACCATTACCCTTTGTTCTGTCACTTCACTCTTTGATGAAGTGTTCCTCCCCATTTCCTGTAGGCCTCTTTTAGGTACTGGAGGGCCACTATAAGGTCTCCCCAGAGCCTTCTCTTCTCTTGCAGCTTGTAAGTCCATACTCATTTCGTGTGTTACTCTTTCATCACATTTCCTGTGCTGTAATTTAAGATCTCACAGTTAGTTGTCTTCTGTATAAGCTTACGTTTGACCTTGCTATTTTTTCATGTAGCTGAACTGTGTGTAGTGAGAAAACCTAAGTATGTATGTTGGTGTTGAAAATGGAGTGCTCAGCCTTTGGCTTCTTTTTAGTTATACAAATGAAAGTAGTGACTTGGGCAGGGTCAGAATGTGTGGCATGTGTGGAACAGTGCAAGTAGTTTTGCTTTCCCTTGCTTATGCAGGTTTTTCTGTTCACTATGTATATGTGGACATGAGAACGTGGGAAATAAGGACTGTCTGACTCTTCGGTGCTGAAGGACACACACTTTAAGCTTAGCTCCAGACTGCGATGGGAGGTCCAGCTGGCCTTTACTTTGTTTCAGGAGCAGGCTGTTCCAGCAGGCTGGACATAAAAACTAGAGATACTTTACCTGACCAAAGTCAATGAAGACTGAGAATACAGATCTCCTGAAGCATTTTCCTGCACTTATAGCCACAACCCTTCTATCCTCTGTGCTGCTCCTTTGATTTCCCTCTTCTTTCTGACTGGAAGATCTCATCATTTGACTGATGGAAAAGAAAACCCATGGTGTCTATAGGATTTGATTGCTTCCCTAAAGAAAGACCACAGCAGTGATCCAGATGTTGAGGTCTGCAAGGGTCCTAAGCTTTTTTCTGTGCACTGTCTGGAAAGAATTTATGGTAATTGCTGTCCAGCATGCTTTTCCTTCGTTCTGGATTGGGGGATCCACCATGGTGACTGTGCAGCAGGCTAGACTCCTCTGATGCTGGTTTCTTTAGTTCTGTCAGCACACAGTCCAATGGGGCCCTTGGAGTGACGTGGTTGGTGTGCTGAGGGCATTGTGTCTGGAAGACTGGGAGCAACTGAATCCCTGAAAGTAAGGGTAAAGGAAACACAGCAAGAATGAAAAGGGGTGCACTGTTGTCAGCCATGTGCTGCATCCTTGCAAACCCACAACAGACAGAGCAGAAAACTTTTTCTCACTTCTAGCTGAGGAAAGGCAGGGGGAGAAAAACTGAGCAATGACACTGTGAACAGGGGGCTCCTTGTGATAGCTGATCATTCTGCTTGGGCAGCATCCATCCTGGGTTTTGTCCCTGCATCTTCTTCCTCCTTTCCCAAGCTCTTCGACATTTTGAGGTGCACACTTGAGGTATAACAGATTTTGCTTTTTCTCTTCCAGTACAGGCATGGTCTTTGTGTATTTTGGGTCTTTTGATAAAGTATAATGTGTTTAAAGAGAAGGGAGAATTCAGAGAAGAATTGGTACTGTTTTCTCAGTGAAAAATACCTGTTTTCCATCTTGAATGCCATGCCCTCATTGCTGCTTGGGGGCTGGGAGAGTTCTTCCTTGTGCTGGCCTACATCTGCATTTGCTGTTTAGGAAGGGAAATGGGTTTGCTCTGAACTCCTGGTGATTGTGAAACCAACATGTTTGTCATGGCTCAGACACCAAGTTCCTGCAGACACTAGTGCCTGCTGATTTATTGTTGGTCACAGTCAATGTGGAAGAGGAATTGAATATAAATAAGAAATGTTCTGTATGCCAAATTAGTGTTCCCAGCTAATGCTGTGGAGGTTGTATTTGAAGGTGAATGGGGAATAGTTTGGGCTTCTTTTCCCTGCTTCAGTGCTTGTACTGGCTATATGCCTGTAATTGAAATTAGTTTCCTTTGCTTCTGAGCAAAGAAATGAAGTAATCGAAACAATTATGTTTCCAGAAAAACATCGTAGTGGCAGCCAACAAAGTCTCAAGTAAAGTGACAGCGGTGTCATTCGCGGAAGACTGCAGTTACTTTGTCACTGCTGGAAATCGACATATCAAGTTCTGGTACCTGGATGACAGCAAAACCTCCAAGGTGAGAGAATGTGCATTAAGGCCAACCTGTAAACAGGCATTTCCATTTTAGAGCAGGGTGTATTTTGCCCCAATGAGCTGTGGAAAGTGGAAACTTTTTGATTTTGCTGGGATGCAAGGGTAGCCTTCTGCTGCTGGCTCTCAAGTCTCAGTCTCGCCATGGGCTGATAGCACCAAAAGCTTGACTTATCCTGCCCTGATGTAGGGCCATGGCTCATGGAATAGCAGCATGCATAGCAGCATGCTTGTTCTTTGGTAGTCACATTTACTGCAGGACAAATAAACTAGAAAAGAGCTGCAGTCATTTAACTCCTTGGAGCACAGAGGTGCGTAGAGATGTTTCGCATTGATATGAGCATCTCAAAAGGTTGAGAGTGTCATTTTGAAGCACCAACCAAAGTTTTTAAACTTTCAACTGTTTTGTTATTCTCTGGGGGGGCAGAATCCACCTAGGGTGATGTTTCTATGTACTCTAGAACAGTTGTGAACATGAATAGCAAGTAAAACCTCTCCTTGTGGGCTGTTGATAGTTCTTTCTTTGAATCACTTCAGCACTCAGGTGTTGATGTTCTAAAAATCACTGTCTGCCTGAAGTGCCTTGCTGTATTTCTGACAAACTGTTTTCTGTTGGTAGGTCAACGCCACAGTCCCCCTGCTGGGTCGCTCGGGATTGCTTGGGGAACTGAGGAACAACTTCTTTGCGGACGTGGCTTGTGGAAGGGGCAAAAAAGCTGACAGCACCTTCTGTATCACGTCCTCAGGCCTGCTCTGTGAATTCAATGAAAAAAGGCTGCTAGACAAGTGGGTGGAGCTGAGGGTGAGTTTTACATCCTCCTGTCTGCAGTATTTAGGCCTGCTGAAGCAGAGCAGGAACAGCAAATAATAAGGGCACTCAGAGGTACAAGCTGACCACCAGCAGGGAAAGTAATTGTGCCTCTGTCACCCTGTGACTTACTCTGGAAGGCCAGGCAAAAATAATGCTGTTTCTTGGCAAAGGGATTTTATTAATAATTGAGGCTCTTTCGGTCTCATGCCTCAGCATTACAGCGACTGCTCTGTTGGCAAAGCAGTGTCCTTATGGCAACTCCTGTATGGTCCCTCGTGCCTTGGCCTGGGCAAGTGGGAGTTTTAGAAGGATTCTGATTTCTGTCCACTCTGCAGTGTCCTATTTGGCTTGTGCATCTCAAATGCAGGTGCATGTTCCTAAGGTGCTAGCTGATTTGGCTATTTTAAACCACCAGGTTGGCCCATAGTTAAGAATTTGATCATACTTGTTTTCCTTTCAATTGAATGTAACATGCCCACCTGAAAGGATCCAGTGTATTAAAATCAAGGGAAAAGGTCTGTCCACGCTTTCACTCAAGTGAAATGCCTCTTCTTTTCTTTCCTTTCCTTTCCTCTCTAAAATCTGCCTTTCACTCTCGCTCAGAATACAGACAGCTTCACAGTAAGTTGAAAAAACTTTTTGCATTGAACTCATCCCCTTTTCACCACACTCCATTTTGTACCATTTTCTGCCATTTGTACCAATCCCAAAGGGAGGGGAAGAAAATCCATTTTTTTCCGTTTCTTGTCCCCTCCTGACAGGTAATGTGTTGGTGTGCTAGTACAGGGTGAAGTGCTGCTTGCCTGCCAGTGGCACTGAATGTCACAGGAACATTCAGTGTTGACAGTAGGACTCAGCTGGAGCAAATGTGTAGCTCTGCTGACCTCCCGTCATAGTGGATGGCAGAGAAACTGGGCTTTTTTCTAACTACTTGGGATCTGCAGTGGACCTTGGCTGGAAAGTTCTTCAGAAAGGAAAAATGGATATTTAGGCTTTTCCTTACTTCACTACAGCTCTTCTGACCATGATTCCTTTGTCCGTCAATGTTCTCCCTGTCATGTGTCTGGTGCCCTTTGACGTGAGAGCACATTTCTCATTTGCCTTCTCCTGTGCTGTATCCTCCTCAGACCACTGTGGCAAACTGCATCTCTGTGAATCACGACTACATCTTCTGTGGCTGCGCTGATGGCACCGTGCGGATTTTTAACCCTCTGAACCTTCACTTTGTCACTACTCTGCCGAAGCCACACTTCCTGGGAACCGACATCGCAAGTGTAACTGAGGCCAGGTACTGTGGAGAAGGGTGGAAAGGAGCAAGAGAGGCTTTTGGGGGTTAGAACTCTTCCCCAGACCTTTTCCATCTGGAGCACAGTCTTTTTGTGGATTAAAATTGGCAGCCTGTTGCAGATCTCTCTGAGCTGTTGCGGCCTTGCCCTGTATGACTGGACTACTACCCAAAGCTGGTTGCTAGAGTACACACCTTATCTTCCTCCTCATCTCCCTGGCATTGCTCAGGTCTCGTGGCCTTTTGGCATTGGTTGCTATGAGCAGGCAGGCAGAGGGCACAGGATGCTGTGGCACACTTCAGGTGTTTCTGTACCATGGCACATCCTTTGCTTATCACTCTCCTCCATAGCAATGTTGTTGCTAAGGAATGCCCATGCTCTCATGAGGCATTTTTTTTCAAAGGCTCCCTTGCAATCTTTTGTAGACTTAAATCTACTACTGTCTGTAATCTTTCTTCTCCCTAAATCTTGTGCATTCCGTTGTATTGTTTTCCTACATTGCTCTAGTATCTTCTGCTGTGCCTATTTCTTACCTTTTGAGGTGAGTAATGTGATTTCTGTGCAGTTCAGTCTGCCTCTTGCAGAGGCTGTTTGCCAGTCCTGACTGGAGGCTTTCCCAGTCTTCTGTTGCCCTCTTTCACTTCTGTCTCTAGTGGGGAAAGAAATCCAAAAATGCTATGAATCCACCAGCCATTATACCACTGGATATCTGGAGTCTCCATGTCTACAGAGATATACTGTAAACTTTTCTTGTGAACTTTACCTAAAGGTTCAAACAATGCACTGTATAATCCTCCTCCAGAAGATAAGTGTGAGATGGTGCTTGAGTAAGTGAGCTAGAAAAGGAACTCTCTCTATTTAAAATGTAAACAGTTTCTGGTAGTGCTAAAATCAAACAATTGGATACATGGACCTTTTAAAAAACTGTGCTACTCTCATGCATCAGTTAAGCAGAAATACTCATATGAATTTTAAATATGTATTTGTAGTGCTGATTACAATCCATCAACATTTTAAAATTAGTTATTACTTCTAAAGAAGCTTTAAAACACAGGATTCCTTATGTTCCCAAGCATGTGAGAGCCTCTCTTTGGGGTGCCAGTTGTCTGCAGTGAACTGCCCATGACTGTATCAATGACTTGATTTTTCAGTAGAATTTGGGTTGTGCTCTTCCAGCCCTCAAACCTTTGCAATTGCAGAAGCAGGATGTCAGTTGTTTGGTGTGCTACGTTGGCTTCATCAGTCCTTTTAAATTACCTGTTTTTAAATTTAAATTTTAAATTACCCTGGCACTCTGGCTATAATTACCTTGCTCAGTATCATTAGCAGCAGTGTGGGATGGCTGAGTTCACCTCAGGGCAACACAGAGCTCCTTTACATGTGTGGCAGCAGGACTGAACAGAGAACCCTTGTAGAGAAGATACAGGGTTCACATGGCCACAGGATCTTGGGCCACACCTGGGCAAAGAGGTGTTTACTTGCTCTGCAGAATTCCTTTTTAAGTTACCATCAGAGAGCTTGCCTAACTAGAAAGGACAGTACCCATCTGCAGTTGCCTATCTCACAAGCTGCTGCAAGCAGTGCCATGCTGGCCTGTGTGTGGGGCAGGGGTGGACGGGGGAGCAGGTCAGACAAGTGGCCACTGGAATGAACCATTCCTTTGTCCCTTGTGCCGATATGCTCCTGTCTTTCGAGTGCAGTACTTATTCTTCTATTTGGCTAGAGCAGTTCCTGCTATCAGTGAACAAAATATAGTACCCACCAAAGATGATCATCTCCTTTCCCTTTGTTTTGAGATTATTTGACTTGGATTTTACCATGAGATTATGCAGGGGAAATTATAATGATTTCCAGTAATGATAAAGTGTCCTGTTTGGTTCTCCATCAGGGAAAATGAGTCACCTGTCTGTGGTGGGATTCTGAGCTGGACATCAAGGAGAACGACTTTTGCCATGGGTCTTTGAGGCTTCTTTTGGGACTCTGGTTGTTCAAGAGACAGGTCCTCCTGGCCAGTTACTCTCTCTACCTATATATGCCTGAGTGTTCACCTCAACAGCACCCAGTGGAGAATCTGAGCTCTCCTGTTTAAGCATTGCCCCAAACCCTGGAGAGCACAAGTTAACCAGGCTGTTGTTCTGTCTTTGTGCAGCCGTCTTTTCTCTGGCGTGGCTGATGCGAAGTATCCAGACACGATTGCCTTGACCTTTGACCCCACCAACCAGTGGCTTTCCTGTGTATACAATGACCACAGCCTGTATGTGTGGGATGTCAAAGACCCGAAGAAAGTGGGCAAGGTGTACTCTGCTTTGTATCACTCTTCCTGTGTGTGGAACATTGAGGTATGTTGTCTGTAGACAGGTGTTGGATTGTTGCAGCTGAGGAAGTCATCAGATGAGCTGCCAAATTTGAATGCAAACACTTATTGTAAAGAATTGACTCCAATTTTCCCCTGTGGTTGGTGTGTTTGCTGCTGGGCCTGGGAGCAGTTCTTTGGTTGCAGTGCAATGGCTGGTTGAATGTGTGAGAGGCAGTGTGCTACTGGGAAAAAAATCCTCACCATTAAAAGGTGAGAGGTGGGAGAAGGAGCAGAATTGAACAAAGCTGAATACAGAGCCTCCTTTTGGAAAATGCACAAGAGTTTACTGCAGACCTCGAAAAAAATTGTTTGAGATCTGTGGTGAGCAAGTGCTTCAAAGTCAAAAAAATGAAAAAAGTGGTAAAATCTGATCTCTGATCCTTCTTAACCTATTTACCAGAACGTGCAGAAGTAGCATCTCCAGTGTCTGTCATCTTTCAGTCTGCCTAGTTGGCTTTCCCTCAGAGGGACAGGGAGGGAAAGGAGGTATAGGAAACAATGTAGTTGTTAGCATGCTGAAATGTGTCCAACAGTGGTCAGGAAAGGGGGGAGTGGAAAGAGGGTGAGAAAAAGTTGAGGACTCTTATTATTTATTAATTGCATCTCACCCTTTCCTTCTGAATTATAAGCTGACAGTAATGGATGAAAGTTGCAAACAGCAGTGCAAGGTGGTTATTACATGGTCACTGTTCAGGATTTGTGGTGCTCTCTTTGAACTATTACAAAGAAAGGATGCTGGCTTGTTTCATGATTCTTTAGTTTTCTGTGATCCAGGAAGCTCAGCAAACAGGTGTTTGAAGTCAATATCAAGGTCTGGTCTGCAAATACATTTTTGTCAGAACACCTTTAGAAAACACAGAGCTCAACTCTTTCATCTCATTTTGTTTTGAAACTTGCTACCAGGGTCTAGGATGCCAGATGCCAGGCAATATTATTCAGGGTTTGATTTTATTTGCCCTTAGATGTATCCAGAGGTGAAGGACAACAACCAGCCCTGCCTCCCCCCTGGTTCTTTCATCACTTGCTCCTCTGACAACACCATTCGTCTGTGGAACACTGAAAGCTCCAACATCCATGGCACAGCCCTGCACCGCAACATCCTCAGCAATGTAAGGTCCTAGGTTTGGATCCCCTTCTTGTCCTTGGGGTTGCTCTTCTTCATGCATAGGTATTCCCAGGTTAAGGCCCAAATTTCTTCGATCTCCAAGTCAACAGGTTTCTCTGTAAACTGAGCACAAATCTGGTCAAATTATGAATCTGAAGAAACATGAAAGGAGTACTGGATAGAAGGACAATTTGTCTGAAATGGTCCTGGGGACTATTGCTGTTTCCATAAACCCCAGGATTCATCAAGCTTAGTTTTTTCCATAGGGCCATATGCTTAGGAGAGCTGGTTCTCTTTTTCTGCACCTCTGTGATATGTAATCACTTTTAAGATTTGTTTGGACAAGGTGCATTAAATGAAGCAGAGGTTTGCGAGAATTGAATGAAAAACAGTTTACACTCACTTCGTCTATGTAAGAGGAAGGATAATCATACAGAACAGTGATTACATATGGACATTTGCTTCTCTTCTCCTCTGAGTTGGAAGATCTGTGGACACAGCAGCCCTAACCTCAGGAATCAGGTGGAAAAAATTCCTGCTTTTTCTGTCAGTTCTCGGAAGGCTGACTTAGATGATCCCTAGAAGTCTTTCAGATTGCTGCTGTGTGCCCTAATACGTTGTAATCACTAATCTCAGAGTTTATCAGTAGTGCAGGAGATGCTGTTAGTTTCTAGCTTGAAACTTCTGCAAAGGGTGATTGTGAGACACAGCTGTGAAACTTTTGTTTCACAATATGAAGGGGCTAAGTGCTTGCTCCTAGCTAAAAGGTTCTACCAATTACAGCATTATTGCCAATAAAATGTGTATGTTGGCCAGGAGCTCAATTTCTCAGGCAGATGCTTTGCTTTACTGTTTTGTAACTAGTAAATAATTCTGGGTGTATTGTGTCCCCAGGACTTGATGAAAATCATCTATGTGGATGACAACACTCAGGTACTTCTGGACACTGATTACAACTCAGCAGGAAGTGCAGACAAAGCTGATGCACAAGTGCTGGATACGAAGGTGGGGATACGCACTGTCTGTGTGAGTCCCAGCGGGGAGCACCTGGCCTCAGGGGACAGGATAGGCACTCTCAGGTAATCCCACAAAGCTTCTTATGCAGATTGCAGGCTGGTCAGGCATGAGAATCAAAACCAGCTCTTGCTAATTTTATTAAACATACTGAAATAAGCCATGTTGTGTCTTAGAATATATGAGTTGCAGTCTCTGAAGGAAATGCTGAAGGTGGAAGCCCATGACTCCGAGATCCTATGTCTGGAATACTCCAAACCTGACACAGGTAAATGCAATTGAGCTGCTTCTCCTTTGCCTGTGAATGTAATGTTGCGCAAGTCAGAATGTCCAACTGTGGGATGTTAGAATTCTCTGGGTGAGCTACTCCTGGATTTCAGAGCAGGCTTGTAGTGCTGGGCCAGTAGGGCCAGGCTTTGAAAAAGTCTTCTTTCTCTTACTTTTTATTGGAATATTGTATGTTGAGATTGAAACTTGTTCTGTTTAATATTATGGTGTGAAAATCAGGGGTGTTACATAGTGTCCATCTATGCAGTTATCTACAGTGTAATGTTTTGTCCCTAAGATGACTTGAGAAGCTGTTTTAAAAATTACTTTTAAAGTCATGATCTTGCACTGTTTTTAACTTTCTGACAGGTTTAAAACTCTTAGCCTCAGCAAGTCGGGATAGATTGATTCATGTCTTGGATGCTGGGAAGGACTATAGCCTGCAGCAAACCCTGGATGAACATTCTTCTTCCATCACTGCAGTGAAGTTTGCAGGTAGAGAATCATGGCCTCCCTCCAAAGCTGTATTTGAGCACTGCTGTTGTCCCCTTGTGGCTGTAAAGTAATTTTAGCTACTTAAATACTGGGCTAGGCCAATTTGAAACTGCAGCTGGGTTTTTTTTTTTGGGTTTTTTTTTGTCATCTTTTTTAGTTGCTGTCCTAACAGAAGGTGATACTTGCCTTGTTTTCTGGTTTTGCTTTCTTTTCCTCTCCTTCCTCCCCACTAAAAAAACCCTCCTGATTGAAGTCCTTAGCATTTCTTTGGAAAACTGTTTTCTGTAATGATTTATTCCCTTTAACTAATTTCAGAGGCCTACATGCTGCTCTTAGTTAGGAGAGCTGTGAGCAACCATTGTCCAAAAAAATTCTCACACACACCAAACAAAGTTTTGGGTAAATAAATTTGTCATTGCAAACCACTGCAAGGCTTTGCATTCCTGGTAATGGAGCATGTTTTATCCCCAGTACTCAGTTGCTACTGATAGTCAGACACCAGTAGGGAACAGCAAGAGTTGGCTGCTCTGTCAGGGGAAGCCAGTAGCCAGAGGTGACAGGAAGGCAGGCAAAGGTAGTGGCCTTTTCCACTGGCAGTGGGGAAGTACCACAGGACATGAACAGGAACAGATCAAGTCCAGTGGCAATAGCTAGGTACGGCCATTAGTCCAGATCACCTGACAAATCCATAGTGGTAACACTATGGATTCAAGCAATTCAAGGTCTTGATCAGTCTGGAGTGGTCAGGTTCAGCTACAGTTCAGTGCCTGCCAGGCAAGTCCATACCAGCAAGAAAAGATGGAGTTCAGGTCAGGAAGGTGAGTCCATGGGTTGGGTCAGGATTTGGATCAGTAGGGTATGTGTCCAGGGACAGGTGTGGCTGCAATGCTGCTGCAGTGTAGCTCAGCTGGGGCTCAAGGATGAGAACCTCAGCTTGAAAACCACTCCCGAGTGAAGGGACTCACTGAAGCTTCATACCAGGGGCTCCCCAAAGCAACTATGTGGCTTTTTCAAGTTTTTTTTTCTGGAGGAGTTCCAAGGCCAGCAAAAGTTTCTCTGACAGATCTGTCGTATCAGTGAGCTGGCCTTGAATGCAGCCAGCTGAGCTTCTGGGACATGAGGGAACTGGGCTCAAGGCCTGGCAGGTAAGGCCTTTGTGCTGGTCAGTGGGCCAAGTGCTGCTCTAAGTGTGTGCAGTTCAAGGGCCTGTGTGATGTTGGATGCATTGTCATTACTTGGAGTTTTATCAGGTCTTGCTTTGCTGAAGGAGTTGATTGGTTACAGAAGAGTCCTAAGGGGAAAAAGGGAAGCCTGTCCCTGCAGTAAGAAAGGGCAGCAAGAAACATGTGACTAACTCTAAGGTCTGAAAAGTGCCTATTGCCTGTTTTCAGCTCCTACTGAGTGTGAATGTGCCATGTAGCCACAGAGTGCTGTGGCACATAGAGAATCAGTATATGAGCATACTGGTGAGGGAGAAGACAGAATTACATCCTAATCTGTTCTGTAAAGCCTCTGTGTTAAGGCCTCCTGCACTCTGAGCATGAAAGACAAATGCTGTCCCTGAGAAGGGGTTTCTGTTTACTGCTCAGGAAGGGGTTAGTCTTAGCTAATCAGGACTGGAATAAATGAGCTGTGGTGTAAATTGAAACACCTCCTCCACCTTGTATATATGTTTATCTTTTGTCTCTTGCCTTTTTACTCCAGCCAATGATGGGAAAGTGCGAATGATAAGCTGTGGGGCAGACAAGAGCATCTATTTCCGCACTGCGCAGAAGGTAACCTTGTCACGGCTTTTTGTACGCTTCTAATTTATAATCTCTCCACAAAGGGATTACTTCAAAGAATTATATCAGAGTTTCTCTATGTGCTTGTTGCTATTTCAGCCTCAGTGCCTCCCACTGACTCAATAGAACAGATTACATTCAGAGAACTAGTCCTGTGAAGCATGTAGCTACTCCTGATTTGACCTCTCACAGCAAGATGTGAAATAGAGAACTGTTAGGATATCTGCTTTTCTTTCACTGCCAGAGCTATTGTGAGGACTGGTGAAAGAGTATGGGCTGGAGGGAAGAGTTCCTTGTGCCTCCAGCCCCATCTGCTCCTAGCAGCTCCCTGGGAAGGATTGTTTTGTGCTGGCTGTGTGAGAAGACTCATCTGTATTTACTTGTTTTTAATAATGGATTAACTACATGATTTTGACACAGTTTTTACCCATATGTTTAGACAGGAGAAGGGGTTCAGTTTACCCGAACACATCACATTGTTAGGAAGACCACTCTTTATGACATGGACGTGGACCCCAGCTGGAAATACGCAGCTATTGGATGCCAGGATCGTAACATCAGGTTAGTTTCCTTCTCATCATAAAAATATTTCTGCAGTCATAAACAAGGCAGTCCCAACTCCATCATGTATTCCCCTAAGTTCTTTGATACAGCATTTTCAGACAGACCTGAAGCACTGTGAGGTTGAACTCTGCCTTTCCCCTCACTGATAAAAAGCTGTGAGTATGTGCAATGCCCATGGGACTTTTGGCTTCTCACCGGGCTGCTCTGCAGAACACAGGCTTTCTTCTGGGAGAGCAAGTGTGCCTTCTTTGGCACATTCCTGAGCTATGGGGCAAGAACTTCTGCACTGTGATAATTTTTGGTTTTGAAGATACTTTGTGAAAAGCTGTGAGGTGCTGTGGAAGACCTAGGACTATGGGAACCTAAAACTGAACCAGATATGAATGTCTTTGGACAAGTGGAGTCCATTCTCTGCTCCCTTTTTATCCATTTCTCCAATCCGTCTGCTTGAAAGCAAAGGAATCTCTCTAGTTGTGTGTCTCTTCCTATTGTAGTTGTTGGAGATGTTAGAGAGTTTTTTCATAGCTAAGTATCACTACTGGATGTAATTTGGTTTGGCTTTTGTATTCTAACATAAAAAAAGTGTCTTGCTCTCCTAAGCTTTCCTCTAGCATGAAGGAGCCCAGGTATTTTTACAGCACTGAGGACTGATTGATTATTGGCTTGAGAATAAAGCCTCAATTTTAATTCAGATAATCTGCCTCTACACTACTTCTGAGGTTGTTTCTTGAGCCATTTAACTGATTTGTGGTAAAACTTCATGGAGATAATTTCTCCATTTCTTGTAGCTTGGCCTTATTTCCTGTATTTTATGTGGAATGAGGAACAGGGAGTGAAAAAGATCCTTGTGACAAGAGTCCCAGAGCAATACCTGGGCAAAATGAGCCATGTTATCTTATGTTATCCCCTCAGGGTTTTCAACATAAGCAGTGGGAAGCAGAAGAAGCTTTACAAGGGATCTCAAGGTGAAGATGGCACCCTTATCAAAGTAAGCTATTTTCCTCCCTTTTTCATTTTTTTTCAGCTTTTCTGAATGCAGCTCACGGCCAAGAAAATGAAATACAAATCAGAACACAGTAATTTGGGGGTTTTTTGCTTGCTCCATAATTTGTCCTTTACCCTGCTGCTGCTTCCTCCTACTTCCACTTTGTAGGGCTGGTAATGTATTTGGAAAACGTAAAACAGGAAAAGAGTCAATGAATGCTGAAGCTGATGTATGATTTTTCTCTCTGTCCTGTTTCTGAAGTGAGTCACAGGACCATGCTGTGAAAACAAGTAGAACTGCACCAATATCTGTCACGAGATTATTTAATCAATATAATCCTTTACTTTCTGCTCCAGAGATTCATTCTGGCTTTCTGGACTGTTTTTGTTTGGATTTTTAAAGTGGAAATGCCTGTTGATCAGTGTTTGTGAAGTGGATTTCAAAAGGCAAATACAAGCACAACTCTTTGAGTTGATAGAATTAAATAGCATCTGCCCTGAAAATCCTGGGTCTTGAAGTTCTGGACAAACCTGGTACAGCTCAGAGAGAGTCTGCTTAAGTTTTCCACCTGCTGAGTGCCTCCAGGCATTGGGGTAGGGTAGCACACCTGCTTCTGCCACTGTCCAGGGCCTACCCTGGTAAATCAGGTGTGCTCAAGATTGGCATTTGAGTGGAAGAACTGCATTCTTGTCTATAAACAGGGAAAAACAGTTGACACAATCAAAATATCTCTCAAGTTAAGTTGCCAAACAAGCTTCTTCATTGTATTTTTTTATTTCACTGATAATTTTCCTACTGCTGGACAGGTCAGCAGTATTATTATTAGGGACTAGAAGGAATGTCCTTTGAGGAGCAGCTGAGGACTTTGGGCTTGTCTAGTTTGGAGAAGAAGAGGCTGAAGGGTGACTGCATTGCTCTCTACAGATTCCTGAGGAGGGACACAGAGAGGGAGGTGCTGAGCTCTTTTCTCTGGGATCCAGTGATGGGATACATGGGAATGGTTCAAAGCTGCACTGGGGAGGTTTAACCTTTAGGAAGCATTTCTTTACTGAGAGTTTGGTCCAACGCTGGAACAGGCATCCTGGAGAAGTGGTCGATGTGCCAAGCCTGACAGCATCGAAGATGCATTTGCTCAATGCCCTTAATGACAAGCTTTTATTTGGTCAACTCTGAATTGGTCAGGCAGGAATAGGTGATAGTTGTAGTTCCCTTCTAGCTGAAATTATTGATGGGTATAAATAACAGGATAAAAAGGGAGGGGAAAACAATTTTGTTCAGTGTCAGCTCTTCTATTTTACAGAGAAAGGCAAGTTCTTTCACTTTGCCTGTTATAATTCCTACAAACTTTTTATAAGCCAGAGTAAAGAAAATGAAAAATTGATGCTACTCTTTAAATTGCTGATGGGGAACTATGAAATGTGCTGGGAGCTGGACTTTATTGGTTTTAATATCCTCTATGTTTTTTGTGGGTTTTTTAAAATGTGTATTTCAAGTGGGGAATCTCAATTACTTTAACTGTTGCTTTGCTCATTTTTAAGGTAATTATGTAACCAAGGGATTATGGTTGTCTCTGGAATTTAAACTTTCTTGGCATCTTATTCTGAGATCATAATACACTTTGCAGTTTAGAGTAGAGTAGAGTAGAACCCAAACAGTGACATTGGAAGCAAACATCAACAAAATAAACATAACAAACCAAAAGAATTACCATTATTTAAATACCATGTCTCCCTTGAAAAACACAGTTTTCACTCTCAGTTCCTTAAAATTCTATAAAGGACAAAGCAAGACATTTGGTGACAGTCACTATATTTGCTGTGTAGTGCTGCTTTAGACCTGGTGAGGCATTTGCAGGGGATTTTGTATTTGATCCAAGATAAAACAACAAATAGGTGCATATGACAAAACAAACAACGAACAAAATAGCTGAAAAATGGGAGTTGCAAATGCTGGAGATGTTTGAAGCATCATTATTGAAGACAGTTTCTTGGCATATTGAATTTTTTTGCTTTCTCTCCTGAAGACTTGAATCCTTTAATGCTTCACTTAACTCTGTCAGCTCTGATTTTCTTTTTCTATGTGTTTGTTTTGGGGTGGGGGGGTTTCTTGTTTTGTTTTGATCTTAACATAGAAGAAAGTAAGACCCCAGTAGTTATAAGAAAATAGGAGAGAGAGGTAGAAGTCTGTCCATTGGTGGCAATGCTTTCATAGCCATGAAGGTGTTTAATTTAAGTGCCTTCAGTCTCTGGTTAGGTTGGAGATAGTCTAGTCATATTGGGCATTTGTCCTGGGATGCTTGATAGGAATTCTATGGGAGCTAGTTGCATTTTATTCTGTCTTGGGTATTCGGGATTATTTTCATGCAGTTTGAAGGTACTTTCTCACCAGATCTTTGCATTCCTCTGGTCTCCCAAACCAGGTGCAAACAGATCCTTCTGGTCTTTATATTGCAACCAGTTGTTCTGACAAGAACCTCTCCATCTTTGATTTCTATTCGGGCGAGTGTGTTGCAACCATGTATGGACACTCAGGTAAGGCTTGCAAACTTCTGGAAATGTATTTTTTCTGCTGATGGCTATATAGTAGGGTCCAATGCTAGTCAAAGCTTTCTGAAGATTCCTCCCCACCCAAGTTTACCCAACTGGTATTTTTGAGTAGGTTGTAGTTGGATGAAGTTGCAATAGCTTATTTTATTGCAAGTTCAGTTTTTGCATTTTCCACACAAGCACACCCACACACACCCACACACACCCACACCTGTCAAGTCATGTATTTATTTACACAGTTTTTCTAATTGCCTGTAAGGTAGTCTGTGGTTTTTTCAGTGTATATTAAGTTTCATTATGATATACCCTCGGGTCCTACCATGCAGGAGCTATTCTATTATAGGCAAAAAGAGAATTCAGTCTTCATGTATATTGTGCCATGGGGTACCCTTTCAGTGTCAAGCCTAGATTCTTGGATAAATGGTTATGGTAATGGGGGCATATTGATCTGTGAAGTGTGAATTACTGAGTACAGAGGCTGTTTGGCTCCTGATCTCTTCTGTCCATTGGAATAATTCAGGGAAGATTGTTTTTCTTGTGCTTTATTTCACACAGAGATTGTAACTGGGATGAAATTCAGTAACGACTGCAAACATCTGATCTCTGTTTCTGGTGACAGGTAAGAGGTTTTGCTTGTTTGTGATATTGGCCCATGCCATCTCACACTGGATTTAACATGTCCTTAAGGAAGGTAGTTTTTTTTTTTTTAGGGATATTTTATGAATTCCAAATAAATTTCAGAGCTTTCTGAATCCTAAATGTGTACTGTTGGCAAAGCTCACAGAGCTTATGTCACTGTTCCATGGAATGAGACCCATGTGAAGTATTTCCCTTTTCTGAGTGTAAATACTATTCCCTCCTGGAAAGGAGACAGAGATGTGACCTGTTTTCTGACCAGCCTTCAGCTCTGTAATGTAAGGCACCTTGTGCTATTTTTGCAGTACTCCTGTTGGTGAGGTTTCACCAGGTGGAAGAGCCTGTTTAGCAGCAAAATGGACAGGCCTCTCCCCACTTTTTGGGGCTGTTTATATGGTCCTCTTCCTGCTGCCCTGAGTCAGCAGTGGTACAGCTGACCCCTCATTCAGCTGATTCAGGTCACTACATCAGTACTCCCCTGAGATGAGTTTTCTGCACATTTAGTGAGATAAATCAGTTCACTAAAAGCTTAAGTAATCACCAGGCTGAGCCCAAGGGAAAAAGGAGAATATATGCCTAGTATGATGATTGCATAGGTGAGTGGATCCACTATTTCTGGAATCAGTGAATGCTTAAATCAGCTGAACTGAATAAAATTTTTCCTCTGAGAAAGAAGGTTTTAGAGGGTGAGTTGTTATGGAACATACAATATAGCACCTTAAATCTCATCAGTTTGTTACTTCTGTCTTTCGGTAATAAAAAAAAAAATAGTTTTCCTCTTTCTTTACCTTTCATGTGTGTAAATAGATTAGGGAAAAAGTTGCACGAGAGTGAGTCGTTTTGCTGTGAACTTCTGAAAAATTCCAGAAACATGGCAGGTTTGAAATCCCCAGTGATCCTTGTGATTTAGTGCAACATTCCTTTGTTGACATTTCCATGAGGAAAAGGGTAATTTTCTTCATTAAGGGTATGCAGGAGGTGGAGTGAGGAAAGGATTCATGGAGAACTTTGCTGTAAGGAGATGAGAAAGCATCTTTTTCAAAGAACAGGGAAAATAGTCTGTTCACACACATCAGCATGTGCAAAGAATAAAACTGAGAATAGAAAGAAAAATAGAGATAAGAAAGGACACAAGGGCTGTGAGATTTATGTGGGAAAAGTAATGCAAGGTAAGAAAAAACAAAACAAAACCCCTCCCCAACCCCAGCAAAAGGGGGTGGTGGGCTCATGCTTCTGTAGTTTATGTTGAATGCTAATGTATTCACAGGCTCAGGTTGTTTGCTATTTACCTCTAGGTTTGATAACTGCAGGGGTGGGGTAAATGAACAAGCCAGGTTTGCTTTCAGAATTTTGTTTCCTCCATTTCAGTATTTTTTTCTGCAGCAGATTGTGGTTGCTGTTATTTGGAGAGAGCTCTCCTTGAAGGGAAACAGCTGGCTGCCCTGGGTTGCCATAGTTCCCAGACACAGTGCCTCACCCTTTTTGTTTGGATGAAAAGCTCCAGTGGGAGGATAATAGTGTGTTCACAGTCAATTGGAAGTGTCTGTATGTGATTTCAGTCTCTGGGAGTGATGCTCCTGTGCGTGGCACTGGAGGGGACAAGAAGGGAATTTTTAGTTTTACCTTAAAATCTCCGCAGACTGCAGAGAGAGGTTTATGGGGGTTTTTTTTTGTGTGATATGGAAATTAAAACCTTTTAAGCTGTTTCCTCATGAGAGAGAAAAAATGGAGAAGATTCAGGTATTCAGGATCCTGGCAGTTTTGACATTTGCCTCAGGTGAGGGAGACCAAATTTCCTGGTCATTGTTCAAAATGGCAAAGCAACTTAATGTTTACATGCTTTCAAGAAAGAGGGAAAAGTCAGTCATTGAAAAATCTTGTGTGTATTGGAGTGCCCATGGAGTGCCCATACTGGCGCTGATGGATCTTAAAGAACTGAATTAAATCCTCTTTGGATTCCAAAGTAGGGTGCAGGATTTTACGAGTGATAACCAAAGCACCATCTCTATTTCTACATAAGTGTAGGTATACCCAGCTAGACAGGAAAGATTGCTGAGATGAAAAGAATTAATTAGTAGTGAGGTAAAATTTCAAAGACAATACTGGTCATTTTACTTTCTAGTAGCTCAAGATGAGATACAGTGTTCTTTAATGTGATGAGGAATATATTTTTTTAAGCTGAATTTTGGAAGAAATTCATGAAATGAGACCACACTGTTGGTTTCCTTCTCTCAAATGCTTTTGAATCCATTGACCAAATTCAATCAAATTCCACAGAGTATTTCACAGAATGTTCTGAGTGGAAAGTGACCCACAAGGATCATCAAGTCCAACTGTTAAGTGAATGGCCCATATGGGGATTGAACCTTGATGTTATTAGCACTGTACTCCGACCAACTGAGCTAATGGCTGTGTAAATTCTGTGCAGGTGTCCTGTAGGGAGTCCCAAGTAAAATGTTAGGAGCACTCTGCAAAAAGTACTGCCACATAAGCTTAACTGTTATTACAGCACAGAGTCCGTGGGATGGGGGGCATTAGGAAGGCCTTGTCTTTGCGGGTAGTGGCAATCAGAGACTTCAGCTTAGCCACTGTTAGAGGATGCAAGGGACTTCTGTAGGCTCCACTTATCCTGCTGACCATGGAGGGACTTGTTATGGCATTTCCTTCAGCAGCTGGTCAGATACTCAAATAAAGGTATAGGATCAGAGATGAGTCTGTGTAAATATCTCTGCAGTTGCTCTTGCTCACAGGGAGTCTTTGACAGGGAGTCTTTAACCCTTTATGTTATGAAGCTTGTGATGAGATTGAGTTTCTGTGGAGCTGTGTCTGTGTGTGTCTCTCTGCCAGAGAGAGAAGGGCTCTTGTTTGTCTCTGCATTAGGAATTAGTATCAATAAACTGAACTTAGACTTGATCCCAGCATCACCTTTCCCTCTTTCAGCTGCATCTTCATCTGGCGTTTGAGCTCAGAGATGACTATCAACATGCGGCAGCGACTGTCTGACATGAAACAGAGAGGGAAGCAGACAGAGAAGTCTCCTCCTCACAAGGCAGCTGGACTCATGAGGTGAGCAGAGCAGACTGAGAGGAGGTGGCTGGCTTTGTAGGGTGGAATGTGAAAAGTGTAGCATTGGGGTTCAACTGTAAAGGTTTTTTCTGTCTTCACTGATTGTGTCTTCCAAAGTTCTTTAATTCCTCTGTTGAATTTTGCCATGGGGGGTGCCCCTGTTCTTTGGATATAGAAACCAGACAGACATAGTATACTTCAGTGATTGCAACGTGTGTTGCAATGAAATGCCTCTTGTGTCTTAATTTAGGTTAATGATGTGGTCAGAAACTTTAATAAGCAGTTCACCTAGGAATGCTGAGGATGGTACACAGAATCCCACAGGGAAGCTGTGATGCGTCATGAATAAAGTTCTCTAGATCTAAGCTGAATGCAATTTAAAGGCTGTTTTCTGTCATGTCAGTACTGAAGTACACCTGTGAACTGTACGAGTTTGCTATGTTGATCATAATTTTGAAAGAGTCCTTACAGTTTTCCTGTTTCTTTGTTAACTATTTTGAAAAAACTCAGCTAAAATAATTATCATATGAATAATTAATATAAAAATAATTTAAATGGGAAAAGCTCTTGCTAGCTAAACAACATTATTATTTTTTGCTTGGCAAACAACGTATCAAAAACAAATTACTACAGCCTACAAGCTGAATAGATCTAAATTTATCTTGTGACCTTTAAAAACTAATGCTTCTGTTTTTAAACAGAACAAGAGTGACAGGGTATTTTTGATTATTAGTGTAATGTGTTTGGTTTCTCTGTAGTTTGTAAGTAATTGAAACTAGTTGGACTGTGACCAAGCTGATAATGAGATCACACTGGGGGAAAAAAGGATAAACAGGTTTTTTTTGTTCCTATGTCCCAAATGACTGCAGATTGAGTTCTGGATGTAAAAATACCAAAACATTGGAAGATTTACCACACTGTTTGTTGAGTATCACGAGGACTTTCCCACTCCCTTTGGGAGCAAGCAATGTTGTAACAAGTCTGTCTGCATAGTTTTGTTTTGGAAAGTCTTGATCTGTTCATTCTTGAAATGAGTCTTGTCTAGTAAATGCTTTTGCTAATGATGCTGGGAAAACTCAGGAAGCCTTTTTTCCAGCTAAAGTTCTGGATCCATCAAGCAATGTGCTTTTTATAGCAGTCTCTCCATTATTCCAGCAGCTGCAGGCTTACCCTACCGGGGTTTAGCCTGTGATAGATAATCCCAGTCCTGTTCCACGTGAGGTGATACTTGTTTCCATCACAGACGCTCACTGAAGGGCGGTGCTAGTGCCACGCCAAGCCCAGAACTTTATTAAACTTGTTTGGTAGCCTCTTTGCAAGCCTGGAATCTACTTGTCAGCTTTGAAAGCTTGTTTTCAGTTTTGATCGACCGCTGTGCTCACTGGAGATCAGCAAAGGCGTAACTCCAGAGCATTTTGGATTGGGACTGACTATGGAAGAAGAGCTTATTGGACCAGCATTATTGAGGTGGGAGAAGGAAAACTAATGAACTTGGGTGAGATTTGTTTTCTAGGTGCCCTGTACCTGTACTGATTGTTTCCAAAGCTGGTCTGTGTAGGTTGCAGTTGAGAGTTGAGTTGTTGGTGTTGGTGTAAAATTGTTGTCTCGAAAGACAGTAGTATGAGAAAGCTCCCTGCCTGGTGTAAGTAATTTGTTCTACTAGATCTTCTTTAGAACAGTATTGCCAGCATTTTGTGGGGGAAGTGACACTTTCTGCTAGTTCCATGGTATTGAGGGTATTACAGGATGAGTAATCAAAATAATACTGGGATAACAAAATTCATCTGAGGAGGCAGTTAGAGATGAAGATTTCCAATTCAGGACAGTCCTGTCTATCCAGTTGCAACTGTCAGGGCAGGAGCTGACCACCCAGGTGTGTAACATCAGCAGTGTAAACACACGGAAGATGTCTTTTGGGTCTAAACAGTGTTTCACAAAGCCCAGTGTTCTGCCTGTGACTGTGGCAATGGAAGGTTCTATTTAGGAGACATGGTGTAAACCTTGCTATATGAACCTTTGTGGTCCATTTGCCTCGTGCTCAATTGTTATATCAGGGATGTTAGGAGGTACATCTCTGTCTGTTCCCTTTATTATCTGGTCATGGACCCACTGTCCACTGAGTTTGTATAAATTCTTCTTGAAATTCATAATATTGTCTGCCTCTGCAGTCTCCTTTAGTGACAAGTTTCCAGAGTTCAATGTTCTCTGTGGAAAGAAGAACTTTTTTTGTCTGTGTTAAAACACATTCCTATTAGTTTTGTTGAAAATCTCCTTCTGAATATTGTGAGCTTTGGTCATCTATTGTTCTGCTGCATCTATTGGTAGTACCCATGGTTTTGTAAACCTTTTTCATAACCTCTCTTCATCCAACCTGCTCTCTGAACTGAAGAGTCCCCCAGAAATTTCTAGAGATACTAGTTTCTCCTCTGAATGATTTCTCTGACTCACCTTTATTGGACATTGTGTTATCTTGGAAGTGCTCTGGTCTATGTGACCCACAGCTCTCCACAGTGTGCCTGAGAGCCTTTCAGTTCTGCCTCTGGTGGTAATTGCAGAGGTGTGCTTTTTTCTGAACATGAAGAGCTTTGATAGTTTGGGATAATAGAACTTGTACTCAGCTGATATTGCCGGTACATTTTGGTTTTAAGGCTTTTATATTTTCAGTGAAGGAATCACATAGAGACCATTTATTAGGGTTTTGATTTTGATCCAAGTATGGATTTATAGTTTAGAAAAGTTCAGATTTTTGGAAGGGAAGTTTTAAACTGATTTTACTGTGGAATATTTGCAGGGCTTATAGTCATGCTTTAGCTGAGCATTTATATTTTTATATTAATTTTAAAAAATCATTTTATCTGTGGCTTTCCTTGACCCTTTAGTATAAATAGCAGAGATAAAAATGTTACCCAGATTAAATTGTCTAAAAGTTTTATATATGTATGCTGAAGAAGTACTGTGTGCTGTCAGATATATTTGGAAAGAAGAGCTCCTTATCAGATTCTCAGTGAGTCTTGTCCAGTCCAGAAAAGTGTGTCATTTCCAGGACTCAGAATGGGGCAGCCTTTTGGTGCCATATCAGAAATCATACCTCAGTCTGTGATGAACGACTGCAATTGTAACACTAGGGAAACTCTGAAGTCAGTGGACTGTGATCCTTCTGTGGGGAAAAGCAGAATAACTTTCCTTTTAAAATGCTTTGACATTTGATGGGGAAGCAGGATGACATTATCTACCAGGGATACCTGCCACACAGGATGTTACAGTTTCATAAATACATCCCTAAAGTGAGGGTTTAAGTAGCACAAGATCAGAGTGGGAATGCTGACAACATACCTCTGCAAATGGATAGTTGCCATTCTTGTCTGCTTTGTTTTGTTTTGAGAAAACAAAACAGGGTTGGATTCAGGTCATACAAAAGAATACAGAGTACTTATTATCAGATGTCTTAATACTAGAACTCCATAATGACGCTTGGCACCTCTAAGTCTATACCATATCCTGAAGACTTTCTAATTTAAGGTCCTTCCCTGCCATTGAGCCTGTACTATCTAACCCTTCAAAAACTGGGAGCCGAAGACAACTGACTGCTGCCTCATATAGAACATGATCCAGCTTACAGTGAGCTGGGAGTTTGCCTCTTCCCCCAGGCAACTAGCAATAGAACAAGGGGAAATGACTTCAAGTTGTACCAAGTGAAGTTTGTGTTGGACATTAGAACAAAATTCTTCACTGAAAGAGTGGTTACGCATTGGAACAAAGTCCCAAGGGAAAATTGTAGAGTCACCACCCCTGGAAGTGTTAAAAATTTGAGTAGACATGACACTTCATTATATGGTTTAATGTGCATGGTGATATTCAGACAAATGTTGGACTTGATCATTTCCTACCTTAATGATTCAGTGATTCTGTGACACTAGAATGGGGTAGTTCCTCAGCAAGGAAGATGAACAAGTACAGTTAAAACACTTGCTCTGAGTCACATGTATCATGAGAATTGGACATGTCTGTACGTGCTATTCTGGAATAGCTACTCTGAAACATGCATTGTGGTATAAACATGGCATAACCTCAAACATACTGTGGTGTTTGGACTTTGTTGGGATTCCTCTGCTTAGACACAAGACCCTGACAGTGACAAGACGGGCACATGAGGAGACAGTGGAAAGATGAAGAGACTGACCAACTCAGATGTGAAAAGTAAATGAAGATAGCCAATATGAAACTGTTTCACTTGAGAACTCTGCAGGCTACAGTCAGTTTCACATTTCTTTTTGCCAGAACACTTCAAAGCTCATCTGAAATTGTTGGGTAGTTATTACACCTAATGAAATTGAAATTAATGTTCTGCCACTACACAGGAAGAAAAAAGATTAAAATACCTAACCTGCTACTTACCATGTTTCAATACTGCCTGCTGTCTGTCAGCTGCAGGAGAAGTTGGTCCCTCGCCAGACCACTCTCTATTTGGTGGATGAGCTATTTTTATTTAATGAATAATGCTTGGCACTTGACACCCACCAGTGATATCTTATAAATATCACTAATGATGAGTTTGACCCTCTAGCTCAAGGCCACAGATTGGGGGCTACTCAAATGTATTTGTTGGGAATTCTTCTTCAATTATTATCCAAAGGTTCATTTGTTTATTTGGTTCTGTGGACTGAATAAATGAGTGGAGAAAAGGGAAGACAAGAAGAAAGGGGAGGGTAAAGTTTGGTGTTGTTGTGTCCCCTTGATTGGTAGTCGGCAGTTCTGTGCTGGGAGTGCCTCTGAGGGCTGTGTGGTAAAACTTGTCCTGATTTACTTTAATCAATGATCTGCCCAAGCTATGTTTTACATGATCCTTGTGTTTGAAAGCTAAAAGAGTCATAAGAGCATGGTGCTCTTATGGTGTGTGGGCTGTGCCTTTAGGTTCTGCCTGGAGCAATCCTTGAAATGAACCTGTCTCTTATGGGATAATTTGCTGTAAACCAAATTATTTTCAAACAGAGACTATCTCTGAGATTTTTGATGTGTAAAACACTTGCAGAGGGGGAATGCTTAAGGGTGGGAAAAATATTTGCCTTTCAAAGATAATCTACCATCTTGACCATAGCAATTGGCAGAGTTTGAAGTGGAAGGCCCAGTTGCATTTCATTTGACTTTCTCAGACTTGTTTACTTCTGATTTCTGTCAACTTTCCACACATATGAGAGCATTACTGTGGCAGGGTTTGCCACATCTTTGTGCAGGGTTTAGCATGCCCTGTTTCTCAGTGGTGGGGTATGCTAGAGCAAAGGCTGTTTGAGAGAGTTGAGGCTGCTTCCCGAGTATGGGTGGAGATAAGGTGAAGAACTGTCTGATGTGAAGATTGAAATGGTGGGCAGTTCTTGCATAAACTATAATACTGCTTCCAATCCCTGCCTTCCAGGCATGAGTCCATCTCTGCCCTGTCCTCTGTGCCTGCACTCTCATCAGACAGTGACAAGGATGGTGAAGATGAAGGAAATGATGAAGATGAGTTACGAGGACTGCAGTCTTTCCATATTCAGTCTAATTGCAACACTGAGAGAGACTCAGGTATAAAGGGGAGAGGGGCATGAGCAGAGGTGGAAGAAAATGGCATGAATGTGAAGGGAGGAGAAGATGAGAGACAGTGGCTTAGGGATAACAAGGTGTGAGCAGGAGAAAGACCAAAACAGAATCAGATGGATTCTATACTACCCCATAGATTACGACCTATACGATAGATAGATTACGATTCTATACGACCCCATAGATGGATTCTATACAACCCCATACTACCTGTGGGTAGTATGGAGTTGCCCATTCCTGCATCTGAAGAAGGGTACATTTCAGAGTTCTCTGTCTAGAAATACAGTTGTTAAATTGGCAAGCTTCTTGCTAGTTCCAACCGGCTAAAAATTTTTAATTAGTTTCATGGGCTGGGGCCTACAAGCTATTAAGAGTCTGCAGAAGCCAAAAGAGATCAAGAGATCACCTCAAAAAAGAAGATTTTAGAGATGTCTGATAAAATTTACCATAGAGATTGCCATTATTAATTTGATGATTTTTTTATCACAGGTGTTACAGTGTATTGGAGCAGACTTTTTTCCCAAGCCTTTGAAAGGGCACTGCACTGTGGCAAGTGTTCTGCAGTGCTCTGCTGATTTAGTGAAAATATTACATAAAACTGTATCTCTCCATTGAAATTTTGATACAATGAGTTGGTAGTCTGTGGGAAAGCATGTGTTGACAGTGGTTCAAAAGGTTTAAGAATACTGCCTTTGAGGAAAGATGAAGTAAGGGGTTTTTCAAAAGCTGGACTGCTGGCCAGGATGTCAACTAGGTGCATTTCTCTTTACCTTTCCAGATCCAGACCTCACCCTCTCAAGAAGCCTTTCCCACTGGGAAATGAGGAGGGTGAGTTACTAAACCTTCAGACTGTATTTCTTGTTATAGGGAAACTGAAGAAGAAACTCCCACAGAGATTAAAAACTTAATTTGCAGGTATGGGAAAGGTGAAGCTGTGGTGGGAAACCATTTAGAAGCCTGTCTCTGAAGAATGGTTTGGAGATAGCAAAATAAAGCTTTGTTTAAGAGACTAGGGTGTTTAGGGTCTAGAGTTGCACTTGGGATTTTGACATCAGTGTTTTTCCATCAGATGTTATGCTTTTGTCTTTTCATTTTTGATCTGAATCTCATGTGGTGCTGAAGCTGTTCATATACTTACATCTGAGCAAGACGTTTAACTGTTCAATTGTGCAAGAAGCAGCAACAAAAGTGTAATTTTTACTTGATACTTTATGATTAAAGGTGCAATTTCAAGCTGTCTCTCAGACAGTTTGGAGGCTTTTATGGAGATGGACATAATTGTGTTTTTCTGTGGGTCTTGTGTTTTTTTCTCCTGTTTTTCTATCAGCAGAACTGAGTCCCTAAGTTTGTCTGTCTTTTAATTTCCTTCAGGCCAAAGAGATAGCAGCAATCCAGCGTTCAGAGGCACAAATGAGCAAGATGCCCCGGCAACGTAGTCGCTGGTCCCAGCCCACCAGCAACATAGAGATGACTGTGAAATCCATGCTTGACCTGCGTCAGCTGGAGTCCTTCTCTGTCTCGCGTTCTCCAAGTCGAGACTCGCTGTCTCAAAACAGCAATGGGGACGACAGAGAAGAGCACACTGACCTTCCTGTGCACATCAACAAAGTAAGGGCAGTATTACTCTGGGGAGGTGAAGCAACTCTGAGTGCATCTGTCCTGCATCTGTTTGTTATTACCTACCTTTATTACTATCTGATGCCATTCTTTTTATTGTTAGAGGTGTTCTAAATGATTTCTGAGGAAGTTTATTAGTTAACTCTTTTGCAATGTGTGATTCTGCCATCTTATAGCAGAGACCATATAGGATCAAGGTTTCTTTCCAATGACAGGAACACCTCATGTTTTCTTTTAGCTCTTTGATTATTTATATCAAAAACAAGGTGAGAAGTTGATCTTTGAATTAGAGGTGTGTAAAAACCTGGTTATCTGATAGCTCACTCTGTTGGGATGCAGTTTCTTGAGTCCAGTGGCCACTGAAATGTGACTCATATGATCCCCTTAGTTGTGGGCTGTGCTAGATAAGTAAAATCTCTTTAATCTCTGTAGTGATGGGCCACAGCAAGTAATGTGTGCTCATCCTCAAAAAGCTTGTGCCTGTTTTCCAGTAGCAGTCTGTCCCAGTGCCTAGCTTCATTAGAGACTTTCTTTCCCCTATACCTATGTGACTGAGAAGACGATTGAGATTGTTGTGTGCAGTAAATCAGCTTTTCAGCTGTGACCCAGTTTTGTGAATTGTCTGATCAGTCCATAGAAGATAATGGAAGAGCCTGCTGCCACATGGCTTGCACTCCTGATGTGTGGTCAGAGAGTACCAAAGGATTTTAGGAACTCCAAACAAGAAACAGAACAGGAAAATACAGCAGTAATCTGACAAATTTAGTAAATAAGGAACAGAAAAGACATAGGATTGCTGTGTTTTCTGATCTTAGATTGCTGATCATATTCTGTACTGTAATGCATACTTTCTAACCCTGTACAGCACTTGCTGATGTAAGATAAAATACTGGTTATATCTGGTTTTCTCTCTTTTTAATTAAACCAGGTTGGCAGCTCAATACCTCCCCAAGATAATGGGTCTTGTGTGCGACCCCAAGTGATTCGGCTTGTGTCTTGTGAAGAGGGGATTTTCTCTCAGGAACTGGAACCTTCTGAGAGTGAGGAATGTGTAATCTACCCCGAGCAAGATGAAATCCATCCCACAGACTCTAGCAGGTTAAAAATAAGCTCTCTGCTGTGCATGGCTTAGATGTTTCTGTTCTGGCTTTCTTGCAGCTTGTGTGGTAACTTTGATGAGTTGACTTACTGCCTGGTAGATGCCAGGCATGTTTAGTTGAGAGTTTTGTCAGATGGATACTAGAGGAATATGAAACTAAGAAGGCACCATTAAAATAATTTTCCTCTGAGGAAAAACATTAGCAGTTTCCTCCAAGTTTTTTTTTGTTGTTTTTTTAGGTTTATTTTGGTTTTTTTTTAATAAACAACATGGGAGCAGCCTTTTTGCTTTCTCCCTTATCTGGGTTGAAAATAGCAAGGGAAAACTTGGAAGCTGGAAAACTCACTGACAGTGACATATGTGGCATTGAAATGCTTACCCAGGAGAAATGACAGGACACTTATTTATGAAAATTGGGGAAGAATTTAGCAAATGTAGTGTGTGATTACTCTTTTATGGGAAATAGAATGACTTGCATGATACAGATGGAATTGAAAAGGACACTGGAGACAGTGGAGACCTTTTTTATTCCTCTGCTGTTTCTTCTGTTTTAATTTTACATAATTTAATTTTTCTGTGCTCCATTTTATTTTCCTTCCCTGAATTGTATTCTTCCCTTCCCCTCTTAACCTGATGCTAGTAGCTGTTTAATTTCCTTTGTCTTCTTCCTGTTATGTTACAGAGAGGGGAGCTGATAGCTTTAGACAGACTTTTATGCAAGAGGGCATGCAAAAATTTTGCAGTTGAAGCTGCTAGGTTTCTACTAGTTTGTCTTTATTTTTCACTTTTAATTTTATGATGATAACATTTGGACAGACTAGACCCATGTGCTGCTCCACCATGTAACAGAGGGAGGCCCTCTGGCCATGGGGACAGACTGGACACATGGCAATGTTTGCAGAGTTTGGGAGCTGTCAGGGGTAGTTGCCATTCTGTCAACTGACTTCTGCATCCTGCCTTGCATTGGAGTACATTTGAAACCAAAGTATTTCAAAAAGTGGAAAACCGAAGTCCTTAGGCATCAGGCAAAAAGAACAATGCTGGTGACATTTGACAAAATAAGATCCATGAAATCACAACAGAAATCAGGAACCCTGTCATACAAGATTGTATTTTTGTATGAAGTTCTTCACTAAATTACTTTTCTCAAAGCCAGAATCTTGTATATTTTGCATCACAGCATTTGCCCAAAGAAGCAGGCCATGAACATGGGAAAAAAAGTGTATTAGAGCTTAAATCTATGGAAAACTAGAGTTTCTCTCCTGCAGGTATAGGAATGGTTTTAGTCCCTTTTTCATCATGTAAACTTCTACATTTGTTCCTCACCTGTGCTGGAAATCAAGCCAGAGCAGTATGGTGCTGGTGCCTGGTAATCATGGGAACTGACAACGCCCAGAAAATCAGACAGTCCCCTTGGGACTTCACTGTCCAAGCTCAATGAAATGCAAAAAATATACTGTATTATGATGAGAGAAATCAACTTCTTTTTCTCTTTAAAGCCTTACATTTGTAATAAAAGGTGTTAGTAACACAGGTAAGGCCTTATTAAAGTTGAAATGTACTTATTTACATATAAAAAAATATCTCTTCTAGTGCTGTATCTTCCTGTCTCTCTTTTAGTGAGTTCCAGGTAAAAGCATTGCCCCATGGGAAGCTCTGTAGAGGTTATCACAGTAATGGATGCCCAGACAAACATAGTCCAGACAGTGCCTGCTCTGTAGATTACAGCAGCAGTCGTCTGTCCAGCCCAGACCATCCAAATGAAGGTAAGATGCAAAGACATTATAAATGCATTTATATGTGAGCTCTTCATGAACTGAACTGAGGTCACAATCCTGTTAGTCATACTGGTACTGCTGTACTGATTCAGGAGCATTTGAACAGACCCTTCAGTGAAGCCTCTGTAGAAGCAGGAGTTGGTGCACTTTCTTTGTGCTTCCTTGGCTTTCTCTTACCTTGCTGGTTAAGGAGGCAGGTTTAGTACTGATTATCCCATAGGCTAAGCTGTTTGTGGGATATGGTAGATTAGACAATTATTGCACATAATGCTGACGGACTTGAACATTCTAGGTTCAATTTAGCATCTTTGTTGATTTTTTTTTTAACTTAGCAAATGTTACTTTGATATATTGTTACAGCACTTGGGGTTTTTTTGCCTTTTCCCAGATTCTGAAGGCACTGAGCCTCTAAGTGTAGATGGTGTCTCAGACCTGGAGGGAGAAGGAGAGGAGGACATGGGTACTACCATGCCAGAGGGAGAAATTCCTCAGATACCTGATCAGGAAAAGTTCCTTAAGGAGCATTTTGGGACCCTGAGCAACACTGATGGAAAAGGTACATCTCTATGTTCAGAGGGAAGACTTTGTAAGGTCACTTTTGGTTTTTCCCCTGTGTAAACCAAACCAGGCTACAAGTTCTGTTAGCCTTTCATGGATGTGTGTATACAGGGAGGGGGGCAAAAATGGAAAGCAGTGTAAAGAGGCCTAAAGAAGAGCCACGTCTGTTAACTTCATCAGTCTGTGTGTAAGTTTGTGTGCATGAAACTGGGGTGTGTGTCAGTTTGGTTAAGCACTGTCCCTGGAATCCTGAAGAGCTGTTCTCGTGTTCCCGGACTGGTTTTTCCTGTTGTAAAAGAAGGTATTGACTGCGCGTTCACCCCGCCGTAGGTGACATGCAGTGGCCTCTAGTGGTGCTTCGAGACATAGCCAATGTCACAAAAGAAAAGGCTGAAATGCTGGGTGGAGGGAGAGAATAAGAGGAGACATCAGAGTGCAAAAGGAGCTGGTTTGTCTTTATTGGCCAACTCCAGAACAAAGCATACCTTTATAGAATTGGTAATGCTTGCAGGCAGCAATATGTATGTGAGTTGTTTGAATTCTTTTTTTCCTTTTATTTTTTATCCTCTGGGATTGGTTTGTTTTCTGCTTGATGCCAGTGCCTCACAGTCCTACAGGCAGGATAGGACACAAAGGGAAGCAAAAAAGGAGGAGGCGTACCCTTAGGGAGAGTAGCAGCTTAAGGCAGAGTAATCTAAGTAGAACAGTAAAGGCAAAGGAAATATAATTATTTCATTCTCTGTGGCTTTAGCTTTAAAAAATCCCTTTGGATATGAGGGAATACTTGATAGTCTCTGTGATAAGAAAACATATGTGTCAGAATGTTCTGCAAATAAACTGCTCTTTTTTCTTTCTCCTTTAACCAAAATTTTTAGGTGGCTCATGTAGGAATCTGGAAAGAACTGAAAACCTCAGCATTTCCTCTCGCTTTCTTTCCCAGTCCCCAGCTCTCAGGTATGGCTCTGCTTGTTTTAAGTATTTCTGTCTGTCTATTTATACTAATTTGAGTATGTCTAATGCTGGGTCCTGTGTGAAAATAGTGGAGCAAACTTCTGGCTTTGGTGTGCCTAGGCACAGCAAAGTGTTAGCATAGTACCTGCCAGGCTGTTTGCAGACTCTTGTAATTTGGACAGGCTATCCTGGGTCATTCTGTTTCTTCCTAATGTAACATTATTGTTTTGTTCTTTTTTCTCTTTCAACAATGTGCTTAATTGTTTCATTATTAATGCCTTGGTTGATTAAGTTGGAGGAATCACTAATAATCTAATTTACTCTTCACTGTTTATGCTCTGTTTATTCTTTTGCATTTCATTCAGCTTGGACAATGAAAGTAGATTTGTCAACTTTTCCTTTGTTTTACAGTCCTTTCTTACTCAGCTTTGTTTCTTGGTCCCATGCCTTCACAGGGTGTTTTGGTGTCTCATCCAAAGCCCCACAGGAATATTATTCTTTCAAAGACCCCTCAACCCTAAAGCACCCCAAAAGGCCTCTGCAAGCTGTTTTCCTTATTATTAAAAAAAACCCCAACAAAACAAATAAAAAAAACCAAACAAAAAATGAGGTCAATGCTTTTGTTGATTTGGGTTCATAAATGTTTAAAATAAACAAATATTCCTGTATTCCTCTAAAATGACAATTTAAAATCTCAGCTCAAATGAATTTCATTGTGTAGGACTAAGCAGATTTGAGTACATTTTCTAAGGCTCACCAGCTGTGTCTAGATTCTGTATGTTAGGGAAATTTGTTTGTTATTGCTGTATTCAGCTGCTGTTGCTGCTGTCTTAAGGAGCGCCTCTTGGTCTGTCTCATGTTGGGACTATGTTTGGGAAGAAAGCCAGTGGTTAGTTATTGTGTAAGCTTCTGGAGAGCTGCAGTGATGAGTAAAAGAAGTCACTGGTGCTCTAGAGATGTAACAAGGGACGTAGTTTTTGATGATGAAAACCTCTGGGCTTTTAATCTGTTCAGCTGTTGAAACATGCCAGATTGAAAGTTGCCTCCTTTCTGAAGTAGCTCACTGTATTTGTCTGAAGTGGAGAGGAAGAGGAAGTTAGGCTTTCCTCTTAAAGATACTGATCAGCTTTCCTAGTCATTATGCTTTCATAATGTTAGGAAAGCATATTTACTTCCTCTTAGGGTTATCTTAGAATTGAAAATATTTAAATTTTAGTAAGGTGAGCTGAGAGAAAAGACTTGACCTGACTTTGCCCAGTCTTTCCTATGCCTGGAATTTTTCCGTCTTTTGTCTTCACTTTTTACAGTGTTCTCCCTGGAAACAGCAACCCAATGCTATCTGTGATTGTGCAGCCTATAGTCAGATACCTGAAGACCAGAGTTGCACGGTTGAGTAGAATGAAGTGGTAACAGCTTAGGGCATTTTTGACTCAAAAAAATACAGTCAGGGAGGGGCGTTTTATCTCAGAGAGACTTAATGCATGTTCCTGTCTATCCAGGGCAACATACTTACTTGTTTTAACTGGGATTTCTTTATTGTGTTCTTTAGACGACTGTCACTCTCTTCATCAAATCTAACACTGGATTCAAAGCCCATCGAGCCACCAACCCAGACCAGTCAGTTTACACCAGACCTGTTGAAAAATGACAGCAGCCATCCTGGTGATGCATTGGAGAGCAGTCAGCTCCTGGAGAGTGTAAATTCAAATCGAGCTATTTATGCACAGAAAAAACGCAGATCAGCTTTGGAGGCCAGCAGAGTTGGTATGGCTCCTGGACGGGTTATTGCCTCCTTTCCAGAAGGCCCTATGAATGCAGTCATGAGAAAGGCACAGTCAGTGCATGACCTCGTGCATGAGGGTAAGGACACAGGTTGGAATGATGGGATGAACCCAAAAATGAAATGGGGACATTTGAGTGAAGATTTGAATTAAGCTTGTCTTTCTGCATTCTGAGCTACAAGCTTTACATGTCTTCTAACTCCTAGCCTGTCAAGGGAAAATACTTTTAATATATTAATTAAAAATATTATTTAATAGTTTTAATTTGTAATGTAGATGCTGGTCTCCTAATTATCAGTCTCTGATATTTGTTTGGCAGCTGTGGGAGGAGCGCTGCCAAGGGTGAAATGAAGTATTTGCAAAGAAATTCTCTCTTGCTGTGGGTGGTTGCTCCAAGCTAAGACTGAAGCTCCCCAGGGTGAAGAGGAGAGAAAGAGGGAAGGAGGAGACAATAACAGTGTGCATCAATGCCCTCTGTGTGAAATAACTATTTTTGAAACAATCAATTCACTAACGATTAATGTTTGTTTAAAAAACAAAAAACCAAAAAAACTCCCACCTGATCATTACAATGGTATATATAAGTTTTGGCCTGCTTCCTCTGGCCTCTCTCTTAAGAGTCACAGTGGTCCGAGGTCTTGAGACCATACACTTTAGGAACAAATCTCTTTCATGAGGAAAGCAGCAATGTGTGAGCAGGATGAGGGATGGGAAAAATAGAAAGTTGTTGAGGTTTGGTGATATTAACCTGAACGAGTCGTTTTGTTTATACACATCTTGCAGGGGCTGAGCTGGGCCATGTTAAATTCCAATTTAGGAATTCACTGCAGGCTCTTGTCTATTTTTGGTATGTTTGTCTGTTTAATTTTCACAGATAAGGGTCCTGGAGTGATATCCTCTGCCAAGCAGCGTCCTCAGACTCTTTTGGTGGTTGAGAAGGATCCCAGACCTAACAATTGCAGGGTGTTATCAGCCAGTATGTTGAAGATGGATGGATCTGGTGCTCTGCTGGCCAAAGATGTCAGGGCTGCAAAACCAAAGTCCTACATGAACCCCACAACCAGCTTCCGGGCTAAGATGTCAAGGAGCATATCTGTAGGGGAAAATCTGTACCTTGGTTGCTCCACTGAAATTTTGACTGATGGGAGGACTAGTCCTCCAGTGACAGAGAAGACACAATTTAGTTCCACACCAGATGCTGAGAAGGTTAAGCTACCAGTGAAAGAAAATGTTCAAGTGAAACCTGCACTCCAGCCAGTTGTAAACTGCTCATCTCCCAAGTCCTTCCACAGCAAGTTGGCATCATCAAACCGAGCACATCTGATTCTTGACATTCCCAAGCCATTGCCTGATAGACCCACACTGGCCTCCTTCTCACCCACTACCAAAACAAAAACCCTGCTTGAGCCACAATCTCCACAGCCACCTGCTGGGGCCTCTAAAAAGAAACCCTCTTTTCCTGAGGTCCGAGCCTCCAAGAGAGAGAATCAAACTGCTGGGTCTCTGGTTCCTGGTAAAGAGATGCCAACAGGGCTTGCTAAGGAGAGCCCAGTGGATTATCCAGTCTCAAGGACAGATTGCCAGGATGAGCCAGGGGTCACTAGTCTAAAACTGAGGGAGGTGTCAGAGGGCCAGCACCTCAGGTCTCCTGAGAGCACACTGCCCAGGGGCAGGGAGCGGATCACCGGCATTGCCTGTGTGCTAGACAACCAACCTGGACTTTGCCCACTAGACCCCATCAGGCCGAGGTCTCCTACATCTCTAACTGCCTCGGCACAGGTCTCAGGTGTGCATGGATACCCATCTCTTATCTTCCCCCTTCTGTCTCCTGTCTTTGTGAACCGCCTCACGATCCCATCACATTTCTTTACGTCCAGCTTCTGGCCTGTCTCGTCCTGTCTGCACCTGTCTCGTTCCATAAACCATCCCCTCAATGGTGAGACACTTCTTCAATCTAACATCTTTTTCTCAGTCTTTAGTTTCCATTTCCTCTGGGTCTTATGTCTGGCAGTCCTTCATAGCTGAATGTTTTGTAGACCTCAGCACTGCTGTGTTTTTAGTGATTTAGCTGTACAATTTCCTCTAGGGGCTCAAACCCTTTTGTGGTTAATGCTAAAAGCTCACATGCTGGGAATCCCCCTGTGTGTAGGTCACATCTTCTGACCTCGTCTCAGAGGAGGTTTGGCCAGCAAATGAAGGTGCAGGCCAACATGTGCTAACCAAACCAAGCAAGCCCAGATAATACTGACAGTGAAGTTATGCCAGGCAGATCGGGATTTCCTTTGTTAATGTGCAAGTGTGCAGGGTCCAGAAGGGTTTGCATACAATGTTTTTCTCATGAGAAAATGCTTGATGGAGGTGAGCTCCTTGCTGTAGCTACTTGTGAGAGCAAGCAGGTCTTTGCTGCTATCACTCTGCTTTGAGGACATGTCTGCAAACTGAATATGCAGTGCATGTGCAGGGTTTAATGTAAAAAATGTGAAAAATTTTTGAATTATCTCTAGTGTGGAGAAAAAGGTACAAGATGAAAAACTTTCACCTGCTGAAAACAGCTCAGAGATCTGTTACAGGCCTCAGGTTAAGGTACTTCAATTAAGTGAAAATTAGCAGATAAGTTCAAATTGATGCAAAAATCCTTCCCTCCAAGGCAGGAAAACCTCTAGTGTCAGAGAAGACACTGTTTAGTCCCACATCATCTGCGGATGTTTTTCTTTTGTGTCACAATATGAAAGAAAATACACCTTTCTGAGTTGTGCATTAGAAAGCTGGGTATTAACCACTGCACTGATACCTTGTAGCTTCAGGGGCTATACAGTGCATAGTTTTTTGTCCCTTTTGTTATGTTGTTCTTACTCATATCTGAGAAGGGATAGCTCTGTAATCTTGTGATCAATTACCTTCTGTGGTGCCAGGCTGTTGCACCATTCATCAAAATGGTTAAGCACAATATTTCTGCACTGAAGCATTGCAAAAGGATAATCTGATTTTGATGCAATGTTATTTTTCTTTTTGCATTTCTAAAGAGATCAAACACCCTAGGGTTGAAGCACTGTTACGTAAGACAGGAAATGTGATGTTTTGTCTAAGGGACCTGTTGTTATACTGTAGCTGCTCTGAAGACCAGTGAGTGCATCTGAACCTTTCAGACCCTCCTCCTACTGGGGTGAGGTTTCTTCCAGCACCAGATGCAGCCTGAAGATGTGGAATCACATTCTACAGCAGAATTGTAGTTGTCTGTACTTTTTAGGCTGAGTTTTCTCATCTAGATTTGGGAATCAGGCTACATATAAAATGGGTTTTGATCAGTTTGCAGAATTAACATAGGTAGCTTAGAGAAAGAGCAAGGTTTTTTTCAGTATTGATTTTTGGTTTTTATAATAGCTCCTAAGACATAGCACTCCCTGACAGAATATTTAGCAGCATCCTTTAGTGAGTTAGAATGATACAGCACTGTGGATCCCCAATTTTTTTTTTCCTCAGTAGGCAGCTGTCAGCCTTAAGCTTCCTGCAGACCATATTTCCCAAATTTTTAGTGGTAGGTGCTGGAAAATCTGTTTAGATCAAGTTGGCTGTCGTTGTGAACAACTTACTGTGGCTTCTGGGAATCACAGTGTGGCAGTTTAGATTAAAACTGTAGGGTCGATAGAGACCTGTTCTGCTTCTGACTTGTGCTGTTACTTTGGGTTTCTACTTAATTTCTCTGTCCTTCCATTTCCTGCTTGAATAATGGCTACAAATAAAGAGACTTAATTGTTCTTGTTTTAAAGCGTTTTGACATCTACAGTTAAAATGCTGTAGATGTGCTTAATATTGTTGCTGTGTTTAATATTCTCTGCTAGTTTCCGAAGAGCTCTGCTCTGCACATCTGAGGGGCAGAAAATGCCTGTTACTTAAGCGTTTATATTAGGTTTTGTGGCCTTTCTCCTGACTGGCACCTCCCAGAGCTGGAGACCAGCATAAAAAGAATGATCAGAGGAGAAGTCCAGAAACAATCATGAGAAGAAACAGCTGTGTTTCAAAGACAAAGAGAGAAGGAGGGGGGCAGAATGGAAGGATCTTGGATCGCACTGAAGCCCACTGTGCTCAGACTCCACGGGTGATTTGGGATCAAAGAATGCAAATAGCAGGACTCGTCCATGCCCCTTTGTTCTTGTAGATGTTTTTGTTTATGTACAAATAGATGTTTTTCTAGCTGTATTTGTTTATGCGTCATCTAGATGTATTCTTAAAATTATCTCAAGTCCTCTCCAATCTGTTCAAAGATGGTGTTCTTAGAATTGCAGAAATTACAGTGCTAATGTGACACAGTTTTGGGTTTGAGTAACTAAAGGAAGTTGAGTGGCCTTTGTCCAGGCATTTGCAAATTGGAGATTGTGTGTGTGTGTCTGTGTCTTTGTTCATGGTTTGTGTCTAACTCATGAAAGTGTTTACTGTACTAAAAGATTGCAGGACTTCAACTCATGTTTTGGAGATAATACCTGGTGGGGACAGACAGATGATGCTGTCCCTCAGTTGCTTGCTTTTATTTTTCAGTTTTAAATTATGGCGTACCAGCAGTGTATGTCATGGGGTGCTCAGAAATGCAATTCTGTTGTGATAGAGTTTGCTTGTCACCACTCTTCTGGACCTCTGTCCTCACTAGAAAACACTGCAATAATTCAGTATAATCCATCATCCTCTGTACTTTAGTTGTACACTGTGCAGAAGGATGCATGGGGAGAGCTTGTAGATTTCTGACTAGGTGGAAGCTAAATTAGAGGCTCCTTGGCCTAAATTACAGGCTTCAGTCCCTCTTGCCACTGGGAGCCCTCATACAAACATGGCTTTAATTGTAATTGAAAATCACATGGGTAATCTATGACTACCCATGACTGCAATAAAAATGTGCAATCTGAGGAAAAACATTGCTGCCTCTGGAGAGTCTAAAGACTGGACAAATAGGGGTGTTTGAAGCAAGCAGCATGTCTAGTTAGTATGAAGGAAAGCTCATGCAGAATGTGCTTATTTAGTGATTTGCCCAAACCAGCCCTAGAAATTGAATGAGAAGTTGTGTGCACATGGTCTTTTGGATATGCATTGAAAAACCTATTTATTTATGGAACTGTGAAGTTGCAGATAGTGGAGCCTGTGCCTTAACTTGTGCTTTTATGTTTTCCTCCCATTCAGAATCGGGCATCAGCATAGAGCAGTGTGAGCACGTGGTATCCGAACTCCAGGACAGCATGCGCAGAGCCCTTCACCTTTACCGCAGGGTGAGTGACCTCACACGGGCCTTTGCTCCAGTTGCTGGGCTTTGCAGCCCATGGACATCACACAGAATGGAAGTGCTTGCTGCCTCAAGGGCTTCTCTTGACTGTGTGCTAAGTGACACAAGCTGCCTTGCTGTCTGCTTGACTGCACCTTCAATTTGAACCAGGGATGCAGGAGCTTCTGATTTCCAGCTTTTGGCTTTTTCAGTGGTTTGCGATGGTACTCTGAGCAAATCAATTAAGTTTTCAGTCTGTTTAGCCTATCTGTAAACTGAAGATAACAGTATGCTCTTTTTCAAAGGGGTATTAGGGAATTAATTAATGGTTATACAGTGTTTCAGGGATATGAAATATTATAGCAGCTTTGAGTTTCATTATCCCCATCTGTTCTTTGTCTTTGATGCCTGGGAAAAGGATTAGCAAATATCAGATACCATGGGAATCCAGCTGTGAGAGGAACATGCAGCCATTTGCCTGTCCCTCACACCACCAGACCAGAGTCACATGCAGAGCAATATAACAGCTTTGTTTCTTTGCTTAGCACTGATCTGTCAAGTCTCTTGTAAAGAATGTGAGACTTCGATTGTGAGCATCTGCCATGTGGTCCTCTGCAGCTCTGGCCCAGCACTTGCATTAGCTGTGTGACCTTGCTGTATTCTTCGGACCAGCTGCATTTGGCAGACAGGAGGGACAGGAGACTGTGGCCCTGTGCTGCAGCTGGGAAACACAGTACCTCCCTAAGCCCACTATAAGGGGAACACTACCCAAAAATTCTTCCCAAGCAAAGATGCTTCCCATTTCTGTCCTATTGCAGCAATGCTTCTGGATTCTGTGTTACTGGGAGTATTGGATGCATGTCCTGCTGTATGTCTAAATAGGCAGTCTCAAATGTTGAAGAAAAGTACATTTGACTGGTCTGCAAATCTTTACGCCTTCACTTCCTAAAGAGCTAAAATTGCTTACTTGGTGCTCTACTTAAACTGCAATGCATTCCTTTTTTTCCCCCCCCCCTCTTTGTTTCTAGGTATTAAATGATATGGAATCTTCTACTGACAAAGATAAAATAGCAGGCCTCCTGACAGAAACATTCTCCTCAATGAAAAAAGAATTGGACTCCCTGAAAGATGCAGAAGAGCTTCCAAAAGATAAGGAGGTGCTGGTGAAGCCACAAGATAACACTAGCCCACTGAATGAGGGATGTGGTGCCAATCTACCGAGTCCCAAGAGCTTGGGAGATGAGCAGACACTAGCTTTGTTGGAACAGTACTCAGAGCTGTTGCTGCAAGCTGTGGAGCGACGCATGGACAAAAAACACTAAGGGGTGGCTTTCAGGTGTTTGTGAACACACAGACATAATCGCAAGAAGAGGACCACAGAGAAAGCTTCAGACCAATGCTACCATCACCTGGTCTAGGGCTGGTGGGGATACCTTTATAAATTGATTTCCTCAGGCTCCAACAACAGACTTGTTCCAATTCTTAGCAATGTGCTGGGCACAATTTTAATACTTGTTTCCCAATGGTCTTCAACTTCCTGTCTCTAAACAAAGTCTTGAAAGAGGAGTTTGGAGAAATTGCCTTGAAATTTCTTCATAGCCAGGAGGTCAGGATGTTTGACACCTAAAAATACAAAGAAAATCCAGTTTATCCAAAAAATTCTGAACTGCTGACTAAAAGCAAAGGAGTCCAAGTGAAGCTAATCCCTTCCTCTCCACGGCTTCATGAGAATCAAGAATCGGACTTTTTATGGGTTTATTTATTAATTTATTTCTCTTGACTGTTGCTCTATGCCACATTTGTGGCTGTTATCTTTGTCCTTTAAAAAAACTGTCAATCCCTTTGCCATATCCCAGCGAGAAACAATCTCTGTATTATAAACCCCCAAGAGGGAGACAGGCTGGAGTGTCTGTGCAATTAATGAACTGTTCTCTGCTTAGATCTCATCTTGCTGTTCTTGCTTTCCCTGCCTTAGTTTTGTTCCCTGCAGTAATCCTGCTGTTGTTATGACGACCCTGTCTGCTTTCCTCTTGTGTCAGGACAGTCCCCACACTGTATTTTATCTGCATTCGCCTCCAGGGAAAGGCTCTGTATCCCTTGGGCCATGCTTTGGAGCTTACTTTATGAATTCATTAGTGGTGTTTTTAATCTGGAATTCGATGTTACATTGATACTTCAGACCGGGTTTTCTGCAGACATTTAAAAAATTGGATTTAGATACAATACAAAAGTTTGTTTCAGCCACCTTTCATGATTCGGGATTGGATATTGACTTTGATGTTGTTATGATTTATTTGTGGAGAAGTGACATGGAAAAGCTGGTTTCCATCTGTTGCAGTGTAACTCTGGATTTGAGAGCTCTTCAGTGCTGTGGTTCATCCATGTAATTTGTTCATTTCACTGTGATAGGAAAATGTTTTCTGCTTGCCTTTACAGGAACACAGAATATTTACATCCCAAGAAAGCTGGGACTCGCTTACCTTTTGTAAAGCTATTTCAACTCCCCACAGAAAATTATTTCCTAAGAACTTCAAATGAGATATTTTGGGGTATGATTACTATTTCCTCTGCCTCCAGCCTCTTTGCTTTTCATGAATTTCTGGTCTGAGAAACAGAAAATCTCTTCTTGCATTTGTATGTGCAATATTCTTCTCGCCCTGTGGAGCTTCTCTAAACCCATGCCATCTTGTGTCTGTTGTGGCTTAAAATTGTCCAGTGATATTTTTTAGGTCAATGATAAGACAAAAAATTTTAAACCAATGAAATTCTTCAGCACCTTCCCCCTTATTCCCACTCCTTTCAACAACAGGGGCAAATACACAAAATGTTTTATTTCTTCCATCTCCAGTGCGGAGTTTAGCAGTTATTTTAAGGCAGAGCAGTATAATCCCAGTTCATAAAACTAACGCAAGCAACAAGCCTTTGGTGGGAGAGAGACTGCTAGCATCTGTGGAAGTCAGTCAGAGGCAGCCAGACTGCATCACTTGGTTACACAGGTTACGGGGTGGGAGCAGTTTTCTTTCATTTTGCTGTCCTGGCTGCTGTCTCTCTGATACCCTGTGGCACTTGGAAATGTGGTCTGTTGGCTTCTCTGTCTTTCTGTGACTGCAGATCTGCAGTGCAGACTTTCTTCTACTGGTCTGGCCAGACAGGCATAGGATGCACTGTTTCTTCTGAGTAACTCTAGGGCTGAATAATCTGCAGTTCTGTCTCTCCCCTAACAGGTTTGCTGCCTGATCACTGCCGAATGCTTCAGGACATGGCAGTATGGGAATACTTTGAGGGCTTCTCAGCCTGTAATTGAAATCTGCCTAATCATGTTTCAGGTGTCCTTGCTAACCTTTTCTTCCATGGGCTTGTACTAAAACTTTAAAGTGTTATTTTCTAGTCCTGTCTCTGCACTGTATTGTGCTGAATCAGCTGGTGTGCTCAGTCCCATGCACAGCTTCTCTTGCACAGACAAGTTTTGCAAAGGAAGGCAAGTTGGAAACCAGAGAGGAAACTTCTGGCAGTTTCTTTGAGTGAAAAGGTGAGCTGGAGATGCAGTGAGTAGGATGTGTGATGACAGTTATGTTGGGTCTGTGATGGCAGTTAGTGTGGGTCAAGCTTGCTTTTGAGGTGACCAGTTCCTCCCTTCTCAGACTGTGAACATAAGTCCTAGTATACAGGAAATTTCTTGCTGTACTGGGGCCACAAGACACTCAGGAAAAATAGCAGTCCCTTGAACCCAGGTATATTTTGGTACTGTTGATAACGGTTTGAGGGTTCTTTATATTACTTCCTTGTGCAATTTTATACCATTTTATTATTTAAACTTTGAGCTAGTGACAAAAAGGTCAGAGATGATACAGAAGAGCCAGTGGCGAGAATGAAATTCCCATGAAGGTAAAGGGCAACTACCAGTGAAGCTGGCATAGAGATATGAAACAAAGCTCCTTGGAAACAAGTTGTGTGAAGCAAGTCTGATTTTTAAGCTGATCAGAATGGGTTTTGTTTCCTGGAATGGATTTTACTTGGGGTCGTGGCTGTGTACAGGAAACCAGAGGTAAAATCTGATCAGAATGGTGGCAAGAAAAGTGTCGGGCAAGTAGATCAGTTGGAGAATGGTTGTGTAGTTTAAAATAAATTTAGAATAGTATATGTAGGAGACTCAGGAAAACAGAGTAGAAGTAGAGATGGTCTTGGTCTGAAGAACACTATTTGGCCAATACCTGTCAATGATATAGTACTAAAAGGCTTCAGGAAAGTAGATCTAGGACTTGGAGATGGTGATCTGTAATTAAAGAATGAATTGGAAGGAGTTTGTTTTAAAATATGTTCTATTGAGCCTATTGCTTTCTCTCTTGCAGTTCTATAAGCAATTATTTTTTTCTTAAATGGCAAAGTTACGAACTGTTTGTTCAAGGCTTTGATGTTTTGAATTGAGTAGTGGAAGCCCAGTAAAGGAGATGCTAGTGCCACAAGTTTACGGCTGAGAGGGCTGAGGAGATAGTGTTGTTGCTCTTTATAGTTTAAGACTGATCCAACTAATTCTTCCCTGCTAACTTCCTATGGCAGTAGGAAGTATTCCTAAAACCTCTAGTTTACAGAACAAAGAGAGCATAAATGCATTGCATTTGCACCTTGTGAATATGTTTCACCACAGGCTGTCATTTGGGCCAGGTAGAGAAATGAATGGTAATTGCCTGGGAAGTGAAGAGGCTTGTCGGAGGAGGTAATAAATTTGAGTCGATCCCTCTTAATGGTTTGTGATCCCTCTCACTGGTTTGTGTGGGTGTTAGCATAGGCACAGCAAGATACCTGTATTAAGAGAAGTTATTTGTTTAACGTAAAGCCTGAAAAAATAATTTGGACCATACCTATCCTCTTTACATATATTTTCTCCGCTCCAGCCAAATATTCCTGGTCAAAGTGAGAAGTTTTAAGTTTCTTTTCCATCTTGCATATAGTGCTGCTTTGCCTGTGGAACCCCTCAGTTTGTTCTAGGGCTCTCTTGAACTGGGACAGTAGGAAGGGCTACAACCTGAGAGGGCAGCAAACTCTGTCTTATTTCCTGCTTTAGGCAGGTAACACCTTCCTCCTCCTCATCCCTCAGCAGCACCCAGGAGCTGTGTGTATGGTAGTCTGCATTTCTTCCACCTCCTCTCAGGCTGTCCTTTCCTTTCCATGTGAGCTCGCAGGTGATGACTGGGGCATGGCCTTAGAGCAGCCCTGCCGCCCAGCCTCCCCGTATTGCAGACTTCATCATGACTCAGAGGAATTGGGACGTTTCTTTCCGGGAGTAGAAACATACCAACTTAATTTTTTAAAAAGAACGAATATGTATATAATTATATATTAGGAAAAAAAAAAAAAAAGAAATGCAGGTATTTAAACACCCTTGGTAAATTAATGCATGTATACAGTGTCTTCCCCCCACCCCGCTGGATGTGTAGCATCCAGGACACTAAATGACAAAAAGCCTCATCGAAATGGTAGACAGGTCTTCTAGCAGCCCCCCGAGAGAGCAGGTGCTTCCTTCTCTGGCTCAGTCCGGCGTGTCCCGCGTTTCAGCTGGTGTGTGAGTGGCACGGGGCGGCTGGGGCGGTGCTGGTGTCCCCACGGGGACACGCGCGGCAGCCTCGTTCGCAACAAGCCATGTCCTTGCCCTATGTCCTGCCGCGCCTCGCTCCACGCTGCGCTCCTCACCCTGCTCCCCGCACTGCCCTTCCCTTCACCCTTAAAACACAAACGAAAATCCCCTTCCTGCTTTATTTATAAATGTGTGTTTTTATACTTTTGCCTTTAGGTAAAATAGTACTTTGTCTTTTTTTTTATTATTATTATTTTGGGAAAAATTGAAAATTCCGTTTGTTGGGTTTTGTTTCGGTTTTGTTTTTTTTTTTAATTTTTATTTTTATTTTGCACTGTGAGGCTCCCGCGGGAGCTATTTTTAACTCTGTATGCATTTGTACTCGGTGTCTTAAGCGGTTTCAATAAAGACGTGCCCATTTGTTACGGAGCTGCGGCTCGCTGGCTGTTCCGGGGGAAGGGGCGGGGCGGGCGGTGCCGCCTGCCGCACGGCCGGGTGCGCATGGCGGAGGGCGCGGCGCTGCGGGCCCTCAGGGGCTGCCTGGCCGCCTTCCCGCAGGAGGCCCGCGGTGAGCGCCGGAGCGAGGAGCGGGCCGGGGGAGGCCGCGGTGCCCCCGGCCGGGGCGGGCAGTGGTGCTGGGTCGGCTCCGCCGCCCTCCCGGGGCCGGGCCTGGCCGGCCGTGGGGAGCAAAGCGAGCCTGCAGCGTGGGGCGAACAGCGGCTCCCGCTGTGCTGCCAGCGTGATGGGTCCGAGGTCAAGGTGAAGCAGAAAGGCCGCCGCAAAAGAAAGCGAAACTCGAGGAAACAGTCCTTTAGTGGTTGTTTCTCTGTATATAAAATAGCAAAACAAAGCACTATTCCAGCTTCCAAAAGATCATCCTGTGGTATCACCTCTGTATGGGAGGTACACCTCCTTCACCACAGGCCCTTTATCCCCACGGGGGCTGGCCTGAGGTTTCCATCTGGCTCTGAAACCTCCCTAACACTGAGTTAGCAGAGGGATTTCTGGATCCGGGAGGGGGCACTGGGCACTGCTTGGTGTCAGCATGGTGTGGTGTGTGAAGCCTGTGTGCTGGCAGCATGGTGTGGTGTGTGAAGCCTGTGTGCTGGCAAGAGGTGGTTCTCCCGGGATTCCGAGTAACGCCGTTTACCGTTTGCCTGGACAGAGCTGGGGTGGCCAGAGTCCATACCCTATCTTGATAGGCCTCCATCTCCGCTGGAGTTTTATCGAGAGTGGGTGAGTCCGAATAAACCCTGTATCATTCGCAATGCCATCAGCCACTGGCCAGCGCTGAAGAAATGGACCTCAGCATACCTCAGGTATGAGCGAGGTGTGGAGCAGGACTGGTGCTCAGTTTTGGGTGACCTCACTGAAATCTCTTGGTTAATCTTCGCTCTTATTTGTAATATTAGCTCAGATTCCTTCCTGGTTCTGTACGAAGGTGGTCTTCCCAAGATGAGGTGTGTCTTCCTTGCACACATACTGCCCTAGCAGTTCCGATGCAGCCGGGAGGGTGGGTGTTAGGGCTGTGTGCAGCCCAACAGACCCAGGCTCTTGAAACCCAGCCAGCTGGAGTGGGGCTCTAGTACTGTAAGAGCAGACTGAGTTCTTTGTGACTGAGCACACCTTGTTTTTTTCAAAAAAATAAATGATGAGCATTTTAACAATGACTGAAATTTTAAAGAGAAGTCCCTTAAGAGAAGATTTCTGGTTAGACCTAAAATCTGTGGGTTAGATCTAGTTCTGTGGAGTTTAAAGCTAAATATCTTATGGAACTAGGAGCTGTTACCCTCATGGGGTGTGTATCAGTTTCTGTTCACCCCTTCTTGCTGGTCAATTGCTTTTGAACATGAGAACCCTTGGATTTGGCTGGGTTGAATGGCTGCAATAACATCAAGCTCTGCTATGATTGGTGAAGTGGCTGAAGAGGGCCCTCTGACTGCACAGAGGAAAAGGGAGCTCTTTTGTGAATTGTATTGTTAGGAGAGAATTCAGAGAGGAAAACGAAGCTAGAGTTGCCTTGACTGCAGGGAGCAACTGGAGCAGCGTGCCAGAGTCCTTACTAGACAGGAGAAAATCTAATTTAAAGACACCCATCCATGGAAAGATAGGCATCTTATTTTGTTGTCCTTGAAACATGTTTTGAAAATAACCAGTATGTAATATATGAGCTAATTGCAGGCCTGGATATAAACCTTTGATTTGTTTTGCAGGGAGGTAGTAGGTCCCAAGGTGGTGAGTGTAGCAGTGACACCAAATGGTTATGCAGATGCAGTGTTTCAGAACCGTTTTGTCATGCCAGAGGAGCGCCAAATGCCTTTCATGGACTTTTTGGACATTGTTGAGAAGAAAGTGACCTCTCCCAATGTATTCTATGTGCAGAAGCAGTGTTCAAACCTCACTGAGGAGTTCCCTGAACTTGTTTGTGATGTGCAGCCTGACATACCATGGATGAGTGAGGCACTGGGTAAACCCTCTGTTTCTTGTGTATTCAGTAAATATTTTGCATGGAGCTTTAAAACAATCACACTAGGTACTTGGTGAATGCTTGTTCTCTTTTTAAATGCCACAGCTCGGTTTGGTTTCATCATCTTAGAAAGCAGCAGTGGTAGAATACCTAGTAGAGTAATTCAAGTTTTGAGGTTGGATTACTCTGGAATCAGTATCTCTGTTGTGTATTGGGACCTTCACAACTGAAAAAATACCATGTAGCACTTCTTTACATTGAGTGGCTTTTGTCTGATCTAGAGTCATGTTTTGGCTCAGTGTTCCCTATGCAGAAGGAGGTTGCTGTTCACAGAGTGCTATTTGCAATGAAACCTATCATAGTTGTGAAGGAAGATACAGGACAGAAATTGGCAGAAAATTATTTGAAATGCTTTTAAAAATGACACAATTTTTTTTGTTGTTGTCATCATATCTGTTTTCCTTAACTATACAGGGAAGAAGCCTGATGCTGTGAATTTCTGGCTTGGGGAGTCAGCTGCTGTGACATCTTGTATGTATCCTATGGCACTTTAAGTCTTCTGTGTGATTTCAGCATAGGTTTAAGCTGGCTTGTTTTGAGTCAGTGGCTCAGGAGGATGGTGAGGCAAGGCAGTTCTTTTTCTGACAGGCAGTTCAGATTTTCTGACAAGGCAGTTCTATTTTAACATGCTTTTTTGCATTCTTTTTTCTGCCCTTCTGCAGCCTCCTGCTGCTGTGTCTCTGGGTGCATCTACCTGGCATTGTGTCAAGCATGGTACTGACAATTTGCTTCATTGAATAAATTTTCTACAGCATGATATTGTGACTTTCCTCTCTCACTGGCCACAAGAGGAAGAAGCAGCCTGATAATAACAGGGAAAGCTGACACTTTCAGTTTACTATAGTTTCTGCTACAGAGAAAGAAATAGCACTGATTTTCTGCCTTTCTCTGCATTTCTCTTTTTTTCCTCAATCCTAGTACATAAGGATCATTATGAGAACTTGTACTGTGTGGTATCTGGAGAGAAATATTTTCTGCTGCATCCACCAAGTGACCGTCCCTTCATCCCATACGGTACATCATTTTACTGTACAATGTGTCTGAAGGTTGGGAGGACAGACTAAAACACTGAAAGATATGAGAAAAAGGAAGCAGTGATAGCATTTTGATGTTTGTGCAGTGTTACGCTTTCTGGTGTGAAAAGAAATCTCTTCTTTTTCATGCTGTAGGTAGTTTGTAATACAAATGTTATTCTGAGGTCAGGTTTTCCAGTCCAGTAAAGTAATGGGTTCATTGATTCACACCTCGAGTCCTGTGTCCAGTTCTGGGCCACTCAGTTCAGGTAGGATATTTAGGTGCTGAAGTGAGTCCAGAGAAGGGCATTAAAGGGGTGAAGGTTCCAGAGGGTAAGTCCTGTGAGGAGCAGCTGAGGGAGCCAGGGTTGTTTAGCCTGGAGAAAAGGAGACTCAGGGGGGACTTCTTCCTGGGTGGGGGTTAGGCTCTTTTCCCAGGCAGCCAGTGACAGGATGAGAGGTAATGGTATCAAGTTGTGCCCAGGGGAGATTTAGACTGGACATTGGAAGGAATTTCTTCACATAAAGGGTGATTAGATAATGAAATGGACTGCCCAAGGGGTTGGTGGAGGCACGTCCCTGGAAAAGACTGGAGGTGGCACTTAGTGCCATGGTTTAGTTGACAAGGTGTTGTTCATTCACAGTTTGGACTCAGTGATCTCAGATCTCATCTCTTGATGTGTTTTCAAACGTAATTGACTCTCTGATACTCATGGCAGCCTCTTCAGCTTTAGAATATTTAAATTATTTAAGTATTTTGTCAGTGTTGTAGCATGTCATCTTTGATGTCTTACAGGTTTGGATTCTGCCTGCTTGCATTTCTCTAGGAAAAAAAAAGCCAGGAAGCTAAAAAAGTAGTTGTATTTTAATGAAATATTCAAGCTACTAACTGAATCTCTGAAAATTGGAGAAATGAAAAAAGATTCTTATGGCAGCATTGTTTCACAATGCTTGTTTTCAGTTTCTTTGTTTTCCTATGTGCACAGCAGTAGTTTGTTTTGTTGCATTTTCATCTAGAAGAGGCACAACCTAACTTTATGCCTCATAAGACTTAATTTTCCTATTCCTTGACTTTCAAACCATCAGATTAAGTGAATGCAGAATGTTCTATGACACAAATATAATTTTACCTAGAAGCGTGCTGCTACAATATTATATTTATGCTGGTTTTGTTTTGTTTACAACCTTGAAGTTATAAAATCACAGGATGGTTTGGGTTGAAAACGACCTTGAAGATCAATCCCCCTGCCATTCAATAGACCAAATTGTTCAAAGCTCCATCCTGCCTGCCCTTGAACATTTCCGGGGACAGGGCATCCACAACTCTCTGGGCAACCTGTTCCAGTGCCTCATGACCTCATTGTAAAAAAATTCTTCCTTATATTTAATCTAAATCTACCCTGTTTCAGTTTGATACCATTAGCCCTTGTCCTGGCCTTGGTGAAAAGTCTTTTTCTGTCTTTCTTACAAGCCCCTTTTAGGTACTAGAAGGCCACAATGAGGTTTTCTCAGCACCTTCTCTTCTCCAGGCTGGACTTCCCCAGCTCCTCAGCCTTTCTTGGAGAGGTGGTGTCGTATGTATGTGAATGTGTGAAATACATGTGTGTGAGATAGGAGTCATTTATAAAACAAGTTACTGTTAAAGCATAGAATGGAGATAATGCTTACATTTCATAGTGTGTAGTAAAAAGAAAATTCAGGTTAGCATTAGATTAATTAATGGAGACAAACTCTCTCAAGGGAAGGCTTAGAAAACCACATGTGCAGAAGCAATGAAAGAAAAGCAACTGGCAGTATCTGAAGCAGCTGATGAATCCTATCAATTAAAATTACAAGTGAAAGGCTGGCCACAAGCCACTAATAACTCTTGGGAATGCCTCCTTGCTAGACTGACCTAAGGAGAAACACCCAACTGTAGAATGATGTGTAAATCAGGAATGCATTTATGATATCTGAAAAGGAAAGAAAACAGTTACTGGAACAAAGTAGGACTGGGATACAAATAGGCTTTGAGGAGAATAAATTCTGAGAAGAAAGAAGGTTGGAATTCCAAAAAGGAAGAGAGCTTAGTATTCAGACTGACTTAAAAGAATTAAGAAACTGGTTAAAATTTGAAATAGACAAAGGGAAGGATAGTGAATACAGTAAGTTGCAAATGGTTTTCTCTTTATTTTTTTTTGTGAAAGTGTGGCATGCTCTGCCATTAGGTTCTCTGACACGTGTAATTTAATTCTTTTTCTGGTTCCAGAGCTGTATCAGCCAGCAACTTACCAGGTATCAGAAGATGGTTCATTTGAAATTGTGGATGAGAAGACTGCAGAGAAGGTAAAGAGTTTGTAAAGAATGCAATAAATACAGCAGAGAAATTTTGGGGCATTTCTGAGCCCTAAAACTCAGCATATTATGGTTGATATTTAGAAATCCTTCATTACTGGAAAGAGAATGCCCAAATATTTCACTTGTATTTTACTATTTGCAAAGGATCCCCAGCTTCCAGAAAAGACTTTTTACTGCGCACCTGAAACTATTAATATCATAAACTGTTGCCTTGCACCTCACTTAAATAGATCCACTAAAGAACTTGGAATGCATCAACAATTAAGGAATTGATTGCATTATGCCTGAAATAGACGCCTCTACATTCATTTTCTTTTGGCCCTCTACTCAGGTCTACAGTGGTATTGCCCAGTGCAATGAAACATACCTGACTGAATTAATAAATTGTATTTTCTTAGCAGTAGCAATATTTATTTGATTAAAATGCTTAGATCTGGAGGCACTTCACAAATCTCAGTGGAATCTAATCTCTCACCTTTTGCCTGTGGAAACTGTGAGTAATGCTACAACAGAACTTGAGCTGTGGCTTGTTCTCTGTTTCCAGAGTGATGCTCATGGAATCTCATTCCTGTAATGCAGTAAGTTTGGAATGCTGAGGTTTATAATTCTGTAGGTCAGAGAAAAAATTAAAGCAGGCAAGAGGGACTTTCGAGCACGAAGGGGTGTGTTAGATGCTGGAAGTAAAAATTAGACCAGAGAATTTAAGAAGAAGAAGAAAGGAATTTCTAAAAAAAGTGGTTGATGCAGATAAAGTGTTTAAGTACTGAATGTAGGAGGAACAAATGACTTAAGGGGCTCGAGGTGTTCTGAAAGTATTTTCACGAGACTGCAGTTTCATGGGTGACATTTATTACCTTTTCCCTAATTATAAATGCATCACTGAAGGAGGCACATTTTTGCATCCTTGACCTATTCCCAGCTGAATGTGGAAAGCTGTGTAGCTGTACATGTTTTGCTAGACAAAGTAAATGTTTTGTAACCTAGTGAGTTTGATTATCAGCTGTTCTTCTGAAGTTTGCACAATTTTTTTTTTTGCCAGGGTCAGTACCTTATGCATACTCTTTTGCCTTCAGGTGCCCTGGATCCCTCTGGACCCCTTGAACCCAAATCTAGAACTGTATCCAGAGTATGCTCAGGCAAAACCTTTGCAGTGTACAGTGAAAGCTGGTGAGATGTTATATCTGCCTTCTCTCTGGTTCCATCATGTTCAGCAATCTCATGGCTGTATTGCAGGTAAAATAGACTGTATTTCCAGATACATATTTGAACTGGGTGTGCAGGTGGATATCCCGCAGCAAAGCATCAGAGGGATCAAAGGTCCCTTTAAGGTTATCTGCCTCTCTGCAGGAGGGAATAACAATCTCGACAGATCCCATGGGACTGCCTCCTAGCAGCCTATTTTGCTTTTAATTTGTAGCTTTGTTTACAAGTGCTAGGGATGTAGCAGAAGACAAAGTCTTGTAGCTGTCAAGTCTGGAGAAGGATAGCTAATGCAGACCTGCATTAGACCATAATTTGAACCTGATCCAATTTCTGTTTAAGACATGCAGCTACACAGTTTGTCTGTCTAGCCTGCTAACTGCAACTGGTTACCTACATCACTTTTGCAAAGGAAATGCAAGTTGCATATGCTGTTGCCATATGGCAAAAAAAAAAAATCTGGAGGAAGAAAACCAGAAAGTGAATGACAGGTATGAATATAGATACAACAAATTCCATATAACTGAAATTTTTGCTTGTCCTTTATCTGTAATAATCCTGATAATGCTGTTCAAGAAAGAAGTATTTTGAACAGTAAAACAATTAGTATTTGTGTAACACTGTAAATATTGCAAGTCCCTTTTTTCAGTTCTTGTGATTCTGTGATAAAAAGACAAGCTAGCAATAAAGCAGTGTTTGTGATTCTTTTTGCCCAGTGCTGCTGTATCAGTCCTTGAAAATTTTTTTTAGACAAAGTAGAGTTGTTTCCAGCTGCAAGACCCTGGCCACTCTTTTTTTTTTTTCTTTGCTTAGCAGAAATGCCAGAGTTTGAGTTTATTTGTCTTTCCCTCTGTTAAATGCAGTACAGTCTGTATACACTTGAAAAATCAATATTCTCTGGGTCTGGTCCAGTGAATATCTGAAGCTAAAGCGTATCCTCTTCCAAGAAGCATTGGTACAACATTACAGTGTATGGCTTAATTTTCCTAGGAGAGGTACCCCAAAATTAGCATAAGAAACAGAATTAAATCACTGTCTAATGGATGACCACTGTGAAGTAGTGGTGAATTTGCCATCCTTTACATAGGAAGAGAGGTTCCCATCTAGATATTAAAGTTTGCAGTTTGATATTTTTGTCTAAATTTTTTGTTCCTAAGTGTTCTGTCATCTTCTGCTCCAATGAATCTCCAGTATAGCATCTGAAGTTGGTTTGGGTTAAGACAGAGTTGCCTTGGCAGCACTATTGAAGAACTCCATTGTTTGCTTACGTGATTTTTGGCTGTAGCCAAAGTTTTGCTCATTTCAAAGTTCAGTCAGTAATAAAGAAGAGCCTGTACTAACTGAACTGTGTAAAATAGTCTGTGAGCACATTTGTAAGTCATTACATTCTAGCCTTAAAATGTTTTTCCCTTTTCTTGTCTCCTCAGTGAATTATTGGTATGACATGGAATATGACATTAAATACAGCTATTATCAACTACTAGATTGTCTCACAAAAACTGTGAAAATGCTATAGCAAAGGTGGGAGACTCAAGCTTGGATTGCCTGTTTCTGATGTGATACAATCATCAGCATCTGCGACTGGAGTACAAACACTTTTTCCCTGAAAAGAACTGAACATTAAATTATCGTCAACAACACCTGCCAAACACATCATGGCTATTCTGCTTGATTTCAGAGTCCAGACCAATTTGCCACAACTTTTGGTTTGTAAGTAGAACTTTGATAGCAGCATTTTTAGGCCTTTGAGTGTTGCCTCGGTGGTGAGCAAAATAAAGTTTGAAGGGAGGCAATGCAGGTTTTCAAAATCCCAAAATGGAAGCTCTGACTGTTTGTTCAGACCTCCAGATTGTTTTCATAACAATCCAAGTGGACAAGGAAGGATCTGCTCTGCCACCCACCCATGCATCAGGCTGTATCAGGCTGCATCAGTCCAACATATGCATTCTGCTTAAGGCAAAAGTCTGTCCTGCAGTAATTCACTAAGTTCAGTGGCTGTGGTGTTTTGGTGGTGAGAAACTACAACTTCTGCAATAAATAGGTCAATTTAAAAGCTTATTTCTGTACTAATTTTCTTCCAAAGTAAGCAATGGCTGGAGGATGTGTAGGAGGACACATAAAAGTCAATGGTGGCTATTTTCTATGTTAAGCTACATGTTTTTTATTGCTGTTTTGTATTTCTTTCTACTGTTGTCTTTAAACATATCTGCATTCTCTTGCATCCTGAGGGATGATTTTGGAGTTGCTTTGCCAGATCTGCAACGTCTGCATATCATCTGTGTTCTTGTGGCATGATGTTTGATTCTGCAGCTTGTAGGCTCATTGATTGTTTCATTCCTTTGCCATTAATTGCTGCTTAGTGCATGGTCAGGCAAGTTGTTTGAACCAGGAGCCTATTTCTGCACCCATAATTCCCATTTGTATTTTCACAGAATGGGATGAGACTACTCACATGGCTGAGACCCCCAGGGTAGGACTAGAAGGCTATTAAATACACAGATATTGCAAAAATGTAATATTGTTGTTTATGCAAACCAAAGCTGATGTTTATTGTCAAATCTTCAAACAGTTCATTAGAAACATTAGCAATATAGGGGATATTTATTTTGCATGTATTTGTCAGGAAAATACAGATACTGTTTAAACAAGATTGAGTATTGGGAAGAAAAATTTAGTAATTGTTTTACTTTGTTTGTTTTGGTTTTTTAGAGAAACATAGCATAAAGTTTCGTTTTACCTTGTGGTCCTTGTCCAAAAATGGCAGACAGCTCAAGAGGGATTAAGGGATTAAGAGCAGGCTTTGTTTCGTGGCTAGATTAAGATGTCATGCTGCTTCAGGCTTTCCAGCTTGTTTGTGTTTACTGTACCTTGGCAAAGGCTCACAAGGCAGTTCTGCAGTCAGGTATGGAATTTCCTGCAACGAGGGGCTGGCAATTTGGATATCTCTTTTTGCTGCTTTGGGGTTTTTAATTTAGTCTCTATAACCACAAGTAAAAGCACTCGGCAGGAACAAGTGACAGCTTGTGCCCGTGCGAGTGACTGGTGTCCCTGTGCCCCTCCTGCCCGAGTGTCGGGCGGCAGGCGTGCTCCGAACTACGTCTCCCAGCTGCCCGTGCTCCGACTGAAGGAAATGGTGACGATGATTCCTCTTGGACTTTGGACAGATCGTTTAATCCCGAGAGAGGACAGGCTGCTGGGGACCGTGTCTCACGCAGTTTCGGGCGGCCCGTGGCTCGCAGGGATGGCGGTGCGGGTGGCCGTGCTGCCGTCCCCCCGGTGCCTGTTCGATGAGCCTGTGCAGATCCGGGTGGCTGGTCTGCAGCCGCGGCAGGCGGTCACCCTACGGGCCAGCCTGGTGGACGAGAGCGGGGAGCTTTTCCAAGCCCACGCTCTCTACAGAGCTGGCAGCAGCGGAGAGCTCGACCTCAGCCGCTCCCCAGCGCTGGGCGGCAGCTATTTGGGAGTGGAGCCGATGGGGCTGCTCTGGGCTCTGCAGTCCAAAACACCCTATAAGCGCCTGGCAAAGAGGAACGTCCTGACCCCTTTCTGTGTGGACTTGGAAGTGTATGAGGGCCATGGGGACATGAGCCGGTTGCTGGCAAAATGCACCAATGAACGATTGTTTTTAGGAGAGGGGGTGAAGAGGATTTCGGTCAGAGAAGGTCGTCTCAGAGCAACCCTATTCCTCCCTCCTGGTGAGTTTTAATTTCGTTCTAGTTTTCCAGGTGTGAGTGACACCACATATTATGCCCCGTGGTCCCTGAATGCACTCAGCAACCCAGAGCAAAGCCTCGGCTAGCACTTCCCTCAGCCTGTGCCTCTCCAGATACTTGGATCCTCACAGCAGAGCAAAGAGGAGCAGGTGTTGCCCGGCGGGGCAAGGGCCAAGGCAGGGGTCTGATGCTGCAGGGAGGGCAGCAGTGGTAACACAGGGTGTCTCCTTGTTGTTCAGGTTGAGTGTCTTGACCCCTCCTGCAGTGAGAGCTCTGTCAAAAAGTGTGTTTATTTCTTAGCTGTTCTATTTAGCTGACCGGACAAAGGCCCTTGGTCCTTGGCAGAGCTGTGATGCATGACAGCTCTGGCTGTGGAGTGAAGAATAATGAGGTATGGTGGGAGCACTGGACTCAGGCTGCAGCCAGCCTAGGCTGCTCCAGCAGCTGCTCCAGATCTTCCTGCAGGCTCTGGACTTGTCTCTCTGTGTCTCTCTTTAGCTAAGGAAAAGCCAAAGAAAGAAGTGATTGAGCAGCTGGACTGCATGGGATACTTAGGAAGATGGGACACAAATGGGGAAAAACAAGATCTTTAATTAAACAGGTCCCATATTTCTCAACTCCATACACAGACAGTGCTGAGAATGGATCCTGTGCAAAGCTGCTTTAAGCCCTGAAGTGTTTTTGTTCCTTGAGTGGAACTTAAACATGACTATCTTGTTCTGTAATTAACAAACAGTGCCTTGCAGCTGCAGTGATACCACATCTTGTAAGGGAAATCTGGCTATAAGAATGGGCAGAGCAGTGGCAGGAAAGGAAGGTCCTATTGCTGCAGGAGAGCTGAGAAGCCCAGGGGTAGTTACCCAGATCTTGCTGAAGCCTGAATTAGCACAGGTCAGTGCTGGCATTTGTGAGTATCCTTCGTAACCCAAGGATCCCCTCCATGGCATACCTCCTAGGACAGTTCCTAAGGAAGAGCCACTTTTCAGTAATACTGTTTTTCACTGATCCTCAATGGCCTGAGGACTTGTAGGCCAATGCCAGCTGAAATTCAGGATGAGAGAAAGATGTCCAACATGTGAACTTCCTGTAACGAGTTCCTAAGAGAGAAAAGAAATAATCCAAATTCATGTCCTTACATTCATTTTGTGTGTTCCTGAGAATGGTAGCCACCACAGATGGCTTCAGAGGATGATTTTCTTCTGATATGTGCTGTCCTGATATGTGCTGAGGGGGCACCACAAAAGGACAACTCTAGGAACTTTTCTTTTTGGTTATACATACACACCGCTTTCATTGCAGGACCTGGCCCATTCCCTGGGCTTATTGATTTGTATGGATCTGGAGGAGGTCTTATTGAATACAGAGCAAGTCTTCTAGCTAGCAGAGGCTTCGTGACTCTGGCTCTCGCGTACGTGTCCTTTGAAGATATCCCTGCTATGCCAGAGGTTCTTGAACTGAGCTATTTTGAGGAGGCTGTGAACTTTTTGCGGAAGCAGCAGCAGGTAGGAGAAAAATTATGGTGCTGTTCCTGTTGGAAACTGTTTTCCAGTTTTCTAATCCATTCCTGGAGTAGAAGTAAAAAACTGCTTAAGCAGGAAATAGTAGTTTTTTACTAGTTTTGCATTTTTAAAGGTTTTAGAAGGGAAAAAAAATCCATTGGCTTTTTTTTACCGTTTCTGAGATATTACAAGCTTTGCAGGGGCAGAAGATGAGTGGTCTTAGTTGGATGAGGAGTGAGGAAGCAGAACTGGAGAGGTTATGTAGGCTCAGGAAATAAAGAGTAGTTAATAATATTGTTTTCATTATTCCATTTCAGGTGAAAGATACTGGGATTGGTGTTTTGGGCTTGTCTAAAGGAGGTGATCTAGCCCTTTCCATCGCTACATTTCTACCTGGCATCAAGGCAGCTGTCAGCATATCTGGAAGTAGTTTTAATTCCTTTGTTCCCCTGAAAGGGGATGGCTTCACTATTCCTCCTCAACCATATGACTTGGGAAGGATGAAGATCAGTGAGAAATCTGTAGTAGATTTTACAGATGTTGTAGATGATCACATGGACCCAGCAACTTGGGACTGTCGAATTCCCGTGGAGAGGTCCTTAGCCAAGTTCCTCTTCCTGTGTGGACTGGATGACAGGAACTGGAAAAGTTCCCTCTATTGCCAGGAGGCTGTTCAGCGCCTTCAGCAGCACGGACGGGAAGTGGAGTTTTACTCCTATTCTGGAGCAGGGCACCTCTTGGAGCCACCATACTTGCCTCTGTGCCAGGTTTCAATCCACAGGGTGCTTGGGATGTTAGTGCATTGGGGAGGGCAGTGGAGAGAGCATGCTAAAGCCCAAGAAGATGTGTGGCACAGGATACAGGCCTTTTTCTGGCAACATTTGATGGACTCAGACATCCCTAAGAGCAAACTGTAGTGGAAGGTGTCAAAGATGCTGGCCAGGGTTGGTATTTCAGCACTCACTGGATCTTAGAAACTCACCAAAAGTTTCCTGGACTGCCTTCCTTTAAACTCCGCTGTTGCGTAGTTGTTTATTTTCATTCCCCAAATAATTTTTCATTTTTTAGTTGAATTTCAGTTGTCTTCTCGCCCCAGCTTCACGTAGATTGGCATCATCTGGTCTGTCTGTGTGCTGTAGTCTGAAATAAACATAACATCCAATCATGTGTATTGCATTTTTACTGAGCTATCTTTGCCTTCAATCTGCAACCATCTCCTTTCATAAGAAGAAATACTCTCACAGGAGGAGTTTTCTGTTGAATTGTTTAGTCTTGCACCTTTAACTAACCTAGATATAGTGTTTTTGTTGGACAACACATTAGTACACTCATCTTTCCTCCTGGTATATTGTCTTCTCCCATTTTGTAGTAAAAGTGTTGCAGTAGTTCTCATCTAAGCTAAGGGAAGAGGCACTCTTCTGGCTTAATCAGAAGTGCAGTGATAACATTTTTTTTCTGGTACCTCAACCCAGAAGTGAATTTACCCAGGTCACCCTTGTTGTATCTCCTGCTGACTCCATATCAGTTATGTATTACGGTAAAGTTTTCACTGCAATGCCAAGTTAAGTGCAATGTGCAATGTATTTATGTGTGCACAGTTTGCTTGAGATAATCTTAATGAAGCCTTCAACTATCTTTACACCTGTCAATACATTAGGGAACAATCTGGGTGTAGCCACAAAACTGTCACTTCACCCGACAGAGTTCATGAACAGAAGTCCTCACCTCCTGTCAGGAAGAGAAGTGTTGGAGTCTGCATTTTTGCACCCTGCTCAAGATGAGGGTGATACAGATGTGCTAAGTACTTGCTCTCATATGGTGAAAGTTAGTTTATCTCCAGTTTGGGTGGGGTGGGGGGAGAATAAAGCTGCTGCTGCTGAATTCCCAGCAGCCCTGTGGAATGGGCTGCCTCAGTGGTCCTGCCACTATGGCAGACAGCTGTGGGCTCAGTGACAGCTAAGAAATGCCACTCTCTGAGAGAGGACTGACCTCTCTGAGAGAGGACTGACCTCATATGGGGAGAATGTGCATTTTCTCACCCTTTATGAGTGTCCAAACCTGCCAAGGGTGGCTATAATCTACCTTGTGCTTTGTTTGCCTGTGTCCTGCGTGGACTGTGGTTGTTCCAGATGTTTAGTGAGTGGGTAGGACCTGGCAACAGAGTAACGTCTAGCATCAGGGAAAGTCAAACACATTTAAGCAGTTCCATTTGAGTAAGGGACATTGTCTTTTCCCTAATTTTTTCCGTTTTATTGCAGCAGTCAAAAAACCATGGGCTGACCATCCACATTTTCCTCAGACTCAGGGCCTTAGGCTGTGAGTTTCTGTGGTATGAGTAATTCTGTTCTTTTGTTTTCACTGAACACAGGTTTATACAAAACAGTGTGTTGTTCTCCAGCCTGTGGGATAATTCACATTTATTTTAATCTCTTCTGAGGGAAAACCAAGCTTTCCTAGCCTTTAATGGGCAGTTTAAAAATCTACAGTTTGCATTACAAAATTGTGAATTTCTGAGAAAATACATAATCTATAGGAAACTACCATTACAAATAAAAATACTTTCCATCAGTAAATCAACAGTGTGGTCAGTGATACGTACATCCAGTTACGTTGTCACATTCAGCAGTCAGGTTCAAAGAAAACAGTGTTGAAAATAAAGGATGAAGGGAGCTGACTGGTGACTCCATTGATGAGGACAGCACATAGGACCTCTTTCTTTTGTTTCTCTGGAATGAAAGCTTTGCTACCCATTTAAAAGCCCTTTATTTATCACTTGGATGGCATCTGACAAAAAAGACTGAAAAAACTAATTTAGCTGAGCAACTCGGGGCCACATACCAGAAAATATTCAAGCCAACTGAGTTGCACTGGAAATACTTTTAAACTTAAATTTGAAACTTACCTTCAGGAAATAGAAACTGGTGTCAGACTAATATAAAATAACTGGAAATGGCGTAATTTCAGTAAAGCACTTCTGCCTGTTTTTAAGATGTTCTTCAGCATTTTGCTGAAGACTTTGACTTAACATTTCTTCTGCTGAAGAGATGATTTAGACCAATAAGGCTAAGATCATGTTGTTTTTCCAAGTCAATATTCTACTAATTGTAGGCTATTGAGTCAGAATGCTTTATGTCGTTTCTCCAGGCATGCTGAATAGAGACAACGTTATTCAAGAACAATGTGAAAGTTACTATTTAATTAAAGATAATAGATAACTGATAAAACTAATAGAAATTGGATGGGAAAGGCTGTTCTTGTAATCTGCTTGTAATTGAGAAGTGCTTCAGATAAAATAGAGTATCAAAGGACTAGTTTGAAATAGTCCATAGTTTGTCTTGATTCGTACATAGCCATCTCCTGTTTAGCACTTTGTACTACCTTTCTATTATGAGAAGAAGAGAATCTCCCCACATTTAAGTAGCTATGGACTAGTTTATTATAAGGGAACAGTATATCTTAGAGTGATCTTTAGGGCAGGATGATTTTCCTAGCTACCATGGAATCAGGCAACAATGGAGAGTGCTGATTTGCCCAATGCATTCTTAAAATTTTCTATCTTTGCATTGGTGCAACTTCTGGTATCTCTACATAGAAAGGAGACTACAGGAAAAGGAGAGTGAGAAAAAGCATGTCCTTGAGTGGAACATCTCTACTCACCTTTAGCCTTACTTTACTGCTCAGAGCCCACAAAACTGAAATAATCTGGGTGAATGCAATCTAAATTGTATGAAGCATATTTATTGTACAGTTTTAATTTAGGTGTCCCTGAAGCCACCCACAGACTGCACACTGTGAGACTTTTGGACACAGCTTATCCTTTTCCTTGTGGGTTTTCTGTATCGCAGTGCAGATGATTTATTCACACAGCTTCATCCTCCTGTCCTATCTACTCAGTAACCCTTCGTGAAATGCTCCAGGGACTCCTAACAATGTGAAAACATTTGGGCACTGCGTGGAGCAATCAGTGTCTTCTTGTACTTTTAAAGGCTTCATGAAAAAGCCTATGGGATTCTCTCTTCACCCTTTGCTGTATATGTTGTAAGACTGTGTATAGCTGAGAAAGAAAGAATTTCATGGTGTTCTTTCTGGAGACCTGAAACTATGAAGACCAATGAGTTTGATTGGACACAAGTGAAAACTGACCCTGAAGCACTTTGATATGCAGACGGTATAACTTGGAGGAAACTGCAGAATGAAAGTAGTCAAAATGCCTTTATTAGCAAAAAGTGAACCAGAGGTACAGAAGAGGTGAAACATTTTTGAGAAAGTGGCTGTCTCTGCAGAAGTAGTGGGTATTTGAGGTTTCAGTTGAACTTGAATAGGGACTGTGCTGAGCAAGGAGATTTCAGTGCTATTGTGCTTCTGTGAGACTAGGAGCTTCTTACTCAGGTGAAGCAGTGTCTCTGAGTGGCGTCTGCAAGCAAGGTTATTTCATGGCCACAGAAAAGGAGCAGTGAAGTGAAAGATGAGAATATATTTTGTGTAGTATAATTTAGAAGCCACTTTTCTCCATTTCATGTTTCTGTTTCCTGTGCATTTTTGGCAGACTAAAGATTTAGGTTTGTTTTTTTTAAAATTTAATTCATGTAAAAAGCTTAAAGAGCTTAGTCAATTCTGTAATACATTACCAGACCATTTGTTACCAAGCTGTAGGATAAGGCCAATGTTTAGTGACAAAATAAAAATAGTAAAAATTTTTTATAGTAGTATTTTGCTTAGAAATTTATAACTCTACCATTTCAGGAAAAAAAAATCATATTCTGCACTTTTTAGTGTTCTGTACATGTTATTCAGAAATGGAATCTGAACCAAATGTAGTATTAAGCACAGAGAAAGCAATACTTTAAGTCTGGTGAGAAGGAAGATTAATATTTCCAATGAACTAGCACTCCTTGCAGTATTTGCTGCAAAATATTGCTACTATTTTTCATTGTCCAGGACAAAAATTAGAAATGCTGAGTCTTAAAAAATTGTCAGGGCAAAATTTGCATTAAACCTAAATATGTCTGTACCTGATTCTGGATAGCACTCAGAGAAAGATGATTAAATTAGTTACATTCTATTTATTTAGGATTGTATATTTTCAATTCCTTAAGATGCTGAACTTCCAACGTTTTGCATTTAGACTAGAAATTTATGTTTGCATTAAAGTCACTTCAGTGAAAGATGTGTTTTTATGGGTTTTTAAAACTCTTTTAAGAATTCTTTGCTGCACAGAGGGACAGTCATGTCTTTTTTCTGATTAGTGATCTAATTAAGATGTGATCCTGTGAAAAGCAAAACAACAAGAGGATTAAAATGTTCTGCTGGATCAAAGAAGGAAACAGCAGGAATGTGCATGGGGCTAAGGAGAAGCGGGGTTGAGCAGTACTGTGCCTTTCAGGGTCGGTTGCCTTATGCCAAGCTAAGATAATTGAGAAACTAGTACAGTTTTCAGTTATGTTTGTAATAACTAGTCTAGCGGGTTCTAAATCGTGGTCCATTTCTGTGTCCAGTGAAGTGAATGCTTGGTGACTTATCGTGTGCTGCCCTTGTTTACAGCAGATCTGGTCCTGAAGGAGTGAGGTATTTGACAGTGCAGAGAAAATTGTGAAATACAAATGTTAGATAAGAGACGAGTTGGGTAGATGGTTCAGAGGAAATGTCCTGCAGAGGAACAGGGTATGTGCATATCTCTGCTTTCATCTAGAAAAGGAAGTTCAAATGCACTGCTGTCGTTTTAATATGCTATGAATTCAGCAAGATAGTTTTGAATCAATAATCCTGTGCCATCTGCAGGAGTCTGTCCCTGCACAGTGTCAGTCTGATGTTCTCAGACATCCAGCAGTAACTCAAAATGGATTAATTTTAGCTGCACAGTGCTCTGACTCCAGCCATTCTCCAATCTCTGTATTATTTCAGATCAGACATGATACCTAACAACATCACTGCTATTGTGGTGGAAGGATAAGAGGTCAGTGGTCTGTACTTTTTGGTGGAAATGTCACATCCAATCGCTGAAACAGCCCAGCATTTACTGCTTCCATGACAGTCTGCATACCACTCTCTGTAAAGCTGAGACTTCCTAGGCTTCATTTAGATCAGCAGTGTGCAGTGGCAATTATGCTCTTTCAAGCCTTCTCAGGAATCTTGTTTTTTCTGTGGCTGTCTTCCCTCACCTGAGGGCCTAATGTCTGCTCTCTTTTTTTTCCCTCTATCGTTGCCAGTTTTGCTTCTGTCACGCTGACCAAGATCCAGGCCATTCCAATTCCAGGGCACTTTGCTTGGTCTGCTGGTGGAGGGTAGCACTCTCAGCAGTGCATAAGGGCAAAGCCAGAAACGTGTATGATAACACAGGCAATGAGGAACCACGATGCTTTCACTGGTGGTAATATTATGTTGACTCGTTGACAAATTACCTCACATTGGTCTTGTTTCTGGCAAATGACCTTTAGGTAGGTCTGAAGGACAACCCTGCAGTGTAGATTGGGTGCAATGGAAGGTCTCTGCTAGTCTAAGAGTTGTAAAACTAAGAGGGTACTCTGCTGCTAGAATGGGACATGCTCACTATATTTACAGTGGTTTATGACTATATGCAGCATGTTTTGTATGTGATGAGGAACACTGAAAAGTGCACCATGTGTGGCACCTCAGCAACAAAAAGTGAGATCTGGGGAGTCGATGGCCATTCACATGGGTCATTCAGTGTGGACTAATGGTTAACTTGAAGTTGGTTTTGTTAGTTTAAGTTTTGGCCTAGTTTAGTTTTTAAGAATTATTCCAAGGAGACCTTGAGGTGGCTGTTGTTTTTCACATTGTTCATTTCAAGTTGAGTTTGCCACTACCAAAAGGAATGCACAGGGTAGCTTTAGTTGTGCTTAATTCAAAGTAACATCTGCAATAATCAGGTAGTTTGACTAAGGTTCCCATTGTCTTCTTAGAAAAAAAAATAAAGAGAAAGGGCAGAAGAGTATCTTGGAGATCAATCCGTACATTTCATTTGTCAGGAACATCCCTATACAAAAGGGAAGTTAATTATTTCAAAATTGTCTAGATTTTATCAGGCACAGGGATTTTGCCTTTTGAATCAAAACTCACCATGAAAGTAATTTTGTTGAAATTAATTTAAAAAATTGGTTATGATTGCCATAGCAATATTCCTGTCACAGCTCCTGTAAGATTTCTTGTCCTTCTCAGTCTGAGTTCCTTTAGAGGTTTGTTCATAGTTTTCATGATCAGCGAATGATTAATGCCTGCAGTCACTGTTTGATTGTGTCTTACAGTCTCTCAAATGATTTGCAATACTTATCAATTTTATCATCATCTTTAAGCTCTGTGCAAGAAAATACTGTGCAGCTCAAACATGTTAGCTTTAAAAAGGTAATCGATTACAAGTCCTGTTGCCCGCTACTGTCTCATGAGTGGTTTTTTTTTTAGTAGTTTTTCTACTTTATGATGGGAAAATAAGTAGAAATATTTCATTCCAGTCCAGTACTGCAGTGGAATTTCAGTATGTGAAATACTCAAAATTAAAATTGTAACTCAGCTAGACAAATCAAAAATTAACCAAAATAAAGGTATAAATTTTGCATAAATTTGCATATAAAAAAAGAAAAAAACCACGCATTTAAGGACTATAAATTATTAAATTGTCCCCCTCATAAAGGGAAATGTGTGAGTGTGCAGGCATATATAAATGTCTGTTGGAAAGGAGGGGAGGAATGGAGAGTGGAAAGCAAAGAAAAACAAAAGATTATGGGTCACTTCCAAGCAGAGATATTATATGATTAAAAAAATCTGTTTTGTAATAACTTGTATTCTTTTTTTTCTGTAGAATGTGGGGTCAGAATGTGGGGCCCCCAGCAGAAATCTCCTTCTGGCAGAAGACAGACACGAGCAAGTGGAAGCAGCATGGCTCAGGTCTCATCCATATGGTTTCACTGTGCAGTGCCAGAGGTGAGTGTACAGTAAGCACTGCCTGCCCCGGGATTCCTGGGATTAGCACCGAACCCATTGCTCAGCCATAGGGTGATTCCACTTTTCTCTGTAAGACAACCTGTGATGGTATCACCAGCTAACACTGAACACAGTATCTGCTGACAAACAAGTCACTGAAACCTGTGCTTTGCTTTCTCAACTAAGAGGTTTCACAATCAGTTATTATTAGCACACTGATTGTCTTGGGATGTTGAGAACAAATGCTTTTGTGAAGAGGTAATAACTACTTTCCATCACAGAAGCTCTAGTGACAGGTTATAGAAATTTTCTCAAGTTCTCTAGCTTTGAGGTCAATGTAGAAACTGAGGAACACATTTTATTTATCTCATGTTGATTCCATTTGGGTTTTCCAGTCACTCATCAGGCTTGAAAACAATGTAGTCCTTTGTTCTCTAATTGGTAGAGAGTCCTGAGGTAAGAAGGGCATTAAAATAGTTTATCTCTCACTGGGGAAAAGATTAGCAATTAGTTGCATAACTCTGTTTTATCCTCTTAAGGACTGGTGAGAAAAGTCTCCTTGAAATAGTCGTTAAACTAAAAGCTGAGGTTCTCTATGGGGTTTAGAAGGCTGAAACTCATGCCTTGGCTGTGCCTGATGAGGTTCTCCCAGTTCCCAGATTAGTGTTCTGATCAGCAGGTTGTTGTTTATCAATACGTGAGTGCTTATGATGGGTTCAGAAGAAAGGCTTAAATTTTATTCCAGATTAGACCAATAGGTTTTGAAATCTTATTATTTTTTTCATGACATGAGAGTTTTATTTTATCAAGAGTTACCTCTCATATAATATAAAGCAAAGTGAGTCATTTGGTAATTTAGATTCCTTAGGATATATGGTTTAAGGTGTGACCTGTCTGTGTTTTCCTTGATTCATCTGGAATACTATGCCCAAAAGAGGGGGGAGGAAGACCAGAGATAAACATAACTTTTTAATCTTTTTTTTTCAGTTGTCTTATTTTTCTAAAGTGTGTTTTGTATAGCCTAAAAAACACTGTGCACTAGCAAAAGAATGGCTTGAAAAAAGCCAACCCCATTCATCTCCTTACATGGCTTTTTCCTCTTCTGAGACCTGAGAGAAGGTTTTGAACCTGAAAGGTGCTAGTGCCTAGTAGTTCCTAAGCAGTGAGGGTTCAGTCATACTGAGGCCAGAGCTGTCTTCTCTCTCTGCTTCATTTGCTGCTTGCTCCATTTGCTTTCTGGGTATTTTTATGATTTGTGTCTGCCTTATTAGCCATATAACAGACACCACACAGAGGATGATAATGGGCTGAGGCAGGTAATACCACTCTACCTTTTAATTCATAAATTTAAGAAACATAGCTTGAACTTTTTAGACCATTTGAATTTTTAAGTAATTTGCTCCCAGTACTTTTCATGTACAGATTTTCTTTTCAGTTTGATTGAGAGGGAAGTAGAATTTTTTAAGACAGTTGTTATCCTTCTTTATTCCTCTTAGTTCTCCACATAAGGCTTTTGGCTTTCCAGTGCTTCTGCTTTTCTTCTCCCTGCAGAAGAACATAATTTTGCATTATCAATGAACGTCAGTCCAGACCTCAAAGGAATGAATTTCCTGGGCTCAGGAAGGAATCCAGATTTTACTCTCATAAATCCTGTGTATACTCTGCAGCTTGTCCAGCTCTTAGCCAGGTCTGGCAATGGGGTCGTTTCATGTAGCACTCCTGTAGTAAAACACATTTCTTTTGTGACCTCTGAGCAAGTTCTTCAGGGTAAATCACTGTACATACAGTCGTGACTTGACCAGTGCCTGTGCATGTCTTACTGCTTTCCTGCTATTCTGTCTGTAGAACAGTGCAGAATTCTCCATATGAGGTCGTGTTCCTGGAGGACAGAGCCTCCTGCTACACATGAAAAATAGGGAGTGATTTTTCTGAGGGTCACCACATGGACAGATCCCAGAGTTAAGGAGATTTTAGATGGAATGTTACTTAGTATATGAGATATAGTTCTTCTGGGAGTAGATGAGTGTTTTTGGCCAGTAAGGATGGTTTCTCCTTGCTGTGCTCCCCAGTTTTTCAGTACAAGATTCCATGTGGAGACAGTCAGGAATACTTCTGTCTTTGTAAGATTCATGGTTTTCATTGAAGAGGTGTAAAAACTGAAAGCATATTTAAGGATGCTTTCAATATTTTCATGCCTCTGAAAGTGATAGTATGTGGTCATATGCTTCCAAACAGACTTTTCAGCTGGAAACAGAAGAAAAACAAAGCTCTGCTTTCTCAAAAGCCATTAATCATCTAAAAAACGTTTCTCTAGAACAAGAGATGCTTTGATGAGCTTAGATGCCATGATACTCTTTGCTTGGCTGGCAGTTCTGCAGCACCTTCAGCTCTGACTTCCTGCTGATACCATAGAAACAACAGGCACAGCATGTACCTACCTCCACTTTCAGAGAAGAGCCACAGACTGAACCAAAATGCACTTCTGCAGCTGCCCCCAGGCAGTCAGAGGTCTGAGCTTCTGTGGTTTATTCCTCCTTGGTCCTTTGTTTTATTCTCCTCCTATTTTAATTTGTTTATCTCTGTTAGATTTTATGAATTCTGCTTTTCTTTCTTTTCTCATGTCTCTCTTTAGAAGAATGCCAGCTTTATTTTGAGCTCTCATTCTTGAAAAACTTTGCAAAATGAGTTCTGTATCACTTATAATATAGGTGATGATATAATTGGGTGAAGTAAGTTGAAAGTTATTAATGATCAGGTCTCAGGCATTGCTCTGATTAGTACACTTTCAAACTCCAACATACTTCACTCAGCACTGATAGAACTTAACTCTGTTAATCCACTGCCTGTTTGGGCTGCTGCTGCAACCTGAATCCATTCTGGGAGCAGACTGTATCAGAGAAGGAAGAGTGTGACATATTAGTGCAACAGAGAGGAGATGATATATTAGAAAGATTTAAAGATTATATTTGCTTCAGGGCAGAAGGGCTTACTCAATGCTTTTGGTAGCTCTTAAGCCCTCCTTGTGAAATGAGAAAGAAATGTCAGACCCAGGCACAAACTCTTGTTGCACAGGTGGGTTTTATCTAAAAATAAAATATCTGTATGTCTGGAGCTGGGCTCTAAGAATATGGAGATGCAAATGCTGACATGACAAGGATTCCTGCAGGGAAATATTGCCTCTTTCATTAGCATGTGGCTGTCTATTTCTGTATGTGGATTAAGTTTGTGAGAGAGAAAATGTTTGTCCTTGCCAGCTATGGATTGCCAATGTATCCTTGGTTTACTTCCATACCACAAAAAACATCAGCAATCCCTGAACATTAGTCTGGATTTGCACAAGTTTTCTGACAACAGAATACCTTCTGCTCTCTTAGGTTGGTTTTTTACCCCTGTCAGAGGAAATGAAGGGTCTCTTTAGTGATATCTGTCTGTTTCAGCTCACTAGGTGGAGTCCCGAACACTGTCTCCAGGATTTTTGACTGCGAGATTACCATGAGACAAAAGGGCACATATCCTGAAGGACTTCTGATTGTTATCAGCAGGATTTTATGCAGCCACAAGTACTAGATTGGTGCCAAAATTATCAACATCTTACAGAAATGAATGCTGGGTGAGTATAGAAATTAATTTTTCCTCTTTCCATATTCTAAAATCATGATTTTTCTGTGCATGATTAATCTCTGTGCAGATTAGGTGTAACAATTGTTTGCCATTGAAATTCCATTCTGGTTGTAATCTGAAGGCTGCTCTGAAGTTTCATTGGTACATTGCCTTCAGCTGACCTTTTGTACGAGAACACACTGCAACCAAACCCAGCAGAAAGATGGAATACTTTTTTGGCTGTGGTAGAAGGTGGTTGTAAAAGGGACAGTCATAAACGATGAGGGGACAAAGATCAGTAGAATAATACTTGAATATATATATATATATGTATATGATACTATACAAGCTGCAGTTATGTGCTGCTGAAAGGAATATTTGTTTTCAGGATAGTCGTCAAGATGTACTTGTAGCTCCAGCAGACTTGAAATGATGTCTGTTTGATGCTGCCTATCTCATTGTATCTGTTGGTGCTTGTTGGAATGAAAGGGAAAAGAATGAGCTCTATTCTCTCACTTGGACACATCATATTAAAGAAAAGCTTTGATGTGAGATGATGTTGAGGAAAACATTCAGTGTAGGTAGCTCAATGTGCAGCTGCAGTAGAGGTGCAGGCTGAGCTCTGGGCAGGAGACATGTCAACCCTTAACACAACAAAGGATCTGGGGACCTGTGGCACAGCCTGGAGAACAAATATTCAGGGACAGCAGGAGCCAAGGGCTGTGCTGTGTCAGATGGGTCACTGCTAACTTGCAGCACAGTGTCAAGGGCGCTCCTCCTCATGTGACTACACCAAATATCTCCCCTGACAAATTGCTTTGCTATCAGGAATATTGGAAAAAAAGAAACGTGAGACCTCTTCCTTGTCCTCGGAAGGGAAGGTCTGTGCCTGTGATCACCGTCTTGCTGAGGGACTATAGCCATGTGATTTCACAGTCTTCATTGTTTTTTCTTGACTTAGCTTTGAAAATGGATTAGCTGCAAATCTGTCCAGAGCTTCACACTGCCACAGCAGTTGTTATTATGGTTGTTGAAATATACTGGTAAGTCTCACAGAGATGATTCAGCTGGCTGTGTAGTTCCTTAAATACTTTATTATTATAAGAAAGTATAAAGTCACAAGATCTGAGGTTCCAATTAAGCAATCAATGCAATGCAATTAGCCTACTCAAAAACAGGGAACATGCAAACATAACCTTCAGTGGCTAGTTGGGAACTCTTATTCTGCTATGCCATATCCAGAAGAAAATACAGTATGTCCTGGAAACTCTGATCAGAACCTAAATGTAGGATGCTTTGGTTTACTTTGACACATAAGGATATGAAAGAAAGTATGATTTGGGTGTCTAATGGTGGTTGAGGCTTTAGTAGTGAGGAAAGACCAATGGTTTGTCTCCAGGTAGAGGTGTTGAGGGAACCTTTTAGCTATGCATGCCTTCTGTGAGCTCTCCCAAGCAATGCATCTGAGCTCAGAGCAGCTGCCTTGTTGGCTCAGAGCCCCCAGGCCTGCTTGTTCCTGGTGTGTCCCTGCTCCTGCATTTCGGATTGTCAGCACTTCACGGTTTGATTCTGTGTCTTTGATTCTAAAGTGCTTTGGGAGTGCACACTGATGGAAGCACATGCAGTTGGGGTATAAGGAAAGAATGGGGTGTTACTAGGAGAGGGGATCCCAGTTTGCTTTTCAGTGTGATTGCAGCCCTACTAGCCTTTTTCCAGGTATTTCAATATGCTCTGTAAGCAGGCACTGTGCTGAAGTCTGTGTTGTTTCAGGGAACAGCATAACCACTTTGACATACAGCTATTTTATTTAATGTGACCAGATGGAGCAACTCTATTGAGAGTCAGAAAAGAGCCAACCATAACATATTTTTCAAGCAAGAAAAGTGTTTCCATAAATATACAAACTTTACACTTGAGAAGATGAAGAGGAAAATTTTATCCTCAATGTACAAAACTATGTAATCATTTATAATAATTCTCCTTCCCAGCTGTAAACAATATGTCTTTTTTTTTTTTTCAGTGTATACTGTAATCTTCAACTGCTGGCTAAGTGTGTGTTTTGTTTTCCAGAACAGATGATTCTCTTGGCAGCAGGGGGACATTCTGTAGCCTTTATTACAAAACCCTAGTCCTTTAACCTGTGGGTTTCACCCCTTCTGCAGGGTTGCCTCTGCTCCCTACTGAGGCCTGTCCATGGACAGCACTTCCTTTAGCAACCATGTTGACATTGAAGGGTGCAGCCCATGAGAGACAGGTAAGAAAGCTCGGGACAGACAATGTGGGTCTGAATACAAAAGAAGGTTCAGCTGCTCAAAGCATCATTACTGCACCTCTGTACCAGGGAGACATGTATACTGTCCTTCCAGTCTAGGGGAAAACATTCTGTCACTTGTAGCTATGTAAGATTTACAGGTCACAAGATGGCAGCATAATCTCACTAGTCAGGTTGACAAAATTTGGAGGGTCAGGTCAGTAATCTTCCTCAACTCAAACTCCTGTTTTGAACAGTCAGAAAGTCCTGTATCTAAGTAGCTGAAGCTTCCTAGGCCCTAATTACTATGTATAGAGGTGAAACTGTTATCTATGTAGGTGAAAAGCCTGTTACATCACGTTTCAAATGAACCTATTTAATTTACATTCAGATGCACTGTGACAGTACTGACATAAATTCCTCACCAGGAGTTCCATATTGTCTTGGTTTGAAAACAAACCAATGGGAGATCACAAGTCAAGACTGAAATTAAAAATAAGTGAAATAATACAAGGAAAAGCACTGACAAAGTCAGATACAACCTAACACCCTGTTAGGGTGGTAGTAGCAGTCCAACTGAAGTAGTCCAGTTGAAGCGGTGATCCTGTGAAGGTCTAGTCTCCAGCTGAAGATCCAGTGGTAGCTCTGGTCCTCTGGGAACCCAGTAGACAGGGCTCGCTCAGGCAGTTCCAGGGCCAGGTTATATCCAGGTGGGAACACCTGGCTCCTCCCTCCTCGGCAGAGCATCTCACAATGGGATGAGATAAGTCCATGAGTCACACGGTGGGTCCCTGATGGCCCATTGCCTGTCATGCGGGGTGGGTCGTTAGCAAGTGATAATAGCTAAGGATGGCCCATTGCCTGTCATCCGGAGTGGGTGATAGCAGCTAATGGCCCACAGCTGGTGGTAATAGAATACTTAACTACATCAATATTGCAACCTAGGACATTATCCACCCCTTATTCTATTACCATCTACACAGTTCTCACTTAAGATAAGGTCTCCTTGTGGGACACAACGGGTTTCTCCATCTGCCTGCATCACCCACCAAGTATAACCAGGTCCTTGGGCAAAAACAACCCCACGGATGGGCTTGCCTTTGCCTGAGGTGGGACTAATCTAAACAGTCTTTCTTAAAAAACTTCTTATGTGTACCACAGGGACTTTATCTCCATCCACTGTGTGCAAAGGTTCGGACTCGGCAGGACCGGCTCGATTGATAGAACCTCTTGTGTTAACCATCTAGGTGGCCTTTGCTAAGTTTAGTTCTCAATTTTTGAAGGTTCCCCCGCCAAGTGCCTTCAAAGTTGTCTTAAGTAGTCTGTTGCATCGTTCAACTTTCTCGGCAGCTGGTGCATGATAGGGGATGTGGTATATCTATTCAATTCTGTGTTCTCTAGCTCAGGTGCTTATGAGGCCATTCTTGAAATGGGTTCTATTGTCAGACTCGATTTTCTCAGGGGTACCATGTCTCCACAGGACTTGCTTTTCTAGACTCAAGATGGTGTTCCGGGCAGTAGCATGAGGCACAGGGTAGGTTTCTAACCATCCTGTGGTTGCTTCTACCATGGTCAACACGTAGCGCTTTCCTTGGCGGGTTTGGGGAAGTGTGATGTAGTCAACTTGCTATACTTCCCCATACCTGTACTTTGACCATCGTCCACCATACTACAGAGGCTTCACCCGCTTGGCCTGTTTGATTGCAGCGCAAGTCTCACAGCTGTGGATGACCTGTGAGATGTTGTCTATGGTCAAGTTCACTCCTCGGTCACGAGCTCACCTGTATGTTGCATCTCTCCCTTGATGACCAGAGGCATCATGGGCCCAACGAGCTAGAAATAATTCTCCTTTGTGCTGCCAGTCTAGATCCACCTGTGACACTTTCACCTTGGCAGCTCGGTCCACCTGCTCGTTGTTACGATGCTCTTCATTAGCCCGACTCTTAGGTACATGTGCATCCACGTGTCGAACTTTCACGGTTAGCTTTTCTGCCCGGGTGGCAATGTCTTGCCAAATCTCAGCAGCCCAGATGGGTTTTCCTCTGCGCTGCCAGTTAGCTTTTCTCCAGCGATCTAACTATCTCCACAGTGCATTGGCTACCATCCAAGAGTCGGTGTAGAGATAAAGCCTTGGCCATTTCTCTCGTTCGGCAATATCCAAAGCCAGTTGGATGGCTTTAAGCTCTGCGACCTGACTTGATCCACCTTGTCTCTCAGTAGCCTGTACAGCTTGTCGTGTGGGGCTCTATACTGCAGCTTTCTATTTCTGATTTGCGCCTACAATTCGGCAGGAACCATCAGTGAAGAGGGCATAGTGTTTTTCACTCTCCGGCAGCTCGTTATACGGGGGTGCTTCCTCAGCACGTGCTACTTGCTCGTCTGCTTCTTCTGAAGATAATTTAAAAGTCTCACCTTTAGGCCAGTTTGTTATAATTTTCAGAATCTCAGGGCGATTTGGGTTTCTAATACGGGCGCGCTGTGTGATGAGGGCAATCCATTTGCTCTACGTGGCATCAGTGGCATGGTGGGTAGAGGGAACCCTTCTCTTGAACATCTACCCCAGCACTGGCAGTCGGGGTGCAAGGAGAAGTTGTGTTTCTGTGCCGATCACCTCTGAGGCGGCTTGGACTCTTTCGTAAGCTGCCAAGATTTCTTTTTCGGTGGGAGTGTAGTTGACTTCAGACCCTCTGTAACTTCGGCTCTAGAATCTTAGTGGTCGACCTCGGGTTTCACTAGGCACCTTCTGCCAAAGGCTTCAGGATAGACCATGGCTCCCAGCTGCAGAGTAAAGCACATTTTTTACTTCTGGTCCTGTCCTGACTGGTCCCAGGGCTACCGCATGAGCGATCTTCTGTTTGATTTGGGTGAAGGCTTGCTGCTGTTCAGGGCTCCAGTGGAAATCGTTCTTCTTGCGGGTTATGAGGTAGAGAGGACTCACAATTTGGCTGTACTCAGGGATGTGCATTCTCTAAAAGCCTATGGCGCCTAGGAAAGCTTGCGTCTCTTTCTTGTTGGTTGGTGGAGACATCGCGATGATCTTATTGATGACCTCAGAAGGAATCTGACGCTGTCCATCTTGCCACTTTACTCTCAGGAACTGGATCTCTTGGGCAGGTCCCTTGACTTTGCTCTTCTTGATGGCGAAACCGGCTTCCAGGAAAATTCTGATGATTTTTTCTCTTTTTTCAAATACTTCCGTTGTTGTGTCCCCCCACACAATGATGTCATCAATATACTGCAGATGTTTTGGAGCCTCACCCTTTTCTAGTGCAGCTTGGATCAGTCTATGGCAGATGGTGGGACTGTGCTTCCACCCCTGGGGCAGTCGGTTTTACGTGTACTGCACACCTCTCCAGGTGAAAGCAAACTGAGGCCTGCACTCTGCTGCCAGAGGAATGGAGAAAAAGGCATTGGCAATATCAATGGTCGCATACCACTTTGCTGCCTTGGATTCCAGTTCATACTGAAGTTCTAACATGTCCGGTACAGCAGCACTCAGTGGTGGTGTGACTTTATTCAGGCCACGGTAATCCACCGTCAGTTTCCATTCTTTACTGGACTTACGCACCGGCCATATAGGGCTGTTAAAGGGTGAGTGAGCCTTGCTGACCACCCCTTGGCTCTCTAGATCTCGAATCATTTTATGGATGGGGGCCACAGAGTCTCTGTCAGTGCGGTATTGCCGGCGGTGCACTGTAGCTGTAGCAATTGGTACCTGCTGTTTTTCAATTCTCAGTAGTCTTACAGCAGACGGGTTATTTGAGAGACCGGGCAGGGTATTCAGTTGTCTTATGTCTTCTGTCTCTACAGCTGCTATCTCAAAAGCCTAGCGATGTCCCTTCGGGTCTTTGAAATATCCACTCTTGAGATAATCTATGCCGAGGATGCATGGGGCGTCTGGACCAGTCACAATGGGGTGTTTCTGCCACTCGTTCTCAGTTAAACTCACTTCAGCTTCCAGTACAGTCAGCTGCTGGGATCTTCCTGTCACTCCAGAAATGGAAATGGATTTGGTCCCCACATACCTGGATGGCATCAGGGTGCACTGAGCGCCGGTGTCAACCAAAGCCGTGTATCTTTGTGGGTTAGACGTGCCAGGCCATCGGATCTACACAGTCCAATAGATCCGATTATCCCTTTCTTCTACCTGGCTAGAGGCAGGGCTCCTCTAATCTTGTTTTTGGTGCACGATGTTCTTCTCCTGTAAATGTGTTCTTGAGGTCTCTTCAAGAGGATCAGTCATATTATCACTTTCATTCTGTTTGGAGTTCTGTTCACAAGAGACTGGGGCAGTGTTGTACTTAGATGAGCCTCCTGAAATGGATGTTTCCTTTTTCAATTCACGTACCCGGGCTGCTAAGGTGGAGGTGGGTTTCTTATCTCACTTCTTCATGTCTTCCCCATGCTCTTGAAGGAAAAACCAGAGGTCACGTCGTGGAGTTTGTTTTCTTTCCCTGACTGGAGTACGTCTGCTCCTGATGGCAGAGACTCGGGTTGGTTTTGGTGTGGCATGGAAAAATCTTTCTGTGAGCTCTTTCCTTAGTTTTTGATGGCTCTCTTCAATCAATCTCCGGACTTGCTCGGCTAGGTTTGTTTCTACCGATGAGACCTGGGTGCGTAGTGGGGCGGTGACAGTGTCCTCATAAATTCTCAGTTTGTTTGCTAACACGCTTACCTGGTCTTCGCCTTCCCTCTACTGTAATGTTGCCAGGTAACGAGAGTATATCTCTGGTCCGAGCCGCGCGAATCTTAGCCACATTTGTGAAGTGCACCGGACATTATTTGGGCTCTTGGGGAATTTCTCGTTGTCTGAGAAAATGATCTCTAGCACAGCCAATTCCCTCAGGCATCGGATACCTTGTTCTATTGTGTTCTATTTCTTTTGGTGCATCTGGAGGTCTTTTTTGCACAGGTATCTGTCCCGTACACTCAGCAGCAATCGCCGCCAGAGGCTGAGAGTTTCCTGGGTTTTCCCAATCTCCTGGTCAATGACCACATCTTGAGACAGGGATCTCAGTTGTCTGGCCTCACTTCCATCTAGAATAGTGTCATTAGCTGCAGCGTCCCAGATACGGAGCAGCCAGGTTAAGATGGACTCATTCGCCTGCCGGGTGAATTCCCTCCGTAGGTCACGCAGCTCCCCCAGGGATAGAGAGCGAGTGATGATCTCTGGCTCTGTCTCTTCTGCTTGGTGAGATGGTCCTGCCGCATCTTTATCAGTCGCTGTGCGGACTGACTTGCTCTTGGATTTTTTTTTCTGGACGGGGGCAACCGCTACTGGCTTTGGCTGTTCTGATTCGGCAATGGTCTGTGGTGAGACATTGACTGCTCTTTTGGTTCTTTTCCTCTTGCCTGCTGACTTGCTTCGTTTCTCCTCCTCAAGAAGACAAAGTATTGTTCTGTTCTTCAGCATGAGGTAAACAGTGCTGGTCAAAGAAAACAGAACTAACAAAAAGATTATGCCATCCCTAGCATCTAGAGAGAACTCAATATTGTCAAAAATGGCTGTGCTTGACCTGAAAGGCTGGAAGAAACCGCTCTCTCCTCCTAGCCCCAGAGGGTGGGTGCGATTGCTGATGAGATCCCAGACGAAGCAGCTCAGGTTAGGCCAGGCAGACAAAGTCGAGTATATATAACAAATGGTGTTTATCGCCTCACAGGTTACTATGCAATAGGCATAATAAACCAATAGAGCAATTTTCATGCTGTGCTTTGATCGTAACAAGAGCAATACGACGGGCAGATAGCTTCCCATTTGAGGAAAGATATAGAGAGCGAGATAAAGCACCTATATAGATAAGCTGAGCATCATGGTGATAGGATTTCTGCGTTTCTCCAGGTCGTGCCCCACGTTGGGCGCCAAAATATGTCTTGGTTTGAAAACAAACCAATGGGAGATCACAAGTCAAGACTGAAATTAAAAATAAGTGAAATAATACAAGGAAAAGCACTGACAAAGTCAGATACAACCTAACACCCTGTTAGGGTGGTAGTAGCAGTCCTAGTCCAGTTGAAGCGGTGATCCTGTGAAGGTCTAGTCTCCAGCTGAAGATCCAGTAGTAGCTCTGGTCCTCTGGGAACCCAGTAGACAGGGCTCGCTCAGGCAGTTCCAGGGCCAGGTTATATCCAGGTGGGAACACCTGGCTCCTCCCTCCTCGGCAGAGCATCTCACAATGAGATGAGATAAGTCCATGAGTCACACGGTGGGTCCCTGATGGCCCATTGCCTGTCATGCGGGGTAGGTCGTTAGCAAGTGATAATAGCTAAGGATGGCCCATTGCCTGTCATCCGGAGTAGGTGATAGCAGCTAATGGCCCACAGCTAGTGGTAATAGAATACTTAACTACATCAATATTGCAACCTAAAACACATATGGAATGAAGAAAATGGCACCAGCATGTTATCTAACTAATCAGTAAAAACGACAACATTGATGGCACATTGACTTTGCAAAGCTGTGCTACTGCAAGCCATGTTTTATTTTCACTTCCTTTCTGGTCTTGAGAGCAAGATGTTCTGAATCCTGCCTCAAAATACTAATACTTCAGTGAACGTTAATTTTTTTTGATAGTCCTGAGAATACATTCCCTGTAAAGAGCCAATTAATGTATTATTCTCTTTCTGTTTGAGGGATGTTCCATATTCAGTTTTCATCTGCCTATTTGCCTGCCTGTCTGTGTGTCTGTCTTTCGAAGGGATGTGCCCATTCTAACCATTTGTTGTGAGCTGAACCTTTTCAGTGTGCAGCACTTCGTCTGGGAAAAAGGACTGTGCTAGGGAGAGATGACTCATCACATCAGTCACCATATTATATAATGCAGAGTGATAACAAACCTACTGAGAACATTACTAGCAGTAATATTCCCACTTGTGATTTTAAATACTTAGCTCAGAAGTGTCTGTAAAAATAAATGGGGGTGTCTGCATCTTCTTGGAAGAAAAACAAGCCATGAGAGTAAGGCAAATATATCTCCATTTTCAAAACTAATTGCAAGTTTTTGTGATGTTAGTGCAGAATTAAACCATAGATATTTAAGTGCACCTTCCAGGTGCACTTCTTTGAGAATGTTGAATTATAATTCCACAAGCTGCTTGCATCTGTCAAGTGAATACGATGTTTTGACACATGTACAAACTGTTCTTATGGGTATTGCTGAACTTACAGGTGTGTTTTCATTGGACACTTTTGCAAACTTTAGGCTTTTGAATGTATGCTGAAATCCCAAATAGTCACTGGCTTTGGCTTTGTTTACCCCTGCAGCTGATCATTGTTCTAACTGAGTTTACTCTCACTAGTCAATATAGTTGCAAGCATGCGTAAGAGAAATTCAATAAAGCCAAAGAAAAAGGAGAAAATTGTATCCTAGCACGTTGTTTCTAGCCTAAGCAATTGGCCACATGGTGTCACTGTGTTTTAAGGCACCAAATCCTCTAACAATAAAGCCTAGCAATTCCAAGTTTTCAAAGTATGCCAACCATGTGGTATATCTAAGGAGACACTTTAGCAAAAGTAGCAAGGTCAGAAAAGCTGTACAGTAGGAGAGTTTTAGGAAGATATTTTACACAAAATATCTCATTCTCAGCTTCTTGTACCTTGCTGGAATACATCAGAAATTTTTTAGCCCAGAAGCACTTTTCCTCCAGATGTTTGCATTTGGGAGCATGTTTGTATAGAAAGCTTTATCTTAAATTGTTGCAAGTTAGAAATTTAAAAATTAATCTGTGGTGGACTTATGCTAAACTTCAGTCGTAGTTCTTCTTTTCTCCTTCTATCTTTATATATCTGAATTTGCAACAGCCTTCAACCCTGCTGAACAAAGGAAACTTGGCTTTATGGTGCTCAGAGCAATATAAACTGTGCCTCTTGGGATCCACAGAATGCTATTTAATCCCTGCAAGCTCTGAAGAATGCATTGCACAACACACCTGCTCAAGAGAGCTGTGCCAGAAGCTGATGTATTATGTGTTTAAGGAGTTTCATAATGTACAGCTATAGCAACAGTGAGAGAAACAGTTGTGTATAGATACAGTACGAGCCTCAGCCAAGCAGATGATATCTGGCTCAGGGCGTGGCGAAAGGCTGCAAAATCCCATGCAGTGCTCAGTGTTGGTGTGCACTGTTTCTGCTGGGATACAGATTTTATAGGTTAAGATTTTATCGGAAGGATGCATGTCTGGCAATGGCTTACCACCCGTGAGGAGTAAGCCATTGTGTTTTGTTTGGATTTGGTGCTTTGGTGCAAAGCAACAAATTTTTGCTTTGTTTGGATTTGTGCTTTGTTTGGATTTGTTAGCACATTAGGAAGTTGCAGTGCTTTCCCTAAGCCAGTTGCTCTGCTTTGTGTGACGCTTACTCTCTGTATAGCTGAGATGCATATGTCTTAGTGATAGTTTTGCTACCGATTCTGTTGGGACCAGGAATTCACTTGTAATATGTCTGCTTTGAGGGCCATATCTTCAATTTAGGTGCACAGTCAAGTCATATTTAGAGTTATTATGTCTACAAAGCATGGTGCTCTAAAAATTCAGGTGCCTCAGTATGAATTTCAGTGCAATGGTACAAATGGAGGAATTAGCTGTGTTAGTCTGGCCTTGAATGTAACCTAAAATTAAGTGCTAAATAAAACCTGGACTGTCAGATCTCACAGGCAACTGTAGAGCTGAGATGTCCTGTTCCTTGCAGAGACAGCAACAATGCACAGGGTAGGTTTGGAAGACCATTTGTGAATAGCCGATTATTTTCTGTTTTCTCTTGTTGCTTGCAATGTAAAAACAGCTTAGAAGTATGTTCCACTGATATTTATTTAGAAAAACATACTGAAATATGATTTTGGCCTATGATTTCTCCCATTTCCCCCTCACCATTGCTGCTGTAATTATCTGTAAGAATTCTCCACTGGCCTCTGTGCTGGTGGTGGCCTTTAGAAGCTTCTGCAGAGGGTAAAACATGGTATGGTTCATCCTAGAGGAAGAAGAGCCTGAAGCAGAAGTTATGAACAATAATGCAGAAAAGCAGATGGGGTCTCCTGTAGGAGAAGGTGGTAGGTCAAACATGGGAATAAGTTTGGCATATTGCCAAAACAATTTGTCCTTGTTCTGCAAATCTGGGAAATTGCTGACCTCATTATCTAAGACACAAAGCGTCTCCTGGTAGTGTGCAGGGGAGTTGTAACCTAACTATAATTATCCTAATGGCACTGCTGCCATGATGGTATATAGAGTATAAACAGGAAAGACTGAAACCCTCTGACACAGTTGAGATGCAAATGAAGGCCTGGAGCCTCTACTATAGGAATACCAATAAGAAATGGAAACTGGCTGAGGAAATCACTCAAGGTTTGTCTCCAGGAACTGCCTTCAAAATGTTTGCTCAGGAAAGAAAGCTGGAAACAGGGGAAGGACAGGTTTTTCCTCCACTAGTGGTTTTATGAACCTCAGGCCCTGGAATCAAGGTTCCTTCTGAGGAAACTTTTATATATTATCTTGTGCAAGGTATTATCTGGGAAGCTCTAGTACTCTTTATTTTTTGGAAGAGGTGCACTATATATTGGTGCCAAGGGCATTTTAGTGTTAGTTTCTAACACCATTAGATAAAGGAGCGAGTCTTCTTGAAATAATGGGAACAGCTTGTCTCTTCATCTGAAGCTTTTCTATGAAACACATAGACCATCACTGCCTGTGGATATATAGGTCAACTACAGGTTTCTAATATGTCTTTGATATATAAGGAAAATCTTGAATATGGGAGAAAAAGAAAACAAAGGTGATCTATGACTATTTAGTTGGACCTACCTAATGTATGCATTTTTCCTAGTAATTCCTGAATTAAGTTATTCATGTGTGATTGAGCTATGCATAAAGGAGAATTATCCAGTTTTGATTTAAGTTTAGTTATCATGTGGGAGGAAAATGTGGTGTGGAGGCTGAGAAAAGTCAGGGGTCACCATGTGAAAGGAAGGTGTGGGAGGGAAGATACATAGTTTAGCTTTGCCACAGGTTTCAAGATCAGAAATAGAATTTATTGACATTTATGGTACTGTGGCACTGAGAAAAGTCAAGAGAGAAGTGATTTGTTAAAAGTGATAGAAGTTCCCAGATAAGCTGTAGACCTTACTCCAAAAAAAAAATCTTCACTCTAAATAAATTACATGAACACCAACACAAACACCAACACATACAAGAGTTTAACAATAATTAAACCTATGAAAAAACGTGATGCATTTGGTTTTCATGGGGAGCAGAGAGGGGGGAAAGGGGTGATGTTTTGTGCGTATTCCTTTGTCTGTTGTTTAGTTGTACTCCAATTCATCTTGTGCACCTAAGGTGGCACTTCACCTGTGAATTATCCTATTAATATCAATTAGACTATTCCTGAGAGGAATGTGCAAATGTCTGAGAAGATCAGAGCTTTTGGCTTTTTAAATGCATATAACTACTAAATGGATAGCAGAAAAGATGGGATTTTCTAAGCCCAAAACCTACTAATGAATTACCAGTAGCTGCAGATCAGGAAAATGTCTCTTAATCTTTTTGGGACATCTGTTACCAACAGCAAAGACATGGCTTTGAACTTTCAGCATTTTACTGTGGGTTGTTTTTTGACTGGCTGAATTTTGACTAGCTCCCCTTGGTAATCTGGAGTGGTGAGGGACAGGAGACAGAGTGTAAGGGATGAGAATTTTACTTGTGCTGAGCACTACACAGGTAGCAGTAAAAACCCCAAGATGCTCTGCTGTTAGTATGTTTCTCATTAAACCTTGTCCTGACACAGACAGACCACATAATGGTGATGACTACATATGTCAGAAGGAACGAAGTGGAGCTCAAGTGATCACAACCAGAACTAGAATTAAGATATTAAATAGATATTCCTGTCACTAGAGGTTGAAATGGATTGGCATGGGTTCACCTGTACAGTTGTTCTTTCAAATGTTGGGGATGAAAGGGGTTGCTAATCGACAGCTGTTAAGATCTACTCCCATTTAGGAAAGTGTCAAATTGCTTTACAGTATCTTTGTTTCTCGGTTTTGCAGGGGAGACCATAATACCTTCTGTGGGAGTTATTAATGTAGACTTCTAGTACATGAGTATGTTGAATGAAAATTAAGCTGCCCTGCTGACTGCTTCTTACAGACTGTCCCTGGTGCCATGCGAAACCATTAATTAACTTTCTGACTCCCAGGTTATTCCCCCCAGAGCTGAAGGATGTTTTGCTTGGGACAAGTGAAGAGCATTTAGCTGCATCTGTAATAATGTAATACAACCATTCATTTCATTTGATTCAGAGCCACATAAGGCTAAACAATGTCCTATGTGGAACAAGAAGCGTCTTAAAGTATTAATTCAGAGGGTGGGACACATTTCTGATCTATGCCATGGCTACTGGACCTTTTGGTGCTCTCTGGACCTTGGGTAAACTGATGCCTTCCACAATACAGACACTTGATGGGGAATACACTCAATTTCTCTGAACATTGACAGTGTCAGTATACAATGTTTGTATTCATAGATGGAAGGCGTACAACAGAATCATTATATTTTTTCTTTACAATTTTAGTGTGTCTTTCCTCTGACTGTAGCAGTTTCCATGGTAAACTGGCTGTTGCTAACTTTCATTTCACACTACAGATTTCTCACCAACTTACCTAAGGTGTACCAATGATTTATGACAGAGTCAAAGAGCAGGGGATACATTACCATTTTAATCTTATTTCCTCTTTTTACTGTAAGCAAGTTGTTGCACAAGGCATTCCATGCTCCACATATCTGTCCATGTTGTCAGCTGTTTGTGTATCAAGTCTGAGGAGGAGGAGGAAATATGCGGTGTGTTAACAACAGTCAGGTACTTCCCATTCCCAATTTTAGTGTACATGAGGAAGCGGTGTCTGATGAACAGAGCTGATCATACGTTTTCTGATGCAACACTTCTCCATTTGAAAATGTTGATTGGATTCTGTATTGCTGGGTTGGCTGGTTCTCCAACTTCATGGAAACCTGCTTGGAAAGTTGTCATGCTTTCGTAAACCTTGTTGACCCACCTGGCCTGTTCCTCTAGCTCCCCACCATTCTGTGATGACAGGGCACTGCTGGCTTCTCCCACTTACCAGGGGCTACCCCCTAGGCTGGTCAGCAGGGGAACGAGCTGCCCATTAGATGTTCTTTAGCTGTTGGTCAATTCCTTTGCTTCCAGCTTCCTAGATCTCTGTGGTTTGAAGCTCCCAGCATGCCCAGGGGACTGCTGAGCCAGAACAGTGTAGGGAGGGTCCTGGCATGTAAGCTGAGGCATCAACCCAGAAATGTTTCAAAATCTTTGTTATATATGGGAGTGAAATCTTTACGGAGGTGAGCCAACACGATTTCCTCTGTGGGATGAACATTCCAGTTCCCAGCATTGGAGCAGGACATTTTACCTTTTTGTGGTTCACAGTTTGCTTGCTACTACTTGGCTGACAAATATGTTCAGTATGTGTGTAACTACACAGTAGGGAACACTGACAATTAGTGGATTTGAATCATACAAAGCAAGGGTCTCTGCAACTTTGTAATGTGTCTATTGCATGGGGAGGGGTTGCAGAGTACAAATTGTGTGTATTGCAGGGACGGCACCATTACTGGTTTGTGCTCTGCTGCATTGGCAGGCTGTGGGTGGGGCTTGCTTCCTGGAGATGTTTATGGCAGAGGTGACCATCTGAAATCTAGTCTTCCATCAGATCTCTACTTCTGGAAGCTAGAGTGTCGGAGTGAATGCATCTCTCCCAGCTCAGACTCTCCCTGGCTAGGTCCAGGAGATCTAATTTTGGGCCTTTGGCACATAGGCCTGGAATCCTCTGGCAAGTGAGGCAGTACAGGTAGCTTAATTTAATGTTCTACTCCGAACAGACTCAATACCTTTCATGAACTACACAAAATTTTTTTCTCTTGTTGGCCATATCATGTTTTACCTGACACATGAGCCATGAATGTGGGAGGCCTATGGTTAAAAACACTCTAGTCCCTTGAGATGCTGAAGGCTATACATTTCTATTGGCTTTGGTATGATTTTCTATTCTGGGTTCTCAGGTTTCAAGAAGGACTTTGTAAAAATCTTAGGAGCTTCAGAATTCCCAAGGTATTATATAAGCTAAGAGGTTAAAAAGGATCTGTGCCTGTGAAAAATAATTTTTCTACTGGAATGAAAGCATTTAAAATTGCAGTGTGATGCAAGTGCCATGTTTTATGTGCTGCTGAAACAGAGGAATTAACCTGACCTAATATGCTTGCACAGAGACATTCAGAGATAATATCAGGCTCCATGGATGACTCTGCCTTGGCACAGGTTAGAGCAGCTTTCCTGAGACCAGCAGAGATGCTCACTGTGTTTCAAGTGCCTGGCTCTCTGCTCACACTCTCTGCCTTCTCCACTGGCTTAAGGGGAGCAGGTTACAGAAAGCTGCTTTCATATCACTGGAATTGAGGGTGCTTTCAGCAAGACAAATTCCCAATTGTTCTATTAAGTAAACTTTGAATTCTTTTTGTCACAGAAATGGTAAAAATTGACTAGAAGAAGGGACACTCACCTAAACAAGAAATTTTTCTCATCAGAAGTATTTTCTATAGGGATAAATATCAATGCAGGAGCTTTTGTATTAAAATCCTCTGTAGAACCCCTGAAGTTGTCGTCTGCTGTCAGAAGTTGTAATCCACCAGAAGTGAGTCACAGGGCTCTTAATTGCTGTAAATAAGCTTGCAAGGCTCATAATAACTCTAATGACTAAGTCAAACTCTGATTATTCTGTTTTAAATTGTTCATATAGCTTGGCTGATGTCTACAGTTTTTGTATTAGAAAAAAGAGAACATAAGTGAAGGAAGGAAAAAATTCAGTTTTCAAATCTGGCAATCTTTCAGTAACCTTAGAAGAACCCTACAAAAGGTAGTGAAAAGCCCCATGACTTTCTGGTACTGGGTTCCGTGGATGGTAATGATCCACTTGCAGGAATGTGCAGTGAATTGTCTAATGTGTTTTCCACCTTTGATACTCATTTCCCTTTGAGTGCTGATGCTTTAGACAGCTCTTACGGACGATTCTCTTTGTCCATGGTCAGATTCCCACTACTGAGCTCAAGCTGAGGTAGTGGCTGCATGCCACTACAGAAGGGCAGTCCTAGAATTCTTCAGGAAAAGGAGAAGAGTAGTTTTCTATTGCTTCAGCCTCTCAGATGAGCATAGCATTTTGCCAGAGGACTTCCAGAGCCAATATTGTGCATTAGGAGCAGGACTTTCTAAGCTTGGGACTTGGATGGGAGCAAAACCTCCTGTTTTAGCAACAACTAGTTCTTAAATTTCCTGCTGCAACATGAAACTTTGCCATTAGGTATTTTGAAGACTTGAGCATTTTCGGTATTTACCAAGGACCCTGTGTGAGTATTCGCTTGTTCTTTGTGATCAGTGTGCCTGCTATAAAGGCACACTCTGCAGTAATTTCCAGAGCTACTGGTGATATACTTGGATGTATTCAGTTCTCCCTGAATTGGCTGTTTCTATATTTCTTTGCCTTGTCTCTACACGCAGTTGAGTGGTTTTCTCAAATTTACACTACACTGATGTCTTCCAGACAACCTAAGCCAGGACATGGGTTGGCTGATGCTAGCTTTAGGTAAGAAGCCTACCCATTGGCAATATACTAACCTACAGAATAGCACAGTGAGGATGCCTGCTACTGTTTTAGTCTTGCTATTTTTGAAGGGATACTTAGACAATAAGTTACTGGCAGGAATGCATTAATTGAACCCTTAATGACTTCCATATTATTTGAAATAAATTATTGTATATATTTAATTCCTTTCTCGGCCAACATCTAAGGGCTATGCTCAGGTAAAGGCAGAACCTTGAACAAAACCCACGTACAGGGTTGAAAGAGGATTTGACAGAAACAGAAAGGAAATGCTGCTACATGTGTCATACAATCACAGCAACCTTTGTTTCTTAATTGCTCTTGCCCAGTATAATAACTTTCAGTAGCAAACATGTCCTTGGTAGATCCTGCCCCAAAGAACTTGTAGTCATAGAGAGTGAAAAACAATAACAGAAAACAAGAGTTACTCTCTTGTTACTCTCTAAAAAAGTGACCATTAAATAAATACAAGAGGTAGGTGGCAACTAAGAAAGAGAGCCTTCTCTTGACAAGTTGAAACTGAATACCATAACCATAAGTCAAGTGTTCCTGTCAGCCAAGTGGTGAAGTGTAATACTTACCTAACTCTTCTGAAGTCTTTGCACAAGCGACTTTTATATTGACATCAGTGTCAGGCTATTTAAATAAGATCTAAAGATAAAGGTTTGAGAAACTGGCTTGAGTGGAATGACCTTGAAATTACTCAATTATTATTTCAATTAATGCTCTGCAATCACTTGGTTTAAAATAAAAGAACAAATTCTAAACATAAACAGAGTAGGTTTCAATGTGTGGCTTTACATTGACGTGTCTTGGAAAGGTAACACAGCAGTCCTCAGATACCCCAGGTAAGTAATAAGCAGCTTCCTCCCATCTTGAAGCTGCAAAGATCATTATCTGGCCATATTTACAACCACACCTGCAAAGCACCTAAGGAAATTAGTAGCTCTCTTACTCTGGCCAGGAAAAAGAGCCAGTGATACTGGATTTACTGTATGATATCTTTGTTTAAGATTATAGTGGTTCAGGAGATAGGTAAGAGGATATAACACCTTTTACTTTTCTGAAACAGGTATAGATCTTGATAGCCAGAAGGACACTTAATTTACAAATGTTATCACCTGATTGCTGCTCAGATAGACAACCTGGTATTTTGTTCTAATTAACATCAGGTACTGAAAACGGTTGTTTGGAAAGTATTCAAAGATCTAAAATAATTTCAGATTATCTGTGTTGTTTGCTCAGAATGGGACAAGGGGAAAACAACGAAAAAACTTTTATTTCAAAATTAAATTTTGCATGTCCTAAATGTGGCATTTCTGAAGTTTGCTTTATAGCTTCTAGTTTTACTGGTAACTTTGAACTGAAAAATAGAGGTAGGTTTTAATGAGGATTTTTTGTTGTTTTTTGGATTATTTTTTACAGTGGTTAAATAAACCAGATATAGGAAAAAAAAATACTTTGGGGATGAGCTAGGGAAAAAAACACCTTTTTCTCAATTTCTGAGAAAAGTTTGAAAAATTTTGGTTTGAATTTGATCATACGCATTTATTTTCTGAGGTGACTATAATTTTTCTAACCTAGCTACTGAGCTGAACAAGGTACAAACTGACTTATGAGGCAAAAAGAAAGTGACTGTTATCTCCCATTGTCTCTGTCTGGCAAAACAATACATTTCCTCTAATATGTACAGTCTTCCACCTCCACCTATTCAATGGTGTGGCTGCATCTAGCCCTAGAAAGACCCATCACTTATCTCTATTTAAAAGCTTTTATGGGATGAATGAATTTTTTTTTCTTAAACAAAATCATTCATATTTATAGGAGAGTGTTTCGGTAATTGCCATCCTTCCTCATGAAGCTGTTGGGACCAAGGGTGGAAGGACTATGAAGAGACTGCCTCAGTGAGGGCAGTTTGTACACCAAAGCTGAGTTTGAAATTTTGCAGTGCCGTTGTCACTGCTGGGGCAAGTAATGATCTCCACTAAATGAGACTTCTATATCTTTTGTAGGTTCTGTCTCAGTTAGCTTTTCAGTTTAAGCCACCAGTCGGACAGTCCAGTTCACAATCATTTAGAGTTGCTGCCAGTCTCCTGCTTGGTTTTTGGCAGCTCAATAGCTTCTTGTAAGGGGCTGTTAGTGAGCCGCCCACTGGGTAAATTGCATGTAGCTGAACACTGTATTAATTGACTTTTATTTCTTTCCTGCTGAGCTTGCAGCATGGGCTGGCATTCCTTCCATTCTGATTCTGTTTCACATAGTCCCCTGTGTGCATAACCCAAGTGCCAACAGGTAGTGTATGAAGCAATTTAACCTCAGTGGAATTTGATATGTCTTTATATCTTTCTTTTTCCCCCCTCATAGCTTATTTCCAAGTACTTTCTTAACATTGGTTCAGAAAAGAAATAAGATTCAGTCACAAATGTGGGATGAGACTGGCCAAATTACCATGTAAAATCTTTCTAGAATCCCTTTTCTTTTTTGTCTCCTGAACAGCCTTTTACAATCTGATACTGCAGGTACAGTATCATATTTTCTGAATCTAGTTATTGCCTAGTTATAAGCTAGTTCACTATCATATTCTGCTGTGCCCTCTTTGCTTCAGGTTTAACCTTTTAGTTTTGTCATTCCTTCCTTACGCAGTTGACGTTGTCTTCCTTACCCATGCTGATCATTTTTTGTGTCTGCACTGAGTCCTGACATCACGTAGCCCATCTCCCTCCTGTCCAGGAGGAAATGGATGTAATACTTGTCAGTGTGCTTGTTGACAAGAAACACAAAATGTTTTATGTATTTTGGCCATGCTGACTTACTGGAAACATTAAGTTCTTGGAGGGGCTGTTGGAAAAATTAGTTTCCTAGCTCTCCAAAATAACTTTTGCCCCTTCACTTGAAGGCATTCTGGGAGGTTTTTTTCTTGTTTCCTGTTCCATTAAGACATGGTCTCCCTGCTGCAGCTGTTCTGTTTTTAATGTGTTGCTTCATTTCCAGGTGGACATACCACTCTTTGAGTGGATTTCATTGTTCTCTGCCTGGTTTTCCATTTGCTTTCTCTTTTGGAGGTAAACTTGTCAACCGACTATTTTGGTCTCTCAATTCACTATAGCATCAGAATGTATGATCAAAGCTGCAACAACAATACAAAAGTGGAAAACCAAACTCCACTCTGAAAAAGAGCTTTTTTCCTTTATTCCCTGCTTTTGTCCTTATCTCTGGAAATGGCATGGTACAGACTCCTGTGTCAATGGAAGCAAGATGATGAATGTGTAAGACTATAAGAATGCCCAAGTGAGGCTGTTAAAACAGTGTTACTGCAGGAGTCTAAGGCTTGCATAGTTAGTTGCTCTGAACTCCAGAGTGGTTTCAAATGAGTTTTGTTTGATTTTTCCATGAGTATTGTAACTGCCCTTTGATTTGAGAGCAGCAGACCTTTATTTGAGATATTTCTTTTTAGAATTTCAAAGATTGCAACCTAGCTAAGCACTCAGGTTCTCACCCTGCTCTTGGGTGAGCCTGCATCTTGTCCTCACTGGTGGTGAGTATGGTGGCTGCCTTTGCACCCACAGCAGAGTGTGTAAAATGTGGATTTGAGCTATTGGTTGTCACTTGCAGAAGCCTGGGAGCATCTGCCCAAACTGATTTTAACTGGTGACTGTTTTTGGTGGAAAATGTTTTAAAGTGGCTTAAGGATGATCCACAGAGTGCACCTGAGTTTCATGAAAAATCTAAAGCCAAAGATTTCAGGTAAACCTATTTTCCTAAACAACTATTGTGGTTATGATTGATTTTTTTTCTTCTCTTGTCAAAAGCCAAATTTACAATTACTATTTGATGAATATTAACTCTTGACATTCTCCATCAGTTTAAGGTGTCCACTGGCTGTTCTGTGAGGCTGTCTGGTATTACTATGCCCCAGTGAGAGCATACCTTACTGCAAGCTTTCGGTGGCCTCCAGGCCTTTCCCAAATCTGGATCTGCTCACCATGAAATTGCAAGTGTGGATTAAGGTACAGACAGAGCAGATTGTGGGGAGCAATGTGCTGACAGGCACCCTGTCAGCAGGTCACTGTAAGCGTGGGAGATGTGGAGGAGGCCATGCTCCTGCCATGTCCAGGGAATGCCTTAGGACCCAGCACTCCCAACAGCAAGTTGATGGGGGAACAGGATGGGAAGCTGGGAGATGTCAAGTTACCATATTCATGTAAGAAGCAGGTAGAGGGGAAAAGCCCAGAAGGCATGCAGCTTTCCTTTTCTCTGCCAATATTAATCTCAATTTCACCAGCATCTCTGCATTGGCCAGGTAATCAGCTGGTAGGTACTTCCAATTGAGGAGTCTTGCTTCACTGGTTGTCAGAAAGATTCCCAATAATATAGTAAAACAAGTCCCCATTGTAGGAAAAGTTTAGAAAAGCATTTGGAAGGGGGTTGGTCTCCCACCAGAAATTGTAATGGGTGAGATTCAGCTCTCCCCTCCCTTTGACTTTTTTTTTTTGCAGTATTTTGTAAAAGAGCTTAAAAGCTACTAAAAATTCATGTTCTGACTAGATAGGTGGAGGAGATGGGAGTAAAGGAAGAATCTCTGAACATGTCAGAATCAACCCAAAAACCTGGTGGGATAGTATTGGGGCAATAGCAACTTGTGAGAGATAATGAAGTATCATGCTTTCTGCTCACCTCTGACATTGCAGATCTTTCCCTCACAGATGTAGGCAGGCTCTCCACCACACAGAGGAGGCAGAGGGTGGAGCTCAGCACCTGTATAAATTATATGTGTCCTTCAGGTTATTTCAGCAGAGCAGCAGCAGCAGCACAACAAGCTGCCAGCGTGTTTGTCAGCTGACAGATCTGTTAGCCAAATTGGGGTTTCGGTTGCTGCCGCCATCTTTCGTGCCATGGGGAGCCCACCAGCCAAGGTAAGAGTGGCAGCCCTGTGCTTTGCTGTGGCCTGGCACCTTGCTGTTGGACCTCTCTGCTCCAGCTCTCCCGAGCAAACTCCCTCCTCGGTGCATCTGCTGGTATGCAGAGGCTGCTGCAGGGGCATCCTGAACTTTGCAGACTCATGGCTCTCCCCTTTTAGCTCGCAGTAACTAATATGTAAGTGAGCTTCAGTGAAAACACAGTGAAAATGGAGCCCTTTGCTTTTATTGGGTGGTGTACATGCCAGAGGGAAGTCTGTGAAGGAAGAGGAGGCTGGCCTTGAAGAGTTTACCTCCCGTAAAATGAAAGTGCTTTAGCCCTCCTGCGTGCTTTTCTCTGGATAGCACATGTTCATTGCTTGCCCCAGCTGAGATAAACTAACAGCTTTATCTAGCAGCAAAGCATAATCTATATTACTTTAGCTGCAGGGTAGACATCTAACGAGCTGTTTGGCTTGTTAGATTTAGCTATTTTTAACGTAACATTGACAGCGTTTGCAATTCTAGTGGAAGTATTTCATGCCTGGACTTGAGTTTTCTAATAGTAGTTCAATTCAGAGCTTTTAACCAGTAGCTTTTAGTAGAAATCAACAGAACTATTAGCTGAAAATTCTTTTCTCATCTATATCTTAGAAAAATAATGGACATGGTGTCTGAGTGCAAGAAGCGAATTATTTGCAGAGAATCATTCTTTATGTATGAAACTCTCTGTCAGATTTTGCAGCAAATGAAAGAAATATGGACATTCATGGGTTTAAAATATAGTGAGAAACAATGTTTCATTCTATGGCCTATAGAGATCATTAATTGTGCTGTGGTGAAATTTGCAACGAAAGTTAAAGATTCAGAAAAATATCATGAGCTTGAGTGGATAGCTCAGGGGATAGATTGAAAATATTCAAACATTGGCTGCTCAAGGCAAAGAATATAAATTGTAAATGTCACGTTCTTTCTGGATAAAATTTATACCTACTCCATCTATGTAGATCCAGACGTATCTATCTGTTGTAGATATGAATATTATCTATCAATTTAAAATATCAATGTTGTATCTAATAAGACAATTCTGGAACTGATAGATTGGTAGATAGGTTATTATAATTTTATCTAGAAAGTTTCAATGACAAAGTTCTTGCATTTCATCCCAATGCTGCAACTGCTGTTCCCTGAGTACAGACAGAGTCCTGGTTAATAGGCACCACTGCCAAAAGGTTTGAGTGGAAGCATAGTTGCAGGTCAGAAAGCTTCTGTTCCCAAGGAAAGAGATTAATTCAGTACTGCAGGTAGCTCTGCTGTCATGTCAGGTAAGTGCATGTTTCAGTATGTGTAAATTGGTTAATAGATACAGAAATAAGAACAGAGTGGTTTTGTGTTTTCTTTTATTTTAAAAATCCCTCATGTTTAGAAATGTGTGGATACTTTGAACTATCTAGGAAGACCTCCTAGTCTCCCAGTTAGTTTTTTTTTTTTCTCCTTAAGAAAGCTACCAAATTGACACAGAAGTGATTGTCAGTTTTAATCTACAAGTTTTCATATTCGTAACAAGGTCTTTTCTTCTGCTCAGGCAAGAATAATCCCTCTTTAGGAGTTTTATTTTGTGGATTATGGAATAATTTTCATCTGGTAAAATGCTCAGAAATTTTGAAAATACAAAGCCCCGAGGGACCCACTCATACATGTAAAGAGGTGCCTGATATATGTGAATGGGAGATACATCCCAAATCCACAATGACTCTTGAAGTAATCCATCAGTGACAACATGAAATTACAGTATATGTTTGTAAGGTGAATTAGATTTCCTCACTAACTGTTCAGCTTCTAATGATAAAATTTTGGACAATTGTAATTTGCAAATAAAATGAGACTTTTATGGTAATGCTCTCTCCTTCTATGCCCTCTGATAGTTTTCCATATTTCTTCAGTCAATCACTTTTCCCACTAGAACTTTTCATCCCTTTAATTTTAATGGAAGTAGGCAGCTGGTTGGAAGGACAAATTGCTTGCAGAATTCTCACTGATGGAAGGGCTAAATAAACTCAGCCCATACTAGACGTAAGAGGATCTATGTGGAACAGACTGCTTTGGAATCAGGCTGGTCATGAAGATTCCTTATAAACTATAAGTTTGTAGATATAATCTTAATTTGATAAATTGCAAAATTGTAGTTAGACCAAATCCTCAGTATCTAACATAAAATAAATGGTAAGAATGTGCTGAATGATTACATTTGATATGAGATCTTGTAGACAAGATATTGTACAACTTCTAATATACTCTGGAGAAAGAAGTAATGAAAGAAAGTAATTAGTTGTGTCTGAAAGATATTTATAAAGCTGAGTGATAAATCCTGCAACTATTTTCAAAATGTCAGAAGACAGAAAATTCCTCATCTAAAGCTTAATATAATTTGGTGTTATCCCATGGTGATAACTCTGCTCAGAGAACTGCTTAGGCTTGGTGCAGGGAGAGTGAAACACTGGCATTCCAATCATGTACAAACTGAAGACATTTTTAAAATTGAAAAAAAAAAAAGAAAAAAGAAAAAGAGAAGTATTTATGGGATGAGGTTCCCAGAATGCAGAAACTTCCTTAGAATACTGACTTTCTGGTGAAGGTAGCCATCAGGTCTCATTCTAGTAGCAGCATAAAGGGGCAGTAAGGACTGAAATCAAACATATGAGTACTTGGTAGGTTTTTCTTCTTTCGTGCCATCCATAGACTGTCTTGCTAGGCTCTTCAATATTTGTGGTCTTTGAGAAGATTTCCCATGCTCAAAGCTGTCCTTTTGGAATGAAACCTTAAGTGACTAACTGCCTGTAAACAAGAGACTTATGTGTCCTTCCAAAGCTGATCAGCATTCCTATGGAAGGAAGTCAGTGAGTGTGTATTATTACAGTCAGTGAGATGTTGGCAACAGATCTGAATTTTCAGTTTGCTAAGGTTTGATACAGCTGTGGCAATTCTGACATGCTAGTTTTATCTCCTGATTACTGACCCTTCTGTATTTTAAATAGAAATTGGAATTACTCACTCAAAGCTTGCTTTGAGAGTACAGAAATATAGTTTAATGCTAAATGCTATCAAGTGAAAAGAAATTTTGGGTTTTTTTGGGTTTGGTTGTTTTTCATTTGTTCCCCCCCCCCCCAGTTTTTAGCCTTCCCTTTGGTACTCTGGAGATGCTACTATTTATTGGCCTGGAGTGTTATTACTTAGGATGCAACAATACACAGGTAGCTGAATCCTGCACTCTGTTGGTGGCCTCAATGTCACACTACTAATTTTCCAGCAAAAATAGAATGATGTGCTTCTGGGAAAGCTGCCTTTGACTCAGGAAGTTTACAGAGAGGTTTTGTTACTCTCTGCATGCCTGTGCAAGAAACCATGTTTCTCCCAAGGAAGTGAACTAAAACCAGCAAGACCAATACAGCTGCAAGTCTGTCAAGAGCTGTCTGGATATGGTGTCTGTGTTCATTAAGTTGCATTAATTGTGAAGTTACATGTTGCTTTTCATGTTATGAAAATGGCAAATTGTTCCTTTAACTGTAATTACTTTTAGGCTAAGATGTTATTTTAGACCATCCAAATCAGACCCTAATAGTCTACTCTGGACTATTGTTGAAGAAAATTAGCTTTGCCTTTATCTGATGACAAAAGGAATTAGCCCACTTCTGAATGGTTATCATGGGTTGGAGCAACTGCAGTCTCGGGAGAGGGATGGTTTCTGACTTCCCTGTGGGATTGACACAGCCCACAGGGTTTATTATGGCCACACTTTCCCATCTGAGTCTGGTTGCCTTTCACCCTCCACAACACCAGGATTAAGCTGCACCAAATCAGGAGTGAAAAGTCATCTTTGATGATGTTTCCATCATTCAGCAAATGTTGAACTGTTTAAGGAAAGCAATTGCTGTTAGAAGGGGAAGGGAGGAGGAGTGAGGGTCTCTGGCTGCAGTGGGAGGGGATGAAAACATGACATCTATCACATCTGAGGGTCCTCTGAAGATGATCTGCAGATGCACCATTTTTAAAAGCAATTAGGAAATTTTCATCACAGAAGATTCAAAGCAAATTTTATGTCAACATCCATTTCTTCAGTGAAGACAGATTTTGAGAATGGCTTGGATTTCTGTTGAGCAAGGGGGAAGTTGATTACAAAATGACAGAGAATTAACATATTAATTAAAACCAGTCACCTCTGTAATTGTCTACATAATCCAATAATTCATGTAAATGAAAACCACTAGGAATGCTGAGTGAGTGTTCCAGCTGGTAGTTCTATGTTAAATAACTATTTGCACAGGAAAATTAAAGTCAAATTCTTTCAGTGGGCAACTGAATAATACAGAAGTGCCCCAACTGGAACTCATAATGTCCACAATGCATTAAACTAAAAAAATTTTAAATATGCCAGTTTTAAATTTGGAGGAAGACATACTAGAAAGAGTTCTTGTCGCACAAGAACAAATTTGTTTTGCATTTTTATATGAACCAAGAGACAGAGTAATGTGATTTTATAGCTTTAACAAGAGTTTCTCTGCTCAGGGCAACTCTTAAATATTAATCTGAATTTAAAAAGTACGTAACTTTTAGGTGACATAATAAAATTTAATATTAAGCCTTTATTTGAACATGCTAATTCACAGTTCAGATGATATCCATCTACTGTAACATAATTTACCTCTAAACAAGCCTGAATGAAACTGAATGCAGGCTATTCTCATCTCTAATAAACATGTCCAATAGTCTCCACCTCATTTTAAAAGAATTTCAGATTAATTGTGGTGAGTGACTCCTTCTGTAGAGAGGTTTCTTCTTTGCCAACAGTTTGTATCTCTGGAGTTAATAATTTCAGTGTCAGGAAAATTAATCATGGTGCTAACTTTCAAAATAAAATTGCCAAATTATTTAGCGACAGTGTAATGAGATTCTCTATTTAGGCAAATAGAGACAACATTTCAGTTGGCAGTTTAAGTTTTAGTTTATTAGTGGTAGTGGGACTGTAATAACTGCATGTTATTATTACTTAATTTTACTGACAAGCCATGCTAATATGGCATGCAAAAAAAAGATAAAGCAAGAGAAAATTAAAAGGAAATTTAAATGTATCAATTTGAAAAAAAAATTAAGTATTTTTCCTGCTATTACTGTTAAGATTACTACATTTATATAAGTGTTCATTCATGCTTATCAGAACATATTTTGAAAATGGCAAGTATTTTCTGAGCAGCTTAGGCTGGAAAGCTTAATTGTTAGTTAAGACTTAGGAACAAGTAACCTGAAATAGTGTTAAAATTATAGCTTGCCTGTGATAAAAATAAATCTCATGTCTGGAAGGAAACTGTTCCATTCCCATTAGGTATTTTCAGGATACACAATGATACAGAATTCTGTGATCCTGCCTGCAAAGCAGGGCACTTTTTATTTTGTCTGACGGGTCTGTGATTTGTTCCTTCAAAGTCAGCAGGGCCCTTTGGTGAGCTTGCCCTCCTTACAAGTGTCACGGAAATTTATTCTTAGTTCACAAACAAAGTCAGAACTCTATAGAGCATTTTGCTAAGTACCGTGTCCTGGCCTAGTGTCAGCTGTGCCATGACCTGGCCAAGCAGCTGCAATTCCTAGCATCCCCTTCCAAAGGCCCTGTTCTGACCTACCAGTGGCACAGGACCCTTGGGGTGTTGGTAGTACAATGATCCCAGTGGCCATACATGCATCAGGTTGTCTGAAAACAAGTGCCTCTGGGGTGACTATGAAAGCTGTCCATACCATTGTCTGAATCTGTGTTTTCTCTCTCTGTCTTCTCTTACTTAAGCTCCTTAGCAAACAGCCCAGTGTGCCACTGTGTTTTCCTGTTAATGTGGTGCGCTTCCACTTGAGGGTGGTCACCTCACTTCAAACAGACAGGGACAGACTGTCCCCTGTACTGTTCAAAATACATCTTGTGTTTGTATTCTGAGCTGATCAAATTATTGCATTTGTTTTCTCTGCAGATGAAGTTTTGCCCCATCCACATGCTTTCTGTAAGAATCATACAAGCTAAGAACATCAAGTCAAGAGACCTGTGTGAGTTGTGGTTTGATTGTGTATTTAGTCACCTCCAGAGTTTTCAAAATATTCTTAAGTTCTGAAGGTATGCAAGCAATGTTCATAAAGCGCAGCAATAGAAATACTAATGCTAGGGCTGTAATTAGATCAAATGTCTGAGGTATTATTAGATTGGGATGCATCTCTAGTGGCATTTCGGGGCACTGGTAAAAACCAAGACACCCAGACGAATTTTCTGGGCCAAGAAGGGAAGGTGGACTTTGTTAGGACACCATAATTTATGAATCTGCTTGGGCAGGACTTTTGCCACGCAGACTGTGAATTTAGGGACCTTTTACTGAAATGTACCAATCATACATAACAATCAAAGGTAAATTAGAGAATTTCAAGCCTTCTAAAATATCTTATTTTTCAGGGTATTTGCTGTTCCGAGGAGACCAGTCACATTAAATTATATTCATAGTTTTGGTTAAGGAGGACCTTTGCAGATCCAGCCCTAAGGCCATGCTGAACACGCATGCAAAACAGACTTTTCTGTGTACTTTTGTGTTCAAGTGTCTTTAACTCATTATCTCACCTTCACAGCCTCCTATGTCTTCTTCTCCAGGTGAGCTGTGGACCAGCCATTCAGCTGCCATTTTTGCAGAGGTCTCCCATGGGCTCCTCCGTTAGGACAGAGGCCTTGAGCTCCCTTTTGTCAGTTTTGAAACTTATGGCCTGTGTATTCCTCTAGTGAAAAATTGACTCATTCAACAGAAAAAAAAGCATCACTTTGCAATGATTTACTCGAGCTGCAGCTGAGACCATCCATGCCTTGCTGTGCAGGGCTGAGCCTGGATGTGAGGCAGACCAGAGAGAGTGAATCCCCTGTTGATTAGCTACCTGCCAAAGGCTTCCTGTGCTCCAGTGGCAAATGCCACATAGCACTGTCCAGAGCTGGACACTAGAAAGGTGTTAGTGTGACAAGGCCTGTATTTCTGAGTTTCAATGATCTCTTCTATCTACTCTATTGAAGGGACAGTTCCACTTTCGTGCCAAAACCTTGCGGGGCAATGTTATTCACTGCTTGATTCCAGTCTGAAGTATTTAGGCATCTCGGGCTGCAGTAGAAATCTTCAGTCAAGTCCTGACTCCAGCTCTGAAAGACATCACCCTGGAGATTTCCTTTCACACCGTTGTCAAGCTTCACAAAGTAAATGCACTTCCCTACCCTGGCTCTCCCCAAAGGATGGCTGCTCGAGGCACTGACTGCACTAACCATAAGGAATAGATATGGGCTGGAAGTGAAATGAAGATTTCTGACTTGCTCATGGCCTCCTGTTCTTGGGCCCATGCTGGCCTTGAGCTGCATCAGATCATCTTGCCTAGTACCTAACACCTCTAGACAGCCATTATGTCCCCTCCGCATGTTGGTGTGGCTAGACTGAGCAAGCCAGTCTGATCTTTGCTGTAATGTGCATTCTCCTTTCCTGTAATCATCCTAACAGCCCTTTTTGGAACCAGCTGTAGTTTCAGTTTAACTTTTTAACATCATTGACTGGAATTGTAAGGACTATGCCTGAGGAGCTGTCAGTGGGCATAGTCCACTTTCCTCTTTCTCTTCACATGGGAAACATGGCTCTTAGTGTACTCTGTGTGTGCATGTGTACATTTGCAGTTTGTAGTTACTCAGGAATTAGATGGTTGTCCTTGGTTGTTTCCAAATGGTGATCTCTTTACTAATTAAAAAAAAAAAAAAGTAATAGTTATTAATCTCCAGGATTATGGCCTAGCCCTACTTTTCATCTATAACATTGGCATCAGGTTTTTAATTTTTCTCTGCTACAGTGACTGCATCAGACTGCTATGTACGCTTGTGGCTGCCGTCTGCTTTACCTGGAAAGCTTCAGACCAAAACCATCCAGAATTCTGACAACCCTGTCTGGAACGAGACTTTCTACTTTAGGATCCAGAGAGAAGTTGAGGTAGTAAAAAAGTAGAAATTTCACCATTTTGCATATCTGCGAATCCTCACTTTTCACCCTGTTGATCAACTGTGCTAAATAACTTAAGAAAATGCTTGTATAACAGACTGGTTAGCACAGAACAGTAGACACAAGCAGTAGTGTTTCCCTCAGCTGTTTAGAGACACTGGTGATGTAAATGCCTGTATCTAAGCTAGCTTAGACTACCTTTGTTATCACTTGAGTGAAATAAGCACTGTTGTAGCATACTTCAGTGCTATTTTGGAATGGCTAATTTAGAAAGAGCTGTCCCTCCTCTGGATCTAAGGGAAGAAGAGAGAAGTTGCTGTGGTGTAGACAACAAATTTAATCCTTCCCTAAATTGTGGAATTTGGAGAACTCTGGGAGTGAAGAAACTAAGTGTGTCCTTTGTGTGGGTTATCAGTGTGGTGCAGAGCACTGGGATATCTTCCATCTCAGGAGAGTGGTAACTCTGTTATAGGCAGTTGTTTTCTATTCCACAAGTTTCCCAAGACTGGGTTTAATAATGTTCTACATTAGCAGATTCCTGAGGGAAAGGACATGCTTCTTTATTCTTACTGATATGCTAGTGAAACAGCTGCAAAAATCTATAATATTTTTTTTTGTTTCTGCATTACAGAAACTCAATAAGTGTTCTTATTTATTTTTCTCTACCAGAACATTTTAGAATTGGCAGTGTGTGATGAAGATCCACTCACCAAAGATGACATGCAGTTCACAGTTCTTTTTAATGTTGCTAGAATCAGACCTGGGGAGAGAGTCCGTGAGACATTTGCTTTGAAATCAGAGGTAAGGGCTGAAAACACAGGGGAAGATTGACACTTTGTTCACTTTGTCTTCCATGTTCAGTAGGGTTTGGATCTTCAAAAACAGGTAGCCTTTTATGTCATTATTAGTGCCTCATCAAAACAGATACAATTTTGCTGTATTTTTGTGACTTCATGGATCTCTTTTTACAAACTCAGAAAATGAAGCAACTTCTCTCTCGTGCTCTGTGAGGCCTAAAATATTTTAACAGGGAGCATCTGTAAATAATAATTTTTACCTTTTATAATCCAAATAAATATTTCCTTACCTTTCAGCTTTACTCCATTTTTGCCATTGTTAGGGGACATTTCCTCTTAAATGGCAACTTATTTATTAAAAACATGATGACAATTCAATCATTGCTTGAATTAAATGATTCTTTCAGGCTTTTCCCTGTTGGTGTTCATGCTGGGTTTCCTTCTAGGTGATTCAGATTTCTCTAGCCTATAGTAAAGGAATGTCTGTCCTGCAAACATCTTTGATATTTTATTAAGGAGCCCATGAAAGAGAGTTGTGCAGTAAATAATCCCAGTAAAGCTGGGATAGGTCTGTGACAACTCCTGGGCTTGTCTGAGCTGTGACTGAGGTGTTGCTACACACTCATTGCAGGAAGGAGACAGTTCATAAGAACAGCTACTTCCCACATGCTGAAAGCTGTTAACATGGATTTTCCTTGTGACCCTGCCATGATGCCATGCACTTCTCAGCCGTGGCTGAGTCACTGGGAAATACAATGATTCAATAACCACTTCAGTCACTTGCCTAATTCATCTCTTCTGGATTCAGTTCAAATGTGATTTAAATGGTTTGTATGTGGAAATGTCTCTGGCCTTAGTCACATTTGTTGCTGAGCTTCAATGCCTTTCCCCCATGCACACTATCTTGCAGGAAGCAATGGGAGAGTATTTATCCTATGTGCCTTTCACAAGTCTGTGGTTTCTGTTGCAATTTCAGCTTTGGAAAGAGACAACACAAAACTTTTTTTGGTATCATTAGCAGAAGAGATGTCACCCCTACAAGTGCTTTTTAGGTGTGTTTATGCTGCCAAATTCTTGCAGCCTCCAATAATTTATATTTATTTTACCCTTTTCTTTTTAGACAGAGACATGTAGTAAGAAATGGGAAAGTTTGGAAGTGGAATTCTGGATGGATAGAATGTGAGTAAAATTCCAAAGCTAAAAGGTACAGATCTGCCAGGGAGTAATAATATCTCAGAGACTGAGAAACTTCTTCCAGCTCTTTGTCCCAGCAGTGAACCAAAGTTACAGTTTCAAACTTTTTTAACCTTAACTTCTCCAGCTAATTCCACCATTCAGTGTATTTCATACAAATCTTAAACTTCGTTGAACTTGTATTTCAAGTTGTAATAAAATTGTCACAATCTGATAACTTTGACACAAGACACATGTGAAACTTTACATGAGTGCTCTTGAAATCGTTGCTATTAATTGAACAATGCGTAGAACACTGCAGAATTGCTCAGAGACCATAAAACCTGTCTTGTATTATTATAACATGGAGTTATGTAGACAGTATTAAACAAGTTACCTATTAGGCAATAGCTTAGTTAAACTGAAGAAACATACAATCAACAAATAATGAAAATAAGACCATCCCCCTCAAAGTGGTAATCAGCATTGTCTGGAGGAGAAGAAGTCCCATAAGGTAAACTTCATCTGTCTTTTAAATGCTATAATAGGTTTGGTTGAAGAAAACCCCCTAAACTACACATTCTGGAATATTTGAGCTTAGCATTAGCAAAAAAAAGAAAATAAAAAAAGAAAAAAAATAGAATGTTGTCCAGTGAAAACTGGCTAACTGCATGATCAGGAGAAGGGACTGTAAATAAGATTTCTTTTTCTTAAACATGAAGAAACTGCAGAATAAAATCACTTATGTTCTTGGTTGATTTCTCCCACAGTGAAACTCAAGAAAATGTATTTAATTTATCTGTGAGAGATTCCTTAAGAGATGGTATCATGTATGATGATGGTAATCATCTCCTGCAAATGTGGAAGCAGTCCCAGCTGGTATATAAAAAGGTCAGAATGAGATGCAGTGCTTGGGAACTAGATTCAGACCAGAAATGAGAGGAACGTCTTTCACCATTCAAGTTATAAGGCATGTGGGGGATTTCCATCATTGGAAATCAAAACTAGTTATTTAAATACATTTTCCAGCTGAAATAGAAGTTTCAAGGCTGGAAATAGTGTTTGGTAAAATAGCCTGGACATACAAAGGTTACATAACCTTTGTTACATGTACTTTAGTACGTAACTTCAATGGTCCTTTGAGATACATGAAAGCATTTATGAATGTGTGTAACACAGGGGTGTTGGAATATTTGCCTTAGTGAAAGATGGAGTTAGTAAACTCTATAGATTACTCATATTATTAAATAACCACATCCATTCAGTGACAGACCAAGGTCTTACAAGGTAAAATATCTAGGACAAAGACTTTTTATTGCTTACCTCTGTGTTTTGCAGTCATACATGTAGCACAGTGGGAACTAATTCTTATTTGCCACCATTTCTGATCAGCCATAAATTATAGTCTGGAATAGTCAGAAATGTCTTTCCTAATAAGTGTTTGCAGAACACATTAATAGTAGTCTTTGCTTTCCCCAAGTCGTGTGGTCATTTGTTAATAGCAGGACATGATTCCACATATACCAATATGCCTTTGTTCTGCTGTTACTTAGCATATAGCTTTAAGCATTAGTATTTTTATGGGCTTTCCTGTCTTTCTTTTTGTTTGGCTGCTGTATTTTGGTTCACATGCTTAGCAGGGGATCATTTTGCCTTTTAAAAAACAAAATGTGATAGCATAACTATATTCACTCTTAAGTAGGAAAGGTCATTAAACTTTTAGGTTATTTTAAAAAACTAAACTAAACAAAACAAAAACCAGATATTCACACAACTTTTTTTTTGTTTGTTATTTGTTTCTGTCTTTTCAGTCCTGGCCCTCCAGAGCGTCTCATTACCAATGATGTGCTAGTGGTAAGGCTCACATGAGATTTAATTTGGAGTGACTTCTGCCTCATTTGGATTCTCTATTTTTCACCCCGTTGTATTCTCTATAAAAGTTACCATGACAGATAAGAGCATGGTGTGCATTTTAAAGTCAGAGATATGGGACAGTTCCCTTTTGTTACAACTCAACTGTTGCCCTCTCCAAACAAAAACAGAAGCTGTGTTTCTTACCATCCTCAGCTATTACAGATGTCAATATGTTGCCAAGCTGTGGTTTGTTGATGTTGCAGAACCCCATATTTGTTGGTGTTCAAAGGGAAATCTGCTTGTGTTTCATGTAAGTCAGTATGGCAGTTAGCAGGAAAAACAGAGGTTATAAATGGTCTGTAGAAGGCAATAGTAGGTATTCAGTGTTCTTGTGACTGCAAGGGTATCTAATATAACAGCTTTTTGGGAAATGTATTTTTAAATAAAGATTTATTTTAGTTGTTGGAACATAGAGCCCTGTTTTGGTATTAGTCAGGATGTGGTACTTTACCTGTCTCCTCAGGCTGGCCTAGCAGCTAAGGAGTACAAAGTTCTTCATGCCAACTACTCCAAGCCTGTGCATGGCTCCCAGATGCTAACCCTTGATACCCCTGAGGCAAAGTAACACATATTCTATTCTTTCCCCCTCATTTTCTGTGTGAGGCATAAGAGTTACAATGATTGGCATGCATTGTTCCTGAAATGACTTGGAAAACTGTCCTGGCATGAACTATTAAAGGTGAACTGAGGTGACTCAGGTGGAGGGTAGGGTGGAATAAATTCGTGATTTCCCTACATCAGGGCCAGTAAGAAGATGCTTTGTAGACTAATCACTGCCACAATACACACAAACTCATTATCAGGTGTTTTTCCCCACCCTTCCTAAATAATTATTAGAGATATGTGTTTGGACACCAGTGTGTTGTACAGAGTTTCCTGATTTTGGGATAATTTGAATGGGTTAACAATCTCTGACAATGCACCACTGTGAAGCAGTGAAACATGTGCTACTGTCCTGGAATAATGAGCTCTGAATTTTCTCTTGGATTGCTCCCAGCACTGAGACCAGTTTAGTTGGCTCTATATTATAGGTAGTGTTTGTCTGCATGGTGTTTCATTATTTACTGCAGATGTGGCATTTGCTCTCTTCACCCTTTTCCATTGCTGCCTTTTGCAGTGCCGTGAGGTTTGCTGCTTGGAAGTGCATGTGGACATTAATGAAAGCAGGAAATATTTGAAAGGTATGGCAATTTCTCTGTGAACTGAGGACATGACCAAATCAACCCTATTATAGTCATTCCAACCCAGGTGGAGGCATTTTAGAGTACAGAGACAACTAAGAATGTTCTAAATTATATATAGATAATGATATATGATATAAATAATAAAATGCAATGCACTGAAATTCCTTGAACTCCCTGCAGTTGTAACACTGATCTCTGTGTCTTTTCCTTGAAGCTATCAAGTTTGGACACAGTAGATTTTGCTGGTAGAAATAAGAGAGAGTGCTGACTCTGGGAGCTCTCCAAGCTGTGGGGTAAAGGCAGGAATACAGTTCCTGTTCTGTAGGAAACTTGCCAGTGGGGCAGCTTACAGAGGAGCTACCACAGAAAGTTACTCCAGCAGAAAGCTTGCCAGCTTTGTTAGCTATTTTGCCTGAGCAGCAGTATTATTCTCTAAATGAACCTGTTTTTACCAGAGGGTAAAAATCTTGTGCTTACGGTGCCTGCATCTCATGAGAGAACACAGAAGACTACAGAGGACACAGATACTTTCTACTTCCATTGTTTGAAGGCTTGGGAGCCAGTTCTAAAAGTCAGGCTGCAGGTAATGGGCACTATACAATGCCACTGTTCATACTGCTTGCTTATTTCCAGCGTGACCAAAACAGCAAAGAACTGCATTGTTTCTGTTTTGTGAATAAAACCCATGTTTTTTGTTTTGTGTAGAGAGTTTCTGATAAGGAAGGTGACAACAGCAATTTAAGTGACACCTTAACAGTACCGCTGAAATTCCTCCCTATTGGACATAAAGTGAGAGTAACCCTTCCTGTAAGACATGTAAGTGTTTCATAATTTGGATGATCTTCTGGAGAGAAGAGTAGAATAACTCACCCTATTTAACACATTAATATTAAAAAAAAAAGTCAGGTGGTACATCTGAGTGAGAATTTTGGGCTAATACAGGTGTTCTGTGAAAAAGGTTCATTTTCTCCAAGAAATATGAATTTTCTGTCAATAAAATCAATGATTGGGAATTCATCCTGGCAAGTTTGAGATACGTTTCAGACCAACCTCTGCTGGACTTTTACGGTTAAAGGAGAATATTGAATATCACAGAAAGGTTTTGGGATACCCCACTGCTCTTTATCAAGCCTGGGTGCTAGCTCAGTCTATATACCTAAACTTTAGGTGGCTAAAGTTAGATGTGTTGAATTATGCCCTCAGGAAACAATCCTGTCACATTCTTACACGTGTACAGTCATGATTGGAAGTGGTGGAGAGATACAACAACAAATGGACTGGATGATCCTTGAGGGCACCTTTCAGTTCAGAATATTCTGGGAGCTGTGGAGCTGTTAACAATAGCTAGTCCTTTTGCAGAAATGAGAGGCAAAAATAGGAGAAGAATTTCTTAGCAGCTTTTCCCATAAAGAGAAGGGAGAATGAATGTTTGTTTTGCCACCAGTGATTCCTCACTTCTCATTTGCCAGAGCATTTAGGTGCAGAGAGTGGCAATGTGATACTGCTGATGGGTTAGACTATTTCATGGATGAATATTCATGGTGAGGAAGAAATCCTGTTACATAGCCCATTTGCTCAGCCACTTTGACCCCTCCTGCCTCTTTTGCTTCTCTGTAGAATAGGTTTGGTGTTTAGTTACTTTCCATCTCTTTCCTGCTACAGTTTAAAAAAAAAAAAAAGTGTGCAGGGTAGTGGTGGGACTTCTCAGGAGGCACTGAAAATCTGCGTTCAAAACTTCTCTTTTTCCCACTCATTCATGTTCCTCTCTCATCTCTTTGTTTACAGAATGTGCCACTACAGTTGTACCTCCAACTAAGTGATTGGTAAGAGGACTGGCTTGTTTTTTTTTTTCTCTAAAGGTTTTATTGCCCTTTGAACTGTGAAATCTAGAACAGAGCGTCCTTTATTTAGATACAAGGAATGCACAAGACTAGGGGCAAAATATAACATTAGTTACATCACCATTAAAGAGTCACCAGAGGAGATCAAAGCTACGTGTCCTGGGGCGAAGGAGTCCCACCAAGATGCAAAAAAAAATTATGAGAGTTTCAAACAGTGAGGAACTTAGTCACTGAGTGTCCTTTGCATCAAAGAACCAAAGACTGGAGGCTTCTTTAAAAAGGGCACAGGAAGAAGGCAAAGAGAATTTGAAATAACAAAGCATCAGAGTACATACATTACCTAAATGACACACATACTCTTAAAAAAACAGACCGGTGGCTCTGGTGAGTATAAGCTAGGGAAGACAAAATGTTGCACTGTAAAATAATGAGTCAGACAAGAAGCAATAAAAAATTATTTGAATATCTTTTTCACTGTACTGTGTCTGTATAAATCTACAGAAGAAATCCCCATGGAAGACCTTGTTAGGTTTAAGTCACCCTTTACTCAGAAATTACATGAAGCAGAAATAGAATTCAACTTACAAAGGTACTGAAAGACACAGAAGCCTTTCTTTTTTATTTTTCATATTTGTTACCCTTAGCTGTCAGTAAATCTTACACTGAAACAATAAAGACACCCTACAGAACCAAAGCAGTTGATTTCTTTGAAACTGAAAGATGCATTTCTGCATAAATCTGAACAAGGAATCATGATTATTTTTGCATTTATTAGACTGCAGTTGCTGAAAATAGATCCGTATACATTTTAAACACCAGTCCTGTGTCTCTGGATTTATTTATGTTTCAGCACAGAAAAACTAGATGTGCGCTTAGGGTATGATCTGTGCCAAGAAGAGCAACAGTTCTTGCAAAAAAGGAAGAGAGTGGTTGCTGGTGCCCTGAAAAGGGTTCTTCATCTGGAAAGAGATCTACATGGACATGAGGTCTGTGCCCTGGAATCCAAGCATGGGGTGTGGGTCTATTGAATTAGGATTAGCACAACTCCCCGTAGAATTTCTGGTAATTTCTGCATGTAGGTAACAAACCCATTGATTGAATGGCAGCAGAACAGAGGTTCTCCATGTGACATACCCAATACTGATGTAAAATTTCAGCTCAGCTATTTATGCCTCCATTCTATTCAATGGGCCAAATTACCAAGGACATAATATATCACTCTTCAAAGCCAGTTCCCAACAGTATGATGCTGTGGGTCAGCAAGATATGAGGCATTGTGTTAGAGACAGCCTAGTCAGACAACCCAAACCAATAGGAAAACAAGAGTATTTTCCAATACAACAAGAGTATTTTCCAATTCCTCTTACATAGATATTTATTGAATCAGTCTAATGTCCCTTCTTTAGGCTTACTTTTTTCCTCCTTCATTTTCAGAACACTTTTTACAAAAAGTAAAAATTATTTGTGGTGAAGAAAGAGCGTTAAAACATTTTATAGCAATCTGAAGTATGTTTTGTTGCCAAGATCCAGGGTGAATTTTTAAGGGAAAACTCATTTTCTTTCTGGAATTACATTTGTTGAATGAATGCTGTCCGAAGAATCAGCAGAGTTCAGAAAACTTCCTAAATCCATTTTAATTGCATTTATTCCAATTTGTTGTTATTTATAATAAAATCATACCATTATCTATTCTTAATCATTGCAATTCCAATTTTAAAGAACAAGGGTAGGAAAGAAAGTTAAAATGAGTGCATATTCAAACTCATCCAGGCACTGGGGTTAAGAGTTTCTGGAGGTTAATTTAAATAAGGTACTGGTAAAGATTGGCTAAATGGTAATTTAATTTCATTGTCCTCCAATGAATCTGTTAAAGAAATTCTGGGAGCTGTAATTAGACTTTTCCAAGTAGGCAGGGGAGTAACTTTCTGAGGATAATACTTGTGTTTTGAACAGGTCCCAGTGATAGCTGTTATGGCAACAGGCGGAGGTCTCAGAGCAATGTCAGCTATGTTTGGCCACCTCTTAGCTCTCCAGAAGCTAAATCTGTTGGACTGTGTCACATATCTCACCGGGGCTTCTGGCTCAACATGGTGCGTATAGAAAATGAGATTTGATTTGGAATGACTGTGACTACTTTTCCACACAGTGAGAGGTGCTTCTCTTTCAAAGACTTATATTGTTAACAAATGAACATAATTCCCTCGTGAAACTCTTACTGTTGGCTCTCAGTTATAACTTCAATTTAGGCTCACTGATTCGCTTCTGATTATGTAAATGTATCAATTTTCCAAAATCATCTAAATAGATGGGTGATTTTCTCACATTTCTGCTCCTTAGGACCATGGCAGACCTGTATGAGCATGCTGACTGGTCACAGAAGTCTCTGGAGGGGCCACTTAAGGCAGTAAAAGAACAAGTGACAAAATGCAAACTCAACCTTATGTCTATAGACCATCTGAAGTATTATCACAGGGAACTTGCTGAAAGGGCAAAAGCAGGACATGTGTCATCTTTTACAACTCTGTGGTCACTTGTTCAGGAGATGTTCTTACATGAACGGGTAGGTACATGGTCCTGCCACACATTTGGGAAACAGCCACTTATTTTCTTTAGAGCTTTGCTCTTTGAGGGCATGATGTAATGTGTGTAACAGATACAAAGAGACTGAACCATCCCAGTGGGGTTTGTAAACTATGACAGAGGATCTTGTAGCCAGGATTTTCCAGGGTAGATAATGGTTTTGAAGTGCCTCTGTACTAGGGTGCCCAAGAGCTAGCAACTTCAGTAGGCAACCCCCCCACCCTCCCTGAAAAGTCAGATGTTTTAAAGTCTGTTTCTAGTTTGACATTTAAAAGTTAGAGTAATCTGTCCTCATGTGAATATTAATCTCATCCTTAGTAAAGATCTGTGGGATGCAGGCAGTCAAGACACTTAGATACTCTAATGAAGAAGTTGCTAGGTATCCCAGGAAGGAAAGTCCAGGAACATGAAGGAAAAGGTCTCTTACAAAAATGCAACTTACAGATTCCTCTGTGTTGCAAAAGATCTGTTATCAGCCTTTACTTGGGTAGACTGTGCCAGTGGTATGCTCTTACAGAGGTTTACTGTGATTTTTTAAATCTCATCAATTAGCCAAGAAAGTACAAACTCACAGACCAGCGCAAGGCATTGGAGCATGGACAAAACCCATTGCCTTTCTATGCAGTCCTCAATGTAAAAGAAGAGAAGTTTGGTACTTTCAAATTTAGAGGTAAGTGTTCCTAGAGTTCCTTCTGATTCTGGGTATGGATTAAAGAGAATTTGGAGAGATGTGTGTATGTGTGGAGAAAAAAAGGAGAATACATCTGTTGCTTGCCCTGACTCTGTTGTTTGCGCTGACTCACTATTCATCTTTTATTAAAATGTTTGTCTTTCTCGCAAACTGCTGGGTGTTGGTTAGAAAGAGCACATCTGCTGGATAACTTCCTCAGCCATAAACAGAACATTAAGTAAAATCTGGAGTGAAGTCCTATTTTTGCCACAGACATTGTGAATGAGTGTGGGGAAATCATCTCATCTTTTTCTGCCCTGCCTGTAAAATGGCTTTGATGCTTCCTTAGTTTCTAGGGGTGCTGTGAAATGTAATTGTCACTTCCTAAATACTACACTCATGAGGATATGAAAATGGAATTGAGTATGATTGCTGTGATGGGTTGCTGCGGCATCCTTTGAATGGACCCAGGCCATTTTGAACAAAGGATACTAAAAGTAGCAGATACTGGAAGGGAAAGCAATTAGTCCTTATGTTTGGTTAGGTTTATAGCTATTGTTCTACTGTAATGCCTGTACTGGACACCTTGAGCCAGGAAACTGTATATCTATGCCACACTGTGATAATTTCCAGTGTGGTGATGATGTGTCTTCAGGCTGCTTTGTTATATCTTGTAGAATGGCAGTTTTGGGTTAGTAGAGCTTTCATGTCAGTCAGTCCTTGCAATTCACATCAGCTCTTGCATGTAGTACAGTTGATGCTCTTGATTTAGAGAGGCAAGTGCGATCCCAAAATCTTTATATAGAAATAGATGTCTAAGAATTTGAACCTTATGTTAGACTTTTTCTGAGTAGAAGAAGCTAGCTCCTTTTGGTTGCAAATAATCTCTCAGCTTGTATGGAAGTAGATGGTGCAGCCTGCAGTACAAAGGTACAGATAGTACAGAGCTGCTGAGACAGGCAAGATGCTTGGAGCTTGTGAGTAGTTTTATCCACATGGGCAGGTTTTGGGGTTTTATTTTTATTGCAGCAAACATGCCACATGTTGGTTCTTTTGTAGAGTGGGCAGATTTCTCTCCTTATGAAGTGGCCATACCAAAATACGGAGTCTCCATTCCTTCAGAATATTTTGACAGCAAGTTCTTCATGGGAAGGCGAGTGAAGAAGCTGCCAGAATCTCGGATCTGCTATCTGGAAGGTGACATGGCAGTGCAATATATTTAATCACAGCATTGTAGAAACCAGGATACTTGCTAGCTACAGGCCTGAGTACAACACTCCTTGCCAGCATGTCTGCTTTAGGTCTTAATTCCTAAAAAAAAAAGAATAAAAAAATTAGGTCTTTTTACCCCTTTTGTACATTTCTGCTCTTTGTATATCTTCTTTCCTCCTGTCCTTCCTTTCCACCTGGGTAGATTTGGGAAAGTTGCAGCATGGTTCCTGTCCCATTTTCTAAACCAAACCAGATGGTGGAAGAGGCAAATTGGGTAAATAATAAGCATTCCTTTCCTGACCAGTCTCCAACTCTTCAGCTTCATAAACTCTATTTCTAGACAGTGCATTACTGGGGTAGAATTGGAAGGAGCTGAAAATAAAATATGTCATCTAGAACAGCCCACAAAGGCTGGAGCCACCCGAGCTTCGTGGGTTGAGGATGGTATCACTAATCTTCTCTGCCCATAATTATGAAGGATGTCCTTTTAACCTCCAGCAACTACTCTGACTGGCCATTTTGCCACTAAATGCGAAGAAAAGGGAAAAAGCAGCTAGTCAGAGGAACCTATCTGTCCCAGGCAAAGTTTAGATAGCTGTGTTTTAGTTTTGATACCAAAGACAAGGGTAGAGGAGAAAAACCCCCATGTTTCTATCACTGTGGAGTCTGCTTGAGATTAAGTTTGTTCCTTGTGTAAGTACCTGGCATAGAACTTAAAGACAAAGGATAGTTCTTTCTTTTCCAAAAGCAGTCTCACATATGGAGCCAATTCTGTTTTGAACCTGGACCAGCTGCACTCCACAGAAAGAAAACATGCTTGGAAGGAAAAAATGAGTCTCAGATCAATTTAAATAATAAATCAGTTTAAAGAAGGCCTTTATGCTTACATGGCTTCATCATGCTTTCAAAGCCTTCTTTCCTTCACAGGTACACAGGAAACTCAACAACATCATTTGGGTGACTGATACCTCTTATTTTGTGACTCTGTAGTATGCAGTAAATAGTCTGTGTGTAGTTATCTCCTGAGAAAGATCACTGAAGTGCTGACACTGCTGTGAACTCTCTGAGACCTGCTGCTTAAGCTGTGTCATGATGGGGTCAGGCTGGATGGGCTAATAATGTGTAACATGGATATTTCCAATAGTCAATGGTTAACATGTGGTAGTGTAGTACTTTTCCCTTGTGGTTTGACTTGCAGGTCTTTGGACAAACATCTTTACTAGGAATTTGCTGGATGGCTTGTACTGGTCCTCAAATTCAAATGAATTCTGGGAACGATGGGCCCAAGATATGGTAGATATAGGTAAGAGCTTCTAAAGTGCTGCCTCACTGTGGATCTTCCAGCATGATTTAAATCTGTATCTGAATGATTGCTGTGTCTTCTCTGTTCTCTCCTCTCTTCTTTATCCTGGAGGCACACTTTATGTCAGTACAAATGTTTTTCATATAAATTTCCTCGTCTGTTAAATGACTCTGCCCATGACTGCAGATGAGAAGGGTGGCTTTTACCTGTGGGGAAAAATTACAAAGCCAGTATGTGACTTGAAAGAGTAAAATTCACAAGCTGTGCCTGCTTTAAAGAAAACTGAGTATCTCTTTGTTTAAATGACATGGGTCATGTGCACATGTTTTCCAGCAGCCTGCAAGAAACAGCGGTGGGAGGGACTCACAGGAAGACAGCAAGGCCAGCTAGCCAGCAAAAATGTCTGGCAGAGCAGATTGCTGGGGGTTTTTTCTCTATTTCACAGTTTCTTCTCTTTTTCAGAAAAACATTCTCCTGAGGAAGATGTTACTGTCATTGAGCCTCCATCTTGTTTGTCAGGAAAGTTGTATGAAATGTTTCAGGACATTTTGACCAAGCGTCCACTGCTGGGAAGGTCGCATAACTTCCTGAGAGGCTTAGAATTTCATAAGGATTATATCCACCAGAAAAAATTTATTGAATGGAAAGGTAACTGCAACAAAGAGTTAGCTGCAGTGTGCAGGTAACATCTCAGATTTTTTTTTTTTTTTTTAGACTTTGGAAAACTCACATTTAGAGATATTTGTTTCAGGGTTTGGAAATCAGCTGAGTTGGACATATGTTCATGGTGTCTGTTTCTTTAGGCTAGCAGGTTAAAGTGAACTAGTCTATGGGCTGCTCTTTTACTTCCAGAAGATACCTGTAATTTGTTTCAAGGAATGCTCTTCTACAGGAAGTTTGTCACTCTGCATAGGTACAGTAGTTAAAAGATTTAGGAAGGGCTGAACCTTTTGAGGTCAAGAAAAAAGGTAACACCAGAATATAAAATATCAGATTATTACGTGGATAAGATGAAGGAAAGGACTGGTGGCAAGCATGTGGTTGCCTGTATTTCTGCCTGATGAATTATCCATCCAGAGACCTTCCTTAAACCCTTCAGAAACAGAAGTACCAAAATCCAACTACAGAAAGTTAAAGTCACACAGGTTTAGACTGTAAATGTTGAACAGATACACAGACTTGATGTATTGATTGAACAGTAATTTTCTATGGCCTGTGCTCTGCAGGTAGACAGAGTAAACAGCCATAATAATTTTACCTCAAAATCTATGAAACAATCTGTGAAATGATAACAAGGTGATGGAGCTGAGGTTTTCTGCTTCAGAAACCTTCAGAGCCATCAGAAATCTTCAATAATCTTCATTTATTCCATGAGCAATGTGAGAGGACCCCACATTATTGAGGTTAATCTGACTTCAGCAAGAAAACACATGCTTTCTGCTTTCTCCGAGTCCTTCTCTTTGACAAGTTGCATTTTCTCTCTCATTTTATGCAAGTTACAACGTGTTTTGTCCCTTCCATTGTTTTGTCTCTGCCATTGCTACACAGTTTGCTGACAATGGTGAGAGGTGGTGGTGCTTTTTTGTGGATTAAGGCAGAGCCCACAGTGTGCTATCTGCTTTTAAAATGTTCAGTAAGCAAAGTCTGTGTCCTAAAAGAGTCTGCTCTAAGAAAACAAATGAGAGAAGAAAACAAGTAGCATAAGAAGGGTGGGTGAGAGAAGGAGCAAGCAAGTAGCTTCAGAAGGTAGATGAAGGATGAAATTGTTAGTCAGTAAATGTTAGAAAACATAACGTCCTCACATTTGCTGACTGTCAATTTTTGTAAAGACAAATGGGTAGAAGCAGATTTCAAGGAGGATTTTGAGGAAGTGAGCATAAGAACACTAATGACTATCTCAGGGTAGATATTCTACAAATAAAGTAAAATAGGTGTAAAGTGTGAAGTCCAGAGTGGGAAAAGGGGAACTGAAAGTCTGGAGTGGGACAAATTAGCAGATTTTCTATCTTCTTTTGGCTGCCTGCATAAGACCAAGCTAAACCCAGGTATGGATCTATCTCTAGGAGTGTGAGGAGATGCCAGATCTGTGAGCAGAAATGATGGTCTTGTGGTAGATGAATTCTTGAGAATATAGCTTTGTTGTAAAGGCTTCCCTGCAGCTCAGGTTACCTGACATTAAAACAAGACTTTCAATGCCTGATTTTCCTGATGAGAAATTTGAGAATAGTCTGAAATTAATACAATGCATTTACAGTAGAGTTCATGTTTTCAAGAGAATTTCTGAGACAGGATTCCTTTAAAGTCTGGATGTGGGATGGAAGATGGTATTCTCACAAGAAAATGCCTACTTCTAGTTCATGTATCCATTCATGAATAAATGCTGCAAAGTTCTATCTCTTTGATAAGAAAATGGGGGTAATGGAACTTCAACTAAAAATGTTCACCAGGCCAAATAAAACTAAAAGGTATGCTCTGTTTCTTCTGTGAGGGACTTCAAGCAAATGTCTCTCATTACAGTGGAATCTGTGAATTCTCAGCAGTCTTGAGTGCTAAAATAAGCACATTTTGTGAAGACCTGACTGTGAAGGAATGGAAAAATTATGAGTTATTACTTCAAGCTGGTGTGAAACATTCCAGGCTATGGAACAAGCTAGAGTTACTCTGCATGGTTTAAATCAACACTACAGAATGAGGCCAAGGAAGCAGAGAGATTGAATGAATTGAAATGCTGGAACTTACCAGCAGTATTTCTGTGATCAACAGTTTCTTAAAATGCCTAAACACAATGATTTAAGGCTCAAGTGTCCTGCTCTGGGCTTTGCTACCTTGTTTTGTGAACTTGAGGCATGCTCTTAAACCACTGTTTTGATATTTAAAACCATGGCAAAATGTTCCCTGTTCCATGGGACTGAAAGGGTCTTGCTGTCTATAAGGAAAGCTGGTGAGGTTGCTAGCAGAGAAGTAAGAGTCTATTGGAAACTGGCTTTAGATCTCAACTTACCAGTTGGTATAGTCCCCTTTTGGCATTAATGTGAGATTTAATTAGTTCAAGCAGTATTTTAAGCTGTTGGTAGGTGATGTTGTGTGCCTGATGTGGTATTTTGTTGCAGCATGGCTAAGATAGCTTATATGAGATCACTGAAAGCAAGTTGAAATCAGACTTTTCAACCTGAGAGAGGAGTCTAACCCTGAGAAGGCAAAAGCAAAAAAAACCAGCAATGCAGAAGTGCAGTGATGTATTGCTTTTGTTAGCTGTGTTGCTACACAGTGAAATTGTTTTTGTTGTTTGCATTTTTCCCAGTTCTTAGGGGGAAAAAAACTGTTGAAGTCTCTGTTCTGTGAAAAATGACTCCCCAGATCAGCTGTGAGGTCAGTGGAGTCTGTGTCATCTGTCCTCTGCCTGGCTGCCCCACGGCCTGCCTGTGTGAGTGAGCCTGGGAGAGTGTGGAAACAGGCCAGGTGTGCCCAGATGTGCAGTTGGAAGGGCATGCTCCTGAGGCCATTTTTGTGTGCTCACATTGTGGAGGGAGGTGAGCCTGGTCTTGAGGGTAACCAAGGAGCTGCCCTTAACACATACTACAGACAGAGTTACTCACTCCTCCTTTCCTAACAATGCACCACTAACTACATTCAAAATGTTTTTCAGACACTGTGCTGGATGGTTTCCCTAACAATCTGACACCGCTGCAGAAATATCTTTGTCTGATAGATGTTGGCTATTTCATCAACACCAGTGGTGCAGCACTTTTCAAGCCAGAGAGGAATGTAGATGTCATTATATCCCTTGATTATGGTTTGGGGAATGTGTTCAAGGTGAGAAGATTAACTTAATCTGCTCTTTGCAGAGTAACACATTTCTTGTCTCACTAAAACTTTTAAGTAAGTAGCTGGCTAAATCTTAATCATGTATCACCATATCTTGGAGGAGGAAAGAGACTTCCTTCAAAACCAGAACTATAGAAACAGTCTATTTCGTCTGTAGGGGATTACAGCATGTACTTGCTAGAATCCTCAGGGAATTGCAATAACAGTTGTTTGCTGGAGATGTGCCTGTGATGTCTCCTGGTCTGTCATGATGAATTCTGAGTGTGACTCTGGATCATTCACTTGGGCTTGTGAAAAACATTATAGGGTGATAAGATGCCTTATCTGTCTTGTGTTGAGTGGTGGCTGAAAGTAATGTAGTACTGTGGCTACTTAGAGCTACACATTCATTTCATAGTATTTCTAGGGAATGAGTTAAGATGCCGTAATATTTCTAGGCTACCTGATTCTTGTCTTAGAGCTTTAACTCCATGACATTCTGTGTCCACAGCAATTACAGATGACATACAAATATTGCAAGACACAAAAGATCCCATTCCCCAAAGTGGAGCTAACTGAAGAAGACGAGAAGAACCCGAAGGAATGTTATATCTTTTCGGATGCAGAGGACCCTAGAGCACCCATAGTAATCCATTTCCCCCTGGTGAATGACACTTTTAAGGAATTCAAGGAGCCAGGTAAATGCAGTCAACAAAACTGTGCACTGTGCTCTATCCCTGGTATGTGTTATATGTCCACTGATGGCAGGCAGAAGAGCAACCTTCATACTCCTGCTGGTTGTTCTCCACTTGAAAAGCGTGGAAGACAGAGTCCTGGGCAACTCAGTGCCACTCTGCCTCCTCCAGCCCTGCCTGGCAGATGGCTCCTGCTGCTGTGCCTTGCATCAGAGCTCCAGGTCTTCCTCACTTGTGCCTGGTGCCATGTCCTGCCAAGAGAGATGTGCAAAGTGCTGACACTGGGAAGAGGGAGAGTAAAGAAAAGTCCAGAGAGCTATGGGGGCAGGGAGATAAGGGCCTCCTGAAGGACCTGCTGGTGGGCTGGAAAGCAGCAGCAGCAGGAGCTGGCCCTTAGGCCTTCCAGCCCCAGGGTTGGCTCTGCACCCCTGCCTTCCCCAAGCAGGCTGCCTGTGGTGGAGAGGGAGGTGCAGAGGAAACCTCCTGCCCAGGCCTCGAGGGATGGCAGGCTTGGGCACATGGACCTGGGCAGGGGGAGCACGTGTGGCTGTGGTGGGATAGGCTCCATGTACTGCTTGGAAGGAACTAGGGCAGAGCAGAGAGATGTGGGGCCAGCCTGGGATGTGCAACTATCTCTGCTCAAGCACCTGGGGTGAGCTCCTTCAAGCATTACCCAAAATCCTGTTGTGGCCCCAAGTGGGACCACAGCAAAATGGAAGTCTCTGAGGGAGCATTTGGGAAGGGTTGGAAGAGCAGCAAAAGTAAAGGTACTTTTCTGCTCTGCTGTTCAGTGATGCTCAGCAAATATGTACAGCAAGAGCTAAATCAAGAAAATCACATTTAGAAACTCTGTGGATGAAAAGAGGAGATACTCTGTAGAGGGAATTAGGCTTGTTTAGTGGAGGCTGGAAATGGTCCAATGGCAGTGTGTGGTGAGATCCAACCATTGAGCAGTGGGTGGCAGGTAAAGCAGGTGAGGATTTTGGACTCTCCCTGAATGAAAAATAGATGAGACAGTGCAGAGCAGAGCAGCTGCTGCCGGTTCTCAGTGCTCCAGGCCCAAACTGGTGAGCTCTGACACTCACCTGCATGTCTCTCAGCAGTCAGTGATTCATCCATCAAGCTGACAACCAGCAACTTGATGTGGGTGGTTGGAGGAGGAGGGTCCTTGGCAACCTGCTTTCATGGATTTCAAGTTTTAACAGTGGAGCTTTTTGTTCCTAGGCAGATGAGAGACATCTTGTGGAATGAGGGTACTTATTTTCCTTGTTTTTAACTATTTAAGTCCTGAAAAGGCTCAACTTGTGAAGTGCCCATTTGTGGTGCAGCAATTACAGATTGTGCTTTTGTGTGCTTGAGGCAGCTTTATTTGGATGTGGATCGCATAGATAATACATCTCTCTGAATATTGTGAGGCTCAGTGAAACACTGGATGTTTTTAATTCAGCCACTTCTTTTGGTAGCCTGTGCCCAGCACCCTGAGATCACATTGCCCAGGAACCACTAGGTTAGACTAAAACCTGCTATGTCTCAAGGACAATTGTGTCTTTTTCATGAGTTTCTGGTTGACATTATAAAGAATATCTCAGCAGTCTGTTTGTAGCCCTGTAGTCATCTCACACTATGTTAGTGTTTTGGCATATTTGGTTCAGACTGCAATGAGATAGGCAAAAAAAGCCAGCAAAGGAATGTAGCTAAAAATTTTGTAGAAATGTACTGCTGAAGTCCTTGGTGCAGGTAATTAGGGGGTCCTTTAAAGCAAAAGCATTGATGTATCAGGGAGTAATGGATGTTCCCAATTCCAAGAGGCATAACCTGAGGCCAAGTTGGAGTTTGCTGAGAGTCTGGGATGCTCTGGTCCCTCTGCACTTTGCAACAGGCTGTAGTTAGCATCACAAGGCACACAAGGCATCCTTGTATGTTCTGGGTTGTCCACTCACTCTAGGTGGCAGATGTGCACTTGTCACCACTAATCCAGGGATGATAATGGATTTTGAAAATTGTTCCAAGTGTATGTCTTTGTCTGAGAGTCAGACTTTCAGGGTTTGGGAAAGGATGTGGACCCATGTGCATGCTGCCTGGGAATGATGTCTGCAGGGTCAGGACAAGGAGGAATGTAAGAATTTGTGCCAGCTCTGCTGAGGGATTTCCAGGTCTGAGCTTTAGCAGGAGGGAAAAGAGGAGTAGTTGGGAAAATTGACCAGGAATGGCTCTTTCAAGTTGTGGAGTGGGTCTGCAGTATTTCCTGGAGGCTGTTTTTAACAGTGGGTTCTGCCAAGTAGATCAGTCCCATACACCATCCTGTGACAGTACTCTGGATTAATCTCACTGTGGTGGCTTTTGTCTTTCTCTGCAGGGGTAAAGCGTGCTCACTCAGAGATGGAAGAAGGTAAAGTCAATCTGGAGAGCAGCTGCTCACCATACTACCTCATTAGGCTGATCTACTCCTCTGAAAATTTTGATAAACTTGTGAATCTGAGCAAGTACAACATCCTCAATAACAAAGACCTGCTCCTCCAAGCAATCAGGAGTGCTGTAGAACGAAGGAGACGCAGAAGGACTGGGAATTTCTCCAGGTACTCTGGATACCCCTAGGCTGGGTTTTTGCACTGTTCCCCACCAGAGGCTATGGCAGCACATTGCAACACATCACAGTCACATTACAACACATCACAGTGTTCAATATTTGCAGAAAACTGAAGAAACCTGTACATTTCTCATCTTGCCTTTTTCAAGCTCCTAGCTTTCAACAGGGTTTATTTAATCTCATTCCCCTGCATTTTCAGCCCACAAGAGCCTCATAATGTGGTCTTATTTGTTAAGAAATTAAGGTCCTGGTTAGCAGAGACCTCCCAGGATCTCCCTGATGTTATAGCATATGGTGGTGGTGATAGATAGTTCTTTGTATGAGCCTGTGCCTTCAACCCTGAGCCCATTGTCAGTGTCCTTTCAATACTTCATTACAAATCAAGTCCTGGCCATTTGCATTCAGTGATGTCCAGATTTTCAGAGAGGCTGAGCAACTAGAATTTGCACTGAATTGGTGGGCTCAGCTTTGAAGTCAGGCGTATGTATGTGAACAGCGGCCAAACTGCAGTGAGGACAACTGCACGCTGTCTGGCCGATTCCCCTTGCTGATTTAGAAGTTACTTCTTTTTTCCATTCCCTTGCAAGAGTTTGGCACAGAAATGCTGCTCCAGACTGCCACGAAGGAGGTGGTTACATTTCAAGAGAGAGGGTGGTAGCTGCAGTGAGTGAGTACAGTTCTTTTGTGCATTGGCTGGAGGAAAAATTCTGCATAAAGCACGAGTGATCGTATTGATTTATACCAGCAGTACCTTTATGCATTAAAAATGTCAAGAGCCTGAAACAAGTTTTTTGTAGCAGAAGCTTGAGAGGAGTAATTATCATAGACTCAAGTACATTTAATTTAGTAATAATGACTGAGACATAAGCTGTTTCTCCTTACAGATGTAAACTGAATGTAGGACAACATAACTCACTAACAGAGTGCACAGCCACTGTATTTTCACACCCAGAAGATTTTTCCCTTTATAGTCTTCTATCCTTAACATCACAGGAAAAGTATTTTTAATATGTGCTACATAAAATGGAGCACAAATTAAAAAAAAATAGAACACACATTTTCCTCCTTGCTGGAGCAAAATATTAGGAACATGACACCTGGCTTTCATTTGCTTTGGAGTGCAGTGAGAGATTTTGCCTTGAACTAGAAGCTTGGAACATCTTTATAGCCCTCCACTATATTAAAAAGATGATAGGGAAGAATGCTGAGCAATATAAAACAGAGCTCCACAGAAGTCAGAGAAGTTTGCAGACTTCCTCACACTGAAGAATTTGGACCTGCTTCTGGCTTATTTATTCCAAACACAGCATATTCATCAGGACTTCCAAGGAAAATCTTACATATTTATTCTGTGTTGGAAATTTATTGGAGATCTAGAATTAGTTGTACTTGAAATCCAAAATTAAGACAGAGAAAGAGGGGTCTGTCTTCTTGGTATATACAGGCAATATTGAAGCTCCAAGGGAGAGCATTTATTAAAGACTTGATTGCCACAGCCTGCATCTACTAAAGGCTGCTTCTGCTGCAATGACAATGGGTAAGCCTCAGCAATGTTTCTTGAACAATGCTTACTTGCTGAGCTAAGGAATACTGTGCAGAACCTGAGGAGTCTTAACAGCTGGAAAGCAACTGTACAGCGGGATTCAGATCATGAGACGATAACAACTAATCGGATACTGGCTGCAAGACAAAACATAAAGAGCCATTTTGAGCTGAGAGTTGATCCAGCTGGGTCTGCTACCTTTGCCTGGGAGAGCAGCATGTCCTGGCACAGTATTTTGTGGCACATACAAGCCCACATGGCTCTGTGCACACACATGCACAGGGTGTGCACCATTTCCATGCTCCTCTGGCTGGTACTGGAAAGCTCTGCTGCTGCTGCAAAAAGATATCCCTGTTGTGTTCATGGGCTACAGTGAACAATCTGTACCCCTTGTGAACCTTGGCATCACATGCCCAGCAGTGAGGAGGCTCAGCCACACTGAGAAGATTGGGTCTCTCAAGATGCTGCACAGACCAGTAACTGGAGTATGTTTGGTGCATTCATAGTGCTGCTAATGCAAACAGAAATGCTGGTTAAAATGTGAAGGAGCCACAAAACCCCCCAGTCAGCTGGAGAACAGCTGAGGGACTGTTAAATCCTGTTATAAAGGGAGGGAAGGAGGATGGGAGGGAGGAAGCTGTGGGTAGGGAAGGTGGTGTCTCTCCCAGTCTCTGCTGGGAGAACTGTCACCAAAGGTTTTGCCAGCACTTAAAGTCAGGTTGGGAACTGCAGTCTAATCTTGAAACCAGACAGGCATGTGCCTCTTCATCTCCTTGTGGCCCCTTGTGGGACCTCTGTAGCCTTGAATGATAATAGCTTTTCCAAATATATTTTTGCATTTCAGATCCTGAAATTATGTGAGGACTGTATCATTGCCCCTCAGAGTGCCTTTTTGTTTTATTTTGGTTGCCTTTTTGTTTTTGTAACGTGATGTGGGTGTGGCACATGTGAACGCAGCTTAGTGCTGGGCTTGGCAGTGCTGAGTTAACAGTTGGACTTGATGGTTGCAGAGGTCTTTCCCAGCCTAAAGGGTTCTCTGATTCTGTGACATTGAGGGAGTGTGTTTCTGGCTTGTTGGTGTGGTAGGAACATCTGGTGGGCATTTGTGAGGACAGAGGCTGCTGGAGGACCCTGCAGATTGGAAGGACCTACACTTTGCACAGCCTTGTCTGTGCAGCTTTTGGGAAGAGGTGGTTGGCACAGGCTGTCCCTCAAAGCACACCTGAGCTCTGGTTCAGAGCTTGCTGATTTGCACTGCCCCAAAACCACAGAAATATAGGGCATAGTTTCAGTGACATGAGGCTGATCAGTGACCTGTGCTCAGGACTGGTCCCTGTTCCCTCGAGGGTAAACATGGAGTCTAAGGGCCTCTGAAATTTTGTGTCTTTGTTCCTCAAAGGTTGTGTTTGTTTTTTTGCTTGGCCCCTTTCTTGCCTGGCCTAATGCCACATGCTGTACTGTGGCTGAACAGAGTGCGTGCAAACCAAAGCAGGCACTTCCAGAGAAAGCTGCTTCTCTGCATCTCACCAAAAAAAGGCACATGCCATGCTTATAAACCAGGCCTTGCTGGTTTGGAGTTGTGTTTGCTTAACCACTGAAGATGAATGCATGACCATGAAAAACCTCATCCAAAATGCACCCTGATCACTGCTCTCTGATGAACATTTTGCTGGAAAACTCCCACAAATACAGAGCTTGCTGTCTGCTGCCAAACACAAAGGAAATGAGACTGTTACTATAACGATTAGTTGTGCTTCATAGAAATCGCTTGCTTGTGTCTTTTAACCATTTAATAATATATTAATTAAAAATAAAGTATTGCAAAAAAGCACCAGACCCATGAAAGTCTTCACGTGCTTAAATACAAGGCCAGGTTTTTTCCAGTTGTGTAATTACTACTTATGCTAAATGCCTGCTGAGAACTTCATATGCATTTACTGGTTTCAAGACTGAATGGAAGAAATGTGGGAGAAGATCTTCTGGTTTACGAAGGTATGGAGAACTTGGAACAAAATCTACCTCCTGTGGTAAAACCCTCTTCATTGGAATGGCACAAGGCAGGGCAAGGAGGCAGCTGAACTGAACCACAGCCAAGCCCCAGCTTTGTTTTGCCTCTTGGTAGTTTGATATAAGTGTGTACAGAAGTCTGTCTTTCACTGAACTTTACTGTTATAAATTAAATGGTAAGTTTAAAATACTGAAATAGTTTTGTTTTTTTTAAAATCAGTTAAAAATCATCAACAATAATGAAATGCATCAGTTTCCCATTGCTTGGATGTGCTGGGTTTGTTTGTTTGTTTGGGTTTTTTTGTGACAGGCAGCAGCTTCAGCTGAGGTACAACAGATGAGAGATGGACTAGCCAAAAAAAGGAAATTATTAGCTCACGTTGTTGGATGCCTGTGACTGATCTAAATCAGACTGAACACAAATTTAAAGTCTAGATGTTGCATATACCCATAAAGTACTTACATAAGCTTGGTGTAAAGTGCTCTGCTTCTCTCCCACTGGAGAATTAGTCAGTGCAGAGGAGAGGACTCCAAGCAGACAGCGAGAATCATGCTTCAGACTGGCTAAAAAAGGATCAAGGCTGAAGTCCTTGTCAGAGGAGTTAAGGACTTGAAGCTTTAGGTTCCACCTGTCAGGGAAGAGCCTCCAGCCACTACACTGTCCTGGGGGAAAAAAAACCCATTTCTCTCCAGCTTCATGCTAGGTAACTTTTCTTTGGCTCAGAAGCAGAGGTAAGGAGGGGGGGAAATATATATTCCTCTCCATGATTACACCATAGCTTAGCACGTGGATCTTTCTGTCTGGGGACTAGACCTCCTCGTTGCCATCCTACTTCTCTCCTTTTATACTGAAATACTGATTGTTCATACCTTATTTTCGTTTCAGATTCCATTAAAAATTAGTAACACTGCAGGACTTTTTTTCCTGGTAGCTTCTTCCAGAAAGAATTGGCAAATAGAGAATTGTTGGTTAATGTGTTATAAAAAGGAAAGATTGTGGAGACCACAAAGCGCTGTAGGAAGTATATAACATTACCTTTGGGTGCACAGAGCACCCAAGCCTCTGCAGATCTTGCAGAGGGGTGTAGTAAACTCACAGCTTGCACCTCATGCTCTTCTCAGTGCTCCCCATTCCTGTCTCAGAGAAACATTTCATTTGAGCTGTCTGGCTTAAAGGCCCCCCTGCTCTTTTGTGCAGTACATTGGAGTAGATAACGCTGGGGTGATAATGGCAAATGACAAAGTTGTTTTACACACAAAAGTATACCAGATGCAATTCTGTTTAATTAAAGATTTTATGAGATTTAATGCATAATTTAAAAAGTTCAGAGGGAAGTGATTAACTTAAAACATATCAATACATTTCCAGAGGGCTGAGTTAAGCTATAATTGTCATTGAGGCAAATGTCATTTTTTGTCTTCCTGCTTTTAGTAGAGATGGAAGCAATTTTGTTTTATTTCCACTTTGTTCTAGGCTTAGGTGTGATTGAAGCTCGTGTCAGTGTAGGCCCATCTTCCTTAAAATCTCTGGAAAATTCTGTAGACTCTCTTTCTGGTTTGATTTTGAAGGAAGGTGTTCTCCTATCAACAAAATGCATCATCAGAAAATAAGGTACAATCTAGAGGAGTTTATGTCACTCTGTATATGTTATGACTTGTTAAGCATCTAGCTCAGCAGCAAAAGTCTGCCCAGTTGTGGGACTAGGATTTCACATCATAGCCTGTAAGATCTGTACAGACTCCAAATGCAACAGAAACTGATTTAAACAGGCCAAATATCCAAATTTGGCTGTGGCTGTGTTTTCCATGCCTGTGTCTCCTGTGAGCCTCCTTTCCTCCAGTCTAAACAACCCCAGCTCCCTCAGCCACTCCTGGTAGGACTTGTTCTCCACACCCTTCTCCAGCTTTGTTGCTCTTCTCTGGACATGCTCCAGCTTTCTTGGAGTGGCTCAGAACTGAACACAGCACTCAAGGTGTTGCCTCACCAGTGCCAAGTACAGGGGGACAATTGCTGCCTTGGTCCTGCTGGCCATAGTATCTTTATGGCATTGGGGACCGAGGAGCAGGACTTTTTGACCTCAGGGCAGTCTCTTTGTAGATGACTGCTAGGGGAGTACAAACAGCACTGACATCTGTTCAGCTTTGTGCACAGAGCCCATACCTTGGGAGTGAGCTTTTGCTGGTTAGTCTTTCAGCAGAATCTCTGTCTGGAAAGTCCCACACTCTTTTCTGGGAGCTCTCTGTGTTTGAAATGAAAGTTTGCACCATCACTGTAGAATGTGATCTGTCACCGTGTCCTACAGAGTCAAAAAACCCAACAAATAAAAAGTAATGTTAGAGGCTGAGTTTGCCACTTCTGGTTCCATAAAAATTTTCTGTGACCATCATAGCTATAATTATGCTCTGCCTTCCTTCCAAGTAAGCCACTGTCTAGAGAGATGTCTAGAAAGAGATCTAGTTTCAGAAGAAAAATTGTTGATCAAGATCCAAAGCAGATCCTTAATAAAAGGATGAGTACAGCCCCAGGCCCCTACCAGGGAACAACCTGATATTGGCCACAGTACAACTGGAAGGTGCTTTGCATGTCACCCTGGGCATTTTACTGCCAGGTCACTATATCACCAGGTAGCAGTGACTTGTGTACTGCTGTCTAACAGAGGCAAAAAGGATGACTCCAAATGCCCCAAACTAAGGACATCTCATTCTCTTCTCTTGTCTTTCTTTCACCATCACTTGTTAAAAACCCAGCTCATTCTTGAAGGAAGTAAGAACATACCTATATTATTCTGTAGTGATTGCAGCCAGTCCTCCATCAGTGTCTGAGAAGGTGCTGCAAAGAAATACTCTGCCCCATCTCTCAGCCTGTAAGTAAGGACAGGAAAAGGTGAATTCTAGTCAGTTTTGCCTTTTACCTTCTGTGCTTGTGAGTGTAAGACACTTCAGTTATGCCTCTTAACACACAGCCTTAGGTGACTGTGGGCAGGGAGCTGTGCAGGACTTATTTGTGCACTTCTCCATAAGACTCACCGCAGCATGAAGGCATTCTCTTTCCTGGAGTAATTTGCCAGCCTCTCACATTTGGCACCAAAAATGCTGAGGGACAGAAGTGTGGATGTGTTCTGAAGGGGGATAAAATTAAAACAAAATGTCTTCTGCATCCTTTCTTCTAGGATTCAGTTCCATACCAACCTGCAGGCAGACTGCACCCCCATCTCTTTATGGTTCTAACTTTGTAACTAGGATCACTGAATAAAATGAACCACAGAGGAACCATGGGACAATTGCATTATATCTTAAAGGCAATTCTTGAATAAGATACTTCTTTTAAGGTATATCTTTGAAAATTTCTGGAAGCTTATTATTCTGTGTTTTAGTTGTATCAGTTGAATAATTGCTAAATTTTCACTCAGCTGACATTTGAAACAGAGCAGATTACCCCAGCCCCAAACCAAAGCAAAGGTGACTTTTATATATTAACTTTTACTTAGGTAGACACAGAGTTGGCTAGAAAGATTAAGAAACCAAATTACCTTCGATGCTTCTTTTTCATCATTATAGAAATCAAGCTTTAATCCATCAAGTTTTACATAGAAGGACTTCCAAGACCTTGACCTTGGCTACATAAATAGAAATGGTATTAAAATTCAGTTATGAAGTATATATTTTACTGAAGTAGTGAAATCTTTCATATGCAACTTCCACATAGTATCTGTTGATATTATGCTCACAAAAGTTCTCATAGTGATTATTATATCTTAGAAAAACAGACCCTACTATAGTTTCTGTGTGGGTGATTCAAGAAGGGCTCTCTATGAGTCAGGACTGGACAAATGACATCACCTAGTTCAAGCAAGCTCTACACTGTGTGGTCAGCAACATCGCTGAAGGTGGATAACTAAGTTATGTCTAATTTTTTCCCACTAATGTAGACAGACCCTGTTTTGCATGATTCCCATGATGGGCAAAAATTCCAATGTCTCTTTCTCTTAAAGATCAGGTACTGCCAAAGTCAGTGGATACTTCCTCATGCATTTTAGTGGTAAAACCACAGTACTGAAGAATTCCTCTTCAGCAAGAGCTTATCCTGAAGAAGTCAGACCAGATCTGGGCTATAACTCAAGGAAAAATGAAATAACCCAGAATCATGGTATTTGTTTCTACCTGTTGTCTTCTTGGAAGGAGTTGGTCTCGCTTCTCTAGGAAACCTTCCATGTGCTGGAGACTTGCAGAAACCTGAGACATACAAGAACATTGCTACTTAACTTTAATATAGCCCTTAGGCATATGTTAAATTTCTGAAAGTATTTTTCAGATAAATTCCATGCAAACAAACTGATCTCTAGTTGCTCTAGTCTTTACGTTGACAGCAAAGCTGGAAATGCTCACTAGGTTGCAATCATATCTTTGATAGACCACCTAAACAAAGAGAATTCAAATCCTTCTTAACAGTTTGCTTATGGAATTTGCTCTATCATAGTGTGTTAATTAACTAATATTATTATTATGTTATTAAATACATTTTACAACTTAAATTGTTCAAGTTGTTCATACCACCTCCACAATTACTGAGTTAAACCAATGTATATTGTACCGGTACGCTTGGGTATGTGACAAACAATATTTCTCTCAGAGTACAGGAGAGAAGGGAAATAATTTTATCTGTCCATGAGTTAGTCCTGCCAGGGTGAGCAAACAGGAGTTTTTGGTTCTAGTCTTGCACCAGGTTGGCTCTTTGGCAAATGTGCCATGAAGTCCTGCCTCTCTCTGACTTCCAAACAAAGAGGACACTGAGCACTGTCACCTCACACAGAGCATGTAGGTGCATCAGCCTCTTTGTGAGACACCATCTCCTGGCTGTTGTTAAGTGCTCTGCTGAGTATTCAGCAGCAGGAATAGCCTCTAGTTCAGGAAAGGAAAACAGAAACCAATACAGTTGTTAAGATCTAGGCTGCAAAGCTTAGCAAATTGAAAATGGTTTTAAGCTGAACATAGCTGCCTAAGTTAACTATCTTCATGGAACTACCTTTGTGGAAAGTGCTTCAAATGCAAAGGCACATTAAAATGCCTCTTGTTTGGATCCAGGAGTGTATCCACTGCAATGCCCACTGTATGGTGCTCTTTGTGACTTTCACACAGAACTTCATATTTTGCCTTACTTTAACTAGCAGAGGATAGTGGTTTGTGAGGAGAGAGCCAGGAATTCCTGGGGCTTACCGAAGATGTATTGCTTAATCTCTCCCAAGAGGTGTTAGAAAGCAGTAAATTTGGTGAGTTATCTAGTGACTTTTGTCCAGGCTCGGGTGGTGCTGTCGTTAGTTTGGTCTGCAGGTTGGAGAGAGAGGAGCCTGTAGCACCTTTTTCCTGAGCAGATACATGGTCTGTGGCTTGTGATTCTGGCAAACTGCTGCTGTGTTGCTGGCTTGTAGGAGTAGGAGACAAAGGAGAGCCTAAAGAACTGTGACTTTCTGAAGATGCAGCTTGTGGGCCCATCTCTGGTGTAGCTGGAGTGGTAATCTCACTGAGCTGTGCCTTAGCTTTCATTTCTGTTTTGGTGCTGCTCAGCACTTCAGGGACTTCCTCAGAATTGAATTGTTGGAAACTTTTTGGAGATTTTTCAATGGGGGAGAAAATAGTTTCAAGTGGGACCCTCCAGGACACGCTGGGTACTGGCACAGGTGGCTGTGACGTTGTGCTCTTTATCTCTGTCACTTTTGGTGGTGCATTTCTTTTGTCAGATGATTTTCTTCTCAGAGAAGGAACCCGTACAACTTTGCCTTTATCCTTCTGCTCACTCTCTTCTGTGTCCACTTGTTTCAGAATATTCATCTCTCTCTGTAGGACAGCAGCATTACATTTTTCAAAATCACGTTCATTGCATTCACGAATACTTACCTAAGATTTTTTCATTTTAAGCAGGAATACTTTTTCAAATACACTGTCTCCTGGCATTAAATCTTAAGGCCTGTATTTCTGCTGACATTCTTAGAGTTAGATGTGAATCTAATTTCTATGTGCTGAGCATTACTTTGTTGCCCAAATCATGAATTCTAATGTCAGTTAACCTCAAATATGGTGAATCCTGCCTTTGCTAAGTTCTTTGGAGGCTGATTTTTTAAAATTAGCTCAAGAGAAACTATGCTGCTTCTCTTGTGGCAATGCTTCTTTAAATTTTCTGTAAGAACATTGATTATCCAGGGTTGTTCTTGTGGAAAATTTAGAGGGAAGGACACTTATCCCTTCACTTAGCCAATTTGCAAATAACTGAACAAAAGACAGAATGATTTTCAGCCTAAAGTCAAACACAACCATTACATTTTGCTGGTTATTTCACAAAAATAATTGAAAAAATTGAAACAGAATCCCACACAATGAAACAGAATCTGAGAGCCTCACAGAATATTTTTGGTATTTATCACAATCCATTGTAAAAATCTTATGCCAGGAGGAAAAATTCCTATCTGTGCCTTTGTCTCCCTTTATGTTCAGCCCTTTGCTATCCTGTATCATTTTCAGGTGCCTCCAGCTCCCTACTGAAATCCGGAATGAAGCAAAATCTCTCCATCTGTGCAGCAAGAGATCACCCTGTTTCTCAATACCCTTTTCACTGATCCTGGCAGAAGAAAACTTCCACTTCTCCCCTACAGCTTTTTCAAGCTAGTTGGTCTTTTTTGATCCACATACAGGTCTTTTTCTCAGCTGCTCTGTCTGAAAAATCCTTAGCTTTGATTACTCGTTTACCCTATCCCAGCACAGGAGTTCATTGTTACGTGGAGAGGCATCTGCAATCAAGGACCCACATCATCCTGTCTAATACACAGCTCATCAGCCTCCTACTACTCACCTTAGTTTTCCTGCTGAGCTGAGCAAATTTCTCCTCCTGTGCTGCAAGCATCTTCTCAAAATCATGGTGTTTCTTCAGTAATTCCTCTACTTCCGACACTGAATCCTGAATGGAAAAATTACCACATACAGAAGACCAAAATCAAGTCCATTAGAAGAGATTATACCCAAGATTTCCAGATTTATCCATTCTATTTAGCCAAGTGAGGATTCTGAAAATTTTGTAATTGAATGTCTAAACCCCTGCTAGTGTATGAAAAATCTGAATTTACATTAAAAAAATAAAGGTTTGTATCTTGAAGTCAGCCCACTGTTCAGGAAAAAAAGAGCTCAAATACTAACCTTCCCTTTTCTGCAAGGCCATGCAGTACCATGGCTTCCAGCTATAACTGTTTACCTGCAGATTAAGTACTTGGATTCTAGCTTGTGCTAGACACAGAGGTTTTCCTGCCCCACAAGAAATACATCTGAGTCTTCTATCATGTCCTCTGCTTAGCTTCTGATACCTGAGTTTAGGACTTTTGTTTTCCATCTTTTCCATCTTTCCATCTTGAAGATAATCAACGAGAAAAAACCCAATAAAACAAACAAAAATATGGTGTTTACAAAGGAATTTACAAGCTATCTATCAAGCTGTCTGTGTAAAACATTCTATCACTTAATGGGAAGAATGAAGTGGGAAAAGCCCCTTTTTTCCCCCACAAGGTGGGGAAAACCCCTTTTTCCTTTTGAACCGGCTCTTAGCAAGACAGGGAAGTTTGAACTCTCTGCAAGTAATATGAAAAAATGGTCTGGAATTCTCCCTGGTCTTCTACCACCGCCTGGAAGCCACCACTTCCAGGAGCCCATCACCATGCCAAATGCAGCAGCTGCCCTGGGGCTCACTTCTGTGAGAGGACAGAGCTCCTGCCCTTTCTAATCTCAGGGGTGCATTGCTGTTGATATTGTGATTAATTTCAGGCATGAGCTGATCCATGAGCCAAGCCCTGTGCACGTGCTGAGAGGCACACAGTGTTCAGTAGTGCTGCACTCTTGTTACTCACCCCATAGGAGGGATCTGAAAGAAAGCTCTCCTTGGCTGCCAGCCATGCTTCTGCTTGTTCTAGCTCTCTGCGGAGCAATTGGATCTCCCAGTTTTCTTCATATAACACTTTCCTCATGTCCCAGCTCTCCTTTACCTTCTTCATCAGCTCTGACAGCTCTAACAGTTTTTCTTCAATCTAGAAAAAGAATATTTGCAATGCCAAGACTTGAGAAATCCAATCAGACTTTCACATGGCAGTCCACTAGCATGTAATCTGCCTTCATGATTTAGAAGATGACCTCTGGATAACTTTGTGGTGTTAGCATAATTTAGAAAATATGTCTGAGTCCTCATTTTTCCTACTTGAATTAATTTAGCATGTAAATTGTGTAGCTAGATAATACAATTTTAGGCATATTCCACATACTGTATGACCAATATTCTGCCATAATACTTCCCAAGATGGAACTTTATACGCAGGCGACTTGCATCATACAATGTAGTGAGAACCATAAGATTCAACAACTATGTATGGTAAAGTAACAGTGGAGAGACTTCAACTGTGGAAAGTTTCCTCATTCTTTCCACAACAGAAGTAATGTAATCTTGCATAAATTCTGAAGATGTTTTTGATTGTGTGATCTCTGGATCTACAGTGTATTGGACAAAGTCTAAAGGTACACAGATAACAGAATCACAGAAATTTTAACATTCTTGCCCCTTTGGACATTTCTGAAGAATTACATATCTTCTGGTGAACTCAGGGATATCAGCAATTCAAGGCAATTGCATTGTGATGTAGCACAAGAACTTTAAAAAGTGTTTTCCTTTGCTATGTGTCACATGAAATGCGTAGCTTTTAATAGGAAAGAACCTGATTGTCCTGTTTAGTTCTTCTGTTCTGACAGACAAAGCTGCCCCTCCTGTCTGTCTCATGTCTTTTCCCACTCTTGTTTGTAAAATATTTAACTCCTCAACACACCTCCACAGACATGAAATGCCCGTTCTTCATCAGGTCACCTCCTGCCCGCTGCATTTCTTCATATTTCAGCCACTGCTTCTCTATCTCACGCTTGTATTCCTCGTGGCGCTTGATGAGCAGCTCTGCCCCCAGGACGTCATTTGCCAGTTCCTCGGATATCACCAGTGCATGCATCTCATTGGCCCAAGCCCTGCAGAACAGAGACAATGGAAATAATAATAAAATAATAATAATTAATAATAATAATAAAAAATTATAAAGGAAAAAGGAATCTGAGTCTGTTGGACATTTGGGAATGCACACATCTCATGGCTGTAGGTACATGTGTACAGACTTTCATCTGCTCACAAAAGATATTAGTATTGTCCAGACTTTGCCTGGGATAGAGTTAATTCTCTTCTTAGTAAATCTACCCCTTAGCATAGTAAATGTCCAACAGTCAGTGGTTACAACTTCACTGCTTTTGTATTTCTACTCCTGTCACAGGTAAACTTTTTCATTACCTATCCTAGGAGATTATGTTTAATGCAGTTGCTTTGCCTCTGAGAAAAAGGGACATTGGTGTCTGTGCAGGTGTACAAATGACTTCACTATCTAACCTTACCTTCCTACACAATCAACAGTATTTTCAACTGGAATTGTGAAACTACCAAATCTGTCCACTGTGACTGAATTCCCTCAGACTGTTTAGGAAATAATGTAAGAAAGTGGCTTTGTCATGTGCACTGTGCTGAGGTGTCATGGCCACCTCTGATAGCTGGTAAATTCTGTGAAGTGCTGTTGAGGAGATGCCATGGATTATTATTCAAAGACATTTGAAAGCAAGCTGCAGAGCACCTGGAGCAGGGATCAAATAACTAACAGGTGTAATTTAGAAAATCCTGTATTGGAAAGACAAGAAATAAGGCCTAGTGCCAAACTCAAAGGCCCAACACATACATCAGCTCCCTGCAGTCATTGAAGTAGAGCTGGACTTGTTCTGCCTGGCTCAGTCTTGCCTTCCTGTCCAGAAACTTTTTGTCCAAGTTTTCCCAGCACTCATCCACCTCTGTGAGTCTCTCCATGATGTTTTCCTTCACTTGAGGGTACGTGCGGCTGAGGTGCCAAGCCTCTCCTCGAATCCGCTCCAGCTCTTTCATGATGACTCCTAGATCTCTCTGGAACACAGACAGAATGGATTGTAAAACCAGGTTGTTACTTAGTTCTGTCAAAGGTGGATTTAATGATGATGCATATATTTTCTACCCTCTGGCTGTACAGAGGCTGGAAATATGAATGCCTCTCAGTTTTCCATTCATGCCTTATAACATTCATCATCAAACATAAAAGAAGCTTCTCTAGATGTGATGCATGGATTATTTTAGTAAGTATGGAGCTTAAGTTTTCTGTAGTTCAGATGACACCTTTATAATTATAATAACAGCTTGAAATAGATTTTCAAAGAGAAATTCATCCTTAGAAGCAAAAACATTAGTAATATAACATTACAATTTTAAAAATAGGAAGAAAAGATCCTCTTCTCTGAGGCACAAAGAATATTTAAGGGTGAAATAAATTTGTCTTGCAAGCAAGGCCTTGAGAGGCACCAGTCAAGAATCAGTCTCCTTTTTTTTTGCCATTTATGCTTTTATGCTACTGTTTCATCACAGATCTCTTACCTCTACTCCCTCAAGATGGCTGAGAAGTGTCTGTACACTTGGAAGATCATAGCCATAATCTTCTATATCCACCACTGCCTCTTTCTCCTGCATCCAGTCCTTTACTTCATCCACGTCATGGTCATACTGGTGAACCTGACGGGCTGCACCTAGGTTCTGGAAGAAAGAAATAATTTAATGATAATACTCTATAGTATTTTGTGTCTACAACACAAAAAAGGGTAACCCTAATATGTCATAATGCAGTACAAAATGACCAAGAGAGGGAATGAAACACCATGCCCATTAAGTTGCCTGAAAGTGAGGTGTTGAGCTAACCTAATTTCCCCAAGATCTCCTGGACAATGGAAAGAAACAGATATCTCCAAAGAGCAATTTATTCCTATGTAATGGAGAGATATTATTATCCATCAAAATGGAGAACATGAATTGCCCTCTAAAGGTAGCTCTCTACACCACAGAAAGTGTCCTAAAATACTTGCTTGGAATAAAGGTCTACACTGCAAAGAGTGAAAATAAAAGAAATTGAGCAAAATTAATGTTTTTCTGAAATGAGAGGATTAAAAAAAAAGTTCTAATGCTACTTTATAGTTGAACTATATCTTAACAATTGTTGTGTATTTATTTCTGCTAACAGACATTAGTGGGCTTGAGCTACTTCATAAGCAACATATGTATGCAACAGTCGTGAATAAAAGGGCTAAGGACATCTGATGTTTTACGTTCTCCTTAAAACAAGCAAGAATGTTAAGTTCTGCGTGTCATGTCTGCTTTTCCGAACACATCTGTGACTGCAGTTTCCTGAGAGGCAGTGAGAGGGAACGAGCTGACTTAACACCTAACTTCTGCCTAAAGGTAGGGAGTTGGCTCTGCGTCCTCTGTCACATTCTCCCCCATATGCCTACTTTGATTTCATGTAGGTAAGTCAGCAAAAAAGCTGGAGACTTTTGATCTTGTTTAGCAAACTCTTTAATAAATAGTTCCATAAAGAGACCAGTAAGTGTCAGAGCCAGACTCCTTTTTGTGGTGGTAAACTCTTAGATTGGCTTTGTTTTTCAGGAAACCAGAGTTAGCAGTGAATTAAGGAAAACAATTAGTGCTGATAAGCATCTTTCAAGTATAAGCCTTGTGAGAAACAGTAGGGTAAGCAGTGCCTATAAGCAGTGCCTAAGAATCTAGAAAAAATTGAACAAAATGTGCTCACTGCCCCTATAAACTTTGTCTTTCAACATGAGCAATGCAGTGGTTTGGGAAAGATAGAAGGACATGGGAGACTGCAGGGAAATCAATGCCCCAGTTTTTCACGTATTTCTCACCTCTGTCCTCATCTGAATGGCATGGCATAGTTTCTCCCACATTTCATTGATTTGCTTAGTTCTCTTCTGGATAACATCCATCTTGCTGTGGCCTTCCTTATCCAATTTAGATGCTAACTCATTTAAGGAGATGACTTTGGAATGTCCCAGAGAGTTAATCTCATTTACAAAATCTTTAAACTTTTTCTCCAGCACCTGCAAAATAAATGGGAACGTGAATTTAGATATAAGAATTCCTGCCTACCTCTATGAGAAAAACAGAAGGAATCACTTTCTCTGTTCTGTATAACACAAATGCTATGCATTGAAATCTACGAGTGCAAATCACTTGATAAATGCAGAATATCTGGAGTCTGAAGAAGACATCTATTGTCTTGATCATTTAACATCCTATGTCATAGAGAAAAATTACCCACATCCTGACAGGCAGAAGCTGCCCAGACAAAAAGCTAATGAACAGAACCTGTCTACATATGCAGGAGTTATTGAGGAGTGAACATTATGAATTATACCTCTCTGCACAGTGTGCCCCAAGGAGAAATTTATCTTGAAATCAGCAGCTTAGAGGTATGAATGATGCAGCCCAGTGTTTTTGACCAAAATTGTTATAAGGGCATTGCCCATAGTCAGATTTTTTAGGTCCTGTCAAATTTATAAGCAGGGCAAGCAGTGAAGTGTGCTGACCTCACCTTATCTCAAGAAAAGCTAACTTTCTGATACTTTCTCTGTTGGAGGATGTTACCTCAGAGAGCCTGTATAAGCAGACAGAAGCCAGTCTGAGTCCTTGCTGTAGAGATAACTGGTCTGCTTAGTTTTTGTCACTGTAACATTCTTCACTGTCAGCAGCTACACAAAATTTGCAGCATATATATCCTGCTTTGCCACACAATACATGCAATACCTCTTATTTTCTTTTACCTCAACATCATCTAACTCCTGCCCATAGTCATCGGACTCTGCTACGGACAGTTTACTGGAAAGCCATGCATCCACCAGCTGGAATTCTCTTTCAAACTGATAGAACTGGAATTGTTCTTGCAGGCGTTTTCTCTGGGTGTCAGACTTCTGTAGGAGAGACTGATAGTCTGCTAGGATCCCCTGGAGCTTTGAAAGTATTACTGAACTGCAAAGAATAAGAAGCAGAAGGCATGTCTTTGTTTTATTGTTCTTTTTGAATGCTGTTTTTTCTGACACATTGAATTTGCAACCCCTTTAAAATACAGAACAAACCAGATAACATCATGGAGTGAGTTATGCTGTGCCATTAAGGCCAGCTAGCTCAGGAAATTAAACTATATCACACAAATGGCTGATCTTTTCACTTCCTCCTCCCCAGATATAAAAAACAAACTTTCAATGAAAAGCAGTGAACTGTCAAGAATGTTCATGTCCTTTCCCAAGCACACTGGTTTTTGAACATTTGTGGCAAATCACAATTAGATGACAATTCCTGGGAGTAGACAATGGACAAAGAAGCTGATCTGCATTAATTGGCCTGTTTTAAAAATACCTCTCATTAAAACATTAAAACAATCATCAAGCTCTTGGAGAACTTGGTGTATGTGATGATCATGAAGGAGGGATGGATGTCCCCTGAAGTCTTATTTCTGAATGGGCTATCAAACATAGTTGAACTTTTCTGTATTTGTCTTCTCTGGGAGGAGAAACCTGGTTTTACTTTCCTACCTTTCTGGACTGTCTTTGTTTATTAAGCTGGCACCTGTCTCCTGTACTTTCTCGATCCGGGACCTGAAACTATCCATGTCCAGTTTGGCAGCTTCAAGTTTACGAAGTAAAACTTGTGTGGATTCTTCATTCTTCCCATAATCAGAGGTCTCCAGAATGAAACTCCTCTCTGCCAGCCATGCCTCCACCTCCAGCAGCTGTATAAAATACAGGGATGAGCCTTAACACAGCTTAATTTAGGTCAAGATAAAGAAAGCTGAAAGCAGTGGTGCACTGACACATGAGTGAAAACAGAGAGCACCTTCGGTGTCTTCCTGTAATGCAATCTAGCAGACACTGTTCCAAAACATGCGTACCCAGAACCCAGTAATTGCAGTTACATGTTACTTACTGGAATTAGTTGGGGAAATAACTGTTATTTCTCCACAGTATCTGTGTTTACCAGATATGAAAAATCAGAGTGGTGTGAATTCTGCTCCTTTCTCAGCACTTACATCCATTCAACAATATAGGTGTCAGTTGTTTTAAGAAAAGAAAGGCAAAAAAAAAAAAAAAAAAAAATCTCTCAGGAACCATCTTTACCTCATTTAGGAACACATGAGCCTCATAGGACTGCATAAGCCTTTGTCTCCTTTCTTGAGCCTCAGCCTTCAAGGTCTCCACAGAAGTCTCGAGCTCCTTCAGATGCTCCATAATCTTGCGAGAGGCTGGGTGGCCTCCCCTCACCAGCTTCTGTCCTGTACTGAGCACTGCTTTGGTCAAAGCATCCCGACTGTTTATCTCATTCTCCAGATTCTGAGAAGAGTAAAGAGTAAAATGATAGACCAGAAATTAAAGTGATAGAATTTTTATTCCAGAAAATGTAGTCATGTAATTCCATCATAAATTTGCTTTCTATTCATGAAAGTGGGTTAGAGGTACAAAGTCTGAATGCATGCTTGAAGTGGAGTGGAGGAATTTTTTGCAGTGAAGGAATGATCATAGAAATCAAATTTAGTCATGAAGTTTGCATTTTGATGTGTATTCACCTCAGAGTGTGGAGGGAAGAGGATCAAATAATAAACCTCTTATTTGTAGATTCCACTGAAATATGCCCACTTCCATTCCATTATATGGCATTTCTTGAATTAAAACATGTCTAGAGAAGAATAACCAATTTGCCTGCACATAAATATTTATCATTTGCCAATGCCTTTGTAGAAGATGCAGCTTTGCATAACAACCATTGTAAGCTCTGTGGATACACTAGTACCAGGCAGCCAACAGGACAAGGAGAGAAGAAAACTACCTGAACTGATTCTCAAGGACTTGAAATAAGTTTTTGAAGACTGGTAGATTTTAAATTTATTTAAATTTATATGCATCCCTCCATATACGCTCCCATATGAGATTTGCCTGGGCAGGTGAGGACAATGGTGTGATTTGTCTGTGACAAAAGTGCATTCCTTGGCTGACTGTGTCTGAGCACCCTGAGCACAAACAAACCCCACAATTTTACCATTTTTCTATTTAATTTCATAGCTATGAATAAGCAGGTTCAGAGATAGACTGCAGTGTTGTGTTAACATAGAAGAGGTTCTCTCTGTGAGGAGAGGAGCTGCTTTTTCAACATAAGTGTCAAACTTGGCTAGAAAAGAGCTCTGGTTCTAATCTTGCCTTTAACTTCCCCCTATTAATTTCAAGATGTTGTTGAAAAGTGACACCATATGTGTTCCAAGCCAAGCAGCTGTTTGCATAATATATTTGTGTGTAAATGTTGTTTTGCAAGACAGCTATTTTTTTTTTCCTTAGGTCAATACAGTTCACACACAATCTCTTTTGTGGTAACAAACTAAGGACTGAATTTTGCAAATCTGGCTCATTAGGACAAACAATAGAGGGTGGAACTAATAATATATTCAGTTCTTGACTGTTATGTTACCTCTGACATTTGCTTGCTTGTAAATCAACATTGAAAAGAAGGTGCAGAGACTCTAGCTAATAACATGTTGAGAATTAAAAGCTTATATTTTAATCCCATTTCCAGAAAAACAGTAAGTAAAATGTCAGAAAATTTCATTATGCATTGGTTTTATGGTATATATCTTCCATTCTCACAGTTAATTGAAAAATTTTGAGACTTAGCCAATTAATAAAAAGATAATTGCAGCTTAAAGCAGTATCTCCTCTGTTTCTTCAGTTATTTGAAATATTTTCTCAGATTAATTCAGCTCAAGCATTCTTTTCTTCTGTGAATTTAATTACTTTCTTGCCATGTCAACCAGCTCAGAATCTTTAGAAGTAATTGCACATATAACATCATTTATACTTTTAATCATGATGAAACAAGCTTTCCATTCTTACTGTTTTGCAGCTCTTGCACCCAATGCTTGGGCTTTCTCTCTCTCTCTCACTCTATATATATCACACAGACTGACAATTTATATGATCTTCTGTCTTTCCCAATCCTAATGCAGGTTGCACAGAATTTTCCTAAAAAGCACTTGAAGTGGCACTTAAATGAGATGTCATTTGCTAACATTAAATACCTATAGCTGCTGGAAACTTTCAGCAGAAATATTTTTTCTTCCACCTTGTGTTTGCGAAGAGACAGTGCTCCTTATTAAAGAACTACCAGGAAGGCAGCTGCTTTATTGGTATTTGAGATGACAATATTCCAGGCACTGCTTTTTTTGATGGCCCATCTGAACCTTGTGAAATAATTCAGCAGCTGTCTTGAAAGCAACCACTGGAATGAAGGTCAGCTAGCATAATAATTCCCTGTTAACTCCCTCCCTTCAGAGCAGAAAAAAAATTGAGGAAAAATGTTTTCCTGGGAGCTCATCCTGAGACATCTGAGCAATGAGCTTTCTTGGATGTACTTACTGAGTTGGAAAACATTTTGTTAGGACATCTGTTGCTTAAAGAACCTATGAAAGCATGCACAAGTTTGTAAAATATATTCTGTATTGAAAAGGCCAGGGTTTGAACTCAGTTCACAGAAAGAGTCAGCATGTCCACAGAAAAGCTTAGGGTGTGGTACTTGCACCACTGCAACAATAAGCAGGATGTCATCTTGCATGTTGCCAAGTCATGGACATATCCTTTGAAAATGAAAAGGATTGAAGTGATCCTGGCATCATGACTCCTGTTAGCCAAAGCACAGCAGATGAAGTTTGCTAGAGACAAATTGAGTTCAGTGTTCTCTGTTTGATTCTAAGCACTGTGAATGATTGTCACATAACACTACCTGGTGCTTTTCTTGTAGACTCTGAACAGTTGCCAGGGATTGGCCATAATCCTTGGAGGAAGCCATGGGGAGTTTCTCATGAACCCAAGCCAACTCCTCATCAACATCTCGGAAGAACTGGTACTGAAGTCTGCTTGCCTCCAGACTTCCACGTCTCTCCTGCAGAGGATCACGTAGTCTTTTGTATCTGTGGGTTTTAAAGATAATCCAGTGAGGACTGCAGATTGATAAGGCATGAATGCAAAACACTCTTTTCAGAATAGTGTAGAGAAGGAAAGAAAAAAGAATATTCAGGGAAGAAAAAGGCCGATAAAGTAGAAAAAAATTGGCAGGAGACAGGCCAGGCACTCACACACCTCTGTACCAGTTCATCCACTTTCTCTTCTAGTTCATCAGCAAGGAAATGTTTCTCCTTCTGGAACTGCTGAGCTGTGACCACAAGCTCTTGCAGCCGGTCCCTATGGCTAGCAATATCTTCCTCCAGTTCCTCTTGTTTCTTCAGATGACTGTTCAAAACCACCAGATCATTGTCACTGTATGGTGCTTTCAGCTCATTTTCCACTCCTTCCAACCATTTCTCTGTGTCCTCTACATTTCGCTGAAAATGAAGACCCTGAGAACAAGCAAGAAGAAAAGATAATTTAAACTTTTAGGACAAACAGTGTGATGTAAAAATCTTGATCATATTCAGCAAAGATTACACACAAACACAGAGCAACTTCCCAGTGTTCAGTGAACTCTTGCCATATTATGAGGGTGGTGCAAATGAAGAAGAGAATTCAGTCATGGTGAAGACAAGAACAGAGCCATAGTACATCAAAAGCTTATCTTGTGTTGCACAAATGCAGATCATGGATGGGGCACCTTAAAAAGAAGCCATTAAAAGGTAGAGCTCTGCTGGTTTTATAACCACAGATTTTCTGATAGCCCAAGCATAACTCACAGTCATGAGAATTCATGTGCCTGGAGCTAGAAGAATGAAAAGCAGCTGTAGGATTCTTTCTCAATGTACAGGAGAAAAGATGCCCTTGTGACATATGCAGAGTTGACACATGTGAGTAAACACATTTTTCCTCAGCATCTCTCTCTGGAATCTGGATCTAAACCAGCAGCAGAAAGCAGAATGGAGCTCAGCCCACAAATCCTTTCTCTTCCATAGGGATCTCCAGTTCTCCTGCCAATTCTGTTCAGTCAGTCCACACTTAGTAGTTTCTTTACAGTGATGGTCTTGAGGAATCAGGTTGGATTGTATCAAGTGACACATTCGTAGAGGAGACATGTAGCAAGGCAGCTGTGCTATCTCTGGAAATGACACCAAGATCCAACCACCGGCATCCCTGTATTACCTTGTAAGCATCCTGCAGTTTGGTCCATTTATCCTGGCAACTTGCTAGCAGCTCCTCCCATAGCTCTTCCATTTCTTGCAGTCTGGACTGAATGGCTTCTGGGGCATAGTGCCTTTCATGGAGCATCTTCTCCCCTTCCTATATCAGAGGGAACAGGCAAAGTATTCTTTCCTGAATGCACCAGAGTATATCACCTTTGTTTTCATAATCAACGTCTACTGTTGCTGTTATGTTAGGGGCCAACTGCAACCTTCACCTCCTGACATAACAGACAGAGGTTGAAGAGACAGAGAAAGATCTAATAAAGATAAAAGGCTTACTGAAATTAGGGCAGAAACTGCACAGCAAGGCATGCAAGAGGTACAGCATGAGAAAGTTGCTATACCAGGTCAGTAGGTGTTCTAAAGAGCAACTGCTAGGACTATTCCCAATGAAGAAGGCAGGGCATCATGAAATAATGTGAAAGAGATTATGCAAACAGGTCTTTAAAAACAGGTAATTTTACTGAAAATTGTAATTCCTTAACCCCCTCTTGTTGTGTCTGCACACAGTGGGATAGAAAAGAAAAAGAAAAAGAAAAAGAAAAAGAAAAAGAAAAAGAAAAAGAAAAAGAAAAAGAAAAAGGAAAAAAAGAGAAAAGGGAGCTGTTTCTAAGACACTGGATGCAGGTGAATCTGAAGGGGGGAATCTACCTTTAATGGTTAGTAATCTATTGCAAAATACAACTAGTAAGTACTGTGCTGAAAATAAAATTAATAAACATGTTACAGTCTGTCCTTCCAAACTTATCATCTGATCACAGCTTCTGCCAAATATCTGACAAATCTTGTCAGGCTTCCTTCATATCTCGCCTACTAGCATGTCTCTGCAAAGGAAGCACTTGAAAGCTCTGCTTTATCATTTCTGTTGGACACATTTTGTACAACTTGTTAAAGCTGTGCATCCAGTCAGGTATGTTCTCTGCTGTAAAAGACACAAGGATAGGTCTAGAGTGGCATTCACCCAGAGAGATGTCCCTGAAGTCACTGGATTGAATCTTTTACTGCAAGAACTTGTCTGTGTCTATTGCATGCACAGTGAATATGGATAGCAAACTCATACTTGATTGCAAGAGAGAGAGTGAAGAAACAGACACAGAAATTTCTTGATGGACTAAGCTTCCCAACATACTCAGAGATAACCTGGACAATGCCAGTGAGGGGACAGTGATTCCCCTTCCCTTGTTTGTGGTCACTGTAATTCATACTGTTTCCAGAGGCTTTCATCCCAGTTGCCCACCCTTGCCAAAACCCTGCTTCTCTCACAGATTTGATGGAGTCCAGACGATTTCTATTTGCCATGATCTCTGCTTGGAAAGTCTGGTGCCTCTGCAGTTTGGTCTGCAGATTGCTTGGATCCTTCCAGCTATCATCCTGGGCAATGCTATTCTTCTCGTTAATCCAGGCAGCCACCTTTGGGGAGGGAAGAACAGAAGTAAACAAAATCTTTAGTGTTTCTTCTGCTTCCTTATACATAAGGCTTTCCTCTTATGTATAAACCAGGGAACTAGTGAGTGGGGACCGAAATGAGCTGTCCTTCTGAGGTTCTGCTTCCCCAAGCTCCTCCTGCTCATCATGAAGTCACCCCTGTATCTCTGTTTACCAGCACTGTTGCCTGGAAAGGGAGCTGTCTCCATTGGACAAAATGCATGGACACACATTGTGGCTAGTACAGGTTTTTCCCATGAGAAATTTTCTTGTGTTTTATAAATAAAGATAAAGTTTGGATGTTGTTGGAACAGTGTCCCAGAACTTGGACAGTGCAGGCCTGGCCAATCAGGCCTGGGGGAAGGCTTCTGACTGACCAATCTGGGTAACTTTTGAGAACTCTATATATGTGATGAAATCAAAACAATAAAGGTCATTCCTTCTTGCCACTGAGAACTGGTGCCTTCATTACTCTGCTAGCTGCTCAACAGCGACAACACATGTGCATGAGGAGCATAGACAATGATGTCTCTATTTCTAACCCACTGTCAGTATCTCACAAAAAAAGAACTGATTTATTTCTTCTTATTTTTTTAAATGGTGGCACATTCCCTTTCAATGCATTTTTTTCTTCTGCATTTTACTGTTGTCCAATGTACAGTAGGTATTTCATTTACTAGACTAGACTAGAGGGAAGATGAAAAAATATCCCTTCATTCCCATCCTCATCTTTCCCAATATTATCTCATTCCAGACTCAGTTCCTTGATTTTTCTCCCAGTAAATCTGTCTGGGGATTCAGATCTATGCTGCACAGTATGTTTTAAGAAACCAGAATATTATGAATCCTATGTAAGTGTACCTCAAAAGAATTCTTCAGGAACTTCTGCAGAAGCCTGGATTCCTCTAGCAAATGTCTGCGAGCAGCAGCATTCTCCAGTAGTCTCTCTTTTCTGAGATGAAGACAGATGGGTGAATTAAAAGTCATGGAGTGAGTTAGGTAGATAGGTGTTTTCAAATTTCACCTCTAAAACACACATAATCTAATCCTCCATTCTGCAGGAGGGAAATGCCCATAATTTGCAGACCCCTTTGATCTGGACTTGTCAGAGAAGATGCCCAGGACACTACAGGGAAGATTGATAGCAGATAGATATGTTTAAACTATGAACAAATTCTGTATAGATGATATCTGCCTCTAGAAATTGCCATTATTGCCTTCCAGGGTTCAAGAGAACATAAACTCAGCATGTTTCTTATGTGGAAGTCCTACAAGTATGATGGTTGTCATGAAAAAAACAAAGCTACGCCATCCTTTTTTTTTCCTTTCCAATTTTGGACCTGTAGCACTTTATTCATGTTAATGCAGATGTGAGATATTAATAAACCATATCAATAAATTAGTATGTTCACTTTACTCATAAGGGATCTCCAATCTCTTTTCATAACTTTTACATAGCTCTTTTCATCTACTGCAGCAGTGAATACAGCTGCTTTTACTGTCAGTGTTTGTTTAAGATGAACAATATGCAAATTGCTAGTAAGAATAAAGTAATTCCCATGAAAGGGCAAGATTTGATCAGAAAATCTGCAAATGCCCTAATGGATAATTTGAGCAGGCTTAAAGATCAGCCCCATTGGAGCAGTGAAAAGCAGTTGTCTGACAAATAACCTTTCCTGATGGTATTTGGTGATAATGAAGTATTTAATGGCATGGCAGGCCTTCTGTTTGCAGCACTGTCCCTAAGGCCAGGCCAGAATACAAAATTACTGAGGAAGTGTCTTTTCCTGAATCGCGCTCCCTCTCCACTTAATGGCATTTTGGAAGCCTCCTAATGAAATATTGCCAATTTGGGAAGACCACAGTGCAAAGCACAAAGCTGAGCAAGTGCAAACCAGCTTATAGTGATCTTAAATCATTTAAATACACTGATCACATGAGGAGGGTCTCATTGCAGAGGAGATTGGTGGCTGACATGGGGAGTCTTTGACTTACCTCCTCAGAACAGCCTGGCATCTGTTGCTGATATTGTCTGAGTCATAATGCTTGTTCTGCGTTAGCTGCTGGGAAAATGAAGCCATCTCATCAATTTTCTCCATCTGAGCTTCCAGGGCTTTTTCAAACTGTGTGTGTTTCCGCTGCAAGCTCTCCACACTAGACACCGAGTCCTGGATAGAATTCAACAAAGGGAAGCTGCTTTCAGTCAGAGTTTTTCCATCCACAACACTGATAATCCAGAAGGTAAATGGCATTTACCCAACATTTGCAAACTAACTTTCAACAAAATGTTATTGTTCTTTGAAATTGATTGGCATTGATCTGACACTTGGGACCTAAATAATGTTCCATGTAAGGTCTGAGGCCATTATTTCAGTTCTGGTGCTTAGCTTCTCATGCATATTATTGTGCTGCATAGAACACATAACTCAGGAATTAAAATATCAGCACCTAATTTTGAATCAGTCTTAAGACAGATACCATGCTGAAAGCAAATGTGAGATGCCAAACTGAAATCAGAGTTAAGTGAACAAATATGTCACAGAAAGAGAGGTTAAAATTAGAGTCTCAGTTTCAGTTCATGGAATATGGAAGAGCTCAGATCCAGATTTGAATTTGAAGACTGGTGTCTGACAGTTAATCTGGAGAGAAGCACTTCTTGTCATGTTTGTGAATCCCAAGCTTAATGACTCAGAGTTCTCTTTTCAGCACCCTTCTGCATTTTAATTATAGAACGAGTGGTGTTCAAATGTTATGGCAGTAAACTCTGCTTCCCCACTATTTTAAAGGAAGCAATAAAGCTCACATCGAAATGGGTCAGAAAAAAAATCTAAACTTCTGGGCGCTTACATGAGTCATTGGATGGGAAATTACACACAGAGCATTTTCTGCACATTGCTGAGCCAAATATTATTGGGTGGCACCTTCTGAGTCTCATATACTTTAATGAAGGGGATGTAAATACATACCTCCATGCTGACAATTAGAGAGGCAGACACCAGCCATTGGCATTTTATGGTTTTCATACTATTTGTACCAATTGTGTCTACACTGAACTCTGAGATGTCATTGTAGCTCCTGCAGAAACAACTAATTTAGTAGCACTACCTGTGCAAGGTGTAGGATGAGCTAAGGATATATCCAGCATTCTGCACAGGTTTTGCCACCCAAACATCAGTCTGCAGTTTCAGCTACCTGATACCTGTGGTAGGTAATTTAAAGCTACATGCTATGCCAGCAGGGACAGCAGTGATGGTTTGCACTCTGCTGGCAAATGTTTTTGGGTCAGAGAAGACAAGCCAGGCTGAACAGGGCATTGAGCAACCTGGGCTAGTGGGAGGTGTCCCCACCCATGGCAGGGGGGTTGGAACTGGATGATCTTCCAGGTCCCTTCCAAACCATTCTAGGGTTCTATGTTTCTATGCAGTCTCATTTTCCTGCTATAATCAGAGCAGTTGGATTGTTTCATTACCTTTGGGGCTGAGATTCCCATCCTGTGTAAAGTATCAAGGAAAGAAATTTGATTCTAAACCACCAATATGGCAGAGCAGTAACTTCAGATGGAGAAAGAGCACAGGAAGATTGATAGCACATCACTGTACTTCACAGTCCCCTCTCCTCTAGATTGCAGAGAAAATTGTAATTTCTCAGAGCACATACCCCTAAGTCCTCATTAGCTAGGAAAGCCTCTTTGCTGCTGAGCCAGCTCTCAATCTGTTCCACGTAGCCATAGAATTTCTGCATAGGGAAAAAAACCCAACAGTCACAAACACGACAAAATGCTGAAATGCTGTAAAACAGAAGCTAACCTGACTTCAGTAGAGTACACTGAAAAAACTCAAGATTTCATGGCTATTTCAAAAATTAACATAATGCATATAGAAGCATTCAAACTGCCTATACCACAAGATTTAAATTCTCTTTTATATGAAGATTTTAGATGGGACAGTAGCCCAGCCCTTATTTAAAGTATTTAACATTCTCCATTGTAAAATCTGTTTGAACAGAAATTTTTAAAGTGAGATGACTGTTACAGAGAAGAATTTCTGGAAAACCGCAGCCAAAATAGTTCTTTTATTAGGAAAAAAAGACAGGAAAAAGTACATTATTCTGTCCATGCTAAATTTTTCTTCAGTTTTTTTAAAAATACTTGTCTGGCCCCATGTTTTTTTGGGAAGGTTATAGAATTTGGAAGAGAAGTGATGTTGCGTTGTAAATATGTCTTTTTCCAGCTATATGAGAGTTTGACCAAATTTTGCTAAGTTTTACAGTCTTTGAAAAACATATGAGCACATATTCCACAGAAATTTCTATGATTTGTAGGGGTACAATTTTTCAAAGTCCTGTCACCACTGAATGTGCTTGGCGCTCAGCATGCCTTCCAGAAACCAGTGAAGTATAGATTAAACACTGGCTATTATTAGCACATCTTTCATCCTACCATCTCATAAATTTGCTCTTTGTATCAAGAAAAACTGTCAGTGGCATGTGCATTCTCTCTTGAATGTCTTTTGACTCACCTGTAAATCTTGTGCCTGGAACAATTTTATATATTGCTCTTTCCACGCTTGGACCAGCTCAGACCAGGCTTGCTGTAGTCTGGAGAGGGACTGGTGAATCTCAGGGGTTGCATAGTGACCAGAATTGGCAAGTTCTTTACCATAGTCACTGAGAGAGTTGAATCTTTCCAGTCGTGCTTCAATCTCCTCCTAAAATATATTACTGAGGTTGGTGTCAAGGGTTTATGAAAAGCCAGTTATTCAGAATACAAGCTTTAAGGGGAAGAGTTCAGGCTGTAATTTTCCAGCACTAATATTTGTATGGAAAATTGTTCATCTTTGAGCTATGTTACTGGAGGAGCATAGAATTGCCTATGAGACAATAAGTGACTTTATTGGTCTAGGAATAACTGTTTTCCTACAACTGAAAATTGGGATTAAGTTAGAAACACATTAGAAAATGCTGAGATATAAACGAACACCATTTCAAACATCCATAATACCCCCACTCCCAGTCTTCCAACATAAAACTCGTTCTTTTAAGAAAGTGCCTAGAATTTTTCCTCTCCTGACAAACAAGTTTGCATCAGATTTTTACATTAAAGACATGTTTTTATTTTATTTTGTGGTGTTAAAATGAAACACATTTGATTTTTGCGCCTGGTCTGAGGAATGAGTTATGCCCATATTCTGAATCCTGAAGGTGAAAGCATAACAAGCAATTATGAACCCTGAAAATTGAATGTGGAATTTCAAATGTATGCAATTTGAAAATGAAAATAACTACATTGGTGATATTTCTAAAGTGATGAAGAACTATTAGAAGAAAACATTGTTAACTCTGTGATATGAGAAAGCATTGTTCAAATGGATTACTCCAAAGAAGGAGGGGATTTCAGGTACTCCATACTAAATTCAGGTTTAGAAAATTAGTCAGAATCTACAAACTGTTTGTTCTAATAACAGGACCCATAAACCACTGGATGTTAGTCATGATTCTGGGAACATGATTTTTAGAAGAAGTAACATAATTGCAAAGAGAATGTAAATAGCTGATAATTATGATTCTTGGGAAAAAGTAAAATATTGAGTTTTTTCCAAATATTAATTAAAATATTGCTCCTTTTAGAAAAGAAACAAAAAGTATTAGCCAAATTAGCCATAAAAAGATTAGTAAAGTAATTATTACTGGGATATGTAGTGCCTCAGAACTGAATGTGTAGCACTATGCAGTGGCAATTTACTTCACTGTGTGAAAAAAAAATGCTGTTTTTATTTTCTTCCCAGGTAAATTAGGTTTGCATGAAAAAATTTAGCTCAAAGCAAGGATTAATTGGCATTAACTTTTTTGGCAATCTGAGTAAAGAGATGAGCAGTGAGCCTGGTGCAAGACTGAACCTGTTTTTCACCATCAGGCTTGGACAGCAGTACAGGTGAGAGCTCATGGGGCTTCTGAGCCTTTCTGCAAAGACACAAGCTGTCAAAAAGCCCATGAGACAGCTTGTCAGTATGTAGGTGACATTCTGTCCCCAGCCTGGTCCTGAGAAGAGTTTTTTCACCATGTTATTGACAGATGCATGCAGAAAAATTCTGCTATGTCTGCAGCAGTCAGTTCCCATGGCAAAGATTTCCAGTGTGCTCAGTTGGAATCAATGATGATACTTGCCTTTCTCTCCTGATGCTCCTCAATCATACTTTCGGCTTCATTTGCACTTTTAGGCAGTCCACCTGCTTCCATCAAAGCTCTGGTGTTTTGGGACCAGTCTAGTATCTCCTTCATCTCCAAATTAAATTTCTGCAACTGATACGAGGCTGCCAGCTTCTCCTTCCTGCCACACAAGGCGCAGTTCAGCATTATCTGACACAGAATTATCTGGTTGCCTCTCCCTCCCCATTTGCAGAGGAAAGTATCGTAAGAGAAGCCAAATGAAATGAATTCAAGCTTTCTCTTGCAGTTCCTAAGACTCCTCATGTTAACCAAAACCACAGGAGATGCACATTGCCTTGGAGACAACATGCTTACTAATTTTTTTACATCAGTTCATTAGCACAAGAAAGGTAAAAAAAGCATTCATAGCTGTTGATTACAGCAAGAATTACGGACCAGACTTAAGCATTTCTTATTTTGGAAAGATTTGAGAGAAAGAATACCTTCTAGAACCATCCAAAAATAAGTCTTTCACAAAGACTTTATGATAAATTTAATTTGATAGTCTGAAGGCATTTTAGTAACATTATTTAATGGGATAAACCACAAAAACAGTGTATTAGTTTTCCCAAAGTCACGTCAGTGGAATTTTTTGTGTATCAAGCCACACTTTTTCCAATGCAGGTGTCTTAGCTGCCTGTGTAAACTTTGTATAAAATCCTTAAATACTTTTAAAAGACCTCTGGCAAGGCGGGTTTAGACCCCAGGGAGCAGCTTTGCTCCTGATGAGAGATATTCAAACCACTCTAAGTCTTCACCTTTGTCTGGCCTGTCCCTGGAGTCGTAGCCAGTTGTTTTTCATCTCCTGTTGCTTCATAGTCAGTTTGTCATTTATGGATGGATTCCTCGTGGAAAGGCGGAAAGATTCCAATTCCAGTGGCTGGGAAGAGATTTATAGTGGGGTAAATATATGCCAAACACTTCTGTTCATTCCTGAGTTTGCCTTTCAGGAAAAATAGTTCATTTTAAGACCCCAGCTCTCAAAGACAGGTAATTAAATTACAGTAACAAAATATACAAAGGGACATATGCAGAAAATTCTACACATGCATTTGTGAGCAACACCCATGTGAAGAAAGATCCATGTGCATTGCTTTGCATGCACAAATGTTAGTTTACACTTAAGAGCACAGTTTTGCAGAATATGGACAAATCGATAGGAAAATGAAGGACAGTCTGATCTGGATTGTAGGTGAGGACCAGCCAATCAGTTAATGTTGAAAAGAGACTTTCCTTCTTAGATTTAGTGCATCGGGAAGAATAATATTTGATAAGAAAAAGAAGATGAAGCAGCACGGTGTTTTCATGAGAAGAAATTTATGCTGCACTTGCATTGCTGAAAATTTCTACTAATCAATCCAAAGAGTAACAATGATTTTTGCACCATATTTTCTAGAAGAAAAAGTGAATTTTTTTACAATATCCTCTGTACCTCCCCACTTCTTACCTCCATTTTGGACTTAATAACACTGATTTCTCTCTCCATTTCTTCATGTCTTCTAATCAAGTTTTCCACACTTTCCACATCTTTTCCATAGTCCAATGCTTGTATCAATACACTCTGGAGAGGCCAATAGAATGTAAAAATAGTGAAGATGACACAAAGCAAAAGGATTGTATCTTATTTATTTCAAAGAGTCTCCTCCTTCACCTCTTTGCATTGCCCTCTGAATGTTCTTATTGTCTTTTAAAATATCAATAGAGCACATTGTCTGCTCTCATTATAGAGATGAAACAAGAATCCAGATCTCTGAACAATCATAATCCTGCTTAAGGTGCCTCTGGACATTCACATGTAAAACAAAGACAGGCATGCCTCCCTGCATTTCTCAGTCTTTCTTTTCCCTTTTTTTTTCTTCATATAACAAACCAGAAAAATATTTCCCCATTAATTGTGGCCCAGAAGTTTTCAGGTCTGTATTATTAAAATGTGAAAAATAAAATTAACCCTCAGGATCCTAATAAATTAAATCCTATAAAATGAAGAAATAAAGTTTTTAATGTTGTTATAAAAACTTCAAGCCAACAGTCTTGTATCCTTAAATAGTACCACTTGCCTACTGGCTCATAAATAAATAATTACTTACATTGATGAAATAATTAGTTTTTATATAGCCTTTTTTATTAATATCAAAATTATTATCCAGGATAGCCATTTTTACCTCAATTTTCTGAATGAATAAGATTAATAGAACATTTTTCCATTTCAATTCATCAGAATTGGAAAGCTCACCTTCTCAGTAATTCTTTCTGTGATGTCATCTATTTCTCTGATTAAGGCATGAATCTCTAGGGCTCCCTCTAACTTCTTCCTGTATGCAGTCAGGTTACCATGAAAACTGTTCCACCTTTAATTGGAAATAATATTTTAGAGATGTATTTCAGAGGTAAGGATTTCCACAACTGAGTTTCATGATGCTCATAATTTAAACAATTCAGGTTTTCTGAACTACCTTATGTTTGGATTCCCAATTCCCCATAACAGGGGGCATGTCACAGGGATAAAGTATTAGCCTGTGAAGACTATCTGGTTGTATTTATTCCATGTCTTCAGGATGGCATGAAGGTTGAAAGCTAAAAAGTACTGATCCAGTTTTCTTGAACTCTCAATAACCTCACAGTCCATATCTTTATGATTTTGTTTCCTAAATAGTGGGCTGTGAAGCAGCAAAAGAACTAGGCAATTTACCAGGACAACTATGGGAATAGATGGAAGTATCTTAGCTTCCTGAATCTTGTGTGTCAGTGATGTGAAACAGAGTATTTGCCTCCAAGGCTGGAAACATGACTTTGGCACTTCTGTATTAAAAATCCTTCCAGTTACCTGCTCCAGGAGTCTTGAAAGACAACTCCAGTGTCATATATTTGGTAGTCACAATATTAAAGAAGAAAACAAATGTTCCAATTCTTCCATTTATCTCAGACAAAGACACCTGATTTTCCCTTCTTGCTTTTTCTTTAAGCGGAACATTTGAAAGCATACTCACTTCTCATTGAGCTTCTTCCGTCGCTCATAGATTGTCTTTGTTTCTTCCTTGTTCTGCCTCTCCAGTTTCATGGCCAGGGCATTGATAGTCCTGATGTGAGCATCGTCCACTGTTGACTCCTGTAAAGTGAGAAAGGGAACAAAGGTACATGTTCAAATTGCTTGTGACTGAGTTTTCCACTGAGATGTGAAAAACAACACAAGCAGCAACAAGAAAGGGTTTTACCTCACTACTGAACATTTCAGACCCATGGATCTATACTTCAGCTGCTGGTGTTAGCAATTCCCTGATGTAGCTTTAGATACGACAATGATCTCGGTCTAGGTGAGGGTCCTCAGACCCTCAGACATTCATTCCTAAGCCAGGTATTCCAGCAGGGGTTTGTTTGGTGAAGAAGCACAGGTGCAGTTGTTGGTTACGTAGGTGGCTGCTGTGGAACAGCTGATGTGTGGCAGATTGTTCCTCTGTCACACAGGTTCATGGCTCCTGGGCCTTCCCACTGCTTTATCTAGATGAGCTGCTGTCTAGGAGTGCCTTCGGTACTGCAGACAACAGGCCCAAAATCCATACAGCCTTGAGGATCCCGGACAACCTATGCCACTGTGTTTTCTTCTATGGCAACATCACTGCATTTTAAAAGGGATGCTATGTCTTCAAGGCTTATGGAACTTGCTTTCCCTGCACATGGAATGGATAATATCTGCACATTGCACATATAATCTTGACTACAGTAGAATGATTGTTGTTTTGGAGCATTACAGATGGCCAACACTGAACACTGCTCCAAGAGTCAAAAATATTCTTTATTTTTCTAGGGCAAATAAATCACAAGTTTAGCAGGGAGACAATCACTGGTGTAAAGAAGTACAGCTGCAAGATGCCAGCACATTGTTACTGTAAGTATTCACTCCATTGGGCATTTTGTTTATGCTGCATCCATGCCAATATGTGTGCTTCTATATGTGCTTTCCTGTCATACACAGCCATAAAGTAAACAAGAGAAACCACTAGACAGCCAGATACTCTTCAGCAACCCTGCAGTCTCCTCTCCTGGGAAATAGCAGCACAATGAGTAGAAAGTCTGGCAGCCATCAATGCAGGATGATTACTCCCTACCCTGATCTCAGATTTTTCTAGTGGGAAAACCCAGACTGGATGGATGCACACCCTGTGCCAGAAGCAGCCTCCTTCTGTTTCTATCACCCTAGGAAGCAGTGCATAACTGAGCATCAGCTATCAGGGCATACCTGTCCCAGCTTTTTATCTGCAGGCGTCATGTGCAGAGTGTTACAGGAGCTGTGGCTACAAGCAGAGACTGTCTAAAGCCAAGAGTTTCCTGTGGCACATAAGATCTACCATAGTTTATGGAAAAACTTTCCTGTTCAGAGACTAATGCTGATTGGGACATTGAGTTGTTTCTGCCCTATTAATCATCCTTCTTTTGGCTGGTACAGGCTGTAGGAGAGCCTTTGCTCAATCCCTTAGCTCACAGTCAGCTGGTGAGTACAATGAATGTCTCTTCAATTTAGCAGTTCCCTGGTTCTGAAGCCAAGTAATTTGGCTCTCTATCCAAATCCAATGTGAATGCACTGTCACAAAATTCTGCTGGGCTCTGGAATAGGGAGCTCAGGGTTTTCTCCCCAGTGCCAGGCACATCTACACTGCTCCTTTGCACAGAAGAGGATTGTCTCCTTCTGCTATTAGGCAACAAATGTAGAAGATGGGAGCTGCCATAACAGAAATCAGCAACAACATAACAGGCAAGCAAAGGGTAAAGAATATTTATTAGGAGACTACATTAGAGTAAACCTCACTCACAAAGTCCTTATACACCTCTTTCACAGTTTCCAGACTAGCAAATCAGCACAGTAGCCTTTCCTGCATGACACACAGACCTCTTAGTCCTCATCTGTAGCAGTTCACACAGAGAGAACAAGAGGTTGCTGCAGATGCATCCCCTTACTGTATGGCCTCACAGCCCTTATGGTGGGAGCTGAACACTTTGCAAGGAGGCTTCTGTCCCCCAGGTTTGGCGCCCAAGTCAGCACATCTCACTGGGGGCAGGAGAGGCACATGGCATGACTCAGCACCATGAAAGAGGGTCAGAGATTTCAGCACTGAAAGGTGAAGTGGGCAGCTGTCTTGTCATGTGGCTGTTATCCAAGGTGCAAATCATCGCTCTATTTTACTAAATGTCTGGTTATTAATGATTCATGACTCATGACTAACCACATGTGCTGCATAAACAAAGGCCCACCAGATTTATGTGCTTAATTTGGATGAAGAAATAGGAGAATGAGGCTGTTCCTCAGGAGGAGGGAAATGGAGAAATAAAGGATGGAAATAGAGAAAATAGTGGTGTTTTTTTTTTTTTTTTACTGGCTTGTTTATGGAAAGCCTAGATCAATTTTCAGATTCAAACAAGCATGGCTGAAACAACCAATTTTAAACCACTTTTGGGTGGAAATCACTGTGAGTTTGCAGACTGCATGAACCAAACAAAATTTGCTCACATTCATGCTCACACAGCAAGTTTTCCAGTCATTTAATGCAGCCTGGAATCTTAGGTTGTGTCAAGTGCCTAACAGCTCTGCTTAGATATCTGCAAAGCAGAGGGCATAATAAGGGACAATTTTATCTTTTTTTTTGACTTTTGAGGTAGTAATGCTTTTCATCACCTTGATCTTACATCTCCTCAGAGTACTGGAACTGTATTTGCTAACTGAACTGAAAAGTTAACTGTTGCTTGCAGCCACACAAGGCATAGGTGTGGAAAACACTTCTTACCCCTGATGTTGCTCCACGGAACTCATTCAGCTTTTTCTTGAGCTGCAGGCAGTGTTCATAGTCATTTCCCACATCACCTACATTAATCATGACCTCCTGGGGAAACAAGCAGCAAACACAAATATTTAGGCGAAGAGTACAAGAACACAGCAACTCCCAATGCTTATGCTGATGCAATAAGTTCTGTGATGTGTCTGTAAATCAGTGGCCCACAGCTTCTGAAGTAGTCTCTGCTGATCTTTAGATAATTATGAGACTTAGTCCCAACTCCCTTTTCGACCTATTACTGGCCATGGAAGCAGCTTCTGAATGAAAGTGATTCTTCCTTAACTCCCACAAAGAGAAACTTTCAAATTTGATATACAATGAGAGTGAAGGCCAGCTGCCAAACACTTCAAGTCTCTTCCATTCTAATCTGCTATAATTTCTCTGTTTCAGTAGAGACATGTGAGATGGCCACAAATAATCACAAATTCTTCATGTGCACAGTTTACATGAGAAGATGTGCTAATACTGCACAACTGACTCTGGTGTGGACAGACTCCAGGAAATTTTTAGAATTTGTTGATTCAATATTTTCATGTTGTTTGTAGAACATGTCATGATCCTTCCAGATAAAAAGCACTAGGAAAATATCCCGGAAGATGACACATTGATCAGAATGTCATTGCTAAATAGCAACTCTTCAGTGTGCTGCTTGGGTTAAATACTAAAATCCACTTGCCTTCTCCCTGATCCAGGCTTCCACCTGATCCACCTTCTGGAGAAATTCTAGGAAGTCCCGACTGTCCTCCAGCATCTTTCCACGAGCAGCAACAGCTCTCTTCAGCTTCTCCCAATGCTCCTGAAGCATGCGGACTTGGCGACGGATCTCTCCTGATTTTGGGTGGCCTTTTGATACCAGGGCTTCTCCGTTCTTCACATTTGGAAGAAATTAGAAACTGAAGCTGCCACTAATTTTTAATGGGATTACTATGTTGCATGACCTTCCTAGGAGGACTCTTTCACCTTCCTGACCTGGACTGAACAATAGGTTACTAGTATAAATTCTTATCACCCTAATGATAAAGCCAGCTGGAAAGCTTTTATTTCTGGAGGGAATCTAGAATCAGAGAACACTGGGATTTGAATATTTCCCTGCCAAGAAAGATATTCATGGAATGGGAGCAACAAAAGAGGTATTACAGATGACTGTGCCCTTTAGCTACATGATTCACCCAGTTCCAACCAGAATGTTCACAAATTGGGCATGAAATCCTATTTGCCTTTTGTAGGAGTAATCACATTAGGCAAGGAAGAAGTCAGTGATATTTTCCTGTTGAGGCTATAAGGAAAGATGGTAACTCCCTGGATAGAGCAATTAACTTACCTTCCTGTTGTAAATAATTGGCATTATATTTCCATGGCAAAGCAACTGGGTTCTTGTCACACAAGTGGGAAAATTGTTGCAGAAGTGATGAGAAAGCTACTCTTCCTTTACATTTCATCAATCTGTCCTTCTTTGGATGAGCAGTAATAATCCGTAAAAACACTAACAGAGAGAGAAGGTTACCTTATTAACAGCTGTGATGATTTCTTCATTTGCTAGAATCTCTGCCTCAAAGACCTGATGTTTCTGCAGCAGCTTCATCTTGTCCTGTAGATTGCTGGGGTCTTGTATGGAAGGATCCTCCAGCTTCTGCATGCGCTCACTGATCCAGTCTTCTGCCTGCAGCAGGGAGAGGCACCCCATTTAGTACAACAAATCCATGGGATCCTGAGGTCTCATTCCAAGACATGCCATGATTCTGTGCGCATGTCTATGCCTGGGCAGATTGAGGGGGAGCTGACAGCTGAGGTGCCTCTCCAGTGTCTGAAGTTACTCTACTTTGTTAAAAGCAGGTAGGAGTGAAATGAATTTTTATCTGTGCACAAGAGTAATGAAAAATTCCTTGAATGCCTCAGATTTTATCACAAGGCATAAACAGGATATACAATCTTCTAGATTATATACGGAGAATCCTTGAGCCTTAACATGGTATACATTTAAAATGAGATTATGACCACCGAGTCTGGGGGTTAGGGCTCTGAGTTTCATGCGGTGTCTCTGCCATTGATCTACCTGCAAACTGGGTAAAGATTCTTTAGAATTCAGTGCCTCACCTATAAAACAGCACTAACATTTCCTCATGTCAGTGGTGTTGTGAGACCTAAATTGAAAGTGCAAAACAAATAAAGATTTGCTGAAGGGGCCCAAGCACTAGTCAGATTATTTGAAAAGAAATAGAACTCTATTTGCTTTTATACTTAATAAAATTCAAAATGTCTGGTCAGGAATATCAGATCCAGGAAAGCAGGTGATCTGTGAGAGCTAAAAAAGCAAGGGTTATGTGTTTCTCTTAGGAAATTTTTTTAGGGGATTTAAAAGTATGCAGAATAAAATGAACAATAGGATAGCAAGTTTCCCCACAATTTTCTTTAAGGTCTGCTGAACTTTAGCCCTCAGCACTGAAGGAAATATTTTCTATCCATCAAAACACTCGGAATTGAACACTTGACATAACGTTGTAACTGATCCTGTTGTCCTCAGAGCACTGAAGTACTGCAGTGTTTTGACAAGACAAGAGCTGCAAATTGAAGGGCAGCTTTATTAGTTTCAAAATATCTTGGCTGTCCTTGTGGAACTGTGCACTACATGCACACAAGTCTTGTCAGCTGTAGGATTTTCTCAGGTAATTAATGATTTGAAGTGTTGTTTCAGCTGCTGAGATTCTGTAAACAACAACAGAAATAGCTTTTACTAGCAGTGTGCTCTCCAGAAGCTGTTTCCCTCCAAAGCACAGCTAGAAACTCAAACAGGCCATGTCAAACTTGCCCAGGACTACGCATTGTCATCTGCTGCTTTCATTTCTGACGCCCTCTCGATGGCCTTCTCCCATTCCCAGCCACACACTAGTGCTTCAATGTCACCTAAGTGACTCTTCATTTCCATGGGAGGCTCATCCATACAGTTAGAATGAGAAGCAAACCAACCCCCAGGACAGCCACTTTAAGGTTGATTTCTCTCCTATTTTTTAATTAGAAGAAGTGGCTTAATGACAGACTGAACATCTGCACTCTTAGTGGCTTGGTTTATTTTAAGCCTTGCTTAAGATGGCTCTAGAGAGTGAGAGATCCTTCTCCTGGGCTCGTGCCCACTTTCAGATGTGAAGCAAAGCTGAACTGTTTTCCCAAGATCTTTCTATGGAAAGATTTCATGGTTGTCTGGACAGGCATTTTCACTGTATTGAAGATGACAGTAAAACTAGTGTTATGCTCAGTATAGGCACATGACCAGATTTATTTCTATAGGACTCATAAAAAAATGTGGGCACTATCAATTTAGAAACTTACATTTTCAAAATATGAGTTACTGTAACCTCCTGAGCACGAACTGTTTGTAAATGACACTGATTTTTAATGGCAGAAGTATTTAGAGCATATTAGGGAATGTGCCTGCTCCAGACATCTAGAGGTAACAACTAATTTCGTCTCTCATTCCCCTGAGACAAAGATGTAAATGTTTTTTTATTTTTATATACAGGGTGAAAAGGAAAGGAAATACTACTAATATGATAAGCAAGTTTCAGAGTCAGTGTTAAAACTCAGACCCAGCTTTAGAAGTCAAAACTTTTAACTTGATAATATTTCCGCTGCAATAGTTTAAATACACATATTTCTAAGTGGCAACTTGCTCATTTGCCTTTCACATAACACTGAGCTACAGACATTTTGGCAATACTTTGTCTGTAAGTCTGTCTCACTTCTTTGAGAATAGAAAAGCACCATATTTCTACTGTAGAATGATGAGTTCTGTTTTGTTAACTGTGTGTGGTCTCTTGAGTTAATCATTGTGGATTTTATGTAGACAAAACCTGAAGTCCTATGTCCTGCAGCAGCCAGCCATCTTAGTAGACTATGTGATGCTGAGTTCTCTATCCTCTCATCAGAAATCACAGACTGTGTTGTCTTTGTACTAATGTGTGTAGTTCTCCATGTAATTGCTTCTAGAGAGTAACAAGAAGAATTTTAATGAGACAGTGATCACTTATTTCTGCTGACACAAAAAATTCTGTTTGATCAATAGAAATTACTTAACATGCTTGCAGGATGGTGAGTTTTCAGGGGAGTGGGATCTGAGCTGTGGGTCTTGTTCTCTTAATAAGTGAGAATAAACAATGACCTCATTGATTTCACAGCTAAACTCAAAAATCATCTCTGAATTTAACATCCCAGTGGGCACTATTCTCATATATGAACTTGTGCACTTCCAGAATATAATTAAAATCAAATTAAACATGCCATTCTATTCAACAAAGAGAAAGAAAGATGCTACTGTAAGATTTTTGGGTTTTAATGCCTTGGTGACATTCACATTCTGCAGCAGTAGGCAATGACTCTGGATTGGTGAGGTAAATGAGCACATAACCTGAGAGCAAAAATGACTGTTTGGGGTGGAGGGATTTCCAAATATATTGTGCTATAAATGGAATTTTAGCAGCCTTAGATTCTTTAGATTACCCTTTTTCTAAAAAAAAAAAGAAAATAACAAGAAATATTTGCCTGTCATCAACAGTTGTATTATGGGCATTCATTCTCCTTTGGTGACAATCACAATTAGACCTGTGTCAGGCCACATATCTTTTTTATGGACTGGGAGGTGACCAGTACCTTCAGCTTTTCCTTAAACAATTGAGGACACTCCATGGGACACAGCAGCAGAAGGACTGGATACCAAACCAGCAAAAGTGCTTGAAAATGTGCCCCTGGGTCTGTGTGCTCTTGTTTATGCCAGGACAGTTCTCAGCCACACATGCTGTGCTGCCCTTTAAAAGGCTGACCTAGTTTGTCTTTCCAACAGTAGTGCCAGAGCAGAGCTACTCAGTTACAGGACTAAGGGCTGAACAGGAGACAAACAGGGACCAGCCTGTTCTGCAGAGTCCACTGTAGCTGAAGAGCTGTGCTAAGTCACAGCAGTGTTTTGAAGGCCTTCAGTGAACATCCACAAATAAACCTTGGTGTCCAGGCCCTAATGCTTTCCACTTGGTGTTCACCCTGATTTTAAATATATTTTCTTTCCCACCGAAGGAAAAATATGTAGTAGCTTGCAGTTTTCCTTTTAATTGTTTTATTTTACCAGAGCTTTTGATGAGTAAAGTGGCTGTAATGGGCAAAATGCCACAACAATAGTATAGTAAGAGGAATGGCACTGGAACATCCTTTTGCATGAGTGTGGCAGGAGTTGCCACACAAAAGTAGATTATCCACCTAAAAAAGTCTGTCAAGAGTGAGCACTTTATCCAAGAGAGGTAGGTGGTTTCTCTGCTTTACATTCTCATCCAAGTCTAAAGCCCTCTTACCTCTTCCAAGTTTTGGTAGAAAAGTGCCAGAAGAAGGGCAGTCTGCAGCTCCTCTCTCCTACTCTGGGACAGATCCTTGATCTGACGCTTCCTCTCATGAATGACATTCAGTTTGTGCTGAATCTTTAGCCCTTCCAGTCCATCAGCCTTTTGCAGCCTGCTTGCCTGTTCTTGAAGAGACATCATCTGAGGAGGCAATAGATCTGAAATTACTTTCATGCTTCCAAGTGGTATGAATGAAACAAAATCCAAGCTCCTTCCCATAGCTAGGAGATTCTCCTTTTTTCCATAATGAACCAAGAATAGCAGGTACAAGTTAACCAGTACTCTCCCTCACCTTGAACTATGTTACATCCATGACATTAGTGTCACTGAACTCTGTGGTGCACCCTGGCTATTTAAATAAATTTACATTGTAGCTCCAGGAGTCCCTATGCTACTGCTCATGTGGTGCAAGGAGTCATGGAGCAAGCATGACATCCACGAGTGCTCAGGTTTTATTGCTTTGTGGCAACCAGGTGTTGGAAGGTAGCTCTCAAAATGAGCAATCAGTCTGGCAGGGAGCTGGCAAGAGTTTTATCATAGAGTTCATTCCTTCTGGGGAACTCAGGAACAACCCCAGGTTTAAGTTTAGTCCTACCCTGGGTAAGTTAGAACAGTAGCCACCAGCCAGGAAAATTCCTTTACATGCAGGTGACCAGTTCAGTACCAATTCCAAAGGTGCAGAGAGGCTGCCCATTTGGAACAGCCCTTGTATACCAAATGAATATTTAAGTAATCTGACAATTTTTTAAATGCCAAAATACCTGCTGTATTTTGTAAAATACTTACTCTGTTTTATTTGCTTTAAGAGCCAATATTGTTTTAATTTAAAAAGTTGAAACTTCTGATATCCATAATAAAATATGGTCTGCTTTAAATATTTCTTCTTGAAAGTCCCACTATTCAGCTTACTGAGTGGTTTTCCTATCTGTTGCAAGACAGTACAGGCAAGACTTGAGCATGGAGCATTTTAATACTCTCCAATGTTCTGCCTCCTATTTCCCAAGGCTTCCCCATTTTATATTTGTTTCAAACATATCAGGCATTTCATGCCCGTCACCATTTCAATATGTACATATTAAAAAAATTATATATATATATATATATATATATATATATATATATATATATAAAAAATTCTAGCTGGTAGAATATTAGTTGTTGATTTTTTTACCTTCTCATCCTGTGATGCCAGAAGCTTCTCAAAAGCCTCATGTTTCCTTATCAGTTGTTCTACTTCATCTACAGACCTTCCGAGGTCACTGCTTTTCAAATAAACCTATTAAAAAAAGTTTGTTACTTTTCTCAGTGAATTAATTATCCCATAATCTTGATTCATAAATGGGAGAAGAGGTATTAACTCTGATGCTGAGAGTAAACTTGAGAGGGAAAAAAAGGAACATGAGGCAACCAAAACTGGAAATTAATTAGTAGAAGTCCATGGTCTTGAGCAAGAAAGAGAAGCATTAACAGGTCTGGCTAAGGAAAGTGACCTGTCAGTCCTCATCACAATCACTAAGTCGCAAGGCAGTGAATTCCAGAGGTCTAAACCATCCCTGTAATCCCAAGCAAGATCACTGTCATGTCTGACATGTTCATTTGCTTCCTTCTTAGAAGAGTTCCCATAACAGAGACTTTGCAGCCTTCCTGGGCAACTTATTCCAGTGCTTCATTACCTCAACCATTAGCAGGATTTTCCAAATATCTAGCTGGAAAATGCATGGCTAACACTACACCTGGTTATATACTGCCCTCTTCATCACACTCAGGAGATCATTCCTTTTACGTTTGCTTCAGCCTTGTACATGTTTGTAGATGTTTTGCATACTGGGATTTCAGTTTAAAACTACACTGATCTGATCAATCATTCCACAACAGCTGTGTCTTTTTGATTCTGATTATTCTTATTGCTCTCCTCTGGGTTTTCTCCATTTCCACTTACTTTGAGACTTGATGCAATAAGCAAAAAGGCTGCCAGAATGAAGGTTGTGAAGACAGAGTGCCTTTCAAGCTGCAGTCTTCAGCATGTGCCCGTATATGGTGTTTATGTTTTACACAATATCATGAACTCAAGTTTACTTTGCAATCTACTATGAGCTTCCAGAAACTTTTCAGAAGAACTGTCAGACCAGCTTGTCCCCATCCTGTACATATGCAGCTGATTGTTCCTAAAAATGTCATAGCTTGCACCTGTACCAAGTGAGCTACATCTATTATTTTTTCGGGCCATCTTTCCAACTTGTCTGCATTAATTTTATTTTCTGTCTGTTCTGCTGGTCTCTAATGCAGAAAGACTTTAGTCTAAAATAACAAATGCAGTTTTAAGGAATCTGACCTCTGCACCTTTTAACACTGTGCAAGTGTGCACATTTTCCAACTAATTCACACACATCTCAAAGGCATTGCAGCGTTCCCTTACTACATTCTGATGTTGATAAAAATTACTGTCCAATTACTTGTCCTATTTATTCTGTTATAGTCAGTTTTGCCAAGTGCAAAAGAATAAAGAATATAGTTATCCATTATCAAGAAAAAACTATGCTTTCCTACAGGTTGACAGGAATTTATTTTTTTTCCATTTGATGTAATTGCCCACAGGTTTTTTTTCTTATTCAGTGATGAGACAACAGCAGGACAAAATCCCCAATTACAAGTTCTGATTGGACATGAGGAAAACTACCCATGCATAAGGTTCACACTGAAGTGACTATGGCTGGGCAGACTTTGGGAAACTGGACTGCTCTGAGGGATTGAATTTATCAGCAGTGTGTGATGTGTAATCCATTTTGTGAGCTCATAGATTCACAAGTATTTGGACAAGGATGAGAAATTACAATCAGTAACTGTGTCTGAGTAAAGCGCAATTAACAAATATGAAAGAAGAATTTGAGATCAGTGATATAGTGTGAAAGAATTAAGAGGCAGGAAAGAAACAGAACAGAATCATTGAAAAAACACAACTGCTAAAGATTTCAGAAAAGGGCTAGTAAAGGACATGGGAAAATCTCTGCCTTTAAACCACAGATGTGCACAGGAAAAATAACATCTGGTGAGATCTTTCTTGCTTTGCAAAACATCACAGTCCTGTAGTTTATAAAAAACACCTTGTAAGTCCTGTCTTACAAGGTGTTTTTCATAAGAGGGGAAAAAAGCTTTCTTTGGCAGCTACTTTTGAAAACCAGTCATGATATTCATTCTCTGCACAGAAGTATTGGACGACAGTTTGACCCCACAGGGCATGGTCTACAGGAGAGGCTTCCCAAGTATGAACACATGTGGAGGGTAATCCACACCTGCTTGTGAGGGTCTGACTGCACCAACTGGCCCTGGATGTCCCCCCTGCTCCTGTCTGGGGATCCCTCTGAGGCTCAGCCCAGGCCACCAGCCCTGCCTGAGCAGCCTTGAGGGGAGATCTGAGGTCTGCCCTGATCACCCTGGACAAACCCCACCTTGCAGTCACTACCTTGCTTTGACGCTTTCATCTTCAGCTGCTTGATGGACTTTTTTACTTTGCCACCACTCAGCCCTCATTGGTGGCTGTGGATAAGAGAACTGACAGCCAGACTTGGCATGATGTTCTGGTCCATTTTTGGGGAATGAATATTTTGCATATACAGAAAAATGCAGCAATAAATATAATGCCCTGGCCAGATTTTGAAACTATTCTATGCTAATCCATGCCCATCACAGTAATTGCTGTCAAGAAGAGAGAAAGGCCATTGTACAACAGGTCTAAGTTTATAGTAAGTTTGGCCCATAAATCACCAGAATGTCTGAAGAAATACATTAATACCTCTGCTATGCCTCTGTGTGTTACACACAACCCCCAACAGTTTAAACTCTGTCATTTAAACTTTAATCCTTTGATCTGTCCTACTCATCAAGTGTATGAAAATATGAGATATATATTTTTAGAGTGTTATTGGAGTTAGTTTGCTCTTTTGAAGAAAAATGTGTGGGCTCCAGGTCTGTCCACTGTAATGTTTTATTAAATCACTTATCATTACCATTGATACTTACACTGCTGCTGCTAACACAGAAATAAAAAGTTATGAGCTGAATCTAACCCACTGCTGTTTGGGGTACACAGACATACAGCCACATGCTGCATCTCTATTTTGATGTTTTAAACACTGCTTTAAAAATACTGTAATATATACTGTAATATCTTGATATATTTTTTTGTTTATCTACCATTTATGGCCAAAAAAGATTTACCTCCAGGACTTTTATTTAGTAGCTGTTAGCAGTGAAACTGATACCTGAAGAAATGGTCAGCTGTTAGTTTTCCTGCTCATATATCTCTGATAGAAGAAAAAAGCAAGGGACATCTACCGGTAAAGATGGTTATTTTCCTTAGAGAAAGAGAACAGAGACATCTGAGAGCAGGGCTGTGGGGTGGTGACTCATAAGCAGCTGCCACTGGAGAGCTCAGTGCCTTGCTCCCGCTGAAATCCACTGAACATAAATGACACTGGGCATTCAAAGCTCAATTGCTTTGGATGTTACAGCACTGGAAAAATGTTTGACTGTGCAAGCTTTGGACCAAGTCCTCCAAGTAGAAGCCTGTGCAAATGCTCTCGGGAACCAAGGTTTGACCCTGAGTAGGAAAACTGGTGCTCAGAAGATAAATTGCCACAGAAGGGAAGTGGCTGCACACCTTGTAGGGGAGGCAATGGCAACACTCAGAGGAGAGCAGCCCCTGCAGCACCAACAGTGCTGCTGCCTGCAGAGCTGCTGAGGTAAAAAATTTCCATTTGTCTTTTACACAGAAAGCTCATGACAGCCATTGCTATAACCAGAACCACAACATTTTTTTTTTCTCATCTAAGCATTTGTTATACCAGTGAGAAAGCAGAATAAAAATTGGCTCCCATGCCACAATGCTGGCCTGTGGCCATTTACATCACTTTTGGGCATATTTTTAGACAGGTCTCCTAACTTCTGCTTTGAATGAGACACATTAATTTCAAACACAGAACACTGCATAGCTCTCCTCAGGTAACCTACCAGGGTCTCCCACAGCGTACAGCAGGTATAAACTTTCTTTCAAGTTTATTTCTACTATGAATCATGGCCCATCATTGGGAATTTAATGTTCAGCCACAAAAAGTATGAAAGACTTGGCCACTCACTATAAAAGAGATTTGTTTTTAAGTGAAGACTTGAAAAGATGCTTAAAACCACAGAATGGTTTTTGAGATTTCTGAGATTTTCTGGAATAAATACTCAAGTTTTTAACAATGTAAAGCATAGAAACAAAGCTTTTAACCCTACTTAACTGGCATTTTTCCTTATTTCTGAGTTCGTTATATAGTTTTTGCCAGAAAGATCTCCTTCATACAAGTTAATGCAGAATTAAAAGCAAAGTCCAATTAAAAAAAAATAAAATAAAACAGTACTATATATGCAGTTATGTGACAGCATCTGCCAGCTCTAGATTTTGGAGAAATACTGAACAAAATATTTTAGTCATTAGCATAACTATGCTCTCTGGATGCCACAAGTTCACATTTATACACACTGGAAGTTGATGCAGCCCCAAAAGAAATTTGTATTCCAAGAGGAGCAGTTTTTATTTCTCTAGAATAAAATAATTTTAGGCATTTGTGCAAATCCACTTCCTTCTCCTGTTTTTGCTCTTCACAGTATAATAGGCTCCACAGATTTTGCCCTTCACTGCCTGCCATGGGATTGCTGCTGGGATTGCTGGAACTCCACAGAAAATCTTTCCACTCTAACCATGTACTAAAAGCCTGAATTACTCCCAGTTTCAAAAACCATCACTTAAAACGTAATGAAGTCCAAACTGTCTGCTGAGATAGAGAAAAATAAGGTTTGATTTGACTTAATTATGATTAAAGTAAATTCTAACAGAAATTAATGGAAAAAATTGAAATTTGCTTTAGCAAAGTAAGTAAATGTGCTTGATACCATGACTATATAATGTTCACAAAAATGTTTTACTATGCTTCATTGCAGCAAAAGTTATAACAAGGTAACATACTATAACCACAAGACAAATAAAATACATTGAAATTGTTTATAAAAAGAAAACATACATTTTTTCTATCGTACTGACATCACTGTATTATTGGCATCTGTCCTCACAATCTATATCCAAAATTCTAATCTTGAATGTATTTAAAATTTCCTTCCCTCCCCCCAGTGCATGCTGTCTCCTTGGCGTAACAATACAGTTATCTGATACTGGAAATATATATGGAGAAAAAATGGAGATAAAACTGGTGTTTTTCTGATAACTGCCATGGTTCCTTCTTCACACCTATTCCTCCTTCTTCAAAATTTGCAGATTGATCCCTACCCTGTAAGTATTAGGTGTTAGACCAGAATCTTACACCCATGCAACATTATCGTTTAAATCTTTACTTATGAAACATTTGTCTGAAGGCAGAGTAAATTCCTCTGAAACTCCCCATAGTGTCACTGCTAGAAAATGTGAAGGGATATCCAAATCTGACGTGCTACGGACACTAAATTCCCCTTGTTTCCCTCAGGAAAGGGTGGTACCTCTCCTTTTCTAAGAGGGGAAAAAAGTGATTTCTTCCAACACACTTAAATACTTTGGTTTTGAAAACAAACATTACTTTTAAAGTTACAAAACCAGGAATTATAGAAATATAGCATAATTTGACAAGTAAGAAAATGAAAATAGTGAAACAGAAAAGAACTAAGAAAAACTACACTAAAGATTTGTTCCAGGTCCCAGACTGACTAGCAGAGAAGAAAACCAATTCTTGGCTCTGAAATCTCAAATCTGCCAAGTGTTGAGCACTATGGCCCAATCATGCAAAGTCTGTGAGCACTTGCATGCTGTGTTACCAACAGTGCTCTAATGGTTAAAATGAAACTCTTGTCAATTGCTGGAGCAGAGCAGAGTTCTTATCTTCACTCAGGATGGATCAAGCTGTATGGATGGATCAGCCTCGGTGACAGCAGAACATAAATTGCTTTCTCATTGTCTTGTAAGTCATCTCTAGGGAGCTGGAACATGGCAGGACACATACAAAAATAAATCCACATGGCTTGATTAAACACAACTTAGATCTGTTTGCAAATGTTCCTAGAATGGAATGGAAATCTTCACCACTCTCCTCCCAGATGCAAAGGATGCAATGTTGACGGCGATAGATGGACATGCTGGACCATCCATGTCTCTATGAGTTGAAGCTGTGGCATGAGCTGGTATGTTTGTCAAGAGGTTGTCGGGGCATACACTTCTTACAGTGCACGTGTCCTGGGAAGGTCTCAAACCAGATCTTGTCCAATGGCTAGAAAGCAATCCTGAGCAGCAAACTGGGTTCACCGACAGTGAGAGGCCAGCTCCAATCTCCACAGGGTGAAAGGGTGGACCAGCTATATTGGAATCATGTGTTTTGATAAAGATGGTTGGATTTGGGCTTCTTCTAAATTCTCTTACCACATGGATAGGCATAGCAGTCCAAGGGGTGGCAAGTACCAGGGTGATTTTGGAAACCTTGTGGTGAGCAGGTGTTAAACCATCATGTGGAGTCTTCCTAAACTCTGGCCTAGATGAGGGGTAATTCTGAAAGACAATCAGTTCTGGACTTAAATCTTTGCTCATGACCTCATTCTCAATAGCTGAATTTTCTCTTCCAGTCAGCACAGCTGGGGACAGCCATGTATTCCTGGATAAACTCTGCTGGGGAAGGCCAGGATACCTTGAGGAAGTCACATGAAATCTTGTGATTTGAAGGGCTGGAGACCCACCTGAAGTGAAAGCTTGTTTTGGTTTCTGGGATCCTGTTGGAAGAGCAGAAGGAGTTTCAGGCACCTTCTCTAATTGTGGGAGGAGCAGACTTGAATGAGCATGACTGCTTCCACGGGAACCTGCTCGAAAAGGCTTTATCATCAAGCTGCACGTTGAAATGTAAAGCTTCACTGGAGTGTGGAGGTCTGACATTTGGGCATTGCACTGGCTGCAGCCTTGTCGGTGTGGCAGTGAATCACAAGATTCCAGGGACGCCTGCAGATTTTTGCTGTGGAGCACAGAAGCAGCTGGAATAGCAGTCAGATCAACATCTAGGCGTGATGTCCAACTTGATGGAGCTTTGCAGGAAAGAACATCTGAGGGCAAAGATAGAGCAAGCTTCAAGGGATCACTTTTTTCAGGGGAAGTATGATGAACACTTTTTTCTCTTTTTGAATATTTCTTGTAAGATGTAGCTGTTGACTGAGCAGCAGAGCTATCATATCCATGGCCCCAAGGATCCTTGCAAGCACTGGAACATGTGGATGTCTCATCAGAAGGACTGACGCAGTGCCTAGCACTCCCAAAACCTTTCCTCTGGTCTGTGTGTGCCAGGATGACGTCTAGCCTTGAAGAGTAAGACACACTGCTGGGTGGTGAGATGGCATTTCCTGGAGCAAGCTCTGCAAGTGATTGACCAGGGGGAGGATGCCATGCTGGTGCTGACATCTTTTGGAAGGGCCTGTCCCTCACAGCAGATTCAAAAGGAGGAGGTGGGGTCGTTCTACAGGAAGACAGCAGCACTTCCACAGTGGAGATATAAGTTGCAGATGAAGGTTTGCAGCGATGGTCCCTGTATGACATTCTGAAGCTTAGTCCTAAATGATGCAAAATTCAAAGCCACAGAAACTTGCCTTTCCCCCTGTGCTTAAAACCAAGTCCTAATCCTTTTTCCTTTGGCACTGGAAATTTCCATTCTTCCTCTGAGGCAAAGGAATGAGAGATGAATAAACATTCTCCAAGAAAAAAAAAATTAACTAAAAAAATCCACATCCAAAATAAGAAATCTCAGCTCTTCTAAAACTGCTACCACCTCTTGTCATGTCTGCAAAGCGATATGAGTGTGGGATGGGCTGAAAGATAAATTACGGAGCATACGGCTCTGCTCCCTGAGTGTTCTGACAGTGAGACTGCAGACAGAGTAGGAGGGAGCCAAAAGTGCCTGCCAGAGACAGCCTGCAAACTTGCTGTTATTTCATCTGTGAAAAAAAGAAAAGCAGCTAACCTGAGCAATGGATCTGCTGCTGTGAAAAGATCAGAACAGAGCAGAGAGTACTGGACACAGTTTCTGCTCAAAGCAAAAATGATTTTTTTAGTTATTTCTCATTTTCAGCTGTTGCTTGCCTGCACTCTGAATGACGAGATCTCAATCTGTAGGTCTTACAAGAAATTCCTACTGAAGTTCCATTTGATGGCACAACTGAATTAATAAAAAAAAATTAAAAATGTAGATATTTGCCTAATTTTCTTCACATGCACTCTACTTTCTTTAGCATAGAACAATGGTAGACTATATTCTGCAGAAATCCTTTGAAGGCTTAAGTAACTTGGATGTAACATAAGATGTTGGCCTAAAGTCAAACCTGTCACATTGGCACAGACAGCGAATGAAAGAGCAATTCTCAGTAGTAGTTCTTAGTTTAAAATACTGCTCTGTTACCCTCCTCCTTCCCCTGTTTCTTGCTGCTGGTCTATGGCATATGAAGTACTGGCAAATAGGATTGAAAAATTATGACATGCCTTCTTACATGGATATCTTGCAGATATATGAAGTGAAATGCACATAGCTGAGCATTGACTCAAACACAATAGGAAGGAGAAACTCAAGGGGTGGAGAGATTGCTTATATTTGTTTGCCTGATAGGAGTCCTTTTTGAATGTGTGTTTCCTTTTGTCTTTTCTGAAAGCAGCAAATGACAAAATTCCCATTGGGAAAATGGTTTGAGAGTCTTCATTTGATGCCTTGGCCGAATTTTTTTAAAAAACATGTTTGAAAGAGCTGCTTTCCTGCCATGCTTTTTGTCTGCATCTCTATGCAGCCACATTCGAACTCCATATAGTAGTAACAGAATTCAATCCAAATGAATACATTTCTCTTCCAAGTTTTCTTCAACTGCAGAGAAGTGGAATACAAGTAGTGACTAAGGAACCTTGCTCCACTCTCAGATTGCATGTACTGATCTACATGGCAGATGGTGGCAGCTGCAAAAGGCAGCTTGACTGTAAAGTGTTGTCTGTGTGAAGGGCTGTTGGAAGGGACAGCCAAGTATCCCAGCTTTACTGTTCCACCTTCTGGACGCTTAGTGTCAGTGTGGAAAACTGAGTACAGACTCCTTGGAAGTTCATAGAGAGGATACTGGGGGAAAAACCTTCTGATACCTCATGTGTTCCTCAAGGTGACAGTCTTCATTCTCAGTCTTTGCTTTGGCTGAAGAAACTTGTGGTTTCTGATCTCACCAGGAGAATTAACCCAGTCTCTGATGAACACCCATCCCTTTTGTGGCAGTCTATGTCACAGCCTATGGCAATGGCAAATTCATCTGAACAAAGAAATAATATGAAGTGCCATTTACCTGCAGACAATGTGCTGGGGCCATACCAGAAATGCCATTACCCTTTCATGTATGACTAATACAGACTTTTGCAACCAGGACTCACAACTGAAGGGCAAGAAGACACCAACCCACTGTAGCTTCCTACATATTTACCTCTGCATTACATAAAGCAAAGCAGATGCCATAGTGATAGTGCCTCTGTGTGTTGGCTGATATTGATTTCACGAAGAAAGTAAAAATACAGTGGCCAAACTTTTGTAGAGTTTACATGTTCCCTGGTGAGCTCCTATGCAGGAGCTTAACAGTGATGTACCACTGATTGGTAGGGAGTTAGGATAGATATAATGCAAATCATGTCATTTGCTATATAAGCAACAAACAGTGGGCAGAACTATGTAATATTTTACTCCAGAAACCTGAAACTTACTCCAGCAACCTGAAACTTGCTGTTTCATGTCACAAACTGAAGAATGCTGGTCACTTTTGCCAAGAGAGCCAATTGTAGGGAATTATGCAGACACTAATTTCCTTCAAGGAAAGAGCAGCAGAAAGCTCCAGGCTGATGTGCCACAATGGGTTAAGTATCACTGCATGGCACAGCTCAGAGTCAGTTTCCAAAAGGATTTAGTGCCAGTGGCAAAGCGCTGGTGGAAAACAGAGCAAACTGAGAGCCATTATATATCACTGTCAAAATAGTCCAAGTGGTCTTGGAGAATTAAGGATTATTTTTCCTTAATGAAAAATGACCTAGAGGTGCAACCTTGTCCAGCGTTATGTCAATCCTTCAGTTTGGCAACCTGCAACTCATTGATGTAGTTTGCATGCCAAGCCTGAGCACAGTTACAGGAATCCATCAATTCATGAATTTGCAGAGTGACTGCACTCTGTTTTGCAGTAGCAAATGCCAGACCTCGAACTGGAACCTCTTAAAAGAGTTACATGAATCAAAGAAAGTGCAAGAAAGACAAAATATAATTCAATAATGGTGAAAAAAAAATCTATTTAAAGAGCTGCAAAATGATGATAATAAGAACATCCTACTGTCTCTTAGCATTAATTTTATCTGCCCTCTTTTTTCATGAGAGGGCCATATTCACTAGCTTGTCTTTCTGAACTGCATCAAACAGAAGGTAATACTCCTTACAAATTCTTTCATAGTTATTCTACATACTCCTATCAATGCCCTTGCAGAACTGAGAAGTAAATTCACTTTTCTGTATTAACTCACACTGCCAACATCCATTTTCCACTAGTTGCATTTTCCCAGTGTAACTCAGCCTGAGGTAAGAATTCCAGCAACAGCTGCAAAGTAAACTCCCTTCAAAACCTCTTTGCAATTTCCTTTCTCTTTGAAGCCTACAAAATATGCCAGTGGTTAGGCAGCTGGCATGCTGAAATCTGTTTATAAAGTGGACTAATACTGGGCTCTTGTCTCCCTCTTCTGTTGTAACTCTTATATGTTCACTCTTATGTTTATTTGCAGTGAATTATCTTTCAGGTAAGGATGATCTATTTGTTTCTGTTCCACACCTAAGCCCCATGAGAAAGAAGAGTATCTTGTACATTGCTACAGTCTCCAAGTGATACCACAACACAAACAATACAAATAAAAGAGACTGTCTTGTCTAGACACAGACACAAGGATTTTATACTGTAGGTGAACAGTAGTGCCCTTTTTAGTTTGAAACACTCTAAATGCTTGAAGAGTTTGACTGCTTATTTCAAGTTTATAATTTACTCACCTCCTGTGAGTTCAGGAGCTTGTCAAGGTGGTCCCAATCCTTGTAGAACATTTGTTCTTGGTGTATTTTCTCCAGCCACTCCTTCTTCTGTTTCCACGCATTGTATACATTGTTCTTCTCTTCCAACAAAACCTGTAGCTTTTGCTGAATCTGAACAAAATTTCCAATTAAAAACTTGTGTTGGTCTTTATATTCCATGGATCGGGGTAAATTGAGAGGAGAAAGGATTAAGTGAAGTAGTGGATAACCCCCTTTAATTGTGACAAAATTATTAAACAGAAAAGAAAGTAGAAAAAGTTCTAGCACTGCTGTTTGGGCAGAGAGATCATCAGAGGTGCCTCATTTTTGCAATGGAGAAGAGCTTCTTACAGCATATGCAGCAGTCCAAACCAAGAGCAAGGAAAGGTAACTGTTCCCCAAGCGTCACTTCTAGAATCAGATCCTAATTCTTCATTATCTTTAGGCATTAAGAGCTCTATTATAGCACTTCTAATTTTTATGTGATAGACACTAAAATGTTATTTATCTACATAGCATATTCTTCTAGTCAGTGAATAGTCAGTGAATGTGAACCACAATAATTTAATTTCATATCATTTCTGCTTTCAAGCATTGTATATCCACAGGCCTTCTATAAATTATTTTTTCCTACCTTTTTCTACAGGCAAAGGACTTTACAGTCAAAAAGATTTCTAGTTACTATAGTCACACAATGCAATATTCAGCAAATTTTCAGGAAATAGCTTGATGAGATGGGAGAGTAATTTGCACAAACTCTGCAGTTTTCTGAAGACATTCAAGAGACATGTTAATGAATTGTCAGGGGAGAAATGAACTAGTAGGTACTGGAAAAGAAATAAATGCTGTGAGAATCTTAGAAGCTATTTGTCTTGAGTAAACTGACATTTGGATTTAAATCTTTCATTTCCAGGGAGTATACTTTACTAGTAGAATTCCTTACTACAGAAAATGTTTCAATCAATCTTTAAACTCTCTCATAATGTTTCAGTGTTTTCATTCTTTGGTTGAGAGGTTTTTGTCCAGACTGTTCTGGTGTGGATATACCACTGTAATAGGAAGCATAGCATTTGTGTGAAAAACCAGTTTGGGAAGTTGGTGGAATTGACTCCATTGCTCAGAACATGGTGAACTGCCTGAATAAATCCAGCTTTGCTGCAGAGGCATTCAGGAGATGCTTCCACACATCTGCTGCTGAAGTAGGAAATGGAACAGAATAGATGTTTTTGCGCCCAAGCTAGGTAACACACTGAGGCAAATGTACATCATAAGTGTACATCACACATGGGTAAGTGAGTGTACACATGTTTTTGTATCTCACAGTGTGATGCAATATAGAATCGTAGTTACACTGGCGTCCAGTAGCTGAATATGTATAACAACTCAGAGGAGTTTCAATTACCTCTTTTGATGGCATTTTCTCATCTTGCAAGAGGGACTGTCCTAGCTGTACAACATGACTGTACTTCTCTTCCCGTGCTTCAATCTCTGCCAGTAGCTGTTGATGCTGGGTGAGTCTCAGGCTGCTCGTAGATATGTTCCTAATAGTCTCCTTGGCTCTCATTTCCCTAATTATTTCTGCTGTCCATAAGAAATAGTCCCACACCTGGAACCCAAGAAAATATGAAAGCTGATGTTAGGGCTCAAGCTTAGGTTAGAAGGCATGAAAATCAAAGGCAGACTCTTCAACTTTAAGTGAATAATAGGTAATAAAATCAAATCATAGATAAATAAAATATTTCATTAGTGCTTACAGTATCTCTGTGAATTTTATAAGGGTGGATAACATGACTGCAGGAATTTCTGTATACTGCATTACATGGTTTGTAATATCATTATTATACCCAAATTGTGTCATATCACATCAATGACAGCATGATATAATTTATTGCCCTTTAGTCCATCTTTCCCTAACTATTTTCTGATGTTACTTCTTCATAAAGGATAAACCAGTATCATCCTACTTGTCTGTGACAGCTTTGGCTAATAAAAGTTTATTTGAAAATTACCTTATGCACATATTCTAAATGAGCGTGAGAATTTTCATGCGAAAAACAAATGCACTCGAATAGAAGTGGAAAAAGGGTAAATCAAAGGTCAGAAAAAAAATTGTATAAACATATCAAGTGTACAAATTCAGCTCTTGGTTTGTGGGACCAGAGGACTGAGATTGACACAGAAACAGATCTGGGAGGATGTCATGCTAGTTTACTTCCAAAATCTTATGAACCAATAAATATATTTTCAATTACTTAAAATGTGTGAAGCATTCTGCTGAAGTAATTATGAGCAAGAAAATTCTAAAGCAAATCCCTGAGAATTATTTTCTAACTGCAACTGAAGAATTTGGTGAGAGTAAAAATAATTTGACATTGTGTGCATGTCTTTTTCTCCATTTGATTCTACACCTTCAACAGTTAGTTTCAACAATTCAGGCATCTTATTTGAATCTGCAATAGGAATTTTGCTTTTACATGTCAGTTGGTAAAAACTAAACCTGTGAAGGATATACAAGGGATTATATATGGTGCTTAAGTTTTATTATAGTTTAACTATGTCTGGGTTAGTTGATTCAGTTTTGAGGTAGTAATTGGTCTTTCAGTTTTTTTAAATGTATTTTCAAAGACTATTATGTATAATAAATACTGTAGGAAAGTTATCTTTTACTGCAGAAAACAAAAAATTTTCTTTTAAATGGTTGCTGGGTTTTCCACTGAAGGAAACTATGTAATGGAAATAGATTCTTGGCTGCTCCATTTTACACATAGATTTTTGTTCAGATCACCAAAATCTAGTAAAGACAGCCATGAAAAAAATTCAAAAAAGCACCACAAAATTGAAATGGCCAATTTGGGGTGCTGAGTTTAGGGTTTAAAGCCAAGATACTGCTTTTTTAGAGCCAGTGAACACAGCTACTAAATAACTCTATAAATAGGCTGTGGTCCTTTTAAAGAGGCCCATGTAGTGCACACGTGTTGGCATCATTTTGATTTGTAGAACTAATTCATTCACACAGCTGGATGTCACTGTAGACACTGACATTGCACTTGGCACTGCAAATGTGTGAAACTCCCTGAGATTTTAATCCAAGCATTTGGAAAAAATCCATAAATCTCAGGATATATAATGCAATGGAACAAGTCAAGAGCCAATAAGAGGTTATTGGGCTGCCACTGCCAGCAATATTTAAGGAAAGAGTAGGCATCAGTCTGCAGGAAACTCCTAAGCAGAACCTGAGTTCATGTGGGTCCTAGCACAAACTTCAGAATAAGAGCCTCAGATCATTCAGAAATACTTTGAGTCTGTGTCTACACTGGTGTGCCTTGACAAAGCTCCATGGAAGATTTGAAGCCCTCTGCTGTCACTGTATGTTGTTGGTTTGGCCCAGACCTTTTACTGAATCACATCAAAATCATACTTGATGGGGTGTAACGAAATACACTAGATTATTGTGCAGAATCCTCATTTTATGGAAATTGTCATTTTTGTTTGTTTGTTTCACTCAATCTGTGCATATTTTTTTAATGAAAAAGCCCTGTGGACTGCATATGAACGATATGTTAAAAAGTACACTGAACAGCTGTGACTAACATTAAGTCTGTGCACCTCCTGGCATCGCTGAAAGAGGAAAGGTAGCAAAGTTGGGTGATATTCTGCAGCAAAGCTGCTGTAACCTACCCTAGAGTTACTGAGATTCTGACAGTCATGAGCCATGGCTGCAGGATCCTGCCTTGTCCCATCTGGGCAGGAAGACAGGCTTACCAAATTGCAGAACCAGCTCTTCATGTCCTTATGAATTATTGTCAGGAAAGGAGAAGAAAATGGAGAGGATTGGGAATACTTTTTGCCATCAGACTGACATCAAAGAGACAGGGAGTTGCCTGAGACATAGTCCTGTCTAGACATGTCACTGAGAATAGGTCACCTGGCTTTGTCATTTTGTTTTACGATGTTAAGAGTCACAAAGATCAAAGGACACACTGGCAGAGTGAGAACTGGGCTATAGATTTGTCATTCGGATCACAGGATGCATCACACATTTCAGACAAAATTCAAACCAAGGTGTTTTATATAATTCAGCAATAAAAAGTAGAAAAACACCCCCACAGGATGGGGACAACTCAACATTTTCTGGCTGAAGTCAATAACTAAATTTACATTGTAAGTTAGGAAGTAAATCAATAATGAAGTCATCTCTGAGTGACTCCATTTTAATGGATAAATCCACCAACATCCACCTCCTGATGAAGATGCTTGCAAACTGAAGACTTCAAGAATCTAATATATGATAGAAGAATTTATTCTAAAAGTTTGCCTTGTTCTTACTATCAGTCCTAGGTACCGTTAGAAAGACAGTGGGCAAATGAACTTATCACCTATATCAGTATAATCACACTATTTTTCCCCATCAATAGTAGTTCTGCACATGATAATGGAACTTGTAACAGTTAAAAAACAAACCAAGCAAATCCTCAAAAAACCCAAACTGCCATAAGCATCCTTTAAATATATATTTTAAAATGAAATATGACAGGTAATATTGATTTAAACACTTATAAGAGACTTAAAGTGGATTAGGTGAATGTGCAGAAGCCTCTCATGCTAAGGAAAAAGAACCATGTAAACTCTGTTGTGGTCTTGATCCCACTTCACAACTCTAAGACAAACTTGCAGCAATTTTTTTTTTCTTCCAGATGAACATACTCTGGACACTGTCTGTTTCCCACTAAAAATGGGAACAGAATGTGAACTACCAGGGGTATCTTGAATTGACTGAATAGTTACACCTGGAACAGTTAAAGAATAAATGAATGTAAATGTATTCTAGAAATCTACATTAGCAACTCCCTTCAAGTTACAGGGGGAGACTCTCGCTGGTTTAGCATCTGCAGTGCTTGCAGCAATAATCTACTGATTTACAGTGGTGTAACTGAAGTGCCTTCACTGAAACTACTGACATTTGCAAAGTATTCCTTGGCAAATCATAGCTCAGGGACCTACTGAGTTCTTTGGAGAGAAAGCTACTATGCATTGCTGATGATGGTGTTATGCTATTATATCCATGTCACTGTATGAGCAACTGGAGAGGTTAGTGCAAAATTCAGTGTGTTGTATTTGATACATGCCATGAAGTAAGTTAACTAAGGATTATTGCATGTCCTGAGGGGGAGAGAGAGAGAACAAACTTTTATGCATTGTAAATGCAAGTGTAACATCTCTTTTCATCACTCTTACTCAGTGGAAATTGCAAAGTCTTAAAAATATTGCTGCCACTCCTGCAAAGCAGTGACCATTTCTGACAACTGACTAGTATTCCTTACACATCTGGATGTCAGCTCCCATTCCTACAGAAGGTAAAAGATCCTTGTCCTCTAACACCTTTCTAAATAGCTATGAGCACTAAATGCTTGACTGATAACACAGAGAGCACCTGCAGCCTTTGGCAGCCTGGAAGGGCACCTCTGATGCACACACCCTGCAGGCAGTTTCCCCCCAGTCCCAAGGGATGGAGACAGAAATGCTTACATGTGCCTGAAACTCGTAAAGCCTGTAGGCTTGTTCCAGGAGTGTCCTGCGCAGCTCCACTTTGGACCTCAGGGCCTTCCAGTTGGTCACTATTGCCTGCTGCTTTGCCTTCAGGTCTTCCACCTGCTTCTTGGAGCAATGGGGCAGCACCTCATCTGCAGAGTGGATCAGCTCCTGCAGCTGTGCACAGGGGTGAAAGAAGAGGGTAAGAAGGAGAGCGTCATGGAGATCCTGCTAATATTAGAAAAATTCTGGTAAGGGATATCATACCTGTACATGAAAATACAATTCAAGCAACATTTTCTTATTTAAGTTTTCTCATATTAAAAAAAAAAAAACTTCTATAATTTCAGTAATGGAGTAATAGTGACATCCAGTGTTTGCCAAGGCTCATCACAACAGTGATTTTTCAGAGGCAGACTTTGTTTTCTCTTTTTACGATACCATTTATTATATGAATAATGCAAGTAGTACTATAATTGGTATTATAATGGGAGTTGTAGCCAACCTTTCATTTTTTCTCTCATTGACCATATAGTTTAAGTGTGACTAATGCATGTCTTCATGCACGTCTCATGCTTTTTTTTTACCTTTGAAAGTAACAAGCAGCTCATGGAATCAATTTTAATGTTACTTCCCCAAGGCCAAAATACATGAGGCCACTGATAAACAATACTGGGATAACTACTTCAGTAATCTCAATATAAATCATGCTGTGTTTTATATGGTGTATACTATTGTATACAGTTACATTTATTAACCAAAAGAGTGAAGAGAAAACTCATATTAGCTTTGTTGGTCTTGTTGAAGCCAGTCAAGTCTCCCAGGTAGCTGTTCTCATGAGCTAAAATTTTTAAATGTTTTTATTGTGAGCCCTGTCCTTCTTTCTCACAGTCCAATTTGTACCAATATTAATTTTCTCTGCACCTAAAACTGATTCTGGGTTTTTCCCTGTAGTCACTCAGAAAACTTTGAAGAAGACAATAAGAACATCACAAACCCTGACATAATTCTGCATTTCAAACCATGATCAAAAACGTCCCTCTGAATCACTTCAATAGTCAGTAGTCATTATAGTATGTGCCTTATTTGAAAAGTTTTAATTACCTACTTTATCACTGCCATCAGACCTTGAATATATAAAAAAAACCCAGAAAACGAATGAAAATCCCAAGAGATTTCCAGGCTTTCTGTGAGAGACAGTAATAATTTGGTTCACAGTAAGTTATTATTATTATTATGCTTATCTTGGAAACTTTGGCTACACATTAAAGACCACAAATGACTGTTATTACCTGCTGCTCATTCCCAGAGAGCTCGTGCTCCAAGGCCACATGGTTCCGGAGCTGGGTTTGCACACCTCTCATGTCCTTAGCAACATCATCTGGAATACTTTTGGACTTCTCCTAGAAGGAAAAAATCAGAGAAAGCTTTGTTTTTTTCCTACTTCCAAGCAAAACTCACTACAAGTCTACATTAATAATTTTTGGTACTGAAATTCATCCTGCACACTTGAGGATGTTCTGGGTGACTCAGAATGATAGGTAAAAGGAAGCCAGAAAAACCTCTCCTAGTAACTCACTTCTAAATATCTTAATAGTTAAACTATTCAAATGGACTGTTAGAAATGAAACTTCAGTCTTTCCTTGGTCAGACAATACAGGAAAATATCTTACAGGCTTTGTGTTTGGAATCAATCTTGAACAGCTATTGAAGTGACAGTGAATTCTTAAAAGTAACATTAACAATCAACAGCTTCAGCCCATTCTTTGGAATACAGGTGGTCTTCCTGTGAACCATCTTTAGACAAAATTTTAGTTATAGATGCACAAGAAAGATTACTGTAAAGATGAGAGAAATGGAGGGACCATTACACAAAAGGAAACTTAAACATTTATTTAGTTCAACAAAGGTTCTGAAGGGATTAAACTGTTACCCACACATGCACTGGAAATACAGCAATCAAAAAGAAAAGGCATTTCAGCTGGAGAACAGCACTGTTTTTATAATAAAATTATTAGAAACTTGTTCTAGGTCAATTTAGAGAAAATTAGCAGAACATTTGTAACTGTTGGAGAAGTGCATTTGTGCAAGAGAGTGACATGCTAGTTTGGGATACCAACAACACATCTTGGAAAGGTGCTATAAAAGGTGCATGTTGTAGTTTCCCATACTATGATGGCACTGACTTAAGCAAGATTTTCTAGAACTATGTCCCTGTGAGAATGGGCTTTCCCTGGTAGATTTCTGACCAGGGTACACAGGAAGGGATGGACAAAATGACTGCTCTCCCACCCTGGTGTGAAGCTATTAACAAGATGCGTTGCAAGAAGGCTGTAGTGGTTGCCTGGACCAAACTCAGCATGGGGATAAACCAACAGCTGGTCTGTGAAGTGTTTATGAGTGCCCCCTTGTCGCTGTCTCAGAATTAACTACTTAATCATCAAAGTTAAATAGGCACCAAGTTCTGAAAATACCAGCTGGTATATGGTGAAATATTATGTTTGATTTTCTATTCCTGACAGAGGAAGAAAACAGGAATAATATGCTTGAATAGGGCAGCCTCTGCCAGCACAAACAAATAGAAAATCCATTGCATGTAATCAAACAAAGCCGTGTTGCTTTGTAAAGAGTGGAACCCCTTGGATCGGTGCCTCCTGTAAACATCTGCATTAGGGAAACCACACCTCTCATTGCAGCAAGGATGTGGTTTCTCTGTGAAATTCTTCAGGATGTTCAGATAAAACAGAATGCTGAAGATTTTCTGGGGGGAGTTTTCCCCTGGTTTTCACACTGGGACTGTTTGAAATTATTGCCAGTACTGGGCACTGCAATGAGAGGAAAAGATTTTTGGCTCAGCTTTTCACATCAGGTCACATGATTGCCTGACAACCTTCCAGGCTAATGGTCACTTGTAATCCAAACAAATGCCTTTTTCACAGGACAGTTCTTCAGCACACATTAAACTACAACAGCATACAAAGAGCCACCATGGTAAGGCAGTAGTTTCGTAGTCCTGATGACTGCAAACACCATTACCGTATGCATTTGCACTGTGAGACAACTTCATTCAAGCCCTGATCTTCTCAGCTTTCCCCACAGATCAGCAACTCTAGTTACACCTGGTTTCACCAATAGTTCTCATCAGGTAACCAGTCAAGTGTCTAAGGATTATCCAGGATTTTTTTTTAATGCTATGAGTAATCACATGGACTTCTTACTGAGAATTTTTTTGAAGTCAGCATTAAGAATTCTGAGAATCTTAAGAATATTCCATAAAAAAAGCTGAAATAAAAGTTGCATTATATGAGACTTTCCCATTAATTTTTACCTCAATATGGGCCAGAGCATCTGTCAGATCTTGGTAACACTTGTGAATCATCTCAGCATCTCTCAGCCGTTCACCCCGTAATCTGGTCATTTCCAATAGCTCCTCCCAAGAGTTCCTTCAGGGTAGGATGGGGAACAGAACCATGTAAAACATTTAAACTAGGGATAAAGGAGGCCAACAGTCTGAAGAAAGACTGAAAAAAACCCCCTTTTTTCTTTTTTTTTCATTCCTGCTTTTAAATTCTGTTGGAGTGATTCTCTGAATGGCAATATGTCTCTCACCCTGCTCTATCCTCCTGTCTGCTCCAGGAACTTAAGAAAATGGTCCTGTATAAGAGTTCCCCTCACAATTGCACTTTTCAGGTTTTATATGCAGTACTTGGAGGACTGAGTCATAGAATCATAGAATATCCTGAATTGGAAGGACCCACAAGAATCACTGAAGTCCAACCCCTGGCCCTGCACAGAACAACCCAAGAATCACACCTGAGAGCATTGTCCATACACTTCTGGAACTCTGTCAGGCTTGGTGCTGTGACCAATTCCCTGGGAAGTCTGTTGAATTGCCCAGCAACCCTCTGGGTGAAGAACCTTTTCCTGACATCCAACCTAAACCTCCCCTGACTCAGCTTCAGGCCGTTCCCTTGGGTCCTGTCACTGGTCACTAGAGAGAAGAGATCAGTGCCTGCCCCTCCTCTTCCCCTCATGAGGAAGCTGTAATTGCACTGAGGTCTCCCCTCAGTCTCCTCCAGGCTGAACAGACCAAGTGACCTCAGCCACTCCTCATATGGCTTCCTCTCCAGGCCCTTCACCATCTTCATGGCCTTCCTTTGAACACCCTCTAAAAGCTTAGTAATTTTCTTACATTGTGGTGACCAAAACCACATGCACACCCTTCTCCTTTGGGCCAGTTTGGACTGATGCCAAAACCAAGAAGCTCAGAGCATCTTCATCTTATTCTGCAGAGCAGCCATGGGATTCAAACACAAAAAAGAGAAGCAATAAAAAAGCATCTAAACTCTGAGCCTTTCAGCTGGTGATCCTGTTTCAAAGGGCAAAGGAAGTTCACTCATCCTTACTTGTAAAGTACCTCCAATGCAAATTACAAGAAGCCAAAACAGCAAGTAGATGATGTCTATTTTCAAACGAGGCTGGCAGCAACTCTATATCAGTGGGCAAACCACACAGTTTGCAATTAGAGAATTAGGAGGACATGCCTTATCCTTTTCTAGTTTCTTGTCACTTCCTCCTCCTTGAGAATGAATGGAAAGGACAAAGAATTATAGAGCTAACACAAGGCTCCTACCTTAGCTGTTTCTGCATCTGCCGTATTTCCCAGGACTCAGAATAGCCAAGGTTCAGCAAGTTGTCTGCCATCTGCTGAAAAGCCACAACTCTTTTCCCAGCTGCTTCCAACTGGTGTCGGAATGTGTCATATTTGGCACAAAGTTGCTTTTGAAGGAAAAACAAGAATAATGAATAAACCCCTTTTGAGTGTTCTCTTTTACCAAATATACCTGCTCATCCATGAGATCACAGACAAAAAAACAGGTAATTAGCTGATAATACTTAGAGATGGAGAAACTGCAGAGAATGACTGGATTCTACCTTCAAAGACCATGAGGAGCTTCAAACTCTTAGCAAAACATGAGCTTTATAATTCAGGTGGGAGGCAGAAACATTATTACTGGGGATAGAAACAAACATTCTATGTACAATGAATTTCAATTATTAAATTATGTGTTTTCACTTAATGAATGCAAATGTGTATTCAGTACTGTAAATGTGTAATGTTGTCTGATTTTAAGGTGTAGGACACAAGATATTTTGAAATAAATTGCAAAAATGAAGATTCCCAATGGCTGATTTCCAACAGGCCTTAGACTGGTTTCTGTGCCATGTGAAGCGGTATACTCTGTGCATCAGCAATCACAATTAAAAGAAAAAAAAGGAAGAAAAAATCCTAAATGGATACCATACTGAAATATCTACCTATTAAAAACAGAAGAGATTTGCTCTTTGAAACTGCAGACATTTTAGCATGCAGTTGTTTCAGACAGCTCAGCCCCCACGGTAACAGGATGCAATGCTGCCTGTTCTTCAGTCCTTCCCACCCACTCTTTATTCTTTTCTTTTCCCATCTTCCTTCCAGTTATTTATATTTATTCCTTACTCTGTCTTTTAATTTTTCAAGGACAACCTTAGTATCTGTTTACAGTCTCATTAAATACAGTTTATTTGATTTTTGATCTGTTACTCAGAAAACTCACCAAGACATGTTCATAATCATTTCCATAGTCTTCAGAGCTGGCTGTTTGTTTCTGCTGAGTGATCCAGTCTTCCAGATCTTCATATTCTCGTAGAAACTCATGCAAGACAAGAGTTTCATCCAGCTTCTTCCTTCTGTTGGGGGAAGAAGACAAGATAATGTAATTAGACCAAAGGAATGTAAGAGAAGGGCAATCAGTAACTTTCTTCCAATGAATCCCCAAAACCTCTCACCATCTAGACTCATTCTCTGTAATGAAAGGGCTGACTATTTCTCAAAATTGTCATTCTGCTTGCAGAGCCTCATTCCTTTTCTGAATGAGATTTTTGTGGGGGAAAAATCTAAATTGTTCAGATGTTTTTCCTTCCTGACAACAAACCAGAAGTGTACAAGCCTTTGTACAAGGCAACTGGTCTGTTGTAAACATCTTGCTGTAATAATAACAGACAGAAAGTGAAATGAAAAGTAAATGATGCATTCAAGAACAAAAGCCTTCCTATACTAACACAGTCACTGAGTATAAAAATAAGTGTATCCATTATTGTCTCCCTTACGATATGTAAAAATAAAGTAATTTTCAAGTAAAATTAAGGTAACCTTCTAAAAATATTTTTTCCTATTGAAAGCAGGTTTCAAATACCACAAATGCAAGTCAAAATCTGGCATCTCACATCACTTTACAGGAGGATGATTAAAGGTAAAGAGTAAATTTGTGGGTTTCAGATCCTTAATATATAGCAAAACTCCTTGAATAGAATTTAGAGGTCTTAGTCAAATGAAGGCTCATAAATGCACAAAATTATAATACAGAAACAAGCAATTTCTTAAATATAGTCAAAACAAGAGGAGATATTTAATATAATTTAATTGTAAAATGATAATAAAGAATAATGTTATAATTCTAATTAACAAATTATTTGTAATATAATTAATATAAATTCCAGTGAAGTAACTGGAGATATCCATTATTGATTTCAGTGGGCTTTGAATCAAATCTAGGATCCAAGGGGCAGTTCTATTTTATACCTTGCGGCTGCTAGCTCCTGTAACTCCTGGAGTCTTGAATGAACTTGTTCCCTTGGTGCATCAAACTCAATATACTGGATGGAGCCCACAAGAGGAAGAGTTTGGGCACTTTCATTCAGTTCTCTCAGCATATCTTGGTAAATAGCAATCTCATGCTCCAGTGCCTGAAAAAAAGAATGGATTGAGAACCATTTGTCCAAGACATTCACTGTTTGTGAACAGTCTAGGGTGCAGTGATTTCAAAATTAAGAGAGAAATAATTTTGGGAAGGATGAGATGTTTCCAAGACTTGATAAATTTTAGATTATTTTCTAGCAACATTTAAAAAAAAAGTACATAAATTTAAACAAATTAGATGAATTAATACAATTAGAGTTTCCTGATGGACTATTTGGCACAGAAAAGTATTCCTGGATTAATGCTTTATCTGTATCTTTGGTTTTAGGAAAAAAATTGTAAGGTTTCTGCATATATCTGTTGAAACTGAAAAGCAGACAGTCAGTTTTGACTTCAGAAAAACATGAGAACATTCACCATCCTCTTTTTTCCCCAAATGACATTTTTCTAGCCGTATTAGTAACCTGCATTGATCTCTTATATCAGTTTATTCATATGTAGACATATATCAATGCAAAATATCTTGTAGATGGCTGGACACCCAACCACCCAGGAGACAAAAAACTTTATAACTGTAGAGAGACCAAAAGATTAGACTAGCCTACAGAATTTAAGCAGATAAATACCTTATGTTTCTTGATGAGTTTCTGTGTTCCATCTTCGTCTTTACCGTAGTCCTTGCTTGTCACAACTGGATATTTTTCTGCTATCCAAGCCTCCAGGTCTGAAGTATTCATTAAAAACTATCAGTTAAAGAGAAAACAAGTGAGCTTCTACTTCAACTTGCAAAACACTTGAGTAATTTTTTTTACCTAATAAATTCTAAATGGATAGCGTACTGTAAGGTTTACTGCAATGCCTTATTAAATATTTAATTCACTATGAAATCATAAAACTATGAAGGAGGTCATAGATGGAAGACTTCAGTGCAGAATAACTAACTGTATAATATCAGTGTGGCATTTCTCCTTCCCCTGCCTGAGAAGTTCAAATCACTGTAAGAATCAGGCTTCAAAAAGTCTACAGTACTGTTTTTACAGGCAGAGGAAATAAGGGCCAGATGATCAAATATTCCAGGGAACATACTTTAGCTGGGCCTGTGAACTCTGTGCAAGTACTTGTGTCTACAAAACTGCATATGCTATCTGAATAATTGCACTCCTACATGACCCTCTGATGACAGAAATTTGGTTTATCAATATAAATATTTGCATGCAGTTTTATTTTTTTTTTTAATAGGCTAAGCATGAAGGTCCAGAAGCCCCTAAGAAATAATAGAGCCAAAATCCCTGACTTGCTCTGAGAATGAATGAATGTTATCTGTTCCTCAGTATCATTTTACTGCCTGGAACATTGCTGCCTGAAACAGGTAAAGAACAGATGGCACAAGACATCCCCCCCTTTTCTGATTTCCATGTCATAATTCTCCAGTATGAAGGGCCAGTTCAGAACCCATTATGTTAATAACTCAGAGCCTGAGACTGTGTAGACACAGAAAAAGGAGCTACGACAGGAGAAGTGTGTGCTCTGTGCAGAGCCATGAGGGATGGGTTAGATCCCAAGGGAAAATTGTAGAGCAGCAGGTCTAGAGTGGGGCTGCATTCAGCTGTGCAATCCAGCCCTCCATTCCCATGAGTCTGGCCTCAAGCAGCTGAAGAGAATACCAGTCCCAGCAAAGCTGGTTTTCCATTCACTTTAGCACTTAGGTCCTCTTGTTTGTCTGAAGAAGCTACTGTGTAAGCTCTTTGCTTTAATTTGTACCTCCTGGAAGCCAACTGAGTGCTGCAGCTGCTTCATCCTTTCCTCACAGGACTTCTCCAAGCCCTGCCAGGCAGTCACAAGCTCCTGGCATTTCCCACTTATTTTCTGAGCTGATGGGTGCTGGTCTACAATCATTGCCTTTCCTTTATCCAGGACCCGCTGGACTTGCTGTTTGTGGGCATTCACTTCTGCCTGCAGTTCCTGGGAATGAGATAAAAGAAAAAAGTAGGAATAAAGGAAGGAAATGTGAGGACAAGTAAATTCTGTGTGCTCCTAATCCTAGGCAAAACTGGCAGCTGGTGAAAGTGGGCAGTTGTGGTAGAAATAAGACAGCCCTCATGTCCATTTGTGGTACTCTGCCCACTGTCACCATCTGCCCACTGTCACCATCTGCCCACTGTCACCAGCACCAGCAGCACTGTCACCAGTTTTGCAGAATCAAAGCCCCCAGAAATCAGTATCAACCTGTCTTTATAAATATAGTGACTGTAGCTTGTCCAGACCATCATAAAAGAAATGCAGATTTAAATAATTTTTAAATGCCTGTTATATGCTCTCCTAGAAAATCCAGCATGCACAAAACTCAAGACTTCATGTATAATGAAGCAGTAAGCATAAAACTACAATAGGATGAGCATGTAAGTCAAAACATTCAACCCAGATCAACCTACAAAGGGCAAACCCCTCTGGTTTTTTTTATTTAGTGTCAGATACACTAGCTTTCTATCTGCTTTTAATGGTAAGAGCTACTCAATTTCTCAGATTAATAGTACTTCAAAATATGACAAATTTTGCAGTTCTCACAGGAATTTTGCATTTGTTCTGAAAATCATCACCACACTGCTGTTTTGTGTCAATCCACTGAATCACTTTAGCTGGGCTAGAGCTGAAATCAGCGAATGCACTCATTGGAAGAGTTGACTGTGCAGGGTTGCACGCTGAGGTGAAGTGCAGTGTGCCCCTGTGCTATATTACACTTGGTTAAAGGAGTTACCTTGTGTTTGTGCAGCAGGTTTTGAGCCACATCCAAAGACTTCCCACAGTTGGTAGAATGGACAATAGGCAAACGCTCATTAATCCAGTTCAGTTCCATATCATGATAATGGTAGAATTCATAAAGATCCACTGCAGCTTCCAGCAACTTACGCCTCTCATAAAGAGGTGCTTGCAAAGACTCAAACCTAGGGGTCAGCCATTAAATTTATGTTAAAACAAAGCTTTATTCTGATTCTGCCAAATGAATTAGGCTATGATACCATTGTGAAGACTTCAAAATCTCCTGAGTATGGGTTAAACTTAATCAACAAAGAGAATTTTTCAGAAGGTAGAATAGAAAATGCTGTTTGTAACAAGAGATGGGTGGAGACAAAAAGCAGAGGGACACCTTACCTGTTTAGATATTTCTGTGTTTCATCCAGAATCCTCTGGGAGTCAAAGTGATTGGTGGCCATTTTCCTTGCATGAGATACAATAGCATTCATTTTCTCTGCCAGCTCATGTGTCTCATTTTCCAGCTGTCTGTGCTGCTTGAGTAGATCACGGCTGGAGCGCAAATCATGGCCTGTCTCGGATTCTTGAAGAACTTTCTCAATTTTTTCTATCTTCTTTTTGGCATCCTGCCAGGAGAAGATTAGCACACACTCATCCTGTTCTTTCAACACCATTTTCTTTCCCTCACCCCCTCCTATGACAGCTTCCTGGACACAATTTTTAAACCCAATTGTCCTCTCTTGGTAATATGATGGCTGGGTATCTCTAAGAGGAATCTGCTGGGAATATTTTGTTTTGCAAACTATTTTGGAGTACTCTTCTATCTGAGGCACTAAACCACAACACTGAAAACAGTCTCTTTGAAATATCCTCAGCAGCATAATAAAAAAGAGTCAAACAATCTTCAAAGACTTCAGATTGTAGCTAAAACACAACAGCAGTTCCATTATTAATTATCTCAAAACAGCTTCATTGCAAATTCTTCTTGCTGTAAAATTTGACTGGATGACCATGTGCTTAACACAGTGCCATGCCTGTGGCCCCCAGACTGCCTCCAGGCAAGTAGTTGTGTTTGCACAGCAGTGACCCCTGCACAGCTTTGGTTGTTTTCCCAGTACAGGATGGCCACACAGATGCAGTGCTGAGCCTGAGTTCAACAGCCTGATGCTCTACTGGCACTGTTATCATACTCAGAGCTTTGAAGTGAGCTTGGGCAGAAGAATATTGGGCTTTTTTCCCTGGGACTGTAGACAAAATGGAGACCTTAAAAGCCACTTTTATCTGGATGGTATTCTCCTCCTTTATGTGGTTTCCACACAATAGAGGAACCAGTCTCCTAGGCCATCCCTCCCCTCTGTTCCCTATGACTTCCTGACCTGGAGCAGTTCCATGAGCTGTTCCTGCTGTCCAGCTTGTCTCAGTTTGTCACCTCGCTCTATCATCTTGCCATACAATTCCTTCCAGTTCTTTTGAAGCTCTGACATCTTCTCCTGGACAGAAGCTGCAGCATAGTGGTTGTCTTGAATCAACTGATTTCCTTTCTAGAGAAACACAGCGCATCATTTTATTAGCAGATCAGCATCTATCAATTTTGGTTCAAGATGGAAAGCTTAGCTGCAAAGCTGCCTTCACCTTTATCAATGTTGTAAAGTGCTCCTCATTAGCCAGCATTTCCTTCTCAGCAGCCTCATGCCACTTCAGTTTGCGTAGAACATTTGTTGGATCACGATAGGACTCATCTGATGCAATCTTGTACTTCTCTTCCATCCATATCAAAAGCTCAGCAGCATCACGGTTAAACTCCTTCGAGGAAACAAACAGGATTAAATTGATTTGGCTAGTGAAGAAGCATAATCTTGAACCATAGATGAGGTTTTAATCCATCATAATAGTATTTCTTGGTGCCTTTTTTACCACATTTACTAATCTATTGCCTGTAATTGTCAGTGAAGATTTGCATCATTGATAGAATATTTTAACCATAAGAGGACCAATCCTCCAGTTTAACTTTGCATCTCAGCACTGGAAGTTAGGTTTAGTGCCAAAATGTAGAGTAAAGGTACTAAGTTATTAAGGCTCAGAACAATAATAAACAATGAGAAGAATAAATTTATCCAGTAGACAAAACATTCTGTTGATATTTTTCATTCAAATCTCCATTTTTGTTTTGGAGTTTTGCTATGGTACAGCTTTGTAAGTTTTATCACCAGTGCATCACCTGCTTCCTGGAGAATAAAGTTCTGTCCCACAGTCAAAGAGAAAGTGAGCAGCAGTAGGAATGCTCAGCAGTTGGAGATTTTGTCTCATCTTCAGACAAAAGGCAAAATTCAAAATTCACATATGCCCGACCAAATCTGCAGTATCTGTCCTTTTACCTGTAGCTGCAGAGAATCCAACAACCTCTGTTTTCTCTGGGCATTGTTTTGTATCAGCTGCTCCCACCTTCTCCGGAGAGTGACCATTCTCTCTTCAATACTGCCAAGAAAAACAGGGAGTCCAATGCTGTACTAGTATTGGTTCCCCTTGCTTATGCTGTAGACATGACTGTGACATAAATGTAATCTAGTTGGGCTCACCCAGAAAACAGCCATTTCTTGCTAGCTACTCTGGGGTTTCCTTTTGTGTGGCTGTATCCCATTAGTGAATTGCAGTCATACTCTGAAACACTGAGACCTCCCCCTTTCCTGAATATTCCATAATATTGTTATACTAGTCATAATTAATTAGTAACTTCCTCCTTGATATAAGTGCAATGAGGCTTTGGAATGGCTTTCTAATGGCAGTAGGGCTGGCAAGAAATCAGATCTTTAGGGCATTTTTGTAAATTTGTGGAGGGAATGTTCAAGGCATCATCACTTATCATTATAAGAACATAGTCTTATGATCCAAGAGGTCCAATCTAACCCTCTGTTTCTAATTCTTGTTTGTAAAGGGGTCCGCTTACTAGATGCTAGTGGACATCAACTAGTTTATTCTCAGAGAAATTTTTTCTTTCACCCTGATCACATTAGATCATTCATTAAAGCTAAATAAAAAAGGAATGGTTTTGGACTCACGCAGGAGATGCAAAGTGCCTGCTCTCTAGTAGGTTCACCCCATTTTCATTGAGTGCTTCCACTCGTCTCTTCAGTGCCATCAGGAGTTGCTCAAATTCCTGATGTTGCTTCAACAGGCTTCGAACAGCATCTACATGGTCCTGCATTTGAGAAAGACCAATTGATCATGAGTTTTCTTGGTCTTATTGTTTCTGTAGCAGTGAATAAAAAATCTGGGCCTTACTTTCCTCCTCCTCTTTCAGGCAGGAGATGCAGTGTACATTTTGCATGTGCCTAAGGATGTTCAGGGCTACAAACATGCAGCAGGTTTGTATCATATTTAGTTTCTCTATTCTATATTCCCATTATGGTTCCATTTTTACCTTTTAAGAAAATCTGCAATCTACATTTATGCCAGCATCCTGGCACATCTAGGGATGTGCAATACAAAAGATTAACTAAGTAAAACTTTATTCTACTCAGTTGATCCCAAAGTATCAATGTTTTGGGTTCAGCTGAAAACATAAGAGGAGGTGAGACAACACAATCTCCTTCATGGATTTTGTGAACATTGTCTCCATTTGTTTTTTTGCATCATATGCTTTAATATTCCTAAACTAATTTTAAAAACCCACCTTAAAAAAAAGTCATGTTTTTACTGGAAAAAAATTACTACATTCAAGCTGAAACCTTATTTTTTGATGGTTAACCACCAAATGGAGTAAATTTTATATAAACCATATGACACGTGCAAACAGCAACAAATCACAGCTCTATTTGTTTTTAAAAAATTTTTTTAGGGACAATGAGCTTTGTTCTCATTTGGATGACTAAGGACATAAGAATGTTAATAAGATCCTGAAAGTCTAGTTCCCAAGTATGGAAATGCCATGATCAGAAGAATGAAGAAGCTTATCTAATAAAGAAGATTGTTGCTACTTCCTGGATGGGGAGAAGAAGTAGGAGAAACCAAGATCAGCTGCTGTACATACCCCAAGGTCATCCCCCTGCAGAAAAGCCTCGTGGCCAGAGAGGGCTGCATTGATGCGGTCTCCCTCCCTGTTGAACTTCTGCAACTCCAGGCCATCCTGCAGCTTTTTCCATCGCTTCTCCCACATTTCCTCCAGCTCTTTGTTCTCCTTGGCAAGCCTCTCCATGGACTGGTGGACATCTCTGGTCCTGCTGTTACTGGGTTGTTGGTGGATTACTTTGCGTCCAAGCTCTTCCAGCTGCAGAAATCTTCCCAGAGTTAAAAAGAAAATGAGACCTCACTGCATGACACAGTATGAATTCTCTTTCATTACAGCTCATTTCTCTCTTGGCAGTGCCCATACACCAAATTTCCCTGCCTCCCTTTTACTTTTTTCCTGCTGGCCACAGTTATGCACTACAAAGTGCAGCTGTTTTATTGCTCAGGGATACAGCTGGAGGCAGTAGGGGAGATTTCCCTATCTGGACTGAAAGCCCATATAAGCAGGCTTTCACATTAAAAGGGAAAGGAGGGCCAACAGTATCAGGAAATTTGTAACAGTGCAGAAAAGGAGCTCAAAATGATGGCAAATGGAAGCATAAGGTCTGAGAAGGAATAGGGGAACTGGAATAAAGTACAGATGGCACTCTCTGAGACTGTCAGGAGAGCTTGTAGAATAGTGCTGCTGCAAACATACAGCTCCTCTTTCCCCCTCCATCAGCTGCCAGGATAAGTATGCAAAAGCTGACTGGATTTTGTGCTTTGCAGTCTCCTTTTGTCACTAAGTTTCAAGTGCATTTCAATGAACTTTCAGTAGCACTTTCCTGTGCAATTTCTGTACATGATTTACATGTTTGATTTTCACAGCACTGAGAAAATTCTGTCCCCCATTCTGTCCACCCTGTCAGAATCTCTCTACCTTTCATTCTGAGAGCCAATTTCTATCAGTAGGTCTTGATGTTCCTTCAGCAGCTGCTCTGCAGAAGCCACATCCAGTCCCATTTCTTCACTGCTCAGTTTCTCCCGAATGCCCTCTGCCCACAGGAGGAGCCTACGGCTGTCCTGCAGGAAGGCCTGTTGGTTCTGAGCCCACTGCAGAATGTCCTGCTTCTTTTGGATCTCCAGCTTGAGCTTTGCCAGCAGCCTCTCCATGTTTTCTACCTGCTCGGTGATGGCCCTGCTCTCTGCAGGGTTGGTGTCCTTGATCCTTCAATAGAATACATTCAACTGTATGAACACTTATTTAGAGCTTGAACCAGTACTTTTTAAAAGGGATGAATTTGTATATTCACACTTCCATGAAAAAGAATGTCACCTAAGGCAACCTATTCCCATTGTGAATGTACAGAAAACTTAAAGAAGTAAAAAACTTTAATATTTCAAATTTGAACTCCTGTGCACAATTCTCTTACCCTCTTTCCTACCATCACCCTTGCTTCCCCTGATTACCCTCTTTCAGGACCCAAGTGATACCTCCAGATTTTGAACTAGGCAACTCACATTAGTACAGATAGTTTTTTAGAGCTGCAACAATCCTGTGGTATTCATCCTTCTATGACTGGGAAGTCTGGAAACTTCCCCAGTCACCCAACCACACCCAGGAGAGATCAGCTCAATCCAGCAGGCAAGTGAGTTCTTTGGGTTTCTTTTTAAAAGCTGCTCATTCTCTTTATAACCATAATTTACAGCACAATCTTGGAGAACTAGCAAAGAAAGCTGAAACAATGAGAAAGTTCCTTACAATTTTGCAGCACTCTTCAAGTACTCAATTTTCCTCTCTATCACCAGGACCTCTCTCTCAATTGTGTACAGTTTACGCTTGTCAGACTCCAGTCCAGCAGGCAAGTTCCCTGGTTCCAGATCTCTGAGTTGGACCATCTTGTCTTGCAGTAACACTCCCACACTCTGACAGTCCTGGAGAAATGTCCTCACATCAGCCACCCCAATCAGCTCAGAGCCTTTCTCCTCCTTCAGAGTTTCCATGCTTTCCCATCTTGAAGAGAGGTAACAATTATAACCATGGTTATACATTAACTATATTTGTTTTCTGTTCAGACAAGGTCTCGTATAAAGATTTCATCAGGATTTAATTGGGCTGGGCAGGGGTGAATGCTAGCACTCCCTCACAACATCAAAGCTCATATCAGTGTCATCTCATGCAAGGGGACCTGCTCAGGTGACTGGAGCACTCTGAACATGATGCAAATAAGCAACCACTGTCAAAATCAGGACCTGGCCATGCCCACTGAGTGGTGTGGTGTCAGCAGTGCATCCACAACAGGTACTAAATACACTTGGTGAAGTCAAATTTGGTTTGATGTTCCTTTCAAGGTTTGTGAAGTGTGTCCTCACCCTGATGCTTGAGTAACCAAACCAGCTTCAGTGCTGCAGAGCTACTCTGAATACATCACTGTCCCCTGTGGGTGAGTTCACCCACCCTGGGGGTGAGTTCACATTGTGCTTTAACATGCACACACAAATTTCTACAGTTTAAATGACTTGGTGTCAGGGTCCTGGGGGCACCCCTCAGTCCTGGAGATATGGCACTGGGCTCAGGGCCAGCTGAGGGCTGCCCCTTTCCTGCTGGATCCACTGTCATCTGGAAGGGGTGTGAATGGTCAGCTCTGCAATTGCCCCCACGAGACAATTCTCTGTTTATCAGTAGCACTTTTACCTGATGTTGATCTCTTCCATCCAAGTCTGGATCTCAAAATATTTGTTGGGACTGATCTTTCTATATTTAGCAGCTAAGTTTTCAATATCTTCTAGCTGGCCTTTCCCTGCAGCCAGTTCTGTTAAAAATCTCTAAAATGGAAAAGATACAAGAATGAAGAACTTGAAGTTTTTGCACTTCTGTGGACACAATTCTCAATAATATCTTATAACCACTTTCACAGTTGAATTCTCCATTTGCCTGCCTGCTGACTCCATGCACACCTGTGCACACAACTCCCCTGCAGCCCCCTGACCTCCCTGCTGTACACACTACATCTGTGCACATATGTCCCACTCCACTGGGATGCAAATGCACCAATGGATTTTTTAATAATTTGGGGTTTTTTTTAAGTGATGTAAGATGAGCCACAGAAAGAATCCTTTTGTACCATGATATTTGTATAGGATATCACATTCACAAGAAGATAAAGGGACAGAGTCACATCAGCTTCGGTAATTTCGCATAGTCTGTACAAACGAAATATCTGATCTCTGCATGGCTCTCTAAGTTGAAATTACCAAAAAGGCATTTAAAACATCTTTCTCAACTTTATCTTTTCTCTCAAGGTCAGTTTGATTTAAAAGTGTAATCTGTGAAGAGGAAAAAGCAGTACCTGATATTTCTGCTGCATGACCTCCACATTGTCTGCTTGAGGTTGAAGAGTCCGGAAAATGTTCTCTTTCTCTCTCATCCATGACTGAAATTCTTCACAAGAGCTACAGAAACGATAATATCCAATCATCTCCTCCAGAGCCTTTTTTCTGTCCTGTAAAACAGATGAGGTCTTAACTATCATTGTAATAACTCCTTACCATTTGAAGAAACAGAAGAAAGATCCTTGCATTTAAGATGCAGTACACAGGCGGTAGCTTAGTAGTTTTCCCAGACACTGCTGAAAGAGAACAGAACATGAAATTTTAAGATCACAATACTTCTTCCCAGACCAACAGTTGTTTAAAAGCATCAGAGAATGATTTGGAGAGTGCTCAGCCCCTGGACAGGCAGGAAGGCTGCTTTGGTACTTGCTGCTGTTGACTGAAGGCAGTAGTCTCTAGAATACGTAAAAGACACATAAAACACATTTGTGTTGGTCTTTAGGGCATTGTTAGAGCAGGTGGGAGTGAAAAGTAGCATATCAAAAATGCAGGTTACAGTTTATTTTTTCCTGGTGTCAGGCAAGACAGCCCATAGATTTAGGAGCTACACCAAGCAAACTTTAAGGGGAAAAGAAAAAAGATTACACAAAAGAATCTGCTTTTCATAAACTAAAAATACTGGAAGGTAGATGAGAAATTTGCCAACATGAAATGTGTTTTGATACAAAACTTCAGTGATAACCTCAAGTCTTGAAGTCCTACGGGAATTAACAGGATTGAGGCACATTATTAAACTGAAAAATAGAAGCCAGCACAGTGCTAAATTTCAATTTACATTGCTTTGGACTTGACTTTTTCATGAACTGCAAAGCAGAAAGGGATGTTATACCTCAGCCATGCCCTGTAGATGTTCATAAAGTGAATCTATTTCTTCTTGGGTCTTCCAGATATTCTCTGGAAGAAAATGATCATCTGGATTTGAATTTCCAGTGGATGCAGTTTCAGATGTTGTCCGGGTTCTACTGAACGTTAGCTTAGCTGTCTTTTGATTTAAGTCACTTAGGGAATCCCTCTTTGTCATCTGTTAAAAAAAAAAAAAAAAAAATTGACAGAATCAATGGATGAAAATTTCTGATTTGGATAAAAATTTCATGTGGAAGGAAAATTTGGGCTTGCTAGTTCAAACCACAGCATTCTGACCCCTTAAAGCAAAAATTTCTAGTATTTTTTGGAAACGATTTCCACTGTTTTATTCTGAAAAAATGAATCAAATACCTGAAAAACATTTTGGTTTTGTTTAAAGAAGAAGTTTGATTTAACTCATTTTAAAATATATTGACTCAGTAAAAAATCCCATTTTCTGCTCAAATCAAAGTTGTTTGATTGTTGGGGCTTTCCTATTTTCAGAAATGCCAACAAAGCAAGGCAATTGACTATGCTTATGGTTCTCTTTGTGGTGATGTTTTCGTACCTGAACACTTGCAGTTTCAAAACCTGTGAGTGCCCTAGTGAATCAATACTTCTATTTGTGCATCAACACCATCTTGCCACATGCTTTTTCACATATAATGGCAAAGTAATAACATTTGTGTTCTAATAAAAATTAATGAGTTAATAAAGATGTCAGAAAGAAGCAAGATATGAAATGTGTCATTCATTCATTCATTCATTCATTCATTTCCCCTGAATTCTGTTATTAAATGAGCTGATCTCAAGCCAGAAGTTCCCCTTCTGGACAGTGAAAGAGAGGAGCATCTGCAGAGGTTGACTTCATCCCATATGCCTTAAAAATAGGGGATGGTATGGGTTGCTCCTGGAGTTGTGGGGTGGTTCATCATTACATTAGGATACAAAAAGAATTTGTAGAGATGTTTGGATTAAATGTCTCCTTTTTAAATATTATTGAAACTAATAATTTTAGGAGAATAAAGAGTGAGAAGGTATTTGTGAGGACCAGTAGAGGCAACTAATATAGGTGAGAATATTTCGAGCACTTAAAAAAATACTAACAATGTGTTTGATGAGCAAACAGGGAACTTCTTTTTCACCTAAAAATTTGCCCCAATTCTAATCAAAAACTTAATTTGGAATATTCCATTTTGGCAAAATAAGTAAAAAGTAAATAATTGAAGAACAATTTAATTTTACATTCTTCAACAAAACGTGACACAATCCGTCATGTACTTACTGCAGCTGGAGCTTGCTGTGCTGCGGTGTCAGCCTGCTCTCTGAGGCGCCTCATCTCGGAGGAATAGGCTGCAATCTCCTCCTCCAGGCGCAAGTGACGATGCAACAGTGCTTCAGCACTTGATTCATCTTTCCCATAGTCCTTGCTGGTGAGAAGGGGCTGCTTTTCTCTCAACCATGAATTTGCTTCGTCGATGTCAGCAAAGTACTGAAGGAACACAGGAAAAAACCCACTGGGATTCATCCTGAAAGTATCATATCCTGCTTTTTCCTCTTTGTAAAATTATGAATAAGGAGAAATGCCATTAGGTCTGTAGCTGTAAGGTTACTTCCAGGTCTTGTGAAAGCTGTGAATAAGGTAGCTCTAAACCTGTGATGTATTTCACGCTCACAACACAGATAATTCACAGAATCACAGTGAGTAAAGAGATTCAAGGATTGCCTATATAGCTCTTTAAAAACTCCTAACTAGCTAAAACTTCCTGGTGCATAACAGCAGCAGTGAAAGGAACACGCAATGTAGGATGTTGGTAGGCAGGCACTGTGTAACTCCAACAGGTATTTTCTAAACATTTAAGGAACAACAATTAACTTGGCCTACAACAGACATTTACTTTTTTTTATAATTTGCAGTCTGCCTGCCTACGGTCATAGAAAACCGTAGAAAAAAGGTTTTGAGACATAGAATAAAGGTACAACAGAAAAAAAAGAAAATCCGTGTTAATGAGAGATAAAAAAAGAACTAAACCACCATAATGGTGTTAAACTTAATAGAGAGAAGAAAGAATTTAGACTTTCTCAAGAACAAAGCTGTTCAGTTTTGTTCAAGCATTTCATGGGAACAACGGACTGAGCAAAAAATTTAAGAAGGGGAAAATAAGAATACCTAAGATAATGTGATATGCTTTAAGAATGCTGCTTTTATACAAATTCCTTATTTGCAGATGTGTGAATGTTTGTGGGAATAAAGTCATTGGTCAGAATGGAAGTGTCAAACACTTTGCAGGATTTGTGAGGTCCATGGTCAATCTAAGTCTTACAACATGTTTCATTTGTTGTTCACCTTTTGAATTTTTTTCATTTTAGAAATATGTCACACAGCTACCTGATCCCACCTTCTTAGAAGACTGCATTAGCACTATCATGTGAGCTATTTGCATTAGCATTTTTACCTTCAGAGCAACTCCCAATTGCACAAATCTCCTGCCTGGCTGGCTTGCAGGGGGATTGAGACTTTGCTGCCAGAGATCTTTCTGAAGACCAACAGCTGACGCCTTTCCTGCCACTGTCGCCCTCCATGTGGGGACCTGGGGCAGAACTGAGCCACATCCATATCCCACATATCACACACCCCAGCAGAACCCTCTTACCTGTTTGATGAGAGCTGCTGCCTGCAGGCGCCTCTTGCGATCAGCCACCTCATCCTGGAGCTGCTGCCACAGCTTCTGGAGGTTGTCTGTCTGCCTCAGGATGTCATCCTGGCACTCAGGGTTTTTCTGGCTGAGCTCCCAGCCTCTCCTCATCACATCTGCACATATGGCCCTGTGGGAATTGCACTCGGCTTCAAGAGCCTAGCACAAGGACAGGATCCATGTCAGAACAGCTCATTGCACACCAGTCAAGAGAAAAGAGGGTATCCTACACTCTGCTACTGTCATGCATGCATTTCCAAGACCCCCATGTCTTATCTTTTCACCATCTCCTCTTTACCCTCATTTCTCTCGGCCAGGAAAAGAAGGTGAAAAAACCAGAAACTAGCAACCCTTTTTTTTTTTGCCCATCAAAATTAGCTGATATGGAGCCCAGTATCTTCATAAGAAGTCCCACTTTTAGTCCAGTATGAAGCACATTCCTTCTCTACCCTTTCCTTGCCCTCTCCCTACCCTAAACACTTTTCAAAAATTCCAAACTCTGGTCATGACACTTGAGATAAGGATTAGTTTGACAGCTTTCTTAGAAGTGCTGCACTGACTGAACTAAAGGACATTGATGTTCTAAAATCTTGCTTTAATACAAAGACAAGGCACCAGCAGCAAAGTAAGATACCTTGTTCTTCTGAATAGAGGCTGTGATCTGGCTGACATCTTTCCCTAATGTTGTCATTCTTGCCAGCTTCCATTTCTCAGAGATCCATGATTCTTCCTCTTTGCAGTCACGGAAGAATTCAAAAAGCTTCAAAGCCTCTTCTAGCTGAGATTTACTGAACCAAGGAAACAAACAGCGTGTGACAGTCAGAATTAAGATTCCACAGAAACAATGGTAGAATAATCAAAGAAAAATTTAAAAATCTAGAATCTGAATGCCTTTAGTTCCTCTTTGTCACATATTAATCTATTCACAGAATAAGACAAAAGAAACAAAATTATGCTTCCTTCTTTCTCCAGGAGATGAGGAGATAACTATTTTCTATTCAGACTTCTCACAAAGCAAGTTATAATAAATGCTAAGACTAAAGCTATTCTTCATCTATGAAAGTGAGTGATCCTTCCAGGCATTTGCAATCAAGACACTTGAGCTGCTTTTGTTATGTCTTTATAAATGGAGAAATGAAAAGATTTCAAATGCTGGGAAGCTGTGCCTTCTGACTAAAGAATTAGGACTGGGCATCCTAATCAACAAGAATAGAGCCACAAGCACAGCCCTACCGTGACTTGCTCTGAGCTGTGAGGTTCTGATATAGCTGATGAAGCATCTGAACTTTTGCATAAAGCAGTTCTGTTTTAACTGTGCTGTCCTTGCTGATTTCTGCTGTCCTCTGGGTGATGTGTGTCAGTCTGCCATCATACGAAGAGATCTGCGAGTCAACCAAGTTGTGATTCTGCAGCAAATCTACTACTTCCAGGAGCTGCTTCCCACAGTCCTGGGAATTCACTAGCACCTACAAAGAAAATGAGAAATAAAGAAGGGTGTTGTCAGAGAGTGCATCCAGGGTCTCAATAAAACCAAATAATTTGAAAAGTTCCTGTTGTCTCTCATAGCTTCCAAATGTGCAAGAGTGTCAGCTAGGTAAAGCTAAAAAGCTGCCTATTTAGAGAAATTATACTTTTCTTTCAATTCCACAAGCTAATGGCAACAATCCAGAGTTTCTATGTCCTGCAGTGCAAGTAACGGGCTCATGAAATAAGCAATAAATAAGATATTTCTTCTGATTAAGCCCTCAGAATTTGCAGTCACTTTGCTATAGACCCATCTGTAGGCAGATTGATTCACAGTCTGTATTCAAAGAATTCTGCAATATCCTATTTTATGCTGTGTTCTAACTGCAATTTTGTTTTATTTGAGGAGCTTACTTGTCCATCTAAATAACGAAAATAAGTACTTCATAGTATTTAATTGGTGGCTGATGAGAAGAACTTATCAGTCTGTCTTCTTTCTAATGGATAAATGGATACAATTATTAATCCTAGAGTACTATCTTTCCTTATCAATCTTTTCCCACATTCTCAGGCTATTGTTCCAACAACATTTCTACCATTAGATGTTCTCTGTCTAGTAACGCTAGGACAGAAATATTTATGACTTAGAGATAGCTCTTATCTTTAATTTGAAATTCAGAACTTAATATAGCAATGCTGACTCTTTCGGCTTGGGGACAAGGCAACCTGTAGTCATAAGAATTTTTCTGCCTTCAGGGCAAAGAATGTATATATACTTCCTTCCATTACAAAATCTGTATGAACCCAGTTATTTCTAATGCTAAAGAGAAGACTTTGAGCTCTGTCACTCTGGTGAGATTGTTGGAAATTCTTATTAAAATCAATCACAATGCATTTATTGTGAAACTTTCCTTTCTCACAAGATTATCTACCTGAAAGGCTGAGCTGATTCCCATCTGTATAATTACTGGACGTACTTCTAGAAGCTGATTCAGAAGAATTATTTGGAATGGAAACAGGAGGTGTATTGATCCCACTTTTGCTTTTGCACTTGTAAATATAGAAGACATTACTTCCCATCTTTATTCTACTATATAACTTGAATATATAGTGCATTCCATGTAATAGGATACCTGGCTTTGTGATTAAGGAAAACCCCTATAGCAAAACCTGTTTTTTCTTGTGTAATTACCTGCGATACTGAACTGAAATGCTCAGTTAGGCATCTAGGTACAAATTGTGAATTTTTTTCTATAGCTGATAGACTTATCTCCTGTTGGCACCAGCTGGTTCCTAGAACATGGGGAAACGCTGGCAGCACTGCAAGTTGAGTGCTGGTGGAGAGGGTTCAGTACCTGCAGCTCTTTCAGCTCCTCTGTAATGGCATCAATGTCCCTCAGGAGGCCCAGAATTTCCTGCATTGTTCCCAGGGATTGTTCTCGTCTCTGCAGCTGATCCAGGAGATCCTGCCATTGCTTTGAAATGCTCTTTTGCCTACAAAAGAAGTGAAAGAAATTACCAGTTTGGACCAAAGACTTTGGGCAGCACTGGAGGATTCTCAGTGCTTGAAGATTTAGAGGAGCTAAATGAACACACAGGAGTCTTGACACTAGTGTAAGAGGACAAGCCAAGACCACAAAACAGGTCAAAGCAATGTTGTTATAGGAATTTTGAGTAGCACATCAACTATTATTGATGTTTTGAAATTTAGACTTTTTTTTTGGATGTTCAGAAAACATGGTTTTGTTTGCTACAGTGCTTTTGCTTGATACAGAAAAAAGGCTTGGAAACAGAGAAGTGGTCTTTAAATGGCTGCTTAAAAGAAAATATTAATCTAAATCATGCCATAAGTCGCAATCTGATCTCATAGTTTGATTTACCCTTTTATAACTGTCTTTTTGCATTTTCACAGAGGGTTCTGATTTTAGAAAAGCACTAAAATACCACAAGAGAAGTTATCTGTATGGCATTCTTAGGAAATTACTAATCAGGTTATACAATAACCTGAGATAATCAGAGAATTTATATTTCATCAGTATTTTCTCCAGTCTGGAGTAAATCTGAGAATACTATGCTTTAACCAATCCATATCTCCCAACACTGAAGACTGAAATCAAAATGTGTTGGTTAGGGGGGGAAAAAAGGTACCTCTAAGCATTTTTTGATGTTAGATAGAATTTTTGATAGAAATTTTTAGGTAAGTTTTCATGTAAAACAAAAACATATTAAAATTATTTTTCACCCTAAATCAGTCTGAAGATTTGATCACTGAAGGAAAAAAATTAAAATTTTGAAGAAGACGAAATTTTGCCTTATCTGCTGAAACTGTAGAAGAAATTCCTGACAGTTCTACTCACGAGGACTGAGATAAGATTCACAGTTACAATTAATTTTCTTCCACCACACTGCAGAATTTCAACTAATTCTGACCTCTGGCACTACAGGATCTCACAACCATCACTCACTTGTGCAAGATCTGATCTTTGCCATGGTAGTTCTCCTGGCTGATGACGGTGGCCATTTCGTCCAAAGCTGTGAAGCGTTCCCTCCTGGGCAGTACATCTGCCACAATGGCTTCCAGCTTCTTACTGGCAGCCTCCATCCTGTCCACACTCTCTGGCCAGAAGTCCTGCTTCCCAATCACTTTCCTCATGTCTTCCAAGTAGGACTCACGCAGGGCTGCCTTCTTCAGGAACCTCTGGGCTAGCTGCTCCAGCCTTTCTAGCCTCAGCATCTCCTTCTGCAGTGCTTTTCCCCGGCTGTGCTCTGACTTCTCCAGGATGATCCAATGCTTTTCCACATCCTGCAGCATCTTCCCCTCTGGGGGCAAGTACGGCCGTTGGTTGTTGGCCCTCTGTTTGGTCCTGATGTTGAAGAGATGAGCTTCAATCACGCCCTTCTCTTGGTACTTGGGGGGTTTCTCCACAGTGCGGAAGGTTTTGAAGTTGGCCATGAGCAGCCACATTTCCTGAAGAGAGTTGGGGAAATGATGATCATCCAGTTCCATCACCTTCTGCTTGATCCATTTCAGGAGGTCAGAGACCATCTGCTCATACTGAAGCTTCAAGTCATCTATCTCCTTCAGGAAGAACACTATCTGTGATGGGAATATAAAGTTAAATAAAGTCACATAAGAATCAAAATGAAGCACGCTGGGTGAACAGAATGCAGCTTCTTCAGCAGTCATCACAGTTCTATACTGAAATGGTGATAGCTGTCACATCCAAGGCCAGGTGAAATCCTAGCCTTCCATAAACACAGAAAAATAAATAATATTTAATGTCTTATTTTGGTTTTTATTTAAGAAAACATTAATTTTGGAATAAAGAGCATGTATATGGAGGCTGTCAGCAATTCCTGTCTGGGATGACTAGAAAGCAAAATCCCAAACTGAAGGTTCACATTTTTTGTTTCACAATTGAAAAAAACCCAGATTTTTTTCCCAGTCTCATTCCTCAACTCCAAACAATTCTATCCTAATATGCAATTACACCCTCTTAGCTTCACCACTTAGGATCTCAGGAGACCATCTGACAAGATCCTGGTTCTCTCACACGCACAGAGCAGATTGTGATCAAACAGCCCCTTCTCAATCTCTTCTGCTGGAATAAGAACTTCTTCTCTTTATAAGAACTATTACAAAATGTTTCGTGGCCAAACAGAGCTTTGGTAAGGATGTTAACTCCGATTCAACGCTAACTTTTCAAGTCCAGGACATTTATCTGTTTCATTTGTGGCCTGATCTGCCTTTATTTCAAGTTCAGGTAAATACTGGAACAAATACCTAGAATGAAATCCATAATGAAATTAAGGGTGTTAGAATGAAATAATCCTTTCTTTCCATTTTTTTTCCCATCTTTGTCTTTTTACTTCATATTATTTTTTCTTCACCCTAACTTAGTAAAGTTAGAGTGATGAAAAAGTTTACTCCTGCAAATGTCAGGTTTAGTGCTGAACAATGTTGTCTGCCCTATCATTCTGCTGAGTTTGCCTGCCCCAGCCAGGCAGATTAGTGAGGGAGATGGCACTGAGAAAAGACCCAATCCTTCTAAGTGGTAATCTGCTATTGCCTACCAGAAAGTGCACTTGGCAATGACCAAGTGCTGCAGTCTTGTAAGAGGAGTAAAATAGCACCAACCTTTAGTGCAGGAAAAGCAGCCCATGACATCAGGGCTCCCTTCTGTATTTTCTGCCATCGTACCCAGCTCTTGCTGAAAGATCCTAGCAAATGCATGGTCACCTCAGATGGGAGAGGGAAAGATTTGCCTCCCCGAGCTGTTGCTCTCTGCCAACCTGGCCACACACTTAGTCTGAACTCAAAGGCTTCCTTGACACAGTCAGGCTGCTCTCCCAATCCTATTAGTAAACTCAGAGCTGCCTATTTGAGGGGACTAAGGACATGAAGAGATTAACATCTGTTTCCTTCTCCTTCTGAATGTTTGTGTGTGAGAGAAATGCAGGAAGACAAGAATGCAATATTAGAGACAGGCTAAAATTAGGGAAGGAGTTGAAGGGAGAAAAAGAAGCAGGTGAGTAGAGAGAGAGAAAAGAAAGAATAAATATAACTACGAAAAAGTGGAAAAAACAGTGGAGCAAAATGAGGATTGGAAAAGGACATAGTACGAAAGCTGTTTCTTCATACAATAAAAAAGTTAGGACCTACTTGCTCCTTATAGTTCCTCTAATACATGCCTGGTGACTCAATGACTATTTCACATTTGTCAAAAGATAAATAATGTCTCCTGGACAAAATCCAGTGACCTGTGTGTAGAGCTGTGAAATCCTTCTGCCCACTCTTCTCATTGATGCCCAAACTTTGACTGAATTCCAAGTCCTGCTCTAATGTAATGCATCTTTTGAGAGAGCATGCTGGTCTAACACATAGAATCCTAGAGCATCTTGAGTTGGAAGGAGCCCATAAGGACCATTGAGTTCAGCTCCCTGCTCCTTTCAGGAGTACCTAACATTGATTCTCCTGACAAAGAGCAACCTCCAGGCACTCCTGTCTAACACTCCTGTCTAACAACACTAACACTATGGGGAGCCATGTTAAAGGATCATCTAATTATTTCCCCAGACCACATTTTCAGCTGACCAAACCCTGCTTTGCAAAACCTTTTCACCTTGTCACCATCAGGGAAGCCTCAGTCTGGATTTTGTGCCTCCCATTAAGCAGTTTATTCCCCCACTCAACTGCACAGGCACATCTCTGAGTCCAGATGTTCATGTAGGACCCATCCTGGATAGGTAGATTTTCTGCAGGCTATTTCTTCTGCATTTTTATGAAAACAAGAATAGATTTCTCTGGAGGTAAAAGAGAAATTCTCTAAAGAGAAGTGATCTTCAGTGGAATGACTACAACATTTCTGAAGTTTTCCATTAGTGGGACACAAGCAGTTTTTAACATAGCTCATGATTTTATGTGAGCTGAAGTGAGTGTGGAAACAGAAAAATAATTTAGCTTAGCTAAATTTAATTTTTTTTTTAATTTAGCCAATTTAACTATCATTTTCTCAGTGTTCTTTGTTGTTGGTGGTGGTGGTGGTAATACTGAGTTGTTTTGGTTTTGTTTTTTTTTTCTTTTCCATTTTCTACCTAAGGAGTTAGAAAGAAAGGATGAGGATTTTCACAGGAAATTAAAATCCAAAGTAGTTCCATGGAATAAGGGAATATCTTTCCTATTAAATGAGAAAATTGTTGACTAGGTCTGTTTTTGCCTAGTCAATGATTTTCTCCCAGTGTTTTTGAGACCTGTATGCCTCAAGCTGCCTTGGAGCCATATCAGTTCTAAGACAGAAGCTGTGATGTCAAAAAGGGATTGATTTTCAGTGAGAGAATTGCAACCCTCTTGGAGATCAGAGAGTGTACAGGCTCCAGGCAGAAGCCTCAAGGTACAAGGTATTTCAAATGGCTGTGCCTTTTGACTCAGTTCAAATGATCCTGAAGTGGAGCTTGCACAAAACCCCTACCACTTCCAAATTAAATTTAACTTTACATTTTTAACTTCTAACTTCCAAATATAGTAACATACTTACTTTGTTAAGTCTCTTTTGTATTGTCTGGCCTTGTTTCAGTCTGGAGAAGTAGTGGTAATAGAGTGACACATAAGTCATGATGGATCTCTCATCTGGATAGGGCACTGCCACATCCTCAGCATCAAGCAGTTTGCTGATTCCAAACTCTTTCTCAGCAACATCAAAGGCATTGTTCAGGTTTTTAATGGGCTGGTCCTGCCGCAGTGAGCTATAGTGGATAAGATCAGGCCTGGGCAAGGAGAAAAACAGGGCATGGAGTTGAAGAAAGATTTGTGTTTGTCGTAAGATCTTTCAGATTATAAGCCATAAACTGTTTATGAGACTAAGGAAGGTGACATTAACGCTGAAATTACTTTGACCCTGAACTTCATTCAAGAGCATTGCCCCTTGCCTACATAGCAGGAAGAAAATTGTCCTTTATGAAACTGAATTACTACTCACAGCAAATCTCTGCCCTTCTCTTATTTTTCCTCTTCACTAATGGGTGAAAGCCAAAGCCCCCTAGAAAGAGACTTGTGAAAAGGGAGGTGACTCCCAGCTGGGAAAGTTATAAAATTCCGCTATATTACCCTGTATAAGATGTAGCACAACTGTTGAGGACAAAGAAATGTTCAAGGTTACCATAGGTGGTTTCCCTCTCCTGCTTTGGGCTGTTTTCTTCACACTTTTTCAAAGGGACAGAGAAGGGAGAAAGAAAGAGACTGTGAACATGTATATCTTCTGGTTCAATTGTAGCACAGTAAGCAACTTCTCAAAGTTAATAAAATAAAACCAGTGCCTAAAAGAATAATTTTAGAAAAAGAGCAATGGGAACACAACTGAGGAGCTAAGACCAAATGGGCAGCATTGTTCAAATGTGTGATTTTCCCCTGGAAATTTACTGTTATACCCAGCTAAAGGAGCTACCAAGCAGGAGCTTTTGGTCCTTCCTTCCAAGAAGGGGAGAGAGAATAACCATTTAAGAAAGAAGAGCTTTCAGTGAGAAAGGGCAGAGAGAATCTGACAGTTTCTTGACAGAAACTTGTAATTCAGACCTTGGAACAGTTCCTGTCAGAGCAAGAAATAGCAATGAGCAACTCTGTCTGAACTGCTCCATCAGATCTTACCTGTGAGCATGTATGAGTGCATTGAAGGCCAGCCCATCACTCCAACTTTTGGAGAAGTCCTTCACACTCACATTGGAATAGCTGGCAGTTTTATGCTGACACCAGAGCAGTAAGGCTTCATTGGCAAACAGAACATCAGCTCTGCCTCCAAATTCTTCCTGTGAAGAGAGCAGGTAAAAGAAAAATCAGTGTCAACAATATATGGAAGTAGCATCACTAAATTTATGCTTATGTTCCCAAAGATCCCTTTGTATTACTTTTGTTCAATTCACAGATCCCCTCAAAGTCATGACTTGCAGACTGTATCAGTCATAAAGGTAGAAAGACTTAACATTTTAATAGAAGTTTTCTATTAAAAAAAAAATTGAATGAACTCAGAAATTATAAGGTAAAATGTGGGTGTAAAATTTTTTTTAATGTTCCTCTTCTGTATGGTTTGTGGAAATCAGGCAAAAAGGAAAGCTCCATTTATTTGCTTCTTTAACTGTGAAATATAACTCAGAAACAAAATATGTGTATTCAGGTCTAATGTTAGAAAATGTTGACTTTGATTTCATAATATCTACATAGAATCTTATTTTTCATGTTCTTAGGATACATGCTAAACAGTTTTATAAAGCATATGCTTCAGACAAAGAGCAAAGAAGCATCATGGGACTCAAATCTAGAGACAACTGTTGACAGAGAAATTCAACATGAAGTCAAAGGGCCATTAAAAATTTGTAGAAGGGAGTGAAGGACATGAATGTTCTTTCTATCTCCAAGTTACTGTTTTGTCTCTTTGAGATAAAAGAGTGGATTCAGTTGCACAGGCAAAAAGAAAAAGATACAGTTTTACCTTATCAAGTTTGATAGATGAAATCTGAAATCGAAGTATGATGATCCAGATAAGGCCCAGGATTAAGGTTTTGTCACCATCTACAATATTCTCAGGACCAATCACTTTTACTTGTACCTGCTAATAAACCAGGTATTTATTAGCTGTGCAGCTCTCAGTGTAACAAACTCTTACTGGAGAGGGTGTTCAGGCTGTTTGCTTAAGCAGAGAGGTTTAATGTTTACATCTTTTCATTGGTCCGTAGACCTGCTAGCTCCTATATCTGCTTATTATGAGTTTCAGCAAAAGCCTAGCAAAGGGATACAGGCTTAAAAGATTTAGAGTTCCTATATATATAATTTTGAAAACTGGTGGTTAGGGAGAGGAAAGAAGCACATTTCAGTGCTCCTTTCCTATAAAAGAGAGAAACACTAGCTGTTTGTAAAACATGTTACTCAAATAACAAAGAAATATTGATTATTTTTCTTTTAGGAAAACCACTGTCTTATCTTCAGAGCATTTATTACTGTGTACTAGAGGGGGAAACTAATGAACATGACACTATAAGTAATTAGTTACATACAGGAACTGTTGCGATCTCTAATATCAGTATTAATTTACCTTGGATTTTAGAAATGTGATGGCTTTGCTGTTGTTCTCTAGAAAATGCACTCTCATCTTTCCCCGGCTTGGTTTGGGCAAAGCTTCTCCAGAGAGCAGCTCCAGGAGTTTCATGAGAGAGATGCCATCCTTCAAGTCTGTGTAAATATCTTCTATCTCAATGTTCGCCTGTAAAGCCAGACAATACAGACTCCAGCTTAATACTTGGCACAGAGAACCCTCTGCTTCTAAAACTAAATAAACAACACCTTCTTGATGTTTCACTGAGTCTTCTCTATGACAATGCATATACACAAATAGCTGTGAGTCTTAATTCAGAAGAAATGGATTTGCAGGAGGACTGACAATATTTATGATAACAGTCTGAAGTTAGAAAAGCCCAACAACCAAACCAAAACACAAATCCACAATGGAGTAAAAAAATAAATAAACAGAAGATTCTGAAAAATAAAAAGAATTAAGCATTTTCAAAATCAAATCTTTTGGAATTGGAATTTGGAATCCAACTTTTTAAATTTAATTTTAAATAAATCTTTTCTTTTGTCAGAATAATTTTATTCTGAGCAATGCATTTCAGTAAAAATGGAGCTGATAGTCCCATTCAATGACTCATCTTTTACTCCATAGTCTCAACAGAGTTTGTCACGTCCTGCTTAGACCTGCACTACCACCCAAAGCCTCCATATTTTTAGCCAGTCTCATACTAAGTGAAAGTTTAAGCTCATTTACAAAAATGTGTGGTTTATTGCTGCCAGCAATGAGGTCACCCAGTGCTTAGGTGACACAGTGTGTACTCTGACCTAACAAGAACTTGCCTTGGGTGTTTCCTTTTGGCCTTAGGCCACTTGCCATCTAGAAATTACATTAAAACCATACCACACACCAAAAAATAATTTACTGTCATTCTGAAATGACAGTAAATACTTCTTTTGTTTCAGGAAAGAAAGAGGGAAGAGCAGGAGGAAGAGAAGGAAGAGAAGGAAGAGAAGGAAGAGAAGGAAGAGAAGGAAGAGAAGGAAGAGAAGGAAGAGAAGGAAGAGAAGGAAGAGAAGGAAGAGAAGGAAGAGAAGGAAGAGAAGGAAGAGAAGGAAGAGAAGGAAGAGAAGGAAGAGTTCAGCTAGTATCTTTTTTAATTCAGGGAATATTTACGTGCTGGGGGGAAAAGGACAGACAACAGGCATGCACTTTCTAATTCCTGACCAATTATTAATTTGTTTAAGAGATCTTTTCTCCAGACAAAGAAAACAATACACTGAAAGTGTAAAAGCAACTCAGAGAGTCTTTAAGTCTGTATGGTGTCTGAAACAAGGATTTACAACTTTCTCTCCTGATTATTTCCATAAGAAACATGCATGTTTAGTGGCCAACTTAATTTCTATTTGCATATTAAATAAACGTAAAATTCTGTCTGTGAGGTACTACAATAAAAAAAGGTTAAGGGTGTTATATTCTGTGACACTTCTATAAATGAAAATAGTTCAGTTTGAATTTGTAAAAAGACAGACTTCCCATATCTGCTTTGTGTCTCACCCAGCAGTTATTTTAATAGCTTTGTTGCCTCATTCTTCTCATAAAGATACCAGTCACAGATAGCTTAACAAATCCAATCCAATAGCATCCTTACTGCTAGACTTGAAGCAGTCAACAGTCTAATTGAGAACACTGCAGTGTCCTGTAGCATGATCTAATCACCTTGCAGAGTGCATTGGGAAGCTGGGACTACCCTGCCAGGAAGCCCTAGATAAGCTGTCCAGCTCTGTGCTGTCTCTACCCTATATGGTTTGCAAAGCTCTCACAGGCTTTGCTCCCCAGGCTTTTGTGATACATGAACAAGTACAGTGCAGGAATTTAAGGCTGACATTTTAATCTTTGAACTTGAAGGCATTTTTAAAATGAGGGAGTATTTGTATATAGCTAAACAGAACTAATTGTTCACCCCATAAAAACCGAACTTTCTGCAGGTGGCAAAATGAGAATATGTTTTGCATTTGTTCTCTGCTGCTGAGAAAAATAAATTTTAAAGTTTGTTGTGCTCTGCAGCTGCCTTTGTACCAATTACAAACTTAAAACATTACACTGAAGAAACACAAGCAGTACTGAAAAACCACATCACGGTGATGGGCTACAATGGACCCAACAGCCTGGTCCTGCTTGCTGTCCCCAAGGCCCATGTTCATTACTATCAACTACAGACTCTAGAAAATGGAATTGGTTTTGGGTGATGTCATTCCCTTCTGTGCCACAGCTACATCATTTGTGCCTGAAATTTTATCTGTGGTAAGTCTGGAGGCTGGAATATGTTGGAAATACTTTACACACATAAATCGACTGTGCACAAGCTCTAAAGTTTTTTTGAAGTCTGAGAGCTGCTGAAAACAAACTGGGCTGTACTTGCATGGCAGGATGTCTGAAATTGCTAAAATTAAGGTTACTTTTCAAGAGCTTTTGAGCAGCGACTCAAACTGAACTGATCAGCCAAAGCACAAAGTCTGAAATTTTGGCTGGGTAATTAAGAATTGAAACCGGGGGAAACCCTGACTTCTGTAGATAATTTAGCTACAGAAAAAAGAAAATAAGAATTTTCCTTTGAGAAGATCCCCAATGTACAGTGGACATCACAACATGATGGGGTTATACAGTCTACAAAAGTTAGCCTTGATTTCAGAAGAAAGCTGGTAGCATGGACAAAGGAGACAAATGTGAGGTAAAAGACAAAAGCTGGAGCACTCTGGTTAGTCAAAACCTTCCTTGCTTGCATGTGACAACATTCAGAAAAAAATATGTTAAAAATAACATTAAAAATGATACAGTGGGTGAAATAAAATAAAATACAGAAAAAAATCCCCAAATTGAAGGAGCTACCTACATTACTCCTGAAAAAGATGTTGTTCATCCAGTTGGTGAAGGTTTTCTTTTGCATAGACATACGCTGCTCCTGCAGCTTTTTGATATGATCTTTTTCATATTCAGTGTCCATGGTCACCTAGGAAGTCAGAAACCTCAGTAGGCTGCTGAGTGCTGAAGAGATCTGCCAGGCCACCTACAAAAACAGTGACATGCCCAGTGCGTACAGGAAACCCAGCACCAACAGGTAGTGCATATAGGAAACCCAGCACCAACAGGTACTAGATTCAATACCACACCCAGTGTAATGCCTTAATTTCCTTTTGCTTGTACTTTGCACTTTAATTTCACTAACTTTGTTTTTAACTTACTTGAGCTCACCCTTTTAACATACCTCTCCAGTTTCAGGATGACAATATGACTATGTATCTATGCAGCTTCACTTTCTTGCTCTTGGGTTCCACACAATCTCTTTGATCCCATGAGGACCACCACTACCTGAGAGCTATCAATAACTTCCTTGTGTGTGCTTTCAGCACACCACACAGAACTGATCTTAGACACTGCCAGAAAGAAGAATCCACAAATCACTTCCAAAAAAAAAAAAAAAAAAGTTCTCTGAGGATTGGTTGAGATGCTGTTAGCTTTCAGACCACAGTATTTCCAATAGACATCAAAGAGCTGCTAGAGAGGAAATGGATCCAATTTGTTTCTTTCCTCTCATGGGTTCAGTTTTTGCACATCTGTCACTGTAAGGATGCTGACACAGATCCATAATCGCAAGAACAATGTCCTAGCCTGGGTCTCAGGAAGCATTATTCCTCCTCTCTACTCTTGTCTTCCTCATCCATACTAGAGAAAAGTCAGGCTTGTAATTCCACACAGCACCCAAGCTGAATATTCAGAAAGACTAGAATAGAAAAGTCTTTCCTTTAGAGTCTGTGACACAATAAACTGGATTTCAGCTCAGCTGAATAGCTCTTATGAAGACACTTGGCTTACACTGTAAATTTGTAAAAGCCGTGACCTTGCTGTTATGGAGGCAACAAAATCACTTAAAAAAAAAGAAAAAAGAAAAATCAGTGTAAGATTGATGACTACAGACACCTTTAGTAACCAAACATAATCTGCTTGAATTACTGCCATAATTATAAATATTACCTGAATATCAGCCTGGCTGGGAAACCAAGAAACCTGTTTTAGTGATGGGAGAGGAGAGAGGTGTCTACTGCTGTCAACCCACTGCAAAGAGAGGAGAGAATGAAAAATTAAAACCTCTGACAAATTGTGGCAGGGTGGAGCGGTGTGACCTCCCCAAAATTCCAGGTTTGTTTTGCAAAGATGAAATTTTGAACAGTTATGGGCTTTGTACCCATTTAATTCATAAAACAAAATACTGGGAAAGAAAACTTCATCTGTCCTAGCATGAGAAGACAGCAATAGAGAACTAGCAACAGTAGCCACTTTCTCTGCTGGGGAGGTGATATGAAATCACTCCCATGTAATAACCTGTATAGGTAACCCATATCATAATGCCATTTCTGAATTTGTCAAATGCCTCTCAGGTTTTTTTTTTGAGAATTGTTGAGAATTTTTATCCAAGCACTGCAGTCACCCTGAATAATGATGGTTTAATTTCCTTCACAAAGGAAGCTTACTTGTTGAGCTACTGCCTCACGTAACTGCTCACCTGTTTCATCAAGTTAGAAATGCTCCCTGTGTTTGTAGATGATTACCTAAAGACAGATCTGTAATAGATCAGCTGCATTTGCAGGATGCAAAAACAGGGCTAAGAGCCAAAACTAGTTCTAATGGTACATTACAAGAAAAGAAAATATCAAAGAACATGAAAAAAACGGACTTACTCAGGTTTGGAGGAAGTCCTTCCTGACATTCAGCTGCTGGTTTTTCTGAAGAATGACTTCCACTAGATCCACTCCTACATTCACCTCACTGCTTTAATGCAAAGCGACCTTTGATTTCAGGAACAGAGACCAAGGATTTATGATCTACCTATGAACCTTTCATCTGATCTGGAAGAAATGAACCCATCAGAACACAATGAGTAAAGGTCGCCACAGGCCTTGTTCAATTCTTAAGCTCAAAAATACGAATGCCACCAAAATTGCTGTAAACCAGTTGAAAAGTCACGCATATCTCTGATTCTTGGGTAAAGAGCACCTTGCACAATTGCACTGAAGGTTCTGCTTCTCTAAAGGAATCCTTACCTGGAAAATTGAACCTGACAAGGGAGTCTGAAAATGAAAGCACAGCAGAGAGTACAAAGATCAGAGCAATAGCCAGGTGGTTAAGCCGGGATACAGTAAATGGGAAGGTGAGACTGTGAAGTGTTAGGGATTTGCTCAGCACTGCTTTGAGGAAGCTTCTGTGCAGATACCTGTTGCTGGCAGGGCAAACTGGAGTCAAGCTGGCAGTGCCAGCTGATTCCAAAGTTTACTGTTCATGGGCTCCTTGCTAATAACAAAGGGGAAAATAATTCTGGTGACTTATATAGATAGCAGTGAGTCCTTTCTGGACTTTGCAGGGTCACACAAGCACGGGACACATTTGCCTGGTGTCGTTTCCAGGAATCAGAGAGTTGCTGCTGGGAATCAATACTAGAAAATGAACAGGCATCTGAAATCCAAGGCTGTAAGTAAAGATGTCAAGCTCACAGGTGAGATAAGGCAATAGGAGTCTTTTCCCTTGTGGCAAGTGCAGTTTATCTGGCATCCAAAAGGGACAGGAGGAAACACACAAGAGGAAATTAAGAACCCCACCAAAGTCAGGACAGATAAAACTTGATCAGTAGAATCTGTGTCTTCCTATGCCCCCTAGAGAAATATTATACATAATGTCACATAAGACAGCCAAAAAAAAAAAAGAATATTTATATTTCTCAAAATATTCTGTTCAATTCTTGGACTCATGTCCTGGACTAGCCAACTAATGCAATGCAACATATTGTATCACAATATATATAATGGATTGCAATAAAGTGCAACATAGTTGTAATACAATGCAATCCTTCAAAATAACATTAAATGCAAATAGGATGGCAGGAGAATGGAGATACTTATGTGGCAACAGTTTCTTCTGTAAACTCATTGCCTGCTTTTAATTCTACACTTTTCTGTCTTGTTTTTATCAGATGTAGTCAGGTAAGAAGGGACCACAGTGGGTCATTGGTCCAAGCTCCCTGCTCAAGCAGTGTCATCCCAGAGCACAGGATTGCATCCAGATAGTTCTTGAGTATCACCAGCAAGGGAGACTCCACAACCTCTCTGCACAGTAAAGCAACTTGTGCTCACATTCAGGTGGAACTTACTATGCATTAGTTTCTGCCCATTGCCTTGTACCCTGTTGCTTGTCAGCACTGAGCAGAGCTTGGCTCCATCCTCTGACCCTCCCTGCAGATACTTATGCACATTAATGAGATCACCTTTTTTCAAAGCTGAACAGGCCCAACTCCCTCTGCCTTTGCTCATGAGAGAGATCCTCCACAACCCACATTTCTTAAGTTTCCCTATGAGGATTTCATGAGAGACAGCATCAAAAACCTTGCTGAAGTCAAGGTAGACAATACCCACTATTAGCTTCTAGTTATACCTGCATTCTTATAAAGGTAGGATTGTAAGCTGTTGGCTTAAATCTGGCACAGGTTGGCTAGGTTGAGAAAATGTCCTTGCTCCTTTCAAATAGAAGGCAGAGGACCAGTGGGTGAATTGGTCCTGGATGCAGGTATTTCTCCCTGTTGCAAGTTAATTATTATCTATATGGTTAAATGGGCCTTTGCTTTTTATGATGATACAAGGCAATCAAGATATGGTGTAAAATTTCACTGACTCCTGAGTATCTTTCTAAAGTTCAAAGTTAAATGGTGGACACTTATGTGACAGTGATAAATAAAGCCATTTCCTCAGTTATTTTTATCCTAACAAAGTAAGAGGAAGGGCACAACAATATTTGTGTGGAGTTTCCTGGAGGGATCAGGAAAAAATCACCCCTCTAGGCTAATTATGGGCCCTTCCTTGCTGCCTTTGTAGAGAAGGGAAGCTTTGCAACCAACCTCAGGAAGGAGAAGTGCCTGAAGAGTACCCTTCCCTTGCCTTGTTTTCAGCCTGAAGTGGTTTTCCATGATGGCAGATGTGTTTCTTTGTTTCTTGACAGGAAGGATCCCGATGTGGGATTCCACTCTGCAAAATAGCCGTCAGTAAGATGTGCTAAGATTGCTTAGCACCCTTTCCTATCTGCCCACAACGTTGTTCTGCCTGAGAGGAAAATGGAGACTATGGAGATCAGACAGATCCCATGAACAAGCAGCCTGTCTTGCAGCCCCAAAACTCCATAGTCCTCAGCTGCTCCTTCACTGCCAGCAGCACCATGTGAATCAGAGGGACATGACACTGATTTCTATCTATTGGAATTATTTTTTTAAAATATCATCACTGTCCTACTCTCATAATACGTGTGTGAATTTCCAGCTCCTCTCTAAGATGGGAAGAAATTGATTCCCCTGCCATAAAGAGCATAAAAGGGCCACAGAGTTGCAGATGCTGAGTTTTCTGTTCCCACTGCCACCCTGATCTCAGTGAGAGCTGATCACCACGAGCTTTCCCAGGGCATTCCTGGCTCTGCTCTCCAGGCAGCAGCAGTGGCGTCCCCTCATCATTGCCCTTGCCCACGGGGATGAAGGAGTCTGCCAAAGAGGAGTACATGTACACAGCTGGGTGCAGACATCTTCCTTTGCCAAAGCATCACCACTGAGACCATTTGGAGCTAACAGTCCTGGAATTTAATGAGCCCTTCATTGTACCAAGTTACAGCTGTGCTCTGCACTGCCCCTGAGCAAAGCCAGCTCCCATGTCACAGCCATGTGACCACACTCACACCTGCCCTTTCAGGGGGTGAATCTATTCACATGGCTCAGGTGAAAGATTTGGCACAGCCCAGCACCCTCCATTACGCAAGCTTTGCATGCACACCTTTCTGAAGGTACATGAAAATCCTGTCTGATCCCTGCTAAGGAGCAGGTTCCCCAAAACTCAAAGAAAATAAGCATGCCAAGTGTAAACATGTGCATGACGGCTCAGCCCTTTATCCCCCACAATGTCTCCAGCCATGTTACTTCCACATGTAAGAGTCTCAAAACAATGAACATCTGGACATTGACTCTGTAGGGAATAAAGGCAGCCCCCTCCTGGGGCTACAGGCTTGTAGCCCACAATGTGCCAAGCAGGCACAGCAATTAGCCTGCTGCCTGAGGCCAGCAGTCTGGGTCCCACAGGTAGCCCTTCCTTCTGCCACCCTCCCCAGCTCCAGCAAACAGCTGATGTTCAGTCTCATCAAAGTAGTGTGGACACAGGTGAGCCGAACCATGATCCCAGAATGTTTCCTAACCACATCTAATCACGTTCCTAACCACACATTACACCTAATCTTAGACCCCATTGCAGCACAGAGGAACTACAACTTGGACATTGAGAACACCGGAGAGGAGCAGACAGTAGCTTATTGCAAGAAGCTGTTCACTCATTTGGGAATGGAATACTAGAGCTGAGGAGAAGCTGGGGGGAGTTAGTCAAAAGCAGCTGAGGAGAGGCATGGAACCTCCAGCTCAGTCTGCACAGATTCCCTGCTTTCACAGGCCTCTCAGCTGAACTTTGTCCCAAAATAGCCACACACTTCTCTCAGCTTCTTTCCCCGGAGGACTCCAGTGCACCACCCCCCAGCAACCCCCTTTCCCTGCCCCCTACATACCTGCAGTGCCAGCACCGCTGTCACCAGCCACCCCAAGGTGCCACCCAGCTGCAGGCAGGGGGGTCCACGGTGGATGGAGCCCCAGCTTCTCTCAAAGCCGAGCTCTGCCTCGGAGAATCTAACCTAGCATCCCGGGATGCTGGGTTGTTATAAACTTCAGCCTCCTCATGCTCTAGTCTAAACTAGAAGTTGCTTTTCTCTTTGAATAGTTGGCTAGCAGCTACATGACATCAACAGGGAGCAGAACTCAAGCAGAACAGTCGAATTACATCATCCAAAGGAACTGGAGCCCCTCACTGCATTTGAAGAAGAGGACAGCTTAAAGCAAAATCAGATGGATTTATTTTTCCTGGCATGAAGAAATTCAGTCATCTTTTTGAAACAGAAAATATATGTTTGCTTGTTTAGTCATGAGTTAAAGAAATTTTCTCCTTGGAGCTGTTTATATTATCTTGAAATCTCCCTTCTGTTTCTGAACCTCAAATAGTTAACATAAGAGCTTCAAAGACTTTGTGCCATGAACACATGGGACAAAGGACTTTCAGTCTCTTTCCATTTCATACAAACATAGATAAAAGGTTTCAAGTGACAAAATATCCTTTATATTTTGAACATCAAACTGAAAATGGGCCTTAGAAACTGCTTTGTTGGCAATGCCAGATATAACTAGTGTATTTTTATAATTTTATTCAGATATTTCCATTTTTTTTCCATTGCTACAAAGGAAGATGATTGCATGAGGGTGAAACTTCTTCTTCACAGCTGTATTTTAGGGGTTTGTTTGTTAGACTGATAGAGCATTCAGCTCTATTCATTGATAAAACAGAACTGTGGGATTCATATATGGAAGTGGCTCCCAGCATCCTTAGTGCCAGAGCACTGAACCACCCCACAGGGACAGTGCCCACACCATGGTGTGTGCCCAGGTTTTGGTCTCCCTCTGCCCTGACCAGCAGATTACTGACTGCAAACCAGCCCAGCCATCCCAGCATCCTTGAGAAGGTGTCCAGGCATGTGGAATAATTGAAGGTCATTGGTGAAACCATTGTATAAATGTTTAACAAAAATGTATGAACAGTTAACATCAAAGGTGCAAATTTTAGCAGATGAGAGCTAAGACAGTAGTACAAAATGAAGAAAGATAGCAATTACTCTCCATTTTAGGCAAGAATTTCCAAGCCCTGAGCTTACTGGGTACAAAAACATTGTTAAATTCTTACTTTCAGACTAGACACAAAATGAATGCATTTTGAGAAAATAACACAGAATTTTCTGAAAAGAAAATCACTAAGCATGAGTAGTATGTTTCAGCAGTTCCTTGTTTAAAACATTTAGAAAAGGTGAAGAGAGAAATCTTACAGTATATCTGAAATTACAGCATTTGGTCAGAGATACTTACCATTCATTAGCTACTTTCACTGCAATGAAATCTTCAGAGCTTCAGACTGAAGTGGAATATGGGTTGCTGAGTTAGCAAGGCTTTGGAAAGAACATGGACAAGCTCCATCTCAGAGAAAAGAATAGGTGGGAGAACACATTAGACCCAGCATTAATGAGTTTGCAGTATTCACTGGACTAGAAACTGAGTCCACAGTCTATCACCAGCTACAAATCTGTGCTAGCATGAAGTCCCCCAATAGGAAAAAGGAGAGGAATCTGCCTCAAAACAACAGTTTCCATCTGTATTTTTCCCTCAGGTTAAAAAAGCTGCATAGATACAGGACTTCTGAACATATTGGTGAAAAATAACCTCGTTTGCCTGACTGTGTTTTGATCACAGCAAGTGTCTGTTGGGTATGGATATTTATTTCCAGCTCATTGCCATGATCCCTGAGTGAAGGAGGGCACCTTCAGATGCATTTGTTCACCTGTCTGGGCAGGGCAAGGCAACCAACTTGTTCTCCTGTTTTTCTACCCAAGTCAGGCAGGCAAGCCCAAGGGCCAAGTTTTCAAAAGGTCTTCTGCAATCAGTTCTTGCAGCATGGCAAGATCAGAGAAACCCAGAGCAGTGTCTGCTCCAAAGGCCTTACAAATGTACCAGACATGGGAGCAAATAAGGTTTGGAGAAACTAAGTGGCACACCAGTACTCTTCTTTTTCAAGGTTACTACTGCCACCAGAGTTAAACAGGAAATGTTTCACAGTTTAAGAGTACCAAATATTAGAAGCAGTAATTACTGAAAAACTTATAAACTGACAGTGTGGACACTTGTCTACTTTTCCTGTTAATCCACAGTTTATATTTGGGTAGAGAAGAACTACTGAAGTGTGCTGTAAATTTTTCAAAGTCTGAAATATCTTACATGTGAAACATGTAAAACAACATTATACTTAAAAAAAACCAAACCAAAACAGCACTCCTCTCCCCAACCCCACTAAAACCTCACCTTCTTCAGATTTTTTACTTTTATATGGAGCAGTTCCAGCAAGTCACTGCAGTTCAAGAGCTTTGTAGCCTCCAGGAACCCACATGTTGGTTGTATGTGAAACAGCTGCCTTCATGTGACATGTGGCATCAGGAGCCAAACTGCCCAGTTTGCCAACACTGCTACCCATCAACTCCACAGCAGCTGAAATGTGACCACATTAGGAGTAATGGCTAAACTGTAGCATCCTGATTATATATAATCAGATATAGCTTTGAAAATGCCTCAAGCAAGATGTGTGCAAAGAGGAGAAAGAGAGGGGAAGGAGGAATTAATTTGAGCACAGCGTTACACGGAATGTTCTATGGATACCACTGGTTATTCTTAAGTAGTAGGTAGCACAGTGTGGATGATGTCTTTGGATTTTTTTGGGACAAACACATCAAAGTGCTTTTTGCTAAGCTGCAATTCAATCTACTTTTACTTTTCAAGGTTAGTACCCCCACTGAGGTTAAAAGTACCACCTCTCAGCTCAAATCTCAATTTCCATCCACACAGGAAGTTTTAGATTTATGTTCCATACTTGGACTTTAAAAAACTTCCACATTTAGACATTAGGAAACCCCAAAATTACATTCTGCCGTAACATGCTAATTACAGAGAAGTGCTGGAGGTTTGACAGTTTTTAAAAATTCTTTACAGATAGATTTAATTCTGGAGTCAAGCCTTGGCACAAGCAGTAATTTCAGCAAATTCAAGGGCACAGAAAAGAAATAGACAGAACCTATTATGGATACACAGAGGTGGGAAATAAAGCAGTTTGTCAAATAGCTACTCTGCCTATGAGTCTTAAGTAGCAGGATTGCAAAATTTGAGTCACTGAAAGATTATCTTCCAGAAAGAAGCATACAACCCAAAATCTCAGGTAGTTCAATATTAGTTTATTAAATCAGCAATTTTAATCACTGCTTTCTAAAAATGATTACAAAGCATATTAAAATATATTACAGTATATGCAAAGAATTTACTGTGTAATAAAAGTGCAACAATAATGAACTTACAACTTTGTTTGCCTAGTTGGACAAACTGAAGCGCACTGCACAGATCAAGCCTTTCCTCAAAAATCAGAGTGCCTTTGAAGTGAAAACAGTATTTAACAAAAATAATAGAAAAGGTGAGCATGTGAAATAGAAAACAAAGTCCACGTTCATTCTCTCAGTGCTAAGCTACACATATCCCTCAAGCCACACACTTCAAACTCTGCTTGACATCCAACAATTTAAAGAGCCACCAAAATGAGTGCACATTGTGAAGGGAAGGACGTGACAAAAAGAAAAAGAGGGTGCATTTCAAGTGCTGGCAACAAACAATGTTGAAAGCCAGGGACCAGACACCTGCTGCTCTGAGATCAGGTTCCACACAAATACACACCCTACCCACCTAACAACTGGGATTTCACCTTGACTTAAAAATCTTTGTGAACTCTCCAATTGCAAGTTGTCACAGCTTTAAGTCTCTTGGTGTCCTGTATAGTGGTTGTGAGCAGTAGCCCCACATTTTCTGTTCCAATCTACAACAAAACCTCAGAATTTCTGAAGGAACAGAACTAGGGTTGCAAATTAAAACTGTGTTGTGGAATACTTGGAGAAGAGGTAAAACCAGCAGTTTCTACTTTAGTTTAAGACAGTAGCCTACATCAGTGGGCAGAGATTTCACAGGATAAATTACAGAGAGCTTTGAATGATCCTGCAGAAAATGTTATTGAAATCCTAGGCATAAAATGCCCAACAAATCCAACATCTTTACTTGTCTTCAGATATAAATAACAGATCAAACACCAAAGATTACCTCATACTGCTGTTACCAATAACTATTTAGAGCATAATATTATAGGGAAGGGCAAACCTGCTCACTTCTCATGCTTTTAACACGTGGATTCACTAACCCCACGGCACATTATGCAAACAGTAGTGTGTGGCTGGTTTAACTCACTGAATGGGCTTGCAGCCAGCAAGGCAAATGGGGGAGGCCCATGGACCTGCAAGGAGGTAGTGAGAAGAGATCCTCTCCCCTGAGCAACAGCAACCTACTCTATCTGTTTAGTTGTGCAAGAAACTGCAGTTTAAAGGTCACATGAAATGTCCTTTACTCCTATCGACTAAGTGTGATGCTAGTTCACTGTACCACACACCTAGAAATACATTTATGTAGCTGTGGATGCCGACCATGAAATACTTCTATTTCTTCAGACAGCTGGAGAAAATCCACCTCTACTCCTTTATATGCTTCATGCACTAATCTTCCAAATTCTACAGAAACACAAACCAAAACACTACAACCCCAGCCAGGCAAAATATTTTACCTTATCAAAATGATGTATTTAAATTTGTCTGCCTTCAGAGCAAGTTAACAGTGTCACAGAGACTGAGGAAAAGGCTGTGTTCTCCATTTTACTACCAATAAAACTAGAAAAATAAAATAAAACCACTGAAACTATCCTGCTCTTCTCACTGAAGGAGGATATTTCTAATGGCATGGGATCACATGGCTCCAACATGTCTGGAGCATCACCCCTGGAAGCTACACGTGGTGGGAACTCAAACATGGGTCCACCCCTGCAGGTCTGTGCTGCAAAATGAGGTAAGGCAGAGTCAGAAGATCAGCAACTTCCCAGATCCTCTCAGCTTTGCCCACACTACAGTAGTCACAACATTCTTGCATTCTTTCTCCTGGTGGCTCTCCTGATTAAGCCAGTCACTAGTACTAAGCTGGTCAGTAGTGTTTAAAGTGGTACTGGCTGCAGACACTACCCACAAACAAGCACACATTACCGCTTCTGCAGCCTTTTTATTTTTCTTAACACCTGCAATGTCTATAGACTACTTTTTGTTCAGTCAAAAATAAATTACATAGAAAATAGTTACTCTGCAGATGAACAGTCACACAGGTAGACTCAGGGTCAAGTTTCACAGCTCTACTAAAAGTGCACAGAGATGCACTAAGGCTAATTTGGCTCCTAATTTAGGTCTAACAGAAATAAACTTGGTGTGCTTGAATAGTAGGAAAAACACCTAAGAATTAAAAAAAACCAAAAAAATCAACTCCTCAGAACAATTTAACTATGCCAGGACATCCCTGATACAGGCCCAGAAACCTGGCAAGGTAAAGGTGGTGTTCTGCCATTACTTAAAATAGCATCATTGTTTTCCCATGGAAAAACCCTGACAAAGTTCATGGAAATTGCACCTCAGAATAGAATAGATGCAGAAAGATAAGAGGTCCAGAAAGATTTGAAGTATTAAACCTGACACCCTACAAATGTATAATTTGAAAAAAGAAGCTGAAGATTTTCTTAGATCATCTACAAAACTGAACACGAAGTGTGACCTAAACCTTAAATGGGAGACAATATCCAAACCATTTCCCTCCCCACCCCTATTGCAAGGATGTTAAAGCACTTTTTGGCTTACTCTGTCTCAGAAGGCACTACTGCTGCCACTTATTGAGACTCAACAAAAAGTGCTGAAAACTACAGTACCTTTGATGTGTAGGGTATTTCATATCACAAATGGGATACAAGTCAATTCTTGCTCACACACATAGAGCAGAACTGACTGCCAAATTTGATTTTAGGAAAGAACTGGCCCTCCCTGAAACGCTAAAGTTCACAGGGCCAAAAACTTGCCTTCTTTTAAGGTACTGATAAAAATCAGCTGTAAGCAGACTGCATGTTCAACTTTGATTGTGTGTTCTTGGAAAATAAATGTTTATTCTATTAAGCATCTATTCCTTTCATGGATTGTTTTCAATAAAGGAGTAATATTTAGAAGGATGAGTCTATCATTAATTGGAGTCAACAAAACAATTCCTGTTATCCTCCCCATCCTTCAAATCTGCCACCAAACCTCTCCTTTGTGGTTGTCAGCTACATGTTGGCAAAAGAAAGCATTAAAAACTTCTCTTAAATATATAATATATTAAAAAATACACAGACATAACTCTATAATTAGCTGTAAATAGAAATTAAATACCAGTGAAAATACCCCGAGACAATCTGATGTGCTTTGAAGATGATTTTGAGCAATACACCTTTTCTGAACAGAAAGTGAGCCTTAATTTCAATGCAAACATGCTTTTGTTTTTTTTAGCTTAAGAAACCATTCTGCTGTCACTTTGAACCATTCAGGAATTCAATCTGCAGAGAAGCTAAATTTAAACTGTAAAGGAAATTCTAAATCCAAAGAACAAAGGAGATTTCAGTTCTTCTAATGATAATACTGAATATATAGTGCTGTGCAAAACTGAAGAAGCTGTTCTTCAGATAAGACACAATGACAGATTGAAAGAACAGTTTTAACATTTTGCAGTTCTAGCTAGAATCTAAAACTTTAAAACAATTTTGCTCATATCCTGAGCACTTACAAGACTACCCTCATCATTCTTCTATCTTTTTCTAACTCCAATTAAATAATAAACAGACCAAAAATAAAATTTCCTTTTATGTCACCCTCTTCTAAGACTACAGAGATGCTGACTTTCCCTCAATGGCTTAAGTACATTTTTAGCATCTAAATATTCCTTGCTTAGGCAGGTGAATTTAACATGTTGAGCTTCTGTGCGCCATTTAGAATAGTTTAGAGAGACTTAGGGTTGATAAATATTTAAGTTTGGTGAAGGTCAGCAATTTTTATGCATGGTCTTTTCTGCTTTATGGCTGTAAAGGCAGCAAGACACGGACACAGGACTACAAAAACATTTTCACCTTATGACAGAGCTATTATAAGGCACTTGGGATAAGCATGTCTGAGGGAAGGTCAGCAGGGACAGCTACACCAATGTTTCCCTGCTGCCACGCTCATAACTTTAGTAGCTTGCATGAAATGTGCTGTGAGCTTTAAGGATCTAAGCTTAATTTCAAATTTTGGTATTCTCAACACGTTTCCTGTGGGATTTTCAAGATCCTCATTCTCCGCCTTGTATTGTTCATTCTGCTGTCTGGAAAGGTTTCCTGTGAGATGGTGGCACCAGGTGGGAAGGTAGCGTGCCAGGCAGTTCATATCCATCCAGTTTAATCTTGATGAGATGTTTTGCTAAGGCAAACTCTTCATCATCCAACATCCCATCACCATCACAGTCTGCAAGCTTCCAGATCTTCCCCAAGACGCTGTTGGGTAGTTTAGAAGTCACCATCTCCTTCTTTGCACTAATCCCAGATATTTTGCCATTGACTGGTGACAGAGTGTAGAAAATCTCATCATAAGCAGGCTTGTCTTTGGCAACAACCCATTCTTCTTCATCAGCTCCTTCCTTAGCACCTTCCCCATATCCATGGCCAAAAGGTCCTGCCATGGTGCCATCAAATGCTCCACCGTGTACTATCTCTGTGGGCATATTGCTCTCTTCCTGTCTGATTAGGTTCATCAGGGAAGCAATTTTGTTGGCCAGCATGTTATCCACAGTTTCAATTAGCTTTGGTTTCAACGAATGAAATTTAGTGAAGTCATAATTCTCCAACAGCTCCTGTGAATGACACAGTGACAGTAGTTAAAAATGATTCCAATACTTTGAAAAGCTTAATGAATGGGCTTCAAATTAAAATCATCAATAATTCAATTAAAATAAATATATTTTGAAGCTGTTTCTATAGCTGAAACTCCTCCTGAAGGAGAAACAAAAGTGACACATATATACCATACACCCAATATATTGATCAAACACACTAAGATAATTTTGCAACATTGTATGGGCTTGTCTATTAAATTAGATTTACCCTACAATTTTCAAAATGCTGTGGATAAAACCACAGCAGCTGACGAATGTTACCCAGCAACTTTCCACTTGTCGATTTTCTTCCAAATGTCAAAGAAAGCATGCAAGCCTTCAGTCCTGCTAGCACTTATGCAAGTGTTTAAAGTTAAAAATAAAATCAAATGTTTGCAGGACTGAGCTGATTTTATAGATAAAACTTGGTTGTGGTCAGAAAGAAGTCTCCTTTAACAATAAAGAAAAGGTGGGATGGGATAACAGCAGCACTGTTTTATAGCAGCACTGCCAGAACTCTGAAGTCCTATAGTCCCTGCAGAATTTGTTTACTTAGGTGATATATACTATTCTAACACAAGCCCAAGCATGTTTTACACTACAGTGTTGGAAAATTTAAAATGCTTTAGGCAATTGTTAAATTATTTCTACATGCAAAACGCTTGCCAGGAAAAGGAAGTTACAGTGGAAACTGTTAAAAAAACACCCAAACATCACCACCACCACCACCTCCCATCCTCCTGTAAATTGGTGTTAAACTGCTTTAACAAATCCCATCTATCACCTCAAGGAGCTGCTCCTATACATATCAAAATGGTAATGATGTGAACCCAAGAAACCTGGAGCACAGTCTGAAAACAGTCAACCAAAAACTCTGTTCAGGTGACATTTTATACACAATCACCTGATTTACAGCACTTCATCAGTATAAATTTATGTTGTGCAATAAATCTCAGGAAGCAAAGGTCAACTTGCTATCTTTTTTGGCATAATTTTGTTTTCAGGACATTTTGCTTTCTCTCAGTTTTGCTCCTTGTTACAGAAGTAACAAGGATCTGATGTCTCCTATATATATTTGCTGCCATCTGCTGCTGAGGCTTAATTGACATGCACTGTAACTTTGAAAGAGTTTCATTCAAATTTTGTTTCAATGTTTAAATCTCTCATTCTCTCATTTTGCATCATGAACAAAAGCAGCAAGGGAAGAAAGAGTCAGTTTTTGCCACAAAATCCCCTTTTAAAGCCTAACTCATGAAACTCTTCCAACAACCCTACCTGTGAAAACTTAGCTAAAGTACATCTTGTGCTTCTTCTATGATTTGCTTTCTCATGCCAGTAGTTGATTCCCAGGTTAAATAAATTAGTTTACGAAATAAACTTGTGCCTTCCTTTAGATAATCAGCCTATCGTCACTCTTGATGATTAGCTGTGCAAGTGTATCACACATACTGTCAGAATGATACAACTGGAAAACATCCTCCATCACTCTTGTGACTAGTCTATGGTCAGAGCAAAATGCAGACCTCTTGTTCTTCAGCTTCCAAGCTGAATTATCCTCTAATTCAAAGACCACTTAAGAAGCCTATGATCTGAGATCCAAAAATTGCCAACTGAAGCTTGAGGAATAAATCTGAAATCACTGCTAACACAACATTAGCTGTTCTTCCCTAGGATACTTTCTAAACAGCTCATCTGAAATCAGAGGACAGAAATAAAGGCAAGGAAGTGACAGAAAGTTGGCTGAAAGACTGCAGAAGCTCCAAAAGAGAAGAGACAGAAGGTATTTAAAAATTAGTAGTGAGTATAAACCAAGAACTTTTGTCTCTCTCCTTCACAGAATACAATCTTAACAGGATGGAAAAAAGCATAAGACTATTTTCAGAAGCAATAGGTTTTAAGTTGGACTTTTCAAGTAACACTTTGCCTTTATTACTCACTGGCAAACAGTACCAGTAAAAACAGGAACAGTAGAGTAAAGTAGAGTAAAAATGAACTTATGAGTAAGGATATCTTCACCTACACAAATACTTGATACCATTACCAAAATGATAAATATAACCACGTTTAGGATTCAAAACAAGAAGTCCTTTAACCTGTGAGTGTTTACTGCTGTTTTATTTGCACAAAGCCTTTAGTACTATCTGCCATGAGGGACCAAGTACTGACTAAAAGGACAGAAGGTCAGATTGCTTATTCCCTATGTCCATTTTCCTCATGCAGTCCTGTATCAGTGAATGCACACTAAGCAAGCTGTCTTTTTTTTGGTCTATATTAGTTCCAAGTCCCTTTTAAATCACATCAGACAATGACTGTCACTTCAACCGCTCTGCTGCTGAAGACTCTAAGCTGTAACTCTGAGATACTCTGTCCTACCCCTTCAAATTGGTGATCCTCTTAAAAAGTTAAAGAGTTATTTCAGTGGAATGGTAACCTGCCATCTTACCTGCATTTTCTTCACTTCAGGGAAGTCCCCTGCTGAGATATGGTATTCCCTTTGCAGCTGGATGTAAATCTCTGGCAATTTGTTGATTAGTTCCTTCTTCTTGTTCTCTTTTCCAAATACAGAGGGCATCTCTTTTTTCAGATAGCTGATGATATAAGCATGAACCTAAAAAGAAGCAAAACTGAAATCAAAACTACTGTTTACCGACACTTAACAGTAGTGCTCCTCACCTAGGTCATGAAATGAAACAGAAATATATTTCCCCAAGGAAAAGATATTATCAGCTACAGTTACTGGAACTTTGTGTTTACATGAACTGTTAGCTAAGAGTTGGTTATTATTAGTTTTTGCTGTTTTCAGCATTCCTTTGAAGGGCAGAGAGAAAGGAAACACATTTCAAAGAAATACAGATGTGCACTTGCAGTTTTAAGGAGAAGCCTGGTACAGCATTCTATGAGTACCAACAGCAAGAGAAAAAACAAGGCTCCAAAACCCACGTCCTGACACTACACACAGAACTCCAGCCATACTGGTCCATTTGTATGATTTTTAACTCATTTGCCTCACCAACCATTGTGGCAATCAATGGGATAATGCGTCCAGCAGTGCAAGTATGCTAAGTGGCAGGGCTATCTATTTGAAGTGATATTGCATTCCTACCTATTTACTCACAGAAAAGTGAGTACCTTATAGTCTGTATTTATGCAGCCACCTATGCAGGTGACAGAGCAGCCAGTTCCAACAGGAGCAGCATGCCATGGTGAAGCCTTAGGCAGAAAAATAGAGCCTTTCCAGCTTATAAGGAAAGGCATTAATTTAGGATGACAAGTCTTTAAACACATTGATTGTTGCATTGACATCAAAATATCCATCCTGCCCATGCCACCTTCCTTGTACCTTTATTCTGAACCATTCACCCTTGTCACTCTCCCACCACCTTTCACCACCAAAAGGATCTGCTTGGCCACAGAGCAAGTGATCAGGTGCAGAACAGAAACAGCTCCTAATTGAGGTGAGTTCACTTATCCAGCTCATTGTGTGGACATTGATACTCATTTTGCACACAAGAGGGAAGGCACCAGGGCAGCCTTCATTTAGCCACAACTTGATGTTATCAAACTGCTGTCTTAAGCTCTGACCTAGCCAGGACCACGGCAGACAAATGACCTCCACACCAGGATGTCTTTACAGAGCTCAGGTCCTTGTTAATTTTAAAAGAATGCAGCTGACTACAAGTAACATACAATTTTCACACAGAGGAAAAAAAAGTTAAAAATGATGTATGTCTATCAAACTGTTGGGCAATAAACAGCCGAACTTTTGAACACTGGGGGAAGACAAACTACCATTAAAAAACATCAGTAAAACAAGTGATTGCTTAGGTGTTCTGTAAGTATAATACTTAGCACCTAACAAACCATGACAGAATGTGTATTATAATACTCTATACAAACCTTACACAACCTGCACATGGCAATTGCTCTCCCATTCATTTCCTTAGTTATTTAGGAGGAAACTGGAAAAAATATTTTTGGTTTTAAAGAAAAATAATGCAACCAGTTTTTATTTGCACAACTTAAGTTCACAATTTTCAGAAAACAACACGTCCTCATATATAAAAAGAGTATGCATTTTAATTGCAAATAAATTTACATTTCTACAGAGGAGAAAAAAACCCAGCACAAAGAAGCATAAACCCATGAAATTTTCTAGGAGGATAAATATGAGTGTTTCTCCAGAAATACAGAATGGATTCAATAAGGGTATTTTTAAGAGAGTTTATAAATAATTTTAAGTATTTTTATGGGTCTTATGTCTAAAATAATACTTCTATCAGACCCAGAAAACTGTGTTTATAATTCACATGCAAAAACAGTTTCACATGTGTATTCTAAGTGGCCTAAGTTCTGCCAGTATGCACATGTGCTTCTTGTAGATAAGAACAGTCCCCATCTTCAAAATGGGACAGTGAGTCACAGGACTTAGGAAAAAAAAAAGAAAAAAGGCTAATGCCCAAATTTGACAGCATGTTAAGAGTTTGCTTTTGTTTCTAGTTACTGCAAATGTTTTAGAAGAGATTAAGAAGCACAGAAATAGGGTACAAGACCCCCCTGCAACACTGTAAAAAGCAATTTTTTGAGCGTCAGTACTTTAAAAGCAGTTTGGAGGGTAGAAAGATGACACTGGAAGGATTACATTGCTGCTTTCCTGCAGATAAACAGTTTTTTCCCCTTCCGTAACTGTCTAACATATGCCTAAGAGCACTGTGCTCTGTATTTACCCTTACTCTTTTTCATTTTACATTTCATAGAAATATATAAAAATTATTCAACTGATGCTCCCTCAATGCCAAAATGATTGCAACAAATGAAAACAAAATGCTGCCAACACTTACAAGACCAGCTGGATCTGAGATTGCTCTGGGGTCAGAGCAACTGTTAACACAACATCACTGTGATTTTAAATGGAATTTTCAAAGAAGCAACTTCTACAGGGTGCCCTAAAACTCAGACCACAAAAAAAATAAAAAAGCCCAAACAAACAAATAGCCCCTACCCCAAGCCCAAAAAATAAGGAAAAAAACCCCACTAAAAAACCCCCAAAAATGTGTCTTCATATTCAGAAAGTTAAATAAGCCAACATAGGAAGTGACACACATCCCCAAACAAGTATTTGTATCCCAATGGAACTGTAGGTACCCAAAATTTTTTGGTTAGAAGTTCACATTAAAATGTGTTTCAAGGCAAATGCATTTCGTTTGATAACTGCAAAGGAAATTAGAATTCCTGTCTGCTACCAACAGCTTTCTCCCCAGTTGGCCATCCTTTTCCTGAAAAAGTGACAATTCAATCCATTTGCTAAGACAAAATCCATAGTAAGAGAAAAATTGAAAAAACACACTGAAAGAGCAGCAGAGACTGCTCATTCAATCTTGTTTTCTGATCTTTCCTTACCTTCGCAAGTCTTGCCCTCTTAATGAGATCATTGAGTTTCCTCACAGCAGCCTTCTGCGGGAGGCTCTGGATATCCTTGAACAGATCCTGTGCCTCGGCCTCAAAGAGCCTTCTGTTGTCAGTGTTTCGGAGAGGATGAGCCCAGAAGGAGCCGATGTAGACGCGCAGCACCTCGGGCGTGTCGATCACCTTCCCCAGGGACCACATGAGTGCACCATAGACCCTCATCAGCTGCTGTGTGTCCACCTGGTCAGCCTTGTTCAGCACCACTCGGATCTTGTCATCCTGGCCCCGGAACGACTTAATGGCCTCTGAAAACTCGTCGGATATATCCAGCTTGTGGGCATCAAAAAGGAGGATGATTCGGTCCACCCTCTCAGCAAACCACTGGAGGACTTGGCAGAAGTCATAGCCTGAAGGAAGAACACACTGTTACAGTCTTACCATTCGGAAAAGTGAGTCTTGGAGAAGGCAGGGCTGGGGATAGAGAACCAGGGGATAATAACCTCTGCCTGGGGGAAAAGAGGAGATTGATCACTCAGAGGGCAGTATCTGTGGACAATGAGATCAGGACAACTGTATCCTGCATTTCCTTAGACCGGTCTCACTACTACCACCTTTTGTTTTTATCACTGCCCTTCTTTCAACCTTGCCACCCATCTCTTATGTCACTATCTTTTGTGCTGCTGTGAGCTACTGTCTCACACCCACATTTGCCTCTTCCCAGGAGCTTTGGCTGCATCACAGCACCCAAGCTAAACAGGACTGTGGGGCTTTGATCACAATCTCTCTTCAGCACTGCTAATATTGGTCACTTCGGTAGCACTGCTTATCTGAATTACAAGGAAAATGGTGCAGATGCAACATTCCAGTGCAAGTCAGCAACTAGAAATATTTGGATTTAAAACCATTTTCAAACTCATCCCTCCTTACCTTGCAACACTTGCTGCCACAGCAAGTATTTCTGCAACAGCAGACTTAAAAGCAAAATTTAAAAGTAAAATGACTGCGTTGCTGATGGTTTTGAGGACAAGGGAGTTACAGAACACGAGCAGTGACCTTTTTGATCACCTGAAACAAGCTTTATCATGTTCTAAAGGAAAGCCTATTCATAGCACCTGTCTAAATGCTTTTACAGGTTCAGCTGGTACCTAATCCACACAACAAACACTGTTCAGGAACTCCTTACACAGAAGTGACACATCTAATCCGTAGAGTCACCAGTGGTGATGCTGCTTTGGGTTTGGCATGGATGTGACTCGTCTTGTATGAGTAAGGAACAGCAAAGTATGTACTGGGAGCTGATATCCCACCCCTCCTCTTCCTCCCAGAAACAAATCAGACCTGAAGGAGGGAGCAGTCAAACTTAAGGACTGGTATAAAGTATTCCACACAGAATCAACAGTTTTGCTGCCAGCAGCATATATTTAAAAGCCAACAGCAAAGAAAGCTCAGTGACCACCATTAAGCCCTCCACGGTGTCTTTGGTTATTTCTCAACTCTAAATCTCTAATCTCCAGCCAAGAAAACCCAATTAGACTACTCATACAAGAAACAAACACATCATACACCTAGTCCAGATACAAACAAAAGACCCTTCACCACTCCTCATTCTCCCTAGCATCTTTTAACCAGTGCAAATAAAAGGGCGTAGGAGGGAACACTGTAAAGTTGCTTAGCTTTTCTTAATGCTGGTTCAGTCAGGTCATTATTCATTATACCTTCAAGTTGCTGGTCTTCAAAAGGGAAGCCAAAAGCAAATCAGCTGGTTGGTTGGTTGGGTTTTTTTGTTTTCTTGTTTTTTTGTTGTTTTTTTTGTTTGAACCTGACTAGTGCCATAATCAAGAAAAGCAGACATACATGAATGTAATAGGAAAAAAACTCCTCCAAATTTGTCATGGAACATACTTGTAAATGTTTAGCAACACAGGAAACAACTCAGTCTTAAACCTTTTGTTTAAAAATTACAACTAGCATATAAAATTAAAACCAGAAATTCTAGTTAAAATTAAGAAAATATCCCAAATTATCTGTATTACCTGCCCTGCCCCCCTAAAAAGAAAAAAGTCATAAAACTCCACTAAAAATCCAGCAGAGATATCAAAATGCAAAAGGAGGAGGCTATGTTAAAAAGCTGATAATGCTGCTCTGGGGCTTTCATAAATTCTTTCCCGTCATCAGTTCCTGAAGGGCTGAATATGAGCTAAAAGGTCAGGCAGCAAGGATGAAAGCTGCACAGAACATCTCTGCAAGAGAACTCTTCTCATGTTACACTAAGAAGCTAATCAAAATCAGTATGAGTAATTTATAAAAATTTAGCAAGAAAGAAAGGGAGAAGTAAGATCTCGGATGTCACTCGCATGTCACAGCGTAGTTGCAACAGGGCACTAATACTGAGCTACAAAATAGCCTGTTCTGACTTCACCCATATAAAAGGAAATATGTCTGAAATTAAATAAAACTGCAAATTGAAACAACTTTAATTCTATTAAGTTTTAGATAAATGGCTATGTGAGAAGGTGACTTTAAAAGTTGGGTTACATGAGTATATAAGTTCCCACCACACATTTGGACTATGAACTGAAAAAACAACTGTACAGTAAGTGTATAATAAAATGAACTTATTTCAAATGTGGGTTAAATATTAATGAAGCATTTGCTTTGGGAAAGAATGGTCTGCTTTTTGAAAATGGCTGATAGAGACCTCAAAAACTCTGAAAAATGTATACATTTTCATGAAAATTGGTCATTAGAAGTGAACCTCTTTTATCTACAGATTCAGCAGTTTTATATTAGAGTGTATCTGAACTACAGAGAAGTGATTTATGGTTAAGTACTTCCATACATGTGTATGGATCAGGGCTTTCCAAGTTGAGCAGTACTAGGTCAACACTGATCAGACTGGAAAACTTGATGAAAAATGTTTTGGTGCTGATATTTCTCAGCCTCTTGTTGCTCTAACTGCTATTTCTTCAAAGGTTTGTTCCCAGCGACTGATGTCAACAACTGTATCCAGGAAGAACTCTGTGTCACCAAGTGCAACACCTCTAATGCATATTAGAATGTCACAAGTCACCCTCACACTCAGCTAAGGGACAGAGGAAAGCAGTGATCCACCAGCAGCACTGCAGAGCTCTTGAACTCATCCCAGGCTGTGGGCAGGGAGTGAGCTGGTACCTCTGACAGGGACAGAACTGTTGGGCATCAGTAAAGGGCTGAGCAGAGACTAGAGAGGAGAACAAACTGAAACAATGCAGAAAAAATTGGACAGAAACTGCTTGTGGTCACCAGCCTTAGAAACACTGATCATGAGCTATGATGTGTCAGCAGCACAGGGCAAAGCACCAGCCTGCAGTGTGAGCACTGGCAATTGTCTGGGCCAGTTAGTAACACAGATTGAAACAAATGCTGGTCTTTTCCTGTGGGCCCAAGGAAAATAATTTCTGACTTGCCCTAATATCTTCCAAAGCTTTTGCAATTCAGAAAACAATTTGGGAGGCTTGATGGACTCCACCCAGCCCCTTTCAGCACAGACAGGCAGAGTGCCCAGCTATTCCACTCCGGGGGCTGATGCCACTGGCACAGCAGCTGAGAGGCACCTGTCAGGTGAGTGCTGCAATGAGGAGCCTGCAGGCTCAGGGAGAGCCCACTGAACAGATCAATCAGCTGTGTGCAGGGTGCTGCAGCACTCCCATCCACCACTGCTGGCTCAGCACCACACAGCCAAGGCTACTACACAACTTGGACAGGAACAAGTGCAGCCTTTCTCCCCTGCCCAAACTGGTGCTCTTCTAATGCCACAGATGAGCATCTAAACTTCCCACTCTTTCAAACAGTAAGATGAACCTTTTGCTATCTGGAGTGCAAGTTTCCAGTTCTATTAATGAAAGCCTGTCTCAATCCAGCACTCCTGAATAACAATCTTACTACACTCCTGTTGGTGGAATAGTTGATGCACAGTATCTCAGTGCAAGGGAAAGCCTGACACAAGGTTGCAAATATATTCTACTTTACTTAATCCAGAACTACATTTCTACAAGCAGATTGAACTGAGAAAATGAACTGCATTTAAGTAACTCCAATTTTTAAAAATGCAAACTAACCAATGTCCATTTTCCCCTGAACTCTTTCCCCATACTTCTTGGAACACTTGCCTTCATGCCACTCAACCATGAACCAAACACCCTCTCCCTTCCTAAGAAGGGTTCCTCCCCACATCCTGCCAGACACTCATTTTCCTTCCAAATCTTGCAGGCCACACAGACATTTCTGTCTGACAGGGCTGTTGTGAACGTCACCAGTGATGCTGCAGAAGCAGCACAGGGACAGGCATTGTGTGACCGGGGGACAATGCTGGCACACATCTGCACATTCTCCTCCAGCCACTTACAGCCCCTGAACCGACAGGCAGGAAGCTTCTGGTACATCCTCCTGCCGACAACAGGAGCGGGAAAGGTGTGTCTTGAGACATCTTTGGATGTTGCACTCTGTGTACATTTTTGACCCTTCAAGCAATCACCTCCGTCATCTGTGCCTTGGATGCTTTCCAGAGTTAAAAATAGAACATGCTGGGAAATAGTGCATCTCCTCTAATTTTACATAGTCCCTTTACTGTTTTTCTGCATGTTAAAATGGAAGTTAACATTTGATACCTTTTTTGGTCTCAGAAGACTTCAACTTACTCCTAGTGATACCTGTCAAATTTTAAAATTACACAGGTGTTACATTCATTCATAGGTAAATAGTTAAGCAGCTGCTCGTGAGAAGATGGAGAAAAAACCACCAACAATAAATGGATAAGGTTTTACAAGGAGCCCTGTAATAGTATTCTTCCATCAAACATTTTAAATAAGAAAAACTGCAGCTCACCAATGTTAGACACAAGCTAAACTTCTAGAAAGCAGAACCCTCTCTGACAGAGACACATCTAGGCACAGCAGAAAACATCTTGTAGAATCCTGTTTACATTTGTACACAATGACTTACAAAGTCATCAAAGCAACTCATCACAGCATCTTCAAAACATGCTAAATTAGACTTATAGCATAAAAACATTTAAATCACACTGACTCCTTCAGGGACCAGGTCAGACAAGCCTTGCTGTGTGCAGCACTACAAGACAAGTCAAGTTTGTGCTCTACAAAACCACCTAAATGCAAACTGCATAAGCAGCCCAAAAGCCATATACAGGAAATGTATCTGACTATGCAATACTTCAGCCAAGGGTGAGCTGAAAGGGTTTTTCCTAATCACAATAGCATGGAATGGGTGCATGCAAGAAATCCACACGCACTTGCAGATAACTTCTTGTATGCTGATGCCTAAGTATATGAAAACTTCATTTAACCTGCCCTGAAAGTCTGGGACACAGAGAACAGTGCTCTAAAGCCAGCTCCCAAAACCTCACATATGGTGCAACCACACTGATTAAACCTAAAGGGAGAATCACACTTTGATAAAAGAACTATGACAAGTGACACATTCAAGACAATCTTTAACACATGGAAAAAAATTCATGAAATGCAATCTAATCAAGTTAAAGCCTGTGAAACAGGTAAGAGTTTGAGCTAATCACTGAGCTATGCCAACTTAGGTGAAAGTCTATCATATCAAAGGGCAGGCAAGATAGGGTAACAATTGATAAGGCACATACCATCAAGACACTGAGCTTCTGAACAAGAAGGGAACAAGAGTCATATGTTTTTTTAAGTCACAAGAGCAATTCTAGATGGTAGTAAAGAGTCATGGTCCTCCACGCAACACAGGACTACCACTGAAACTCTGTTTTGCATTTGGAAATCTGAGACTTCCACAGCATTCCCTAATGGTGTTGAATTTGGTTACACAATTGCTCACTTTTTCAGTGGCATATTAATATGATACTCTAGTTTTCTGCTTATTTCATGTTCCCTTCCATACTGTTATGAAAGTGGCAACACATACTTGAATGCTGCCAAACATAATTTTCTCTTGATTTAACAAGCAAAGAAGGGGTAAGATGCACCTAGTTTTAACCTGAGGAGGAAAAAGGGAGCTGGAATCTGCAATGGAGAAGCAGACCACTGCTGATTTTATCAGATTGTGTATACTGGGATCTAAATATTTTGTGGGTATTTTACGGAAGATTCTTGCAGTCATTAGTTATACACTCAATTTTTTCTGTCTAGAAGTGAGAGTGCCAACATGCACTATTTGTTTTATTTGTGCTTTCACAACATTCAAGCCTTTGCTTGCACAGACATAGAGCTCTCATGCTGTTTATTCACTAACACGTCACATAAAGGAAAGTCCAGTGCTCTCCCCATGATGAATGCTTTACATGACTATGAGTAATAAAGAGGACAAAACATCACTGAACAAAGAATCCAGAAGCACCTGGCAGACCAGTTTACTAAGCAAGCATAAATTGGATTACAGTCCTAAGAAGTAAGTCCCTTATTCTGTCAGTTTATCGTAAAGACATGACTACTGTTGCAAAGCTGCCATATATTGTGCTCATACCAGGATTTTCTCAAAAAATCCCAGGTGTGATATGGTAAAGAACTGTTTATTTCCTCTGACAGAGACATGAAACGCAAGTTTCCATTTCTTAAGCAAAGGTCTGAAAACGGAGTGCAGCATAAGCCACACCCTGCATCACTACCATTTACAATTCCACAGAAAAGTGACAAGCACTTAAATGCAGCTGAAGAATGCAAGGAAGAAAGTTGTTTACATTACGCTGTTCTGTTTAAATAGTTTCTCAAGACAGGCTAATGTTTTAAACAGCTTGATAAACAGTTCAGTTCCCTGCAGAATTTTCATACTATTAAAAATATTCTCATATGCTCCTCCTCCTTCTACCATGTGACTTCCTCTTTAGACTGAAAATTACATTATGGCATGACCGAGCAATCTTAAGAAGCCAGCTAGCAGCTGTACCCACAATAAACCCACCTTATTTATAGCCCCACCCCCAAATTTTTTAGACATGACCATCTATAGCTATGATGAAACATTTTTTCATTCATGAACTTCAACAGTGTATATAGAAGGGTCATTAATACTTAATGGAAAGCAATTAAAATAATGAAAATAAGTATTTTTCTTAAGAGTGACAAAGCACTAATTTGTCAACAGACCATACAGCTGTAGCCATTTGCAGCCATAGCAGCAGGATGACAGAAATACCAACCCCCACCAGCTTTCAAGAGACAAAATTCCAAACCCTACATCCAGCCTTAAAATATGGGTTTAACAGGGCTTGCATTAAGAAAGTACGGGACAGACCACCCCACAGTACCACTAAAACAGGCTCTGCAAGGATTGGGATGCTGATTTGTCCAGTAGAGCAGAAAAAATGTAGTGAGATTGGTTCTTGTAAAGCTCTGCAACTCACCTCTGCTGATGCGCTGCTTCTCTCCAGAGAGGATGCCAGGGCTGTCGATGATACTGATGCTCTTCAGGACCTGGTTAGGGAGCTGAGAACACATGAACCTGCAGCAAAGGAGGGAAAAACCATTAACAATAGCTCTAGCCCACATATAGATTGTTGCTTGAGAGCTCCCCATTATGTATCTAATTTTAGAAAGATTCAAGTGAGATTCAAAAAGGTTTCTGAATCCTGATAAACCTCTATGTTTGGCAACCACACACTAAAAAAAAAAATATGAAGAGAGCTTCCCAAAAAAGAAAACAGGGAAGGAAACTTTGTAAAACTATATGTCTAAGTGCTGATAAGACTCCAAATTTTGCAAGAGCTGACAACTTGGGCCTTAAACGCAACATTAAAAAGACTCCAGCAAACCACCATTTTGCTAGGACCAAAATTAGTACACACAACAGAAAACTCTTCATGTACTCCAGCTTATGCCCAAACTCAGAGATTGAAAGAGGACCAAGCAGAAAGCTATATTGACAGTATGTTTTTATTCCAGTCCCTACAACATCTCCCTCTCACCTGATCCAGCAGTGTTTGAGTGATCCCTACTCCCTAACCCACCACTCTCCTCAGGTGGGGCACCAGTGAAAACCACCAGTACATCTCCTACACAGTCAGCCAAAACTATCACCCTGCCAGAAACAAGACTTCAAATTACACACAGTATGCACTGAACAATAACCTCCTGCCTCTGCAACAGGAGACAAATTCAATGGTGGTTTTACAGAAAAATAAATAATTCACAAGGACTCTGAGAGCTGTGCAGAACACTTGGTGTGTTACATGCAAGCTACTCTGATGCTTCCAGGGTCATTCATGACTGAAGAACTTCACTGCCCTTCATCACAACCTGCCTTTTAGAGATTTGCATAAGAGTTTAATCTTCTTATCAGGGAGCAGCTGAAGATACAAAGGAGCACACACCCTCCACCTGCAAGGCTGCCCCACACAGGGTTAAAGCTGCAGCCTCAGGCTCTAAGATGTGGCTGCCCTACACCAACCTATGGCTTCAGAAAGCACAGTACCTCAAAAAAACAGGGCATCACAGACAGCAAATCGTAGCTGTGCTAAGTCAAACAAGACCTTTAAGGTGAAAGTGATCTGAGTTAGGAACAGTTCATCCAGTCAAATATCAGATACAAAATGTAAACGACATCAAAATCTAGATACTATTTTATACAAATTATTCAAATGAAATTGGGAAGAAAAGAAGTCTTTACACCTCACTTCACCTTGTTCTTCAAGAGACCTTGTAGCAACGAGCTTTTAACAAAAGCACACAGTGTCCCTTCTTGGATAAAACAGAAATGGCAGCATCACAGACACCTCTCCCTGAAACCCAAGAGGGCATAAGGAAACAGCAGCCATCTCAGCCTGATAAATCTATAAACATAATGCAAAATGTATTGTTTTTTTTAGTGGGAAACCCGGTATAAAAAATACCTCATATCTGAAGCAAACTCTTTCATTAGGGCTAATTTTCTACTGGCTTAAGAAATACTTTTGAAAGAACAGTGAGGTACTATTTGAGAAAATTACATTATTTCAACTTGCCAAAAGCAAACACATTATGTGGAAATATAATGGACGTGCATACGCGACAAAGAAAACATATTTGATCATGTGAACCATTACAAAAATACATATATCACTATTATGTACAACATGAAGTAGCTTTCATAAATTTGGAAGTGTGAAGACTGAGTTTTCACATATGTTTTTTCTCATCACTCTCATTCAACCTTGGAAAGCTTGTTCAGTATCACCAAGATGTTTCTAGAACTATCTTATGGGAAGAAAGGCACTGTTTTGCCAGCTGAACAATACAGCAGTGTCTTGACTCAGGCACCACCCGAGCTGGAAAAGACCATGAGAGAAAATAAGAGATCTACAGGCCTCAGAAACGCAGACACTGCCACCTTTGCAGCAGTCATTGCTGGCAAAGGGAGGACAAAAGTATATGGTAAACACACATGAAACAGAAGGATGAACTCAGAATTAACTGGCTGTTAACTTTTAGAATATGGCTATAAAATAAAGATGACAGATGGGTTAAAAATCTTACATAAAACTGATATTTCAGACAATTTAAAAATGTAATGATAGTGCTATTTGAATATCTCTTTTCAATATTGAGACTTATTTCTTAACATCCCACTTCATGCAGGTCATAAAAGAGCAGCATCATAAAAAACAGAACTACATACTATCCACCTGAATGACAAAGAGACTTTACCAAAGAAAAAGTATTACAAAAAGAGTTGTATGAATGAGATGACTGCAATTGCTTATGACACATCAGAATAGAGCAGGAGCATGCATTTCTTCTCAGCAGCACTAATTTATTTACATGCTTATCTGATATAACGCAATATTCTTTCCTCACCAGCACTCAAGGGTACACTAGGTTCTGTCCCCCTTCCCTTTCCTCTCCAGCTTTTAAGAAAAGTATAGAGGAGGAATAAGAGACTACTAGAGGAACATCTCTCACAAACAGTGAGACAGAGGAGGCAATTAGAAGGGGTCATGGAAAAAGACAAAAGCAAGGTAACATCAATAAATTAATGCAGCTAATTACTAAGTACAAGCCTTGATTGTGATACTGTGTTCTTGTTTGTTTCATTTTTTCCATTACCTCAGTCCCTGTTTCCTGTCATTTGGATTGTTAGACTTGGATGAAAAGGGCACTCAGCTTCACAGTCTAAGTGTTCATAGCCTTAAGTTCCTCCATAAAACAAAACACTAGGATTGGGAAACCATTTAAAAAATAAAATGGGGGCAGCAGGAGGAAGTAGAGAAAATTCTATTAAGGTAGGAATGAAAAATGTAATATTGGATAAAACGAACTGTCAGCATGGCAAATGAAAGAAGGCAAGGTAAAATTTGTAGTTTGATTACAGGTAACCTTGTAAGAACTCGAAGATACTGAAGCCTAAGATGATTTCATCTAATGGAAGTCATAAAGAGAAAGGAGTAGGCAAGTTTTGAAAAAAATCTAGGGAAATAGAAGCACCTAGATCTCTGCTGAATAACTAAGAAGTAAGTGTGACTGTTGGGGAAGATAAGGATGCTCACAGCACTTCAACATAACAATATCACAGTCATCAAAAGAACTGGAATAATTTAGTCAGTTACTCTGAGTGTACATCTTTTTAGCTAGACAATAATCTTGCTTGCATAATATTCAGAACTGATACAACTAGTTAGATGATTTAGGCAAAAAATTACACCACCACTCATCCAAACAAACAAATATCATTATTAAATGTTCTGTGCAAATATTCGAATACTATGCAAAATACAATATACAGGATATTAATCTTTTGTAGAGGGAGCACAATGGTGAGGCAAGGGAGAAATGGAATAGTGATCTGGAAGACAGAACCCAGCCAGTAATCTCAAAATTGCTTTTTAAAATGGGACTTGACAACAGCTTCCCACAGAATATATTCTTATCTCTGCAAAGCGGTAGCCAAGCCAACTGTAAGCAGCTATAAACTTTCTTCTTTGAACAAGCACAGCCAGAGATAAAACTGTACATGATGAACTTCTAACATGCATGCCAGTATTTATCAGCCAAACAGGAAAGTTTATTGTTAAAAAGAACCAATTTAGATTAATTGGCTTGCAAAGTGAGGCCCCAATGTCAAGCTACTATCAAATACAGGAAGAAAACAAAGTGAGTGCTCAGAGAATAAGAACAGTGTTATTAGTAACTTACTTTCAACTGGAAATATTTAGCATGCTACTGAAGTTTGCTATGAAAATATTCACAACCCCTGAACAACTCTTCCCTTTTTACAAATATATAGCAGAAACTAACACTATCTCCCTGGCCTATGGAACTACTTGAACACCAGGTAGTCAACATTAAACACTTAACAGCTTGAGTTTTTATGTTATCCACAGGGCACATCCAAATCTTTTTCATTCTTGTAGGTCTTTTAATATATCCCAGCAATTCACAATTTAAATAGCTATACCAAGATATCCAGTGAAATCAGTAGGAAGGAACAAGACAGCATCAAAGGGAAAATAATTGTTTCCCTTTTTTTTTGAACGGTAGTTTTTAGCAATAGTACTAACCTATCTATTTTATTGAGTACAATTTTTGCATAAACTGATCCTGAGTTCCACTTGGTGTAATGCCTCACAAACAAGTCACCCAGTGGAGCATTTATGCAGTTTTCTGTGAACTGGTTTTAGCAACTATTTTCTATTCAGATAACTGAATATCTCTATCCCAGTGCCGCCCTACCTAGTACTGCCTTTTTTTTTTTAATTCACCTGAATTGCCACCACTCCTGCTTGTATTTGAATATTTCTTCCATGCAGTTCAAAACAGAACATGCCAAAATTTAAACACAATCATCAGAAGACAGAAAGCAAGACGATCTCACCTGTTCAGGAAAGCATTTCCAAAGCGGCTCAGTTTCCGGAACGGCTTCTTAGGATCAACAACTAGGGCATTTCCAGGAACATTTCCTTCTGTTTCTCCATACATCACAGCAATAAAGGAATCTGTGGTAGGCTCTGGACCAATCCGCATGCCTGGAAAGTCTTGCTCAAGCAGGTATCTAGACATGGAGAATACCTTAATGTATTTATATATAATAGCCATATTTATACACAAATATTAATAAAGAATGAATGATTGGGATCCATGGCAAAAGAAAATACCTATAATTTGCTTGAAAATTCCCAAGTATATGCACATTCTATAAGAGTAAAATTATATTTTCCTGCATTTCATTATTTCTGTTAAATGGGGAAGAAGGAAGGGAACTGAATTAGTTTTTCACAACATCTAGGTAAAAGGATCAAGTAAATCCCTTTACAAGGACATTGTGGAAAGCAATCCCTCAGCTGCACCACCTCAACCATTTAAGTGCTGTAGGTTACTCTACAAGACATGGCTGCTTTCCTGAGTGTTTCCAAGCCTATACCAGTGCTGATGGTACAAAAAGCAAATGGATTGAAGCTGCACATGAGCAAATTCAGTTGCCTGACAGAGCTAACCCTTTAATGAACTTGGTAAGATCTCACTATCTTTAACTCATCCTACCAGAGGCAGAGAGAACTGTTAGGAGACAGTAAAGTTCTATCTGTTTGGGAGTGAGGAATATTTTTTCTTTTCATTTGACCTGCATATCAAAAAGTAATTGTTAGCTAAGTCAGATTTGCAGAACTTGAGGTCTAACAGTAAAGTGCTTCCAAAAGGCATCAAGTCAGGTAGTGCCATATTGCCAGAAACCATCTTGCACCTCCCTTTGAATAGTTCACTGACAGAAAACACAGACAGCACATACTCAGTGGAGCAAGCCTCGACTTTCCACACAACAAGGTCTGAAATGAATTAAGGGCGTATTTAAGTATTAAAACTTAATGGAACCAGGGCATTTCTTTACATAAAAAGCCTGTCTGCATCCCTTCATGAATAGCAAGTGCAAATAAAAGCAGCCCCCTCTAGCTCACATTTGAGCAAGCCTCCCTCTAGCTCACATTCTAAGACAAATGCCACTGCTCAAAGAGACACAGACAACCCTGTTCAATTTAAAAACATGACTATTATTGTCCTCAGTTACAACAGCACCACCTGGGTCTTCAAGACTAAGTGTTTCTAATGTCACCCTGAAGTTCTTAAAAAAAACAAACCACAATTTTAATCAATTACAATTTAACTATTTACATAATCAAAACTGGATTTACATGAGAATTCTTCTTCAGGCACAGGTGGTGGTCCTATATACAACAACAGCACTACTTACATTTTAGTGCATCTTTATTAATGCTGCTCTTTCAATAAAGGTTTATTCTGGACTTAATCCAACAGCACTAAGCTGATTCTGCTATAATTTCCTAAATCAATACTGATTTGAGAGGACTTGCTGGCCTCTTTTGCTGCAAAAAACATTTTACATAGTATCTATACTTGCTGAACAATCTCTGTCTAGAGCATTCACAAAATTTATAGATCAGAGCACAGAAGCTGAATTTAAGGAACTAAATGCATGCTACATATTTCAAAGACTGTTTGACACTACCCTTAGCAAACTGGCTCCAATTAGCTCAAACTATGATTGGGAGCATGGAACAGTTATTTACATGAGATTTCCTGCAGCTTTCTGCTTCCAAAAAAAGAAATTAAAAAATGGCAATACTAAAACTTGTGACAAAGCAGGAACATAAGAACAACCATGCCATAACATGCCAAAATCAATCATAAATAAGCTCTTTTCTTGATACAAATTGTCATTCCCAGGCTTCTGCTGACAGAGACAGCAACTCATAAGGTGACAGACAACACATACACGAAGCTCCAAGGGCAGCAGTAAAGAACATTATAGTGAATCAAATGCACAGGAGTGAAGTCCCACATCCCAGGTCTAAGAAAACTATGGTGGGATCTGAAAGCAGGAGCAGACACCTCCAGGGTAACAGGACAATTGCCATCTATTGTAAACTCATGAATTATGGCATAATTATGGACAATTAGCGGTGATAGTCTTTTGGATGCCTGAAAAAGTAATTTCATGGCCTGCTCATGAAGTTACCACACATGTAACACTTGCAAAATTTAAAGAGTTACAAGCATGGAGTACCTTTCAGGATTTCCAGCATCTCTATTTGCTGCTCTGAACTTGATAGTACAAATTCAGATTAGCTGTTTATTGAAATGACTAAACCAGAAAAAAGTGCTACTGAACTGCAATGATACTGCAAGTTAATGTCACCAAGGCAGCTTAAAAAACCAGGCTTTTACAGCGATAACAATCCAGGAAGGCAAGACCTCCTTCCAAATACCAAGCCCCACCCAACAGTCACAATGCTCTGCCCGGTACAACTATTCAACAGACACAGGAATCACTTTCCAACACAGGTATTTTCCATTCAGATTGGCTCACAATTGCACATCAAGAATTAGTACAGACTAAAATTAACCTGCTCTTGAGCACTGGCTGTGCTCAAGCGTGATGAGTTTGGCTGAGACAGTAACTATGTGGCTGTGTTTTGGATCTGTGCTGAGAAGTGTTGACAATACAGGGATGTCTTCATTAGAGCTCAGCTGCACTTACACTTACACTTATAGAATCAAGGCCTTTTCTGCTTCTCACCAGCAAGTGGCTGGTGGTGAACAAAGAGTTAAGAGGGGACACAGCAGGGATAGCTGATCCCAACTGACCCAAGGGATATCCTGTACCATATGGCATCGTGCTTAGCATGTAAAGCTAGGGGAAGAAGGAAGGAGACACTTGGAGTAATAGCATTTTCTCTTTCCAAGTCACTGTTATGTATGACAGAGCCCTGCTTTCCTGAGAATACCTGAATGTCTGCCTGCCCATGGAAAGCAATGAATGAATGAATTCTTTGCTTTGCCTTGCTTGTGATGCCTTTACTTGTACCTACTACGCTGTCTTTATCTCAAGCCATGAGTTTTCTCACTCTGCCATTCTGATTCTCTCCCCCATCTCACTGTGCAGGGTGTGAGTGGCTGTGTGGTGCTTGGCTGCGAGCTGGAGTTGAGGGGTGGGCTAAGCCACAGCACGCTATATCACACTTCTCAGCATGAAAAACCAGTTTTACTTACCCACACAAAAGGTAAGAACAGGCTCCTGCAAATTGAAAAGATGCCAATGTTTCTGTACCAAATGCTACACTAGCACAGGAAAATACCTGGATTTTCAGCATCTGCAACTACATGCTCCTCTCAGGAATTTTCAGCAGAGAAGGAGTTCAAAAATGCTCACAGGAAGAATGCTTAAAAATAGCCAATGCCCCAAAGACAGTCTAGATCAAACAACAGACATCCTGTTGATTCTTCTCTCTTTGTTTTCACCTGGGCTATAACCTTTCAGCTTTGCCAATAAACATTCATCTATGTTCCTCTGCAAGACGTATAGCCAGGCGATGGGAAACTAGTTTACAAAGTTCCAGAGATGGAAGAGATTACTCACAGTTGCAGATACTGATTATCATCTGAAGTCTAAATGCTTTAGCTAGGCCACACTAATGCTTGAATGCAAGTGAGCTGGACAGAGCAGCACTGAGCAGGGATACCCTGTGATGCATTGGAGACAAACTCATAGCTCCTTTATAGGGCTGCTTACCTCCATACTACATACTGCACTAAATATTCTGCTTCTTTTCAAACACAGCAAAACTAGCAGATGTTTGCTTTAGTGTAAGAATTCTGCTCTAAATAATTTAAAACTGTCATGTAGAGCAAGTAACAAAGAAGTTACAGCTTTTACCCAAAGAAACGAAGAGAGACCTTCCCCCCACTTCACCTCCAAAGAAATACATGCAGCTGCACAAGCAACTGCATGCTACTTGCAGACTCCAGACATTATGCATACAAAAGGGTGCTTTCATGAAAGTCAGCTCTGGCTGAGTTAAATAGCAGGAAGTTTACAATTTTTAACCTCTGAGTAATACCTGTGAGCAAAGTAAAAGCACAGGCTGGCAATCTGAGGAATTTACTTCTGGTTTGTCTCATGTTGATAAGCTTTTTAAAAAAATATCAGTCTCCTACACTTTTAAAATAGAAAAATAAATTACAAGTTAAACATTACTAGACTAAAAGTTTATTAACAGTTAGAAGAAGAGAAACTACCTATATGCACTGACTACCTCCTATCTCTTTTTCATACAGTACGATGCTCCTCTCCTCTCCCTCCTTTGTCCACTTTTTTTTTTTTAAACAGGCATGAGAAATTGAGACAATTGCAGAAGATGCAAGGCCAAGCAGCTCACATGTAAGATAAGCAGTTGGCTTTCACCATACTCCCACTTCATTAAACACCAACAGACAAACATTAACATTTGGATGTATTTGTTTGAATTGTCAGCATTGTCAAAGACTTGAATAAAACTATCACCACACTACACCACTGACAGCAAAAATGTCTGGTTTCACTGCATTGTTCCAAGTGCCAAAGCGGATAAACAGCATTGAGTGAAAAAACATAAGAGCTGTTAGAAACCTGGAAATGTTTGTTTGCATATCTTAATCCCCAGGGACATTTAGTCACGGGTAGATCAGTGTTTTCCATAAAGATTTAGTGGAAGGAACTGGGTGGATATGGATGTGTCAGATGTATGAAAATGTGAAGTTCTCACGATAACGTCTAAGTCACATCCCAAATGAATATTTGACAGCTAAACTGAATTGTTATGTTCACACATAAACCCAATAGTAAACACTTAGGTAGATCTAATATGCCCTCCTGACTATGAAGTGGAGAAATGTGAACAAAAAGCAGTTTTAATTAGTACTTAAAATAATGTTTGCTTATTAAAAGGTTTGCAGGAATAAAACCCCTATAACGTTACTTCATTCTAAGAAATCTACACTAAAGCTAGAATTATGACAGTCCTGAGAGGATATGACATTTTTCCATGGGAGATTCAGCCTACCATAGGGAAATTTATTTCTGGCTGACCTGGACACGATAATATTTTCCCAAGTCTTCTTTTAAGTCTTCCACACAGCACACAAGCACTTCTCTTTTTTTGCCCTTCTTTTTCTCCTCTAGATTGGATTTTGAGTAACATCCACTGCAACACTATTTGTTGCGGTTTTGTCTGAGTTGCTGCCCATCTTGAATGGAGCATTTTTTTCATGCTGATTCAGCCAATTATTATCTACTCTATAGAAAACAGTGAGGTAATGAATGCTGATCATAGTGAGGTCTTTTAGAAGCAACAACAGATATTCTACTACTGATTTGGGCTCAATAGTCAATGCCTGCCTTCTCTAATACCTCATACAAGATTAAACTGCCTGCAAGCTACCTAAAACAGGGACAGGAGAAAGTGGTGAGAGAAGGACACATCACAGTGGAAGCCACCTCCTGCAAGAACTCAGATACTTTAACAAAACACATGAGAAACCATCTTTGAAAACTTAATCTCTGTCAAAATTGTCTGGGCATCTTCATCCAGCACTGACAATTGCTAAAAAAAGATGTCAAGAGCTGTAATAAATTATGGGTCTTTTCTCACTCAAACTGTACATTATATCAGGCAACCCTATTGCTCAGTATTTTATCGTTACATCGATAACAAGTTACTCACAAAGCAACAGTAGCAAAAATACATCTAAGGCACTGCAAGTCTGTGTTTCTAAGCACTCGACTTGCACTTCAGTCAAATATGGGCAGCTCTAAAGGACAGAAAAGTTGAATGTCCACAAATCAAGAACCTGTGCTCTCAACCAAGGCAATGTCTTACAGGAGGGGAGAAATAAAGTTTTCTGTGAATTGCAAATAACAGAACAACTCCGCTGATAGGCGGAACAGGTTCTGGTATGCACATATTTGGGACCATTCTGCCTCCCTCTGTACTATCCATTCTTCCCCCATCCCTTGTCCATAACCCAGGTAACACCACTTATCTGGAAATATATACAGACTAACAGGGCAACTGTAATTTTAAAGAAGAAAATGAATGAATATGCCTAGAGAAATGCTAGAAAAATCCAAATCAACCACCCTACAAACACACACCTTCTTGTGACTGACTGTGGAGATCCTGAAACTAAGTTTCTTTTCTTCTAATTACAGCCCTACTTCTATTTTAAAAATATTCCTCCAAGCGTTTATGGGAATTTGGTAATAATAAGAAACCAAGTTCAGCTTCAAGCTTTCAATCAGCTAGTTGTAAAACCAGAAAAGACACATGATTAGTTCTGCAAACATCTGAAAAGCTCTCAGGTGATTAAAGGTAAACATTACTCTTCAGTGGAGAGGGCAGATAGGTATTCTGCACTGCAAATAGAAAACAATGTTACGGCAAGGCTGTCTGTAATCTTTGGAACTGAAAGATAAATATTTGTAAATTTTACAGAGGGACTATAATGAACTTCAGATATGAGTGGGTCAAAACGTGAACCAAGTGACAACTCAGTGTCTTTTGCAGAGTTGGCCACAGCCTTAGACTGATTTGTAAGTGGGATGTGAGAGGGAAACTCAAACATATGCAAAATATTTACAGGTTCATGATACTGTGCTTACCCGAGATATGCTTCAGCTTCCTAAAAATGAGTTACCAAGAAACTTAGAAATAAGGAATACAGGAAAGATAGAAAATACTGCAACAGGAACAACACTGTTAAGCTGACTTAGTAGTGATACTGCCTCTTCAACATAATGGATCAAAAAAAATAAAGGCACATGGAAGGGGAGACTTTCCAGATACCAGGCGTTTTTTGTCCAAAACTCTTGTCGTGTTACTCTTTTATCATCACAAGCGATCTGTGCATTAAATTACTTTTGGGAAAGAAAGGGAAGGAGGTAAGGTTAAATGATCCCTGATGGCCTGTGCACTCATACCGCTTTAACACGAAGCCCCTGGTTTTCCTTTGAAATAACTCAGAAACTAAAAGAACTAAGAGGAAGTAGACAACGAGGTTACCCTTTCTCAACAGAACATGAAATAGAGCTAATATTCTTGAACAGGAAGCTAGCGGCGAGCTACAGAGCGTGTAAGGGGCTCGGGAGCTCCGTGCCCGTCACAGCACGGAGGCTCTGGGGCAAGCCCCGCTCGCCAGGAGGGTCGCCGGCCGTGACACGCACCAGCCCCGCCGGCTGTCCCCGGCACGGCACGGCACGGCACGGCACGGCACGGCACGGCACGGCGCTGCCCGCGGCTCACAGCCCGAGGCTCCCGGGCGGAAAGGCGCTGCCCCGCACGGGAGGACTCGCCGCGGGGTGCGCCGGCAGAGCGTGGGAGGGATTTACCGCTGGCAGCACCACCCCGGGCAGGAGGTGAGCGAGGATGACCGAGCGGCCGGGGGGGCGAGGCGAGGCGAGGCGCTCCCCGAGCGGGGCCGCGGGAGCGGGGGCTGCACACGCCGGGGGTCGCCTACCGGATGAAGGTGGTCTTGCCGGTGCTGTACTGCCCCACCAGCAGCACCATGGGCTTGTTCTCGAAGTCGGCCTCCTCCAGCGCGGGCGAGTGGAACTCATGGAAGCGGTAGTGCTCCTCCAGAGGCAGCAGCTTGCGGAGGTAGAGGTCCCGCAGCCCGCCGGTCACCGTCTGCACCACGTCGGCGCCGCCGCCGCGCTCCCGCCCGCCGCCCTGCTTGCCCAGCCAGCTGAACATCCCGCCGCCGCTGCTGCTGTCGCTGCCTCCCGCCGCACTGCCACTGCCCCTGCCGCTGCCGCCGCCGCCGCGCCTCCCGCGCACGCAGTGCCGCGGATCCGCCCCGCGAGAGACAGAGGGAGAGGCGGTGCCGGCAGCGCGGCCGCGCTCCACTCAGCGGCGCGCCGGGCGGGGCTCGCTCCCTGCCGCACACACCCTTGCAGCCGGGTGCGCTTGGGGCTGTTCTGAAAGGGAAGTTGGTTTGGGGGGTTTTTCTTACTGAGATAATTTTTTATTTGTTTGTTGTTTTCTTTTTTTGGCCACAAGTCGGCCTCTGGAGGTTGATTGTACCTGCTGGTCCTCTGCGCTAAAATCTCAATCCGGAAACACTTTGACAGCTCCGATCCGAACACAGAATCGCCCAAATACTTTTCGTGTTTTTCTGATGATGGTTGCTGTCTTTGGATGCCAAAGAAGTGTGTGACTAAGCGCCGTGGTGTTTAGCTACGACATCAGGCAACTGTTTTAAACGCAGTGAAAAATCTGAGTATAACATAGAAATGTTTCTGTGAGATGTGTGGAGCAGATGCGGCCATTCGTTTTAACCTTAGTTCCTGCATTATGTTAAGCCATGTAGGAGGATCACCTTGTCCATTGATTTTACAGAAGATTTCACATGCACTACATTCACCACATGTACATTCACTACATTCACTACAACCTCGGGGAAATCAATAAAACATATATATTTTTTTTTCTTCTGACATTAAAGTTTGTGCTCACTAACTACATAGAAAAAAAAACAAAACCTTGGAATCTCAGTTAAAAAAAATGGAGTGGAAATTTTTGCTGAAACTGTGTACAAACACTATATTAAAAGTGTATAAAGTGTTTATTTTGTGTTACAGACTTATGACCTTGGCTCCTTTGCATCATCCATCTCATTTAAATCCTTTTGCTGGTCCAGCACATCTACTGTTTCATATTTTTATGTATGTACCTTTCTTCCTCCTCATTTCCATAATAGTGCATTTTCTCAATAAGCTCCAGGTCTTTTCTAAATACATCAGCAGGTTTAGATGTGCTCTTTATGTCTCCTTCCTCTCTATGCTCTTCCTCAAAGAACAGATGTTAGACTAGCAATGCTCAGTCCTGGGCATTTTCTTGGTTCCTTGCTTTGCATTTTGTTTAGGGCTGTCCATATGTTTTGCAATTCTTTTGTTGCAATTTCCATGCTGAGTCGAAAGATTTTGTCCCATTTCACTTAGGATCTTGCTGACTGGTTTCCTCATTTTTTTAAATCTCCTTTTCATGATTTGGTTTTGTATTCCTTTAATTTTCATTACTTTTTTCCATGGGTTAATTCATAGATAATTAAGTTATCCTTGTAGTTACTTACAACTTCTCTATGTTACTTCAGTAATTTCTTTGAAATTAGTTTTCTATCACCACGTCTTTAGACAGTCTGACTGCTCCAAATTATTAATTATATGCAAAAATATCTGAGCTGTGGAAAACCTAAGTACTGCAGTGTGGAATGAGCTTGCTTTCCACTCTGTCTGTGGTGCATCCAGTATTTAGTGACTGGAGAACCTTACATACCTCACATACATCACAGGGCACGTACAGCACTGTCTCAGACTGTCCTCTGAGTCTCTGGGAATTTATGATTCAGTGCAGATGCAGAGCTATTATATTTTTTCAGTCCCTAAAATTTTCCAGTGAACGCATCAATCAGCTTTTTGAATGCATAAACTTTTATCAACAAGAAAACTTAATTGCGTGTGTGCAGAACTACCTCACTTTGTTAACTTTAAACCTGCTGCCTGCTAGTTTTGTCTGATGCCCTCCAGGCTTGTGACAGAAGAGAGATGCACCGATTTCATACATCTCTCTCTTCTCTGCCTTTCATTCCTCCTGTCCTTTCTCTAGGTTGCAGATTCCTTATCTGTTCATGCCTTGTGTGGGAGCAGTTCTACCTCCTTGATCAGCCCTGACACTTTCCTCTGTATTCTTGTTGAATACAGAAAACTGAGGTACTGAGTAATTATTCCATGCAAGATTTTCAAAATGAGGTAAAGTGCTCACTGTTCTCCACGACCCTTTCGTGTCTGCTGGAAAGCAGCAGGAAGGGCAGGGAAGTGTTTGCACTCACACACCTCGTTCTGCTTGTCTTCAGACTTCCTGCCTAGATGCTTCCTGCTGTCGGTGAAATTTTTGCCCTTCAGACAGTAAAGCTCTAACTGTATATGGGAACCTGGGAGTGCTTCCAAATTCCCAGGTCTGGCTGTGCCCTCTGGCTACATCCTGTCCCATACTGTGAGGAGATCCAGTACTCATCAGCATGACTGCTGTCTTTGCTCTCGTTTCCTTGGCAGATAAACCCTGGGCATATAGTCCACACAGGAACTATTTGGCCTCCTGTAGTGTGCAGGTAAGTGTTCACTGTCCTAAGTGGCAAACAGAAGGATTGCATTTCTGTGCACCACCTAGGAGGAGACCCTCAGCCTTGAGGACAAAGGAGTTTGTAAGACTTACATTTTTGGCCCACAATAACAGAACTTCTTGACAAAGAATACTACAGCAAAAGTGTAGGAAACAGGGGCTTGTAGATATTAGATGTCTAATAAATACACCAATAGCATTGAATTAAAAAAAAAAAAAGAAGACTATATGTATAATTGGGATTCCATCTGTCAAAAACCCAGACTGCTTACTGGAAAGGAGCCATGTTAATGTCACAACCAAAGCATCAGAAAGGTGAAAGTTAAAGTTCTGTTGACTTCAGTTGCCATTTTCTGCAGCAAGTTAAAGAAAATCATATTTGAATGAGTGATACTAGGTGTACAGTTTTAGCTATGCTTTGTCTGTGTTTCTTGTGTCTTTTCAATGTAATAGTCTTTAAAAATTATTAAAAGCATTAATATTATTATTAAGAAACATTTGGTATTATCAATAACATTTAAATCCAGCTTGATAAAATAAATTAGCATGAGTTGTTTCTTGTAGAGATGGGTCTTAGGGTCTTAGTTGTAATCCTGAACTCAAGGGGTCCCAGGATCCTGGAGCAGTTTATGTTTAGGTCTGGAAGAGGTGTACTTTCTTCTTCAATAATTTTTCTGCAGCTATGAAATGTCTGCAAGTTGTCTTTGTCTTGCTAGCAGAGGAAGAAGCACCTAAAATAAATGCCTTTAACATATATTTGGAATGAAAAATCATTATTTGCTATAGCTCTTACTCAAAGTGGTTTATTAAATACATTTAATATTTATTTACATTCACATAAGGACTTCTTAGTTCACAAATGGCTTTCTTGATTCCATTTTAGAGACAATGGATTTTGTTCTCTTCCACATTCCTGGACTGACAATCCTCTGTTTTTATAGCACAGGTAGAACACAACCACAGTCAGTGTAAAATTCCTCACACTTCCTTGTCCATGCATTTTGGCCACGGCCTTTCAGGTCACTTCTGCCAGCACAGGTGGAGCACAGCCTCACCTAGCCACGCTCCTGAGGCTGTCAACAAGGGAAGCACATTAGTTCGTTAAGGAAGAGCTGGTTTTATGTTTATTCCCTCCACTGACAGACAGGCTTTAACATTCTCGATGACAAATGAAGTGCTATTCTTAGCGTCCTTTGGCTTTTCTTCACTTCCTAATAAAATTCCTTTTCTTCTTCATTAACAAGACTCATAGATACTTTATTTCATATTCCCCGGTGCTGGGCAGTCAGCCAAAGGCTGGCTTCCCTCTCTGTGAGGCACTCGCATGCCAGAGCCATCGGGCGGTTTTTGCAGTGGTTGCTCTTTCTTGTGCTGCTTTTTCCGCTCCACAGCAGTACGCAAAGCCTGAAGAATCAGATCTTTGTTGTTCTGGACGTTGTAGTGACTTAGGTTCACCAGTTTGTCAAAATTTTCCTCTGAATAGCTGAGATTGTTTATGTAATATGGGCCGCAGGCATTGGCAACATCAACATCACCCTCTGCCATCTCTGAGGGACTGCGCTTCACACCTAACAGACAAACAATGACTTGGTTAATTTGCAAAAACAATTAGGGTCTTGCCAGTTCTCAGGCATGCACAAGTAGTGGATCACAACCCTAAACTAAATTAGCTTTTTTGCTTGACTCTGTGTGGCTAGCACAGGTTTTTCCCATGAGAAATTTTCTTGTGTTTTATAAATAAAGATAAAGTTTGGATGTTGTTGGAACAGTGTCCCAGAACTTGGACAGTGCAGGCCTGGCCAATCAGGCCTGGGGGAAGGCTTCTGACTGACCAATCTGGGTGACTTTTGAGAACTCTATATATGTGATGAAATCAAAACAATAAAGGTCATTCCTTCTTGCCACTCAGAACTGGTGCCTTCATTACTCTGCTAGCTGCTCAACAGCGACAACTCTGTACTGATGGGGCACAGAATTTGGGCGGGCTGAACTTCTATCTATCTGCTAGAACAAAGAGTGTTGGAATGGCTCAGTGTTGTACTTTCATCACTTCACTATGCCTCACTCTACATTTTCATCACTGTGCTAGTTCCTGCTTTTGTTTTCAAGGTTATCTGCCTAACTGTAAGCCTGGAAATTATTTTAAACAATGAAATCTTTAGACTCCTCAGAGCATTCTCTAACAGGAGAGGATGACAAGTATGAGAGGAAATTACCCCTGCTAATTTTTGCTACTGCAGATAAACAGAATATTCTTTTCCTCAATTAACCCAAATCTGCTTATGAAAAAATCTGAAGAGGAAAATATGTGGCAAAGGCTGATCCCAGATGCTTCTCTACTGTCCAGGAAAATGCACATTATTTAAGTTTCTTGATATGGTTCAGATCTAAGCAAAAAGAGTACAAGTCTGTTATTACAGCATGATCTGAAGAACAGATATTATCCAGGAAAAAAAAAAAAAAAAAGAAAGAAAAAAAGTGGCCGCTTCTTCTGTTAATGTGATGGGTAACTGTAAACTTACCAGGTGCTTTGTATTCCCTGAAGGTGTCATTTACTAGAGGGAAAAATATCACGATAGGTGTTTCTGGGCTCTCTTTATCACCAACAACGTAGCATTCCTTCAGATGTGGTGTTTCCTGATCATCTGGCACCTTTGTAGGGAAAGGAATTCCCTGTTTTGCAAAGTATTTAGAGGCATCTTTCAGGGGCTAGTTGCCACAATAAGAAAACAAAACAAAAGAAAACATCAGAACATCTGGGAAGAACTTTGAATTTGACCAACACCGAATTTCCCTGGGAATATTTGTGGGGTAAGGGACAGGTTCTGACAGATTATGGTACATACCAAATTTAGGTGTAGGTTGTTTATGGAGCCAAAACTTGGAAGGCCAGAGTTAAGTGAGATAGATCTGAGTCCACATGCCTCTCTTTGAAAATTTGCATGCCACATTTGGATATGAAAAAGTGGCTTTTAGGCAACTTTTTATTCCTAAGGAATTTAACATTGCTAAATCCAAACTGTTGTTGCATCTATTTGCATAGCTGGTCTTCTGCATCAAACCATTTCATTGTTGCAGTTATATTGTCCTGACGGCACATTTTCTTGTGCATAGGAATATGTATGATTGCATTGAGAAATATTAGACAATGTTTAAAGGCAATTAGCTTAAGTCATTCTACATCTGACTGCGTTCAAATCAGCTAAAACCATTTACATGTAAAAACGGGCAGATACAGCTTACTAAATTATTACTTCCTTATAACATACTGTTCCACAAAGATGTGTCACCTCCGGGTAAACTGTTAACTTATTTACACTTCCTAGATGATCTGGGAACGCAGTGATAAAACAGAAATCAGTAAAGGAGAATGTACAAGACTCACCCCTGTCTGTGAACCTGAGCTGTAGTTGAAATGCAAAATGACATCCACTTTCCTTTCTGGTCTCATAAGGGGTGGGTAACTGGTAGCAAAGGCAAATGCTGTGTCAATCAGGATGAGGTAGTCTGTTGCTGTTGTCAGGTGGTTGGGCTGCAAGTCCAGCTCACAGTCTAGGGAAGAAGCACATTTTTTCAGAGGAGGTGCTCAGTGCAGGGGAAGTGCTGAGGAAAGTCTATTGTTAACAAAGAGAGACTTCAACTTTTCTTGAGTCCTGGACCTACCTATATAGCTGATGGCTGCAGTTCAGTCATTTCTCAGTTCCTCATTTGGCTTCCTCTTTTCACTATTTACTTTGTGATTTCTTTGGCTTTCCTCTGACTAAGAGGGATTAACTTGGGGCTCAGGAGAATAAACTTAATTTTTTTGTGTGTGACTCTGATCAGCTTGGGGGTGGTTTTGGTTTTTTTTTTTCTGTTAATATGAAACAAATTAAAATGGCACCTGGCTCTCTCAACACACTCAAGACTAAATAAGTTGGGTGCCTTTCTCACTATGAGAACAGGCAGACAGCTACAATGGCACATGGAACATCTATCTGGTGGCAGACTGAACAAAAAAATTCCCTATTCGGATAACAGGGAATACTGTTACAAAGGTTATATCTAACTTACAAGTGAAAATGTAACAGGAAACAAAGCTCCCTTGCACATCTCTTGAGTGTTGGCCAGGCAAGAGACAGTGTATGATAGCACCAGTGCCACGCTGCAGGCATGCAGGCTGGCTGGCACAGCAGCATACATGCTGGGGCTCTACTTGGGATTCTTCTCATCTATCAGTCATGAGACTCCATGAATTTTTTTAAGAGCTGATTTTGAAGCCTCTCCTGCTACCTAATTTTAGCTTTCAGTGGCAAGCAGTTTTAAATACTATCAGAACATGGGAACGAGGCAAAACAGCAGTTAGCTTGATAACTTTTAAAAGATTGTTTCTTTTTCACAAGGATGGTTTAAACTGTAACTCAAAGCAGGGTGCTGTTACCATACCTTTCCACTTGGAAAACTCGCTCTCTAGGTAGTTGCTGTTTATCTGGAGGCCCTTCAGGAAGTTATGGATTTCTGAGGCTGCTGGGCGTAACATTGCAACATCTCGGAAAATGTTTGAAAAGCTGTCAGTAGGACAAACCACTCGAGTATCCAGCTCGTTTGGTCTTGTAGGGAATAGCGCTTCATCATCTGCAGAAGAAAGAATAACAGTTTATGTATGTGGTTTCACTGTTGAAGTCAATCTGTGCAGTCATCCTTTGGTTTAATATTAGAAAACTTGGATTTCTTTCTCTTTTTATTTCCAGGATTTTCACAAATCTCACAGCTTTTTAGCCAAGCTTTGAAAAATCCCTTTCTTCTCAATTCACAGTGATAAAGGCTTTGTGCGTACTGCAAAAGAATCCACCTCACCCACTAGAAATTTCTTTGCTTTTCTATGATTTTATCCATTAAACACTTGCACTTTGTCTTCCTTGGCTACTCAAGCCACACTTACTCTCTCAGACACACACATAAAAAGCCACACAGTCACAATCTCTCAGCCACACAAACATAATTAATGTTCCTCAATAGCAAATGCAAACTCCTTGTTTTAACAAGCAGAAATTACTCCTTTACAAGTGCTGAAAGATAAAATAAATAAGCCTTTTTGAAATACTTCTCTTCCTTGTCATGTTTTCTCTTTGTAATGTGTTTGTCTTGTGTATTGTCCTTGAAATCTGACCCTGCAGAAATTTCTAAATTTTGTATCATGTTTTGCAAATCTCATCCTTTTGACTAGATTGGAATGACTTCCAATAGTACTGAAGTTTGTGTCAAGGCTTTGTAGACTTCAGAGATGCAAGAATATTGTTTGCTCTTGTTTTTCTGATGCTTCAGTTTCTGAGAGAGGAACTGGAAGATTGTGGAATGCTATGTGAGCATCTTCCATCTACAGGGATACTTTTCTCTAGTTTTACCCTTGTGCTCAGATAACATCTCATAAGAGGGCCATTGTCTCCCTTATTTTTCTGTGATGGATCCCACGGGTTCTTTTCACACACAACTGAAACAACTGCCGTATGTAATACGTGGCATGAATTTCCTCCTGGTTTATGTGTGAATAATGGAAATCCCCAAAAAGAAAGTTCTACAAGAGCTTTGAAAAATTCAGTAAGAGAATAGCAGCACAGAGGGGGGAAAAAAAAGAAGAGAAAAAAAAAAAGAGAATAACCCACCTATGTCAGTAATTTTGTCTCGGGTCCATTTGTGCCAGAAGTCTTCTGAATTAACAGATATATACCAAGCATCCATGAGATTCAAGGAAAATACACTGCTCCAGATCCCTGTAGCATAGGATATATTTGACAGAAAATAAATTGGAGAAGACCTTAAATCATTTTCATTCACAATGACCTTCAGTACCTTCTGCATTCTCTAGTAAGCATTATTCATTGCACTATCTTAGTGCACAAATAAAAGGGACTATGTTTATAAATCAGTATATGAATCCACGATGTATATGAAACTAATTTATTAACATATATTAAGAGGGATGATAGGTTTTTTTAGCATATCTGCTAACACATTCATTTTTGTTACGTGGGAAAGAGAATTTTGTAAAGTTCATCTTAATATTTTCCATATGTCCTCAACATTTGTTATTTCCCAAGTTCCCAGCATTTGCAATGCTAAAATCTCATTAATTTTTAGCATAATCCTGCTACAGGTATGCAGTTATCATGCAGGATAAAACTTTCAAGATTCATGCAATAATATCCCTTAGAATGAGGAAGCAGACTTAAAAGTTTTGATCATAGCAAGTGCAAATATGGGCCATTCACTTAAGTCTTGAACTTGATGATCCTTGTGTGTCCCTTCCAACTCAGAATATTCTGTGACTCTGTGACCAGTATATAAAACAAAATATCCATGTGACATTATTTTTCTTCTGATTTTCAGGATTTAAAGCCTATCTGGGTTGGAAATTTTTCAAATTCCTCTACTAAGCAGTCCAGGCTGACACCTATCTTTCAGTCTATCTGACTGTCTTTCAGTCTGATAAAACATCATTATGTGGTATGGTTGGTTGTGTTGGGTATGCCACAATGCCTTCCTGAACTCTCCAAACTGCCAAACCAAACCTGGTGCTCCTTGGGAAGCAGAGGCTGCACCTGAGCAGCCTGTTGATCCCCTGAGCCAGCCATGCCAGCCTGCAGCCAGAGAGGTGCATTCAGCCGTGCAGGAAAGGACTGCAGGACCTACGGAATCAGCCCCTGCTCTGCCTGGGGGCTTGGGGGGCAAAGGAATTTGCTGTAAACCTTTGGAATAACTGTATCACTGGACACTGCCTGAATGAAAGGAGGGACTCTGGGTCACTGTCAGGGAACAGGGGCAGAAGTGTCCCTGCAGCACTCTAGAGAAAGTAGGAAGAAAATATCTAGGTGGGAGGTGTAGAAAGAGGCTGGTGACCTGACAGCATTTCTGACCACTGAAGGGGAGACCTGGATCCTTATCTGAAGTTGAAGTCAAGGACAGAGAGATTGTGAGTAGCTTCCTTACACCTCACCATTAGCTGTAGTGAAATCTCCACATAAGCAAGAAGTTTCAACTTCTCAGAAAAACCCCTGAAACTTCCTTTTTCCTTTATGTGGTTGGTGGAAGTAGAAAGAACAATGAGGCAAGAGATTGCTTTCTCAAAGGGAAGAAAGATTTCCCTACTGCTTTCACTTTCTTATGCGAGAGGGAAAAAAAGATAAATGTTATGACCAATTTGCACTCTGAAATGGAAATGTTGTCTTAAGAATTAATCAGGGAGAGATGTGGCAGGATCTTTGCTGATAAAAGGTATATTTTAGAGACTCAGGCTGCAGAAGAAACTGATTTTTTAACTTAGCAGCAATGATACACAACTTTTGTTGCTGACAAAGATATATAAGTACTGCAAAGCTCTCATGTCAGTAAGCATAACCACATTTGAAATCAAGTAAATCTGTTCAGATGAATAAGATCACAAAGAAAATTAAAAATCATGCAGATAGTGACCTATTACCAGTTCTAATATTTTACCAAATAATGTTCCTGGCAGACTAAAAACATACTAACTGTTTAATTTCAGAAAATGGGTTTGAGCAGGAGCAGGTTATACTATATGATTTATATTATATTATCCTAGAAAAACAAATCACCTTCCAAAAAGCAGATTCTGGATTCTGGGATTTTCTTCATCAGGCGACCCATGAAGAACTCACTGCCAAAATCTTCTGCACGAATAAAGGCCCCATATTTTGGGAATCCTACCTCATAAGGGGTGAATTCCACCCATTCTAAAAGAAAAGGCATAAAACAGACTGATTACAGCAGCAAAGGCATAATTTTTCGCATAAAACATGACATTGGCCAGGTTAAGGCAGACTGGTTTCTAACTGACACACTTTGCAAGCAGACATTTATTCAGTGTACATTTCACAGTGGTGAACATGCAGAACAAATTGTCCTCTTATATCTAAATGTCTCTATAAACTTTCTAAAGCTTTCTACAGAAATGCATAACGTCTTCCATTGTCCTGCTTTTGGTCCTGAATACAGCTGAATTATACTAAGGCCTTCAAAACATTAACTATTAAATTTCTCCTCTAAGGTGGATTGGCGTTTGTGCATTGAATTGATTCCCTTATCTAATCCTAAATTGACCCCAATTGGGATTAAATGTTAAATGCAATTCTGGAGTAGTATTACCTCTAAAATCCTGGTCGCTGATTTTATCCTTCACATTAAGAGAGAGGTAGATGGGCAGGGGGTTTTGACCCTGATTTAGTGCCTGCTGCTGATCTGTGAGCTTATGGCAGTCCTCCTGTATTGAAGAATGACAGTAGCTGAGGACAAATGGATGACACCAAGAGACTCCCACTTCATCTAAACCTGGATTCTGACAACACAGTGCATGTGTGGCTCCAACTGGGACGCTCCCCATTCGCTTAGTTCAGAGAGATGCTGTCATCCCTATCCCTGCCCCAACACTTCAGCACAAAAATAGTCCTAAGTTCATATGCTTAAAGAATATGGTAAGAGAAAATTTTGTTGCCCACATTTTTTATTTCAGGAAAAATGACTGGAAATGTTTGAAAAGCAGACTTGACAGGATATATTTCATTCTGAAAGAGTAATGCACAGAGAAACTTCTTTTCCTCAGACCTGTGACACAGACAAGGCTCACGCAGAGATAATGTTCAGCAGGCCTTGGCCCTTCTGCTGCAGGGCTCAGGCAGGTAGGAAAGGGCAGGATGGTTTTGGAGCAGAACCAAGTTTGTGAGTGTGCTCCTACAAGCAGAGCTGCAGCTGCTCCCCTCACCAGGGCAGCCCTTGGAAGAATGTCTGTGCTGCCAGTGCCACTGGCATGTGCTGCCCAGAGAATTTATGGAGTCTTCAGCTGTGGATATATTTAAAGCCCATGGTTCAGGGTAGCTGAACCTTCCTGATTCTGCTTGGGCAAGGCAAACTCCAGAGGTCCCTTTGAATCTCAACTATTTTTTAATTTACTGTCTTTCCTCATTGCTGTATTCAATAAATATTCAAATCTGAAGAGAAAGGTGTTGTTACTCTACCTTGTCATGTAACATAGTTTCAATGATGAGTCCCCAAAGATCTGTGAAACACAGCTGATGTCCTTCCTGTTTCCTCTGGCACAACTCTTTCAAATAGTATTGCAGGCGATCAGGGGCAAAACAAGTAACAAACTTATTTTTAAGTACATGCTTTCGGGCATCATTGAGTGTTTCCTTGAGATCCTTTTGGGACCAGTAAGGATCTTCATACAAGTTTGACATGGTCCTAAAAAAACCCAAAAAAACCAAAAGGAAAAATGTGACTTCTAAACAGAGCTTTGGGAAATTATAGAGTATTGGGTATTATGTATTCATTTACGTGAAAAAACACCATATGTTTTGTACCATCCACATATTTGATTATTTCCAAATGTGGGAAAATACCCACTGAAAGAAACAATAAAAAAAAGCCACATCAGAGAAAGAAAGCCCTTTCTTAATAGTAAAGTCCATACAACTCTTAAGATCACTTCTTGATGTCATATATGGAAAATTCCTGTGAAGACTGTACTTATCTTGGTCTTACCATGTTGTTCCAGATAAACCAGTAATGTATGAGACACAGTCCAAGACATTCATTTCCTGAACACTGAGAAGGTGAGCATACATGGCTGTCAGAGCTCTGGTTCCACCCCCTGTTGTCATGATGGCCACCACAGGTACCTGTTCAATCCCAAAATATATGCATTTAGTGAAAAATATATGGTCTGAGAAGGAAGAGAGACATCTCTGATTAGAAAAAAAAAGTTACAGCACTGATAAAGCAGTAAAGATATGCCACCAGTCCAACGTGAAGAAAAACCTGAATTAATAGTGGGGCATGTAAGCAATAAGAAATACTTCCTATTTCCCTCTGTCAAGCAGCTCTGCATTAGAACATGAAATCCATTATCACATTTCCAGCACTCCATTTCAAAACCATTAACACAGAGCAGCAAAAAATTCAAGGAAATGGTACCTTCTTTCATCTGAATCAGATTTTTATCAGATACAATAGACCAGAAAATACGAGTGCTGTCTCACAGTTTCCATGCGAGCAGAAATAACCTCTCTTTTCCTGAAGTTTGTTGAAACTATTGTATAGTCACTCCACAGGCCATACTAGAAATGTCATGACTGATGGGTTTAAGAGCACAGGCCAGTTCAGAACCCCTGAAACCAGAGGCTGGTGACACCATCCCCTTTTACAGTTGTTTGAGGGAAAGGGAAATCATGCTCACTCCACCTACCACACATGTATATACAGTACTAGGTATGCAAGTGAGCTGCAAATACTTCTTTCTGTGAACATACAGAAATCCAGGGACTGGCAGTCTTAGAAAAAGAATTTGTTCATAAATATGAATTGGCTCCTTTAACAGTAAAGACAGCTACTGTGCACAGCCACAGAGAAAAGAACTCAGCTGCAGCTTGTACATGAAACTACAAGGTTTCCAGGAAAATGTGACCACCAATGCTATGTTTTGACACTCATCTGTGCAGAAGGAAGAGAATTTTTTTGTCTCAGATACCTCATCATCCTGCAAGTCCTCTTCCAGATGGAGAATGTCCTTCAAAGCAGCTGCAACCACCTTCTTCCTCTTACAAATGAAATCCTGTTCCTGGACACACAGATCAAACCCCAGGCGTACATCTAGGTCTTCCTGGCTGGAACAAGGATCAGGTATTTTACATCACATTTGTAGTCTAAGCCAGTATTTTAATTGCTTTACTTCATAAATAGACATGCCTTCACTACCAGGTCTATATAAAACAAAGCAGGAATATATTAACTGTTCTAGTTTGGTCTTGGAGAAAAGCAGTCCGTCTTCCTTTCAACTGAAAGGAATTTTTTTTTTTCTCCCTGCCAAAAATGCCTGGAATTAAATATAGCTACAAACGAGTTGTTTCTTTTCAGACATAAATCCAGGCGCCTGCAGAGGGCAGTGTTTTAAAGGTGGCTTTTAAAAGTTATACCTGAAAAGTGTTCTACTGAAGTTATGATGATCAGATCTACAGATCTACTATGATCAGATGTTCTTTAGGTGTTTATAAGCACTACATTTTTGGTTTGAAAGCTGCTATGAAAGTTTTGCATAGTCATTCTAAGGAAGAAGTTTTTAAATGACAGCTGTAAACGGTATGTATATTTCATAGCACATTTACTGAAAATAAACAGCATGATAGAAGATGTGCTTGCTTTTCTGGAAATTCTCTTCTGTTACAATATGGTACATAATGTAACATATTGATCTTATAAATTTTACTAAGATGTAAAATTTATATTTTCCAAAACACACAGTGTGTTTCCTTGGTTTAGAAATAAGCAATTACTTAATTCAGTTTATTTGTGTTTAACTCTTTGAGTTGACATTAAAAAAATAAATGCAGGTACATTTAATATTTCAATGTTTTCACATCTTAGAGTAGCCGGGCACTCTTATTTTGATCTTTTAGTGAATGAAAACAGTTAAAGACACCTTTCTGGAAACAGAAAGGTTTTTTCCATTAGTTTTGAAATATTGCTTTTATTGAGAATCCACATTTGCCATTAAATTGCAGAGGTATCAGAGTGTCTACAGTGGTCCTTACTATGTAATATTGATTGCAGCACAATATGAATAGAAAATTAGTGTGTTCTTTATAAAACCTTTTCTTAACTTCCTGTCCCGTTACAAAAACTCAGTTGCTGAAAATCTTTGCATTGTGTACTGAGTGCATTTTGGTTTATAATCTGAAATAAGGATGGACAGCATTCAGGACAAAGGCAGTAATAAAGGGATTGGAACTTGATTGACAGCTACCTAAATATAGAGAACCAAGGGGAAAACCACAGATGTCTTACCATTTTTTCACCTTAAGGAGCAAATCAAATTTTCTGTGCTGAAAATTGAAAAGGTAAAATTATTAATACTGATATTTTGTTTAGAACAATTCCTTTCCCCCACTCAGACTGAGACACAGATCTTTTGGGTCATCATTACACCTACAAAACTCTGAGTCTCAAAAACCTGAGATCTGCTCTCAAATATTTCAATAGTAACCAGAGATGTGCACCGTTTTAACAGATTAAGACTTTAGTATTATCATCTGTGGTCCACATCTCCTCCCTCTTGTAAAATGCAGGTGTAGCATGCCAGGTACTAGTTAGCTACACCAATAAGTAGCAGAAAAGCTGCAGTGCTAGACCTCATCTCCCTGGAAGGATCCACCACTCTGTCACCTTCAGCCTGGTTAAGTACATGGACAGTAGAAGGAGCATGAGCAACAGCCTAGACATCTTTCTTCTTCCCCCTTCTCCTGTGGATTTCCCATTTGGTTTTGCTCCAAATTATTCACTTCATTATGCATTGCCCTAGATTGGAGGGATGTTAGAAAACAACAGTCTCTGTATAAAGAGAAGTGGCCCTTGGTTTCTGCTTCTTGCAAATTAGGAAGAATTTTAAAAAGCTTGCAAAGGATTCCCCATGGCCAGCAGACACTCACCTCACCAACTACTTCCCTCTCGGAGGGGAGTGACTTCAGAGGGATTGTCAGGGGGACACTTCTCCTCGTTGCTCCACATGACATGCAAGCACACTGAAAAGGAGCATGGAGCGCTTTTTGGTTAAAACAAAAATGTTCTCTTCTTGCTGCCTACTCACACATAAATGTCAGGTCACAGGACTGCCTGTGTTGTCTACCATGTTCTGAGGTAACGTACAAAGGCAGGGAGCTTCCTCTTCTTTCTGAGTGCAACATCCAGGGAGGGTTGCTTGTATCTGGCATAGTGGAAGAAAGTGGGGTCTGGGAGAGGGCAGTGGGAGTCACAGCCCACTGAAACTGTCTGGGTTTCTTCAAAGGATCCTCTCACTGTAAATGTTAGCTCATTCTCTAAAACAATGAAAGAAAATGCACGCACAAAGTTACTTATAATTGTAAAAAAAAAAAAAAGGGAAAAAAAAAGAAGCAAAAGGTAGCTTTGAACAAATTCCTTCTCCTCTTCCTTTGTATTTGGAAAGCTATCTTCTAAAAGTGATCCAAACCCCAAATTTCAGGTGACTGAATCATTGCAATGTGCTGAGCAAGAAGTCAGATGTGAATGGCACTGAATCTTAGACTGCTGCTTTTCTGCTGCAGTTGCATCATAACACAGTAAATACAACCAGGTATTTTGCATTGTAAATCATCCTCATCCCAGGCCAAATAATGAGCTAGAGAAGTTCTCAGCCCCCTAAAATAGGATCTGACTCTGCAGCAGATGACCCTATTTATATGAAGAGATTAGCTAATCCTGCCAGTGTGTGTTATGCATGCTCTGAGATTGCCTACCAGATCCAGCCCCTCAGGGGATGTGGGCAGAGGAACTTCTAGATTGTGGATCTTGACCAGGGTCAGGCAGGAGCCAGCTGCTGAGTGGCTAACCCCTGCAAAAAATGAGGCGTTTCTGTGCACATGCAGAGCTGAACTGACAGAGATCCTGAGCAAAGTTAAGGGCATGGACTATGATGCCTGAGGAATTAAGCTTCTTCAGGTTTTAGCAGTACTGCAGCAGAGATTTGCAGAATATCAGCTTGGGTTTTAGCAACCTTCTGTATAAGCATCTGATGTTGTTTCTAGTCTGGCACGACTCTCTCTGAAGTGAGAACCCTGAACCTACACCTGCTGCAGGACTGGTGGCATTTCCTACTGCAAATTTTTTACAAAGCACCTTAAATGTGATCAATTAAAGCCTTTGCATTTTGATGATGCAGTTTCTAGGCCTTATTAGAGATGGTAAAATCACTAATATTCATTTTAAGAATTAATAAGCTTACCTGAAAAATGCTTCTTTTGCATCCTGCTGTCCAAGTGAACTTCCAAGCAGGCTTCTTCACGACACTACAGGACAGAAAATTAGATAACTCATCCAGCCAGCTCACCAGCAGTGCTGGCAGATGTTGGAAGGGTCATTGTAGGAAAGGTCATTGATTGAATGTAGGGGCCAGCTGTGTTGGACACTTTTGCCAGACACAGTGAAAGTGAGAATTAATTTATTGTCACATGGGAAGATGGTGCTATGCTAAACACATTCTCATTTTCAATGGATGCAGACAAAACAAGGGAAAATTATAATGGTCAGAAGGCTCCTCTAAGATCATCCTGGTCTCCTTAAAGATAAAGCTCCTAAGAGAAAGTATCACTGAAGAATAAAGATTTGCAATGTTTCCCTCACTGACATTACAGTCAGCTGTGGTAAAGAATGATGTGGGAAAGAATACGAAATGACAAAACATTATTTTACCACTAGTGCTCCATTTGTGATGATGGTTTCGGGAGGACCCTGTCTGGAAAACAAGAACAAGTAATATGTATTTTATAAACAATATGTTCTGGATGCTGTCCATATTAGTCAGACACAGACACACTAGTCTCTGTCAAATTTATTACTTTTATTTTCCTTGCTCCTACTTGTTGATTCTGTAAGTATGCTCCCTTGACACTAGTTGCCACAAAATGACCCAGCAGAAATTATTAAATTACCATAGGGCACCTGGAAAGTCCTTGCAACAGCCTTAACAGCACAGAGATGTCATAGGTTGGGTAGCAACATTCTCCTCAGTCATGACTTTCCTAGAGAGCACTGTCTGGTAAGTCTATAGACTTATGCAGTGGGATGTGCCAGCCAACAATGAACTATGTAAGTAACACAAAAATCTTAAGAGAAAGTCACAGAATTAAAAATTCTTAACTCCTCTCCACATCATGGCATTTTTCCTTTCATGCAATAATTTTTTAGTGCACACATTAAGTTTGCAAAAAACTTGTTGCTGCCTATTAACGTGATACTGGATCTACAAAAGGTTTCCCTGCACTAATGCATAAGTCCAAACTGCTATTCTAATAATAATGGGGTTTTACTCACATGCTCTCCAATACAAACTCAACTTCCAGCTCCTCCTTCCCCTGAAAATAAAAAAAAAGAAGCTGTTTCAATTAGCATGTGCAGAGGTTTTCAAAGTGACCTTCATTCTTGCAAGCACAGTGTCCTTTACATTTAAATAAGTAAAAATATTCCAATTTGTGCTTGCTGTTGTCAGCATTAAATGATAGAGGCAGCTTCTCCTTCCCCAAGGAAAAGATCTCAATTATACTCACAGAACGAAGGGTGTTTGGTGCTTACAAATCACGCTAACAAACCTTTCTATTTCACACTTTCTTATTTGCCAGCTTCCATGTGCTGAACATGATATGCTAAGACTTAGTGTTTAGGAAAATATTGTGGAAACAGGCCATTTTCCTGTTCTTGCATTGTTTAGGTTTTTATAGTCTTTGTGAGAATTAGATATTTGTCATTTTATATCAGATTATTAAAAGTGTAAAGCTTCCCTAAAATTGCATCTATCCTGGGGCTTGGGAATCTGGCCATGATCTGTCCAGAGGAAACCAACAGGAATGTGAGAAGGCCATCTGTTTTGTCACTGATGTGCAGTTTCCAGGATTTAAATAAATTTTGCTGTATTTTTACCACCAAGCTGGTCCCGGTGGTAAAAACAAGAAGAGACAGTACACCTCTTTAAACAGAGGGGAGAGAATGAGCATCAAGCTGTATTAAATGTCTGATTGAGCTCTTACCTCTGTGTTTAGTGGGAACGCTGTAAAAACTCTTTCCCCAAAGGGGATTTTAGCTACATCAAAAAGCACAATTGCATGGTCATCATCACGAACAATGTCATCATCAGAAACAGTAATTTCCAGAACATTCTGGGAAAAGAAATGAAAAATATCCAGTTCACTAGCATGTATGACGTACAAGAAGTATGACATTCTGCAGCTCTTCCAGGTTTAGTGCCTGCTTTACAGACAGGAACTAGAAAAGTATTGATGAGAAAGTGTCAGAAGGAAGAGTAAGAAAGTGAATATAAAGAACCAGCTCTTAGTCTCATCAGTTAAAGCTGAACTGAGATCTCTTTTTGGTCACCTGTTATGCGTTTAAGTAGCTCTCACCAAAAATGCAATCTTCTAGGGAGGAATATGGATGGCCAAAAATCCTATATTTCATCCTATCAGCAGGAGCAATAGAGATCACTTCATATCAGTAATCACCTTTCTAGGTCCTTGGACAGTCTGCTTTCAGCCACCTGTTCACAGGTGTTTGAGTCTAGCACTATTATAAGCAGCAAACTGAGTAAAGATCTTAATCATACCAGAATTTAGCAGCTTTCTGGCATTATCTCCTGGCATTATTTCATGTCCTCTCAGAAAAAGGTGTGATTTTCTGTTATAGTGTGATTGTATATTTTCATTTCATAGTTTCTCTGTGTTGTCACTGTCACTGTTCCCACCAGCCTTCCCCAAGGAGGTCAGACTCCCATTACCCTTATATAAATAATAACTATCTGTTAGGAGTAAAGTGGATTCCAACAAAGCCAGAACTCTTTTGCTTCAGCTGGCGTGGGCAATTTCAAGTAAACTCAAAAATGCATTAGAAGACATGACCTCCTGTTTTGGGCCAAACCAAAAGACTCTGCACAGAGACAAGATGAAGAAGAGAGTTTTTGGTCTGTTTACCTTGACTTTTCTCTGTATCCGGAAGTAGAAGGTTTCATTCCACACAGGATTTCTGCAGTTTTTGATGGTTTTGGTGTGGAATATTTCATCTGAAGCTGTAGGCAACCAGAGGCTCACATAGCAATCAGACTGGCTTACTGTAGAAACATAGGCACAAAATATCTGGCAGAGCAAGCATGATACAAGCAGTGGAGACATTGACATGCTCTATAGCTTCCACCTGGGTGAGAGATGGCCAGTTCTTTCTGATAAACATTGGCCAAACCAGGAAGATAGAAATCACACAGCAGGATAAAATTAATTTGTTCATCACAACATTATTTTTACTCAGCAGTATATTCAAACAATTATGCATAATCGTATACATTAAAAGTAAAAATACAATCCTAGCTAATGAATAGAACAATACATATATTCAGGAGTCTTGTATCACTCCATATCAACAAAATTTGACAGGCAAAACTGTGATGGAGGCAGCACAGCATGAACTTCAGACCCTGAGAGGGATTGTGGATAAATTGTCTCTGTAGCAATTTAACTTCGTGAGAAATACTGAAAGAATCAGGTTCAAGCCTGATTCAGATAGTAAATGTCTGACAAACCTGGTTATTAACTCTTCATGACAGAAAATTAATCATTCTAGTGACCTTGATCATTGTCTCCCTAGGCGGGGTGGGAAGGGAGAGGTCTAGCAGCAGTGCAATTGCTGCTTCAGGAGGTCAGTAGGAGCTGGAGCCTTTTCCTCGTGTTTGCTGACACATGAAAGACCTAGAATCTATTTCCTACTTCACATCCCTTCCCAGGGAAAATGAAGTGGCAGAAAGGATTTGCATCTTGTGGATGAAGGGAGTGAGGCTGCACTTGATCTAAGGTACCATCTCCCATAGATCCTGAACCAAGTGAACACCAAAGAGATTCTCAGACCTTGGACAGGAGCTTTTCCAGAGGCAACTAGAAGGGCTGATCCATCCTGTTTTGTAAACACAGGCTTTGGTGAGAGAAGAGGAGGAGTCTGGTGCCAGGGCAGTCAACAGAGAGAACCACCTCACAATGGGGGAGATGAACACCTCCTATCTGTAAGCACGGCACGAGTCAGCTCCTCGAGGTTAAACCCGAGTTCATCCCCAAGTCTTTGATCAGAATATATTGCTTTGTCATATTTTGCCTAAAAATAAGATGTTGCCTGAAATCCAAAGACCCTGTGGCTGGGACATCCTCAGGGGAGGATGCCTGTAAGTTAGGGAGATCCACATGTAACACTTCATGCCGAATATTGAAGGAATTTCTGCCATGTGTTTCCTCTCAAGAAGGTAGGAGATTGTCTTTCTGTCTTTAAAATTATTTCCACAGACAACATCTCAGAGTCTCAGATTTTGACATAATGGAAGTGCCAGGATAATATATTGACTTTGGCAATTACCAGTCTAATATTCAATTTACTAGGAGCAGGGGGGCTGTGCTTGTTGATCTGCCAGCTAACTGAAGGGTCTTCCCTCACTGTGCTGTCTGACAGCCCACTGAGTTGTGATGTACTTGTCCTGAGAGATGGTATCACTCAGCCTCTGATCTACAGAGCCTGCACAATAACCAAGAACTAAATGTGGCTTCAGGGTATCTGGACCATTCTTCCTCTCATTAATACACATACCAGAGCCGATCTCAAGTGTTCCAAAAACATGAGTCCAGCATCCTCAAAATCACCAAAGGAGATGAGGTGGGATGTAATTCAGAAATTAAAATTTCTGAACTGATTTGAGATGTAATTTCTCTCCATTTTAGGATGCAGGACACATATTTTTGCTGTACTTGCAAAGACACATTCCTTTCTTTTCCTTTCTTCTTCTTAAAGAAAAGCAAAGTGGTCTTGAATACCAAAATATTTTGCCCTTATTTTAAATTCCATTTTTCCATTACACACTTTGTAAAATAAGACTCATGACAGAATCTAGAAAGCTGGCAGTGCTAAGTCTCTGAGCCAGCCATGCATGGACAGCTGCAGCACTTATGAATGCCTTTTTTAACTGTTTTATCTGGAATGTACTGATTTTCTGGAATGTTTTCTTTGACAAAATATCTTCATGGGGCAACTTTCTGAAATTACTTTTCAGTATGTATGATGATTTCACAAATATTTATGTAAAATCAGCCATTGACAATTGTCACTGTTGAGCCGCTAGCAGAGAAAACCCAGGTTCTCAGTGGGGCAAGAAAAAGTGTCTTTATTATTTTGATTTCCATATATATATAGACTTTTCAGCGGTCACCCAGATTGGTCAGCCAGAAACCTCCCCCTAGGCCTAATTGGCCAGGCCTGAACTGCCCAAATCTTGAGAGACTGTTTGCAAAACATCCAAACTTTATCTTTGTTTATGAAACACAGCAAAAATGTTCTCACGAGAAAGACCTGTGCTAGCCACAGACAATTCTTTGTTAAACTGACAAAGAACAGGATACATAAATGGAAAGTGAGGTGGATTAAAAACTGGTTTAACTACCAGGATCAAGTGATTGTGATCAGCAGCACAAAGTATAGCTGCAGGCTACTACTGGTGTACCCCAGGGGCTGATACTGGGGCCAATGCTGTTTAACATCTGTATTAATCATGCGAGTTAATACAAATTGGTTATTATTAACCAATAATAACCAATTGGGACAGAGGTCAGCTTCAGCAAGCTTGCAGGTGGAACAAAACTTCAGCGAGTGGTTGACACACCAGAAGGCTGTGCTACCATTCCGAAGGACCTGTGATTTTCTGTGTTTTCCTTTAATTGTACAAAGAGTATTCCCATGCTGTGACTCTAACTGAGCTTATGTGTTTCTGTAGAAGTGGCAGTTCACTTGAACCCAGGCTGACCTGTGAGTCAAACAATGAAATAAATAAAAAATAACAGGATAGCTGGATATCTGCTGAATGCTATGACGACTACGATACCCTTATTATTTGGGAGCCCTTGAAATTACTAATCAGCTTTCTTTGCTCCCTCTTATCCCTGAAAAAAGTGTACAAGAGAGCTATTGAAAATGTTCCAGTTTATTCATTGCTACCTGAGAGCTAATACAAAAAAATTCTATTTGCATTTTCTTCATGCTCTAGTTGTAATGCAGTTGCTGGGCTTTGTTAGCAGTTTCATGCCATGCCAGGCCCTTATTTCAGTGCATGTGTTGTAAATTCCCTGATGACATAATGTCATCTCATGTGAATGCTGAGACATCTGAACCCACAGCCTATTTGAAAGTCAGCAATAAATGACCCTGATGTCCTTTTCCAATTTGTAACTTCTGATTTAATTTGTATGATGGAGAGACTGCTTCTCAACTCTGTCATCAAGCTAAAGATGGGTTAAAAATACAAGACCAAAAGAAGTAGTTCAGAACTGCAGCCATGTGTGCTACTCTGTGAGAGTACAGCCCTGTACGTCATGTGCTAAAATCATTCTTCTCCATCACAGGTAAGGAAGAAATTACAGCACTGAAATACCAAAGCATATAAGAAAAACTAGTCTCATAAGAACAATGAATGTAAACTGCAAAATCCCATCTGTCCTGTTACTGCATTTCATAACACCAAAACAGAGAACTAATTTTCTCCTAGTGAAATATTCTCCTCCTGCACAGACAGGTTCTCCTTGAATCCTAGTTTACTACAGTTCACCTAAAAGGAGGAGGAGAACCGCTCCCATTTCTCAATTGTTGGACATGATCTTTGGGAACATTTTCCCTCACCAGCTTAGTATGATACATTCTTAATGCTGTTTGTACCTCTTACTGCTGTCTATCTGAGAGATGATTTGAGCTCAGCTCAGGTCTCTACCAGCACCCAGGTGCAACGCTCATCTGTATGCACAATATTACTCTCTCATAGATCTACTGTGCTTAATCAGTGATGTCCTTTACCAGGGATGAACAGAGACCCCACTGGAATGAGCCTTCACCCACTCCAGCCATTCAAGCCAAGTAGTAAGGTAGGATTTTCTCCCTGGCACAGATTCACTGGGTGCAGTACCTGCTGCAATCCCAGCTCAAAGCTTTCACAGCCTGGGTCACCTCTCCCTCCTGTGCCACTGTGCTTCCACCAGCACCACTTGTTTCCTTGGGACAGGACCATTAGTACCCCCTGCACTACCTGTACTCTCCCTAATTTGTTTGCACTTATTTTCTGTTGCAAACATAACCCCTAATATCTTGGGAGAATGACTCTCATTTACAAATACTCCAAGTGTACTGCCACAGAACTGACTCATTTCCTCTGAAGGGATAAAACAAAAGCTTCCACAAAATAATTTCATAAGGTCTTAGAGGACAAAGTCTCTGAGCAAGGTCTCTCTTCATCCAAAGGTGAAAAACCAAAGGAAGATCTGAAAAGAAAAGGAAGAGTCGTGGCAGAGACTGTTCTGGCATCCCTGCTCAGACCAACAGGTTTCTTTCTACAGCAGAAAATTCCATGTGGACCTCTTTTCTACAGTAGAAAATACACCTGATAAGTGCAGTCACATTTCAACCCAAGGCTTTAATTTTCTTACCTCACCTGTGGCAGCCTTTTGATCTGGCAAGACAAATCCTCTCAGAGAAGTTACTGTGTCCCAGAAAAAAACCACCAGTGAGCCTGAAGCTCACTCCAAGTAATTTCTGACTGGGACACAGAGCTCAAATTCACCTCTGCAATCCACAAAGAGCATTGCAAACACTCAGCACCAGTGAAGCTAAATATGTCAAGACAGACCTGACACCACCACTCACTCTTCACCTCATCTGCGCTAACGAGCCTGAACATGCTCTCCAGCAGCAAAGGTCAGCCCGTGGATTGTGGAATCAGCTGGTACCCATGCAGGCTGCCACAGTTTCAGAGAGCAGTACTGTCACAGAGACCTCTTTACTCAGGTCTTCAGGGTTATGTGAGATCCAGTGGAGCCCAGCAGAGTTTTGCTCTGTCACATGGCACTAAGTTGTGGTGGAGAGATGACATCACTGCAGGTCTGTTACCTGTGCTGTCTAAGGATCTGGAAGAGGTTTGCTTCCACTTGTGGTGCCTCAGGGCAAATCCCCCTCTTGGTGCCTGGGCTTCAGGCAGGCAGATGAGGCAGATCCCTTCACTGATCCTCTGGTTGTGCATGGAGTGGGGTAAGCTTCAGCTGTGGGATTTAGGGGCTGCCATGAAACAAGTAAGTGCTAATGATGGTGAAAGTGGGCGAGGCTGGGAGCTTGGTACAGTCTTGGACTGAAGAGGGGAATATCACTGCAGAACAGGTGCCAGACTGTATGAGACTCAAATTTTATTTGAATCTCTTCCTTTCTAGTACCCCCACTACCTTCACAGCCAAACTACACAGAGCATTGGAGCCTGGTGATGACACTCAGTGCCTGCAGGGCAGCAGGATGAGTCTAAGTGATCTTATCTGGGTGCCCTCCTCTGTAGTGCCCACAGCAAGATCAGGGAGTGCCAGAAATGTTTCAGTCTGACCCATGATTAGTAATTGGCATACAGGTTAGTTAGGAGTACAGTGGAAAATAATTAGCCCAGGTCTGTCAAGAGCATTTGCATGGTAAGATGAGACAAGACAGAAACCAATTCTATGTAGTATGAAGCAGATGTTGGAGAGGAACATCACTCAGTGTAGAGGAGACCACAAAAGGGGTGGGGTGACAGGAGGGAGATGAAAAGGGCCAGTTGATCCATTGAGGAGGAGTGGACTGTTTTTGGTTTAGTTTTTTTCTTTGTGTGCCAAGCTCCATCAGCATGTGCTGTTTACAGGCAAAGGTGTAACATCAGATTTCAGGATAAACTTGGATTTCATCCCAGGTTTGTGAAACACATATCCCATGGATCTTGAGGCATGTGTTTAAAAAACAGCCCGGATTAAGTTGGATGCACATGACAGCAAGGAATGTCAGTGGAAATATACAGAAGTGGTGTTCCCTGAAGCCAGGATTTGGCAAGTAAGTGAAGGAAAAATGTAGAAACTCTTTGACCAAAGAATCTGGTGTGACTGCTCTTGTAACAAACTGTGAGAAGATCATGGAATGGAGCACTGCACATGCTCTGTGAGAAAGATGGTAAGCTGGCACACAGGCAGAAAAAGCAAGTCATAAGAGATGCTGTACTTGGTTGAAAAGGTGGATTGTTCCTGGATTTGATATAGGGAAGATGAAAACCCAGGGAAGTCTGAAATATGTTATAACAAAAATTGTCAGTCTTCTACAGATATCTCGCAGTCAGATAGCATCTGTTATCAGCTGCTTAAGATCAGTTTTCTAGGGGAAAGATCATATTGCTGAGAAGAGGCTAGGTAAACATAATTTTCTTATTCTCATTAGCACACCGTAGCATGTGTAGGTGTTTTAGTTATCTGATACTTCAAATGTGTTCAAATGTTAAAACAAAAACACTAAGCTAAAAGAATATCAACAGCAGTGCAAAATCAAACACTTGAAAGCTACAATATATCTCTTTAGAATTGTACTGAAGTTCTTAAATCACATGGTATCACATTATTTTTCCAGTGAGAATCCAACTTATTTGAAAGCAGAGGTAGGTTGCTGCTCAGTCAACAAAGAGCTATCTAGTATTTGTTTATCCTCCTTGTTCAACAACATCCTGGTCTACAGTTCATTATGATATGACATCCTTAAGAAGCAGGCTCAAACAAGCTCACAGAGTAGCTGGGGAATTACTGACAGAAAGAAAAGACATATTTTTCTTCACCTGCTGCTCCCTAAGTCTTATTTACTGGTAATTAACAAAAGAACCTGAAAATACTTCTCACCCTTTCCAGACCTTAGCTCACATCTTAAATTAAAATCCCTCACAATAGTAGGACATTCAAAATGAGCACATCATCTAAAAAGATAAGAGAGAGAAAAACCATGTTGGAGAACATATTATATGTTTTGTAGACAGGGCAACAGAGGCACAGAGCGTATGGATATATAAATTTGCCTAAACTTCTTATGCACCAAGTCCATGATCAGTGCTAAAAACTGAGCCCACATGTCTTGAGCTCTACCGTTTTGGTAATAATGGGAATTTTCAAAATATCTACATCCTACTAAGTGAGACTTCTCAGAAATCTCCCTGTTCTCAGGATGGAGGACAAGGTCACAAGTACAACACTATCTTCTGAGAATGCAGCATCATTTTACTTTGTGCAATACCCTTGCATAAGCAACTTAATCATGGTTTTTATCTTGTTGTTTAATTTTCATTCTAGATCAAAGAGACATTAAATCAACAATTCAAAGGAATGAAGGTGAGGTCTTGCACGTCCATGCAGTGCTTCATAGCTCTCAAAAGGAATAAAAATTAGTTTGACTTTGTTATGCTACACTATTTTTTCCATTCTTTGCAACTTAGTATTACAGACAATATGAACTGAACACTTCTCTCCACTCTGTTGGAAAATTGGCAAGGGTGGCATCCATGCTCTTGAAACACCAAAGTGAGTAAAATACAAAGAGATGGTGAAAAATTTTATCTGTAGGGTATTATGGCTTCAACAAACTTCATCATGATCTCCCAAGAAGGAAAGGACATGCAAAACAAGAGAAGGAAGAATAGTATGATAAAGGGATACACAAAACTGTAGTTATTAGTGATGTGCCAAGTTCATGAGACACGTAGGAACAGCAAGAGAAAATTCTCCAGAGAAAAACCTCTGTGAATGTGAACCACCAGGCAAGGGCTGGTCAAATATAACACATTTTCAGAACACGCTGCATGTAAGCTGTAACATACCATGTACCACAGTCCCCAAAAGATTTCTGTTAGAGATCTTTCACTGTGGGGGAAGAGTCTGAAACATCCATAACAATGTGGCTGATGTTAGGATGCTCAGGACAAGCAAAGAATTTAAAGGGACTGGTGTGTAAGTATTTCAGCTCTATATTCTATGCACTTGTCATGGACATGTTATATAAACATCTGTGTGTTAGAACTGCTGTTAAGATATTTTAAAACCCTTGAAACAGCCAACTAATCAGAAAAATAATGTGAAAAAAATCCCAACAAACCTCTGAAATTGCAAATAGATATTCTGTAGCATAAATTGCCTTCAACTGTAATTTCTTAGCTAGGATTATTTTAGTGTTTGGCATTTGTACAGTATCTAACACAAGCAGGGCCTGATACAGTAATTTGAGGATGGTATAAGATCAATAAGAAAATCTGGTACTTACAAAAATCTGCCTGATGAGCATTTTTCAACTTTATGATTTTTACAGTAAGCAAGGAGTAAGGTGTCATTTCTTCCTGTTGAAAAAAACCAAAAGAGATGTACTCTAAAGTTTTGAATATGTGCATTGACTGTAATGCAACCAAACACTGACAAGAACCAAGGTTCTGCTAAAGTTGTCTCTTCCAGTTGGCATCACAGCAAAAATACAATAGGCATCAAAATACACTTTCTCCACAAACTTCCTTGGCCCCAAAAGTCTGTGGTTATCTAAGCAAACAAACAGAAGGTGTGGATAGAGAGGATGAATAGGAAAGTTAAGACAGGGTAAATAATCTGAGAAAGTTCATTTAGCCAGTAAAATTAAATTGTACATGTGACCATCAGCAGCCAATATGAAGACAAAGTCCAGTGAATCCAGAAATCAGAGATGCTTTAAATTTGGTTGGGTATTGACCAATAGCCTGTGTTGTGCTGTAGGTAGAATCAAGACATATACAAAATATTCTGCTTTTAATGCAGTGCTTGGATAATTGGAGAGAAGGGGGGAAAAAAAGATAGGTCTTTTTATGTTTTCCTGCTTATTTTTAAAAGAATCATTTTCATGAGAGAGAGATGTCTATGGATGAGTTGTTAGCCCCTTAGGGAACATCTCAGGATTACACTATACACAGCTTTAGACAAACACTCCTAGTTTGCTTTGTGGGAACACAAGTTTTCCTTACCAAGGATGGCTATCTGACTGATAGCCATGGAATAGTATAATGAAGTATACAGTTTTGACTGCAATCCTTAATTCCAAAGAAGGCTATTTGCAATTCCTTGTTGAAGGTGCTAGGTCCAACCCCCTGGGTCTGTAAAAGTTGTGACAATCATGTGTGCATGATGGATTTTACATCTTCAGGGAACATGTTCATCATGTCCAATAGCAGCAGCTAAAACAAGCAGGATATTAGCAAAAAGAAGCAGAAAATAGACAAAGCTTACTGTGGCTGCAGCACAGAAAATTATACTGATTCCCCAACTGTAGGAACCATTGTGGAAAATTTATCAAAACAGCTGAAGTTTATAGAAAGGAAGGAGTGGCATCATGGTTGTATTAAAGAGACCGAAAAGGGTAAATCAGCACTGGGGATGGCTCCCTCTATCACTGCTTAGGAACAGAAGCAGAAGAAAAGGAGAAATTTCAGAAATTTCAGACTCCATTGAGTAGTAAGTTCCAAAGTTAATTTATAATTATAGTAGTAACAGGACTTGTTAGATAGAAAGAGTAACATAAAACGAGTGCAGTGAATGTCTGACGCTCTGCACAGGAAAGAAAATGCAAACTCTGTCAAATCCTGAGGTCTGACTGCTACTGCTACATGAAAAGCTTTAATCTGCATACAAATGTGTTATCAGCAGATCCTGAATTGGGTATCTCCAATAAAAGGGGAAGGTATAAATAGTGTATCTATAAATAATGTGTATGTAAAAATGTCACCTTGAGTTAGTCAGGCTATGAAGTAGTAAGGAATTTTTAAGGACTTCTGAGCAAATCATTAACGAAAAGAAAATATTATAACATTAAAATGAGGCTGATTTAGGAACAGGGAAGTGTTAGTTTGCAGTTCTAGTAGCAAGGGTCTGTGGAAGTTATACAATTACCAAACTTATTATGATGCCACTTGTGGATTCACATAAAGATATTCAGGCAAATAATACTGGGGCACAGTGTATTTTGGGTCAAGCAATAGATGGCCAGTTCAGTGACCAGTAGGTAGGTGGTCACTTCAGTGGAGGCCAGATGGTAGTCACTGATATTCAGAAAGAGCTCCAGGAGAAGTTGAGATAATGGCAGAAGACAAATAGATCAGTATTTCTTTGTAAAGTCACGACATGAAATATCACCAACAAGAAGGGGTGGCCAAAGAAAGAAGCTGTCATGAAAGCTAGTGACCAAAACCTGGGAAAGATCATCTGAAGTGAAATAGAATAGAGCTGGTGGGAAACGATAAAACAATTAGGAGATGTTATCTGTTTTCTGAGAAACTTCAATTAAAATAACAGGGAGAAACACTTGAGTGAAATAAGAGAAAGAACATACAGAGGTGCTGCTACTGTGACAAAAGTCAAAGACTGATAAAAAAGGTCAAAGTATAAGAAATCAGTGAGACAAGACAGTACATCAGCTGAAGTATGCAGAGCATTGGACCATGTGGAATCCATCATGACAAAATTTAGCTTAACCTCTCAAATAATTTTCATCTCTGTAAGAATGAAAGACATGAAGGTCATAAAAGGAATTTGCAAAAAAAAAAAAAAACCAGTAATTTTCAGGCTATGAAGTTGTCCAATAAAATTGGAAGATTGATGTTTTTATAAAATGCTGGGTAATTGAAAGGCATGTTAAATAGAAGCTAGTGCCTAAAATAACCATAAAGCTTTGCCCATGAGCTCAAGCTTATACCCAGGAATGAGCTGACTGGTTAAAATGCTAACACTTTTTGCTGTGAGGTACAAAAGCAGCACATCCAAAACAAATGGGGTAAGTGCTGAACAAATGCATTCTCTTTATCAGGCTGCAAGAAATAGAATATCTTGGCTTCTGGGTGGGTGTATTCCAGAACTAAAAAAGAAATCAATCACTATTGCCCAAAGTCATAAGTAAGGCACAGGATATTTTACAGGGCTGTGTTCTAAACAGGACAGGCAAGATCTCAGTGTTATCTGAACACAGGTTGAGCCAGCTCCACACAATTGTGAATTGTTACATTTTCCTGAAAATTTAACAGTGGGTAGACTGCAGCTAAACTCCATGCACAGCCCCAGGTATGTTTTCCTAAACCAAATCCAGTAATTATTCAGTTTATCATACAGCTATGCAAAGTCCTCTCAAATTGAAAGAAGTACTTAGGCAAATGTTTGAGCATTTGCATTAAGGAAAGCTTTATACCTATTTACTTCTTCTGGAACTGAAAGTCTGCTACAAGCATGTTATCCTTTCTAATAGCTCTCTACTAATTATTATCCTCCTGTTGAAGATAGCAAGCCATGACTTGCCAAATTTGAGGCAATTACCCAAAGCTACCCAGGAAACCCAATTCCAGAAAGAGGCAGAAATTGGCCAGTTTAGACAAGCCTGTGCCATTAATGCCAGTTTTCTGCCAAGATTTATTACAGAGAAGACATATTCAAAGCCAGGAGGCAAATAAAGAGTGTCTGAGAATGTCTTTGTTGTGAAACACCTGTGGATAGCAAATAGAACTTCCAGCAGTTCATTTGGCAGGGAGAAATCATGACATGAAAATGAACTGAGACTGTGAAAAGGGTCCCATAGCTCCCTACATGAAGGAGTTTATGGCCTCAGTAATTTTTTTCTATTACTTCATGTATGTTCAAAATCATATGCTGGATTCTAACAATCATTATGTAAATGTAAGTATGTCAGTGGTAAAGAAGGGTTGGTTGCTTTTTGCCATGGATATTCTAAACCAAAACACAACTCCAGTATGAACACATTAAATCGTTAGAAAATGGTAAGGAGATTGGGTCATTATTTTCCCCAATAGCTGCTTTTCCTGCTTTAGTACATTCTCTTGCTGAGTTTTAGCATACACACAGAGCAGATTGGGAACACCTAAATGCCACGTCAGTTTTGGTTATGCTACTTTGCCATTTACAGCAAATTTCACTCCCCGCTGGTAGATTGTCACCCTTTTGTACTCTAATATTCATCTGTAGGAGCTGCCACGTGTTGTTAACAAGCGATCAGTTTGATCAATCCATTTGATAAGGTTGTGACATACATAGGCAAAACAGCCTTTGTAGTTTTCTATTCATTTGGTAGTCTGGTTACATTAGAAACAAGTTAAACATACAGGTCTCCTATGAGCGATAGATATTTGGATCACACATAATTTAAAATGTCATCAAAAGTGAGTTTTCTTTTTGTTTGGAGTCCCCAGGTTTTACTGCGAGGCAGCTTGACACAATGCCAGCTGCAAAAATCATCACTGATAAAGTTGCTGCATGTTTGATGCAATTACATCTCTGTCAAAGGCCTTGCAAAGGGTGCTAGACTTGTTCTTTAGTTGTGAAGAGAGGCACAGTGATCAAAGTGGGTATTTGTTCTGAAAACTGGCATTAATGACCAAAGCCCAAGGCTCACCAACAACCATGCTACGACTTTCCAACATTTTCCATTCATTCTGGGCTAAACCTCCATTAAATCAATAGAGATAGATAACATTAGGAGAAGGCCAAAGTCAGTTCCATTTTAACAGCAAATCGAGAACATTTTCACTAAGTGGTTTCTCTAAGGAAAAACCATGAAAATAACACATTCTGTCTAAATAGATAAAGGAATTAAAAAAATAATAGTATGGAGATATTGTACCCAAAGAAAAATTTCTTTCATTAAATATTCCTATTTCTACATAAGCATGTGAATCTTTAATGTCCACACCTGTGGGGAAAAAGACCCTACCCTTCTCAAACAAGTATTGGTTTAGTCCCATGTATTTTTAGTTTGTTGAAGTTGGTACCTTAGCATCATTGCTTGGGGCTACATAGTGCATCATCCATTTTCTTTCTTCATTTTCCAAGGCGCTTGGTTTTTTTCTTGAATGTTGCTGAGGGAAGAAGAACAGGAGATGAAAAAGAGAGTAAAGATCAATTTTTTTACTTATTTCAATTTCTCAGTGTAGCATTCCAATGTGGAACAGGCAATTTGCACCTCCTCATTGTTGTGAATAAAACTGATGTGCCAGGAATGTGGCAGCAGGTTCTGTGCCATATGGAAAGATTCTGACTGCAGGTCCTGATAATTGCAAATATCCAAGAAAGGACAATCTTGTTTTCCTAGAAATTTATATCCTGTAGATAAAAGCGGACTTGACCTGTTGTAGTTCAGGGGCAAATCTGAATCAAAAACTCAGAGTCTCCTGCCAGGATTGTTCTGTTTTCCACTTACCTGAGGTAAGGCAGAGGTTGATGCCATTGAGATCGCTGCTACATTAAAAGCAGCTGCTGTGAACGGCACCTTAGTACTAGGCTCCACAGCTGCCAGTGCTTCTGAAGCAAATTTACAATCTTGAAGAAATGTCAGAAGTTGCTGAACAGGTGTTTTATTACACTGAGTCAGAGCTCCACCCCTCCATGATTTCTGAAACAGGGAAATTTCCCACCCACATTATTTGTCCAAAGAGCAGCTGCTGTAAGGTGTGACTGTTCACATCTGCAGTGCCTGAGCAGAGCCTGCTGAGGGAACAATTCCTTCCCACCTGAGGGGGGAGGCTCAAGGAACTGCAGTAGCAGCTGTAACCTGATTGCTTGCATGATGGAGATCACCTATGAGAGATAGTCTTCCAGTGATTTCCTAAAGGTGAGCATAGCAATAGCCTAATAAACACATCAACATATTTTCTCTATGCAAACACCTGAGTGCCACACAGGATTGCATCCACAATAAAAATTAAATTTAAAAAACAGCTATGGAGGTGAAAATAATGACGAAGTCATTTACATATGAAGAGAATAAGAATTCTTCTGAAGGAACATTTTTCCCTTAAAAGTGCTGTTGCATCATCATTTCTGTGTACACACTTGTTTTCTCGTAGTATTCTATTTCAAAAGGAAGTAAAGAAGGTATGATAAGCAACATTTCTCTGCTCCCTAAACCACAATGTGTCATTTCCCGTTTGCAATGTCCTACTTATTTCTGGATTTTACATTTAATACAGCATGTGGCTTAACAAATTTAAATGAGATTCAGACACTTCACTTTGAAAAATCAATAAATGTTTCCACAAAGTACAATATCATTTTCTGACGCAAAAAAGGTCCAGACTTCTGAGCAACTGTATTCAAATCATCATCTGGCTGGACACTATTTGCAGATTATTGGAATTTGATGGACTGATCCTGTATGTATCACTGTTGGATTTTTTTTTTAATCTAATGAGTATCTGCATGTGTTTAGCACAACTCTAGGAAGCTCAGTGATTGAATTTTCTAAGACATTATGCAAGCATTATTAGGCACACATACGTTTGTATTGAAAGTCCTCCCAAATGATTAAAAGTAGTGCTTATGAAAGAACTTGAGATTAATAGGATGACAAAGCACCCTGCTTCCTTTTAGAGATGGACTTACGTGTGAAATCACAGCCACTCTGACTGTGGCTATGACTTTTGTACAGGTACTTTGACTGACAGAAACTAGACACAAACCCAGTGACTTCTAGAAGTCTCATTACATACTTTTCTAATGTGAACAGAGGAATCAATATGAAACAAGAAGAACAAGTTAAGACAATCTGATCATCTTTCATGCAGTATTCTATCCTTCCAAAAGTTTGATTTCTTAGGTTTAATTTCATATCTACATTATCTTTTTTGTAGTTGTTGCTTTATAAAATAAACACATCCAATTTATCATGAAGTGCAAGTGAAAATTTGCTTTCTTTCTCACCTTCATCATATTGACACTTTCTGGAACTGCTTATTTCAAGCCAGAACTAGATAATCTAAAGCAATAGGCATAAGGACAGTCACAAGCCTATCCACACTCTGGCTGATGCTTTGCTTAATATGAGCACTTGCATTTCTGTAAAAAATTTTAGAATCATTTTTTTTTCTGTGAGAATCGTGACCAGAAGCAGTTTAGACAAAAGTAAGTGTATACACAAAAGTATAAATATTTTCTATTTCTTCTGCTACAACCTGCTTGTACACTTGGTTGAAATGCCTAGAAGAGTTTCAATACCACAACCAAGGAATGAGAACATTTGTTGCAATTTCTCTATAATTGTGCCGCACAAATGTTGTCAGATGCAGGTCTGGTTTCTGCAATGTATGGAAGCTAATGGGTGTGAGGTTTTTGCATGAGATCCTGTTTTCATTTACATTGTCATACTGCACCTTTGGTTTTAAGACAAAAGGAAATAAGGTGGGGGAAGAAGCCTTCAGCATCTCTTAAGAAGCTGACTAAGAGTTGCTTGTTGCCCAACAACTAACTTTTCTTTCCTGACTCAAGCCTTCCCTATATGAAACACCTGTTCTTTAAGCTCAAGTCAGAGGTAGCCAAAGGTACATTTGACTCAAAGCTGACACTGGAATTGAATTTCCTAAATTAGTTCAAAGTTCAAAATTGCTTTTTGCTATGAAGCACTATTCCTTCTGAGGCAAACACATCCTTTTCACGTGGTGTGCACTTAGGACACGCTTGATAATTAAGTCATCTAAAAATTAGACTTATAGTAGAAACTGGTCATGTTTTCTCTGTATTGAGTAGAAGAAGGAAGTGTGGCAACTGCAAGTAGTGACTAAATACCTCTGTGTTGGATTCTTCTGGAGAAGCCCAAATGTCCAGACCACACTTGACACCTAACTTCTGAATGCTTGAAGCTGAGGTGAATCCCCACCTTGGATAATCAGTATGTTCTCTTTAGCCACTTGTTCCCAAAGTTACTGATGCTGAGGGAACCAGACATTGAGGAACTTGGTTTTGTTGTTAGCACGTGATTCACCCTGTTGCAATGTGAAGCTGCAAAACACCCTTGGGCAAAAGGTCTATTAGCATATAAATGAAAAGTCCTCTCTGGTATTCATCCAAATAATCAAGAAGAGGTTTTGTGATTACCAGGGTGGCAGAGAAGGCAAAATTCAATGCAGCAAGTACCACTACAAGTACAAACTTCCAGTTCAGGATCACCAAAGACCCCTGTGGGGGTGTAGAGTACAGCCTGACTTGGGACTGCTGTCCATAAAGCACAGGCTGTGCAGTGGTAGCTCATGTCCAGGTGTATAAAGGGAGTAATATTAAGCTGGGTTTTCTCTGAAATCCCAGGCTGTGAAACTCCAGGCTGCAATCTGTGGAAGGTAGCAGCTACTTTACAAACATCTGAGACAAGTTTGGGACGAATGGGAAATGTCAGAGGGAAATGCTGACAACAGAGAAATGCAACAAGTCTCTGAAGGAAATGCACTCCCGACTTGTTAGGTAGAGCCTCAGCGGTCAAACAATGCATTTAGTGCAGCACAAGAAGCAGAGAAACTATTCATAGCCATGCCTAGACACTTATGGCAATTTTGGGGTCTGTCTGTCAGCTGATGAGCTAATGGTGAGACGCAGTTCATGCAAAGTTCTCTGCCTTGAACTGATTTTCTTTTAAGGCTTTTTTCTGCAATGATTTTTTCCCCCTGACTAGTCTGATGATAAGACTACAATAAATGTGTTCTAGAACTAAAACGACAACAAATGTGTTCTAGAACTACAACTACAACTACAGCTGAGTTAGGAATTTAATATTAATGCTCAAATACATAGGTTGGATCAGATTTAATTATTCAAAGATTCATTAAAGAGACTGCTAATGACAGATAAAAGATCAGATAGATTTTGTGTTTTCTTTCCACTTTTCTCAATCATTCTTCATGATTGCTCTCTACGGCCTCTTTCTCATGCTTTACAGCTTCTCTGCAGCCTACAGATTTCTTTGTGTCATCCCTATACCATGGGCTTTTTGGTATCATGTGCTTCAGCACATCTTCCTCTCAGATTTTTCAGACCCCCTTTCTGAATGTAACAGAAAGGGAGCTTCATTGAAAGCCTTTCTGGTTTATTCCTAATAAGTATCTTTACTAGTAACAGCTGTGTTCTACTCAGGGATACAGGAAAATGCAGCTAATGTGCATCAATGTGATGCTTCAGGTATTAAAATTATCATTACGTTAAAGTACCTGAATAAAAGCAAAAAAGTTCAAGTCAAGTCAGAAATCAAGAGATTTTAACAGTCCCCATGATAGCAGTGCCTAATATCATTCACAAGAATCAGGCTTTAATATGGCAATGGCTGTGAAACTTTGCCTGGTCCACATAGTTGCTGCTGGCGACCTATATGCTCTTTTTCTGAACAAGATACATATATATGTCATAATGAGAAAGGTATATGTAAACATTTTTATCTGTAATTCAAATATAGATGAATAGAATCTTTTAGATTGGAAAAGATCTCTAAGACCTTTGAGACCAGCTCTTATTCTAACACTGCTGAGTCTACCACTAAACCATGAAGGCATTAGGACAGAAAAAGTGAAATGGTTTGAGCAAATTTGGACCATACGGTAAAATCAGTAGAAAGTGTTTCTGTCAGGTAGGAGTATTATATCACTTTTAAAAGGTCTCCGTATGCTCCTCCCCATGAAAAATCGGGAGTATAGAGATTTGCATTACATATATGCTAACGTTACCCAAACTCAGAGAAAATATGAATTCAGAAAATATTTCAGAAACTCTGCAAGTACTAAATGTCCTGGACACATACTGACAATACCTCATATTTGCAGGGTTACTTGTTCTGTTTATTCTTTCATCTGACATTTCTCTCTTACATTTCTCTTACATAGTTCATTTCTCTCTTCCGATCTGACCTGTACAAGACCTATGCATATGTATAAATGCAATACCTCTATATCATGGAGCTTATATATCAACTTCTTAAATTAGTCTTTCTTTGTAAGGCACGCCCTGCCTTGAGAATTCCAGCTCTTACCAGCATCACTGTAGTATCCCATCAAACACTACAAGACATTGGAACTGCTAAAGCAACTTATCCTGGAATAACTAGCTTCTAAACCTTTTCAGCTGTAGTAAGTTAATGGTATCTTGGTATCTTAATAAAATCAGCAAGTGCTGGACAGGTATGCCTTTGAGTTTACCATTCTTTTCTAACATATGTGACATCATATGTGACATCATATGCTATAATCAACTTTAAATTTCCAGTGTTCATTGCAGTTACCTCTAAGGGATAAAACTACATGCATAAAAAAACTAGTTCATGCGTAAATCTGTTGGTCACCAGACTGCATTTCTTGACTATACAGAGAAAAATGCCATTTCCCATGAGAACTCTTACTTGAGTGTCCCAGGCAAGATCAAGGGGAACTCAATGCAGGTGACAGGTTCAGCCCTGATTCTGGCAGTTCCTCAAAGCCTTCCCCATTGCTAAGCAGGATCCCTTTTTCTTCCTCTGTGTAAAAGTGACCATGGCACCTTTCTGGGTCCATTGCCTTTTCAGCCAAGAGATGTATAGCAAGTGCCTTTCAGCAGATAGCAAGAGAATGCTCTTCTCAACATGGAAATACCTCAGGATTTGGTATAATGAAATTTCTAACTTCTCTGCCATTTTCTATGTTACAAAAGATAATAAGACAATGCACTACGAAACCAGACCCCACATCTGATGCAGATGTCTCCAGTATGAGAGCCCTGGTGAGAAAACACAAGCTATGGGAAGAGGACGTTGTTAGGTAAGGCATACCCAGATGAGGAAAGGCTGCCAGCCACTCTGGGCATTTGCTATCCCACTTGCAGGCTGAAGAGGAAAAGGAAGCACAGGGTTAGGTGATGTACTCACTCCAGCTAATCTCACAGTGCTGAAATTCCTTGTGCCTCTTCCCTGTATGAGAAAGGCCTGGCTGTTGCAGAAGCGCTTGCATCCAGTATCTCCCTCATGTGCTGAAGCTGCGTCCCTTCGTTGTGCAATCTGGACTGATGCACATGGCAGCCAATCTTGCACCATATACAGCGTGTTGTGACTGGGAAGATGGAGTGATAGCCTTTCCAGGGCACCTGGTAGGTCATCTAAGCAGTGCTTAACAAACCCAGGCTCTGCTGGGAGGCAAAGCTGTGTTTTGTGCCATCTGAGCTCTCACCATGCTTCGTGCCAGCTGCCAATGGGATGGTGTCTCAGTGATGCATGATACATGATTCCACATGGCTCCACAAAACAACGCCATTTCTTAGGGACTCCAAATGTCTTCACAGTTCTCTGTGGAGCCAAGTGTGGGAGAATTTGGGATTGGTAAGCAAAAGAGTCTCACTGCAATTCCATATGCTCTGGCTGAATAAAATCCAAACCCATGCAGGAATCTAGTGTGGCCACTTACTCACAAAAGGGGTGATCACAAAGATTAAACTATGTCAACAGCTCTGTATGGAAAGACTTTAAAGAAACCATTGCAAAACATCTTAAGGAAGTGTTTCAGAAATGCGTAAGGAAAGAAACATTCTCCAGGAGATCGAGATAGGCAACTATGTAAGTACATCCTATTACATGCTAAATTAAATCACCACATTGCAACATTACACTGTGCTCAAAATCACTGACATCAAAGTCAAGCATGACTCTTAGGTCAGGTCAAGAAAACACAGATTAAAGAAGGACAAATTCATAGTGGCAAACATTGCTGAATATCTGTCATAATAAATATAAGGGAGCCACGTGTTACTAAAGCATGTGGAAACCTGTCTAAATAGCTCTTGCATACAACTCTCACATGATTTTGATATTTTGACCCTGTGTGATGCAATAATTAAAACTCCTTAGTTAGATCACATTGCACAGATATGACATGATGAAAGGAAAATGAATTATTCGCTGCATTTCTACAAGTGCAAGATAATGATAAGTTCATATGTGCAAATGAAAAGGAAATGTATATGAGGAGAAAGCAAAATGTTATCAAAGGTTTGGTCTTATTACTTCATATAGAAAGAAAAATAATTACTAATTATGCAGCTAACGCAGGAACGATAATAAAACACTGGTATTCTGTGTTCAAAAAGAAGCCAACTTTATATGTTTCGTCAATAAATAAGGAAAATGAACACATAGTCATACAACACATAGTAAGACAGTACAGAGATCATTCTTACCAATTAGTTCCTAAAACATATTCTAGGATTCTTGACTATCTGTGGTTCAGCTATTTAAATCTTGGTATACTGCCGAACTACAAAGAGATGACAGAAAGTGAATATTGTGCCAATTTTAAAAAGTAGCAACAGGAATGCAGTAATGTGCCAGCAGTTTGTTTACCCTGGCTGTCTTTGCCATAATGAACACAGTATGTGACTAATTAAAACACCAATTATCATTTATTACTCTCATATCTTACTCTTGGTGCTCTTGCTATTCCTCAAAATGTGGGATGGTAGCTACGCACATCAAATGCTCCATCGTTCCTGAAGAAGTTAATAGAAGTACCTGTTTTAAATGAATAGTTACTTTCAAGTTGCATACATTCTTTACATTTATGTTTCATACATTTTGTACAGCATTTTTTAATGCATGCATGTTTATATTATATATAACTTTCAGCATACAAAGCAATTATATACTGAAAACTGCACTCCATCACACAAGGGAGTGTTTTTCCAAAAAAAGATTGTTGATGTGCAATTAGTTGGCTTAGGACAGTCATTAACTAGTACAATTTACTCTCTGGACAGGAGCTAGTTCCACCCAATCCAATTCCATATATATGTATGTGTGTGTGTGTGCATGTGTGTGTATAAAAACACCAGGGGAGATTTGGAGTAAAAAATGATATCTGAAACACTTTGCGTGAAGGCAGAAGTAAGGGATCTACCTCAATTGCATGTGAACTGAACGCCTAGCCCTATGGTTCAATAAAGAGCTTAAGAATCATATAGCTGGGAAATAAAAGAACAGTGGAAAAGGACAGGAAAACTGTTGGAAGTTGATAATAATAAAAAGACATTATTGTGCCTTTCTTTTTTTTTTCCTATCCTGCAATATCACATTTTTTAGTCTATTGTGCAAAGATAGTAAGATTTTTTAATGCAAAGACTGAAAAGAAAGTATACATTACTAAGGTAATGATTTTTTTCTAACTGATTTCCGAAGAAGTCCTCAGTGATAAATATCCCAGAATAGTTTTCTTTTGAGGAATTTTTAAGTGTTTACCAGTGTCAAACTGGATTGAACATTTTAATGAGTGCTTTGGAAATAAACAAGGCACCCTGAATAGCCAGATTTGTAGAACAACAAAGACTGATGGAGTAATATTAAGGAGAGGGCAATCATAAAGAATGATCTGACCTGCTTAATGGACTGGCCTGATTAATCATGGTAAAATCTAACTCACCTAAGTGTGAATTTATGATTTAAAGAATGATGAATGTATGTTACAATTTACTCCCCCATATGAAAGGGAAGACTGGAGTGTGAAAAAACGAACTCACCAGCTTATGGAAGACAAACAACTCCTCAGAAGTCTCTAAAGGCAAATGAGGACAACTGGATTCTGTATATAGAAACTGGGAACTCATTTATATGTAAGAATATTAGAATAACAAAGCAGTGTTAATCTCAGTGTATAGCAGTAGTGAGAAGGGTACTGGAGTCTGCATTTGATAAAGGGACAATGAAGAATTGGAGGGAATGCAAGAGCAGAGATACAGCTGGATGCAGTAAATAAAGGGGATTTTAAAATCAGAATTTGATGGGCAGAATCTACTGATTTGACAAAAAGACTGTAATGTAAACTAGGTATATTTTATAAATATAATAAAGAAACAGTGGTTTCCTTATTATTTAAACAATCTTAATAAAGAAACAGTGGTTATGCAATGCTTTTAAAGTTACTAGGAAAAGATGTGCTGATGTCTGGGCTCTGGCCAAAATAAACAAGGCTGGAAACAAGGTGCATACTCATTGCTGGAAGATGATCACCCACCACAACAAAGCTCCATGCAATGTGGTGACTTCACCACTCCTGATATGTGTAAAAGAAGAGGGATAACTTTTCTTCAAGACAGACTTTGGTCAGTCACAGATGATCAAGATTAACATTTAAGTAACTGCATGGCAGGTAACAGTCTGATATCTAACAAGTCCCAGCAAGATGATCTGATGGTACTTCTGGCTTCTATAAAACATGGAAAGAAATAAGATGAATAATCTAGTACAAATAAAATGAATAATCTAGTACAAACAAAATTTGTTCTTCACAGCCTATTAAGAATTCACAAGAGTTAGGCAATTCAATTGCTCTGCACAGTGTTGTAAAATGGACTTATTAAAGAAGTGCAAGCTGGTAGGACTGTTTAGCAAACAAGAGTGGGGAAGCCCAGAAAACTGTCCATCAGTGTTCTGCTAAAGGCTTATTATGTACTTGCAAATGAGGATTGCCAAGGCAAAGGATGCAATCAACCTAGATATGCCTCCAGGTTTAGCTTTAACATCCAACAGCTTTACAGGCCTTCTTCACCTCCCCTAGGACCTTCCAGCCTTATTGACTGCACTCCTTGCTGAACTTCCTCTTCAGGTTTCACATGTGAAAGGTGTGAAAAGCCTCCTTCACACTTGCTGAATCTTGAGTTAGGTCTGACAGAAAATGTCTAAAATGAGACATTTTTAAATGACCAGAGTGGATTCAAAAACCCTATCCATTTGGTGGGCATTCTAGAAGAAAAGGCAAGCACAGAACCACATGGGAGATACCCAGCTCCCCACTGGCTTGTGAAGATACCCAGCTCCCCACTGGCTTGCTCCCCACTGGACCTGGAAGCATTGGTGATACTCTGTAAGGAAATTACATCTCGCCTGCTTGTAGCTGTAAGAATCATCCCTTGAGATGTGCACACTTACTGTGCAAAGAAAGTGAACTGGTCATGAGAAAATCAGTCCAGTCTGACTACAACACCAATTCCCAGACATTAATTCTGGAAGGATAAGTAGAAAGTAAAGAATTGCTGAGAGACAGAACCTGTTCATAATCCACTAAAAATAACTTCAAAGAATCTACCCAGGACAAGTCACATTATTAAAGCTATAACATTTCAGCATTACAGAAACAAAAGCATGACTATATCCAGAGACCTTCCTTTCAAGAACAAGGCAGGCATTTCAGAGGCACTCCCTCCCAGACACTGACACTTCTCTGCATTCTAAAACTGAGAGCTGCACAGAGCACTTTTGTCCTTGACTTGCCTGTCATTGCAGAAACACTGTGTGCTGCTCCCTCTGCCAGATTGATGATGCTATTTAAAGCTTCAGAGTGACACCACTCAGCCAGTGACACTGAGGATATCTTCATCTACTTGTTTGGAAAGTAGAGATAAAATCCTCCACGTGAGTCTTGAAATGTGGATGGCAGGCACAGAGGCCAGCCCAGCAGCAGCCCACCCTACTACCAGCACTTTGCCATGTAAACACAATACAGAAAGACACAAGATACCCCAGAGACAAGTGTAAACTGGGAGAGGAGTGGCTGGAGAGCAGCCCTGCAGAACAGGGACCTGAGGGTACTGGTCAGCAGCAGACTCAGTATGGGCCAGCAGTATGCACTGGAATCCTGGGATGCATCAAACACAGCATTTCTTATTCTATTCTGTATCTTCTGCATTCCAAAGAATTTAAAATGTTACCACAGGCAGCTTTAGTAGGCTACCAATTGTAGGTAGCCTACTGTTATTTACACTGAAAAACTCAACATAATCTAAATTTAACCTTTCAACCTAACTTCTAAAAGCACTACAGCAAAAAAATCCCAAACCCCAAAAATCCACAAACCTACAAAAAAACAAGCAACCAACCAACCAACAAACCAAACCTCAACAAACCAGCAAGATATTTACAAAGAATTGGGGAATTTCTACCATCTATTAATACTGAGAAGTGAATACTCTGGGAGAAGCATAAAGTAACTGATTTGGTCTGTGAAGTGTTAGTGCGCTTTATGTTTGTTTTTCAAACTAGAACATGGATTACCTGCAGTGAACTTAATCCAAATAAGCTTATTCATATGCTTGGAGATAAATATTCTTGCATACTTGCTATGACTGTATGATATAAGTCTGCATGACTTTTAATCTCATGAGACTATTTCTCCACTCTTGGTGGTGGCTTTTTTGACAAACAAGTAAAGCATTTTAGTCCTAAGGAACAAAGCAGGTAGTGAGAGGCGTGCAGGAGGGTGGATGATCTTTGCTACAGGGGCAAATAAACTGCTCTTCTATGTCCTCCCTCCTGGAAAGAGTGAGGAAGCCCAGACCAGACAACCTCTCATCATAGCACATTTGGACCAAATACGCAAATTTTGCTACATATGTCCAGATCTGTGCTGCATTTGATGAAGAGGCAGCTCAAGAGAAATTACAGCTCAGGAGGCACAGATCCTCCTGCAGCAACTTGTCATCCAGAATGATGTCCTTAGTATAGCAAACCTTTCCAGAACTTCCAGGGACCTTTATAGGTCTGCACAGTTTTTGTAGTCTTCTCAGATCAAAACAGGCTCACAGCAATACTACAATTAAAATTAATTTCTGCTATCTCAAGAGGGGAAAATAGCATTCCTGGAACAAAATATCCTCCAGGAAGAGGATGCCCTACTGCAAAACACAAAATCTTCCTTCCTACACTGAGACCATGTAAAGCCCTTTCTCCCCCATGTGGGTGCTCCTAATTCTGCAGGTGCTGAGTTCATGCAGGACCCATCCAAAAGCAAGCACAGACAGAACTGATGAATTCACAGACCTGCACATCCTTGCTCCTGTTTTGAGGGAGTTTAAAGTCAGCGGAGTGTTGTTCTGTCCAGCTCATACTTCCAGTTACTATGCTACTACTGCTCACACCAGGAGTGGGAAGAGGGATGCATAGCCAAGAAGTAGTGGGAACGACACAAAGGAACATGTCAGACAAGCAGGGAAGAACTTCATCAACACTCTTTTGCTTTCTTGTTTGATCTGGTACCAGCGGCCCATGTCTCCTCTGCTGTTGTAATGCGGGTTCCCTTCCCTAATCCCTGATCTCCCCTGACCCTTCCTGACTGGCTGATGTGAGCCAGGACCGCCTCCCAACCCCACGGATAAAAGCCCGGCGGGACCCGGAACCGGGTCTCTTGGATTCCAGCCTCTGTGGAGCCCACATGCTCCCCTGACTCTTGTCTCCCCTCCCCCGCTTCCCAGTTCCCCCCCTTATTATTATCCCAATAAATCGCTTGGAACCTGGACTGGAAGAGCTGCCTTTCTCGACCTGTCATAATCTGCAAAGACCCCGTCTGGACAGCCCCACAGCTCGCGGCTGCTGAGAGCCCTCCCTGCGTGTTTAGGCTCTGGTGCAGTCCTCCCCATGCAGCAGGGGGAGAGCTGCTCATGAGTCCACGCCACTGCACTCCGCCTCTGTGTAAAGACTCCCTTGGAGGTGCTCTGTGCCCACAGAATGGCATAGAATCATAGAATATCCTAAATTGGAAGGCATGCAGAAGGATCATCAAAGTCCAACCTCTGGCCCTGCACAGGACCACTCCAGGAATCATACCATGTGCCTGAGAGCATTGTCCAGACACTTCCTGGGCTCTGTCAGGTTTCATGTTGTGACCACTTCCCTGGGGAGCCTCTTCCAGTGCCCAGCCACCATCTGGGGGAAGAATCTTTTCCTAATATCTAACCTAACCCTCCCCTAACACAACTTCAGGCTATTCCCTTGGGTTCTGTCACTGGTCACCAGAGAGAAGAGATGAGTGCCTGACCCTCCTCTTCCCCTCACGAGGAAGTTGCAGACTGCAATGACATTTCCTCTTAGTGTCCTCCAGGCTGAACAGACCAAGTGACCTCAGTCGCTTTTCATATGGCTTCCTCTCAAGGCTCTTCACCATCTTCATTGCCCTGCTTTGGACACTCTGCCAGAGCTTAAAATCTCTCTTACTACATTGTAGCATTCAAAACCACAAAGAGGACTCAAGGTGAGGCTGCCCCAGTGCAGAGCAGAGCAGGACAATCCCCTCCCTTGCCCGGCTAGCAATGCTGTGCCTGATGTACCCCAGGACACACTTGTCCCTCCTAGCTGCCAGGGCACTGATGACTCATGTTCAACTTGCCACAGATCAGGACCCCCAGGTCCCTTTCCACAGTGCTTTTCTTCATATAGAATGTGCCTTTCTCTAAGGATGCAGTGGGCCATGATCCCAGCCACAAACCTGTCCCAAAGGCAGCTGCTTGTCTCACCACCACCTTGCAAACGCAAAACACAAGCTGAGTTAATAAAATATGCTTTTAATGTGGTCTGCCCAGAAGATGCCAGGCTTAAACATTTAAAGCTCTTTCTCAGGGCAATGAGCACCATGTCTATTATTATCTTAGCACCTTCTTTGTGGCTGCTCATCCTCTGTACCATACAATGATTCATACTCCATTGCTGTAATCTAATTACAATGATTTGCTGCAGTGAAATTCTTTGGAGAAAAAGTTTTTCTTCAGTCTTTTCTGTTCACCTGAGACTACCACACAGTGGGGATTCAGCAGAAATCCTTTGAAGCCTGCTGGCTAATAGTAAGGGAGCTCAGTCTCTCAGCAGATTAAGGGACATAAGAGCACCCTCCCTTGTCATTATTTCTTTATCTGCCTTTTCCGTGCCACTGCTGTGTGCAAGGCCTGTAGAATGAGCTCTTCATTATTCAGGATGTTGTATTCAGCCAGCTGAACCAGACGGTCATACACCTTCTCAGTGTATTGAAGGGAATATGTTGAATAAGGGGAACAGCAGCCATAGAGATCAACTTTGCCATCCTCCATCTCTGACTCTGAGCGCTTCTGACCTAGGAGGAAGGAGTGAGAAGTCACTGCTGAGAGAAATCACTCTGGTCATAAACAAGCAAACTCTTAACAGAGGAGGGAGAAGAGGTGTCTCTCCACAGAGAGAGTTCACAGAGCTAAATTACTCATTTGGCTGTATTTTTTTTAAACAAATAATTCTTATTCAAATTGACAGCTCAGTCCCCATCTCAGGTGGATACCAGTGGCATCACAGGATGAGGGGAGACAAAAGGGTGATTATTCTTACATGGGTCTGCACTGTAGTTCTTAGCTGTACCTGAAGCTACCTACAGTATGTATCTATGGATGTACATCTTCTGGATACATAAAGTTACCTGCAAACTAACCATCTGCAAGATAACTACCCTAGGGATTGAAACATCACAGCCCTGGCATCAAATCTGACATGGTTAAAAAAAATTAACTTTGAGTAACAGAAAGGTTTGATGTACTGAAAAGAGTCAACAGGGAAGTTCAAGAGTTGGTATATTAAATATATTCCTTTTAATAGGCTGCCCATGATGTAAACCTTCTTTTCAACATGTTTGAGTACTTGCCTGGTGCTTTGTATTTTTGGAAGGTATCATTAACTAGCGGGAAAAATAGCAGTACTGGTGCTCCTGGAGTCTCAGCACCATCAAAGAGGTAACACTCCTTCAGCTTTTTCCTGTCTTCTTCACTCACATCCACCCTGGGGAAAAGGATTCCCTGCTCAGAGCAGTACTTGCAGGTCTGGTCCAAAGCCTGGATCAAGGAACAGAGCAGTACTAAGACTTAAAATAGGATTTTAAGGCTCAGGATTTCTTGGAGTCCAGTAACAAATAGGACTATTTTCTAAGCTTGTGGTACAAAAGCTCTCAAACCCCTTATGGAAAGCACTGTGCCATTGGACAGAAGCTTGTGGGGCTTTTTTCTGAGTCTTAGCACAATACAGTTGTATTGTACAAGAAAAATGAGAATGTGTACAGATGTATCACACTGCAGCATTAAGCTAAAAATGCTAGTGTTTAAGACTTCTAGTAGGATCAATAAAGAAAGCACCTAAGTGTTAAAAAATTATAGGTATACACATGTTGAAAAAGAAATAAAGATTATTTAAATTACTCTCACCTGTATCTGGGATCCTGCACTATAATTTAAATGCAGGATGACATCCACCTTTCTCTCTGGTTTTAAAAGAGGCATGACACTTGTATTGATGAAAAATCCAGTATCTACCAGAGACAGGAATTCATCCGATTGCGTCAGCTGGTTGGGAAATGTGTCTAACACAGTATCTGAAAGAAAAAAATGTTCTTGCTTTTAGTGCAGTAGTGCAAAACTGGTTGGACTGTTTTCCACCCTCACACCACGTCCACAGCGCCCTAACTTGTTACAGTCCTTGGGGAAGGGAGATTTGCCATATTCTTCTCTTCTGGCCTCTCAGCGCCAGTCACACGCAGTTTTGGACCTGCAGCAACATTTATGAAGGGGGTTTACTGCTCCTCCCCACCAAGTGTGTCTTTGAAGAGAGGAAGCACCTGGCGGCCCAGCCTCAGGAGGTGTGTGCCACCAGCAAACCACTGACGTAGCTCAACACCACGCCATGCTACATCATGCAGCATGATCAATCACAAATTCATCTCATAGAGGTTCTGCCCAAAGCTGGCTTCCAACCTCAGAGAAGGTTCAAATCAAATCTGGTTGTTCATTTTGTTCAGTTTGTTTATTCTCTGCCCAGGCTCACGGGTCTCCCGTTACCTTTCCACCTGCAGAAGTGTGTGTTCTCCAGGTAGTCGTTGTGCACCTGGAAGCCCTTGAGGAAGTTGTGCTCCTGGGCGATGCAGACGCGGTCGGCAAGCACAGCTCGCAGGGCGCTGCCCAGGGGGCCAGGGGGTGTGAACAGCCTTGTCTGCAGCTCCTGCGGCTTCGCTGGCAGCCGGGGCTCCTCCTCTGCTGGGGAAAACATGGTAAATCCACCTGCCCAGAGCTGGGGCAGCCCTCAACAAGTCAAGGTGAGTAATAAACCCTGGTGTCTTCTCTTTATAAAAGGACCCACAAGCACAAGTGACCCAACGAAACAGAGAATAAGAAGCTACTCTTACTAGACAAATACCATTTCCTTATACAGTCCAGACTTGGATAAAAACACCAAGATCCAGTGTCTAACAGCAATAAAAGTCTGCTCCAGACATACACATGTTTGTGGTACAGACTGAATGCAGGCTTTGGAAAAGGACTGCTGTTGTGCTCCTTTGGATTGCTGTAGCTCCCACTTGAAGCAGTCATAATCATTTTGCTCTACTAATAATTTACAGATAATTCTTATTATTTCTGAACATTTTAATCATCTACCAACATCAATGTTGACCCCTGTTAGATCACACGACTATCAATTTTTAAATTATTCATTTGTACTTTGCAGTATGAGACATATAACTCCATCTAAAAATAAATACACAGTGAGAAAGAAGTATGGTCATTTACCTATATTGTCAATATGGTCCCGGGTCCACCTGTGCCAGAAATCTTCCGATGAATGGGACAAATTCCAGATATATAACACATTGAATGAAAATAAGCTACTCCATATGCCTGTAAAAGGAAACAGCTTTCTAACTCAAACATTCACATAGCATCAAAATTGTTATCATGAGATGAAATTTGTGAAGTTTGTTTTTCCTTATTTTGTTTTAAAAGCATGGTGTCATTTTTATTTGGCTGCTGGTTTTTAAATCTTATTTTTGGTATCCAGTTCTAGTCTTTTGGTACTTGAGGCTGGACATCTTTGTGAATTAATATGGTTTAAGGAGTTTGTATTTTTAGGAAAAAACCCCAACTATCATAAAGCTTATATAAAAAGAAAGAATGAATGCTTGCAATCAGAGAGATTTGATGTGGAATTATACTGATAAAGGCATAACTGCAGCATCATCTTACAGCTTCTGCTTTTGTAGGATTCCCTTTTTGAGAATGAGGCTATTAACACACTGAGGGACCAGTTTTGACCATGCGTTTTTGAGCATGAAAGACAATTTCTTTAGTTATCTGTTAGGGCACAAGTTCTCACTGGCTTTTTTGTTCAGGGAGTGCAAATGTGTGAACATCCAGCACAGACTGAGGCTAAAATAGTATAGTGCTTCCTTTCTCTTCAGTGGAGTGGCCAGTCAGAGAGAAGTTAGCATGTGAAATCAGTCACAAGCTGACAGATTTCCTCTTTTCCTGGAAAATACATATCCATGCTCCACTTCAGTCAACAGCAAAAATGTTTCGAGGATGGCTATGTTGTTTTCCCCTCAAGCTTGTCTGGCAGTGTGGAAAGTGGAGCTAGTGACGTGTGGCTTAAAGACACTCTGCAGCAGAGGAGGTCTGGCATACTCCCTTTTGGAGGAGCAGGAGCAGAACCATGCATTCCCAAGGACCTGAGTTTTATTGCTGTACTGGAACACACAGTATATTTTAATTCAAGACTAGGTTTAAAAATGTAAATAACTATTTGGCTGTGCCTTTAAATTTTCTTCTTTACTTCAAAATAAATCCATCATAGTAAGTATTAATTCAGCAAGGAGATATTTATCCTCTGTGGTGAAATTGCCCTGTTATTCCTGCAACAATACTTTATTAGTCTGCAGTTTATACAGGTCAAATTAAAACAAACAAAAAACAAACAAACAAACAAACAAAAAAAAAAAATACAAACCCCAAAACTAAACCCAAACCAAACAAAAAAACCCAACCAAACAAAAAAAAAAACCCAAAAAACCCACGCACCAAAAAACCCCAACCAAAACAAACAAACAAAAAACCAAAAAAAAACCAAAACAACCAAACCCCAAAACCCCCCAAACAAAACAAACACTAAGATAACTTGTTGTTTTTAATAGCTTACCTTCCAAGAAGCAGATCCTGGATTCAGGGACTTTCTTCATCAATCGTCCCATGAAGAACTCACTGCCAAAATCCTCAGCGCGAACAAAAACTCCATACTTTTGCAATCCCACCTCATACGGGGTGAACTCCACCCATTCTGTAAAAACGAACACAAAGAAGAGAAGAACTTTTTATTACAGCACTCAAAATAATTTTTGAGTCTAATATTGTGAACCAGTAGCAATGAGTTATAGGCCTGCTACAACAGAAAACTCAGGAATGTGAAAAGGCTTTGGAAAAATTTTGTGTCTGTTGCATAGACAGTCAAACTTTTACCTGACCACAAGGATATCATATGAATACACATCAGGTGAGGTTCTGGTCTGCAAATGAGAGGAGGTTTTTTAGGTTGCTTAAAAAGACTGTTACATGATTTACCTCCTGAAATATAAAGACAAATGACTCTCAGAAATCTCATAATTACCTTTGAAATCCAGAGTACTATAGTTGTTCTTGACATTGACTGCAGTGTAGATGGGAAGTGGGTTCTGACCACGATTGATGGCCCATTGCTGATCAGAGAGTCTGTGGTTGTCTTTCTGTGATTCCAGAAATACAGTTACATTGAGACAAAAATTAGCATGACAACATTTTCTCTGCATCTAAGCTTGCAGGGCAGAAAAATTCCTGCCTCTAATGTATACTGTGTGCTTGGTTTATTTTCTGAAATGTTCCATATTTTTCAAAATTTCTGTAAGTATTCTGTTACCTGCAGACATCCAATCTGATGCCAGATTATTTGAGGATGCATTAAGATGAAAATGGAAAGAAACAATGAAGAGCAGAAAGCAGTACTTTTAATATAAAACACATTACCGCCTTATGCTGGAAGTTTGTGTAAGACCTCACATCTTTCAAAAGTCTGCAGGTCCTTTTGTTAATACCTTTCATGGGTATGCATAATATTTGCAATTTTGTTATTTTTAAATAAGTAACTTGCAGAATATGGAAATAAGTTCTTAAACTGTAATATTGTTTAAAAATGTTAGTCTTGGAGTTCTCCCAGAAAACATATTCAAAATTTCACAAGCAATAATGCTGATTTCCACCACGGGTGAGTATCTATAAGACTGGCACCAAATGTTATGGAAATGGATTTGCATTTGCACACACAGAGTCTCAAAACAAACTGCTTTTCTCAGAGCAAACAGAAAAATATCTTCTCCAGAAATAAATTTTCAGAAAATAATAAGCCACTGTAAATGCTGCTTTATAACATACTGTACCCCATCATGCAAAAAAGATTCCAGGACAAGCCCCCAGAGATCTATAAAAGATGTTTTGTGGCCCTCTCTTTTCCGTTGGCACAGCTGCTTTTTGTAATACTTCAAATATTCCAAGGAAAATGAATTTATTTTGCATTTTGTCATATGTTTTCGAGCCTCACTGATTTGCTTGTCGAGATCCTTTTGTGACCAGTCAGCATCTCTGTACAAGTTTGACATGGTCCTAGGAAGAGGAAATACATATTGAAGGGGGGAAAAAAGCACACCAAGGTTTGAAATAGGCAATAGCGACATTTTATGTTTCTATTTTAAATTCTTGATTTGAAATTAGGGTTTCCTGTCTTCAGTTCCCTATGAAACTGCCATGTTCCTTTTGAGATCACTGTCATTACCCTGTCAGAATGGCTTGAACAATTTTCCATAAACCATTAGAAAAACATGTGTTTTCATGTAGTTGCAAATTATGTGACTTTACCCCCATGAAAAGACTTTAATCATCTGTCAATTTTGGAAGAAGATCAAAATGTAGGACTGCTGAGAAGGTATTACAGATAGAATACTGTACGTCAGCCCCAGCCTCCTTCAGCACATCAGTGCCATCAGAGAGGCTCCAGCCAAGAGCTGCCCGGTGTTACTCACCATGTAGTGCCAGACAAGCCAGTCAGGTAGGTGGCACAGTCCAAGATATTGAGTTTCTTGAGCCCCCTTAGGCTGCCATAGAGTGCAGTCAAGGATCTCATCCCTCCTCCTGTGGTCATGATGGCCACCATCGGGGTCTGTGCAACACAGGGACACAAAGGGCTGGTGTCACACAGCTGCTGCATCCAACTGTGGCTGTCAGCAGAGGCCTCCTGATGCATAAAACCTAGCACCACCACATGTGCCCTGGCACAGACTTCTTTCCAAGTGATTTCCACTGAAATATAAGCTACCATTTATTTTATTAAGGAGAGCAGGAATAAAAGTGATGACAATTTTTGCTTAGATATCTGACACTTGTCTCCAATGTGTTCAACGTAGGTGTTTGGTATGAAACAAATAAAAATGCATTCATTCAAACTAAAAGAGACAGTAAGAGAGAAAAAAATCAGTTCAAAAGGGAGGAATTAAAAAGAAATCTCACAGGTTGAAGAGAGGAGGGACCATCAACAAGGCTAACAATAATAGTGTAAAGGTGGTGGAAGAAGCCATTCCTATAGAATCTAGCCTGGCTCCAAGGAATGTGTATCAGGAGAAGGGTTAAAATCAGGACAGCAACTGCAAAGGACACAAACAGGGTGAGTTTAGAGGTATGGGGCAGTATTGGAGGGGCACAGGAGTCTTAAGATGAGGAAAGATCAGGAAAATTTTTAACTATTAAGAAAAAGAGGTCATATTATGCCATTATGCCCTCACTGCCCAGCTGTCAGATGTTTTAAATGTTTGCCTACAGACCTCATGGTCCATAAGCTCCTGTTCCATCTGCAGGACCTTCTTCAGAGCAGGAATAACATAATTCTTCCTTTTGCATAGAAAGTCTTGCTCCTGTATGCAGAGGTCAAATCCTAAACGCACATCAAGGTGGTCTGGGCTGGAGCGGAGATCAGGAAAAAAGAACATTCCATTTTATTTTTGGTAGACAAGCTCAGAGTTTCCAGTGCAATGAAATAAACCAGATCCACAAAATACTACATTTACAGGAGGTCCTTTTCCTACACTCCCAAGCAAGTATACAATGCTGCATGAAAGGATGAGAAAAAAGGACTGCTAAATTTGTAAGCAGCTATCAAAAAATCTAAGGAAAGACATTCCTGCAGCTAATTTCTGACACATCTGCTATCTGGATTCTCTTGTATTTTAGTCTGCAGTGAGAGCTATAGGAAAAACTTCTCATACTTTCTTAAATTAGGCAGAAAAGTTTGCTTACATCATAATGAACAATGCCAGGTGATCAGCCACACTCTTCCACAGTGTTAAAAAAAGATAAAAAACTGTGTTGAGCATAAAACAGGGTAGCATAATTGGCTTGTAATATTATTTTTTCCATTTTATGCATATTTTTCAATATTCCTGTCTCAGTTTGGGTTACCTATATGTATTACACTACACCACATATAGTTGCTTCCAACTCATGTGAATGCACATCACCTGCTCACAGGACCTACTGTCCTGCTGTGAGTGCCTCCTCCCCAGTAAAGAGCCAAGGGTGAGATGAGTTCACCTAAGTACAAGTTAACCTCCAGGAGTGGTCAAGTCTCTTACCAGTCTTCTGCCTTCGCATATAAGTCAAATCTTTTATCCTGAAAAGCAAAAATGTGAACAGTGTGAGTGCTGACAGCCTGCTTCTCCCCTGCAGCCTGAGGAGGAATTTCAGCTTGTGCCATCCTAGCAATGTGAGTACAAATCAGGAGCTCTGAATAATCCAGCAGCCTATGCAAATTGACTGAAGTGTTTTACTGAAAGGGAAGTTGTTAAGTAATTTCTAATGTTTTCTGGCAGATGTAACATCTGAGGATAACTGCTGATTACAGAGAAATGATAATGTACACCTTAGCCATCTCTCTTAATACCTTCTAGGCAGCCAGCCAGGCTGCAGCCACACCATGATTCTACACAGCATTTGTTCCCCTCTTTCTGTGGCTCATACCCCACAACAGCTATGACCCTTTTATTCTAGATGGATTTTTTTAACCATGAGTCTAAAAGTGCTTTGTAAAGCATGGTCAGCATCAACAGGAGTCTGAGGCTGCCTCAGTCAGTTCAGGTGCCTCACTGGTGTGCAAGAAGGGCAAGAGCAGAGCTTCAAAATTTAGTGTAAGATCAGGATGGAATGGCAAGATGCCCCCTGTACCCACATCCATTCAAACAGAACAAGGCACAACCTGGCCTAATTGCTGAATCACCTACCACTGTTAGGCTGTGGTATTTTTGCCTGCAGGCTTTCATTGTCAGAAAGCACCATGGTAATCATCGGGGGAGGCAGACTTCCACATTTGGGTTTCTCAGCCTCTCCCACAAAAAATCAGGCACTCACCTCTGCTAAGAGCAGGTTTTTTCCACTTGGAATGGAATGAAGTTCCAGATTTGGAGAGCCTGTATCATACACACGTGACTGCTGAAAAAATACAAATACACCCAGGTTTATATTGTAAGGAATGTTATTCTCTGCCAACAATGCAAATTAATATTACTGTTTATGGTGTCTGACACTTTACATGCCATGACTATGTTTTATAAAGCTCAGTTGTAACATACTGAGGAGGGAGGTCGTTTCTTCCCTGGTAGCGTCACATCCAGTGTTGGCTGCTTGTATCTGGCATAGTGGAATTTGGCAGGAGAGGAGGAGCTGAAGAGCAGCTTAGATCCCAGCATAATGTCCTGGGTGCCTTCATAAGAGCCTTGCACTTTAAAGGAGAATTCTTTTTCTAAGGAAATTACACAAAAGCAGACACAGATTAGTTTTCTCATCAAAACTGGTAACAAAAATTCTTACAGTGTCTATAGCAAGGCTGTTCTCATGTTTTGGATTTGTTAGGGTTTTTAAAATTCTTACATTAAGCCAATTGTGTTCATTATATTAGCACATTAGTAAAAAATAGGTGATGGAGAAATAAGCTTACTTGATTTCTTCCCCTTTTTCTTCTTCTTCTCAACCACCTGAACTTCTAAGCAGCAAATTTTGCGAGACTGTAAGAGACATGAACTGTAAAATACCTCACAGCAGGGAATTTTCCAATCTGATATTCTGTTTCCTAGTCTAAATGGGACACAAGCAGGGCAAGGCAGGAGTGCAGTGTGGATGAACAGGGTTTGTAGAATAGAGAAGATAACGACAAAGTGAAAAACAGTACTTTTAGGATCCCGGAGATGCAGAGGACTGATTTAAACAAAATTCATGAAGAAGCAAAGATAATAAATGAGAAAATGTCAGGGCTGGGAAGTCCCTGGGTAAAAAGCACAGTTCTGAATCCAGGAAATGACATGTGCATGGGACAGGGCAAACCCTCTCACTTTGGCAATAAAGGAATTTGGGAGGAGTGATGTCTAAGGAAGAATTCAATGCTGTGATGATGTCTCAGACCTAAACCACTTCCATATGTTTCCTTTGCAACATCAAAGGGATGTTGGGATGGGGGATCTCCATGCTGCTCCAGCCACAGCCTCTCCAGAGGTGCCATCCACAAGGATGTGTCATGATGGAGTGGGAAATGGCAATGCTGGCTTTCTCAGTCGAGGGGTATGTTGTCCTGATGACTGTGAGTCAAGTGAAACAAGTGTGGCAACAGGACAAGAAAGATGATGAAATGCAACACTCACCACTAGCACTCCATTAGTAATGATGGTTTCAGGAGGGCCTGAACTAGGAAACAGAAAGAAAAATACATTTATAATAACTCATTGAAATTACAGTATAGTTCATGAACCCCACCCTTCTCCTGATTTTCCTCTTGCATATTTTTAGCTGCATATTGGATTTGAAAGAAAACTCACAGGAGACTTGTTGTACAAGTTTCCTCACTCTACTATGTCAAGGCACAATTGTCATCCTACCGGCTCATCCAGTCCTGGAGCTCAGCAAAAAAAAATGCCAAAGGTGCTCTGAGGCCAAACCATATAGTGATTTTATGCTGAGTCCCAAGCTAGGGCTGTAGATGGTTTAATGAAATTCAATTTTTAAAAAATCACAGCTTGTTGGAAGATGGAACAATAAGGGGTCTGGAACAGAAATCCAGTGCATTATTCCATGTTGTGGTTTGAAGGGAGGTGGACCCTCTTGCTGATCTCAAACGCAAATTCATAACAGACCAGCAACATTCCGGTCTTAAATAATGTTCACTGCGTTAGACAAAGCAAAGGTTTTAGGGTGTTCTCCCTGTTCGCCTGAAGTTCATGGGAGGTCATCCTGGCATGCACCCATTTGTCGACACAGCTCATAGCACAAATTCCTTGGGAATGATGCACTCTGGATAATCAGACCAGATTATTTTATGCCTCTGAATTACTTCTTTTTGCTGCAGGTTATGTTGCATTTCACATTTACTCACATATTATCCAAGGCAAATCCCACCTCCAACTCCTCATGTCTCTGGAAAATAAGGAAAGGAAAATATTTTTGGTACTAGTTTACTGGCAGTAATCATAATGCAAGTTTTCATTCCCACAATCTAGATATGCATGCACTGTTTGTGACTGGCAGAGCATTCAAAATACAGGCACACACCACCTCACATCTGTGAGTCTTGATCCTCAAGATTCTTTACTGATAGGAAGCGTGTGGATGGCTGTGGTAGCAGTTTTTACCAGAGAAAATTTTTGGCTTGACTGCATCTGCCGGAGCCTAAGGGACAGACCTAGGAGGAGATGTTGTCTCATTCCGAGTCTCAGCAAAGAGAAAGGAGAACTGCTGAAGAGGCTAGTCAAAGCCTTCTGGTGTAAGGAGGAGAAATGGTGACATGCAAAGCAGCTGTGGAAGAGGAAAACTTCTTTTCCTGGCAACAAGTTGAGGGCTTTGGGACAGAGGTAAATATGACATTAAGGCCTGGTGTGTGAAGTGGTGGAAAGGAGTATTATCCCAAGGGGGAAGAAAGCACAGGCAAGAGGAAAACAAAAGTGGAGACAGAAGGGTTGATGAATAGCAAAGTGAGATCATGCTTTAGGCTATGTAGTTGCTCAAATTACCCACTCAATTAAAGACACCAAAAAGTTAATACTATAGGATAAAAACATTTACAAAGGCTTGAAGAGTATGAACTCTAACTGCTGTAGCTGTGCAAACACAGTAACAAAAGGCTTGAATGCAGTATCTGTAACCACTCAGTGATCAGCTGATTAGCCAAAGTTTTAATTTCAACAGAGGTTATTGGAAGTCCACACACTGCTCCTTTGGTATTTTGCAGGAAAAGAAATTGTCAAATAAGGCATTTAAAGACAATGAACTGCAGTGTAGAGCTTGGGTGTTTGTAGATAAGGTAATTCCTCCACTGAATGGTGCATGACAGATGTACAAGGGACTGGAAGGGAACTGGAAAAGGAGATGATACACAGAACATACTGGGAGGTGGGATGTACAACTTTCAGTCTCCCTGGATATTCAAGATAGGATTATTTCTTGCTGACAAGCTGGGTGGCATGACTTGGGCTTTATTTAAACACCCACGCCACAGTCCATAATTAGCAACTAGTCTGGTTTGATACTTAGCTCTGATCGCAGAGTTATTACTTCCTAATTACTAGGCTAAGTAATAAGTTATGACAAAAGCTTTGGGTACTGGCAGGGACACCCTCCTCGACCCTCGATGGGGGCAGGCTTGGCAAAGTGACAATTTTGCCAATACACCTGAAATTTGTGAGCCTCTGTGGTCACCACCAAACCCTTCAGTGTGCCTACAGCTCCAGGTGTGAAGAGGTTTTTCCCTTGTCAGAGTGAGAAACAACTTATTTCTATGTGGCTAGGCAGCTGACACACAAGAAGGAAAAAAGGGAAAATTTTACAAGCAACATTTTGGACAGAAAAGCTAACAAACACATTCTCACCAAGCTATTCAATTTCTTATTTCAGACCTCACCTGTGAATCACACTTGAAGTGCATGAAGACTTCCTCTCCCAGGGAAAGTTTGGCTATATCAAAGTACACCGTGAAGAGGTGGTCATCCTGAGTAACCACATCCATATCATATAGTGCCAGCTCCAGCACATTCTGGGAAAGGAAGAGAAGGACTTTAGAAATGTGTCAGGTTTTATTCAAAGCAGAAGATGCTGGGGACAACTGTTTTAGTCAGCTTCTGTGAGAAGTGACAGGACATGAAGAAAAAGAACAGGAAGGGAAGGGAGTGGAGAGGAAATCAACTCCATGTTGGCACCAGCCTGTGAAGTGGAATGAGAGGAAATCACAGACATTTCAAATGCCATATTCTACCCATGGCTGAGAGAGACAATTGAATTTCATAATATGGAAAACCATCACAAGGATCTGAGCTATTCTCACATCTTTCTGCATCTTTCCTTGCCTCTTGAGAAAATTGCTTATGTCCCTTTGCAAAAGAGTAAAACCTCTCAGTTTCTTCCTAGGTCTGTTACCAGAAAAGTCCCAGTTCAGTACCTTAACCTGACTCTGGATCCTGAAGTAGAAGGTTTCGTTCCAGACTGGGTCTTTGCAATTCTTGATGGCTTTAGTCTGAAATTTTTCATTTGAAGCAGTTGGCAGCCACAGGCTCACGTAGCAATCAGTCTGGCTCACTGTATGTTAAAAACACAAACGCATCTAAGATGAGGATTTGCTCTAGAAGAGAGAATTAATTGAACAATATGAAATTTTGTTTTCAAAGAGAGACACTATGATACATAATGGCATATTTGTTCAACATAAGCATTACAATTTAGGTAGGGGGAATGGAGACAAAAGAAGGGTGACGTGACTGTTCTCTAAATAAATGTGATTAGAAATAGAATAAATACATTAAACATGAAGGGCTTTCTCCTCCTTTTATGTCATCAAACAACCAGTTTAGCTGAGGGTAAAAAAATCCAGGACAAATGCAGCAAGGGTTAAGGAAACAAAGTGATATCTTCTCTTTTAGCCAAACAGAACAAACAAAACATTAAAAAAACTTTCTGATTTCTTTATAAATAAAGATACAATCTTGTATTATATTTTTGTTCCAGGCCAGCATAAGAGGAGCTACAAAGTGTAAAAATACCTGATGGGCTTTTATCTGGGAACGCTGGCACACAAGGAATCAGTGAGGATTGGTTAGGTGAACATGGTGAGGATTACTTAGCATTGAGAAAGCTTTGAGTACAAGCTAAATTTGAGATAAGGCTACTCAGTTTTCAGTATTTACTCACTTATCCCAGCCATTTTGCGTTCTCTGTTACATACATATACTTCAGAGGAAAACGTGAGACCTTTCCCCATTTTTTGCTTTCAACAGACTGCAGAGCTTTTACTGCTCTGTTTGGGGACATGGAAAAATGTGTGTGATAGGCACACCTGTGACCTTACAGAGTTATTTCTGCAGAGAACAAGTGCTTATGCAAAGAAGAGCAACACACTGTAGGTTCATTGCTGGAACCAGCACACCAAAAACAGAACTCTTCCATTCATGGAAGAAATCTAGAAAGCACTTTTTCTTGGAGCAGGACTAGCTATTAGCCCATGGAGGTGAAGGGGACCATGCAGAGCACTGCAGATACTCACAGACATCTGCCTGGTGGATATTTCTTGCTCTTATGATTCTTACAGTCAGTAAGTAACATAGAGAGGATTCTATCTGCAGGGAAAAAAACAAACATACAAAAGACAGGAATGAATGCTAAAGTTAGATATCATACTTAGATGACAGATGTGATCAAGAGAGTTAAACACCCAACTTTGGAACAATTTAGTTGCATTTTCTATGGGATTATAAAATACCCAATACATTTATTTTCCTGCTAATATATAAATCAAGTACTAGACTGAAATGCTTCTTTTATTCTGTAGCATGATATGAGGATTTATCTTGTTAGAGCATTTATTTGTTTCTTATCTAAAATCTGACTGCAAAAGTTCTAAGATTCAGTCCCAGCTAGGGAGAAGATTTATTTTTTCAATTTCCAAGGCAGAAAATTAAGAGATGCTTTAGACCTTTTTCAAGTGATACAATTACTATTGTGATGATTACTTTCTATCCAGGCATTACATGTATTCAGTCTCCTGAGCTATGGGATATGATTTTCTCATATTCCTGCTCTTTTAAATGTGCAGTACTCCCCAGAGCTGAATGCTGACCTCTGATAACCAAACTGATTTTAAGATCAGAGAAAGAGATTGCTGTTTTGCATTTCTACCATGCTACTTACTATGCATGTGTTTTTCATTTACAGGGATGTAGTTGCCCTCTTGAGATAAGGTCACCTCTGACTTTTTCCTGTGAGAAGTTTATCTCTAGTTTTGAAGCATGTAAACTCTTCACATCTCAAGCTTCTTTGCACTGTTTTGCATAAGAAGCGTAAACAATGTTTTACACCTGATAAGAAACTCTTGTTTGTTTCCTTTGGCTTCCCTCTTTCCTATTAGCCTGTGTTTCTGACCTCATGCATGACTTCTTTGTGTCTCATATTGCTGTTCTGATCTCATATTGGAGTCCAAACCTGAGTTCATATCTCTTCTTCCTTTACCATAAAATAAATAAATAAATAAATAAATAAGTTCCACATAACCTTTTATTTCTACTATCATGGAGAATGGGGGTAGGGGGGAAGACATAACATGCTGGGATATAAATCAGCAGGAAAATTTTGCTCCAAAAGACCAAAAAGGCATTTAGAACTACTACAGAGCCATGGACTGGTGGAGACTCCACCTATACTGCAAAATGACTATACAAGACCATTGCCAGCCCTGAAGTGGCATTAGCATGACAGTGACCTCATGAGACCCACTAAGAAAGAAGTGTGACACAGGTACTGCAGAAAAGGAGAGCAAGATTTTAGTTGGCCTGTCTGAACAGAACAATATTGGCACAATGTTATTAATGTCCTGGGCTTACACTCATAAAAAATAAAGTGGATCAGTGTTCATAGGGTTAATGGCATATACGTCCATGTGATGTCTCTCCAAATGTTTAACCTGAGTATATCTGTGCAGGCAGCTAGGGCTAATGAACACAGGTTGTTGAGACTGGGGGCAGTTAGCAAGTAGGCTAATGAAGAAACAGGTAAAATTAGCCTCCAGGTAACCAAAGTATTCCCTTCTAGGAAAAGGCACCAAGAACATTCATGCTGTGCAGCTGCACAGCAGGTCAATGGTGTGTAAATCAAGGGTGTCAAACCACTAAGGGTCCAAAGAGTAGCTGTGGATCAGACCACCAAGGACCTCTGAATTCATGTCTAAAACCTAACTCCTAAAGGCACAGAAATGAGGCAGGTACAGAAAGTGCTCAGTAATTACAGAACCAATAACTGATGCTGTCAGTGGATGGCTTTGGAGAAGGCACTTCCTGGAAAGGCTTAACTCAGTTTCATGGATCAGATCCCCTGGAGCCACCTTTGTGGTGATCCCAATGTGCCAAGAAGGCAGTGCAGATTGAACAAAATACTCAGGCATGTGAATGTGCCCTGTCATGACCAAGGGGCCTTGACTTAGACATCACAGAGCTATAAATAACAAATGACCAAAATCCTGTCAGCTTTGTGAGTTTTGCTGAAAAAAATTTGAGATGTTTGGTGTGTTCTTCTGAACCTGCTGTGACCCCTGAGTGTAGAGAGTTGTATTTCAGGGTGTATTTTCTCATCTTTAGGTTTTCCATTCAACTAATCAAGAAAAGGCTGGCTGTTCCTTAAACTGTGAGCACAACACCTGTTACTCAGCAACTTAACTCATCGCAAAAGAGAGTTCCTAATTATTACTAAACGACCTCAAACTAGAGAGAGGAGGTAAAAAGAGAGAGGTAAAAAGCTTTTTTGACACATCTAGTCCTCTCATTTCCTAGAGGAAATATTTCATGTCTGAAGTCTCGTGGGAATCTATTAGTATTTACTAGAGGCCAGAAGAAGGATTTATTCAGGAAATCAAGTGTTGAAAATCCACTTTAAGATTCTGCCATACTATTGTGACAATAAATGGCATAATTTCCCAGTTTTTGCTATCTACACTGGCAGTAAACTTGTACTTGTGCTTTAGCAAGACATACGTAGAGAAAGCCTATTGAAACCCATCCTTTTAAAGATATTAGTCTTGTTTAAACATATTGTTCCCCATGTGACAAGGATGGGAAACCACACTAGGAATTTAACATGAAGCAAGACTATGCAAGTGGAATGATCAAAACGATAAGCAGGACAGTGTTTCACGGAGGGAGCTGGATGGGTTACAGTAGCTAATTATGTTGTTTGGCAGATGCGGAACCCAACCTATTTTCACCCAGCCTCCACACAGCAGGAAAGTCCCCTTTACAGTTTCCTTTTGAAATTCTCTTTTGCGTTACCTTTGTAAGAGAAGCCTGCTGTTTCCCATCACGATTCAGCTGCATAGTTCTGTCTCCTTGTTGAGAGGTTTGCATGATCAGCTCCTGGAACAAGAAGGGCCAACGTTATCCCTGGAAAAACCATCATGTCTCTTAAAGGTAATCCTTGCTGGTAATTGAGAACTTCAGAGCCACAGGGACAGGGATCCCATGGTCAGTGCTGGCTGTAGAGCCTTGGCAGGAGCTGGGGTTTCCTGCAGTGCCCAGTGCCACTGCCAGGGCTGTGCTTGCCCCAGTAAACCTGAGCAGAGGCGTAGCAGCCAAGTAAGGTCCTCCCTTCATGACACATGGGGAGGAGAAGCAGCTCCTGGCCCTAGCTGTTAAAGGAACAGCAAACCTGTCTCCCATAAACACACCCTGTCATTAATCTTTCACCTTGAAGTACATCTCCATGCTATTTAATACTTATTCTAAAGCTGCACGTATCATGTCTCTGAAATTAATAAACCCCCTAAATATTCAAAATTCTCCCTTTGTAAATAAGCTCTAACTCCCCAAGTAGTTTTCATTTTCTTCCTGTGCTTTATTATAATTTTAAAGTTTCAATATTGAGGTCTTGAAGCCTTGACTTTCCTCATCCTGTGCAGAGTTGTAATAGTCAATGGTAGGTCAGGAAAGTAGTACCATCTTTGCACTGCATGCAGCACAACCACTTGAGATCCCACATGCCTTGCTTTGCTCTGCACCCTTCTTACCTGAGACAAAAGGTCATCTTGGTTCATTGTGGTCATGTTCACACGCATGTCTAGTGTTATCTGCGGCAATGCAGTCTCACATCTCCCAGCTTCCACAGACACCACCAGTTAAAATGTCTCATATGCAGGTGAGCAACTATTTTATAAACTGACTCAGAGCCCCACCTCTGACTGGTTTCTTAAAACCAGTTACTCCCCTCCCATTTTCTTTTATGGTAGGAAGCTGAATCCTGTGGTCAAATTAGTAGGAAAAAATAGCTTTGCCAATATAACAGGTGGAAGTATGGTGTTTGAGTCACTTTGCTCTATACTGGCCAAAGGCAGGTTTACAACTAAACATAACAGAAGGATGCCCTCTTATCTGAGCACTGAATTTTCAACTTAGCAGGACCTCAAAGCCCACAGAAATACACACTGCATAAAAAGATACAGCAACAGTACATAAATTGAATTTAGGTTATCTGTGACAGTAAGCAGATATAATAAAACAGCTAATGAGGAAAAAAAAAAAAAGAAGAAGTGACAGAACACTATTGCTCTCAGACAAACTTGGTTATTGCAAAAAACAGTTTAAGGCCTTCTGAACCACATGCCCCTACAATCCCAGGTCTAGGCATGCAAAGCAGCACACTCATATGGTGGTTTATATCTACTCAGCCAAGGTCCAGCAGGGCTGGGTCTCTCCGCAAGTCATTGTATTCTTGCCTTCTTCTTTCATATGGCTTGTTATTATTATTTTTGTGATTAGATGTAGAGTCCTAAAGCAATGACTTTCCTTAGCTTAGCTCCACCCCCATGAATACTTGTGCACCATTTTCCAGCTCAGACTGACTCTGGCTGCAAACTAGCTGCATTTAAGTGCCCATGTCTGACCCAATGAAACCTGCCAGGCAGAGGAAAAGCTCAACCCTGACCTCACACTGCTCTCCTCAAGGTCCTTGGCACACCTGTGACACCAGTGCTGGGGCAGGACACCTGCCCCTGTCTGCACCCAGCTGACTCCTATGCCACTGAAACTGGCATGGCTCACAGCTCACTGGAAGAGGATTAGAAAAGGCAGCCAAACAGACCATGACACACCAAAATTTCTGAGGAAAGGGATTCGTTTGGCTTCCCTGCTTCCCCAGTACCTTATCTACGAACAAAAAAGTGCTCATTCCCTGAGCATTCTTGAGCTTACTGGTCAAACACTGCCAGCAGCCAGCACAGGTCCCCTTTTGCACATTGCCATGCAAAATAATATCAACAGTCATCACAGCCAACTTGATAAAATAAATTTTTGCCATGGGCTATGGTATTTCGTAACACCATGAAGGGTTGTGTCTACATAATGGCATGTTTCCTCTGTGTGCCAGCTGCAATGATGTGGCTTGATGAAAAGCATTTTTCATCAGGTCACAGAAAACTGGCAGCATTGGCATCTGTCAGTCATGTTTAAAGACAGTGCTTTACCACGACATCTCCTTGAAGGGCAAAGCTATAAACCAGACTGTCCACCAGCACTGGGCTCTGAGGCTTTCACTCCCACAATGCCAGTGGCCAAAAAGCTCTCATTTTCATGAACAGCATTTGCAATCCACATCAGAGACAGACTGCGGCTCGCTCTGTACCTCTGCAATCTGTCTCTGAGACGTTTCTTTCTCCACGATGCTCACAGCAAGTATTTGATATGCTCTTTGTAGAGATAAAAACAGTTTTGTTTTCCAGGAACAAGGAACACACTGTGAACCTGAAGCATATTACTGAAATGCCTAAATATGTGGAGCAAAGCAGAATTTTCATTTTGCAAACAAGCCTTTATTGTCTGGTACTGTATATACAAAATATTTCCATGTAAGTAACATTTCTTCAGAACTGGATGGGGGCATGAGTTTACGGCTAAAAATTGTGTTTATTTTTCACAACAGGGCATTTGGGTAAAAATGGAGGCAATTCCCAGGGTTAAATGCAGAGAACATGGCATCATATTTCTGATTATGACTAGTGAAACTACCACAGAACAAAACAAACAAACAAAAAAATCAGCATAAGTGCATAGTTGTTCAAAACCTAAAGAGTTTCAAATGTTAATATTTATGCTTTGATCTTCAGGCTTGTAATATTAGGCTACAGTTGCACAAAAATGTAAGTTTTGTTTTGACATAATAAATGACAAAAGTGTTGTAAAAGTCATTGTGAACCAATTTGTAAAGACAATTTGTCATTGCTCCTTGCTAAAATGAAGATCCTCAGAGTGTCATTTTGTAACAAGCCAAACATGTTATTTGGCTGTAAATGAAACCTGTTATTTTCAGGTTGGGTTCCCTGGGCTGACGAGGTAGGCAGTCTATTAAAAAGAAGTTATGTTTCAAAACAAAGATGTTTTGTAAAATATTAACATGAAATGTTTCAACTTACCCAAGCATTTTCCCTGGTTTATTTTAGTCCCAGATCATATTATCTAGTAGATAGATTTTTTTCTGACTGAATAGACTCTTTGTTCAAAATTTTCCCAGTTGTCTTTATGACACAACTTATTAAAAATGTGTGTTTTTAATTAGACTTGCTCCTGGAATGCAAAAGTTGTTATGGATATATAATTTTTACAGCTCACCCTCAGCACAGTTCAGAACAGTTAAAAAAAGGCACTTTCAATAAAAGGGAAAATGAATAATGTTTAAAAATGCAAGCCCAGAACAAATGTAATTGTTGTATTTGTGCTAGATCCCATGCACTTTTTGTTTGGATTTTTTTAAGATGGTCTTAGTTGTTGCAGACCACTGACTCACTTCTGCTCAGTTTGTACAGGCAGAACTAAATAAATTAGAATTTTTGTTGATAGGCATATATCGTAAACTGTTTACATTGAGTAAGACAGCAAAGTTTTCACTCTCTATTGGAAGTAAAGTATTTTCACGTATTTTTTCTTTTTAATTTAAGAATGGTATTTTATTATAAGAAGTAATTCAACAAGGGAAAAAAAATCAGGGTGTTTTATTTTGAAAGCTTCTAAATAAAGTGTTGAGGTTTTATATACTGTCTCAGTACAAACCAATTAAAACTGACACAAATTAACAGGGAATTTTGATGTGCCCAAATTACACCCTTTGCTTTAAAAAACATTTTTATGTGAAAAGTCTTACACCACTTCCTCCTAAGTTGCTCTTTCCCATCACATATGATTCATTCACAGCCCAAGAGAGCCCAGGATGTGGATGCGACTCATGGGGCTGGTTGTGTGCACACACTTGTCCCTCTTACATTTCCAGCTTCTGTAGCTGCTCTTCGGGACACTTGCAAAACAGAGTTGACGCAGGGATCCAATACCAGCTTCCAGTTCTGTCTCAAGTCCTCTTTGTTTTCCAGGGCTGGTTGCACCTTGTGCTCCACAAAGCAGAACTGTGGGAGCAGAAGTTCATAATCCATTTTTATGGCCTGTAGGTAGGCATGCTGGCTGGGTTGTATAACTGTAGCACTGTGGTAGTAAAAAATCATTTTCCTTTATGTCATATAATAAGTTAGGCTTAAAATCACACTATTTAAAAATCTAACAGGTATTTTAGGCAGAGAATGTTCTACAGACAACCTTAATTTATGGAACAAAACATAGGTAAAAAGTTCCCACACAATGTCTTTGCTTACAGAGACCACTTTTTGGGAATGGAAAAAACCCCAGCAAACCACTGCATCAGCTGGGGGAGCTTCTTTCTGTAGTGCAGAATGGCCAGTGTTTGAAAAAGCTATGTCCCTTCTGGGTCCTAAAGCATGAAAAACTCCTCTAGGAAGACAAGGGCAGTTGGATGGGCGATCAGCACATTTTCTGCCTTCTCCTTTGCATTGCTGTCTGCAAGGCCTGCATAATCATCTGAGAGTTGTTGAGGATGTTGTACTCGCTGAGATTCAGCAGCTTGCGGTAGTTCTCATCGGTGTATCTGACTGAGAACATGCAGTAGGGGGAACAGCAGCTGGTCAAATCAAGCTGGCCATCCTCCATCTCTGAGCAACAGCGCTTGACTCCTGGAGGGAAAGAGTTGTTGCTGTGACACATTTATCTTAATTGGTGTCAAACTGTCCACAAAAGCCCAAAGAGCAGGATGTTTCTCCTGAAGAAAATTCATAGGGCTTAAATGTGCAAACAATGCAGGTCATATATCCCCACCCTCAGTCAAGAGAACATTGAGGGCCTGAAGTGAGGAGGGCGCCAGGGAGCAGTGAGGGATGGCATTGTAATGTTCATCTACAGCTTACTCAGAAACATCTGTCTCATTAAAGCCATGGATCAGGCAAGGATGTCAGCCTAAAAAGGCACTCCAAAAGCCAGTGCCAATGCACTGCAGGTCTTATCCTGGGCAGCTGGGATTTCTGTGAACCTCAGATGAGGAAGATGACTTGCTAGTAAGATAATAGAATTTAAGTGAGAAAGTAGCAGTAGAAACATGGAAACTTAGAGTTCCTGCAATCTGAAATATGAACCAGGGTGCCTGCCACCAGTATTCATCTCTGTCTTTCCATTTCTTGTGTCACCCAAATTCCACAAAAGCAAAATTTTGAACTTAACCTCTCTGCTACCAAGGAGCAGAGCAAATGCATTCTAGTAACCTGCAGTAAAGAGGAATACAAAGCAGGTGGCTTGGCAGGAAAAGAGTGACAGGCCCTGAACACAGCACAGTCAGTAAAATGATCCCTGGGTTGATGCTGCACCAAAAGGAGACACACTGATCTTGGTATTACAGGAGTTCAGCCTGAGACCCTTGTCTTGCTCCCCCACCATTCAGATGGTGACACTATGGTTCCTCAAGTGTAGAATGAAACACCTGGACAACAGACAAAACATGCATGGGGAAATAATCTGAGAGAGCTAAGCTTTTCCCAGGAAAAAGCTTTTGCAATTAGGTAGGAACACCCCAAGCAACAAATAGGAGAGAGGTGAAGGTAAACACCATCCAGAAGACACAGGCCATTTCTGTTCTCTTAGGGCCACGAGGTTGACATGAGTGAACATAATAGTTTTAGCAGAGATGGGAAAAACAAGTTTAAGTAGGTACAGTGCTCCCCATTTACCAAGCCAGCAAAGACAACCAGCAGCAAAGAAGAAGGCTCTGACTCAGGGAAGCAGTTGAGTCTTGTTTAATGCTTTGCCACTACTTGTAACTTACCAGGTGCTTTGTACTCTTGGAAGGTATCATTCACAAGGGGAAGAAAAATCACAATCGGACATCCTGGCAAGTCTGAATCTTGGAAGATGTAGCACTCCTTCAGATTTTTCTTATCTTCATCAGTCAAAGAAGCTGTTGGGAATGGGATTTTCTGCTCTGAGTAGTACTTACATGCCTTATCTAGAACCTGGAGGATCAAAAACTGGTCAGCACTTGAAATCAACTTTGTTGTCTAAAGGCCACAAATTACCATCAAGAATTAAGGTTTAGTGACTAAAATCCGCAGGGTGAGTTGCTTCTTATCAAGGGTTACTTTACACATAATTACCACACAAAGTAACCACATTGCTAATCACAAGCTGTAAACACAATTTCAGAATTAAAGAATTCACCCAGGACACTGATAAAAAAAAATGAAGCAATTTGCAGAAGTTTAGGGTAAAGCATGAGTTTTAATAAATGAAAGATTATATTCTATATAATTATATTCTATATAATATAATATATAATATATATTATATAGAATTAACTAGAAAAGAAAACTACAGCAAGAAAATGTTTGAGGTGTCTTATTACGTGCTTGCTAGCCAGGAGATAAGAAAGTTTGAATGTGCAATTATGTCTCTGCCTGTGAAGGCATTACAACACAGTATTAATTGAGATTGATATTTTACTGAGAAAATCTGAAGTACTTAGCTATGTGATATCTTTTTCCTGAAATGTTTAATAAAATATGTCCTAATATGCACTGTTATTTACTCTGAACTATCTAATAGTGAACACTATCAAGCAGAAAAGGTTTCTACTAAAGTGCTTAAAACTGTAGCAGCCTTTCTTCATAAAATTTATCTAGACTATGAAGAAGGCTGAAATAAAAGTTCATTACATATGTCTCATGCAACAAACATACGGCTTATTAGCAATAGCACAGCTGCCCTCATTCTCAAAATGTAATTCTACTTAAGCAGGCCAAACTGCTTAATAGTGAGTTTTCAACTAACCTCAGTTTCTGACATATAAAGACTCAAGCTTCTTTTCTGCAGGCCCTTATAGATAGCTAATTAACTTTATCTCTATGAAACTGGGGTTTCTGCAGGAAGATGCTCATCACTGATATCCACTTAACCCTTTTTATACTCCAGCTTAAGTCAGAAGAAATCACTTCCTCATCTTTAAGAATATTCCTGTGCAGGGTCTGGAAACCGCTTGATTCAGCATAAAGCAGAAATTCTGCAAGAGACCATGCTGACATCCCTTTGAATAATTCAACATGTTCATAAGCCAGCAAGAAAGAGTCCAGGAATGGCAGGAAGAAATAGGAACAATATTAATCACTACACTGAAAAATGTAGGGAAATGCAGATGTTATAAACTGAACAGCTGATAAAACCAGCAGTTTTGGATGCTACAGTCTGGACATTTTCAAGTAAAAGGAGACATGGCACATAGTAACAAGAACATCCTCACCGATGTATGTGATCCAGTAGTGTAGCTTAGATATATGATGACATCCACTTCCCTCTGTGGTCTTAAAAGTGGTGCACTGCTGGTATTGATGAAAAATCCAGCATCTATCATGCCCAGCTGATCAGGATTTTGCATCAGCTGGTTGGGACGTGTGTCTAACACAGTGTCTAAAAGGAAATAAATTTGAATAAGAATAGATCTTCAGGTTATTTTGACTTGAAAAAGAAGGATAAGGTGAAACTGACCATCCCAAAGGCCTGGTTAAATTTAACTGCCACACTACTGGATTGTCAAACAGGCATGAGAAGGACTGCAAAACACCTAAGATCCTCTTCTTAAAGTCTGTGTTGAGTTTCCAGGCACTATATTCCATTAACATATCATATTTTTTAGTGCCAGTAAGCTACATCTAATAATTAATCTAAGTCTGCCTTGCTTCATTTCAGTCATTGTTTCATCTTCTACCTGTCATTTATTTGGAGAATAAAATATTTTCAATCCTTTAAACATTTGGATTTACACATCTCACTCAGTCCCCTCTTCTTTGGGCTAGAAGGCCCCGTTCCTTTCCAGTTTTCTCTTATAGGTGATGTTATCTTGGATGTTTTCCCTGCCAAGCCTGACAGGCTTCTTTCCTAAATTCCCAAAACCACCAGAAAACTATGCCAGTTAAACATTAGTCGCCATCACCTTTCCACCGACAGAAGTGCTCATTCTCCATGTAGTTGTCATGCAGCTGGTAGCCCTTCAGGAAGTTGTGGTGCTGGGCAACAGAGAAGCGGTCGGTCAGCGCTCCCCGAAGGGCGCTGGACAGGGGGCCAGGCGGGGTGTACATGCGAGTCCGCAGCTCGTGGGGCCTTGTGGGCAGCACTGGGTCTTCATCTAGAGCAAGGGAGAGAAACTGGTGAACTGCTTGTTAACTAATGCACCCTGTTGGCTGCCCTGGTGCAAAGGAGTTCTCAGAGGCTCCTCTGGGATGATTCACCAAACACACACAAGCTCTTCTGAAGGACAAAGTTGTGCTGATAGTCTTCAGCTTTGGCTTGAAGACACTTCATCAGAAGCAATCTTTAGTCTTGGAAAAAGGACACCTTCAGGAAATTAAGCAATTCAGAAAATGTTCTGTGAGAAGTTAAATATTCTCACAGGAAGATAGCATGAAACAGAGGCAAGCATGGAGAAAATGGGGCTGATGAATATGCTGCTGCTCAGTCAGATGGGCAACAACAGCAACCACGGGGTCTATTGCAACAGTGACAGCTGCTACCCAGTAATCACTCATGGCTACATGAGCATACGCTTAATCAGAGGAGTGAGAGCACACCAGGAAAACCTGGGGTGTACATTCATGTTCAGAAACTATGGGTAGTTTAGGGGGTGGGTTGATGGCATGTGGGTGAAAAGCAGAACTGGCACAAGGTGTGGTTTCTAGAAATCACAACCTGCTTTGCCAGCCCAAGAGGCTGACAGTGCAGCAGGAGAGACTTGGTGGTTTCCATGATTGCACAGATGTACTTCTGTATTTTTCAGGATGTCTGTAATTATAGTTACTATTGTATTAAGTGATTTAGCAATAAAATCATGGTTTCTGTATTGCCTCAGAAAATACCCTCTGGGCCTCATTTATCTTTGTCTCAGTATGAATCCAATACATAATTACTGTACCAAGTAATAAAATAAAAACGCAGGAACTATTGATTAACCAATTGATATTAAGATTTATTTTCCGCATAGGCAGTAAAAATTACTACATTCTCTGTTGTTGGTTCTTGGTTCTGTATGGCTAAGTGAGAATGGTACTGACAAAACACTTTCTGAGAAATGTCTGACCCCTCTAAATCTTCCACTGAAGGAATCAGTAGAGCTTTAGTAAGTGCTGTGATTGCAGCAGCCTTTCCCTGACTACTCTCTTACTTTATACAGTGTGAGGACAAGTCAGTATCGCTTAGTAAGATCCTATAATGCCCAGCTTCAGCAAAGCTGACACAATGTTGCCAAAAGCCATACAGAAAAATAAATGACCATAAATGAAAGGCTTAATAATTTCTCACCAACTTCTTCTATTCTGTCTTGTGTCCATCTCTTCCAGAAGTCCTCTGAACTGTGGGACAGTCCCCATATTTGTAACAGGTTCACAGAAAATATACTGCTCCACATACCTGTAAAAGGAATTAGTGAACACAAGGATGCATTTTAACAAGAAAATGCCCTTTTCCTTCTAGTTTGACCTCCTGGCTTAATGTTTCAATGGGTTTAATGCATATATTTCTAAACCGCCATGCTGTTGAATTCCTCTTAACTTTCTAGATCATTTTTCCAGGTCATGCTACCATCAACTTTGTGCCAAACTTATTACATGGCTCTGCAACATGGTAAAGAGAGAAAAGAATGTAAAGTAAAGTAAATGAGAAAAAGTAAAGCAAAAGAGAAAAAAGACCCACTCATTAAGAGGAAAAATAAAGAGTTCAGAGTTCACAAACATATCCTTTCCATTCCCATCTTCCTTTCCCCAGCTTCTCTTTTTCTGACCTTACTCTGATCAGCTTTTGCACACCCTGAGTTGTTTCACAGGGGCATGAACTGGCTTGTCTGATGATTGGTTTGTAAGACAAGATCTCACACCACAGCTTGTAAAGCCTCACACATGCAGTGGGCTCCAGCTCCACTGGGCACTCTTTCCTCCATCCAGGAATCCTCCTCTCTGCCTCCCCACAGGGGCACTGGTGTCTTTGTTGACAAAACACAGTCCCACTATATCAGCAGTCATTGTAAATTTAAATCTGACTATCACAATTTGATTTAAGTTGGAGTGCATTCAGAGAGGAATCAGAAGAATAACCAAAGAAGTGGGAGTTATTACATACAAGGAAAGAATTAAGGAGCCTCATCCATTCCATCTCTAAGACACAGAAAATTCATCTACCAAGACAGTGATAAAAAACTAAAAAATATGCAGGTTTCTTAATGTATTCTTTTGGATAAAGTAGCACTCTCATTTCCCAGCAGGCAATATCATAGCAGTGCTCAGTATGTTAGGACAGAAATATCTACCCACTGGTTAACAGCATTACACCCCTCCAAAGTGCCTCTGTGCCAGGACTACACTATACCTCACCTTGAAGGTAGCAGATGCGGGATTCGGGGAGCCTTTTTAACAAGCGGCCCATGAAGAACTCGCTTCCGAAATGCTCTGTGCGAACGAACGCGCCATACTTCAGAAGTCCCACCTCGTAGGGAGTGAACTCCACCCACTCTGCAATACAGTCACAACAGGACACTTAGGGGGCTCCCAGACAGGTGAGGGGAGAGGAGAACTCGGGCATACATTGGTCTGAGTTGTGTTTTCTACATTGCCTTTGCAAAGCCTCACTCATAAATGAAGATCTCAAGGGAGGCGCCTGAGCTCAGGCACAGTGGTGATGGGGAGGCAGGAGCAGTTGTGCTGGTCATGGTGGTGCTGCTGGTGGCACAAGTGGCATGCTGAAGGCACAGCAAGGCTCCAGACCTTGCACATCCCACGTGCACACCAGCCCAGGGTTTCCAGTATGTACATGGTTTTGCTCTGCCCTTCCATATGCCACGTCCAGTGACAGTACTTCCACTTCCACCAATACAGTTAGTTTAACTTCCTTAAATAATCCTTTATGTATACAGACAGGTAAACAGCTCTTCAGAAATTATTTTTTCTGTAAGAGACCAATTATACCCTCTGTGTGTGGTACTAATGGAGACAGAACTAGTCCTTGACTTTCTTGGATATCCTCTCCAAATGAAGTGCAGTTGTCTGATATAACTGCAGTGTGAGTGAAAACTGTGACAGAAATGCCATGGACCGTAATTTCCTTTTTGTTCAGAAATAGTTCATTTTCTTGCCTCAACAGCTAAAAATTTGATCTGAATTTTTCTTTTCCCCTTGTCCTCCATCTGATTTCCAAGGAAAAAAAAAATCAAGCAAAACAACGAGAAAAGCAACAGATTCAGTTGGGAGATTGGAAGGTTGGAAGCCTTCCCAAACAGTACCATAACTATGTGGTCATTCTTCCTATAGAAACAATAACTGGCCATTGAGAAAAAGCAATTCGCAATAATTCCAGTACTTCTCATTCTAGGTATATGTGATAATATTTTAAAAGTCTGGCAGAATTTCTACAGTGTGTGTCTACTCAGTGAAATGCTGCTCCCAAAAAAACTTGTATTAAAATTGTAAGGCATGGAGGTGATGGTTATTTCCCCAAAAAGCAACGAACACAGGCAACATCAGGATTGCTTTCTCCAAGTGCTACCAAGAAGAGAAGAGTGATGACAGAAATTCAGCTGCGAATTTTGGCCTCACAGGATCCAAAACAACATCCTCACCTTTGAAATCATTGGTGCTGTAACTGTCCCGGACACAGACTGACACATAAATAGGCAGTGGGTTCTGGCCATCACACAGTGCTTCTTGCTGCTCTGAAAGCTTGTGGGGGTCTTTCTGGTTTTGAAGAAAAGGTATTACATGAGAGGAGATGGAAATGATACGTGGTGAATTCACTGGCTCCAGTGCTGGAGGAGCTGGGCAGCTCCACCCCCAGTATGCAGGACATACTCTGGCAGCTCCATCACACAGAGCACTGCAGGTACCCCCACCAATCATGACAGACCAGGCTCCCAGGCTCAGCCTGGCTTTGTGCATGGACTCACAAAAAGACAGAGAGGGCGATGACTATTTCTGCATAAATGTCTATATGACCTAGGAAGTATTGCCCTGACAAGTAGGAGGAGTGAGGAGTGTAGTGAGCCATTCTTGTTCTCCTGAATCTGAAGGAAGGTCTTGAGCAGGTTGATATTTAATTTCTTTTCCTGCCACATAAGAGCTATCACAGTCCACCCTTGCAAGGGGACTGAAATTTGGCAGAAAATTATTTGCACACACTTGGCTTCTTTTCTGAAAAAGCATATTCTTGTTGAAGAGGTTTATAAAAAACATGAAATCTCAGGAACTGCTGAAAAATTTAAGAGCAGCTTGTTCTAGATGACAAGGGAGAGGTTAATTGTTACATAGAAACAGCACTGCTCAAAAGGAAAAATGCTTGGTTAAACTGTGATGGGGACCTCATACAGCTGAGCTTAAAAGAGAGGCATCTATTTAGCTCATACCTCTGTTTAATACTTAGTATTCTATATATAGGTGTGTGTGTGTGTGTGTATGTGTGTATATATATATGTATATATATATATAATTCTGTATGCATTTACTTTCTGTTTACATATACATAATACATATACATATGTACATATACGTATTCACTTATATAAAAATAAAACCAAATGAATGGTTGAAGGACTATGGCATTTCTGCCCCCCTGGAGGTCAGTCTGCTCAGTCTTCAACCACTCACACTTTCCCAATTTCCAAGTGCCAAAGCACACATCCTGGAACTATGATCCAGATTGGGAGAAAAGGAAGTGGACTGCTGTACTGTAGGGGTAGAAACCCCTTCAAGTAACATCAAAGCAAATTTGTAACTACTTATAAAAATTGGTAAAGCATGTGAGTAGTGCTTCTGAGCAAAAGTTAAATATGTACTTTCCTCCAGTGTATTTGCAGATCAAGTTACCTGTGAGTGGATGCAATTCACCAAGCACTCTAGCTTTTTCATGGTTCTTGAGTTAGTTTTCACATTGTTGAGATTACTCTGCTTTGCACTTTGAACTCTTTTTGCATGAGTAATTTGAATCTTAGACGCACTTCCCAACATTGCCCTCACTTCCATTTAAACACCAGCAAGAGTTCAAATGGCTGCATCCACAACCTAATTCATTAACATATAGGATGCATTTTTCTCTAGGTAAACTACTAAAGCAGATTTAAAAGGTATTTTGATAACAAGTAGAATTCCACTCTGCTTTCAGGTTGTTTTCTCTGAAATGATGCACTAGTTTCCTCTCCATCCACTAAGGGACAAACACGTGATTCTTTAAGAAAAGGAATATACATCATACCCCATCATTTAGCAAGTACTCAATCATGAGACCCCAAAGATCTATAAATGATGTCCTGTAACCCTCTTCTTTCCTCTGGCAAAGCTGTTTGTTGTAATACTTCATGCGATCCATAGAGAAACAGCCCATTTTGCATTTTGTTGCTTGTTTCTGGGCTTCACCAATATGTGTGTCCAGGTCCTTCTGTGACCAGTAAGCATCTCTGTATAAGTTGGCCATGGTCCTGGAGAAAGTCAATACAGACAGCAAAAGTCAAAAGGAGAAAAAAAAGACTGGAAATTTTGTGCTTTCAGAACAGAGTTTTACATTTAGGGATTCCCTTCTGCTCATACATGCTCTGGTTTTGCTGCTCTATCCAGCAGAATGAATGCTTCAGAATTTTTATGACTGTTTTAAAGATGGCCCTGAAGAATGAGGTGGGGTTTTCATGTTTGTTACCTTTTTTTTTTTTAAGCAGAACTGACAGAAGATTAAGGGATAGAATTGCCAGGTGTGAACATAGGTACATTTGTGAAGCCCAAATTAGGCAGAAAATTATAATACATTGTCTTTGCTTGTTTTTAGAACCTTAAATTCACTCATATTAGCTGCTGTCTCTTGGCTTTGATTCACTTAGTGTTAATCTTATGATATCATTATGCTTTGTTTCAACGTCAATCCTCTATTTTACCAACCTCCTCTACATGGGACAATCAGACATTAGGCAGCCATAGGGCCTGTGAGCAGGGAATAGCACTGCCCAGGGAAACCCAAAACTGGCAGGTTGCAGGGCTAGGTGTGCACTGTCCAGTCATTCTCTCCAATTAGAAATTAGAGCCAGTCTCAGAAGTTAATGGGAACCATGATAGCTGGGATATCAGTGGAGAAAGGAAGAAGCAGGATGTTATGGGCATCCACAGTAACATCCACAGTAACTACTTACCTAGAAAGCATCTTGATGAATGTGATTGTCATATGCACATGTGGAGTTGATAAGCACAGTAAAGATTTGCTTACAGAAAAAGCATGCACCAAGTCAAGCTAGTATTTAATGGCCTGTTACTGAGAAACTTGTTTCTATGAGGTTTGAAGAAAGTCTCCTGATCTTGTTTGCTTTTAGAATCTACTCTCTGGAGCAGTGTGACCCTCAAAAGGCCTGGCCAAGCCTCCTGCTCGAGCTGGCTTACCATGTGGTGCCAGACAGGCCGCTGATGTATGTTATACAGTCCAGGAGGTTCAATTTCTTGAGTCCCATGAGGCTGCCATACAATCCTGTCATTGACTTCAGCCCTCCGCCTGTTGTGATGATAGCCACGACAGGGACCTGTTGGGCAGAGGGAGGATGGAACATTCACACTGACAGCATTCAACATTGCATCCCAAACTGCAATGGGGTCTGGTCACCACAGCCAGCCCAGGTCCTGACCCCAGAGCCAAGGTCCGTTTTCATAAGGAAAGACTCCAAAACCCAGCAACAACTGCTACTGCTACTGCTACTTACTTCCCTTTGGATAAACATGGGTTCAGAGATTAACCCAAACCTGGGTTGTTGCCCATCACTAAGGTAAATAGGGGCAGAGCATGAATAAGAAGAAATGATCTGTGGAAGCAACAATGTATTTTCTCTGCGTCTCTCATTCTACCACTCATTACTTATTTCACACATTGATTACTACTGCATGAAAATCTGCATGCCAATGCCATGAAGAAATACCCTGAATTCACAGCCACTGTTGTTAAGCTACCCTCAGCAATGCTATTATTCTTCACTATCTTGAAATTACTTTTAAACAAATTATATTTATTTTAAGGAATTTCAAAACTGCAAGAAAGGGATGATGCAAGAAGCACTCAGAGATGTTTGTCCTAAACTCTCACAAAGTGGTGAAATTGGAACAAGGGAAAAAATCCTTTGCTGTGTAATGTATTTGGTATTTCTGAACCAAACCAGTTATAGCATAGCATGGAAGGAATGAACACACCTCAAATACGACAAATTCCAAATTGATAGCAATGAAGGATGGTTACTGCAACTAGTGCTTCTTGCAATAACAAACCTTGGCAGCAGAAGCAAATGTACTTAAGACACATGGACAAGCTGGTACCTGTACAACATGTGACCTGCTTGGCTGACCACTCATCTACAAGAGTACATGAAGGCACTAGAGATTCAAGTTCTATCCCCTCAGCACGTACTTCTTGATCTTGCAGATCATGTGGTAGATGAAAAACATTTTTGAGAGCACTTGCTACATATCGCTTTCTTTTCCCCAGGAAAGCCATCTCTTCAGAACATAAGTTAAACCCAAAGCGCATGTCCAGGTCTTGGTGGCATGAACAATTACTAGGGTAAAAACAGACACATATATTAAATATTAACACACCCATATCAATCTTACGACTTTGATCAAAGACAATTGACAGCACCCTTCCCTTCAAAGAGGATGATGCAACATGATAGGAGCAAGAGAGAATAATTTTACTCTTTTTAAAAGTAAGAAAATTATGTCAATTAGTAAGAATAACTAGTGGCATTATGCCCAATTATTGCTAACTGATGAAAAAACAATGTAAAGTACTTACATGAAAAACAAAAGATTTAAATGAATATTCTATAACTAAAAGACTGACAAGTTTAGAAAATCGGTGTAAATGGTCAAAAGTGAAATTATTAATTCCCATTTCATGGGTTATTTTCTCATTCAAAAGCTAAAATAACACCCAGTTTTCAAAGGTTGGCATTTTCAACGTGAAGGAAAATTCCCCTTTGGAGCAACTGGAGTGGGAACTCATCTCCCTCTAGCGGTGAGCAGCGCTGGGGAGCTCGCTGGAGAGCCCTCGGTGACACCCAGCCCCGGGACGGGTGGAGATGGGTCACCGGGCAGGATCCCACCCCTGCTGCTCTGTTCTATCTAAACCTGCACAAGCTGTTTCGGCAATCAACGCTGGAAGCTCTATTCCACATCAACCCTGACTCAAAAATTGTGAGGCACAACTTCTCTCAGAGGAAAATGTAATTGGCGTTTATTTTGAAATTAAGTCATTCCTTAAGACCCCATAGTTGTAGTTCATTTCCCTGGGCATTTGAGCTCTTCTGCTCACTAATCTCCCTCCTGGCTCTTCCTGCCCTGCTCCTACAAGACATCAATAAGCAAGAAATGCTCATGGTCAGATCAGAGCTACCTGGCCAGGCATTGTCAAACAGCAAGGGTTTGTTTTTTCTTCCAGTCACAGAGCCTCTCTCTTCTACTGGGTCCATAATTTCAGTGAAACTAGTAATGAAATGTAGCTTTCTCTGCCACAAGATTTGGACAAAATCAGCCAAATTATTATACCTTATTTGTAAATGAAGAGGCACAAAGAGATTTGAGTTAGGTGGAGCTGCAAAAGCCAGTTTCTATTGTAAATCAAGATACAAACAAACAGTTTCTAAAGTTCTCTGAAAGTAAAATAAATAAGTGGGATGTGTTTTTCCTGTTGCGGAATAACACTGATTTTCCCGTTATCATCAACCATTTGCCATTCTGAAATGAATAACAAGAAACTGCTTGAATTCAAAATTAGTTTTTTTCCTTTTATTTCTTAGTCAGGAATGCACACAAAAACATCAATTTGGCCAGTTCTGTGTGTTCCATATAGCTATGGATAACAAAAGGTATCTTCATGTTTACTGATGAGTATTGATGAGTATATCTATAGATGTCAAATCACAAGCCAACTTGCTTACCTTATTTTATACTCAACATAGTATAACACTTTACTAATGGACTGAACATTTAAAAATGTTTATCACCACTCAATACTGACATTTAAGCAAAAGAAAAAAATTAATTTCTGATGAAATTAAATGTTTACTTCTCAGTATCCTTGGTTGGTTTTTTGGGGGGAGGGGGTGTTGGGGTTTGGGTTTTGGTTCTTTGGGGTTTTTTTGTTAGCCAGCATTGCTCTTTTTGTGAATTTCAGAGACTGACATTGACCAAAAAAATTCTGTGGTCAGAAGGAAAGGGATAATGCTAAAATAAACACAGGTTTATTTTAATGTTTTATCAACATTTACTGGTTAAAGCCAAGTCTTCCGAAGGCTAATTATGTATTATACATTGTGCATGTATTTTATGTTTTATTATAAGCACATTCTAGTTTTTAGACTCAGAATGTCTGCTTCTGTCATTTCCATGTGGCTAAAAAATATCAAAATCAATGAACCAAATCTTAAGAAATAGAAGAAAATCTCTTACCAAGGTTGCGCTGTCACATTCAAGTCAAATCTTTTCTCCTGGAAAACAAAAATGTGTACTGTAATTTTTTAATTTTAATTTTAAATTTTCTCTTTTCCCTTTCTCTCTTGGGGTCAGAGTTTGATGTGTACTCCAGCAAGCTCTGGCAATCACAAACTTAAATGTCTGAGATCTTGGCATTTTTTTCCAAAAGCATTCCATTATCCTTAGTGGAACATCCCTACCTACAGATACCAAATCCTTCCAGGCTGCAGAAACAATTAAACATCCCGATATAAGAGGTTTCTGAGACTCACGCAGTAGGTCCCATTTCCTGTGCTACTCATAAGCTTTCTGCAGCATCCTGACTTACCATTTTTTCATGTGTTTCCCATTCTTTATGGTCTACTACACAGCATATCTTTGACATCCTGGCCATAGTCTCACAGTGAAGAGACTGAAAGTATGCATTTGCTTCTGCCAATACTTTATCCTCTCTTATTAGTCATTATTTCAGTCTTCATATTAAGTGACAAAATGTGCTTTGTTCTGAAAGAATGTTTTAATGGTCCTACTTAAGGAATATTCTCATTATATTATTTAAAATACATACTCCATGACTAATATTTTCAGCATATTTCAATATATTGTCCTCTCAAGTATATGGTTGACTGTGGGCATGTTTACTGATATTTTTCTAGTTTGTGCCAAAGGACCAACTTTCAGTTTGAACCTTAAGCAAAGGAGAACTCAGTGAGTCTTTAGGTAAACAGGGTGAGATGTACTGAAGGAAGAATTATATTTTCTTACATCCTTGTAGGTCTCTGTATCCACTGCTGGCATGTAATGGAGAGTAATACAGGGACAACCTGTCTCTGTGGAGAAAACATCTGGAGAAACAAAGCTCCTGTTTTCTCAAAGTCTAATGAAGAATCAGAACATTTCTGACCCTCTTAGCAGCCATCTGGGACAACATTACAAGGAACGGTTTCTACTTGAGTGACCTTTTATTCCAAACAGCTGGAACTGGTGCTTACCTCTGCAATGGTTGTTTTCCTTCCCATGGGCAGCGAGTTCAGCATCACAACTGGGGAGCCCGTCTCTGTAGTGTACTTACAGGACCACTGGGAAAACAACATGCTTTAGGACAAAACCAGTAATGGGTTTACCCTCTCTCCTTCCTCCCACTTTCTTGAGAGATACTCAAGATCCCTCCATCACTGAGGCCACTCCAACATACAGGGTGGTAGCGCCTCTTCTTAGGCAGCATGACATCCAGTGTTGGCTCCGCATACTTGATGTAGTGGAACTTGGTGGGACATGATGGGTTGACGACTCCATTGGGGCCCAGAATGATATCCTGTGTCCCCTCAAAGGAGCCCTTCACAGTGAGGGAAAGTTCTTTCTCTAAAGAGGCAAAACAAAGATCAAAAGAAATATTAATATGATTAACCATAAAAATATACTGGCTTGATTAAAAGTGCGGTGCAGGTAGCACAGCTTTGCCCAGTGCAAAGCACTCTGAAGGGAGTGCCGGCACTGAAGGAAAAGGAGAAAAGTGCATGCTCTTTATATAGAAAGGGGAATCTGAATATTCTTGCTGTAATATAGAACTGGGATTTCAACTTTAATGTGCATTTAATAGGCCTTATTAACATGTATCTAGATGAGGTCATTGGAGTCTATAACAACCTAATGTGTTTACCTGACATTAACTTCACTGGATACTGTAAGCACTATTTATTACACAAACACATTATATGAAAGGGGCATCTTCTCATCAGTAAGCATGCTTTGGTAACTAGGTAACAAAGCAATATCCTTACTTGATTTTTGCTTAGTCTTCTCTGCCACTTCAACTTCCAAGCAGCAAAGTTCACGACACTGTAAAAGACAGATTTCAGGAACTTGTGAGAAAGATCATCATATCCTATCCTCATTATAGGGAGCTGTTGATCCCTCAGCTTGGAGTCACCTGGAGTTCTGGATTCCCTTCCATCTCTGAGGTTTTTCCCATTAGACACTGACTAAAGAAAAGGAAAAGCTTTTGAGGGAGTTGTTAGGCATCCCATGTGGGACAATGGCATAAGATTGGGCACAGTGAGAGGAATATACAAAGGAAGGAAATCAGGACCATTTTCAGGATAGTGGCATAAGTACAAAGGGTTAAACTAGGAAAAAAAAATAAAGATATGTCACTGAGAGATCAAGAGAGATTAGTAGTTGGAAGGGTTTTCTGCAGAAGCATTGCTATTAGCATTTCGGGGGTTGATTTTATTTTCATGGTGCTTACCCTTTTTCCACATAATGTATTTTTGATAAGTCAGTATTTCATGCAGAACTTACCACAGGGCATTTCTCTTCTCCAAGGGGAGGAAAGGGCTTGGCAGATTATCAGTAAGTGGTTTCACAGCCTTTTTATCATTGTGTTCTGATAGACAGCAAGCAGTACATTTTTTGAAGTACAAGTACCAGAGGAAAATTCTGTGTGTGTGTATGTGTGTGTGGTGTGGTGAAGTATAGGACAAATGGGAAATAGGGAAGTATAGGACAAATGGGTTATCTCCAATGAACAGGTAGATTAAATACCCCGTTCTGAAAGTATCTAAATGGAAAAGAGGAAAGAAAGAGAAAGAATTTGCCTACTGGCTTCTCTAACCCCAACCCTCCCTTTCCCTTTATATTAAGGAATCACTTGAAAAAAATATATTGGGAAAGACACATACCACCAGCACTCCATTGGTAGCAATCATTTCATGAGGACCAGATCTGGAAAACAAAATGAAAATACGTGGATTTCTTTACGTCAAAACAATCCCGCTCATCTTTACCCAGGATGTTGCCCTTTCCACCCACTTAAAAAACCAACAGTCTGAAGGACCCCAACAGGTACATAACAAACTCCTTTCCTTGTTTGCTTGGACTAAGCACTACTCTGAGGGGACTCATCTCTGTACCAAAGCTGAGCAATGTGCATCATGGCTATATTTTTACAGTGCAGTCTCATGATCATCTAAAATGGAATCTACTGTTAGGCAGTTAAATTCTTCTCACTGTTAACACATAAAATAAATCTATTTCAGTGGTAACATGCTCACACAACAGCATATCATTGTTGCAAAATCAGTTATATGTATTTGCTGGCATGCAAATATCCTGAGCTGGAAGGGACCCATGAAAGGGACCCCACTAAATCTAACTCCTGGCCCCACACAGCACAACTCCAAGAAGCACACCATGTGCTTGAGAGCACTGTCCAAATGCTTCTTGAAACCTGGCAGGCTTGATGCTGTTACCACTTTCCTGGGGAGCCTGTTTCAAAGTGGCACAGGGCAGTGGGTACCAATTACATGAGGGGAAAAAAAAAAAAAGCTTTCCAGATCATTCAGGTGGTCAGGAGATAGTGTGGAGTGACTTGACTTCTGGCCTTGGCTCCCCACTGGTACAAGAGCTGACCTTAGGCTGGTCACTTTATTTCTGCCATGCCTTAGTTACCTTGTGGCAGCACAGACACAAAAATGGTGATTCATGGATGGCAGGATGACCATCCTGGAGAAAGAGCCTTATATCCTTAAACAAGTTTCCATCACATTGTGATTGTGTTAAGCAGAAAGAAAACAGAATTACTAGGATTTAAACAGTACTGCAAGGGAAAACTGAAGGAATTGGAGGTACACTGGAAACATAACCAGTATATTTCAACTCTAAAAGTGTGCCCAATACATAACCTGAAACAGGCAAGGAAAAATTGATAGGCAGGAATGCTCACACACTTGAAAAGCCTTCTGAAATGTCCCCAGGTAGACAAATAATAGAATAGTTTGGGTTGGAAGAGACTTCAAATATCATCTAGTTCCAAGCCCCTGCCATGGGCAGGGATACTTTCCACTAGACCAAGCTCCTCAAAGCTCCATCCAGCCTGACCTTGAACACTTTCAGGAATGGGGCATCCACACCTTCTCTGCATAACTGAAAGACTGCATGCCTTTGAAAGCATCTAAGCTACAGAACAAGCTAATCAGTCAGGGGTTGGGAACTCTAGCAATGATGTAGGAGAAAGCTGGCACTTTTTTACAGAAATACCACAGAGCATGATTTCTAATGCTGTTTTTTTGTTTTATCATTAACAATTTTTTCATTTTTAAAACAATCTCTGTATCACTTACGCAACCTCCAATTTGAATTCAACCTCTAGCTCCTCCTTGGCCTGAAAGCAAGAACAAGAACAAGATATTAAATGAAGTAGCTACATAATGCTTTGTCCCTTGTGTAAACCCAGGTCCCTGATATATTAAAGTTATTACTGCAATGAATAGCCTGTGATAAATATTTCAGTCTGGGTGGTCTGAATCAACATTTCAGCCAGATGATTTAACAATTCCTTCCTCATCTCCTTTCATCTTCAAGATAACATCAAAACAACCTATACTTCTATTTCTCAGTGTGAAGCTGCTACAGAAAGACAATTTGCAACTTCCTTGGTATACTGAAATCTAACCTTTTCTCCCAACTATTCCTGTCACTGTCCTGCCATGACTTACTGTACTAGCTATTATCTTGGAAATTAAACATACTTTACACCCATTACTTTAACATAATAAACAGAGAACAGTATAAGTGATTCAGAGTTGGTGTTACGCAACCCTGAGTAACGCACTGTTGGTCTGTACAAGCTGGCTGTGAATGACCTAGTTTGGAGACTAGAATCTGTCCCTGGTAGCAAGAAGTTGCATGTGAAATATTTTGCTGATCTAACCCTTAGATCTCAAAGGGAATCAAGATTATTTTTCCCATTTTACAGATGAGAAACTGAGAAACATAGTGAATCATCCATTCATTGTGGGACACATACAGAGGCAACTCCATCTTTGCCTTTTGGGGTGAAAGTAGACACTAGCAAAGGGACAGGGGGTTATGAATTATGGGAATTATCCAAGTGATGAAGTACATGGGGAAAAAATGTACAGATTATTCACCCTGCAACAGCTGTATGGATTTGGTGTTCCTCAGGAATAGCTCGCAGTTAGATCCCTCCCCTACCTATTGCACTATGGCCTTTAATAATTGATAAAATATTGGAAAGAGGGGTTCAGACTCTCAAATTTAATTTTTAACCATATTTTTGTGCTTATAATTTGAATGGCAATTCATGTACTCATGATTTGAATAACTAATCCATGGCAGGTTCAGAAAGATTTTGGAAGTGTTCTGTAACTCTCCACTGGTTTCTTAGTTGCTTTAGTTGCTCAGTTGCTCTCACATCTGGGCTAGGCTTGAAGTACAGGATCACTGTTCTTTCAATTGGAAGTTTAGCAGTATCAAAGAGTGCACAGAGGAGATGGTCATCTGGAGTAGCAAAATCCTCATCATACACCGTGAGCTCCAACACGTTCTGGAAAAAGAGAGAGAAGAGTTTTTTATAGCTTCGCAGGCTGAACATCATTAGCTCCAGGCAGAAAGTATTGTGCTTGAGAAGAAAAGTTGAGAAATTAAATATAATCCCCCTTTGGAAAAACATACTTGAATTGCATATTCATTCTTGCTTAGTTCATTTTAATTGCTGTAACAAAATACATTGGCTATACCTATACAACAACTCAGGTAACTCCCAGATTCTGTATCCATCTTGCACTGACTCAGAACAGTCTCATGTTTCCCTAAAACTTCAAAATTGAGCTCACTGTCTGCCCCTCCTGTGCAGCACCATTGAATAGACATAGGAACTCTGTCATCTCTGCTGTTAAACACTTCAAGCAATCCCTTACCATGTGCCGTCTATTAAACAATTCCTGGGCACACTTCAGGAGATACATACACAAAACCTTCAGGCTGCTTCAAGCAGACAACTTTGGCTCCTTACCTTGACCTGACTCTGTATTCTAAAGTAGAAGGTTTCGTTCCACACTGGATTGTCAGAGTTTCTCACAGTTTTAGTGCGAGCCCTTTCACACGTCGCAGTTGGCAGCCACAACGACACATAGCAATCAGCCTGGCTCACTGGGAAGGGAAAGAGGCAAAACAATTGCTAACATGGCAAAGGCGGCAGCAATGCTGCATGACGCTGGAAAGGTTACTGCAGCAACTGGTACCAACAGAAAGCATAAGTTAAAGAGAGAAATATCTACTGTAATGTATCCCTTTTCAATATTCCCATCTGATAGGGAAAAAGCACAGACCACAAGATGACCTTGTACAGAACGTGGTTTCTGTTCTTCATTGCATGAGTTACAGACAACAGTAATGTTGTGTAAAAAAGAAAAGGGTGAGAATTTTTTATTTTAGTCAGCCACTTCAGCTTCTCAGCCAACAAGCTTCCCTGTGCTCATGTGTGCATGCACACACACACAAACACACAAATCCTGAGCTGCTGTTTGACAAGAGGGGCTGGGACCCTCCTCCACCTTTTAAGAACAACTGCAAAAGGTCTTCAACTCTGCCTTGCCTCAGTGATTTTCCTGGTGAGGGTTTGTGAAAGGATCTACAGAACTACCCCTGTTGTATGAGATGGCAGAAGCTTCCTGCAGAAGGAGCTCATTGAATTAGGCATTGGGGTTTAACTAACTGCTACCTCCAGGAAGAGAGGGACCAAGTCTCTCTCCCAAAAGGCACCAGGAGAAAGTTAGGAAGGATTTTACATCCCATTTCTCAAGGCACCTAAATTAAAGTAAATCTCAAGCAGATCTCTTCAGGACTGTAGCCTATTTAGTCCCTCTTGATGTAAAAGTTGTTTCAATTGTTGCTCTGTACCTTCAAGTATTTCATTTTTTCAATCTGGGAAATTCCATGAAGACAATAATGCTTTGAAGACTTTTGAAACTGCAAAAATATGTATTTGAATATATTTGGAGAACCTAGAAATGCTATTGATTTTAAAATGCATAAAAGTAATTTGTGTAACTACTATATGACTTTGAATTTATCATTGGAGATCAATGACTGATGGCAGTTTGGCTGGCAAGTACTTTATTCTACTGATATATCATTCCTGTATCTTCACTGTACTTTGAGAAGATACAAAGCATATCAAGCAATCCTTAATTATACGAGTAGATGCAGCCAAACTGGTCAGCTGTGTATTTAATGCAAAATATTGCCTCAGTTCTGCTTGCACAATCTCTTCCTACAGCCTTGTTATTTGTCTTGTTGCCTGGCACACAGAAGATCTGAGATGAGTCTCTGATGAGACCTTTCTGTATTCTTGCTTCATCACACATGTGCCACAGCCACAGAGCAGGAGGGAGGTGCAGAGTGTGCAACCCAGTGATATGACCTGGGATACAGCTGTTATCTCCCTCACTGAGAGCTGTGACACAGGAAAAACCTCTGATATATCTTCCAGAAAAACATGTGACAACCACAGGACAAGATGGGAATGGTACTGCATGGTAAATCCAGATCTTCATCTTTCAGAAAATCTTTCCTCACTCTTCCTGAGCAAAAGACTATAGAGCCAATTACTGCTGCTTCCAGCGAAACAGTAGAATCAAGAGAATCATGAGGGTTACATCACTTCCCTTCCACGCTCCCTCTCGAACTAATTTCAGCATCCTTTCACAGGTAGTCATGTAGCTGTATTCACTCAAACAAAACAAACTGTTAACCTATTTTGTGTGAAACGCCTCTCCTCACTGCACATGTGGATAGTCCATGTTCTTTAACAAAACAGCGGTGTTTTCCTTGCCAACTTACTCCCTTCCCACCACTTTCCTGCCATGTGACTCACACTCTTACACAACTGCTAGACTTCTACAGGAACGTTAGAAGTGACCAAGCATCCAGCTCTCAGTCAGCATGGCATTTTTACTGTCATTTCAGGGTGATTAATGATGGCATTAGCTTGGTGGTAATGGCTGTAAAAAGCTTTTCCCTGTTCAACTCATCTTTGGCAGAAAGATTGAGAAGGTTGAAAAAGTTTACTCCTCCCAGCCACATTTACCAAAGTGCTACAACCCATCAGCAGAAATACCTGTTGTTTTTGAAAACATGGAATGAAGTCTTTCTTCATCTACCTGTGTCAGAAACTCTCCTTCCTTTGAGAGAAAATACTTATCCTCAAAAATACATTCAAGTCTTGAAACGAGTCAGAAAGCACTCAATGAAACAGCAGCAAGCAGCAAGGATTGACCTAGTTTATAACAATTAATTTACAAAAACTCTAGGTTATTTCACAAACACTAAGAAAAGGTTGTCATAAAATTAAAAAAGATATAATTTGCCTGTATCCTGAGTTACCACTAAGAATGGAGATACTCACAAGCATCTACTCGTTGGAGATTTCTCATTCGGATGATCCTTACAGTCAACAGGTAGCAAGGAGAGGATTCAATCTGGAGAAGAACAGTAAAAAAGAGGTAGGAATAAGCCTTTGGTGGGAAAAAATTTCAAATGTGCAAATTAATTGGGTGCCCAAAACCACAAATACAGTTGGTAAAATTTGGGTCAACTATCTCACTATTCTGCAGATTAAGATTCTGCTGTTAAAAAAGTCTTAATATTTTGTATATTGCACTCTCATTTTGCTTTATTACTCTGAGACTCCAGGTTGCTCATCAGAGCAGAAAAGACAGGGACAAATCCCTGACAATTTACACAGCCTGTGAGATGCTTGCAAAACCTCTTGTTCTGAAACTGCTGAGTTTAGTCTACAAAATAGCTGCAATAAGTCTCTTGAACATGCACTGGTGAGCCCCATCGTGAAGTTGTAAAAATGCCATCAGTCTTAGTCAAAGTTACAGTCAATCCTCTTAGTGACCACCCATAAAATCCCAAAGCATCTTGAAGGAAATCTTGAAAAAGTGCTGTGAAGAATATCTGTTTTTGTCGACTCCCATGGAATAAACCTGAAGCACCACTCTTTAAGAAGTGTTTTTGCCTTCTGCTTCAAACAAATAGATTTCCTGCAATTTACAACTGTGTGAGAAAAAGAGTAACAATAATGTGAGCTTTTGTAAATCACAAATATGAGATAAACCAATGTTTGAAAATCATTTCCAGAGGATTTAGGGTGTAAAGAATTAAGTTATGGGTTGCCTTTGGAGAAAAATAAAGAATACTACCTTCTTCCAAAAAAATCCCAAAGACTGAAAGTACTTAACTTCCCTTGTTCCCTTTGAATGTCTCAGCCTTAATTTTCTATAAAACAAGTCTCTCCAGGTTTTGTGGCTGCAGGCACCTCTTCCTATTTATTATTACAAGATAAATGTGAGTTCCTTCTTCTAAGGAAGACAATTTCCTGCTGGCTCATTCCATAAACCTGTCTCTGGCTCAGAGCTATCTGCAAAAGGCTATTCTGACCAAGCCAATAAATAAATCAGCACTTCCTGTGGCTGTGACACATGGTTATTTCCTCACACTCCTAGAAACGTTTCCATCTGCATAAGTGCTTACAGCAGAGCCCCACAAATCATTCTATTTGACAACTGCTATTTTTATCAAGAGATTTCCTCTCTTTTAGGAGCATCCTTCTATTTCTGTTGTACTTCAGAGACTTCCTATAACAACTATAAACAAACAGACAAAATAAATGTTAAGGCAGATAGAGAAGCTGGAAGAACCTCACTTAAAACAATATATGCAATGTGGCCAATTTTTTTTCAAGAGAACAGATCAAAAGGGTCTTATTTACAGATGGAAAGATAATTATGCCTCTTCTTTCACAACAAAATTGTTTTCCAATATGCGATTAAAACTCTCTCCTCTAACAAATCATGTTATGTTAAAACTTTTTTAGAGTTCTTAGAAACCATTGCTGTTTCAACCCCTCTTATATGCGTCTCAAAAATTCTATGCCTTTTTTTTTACTGCTTCATGAAATTCAACCTAGGACATCTATTTACCTTCTATTTCTACCTTCTATTTTAAGTATTCTCAAAAGAGAAAAAGCCTTACAAGAAGCTTCAAAATTTGCAAACAACTGATGGAAGGATACATCCTCAGAGCTACCTCATGCAAGGACACTAGTTCAGATTTTAGAAACAGTATAGCCATATTAATACAGTTCTACACCCTGTTAAATTACGCCTCTTCTCAGCTGGGTAATTAACAAAGGTAGATCGCCACACTCACATGTTAGGAATGAGCTTAGGCACCTCAGCATATGCCCTAGAAGGCAGAAACTCATTGTTCTTTAGGATCTGCATAAACATGGGGGAAATTCTCGTAGGCTTTTATTTATCTCCAGAGATTGCGCAAAGTGCTGCCAGCTCCTGGATCTGCTCCAGCTACACCTCCTCTGACAAGTGGCATTTCTTGAGTGAGAACCAATGAATTCATTATCTGCAAAGCAATCTGAGATTCTTAGATAGGAGAAAAGGTGGGTTGGGGGTGGGGTTAAGGATTATTAGATGGTTTCTGCCATCTGATCACCTTCCTCCTGGTGCCCATATAATGACTTTTTAACATGTTAGCCAGATTTTCATGGGGAAATGAATTCCCAAAAATTCAGGTTTCACAAAAAGATTTACTGACATTTCACAAAAAAAGGAAAAGCAAAAAAAAAATCAGTGGCCTATCAGAAGCTACAGAAATCCGAACCTGTGCTTGCACTAGGAAAGAGGCAAATGGCACCAGCCAGTTACCCGAGGAAAAGGCAGGAGACAGGCGTCAGTCATCCTGTTAGCCCCAGCACCTGCCAGTGGCAGTAGCAAAGACAATAGGGAGAGTAGAATTCACCTGGTGATCAGGCCTTGCCAGTTCTTCTGGTCCCAGGAGGATTTACTATTTTAATTAATTCCAGTAACATTTTAAACAAAAGAAATGTATTTAAATAGTAACCGTGACAACTATAACACGATTTACTAGGGTCTAGTTACACAGAAAATAGCAGTCATGCATGTATAAAACAAAAGACAGAGGTTCTGTTATTCTGTTCACTTAACACCTATTACGATATCTTTAACAAAAAGAAAGGCTGCTGCTGTAATGATGTTCCATACATGGAGAGGTTTCCACCACAGCAAACTGTCAATTTGTCAGCTTGTTTTCAATTTGGTGCTTCCCAGCTTGTGCTGCATGCAGTACAGTGCTCTGTGATGCCAATGCATGAGCAGGGTGTACAGTGCTAGTGTCTCTGAAGTCCCAGGGACATGAAGTTTTACTGGGATTTTCCAGGCAGCCACTCCATCTAATGACGAACAGACCTCATAGTCTCTTCTGACTTTATTGTGCTTCCAATAAAAAGCAACAACATGGCACTAAGTTACTATGTTGGTGTAAGTAAGGGATTCCTCTGTCATGTGAAGGATGCCCACTTTCTCCCAGCTGAGGAGTAAGAATTTGAAAACAGAAATTTCTCTGTCATGAGCACTCTGGCAATGCAGGCTGTCAGCATTCCTGGAACATTTGTGCCTCTGCAGGTCTATCCCAGCCCTCTTTAAAGTCATGCTTATATTCAGATGTAGGTATGTGTGGCATGCACCCATCTCAAAATGCACTGCTGTAAATTATTCCACTAGTTTAGTTGTATAATACATCCTGCCACATCAGAAGTGGCAGGACTCCTTAACGAGGCAAGAGTCCATGAGATCAGAGGATGACTCTACTTCTTTACCATTCTTTTTTACTTGCTTTTCTCTCCATAGCTTTTTTCCTTCAGCCTTTAGGTTTCTTCATGTGACAGACTCTTCCAGCATGGAGAATTACTAGCTACATCTTTCCAGCTTCTGATATCAATAGCATAAGCATTCATCCCTTCACCTACTGTAGACTACCCCAGTCACACAATTCCACAACAGTACAGTCAAACGTGCACTGGGTGAATGCTTTTTGGGGTTTTTTTTAGTGTTAAGTGCTTGGTTTAGCATAGATGTTCCATCAGGTAGCAGAATATTGTAGCTGCCTTCCCAAAACAGAGACCAGTTATGCAACAACACTGATCCAGAGAGGAGAGTTTACTCTTGAACCTTCAGGAGCAGTCAACACATTCTCAGATTTGATTGTTGCTCTTTTTAGATTGGTATTTATTACAAAGGAATTACAAACTAACAGAAAAACAATGCAGAGATTCTGAAATTCATATTCAGTTTGTGTGTGTGAAAACTGTATCATCATCAACTAAGCTGTTCTCCAATGAGATATTCAGCTGCTGCTTTTCTACATGAAATGTGGAATGTCTTTGATGTGGTCTGATGAGTAGGTGGCCTTTGTCATGCTGGGTGATGAGGAACCAAAGAAAACTATGTGCACAGTGTGCTGGTACCATTACCTATTTCAGTGCAACTGCAGTGCATATTATTCCACAAACCATCCTGCAAAGGTCAGGTTTGTGATTTAAAAATTTAAAAATACCTTTAGGACAATCAATTTACTTCTACAATGGCTGAAAAAGCTGTTTCTACAGACCAACCTGAAAAAGTGCGGGTTATCTGTGTAACCCATGAAAAAGGCTTCCTCTCTATCCAAACATTTTTCCTGCAATCACCAAGTAATAATTTCTCTATATGTTTCTATGTCCTCTACTAGCTCAGCAGCCATTCCTGGCAAAGATAGCTTCCTCTCCTTGTCTAAGGTACTCCTGCATTCCTGGCCTGGAGATGCATTCTGTTGAGATGAAATCACTCCCAGGATGTTGCAGGGCACTCCTTTCTTCATCTCCAGTTGTTAATTTAACTAGATGGTAGCCAGGGACCAAACAAAAGAACTTCCCTGCTGATGGTGCATCTAGAGCTGGTGGTGTGTGAAAGTCTATCTTGAGCTGTCTGAGAGTCAGGTCTCCTTAAAGCATGTGTGTGCATCCTCAAGATTTTTACAGTTGCAGTCAGGATGCTTCAGGCTGTGAATATCACTCACCAAGCCCTGCCCCAGCCTGCTGCAGCCTTCCTCCCACTGCTGTGGGATGTTCTGGGAACCCCCGTGGCAGGCTGCCCAGACCTGCTGCCTTTGGCCACCTCTCTGAAGCTCTTCCTCATTCTTGACAAACTCAGGCTCTGCGATGGAAAAGATACTCTAATTGCTTCCTGCCTTCACCTCTTCCAGGCACTGGGGTGGGCACCTCAGCCGAGGGCTGTGGGGCTGTGCGTGGGCTGGGGATGCTGATGATCACTGCTGCCACAGCGGTGCTTTTCACAAGCTGTGTGTTTCATGGATTTTATTAATAATGTAACTTCTAATCAGACCACCTTTCCACCAGCATTAGCAGAAGTCTTGGTTGGGTTGATGAATTAAAAATGCCCACATCCAGATAGAAAAGCCCCTTTCAGGCATATAGCCACAGGAACCCTGGTTTGAGCAAGGGAAATTTTTATGTGTCCACAGGAGAATGACAGGTATAAGCAAGGTAACAAGAATTGTATCCTTCAGATGATTGCTTCCTCATGCATATATCCATCATGGGACTCAGAAAACTTCAGCGGAATGAGACTATGCACATTGTACTCATGATACTGTGCTTCAAAGACATTTCCAAAAATCAAAACTTCAAATACTGATCAACACATGGATACTCACACTGCACAGTGATCCCATAAATGCAGAGATGTATAATTTATATTTAATAAATGAATGCAGTATTATTATTCCTATTGCTTGCTATATAAATTTGCAGAGATGTTTTATTTGAATAATAACTCAGACTGGTTGCATCGTCCTTTCAGTACTGGTAACATTACCTTCATCTTTTAGTGTTTGCAGATGTTTAACAGACTTTTTCAGATTCTGAAAACTAAAAAAAAAACTATTTGAAAACCTAAAGTATTCAGCTGCATGTTCAAAACTATTTCCATATATAAAACTGTATAGGATAGTCCAGCTGTAAAAATAACCAGTGTCCTTTTACAATGCTTTGCTCTCCCCAAGCAGAACAAATGACAGAAAGAAACTAGGCTGAGCATGAACCATCTGAGGACTGAGACTCTTACACCTAATTCCAGATAGTTGTAAAATTAGTGTTTACGTCTGACAGTTGTTGAACATTTCTGGATTCACATCCTGAGGTAGACATTACCACAAGACACGCATCACACTCAGAAAATCTGTTTTTGACTACTGATTCTCAAAGGTATACAGAGGTCTATCTCAGGTACCGATGGTTTGCACTTTTGATATCAAATATGGATTAGACAAACCATATTTCAAAGTTTTGAGCTGATGGGAAGTGGCCTCATTTGATTTGATGAGGTTCATTTTTGAAGTGGGAGGTGTGCTGGAACACGTCATTTCAGCAGTCTGTATTTTAGGCATCCCCATACCAACACTTGTGGTGGCATGGGAGGCACCTGGGCTCAGAAGAGCTTCTGCAGCTGAGCAGAGCTGCTGCTGGAGCCATGCTCCTGCAAACACTGTGAGGCTGGCTCAGGAGCTCTTGACTCCTGCCTTTCCAGTTGCTGCTGAGCCTGGGGCTGAGCTGTTCCTGACAGCAGGCTCTTGTGGGAATCAAGGAGCTCATGCCAAGGAGCCTGGTGCCAGCAGGGACCCAGGCCTCCTGCCTGCCTCAGCTCCTGGTTCTCATTACCAAGCCCAACCTGTACCAAAAGCAGGTGTCACAACTTGCTCCTAATCTTGCTCTGCTGTGTGGCAGCTTCCCACTCTTCCCAAGATCTCAAGGGCTGCTTCCAACCTCTAAACTCAGCAGAAGCCAGAACGCCTGCTTTGCACAGGGGTGAGAGCTTCACCTGTCCCTCTTTTTTAAAGTGCTTCTGCTCTCCCAGCTGTACAAACCCTGAAAGAACAAGGAGCCCATATCTGGCAGGGAAATGAGGTATGACTTGACCTGACATGTGATGCATCTTAGCCTTGTTAAAACGTGGCTCATGATGAATTTAGGACTATGCATCCAACTGTTCCACTCCCCTTCCTTCACGTGCATTACTATATGACACCTGCTGCAATCTTCAAATATTTTGGTGTAAACACTGATGTCTGAAAACCAGAGCTGGTGCTGCCTGTTGCTTTAGCATGGGGCTAAGCACCAGCCAAGGCCTGAATAATACAGATAAAAATCTGCATGTTTGTGTAAAGACACATGCAGTTGCTGGCAAATGCTGTCAGATGTTTCTAACAAACAATCCCTCTGAGCAGGCAGAGACACTAATATTTAAGTCTTCTGGTAGTTTCAGTGATGAATAATTAATATTTGATAGAAATTTAGGACAGAAAAATGTGTATGCATCCTTCACATGAACATATGGTTCTGCTGATGTAGTCAAGAAATGATCATGCAAGTGCGTAGGATAGAGTGTGTTATTCTGAACGGAGACGAGAACAGTGCCTCTGTAACCACATACAAGAACAACTCAGTCCATCACCAATGCATTGTCATGAATTTTGAAATGCAAAAAATTATCCTTCAGTGTGAGACAGGAGCAATACGGTCTTAGCAAAGTGGTTTAGAAGAAGGTTACAAATATATCAGATGATTCTTTTTGTCCACTACTGTCACATCTCTCTCCTTAAAATTTCATGACCCTTGAATGTCTTTGATTTAAGTCTATACCCTGAGCACACAATGGAAAAACAAACACACCATTGTGTGGGATTAAGAAATGGAGACAAGAAGTTACTCGTCATATGTAAAATTATCATAAGTAATTATGATAATTATAATTATAATCCAGGAGCTCAAATCTCTTTTCTTTCTCTCATCACGTTTTTAAGTTCCTGACCCCTTGAAAGGAACAGATGTTATACCAAAAACTGAGCAACAATTTTTTTCAGTCTGTTCTTACTACCTACAGAATTATTCATCCTATACATGGTCCAGAATTTTAGTCTCTTCCCAAGCTGGAGATGCCAGACGTTGTAAGATACATATTTGCAAGATGAAATGCCAAAAAAACCCTAGCTCTATAATAGAATATATCCTGTGAAAACACAGTATAATCTTTTGCCACCAATTTAAAAAAAAAAAAATGTTAATACTGGGAAAACACAATAGCTAAACTCTGAAAAAAACCCAAAAAATATTACGAATATGAATAAGAATTGGTTTAAATTTGTCACCACCCAAATTGCAGCAGAACTACCTGGCAAGCAGCTTATCACAAAGCTCATCTCTCTGCTTGTTCACAGTATGACTTCAACTTTCAGATAAAGCTTCTTTTCAGCTCCATTTTGTCTCAGTAGAACTTGTCTTCATGGATTATAGTGCAAATTTCCACAGAATTATCAGTCAGAAGCAGACACTTCATGAGACAACATTGTTATATGAATAACACTTCTCTAATTTTGAGTGATAGGAAATTATGTTCAGATTCGCTGCACGGACAACAAAGTAGCAGAATGAGAACTCCCACCAAGAATCAGTAATTTCTAGCAAAAATAAATCTTTGACTGACAGTCATGCACAAGAAATAGCCCTAGCACATTCAAGCATCACTCCATTTACAGCATCCCACTACAGTTTCTTTCCTGATGGAGCCCAGAAGTGTTGAAAGATCAGGGTTCAATAATCCAGGAATTCCTCACAGATTGCAAGGATAGAGATCACACTGCCAAAGCCACTGCAGCAGAGCATGCCTCACTGTTACTTTTGCCCCTTTCAGTTACCAAAAGTATTGTGGAACAGAAAGCTCACTAGCAGATTTCTTTTACAATTAAGCGAGAGATTAAAATACCAGATATTCAGCCTGCTCCAAGTAAAACGTAATAGAGAAATAAAACAAGCAATTACAGAAACTGAAACACCTGGTCTACTTGAAGGTGTCCCTGCTCATTGCAGGGGTTTGGAACAAGATGACCTTTAAAGGTGGCTTCCAACCCAAACCATTCTATGATTCAATGAAAATCATAAACATAAGAGGAATAAAAAGATTCAAAAAATAGACTTAGGGAAATTTCCCTTGTAACAATCAAACTGCTCCCATCATTCTTTATGTATGTGAGCCTTCTCCCCTTTTGACAAAAACAAAACCCTTAGCACTCTTTGGTTCTAAATTCTATTGTTCATAATACCTTGAAATCACCTTTGTCTGGCACAGTACTGCCATCTCTCCTTCTTTGCCATTCACCATCTCCGAAGGGATCGATGCCTGAGTTTCCATCCTAAAGAAAGAAAGAAACAATACATGATAACATTCAAACAACAGAGGCAGCATTATCAGGGTAGATAATTAATTTGTATTTGCAATAATTTATGCTGAAACCTTGATTAGAATTGCTGTTGGTTACACCCAGCTGTGTTACCACGCTCAGATTAATGAACAAACCACCACGTGTTTTCATGCACACTGGCACAAAATCCACGTCAGGGGTACCCTTTCAATGATTTAATGAAGGCAGAACCATGGCAGCTCTGAGATACTCAGAAGATGTCTCTACATTTATTCTGTGAAAAAGGTTTGCTTTTCGTTTTGAATGTGATCTTTTGGCAATCTGCTCCAGCTCTTAGCAATATTAAACCTCAGTTTAAAATACCTCAGAATATCTTCTCTGAGTTTGAACACAGAATATGAAACATTGCAGCTGCAAAATTTTAAATCTAACATTTCAATCTTTTTCAGGAACGAGAAGTTCCAAAATACTTGTACAATGTAGGTTGCCCCCTTTTTGTGGAGAACCATTAAAGGACAGTTTTTACAAAAAAATGTTGAAAATATTCTGTTTCTGTTTCCAAAGTACTTTCTGAAGTGATGTGCTTTCATCCAGTCAGAGAGCACACAGAACAATGCATAAAAGTACTACAGTTAAAACTAAATGCAAATCTTGAAATAATGCAGGGAATGCAAAGCAAAATGAAAGAAATTCAGAAGCAAAACCAGAATGTGTAAATGTGTAAGTGAAATGCAATTTTCTATTCCTGGTCTCTATCCTGTTCTTATTCCATTTTCAATAACAAAAAAATGGGTTTGACACATTATTATACATGTCAAAATCTTGCTATTTATACAGCAATATGAAGTTTTTAATAAAAGTAGCATTTAATTGCAGAAAAAAAAGGCTGATACTTCAGACACCTAAAGAAAGTTTCCTTCCCTGTTCATTTTTTCTCTATCTGTTTCTGTCTCCATACTACTCTAACTTCTCTCATTTTGTCTATGAAGATGAGATCTTTGGCTCCAGTGGATTCAGGAGGACTTTTGTCACTGAGAGCCTTGAAGAGAAAATTTCACCTCTAACTCCTTCAGGCAGAGGCATCGCTCCCTAATCACATAAGACAGCAAATTTGTACACTAGCTTGAATACAAACATACTCACAAAGCAGGATTTTGTTTTCTGTCACATGCAGAAGACCTTAAGCAAAACTTTAAAGCTGTTTTCTTACCTCCAGTGCATTTGATGGCATCATGGTCTTCCCTGGATACATGTGATAGAGTGCTTCTGGTAGCTCCATGGGCAGCGATTCCTGAGACATATTTTCAGGGTATACCCCTGGCTCCTCCATGGGCAGGAATCCTTTAGACATATTTTCAGGGTATACCCCTGGCTCCTCCATGGGCAGGAATCCTTTAGACATATTTTCAGGATATACCCCTGGCTCCTCCATGGGCAGGAATCCTTTAGACATATTTTCAGGGTATACCCCTGGCTCCTCCATGGGCAGGAATCCTTTAGACATGTTTTCAGGATATACCCCTGGCTCTTCCATGGACAGGAATCCTTTGGACATGTTTTCAGGATCTACTCCTGGCACATCCACAGGCAGCAGTTCAATAGATGTATTTTCAGCATCTACTCCTGGCGCCTCCATGGGCAGCAGTTCTAGAGACATATTTTCAGAATCTACTGCTGGCACCTCTGTGGGCGGCGGTTCTAGAGACATGTTTTCCGTATCTGCTCCTGGTACCTCCACAGGCAGCACTTCCCAAGACATGTTTGCAGGATGTACTCCTGTGGGAGTCAATGACTTGTTATTTTATAAAATGACCTGAGGCCCCACCCATCTCATCTCTCTAAGTAAAGGACTGCCCTCCCACTGCCAAAGACAGGGGAGCACCAAGGATAGACTGCTTCAGGGAAGGACCTTACAGTGCAATCACAACAGCCAAAAGGAATGTGGTACCTTCCTCTGGCTGGGAACCTCTCCCAGCCTGTGGCTGCCCCACAGGTCCTGCACTGCTGCCACCCTTTTGCCCAGAGTCCCAGCACACATGGTGCCACCGAAGCCTGCTCCTTCAAACACAGCTCCTGTGGGGGGGAAACTGGATCCTGGAAAAGGCCTGTGCCTGTAAATAACTGGCAGTGACTTTCCTGCGTGCTGGCACAGCCCTGTGCACTTTGGTCAAAGCCTCCCTGTGGGCAGGGGCACCTGAACTCAGGGCCAGCAGAGGGGCAGTGCCACAGAGTGACCCCTGGACAGGGCCAGGGCAAGGACACTGCAAGGACATGCAGCTCGCAGCCCCTCCTGCGCTGCTCCCATTCCTTCTTCCCAGGGGACAGAGGCCAAGGTGTGGGTGCAGGGCTGGGGCTTCGTTTTGCAGAGGTAAGCTGTAAGCAGAGGAGGTGTTCAAGGGGCTGGGAGCAGCAGCACTGCATTCAGTGTGATAGGACAGAAGGATGTGGACACTTGCAGGGGGGGAATAGAAGTCTTTAAGTCAATGCCCATGGCTTCAGGCATGACCCAGGACTACTGCTGCACCTAGCAGTACTTAAATATGACAAAAAAGGCACAAGGAAATATGTAATAGCTGTGCAAAGCAGATAGGAGTTACGCTTTTATACATTTTCTAGAGAAAGGCAGTTAAACTTTAAATGACAACTGTGGGGAACTCCTGTCAAGATGAATGGAATACAGTATCCAGTGGTTAAGTTTTATCACTTTTATTTTACAGAGATTTGTTCAACCAAAGAACATGAACAAAAGAGCAGATGAACATCTCCAGGCTCACCCAATGGAAATTACCATCTTCAAACACAGCAAAACAAATTAATAACAAACTAGAAGCTCCATTAACAGTAGGCTGTGTCATAGCATCTGCATTCCCAGCATGAGAAGTAGTTCTGCCCACACTGGAAGTACAAGAGCATCTTTTGGCCTCAGGTCACGGACACTCTGAGCTGCATCCTGGAGAACTCCTTTTGCAGCTTAATTTAGAGAACAACAATAATTCTTTTTTTTGTTTGTTTTTTTAATCTGGTCAGAAAGGAAGACCTGGTTGACCTTAGAAGACCTGCCATAGGACACTAAAAATACAGGGATACTTGTCATTAGAGCAGAACAACATTTCCAAGGTTGGTTAGTTCAGAGAACCATTAGCATAACCAATGATAAGTGATAGAAATCCCTCTAAAGTTGGTGAATCTTAAGAAAGCTGGGATTCTCTATCCTCAAGGAAACCTGTAAAGAAGGAAGATGGATTCTGTGTACGGACTTCCATGTCTGCAGAGTGAATTCTCCATCATAGGCACACTTGGCTATTTATAATGATCTGTACAGCCTTCAGCTAAATCAAGGCACTCTGCTCCCATCTGAGTCACTCCACAGGGAATGCCATAAAGAAAGAAACTCCAAGGCTTTCATTAACAACTGGACTAGTGCTATCTAATTTAAGATCTGAATGTACAAACCTGGATATCTTCAATTTTAGAATGAAAAGCAGATGCTTCAAGTGGAAATATTTTCTTTACATTGCATATTTCAGTAATTTAAGGATAGATGAAGGAAAACAACCCACCTGTTTCAAAGATCTAAATGTAGTTGCCCTGGAAGCAAATTGCACACTACTCCTTTAGTGTAGTGATATCACAGTCTTATCTTACTTATTACACAGAATGTGCCAAAACCAGCACAACCTTATACTTCCTCTACTGCTTAGGTTTCTTACTCATCCTAGTGTGCAGTTTGCAGAAGCATCACTCACTTGGCAGAGGTACCTCTATTACACCTGACTGCAGAGACAAACTGGAGAAACTGACCTACATGACAACTTAAAGCTTTTCAACAAGTTTAAATATAGCTTTGTGATTCCATTTATCACAGTTGTTTTTGGATTGTACCAAAACCGCTGACAACCAGTGTCATCCTAAATGCTTTGCAACAATAGGCAAAATCTGTCTTAACTGCCTCAAACAGGCCAGGCAAAAGGAGCCTGAGGTTATTCTGACAAGGTGGAAGCACAACCAGGACTGGCTGTGACCACCTGACTACTCTCAGACATATAAATACTTCTACACAAAAAACCAGCACTGGAGAGCAGAATCAGATGAAAGTTGTGGCTCAGCTATGTCCTCTTCGTGCAAGGGAGGAGTGGTGCCTTTGGCCATCACTTGTGCAGTTAGTGAAGGAAGGGGGTGTGGAACAGGAGCAAAAACTCACAGGAAATAGGGGTATAATTGCTGTCTGTTATCTTACGCCTGAAAAAAGTAAGAAGGAATCTTCTGGGAAATAAATTTCAAAGCAAGTGTTTAACCAAAAAGTTTAAAAATACTAGAAGGCATTTTTGTTAAGATCATACTGAGAAAAGTATGGCATTTTTTATCCATTGTATAGATGCATCAGCATGTGTATCCATCTAGCATGCAACTAGAAAAAACCTCTGATACTGAGAGGTATTCCTTCCCCAGTAGAGAGGCTGCCATCATTAATGGTTTTGTACGTCATTGCACTCACAGTTAAATACCTGGATGCATTTCTTTTATGTTACAGTTACTAATACACTGGATAAAGCCCAGAACTTACCATACCAGTCTTAGAGCTGCCTAATTGAAGTGTAAATTTATTCTCTGTTTTATCTCTCTCAGATTTTATGCATGTTGCAAATGTACAGTTCTCAGTGGTTACCTGTAGAGTGAGAAAATCCTTTGTGCCTGGAGTTCTCTCACTGTGGGATGTTTTTCTGTACTTGGAGAAAGTTTCCCAGGACTACAGTTCTACAAGAGCAGTTCCCAAAGTTTTTTGACTCACTGTTCATTCTCCACATTTCTGCAAATTCCATGCATGTTTATCATATCCCCATGAGCTGAAAACCAGCACAAGTGTAATATGACCAGCAGAGTGCTTCCTCCTGTGCCCCAAACTAGCTGTGGGTTACATCAGCTCCTGCACCAGGAGAGATCATGGACTAGAGATTAAGAGTGACCAGAAAAGGTGTTTTTAAGGGTCTGTGAAGGATTTGCTGAATTATTTTCTATATGTGGGACCAAAGCATTTAATCTTTAACAAATTCTAGGATATCATATCATATCATATCATATCATCATATCATTTAATATCATCATATCATTTGTCAAATGTCAAAATCAAGTTATATCCCATATTTACAAAGTAGATATTAAGAGAAATGCAGCTTGGACTGGAATATCAAGGTTACATCCTATATTTACAAAGTGGCTATTAAGTTAAAAGAAATGCAGCTCAGGGAGGAATTTGGAGTATAACTAGCTTTTAAGACTGGGTGTCATCCAGTTGAATAGCAGAAATTGCAAAATTGAAAAAACAACTTGCTCAAGATTTCAAAGGACCTATTAATATATGTAGAAACTTGCAGCTCCTTACCTGATAGTTATCAGTCTCTAAAGATGCTCCATTTTCTCAGCAGAAGAAAGGAAACAGGAAGGGAGCAAACTAATATACAAATTATTAGCTGAGAGAGAGAAGACTGCAATAAGCAGTAGTTGGTAGGAAAAGTTAGACTGCTAGGGGCCAAGGGACCATCTTTTCCCAGTGTTTAAGGGCAGAAAAAAAGAAGAAGGAGCTGGGAGCTAAGAAGTTCTCATAGTGTGCATATCAAGTATCTGTAAGCCCAGATGGTCAGAACCTCAGCGGTAAGATTTAGAGCTGTGACATTTTCTAAATTAGGGATTTTTAGTTGCTGTTATTTTTAAAGGACCAGCCTATCAAGACTGCTTTGAAAAATCTAAAGGAGACATATACCTTTATCTCCATTTTAAATGTTTGTCTTCACCACCCTTTTTGCTCCTGATTTCCTCCTTCTTTTTCTATTCCCTGCCATCTTTTCTTTATTGTTGACTTCTTGGATTTCAAAGTATATGTTTTCTTCCTTCATCCATTTTAAAACCTCATAGCTAAAATTCCATTTTTCCCTTTTTTGCAGGTATTACAGTTTGTTTTTTCTTCTATCTTTTCTCCCTCCTTGCTTTTTATACCATCTTAATATTTTAAATCATTCTTAATCTTTCCCCTTTGTCTCGCATCTCCTCTGTACAGTAATTGTGCCTCCAGAAGCTTCAGGTTTGAATGATGGAGGCTTGGTCATATTTGGAACAAGCATGAATACTGCAAGCATTAGGGCAGCTGGGATCAGGCTATGACAGCTGCTTGGAGAAAAGGGGATAAGCAATAGTGGGTTGGAGGGAGTGCAAAGGAGACCTCAGGACCCAAGGAGGAAAAAACAGGAGACATGACAAGCTGTCACATCCCAGACTTTTGATATCATGAGCTGAAAGTATGGGAGGAGTGCTGGAGAAGTACTTTATAAATATTGCAGGACTGCTGGGCTTCAGCAGGAACCCTACAAGGGAGTGACTTTCAGGAGGAACTCAAAGGTACAAAGCTTCAGTAGCATGGATGACACAGAACCCTGAGCCATTTTAACTGTGGACCAGCATACCATGACCCGGGCATGAGAAAATAAGGCCCTGATGGCCTCCTCTGCAGCATTATCCCTCTAGTAGGACAGTGGGATATTGCACATACACAGCAGAGCTTTACATGTCAGCAGGTTTTGGCACAGAGTTTCTAAGACAGGAGTCCTGTTCTACCACCCACGTTCTATATCTGCTGTGGCAAACACATTTCCCATCGCTCACGTGGTGCAACCTGTAGTCTCACAAATTACTAGCTCACTTCACTCCATGTTTGCAATAATCTCTTGTTTGATCACTCCTTGTGCTACAGAAGAGCACAAAATGCGGCTGCCAACCATTCCCTTAGCTCCTGCTCCTTCAGTGGCACTCACCCAATAGGACTGTCTGAGTTTTCACATGCCTCGTGAGGAGTTAAAGAAACCCACTGCTGCTTTCCTTAGGTTCCTGTGGTCTGAGTCACCTCACTGAGCTGCCCAGTTCTTCATGCACTTTTGTGATAATCAGAAGGGCTGGGGCACAGGTGCAGTTGCATGCTAATCCCTTCACTTACTATAGATAATGAATAGGTAAGAAGGAAAAGACAGACACGGAAAAGATGCAAAACATATTAATTACAACTAAGGAGGTCAGCGTGTTAGTGTTTGTAGCTCCTATTACCACATCTACCAAGAGCTCTATCTATTAAAACATTTAGGAAAAATCACATTAACTCCTGCTGGTGCTAACACCCTTATATAGCATGGGCCTAGATTTTTGCAGTGCTTCTCTCCCCTCTAGTTTCCTTACTTGAAGGGGTAATTCCATGAAGCCACTTCTCTTTCCTGTAGAAAGGGACACTCCCAACCTGAAAAACCAAAAGCGCTTTTAAATGCCCACATCTGCAGCTGTTACCTACATTCTTTTAATGCTTCAGTACAGCCCAGAGTCAGAGCATAGGAAACATACCCCATTAAAAGCTGAACCAGAACAAAAGAATGCCATTAGACAAAGCCACACAAAACCTCCATGCTGGCCTGCAAGGACAGATGACCAGGATCTTCTGCAGGTGTTCTGTTGGGAGGTGGGACAAGCACCCTGGGAGGTGCAGCACAGCACACCTCAGTGGCACAGTGAGAGTAAATGGGGCTTCCCACTGTTAAACCAGCAAACAAGAAAACATCAAGGGAAGCAAAGGGATATAGTTAAAGGCAGGCATGGGAAGAGACAGGCAGGCTTCTTGAACTTTGGTGTCATCAAAGGACTCAGATGGCAGGGGTAGGAACTTCATTTGCAACTCTTGAAGGTGCCTGCAACCTCGGCTGTCAGATGGGGAGTTGGGAGAAGTAGCAAACAGATGTGTCACACCAAATGGGTTTGTCATAATGATAACCAGGGAAGCCTGGGAGGCAGTTAGAGCTGGGACAGAGGAGAGGCAATGCCGAGAGGGACCAGATGACTCAGCAACGGAGATCACAAAGAGGGGAGCCCTGGATGAGCACCAGCAAGTAAACAGCCATTTCAGCACACTAGAGGTTTGAACCCAGGCTGTAAATTGGATGAAGGTGTGAGGGCCTGGAAAAGCAGCCAGCATAAGGACACAGCACCCCTAAGGGTGCTGAGGTCATTGCAGGTGAGCATGAGAGACTCAAGACAACAAAGAATAAAGGGAGACAAGGTATAAAGGAGTGACTGAAAGAAGAGAGACAGATTATGATAGCAAGAGGAAAGATAATTTTTCAGCCTTTCCGAAGTTCATATTTCATTTTGAATTATGAATTTATTTTCTATTTGGGCTATGATATATTATTCATAGCTCTGTGTTTGCCATTATGTGTTACTTCAGTACAGACAAGTTGCTATGTTTCATTTAAATTTGAAGTAATTAAGGGCAAGCAATACCCACTGAAGCATTAGATCTTTTTATTTTAGATTAGTATCTTTGTTGTAATGAAACAGGTTTACATAATATTTGTCTTATTAAAATCCTTCCTAAAGCAAATAATTAGTCTTCATCTCAAAAAATAAGCAATTTCAACAAATGACTTTGTGCTATTTATAGTAGTTGCATATATCCTATGTTGACAAAAGTCAAGTGATTACCCATGAAATACCCATGGATATCAGTGTAAAGCACTTAGCTTGCCTTCTGACCACAAAATGTGTCTCTCACTTTTTGCTGTCTTAATGCTCACAGCATCCCATCTTATAATAACAAGAAATACTATGAAAACCACTGAAATTAATGTGATGTGGGTAATGAGCTAGATCCTCTAAATACTATGAATGTTCAGTGAAAAGTAGAACCCTCAATTTGATAGTTATACCTGCACTGAAAGAGCTGATCCTGACTCACACTATGGCTTGAAACACTCATTTCCATAAGATTTTCAAAAACTAAATACTGCTGGTGCAATAAAACTTCTAAATTCAGAAGTATAGAAAATGTGTATTTTTTATGTGAAGTTTCAGATTATTTTTTATGTTTATCTTGGCATGTTATTTCTAGTAAAATTTCTCGCTGACATTATGGGAAGATATAGTTTTCACGTTCTTTGAAATTGTCCACATTTATAATGTATTTTTTTATTGCACTAGATTTAGAATAAATTAAATATCCATGGCTCATCTGTTTTCACATACAACTTCTAGTAGTGTGGCAAATTTTTAAAGAATTTGTACTGCTGTCCCAAATTCATGCATTTAAAAAACTTGTCAATAAACTCCATATTTCCTGATCTTCAATTTACTGCATGTACTCATAGCATGCAAAAAAAAATTCACCAACAGTGAAATCCAACATTAACAAAGCACAAGTCTAATCATTATTTAGTTTGATTGGTTGATCTAGGATCACCATGTTGTGGAGAGGAACCAGAGGCTGAGACAAATCTGCTTTCCAAAGTCTACTGTGCTCATTTTCAGACAGGTCTTGATTCTTCTCCAGAGAAGGATTGGGAAAAAAAAAAAAAGTCATGCAGATATCCTTCTGAAACTCAGGAGAGTGTTTATTTTTTGCACTGCCGTTTCTGCTCTATGGCTGAATTTAAAGCCTGAAGGATCAGATGCTGGTTGTTCTGAATGTTGTAGCTGGTCAGTTCTATCAGCTTGTCAAACTCCTCCCCTGTGTAGGTAAAGCTATTTAAGCAGTAAGGGGAAAAAATGGTGGAAACATCCACATTGCCCTGTGCCATCTCAGCAGGGCTGCGCTCCACACCTGGCAGATAAAGAAAAATCATCAGTGGAGTATAGATGTGGTCCCACCTCCCACTTACCAGGTGGGGCACAACATTGCTCCTTGCTCCCTTGGCATTTGCATTTCTCTCCCACGGGAGGCACAGCAGAGGAGAAGCATCCCATGTCTTACCAGGCTCTTTGTATTTTCTGAAGGAGTCATTCACCAGCGGGAAAAACACCACAGTCGGTGCCTCTGGGGTCTCTGTGTCTTCAAAAATGTAGCACTCCTTTAGATTTTTCTTCGCTTCTTCACTCATGTGGATTTTGGGAAATGGGATTCCCTGCTTTTGAAAGTACTTGGAGGCTTCTTCCAAAGGCTGATTTCAGACAGAAAAAAAGGTCAGAAATTCTGCCACAGCCCACCACCTTTCCTAATGCACAATGCATCCATCAAAAGATATGGGAGCAGGGTTCACTGTTAATAAATCTTCTGTCCTTATCTCTTACATGAGATATTGAGCACTAGCTATTAACAGAACAACAATTCAAGACTCAGTCTCCAGCTTGCACTCCTGATTCTTGTTCTACATCCTCCTTCTCCACATTAGCTTTTATCTTCAAGTAAGATGTCCATGACTATGGGAAGGGTGGCCTAGCAGTTTATGATACAGAAAGATGCCTCTTCTGGATAAAATCCAGAAATAAGTAGAATGGACAAGAATCTGAAATAGTACAGGTTTTAAATGCAAAATTACAAATATTTTGTTGACTTGGCATGAAGTATTTAAAAGCCTCTGTCTTAGATGCCTTAGGATGGTTCTGAAAAGTGATGTAAGCAAACTGATCTGGAAGCAAACACCATCTTAGCTGAAATGTTAATCTTGCAAGGGTGTTAGCAATTTTTGAAAACAGGATTTTTCTTCCCAAGTCTGGTTGGCATGTATGAAAATTTTAGACTTTAAGAATTTCTGTCTTATCCATATCTGGAAACAGGAATTACAGACCAAGTTATTAGCTGGTATTTGAAATGGCAGATATTGTCAAAGGACTATTCTTTTCCAAATTGTGAACAAAAAAAAATCTAGTTACTGTTCTAAAGACAACAGGACAAATTATTTCTAATTATTTCTAATTATTTCTAATTATTTCTAATTATTTCTAATTATACTGCATGTGGATAACTTTAGATTAATATCACAACACAACCAAAATGAGTTCATCAGTGGTGGTAACTACTACCAGATAAACACACCATATGAGTGTAATCTAGGTAGCCAAATGGAGATCACAGGAATACACAGGTCTAGGAGATAGCATTTAGCTATTAGAGGTTTAATTAAAATAAAATATTTAGAAATCTGATATTACATCTGTTTTCAGGGGATTTACCAGTATCACTTCCAAGACCTAGGCATCTGCACAGGGAGCTGTAGACTACGAATCCTTTTCTCCCAGAATCAGCTTATTCTACAGAAATTCTTCTGAATCTTTAGGAGTTAAGGAGGGCTAAAAGGCAGAAGTCATTTATCAAAGAAAATGAAGTGTTTTTCACACCAAGGTCTGTGATCCAGAAGAATAGTTTAAGTGCAGGACAACATCCACTTTCCTCTCAGGCCTCATGAGTGGTGGGTAGCTAATATCAATGTATCCCGCCGTGTCTGCCAGGCACAGGAACTCTGCTGTTTCTGTCAGCTGGTTGGGGAAATGCTCTAGTACGGTATCTAAAAGGAAATATTTGTTATGTTGAATGATTCACTGAAGAAACAGCGGATCTATTGTTTGACTAATAAGGTAAAAATTGGAAGAAATGCCTCTTGGCTCTCCATTACATTTGCTTTCCAAGACCCTGACAGACTACAGATGTTCAGCCTTGACACATAAAAGAAAGATCTGTTCAAGGTAAAAAGAGTGTTCTTTCACTTATCCTGTTGCTCTTCTTCCACCCCAAATAAGCAGCAATTTTCTTTCCCTGGAGTCAAGGGAATTCCTGAAGCTGATTTGACTGTATGAAATTTAAATAGTTATCTTGAAATATTCGTTTCCAAATATTCATTGTCTGCCTTCTCTTCACCGATGAAAACACCAACCATCTAAGAAGGTAAAAAATAATATTCAAGGACGTTTACCTTTCCATATACAGAAGTTTTTACTCTGAAGGTATTCATTGTGCAGCTGGAACCCCTTCAGGAAGTTGTAGAACTTTGAAACCATCACCCGCTCTGTCAGGATCTGCCGAATGATACCCATGATGCCACATTCAGGGGTGACCAAGTAAGTCTCCAACTCATGTCTTCTGTCTGATGGAGAAGGCTCTTCTTCTGAAAGAAGAAGGTGAAGAAATTGCTGTTTTGATACAGTTCTTTGCAGTACTTAAAATAACAGAAGGCATCTCATATTAGCTAGGGAAAAGAAGAGCTTAATAAGATATTGTGACATGCAAATAAATCAATGTCAAAATAGGAATAGGAAGAAGATCAATCTTCAGTAAAGCATTTTCCATGAGAAATAGAGGGGAAACAAACTTGCTGGAAAGTTTGGAAAAAGTGATCTATTCTTTGACAGAACCCAGAGATCAATTCCCTGTGTGGGGATCAGAGTAGGTATAGAATCTGGACCTGTTCCTTTCAAAATTAATAAAAATCAGCTTAAAAAAAAAAGAGGAAAAAAAAGAAAAGAAAAAAAAAATGCTGTCAGGAGACTTAGACATCCACAAAAGAGCAGAAAAAAAGGGGTTGCTAAACAGGACCTCATGAGATTGGGAAAGAGCCAATGGCTTTATATCACATGCATGAACTGAGCTTAGGGCTCTGCAATATTTCCATGGAGAAAGTGGTGGAAACCCATAAACGAAACTCTCTAACTGCATTTGAACACAGGGAGGACAACCAACGCCACTTAGAAAAACACAGGTTTACAACAAGATAAAAAAAAATTCTAAATGGAGTTGCACATAATTGATATATCTAAGTCTTCAACAACAATGTATGAAAAGCACCAGCTGCTGAGGCAGACAGAGGACACAGCACTGAGGTGTTTGTTACAACATGGAGGTTCACCAAAGGGACCCTGGCAAAGACAATCTTTTTAAAACCTTCAGCAGTTCTATATTTGCATAAACTCAATCTAAGTGAGAGTAAAGGAAATAATATTGCTATAAATAAATTCAGAGAAGAAACCTAGTTAGATATTGCTGACAACATGAAACCTCAGGATACATGAGGCACTAGGTAAAACTGAAACAGAAATATAACTAACCAACATCAACACTCCTGTGCTGGGTACACCTCAGCGAGCGCCTCTGTGTAGGATCTGATGAATGCCAGGCATCCAAGAGATTGTACGAAAAGACATTGCTCCATAGGCCTATGCAATAGTAGGGAACAGAGAAACATCCTCAGAAACATTTTAATGGAAAATATCTCTCTAAAAAAAAATCTCACAGCTTCGCACGGGGCATTGGAAAACCTCAAGGTTTCCAAATTATCACCAAAAACTATATGAAGTTCTTTTTAGCGAGTAGCATTCTGTCCTCAAGGAGGAGCCTAAATAATTTAACACATTGTGTGAGTCCTTCAGCCACTGTAATTCATTGCCGCATACAAACCAGCTTTTCCCATCTTACAAGCAACTGCCAATGGAGAGCAAAACCACGCCATTTCCTATTAAAAAAAGGGTGTGGTCTGGTCTGGTCTGCAAAATATACACGTCATATATAAGTGGATACTTAGTTAAAAGTTTGGAAGCTGCTCCCAGACTGTCAAGTCAAATGGTTTGAGCACCATTTGGTAGAGTCTGCAGAAAAGTCCTCTAATTCAAGACATATTTTCTGTCCCTCTAAGATTTCTCTTTGTACAAGGTTTTTCAAGGGAGATTCTTCTTCCTCTATTTGTTATTCTCATTCCCATAGTGCTTCTTGCACTTTAGCCATCCCAGGTAAAAGGACATCTAAAAATGTCTCCACAGTGCAGAAATCTCTTAAGTCTCTTGGATCTTGAAAAGTATTCTTCCACAGCTCTGTCACAGGTCCTGAGAGGAACTCTGCCAGAGGAGGCAGTGCTGTGCTTTGCTTTGAAAATCTCGACCAGTGAAAGCTTTACAAAAGTCATACATTGTATAGGGTGCAATAATTTGAGTTGCACAATAAAATAATTATTCATCCCATAAATTATTAAAAGAAGCACAATTTCCTTTTAAACCTGGCTTGTTTCTAGAGTGGGACAGAAAGCCAAGGGCCTTCTGCTTCACAGGAAATCTTTGTAAGAATAGACTCACTTAAGAAATGAGGTTGGAGCTCTCTGGATCTGCACTTAGCTGGCAACCAGAGTTCATTAGCACATAATTACTGGCCAGTTTCTGTCCAGACAACCTCATCTCTCTGCAGCTTGAGAAGCTTCTGTCCAACCGTGCTGTGAGAAGGCAACTCCCTTAGTTTCTCCTGTCTTCTCCTGGTGTCTTCTTACTCTGTAACTTGTCCAGTTCCCTCAGCCCTGGGAGTTACACACTGTTCATGCATTTTAATGTCTTTCAAACATTGTTTTCTCCCCAGAACTTGTTTATAATTACATGGCAACACTGCCCTAACCTCTTGCACTGAATTTTCCTTGTACCTATATTGGCTGAAGTAAGAACTGTGAAGAGAGATAGTATCTTTTACTAGGCTGAAAAAGTTGAAGAGAGAAGACAAAATGCACCCCAGCCTTTCTTCTGGAAACCTGAGGGTGTTGTATCCCCATAAGCTCATCCAGTCTTTCCAGCTCTAGCCACTGCTCTTACAAAAGGCCTTTCCTTTCCCTGCAAACAACACCTTGCTTTTATCCTTAAACTACCATGCTGTAACTAATAACACATTTCAATAGTAACCCAAGAGGGCATTGCATGTGGTATCACTAGATGGCAACATTGCTTTAACTCTCCACCTTATCCTTTCCAAAGATACCCCTGTGGCTGTGGAATCACCAGGTTCAGATGCTAAGGGTGAGAACAGAGCTCAGCCCAGGCTGGCTGGATGTGTTGGGTGTGCTTGCTAGCTGGCCACCTTGGGTATGAGCACACTACCCACTGCTATGGAGGAACTGCAACAGAGGCACAACATTCTCAGAAGAAGGCTCTGTAGTCCCACCTTACCCTGTGACCTACCTCCTACCTCTAACAATCAGCACAGAGTGTGCTTAATGGAAGAGTGATTCGGAATTTCTAGTGCTGGTGGCTGCATCTGAACCATTGTGTTTCAGAGCCACCATTAGGATGTACCTTCCATGAACTTCTCCTGCCCTTTTCAGACCTATTCATACTCTTGCATCCTGTGTTTTCTTCTGAGTCTTCTCCCTGATGACATCACTGAAAGCTCTTAGCTAAGCTAACAAAGCATTGAGATTTAATGCTTTTGTGACTAAGCACAATCTTTTCTTTTTTATGCCCAACTATTATTTCATGTTTTGAACAATATGATTCTGGACTCCTCCTGCATAATACATTCACAGCTTCTCCAAACACCAAATAAGGAATGTTGCTGGTTGTATGGATTTTTCACTTTATAAGTTAACCATTTCTTACCAATATCCTTGGTGTCCTGTTGCGTGTTGTACTTATTTACACATAAAATATCTGTTGTTCAGGATTTAAGAGCAGACGGATTTGTCTGCAGACAACTTCACCCCAGAGAACCAACATACAAAAGGGTGTAGTAGAGAGTTCCAGTATTAAGCAAAATTAAAACAAGAATTTAATAAAAACTGCAAAGCTGTTTTTCATATATTACTGGGTGTTACCCACTTTACTGAATTAAGGATGGTGAATTTCAATGATTTATCATGGTAGCAAAATTGCAGAGGATTTAGAATACTATTAAACTTGCAAAAAATATCAGTAGCAGTTCAGAAAACTACTCTAAATTGCCATATTTCATAATAAACTCAGTAACAACATTGCTTGGGTTTCTAAGGTCATACCATTCATAGATACAATAATACAAATTTGATTTTAAGATTTCAGTTTCAAAATACTGATGTTTTTGGTGTGGAACTCTGCTGCTGATTGGTTCAAAATGAACCTAACCTCTTCAAGCAGCCTTGAAACTTCAGGCATGAACATCACTATTCAAGACAAAAGCAACAGAGAATAGTGTGATTTGAAATTTCCTTTCAGTATATTTTTGCCATCTCCATTGTCTAAGGAATTCAGTCAGAGATGAGAACAACGTACAATTGGTTTCAGTCCTGCATGACACAGGGCACTTGTTTTAATATGCAGGGTTTGCATTATATTAAAAATAAAGTTCATTTTTCTGCAATTCAAATTTTTGCAGTGGAGCACATCACCTTTCATGAAACAGATGCGGGACTCGGGGAGCTTCTTCATCATGCGACCCATGAAGAACTCACTGCCAAAATCCTCAGCACGAATGAAGGCACCATATTTTAAGAACCCGACCTCATAAGGGGTGAACTCCACCCACTCTGCAGAGACATAAAACAAACTTTAAATCTCAATGTTATCCCTGCTCCCCTGCTGGAAGGGCTCTGAAAAGGCAAAAAGGCAGCTGCAGGACAAGCCCTGTCAGGGGGGTGATGACAGACTTGCCTTCCTCAGAGTAAAGAGTTATCATTCAACTGGTGTCAGCCATTCAGTAACGTTTTGCAATGTTGTTCATGCAGAACTTTCCAATTACTCTCTCCAGAGAGAACATGAGTGACGTATATACCAAGAGGGGTCAGCCTGAGTTACCCCACATGTGGAGCTAAGGCTTGTGAGTACCTTGGCTGTTCTTAAACACCTCCCCAAGATTTCTCCTCCCCTGTAGAAGATGAGTTCCTCCCATAGCCTAGGCACAAAGTCTAGAAATGGAAAAGGAAGTTACGGAGGAAAAGAAACTATTTATAAATGCTATGATTCAGCAGTACAAGATGCAGCACATGCAGTAACAGCTAATGCAGATAATTTAAACACTGAAGGAGCCCATTTTTGCCATCACCTTTGAACTCTGAAAGGCTGTAATCTTCTTTGATGTTGAGGATCGTGTAGATAGGTAGGGGATTTTGACCTTGACTCAATGCCAGCGTCTCATCTGAGAGTTTGTGGTTATTTTTCTGCAAATTCACAAAAGATAGAGCGAAATCAAAGGACCCTCTTGGCACAGCCTTGGCTTGCAAGATTACAGCGAAATAAATACTGTTTTCCCTCTTAATTTCCTTATTCTCTCATTTGTGTTCAAACATTTTTTTAACCGAGGAGTGAGCTAAACATTTACACATCCTCATAGGGTTATTTAATTACCTGTAGAACACTTTTTGGGAAAATGGTCTTCTGTTCTTCCCAGTAAATACATCCACTTTACATGGATATTTAAGTTCTCATGGGGATGAACTGAGGAAAAGAAACCAAGAGCACGACTCTGCAGTTAGGTGCTCAGACACTCATACTTGTAGAAGGAGACATAGGTTTTCTGCTCTACAGAATACCCCTTGGGCTGCCAACTATGCATTAAGAGATGTGTGGGGACAAAATTCTCAGTAAGTTTGCAGATGACATTAAGTTGGGTGGGTGTGTTGATCTGCTTTAGGGTAGGAAGGCTCTAGAAGGAATATGGACAGGCTGGATCAAGGGGCCAAGGCCAACTGTATGAGGTTCAACAAGGGCCAGTGCCAGGTTCTGCAGCTGTGTCACAGAAACTCCATGCAGCACTACAGGCTTATGAAAAGTGGCTGGCAAGCTGCCCAGCAGAAAAGGACCTGGGAGTACTGGTTGACAGCAGATGAACATGTGTCCAGGTGGCCAGGAAGACCAGTGGCATCCTAGTCTGTATCAAGAATAGTGTGGCCAGCAGGAGTAGGGCAGTGATTGTCCCCCTGTGCTCAGCAGGGGTGGGGCCACACCAAGTACTGTGCCCAGTTTTGGGTGCCTCACTAGAAGAAAGATACTGAGGTGCTGGAGTGAGTCCAGAGAAGGGCAACAGAGGTGGGAAAGGGTCTAGAGAAAAGGTCCTACAAGGAGCAGCTAAAGGAACCAGGTTTATTTAGCCTAGAGAAAAGAAGGCTTAGGGGAGACCTTGTCACTCTCTACAACTCCCTGAAAGGAGGTCGTAGACAAGTGGGATTTGGTCTCCTCATCCAGGTAACATAAGACAAGAAGAAATGGTCTGAAGTTGTGCCAGGAGAGGTTTAAACTGGATATTAGGAAAAATTTCTTCACTGAAAGGCCGGTCAGCATTGGAACAGGTTCCCCAGGGAAATGGTGGAATCACTGTCTGGGAAAGTGTTTGAAACGTGTGTAGATATGACACCTGGCTACATGGGTTAGTGATAAAGATGCCAGTGGCAAGATAATGGCTGGACTCAGAGATCTTTTCCAACCTTAACCATTCTAAATCCCCTTTGTTAGTCAGCAGAAATCATCTGCTGGATAACACTGGCATCCTCTCAGGCTAGAATCTGTCCTTGGAGTTTCATTTTCCATACAACAATATTCAGTAGTTGTTAGAGAAAACATGGGAAAAATGCTACCCCATCGTCTAATGCTTTTTCCAGCAGAAGCCCCCAAAAATCAACGCTAGAGATCTGGTATCCCTCTTGCTTCCGCAGTTTTAGCTCCTTTGCATAGTATTTCAAGTTCTCCAGGGAAAAGCAGCTTAGCTTGCACTTGGTCATGTGTCTGCGGACTTCACCAATCGGTTTTGATAGATCCTTGTGTGACCAGTCAGCGCTCTGATACAAATGTGACAAAGTCCTAGGGAAAAGAAAGGAAATGCATTGTTGTATGCTAGAGAAACTTTCACTTTTTATACTTAAATTTAAGGTCTGCAACAAATTAACTAGTTGAAGTTCACTGAAATTATCTTTTTGGCTCAGTTTATTATTGAAAAGATTTTTTTATTTAGAGGACCCTAAGAAATTGCTAGTGAAACTTGAGGACTTGCAAAAAGCCCCTCTTTGCTGTTAAGGTTTGTTCACGAGGCTGTGATTTGCACCAGGGTGACTCAGTATGAAAGATCCTGGAGCTCAAACAAAGAATAAAGAAATAATCTTTTTCACTGTAAGCAGTGTCAAGGCCATACACTGGCTTGGACAATGTGTTCCCAGTGCAGCAATAAAAAAAAAAAAGAGACTGAAGCAGTACACCTTTCTTTCCCGATCATGAAGAGAATAAATATCTCACACAGCAAACTACAGAGGTGGTAGGTGATGTCTTTCTTCAGGATCTCCTTACCATGTTGAACCAGATGACCCAGTGATGTATGAAATAGCATCCAAGAGACCCAACTTTTGAAGACCCAAGAGGTTGCCTAACAGAGATGTCAGTGCCCGGGTGCCACCTCCTGTTGTCATGACTGCTACCACTGGTACCTGTTTAACAGCAGTGGTAAGCAACACTTCATTTACCAACACAAGTGATCAGAGCTGAGCGAACTGTAGAATTTCAGTCCCACAAGAAATTCCAACATTTCACCATTTCCTCAGGAAGGAAGGGAAAAAAAGAAAACTGGGTATTTTATACCAAAAAAACCAACCAAACAAAAACCCCAAGCAAAAATAAATAAACAAAACCCACCAAAAACAACAACAAAAAAAAGGGAATTAACTGATTTTGAGGTTTTTGATCAAAATCAATTACATTTGATTCTAAATTTTCACAAAGCAGCTCAAAACTTATTGTTTCAAGGCATTTCAGTATTAGACTGCCTTTTCCTTAGCAAAATATCATCTCATGAGAGCTCCATTTTGATAATGAGCATAGATCATCCTCTTTTGTAAATCAATCATAATGGCTAAATTACATTTCATACAAAGTACCTAGAGGATATAACTGCAGTGATGAAGCCTAATTGTATGGAAACCTAAATTCTGTTACCGGAAGGCAAATTTCTCCAAGAAACCCACTGAGAGAAGAAGAGCCAGTTGACATTTTCCACACACATTTCCAGGCAATTGTATCCAATACTCAACAGTTTCCTGATTCAAATAAAACATTTCAGACCAAAGCAAACTATTCTGATTTGGATTTACCTGGCTATAAGGAAATATTCTCTTGCTGGAAAATCTGAAAACAATAGTTAGAAGTACGTCCCCTAAAAAATTTTAAGAAACTGCTTTTTTTTTTTTTTTCACTGAAACTACTGTGCCAATGAGAAACAATGTAGTGATATGATCTGCCTGTGAGCAGGGGCATCATTTATAATGTCCAAAACCGTGTTGTCATATGTTACCTAATATGCCTTTCATCCAGCTGTCCTGGACAAAGGAAAAAACACAGGTGAAAAAAAATAAACCAACTCTTAAAATGAAAACTTCTTCATTTCTCCAAATTCCTGATCACAGACCATGTTCCCTCCCTAAAGCACCAACCATCCCCACACCAGCATGGACATGAACAAATAGGAATCCGAACTTGGACAAGCAGATGAGAGAAAACATGTTGAATGCCTTTGTTCTGTTTGAGAAGCTGCAGCTGAGATGGTGAGCACCAAAGGAGAGAGTCTGTGATAAGACACCTTCTCATCAGCCAGTATTATGCATCACTAACCGTTGGATTTTCTCCCTCTAAAAATCTGATAGTATAAAATAACTATTGGGGTCTTGGTGACTGAAGGATCAGCTAAAAGAGTCAGACTATCCAGGTCTATAATGCATAGATGAAAAAAGAAATGGAGAAAAAAATGCTGATTTATGGCATTATGCTTTCTGGAGAAATGTGTACCAAGAGAGTTTGATACTATCCTGGCTCTCACATTGCTTCGTCTAAAGTAGAAAATGTAGAAAAGCATTCCTCAATGCTTTACATGGTGCAGTGAATGTATCATGGCTGGTTAAGGAACAATATGCAAACAGCTACAAGCATAACACATTCCTGTTACACAGCATATTACAGTCCCTATGGTCCTCCCCATACCTCATGATCTTGTAGGTCTTGCTCTAAATGTAGTGCTTTTTTCAGAGCAGAAGCCACAAACTTCTTCCTTTTCTGTAGGAAATTTTTCTCCTCTGTACACAGATCAAACTCCAAGCGAACATCTAAGTTTCTGGACCTCAAACAAAGTCCAGAGTTAAATAAGGTGTGCATAATCACATAAAACTAATGTCTGGACCCCTGCTTACAAGTTGCAACTCTATTATTAGGCTTAGAAAAGCTGCTACTATGGCCCCAGAAAAACACATCACAGATGGTATAGATAAGGTAGAGAAAAGGCTGATAAACTGCAAAAAGTACCAAAATCTTATCAAAAGCAATGTTCTTTATTACTATACTGATTTTCAGGAAGTGTCTAACGTAAATACTGCAATCCAAATATGGATACTATAAACAGTGGAATATTTAGGATTTCTTGCCTCAGGACCTCCAGATTTTATAAACAGAAGTACTCTGTATTTTTTTTACAAGTAAGGAAAGCAAAGTGTAAACACATCTTTTTCTAAATATGTAGCTTTACTGATGTTTCAGCCAGAAAACATTATTCTCCCCTTCCAAACTGAACTCCTATATAGTAGCATAACAGGAAAATTCACCCAGCACAGTTAACCACCTTCTGGACATGGGTAATGAACACACAGTGAATAGGTAAATATAATAATTGACTAAATGCTTTCTCCCTTAGTAACAGAAATAGGTAAGAAGGCAAAAAGCTGGGCAACATCTTTTTTCACAACCAAAAAACCCAAAGACAGAATTTCTTACCAGTCATTTGACTTCACACGTAAATTGATCGTTTCAACCTAGGGCAAAAAAAGCCCACAATATAAACACTGGAGATTATTTTATGTTCTTTCTTTACCACCAACTCTGAAGCCCTTTTCTTTTCCTAAAAGCCATATTGAGCCACAAAGCCATAACAATCAGAAAATCCACCTAAATTTTAAAACTCCTCCGATTCCACTTTACTTTCTTCATATTGTTTTATACTAAAAAGAGCAGTATACGGTAAAAACCAACACCAGCTCTGCCAGTATGTTCCATCCTGCCTCATCATTTCCATTTGCTCTGATGTGCATTACCCTCCAGGTGGTCATGGAAATCCCTTTGTCAAGTGTTTGGCTGTGATTTTTTTGTTCTGTTTAGTTCATATGAAAATGTACCGCTCCATAATGTTAGGAATCTAAGGGCACTAACAGTTATATATCTAAACCCCTACTTCACACTGATCTAATTAACTCATGCCCATTGGTCTTTGGTCTATAGCTTAACATTTATTCTAAGATGTTGGTATCAATCACCTTTGTTACTGCCACTTTCTCGCTGAACGGAAGTGAATCCAGAGGAATAGTGAGGGATGTATGGTAGTCTTTTTTCTCTTCACCTGAAGTACACTGAAAAATAAATTACAATGTATAAAAATATTTCATGTATACACCATAAAAAAGCACTGTCTCCGATTTACTTTTTTTCAAATGGGGTCCCTATTCAGCAGTTTTCAAGTTGGCATCTAATACTTGTATGTCTTAGGGAGTTACAATGCTGTTCCAGTGCTGAAGTTCATGAAAGATTACTCTTAATTAAAAATACAAACTCCTATTTGCCTCAGTCAAGTGTAGAAAACCATGAGTTCGCTGTGCTTACTCAAGCTAATGATCACGTACCGAGCAGAAATGAGGCTTCTCTGCTAGAGCCATGCACAGCTCTGACACGTTGTACTTGATGTAATGGAAGTACAAGGGCTTCACAGGTTGCCAGACAGAGCCCAGTGACAGGATCTGGCTCTTCTCGTATGAACCCTTCACTGAAAACAAGAAGTCTTTTTCTAAAAAAAACCAAACATACAAAATATACAGAGAAGTTGATGACTATGATCCCAGAAATGGAACATTAAATGGTCATTCAGAAGTTTATATATAAACCCTTCAACAATGCCTAAAAGCTTCCAAACTCTATTTATCCAACAAGGAAACCTTACAAGAAATAGGAGGAGAAGACAACAAATAAAAAACAAACCACCAAAAATCTTATAAAGCTGCAGTAGATGTTTTAAAAACTCAGACACACAGGCAAATTGGACAACATGTAAGCTGAGATACAAATATATATTTACTTCTACTTTACAGCACTTATAATATTCATTGTCGCTGTTATCATTCCCTTTAATTTCAAAGTCCAGTTTTTATAGTTAGTTAGCGTGGATACACTGTAACTGTTGGATCTGTGAACCTGTGCATACATCCCTAACCATCCAGTCCCTGTGCTCTAGTGGTAAGAACAAAGTAGGAAATTTACTGGGTAAGAAAATGACAAAACAAAACAAACAACATAGAAACTAAAAAAACAACACACACACCAAAAAATCCAAACAAACAAAACCAAACCGAACAAACAAAAACCTCAAACAAAAAACCCCAAACAAAAAACACCAAACCAGCCAACCAAACAAAAAAATATTAGTTAACCATAAAATAAAGGGGGTTTGTTTCTAGTTTGAAGTCTAACCTGAAGGTTCTTTCTTTTTTTGTCTATTGTCCACCAGGACTTCCAAGAAGGACATTTCACGAGACTGTAGCAGGGATGAATAATGAGAGAATTAAGTATATCAAACACACCATATCTGAGTCACTTCACCGCTACCTGCCTTTGGTCACCTGAGTCTCTGGGCTCTGGAACAGAGTCCACCCTCTGTTTGTGAGGCTGATAAGAGACAGACTGGCAGTCTGAAAGTGTGTCAGGTTTCAACTGAAAAAAGAATTGTTGAGTTTTTGGATGGGACTGAGAAGAGAAATAACAAGGGGGCAATGGAAGTGTGTTGAGGCCTCCTGAGGGTAAATTGATGGCTTGGCCAAATCACAGGGCTGTCTTTGCAGCCCTGCTTTGGTGAAGCTGGACTGTCAAGTGCCACCTCCTCTAAGGAATTAATGAGGTAAGGGCAGCTGAGAAAGCAACTTCCGTATCATCCTGTGGAAGTGAGGGAAACAGGATGACCATGAGGGAGTCACAAAAGAAGTCCCCAAAAGGAATGGCACAGAGGCAGTAGGTCAGTGAAAGAGCACTTCAGGCTTTTTCATGAGGCTTGATATCAGCCCATGGTCATGAATAGGTCTCTGGGTATCCCAAATGACTGTGTACATTCTTTCCTAGCACATCTTCCCAGAGGAAGCAGCACAACAGGATGGCTGCCTGTGTCTGACCCCCATCTCCCTCCCCTTCAGCCTGGCCTGCAGTGAGGTGTTGATGCACCTGCCAGATTCACCACTCTCATCACTATCATGAAAACAAAGACAGAAGAGCAATAGTTTAAAATTACCACTAATACACCATTAGTCACAAGCTTTTCAGGAGGGACTGGACTGAAAGAGAAAAAAAATGCAGTCAGAACTACTATCATCGAAATACATCCTTAAATGAACACCAAGGAATAATGCTTTCCTTGAAGTTTGTCTTGTCCAGCATCATCTCAAACATGTCACTGGTTTTTAATTTTGGCAGACATCTGAAATATGTCTTCCTTCTTTTTTTATGACAATAGTAAACAGTGGTTGTAACAAGCATGATGAGCACAGTCCTTATTATCTTCCCCCTTCCAGCAAGTAATAGGATAAATTAATAACCAGGATGATTCTTGGTAGATAAGGAACAGAGAGTTTTAGCCAATATGCAACTAACTTGATCAACACCAGCTGTTGCTGTCATGCTGAGAATTTTAAAGCATATTATGTTAAATGCCAGCATGTGTTTGACTGCTTGCAAAGGAACACTTCTATAGTTCCGTGTGGATGTTACTCACATGCTCTCCGATGTAAACTCAACCTCTAGTATCTCCTGTGTCTGTAAAAGATTAATTTATTATTAGCATCTGAATTAATTTTCTTTCTCATTAGCTATGGTTGTCAATTATTATTCTGGCTCCTGTAAGCTTTCTTCAATCAAATCAAATTTCCTTCGTGCTCTAGGGTATAGTATGAGGAGTGAAAGCATTTGAGTTAGAGTGATTTTGAAAAGTGTTCTCCCTCCTTCGTTAACCATCAGTCCCCAGGCCATCTGCCTGTTCCATCTGGTGGTGAGGCTGAGTAGAATGGCAGGCAGTCCTAAGCCTGTAATAACTGTTGGCTTAAAAATGTCTAAAGGCTTTCAATTTTTGTTGTGTAATGTTGTCAGAAGAGTTATACTGCTGTATAGCAGAGGGCATTATCAATTCTTCTGATCAAAAGGACTCCTATAATAAGGACAATACATTGATCAGTCCCCAGACAAGTTAAGGTAGACTGCCTGCCAAAATCACTGTGGAGCTGAATATTCATATGTACCCTACAACAAAAGTCAGTGAAACAGCAAATCAATAGAAGTATTGAAATTGAATACCTGCATCCCACATTGAAGTCATAATGTATCTGTTCAGGCACACTGAAACAATGAAATAGTTTGAGCAACTGGCCACCAACAAGTTTTAGCATGGATCTTTCTACCACATTTAGGTATATTCAATAGAATTGCAGGGTAAGGTATCAGTTTTTAAATGAATACTGCAACATCTGTGCCAGAGTATGCCCAAACTCACAAGTGCTTATGCACACTCACATGTGCCAGGAAAAAAATTTTAACAGAGAAACTTTGTGCAATGGTGATGAAGTTTTGTATTTCTAATAAAATGTATTTGAGCAAGAGAGTCAAGAAAGAGAGAAAAAAGGCAACTGGCATCAGAAAAAGAAAAACCTCCTAAGAGGTTTGAGGAGCTAGCAAAAGCCTTCAGGATCATGTCCTTGTCTACTTTGCTGATTAAACTTTGGAAGATACTTCACAGGGTATATGAAGTGCACACAATAGGCAACAAACTATAATTGCTTTAAAAGAAGTTATTTAAAAGGTAATATAAAAAAATGCATTTTCTTCCTGTGGCCAAGACAGTTTTATCCCTCACCTTTGGATTTAGCTGAAATGTCAAGTGAACAGTTTCTCCAAGCTGGATTTTAGCAACATCAAAGAGAACAGTGAAGAGGAGGTCATCTTTAGTGACTGCATTTTCATCATAGACTTTCATCTCAAGAATATTCTGTGAACAGAGGTACAGAATTAGGATCTTATTTTGTGACCTTACAGAGACACAAGAAGATGTGCTCAGCATGTTAAGGAAAACAGAGAAAGGAGGGTGAGAAGTGAGAGAGTATGCACAAGCTTTGTGTCCATACGGAGATGAAGAAAGATATTCTGAACCTAACACAGGGTTGGGTTTGTTGAATTGTCCTGCAGAGAAATTTAAATGACAAAGGCTAGTAGAATTAATGAATACTGAAAAATATGTTTGGCCTCTAATTTGGCTTGAGGTCACCACTTTTCCCTGAATTGTAGGAAACAAGCTGGTGATCACAACTTTATTGCTATTGGTGGAATGAAAAAAATCCTTGGATGCAAGCAGCAATTAGAATAACATTAAGGATGTACCATATAACTACTACATGGCTGAATCATTTTATCCTGTAAATTATTAAACAGATCACATGCAGATAATTACCATGAAATCTACAGAAAGGAATATGCTTTTGTTAGATTGCACAAGTCCCACTGTATAAATCTCCTCCTCCCCCCTCTACTCTGTCACCTGTCTCGGGATGGACAGGAAAGGGTAACAACCCCTCCTGTGCCTGGTTGGTAGCTGGACATGGGCTGGCTCTGAGGTGCCTCCCAGAGCACTGAGCAAGTGAATATTAACTGCTGTTTTCTCAGTGAGGCAATAACTCAGGCCTCTCTCACTGTACTCAGCAGCTCATTTTCATGTAAATTACAGGGAGCACTTATCTCAGATGCTTACTTATGCATCAGATTTAACTTGCTAAGACATTTGATGTTTAATAAAGACTCACAGGTAGGCTCATGGTCTCACATACAAACACATGGATAGAAAAGAGTGAGCATGTGAACTTTCTTGCCTTAGAAGTTCTTAATGTATCTCAGAAAGGTCCACACCTAAATGTGATAAGTGATTGAATAGACAAATACACTGAAATGAAGATACTCCAGAATCCAAATATTCAATTTGGACAACTATCATTCTGCAAGAAACCAGCAAGCGAGAGATGGCAAGTGACCTTGAGTTTGCAGTTTGCTGTCAGAAGACAGAAATGCTGCTGACCTTTAAGGCCACCTATGTAAATGCATTACACTGTGGTCAGCCGTGTCCATGACACCTGCTAACAGAAACAAACTGTCAAAAGGCAGAGACAAGTAGCCACAGCAACTTGGTTTGCAGGCCAGCCATAAATAGCCTGTAAAGGATTATGGAAAGCAATGGAGGTGATATGCTTAAAAGCAATAGTCTGCAGTTAGAAGGCAGGCTTGCACTGAAGAGCAGATCAGCTTTCTTAGCTGGGATACTGCAATGAAATGTCCTTATTTGGCTAAAATGACTTATTTTCTGAGTGACCAAATGATTTGAAATCCCAGTTACTCCCAGCTAGCCAGGGGAGGCATGCACAGGGTGCTGGCTGGCTAAGGGAGGTCTCTGGCTGCCCTGCTGGGAGGCTGTGGGGTAAGCAGCCAGGGTATCTGGGCAGCTTACTGTTTCTGTTTCTCCTAACAGAGATTACGAGGGCAGCATCATTTTGGGAGCCAGACAACGAGCAGAGCCAGCTGTTGGCAGGGCTGTGTGCCACCAGGTGTAGGAAGAGTCACCCTCCTGGAGCTGTGGGAGTTGTGCCCACAGCACAAGTCTGGGATGCCCTTTCGAGCCGACTGTCAGACATTCATCAAAACAGATGTGTTTCAGTAAACACTGCTGTTCCTGATGAGAAGCAGCACAAACATGCCCAAACAGGTTTTTTTTCTTCCACAGTGACAGTGCATTATAAGGTTTTGCTGAGCTCTGGCTACCATGATTTGGGAAGATGAGTACCTCAACCAAACACAAGACAGGGAAGAAGAAAATAACCAGACCACCAGACTCTGGTTCTGCTTGGAGGGTACGTAGCAGAGCAATTGCAGTGTGCACAGAGAAACCTGCAAGAGCCTTAACTTAGTCTCCTGAGCTTTGGTTGTCCCAGATTCCCAGGACACATTTTTGCAGCCCACACTCAAGCCACAGCCACCACCACCACACTGCCGTTGCCACACACTGAAAATTACTGGAGCTAATGCCACATGTCTTGTCTGCTGCTGCAAATTTACTGAAAGTAAAGATAAGGTCTTTCCAAACACTACTCCCTGAAGGACTAGTTCAAGCAGCATCCCATGGTGAATATATTTTTTTCACTGTTCTGTGTGGTATTGCAGTTTTGAGAAACCTATCAGGAGGAGCAGGTGCTCTGGTGCAAAAGTTGCAGATCATTGAGTGTTTGGTCCCATGCTGCAATGTTCATCTCTTGCCTTTCACCCCTCTGATAAACCTGAAGGGCTTCCTGATATTTTGCCTCATCGGCATTTTGAAAGCAGTTTGAATTTTTTTAGGTTTGCAGGGAAAACACTGGCTGCAGGCCACAGATGGGCAGGCGTGAAAGCTGAAAGCTATACCAAACAGGACCAGAACCACCTAACTCTGTGGAAGAAAGCCTGAGAATATGTATAATGCGCAACTTCTGCAGTCAAATGCAAGATGGATTGTTCACTGGAGACCCTGTGGTGAAGCAACACATTGAGGTATTCTGAATGCCCTTTTGGAGCAGTTTATCAATGCTTAAGGGTGCCAGGGGACTGGAGTGCTGATTTGGCACTTGATAGAGTCCTGATCTAGCACCAGCACTAGGAAATGAACAGTGCAAGCTGTAAAGCAGAGACTGATTGCTCCCAGTAAGATGTAAGCTTGGTTTACTTGGCCTATCACTGATTTTTGTGGACTCCTAGACCCTGATGTTGATGTTGTCTTTTGGAGAGAGAAGATAGTGGGACTTCAAAATCTTCTTAAGTTTTAACTATCACAATACAAGTTCATCAAGTTCTCTTTTGCAAACTTCCACTGTTGCTATGGGACTTTTTGTATTTCTGGTCATTACAAAGGAATAGTAAAAAAGTACAGCCCTGTGATGCTTTCACTACCTAGCTCATCTTTTACACTATTCAATTTACTCTGAAATTTTCATATTTACTCTTGAAAACACAAGGATTAAAAAAAGAAGAAAAAAAGTAGTGAAAAGTGATGGAACACTGTATGAGTGGTTATGAAATATCTTGGATTTTCACTTACAATAAAATTAAATTTAATTTTGCTGCTACATGCTACTCCAATTCCCCTTACTCATATACTTGCAGTTCTTCACATGCACTTATTTCTATTTTCATTTTGCCCTACATATTGATCACACAATGGCCATCTCTGCCCCAAAAGAAAAACAAATGCACTCTAGATCTTACCTTTACTTGGCTCTGGATCCTGAAGTGAAATGTTTCATTCCACACTGGATCTTTGCAGTTCTTAATGGTTTTGGTCCGGACAGTCTCAGGGGAAGCAGTGGGCAAGAGCAGGCTTACATAGCAATCTGTTTGGCTAACTGTATCAGAAAATATATGCTGTAACTAGCAAATTACTACAAATATCTTAAAGCATAGCCTTATAGCACTGAATACATACATCAACTTGCAAAAAGGAGAGGTTTTTCCTCTGACTTTTCTGATATTTGATAGCATTCATTATTGTTTGTTATCTCCTGCTAGTGGGAGCTTGGGTTGTTAATGGGGATTCAAAGAAACTACTGTGATAAAGACAACTGGTAAGAAAAGAGTACACAGAGCTAGTCTCACTTAATAGACCTCTTATTGGTATGTCCCATGTTGGTTGTGAATCAAGAGATTTCCATGACAGAAAAAAAAAATGTCTACAGATTTTAAGAGAACCTTTTTGAAGAGTAAAATACTTGTTTAACACCTTGAGCTTTTGCACAAGAGTCTGATTTTGCTCTTTGCTTTTGAGAGGGGAACAGAAGAGTTCAAAAGCATATGGTTACAGATGATCTTCCCCATCTGGTCTGATGCCCCCACATATCTGTAATCCAGTCCATGTAATGAGCTGACTGTCTTACCCAACATGTGACCACATCCCTTCACCACAAAAAACAATGTGCAAAAATAGCAGTGCACTTTTATCTTACTGTGATTTAAACTCTGATCCATGATAGAGAAGAAAATTCTAATTTCTAAGAAATGTGATATAGTAACAGAAAGTTGCACAGTTAGGTACAAGCATGGCATTAAATCTTTATACATAGTGGTTGCTTTGGGTTTGCTTTTTCTTCCAGCAACCCTACCCAGAGCTGGTTGGGTGGGCACAAGCATCACAGAATCATAAAATGACTGGGGTTGGAAGGGATCTTAAGACCATCTAGTTCCAACGCCCCTGCTGTGGACAGGGACAACTCCTGCTAGACCAGGTTCCTTTATATGCTGGGTACTGCCACAGGGTATTGATGAATTGTCTCTTGTGGTTTGCCAGAGATTTTGGATGAGAGGCAGGTTGGATACTTGTATATCTGTGCAACTAACTTTCCCTTTGTGTGCTAGTCTGATGTATGTAGAGTATTTGGTGGTGGTTAGGAATCTCTTTGATGCTGCTAAGAATATAATTAATAATTGATATTTAGCAGGGAGCAATGCAGGGCATTTGCTCCAAAGGGCATAAAAGTGTTGATGCCTCGTGACCCTGTGGTAACAAACTGAGACCCTGACAATATAGTGAAGAATGGTGGGGCTCAATCTCTCTACACTGGCATCCACCCTGTCCAGCCCTCCCATTTTGAGCAAATCTGCTGTCCTTTTTTAGGGAATGGACATTTCTTTTGTCTGCTGGGCAATTACAGCTGTCTCCAATGTCTCCAGCTCTAAGAACTTGTTCACAGTAATAGGTCAGATTTGCTTATAATAACAGGCAGATTGGTACTGTGGCATACATGCTGAGAGGCAGCATGACCAATTGGGTGACCTGCTGGAAAAAAAGCCTCACGACATTTGGCTCCAGTCCCAGCTCTGCTCCAGACTGCTAAGTCACTTTGGGCAATTGCTTCCATTTAAATTTATCCGGTTTCTCTATCTGCGTTTCCACACCAATAAAACATTGATAACTACCCTTTCCGCTTCTGTAATCTGTTTGGATGTGACCCAGGAAGAGAGCATCTTATCAGTAATTATATTATTCTTTCTCTACCAGTCCCTTGGTTTTCATTCCACATTTTCTTTAAACTTGTGGTGTAAACCATGTTGCAAAATAGGTGTTGCTTAAAGCAATTTGTGCAATCAGGTGATATATGATTTATCTTTCAAGTCTTCTGATACTGTCTAAACATGAAACATGTTCCAGTTTTTCAGCATACACTTGATAGTTTCCTCCTTGCTGTCCATAGCAGGTAAGAAATTACTTTAACATTGCAATTATAAGTTCAGAAGTATCCTAATACTACATACAAGAATTAGAGACATCTGCATTTTCAAATTTAAAATGCAGAATATATGCAATATACCTGTTGATGGCAACTTACTGGTAAAGACGATAGTTCTTTACCTTTCTCCCACACAGTATTTTCAAAAATTCTTTCATTGATTTTTAACGTTTGAAAAAGATAACATTAAATTCACATAGTTAATTTCTCAGATGGGGACAGAGAAGCAGGCTATCTGTTTCTTCAGCAACTGTATCTGCAAGTTATGCACTAATGATGTATGTGTGTTTTAGAGAATTTGTTCATTTACGGTCTGGGATATCTCTTTGTTGTACATCCTAGCTATTACTCCTGATTTAGAAGGCATTCAATATTTTCAGAGTATCAAAAAAGTGCTAAACTTGTGACTTACACTCTTGTATCTGGATAGAGCTGTGGTAGGATCTCTGTTCAGTCCTTCACCCTCTCTGAACACAACAGACCTGTACCCAGCCTGAGAGGTTAGTTTAGTCTTCAGCAAGGCTTTCACCCCAAATAAGAGCAGAAACAAAGTCCTACAATCTGATGATCCACATTTAACACCAACTCAGTTAACAAACAGTGAGGCCTCAGTCTCAACATAGCCTAAGACAAGAATGTAGCTAAAGATATTTGACTCTGAAAGCATTCATTAAAGGCAGGACACTGCACAAAGAATAACAAATTATATCCAAGAACTATCATGTTGCAGGATGCATCTGACAACTTATACCTACAACAAAACTTTAGTTACATTTTGGACCAGATCCCAAATACACAGTGTTAAACATAAGTGCAAGTGATGAGATTTGGCACTGAGATCATTTTGCATACAATTTTAGTCCTGGATAAGAACAGATGGATGCTCACTCAGTGTCTTGCATGTTGCATTTTCTTCCACTCTCTTCCTCCCTCCACCATAAAATGCTTTAACTGTTACCAGCTATTAAGCATATCCAGATTGAAGAGGATTGACTTAGGCAGCCTTGCATATGAGAAAGATCTGAAAGACTTGAGTTTGCTAATTAAATAACAGCAAAAAATTGTCAAATAATCAGTTCAGTAATGCCCAAATGATTGATACAAAGGGGATAATGATCTGTGGCTCTGCATGGCCAGAGGGAAAAATTAGAAGACTGTTCCAGCTCTTAGAGGATTAGAAGTAGCAAGAGAAATTTTATAAATTTTTTAGGTAACTAATTTTGAACTGCATTAGTACCCAGACATGTATGAAGTAGACATAGCTAAACAGACAAGCTAAACTTCATCCTGCTTCAAGAGATGAGGACCAGCCCAGGTGAACCTACAAGGCATGATATGGAATTGCTGCCACATAATGTCCATGTTTACGCTGGAAGGCAAAAAACAGGATAATCATGTCACGTCAATTACAGTGCATGGGAAACAATTAAGCCATTTCCCTGCCAGGGTTGACTCTCAGGGAAAGAAGTGACAGGACATCCTTATATGGCACACCAGCCCAAGAGATCAATTAGAAGATAGCTGGGTGCTGTCTCCAAAACAACTCCAAACCTCCTTCTTTGACACATGTGAAATAAGACTGTAAGTTCCTCGGAAGACTTGCCACCCTTTCTTTCCAAACAGGTACAGTGTCTGAGCAGCAAGGACTAAGTGAAGGCCTACAATCTCCAGGTACCATCACAATGCAATCAATAAAATGAAATTACACAAAAACCAACCAATGTGATGCAGAGAAGCCCGTGCACAGCTGAACTATAAATCGTGCATTTCCATAGGCATACCCCTTTTAGACCTTTTAAAAGTATTGCAACTATTTTACTCTTCTGACTGTCAGATGATCAGACAATAGGACCAAAAAGTCACGTACTTTTGGAAAGGAGGTATTATCAAACAGTCAGGTTTTCTTTGTTCCACCTTAGACAATTTTTGAGTGATACATGGTACAATCTCAGCTCCGTCACTGGATATTTTAAAGAATATTCTTTCATTTCCATTTTAAAATAAATCTCGGTCAGACACCACCACTATTGATGCAGACACAGAGGGTAGTTTGAGCATCTGAAGAAACCACTATCAGAGGAAAACATCATAGAAACAGACTTGGAAACAGGCAGCAAGCAGTACACACAAATGACTTGGATTTCAAAGAAAACAGGAGCAGGAACAATATCAATACCAGAAAGAGCTGAACCAAAAAATCAACACTCACAAATTTTCTTTCTTCAGAAAGTGTGCACAAGAATGTTATTCCCTCAGGAAGGGAATAGAAACAAAATAATTTTTAGAGTTTAGCTAAAACTTTTTTTCCTTAAGCATCATTATTTTGACTCAGAAATGCCTCTGACATGCTTAATAAAAACAGGTACTTATGGTACACTTTCTCTTATTCTCCTCCAGAATTTTTCTGAAAAAACAGGAACAGCACATCACAGGAGATGTCATCTTGTGCAGGAATTGTCACTAAGCTGCAGCACTGACTGCACTGCAGCAGAAATTCTGATTTGAGTTTTTCAATTGAGACCTGGAGCTTCGAGACAAAAACATTTCTACTGAATAAATAAACATTATGGCATGGACATTTCTCCTAGATACCTTTTCTTTCAAGTAAAATTTGGCGCTGAATGGGAAGGTATCAAAAAGCTGTAGCTCCATATAATAGTGAGGACAAGGTTGGCTGACTGGCGTGAGGTATTCTCCTTTTGCTATTTGGTCTATTTGAAAACCAGAAAATATTTGCAAATATGATAAGTAAGTTTAAAAATATCCCAAAGTTACAGGAAGAAGCTAGCTTTGATGACCTGTAGGAGCTTACTGTATATTCTGTACATATAAATAAAAATAGATACCGTGAAATTCTTTTTTTCTATGGTGAAGGTGGAGGAGCTATGCCTAAGGAAACAGCATGGAAATAATATGGCACATCATTATAACTAAGTAACAAAAGTAAGGTGCAATATGCCACTTCATTTCTCTCAGGATGGTTTTCAGTAATTAATATGAAAGTAAAGACATTGATGCTGATAAATTAGTTTGGTGAGAAAAATGCCAGAACAGACTGGAACAACTCATAGAAAGCAAGAGTGTTTACACTACAATGTAAATCGGTTCTTGTGTCCCTGAGAATTCTGCCCAAAGTCTGTTCAGAAGTATCCTAATATTACATACAAGAATTAGAGACTGAAGAATGCCAGTCACCATTTTGTGAATTAAATTTTGGACCTACAGGGCATAACACAGAGGTGAAGATTAAAATTTGATTATTTTGGTTTACTTGATAAGAAAATAATTTGTTCAACCTGGATTAAAAGCTTCCTTTGCATCAGTGGGTCATCCTGACATAAATACTGTTATTTAGTTGCATTGTCAATGTGCACTTTGCTTTTGACTGCCAAGTCTTCACATTTTATACATCTTTCCTGTGACGATGTCACCATCAGTTTCTTTCATGTCAAAGTAAGCCGCAGATAAAGACACAGACTCCAGACTGTTGTTTTGTGGTTTTTTTTTTTTTTTTTAATCACAAGACTATACCTAATCCCATTTTCACAGTGAAATTAAAGGATCTCATATTCTGGCTGGAGTCCTTCAGGACTCACAACTCATCTAGATGTCTACAGCAACTTTCCTGTGAGTAAGAATGAATGAAAGCATCAATAATAGGTATATTTGAGTAACAAGAAACATTTATATCTGGACTTCTTTTGTCTAGTTTTCATTCTTGAACTGAAAGGGAACTCTTAAAAAAACATAGTCAAGGTTGGTCCTGAACAAGTAAGCAAAGATGAACACCTTTGTCGTGAAGATACTTAGAAATACTGTAATTTAATAGCAGAATACTATGCAAACTATAGCACCAAAATTTGTGAGTGAATCTTACTTTTAACCTTCAATGGCTACTATTGCAGCACTATTTTACTGTCTCCTGATGAGGGTACAGTCATGCTAAGTGCCCAGGAGAGGAGCCACAGTCCCAAGTGGACACTCTCACATATCTTCTCAGCAGTGCAAAACTATCACAGCCGTGTCAAATCTAGCCTCTCTATTTTGCATTGGCCTCCCACATAACTGCAAATCACATCTGGGTTCCTGGTCCTTATCTAAAAGGTAATCATTATCCTTGCTTCAGCAAAATAGGCTGCCCAAAGCTCCTCTCTGGAGGCCATCACTGATAAAGGTCCTCAAGCTCTGGGAATCTTGCCTGTGGCAAGATCTTGCCTGGCACTACTCCAGGTCTTCAAAATAAACCTCCACAGTGACCAAGACATACTGCAGGCCTTGTGCTTTTATCATACCAATCACCTCAGCAGCATTCATCTACATCCATTGGTAAGGACACTGAGACAGATGCATAAAACAAAACAGAGGGCAGAGAAAGAATGAATCACCAACTACAGGTATCAGTCACAATGCATAACTGGAGGAACTGCAGATACTGCTCTTTTGATGAAACCAGAACAACCAGGACAGGTACTGAGGTATATAAGAAAATCTATTGGGATTAAACAAACTAAAATGCATTTAAACATATTTTGCACAATAAAATATCAAACATGAGAAGTTGTGCCTTCTCCCTCTGTCCTGGTTCAAGCCAAAACAGGGTTAACTTTTGCAGTAGCCAAGAGGGGGCATGGCCAGGACATGGAGGTTATTGCCAGGAGAGCGGGGAGTCTCTTCATTAGTATTGTTGCTGTTATTGCTCATTTTCTTATCTCATTGCTGTTTCCAGTAGATTGTTCTTATCTCAATGCATAATCTTTACCTTTTGTGCCTCCATTTCTCCTCTCCCGCCTGCCCAGGGGGAGAAGCAAGTGGCACAGGGTTGGGAGAGTCTTAGTGGGAACACTAAATTGGGAATACCATTCCTAAACCACAGCAGCCCATCAAACAAACACCTCAAAAAATTCTGAAGCAATTCCTGTAATGAATAAATCTTTGTTATCAATCTTCATATTATTTATGAATTCCTTGAATGTCCAACTAGCAACTAATATCTACTGTCAACACATATCTACTGATATTCAATTTGTGGTTAATGTTTAGCGTCAAGGAAAGTATACTTCGGTCTTAAACTCAACACAAAATTGTGGAACAGTAAGCAGGATTCAGAGTAAAACAGGGTCCTTATCAAGGATGATCAAAAATTCCAAGGTACAAGAACTTTAAATCAGATGCATGAGACTCTAAGCATGGGAAAAGGCAATGCTCAGTTCACTTTCTTAAATAGTGAGAAGGCTGAGCCTAAGGAAATGTGTAAACATAGAAATCCGATTCAGAAATCAAAGAATATGCTTCTTCATAATTGTCTGGTTTCTCAGTTCAAACTAGAAAGGTACTTCCTGAGCAGAATCTGCCACTGCCTTTTAACTCTGCAAGCCAAATGGCAAAGGAGGAATGAAGGATCTTGAATCACCACGTGGACCTGTGTCCTCCCAAAGCACTGTGTGGGTCTACATTGCTGCCATCACCACCTACTCATTCCAGCATCTCTTCTCCACCCAAGCTTCTCCCTTGCTCATTTCCATTGCCTCCACCCTTTCCAAACCTGTTTTTAAACAGGTTTTGACATTTTAAAATATTATAAAATATTTTGAAAGCTCTTTCAACCACTTGTTAACAAGAAGCCCCCACTAAACAAGAGGACTCCACTAGGAACATGTAGTACCATCACAACAGTCTTTTAAGTTCATACCTGTACAATGAAGGATGAGAGCTGCAATGCCACCTGCCCTGGTACAGGAATAGAGCTCTCTCAGTAGCTGCTCTCACTTTTGAGACAGAGATGAGCCTACCATTGAGCTAAGGTTCTTTATTTTCACCAGTTTCTCAGTCAGTAATTAGTTCAACCTCCTAATGCCTCTGGGAGGCTCCTGGTGTCCTTGCTGAAGCCCTTGCTTTGGAAATGAGGAACTAGAGTTTTGAGAAACTCTTCTTTAAGACTACACCAAGAATCTAAAGGAAGCCATGGAGGAGCATCACACACAGTACCTTTGGCCACCAGAACAGTTTTCTGTTCTTGCACACAGAATTGTGCACAGAAGTACACAAAAGCCAACATGGCTGCAAGATGATGCATGTACACCTACATACAACCCACTGATACCTAGCAGAAGAGATGCAATTATTTCCACAGCTGTAAGGAGATGTGCAGAGCAAATAAGGATCTCCTTGATTATAAATAGCACTGTCCTTTTTAGTGGCAGCTTATGCTGCTATCAAGGCACAGGGGAGGTTTTTTATCTCCACACTATTTACCATGAATACAATACAGTAAAATTGTATACAATACAATATACACTACACTCCATAATAGCCATCAAAGACTTGAGAAATTGGGAAAAATGGAATTATTCTTCTAGACTAGAGAATACAAAACAGGTAACCTGAGGGAAACCAGGTTTATGTATGTGTTTGGTAACAATGTACTGAGGGAGAGCATCAGCAGACTTGGTTGGCATGAGTGGATGAAACCAAAAAGAAGATTGAGTAGAAAGGAACACAGATTGTTAAGAAATGCAGCTGTGCAACTGATTCACATAATATTCACTAAAATTATCCATTCATTTGTTACTCCTATTATTAACTGTAGTTATGACTTTATTATAAACATCAGCCAAGACCAGGACTCCATTTCAAAAGGTACCTCACTAGTTATGCAATTAGCTCTTGAACTTGATCTAATCATCTTACAATTACAGTAAGAAAAGCTCTGCTCCATGATATGACACCACAGGGAGGATCTTCTTGTGATTACTGGCTGCTTTTATACCTGTTTCAGTTTCTTAACCAGTTAGGAAATCCTTGTTTACAGGATTGTTGTAACTTGGCAGCTATCCACATAATGACTTCTCTGTCCTTGTGCAGATTCCTCTTGCCAAGTATTTGTCCTGGGCTCTTTTAGGATTTCTTTCTGTTAATGCAAAAGCAGCCTGTCTGAGCAGGCAGTGACATCAGGAAGCTAATTGAAAAGACACCAATGCTCTTTTTCAAAGATCCACATCCCAGGATTACTTTTAACCATGGCAAACATTACAGACCATGGGAAGCAATTTCACCCTAAAGCAAATACGCCATTATCACTGGCCAGCCCAGGCAGCTGCCTGTTGGCACTGCCCATGTTTCCTGACTGCCCTCTTTGCACAAAGACCGCTGCTACCCCCTCACACCTGTGCTACTGTCAGAGGTAATGTAAAAAGAAGTATACACAGCATGTTGTGAGCACATCTCAATCAGTCCTTTCCACACACAACAGTTTGTTTTGGAGAACATGGCACTGAAAGGATTTAATTATAATGATGGTGTTACACAGGATTTAAGTGATATAAGGAAAAACATTGGTACTACTACCTTCCAGCTTTTGAAATCAATAGGCAGTGGAGCATCGTGAGCTTTCTGCGAAATTAGATAGCAACATGCTCAGATTTAACAAGGCCCAGATTTACTAGTATAGCTAAAAAGAAGCCTGAAACTTTATCTAATGAGAATGCCAATTGAGATTAGCTTTTCATATTAAAGAAAACAAACAATCAAACAAAAAAAAGTAACTGTACACTATTCCAGGAAAAACTTGTTGGAGCCTTGGACTTTCCTAAATACCAGGAAGGACAAGCCACTAATTTTAAAGACATTTTTTGTCTCCTGAGTGGAGTATTTCTGTTAAATGCACGTATGCAGAAAATGTTAAATTTATATTTTACTTTCAGCCCATGAAGCAAACAGGTTTCTCTTCCATATATGTCCATTTACAGTGGAAGATATTTTCTCTCCTGGAAAATCAGTGAACCCAGCCACTGAGAAAAGGGCAATGCAAAAGCAGATTTGCCAGCTGTGCCAGCCCATGTCCTGCTGGGACTGCAGTGGCAGCCTCTGGGATCAGTGAGTGCTGGGTGTGCTCCAATGGGACTGTGCACAACAGGGCAGGTCTGGGCAGCCACGCTGAAAATAAGATCTGCTCTGGGGAATGTACACAACACCCATCCAGCTCTTGTTATGAACAGCACATGGGGGTGAAATGCAGTGGTACACAGCCAGCACAGAAGTCTCTCCAGAAAGTAATTGTGCCATGGTTAAATGGTGAGAATGCAGAGTCCTGCATAAAGTTGGCTTCCATGAAATAATTTTGGGACATGAAGATAAAAGCTATGCCCTCTTCCAGTGATCTTGTCTGGTGGACAAGCCTTTGGAAAACAAGAACATGGAGAGCTCAGGCACATCAGCTTGTGACTTTTGCTCCTGATGCTGTCACTGACTCCCCAGTTTGCTGGTGCCCCAAGCAAGCCCTATTGGACAGTTGCAAAGAAATTGCATCCTCCAGGCAGATTTTGCAGAAATGGTGGATGCATTTATGAAGATTTGTGACACTTACAAAGCTTTCTCAGTTTTAAAGCTAGAGATTGAGGCAGTCATATAATGATTAGTATTCTGCAATTGTTGGGATAAGTACAAGGGGGAGGTTTTCTTGGTGCAAGAGCTGACATATCTAATATGCACAAAAGGCCTTTTCAAACCAGCCTGAAAAGGACCATGTTTTCTCATGCAGGCCTTTCTGCTGCCCCTGCAAGGCAAAGAGAAAAAAGAAGTAACTATTTAATTAGCAATATAATCTTATAGACCTTCCCAAACAATAACATCCTGAAACTGGGCATGATGTTTTACTGTGACACTGAAAAAGAGCATCTGGGTTCCTGTCTAGAGCAAAGTGAGATGATAAGTATCAAAATAAAATCCCAAAGTGGCTTCCAGAAGCCAATAATTTGGGGTATGACAATTAAATGCAAACACTACTGTTGACTCAGAAGCCAGATCTCTAAGCCACAGACCTCAAGAACCACAGATCTCTTGGGAGCGTGAGGCAGGGAAAACCATGGTTCAGTGTTTGTCCTAAGCCAAAGTACTTATAATAAGCCACTTCTGGGGACATATTCTCAGTCCAAATGAGACTTTGGACTGGTCTGGTATCACTATTCCTTCAAATTGTCACAAGGAAAATTTAGCCAAACTCAAACTTGCCTAGAAATTGCAACAGCTATGTCTTCATGATATGTACTACTGAGATTATAGTTACCTGATAACCTACATAATGAAGGAGCAATTCCTTCTGGTTCATGAGTAAGCCTTATTCCTGACAGACTTAAAAGCATATTAGTAGCCTAATTCTTGTTATTATGCTTACACCATGTACAAACACAACTTTTTGTCTGGTACAAAAGGAAAAGATCAAGAGATCATGATTACAGGTGATTGCCACAGCTAACCTATAATAAGTCCTATGTTAAATGACATGCAAGATCTCAGGAGGCATGGACACTGTGGGTAGCAGTGGGCCCACAAGCTGTGCAATACCACAGCTGAAGGAAAGCAAAGTGTACTCATCCTTGACAAGCAGTCTTCCAAAAACAGACTCTAACTCCAACAGAGCACCAATGGCTCTTTGCGGTTGGAATTATTTTTGCCATCTTTCAATTCTCTGTTCTTGTCTCTGTCTCTCAACAACTTTAAATTGTACAGAAATAGTGGTTAAAACAAATAAATGTGAGCCACATAAATAATTGCACTACACTCTCACAATGGTTTTCTCATTGAATGTAACGCTTTTTAACACAGCCTTGTTTCTTGTGCTGTGTATCACACTATGTGGTATGGCTCCACTAATAAAATTACATGCTCTGAGAGAGCGTATGTGTACAGGGGAGATAAAAACTCACTGACTCTGTGCTGTGACAGTGCTAACTTGCTCCTGATTCTCAGGGGGGAAATAAAATGTGGTGCTCTGTTGCACACAATAAAGAAAGGCAACTGGGATGGGGAATGGATGAAGCAGCTCCTCTCAGACCATGTCATCTAGCAGTTTCTGCTAGCTCTTGCTAGCAAACACCTTCCTCCACATCTGGCTTTGGAAGCAAATCTCCAGTTGTGATAGCTTCAAACATGAAGTCAGGTAATCAATCATCTGCTCAAAATGAACACACAGGATAAAGACTAATAAAAGATAAACAGCTAAGATAAATAGCTATGGATTTCTGGAAGTTCTATTGTCCTTAAGAACATAAAGGCAATAATTTCCAACCATTGTAAAATGCTGTGCAAGAGAGAAACATCCTTGATTTTAAGGCCAGAGGCACATGTTTTGTTATCAGCTTGGCAGGTGGCTCTCTTGATGCTATTGCCTGTCAGGGCAACTTAGACATTCCCTTGGGCTGGTACCATTTATGCCACAAAACAGCTCAGCTGAGATTGAAATGGCAGAGAGGGAATTGAAAAATCCTTTCCCTTTTCTCGGAAGATTTTCTGTTTTCAAGAAAAGGCAATATCCCTGTGCTAGACACAGTGGCAGAAAAGCAAGAATTGAATAGTAATCTCCATGGAGGCAAATATACTTGCTGTGTTCACTTGATCTTATTTGCAATACAAAGGTGCATATTCACGTCCTTTCCATTCTGTTCCTGACTTGTTCTTTTTTTCTGGGTCAGATATTTGAGATATTGAGCTTTCTTTCTACCTGAGTAACTGCTGAGATTTTTGTCTCTTCACTTCTGCGTTTACCCATTCCACCAAGTCCTCAGACACATTTCAACGGTACTTGTTTATCCTGAAAAGTCTCCTTCAATTACATTTCAGTGAAGTTTTGATAGAAAGTTTTTTGACAATTGGATATATAGTGCTCCTTCTATCTTTTTCTTTTTTTTTTTTTAAAGCAAAAAGAAATACATCAACTGCAACTGAGAAGTAACACCTGAATTTGCTCATCAAAACTGGCTCTGAACCTTTTTAGCAGTTAAGGTACTTTAAGTACACCACAGTAGACTTTTGTTATTGCCACTAATAGTTATATGCTATAAACGAAATGGTGTTGTTTATATAAAACCGTATTCTAAGCATAGTCCAAATTCAAATATGCACCAATATTTGAAACCATGGTGTCTCTTCATACACAGATACCAATTACAGTGCTGGTAGCATGCACATGTTCTTTGCTTTCAGAGCTGAGCTACTAGAGAGTGTAAAGAAAGACTGTGATACTCACACAGATCTGCCTTTCTCAGATTTTTCATTCTTATGATTTTCACAAAGAATGAAGAGCAGGGGCATTCATCACTCTGCAGAAAAATGACAAAGTTTATTATCTGCATAATGTTAAATTGTTTATGCTTCATAAAACTCCTGTTGCAATTTTCAAAGCCATGTAGCAAAATTGGAAGATGGACTGCTTGCATTGCTCTGGAAGTTAAAATCATATTTTCAAATTCACAGAAGCTCCTGCGAGGCACTTCAGACTGGTTCCCACCCTCCATGTGAATTATCCACTGAGGGTGGACTTCACTACCAAGAGTGTCTCCGCAAGTCAATTGATACCAGCAAACGTACAAGTCATCCTTACATAAATAAGTAAATACCTACATTAAATTGGAAATAAAATCTCACAAATTCTCTTCTAGGCACCAGAATCCCAGACACAAACCCACCGCAAGCTGCCTTCAGCTCCTAGAGCTTTCACAGCCTTACCTCACGAGCACTCCAGTATGAGCCCATCCTGCTCTCAGCTGCATACAAGTCAGAGATAGATTGTCACTTCACTGTTAGAGGCAATAGCTCTGATTGACAAACTACCTCTGCAAAATTTAAGGAGGCACCTGCTGAGGAGCAAGTGGTTTATCCAAGCCCCGCCTTCCTCATTGCATGAAGGGGAAAGTATGAAGGGAGAGGGGGAGGGAGTTTGCTGAGTTCATTTGATAGCTAAATACCGGAGGAGTATGTTTGGGGAAGGCGGTAAACACCAAGGTGCCAAGAGTTTTCAGCAATTCAAGATAGGGAGCGGTAACACACAGCACTTATGCAGGGATACATAAGTGAATGAACAAACCAGAAAAAATAATAGTAGCTACATGTAGGCACACAGTACCTCAATCAGCAAACAAAAGTATCATGAATGAAATAACTTTAGAAGGCCTTTTCTTCAACAAAATTGTATTTGTTTTCCTTTTCTTGGAGATAGAGGGGCTGGAGTTGCTGACTGATAGATGTTTCCCCAATTTAATTCATGTGTTTGTCAGATGTATATAAATTTTCCTGCTTTCAGAAGCCTTCCACAAGCACAAAACTTTTAAGTAAACCAAGACAAAAAACCTCCATATTCTGCAAATTAAGACACCCATTGATTCTTCTTAAATGTTCACAGCTTGGTATTTTAAACACAATGAAGTGTCATCCAATTATTATATAAAAATGACACCAAAGTCTTCAAATTTTTGGCAGAAGATTGTGCAGCAGCAGATATGCAGATTAATAGCCCTTGCATGGGTCCAGCTACTTACATTCCCAGATGTCTGATATGAAACCACCACTTCAGAACTGCAGGAGGTGATGCTGTACACTCAGAGTACCCACAGCCTGTCTTCTCCTTCCACCCAAGCACATTAGAAAATCACAATAAAGAGAGTAATTTCTGACCTTACAATTACTCAAGTAAGCAACCATTTTAGGATTAAGAATCTACCCTCAATACCATTCCAATTAAAGAGATGTGAAAGCTTCAAAAGCAGTGGGGCCAACAGGAGATTTTACCCCTCTGCTCTGCTCTGCTCTTAGGAGACCCCCCCTGGAGTGCTGCATCCAGCTCTGGAGCCCCCAGAGCTGGAAAGATGTGGACCTGTTGGAGTGAGTCCAGAGTAGGGACATGAAGATGATGAGAGGGCAGGAGCACCTGTTAATGATCTGTTCTGCAGTGGCTGAACTGATGTTTCCCAAACCCTTTCTCTGGGGAAAATGTGTCTTGGGGAGGCTAGGACCCAGAGTGTGGAAGAGTATGTTTTCCCATTAGGTAAAAAAACAAAACAAAACAAAAAGCAACAACAACAAAAAAAACCCCAACAAAACCAAACAAAAAAACCCAAAGAAACAAACTCCACCAAAAAAAACCAACCAAAAAAACCACACCAGAAAAAAACCAAAACACACACACAACACCAAAACCAAAAAAGCACACAAAGCCAACAAAAAAATGCCACAATCAAAACTCCCCCCCCAAACCCTCAATGAAAGACAGCAACTCTGACCAAGCAACACTGAGAAGCTGTGGTGTTTTGACCTTGGCTGAATAGCAGGTGCCCACCAAAGTCACTTTATCATGCACACTCACACCCTTTTCAGCTGGAGAGTAAACCTTGGGGAGAGCAAACTTACTGAAAACTTAATGAAAGGCAAGTGGATTAAGTTAAGGGCAGGGAGAGATCACTCTCCAGTTATCATCACAGGCAAAAAGATTCAGGTTGGGGAAATTAGCTTAATTTATTACAAATCAAATCTGAGTAGGATAATGAGAAATAAAACCTAAATCATAAGACACCTTTCCCCCACCCCTCCCTTCTTTTGGGGTTTAACTTAACTCCTGATTTTCTCTACCTCCTCCACCCCAGCAGCTTCCCTTTCTCCAGTGTGGGGTCTCTCCTACATAAAACAGTCCTCCCTGAACTTCCCCACCCTGAGTCCTTCCCAGAGGCTGCAGTTCTTCACAAATGGCTCCAGTGTGTGTCCTTCACATTGGGGTGCAGTCCTTCATAAACACACCCCTCCAGCATGGGTCTCTGCTAGCAAATCTGCTCCAGCGTGGACTCTCCTGTCCATGGGCACACAGGTCCTGTCGGGATTTGCTCCATCACAGCCTTCCCACAGTGTCACAGCCTCCTGCAGGCATCCACTTGCTCCATGTGGGGCTCTCCAAGGATTGCAGGTGAATATCTGCTCCACCATGGGGTAGCATGGCTCACCATGGTCATTTAACAGCTGGTTAAATAGTTATGTAACTGTTGTTTAGCACAATCATCAGGGGAATCCCAGCTCCAAAGTCGCGAGCATCCCCTCCTCCTCCTTCTTCACTGACCTTCATATCTGCAGGCCTGTTTCTCACATGTTCTCACTCATCTCTCCCACTGCAGCTGATGTTGCACAGGTTTTTTCCCCATTTTTAAATACATTATCCCAGAGGCACTACAACTGTCACTGCTGGGCTCAGCCTTGCCCAGAGGTGGGTCAGCCTTGGAGCCAGCTGGCATTGACTCTGTTGGAGATGGAGGAAGCTTCTGGTATCTTCTCACACAGGCCACCCTTGCAGGCTGCTGCTGCCAAAAGCTGGCCATGCAGACCTAACACAGGAGTGTTCACTCGAGGCAGGGAATGACTGGACCACCCTGTGGTGGTGTAACACCAGCCAGAAATTAAACTCCATATATGCCACCCCACTTCCCCCACCTCGTCTGGTAAGGGAGGGGAAAAAGGAGAGATTTATGGGTTGAAATAATTTACTGAAAGCAAAAAGCAATGGAATAAGAAACACACAGTAACAGCAACAATATTAATAACAAAAGCATACAAAAAGAGGTGTTTAACCTACAAAAAATGTGCTCACCACCTCAACTTAATACAAGGAAGGTAAATGGAGGGCCAATCTCTAGGCCTCTGTCACCTCTCCTACCCAAAAGTTCACTCTGCAGGAATTTCCTCCACAGTTGGTGCTGCAGGGCATAGAGCTGGAGAGAGACCATCCCAGACATTGGCTGTCAGGTGCTTCTGCTTGAAGAGAATCTAGTAATAGTCAGAACAGGCACTTGGGACACAACATCCGGTGTGAACATATGAAACACCATGCTGGTGGCTGAGAAGCTATTATTTCTGGTTAGGTTCAGGTTATCTGAGATTTTAGGGTGCATCACAAATTCTGATATGGGAAATACAAAAGGTGGAGTAGGCTGCACAAGAGATCTGCAGAGAACTCTTTTGATTGTCTCAGGAATGCATGTTTTCCAACCAGTCTGAGGCTGGTAAACCCAGGAAGGAGCAGGAGCTCACCGTTACTATCAAAAAGTTCATTTGCAAAGTCAAACAGAGCATCTAATTCTGAAAAAATATCCCCAACAGGGAACAACAGCTGAGAAGTGAAAGTGCGTCGGAGTTCCCCAGGGAGCCTGCAGATTTTGCAAAGTGTATGGAATGCCCTGATCTTTGCAGTAACAGGAAGACTTTGGAAAATATGATGATACCCTCCCTAGCAGGCATTTAGGAGTCAGTCATGATGCCCATTCTGACAGTTCAGATACCTTAGTTTGAGCTCATGAGTGGCTGCTCAGATAAAACTAGTGAACTACATTTTAGAAGACAAGATTGAAATTGTCTTTATACCTTGTTGGAAAAATTGTGTAAAGAAGAAACTCTTCTACAGCTCTTGCCTACTTTATTTAGGCCAGACTCTACGAGAAGATAAGGGACTCATGTAAGTCTCATCTTGGATGTCCTTTGACAAACTCCCATTTGCCTTTCTTTGATAATAGGGAGACTATTACAAAAAAGAGAGCAAAAAAGCCAACTTCTTAACCAGCTCCAGATCTAGAAAAGAACACCTCTCTTTCTCCAGTCATTCACCTCTGAGAGAAAATTCACACTAGAACCAGAAGGTCGATCTCTCTCCGCTGGACCTTTTTTGGCCATAAGGGTGTTTGAGTGTGTGATGCACTGTGATGCAGTGAACAGAAAATTGGTATCTTACTGCATGTCTCCAGTGTTAAATTACCATACAGCCTGCAATCCCCTTCACATGCTCTCTGTTTTGATAATAGTTCAATACACTATACTGAACAAGCTCCAGATGATGCTGAAGTAAAATTGCATTTCGGGGAGGTAACTGCAGAACACGTGTGTGATCTGAGAAAGGACACAGTTGTGAGAGGAAATGCCAATAGTCCTTCAAAACAAATTTGTAAGTTTGATTTAATTTATAAGAATAGATGTCATCAAAGACCTAAATGGCCACCAATCCATATAATACAAATTTGAAAAATCAAGTATCTTCATAAAATATTTATTTCACGACAATTCATGACCAAATGGAAGTACCTGGGAAACAAAACTCTTTAAAGGTAGAAGTCCCTTTAATTCAGGTTATTAAAACTAAGTAAAATGTTTTAAATTGATACTGCATGGTCACCACCTTCTGTGTCTGAAAAGGGCTTTATGGATTTGCTACCAATTGTCCCAATGAAATGCCAAAATATTTTGCATATGAAAAAATACTAGCAACTAGCCACCAAGACCATAAGAGATTGCAGACAAGGAGAGCTAATGCTATTTCCCTATCGTACACAGCTGAATCTTCATCTTTTGAACATCACAATGAGATGGTGTTAACAACAGAAACTGCAGAGTTTGATACCACAACCCTGGATCAGATTGAGAAGGTTATGTAGACATGGCCCCTGCCAAGAATGGTGAAGTATTTATTTCATATGTGCTGTCTTGATAAATACTTAGTAAGGGAGAGGAAAATGCTGTTCAAGCAGAGGGCTGTGCCTGTGATACTGGCTGGCTCAGGGCTTGTTTCTTCCGTGCCACAGCCATGCGCAATGCCTGAAGAATCATGTTCTCGTTGTTCATTATGTTGTAATTAGTCAGCTTCAGAAGCTTGTTGAAATCTTCTGCTTTCAGTGAGACCTCCCTGGTTGAGTATGGAGAGGAGAAACTGGAGATATCAACCTGGCCCTGTTCCATTTCAGCAGCACTGCGTGCCATGCCTGTTAAGGGAAAACAAGGAATGTGTTTGTATAGTCCCACAGAAATACCATACTTGAAGAGAATAGGTCAAGAATAACTTGTAGAGATCACAGATGCAATTACTATGAAGGTAAGTGCAGCGCTGTGATTTCTGAAAAATCTACTTCTGAATAAGCCAATGGAATAAAACAAGTGTCATTAAATGTCATTTCCATTGCAATCAGCACCATCTACTGGCCAGCTCATGGCACATCATTTTGTGTGGTCACTAGTGCTCAAAGTTTACCAGGCAGGTTCTTCAGTACAATAAAACTAAAAGAAATAGAGATCTATAGGACAGGAGGAAGTAGAACATTACTAGCCTCGGAAATCATCTTAAAAGCAATGTCTCCATCTCAAGTTCCAGTCCAGAGGGACACTTTATGTACTATTGCTTTGATATGCCAGCATATTCAATCGACATATTAAATGGCCTAAATAAAAAGCACAGTGGCCCTCTACAGAACCATTCTATACTGTGATTCTCACCTAGATATGGCTGTCATAAAACCATGCATAATTTGAAAAATATGCTTTGTTCTCTAACACTAAAGCAAACTTTTGTAAATTACACAAAGAGATTAGTTTCCATTCCTCTAATTGATGAACACATTTCTTCTTTCCCTTAATTGCACCAAGACCCAAACTACAATTACACACAGGATTTCACCAGATTTTGCAAACAGTTTGAATCATTCCATTTTGCAATCTATTCACTAGTAGGAACAAGCAAACAAAGAGTTGTGTTGGGTTGAGGAAAAAACACCCAGGGACTGACAAAATTCATTGAGTTAATAAAGTTAGCTGGGTGCTGTTAACTCACCAGGTGCTACGTATCTTTGAAAAGTGTCATTCACTAGTGGAAAATAAAGCAGCACAGGAGCTCCTGGGGTGTTGGCACCATCAAACATGTAACACTCTTTCAGGTTCTTCTCATCATCCATCAGCCCAATGCAGGGAAACGGAATTTCCTGCTCGGCAAAGTATTTGCAAGCCTGCTCCAGGGGCTGGTCAACAGCATCATAAGAAAAAGAAAACATACCCAAGATCAGACTACTACCCAAGCCCAGTAGCTCATGCCAAGTTGCACAAAACAGATTGAGGGCACTGGACAGCCAGAAATAATGTGGGCACTTGCAGCCCCAAGGACTGCTTTTCTGTTGCCTGAGGAGGCATTTGGACATAATCTTACAGGAAAACACCTAATATCAAGAAGATAAAGAGAGTTTAAATCTGTAGTAAGGCATGTCTCTAAAAGGGGAATATGATGTAGGAACAGGACAGACAAATTCAAAGCATGTTATAGACCATTAATTAAAGGAAAACCAAGTCAGAAAAATGGATCTAAACAAAACTAAATTTGCAGTCCTATTAGCTGTTTATATAGCAGGATAACTTGTGAGTTGACCTCAATAAACTTTAGCAGGGTTTTGAGACCAACCTACCCATTTCCATAACTTTGAGTTTCAGAAATAACATGAGATTTTCTAATAACATATTTTAGACCTCAAAATATAGCACTAAAAACATTCATCAGAAAGTTCATTTGTGATGACCAACTTTGTTAAATTATCTAATAAAAAGTACCACCTCATTTTGAATTAAGTATTTCCAAAAGATGTTAGAATACAAAAAATAAATACAGTTGAAGATATTATCATTTCCACTGCAGTACAAAGACAAGCATTTTTCATGTGTAATTGCACCATTGAAGTGTCTGCCACTTGAAAAAAGGACAGAACATTAACCACTGAACTTTGGGTTTTTGGGGGTGTCCCTCAGTGACAGGTTTACAATTACATGTCTCTATTTTGAAGTCTAAAACTATCCATTTATATGGTAAATACTGCTTTCCAAAATCTATATAACCATTTTAACCATATCAGATTTCTGCAAACATAGTAAATGCATTTGATACCTCACTTCAAGTTCTCTATTTAAGGAGAAAAAATGTATTTATTAAAAAAGATAAAAATAAAGATGAAGAAATTCATTACTCAGTAGGCTGTTCTTGGACAGCTAGAAAATCAACATTAAAATTAAAAATAAAAATCTTACATTTATAAGCAAAATGCAGATTAAATTCAGCACTTGAATCACAAAAGTTTCCCAGCTATATTTGTGCCATTAAATATTATGTATAAGACTATAACAGACATTGCAGCTAGGCTTTCTTAACTTTACTTTGCCTGTCTGTATTTCACTGGTGAAGAACTTCGGGATATTTCAAAAGTAGTTTGAAAGAAATAGACATATTTTCCCCTCTAGAAATTTCCATTCTTCTGAGGTTTGAAAACAGCATGTTACTACATTCCACTAAGTTCTGTGTTTCACGGACACCTGTTTGAAAGTTGCGGAAAGCAAAGCAAAAGCTGTTATGATAGAAAACCAGTTTTAAGACTTCTCACCAAGGTCTGTGATCCACCTGTGTAATTTAAGTGTATGATGACATCCACTTTCCTCTCTGGTCTCATAAGGGGTGGGTAACTGGTTTCGAAGAAGAAAGCTGCATCCACCAACTCCAGGTGCTCCGAGTTGCCTCTCAGATCATTAGGGGAGGTGTCTAGCAAAGTGTCTAAAGAATGGAAGATTCAGAGCTATTAGCAAACTGCAGAAAGACATCTGTCAAATTAGAAAGCAAAAGGAAGGTGAGCTTCCCTCCCATCCAGCATCTTCCCTTGCTTTAGGGTAGTGTGCAGCAATCCTAAAGCTCCTTCAGCCTCTCCACTCACATTTTGTTGGTGTTTCTAAACCCACGAACTGCACCAAAACCTACACAGATGTTGCCTGCATGCAGAGCCCCACCCTAGCAATTTTTATTCCTGTGAGGACTTTGAGTATGCAATGACAAAATAATTGAACATTTGTGTTACTGAAAGGTGTGAGGAGCTCCTTCATTCTTCCTCCTCTCAGTGAGTACTAACAGGTAACCACAAAACCCATTCAGTTCTCTTCAAGACATGCAAACATCCCTAATTCCCAACCCCTGCTCCACAATGAAACATGTAGGCAGGAGAGCTGTCCACACCTTTCCATTTTGTGAAATGTTCATGTTGGATGTACTCGTTGTGCATCTGGAAGCCCCTTAGGAAGTTGTGGTACTTGGAGACGGCAGGGCGATCCGTCAGGATATCCCGGAGCGTCGTGGAGAGGCCGCTTGTCGGAGTGAAAACACACGTAGCCATCTCATACGGCTTCTCAGGCAGGTCTGGTTGTTCCTCTAGAGATACACAGCAGAAATGGCATGAAACTCAATTATAACCGTAATTAGGAGGAGGCAAGACACAAAGAGGTGAAAGGGTCAGTGAGTTTCCTGTTATCAGATGTTCACAGCTCAGCATTGCATTATTTTGCCCATTATTTGCTATGAGTTCCAGTAATTTTCTTGACAAAAGTATAAACTTACTTGTGTTCCTAAACTCTGGTTGGTTACATGTGACTAAAAAAAACATTTTATCTCATGAAACAGTATTTGGTACACACTGAAACAATTCACTTTTCCAAGCAAACAACAAACAGGGGAAATCATTTTATTAGTACATTTTAAGGGATTACTGCTTTTAGATTCCATGTAGGTTAAATATTAGATTTAAAGCTTATTTTGAAAAGCATAGAAAACTTTTAGCATTTTACTTTTAAACTAAAATGTTTTTACTTTTAAAAAGCCAGTTTGTTCTATTTGGTTCAGATGTGGACACCTGAATTCAACAAAACTTGCAAATTATTTATATAAACTCAAACATAAGACTTTGGGGGGTTTTTCGTGAAAATATAGTCTACAGAAATGTGGCCCAAGTGTTCCCTGACTTTGCTTAAATTTTATAATGAGGATGCTCATGAGTGTTTTCAAGGAATGGACTTTCAGTACAGAGCTGCTTCTCTCACCTGGTTTAAGAGCTCCACTGCATTGACTTTGTTTGACCTCTACTAAGCCTTCCGTGTAGTCAGATTTTGAGGAAGGGATGTGCTGAGCAGGGCAAGTAGATATTGAAACAGAAACAATCAAGCTTCTTTCTGGCTAACAAGTAGATGACACAAGGCTTTGACAGAAGCTTTTGTTTCCAAGCCTTTTAAATGAAACACTTTAGGGACCACCTTATATGTCCATCCCTATCTCCTTTACCTCAAGGCTTGTCTGATTGTGCCTTTCCTTCTTATCACAATCTCACTATTTAAGCAGAGCACTGGCTACTCAGTAAATTCAAATAACTTCATTTTTCTGGTATGTCCCATAGCCAGAGACTGAGAGCAATGGGATGGCAGAAAAGCTCAAAAATGGTAAATGTGAGTGCAGTTACCCTATCAGAGGGGTCTGGAGGAAGGTATTTTGATTTACCTATTTCAGTCACTTTGTCTTGGGTCCATCTGTGCCAGAAGTCCTCTGAATTGTCAGCTGCATGCCAGGCATCCAAGAGATTTTTGGAGAAGATACTGCTCCACATTCCTAAAAAGTGGCAGAGGTGTAATAATCAATGCAGATGTAAACACAGGTGCTTTTAAAACTGCCTTCTGCACCTTCCCCAGCTCTTTTCTAACTTTTCCATATTTCTATTCAATTTTTGCATAAGTTCAGACATCTATTTCAGTGGTGGTCTCCAAAGGTAAACTTATTTCAGAAAAAAATTCAAAGTCTTTTCCCTCTCACCATGTTTTATCTGGTTAGCTGGAACATTCTTTTTTATTTTATTTTCAGTTGTCATGTTCCAATTTTCATTCCCTTCTTCTTTTGATAAAGAAGTATTTTCAGCCAGCTCCTTCTGTGATTCTCCTCTTTCTCAATTTCTTATCAACTTTTTATTTGGCTTCTGCAGTGTGCCACCGATTTCCAATTTGAAAATTTTTGAAGGCTACAGGAAATGATGATGCCTCAAAAGCACTCCCAAAGGTACATGACAGCTTCTTTGTCATTTTAGTTTATTTTTATTTTAGACGAAATGATATAACCACCTTTGCTGGCAAGGGCAGCTGAATAAGTCTCAGGAAACAGAATCAGAATATCCTGAGTTGGAAGGAATGTAGAGGGATCATCAAGCCCAACTCCTGGCCCTGCACAGGACACCCCAAGAATCACACCCCGTGCCTGACAGCATTATCCAAACTCTTTTTGAACTCAGGCAGGCTTTGTGTTGTGACAACTTCCCTGGGGAGGCTGTCAGCTGACTGACCCAGTACCACTGCTGCTTCATGCTTCACAGGTTTCTGGGGACAAATTCCTGAATCATGGATGTTTCTCTTGAAATCTTGTCACTCCCTCAGGTTGGTGAGTTACCTTGCATGAAGCAGATTCGGGACTCAGGGAGCTTCTTCATCAGGCGACCCATGAAGAACTCGCTGCCAAAATCCTCAGCACGAATGAAGGCACCATACTTCAGGAAGCCCACCTCATATGGTGTGAACTCCACCCACTCTGCCAACACAAGCACCCACAGGGTTAGCTCCACCACAGAAAATAGTCCAGTTGCCAGACTTGGAATAAGCCTTTCAGGCATTGGCTCTCACAGGAAATCTGGTTCAGCACATATCCTGAGCAAACCCTGCCAACAGCCACTGCTGAACCAGCTGTCACACTGTCCACAGATTTTTGAAAGATCAATGTCAGGGCTAGTGGAAAATTTACCTTCTTCTTTTGTTTTATCTAGTGAGTACAAAGTTTTCTCCTGGAAGGTGGACTAGAACACACATTGACTTCTATTACTTTTATTATCTTTAGCCAGCTATGAAAAATAGAATAATAGAATAATAGAATGGCTTGGATTGGAAGGGACTCTAAAGATTACATAATTCCAACTCCCCTGTTATGGACAAGAACGTACATTAAGAAAACTTAAAGCTCTTGTGAATCACTTTCTTTAAGAACTCATATAATTTCTGAGACTGTATCACAGAATTATGTTGTGTCATTAGTCTGAAGTTAACATCTGAAAATACACAATCATATGCCAAGAGATCTTACAAAATACTGAACTGTAGACATCTATCATGTGGCTGCCCATATACTCTTTAAATTTCTGAACACTATTTCTCTGGGCTTAGAATGAGAATTCAAAATAATTCGTCATTTTTTGCATGATCCCCACAGTGTATCTCTCTGGGTGAATGTATAGCACTTTTTCAGAACTGAAACATTACCTCTGAAATCTTTGGTGGCAACTTTGTCCTTGACATTAAGGGCAAGGTAGATGGGCAGTGGGTTCTGACCTTGGTTCACTGCCTGACGTTGATCAGAAAGTCTGTGGTGGCTCTTCTGTATTTGGAAAAAACCCAAAGAGTTAGCTGATAATCAGTTCCTTAAAGACATCAGTTTATATAGTATAAGATGTCATTTTCCTGAATTTGCTCCTAAATTTACTTCCATGCACTTGATGACAGAGGACAAGAAAGCAGGAACAATTTCTCTTAAGATAACCAGCCATGTTCTGCTTTCAGTATACAATGACAGCAACGATTTACTTCACATTCTGTCCTAGATTTCTATGGTTAAATGTAAGTTAAAATATAGGGCAGATCTGGGTAATTCAGCTGTTATCATGTACTTCATCTGTTAATCATAAGAGTTCTTCAATGCGGCGTGTTAATGACCCTTCTAATCAAGATTTCTTTTTTTAAACACCATATTGAAGGTTAACATCCACAGAGGAAAAATCATTGAGCTCTTCCATACTAACAACTTATACATTAAATAGAGATTTTGAGTATACTTCAGCCAAATTCTTGCAAATTTTGCTATGTAGCACTGAGGCTGGAAACACAATGTGAAATATTTTATGAAATGAGAGTATTTAATTTTATCTGTTTTGTCTAGACAAAATGTAAACCATGTTTACAGAATTTTGAAATAAAATAGCTTTTTCTCTAGCCATCATCAGTCTGGAAAAAGTGTGGAAAGTTTTTGCTCGTGTCATTATAATAAAATTAGAAAGTGAAGATCCTGAGAGATCAAATTCAAAGTAGCTGAAAGGCACCCACTGTAGCTAAGATGACTCAGCAGCTCAGGATCTGTAGAATTTCCTATCACTAAGTCACAAATTGCTGGACATAAGGGGTACATCTGCAGAATATTCAAGTTATGAGTGCAGCTTATGAAAATATTGCAGCAGTGGAGAGATAAAAGCATAGAGCTATAAAAAACATTTAAGAACCTTAAAAATTTCTTGCACAACTATAGTGTTAATCAGCATTTTGCTTACTTTAGAGCTAATCTGAGCATTTCTGCTACATTCAATTACACTTCAGGTTCCAGTGTAGACACAGGCTGTGTCTCAAAGTTATTAATGTAAATAAATGGTGCTCTGCCTACACACCAAGTACAGTGTTATTGACAAGGTGTCTCTTCCTAGGGCTCTAGTTTCTTGCAATGGTCATAAATATTAAGTGAACAACATTATAAGAAAGATGTACAGACGTTACCCCATCATTTAACATGGCTTCAATCATGAGCCCCCACAGATCAATAAAAGATGTTTTATGTCCTGCTTGGGTCCTTTGGCTCAGCTCTCTGTAATAATTCCTCAGACTTTTCAAGCAAAAAGCCCCCATCTTGCACTTGGCTGCTTGCTTCCGTGCTTCAATAATAACTTCCCCAAGATCCTTACGTGACCAATCAGCATCTTCATACAGCTTTGTCATTGTCCTGCAGAGAGAAAACATGATGGAATGCAGGGAGAAACTAACAAGATGCTTGTGAAACTCAGGGAATGCACTTTGCAGAGTTTTGAGCATTTATCATTGTATCTTTTAGTTAATCTTCTCTTTGAGCGGAAATGCAAGTCTAAAAGCAACCAGTCAAAAATTGGTCATGTATATGCTGTTTCAGTCCAACAGTAAATAACCATAAAGGATCATTTTGCATAGAATTAAGGATTTTTTCCACTTTCAATAAAGTCTCCTCTTTTGGTTAGGGGTAGGTTATGATGCACAACAGTCCTTTCATAGGTGACCTTGGCATTCATAGCCCAAAGATGGAAGCAGTAACTCAGTTGATCACCTTTACACTTCTTGAAATCAAGACATGTTTTTCCTAACACAGGATCCAAACAACAGTATCAAAATGGTTCCTCACCATGTTGTGCCGGACGAACCGCTAATGTATGAAACACAATCCAGAACACGCAACTTTTGGAGACCCAAAATGCTGCCATACATGGCAGTGAGTGCTCTTATGCCACATCCTGCTGTGGTCACAGCCACTATAGGCACCTGTTCAAAAACAAGAGCAGAAAACATAGGTGAAAGACTGGCATTAAGGCCCAAATAATGTCAAAAGATTATAGAAATGCAAAGGCAGCATCCAGACACTAGTAAAATAAAACACATAAATTAAGACATAAAGTAACATTGCTCTGTGCTATACTTTCCTGTGGAATGTACTAGGTCTTGGCACTTCAGGAAGGATTTTTAAGAAACACAGGCTGAACCATTGGTTTGAAACTATTCACTTGTAAGCTAAGCGGAAACAGAGATTTTGCTTATCTAAACAGAGAGTTGAACTCTCCAGGTGAGATCACCCTGGTGGCAAAGTGCCCTGGAGGAGGAGCTGATGTTAAAGGTCCTCACTCCTTATCCCGATGGAAGTAAAAAAGTCATCCCCCATCTCCAGGCTTGAGGGAGAGAGAAAAATATCCCAACAGTGCCCTTAACTGGTTACCTCATGCTCCTGCAGATCTTCCTCCAGATGAAGAACATCCTTTAGTGCAGCAGCAACCACCTTCTTTCGGTTTTGCAGGAAATTCTGTTCATCTGTGCACAGGTCAAACCCCAGGCGGGCATCAAGGTTTCTTGGCCTGAAACACAGACCCTGAGTCCTGAGACCAGGGCACAGATATTTTTATATTATTAGCTACTGCGGACAACTCCAGCTGTGCTTGTGTGTGTTTACAGACCAGTTTGTGGACAGTATAATGTAATGAGAAAAAACAGCACCACAGACAGTCCTGCGCTAATTGCTGTAGCTGAAAATGAGAATGCGATTGGGAAGGCAGAGTAGATCATGACACACTGTCCTGTTACGGTATCTACAACAGACTTCTGGTTTTATTTGCTCATATAATTAATTTTTCAAGTTTCAGTAGTGCTGCCATGCATCCTGTAACTAAACAACCACTGTCAACAGTGCAGCTGTGAGATTAGAAAAACAGCTACCATGCCTTGAAGTTACTTTGTTTATATAATTCAGAAATGTGATTTCTTTGTGGAGCTGCTCTTTCCATCTGCGAGCATAACAGTGCACACAAATCAAGACCTATTGCTGAGATGCACTAGCAGCTTGGAAATTTGGAGAACAGGGGAACCATGATTTAATTTGCCATCAGTTAAAAAGGAGAACCTTGTAAATAAAAGCCTACAACCCAATGATGAACTCACACATCTGCTCCCAACTGAGCCTGCATCGACCCCTGCTGATTTCAAATGAGCTTTGTGTAGGCAGATGCCTCCCAGCTACAGGATCAGGTCTTGCTGGAGACTCACTTACCATTCATTTGCCTTTGTGTACAAGTCAATTGTCCTGTCCTGAAAATCGCAATACAAACAGTGTAAGCATGCTCAGGTTGTTACTCCTGCACCTTCCTCCCCCACTCCATCTAGGGTCTGAGTTTCACTATCTTTGAATTCAGCAACGCAGCTAGAGAATCTGGCCAGCAACGGTCTGGGCTGTGAGAGATGTTAACAACTTCCAGCACAGTCTGGGTTGAATAAAGTAAGCCATTCATCCAAGCTAGGTGGGCTTAGGCCCCTCAGCTTCTCATAGTTTAACATTCATTGTTTGGGAAGGTTGTTTAAAGTTAGGCAACTGAACCATACACATATGAATGATCTTTCTTTCATCTTCTGCTTCAGGCATTCCTTTTGCAAATATAAGTCTTAATTGTCATATCCATTACTATTAACTTGCATACTGTGTTGATGAACATACATATTAGACGTGTCCTGAGGAAGTTATTTTAAACTCAGAACAGGGTTGCACAGGGCATGCCTGGAACCACGTGCAGAACAAAAGAAAAAAGTAACTATTGCATTGTTGCCAAGTGACTGTCATTCACATCTTACACCATAGCACACTTCGTGTCTGACAGGAACTGAATCATTGAGCTCTAAGATTAGTCATCCACCAAACTGAATGTGGGTAGAGCTGTTTTCTGTTAAGCAAAACTTGTTCTCACCTCTCCTATTGCTATTTTCTCTTGTATAGGAAGCGAGTTCAGAGGTAGAGTCACAGATTCGTTCATATCCCTTTCATTTTGACTTGACATAGACTGGAAAAAAGGGTAAAACAAAAAATAAACAAGTTACCTATTCTTAACAAAAAAAAAAAAAAAAAAAAGAGAGAGAGAGAGAGAGAAATGAAGTAAAAGCAGTCTCTCCTGTCTCACATACACGCACTTGCCAATTCCCAGCACACACAGATCTGCACACACACTCAGGTCTTGGAGGTCCCCAATGAAATGCACACCGCAGAGCTACATGCTAGTGGTGCTGACATACCCTGCTGAGCCGCCTGCGCCGCGGCAGAGCCACAGTGAGCACTGACTGGTTGTACTTGATGTAGTGGAACCTGGCTGGGGACGTCGGGCACAGGCAGGAGCTCAGCGTGTGCGTCTGGGTTCCTTCGTACGACCCGTCCACAGTTAATGCAAACTTCCTCTCTGAAGAAAAGGCGTTTCAAACTTAAGTTCTTCAAAAAAAGGTGGATCATTTGTTTGCACAGTAACGTAATATACGTTTTTCTAAAGTAACAATGCCATTTTGATACCAAATTTATAGGCTGACTTATCTGACAGTTTCAGTTTTAGAGATGGTGCACAGAACATGCCATATAGTGATTGTTGCTATAGTACCACTGAACTTATATATATGATATATACTGCTCTGTTCAATTAGGTAATGACTAATATATATATGATATATACTGCTCTGTTCAATTAGGTAATGACTCACAGCCAATAATAGTTTGGGGAACACTCTCTTCCAAAAGTCTGAAATGTGCAAAATACCTTATTATTACACCAGAATAATGTTTTAGTATTACACAGTCTTATTGCTGAGATACTTTGAAAATTTCAGTCTTTTGGAAGAAACCTATTTTTTTTGTATCAGTTACATTACATTACACTACAGTAACTGCACAGTATCAGTTTTTTTTGAATCAGTTAAATCTCAGTCCCTCTATCATGTTTCTCTTTCCTTCAGCCTGTAATATTTCTTTTGAAATATTTCTAGCACTTAAAAATATGTCTGGTGATTTTTTTTCTTTCATATAAGAAGTATCAGATATGTCTGTTCAAGTAATTTAAAATGGTCTTTATATAGAAAGATATCGACCCACAATGTTCAAGGTGAAATATATTCTGTAAAGCTACACACTCCAAAGTAGTCAACCTTCAAAAGAATTACCTCACTTAAGCATTTTCAGTCACATCTAGCAAACCTTTCCTCTGTGACAGCTGAGCTCAGCTGGATCATCCAGGTGCTTAAGCAATGTGCTGGATTTGGGTCATCATCTGATATCAGAACAAGATACTTCAAAAATTGCGTAGGAGGCACACAGTTCAACAGGTATGGGCTTGACATGGCAGTGATACACTGCTTAAAGTGTGCAGCAAATGTCTTTGTTAATATACTGTGTGTCTTGTGTTTCACCTACTGGCATGTTTTTTATTGTTACACCTAAAGAAATTTTATTAAGTGAAATGGCAAAAGAGGCCCAATTCTCATTCTGCCCATTTTCTTTGTCCCAGAATCCAGAAACAAGAGGCATTAGCTTTAGTTTAGGACTCAAAAAAACTAAATTCCTTGCACAAATGCTTTGGAAAATTGTAAGTATCCAGCAAGATGTTACTGCAGAGGAAAATATTTTGTGGGGAAATTAGAACACATGCTCATCTCACCACATTCAGTAATCATCTGTATATTTTTGACCAACTACATCCCCCTCCACAGGCCACTGGCATCAGTGAGATTTTGTCTTCCATCCTAAATAATTTTAAACTAGGATGTTCAAGTGTAAAACACGGAGTGCTTCTGGCTTTAAGTGGCAATCTGATTTGCTCCACAAGTCAGCAAAAGGCTCACCCATAGTGTCCTTCCTCAGCCTCCCATCGTTCACCTGCACGTCCAAGCAGGAAACCTCACGGGACTGTAAGAGACAAGCAGGGCAAGAGACAAAGGGGTTCACTGTCAGCAAAGCTCTGCCTCATCCAGCCCTCTGGGTCTTGGGGCATGCACCTCAGGGGAGAGGTGGTGCCACCTGTAACTCCCCTACCAGGTCTAGGGAGATAGGATTGGACTTCTACATGGGAAATTACAGAAGGCATAGAGATGAGGAAAGAGAAGGGATCTACTCGCTTTGCCTGCAGGAGCGGCACTGCAAGGGCCTGGGGGAGGATCAGCCACAGGAGAAGGCTCTCCAAACAGGGTGCCCAGACCTCCCAGGACAGAGGGAGGGCTGTCATACCCCTGAGCCCAGCTCAGTTCAGGCAGAGGCCAGCGCTGGCAGCAGCTCACAGTCTTCACTGCTTTAACCTCTCCCACTGTGAGCCCCTAGCTGGGACCACATGGGAAACCCAATGCCAACACCAGCTTTAGGCTGTGTCTTGGTCAATCCCACCATGCCACCATGGGGAGCAACTACCTGGCACCTTTAACACTGGCTTCGCAATGATCATTCCTATATGGCAGGGAAAAGGATTATGAAATAAAAATTACCACTAGAACTCCATTAGTAATAATGTTTTCAGGAGGATCTGGGCTGAAAGACAAAATGGAAAATGATCAATTCAAAACCAGCACATTCTTATTATTCTCTCTTTTTTTGACTCTTCTTTAAGCATTTTTTAATTATTTTTATATTTAAAAGTTCGTCTTCGGACATGCAGCACAGACAAACAGTATCAGAAATTCCACCTGCATATTCAATCCAGTTTGCCTCTCATAGGTTAGAGTCTAAACTTTAAAACATTTGTGGACATCTGTCAAACAGAGGAGCTCCTCACTGTATCAGACAGGATCATTTTCTGAGGAAAATTTCCACATGAATAGCATAATTACATTATTGTCCTATATTTTTCAGTTCAAACTTGTGGGGTCAGAGCTAAAAAGCTGGTGAATTCACCCAATATGCCATAAAAAAGTAAAAAAATATTACCATTTACCTTAAAATTCAGCGGCAGCACTAGGACTGATCTACATGCTTATTCTGTCCATTAACTCTACAGTCAGCACAGAAACACAGTAAAAAACCAAAATTTAATCTATTCCCACAGCTAAAACAAATTCCAAGTCTCATTTTCCCACATTCTTATGACAAAGCAAACATCTGGGATCCCATAGTAAGGAACAAGAAGGGAAACTTAAAACTTCCTCCTGTGTAGAATGTGCCTTTCATCTTGGTGAGCAGCTGCCATCAGGGATATCTCTGTGCTCCAATCAGCACCTGTACTTGCTTCTCTGTGTGTCTGGATGCCCAGTGTAGATGCATGCATACTGTGCACCATCATGCATCCCTTTTACATTAAACACTCTGCCCAAAGTTACCTTCTGTTTTATTCAGATGTTGACAGTGTTAGGGGGCTGTGAAAGTGTGACTGATTTGTATCAGTAACCTTTGTCTCCATCTTACATCTCCACCTATTTCATCTTACACACCTGCTCTCCATGGTGAATTCAACCTCCAGCTCCTCTTTTCCCTGCAAAAGAAAATGAAGGCAGTCAATGCAGGTTGGTCTCTTGTGAAGATAGATACCCTACAGTAATCTGTGCTCTTCAGGGGTCTGTATAAACCATTGTTCACCTTTTGTTTCTGCACATGCCACAGACTTAATTTCCTTCATGTTCTATCTGTTATACTTCTAGTGTCACATACTTCCAGCATCTTATCCATTAATTTAGCAGACTCCTAGTTTAGACCTTACAGGACAAGTACAGGGCCTCATACAGTACATACCAGAGGGCCTCTCAGTGGCTGCTCCCCCTTTCTGCAGTCATAGGTTCTCTGCTCACACGCTGTTCCACAAGCCACCTGCATTTCCTCTTTTCCTTCCCCTACCAGAAACTCTGACTCTCCTCACTGATCCTCAGCATAAGTGAGGGTGGATTTCTCCAGAGCACACACATCATCCTGACCCTCTCCCAGCCCTCACCCACTGGTACAGGGAGATCTGGTAGCACACTGACATGGTGACACATTTAAGTGTGTGAAGCTGAGGGTGTTCTGGAGGGTGCACTTTGGTTTGGTGGAGTCTGCACACAAAGAATTTTTGTGTGCTCATCTTTGTCTTTTGTAATTGCCTGTCCCTGAGATTTTCTTTCTCATTGAAGGTTTTGCTGCAATTCCCATTATCTTCCTGCCCTCCTAGTGTCAGTGCTGAGGAGAACACTGGCATGAAGAGCCAGATTTTCCAAAACGGATACCAAATCAACTCAGCAATCACTCAAGAACTTCTAGACCTAAATACTGCCTTTACAACTTAGTCTAAAGTTATCCCAAGCATATGAAGTCAAGACCTGCTAAAAAACTCAATATTTTTAATAGCTCAGCTCTGTGAGTTCTGTGTTTATTTTACAAATAAGCTGAAAGCCACATTGGAGTTGCAGTTTATGACTGCACATCATTACTTTTGCATTAGCAAAGCATAGCACACAGCTCAGAACAACTGGCTACAATTGCCAAACTACCAGGGTAAACTCTTGATGTTTTGACATCAAGGGCAGTAACCAGACAATCAAATCCAGTAATGTTGACCAGCTCTTTAGGTAGAAGCAGCATCTGAAATTTGCTATGATTACATAAACAACTGTACGTATCAACACCTGAAACTGATGGACACGCTCAGGTATGGACAGTGAGAAATGCTTGTGCATGGGACAAGATGAGAAATGCTTGTGTATGACAGGTAAGTTGAGATGAGCATATTCTCACCCGACCACACCATCTTCGCTTTGCCCTTGAATTTTATCCATACCTGTGGATTCAGCTGGAAACTTAGCTGAATGTTTTCTCCAAGCTGGATTTTGGAGACATCAAAGAAAACAGTGAGGAGATGATCATCTTGAGTTATGTTGTCCTCATCACAAACTTTTAGCTCCAGAATGTTCTGGGGAAAAACAAATATGTAATATTTTTAACAAATGTAACAGGCTACAGATATTTCACTTTAGCTGAATGACCTTGGGGAAGAAGTTCAAGAATGAAAAAATAGAAATATTGAAGTTGCTCTCTATGTACTCTATATACTATGCAGGCAGATAGTCTTATCTAACCATCCAAATATAATTAAGTACTGTAGGAGAGTGTGAATACTTCACGAGGGCAGTCAGAAAGACTCACAGAATAGAAGGACTATATGGTATGCTTGGTATCTGGTAAGAATAGCTGTTGGAGGTGTCTGCATCCTTACCTTAACCTGGCTCTGGATTGTGAAGTGGAAGGTTTCGTTCCATGTCGGGTTCTTGCTGTTCTGGACTGTCTTGGTGCGGAAATGCTGCACTGAAGCTGTCGGCAGGCTCAGGCTCACATAGCAATCAGACTGACTCACTGTTGAAGACAGGGAAAGCAGGAAAGCAATGGACCAGTGAAACAATCTAGTCCCCTGTAAGGTGGACTGTGCCCTGTGGGCATTTTTAAGCTCTCTTTCTTTTCTCTAGGACCTCTGGCTGCCAATGTGTAGGAGACAAGAGCTCGTTGCATTGAACGTTCCCATGAAGTCAAACTGCTGTCACAGAAGGCACATATTCTACAAAGGCACCTGATTTCAGGCTACTTTCTTCCCTTACGGAAAGTTAAAGAAGGAAACACTCAACAACAGAGTTTTTCAAGGAAAAAAATAAAGAGAAAAAATTTCAAGAAAATAAGATTAATCACCTGTGGAGATGAAATTAATTTATTTTAATCTTCTGTGGAGAAGATTATAAGAAAAGCATTGAAATATTGAACAGTTTGATGGATAACATTTGCTTTGAGAAGCAGCTGTACTGGTGCAGAGTTTTCGCCAATAAAGCTGTATTAATAAAAGGTGTTGCTTAATGTCACTATTTTCACCTGCATCTCTGTGCCTCAGCCAGAGCAGCCAAGGTATTTGCAACACTTCAGGTGCAGGTGGAAGCTTGTCTGTGCTTCCCAGCACTGAGCAAGCTGACGTTGCTTCTTTGCACAAAATTGCGTGGCTCTGCTGTTTCCATTTGAGGTGTGCTCAGGTCATAAAGTTCACCTATTAATTCCAATGTTTCCAGATCTAGAGAGGGCAACTTTAGTGTTTTTATTTTCCTTTCTCAGCTGAAGTGGCCAGTTTTAAAGTGTGCTCTCCCACCTGAACTCCATTGTCGGTGCTTTTAATAGGAAACACTGGTTAGCAGCAGCCTGCACTCTTTGCATCACCAACAAACACTTTCATTCTCAGGTCAGAATAATCTACCTGCAAATATAGTTGTCATCATTATTAGGAAATAAAAGGCAAGTATGAATCATGAGATTAACAATCTTGTGGACCCACACTCAAAAGTCAGGGACAATCACCAGACAGAACATGATCTCTTAGTTGGGGATGACAACCTACACAAGTGCCAAAGACAGCATGGGGAATATTGCCATAAATGCCAATCCCATTAGTAGAATTGTATTTCCTCTATTTATAATGCCATGTACTCAAGCATTCCTGCCATCGCATAGCAGACACACCTTCATCTGAACAGCATCTGAATAAGCCTAAGTCTTGTCACACTTAGTTTTACTGGCAGGCTTGACTTTGGGAATCACAAAATAATTTACTTGGCCTGTTATTGACTCCTCATGTATAACTCAAGAATTAACAAAGCCAGCCTTTTTTTTTTGCCCCCTTGACTTCTCTGAGGCTTAAGTCATCTTTTCTGAGTAACTCTGAATGAAAGAAGAGTAACTTGGACTGGTGAAGTAGTTATCATATATATTAAGATATATGATTTCTAAAAAAACCATCAAAACACATAGAAATCAGCTGAGCTTCTAACAATTCTAATAGCTCCCAAACTTCTGTATGCATACAGGAATGTCCATGTAAAAATCTTTTTTGGCTCTTGGGAAGCCCAGACTGCTGTTGGCTCTTGTCCCCACTAGGAGAACCATAAGGCTCCAAATGGGTAAGTCTATGGGTGAACCAAAGTTTATTTCATTGGCATTTCTCAATTAGTAACACATGCTCTGACTTCATCTTTTGTAAAGAACAAAATATTATTTTCAAAGTCCATCAATTATTTTTTCTCTGTAAGTGATCACTGTCTGCACTGTACCATACACCTTTACAAAATAACTATCTGTCAGACAGCAGAGCCCTGACTTCTCATTTAGATCTCTGACCTTCTGTGGGAGACTCCTGACACAGCCACTAAACAAGCATGCTTCCCTCTTCCCATCTGCAAAACGTGTTTGATGATGTCTTTTGCATTTCAGAGGTGTCCTCTGAAACCTAATTAACTCTTGTTTATAAAGGATTTTCCAGGTGTTAAGAGGGAGGCATTTACAACACCCAGGAATATTTTTTACACATCTCTGATACCTCAGGCTGGTATTCTGCCTGACCACCTGCAGGTATAAGCAGGTGTGAAAATGGCACTCAGTGTATGCTGTGCGCAGCCTGGTCAGTCCCACTGCAATATCCCATTGCCTTTCCATGTGCACATAACAAGGCTCCCATTGCCAGCCACGTGCAAGCAAACCTCCATCACCCTGGCACGTAAGCCTAACCACCACCTAAGCACAGCAACTGCCCTCTCACAGGATACACACAGCAGAGCATCACACCAGTGACCTGTTGGGTCCCTCCCCTCACCCAAGACACGTGAGCAGCTGTCAAACACGCTTGGGGTGGCAGCCGTGGTATTACTGTGGGGCAATATCCGGCCAAAAGCAGGTGTGGCAGCAGGTATTTATGAAAGCACGGTCTCTTCGTCCAGTTATTACACTAAGTGTCTAATTATCTTCCAGGATAATAACAGGCAGAACTGGATCTTAATTGTTCTTCACCATTAGGAAGCATTACAACAACATGACCCATGCTAAAAAACACCATAGCCACAGCCCCGTGCTGCATCCCAAACAGCAGGGCACCCACTCGTCTGGCTCAAGCTGAAATCTCACCTGCCTCATAGAGATGTCAAATTTTAGCAGGGCTAAACCAAGCATTTTAATTTTAATTCCATCTCCTCTTTTGATGTAAATAGCTGCAACCTTCAGCCCACCTGTAACCCGGGCAGAAGCCTCAAACATCCTTCCCCTCATGAACTGCTTTTACTTCTTCACTGTTTCTGCGAGGTAGATTTTTCATGACATTTATGGTATGTTTTTCCTTATTGTGCTCAAAAGACCTGAACCAAGAATGTGGTTTAAAACACTATTTGCCCAGGTCTTCTCCTTGACCTGATCTCCCTGCGCATGGATCCAGCCAAGTAACAAAATAAAAGCTATCAATACCATTCAAAAGAATTTTTCTTCTTTTTCCCCCACTGCATGAGTAGGTATCTGGCTGAGGGTGAGTGGACAGGTCAACATTTCTGTCTTCTAGAGGGCAAAATATTAGATAAATTATACAATCAAAACTTTATATTCTCTTTAAAGAAGAATGTGGTCTACTTCTGTAGCCTTCCAGAAAGCCATTTACAGTCAGACTATCAGAATTCATTCTGTCCTAGGAGATCATTCTGTCCTAGTTCATTTCATTCTATCGTAGTTCCTGTCCCAAGGGAGCATTCCATATTAATCTTCTAATAGGTAAACTTCAAGAAAAAGCTTTCACACTTTCTCCCACCCTGCCCTTCACACTGGGTGGAGCACCCTACAAGTATCTCTAAAATAGTATCAACAGTCTCATTTAAATTCCTCCTTAAAACACCCCTTTGCTGACGTTGCTAAACAACCATCCCGTTTCTTTCCCCTATTTTCCCTTCTTGGCCTTTATCAGTCCACATCCTCTGACTATATAACCGTATTTCATCCAGCACCTAGAACAATAGGCTGCTGGTGTGTAATTGCAACTGCTTAAATGGTGAAGCAAGTAATAAATAACAATAAAACAATAGTAACAGTGTAAGAGCAGAACACCAGAGGAAGTCTGCATGTTCCTGCAGTAAGTATCGTAGTGGAACACAGTTCCTCAAACAATAATGTATTTCACTGACTATATTTCTTTCCAGGATCTCAAGGAACATTTACATTAATTGATCTCATATGTAGCAGAACTGTTACTGCAATCCTGCAAAAAACAGTTTTGTTTAAAATGTAAAACATACTTAATAATTTTATAAAATATAGTATCTAAATTTATATCTTATAAATTTATATCTTATTTAAAAAATCCAAAACTTCAAGTTTTCAAAATTAAAAAGCATAGGTTTTTTAAAATCCATAAAAGCTTAAAATACTACATTTTCTTATTAAGAAAATGCTGAAGAATATTTTTAACTCTATACTTGTCAAGGTCCATTTAGCCTAGGGCCCACATTCAGGGTCCACTGAGGGGTCTTGGATATTTTCAGGAAGCAGAGAATGATGGCTTAAAATTGCTCGGCTTGGTATCCCCATGCAAGAGTCTACTTTCACATTATTTAACCCTTAACACTCTGTTTCCTTTCTTTTCCATTTGTTAATTCTGCTTAAAGACAATTTCTCTGAGTATCGTATTTTTCAGTCCCTTTGTCCTCTTTTTTTGGAAAGGAACTTTGGTCTTCTTAAGGAATGTCATCAGTGCCAGAGGACAATATACCCCACATTTAGTGCTGGGTGTGTAAGGAGAGTATAAGACAGAAGACATCATTTAATGCTCTCTAAGCCCTCACAATTTAAGATATAGAGACTTCCTGAGACTACTTTAACTGTTGTTTTTTTTTTTCTTCTATGAGCCTGTCCAGACTCTGCCTGAAACCTGCATAAACTTTTGTCATTCATCATCTCCTGCTATGGGGAATTCCCAAGCTGAACCACATGCTGTGAAAAGCCATGTCCTTCTGTTTTTTCTAGAGCTATGGTGGTTGCCCAAGGTGAGCAGTTGATCTTGAAATTTGAAAATTCTCAGCAGACAAAGCTGTGTTTTTAAGGGTGGGTTGGCTTGATGTACATCCAAGTCTTACTCCATTAGGGACTCAGGATGCTTACAGGGGACACACCCAAATCTGGGAACTGGCAAGCAATCACAGGTCCAGGAATATCAAGAGGCCAAATGGTTGTGATGAGGACGTGGGTGTGCTCAGTGAGAAAGGGGAGTGTGGAGAACACAAACAAGGCACTAAATTCACATGTGTTACCAATTATATCAGATATGCATTAACATACAAGTGGAAATTAGCGTTATAAATTACACGCTGAGGGATTAGTGGGAAGGGTGCATTAAAAAGATCTGGGGTTTAAAAAGCAGAATGAAACACTTTAAATTGTCTTAGTTAAAAAATATTCTTTTATACACTGAATTCCCATTAAATGTTGTTTACTATCTATTCCATAAGAGATGTTAGTGAGGTTTTGAGATTCTCTTTCCCATCTCCATTCCCTAGAAAATGGAGCAGGTAGACCAATAATTAAGTTAACCTGAAGCACCAAGTTGGGAGACATTTTATGCACTAGATAAATATTAAACAAAGTGTTCTGAAAACTCCACAGAAACCTAGTGCAAGGTTAGGCACAATTGTCAAGAGATAGAAGAAGCTAACTTCATATTTCAAAAATCAGTAAGGTGAATGAAAAATAGGTGGCACTTGCTAACTTGTTCTATCTATAGAAGTTTGCAGGAAAAAGAAAGTAATAAAAATAGGGCTGAGAAAAGAAAAAATGAGAAAAAAATCAGTGTTAGGAAAATGGCACTATACAGAAGTCTACTTTGCTGGCAATGGAAGACATGTGCTTCTGAGTTCGTAAGGCCGTGTCAAGCTAATCTCTAGGGAACTAAAAGGAATTACTGAATTAACTCTACAATACTCCCCCTTTTTTTTTACACAAACCAGCAAAATTTTGTTCATATATTTCTATCTCAAGACTCCCATTTTGCTACTACTCAGCGCAAGTCCTACAAAGTTATGGACATTCAATTTGCACTAGCTTTTGCACTGTCAGCAAAGTTACGCAGAGATTAAATTAATTCATTTAAATTTTCAAAATATAAGTTTATTTTATAGGAAAAGAGCCTGTCACTGAAATTTGCGACTTCTACAAGTCTGGCTGCACTGAAAAATATGGCCTCAAACAGTTTAAAAGCACTCTTTCTGATAATACAGCTGATAAATTTCACGCTCAGTAAAATCAAATGTGACTGGAATTAAGCAGCTGTCAGTCAAAACTAGAGTCAACATTTAAACATAAGCAAGACAGTGGTTTCTGACTGGCATGATCTTCTTTTCCTACATGATGAATGTTCTCAACAAGCAAAGCATTCGCCTTTTGCAAGTATTTGTCCTGGGGTTTTTGTGCAAAAATTTTTCCCCTCCAAGATCCCCTCTGTGACTCAAACTGCTCCTTTACAAAGCTTTATGGGCTGGTGGGATATGGCTTGGACTGGGAATCAGAAAAGGCTGAGCATTTCACCACCTGTCCCGTGCCCTAGAAACTTTCTAGCATTGAAGAGGACAGCATCAAAATGTAATAAACTCCATTCAGAGCAAAAACAACTTGAAAATGAAAAGCATTGATCTAGATGAGAAAAAGGTAGAGAGGAAGTTTGATAAGCTCATTATCATGCAGATGTTTTAATAGAACATCATTATCTAGGGAGATTTCCAAGGGTTGTAATTTTCCACATTTCTTTTGGTTCAGTGTGCACGTTTGTACATTCAAATAGCTTTTAAATGTAGGAAGGGATTTCCCTCCAGACTATAACTAAGCTTCAAATCTGTTTTCCACGCTGTAGAAGTAATCCAGTGGGAAGGTTCATATGGATTCTTCTTTCCCATACAGTCATCAAAAACAAAGCATCTTACTGCTTTTCAGTAAAAATCAGATAAATTCTTCTTCACATACCTTTGGTCTCTAGACAAACTGTTACAGAACTCAAAGCAAATAGCATTGGCAAGACACAAAAATATCTTGTCCTGCATCTTTTTACGTGAACAACTTTAGCTTGGTCCTGTTCATATAGAACTGTCTCCTCAGACAGAAGGAGGTGGTTGTCATTCATGCAGTTTTTTTCTAATTTTTTCAGTTCCAATATTTATGGACCATTAATAAATAGTTACATAACTATAATTCCTGGGCAGTTTGTAAAAAATATTTAAGAATAGAAAAAGCTAACTGTGAGCCATGCCTATTGCTGAATCAAATTTGATAATCCATAAGAGATGTCAAATGTCCTTTCCTGAGCACACATCAAATATTCTTTGATAGGCCCAGGTTACACAGGGTGGACATTACATTACAGGGTGGTAAGAAGGACCGTAGAAAGAAAGTTCATATTGCAGTTTTTCCTGTGAATAAAAGAACATTTATTTGCACATTCAGATGTGAAACATTTTATGCATTCTGTGCAAACATGTTCTGCTCTACAACTGATGCCTAGACTTCAGTGTTATAATGACAAAGATGATAAGAAAATAATATCTTCTGTGTTACCTCATCTTCAGCATAGCAAGATCACACATCTTCTATCTGCCTCCTTTTATAAATAGTCTGTAGTGTTTGTGACACTTGTTACATTCAGAGTAGTTTTACAAGCATGATGATGCTCCAGGGGTATATTGCAAAGATACTCACACAAGTCTGCTTTCCTGGCATTTTTCATCTGTATGACTTTTACGGTGAGCAAGTTGCATGGAGATGGCTCTGTCTGTTGAACAGCACAAAAAATGCATGGGATGAGCATGCAAAAAGGAAGAACAACAGAAGCATAGTTAGAGATAGGACTGAATTAAGTGTTTCAGTTCCAACCAACAAAAACATTTCTAAACTGAGGTTCCTCCTTGTGCATCATCTTCTTCCCAGAAGGTTTGTAGCCATTTGTGGCCACAGACCAAACCTCTGATGTCCTTCATTTTCCATTCTGAGGAAACTTGTGGTAACCCTCAGCTGGAGGCATCTGACTCTTACAACTCAATCTCGGAGAAATGTGTGATAAAGAACCTTGTTGTGTTATTAATACAGCTGACACACATCTTGGTCTGTGAAAATTCACAGCATGTCATATATATCCATTATATTTCACAACAAACAGCAAACAATCTAGCAGGGCAGGAATTAGTAGTAATATCATGGTGTAATGATATTGCTCATCGGTTGATTTAAAGCTTCATAATTACATTCTTATATCTGATCTAGAGCAGTGCTGGCTTTTAAAAAATGAAGGCCTGGAAAGTGCCTTCCAGAGACCTATCTAAAACTTCTCAGAAGGAGTGAGTGAAAGCCACAGCTCTGTAATTATTTCTAGCTGAATAATTCAGCTCACCCAAACTTCCTTTAAGCAAAACTCTCAGGAATGTATCACAGGAAATATTTGCAGCCTTCCAGTACTTAAAGGGGGCTTATATACAAGAGGGAGAGTGACTTCTTACACAGCTAGTGATAGTATGAGAGGGAACAGTTTTAAATTAAAAAAGAAGATATTTCAATTAGATACTAGGAAAAGAAATTCTTTACTGTGAGTGTGGTGAGACACTGGAACACAGTGGTTGCCCAGAGGAGTTGTGGATGCCCCATCCCTGGAAGGGTTCAATGCCAGGTTGAATGGAGCCTTGGGCAACTTGGTCTAGTGGGTGGTATCCCTGCCCCTGGGGATGGGGTTGGAGCTAGATGATTTTTAAGATTCCTTCCAACCCAAGCTTTTTATGATTCTGTGATTTTGGGAAACCACGTAAACCTAAAAGTGGTTACAAAAAGACATTTAACAAGCCTGTGAGGAAACTGGTTTGATTTTGTTATCCTCTCATCTTAAGCAAGGATCAGGCAAACATGGTCCTTCATATGTAGGGGCTGACGTTGAGGTAATTTTTTCCCTAGAAAAGTGTCCTTCTTAAATGAATAGAAGGAGGGAAAACTGCACATTTAATGCTCTAAATGAGGACCAATAAAACCCCAAACAAAACAAAATCCCACCAAAAAGTCCCAACACCAACAAACAAATTAACCCAAATAAACCTCACAGGAAACCACACCAAAAACCAAGAGGAGCAAAAAGGAAAGACCAAAACTGAGTAGTGATGCAACAAACACATATAAGAGACAGTTCGTGCACACTACCTATAGAGCAGGGAGTATCACTGCAACAAATACACAGATCAGTACATAACAGCATGTTACCATTCATTCCCTTATGCCCCAAAACTGCCACCATTTTTAAGAGAGCTATATTTTAACACCTCACATAATATTAGTTTCCTGACTTTCTCTACACATTCATTGACATTAGTGATAACTCCTTATTTTTCTTCAATGTGTTGTTTGCCTAGCTCAGTTAAGCAGAAGAAAAAGGCATCTTTTTTTTAAATTGGCAATTTTCAAAACAGTAAATTTACATTATTAAAATCTTTGCATTCCTGAAGGCCAAAACAGTAAGTATTCAAAAAACACAATCAGAAAGAAACCCTGCTTTACTCTCAGCCTTGGTGCTCAGGAATAATCCTCAAAGCTGAAGATCTTACCTGGCTCTTGCTGTAGAACAGCCCCATTGTGGTCTTTTCCCCGTCTGAGCCAGGTGTGAAATGTGGTAGTGGATGTGTACCAGGAGTGTCAGCCAGGCAGCTCCGTGTGCTTTAAGCGGCCAGGAGCCGGCAGGCAGGTGTGTGTGTGTGTGAGGAGTGCCTGACTCAGAGCAGCCTCACCCCTCCAGCACCACCTGAGCAATCCCAGCTCCTCCTCCTCTTCCTCCTCCTCGCTGCCCAGGAGCTGAGTGTGGGCTGCACGCCTCCATCAAAGAGCCCAGGCTCTGCCACTGCAGGGTGGTCTTTGCAGTTGTAGTCAGAGGGAAATAGAGCCTGAACAGTGATATTCCATTCATGGTTATAGGCACTGAGCAAATGTTTTATGCTTTTAAGCATCCTCATCACTTTTTGAGGAGGCCACACTGCTCTTGCCCACAGGTGAGCTGTCAAACTGCAGTCCCTTGTGGGGAGGTGACTGGCAGCAGCCAGGGACCATCTGGCTGCCCAGGAGTGGGCAACAAGGACTTCTTTGGCCAAGGGCATCCAAACAAACCAATGTGCATACAAAAACCTTTTTGTGGCTTTTATTGCCTATAGGGAGTCGGTGGGTCTTTGCTTAAAGACACATCTGAAAGAAATTTTGTTATCCCCATCTCACCTTCCATTTTGTTCTACTCAGGCAGTAAATTTTCTTTCAGCCAAGTAGATATTCCAGTGACAAATATCGCAGGAAACAATTCCCAGGTCACCTGTTGAACCTGTAAGAGAGTTTTCCTTGTAAAGAAAAAGCTTTAAAAGCTCACTCACTTTCTCAAAAATTTTGTTACTTTGTGCATCTGAATTAAGATGCTTCAGTGAATGACCTCCAAGAAGATATATTTGGGAGGGTGAAATTGGTGTTGAAATTAATGTTAATTACTCCTTGTGTTCTCATGTATTCTATAAAGAATCTTCACATTTATAAGACCTCACTGCACAGGACACTACACATCATGTTATGTGGTCCCTGACTCAGTGAGGGAGTACACAAAATGAGTACACAAGAAGCAAAAAAAAAATGGAAGTTTGGGTTTTGATTTTGTCTTTTTAAAATGATCCTTGCTCTTTTAAAATTAACAGATAAATCAATTTCAAAATAATCTTATTTCACTTTGCAATGAATTGAGAACCAACTGATGAAGGTAACTTCAATCACATGATATAATTTTAATTTCCTAAAATATCTGGCACTTTAAAATATTCTAATGTAAGAACTAGATCCAACAAATGCCACCCAGACAAACTTTGAACACATTAAGGATGGGTGACGAATAGATCACAAGAAGCAGTAGTTAAAAAAGGTAACCCAAAAGGAAAATATTCCTAGAGAGATGGCAAAAGCTCAGTTATAAGCCTGCATGTTTTTATCAGTGATCTTTAGTATCTTGAAATTTAAATACATCTGTATCTATATATATATATATAACAATCACTATTGGTACTCTCTTTCAAAAAGACAATATTGAAACACTGGGGAAATTGAAGAGCTTGAGAGTAGTAGGAGCTCTCAGAGAGGGAAAGGCAGGTTTCACATCAGCCAGCAGGACACAATGAAAAGCAGCGTTAATCAGGCTCAGGCTCCATATTACACCTACCTGGCTTTTCTCCATCCTATTGTTGAGTGAGTTTCCCTTGTAAAACAGGCTGAAACATCCTCCATCTTACTCTGTTTCATTTACAGCAAAAACGTCTAGGAAACTATGACAGTAAACCCAAAGATATCTCTAGAAAGGATCTAGAGGCGTCCCATGAGTTACTATTCTAGAGGATTGAAGCAGAACCACAGTTACAGCTGCCTCACACATGGAGTGACAATAATCTAGATTTGAACATATTGTACCTGAAAAAAGGGTTACACCATGCTCTTTCAAGATTTTCAGGTGTATGAACACAAAGAACATGCTCATAAGTCAAAACCATTGCCCACTCCTTCTCCTCCTCCACCTAAATTGCTTTAAGATGCACCATCAGCTGTTTGGGTTTTTTCCTAGAAAAAAATATTTTCCTCCCATCCATTACGTAGGACTTTATTCCATACAAACAAATTTGTCACTTCTGAGCATAGTCAAGCCTATCCTGATCACAACACTAATTTTGCCCTGGTGACTTTGTCTAAATTTTGTTGCAACAGCACGATCCTTTTATTAACAAAAGGAAGGCAATCCAGAACATTTTCTGAGCTGCTGTGACTAATCTCTTCATGAATCACAGCTCCACAGTGCAAGGCTGATATTGTGAAAGACTGAGCTTGTGATCTGCCTGTTGGAGAGCTGTGAGAGGAGTCTTTGGCAGCTACTGTCCCCCAGAAGACCTCTAGGATTTTTGATAATGAGAACCCAATCTCTCAGAACAATCCCTGCAAAGACCATTTGCCTTTATGTGTTGAACAGGTGTCAAAAATCCGTCTGTAAAGGATCCCAAAAGGATCTCTTGCATTGTCCTATTCTATGCAAACAGCTAGCAGCCACTTCCCATCTTATGAAACACTGGGAAAAATCACAAGGTCATCCTTTGGGAACAGTAAAGGCAGGTAAAGGTGAGTGGGACGGGACAGTCAGCAGAAACTCAAAGGGAAAAGTGAAGGAAAGTTGGGCAACATGTCTACTACTGAGGCTGAATATAAATGGTTCTGTGAAGAGCAGCTGAGACAGAAAACGTTTGATGTCCTGGAACAAAGATGACCTAATTCAGGGGTATTTTTTATTGATGGTGAAAACTGTAGAGACTTTTACAACACTGATACTAACTAAAGAAACCTTTTTTCAAAGATTTGTGAAGACAGTTAAATAAAAATCTCATAGTGGACAGACAATCGAATCAGAGATGACAACCTTCAGTAATTAAACAAGAGCACAATGGATTAGTTATTTATCAAAGAAATTCCTGTCCAAGAGCTTGTTGTTCTGCCACACAGAAAACCCACCATATAAATACAGTTTTGATACAAATTTTAATGTGCCATGTATTTCATCATTATCTCATACAACATTATAATAATTTATACTGAATATATATAACAATTGGTAAAGTAACTAGGTAACAAAACTAAAAACAAATTTGCTGCTTTGAAGTTTGTTTTGGATTAAACCACAGGTAAATTCCAATCTGCTTGTCTGAAGAGCCATGTAAATAGGGTGGAGTCCAGGACGTCCTTAGGATGATGTGGATCATTAGAATCCTTAGGATTTCTAATCAAGTATCATTGATAAGAATCAAACATCTTGACCTCAGCAAAAAATAGACAACCCAAGAATATCACATGAAAGGCTGAAGCTAGTGTGTGGTGGCTAATAATTTCGCTGCTTCCTCCGTGCCACTGCCAAGCGCAAAGCCTCAATAATCAACTTCTCATTATTCAGGACATTGTAATCAGTCAGTTTCACCAGCTTGTCAAAATTCTCTTCGCTGAAACACACTTCCCTTGTGGTGAATGGGGAGAGGATGCTGGAAACATCAACCTTGCCTTCAGCCATCTCTTCAGGACTCCTTTCCACACCTAAGGGGACAAACCACAGGGAGATGCACCAATAAGGTTTTATTGCAATATGAGGCTCCTATCAGTCATTCACATAATTGGAGGTAGAAAAGGGAGATTTGGAAGGAAAGATATAATTTGCCAGAGAGATGTTAAAGTACTGTGCTAGTAGCACTGTATTCTTCAGCACCTGGATCACACCTCTATCCAAATATGATATTAAGTCATTTGACATTTACATCACTCAAACAGCTTGAAATTAGAACATTAGCAGCAGCAATGCTAGACCACTGCTGGGACAAAATAGTCGCTGTTACCCAAACTAGGCAAGTGCAAGCAAAAAGGAAACCAGATACTCTTGTACCAGATAAAATAATAGCCATCCGACTGAAAGTTCAGGAGAAATTATTGCACTCAGACAGAGGACATCGTTCAATTAAAACTAAATCTGTCCACTTAGGCCTCAACCTGGGAGATTACTTTCAGTTATGTGAAAAAAAAACTTGGCTGAACGGGCTTAACACCAAAACCAGCAGAAGGTTTACTTCATCTTTGTTTGCAAGCAGCAGTGCTTGCAAGTCCATGTCCGTAGAGTAGAACAGTTTGTGTTGAGAACCTACTCCTCATGGTGTACATATATTGGAATTTTTACCTTCATACTACTTCTAATAATTCCTGTGAAGTAAATGCCTATATTCATCTCAAGTGTATTAAGAAAAGATTCTGGAGTTCACAGAGTTCAGATGTGCTGACACAGACCAGCTATTTTTGTCAGTGATGAGACCCAGGCTGCCATTGGAAAGGTCAGAGATGACAGTGAGACATTAGATATCAAATGGAAAGGATTCACTACAAAAACAACTTTTTATTAAAGTTGCTACCACAGATGACTCACCAGGAGCTTTATATTTCTTGAAGGTGTCATTTACTAGGGGAAAAAAAAGCACCGTTGGAGCTCGTGGACTGTCAGCCTCTTCAAACACATAGCACTCCTTCAAGTTTTCCCTGTCTTCCTCACTTAGCTCAATTATGGGAAATGGAATTTCTTGCTCCGTGAAGTACTTTGCAATCTGGTCCAGAGGCTGGATGAATGAATAAAGATATATAAAATTATTACAAAGAATCAAAACTGATCCAGAGACCAGGACATTTTAAACTCCAGCAGCTAACACGAATATTCCAAGGTTTGAATCTTCCTCTGGCAAGTTGTTAAATTTCAGATGAAAACAACCATAACCACACCAGACATTGCAGCTTATCTTATTTTTCCACATTGCTTTAGGCAAAACAAGAAAACAGTCATTTTTTTTGAACTTGAAAATGAATCCAAAAGCCACAGGTCTAATTTTAAAATTCCATTGAAACAGGTTCAGAAGACGAAGGCAAAGAAACTACAAGGATGGAGAATGAACATATCAGTCCAAATTATTCTGCATCATTGTCTTGACTTCATCATTATTTACCACTTTCCCAGTGGTTCTGTCCTCTGCATAATTGGTGATTGTTTGATAATGGCTCCCTATTAGCAAATACACTTATCAACATATCTTATGACCTCATTAAAAAAAGCTTTAACATCTGTATTTACTATAAACCTATATTTATTTTTATATTATATTATTACCATTATATATGCAACACTAATTAAATTATTTTTAATTACTAATCAAGACTGACATTAGCCAATACATTTCCCTAAGAGTGGTATGAGATTAAAAAGGCCAAGACACCTAGGTTTTCTCATTTAGTCTGTTAAAATATTGTCAGGACTTTCCATTGCCTTTGTAGTTTGTTCAGTATGAGGATAACCAAAATCAGTATCAGAGTTTCAGAACACTCCTCCATCAGCTTTTCAAAACTCTTGGATCCACTGCAGTGAAGACCTTGATGATTTTAAAATGCCTAGATCCATCATCATCTTCCAATATCCTTCTTAGTTACTGAGAAATAAATCACCTAATGATCTAAATAATAAATTAGATAATAATAATCTAATCCTCATTCCAGTACTGAAAAGATTTACCTGATGAGTCCTAGAGACCAAAAGACCATGACAGAAGAAGATTTCAGATACCATGGCTTTTCTTACCAGTGTTTGGGACCCTCCACTGTAATTCAAATGCAGGATGACGTCCACCTCCCTCTTCGATCTCAAAAGTGGTGGGTAGCTGGTATTAATGAAAAAGCCAGTATCAACCAGGGAGAGCTCATCGTCTGCTGTTTCCATCAGTTTATTTGGGAAGGAGTCTATCACTGTGTCTGAAACATAATTATTTCTCATTACAACAAATAAACACAAGATTGATTTCTCCTCTGAAGGAAGGTAAAGAGTGAAGAATGGAGAATTTTGCCCCACATTGTTCCTGCCTTCATTTCACTCGAGCTGCACTTATTTACAGGATTAAGAAACACGCTACTGCTTTTTTCTTCCCTCCTTTCTGGGCACCACAGGCTGCTTTAGCCCTAAAGGGGAGATCTCTCCTGTTTCCTTGGGCTGAGCTCACTTTTTCCACAGGAACACAATCCCCAAACAACCAAGCACAATTTCACCCTTCAACACAGCCCACCAAAACTGAAATGTTATTAAAATCTTTCTTGTTTTTCATTTGTAAAAGGGAGAAGTGGCATTTCAGAAGTCAGTCTTGTCTCTTCGTCTTTTTTGAAAATCCTAAATTAATTCTGAAACCTAAACCTTCTTAGAGCATTACTGAAAAACATGCTGTTTTACTGTGCCTTTCCAGGTAGAAAATCCTTCACTCTCCAGGTATTTGTTATGCAGCTGGAAGCCTCTGATAAAATTGGGATACTGTGCAATGGTTGGGCGTCCTGTTAAGACATCACGCAGGGTAGAGGAGAGGGCACTTGAGGGAGTGCATAGACATGTGTCTACCTCATAGGGATTCACAGACAAAAAGGGTTCTTCTGCTGCAAGATGGAAAGAAGAAATTTTAAGTTTAGGATAGTTTTCTGAAATTACCAATATTTTTTAAAAAATGAGTGACTAATAATGACAGGTATCACCATCCCACACTCCAAAGGTAAATCAAACATAATTATAAGCTCTTGAGGTCGATGCCACCAAATAAAATTCAGCATGAGACAGTGAATTAAATGACAGCTATCTGCAGGCAGCAGGCTGGTAAACATGACCTTCCACTCTAGGCTTCCTCAAATGATGCCCACCTCCACTGTGGCATATGGTGGAGGGGAGAGATGAGTCCCAAAACACACAGGAAGACAGCACTGGCCTTTCAACAGGACACCTTTAGAATGCATGTCAGTGTCACCCAGCTGCAACATCAGCTAAGTTAAGAGACCAGTCACTTCAGGTTCCCTGTGCAATTAACAGCAAGAGCAAGCTCTCTCTATGGGCAATTTAGTGGAGAAAACAGCCCTCTGCAAGAGCCATTTTCCTTACCCATGTTATTACTGGCCAAGGAAGACCATATCCTAATTTAACAACCTTAAGATGTGTTCTTGATACAACATGACTTTTATATATCAGCTGGAGACTGGTTTTGTGTCTGTACAACCTTCAGAAAAAGATACAGCTTTTCCAAAGCTTTGCCAAAAATGCATAATTTAGTTCTATATCAGGCAGAAAAAAAATTCTGAGTTGACATCTCTACTTTGCTTTCCTCATCTCTTACTCTCTGACTTTGACAGCATTTCTTTATGCATTAGACATCCTCAGAGAATACATGCAATATATACCAGTGGAGCAAAAAAATTAAAAATCTCACCAATATCTTTTACTCTGTCTCTGGTCCATCTGCACCAGAAATCTTCTGAATCAGCAGCCAAATTCCAGACATACATCGCATCTATGGAAAATATGCTACTCCACATGCCTGCAATGTGAAAGAGGAATAGCTGCTGATTGATGGAGTAGCCTTGAAAGAATCTTAATTGATACGTGCCTTCAGCTCTTCCCATTGGACTTCCTTTCTGTCTGTATGGATACCTTTGTGGGCATGCTTTGTAAGTATGTCCTTGCTAAAGTGAACTCACAGCAGCTCAACCTGTTTGCTGGTGTCTTCCCAGTGCTGTCCACCACTGTGCTCACCCATGCCAGCTCGCTCTCAAGTAGACCACCTTCCCCCTAGGCAATAGGCACCTTGCATATAGCAGATCCGAGTCTCTGAGAGCTTCTTCACCATCCTTCCCATAAAGAATTCACTTCCAAAGTGCTCTGCACGAATAGATGCTCCGTATTTCAGGAGACCAACTTCATAAGGAGTGAATTCCAGCCACTCTATGGCAACAGCAGATGGACAATGAGAAGGCAGTAACAGGTTAGGTAATACTAAACAGAAGAGCAGCAGAAAGCAAACAGTGAGAAAGACACTGGCTAGTTCATAACATGCCATTCACCAGCCATAGCTCTATCTGTATTGCCAGCAGTATTGATGCCATGAGGTCCTTCCACATCATGGCAGGGCAGTCCCCTGTGACACAGCAACCTCCATCAGAAAAGCCCTGGTCTGAATGAAACCACAAGCATCCCATTAACAGAGTTAATCTTATCCCAAAGTATGTGTTGCTCATGCATAACTTGTTTCCTTTAGGGCTCTAGTGACAGAGAGTTTGGCATTCACTTGGTGCCATGTACTTAGCTGCTCACGTTAAAAAAATACTGTGAAAATTAATAGTAGAGGAAATAGTGATTTTGCTGACACTGGACCCAAAAATGCAAAGTTTTTTCTTTAATTGCTCAAAATAAGACTACGTGGAACCATCACAACAATTTGTTTCATTAAAAGGTTTTGTCACAGGATAAACAACTGTGACTTCGACATCTTCTGTGGTATAATTATATTTTCACTTCTAGCAAAATAAAGAACTCAAATTCTCAACACTAAACAAGTTTGGATTTTTGGTTTGTTTTTTGGGGTTTTTTTTGTTGCTGTTGCTTTGGTCACTATTATCTGAAAATGTAATGGTTTATTGGGGGGGGTTATTTGCAATTAGAATGGAAAGACTATTGTTTTATTAAAGCTGATTATATGCATATCATCTCAGTTTAGACTACTTAAATTTTAAAGTTGTTAAGAAATCTCAATCATAACCATTACCTCTGAATGCCTGGGCACTGTAATTTGACTTGAGGTTGATGGCCACATAGATGGGCAGTGGGTTCTGGCCGTTATCCACTGCCTGCCGTTGGTCCGACAGTCTGTGCTCATCTTTCTGGTTTTGATTAAAATGGGTTAATGGAATGAAGTGAAAAACATCTTGCACTTCAAATAATATAATGTGAATTATCAGGCTCATCCAAGTTCTCCTTCCCATTCCCAGGTTACTGGACTGTTGAGAAATAGCTGCCACTGGACATTCCAAACTTGGCAAGAACCCTGAAAAAAGCAGCTACACCCTGCATGGGTTCTCAGATTTTGAGATATACAAAGAAGTTGATTGTAGATTCAGCAAGGAAAAAACAAAAATCATTTACAGGAAAAATCATGCAGCTAAGTGAAAGATAAGGTTCTATCCTTGGCTGGGTCTTAGCAAAGAATTGATCTTTTTTTAAGGTATTTTGCAAATATATGCATATTCAAGAATATATTCTATTGCACATGACAATTTTAAACTTCAACCAGAAGGAAACTACATTAGACACACTATTTTTAAAGTAACAAAACTTCTTTAAACTCCATGTATTTAGAAAATGGTCTTTCTCACTATGTGAACCATCTCCATATGCAGTCTATACCTAGGTCACTCTATAAATGCATATCTTCATTTGTGCTAGAGAAGCAAATTATTTCAATTTTTTTAAATGTCTTTTCTAGTCAGAATATTATATGTCCAAAATGATTAATTTACAATTCAAAATATTTTTTCTCAGGATACTTCTTTCTTTAAGGAGAAAGAACACTTTTGACTGGTATGACATGGTTCTTTCAGTTCATGGTCTACCTCTCTTTAAATCCAGAGGGTTTTTTTAATAATGGATCTGCATATATAACATTTAATCAAATGCTAAACTAATTATTTGCATCAGTAGGACTGAATGGCATCCCAAGATTTATTTTCTTCTCCACTGTAGCTACAGAAGTTCAGCAGTTTTGTGGAAGAAAGGAGTAATACCTTATCATGTAGCATGGATTCAATGACAAGACCCCAAAGGTCTATGAAAGAAGTGTTATGTCCTTCTTTACTCCTCTCCATCAGGTCATTATAATAGTATTTCAGGCAATCCAAAGAAAAACAGCAGATCTTGTTTTTGGTTACTTGCTTGCGAGCTTCCTTGATTGCATCCTCTAGATATTTTTGTGACCAATTAGCATCTTCATATAAGTTTGCCATAGTCCTGAAGAAACGTTAGAAGAAAATAATGAAAAAAGAGTAACTCTGTGGTTTGCCTTCAGAAAGCTTTTTTGCAACCTGTGTGCCTGATTCTTAATTTTTACAGAGTTCACAACTAAAAACTAAACACACTTAAAATACTCTCATTTCAGGAGCAAACAAAACCTCCAAGCTTTCCTGGTGTGGTGATGATAAAATGGGCTCAAACCTTACCTTGAAATTCGAGGGAGAAAAGAAACCAAGACCCAAGGCTATTAAATGCAAAAATTCCACAAGTATTCATCAAATTGCTTTCTTGGAAGGTGGGGAGTATTCCAGAGAGAAATCACTACTCCTCTGCTCTAGTCCTGCATTTGTTCCCATATATCTGCTAGTGGTTGTGCCAGCAAGAAAAGTGGGAAGTTTTGGGCATGCCCTTGTACAGCCATTTTTACCTCCTTGAAATCATAACACAGACAGATACATTCAGATCTCCACGTACATACAGAGAAGTTAAAAGAAAAACCTACCATTAGAGTTTGGACTTACAAAAAGTGATACACAACCCAATGAAAAAAAATTCTCCACTTCCAAACAGCTGTAGAGGAGTGGGGGGTACATAGTACCTACTTGATTAAACACTTCAGTTATTTTAAGTATGACATCATCTGCTCTATGCCCACTGGGAGAAGAGAGCACTTTCATTACAACAAGCACCCATAGCTGCATCCTCTCCAAGGCCAGTAACTTGATGTCATTCTTTGGACTTTCTGTGATAGTATTAACTAGACCCAAATACATCTTTTACCAGAGGGAGATGCACTGTAAATCCAAAATGGAAGTGAGAATAACCAGCAAATGGCAGGCATAAATTCTTCTTCCCATCTTTCTTCAATTTCCAGTCTAAAGACAAATTCATTGCATTTAGTCTAAGGTAAAATTGATAAATTATGAAAAGGGAATAGGGCATGTACATGAAAAGATCAGGCACAGACTGAGTCAGTGTGGTGACAAAAGCAGCTGATGAATGTGGTGATTGATCTCTTAATCAGCATGTTTTGTTTCTTTGCTCCAGGTGGACAGAGAGGAGATTGTGGGGAGAATGGAAATGCTTTTGCTTTGCTGAGTGCCATTATGAGCTAATGGTGTTGTACAGAGTCAACAGTGTTGAGCAGAGAACAAATAAACCTTGTTTGGGTCATTCTCACCATGTGGTACCCGATAAACCCCCGATGTAGGTAATGCAGTCTAAGAGGTTGAGTTTCTGGAGGCCCAGCAGGCTGCCATACATCGCTGTGAGTGATCTCGTTCCTCCCCCAGTTGTCGTGATGGCCACCACTGGCACCTGGTCAACACAGCAGGGCAGAAGGAACAAAAGCCGTGCATGTATTAGACACAAACAACCCTTACTGCGGAAATCAGATAACAGGTTGCAGGCATTGATACAAGCAGTGATGCTACTAGGCATGAAAAGGATGTGATTGTTGCAAAAGGCTTGTTTGCCACCTCCTGACTGATGCGAGAAGGAAAGGCTTATGTCTTACCCGCTCAGATGGGCTGGGAAGCTGTTTACTTAACATATAACTGGAAATCAACCTCATCACCCTGGAATTTTTCTCAAAGTGTATTATTAGAAGCCATCATAGAAAATACAGGATTTACCACACCAGAGCAGATTAGGGATCCGTGATTCTGCCTCTAACAATGAGCGATGTTGCAGAGGAACGCATAGCACTCTGTAATCAGCCAGACCACACAATAGCCAAAGCCTTCCTGGCCCCAGGCTGTTAATTACTTTATGTCCTGCAGCACAGTCATTAATAGGGTTTCCCCCTCCAGGATCCAAGTGTAATTGAAGAGACAGACTATTCCTCTCCTAATCTTTTCCTGATCTAGTACACCCTTTGCTTCCGTTAGCATCCACAGTGTGCACGCTTACACGCCCTGTGGAAAATATCTATTTATACCTATCAAGTATTAGCTTTTAATTTCAGAAAGGAACCTGTGGTTCTAAAGTCAATGCACAAAGTATGAAGAAAATAATTCTCCCATTCTGTGAAAAACACTAAACCACAGAAAACCCACACAACTGATGTTCTTCCAACCCTAAGCTCTTCAAGAGCTTAGATCTAGGAAATTTTATAAAATAATAATGGGGAAAATCCCATAATCTTAACTAATATCAAAATTAATTCCAAAAATTATATTCTGGGGTTTACACTTTCTAATCTATTTTATTATGAGTTAAAACTCTAATGATTCTTTTCAGTTCAAATGTAAGTCGGTTAACAAAGTAGAGGGGATATTTATTTTCCCATAATTCTGAAGTTATAGCTCTCCTACGTGAATAGGAGAGCCAGAGTAATTAGACCTTTCAGAAAACAGTTTTCTATGTGTGAGGAAACTCTCAGATAGCTATGTAACACTGCTCTTTCCAGCTTTCTTGAAAACTTTTTTTCCTGTATTATTCTCTGCTCTGAAATCCAAATTAATATTTTTGAATCATACTTCCCACAGCACTCTTTTTCTAATTGTCACTTAAAGAGTGTTCTTGCTGTTGGTATGTTTGTACTTTTCTGATTGTCAGCAACCCAGTTAAGCATCAGCAGTTACAAAACTTCTGACTCAATTACACAGGCAGAAACAGGGTCTAGAGTGATATTGCTAAACTTACACTCAGCTATTCATCTACAACTCAGTGCTGCCATAAGATCCACTCTTCTTTGCCAGCTTCATGGCTTTATTCCATCCCTCATTTTTCCCAGCAATACACCTTTTTTGTTGCAGAAAGCACTCCAAGAATTGTTATTCAGATGTCTGTGTGAGGATTTTTGCTTCTTCCTCTCAAAGCCCTTGACACGTGTGCCATGGCCACCACCTTGTCTCTGTCACTAAGGCCCTCTATTTCCCAGGCAACATCCCCCATGGAACAGCTGTTCCATATCCGCCCACTATAAATTTTTCTCCTGAGACCCGTGAGCAATGGCAAGAATAAACAGGAATGGATTGTTTGAGGAGCTGTTGAGAAGTTTTTGGCTCTGAAAAGACATTATTCTGCCTCCCCAGCTCTGGACATTAACAGGTCACTGCTTCTCTTGCTCATCCCTTGCCCCTAGGTCTGTGACCAGGCCTGGCCCACACCAGCAGTGTTAATTAAGCTGGGATTTTATTTGTTGTTTGAATTTGTGAGCCAGGCCCTGATCCCCCAAGAGCAGTTGCTACCAGCGACTGTATTGGCTTGCCTCATGCTCTTTCAGATCCTCCTCCAAATTAAGAATCTTTTTCAGAGCAGCAGCAACATATTTCTTCCTTTTCCGCAGGAAGTCCTGCTCTTCCATACACAGGCTAAACCCCAAGCGCACATCCAGGTCTCCTGAGCTGGAATAGACAATGGGACAAATCAATGCACACAGAAATTATAGCTGATATAAGGATCTGTAGGCCAGTTAATCAAAAAATAAATCATCTGTAAAACAGGTTATATCCAAGTCTGCCCATTGATAAAGGAAAGAAGAAAAACAAGCAGTTCTATTGCCAGCAAAAAAGTAGCAGTGAGGATGAAGACAAGTTTCCAAAGTACTTTAGATTTCTTGTGAACATGGACACAAAGACAAGACACACAAGCTGGGGAAAGATCACCAAATGGAGTAATTTCAGAAGTATGTTTTTCTGTATTCATTCCTGTTCATCACTATGACATCCTGGAAAACTCAAGTGGTTACGTCATTATTTGTTCTCAGGTTTTGACAATCTACTAATAGCATTTAAAGGGAAGGCTGTAATTAGTTATGTGGTGGACCTTGAACTGCAGAGCAAGCATCACCCTTTGCTCAGCCTCTGTCTTGGAAAATCAAACCTTTCACCCATGTACTGAACAGATTCCTAAATAAGCATTTGCAAACTTCATCCTGCAAATATACAAGAACATCCATGACTTTTTTTTTTCCCCACATGTGCAGACACATGGAATTTTGTCCCTTGAGAACTTTGAAGTACAAGCAAAAAAAAAAAAAGAGAAAAAAAGGTGCAAACCCAATCAAATGGCAGCTAATGTTATGTGCCTTCAGCAACACAAATACACTTATTACTGAAAAGAACAGTAAATATTGACCAAATCTTCTGGGTCACATCACCCTCTGGTGGCTACAAACTCTGTCCTGAAAATCATATTCACCAGTATTTCACAAATACGAATGTTTCAAGGATTAATTCTACTAACCTCTGTTCTCCAGAAGATTTGATTTATCACACAGTGTAATTTTGAAAACAGAATAAGGTCAACTCATTTACCTTACAAAAACAAACAATTCTTTTAGCAGCAGATTAAAATTTTTCTTGCTCCCTTTCTAAATCTGTGTCTGTTAAATTTACATGTATTTACATATATTTTGTTATGGACTGAGGTTGTAAAGGTAGCTCTCCGTTTACACAAAATTCTCCTGGGCTGTGAAAATCCATCTTGATTCTCTTCTGTATATCACCCTATAGTGGGGGTACTGTGAACCATATGATGTTTTCAGCTGCACCCAAAAACATAATTGCCTTCAATTTTACCAGTCACTGGTGCAATTCTGTCCCTGCAAGCAGCTTGGTAGAGGTGCAGCTGGTCAGGTCTGAGCTCCCATTCTGCTCAGTGAAGCAGAAGGGGCAGAAGTCAGGCTACCCTATGTTTCTTTTGGCGATTTTACAAAGTTAAAAATTGACAGAATTTATCTCAGTCATTGTGCAGATCTATCTATTGACATAAATGGGAAACAAAATTAATATATGAAGAGTACAGTTTTATTCATGTATAAGAGCAACCAGCATAAAGCAGACTAATTTACTCTGAATGAAGGCTCACAAACTCATACTGAACTGCACTATGCTGTAACTGCAGCAGACTTGCACTTACCTCAGGCACCACATGAGCACAACACAAGGCACTCACACAGTCTGTGTTCATCTCACCACCTAGCACAGAAAAAGCCTACATAACTAGTTTACGGGAGTCCTGGATAATAGGACAAAAAGAGGCTATCTTACCATTTTCTTGCTGTCAAGCACAACTGAAACGAATTATCCTAGAAAATGAGAGAGGTAAAGCTAATTACCACCAAAATTAAAACATGCCTTTACTTCAAGCTCAGGCAATGCTTAGACTTAGAGAGGTGGTTCTCAAATAATAAATCATATGGCTAAGGATATTATTTTTATACAATTAACCAAAGCCTCAGTCCCTGCCCTGGAATCAAATTTTCTCTTCTCTAATAAGCCTATGTGTTTGGGGCAGGTAGAGTGCCAGAAGCTTGCATGTTCACACCAGTTCCCAGCGTGCACATTTAGAAGGGGCAACAAAAATGAGAAAAGTTACCTTATTAAAATAACTTTTTTTTAAATACACATGAAAGCACCCCTGATATCAATATTTGGACAAATTTGAACCTGAATTAAGCACATAATCTGGACTGGTCCTTTTTTAATTGTTAGCCGTTCCAGTGTCATCCCAATATAAAAAAAAAAAAAGTGGTATTGAATACATGTGCCTATGACAGTCATTCAGTCATTTTTAGTTCCTTGAAACTACTTAATTCTGTGGGATGCATGTTTGCCATGATTTTTGTATTATTAAAATTATTGCAAACACCTTCTTCCACTAAATTGAATATGACAACCTTAATATTTTTTAATATTTCTAATAAATAGCTGTACAATTTTATACAGTGACTTTGTTTATTTGGTAACTTTACTTCTAGAAGAAAAATATTAAGCACATTTTTAAAATGTATATTTCAAAAGGTTCACAACACTCACCTCTTCTAGTACTATTTCCTTCTGCAAGGGGAGTGAATTCAGAGGGAAAGAAAGGACCCCAGAGTTCTCTGTTTCATTTCCATCAGCCAGCTGAAAAAAATGTAAAAAGCAATTGGGTATGCTCACATGAATGGTTTGTCATCTCTAGAACTTCTCCTACTAAGAAGACTAGTTTGGTTTACTGGTTCTATTAATTTCCTGATTTAATTTCATCTGGGTTAATAGTAGGAAGCAGAAGGAGAACTTACCTCTTCTGGTAATATGATATCCAGTCTTGTCTGGTCATTTATGACGCAGTGAAACATGATTATATAAAGGCTAAGGCCAGAGTCCAGCAAAATCTTCTGGCTTCCTTCATGTGATCCTTTCACTGTAAATGTAAGCTCCGGGTCTAAACAGAGAGGCAAGGAAAAGCAGAATTTTAACTATTACAAGCAAACACACAAAACCCAATCCACATTTGCTCTGCACACTTTTCATTAGCTTTTCCTTATGCCACAATGACTAAGTAGGCTTTGGGTGGCCAAAACAGACTGAAAACTGATATAAAATAACTTGGTAAATCTGTATAAATAATCAATATAGAGAAATTACAGATTTTTAAAATACTATAGCTTGCTATTTGTTAGATACTTTCCATGAATACATTAAACTAAGACTTGGACTTAAAGGAGTGTCACTTTATAGGCATTTTCGATTATTAATGTTGAATAAAAGTAATTTATTTGATGTCAGTCTGTTCTAGTTCCTGGTATACATTTTACAATATTAAGATTAATAGTCAAATAATTCTATAAACCCAAAGCTCAAGCAGACTACTTGGCATGTGCCCTCCCATCACCAAAACTGAAGCACCCTGCAGGCTGTGTTTCTTTTAGAGAAAACCCTGTGTGTTTACAGAGAGATCATATGCTGTTCTCTTGCAAGATTGGGGCCAAGAAACATAATTTTAGATCTCTAATCTTTCCTCCCCATGTTACATTTCAGTCTGAGACTCCCTATAATGCAGCTCAGTTATTACCATTTACTTCAGTTTTCTATTCATGAAGTAACTCAGAACAGTCACGAGACTTTTAGTCCTTTCCTGCAGTTTGCAAAGACGCCTTTGATTCAACTTTACCTTTAAACTTAAGTTTATTATTTTTGCCAAGGAAACAAAAGAAAAGTCTTCTTCAGAACCCTAAACGTGCAGAAACTGTGTAGATACTCAAACCCAAATCAAATATATGGGATAAGATTTCAACATACTAATTGTGTTATAAGAAAATTTTTAAAGATTCCCACTTCGTTAGAAAAATTGGTTTTGAACAAGCAATGAACAGAGAACTAACCTAATTTTTCCAAGATTTTCATTCTAGTATATGTGTCTCTAGTTTTGCATCAGTTTAAGATTTGCTTCATAACTAAATACTTGATGAACTTGAATTTTGACAGATACAATCTTTCTGCAAGGTGGGGCATGACAAAACTAAGTATTATGTGACACAGAGTAACATGCACAACAGATTATTAATTTTTTTCAACATCTGTTATAATGACTGAATAACAACACAAGAACAATAGGTTAATGAAGCAATAACCTCACTTGTGGATTGCTGCTTCAGCTTCCCTGTATCCATTCTAACCTCCAAACAGGAAACCTCACGTGCCTGCAGCAAGAGAGGATAAATGATGATAGAGAGAAGTGCAAATGTCATTGCAAGTGATTCATACTGTTCCCAACCAACCCCTCTGGTTGATCAATGAGCAAGACAATTATTATCTATTACTGTGTCTTCAGATAACATGAACACAACAGTATTTATTTCCAAACCTGAAATTAAAGAGGAACAACTCATAGCTGCTTGAACTTGAAGAGACAATGAAGCAAAGAAGATGAGCCCAATTCAAAATAATGAGTGTATTAAGATATGGCACTATTTTTATGAGCATTTTAAGACTTTCTCCATTAACTCCTGATAGTTTGGGGCCTATAGTTTATAGAAGAAAGTAGGTGGCAGTACTGGCTTTGGGACACAGCTCAAAATTTCCAGAGTTAAAAATATGAACACTTGTTATTCAAACACAAGAAAGATCATAATAAATATATTTTACCACTAGTACTCCATTTGTAATAATGCCATCAGGATAGTCCAGACTGAAAAATAAAGAAAAGAAATATAATGTCATGGGTGGGAAAATTCAGACAAATACTAGAGTCTATGATTAACACATTATTTGTTTCCCCCTCCATTAGCTTTGATATTTCTGACTTTTAACATTCTCACTCAAACCTACTTTAAAGCTTAGGATTAGATGATTACCTGAGTTGCAATTTTTTCCATCCACTCTGATAGAATATGAAGTTGGATTTCTATTCCTGTGGTCTTATACATTTGTTTTAGTAAACCGTGTAATAAATACTGATACGTGACATATTGAGTATGAGGACAGCTGGAGCTGTTAAATCAGCTGTTAAATCAAAAAGTAATACAACTGCCTATATGTCCACAACTTATTAAAAAATTACCATAGTGGCAGAAGAAGTTGTACTCACATCTATGAAGCGACTTGCAAATCACACATGAGATTTTAATTGATCACTATACGTATAGATACGTTTCTACACCTAGGGGAAGGGATGAATTCATATACTGCAGTCAAAAATTTTGATATTCTAAAATACTTTTCCATCAGAAAAATCAGCCAGTGTATCATTAAGGATATTGTATAATTTACCATTTAATTAAATTAGAGATGTAAATTTGTATAATTTCTCAAAAACTCAGATTATTGCAAAGAGAATACATGCACATGTAACTTTATAAGGATGGAGCACTGACTCCCCAACCTGCTGCAGAGAGTTTGAGGTGTTTATTCAGACTTTAAAAGCTGTGGATTACATATCTTGATGTCTCATATAGTTCTATACTTGTTGTATGTATTTTATCTCAGCTGAAACCAGACAATACAATTCCTTTAAAATTAGATGAATGACATTGCTTTTATCCACTTAAACTAAAAATTTGCCACAACAATTAGATTTCAGTATAAACACATATGATAGTATACACTCAAAACTGCAAACCTCATAAACAGTTTAAAGTCTCCTTTCCAAGTCACTATTTTCCTTTAAGAGAAAAATATGAACTGGCTAAATACAGCACAGAACATTAAGGAAAAGCTTTCCATTAAAAGAAAACATCAACAGCAAAACCCAAGCAAATACCTCTCATCAAATATCCCAGTTACACATTTAAAAATTTTGTGAGACTTTTTTTTTTTTTTTTTTTTGAAAATATATTTTAAAAGAGTTCAAAGAACATTGGTCAGAAAGCAGTAAAAAAATTGTCAGTGTTTCCACCTGCATACAGTCAAATGGGTTTAAGTACCACTCAAGGTTTGTTTCAGACACAAATTTTTGAACTTAATTACTATTTTGTAGTCAAATAGTTGTAACATTACACGACCATCCTCAAATACTTCATTAAAAAAGTTAGGGAAAGCAAGAAACAGCATAGTAGATATTAAAAGACCCCAGCCTGCACAGCCTGATGAAATGAAAGTGCAAAGACAGGTAAAGATACCTCTTCATGGAGGTAAATATCCAGTAAAATGTAATATTATTTGAGGTACTGGTATCAGCAAAGTACAAAGTTAGGCTTGAAGTTAGGAGGTCCAAGGCATGACCTCCAAACAGGGTGGGAGAAGCTGCACTGTTGTACAAAACAGAGCAGAGCTTGGAAGGCTCCTGGGAAGAACCAGGACAACCCAGTCATTAAGGAACAATGGCTGAGATGCCTCTATTGGGTTGTCACCACTGCTGCCACCACTGCAAGGAAGCCAAGCTGCTGTCACTTGTTAGTTACTCCTCACGCTGCTCTTTTAACTTTTATATCCTGAGTTTCAAGGCTTCTGCTGCTCACCGCATAAGACAGATGCTTTCATTTTTTAGTTTTTTTAACCTGGTGATCCATGCTCTTGTTTTAAGAAGACCAAGAGCACTCATCTTTCTCTGAATCTTAGGAAATCATCTGTGGCTAGAAACATAGCTGAGCTGCGTGCAGAAGAGCTCAGGTCGGCAGGGACCTTTGAATATTTTGCCTATCTTTGGAGCACTAAATAACTTCCACTTGTTAGGATTACCAGCAAATTTCTCTAACAACCAACCTGCTATTAGACAGCCCTCATTACACATACTAATGTTCCTGTTCTCTCCTTCATCACAAGTTTGTGAGCTGTGGTCTTTTTTTATTCCAGACCTCAGTTTCACTAGGAGAATTGAGAGCCTATTATGGTCTGTAGCAGGGAAAAACAAAAGAAGAGACTCTGGGCATCCTTCCTCATCAAAAGTTTGTTGAAGATGTGCCTAAGGCTGCAGTGGACTCTATGAGCACAGGGATCATTTCCCAGCATCTGGTATACATCAGACTACTGCCTTTTCCTTTTTGGATTATGCCTGACTTATAATGAAATGGGCAATGGGTTTTATGGGGACTGGCAGTCACACAGATTCTTATATTGCAGTTCTCATTTAGAATAAACTACTGTGTTCCATTTCACCATACAACCTGGATTTTTTGATACATGTCTACAAAATCTGTATTCTTTCCTGTCAGATTCAGCTTTCCCTTCCTTTAGCAGCTTCCATAATAATGCAGGCTACTTTTCTGAGCTTTCTGATAACCCAAGAGAAGCATGGGGAATGGTACTGTTTCAGCAAAGAAAGCTATATTCTTCTCAAAGGTTCTTTCTCGACTTAAAACTCTTGCCTTCAGTGCTCCTCCACACACAAACAGTACATTTGGCCCCCAGTGGATGGAGACTCAGCCTGAGGGTTTCTCAGCAGGGCCCAAACCAAATGGCTAACATGACCTGCTGGTTTCCACTTCTTATGAGGGGAATTTCTCAAAATAACACAGCAGAACTACAGAAAGAAAAAAAAAAGACTTTTATTTTCTAAAAATCCTGCATTTGCCATATTTCAATAATTAGTATTTAACTTTTATACAGCTTTTTGTACACCTATTTACATTTATTTCTGTTAAGTGGGCTCCGTTTTAGACATAGTCTTTCACATTTGAAAAATAAAGGGAGAGGGAGCAGAGATAAAAGGTTGTATAAGAGTGGTCCTTCATTCTTCTAAGAGTTGTTAGAGATGCACTTCCTCAGCTTGGAACATCTGAAAGATAAGAGGCCAAAAAGAAGATCAGCAGGTACAGCAAATACCCTGGGGCTCTGAGACGTTTCCTTGGAAAGTCAAATTACCTTGCAGTTCACCAGCAGGCTCTTTGCGGCCCCTCAGTGTCAGCTGTGAGCATCAGAACAGGTCGGAGGGGAAGGGGATGTTGAGCGAGCGCAGCCACCTGCTCCAGCGGGAGCCTGTCCCTGTGGCAACACGGAGGGGCTCGTGCTGGTGCTGGACCCTGCCGGTGGAGACACAGGGCAGAAAGCCCAGGTTACCGCTGATAACCACCAGAAAATGACAACAAAAGCACTAAAGCACGTGAATCGGCAACCTGTGTACAACGGCCTTACCTTTTCTGTCACTGCTGCCCAAGTGCAGCAGCTCTCACGCCAGCTGGGCTCGTGTTATGGGCCCAGAAAACATGGGGCAGGCATTTGCAATCCCTTGGCTCGGCTGCTGGTGAAAAGGCACTTGGAGGAAGGAGCATGCCTTCCTCTCTGTGTCGTTTGCATCAAACATGTGGCCCTCAGTGCTGCCACTCCACAGCAGAGAGGTGAGCATTTGCTGGGGCTGCAGCAGTGGCATAAGGGTGAGGCAAAACTAAAGAGGGTATTCATCTTGCAGTTGTGGAAACCCACTACCAAAATGAAGCTTTTCTTCTGTGTTAAATAAAATGTAATGGGAATGGATGCAGGAAAATATTTCGTACTACCCTCCAATCTATTGTGAGGTAATTTTTATAATGTTCAAACATAGTATTTGCAGCGAGGTTATAGGCAAACAAAAATAGGTGCAACCCAAGAAACTTTCTTGGTCTGGGGTTACACTTCATTGTGAGATTATTCATCTGAAATGCTGGAAAGAAAGAACAAGCTAATGCAGTAGATTTTGCAGTTAGTAAAATCCAGAGTGAAGACAGGGAAGAAATTAAAAACTACAGATAAATAGTATCAGGAAAAAGTGCTGGTGGGATTAATTATTAATTTCAGAAATAAACTGTCATATTACCCCCCAAAAGTATGTTTTCATTGTTCTCATCATAGTACAAGATTTCTAGAAGCTATCCCACATACTTAGCTGTACTCCTTCTTATCAGAGGGCTCTCTCCCTCTAAAAATTATCTCTAATCTCTGTCAACCCTTCTCCCATCCAGCAATGACAAAAAAACTTGCCAAAACCTGCTGAGCTTGTTCAACACAGCAGAGGTTGGTTTGAGTCCATAGTTTTCTGGTGACCCATCTCAACTATTTCACTTCAGTTGTTCAGACCTTTCCAGAGCTCTCTAGCTTATTTATACAATCCATTGTCTATAATTTTAGTGACAAATCCTTTCATTAATTACTCCTGACACCACACATTCCAAACTGAGGGGGAAAAAGACATCCTCTCAATATCCTACCACGATCATAATATTTAATCAATTCAGATGTGCTTAGGCCTTTATTCCAGACTCAGCTGATGGGCAGAACAGCACTGACCACCACACAAATGCAAGAAATGCAAATGAGGGATAGCAGGGGTAAGGTTTATCTGCTTTCTGACAGCAAGCCCATTTTCTCAATCCTGCTGTGACCTTACAGGGACATTCCCTCACTTATAATGCAGCAACATCTTGCCTTTCCAAGTTGGAGTTCTTCAGGCTACAGCTGTTATATTGGTCACTCAGAAACCACATTATGAATGCAAAAAAATAGATCAGATGCCTTCTTGCTGGACCAACTGAGCAATGACTGTCATGCTTTTTTAAACCTCTTCCTTGAGACTGCAAAGGATCCTTTTTATTGGTACAGTTCCAACCATCATCTTCCAACCAGCAGAATTCCTACTCAGGCATCATTTGCCAAAATTGCACATTTCTGACTTTATTGAATACAACTATAGGAAAAGGCAATTGGCTGCAAGGTCAGTCAGAAGAGTTTGGCACAGAGCTGACAGCACACATGCTCCAAGACAAGTTCCAGCCTCCATTCCCATATGCAAATCCACTTGTGCACAACATCCAAGTCAGACAACCTACCTGGACCTCCCCCATCAAAAGACAGGGTTATCAAGAGTATGATTCTATGTACCAACTCCATAAGCCATCCTATGACTTGCAAAAGAAGGAGGACCCTGGACAGAATATTTGGGATGCCTACTGGAGCTTCCCCATTGCCATTACTGATGTTGTGACACTCCTGAGGTGTGACAGGCACCATTTGTCTTGATGCTGCTGGGCCTTGTGCCAGTTTGGGTGCACAGTAAACAACAAACAATCCATCCTGATGAGTCTCCATGAGTTGTAATAAGAGATTCTCAGACTCTTTTGGCTCTGATAGCTTTTTTGTGTGTGAACACTGTGAGATCTTTCTTTCTCCATTCTTAACACTGAGCTAATGTCCTTTCACCAGCAAATTCTCATTTCCCCTTCTGTCAGGAATTCAAAGTGCCCACCCACACATCATCCCTCTAGGCCTCCTGAAGTGTCCCAAATGGCTTCAGAAGGTTCCAGCAGTGACATCTAAGAGCAGTACCTTCTCTAAAATTGTTTTAATAACACATCCAATAACATGGATTGAACTGGTAACAGAAATCCCCTCAAGTAACTTCCTCAGAGCCATGAAGTATATTTTGGAAACAGACTAGAATGCTTATGATCCTGCAACAGACTCCCTTTCCAGTTCAGGTGACAGATTCACAGCACAAATTACCTGAAACAAACACATCCCCTAAACAGTAAAATTCCACCAACAGCTTTCAAGCCTACCAAGCGAAGCTACTGCTGCTCCTCCAGCTTTCCTGGTTCCTCAGTCCTCAGACTCCCACACAGGTCTTTGGACCCTACTTTTTGCAGAACATTTGGCTCTTTCCTCTACCACAGCTCCCCATCTGTAGCCAGAAAAATTGCTTTGATCAGTCTACGGAAGTGCATTTTATAATGTTGTGGATTTGAAAAACCAGATTCCCCAAGAAGGGGGTAATTAAGGCATTTAAGCTTGGCACTCCTCCTAAGGATCAAAACTTCCTGAATATTGTCATTGTCCTCATACTTCCTTGTGCATCTCATTGATTCAGTGAGAAAAAAGAGAACAGGAAAATACTGGTGCCCAGGAGGCAGAATTCAAACAAGGAAAAATGACATTTCAGATATTTAAAATCTAAAAATATGTACTTTGAAACTCCATTTTACTAGACTTGAATGAAAACATCTAGATACTGCTTTTAGAGGCTGCACGTTTGAGAAGCGCTATCACATGTGAACCAGCTTTTCAGACTATTTTTGTACTGAATATAACATTTTATTTAGAATTTAGGACTCTACTCACGTGTTCTGCAGTGTGAACTCCACCTCCAGCTCCTCACGTGCCTGAAGAGAGAAGAAAAAGAAAGATTGATTGCTTATTTTTCTTCCCACCTTTCATCATCATACCAGTTACATATAATTTTTTAAATATGCATTTAGAATAGAACTTAGGAAAGTTCCCAGAATGTGAGAATACCACTGTGTCAACTGATGATATTGAATTTTAAGATCTTGAAAAGGCAGTTGCTAAAACTATTTTCTTGAAATCTAAACACTTTATAAGCATGCAGATGTAAGAACTGCTATTCTGCTAAAACAGTATTTTTTTCAGATTTTAATTCTCAACAAAAAAGAATCAGCTACTTTAATACCATTACAGTTAAAAGGTGCTGAAAATTCAGAACTTATGCCACAAGCAAACAACCATGCCAGAAATATTCAGAATTAAGACCCTGGACAACTAATTCTAGCTGGTTTCACACTAGACTTTTAACACAGGTATTTGTTCTTAACAAAAGCTAGCATGGAGTGCTCATACAGGGACTTAAAGTCTTCCCTACAACAGCAGCAAAATACAGTTTGAGTAGATATTTCCTATAATGAAACACTGTAAAAGGATATACCAAGATGGAAGGAGAGAATTTAAACTTTCATTCTCACCAATTCCATTGCTCACCTGTGGATTCAGCTGGAACTTCACGCGAACAGTACGTCCTACAGTGAGTTTATCTATGTCAAAGAGAACAGTGCAGAGCTCATCATCCCTGGTGACCGTGTCTTCATCACAGACCTTCAGCTCCAGCACATTCTACACAGAGAGATTAAGAATATTATGTAGTTATTACTATATCTAAGAGCTCCATAAAGCAGGAAAATCTTAACACTAGGTTTTCTTTCCTTGCCCTTCCATTTTTAGGGGAAGAAAGAAAAAGGTGAAAGGGAAACAAAAAAAAAAAAGGAAAAAATATTTGGGATTATTAGACATCACATTACTGATAACTCTACATACAAAATAAAAAAAAAATTAAAAAAAAAAAAAAACAGGCTTGTTTCATTTCCCCAGACAGACAAAACTAGCAGGTCATGCTACACAAATTTGTGATAAAGAACTGCATTGAATGTTTCCACATTTATTTTATGGCCTTTGGGTCTAAATGCATAAAACAATCACAGGTACATAAAGAAGGTTTAAAGGATTTTCACAATATCTAGAACTGACTGATTTTGCTATTATTTTTATGTGATCTTTTTTCTTGGGTTTCATTTGTCTGTGTCAAGATTTGGGATAGTATAGTAAGGCTGTATTCTGAAAAGCATTTAAGTCCTTCTCATTGCAGTATAGTAGGTATTTAAATAACAACTGGATAGAACAACACTAAGGAGGCTGTAAGGACCAGGGTTTTTCCTGAGAAATCTTTAACATCTTCAGTGTTTGAAACTAGCTATACATACATTGCTATATATGCAAACATCAAATGGTGAAAAGAGTTGATTTTCATTACCTTGACACGGCGGTCAATCTTGTAGCAGAAAGCTTCATTCCAAACAGGGTTTTTGCTGTTCCTGATGGTCCTGGTCCGAACCTTCTCTGCTGAGGCAGTAGGCAGCCACAGAGTCACATAGCAGTCTGAAAGGGTGACTGTACAGGGAGAAGATGAGCACAGTTAAAATCCATCCAGAGGAAGAATTACTGCACAGTGCCCATTTAACCCTAATAAGACAAAGATAGTACAGTTGGGACTTTCTTACTAATATAGACAGGATTAGGAGTAAGTAACACAGTGAAACACTTATGAGAAAACAGAGACATCCTCACACATTTGCCATGCCTATTTCCACCTTTTCATTCATACAGTCAGTCATACTTTTTCGTGGGTTTTTTTAATATGTTACTTTATAATTGAAATTGCACTGTTCTCCACATACAGTACATGCTGCATTTAGCTTTATCTTCATGATTATCTAAAAGTCTGGCACAGGCAACACACCTTACAACCTTCAATCTGGGCTATAGAGAGACTTGTTTTCTGTTACTTCTCCCCCAGATTTGATATTTTAACTTAATGAAAGCCTTTATTAAAGTGCTGGCTACAGTGAAGAACAACAGATTTTTTTTTTTTTACAAAAAGTGTTCTCCTATTAAAGCTGAAAAATTTTATTTCCTTATCACAAATCAGAATGTGTCAATTCCATATTCATTCATATATTTGACGAAGTTTTCAGAAGCTGTGTCTTTCTCAGCAGTTATTTCAGAAAACAAAAACAGTTTCACCACCACAAATAAATTACTATTTGTTCAATTCCTTCCTACTGCTCTATCTGCAGACTGCAAAGATGCTTCTGCCACCCATGTCTGGGGAAGGAAGCCATGAGTGCCAATGAAGACATCAGCTTCTCCTGAAGTCTGAGTCCTTAAGTTTGGAGGGAAAACTCCAGGGAGTGACACTTAACAGAAGCATGATACAGGCATCGATGGCCTTTCCCTCACACCTGTGATGCAATCTCTCTGTTTCACATTAGCAGTGCTCAACCAGTCACCTGGTTCTTACACCAACCTTGTGAGTCAGAGGAGGCCAAATAATTCAGCTCATAGTCAACCGCTGCATCATGCTTGAAACGTGTAACAGTGTTATTACATCACATTAAGAACAATTACTTCATGTATTTCCTCTTTATCTTTCAGTGACAGCTACAGATTTAGGTTTTCCTGACAGTCAAGTTGTGCCTTTATTGTGTAGTGAACCATGCTATCAGCAAAATCTGGATGGTGACCGTGGGAAGGAAAGCACTTCCAGAAATCAGCCTAAGCCACAGCTGATCAGAAGAATGTGACTGATCAGATGTTCAGCAGAGGCACAAATGTAGGCAGATGAAAATGCAAATGGTTAACAGTGATTAAATGCTACCGTTTCCATTTTCAAAGAGCATGAGACATACTGATTACTTCACAGTCACAGCAGTAAGGATTATGCAAATAAGTACAATGAGAAAAGCTGAATTTCTTGTAATTGTTCAGGACCATCGCCCCAACCCAGATGGGGTTTTGATCAACCAGGTCTAGTGGAAGATGTCCCTGCCCATGGCCTGGGGGTCAGAATTAGATCATCTTTATGGTCCCTTCCAACCCAAACCTTTCAATGATTCTATGCTTTGCCCAAGTTCCCATAATGCAGTCAATGTCAGGGTCCAAAACATAGTCTAGATTTTCAGGCCTATCCTCAGATCTATTAAAATTATTTTGTTCTGAAACATCACTAGGGAGGAATGCTTTTAAAGCATTTTTATTTTTCACTGGTGAAGTAAATAGGAACATGAGAGTCAATGAACAAGAAGAAAAGTTCACTTCAATAAAATAAACACAAACACTTCAACAAAGAGACAACATGTGGAAACAAAATAAAGTGACACAGGGACCACCAAGATTTAACCAGTAAAATTGGAAAGCTAAAGTGGAGGAAATAAGCTAACTCAGAATTGTAATAAGCATCATACTTTACCATTAGAAACAAGCAGAAAAGAGACATTTTCCCACAGTTGAAAATACTGAGGTTTCAAGGAAAACTAGCTGAAATGTTTGCCTTTTTTATGCCTGAAAAGGTAAACACTGCCCGAAAAAGACTTTCCACTCTGGACAAAAAAAATGGACAGGTTTTTCACAATAACAGCAGTTTCTTCAGACAATAAACTTTCTGTTAAGAAAATACTCTTCCTGAAAAGCTTACAAATCTCTCTGCCAGATACACTTTAAATAAATTATTGGTATACCCAGGTTCTGAATTTGAGGCATCTCAAGGGGATCAAGATATGACATTCCTCTGCTCTTGAGACCACAACACCAAGTAAGAAAGCCATATGGTGTGGCAGACATGCCAACCGGTTCAGCAAAAAAGATCTCATGATTCACTGTGATAAGGAATGACTGTGAGGAAGTTGTCCTGAGAACAACAGCCACAAGGAAATGAAACAAAAGCAGGCAGTGCAGAAGTACAGGAATACAGAAATGCACACTCAGTTGTTCATGTCGGTTTGTAGATATGATTGCAGTGGTGGCCTGGTCAGATCACATATTTGGTTGGTGCAAAACACCATTTAGGCACTTGAAAATTTGGATTTTGATAAATATATAGTTGTGCATACAACTATAATCTCAAAGAATGTATCCTTAGTACATAAATGTAGGTCTTTAATCTGTAAGAAATCCTTAACCTCAAAACTTGTAAGGTGCTCTCACTTGTCTAGTGAACCAAAAGTAAAAGAGAAATAAGCACAGTAGTATTGCATTGTGAAAGATCCATAAATTACCCAGAATACCACATGTAAGTGCAGCAGAGATTTCTTTCCTGATAGTAATCAGTCATTTAAAAATACTGTTGTTAAGTATAACTTCCATGGGATCTAACCACATCCCTCCTGGCAGAAGCCACCAAATCCAACCTCTAATAAGTTTTCCCTCTACGCTTGACCCACCATACAAGTTAAAATCTCAAAATATAGATTACAATAACTAAGATTTTCTTAGGAGCTATAATGTGCTGCATGGAATTCTGAGTGTACCAAGAGAAAATTGATTTTGAGCCATGTTCAGCAAGATTTTGGGGAACATAGTGTGGACTTTTTCTCCTTATTTTATATCTTTTAGATTTATTCTTGCGGTCTATGGGCTTGAATTTTCTTATTCTCTTTGTCTCTATTTCACCTTTTTCTTTCATGCCTTTCCAACCTCTTTAAATGGCGTAGTGCTCTGTTAATATTTTTTCTGACTTTCAAACTGTTCCATTTTGTGGATTAAATAAATTCCAAAACACATTGGATTTTATCATCACTTCCAGCATATGTACAAATTCTGCAGAAGTAATAGAAGGTTTTGCCTTGTACTTCTTCTGTTTTCATAGCCTTTCCTGCTACTGCTGATTTTACATCTCCATTACTGGTTCTCTCCTTTCTTCAGTCCAGAAATTCTGCAGGAAATACTCCGGTTTCTTACTTAAAAATACAAGGATTTTCACTGTTTACAGAGCAGACCTCAGATTGGCAGCTAAGTCTGATGTGAGATGGGCTGTAAGTGTATCTCATACAGTAAGATATGAAAAAAATATAAAATGCATCACCTTGCTTGAGTCAGTCTCTTTAAATTTAAGAGGAGAAAGCAAGGCTTCAGTATCAAAATAAAAAAAATCGTGCAAACTTACAGCAATACATATTTTGACTCCTACACAATTTGCGTGCAATATTATCCAAATATTTTCTTTAAAAAGTTTAAAGAACCATCCAATAATAGTAAAAGTACTCACGCAAGTCTGCCTTCCGGACATTCTTCAATCTCAGTACTTTTACAGTGAGCAAGTTGAAAGGCGATACTGGTGCCTGCAAAAAAAATTCAGTAAAGGAAAAAAGGAACAAAAAAAGATGACATTACTATTATTATAGTCTGAGTCATGGACTACGGTAACTCTGAAGTTCTAAGGACGTAGATAGAACAAGGTTTCAAGGTTGAGCCAATCCAATTAATCAAACCAAGTGGAGCAGTCAAAAATCTGTACAAATTTTTGGCACAGAACTCTCTTCATGCCTGAAATAGAAGCAAAATATTTCAAAATCACCTGAGTTGACGATGGGTGCCAAGAGTTTGATTTGATAAACATCACTTCTTTCTATCGTTGTTCCCTTATTATAACACTAAACACCCCTAGAGCACACGCATGGGTGTCCCACCTCTTACACAGCACTGCCTGCAGTGGAACAGAATGTCTCTGGGACACCAAATACTGTCACAGCAGCTGGGAAAGTAGAGCTAAGTGTCTACCATGCACCACCACAAGCTCCCACACCTGCACAAGCTCCCGCACACAGCCAAAAATGCCAGAAATGCAGCTGACAGTGAAGAGATACTTCTCACAAAGACTCTGGTGGACCTCTGATCTTCAGCACTGATCCCCAGCAGAAAGCTACAAAAATCATCCCAGAGTTGATCTTGGGAATTTACTCACAACTCTACTAGGTATCAGAAACCTTTGCCCCAGAGATTAAGACTAAGTCTATAAAAGACTATATAGACTATACAGACTATATAGACTAAGTCTATAAAAACTCATTACTTCCATGGCTCAGACTAATGAGTCTTCATATTCCTCAGGCTATAAATTAACCCTTTCCCCATTTCACCTTGGAGATAACTGCTTAACATCTTACTCTCTCTCTCACACATTACTATCTCCTCCATTTCATATATACCATCTTTATTTTTAAAACTGATGTATGTACAGACACCATTTCTCTCAACACTTGTTCAAATTGGTATTTAGCTTTGCACTTACTGATTCTGTTTTAGAACAGAAACAGGTTTTGTTGGGCCCAATAACTTATCTAATCTTTCTATCTGTACCAGCTGGTAAGAACAAGATACTAATACAGACTGGGGAAAGAGATGCTGGAAAGCAGAAGGGGATTTGGGGCAGTGGCAAGATCAGTGGCAAGTTGAACATGAGTCAGCAGTGCCCTGGCAGCCAGGAGGGCCAAGTGTGTCCTGGGGTGCTTCAGGCACAGCATCACCAGCTGGGCAAGGGAGGGGATTGTCCTGCTCTGCTCTGCACTGGGGCAGCCTCACCTCAGTCCTGTGTGCAGTTTTGGGCACCACAATGTAATAAAGACATTAAACTATTAGAGAGCACCCAAAGCAGGGCCATGAGGATGGTGAGGGGCCTGGAGGGGAAGCCATATGAGGAGTGGCTGAGGTCACTTGGTCTGTTCAGCCTGGAAGAGAGACTGAGTGGAGACCTTATTACAGTCCGTAACTTCCTCATGAGGGGAAGAGGAGGGGCAGGCACTGATCCCTTCTCGCTGGTGACCAGTGACAGGACCCAAGGGAATAGCCTGAAGTTGTGTCAAGGGAGGGTTAGGTTAGATATTAGGAAAAGTTTCTTCACCCAGAGGTTGGTTGGGCACTGGAACAAGCTCCCCAGGGAAAAGGTCACAGCACCAAGCCTGACAGAGTTCAAGAACTGTTTGGACAATGCTCTCAGGCACATGTGTGATTCTTGGGGTGTCCTGTGCAGTGCCAGGAGTTGGACTTCAATGATCTTTGTGGATCACTTCCAACTCAGGATATTCTATGATTCTAACTCTATCCATAAACCCTCTCACTCTTGTTCTTATATATATACTCTACCCTCAGAAAGGTAATATGGTATCTTGACGCAAACACGTGGGGTTTGTTGCTTAATACAGGCATCACAAGTTCCTGTATTCATCATAAAGCAGCAAAAATAAAAATTATATTCTGATGTTCACTAAGAAAATGTACCTTGCTGTTATTTACTTCATACAGGCTACACATTTTCTGAACCCTTTGTCTTTCCAACAGTATCACAAGGTTTATCCTGAAGTACTTCACAATGCTTTGCCAGAGTGTCAAGCAACTGGGACCATGACAGGACATTGGACAATAACACAGTGTCATGAAGGAGGTCCTTGTCCTCATCAATGAAAACCTCAGCACCTCTGAAAAGGCAGTGGAGATGACAAACCACCTCCAAGAAATAACCTGAGTAATCCCCAGAGTATCCTCTCGCACTTCCCTTTGAGTTGACAAGGGGCCTGAAGACGCAGAGCTGAAGGGCAGTGAGACAGCAGCAGAAGGATCAGAGCAGTCACTGATCTTGGCGCATTTGTCCCACATTATCTGACCTGTCCAGACTCTCACACAGGCCACAGTTTTATGAAGCCCATTTTGCAAGCCCTTAAATTGTCACATGTGGGACATTTCCGTTGTCTCTAAGACTGTATCACACCTCTATCTACTCCCTTGTTCTAAACATGTCCACAAAGGATAGCTTGGATAGACACAGCTTGAAAGACAGAGACAGAAAAAAAAATTATTACAGTCTCCAATCAAAAAGCAACCAAAAGACATTATATGCCCAGACTACACAGGTGAAATGCTACAAATACTTTTCTACATACATCAAATAGAAATGGGTAAAAGAGAGAAGCCCTCCTAGACACAGGGGCCAAGAGTCAAGGCTTGTCTATCCCTGACAAATATACTGACACATTTGCTACATTTATGCTTGGTCCCTGCTTTCCCCATCTAATAAATTGTAAATATTTTTGACCTCATAAGTGTAATTTCAGAAGATGTGGAGCATATCTCTTATCCAGAAAGAAGTGGATTTGCATCCCTTGAATATAGAAGAATGGACTTGAGCAGAAGTTTCCCATGCCATGGAATTGCTGTTAACTACTGGGCTTGACACCATTTTAAAGGAATAACCTTGGCTCAGTTCTTTGAAAACAAGCATCTAGACCTTCACTTCGTAAATCTCAATTGGACAGTGATATTTCCCTGCAGCCAAATGCCACACAGAGATAGGAACTATGAAAGTTGCTTCTGTTCCCAGCTGTCCCTGTTACATGGATGTACCATTTATGCAATTCCCTGCTCAGCTCTTATAATTCTATTCTGGTGTATCTTACTCTCCAAACTTACGCAATCAATCCTCAGTGCTTCACTCTGGGTTGTGGAGTTCATTCCCATACTGGAGTCTTGGAAGTCAGACCTTACAGCTCTTGACTTTTAGGTACCTGAATGCTTTACCAAGTCTAGTTGTCAGCAACCTACTCAAAGCCACACAAAAAAAAAAACTTGTCCTAGACTGGATAATCTGCTAGCAATTGGCAGGGACTTCCACATTCTTCCCTTTAATGTGATGATGTCCATATCACAGGCTGGGTAAGTTCTGAGGCCAGAAGCCTCCCAGGTCAGTTATTACACACACTTCAACTTTCAGCTTCTATATTTATTTCGCCTGAGACATGATTCTTACCTCATAAACCGGAAACACAAGCCAGGCATTTTAATAATCACTTTTGAAACTACTTAAATATATGAGGCTGCAAATGCAAGACTTGCTCACAGTGTTCTACGTCAGATAAAAATTCAATTAAGTCCTGTGGCACACTTGGGCAATCCTCACATATCTAGTCCAAGGGAAGACAATAGGAGTGTTCTCATACATGAACTCATATGAATGGGTTATATAACTGGTCTCTAAAACTGTTCTGTTTTAGTAAAATTCCAAGCTTAAAGAGATTTCATAGAATCTTTTTCTTGAGACAAGAGCGAAGCTCAAAGAACATTTCCAAGTTGCATCAAGAGAAAAGCAGTTTCTCTTTTTTTCTGTAAAAACAGAAAAGTGCATATCTATTTGGAGCAAAGCACTCTTCCCTTAATTTTCTGATCAATAAGGAATAGAAATCTCATCATTACTTTTAAAACTATGAAAACCAACAAAGAAATCACTCACCCTGTCAGAAAGAGTGGCAGGGCTTTAAAACACAGATCACTGCCTTGCTTCTGACCTGGGTCAGGTATGTGGCACATTTTAACTTCAAAGAGTTTTGGAGCCTCAAAGGCAGGCAGGATTTCATTACATTATTGTGTCTTCCACCTCAGGCAAGGTCAAATGCATAAGAAACACTTTTCCTTGTACTGCAATTTTGTATACATTTCACCCATTTTACAATAGCCCATAACTGGCTCATTGAGTTGGTAGAAGTCACTGAGTTCGTTTCAGAATAAAAACAAATGGAGCAGCACTGACTCAATGGCTGCTTCTTTCCAATAGCTATGCAAAACTTCTATGGCTTCAGACTACAATTTTCACATGTGATTTTTTTTTTCTCTTCCTGTTTGCAGTTCCACAGCTGGACATGTGTGTTAGAATGAATCCAAATTTATAGGAGAAACCAGGTCAAGTATTTTCACAGTTCAATATGGTTTCTTTACTCAAGACCACACCAGCCTTTATCAACTTTATAAGGTACAGTAATTTGGGTGATCTAAAAAGTGTTACTTTTTAAATTGTCAGCATAAGGGCACTACCAAAATTTTCTCACCAACGATTTTACATATTCCTTTTCATTTATATAGCCACTCATATTGAAAACCCACACATCCTATCGATTGCCCTGAAACTCACTCTGACAATGAAAACCCGTTTCCTTAACTGAGCCCCTGAGTAACAGAAAACAACTCAGGTATACTAAGCTTATATACTTGTCATAAATATCAACTTCCATGGAGAGAAAAAAAAAGGGGAAAAGAAAAAGGAAAAATGTTCAAGTTCTTCCTGAATTTTACCTCTGTGATCCTCAGAGAACTAGGGCAGAAAGAAGGGGCTCTGGGTCCTACTGTAAATTGTAAGCACCATATTCAGGTCAGTTCTGCCACCCTAAATACCCTAAAGAGGAACAATCTAAAGGCATGCAACTGTACAGGTCTCACACCTAGGAACCTACTAACAATGTAAAATCGCTAAGAATAAAATGACCAGACTGATCCTCTAAACACAGGCTAGGACTCAGAAAAACAACTTTATGACTAGCATACCTCTTAGGGCTGTAAGGCTATATACAGAGATCTAAACATCATTTTAAAAGCTAGTTTTCAAAGAAATTCTGCACAGTCTTTACCACAGCATTTCACTTTGAACAGAGAAAATAAGTGACTCTCAGGCACCACCAGGCATCAGATGCTATCAATATCAGCAAACAAGGCAGACTGAATTTACCACAATTTAAAAGCTTCTCTGCATCACTCTGAATTCCCTATGTGGATGCAAATCTGGGAAAGTCCCACATCACAGATTGAGAGACAAAAGCCCATCTTGCAGACTACAAATCCCCTGAGTTGCGACTGGTACTGGCAGCCACAAACACACTGCAAGTGTCAGACGACAGCCCCATCCTGCTGCCCCTGGCATTGTTGCCATGCACTGGCTCAGAGCAGCTTATCTGATGTATTTTCCTTTAAGCTAATACCTCATAACATAAATGTCTGCTAATTGCCCATGAAGTTCTCATTTGCCTGTGCAAAGGATTCATCCTCAACTCAGCCTTTACAAAACACCTATTGCCCTTTTTTTGCCTCCAGAGAAGTTTGGGAACTACTCCCACTTCTAGCAGGCTGATAAGATCAGGCTTGTCAGAAGACTGAACACAACACATTTTTTCCACCTGTAAACACTGTGCTGCACAGAGAATTGCAAGCTCTAGGACAGATCATTGCACTGCAAGGGAAGGCTACAAGGAATACCAGAGCACAAAGAACGGTTGGAAGACCCATTTAAAAGTTCTTCTCATAAAGGAATAAAGCATAAGAAAAGTAGGAATATTGCACCCAAAGAAATCAAAACACAAAAGAAAGCACTAATTAAAAAATTAATATAGTATAAGTAGAAACCAGGCCAGATACAGTGCAACACCAACACCAACATCATCAGACACCAACAGAGGCCTGAGCCTTTGGAGCTTATGGAAAGCCATGGCAATACTTCATCCACAGAGCTGAAGTCATAGCTCAGCTCTTCAAAGCTCAGCAAACTTTGCAACACAGTTTTCCCCCGAGCCATTGAATTCCTAAAATTTTTTCTGGTGATCTACATTCAGCACTGGACAGCATTTAATGAAGGGCCAGCTAATTGCTACCTACCGTTCTCACCGCTGGTGCTGAGGTGCCCGTAAAAGTCTAGGAAAAACAACACAAGGCAAAGTTAAGAAAACTAAACTACATGTTAAATGCTTCCTTTTAGGCTGACATTTCAAAACATCTCACATTCAAAGACATATTTAGATCTCTGACACCATATTTAGATCTCTGACACCACATGCTTTACCAGCCACCATCACAACTCTCTGCCAGCTTATTTCCTTGACATGAAGCTTTTTTTTTAATAAAGAAGTACAACAAGCAACATTGTTAGCCCTAAAACGCAGCTTGAAAATGCAGGCATGCCATGAGGTTCTGTAAAAGCCTAGACTAGTAAAGTCATCCTTGCAACAAGATCCGAGGAACAGCAAACTCTATTTGCCTGGATCGCCCACACAACTCAAACCACTCATTCTCCTCTGTGATCAACAACACTGGAATATCAGACAATTTTACCCACTTTACACTTGCTATCACCTTCTTTTGCTTACCTCACTTGTACTTAAATTTGATCCCATTGCAGCCCCAGTTGCATGTAAGTCCAATGTTAAAAGTTACAGAGTCGTACAGCTGGCAGGAACTCCTCATGCAGGTTAGGGGTGGAGGAATAGGGATTTTATGACGAGGCTCTCCTGCCCCACCCCCTGATTATTTCCAGTCATTAGGCAGTCCCCTCCCTGCTTCCTGCAGCCTATTAGAGCACCTCAACTGAGTCAGCAGAATGAAGAGCAATTCCTTTTCTACCCACTGTGAAATTTGGGGAGGATGCTGAAGCCCCTTTCTGCCCAGGCATTGTTCGTTTGAAATACTACTGGAAACAAAGTTTTGCATTTATGTAACAGCTCTAACCCCCAAGCAAAGTGCTTCTGACTAATCAAATCACAGCTCTCTCTACACTGCCATCATGCCACAAAGTAGTACAGAGAGATGTCAACAGCTTCTGTCCAAACCATAAACTCAAACACCTGCAGCAGTCTTCCCATTGAAGCACAGTTCAGGTACATAAGTCCTGCAGTTCAGCAAGATGACTCCACTGTGATTCCACAACTGACTGCAGGACCCACACTCTCCTGAAGCCACTTTGGGCATCTCTGTGTTACATTTAGCAACCTCAACACATCCATTGCCTGGATATTTATCGTATATATAGGAAAAAAGGTAATCCATGTCCAGAAATCTTGCAGTTTGAAATTAAACCCAACAAGAGGGAAGGGAGGAGCTATAAGCAGCAGGCGAAACTTGGGAGTGGAAGGGTGAGGCAGGAGAGAGGGTTGTGCTCTCCTGCGTGGGCCCAGGGAGCACAGCAGTTCACCCATGCTCAGAGCTGGCTTTAAAGGGATCTGTGTGTGCTGGCTCTCACAGCAAGCCCAGCAGACACCTTGTGGGAAACTCCAGGCACAAAACCCTCCCTGACTGCTCTTCACCCCAGTGTGCAGTGACTCACTGTCTGTAAAGTGTATTAGAGCAGCCCTCAACTAGCACACATGTGCAGGCTGGTAGATTTTGGAGCATGCAAGATCAGATTCTGGCTCTGCCAGACTCTTTCTGGCCTCTCTGACTGATGAGAGGAAGCAGCAAGTACTCACTCTTGCATCATGAAATTGAAGTTATTATTTTAAATCAATCTGATTTATATTGGTGTTTAATTCGCTTGATGCAGGCAAAGGAAGTAACCTTGTAAACTGCAGTGGGTGTCACCTAAGTGCTCTCCCCTGTGCCATGGGGGCTGCTGTCAAAATAATTCTGCACAGAGGAAGAGAGGAGGTATTGTCCAAGGAAATCTGCTTCAGTAAAATCCTCTTTTTACATACAAGTCGCTTCCCTTCTATGTTGATGTCTGTGATACACATATGATGCCTCTCCAGAAGATCTTATACAAAAGATGCAGTGGTACTCTCTGGTGGTTTCCATCTTAAGTATTTAATGGTGAGCTGCTTCATCTATGGGCACACTTTACACTGCCTTCTCAGAATCAAAGCAAAATGGCTCATAAATGTGAATCTGCAAAATCTGAAATGTTCCTTGGAGGAACAACCAAAAGATACTTTCAATGAACATGTGAATCTCTACCCCAAAGACAAAATATCTCCTGTAATTTCTGTCTTTATTACTTTATATCTGTGTTGAATACGTAAGCACAAATTCAGGTGGAGCAGACGCAGTTGAGAATTGCTTACTTGTACTCTCGCAAAGCTAGTCTTTCCAGCTTCTGAAAGAAATATTCCAGTACTGAAAATTAAAGTAGGAATCTGTTTTCATTAAAAACATCTGCAAAACATCCTCTATCAAAGGAAAGAGGATAGTCTATCCAGCTCAACTTCCCCAATTCGTCCAAAAACATATATATACCTATACACGTTTGTACCATCCCAGCTATTTCAGAGCCCTGACATTACATTCTCTTCTCCAAGCTGTTTTTAAGATCCATAAATGAGACACCACTTCACAATTAATAAAATTATTCCAGAGTCAGTGCATCTGACACACTGAATAGTTTCCTGATGTTCAGACTATATTTTCCTCATCTCAAAATAATTTCATCACTGCCATACCCAAAACATGCTTCTAAATAATTCTCCCTCTCCTGCTTATGACCACCATCAAGTTTTGTAGCTGATGTTGTCTCCCTTAACCACTACCTGTCCAAGTCATGCAAGAAGGCTTTGGAATACAGTGTCTTTTAAAGATTTGGCATCTTTGTGCCAGTCAAGAATAACAATCTCAACAGCTTCTCATTCATGCAGTGAATACATGATAGAACTAAGCACTGAATGCTCATAACACCTGGAGCAGTAATTCCTCATCAGCACTGAGAAAACTGATGGCTTATTCACTGGTGTCTACTACATCATCTGCTTAAAATAAAAGATCATGAACTTGCAGATGGTCACACACGATTTTTAGAGGTAGAAATGTGTCCCTAGGATTATAATTTTGAAATTATTATTGCTTCCAAGGTCACATATCATGTTGGGCTTTTTGCATTATTCATTAGTTCTTCCACAATTCAAGAAAAACTTCAGAGAACCATAAAGCATTAATTAAAAATATTCATGTCTGAAGTTACCCAGAGTCTAAAGAGCCATATATTGGCTCTTTTAAGCAATCACATTTCTACAGTAATAATTTTAAATTGCCAGTGATCTTCATATACATACTACTTAAACTCTTTCTTTGCTTTTTAAAGATTAGAGAGACTGTATAACTGATGAGGGAACACTCAACAGCCTCTTAAAAGCTCTGAGCAATAGCAAGGAGAGTAAAAAGGAAGATGCAATTTTTCTCTGCTTTTCATGCACTTTGCAGTGCACATTCACATGCACATGAATTTGCATCTGTCTATTAATTAAGACACGGCGGATAAAATATGTCATTCTGATCTGAGGCAGTCAAAAGTCATCTAAACTGGCCTGCTGCAAGCACTAGTTTCCCCAACATGACTTTCAGATAATTGTATATCAAACTGCAGGTAGGAATAACAGCTGCTTAGTACCCCACAATTAGCTTATATTCCACTTTGTCACCTTCTGATAATCCAGGACTACAGAAATGTATGACTAATGGGGGACTTCATTTTATTGCAAGAGAGCAGTATCCTTGTACCACCCTTGGGATGACAGTGAGAGTCGTCATCATTTACACACCCTGAACTTAACAAGAAGGGTAAATATTCAAAACACATGCTAGAAGTGTTAAAAAATGATAGTCAGATGTCACATTAGTACATAATTACTCAGAATTAACAAATTAAGCAAATTAACAAGCGTGGTGTCACATGTGTAGTTGGGGATTTTCCCTGTGTATTGCCTTTCAGTTTTCCTTGTTTTTTAATAATGTTTCCACAAGCTACAAAATCTACAAAGACCTCATCCTGCCAGTCAAACAAGAGCAAGCAGTCAGAGTCAAATTCCAGTTACACTAAGGACCTAAGCTCAATAATCTCCACAGACAAGATTTACCATGGATAGAAATTATCACTTTACTTCCCCATGGTGTCAGATTTCAGACTCTGAAAAACTGAACTTTGGCCTGGTAATTTTTGGACTGCCATTGATTTTAAGCAACTCTTTGACATAAAAAAAAAACCAAACAAAAACACCCAAACAAGAACACCACCACCCCTATATATATATATATTTTTTTTTAATGTTCACATTAATATGTTGGCATTTTATTTTCATATGTGGTTTCTACATACCACACCTTTAAAACACCTGTGCTTCAAAACTCTACAATATTCTTGATATTTTTGAAGATTTAAAAAAAAAAAATCACATTAGATACAAAAAGGGACTTCCCGAGAAAGTACTCATGGAAGATGGCAGAGGCACAGGTTAGAGGAAAAAAGGCTGAAAAAAGATTTATCATCCATTTATAAGTGGGAGAGAACTTCAATCTGAATCTGAAATTGAATTCTTGAGAATGAAGGGTACAAAATCAATCACTGGAGAGAGAGAGATCACACTAGCTGAAGGGTGGGGGATTTTATTTTTGCTTAAGATGCTCTTCTGATTATGACATATATGAAGGAGGACTTCTGTTTTCAAAAGACTATTGAGAAACTGCATTAAAACAATTCCACATGCCCTTGATATATTTTGGAGAGATAAAATCTCGCTTCTCCTACACACTCTCATGAAGTAATTGGGCTGCTTTACCTTTCAAAAATCATCACTAAAGTGTTGGCCCATCTGTTAACATATGCAACCTGCCTTCAGATTTGTTGCAACAGCATTTCAAATGCAATCCTCATCTCAAAAAAGGAGTAGCTCACAACCTTTATCTCTGCCTCTCCCTGTACTCTGTACATGTGAGCATCCAACACCACCTCTCTTCACCTCTGCAGGAGCCCTCGGAGGTTGTCTGACCTTTCCAGGTTCATTCAACACTTCAGGCACTGTTCAAGCAGCTATTTCACTGATGGGGATTTCAATCCCCGTCAGACCACAGGTGTGAGGAATACCAGCACCAGCCTGTGTCAGCTAATTACCCAGTAATTAAGCAAAACACATAGCCCAGGACCTTTACTGGGAAATCTAGAGCCAATTTCAATCTGAACCAATTCTCAGAATATCAGGAAGTCATCTCATGTTACCAGCTAATTAAGGGGGTAACTTCATCTGCAGTCAGCCTGAGAGATGTTTGGAGCCCTAATGGTGACTACAAAAATTCACAGCTAATTGTTTCCAGGATCATGGCATTATGTTTAGCAGAGCTTGTGTGACAGGTCCCAGACAGGTGTTAAAAAAAAAAACAACCCACAAACAAAAGGGAAAAAAAAAACCAACAAAAAAAACCCAAACTAAACAATACTGTTGCTGACCTACCTGGATCTTAAATGGAACGATTACATCAATGCTGAATCACTTGGAAAAATCCAGCTGATATGTCACTGAGCCTCAGCTCCATCCTTAAAAATTACCAACAGTAATACTGAGTGTGTGTCCATTGTTATTTTTGATGATTAGCTGGCAAGCCACTCGAGAAAACATCTCTTCCCGTGTCCTTTTATGCTGCCTTTCACCATCACATCACAGGCAAGATTTTGAGGTATTGCTGCAATGTGAACAGCATGAATAGGCTTTAATAGAATGGAAAAAGGAGCCTTACCTTCCCCAAACAAGGGGGGAAAGGGAAAAAAATGGGTCCATTTTGGAGAAATTGTACAAGCCATCAAGGCAAGATCATTAAGCATGGCTCTCCCAGCTAAAACATTAGTCTCATGCAGTGTTAGATCCTCGGAGACAGATCCCAACACAAACCATTTAGAAAAGAAAGTGAGACCATTTAGACAACCTAAGATTTTTCAGTAGCTCACTAAATAGGCCCAGACTCCTGCAAATGGACTCCCTTTCCTCAGCTCATTCTAAGCCATCCTAATTTTCCAGATCAGCTGCCAAAAACAAACATCATCACCACACCTTGGGTGACTAAACCTGAAGGCCCAGAGCCAGGTGTTGCAACCACCAAAGAGCAGTGGGTGGAATACACCAGGCACGTATTGAGCTCCTTATATTCCATCTTCCTGGAGCTCTAGTAATGAATCTAGAAAATCTTTAAAATACTTAAGGGATACCTTGCAAAATAATCACATTTTTAAATTCCCATTTCATTATTGTTTAAAAATAAACTTATGAGCATAACTGAGCTGTCAGAATGTCATCTTCATTTTCTTCTTTACTCACAGAAAACTATTGCAGTCATACTGGTGACACATAACATCAAATTATCCTAACCAAGAGCAGGGAAAGAAGGTGGAAAACTGACTTTCTGCTTAAGAGGGCTGGTGAAACAAAAGATCTATCAGTAACTGGGAAAAAGAAAATTTGTTGGACTTGACCACTTTAGATCCATGAAAGGGAGATGCAAAGGTTAAAGCCAACAGTTCCTTCTTATGAAGGGAGACTAGTGTTTTGATTCATATTGCAGCAAATCTTGAGAGATACCTGCTGGTGTTATCTCCTGTTAAATGAACTGATGCACAGAAAAGGACTGTCTTAGAGGTAACAACATGTAATGTTATCTCCTGCATTATCATTCCAGTCATCTGCACTCTTGAAAGCAGCATTTCCTTCCATCTTTCCCAGTTGAAGTGGCAGCTTTTCTTTCATCCTTCCTCAAAGATTATTAGCAAAGCTCGTTTTTCCCTCAATATTTGATTTTTGGTATCAGAAGCAAGAATAACTTTTTCCCAGAACAACTCACTAGCTGAGCTGAGTCCATAAAACTTAATAAAATCCCCTTATTTCAATGACTTCAACTATAAAATTCTTCTTTTTAATGAGATTATGTATGGGTACTTAGGATCTGAACAGTAGCTATTACTCTGCATGTATATTGTTGCATACAATAGAAAATAAGACCTGAGAATGACCAAACAAACTTTCTTAAGCAACCATTTTTCTAAGACAAGTATGAGAATCTCATAAACACTGTCTGTTCTTTGGATGGCAGTGGGAATAAAATTGTAGCAGCAGTTGCACACTGACCATCTCACTGTTGCAGAAGTCGAAGGAGATGGTTTCACAAATTCTGTTGCCATCAAAAACATCTGTGAGCTTGCAGCAGCTGAATATTTATTAGTCCAGTACCAAGACATTTGTGCATCTCCTTCTGATGAGATTTTTCAATATGTACTTCAAGGGTGTTTACATGAATTTGGTGCTGAATAGTTTTTAAGTAGTTTCTTTCGTTCCACTGCCGTTCGCAAAGCCTGAAGAATTAAATGTTTATTGTTCAGGATGTTGTAACTGCACAGGTTAAGAAGCTTGTTGAAGTTCTCTTCAGTGTAGGTGAGCAGTCCAGTGCCATAGGGAGAAGCACAGTTGGACACATCCACCCTTCCCTGCTCCATCTCTGCCGGACTGCGCTCCACATCTGAAATAAAAACAAAGCACAGCAATGGTGTTGAGGTAGCAGACTGCAACAAGGCAATGCAAAATACACAGTAACACATACAAGAAGATTAATTATCTCCTGAAAATGGATCAAGATTTAATTACTGTGTAGTAACTATGTCAGCTGCACTAATAAAATCCACTAGTTCGCTGCTTGACTACAGGCCAGAATTGACTGGCAGAACAACTTTTCCATGCAAAATGCTTTCCTCTCTAAATTAAAGTTTTGCATCAGAATATTTCATTTTGTAAGATTTAGAATTTTGTATGTTTAACTTTTCAATTGAGTTCTGAGATGACAGCTCTTTATCTACCAGCTGGTAGGAAATTACACCAGAGAGCTCATGGATTGAGAATCCTCTCTCAGGTGGCTGAGATTTTAAGCACATGCAGCAGAATGCATAAGATAATGAGCTACAGGAGGTCTTTTTCAATAAATTCGTACATGGATTTTTGTTCATTTTTTGAGGAAGGTTTCCTGGATCATACAAAATTAGCAACAAGAAAATTGGAGTTGATGCATTCAAGAGTATTTGTAAACTGAAACTGAATTTGCCAAGTAGCCTTTCTTCTGGTGAAAAAACCAGATTTCTTCTGTTGCCAAGCTAAAGAAAACAGTCTGGCAAATTTCAAGAATTGTAGGTATCAAAGCAGCTTGTTACCCTGGCAAAGCCTTTACTTCATTATATGTTGTCAGTACTTTCTATTTTCTATGTAAAAAAAGTAATAGGAGAATTCTAGCTTTGTTAAAGTAAAGTAAATAAACATTATATAGCTCTTTAGAGACTGTTAGTGACAGTGCTACCAGTGGATATAATTCAATAGCTGTCTCATTTCCTTTATTATCAAAGGTACATGACCTGTTTCAAGTTCCAGAGGGGGTTTCCCTCAAGGTACAGCCATTCATGCTTTTATTTTTGAACCTCATCATTCCAATCCCTGATTAGATGGCCAATACTATGTGCATCACAACAGGACTGGGAATATAACAACTTAGCCAACTCAGAAGCTTGCTTGTGTCATGTTTTGGAAGAGGAACAAATTCAATGGACAAACTGTATATAACAATCTCAAAAAATGATTAATGCTGTCAACTTACTTGGTGCCTTGTATTTTTTGAAGGTATCACACACCAGTGGAAAATAGGCCAAGATTGGTGCCTCTAAGCTGTCCTCAAACACATAGCACTCCTTCAGGTGTTCCTGGTCCTCCTGGCTCAGCTCTGTGCTGGGGAATGGGATCCCATGCTCCAAACAGTACTCTGAGAACAGGTCCAGTGGCTGGCTCAACAGAGAGGAGAGTTGCAGTACAAAGAGAGGTTGAAATAAGGCCACCAAGCCCCATAACTGATATTTTGCTGCACTAGAAAATTTGAGATTGATTCATATGTTTATAAATAATGCTGACTATGCACTGGAACAAACATACTATCTTAATTTTAATATATCCTGGGTAATATAAATTTGGTTGATTTGCTAACACTTTATATTTTAAAGCAAAGTTACCGTTTACTGAATTTTATATGACATTCAGATCATTTTTGTGATTTAATGAGCACAGTAGAGGATTTGGATAAGAAAACTTGGATTACGTGTGGCTTCTTAGATCACAGGTTCTTAAATGTTTGCATTCACTGCATCTAACAGTCTGTGCCTTTGTGTCCTCTTACAAATAAATTACATTAATTTCAATCATATAAGCGCCTCATTGTTTCTTCAAATGCAGAAAAATAAACCTAAAACTCATGCCAACACGAAGAGTCAAACAAAAATGAAAAATTTTTCATTCCAAAATTTAAAAATTGTGTATTAACTAATTACATTGTAAAAGTTGTTTAACTAACTTTTGAGGAACTTGGTAGCAGGATGACAGAAATATAGAATAGGACATCTTCTATATGTCTGTGTTCATATGCATGTCCCAGAAAGACACTGAAAACAGCCCTGATAAAAGCAGTGACAATATAGTCACAGTGTTGAATAGCACCATTGATATGATCATTTAACTTAATAAAAACCAGACCATTTTCTGGAGGGAAAAGGAAGGAGAGACAGAAAGCTGTGATGGTAATTCAGCTGCTGAAGTCATACAGATAAAGAATCACTGCTTCAAAACATCACCAGAGTCTGTGATCCTCCACTGTAATTTAAATGGATAATGACATCCACTTTTCTCTCTGGCCTCAGAATGGGTGGGCAGCTGGTGTTGATGAAGAAAGCTGTATCTATCAGTTTGAGGTAGTCACTCATTTCATTCAGCTGGTTGGGAGAAGAATCCAGCACTGTGTCTGAAAGGCAAAAACTTACATTATTCATTACTGCAGGATCAAGTCCATTTCTTTTCCAAATTAGCATAACAAGAGAAGAAAGAAAAGACAGTTGATGTATATCAGTCTTTAATACAAAGCACACAGTTAACTATTTGTCTTTGACAATTTTAGCATCCATAGCTCAGCTCTGAGATCAGTAAGAGGAACAGTTCTGAGACTCAGCTTCATCCAAAGCGATACATTACTCTGCTTTTTCAACTGGTGTAAATTCGTGGCTATTTAACTTCCATGGAAGCTTCAAGTCACTCTTTTATAGGAAGAAAATAATTTAAGCAAGCCTGCTGCTCTTTCTCCAAGAAAGAAACAAGACCAGGAGTAAATCATTAGGGGCTTGGCAAAACCAATTCCACAAACATGTTAATCAAATAATATTAATCAAAATTTGCCTTTATGACAAAGCTTATCAAATATTTGTCCTCAGCAAGTATCAGCACTCAAATCTCTTTCAAAGATATATCTAAAACAATTTACAATTACCTTTCCACATGCAAAAGCTTTCATTCTCCAAATACTTGTCATGTAGCTGCAAGCCCTTGAGGAAATTATGGTAAGTTGAAACCACTGGCCGTCCAGTCATCATTTCTCGGAGAGTTTTGGAAAGGTGACCTTTGGGAATGGCCAAGCAGGTTGTCTGTTCATGAGGCTTCTTGGGCAGAGCAGCATGGTCCTCTGTGGGAAGAATAAGAAGTATATTCTGCATTTGCTCAGAGTGTTTCTCTGATAGTAACAACTAAGCAAGAGGGGCTGGGCAGCCGAAACCCGCCATGGTCCCCAGCCCCATCTGTGACTGAGTGAATGCATGGACATGCAGAGTGTCCTGGGCAGTGGGTTTCAGTGTCACACCACCACCTGCTTGTTCCCTGTCTGGCCTCCCCCTCTCCAAAGGCCTCTGGTAACTCTAATGACTAACAGAACTCCCCAGGGATGTTGCACAGTGAGCAGCACGATGAGCAGCGCAATGTTTTTTACTGTTTTACAGCACAATTGTTTGTCTCCTGCTTTTCCTTCATTCCCAAGGGCTTGGTGTCCCCTAAGCCAGAAATAGAACACAAAAACAAACCCTTTACCAAATGTCAGGTTTCACATTTCAAAGAGGTGTGAAGACAACACAGATGCAGGAGAAAAGTAATCTAAAGAACTAACCAATGTCATGCTCAGTGTCTCGAGTCCATCTGTGCCAGAAGTGTTCTGAATGACCTGAGAGGTAGACAGCATCCATAAAACTGTGGGAAAATATATTGCTCCATGTGCCTTGAAAGTTTAAGGAAAAAAAAAGCTGTCATACTTAATATTAGTTTGAATTTTTAGAGCACAGCTATAGCAACATACTTGGATTCAGTCTGTGGTTCAGTTATGAAATATTATGGATTTTCATATAAATATCAAATTCCATGCCATTCCACACAATGTCTGGCTTACTACCAGGCCAGTTTCGAAACTTGGCTGTCTATAAAAGTCAGGCTGTGAATTTAAATACTTCAGATGATTGGTTTGTGTGTGTGTGTGCTCTGTTTAGGTCTAACCTAAGACATTCAGCAAATTAATCACATTTGTCTCAAGAATTCGTTTCCTCTTTTGCCACTTTTGGCTGGTTCATTTGAGATTGAAATTTCATCAGATTCATCATATGATTTCATCATATTCTCTGGTGTACTACTATTGCAATTTGCAGACCACCTCTGTGTAGCCAACTATTAATGTGATGTTTCCTGAGACAGTAAATTACCTTGCAAGAAGCAGATGTGGGATTCTGGGATCTTCTTCATCCGGTGACCCATGAAGAACTCACTTCCAAAATCCTCTGAGCGAACAAAGGCTCCATATTTCAGGAGACCCACCTCATAAGGTGTGAACTCCACCCACTCTGCAAATAAGGCATCAAACTGGATTTATTGCAGCCACCTGAGCACATGTAAAAATCAGCTCAGAGAATCAGAAGCTGGAAGAACAAGGCCTATAGCTATAGCTTCACCATGGTGGTGACAGACAGTTCAAACCACCATGTTTTGAAACAAAGAGGTGCTCCTCAACATAAATGAATGCAAAAGATAAATTCATCTCCTCCACCAAAATCCATTCAGCTTGGGATTCAAGTCCATTTCTGCACTAAGAAGCAAGACCTGAAAGTCCACTGACTGCTCAGGCCCTGCACATGATGTGGCAGTTTAAGTTCCTCTGAGTCAGCAATGACACCAGCTACCATTCATTTTTAAGACTCTCATACTCACTGCCTTGAGGATAAAAAACTCCAACCAAACCCCTTTCCGTTTGTGCCACAAAACACAGTGGGAACAGTGATGAGGATCACTGATCAGGGCACAGAGCACTGCCCCTCCTCAGATCCCTCTCTGGCTCCTGGGAGCTGACTCTTGCTCTCACCCCTCTCCAGTTTTTCCTTTCTCCTCCCTTCCTTGCCTTCCTCCCCACTCTTGCCACTCTCTTTGACTCCTGCTGCCTGGGCAGAAGACCCAGCAGCTGAAAAGGGCTGGGAGAGGTAGGTGGGGATGAGAAAGAAAAAGAGCAGCAGTAGTGGCTCTCAAGGCTGCCAGCAAAAGGCATCTCCATCCCTCCCAAAGCAGTGTCTACAGCACAGGTATCTCACTTCCACGCTATTAGGATGCATGCTTTTCATCCAAGACAGAAACCAGACATGAAGAAGGGGGGGAAAAGAAATTGTTTAAAAAATTTATTGGCTTGGACTTACAGGAAAAGTTTTGGCATTCAACCAGCCTTAAAAGGAAACCCTTCAGAGTCATATGAGGGTGTATGATAATCTATACCTTTAAAATCCAAAGTGCTAAAGTCATCCTTGACATTGAGGGACAGGTATATAGGGAGTGGATTCTGCCCCTGGTTTACTGCTAGTTGCTGATCCGAGAGTTTGTGAGTACTTTCCTGTTCACAAAGAGCAGAAATCATTGTAAAAAGATTAACATAATGCATGGATTTAATACAGTTTCTAAGCATGAACTATCCATGAAGTATCTGCTAAACCTCAGCAGGTTTTGTTCTGTGTACTTCAGTTGTTTGGACACACAAGTGTGCTCATGTGTTATCTACCATGAGCCTTCACCAAGGCATTGTGCTTATGGGAGTTTTGGCATGGGGAACAGGGCAAAAATGCAAGAAACTTGTCTGTACAGTCACTAGGCTATGACTTGCTTTAAGGAAAGAAAGATATTTAGCTGTCTGGGAGGTGCTGCAAAGAAAAGTCAGCCTAGACCCATTTCTTTCAAAACAGTTTTATGGGTATATACTGCTATGCCTGAATTTAGCTCTGTCAGAGCCATCTCTCCTCTGTGTGCTACCTGACCCAAAACTAAAGATGGAAAATCAGTTTCCTTAACATCTTGAATTTTTACATGCTCAGACATCCCCACTAGATGCTTACATTTTAGGGTTACTTTCTTACTTTTGTTCTAAAAAGCCAAAGAATAAGTCCCTCAGATGTTTTGAGAGCCTTTAAGTGAATCCACAACGTTAGAAATCCTTCGGAATAAAAGAGAGAGGGAGAATATAAAATACCTGATCATGAAGCATACAATCAATGAAGAGTCCCCATAAATCTGTAAAGGACACCTTGTGCCCCTCTTGCTTTCTCTCACAAAGCTCATCTTCATAGAATTTCATATGATCCAAAGAGAAACAGCACAGTTTGCTCATGGTCACATGTTTCCTGATCTCACCAATTGGCCCTCTGAGATCCTTTTGTGACCAATTTGCATCTTCATATAACTTTGACATGGTCCTGGATAAAAGAAAGGTAGTGTGGTTCATCACAGGGCACATGGCAATTCATTTGGCCTGTAACATAGATGAGTGTTTTCTTTCAGGCTACATGAGGCTCTTGCCCTCCAACTTTGACCTTAGGAAAGCATTTCAAGGCTGAGGCAGAATTTAGACAAAATAATATTTTTTTTTTCTGCACAAATATATTAAAAACCTTCCTGGCTTGTTTGGTTTTCAGAATCAATCAAAAAGATACCAGTCACCCCCTCTCATTCCCACCCTTCTTGTTCCAGTTCTGTCTCATACAGAGCAGCCCTCCAGAGGCAAAATGTTTTAAATCCTTCAACCCCTCCTGGTTGTGCAAGGCAGTCACCACTGAGTGGTGTGTGGCATTCCATGTTTCTCAAGGCTTTTCTTTTAAAGTTTTCTTTTCAGAGATGTGGAACAGGTGAGCCAAACAACTTTAACAAGAGGATTTCTGAAGTGTTATATGCAATTAGATAACCATGTTACAGGCAAACTATCCTGGCTTGTGCTCTTTTCTTTTTGTTTCTGTAAATACTTCAGTGCAATTATAGAAATACTGTAATTCCCATTAGATTTGTTTCCTGTAGGAGGACAGCATTGAGTGGTCCCATAAAACAAGTGCCAAAAGGAAGCAAAGTGCCAGCATCAAGCTGAGTAAATTCATCAGCAAGGCAAAATGCTTCACCAGGTTATCACTTTGCTAACACAGATGGCAAGCACAAGCCCAGCTCTCCTTACCATGTTGTGGCAGACAAACCACTGATGTATGACACACAGTCCAAAACACCCAACTCCTGGAGAGCCAGAAGGCTGCCAAACATAGCTGTCATGGACCGCACTCCCCCTGCTGCCGTCACCACTGCCACCACTGGCACCTGCTCAACACACAAAGGTCACCAATCACCACATGAAATACAGGAGTGATGGCCATGCAGAAAAACATAACAGCAACACCTGATTCAGGTAGGTTTTGATTAATTCACCCTCTTCAGGGCAGGGCCTAGGTGTGTGTTTGAGTTGTGTAAACTTTGATGGAATTTAGTGTATGCTGAAAGCATTTTTCGATCCATGATGCTTTGGAAAGCCAGGAGCTGTAAGTATGGTGCTTGTATGGGAAAATACATTTTCAGATTTTTGCAATGTGTTTGATTTTTCCTCACCTCTTTCCCTCAAAACACATTTTAAAGCCCTCAGTATAATTAAAATCAGAAGAGCTGCGCAAAATCTGCCTGCATAGATTTTCTTTCTTTTAAGTGTATATACAACATTTGCTATTCTCCGGGCAGATAGTACCAAGCTTTATAGATTTATTTTAACACCTTCTTTCTAATCCAGATAACTATACCTTGCCTGATACCGGTGCTATATGTAATTTGGTTTTACTTTCTTCAGGGATACAGCAATCCTGTTAACCATCCTCCCTTTTCTGTATAGGTAACTTTTAAAAACTGATACAACAAATATTCAGTTTTAGGAACACATGACCTTTAATCTTGTCTTCACTGTATTTTGCCATCTACTTTTGGGTTTGGTTTGTTGTTTGGGTTTTGTTGTTTTGGGTTTTTTTAATTAATATGGCTCAAAACCCTTTTATTCTCATTTAATAATAAAATATCCTACTCGTTATTTAAGTTCATGAGCACTTTAACTTGGTTGACAAATGCTGTCCTGCACACATCCTAAAGGGCTGGGTGTGCTGGGAGCTGAACAGAGCAGTGGAGGAAAACCACACAGGCACATTGTTCTAGGCTCTTGCTCCAAGCACCACAGCCCCATAGCAGATTCCTGTCCTCCAGTAACAGAGCAGCTACCTCTGAGTTCAGGGACCTCCAGGAGAGGAGAAAGAAAGAGGTAACATGTGACAAAACACACCAGACAGATGCTACTGTACCAGTGTGCTGTGGGAGAGTTGCAGCCTTCCCCTGTGAGCCTTGTGGCAGCAGAGAGGTGCCAAGAGGAGAAATGGTCTCAATCTAAGCAATCAAATTTCACCTGTTGCCTAGAAGTTTGGTTGTACATTCCTTCATGCCAACAAATACAGTCTTTGGGTGCCCCTGGGTGAGGATGAAGGTTGGCAGGGAATAAAGGAGCTTTAACTGGCCTCCTGACAGTTCTGCTTTCATCCTCTGTGCCAAAAACTTGGATATGGTCTTAGGTGCAAGTGACAATCTGGCCTGTACAATTTAGTGTAGAATATGTGGAAGAGCTACATGGATAGTCATGTAAGTGCGTCGCATTTTCTTGTCGCAAAGTGGGTCATATTACTTCAAGTTCCCAAGATGCTGTCCCACATACCTCATCCTCCTGCAGGTCTTCATCTAGATGAAGAACATTTTTCAGAGCAGCAGCAACTACTTTCTTCCTTTTACAGATGAAATCCTGCTCCTCTGCGCACAGATCAAACCCCAACCGCAAATCTAAATTCTTGCAGCTAGAACATAAGAACAGTACAAGGCAATACCTGTGGCCATTTCTGCTGGAGATACTCAGCAAAACAATAAACCAGTTTGAAGAAATGATACTTCCACATACATGAAGGTACCCCTATGCAAATGAAAGATACATGGCTACCACAGACCCTATATTTGTGCCTTCCTGCGCAAATTTTAGACCAGAATTATGCCCTGAACAACTTCACACAACTGTGAGGAAGTTAAATAAATAAAAGTATCTGTTATTCAAAACAAGGAAACAAACTGAATTCAAGCTGTTTCACATTGAACTCAGACATTTGGACACCTCTTCTTCATATTCTCTTGCTATGCATGTTTCCTGAATCACAAAGGGGACCTAAGTAGTTATTTAAATTTTACATGCTTTAGTTAAAAGGATCCTAATACCACGTTAGGTTTATCTCTACATAGAACTTGGGCTCTAACTATTTGAGTCAGAAAATGTCTCATAAATTTATCCCTTCATATCTGTACATTATTATAAATATCATGCACATGATTCATCCTATAACATATTTTCACAGGATCCCCATTTCAGAGCTTTTTTTAGGGGGAAAAAAACAAACAAAAACAAAAGCTCGCTGTCTCTTCTCTGAATATTATCCAGTAAAAATCTCTGACTTATCATTCACCTGCAACTAAGGCTTGCAATGAAGCTAATTCATCAACAGGGGGTAATGTCGCCCTTCAGAAGATCTCTGCAAGGCCGTCAATAAATTAATTACTGTGCATGTGTTTCATTCAAAATGACCTGTAGAGGGCTTGTAAATGCACAGTGGTGTTAGAAACATGTTAGAAATGTGGTACACATTATAGGTAAAGGTTACAAGACAGAGGGATTTCTAAGTATCAAAATTACAGAGCATCAACATTAGGAAAAACATTGCGACTGTATATCACATAACTAGCTACCACCTATTCTATTCTATATTCTTACCAGTTTAAAAGCTTTAAAAACTTTAAAGGATTTTATTAACCATTTCACGTATTTTGGTCATCTTTATTCCCTGTTTTGAAATTAGCTACTTTAAGATGTAGTGTCCTTTCATCTAGAGATGATCCTATTAAAGGAGAGGAGATGGCCTAAGTAATCATTCAAAAGCAATAAAATATTTACCTATTTTCCTCATTCACAGACACCTCATACGATTCGCCCTGAAAATCAAGAATGAAAGCACAATAAATTTTAAATAGAACTGAAATTTTGCACAAGCAACTTTTACAATATTAGCAATTATTCACATATATAGTCTAATGATAAATTTTTGGTCTCTTCTCAGGCCTTTGGCACACAGTCCTCACTAACATCCTGCTTTTAAAATACTTTTAAAGCAGCCAGGAATTCTGAATACCCTATTTTTTCCCAAAATCATAGTTATATTTCTAAGTGTATGCAGAGCTAAGCAGACAAATAACTCACTAATTAATTTTAATAACAAAATTAATACATTAACAGCTGTCACATATATGCAGTTTACCTTGCTGAAAGAATTCCAAATACTGTCAAAGGATACTCACTCTCATCACTGTCACTTTCTTTTCCAAGTCCAGAGAATGGAGAGGCACAGCCAGGGGATTACTTACATCCATTTCCCTCCTACCTGAGCCATGCTGATTTAAGGAGGGGGAAAAAAATGTTATAAGGAGAACATTATTTGTAAACCATAGACATAAAAATACCAGAGAAGATGCAAAAATACCAGAGAAAGATTAACTCATGGTTCTTCTCCCGAAAGATACTTTAGGTGTTATCACCATCCATAAGCAAAACATACACAACAGAAAAAACACTCCTTAGGCAGAGTCATGAGCAGTCTGGGTTCACTGTGCTTGATGTAGTGGAACCTGGTGGTTTCACTGCTTCCTGCTCTGGAATGAGGACCTATGGAAATATCCTGGGTTTCTTCGTAGGATCCTTTCATTGTGAACGTGAAATCTCTCCCTGAGAACAAGAAGCAAACCGCAGAGAGATGTTAACTGCACCTAGCCCTGAAATTAACAAATAAAAGTGTCCCAAGTGACATTTCAATCTTAGTGCAGCAGGCTTAACTAAGGCTAATTTGGGTACAATGCTTTTCCTCCACCGGGACCACGTGCAACCCCTGCCCCTTGGAGCTCCCCTGGACTGCAGGGGCTCAGAACTGAGCAGCTGTCAAGTTTGCATTACTTGGAGAACAGATCCCAAAAGCTGACGGCAGGATTGGGCTGAAACCCCTGACTCCTCGGGGCTCCGCCCTTCATCCATTGAGAAATGCAAAGGCATCTGTTGTATTTCACTGACCTTGAGGGGAATTTTTAACAGACACCTTTGTACATAATCCTTTGTGTGAAAACGTGTGAATTGGTTTGAATACCTCACAGCAAGTGGGTAATTCAGCAAACCCTTCAACCCCCCAAAAAACACTAAAACAGACCAAATATTTATCTAGATTCAGCTGCATTTCCCATAGCATGAAAAGCAGTGACAATTTAAATGAGCAACCTCACTTTTGTAAGAACGCTTCGTTTTTGTTTCATTCACATGTACTTCCAAACAGGAAACTTCACGAGACTGGAAGAGAGAAGCAATAAAATCACTACTCACAGAAAGAGTTCAGGATTCTCCATGAGGATCTAGGCATCCTATAGAAAAATTAGGCTTGGCTATAGTGGTCTGTGGACATGAAGAAATTGTAGAAGCAGATTATCTTGTATAAATCTTGCAAGAATTACTGTGGTCAAGGCAGCCAGAATAACTGGGGATCTGTCATTACATTTAAATACCATTCAGTCCACAACAGCTGACACAAGAAATTTTCCTCCCTATCTTCTAAACACATCCTTCAGTTCTGCCCTACCAGAAGATTGGCATTAAAAAAAAATTACCACTAGTACGCCATTAGTAATGATCTTCTCAGATACACCTGGCCTGAAAAGCAAAACCAAAAAGGTTTATTTTAAAGTATATAAGCAATAAACTTCCAAAAGCAAATAGATCTCTGAGCTCAGTTTTTCTAGCTGACAAGTACCATCCACACTTCTGCCTTTCAGCCTCTGCTAGATCACAGTGCCATATTTACCCAAGGATGCTCCTTCTTTCTTATCTCTCCTGATGAGCATCATCTCTCCTTAGGCTGAATCACAAAATAAACACCCATTCTCAGCTATAAATAGTAAGACTGTCACTCAAATCTAGGAGAAAAAAGCAACAATGGGGAAGGTATCAAGGTGGATTGTCTGAACACAGGTACATGGAGCCATTTCCCTTATGCTGCGTTCCCACTCTCTCCAAAATGCAGCTTTATGATGACAAACTCCATAACATTCAGGCTTTACTTACATGTTTTCCAGTAGAAACTCCACTTCTAGTTCTTCCTGATTCTGAAAATAAGATTTATTTTTAATTTATGAATGAAAAAATGTTTCCCTTTCATACAGCTCTGACAATTTTTAAATAACTCTCTCTTGCAAGGTTTTGCTATTGCCACACCCTCTACATCATTATATGAATGGTTACAGTTTTCTGTGGCCACTCTTTGATTTCATCTCTCCACTCCTCTACTGTTTACAAACCAGCTGTCCACCTCAGAGAAAGAGAAGATTAAGCATCATGGAATAGGAAGAGTCCCATTATTCATTATTAGTAGGATAAGACACGGGTCAGTCAATGCTGAGGAAGGGAGGAATAGCAGGTGAATGATGTAGGAGAAGATATTTAAGAATAAATGAGCTCAGTATGGTAAATAGGGATATGCCTAATAAATAGGGAGTATGCCTGGGTTAAAACAAAAGAATTTGCAGAGTATAGTGATTAAACATTTTAAAAGGGTGGTAGAAGGGACCAACTTGGAAAATAAAAGCTGCCACAGTGAAGGGAAGAAGGGAGAAGGCTAGAGCTGTGAAGGGGAATCAGGGGAAGAGCTCAGGAGAGACAAATCAAGATGTGAAGAGATGGGAAAAGTATGAGAATAGCAACAGAGTAACACACTGACAATATAAAATAGACTGAACAACTGTATTACTTTTTTCCAGCCACTTTCTACTCTATAGGATACAGCCAATCCAGGAAATACCACACTAAAAAAAAGTATAGCAGAGATCACCCACAGGGAGGAAAACACTAGTTACTGGACAATATAAATCTCCTTCTGACAAGTGATGGTATCACTTTTTCATTCATATTTGGAATAACTAACATTTACTGACAAATATCACTTCTATCTGGCTGCACATCTACTTAACTTTGTGAAATGACTGTGAAAAACATGCCAAATCTGACAGTTCAGCTGCCATGGTAAAATCATCTTTACAGTAGAAGGGAAGAGTAAATTTTGTATTCAATAGTTCACATCAGTGAATGAGATATCTCCTATGGCTTCTCTGAGAGCTGAATCTGTGGCATGTAATCCAGCAGCAGGTAGCTCTGCTTGCTAATTTATCCCAAAGTCTCTATGTCATGAGAATTACAATGGTTGCAGGTTTGTAGTAGAAGGCTGAGGCACAGATTTTAGAAAGCAGTCACCTTACACAGATGCAAGTCACCTTACACAAATATCTGTGTGTGAGCAGACTGTTCTATCCAAACTAACTGATGGTATGTTCCAACTTTGTCCAAAGAACAGCAGAAACAAGGTTCAGAAGAACCTGGCTCATAGCATCTGCCTAATTGTGTTCCCATCCTTCTTATGCTGTTTACACACACGCACACAAATTGTATTTCTATTAAGTCCCAATCATTTTTGTGGGCGAAAAACCCAGAGCATAGCAATGGAAAGACTTGTTAGGCCACAGTGAGCAAGAGGCACAGCAAAGCAACCCTGCTGCTCTGAAATTCCCCACCTGACCTCCTCAGCCCTCCTGAGATACCTTGGTAGATGAAAGAAATCATTAAGTGCAGAGGTGGCACTACAGCCTATTATTAAGGTTGCCCAGCCTGTTCCCTTACTAAGTCACTTCCAAAAAAATAAAATAACCCCAAGTCTTCTAAAATTCCATGGAGAGACCATAATCTCTGGTGTCTCATGGGTGCCTGATTTGTCACAAAACCAAGAAGGGCAGCTTGCCCAGGACGTTCCTGAGACACAGCTCACTTGGTCTGACCTCCACCACTTCCCCCTTGCTAATGGGCTGACAGCTCTGCACATGCCTCACAGCAAACTCAGGGCAGGAATTGCACCTCAAATTATCTCAGTCACTTGAGGCTTTTTCTGAGGAAGGCTATAGCCAGCTGGAACAGGTTTGGTAAGCAGTCCTTAGTAAAGACTGACCTTCTAAAAGAATAATTGATAAATGCCCTCCAAAGCAATAGTAATATAAAAAAGAGGAAACAGTGTTTTCCAAGGAGCCTGTCTGACACAGTGGTTTAGAAATAAATAGAGCACACCAGTTCCTAGGAACTGGAAACTGAAGCTCTTGGCAGAAGTGTGAAAAAGCCCTGAAGTTCTGTTACTACACCCTCCAAACAGAGAAGGTGTTAACATTTTGCAAAAAGGAATCTGAATACATATTCTGCTCTCTTTGAAGACGAGTGTGGTTTCTCCACCTGCCCTCTCAGCAACTTCATCCACTCAATGTTTGGTAAGATACTCTTTATCTCCTCTTTCATGCAACCAAATACAGTATTCTTTGAGACACATGCAGGGAATAAAACTCTTAGTTCATACATCAAATTAAAAGAAAAAAAATACTGATGAGATTGTCAATCATCAAGGCCTGTCCATTCTGTGCTGGCTCATCCTCTCTAAAAGAAATTTTTAATTGTAAAAACAGAGCATAAGTAGACTTCCTGCGATTTTTTTTTTTCTTACAGCTCTTTATCCAGGAGGCAAAAACCCTAAGATATTATCATGAGAATGGAATGCTTCATTACCAAGCCCATTATCTGAAAGAGCAGTACAAAACCCCTCGTGAAGGTGAGAGGATATACCCCTTAGTGAGCTACTTGCCAAAGGGTCAGGGAAGCTGCCTGGAAAGGGGACAGCTTTCTTTCCACTCCTGCTCTGTCTGTCTCCGACAACAGCAGTGACACCCCTATCATCAGCTTTTTAATTTTTGTTTCTTCTTCTAGTTTTTTTCTATTTTCAAAATCTATTTCTGAAATCTAAAAAAATAGAAAAATTCTGAATATGAAAACTGTTTTGCATCTAATTCCAATCACAACAGGGGGGTGGTTTTGACCCTCCTAAAACCCAAGCATTTAATTTTTTAATAACATCCTTTTTAACAAAGTCTTTGTGTGTGAGAACCAATTTAATATTTAATAGAGGCAGCAACTTGAGACAGATTTCTAATCAAGAGCATTATTTTCTCTATCCACTCACCTCTGGATTCAACTTAAAATTCAGGTGAACTTTTTCTCCAGGTTTAATTTTAGCTACATCAAAGCGAATAGTCATGAGATGGTCATCTGGTGTAAAAGTGTCCTTATCACAGACTGCCAGCTCCAGGATGTTCTGAGGAGAGAGGCAGAGAAGGATGTAAATTACATATTTTGGGACCAATGAGCCCAAAAGGAAGATCCAGCAAGAGCCAGCATTCATCCCTTGCATTGTTCATGTGGACAGACTCCTGTGACTCCTGGAGCTCAGCTCACAGCCCCTGTGGCTCAGACTGCAATGTCAGGCACTAACTCTGGAAGAGGTAAATTGTCAGATTTGACAATCAAAGAGAGCTCAAAGGAAGAGGCAACAGAAATGACATGCATAATGGCAACATGCACCAGACAGAGCAGAGGTTACACATACTGTTCATCAGGTCCCTTGTGGATTCAAAATTACTATCTTGACAAATTTTGACATTTCATGAGGAAGTAACAAGAAAGGGAAAATTCTTAGCCCTTTTCAAATGGAAGTTAAAGCACACTACCAAACTCCTAACAGGATCTGAATTGCATCAATTCCCCTGGCAGTTCCTCAGGGCTCAGAATACCCATGGAAGCATGAGAAGATGCAGCATTATTAAACCGTGAGAAGTTGACCCAGCATCTAGACTTTGTATCACATGCACTCTGACTGCTCACCTATTTCTGCCAGCTCTACAGACATTTTAACAGTTTTTACAATTGTTCTAGGACAGGAAGAAGCATTCAGCATTATTCCAGATATTCCACAACTTTCTGAGCCTAAACTCCTTTTTTCAGTCAGATTAACTGAGTTCAAGCTCAGTGTGAAGCTCAAGGCTCTCACAAAGACTCTGCACTCAGAAGGTGAAGATGCCCCATTAATAAAGCACCTGCTCACTGTCCCAGCCACAGATCCCACCTTTACTGCACTCTGTACCACAAAGTGGAAAGTTTCATTCCAGACAGGGTTTCTGCAGTTGCGGACTGTTCCTGTCTGAGCTTCCCGATGTGAAGCCGTTGGCAGCCACAGCTTGACATAGCAATCAGTTTGGCTCCCTGTTTTAACAGCAAGATGCATAGTTAGTACAACAGTACTTTGTTGTTATTTCTTTTGCCCAGTCAGGGAGAGGAAAGCTTAACCTCTGAGGAGTCATAAATATTTCATTAGACCCAAAGGAAAATATTCTGGTTTTACAGTTATTGAACTTTTCTATATACATTTATATCAGTTTCAAACGAAAGCCAATTTTAAACCAGTAATTCTATTTGATAACAGAAGTCTAAATATTTATTTTCAACAGTACTGAACTGAATACTCCAGCTCTTGTAATTTTTTAACTACTACTTTTAAATATTTGCCAGGCTCCAAAAAAATAATATACAACTTTACTTCTTGAAATGCAATTTCTAAAATAAAATGGAAAATTTCGTTTGGGGGTTTTACATCTAATTGTAATGCACAAGTCATCCACAGTGATACAGCGATGAAGACACAAACACAGCAGCATCCAAACCAGCTACTGATTTTTCTTGTATCTTTCACAATGATGCTCAGAAGGGAATTGGGCAACCTGTGGGAAAAGGGGCACTGAAGAATTAGGAGAAAGGGAAATAGCACAGAGCAGCTGATAAAGGGAAGGATAGCTTCTTTTCCAGAACAGAATTTCTATTCTATTTCATTTCTCGTTTTTAAATGTTTTCTAAATTATTTTGAGTTTAAATGAAAACTAAAATAAATACAACTTCTTCAGCCAAGAAAACCCTCAAGATATTGCTGTAATTCAAGCAACAGGTGTACAGGAGTATTAAAATCAGGTGACAGTAATTTTCTTGCTAAGCCATAAACATGCCATCAGTGATACTTACACAGATCTGCTTTGCGGAGATTTCTCATGCCTATAATTTTTACAGAAAGCCAGCGCAACTGAGGCGTTTCTGGCTGCAGAGCAATGAGAAAAATAACTTAATTATTAGCAAATAACTCAGATATATTTAACATAGCTTATCCTAGAACATCACAAAGGCCATTCTGGCATTAATGCAGTGAATATGCTTTCATTTTAACTACTTGAGATATTTTCTGAGAAGAAATACTTTCCTGTGATTTGACACCAAGTAAAGATAACCTGTCATTCACAGCTAGGGTCTACATTAATAGAAATGAAGCCCCATTAACACAGCAAGCAGAACTGGTATATGTACATAAACCAGGGTTTTTTACAGAACCAGAACTGAATAAAGCAGGAATCGTTAAAGCTCTAAACACTGTAAGAAAATGGAAAGCTGAGAACACAGAGCAAAATTGTCAGTGTGTTAGATTATGCAGTTAAACACAAATAAGCAAGAAAAGCTATAATTAATGGAATGCACACACACACACAAAAAAGTACAAAATAAAAGCACTTACAGGTGATTTAGAATACTCTGCCTTAATCAGGACAAACCTAGGCTGAGCTGATTAATTTACCAAGGAGAAGCACTGAGGTATAGCAATATTGACAACCTATAAGGTAGGGCTCTACAGCGGAATAGCTTGAAGACTCCACAACTCTCTCCATTTTTTCTGTTCTCCCTCCACTCCCCATCACAGCTACACACAACCCTACACTTGGTTACAGAAAAAAACAAGACAGTCTTGAAGAACATCAAAAGTAAAAGATTACATGCAGAAGCAATAGCTTCATTAATTAAATTGAAAGCAGCAATTAAATCTCCAAAGAATTATGATTTCTGAGAAACTGCCTCCTTAGAACCTCCTTGTGTGCCTCTTGTTTTTCAGCATTTTCCAAAACCAGTTCATCTTCATTAAAATAAGTGGTCAGTAAAGTGGCAGACACTGGAGTAAGCCATTTTATTTGCTCATCTGCCTCCATAAAGTTAAGGAAAAACAATTTAAGGACTAAGCCCTGGTGTTACGAGGTATGACTACCATCATATAACTATACCATAGCAAATCAAGACTAAGATCCAGCTCTCCCAGTTCCTTGCCTAACATTTAAACCACAAGTTCATCATCTTCCCAACCCCAAAGCCATATGGAATGCTTTGCACTCTAGAGAGCACACTCACAGAAGAAGCAAATATTCCCTTAACTAGCTGTCAATAAATGTCAGCTTTCACAATAACAGTTCAGCTCAGGGAGAGAATGGAAAGGCTGAAAGGAGACTGCAGGTGACCCAGCCTTCCTTCATACCCTGCAGCTCTCTCCCTGCAATCCAGGAGCTGCCTTCTGTACAATACCTCATCTCCAGCACTGCATGGTCTTTCATGATTCCTCCTCCTGATTCCAATTTTCCTGTGTGGGTTTGCCCGGATGAGCCGATCCTGGGGACAAAGAGCCAAAAGACAGGCCAGTGATAAAACCCAGGAGTCAGGAATTTTCAGTTTCCACTCAGATTCACCACAGCAGTATCAGAAGATCCTGGCATTTCTCCCATTTCTCCTCTTCATGATGGGATATATCCATCTCGCCAAGACCATCTACCTGCTGCTTTTACTAATAAATCTGCCTGCTGCAGATGTATTTGACATTTAAGCATCAAAATTGCCCAAGCATTTGCTTTTGATGAATCTCATCCAAGACAGCCAAATAGATTTTCCTGCCCCACTGGTGGTCTCTTACCAAAGGGGAATAGGCTGATGATCCCATTCGTATCTTTATTTCATAAAAGGCACCACTGCAATGCTCCAGTCTCTGTGCCTCCCAACTGGCAGGTGCTCCTGGACCACAATATTTTCCAACCAGCTGTGGCTGGGAAGAAGAGTTGTACAGATTGACGCATGGCTCCACCTCCCATAGATTTCAAAAGCACAAATGATGCACTTGCTCTGTGCCACATGAAGACTTGTCTCTCTCTCTCTTTTTTTTTTTTAACACCATGGTGATTTAGGGGAAAAAAGGAGATGGATCAGACATTTTATCATAGGCTAATCCCAGAATAGTCATTATCCACAAACATAAGGTCTGAATAACTACACACAGAGTGATGTTCTGGGGCACTTCCAGCCCCCACCAACTTCTCCAACTGCAAGGATTTTCACCAAGCCCACTACAAATTACAACTACAAAGTGGAGGCTGGCTCTCACAGGCAGCGGCAAATAGTTAAAGAAAACAGCTTGTAGCTTTTCTTCTCTCTTATTTCCATTACACACAGGATGTTAAGGAGTCAGCAGAGCCAGCAGGAGCTTTTGTATTCAAACTTTTTTAGCTAAAGTGTTGCTTTCAATCAAACTATGTTAGAATCTCATAAGATTTAACAGAAACAACCACATACCAATTTTTCCGAAGTCTTTAAACATCACTGTTAAAAATGTCAAGTCTGATTTCTTTTTAATTGTAGAATAATTTCCATTATTTTTCTGTAACAGCACTCAATACATAAAAAGGACCTAGTACTACTACTAAAATACAAAAATAGCACAGAAGCCAGTTATTGCATTAAACATTCTTGAAATCACTAAAAGTAGGTGTTATTCAATAGTGAGAAATAGCAGTTGAAATAAGTTTTTTTTAAACTCTTTCTTTTTTAGAATTTCAAATTTCTAAGTCAGACTGAAAACCCTTTCTAAAAGCAGCAGGACTTCTTAGGGAAAAATAAAAATCTGATTTTTCAACCATTTCTAATGAAAGTATTTGAGTATTCAAACTGTCCTGTAGAGATGAGCTACCTTAGATAAGAACTACCTTAGATAAAGTTTCAAATTATTATTATAATTAGTCTTGCCTTTCATAGATTCAGGCACTGAATGCATGAATGTTTCTGCTTGAGGTTGTAGTGCCACTTATGAAAAAAAAGCTTGATGAATTCCCACCTAAAGTTTTCTTGTTGGGTTGTTTTTTTTATTGTAGAACAGTTATTACAACAGAGAACTATTTCACTTAGTTTATATAATAACGTTTTTGAAGTAAAACTCTAATTTGAAACAAGAGATTGAGCTCTTGTTACAAGAGGCTGAGCCCAATAGCCATTCCATCACTTCAATTAGGCTCTGAAGTAATTTTACGTCTCAGCTCAATGACAGTGGATTCTCTTCAGTTCTTGAGAGACAAAAGTTAGCCACCCAATTGGATAATGTGCCATACTCCCCACGTAACTTGCACCCTTTCCGCGATGTCCACATTTGGGTCTTTTGTAGATTTCATAACTCAAATTAATCAATATTAACAGCTGAAGCTGCTCTGTCACTGCACTCCCCTGCTTACTCGGCACATAATGAGGGAAAAAGTATCCAGCTAAACAACTCTCCCACCCAAAAGCAGATGCAGCCCAGCAATAATAGTAAATGACTTGATAACTTGATACCTTGCATCACAAACCATGGTGCAGGTGAGTCACAGCCAGGAAGCCACAGGCCAGAAGACAAGGTAGTATTTCACCAACACCATCATAACAAAGCAGTAGGGGCTGTGTCTGGAGGTCTGAAGGCACACAGGCACTTGAGCTGGGCCACATCACTTGCAGCAGGGTGCCTGGGGGGCAGAGGAGCAGGGAGCTTGCAGCAGAACCAGCACTGGCTCTGCAGCCTCTTGAGAGGCATCTAAGAGAGCTGGAGATGCCCATTGGCCACCAAGATCCCAGACAGGTTTTGTCACAGGCTCAGAATCACTTTCCTCTCACTGAAAATAGAGACTGACAGTCAGTGATTTCCCCTATTTCTCACAGGGTTTCTACAGCTATTTGACATCAAATATTTAGTATCTAATATAAACAAAAGGAGAAAAAGCCTTCAGAGTCTGACTCACAAGCCTTGCAACTTCTGAGACAAAGATGCTGTGATAAAGAGACAAAGACCTCTTGACCTGAGCTCTGATACACCAATGCAGTCACAGGGTCCATCTTCATTTCTAAAAAATACTAGTGATTTTGTTCTTCACAACCCCCTAAACAAAAGCTGTGGGGCACCATCTCTAAATATCACACTTCATTTATGTGACCCAAATATGCCATCCCAAAACTTTATAATAATCCTTTTTGACCTAGATTCTGACAAAAGCTGAAGTGACAGCAAATGAAATCCATAAGAAATTAAATCTTCATGCACTTTTCAGTATAAAGCATTTGGGCAGAATGAAGAACAGAGGCATTAAGCTGCATTTCCTGATTTGATAATACAGAAAACTCCACAGGAAACATCTTTCTTGTGGGACGATAACAAATAAACCGCTTGAATTAATATTTTCTGCACAGAAGTTGCACAACTGTATTCGTATCCTGCTGAAGTTTTGTTCTAATACATGATTCAATATGACCATTAAAAAAATATTGACATTCATATTGCAAATTTAGGCCTCATTTATGAAGCAGTTGCATCAATTTTCTCGGGTTATTCCACAAGTACATCAATACAGTCTGAGGCCAGTTGACAAAAGTGACGATGACAGCAAATGAACAAGCTGCTTTGTGTTACTGCTGAGGAGACAACTCCCAAGGACTAAATTACTCAAGAGCACCTTCCTCTCAAATAATGCTGCTGGGGTGACCCCAATGGCCACTGAGGGAATGTCAAGTCACAGCACCCAGAATCCACTTTCATCTTCAGCTCAGATCAGAAGATATCACCTCTTTATCACTGACTCATAGGAGACAAGGTGGTCTCTGGAGAATTAGAGGCTCTAAAGTTGGATCTACAGCACAGGTCAAGACTGTGATTGTGTGCATGGGTTAACAGTCCACTGGCAATGCAATTTATCACACTCCTGAAGCAAAAGAAGAAAAGTCCTCAAGATAGCTTCAGTGTTTGTTTCTTTATCAGCACTCACTGTTACTACGTTTTTTAATTATAACTGTGGGCTTTTCCTACAAGATACGGGAAGACAGAAGTAAGTATTGAGTACAGGTTTGTAATTGCATCCCTAGTTAACATTCAGACCATTTGTTTTAGGTCAGAATGAAGAAAATACATCACTCAGGAATGTTTAAGTCCTACAGTACTGATTTGTTATTGGTACATTTCTTCCATTCAAAAGCCACGCAAAAACCTGGAGTACCTGGTCTATTGTGCTAAATACTACACTTACAAGAAGAAGCTTGTCAGAACAATCCTTACAGTTCATCATATTCATCTCCTCAGAAAAAGAGCAGCTGCCAATGAGAGGAACCACTCCTTATGCCCACACCTGCAGAACTGTGTTCTGCTCCTACAAAAGGGAGAAGAAAACATTCCTGTTAGCAAACCTTCAGATTTTGAAGTGGTTGCATAACTGATGTCAGTCTTGACAGCACCTCTGCTTGTGACTGTTACAAGAGTCTGGTAAAGAATGCACTTTTTTAAGGATACCTGAACTTGCCAGAGCTTCTGCTAAATATAAGTACTGATTCAAGTGGATACAAAAACAAAACCCAAAGCAGTCCTGTTGTTGAAAACAAACACCCTTGAATTAAACATATCTATGAAAGCAAAATACAATTATGCCTCCAGAATAATTACATTTCAGTCAGCAGCCAGTACCTGGTTCTCTGACAGTTAAAGAGGGGGTAGGGATATTGCCCTCAATGTCCCACCAAATAATAACTACCCCATGAGACACAGACAGAAAAGAGCCAAAAGAGAGAAAACTTGAAATAGCTGCAAATTGAATGGAGCTGACTTCCATTTCCTGATGCACACTGTAAACTCCATAGGGACCTCCACATGTAACCCCAAGTACCATAGAATCACAGAATGGCTTGGGTGCAGCCAGAATACATGGTTTTCTAACTTTTTTCACTCTCATTTCTTACTGAGACATTGCTTTAATACTGTTGACATATTATAAATTAATCTCTGATGTAATATTTTCCTTAAAGCATCATATGCACCATTATGCAGATTCCAGTAATGGTTCCACAGTAAATCCCAAGCTGAAATTTGCAGATAAAACAAGCTTAAACTTGCCATGTTTCACAATAGACTAATGAATGCATCTGTCCAGATGCCATTTTCCAGCACACCTCATTGCAAAACAGGGGCTAACTTCTGCAAGCAAAGCATTCATGAAGCACTCGAAAAGTACAGTTCCATCCACTCTGATCCCTGCCAGGCTTCTCAGTTCCAGCACTGCTTTTCAACTGCCACAACTTTCTAACAGGTGAAAAACCACACACACACACAAAACCCAACAACAATAACCGAAAAAAAAAAAAAGCAAAACCGCAAACACACCTTTTTTTAAAAAAAGTGAGTTGGGAAGTAATCTTAACAGCAGAGAATGTCCATTGTTCTACCACATCAGTGACTGGCACTGTGGTGGAATGCTAAAGGAAAAATATCCCCACACCCTACATTTAAATCATGGATGTGCCTGCAATGAATCTACTGATTCTGACAAGGGCATAACACTGCTACAGTTGCACAGTTGTTACACTACAATTTAGATTAAGAGGGGTATAGCCACTTTCCAGTAAGAACCTGCAGCACTGGAGATGGAAAAGGATGTGTTGCAAAGGGACAGAGCCTGGTTAACTTCACAGCAGTACTGCAAAAACCTACCTTAATTTCTACTTGTTACAAAGCAGAAGGAAATGCTTGTGGTGGTAATATTGGGCAGGCACAGTAACTATAATTACATTTTTATAGAGATATTTCCCCCCCCCCACTGGGGTTATGTAATGATTTATTTGTTTGCAGATGAAAGTCGCATGTAAAATTTAATTACCTATGATATTGCGGGATTTTTTTTTTTAAGAGAAAATAGTTTAAATTCTTGTCCATAATTTTCTGAGCAGCATTTTTTTACCTTGTTAATCAAGCTTTGCAGCTCTTTGTATTTACCCTTAAGGTAAACTCAGCCTGATATTTACATCCACACTCATGGTTGAAAGCACATAAGGCGTGAATCATAAGCTCTGTGGAATTCTCAACATAATTTCTGGTTTGTGGGACATTATACAGCTCTTAGCTGGCTTAAAAGTGATGGTCAGCAATGCAATAATCAGTTCAGAAAACAACCAAAAAACAACCACCACAACCAAAAAAACCACCACCTGGATGCGCTGTTGAGTTTAATTGCAACCATGGATAAAAAAAGTGCAATAGTCATAATCATCAGCATGATGAAAAACACACAAAACTACAGAAGGAAAGATGAGGTATATGACAAATAATTAATAATTCATATCTTATCTATATAATGTATATTATATAGATACATTTATATAGTAATAATAATACTTTACAAAGCTTCTCACATGTAACAGAATGTGTTCCCATATGTCTCCTCTATTACTAACCCCAATTCTAACTGACTTATTTTGCCCTGAAATTGAAGTCCTTCTGTCAAATCCATTTGCAGGAAATAAGCTAGTACCAAACACTATTTTACAGCAAGTCTGCCAAGGCCTTGTCTTATGATATTTTAATATTATAAATGCAGCAAGTGGTGCCTTGTTGAGGACTGGATGGAGAGTCATTGCAGTATCATATAAAAGGGCACTACTCTCTCAAATGTATTTGAAAAATGTGATGGCTATGAAAAAACACCCAGGTATGTGTGTCCGTGCACAGACTGCACTGCAGCTTCTGCAGCAGATTTCATTCTAAGAATACCACAATACAGGCTCCCTTTGTTTATATGGTGCCTAGGGAGATAATAGCATTTCTCTTCTTACCATTTGTTGAGCTCTGATCACAAACGTGTGAAATAAGAGAACACTTCTTTATAACATTGACATACCTTTGTATAAATAATTTGTTCTATCAATTCATCAGTTTCTACTTTAGATATCCACCAATAATTTAGCCCAACCATTGTCAAGTTTTTCATAGATGTCACAAAACTCTGAAACATTCTTTTCATGTTCATCCTAAGTTTATTCCTTAATATATTTGTTCTCACACCAACATACTTTCCCATACATACTACTTCATCCATGCATCTGCTATGAGTTAATTTTCCTCAAACATGGGTGACCAGTCAACATAAAACCCTATCAGAACTTTGTTTAACAGTATTAGTTAGTTCCCTCTTTCCATTGGAAATGTTTCAACCTCCAACACCTCTAGATCTCATTACCTTTCTCAAGTCCAAATCATATCAATATCAGGTTCTGATTAAACACTGCTTCCTGTATTTGTTTTTATTCCTTTCAAGGTGTTGATTAAAGTACCTCAACCAGCAATTGAACACACACGTGCGATTAAAAGTCTCGCTGGGTGTAATATTTGCCACATCAAAAGCAATAGAGTTAGAAATAATTCCGTCCCAGTTTAAGATTTTTAGGTGTGGCTCCTGATGCATTTTTCCTCTACTGGAGTTGATAAACTGTAAAGATTTTGCACAGCACTATTAAGAAATAGAGTCCAACATAACAACATTGCTTGGCTATGAATAAATTCCTCAGATAAATGGAAAAATTTCTCCACCCATCCTACTCCAGTGTACAGCACCCTTAAGAAAACACCAGAACTTTCCAAGCTCCCTCATTTTCCCAGGCAATGCTTTTTCTAGGACAGAGATTTTACTAAGACTTCTTCTCTGCAGAGCTGGCTTAAACACACTCAACAGCAGGCCACAAGTTGTTTGCCCTCTCTGCTACCCCATCACAGGTTCTGCTCCCTCCTTTGCCCTAGATTTCCTGTTTATCTGGTGCTGCCCTGAGCAACCTAACAAAGAAGCACACCTTGTACCTTCCCAGCACTATGGTGCTTGCCTTTTAATTTAATTTCTCTTGGAATCACTGCATATACAATAAGACCTGTGTTAGAAGATCTGCAGCACAGAGCAGTTTGCCTTCGACACTGAAAGGGCAGACAAAAAACCCAGATATTTTCATATAAAGTCACTGTTTTCTTAGTAGAGTACAATATCCCATTAGACATTTTAAATTGTTTCTTCACTACTTCAGCCTTCAAAAACCTACAAAAGAATTTATTATAAAAATCGTTCAAAGTGTTTTCTTTAAAAATGTAAGAAGTAACTGTTTCCTTGTAAAATAGCACTAACAACAGGTGAACTTATTTACAAAACCTCAGTTGCTAAGCACTTAGCTGAAAAGAAGCTTCAGCTAGAGAAGCTTATCAGCTACTTAGAACACAGTCATCATCTGTGGAGGAAAAGAAACCCATATTATTGTGAATGCAAAATGATCCTTGTCCCTGACAATATAGCATCCCCACAAAAGACTACCTGTAATACCTGTTGATGTGAGTAGGTGGTCTTGCAGATGCAGGCAGTGTACTCTTTTTCTAGAGTAATCATAGTTGATCAGATCAGAGGCTGAAGGGCCTGGTTAATTCATTTAGTCCAACTTAAAACCAAGGAGCTTTTATAAACACCTTTTAAAATTATCTGCTGTAGGGACAATTAAAGCAAGGTGATTGTGATTCAAGCATGAGTCAATTGGATACAACAGCACAACTTCAAACTCTTCCTAAGATAGTTAGGAAGATAGTAAAAACCACAGTTCTTGACCTTGAAGACATTCTCACTTTTGATTTCTCAGTTGGGTTTTCCCCATTTTTAGACTCTTTAGGAAGTAACTGGTATTATCTTGCTCCTCCTCCCCTTGATTATACGACCTGTATTTAACAGCAACTCTGAGGTTTTTTTTTCTTAGCTCAGCCCTTGATTTTCACCTGCAAGCTATCAACCTGGTTGTGTCTGACAAGTACATTTAAAAAAAATTGTGAAGAGCGTGTGAGCAAAACTAATATTTATTAAAAGAGAAACATTTTAAAAATTATTAGGAATGGGTATTAAGAATCATACCCATCTATAAGCCCTTATATCTGTTAGACTTCAGTTTTAAATAAAGAATTGGTACATTCAGCTCAATGTAAAAGCCATAAAAGTCAACAGTGCTGGTTTGTCACTGTTCTGCAATACATATTTTCCAACTGCACAATTCAGTACTTTTCTCTGGGCTTTATGCAAAGTGAAGTGAATCCCATTCCACAGCACAGCAACATCTGATATTATTTTATTCCTTCACATTCATAAGGTGTACCTACCTTGACTTTTGACATTTCTAAAATACATAGACACACAAATTCCTTCCACAAAAGTCTGGGTGAATTACAAGCTGAAGTGTAAGGAAAAAATGTCTAATTCAAACCCTTCAAAGGAGCCTTCCTTCCTCTTCCACAGAAAGAGAAAGATGAGATGGCATTTTCATCACAGTTTCATTGTCCCATGATGATCAAACTGAAGGAAGAAGCAAAACAATTCCACAGGGTGCTTTTAATTGTTAAATATAAAAAGAGAACATTTATTTCCCCAAAATCAAATTGTTTGCCACAATAAAGTACTCAACATTGAATTTCTGGGAGACTAAAGGCCATTAAAATCCTTGAGAAGAGCAGGAAGTAAATATCACAAAGATATTTGAAAGCATGAATGGCAAAAATGGAAAGCAGGTAATGACTGTTCAATCTTGAAAGTACATGGGCATCAGCCAGCAGCAGGTTGAAAGCAAAAGGAGACATTTCCTCTCGCAGTGTGTAGTTTTCATCTGTGGATTTCGTCATAAAGTGATGTAAATTGTAAAAGTTCATGAAGGGAGTTTCAAAAGCAAGAGGTAAAAGTACAGAGGGAATCTGTTTCCTCAAACAGCAACATGCCTTCAACAAAAAGAGGTGCATCAGCCAGTCAAGTGTGAAACATTATTCTCCAGATGCTTGAACAGTTTGAACAGACCTCCAAAACCATCTGGAATCAGCCACTGTAATTTGAGATACTGAGCTAGGTAATTCCTCACTCTTCCCCACACAATGAAGAAACATCCATGTTGTACTGTACATCCACTGAGTTTGCATCAGAGCACACAATGTGGAATGAGTTTTCAGTGTCAGGTGTGTTAATCCCTTCCTGAGAAAAGGGTTTCCAGCTCTTCACTTTCAGTATTCTGTCTCAAGCCTCATGGCTTTTGTACACTACAGCCTCTCTGTATCCTCAGACTTGGAAGCTGCTCATGTATTAGACTTACTGATGACTTTCTTCAACTTCCTCTTTTGCAGAGCCAAGTTTAAGGTTTTGAGAAGGGTGTCCTTGTTGTTCAGAACATTGTAGCGATTCACTTCCACTAACCTGCTGAAATCATACGGCTCAAATGTGAAATTTAGGGTGCGGTAAGGGGAATCTTTTGACTCAATAATGAAGTCACCAAAGGATTTCTCTTCTTCTGACCCACGTTCAACTCCTGCAGGAAGAAAGAAAAAAAATCGTCACAAAAACCCCTCTGCTGCAGCAGACCCATTGTAGTTGAATTCCGGTAGAAGATATCACAGGAAATTCTGTTGAACCTTAATCTTTTCCCCAAAGCTCCTCCTCAGAGATTTAAGATCCTACCAAAATATTTGGAAGCTGAAGGCAAAGTATTATTACTCTTTCTGTTTCCACTAGGCTCCAAAATACAGTACTAAAATACTGTAAATTTTCATTGTGATAAATTGTTTAGTTCGTCTGTGATTATTATGCTCAAAATAGGGAATATAAAGCTCAATTCCTCCTGGAAGTGCTGCTCTACCCTAAAATGAAGGACACACCTTGAGTTCATCTGGCCCTAGGAGCACCTTTCCACTTACATTGAAATACCAGTCTTGATTTCTGAATGAACATTAAAGAAGTTTACTACAAACAGTTTTTCTTCTTGCTGCTAGAGAAATAGCAGTCTTGAGCCACATTCAAGCCTAACACGTTGAAACTCTTCATTATCAAAGAGGAAATGCAGCCAGGGCCTGGCAATCATTACAGTATTAACACAGATAGCATTAACAGTGTGCCTCACATCCCCCTGCACCAGTCCTATGTGTTCTTTTCTACATATTCCAAAGCTTTTATTCAGGATGCAGTTTCCCCCCAGCATGGGAGAAAAAGGGCATTGATTTTTGCCTGTCTCTTCCTAAAGTTCCCAGTGCTCTTGCTCGATAGACTGAGGGGGACATTGAAGTCTACATTGTTCACATTAAATGAAGGAAGGATCATGTATCGCTTGACCTCACACTACAAGGGCAGAGGCCACTTAACAGTGAGTTACATGATCTGACACACTTCACTGCTTAGTGGTTTATTCATATTTAATAAACAAATCAACTCCTTATTTAATCTGATTAATAGTCCTTTCCTATATATTCAGAGTAAGTAGAAGTAATAAGCATATCAGGGCAGAAATGTTCAGAAAGAACCAAAATTAAGCCTAATTTTGATTCTTTCAGCCTTTGGATTTTATTTCTTTTTGTGAATCTCTTCTCTCATCCTGCCCTTCAAAAAACTAGTGGAAACTGATTCTGCCTTAAATGTAAGTAATAATTTAATAATTACAGACTAATATTAAGAAGAATGAAAAGAGGAATACAGATCCCACTGAATTTTTCCCATCAGCACACCCAAAGGATTGTTAGAAGGTCTCTTTTAACATGCAGCTTTCTTACCTGGAGCTTTGTATTTCTGGAAGGTGTCATTCACCAGTGGGAAATGGAGTACAATTGGAGCCTTTGGATTATTATCATCCACAAACATGTAACACTCTTTTGGCTTCTTTTCATCTTCCTCACTAAATTTGATTTTTGGAAAAGGAATTTCCCTCTCCTCACAGTATTTCTGAGTCAGCTCTAAAACCTGTTATCAAAAAATAAAAATAATTGCAATACAATAGCAGCAATACCTCTTAGATCATCTAACTACAGTCCTCAAAGGGAAAGATACCTTCATTTAAAAAAAAAAAAAAAAGTGACCAAAACTAAGCTTCCAATCAGCAGAAGCAATTTCTCTGGCTCATAATGTAGAAGAACAAAGACCAGAACTGCAACAAACATCAACAGTTCACAGCTGAAATTTTTTTGGTCTGCAACTTTGTATCTATTCACCTTGGCTTTTCTGTACTTATAAATGAACACTTGTGTATACAGAAATAACTTGTTTGCATGAAGAAAATCACCAATAGCCACTTTTTCTTTAGGAGCATACATCTAAGTTACAATGGGCCAGACAAATAGTCTTATTTTACCTAACAATCTATTTAAGCTTCTGAAAATTTTTCAATCTTCTTACAGTTTTCAACTTTTTATTTCCTCATGACCTTCACAGGAAAAAGCACAGCAAAATAATGTTTGAAATGTGTTTTTAGGTGAAGACCAGCCAAGAAAGGTGGGGCTGTTCAGCCTGGAGAAGAGAAGGCACTGGGTAGACCTTCGAATACCTTCCAGTACTAAAGGAGCCTTGTGTGAGCTGGAGAGGGATTTTTCACTAGGGCATGTAGTGATAGGCCAAGTGGGAAATGGCCTCAAGCTGAAGGAGGGTGGGTTTAGATTAGGTATTAGGAGGAAATTCTTCGCTATGAAGGTGGTGAGACACTGGAACAGGTTTCCCAGAGAAGTTGTGGAATCCCCCATCCCTGGAAGTGTTCAAGGCCAGGCTGAATGGGGCTTTGAGCAAACTGGTCTAGGGGAAGGTGTTCCTGTCCATGGCAGGAAGGATGGAATAAGATGCTCCTTAATGTCCTTTCCAACCCAAACTCTTCTATGATTTCATGAAAGACGTAACAATTTATTTTAATTCATTTGTCCATTAGTTTTTGTATTCAATGCCAACTGATCTGCTGCCATTGTGAGTATGATTCTGTGCTTTTATGTTAATGTAATAATGCTCAGCTACATCTCTCACCTCAAACGGAGCTTCCCAGGAGAAATTGAATGACAAGATAACATCCACATCCCTCTCTGGCTGAAGGACCAAAGGAAAGGGAGAGTTGATAGAAAAGCCACCATCCACTAAATACAAGCTCTCTTCCATGGGAGTCAGCTGGTTGGGAAATGCATCCAGGTGAGTACCTGTAAGACACTCCAAGTAACACAAGTAACTATATTGATTCATTACACACCTCTTGGTAGAAGAAATAAACAAAGATTGTACTGGTGTTATAAAAAGAAAAAAGACATTCCAACATGCACCTTCATCAGAGATCGACTTCCAAAGTCTGTTTATTAGATATAGCAGAACAAATATAGTGGATCAAATTTTTTGCTATGGTGTAAGAAGAGGGATATTCCATGGAACAAAATCAAATATTAGCACCTAATATCATATCCCAGATACACACAGACTCATTTACCTCTCCAAGTCACGAATTTCTTGATGTTAACATAATCTTTATGAAGATACAATCCCTTCATGAAGTTGAAGGTTTCTCCACATGTGACCCGGGACTTGAAGAAATCCTGAAAAATTTGTAACAAGGGTCCCCCAGGTATAACCAAGCGCGTCCTCAGCCGTGCTGGATCTTGGAAATGGAATCTTCGGCAGTCGTCTGCAGAAGGATGCAGAGCATATACAAAATGCCAGTTGCAACATTTCAGTCAGACCTTTCTCTACAATATTTAACCAGTTGTCCTAAGGCTGAATTTTTGGTCTATTAATGGTATTGTAATTAATTTTAAATGAGCTGCATATTCCATAATCAGTGATTTGCTTGCCCTGTTTAATGGGAAGAGCATTACTCATAAAGCATTGCCCATACTAATTTCAAACCCAAAGAAACTCTTGTTACCAAGTGACAACCATTTCTGTCACATAAGATAGCATCAGTCAGCTACACACAGTAGCATTTATCATTACACAAAAACAAAAAGGGTGGGGTGTGGTGGGGGAACCAGGGCTGGAAAGGCAGAGGAAAAAACCTCTCTTCTTCCTCTAGTTACTATAAGGCCGTAACTATGCATGTGAACAAATCACAGCCTCTAAAACATTTCCTTTTCACTGCAATGAAGAAATGGAGATCAATGCGTAAACACACAATCAGCCTATCTAATATTACAAAAAGCAGACCATGGGGGAAACTGAAAGCCTATTTTTAAACCTCATACTTAGCAATCCAGCTTCTATTCTCCCTCTTCTCATGATTATGACTCCTACACTTCAATATGTGTTTAAGACAGCTCCCAGAACCAGCCCAAATTTATAGTCAAAGTCAGATACTAATTCTTTTTAAAATAAGGAAGAGGAAGTGTATTAAAGAAACTTAATTTCTCTCCTCAGTATAAGTGCGATCAAAGGGAATAATACACAATAAAAGAGAGATCTGTCCCAATCCACCCTTTATGCTAATCTTGGAAACTACATACAGCACATTTTTGCATCATATTATTTGTGATCATTACAAAATCAGCAATCTTTTGAAAAATCCAACTGTTTTCATGTATGTTCTTACCTACAACTTTGATAACATCTTTGAAAGAATCTAGAAAGCTCAGTCCTATACCAACCACCTTCAGGCAGATATCATCCAAGCTTGCAGCAAAGGCACTGCCCCACATTCCTGCAGGAGAAATGTGGAAGAATTTAACACTCAAAAGGTTTTTCATGGTGTAACCAAAAGGCCTACAATTCAGCTGCCATTCTTCATGGGAGAGGGCTGTCCCTACTATTCTAACAAGGGATGTTTGAGTTAAAACTTTGGAGTTAATCAGGTGACAAAGTATAATGTTACAATATAATGCAGAAATTTTTCCAAGACAAAAGCATAGAAAAGACAGCAAGAGAACAGGAAGATATTTTTCACAGGCAGCTATAATAGAGCCATCTTGCAGACTCAGGACATCAGACTGTAACACTGTCAACCAACACCTAAAACTCTGGAGAAAAATTTGACATATTGCGCTTCAAGTTCTTTTGGAAGGGAAAAAAGGCATAGACTTGGGTCCATAAGTCCCAAAAGCAGCAAAGCACCTTTCTATCTCCTTAAATGATAATTTAATCATTATCATAAGATCATACCTTGAAGAAAACAAATCCTGGGCTCTGGATGTTTCTGGACAAGCCGTCCCATGAAGAACTCACTGTCAAAATCCTCTGTTCGAACAAAAGCTCCATATTTGCGAAATCCAACTTCATAGGGAGTGAACTCACACCATTCTAAGAACAAGCCAACAGGGTGTTTACTCATCTCAGAGTAGACATGAGGGAAAATATTTATCTGATATTTGTTCACACAAGGGAGACAGAAGGGACTCTCCCTCCACTTTTCACAATCACTGTGGATTTCCCTGCCCCTCTTCTCTAGCCCCTATTACATATGAGTAACAAAAACTCTTGTGAAGGCTTTCATTCCATCTTGCTCCATATTTTTTCCTGTGGAAATAACCTGCCTAGTTTATTTTTGCTTTAAACCATTTTGATGGCTCCCTTTTCCATCCAAAATGGAAGCAACTTCCTTTTTTCTCCGCTTTTCTTTGCACTACATACCATCTCCCAGAAACTCTGCAGTACTGACTTGAAAACTTAATTGACCCTTTGTGTCAGATTTCATTATCTGTTTAACAGTGTCCCCTCATGCTTGAAAGATTTCCACAAAGAGTTGAAAGACATCCAGAAGGATCATGGAGTCCAACTCCTACCCCTGCACAGATCAACCCGAAAAAACACAGCATGTGTCTGCAAGCATTATCCAAATGCTTCTTGAACTCTGGCAGGCTGGATCAAATTGAGTTTGCTGCCACACACACACACTCCTTCAGAATAAAACAAACAAGTCCCATTGTGGATGGGACACAAGCATTTCTGTTCCTGTCTCACTCATCTATCCCCACTTGTTGCATCATGTTTAACTTTCAATGAAGGACTGGTCTTCATATTTTTACTGTAAGATCTCAGGCTACTAAAACCTATAATTTTGATGATGCATACTACAAGGTGGTGAATCCATTATTTTACATGAATCCTGCACAGTTTTTTTATCTGAGACTGTAGAAGAAAGTGGTCACCTAATTACCAAGGACTCCAATTCTGTGATTCAAACACAGACACATGTATTATAGGAATCTTCTCAGCTCCTGAAAATTTCAGGCAGTTTCTAGAAAAACACGTGGAGTGGCCAACAGTGCTGAATCTCATTTCTCCATTTTAGCCACGATTAAGACATTTGCTGTCAGGATGATAACACTCTGTCAATCAGTATCCTGTTGTCTCTTGCACTGCCAGCTGCTGCTTGAGCCATATTTCCCATTAGCAACTGCTCTCTACCCAAGGAACTGGATAGATGAAATGAACTTATGGATTTTAGCAAACAAAAATAAATTTCCATGTTCATACCTGCAAAGTCACCGCTGCTCATATTGGGTCTCACATTGACAGCTGCATAGATAGGAAAAGGGTTCTGGGCCCATTTCACTGCTTCTTGCTGATCAGACAGCTTTGATGAATCTTCCTGGTCACAAGCAAGGAAGGAGGAGAACACTTAAGTCAGGTAAAATTCTGTACCTATACTTTGAATGCTTAGCATTTCTGATTAACAGCACTACTAATTCAAAATCCGTTTTCCTCCCACTGTCCAGGTTTATGCATAGATTTGTCCAAAATATTTCTGCAGCTGCATAATTAGAATGTCTAATGTTATTAATAAACTAGTTATCCCTCTGATTTTCAATCTCAATTACAAAGAAAATACTGCACAGTAACTCCATTCTGCAAAACAAACATCATTCTGTCAGGCTTAACCTGCCCAGACAAAAATTATTAATTTAATAACAGCCATTCCAAATAAACACTGCATTTTTCTATAACACTGATCCAAATGAAGCAAAAATTCTTTACTGAAGAAGATACTCCTTGTATTCCACAGCAGCATCTATACCAAAACTGCTCACTAAGGTGGAGAGTCATTGTTTTCTTGACTCTAAACATGTGGGTGGGTATAGTTCCTAGTTGAAAGACAACCAGCAGTAAACATCCAAACATGAACTCTTTTACCTTCTGTTGTAGAAAATATTCCACAATAAGGCCCCACAAATCTGTAAAGGAAACCTTCCGTCCACTAATCTCCATTGCATTCAGCTCCTGGAAATAGTATTTCAGTCGTTCTGGGGAAAATGCCCCTGCTTTGCTGCTGGACACAGTACCCTGAGCTCTTCTGATTGCATCTTGAAGGTCCTTCTGTGACCAGTCAGGGTCTTGATACAGTGTTGATAAACACCTGAAAATGATTATATTAATGTCATCAGCAATAAAGACCCTTGTGTAAACAATCATTTTGGCTAGTTATAATTATTGCTGCAGCACTTGAGAAGTCTAGCTAAACGTAAAGAATCCATGAATACAGGATCTCTGAACTCTATAATGTGCTGAAAACCCTGACACCTACAGGACATCTTCATCCTGATGGCTAACCTGCCCTCCAAGGATGTTCCATGCATCATATGCTAGCACCCATGAACCAGTCCCTAAAGATGTGTTAACTCCAGAACATAACAACCATGATAGGCTGGCTGATGGCAAAGCTGCAGGATGCAGCAACAGAAGCCACAGCCTTCACCAGAACACAGGTTTGGTTAAAGGAGAAGCTGGTTTGGACCATTGACTAGCCATAAAAACAGATGCATTTGTTCCGAAGTGTTTCTGAATCAAAAAAGGCAGGAGAACTAGGTACAGAGGAGTCATTTTAACACACAAAGCTCTGGAATGAAGGATTACACTGCCAGGTTGCATAACTCCTCTATGAAATAGTTTCACAAAAACAAGGGATGACTTCATCATAAACTCCAAGAACCAAGCAACTGAAACATTCTAGCCACATCTAATATTTCAGCACATTGCTCCAGTCCACCAAAGGGCAAAACAGCGCTACACCTCTCTTCAGCTACTTATGCCATTTTGGAAGGTGATGACACAGTGGCCTGCAGGGGCATGCTCCCAGTGACTTGCACCACCTCAGTTATCTTCTTGGCAAGAGTCAGGGAATGAGGAAGGTTTTTAAGTCAGTGTAACACAGCAGTTTTATCCATGTAATACATTATAGCATCCTGTTTTGAGACTTGCACAAGCTTAGCAGTAGCTGTGTGGGCTGGACATGATAGTGAATGTCTTGGGCTCTTCAGGATCCCCATCAGAACTCACAGGTGACAACTAGTAAAACACTTGACTTGCTGTCTGCCTACAGGTGGCACAAATGTAATTTTGGCCTTATTTTGCATCAACACTACCACCTTCACCCCAAGGTGTCTGGAATCAACACTGCATGTAGCTTACCAAGTAGAGCCAGAGATCCCACACAGATATGTTGCAGCATCCAAAAGGCCCAGCTGCTGCAGCCCAGCAAGGCTGCCATAGAATGATGTCAGTGCTCTCATCCCACCTCCAGACCCCAGCACGGCTACGACTGGAACCTGCAGACAGCGAACTCAGGAGTCACAATCACAGAATTTTGATTGCCCATAAAGCCCAAGATCACAGAGTTGAACTAAAGAAAGAACATACATTCCAAAATTTCAATGTTTTGTATTCCAAAATATACACACACACCCTCAGAATTTGAGAAATATTACAATATTTGAGACTTCAGAACTGAAATGCTCCAGGGATCCATCTCATATCACAGTGAATGCAAACCATCTTTTCTGTTGGTTACAGGCAAGGAGTCTTACACTGCCTAATTATCAACCAAGCCTAAAGGATTTTACCAATCTCACTATAGCACTGTGCTCAGTACCTCATCTGTAGGAGGGGATTCTTTTAAGTGAAGAGTCTTCCTCAGTGCCTCAGAAACTACTTTCTTCCTTTTGTCCAAAAATTCTCTCTCGTCTTTACAGAGGTCAAAACCCAGGCGTATATCAAGATCCCAAGTGCTGAAATAGAAGTTAAGACAAAAAGACACAAAATTTTGGAGGGTTTGTAATTAGCATGGAAAATATTGTGAAAATCTTTTGTAAACACACACTACAGGTGCTAATCTGAACTGGATCAAACTCTAATGTATACACCAGCTATTCTGTACAACAGATTCTGGAATTAAAAATTAAACTTCTACATATTGTATTTCTTCTTGAGTGCTTAAAATCAAAGCTTCTGTCAAACAGTATTCAGATTAAGCCTCAGGAATTTCACAAAGGAAGGACAGATTTTTCAGAGGTGAAGACTGTATAAGGAGCAACTGACATAACTGTATCAACATGAACATGAATGAGGGGAAGAGGGGCTTTAAAACAGAAGATTCGGAACTTAAGAGGCAGAAGGGGGCTACTGAATACCAATTAACTTGCTATGAGTTTGCAAAAGGAGAGCAGGATCTTCAGTTGATGACTGGATACCAAATGACCCTATCAACTTACAAGCCAACTGCTTGATTTTCTGTTATTTTTTTCCTTTCTGCTCCTTTCTTGCACCCTTTATCTATTTTATAGTTCAAGCTCTTCACACACACAAATGTCCTTTCCAATTTGTCAGTTCATCACTGGATATATTCTGGGAATTATCTGTGCCTAAGAAAACTACTTAATATTTACACCATCAGCTATTTTACATTTAAGTACTAGAAACACAACAATAGTACAGATCTCAGCAGAATTGACACCAGTCCAATAGACAGTATCTGCAAAGGGAAGAGTTGAGGCCTTCAGAAAAAAATAGTCAATGATGTTTTTCTTTAATCTATCCCAAGAGATCAATGGAATGAACAGACCTCCCCAGAAGAGCAAGGAGAGTCACTCAGGCTCCTTTACTATGAGAATAAAGCCCTTTCCTGATTTTCAAAGGACTTTGGGGTTTCCACTCACCTCTCTTCAGTTTTCAAACTCATATCCAAACTTTTTCCCTGTAAAAAGAGAGAAAACATCTTGCAATTAATAGCAATTACACAGGTGGAACTACAAAATAAAGGTTATGACATCAACAGGGTCACCAGATACTAACCAGAATAGCATTCTCTTCCATAAAATGGCAAGAAACCTGGAACACCTTTCTTTTGAACCTATTTCAGATATTTTTAATAGTCTCCACAGAAAGCAAAAACATACTCAGAGGACAGTGTGAAAGAAATTATATCTTCTACAAGCATCTTGCTTTTTCCCTCCTCTGATATTTTACTTTCACACCATGACATGACACTTTGTGCTTTGCAAAGTGATGAACTTTATACTTTATTTTGCAACACCCAACCATGAAAACATACTTGGAAGAATTGCACTGAGTAATCTCACTACTTAATTCCAGACATCCAAGAAAACAGCACTCCTGAGAATCACGTGTTGCCTAACTTCCCAAACACCCAAAGGCAATGGAGGAAAAGGTTATCTCATGCATGTCCAAGCAAGTGCAAAATGTTGACATTACCTCTCCCAAAGAAACAATTCTGTCAACTTTTTCTCCAATAGGAAGGGAATTAACTGGCACAGTCCCCAGTCCCAGAACTGTAGTATGCTTTTCAATATCAGGATTCACGCCATCCTAATAAAAAACAAAATTTTATTTGAGATTCACAGAAAAAAAGTTAAAGATAAGACTTTCATATATCAAAACAGAAAACAATCCTTAATATCACTGTAGATAAATCTTTACCAAATATCCAAGGCTTTTTCAGAGCATCCCGCTTTCTGCTTGAAAGGTCTTTGCCCAGGTATTTTTTTCACTCAAATAGTTTCTTTGTTGTTGGGTTTTGGTTTGGGTTGGTTCTTGGGGGTGGTTATTTGTTTGTTGTTATTGTTTTTTTTAATATACCTGTTTGCCACAAGCAAATAATCTTCAAGTCAAAAATTTAACCCAAAAGTAGTTGTGTTCTGACATGTGTCAGAAAACTTACAAACAAATTTGCACTCTGTCTTCAAAGCAAGATTTGGAAAAGATACCAAAAAGGCAACAGCATTAGATGTCCATAAACAAATATCACAAAATAGGAAATAAGATAATTGTCGTGGGGACATGTGGCAGCATGTAATTTTTTAAAAAGCTTTAAAAACAGAGCAAATTAAAGTTTGCCAGGAAATCTTTGAGTTTTCTGCCATGTAGCAAGTGGCAAGATCTCTCAGTGGAGATTCCTCAATGTAAAGAGGCATATTAAAAACCCTTCATGCCAGAGGGTGCCCCTCAATCCTGCTGGAGCTCCCACACCAAGCGCAAAGCTCAGCCCCCAGGAGGAGACAGCAGCTTGGAGAGAGAACAGGCTGTCACTCTTCTCACAGGAAGAACTGAAGTCAGACCAAGGATTACCCACAGACTGCAGAGGTGTTTTCTGACCAATAACTGCTGTCCTGAGTCCAGTGTCCCTCCAAGCTCACTGTCCTCCTCCTAACAGGAGGACAAATAACATTTATTTAGGTTCAGGGCAAGCAACACTATCATGTTCTTGGCACTCTCCTACCTCTGATAAGAGAGCAAAGGTCAGACTGAAAACTTCTGTTCTCTAAGCCACTGTTGAAGGATCCTGGTGGCTAATAGGGTGGTTTGGCTGAGGTTTGCCACCTGGGGCAATCTCCATGATTGACTTCTACAGTGTTTTGCTTGTCTGGCTCTGAGTTTTTGACCACTTAAGTCCAGGTGTCTCTCTTCAGCTCATGTTTGCTGCCTAACAAACCCCTGGCAAAGCTATTCTTCCATAGCTTTTTCTGTGTCCTCTTCTCCACAGCTGCCTCTAGAGCAGTTGAGATCACCATTTGCAATCCTGCTGCCCAACTGCTCATGGGGGTAAAAAACATCACAGAATAAAGAGTTTCCTTGCTCTCATTTTTGGAGAATGAATATTAAGTCTCTACTTGGGTTCCTGAAGAAACTGAAAAGTAATAGACAAAGCTAAATAAATCTCTGTGGCAACTGATCTACAAGTTTCTAATAGAAAAGACTTCCTACAGAGTATCTCAAAACATGAAAGTAAAGATGTTTTCATGTAACAAGCATGTGCAAAGTCAGATTTTTTTAATCTTTGAGTTTGAACAAATGTTACATTTTGGGGGAGCGTATACTTTTAAGGTAATTTCGCCCCCTTATGCAATGTCAAAGATTCAATGCACAGCCTGACATTTTTAAAACAAAAAAAAATAGCAATGCAAAAAACAATAGGGAAAAATTTATCTCTCTGTAAACTTTGTGAAATCAGCATGGATGCTTACCTGTAGGACAGCTATGGTTTGCTCCAGCTCCACTTGCAGTTCTGGACATATTTCTTTATCCACATGAAAGACAAAGGAGGTTCCACAATCATTCTCATTGTCTGGTGTCCAAGGAATAGACAACTGCTTCTGATATGCCCCTGGGACAGACACCTTGACCTCGCAGCATCCTGTGCATTAGAAAAAGAAGTTTAGACCACAGGAGCCATTTCAATAAATGTTGAAAATTAAGTAATTATTAAGTGTAGCTGAGACTATGAAAACACAAGCAAAAACTCTATTGTGTGGTAACCACAAAATCCACAAAACCAGAAAATATCCAATACTATTCATTATTTTTAAAGAAGGCAATATTGAGTTTAAAAGTAAATTTTTTAGTCAGTAAATTAAAATGCACTGTATAGACAGAGAATCAAGTCTCGCCTCTCTCTCAAGGAACAAACACATTGAAGAGTGGTGCTGAATTAAAACTCTCCAGGCAGCCCTACCTTGCTGTTTCTCTTTTGTGTTTTCCTCTCTGTTGACAGTGCCTTGCAGACACAAGCAAGGATGAACCTGTGAAAAAAAGAAACCAGCTCTGGTTATACAATATTTAGTTTGTTTAATTGTTGAAGTTTAATTCACCTGCTGTAGTAGTTGCAGGTTTACAGCTGCAAATTCAAAAAAGCATTAAGCATTGTTTTGTTATTTCAAATAAAGACAAGTTTTGTTTCAGTAGGACAGGAATATTTGCTCTTATTTCAAAATAAAAACTACCCTTTCTATTCCAGGTACTGGGGTTTGATTTTCAGCCAGTACTTCATAGTTGTTACAAGTTATCAACACATGGGGTTTTTCTGGGCTTTTTACCTTTTTTCAATGTATGTATGAGTACCTATTCAGAACCTGTTCAGATCCAAGCAGGCACTTCATAAATTTCAGTCCCAGCTTGTCTATGTGGTTATGACATTTAGTCTCTCACACCATTCAGACATCAGCTTACCGTCTAAGACAGTACATGAGATACTTAATCAGCCACAATTGCCCTAAAAGATAAGAAACTACTCCACTGCTTCAATTAAGACTGATTTGCTAAGGGAAATTGGAACACAAAACCTTCCTTGCTATGATATATTTTTCAGGACTGTGCTGTTAAATGTCCCCAATCTTTCAGGGGAAAAAAATTTTACAACTTTACATTTCAACCATTATCCTTTTCTCCTTATAAAAAACATTGACTCAATTGCCTTTTCTTTTTAGGGACAAAAGAGGCAGTAACACCTTTATTTTAATGCATAGCACACTAATTTTCTTAGATTGATTAACCCAAGAGAACAGGGAGATATCACCTGCTTATTAATGGCACTCATACAAGTTTAGAAAAAATATTTGTTAAAACAAGAAGAGGGACTCTGCCTGGGCAGCATCTAGGCTAAAAAACGCAACACAATCTTCAAGACCCACTTGCCTCCTGAAGATATTTTTTACAATTTTTATAGCAGCCTCACTGGAAAAAAATCAAACAAAAACCTCAAAACAAAAAAGATGCACATTTCTGTAAGCTGGGATCAAGTTTAAAAATTGAGGAAGATTTTTAAATCAGCAAATTTAAAAAAGAGAAGCAGATGCTGGAGACAATAGGAGCTATTTGGAAGCAGGACTGTAACACTCAACAATTCTTCTCCTCTTGCTACTAAAAACTTATTTCTGGAGTAAATCACAACACATGATTCTGACTTCCATGTACTCACCACGAGGACTCCATTGGTCATTACCTCTGTAGGGGCATCTGAGCTGTGAAAACAAGAGATTTATTGTAAGTGATGATTGGTTTTAATTTTGCTTCATCCAACTTTACAAACTAATTGGCTGAATAAGCAGTGGGGTGAAAAGGTCCTCAGTGTGGGAGCTCCAGGCAAACACCAAGGATATTTCCCTTCACAAAATAATGGGGGCTGGGAAAAACTGAAGAAAAGAATTTGTCTGCAAATATAAGGATGTGCTGTAAGATCTTCCAATCTCAGTTATTTTGATAACCTAGAGAAAAGCTGAACTAGATAGACTACCAGAAAGATAAAGTATTCATTTGTGTATTTTGCAAGGTTAACTGTGAACACTTTCCACCAATAAATAACTAATCCATAAAGTGTTCATTTACTTCCCATGAAATCCAGCAAAATTTTATTTCTTTTTTGGTATCCCAAAAATTTTGGTGACTAAAGCACTAAGGATATTTGTAGTCAACCATTGGTGAATCAACTCAAACACCACAGAGAACTACAGAGCATTAGCCTTTTTATGGGCAAGATTGTCCCTAAACAGAAAAATCAAGTGACAATGTATCTGCAGGGCACCAGTTCATTCAGCTCTTCAGGAAAGACTCACCATTTCTCCAAGTAAAACTCTACATCCAGCTCTTCATTAGCCTTTGAAAATAAAAGTGACATTGGTGACCCTTGATCCTGAATATATAGTTATGAGACATTTTTGCAAGGGATTAAGCTTTCCTCCTGCTACATGGTTTTAACAACTTCCTGTTAAAATAACTGGGTTTGTTCCTTTTATAAAAGTTCCAGTTAAATTTTGAAATGGTTAAATTCAGCCTTTAGCCTTTAAATATTCCTCTTATCCTGGACATGTCCTACATGACCACACACATCTACATTTGAGGACACAAATGCACAGAAGTGAGAGTTGGCTCTCAGATCCATTACTCTGTTAATGAAAGACAAAACCTCCACTGGCTCAAGTACCACTGCAGGCAACACCATTTCTGCAAACAGCTTCTACATGAGGCTTTGGGCTCCTTGCCATCTCCCATTTCTTATTTCAGCAGCTTGCACTCTTAGCTCCTTACTGCCTTTGTCCTCTACAGTCTTTGTTCCAGCCAGTCTTTTCTCCTCCCATAGAACAGAGCAATTATTTGATACCAGACCTAACACCATTTTTAAAATAACAAAGTAAAAGCCAATTTGGGTAATTTTCTCTGCTGAAATTGAAATTTCCAGTCACTTAATTAAGGATCAAGATGACTTAGGTATTCAGCAAGTAGATAGAGCTAGTGGGAACAAGGGAGTTACGAAATCTCTTTCCATGATCATAAATAACTTGGAGTGCCTGTGACACTGCCCAGCACCTCCCTGTGAGCTGCACACCAATTAGTCTGCTTCTGACCACACCAACAGCACTGAAGCCCAGTTCCTCAAGAAAACACATCATTAGCTCACCTTTAATCCAGACCTATTGTAGCAATGTGTATGTGGCATTACAAAATAGATCAGTCTGGTGATGTGGCTTTACCCACATAAAACAAGCTGTCTTGCAAGTCCATAAGCAGCTGCACAGGGCTTGACAGCAGCTCATGTGCACCTATGTCATCCACATGAAGCAGAGGTTAAATGTAGTGAAGGTAATCCAGAGAAAATAAGCTTCCCTTAGGCTTTTAGCTTATTAGATATAGAGGTAATCTTTGTAGCAATAAACTTCTTTTTTGCAAACTTATGATGGCAAGCTAAATCAGCCAGTTTGCAGTCCCCACAATGATTAGACAGCAAATGCCTTTCATTTTAAAACCAGTTTATGTTCCTCTAAGTCACATGAAAAATTAATTCCCTTTAAAGATGTTTTAACATGTTCTGAAAGACAGCAGTAATTCCAAATTTTATTTAGCTGGGGCATCCCAAGGACTGTGGAAAACACAGACATAAAGTTACTAGAGAATCTGGAAACCTCTCAGCTGACAGTAAAACCATATGTGCTATCATCACCAGTTGATTAATTTTTCCCTTCTGGCATCTCCAACACAGACAAATCAACCAGCAGAGCAGATAAATGAGCTGCCAGATGTGCAGAGGGATGAGCTGCAGCTGAGGCAGGCACTGACCTCGGGGTTCAGCCTGAAGGTGCGCAGCAGGGGCTGCCCTGGCTTCATGCCCCCCACATCGAGGACAATAGAGGTGAGCTCATCACTGACAAGGACATCCTTGTCATAGAGTGTCAACTCCAGAATGTTCTAAAAGCAAGCAGAAACAAACAGCCGAAGATGAAGGGGCAGAATCACTTTGATAAGCTTGGGTGGCTGTATACAATAGACACTTTGTGCATCAATCAACACCCTTCCCCTTTCCCAATCCTGAAGAAAATTCAGTATTTTCAGCAGGGCTTGCAGAATAGCTAAGCAAAAAATGCTCCTAGTTGGCACCATTTAGCTAAAGTATTTTCTCACTTCCCAGCTAGAAGGAGGCCCCAGCTGAGCATGTGGAAACACTCCACTAGCTTCAGCACAGATTTGCCCAAGGAATCAACAGCAATTTCTACTCTTTCAGGATGGTTCAGTCCAGGACAAATCACTTGCTGCTCAGCACTATCCCAGAGCTGGTAAATTCAAGAGCAACTATCTGAAATAGACACAATGAGGACATTTGGCACCCAAAAAATGGCCTTGCAGCAATGAGGTCTCAAGGAGACAAGACTGAACTTAGAACTGTGCTGGCAGTGTCCAGCACTAACCAGACTGAGGCCTCATGAGCCTGTAGGGGAAGAAAAAGCTCACACACTGTAAAGCTCAGCTTTCAATTTTCTTACTATTCAAGTAAAGCACCATTCCACATTTGTCACCAACCATTGTGGAAAGGTACTTCATAGAGTGGGATAGTTTCTTGTTGATAGGCACCTCATCCCAAAGCCTGGGATGTTATTCAAAGCAAGAGTGCCACACTTTTTTAGTGTGTAAAGTACAGTTAAACTGTACTTTAAAGTACAGTTTCCTCCCCCCTACCATTAGTGTCTACTCTGAGAATGAATGCTGAAAATCTGAAGACTTTTTAAATACTGTATTAGGTCCTACACAGACAGCGGATGTACAGTCTCTATTCAAGAGTTTGAATTTTGGTTTTCTGGGTCACAGGGACTGATGGCAAAACTTGACTGAATGAATCAAGTGGCAGTGAGTAGAAATTTAGTCCCTGTGAAAGAAAAAGCAAACATCAGATAGAAACTTCAATTAATGAATTTCCTTGAACTCCACCAGGTAGTGCCATAATTCCCCTTTCCTGAGTTGCATCACAAGGATGTTTATGGCAAACCCCAGCTGCAATTTACATGAGAGTGCAGTTAACCACAGCAATTTGTATCACTGGACATGCACAGCAGAGCTTTTTGTACCACTGAAGACAGCTGACACCTTACAAGCAACACTGGTTTTGAGGGTAATAAAGAACCCCTGGTTTACAATGAAGTGTGAAAAGCAAGCCAGTACACAAATACAAGTAGTACAACCAGCTCCAAGAAGTGTCCTCACCTTGACAGCACTATGGATTCGATACTGGAAAGTTTCGTTCCATTCTGGGTTCTCAGAGTTGTCAACAACCTGAGTTCGGGAGACTCTGGGAGATGCAGTGGGCAGCTTCAGTTCCACATAGCAGTCTGCCTTGGACACTGGAGCAAGAGATAGATGCTAGAAAGTTTTTATTCAAACATACTCCTTCCCATGAGCTCCTCATTTTCTAGATCTCATTGCATCATAGAAAAGTGTAAATTTAAGGCTTGACTTCTGAAGCAAAAACCTTTAATGAATCCCTTATCTTTAAAAGCAACAAATTGAATATTATGTGCCTGTATTTCTTTTTTCTGGTTCTTCCAAATCATAAAGTCCTTAATAAAAAAGGCTACTATTTAAAATGAAGAAAATCAACTTTTAAAAAAAGATTACTGCTGATACGAGGCCCATTGCCTCTTGTCTTGTCACTGGGCACCACTGAAAGAGCCTGGCTCCATCCCCTTAACACCTTCCTTTTAAATACTTGAGCACAACAAGTGAGATCCCCCTGAGTCTTCTATTGTGCCACTAAAGAGCATTTGCTCATAAGAGAGATGCTTCAGTATTTTTACAGTTTTAGTGGCCTTCCACTAGACTTTCTTCAGCAGCTCAAGTATCTCTCTCACAGTGGAGAACCCAGAACTAGGCACAGTACCCCTAATGCAGCCTCACCAGTGCTGACTAGAGAGGAGGAAGCATCTTGCTTGTCCTTTTGGCAAGGCTCCTGGAGCAGCCCAGGATACCCTCAGCTTCCCTTGCACCAAGAGCACATTGCTGGCTCATGCTTAGCTTGCTGCCTATCAAGACCCCAGGACTTTCTTTGCAACACTGTTTTCCAGCTCATTGGCCCCAGCACTGCTGCACAGGACTGTTCCTCCCCAGGGGCAGGACTTCCACTGCAGGACATTCTTGCCAACCTGCTATTCCAGCCCATCAAGGCCCCCTGGACAGCAGAATGAGCCCTTGGTGTACCAATCATTATTCCCAGTTTTGCAACAACATCAGCAAACTTGCCTGGGCACACTTTGCCCCATCATGCAGATTATTAATGAAGACACTGAACAAGAGGTGACCCAGAATTCACCCTGAGCTTACACCCCAGTCACTGGTTTCCAACTCGACTTTCTTCCACTGATCACCATCCTCTGAGTTCTGCCATTCAGTCAGTTTTCAGTCCAACTCCCTGTCTGCTCATCCAGCCCATACTTACAAGCTTCTCTGTGAGAATGTTATCAGAGACAGGGTCAAAAGCCTTACTAAAGTCCAAGTAGACAACATTCACCACTGCTATACCCTCATTTAGTTTGGGAGGAGCAGCCCAAGGAGCTGGGCTGTCTGTTTTCATTCCCTGAAAATAAATTATGGTCTCAGAGTCCTTCTTTCTTCCAGTTAGGGCCCTTTCAACGATGCAAGTATGGGGATCATTCTTCACTCCAGCAGAACAGACAGGCCATAAAAAAGAACTCTTCACAGCATGATCCTAGCCCTCAGCCTCTCAGGAGGGTTTTCTGTTCCCTGAACAGCTATTTGGCATTCCAAGGAGTTCAATGCCAGGTGTGAGATATAAACCTTAAGGCAGACTACCTTACTTGATTAAATCTGAAGAAATTAGAAATAAATTAGTTCTAAAGATTCAAATGCCCCAAACAGCCCTGAGATCTTTACACAGGTGTATAAATGGAAGGGAATATATACTATGCAATCAAAACCAGGAACTGTCAAAAAGAAGTTTATCTTGGAATTGGTCAACCACCTACTTCCTTTAAAGGCTGCAATGACAAACAAATAGCAGGTACATGAAATAAAGCACAACTACAACTGAGAAAACAAACATTTGGAAGCTAGAATTGAAGATTTCTACTTCCAGGTTCAGGCAGACTGTTCAGCAGGTGCAAGGGTGAAATTTGCCATGACCAGGGAGCTGAATCCAGAGGAAGGAATACAGAATATAGAACAGATAGAGGATGGAAGCAAAACATTACCAGGACTTGATCTTGCTCTGCAAAGTAAGAACAGCTGAAGGTGCTTAATCTGCAGCTTGGCCTCACACAAAGCTTTTAAAATATATATAATATATTATATATATAATGTTTTACATGGGAAGCTTTTGTTCAGACATAAAGGCAATGCAGAATGTGTGGGTAAGAGGCTCCCTTAACAATGCTGCTCTCTGTGCTAGTGGTATGCACAGAGGAACCAACATGTTTTCATAATACCTTGATTAAATACTTACACACATCTGTACCCTTGATGTTTCTGGCTCGGAGGACTTTTACTGTTAGGTTGTAGTAAGGGTGCTTTTCCCACTGAAAAGAGAGAAACAAGCTCAGCATTTAGCTCAATTGTAATGCCTGGTCAGTGTATTAGAGCAGAGAAATGGATCAGACAAGCCAGCCCAAAATAAGCTATTAATGAGTTGGTTTGGGAACACAAACACAGCACTTTCAGTGTTCTGGAGGATGACTACAGGAGTCTAGGAGAAAACTCAATTCCCTTTCAGCAACTCAATGAGTGATGTCTTAGGGTAACTCCTCGTGGACTTCAGAAAGTCCCTTATTTAGGGATTCTTCTAATTATAGATCAGTTTTTAATTGCTTTGTTAGTGCATTCTTGCTGAGGGATAAACAGATGCTAAAACTGCTCAAATCCTTACATTCATAACAGCTAGTTTAAGAGTACTGGCCAAGGTACCTGAATGCTTGAGTAAAAGCAGACATGGCAAGAATCTTAACAGCAGGGTCTAAAGACATAGAAGGCATAGGCTGTTTACAACAAGGAAAAAAAGAAAAGCCAGAACACTTTCTTACCAAAATACTTCACAGCAGTTTGAGTAAGAAAATGCAAAACTTAAATACATTTCCATTCTGGATTGTTACTGGTATCAGCACTGTTAACATGCATGTCACTTTACCAGCATAGATAAAAATATAATCCTTACTCCTGAAAGCTTCTGGGAGACTATTTTTGGAAAGTAATATTAGTATCTAAATGCCAGGATGTGAAGTGGGGGGGGGGGGGACAGGAAAAGGCTGCCTTTTTTTGGCATGAAGGAGAAGTGGGGGAAGGGCAGGGGACAAGAGAGAACAGCTTGAAGTGACTTAGTACAGACACTTCACAGAAGTAATTGTGTAAGGCTTAGGAATAGAATGGGATTCTGCCTCATTTTCATCAGTTATGACACAATTCTGGCCATTTAAGAACTTTTTCTATCCTTAAATCACATTTTTAAAATGCTTTTCACAAATGGTCATTACTTCACGTTCATAATTTTCAACATGACTGGCTTGAGACCAGTGTAATTTTAGATATGCTAAGTATTCATTTACTGTTGAATTCAACAGGACCTTCACTTAAAACAAAATACTGCAGACTGACAAACGAGGCACTGGAACAAATTGCCAGACAAGCTGTGAATGCCCAATTCCTGGAAGTGTTCAAGGCCAGGCTGGATGGAGCTCTGAGAAACCTGGTCTAGTAGAAATACAGTAGAAAGTATCTGTGCCTATGACAGGGGGTTTGGAACAAGATGACCTTTAAGGTCCCTTCCAACCCAAACCATTCATTAATTCTGTGATTCTTGAAATATTATATAAAAATTTAGGCTCTCCATATCACTAACTGGGATCTCACAGAAACCACTGAACCCTGAACGTTCTTAAATGTTTATTATCCAATAAATGAAATTATACTGTTTGTTAAGCAGTCACATGCTTGGTGAGTTTTCCTTATTTTCGATTGCTTGGAGATACTTGCCAGCTGTTGCAACACAGGGTTTGAACAACACAATAAAGCCAAGGCATATATAGTATACTGAACATTTTTGTACTTAGCAAGTACCATCCACCCCGACCAACAAGTGAAGAGCAAAAACTATGAGTCGCCTAAGATATCTCACATGCAGATACCAAATTAAATTTGTGCAAATAAACTCCAGTTATACTATTACTAATCTTAAAGGACACTTATTTGAAGCATTGATATGCTGAAGATACTCATTCCTTTGTTTCTGTGAACAAGACATGCCTTCACATCAAATTTCACCATGAGTTCTACCCTACAGATGCTAGGTTTTTTTCCTCTTTAAACCTTTTCTAACCACCTTCCTTTTATTCAATCCCTGACACTCATTTCTCAGGCAAAGCCTGACCTCTTTTCTACCTATCAAGTTGGAAAATGGATTAGAGAAATGCAAGATTGCATGTTATTCTCGCCAGCTTCCTAAAGTTGCTGCAACATCTTCAGTTTGTTGAGACATGAAGCTATCTAATCACACCCCCATGGCTCTGAAAACAATCTTGTCTCACAGAGCCCAGCTATCACTGGGAACTTAGACACTATCATCAGAGGAAGCACAGCGCACCATGAAGATAGCCTATCCTTCCTTTATTGCACACTGTCCGTGAAAGGTGTGCTTACATGCTCAAAAGGAAGTGCTTTCCAAAGGTCTCTAATGTCTTTAATTTGCAGCCAGTCATTACACAACTGAGGATACATTTTCCACACCCAGATCACAATTTAAGGGCATATAACTCAACAGAAATTTCACTGTGCTCCTAAGTCTCTGTGACCAGTTATGCCAGAACCTTCTCCTGTGCCTTCTGTACTTATCTTTTAGCAAAGGCACAGTAAGGTCACAGCATGTTGCCAGGTGAGCTTGCAGAGTAATGAAGCATGGGAGTATCAGATATGCTCTATCTGAATGATCAGGGAAAAGGCAGAAAAGAAATCTGTATGGGCAATGGGAAACAAATAACAGTGACAGCTCTGCTGTACCAGTATACATGACAGCATACCAACGCATGTGACTGGTGCAAGCAACTAACTTATGCTTTAGATTTAAAGAATTTTTCAGAATCCATGCTTTTCCAGAGCTCAGGAGTGCATCTGAAGCAAAACAAGAAAAGCCCCCTTTAAATACTAAAAAAAGCTCCCTAAATCTTAAAATGAGTGTACAAGTCTCAATTTTCACATACTTACACTTACAAACAATTGTCTGTACCTTTCATCTAAATTGAAGATGCTGATGCAGCAGGAAGCAACTGTAAGACAAGTCATCCCAGCTACAGGACCCAGTAGTCTTTACTTTCATAAAGTCCAGAATACCTGCCTTTACACAGTGGGATGTAAGTGCTGGGATCCACTCCACAGCCTGCAGTGCCTGTGGAGGACTCACCATAAGCCTGCCAGATTCATTACAAAAATGTTCCCATAGCAAATAAGAATATAACTTCTAAGACATATTATGTGTTCACAGCTACTGGGAACATCAGGCAGCTCAAAGAAGTGTCTGGTTTACCAATGCAACACTTTCTCCCCATCTTGTTGCTGCTCCCAAAGAAAAACTGCGGCCCATCATTGCCTTCCTTGTGGCCAAAGTGTCACAAGTTTGGTTTTAAACCCCAAAGCAAAGCCCTGGCTTTCCTGGGCACTCCTTGCACTGTCCCTTCTCCCTCAGGAGTATGCGTGTGCAGTTGTGAAAGGGGATTTACAGACCCAGCCCTAAGAACCATGGTCTTCTGGCAGGCAGGATTTACAGTTAGGCAGGAGATGAGCAGTGCCAGCAGCTCGGTAACACAACAGCAGTGGCAAACACCAGGTTCATTCTCAGTTTATTGCTGTTTGCCTTTAGAAGGGAAACTAAGGCTAAACTCTGGAAAATTAAAGAGATCTGATCATGTTAAATCCACTTTGTTAAAGTGAATTTAATTAATTCAATTAAGTGATAATAAAATGAATTAATTCAATTTGTTAAAGCCAAAAGGGTGATCTGCTGCCCCACCCCTTGCTCAATTGCTATCAATTAGTCAATACAAAATCTCTCCCTACAGCTCCCTATGTTAATTTTTTAAAATTTAAATAGCCTGAGGGAAACTATATTAAGTGGTTTACAGATTAATGGAAGCTAACACTAGCCTCTTCTACCCTGATCTCTCAAGTACTAAACAGTAATATTAAAAAGTCAACACGATTATTCTTATCACACAGCAAGCAAAAGTGCAGAAAGGTACACAAGCAACAAGTTGCCTTGTGACAACTAATGGTCACCTCAATTTTAAGTAGTATATTGAGAGGTTGGCATGACAGGATGTGACAAGGATGCCCAGCTTATAGAGCAGATCTCCAGTCAAAGGCTCCTTCACAAACATTTAGCTTAATTCAAAATTGAGGGTTTTGGCCCGACCATCTTATACAATAAAATTATTTCCCTCCAATTAACGGACAAACACATCAAAACCACTTTATCTGTTGTGGTTGCACTGCATTATGAACAGGAGCTGAAGCCATCATTAGTCTTTGTCTACTTGAGATCATTAATCCCTGAAGGATAAGAGAAGGCAGAAAAGAAGGCAACTGTAGTCAAGGATATTTTGCCAGAAAACACATAAGCAGGATTTTGTCTCTACTGATGAAAAGTAAAGTATGCTGGACTCTTCCCCAAAAAAAGTACTTGGCATCAGCTTAATTCTGCTCCCCAAAACCTAAGGAAACACAGACCTACTCTGCATTTCTGCACACAGACCTTAAATTGAATAAAAGCCTGAAATCTCCATTAACATTACCATTAGAGGGAAAGTTTGGATAACAATAAACTTTTTAATTCCCGCAGAAGTGCAGGACTGGTTTTCCACACGTGCAGCAACAGGAAGCTGCTCCCAAGCCCATCAGCTAAGGAATGCCATCTCAAAGACAGCACCACGGTTTGTCTTACCCGCCAGTGATAGAACCCAGTCTCTTTCCTCTCTTTCCTTTGGAAAAGCACAGCTGCCAGAAAAGGCAGCACTCTGGGTGGAAAAGGGCCCCGCAGCACCTCATGGAACATGGGAAAAATGTCCTGTTGTCTCTGCAGAAAATCTGACAGGGAAACCCAGAGAACAAGGAGAGTCCCTGGCCACCTGACCGCGAAGCGCTCTTTGCTTCAGGCTCATCTGAAGTTTTGCGCAGGACTGGGCTGTGCTCCAGCTGTGAGAAGCGGAGGTGTGGCTCACACTTGCCAAACAAGCCAGCTCAAAACCTCGCTGGCAGGTTTTTCCAATATTGCTGCAAGATAAGGGCAGCAAAGCAGCACCAAACAGGGAAGCCCTGGGCAGGAGGAAGCACCGCTTTGTGATCCAGCTGCGACATCAAAATCCCCAGTCCAGATTTTCTTGGAGAGTTCCAGCAACCTGATGTACAACTACAGCCATTCTAAACCCTTTTCAGAGCTTCAGCACCACCTACCAGTATTTTTAAACAGAAAGAACTTCCCATCTTACAAGCCTGAAGTAAAGCCAAATTTGTCTCTGACTGTAGCTGTTCAGAACAGTTTCAGGGAGGCCAGAGCAGAGACACCACAGTTTGGTCTGCCATAAGGTGCCTCAGGGAATATCAATTCCCCACCACCTCTCCCCTCTAACTATGAGTGGCCTGCACAAGTCTCCCTTTTTTCCTCATTTCCATGTAGCACAACCTTGATTCTTACACCAACTGTTCTCAAAAAACTGTACAAGACACAGGGTAGATTTTTTTGGGGGGTCTATCATGCCTTAAAAAATGATTTAGTGAAGGAAAGAGTTTACTGAAAATGATTGGTTTATTAACAGCTGCTGACATTTGTCTTGCTGGAGCTTTTTATCAAAGAGCTGAAATTTATAAACTGGAATTGCAGACCAAGTGCCAAACTTTAGTGTTACAACAACTAAACCAGCAGAAAATGTATAGAAACCAGTAATGCAGCATGTCACTAGCTCCACTCAAGCATGAGAATGTGACACATTCTCAGCAAGGTCCCACTCGTTAATCATTTCCTGTCATTAGAGTCAGTCACCAGACTAGAATTTAAGAAAATTAATAAAAGCATAAGCACTGACATTTTGAACACAAACAAGTCAGAACTAGGTAGTGAATTCACAGAACAAAGAGCCAACACGCAGGCAAAAAGCAAACATTATGCCATTGTGAAACAGCCAGTAACTGCTGTAAAGCTCTCCTGTCCTTCTAAATGGTATGGCAGACATTGGGCTGAAAAAGCCATTTCTTTTCTTTTCTATTTACCCCTGCACTGAAAGTGAAGGACTGAAGCACCACTCCTATGAAGAAAGGCTGAGAGTTGGGAATGTTCAGACTGGTCAAGAGAAGGCTCCAGGAAGACCTCACAGCAGCCTTCCTGAATTTAAAGTGGGCTTATAAAAAAGAGGGAGAGTAACTTTCACACTAGCAGATAGTGATAGGACAAGGGGGACAAGAGGATAGATTTTGATTAGATGTTAGGAAAAAAATTCTTTTCTTAGAGGATGGTGAGACACCAGAACAGGCTGCCCAGAGCAGTTGTGGATACCTCAACCCTGGAAGTGCTCAGTGCTAGGCTGGGGCCCTAAGAACCTGATCTTGTGGGTGGCATCCCTCTGCATGGCAGTGGGGTTTAATCTAGAATATCTTTAGCGTTCCTTTCAACCCAAACCATTCTATGACTATCATATTAGATTTTACTTATCTTCAAAAAGATTGTAGAACCATAAGTGTGATTTTTTTTTTTTTTTTTACATTTAATCTAATACAGTTTGACTATAAATTACAGGGAAATTAAGGTGGCCTCACACAGTACAGTAGCATGGAGAAATCACATTTACTCTAGTTTATTACAGGCAGTGTATATACCCTCTCTTTTGTCTTGAGTGCCCAGTTGTATATAAATTAGGCTTACCTGCCTTCTGCTGCTCTCTCCTCTTCCAATGAAATCTCACTCAGCATAGGGATCTCACATTTACAGAATTTCTCTTACATTTCTCAAGAAAAACTGAAAGGTCTTTGGAACATATGCTTAAGAATTGTTTCACAATCAACAACAGATCATCCATTAGCAATGTTTGTGCGCAGTTTTAGCCATCTACAAACATTGTAAGCAGCAAACTTCATACCCAGAGAAACAACTTGGTTTTGTTATTTCCCAGCAGACTAAAACAAGCAAGCAAAATTGCGTCAAAAGATAAGGCAAAAAAAAAATATCACAAGGGACCCCTTTTGGTCTCATTAGCAGCACTAAGAGGAGAGCTGAGATGCAGTATATAACCAGAAGAGATGGAAATTTGAAAGGATGCAGACAAGGAGAGGATTTTATTTGGGTTTGGGGACTTTTTCAGTCTTCTCCAGAAATACCAATATACTTACTTGTTCAATTTATTCATCAATTACTTGGATGAAGGAGCAGATCCCTCCTCAGCAAGCTTGCTGATGACACAAAGAGGGGAGGAGCAGACAATACTCCAGAGAGTTGTGCAGCCCTTCAGGAGGACCTCAACAGGTTGGAGAGATGGGCAAAAAACTGTCTGAAACCCAACAAAGCCAAATGCAGCGTCTTGCACCTGGGGAAGAACAACCCCAGGCACCAGCACAGGCTGGGGGAGCACCTGCTGGAGAGCAGCTCTTCCAGGAGAGACCTGGGGGTCCTGGAGGAAAACAAGCTGTCCCTGAGCCAGCAGTGCCCTTGTGGCCAAGAAGGCCAATGGTATCCTGGGATGCAATGGGAAGAGCATTGCCAACAGCTGCAGGGAGGTGATCCTGCACCTCTACCCAGCCCTGGTGAGGCCACATCTGGAGTGCTGTGTCCAGTTCTGGGATCCTCAGTACAAGATGGACATGGAGCTCCTGGAGTGCATCCAGCAAAGGGCTATGAAGGTGGTGAGGGGATGGAGCATCTCTCTCATAAGGAAAGGCTGAGGGAGCTGGGCCTGTTCAGCCTTGAAAAGAGATGACTGAGAGTGGACTACATCCATGTATTTAACTATCTGAAGGGAGGGTGTCAGAGGATGAAGCCAGGCTCTGCTCAGTGCTGCCAGCAATAGGACAAAGGGCAGAAACTGCCGCACAGGAAGTTCCACCTGAATATGAGGAAAAGCTGCTGCACTGTCCAGGTGACTGAGCTCTGGAACAGGTCGCCATGAGAGGTTGTGGAGTCTCCCTCACTGGAGATATTCAAAAATCGTCTGGATGGAATCCTGTGCCATGTGCTCTAGGATGACACTGCTTGAGCAGAGAACTTGCACCAAATGATCCACTGTGGTTCCTCACAACCCGACCCATTCTGTGATTCTGTGACCACGGAGACAAAAAACTTCCTCTGTGCTGGTACTTCCCATTTCTACAGAATGGGAAAACTGAGGATCTATATTCTACTTCCAACTTCAGACTACTCTATGACCTACAGTCCAACCAACTGCAAACCTGTGAATCTAAATATTTCCTGATTTGGTCACAGAGCTCAACATCCCTCCCCAGCTCAAAATAGCATATCACCACTCAAAAAAAAAAACTGTCAGTAATTTTAGTGTTCTCTAGTAAGTACATATTTAATTATATAATGGTGTGAGACTTGCAAAAACATTCTTCAAGGAGATAATACAAAAGTGGTTTTAGTATGATTTTGAGAACATTCACAAGCATGTATAAACTTGTAGATTTAAAAACCTACATTGAGAATTGATGACATGGCCACATTTGATTTACACATAATAAAGCAAAAGGGATACGGAGATACTGCACTGGGTCTGACTTCCAGGAGAAAATGAAGTCTAATATACAAATAAAAAATAAAATCTAAAGCAGCCCAGAGAAGCTTAACTGCACAATGACTGAAACACACACTGGTCCACGATATTTATTACAACCTATTGCTTTAGATAAACCTGCTGTATGGTTAGTAAAACCAGAGCACATTATATGAACCAATAAAAAAAAGTACAGCACAAACCACATCTCTGTAAAAGGTATGGAGATGAGCAGAGGCACAACTTTAGTCTTGTAATTAAGAGCACAATGAAGATCCTCATATATGAGTACAGCTCTCCTGGTAACAGATAATGAAGGTAAACAAAAATCATACTACCAGTACTAAATGTAAGATAGGTAAAAATCAGAGTAGTATTGTTATATCTGCATACAAAGAATGCAGGGTCTTTTTAAATACCCTCTTTTCATTCTCTATGACCTGTAAACACAACTCTCCCAAACCATCTTCCCTCTGTACCTGAACTAGTATACAAAGATCTATACAGAATGTGCAAATCTAGGGTAAGTATTTTTAGGCTCTCTTCTTCAAATAGAAGAAATACAAGTTTAAAAACATTAACACCACAGATTCCCTCTATCCAGCCTCTGCAGAAAGACATCAGTAGCAATACCGCCCAAGACATCCAAGCACAGAAGTAACAAAACACGGGACAAAGAAATCCAGAAGAACAAATGAACAATAAATAGAAACACATGTAAAAAAGGAAAAAAAAAACCAGTTATCAAGGGAGACTATTAACACTGGCAAATGAAAGTAAATTAGGAGTCTTGTCAAGCTACAGCAGATCTGTTCCTAAAAACATTCACATCACGATTTATGTAAACCTATGCAGTTAACTGAGATTCAACTACATCTTAGTTGCAGACAAGATTTATTCATCAGCGTGTCATTAAGATGTGATATCTGGTGGTTACATGTCATGCTTCATACTACTTAATAATGACATGTTTGTATTGCTAGACCAGGATGTTGGGAGTCAAATAGCCTCTCTACTGGGTTATTTGCTACTGCTACCTTTGCATTATCACTCCACAGATTCTTTCTGCAACAAAGATTTTGTCTGTCACACCAATCTGCTACTGATTAATGTTTCTGAAAAAATAAGTTAAGACAAAAATATTACAGTCTACAGTGAGTATGGTACAATCTAGTTCTTGTGTTAAGACTTCTGGCCCAAGAGTAACTTAAGAACAGTACCAGCCTGAGCAGAATGCAGTTTTAGAGCTTTTAAAATACACAGATGCTGAAACACTCTGGATTTTACTTCAGTGTTGGGAAGTGAACCCGAGACTAAGAAATTTATATACAAAAGTCTCAAGCATAGTCTAGAGGCTCAAGCAATAACTAGAGTTCGCTCCTTCCAGAAATTGCTTTACAGGGTGTTCTTTGCTTTTTGCTGTGAGTGCAGATGTGAACTTCAAATAGTCTCTCAGCTTCCACTTACGCTAAGAGTGAACATAGTCAGTGCAAAAACACACAAGTTAATTCAATTTACAGCTCTCAAACTAAAACAAAAAGGAAAAAAAAGTCTCTCAGTGGTATCTACCATTTGTCTGCCTATCTCCTCTGAAACAACTTACCAGAAGGTCAGGCAATAACACTGAATACCAATAGAGAGTCCTTTGGCCAGCACTGAAACATTTCTGTCACTGCACTAAAACTTACACTTCCTATGTCTAGAGACAGACACAGAAACCTCCGCTATGACAAACACCTGGTTAACTCCATGCAACGCTGACAGAGCTGCAAAGGCTTTCAGGGAATTTTCCTTTCTTGAATAAATATTTACATAGAAGGCCAAATCACAACATTGCCACCCTAAGAAAGTATGTTTTATTGTAAAACTTGATTTGTGATGAATGTCCAACAGTTGTCTAACAGTTCATTTGCAAGGCTGGAGTGTATTACCAAACTCACTAAAAAAATCAGTTTCCATTCTTCATCTGAGGACTGAAGTTCAATGTAGTTGCCAGCACTGTAATAACATGGTTAAAGTCATTTTCTAGTAAATCAGTATTGCCAGGTAGGTACAGTCAGTCCACAGATACAAATGACTTCTACCCAGTGTAAGAGAACCTAGCAACAAGCCTCAAAAATATCAGAGACATCAACTTCTTTAGTCATCAGTACTGAATTTCATATCAATGTTGGAATTATTGACCATGACAAGGTCAGGTGTCCAGTGTGTTGACTTCTTTGGAGCAGAAATAATGCACGACTATTGCATTAGGGTATCGAGCAAATGCACTGCAAAGAGAACAAAACACAAAAATCAGCTGTCAAGACAAACAATTTTCCATATTGAAACAAGAGCCTCCAAGTTGGGCAGAATCAGAGAGAGACATGATACTGACACTTTTCTAAACTACAGCCTGACTATATAAAGAGAAAACAGACAAAATAATTTTATGGATTTTGTAAGAGGCTTGCTTGGAGGTTTTTTAAATCTATTTTCATTTCTGTAGGTACGCTGTACTTGGACGTCCCCTGTATCAGGTTAAAGAATGGGGGATATGCTTGCCCTTCAAAATCTTGTCGAACTTAACAGCATTAGAAAAATTCTACACAACCAAAACATTGCATATGCAAACTTAAATTCTGATGCTACATGCTGCATCGTAAGAGCAAAAAATTTTATATGCATAGCAATATTTAGACCAATGTTTATACCAATGCTTTGGGAAAAGAATCTTTCCCTAACATTGTTAATGCTACTGATAACTCAGAAGGGCTCACATCAACAAGAAAATAATGAAGTCATGTAGCATTTCACTCCAGTTCAAAGATGAAAAAGCCAAGTGCAAATAAGATTTGCATTTTGTATTAACCTGAAATTATCTACTAAGAATGGTGGAAGAAAAGTTCACAGATGCACAGAATATTCTAAGTTAGAAGGGACCCATGAGGATCAGAGTCCAACTCTTAAGTAAATGGCCAGTGCAGGGATTGAATCCACAAGCTTGGTGTTATCAGCACCATGCTCTAACCGAGTTAATCTCAGGGTTACTGGCATCCAAATCATCAAGTTAGTTCTACTTTTAAACATCCTATCGTATGTAGGCTACAAAACATAAATCAGTCAGGGAACCATAAAGCCATGAGATATAGAAAACTACACATATATCTTAGTTTAAGATTCTTTTCATCATCCTTAATTCTAGCAAGAAGCAGGTTCTTAGAAAGGCAGTGTTCTTAGAAAGTTTTCAAAATACTTTGAAACGAGCAATATTATACCCTCAAGAGCTGTGAAGTAAGAACTCTTGGGAGTTTCTCAAAGGATTTTATACTCCTTTGTTGAGAGGAAGATTACACTCTTGCAGCAAACTCATTGACTAAAGCTTTGAGGTATCCCTAACCACCCAGCTGATTGATGTAATTTGTAATTCAAACACTCTTCAAATGGTTCCCTCACTGCTGGTTCTATCTGGCTATACATACATATAGTTTTCCAACATGCTTAGTTTAAGTGTAACACATTAATATTTGATTCAGATTACCCAGATCTCTCACCTGTTACCTATCTTCTTTTTACAAACTGTGCACACCTTCTCCTCTGTAATAATGCACTTTACTTGCTGATGCAAGATCCGCTCCTCCTGGACCTACAGAAGGACAAAAAATGCAAGCTGCTCAAAAAGCAAAGCCACACCATGGCTGCCTTCTGGTCTGATGAAACTGCAAACTATCACAACGTTTATTTGGCTGTCAGTGGCTGTGTCTACATTAACAAGGTGTGCAGCACAGAAGAAGCAGGTCTGTAGAGCAGAGCAGGTGGTATTGAACACCCAACACCCACACCATATGAATTGCAGGGTTTTACTTTCACCTTGGTGCACAAACTAAGGCATTCTAACCACTAAGTGGTGTTAAGGTGAACTATTGAACCACTTCCTCTGGTTCACTTCATTTGAAACAAATCCAGTCCAAGCTGTCTGAGATGATTCTGCAGTGCACAACACAGCACGGTGAGCAAAGACACACACCTCATCCAAATGAAAATGAATGTACACACCATCTCCTGGAAAAAAAATATTCATCTACATGTTTCACATTTAATTTCAGGTGTGTTACAGCACCATCTAGAGGACACACATCCCCTACAAGGAACAGTTAATTTAAATATTGAACATATTTTAAAACACCATTCCAGTAAGTGACAGGTGGTGGGTACTTACCCTCAGAAACTCTGCATGGAGAAGATTCTTGAGTACTTGGTTAAACCTTTTCTTTTGAGCATTTTCTTCAAGGACTTTCTCTAAGAATATGCGAATCTCACTAATCTGTGTATTTGCTGGGAGTAGGTTTATTGCCTGGAACAAAGTTAGGAAAAGTTAAAAAGGAATGGAGACCAAAATAGAATAGAAATTGACACACTTAACTTGATACAATCCATTCACTTGCTACTCCACTACCTTCCGTAATCTTCTGCCAACAGCACAAACAGATTACTTACAGGTCTGACTTACCTTTGTAGTATCCAGTTTGCTGTGGTGCAGTTCCAAAACCTGCAGAGCAGCCTGCAGATTGGCCTGAGGCTCCAGCACTTCCATCTTGATTGGTCCCAGGCAATGAACGCTGGGTGGGGACAGGTACATGCGGAGCAGGGACAGATAGACCTACAGCACACAAAAGAAGTTCTGAAAACACTGCACATATCCACAACCTACATGGGAGAACCCAGCAATGCTGCTAAGTTGTACCCATGCCATTCCAAATTCTGAACTGCTCATTTAAACAGCTCTTTATATACACTCAAACCCAGTGATACAGTTAACAGTCTCAACGAAAAAGACCCCACAATCATCTAGTAATTCCTGAATTCCAAGAGATTATACATAGGTTCCTGTACACTACACAAACTCTGAAAAAGTCTACACAGAGCCAGAACTTTCAAGTCTCAAACAAGGCATGAATAGCCTCCTACTTCCTTACTGAACAAGAAGCTACTTACATCTTTGTTGCCATCCTTGTTTCTGTCATAATGTTTGTGGCAGTAGCTAGAAGAATCAACAGAGAAGAATCAAGTCAAATACAGAAATAGTTTTAGCAGCTAGAGAATCAGTTTACAGGAATTAGTATTTAAATGCTCTGACTACTGAAGTCGTCCAAGTTTGGTGACTGTACATCTGATTTAGACCAATTTATCAAACTGCACAGCACGATTACACCATTTACTTTGCATTACAGCACTGAGAGAAGCCCAGTTTTGCACAAGTCTCTCACTTGCAATCAACTTAATAAGCCTTAATGCATTTTCTTAATGTAAGAAAAAGGCGGGGGAGAAGATATGTCTAACCAACACATCACAGCATAAAAACTTATGTGTAGATACACCTAATTAGTGTATCTGAATCACAAAGGGAAGCAGTTCATTGGTGTACACTGCACACCAGCATTTGCTGAAAATAACAAGCATTTGCTGAAAATAGCTTTAAAAGAAGCTATGTTGAACAGGCCCCAGTGTTCAGATATACCTGCCAGTGCTGGGTAATTCTATTTTTACCTGAGCACTTCTGATTCACTCAGGAGGTTCCCTGGCACAAAACATGTAAAAAACGCTGTATCTTTAGTAAAAAGATGATTCTGCTAACTGAAGGAGTCTAAGGTGGCATGTGGGCTACTGAACATCTCTCCAAACAGAAGGGAAGCAAAACAACACACAAGTTGACTGACAAAAGACAGGTGGAAAGTAGTAACTCATCAAAGATGCTCATATTGATTTAAAGCACAAGGACAGAAGAGCATGAAAGGGCAAACCTCAAGGGACAGCAGCATCATCTGTAATCATCAGATACCCAAAAGAGCTTAAAAGTCAAGAAAATGTGAAAACCTAGAAGAACCTGAAGACTTACAGTGTTCGTGCTCCACATACAACATTTCACTACACATCCTATACATATGGCAGTAAGCAAATTAAGTCTTGCAAAAAAAAATAAAAGAAGTCCTTACTTTTCAGCCATGTTGGTGTCCTTCAAAATATGAACATAAATAAACAGAGCTTGCTCATGCTTCCCCATACGACCCAAGAGCAAAGCACGTTCTTCTAGGAGACCTAATGATAGCATGAAGGACAAAGTCAATAAATACACAGAGAAATTACACAATTAGTACCCTGACTAACAGAAGGAATTATTAATTTTTGCTCAGGCTACAGTTTAAGTTACACTGACACTGTAAGTCTGCATTTCACGCTAGTCTCAGAAACCTTTTATGAATTCTTTAGTAATCTTAAGAAACAACAACTTTCAGATCTATTGAGCAATTCAGGCTCATGACAAAGTTATGCTAAATAGCTGGGAGATGTCACAAGGTCTTAGGTCAACAGTTACAGGAATCCTGAAGAAACTGGTGAACCCAACTGTGCCAGCAAAACCAGAGTTAGTATACACATCAGCAGCCTTCAACTACAAATACAATAATCTTCTCTACTTCTAGTTACCATGATTCGATGGTAAGTGAGAAGTTTTGCTGCCCAGTGCAACAAGCTAGGGTTCAATTAACCTATGGAAACAGAACTCACCATCAAAGGGGAAGTCACTAATGAGTCGACTGGGCTCATACCAGCTAGACTTCTCCAGAAAAAGAAGCAGCTTTTTCCGGTAATCCCCCAAGTCTCCTCCTTCCTCCCCAGCAGGCACTGGAGTTCTGTCTATATGAAAGAAAACAACATAAGCTAAATTACTACAACTATTTCACTACACTAATACACAGAAGAAGATAAACAAATCATTATGAAAAGGAACTAAATGGTGATAGAACTGTTACATGGGTTGGGACTCTTGTGCACCTGCCAAATTAACAAATTAAGCTCCTAAAACCACATCCAGTGGCTGGTTAAAGCAATACTCAAGTTATTCAAAACCCTTCCCTGCCCTTAACATGCAGAAGTCAAGGAGCAGTAGCTGCCATTCCACTTAACTATGAACAAAGTGTTGCTTTATCCCTTAAGATCTCAAGAGGCAATAAACTAGACTGTCCTATAAACCCACAACTTCTGTTTTCCAGTTCCCTCCATCATTAGGTATCTTATTCTGGAGAAGGCTTACAACAATACGGAACATGAAGGCTCCCCTGTGCTGTCCTATACCTCTGGTCCTCACACCAGAAATGGCTAAACATACCTGCAGGGAAAGAACTGAGATATTCTTTCATTAAGCCCTGCACTTTCTCACAGTACAGCTGGATCAGACAGTTGTGAAAGTCCGCACCAGTTTCTTCCCAGACATGAATGATGTGCTCCTGTAAATACATGTTAAAGCTCAGCTATAGACACTTCCTCTGGGAAGTAATTCATTACCAGCAAGCAACAGCTCCATGCTTGCCTTTACAAAGCTTGACTTCAGGATTTCATGTATTTTAATTATGCTTTCTTTGCACAATTTGTGGCACAGCTAGCACCCTGTGACACAGCGTCAGGCTCCAACTCCTACAGAACTAAAATCTTACATGTAACATTTTGTATCAAATGTAAAATTCACTTGCAGAGATTGAGTTCTTACCAGGTAAGGAATAGTCAAGCTTTTAAAATTTTCTATCAAGAAATTGAGCACTTTGTCTCGTGGCAAAGCTTCCACTTCAGGGAGGTCTTCTGTAAATATCTGTTAAACAAAAATTTATTCAGAGAATGGTGACTTTCCTTTTTTTAAGCACCACCAGTGTCTTTTCTCTGAGGCACTGAAGCCTAGCACATCATCACATGTCCAAAGAATAAGGACAAGAAGTATAAAAAAAGAATCTGAGCAGTTTATTCAAGCACTGAGAAGTTACTTCACATCTGAAAAGATTAACAACCATCCCCACTTCTGCCTTAGTGAACACTTTTCTCTTACAGAGCCCAACATCTGCCAAATACAAGGAGTCAATTTTAGAGGCAAATCAACATGTGACATTTAAATACTCAATTAGGCTCTTGTGCAAAAGTGTGACGGCAATAACACAAAATGCTGTATCAAAGGTTCCTAGCTATTTATTACAACATAAGGTGTTCCAACAATGGAAAAGCATAAGAAAAAGTGAAAGATTGACCTGCTCTATCTACTGTTAACATTAGCACAGTACTGAACATAGGAAATAGAAATTATATATTTAATTGGACTTAGCATTCATCAGTTTCTTACAATGAGTTGTCCCAATTCTATATACTGCACTAATAATTTCAACAACAAGGTGCCTCTTTCTATCATATTTACCTTCAGTCCATCTTCAGGAAAATCTCTTAGCACCCAGACAGAGTAGGAAAATACCAAGTGCAAGTTCTCTGTGCCTGGAATACAAAAAGCAGCAGTGCTCAGTGTTAAAATCCTAAACATCTACCTCCTCACAACACAAGCAGATGCTTTCAGAGCCAGCAAAGCTTAATTACATGAAGAATTCAATTGCTACTCAAGTCAAGCAAATCACTCGTTCCAAGTTAAAGCCACAACTTTGTTGCTTCACAAACAAGATTTCAAACAGAAAAAAAAATTAGCTCAAATACTAAGTGTCATCAAATGTAAAGAATTCAGCCAAAAACCAAGATTGGCTGCCTCAATCACATTCCAAAAGTCTTCCCCTACAACTTGTTTTTATTAGGGTAGAGAAACCACTGTACTTCTCCCTTGCGTAACTTCCTTCAGTCCACTTTCAGCCTGTCAGTCTATGACTTCTACAGCAAATGGTCAAATACTTTGTAACAAGTAGTAAAGCATCATAGTAGTGAATTAACTAGCATAGAAACTACATGAAAGGTAACAGCTTCTCAGCTTGTAGCAAAATGTAGAACTTGCCCCTTTAAAAAGAACACTATAGTCTGGACAATTTGGTTCACAATACTAATAAAACATGTTACCAAAACATGACTTTCCCCTCCACCCTCCTGCTCAGAACCACTGAAGCATTAACTGCCCAAAAAATGCAACAGCACTATAAAAGAAACAGAAACTTACAGCAACCCTATAAAAAGGCAGTCATTGTTTGCTTTTCTCCATCCCACAATATTTAAAACAAGCAGTATCTTCATATTAGTAGTATTAAAAAAAAAACAAATAAAAATGCAGATGATGTGCACTGTGAAGCAAAGCAATTGAAACAGTCCCCATTAGAGCCAATCTCAAAGTTTCAGAAACAAAAGTGTGACTTGGCAAATGGCAATAAACTTGTGAGTTTGAATTTTGCTGAACTTTCTGAATTTACAGTGCATGCTAACCTCACAGAGAAAATTTTTTAAAAGGACAGAACAAGTCATGGAAGTAAGTTCTCATGTAGAACAAGAGACAGAGTCTAACTTCTTTATAAGTGTGACATTAATTAGAATAACTCCCTGCCAAAGCACTGATCAAGCTGCCTTTGTTGAAATCCTAAGCAAATCAAACATGAAGTTAAAACCTACTCAAAACAGCAAGAATGTCAGGAGGAGAGGAGGAGCTCATTATGTAACTACCAAAGCTTATTGATCAGTATACTAACAGGTCAATATCACAATGCACCACAAAACAGGACAATTGGCTCCCTCAGCACATAACATTCATCTGCATGGGGATTTACACAGGTCACAGACAGCAAATTTCTAAACTTCCTCAGCAACAAATCCTAAATTTAAATATGAGCTATATTAGGAAAAAGTTCGGCATAACACTATTTTAAAAGATAAAAGGCTAATGCAACACAGAAAACTATCATCCTATCAAATAGGTAATTCCCCTGCACACTGATAAAGCACATTTTTGATGGCCAATCACACAATTAATGATTAGTATTTGCTTTGATGCAATAAACAGTAACAATAAACAGAGTAAGATCTATTGACACAAGGCAAGTATCAAGACACTAAGCCAAACAAAAATAACAACTTCACAAAAATACTGCTCTTCTTCACACTCACCCAGATGCTGCAGATATTGCACTGTCCTCTCATGACCCTTCAAAGGCGAGTTGGCTTTCTTTGACTGATCCACCAGTACCTGTAATGCTTTCATAACAAAAAAAGTTAATTCCTTTGTAACTGCAAGCATGGTTCCAACACAAACCACAAAAAAGTGCATTTTTCCTGTTCTGCTACTGAAGACAAAACAAAATTTTGTTTTGAACATACAGACCACATTGTAACGGGAACAAAGACAGATTTAATCAGAAAATAGCAACTAAACAGTCTCTTCAGAGTACTGCCTGCTCACTGAAGACAAGTCAAAACACAATACAAAGAATACATGTTTCTACTCCTTCTCCTCTCCCACCCTCACACTTACCTTTCTCATGCAGACCTTTTTTCTCATACAGTATTATCAGCTCACTATATTTGTGTGCCTTCTTTAGTACATGCTCGCTCTCCTCAATATGGCAGTGATTGTTCTCCAGACGTAGCAGTGGTGCCACCAGTGCTACATTTGTCTGCAAGCAAAACCAGAGCATTTTAACATGCTTTGTTGGAAGCACATCTTGTAAGTGTATAGTACAAAACACAAGTTGGAAGTGGGGGCAGGAGAGGAATGAAGCCTCATAGCATAAGAAAAATAAATGACAGTTTAACATCTTACAGTCAGGTCCATGTTAATTTCCATAATTTTGGAGACAGAAAGAAAACAATATATCAAAGCTACTCCCATTCAAGAACAGAGGTCAGGATTTGAAAAACTTCGTAACAGCCAAGATAGTACTTTGCTGTATTTAACAGTACAAGGCCATAAAAGCATTCATTAGAACTTCAAAGTACACAGCCACAGCCATGCTGTTTTAACAGAGGCAGCAACCAGGAACAGACGTATCTGCTTCATTCCATGAAACTGCTAACTGAGCAGTGAGCAAACTAGCTAACACTCAAATTTTACACATTATTTTTAGATCAAAGACAGACAGCTGTGTGAGAATTTCTCAAGTAGCTCCTTATCCTCCTTGTTAAACATTTCAGTCTGAAATTCCAACAGAGCTTGTGTGGCAAAGGAAAAGCTGCTAGGTCAGACAGAAACTCACATGCAGGTAACACTTTAACAGGGTGGTGTCAATGATCTGTAGCAGCTTCTTTTTGGATTTGATCGTGGGTGTTCCTTCCATGAGGGGTGAGGTACTGGACTGATGATCAGAATCATTTAGCTTCTTCACTAGCTGACTCCTTTTCTGCAGGACATCAAATGACATTTTACCAGGAAAAGGCTGTGGATTTCTGCATCTCACCTCAGCATATATAACCCAACTTCAAAGACTTAATTAAGGCAAGTGAATAACTTGTTTTAATCAATTGTTTCCCAATTAATTGTATTGTTACCAACTATTCAGTGCAAACTTTAGAACCACATTCAGGTGTGTACATTTGTTTTGCATATTTGTAGTTCTGCAAAATGTCCAGATTCTTGAGAAAATTGTCAAAAGAGAAATTCTACTAACCTAAACAGACATTTCAGAGAAGTCAGGAAACATTTAAAACATTTGAAAAACAATTTATATTTTGAAATACTAGGCATAAAACCTGTCCTCCTTCAGACATAAGCTTCCTTTTAGTCTAGTAAGGAAGGCAACCAAGCAATTCAGGTTCTGGTTATGACAAAATAAAGAGGGCAGTAAAATAAAGTTACAGTGCCCATTAATTCCTGTTCTACCTTTTACTGCATGCCCTCAACCTGTTTCCTGGACAGAGCGCCCTTCATAATAGTCACTGAACAAAAACAAAAAAATCAACTGCTCAAGTCCTCTTCAGAAGGACACTAGAAATAAAATACTGGACTTGTATTCAAATCTGATCCATAAGTAAATTCTGTCCAGTCACATATGATGTTGCCCCCATATCTGTGGGGTCTCTCATGTGTTCCACTTCCCCTGCTTACTCAGGAGCTGCTGCCCTATTTTCCAGCCAGGAAGACAGACCATTAAGGCTGGCATGACAGAGCTGGAGTAGGTGTACTGCTTCCTGCACGTCAAAGTTAACCAACAAAGCATGCTAAAGCTGAACAACCCTGCTCTAAAACCAGGTAGAGGAGCACTCACTTGAGTTAGGTAGTCTATCAGAGCTAAATGTGCCTTCTCCAGCTCTGCCCCAGAGAGCCCTGGCAGGGGGTTGGGATACTGTAGCTGTTTCCTGTAATCTGTGGGCAGGAGGTCAGGATACAGACCCATCACATGAGTGGGATCTAAGCAAAAAATAACTAGTATTAGTAACCATTCATATTATTTTTGCAAACTTAGAGCAAGCTTATCTAACAGAGCAGTCTGTAGTCCACCTGTTTATTCACAAAGTTCTAATGTTCTAGAGCCTAAACAAAACTTGCTTACTACAGAAAAGAAGGTAAACAAGGCAAAAGAAGCAAGAGAAAAACGTCTTTCAAAGTCCAAGCATAGGAACTTCCAGCCTGTGCACTTGGCACACTTGGAGGACAAGCCATTATTATAATCTTACTGCTCTTCTTGCAGAATCCTAGCATTAACCACTCTGACAGCAAGATAAGATTTCTACAAACAAGCAATGTCTCAAGACATTTACTGTGCTTTTGAAACAAGAACTAAATAGCACCATCTGTAACTAACAAACGCCTGTTTTCAGAGTTAAAGCAAATTAAAAAGTACTATTCTCTAATTTAAGCTCAAAATATCTTGAGTTCTCAGTCCTCGTCTTTCACTGTAGTTTTCCGAAGTAAAAATTATATAAGTGTCATGAAAACAAGTTCTAGGTTTAAATGCTTAAGAGATGTCTGTCACCAACAAAAAGAATCTGTCTTAAGCACTATTCTGTGGAACAGTTCAGTCTTCAAGTATTCTTCCAATAGCTCCAGTATGAATCAGAAGAACAGCATCAGAGACTACTGTGACTTCCAAAAGCACAGAAAAATTTCCTGGTTTCAGCATCTTGGCTAAACCAAGGGTTAAGGGTCCTTATCTGAGTCCAATGATTTTGAAAACCTACAGATATTCCTCATTTTTCATTCTAAGCTACAAGTAGGCTTTTAACAGCTGCTGAAACTTTCACCTTCAGAGGGTCTGTGCACACGCCATAAATGCTTTAAAATACCCTAGAATACAAATATATTCAGTGAAAAGGGTGAACTCCTGATTAAATTAATTTACTAAGTATAGTTAATTAAGCACTTAATTAAATAATTAACTACAATTAAGTTATTTAGTTAGGCAATTAATTACCAGCTCCACCAAAAACCAACTGAATAGCTACCTAGGCTGTTTGCTGTTCACAGGGGACTGATTTGCACAAGATAGCTCTGTTTTAAAGTAAAACAAAACAGAAAACTAACAAAAACCCCCATGAAATAGCCAGCGAGTTTGATTTCATTTCTCCTAACTTAAGTAACTCAGTGCCAACCCAAGCATTTACCTGTACCAAGCTTGGCAAAAACTTGCATGGATTCATCAAAACGCTTCTGGCAGAAAAGGTTGAAGGCAAAGAGGTTCTTTATGTGGTGAATTTGTTGTCGCTTCTCACTATCTGAATCATCTTTCATTTCCTGCATACATACAAATTAGAAAACATCAAAAACTCTTGGGCCTTGTATACGGGAGAGAAACACCCTACAGAAATAACAGGAGCATTATCCTGTGGAGAGACTAAGAAGAGAAAAAAAGATAATCTCTCAAAGTGAACACTGATGCTACCTGTCTATGCTTATTGTGTCACTGAGATAAGCTGGGAAGTCTGAAAGCTACCTCTGGTTACCTCTATAATTGCTCTGTCACAGCAACTGTCTGTTCACTCATTGGACTTTTGAATTTTTTTTTTCAAGTCAGCAATTCAAAATGCAATTAATTAAGGGAAGTTTCCAGAAACCAAAAAATCCTAATACAGTAAGAGCAGTATAATTAAACACATTGCATCAGCATCTCTAAAAGATTAATGTTTCAGGAGTAATATTACCAAAAAAAAAAAAAGTCATGTGACAAAACAAAACTCCCAACTCCAAACTACACTGTTTACAAGCAGTCTGAAGACTTCGCAGTCTAACTGACTTCAAAATCTGAGAGAAGGTAACCAATTAAACAGCTAAGAGAAAGAATCATATGCAAGATGATTTCTCAAAATCTAAACCACAATAGAGCAATATGGAATAATGGCAGCACAAAGCTGAAACTTCAGTAAAAAAAGCCTAGTTTACCAGTTTGTGCAAAGTGGACAGCTGGCAGATTACACTGACTGATTGATTAATGGAATCACTACTGTCAAGCAGATGGCAAACATCCTTTTGTGCACTTTTGCGCAATTGCATCCACTGCAAACTCAGTTTTTGACTACTTACTGCCAACTGCAAAGCCAACTCAAACTGTTTGTCCTGAAGAAGCTGCTGGATCTGTGTGGCTATGGACACCGGAATGAGCCTCCAAACAAAGTGATTACTTGCTACATAGATAATGTTTGTGCTGTAAACAAAACAAAAAATGTCAATTATTAAGCTTCAGTGCTGAGAAAGAAGCAATACCCTATCCTAAAAAACACCAATCCTGGTTAATACAAACATGGATCAATCCAACAGCAGCTGGAGCATTATTGCAAAGCAGAACAAAGACTGTATCTCCAGTGTCACAAATTCCTAAAGACACTCAGCTTTATCCTTTCCTCCTCAAGGTATGGCCTCCATCAATCTCCACAAAAAACCCTACAGACTGCTTCACCTTAAGGCAAAAGTTAGAAAAGCTGCTCTCCTCCCAGTTTTTCAGAGGGCTACCATACACCCAGCCAGCCTGACAACAGCAATGGTGAGATACATCCATACCCTCCAGAGGTGATGAAGCGTGGCCTCTGCAGCTCAATGCTCTGCACCAGCAGCCGGGGTTCAAAAGTGCGAATCTCCACGTACCTTGGCAGAACAGCAATGATGTAGGGAGGCTGGTGTTCTGTGCATGAAACAAGTGAAAAATTTAAGTTGATTGCTCTCAAGCATTCCTTGAAACAAGCCATGACTTAATAATAAGGCTTCTCTTCAATTTTTCATCCCCTCGAAATGTGGCACTTCTTTATAGCCAAAACAAAATTCAACACCCAACACTGATGGCAATCTGCTAATAGATACCACCAAGCCTTTTGCTGATCCTTCAACATAAGGAAATTCTGTGGTACTCAGGTGCCCAGAAGAACTACAGTGTTTTAACACACTATCTTCCATTTCACACCTTGTCCCTTTATAAAAGATGTGGAATATGCCTATTTTATGCGGAGATAGGCACATAGACTACAAGCAAAGAAGGCTAAGAAGCAAAAACAAACACATGAAACCTTCCCCATAGTACACAGAATACTGTAGAAACTGTCACACTCCAAATCCAGCTAGCTTCAAAATACTGGGAACATAATGATTTTATCACATACAAAAGAGTAAAGAAGCAAATTTTAAAAAACAAAACCAAAGTACTACTTCTCACCCATGGCTATAGGAATATCTGTCCAATTCAAGGCACATTTCTGAGTACAGACCCCTTCTTCATTAAGCACAACTGTTAGATCATCTTGGCCAACTGCAACTTTTCCATCTGCTACTGGAGCTACCAATGGTTCTAGCTGCTTCCCTGTGGGAAACAGTTCTTTGATGGATCCTTTTCCATCCACCTACGATAATAAAGAACATTAAAGAAGTGTTTTGCAAAATAACCTTTATTTCAAAGCTGCATAAGACTAAAGCAAAAACCCCTGAGGGATTCTGCAACCCAGGCTAATCACTTACAGGAAAAGAGCAAATTTAAAGACAGACAATAAAAGCTTCTGCATATTGTTAGCTAAATGTTATGTTAGCTAAAAATTTATTCTGCTTATACATTGTGTGGAAATAACGAATTATTACTTTTGTGTCTGAGATGATATATTCCTGTTACTGCAATAGTAGCTGAGCACATCATTCATACCAGTTTATAAAATGCCTAATAGCACAGCAGCAAAATCAGCTGAAGTGTTCAAACATTTCATTTAGGCCAAAACATTCAACACTGTTTTATTCTGGCATGAGTGAACACTGCCACATTAAAAAAAACCTAACTAAAAGCCTAGCAACCTGCCTAGCTTTTTTCCCCTACCCTAACCACTCATTATTTTTGTCACAAGCTATCATAGGAACTGAACACACACAAAAAAAATTGCTGTTTTATGGGCTGATATAACAACTCACTGCCACCAAAAGAGAGAATCCTTCTCCTTCAACTTCAGCTACACATTCCTGCTGCTCACCTTGCATTACAACTCATGCATTTTATAAATCAATGCCACCAGAAAACACCACCATAAAAACCTATGTACTTTTTCTGCCTGTTTAGTGAAATGAAGCTATTCAAGGATGGGTCAGTCAGTCAAGCACCAGAGCCAACCCAAAGTAGACATTTGGACAACTGGTCTCCACCCTGGTATCTTGAGCAGCTGCACAGCTACTCCTATCATTAGAACAGCAGGAATCAACATCTAGGAGAGCACTGCAGAAAGGCATCCCTTCTTTTGTGAGCAGCATCAGTTTCAACTGACTGTAAAAATTATGTTTTCCTGCTGAGTACAGATGAGCATTACCACCCATGCAAGTACATATGCATGTGTGGTGCACCTCATCTTCATCTTATTTTCCTATAATATCTGCAGAAGCCCATTGTAAAGGCAGAAAAGAGAATCAACTATAGCTGTAAATGAAGTCTAAGTGGAAACTGTAATATTAAATAAGCAATAAGTTCAGAGACTTTAAAAAAAACTATTACAGTTCAGCTAGAGAATGAAAAATGAAAGAATGAGCACAGGAGCAGCCTCCACAGTGTCTACTGAGACCCAAATCTTCTTAAAACACCATTACACAGCTCAGTCTTACCCGTATCAGGTAATAGTCCCTCTTGAAGCCTACACAGATGGAGTTTTCACACCAGGCCATAGACTTGGGTACATCAGGTACACTGAAGTCCCCCTGAGGAAAACAGGTTAAACTGGCTGTTATGAAAGAAAAGCCAAAGTCAAATCTGGCAACACAGAGCATAAGAGGCTGAACTGTTGTTGACACCATATTCCCCACCACCTGCACCCAACATCTACTGGTCAAGGAATGGCAGTGTTCAGCTAAAAGTCTAGACTCATGCACAGTAAAGACGTGTGCTCTGAGCTAGCTGGTAATTTTCTAGCAGGGCATTGTAGCTGAAAAAGCTTCTACCCATTCCAATCAGTTTTGGGGTTTTTTTTCATTCCAGTATTCGCAACTGCAGTTCTCTGTACTTGTCAGCAACCATCTTCTGACTTAATGATATACTTGAAAAATATGAGTAGAAGTGCACCCACTTCCATAATGTTTTTGTCAGGTATGCATGCTCGTACATTTCACTGACTTAAAAGTATACTACAACCAGACCATTAAAATACAGAACACAGCCATTACTTTAACTTATGAAACTGTATTAATACCATTAACTGTGATTTCAAACATGTATTTTCACTTTTATTTGCTGCTTCATTGTTAAATCTCTGCAGAAACAACCATCAACGTTTTGAAGGTAAGCAGTGCTTCTGAGTAACAGGGACTGCATGGCAGCAGTAAAGAGCAAACACCCTCCCTGCTGAGACACACTGGGCTACAGAAAAAACACAACTCACCTGTAATTCATGGAACTCTCTGTCCTTCCAAAAATAGAGCTGTAGCTTCTTACGCACTGCCACACACATTCTCAGCACTCCTTCCCCTGTATCCGATTGCTGTGAAAATAGGCAGGTCTAACTCACAGGCACTCAGAGAGGAAAGCAAGATAAGACAAGGCCAAAAGAAAGCCTCTAGGAGAAGCAAAGCTGTCCACTGAAGAGCAGCTTTGTGCATGCATACCAGAAGGGCATTCCCTAAAAAATGAAGCATGGGAGGGGGAGGAAGTGGGGCAAGATACTTAAAAATGAACTTTATCAGGGATTGTGACATCAAGGAAATCCAAACGAATAAAAGAGCACCAAATGCATACACACACACACACAAACAGAAGATAAGCAGAAAGCTATCAGTCCAACCCTGAAACCAGGATAAATACCTGGAACTCTATGCAGTATAGGAGAGGTGAAGAAATGATATAATGCAAAGAATGTGTTAGACGAACAGATAAAAACATTAATAACTTCTAACCTTTTGGAAAAGCTTCTTGACGAACTACTAGGAAAGCAAAGTGTCTGGACACACAAACAAGCCACTTTGCAACGACCAGATGTAAAGGTGCTTTGAAAGACATAAGTTTTCATGTCTAGAAAACCCCAAGTACTTCCTAGAAAATATTTAACACTAAGCTCCCATGGGGCAAAAAGATAAAACATGATGAAGAGCACTTAACCATCTCCTCTGATTACAAAAAAGGTGTCTGAATGACATGGGCAGGCTGAGAAACTCACAGGGATAGAAATGAGTCACTTAATAAACCAGAGCATATGAACAGAGAACTGTTACACCTTACAGAACCATTTTATGGCTTGAATCTATCATAACTGCTCTAGGACTCCATGGGCCAATAAACAGAAACAAAAATGTAAAAAAAAAAACCAGTGATAGAGTTGCTTGCAGAAAAGAACCACTATGAGCTAGTACACTGGCAATTCAAGGAAAGGGAGTGGCTTTTACATTAAGGGGACCTTTCAAAAAAGAAGACAGTCATAGTTAGTATAGGACAAAAATGCCTTGAAGACTTATATCAGAAGTTCTGCATCAAAAGGTACAATCACAACAGGCACAGGAAAATATCTTACGAAGCAGAGTAAGAAAAAACATTAAAAATTGTTGCCTTAAGGAAATGCAGTAAGTACTAATTTTAAAAAGCACTAGTACCCAAGAAATTTTCATCTAACACAAAACTAACAAACCAAATCTATACAGCATCATGAAAAAGTGATCCTTATTACAAACAAGACATCTGTGCAGCTGTATTCCTCACCTTACCTTGAGATCACAAGTGAAGAGAGATGCACCTTTTGCCTTTGAAACTGTGGTGATTTGTTGAAATGTCAACAGGTCATGGACATAAATGTTATTTTCTGTTTTAAACAAAATTCCAATTATTATTCAATACTTAATACATGTAGAGGTCACTGCTAATTTAAATAAGTTACTGTATTTTATCTTTATATAAAAAGAACTTGTCAAACTAAGAGCTGTAAGAAAGGAAAAAAAGTGTTTCCCCAAAAGCTGAAAAATGCTAAGGCACATACAAATACAATAAATGCAAAAAAGAAGACTAACACCAGTATTTTTAAGGTACTGAGAACAAGTGCTAACCAAGCAGGGGAAGGCAGGATGAAAGGGACAGCAAGCAGGCCAGAACAGAGCAAGTTCAAGATGGACTTGTTCATTTTGAACTGGCTCCTGAAATTAGTGGAAAGTGAACAGCTGTAGAGGTAGAGTACTGTGGCCAAGTTTTTGTACACACAAGGACGCAAGCAGCACAAATCTACACGTGCTGGAGCTGGAAGAGCAGGGACTAGGAGATCATAAAGAAGGGAGTAGTAACATAAGCAAAAAAAAGACATCAGAAGATTGTAAGTTAAAGAAAAATAGCCAGAGCAAAGCAAACTTAAATCTTCCACAAGATGGTAAGAGATCACATCTGCATATAAAGCATCAAAGTAAGACATCAACAGTAGGTTTGACACATCAAACAATTTTGGTCAGGATTTTTAGCTCCTGTCATACAGTGCACACACATACACATACATGCATATCCATTTATATGCAGATGCCAATACAAACTATATTTTACACAGACACCTTAGAGCATGCATGTACTTCTTCATTCCTGATCACAAATCAGCATTAATTCTTTGTTCTCCGAGCTGGCTTATGACAAGCAAAGCTCCTTCTCAATCTATGCTGCTTAATGCTTCCTGTGCAAAATGCAAAGCCTAATTTCTACACAATGCCTTATCAACAAGCAGACCACTATGTAGGTGTGTGCAAAGGGTGCCACATTCAGACAAGTAACTGCATCAAGAAGTGCTCATTAAATATTAAAACCCTTTTCTTCACTTACCTAAGAGACTGACCAAAATTTTAAATTGAGAAACAACATGGATCTGAAAGGGAGAGTGCTGTTAGTGACTCCATTTACAAACCAAAACTCCGAACAGGGCTTGATTATATATAGTCTAAGAAAATCTCAAAATAATGAGAACACAAGACAATTTTCCATAGGCAACCTTCCTTCAGCTATTGTAACTCTTTTCAATTACACCCACTTTTCACAAGCTAGCATATAGCCCTTGCAACCTAGGCTGGCAGAAAAAGCTGTAACAACTGGTATGTTACTAGTACAGAAATACTTCTAAAGGATATGCAGAGTGTTGCATCTTGAAAGAGGATGCATAATCTTTAAGGTGTTTTCCCAGGAATCAATATAATAATTGAGCACTAGTTCTCAAAAAAGAAAAAAAAGGCATTAAGACTGGCAGTTTCTTTACTTTTACATCTCAAGTAAGTGGAATTACATTCATTTCATATTCATATAGGATTTCATCTGAGAGTTAAATAATACATTATAGTCTGTTGGTGTACTACCATCCTTTCTACAAATATTCTCAGTCAGAACAACTGAAGATTTATTGTTAACAAAAGCAAAAATAAACCTGCAAGTTTCAATTCTTTGGTTTCTGCTTTAGCAATCAAACCAAGCTTATCCCTGTTATGGGAAGAGTAGGTAAAAACATCTGGCTGTTACACTTCTGGAAGAATCTATAGCTTTGGGGAATTTTTTTGTTAAGCATAGCAGAGATTGCAGATGAACATTTGATATTTCATTTATTGGCTGAAAACTGTCCCCACATCAAGAAGTTGATATTTCCTACCTGTTGAATCTTCTTTGAGAAGTTCTTGTTGGATTTTTCTAGTGTCACTTCAAACCTATTGCAACCTATTAGTAAGATTTGAGAAAGTTTGTAAACTGAAGCTGCCCTCGCTCAGTGACTGTGTATATCTTACACTAAGTAGATTACAAATAATTATGAAAGCAAACTCGGCCACTTAACATTGGAAGAATGACACTTTAACATATTTGTGCTAACTTTTACATCATAGCTTAAAGCAACAGAGGGTCTTCTATGCAGTCAGGTGAAAATGTAAATTGCACTTCTTGTGCAATTAGCCCAGCCCCAGCTGAGGGACTCAACAATAGTTACTTTTTTGCCTTGTCCAAGTTTTAGATTACAAGAATTATATTTAAGTAATTGGAGACCCAGAGATGCAAAGATACCCATAAAGATTTTATCCACACTAATCAAATATCAGCAATTTAAATTGCTGGGGAACACATCACTGCAAAAGAGACAAAGAATAAACATTACACCACAAGGGTTTAAAAGGAGTTTTACAGAGAAAGACTTACAGACACTTTCTGATGACATAACCTCTCCTGGCATTGATGCAAAAAAGGGGGAGAAATTTACCATGTGAGATAAGATACTAGCAACTCAACTCTAGCATGCTCCAATTGGACAGACAGCCTACAAGTTTCAGAAAAAGCAAGCTGAATTCAGTCTCTAGAATCCAAGCAGCTACAAATAAACATCTTTCCAAGAGCTAATGAACTTGGAAAGGCATTTGGTGTTTACTTTCCTGTGCCATGCTACATAGTATTACTGTGTTAAGTAACACAGTACATTTTCTACATAATAGCAGGTAATGTGAAATAGAAACCTCTTCGGTGAAAATCGATTTTAACTAAACCAAAAATAGGATAGGCTAGTTCTATTTGTGGCATTCCTAGAATAGACTATGAACACTTAAGACTGTCAAAGAGGCAGAGAAAGAGTAAATACATGACAGAACTAGTTAGTAGTTATCCCTCTTCATCCACGGATGCTCCATGCATTCATGGACTGACTGAATACATTTGCTCTTTCAATAATCATATCCTTTGTTAAAACATGACACACATCAAAACTCTGGCAACTGGCACACTGCACTGCTTTTACAAATATTTGTGCACTGTATTCATACAAATTACAGAAGCATACTATAAATTCAAACACAGAGAAACCTGATACAAAACATTATTACATACATTAAATTCTATATAGGAAAAAAACAGCAATTGATCACACTTGTGTTAAAATGACTACAGCGTCTAAAAGTGTAGGAAATAAAAATAATATAATCAACTTTTTTGTGTCATTCTTAAAATCAACTTACCTACGTCCTTCTTGATCCTGTAAAGCAGAAGATGCCCTTGTTTGGTACCAACAAGGAGCCATTCCTCTACAAAGACAGGAGAAAAAGAGTCTAATTAGTTCAACAAATGCTGACCTTCACAGGTGTGCTGGTTTTGGATGAGGTAGAGTTAATTTTCTTCAAAGGGCCTAGTATAGGGCTATGTTACATTTATCAGAACACTTGGAAACTTGCTTCAAACACTGTGTCAAAGCAGCAAAACACCAAAAAGGATTTTCTGTGACTACACAGAAAAGGACTGTGATGACTACACAGGTATCCTGTCACCTGTCCAGTGGAAGTGCACAGAAGTGCACTTAACTCTCAGGAGAGGACAGCCAAAGATCAGGCAGTAAAACAGAATAAACAGCCTGGACATCACATTCCACTCGTTTATACAAAGGTAAGGAAGAAAACGATTCCATTTCCTGTGCAACGAAGAGAGGCAATAAACTATTCTTTGACATTATTATCTCTCAGAGATGAACAGTGCTACATAATGGGAAGTACTGTCAGGAAAAAAAAAAAAGTTTATGTGGGTTTGGTTGTTAGTTTTTTTAACCATCAGGTTTTTACAATATCGCTCTGAAATAGTCAGCTATGTTTGGAAGGAAAGTGGCAGCTTTGCTGAGGTGATATTTACATTACTTGGACAACCAAGAACCATTTAAGATTTATAAAAGAGGGCCTTTACATACAAACTCTTTGTCAGAGTTTCAATTCTTCCTCTTTACAGCATTTACACCACACAATAGGCATAGAAACTTTTTAGGGTCATGAAATATGACTGAATTTCTTCTTAATTGAGTATCTTATAGGAAAGCAACATACATAAATATTTCTTTCTACATCTAGTACTCCCTCATCACCAAAGAATTTTGAATTTTAATAAAATCGTGTCTCTTGCAAGACTTTACTTCTAGTAGTTGGTAGAAACGTTGTAGAGACAGTTACATGTCTTTTTACAAAACCATACAGCTGTAAGTCTGTAGCTTTGGGCTTTTTTTCCTAGTTCAGCAAAATCAATGCCTTCAAAGAGAAAAAAAGATAAAAACTGCAATGCAGGAATAAACTATCATCACATCCTCTCCAGTACATAACTCCAGCATAAATAATTCATGCATAACTGGGGCATTATAATTCAGGACATAATTCTGTTCTTAAAACAATTAATCGGGGTCACAATTCTGTAGTGTCTGCAGCTTTTTTAACCGCCGTTTTGCATCCTGATTTTGTACAACACCTTATGGTACTTGCTCAAGGCTTTGAAAGAATGATTATCAAGCCTAATCATTAGGGCAGCTGGTGCAGTCACCTGACCAACACCCCGACTGTCAACTATGCGCAAAATCATAACCCACAATTATATATCACTAACACGTGCAAACATACGAGAAATCTAGGACTTCAGCACAGCACCGGCCCTCCAAGACAAATTTAAGTCAAAACACAGGGAATGTTATTTTAGCAAGCAAGTAGCCGGCCCAGGGTTACAGCCCCGGGAGCCGCGGCAGCTTCCCCCACAGCCGGGCTGGGCAGGGCAGGGCAGGGCAGCAGGGCCCGCCGGCACCCCCGGGAGCGGAGCTGGGCCCGGCACCCCCCGCCGCCGGCACCGCCGGGACCCTGAGCACCGGGAGAGGCTCCCGCAACCCGGCTCGCCCGGCCCGGACGGGCAGGCGGCAGGGCCGCGGCCGCTCAGGGAGCCGCCGGCCGGGCCGGGCGGTGCTGCACCCCCAGCCCCACGCAGAGCAGGGCAGGGCAGGGCAGGGCGGGCGCGGGGCGCGGCAGTCGCACGAACGCCGCCCGGTTCGGGAGAGCGGCGCGGCCCCTGCGGCTCACCCCAGGCCGCCAGGCAGTCGATCTGCAGCGGCAGCTTCTCCAGGATCGGCACATGCTCGAAGGCGTCGTGCATGGCGGCGGCTCCTGCGGGCCCGGCTGCCGCAGCGCCCGGCCCAAGCAGAGGCGGCACCGGCGGGGCGGGGGAAGTGCCCCGACGGGAACGGCCCCGACGGAAGCTTCTCCGCTTGGCCCACGGCTCCCGCCCCTTCCGCCAGCGCTTCCGCACCGCGGCCCCGCCCGCCCGCAGCCCTCATCCCGCCCCGCTCGGCCCGGCGGCGGCCCGCGCATCCCCCGGTGCCTGGCACTGTCCGGGGCGCTGCGCTGGCAGCACCGCCCTTCCCAGCCCGACAAACGGGAAACGGGGCCGGCACGGCACAGAGGGGACTCTCCTCTCCCCGACATAACCCTTGTGCATGTTCATAAAGCCCGAAAAGGGGACAGACTGTAAGAAGCAGGCGTCTTCCCACAGCGTCACTACAGGTGTCCGGTTGCCATTAGTTACCATAAACCGGAGAAGGTAGAAAAGTCACCCCATATACATCGGCAAAAATTGACCTCCATAACCTACGGCAACCAGATGAGAACAGCACGGCGAATCTTGAAAGCAAATGTCTATTTTTTAAGGTCGAAAATTTAATGAACTTATCCTATGAACTTCACCAGTGAAGTTCAATCTCCAGAAGGGTATCTTGTTTGTCCCTTTCAGAATCAGCCACAGTTGCATTTATGTTCGTCAGGGAGAACATTCACCATCACTAGAAACTATCTAAACCAAACTCAAAAAGCACATGGTACTAAATTCTTCAAGCATCTTTACCAACAGAGACCACGTTTAGAAAACAGGGACTGAGGATGCTCTGTGCTGTTAGATCAAAGCACAGGAAAGGGAGAACAAGCATGGCATTCTTGCATCCAGCTTCTTTCCTGCTCAGGAATGAACATGTTTACTAAAGCACAAAATTGTCCTAAGTCACATCCTCCTTCACACATAGCAGAACTGCAAATTGCCAAAGGTGTTACGGCTCAGGCATGTAGCTGGTCTTTTTGACCTAGGATCCCTACAGAAAGAATAGGGACATGGCACAGATTTAGTGCAAGGGAATGTGAGTTTCAGTAACACTGGAAAATAATGACTTCACATGATTGTAATCTAGAGAGCAAATTATTTGTGAATCATTACCCTCTTCAGGCTTTAAGAAGTAGCATACTTTTCCTTTAGCATACAACATAAAATGCCATGTAAAGTGAACACAAGGACAAATAAAGCCCACAAACTTGCACTCCTGCAGCAACATCTGCAGGTAAGGTCACATAAGCTCCCCTACCCCAGGTCTTATGACTCTGACTCACTCTGCCTATCAAGCCTCTTGCATTTCTTTACCATGCCATGTGATCTCTTACTCAGTCCCTCCTTTGGGGTTCCTAGCAGGAACATCTTGTTACCCTAAGGAAAAGCTGGTCAGCATCATCTTCTTCACTATGTTTCCAGTTTTCTGTATGGTATGCACATGCTACAATTTCAAAGGTAATATCACAGTTACTTCTCACAAATAAACAAAAATATCCATATAGAACTAATCAGGCATAAGAGCTTTACAATATTTCTGTCAGACACTTTTTCTGCAAGTAGGATATTATTACAAACAGCTTCTTGAAGAACTCTTGCAGATCTCAGACCTAAGAATAGATCTTTTCTCCCTCCAGCTCACCAGGTCTTCAGAACAGTTTGCATGGGTTGTTTTTGAATGAATGGGTATAAATTTGAATTGTCTTCCCTGACTTCATAATTGAAAACCTGCAGGATATCTAGTTTCATGTATTCTAGCAAGCTAGCTAGCTGAAGCTTTCATGAGTTTTTCAGTCATGGAGCCAACACGTCTTCAGGAGCAAAATCAAGTTTCAGAAGAGGCAAAGATCCCTCAGTAGAACCAACATACCTGACCAAACATGCTATTGAAGGAGAGGCCACGCTGCTGCAATAGTGCACACACGCCCTTTGCTCCTCACCCACATCTCATCTGCTGCCATCTCTCCTGCAATGACAATGCCTTAGCCCACACGATTCTGTGGGAGCTGGAGCTGGGCTCCCGCACAACTTCTCCCAAACACTGCAAACAAGCCCTAGCACACACCTGCAGTAGGCTAGGAAGCAGATGCTACTTTCCAACAATATAGAAACTCTGCTAAACAAGTGAAAAAAACAGAAATTGCTAACTAAGGGATCAACGATCCCTGTGGAATTCAGGACAACTTTAAATACCGCTGAAAGCGAGTACAAGATGGAAGGGTAGAAGGCTGCGAGGATTGCCTAAGACCACTGCAGTCAGAGGCTGAGAACACAACACTGCTACATTTATTTTAGTTTTTAAATTATTAAAGTATGAATACAATTAGGAAAACTGGTTCTTTTCCTTTTTTCCAGTAATTTGTTATTTGCCCTATCTCCATTAGCTTTTCAAATGACAGACTTCCACTGTATTTTCAATCTTGAAAAAAAACCCAAACTTGGGAATAACTGCATTTTATATACCATGGACTAAAGAGCTAAAATCGGGCAGCTTTGTGAAGGTGGTAGCACTTCCTCATTTAAGAACAGGGAATAAGAAAGTGGAAGGACACAATGTAAGCCTTTCTACTCTTTGCCTAGCCTTTATTAAATAGTACATACAAACTTTTGTGCTTCCAGTAGAGAACATTTTTACCTATTTGTTTCAAAAAACCCAAACAACCCAAAACAATAGGATTTTTTTAAAAATTAAAACAAAACAAAACAAGAAAAAACCCATTAAATAGCAAGCTTTGTGTAGCTTCATTTCACAAAATTTCCTCTCCCCAAAAGGACATGGAGGTAATTTTTTTTCATCTATATCAATTAAGCATAGCAAATTAGAAGTGTTTTCTAATTAAAGATTCTATCTGTGGCCTAAAGAGGATGGCAGAAGAGCTCCAGCAACTCTTGCAGAAGTGGTGAGGTGCTATAACCACAGCTTTTTTTTCTCTGCCCATCTGCCGCCCCCACAGCAGAGCTAGCAGAAGATACTATGTCCTTGTGCCTCAGCTACCGAACTGTAAAGTGCCATGTTTCAGCTTGAATTGCTGAAAAAGATGAGCTACAGCTAAACTACCAGACTTTACAGTGGAATGAATGAAGTACAGGCACATGTTCACTTCTGCTGACATGGCTAGGAGAGAAGAACCAGAAAAGCTGACTCTCTATGCTGTTCCAGGAGCAGCCACAGCTGCTTCCTAGATATCCAGCTGCTGCTTGCCTCCTAATCATCAGTTTTAAAGGTTATGAACCCAAATTAGAGCTTTTGTCATACAGTCCACAACATGTTTCCATGAGGAAGTTATTTCAACTTAAGTTGCTGCAGCCAAGCAAAAAACAGAACATTGTCCAAAAGCTCTTCTTCATTTCAAAAGGAGAAACAAAATGCAATTATATAGAATAGAATAGTAACCTGCAACTTTGAAACACAGTGATCTCAGAGTACTTCTTGGCCACACGGACCAATTGGGACAGGAAAGCCCATCATCAAATCACTTACATGGGAAGCAATTCTAAACAGGCACTGGAACAGAACTATCCCAGCACTGTGGACTCCTCATAAATCCTCTTTCAAGTAAGGTAGGCAGTGCTCACACCCCCTAGAAAGCACTGCCATTTTCTCAAGGAGTGCCAGCTTCTTGGTGGGAGATGTTACATGGAAAGGGCAAAGAGTTCTGCTGAAACATCTGGTTCATATCTGTTTAACATCTATAGTCAAGCACTTGTGGAGCACTGCAGGAGTGGCTCTGGTGATGTTTTTCTGTTGTTATTTGTTGGGATTTTTTTTGTATTAAATCATGCAACACATGAAAGGTAGGGGCAAATAATTTTTCCAGGCATCCACCACATTGCCGGCAATGAGATGTGCCACAACAGCAAGTGTTAGCTCTAGGCAGCTGTTACCTACAGGTCAATGGCATTTAAAATAGAAAATCTTTCATACACAGTGTTATGAATAAAATTGCACTTGATTTTGTTAAAAACTCGTATCACTGTAACTTTTCCAAATATTTCCTTTCTGGCATCTTAATTTCCTTTATCAACAGGAGCTTCTCTTTCAAACTCTGTCTTGAATGTTGGACACATGACATACAACAGCAGTTGTATCTAGGAGAAAATGGGTCTGTTGTTTCTTCAGTGCTTATTTCAATCTGTCCCCACCCTCCCCCCAAAAAGGTACAGGCAGTTCACCTCTAAGTGTCAATTGTAACACTGAAATATAAACTCCTCAAGCAGACATTAGGAATTTTAGTTTCACAGATTAAATATTTGAAAAGTTACAGAAGGTGCTGTAATAGTACACATGTAAATTGCTTAAAAATCCAAACTTGCAGCAACTTTGTAAATTCAAATTTCCAAAAGGTTTATAATGTCCTTCTGAACTTCTTCCACAGCAAGACACCCTCCATGACATTAAAGCATCAAACTTTCAAGGCTGAGATCAAGAGACAAATCAACAGGATGCACTTGCTCCACCAAGCAACTTTAAAAGGTGTCTCCACTTCCAAGAGGAAAGAGCTACTCCTTCATTCCATTTTGGACCTTTCAAAGTGGGTAATCATTCTTTCCTGGAAAATAAAATACCCAATCTTGTCATTTTCCCCAATAGGTTTGCATTATTCAGAACATGCACATTCACAACAAATCACACTCATATGCATATTAAGTCAGGAGTCCAACTTAAACAGCAGATATACCACTTTCTTTAGAATACATATTTAGAAAACATTTGTATTCTAAGAAGTTGTATCATGCTTGTTCCCACTATCCTTCCCCCCTTGCACTATTTTGCTGCTGCACTGACAAGATCAGAGTCCAGTTCTAATACGCCAAGACCTTATCAGCTGACTCGTGACTCCCCTGGTATGTCAGAAGACTAATTTAAACTGAAGATTTCTTTACTGACCTCATCTGAATCCAGAAGAGCTGGAAGAGCACTGCAGTGGGGGAAAAAAAAGTTCAAATAATTAAGAGCATTTTGACAACCATTTTCAATCTTACATTGCTTTTTAGGGCACAGAAAAGAAACAATGAAGACAGACCTTCCAATTTAACAGAAATTACAGGAAGACACACAAAAAAGAAAAAGCCCAAGGAGAATCCTCAATGACCTTCACAGTTTTAAAATTATTTTTTGTTATGCATCTCATTACCTACTGAACAATTTCCAAGTTGCCATGAAATCAGCTGCATCATTCATACAGGTACACTGCTGAACTGCACTGAAGACATTTACAATATGGGACCATGTTGTAAAAACATGTCCCAGATGTCAAACAAGTTCCACTGGTACTTCAGCCTTTCCAGCTACAATAGATCTCCCATGTATAGGGATCTTCACTCTTCACAACCCTGATCACACTCTCAGAAACAGAAAAACCTGCAGCAGATTGCCTCAAAGTGCTCTTTCCTAGCTTACACCAGTCTAATCCTTTTTTTCCTTAAGGAATCCTATGCACTTTTTTTCCCCTCTTAAAACTTCACATAATTTCTTGTCTTTACCTAACTTCAAGCAAAGTTTTGTACTTCAATCCAGATCCTCTGCTAAAATTAGCTGATCAAATCTGTGAACACTATTAATCTGTGAACTTTGGTTTTGTTATGAAAAATGCAGACACAGGCACTGACACCTTTAGCATGTAAAAGTTATTAAAAGCAGAACAGATATAAACAGTGTACATACCTGACTATATTACCACAAGCAAAAAATGACAATGTTCCAAATAAAGTTGCAAACTGGATTACATTATTTTATGGTTTCCATTCAGCAAGATACTCAATATTTTCAGACCACTAAACAGAAGGAGGGTTTCTTTGTTCTTTGTTTTCTGGATTTATTTATAATGTTTTAACTTTAGTGAAGTGCAAACCAGTCTATGGTTTCACATTCCAAAAGAGTGTTCCTTAAGTCAGCCTGTGTTCAACCTGGCAGACTGCATACAGCCAAGTGTAATCACACTAAGGGGGAAGAGGCCAGTGCCAGGCTGAACTTGCCTTCATTGGGACTATAAAAATACTCACACATCTGTCACTGATGAAGGAACATTCTCCTCTACCCATTTCAGGTCATCCTCTTGCTACAAGTACAGAAATTAAACAGAAAACAAGTCAGTTTTCCCACAATGCTATCACACGCAAGCCTTTTTCTTCTCACCCTAGTTGACAAAACCCAATGCATTTATAATGTCAGTTAAAAAAATTAAACAAACACAAAAAACCCTTCAATTTTATTTCTGGCTTATAGAAAACACATTCCAAGAAAAAAAATGAGTAAAGCAAAACCTACCTACTTGCTGTGAACTCTGTAACAGTCCTCACCCCTCATCTACCCTCCCCACTCCCAAAATTCTATTTTCATATTATCTATCCTCAGGTAAGTAGTATACAGCTGCAACCAACTTTTGAGAAAAACAGTATTAATGAAAAAAACATCATTGCTATTATAATGAATTTCTAGAGGTTCTTTCCACTTTTAAATTTATGCATAAATTCTGTGAAAAGATACCAAGATACATTTTCAGCCTCCTAGATGAATATGAAAACATCTTGCTTAGAAGTCACATAAACTGCACATTCTCCCAAAGCATTTAGGTAAGTTCATAAAAATAATACACATCACCCCATTCACGTAATTAATCACAAATCTCAAAAACAGAGAGCAATTTATTTAAAATATGCTCACACTCCCTAGAAAGCACTGCCATTACTTTAACAAGCACTGCCAATTACTTTAACAAACTTGTTAAAGTAATGATTAATCAGAATATTGTATTATACAGTTCTATCAATACTGAATTGCAGAAACATTCCTAAAAAATGGACTAAATTCTTAAGTTCCCACTGTACTTACAAGATATCTGATGAGAAACTTGTATTTACTTTCTTTTCAGAAGCACTGTTAACTTATGATACTTTGACTCACTCTAAAGCAAATCAAAAAGTTCACACATTTATTGGGCTCAAAACTTGACATATTTGTGTGCTACTAATGCCAGTAAACAAAGAAGAGATTAATCTATATTCTTCAAGGTACAGAGGTCATACTCACAACTTTGTTTGCTTTTACATTCCCATTTGGTTCTTGCTTTGTACTTCTCATTTTCATTCCCTCTGAAGCCAAAAGAAGAAAAAGACTGGGGTAACTAAATTATAATTGTTCATAGACTGTAAGTGAAAATGTTGACTGTTCATTCAGGATACTTTGTCAGATTTGAAGAGATAGACCAGCTAATGACTAAGACTGCTTCCCCTCTGAAAGGTTTGCAGTAGTTTTTCCTGACAGGTAGGAATTTCTCCTAGTTTTTCCAGAATTTTACAATTTTACCTAGGAAATATAAATTTCTAGTCTTTTGCTTAAGCTAGACATCCACAGCATAGAACTCAGACATAAGTTCCCAGCGATGCTGTGGAATCTCCATCCTAGAAGATACTCAAAAGCCATCTGGACATGGTCCAGGACAATGTGTTCTGAGTGATCCTGCTTGAGTAGCGGCCTTGGACAGACAGGATGACCTCCAACCATTCTAAGGCACAGGTAACCCCTAAAGTTTATTCTACCTTCTGACTGAGCAGCCACTTGGTTGACTTAAAAGCTGAGAAGCAACATGCATCTCTCAGCCCGGCAGACAGTGCTGGTTTGCCAAATGCACCCAGTGGATTACACACTTGTCAGCTCCTAAACAAGCCAAAGAGCACTGACATATCTCAGCATAACTAATTTGTGGACAGACACCAGTAGACATGTAACCCTACCTTTTACACAACTTACAAACAGAGGTGTTACGATAGACAATTTCATGAATAAACATATTCACCCCTATGTTTACACTGGACATTCCTAGCTAGGCCTTAACATGTAAAATGAAGAAGATTGCGGAGTTCAGAAAACAGATACTAAATGAAAATTCTTAAATGGGATTTCAAAAGAGAACTGTACACTAAACCACTGCCTAGCAACAATAGCCAAGAGATCCTTGTCATCATGACTGGATGAAAACATAAGACTTGACATATTTAATAAAACGAAGTCCACTGGACATGGCAAAGCAACCACAGCAGTAGGAGTGTTTTCAGTGTCAATGGAAAAACCCCGAATTAAACAGGCAATGTAAATACTAAACAAAGCCAGTGCTTCCTCTAGAACTGAATGGATCAGTGGCAATTGACTGGGCTTTTGCTGCAGTAATAAAATTTTTGCCAGAGAGCAAGACACCTTCCTCCACAGAAGTGTCTTCAACACTGGAATTGAGCAAAAAAATGTTTTTCATCTTACCAAAGCTTTCCTTTAACATTGGCTCTTTCTGCTCATCATCATCCTCCTCCTCTGACAGTGGTGAGAAAGCAAACCTTTAAGAGTGAAAGAATGAAAGCTATCTTAGAATTCTATGTCTTGTCTCCCAACAGGTCCATTACCCAAACATTCACATGGCTTGACTATTCTGTGTAGTTCATTAAGACCAATGCTAAACTATATCTTTAAAAGTTTAAGTCACTTCTTTTTACATAAGTTCAGCACCAGGAACACACTGGATTTCATGCATGTGGTTTGTTTAGTTTTCCCTACACACACTGCTTAATATCCTTATGGATCAGTGTGCAGCAACTAAAAAATCTCCCATCGATACTTCTTTGAATAAACAAGCATTCCTAAAACCTGGTATTTTTAAGAAGAGGTAAGAAAAGCTGAACCTTTGGTTGTTAGCAGATGGTCTCCACAGAATCATGATGACAAAAAGGATCATTGAAAACAATAAACGCCAGATGGCATCATCTACCCATAGCTCTTGCCAGTCCTGTAAAGAAAAACATTAGCACAAATGAAAAATGGTGTGAAGCAAATGTCAGGTCCTCTTCTCTTTCCAAGGCTGAACTATAGGCATCTGTCAAAGAGGCTCATTACCCACAACAGTGAGAATTGTAGCATGTGGTGCTTTGTGGCAATCTCACTGACAAATATAAACTTATCAAGAGGCAGCAACTGTAAAAAGCATTTAATACAAACTCACCGACTGACAGTCCACCAGCCTGAACTTCATGGTCGTCCAGATGATAAATACAATAGATGCTGCAATATTCAAACAAAGAAGCTGCTTATTACTACGAAAGATGCCAATTCAAATATCCCACTAACAGGACTGTGTTTCCCAAACAAAGATCAACGACCTAAATAGTAAAGTCTTTAAATTCAATTTAATAGTTTTGGAAAATAAGAGATGGATTTATTGCACTGACCTTATACAGTAATTTAAGCACAGACAAGTATATTTTACTCTTGTTTCTTCACAGACACAAGGTATAAATCAAATATGAAGTATTTTGCCAACTCCTAGCTCCTATTCATTATTCTTATATAACTTTTATCTACCCTCCAAACCATGGTTTCATTGTCAGTTGGCAAGAAAAGCTTACCTTGAAGTAACTGAACAATCTAATCTGCTTGAAGGCTTAAGCATTCAGATCTTGAGCCACAACAGTTCCAAAGCTCAAATTATGCTCTTACTACACTTTTGGAAAAGACTTCCCTCCACTAAGGTGTTGTACGATGACTAAGAATCAGATACTAAAAGGAATTTCAGTAGAGCTGTTGATTAAAAGGAATGCACTTTTTTGCTTATTTGTTTCAATTAAAAAAACAGTCCTTAGAAGTTTTCTGCTCATTGTATTGATAGCAGAGCACCTGGAAGCACCAAAAGATTTATTCTTGATGTTCAGTTCATCACTACTATAAATTGAAAAGGAAACTTAATCTGTATTCTTCCAGAACAGAGAGGGCATTATGTTACAATATTAAGAATACAGCTTTTCCAAGAATGATTCTGATCCTCAGACATCATAAAAATCCCACAGTATACAGTGATACTGTGATTTTGACAAGAAATCTCTCTGTGAAGTTAACAGCATAAGATAATAAACTTTTGCCACAGCAGCTTGAAGTGGGACTAAAGTGCTCTATTAGAGGAGCTGCATAGAACTACTGATCTTATTGACATGAGGACTAATAATCCACTGTCTCTCAAATATCAACGTAACACTGGGCAAAGACCCACTGTTAGAAATGAGTCATGTTAGAAATTTTGCTAGTGACCAAATCAAGTGATATGGAAATGAAAAGTGGTCTTATTTAATTGGCATAATTTTCTGCTTACCCGCTACTGCCAAGATGAGCGTGTTGGTGAAGTGCCGATACAAAGAGAGTTTCACAACATTCCTTCGAAGTTTTAGCAGCTTCATTGTTTGAGTTAAACTGATGAATATGTATGGAAAGTCAAGGAAAAGCCTCTGAAGGGACAACCTGGTCACAGACTTAGGAGGACACAGACTTTATGATCAATACCTCTCTCACTCACACAGTCAGTCCTCCAAAACATTACACCAGTATCAGTAGAAGAAAAGATTCATCCTATGGCAAAGGTACCAAGGAGCAGAATCCATCCCTTTCATGTTATTTAGTCATCTACACCTATAACTCTTGTCACACAAAGATGGTATCCAAACATGTATTTTGGACTACGGCCCATTCCTTTACAAGAGTCAGCTGTACTTCTGATAAATGAGAAGTAAAACCTGAACTAGAAATTAGTTCAAATCCAATTCATGCATACAGGTGCCTTCACTCTTTCTTTTTTACTTTATTACCACAGTGACAAAACAAGTGGTTACAAAAGACATTGTGGTAGGGGAGAATTGTGGCTGTCACATTTTTAATAGAGTTTTGTGACTGACTTTTGCTAAGAACATTATATAAGCATTTTGCTACACACGAGTTCAGCACTTGATGCTAGTTGCTGAAGTCACACAAGATTATGGTTGCTTGGATTAAATGCATCAAGACACCAAAAAATGAACACTGCCCCATTTTGTCACCTAACTCAAGATCAGTTCAAATTATACAGACAGATTTTTAGGTTGTGACGTTGCTAAGCAGCCTTCTCCTCAAAACATAAATTGAATCATTTCTCCAAAGGCTTCTATGATGCCATGACATGCTACACTAGAACAAACTACTTTCACACTCAGCAGAGATTGATAACAGACTATGTTCTGGAGCAGCTTTACACACATACCTAGATTTTTCTTGAACTGGATATAAGCAATAGGTAGCAGAAGCTTACCTGAACACTCAGTTACAGAAGTTATATAACTTTTACCAGAAGTAGAAAAAAAAATATACTTGAAGCATATTTTTTTTTAAAGTTCATCCAAAAAAAAGACTCTAAAAAAACAAACAAACAAAAAAAAAACCCAATAACCAGATTTAAAAGAAAACACACCCCACCAAGTAAAACAGTGAAGGATATCCACCAGCACAGGGCAGTATCTAGGAAAGCCAGGGGAATAAAAGCCAAGGAGGCAAGATCATTCTGGGCCTGGAGACAAAGAGAGAGCCAATAAGAACAAACTGAAGAGAAAACAAGGTAGAGAAGTGAGGAGGGTCAGGCTATTTCATGAGAAACCCCAAACACGCCACCACAATGCTTCCGAGTTTTGCTACAGAAACAGAGGGCTTGAACCAAGAGTTTAGTCCAATGCACAGAGAGGAACTGACGAACCACACTGTCAGTTCTCAGTTCTCCACCAGCAAGGCAAGAAGCAGTTTTCCAGATTAAGTCAATCTAGCACTGTTAAAAGGAGTCTCTGACAAGGCAACTGCTGTGATTCATTACTCTGGCCACTTCCATTACAGAAAACTAGCAACCAGCTTGTTAGAGATGTACTAATGAAATCTTTTACATTATCTGTGGATAAACTGTAAGGTCTACAGGCAACCATAAGTTTGACTAAATAGGCAAAACTTGTGTGAACATCATAAACTTATCAACATCCTAACAGAAACAAGCAAACCACCTTTTATACCTTTTAAGTGTAACACAGAAATAATAAGTTATGAATAAGGTCTTAGCATTCTGCAATTTATAAAAGGATATCCACAAAATAATACAGGCATCAATCATGGACAGGGCCAAGTTTGCTATCAGAGCCACAGTGTCATAGAAAAACTGGAAAAGTACCAAATATACAACAGGTTAAATACTTTATCTGAAAAACAGAATAACAGAAATCTACATCCCGAGATGCACCTAATGAATCCAGTAGCAGCAACACTCACACACACTTCCTCAGGCACAGCCCCCAAAATTGGAGCAGTGGGAATTTGCGTTTGTAGTTGTTGGGGCGGGAAGGGGGGAAAGGCAGCTGTTCACAGAAGTAAATACAGCCAATAGTGTCTGTGGCATATGGGAAAATTCAAGCAGTTATTACTGACCCCTGTGACTCTAAGAACGCCTTCCATGCCAGAAAATAATAGATAAAGGGCTCCAGCCATAACTACTTTGTGAAGAGTCACTCCAAGGCGAGGTCTGTAGGAAACAAAGTGAAATTCACATTAAATGGGGAACAAAAAGTGAAGGCATGTCAACTTGAATCTAAACAAAGTATGAAGCATATGAATAAAAGGTCCTTGTAACAAGCCACATCTAGATCCAGAAATATTATTATGGTGCTTGAAACTTACTACTCATTTTGTCTTATGGTATGATGTGACCAAGGGGGGGACTGGTAACAGCCCTGTTTCTTAGTTAACCTGTTTAGCTTTTTATGACCATTTCACTATGTCTCATCCCACTTTTCACCAGTTCCCCCAGGAAACCCACACTTACCAAAAATTTCCACTACCCCATAGCATGTGTTTTTGCGATTGAATACAACTGTGGACAGACACATGAGTGGCAACCTTAGCAACAGAAGCCTCCCAAAGTAGATCCCCTCCCCATCAGTGATTCTTGACCCACCCCATTTATAAAAGCCCTCCCTCACCCAGAAGGCAGGCTCATAAAGCTCTCATTCCAGTTAGTGGAGCATCTCAACAATTAACTCAGAAACTCTACCCTACAGTAGCACACAGAAGTAGATGGAAAGAAGAGTAAGCACAGTATGGAACTCTAAGTCTGTTTACTAGTGAAGAAATCTAGATCTTCAGAGCACTTAACTAAAGCACTTACCTTTTAACAAGCAAAGCACAGGGAGATGAATACTGCCCTAAGTTATTAAAAACCAATAGTGAAAACCCTTTAAATAGAACACAACAAGCCTATAACAGAACTACTCACTTGACTATCCCATATCCCAGGCTGACTATGATGACCAGAGTTCGAGCCAATGAGCGCTTCACAGCAGAAAGAAGTTCAGCCAGTATTACTGCTCCTTGAACTACCAGAAGAGGAGGAACTTAGTCATTAAAATATAATTTCTGTTTTATTAACTACTGCATGCAATTGTAGTTTGAGAGCAGACAGAGCAAGTAGGCTATTAAAGTGTATCATCTTTCTATTAACTACATCTGGAGTTAGCTTTCAGAAAAGATAGGTCACTTGGCATTAAAAAAAAAAAGCTACAGAAAAATTTTACATCCATCCTGAATACTTTTCCAAACAAGTCAATCAACAAAACCTACTGCACCATTGGTATAGCCAATTAGCAAATTCATAATGACATTTTACTTGCAGAGTTTCATTTGTATGCATCCAGCCTGAAAACTCAAAACCAGAGCACCAGTTTTATGGAAAGGGAATTTCTTGAGATGGATTATGAGGTTATGAGTTGAATACCAAGAGTTATCTACAATTCTATTATGCTGAACAAGGAGTTTGAAAGTATCTTTCCAAGGCCAATACCAATTGTCAGAAATTAATTACAAGCTACACTGAGAAAGCCCTATTTTAAACTTCAAGCCAGCACTACAGTGCAGAATGTAGCATTCTATATACATAAGACACTACACTGAGGAGTCAGAGAAAGCAACATTTTACCTTTACAAGAACACAGAGCATGATGTTTATAATACACATAAAATACAGAAACTGTGGTTTCATGTTGTTTTGAAACAATTCTCAAGTAGTCATATACTTGGCATGTATCTGTCTCCCCAGTTCATCAGAAGCCATTAGTGCTATGCCCCCTCAATTAAACTGCACAATGCAAGTGCCACCTACCGGATTCCCCTGTGTAGCGAATATTCTGGAACTCGGCATAGAAAACTGCCTTCTCGAGCATTCCCAGGAAGATAACAGCACCAATCCAGAACTGGATCCTCAGGAGATCCCGCCAGTAACAGGCTGACCATGCAAGCCACAGAACCCCGAAGAATACGTACACAATACACATCACCATGAAAAACTATTACACAAAAAGAAGAAAGAAATGGGAACTTTAGACCCAGAAACATCATTTCCTTGTTTCCATTCCACAGCTGTAAGACCACTCTATCTTCTCCCCAAGTATAGCAACTTTGGAAGTTTTTAAATAGACTAGAAAAAAGCATTGTTTCATTTGTCTTCTCTGGACTCTTTAGTAGTGACAATCTAATTTCTCATTGCCAACAAAGGGAATCAGAGTAACTGACTTTCTGTGCAATTTCTCCCTTGAAGAGTAATCTGCCATTTATTCACAGGCAGTTTTTCCAAGGAAGATACATGCTACTAGATTTCAAACACTCAGATAAGAATTCAAGCAAATCAACAATTACTAGAAACTGTATTCATTCTCACATATTATTCTGTTAATAACTTCATCATACATTTACAATATTTCCCAAATAAACTTACAGGTCACCTTTACACAGAACAGAGATAAGCAACTAATGCTTGTAAGCCCTCTGTTCAAATAATTTGATGACTTTTCTCAAAATTTAATTTCCAGAAAACTCAGTTTTTGACCAAGTTTTAGGCCAGTCAAAAACCTGGAGCTGAGAAAGAAACCCAGACATTCATTCAAATAGCAACGTTTTGTGATTTTTGTTTTGTTCAGTGTTACTTGCTTCAGAAGAACTTTTCATGGCACATCTGTAGAGCAAACAATAAGCTTGACAATCCTACTGAATGCTTAGTTTTCTCATCATACCAAAACAAGTTAAAATTTTCAGAAGGACACTAAGATTAAGAAGAGGAAGAAGAGGAATTAGGAGAGAGTAAGACATTAAGTGAATAGAAGGAAGTAGTTAGCCAAAGCAGAGGACAGTAATAACCAAGCAGTCTCCTCTTTCAGAATGAAGATTTGTTTTTAAAACCAAGCAAACACTGAAATTAGCTGCACAATCCATCAAAATTTTCACAAACTGAAAACACCTTCCTTAGTAGAGTTGCTTACTGATCCTGACACGTTTTCACACCAGACTAATCCACACAGTTCAAATGGTAAGGACCTAGGTAAGAGAGTTCACATGCAGATACTCCATTATGGAAACATTTATTGATACAGATCCTTTTCTGGTCTTGTCACGTGTGATATTCACATTGGTGAATTACATTTCAATAGAGCTGCTGGAGGCTTTTTGCTTCTGTAGGAAGTAAAATGTGTGTTTCAGAAATGCTGCCAGGCTCCACTATTGACAGGCTGCTCTTGCCAATACAGTCAGGCTAGAGACCTTACTTGTTACTGATCCCCAGCTGAAGTTTGTCTTCACTACATAAACATTTCAAGTTCCTTTATTTTTTAGCCTTCTCAACAGAGGAAACTAGAAACCAAGTCAATAACTCCTTTGAATAAAAAGGGGATTAGCTCTTTGTAGCTTAATTATGCTTTCACTGCTAGGCAGTACTAAAGGCCTCCTCAAGGGGTATAAGACAGCTGGTGGAGGAAGGAAGATTAAGCTGTAAAAGAACAAAGAAAGCAGTGACAAATGAATGGGTAGCTGCAAACAAAAGCACAGAACAGCAAATTTTCTGAGATATGAGCTAAGGAGAGTAACAGCATCAGTAAAACTGCTCAGTTTAGAGCTCGTAATACTGATAACTTCAGGAATTACAAACTAATGTCCTTCTCTGGATTGTTTGAATGAATGGACAACACTGGCACATGTGCAAGCAACTGAAATCTCTGTTTTCCCTACCCTGTACTTAGTATAAAAAAAGTCAAACTAAACAAAAAAACCCAACAAACCAAAATACAGCCTCTGCTAAGTAACTTTTTCTCCTGAAACACTGGCTCTGTGTTTCCTGAAGTATGACAGCAGAGAATTTAATCAACATTCAAATCAAATGACAGTTTTATAGATCAAAGAAAAGCTGGTTTACTTACAATCATCAGAGGGTAGTCTGCAAGTGAGAGGTACTCATACGGCCCCTTCAGTTCTACTGTCACTGTCAAAAGACAATCCAATAGCCAAATTGAACAAGAACCAAAAGGAGGGAGCCAGGACTTAATTGATTTTCACTTAAGTGTAAAGAAATTCCATATGTTCACATGGCCTTTAAATCTAACTTGCACTTTAATAAAGAAAGTTAAGACGCATAACATACTCAACTAAAAGCATGCAATTAAAATTACACACCCCATTACCATGTAACTCATGGCAGTACTTAAAAGTAATTTTTTCTGGACATTAATGTGTAACAGGAGAAACTCAGAAACACACGTAAGTTCACTTTTTAAAAGGATTTTCAAAGTTCTTCTTTGAATAGGTTATTAACGCATTGTTAGATATAATATAATATCAAGGTGATAATTGTGATCTTTGTACTCTACATTTTGACTTATTAGTATAAATCACTGTATTGGTCTGCACATTTCTGAAACAAAATGCCAAGCCCCAAAATTTAAATGCTTGGGATTGACTTTTCTTGATTTCCATCACTAAACTGAAAGAAGAGTCTTAAGGTTTTCAAGACACAAGCAATCACAATTTTTCTTGTAAGAGCTGTAGTAATACTTCTACCCACATGAAGTATAATGTCTTGTGAAATGGAGGCATACAGTATATTGAGTATATACAGTATATACTAAGATTACTTTAGAATACTTAGACTGGGAACACATAAAAATTATGCTGTATTTTCAGTTTGCTGTATAAACAGCTATCTTACTTGTAAAGAGCTTGTTTTGATATGAGGAAGGTGTTGTTCTCTCAGTTCTTTTAAGTCTGGCAGCAGAATCCTTTGCAGTTGTAAGTCCAATTTGTACAATAAATATATATGGCCCATCTCGCCAAGTTTTCATAACAGCATTCATTGCCTGAAAATCAAACATTTACCTGTAAACAGTGCACTGAAGAGAAGACAAGAAAAAGACAGAAGCAGACTAGCCATATATGGGCGGTATATTCCATGTAAATACAAAGTTCATCTCTGCCAAGACCTAAAACTTGTTAATAAATATTTGGTATGTAAATTATATGTGTGTATTAGACATAACACACATATAATAAAAATACTAAAGGATTTGAAAATCAAAAGTAATCAGTCAACTTTTTAGGCACAATATTTCAAAAAACTGACTGAAGACAAAACTAAACGTATTCTGTAAAAATTAGTTGTCGTTTAAAGAAGATAGTTCCAATTACTATTTTAAATTACAATGGAAAAAGAAATCTATTTTTTAATTTATGCCACTGGTTTGAATGGTATCAGTTGTATATTTCACATATAGAAGAAGCAGTTACCCTGTTTCTGTTACTCTGTTTCCTGTTTTTCCACACAGCACTACCTGGTTTCAAGCTAAAAAATTCCAGATGCCAAAAAACCATAGAATATGCTGCCAGCAATTTCTTATACAAAGAATTATAACTTAAAAGAAGCAAACCAAGACCAAAACAAAATAAGACTGCTGGATTACAAGCCATGTTTAAATTTGGCATACATACAGTTTTATCTGTCACCATCGTGTGATTTCCTGCACTCTCCTTCTTATCTTTTAAGCCCTTGGGGGAAAGAAAAAAAAACACAGAAAAATTGATAAATCAATATGCCAAAACTACCTCTTCCATGACTACACTCACTCATTATAAGGAAAGGAAAATTACCTCTTGTTTCTCAGGTGAGAGAGGCTCTGGATGAACAAATTCTTTATAGAAAATCTGCAAGATATAAGAAAGGTAAAGCATTTATAGACACTTTAGAGGCACTTTAACATTTACAGGCATTTTACACATGAACATGACATTACCAGAACAGCTTCCAGGAAACCTCATTATTCTTTGAACAGTGATTTTAGAGAGCTTTCATTTTTTTAAGTCAAACAATTGTCCATTTATGCAGGGAGTCTTGAATACTTAATGTTTTGTAATTTGAGACTTAATTTTCCTCCCCTCAAATAACAGGTTATCATTTGTTTTTAGAAACCAGACATGATAGTAGCAAAAGTAATTTTGTTTTTGAAATATGAATCAGTTGGGTATCCCCATTACTAGATAAAGTCTACACAAACACATCCAGGATTTTGAGATTTCTGCCTTAATCTATGCAAAAGTAAGTCCTTAGATAAATGAGTGCCTATTAGAGATCCAAATTTTGCTAACTCTCCTGAACTACGGTTCAAAATCCAGTAAAACTGCTATACCACAAGAAAAAAGCTGATCTAGAGAAGAAATTCTTGTGTTATTTCAAAAATTAGTATCTGACAAGAATATATTGCTAAAAATTCAGGAGAGTTTCCAGACAAATTGGATGAAAACTTAAAGACTTTCACAAGACTATTTAGTTAGGGTGACCAAGTTCACATTACACAGCCAAACTCACAAAATGCCTTCTACAAAACCAAATAAAAGTAGAACTGACACTTCTCATTATTAAACATAAAAAGCATGCAGCATACAGTTTTTTCTTTCTTTTTAAAAACCTTTCAAGCCATCTTCACGCATCAAAGGAGTAAGAGGCATGCAAGCAGACTATTAGAAGTGATATTTAGGCAGGCCTTTTTTCTTAATAAAAAATCCAAACAACCAAAAACACCAAAAAACAACCCACAACACTAGGTTCAATACTTATGAGACATTTTCCCGTATTTTCTATCCATAATCTTTTGTCTAAATGAAGAATGCCTGAACACAGATGCAACACTGCAAAATCTGCCTTCAATTCTTAAATATACTGTTAAAGAAAGACAGCATATTATGCTGGTATTATCAGCCTGCTGATATACAGCTGGTGTAGAGCTGATCTCTGCACATTACTTCCTTAGACTAGTTTTGCATTGCCTTCTCACCTTCACTGCATCTGTTTCAAACGTGTTCTGGCACTGCTATTCTATCAGTGTTTAAGTAACTAATTTTTCAACACACATTTCCATTATTTTAAATGAATATTATTTGAGTAATAAATGCCAGCCTTTATTGAGTCAGGTTTAATGGGATCTGTACTCTGCTGCCAATTCTACTCAACTAGCAGCAGCCTCATGTAAATGAAACAAATTCAGAATACAAAACCACAAACAAAAAGAAGCACCAAACTTAAGAGTGATCTGGTTGCAGTTTTTTCACCACCATGAGCAAAATGTTGAATAGCAAGACAGAAGTGAAGCAAAATTAAGAAATCACCATCACAGCTTGGTTGTCATAAACAGATAAAAAGAAGTACCTCCCAACGTAGAGGGATACTTATTACATAGGATGCTAAGACATCTAACAGGAATTACCATCTTCTCTATATATTGTATAAGACAACACAGCAAAATGAGATTTCTACCCATACCTGAGGCCTGAAGAGCTCAGAGCAGTTTGAAAAGAGGATAGAAGCAGTGGCATAGTATCCTGACCAACCCGGATGCTCTTCAGCTGTAGTCCCAAAATAGTTATCTGCTTGCTCATCCTACAAAAGAGAGTAGAGTTTAGCATCAAGTATTTCAAATGGTTTATCTCAGTAGACAGCTGCAACACCTGGAGAGCTCCACACCTTCACTCTGCATGCACTCTTGAATCAAATTTAGTAAAAGAAAGGCATCAAAACCACAAGATAAAATGATGGTATACAGGCTCTGAATTAATAAATGGAGGTGCAGCAGACAACATAAACTTCAGTCTACACAAACAAACTCTACCTTATTATAATAAAGAGTGAAGACTCAGTCCTGTGTAGTAGTTACAACTGTCATAATTAATAATTTAATTAAATATGGAAAAATATTAACCACAGAAAGTACAATTATGTTCTACCACGTTTGACAGAAACACTACACATTTTGTCCAAATTGTTAATACTTGCAATGTGCACCCATAAAGAACAGAATTTAGACTTAACATGTCAATATTCTTTTTTTTCTATTCACAGTCATTAAGTATTAGTGCAGGTATTTTCAACTACCATAAACTCACACACTCCATTTTAGAGTCAATGTGTTTACTTTAGCTCCTGGGTTTAAAAGAATTTTGACAAACAATTCCACCTGACCCTAAACCCAAAAAAAGTCAGTAATTGTCTGTCGATCATTTCAATTCTATTCCAGAAATGTGTTATCTTCCAATGGAAGAACACGTCTTGCAGGCCCAAATTGCAATGTGGATGCAAGGGAGACATCTCTAATCCCCTCCTCAAAAGATCTGCTTACCCCTAAAAACCATAACCTATGTTTCTGCGTGCAATTCTTACCCCAAAGTTGAAGACTTCATTGTAGCAGTCAGAGTATCTTAAGTACCAAGTAACATTGAAACCTTGGGAGGGTTCACACGCTTTTTCATCCCCTTCGACTGAAAAAAAAAACAAAACAAAACAAAAAAATCAAACATGAGATACATAAGACACCATCTGCCTTCCCAGCTTTTCCTCCCATTCTGTGCAAAACTATCACAATTAAATTTTAAACATTAAACTGAAAGCAAAACAATAGAAAAACATTTTCCTCAAGTAATTCATTACCGTTCAGTGAAAGAAAAAAGCATGTGAACAGAATTCCATCATAACATTACATAATTCTATTAAAAAGTTGAAGATCATTTGGAAACTTTTTGTTCCGAAGACAAGCAAGGAGTTTTCAGCAACAGCAGATACCAAATGAGGAGAACAGCAGTGACTCCCAGTGATTACAGTACTCAAAAAGGGCCTCCCTTTCAGAGACAGGGGCACTCATAAGAGGCAGAGAAAGCTAGGAACAGGATAATACTAAGGGCAATTTCCATATGTACTTTAAATATACCAATACCATCACAAGAAAATGAAGGTAAGATTTTGCCAGTCAACATCCACTACCTTAAAAGACAAACATGGTATCTATACATTAGCCCATGCTGTCAAAGCTGCAACGCTACCTAAAACAGCAGTAAGACAACTTTCCTCTTTGATTTACTAATAAACAACATGCATGAAAAGTGAAACATAAGACTTACCCCCTAGTCAGGAAAGGCTGTGTGGGTTTTTGTGTTTCAAATCTCATTCTTAAACTAAAGCCCAATTAAGAGAATTTGACATTAAGAAGGCAAGCTCCACCCTTAAATAAAATGAGCAATGACTATTCCAAGCCTTGAAAGAGCCATTTGGATTATTTCATTAGTGTTTTCCTAGTCAACAAATGGCAAAGATCTTTTGAGTTAACAGAATATTTGCAGTGGCTAAGAAGTTCCCATAACTTTACACGCAACATTCATCTGAAAGGAGGCATCCACAACTTTGTTACACGCACACTTTTAATAAATGTTTCCATACTGACCACTTCAGGTAAAAAAAAGCAATTAGAAGGAAAACCCTGCCACAGGATATTAATTGACTAACCCCACTTTACACCTCATGACTACTAAAGCACATATACATACAGCTAAAAACTCAACAACTGAGTTTCTAACACCAAAAATTTAAGCAGAATCACTGAAAAGTAAGTTTCCTTATGACATCTTTTCATAAGTATGAAAACAAAGCATACATGCTCCACATTGCCCTAGATGTTGCAGAGGGCACAACAAAGAAACTAAGACAGCACAGGCACTGCAGTGACATGGGCGGATGACAAATTCTTTGATGACAGAGGCTCTTCTAATAAAACTGACCAAACGAGTAATATCTCAAAAAAAGTGTTAGCAAAAAATAAAAGAGATTCAAGGATGCCTTTTAAATACCTTTTTCTCTAAGAAAAATAAATAAGCAACTATATATTCAGCTGTACCATGCATAAATGTAAAACAGGTCACTAGAACAATCCACGGTATCTTCAAACAGCAACATCACAGAAACCTTGAAAAGGAAGTACTCCAAAAGCCAGAAGAAACATCCATGGCATTTACTGAATTCAGCAATATGGAAATCTAAGTTCCTCAACCTTCAAACAAAAGCCAGCAACATTCAACTTGAATGCAGTCTTTGTACTCATTTACAGAGAACAGGATTTCTATCACGATCCTATACAAGAAACTAAATGCCTTCTAGAACAGCACTTCAGAAAAGTAGATAAAAATAAATTCATTATTGACAACACTACATGCCAGCAGCAGTCTCCCCAGCCAGAAGCAGAATGCATGAGACACCAATACGCCACACAGATTTAAAAAAAAAAAAAAAAAAAAAAATCAAGAAGAGGAGGGGAAAAAGGAGGTAAGGAGGTACTCACAAAAACCATGAACAACCCATGAGCATGTTCGGCAAGAAAGGTCATACTGTCCACACAAACATCACACAGCAGATGGAAGAGGCAACAGACAGGAAACAAAAGGAGACCAGCTTCCACACAGACGTGGGCAAAAAAGAAAAAATATGTAAAGCAGAAGCTTCTCAGTATCAGATGCAGATTAAGTTTCATCTAGGCTGAGAAAATGGGTAAATTCCCAGCCTCTGTTCCTTCCTCTTTCAGTGATTCATTTTCCAAATTTATGTAAATCTTTTAATCACGCTGGTATGTAAAACAGGTGTCTTCACTAAAAAATTTTAAGGCTTAATGCCTGCTTAAAGGTTGACAGTACAGTGTAATTCAAGTCCGCTTCAGAAGCCAGGGGGTCAAATTCTTACTGACAGATCTGCCTTATAACAAATAACTTTTTTTCCATGCCTTAGCTCCTTCTCGATTATTTCAGCACAATTACATATACCACACACTTTGCTTCAGAAACCCCTATCTCAGATGCCATGTCACTATGAGTACACTATTTCTAATAAAATTTAGACAAGAAAGCCTAAAACCTACCAAAGCTCCAAAATGCCCTTTCAACCAACCTGCTCTGCCCAAGCAGATTTCTAATTTTAATCCTTCCGCTGTACACTTGCAACTGTCTCACTGCAAGATGTGAACCTCAGTGTCTGAGCCACGCTTGTCAAGCGGGAAAGCCTTAAACCTGAAGTGATAGATCTTCACTGATAACTACTCAAATACTACCCCCTTCTCTTTCAGATTCATGGGGGATCAAGAGAGGCACTTCAACAAACTCTCCTTGAAACACTGTCCCAGGTAGGGCATGTATTGGAAATTAAACCTGAAAATCAACAAGTTAAGTACAGACAGCAGACAGAGACTTAACAGCTTTCTGTCATGGTAAAAACTGGTGCAAACAACCACTTTAAGTGCTCAAAGTGCATGGCAAAGATTTCCAACCTTTCTAAAGTCTCCTTTATTAGGAGCTAGTCACTTCTATAATATTTTATTGGCATCTAGATGCTTTCCGTATTCACACCAGTCACCCTACAATACAAATAGCCCCACCCCAGCTGGCACCAGATCTCCCTGACAGAGGAATTTAACAAATCTTGGATAGGAAAAACACACCTCACAGTAGAGCTCAGCACATCCCACACTTGATTACCCACTATCTGAAACAAAGTGATGCTCCCATTGCCCATCTTGCCCCCTCCACAGAGAGCATTAATAGAGCCATTCATTTTTGCTACAACAGATCACAACTGGGAAGCTTCAAGGCTGTTAACAGACCAAACCACATCAGAGCTATTAACCATTCATACAGTGCTGGATTAGCTGTCACTGCAGCCAGTGCAGTCAAACACTGTACAGTGTTTTGAGCGATAAATGTTAAAAAGAGGCAGGGCATCAAAAAGCAGAGAGAGCAGGTTAACCCCTTGTAACCACTTACATCTCAGGAAAATGGTGGTGTTGCTGAAGAGAATCTTCCCAAAGCTAAACTTCTTCCCCTGCCAAGGCACAAAAAATGAAGAGATATTAGTGGGCTTGATGCCTTAGCAGCCCTAAAATCACAAGCCAAACAAGATTAAAATGATAACAAGCAGTTACCATTTATTGAAGGTCCTCCAGGTGCACTTATGGCAGAGTGCATGTGTGATGCAGGGCTTTGATACTTTTATAAGTGTAGCAAATTAGCATAATTGACAAGAATCTCCAATTAGAAGTACAGTTAATGAAGTCATTCCCCTCGTGGTTCAGCCTCCTGCTGAAGCTTCCCCCTTGCTTCTAGCCCCATATTGTTTATGTCTAAATAATGGGAAAGCAAAATGTCCTTCATTCACTGAAGTAGCAAGATTAGAGCAGGATTGCAGGATTGTGTTTGTCTAACCTAACAGGGTAGGAGAAATACTAAAGTTAGCTAAGAAACTATATAACTATACAGTAATAGTCTACAGAGCTATGAATATATGAAAAATATATAAAAACCAAAACTTTTTTGGCATCAGGCTTAATGTCACTGAGCATAAGTAAACATAATTTTCTATTTTGAGTTTTAAATCAATACACTAATGAAAGCAAATGTCAAATCTGGAGCCAGACTTACTGGACTTTCCAGTCACGCTTCACCACCCCTTCAACATACTCTTTAAGATGGTTTGAGAGGCTTGGGGCTTTTTGTTCTGCAAACGGAATCAACTTCACGTTGACATTTGTTGAAATGATTACCATTTGCTTGCTGATAAGCTGGTCTGGACTATCCAACAGAAAAAATTCTATTCTAAGAACCAACAGAAGTGTTCACCGTGATCCTTCAGTTTTGTTCCTGAAGCTCAAAAGCCTCACAGAAAGCGCACACTACTCTCACTGCCTGATAAAACCCGAATCTGAGGCAGAACAGCTTTCCTCCACGCAACTTCAACCGCGCAGGGTATATCAGCAGTGACGGAATCCCTTCACCTTCCCCAAGGCCCAGAGCTGTCTCGGTGCAGCGCTGCAGCGGCCCAGCTTTCCCGAGGCCAGCCCACGGCGCTGCCCCACGGGGCGGGCCGCCAGCCCGGCCGACGGGGGGCGCGGGGCGTTCTTCCCCGCACAGGCCCTACGGAGGCCGTGCACCAGTCGGGGAGGACCCTCCCTCCTCCCCTCCTTCCCTCCCTCCCTCCCTCCCTTCCGACAGGTCTCTCAGGCGCCGCTCTCCCTCTGCGCCCATCGGAGTATCGCCCGCACAAGCCTTCTCTCCCCTGCCGCCACCGCCGACCCGCCGGAGAGGGCTCAAGCCCGCCAGCGGGCAGGAGGCAGACACGGCCCCGAGTCCCCTCACCAGCTCCCGGTGCGGTCAGGCTCCACAGAGGCGCGGCCCGGGCAGGGACGCTCCCGACCGCAGGCGTCCCGCCCGAGGAGAAGACGCGGAGCAGCCGCGGCCTCCTGCCCTGCCCCGCACACGTTCGCTCCGACCGTCGCCACACGGGCCTGGCGGCTGCGGGCCCCGGCCCCGCTCCCCGCACTCACCAGGAGCACCGGCAGCCGCCATTTGGAGCGCTGCCCGGCGCTCGCCGTGCCCGCCAGCAACAGCACCGCCAGCAGCCGCAGCAGGACGGCTCCGGGCCTCCGCCGTGCCCCGGAACGCGGCGCCGCCGCCATCCCGCCGTACGGAGGCCGCCGCCGCGCTGGCCGCGCCTCTTCCGCTCCCCGCGGAGGGACGCGGCGGCCGTGGGCCGGCGAGAGCGGCGCTGGGCGGTGCCGCTCCCGGGCTGTCACCGCCCCCGGCTGTCACTCGCCAGCCGGGTCGCGCTCGGGGCCCACGGCGTTCCCGGGTGGCGCAGCGGACCGTCACCCCTTCTGTCCGCGGGAGTTTGTCGGCGCAGCTCCGCCATGGAGGCGGGGACGCCGGGGGGAGTCAGGTAACGCAGCCTGGTAGCTCCTCGGCCGGCCCTCTCCTCGCTCCCGCCGTTGCCGGGGTGGCTCCACCGGTTTCGGCGGGGAGCGGCGGCGAGCGGAGCCGGCCCCATCGAGCTGGGGGGCGGGCGGAGCCGTGTCGGTGCTGTCCTGCTGTCCCCGCCGCCCTGCCCTGCCCTGCCCGGGCACAGCCTGCCGCGGCGGAGCGGGGCAGCCAGCGGAGTCCGCAGCGCGATGGGTAGTTCGGGCTGCCCTGGGTTAAATGCGGCAACAGGCGCCCGAGCTTGGAGAGAAACCCCAAAGGACGTACGTGTCTTCAAGCAAAAATGGGAAGGGCTAAGTGATCTAAATATATGGTCACTGTGAGATCTCGGATAGCAATCCAGGACTTTTAATTGTGACTGAGCCTCAGTGAGTGCCGTCTGCATTTCCTGTGCTGCATGTATGTAATTAATAAATGTTCTATAAACAGTGCTTTATCTGCCAGAACTAATACCTTATTCTCTTCTATGTGTGTCTGAACCCAGCATGATCTGGGAAGTATTTTGATGATAGACACTACTGGCATCCCATTTTCTTTCAGGCAAATCAAAAATTTACTGTCATCTAATTAATCTAAAAATTACTTCAAGCTTAAACATAACATAGAGCTGTCAGCAAGATCATCAGAAGCCTCCGTCCTTTGTTGGTCCCAGTGAAGTTTGAAGAAGAGGGTGCAGGATTACTTCCGTTCTGCCAGTCCTCCCCATGTCTCCATTCTTATTACTGGAATGTAATAATTAACTGTAATGACTGCAGAGGGAGGTCTGGCTTCAAAATGCAAACCCCCAAGAATTCAGCTGTGCTGAAATTCAGCTCTTTTAGTCATAGATTCAATCATGTCTCAAAATATTCAAAGTTTAAAAGGAAATGGCACAGCATGAAACTAAATGTATTAAAAATTCTTCCTATATCTAAACACACTAGTTCAAAGTCCATCACATTTTATGTTGGACCAGAGTTTTCTGTACTGTCTTTAATCCTAACTACTCTTGAAAAAGACCTCCAATCATGTGATTATTCAGCAGGTGTTTGATGAACATATTTAAACAGTTTCTTTATCTACTCTTCCTAGCATCCAAGATGAGGCTGTGGACAAAAGCACCTTTAAGAAATGCAACCAGATTGCTTTTTACAGGTATGGAGAATTGTAGTGTGGTGGTTGTTTTTAAACTAGTAGTATTAAGAGGTACAGGAAATCGTTACACATTGATTTTTTTTATCACAGCAAGTCTTCTACTTTCAGGATTTATCTTTCAAAGACGAACGTTCTACTCACCTGTCAGCAAGCAATAATTAGCAAATTTTAAAAGGTGTTATCTTACATCCAGAATAGCCCCAGCAATATTTTAACTACAGGTGCACTCAGATGCAGGTTGCTCTCTTGATGTGGATGTTTCTTGACTATCTGTAGTTCAAAGCAGCACAACACTCAATAGGAGCCATTAAACTGTGACAATAACGTACATGATTACAGTCCTGTTAAGCAGGTACCTTGGCCAGAATTCAGCGTGAAATCTGAATTCTAGCTCACAAGTCCCTTAAAGCTAGCCTTATGCTAAGTCATCCTTCTCTTTCCATTTCTAAATGTGCTATCTCTCAACTTTTTTTTTCCTCCCAACCTCCATTGGATGTTCTATCTTGTGTTAGCTGACTGAAAGGAATGATTGCCCATTTTTTATACCAGTTAGTCACTGACATACTGGGTTTATTAATGAAGAAGTTTCTCTTTAAGGTAGCCTCCAAGACGCTTATCTTCAAATAGCTCGTAAAAACCTGGGCTTGGCATGGAGCATTCTGCAAACTGTTGAAAGAGCCTCTGTTTCAGGGTTTCTGTCTTGAAAACATTATCAGGGCCAAAAGCTGTAGTCAAAACTCTGTAGTCAAAACTCTGTAGTCATCTGACTTGTTGAGAAACCATTTCATCAGTATGTATTCAGGAGGTTACAAATTACAGACACACACTGTTTCATCACCCCAGCATGTTTATTGGGGTGTTGCAGGGATATATGACAGAAAGTGAAAAACAGATTATTCACTTGAAATTTCAGGGATCAATGGAAGAACAGTAATTAACTGTACAGGTTAGACTTGGACACTTGAATTAAGTCTATTATTGTTGTAAAAAACCTTATAAATGGGTGATTGAACCCCTCTAACATCTCATTCATAAACATTTAGGTGTGCTCAGAACTATATTCCTTCTTTTTCCTCTTGACATGAGGTGCTAATAATTGTATTTGAAAAAATTCAATACAAAATTATTAAGTAAACATTTCTAAAAATATTATGTCCCTTTCTATGATATAAGCTAAAAGAACTGGGGAAACCAAAAATAATTTTCTGTCTTGACAGGCGTCAGAAACTTCTACATCCTGGGAATTCCTTGTATCGAGTACTGTTGGATTCAGTCATATTAAGTGATGAGAATGTAAAATTCCAGATTATTCATGAGGAGAATAAGGTGAGATACCACCTAGCATAAGAAGGAGCTTGCAGAAAGAGCAGTGAATATTGTCAACAAGACTGACAATATTTGCAGGTTTTGAGATTCTCCCATGATAGATATTTGAGAGATAATGCAAACTATCAGCCTAAATATGTACTTACTGGTCAGCATTTAACTTAAAAAGAATTTTAATGGCTTTATGAAAACAGAGTTCTGAATAGAACTCTTTTTATGTGAAAAATACTTTTAATTCAGTTTTCCCGACTATTTCAAAATATTAAGGTTTTTTCTGTAACGGAATAAGAGGAAGTATATTCCAGCACCTCCTAACCATTCCTGGTTTTCCCTCTGTTTTCTCAAAGGCAGTTTTTTGGGAAAAGGAAGTCATCTTTGCGTTTAAGATGATAAACAGGAAAAGGATTGTCTTCTATTTATGTAGTTTAACAGCCTAACAAGTAGCACATTTACACAGAGAATAGGTAACCTAATCCATGCTTGGATTATGGGAGTTTGGAGCTACAGCTCAGTTCCATGCTCTGAGCATCACACTGTGCAGATACTCTGCATAAAAGCATTTTCCGCCTCTTTTGTTAATCCTGACCTTCTTTACAGTCAGCACAGAATAAGGAACCTTTTTTTATCTAGGTTTTAAGGAATATGAAAGACTGAAGCATAGCAGTGAAATTGTACCAACTTTGATGTCAGTGTATAATACTGCTGTTTTCTGTGCTGCTTTTGGGGAGAGAGCTGCAAAATGCTGAATATCAGAGGCTTGAAGATAAAGAGTTCACTTAAAAGGCATTGTCACTTCAAAGGGGTGAAGTAGAGTTAGCTGGTGTAAATTCATATGGCTGATGATTTTTACTCAACCATGCTAAAGAACATTAAATCAGAAAGCAGACATGTTGGGTTTTTTTCCAGACAGTACGTGTTTGGTGATGCTGTGTTAAAAATAAGTTGGTATATTTTATCCTTACCAGTTTATCTGTTCATTTGCTCACAGGTTCTTCTACAAGTAGAAATTTATGAAATAGAAGGCAATATTTTCAGGCTTAAAATTGATGAGGTATCTCCTCTCAGAGCAAGATACAAAGTTCCTGATGTTCTTATAAAGGAGCCTACCACCCAGAGGCAAGTGATGGGTGATCTAGGTGATGATGATTTAGTGTCTTAACAACTTATACAGTTTCATTTAATTTCTCCCTTCTTTATGTTACAGTACAGTTGGCTCTCTACAATATAAAGGTGTTACAGGAAGAGAAAACAAAAATGTCTGTGGTTAATTTACTTTCAAAAAATCATGTTAAATTCATAGGAGAAAGTTCTATCATACACATAAGAAACCTGAGATGTTATGACCCAATCAGAAAATAGCCTGCTTGTTACGATGCATAATTTTTGCCTAAGGCATTACCTGTAAATGTGAAAGGAATGCAAGCTCTGGATAGTTTTCATGGCAGTTCTGTAGCCACTTTTTGCATTATGCAGTTAACTGTGAGCACAGCATGTATTTTTGGCCTTCTTTGGCTCAACATTAGCCTTGAGGTTTGTGTAATGTGTGCAGGTATTCTTAGCCCATCTTTTGTATCAAATTGTTATTTAGTTAAGTGGATTTCATGTGCTGCTGATTCATATAAAGCTGTTGTTGGTTTTCATTTGCCAGACTGTTCATATCCCACAAGGACGCAGGTATTTTGGTTCTGTCAAGTGTTAATGAGGACTACAAACTTCAAGTCACAGCAAACCCCTTCCAGGTTGAGCTACAGTCCAAGGGTGAGACTGTTATGAGCATGAATTCCAATGGGTTGTTGTATTTTGAGCACCTACAACCACCTCCCAGTGACAGGTACAGTATCTGTCTATCACATCATTGTATATACTGGTTGTGCTGTAGCTGAAGATAAACAATTCTATACAATTGCAATTTCTGGAAGTTTTTGTGCACTGAAACATGTCTTCTCTTTTACTTCATAAGTACAAGAAGTACACAGTGAAGTTTTAACAAACAAATTCTAGATCAATTAGCTGCAGACTGTTTTAATCCCTTTGCAGCAGCCATGTGCAAAATGCTAACTTCATTTAATGGCCAATTCTGCAAAACACTAAAGGATCCTGGTACCCCTTGTCTTTCTTGGGAATGAGTGATGGTAGTATGATGGGGTTATTAATTTCATCTTTTTTGTCACTAAATTTACTCTTTAAGTAAGTGTTATTCACTCTATAAGCACTTGAAGCCAAGTTTTGTTCAACTTGCAATGTGCCATATAGCTGCAAGATTTCACAGGTCAATCACCCTGCAAAGTGCTGGAAGGATGAGAAACCACAATGCAGGGTATGTCATGACTAACAAATGGGAATAGCAAGTGTTTCTCTTATAGAGCAATATTTTAAACATTGTAATTAACAGAGAGCCCTTAGCAGAATGATAAAGAAGTGAGGATCTTCTGGGTGGGTAAAATGCTGATGCAGATGGAAATAAACATGAAAGGCCAAGAAGTCAACCTAACTCAAGTATTGAGTGAATGTTATTTTAAGGCATTGAGTATTAAAATGATTTGCGAGTTAAAGCTCTCAACTATGGCATCAATTTTCAGAATAGTCATGCACCAAAACTCTTACATAATGTACAAAGCAAGGCATGGTGCTATTTTAATTTTCTGTTTGAAATCCTTGCTTATGTTAACAATAAATTGATTGTTATCAATTATATACTTCTGTGTATTTCTTTTCACTAGAAAACCTACAGCACAAAATGAGGAGACAACAAGCGATTCCTCTAAGGTAACCCAGGCTTACTACAATTCCAGCATGAAGATTTTCTAAAAGAGAATTAAAATCACATGTTCATTTTGCCCCATACCATTTTTACAAATACAGCCTAACCACTTTCAAGAAGGACCTGGTATAACTTACTGAGATATTTTACAAATTCATAGTTAAAGGAAGATTCATGTGTTCTATGATGTAGAAGTCATTGGTAAGGTAGATTTAGCACAAACATGTTTTTTTCTATAGCCTTTTTATTGCTAATTTATTTCTCTTTTTTTCTTTTACTTGATCTGGGGTGAGTGTGTAAAGGGGAGTTTTGTGGTGACATTTGTAATTTTCAAATTCCTTGTTCGTTGCAATGAGAGTTTCTAGAGAACAAGATCTTTTTTATAACAGTCAAAAAATATGCTTGCAGAAATAAAATTGTCTCTTAAAATAAACAGGGTCCTGGCAGTGCATAGAGGCACACAGCAGTTTTCCCAGGAGGCTGGGTTGTATCTGTGATATAATTTTAGCCTCCTGTAGAGCAGATGGCTGTTTACTCTGCTATGCTCTTATAAATGGCAGGAGCTGTGCTGCCTTCAGCATACTTATGTCTGAGCTCTGATTTCTGCCAGGGTAGTCACACAGCTGCAGGAGGTCACGTCCACTTATTGTGGGATGAATGTAGAAAACTCTGAAAGACACTGCAAGAAGTGGAAATTCTAGGACAATGAATGACAGGACACAAGGAAACTAAAAGTACCAGTTACAGACACTCCAGAGTGTCTGGAGATTTTTTCTGTTGTCTGACCTTTACTGTTGGAGGGAGTCAGTTAGTTTCTGTTTGTATGGGGTTTTTTTCTGTTTGGTCCCATCCCTGCAATTTGCATTTCATAAATTTATTCAACATCTAGAAGAAACACATTTTTTACAGTGAGAATAAGCACTCACTGGAACAACCTCCCCAAGGATGTGGTGTAGTCCTCATCACTGGACGTTTCTCAAGATTTGTTTGGACAGGTTCCTAGATAATCTCATCAAGGTTTCCTTTACCACTAAAGGGTTGACCAGATGATGTTTTAAGGTCCCTTCCAAACTGGGCTATTTTATGATTCTATCCAAGACCTCAGATACAACTTTTATCCTGTAGTGGACTTCATGTGCACAACATGTATGTGTCAGTTCTTCAGTGTAAATTCCTGCAGGAGAATCTGGTTTGTGTTTTGGATTTATTTACATTAACCATATTTGTCAAAAAAAGCAGTTCACAGTGTATAAATCTCATGTGAATAAACATATTTTCCCTAGAAATACATTATGTGAGCACTTACCTTTTCTAGGCTTAGCTATTTCTATTTGTGCAGGAAAAACAAGAGGATCTAGGTCTCTGGCAAGAGAAATTTGGCAGTTTCTTAGACATCAAAGCTCATGGTAAGTCTCAGTATAGTTCTGAAAACAACTTTACTGTTTTGTATATACTTGTGTTCATTCATATTTCTGTCTTCTTTCTTTTTAGCTGTTAACGTTTATCAATGTCTCACTTGCTCCTGCTTTTCAGTTGCTTTAACTTTCTTTTAATTAGAAATCAGTGATGGGTAACAATTTGACAGAAATTCTGCAAATACTCATTAGATTTCTGTTCAAGAGGGAACACATTAAATGTGACCCATTTCATCAACTCACTGTGGGCCATTTCTGACACAGCATTAACACTAGCTGCATTGTCTGACTGTACATGTTTATAAGGTATATAATACATTATTTCCTTTTCTGTTTTTAGTATTAGTACATAAAATTGATTCCACCTGTAGTATATTCTCATGACGTATGAGAAATTGTGGTATCTAAGCATTTATAATTGTCAAAAAGAAATTCTTTTGAAGTAGGGACTAAAAAAGCAAACACTGAGCCATCATAATTGATAGGAAGAAGACTGTAGACATGTGAGAGTGGTAGCTCAAATACAATTCAAATTATCAATTACCAAAGTATATGATGTTCTGCTGTCTGTCCCATTGTGTTCTATATTAATTAAGTTGGTTAGCTTTGTCCATTACCACTATCATGCAGACTTTTATAGCAACTAGCACTACCCAGCAGCTAGAGTAGGAAGGGGGAAGTCTGAAAGCAATTCCTTTTGGTAACAGAAACTCCTTCAGTTCATGGTCAAGACACAGAGGGCAGAAAGCTATTGCCCTTGTTGTTCATGCTGTATCTCATGATTTAGGCCAGCATCATGTTTTTCTGTTTTCTGTGTCAGAGAAATAAAGTCTGTCTGATCAGATTCTGATCCTGAAGCCATTGCTTGTCAGTCTGCAGGATGTCTGGTCACCTGCCAAAAGTTGCTCTGGATTCAGTAATGTGACAGGGTGATATCACTGGTAGGGACTCTTGTGCATGCTGCTTCCCTGGCTAAGGCTGAAGAGAAGAGCAGTGGAAAACAGGCAGCTCGGACTCTGAAGTCCACTGTGCTGCAGAGTTTGGCTTTTAGGTACTGGGATAGAAACAGAAGATATTTTAAGCAGTTTTACTGCAGAATAAAGAAGTGATCAGTGATTACATGGATTTGGGGAATTTTTTCTGTTAAAGTGCTTAATTTTATCTTATTAAGAAGTTCAAAATCAGAATAAATAAAATAAAATCTGTTTCAAACATTACCTCTATAGTAATAATAAGTAATGGAAGTGAAGTTTAAAGGAAGCATGAAAAAGTTAATTATTGGAATATTCAAACCTATTTTATTTTGGTTTATCCAGTTGGGTTGCTCTGCTCTGTTGCTTTCAGATAAGCCCGAGATTGGAACTCTGCATTCATATAATTTAATGTTACTTCCTCAGGTCCTACTTCTGTAGGCATGGACTTCTCTTTACATGGATGTGAACATGTTTATGGAATACCACAACGCACCGAAACACTTCTTCTCAAAAACACCAGGTGAAGATGTCAGATTGCTGATAAATGCAGTGTGGGTTTTTTGTTTGGTTTTTTTTTATAAAAGAGAGATATAACTTTGTATTAATAATTTAATGCAGACAACAGCTTAAGATATGTATATCATAGTGTATATTTTAATTTAATGATACAGCAAACTGAATTGTAATCCCTGTCCATGTGGAGTAAGTTGTTCTGCTTTCCCTACTGTGCGATTTCATGAATGGCCTCTTCTGTTCTCTCTCAATTTTCCATGCAGTTTTTTTTCTGAATTGCAGGATTGGTCATGTTTTAGCAAAATTCATGAACGAGAAATTCCATGAGAATGGAAGAGTTCAGAAATCATATTTTAGGATTTAAAGCAAATGCACAGTAGTCTCATTGGCAGCAAAAATCTTGTTTGATTCAGATAGCGAGGACCAAAGCAAAGAAGCAGGAATCTGGGCACTCCATATTTCAGCTCTGGATGCTAAACAAAAGACAACACAGAGCACTAACTGAGTATTCACTAAGTTTAGTGGCACAGCAATAGAGTTAAAATAGGCCTAGTTCAAGATGCTTGCATGTAACAAACACATCTGTTTGTTTGTCCTAGTGATGGTGATGCCTACCGGCTTTATAATTTGGACATTTTCGGCCACAAGATACATGACAAAATAGGCATTTATGGTTCAGTGCCCCTTCTCTTAGCACACAAGCCTAACAGAACTTCAGCGATCTTCTGGCTGAACTCTTCAGAAACACTGGTGGATATTAGTACAAAGGCAGTAGCTGAGGTGAGAGTCATTCAGTTTCCTCAGAATTTAATAACAAAAGAAAACACTTTAGATCAGGGTCAACAGGAATATAACAATGCTATTGGGAATTTATCTTTTGCTTGTTAATGAAGAATTGTCAGTCTCTTCCTCCTGTACTCCCTATTACTAAATTTGTTGTATTAACCCACTGAAAAGAACAAAGAGATAACTCCTTTCAAGAGCCAAGTTATAGATCTTGTATCTTAACAGATCTACTGGAAAAGGCAGAGAGCAAATATGCAGAAAAAATCTACACAGGTGGATGTGGCAGGCAGAAAAAATGGTGGACAAAAATCTTGACAATCACTTGGATTTGAGGAATTCTTATGAGTATTTAAATTATTGGAATAGCCACACATTTCTGCTTAGCAGGCTCATTCTTCTGTGGAATGTAATTGACCTTCAAGACACATAAAATGTTCAGGAAAGGAACTCTTGAAACACAAAGATATGAATTCTGTTAAAATTGAAACAATGACAAAAAAGCAAATCTTGCTTTTCCAGAATTGCATTATTATGTGGTTAATTTTTTTTTCTCTTTAACTTATGATGTAGATATTACTCAAAGATCCTACAGAAAATGCATGGTCTTTAATTATGGAAATGCTTTAATTATTTTGCCACTCATTACCCATTTTTTCTCAGTAACTATTACTCTACTTTGTGTAAGCAGTATGCAAGGTAAAGGATTTGTGAAGGATAAATAGGAAACATTCAGTATGTATTCCTAATACCTGCCAGGTATGTGTTAGTGAATTTTGTGTGTTTCCCTCTTTGCTCCTTCGTTGCATAAAAGTTTGGTAGAGAGAGAGATTGAGTTTTACCTTGTTTCCCTTCTAAGTACATTCCATCCAGATCTGCTGCAGAGACTGCAAAGCAGAGAGCAGTGCCTCTAACTGATGTACGTTGGATGTCAGAAAGTGGGATCATTGATGTTTTCCTGCTGATGGGACCCACTCCATTTGATATCTTCAAGCAGTTTGCACAACTGACAGGTACTAACTCTCACAATTGGAGTCATTATGGCACACTTACCCGAGAGATTCTCTGAGGAACATGCTGTACCCAAGAGTGGGTCAATATTTACTTAGCCCATTGTGTGCACGAGACCAGTTGTTCCCAAGCTGCAGCGTGTAGATCAAAGGCTTGTACTTTGTGAAGACAGGCCTCCATTCTCATTTTCCCTAGCATTTGCAGCTGGTCAAACTTGGCTCTAGTTGAGAAGCCAGCATAATTGCTGCTATCTGAAACTGCGCCCTTCGATGAAGAGGTGAAACACAGGGGACTAGACTGCCAGTCAGTCTCAAGACATGCCACCTTATAATGTGGAAAGACTGAATTTATGGAGTAGTGTGTCCTGGAGACTACAGAAAGATAGGTAACTCTCCAGTATGTCCCTTAGGGAAGGGAGCAGAGATGTCATGCAGATAGACCATGCAGATACCTTGAGTCTCTAGATAATTTACATTTACAGTTTTATCTTCATTCATATACTTTTCCTAGGCACTCAAGCCTTGCCCCCACTTTTTTCTCTGGGCTACCATCAGTGCAGGTATAATTATGAGGATGAGCAAGACGTCAAGGCAGTGGATGCTGGCTTTGATGCACATGACATTCCTTATGATGTGATATGGCTGGACATAGAGCACACAGATGGCAAGAGGTATTTTACTTGGGATAAACAGAAATTCCAGAACCCCAGAAAGATGCAAGAACATCTCAGGAAGAAAAAACGCAAGGTAAATAATATAGCAGGAAGAAAGACAGTATTTCTCAGCCGTGTGAATCTGCACTATCTAGCTTTAACTAGGGTACTTCAGATACTGGAAACAGTTTAACTACAACAGGGTAACAGCCTGTGTTGCCATCTGGTGATGCTTCCAGCATGCAAGCTATCTTGTTTAATTCTGTTCCTCATACCATTTTATTATTTAGTAGTTTGTTCTGTATCCTAACAATCTGGCTAAATTTGATCCATATGAAACTCGATCTTACAGAAGCAGGTCAGTGCTGTCACTGATGAGCACAGCAGAAAATTTTTCTTCTTAACACAAGCTTTCACCATTGGCAGTTTCTGTGGTTGCTTGAGTTTTTCTTTTGTGTTTCTGTACTTCTGTTTTTACAGCTAAAATATTTTCCTTGGAATTACAGAGGTATTAACATTTAGGCAGTATCCTCAAGTTGTAGAATTGCTTAATACTTGATCTTTGCCACAAGTCAATGAATAGGGGACTGCTGAAATAGCATTCAAGTTTTATAATCTCTTAGTTGGAGCTATAGTATTTCCTCAGTTCTGCAGCAAAGGAGCAGAGTGTAACTGCAAAATACAATACCTGTTGCTATTGTATGCTACACGAACTAAAATGAATTTAAATGTCTTAAGTCATATGATTTTAAGCAGGCACATGAACACAGAAGTGAGATTTCCCATTCACAGAAAACAGCAGTGAATTAAACATAGTGTTTTTAGGGGTTGGATTACTTGCTTTTATCCAAAACAATGGCTTTTGTCCTTTATTTCAGAGGGGTGAGTTCATGCAGTCCTTGTAAATTAAGATCCTGTACATGTGCCTAGCGCTGTATGTAAAAAAACTGCATTTTAAAATAAGTGACACAGCTATCTTCTTTACCTGAGATGAAGTCATTCTCTGCCTTTTATCAAAAGTGAACTCTTACTGTTTTATCAAGCACAGTTGATGCTAATGATGCATTTTATTTTCTTACCCTGGCAGCTTGTGGTCATCGTAGATCCGCATATTAAGGTTGATCCCTCATATGCCCTGTATTCACAGGCAAAAGACAAGGGATATTTTGTAAAAGACAGAAATGGGCAAGATCTTGAGGGCATCTGTTGGCCAGGTAAAAAACACTCTGTCTTTATCTTTTAAGCTGTTTATTTTAAAAGTTTTGCAGAATAGTTTAATTGGTATCCATGGAAGTGGAATTAAAATTTTATAATCCTTGCATTTTTTGTAAATATTAATAATTTCAAAGACTTTGTGGTTTTTTGGTAAAGTCATGTTCTAACCGCCTCAGCTGCATAGCTGCCTCTGTTATACAGATGGTCCAAGTGCCTAGAACTAAAAAAGTTGAATTTGTTGATGAGAACAGCCATTCCTCTTCCCAGCTTTTCTCAGATACAGAAATGTAGTCTGGTCTGTTGCAGTGAGCACAGCTTCTGTGGGTTAGATGAAATTCAGTGAACCCTGATCCTGAAGACTGATTCAATAGTAATACAGTGATTTGACATGTTATTTTTCATGAGAGATCTCATTGCAAGGAGGCAAAGGAGGTTGTCCCCTTTCTTTACAGACAGGAAGCCCACAATCCTGGCAAAGGAATGATTATGGGAAAAATCGAGGACATATCACAACTTCTAGTAGCATGGCAGGATGTATTTATTCATCTTCTCAGTGACACTTTCCTGTCTGAGCTCAGAATACCAGGGATGTTGTCTTTTCCTGACTTCTTGTCCAGATGTGAACACATTTCAAACTGTTAGCAGTCATCCTTAAATGGTGCTGAGCTGCAGACCTCCGCAATCTTCATGTGTTGACCTTCAGAACATGGCAAGGGGTGCACTGAGTTCCAAGTCAGCCTGGAACTTGCTCTTCAACTTTTTTTTCAGAAAAAACAGCAACTACATAACTGCTGCCTATGAAAAGCATTGCAGCTTTAGGCCATTGCATTTAGGTGAAAAGACAATGTTCTTAAAATAAGGTAAATAATTGGGATCCCCCACATCCACAGGTTCCTCTTGTTACCCAGATTTCACCAATCCTGAAGTGCGAAAATGGTACGCAGATCAATTTGCCTTCAAAACATACAAGGTTTGTATTTATTTGCTCTGATCTACATATCCCTGAAAGCCTGAAAAGGGAGAAAAAAGAGGAGACACTGTCTAAGCAAGTTCTTGGTCTTTGTACCTCTATTATTGTAGTGTAGAGGAAAATATCTTAAAGCTGAAGTACCACAGGAAGATTTTCTCCATGGACTTACCTGCACTAAGATAGTTGACACCCATGTGCCGCCAATGAACATGCTCACTTAGTTGCAGCTGTAGAAGGAACAAACTGCAGGCGTTTTAAGAGCCCATAAACTAAAACAGCTGCTGCTATTCCAGCCTTTACTACCATGATAGCACAGAGGAGTAATGTGGGAGTGTGCTCTCACAACTCAGTCACTTCATTCTGCCCAGTACTGAAAGTGTCAGGGTGACCATTGCTGGATACCTCCAGTTCCCCTCACCTTGCCTCAAAGTTCTGGTTTGCAGCAGAGTTGCTGAAACCACTTCCTTGGTAGACATGAATAGTAGGTATTTCCTATGCTGCTTTTCCTCTCCAGTCTTTCACCACTGGCCTTCTTTGATTTTTCCTCATTGTTATTTTATGCTTCTCTTTTCCCTGCCTCTTTTCTCTCACTGGAAAGCAGGGATAGCAAGCTCCTACTGAGTTTTGTAAGAATTGCAAAAATCAAGTGGCCTAGCAGGCTGCTACCCTGCCTGCAAAGTCATCTAAGAGGGGGATGAGATGAATGGCTGGCAGCTTTCAAGTGACCTGAGAAGTGTAATTACCAAGTCTTGCCTTTGTGCCGCTGTTTCTACTCATACCCTAGACTGGTTTGACACCCACTTGAGATAAACACACTAAGTCACAGAATTGGCTCTGTCACAATCTAATTGCAACCCTGTGTCACAGGCATCCACGAATATCCTCTTTGTATGGAATGATATGAATGAGCCTTCAGTCTTCAAAGAGGCAGAACTAACAATGCAGAAAGATGCTGTGCACTACAACAACTGGGAGCATCGGGAAGTACACAACCTCTACGGATACTACCAGGTAGAATACCTGGAGACACAAACAGCAGTTATTCTCATGGAGTATAATGTATGGTACTGATGTGGTACTTTACACAGAAGTAAGTATTCTGTAACCTTCATCAAGGACTGAAACTCTGCTGTGCTAGATATTGCAATATTTGAAATTAACTGTGATTGGTCACAAGAAAATGTGACAACATCTGTCCCTTTATACCATAATAATGTAAATTACATTGGCTGTGACTGTACATCATCAATAATTTTTTGTTCACATATATTCTAATGAGAATATGTTACTTTATAACAGGTATTATTTATGGGTCCAGATTTCTTAATTTTTCTGCCTTAGATAGGCTAAAAAGACAGTGTAGAAAATACCCTAATAAAGAGTTTGTCTTCCTGACTTCTATATTCATGATTTTCAGCAAATGGCAACTGCGGAAGGACTCATCAGACGTTCTTCAGGAAAAGAGAGACCATTTGTCCTCACACGATCTTTCTTTGCTGGATCACAGAAGTATGGTAAGTAAGGATGCCTTCCTTGCTGCTTTGTTCTACTAGGTTTGATAGTAGTCTAGAGATGACAGAAACTGTCTTAGAAATATTGATGTGGTAAGCTTGTAACAATGCAAGTGATTAAAAAAATCAGGAAAGGCTGGCAAGGTGTGTACAAGTCAAAGGCAGAACAGCAACCTGTGTCCTGTGCCAAACCAATACCTGCTGTTATTGCGTATTTCAGGAGCATGCATGTATGAAGAAAAGAAAGGTTTAAATGTACAGCAGTTCCCAAATAGTTCATGATTATTCTTGTCTTCTTTCCTTAACTGCAAGCATAAACTGAGGTATACATTCTATTTTCCTGTGTAATGCTGAAACTGGGTATTTCCAGGGGCAGTATGGACTGGAGACAACACAGCAGAGTGGAGTTACTTGAAAATATCCATTCCAATGCTTCTTACCATCAACATGGCAGGGATTTCATTCTGTGGAGGTAATGTGTTTCTCACTGTGCATAAATGGTGCCACCAAGCTTGTATTTGCAAGGTAGACTTCAGCACAGATGGTGGAAAGCTCAACAGCCCAGTGCATTTCCAGGCAATTTCTCAAATTAGTCTGGTTTCAGAAGCCTGAAACCTGGCTCTCACCATCATGTCTCTACTAACTTTTGTGCAGTGTTTGTGTTCCATCTGGAGCAGCAATCCTCAGGTGGTGTTCTGTAGCCTCACTGTGATGGCCCTCTGTCACTGGGAAAGTCACTCACTTAGCCTTCAAAAGCTCTCTTGAGATTTTTTTTTCAAAGCATAATTTGTTGCACCAGTTTCTCACTTTTATTTGGACAAGCAGCTGCCCAACAGCAGAACAGCAAGCAAACTGTGAAATGCATGGATTTATACACTTGGAATGTTTGTTAGAGGAGAGCTTCACATTTTCCAGAACAATCTCCAAAAATGTGTATTTTCATTTGTCTGCGCAATATCTAGCTGATGTGGGAGGGTTTATTGGAGATCCAGAACCAGAATTACTTGTTCGCTGGTATCAGGCTGGAGCCTACCAGCCCTTCTTCAGAGGTCATTCTAACATGGAGAGCAAACGGCGCGAACCGTGGCTCTTTGGGGAGAAGAACACCCAGATCATCAGGAGAGCCATTAGAGAGCGCTACGTCCTGCTGCCCTACTTATACACTCTGTTCTATCGGGCACACACGGCGGCCGAACCCGTCATGAGGTAAGAGCATGAGTCAGGAGCCTCAGGGCTTACCTGCAGGAACTGCTTGGAGAAGGGAAGTTAAATTGCCATCTCTTACTTTTGTAGTTACTTATTTGAGTATTAAAAGGGAAAGGAACACGCGAAAATTCTGATAATACTGAATTCTTTTTTCATGCATTCTGCAAGCTTTGTTAGGGTTCTCAGAAGAAAATTATGTTTTGAGGTTTTTTTCCAAGTGACACCTGGAGCACACTAATTCAATAAACACTTCACAGTCTTTAAACACATTTTTAAAGTACTGTGGACTTCAAACTTCTTGTCATGATAAAGAACATTTATGGAGTAGTCCAACCGATACATATAACAGACTCTGAACTTGCTGATCTAGAAATGTAAATGCCATTTTGCCCCTGCTGAAAATATTTGTTACTGCTTAATTGTTATTGTTATAAAATCTTATTTCATATTAATAGTTTTATCATTTAATTCTGCAATATTCCTTATAATGCTTCTTTTAGTAGAGAACTTAATAATCTAGAACACAAATGAAATTAGAAAATAAGCATTTGTTTTGTTACTATCTAACCTCTTAAAAATGTACCTCAATGGAACTGAATGCAGCACTTCTTTGAGGAAGAGATGAATGTCAATCTCCCTGGTATTGATTTCTGTGAGCTTGAGGTTGCCCTAGAACTGTTCTTTTGCACTCATTTACTTTTACTTTTTGTTATGCAGATGCATCTTAGAAGTTTTAAAAACATAGAGGTCTTTTAGACAAGGGCTGAGTGGTTTGAGTTTTGAAGATGATTTGCATTACAGATATAGTGTGAGAGTCTGCACATATGTAGGTAGTAAATGTATCTGTTTTATGCACTGACATAGACAGTGCGTTTCTGTCTTTCTTGAAATGAAACTTTTGTTGACGTGTGAACTGCCCACAGTATTAAATCACACTTTATTGTATTAAGTTTGCTCCAGTAGGTTCAGGATTAGAGAGGAAGTATGATATTTTCTCACTGAGACAAGCACAATGGAAAATGTGTCTCATTAGCAAGCACATGAACAGCCAGGCTGCAGTGAACAAGGGGATGCATATGAGTCAGCAGGTGAGCCAGGCTTTTGTGTAAGGAAACCCAGACCCTGTCTCTTAGCAAGGTATTATTGTCATAATTTCTCAAACTTTAAATATACAACTCCTGTTCTGTAACCAGGTGGTTATTACACTACCCTTCTTTGAGACTGAAAATGAGCTTCTGGTGTAGGTTTTTCAGGCGTAGCCAGGGGAGACTTCTTATAAAAGCAGCAGTGAGCTGTTGAGAACAGGAACGCCTGTGCTGCAGGGACTAGCTCATCAGATGCCAGCGTTGCTGGCAGATGGGAATACAAAGGCTCATTCATCTCTCCTTTGACAGAAGGAAGGTAGATGTAGTGCAAGGTTGTAAGGAAGAAGTCAGGAGGGAAGAAAATGAGGCCACAGGATGTAAAGATAGGTATACTGGAGTGTCTTAACCCTTGCTGTACTGGGGACTCCCATCAGTGACTCAAAGGGGTACTTTGAGTCACTGACACAAAAGATTTTGCCCTATCTTCAGTTCTTGATAGCTGTGCCTTGTAAAGAGAGGGAGAAAATGGAGCCTGAAAATGCCAGAAGGATTTGAACAGGTTGATTGGAGAGGAAAAAATTAACTGAATTTCATTATCTTTCTTTTCTACAGGTCTCTCTGGATAGAGTTTCCAGAGAAAATGGAAACTTTTGATGTGGAAAATGAGTACATGTTGGGTAAGCAGGTGTCTTATTCTCTCGAATTTGAGTTAAATATTTTTGATGTGATGCATGACAAAAAGAAAACATAAAAACACTGCTCAAGATTTAAAAAAATATAACTGAATATTGAACTTGAGAGCTTTTTAAGGGACCTAGTTTGAACAGCACTTTGAAAATAGGGGACATGGGAGATGCAAAACCTGAATTTTATCTCACTAGTCACTTTTAAAAAACATGGTTGGTTTTGACCTGAAATATCAAGTTCCCTGTAGCAGCAAAGATCACAGTATACTTCAAAAATGGCAGTAGCAAACGACTACTGATTGGTTTTTACTGTGGTATGGCTGGCTGCTGAAGTCAGTCAGCCATCAGCTCCTGACATCCCTTTTCTTTCAGTAGGAAGTGAACCTAAGCATATGATGTGCCTAAAATGGCTGTGGGAGGCTGACAACCCCAGAGCACACAGGTGATCTGGGGAGATGCAGCTTTTAGGACCACATCCATGTTTTTGTTTTGCTTCAGGAAATGCTTTATTGGTGCATCCAGTCACAGAGAAAGAGGCCAAGACAGTGACAGTTCTGTTTCCAGGGTCAGAGGAGGTAAGGATGTATATGAATTGCTCAGCTGTTCAGTCCACAGAAGGATTTTATGCAGAAACCTTCCAGCTCCCCATCTCATAACTGCTGAGCACTACTTTTGTGCTACTGTGAACCCTTCCTTCCATCTCAATGCCTTGCTTGCTTGGCTCACAGTAAATTTACGTACTTGCTTTTCCAAGAGCTGCTGCACAAATTTCAAGTCACCTACAGTTTAAATCTCCCCTCAAGGCTTGCTGCTTCTCATCAATCACATGAAACAGCTTCCCTAAATTGTCAATTTCCTTTTTTCGTGTATTTCTCTTTGGGTTAAACTTCTCATTTTATGTGGGGGGAAAGGCAACTTTGAAGAAATGTCATAAAGAAATCAGAGGGAAACTGTGGGGAGGGAAAATTTTAACAAGGAAAGACAAGCCTTAGTAGTCTGGGACATGCATAGCAAAGACCGACACTTACAGAGAGCAGTTCCTCTCTGAAGTAAACTTATCTATCCACAGGATGGCACAGTGGTCCACTCCTACAAATTTGGCTACAGCAGCTATGAAGGGAAGGAAGGGAAATTAATTGGGGAAAAGAGTTGCTAAGGTAAAGCCTGAGACTCTAGAGAGTAAGCAGCAAAAGGAAGTGTATGAGGCCATGCAGAGCCTTGTGACTGCACTAATGCACCTGAGCACACTTAGAATTCTTCTCAGTATAAGGAGAAAAACAGACTAGCCTTTCCAGACAAGCAGAGAAAAATATTTTTATCAAGGTCTCTGTGGCAATTGACTGCTTGGCACACTTAAAGCAGTTACACCTGCTGGCAGGTGTGGTGCACGGGAGATTCAGATGCAGCTCTATTTTGTTACCTGTTATTAGCAACTTTTTTGTTAATTTTCACTTCAATATAAATATGCTTTTTTAAGAACTAGATTTAAAAAAAAAACCTTTGGAAGTGTTTCATTGTTTTGCACTTCCAGATGCTTTAAGACCTACAAGACATTATGCAAACTGTACAAAAGTTCAGATTATTTTTGTGCTTCAGAAATGATAATTTATTATTTTCATTTGGAAGGTCATTTAATTTAAAAAGTAAATGCTTTTTCTTGCATGTCAAATAGATTGTTACGAATAGTGACAGGTTAAGCAGGAGAGTAACTGCATCTGCAGAGGGAACAGATCTTGGCATATGTGTGATGCTCATTCTTTTTTCATTTTTTCTAGATTTGGTATGATTTCAGAAAATTCAAACGAATGGAAGATGCAGGCACAGTGAAGATCTCAGTAACACTGGAGAATGTATGTTTATGTTCAAAATGCTACTTGCATTGAGCAGAAGAAAAAACCCCAAGTTTTTGTTTTGTCAATGTTCAGAATCAGAAAAGTGACACTGCAATTTCCTTGTAGAAATGTAATCTAAAATAGCTTTTCTACAAAAGTCCCATTTCCTTTATTGTTAGGTTGAACATTATTGTGCCCTGGTGGTAAAGTGAGATGATATAAGGGCGACTTGTCCAAGCAAAATTATTTTCTTATACACATACTGAAAGTTACTACTATTCCCATCATTAGTTGAATTATTTTCTTTATATATTCGTGGTCAAATTTAATTTCTAAGTTTTGAGCAAACTTCTGTTATCTCTGATCCTTGTTAAAATTACATTATCAGAGTATGGGAACCTCTCTACCCTGGCTTTGCTTTCTGCAGATTCCTGTATTCCAGCGGGGGGGCACCGTGATACCTCTGAAGACCACAGCTGGAAAATCCACTGAATGGATGATAGATATTTCTTATGAACTCCGCGTGGCCTTAGACACAGAGGTACTCTGAGATAGTGTTCCCTTTCTACAGAGATGTCTTTTACTCCATCTGACCTTTGTAGGCCCTTGCTGCCTATTCAAGCAGCAAAATGGCATCTACATTTGAGTGCCCAATGGCTCTTCTCCCCTTGTGCTGTTTGAGGGGACTCTCACCTCTCCCCCACTGTTCCCTCTAAACATGACTATCTGAGCACAGCAGAGGCAGAACATTTTTCTGACCTTTTTCAGTCCTTGTCTAGTCCCTTGGAGGAAGGAGCAGAGAATGAGGAGGCCACAAATTTCCTCTTGGGCACAGAGAGGAAACTTCCTACAAGTGTCATTTCTAATAAATGAGGTGACACATGGCACCTGCATCAATTTACAAAACCAGGATGTCCAGCACCCTCAGAGCTGGATTGCCTGAGCCTTCCAGGGATACAAGTTGCTAAAGAAAAATAAACACACACCTTCAATATGAGGCATAACATACAGTGATACATTTTAGTTTCATTATTCAACACTAGAAGCTGCTGTTAATTTGTGTTCTGTCTGGTGTGTTTCTCAGGACTGTGCCATGGGTGAGCTCTACGTAGATGATGGGCATTCATTTCAGTATCTCCACAAGAAGCAGTTCCTGTATCGGAAATTCACTTTCCACAAGAACATTCTCTCTTCCAGGTAACAGCAGTTATGGACAAAAGCCACCAACACACTGTCACTGGAAATGCCTGTTCTAGTTCATGAGGCCCTCTTGCAAATGTAGCAGTATTAGTCTCATCTGTTGCTTAGTGAAGTCCCAGAGTGTGCAGAATCTGTCCTAAAACTGCCAAAGTAAACAATATTCTTCGTAAGTCTGAGGGCAGTAACACTTGAATACTGAGTTGTCTCATATTGTTCCAGTCTAGACAAACTTGACATTTTGATTTGAAGTTTTTTAGAGCTTTTTAATAAAAATTAAATTAGTTACAAAATTAAACATAATTTTGTCTCAGATTGAAATATCTTACTTGAAAAAAATGTTATTATTAGCTTTAAATTTATATTTAGGAGTTTTAACTACTGTTTTCTTAAAATCCAGAACCTTTCTGGTTTGTCAAAGCCATGCTTTTTGCCATGAAACAACTTCTCAAACCATCTTTCTTCTAACTGAAATCTGTTATGCGGTGAAAAATTAGCTGACAATGGGAGAAAGTTTTACTTGTTTTTGAGATAAAGGTAAATAGAGGAAAGGAAACCTGTATAGGGAGCTTTCAGGATGAAACTGAAGTAATAATATTTGTGTGATACTTAATTTATATGAAGTAATTTTCTTTTTTCAGCTGTGTAGATGAAAGCGGACAATACCACACTGCATGTGTAGTTGAACGAGTGATAGTTCTGGGATTTGGAAAGCAACCCACTTTGGTGACAGCCAGTCCCAAGGGTAATGAATTGACTTCTGTTTTACTACAGATTTGAAATTCTTTTGCTCTGCTGCCATTCACTAGGGGTGTCAAACTGACAGGTCTATAAAGGAAGTGTTACAGCATATGAAGCCTCTGTTTAGTTTTGTTCACTTTTTTTTTTTTATATCAAGGACAGAATTCAGTGAAAGGAGCCAGCAGCTATTCACCACTAATACTGCATGCAGAACTGAAGGACACTGGCTTTGTAAGGCAATAGATAAATGAATAAAAGTGATTTGGAATGAACAAGTTCAGACAATGTTGTCCTGCATAGAACATGAGCAGAGATGGCACTTCAAATGAAGGCCCATTTGCTCAGGTCTGTCAGCCTGCCTAACAGGCAGACAAACCCAGATTTACTCTTCTGTTTCCATGCTCATCCAAAAGCTCTGCTCTGGAATTCCTGACTATACGGGCATCTCCAGAAGTTGCAAGGGATATGGATAAGGCAGTAGCATCTACAGAAAGAGCTTATGGTTCCTGGTTGCTTTCCGAGCCTGTCCCTTCACTTTGAGAGTCATGGGGAAATGGACTTTCTGCTTCCACCTGTCAAGGGTGCTTTGAGGAAAACCTGTGCAGAAACCAGGGTTATTTTTTTCAGAAAAATCCTTGAGTAGTTCCACAGTTTGATGTACCAAAGTTTGAAAGATCAGAAAAAAAGAAATAGTTACTTTCTTATTCCGCTGCATTGTTATGTGTATGAAGGGAAGATTTGATTTCTATTTCTTTTTTAATCAATCCTTTCCACCAGTGGCACAGACAGCCAGAACTAAAAACTGTAGAGAGTCATGTGTAACTGTGTTTCAGAAGGATTCTTCTTAAATTAAATGGATAACTTTCTTGTCCTCTTCAGATGGGAAAAAAAAGGAAGTGGTTTTCACATACGATACGAAGACCTCTGCGCTGACACTGGAAAACTTAGCCCTGAGTGTTGATGCCGACTGGGAGATCAGTATCAGCTGAAAGGAGAAGCAACTTCTTCAGAGAAGCTGTTCATTGAGAGGCTGAGGAGAAATAAATGTGGAAGACTTCAGATGTTCACTTGAATCCAGTGAAAACAAACGTATTTTCCACCAACACACCCAAACTAACATTTCTTACAATATTTCTTCTACAGCACTAATTGAAACTCATATAACTTTACTGTTCAGCAGAAGTAATAGCACAATGATTGTATCTTTGGGGAAATGAGCTAAATTTTTGAGCTAAATAGCTAAATTAGCTATTTGTATTAGGCTAGCATCAGTTAGGCATTAAGCTTCAGTTCTGCCTTCACTTGCAATAAAAATCATGAATTGACAGGGTGAGATCTGGGCTCGTTGGCTCGGGGATTAATATAAATGTTTCAAAGTCTCACCATTCAGAGACTGGAGCTCTTGAGGAGATGGGGGCCAGTTTGACAAGCAGCGTCAGCAGATATGATAAACACAGAGGTTATCCCCAGAGTTCTGCCTGCCAGCTGCCTGCTGAGAACAAACACAGAAGGAGCCACCCACTTCTGCTTTCCAGTCCTTATGACAATGCAGAATTAGCTGGTCTGTACAGGAAAGTAAACAGCAGGCTCGCCAAACAGCTCAGGCACTGAAGGTGAGGTTTGGGTAGGTTGTGCCAGTCAGTTGTGCAATAGTAGAAGACAGTAATGTGGTAGTGCAGAAGGCTCTCCAATAGCCAGCTTTGAAACCTGGATTTCAAAAAGGCACAGGTCCTCATAGTTGCAGGATTGGCTTAGGATAGCAGCTGTACACTCACAGAAACACTTTCCATGTTATTGCTCCTCTCCATCTGCAAGTACTACTTAAAAAAATAGTTTTCTGTCAGGAAAAAATTGGTGCTGATGATTGAATGTCATTGATTAAAGCCAGCCCGGTGAAGGAGCTGTGCTTTTCCACGTCTTCCAACTCTTGCCAAGGTTTGGCTTCCTTTACACAAGTTTTAGTGATGTCACTTTTTAGTATCTGGCTGAGGTTCGAGATAGGCATTTATGAAGCAAATTTTAATTTTAATGGGATTAATGCTGCATTAATTCCTCCATTCTGTTACAGCTCAGCCTAATGTTCCCTTGCCTCCTTTTCCCACTATCTCTGCAAACAGAACTGGTACGTCCTGATGCTTGGCTCCCTTGCAAAAGAGACTCATCCTGAGTCTCACATCCACTACATCCTGCCGGTTCCCTCAGGCCTTTCTGTATTAGACATCTCTTCACAGGCTGCCATTGCTCCAGTTTGTTTAGCCTTTCCATTTGCTACACTTGTCACCTATATTATTTTAAAACCAGTTCTGCTTTGCGTCAAACCTGAACATGCCATTCGTTGTGATTCTGGTTTTTCTGCATTTCTAGTTTACTTAATTTCTTTTAGTAAGATAAAGAAATATTTTCTGAAAACACCCGTAAATTAACTCGTAGGAAACAGAGAAGGATGATCACCATTTTTGCCAGCTAAAGGTAACATAACATTACTAATCCACCCTCAGCTTAGTCAGTCATTCCCACCTGCTGCTGTTTGTCCTCTGCAGGGCAGATTTCTGGGAATAGCAAGCGTAAGAGCAAACTCTGAGTACTCTGCTCTTGAATACTCAAACGTAGTTTGTTCCCCACCAGACCCTTAAGTTCTTTTTTATTCTGCAGAGCTATTTGTCAGCACCTTCCAGGAAACAGTGTGAGCCTCCACTCCAGGAACTGGCAGCACAAGAAATGTTGTGCTTAATCCAGATGTGTTAATCCAGGTAGAATAGCAGGAAATAGATCTTTTACATTTGTGAAAAGAGAGATAGACTCTATTTTTCTATCACCTTTTAAGTTTTGGTTGATGGTTTCTTACAATGTTTAAGCATAGCAGTGCTCCTGACAGGATATAGTTATTTTCTGGGGCAATTTAATTAAATATTTTAACTGCTGTTTCTGAAATTGGAAAGTGAAATAAAGTAATAATGAAGCAAGTTACATGCCTTATTCCTTTCAACCTTCTTTCTACTCTTCAGAATCACCAGTGAGTGTTCTTCCATGGGTATCTGGTTAAAGTGAATGACTAGCTTTTATGCTCTGGCCCTCAGTAAGACACTTACACCATAGTAAGTACTCATAGGTCAAATTTTCAGTGGTATGAAGTCCCTAACTTCTGTGGATTTCAGTAGGAATTAGTTGCTGAAAACCATAGCAGTTGTGTCTTTAGATCTGAGAAAATAAATTTCAGCAAATGTGATTTACATTGCTGTTTATAGTAACTCACATACTCATCCACATATTTATGCCGTAAATGAAGAAATAAATTTGCAGTACATCTTTACAAAAGAAATAATCAAATTCAATTAATGAAAACAACTGGAGAGAAAACTTCATAAAAAGTAAATAGCAATATTAACATTTTAGATTAGTTCACTAAAGAGTAGTTCATTGTTACTGTCTGAACAGATCAGCTGTTTGGGTACTTCTCCTTGCAGTAAATTCCATCACATATGGGATTTAATTCCTGAGAACTTATTTTGCTTTGTGTATTAGACAATCTCCTCTATGGAAAATAGTGTTTAAAGACACCATTTGTCTTTAACTGGCAACTCCTCTTTAAAAAAAAAAAAATCTGTCCTTTAATAAATAAGAAAAGGAGAAATTGTATTTTAAATAGGTGTAACTCCTGAACATACCTAAACAGCAACTTTGGCTTAGAAGTGAGAAGTGCATGTCCACCTGCCATTCCATATGCAGGTGCTGGCTGATCTGTTAGCTATAGCAGTAGCAACAGTTCATACCCTGGCACTTGATGACTGTCCCAATAGAAAAAAAACCAAACAAAATGCACTGCTAATCATTTACTTGATCCTCCCCAGCAGCCCACAAAGAGTTTGTCATGTTCTACTACTGACAATTCTTCCAGAAACAGAGCTCTGTATTTGAGACATGCACCATTTTACTGGGCAGAAAGGGAGAATATGAAAGAAAAAACATATGCACAGGCTGCAAAATGAGCATTTTTGCTGAAGTTGTGCGATGAAAGGCCCTAACATCTCACTACTTGCATATCCTGCAAAGAGTGACACATGGCTCTGCCAAACTGTCCTGCAAAATAATGGCAAGTATGAGATCTGCAATCCTTGCATCTAAATGTAATGAGGAAGGGTCAATTCTGCATCTGGAGAACCCACCCTGAAACAATTGCATTCCTATCTTCACAAATGCTTGAATCTTTTGCAAGTGCCCTGTTGGTGCAAGAAGGCTTGCATTCATGATAAAAAGAAAAGGATTTAGGCCACCTAAATGGCCTAAAAGACTGATTATTAATATTCCTAGAGGTTAGTCAAGCTTGCCAACTATATTACCTTCTTTAAAAGTTCCCCTAGTGGAGTTTTCTTTAATGAGTTGTAGAGTTTGTCCATTGCTCTGTTGATTTGAAATATGTAAACTGAGCAAATGGCTGAGAAAATAAAAAAAGGAATCAGTGCTTTGGAAAATGCCATAGCCCCAGGGCAGAAGGTCAGCAGTGTATATATGAGCCAGAAATGAGTATCATTAGTCAAAAATAAAACCGATGTCAACCTGTGATTGAAGACTTTGCAATCAAAGAAAAATCAAGGTATTACAGTGCTTTTCTCAACATATAAGTATTGTCACCATTTGAAGAACTGGTTACAGAGAAAATATGTGTTTAGATTTTCTCTCACAGGGGCTGTGAATTTGTCCCATATCCCACTGTTGTGTGACAAAATATATGTGCAGAGTCAGATGTTTCCTTCAACATTGGTATATCCCAACACACAGAGAATGGCCTAGTTTCCACACTAGACTCTTTATCAACTTTTCTCCCCCTACACAAAAAGTTGCTTTTTTCATGGGAGGTAGCTATTACCAGGTGAATCTTAGTGCTGCCAAACTACTCTCCAGAGGAACCAAACCCAGCTGGCAGGTATTGACCTGACCTCAGTAGCATCAAATTAGCACCTTTTTCACCATTGGGAGAGTCTTCTGATAATCTCTAGTAGTACATATTTGTCTATATCTTTCCTGCTGCAAGGAGTAGAAACAAGACGAGTGCAACAGTTCCTTCAGGAGTGTCATGACTAGATCATTGCCTGGCAGTACTTCGTACATAAGGTACCCAAGCCAGCAGGAGTTTAGCTTCCAGTTTCACTGTTCTCTCTACTTAAGGAAAAGATGAACTGCTTGCACCAGGAGTCAGCCCACATACAGAGTCTGTCCAGGAACATGCCTAGCCTTGGCACAAGCTGCACAGAAGACTCCACCTCCCTAATGCCCTCCCTCTCATTTTCCCTCTCTCTTTGCCTGCAGTTATTTTTAGATTTCACGGTTAAAGCTTGTACCTTCTGGACGCTTACACACACAGGACAGCACACACACATGCGATAGGTACAGCTCAGACACGGGAGTGAGCCAACTGATCATCTTGTCCCACATAAAGGAACAAATTCCAATTTCTGATGACAAAATACTGTCCTTTGAGAGGATGCAAAACCACATGGAATTTTCTGGCCTGCAAATTTGACTAGACGACGTCCAACGGATAGAAAAGACGGTTTGTGCAGCAACTTCCTCTTTTCTGAAATTTCCTTCAGTTTGCAAGATCCTGCTATCTTTCAGCATTTCCTGTAAGCCTGATTCCCATGCCGTCCGCCATAAATGCAGCGGTGGCTCAGCAAACAGCTGCTGGGTCTGTCCCCAGTGCCACTGTTGGCACCACGGAGGGGGCAGGAGGGGGCACAGGGGGCATTTATTCTGCCATTATAAGTCGCAATCAGCCCATTATCAGCATAAAGGAGAAGACCTATGAAGAGCTTCACAAGAAGTGCCTGGAGAAAAACATTCTCTATGAAGATCCTGATTTCCCACCAAATGAGTCCTCCCTTTTCTACAGCCAGAAAAGCCCTGTCAAGTTTGAATGGAAAAGACCACGTGTAAGTAACATGTTTGCTGAGTGCCTTTTCTGTAAATTGAAGTATCCACCCTGAGCTTACATTCTTGCAGAAATTGTGTGTTGGGCAGGCAGGTGGAATAAACTGGAAATGTATTTCCTTAGCGCTCTCCTTGGAGATAACTGGCTAAGGCTGTGAAAGCTAAGACAATGTGTATATAATGACTAAAATACAATAAAACAGAATGAAACAACAACAAGAGAGATGGAATGAGAGAGATGGGGAATTAAATTTTCTTCTTGCATGGTTTGCCCTGGGGTTTTCTTGTCTGAAAGTACCAAAGAAGAACTCTCCTAATTGTGCAACAAGTTACCGGGTTTGCTGAGGCTTAATTATTTTAACACTAACTTGTTTCACTTAAACCTTTATTTTAGCATTCTGCCATTTTCCTCATGTGTTAAAACAAAAGGACAAGTTACAGTCTGAAACAGGGTTTTAGTCAGTTGTTCACCACATTGCTTATCCCTCTTACCATGAATGTGGATATTCTAATCACTATGAAGACCAGCTCTTGGCTATTAATCCCATTCATTTTCCTATTTTATGGGATATTGCCTTCCTATTCCCCAGTCAGCCTTCCTCTTCTTTTTCATCTTTTTTTCCCCTGTCTCTCTCACTGGCAGAGGACTAATACCTCAATTCCCAGTTGATTCCCCCTCCTACTGCAGGAGTTACAGTCTTTCCCTGTCATATCTGCCGGGCAGGTGCTCCCCTGCAGCAAGGCAGCCTCTGGGACACAGCCTTGGCCCCTGACAGGCCCTGTCTGACAGTGCAGGTGCTGCTCTGAGGAGCTTATACAGCTCCTTCTCTCTGGCCGTTTTTGGCCACCTCTTTTATATTTGCCATACTTCCCCTGCACCCAAATCTGTGCTTCAGTAGCAAAGTCAATGGTGATAGATCAAACTGACCACAGGAGTGTAACTGAATAGCAAAAGAACAGGAGCTCTTGTGGGTGGATGTTACAGACATGGAGGAAGGTCACATGCTGCTGTCATAACAACAACATGAGCAATGTGGAGGGACCAAAGTGAGTGCTCCATCTGTTGTGCTCTGTGTATTTGTGCCCTGTCATTCCTTCATCATCACCATGGCTGCAACAGCCCCTGAAAAAGTGTGTGAATGAGTCCATGCAGCCTCAAGTCAGTCATCTAAAGGGATGGTATTTCCCCTATTTCTGCGGATTTTCTCTGTACAGCAGTACAGTGCAGGAGTGCCAACACCCTGCAGCAGACAGACTGTGTCATATCAGAAAGCACCAAAACAAAAGAAATGCACAAGGTAACCCCAGACATGTTTTATATAAATGTGCAGGCACAGACCAAGCCTTTGTTATTGGAAAGGTTCAGACACCAAGGTCTTAATCCCAAAGACATTTCTTTAAATCACTCAGGAATACATAAATTTAGAAGCTCTATACTTACTATTTACGTGGCAGCAGCAACAAGCTGGGGACCATGTAAGACTTAAAACACAACCTAAATATCAAGACCAAAGTTATCTTTTTTTTCTTTTGGCACAAGTCGAGACTTTATGAAGTCAAATTAATATGAAGTAGTAACACTGGACTAAAGAGTATTTTGCTAAGAGATTAAAGCCATCGTTGAAGCACCACATATATTCAATTGCACAGGCCATGTTTTGTAGTAGTCTGTAGTAGTCTGTACAGACAGCTTCTACTCCTGTTAAATTGCAATAGCTTTTTCTCCCCCCACCAAAAAAAGGAACTATCTTATAAAATATAGTCTTATAAAGTCATAATTTTAATCACTTAGAAATTCAAGTCAATAGTTGAATAAAACCTGATAATGTATTCTAAAAGAAAACAAAATATCAGACAGTTCAGAAGTCCTGAGACAATATCCTAATGCTAACCAGTCTAGATCCTTTCGCCGTGGCATTTTATGTGCCATATAACCCCAGAAACTGCAAATAGGCAAGTGATCAATGTGCTCTATGATCCCACTTGAAACAGGGGGCTGGGAAATAGACAACCTGTTCCTGACTGTCTCTGGCTGCCTGAGTCACCTTAGTCATGTCATCTCATCAATTTGTATCGAAGCCCCTCTACCCAGAGGTCAGGTCCTCCTCTGCCACCTCCCAAAATGATTGTCCTCTGCTGCTGGAGAGCAGTGAATGCACGAGGACTGGCCCTGTCCCTTAGGGACAGAAGGACAGGTGCTGTGCAGGGCAGCTGGGAGCCCTGGCAGGGGGGCAGCAAAAAGGCCTTTGTAATTCTATCCAGCTAGTGACTGCCATGCCACGACATGAATGCACAGAGAAGACCTCCTAATACTCAATTCAGACAAAAGCCAAGTGAGAGCCCTGAAAGTTTCCCTGACTAAAGACTGCAGGATCCAGCCCTCCAGTGTTTCTGTTCAGAGTATGCAGGAGCATGGTTTAGGTACACAGAGAGAAAATAAAATCCCCCTCAGTTAATGCAAAATATCAAATAATTTTCTGACCCTCAGCAGTTAAGAGAAGCCCAAAGAGCTGTTCACACCTGCACCAGGTTATACCTGGCTCAGTGACTCATAGCTGTGCCTCTCACAACTATGCTGCCTGTGGGAATTTCTCACAGCTGAGAGCAGGGATGAGGCCGCTGACCTTTGAGGGCTGAGAAAGTCTGTGCTGTAACAGAGAGTATTGAGAGGTCCTGTTGCAGTCTGCTTGTATCTATTGATACCAGGCTATTGATAGGAAGGCTCTGCTGTGATATTATGCTTTCAAATGCACCATTGTTTTCTTTGCTCACAGCCAAGTCACAGCATTAGCCACCAGATTCAGTGACTTCCCTATGGTGATCCTCTCCATAGCCAGAAAATCACCAGGAGGAGCTTTCTTTTCATAATAAACACAAATAAAAGCAAGTCAACAAACCATTGGAATTTGCTTGGAATGAAAATTAATCAGTCAGATCATCTACTGCACACATATGAAGCTGTTTGAATTTAGTTATCACAAAATGTGGGCCTGTAAAGGTCATACCACAAAGCAAAGATGGCAGTTAGTGCCCCCAAGGCAGGACTTTCAGATGAGGATAATGCAGCTCAGAAGCTCTAAAACCAGCTTGGTGTCTGACAACATTGAGCTCTGCCTTGTAGTGTGCAGCACAGACATTTAATAGCATGGTCTAGACCACAAGAGACCAAGAGAGAAGAATGAGGCTACAAAATACCTTAGGCAGGTTAAAGAAGATCCTTTCTCAGTTTGATGGGATCAGTTTAGGGAATTCACTTAGAATGTCGTCGTTTATTAACAGCAGTTTTTAAAGGCATGAATGCCTTTTGCTGCAACAGTATATGCTGATTGGCAGATTTTTCCTGACACAGAAGAAAAGCTATGAAAATATAACAAAGGTCAAATGCCATCTTTAGTTGCATGCTACCTTTGCATTTTCCAGTGCTCCCTTCCAACTGACTCATAAGGACACTCTTCCCAGAAAGCAGCATGCACCGCTAATAAGCTTTTCCTGGGATTCTTTGTTTTCCTTGCTGTAACTGACTCTTTGTAATGAAATTACAGTCTGAACTGGATCAACCCAGTGCAACGCAAAGGCCCTTTGGATAATGCCAAGGCAGTTTGAGGCACTCAGATCAGAGGAGGCTCTTTTAAGAGATGAATCATTGCATCAATGAAGTGCAGCCTGATGGGATTCTCTTGTAATAACTTGACCTAAGAGATGAAGAGCAATCCCTTCCAGGAAGACTGGAAGGACAGATCTCCACCTGCATCTTGGACACCAGGTCGTCTCACTCTGCTGACTGAGTACTTCAGCCTTGGAAGACCTTGATACCTTTCTCTGCAACTTCAGCAGTACTCAGCACAACAAGCACAGCTGGAGATGAACTAGAGAAATACTAATTAAAATCATATCCACAATGTACTACAGATACCTGGCCCCATAAAGAAATGCAAGAAAAGCATTTCTGTCATAGCTAAACCAGGCAATATGACAATTGCATGATTCCCTCCTTTGCATTCCTTTACCAACCATCCTACAAAACAAACGCCCCAAAGATGCAAAAAATGGCTCTGAGTAACACATCACTGTACATTTAATATTTGGGAACACCTAGGTGGCACTTAACGACTTTCCACTAAAATACAGCATGATGGATTTCAAAGCTAGTTAGAATAGGAGCAGGATCAAGACAAAATATAATAATAGAATTGGAAAAATGCAAACCAAAAACCTGGCACCTCACACTAGTTTTCAGCAGAGCACAGCAATGTGAGGAAGAATATTTTCAACATAGCAAGTGAGTGGAGAAAAGCACGAAAGCGTGTCAAACCCCTGTCTTGACAGAACTGGACCCTAGGACAGCTGACTAAGTCCCAAAATAACAGGACAATCCCTACATTCCTTCCTTTGAGGAGAATGAAGTGCCTGCAGGGGGTGGTGATGGGGAGGGTACCGGAAGTTGGTATCTCTGTCTAGCTATCTGACTAATCCAAATACTTACATCAAGGCAACTCTGCTGGTAACTGTGAAGGAGAAAAAAAGTGGGTTTGAGCCAAGTGAAACTACTAGACCTGAAACATGAGTCTGGGAATGTCCAGAGCTGCCCTGATGATATGGGTAAAAAGCTTTAGATGGCAGAGGTAGCATTAGCTGCCTGTGTGTGCTGCTACACAAGCAATTGTCAGTTGTTTCTTCTTTCTCCTTCCCACACTAATCACAACACCTTTCAGCAGATTGGGCTCTTGGACTATACTTTGTCTTCTTCCCAATTTGCAGATGCTCAGAACAGTGTTCCTAAGGTTGCAATATCTTTCTTTCCTCACCCTCATAAGAGATGAGTCCAAAAGTTATGTCTTCTTATTCTTCCCCATACCAAGTATTTGAGAGATGGGATAAATCAGGGACATTTTATTTTCTCTGTAGGACAGGTTATACTCACTTCTTCCTTTGGTTTTGCTATACACTACAGTTCCCACATAGAAGAGGGCTGCGTAAGCTTGCAACTGTCCCACCTCACTTACTGCATTTTGCCTTCCCTCCCTGCAGAAATTTCTTAATTATTTATGCCTGTATAGCATCTTGTACCCATTCTGTTCTACTGTAAATACTGACAAACCAAATACATCATGCAATGTGCAGGACGAAAGAAGACCTTTCTGTCCTCAGAGACAGATGATATCTGTACACATTTTTGAATGCAGCATTGTCAATTAAATAATGCAACATAAGGAAAAGAATAAAATCTCTTAACCAGAAATAGATTATTTCTGGTAATTAAACATCTGATCCTTTAATTAAAAAAGGAGTAATGCTGGGGTTCATTCCTGATGAAATGCAATCTTCAACCCTTTTAATGTCCCAATTAATTGCCCCAGTTATTGCAAATTGGATAGCATAAGATCATTTTAAAAGCATTTAATCTGGTCCCTTATGTTTTTTTCCCCTACTTGCTCTCCTGTCTCCTCCAATGTTTTGTTCTTTTCATTATTTTTCAGAGATTTTTTTTTCCCAATTCTTCTCATTTTAATGTGTTTTCACATTACAGTACAGAGGGAGCCCCCCAGGCTTGCTATTAGGCCCTGTAGATACACGGGGAGAACTCTGACTGAAGTCAGGAACATCCAGAATCCAAGACATAGTGCAACACTGCAGATGAAAACTGTGTGAGAGGTTTTGATATCCCCAAGCTATCCCATGGGAAAATGTTCTAAAACTGCCTTTACTTCTGTGCTAAATAAGCATCATAATGCATGATTTTCCTGCTCATCCATCTGTTTCTGTTTTGCAGGAAATCTGTGAGAATCCACGATTTATTATTGGTGGAGCCAACAGAACAGATATCTGCCAAGGAGAATTAGGTATGAAATTTTTACTTCAACTCTGCACTTTCTAAAGTCTGAATCATAGTTTAGCCATCACTTAATTTTCTTCTGCTTCCAAGTTGATATTTGAAATGCCCTGTCTCAGTGTACAACTACACATCTACTGATTCCTTCACTCTATAGGAAATTGTTGATATCTGCTTAGTAGCAATCTAGGTAACAACTTTCAGTGAAAGATTCACATGACACGGGAATTCTTAATGCAGATAACAGTGCTCATCAATTTTTAGGCTTTTTCTCTAAATTACAGGGAATATCATCTGTTTAATATGTGTGTATCCAGCCATGAACAATGCCCATGAGCATTTCTAGAACACAAATAGATAAAGTGCTAAAGTACTGCAAAACACACAGAGAATCACGCTCTGATGAAAATTAACATGTCTCTTTGCAGTGTCTCAGGTTTTCCCCTTCATTCTAGTTGCTCTGTCCCTTCATTTGGTTTGCTGCTTCTGTTCATTTACAGGTAACTGCTGGTTTCTGGCTGCCATTGCTTGCCTGACACTGAATAAAAAACTACTCTGTAGAGTCATACCTCACGACCAGTCCTTTATACAAAACTATGCTGGCATCTTTCACTTCCAGGTGAGTGCCTGCATCTAGTGGTAAGCATATGTATTTACCTAAGGCTTAGCTCTTGGCATGCTCATCCCTCTTTCTCCACCCTTTGGAAGCAGGAGTGACAGCAAAGAGGAAAAGGGACTGAATTGCCTCACCCCAAACTCTTCCATCTGGGCAGTCAGAAAAGGGTCAGCCAATAAAAGCAACTATGGAGCATTAACCCACCAAGGAAGCATTTGCAGATTGCTGTGTCCTGGGTGTAAAGAGTAGCAACAGGTGCCTGGTTCTGCCTCACTGCTCAGATGCAGCACTACAGCCAGCACAGACACGTGGGTACTTGGCAGGAGCAGCTATTTTTAGGCCCACAAATAGCTGGTCTGTCAAAACAAGTGCTCGAACAACTTCTTACTCAGAAAAGATTGACTGCTTTCCACATTTCCCTTGGTTCCCTTAAGGGACGTCTTTGCTCTAGGGAATTCAGTACAGCTGCCTCCCTCCCAGTGCTCATCAGTTTTGGCCACATTACAAAGCAGTTCATTTCCACATTTCTCCTCTCTCAGCCTGACTTTTCAGCCAGGCTTCCCATCCCTGCACCAAGTTAATCCAGGCTTTTTTTCTGTTTGACTTTTTGCAGTTCTGGCGCTATGGAGACTGGGTGGACGTTGTCATTGATGACTGCTTACCCACCTACAACAACCAGCTGGTCTTTACCAAGTCCTCGCAGCGCAATGAGTTCTGGAGTGCCCTCCTGGAAAAGGCCTATGCAAAGTAAAACAAACTGCGGGGCTGTGCCAGGCTTCCCTGCAAGGCTCTGCCTGGGGAGGTGCTTAAATCACTGCACACAGCATTTACGAGCACATAGACATTATACCTGAATGCACCAATGCCTTTTCCCATGCCTTGGAATTGGGGATGGGTTGAAGCGTATTTTCTAGGAAGTTTTGGTACTCATTCAGAAGTCTACATTTAATTTTCAGCATATCTTTCTTTTTCCTATGTGTGCAGGTGGCATGTTTTAAAACTTTTAACTTGTGAGTTACCAAACAGATGGTTTGTGAGTTTTTTAGTATATGTGTTTACATAGCTGTAGTTATATAAACACAGGATGGATATAAATATATAGGTAGTTATCTTCAGCTGTGTAAAAGAATCTTTTTATTTTCTCTCTCCAAGACTCCATGGGTCGTACGAAGCTCTGAAGGGAGGCAACACCACCGAAGCCATGGAGGATTTCACTGGAGGAGTCACAGAGTTCTACGAGATAAAGGATGCCCCTAAAGATATCTATAAAATCATGAAACATGCCATTGACAGAGGATCCCTCATGGCCAGCTCCATTGACGTGAGTCCACATAAATTTTGCAGATAAGAAATTACAGAGGAGAGGGAGCTCTCCAAGTATATGCCACCTTTGGAACTGCTTGGTCTAGCTCCTCTAGGCCACATGGAAAACATCCATTTCTAGGAGACAGAGTAATCCCCACTAGAGACCATCCATTAGCAAATATTGAGTGCCAAAAGAGAAATAAGCAGAAGCAGAACATGGAGGTAGAAAGAACAGGTGCAATCAGAAAAACCAGCAGCCCTTCCCCCTCAGGACCCTCACCCAGTGAAATGAGGTTAGTGTGGGGATGCTGCAACTCTGTTAGGACACAAATCTTCATGTCACAGATGTTAAGTGTGCAAACTAACTTTTATTGTCAACATGGCCTCAGATTGTCTTCACTTATTGTGGTAAATTTAAAAGTTAAAAAAGCAATACTATATGGAGCACAATATTGCATTAAAGGTGGGAAAACAAACAGGGCTATTGACCACTGTAGATAACTATGGACATAATGAGGGAAAAGAGAAGTAATCTAGGTTATCTTTTACCACTCATCTTCCTGCATGATAGTTTTCTCCCATTCTCTGTGCCAGGATGACCTAGGCTTTTCCTACGGAGCAGCTCCTCGGAGCAGCATTGGGGAACTGATTGCTCGCATGGTGAAGAATCAAGAAAACGCACAGATGACTCAGTCCACTGTAGACTACCAGGGGACAGATGAGAGGCCAGCCTGGGTATGTCTCCTAAGCAGTTGACTTCACAGTGCTTTTATCTACAAACAGCTAGAGAAACATATCACCTATGCTTTTAAATCCTTATTTGGCTTCACAGAACAGCACTAAAGAAATGTTCTCATGGATACCTAACTATCTAGCAAAATAAAGACAGGGATGTTAAAACTCTCAAAGAAAAAATCCCATATTGGGCAACTTAAAAGCTTTCAAATTGTAGATGGACATTTTAGCTTCTCCTTCTCTGTGTCCGGCAGCTGTCATAGCTTGACCTTTAAGGAGCTGCATTTCCATGACAATGAAATTACATCTCCTGCTTTACAGGGTGGGAGGGTGTGGGGAAAAAAACCCAAAAACCAAAAACCAAAAACCAAACAAAAAAAAACCCCAAAGAAAAATCCTCCACAATTACATCACTTAAAACTTCTGGTTGTGCAAACTTTCTTCTGCATTTGCAGCTGAAATAGCTGGTTTTTCCTCTTCTGAAGTCCATATTTAGTTCTTCCTAGAAGATTGAAATGGTGTAATTCTTCAGGAAAGCCCAGTATGACTATCTTGTTTTGCAAGCATGGCTGCCCAAACCACCCACGTCTGGGGGGAGAATTTCCTCCCAGTGACTGTCTACTAAAAGATGATTGCAAAACTCTTTCTATAGTTGCTGCCCCAGTAGTCATTGTGCTGTTGGTTATTGCATATTCCTGAACCATCACCAGAAAAAAAATCATTACTCTTGTTGGAAAGAGGCAGATGAAACACTTCTGAAGCCTGCACTTTGAGAAGTGATCCAGGGCACCAGAAATTAATGTTCTTAAACAGAAAGAAGAGAAAGGGGCTCTGACAAGTAATGATGGCAACAATGTGAATAGAAATTAAGAAAGAAGGAAATAGCTGTGAGGTTATCGTGTGAAGACAGAATCAAGGGAAAAGAAACCAAATAGGTGCTAAAGTGAAATAATGGAAAATAATTGCAACAGCCAGGAAGTATTTGGAAGAGATCCTCCTTGCGCAAGCTGAGAACATTTCTGTGTGACCTTGCTAATCCTCCCTCAGTATCCAGCCCTGCCTTTTTCATGCCATCAGATGTGTCAAGAAGGGATGGCAGAGTTACTGATAAAGCCTTGAAGACATCATCAACAGACACAACGGAGGAGGGGAAGTTTTGCTCATGGTCCATGTGCATGTGTCAGGGTCTTCCCCTCCCACCAGTACTGGAGATCTCTCCTACAAGTACAGCAAGCTGTGTGCATCTGCCATCTTGCTCCCAATTCCAGATCTCACAGATAAATGGCATTCTGAAATTTCCAAAGAAAAATCCATCAGACACACTAAAAGCTGATTACTGAGAAAACAAATGTATTTACACCCGAGCAAAACAATGCTATGAATGTTAGATGCAATAAAATAGTGTCAGTTAGTAGGAGCAGTATATTAAATAGGGTGTTAAAAGATGTCATTGAGTTAAGACAGCAGCCATGTGGAAAGATGGAAGTATTCTAGGTGTTGATTTGCTCTGATGTTTAACCAGTTCAGGTGTAATAACCTTACTGAGCTATACGAGAACACACTATCCTAGAAAAGGCTGAATAGTCCTTCTGACAGAAAAAGAAAATTACTTTGGTTAAGCATGCTATATACTGCCATGTTCAAAGTGCAAAAAGCTAGATACAAAAAAGGGAAAAATAAACCCAAAAATGTCCTTTACAATTGATATTACTAACTTTTCCCATTTTTAGCTCATACTTCTCTCCTTTCTAACCAAAAACGTGAATTCTAAGGGCACTTAACTTGACCACCTTGACAAACACAAAAAGGCCTGCCACGTGAATGGTGTTGTCCTCCCTTAAAAGCCCTGGGTGGCAGCACTTGCCTTCGAGCAGCCAGCTGAGCTTTGTGTGAATCCCACGGGTTTTTCTCTCTGTCTGACAGACCATAATGCCAATGCAGTACGAGACACGGATGTCCTGCGGGCTCGTCAAAGGCCATGCCTACTCTGTGACAGCCGTGGAAGAGGTGAGTGCACCTCTCCCCTCCAACGGTGGGGGATTGCCCAGAAAAGCACCATCGCTGAGGGAGTTGATGACAGGCAGAATGTTTCCTTTTGAACCTACTCTCTGTCTATTCTTGTTGCATTCTTTTTTCATTTAGACTATATTTAAAGGGGAAAAAATACGTCTGGTAAGGCTGAGAAACCCTTGGGGCCAGGTGGAATGGAATGGACCTTGGAGTGATAAGTGAGTAAAACGGAGCTTTGTGTGATTTGAAAAAGAAGTTGCAGCTTTATTTGCCTTTATGCAGCTTGTGCCTAACCCTAATATTCAGTGATGCGGTATATGAATTGTCTTTCTTGTCATTTTGAAGTTGATTGAGTGCTTAGCTGAAGCTGTAAAAAAGAAAAGAGTACCTAAGAGGATGTTAAGAGGGGTTTTAATAAATGGAAATGAAGACAGAGCCCAGTGTAATGACACATTAAATCTGATTTTACTGTCTATCAAATTCAACAATGTCCATGTTCAAAACAAGATATGAGAGCAGAAAAACCTTTTAAGTTATGAAAGAACTGAATGAAGCAAGATGTCAGTGTTTTATTAAAAGGAATTTCAATGGCTACTCCAGCAATGATAGTCTGCAAACACCTTTTTCTTCCAGGTAAGTAAAATTCACCCATTTCAGCAGATGTTTGAGAGCTGCTAAGAAATCTAAAGGGAAGGCAGAGAGAAGTAGGACAATTGCTTTCTTATTTGGGCATGTGGAGAAGAGGGTAGCATTGAGAACAAATAATTGCAAGGCTTACAAAGGAAAAATTATGTGGGTGTAGCAAGGTGACTCTTGATTTTTCACTCTATGAGGCTAGAGTGTAGAAACTTCAATGAAAACTGTACTGCAAATCCTAAGATAACTTGTTTACTCCTTTGAAGGGCTGAGGAGTGGAACTCAGTTAACGAAGAAGAGAAAATCCGCCTGCAGCACAAGGTTGTGGAGGATGGGGAGTTTTGGTGAGAACATCAGTCAAAAACCTATGCTTCTCTAGGAAATATGCAATTATAGCAAAAATTAATGACATTGCATTACTACAAATATGCTAAAACTATTGCAGTGATTTCTTCTCCTCTTCATATTCCCAATAAGCCCTGCTCTGTGATCCTCTCATTCTCCTGCCAGGGATTATTCAGTGCCATCAGCACAGTCTTTCTAATTATGCTACACTTCCACAAGCTCTCCATCACCTTTCCTACAATACCATCCTCTCAGCTCAGTTTCCCCGAGTTTGGAGCTGTACCTGTTTTAATTGACCAACCAGCAGACCAAAAGCATTTGGAAAATATGGCACTCCCACTGCAAACTTGTCCCAGTACTGACAGTACTGTTGGTCACCCTCCTCCACCTCCCCAAGGTCTTTCAGACAACTGCTGACAATGTAAATCCATTTGGGTTCAATTTCCCCTCAATTCCTCCAGGATGTCATTTCAAGATTTCATGAGGTACTTCACAAAGCTTGAGATCTGTAACCTCACACCTGATACTCTGGAAGTGGATAAATTCCAGACCTGGACTGTGTCAGTCAACGAAGGGCGCTGGGTGAGAGGCTGCTCAGCTGGAGGTTGCCGCAATTATCCAGGTGAGCAAAGGGTCTTGAGAGATACATCCTCTTTGGTGGGGACTAAGTTAGATCCCAAAGGCTAAGTCATACCACAGCCTGATTAGCGCCCAGCCATTGGAAAAGCCTTGCTTCCTCAGTGGGCGAGGCAAGTGATTGGCAGCTGGAAATCTATCACTATGTTGTAACAGAACATCATAAGCCCAAAAGGCAGCCCTGGCAAAGATAAATCATTTTTCAAATACTTCACAGTGCCCCAAGTAAAAGGGATAAATTTCACCCTAACAGTTTGATTTCACTTGGGAAATCCACTTCAGTGGATTAGTGACAGTTTCAGGGACTTCAGAAGTTTATCACATGACAGTTCTTCATATATCTTTGTTTGCGATTCAGTTTTGTTAGAACTAAGTAATAGCCATAACATGTAAAAAAAATCCATGTATGTCTTAGCCCAATTTTAACCTTTCCCTCAGGCGGCATAGGCAAGGAACTTCAAAGTTTTCTTTGATCATGAGCATCATTAGAAGACTGAAGCTTAACATGTTTTCTTTGGGTTGTTGATGGGATTTTACAGATACATTTTGGACCAATCCCCAGTATCGCTTGAAGCTCCTGGAGGAAGATGATGATCCTGAGGATGAAGAGGTTATCTGCAGCTTCCTTGTTGCACTGATGCAGAAAAACAGGAGGAAGGAGCGCAAGCTGGGAGCCAACCTGTACACCATTGGCTTTGCCATTTATGAGGTAACAGCTCCAGATTTTGCTCTTTGCAACATGGTTGCAAATCCTGACAGTTTGCCTGCACCAAGAGAGCCACTGAATCATTCAGGCTGATTACATCAATTGCAATTTTTGCTTTGCAAGGAAGTCAGGGAAAATCTAGAGGAAAGGAAGGAAATTCAAGTCTTTCTAACTGCTTTTACCACAGTAACCTCAGGGTTTACCCATCTATTAAGACACTTTCTAGGCTTTTATAGTAACCTAATGCCAGATTTTAATGTATTCTTTTCCATATATTCTTCATTCTCCCTTTCATCCTTTCTGAAACTAAGCATTTCATTGGCAGAAGAGTGTGAAAAGGGAAACAGATATCCAAGACTCATACGTAGCAATTAACCTCTGTCCCTGCTATCAACTTGATGAAAAAATCAATTTACTCAGTCCCTTGCACAACCATATTTGGTTCAGATTTTAGCTGATTTCATGTAGATGCCAAGAAACTTATAAAGGAAGAGGGAGAGTTCCTATCTGACTAGAGGTTTTTTAATTACTGTGTCCCCAGAACTCTAGGTGAATGCCCTTCTGTATTATTTATAAACATGTGCACTTCCCTAGCAGCTCTGACTGTTTCTTCTCTGTTTCTCCCCAAGGTGCCCAAAGAGGTATGCGCAGAACGAAGCCAGATTGACATCTTGATGTATACCCACAGCTAGTGTTACTGTAGTGCCTGTCTGTAAGTCAGCAGGAGACTGTCCAGCCAAGTTTGTTTTCAGGGATGTAACAGCAGTAGAACTGCTAATCTTTTTGCTTTGAGTGTTTATTAGTAACATTTGTGAGTAATTTTTAGTTCCTTCTCACTCACACCGCATTTTCACTTGCACCTTTTCCTCAGTGCTTTATTCTATAACGACCTGGCCATCACTGCCATCATGGCTGGTCAGAGATCCAGGAAGCAGTGCCTGTGAGGGCTTTGTCCCTGCACTCCATGCAGAACCACCCTAAGCCTTCATTTCCTCCTAAAAATAATGCAAATGGCCTTCATTCTACAGTCAGAGAGTTCTCTCTGTAGTCTTAGAATTTGTTCAGAAAATTAAGGGTATCTTCAGACATTGAAGAAAGCTTATTGAAAGTCCACAGGTTACATGTTTTCTGAGCCTGAGAGTAGCTGAATCCTTGGCATCACAAATTTTGCTAACAAGATCACCTGAGAGCTGTTACCTGAAATATGAAGATGACAGTCTAAATGCTGTCTTTGCTGACTATCTTACAGATGGTTGTTTCTGCAGAAAACAGCCTGCAAGCATTCCTAGCCCACAATTCTTAGGTTACTTTACATATTTGAACTAATGCAATGTTTGATTGTCACATTTGTTTAGCAGATACAGACCTCATGTTTTACTCAGACAAGGACACATTTTCACTGAAAGCACCTTCACTTTACCACTCTGCATGTAGGAGTTTGCTTACACCATTCCTTGCCTTACCCTCCAAGGAAAGTAGCTGAGCTTTGGTTACACACAACCTAGCGTCTAGCAAAAGAGTCAGATAAAAGTGTCTGCACAGCAGAAGTCTGCCACACAATCTGCAGGTGGGCCCTGGAGCAGCCCTCAGAAACCAACTAGACTCAGTCAGTAGCAACTTAAGGGTGACAGACTGTTTATGCCACCAGCTACCACCACTCCTCAGCTCTCTGCTTACTAAGCTGCTGCTTCCTGTATTTTCTGTTCCAGCCATGCATTGCCTGCATGGCAACCCACCCGGGCAATGTGCAAGACATCCTTGAAGACAAATTGACTCCTTTGTTCTGCAGATGCATGGTACTAAGCACCACTTGCAGAAGGATTTTTTCCTCTACAATGCCTCCAAAGCTAGAAGTAAGACCTACATAAACATGCGAGAAATCTCTGAGCGCTTCCGGTTACCTCCCAGCGAGTATGTCATCATCCCGTCCACATACGACCCCCACCAGGAGGGAGAATTCATCCTCAGGGTCTTCTCAGAGAAGAGAAGTCTTTCAGAGTAAGTTGCAAAGTCATTTATCTGGCCATATAGGTGGAGTGACCTCTCTGGTCTGCTGAAGTCATGTCACCAGTCTGCTTTTTATTTTCCTAACCTCGTTAGAAACTCCAAGCTGCAAACTCATTTCCCCAAGCTTGCCCTATAGTCTAACAAGAACCTGCTTTGAACTGTCTTTGGAGAAGCTTACTGCTCACAGGATAACCTTTGCAAACAAACCATTAGCCATTTACTAAGGCCAAAGAACTTGTTTTACTTCCAGTTCACTGTTACCAAGGCTCTTTACAGTAGTAAGCCATGCAGCAGCCATCCTGGAAAAGGTATTTGGGATGTTCAGCTCAAACTGGGAAAAAGCTACACCTAGAGCCTGCAGCTGTAATGCTGGAAGCCAGCCCACACTGCTTGGAAATCTCAAGTTACTGCTTACAAACCACCTAAAGAAACAAACAACTTTGGGAGCAGTCACTTTTCTGATTTATTTATTTTCTGCTTTTTGCTAGGGAGGTTGAAAATATGATTGAGGCAGAGCGTCCCTCGGTAAGTACTGTCGTGGTCCTCTTTTGTGTATGGGAGCAGGGAGAGAAGGAACATGATACCTAGGGAAATCTACAGCAGGAAAACCTTTGCAGCCATATGACAGCACCTTTATCACAAATTCTCATCTTTCTTCTCATCAAGATACTTCTGTTGACACCTGCTTTATATACACTGCTTTCTGACCTTGGTCAGACCAAAATGTTTTTGCAGATTTGAAATCTGCCCCTGGCATAATGAAGCTGGATGCTAAGCATTGTCTTTGCCCCCATCAATGCAGATTATCCATTTACCAAGGGAGGCCTAGCTCTGTGCCCTGAGATATTTTCTTTGTGAAATTGGCATCTCATCTTATAAAGAAAAAAGTACTTTATTTTGAAGTACCTGCTTTCTGAAAAGGGATCCTAATAGTACTCTGATTCAAAATATCATCCATGACAAATTCTAACTCTTGACCCTGGAGTTTTACTTATCTTTGTGGGAATAGACTAGCGTTAACAGTACAATTACTCATGAAAAAAATCAGAGGAAATGCTCTTGCACAGAATTGAACTCCATCAAACCTTGCTCAGAAATGTTCCCCTTTTGTTTGCTGTCACAGTATGAAGTACTGTACAGATATTGGGGAATTAAACTGTCACTTCAGACATCATTGATCTGTGGGCATAGAAGCTCAATCTCCACTGCACTGACAGGATGGGAAAAAGAAAAAAAATAGTCAGAGCTAAAGAGATTTTATTCAAGTAGACAAAGCCCTAGATGAGATGAGATGAGACAGCATTTTGCTATGGTTTCTGCAGTGTTTGTCCTTCACTATGTCATTTCTGGGTGGGTGCATGTTCCCTCATTTTTGGTGATTGGAAAGCTGTATGGATATAGGAAATGGGAAAATTTGTATGGGCATAGGAACTGGAAAAATAAACATGAGAAAGGGAAAAATAAAAAAATTCAATTTTACCATCAGCTGTGCATAATCTGATCAAGTACTTTTTAATTTTGTCTCTTCACACAGAAGAAAAAGGGCAAGGTAGGTACTTGTGCAATGTGCTAAGTGCCAGCAAGGCAAAGAGCATGTGCAATGCATGAGCAGGAGCAGAGTCCCTTGGTATAATAATTTTCTCTGTGTCTGGAAACTGACCTAGCTAATGAACAGTGCTGAATATGAGGCCATTTGCATGCAGCAAAGATTTTTGTCCTCCTACATTGGATTCTAATGAAATAGCATTAGCATCCCTCTCACTCAAAGGGGTGGCAAAAGGGTAGCAGAACTTTTCAGCTTTATCAGCTCAATCCTCTGGGTCATTCAAACTGCCCTTTCTTTCTGCCCCCTTCACAGGCAGCCTGACACCCCTTGCTAGTGAAAAGCACCCCTTCTCCAGACACATACCCTCACATTTGCTTTCCATTGCCTAATGCAACTATTCCCTTTTCCTGAAGTTTCTGCTCGGAAATTCTGTCCAGGATTTTGATTCAACACAACAAATTTTAGACCTTGAAAATGTATCAGATATTTTAATCCCAAGACAGGCTGATAGTAATGAATGCTCTAGTGTAATATATTTGCATCATGTAGCAGTTTTTCCTGGTTTCGAATGCACCAAACCAGAACAACTGCACATGGCTGCTTGCAGCTGAGTGCTTCAAGAATCAGTACAGAGAAAGAACACATGCTTCACATAACTAACAAGCTGCTACACAAATACTCCTTTTCTGTGTAAGATCCACATTCGGTGTGTTTTCAGTGGATAGAGCTACTGTCCTTCATAGAGAGGGGCAAGATCATCAGCTTAAGTGATGAGAATTTAGGAGGCTTATTTTGCTTAAAAAAAGGGGAGAAGACCCCACCAAAAAAAGAAAAGAAAAGAAAAGAAAAGAAAAGAAAAGAAAAGAAAAGAAAAGAAAAGAAAAGAAAGGAAAAGAAAAGAAAAAAAGAAAAGAAAAGAGAAAAACAAAACCAAAAAAACAAAAAAACAAGAGCAACTAACCAAATGTGATCAATTACTGTCTTTCTGACAAGGAAAGGTAGAACCCAAAAATCGCACTATTTTGCAAAAAAATAGTTTTTTTAAAAATAGCTGCACTATTTTGCAGCTTTTTTTAACATGAGAAGAACAGTAACTGCAGAATTTTTTCCACCTTTTTTTCATCCTTTCTTATCTTTCATTCCGAGAAATTGCTTCTCTTGTCATGCTTTCAAGAGCAGGAGTTGTTGCTGCATGCACTTTCCACAGAATGCTTGTCACCAAATATTTTCTTTTCTGCTATTTCTTGTGTAATTTCCGCTTCTCTTTCGCTCTCTTCTTCTTCTAGCCTATCATCTTCGTTTCTGACAGAGCGAACAGCAATAAGGAGCTGACAGCAGATGATAATGCTGGCAAAGATGGTGAAAAAACCCAAGCAGATGAGAAAAAGGTTTCTGCAGCAAGTGGCAGAGGGGGAAATAGAGCTTGGTCTGGCTGGCACAAAGGAGTGGCTGGGGAGAGCAAAGGAATGAGGCAAAGAGGTGTCCTGAGATACTAAACAGCTTTTCATCAAATTTTAGCATAACTTGCATCTGGTTTATGTGGATTTAATGAGCATGAGCACAGAGAGACTGTCTCTTCAGTTATTTAACAACTCTGTAGGTGGATTTAGTTGCTTGATTGGTTGCTTGTTTGGTTGCACCCTTATACAAGGATCCCAGCTGTTGGCCAGAGGATAACCGACAGGTAAACCCAGGAGTTCCAACACCTCTCCTCTTTTCCCTCACTGCCAGAGAGGAGGAAAGCAGAGTAGCAGATTCAGATTTTCTGCCTGTAGGTGAGTGAGAGACAAAAGATTTAATAGCCAGATCCCACATCCAGGCTTGTAGCAGCTGGAGGCATGGCTGGAGCATTTGCTTACAGGGAGGGTGCTGTTCTGCTGCACGACTGCCAGGGCACACAGGTGGCAGAGTGGGAACCAATCTAAACTCTCCTCTGCATTTAGAGAAAGAAGAACCAAGCCAAGAAATCCACTTTGTTACCTATAATTTTCCTTTTTTTCTGTATCTGCTTTAGAGTTCAGGGTTGTCCTTTGCATGTGTCTGAGAAATTGTCACGTTCATCATTTTCCTCTGTCTCATACGCTATTTGTCTTCAGCAAGGGCCACCCCACATCATAAAGAGTTCTCACATGGTCATTTGTAGCCTACAGGGCAGCTGTGAGGCAGGTGTTGTGTTCCTGCCCATGGCAGGGGAGCTCGAACAGGATAATTTTTAAGGTCCCTTCTAACCAAAACCATTCTTTGATTTTCTGATATGCCTCTTCTGCTCCAAATTTCTCTTTTGAAATGTTTTGAAAGAAAAAATCAGAAAATAACAACTGCCAGTGGAAGCAGTTGAAGGAACTTAGGCTCCTTCAAAAAGAAAAGAGAGCAGTGGGATGAAATTAAATACTTGGGAGTTTTAAGGAACAGAATTAACAAAAACGTGGGGAAAGGAATGGGTGGACAATCTGTTCTTCCAAAGGTCTCCAGATTGACTACGATGATGCCTCACACAAGGGCAAGTGAGCTATCCAGGCCCTTTCTCTTCCCCACTGGGCTAAGGATGTATCTCTCCTTTGCTTGTCTCTTTTCAGCGTTCTTCAACAAAAGCTCATGAGGAGAGTGAAGAGCAGAAACAGTTCAGGAATATTTTCCGACAGATTGCAGGGGATGTGAGTATGCAATCGATCCCTGTCTCTGTCATCAAAGCAGCTTGGCACAACAACTCCTAAATCAACTGCTCCATGGATCCAAAATACTGAATATTAAAATTTCCTTTGACTTTCCTCCCATCAAATTCCCTTTGAGATTTGGAGATAAGTAAAATCAAATAAAAATCCCATTAAGTATACATCTATCCTCATATGTACATATAAGCTATTCCCATCATGGAATGGGAAGGAGCCATGAAGGAGCCTTATTAAAATTCAGGCTTTTTCTCCTATCCCTCCTTCAACATACTGTTTATACAGCAAGTATAAACACGTTAGAAGCACAATGCCCTCTGGGATATGCTTAACAAGGGAAGTTAAAAACAGATCAAAGAACTGCATAAATCAAGTGGCTGCAAATGGGAGACTGAAATTTTCTGATTTTGCTGTTTGACTTATATACTGGCTTAAAACTACCAGTCATTCTTCTAGTTGGAATTTAATGAGCATTATATGGTAACTTCAGATCTACCTTATACTGCAGCCTCAAGGAAGTGTTGGGCTAATATTTACATGAAGTAAAATGCCCTCTGGTTTGAAATATGTATATGCCTATTGAATAGTGACCAAAGACTTCACACTTTTAGCATATCCATCCATTAATTTATGTTTAATAAAGAATGTTGTAACCAATGCTGTTCCCATCACATTGCCATCAGGACATGGAGATCAATGCTGAAGAACTTAGGAATGTCCTCAATAATGTCGTAAAAAAACGTGAGTTTGAGCATGTTTTTACTAACCCTGGACAAAGCAATCTGTGAGAGAGCATAATCCTTCACCCTGAGTTGCATTCTAAAACTTACTGATGTTTTCAAACTAGAAGTTTCCTAGTTACATTTCCATGGACATTACATCTGTGACTTCGGCAAGCTGAACTTTTCACAGAGATGATCTCTACAGGTTTTTAGTACTGATAATTCAGAAATGAGCAAATGTTCATTGGAAGTACCACACAGGACAATAATGCATTTCTCACAGTCTGCAAGTGCCCTTTATAAAATTTCTAGTGGAGAGGCAGACCTTTCTCCCTGTTTAACAAACCTTAACCTACAGACCCTGGACTTGCTTAGTAACATGGAAGATAGTTTTTAGAGTTTTCCAGAGGTTTTTATTGTATATAACAAGTCAAAAAAAGTAATATGTTATTCACTAATGTAATAAGCAATAACATTACTGAGAGTCTTTTCACATTTCTCTACCACCCATTTCTTACTGGATGAAGGAAGTAGGAAGTAGCAAATCTTTTGCTTTTATTAGAGTTACACGTGGGAGGAAAATCACTTGCTGATTTGCATGATTTGTATTCACTTGGAGTCATTTATTTCAGATAAGGACCTAAGGTCAGAAGGGTTTGAATTGGAATCCTGCCGCAGCATGATTGCTTTAATGGATGTATCCTTTTCTGGTGAAAAGGGAGTGCTTGAAACCACTTGAGTCCACTGTTTCTCACCACCACAGTCAGTAAACCAGGAAAACAAAACAGCAAATTTTAGTTGGTAGTCAGACAGCAAAGCACAAATGTGCCTGGTTTGGCACATCTTAATTCCAGTCACCTCAACATTAGCATACTTGGCAGAGGAAAATATCACAAAAAAGAAAGATACAGAATAAATCAGTCAGTATGGCACTTCTTAGGTATCAAAGACTGGCCAGCTTATGTACTAAGGCGTGATTTTTTTATTATTATTTTTAAAACAAACTCAACATAACTATACAGTTCTTGCCAACAAACTAGCTAGATTTTTCTCTTTACATTTGTTATGTATTACATATTCTGCTGTATGCTCAGCTTGCAATGCATGCAGAATTTGTCTGGAACAAGTGCAAAAAACCATACTACAAGATGCCACACGGGATTTCCTCTGCCACAACATCCCTCAGTTTCCCAGTTTGACATTTTACAATTTTGAGAGAACATAAGTGCATCCAAACATAACCAGAAGAAAAGTGTAACTCCAACCTAGAGCCATAATGGTTGGAGCCTAAATACATTTGTGAAAATAGCTTTAGTCAACATTTTCTTAGTTCTCAATCCATTTTAAGCAAGGCAGAAAGAGCTTCACTCCTGAGTAAAGCTCAGTTCTCTTAAAAGGCATTGAGTGAGCTTTACATTTGGAGGTATTTCAGAAGAGCCTACAGAAGAGTATTTCAAAACATCCTACTCATGCACTTTTAGAATAGCTCCTGAAGCAAGGCCATGTCCTGTACCAGAAGCTTGCTTCTACACAAAGAACAAGTAGTACTTCACATTCCTGAAACAATATCCTTTGCACAATAACCAGTGTTTACAAATATTTTACTGCACAGCTCAGCCAACTCTTGATGCTGAGGAGATCCCAACACCTTTTCACATTCACCCCTTCACTGGCAGTTGCAGACTTAATTAATTTTATCCTAAAAATATTGTGGTTTTTTTACCTGAATGCTTGCATCACAGACAGATGGCTCAGGGAAGATAAACTTTGATGAATTTCGACATCTCTGGGACAAGATTAAAAGCTGGCAGGTATTGCTGGTATCTTCACCATTTTTCTTCACAGCTTCTGCAGTGCAAATGTTCTATTGGAAAATCAGAACTCTCAACATACACCGCAGCAAAAAGAAAGGCTAAAAAATAATTGTGAATTAGTTTCTAGAATGAAAAGCAATGTCTCTCCCCATCCTCCTTCGCAGCCTAAGCAAACAGCCTGAATCTCTCACGTACAGCCCTCCCCCATGAGAATGGCACAGAGGCACGCAAATTGAAGGAGGAGAATGATGGGAACAAGAATCAGGCCTCAAAAATAGCTTAATTAGGGCAATCAAGAGGGAGGATTAACAGCAAAAACTCAAGTCAAACAAGGAGAGTCTCTAGGGGGAAGCTTTTTAGCTTCCCAGAGATTGGATCTAAATTATTTTACTTTGTGACTGAGAGGAAGTCTGTGCTAACAACCCAGAGTGCCCAGCAGTGGCAAGATAAGGCACATGGCAAAGCCTCCAAGTGCCTGAGGCACACATCCCTTATCCACTCAGTGGGTGCATTCAAGAGTACAAGTTTTTATAACTATTGTGTATGTATGTTTTTCTTTTTCCAGAAAATTTTCAAGCGTTATGACACAGATCATTCAGGAACCATTAACAGCTATGAGATGCGCAATGCAGTCAATGATGCAGGTACTTACCCCAGTGCAGTGCCCAGCAGCTGAAGAAACCTTGTTTTGTTTTGATGTAACAAAACAAATGATCAGGGTGAGATCAGGAACACAGTGCTCCCTTTTAAAGACAGACCATAGAGAAATTGTAAAATATTTTTTCCCCCAACAAAGCTTCTCAAATATCCAAATGGCAAGGCTTTTATATCTTGCCAGCCAAATAGACCTCTTCAGCTCCTCTTTAATGCAATGAGTGATGCTCTGCTGTCTAAAGGATCTCCTGCTCAAGGTCCTGCTATTCAGGGAGACCAGGGAGTGCTGCAGATATTTGCTCTCATTTAAGCTGTGGATTATATATAGTTGTGTAAGTAACAAACAAAGAACAGGGGAAAACCTTCAACGTACACAACCACTGATACTGAGATGGAGCAGATGAATATCCAAGTTTGCATCACAGGCAACTGGGTTGACATTTTTTGAGTTGTGTTAATGTTTCTTGAGCACTGAACCACTGTGAGTTCAGTCTCTTCTACCCGCACAATGACAAGTATTTTTGGAAAACTTGCAGTTAATGATTTTCATCCTATAAAGAGAGACTTTGGACTTTTCTTGCTTGTCTCACACACACCAGTGTGCTTCTTCCCCTGGGAAGCAGGCCTGCCTCCACAAATGTTGCTACCAGGTCTCTAAGGGAGCCAGATGACCTCTTTGATCACAGAATCTATAGTATCACTATAAACCTAGATAGGATGATTTCAGTAACACTTTATCTTCAGTAGTATTTTGGCACATCAAGGAACAGGAACAAATGGCTACCTCATACTTTATAAAACCTCAGTGATTCTGTGATTCTTTTCTAAAAACAAAACTACACCTGGATTTGGACTCCTGCTGTGGTAGAAACATGGGTAATTTTTATTTTCCCAGTTTCTGTTCTCACCAGGGAGGGTGTCAATGTAAAGAGAAAATATTTAAATATCTCATGCCCTGACTTTAGAACTAAGAACATTTCAGAGTCTTGTAGCACATATGCTGTGCATGACCTTGCATTTAGCCAACCAACAGCTGTACCCAAACTGTGACAGACCCTTTTGAGGCACAGTCACAGGCTGCAGCATTCAGTGCCACAGTTTGGTCCCACCACACTGAGGAGTTGCCTCCTTGTCTATTTTTGGCGCACTGTTTAATTGTGTTTTTATAGCAACTTCCTCATGCACTTCTGTCCCACAGTTTTAGCCGATTTGCTCTCACCGGGCCCAGCTGAGCTTCAGGCGCTCTGGGGCTGCAGGTCTCCACACTTCCAGCCTGAGATAACTTACCTGCTAAGGGCCCTCTCAAATCATTATTTCAAAACATTGCTCCTGTTTTAGCAAAGCAGCTGGACACAGTGAAGCTCCTTATAGCTTTACTTCATTTTGTTCAGCAGCTGCAGCAGGGCCTTCCAGCCTGAGCCTGGGCTGGGCCTGGGGAGCTCCTGAGGCCAAACGCCTCCTGGAGCAGTGCTTTCCCCGCCCGTGGCCCAGCTGTGTTTGCTTCTCTGCAGGGTTTCGGCTGAACAACCAGCTCTACGACATCATCACCATGCGCTATGCCGACAAGAACATGAACATCGACTTTGACAGCTTCATCTGCTGCTTCGTGCGCCTGGACGCCATGTTCCGTGAGTGGCTGCCTCAGCGGCACACCTGCCTCACCTGCCCTCCTCAGCTGCCTCACCTGCCCTCCTGCCCCCAGAGCAGTCATGGATCCACAGAATGGCGTGGGTTGGAAAGGACCTTAGGGATGGGCAGGGACATCTTGCCTTGGACCAGATTGCTCAGAGCCCTGTCATACTCACAGCAAAGTTTGTTCACAGCTCCCCTGCCTGTGTAGAGCATTAATTATTAAAGATATGTGCGTAGGGAATCTAAGACATGACAAGCTGTCTCACACAAATGCAAAAGAAACCACGTGTTTCTCTTTGAATTAGCTAAGGAAAAATGCAGCAGAAACACTTGCTGACCACACAAGTAAATACAAGTTTGCATCTCACAACAGGAGCACCATTTGATTTCCTGTCTGCGAATCATCTTGACTCACACAGTAACCTAATCTACACCATGTATTTTTGTTTCCTTACTTTAGGGGCATTCCACGCCTTTGACAAAGATGGAGATGGCATCATTAAGCTCAATGTCCTGGAGGTAAACTGCTTTATGACAGTATTTCTAACATAATGTCACAATACTAAATTTTAATTGTATTAATCATTGTACAAGTTTTCAAAGGAGAACTCTCTGAACAGAATTCATCTGAAATTGTTGCCCAATTGGTAAGAGGCCGCAAAACTTCCTAAAAATTTTGCTGCCAATTTTACATAGAAAACATCCACGATCTGCCAGCAACAGCTGCTCTGTAAGACTCCAGTTGGTGCTGAAGGCCACTGCTGTGGACTCTTCATATAACCTTTAAGTCTGTCCAAAAACTTTTGAGGTTTCTTTATGAAGCAACTTAGATCAAACAAAGTGATGCGGTGTTAAATGATAATGGGGCTTAGCATAGTTCTTTACCTTTAACAAAATCTTTTTAAGAATTAGAAAGTTTCAACTCAAAAGCATGTCCTCTGTTAGGGAGACCATTAAAAAAACCCGTTTTTGCAAGGGAAGGAGAAATAGGAGCAAGAGACTCAAGAAAAAATGCCCTACTATCACACCATGCTAAGTGACAGCAAGTAGCTGCCTTCCAGCTAGAGATGGTGGTGTCTCCATACAATTTGTGGGAGGATGCCAACAACTCTTCCATCCTTTAACTCTTCTTTCAGTGGCTGCAGCTCACGATGTATGCATAACACTGGAGCCAGCGGCCACCTTCATCAAGAACACACTGAAGACTTCCAAGGAACTAGCACCATTCATCTCACGGGCAAACGAGAGCACTTCCTAATTATGTCATTCACTCTCCAAGATAAACAGCATATAGGAAGAAGCCCTTGGAAAAAGAGACAACCATACTCTTGGAGACAGAACAGTGCACATATTCTGTAACTACTTTTATAATCCTGACATTTTTACTTAATGCAACAAGGATTAATTTATTGATTACTGAATTAAGCTTTCTCTGCATGGTAAAGACATGGAGAATACATAATTATTCTGCTTGTGCTGACAGCTGGAAAGGTCTTTCCTCAAGTCAGGTGAAACTGGGACTGTATCTAACTGTGAAAGTCAGAGGTGTTTACTGCCACCTTGTAATTAGTCATTAACTCTTTGTCCTGCTTTTGATATTATCCTTTCATCTCTTTGTAATGTTTACTGAATATTTCATTAGAGATTGTGCTAATTACATTAATATTATGCAACCCAATGACACTGTTACAGATTTGGCTGCGTAGGTTGGATCTCTGCTATGTAGAAATGGGAAAGCAGGGCATGACAGACTGCAATACCAGAGTACAGCTTGATCTAATGCCTCAGAAGTACCAGAACTGAGCAATTAGCTCTCATGTTTAATACCTCCATGGGATTTAATTACACATTTGGACATTATAAATGTTTTTCATTTTAACTGCATTCTCCATTGAGAAACTTCCCATTTGAGGCAGAAAACCTCTTGTACATACAAATCTCTGTATCTATACATACATACACACATGTATTTCCCCCACCCCAGGGTCCTATTTCCCAAGAGCACTGTGCATTTCTTTATTGCAAGAGGTGACTTGTTGCAGTGTCTGACACTATGTCTGCATGACCACTTTGGGAATATTATTACAATGGGCAAGTTCAATTAGTTTAATGGAACCAAAAATAAAATCTACTGGATTTTGGCCTAGGCTTTTTTGGTTTTATTCTGAAAGAACAGATGAAGATGACATATTGATCACTCTTCCATTGTTCTCCTGAATATACAGCAGCTTTTGGAGTTTATGGCAAGTGTGAAATTAGCTTAATATCTCAAATATTTGCCAGTTTACTCCTTGAATGCATTTGAACAAAGAAAAAAAAACCAACACTTGAGAGGTTCCCTTACTACCAGCTTAAAGGGTGACAAGTTTTCACAAGTGCAATATAAAAAACAGAAGAAAAGCAAAACATGCAAGAAAGACCAAACTTTGTCAGGAGAACCTTCTACTTAGTTTTCTAGTGGTGAAAAGTGGTAGAAAAACAATCCATGTAAAGCAAAATTTTAAAAACATATCACAGCATCCACTCAAAGTTATTCCAGTGAATAGTACATTTAACTGAAAAGTCACTAAGAAGCAGAAAACATCTTGACTATAAAGTTCTTAGTGTTGTCTTGCACTGTAACTTACTCTGAAACAGTAACAAAATCCTATAGTTTATCTAAAGAAAAGTTATTCTCCTTCAAACTGAACTTTTTTTCAAACCCAAATAATTTTTAAGATGACTGGAACACTTGCAGCCTTGGCTTCCAGTGATGATAACTTACCTCCACTGAGCTATTATGATCCATGCAAGTGTGGCAGAGATGCTCTTAATTGGGATGTTCAGAGAAAAAACAAAAGCTATCAGTCAAAAGATCAAAATTTTGATTTTTAATTGACAACTCAAAACTGGTGCTTACAGCTCTGGTGAGTGAACTACCAACAGCTCTAGAGAACTGCCCTTGCATGAAGCAAGGCAGGCAGTACATCATCTTGGGGACACCAATTGGGTAGACAGTTTTGTTTCCCAACCAAATGACTGAGATTCTTGCACACTTTTAACATTCCTGCCAGTGCTGGAGTTTCAAAGTGGCCTGTTTGAACTGTCAAGTTCTACCAAATACTGTGAAAGAATCATTCAATTTAAAACAAAGGAGAACCAGACAAACCATAACAATATAAAGAACTTTATTTTTTTTTTTATTTTTTCTTTTGCCATGTAGAGTTTCATTATTACACTCACAGCTTTGTACCAAAGTGAGAGAAGAAAACCATGATCAATCTGTGCACATGTTCTACACAGCTGAAATTATTAAATATTCAATCAAGCTGTTTTATTCCACTTCCATTCTTCAAAAGGACTGTTTAACATTACAGCAAAATGAAATCTGAGAAGCTGGCAGGCACATATAACAGAATATATACCTACACAGTTTGCTCTTTGAGGACTATTTTACAAATAGTAGCTGAAACCGTTTCCATATCCTTCCTCATATATTCTGCAACTCTGGACAACTTGGACTGCTTGAACTATAGTACCATACAAGCCTGAAAACCAAGATTCACCTGTACCTGCATTTTAACTCAACTTAAGGGAAACATATTTTCCCAACAAAAACATTTCCCCTGCCATTTATTGGAAGTTTTCTGTTATCACTTACTTTGATCTAGCATGACTGTACTGTTCGAAAATGTGCATTAAGAACTGCACCACTTCAAAAACACCACACAGCCAAGCTCCTGTTATTTTGCAGAAGTCAACTGATGTGCTGATAATATGTTTAAAGTCTGTAATTCACACGTGATACAAGGTAAGCAGAAGCCGAGATATTTAGGGCACCTTTGTACCAAGGGATGCAGCAGTTTACCCTCCATCCCTTTCCATGAACAGAAGCAGTAGCATTAGGCCAGAATATTTTGCACTGCCAGATAGCTGTTATTTTTCCTGGTAATTTGAAGGAGAAAGGAGAAACAAATATAGATCAATACCAAAAGGCCCCTAAAAGGCCTGCTGTATGTAGTCAGCCATATAGCAAGTCCAGAACTGATTTTTTAACATTTGACTAGTAAAAAATCCACAGTTAACTACGAAACAAATCCTCACTCTACTCACTCTTCCACCCACAACTTTTTACTTGCATAAAAAACAAACTGAAAACAAAAATAAATAGTCCTGAAACTGGCTTCAGATGTGCGGTACTGCTTTTCATGCAAATATTACTGTGTTAAATGTCACAAGTAGCCCACCTTCCCAAAGCTATTACATTCTTCAACTAGAGGTATATCAGAAGTCAAAACTCTAAATTGCAAGACCAGAGAGGATCTCATTAATGAATATCAACAAACATTAGTTTGCCATCTCTCTTCTGCAATTGCTTCCATGAGAAGTAAATGGCCAATTGTGAAATCTGCACCAAATTCCAGCTGAACAAATAGGAAATCTCCCCATAGAACTACAGAGAAGCCTGGGGATTTCCACAGCTGCACAACTTCATACCAAATCCTCTTAAGATATCCTCATGACAAAGCAGTACAGCATTTTCCTCTGAATCCCTGGGGATTTTTTAAAATTGTCTAATTTATGAAGCAGAATTTTTCACTTGTGCAGCTCTGCTATTTTCCGACTTATCTGTCGCTGTTGAACTGCTAGCAGAGAGGCTCTTCAATGTGGCAAAAATTCTAATTTTATTAACTAATTCCAACTTATACAGACTTTCAAAGATCACCCGGATTGAGTCAGTTCAAAACCTCCCCCTAAGCCAATTGGCTAGGCTTGAACCGCCTATGTTTCCAGAGACCATTTCAATAACATCCAAACTTTATCTTTGTTTATAAAACACAAGAAGAGAAAAAAAATCACACGGGAAAGAGTCTGTGCTTGCCACACTTACCAATTTTAGGATTCTTAGAATATATCTGAAATTACCTACAAAGTAGCAAAAGACACCACTGCTAAAGCTGGACTTCAGAAGCCCAGACTTTTCAGGAGGATTATTTTCAATACAGATAAGGAAATATCATGGACCACACAAAAAGGAAGACTGCTTCTAGCAACTAAAAAAGATAAACAAGCAAATGGGAATGGAAAAAAAGTGTAATAACTGTGTGTGTTACAATGTCTAGTGAGAAAGATCTTTATATGTTTCTGAAAACAGCTGAAAGTATGTAAAGAATCAAAAGGGGTAAGTAACAAAATCTACTCACACACACATTTTTCAGAATGCAACTATTGCCCCACAGGCTTGTCCTCGGGGCACACCTCCACACCTTCACTTGCAGCATAGTCCATGAAGGACAGCTTAAGATGTCCACATTGTTTATGCCACATTTACATGCTCTGCCATTGTGGTTCAAAAAACTTCCAGAAGAACTCCTGAATATTAACACCTTTGGAAATGGTTCAAGTATTACGCAGTCTTCTGCTTTTAGGTCATGAGAAAACCCAAACAAATGCTCTCAGACTTTAGAGCATCACACTCTCCATCAGAAAACATCTACACTGCTTAAAGACTTCCCGAAACTTGATTCTCTTTTGAATTGCTTCATCCACAGACCACAGAAAGAAAGATTAAAAAACCCCAACACTAAAACCACAAACACACATTCCCCAAAAACCAAAATAAGAGCACCCTCAGAACAGCCTGAGGTGTGAGCCACCTATTGGGGCTTTTTCTTATCCACAAACAGCTTAATAAAAAGTAAACAAACAAAACCAATCACCACAAAAGCACTGGAACCTCAGAGATTCCCGTATCTTTGAAGTAGGATGCTAATGCATCTCACTCATATTTTATTCCTGTCTCACAAAAAATATTCATCAGTGTCAGAGCAATTATGCTTGTCTGCTAAGATAATACAAAACTAGTGTGCTTTAGAGAAGGCCCTGAAGTTCCTTGATTTGATGACAGTGGAACATCCATGGGCTTTCCTCAATCATTCACTTTCTTGGCCTAAAAAGGCTTCTTTATAGTCAGAGTGAGGCTATAAAACTTATTTGGTCTACAGTTGACAAGTCTGAACGTGGTCATGAAAAAGATTCCCAGTAAAAACAGTAAAAGATTCCCAGTAAAAACTCAATTTTTTTTTTTTTTGAAAAGCACTGGATTTGTGTATAATCAGCTCAGCTCGCTGTCTTCACCTTCTCTTACATCTTAGGAAAACCTCTGCTTATTTTTTGCTGAGCAGCAAGTTAGGCAAAAGTGAACATAAAGCTCCTTGCTAGATTAGTCTCAATGTTAAGAGGGTTCTTTGCTAAATTACTGTCATTAGGGGAGAGAGGATAGCAAGTGCCAGAAGTACATTTCACTGAACTTCACATGGTGAAGCGATCCCCCTCAAGGGAGACCTGCAGGGGAGCCCTGACAAGTAGAGACAGTCTTCCCTTCTGCACTGGCCTCTCTGTGGTACTTTCTGTGCATTAGAAAGTACAAACAATACTTTTACATGTGATATGCATTTTGTATCCTCAGCTTCTGCTTGAGAACTTTAGACTTTAAATTCCTGCTCCATTCTTTCCAGTTGAGTTTTTGTGTATTTGATATAGCACAAACCAATTAAGCCAGTTCACAACAGAAACAAAACACTACCAAAGTGGATGCACTTAGGCACACAGTGCCTTTGCATTTCTCTTAGTTTGCTATGCCATGAGGATATGGGACTGCAAAGCTCAGTCACTAAGAATCCACATAAAATCAGCAATCCAGTTATGGTGTTTCATCAAGATAGCAGTGGTGGTTATGCTGGTCTTTAACTACAAGAAAAACAGACACCACTTACTTCTTTCCCACACATAAGGACCTATATTGAAAAAGACTAAGATTGCAAAGCATGTGAGTAGAGCCACTGTTCTGGCTGTTTTGCTGCTACTGGCTTCTCTCAAGAAATAACTGCTTTCCTCAAAATAAACAAAATACCTCAGGAGGTATGGTATGTATCACTGTATATATTGTGCCAGTTATAGCAATTTTTACACAAGGAATAAAAAATAAGTTACAATTAACATTACAAAATTAATTTATTCCAGTCTCCATAAAATAGCTTTTCTTTTTATGAAGAAAGTAAAAACATACACTGGATATTCAGGTTACATTGTTAGAATTTGTGATATTCTGGTTTGCAGAATTTCATTAAAATCAGCTAAAAAATTGGATACAACAAAATGAGACATATCTTAGACACACAACAGGCTTCAAGTTGAGTCTGCAAACAGCAGCACCTATTGTAATCTAAGTTCTCAACACCCCTTTGGACTTCCCAAAGACTACACGTCTTAAAAAAACAGATACAACCACTTGGAAAAAACAAACAACAAATAAACAAGGCAGACAAGAGGAAGGAATATTCTTGTCTGTCAGTGAATTAAAAACTTGCAAGAATTTGGGCTAAGTCTTAATTACCAGCCTTATTTCTACAGAGTGCAATACAACCTGCAGTCTCCATAGCAATGCATTTCAGCCCCACTCAGTTTTTGCATTCCAAGTGGGAATAAAAAGAGGAAAGACTGGAGTAAGAAACTGATGTTATTTGGAATAATTCTGACATACAAAATTACTTCCCAATGTGGGAGGTGAAAAGCTTCATGAGTCAATCCTGCTGTCATCCTCAGCATGTCTTTCAATGTGTCCTACAGCATCCTAGAAAAAAAGCAGAGAAATCAATTAAAAAAACCAACATTATGATCATCACAAAAAACCCACAAAATGCTTTGCAAGAGATTCTTGAAGCCTCAATGAAAGTGACATTCCAGATAATATACATCCGTTTGGCTTAAAGCTTCTGGAAAGATAAATATCATTGTCAAGCTATTAAATCACATATATAGTGTTTCTCATACCGCATCATTAAAAGCAAATAAAAACCAGCTTCCTTTTTGATTAGCAGAGCAAATTAAATAAACACATCATATCCAAAGTCAGCACTTAAACAGAAATTAGGGATTCTACTGTTTGCTAATTCTCGAAGAAACCTCCTTACCTTCTGTATTTTGGAAGGCATTCAAAGGAGGGCACTTTATACTGCCAAGTACTAAAATGTAGATTTTACCAATCAGTCTATGGGTAACAGCCCTCCTTACAGGCATCCCCCAATCCTTTCCACATCACTTAATCCAACTCTTATGCCTTCTTCATTTTTTACCCTTTCTGTGCTAACTTTTACCCAGAAATTTATGCACTACTTAAATAAAGATTGGTTCTGCTAACAATCTCACGTGAAAAATAAAAAACGAAAGGGGTAGCGATGGATAAAAATTGAAAGGATAAAAACCTGTTTTCAAGGCAGGTGTTTGTTCATCTTATAAAGACATTTTTCCTTCAAAAACTTCCTAATATCTTGGGTAGAATTTATTTAACATTTTAAGAATTTGACCATTTCCATGCAATATTTTAGGATCAAACTCTTTAAAATTGGCCATATCTCAAATTATCATAGCTGCACTCTTCATCTGCCACAGGCTGAATTGAACCCTGTTAGCCTTTGATGACTGTAACTACATGCAGTTAAGCCTGCCAAGACTAGAAAAAATTAACCCTTTTTAAAAGACATAGGATCAAGTCTCACAATCGTGGTGATATAAAGTACTTTATATTATCAAATACAACCATGTAATTTCAACCACTTACCTGCTTGGAACCTTTCCTGGAAGTAAAGAAAGCATCACAGTTCTTCCAACGACATTTCAGGGTCTGAAAATTTGGATTGGTGTGGTCAGTTAGCAGGTGTTGTTTCAGGTGGTCCACAACTCCAAAGATCAGTGAACATCCATGCCACTGGTAGAAAAAACAACACACCAGAATAAGCCAGAGAAATACAATTTTTGCTAATTCTTTTCTTCCTGCAATTTTAAAAATATTCTTCCAAGACTGTAAACACACATGCCAACTCCTGTAAGTTTTTTATCATATTTTGTTTCCATTTTCAGTGTTCTCTATTCCTTTAATTACGGCTTTAGAGAAGCTCTTCCTGCCTTTAGCCAAGCCTAGACCATCAGCAGGAATGGCAGGAGGAAGAGAGGAATTAAGCCTTTACAAGATTTAAGCTTACCTGTGACAAAGTCATTTGGAATTTAAGTAAACTTATTTAACAGAGTAAATCAGATTTTCTATGTGATGCAGCTGAAGTTTTTTGTTTTAAACAGTTATAAGTCACTCTCTAAAAACTGCCAGAAAGAACAGTAATTTAAAACTAGCAACTTGCCCCAAACCATATATATACACACACAGAGAAAAGACAATGAAAAATGAAACTAGTGATAGGTACCTACACGTAAAAAGTGTATACCTATTGAAAAAAAATAGAATAAATTTAAAGTCAAGCTACCCAAGATTAAGTGAGTAGAGACCACCCCCCGAAAATTCTGTAACAAAGGAAGGCTAAAAACATTTTCCTCTTTACCCAGCATCGATAATTTTGCATCAGATTAAGCCTCACAGCTCTGACACTGCCATCATAGCATCCAGTGTAGATCTACAAAAGAAACATTTACAGATAAGCAAGCTGGGGAATAAAAAAAGGAAAAAAATTTTAAGAAAACTTCAGTGTAGGTAAAAACAATGAAATATCAACATGCAAGGCTTTTAAATTTAAAAAATGGGTATAACCAAGTTCTTTTAAGATATGCATTCATAGTTGACAAAAACCTACAAATGAGTAAGAAATGCTTCCATAACCTCAACTGTTGATAGTGTCATGTGTGTAACAGTTAAGAAAACTTTTTAAATTATGGTACTATCCACTAAAGTTAAAAAATATGTAGGTGTAAATGCCAAGTTGAATATATTTCCAGGACTTAACCAGTTATACATGTATCAAAAATGGATAGAGACAAAGTGTGAGGAAGAACATCAGAATTTCAGAAAGACTGATGCAGATGCTTTCACTCATCCCCTAACTTCTCACTTGAATCCTTCTTTGATTTGAGAATGCCCACAACTGAACACTGCTAGGGCACAGTTCAAGCTTCAGGTTGGACTCACAGGAGGTGTGATGCTTGGGCAGTATGTATTCCAATTAGTAGGAAATCTGTTCTTTTGGACTTAACTCTTCTGTTATTACAGATCACTACTGTACCTTTTATTTTACAGTCTCAAAGAAACTTTGCAAACAAATCCCTAGACATGCAGACAAATAAGAGCTTTTAAAGACTATTTTAAGAAATATTTATCTAGAAGTGCTTCTGAATCTTATCTTGCAGGGCAGATGCATGAAGAAATCTGAATCAATTGCACACCTTTGTTTATGTTCTACCAAAGGTTACTAGATGTCTGACTGTGGGTGAAGTTTTTCTCTACTATCTGAGTAAAAGTCAAACAGGATTGACACTTGAAAAAGCAGAATTATTTCACTATTTCTAGACTCTTTAATGTAATCATCACTGCAAAAAGTACTATTGTTTTAAGACTACAGTAAGCTAAACGGTGATTTTTCCCCAGACAATAATGTTATGTAAATATAAAGCTGTTATAGCAACTTGATTTGCTGACAAGAGCAACGTGGAAATGTAGTCAAACAGCAGGTTGATTTCTTTATCTGAAAAAATAAAACTGTCTTGTATGCACCTTTGGCAATTACAACCCTCTCTTTAAGACCAGTGAAAAGAAGGGAGTTACCATGCTCTTATGGATGGTCATACACATGATCATATCTGTGTGGCCTCCATAGACTTGCAAGCGGTCGTGTGACTTGAAAGAAACAGAAACACACATTTAATAGAATGACATTTTTTAACAGCCATTTTTCAGACATGTAAAAAAGCAGTTTCCTTGGTAGCAACTAAACTTCTATGGTGGATTCCAAACTTTATAGACACCTTGAAAGCTCACTTTTGCTTGCATTGTTTCTGGGTCTTTTTGTACAACTAAGCACTTGGTCTCTTAGCACACAAAACGAACATTTCCCCACTTTTCTGAGCTGTCACTGTCTCGGAATAACCCAGGTTCTAAAAAAATGGTTTAGGTTATATTCTTTCAAACCCATGTATTTTGACTGGTGAGACAACTATGTATACACTGAATGACAAGAAAGAGAGAGATGGGCCAGAGACCAGAAAGCACAAAGATGACTTCTATTTGACTTCAAAATAATTAATTAACACATATGAGATGAATGTCATTAGTAACCACCTGTTTTCTTACCTGTAGTTCATAAACACGAACAAATTTATCCAAACATGCTGTCACCATCACTTTCCCAAGAATGTTCACAACCGTTACTGCATGGTTATGGCCTTTGTAGATCCGTACTAGCTCTCCAGTCTGCATCAAGAAAAAGGTAAATAGGTGTTTGGTTTGGTTTTTCTTAAACAACAAAACAAAATAGTCTTACCTAAACTAGATAGGGTAGTTTGCTTCAATGCTCACTACTCCAAACACCCTTTATTAGACTTCCATTTCCTGTGAAGGCACTTACAGATTATAATCAAATACTACTTATCCTTTTGTGAGCCCATGCTAACACAGAGCTGCTCCACTACAATAGAAATGCACGGGTCTATATAAAGTTCTCTCTTCTCTTTTTCTACCTCTGAACATGAGCCACCAGTGTGCCCAGGTGGCCAAGAAGGCCAACAGCAACTTGGCCTGTACCAGAATACTTTGGCCAGCAGGATGAAGGAAGTGATTCTTTCCCCATACTTGGCACTGGTGAGGCCACACCTTGAGTGCTGTGTCCAGTCCTGGGCCCCCCAGTTCAAGAAGGACATTAAAGAGCTGGAGTGAATTCAAAGAAGGGCAATGAAGCTGGTGAAGGGTTTGGAACACAAGTGTAATGAGAAGCAGCTGAAGGAGCTGGGGTTGTTAGCTAAACATACAGAAATTTATTCAAAATTTTTTTGTCAATTAAAATTTCCCTCTGAGAAGTTTCTTAATCTAACTTATTGCATAGCTACATGAATGCTTCTGCTAGGACTGAGGCAAGATGATGTAAAGGAGGGAGAGAATGGCAGGCTAGAGAGAAAGCATTCATGACAGTATAACCACTTTTGAACCGTCTAGCTTGGAACACAGTGTTCCTCAAATTCTTCCTGTAATAAAGAAACTCTCCCCACTAGAATATTTCACATGGCTTTTCTCTGAACCCCTTCCATATTATCCACATGTTTGTAGTAGTCTTTGCAAAAGCAAGAGCCCCAGCTGGAAAGGTATTGCCTATCATGTGGCAACAGTCAGCACATTTATGTAGCTTCTTCATACCTTCTGAGTTACCTACAGTGCATAGTCATATTCACAAAATCATGAGACTTTCTTTTCTGGAAGAAATCTGCCCCACCAGTCAGTCAAACATTCTGGAAATACTGACTTTATAGCATAGGAATTCACTGCCTTAATAGCAAAAGTCATTCCATCTTTCCGTATGAGACTTACATGAATGTTGTGGGCATGGACAGATTGATCGCTGGAGCCACTGAATACCAGATCATTCACAACCTTACCAAAAAAAAAAGAAAGTTTTATTTTTTGTAACAGATATGGAAATAGGCAAGCAAAATATTAAGACATTGTTCAGTTTAAAGTTGTACTGCAATATTTCCTAAATCTGACACACTTAAAATCAACTAAGAGTATGAAGAAAAAAGCACGCACGGAATTCTTCACGAAGAGCTAGACAATGTATTACAATGATTTTTGACACTTCAACAACTGACGTAAGAAGCTGTTAACTTCTAACTCCCCAGGCTAACTCATCCTGCCTATGGGTTATTCTTAAGGACAGCTCAGCAGCAAATCAGGGCGCGAGTAAACTAAATGCAGAATGCTGTTCTGCACATGCACAGTAAAGTCTAATGTTTCCCGGAAATTTTGGATATGCCGTGCACTTATATTCTGCTCTCATAAGAAAAACAATACTCCTGACCAGTTATAATCTAGAAAGACAGCTCAACAGACCCACATGGATCAAGAAGGGACCACAGTATGATGCCATTGAAGTAGGACTAGGTTAGTCCACCAGGCAAAAAACATCTGTGCCACTACACTATATCATTTGAAGTGACAATTTATGGAATTCCCCCCATCTGTTACATTATAGTGGTCACAGCAAAGCTGTCAGACAAGAACATGTTCCATTTCAGAATTTCAGGAGCCAGAAACATGTGAATAAGTGTTAGTGATTCTTCTACCAAAATAGAATACTTCTCTGGAGTTACATCTTTTCTAGTTTCCTCTGAGGTTTGTACTATCAGGGTATGTGAAGACTAGCTTAATCTTTTCCCCAGCTTTCCTTCTATTGGCAAACTCACATTTAAATAGTCTCTGAATCTTCTAACAACATGAAATAAACATGCTTCTTACATAGGTCTTACATTTGGGTCACAACAAGCCCATGCAGCACTACAGGGTTGGGGATGGGTGGCTGGAAAGCTGTTGCAGAAAAGAACATGGGGGTGCTAGTCCACAGCCAGCTGAACATGAGCCAGTATGTGCCCAGGTGGCCAAGAAGGCCAATGACATCCTGGCCTGTACCAGCCATAGTGTGGCCAGCAGGAACAAGGCAGTGATTGCTTCCCTGTACCTGGCACTGGTGAGGCCACACCTCGAACCCTGTGCTCAGTTTTGGATGGACATTGAGCTGCTGAAGTGTGTCCAAAGATGGTAAAGGATTTAGAGCACAGGTCTTATGAGCAGCTGAGGGAGCTGGGGGTGTTTAGCCTGGAGAAAAGGAGGCTTAGGGTAGATCTTATCCCTCTCTACAGCTAGAGATTGTAGCCAGGTGGGGGTAGGCCCCTTCTTTCATGTAAGAAGTGACAGGACAAGAGGAAACAGCCTCAGGTTGTACCAGAGGACATTTAGAATGGATATTAGGAAAAATTTCTTCACTGAAAGGATGATCAGGCATTGGAACAGGCTGCCCAAGGAAGTGATGGAATCACTATTCCTGAAGTGTTCAGAAAACAGACAGAGATGTGGCAGCTGGGGACAAGAGATACGGTAGCCAGAGATAACTTCCCTACCAAATGGCTCGGTTTTTATAATTTAAAACAGAAATTCTCTATTTCCTATCACAATCTGGTCATCATTTTCAGCATTCTTTGTCTAAAATGTATTTTCAGAGACACTTGCCTTCATGCAGAGAATAGTCTTGCTGTGACCTTCCAGGGTTCTGAGAAGCAGCCCGTTCCGCGCGTCTCGCACACTGATAGTGCAGTCATAGGAGCCCACTACTAACAACCTGCGTGCTCCTTCCTGAGCTGTGGCCAAACAGCTCACTGCTCTTGGGCCATGGCATTCAAAAGTATCAACCTGTTTATTATTCTGGAGGGAGAAGAAAGAAATGGTATTCAAGAACTAAAATTTTGCTATGACACTGACTAGACCATTGAGTCCTTTTTGTGTTGTACTTGTTACAGCACCTGTTTTCAGTTTAATAACACACAATTTCAGCAGCTGTAAGAGTTGCACCTTAAGAAATAAGTTTCCAAATCAAGGAAATAACTCCTTATGTTATGTAGACGAAGAGGAACCTTAAGGAAAAAGATAACAAAATTATAGCACCTATAAGAAAGGTAACCAAAAAGACAGGGAGATGGGACACCTTCAGGCCACAACCAAAAGAGGCCAAGAGTGACTGTTTATACCAAAGTGTTTTCATTACAAATACACTTACTACTGTAGATAAAGAAGGGAAAGAAACACAAAGTGGAGAGAAACTGCATCACAACAGGCTTTCAGGTGTCAATATTTAAACAAACTTACCTTTATGTTGAAAGTAACCACAGTGCCATTTGCAAGACCTGCATAAAGGATCCGCCATCTACTGTGTAAACAGAGCACTCGATCTTCCAATTTAAACTGTTCCATGCACTCTCTGGTCTGGCAATGGAAAGAAGTACTTAGAGATTTTCATTGACTGGAAACAATTCAAGGAAAAAAGCCTGAAATGAATTATGATTTTCACTTTTTAAACCAACAGAACTGAAGGAAAACATCTGAAAGTTTGGTGTCACATGTTAGTTTGATCCTCATTTTAATCAGGAACATCTCTAAGGCTTGACTGTACTTCAGCAACCAGTTATAACCCCAAACATTTTATTCTAGTCACAACCTCTAATGCACATAGAAATTTAGACAAATATATATATATACATATGAAAACTACCTGTTACATGGTTGAGGCTGAGGACTCCCCATTAAGCTCCCCACAGAACTTAAGGGTTTAAAATGTCTTGCAGTTTGCTCCCTGAAGCAGATATTTGCTTTCTAGTCCTTCAAGTCACAGGTTGGGCAAGCCTTTTTATCACCTATCCTCAAATATCCAGCTTCAGGAAATCTCAAGCTGCTCTTTCACCTGCCCTCAGCATAACAGATAGCTGTTCTCTTTATGGCTGCTCTACAGATAGAGCAGAGAGCAGAGAGCAGTGCCTTCCAGAAGCAATGAAGTTAGAAATATAGGAAGAAAAGTGAGATTCATGGCCAAACAACTACCCTGCACTTTGGTGTTGCCAACATTTGGGATCATGACATGCTGTTATGGCAAAAACTCTACTGACAAGCTAGTCAGAAGATTAGGAAGGATCTTTAGTAAATCAGTTAATGGTTTGCTGTTTGGTTTGTGGGATTTTTTTAACCTGCTCTACTCTGATGAGATATGAAGTGGTGCTCATATCCAGCTCATATGGGTTTTAAAGGCTTTTTAAATTTATATTTGTAAAGAAACACTTGAATAAAAATGCAGCATAAGTAAATCAACACAGCATTTGAGTACCTTGATATCATAACAGTTGATAGTGTGGTCACTTGAGCCAGTGTAGAGTGCAGCATTTTTCCCATTTGTCTGAGTGACCAGAAGGCAGTTCACTTTTGAAGTATGTCCTTCAAAGATGGCCACACACTTCCTGCTCTAAAAAGGAAAGCATAGAGTCTGTCAGCATAAAGGCCCATAATACCTCTCAGGATATGCACCTAACAGAACAGGGCAGGATAGCTAAAAAATATCAGTATACATGTGGCAATCTATCTCCCCTTGTCCCTCTCATAGGGAGAAGGGGCTGGGGAGGTGGAGAAGAGAGGTTTTCCCACAATCTTACTTACAACAAGATTGTAGGCACAAACTGTTTTGTCTGCTGAGCAGGTATACAACAAGTTCCCAAAAATCTGAATAGCATTCACTGCTGCCAAGTGTCCCTCAAAGGCTCCCTCTGTAGGTTCTTCATCCTCACCTGGCTCTGAAGACGCTTCTGTAGGACAGACATGTGTACTGTTGACTATGGGAACGCAGTCAAGAAAACACGCTGCTGTGGTTTGTATACTGGCAACCACCAGAGCTATTTCATGAGCTCAGCACCTCTAAGTCAAATTTGTGAGTCCCAGCTGGACTGTGAATGTGACAGAAGGCAATATAAAATGCTAAGAAGACCTTCATATGACACTAAGTCCAGAAATACCTTTAAAATTTAAAAAAAAGATAATATTATTGCTTTTCCTACAGCTCTACAGAGACTGTGGAGCAGTAATGTTCATGTGGGAGGGGCAGGGGGATGTGGAGGAGTCAAGACACAAAGCACTCAGTGTAAGATGTAAGTACATGTCACTTCCAGTTTTGACTGCAAGCTTGTATCTTCTGGGCACAATTCCCCCATGGAAGCAGTTTGATCAAGACTTAACTTAAAGTCCTGCAAGATACTACGTACAAAGCATCAGAAGGAACGCTTAAAAGATATACCTGAGGAGTTCTTTGATCCTCTTAGTGATGATATGGAAGTCTGTGTCTCAGCCACACTGTAACACAAAAATAAACAGTAGTGAGACTGGACTTTGCATGTTCATTTTCAAACAAAATACTGGAATAAGTAATAGTCCAAAACACAAGACTCTACACTTAGTAGAAAATATGCTGTGACAGATAAGCTCAAAACCAAACTAGGCAGCCATGTTGTTGTATTAAGAGAAATTAGTAGGTAACAACATTCATTTGTTGACCAAAAAAGTCAAGTCAGTTTTTATTTTCCCTTTTACTTCATTCCTGAAGTCACTGATGTAAAACCTTCTGAATGGATGAAAAAAAAAAAAGAGAGACCTCTTATGAATATTATGTACTATAAATAATATTACTTTTGCGAAGTCTACAATAATCTCACCTTCTTTTCCCATCATTCCTGTAATTTGTGCCAATCTCACTGGTGGAGCTCACTTCATCATAACCAGAGCAAGATGCCTCTAGGACTGCTTGATCCACAGAGCTGTGTGAATCCCTCTTTGATGGACTGTCTGGTTTCTCATCTCCTGATTCTGATGAATCAACATCAACCACCTCACAGTGAGGTGCTGCAACTGCCACTAACTCCAGAGAAGCGTCACTGTCATCCCCGTCTTTGTTTCTTGCAGCTTGAGCAGTAACTCCACCCTCCTCTCTTGGAGGAGTAGACGTAGTAACTTTTTCTCCTTTAGGAACCTTTCCACCCTTGATTTTCCGGATAGGCTTAGAGTCAACCATGTCCTGCTCTGTATCGCTGTTGTCTGGCACATGGGCTGCCCTCAGAGTTTTCTTCTTCCTTAACCTTCTCCTCCTTCTATTCCCTTTCTCTGCTGGGACTCCAGTGGTTGCCAAGTGTCGCTCAGACAGCTCTGCTGACAATTTGGGGGTTTTGTCCATTGGCATTTCTAAAAGGACCGAATGCTTTGAAAGAGAAGTGCTACACTGATCCAGTGAAAATTTTTCAGCAACTGTATCATTTGCTTCTCTCTTGCTGAAAACAGACATTGAATGAGGAGAAGGGTTCTCAGGAAGTCCAGACTGTCCCTTGTCCGCAACAGGCTTGTGGACATCTTGATTAGTGCGTTGGAAACAAGCTGCCAGCTCTGATATGGATATGGTTGCAGTGATAACTGGATACACTGATGTTTTCTGGTTGGTCTCTTCTAAAGAAAACAGACTAGTGTTACATTCACTCTGTACAGCAACAACTACGCAAAGTGTCTCTCACAGCATTTTTTCTTTACACTTAACTGTGTATGTAAAGCACATATTCCTACATGCAGAAAACTATATGCACATGCAGATCTACTATTTCAGTCAGCTATCCAGCCTCTAAAAAACATAATTGGGGAATAAAATGTTTATCCATGTACACAGAAGTAAAGGTACATCATTCAAGCTAGTGGCTGGCTATATGGTTTTAAAGTTCTGACAATCTTTGGTGAATCCTACACTGTTGACTTAAGATGATACCACCCCTCTCTGTGTGCTCCCTTACCAGCTGTCATGGCTGCTGTAGGAATGATATTAATCAATGCATGCCAAGTACGACTCAGCTGTTCAGTGACACAGTTTGAAAACCTTATGCTTAACCCATCTAAATTACTACAGCTATTATATATACTTGGACCTAATTCAAGATAGATAGTCATGCACAACCTACTCTGCAGCACTGTACCTTTATCGTGGGAATAGCAGCACTGTAAGCCATAAGGGTACAGAATCACACAGAATTCTGTGCAGGCTTTACTTAGTTGGTTTAGTTAGTTCATGTGTGGTGGACTATGCAGTGGGGTAAACACACTTTCCCTGTCATTTAATTTTGATTGAATTCATATGAACAGAATGATCCAGCCTCTCAGTGGAGACAGACTAAGGGCACCATGTCACAGCTGTTTCCCACACCCTGAAATTCCCCAGTTGTACTTGCAATAACTACAATCCAGAACAGGATGTTTCAAGTTCACTGCATTTCTGGGTTGGGATCACGCAATGCAAATGGGAAGTTGGCAGTATTTGAAACACTTCCCTCTTTCACTCTCTCCAAAGCCAGCAAATTAAACCTACAGTAATGCTTGGCCAAAAGCATATTACATATCACAGGACAAATTTGACGCTTTGGAATTCCACATCCAGCTAGAAACAGCTAAAATGGGAACATCTCACCCACACATTCCTCAGATGAAGAATTCCAAAATAAAACTAGAACTTGCTGACAGCATAGGATATGTTGAGTTTAAAGTAAATCAATGGAAAAATGTTTTCCCTGGACACGCAACTGTCATGCAAAACTGCAAAACCTGATAGAAAACCCTCTATACGGAAAAAATGAATGCTTAGATGAAGTTTGAATGAGTTACTGTGTTGAACTTTACTGGGAAAAAGGCACACAAAACCTAAAATTCTGAATATGCCCCTAAAATCATGTGTCACTCATTTCCCACTGGAAAGGGGAAGGAGGTAACTTGGTCACTGTGTAACAGGAAAATAATAGTAACCAGCAACTTAAAATGAAATTTCTAAACTCAAAAGTTATTAATTCTCAACAGCTGGAGTACTCTGGGTGTTAGAAAAAGAAGCAGGAAACCACCATGACAGTGTAAGAAAACACGATCACTCAGTTCCACAGATGGGACCCACTGCTGGCATTTAGGGGAAACCAAATGCAATCAGCTCCCTCAAAGCAAAGCTGAGCTAACCTCCTAGGGAAGCTGACAAGCTAAATGTTCAATCCACAAAAGTAAACACTGGCCCAGGGAGAATCCCTCTTCCTCAAATTACAGATTTTTACCTGAAGCTCAATGCTTATTCTCCCCAAATTACTAAATTCATCTGATGGTAAACTTGTTTTAAATGTAGCACATATAGAAGTTCATCAATAACAAAACTATGGTCCTTTGACAAATCAACATAAAAAGAACTCTTGCTTTTAATATGTCAAAAGTAACTTCGTAATAAAAAGAAAAATATGCTAATGTGATTAAGAGCTTTCTAAAGTAATTATTTAAGTAACAAATCTAACTAAATACACTGAAGATTCAGCTTCATTAAAAAAAAACCTCTTCAGCTTCTCTGTTGTGAGGTCTCAAGATTCTGCAAGTAACACAATTCATGCCACTGCAGTTAGTGATCGCTACATCTTTCTTTAGAGTTGGAAAATAAAAATGACACTGATAAAAATAAAAATTTCACTGGTGTTTAAGCATAAAAATTTCACAGATGTTTAAGCATATGGTATATGCCAATAAAAACAGGAAAGTGAAGGAAAGGTAGTGGCTCTCTAAAAGCTGAGCCTTAACAGTGCTAACAAGCACAAAAAATGATTCTCCCTCTGCCCCAAGTTTACTTTAGTCACTACCCCCAGAGCTTCACCTTCTTTGTCAAATCTTCCAAAAAGAGATGAGCCAAAATTCAAAAGACTACATTAATGCATTGTAACAGAGTGGAATAGAGGAAATGCAGTGGTGACTAAAAAAAAGCACAAAGAATACTACTTATACATAATTCTACATCAGAATCTAACTGGAAAAAGGTAAAAAAAATATAAAATTCTTGTAAATAAAGAAGTCTAAACTTCAATTCAGACAACATTCATCTTGTGATGAGAAAAAAATATGCTTAGAAAAGTAGAATGTAGCTTTTTGCAACAGTATTTTCCACCTCAGATGTTGGGGAAAAATTGTGTTGGCTATCTTTAGCAAGGATCAAGCTTACAAATCTTTTTCTCAAATTATGTAAGTTACAGGTTTGGGTAAGTGACATTGTTGTAGCAGACCAACAAGTGTCATTAGAGTCACCCTGCTTGTCTTCACAAGCTCTTAGGAACGATCAAGCTTTTCATTCTCAGTTTTTATCTTCAGTCACAGTAGCAAGTTGCAATGGAAACTGTCAGTGGCATTTAAAACTTTGACCACAGACTACAACACACAACTTTTATGGGGTTTAAACTGTCCACAATAAAGAGTTGGCTATTTCAGCTGTAGTCACTAAGATCTCACTTCGTTGAGGCAGGAGCTCTCCCATCAGTAGTTCAATTAATTCAGTGGTTTCTCCTCCAGACAAAAGTAAACCCCTATCTTCATTGCTAGCCCTCCCAAGCCCCTCACCTGAGTGAACAGTGCCTAACATCCAATTAGGACAAGATGGATTGTTACATTCGATATTACAAATTAAATTCTTTGTGCTTATCCAGCAGAGACTAAGAAGAACACAGAATAATCTCAATGTGGTAGGTCATAATTTTTTAAAAAATATTTTCAGGCACATATTTTTTCTTTGTAGGCAGATTTTTAGCTACCAGTGCTCATTAAATGATGCCGAGTAGAAGACAAAAATTATAGAGGAAATTTTAAGATATGTTGGGTTGTGTTGGTTTTGGGTTTTTTCAGTTAACTAAATTATTCTAAGAGTTAATTAATTATTCTAATTCTTCAAAGTCACATTTGTTCTGTTTTTAAAACAAAACTAGAAAGTCCTACACAAGTTAGTAAGAGTCCACCCCTGCCTGACATACTGCAGGTTGAGACACAATTTACATTCTTCCAGGGAAAAAATAATTTCCTTATTTTCTTAAAGCTACTTATCTAAAAACAAAGCAAAATTACAAATACCATCATTCTGTTCCACCTCTTCTGTTCGTGAAGCACTCTGGAGTACAGAATTCACATTTTCTTCTGTGCCTTTTGGAGACACAGGTTCTCGTTTAACTTGTACTGAGGAGTCAGGAGCATCAGAAGGTATACTGCCAGAAGACTGGAATGGTGATGGCATGTTTACAGGAACAGAAGCTCCTAGTGGAGGTACAGAAAAAGACAAAGTGTCCAAAAGGGGCAACAGAGAGCCTGGAGGAATTGAGTCAGCTGCCATCTGGGACTTGCTGTTTCTCCTCTCAGTTACGACACTGCAGGAAAGCTGCTCTGAGAGTTCAGAAGGTTCATATGTTTCTAATGGCAAAAAAAAAGATAAAATAAATAAACAAATTAATAAATAAAATAGCAAAATTTTTTATATTTTACAATAAATTTTAGTGGTGTGAAGAGCTCATTTCTTGTAGACACACAGTCAAGGAAGAGAAAAATTTGAAAAAAAGCCACTAAAGGGAGCTATCAAAACTGACAGTTCACACTTTACAATAAAGGCCTCATTTTGAAAGTCTACAATTTTATTGCAGCTCAAATGGGCAGTATAAAGTTAAATACAGTTTCCAAAAGATTCTGAGTTAAAAGAATATGAGAGTAAGCATTCCACTGTTGTAGTTTTATGGTATCCTGTACCTTGTAGTCCCTGCAAGATCTGTATTCTCTGACTTCTCAGTGCACTCATTTCCATGGTTATCTGCAAAACAGTTGTGACTTGTATCAGTTGCACTGATTTAACAGGCAGTTTCTCATGCTGCTAACTTCTAGCTCAGACAGTTTCCAAAGTAACTGTTACCTGTTGTTTTAACACAAGGAACCGCTGAACCTCAACATAGGCAGCCTGCAGGGCAGCCCTCGCCTGCAAGAGGCTGCTGTCCACACTCTGCAGGGACTTGCTTAACTCTTCTTCCCTCAGAGAAATAGCCAACAACTGGTCTACCTGAGAACGTTCTGAAAAAGGAACAAAATGTAAAGTCTAATTGTACAGAACAATACATTAGGATACATTACATGTGATATCACAATAAATAATACCATCTCAGAATGTAAAAATCACATAAAACAATAATCACACCAGCTGAAAGGGAGTATTTATCCACAGGAATATTCACATCTACATGGAAGAGGGGCAAAATCGAGTATTCCTCTTAATGGAATCTCAGCCTCGACTCTAGCAATTATTTCCATCACAGCTTTGCCAGCACTGATTTAGTTCAATTAAACAAATTCTCTTCCACAAAGATTTTTTCTTGAAGTACATGTGTACAGGAAGTACAAATACACTCCTGGCATTAATGCAATCAAAAGTGCAAAAGCAAAGTTAAGCTAAACAAGATTTAAATCACTCAGTGAATACAGAAGCCAAGGAAAAACTGTGTTAGAGAAAAAGAACCCTAAGATAAAAAAATAGTTTACTACTCAAGATCCTTTTCAGCTGTGAGACTTGTGTTTGCAATCTCTTGAGAAAGAGTCTCTTGACCACTGTACTCAGTGAAAGATCTTCCTATCCATCCTAAAGACTTCTGGCATTACAGAGATTCTCCAAACAAATTAAATATCCATTTGGGCACTGCTTAGTTGCATTCAGGTTATGGTTTCCTTAAGCAGATTTACTACAGTAACAATGATGGTAAAGCAAAGTAACGGAAAAGAGAGATTTTACTAAGTAGAACATGTTACTAGTCTCTATAACAGACACTGGTCATTGAAGACAGAACCTGATAAAACCCCACACCTTTTCAAGTAGTAACATATTCATTCCCACAGAAGATTCGTATTATTGCCCTGCATTATAAACAACCCTTAATATAAAAAAAAAATGAAAAAAAGATAGATGGAACTCTTGAAAGACATCTCCTGGACACCAAGTTTCCTAGCAATGGTTGAGTTACCAAAGCAAATATTTTGCCTAAAACATGGATGGTTCATTTTGATACATGATGACGTGTATGTCTTAGGCATGTCTGAGAAAGATTTGTCTCTTGCCAGAATAATGGTTTGCTTTGGTCAGGAGCAGGAAGGAACAAGGCATTCCACATTCATTTCCACTAATGACAGGAAAAGAAGAGTAAAAAAAGTAAAAATTATTGCCAGAGATGTCAAAACCAGAACACAGACCAAATCATGCAGTGTACAAATTTTCTGGTAAGACCACCCAGAATCAGAAAGGGAAAGCTGCATCGTGAATTAGAAGGGAGTGACTGGGGCTTTTTCCTTCAGAACTTCCACCCCAAGGGCAAAAAACCCTCACTTCCCTGCACAGGGGAAAGCAAAGGTCCCATCTGTACAATCAAGAATATGAACTGCAGGCAGAAAGGATGCACATACCCTTCTCTCAGAAATAACTTACAACAAATTAAGATAGAAATCTTCAGAGAAGAATGTGCTGCAGACTTGTGAGCAGTCCACCCTATGAATTTGATTAAAGTGCCCAAGAAGCACCAAAGTAACATTAAGGAACTACTACTTTAGCCAAGTCAAAATACTACTAGGTGTTTATAGCCACTACATCTGATGCACACATGTATGATATTCACTTACCTTTTTTACCTTTGATTTTTCTTCTCTTATTCTTTCTTTCTAGACTAGGGATTTCAGGAGAAGATCCCTCCTGCAAGTAAGTTAATCTATTAATGAGTTACAAGAACAATTTTGCCTAAATCAAGAAGTCATGCATCCACTGTCTTCTAAACCATTACTTGCACTCACAGAGAAGAACACACAATTTATCTTGTGCATATAACTCATCCTTTGCTCTGCTCTTAAAAGAGGGAGGACAACAAAGTGAGTGCCATGTTTTCATCTTAACTAGAAAAAACTACTATATAAGTTGACAGCTTTCTTCTCACTCAGATGTTTAAGACCACACTTGAGTCAGAGTTTCTTCTTCTACAGTTTTAGTTGAAAGTGCAAAGGATTAAACAGTGAGGAATTACTGCTTTCTGCAAAACCATTTTGAGAAGTTGATCAAAAACATTTTTTTAAACCTTTGGATAAGTCCAAAACAGGACTGTGAAACAAATTCAGATTTAAGGACATCATTTTAAGTATATAATTTTGTAAAAAACTTTCAATTTCCTTGCTTAACCCTAAAAACAGAAACATCTAAGATAAATTTCTCCTACAGGCAAGCTTCCATTTAAATTGTGAAACATTGAGATTCTTGCTACAAAACCAAGTACTTGCACAGAAATATTTTAACAGCTCCTGTTTGCCAACATAGTATGCCAGGTACCAGATCAAGAGCATTTGTTATTCCTACTAATTAGAAAAAATTATCTAAAGTCCTGCATTACAAAAGCAGAAGTAGAAAAGATTCTTAAAAAAATTAAGTTAAACAAGTAAATTCATTTGATGTTATCAATGTACAAGACAATCAAATCAAAATTTCTCCATGCAAAGATCATTTCAAAACTGAATGACCAGTGACAAGGAAAACACCTTTTTGGCACACTAGCCCTGGACAGAACTGCACACTTACTCCAGTTGCTCTTCGCTTCTTTCCAATTCCTTGGCTGTCATTCTGTTCAGTACCAGATGTGCAGCTACTGTCTGTAGCTGCATCTATGTTATTTGACACTGCAAGAAGTGAAGCACTATTTGAAGCTGGATGATTTTCTTCTGAGATCTCAAGTACATTTTGTTTTTCAAGAAGAGGTGTTCTCTTCTCTGGGCTCTCCTGGTCTTGTTTTGCGAGGCCTGTGATCTCAGAGGTGGCCTGTAGGCTGTGATTTCTTCCACTAGTCTCAGTTCTTTCAGACATAAAAGGTGACAAAGCAGGAGATGGTGTTTCCTGTTTCTGATCAGCTTCAATGTCAGTGCTTGCCTCATATCCAGATGTTATGTGATGCGAGTGGCCAGCTGCAATTACTTGCCTTTGCCCACTTTCTTTTATTTTGGCTTGTTCACTGAAAAAGCTATAAGCAGAAGGATTTCTGTCTGCTATGACACTACTTTCAGAAAAGCTACGTTTTCTGGCTGATCCAGACACTGCTAAGGAAATCCCTTCCCACTGAAATCCTTCTAGAGTAGACAGATCAGATTCTTCACTGAGTACTAGACCCTCTTGCTCATTTTGAACAAGAGGCACCATTTCTATGCCAAACCTTTAACAAGATAAAAAGAAAAATAAAGAAACATGTTACAAGCCAGCAACACATAGAAAAAAGCCTCCCCCTTCCCCAAATGAACATTACTGCTTTAAGAGATCTGGCAAGTCATTACACTGGTACTCTGTGCTTTCTGCCTCATCTGCCAATCTTTTGTGTATCACATAACCAGATTCAGTGGCTAAGAACTCACAGCACGATTTTCAAGTCAGAAATCATGCTATTATAATTACTCCAAACCAAGTTTGGAATAATCAAATGTGACATCTGTTCAAGACACTTCAAATCCTTCAAGTTTAAAGAAAGTTTCAAAAATGCAAGATTACATAATTGCTTCCCTAAATACAAAAGCAAACTGCGCATCAGAAGAAAAAATTAACAAATTAAGAGGGAGCATTGACATTGCCTGCAGCAATGCAAGCATTTAATGTAGTCAAGAATAAATGAGGAAATGGGCAACTGTCATGGCATTGTTCCCATCCTGATTGCATTTTTAATTCTTCTATTACTAGAACTTGAAAAACAAGTACACTGTTACTATCCGCATTCAGATATTACACCAACCATTATGAACTGATCACTTTTTTCTCAGCAGATTACTATTACATATCTATGGATAGACATTCATTCATAGCATCAATCAATAATAAAAACTCTGTATTATTGGCAAAAGATCTGCATTATTTGCAAAATCTCCACAAAAGCCACAGCACAGCATGCTTCATTATGAAGTCTTAGTTTTAGGATTTTGGAGTTTAACTCAGATAGAGAGAAAAACAACCCTCCCCCCTCAACATGCCCTGAGAGGCATGGTTAGAACTGAAAGCTACCAACCTTGGTAAACCTTTGCCAAGTTCCTGTTTCTTCTTGGTTACCTGCTGGATAACCTGATCCCAGTTTACATTTCGCCGGGAAGCACTAAGAATCTGCCTGAGGGTGGGCTTAAGCCCTGACTCCTTCTCTGTCTCACTTCTCCGATGGCCACTCACATTCCGAATGCGACGCGCGTTATTGAGATTGGGCTCTGGGAGGTGCGTCCCAGCTTTGCTCTTCAGACTGATATGCCGTGTCAGGTCTCTTTGCAGAGAAGCAGGCAGGCCAAGCTTGCTTAAATCTGGAAGAAGAGGGCCTATTGACTGGCTTCCTCCTTTTTGAAGGTCATTATCTGTAGGATTTTCAAAACCTTCCATTTCAAATTGGTCGTGTGACTTGACACATTCTTCATTCCCTTCCCTGTCCTGTGAGGTTTTCAAATCCACATGCAAATGGTCCTGACTGCTTGATGAAGAAACTGTGGATTCTATCCGAAATGTAAAATTTTTTAGCTCAGCAGAAGCAATACTTGAAGCAGATGGCTTTCCATTATCTTCTTTTTCAGGAGTGGCAGTTTTACCTTCAGGAGTGTCACATGGTAAACAAGAACTAACAGAGGAACCCAACTTTTCAACTCTTGCTTCTGACTTCTCACTTCCCATTAAATCATCACCATTCGCATCTTCTAATGAATCTAGTCTGAACTCCTTCCTTGGCAATGCTTTCCCAGTTTCTTCCCTATTCTGGTCACTTGTATCTTTGCAAGAACTTAAGGAAGCATTTTGCAAGGAATGGTTGGACTGAACATCTTTGGGATTTTGTTCTGTTTCACTTAAGTTATTAATAGGCTCTCCAAGATTGCTACCAAGCACATCTTTGTTATCTTCTAAGTTACCAACACAACCACCATGCAGTTTTGATGAATGAGAGGAGAAACCGTTTGTTTCCAAGTTTACTGCATTCAAATGATTCTGCTCTTCACCACTAGTTGAGGATAACAGAAGCCTGACATTTTTTAAGAGACTGTTTGTGTCTTGCTTTGTTAAGGATAACTTTACACCAGTGATACTCAGAAGAGGGGATTTCAGTGATGGCATCTTATTACTTTTGCTCTCATCTTTGTCAGGCTTTTCATCGCTGGAACAGTCTTTCATTATCTCGGTGGAACCAAGGTGATCTGAGGTTCCATTAGAAGGGGAAGATGCTTCCTGTTTTTTAAGTTTTGAAAGGCTAACATTGGCTTCACAAGTTTTTCCTTTTGCTGATGAATCAGCAAGAGGTGTAAATACAGAATCCATTTTATCTGAAGTTTTAGAAACATTATCTTCAGACCATGGCTGCTGCTCTGCAGTTTTCTGGGATGGATAGGGAGTCCAGCGATATGTTTTATCTCTGGATGGACTGACACTTTTCCCACTGGCTCTTGAAGTTTTGCTTTCTGGTTGTTTCAATGGACCAAAATCCAACACCCCCTCAGAAGCAAGCCTATCACTAGTAAAATCGAGGTCACTCCTATTTCTTCGACTTCTGTATGGCAGAACATCACCGTTCTCTGGCCGCTGCCACATATACCTTGGCTCTGATGAATATGAATCTCCCGAGCCTCCAAAAGTCCAGCCATTTGCACCATGAGGACTTGGTTTCCAGTTTCCTCCATAACTATTGGAATTCCAGCTAGAAAAATGACCTGTTTCTTCTGAGTGCCAAGTAGAATTTCTTTCCCTGGCACCATGATGCCAATTTGATGTTCCTCTTCCCCACCCACTTAGATGCCAAGTATTTCCAGAATTCCCATAGTTATGCCGATTTGAAGGGCTTCCTGAACCATTCTGGTGCCACCCAGAGCGCCCCCTTGGGCCACCTGAATGTCTGTTTATATTAAGGCTCCTCTGAGAGTGTGAAAATTTGCCTTGTCTAGGACTAATATAATCATCCTTTTCCCACTTCCAGTCCCTTTGTGATGCATTATGATGATGCCACGATGACTGATCATAAGCTTCTCTTTCTTTGTAAGCACCTCTTTCTTCTTGCCTTCTCTGTGATCTCCTATCATCACATTCTAATTCTTTGTTTGCACTTGGTTCATTTTGCCTACAAAAGAATTGAGAAGAGCCTAAATTCTAATGCTGTTCTACTGAAATCCAACAATCCACAAGCCTCATGAACTTTGCAATGGAAAGAAAATATTTTTTTAAATTATTTATATTAAAAAGAAACAGAGATTACTTATTTAGCAGCTTTGCTGTTCAAGCTTCAGTAGTGTTTGACTTTCAAAACTAATGTTGTACCTTTACTTAAATATGATAATTCCAAAATATCTCTTACAAGAAAAACTGATTTGGTGCAGGGACAGTTCAATAGACTAATTCTCAAATACTTGTCTGTAACTTGAAAGGTAATATTCCTTTATATTTACTATTGGACGAATAAGAAACTAATACAAAGAAAACTTCTTTATATTGTATAATCTTCGTATTTTGATCAGGCTTGGTAGATAGAAAACTCAGTAATGAGACAACTATTTTTTCTGAAGACTATTCTGATGTTAGTCTAACTACAGCGAGCTGATATAAAACAGGAAAGTTAGGCTAAAAAAGCAGTAATTCTACTTACTGGAGAGAACAACTGACATGATGGCTCAGGTTATAAAACTTAAGTCAAAACACAGATGTAAAACGTTCATAGAAGATGTACCTCAGATGAAAAAATAATTTGTCTTGTATTAACCAAGAGACTGGAACAGCCCACAGCATGCAATGCCGAGTCTGTATGAGCCTCCCAGCAGCACTATCTACTGCCCTTTGGATAGTACTTGTGCTTGGCAACTTATCATGAACACGTGGCAACCTATCACATGTACATTTAAAGATAAATGCTCCCGTAAGAGCTGCAGCTATTCCCAGAGTCAGCAGTCTAAATATTCTAAGTATTTATCCTACTAAATGAAGAGTTTTTAATAAAAGTTTTTTTCCAGAAACTGATTGCAGAAATACATCCCTTCTAGATCCCCAGACAAGAAAGACGATAAACTTTCAAACTACTGCTGAAAAACAATTGATTTGAGTAAAACTGAAAATTCATATTGTATCACCCTTTATGTTTCTGATACATTCCAGTTCCGCTAAGATTCACAAATAAATCCTCTCTAATAGAAGATGGTCTGCAGTGCAAAATAATCTGACCTGTAAGACTAGAATTCAAAAACACTGTGTCTAACTGACACAGTAAGTTCTAAGAGCTGACCCAACTAGATTATGATCTAATGGAAACAATTTGCTGAATTAATAACTTAATCCTTGCACTTTCTGGTTTTCCCCCTTCTCCAAACCACCACCCAGCAGACAGAGATTTTTTAGGGTTTTAGTTGCCTCAGAACAACACTGCACTGACAGCATTACTTCTCTTCCATAAAACAAAAAAGTGACATTTTTGCTACCTACATTAACCAGAATGAAAACATTACATGTGCAGTGCAGGGACACACTAATATGACAGAGTGATGTCAAACCCAAATAATCTCCACAGATTTCAATATATTGAAACACTAAATCAAATTTCTAGCTACAGCAAGCAAGAGCTTCTTTTAAAAATCATACACCACTTTAGTACCATCACCATGCCATAAATCCATTTAAATAATATATTCCCAGCTGGAACATCACACAAGCAATCCACAGCAGATGCACACATCAAATAAAAGGTAATACTTATTGCTCTCTGCAGCCTTCTATTTCATAGTGAGCCACTTGAACTATGTTTAGCTAATGGTAAGCAGCAAGGTAAAACAGGTAAGAAATTTCATTCAAGGATTATGGAATTTCAGTGTGACATTTACAGAATAATTTAATCCATTTTATAACAAAACATGTTCATCAACAGTTTCTAAGAGGCAAAGTTCCTACAGACACCCTTCACCGTAAACAATATTAGCACTACTGTCCATTTATTAAGCCTTTCATTTTAAAAGGTATCAAATATTAAAATAAAAACATTAGGGCTCAAAACACAAAACTGTTTTTACCCATAATGGAGAATTGTTATATTTCCTTACTAGCAGGAGAGGAACAGGACAAGAACACTCAGCAGAGTCATGTCTACATGTTGAAACTACAATATCCACACAGGTCTCTTGGATTGTTCTCACAACAAGTACATTGGCTACAGGCAGTTTACATTTCATGAGCACCTAACCTTTAGGAGTGCATCCCCATTGTGTTAAAAGCAATTCTACGACCTAAGAGGACAAAGGAAAACTCACCGGTTCCGCTCCTTCTTTTGCTTGATTAGTTGAATGAGTTCTTTGTCCAGGTATTCTTCTTCTGCCTCTTCTTTCTCTTCCTCTTTCCTGTCATGGGCATTAACATTGTCTTTGTGCAGCTGACTGGAGATGTGCTTGGCATATGCTGACAAACCCACCAGGGTCACCCTGCACACCCGGCATTCATGGCTGCTATCCCTAGGAAGAGAGGCAGACGGTGGACTTTCAACTCTGCCAACTGGCATGGCAGGTACCTCAGGTCTTACTTTGTTTCCTCTGAATGTGCTTGAGTTCAAGTCAACTAGGTTTTTCTAAGTGTACTTAAGTTATTTGAATTCTCTGGCTTTTTCTTTCAAGGTTTAGCTTTTTTGATGGTCAGTTTTTATAAGATTTTTTTCCAACAATCAAGAGGTAAAGGACTTGGTAATAATGCTATGTTAACTGGGAGGAGGAATTCTTCTTGAATTGTTGTACTCAAAATCTTTTCAGAGGAAACATAGTGAGCGAGGAGGCAGAATGAAAGGCTTCCAGAGCTAGCAGGAGCTCTGAAGCCTATCCATGCTGCCAGCTGCACTGGGGAAGCCTGGCGACAGCTTCTACATTTAATCCTTCCCTTGAGCCTTCCCCCAGTGAAATTTAGAAAAGGGAGGAGGCAGTACATGGATACAGCCAATCCTGATACAACATAACCTAAACTGGGAGAGCTAAGATTGCTGCCTGGAATCCAAAGACTCCACAGCACAGTGAGTGATGGGAGGGTGTCTTCAGTTCACTGTACTTTATTTGGTTCAAGTGTGCATGAGGTCTGCTTTCTACTTTGGAAGACTTATCTTAAAAAATATAGAAATAATTTCAGCTGGAGAAAGTTGACAGCTGTATCAGACAAATGGCTTTACTCATATTACTGGATTAAGGTTACAAGACTTTTTTACTTTTTTTTTCTTTTGAAGAAATTCAGAATTCTAAAAACACCACATTTGTTCTTCTGACAAATCCTTCCAATACTCCAGTGTTAAAAAAATACATTGTTAATTTCCTAAACAAGGAATACATGTTTGCCAGGAAAAAAATCCGAACAAAATTAATCAGAGCATACTCCACTGCAAATAACTTAGCAGGACCAAGACAGGATCCACTGACCTGCCTCCACAATGCTTTTTTCAATTCTGCCAGTTATTTCATAAAAGCAGATCTGTATGTCCCCACAGAGCACTTGAGACCAAACTCTTTGAACAGAAGCATTATCATATGACACACACTTCATGACTAGTATCAAGAAAATGGGCTCCATAAAGGAAAAAGATAAACATGAATCCTTGGTCTTTTAGTGAATAGTTAAAAATAAAATGAAAGATCAAAATATGTACCTTCACTCATAATATTAAGGCAACATCCTTATCAGAGTGGTTAATCAAGTGTCAGCAGCTATGTTTTATTTATCCTGGATCAGTGGTTTTCCTACTAACATAGTGGAGATATTTAATGAATGCAGTCATTCAGACACACCTAGAGATGGCTTTATTTAAACACCTAAGTATTAAAAATTAGATTTTTTGTTTTTAATTAGTCTGTATGTTGTGGCCTAATTTATTTCAGATTAAATATTAAGATAATTTCATTTATGATGTCAGTAGCTTCCAAATTTAGCCTGTATTTTCCAGAACTGTGTTTACTTAATTTTGTACACTTCACATTCACTAATAAATATGCAAAGCCCAGATCCTATATATTGTACTTTGGACTATCTTTTTAATGCAATAAAGGTAACCAAACCAGAATATTTTACAAATGTCATTGGAAGAATCCTCTTCACACTGATAAATGGCACAGCTGTGCGTAGCTAATAAGACTTATTTTTAACTTAGGTCATCACACAAGGCAAACTGCAAATAGAAAGTTTGCTTCTCGCTGAAAAATATGTCCTTTTTACATAACGTTCCACTTCAATCATAAGGACTCTTCAACAAGAAACATGCCCCAGTGGTTCTAATGTGGTACTAATTAGGTTTTAAAGAACAATCCACATCCTTCGCAAGACCCATGTTTCAATTCTTTCATAAAACTTTTATAATCCTCATTTATACACTAACTGAATAAATGCAAAGTTTTATTTATTTTGGACAAAGCCAGTGAGTTAACAGCTGGACTGAGGACAAAGAACCTGTTTCAATCACTTCTAACTTGTGAGTTACTAATTACAAAGCTGTGGCTCTTTACCAACCGACAGTCTGAAAAGACAAGACTCAGGTGTGTACTGACAAGTCTTCTCTGACCTGCTGTTGATCTACATGAGCCTAAAGGAAAAAACCACTCATCTTTTGTTACGAACACCTGCTTTAATTGAAGATAAATTGGCTAGGAGTTCAGATAGCTACACTGAGGGGAATTTAGATTTCCCTCAGTTCTATACTTTTCCTAGACCCCATTAATAGCATCCAGAACTAGCACACTCCATGACACACACTGATCACCTCTACACATTTCTCTACCATACAGGAACACCACACAATCTTAGTTGCTCAACAAGGCAGACAAAAGACATTTGAGGTAAACATGACAAAAATATCCTCACAGTATGAAAGCATCCAAGAGCTTTATTTACTGGATGTGTACTTCAGACTGTAGATGCAATGTCCCTTGTACAAGAGCACTATTCACTTTCAGTTATAAAAAACCAAAACCCAATATGCTACAGCTTCATACTTGGCATCCAATTTTCCTTATATATCACATGGAGTAAAACTTCAAGAAAAGGAGAGGGGTCTTAAAATATTTCAGAAAATTATTCCAGCCTTTGAGATTACTAAGCTAACTTTAAAAGAAAAAAAAAAAGTATGAATCAATGTGTGCATTTCCTTTATCTCTTCCACAGTGGAAGCCTGAAAAGTGACTTCTAGTTAGATACTAAATTTCAAGGTAGTAAGATGTTAATACTACACACACTTTAATGGTATTATCCTCTGCTATACAATTCAGCCACGCTCATGAGGCTATTGCTTGAGCTTCACATTTTCCACTTGTACTTCTTGCTTTACACGGCTGTAAAATACTCCTAAAAGACTTCTAATTAAATTTAAATATGAGGAAGAAGAAGAGGCACAAGAGAGAGAAAACAAGGCTGCTATTGCACAGTGAAAAATTAAGATCATCATTTTGAGAACAAGCTTTTTCTGTGCGATCTTCTGAAAGAAGTAATGAAGACAGATTGTAACATTAGTAATAGAAAATGTAATGATGATGAAAGAAATTTAACACCACTCCTATCGAAATGCAAGACCAAAAATTGTCTGATTACTTGCAAGCCTGAAGACACAATATATAACTTCTAGAAATTAGTTACCTTCCAGAACCAAAAACAAAACTAAAATGTAGAAGGCCACAAAAAAGATGGCAAAATCAGTGACATTTCAGAATCATTGCCAGAAGAAGATAGTCCAGAACAGAAATGCTCCACAAGGTAGCTGACCAGAAAACAAAAGTCAGCTTCTAGTGCAGACAGTATTCTGATTTTTTCCCCTGGGTATAAGACAGATGTCTTGACTAAATGAATCCCCCACACCTCAAACAGAGGAAAGAGGATTACTTCCTAGTCCTTCAAAAGTTGTTTAAAACAGATTTGTCATTTCCATATAAAGTTTGTACTGTAAGATAATAAAAAAATATATCAAATAGTCAAGTATACTGTATATAAAATACTCAATACTTAACAGCAACTGATCTCTGTGGCTACCTCAAAATCCATACACCTGAAAACACTTTCAAGTGTACTCTGGTTGCAACCTAATTCCCTGTTATTAGGATGATATTTGAATATCCCTCTTTCTACTTTCCAAAGGTTTCAAATAAAACAAGGAAACCAGAAAGAAAACACCATCCACCATGGTTAGGTCCCTTAAACAAGCAACTGGACTGTGGCAAATGACAATCACTCAAGCAGACATCATTCTCACAGTGCTTTAAAAGATCAACAATTGCTTTTACACCATTGAAAACTTAAAAAACAACAAAAAATTAAAAAGAAAAATACTGCTGTTCCTAATTTGGACAAAGGGTGAATTCTAGCGCTTGTAAAAAAACCAAAAAAAAAACCCAACTCAAGAATGAAGTAATTTTATTTCACTGCAGTCGAAGCAATACAGGTGAGCTTTCTTCCACATCATTCGTTGCCTCTTGAGTTTCTGACATCATGAGAATACATTTATTGCCAGCTTTATAACAAGGCATGCTACTAAGTGAAGCATAAAAATAAATTGTGTAATTCAGCTTGTATGGGAAATAGGTCATGAGTTCTTCCAGAGTGCAACATACAAAATCGCACAGGGAAGAAGGATGCAAGATTGTTCTCATACCTTCCCTTCAGGTTTTCCAGTTCTCTGTGGTGAAGCATGCTTCTCATGTGTTCTTTCATCTCCTTCAACATGCAGAAAAAAAAAAAATTGGTCAAAACAAAAAAAACTGGTGTATCATGTTTGATATCTGCTGTATGATTTTTGAGAACTTTCCTGCCTTGCACAAAGGTGTATTCTACTCCTGCAGAGCTGTAGCAGTTGCCATTCCTGTTTCTGTGACTATGAAAGCATGAATAGGCCCGCTCTCAGGAGGTTTATATGTTACCTTTCCCAAGTAAGAGCAGACAGGAGTCATTAAAACTCAACACAAAGCAGAATTCTGAGAAAGCTGAGTAACAGTGCATTTAGCAAAGCTTATTAGACTGATTTTTGACAAATTACGGTTGGGAATCATTTAAATTAAGAGTCTCATTGATATCACACTTTAGAATCACAGCACTTAAAACAGTCTCCCTGTGCAATCTGAGCCATTTTTCTGCATTTGTATTATAACACAGCTGTAAATTCATCACCACATGCTATTTTACTCTGCTAGACACTTCAGAAACTGAGACGTACATGTCAGTTTATTGTTTACAGCAACCTTGATCCATGAACTGCAGTACTGTTATAAATATTTCCTACTGAAAGGGAGCTGCTGGAAGAGAAAGAATGTTCATCATTCAGCACAAGGAAGCAGTCAAGATGATTTAACTTTCTTTTGGTGTTTGACCCAAAGTGTTTGGAAATCTTCAAAGACCAGATACTAATCACTATCCTCTTTAGCCTTTGAAACCCCTTCTGCAAACGGAAAGGAACATCTTCAACCTTGAAGAGTTGTGTGAATTAATACACTGGCATTTGCCACATCTCCAGATGCCATGTGGCTAAACAATACATAAAAGTCCATTAAGAAACACTCAGTTTCAATGCAGACTTTGTGTAAATACAACATGCAGAAGATGGACACCAAACTGACACATTAATTAAAACACATGCTGAGCTAGACAATTCCATTTGGTTCTTCTATATGGAAATACAGACCTCCCAAAAGGAATTTAAAAAAAAATCACATATTACAGTATTCTTCCCATATCACAATTTACAGCCAAATAAGAGTGCTTTTCACTTTGGTATCTTTATAAAATAATATAAAAACCCTCAAAGACCTCAGTATTTTTAACATTCAGAATCAAGCATATTGCACAGCTCATCTCAAGAAAGATACTTCAAAGCACATGCAAATATATTCTTTTATTTGAGACAGACTTAGGGCAACATATACCTGGTAAAGAGAAATTTTACCCTGTACAATTTAAAATGGAAGCATTTCTCATACACATTTCATAGTAACATCTACTGGTACATGTCAAGCAGTAATTATTTACCTGTTTTGTGTTGTACACAATGTGACATAATGGACATTTTCGTTGCCGAACCATTCTTATTACTCTGGAAATATCTTATCCCATACCTGCAAATAAAAACAGTTTTAAAATAGCTAACATTCAGGATTAGTTGTTTCATTAATCTGTGTTACTAAAGAAAGTAAACAGTTACTGTTCATGAAAACTCTTGTGCTGAGCTTAAGAGAACACATGCCTCTCACACATAGTCAATATTCTTCGAAAAAAGATAAGGTAGTTTTGATCAGTCATCTAAAGCATCTATAATAAAAAGTATAATATTCCCTTTCTTTCATTTTGTTCCTTGTCATCCAAGACATGGTAATCATTCAAAAACCAGAGATCTGCAGGAATCCTCTCAGCTACTCAAATCAGATTAACAAAACACTTTTCACCTAGGATGATGACACGGAAATAAGGAACTGGGGAAACCAAGCAGGGCAAACTCAGATCTTTATTTCAGTACACAGGCCTGCTCAAGGAAGATATTTAAGGAAAATGAAACAAAAGCCATTCATAATATCAAAGACCACTAGTCTCCAAGTTTTACCAATCCATTTACTCACCATAAAATAAAACCTGAAGTGATTTAAATTCAGGATTTTTCTGATTAGCCACTGTGAGAAGTACACATACGCATGTACCGAAATACTCAATTAAGACAGCATTTTAACACTGATCTACACAAGATTTGCATATATGCAAATGAAAGCAGTAGCAAATTAAATGCCATATGTATTGTATCACAATGTTTAACTCTTAAGGAGTAAAATTAAATGAGAGAGTCTAGGTTATAATGCAAAGATAGATATGTCTCTTCAAATAACAGGGTATAATCTTTGTACTTTTCTTTCTCTTGAAATACACTAAAATGCACAATGTTTGAGCATTATTGTCATTTTTTATTGACTTGGCAGAGGCAATTCCTCATCCTAAACTGGAAATAAATGTATTTTTTTATTACTAGGCATTTCTGTATCTCCACAGAAAAATACAAATCCTTTCAAGTTCTTGCTATCTTATATTAGGCAACTTCAGAGCTAGCTTAGCTAATGGCATCAAAATTAACCTGCAAGAGCCTTATTCAAGTTATCTTCTCCACAGCTGACTCTACAAAGTTAATTCTAATTATTCAACATCAATCTTCTGTGTCAGGGGCATCAAAACCTCCAAACCTGGTACTGACTGGAAGCTGCGAGCAAAGGGCAAGAACAGGATTTTTACCAAATCCAGATTACCTAGAGTTAAAGCAGCTCTGATATTCAGTCGTTCTGTCCAACTGTAAACAAAAATCAGCAAGTAAAACCACACCACTCTAAGTCCAAAATATAGTTCTTTGACAAGAACTACAAGTAATTCCCTACAGATTTGCATGTCCATTTACTGCTAAGGTAAATACCAGCATCTGTCCAGTTTGAAAGGGAAGAAAGAGTTGCAATAGCCCTTTCATCATTAGACACCAGAGAAGGAGTATTCTCACTAAAACAAATCCACATCATCATACCAAAACAAACACACTTAAAATACAACAGGAGATTGAGTCATCTTGTTTTCCCTAACCACCATTCTTGATCTCACTGAGATAACAAACTGTGTTTAAATATGCATTTTTTAGCTTCATGACACGGGCATCTGATATATTTGAATCATTAGCAGCAGCTGTTTATTTTGACACATCACCCCCAGCAAAGGTGTAAGATTATTCAGAACTTTGCACCAGCCTGCATGTAAATTCATACGGTATCAGTGATGTGCATGCAAAAGTACCTGCCTCCATGCAAGATCAGGATACAGAAATACTATCCTCTGGAATTAATTATTTTGAAAGAATTTTTAAAAATCATAACTTGTTTTTAAACATATTTCAACTGAGTCAGCTGTTAAGGAAAGTTTAAGCTAATATGAGTAGAGACAGAAAATGAGATATTGCAGACTCCTGATCTTCCAGTGAGTTATTAGGTGAGTCTAGTGGCACATCATGATTATACTGTTTATACACAGATCTGTGCAGCTGCAACAGATCTAAAGGAATTATTAATGACCCTACACAAACGACAAATGTTTAGATGCCTATCCAACACAGGAAATCTTGTTTAATGCAATTAATATGGAAGTACTCATGAAAAGCAAGGATGCTAATCCTTGCACCAATTTCAGACACTTCCTTTTGCATTAAAATATTCTGTACTCCCCCAGCATTCTTCACGGGCACTACTTTGTAGTTTAGCAGAGTAATATTCTGCATGTGTTCAAGACCTCATTCAAGATTACCCAAGTATTTACAGAATTCACTCTATGCTGGAGTGAAAGCAGCATAGGACTTAAATCAGGAAAAGCAGGCCAGTTAGCATAGAACATTAAAAAGCTTCCACCACCAGAGCTAATATTACACCTGTTTTGGCTAATTAAAACATATAGTAACTATACACGATTACAGGAAGAGTTTTCGGCAAACTGCCCAATCAGCTGGGCATTACTTGTGACAGAGTACTAAAAATACTAATAGAATTCAAACGCTATTGGATGTCACTATGAAAAGAGAAACTTTCACCTCTACAGAGAGAAGCCCTCGGAGGCATGGACTCAAAAAAAACAGATTCGGTAGATGTTACAGGGACTGGGAGAACACAGACACACATTCTATTTCCAGATCACCTCTTGACCTACTGTCTTACATAGATATAAACCACTTCCCACCATCCTTAGCTTTCTCCCAAATGCTGCAATAAGCCTATTAAACCCATGGTTCACTTTAATTAAGTACTTCAATTTTACTGTAAAAGAACTTCCACTAAGTACTTTGAATAACATAATAAATCAAAGGTATTTCCTCAGTCACTACACAAAATCAACAAAAAACAGACAGACTTTGAGCCATGTAGTCACTGCATTTCATCTCATCTTTCATTCTTCATGAAGACACTTCAGAAAGAGATCTTTTTCTAGATAAATGCAGGCACATTTGAATTCTTAACAAAAAAAACACAACACATACTTTAAACAACTTTCATGCTTTTATCAGATTCAATACCTTGTGGTTTTGAAATCACTACCTTGATGTATAACATAGGAAATTTCTTTATATTGGACTTGAGTAGGAAGATGAGCTACTCTACAAAATGAGCAAACTGCAAGGAAAGATAAGGTTTTGCCAGAAAGACCCCACCCCCACATAAAAAGAAAAACACATGTTAAGAGCAAAACGCAAACCCTTTGAAACAAATCACGTTACAGTAACTTATTGTTTTTAGGGAATGTAACTGTTCAGTGGGTGATTTGTTTGTTTTAAAGGGAAGGGATGCATTTTATAACTATGTGATATAAGGGCACCTTGCCCATAACCTGCACCTGCACAGAGCTTGGAAAACAGTTTTAATTAAATTACGCAAGTCTGCTACAGAGATTTTCGAAAACCTTTCTCACAAGTAAAAATAGTCCACAAAGAAAATTAGGCATTAGACTACTTCCTGCTACAACATCCATTTGTCCACAGTTGTTCAACCTTACCGGATAACATACATTAAAAATGTACGTCAACATTAAATCTGCTACAGATTAATAGCTGAACACTCTGACTATATAAAGCCACAAGTGCCATGGAGTGGGGTGGGCAGCCTGGCATTCCAGCTGCCTAGAAATCCTCAGGAGGCTTCAAAGAGATCAGTAGCACTGGCCTGTCAAAAGGCCTGTCTAAATGCTGCATGTCCCTACAGAGAGCAGTGGAAGCTCAACACTTGAGAAGAACAGGAGTCTACAAACTCACCGTGCAGAATGTTCTGCAGCAACATGCTCAGCTCCTTGCAGAGATGGCATTCCTTGTGCCTTAGTAACTTCTCTCCTGCAGCAATCAACTGCACACATACCAGCTGAACTGTAGAATAGTAATGCTAATAACACAGAATCCTATGCTCAAATTTCATCACCTCCAGCAGAATTTACATGGAATAAAGCACCAACGTTCACAGACTATCTTCTCTTCCAAGATTCATTGCCCCTGAGGCATCTGAATTCACCATGCATCCCCATAATTCTACTAATTACCTTAACCCTACTTCTGGGCACATGTGTGAGGCACTAACTTTCCTTCTGAGATGTTGATCTGTGCAACCTAACCCAGGCAAAAGACAAAAACTTAACCATTTACTAAAGTTAAGTCATGACTAATACCATTATTCTCCTCCAGCATGCTGCCATGCACTGTATAACTTTGTAGTTGGCTTTTTATTTTTACAGGGCAAAAGGAGAAAAGTGTATTACGCTCCAGTAGTTAAAACACTCATACCAGAAGCAAAACTTTAAAGGTAAATTTCTCCCTGCTTTCCCAGATTTAATTTCATCCATAAGACAGACTAAAGGTACTCTGGACCCCTGAGCACTGAAGCAGCACCACTGCACAGCAAATGTTAAAATGGGGCAGAAAAGTGCTCAATTGTTTTGACACAGAACCAGGAAAGAAGAGTTACTTCACAGATCAAAGTTCTTCAAGCTCCTCTTTAAAGCAATAAATTTTACTTCACTAACTGGCGTAGAAAATACCTAGTAGAAACTGCCTGAATGCTATCCCGTGAGTATGGCTGGATTATTTTACAATACACAGGGAAATAAGGAGCTGGAGATAAGGACACCACAGAGAAATACTTTGAATAGACCAGTGCAGGCACAGAACACCTGGCAGGAACACTGAGGTTTCATTTACTTTAATTTTTATTTCATGTAAATCTAAGAATAGGGAACAGACCAGAAGAACATATACACTTCAAGCCACAGCCAAAGCACATCTTTCCAATTCCTACGCATAAGCAATGCTAATAATTTCCTAATTACAAACTAAATTTTCCTTGCTGTAAATTGAGATGATAATTTCTTCCTAGTGAAACTAAATGCTTTATTGCTATTTTACGGGAGCCTTTTACACACCAAAAGATTCAGGAATATACTCAGTCCAAACTGAAATGGAGAGCTGGTCAGCATTATTGCTGTATGTTCTCATTTAGAACACCTAAGATCCACATACCTGGAAAGTTTCTGTTTTCTCCTATACTCCCCATTGAAGGCATATGCAAGGTAATTTTCTTCAGATGTTTTCCTCAAACATCACATTTCCTGAGCTTATTAAACAAGCTATTCCCCTTTCGAAATTGCCCAGAACACTTTAAAAGAATTGTTCAAAACCATAGTACTCCAGCTAAGACCCCTATTAGCACCCTTTGGAGAAGGGAGTTGTCTGCATATCCCTACTAACTGCTATTACAGCCTCAAACATAATTGATAATGACTGAGACAAAGTCTTACTAAGAAGCAACAGAGTGACCTACAAGATATGTGGAAAACAACCTAATTAAATATTAGGTTTAAATATTTAAATCTAGTAAGTTAAATACTTCTGTGACTTACAAAATAATTCACTTTAGCTTATTCTGGTAACACTGAGTCACTTTATAAAGGGTCTTCACTATAGAGACCCTTATAAGAATGACAGAAGTACCCAACACTTAATTTTAAACTTACTTCTGTAACATCTAGTTGTATCATTTTTCCCTTTCTAGGCTATTTAAGCACATCATATCCTTCACAGGTATGCTTATGATGTCTCTTTCACTGATAGTAAGTTAAGAACGAGGACTCAAAAGCCACATCAAAACAGATTACATCCCTTCTATTGGAGTTGCACAGAGCAGGTACCTGGCCTTGTCAAAATAACTCAAGTTCCCTAAGAAAGATCTATATAGACACAAGAGAACGAGTACAGGGAGCATTCAATCAGTAATTGAGCTTCTTCTATTTATAGTAATATAGTATGAAGAATCACTGGAGAGTCATTTGAAGCACTCAAACCTAGGTAGTCAAATCACTCTTCAGTATAGAGCTTTAATGCCAAGAAAATCCATTTTAAGGATCCCAAACACTAAGATAACTGTCATTAATGACCAGGTAGTAGAAATACAGGGCTCTGTTTAAATTATTACATCTCTGTAATGCAGTTGGTCCAGGGCTGAACACCACAGCTTTACCACAATAGGATCAAAATGTAAAATAGTCTGGAACTTGATAAAAAGCCCCCAAAACCTTACACTACAAGAATAAAACACATTCTTACCAAAACAAAGAAGTTACTTGTAGTGTGTTGTATCCTCTTACTTTGCTACAATCAGCTCCAGTCAGACAACATCTCAAATCTTATGACACCATCTGGTGGCAGAGTTTACAGAAGAGGATAATCAGATGTTAAAAACAGCTTTAAAAATTTAAATTTGATTTTGAGCAAATTTAAATTTGATCCTGGATATCTTGTGAAGTTTTTCTTTACAGGCTAAGGTGGAAAGCAAATTGATGGAAAAAATACCTTCATTTCACCTAGATGAAGTCATCCACAAGTCATAGTATCTCTGCACACAATTTAGGTTCGCATTTAGAGCTTAGTGAGCTGTTACTCTTTGTACAGGATTCACAGCCCTGCATAAATTAAGATGTCTTTAACTGACATTTCTTCAAACAAGTGGCATTTTTGAACATATGGACTAGAAGCTACAAGTTCGGTCCCAGCAACCAAACTGACTTAGGTAACATACAAGCATAATTTGGCTAAAACCAATGTTTTGCTCCAATTTGAAAATACCAGAGTATAACACTTATTTAACTAACTTTACATACAAAAATCAGTCATTAATGGAACATACACAGTGGTTCAAGTGCAGCTGCCTTGTGCTGCCAGTTCAGTTGAAGTCAAGCAAGGATGCAAAAAAAACCCAAAACATAACACACCTGCTCTTAACAGAAGGGACTTCAGGACAGAATTCTGTTTTCTGAGGTAAGAAATTACAGAGCCACATTGCATTGGCCCTTAGAGCCTGCAATAGTAATCCCAAATATTGCAGTACTAATGGGAACAAGCTTCTAAAACTCAGCAAAGGTATTAATCGAATATTTGGAAGGCTTAAGTATTTGGAGGGTTTTTTTAGGCCAGGATCTTTCAGTTCAGCAAAACAGTCAATTAGTTTAATGCAGTAATTGAGGCTTAACTGAAAGAAGTAGCAAATACCAGAGGAATAGTAGTAAGCAGCAGAAATACAGGAAATGAAAGCCCAGAAACTCATGTTGAAAACAAAGTCCACTAATTCTTAATCCTCTTTCATCTCAGGTCACACCAGCTCAGAACCTACCTGTTCTTTAAAACTACAGGTGTAGAAGGGAAGGTGAAAAGTAGTTTTTTACTTGCATGAGAACACTGTTACCAAACCACCAACAACAAAGTATACTGAAGTATGAACTTTAATCATCAATGCCACTTCTGTTCCATGTTCCATAAACTTTTATGAATTAATGTTCATAAGCACCCTGGAACAGTTCTTGATGTAATTTAAGCTTGGATTTGAACTACCCTGTATACAAGGATGAATGATTACTTTCAAACATCTCATATTTTATCATACTGTTATACTTGTTTCACGCTGTCAGTCCCACTCCTTTTACGTTACCAGATATTTATCCCACATTCATACGTGCTTTCACTATATATTTTTAGCTGTTTGCTATAGGGAAAGGAACTAAGCAACTCTGTACCCAGTCACACTTCATCCCCGGCAACACTTCTGGCAAGTATGAAGAGGCAGCAGGGGAGCAAAACACCTGGGACAGAGAGTCCGCTCTAACCAAGCTGTTATTTAGCAGGGTAACAAAGTTCAGGGACCACTACAGCGATGAGGGATGCTCCCAAGGCAAAGCAAAGCGCATGCCTGCCCCGAGGCGGGATGCCCGCTGCCGCAGCCCCTCTAGGCCACACTCGCCCCGCTGCCCTCCACAGGCCGACCACTCTCCCAGAGCCGGAGCAACCCCCATCACCCCCGGGCGCCGCCGCCACAGCCCTCCCCGAGCCCCCTGCTCCGCGCAGCCCCGGTACTCACGGATCACACCCCTCGCCAGGGCAGCGGCCCGCCAGCCATGCCCCTGCGGGCCCGAGGAAGCACAGCCACCGCCGGCCCGGGACCTGCCGCCCGCACGGCACCCGCGCCGGGCCCACCCCGCCGAGACCCGCGGCGCGCGGCCCGGCCAATGGCACAGCGGCAAGGCGGCCGCGCTGCACGCCGGGAGGCACGCCTGCGTGCCCGCGGGGGTTGCCGGGAAATGTAGTCCTAGGGGCGACGGGACGGCGGCGACCAGCCGACGGGGGAATGAAGTTCATGGCGAGGGCACCGGCACTCGCAGCCAGCTGGTAGCATTTAACAACCGATAATGACAATAGACGTTATTGGTTTTGTGTGTAAATGCAGCTCTACAAACACGCATAGTGCCACGTCCTGCCGCTCTACCAAGCAGACGCTGCAGACGGCAGGTACCTCAGCAGCGAGAAGCCATGGACATCAGGCTCGGCCGCACCGGGCAGGGCGGTTGCGCCCGGGAAATCTGCTCCGGGAGCGATTTGTAAGGCAGGAGGAGAAAGGTGCGCCTTTCTGCCCCGGCTGTGCAGTGTGCAGTAAGCCTTACTCCAGTGGGACTTTTCATGAAGCCAAAGTTCGCAGGGACTTGGAGCATCCCGAGATGCTGAGGGGAAGAGGGGGGAAACCAAGACCCAGCTCTGAGATCGCAGCAGTTCACTGGAAGACAGACTTTAAGAGCCATGTCAGTTGATGCAGGCCCTGATGCTGTGAGAGCTGCCGGCAGTGATTGCAGTGCTCACAGCAGGCACGGGATCTGACAGCAGCCTCAGGGAAGAAGTTATCCATACTTGAGAAGGAATTATACCTCAGAAAAGGCTGCCTGGTTCAGCTACAAAGGATGAGGTCCGTGATTGCGAACAGCAGCTTTCCCTTTCTGCTCTCCTCTCCCCTGATGACAGAAGAGAGCTGACACGCATCGTCCTAATAGAGAGCAAAAAACTGGAGAAAAACCCCGCTGATACCAACAGGGCCATTTCTCGACTGGGCTGTTTGCTACCGCAGCTCCGGTCAGCACGGTCGGACCGCGGACCACCACACGGACAGCACACATCCCGCACTTTTACAGCCCGCACTCGCACGCCGCACCGCCCGCCCCGAGGCGATGCCAGCCGGCGGACGCGCAGCAGCCCTCGCGCGGCGCCATGCTGGGTGTACGGAGGCCGCGCGCCGGCGGTCCCGCCCGCTGCCGTGCGAGGGCGCCGCGCTTGGCTCCTTCCCGCCGCCCTGTCGGGAGCGGCGGCTGGGCGGGCCGGGCCGGCCCACGCTTCCGGGGCGGCGGTGACGCGCGCGGCTGGCGCTGGGCAGCGGGACGGGCGGAACATGGGAGCTTAAAGGGGCGGCCCGGCACGGCGTAAGGGAGCGGCGGTAGCGGTGCCGGTAGGTGTGCGACGGGTTGGGCTTTGTCAGCTTGGAGCGCCCCGGGTGGGGTGGTAGGCTGGCGGATCCGATCTCTGTCCTCCCTGCCGCGTAGCGCCCGGTGCGGGGCGGGCTGGGGCTGGCGGGGGCCTCCGTAGGGCGCGGCGGGCCCGCCCCGGCCCGGCCGCGCTGCCCCCGTGCTTGCCGCCCTGTATCGGCTGCGCGGCGCGGCGGGGCGCCGCGGGTCTGGGCCCGGGCCCTCCGAGCCTCCCCTAGCGTCTGCCCACAGTGTGCGGGGAGGCCTAGCAGGCTCGCCCCTACCGGGGGCCGCAGTGCCACGTCCAGGTGCTTTTTGTTTGCTTGGTGAGAGCCCGTGAATTGAGCGGTTGGTAGGATCCAGGAGAAACCCTGCCTCTTGGTCCGTCTTCTTAAACTTATGTGTTGTGTCTTCCTGCCTTTAGACTAATCTGTAAGATGCTGTATTGGTATGTAGGAAACAATAAGCGTCGAAGTGCTTTTATGCTTCTCTCACTTGTACGTCTCGATGTCCTTGATCCTTCTGGGAAGCTACTGAAGAGTCAGCTTTCTTTTTCACTTTTTTCCCTTTTTTTCACTTTCCATTGTCATGCAGCATGAAGTCAGCACATTGACTTGACACAAAGTAAGCGATTTAAAGGAACTTTGGAAATTTCTTTGTGCAGCCTCTAACGATTTGCCTAACATTCTTTCTGTTCCCGTAAAAAGGGTACTAGAGGCTCTGTTTAGAACTAAGGGTGTTGCTTTACTTCCTTTTCATAAACAAACCTGATTCTGTGCTGTAGAGGGAACAGCTATGTAGGAAGTTGTTTAGAGACAAAGGAAAAACCTCTTGTGATGTCTGTTGCTTGCTTGCTTGATCGAATTGAGCACTTTATTGCTTAGTGGCAGTCTAGTAGCCAGTCTACATGCCTGACGTCCTCTGCTCTGCAGTTTTTGAAGTAGGTTATTACAGAGCATAGTTTGTGTCATTGGGAGAAATGGAATCTGTTACTGTCTGTAAGTGGATCAAAGTTTGACTATGAATTTGTATTGGCCAGTATCTGATATGGAGGAGATTTCATACGGCTTTTTCAGGGACAAATATGAGTTGTTGAGAAGAGTGTAGAACTGAACACATTGCACAGAGGAGGTGTCATTGGTAGTGCCTATTCTTTGTGCTATCGCCTCTGTGCAGTGCGTTCAGGAAACTGATAAGAGAAAGCAGGAAGCATGCAAAGTAGTGTCTTGGTCGTGGGCCCTGGCCTCTTCCTCCAGGGTCACAGATGCTTTATTCATTTATCTTGTAGACATAATTGTGTGGAGGAGAACATCTGGTGCTGGTATCTTGTGCCACCCTCCATTAGCTGGGCTGAATTTCAGTTAATTAGCAAGTAGGATAGCTGTTTGTGTCAAGGAAGGGTTTAAAAAAAACCAACTTCTTCTATATTAGTGATATGAAGAATTTGAGAGAACAAAAAACTTTCCATCCCTAAACACAAAGATATCTAATAAGTTGTCTAATTTTTGACCTTTGCAAGCATGCACAGAAAATTCATCATTAACATTCACATTTCTAAAAATATTATTTCATGAATTCTTCCATCTTTTGGGAAAGGCAACAGCTCCGTTTACAAGAGAAGGAACTGAGGGCATCCATGATCACCTGAGGCTGTACCAATTCACTGACAGCTAAAAATGCAACTCATGAGATACCAGCTTTTAGTCAGTTGCTGCAGCAGCAGGGTTGTGTCATCATCTAGTTCCCTTCTTTGTGGTAAGAAGGACAGGCTTTATTTCTCAATCACACTTGTAGATCTTCTGGATAGTAGCTATTCTCTTCCTCTTTCACTGGTAACTTGTAAATTAGGGGAGGAAGGAAAGCTTGTGATATGGATTAAAAGCGTAACTTCACAACAAAAGGGGTACTTGCAAATAGAGGACTTTCAGATGGTAAGGAATTAATTTAGGATATGTAGCAAATGTGATGGATATATGACAAATTCCTGAAAGACATTCAGCCTGTCAGAGGCACAAAACTGCTGCTTGTCAGGCAGAGATGCAGGACAAAAATCTCATTCAAGGTGAGATTGTGAAAGTACCAGCAATCAAAACAATTTATTGGTCTGGTGTAAGCAGACCTATCTGGTTTAAGAAAACTTGTCACTTTTGTCAGCCTCTCCAATTGCAGTGTAATTGGAGTTAAACAAGCACTTTATTAGGCCTTGTGGTACCCTGCAGCTAATCTAAATTTATAAAGATCAGTAAGGGTTTTGAGTGCTTTGGACAGCACAGCCTGAATGTGCTGTGACTGTCATAAAGCAAGGAATTAAGTTTCTTTTTTTCCTAGAGCTAATAAGCATTAGAATTGATTCTCAGCTAAGTGCTGAAGAAAAGCATATTCAAAAACATGTAACAGGCCTACTATGGCTTTCATTATCGTAGAAGTGTCTTATAAATCTCAGAAGATTATTGGCATTGAAAAAAACCCTGAAAATACTGTGCAGCCTCACTGTTGTAATGGCTTTTGAAACTTGTTTACACTGGAAACTGAATGATTTGGCATAAATAGCTGGCTTCCAGTTGGCGAGTAATTCTGAATGAAAATGAAAACGCTTGTAAGAAAAACCCTTAGTGGTGAAGTGGATAATCTTAGGCCAATGAGAGAGACAACAAAAAAAGGTCTTATGATAATTTTTTACAGTGTGCTCTGGGAAGGTGAGTGGCAAAGATGACCATGTTGTTGCTTGCTGCATGCAACAGTATTTTGATCTTGAGGGTCTGTCAATTCAAATGCCTTATATTTTCCCCCTCAAAGTTTTTTGTGTTGCTATTGTCTTGAAACCCAGCCAGTGAACTACTGTTGAATGAAGTGATACTTCTTAGCTTTCTGATCACAAGCAGATATTTAAACTTGGGGACATCTACATGCAGATAGTAGGTCAGTATGGGTATTACTAACACTGAATTTGCTCCTATTGCACTATGAAAGTTCTGGCTTGGCAGATGTTAGCTCTCAGTTCAGTAACTGGGGTTGGGACAGAGCTCAATGCTTGTGACTGATCCACCTCAAACGTAGCAATGTGAGCAATGCTTTTCCCAAGCAAAAATTGGCACTGTACTCTCACAGGATCATTCTACTGCTAATACAGACAGCGATAGCTCACATCAGTCTGTGTCACCTTCCAGTTTTTTCAAGTCAGACAAAGAATCCACCAGAATGTTTCAACTGCTCTGAGTGTTGATTAATGAAATAAGGATCTCTAAGCCAGTGATGCTTTGAATGGCACCATGCTAAAATCAGCCCAAAAGTGCTTGTCATGTCACTCATTCTTTTGCAAGAAACAACTTGGGTTTTTAAACAGTTTTGTAAAATCACCTTTGCTTTGTCTTTTCCTCAGTCTTCTCCAACCTAACAACTTCACATAGGAGAGTGAATTGAAGGGTTTTCAGGGATTTTGGAGCTATGGATAAAACAGCTACTAAATGGATAGTAGGTGGGAAAAAGGCTATGCAGACATAAGTTTGTTTCCTCTTGTACAAGAGATAGAAGTAATCCATCCCCAACTGGTTTGGGCAGCAATATCATAGTTTTGATATGTATTATAGTGGTGAATTTACAGGATAGCTTAGCCCAATGTGAGTAGTCTTGTGAAGACATCTAAAGCTTTAGGTTGGAACTGGAATTTCAAAGAACTCTTTCTGCCCCTACAGCCACCAAAATAAAGCACGGCAGTGAAACTCAGGTTCTTATAAAAGCACGGTCTGTAAATCATTTCCTTGCTGCTCTGATGTCTCAATGAATCTTCCTTTTTATAAAACGGTGATAGCTAAGATGATGAATCCTGCAGTCTGTTTCCTAGTGGAAAAGTTTAATGAACTTAATTGTTTCAAGAAAATACGTCTTTGTAGCAAGTTTATTTCTGTATCTAGTTGTGTACTCTGTAGGTACCAGGCCTTCCTATGAAAGGGGCAGAAGGGGAATTGTGCTGAAATGTGTTTAACTGAGCAAATACTGCAGAAAACTGTTTGATAACAAAAAGTAAATACACCTGACATCACATCTTTCTTTAAAGAAGTACTGCTTTGTGTTTAGGCACATTAAATTCTTGTTTAAAACTTGCCAGTCTAGAAAGAAAAGGAACTAAAATAGCAGAATATTGTTATAATATAATTATGAAGTATCTGTGTAGGCCGTTGTCTTTTTTTGCTTTGGCTATTTTGCAGCTAGGATTTTTTAAATGGTAGGAGAAGGAAAGCAAAGAATATAGACATTGAGCATCGATATTAAAATAAATGCTTGCCTTAGCAAATGTTATCATAGCAAAAATACATGCCAGGTACACTTCAGCCATATCAAGTTTTTTCTCTCTGTGTATTTTGTCTTTATTGCATAATTTTAATGCCTTATGTATAAAATAATTTTGTCATCTTCCCTTAACATAAGACCTGGATACCTCATAGGACACTTTATGGTTCCTAGGCAGAAAGATGGGGATATGAGTATCCTTTCTTTATGTCTTCTGTGTTCTCTTTATGTATACTGTGTACTGTTGGAACAGCTGAATTATTTCAATACAAATGGCCTCATCTTGGGTGTTAAAATTTCTTTAGAGATTACTTGCATGAAAGGCACCTGTTATGTTCAGCTATTCCAATTAGGCCTGCAACTGTCAAGTGTGTATTTACATCTTTGGAAACAGCCTATTTTGGAAATGTTTTGTTTGTTTTAAATTACTGTTATGTGCTTTTTTAAATGTTTTAAACTGCTGTGTGTTGAGAAGTCTTTGTTGCCTAGGGAATGCCTTTTTCTATTCTGCCTTATGGCACTAGTTGCCTCTGCAGAGCTATTGGATAGGTTGTGTCTGTGCTTACAAAAGCAGTGCTGCAAACTAACAGGAATAAAACTGTGGGTTTTTTGAGTCTGATGCATTTGGCTTAGATATTCAACTTCAAACAGACATTGAATCAAGCATTCAAACAGCATGCTTTCTTATGCCTGTCTTAAGAAGGAACTTTTGATATGTCTTGTTTTACATAGCTCTAATGGCAGCATCTGAAAATTGAAGGTGGGCAAGCTTGCTGGGAAGACTAGAGAAAGAAAGGTTCTGTCACTTTTCAGTGACATAAGACTTCAACAAAATTATCAGAAGAGATCAGCAAATAGCTGAATGCTATTGTCCATGATAGAAGGTTGTCAAAATGTGGCTAGCACAGACCTTTCCCGTGAGAATCCTTCTCTCTTCTTCCTGTGTTTTATAAACAAAGATAAAGTTTGGATGTTATTAAAAACAGTTTCTCAAGATATGGACAGTTCAGGCCTGGCCAATCAGGCCTAGGGGGAGGCTTCGAACTGACCAATCTGGGTGACCTTTGAAAAGTCTATATAAGTTGGAATTAAATAATAAAATCTCTCTTCTTGTTGCCACTTTGAACCTGGGTCTTCTCACTCTGCTAGCGGCTCAACAGCAACAGTCAGAACATTTCTCTTAACCAAGTGTTCTGAATGGTTTTACTTAGCTTACTCACACATAGGTCATTTATCCTTGCAATTATATGAGCCATCACTTTAAATTACGGTTTCATCTCACAAGAGACAAAACACTACAGCTGCCCAAATATGAGCATCAGAAGATAAGCATATGCATACCTCAGCTTTGAAGAATCCTGGAAGTAACTTTTTTTCCCTCTGTGTCTGCAATGTTGGAAGAGTTTTTCCTCCACATCTTGAAGCTGGATTTCTTCATTGTTAGGTCAATTTATAAACAGTTTCAAGACCAAATACTATTGATTTAGGGGGGAAGTGGGGGGGAATGCTGTGTGTTTCTATTGAACTTCTCGCTGGCTGGCAGTGCAGCTATTCAGGAAGATATGAGCAAGCTAGGGGAACACAAAGCCTGTCTGCCAGCTGTTGGAACTGGTTTGCTGATGACACTAAGCTGGGAGGAGTGGCTGAGATTTCAAAGTGCTGTGCAGCCCTTCAGAAGTACCTCTACAGGTTGGAGAGATGGGCATGAAACTGTTTGAAATCTAACAAAGGCAAATGCAGGGTCTTGCACATGGGGAAGACAACAGCAGACACCAGCACAGGCTGGGGGAGCACCTGCTGGAGAGCAGCTCTGCCAGGAGAGACCTGGGGGTCCTGGTGGACAACAAGCTGTCCCTGAGCCAGCAGTGCCCTTGTGACCAAGAAGGCCAATGGTATCCTGGAGTGCATTGGGAAGAGCATTGCCAGCAGCTGCAGGGAGGTGATCCTGCACCTCTACCCAGCCCTGGTGAGGCCACATCTGGAGTGCTGTGTCCAGTTCTGGGCTCCTCAGTACAAGAGAGGATCCCTCAACCCCAAAACCCAAAGAAGCTGTTGTGTTGTGTGTTGTTGGCTGCAATATGGCTCTTGGGTAGCTCAAACACAGCTTTAAGTCAGGGTTACACTGTATGGCCTGCAGTTGTGCTTATGCTCGTATGTCAACTTCTGGATAGTCTAAATCCACAGCTGCAGGGGGAAGCAGAACATGAGGCTGCTGAAAAAGAAATCTCTGGGTTGCCCTGGGAATACAGTTCCATTTCCAGCCTTGTTCTGCAATTACAGTGGGATCCTTGAGAAGTTTATTATAGGGTGGGCATGTGATATTCACTTCCATGTCCAAGAGGAGATGTGTTTTATGGCTCACAGCTTCAACAGTACTTGAATGGTGATACCCAAAGCAGGGAAAGGCTGCCAGGCCTGCAACAATCACAGTAATTGAGATACTGCTTGTTCAGTGCAACTGAATATATAATTGAAATGTTGTAGAGTTTCTGAATATTAAGTGAATGTAAGATCTTCATCCAAAGAACCAGCTTGATGTCATTTTCCTTTGCTTAATCTAATTCAGTGAAAACAGGTACTTTCCTTCCTGTCCCAGGTTTACTGGTCCTTAGCTGTGCAAATTGGCTTGAAGGGCATTTCCAAGTTCAAGGCTGGAGCTGCCTGAAATAAACCTCATGAAAGGAGCTTAAGCCTGTGAATGAAAAGATAATTCATTGATTGTACACTGAAATTGGACTACTGCAAAAAGGGATATTTAGAGGTCTTGTGTGAGAATATCTTGATTTTTTTTTTCTTTTTTAACCATAGCAGAAACTAACTTGCATTGACATGTACTTTAGAAAAATGTCCTAGAGCTATAGTCTCACACTGTTCTAGGTACTGAAGACCAAATCTGCTGAAATATACTTTAAATCCTGAAGGGATTATTACAAGGGATTTATTTAGGTGTCTTGATTTCAGTTCACCCTCAGATTTATGCATACTTCCTGTGAAGAGCTGTAACAGCTGGGTGAATCTGCATAAACTTACCCTTCTAGGAGCAGTTACTTACATTATATATTCTAAAATACTGATCTTGTAAGGGAAAATGGATCGTTTGGAATTACATGCATAGGTAATGTGAACTTAATTGTAAGCTACTCATGTGAAAGATCAAGGATTAGTTTAAAGTTAAGGGGGAAAATTCTTTGGAGAAAAATATCCTCTTATTTCACAGCATATGTGTTATCCCATTAAATTCTCGTATAGCCTGCAAGCTCTGTTTCCCCATTGCTAGAAATGCTGGCTTTATTACCATTCTTCCAACAAAAATGCATATTCTTGGCTCTGAAAAACCTGTCTCTGATAGGAATAAACTCATTGATGGGATTGCTTTTTCATCTTGTATCTTTAGGCAAAATATATATCTTCTGTTTATAGCAAAAGGTGAACCATGACACATTGGGTTCAGTTCAGTTATCACCCTGTATTTATGAGAAGGGTGGCTTAGAAAACCTTTGCTACCATTGCAGATATACCAGTTAAAACATTTGCAGATCCTTTTGCATTTGAAGAAGTCACCCTAAAATAACAACAACTACTTCTAGAGCATTACTGTGATCACTTCAGGTGGTGTTTAATCTGTGAACATGTTTCCCCTGCTTCTGATTATTGAAATTCTGCAGTAGAAATGGAAAGAATACTTGAAGTTTATGCTAGTACCTGAAATGTCTTAATGAATTTATTTCTAGATTATTGGGCAAACCAAATGTGTTTTTCCTGAATGGAAAAGCTTGTTATTTTAAGACCTCATTTCCTGATTTTTACCTAACAATAGAATTTTTTCTGAAGTGTTTAGGATGCCAAATTTTTGAAAGAAAACTATTTCATTACTTATTGTTCCTATATTTCTTTTAGCTCCTCAGGTAGGTCATATCAACTGAATAATTGTTTTAGTGTCTTCTAGTCCTAATGAGATGTTAAAATACTGATGAAAGGATAATTCTGATGCTTACTTAGTATCTCGTATTACAGGGGGAAGGTTCTCTTTAACGTGATTACTTTCAAGTAACATTTCCTCATCATGGAGGAGCTATCACCTGAAGAAATTCAGCTGAGGGCCAACCAGGTCACTGATGAGGTAAATATTACAAGAAGACATTTGGGATTGCAGTACTTGTCTGACAAAATTAGAATATCTTTTAAAAATAAAGACAGAGTAGGGTAATGATTCTGCAAGGTTATAGCTGAATGTTTTAATTTTATAGATAGATAGATATCTATCTATTTTATATATATATATATAATAATAATATATATAATATATATATTATATATTATATATAATAATATATATAATATATATAATAATAGAATAGAATATTATATATAATATTATATATAATAATATATAATATAATATTATATAATATATAATATAATATATAATATATAATATATATAAAATATAGTATAATAATAATAATAATATTTATCTATTTTATAGATAGATAGATACCAAGTATCTATCTTAGTAGATACTGGAATGAAGACTACTCCTAAAAATAAGAATGAATTTAAACTTTGGAATTTTAAAGTCACTTACTTAACTGAGTACTGATCACCCATTCCTGGTCACTGACACAATGGAGTTTGGGTACCTACAGCATTGTTAATCGTATCGATGTTTCATGGCTTTCTTATTTAAGTAAAATTCATTTGAATATGTCATCTTTTACAATGACTTTCCAATGCAATAAGTAAAATAATAGCAAGGACTAAAAGCCAAGCAAAACTAAGGTGCTGTCACTATTGTCAGTGTTGTAGCATGTATTAAGTATGGACAAGGTGAGGAACCTTTGTATACTAATGCCTTACTACAATGAACTGGTAAAAAAGACTGGTATTTATATAAGTATTTATATAAATAATTTTTATTTATATAAGTAATATAAGTATTTATATAAGTAATTATTTATTTTTGGTATTTATATAAGTAATTAATACACTCATTTTAAAATTCTCTTTCTAGTCTTTGGAAAGCACAAGGAGGATTCTTGGCTTGGCCATTGAGGTAAGGAGAAGCTTTTGAATTCTCTGCAGATTTATTAAGTTTAAAAAGCAGCATATTAACTGTCACAATGTGATTTTAATCAGTGTTTTGTCTTTCTCAGGACCCGCACACTTCATCATTAGAAGCTGCCACTTTAATTCAGTAGTAGTGTTGGAATTACATAAACTTCATGATTTTCATATTATATCAGATCACAGAAGAATCAATATATTTTTTACCTGCTTTCCTCTTAAGCAAAATGATCTAATCTCCAAAAGCTGCAGATTAGTTGTAAAAAGTCGTCTGATGGTCAGTTTTGTGTTTGGCTGCTGCATCATTTGCTTCTCATAGTGTCTTTCATTTGTATTTTAGCTCACTTTGCCTGTGAACGGTGTGGAAGTCTTTTGCCATGACGACAGTAGGGCTCAGTTGGGTGGAGTAGCAGAGTAGGACTGCTCTTGGTTCTAAACGAGTAATTCTTCGTACACCTTCTTACAATCTGCTCATTGGTTTTAACTGTAGTTAAGACTGATAATGAAACTCTTAACACCCTTTTACATGACTTGAAACTGTATTTTGGGTTTGCCTGAGTGAAGTTTGAGGAATCTACTCCTCTGCTCTGTTTTGGCTTGCTGAAGGTGCTAGTGTTGTTAGTAAGGCATTTGAATCACCCTAGCCTAATGAATACCTCTCAAACACAAATGGTAAATACATGTCATGAGCCAACATATTTTCTCTTGGTATCGTAGTTTGGTGATTCATTCTATGCTGCCTGTTTACAATAAAGCATGGGTGCAACTTGCATGCTAGATCCAAGACTTGGAACCAGCAAAGAGCTTTACTGTAGTATATTCCTCACTGCTGAATTCCTAGGAATGATTTTGTAGGCTTTGTTTTGCTTTCTTTCATTCTGGCTTCCAGAACTAAAGGCCTTGTCAGCCCTCTTGAAGGAGGTAGGGATAAAGAACAAACCAAATGCTGCCTCTCAAAATGAGGCACAGCTAGGTTTACTTTTCTAGCTAGACGTTGTCACAGTTCAATCTGAGTATTGCAATAAATTTTATTATCTTGTTGTTATGTAAAAAAAACCCCTCACAAAATACCATAAAAATCTCACTAATTGAGATAGTGTAACAGGTGAGATGCTTATCAGCCTAACATAGGCTTTAATTTAAGACTTAAAATTTATTTACTACAGAAATTATTTCTAGTACAGTGTTTTATTATAAACTTGGTTTGGTTATTAAATTTACTGTCCAGATCTTCTGACTTTGCACTGCACTCTCATTTTATATCTGCAACTAAATTTCTTTCTGCAGTCCCAGGATGTTGGCATCAAAACTATTACCATGCTGGATGAACAAGGAGGTAAGTTCTTCCCTAGCACTAAAAATTAGTATTAGAATGTAATTGGTGTAAGAAGAATTATCATACAAGAGTTGTTGCTGCAACTAAAGGCTTATTATAAAAGACTACTTAGGTGAAAATGAGATTGCTAGTTAGTTGTTCCTGTGAGTTTGTAGTATTTAAAAGAGGTTTGAAAGTAGTTGAGAGGTAATGGTTGTTACAATGTTCTACAGCTCTGTACAGAAGCTGCTCCACCATCACGTAAATGTAACTATCTACATTTATTCTAAAAGTAGCAACAGAAATGCTGCTCTAAGAACATGGTAAAATATTTTTTATGTGGTAAAAAAAACCTCTCAGTCAATAGCTTCCTTAAAAATTAAAAAAAAAAAATCTAGAAGGCAGGAAAGAAAAAAGTCATTAGTCTTGGTATAAAAATAGAACTGAAACTTGTTCCTCCTTGAAAGAAATGTTAGTTTTCCTTATTCCCACTTTCTCCCAATCAGTGTTTAGTCAGGTTACTTGTTTCTCTTCTAGAACAACTAAATCGTATAGAAGAAGGCATGGACCAGATAAATAAGGACATGAGAGAAGCTGAGAAGACACTGACAGAGCTCAACAAATGTTGTGGGCTCTGTGTCTGTCCTTGTAACAGGTCAGTTATATTGGTACTTGGGTCTGGAGTGCTAGAATATTCCCAAAAGCTACTGTACTGGGAGATGTTCCCTAATAAAAGAGCTAATTTATAAATGCTCATTCTCTAGCAAAGTTGATTGTTTTGGTTTGTAGAGCTGCATGCTTTTAAAATTGTATGAGAGTAGCTGAAGCTTACTTCTATCTAACCATATATTGTGCCTCTTTTACTGTAAATATAGCTGCTATATAATATCCTGCACAATTGTGTCCTTATCTCCTTAAAGCTTCTATTTAGTAGAAGACTATCAATGTCCATGCAGATGAGACCAAATTGGACTGCAAATAGCTATATGTAAGTGCCTATCTGCTAGAAATTTGATTGAAATTTTTTTTTTTCCACAAAAGTACTTTTGTACTAATTTAAAAGGAAGACAACTTATGTTTTGGAGCAGGAAATAATAAATACTGGTTCTCTAAGCATTTGAAAAATATTCATGCTTTAGGGAGGGTGAGAGTAGAACAGAACAGACACTGGTGTTAAAGCTTTAATCTTTTCACTTGTGACTGCATCAATTCTTGCAGACCTGCTTCACAGTACCTTTATAACATCAGTGTTATGGCTGCCATATCCAAGTCAGTTGAGTAATCTAGTCTTTAGTATGGCACTTGATTTGTAGTTTTAAAAAAAGTAAACAGCCTGAACAATGATCAGAATTATTTTTGACAGTGTCTGAGCTTTACCTTTAAGCAGTAAAGTATCAAATTGTTTACATGAATTGGATGTGATCATTGTCCTTCCGAATGAAGAACACATAAATTGAGTATGGTGACTGAAGTGAATAGTGTGTGTATTTGTTGGTTTTTGCTTTTTAGCAGAGCAAAAGAAATCTTTCCATTCAATGGAGAGGTAGTAGAAGTTTAGGTAAAAATTCCTTGGAGTAGCTGAGTCTACTTAACCAACAGAATAGTATTTTGAGGATCATTTAGTATAGATATGAATGTGGCTTTTAAGGCTGGAAGTCACATTAGTGCTTTAGTCTCTTGAAAATGCAGATAGTTCTGTCCAGACCTCTGGAGAGGTGTCATTACTGCTTTATATTAGTTGGATCAAGCTGGTGGACTTTGAGCATTTTGACACATTCAGTCTTTTTCTGTAGTAGGTAGTCTTATTTCACTGAAGCTAAGCAGCTTATTGACGCTGAGCAAGCTCAGAATTTGTGAACTCTTGTGGTTCAAGTACAAGTACACAAATAACAAAACCAGAAATAGTTGTGTACCAAACTGGGCAGTAATGCACAGAAAAAAGTGGGTAAGTAGAGGGCAGCTAAGAAGAAATAGTGAGTGTCTTTCATATATCTACTGGTACACTAACCTTTTTCTTAATGTCAGATTTATTTGCCAATGAATTAGCTCCACAGCTTTGCTTTTTTCTTTTTTTTTTTCATAAAAACATAAAGCTAAATCAGAACACTTTCTGAATTGTTAGTTTTTAAATTTCTCCTAGGCTTAGATTATTTTAAAAAGCTTTGTGTAAACACAAAATACTGGCAGTTCTGTTATACAGTGTATGTACTAATAACAATTTACGTTTTTGTTGATCTTTACTACTCTTTCTTCTCTGTTCTCTCCTAACACTGATGCTTGCTTTCTAAAAATGAAGACTAGGATAAGAAGCTGTATTCACTTAAACTGGTGAAAGTGGATTTTAGGACAAGGTCAGTCTTAGTAGTGCAGATGCATATTTAACCAGATGTCTGAAGTGATGTTTCTATTACATGTGTGCTTGCATGTGCATGATGTCTGTCTGCATGCTGTTCTCCTTGTGACTGTGACATTTTGAAATACTGTTGTGAACAGCCAATGTCCATTACTGCAGAGGGTATTATTTAGCTGTGGAAATGGCGAACAACTGCTTGAGCCCTTGCTGGTTTTACAGGTTGTATATGTTGCCTTAGTTTTGCAGAAATGAAACATGAGAAATGTGAATGCATAGTAATTTGAAAAACAGCTCTTAAAAATAGGTGGAGAGACGTTTTCTTCTTCACTGTGCTTACTTTGAATAATAATCCTGTTTCTATTTGTCTACTTCACATGCGCAACTAGTCTTCAGGTCACTTGGTTTTTGTTAATAAAGTCCTCACAGCTGCCTCTGGCACCTAAGAGTTTGCTTCCCCAGAAGCAAATCATACAACGATTTCTTGCTGTTGTGGCTTTAGTATACATGAGGTTAAAATATAATACTCAATCTAGTTGCAGTAAATCTAAAGAGATCTTTAAGCTTGTATATCTAAAAGGAGCTAGAATTGACTCGTTTGGGTTTCTCTAGGGTTTTGTGGGGTGCAACATTTCCATTATGAACTGAGAAATTATTTCATTTTTCCCCTTGATATATTCATTCTAGATTACTTTTTGTAGAATCTGACCTATGAAACATAATTTCCCATATTGAATAAATAAACACCAGTAGAATGAGGGGGATTTTTTTTTTGTTACAGCTAATTTCACAACTCTTCAAATGTATAACATCTGGGTTACTGAAAGGCATTATTTCTCTAGAAATTGACTGCCTGTGATTGCAAAGTTAGATGTGGGGAAAGCGCTTCACAGGTGTTTAAAGAAGCAGAAAAATGGCAGTGGGGTCTGGATTGTCTGCCTTAAACCTGAAAATACCACAAAACAAGGTGAACGTGAAAATATTCTCAAAATAGATTCTTTAGGGTCCATGAGAACCAACCCCAGTTCAGGTAAGTTAATTTTGTTAGGTTTTCTTCCCCTCTTACTTTTGTGGCTCTGTGATTCTTGAGACTGCTTTGTGTCAGTGTGCTTGGTTTTTGGGTTTTTTTCTCCTATGAATTACATGGTAAAAGTGTAATGCAAAGTTGGTTTGTTGATTTAGTGGAGTTAGTACAATTGAATTTCAGAATGAAGGAGCTATTTAAACATGATTATTGTTATTTCATAATCAAAATTAATGTGAGAAATATTAACTTTTTCTGTTGCCAGGTAATTTTTTAAATGTTTGTTAAAAAAACAGTAGCAATTAATTGTTTTCTTGCGTAGTATATCTATTTGTTTGAAGGAGTTTTTGTATTCATCCTCATTTCTTCCTAAAAGGTAACTAACCATGACTCTAGATTAACTCCTGTTATAAGTGCAACTGTATGACAGGGTAAGCTTTCCTTATACTGTCATGAGCTTTTGTCTTCTGGTGGAGTATTACTTTAAGGAAATTACTGTTCTTGTATTAAAGCTTAAGACCAAAGTAATCACTGTCCTTACAGTAATTCAGTTATGTTTGTACTATGAAGATATAATAAATTTTATTATATAGACAAGGCCTTATCTGTACAAAATTTAATCTCGTTAGGGCACAAGACAAATGTTTCAGAAAATTTTAGCTTCATACTGATTTTCAGTCAGGAAGTCATATTTCTGATGTAGCTGTTCAGATCTTTTGTTTTTACAATGCAGGACAAAGAACTTCGAGGCCAGCAAAGCATACCGAGCAACCTGGGGAGATGGAACGGAGAACTCTGCAGATCATGTGATATCCATGCAACCAAGAAGTCTAAATCGGCAGCAGCCTCAGACTTCTGGAGGACCAAGTGGTGGATATATTACAAGGTTTGCTTGTTCATATTCCTTAGTCTCAAAGGCACAAATCCTGTTACTCGGTGTCAGCTTCTTTCAGATGTATTTTAGGTGAAGTTGCTAAATAGTAAAGTTTTTAATATTGTTTGGAGGAATTAATACTGCTTGGAGAAGAGGTGGCAGCCACCTATGCTTTCAGTACTGCAGTGCTCATCTTACACTTCTGTTTTTTTTACATAGTGGTGGTAATGTCAGTCTGTTTCTGGATGTGAGAGCTATAGGCCTTAGTACTCAGTTATTGAGGGGACTGTTAAAAATATCGAGGCCTATTACTCTCATAAAGTACATTTGAGAGAAACTCATGTCTTAATATATTAAAATATATTTTAAATATATTAAAATTAAAATATATTTTAATTTTTAAGGGTATTTTTGTAGTAGTGTCTAGCTTAGCACTCTTTTTTTGGTGGATGCTTGCTTGGAATAATACAGGCAGTTGTAAAAGGGAAAAAACATACCTTGGTTTGAATGCGTTGTGCAACAAACAACTTCTACTACAGTAAGTCTGGGCTAGAGAAAAGCAAGTTCTTGATTCTTGAAACATTGTCTTAATTACTTTGACAGGATAACAAATGATGCCAGAGAAGATGAAATGGATGAAAATCTTGCTCAAGTTGGAAACATTCTTGGGAATTTGAAAAACATGGCTTTGGATATGGGCAATGAGATTGATGCCCAGAATAAGCAAATAGACCGGATAAATGTAAAGGTAAGTGTCAAAGGCATTCTCTGCTTTCAGCTTAAGAGGTTGTAACTGAGAACTTATTAGGAATGTCCTCACTGTCCTATCTGCATTTGCAGTAAATGTGTGGTAAGGTTATACCATCCTCTAGGTTGCACTGATTTGAGCAAGAGATATGCCTTGATATATATAGGGGTACATAGCTTAAAATTCAAATGCTTGAGTGTCAGGAAACCTAAATATACAGCATAGATTACTATGTACTCTGAAAACTAATAAACTTCATGGGTTCAAAAGGACTAACATTTACTGGATGTACGCCTGGGGGATTGTTGCTCACAGGGAATTTTTTTTTCTTGTGGTGGTGAATAGGTATTTAACAATAGCAAGGCTCTTCTGAAATTCCTAAAAAGTCACTCTAATAAATGTAAAATAAAACACAGGTAATTCATTGCCCTATTCTTGTGGACAGACTAATATTGACGCTGGGGAGACCTTGGAAGAATGGGATTTGTAGGTGCACAGGGGCATGGTCTGCCCTCATCTGCACATGAACTTAGTCATAGTAACTTTCTTTTTTTATATAATTTTATTACTTAAGTATTAGCTTCTCCAAACAGATTAAGCATATATATATATGTTTTGGACAGGTTACTTTCAAAGGGCAACTTAATGAGAATGTTAGGCCTATTTTAGAAATGCCAATATTCTGAAATCAGTAGAAGTTATTTTATAGGCATCCTGGTTGAGAAAGGAAACAAAAGCTTTAATGAATAGTGTATATTAAAGATTTCAAAAAGCAGAAGTGAACACCAATTACTGTGAAATTATAGTATTAAGACAAGATGGGAATTTAAAAATCTCACTGAAATGTGCAGTAGGACTAAAAGCAAGAGGAATGGAATTCCTCTAGTTTGACAAAAATGCTGGTTTCACCTGTGTCAGCATCTCAATTTTGTCCAGTAATTAAGGGATTGTGGTATTAATAAGGCAAATCAACATTATTATATGGAGGATATTATATAACAGGATATGTTCCCTGAAACTGCACATCTGATTACCATGTTAAAAAAAGTCAAACAGTTTAAAGTACACTAGAAAATTTCGTGGAGTTTAAAATGAGGTGTGAAATCTGTGAAATTTTTACAGCTTATAAAGCAGACTGAAAACTGCCTGGTCAAATGATCTGCAACTGGGAATTACTGTTTTTAGCAATAGTTTTTCTAGTAGATTCAAGCATCTGTTTTGGCCTGATGCTCTTTTGGTTTAGTGATGTGAATAAATCTTGCTGATTGAGTGTTACTAATTATTGAAATATGGTGTATACAAGTTATTTTGCTTTACGGAACAAAATGAAAGTGCAATTATTTTGCTTTACGGAACAAAATGAAAGTGCAATTCCTGGCTTTGAGACTGGCAACTTGGCTCAGGATATTTAAATTAATCCTTTTATGGTGATAACTTTTTAAATCTAGTGAACAGTATGGAAACCAAACCAAACTGTAAATCTCCAAACAATAGTGTCATGAAAAGAAACAAAGAGCAGTATTAAGCTTAACTGCAGAATAGAATTGATACTGCTTTTTTTTTTTGCTTTTTTTTTTCTTTTTTAAATTCCAACTCGCCTGAGAAATAGACTTGACTGGGTGCCTTTTGGTAGTGTTATGCAGTACTCCTATTCTGAATAAACCCATAACAAAATTTATGTTACTGGCTTTTTCTTAAAAGAGGATCTAGTAGCTAGATTACTGTTTCCAAAGTGTTGTTACCAGATTAGAGTCTCCCTTTTCTATAGAAGATTCTTGTCCCTTCCCTCCCCTTGACCCAGAAGGCAGGAAGGGGAGAACAGGAGGGAAGGACTTGAATTGGAAATGTCCTCTGCCCAGCCCATTGCAATATAAAGGTGTGAAATACGTAGTACTTGGCGCAGGTTGAGCTTCTTAGGAATTCCACTCTTGGTGAGGGCAGAGGCTAGTTTTGTGCTTACTACACTTCCTGCACATTCCCCACTGCACAGTTGGGGAATTACTTATAAACTCCTTATCATACCTTTCAGTAAAACTGTATTTTGACATTTGTTCAACCTGGATGCTGTGACCCGACTTTTGATGCTTTATTATAGTAAATAATAATAAAATCAAGAGCTTTTTCTTACAAATACCATATTGTTACAATACTAGGACATTGGAGGGTGTGTGAATGAAAACTAGGGATTTGCGCTAAGCAAAATAAATTTGACTTTGTCCATAGGCCCAGTTTTTACTATTACTTTTAGTTCAGAGCAGCCCTGTTGCTCTGTAGAAGTCATTAACATGTCTAAACACTGGGAGAGAATTTTTATTCCATTGTTTTGTTAATATGCTTCCTGACCAGCTGAGGCAAGCTGCTATGTTTCAAAAGTCAGCTAAAGAGTAAAACCTATTTCTCCTGGTTCTGTTTCTGCCCTATTTCTCCTGGTTCTATTTCCCCATATGCTGGCAAAGGGGAAAAAAATAAATTATTTCCAGCATATAGAAATTGCTTCCCTTTTGTCTACCACAATGATGATACCTTGCAATTCAGAAGTTCATGTCAGTTTGATTTTTGGTTTTTTTTTTTTTTTAATTGTGTTGCATCAAGTCGGCAAATGACGTATGAGTTTCTCTCTTTCAGGCTGATACAAACAGGGAACGCATTGAGCAAGCCAACATCAGAGCCAAGAAACTAATTGACAATTAAAGCCTGCTGTCATTGTTCAATGACAGCCTCTCCAGCTGCAAGCCACCATATTCATGGATCTGTGAGACTTCTATTCTAAAATAAGAGGGGCTGGGAAAAATGAAGCAGTACCCCTTCTGTAGGGATTAGTTTTCTTTTATTGCTTCATGTAAACATGGCCTTGACTCCAAGAAAGCAGCCAACTTCCTTCTACTCATTTGCCTTCACTTTCTTTAAACTGCTCAGGGCTAAAAGTGTTAGGGCTTTGAGAATCTTCTTGCATGTTTTATTCCTCTTCCCAGTTTCTTTTTTTTTTTTTTAATAACTTTTTTTTTTTCCTGCACCGAAAATTCAGTCCTTTATTGAAGTTGAACAAGCAGGGTAACCTGAATTCACAGTTGTGGAAAGTTGGAGAGGGCACTTTGCACTGTTTGAAATACCTCATAAGTTGAGCGTCTTCACTAAAATAGGGACTAGGTGAACATTGTCTGATTTGTATCTCTAGCATCTAACCATAGTTTTACAAACCAAACAACATGATTGGTTTGGAGATGAATTTGTGGATCACAGAATTGAAGAGGCCCATTACTTACAACTTGGGGGTTGAGGTCTTTAAAACACTTCCTAACCACACAAACTTTAAGGCAATGGTAACCAGAGAGATACATAGGTTTCCATTTCTTTACTGAAAATTGACATTAGTTTGGAGGCCGTGACTAGTCATACTGCATTGTTCTGATAATATTTGTTGTGTGTATATATATATCTGTTTTAAACCCCATGCACACATCAGTAGAAGAAAATAAGACTATCTCCCCAAAGTATTTATTTGATGCAAAATTTTACACCCCTCATCTAAAAGTTAACTTGTAAGTGTTTAAATGATGCACCTGAACTGGAAGAAACTGAGTAGAAAAACATGCAGTTTGCTTGCATCCCATATCTTACTCTCTTTCGGCCAGTTTTCACTGGAGTTCAGTTTATGCCTTTCTCCAGTGCAAAATAATGACTGAGATCTCATGCAGAGTTTGCTCTCAGCAGTGATTTTGGTGATGCTGCTTAAACCTACCAAAACCAGGGAAGCTTATTGTGAAACTTCTTTGTCACAAGTCTGGAGGAAGCAATAGCTATTTATGAACTGTATGCTAGTTCTAAATAAACTGGTTCTAAATAGATTCCTGACTGGTTTATTATTGCAGACTTTGGGACTGGCAGTTGGAAATATTACATGTCCAAGTTGCTTGCAAATAAAATGTTCTTACTCTGTCGTAAAATAGAGGAGTTTCTGACCAGGTGAGGTTAAGCTTTCTCTTGTGAATACAAATATTTTTGTTTTACTGTAATATAAAAAGATTTTCTTGAAATCTTGATAGTAATTCAATTGCAAGTGACTTAGATAATTTTAGCTCCACCCAGCAATATATTATGTCCATTTTAGAGTAAAAAAATAATGCTTTGGACTAACATGTGATACTCAGTGTTGGATGACAAAAATCTTCAAACCAAATTGATTGGAGGAAAAATTAAAACTAATAGCATTAGGGGGTGCTTTTTTGAAGGATTGTCCACAACTATCCTGTAGCCACTAATATTGAATCCCAGAGTCAGAGATGACATTAATCCACTGAAATGCAAGAGAGTGTTTAAGTGTTCTGTTTTCTTTTTAGTAGAAATACAGTCAGTGTTACCAGTGTATTTGTAGTTCACTCCCAGGATAACTTGATATTTAAGGGAAAAAAACCAAAACCAACAACTACATGCACAAAAACCCCAACAACAACCCAAAACAACCCACCAAACAAAAAACCAACCAAACACAAAAAAATCCCAAACTACCAACCAAAGGATGGGGCAGCTGCATGTAATAAATAGGCCAGTGGCAGTTTGCCTTATTGTGAGTAAGGTAAAGTCATTTTTAGGGGACTAGATACTTGAGTAGTGTGGGTTGGCTCCTGTCTAGCTTCCAGTAATTGTTGAAACACTAATGAATTTCAAAAGCTCACTAGCTAGCCAGTCAGTAAGTGAAGATTACATGCTTAAAAACAGAAGTAGCAAAGAAGTACTTTTAAGAACATTACACAGTAAACTTAAAACAACCACCTGCATGGGGAATTTGTATGCCCTTTTTTCCTTCTTAAAAACTTCAGATTATCTGAAGGAATATTTGCTGCTAGTTGTGAAAGCAAAGCATATGTTATTTTATTATGATTGTCTCCTGGAACAGAAGACTGAAGTGGTTACCTGATTCTACTTACACAGTGCAAGCTGCTCTGTAGCAGTTGAACATTCCAAACATTGGAATGTTTTTCTCCCTTGCCACTGCAAGTCCATGTTCTTGACTTGTCTGAGCTCTAACAACAAATAAGTATGTTGGCTGATAGAATTATGTGATTGGTGTATCAGAATTGTAATATTGCAATGAATACCACACAAGGAAGTAATTTCTGACACTCTTAAGCTTGAATATTAGGAGAGTATCAATACTATTTTCTGATGCAGCAAGAGCCAAATCTGTGAGGGAGTTAGTGCCTTTATGTTAGTCAAAAACAGTTTGTTTCTTGGATGTCTTACTGTTGTCTGTGGAATAGATGCTTGATTTTCCTATCTATGGTATGAAATCAACACTTGTACATCTTTGTATGTCTGAATGCTGTTAAGAATGAAGGTTTACAGTTTCTGCTTTTGATTGTTAAACTATATATTGTGCACAAAAAAATACATACTTTTATAACTGAATGTGTTTTAAAACTATTTTCTCTTAGAAATGTCTTTGTTCAGTTTCCTGTCCTTGAAAAACTTGGCAGAACTAGTTGCTACTATGCGACTAGGAAGTTCCTCTTCTATTTTTATTTCACAGAAATCCTAATGCTGACAAAAGAATGGGTGTGGTTGGGAGGAGAGGAATATTGTGGTCTTTAACACTCTAGTTTTGATCCTTGCATAATCAACATCTCCTAAATTCAGACTGTGAACTGTTTCCATCTCTTTGAAAGACCATGACATAAGTGGGAGTATACTTCAGGATGATCAAAGAACAAAGTGAAATAAAAAAACTTTCTAGTTTAGTATTCTAGCAGAATGACTAGTCCAGTAGATGAAATGTAGTGATTTTAACTTATTGCCAATGCAATTTCATTTGTGAGGCAATTTAAATTGTATTTTCTCTCATACTGGAGCCTCGGATTCCCAGAACGCTCTTAAGGAGGAGGACATAGAGGGGATAATAGAGATTTTTGTTGACTTGCAACAGGTTCTGAATTGCAAGAGAGACTAGCATACCTGGCAAGAGCTTGGAAGAAGTACTTCTAGTATATATCTGCCAGTAACTAGGAAAAGAAACTAGGGACAGCCTGCTTATGTAACTATTATGAGGAGGCAGCACATGTTCCATGAGTACACTTAAAGGACAGTAATTGGCAAATTCAAGCTAGTTCTGCTCCTTGATGAAAGACAGCTTTTTAGCACAGCAGTAACTGTACTATGAACTGCAGCACATGCTGCTTGTAGAACCCACCTCTGTGAAGGCTATATGGTGAAACAACTTGCTGCTTACACCACACAATGACCTGCAATTGCTAATTCACCTTTGCTGTGCTTGAAGCAATGCAGTGTCTAAATGCTGGTTGAACAGATGGATGAAATGTGTGTCTTACAGCAATGGAAAATTGGCAGACCAAGCGATACAGGTCTGAAACAAAATATATGAATGGTTTGTATTAACTAGAGTAACATGTTCTACCTCCATAATTCCAAAATTAAAAAGCTGCAAGTGTAATTGTGCATGGAAATAAAATTGGTTCATAGCTTCACTTGTTGTAGGGTGGGGGTGATGAGAAGGGAAAATGTGAGGTCCCAGTGTAAAACTACCCGTAAATTACATAGAGTGCTGAAATGTCTAGAACAGCATTCTGCTATGTGACTTAGTCACAGTTCATTGCTATGACTTAAAACAGGTAAGGGTATCTGCCAGGTATTCTTACCTTGAAATAGAAGTATGTCTTCTGTTCTGGAACAACTTTACTTAATTGGGACTAGCTTGGCTCCAATCATTATTTTACATGGTGCTTTCTCCATTTTGCTCTACAAAAGTTTTGACAGCTTCCTAACTTCAAGGCAGCAAAGGAGCCTAACAATGAGTAATTGAAAGGTTTCTAAATGTACTAGTGATCACTTAAAAGAAATGTTAACTTACTTAAATACTACCCATAGTAGTAATTTTTATAGCAATGCTAACTCCATAATTTTCAACTGTTCTGTTCTGTCATCTGCTTCTTACACACTGTTGTGGAATAAAGAATCCCAATAAACACATGTTAAATGAGAGAAACAGCATCTCTGAGCACACATACTTTCAGTTAAAAGACAGTAAAACCAAAATGCCACCCCAGCACAGTATTGCCAAGTGCATATATATTGGTGATAGACCACTCTGGTGAATGCACAGAGGGAATCCTGCTAACTGCTAATTTGTTCTGTTGATGTCTCATGCACAGCAGATCTCTAGGAAAAAGAAAGCTAGTACTTCAAATGGCATTTAGGTATCAAGTAGAAGGAGCTAAAATTTAGAACAAGTGTGAACACTTCATTCACTTCTCAATTTGCATCTGTGTAATCTATTAGTATGAAGCGAAATAGATTTCTGACTTCAATCTAGGGTCTTGCTTCATGGTAACACACATTTCTTAAGGCACTTCCTTGGTTACGTCTTGCAAAACAAAGTAGTCTCATAAACAGTTTCAGCTGTCAGCTACTTCTGACAAGTAGTAGTTTTTTCATTAAATAATAGCTGGAATGGGGACCAGTACAACTGGTTCCCTGTTAAATGATGAATCACATCCATCCTTTGAATAAGGAGCTGATGTCCTCTAAAACACTCTTCTTCTAGGTAAGAGGTATTACTATGTAAGAATTGAAAACAGGGTCAGGGAACTAAATATCTCTCTGAGCACCTCAAAAAAGAACCACTTATTGCTAATCCTAATTGTGGGTGTTGTGTTGAAGTGTAGCTGTTACCAACAACTGACAGACTCCAGTAGCTAAATGAAGGCTTTCAGTGACATCTTTGTACTACTTATTAAAATGACAACAGTTACACCAAATAAACTTGAACTGATTTTTTGAAAATAATTTACTAAAATATACAAGTACATTTTCCTTTTCAGTAGAAGTTACATAATTGCATACATTTTTAGCTCTTTCTAGGTGCTTTTGGTAGTAAGGCAGCAGCAGTGGGCTGACGACTCAAACCTGCAGCGTTGCTCTGTACACAAGGAGTCAGTGCAAGGATATTATGTTTTCTAGCAATATACATTTTTACTGAATACACTGAAGATGAACCTAATTTTTATTTGATACAGCTCAAGCAAAAGTGGACTGTAGTGCAATTCTTGCTTATGGGAAAAGAAAGCCTGGAGAGTAAAATATAAATGAAGGATGCTCAAACCACAATTTCTTTACTGGAAGCTGTAAATAAAACATTTAACTTAACCACAACTATTTGTGCTTCATTAAAAAAAAAAAAAAACTTACACAGGTTATAAACTAAAACCTCATCTGTAAAAGTCCTTCTCTGCAGAATAGTGCTTACTGCAAGACATACAGTGCTTTGGTGGTAGAACTTCCATGTGCTATCACGGAAAAATGTTTCCAGAAGAAATAATCCTCTTACAAATCAACAGCCAGCTTCCTGACAAAAGGGAACTGGCAACTTTGAAATGCTTGTTCCCTTTCTCTGTGAAAGAACAAGCACTGACAAAGGAGAACATGTACTGTGTTAAAAGCTATTGTGGCACAAAAATCAAAACTGGCCCCTGGGCAGGTTCATCAGTTCAATACCTATATTCTCTAGTTCAAGTTTATTCAATGCGGCCTTAACAGGCTGTATCAGACTACTAGAAGAGGTGTACTCTGATCATTTCCTTCATCCATCTTGGTTTAAGTCAGTGAAGCAGGTGCTTCTAGTCTAAGTCTTCTTACTGGTAATATGTAGGGTCAGAATAGTGATCATGCAAACTTCTTCTTTGTAGCCGTAAATCGTTCCATGTACTATAAAGAAAACAAAAAAAAGTCCAGGACTTTTTCAGATATTAATAGAAGATTCATCACTACTAAAAGCAGCTAAGCTTCTGCTCTCAGACTCAAAAACATACTGCATCTAAAGCACATTTTAAATGCCAGACATCACTATTAGAGCTTTAATTCCAAACAAAGATACCCCCAAAAAATTTCTGGCATTTGCTGCCATTCAGATTCATGGTCAAATCTCCAGTGCCATGGATGAACTAATGTTAAATACTTATGAATGCTGTATAATACAAAGCATCCATTGTTTTTTGTCCCATCAAATGGAAAACACACCTGTCATAATTAGCCACCTTTCAAAAGATGCTCATGAAAGAACTAACCCTGAATCCTACGAGAAAGTTATCTTTGAAGAACTCTTGTTTTTAGAGGTTAGTTAGGAATCCAGTAGCAATGACACTACCAACAGACTATTTTGTGCTTTTATTCACCAGCATAAATGCCTTGTATTCTGAGTAAGGACTTCACCAGGAGTTTCTTTAAAAAAAAAGACAAAAAAACCCAAACAAAGCAAAGCACAAACCTTATCATAACCATCCAGTTCTCTGAGTTTCTTGATTTCAAAGAGGTTGCCTTCTACTGCAAGCAGTGAGATCTGGGAATCACTGAGGATACTCTGAGGCAGCATGCTGAGTTCTAGACAGTTTTCTTCTAAACGCAAGACTTTGAGTCGTGGACAGTGGGAGATCTGCACTGAGATCTGGGAAATCTTGTGGAAAAAAAAGAGAAATGGGATTAAAATTGTAGAAATCAATGATTATTAAAGTGATGTGCTTCAGACTTATACAGAACAATTACCATGTTGTAAATATAAACTATATTAATAGGAACTAAACAACAATGCATAAGTAATAAATTATCAAAAATCCAAGTAACTTTTTTTATTCCGTAATGACAAGCAACCTACACATCTGTTTATCACATTCCTACTCAAGAACTGTACAAGTAATTTTCTGCATGACTAAATTCAAGATTTGTTAGTTAATCAAATCAGACACTTGGATGTATTGATACACAAACTCTAGTTATGATTCCTCATTTGTGTTGTGTCCAGGAAATGTCTTTTAGCTATAAAGTTTTGGTGGTTTCATCTTCTGTTCCATGGATGTACTAAGTCCAAAATAAACCATGTCCTAAATCTACATACCCACAACATCTTAGTTACCAGACCTGGTTCTGATTCAAATTGAGTTCAATAGCCTGAAGTTCTCCCACAGTGTCGGGCACATTTTGGATCTGGTTTTTTGAAAGATCTACCACATCCAAATGGCGAAGACCAGAGAGTTGGGTAGGCACAGTCCGAAGCTGGTTTCCAGAAAGGCTCAGGGTTTTGAGAGCCGAGAGTTGTCCAAATGCAGTTGGTAGCTGCCTCAAGTGATTGCCATTCAAGTGTAGTGTTTCCAGTTTTTTCAGTTTACACAGCTCCTCAGGTAAAGCAGCTAGAGAAAAATTACAGAAAAACACATGACCTAAACAAAGAGCAGTAAACATTCATACCCATTTAATTCAAATAAGCTTCTGTATGGAGAACAGTGCTATATTAAGTAATTTCTCACTAAATTCCTCCCCATTTCCCACTGAAGGCACAAATCCCTGCACAGAAACTTAAGCCCACGGACTACACATGCTTTCTAACCATCTTCCATAAATGTATTAAAAATAATCCACAGGCAAGACAGACCTTCAAATCATGGTCTGAAATCACTATTTAGAAGATTTTAGCCTGTCAGTTATAGTCTTCACTCTGCCAACATGGTCTATGACACTTGAAATACCATACAATTCACAGCTTCACCTTTGCCCTTTAAAGGTATTGCTCAGCTTGCTCAAAAGTAAGTTATGGGATAATTCATACTGTGCCATATCAGCACAAGACCTCACCAGGTAAGGTCTGCTGTCATCCATTCATCCTTCTTTTCACCTACACATGTGTATAACCTCTAACACTCCTGAGTTGCACTGTAGAGTCCATAAGGTTTGTAAAATATGTTTGTTTTTCCAAAAAGGCAGATAATACATAATTAATGCATAAAACCCCTAGTTTCTTCATTCTCATTTTTCCATAACGATGGATATTTGTTCAACAGAAACAGTAACAACCAGTGAATAGCCAGGAACATTGTCTACGTATCCTCTTCATTACCTGTTCTCTAGGCAAGTACTGAACCGTCTGACACTGGTAAACCTTCACATCAGTTAAGCCACAGCACAAAACCATTATGGCTTTGAGTACTCATGTGGCATTGTAAAATTGATAATACACAAAGTGGCTGCTATTTTTGCAGAATTTATGATTTAGAGGTCTTTTTCCTGTACATGTATTCCAAAGATTTCAGTTCAGGTGACTAAACTTGCCATTTACATCTAGAGAGAGTAGAACAATTAAATTTAGTTTTTGATGGAGAAAATGAGTTATTATTTTTAAAATCAGTGGAGATACTAATTAGCAGGCATACTCAGTTTGTTGTTGTTTAGAGCAAGGCTCTTCAAAAAGGAAAATTTTCCAATGAGAGGTGGCAAGAGCTCTATTTTGTTGTTCGACAAGTCTATTGTCCTTAAGTTGCTTGCCAGCTTCTGCAGATCTTCAGGAAACTATGGGGGGAAAAAGATAAAGTATTTAAATAGCTGATACAAATTGGAATGTTCAAGTTAAATTTTAATTGAAGTTTGTATTGCTGTTACATATTGTCATACCTATCACAATATCCAAGTACCACAGTGTGATTGGAAAATTTGTTTAACATATATTTTTTAAAATATTTTTTCATCTGGGGAAGGGAAAAGGAGTATAAAGAAAACACTAATATCTAGAAAGAGTAGGTTTTTATCCAAATAAGTAAAATTAAAGACACTATATTTTCATCCTCCTGTGTGCTTCTCTCAAATATGCCTGTCATTTGAAATACTCTACAGCCAGTTAACAACTCTATATTTTAGCAGAGTATGATTGGATGATTTTTCTCTTGCTTTCCTTTTAAAATAATTATGCATACAATTATGTATACCATTTTCCTTCTTCTTATTTACATCCTGTACCACTTTGGTACTGAGTCTTTGCACTCAGGTGAAAAACCAGAAAATATGACAAATCACCATCAAGGAGTCCTGGTGAATAAGCCAGTGGCTTTGATTCTCCTTTGGCTTGACTGAGAAAAAGTGAAGAGAGGAGGTAGGACAGTGGAAGAAGGTATGTTAGAAAAGGCTTGGAAAATTACTGTAATATAGAGTTATTTTTGGCTATCCTGTGAATCGTTGCTTGACTTATGGTTCCAGGACATTCTGTGTTTTTCTGCAGTTGAGTCTAAGTCAAGACAATTTCCAATATAATAAACTTCCAGGATGCTTGCTGCTAGCCCAATGAACAGCCTGGACACACTATTCATATGGCTCAAATTAAGTACAGAGTAAGTGTCTAAATTTGGCAAATTGTAGAGTATCTTGCCAAGTAACAATATGGTTAAAAAAATTATATTTTCCCCCTCAAGTTTAAAAGTTTGTGCATTTTTAAAAACCAAAACATCATAACTAGTATTTCTTGAACATATATGCACTGTAAAGCATAAGCTCATAAGCATACAAGTGCCCTGACAGATAAATCCTCAATCATAAGACAAGGCAAGCAAACATGAAAAAAACCCACCAAACTTCATATATTTTCCATTACTGTTTATAAGAAATACACATATGCAGTGCATTACTACATTGAAGTGGGACTTTCTCTCCAAAAGTCTCAGTCACACACACAGCCAGTCGTGTTTCCCCTCCCAGTACATTACCTCAGTAAGTCCCTTTCCCGTCAGCTGAAACACGCCGGTTTTCTGCGCTGTCTCCAGGTGGGCTTTTAGTGCACTATTTCCCATCCTAACAGTTCCCTGTCAAGCACACCAGAGTTCAAGTGATGGTGTCAGCCAGTTTCTCTCTTACTCTGTGCTAGGGAACTGCAATCCAGTCTCTGTGATAAAGCAAATGTTAAGTCATTCTATGTGCGCTGTCCCCAACACCACGAGCATTCTGACACACTGAACCATTTCACTGCTGTGTTTTCATCCCCCTCAGAACTAAAACCTGCAAGTTTAAAGGTTTACCTAGATTCACCTAGACTAAGGTATCTTCAATACAGCAGTTTGATCACTGAAAGAATGCAACAAGCACAGTCAAAACTAGGTGGGGAAACTGCACATTTTGCCTCTTTCACGACCCGGCAGCACAAGGAGATTCTCCACGGAGACGGGCTGCAATTTCTGTGGCATCTACCAGCGCTGGCCTGCCGACACTGGTACTGTTTTATTTCCTGGTTTTACCACCTTTATTCTATTCAGAGAACGGACTCCTGTGCCGTGACTACTAGCAGGCACACGACGCCCACCTCCGTAACCCCAGGAAGGTTTAATCCCAGGGAGCACAGGTCACAGGCCCGGGATTAGTGCCGGCTTGCCAGCCGGGCGGTGGGGAATGAAGCCTGGCACAGCACGTAAGCAGCCGCGACGGGAACACCGACAGGAGATGCGCTCCGTGCCGCAGCGGGGCCCCGGCAAGGGGCGAGGCCAGCACCGAGCCCCTGCAGGCCGCGAGCCCCCCGTCCCAACCCGCCCGGCCGCTCCGGCCCCGGCCCCAGCCCCAGCCCCGCCGGGAGCCGCCGGGCCCGGCCCAACCAACCAACCTGTCCGGGCGCTGCTGGCAGACGCTCGGCGGCGGCGGAGCCACGGCCGGTCCCCCGCGCTCCGCCCTTCCCGAACCGCCGCTCCCGCAGCGCCGCCCGGAAGCGGACGCGAGTCAGCGCCGTTCCTGCCACGCCCGCCATGGCGGCGGCCAAGCGCTCCCGGCCGCGGCCGGCCCAGCGCGACACCCGCGCCAGGCTCGCAGCGGCCGCCAGCCCCAGCCCCAGCCCCAGCCCCAGCCCCAGCCCCCGGCCCCGCGGGGCGGGCGATCCCGAGCTCGAGTCCAACCCCGAGCTCGATGGCGATGGCGATGCCGAGCTGGAGTGTAGCTCGTGGCTCGGCGCGGACAGCGATGAGGAGGAGGGCGGCGGCGCGGCCTGGCCCACGGAGCCCGGGCAGCGCTCGGCGGTGGCCGTGCTACTGGAGCGGTGCCTGGCGGCGGGCGCCCTGAGCCAGGTACCGCCCGGGCCGGGCAGCCGCGGAACGGCGGAACGTGCGCGTTCTGCGCGGGAATCGTGCCGCATTGCCCTGCGCGGGAGAGCAGTAACAACTGTAAACTGTTCAAAGCCGTTAGGGAGAATTTGCTCGCTACGTTGTCGCTGTTGATTGCATTTTTCCTGTTGTTTTACTTTCAAAGGAGACCTTGGATTTAACTTGTAGAAAAACGCCATGCTTTGCGAAATTCTCAGAGATGGAAGAAATGGTGAACATGGAAGCCGAAATCAATGAGGTACATGCAGCCTTTACCATTGTCAGTGTACACTCATCACTTTGATACTCGGAGGTATTACAGGGCCCCCGATGCAGATCAGACTGCCACATTGTTTCATGTTTGGAGCGTTTTCGTGACACTTCACCTGTTTAACAATTGGCACCTTTTTCCCCACTGGACTGAGTTGTCATAAAGAAAAGAACAAAACTCTGAAAGAAAAGTTTTAGGTATAATTAGAAGGACTTAACAGGCAGCACCTTTGACTAAATTGTTACCTGAAGTTTTCTGAAGAATAAAGAAGAATTTGTAGTTGACTTCAATGTGCAAAAAGATGTCTGTTTATAGGCAATTTCATTGCTTAGCAAGTGGTAACCTCAGTAATTTCCTACTGCCTGAATTGGCTGCTGTCTTATATTTTTAATGTTGGTTGAGACACTATACAGACTATGAAACTACTTTGTAAGTGATGTAAGCTGGAGAGACATGGATTTGAAGAGTAGGCTATTCAGTGATTAAGGAATTGGCAGGATGGACACAGCCAGAGAGTTGTAGTCAATGGCTCTCTGTGCAGGTGGAGGCTGGTGACAAATGGTGTCCCTCAGGGCTCTGTCCTGTGACTGGTACTCTTTAATATCTTTATCCATTACATAGACATGGAGAGCAAGTACACCCTCAGCAAATTTGTAGGTGACATGAAGCTGAGAGGAGCACTGGACACAACAGGACAGGATGCCATCCAGAGGGGACAGGGCAAGCTTGAGAAATGGGCTCACAAGAACCTTATGAGGCTCAACAATACCAAATATGGGGTCCTGCACCTGGGTCAGAGCAATCTCAGACATGAGTCCAGACTGGGAGATGAACTCACTGGGAGCAGCCCTGTAGAGAAGGACTTGGGGTTCTTGTGGGTGGGAAATTGGATAAGACCTGGGAAGGGGCACTCACGGCCCAGAAAAGCAATTACATCCTGGGATGCATCAAAAGCAGCGTGGACAGCAGGGCAAGGGAGGGGGTTCTTCTCTTCTGCCTTTGTGAGGCCCCACCAGGAATACTGTGTCCAGGTCTGGTGTCCTCAGCACAAGAAAGGTGAACATGTTGGAGCAGTTCCAGAGGAGAGCCATGGAGAAGATCCAAGGACTACAAAGACAGGCTGAGAGAGCAGGGATTGTTCAGCAGCCATCCAGTACTGCAAGGGGGCTCAGATATTGTTGACTTTCTTGGGGTGGAGGAGGAAGTAGAAAGGGAGGGTAAACAATCTCTGGAGAAGTATGCTAAAAATGCATTTTGCTTTGATGTTATTACTGTTGTAGATAAAACTGAAAACTGAAATGATGCAGTTAGAGAATGAGACAGCAGATATTACTCACCATTTTTACTTAGGTAAGTGCAATTGTACTGTACAGAAACCAAGATCTTAAATTACTTCATCAGGAGATTAACGTTTCATCTGAGTATGTGACACTTCTAGAAGTTATTGCAGCAGTCATCTCTGGATAACTTGTTAGAGGTGGTAGGTGTTTTATTAACACCTAAAGCATGTTTCCATGCTATTTGAACTTGCCCTCTCTACTGTCGCAGTAGTAGCTCTGTGTGTAACTCATTCTCCAAATCTCTGAGAGGTATGGTCAGCTCCCCAGGGTCAGTGGAGCATCAGTTCTGAGATCATCAGCAACTGTTGGCCTGCATGTGCTACTCTGCTTCTTCCAGAAACTCTGTGTATTTCTGCTGCATCTCTATCCCCCTAAACTTACTTACATTTTTAATTTAGCATTTGGGAGCATATGTGTTAATTTCTTTTATTATTTCGCACTTTTCCCACTATGATTTTATGGGTGCTTTAAAACATTCTAGCTTGCTACTGTTGTGCTAGGCTAGTGAAAGCTATTGTGATATTTCAGTGCTATGGTATAGTTGACTTCATCTGAAAGAGAATTTACTTTAAAACAACATATAATGTAACACAATTATCATATCTCTCTAAAAAGTAGGTATTGTAACTTCAAGTGTACGCTGATACTAAATCATACACACTCCAACAAAGACCACTCTGATTAATGTCTCTTGAATGTAAACTGTCCACTGCAATAGATCAGTGTTTTTATTTCTGTCTTTCTCCAGATGAAATTTTGATCTTGTTTTAGCAGGACAGTAGGTTCAACTTTGCAATTTGATTTTATAGGGGAAAAGTGCAAGAATTTGCAAGATATGAACAACCACCTGGAAGGCGTACTGAAAGAGAAGAGGGCTCTCAGAAAGAGGTTGATAAAACACAGGTGTCAAGAGAGCCTGCCTATTGAGGCTACCTTTCACAAGTAGGTACACAGAAAATAATTGTTCTTGTTTGCATGAGTCCAAATTAATTTGAGCTAGTAGACAATAAAAACTACATGCTTTTATTAATTTTCCACTTAGAAAAATAGAAATAAAAACTGGTAGCAGCTTCTAAATACTACAGAGCAAGTTGTGATGTATCAATTTAAACAAATGTGCTACATGCTGGATTTGTTACACTTCTCCGAAACAGGAATTGCTACTTTAGCACTGGGTGTCTTCTTTCCACTGTTGCTTGCTTAGAGTGAATGATTCCCAGACATGCATAGTACATGTTTTAAAAGTACAGTCCTTCTTCTTATGGTCTAGAAATCTAGCCCAGGTACTGAAGAAGTGGCTATTCACTTCTCTGATTCCTGTCCTGCATGTTGCTAAGAGTCATAAAATAAGTGTAATTGCAGAAAAATTAATTAGATGGTTAGGAGCTCTCATAAAGCTGGAGAAGGGGACTAAGAAAACCAGGACAATGAAAAAAAAGCTTGTAAATATTAAATTGTTGTTGTTTAGCACAACTTTTGAGCTCATTTTTGGTTACAGGTGTATAGTAGAGTTGTTGGCTGAGGCTGTGACTTTCATTGAGAAGCTTGAAAGCCATTTGCAGTCTGTAAGAATCATCCCTCAGATACCAAATATGATGAACAATATGGTGAGTAGTTCTGTCTTCTCCAGCATGAAGAATGCAATGCTGTTTGGTTGTTTAGGTTACTCTTATGTCCTGGTAGATTGACAGGATGTATAGAAATTAAATCCAACCCTTTTCTGTTTCAGGATGTCACTTTGACAAAAACAGAGATGGTAATGATGGAGTTAGAGGAGCTGACAGAGAAAATACTGAAATGGGAAGAACTGCAAAAGGAAGTGTATTCTAACAATGCACGCAATACTGCTGACTTGGACTTTGGCTTATCTTTAACCTACTAAATAATTTTCCTCAAACAGGATGACTATTCAAAGAATCACCTTCTTATGGTCTTCTGTGAAAACTGCAACACAGTCGTGTTTTAATCCAACAGAGACGTTTTAGGTAGTTGTATTTCTGTTATTAAGTAACAGTTTTCCAACTATTTACTAAAAAAAAACAAAGGACAATGAGCAGTAGCTCACAGGAAGACAGGCTACTGAGAAGCCTGTTAAGGAGTTCCTTTTTGAAATAGTTGGATAGGAGTCCCTTGGAGCCTGTATCTTCAATGGAAAATTGTTTTGCTATTTCTTATGCACTTGTTATAGTATCTTTATTCATTTTTGTAAGCATCTTGATAAAACACTGTATTTTGTATGTCATTGTAAAACTTTAATAAAAGTACTAGATTCAAAAGCTAGTTTCTTGCTTTTATTTTTTTTAATAAAATCCTATAATTAAAATTACAGAGCAAAGTCGTAGGTCCAAGCTTATGCTTCCATAGGAGTTCCAACCAAGAAATTAAGTTAGCTTTAAGTTACAGTTTATTAGGACTATGATGTAGTTTTGTGGGAAAGCAGGAAATGGACTTGGTGATATATGGCAGGTCTACTGATTTGCAAAGCATGCTTCAATGGTAGTGATAAATATATTCTTCAGATTCTCTTTTTCTGTTGCTTGCCCTATTTTCAGTGTCCCACTTAGAATAAAACTCTTGTTCCATGAGTAAGATTGACAGTTTATCAAAAGCATTGATTGTTGCAGTTTGTAACCCTCATGAAAAGATGGGTTGGTAAAATGTCGCTGGAGAGAGAACATCTATAAACCAGGATAGTTGGTTGTCTTTGGAGGATGCCCAGTTTTGTATCCATGACACAGAGCAGACTGAAGTGGTGCAAATATATTCCTTTCTACCTCTGTTATCATTTGTTGTGTGAACATCCAACCTGCTGATTTCTGTTGCTGAAATAGGAGCATTTTGCTTTTTCAGTGTAACCACTAGGTGGCTCAGTACCACAAAGCTCACATGTTTATCTGACTACTGCACATAAACCTAAAGCAGATTTACGAAGAAATCTTTGTGCTCTTTGTTGAGCACACTCTATTGTGACTTACTTGTATTTGGCCTATTTAATACTGGACATTTTCTGAGAATCTTGTTTTAATCTTTGTAACCATTCTGCAGGGTGGGATGACAAGACATCCAGTTTAATACTTCTCCAGTACACTGAGTAAGCTATAGCTGATGTTCCTCTCTGCTGCTGTTGAGAAGAGTCAGGAGTATAGAAAAAGTTTGAGTCAGGTTAAGCAGAATGTCACTAGAGAGAATTTAGAATAGAAACTGATGTTCAAGTCCCACAAACATTAATGGGGTCTTTGTGTCAACACTTGCTATACATCATTGCAGGATTTGAGTCCAAAGTCCCATGTCACTGTTGTTTCAGATGTGGAAATAAAGGTCTTCCACAATTGCAGAGAAGCTGGAATTTTTACTGAAAATGCTTTGCACGCTCTGGGAAATGGGAATAAACAGAATCTAGACTTCTGGACTTCTTTGGGACAATAGATGATCATAGGTTGGATTTGATGAGCTGAGTCTTTTCCTGCCTAATTGATTCCGTGATGTTTGTGAATCAATGTCCTAAACCTCTATCATAGGCTCAGCCCTTCGCTCTCAATGTCTTACAGCGACTTGATGATTTAGGTCAGGAAAATTAAAGCTGTTGTAATTTAATATTTTTAGAAGTATAATGAAAACGTTCTAGTCAGTTTGCTCATTGTAACTCTGAAATAAGTGGTTTTGCCATATCGCAAAGGGTTGAGCATAATTTCATCTTTTACTGTATCTACTATTGAAAAGTTGTCTGTGGAGTTGGTAGTGTTTAGCTAATTGCCATTTGCCAGTGATGTGGCAATTAATTCTTTAGTGTGATTTAAAGGGATAAATCTATTGAAGTATACAGTGATTCTCAGCTGGTAGGTATTCATTTTAGCATCTCTTTGGTGAATGAAGTATTGGGTCCAAAGGATCCATCCCATACTTCACTCAGAAAAGCTTTTGTAATGTGGTACCTTTTTTATTTAGATTTGACATTTCTGGAGTTTAAGGCAAACTGTCTCATGAGAAGAGCTATACTTCAGGTACCAAAAAAAGCAGTATAGTTAAAAGTCCAGAAGTTGTTTAAATATAAAAACAATATAGTACTGTAAAACTCTCATATATGATATTCAGATGTAGCTCAGTTTGTCATATTTTGAAATGCAAAACCAGAAGTCCATTGAAAAATGAGTAACAGCACTGGCATATGGAATTGTCAAAAGCAAAAAGGAATTGTCTGTTGAGCCTAGCATCTTCTTATGCCAATGCTACTCGCTCTCACATCTTCCTGGCAACATCAGTAGCTGACAGAGTAGAGACTATTCTAAAAGAATTTTTTTAAAAACTTGCTATGATTTTTATATTACTCTATGTAGAAAACTTTTATCAGTGCAACAACTAGATATTGATTTCAATTAAAGTTCTTTGGAAGTTTTAAAATTTTCTTTTTTGTACTCTAAGTACAATGCACATGAAGACTGGAGGATTTCAAAGAAATCTAAAACACTTGGGACCTTTCCTTCAGGACTAGTAGGAAAGGGATACCTGCCTTCCCTAAATTCTTGTCACATTACTGTGGAATGCTCACAGTGCTGGTCCCTAGTGAGCGCTGTAATGGCAGCGCCCGTCTAATCGGATTGGCGGCATCGAACTCCTGGGTAAAACCCGCGCTGGTTTGCTGCTGCGAATGAGACTCTGGGGGGAAATGTGAAATCACCGTCTCCTGCTCTGAGGGTGCCGCTCTCCCGGGCAGACCTGTCTGAGGCGGAGAAGCGCCCTCAGGATGCTGGCGAGGCTGCTCTGGGCAGACTTTCCCCTCTCCGCCCCCTCTCCGCCCGGGGAAGTTTCCCTTCCATTCCCACGGCGGGGGCCGCCTGGGCCGAGCTCTCCCGTGCCCTGCCCTCCCCTGCGGGGCGGGCCGGGCCGGGCCGGGCGGCTCCTGTGCTGCCGCTCCTCCCCGTGCCGGAGGGGCGGGATGCGGGACGCGGGGCCGGGGCGCGGGCGGCCGCAGCTGCGGGGCGTGAGCAGAGCCATGGCCAACGTCAAGGTGGCCCTGCGGGTGCGGCCTCTGAGCAAAAGGTGCGGAGGGGGACGGGGCGGGGGTCGGGGGGTCCCGGCGGCCGCGGAAGCGGGGGGTGATCGGGTGCCGCTGCTCCTGTCAGCCGGGACGGGATCGCCGCTTCCCGGGACCGAGGGAGGCACCGCGGGCGCTGGCAGAGCAGCGGCGCGGCTGGAGGAGTGGAGCCTCTCGCCGCCTCGCTAAAGAGCTTGGGAAGTTTTCTTGGAAAAGTCACGCAGTGGAGCTGTTAGGCTGAGGTTCCTCTTCCTGAGCTCCCCAAAATAGGACAATTGTCACACAGTGTCAGGGAATCTTCCCTTCCCCTTGTGATGCTGCTGTTTTTTCCAGCGGGAGGCAGAGCCGGATATTCCCATTGTCGCTCAGCTCCGCTCCCTCCCCGGTTTGCTTGGCTCCAATGGAAATCCCAAAAGCTGCATGATAGGGCTTGAAGACAACTCCCACAAACAAGAAGATGCCGTAGCACAATGCTCTGGTGTTGTTTGTATATAATACATGCTTAAAACCTTGCAGACTTCGGAAATTCGGGGAGGAGAAGAAAAAGCAAGCAGCCCAGATGTCAGCGGCTGGTAGTTTACCCCTCCAGTTAGAGAAATGCTATAGCGCTCCAGACAGGAATGGTTTGAAAAGTGGTATAAGCTCTGAGGGCTGGTCTTTGATTTGATTCTGCCTTTCTTTTTGGCGTGAGTGCCTCATGTTGTCTTCGGACTGCATGGACTTTTGTGATAAATAACTCTTTCATGCAGTAAACGATTCTTGAAGACATGCCCAGCCAGAAAAGTACCCTAGTCATTTAGCCAGCAGTACACTAGCATATTTTGGACTCTTTTGTTCTTACTTGTCTGTGGATTTTTTTTTTTTTCCAAAAAAGATACCAGAGAGTTTTGAACAAAACTAAAAATCCCACCCAAAACAAGCCTGCTACTATTAATAGAAAAGGGAAACATGGAAACTAAATTTACATGTTTTCAACATATTTTGCCTTTAAGTCAAAGCTCACTGATGTTAAAAATACTCTGTCCATAACTTTGTTTAAAATCATGCTTGGCTAATATAGTTGATTTGTTGTACAGCTGTGAATGGAACAGATTTTAATAGATACTGGCATGTTTTAAGAAGAGTTGCAGCATTGAAGTAAGCTAACCTTAACCTTTTATTGCTTCGGGCTGCTTTAGTGGTGGATATATTATTTGATTTATCTTCCCTTTCACTAGATCCTGCTTGGTGAGGAATGTTGCACCACATCTGTCTTAATGTTTTTCCCGTGTGGGTTGCTTTAAATAGTGCACAATAATGAATATATCATCATAGCATTAAACAGCACCTATAACTGTCAGATAAGGTGTGATAAACAGGAAAACCTTTGATGTAGTCAGCCTGGGCCAGCTGTTTGGAGAGAAGGGTAGGATCAGAGAAGTGGGCAGCTTGCTGCACGTGGAAGAAATTAATCTGAGGCTAAAACAGAAGTGTTTGTATGAAGGTGAGAGTGGAAACTCAGGGGGTAATGCAGGGAGAGACTGTTAAGTAATTCCATTTTTCAACTCATGGAGGTGCAGCACATGGGATGGGGAGGGAGGCAGAGAACAGTCTTGTGGTGTTTGGTCCCAGAGGTGATAGGCCAGTTGTTCCTTCTGCTGTGCTGCCACAGCTGAGATCAGCAAAAGCATTTCGAGATGGATTTTTGTATTTTATAAATGGGAAGAGGAACTGGTTGTATATTGTTTCTGAGGGCTCTGACATGAGAACTTGCTTTCTAGCTTTGAACAAAATTGTCCAAATGTAATGACTTAGAGGCAAATACCAAATATATGAAGGCTTCAAGTAACCTTGATAGACATCAAAAGGACTAAAACTCTCAGTGGGCTTAACTCTCTGCTCTCTTCCAGCTTCTTACACTGTTTCCATACTGTCATCACACAAACCTCTCACTCTCTCTATACACACACTCTGCAATTGTCCCAGTGGCTACCCATGTTGCCACAGCTTCTAGGACCTCTTATGTGTTTTAAAAAGGAAGACTTCCTGCAGTAAAAATTTCAGTTCAACTGGATTGAAGTACTGCAATGTGTGCAATCTCAGTTCCAGCCAAAAACACTAAACCTGGCTTTTTAAGAGTCCCAGAAATAGGAAAGCTGCAGGCAAAGGCTAGAACGCTTGGGTTAGTTGTTTCTAGACTATCATCCAAAGTTCCTCATTGCTGCTTTTCATTTAATTTACAGTGGCAGATGAACACTGGTTTTGCATCTTAAAATTTACTGAATATTCAGATGTCAAAAAATGTTAATGCAGGGGTTCTCAAATTCCTTATTATTTAGCAGAAGGCAGAGACTGGTCTTTTTGTTCTGTATCTTTATGGCATCCATAACAGTGTATTCTTTGACAGAAAAATCCTGTGTCCAAATAATCCATTATAGTTATAAAGCAAGCGTGGTTACACAAAATGCACAAGTTTTTCCATTGCCTAAAGTTTAAAGAGCCTGTAGCCAGAGTTCTTTATAATGCTATCAGTCATTCTGTAACAGGCTAAATGATTTTTTTATCACCAAAAATAGTTCTGGGTGTAAATTCACTCAAATATGTTCCCTGGAGTAACATTTAAAAGTCTTTATTACACATTTACTGTTCTACATACTAAAAAAGATTTGTTACTTTGTGGTTACATGGATTCTTGTTTTGTGTAAATACATTTTCCCCTTAGAATGAAATATAGGAACCTGAATGGGTGCTATAAATTGTCTATAGCCAAAGGTAATAACCAGGTATTAAACAGGAGCTGGGAACTGATGAAATCCCTTTATGGTTTATTTCCGGACATCTTAATTCTTGGTCTATTGGATGTGAGACTCTTGTAAGGAAAGTGTAATGTTATTTTTGGCTGTCAGTCAGAAGCTGTTGATGGAAACACTTTGAATGCTAGCGTGTAACTATGTGAACTAGGAATGTTGTTCCTCTTTCTTTTTTGATTGCTTTGTGATGGATGCCAACACTGCAGTCTGCAGCATGGTGCTGTGATAGGAAACCTCACCCTCCAGACCTGGACATAATGTGACTGCTGAGAACGTATTCAAGTATTTCAGTACTGTGTCCAGGGCTCTCCTTGTGCCTGGATAGCTGTCTTTATGCTGTCTTGGGTGTTTGTATGCTACAGAAACACCCCCAGTGTTGGACATGTCCTTTTACATTTTAATGTAGGCCAGCAGAAACCAATGCTAGTTTTTACGTGCTGCTAGGTTCAAACTTTTTTGTCCCTTCACTGTGGTAACCCATCACGACTCTAGTACCTACTTGTGCCTGCTGATTGCTCTTATAGAGGATCTCAGCTGTGTGTTATATAAGAGAGAGGGAGGACTGTTTATGCATGGGAGGCCCTTTGGGAAGGGAGTGCTCCACGTGTCCAGGGCAGTATTGTGTGGGGACCAGGATGGAGCACAGCTGCCTGATGCCTTTCCCTCCCTGATCCACTGCATCTTTTGCTCTCCATCCAGCTGGTCTCAGTTCCCTTGTGTGTACCCAGGATTCAGTCCTTTATCACAGTGTAGTTTGAGAGCTGCTACATAAATCAGAGATAGGAAAGAAGAGGTTTAAAAAAATGGTGCTCTATACCACAATGAAGAGTCTCATGCATTTCTATAGGATTCTCTTCTTAGCATACACCAGTGACTAGAAGACATTACATTCCATCATGAATTGTGGAATGAGACCTGGGTAAAATTATTCACAGCAAGTTGATTTAGTTCAGTTGTAAAATTATAGTGTTATTAGTTTAAAACATGACACTAGGGCATCCAAGTTGCCTTGTGATGCTTATTGAAATTTTAAAGTACTTTTCTTCAGCAATGGTACCCTGAAGTTTGGGAGTTACTTCTACAGGACCAAGCAAAACATAACACACTCTGCTGTTGAAAATATCACCCCCAGTTTTCAGCTGTTTCTGTAGCCTGGAAAAGGAGAGAGTTCTTATTTGAGAGAGTCTCTCCTGGTGTCTTAAATAACTCACAAATGAACTTTCCCATCCTCTATGAACCTCACAGACATGCCACCTGAAAGAGTTGCTAATCAGATGAATTGTTCCAAAAGCTGCATTTTGGCTTTTTTCTGCTTTGCACTGGTTTTGAGCTGTAACTTGAAGCCTCCTGGCCAGCTACATATTCCCCAGTCCCCTCAGGAGTTCTTGACCTTGTCCTCCACACTCTGGCAAATGAAAGCATCAAAGAAATGTCTGGGTAGTCCCAGGTGGCAAAGCTGAACCACACTTCCAGCAGTGCAGGTGTTTACTATCACAGTCTGAGCTGCAACAGTTGTTTTCCTCATTACTGCTGCTCTGCATGACATATTCCTCTAATTGCCTTCCTGGAGTGCAGCAGTTAATGAGGCTTGAGGATAGGATGGGAAGAAAGAGTTAAGTTTGAAGTCCTAAGAACTCAGGTGAGCAAGCCCATGCCTGGGAGGGAATTGTAGGGAAAGTTGCTCACTCAGAGTTTCTAGAAAATAGCTTTGTGTGCAAGGCTGACCTGAGCAGTGTGCTGAGCACAGCTTCACTGAATAGCTGAGCGAGGAGTTAAGCTGATGGGTGCATCATGATGTGAATATTTAAAATCTATTTCTATTCAAAAGGAAAGTTATGTGGAAAAATAGAATTACTTTCAGATCATTTTAATAATGATGCAAAGTAAGTCACTATTGTTTTTACTTTGCTAACTAGTCTCTGCTGTGCTCTATCTCCTTTGTTCTTTGTAATCACATTATAGTAAACAAAAGGATTATTTTGCAAGGAAGACTTATTGCTGTTTTATAGACTGTGCTATTAGCCATCCTACATGTTCATGTGTAACCACAAGAACTTAGATACAGCAATGTGGTCTACCGCTGACAAGAGTGAAACTTGTAGTAATTTTTGTAGAAAACATTCCTTGAATCTTATGCATAACAGATGTTAAATGCTTTATCAAAATATGATTAAAGCAAAGGCAGATTGGAGCTTCTTGTTCTTCTTGTATATTTTTGTATGTATATTCCTTGTGACTTTGGTGCTGTTGCCCTCTCACAGAGAGAAATGACAGGCTTTTATCTACTTTTAGCTTCTGTAGTGGTTGAGTGAGTGTTGTTCCTCTGTCCCTCTGTTATATGATGCTTTCTTCAAGAGGTAGTTGAATTCTGTCTCAAAAGCTGTGGGGTTTTGCATTGGTACCTGATGGTGGGAAAGAGCTGTATGAGACCTCCAAGAGTCTTTTGTTGTCTGAAAATATGTATGAACTGCCTTGTTTATGCATTGCTCATGATGTCAAGCTTCTTTTCCACAGCAGAGCTAGGATTTTTAAAAGAAAAGTTGGTATTTTATTCTGTTTTTAAAGAAAATCCCTCTCCAAACAAATGTATTTTAGTATTTGTGTATCCTGTTAAGGCTATACTGACATCTTCTCCCCTCCCCACCCCCATCAAATTCATAATTTTTTTTAATTTAGTCTATTATTTAAAGTTTCATGGAAACTATCATTGAGGTGGCTGCTGTTTTCTCTTAGCCTCTGTACTTGGCATTAGCAGATGGTTTTCATAAGCCACATCTGTGACTTTATAAGGGTACTGCATCAGCAGCTTTTCCCAGATGTACTTTTCTTGCAGTTGCATGAATTAAGTGTTCTAAGTTTGGTAAAGGGCAGACTTTCTAGCTTCTTGAAAGATCAGAACTCTGCATGACCCTGAGAAAAGTTCAGCTGGTTAGAGCATGGTGCTGGTAACACCAGGGTTGTAGGTTTGATCCCCATATGGACCGTTCACTTAGGAGTTGGTCTCAAGGATCCTTGTGGGTCTCTTCCAACTCAGAACATTCTATGATGTATTGAGTGCCCACCAGTGCCCATTCCATGGAAGATGAAACTTGTGCTGATGTGCCTGTACTCATTCAAGCCAGGAGCACAAAGTGCTAGCTACTGATGGTTTACTTCCCAGAGTAAGAGGCTGTCTTGTCTTGTTGCCCATGCAAAAGCAGTTACAACAATGTCCTAAAACACCAAAAGCAAAACCAGCTTTTGGAAGCTTTCTATTTTCTCCTAATATTTCGCATTTTCTTAGAATACATTTCCTCCCAAGTCATAAGAATACTTTATGAGTGTAGAATATTTTGGAGGAGGGATCAGACTTTTGTATACAACAAAGAGAGAGGAGGCACAATGGCATTAAATAACGTGGCTGAAGCCAGGTCTTTGCTGGGTGGTTTCATTCTCTGAGACCACATACCCTACCTCAGAGAAGTGTAGTAGTGTAAGGTGACTTCATGTATGGAGATTGCATCTCCCCCAGGAATAAGTCCTTGGATGCTAAGTTTTGTGCAGTATATGGTGAGACATCACCAATGTGCACAGAGAATTTATGTGATTTTTGGGTAGGATCTCCAGAGTTTCCTCTTCTTTAATCCAGTGCTTTATGTGAACTTTAGAAACCAGTGCACTTCTAAAATTTTAATGCCGCATTCCTATCTGTTGCATATATTTAAAAGAAAATAAGAGTTTTGCCCCTCTGTTTGTAAAATTTAAGGGTCTACTGTAGTAGCTGCTTTTAATAATAAAAAATAATAAAATTAAAGAGGTACCAAAGCAAGAAGGGTGAGACAGCACATCACAGCATTGTGTCACAGCCTTTTATCTAACTATGATCCCAGACTGGAGTTCTGTTCAGGTGGAATGAAAACGGAGTTCTGTATTCCAATTCTGGTTTGCGTGGAAAATGTGGCATTTGTACAGAATTCCTTTGATGTAAAAGTCTGGATTATACTATGTCATTGCTCAGAAAACAGCTGTGAAGTCAAGCGTGGATGAAACTGCACTGACTGGACTGTAGCTTTGTTTTAAATCTTCCTTATTTCATGATTTTTAAATGCTGACGGTATGACAGATGAAAAAGACTTTTTACTCTGCTCTTCCCTCCTCCTCTCCATGCCTCTTCGTGAAAGGAAAGCAGCGTTATTCCAAAACAATTCAAAGCACTGCTGTATCATCAGGAGTATTTCTGACTTGATTTTATCAAGGAAGATACCTCATATTTATATCTGCACCAAATATTCATAGTTTTATTGCTACATAGTATTTGTAAAGGAGAATGGGGAAACCACACAAGAATAATGGTAATCACTAGGACTGGTGATTTTTTACTTTCAGATTGTGTTAAGCAATATGAGAGCCAATGAAAGCTCCATGCAGCTGGGAATAGCTTCAAAAAATTACTTGAGCAGCATGTCTAGTATAGCAGCGTGCTGTCTTGGTGAACTCTGTGTACTTGGCTTCAATAGAGAGTTTAGAATTATTTATAAACATCTGTTCTGAATTTGGTAGGAGGATTTCTGACTGGGTGTGCACTCCCATTTGCAAAACACAGTGAAACAATTTTGACTTTAAAGAGAAATATCCAAAATTGTATTGGGCAATGAGAATGATGAGAAACACTGTAAACAAATCTTAGATAAATTTAATTGATCATTGATACTTTTTTTTTTTTTAACATATTAAAAATCCTGCATTGGCCAAAGGGAGGATGTTCACACTATTAGCACCTCAACTTTCACAGGTTACAGCAGCAGGTATGAAGACACACATTATGCTGGTGGTGTGGAGGGATGCTGTGTTTGGGAAAGTTATGTTTGATACGTACCTTAGCTTGTCAGTTGAGTGCAGAAGCTGTAATGGCTGAGAGCCAAGGCTGCCAATAAACAAGGGTCAGAGACACTGTACAGTATTCTGTTAATGGAAAAGATAAACCTGACTAACTGAAGTTTTCCCCATAAAACCTTTAGACTTCATGACCAAGAAAATACTTGGGCTAGATTTGCTTCAGGATTATATGTAAGCTGCTGGCATGGTGATTGCATAGGTATGCCATTAGATGGCACAAAGTGTCCCCAGGTACAGGTGGTAAATGTCTGCCTCAAAGGCTGTTATAGGTATGGGTCACATCCTGGGAAGTGACAGTCCAAGAGACAGCAGGAGTGACTGCTGGCATACATCCTGCCACACAAGGCTACTTTTTTTCTATAAAAGCCTCTGCAGGAGGGGAGGGATTGATGTTCTTGACACACTGCTTTTGAGGGACTGTTCTTCAGTACAGGTTGAGATTGGGTTTGGAGTTAACTTGGGTGGTGGGAATTGGCAGGAAAGCATAAGTACTTGCAGTGATTACATTGCAGGGCTTGTATGTACATTTCGAAGCTTGTATGTTCAGACATATTCAATTCTTTGAAGAATTATTTAAGAATTTTCTTGCACTTGAGTTGTATATATTGGTTTTGGTATGTTTGATTACTTAAGTGAGTACTTTGTATTTGTAGAAACTGTTTTGTTGCATGACATGTCTACTGCTAATGACTACAGTATTTTTGCTTTATCACATGTACATGTTCCTAAAACAAACAGGCAATTTTTAAAAAGTCAGCTCTTTGTTCTCCAAGTGCCTGACTGTTACTTGAGAGGGTGGAGGAGAAGTGGGGCAAATTTTAGGATGTATAAAATAAACAACTTCCCCCTTTCCACCCACTGCTTCCTCCAGCTCTGCATACCTCCTTGCACTTCTGGTCTCTGTGTCTGAACTCATCTCAGTGAGATCCAGCAAGCTGTGGAAGTGTCCCTCTCTGGGGTTTTGATCCTCCCATGATTCTTTCCCACTGGCTCATTCTTGCAGACTGTCTTTGTCCCTGTGGGGTTGCATTAGCTTTACATGTTGGCTGCAAAAATTATTTGTCATAGCAACAGCAACATTTGCATTTGCAACAGCAAATGGTATGAGATTTCCTTTGGGCTGCCCATATTTTCTGGACTGCTGCAGCAGCTTTGTTTCTGTCAGGTCTCCCTTGTAGCACCCCATTACAGCCCAGCTACTGCATTCTGTACTTGTGTTGCTGTTCTCTTGCTGGGTCTGCATTTCTCTAAAGCTCTCTGTGACTGAGAAGATCCAGGTCTTTCCTGGGACAAGCACCATTAAGTGGTCTTTCTACAGCTTTATCTTTGTACAGGTAACCTGTTTTCATGGAAAGTAACTTAGGAGAGGCATTTCCAAAACACAGCATACATTTTTCAAGAAGTGGGGAAGAAGAAAGGATGGGGAATTTAATGTTATGACCACAGTGACTTCTGAGCAGCAGAAGTCAAATGTGTTACTAACAAAGCATACTTTGAAGTTGATTTTATTGGTACAAAGAGCTCGGTTTTTATACCTGTGGAGCACAGCACAAATTTCTAAGGATGATGGGTTGCTTTATCATTCAAATGCAAGCTGTTGCACATATGTATAAGACTACTGACAAACACGGGTTTTGCTGAGAGAGCTTTTGTAGTTTGCAATCTGGAGTTCAGGTCAAAATATCTAGAGCAGCTGTAAATCTGTTTTGCCTCCTGGGCTTTAGATAGGAAACTATGCTTTCTTTCCCAAAGTTCTCCGGTTTGGACCTAAATGAAGCATGACAGAAACAAGTATTTACAGGGAGTTCGAATGCACAGTGTTTGGAGCTGGTGGCAGCTGCAGGTCGTTTTGTTTATGCTCCATGGTCTCAGGCTGTAAGCTGCAGCAGAAGGGAGGGGTCTCCATTCCCACCACCACGTGTTCCTGCCCTTTCTCTTGCTTTGGCTCAGCAACTCGTGTCACTGCTGTGCTCAGTGCTCTGGAAGGGCTTGCAAGTCCTGTGACACCTTGATTATTTATTTTGGTGTGGGGTTTTTTCCCTGATCACAGCTGGTCTGAATAATTTCATGGGGGTGTGATTGCTAGAAAGTAGAAACACGTGGGAGGTTGGAGCAGCAAAAAGAAATTGCCTCTTTCAGAAACAGACTGCAGTTAAGATAAAAGTCTGGGTGCTGTGAATGTGCATCAGAGTAAGGGGAGATTTCAGTTCTGTTCGTGTTTGTTGATGGATTTCTTATTTTGTGAGACTTGAACAAAGGTACTTGATTGCTGCATAGAACTTTATGTCTGCATAGCGTGGAATCTTTGATACCCTGTGGTAAAAGGTGGTGATTTTGTTTTGTGTTGTTTCCATTTTACTGGGTTTGCATTTATTTTAATATAAGTAGATATGTGAATGTGAGTATAAAGTTTCTTATATCCAGGGAATTTTTGTATCTTGAAGATTTTATGTTTGGAATTTCTTCTTTAATCTTTAGTAATGACTGTAGCCAGTGAGAGCATCAGTCTATCAGAACCCACAGTGTCAAGTCACTTACTCATAGGGTTTTGTGTAACACGTGGACTGAAGACAGTGAATTTCAGGTAATTATTATAGCTTGGGTTGAGAACATTGTTTGTTGTTGAGGTTGCCTTACTTCTGCAATTAGAATACCCTGGCATTTAAAACGATTAAAAGCTTTTCCAGATTTCAACTATTTGAGTACAAATGTTCTATTCATGAATGCCTGTTTCATACTAGGTTTCATAAAATTATTTTTAAGCTTCACCCAGAACAGTTCAGCTTCTGCAGGAGATAGGTTATGGGGAAATTATGTTTTAAAATATATAAAAGCTACTCTGCGGGACCTTTTATTTGAATTCCCCAGTTGATATTAAAATTTGAAATCTGATGTGGCTCCCATCTGAATCTACCCATTTCTGCCCAAATTCTAAATAACTAAAACTCTTTAATGTGCTAGGTGAAGACTTGTAATAACATAGCAGGTAAAAATTTTAAGGTATCTGCTTTGCCTCAGCTTGTATTTTCTAGTGTTGACCAAATTGTCCTTGCATCATCCCCTTAAGTAAAAAAAAAAAAACAACCCAAACCTCATTGTTTGAGTATTGCTTTAATAAGTTGAGTTCAGTGTTGTCCAAGTCACTGTTGAAGCCCAGGAATGGGGTCTGAGAAGAAGATCTTCTCTCTGATTTATTCTCAATAATCTGTTTGCTAACTTCAGAAGGTGTCCAGGAAGAAACACTGGTTTATTGTGGAGTGTACAAGTAAAGCTGGGTTAGACACTGGAAGAACTGACAAAAAGAGAAGGATTACGTATCTTTGGAGCAGAGACATCAGCCCATGACTAGCTGCAATGCAGTAGGAGAAGGGGCATGAGACCTGCAGAGCAGTTGAAGACTGCCCTGGGCAAGATGGACATGATGTCAGTGAGAACACATAGCAGAGACCCGAAGGGAATGACCTGTGTGCACAGGAGGAGAAGGATAGGAGCTCAAATGTAGGCTGATAAGACTGGAGGGTTAAGGACTCAAAATTAAGGATGCTCATGAGATAGGGAAGCAGGATAGGGCTAAGATCATCCTTGGGCAGTGAAGGAAAGAGTATGTGTAACTGAAGCAAGTGCTCTCCTAAAGGGTCCCTTTGGTTTTGTCTGTCTTCTGCTGTTTTCAAAGTGTTGTGAACTTCTTTCAAAATATCCCCGTTGCCTCTTAAATCAGATCTGCTATGCAGGGTAATTGTCAGCTCTGTCCATTAGCTCACCTGGCAGAGATTTGTATGTGGATATGAAAGTCACCTAGGTAACCTCCATTGGAAAGCATTTGCTTGTCAAAACATCTATAAAGTTACACATGTACAGGTTAAATGCATCAGTTGCACATTTCTGCCTTAGGTACTCACAGCCTGTGTCCTTAGGCACTGTTCCTTGTTCATTGATTCTTTAGGGAGCCTCTGTTCAGTACTCAGCTGTACATAATGCAACATTTGGTACCCAGCTGTACATAAAGTGTTTCCCTTTCTCTTGGGATCTGACCTGGGGCTCGGGTAACTGATGTGTTGAACAGCTGAACACCCACAGCTTAACTAAAATCTCTGGGAGCTGTGCTTGTGTTTTCTATGTGAAGTGTCACGTGTAAGTATGTACCACAGGAAATATCAGGTTCAGTCTGTCTCAATGAGGGTACCTCAAAAGTCAGTACTGTGAAGCAAGAGACTCTAAGAGTAATAGGTAAAGCACTATTTCTGTCTGGAAAATGGGAACAGCTATGCTCAAAAATGGGCTTGAAACCTCTATTTGCTTGGAAAGCTCAAATGCTACAGTGATTGTCTTCATGGAAGCCTTAAGTGTCCTAAGGCATTGCTTTGAGTGTTGTTTTGGTACAGAAAGCATGGGGTAAAAATCCAGAAGAGGAGATAGCCCAAAGGCAGGGGAATGTTGTGCTTTGTGCCACCTGGAAGTTAGAGCCCTCAGTGAAGGCAGATTGTATTTAGAGGGGGACTAAATACTTCTGCACACATGTAAAGGAATCTGTTAAAGATCTAGGGCCAGCTGAATGAGCAGTTGTCAGCTGGGTTTAAATTTTTTAACTCTTGTTTTATCTGACCTAGTTTTTAACTGACCTCTTGATGCTGACCCAGCTGATTATCAGGAGATATATATACATCTAATCTCAAATGACAGTGTGTTTTCACACTGAATCTGTATTATAGCTTTGATTTGCAGTTTACTAAAGTAAACAAAAATTTCTGAAGTTTAGAAATTTGACATGCACCTTTCTGTTTCTTAATATTTTAAATGGATTTTTAAAATGTGTTCTGTTTCCAGAGAGAGAGCAGAAGGAGGAAGAGTGATTGTAGAAGTTGATGACAAAGTGGCAAAAGTCAGAAATATAAAGGTATGGTTTTTATTGTCTCCTCTTTCCTGTATAAGGATCCTGCTATCCTGATACTTTTCTCTGTTTGCCTGGCTATTGGATCATTCTAATGGAAATACGAAGGGAGAAGTTTAAAAAGGCACAGCCCTCAAATTATTGCAGCAAAAGGGTGGGGAAAAGATTGTTTTGGTTTGGGGTTAGTTCGTGGGCTTTGGGGATGGGGGGTGAGAAGGGATGTAACAGGTAGTTGTCTGTATGTTATATTTTTCTCAAAGCATCTGCAAACCTGTTGCATGCCATCATTCAAAGCTTTTAGTAAATTGTTTAGGATTGTTGCATGTCTTACTGTTACTAACACCTGGATAATTTATTTCCCTCTATCTCTCCTCCTTTCATATTTGCATTCAGAGTGCAATTAATTTACATGTAATAGAGCAATTTGTATAAAGCTACACTTCAGGCTTTGGTAAAAGACGAAGAGCTGTAAGAATAAACTGAATGTAGCCATCATCTTCCTTGAGAGCTCTGGAGCCTGTATGCATGGGAACTGTGGTTTAGATTTTTGAGCTGTCACAGTCCTTCACTAAATTAATAGAATGGGAGCAAAGCAATTCACGTTGTCAAGTATGTTTATGCTAAAAAGTCACAAGAATGAACTGTGAGATTACTGTGGGGATCTTAGGAGACAAATGGACTTTGCATGTCTTGTCTCCTTTTTCTTTGTATCTGCAAGCAACCTACTTATTTCAGGTTGCTGGTTCAAGAGAAATAATACACTAAGTTTTGAAGAGAAATCGTGGCAAAAATTGAATTAAAGGATTTTAACTACTTGCCTTTTGAAATTATAATTATTTTTGTATTGATTATAGGTATTTGTTTTTAAAGAAAGAAGAGGGGGAAATACTAGGGTATGAGAGGTATTGCAGATGTAAAATGTTGCTTGTTTTCTGTATCTTCTCTTTTTAAAGGCTATACTCACAGAGCCTGAGACTCACTACTTTCTGAAATATTTTTTCCTAATTCCCTACACATGTGACAAAGCCCTCAGAGATAGATATCCTACAAGAGTGATGCTGTCTGTTCTGGTGCTTGGCCTGGGGAGGCTGTGGTGTGGCCATGGGGCTGTGAGGGCTGCACCAGGTTTATTGTGGATGTGAGGTTCCACCTCACTCTAAGCACCAAAGAAAATTTAATAAAGTGGTTAAACTCTTTGCCATTCCTTTTTGACAATACAGATCCTAGAGAAACTGCCCATTAACTGGAAAATGCTTATGTTTTGGTCAGCTTCAGAGTGACTTGGTGTTTCTGTCTCTGTCCTTCTATTGTCAGGTTGACAGTAGGCTTGATAGCAGTTGGGACTCAAGAGAAAAAACTGTGGCCTTCAGCTTTGACTATTGCTACTGGTCTGTTGATCCCGAAGATCCAAAGTATGCATCTCAGGAAATGGTGAGTGTGCTGTTCTTCATGCCCATGTTCCCATCCCAGTTCATCCTTCATAATCACATCTTCAGGAGGATATTGAGATATAGGATGCATGAGATGATCTTTTCTATTCTGTCCCCATCTTTTTCCTATTTTGTTTGTAATACCACAGTCCTTTTGTCTGAACTAGGTGCAGTAGGAGTGCAATACCCTTGTTTGTCAACTAATGCAGGTTTTCCTTAGATATGTTGTATTTAGTAGTGATCATTAATGGTGATGATCTGAGGACTCCAGCTTAGAAATGAGAATTTTTTCAGGAGCAGGGAGAAAGGAAGAAGGAGGGAGGGAGGCTTTCTCCCTTTCTAGAGGGACAAAGCTCTTAATGAAAGTAAGAGTTTTAAGGTGATTCTTCTGAGAGGATCAACAGTGAAGCAATCACATCTTTAACAGCACAAAATTTGAATTATACTATATTGTTCAGAGTTATTTTCCTTGATAAAGCATCAGAAATCTCTTGTAACTAAAGGAGACTTCTATCTTGAGATCCAAGGTCTGGTTGATTGATTAAATGAGACGATTGAAGGATTTGGTATTAAAATAGGATGTTATTGTGACTGTTAATAAACAAGGAATTGTTAAATCTACAAATAAATACAACGCAATAAATAAGTGCAAAGCTATTGAAATATTTCATTATACATTCATACAATCACATGTTTTGGCATTAAAACCAATTTTTACTGCTGTTTTTTTCTTCAGAATGATATCATTTTATTTTTGTCTGTTGTCAGTACAACTGTTCCTGAAATTTTGTATAATTCTGTATAATTGTGATTTCATAGAAATTATCATTTAAGACCAAGATTGTCCTGTAAAATTTGTATTTCTGGTAGTGATGAGCACAGGGCTGATTTACCTTTGGGAGTCAATATTTGAAAAACTGTCACATTTGGTAATTACCAGAACTGTAGGTGAAATTCTTGACTGTACTTCATGTCCTTCCTGGTACAGTAGTGTGGAAGATGCTTTGGGAACTTGGGAAGTGTATTACTATTTTAAAAAGAAAATTGTCTTTTCCAAGTACTTGGCACTAGATAAACTTCCATTTCAGGGATTACAAAAAACAAATCTTTAAATGTTGAAATGTTTGGATTCCCCCCAGCCCCACTTATATTTTCTTGTTTGTTTGGATCTTGTGTTCTTTGTGAGTTTCTCACATAATACAAGCAGAGGCTTGCTTCTTAAAACTGTTGACAATATAGTAGGCTTTCTAGCTGGAATGGTTTAGCAGATGAAATGCTGATAAATCCAGCCTGCCAAGTCAGTTTTAGCTCTACTCTGTAAGAAAAATTATCAGAACTGCCAAATGGAAAATATAAATATTGGCTACAAACTGTAAATTTTTGTTCTTGTTGTTATTAAATACAAGTGTGACTGAAAAAGAATGTAAAATGCAATATAAACAGTGCAGCTTCCTTGCTGTGGTTGAGGAGGTATTTCAGACACTGTGGAGAGCTATGTCATCATGCAATACATTTTTTTCTGATAAAAACACTGAGGGGGAAACATGAACAGCTGGGCCATAGAAAATTAATAAATGGGCAGTAATTTCTTTCCTTGTGCCTGATGCTGACTGAGAGGACATCCAGGGCTGCTCTGTGTAACTGCTGGGTTACTGAGCCTTAGACAGATGTCTTTGAGTTAAGAAAAGTTTAAGGATAGCCTGGTGTTTTGAAAGGTCTGGAGACATGAGTGAATTTCTTGGGTGTTTCGCCTTTGTGATTGTACTTCAAATGTCCTTGAGAAGAGGCTGCTGGAAAACTGCAGTCTTACCATGCTTTTGGGCATTTTTCTGCCCTCTTACACTATATGAACGAATTTATTGTACTAACTCCGTGTTTGGGATCATTGCTTCAGTGCAGAGCTGACAACAGCAATGTTACCCGTAGCCAAAGGAGGTTCAGAGTACCACTGTCATCCTGTAAAAGCTTTCTTTCATGAGCTGACCTTGGATTGCTTTTCCCTTGAAGATGTCCTGCCAACTGTTATCATATGTGGTTGAGGATGAAAAGTAGATAAAAGTATCTGTCTTGAGGCTCCTTTTAGTAGAATGCTGTCTTGTAGTAAACTGTCTTTTTTTTTTCCCTGTAGATGGATGTATAAAAATCAAGTCCTAATAGTTTCTTCAGTTAAGGATTCTGTGATAGTTTAACAATAGTGAGAGGGCTGCAAATCCTAGCATTTAAGTAGGATTTTGAAGATACAAATCTGCTTCTCTGAATACTTTTCAGTTTCTTCCAGGTGTTAGAATTGTACACTTCAGGTCCCTGTCTCTTGCATTTCAGAGATGTGTGCACACAATGCATTTTATTCCCTGTATATTTGGATCATATACTTCCTAGGTACTTGTAAGAGGCTTAAGCCTCACATGTGTAAGTACTTTCAAATGTTTGGAAGGTGAATTTGGATTTGTTGTTCTGTTTATAAAGACGGTTCTTTCTCTGCCACTTGTATTTTACTTGTATTTTCTAAAAAGGGGATACATGTTGCCCACCTTGTATGTTTTTCCTAATACATTCATGTTAGTATTTTTATTTTTTTTAAAAAGGTGGGGAAAGTATTTTTTCACTTTAATTTGGGAAGAGCAGAACTTCCAAGATAGTAAGCTGAGGAGGAACTAGACCAATTTAGTAAACTCTGTAATGTTCATGTGATAGATTGTATGCCTTTACTTCTATTTGTTTAACAGCACTGAAACCAGAAGTGCTTTTCCCTTCAAAAAGCTGGACCAAACTTGACCAAAAGTCAAAAATATAAATCATTTTTTTAGAAGTGTTATTGTATACTTATTTTTTAGGGCTGAATTTAAAAAGTAATTCTTGTATCATGAAATATATGCAAGTTTGCTTGACTGGCATTACAGAAAACATGTGAGCCACCGTCTGTCTCTGAAAAGAGGAAAGTTCACTTAATTAAAAACAAAGCTGATTTTGACTACTAGAAGAACCCATTACTGTTGATGTCTGGGAAATAGGCTTCTGTTCTGAATTCTTAGTTTTCCTTTAAAAGTTGCATAAATTCTTCACAACATATAAGATTTTTTTAATAGGTGAGTTATACTAGCCTTATTTCATTTTCTAAATGAGCTGAACTTTACAATGTGACCTGTGGTTTTCAGGTGGCCACTTGGGAGATCCTTGGGCCCGTTCCTTTTGTTTTCTTACTGGGCAGCTGAATATTTTGTGTTGATACTGAGCTGAGGTTTTCATCCTCTTTCACAGATCAGCAGTTCTACCTTCTCATTTTTTTTCCTGAGTGGATTTGTTGATGAATAAGCAGAGTAGAGAAATCAAGAAATACCATAGAGGAAGAGTTAATGGCTATATCAACCAGACCTGTCAGGCACCAAAGGAAGAGTGAAATGAAACAGATTTGCTAAATCCTGCTAAATAGGAAGAGATGAGCCAGGAACCAGGGTTACAGGGCAGAGAGAAGGAAAGATCCAAAAATCGTGTGGGACTAGAGAGAGAACAGGTATCAAATAAATATAAATTATGGACAGGTACAGAACATTTGATGGGCAAAGTATGAAGTGAGAAACAAAATGAAATTCTAAAATATTATAGGCATTTAAGAGTAGAAGTTAATTCATGGTTTTCTGATCTTAGCTCTGCAATATATTACATGCGTTTTCCCTGACTGTAAAAGAGTGTATGGTTTTCCAAAACATCACTGTCAAGATACAGTCATAGTCTTTAAAAAAACCATCCCCCCGCCCCCAGAAAAACAAATTCAGAAGTGAAAACCAGCAACAAAAGAAAAACCAAAACCAAACCAACAAAAAACCAAACCAAATTTTAAAAACCAAAAAACACACAAAACCCCCTAGAACCACTAAAAAGTGTAATACTTCAGGTGATATTCCTTTTCCTGCTACTTTTGGGACAAACTCTAGATTTCCTCTGGCCCGGTTTGCTGCAGAATTAGTTCAGCGTTACAGGAAGAAAATGCCAATTGTCTGCACCTGGGCTTTACCGCTTGCTAACAGTGAAGTAGTTTCACCATGTCTCCCTGTATTCTTGTACTAAGGTTTTTTTGGGAGGTGATTTTGATTGGTACAAAACCCTCTTTAGTTAAGGGGGTCATTTTGTGTAGCTGATTATTGCTTCCTTCCCACTCCCTTCCTCCACAGATGTCTTCAGGGGCCTGTGTGTAGTTCAGGATTGTTTTCCAAAGACAGTGTTGGAAATCCATCACTCTTTGGCCTTTATATATTTATGGGACTATCTTTTACTAGAGATTCATGATATATTTCCATTTTGTGGTAAAAATGCTGGGTGATAATGTTATTATAGTGTTATTTAGGGTTATAATTTTTATTCTTACAGGTAGACTCAGGCTTGCTGATTCTTTCTGCTGGTTGAATGTGATAGTTAAGATGTGAGTGCCATGAGACATTTATAGTTGTTTCAGAAACAAACATCTAAATTTAAACTTACTCAAATGTTTGTCTGGCATAGGACAGTGTGTTTCAATCTTTTGAGCTTCCTTTGTAAAACCTAAAATAGCTCTTGGTGGATGTTTCCCCAAATCTGTTTTAGCTCCACTACACAAAGGAGAATGTTTAAAAATGTCGCAAAACTTTCGTAACTGCTCATTTAAATCCTACCAACAAAAAACATATATTTCAGCTTGAAAAAAAATACATTAGCAAACACAGTTGAGCAAAATCATAAGGGTATTTTGCAGAAGAGTATTCGTAAGGAACACATGCACTTCTTGTAGCTGATTGCTGCAGCTTCAGTGCTCAGCTTCCCTCCAGCCATGCTTCCCATCCGGGCATTGTGCTTGCGCAGCCACCGCGGTGGGCAGGCTGAGCCACAGGATGTGTGAGCAGCTCTTTGCACACACTGTTGCCATGGGTAGCTGATGTGTAGCAATCTGTTCCTTTTGATAACACCAGTGTGTTCCATGAATAACAGGCTTTGAATGGTAGAGATAATGAAATCCAGAAAAGTGTTCCAGTTCCCAGCCAGCACTGGTTTCAGTGGGATCCAAAACTCTGTCTGGGTTTTCTTGAAACACTTTCTGTAGACCTCAAGCTTAGTTTTTTGTACCTTAGTGCTATAGTTAAATGGAGATTATAATGTTTATAAAGGAAATGAAAAATTTAGACTTTAGAACATTTTCCTCAGGCTTCTCAAATAATTAAATTATGTTCATATTGGTCAAGGAAATCCACGCTTCTGGGCTTGACCTGATAAGTGTTTTGTTTTGGTTTGACACAGTATATTGAGTTTTTGCAAGTGTTAATATTCCATCTGTGTGTCTCTGAATATTACCATTTTCAGTAATACTCTGACACCCAATGGCTCTTCTAAGATATATTTGTTAAAGCCCTTGACCAAACAAGAAGATAACTGTGTTCAAGGTAAATCTAAGAAATATATGAGTGCACAGTGGTTTAACAGCTGAGTGATGACATACTCCTGCATATTTTTCCCTGAAGTATTACATTGTCTTTTTGAAGAGAAGTATCTGCCTATCAGAGGAAAAAAAAAATATTGGCTTCAAGATATTATTATGGATTTTCCTGTATGTGGAGGCAGCACCGTGATGTGAAGAGTATTATCTTAATAAATCAGGATGATTTTACAGTGAGAAGGCAGTAAGGGTATGAAAACAAATCTCATGGCAAATCTAGTAATTTCTCCTAATTTTTTGACCCGTTCTCACCCTGCACCTTCCTATTCTTCAGCACTGGCTTACTAATGTAAATAGAAGAATAACACTGATCCATTTTTTGTGCACTTCCATTCTGCATTTGAACCACTGAGAGTTTTACAAGATTGTTCAAAAGCAAGACATGTTCAAGTAAAGGTTCTTTATTTCTAAACTTTATATAGCAAGTAGCACAAGCTCTCTTTGCTTGTCTGTCCATTCCATATGTGTGGCTAGGAAAAGCTCCTCTCTTTTCAAATGCATAGTCTAATTATTTCTATCTTTGTTTATAAATATATTCATTGGGAAAATTATTCTGTGCTCTGAAGGCAGAAATGGGGGTTACTGATGGCTCATGTGAGAGAACACATATAACCCCTCTAAACAGGTTTTTTCATTTCTTATTTGTTTAAAAGGTATCTTAAGTGCTTTCCATCATGTCTGGCTTCCCAGTATAGTTGGGTTTTATACTATTTGCAGCTAAGAAAAATGGTTGGGGAAAGGGGCAAGACAGGCTTTTTTTAGTTGTTTGTCAGAGTGTAACTGAAAAGTGAATAAAGAAACAGATGTTTAAGATGCAAGGTTTCCAATATGGCACTAGGGTTGGGTTTTTTTTTTTCCAAGGGACTTGTTTATTTGTTTTACATGTTAACTGAAAAAGCTTAGAAAAGTTACACAACGCTATTGTTTGGAAGGAAAATATTGCAACATACTTTCCAACTCTTCGTTGAACAAAGTCACTGTATTCCTTCTTTTTTTTTTTCCCTAAAGTGTGAACATCGTTATGCTTCTGAAGAACTTCACTGGAGAGACCTTTCCTCTCTAAGCTGAGTTTGTGACATTTCCATGCCTCTGTGCATTCCCTGTGACATTCAAGTTTTTTATTGCCTTGTAAATTATCAGGACAAAATCAAAGTCTGTTATCTGGCCTATGAGCCTAAATATAAAACAATATAGCAAAATGAAGTTCTAACTTAAATATATTGAAAAATTCTTTAATTTGTTTTCTCTCTCTGTGCTCCCCTTCTCCTTGTCTTGTAAAAGAAGGGAGAAAGAGAAGGCAGCAGTGGCTGTGGGTGTAAATGGCATTTTCGCACGAAATACTTGAAAAGCAGTAAGCATTCCATCCACAAGATTTTTTTTTTCTCCAATCCAGAGTCAGACAGCAGTGAAAAGGAGAGTGTGCTGTAAGAAAAAGGCTTTTTGTGCAATAATTGGATCAGTCTATAGCAGATTATGATGGAAGCAGGGAAACCACCATGAGTGCAGGTTATATATCTTCTGCCAACAGCGCAGCTGCTGCGTTCAGTTTGTGATCGAATAAGGGATTCTTTCTGACTATACCAAGACTTCTTTGCTGAAAACTTCTCTGGGAATTATTGTGAATAGTTGCAGACTTCGAAGCAGGCTTTGTTGGAAGGCAAAAAAGAATCCAGTCGATTTTCAATTTATTGAGGCATTGAATTAATTGATAGACATAATTGTATAGATATAGACATTCGGAGGCAACTACTATCTAATGAGGATACATTTCAAATATGAAGCCTAAACAGAAGTGCACAAAAAAGGATTAAGGAGAGGGAAAGCAATAAACTGTTTCACAAAAAAGAAATTACATTTTCTGACTGTTCAATCTGCTAATGCTCATGCTCACTGATTGTTTCCCCACTAGGCACTGACCATTGCTTGGTAGATACGCAGAGCGCATTTTTTACAATAGAAAGTCAGTATAATTCACTAAATAATAGTGAAAGTTTCTGTAAGTGCATTCAGCAACTTAAAAAAAAATCAAGTTCTTTGGGTTGTCAGAGGTTTTACTTGTTTGCAGTGAGCCTGCACATTCACAGTCTGAGTTACTTCCATAAACTTTGTGGTTTTTGCATGTCTTACAAGTAAAAAGAAAAACCTGTACAATGATCTGCAAACTTTCTGAAGTGACCTGCAAAATAGGCTTATTTGGACAGGTGATTTTTTTTTTCTTTTTAAATTAACTGTGGTTAAGATATGAGATATAGCTGTTTTTAAGAAAAAAATCTTTTATATAGATAAGCTATATGTGGATGTTGATTGTTCTTTCTTACTTGCAGATGGACATTGACAGTTTAAATTCCTCTATGTAATCACACCACAGTTTTTCCTCCATGTTCATAAATAGTGGTAATTTTTGCCCTTCTTTTAATCTAAGGACTATTCCATGCTTTTTCTGTTTTGCAAACATACTTCCTTGTTCATCTGCAAGAATTTCCACATCATGGCTACTCACAGAAGGAAAGGTCATATTCATGGTACTTCCAAGATTGCAGAAGGTCCAAGGTTGGTCTTTAACCTGGAGTGGTTTTTCTCCGATCTTATCAGTGCTGTATGAATAACTTCAGTTAGACTAGACTTTTGAGAGCTGAAATTACTGAAAAATTAGTCTGAACTTCAGCTGAGTCTCCAAGACCATGCAGGTCTGTGAGTTCTGTAGTCACTGGATGGAAGGATGTTGATAGACTTTTTCTGGGAGACTGGGCCAGGTTTGGATATTTTATTTTCAGGGCTGTGGGGTTTCATTTTCTTTTAGCAGGCAGCTTGCTTATGAAAGATTTTGTTGGTCAGGACTGTGCTGGCGTGGAATAGTGAGACATGTTTACTGCAACAGCTGTGATCAAGTTCCACACAGCCAGTTTGTTTATCTCTGAAAATGAGCCATGTTTCTGACATGTTGGAGGCATGAGACTGGACTTGCATGCATAAGTAGCTAAAGTCTGACAAACCTAAACAATTTGCATGTGTCCAGTTTCAGTTTTTATTAAAGTGTTTGGTATGAACAGCAATTGTTCCTTTATATTATAGCAAAAAGCAGCCCTTTGCTTTTTAAAAAAATTATGCTCACTTTCTTTATTAATATTCAATAATAGCTGACTTTTATGTTTTTCTGTTAACTGAGATGATATTCCTCAGGGAGATGTCTGTGTGTGGCATTGAACACAAACTGAATGAATCATCATTTTGGCTGTATCTGAGCACCTGCATTTTGACTCTATTCAGCTTTGTTTTTAATCAACAAAAAAGCCTGCCCTTGAGACGTTTTATGAGAAAAGCAAAATTAACATCCCCATTCAGACGTGGTTTTTCAGGCAAAGCAGTTTCTGATTGTGACTAAAAAGAAGAGCCCAGATTACTGGTACAAAACTGCTTGATGACTTTTCTTTTGATAGCTCAAGTTTTCCGAGTCCATAAATGTTCTACAAGTTTTGTCTAGATCTTGATCTTACTAAAAGATCTCTCATGGTATGTTTAAACTGGGCTTCAGTTGCATCAATTGCTTTGGAGAGGAACAGAACAAAGGGAGACATGTCTCATTTTTTGTTAGGTTTTACTGAGTATGTCTTTCCATGGTAGCAGAAAGTGAATTTGAGTAACTGCTCATAATTTAGGAATAACTAATTTCTTTTATTTGCTAGAACAACATTGAAAGCTTCACGTGTAATACATGTTGTAATCCTCACTGTGAAAAAATGAGAGTTGCTGATGGATTTTGAAAGTCAACAACCTCTGAGCAATGATTCTCAGTCTTTGAAACCAAGCCCTATTGGGACAGTCTATGACCAGGACAGTAAAGACCACAATAATCATTTTGCCACATTACCCTATTTTTTCCCACTCTCTCCTATTTTGATGCTCTTAGTTGCATCCTGTTTCTTAATGACTGAAAGGAATGGCCAGTGTAGTTCATGAGGGACTAATACATTTCTTGCAGCATGCTGTAACCTGTTTCCTAACAGAACACAAGCTGTGCTTTGAAATGTATGACTCTCTGGATTCACTGTCCTTTTCATTACCTAAGCAAGGTCTGAAACCTACTTGCTTTTGTCTTTTTTATGATCTTTCTTTTGTTTTTTATTAGAAGGAAGAGCATTTCTCATAGCTGTTTTGCAGCAGGAGAAAAAATTGAATCATGTTGAAGATCTAGAGAGAGAGTTGATAGGAATTTACCATTGAAGCAGTGATGGTTTTTTCATATTCCAGTGCCTTCCAGTTCCAATAAAGTGAAAGGGTTTGGCAGGGCTAGTTAGCATTTTAAAGCCAGAAATCATCTCATTTCTCTAATGACTGGGAAATGTTCTAGGCCACGATTTTAGGCCATTACTTGTTCCTTTTTGATTTTTTTTTTGACAGCTAACACTGCTGTATCCCTTAGTTATTTTTAATTTGTCTTATAGCTTTAAACCAAGAAATTGAAACTGAATTTTCAACTCATATTCAGAAAATTAGCAACTGTTTTGACTTTTATGAGTGGAGAATGAGATAATTTAAAGCCTGGGCTCAGGTAGCTTTTTATATTTTTAACTTAAATTCAGCAGAAACTCAAGAGAACTGTCAATGCCTTGAAGATCCATTTAGTCTGAAAATATAAAGACTTCAGAGGATTGTAGAAACTTGCTTCCAGCTTTTCATGTTCTCCTTTACATCATTTCTGTGCATTTGACTCTGCTTGGTACACCACAATGCTTTTATTGTCTCACTTCCTACTGCATGTCATTTCCATAAATTTATTGCTTATTACAGTATATGGAATGTAATCTTTTTCAATTGCATTAATGAATGCAAGTGGCTTTCTGCAACTGAATTTCATTGGCATGTTGAGTTGAAAGAGGGAGCAAAAGAGATTAGAAGTTCATCTTGATTAGACAGTCATCTTTTGCCCCTCATTTTATTAACCCTTTTGATTTATTTTTTTTTCCTCATAGCAACTGAAGCTGTATCTGTATAATTCCAGGGAATATTCCATGAGCACTGCAGCTCATAGTGCTGAACTGTTAGAGTGGTTCCTGGTGCTGTTTGGCCTGGGACAGCTGGTGCCTCTTGTAATGATTTGTAGGCACAGCCCAGGAACTGGCAGGGACCATGACCATTCCTGACCAGCAGTTTTCATGTGGCCACCCTGCTTTGGAGGCTGAGAGTGCTCGATAGTCTGAACAGGGGCTGTTCTGTGCCATGTGGGCTGGGCTCGTTTAAATTGCTGGGGATGGGAGCTGGCTGGAGAGTTGTTACCAGTTAGGGGTGAAGAGTTAATTATGGGGACTGAAGTTTGTTGCATGCAGTTTGGCACCTTTGTTTCACAGCTATGCTTCATACTGAGTGTCAAGAAATCGAGAAGTGGGGCTTTTTTGTTTTGTTGGCTTGATTTTTTTGTTGTTTTTTTTTTTTTTAATATGCTGTCCACAAGATAACTAGCAGCATGCACGTTGTAATGTTCTTCTGGGGCTGATACTGGTGGCAAAGAATCTGTAGCCCTTTGTGCAGCCAGACTCTGCTTAACAGATAAATTTCTAAAAATGAGCAAGAAGATTCAGGGAGAGAAATTGTTTGATAACAGAAATAGAGGAAACAATGATACACATAGAATTATATTTTAAAAGTATGCTTTTAAAAATCCTTTTCAAGTCAGGCTTTGACTTTTCCAAAGTGATTGAGGGATTAATAAAGAAAAGAAGTGTTAGAAGTGAAATGCTTTAAATTGTACAGTGTGCTGGGCTACTTTGGTGTGTTTGGGCAGCTTTGATCAAAGCAAGCCGCCATTTTTAAAGAATTTGCAGACACTGTGGCCTTTTTTTGCTTTGAGAGCAGAGCATACAGATCTTGAATGTAAGAAACACACAGTATTTCTGCTGAAGTCATTAGAGTGGAAAGAGAGAAGCCTGTGCTGAATCTCCAGGGGATGGATGGTCATCTTAAACAGCACAGCTGTCTGGAAATCACCCATCAGCTTCAGCATGGGGTCATTATATTCAATGCTCTTTTGAAACAGAAATAATATTCTCTAGTAACTGAATTTCCAGCTAAGCCAATGATGCAACTGTTCTCTACTTAAAAGAGAAAATAATGGAAATAGGAATACAGACTAATGGGTTGTCAAATTTCAGAACATCCTGAGATTTCATGTGAACCTGAATCAGTTTATCATAATAAGATGCTTGTATTAAAGAAGAGTTAAGGGACATGTATTTAAAATGTATTAATTTAACATCATAGGCTCAATACAATAAACTCATGTTGGGGCAGAACTGACAATTAAATAAAAAACCATAAATGACAAAATTTATGCCTCACTACAGGCTATTGTATCAACAAGTTTAAAAGTATATGTAGAAGTGTGGTTAGTTACTTAAACTCTGCAAATGCAATAATGGCCTGCATTTCAATCCTTTGTAAATGCATTTTCAGAATCTCTAGCTCTCTGCCTCTGCCCATTGCTTGCTCATTTCTTGCCCATTTTAGTGTGCTGCATAGCATAAAATCTTAATTTGAAAAGGAATAAAACTTAATGCATCTTCAAGAGCTTCCAATGCTTCAATGCTGATGAAAATTTCTTCTGTCTCATTTTCCTGTAGAACAACTTCTTCATGTATTTTATTAGTTAGGGGGAAAAATGCTGGTTTTCTTAGACAATCAAATGTGTTCCTCTGAATATTTTAAAAGCTTTTTTTTTTTAACCCCAGAAAACATCAGGTCTGAGAGGGAAACTCCCATATTTTCTTCACAGGCAATGCCTTGCTATAATATTATGAGATTGGTTTTTTTTTTGATAGCTTGCCAAAGGGTCTTGTTCATCTTGGTAATACCAACAATTTGGTTTATTACTGGGCTTGTAATGACACAGAAGTATGTGACCTTAATTGGTACATGGAGGCTCCCTGGTTCTGATGCCGGGGTTTTTTACTGATTTTTAGAAGATCTGCATGTTTTAATTTTTGAAAATGTATGGTGTTATCTTCTGCTCTATGGGAGTATTGGGATGGTTGAGTTCTTCTATATTTTACAAATATTTTTTAGAAATTTTACAGATTATGTGAACCATCTTACTTTTTGCTTTCTGTCTCGTTAAACATAGTATGAACTATTGAATTACCTTCATAGTATGCCTTGCCCGGTTTTGAGGCTGGTGTGGTATGAAGTGAGTGGGGAAGAAAAGAACAGTATAAACCAGTAGTTCTGTCCAACCTGAGTAATTTCTGCCCTTAGGAGAGCCAAAAGAAAAGCAATTGGTACTCTGCAGCTTTTTTTTAACGTAACATTTCTAGTTAGGGGAGCTGTGGCTGTTCATTGCAGCTTTAGCTGTTAATATGCAGCACCCAGTCCTTGTAAGCTGGAAATGAGCAGAGCCCAATGACCTTGAAAAAGAGCAGAAATTTACTGAACAATTTACTGAACCACTACCCCTGTCAAACTTTATTCTTAATATATTGTTGAGAATAAGATGCCAAGTGCTCTCTCTGTGAACTCATTAGTCACCTTAAATTACCTCATGTTGTTTGGGTTCTCCTGGAAACTGCTAAAACCAAACAAATTTAGAAGGGACTTGTACAGCTTTAGGAGGATTTCGTACTGCTCCAAACCACTTTATATTTTATTTCTTTTTAAAGCTGTGGGACATACCATGGAAAACATGGTTCCGGTAAGTTCGTAGTTGCAATAACAGAACTTTGAGATATAGTTTAGACCAAGCACTAGGGAGTTCCATGAGCACGTGCAAGGTTCCCCCAGATTAAATAATCCCAAATACAGGAAATTTTCTTTTAGAAGCATGAAGTGAATCCTATTGGTTTTGAGAACCATTGAAATGCAGTCATTGGTGATAGTTTTACAAAGAGAATATGCCTTACAGAATTTCCACTGTAATTTTAAAATAAGTGTTGATATAGATAACTGTTTTCAATGTCTTGTCATCTCTTTTGCTTAATTTTTACTTTCTTATGGTCTCTTGTATGAAGGTGAAAAAATGAGCTTATTTCCAGGAAAATATATTTTAAAGGCTTAAGAATTGTTTTCCAATGCTATAATTTTAAGAGCTGATGATCTAATAGCAAAAATATCAACTTGAGTTAGATGGCACATGAAAAGAGAATACCCATTTCCAGCTAAAGGGGGATAAAAAGCAGAAATCTGTCTTGATAGTGTCATTGTGCTGTTGTCTGAGTATTGCAAACAATTGTTAGCCCTTACTGAATTACTGAAAAATTTGGATCACTACTTTTTTGTTCTGCCTCCTTGTAATAAAGTCAATGAACAATCTTTTTCCCATCTTCATCCTCAGTCTTCTCACAAAATTAAGGGGCAGTTATTTTCAGACACAAATGAGAATTGATATTTATCTCTGCTATCTTGGACAAAAAAATTAGTAATTTCATGTTGTTTTTCTTTACTTTCCTTTCACATGGAATCACAGACATCCACTAATGACCTGGGATCCTAGCCAAGAGTTAGTGGCAGTGGAAGAAAATGCAGGATATTTATAACTTCATTGTAATCCATTATTTATTCCTTGCTCTCTTCATTGCAAGAGAGATATCACTTAGTATACAAAAACAACTTAACGAACAACTCTCACAGTATTTATTTTGCTCATTTTAAGAGGATATCAGTAAAACTGCTCTGCTGTTTTGTTTTGGAGTTTTTTGGTGTTGGTTTTTTTATTTGGTTTTTTTTGTAGTCATTCGGGCACAGATAATGATGGTATCACAACATTTAAAGTGACAACTTACATTATTTTTCTGGCATGAGGTAATATCTGGGGCACAGGAATGGAATGTCTCAAACATCTGGCCCTGGTGCAGTAAAACAGTGTGACTGTAGAAAATATTATGTTGCTTCTTCCAGCTGTGACATTAGCCTTTGCTAGACCTTTAGAAAAGCTGAAAATTTTATCTTCCCCCGTGGTTCCATTATTGAATGGTCTAGCCCAGAATTCACCCAGGAAAAATTTTCCTTCGGGGCATATTGCTGACACTGGTGTAAGTCACAGTGTTACTTTTCTACTGGTGAAGATGCACAGCACAGAAATTATACCTCTCTTATCATACTTCTCTTTTCCTTTCCAACAGGGATTCCTATAATGTTATCACTGCTTTATAGAAGAGTAATTTTTATGTAACAGCCATACAACCCAAACCCCACAGTATTTGACACTACATCAATACTGATTTAGCTCAGTCCAGCTGTATTTGTCATAATAAAGCTTTCTACACTGAAAAACACCTGACAATTTTTGGCTTTATTAATGAACTCTAAGATTCACACATTTTGCGGTTTTTGGAGTTTTTAAAACTAGACGGAAACTTCAGTAAGCATCCTTAGGGAAAGGAAGGAGAAAATCAGAAGTAAATAGCTAGCTATACACAACCTGCAACCCTGTCTACAAAACACTTAACGAGCTGATGAGCAGCTAAGTGGTTTCATTCCTCTGTCCCAAGAACCTGGGACTGAAGGTTTGAATGCTGCTCTACTGTTGGGTTGGAGGTCAGAGGTATGTGGTTTTGTACAGGTAGATGAAAATACACAAGCTGATGTTTACAGTAGAATACCAGCAATTTTATAAAAGAGAAAAGAAAAAAAAGAAGTAGAGCATGGAGTTGTGCCCTTGGTGATGAAGCAGTTTAGAACTTTTACAAGTTCAGGTTCTACCAGAACATTTATAAATTAGACTGATGTGATAAGCACAGCTTTTTCCTTTTTCAAAATGAGAGCTTTTTTAAATGAGTGAATAAGGTGTGTTTTTGTGATTGTATCATTCAGCGATAAAATGGCAGGAATGTAAAGCTACCACTCAGCCTAATCAGAATCATATATTTCCCCTCCTACCCTCTCAGAGGAACAATAGATTTGTCATATATTATCTGTGACTTTCTCTAGTATTTCGATTTTATGATTTCACCTTAATACCTTAATTGAACTTTCCTGCTGCTAAATGTAGTGTGTGTATGTACATTACCACACAGGGCAGACAGTGCTTCCACTGGAAAAAAATTACATCTGATAAGATGAACAAAGAAATCCTTGTTGTCTCTCACAGGGAGAATTAAAGCACAAAGGGATTTAGGGACACACAGGAAGTCTGTTGGCAGAGCCAAGAACAGAACTGTCTCTTAAGTTCTGGTGCAAATGCCTCTGCCACGGGCCAAGCTCCTTGAGCTGGAGAGAAGCCGTCCCTTTCACTGCCCTGCTTCCGGTTGTACTGGGAAAAAGAAACTGAAAAGGCAGGACAGAGAGAAGGAAAAGAAATAATCCTGGTTGTGAAGCTGTGGCCTCTTGTTAAGAGAGAAAAACGTTCCCAAACTAACCAACCGATGCCTTCCCCCCTTCCGCTTTATCCTATTCAAACCAAGGAGTAATGTTGCTGAAGTAATCCAAATGTCACAGTCAAGGGTTCTGTGCAACTGATCAGCATAATGTGCTTCCCTTTGCTTGTGCTTTCTCTGGCCATGTACAGAAAGCCCTTTGGCTGACATTTGTTTAATATTCGTTAGGAGAAAACACATGCAGAAAAAGCCTTGCATTATTGGAATAACCCCCTAGATTTGTTTTTACATATTCCTTCCTTGCATTCTCTTTCTGCCTCTTTATGTAAATTAAACTTGAGGGGTTTGTGAAGATTGTGGGACAAAGGCTTTCAGTATTTTGGCAGGAATTGCTTGGTTCTGCATAATTCCATTTAATGAAATGTTTTTTCACCTTAAATGTGAGTCTCGGATGCTACATTTGCGATGTAACAGCAATTTAATTAATCAGAATTTAGTTGTAATCCTCACAGCAACAGCTTGAGGGGGACATGACTTTGGAAGGAAAGCATGCCAAATAGGAGGTGCAGCACATCTGTAGCTCATAGTGGAGACTGTGGCCAGCAGATCCTGCAGGACTGAGCCTCTTAGGCCTCTTCATGCAGTTGCTCAAACTGCTCTGACCTATTGGCTGAGAGTGATTTTGTTTGTATAGTAAATAACAGCACCTTTTTTATACTAAGCCCATTTTATAGCTGCATCTGCTGCAATTGTCTTGATACTGGGAAGTTTTCTATCTACTGATGAGGACGTTTTCTGATTTCTTCTTTGCATGGCAAATCTTTAATAGAAATCAGGCTGTTGAGTTTTTTCAACTTTTATAAAGTTATTTGTTGGTTCCATGGTGACAAGTAGCTGTTGGCTGTGTGTCTTTCTTCAGTTTAGTCTTTTCCACTTTCATTAAACTGTGGTATTTTAAAGTTTGGGGGTTTTTTAATTGTGCTGTGCAAGAAGATAATTGTCTTTTGATTTTGGTCCTGGTTATTAGCTGTGAGGATTTATCTTAGCATTCTAACTTTAGGCTAATGTTTTACAGTAAAACTGGATTGCTTTTAGTGAATTGTCAATGTTGATGCTTGTGCACTATGCCTGTAACAAGTAGCAATTTTATTTATTCAAAAGTCCTTTTTTTACTGCTGTTTTTTGGCGTGACCAAATAAACTGTCTTGAAATTTCTGAAGCTTCCAATTTGATTTAGTTTGCTAATGTTACTATTATACATTGACCATTTCAGACACTGGCAAATAAGAAAATAGATACTGTACAAATAAGACTTGATAAACTATTCTATTAACTTGTTGCTCCTGGAAGTTGTAGCTTCCTCCTTCTGCTTTCTCCTCCCTTTTCTTCTGCTTCAAAGTCGGTCCTTCCTTGTTCATTGTTCTCAAAGCAAAACGAAAGTATTATTTTCCAGAAATTACTTAGGGAAAAAAAGCCTTAAGTGCCAGATAATGCTTATTTATCAATATTGATCCCTTCATTTTGCAAACTTGGCATTACATGCTGTCCCTGGAAGTTTACTGGATTTTTCTTTCATGTGGCTCTGAGACTTGGCTTGACTGACTTGGAAAAACTTTAAATTTCCCAAATTATTAAACCCCAAAGCATAACAGAAAATTTACTGTCATGTTTGACAATTGCTTTTTCTTTCCTTTTGCAATTCATGTTGCAATTGGATTAAGAGAGGAAAGTTTTGTGCTCAGGAAATTTATATTGCCAAACCTTCATTTCTGATAGAATGACCCCATTATCTTCAAAATAAAAGCATTTATTAGTCTAAGAGGGATACAATCACAGAATAAAGATAGTTCATTCCATGTACAGCGTAAAATATGTATTTGTTGTCATCAGCTGTCCTAGTTGTGTGTCTATTCAATGCATAGTAATTCAAAGAAAAGTCAAAGGTACTGATATTAACTGAGCCTGGAGTTACAAAGTCAGTAGGATTAGTTTGAATCACATGCATTAAAGAAGAGTTTCATTATCTCCAAACTTTTGGAGGAACAAAAGAGAAACTGACAGTCAACACACTTGTGTCTGTCTTTGTGTGTGTCACAGAGAGGTTATAGATTTGAGGGGTTATCCACAGGCCATTGGTTTGATAATAACTAAGAAGTCAAAGAATATAAAAGAAAAAAAGTCTTTATAATATGCACAGGCAGTTGGGAGAAACAGAATATGCTAAAACTTGTTTCATAAATAAATAGGCCTTTTTACAAAGAATTTGAAAACAAAAAGCTTCACACTTTTTATATCCAAGCAAAAATTTCAGTGTAAACTAAAGTCCCAAATCATCGCTGTAAATAATAAATATCTGAAAAGTCATTCACTTATGGTGAGTAACTGTATATGCTCCATGCTGTGTTTTACTTCTTAGCATTAGGACCAAATATATTCCAGAAAAAAATATAGTCATCTGTCTACTAATGCATATTTATACACAGGCATGCAGGTCTAATGTGATAAAATATGATATCATCTCAGGCCAATAAATATGGTATTTTTCAGTATCTGGCAAATTCATTTTTTAAGAAAGATGTAAAAAACCCACTATAAACCTTGACTTTTAAGCTAGCAAAGGAGAGCTGAGAGATTTCTGATTCTGCTCTTCAAATGGGAAAGGATCAGAACAGATTTTTGCTCCCCTCTTACAACTCTCCTTATAGTAAAAAAAGGTTGTTATGCTTATTAGCCACAAACATAATTGCAAAGTATGTTCCCAGTTTCTAAAAAGGAAGAGTTTTACTATTTTAGTATTGTAAAACTCTTTTTATAAAAGTTCATGCAACAGGGAGAAGTAATGTCTTCTGTCACTTGGTTATCACTGTTTCTTTGGACAGCTGGTATTCTTCCTTTGAAATCTCCTGAACTCATCCAATTTTTATATCTTTTGGTAAGACAAGGTGCATTTCCAATTAATATTCTTCACATGTAATTTTAAAAATTATCTATGTGGAAAGATTAAAATTCTCAAGCATTCTTGAAGAAGCAACCCAAAACCTCATCTCAGTTTGTTCTATCAGATTCTGTTTTCTTTTGAATTGAGTAATAAATCCTTATTTTCTTGCTGGGGATGGCCTGATACTAACTGCAAATTTTTGTTGTGGATTTACATTGTGTTCCATGTGACTTCAGTTTATACTTCATGACTTTTGATTTCCAAATCAATTTGTATTTCAAAGAAAATACATAGTCAATCTTTCTAGCCTTCAGTTTTGAATAGAATTAACTCAATGATAATTTGACAGTTGTCTTGATGCCCTCTCATAACTTCTTCAAAAAGGCATGGGTTTTTTCCACTATTGGGACAGTTGACAAGTCATGAGTTGTAGTATATTTCACGGATCACCACGGGATATGGACCACATACCGCTGGGCAAGTGCAGGGAACACATGGCAAAGCTAGTTAGGGCTTTGTTGAAAGACTCGTTCTTGCATGGAACAAAATGAGCAGTGCCAATCACACAGAGCAGCCATGCAGGGAAGACATCACTGTCTCAGCCAAATGGTGTGCTCTCTGCAGGAAGCCATTGCCAACTCATGTTCCTTGAAAAACCTCATCTTCCTGAAGTTTCATTTCAAGTGTGAGACTTGGAAGAATCCCAGAAGAATCTTCTCCCCCCCACACACCATAAACAAAACCTGGGATTCAGACTATTATATCATGAAATATGTTAGTACATATGCCCGGAATGATTAATTATAGGACTTTTTGTATGATCTGCAGCTGTTATTGCTGATGGATATTTGGACTAATGCCTCTGATATTAGGAAAAGCTTTGATTTCAATGACTCAATTTTTAAGCAAGTAATAAATTCATTGTTGTGCTTCACTTCTTAATTTTTACTGCAGTACACTAAAACAAAGAGGCTTTTCTGTCTAAATTGAGACTATATTCAATTCAATTAATTGTAACTTATCCTCACAAAAGGGGAGAGAGCAATTTACTAGAGAGAACAAAAACAAAACAGTACAAATTAGCTTTTAATAGAAGTTCAGAAAACAATTTTTTGAAATTCTGCTGCATTACCATCCTAGGGTTATGTCACTGCTTTCAGAGTATCTGGTTTTGTTTATGTATCTTCTCTCAAGGCCTAATTCAAAAAGGTCTGATTTGAAACATATTTGGATGAAAGTGTCTGAGTAGCCATGTTTGTTTAATAGAGAGTAAATGTAACATCTGTAACTCAGATTTTGGAGTTAGAGGCTCTTCTTTCAGAGAGTCCAAGGTACTCTTGGAGAGAGGGCATGCTCAATAATTTGCACAGTTGGCTTAAATTGCAAGGAGTTCTACGATCAATAGTGAGAACATCCCACAATTTTCTTCTAATGGATAAGTAGGATTATTCCTACTTTATCTATAGGAAAGTTGAACCATGGAAATGTTAAATGAGTTGCACACTGTCATACAAAAGTTTCAACAACAGAGACAAAAGTAAAATGCTGTTGTTCTAAAATACCAGCTGCAATGTCCAAGTGACCTTGATTAGTATTGTTAGACTTTGCTTTGCTTCTCACTTGACTGTGCTGCAATTCTCATCCCAAATTAATGTCATTGCATCCAAGAGCCTTGATCATGCCTTTCTGTCAGATTTATGATGAGAACTGTAAAAACTTGGGATGGGGAAGATCCTCAAGAATTCATATAATCTGAATATAAAATAAGAGATAGGCGGGGAAGCATTTGTACACTACTGCTCCTTGTCAGCACTATGCTTGGCATACCAGCATTTAAGGAAGATACGGAAAGTGAGTGCTGAGCACTTAACATGGAGTCTGATAAATGTTAAAGACAAATGCTGTGAAGATCCTTGTTCCCATGGAATTATTAAAGCAGCAAGATCTGAAGTAATGCAGAGTGTTTAGGGAAACAAACTGTTCATGGACTGTTTTATTTCTCTTGTTCTTTTCAGGTGTTCCAGGACCTTGGCACTTCTGTGTTGTCTGGTGCCTTTAGGGGATACAACATCTGCCTCTTTGCATACGGACAGACAGGTTCAGGAAAAACTTACACCATGATGGGAACACCTGTGAGTTACACCATTCATTTTAAGCTGTGGGCTGAGGGCACGATGTCTAGCAGAAACATCGCTTTATTTTTAAACTGTGGTTGTGGTGCTTGCTGAGCAGAATGCTTATATGTTTTATTTGGTATTTAAATGTGTAAAATGTGAGCCTTTACATTTAGGTACAAATAGAGCATCAGGTAAAAATATTACGAAGTATGGTGTAATTGAAATATTTACTGTAAGATAATCTAACTGCATATAAATCTTATTACCAAGTTAGAGGACAAAAAAACAATATGCCAGGATAGTTCTGGGTTTTGGAAACTGTAGCCCAAGATAATACAAAGTATTCATTCCTATGTGATATTTTGGCAGTCTGAACTATGCTGAAATTAAGTTGCTTTCACGAATAAAACTGGATACAATTCACAGTAACAGTTTTGTAACAGGCTTGATTGTTTACTTGGAATATATGGCCTGTGAAAAGTAATACTTCACTTCCAGTTTTGACATTGATTTCAATAAATTTGCAGAAGCTGTTACATTTTTAGTTTGTCTACCAGGCATCCCCTAAAGTGCAGTTCAATCTTGCTACTTGGGTTGATGGAGTCAGACAATGATTTCCTGTGTTTTGCTGCAACATGAGGCAAATTGAGTATTATCTATTAATATTTTTAGCTCTTGGTGAAACATGCTGCTAAAAAGGAAGAAAAAGAAATTAATAGTTTGCGTAAGTGGACCAGTATTTCCTATATCCATGGGATTCAATTTTCAAGGTGAAATAAGGGCCAAATGTGTTTAAACCCCAAAGACAGGAAAAAGCCTGTTCTAGTATAGATTGTTCTTTTGACAAGAGTTTAGATTTTTAAAATTTTATTTTCTCAATAGACATCAACAATCTGGTTTTGTTAAATCATTTGTTAAACCAGATTCGCTATTAATTTTATTTGAAATCAAGCTTTATGCCATGAAAGCCTGAAGAACTGTTACAGTTGGAGTTAATAGGTGACTAACTAGATATTTGTATTACACTATTTGGAAAATACCTTAGCAATTAAGATTGGCCACATCTTGAAAATATCATTATTTTCACGGAAATTTCTGGATGCTGTGCTTCTAAGAGATTTCTTGCTTTAAAAATAACTTCTTTCTCCAGGGGAATGCTGCTTTAATCTGATCTTTAATAGCACATATTTGCTGTGAAACAGTGTTCTAGCAAGTGTTTGGTATAAACTGAAATTTTGTCCATGTAGGTCCACTTGTTAAACCTGGATTTTCTTCCCTTTACACAATTTCAAGCCTTCTTTCTTTCATGCTATTCAGCAAGCAGAATCCACCTAAACCCTGGTATCTTTCCCACGGTGTGTTGGCACTGCAGTCACTAAAGTGTGAGCAATCATATTATAAGAAGAGTTCATCACACAGAACCACACTGTTACTTCAGTGCTGTCTAGATTGTTTGGGCGCAAAATTTAAATCACCTAGTTTTGGTATTGTTAGCAGCCCCATAGCCTGTTCTCTCTGAGAGACAAAATTCATAAATCTAGAGTATAATGCTGTTCCAAGCCTCCTCTGCAATGCCACAGCATAAAGAAATGAAAGTAGAATAAGGAAAAACCCAGAATATTCATGACCAGTCAGGCTAGTTTCAGTGTTGGCTTGGCTTCATCTAGACTGTAACACCTCTGATAGACTATGCAGTATCTTTGCATCAAACAGCTTTTGGATTTAACCCAAGCCTCTAACCTTCTCGTTGATGCTGTGTATATTGCCCTAAAATTAGTTTTCCTATAAATAGCCATGTTATTCTGAACTATACTCCATGGCTGTTTGTGTTGCAATCCACCATACAGTTATTACTGCACTATGATTCTGTCCTTTTCTTATAACTTAGCTTCTATTTAAAAATACATTTTGCATGAGTGTTAGCAAATATGGTGTTTAATTTTTTTTCTGTTTATTGTTTGAAGGCATCCATTGGGCTGACTCCTCGTATATGTGAGGTATTTTTTTTTCTTCACTTACACTTGTTTAAGCAGTTAGATTTTCTTAATGTATTTTAAATTGTCATAAACTTCTGGTTTGTGAAGGGCCTCTTTTCAAGGAAGGATGATTACTCAGACCAGACGGCATCGTGCAGGGTAAAGGTCAGGTAAGTGTGTCCCTGTTTTGGACAACAATGTGAAAGCTTTTAATAACGTATTCCTGTGATAAAACAAAGAAAAGAATAGTTTGTTTCTGTTTTCTTAGATGATAGTTTTGGAGCAAGGAGGAGAACACAGAGGAATGACAAGAAAGTATTTGGTTTAGTTTTCCATTTGAGTATAGTTCTTTGGATGCTGTCTGTTCACTTTTGTATAAACAGCTGAAATAGGAATGCACAGAAAATTTGCTTCCTTTGTTTAACTTCCTTTGTTTAACTCCTAAATTTGAGCCATAATCCTACATTCTGTTTTTATTCATCATTCCCTTGGATCTAATAAAGCATTATGTTTGGAAATCTGGGGATTTGAGCCCACTAGAGTGCAAAATCTATGTAAGAGTCAGTTACATTGTCTAAATATACACTTTCTCCTTTTGTTTTATTTCTGAGTGCATTTGACTTTCCTTTTTTATTTTTCTTTTCAGTTTTCTTGAAATCTATAATGAGCGTGTCAGAGACTTGTTAAAACAGTCAGACCAGAAGAAACCTTACACGCTTCGAGTGCGAGAACACCCAGAAACAGGGCCGTATGTGCAAGGTGAGAGTGGCTTCACAGTTAGCATCAGAGCTGCAAGTGAATGTGTGGCAGGTGTGTTTGTATCTTGGCATATATTCCTGCAGTGATCATAATTGCTTCTGCTCTTCAATAGTTACTTTTCTCAAATGTTTTTCTTGTTGTATGACCAACTTGTATGCTTAAAGTTTTGCCTCTGTTGTTCGACAGGCTGGATAGCCTGCACTTTTTGCCTTTCCAGGCATAGGTCATATGGGATTCATAGGGTTTTGCTTTCTTTTATTTTAAAGGAATATTAATCAAGTAATCCACCGACATCAGCTCTAAATGGGTTCTCCAACCCAGCCTTCATACCATTTTCATACCTTGGCAGCAGAAAATACATTTAAAAACAAAAATAAGAAAAAAAAAAGTAGATAAATTCAGTTGTTTGATGTTGTAGGGCAGGCCATGAGAAGCAATGAGAATCTCACCCAAATGACAACCTAATAAGCTTGATTTTCCTTCATTACACTGAAAAAGCACAGGATGGGTAATGTAAGTGCATTATATGATTAAAAACATCCCAGGCTTTTAAATTCATAGAATTACAGAATCACAGAATACCCTGAGTTGAAGGTACCCATAAGGGTCATCAAAGTCCAACCCCTGGCCCTGCACAGGGTCATCCCCAAGAATCACACATGTGCCTGAGAGCATTGTCCAAATGCCTCTTGAACTCTGTCAGGCTTGTTGCTGTGAGCACTTCCCTAGAGAGCCTCTTCTAGTGCCCAACCACCCTCTGGGTGAAAAACCTTTTCCTAATATCCCATCTAAACTTCCCACGACACAACTCCACACAGTTCCCTTGTGTCCTGTCGCTGGTCACCAGAGAGAAGAGATCAGTACCTGCCCCTCCTCCTCCCCTCACAAGGAGCTGCAGACTGCAATGATGTTTCCCCTCAGTCTCCTCTAGTCTGAACAGACCAAGTGACCTCAGCTGCTCCTTATACAGCTTCTCCTCCAGACCTTCACCATCCTTGTAGCCTTCCTTTGGATGCTCTCTAATAGCTTTATATCTTTCCTATATTGTGGTATCCAAAACTTGTAACAGCAGCCCCTTAGGTGGCTTTTTGTTTTCTAGTAAATTATAGCTTTCAAATCCTGTGACAGAGAAAAAATGAAAACATATTCTTTCCCATCTCAGTTGTCTTTCTTCCTTTAGTTCTTACCTTCTCTCTCATTGTTTTTCTACTTCCAGTTTATTTTCACTTTTGATTGGTTCTTTCACCTCAGGGTCTCATACAGCTTTGAAGTGCAGTTTGGCCTTTGGTATGTTGTAAATTGATTGGCTACATCACTATGTATCTGGCCAAGAGCTGACAAAAGTCACATCTCAAAATCAGTGCACCAGCGTAAAATCATACCAAGTAGCTTTGCGGTGGAGATCAGAAGGCTAAAACTGGGGTTTGTTTAGAAAGTAAATGCATACATTTCCTTTTCATCTTGCCTTATATCTACTGGACAGAATTCCAGCATAGCCTCTGGAATCACTGACTCTGCAATTGCTTGGCTGGCCACCAAGTGGGTAGTAACACCTTGGGTGTGCACTTAGTACACAAAATGCATATCACATAGAGTTTCATGGGTCCTGTCACAGCAGAGCAAATACTGATTGGTCCTGGCTTCTAAATAGAGTTCTTGTCTCTGCTTCTTTAGTGAATTTCTCTTGTTATCCCTGGTTCACTTGCCTCTCTGTTTTTCTTTATTGCGGCATTACACATCAGCCTGGTATCATCCCTTCAGAGGTTAGAGCAAGATGTGACAGCAGACAGAGTGACTTGACTTTGTGACTGAAAGGAGCCCAGCTCTGATTGCTTGGACACCTGCTGTGTTTGCCACAGCGCATCTAACAACCAGTGGTTGTTACCAATTCCTCCTCTCAAAATATGAAATCAGCACTTGCAAAGTGTCCTGTACACAAGAGCCTATCTGACATTCTGGTTGTTTCAGCTGTGCTTTCCCAGCACATCAACATCCTGTTTTAAGGAGACTCGGAAAATAGATGAATTGATGGTCTCATTAGTATGGCAAACTTATAATTCTTTGGAAAGCAGATTCATAGATATTTGACTTTTATTGAGGGCTTTCCAAGATTCTTTTTCTACCTGCTTGTTATTGGAGAACTTCATTCTTGATGGAGTACAGATACTAATTATTTTCTTTCAGCAGCTGCTCATTCACCACACAAGAAAAGGTCTTTAAACTGCTTCCTTCCTTGGCAATTTCCATCCCTTTTCTCAGGCATTATATCTCCAGTGATTCCTTGGCTGCATATAATGGGGTTTCCCTGTTTTAAAAGAAAATAAAGTTATAGCTTCTGCCAATGGGCTGGCTTGCCTTTTGTCAGTATTTTGTCTTCATCTGGAACCTTCCAGGCCTATTCTGTCACTTTTTTTCAGTTCTGTAGTGGCTTTTTCTGTTGTTGTAGGGATTTGGAGTTTTTTGTTTGTTTGTTTTTATTGTTCTTTTTTATATTTACACATTTTGAATAAGGATTTTATACTTGGACAAAACTGAAATTTTTGAGTGGGACAATTTTATGCTAGAATTCTGAAATATGCAATAAAAGTCCCCAGTTGATTAGATTTTGTAGAGTAAGAGGAAGAGATAAAGGCAAAAGATTAATCTAAATAATATTTGCCATTTTTGGCCACAGTTGTAAATTCAGTTTGTATAATTTATTTTAGAAGATTCTCTCCCTCTGGATGTTATGACAGCCTAAAAAATCATTGTGTTAATGCCTGTAAGAAAAAATTTATTTTCAGTGGTGTGATTCACATTTTTTTTTAAAAATTGATCACATGCATGACAAGTGAAGTAATTTCTCTGCTGAAGACATCATGGGGTCTAATTAGATGCTGCTGTGAGACCATGTGAACAGAACTGATTTCAGACTGATGAGTCAGTGGCCTAGGGTAACAGATAACAGTTCTTTTGTTTAGACATGTGTATACAAATACATATTAATAAATTTGCCTATGCAGTCTGTGCAATTGAGAACTGTGACAGTTTGCTTTACTTGAGACAGCCCTGGTTTCTGTTGAGGAGAGGGACTAATAAAGTGTCATGGCACTGCATTCATTAGCTCACATCAAAAATAAGCAGCAGTGACTTGAATGCAAGTAAGAAGTACAGGCAGGTTGATTTTTTTATAAGATCAGATTCAAGGAAACCTCTTGGGAAGAGGTTCACAACACTGGTACAAAATATCCTTCTCAACTGCACTACTGTATTGCTTCAATCAGAAAATGCTGAGCTCTGCATGAAGACCTTCTGTGTGCTGAAGTAGTCTTTGCAATTTTGTATGTAGTCGCTCTGTGAAGGATCAGAGTGCAAGAATATGATTTCCAATAGCTAGACAGCTGAGATCAAAACTATCAGCAAGTTTACTAGAAGGAGGAGAGCTTGTTTTGTGTTTCTCTTCCAGGCAATTTAATGTCTGGGAGAAATTAAATTGGTAAACATCAGCAAAGCTCAGAAATTTTCCATTGTTTTCTGTAGATCAAGCCAGTTAAGGACTAGCATTTGTATTTGCATCATATTTCTTGCAAGCAGTCAGCAATTTTAAGGTTTGCTGACTTTTATCAGAAGCTCCTCAGTGTACCATTTAGTTCTGTGTTTGGTGTCAATGACATCCAGAGTACAGTTAATAGTGGATGAAGAACAGACAGAGGGAGAAATCAGAAAACTTAATCCCTTTAAGGACACTTAAATGCTCTGGGCAATGCATTTTCCATTTGTAAGTCCAGTCAGGAAGTCTCAGCTCTAAACACTGAGTATTTTAAGTGATTTCCAGCCCATCATTTTTTTTACATAGAGGCTGGGGATATTGTAGCCTTTAAAATGCTGAGAGTGTTTCAGTGTTTTGGATTGGAATAGTTTCAAACTTCTCCCTCACAGATGGTTGCACTGTTAAGGAATCAGCCTCTCTTAAATCAGGAAATGATGCAATCTATTTTATTACTCTGAGACAGATTTCTGGGGGAGATCCTTTCTTACTCCAAGGCAGATTTCTAGAAGAGCAAGTGTTTTTGATCTTTTTGTGGGACTTGAAAATGACCTTTCTTTTTCTGGTAGCCAACAGAACACTTCGTCTTTTCTTTTCAAGCAACATTTAAAATATTTCATTAACCTTATTAAAAAGCTAACTGTTTTGAACTCTCTGCTATATTCACTATTCCAATGCTTAGGGAAGTGTAGGCAGGTAAGAATTTCTTCCTTGCCTCCATTTCATAATGGGATTTTTATGCAGTTAAACAAGACCCTGAAAAGGGTTCTGGGAAAACAATGGATGATAGTTTCCATATTTTGAGCTTTGAAGATCCCAGTGCTGCTGGAAAAATAATGTGCCTCTTTCTCAGATGGAAAATGTGATGACTTCTGGAATGAATGTATTGTAAAGAGACACTAGAGAGCAGACGAAATACTTTTGTTTGAAAATTATCCTATACTTTGTGTGTGTGTAAGTCTTCATGCACGCCCACTGCATTTTGGGTTTTTTTAAAAGCGTGGGTGATCCAAAAATCTTTTTTTTTCTTTGTGTGTTTCAGTTGGTAAAGGACTAAAGTAGATTCTCTTCTTTGGCTTCGGTTTTGCTTTCATTAAAGTTAAGCAAACTGATCTCATGAAAGGATAGACTCTAACAATGTCAGAAGTATGTATTTCAGTCTTGTTGAATTTCATATTAATCCTGACTTACACTCTAGCAGTAGATAAATTACTTGAACCAAGTAAATCAATTTTTTTTTCCAGTACTTTCCCTTCACCCACACTTTTTTGGTCTGTAGTAAAACAATCCAAACCTAAATCTGTGGAGGGACAGGAAGTTGCCTTGGACTCCAGCTGTGAGATAAAACATTCTGCACAGGCATGTTTTGCTAGCTATTGTATGACAAAAACTTGCTTAACAACTCAGGTGTTTTTTAAGGAGTCACTGCAGTACAAATGATAAACAATCCTCAGTGATGAGGCATATTAAACTGGATTTATGGGAAATGCGAACCTGTTGAGGATAATTTGGTACATGTGCTGGAATTTGCATTGTGCCAGGAGCTGGCAGTGCCACAGCACAGCAGCACACTGCCCTCCACTGGGCCCCACTCAGTCACCACCACCCCTCCAGCACAGCAGGCTCTGAATGTGCAATTCCTTTCATTTCTTTAAAGGGATTTCTCTTTTCCCCTCCTTAAAAATAAAATCAAATTTAAAAAACAAACAAAAAAACCCAAAAGTAAAAGACAAGAAAAGTTAAGTTACTTGCTAATTAGGTAAACAGTAAATATTTGCAGGGGTTGGTTCTTGATTCTAGTAGTTGCATGAGCAGAGCCGTCATCCAGGGACAATGGCCAAAATCTCCTTTACGGGATCTGTACCCAAGTAGTAGCAGTGACATAGCTGAAAATTTATTATGGAGTTAGAGTTAGAATGTTTTTTAAGTACCATTGTTGTGCAGATGGAAAGGTTATGCCCTTTGAAGGTATGAGGCATTTTTTACACTAATGTCACTGCATCTGAAGGATGAACTAGAATTTTTTACTTAATTTAAAAAAAAAATTAAATAGTTGTGGTTTTTTAATAAAATTTACTCTAGTTGAGAGACTACTTATAGTTTACTCTAGTTGAGAGACTGTCATCTCAGCAGAACATCCTTATTCTCCTGATGATGGGTAAATTGTTGGATAAACTGAATGGAACTTCCAAAGAAAGCTAAGTATTTAACTCTTCTTAAATTTTTGGCAGGTTTGACTCAGCATTTAGTTACAGACTACAAGCAAGTTGTAAAACTTCTAGAAGAAGGAATAGCTAAAAGGTATTTTATATAGCAAAGCAGCTCCATTTGTATTTAACACTTTTTCACTGTGTGTTGATTTCATTGGTGTTTATTTTACTGACTGTGTTGCCAGTGCTTTGTCACAACAGGATGTCAGATTTGGTGATATGACATACACATCAGATGTTACCTCTCCTCATATCATCCACAGCAAGAGCTACAAGCACTCATGAAATTGTTTCTTCAGAACTGATCCCATGCTGACTTACCCACAGAATTCCACCATCTGTCTGTGATAAAAAATGCAAGCTGAAAAAACATTTTGCTGTAAACAGACATCTGTTTTTCTCCTTCACTTGCTCATGATACTTTAGTCTGGATAACTTTCAACTCACTTGGTAGTGTAATTAAGTGACTTAAACTTGCTGGAAATGTAATGTATAGTTATTCATTTTCTAAAAGTTCTTGGTTTACAATTATTTGGTTTAATTTCTGTAGGTTCTTAGTCCAAATTGTGTGTTTGCTATCAGAGAACTGTGGGATTTGGAGCACTGGTGAAGTTAATGATTTTGGCTCTCATTACTTAAGACACTTTTTTACCTTTTTTACAAGAAACCTTGAATATCTTTACAGTTGTCATTACAGCAATGGAAAAGAGTTACATTTTAAAGGATCCTCCAAATGCAAATCACAGATAAAAAAATTTATATTAAGTCTTATCAGAAGAGTAGTCAATGGTTTAGAATAACACTGATGCTGGGAAGTAAATAAAAACTAAGCTGCATTATCACAAAAAAAACCATAGAATGTACATCAGGATTAAGTTTCACTGTTTCTGCCTATAGCAACTAATAGACGCAAGTTTGTGGTAAAAAGAGATTATTTCAGTACAACAAAATTCCAGGCTTTTTACTAGTGTAATCCTACAGATGTCTCATTGCTGAGGAAATCAATTATGTAAAGAAAACAAAATCCGAGGTGCAATATTTGTTATGTAAGTTTTTGGATTGTTGAAGTTCAAACTGTGTCAGATACACGAAAAAAAAGCACCAGCTTCTTTTTCTGAATACTTTTTTGAAAAACCTGTTCGGAACATACGGGAAACTACCTATTACCTAGTCTTCACTCTGCAGAATATTTATTAGTACATAATAAATGCAATCAAACTAACTTGAAACATCTGCAGTCTGTGAAATAATGCCAAATGAACATTAGCAGCTTCTTAGGGATAAAGAAAGTGGTGATCAGGTTGCAATTGCCCCAGAAGGCTGGAGGTAGCAAAGGAACAGATGGGTCATGATGGCTCCAGGTCTGAATGTACAAGAAGGGGAAGCTCCCCTTGCACATGGATGATGCCTTTCATGGGGCAGGGGATAATTTCTGTACTAAAAGCAAGTGGAGTTTACTGAAGACATATTTTTTCTACCAGGTGGTTTTATCTGGTCACCTCCAGCCTTGCTGTGGCATCTGCCCATCGTAAAATGAACAATGATTTTCAATATGCAATCATTATTTTTTGTTGTAAGTCTCAGTACTATTTTTTTTCTCTTGACACTTTACAAGACTCAGTCTTAGATGCTTAAGAATGAAATTTTTATAATACATCAAACTCAAATTTCCAAAAACATAGTCCTGGTGCTGTGTAAAGCAAAATAACCAATGAATCTAGATAATAATAATGGAACAATTAAAAATGTTAAAATGTACACCACATGCCACATAACTGGTTAGTCTCACTGGACTCATCTAGCAGTGTAAAAGAGCAGTATCAGCATAAAGGAACCCCATTGGTGGTGTATGAAGGTTTTTGAACCCTTAGGAAGTGCCAAGGAGTAAATATGGGGACAACATGGAGAAAATGTGCTGGGCTTGTACACCCTGTGTTGGGGATTTGATGCTGGTGCTGGCTGTACTTCTCTGCTGTGTTCCATGCTTATGCAACACCTTGTACCTGTGCTGTAAGGCTGCTTTATGAGGTTTCCTCAGAGTGCTGCTGGTGGAAAAATCACCTCTAATTGATCCTCAGTTTCCACCCTTCCATATCCTCTGCCAAATGCTCTGGGATCAGATCCAGGAATGCAGCCTAACATGTTCTCCAAGTTTCACATTTTTTAAATTTATCTGCTGAATTTGTTGATTTTAATTTCCCTGAATAAAGGAAAGTAACCCTTTGTAATTTGTTCTTCTTTCTAGAATCACAGCAGCTACACATATTCACAATGCCAGCAGCAGATCCCATGCTATCTTCACCATCCACTACACTCAGGTTGGCTAAAAATAATCCAACTTCCTTTTCACTCGCAAAAGCATTGTTCCCTGAGATTGTTTACTTGTCACTATTTTCTGCTGTTTGTAGTAATGGTGGAAGCTGTTACTTACTTCCTTTGGATCACACTGCAGATGTGTTGAGTGTTCACTGAAGTTTTTTGTTCCTTTGTGCAAGCTTATAGTCAGAAGTGATGCCAAATACTTTTAAAAGAAATGTTCTCAGTTGTAATCAGCCCTTTGAAATGCAATAACTCTTCTCGGATGCCATGAAAATTACATGTGAATATGTTTGAAGTTATGTTTTGTCACACTTGTTTAGGATTTTTAATTGAAGTACAGCATTAGTTTACAGCAAAATTTTGTATCTGTCCAGGTCTTCAGATGTGCTCATCTCTTTAGCATTTGGCATCCAGTACTCTCCCCGAGACAATGCAGCCTTTCTCTGGAGGAATTACATCCTTCCCTGGCAGGGAAGTCATTCAGTGATCCAATAGACCTTTTCTATCTCACACTTCTAACATCCTGTAATCACAGAACATTTTGGGATATTTTTCTTTAGTTTCACAAAAGACCTTTGGAATACATTAGTGGAAAATAACTCTGCAAGATCTGCAAGAAAGCCTTTCACAGTCGCTAGGCAGTAAAGTTTTTTTCAAGAGGAAATTGGCATAAGAGGGTAGTTTCTCTATGGGGTGAGAAAGCTGTTGAGTTAATGGTTTGAACATAGGCAGAGGGTCAAGGTCACAAACAAAGGCACTGAGACAGTTATATGTACAACTCAGCTTAAAACAAAAGAGCACATCAATTTTATTTTCATTCATTAATTAAGTGGTATAATCTTCCTTATTTATATTTTTCTCTTCAGGCTATACTGGAGAACAATCTTCCCTCTGAAATTGCAAGCAAGATCAACTTAGTCGACCTTGCAGGCAGGTAATGATATACTGAAGGGCAAAGGGGTAATTTCTCTGAAGATGCTGGCAGTACTGTCTTAAAAGATGAAGTTCAATATTTTTAAATTTCATTGAATTAACAGTAAGCCTGACTTTCTTATAAAGTAACAGGGAATATTAAGCTAATGGTGTCTTTGTCATCAGTTCTTCTGTACTGGGTATTAGTTTTCAATGGGGAAGGGAATTCCTGGGTCCTCAGATCCAATCTTGTGCTGTCATATACATTTAAGGTAATTCCATTCAACTCTATATTCTTATTAAGTGGCTCTTCCAGTAGCTATTGTTGGAATTAATAAATCTGAGCTTGAAAAAAGAGGGAGAAAAAAGGAATGTGTTCATCATGGCTGCCTAGCATGGGCAGGAGAAAATCATCTAATCTCCCTATTTATGTTGTCCATATTCCAAAAGTTCATAAGTCTCTGATCCTTGCTGTGCAGTGAGGATCCAGTGAGGAACATGTGGTTGTGCTGGATGTGACAGATAACAGAAAGATGGAAGTTGTGCTGGAGAGTTACAGAACAGTTAGAGAAAATTACTTTATTTTCTCAAGAACATAAATTGGCATGCATGTATGGTCAGAGAAAGTGGTATTGAGGGAATATGCAGACTTTTGTATGGAGCCAGTCTACCCTTGTGGAGTTGTGAAATGTATGTTGGTTTTTTAAATTCTGAACCACTGTGATTGGGTTGCCCAGTTCAGACTTGAATTGATGTTTTGGTGAGTCTTTAAGAGTGTCTTGTACCAACAGCCTTTGTTTGTGGCTGTTTGGCCTTTCTGAAGTAGAGGGCAATTAAATATTAAATGCATATGGGTTTTTATAATTGAAAAGCTCATAATTTCTGTTTTCTTGTTTTGCTTGAAAATACAAAGTGTTTTCATATTGACTGTATTTTAATAATTCAGCATGTTTGTTTATTTTGCATTGTCTTTTTCATGTTTGCATACTACAGTGAAAGAGCTGATCCCAGTTACTGTAAAGATAGAATTACTGAAGGTGCCAATATTAACAAGTCATTAGTTACACTTGGAATTGTCATATCCACTTTAGGTAAGCTCATTAGTTCTTTATATTGATGGCTTGTGATAAAAGCATATGACTCACTCACCATGTGTTGAGCCTTAAAATTTATTTGCATTTACACCGAAAAGCTCAACGGAGCAGCTGTGTGGTGTCTTCACAAACTATAATGACTTCTAAGAAAATTAAGTAGCCATGACTGCAAAAAAAATAACCCCGTTCCTGATCTCTGTGGTATTTCTCCTTCAGCACAAAATTCTCAGATGTTCAGCAGCTGCCAGAGCATTAACAGCATCACCAGTGAAGGGGAGGGCAGTCATGTGGACAGTCCTGCCTCGGGCAGTGCCAGTGGGAGCAGGCGGCCGGCTTACATCCCCTACCGTGACTCCATCCTCACCTGGCTGCTCAAGGACAGTCTGGGGGGCAACTCCAAGACCATTATGATTGCCAGTGAGTTTCGTTTCTGTTAATTGTTCAGCATTTTGCACTGTCTTGTGCCTTTAATGTATGCCTCAACTGCAGCGGAGAGACAGCTCTATCACTTAGAATCTGTCCTTGTAAAGATTTTCATAAATACTTCATAGAATAATCAAGAAAATGAAAAGGGTGATTGTGCATGACGTTTAGGAATCTTACCAAGGTCAGAGCTTTGATTTTAAGTGACTTATTCAGTATAAATTCAAGCTGGAGAAGGCATTCTCTGTGACTTTAATGAAGTAACCCTAGGGTTATTTTTTGGTTTCCTTTTTTAAAGAAGCAAGATTAAAAAAAAAAATCACTTTTTGAAAAGTAACTTAATGCTTTCTAAAGTTGTGTTATATGTTTTCTCTCTGTAGCTATCTCACCTGCCAGCTCCAGCTACAATGAGACCATGAGTACCTTGAGATATGCTTCAAATGCCAAAAATATTATTAACAAGCCTAGAGTAAATGAGGTGAGGCCCTGAGTTCTGCCTAAGTTAGCCTATGTAGTAACAATTTGTCTTCTTTGCAATGCACAAAACAATGAAGCCTTTAAATACATGGGAATAATTCTGGCCACAGAACCTGAGTTTCATTCATTACCTGTACTAAGAATGAGCTCTGACTTCATGACAGATTCATTTGATTGTGCAGAGGCCCTTCGCAGGCTGCACAAGTTATAAGATGGCAGAGTATTAAGGGGAGAGTCTGGTGCTGCATTGGAGGCCTGAATTCTTTTGCTGCCCCTTCTGTGCCATTCTTGTTCAATGCTAGATGTTCCAGATGCTTAAAGCAAAATTTCAATGTGTGGTTTTTTTCTCATTTTCCACCCTTACCCTCAGTCCACATTTATCAAATGTGGAAAACATAAGCTCTCTCAGTCAGACAGTGTTAAAACAGGCTGCAGGTTTTAGATATTATAGTCATAAGAACCAGCATTAGAAATAATCCACGGGGAAATGCGTAATTCTGTCTGTATTCACAGCAAGATTCAAGCAGCACATACTAATCTGGATCTACAGTCACATATGCTAGAAATATAAAACTCTTGAATTGCTGCTCTTTAACTGAGCATTCTAAACCTGCAATTCTGCATGAGGCTGCCATTAGACGTGATCACATCACTTAAGGACTGAATCACAGTGCATCCATTTAAGAAATACACAGTGAATTTAGGTTTCAAAAAAGTCTTGATTCCATTAATTTCCTAATCTTTAATCAATTGACTTTACAGCTTTAGTAGTATTCTTTTGTGATTTGGCATGAGTGTATCAAGATTTTTGTTTGTAGATAAAAGTATAGAATCTTAGAGATGTACTTCACTATTTGCTTTCCTAACAACACTCCATTAAATTTGGGCAGGAGGAAATCCTTCTAATCCTAGGTTTACCAAATTTAATTTGCATCTGAATTACCAGTGCCTATAAGTAATTTTGAGACATCAATAGTAGCAGAAATAGCATGCTTGGTTTTGCCAGCAGCAGTTCTCAGCTGTGTCAAGTTAAAGTCACATAAACACTTCTGGGCAAGTCTCTTGTCACATACAGCCTCTCAGCCTCCCAGCTTGTTTATCCATCACTCTCTTGCACAGCCCATGCTAGACCTTTAACCCCACCCCTTCATTCTTCTTGCCCTCACTGCAAATTGACCTGGCAGCCCAGAGGAAGCTGATTCTTGACTCAAGAGTTTCCCTGAACTGTCTGTAAAAGCTGTTTTCCAGAAACTGCCAGTGCAGAGATGTTTACTCTGAAAGTGAGACAAATTCCTCTGTACAAGCAGGCAGGAAATTCTTTATGTATCAGGTATAAGAGCTTTTAATACCAGCCTTGATGACATTCTGACTTAGGCTCCTCTGGTCAGATTTTATATAGCAGCATTAAATAAAAGCATCTTTCTGATGTGGTGTAATTATTTTGAAAGTAATTCCTTAAAAGCAGTGATGTATCCAGCTAGTCTTGATGGGAACAAATGCTATGGTAGGTCTGTGTTCAGAAGAGAGATGGAGCAAAGTTTACAGGAAAAGGGAATTTATGGAAGATGGGAACCACCTGTCCCTAGGCAGTACATCCCAGGGGTCTGGCAGAGTGAAGCAAGGAGCGCTGCAGGCAAGGAGTTTGCCTGTCCTCCTCTCTTCCTGTGTGTTGGAATATCTCCACATTGATTTCTTTAGCTAGAATTTTTTTAAGACTGATTTTTTCCAATAGTCTGTGTCTCAATGTTTCAGGATGCAAATGTGAAACTGATCAGAGAACTGAGAGAAGAAATTGATAGGTTGAAAACTATGTTGATGAGCTTTGAACTGGTATGTAGCAACGTTTCCCTACTGGAGCTTTTTAAGCTGCTTTAGGTAACTTACTTTCATCTCATCTGTCTATCTTTCCATGTTTATTGTAACTGGAGAGAAATTAAACTGTTCTCTGGGTGATTTATTATAAGGTTAACTGCTTTTCTGTCATTTCTCCTCTCTCTGTCACTATATTGATGAACCTGAAGTAGTCATATGATGATTCAAAAGGATTTCCTTGCCTGTCTTTCATGAAGTTGGATGGTTTACCTGTCCAGAAATACCATGAAATCAAAATACTTTATTTTTAAGGGTATGGAACTCCAAGAGAGTTATTGATGTAATTTTCCTGCCAGACTCGTGACCTCAAAAGTATGTTGGAGTTTTCACACTGTCTGCACACTCTTTCCCTCCAAAAAAGTTGTGAACATCTGTGAGCCCTCACAATACAGCTGACATCCCTGATGGTTTTCTCTGTTGGAATAATAAAAATAGTGTCTCGCTTTTCCAAACCATGGAGAGAATGTTTTGCTGGGAGAGACAGGAACTACACTCCAGGATTTATTTACCCAGAAGTATCTCTCTTTTATTGCTTTTTCACCAGTTCTTTACCCCAAAAAATTGCATGCAATATCTAGATGGAGGCTAGATGCTGGAAGGCAGCATGTGTATTTTGTCTTTCCTTCTCTTGACTTCATCACCTTGAAATGCTGGAGAGTGAAAGAACACGCCTGCCTGTTGTGAATGAGAAAACTAACGTAGATCTTCGTGGCTGTTGTTTTTACAGAGGAATTCCAGTCCCTCTTGGAGTGATGACAGGGATGGAAATCTGACTGAGCTGGTCCTTCAGAATGAGATGAAGGTGTGTTACTTGTAACTCTCTCCTGTTCCACTAGGCCAGGGGAATAGCACTGCTGTAGTTGTGAAACTACAGTGAAAACTTTTTTGTCTTAATCCTTTCCTTTTTGTTCTGCAGATGCAGGAAACTGCCATCTTTAATGCATGTTGAGTGTGCTCAATTTGTGACAAAAGTCTTGTCTCCTTAATGGGAAACAGTCCATTGTGTATCACTAAGTCTGCCCAATCTACCCCTTGTTTGAAAGCTCTCTCAATATATCACAGTAATTCATTGTACAGAGTCTGTCCCTTCTAACATAAACTCCAATTTATTCAAATTAAATTATTGTGCACTTACCAGAATTACTGAGAATATTTGATCACTGGTAACCTGGAAAGGTTTTGCAGACCTTAAGTTTTGCCCAAAGACAGGCAAAACAACTTGTTAACTTGATCAAAAAGAAAAATTAGCCTGCTTAGTAAGTGAAACAGATCTCTCCCCTGTGTTCTTTAAGATTGAGCGATTGACCAAAGACTGGACAAGTAAGTGGACAGACAGGAAAGCCATCATGGAAGAATATAGTGTGGACATCAACAAGGAAAAAGCTGGAGTAACAATAGATTCTAATTTACCTCATCTAATGGCCATGGATGATGATATCCTCAGCACAGGAGTGGTGCTGTATCATCTCAGGGTGAGATATGGTCACTTGTCTTATTTTACCCTTTAATTTGAAACTATTTGTTTTCTTTGGAAATGGAGGGTGGTTGGGGTGACATTACAGCAACAGCTATCAAAAAACTATTTGATATTGTATTACAAGAAAAACAAAATACTCAAATTAGACATTAGTAGTTTGTCTGCAAAGCATGAGGACAGTTATGTGTGCATGTATGTGGAAGCATAAAGGATGGTGCTTAAAGTATACTAGACATAGTGTTCCAAATTTTATTGTGCATTTGTATACTTAAGACTGGAATATTTGTATATGTGTAGATAGAAGTAAGCTTTAACAAACAAAAGCTCACTTTGGCAGTGACTTCTGTGTATTGCTTTCAACCCTACCAGATCTGCCAAGTAGATATCAGGTATGTAGCATGAAGGCTAATTACCTGTGATCCTGCTTGAGTGGCTATTTTTGAAGATCAAGTAGAACTCCTGGCCTCACAGATACTGTTCTGTTGTGTAGCTCCTGATTTAAGGCAAAGTTTTCTCCAGGAAACTTCCATAACATTGTGTGTATATTACTGCACATTATGGCATATGGTGTGCATGGCTGGGTCAGTTTTTGTTTTTTTAATAACTCAGTGCTAAGCCAGACTTTAACGTTTTTAACGTTGCTTAAATGAATGGGAATTACTGAAATATTGAAGCTGCTTAATGTGAAAAGAATGTTGGATGGGCACCTCTACAGATGTGCACTCATTGCCAAAACATATGTTAAACACAGTTGAAAATCATGTATCTGTCTACTAATTAAAAAAAAAAATCTATATAGATTTTGTGGTAATTGATATAGTTTAAGGACACAGGATTTTTTTATTCCTCTTAAAAATGACAACAAATATTTAGAACAGAAATCCTGCTGTTCTTCTATCATGTTGAAAGAGAAATTTAACTTATTTTTCTCATGCCAGCACGAAGAAATTGCACCATGTAAGAATTGGGGACTAAGTATTTATGTCGAGTTCTGATCAACATACAACTTCAACTACTCAACCCTCTATTAACATTAAATATTTATTGGAAACAACTGCTACTGCTTAAATGTTTCTCTGTTATGTGCCATTTTGGAAAGAGCAAATATTTTCCCATACTAATTTTGACAACACCTAAAATTTAAATATATTCATTTTAATGGCATAACCTGGTTTGACTTCACCTTCTGAAGTCATTCATGACTCTGTCACACTAACATCTTTGTCCCTTCTTTCTTTGCTTCTAGATGCTGCCTTTTCTTTTCTTTGTGCTTTACATCTTTTAGTCTCTGGTGTCTGTTACCTTCATCTGAACAGCAAGAAGGTAAAACATTAGTGGTTCTTCACCAGTTAGGGCTTTAACATGTAACAGCACTTACTGTACTTCTGAAGACAGGTCACAGCAGCAGTTTTCAGATCATGCAGAATAAATATTGTGTTACTCTTTTAGTCATCTGATATTTCATAGTATTAATTGTGCTAATCGATGCTGTGCCTACACTTAATTTTCTGGCTTTCATTAATAAAAGATGTATGTTTTCCTATGATTTAACTGACCGTCTTTGCTTAAGAATATTAAATTTGTTTATTGTTTTAATAAAAGGTGTATTTCATAACTTTTTTTGAAAGTCAGAGTGCTCCCAAAAGCAAAGGGGCAAAGCAGTCTTACTCTTCGTGGTTCTGTAATTTACCTGGGAAATTCTACCCTTAGTCATGAGACATGGCCAGGAGAGGTAACAGTTAAAAACACTTCAACAGAAGTGAAGATGTGTTGTGATGTGCTAAGATCAGGTTGTGCAATCATTTCATCTGAAACATCTTTCACATTTTCAGGTGGAATACTCAATATTAAATTAGAAAAGACTATAAATATTACAATTATTAGCTCAATAATAGCATTTTATAAATTAAATAAACGTGGTCTGGGGTTATGGTTATTTTTGTTTCCTCAGGTTGAGTTAATTTGCTTGTATTGTATGTGTACTCTTGGTCTCATCTGCAATTTTTAGTTAGATTTAAACTTACCCAGAATCACTCCACCAACTGGGATACTATTGTGAATTTCCTGAACCAATACTGCTGTAATACACTTTTCTGAATTAAATTGAATTACCAGAGAGTTAGTTCAGCAACTTGGAAAAAGCTTATTTTGGAATTACAATAACTATTTCTTTGCTTAATGAAAAAGATAATTGGTAAAGAGTTTTTTTAGGAGTTGGTTTACTTCTCTTTGTATGAAATACATGTTGCTAACTCCCTTGATTGAGTAATGCAAGTCAAAGGCCACATGGACCATAAGTTTGCTAGAAGTTGTGACCAACACAGGTTGATATTTTGCAGCTGAGTCTGCTGAATTTTAAGCTGCCTTGTACCTTGGTAGTTACTCCAAAGCAGAGGCACAATCCATTTTTCAGCCTGTCCAGCAAATGGAGTCTCAGCAGGGCTCATACCTGAGGGATCTGTTAGTTGGTTCAGATAGCTGAGCTCTGCGAGGAGCTTTGAGATAACAATTCCCTTTCTGTCCAGTGCACAAAACCACTATGATTTACCCATAATTAATCATAACTGGGTCACCTTGAAGTAGTGCACAGCTTCTGTTTTCCCAGTCTTCAGGCTTCTGATTACTACTTCTTGCTTCATCTTTAAATCTAGGTTTTACAATATGCTTGGAGCAGAGAGCATATTCCATGTGTTCTAATTTGAATACAAAATCACATTGTTTACTGTTCATAATTAATTTTAATATAGCTGAAAGGCTTGCCACTAAAGTAATTTTCAAGTGCATTTACTAATCACTTTACCATAATCAATTACAGTGTCTCTTTGGAACTGGGAAATTATCTTGCTTTGTTTTCCTAAGAAAAAGTATAGAACTGGTAATGGAAAGTAACAGACAGATAGTAAATTAATGCCTTTATTTGGTGAATTTTTTCTCTTGGTATTGTTTAAATTACTCTTTTTGTTGGTATTTGCAGGCAACCATAAAAATACTGTCTCGCTTCCATTGCCGACCCATAATATGGTTTGAGTCTTCTTGTTCTGGAGACTTTTGTTTCTAGGCAGTTCTTTTCTTTGAAGTTATTGAATCTTCAAGTTTGGGAACTTGCCCATATACCATAAGCACCAGGAAGACCTTTCACAGATGTCACTTAAGTTTCAGAAAAAAGTTCTTGCTTAGTAGTTAGATTAAAGAGTTCATAATCTATGTCAAAGTACCCTTACAAATTAGGAATTTGGTTACTTTTAAATTTGAAATGCCTGGTTAACTGAATATACATTTTGCAGCTTCTTTCTTTCTGCATGGATATTTATTAAATAATTATCTCGTTTCTGCAAACAGCAAGTCTGACTGTAAAAGTTCAAAGCATCAGGATGTGTGTTCATATTCAAAATATTGGTCTCAAGCACAGTCCAGAAGTCAAACGCTGGGAGTTACTTTATCTGCTGCAGTCATAGAAGCTGACATATCTGCAGGATGAAGAGGAATTGTAACACTGTGGGGGACAGTGGGCTGAAATATTATGAAGTACATAGCATTTGCTTCAAGCAATCCAGTCATTCAGAGGCAATTTATTTTAAGTACTTGCTAAAATGATGTACCAAAGCTTTTTAAATTAGTATATACTGTCTGCTTTCCATAACCAACTTTTAAATTAGTTCTTTTCTTGTTTTAGGAAGGAACAACCAAAATTGGAAGAATTGACTCAGACCAAGATCAAGACATTGGTAAGAGAATGATATTACGATTTATTTTGTGATATGGTCAGGTCAAACCAACAGGTTTACATTTGTCATGTGTAATAGCTAGGCAGTGTTTCTATTTGCCAGCTTTCTTTATTGAAGAAGGTAAGCAGCAGAGACTAATTATTAAAGTTTGCTAAAATATACTATTTTTTGTTTAAGAGGTTTAAAAGTCAGTGGACTTGACCTAATTGAGATCTCTTCAGAATTTTCTTCCCACTTGTAAAATGCTACACTAGAGTTTAAAAATACCTTCATCTTACTTCCAAATTCTCAGATGTTCTATCCTAAACTAGTGGCACAAGTGATCAAAAGACATTGAAAATGCTTTTCAACTCTACATGTCCAGAGTATTTTAGATATAAAATCCGAATTACTGAGAATATATCTTATTTTATTTAATTTCTGCTTTTAATTTTAGTAGTCAATCTCAGGAGCTAGATACTATCATACAGCCCTGAAATTTTATAGTGAAATTGGAAAATTTGTGAAATCTCAACTTTGGTTAAGTTCTGCTAAGCTTAATTAAGTTTGATTATTTTCTGCCAGTAGATTAGTGAATTATAAACAATAATTGCCATAATTGCATTAAGAAAATTCAACATAATAGAAGAATTTGCACATCAACTCACAAATCAGAAAGTGATATATAGTTTTCCAGTACCAGAAAAAAAAAGAAACAATCTCACTATTTTCAATGGTGAGGTTTTTGTGTGATTAACAGACTAGCAGGATTTAATCTCCTTGTTTCACACATGATTTAGTTCTCGGGTATGAAGTAGCAATGGTGTCAAACAGTGTGTGGTGCTCCATTCTGAGGAAAACAGGGCAAACCCAACCCCTCCAACAAGCGAGATAAATCTCTGTGTTGCAGTTTTGCAGGGACAGTGGATTGAAAGGAATCACTGCATGATAGACAACCACTGTGGGATTGTGACCCTGCGAGCAGTTCCAGGTGCACACTGCTCAGTGAATGGGTGTGAGGTGTCTGGGTCATGTCGTCTGTCACAAGGTAAGGCTTTTTTTTGCTGTGAATGCTGCATTATAATCACCTTATCACTGCAGTTTGGATCAAGAACTTGTGGAACTCGAGCAGATCTAAGAAAGACATCTCTCAGCCTGCTGCCAGCTCCACAAGGTTTGATCCATGGCTAGAGCTGGGACAAATAAATTAAGTACCCCACAGAAGTGAAATTAAAACAGTGGTGACAGGATTCCAACTCCTTTTGGCAGCAGTAGTCTGTAGGTTTCTGGAAAGGGAAGACGTAGTCAGAGACACTATTGTGGAAAGTAGTGGAGGCTGGCTCTAAGCCAGCTGGCCACTGCAAGGGTTTTCTGGCAATTATGTAATATGGTTGAAATGACCTTCAGCTTTTTCACAGTGTGTTTAGGTGGAAGCTGATAGCCACCAAGTCATAGGCTGTGATGAATGAATTCAGATTAAATGGATCAGACTTGCATACTTTTAGGTTGTTTAAAGCAACAGTCCAGTTTTTGGGAACTTGCAGTGTTTCAGACTCTTAAAAATATAGGGTAAAAACAAGTTTTCAGCAGTAGGTTGCCTGTGATTTTGGCATGAAGTCATCTTGGCCTTTAATATGGACAGGGAATTTACGGCTATGTTTAGTCTGCAGAGATCTGCAAGATTAGTTTGCTTGGATGTTGTCATTGCAGATTGATAACTCTGCCATTCCATGGGGGCAAATATTAAAAATTGTTCTCTGTTCTGTGATGCTCAGAAAGCTGTTGGTGAGAATTTTTTTTCTTAACATACTATTCTAAAGTAGTTTGATGAATTATGTCTCTGTAAATGTCTAATTATTTTGTTTTCACAGGGGCCCTTGTTGTCCTTGGCAAATCTCATAAGTTTAGGTTCAATCACCCAGCAGAAGCTGCTATTTTAAGACTGAGAAGATCAGTAAGTTCTAAAACTGTTTTTCTCTCCTGATTTTTCTCTTTTTTCCCTTTTTTTTTCTTCTTAAAAGCCAGTCTGATAAAGATAATATTTCATTTCATCATCATATTCACTTCCTTCATTTCCTCCATCTAATGGTCTGTAATGACACTAAACCTTTTGTGGGAGGACACTAGCACTTTCAGATATGCTTAGCAAAAGATGATGCAGATCACTTGAATAATTTAGTGTTTCCAATATCTAGTCATGACTACAGTAGGATTGAAATAAAAAGGCAGAATGCTGCAGTGAAAAGACCAATTAAGAGTCTTTCCACATTTGGTAATTTCCTGAGTTGTCTTCTTTCTCTGTCATTTCCCTGTGTCGAATGAAGTCTGCTAGAAGAAATGGAAAATTTATGGGATTAAGTACTTAAGTATTGTTTACTCTGAAAACAGTTAATTATTACATACATCAGAAATAGATAAAATATTTCTTGGTATGTTAAGCTCAGGAACTAACTAATGTAAGATATTATTTAGTTAGCTAGTTCAATAATATTTAAGCAATGAGATAGTTCTTAAAATGACTGACAAATATAACTAAAAAACCTAACTTAAATGAGAAAATTTATCTTTTTTAGGAGTTCGCCATGTTATCAACTGACACTGGCAAGACTATACCTTTTAAAATGGATTTTCATTTAGTAACATTTTATACTTTCCACTCTTCTGTCTTTTTGTACTCACTTTGAGATGAGGGGCTTAACTTCTGTTTGTTTTCATTCTTAATTTCTTGATTAGTGAAACATTAAAATACATTAAAATAGAGCGGCAGAAAGAGATGTACTCAGTAACAAATACTTAGCAATTTTGCTAATTATCAAAGACTAAGCAGAAGTGTAAGTGAGATTATAAACTCACATGGGAGGAATTATGCAGCCTTGCACACAATAGTCAATGATGCCCGTACTAATGATGGAAGTCCCTGGGTTGCTGTGATTTTTTTTAATTCCCGTCTTATGTTGTGTGCTTTCTGTAGATTAATGAAACCTCACCCTCTCTGAGTTGTGGAGCTTTGGACTGGCTCAATTTGGATGGAAGTTGCACCAATTCTCCACACTATATCCTTTCTTCTCTTTACAAGTAAGTTTAAAACTAGGAAAAAAGCAACTGAACGAACAATTTCTCTTGTGGGATGATTTCTGAAATAAAGGACTTGGTTCAAACAAAAGTAAGCTGTATACAGAATAAGTCCCATCATGTTTTTAAGTGAGCAAATAAAAATGTAAGAGAAAATACATTGGCCAACCAACTAATATAGAGCATTGAGATATGCAAGCAACAAACCTGAAAAATTATTTGTTGATGCTCAATTAAGAAAATGCCTCGGATGAGACTGTCAGCCAGCCTTATTAATTCAGTTCACTTGGACATCTGCATTACAGCTGTTTTGATTTACAGCTAATCTATAATTTTTACAATATTATTACTTCTGCACAGAATGGACTTTTCAGGATATGATTTAGCCAAGGTAATTATTATCAATTGACTTTCTCTGCTAATTTGTTGTGGAAATCAGAAGGTTTGTTCATAAATTCCCTGTAGTTCAAGTCCTCATTGAGCCCTTCATCTCAGAAAGCCAACGTGATTCCCTGTTTGTTTTTTTTCAACTGAGCAATTTATAAGGCATATACTGCTGTCAAAGTGTTGAAGAGCTGTTCGTATTCTGTATTTAGTGTGCTTTTATGGCAGAGCCTTTCTGAAAGGGAAAGGATTGGTGAGATGAAGACAGTGATTAATATGTATCAGGAAAATTAATTGAGATTTGTTCTGTGGTTCAGTTAATAACATTGAAAATAGAATATTACAGAATTAAATGTAATTGGGTTCTTTTTTAATTCCTCTCAGCCTGGCACATTCATTCAACCTATTAAAGGCAAGAAACAGTCATCTTCTCATTCATATCTGTTGATGGTTCTGCTTCTTGCTAGAGTGTTTTTGGTATGGTAACATACTGGGGATCTTTTAGCTCTTTCTAGAGGAAGTATCTCATTTTTGTATGGATAAAATATTATATCTGTTTTGAATATTTTTCATGCTTCTAGTCAAGTGGCTTGCTTTCCACCTTGGATACTGTGGTTTGATATGTTCTCTTTAATGTATCTTATCTCTGCATTTGCTTTTCATTTGCTGCAGGGATACCTGTCTATATAAAATGTTATTTCATTTTGTTTCTTTACTGAGGACCATTTTACACATCATTGCTATTATTTTCTTAGGAAAAATTATAAAGAATTTTAAAAATAAGTGTTTGTGTAATGACCTTCAAATCTATACACCAAGGTGCTCTTTATGTTGGTAAAAACATTAGTTGTGGAGCTCTTGTCACAGAAGTTTTTCGATGATTGTAGAAAAACCTGAAGAAATCCAGAAGCATTATGAACAGTTTATCACAAATTTGCACTTAGATTTCCTCTTTTTAACCTGACAAAACTGCAGAACGTTTCTGATTGATTTTTTTTTCCAGACCATGTTCAGATAGAAGATTTGTTTGTGTTGATTCATTTTTTAATCACTTGGACAGGATATTGCAAGCATATTAAATTGCTTAAAGTTACCCTCATGATTACCTAGACAGTATCAGATGGTTACTTCAGTAAAAATTTAAAGCATTATGGTATTGCATTTGCTTGGGTTTTATCTATGTCCACCTCTTACAGAAATGAGCTATAAACTATGTCTAATAATAATTGTTTTTCACCTTACATAATCCAGTGGTACTTTATCCTTTTGAATAGTTCTTTGGCATAGGTAAACTGAATTGATCCACTCAGCCTTCCTTTGCAGTAACCTGTGAGTCTGTATTTCTGTACAGACAAGGAGTTTTGCTCATGGAGGGGGTTATGGTTAGGACATTTTGCCTAAAGTCTATGTTATAAGAGTAGCATTTATATATGCTCTCTCATGAAGAAAAGTCAATGTCAAGTACTAAAAGGTGTGTGTGAGGTACTTTGCAAACCATAATACAGGACTAAGTGGACTGCAGGGAGTGTTTATTTGATCACCAGTAAAAAGTCCACCCTAATGCAGGGTCTTGTCTCTGTCGGAAAGAGATGCTTAGAACAAAACACAAGAAGAGGGAAAGCTCTATGTGTGTTTGTCTTTGCCCCCCTCTCCCTTGAAAGTTATTGGTGCTCTCCCTGGTGCTAGCAATCTGCACCTTGGAGTCTTCCTCTACTGAAAATTGCAATTTAAAAAAATTACATCTCTGTGTAAAATAGGCTTCAGTGAAGTTTTCTTGCCTTTTTTCCCAAAATATTTATGATTTCCTATTTTTATTTTTGCAGTCAAAAATGTAGAAACTGTGAAGAAAACAAATGTTCTCTTCAACTAAGGTAAGAATGTTAATGTGTCAAAATCATGCTGAAATTTTTGACACTTTTAGCTTTGCCTTTCTCCAGTGCTACACTGATTTCCTCCAGAAGAGATGAAAATTGACTTTAAGCTTTAATTCAAACAATTTTATCATATTTGAACAAGAATCTGTACATGCAGCTGAGTTACAGGCAAGGCTCTGCAACCATGTTCTTTCTTCATATGAGGTCTTGTGCAAATGGTTTGCATCTTCATTGCATGTGTAGCCTGCATTTAAAAGCTGTAACTAGAGTGAGGCTTACTCTGAAGTTGCCACCAATTTCCAGCATATAAGAACCCTAAATGTATTAGATTTTATGCCAGTAGTAGGTACTGGGAATACTCATTAGTATTTTGAAAACTGCGTAGACGAATTAGGTTCTCTTCTGGTGAGAATAAAATAGCTTTAGGGAAGAGTAAAAATATTAAATTCCTGGTGTAGTGCATGGTTCATTCATGCAAAGAAGCATTGGAGCTGCAAACAGAAATAATTCAGAAATAGTTGAGTTTCCATGGGGCCAAGTACATTTTTCATCAAGAAATTATGGTACTTTGCTTTCTTCTAGATTTTTTTATTTCAGATCACATAATTATATATATTACAGCAATGATTATTAATGATGTTAGTCTTACCTCCCATGCTGTCAGTATGATGATGTTTTTCTCATCTGCCTTCTTGGGTTGAATTACTGGTTCAACCTGTAATTGCAAATTAAAATATTTTGATAAATGCAAGGGCAAACAATTTTCTGCCATTGCACACAAGTATTAAAACTTTAGGCATGTTCTTGGAAAGGGTTTTGAGTCATTATGTCTTTACTTGGTTGCTTGCTCATGCAAGCTCATTGCTCTAGTCAGAAGAGCCCTTGCACTTCAAATTTTTGATGTTTGCTGTCAGCCAGCAAACACTCAGAAGGCTTGTGAATGGCACCAGTCATCATATTATAGCATCACCACAAATAAGTAAATAATAAAGGTCTTGCTCCTGCCATTGCCTTAATACTATACTGCATATAAATAAAAACTCTGATTTCATTGTCTTGCTGGTTTGTAAAAAAAACAAAAACCCACAGGAGTTTTTCCATTAGAGTTCAGTGGAATAGCAGTACACTGAATTAATTTTAGCTGCTTGGAACATGTTTAAATTCCCTTTCCTTGAAAATACCAACATTGTTAAACTGTGGGGAAAAAATCTAATACAGCATAACGCAACATATTTATTATTCTAATGTGGTATAGTTAACTTGTCCAACTAGTATCTGTAACATTCTCTGGGTTCTCACTAACAGCTTTCATTTGTAAATTTCAAAATACTCTACCAAAACACAAACAAAAAAAAAGGTTAAAGAAAACTTTTGTATCTCTTAAAAGATCCCTCAAATAATTCTGTTTAAAAGAGAAATGCACTGTATCAATTACAGCAACTGTACAACTTACAGCAGAATCATGTATAGTGGGCTAGCAGGGTAACTAACTAATTCTACATATAGAACTGACATTGTGAAGGGAAAACCTGTGTTAGCTGAACTGGAATTTAACAAGGCAGCATTGGCTTTTATTGGAAAGTGTGGCTGTCTTTTGCCTGTGACTCTGCCAAAGAGAAGCCTGGTTTAGAGATGTATTTAAAGGGGTGCCTTAAATAAGTCATTGCCTTACTGTTCTTTTAGGGGCTTAGGCAAAGAAGAAGAGGTTTTGCATGGAAAGGCTAAAAAACCAAAAAACCCACATAAAAAAGCACAGGTGTGCTAATCAGAAATCTAAATGATGTTATGTGATGGTAACTTCTGTGAAGGGGATTACTCTGTGTGCACATTGCCAAAGATCCCTTATTTCTAAAGCTTTCTGACTCTGCTGGCCATTTTGACTGATTTCTGGCTCCCACCTCCTGCCCATCCCTCCCCAAATTCTGCTTTGAATTCGGTGAGTGGCATTCCTTCGGGAGGCTGAAGGAGGTGATTACACAAGGTCTTTGTATCTCTTTCATTGCTCTTCCCTTTGCTTCAGGGAAGAGAAGGGATAGGTTTGGGCCTGAGTGCTGGGCAGCAGCAGATGTAGGATGCTGTGCAGCTGCGTGGTGCCTGGTGCTGTGTGATGCTCTGATCCCCTGCAGGAAGGGCCCCGGATTGGACACGGGGAGAGGGGGAGGATAGAGCTGGAGAAGGTGGGGGGAGTTGTGTAGATGTGTGTTAGTGGATAGGCTTGTAACTCTAACTTGTGACTGCTCTCAGTGTGCAGTTTGCAAGGGTGCAAAATGCCTCCCCAGCATATTTTTTTCTGCTTTATTTTTAACTCTTTTTCCCTTGGGAAAAATAATTTGTAAAAGACAAGTGGGACTTGAACACTGGGCAGGCAGAAAAATGGGGATGCTAACTTGACTGACGTTTTCCTTGAGAAAACTAGAAAATTTCAGCTTTTATCAAAAGTGATTATATTCCCAGGAGTTTCTCTATTTGAGCCTTAGGATTTTGTTGCAGCAGGTATTCAGCCTCACCACAGAGCTATTGCTGCCATAGTTACTGAAAGCTGCATTATGCTGTAGCAGCCGCCAGCCTCTGCATCAGCAGTGGAAGTGTTTGGGGAAGAGGGGAGGAGAATTGCACAATAGGATCCCAGAGAGCTGACAACAAAACCAGCTGGAAAAAAATGTGGATTTACAGATGGTTCATTTAGCGTGCATCGAGCAAACTTTGGAGAGAAAAATGAGATGGAAAAGCAATCCGGCAGAATCGGTATCATATGAACATTTTCTCAGTAATTTGTAATTATCTTTAGTTTAAGGTTGGTGTCTTTTTGTTGTCATTTTACTTGCAGCTTTTAAAGGCTTACTTGGAGGAGGGGTAACTGTTGACACTTCTTGCTGCATTCAGTACACCTAGAAATCTGCATGCTTTGATGAAATTCTCTGCAGAATTGCTTTTTTTTTTTTATATGCTGTATGCTAGAGTATGCTGGTCCTGTGAAACCAAAACTTCATGTATGTCTTGATACCTACAGAATGAAGCTGTTTCTCCTATGTTTGTCCTGAGGTTATATTATTTCCTGCTAGAACTGTGCTGGGTGTAGGTTGCTTATGTGGAAAAGCAGGAATATGAGCAACAGCACTCTGTGCTTGATTGCTGTATCTCATAGAATTCCACTGTTTCAAGTCTAAATGTAACAGTACTTCTAATTTAAGATGTTTTAGATGAAAAAAAAATGAGTGATCTCACCTACCTATTACAAAATTTGGCTAAATTCTTATGTTAACTGTTTTGAAACTTGTTTTACACAAACTGATTGTTCTTTGAATTGCTTATTAGGTGATTTAGCTATGAAGTGTGTGTGAATCTGTTATTTTCTTTCTGGGCCATTGTCATGTCATTTTTTAGCTTAGTTTATTGTGTTATTTCCACAAACCAGCAAAAGGTTGTGCTGACATGACAGAGCATGTTTGAAGGTAGAAAGGGAGCGTTCTGACTTCATGTTCTTGGTTTCAGCAGTTTCTGTGAGACACAGATCTGTATCCCAAAGCAGACAGTCATTCTGCTCTCACAGTCAGTGTCTCACAGCCAGAGGGAAAACATCCTCTTGCATTCGTGTATTATGTAAGTGGCTCTGCGTGAATTTTCATTATCTTTCTGTTCCACTTCAGAAAACTGTCTTTAAGAAGCAGCTTCACAAAAAGGTCTTCATTGTTCAGTCTCTGTATTCAGACCTGGCTTTATTGCTCTGCCTGGCTTTTGTTTTGTACTAGTAAAAATCAGGAGATGAAGCAAAGAGACACTGAAATAGCAGCAGAAGTACAATATGTATATATACTTTCAGCAACGGTATTTTATTACAGAAACTGTAGCCTTACAGAGGGAGAATTATACCAGCTAGCTGCATCACCTGAACAAAAGCAGAAATAATACTGCAGTGATTGCTGTGCTGTGTTAGTTTTTCCAAGGTTTAAAGTGAAGTATGGCTGTGCCTCCACAGTCAGCCTTTCTGGGGTGTAGTCATAGTATGGAACTGTGATTAATACCATCAGTTTGGCCTGCCTCATGTTCTGCTCTGAGCAAACACACATGGCTGTTGGAAAGGATCTCACCGTTTCACGTTAGTTCAGCAGAAAGCCATTACCACACACATGAGGGAATATGCTAGCGCTGCCGAGAGCAAACTGCACACAGCCACGTGCATTGTGTGGATTGCTTATTCTCTGATCCTTTATAATGGGGGGTGGAGTGTGCTTCTAGCAAGGTTGGAAAGTATGGGGAAAGCTTGTGACCCTCTCACAAGTGTAAACAGCTGTTACCTAACCACCCTTGCAAGCTTTGTTAGGTCTTTGGATTGGAATGCAATATTAAGTTGTTTCATTTACTTAGATGTTCTGGGTTTGAGTTTGTAAACAGTTTGAACTCTGATAAGTCAATTTTATGGAAAGGTTAGCTGAGAGCTAGAGGTCATGGTTAGAAAGAATGAGAGACATTTCATCAGAGGAATTTTATCTAGTTTTAGCAAACAGTTGCGGAACAAGAATTCTTTCTCTACTGTTTTAGTATCATGCTTCTTTTCAGCCTGCTGGCAATAATTTACTCAGTTTCCTCAGTATAATGCAAAATGATGCTAAAAATGATAAATTATTAGAAATCAGCTCTTCCAATACTTGAATTTCCGATGTTTGATAAAGGTAATGAATCCTTATCGCTTCTCTTGGATGAATACACTTTGCTTTTCTCACGTGTCTCAGACTAACTGACTTGCCCAAGGTCATGTGAGACCAGTAACAAATTTAAACTCTCATTTTTCAACTTTCATACCACCATAGGAATCAGAGCTTTCATATGTCTGTTAGTAGGGCAGGTTAAAGACTACCTCATCACCAGGCTCTGCCAAGAGTGCACAGGCATCCAGAGGCAGTCCTTGTCCTGAAGGCTTTGCAGCCTAAGTATGTGAGAGGTGATGTAACTGCTCCAAAATCAGAAGTGTTTTCTCTTTGATCAGTACTTTGACCTCCAGATTATATGGCTGCTCCATTATAAAATATGGAAGACAACCTAAAGCTGCAATTAGGGAAATACTTCCTCAGAGTTACCATTGAAACCATGGGAGCTTCTCCTACACAAGATACTTCAGATTTAATACTCTCTTTGGAAAGTGATTCTTCTTTAGTTAACTCTTTAACCTCTGAGTTTGTACCCCCGTGGTTGATGGTGTTACAAATGCCTGAGCAGCTGGAGATTTGTAATCACCATATGAGGGTTTCAGTGCTGCAGTGAACTGTCAATCCAAACCTACTTCAGCTGAATTAGAAATGAGGCATCCCACTTCTATTGCATGGGGAATCAATAAAAGTTTATCTAAGAGGAAGAAAACTGCAAATCACGGGGTGCTGGTACCTTTGTTGTCAAGCCAAGGACAAATAGTTCTTGGACCTGTATATTCTTATAATTTGTCCGTGTGGGTCACAAGTAAACACAAACCATTTAGCAGATGGCAGCAGCAAGGTTTGTACTCTGTTTGCATTATGCCAGACAACTTGGTAGAAGATATTCTCTTTCAGTTATTCTCAGCATTACATTTACATAAACATTAAAACAAAACAGATTTTTTTTTTGTTTGTAATTTCTGCAAAGCTCTCTGAAGTACTTAGATGGCAAATATCTTATACAGTGTTTATAAAATTTTATGACTTATAAACAACCCTCTCCCCAGTTTCATTTATGGAAGACTACAACAAAATGATAAGTGACAACTTTTTTTTTTTTTAATTATTTTTGCTATTATCTTTTTGGCAATGGAATTACCTGCTTCACCACTAGAGCTTTCATGTTTACTGGCATTTATGACACTCAGAGGGTTGCAGCCTGCTGTGACATGCATATACACAGTTTTTGTCTTAATGCACCCTTAGTGAACAAAACAACATCTTGAATGTTGTCTTTATTTAGTAAAATCACTTGTTTTATTACAAATAATATTTGTTTCTGGTTTAAATTCACTCTCAACATTTCTAACAGCAGAGAAATAGATGCTGTGCATGAAGAGTACAAGCAGAAACTGAGAGACCAGGAAGCTTTCCACAGAAAACAAATTCAACGACAGCAGCTCTATGTTGAAGATTTAAAGCAGCAGATTCTGAGAGGACAGATCAAAGCAGAAAGGGAACTAGAAAATGACCAAGCACTCATCAACCAGCAAATCCAAGAAAGTGGGTATTGCCTCTTCCCCTCCTTCAATTCCCTTCCATTACTGCATACTTTCATCCTCTAAACATTTTTTGCCCTAGTGATGCTTTATTTTATCAGTGGAACTTTTGTAATGGCTAATTACTGGATTTCTCCTGCAGTTGCCTTTCCCTTGAGAACAGTTACTAAGCTTTGATTAACAGAGCTAAAGGGGCTCATTCTCAGTGCTCCAGCAGCACTGCTTAATTAGCACTGCAGGTCACTGCTGGGAGGGACTGCACCAGCTACTCCCCTGTGGCACTGAGCCTCTGCTCTCCCAGGCTGATCCCCATCCTGGCCCCCTGCAGCCTTGCTCTGCTCATATCTGTGGTTGTAATGTAGGCCAAGTCTGTTCTTGTGTTTTAAATTTTGCTTGTGATGTACTTGTGCTTCATCCAATGAGTTGTTCTGGGAGACTGAAATTGAGGTGACAGCGGTAGTTCCTACTAAAAGTTTTCAGGGGAAATTGCTCTACCAACAGGCTGAGATGGGAGCTGAGCAGCACTTCTGTGACAGAAACAGGTCAGTTGAGGTACTCCCTCATTGGTGATGTCACCTGTAACAATACAGATAATTTTCATGTGGTTTTGATTAATTTCACTCATTAGGAGAAACAGGGTTGTAACATAAGACTGTGGCTTGAACTGAACTCATCATGTTTTGAGAGGTGTTTTTTGTGTCTGTGGCTCCTGACCGCTGGAGTTGCTACTTTATGTGCCAGCAGACATACCAGCAATATGCCTTGGAGGGGTTGGGCTGCCCCTTAATGAGTTTGTAGGTGATTTGTGAACATTTTAAACCTTTAGGTGTTTTTGAAATTGGGTGGTTATAGTGTTCTCTAGTTTGTCTTCTGGTGAATGATTTGATCTAAGTTTCTTGATAAGCAAAGGGTGCTTATACAAATGATGCTTATACAAAGGTATCATTCCCACCTGGCAAAATCTGCTCTTTGATACTGGAAGACTTTTCTTCTTCCAGGATCAAATTCCTGTGAATTTTTGGCAATGACTCAGACCAAAACATATGATTTGATCTAAGTTTCTTGATAAGCAAAGGGTGCTTATACAAATGATGCTTATACAAAGGTATCATTCCCACCTGGCAAAATCTGCTCTTTGATACTGGAAGACTTTTCTTCTTCCAGGATCAAATTCCTGTGAATTTTTGGCAATGACTCAGACCAAAACATATGTAGTCAGCCATCATCTAATTATGCCTGCCACAATTTAGAGATTAAAAGGAAATTGTTTTGATGGGATATAGCAGAAGAATATATAGATAGTACAGAGAACCAGGAGAGTTTCCCCAAAACATCTTTATTTTGTGGCTCTGTAGACTTGTTCTCTGCTTCTCTCTAGTTCTGCTGGTTTTGCTGTGTTCACGCGAAGCTTAGCCAGGCAGGTAGTTTTTGCCAGCCAAATACAATTCTTTTCTTGGCAACCCACCAAAGTTCTTCACCTTCTCTGTGCCCTCTGTGGCTCAGCTCCTGGCAGAGAGATTATTTAGCATCTTGGGCTTGCAGGTCTCTTGCAGGGAAACACTGATCTGCCAAACATTCTGCTTGCTAGAAACATGCTAAAGAGAGCACATCTGGAAACAAAGTTGAGGAAAAAAGCCTGGTATATAAAAACTAAAAATGTTATTAAGGAAAATTTACTAACATAATGCCAAAATTTTTCCCTTTTATCCATAGTGTAACCATGGAGCTAGACCTCCTACTTCTGTGCATGTGCTCTGTGCAGAGCTGCCAACATAACCAGCACAGGAGACTCATTGTGGTGGGGATCACTAATGAAGGATGTTTAACAAGATCAGTAGCCATCAAGCAAGTGATACCTACAATGTCTCTGCACTAATGATCTCTTGAATTAGGGAAACTTCCAGAGCCCCAAAAGGCACAAAGAGACATGTTTGGTTTTAAATAGTTGTAAAACACTCAAATGCAGTGATTAGAAGTTAGTAACATTTAAGATTGCACAAGTGCTTATTTTTTCATTCAAAATGTAGTAATCTATTAGCCAAAGGCTCCTTAGTGTGTGCATGGAATTCCATTTGCTGCATTAACAAGAAGCAAATGCTGAGCTCTGTTTAGCTCTGTGCAACTTCATCCTCAGGTTCCCTTGTTAACTCTGCTCCCAGTGCACATATATTCATTCCCATACAAAGTTTTAACATATGACTTCAGAATAACTAAAGCAGAAGTAGTAGCATATTTCACAGAAAAAAGCTGATGAAGTCACACTTCTCTACTGTGAATATGTATCCTATGTCTAAAAAGTGCACAGAATTGAACTCAGGTATTTTCATGCTTCCACTGTATTTTAACAAAATTCAATTCATATTTGAGTGTAATCTTTGAGACATTGATATCTCTTCTTACAAACAAGGTCTTACCCACCAATCTCCTTAGCTGTATTGGCCAAGCCCCTGCTTATATCCTGCAGTTGCTACCTGAGTCCTTGACCCAAGGAAGAGGCTTTTAGTAATCAATGAATTAGGGCAACACCACATTTTTCTTCAAATGGTTTGTCAAGTCTCCACTCTACATGCATAGAAATTCTCTTCTCAAAAGACTTCTAAAAGCTGATTAACTTAAGAAACAAGATAGTGACAAATAATGTTTTTCAAATGATTTTTACTTTCTTTCAATCGCTGGGTTTTTACAGACCAGCAGTGGCTTATAAATGAGAATAAACGTCTGGCTGCTCTTCAGCAACAGCAGAGGGAGTTTGCTGTGCAAACAGAGCCTACACTGTGTGCAGAAGCTGAGCTGCAGAGCTCCACTGGGCTGGAAACCTGCCTTTCCCTGTTGCAGCAGAACAAGAAGAGACTGGTGCAGCTGGAGCTCTTGCAGAGGTACACCTTAAAAAAGGCCGAAAGGAACATAAGACGGAAAAAGGTCAAGTTCCAGCTGGAAAGGATAGTCAAGAAGCAGAAGCTATTGGAAGCCAAGCAAAACCTTGAGCAGCTGGAAGCTAGCTGCTGGCTCAGTGAAGAGTGTGTGAAACAATCCCAAGTCCTAAATGACAATATTGCTGCACGGTCCTCTCTGGATCACCACTTGCAAAAGAGACAGAAGGCATTGGGTTCGAGCTCCTTGCAGCACAGGCAGCATTTGTTCTGCAACCCATACCTGCCCCAGGTACCCAGGTGAGTTAACATCTGCCAAATCCTCTTTCAAAAGTAGCGTAAATTCAAGGTATTTTCAGTGGCCACCTATGATCCTGAATGCCTTTCAGTGTATTGAAAAAATCCCCAAACCTGCAATATCAGTGAACATACTGTATTGTACATTGAGGTGCAGCTGTTTGTCCTTTTCCTTGGAGTTTGTTCAGTACATTCCCTAATTTTCTCTTGGACATGGTCTTTCTCACTTTTTTGCATTCCTCTCTCAAGCATTTCTGTACTTTTTACCTCTTTGAGAAGGCTTTCTAAAACTGATATAACTTTTGTTGTTGCCTTGTTCAGACTGTTGGTAAATACTAATTTCTGCATAATTTTATCTTGATTAGCATCAAACTCTCCTTCCAGAATCTTGGTATCTTTGGGGTGATTATTGATTGAATTTTTACGCTGGCCAGCCTTCCTCAAGCTAAATAAATATCTCTATGCAATGCCAAAAATTTGGGATGCTACAGCATCTATCACAGCATGGTCCTTAGCTATTTCCACAGCAGGAAATAGCTAAACTTAGAAAAGTGGATTTCTGTGACTTAGAACCATCTTTTATTTTTAATTAATGTCTGCAACTACTTGAGCCTACAATGATTCCATATGAAGCTATACCTCATAGCAATGAGCTATTTCTATTATGTTGTATAGTTAGTGACACAGTGGGGTTTTTTCTCGGTTTTTTTGTTGTTGTTGTTGTTGTTGTTGTTTGTTTGTTTTTTGGTTTTTTCCCTGCTAGAATTGGATTTTGAAAGACATTAAGATTGTGGCTTCATAAATTGTTATTCTTAACTGCAAGACAGCACTGTGGTGGAAGTGTTAAGCATATTATTCAAGCAAGGATTGAACTTTATTTCTTCTTTATTTCCACAGCTGTTTTTTGAAGAGAGAGTCTGTCTCAAAGTTATCTACCTCACCAAATATAGATCAATACTGTAAAGGCAGTACAACTGGGAGGTTGTCACCTGTAGAATACCATAACAGAAGTCATAAAGACATTTCTGGGACTGATGACCTTAATGATGAAAAGAGGATCTCCTTTTCAGTCCAGAGGCAGCTAACTGAAAAACAAAAACCATCTTCAATTGAAAATAAAAAAGGAGAAGAAAAAGACTCTAATGATTCAGCTATCATGGCTTATATCAATAAAAATGTTAAAAATATACAAATGTTGGGTGACAGCCCAGGGCAAGCTGAATCTCAAAAACAGACCTCTGAAGGCTCCTCTCCTGATCTTTTTAAGGAGAAAGATGAGCCTAAAACCTTTATTGCAGGGACAAGAATGGCAAAATCAAAGGTGCTAGGAGATTTAAGTCAGCCTGCAAGTAGCAATGTAGCACAAAATAGAGCTCAGGTATCCAATAAAAAGATTAGAATGGATATCAATGGAAAAGGCCACAGGTCTTCTCCAGAAAAGTTTCCTAAACAAATGAATAAGACAGTGTATGGAAACGCACCATCAGTGCATCTCAATCAAACAGTCAAGAACTGGAGGAGAGAGGAAAGCTCAGCCTTGCCAAGTTATGAGAAATCATCAGTGGAACAGAAAGAATTTCTGGTGGCAGCAGCATCAGTAGGAAATCTCACTAAGATGAACTCACAGGCACCACTCTCTCATGTTGAAAAAAAGTGGCACAGTGCTGAGATGCTAAGTGCTGGAGTGTCCAAGACAGCCACAGATGTGCTGGGGAACTGGCAAGAAGATGATGAAAATGAGATTTCCGATACTGACAGTTCCTATTCTGTAGATTCTCTCTCCTGCGCTTATGCAAAAACTTTCCTGGAGAAACTGAAACAAGAAGATTTTGATAGAAATAAATGTCTTGCCAACCCAGAAGATTCTGAGAGTGATGACAGTCAAATGTCACAAGACTCTCTGGCAGAAAAGGAAAATAAAGCCAAAAAGCAAAATACAAGCCAATTTCACAAGTTAAAGGCCCATCATGAGCCAGCTAAGCTTTACAAAAGCAGAACTGAGAACCATATTTCATCTTTGGTGACATCATATGCATCTCGCAGGAGACTGGGAAAGGCTGAAAGAAGCTTTTCTCTGGATAGCTTAGCTGATGGAGAAGAAATGCCAGCAGAAGATCTGGTAGAAGAATCCAAATCTGATTCATCTGATGAAGTGCCAGCAGAGATTTTCTGGAAGTTACAAACTCCTAAATTACCGGCTGCACAGGTTGAGGAAGACCATGAATCCAAGACCTGTGACAGAGATACAAAAGAGACAAATTATGATCTGAAGCTGAGCAGTTCCTTTTATTTGAACACCAAGCCACAGACTGCTTCCAGTAATGCTTGCAAACAGTTGCTGAAGGGGACGAAAGTCTCCTTTGTAGGACAAGAAAGGTCTCTTGAAAGAAGACTGTGTTATGCAAATGGAAATCCTTTGCCTACTAATGATATTTGGCCTTCCTGTGACTCAAAGGCAGACAGCAGCAGCCCCAGAATTACAGCATCTTCTTCCCATGAAAATTTGGAATTTCAAGATGCTCACCTGTGCTCTTTGAGCAAACCAGAACTTTGGCTGAAGAAAGATGATCTAAAGCAATCAGCTGCTGAGGTTTCTTTTGTCTCTGGCTCTAAGCAGATCCACAGCATTACTCACACACTGCATGGTGTAAATGAAATAAACTCAGTTTGCTCCTCTGACGCATTGGAAGTACCTTTACCTGAAACAGCTGCAAGCAGAGCTTCTGAGAGCAGATCATTAAATAAGATTCTTAAGGGATGGACAAACTCTAATGAAAATTCTTTTGAATCTCGAAATGTAATGACATCATTTGTTAGCTCAGTAGGACCGAGTTCCTCTTTTGTTCCTACTTCAGCAAAGCACGATTATTTTGAAAATTCAATTCCTGAACAAGAACAATTGGATGAATTATCTGCTTATAGATCTGCTACTGAACGTGCACAAACTTTCAGGTGTTTGGAAAGCACCTCCACTGCAGACTGCTTGTCACTGGTATCTAAGAAAGAGGAGAATTCTCTCCCCAGAACTCATCCAGAGCTGCCAAAAGATCACACTCTGAAAAAAATACCTTTTACCTCTGTGTTGCCTGTGCAAATCATGGAGCAGAGGAATGGCTGTGTAGATGCAGATTTAGAAGATGATTTCTGCCGAACTTTTTCAAAAGATGAGCTTGACAATGACTATAATAACTCGATGACAAAATCAAGTGTGACAGATTCAGGCAGTGGAAGTGCACCTGCTGCCGAGTGTTCTATGGGATTTGCTCAGAATATAACTTCAACACAGACATCTGCAGTAAAACACGTCCAGCTTGGAAACTGCAGGCAGCTTTTTCCAATACGAAAAATACCAACATGTTGTGATGAAGGATTCTTTCTCAGTGATTCAACAAACAAGGACTGCTCCCCAGTGAACAGTTACAAACTGCAGACTCTGGCTGGGCAAGGAGCAGAATCAGCTGGCACAGAAGGAGCCCCCAGGTCTGGGGAGAGTAATCTGGAAACAATGCAAGCAACAGATCATGAACAAATACCTGCAGAAGAAGTAACAGAAGAGACAGATTTTTCCTCACATAAGACAACGTATCAGTGTCACCCTTTAGTTGTTGCTGCCAGTGCAAGCTATGACCAGTCTGCAACACCAATAGAGATGTCTCAAAAAGAGATAATCTGTATGGAAATAAGCACAGATAGCTTGGCAGACACTGTGCCAGGGGTGCCTTCATTCAGAGATCACGAAGAATACGTATCAAACAATGAAGACTTGTCTTCACTAGATCATTATGAATTCGAATGCAAACCTGTTTCAAAGGATTATTCCTGTGAATGTGCTCTAGCAGTCAATCGGGCAAGTTGCTTATCCCAGCAAATTTCAGAAAATTCTACATTATGCACTGATAATATAAGAGAAGAAAGCAGTGAAAGCGAAGAACACAATGTCTTGAATTCTGAGGCTGTAGTTCAGAAAGAATTTTCATCCAACTATGAAAACCTAGTGGTAAATGAAGTAAGTTATTTCCTACTGAATGTAAATGGAAAAGACACTGAGTCCTTTCCTGCTGCTGTTTGTGAAACTTCAAATTATTTTCTCCCAGAATCTAATTCAAGTATATTTCAGAAAGTTTTACCAAAAGCTAGTCTTTTTCAAAGTGCATCTGAGACAGAAAATTATGATAAACTATTGGAGCATGTCACAATAGTGAAAGGAGATTGTGATGCTACATCTAATCTTACTGTGGAAGTCAGTGCCACAGAAAGTTGTTCTGATGTACATTCTGGCTGCCTTTGTACAAAATGCTCTTCAAAATCAACGGGGCAGAAAAACACTACACACAAGACAACTGATATATCTGTGGACTTTGATGCCTCTCTTCTCTCAAAAACAGAAGCACAGAACAAATCTTTACCTGAATCGAGAAAAGAAAAAGAAGCATTTTTTGAAACTGATTGCCCAGAGGACATTTTTCATGTTGAACATGATGCCAATTCAGAGTTGGCAAGGGTATGCAACACAAGTGCATCAGCTGCCATTTCTCAAGAGGAGAGTTCATATATAAATAAAGAATCCAAACTTTTCAGAAACGTAGAAATGGACACAGAAGAAGCCATAGCTCCTTATTATAATACAGAGACAGACAGGGGTGAAGAAACAATAAAATCAATGGATAATGCAAGCAACTTAGAAAAAAATGCATTGGAAATTAAATCCAGACACACTGGAAGTTTACCTGACAATCCAGTAGCCCAAATCCAAAGTGTAACTGAAGACAGGAGTGGAAAGGATTTTAAAGATATTGGTCTATCTCAGAATCCAAAGATACATTCTGATAATGTAGCTTGTGAAGTTCACTGTGAGTTTAATACAAATCTGTGCCTGACACATGAAGAGGTAGACAAAGATGAACTGCAGGAAGCTGACACAGGGGCAGAACACACACAGGAATCAAAAGCACTTGTGCATTCTGGCAGCCAACTTGAAACAAACAGTTTTTGCCAAAAAGAGAAAAGTGAGAAAATAGAAAAAGGTATTTATTCACCAGAGCTTTCTATTGCTCCCAAAACCACTCCTTCAGCTGTGTGTTCCCACACAACAGATATTCAGAATACTTCGGGCTTCCTTGATGCTTGCAAGGGGATTTTACAGATGAACAGAACAACAGAGAATGTAGCTGAAACAGTACTAATCTCAAGGAGGCAAGGAAATATTTCAGCAAAACTTGAAAACGAAGGACAAATAAATTCTAACAATTTAATTGAGCATTGTGTACTAAACTGTTTGCCACAGGAAGACAAGGTTAATGAATGTGAAATGACTGGGAGTGAAGAACAAATTTCCATGACAAACACTGAGGAGCTGGTTATTATGAGGCAAGAAGACGTGTGCACAGATGAAAATGGTTTTTTTAATGAACAGTCTCCAACTCTGCATCAGATGTATTGTGACAGAGATGACAAAGAAGAAATTTTAAATCAGTTTAAGATCCCTGAAAGATACTTGATGGCTTCAGAACTGGAACAGAATATACTGTCAGAAGATGATTCAAGATACCATGACCCTACTGAAATGAGTGAAGATGGTGACTCAGTGGACTCTGCTACAGAGATAGGAAATGTAGTTGATGCATATGAATATTCAGTTGATGATAGTGCTGGTACTGACCAACACAGAACTGAACAAAAATTTACAAGTCTTGACAGACATAGGTGTATAAGTTTCTCTGTGCAATCTCCTGAGCATGGCACTTCAGAAAATTTGAATGTAGGTATTGTTAGGAAAAGACCTGATATTTGTGAATTGGATCAAGTAGGCTCAAGAGCTGAGGAAGAAAAAGTGCAGTTGGTGAGGCTAGTAGAAATGGCCAAAGCAGACAAACAAAACCAGATGTTTGTAGAAAATGTAGAGGAGGTAGAACTGATCTTTTTACAAAACCTGGATGAACTATTCCCTGAAAACAAAGGCAGCTACCAAATGACATATGATGACAGCAGATTAAATGAAATATTAAGAGAAAGCCAGTGGGTGTCTACCAGTTTTTCTAGAAATAACGAAGACATCAGCAAGCAACAAAATCCACCAGCAACACTGAAGTGTGCAGAAAAAACCCAAGAATTTCAAGACTCCCCATGCCAGTCTGTAAATCACCCTTTATATCTTGGAGGAAGTGATGATTTCCATCTTGTTCAAGATGTTCCTGCTGCACTGAAAGGATGTACAAAACCATCTAACAGCAGTCTTGGAACTGGAGTTGTTCTGCCTTACCATGAAACATTAACTGAGAGTGAGATTGGTGTTGATACATCTGGTACAGCCAACAAAATGGCAGAAGATGAACAGTTTCCAGATGAAATGAAGAGTAAGAGTGTAGCTCTTCTGAAAACCAAGACCACACAGGAGAGGCAGGAGGAAGAATCCTTTGTATTTAAAAATGCACCTGATGATGCCATATCTGTGCAACCTGTCAATGAAAACAGCTCTTTCACTCCCTACAGTGCAGGTGGTCTTGAGTCTGGAACTGCTGTACTTCAGCAAAGGGCCAAAGGATGCTCATTTTCCTTGGAAAATTTAGATTCTTCTGAAGATATAATTCAGGATATTAATAATGGTTATGATGACCACAGTATGGATTTAATGGTTAATAAACTATTAAAAGACTGTCTTAATTCCATAGAAGATACGGCTCAAGAGCTAAAGGATACCATTGTGCCTGATTCACTGGTGTTGGATAATTCAAACCTGCTTTCTTCTTTGGATAAAGAAGTGATGGAAGATACAGGGATGGGGAAAATGCACTCTTTACTAGAAAGCTCCACACAAAAAATGTTTCAGAATATTAGTACGACTGAGAAAGTACCTCACTCGGGGGGTTCATCACTGTGTGACAAGGAGACATTTTTAAGCACAAGCTATCCTACAGCAGACAGTAAAACTGAAAACAGTGAGTTTCCTGGTGTAGCTGGATATCAGCATGAGCCCACAGAAAGCCAGGGACACGAGGCTTCTGAAGAGTGCTGTGCAGGCCAACCAGGCAACACCATCTCTGAGAGGGCTTCAGCCCTTTCTGAAGGTCTGAACAAGTCTCCAAGGGAAAATACACATTATAGTAAAGACTTGCTAAGTTACAATAGGATCTTGGGCACTTCTGAATGTTCTCCTGGTCTTCTGAATAGTCCAGTGTCATCTGCAGATAGTTTGATTGACCACAGTGGAGACAAAGATAAAAATGATGCTGTTCTCTCTGAAGAAACAAAATACTTGAAAAGTGAATTGAGTGATTTAAGTGTATCTGTAACTTTTCCTGGTGTTTCTCAAAAAGGAGATGAAGAAGAAAATAATTCTGCATTTGCAGAGGCCAAATACACTCAAAGTAATAAACTCCCTAAAAAATTTGTGGTAACACAGCAAAAGGAGAAAATTGTTCAAGGTTGTTTCCAGAATTGCAGTGATGTGAAAGAAGATAAAATTCACGAGTACTCAGAACACTGCAGTAACACTAATAGTGTGACTGTACCAGAATCAGGCTTGCTCACTTTGCAGAGCCAAGGACACACTGGCAGTGATGAATCAAAGTCTCTTCCATCCTACTTGGCAGAAGACACTCCAACTGATACACCATTTCAAAGTTCTAAGAACCTCAGTGCTTTTGACACATCTTGTTTACTTGAGGACTCAAAATCTGTAATATTTAGTCAGCATGGAGCCTCACTTCAGGGCAGTTGTTTGACCGAGAAAGTGTCCTGCAGTTCTGCAGATGTGTGCTCCGTAAAAGAAGATTTTCCTCAATCATTTGCAAGTGTCAATGACCCAGCCTTAACAGCATTTTCAGAATATTCTTTGACTGCAAATATAGACCATGGTGAAACTAGCTTGTATGATACTTCACATTCAAATATATTGAAACAGTCTCCATTTGCTGTTTTGCAAATGCAAGACACTCAGTCTGATAAAGCTGTGGTATTTGATGAGCCAGTATGTGCTTCAGGAAGTATTTTACTTTCTCTTGCAAAAGAAAACAGGCATTGTCCAGTGTCAGACACAGACTGTACTTCGTATTCTGCTGTAGGTGGGGAACCTGTGTGCAGAAGTAATAGTAGAAAAACTGACAGAGATACAAAAATTGCTCAGCATCACTGGGATAAAATTCAACCACAAGAAGCTTGCAAAGAACACATAGAGAAAATATCAAATAATAGTTCTCTTTTACTACCATCATTACCTTTTTGGGATACTAGAAAGACAATTCTTGTAAAAGAGGAACAAATGAGAAATACACTTAAAAGCAATAAGGAAGAACTTCATTCAAATACTGAGTCTGAACATTTTGTACTAAAGACTGAGCAGAGAAAAATATTAAGTAGAGAACCTGCTGAAAAGCAAACTAATGTATCCTCAAATTCTGCAAATGAATTAATAGGCTCAGAAGTTACAATGCTGGAAAACATGTATCCAAGAGATGTTCCAGTGGCTCCTGAATACACCTACAATTCATTTAGGTCAGCACATCCCACATACAGAAGCACTGATCCCAGGCAACCATATCACACTGTCGTGGCTTTTGAAAGAAACTCTGTAGATCGGCAAGATAATTGTCAGTATGTGCCTACAGGTGAACAGATAGAACAGATGCCAGGAAGAAGAAATACAGATGGCAGAAAGGAGATCTTACTTTGCAAAAATAATATATGTTCAAGCGTTGATAGCTCTGCTGCTGATGCTGAGGCAGACATTTGTTTAACAGTGGGAGACACTCTAAAGAAGAATAAAACTCTGAGATCAGAAAGACTCCATTCTTCTGTAAGGAATAATGAAACAACGTCCATAAAGTTTTTGCCAGAAAATCATGATTTGACTCCTCAAGAATCCAAATCGGTGCAATTCAGGAGCAAAAGATCATATTCTACCCGGAGTGCAAAGGGCTGTAAACAAAGTGAACAGAGACCTTATTTACAAAGTCACAGAGTATCAGCTCCAGCTATTGCAGTTTCATCTGATACAGAATATGCTTTGGAAGCTTCCTCTAAGGCAAATCCTTTGTTATATTCTGCATCTAAATCACTACAAGACTTGAATATGAGTGTAGAGCCTCCATCACCAACTGAAGATGATCTTTATGGAATTGAAAGATTCTTAAAGCAGGAATCAAAGAACTTTCTACAAGTTAAATCCAAACCCAGATTTCAGCAAAAAATGACCCAAAATAAGAAGCTTGCAAATTGTGATCCCAAAAACTTACAAAATTTTGCAGCAAGAAGCCAAAGTCGCCAGTCTTTAAAAGACTGTACTAGTGAATCTCCATCATCCTTACCGTCCACAGCTCATGATTCTGTGGGCACAGAAGCAAATGTCCATTCAAAGAGTAGTTCTGTAGCTCAGTGTAGTGAAGAGAAAGGGGAAGAAGCTGGATACCAGCCAGAAACTGATATATTCTTGCAAGATAATAAAGATGCAATGCATTTTAGATCAAGTGATATCAACCCATACATTCACCCGTGGCAACAAGATGGAGCTTGCAAGATTGGCTGGAAACAGTATGTTTTTGGAAGTGCAAGTGATGTCTCTTGCAATCAAATTCCTTTGAATATGGAAAATCGTAAAGTTACAAGATGTTCCAGTGTAGACAATGGATTAAATTCTCAAAATTCTCCTTTTCGTTCTCATCTAAGTTCATATGCTACAGCCAAAGTTTTGTCAAGCACTTTGAGTAGCATTGAAGGTCTTCAAGAATGGGACAGCGTCAGACAAGACTTTCAGTCTGCAAACTCGAGTGACAGTACCAAACAGTACAGCAACAGATCCAGTGAAACATTGGAAACTAATTCAGAAAATAACACTGCTGAATTTGAGAATCCTTCTGCACAACCTGGTCACTCTTCAATGCAGGTTGATGAAATTGTATTATTATATCCTTCTGAGTCTGAAAAGTCTTCCAAAAAGTCACCAGGGATTACATGTGAGCAGGGAACACAAACAGCAACTACAGGAAGGTATAAAAGGCAGAGAAGACATCAGAGAAGCCATACAGATGTTTCTGCAAAAAAGGAGGAAACAAACAGAGATTTATTTCATCCACCTTCTTCTTGGACAAGCATGCAGAACCTGTCCATGCATCTGTCACAGCTTCTTCAGAACACTTCTGAGCTGTTGGGAAACCTCTCCCAACAGAGTATTATAGATAATGAGCAGAATGCCAAAATCAATGAAAAAGGAAGTGAAGGTGCTGTAAAGGCTAATAGATCAGATAGCTGCACTCAAACTACAGCAGATGTAGGCACTCAGACTGAGATTTTGGAAGAACCTCAAAGTAAACATGAAGAAAAACAATTGGAGACAAAAATGGAAAATAACTTGAGGTCAGCTCAGGCAGTAAATGTTGATTGGAAAGAAATCAGTACAGATACAGTAGGAAATATTCCCAAAAGGAAAGAGGAGGAAACACATTCTCTTGAAGAAAGAACACAAGAACAAACAGGGATGAAAAGCCTGGGCAATTCTGACTTCCATGACAGTCTTGACAGCATTTTGGAAGACTCCTTTATGCATCTGCCTCTCTTAACCAAAACTTCCACTCCCATCTTACATTTTCAAAAAACATCATTAAATGCACAGCAGAATGTTGCTTTTGCTAGTACCAGAGTTTCACCTCTCACATCATCTTTGCCAAGTTCTGGGCAAGATGGTTCTTCATGCACTGTAGTTAGCAGCCCTACTAATAGCACCTCTCAATCTCCAATATCTTACGCTCAGGATAAAAGAAGTGTCAATGAAATAGAGACTACAGCAGAAAGAAAATTTTGGTACAAAAACACCCTGCTAGTCGATAGGGCCTCTTCTCCTATTCTTACTCTTAGTGCTAGTCCCAACAGCAAGACGGCTTTTAGCAAGTCTGTCTGCCCTATTAAGGAACCTCTTGGATATTCCAGTGTTGCTTTGAGTCCCCTTCACAGCCAGAGAAAGCAGAGGGCAGGTCCGCAGTCCAGCATGCACCGTCATGTGGACAGTTTTTCACAGACAGAAACAGACAGTGAATCAAGCACCTCTAGAGAACACAAGTGCATAAGAAAGAAATCTGGAAGTTTCTCAGACAAGAAAGCTGCCAAAGAGCTTTTAGGGCAGGGTGGTTCAAAAGACTTGGAACAACAGCACAGCCTCAGGGTTGACACCCACACCACCATTTGTGCAGAACGGCTGTATCACTCCAGCAGCATGCTGGAGGTGTCAGGCCACAGTGAAGTTGTGACAGGTGATGTCAGAGACCACGGCTCAGTGGCACATTCACTTCATTGTATGTATGTTACAAGGGGACGAAGAGGTTCTTCAGCTGGAATTGGGCATGAAAAATATGCTGGGACTTCTGATACTGCTTTGATTCATAACTATCCATCTCCAAATGCTGATTTGTTTTTCAATCAAAAAATTAGTGCCACTTGCTCAAGTAAGATAAATGCTGGCATGTCCTCAGAACCTATGGTAGAAGCACCTTCTCTGCAGTTTTCTGATTTCTTCTGGAAGAATGAGGACAGCTGCCCTGCCCCACTCTCTGATGTGAGCGATGTGCAGACTTCCTTCCGAGACGACAGCACGGATTCTGTCACAGAAAGTGAATGTGACACTGAAATCCCTCTCAGCAAGAACACTCCTTTTGCAAAGCCATACAGGCCTCGGAGCTACAGCCTCCGTGACTTACCCATACACAATAAATTTAGCAACTGGTGTGGTGTGAAGAGCAGCCCTCCTCCTTTGTTACTTGGCATGAGTGGCAGTGTGACCGATTTGAGAAGTCACGCAGAAAGGAAGCCTAGAAGCACACAATCTACAGAAATGGAAGGGAATTACCAGTCTTGTGACAGTAGGAGCAGAGAGATCAAGAGGCTTCAGAGAGAGCGTGCCGAGATCATGTCTGGCATTCACCTGGACCTGCATCAGCATCCCCTCACAGTGGAGCTGACTGAAGCAAAGCTCAATTATGGCATTGGGGAAACAGATGCCCTGCTCAGGGTCCTTCAGAGAGGAACTGCAGATGAGCCAGTGGCAATTCCGGTGAAGCAGCAGCTTTACGAAAGGTAAATTACTTAATGTAGTGTTAAGTATTTTTAATACACTTCATGCAGCTTAAATAGCATTTAGTAAATGAGCACTTAATCACTTAGTCACATTGAGTGAAGTATATGTGAAGAGATACAGTATTAGGCTTATTTTAAAAACCTCTAAGAAATGCATTTAGGACAAAATGTTGGGGTTACTCCAAGAAAACAAAGAAAAATTATTTGATGTAATTAAAATCTAGTGTCACCCCACTCTTAAAATTTCTAGGAGCTACAAGAGTTATCATATGTACGTGGTGATGTGGGAATATATTTCATTGATTTATTGCAATATAAAAATAATTGATACATTCTCTTTTTGGAAAGATCTCATTTATACTTCTGTGAGTAAATGCTGCTGTATGAATAAACAAAAAAAAATTTTTAACCCCCCATAAATGTACAAAATAATTCTTTACAAAATCAAAATGCTTGATTCTTGTAATTGTAGAACTCAGGAAACTGTTGCACAAAAAAATTTGAAGCAGCTACATACATCTCCATCCTCAATTTGCCTCTCAGCCATTACCAGCAATAATCAAAACCCTCTTGTACATTTCCTGCTGCTAGAAAAGCAGTAAAGTTTTAGAATTTCTGCATCATCTCTCACCATATGGACAAAGGGGTATTAGATGGTATTATATTCCTATAAAAATTTTACATTACTAACCTACCTAATATTTAAGTGCTTTGAAAAATCAGAAAATCTAACTTTGCAAGGTGCATTTTGTCACTCTAATCACCTTTCCCTAACAGACACATGAGAACTATTGAAACTCTGAGGAAGGAAAGAGTAAAAAGGCTACAAAGATACCAAAGAAGCCGAAGTCTGAGTCCCCAAAAGCATTTGAGTCTGTCCCAAACTCTGGATGCAAGTCAGAGGGATCTAGATCTCCCCAGCAGACGCCGAGAATATCTGCAACAGCTGAGAAGAGATGTGGTGGAAAACACCAGGTAGGGCATTAGAAACCTCTCTTTAGGCCTTGATGTTCATTAATGAACAGTGTTCACCATGGGAGCACATTAATGGTTCTCATTGACATCTGAGATTTCAGTGGCAGAATTCTTCTCAATGTGGATGCATTAACCTTTGGGATAGAAAGTGCTTTCAGGAAAAAACATATGCCTGATTTTAGAAAACATTCAGTAAAATCTTGGGTCTAGTTTTATTTCAGTCCATGGCAGGTGCCTGATTTATTATATGTGTATGATGTATGGGGACAGCCAAGTATTCAGTCTGGACTGAATAGAGACCAATCTGTCCTCTTACTCCTTGTTGTGATTTAGGTATAAGAAAAGAAATTTTTCAAATGGAAAGCCCCCCCACCAATAGACAATGTGGGATAGCTCCCTCTGCCATGTCTCCACAGGAAGGAACCTCTTCTCCCCAGAAGAGTCCCTTTCCCCCACCCCCAGCAGTGATGTGAGGTGGTACAGAATAACCTCTGTGTCCTGGCCATGCCCCCTCCCAGCTACTGCAAAAATTAACCCTGTCCTGGCAGGAACCAGGACACTCCTTCACTAACTTAAAAGCCGCAGAGTTCAGTTTCATTTAAATATCAGAAAAGCTTTGCAGCATTTTACCATTCAGAATTTCAGTTTCTTGTTCCCCATGATATTCCCTAAATGACTTTTGCTTCCTTTGTGGTCAAGAGACAGTTATTTTCCCAACACAATAAACTTGTATGTGACATGCCAAAGCCATGACCTTAGATCGTGTGGAGACCTGGTTTAGACACCAGCACAATCACTGCAGTAATCTCAGTGGTAAAGTGGACTTGTAATCTGAGTAATTTTCCAAGGTTAGTGCCTACTTAGCCTTTAGTGAGCAAAGAGAAGCTTTTTGGAGGCTGATGTGGTAAGTTTTAATTGCTTTTCTGGCAGATTCTCCTGGTCTACATTGAAATATGATTTTCTCATTATATTTTGTTAGGTGACATGATTTTAAGTAATTATGTGGGTTTCCCCTTACCTGTCCATTCTTACAGAGTTCAAGAACCAAAAAGAAGAAGCATTCAGCACCCTTCAGACATTGAACTGTTGCTCAAAGACTATCAGAGGGCACGGGAGGAAACCAAAACTGAAATTGCACGAGCTAGGGACAAACTTCGGGAGAGAGCAGAGCAAGAAAAAAGGCGAATACGAGAACAAATATTTTCTCAGTTACAGAAAGTGAGTATTATATTGAAAGTATAAATATTCTTGAAGTTCTCAGTATTTTCTTTTTATGTAATTTCTATATGGTCTTCTAGCCTTGAGTAGTTGCATTGTAAAGTAAAGCAAAATCTTCAGTCTTAACAACTGTATTTGACCAGCAAGTCGAGTCAGGGGCTTGAGAAGTAGACAAAGAGCAATTGAAAAGAGATCTTTTTATAAAACTTCTTCTAAAAGCATCCTACCATTAGTTTGATAGTCTAGAATCCTATATGTGAAGAATAATAGCAAAAGCTGCATTTTTCCAGGCTGCCAAGTTTTATAAGGTCATTCACTCTACGGTTTATATAATCCGAGGCTTTCAAACAAATCTGCTTATTTAATGCTGTCTGTATGGCAAGTTTTTGTCAACACTCCTTGAAAGAAACTGGACTTCTTTAGATTACTCCTCTTTCAACTTTCAGTGCTGGCGTGGTTTTCTTTTGTTTGTAATACTGTGATATCTATTGCAGGAAGAAGCAAGACTGAAGACTCTTGCAAGTACGAGCACTTTATGTACAGACTCCAGCCTCAGCCTCTCCTCTGGCCCAACATCTGGTTACAATAGCAGTAATACTGCTGCATATCCTGCAAGTAATTTCAGCAGCCAGGAAGAGCAGGTGAGAAACCACTGGTGGGTGAGAGTGAAGTCTCCTGATGCTTCAACAAGAGATGAAATACAGGATCAAAGATGGGTTTTGGATGGTTTGTATTCTGTCACAGCTATTGAGCAGGACAAGTTTGAATCACCAGTACACAGAGGGGTGAAATGGGGTGAGGGAGCATTTTGCCATATAATTGCAAAGGACAGTGACACTTGTTTTTCAGACTGGTTGGTTTTTTGGTTTTTTCTTTTTTTTTTTTTTTTTTGTTTGTTTTTGGGTTGGGTTGGGTTTTTGTAATTAATAGATGAAAAACAGTTACTACTCTCAGTGGTCTGTCAAATGTTTTAGAAACAACAGGCTTTTTCTTGTGATAAACCTGATAGAATCTGATATTCTCAGTGTGCCTTCCTCTATGATACGTGCATTGACTTAAGAGTTTCCATGTGTGAACATGGACTTTCCTGAAGTTACTTCTGAAGTATGCACCTATGCTAGTTCCCTACATTTGGCCAGCTAAATTTCCCAAGGCAAAGTATCATTTCATAACCAGGGGAAAGGCAAAGGTGTTACCTTATGATAAAGAGATGCTTCAAACCTTGTAAGGCAGATTTGCTACTAATACTCCACTGCCTATGTAAAACAATTTTTTTCCCCAGTTCAAACAAAAGCTCCCACTTCTGCACTTTCTTAAATCAGGTTTCTTCTGGAAATACTTTGGTTTCAAGAGATACACGAGGTCGTTCAGCTGTTAGAAATAGTCAGCTTTATATGTCAGAGCAATTGCACAAGGATTCAACATTTGGTAAGTAAAACATACATTTGCTTATTTTGAGTTGTATCCCAAAACCTAGTAAGATTTGTCATTTATGCAAATCAAAATCTAATCTGAATCTAGGTATTACAGGGATGTTGCTACCATTCCATGACTTCAGAAAAATACCACCAACCAGTAGCCAGAGCTTGCCTAGGATTTGTTAAAAAAGTAAATGGTGATTTGCTTCCTCTGAAGTTGGTCTTTTGATGTGGTAACATGAAAGTCCAGTGTTTTGAGATAATTTGAGGATATTTTGAAGGAAGGAAGGAAGCCCAGGATAGGGTGCCTAAAGCTGCAATGAGCATAGAATTGTACATGCAAATTCTTATTTTTAGCCTCAAGAGTTAAGCTGACTATTCTTCCTTAGGTTATTTTATTTTATTACATGTGGTAATAACCATGAAAACTTCAGTACTGCAAGATGTAACTGCAGTGTAATTACCAACACACAGAATATCTAGGCAAGGAATGTTATCACTCCTTCATTAGGATCAGATGGGGCCTCCAACGGAGAGTTTAAGTCCCTACAATTTAAGAATAGTGATGAGGTTCCTTCTTAAATTTTTTATTCCCCCTATGGCTTTTTGATTTCCTGCAGAAGCCAGCAGAATTCAGCCACCTCTTCTTTCAAGTGGCACCAGCTGTAGGTTTACTCATGGATTAACTATTTCTGTCAACTCCTCTTCAACAAAAGGATACCAAGATTTATCCAAACATATCTTGGCAAATGCTACCACTGAGGTAAGTAAAAGCTGAGTTTTCACTTATTCCTTCTGAAAGTTTTAGGAAAAATGGGTGGGACAGGTTTTGTTCTATATAACCAATAGCCACCTATTTGCCAAGTACAGACACACACACACTGAAGTTTTAAAGGGTGGGTAAAAGTGGGCCAGGTTGCAGCCGTGGGGAGCAGAAGAGAGGGTGGGGTGTTAGCTGCAATGTTTGAGTTAAGCTGGTGTCATTTGTCATTGTTTTCTAAGGTAATGGCAGCATGCTCTCACAACCTGAGGAACCTCTACTCGTGCCAAGCAGCAGCTGGATGGAAGTAAGTTTATGGCAGGTCTGTAAAATGGGAGCCTGTCTCTGTACATGGACCTCTTGTGGGCAAATACCTTTCATTTGCCTTTGACAGATATCAGTGTACAGAAAAAGAGGTGCAAGTGTACTACAAAGTCTTCCCTTCAGCAACAAGGCATGGGTTTCTGGGAGCAGGAGTGATAGAAAGGCCTCTTCCCTGTGTGTGGGGCCTGGTGAGAGATCCTGGCAAAAGGCATCTGTATGACAGCTCCATCAGTACAGCTCGGATACACAAGAAGGTCACCAGCCACATTCACCTGGGTGAGTACTATCACACATGGCAGATGACAATCACCATCACCATTACAATGTAGGCAGCCAGGAAGGAAGTTGGAGGCATCTTACTTTATTTCTTCAGGTGTAAATAAACAATTTTGTTATTTAACATGGGAACTTCAGCTTTGCAAAACTTTTCCAAAGCAAGGATGGTATTAAACACATCTTGCTGAGAAGTGCAGCTAGAGACAGCGGTTTGAAAGTAAAGATAAACCTGAAGTGGCTTGAAAAAGCATTTTAAATGGCATATTACAGCACATGAACTGGAGCTCTGCTCCCAGGGCTCAAGTCAAGTCAAATGAAATATGTATCTGCAGGTAAGGGGTAGAGGAAGATTTTGACAAGTTCAAATTGTCAAAGTCTAATTCCCCTTTCTTGGTTTTTTTTTTTTCCTCAGTATATTTAGTGACTGATACCTCCCTATGTTACCTAAAGCAACCCCGGGATTTCTGCTGCATTACTGTGGAAGCCAAAGAGGTAAAGTGAACATTCTCTCTGCAGCACAGAGGAGTTGATCTGATATCCTGGTTCAAGGGTAAAGGAGAGAAAAGGCAATCTTCATTTTTGCAGAAGCACCAGTGTAACAGAAAGGAAGACCATGCCAGTATAACACAAGTGAATTATGTGTAAAATCCTCTTGTGAATGACAATTGTCAACCAAGGCCCATTAGACAGTAACACAAGCATTAAACAGTATATTCTGGTTACAAACACACAGGATTTTGACAAAAACATATTTAATAGATAATATGAAAAGTATTATTACTCTTTTAAGTAAGTAATGTGAGAAATATGCCTCATGGCAAACAAAGAAAGCATTGCTATATGCACCAAAATTTTCAAATTATCATCTTTACGCTTTTTCATGTGCAGGAGAACTTGTCTGTCCTGGCTATTCAGTCTGTCTATGATGCATCCATGCCTCACCCTTGTAAAGAAGCAGTGAGAGGGGAGATTTTGCCAAGTGCTTGGATTCTGGAACCGGACATAGTGAATGGAAGAGAGATCACCAGAGTTATTTACATGGCACAGGTATGGTTTTGCTGTATGTCCAACTGTGAATGCAAAAAGCTGTTACAGAGCAGAACACTTAAGAGCTGGTAAGCAACAAAAAATGCAACCCTTCTATGCCTCATGAACTTCATGAAGTGACCACAAGTCACCTCTCTTTCACACTGTTATCTAGCAATGCAGAGAATCTTACTAGGATTGTGTTTAAGTACATGTTCCCAAGTTTTTATAGCATCCAAAACTGCTTCCTCGAATATCAAGCTCCTCTCTAAAGGTTTATTAGCAATTTTAGTATATGTTGTGTTCTCATGTGGGGAGCCAATATAGTCTTGTTTGTATTTTTGTCTTGCTGTGGGCACAGGAAGCCCAACTTGGGTTATAGTATTTTCAAAATGCCTGAAAATACTTGGTACATTTTTCTAACCAAAGTAATTAATTCTTCATTGTAAGTCATAAATTTATAAGTCATTAATAAGTCACTTCTTCATAAGTCACTTCTTCATAAGTCATTAATATCGTCACACTTAATAGATACAAAAGAGAAGTCAAGATTAGGATTTCAGTTAAGAATAAGGAAATTAAAATCTTTTCATCCATTTTTCAGACTCATTTGAAAAGTAGGCTCTCTTTGAAACAGTGGTACTAAGTATTTAAAAATGTCCAGAAGAGAATGCCTTAATGTGTAAAATTTATTTAAATGGTTATGTAGAAATAAATGGCATTATTCCTTTAAATTAATGTTTTAAAAACTTAAGGATATATTTTTAAAAATATCATTAATTAGCACATGCCTTTTACAATGCATAGGTGAAATGCATTTTAAAATTTTATATGCATTTTATATTACCACACAGTAATGACAGCATTTGGCTGTAAACTACTTGTTGCATCAGAACTATTCCAGACTGGAGTACTCTGTTTAAAAGCAGGTCCAAACCCCACCCTGCAGCCTTTCTTCTGTTTCCTGCAGGTGGACCTTGGTGCCCCAGCCATTCCTGCCAGGCTCCTGAGCTCCATGGCGAAGCGGCAGCCCCTGGTGATTGCTCAGCTGGCTCACCTGCTCACTGCCTAGTGCTGGGACACTGAAGAGCAGCTGGCAGCTCCCAGGGACACACAAGTGTCAGAGAGGGACATGGAAAATGCTGCTTCCTAAGGCAGCCCCCACCAAGCCTCACCTCACGAGCCTGTGCTACTGCTGGACTGTATGGGAGTACAGCTAGAGAAAAGGCTCATTGGTTTTAGCCAACACTGCTTAGGAGAAACGCAGCAGTTTAGTGGGGAGCCTATCCTCCTGGAGCAGTGGAAAACCTCCAGGGAAGAGGAGAAAGGTGTGGCTGCTCTATAAAGAGCAGAGGAAGAGACTTGGCTTTACAATAGCCAGAATCTTAGAGTGTATTATTTAATTCCTGTTTCCAAGCAGCTTCAGAGATCAACTTCTTTTAAGTTTAGGCTGGAAGCAGTATCTGTATGGCTTGAGCCCTTTTACAAGCTCTTGAGCAGAGCTGCAAAACCACTTTCTAATGATAAGTACCAAATGCAGAATTCCTGACTGTGTAGATAAACGGTTTATCTTAGCTAGCTGCCTATCCTCCTTCCCCTTGAAGAGTGAAGTTAAAGCAGTGCAATATTCACTAGTCATCCTACACCCTGGAAAGATTTTTTTTCATGTATTTGGCTGACTGCTTGCAGCCAGTGTGAGGTCTTTCAGATTGCCACTACACTATGCAGCAGCAGTGGACACCACCATACCTCAGGACGCAGTTTACTGTACTGCAGAATCAGGTGCTTTGAAATAAACAAACCAAACAGTTCTAAACAGTGACACTGTCATGGATAGGGTAGTACTTAGTAATCAGCTTGCTTCTAATATTTAAATCCTGCAAATGAGTAGCTCCAACAATGGCTTTTCCCATCAGCCCTTCTACCTTTTCACCCAAATGCATTAAGAGCTGAAACTATAGCCTCATCATAGTCTTACCACATATCTTTGTTCTTAATGTGACCAGCTGTCTCACTGCAGCAAGTACAGTCTCTTCCCATTCAATTACCTCATGGGACTTCTGTGGAACTTAGTCCAACACTCCTGCTGTCAGGCTTTACATGTTTGTTCAACACAATCCCTAGTTGGTTCACATATTCCTAAATTTAAACAAAAGCACGACCACCTCAGAGACCCAAATAACTTCATTTAATTCTTCAGCAGAACAGTACAGAATCACTTTAGATATCTCAAAGCAATAAAAGCTGCTATGTTATGCTTTCATTAGCTCAGAAAAGCCTATATAGTTCAAGAAGCTCTTGCACTTTGAATTTGTCAAGTGAGAAATGTGTACTCAAGCATCCACCCTACTGCAGTCAGTGCCTGCTACTTTAACAGTTACTTTCAGTACGAGGCGCATTTTCCCAGCACATGGTGAAGTTAGCTGCCCTTTCCACCTTTGAGTTCAAGAGCCAAGATCTACTTTTACTATAATTTTGCACAGGTGTAATTTTGGCTCTCAGCTTCTATGTTACTTCCTGTTACTAATGTAGTGAGTTTTAAATGAAAAGACAATAGCTATTTTAAATTGATATTTAGGAAAATAGCAGTTTTGATACGTACCAGCCCAAGGCTTCCTCTTCAGACTGGATCAGGTAGGATAACAAAACCTTTCACTTACAAATTTTTTTGTTTCATCTTTGGATAATCAATATATTACTGCTAGTTTTTTTGGTGAGGCTCAGCCATTTCCTAAAAGCCTGAGTCACAGCATGGTTCACTTTGGGCATCATGCATCTTACACAGTCCCTCAAGGAAGAATGGGTAACCTGGCACAAAGTTTTCTGCAACTGAGCGAAATGACAGATTTCCAGATTTGTAACCTGTCACTGTCCCTGCTTTGGTGGAAAGCCAGAAGGGAGAGTGAACAAGGCTGTACATTAAAGCCCCAGGAAAAATGAGCAGAACCAGCAGCATGGGATATTGGCTCTGGCCCCAGTGCTGTTTCCACAGATTTCCAGAGGCGGTAGGGGAGGTCTTCATGCAACCCACTAAAGATTTGCTCAGTGCTTTGCTTTTTTTTCCCTTTTATTTTAGACACGGCACTTGTGATAAAACAGTTTTTGTAGGAAAAACATCTTGGGGGATTCCTGTTGATCAACGATGCCAGTGCCTATGAAGGATAGTGTCTTACTGTACAGTGCATCAGATGTTTATTTTTATATATACTTAATATTTTTTTTCTATGTTTACAAATTAAGTTATTTATATATGCTTGGTTTGAAGTGTTTTTATATGCTATCAAAGCTCACTTTTATTTTTATCAGTATTGAATTAATGTAACTTTTTTTTAATACAATCTTCAATTGATACTAAAAAGCCTATTTATATGAATGTTTTCTTTTGCAAATACAACATTTTATGGTACTTGCTAATGTATGGCATTGGTTTGTTTGGAAGGAAGAAACAAAAGCCCAGCAGTTATCAAATTTGTTCATCTACAACAGGCAAAAAACAACTTCCTGTAAGTTAGTGCTGAGCAGCAGATGATCAAACCCATTGTATTGTACCACCCAGGGTTGCATCTCTGCTCCTAAATCAAGGTTGCTATTTTCATATCCACAATAAATGGTATTTTCTACGCAAGAAAATGTGCCCCACCTTATTTTGCTCCAGCTAAGATACCCATCTATGGAACTATGCTGGATAGAAAACACAAAGGCAAGTTTGTGATAACAGATGTAAGTCTCCTATTTACCTGCTGAGGAATGGGCATGGAATATAAACTTTTGGCATAAGAACCAAGTCAGTCATGGCTTAAATCTGGGTTCTGTGACAGTGCTTTGTCCAAGCAAGGGGGGTTTTATTTTGGTTATTTAAAAAAGGAAAAAAAAAAAAAGAAAAAAAAAAAAAAGACAGCTTCTTCCTGAGTCCTGTTACCCAACTCCCCAGAGCTGCACCCCAGGGGCCACAGGGTCATGTCCTCATGCACAGTCCCATGGCCAAGCGTCCACAAGCAGAGAACCTGTGCTCCACAACTTGCTCCTGTGCCTTGGCTACACAGGGGGGGGTCTGGCTTCACACAGCAAACATGCCTGGGTGCTGGGGGATGCCCAAGAAGCAGAGTCACTGCATTAGGTTGTAAGAGCACAGAAACAGAGATGTTTCTTACCTGCTGGGTTCCATGGTTGAACTGTCTCCTGCCCCACAACCATATTCTCTGGTTGATGGAAACTGCTCCTGGGGCTTGGTCACCTATTAATTAAAAACTTCAAACATGTTGCATTAGAGAAGGATAATTCTGGTATCCTGAGTTCATGAAAATGGCTGTGGCCATGATATCTATGCAAAGAGTTTTATGATACCCAAAAAAAAATCAGTGCTGGAGCTAAGAGCACCTTTTATTAATAGGGATTCCAGCTTCTTCCCCTTTCCACCACCCTGTCCTCCTTTACATAACAAAGTAGAATTCTATTTCAGTAGAAGCACAACAGGTCAGACAGGAGGTCTGTACTTAGTTATCTGCCCCATGCTTTTTGGCAAGGTACTCATTTTGTTCTTCAGCCTAGTAACAAGAGGTTCTATATTGACAGCTTGAACACAAGACAAGACATTTAATAATGTTTATTATGACAAACAACAATTCCAAATGATATCTGCAGCAAAACATCACATAATAGCCTCAGGGAGCAGGTATGGTGTGATATGGTGTACTTGCTGTTCAATTTGTATTTAATTATTCCATTTGTATTGCAGCATGCCTACTTTTAGGGACTCTTCCATTCACATCAGAAAACCCCTAAAAAGAGGAATGCAGATGGAACCTGCAAAATATTTCCATACAGTGCTTAGTCAACAAGACAAGAAAAATCACAAGACCGTTCAGACAATGATGTGCCTCTCTGATTTCTCTTTCTGTATCACATATTTTAACAGAAGCCACAGTTCTACCTAATGAGTCTTGTCTGTAGTTTTTCTCGAATCACTGACTCCAAGATGTTACCTTTTCTCACCTTATACAGGGAAGAGGTAAGTTAATTAGAAAGCTCAACAGCCCTGGGTTTCACCTTGTCCAGAGGCTGTTCTTAAATAACACAGAACTTGCTTTCTGGAAAAACCTACACAAATAGGACACTCCTAGACAATAGGAAATAACGTCCTCACTGCTATAGGGCAAGGGGAGAGAATCCCATAAGACAGCTGATGAGCACCTAAACATATTCTGCTACTCACCAGCAGTCCCTGCCCCAAACCCCAGTTCAAGAAGTGGGGTGAAGAGAAGGTCACACTTTTGGTGACAATCTATCTGTAAGGGCAGAAAATACCCACTGTCTTCCAAGAAATGGGTTCCTTTCAAAACCCACTCTCCAGGGAACATCACAGTGCTTCTTCACTACTGTGCCCTTCCAGGCTGTAGTTTTCTTGCTGCAGCACTTCCTGACTGATAAAACCCAAACTCAAGGCAAGAAAAATGATTAAAAAAAAAACCAGTGAATAGCAGCCAGATGCCATTTATGTTCACAACTATAAAAGTGTCTTAAAAAATACTGTCTTCAGTAAAAAATATAAACAGATATTTTATCCCTTATTTCTGTATTAAAAGCCCTGGGAAATTACAAGTTCTGTTTCCAACAAGAGATGGAAAAACACTTAAGCATCTACATCTTTTAAGAATAATGCCATCAATGATCTAGTGGATTTATTTAATATGGTTTAACTTTTAAAATTTGTCTTAAAAAATTAAAATCAAATCTTCAACACTGAGCTTACAATGAAAAATAAATATAGGCACATCTCTGTGTCATATAGGTTCACCTCTTCCTTCCCCTGACTGTAGAGGCCTTTTTAAGACAACATGAGAAGTCACATTGAGTTGAGAGAAGAGACAGCCGCCAAGAAACCACCTCTCTGATCATGAAGTAACTTGAGTTGATTCCTGGGTTTGGTCACAGCCTGTTACTGCACAAATACAAGTGTCTCTGAGCCTAAAGAACAGCTGCTCTCAGACACAATCAAGGTGCTTTACGGACTTTTGACTTGGAGATCCATTTGCTGATGTAGGTCCTTCAGCAGAGTCACCACTACAAAATGTCCATGATAGAAAGCCCAGTGCAGGTTTTGCACAAAGTGACCTCTTCAGTATGATCCTAGCAAAGAGCTCCCAATCCTTTCAGAAATGCTAAAAATTCCATTTGCATCTTCATTAGTAATATTTGTCCACAGAGTGCACCTGTGCTAACTTTGTGTGGTCACAATACCTCGAGATTGTCTGGTCAGCTCACAGGGGTTAGTCCTGGGCTCCTCTATCTGATGATGTTCTGATACAAATATTCGGGACAGCGTTTTCAGGTCTTTTATGAAATCCTGTAACAAACAGATACAAACCAGAGAACCTTTATTAACAAATGTTAACAAAGAGGCTTACTTAATTTTTCTATTGGGAACTTTACAAGGTTAAACATGTTGATGGTTTTCCAGTGCGAAAACATAGACAAGTTACAGAATTGCTGATGAATGCCTGCAGACATGCTCAGTCTCCCATCTGATCCCCACACCCTTCTCAGACAAGATCGCTGCCACAATTTAAAAGGTTAAACAGCTACAAATTGCACATGCTCACCAGCCTTGGAACACTGTCCATTTTTAGCAGGGCATTTGGGTGGAGTCCTACATTTTGACTGTGGCCAGAATAGTCAGACTCCTCTAGAACATTCCAACTCCTCTCACATTCTGGGAGTAGGAGGCACAGAGATTTAAGTGCAAGACTGGTCAGCTAAGACCTTTCCCAACATGTCATTCTCAGCTGAACACTGCAAAGCACACTCAGGCTAGAACTGAGAGCTGGTAACTGAGCCAGCTGGTCTCCAAACTGGTTTAGTTTTCTTGGAAATTATTCCACTGCATGGGCAATATTGGATTCACACAAGTACAGCTTTCAGCCAAACACTAGCAAGGGTAACAAGCTTGTGGGAAGCGAGTCCTTCCTTTGCATAAGCGGGAATGACAGATGGGAAGGTTATGGGCATTATTTATATGAAATAGAAATACAAGGATTGGCTGTTTATATAGCTTTACTTTTTATTTCACTTCTTGTCCATGCACATCCAATTACTTACTGAGGGCCAAGGGAGCTCTTCAAGGCTATGCAGGCAGATCTGGATTTCACTAGTTCTCATTAGTTCATGTTCTATAAGACCATGAAGCAAGAAAAGGAACAAATCCCACTGCACAAAAGAAGAAAATATCAACAGCTCAAAAGGAAATGGATTGTGTGTTTGTTTCTTTATCCATATAAAATTCACACTTTTCTTTTTGGATCAGAATGTGGAGAAAAGGAACAAGCACTTTATCTATCTGCATGTAACAATGAGGACAAGAGCAACATCCAAAATGAATGAACAAAATTCCTTTAGTTCATACATTGTATCCTACCATAAAGTCAGTTTATAAACACACCAAGTATTTAATTCCTGTCTGATCAAGAACAGCGTAAAAAAATATTTCTTTGACTTCTGAAATAAGTTGGGTTTAGCCTGCAACTAAATAGGGTGATTTTCAGCTTTAGTTGGCTGAAAAATGTGCATGCAGAAATGCAAACTGATAAAAGACACAGGAATGCAAGCAATGACAGCCACCTGTGTCCAGTCCTTGCAATATCCTAGGCCAAATGTGCCATTTTGTCACTGGCTCCTAAACAAAGCTGTGAGTTCCCAAGAGCCCCCAGGCAGGTATCAACCCCTGACGAGCTGAACACATTTCCCTCTCACTGCCCACACAAACAGTGCCAGGCAGCAGTGACCAAACCCTGCTGGCCTCAGTCACACCACTGAGCACTGCAGGAGGGCAGAATTCCTACACGAGTGCCAGCCCAGCTCCACACACCAGAATAAGCTTTACCTCTCGCTGCTTCACTTCTGCCAGATAACCAATGTTCTTCTTGCTGAAGATCAGCTGCACAGGCACAGAAGTCCCAAAGTCCTCCTTCCAGATGGAGAACAGCAGTTTTAGAAGGCCACAGGTGGGATTATTCTTTACACACAGCCTCTCGGGGCTCTTCTCTGGGGATTTGATCCCAAGACTCAGAGGAACATGATCTGAAACTAAGAAAAGGATGAAAAATGAACTCCTATAGCTGTATTACTTCCTTTTATAGTCATCATCTTGGTTCAGCAGCACACTTAGTGAGTACAAACCAATGAACCTAAGAGGAGTGAATTTTGGAAATATGCAAAATTATCAGCTTTGAAACTACACAGACAGTATGACATAGGAAGAGATTGATATTCCTCAGACAAAGAATACCAAGTGGTTGAAAGTCAGCCTAATATTTAGTCAAAGAGAACCTAGGTGTTACTGCAAAGGATGTAAGAGTAACAGAGTAAAACATCTAAATCTATAGATAGATTGAACAGTTGTCCATAGTTTGGACTACAGACAGAGTTATGTGAATTCACACAAGTGAAAGTAAAGCTGAACAGTGTTTAACTGCAGATGTACATAAACAGAAGGAAGATACCAGATCTTCCTTGGTACAGTCTCATGGAACAGGACAGACTGACACTGCTGCCCCCAGAATAAATTTCACAGTATTCAGATGTGAACTGCCTTCTGAAAAAACAAATTATGTATAAAACTTCTAAAGCAGGTTCTAAAACCAGGAAATTAGAAGGTTGCCCATGAAGAAAACACCTACATTGAGATCACAAGCTCCTGCTCAAAGAAAAATTGTATTTACACATCTGGGCAAGAGAAAAAAAAAATACCAAACTGAAAATGTTCACAGGAGTCATAATACACAGAAAACAAGTTACTTCCATTCTTTCCAAAAAAAGCCATAAAAATGTAATTTAATGGAAAAGGCCCTTACTTGTAGGGAAAAAAGCCCAAACTCAACCACAATTTTTCAGAGGCAGAAATACTGGAAAGCATATCCCATAAGTAAATGAAAGTATCAATAAATAAAAAACAATGGAGATGTGAAACAGATCTGAAGGATGGTTAGTCACTGTACAATTCTGCTTTGCAGAATGTAGGAGGGAATAAGAGCAACCACACACATGGAGAGAAAAAAATCTGCAGACTCAATGACACCAAAGATAATCAAATATCCATGAGCTCTAAATACTTAAAACTCTGACCTCAAGGATCTAAGAGAATTGTAATAACAGATTTCAGTCTTAAATAGCTTATCATAACTGATTTACCCAGCAAAGAAGCCAACTCAACCGTGCACTTGGCCAGCTGCTGTTCCGATGTGGGACAAATGAACTGAAAAACACAAAAAAAACGTTGTAACTCTGTCCCCATACTGCAGACTGAACAAAACAGGGCTTCACAGGGGATAAAAATATCTGAGAGGAGCAGGTAATTTGCAGCAAAAAGCATAGAGCTGTAATGAGGAGATCATTAAAGACTGAAAGACAAAAAAATGTCATATATGAATAGGGGATTCACAAAAGCAAACCAAAGTAAAAAGCAGATCTACACAGCCTGAAGAAAAATGCAGTGCAGCTCTGCCACATTTGAGCTCAAACAAAAACCACTCAACTGAACTTAACTGTGAGGCATGGCAAACTAACAAGTTTACAAATATCAAGACAGCGCAAAGTGATTCTAGGGGTTTTTTTTGTTGCCTTTTTACATCTTTTACCTTTCTGCATCGAAGTGTCTGACTCAACCTTCCCAGCAGGCACTCCAGCCACACATAGTCAACCACTTCACCCTCATCCCGTGGGCCCACAGCAATGCAGAGCACATCCTTGGTGAGAAAGACAACAGTAACCCACACATTAGTATCCTGCTCTTCCACAAACAGACCTTTGGACCTGTGACAGAGAAGTTCATAAATAGTTCTTGGGTCCTCCCTAAAACCAAAACCTATGCTAGTATATATATTTTTATAAGACAGATTAAAGATTATTTTTCACAACCTTACCAAGATCTCATTTTCTAACACAGTTCTCACTAATGTTATGAAGTAAAATTGAGTGATGGCAAGAAGTTCATCTTCCTTAAAAATACTAGCACTGAAAGCTCTAGATAAATCTGACAGTACAACAAGTAAGCTCAGGGTAGAAGTGCTACAGAAATCCAGAGCCCTCTTGTATTGTCAAGGAAGCTTCAGTGTCAACCCAGATGCTTCCTCACACAACTTACCCTCCTCTTTTTATTTTAGCACAAGCAGAAAGCATTAAAGGATGTGAACTCATTCTCACACAAATGCTGGGAAAGCAATGACAGTGATAACCAGCATTACTTGCCTGTCAAGCAGACAAGCAGCTGCAAAAAAAATAGGCAGAATACATAATGGTAAAAAAAGTGAGGTGTTCAGAATTTTTCTTTTCCTCATGGTGTACATAGGTTAAATGATTGCAAAATTGTACTCAAGACTATGGCGTCCACACTAGGGTTTCCATCCTACTCATATCAAAAAGGCCCCACTGCCAGGCTACCAGAAATCCTGTACCTGAGACAGCACTCCTAACAGGGAACTCTGATCTAGACACAGCAAGCACAGGTTGAAAAAAACTGAGAACTTTCCATTGTGCTTCCTAAGCACTCCCCACAGCCAATTCCTTAGAACCAGAACATTTTCTTAAACCACCAAAAACACCAAACCCCACAAAACAACAATAAAAACAAACCACAAAACAAAAACAAAACAAGGCAAAACAAAAAAAAAAAAACTCAAAATAAAAACAAAACAAAAAAACCCCCAACAATGAACTAAAAAGCACCAATGTGAAAACCAGAAAGGGAGTTGGAGCAAGACAGAAAGTGAACACTGTGTACCTTAATCTCATTGATGATCTGGGAGGGAAATGGAGCACAATGCTGACAGCCTGGAGGACAGTCCCTTCTCAACTCCAGAGCATCCTCGCCTGGCAAGGGAAATCCTGGGACTTTCAGCATTCTGTTGAAGGTTGCCTTCACTTCCCTTTTGATGAGTGCTACAGAGAACAGGGAACAAATCCTGTCTGCTTCAGTTTTTCTCTCCAGTGAAGCAGAGAATCATTTCCAAACCCTCTTAGCCTCTCACTCCAAGGGCCACAGCAAAAAAGGAAGACAAATTATGTTTTCAAACCCCTCTCTCTGACCTCCCACTATATTTAATGTGCAGAGGGTGTGCTGACCCACAGCTCTAGAAGGCAGCCACCTATCACTGCCAGTTACCATTGGCAACTCATCTCACTTCCCATCAAAATATTTCAGAGGGTTTAACCAACATGGTAGCTAAGCCAGAAGGCAATGCCAAAGTAGAAAGCTGTTTCAGTGTGATCATACCAGTTCAACCACTGTACCCATACAAGCCATATGTCTTCTACCAAAATAGGTTTTGATCAGCATCCAAAACACTAAACTCCTGCAGCTGCAAATGGTACTTGGACATTCCTCCCCAGACTCTTGGCACAACCTCTTGAAAAAAATGGATTTTCAGAGATTCTGAAGAGCTGCCAGAACAGTATTAAAGAGTAAAAGGACAACACTTGCCTTCAGCCTGCAGAAAATACACCCAGTCCAAGAAGTATTTGTTTTACAGAAGATTTCAGAAGCACCCTGTACATGTGAACCATAAGATGGCTTGAGAGAGCAGTTGTCTGCATACACTGAAAGTGCTAAGACAACTTCAGCCTAGATGACATTTTCAGAAGGAGCTTTCCACAGCATTTATTCTCACCATAACTAAAAATCACTACCATGGGCCAAGCCCAAAAGATCCCTGAAAAAGTCTCTTAGAGCTAGAAATCATTCCTGTTACTCCTAAACAAGGAGGGACAGAGTAACTGCACACTTTCCACTAAAAGAAAAATGTGTAGGACCAAGTACTTTATAACAGTGTCTGTCCCTTGATCTCAGAAAAAAAAAAAAAAAAAAAAAAAAAAAAAAAAAATGCACAGCTTAGAAGCCCCAGTTCAAGGTAAAAAGACTCACCTGCAATGTTGGCAGAGAGCCAGCCACAGGCTCTCTCAGTTGCCAGTTCCACTGCAATGTTTTCTGCACTGCTTAAAACCTTTACAGGGAGGATAACAAATGACAGGAGATTTACTATCAGCTATGGCACTGTAGTCAGTGAAAATTCAGAAGGAAGTCTAGAGGAAAAAAGCTTAATTTTGGCATGCAACAATTAAACTGAGCACCACCACCTCAAGGAAACTGCTGGTTTGAGCAATACGACTAACCCGTTTTGATTTTCCAAACCTCATCAACTCTTGTGGAAGTTGATGCTAAAACAAAAGCATTATCATTGCAAGATGAATGCAATCTGTATAACATTCTAGACTCAAGAGTCAGCTATGAGCTGGAGTATCACTTTACCCAGAATATGCAAGGCAGCCTGTGGTAGAAGTGACTCTCCTCAGCTATCTATCAGTTCTCCCATGAGGGTATCAATGTATTCCCTTTACCTGAGCTATTAAGGTCTAAGTGGAGAAGCAATGGAAAAATGGTAATGATCCAGACTTAAAGTTAAGGCTTTTAGTAAGTTTTAGTGAAAATACATACTGCTGCAGATGTCTCTTCTGGCAACAACACCCTTACTGCCTCAGGACCTTTTTTTTTGCAAAATCTGCAAGAAAAGAAAAAGTGTGCCACAGGATTAGTTGAAGTTCTTGACTTCAGAGGTTCTCTCAACAACACTCAGAGGTTCATTAAGTAGCAAGGCAATAAATCAGACTAAAAGAACCAGACAAGGAAAGGGTAATTACAAGCAATCAAGCTGCAATATCAATTTTCCAAAGAGGGGAATAAAACAGCTGCAGTGAACATCTGTTTGGATCTGGACACACAGTACTTTTATTCCTTCTTACAAACACAGTATTAATTGACTGGAGGCACAGCAGACACTCACCCTAAGAAGAGCAGAGGGCATGGTTTATAATTACCAGAACCTGAGCATGACAGGCCAAGCTAAATTAGGCTTATAGATTCTGCAGTAAGAAGAGATGGGAAGGCACAAGTTTAAATAACTTTTCCTCCTTACTCTCTGCCTTTGATGAGTGCCTGGGCCCCTTCCTCATACAGATGAGTGCACACCTCTTCAAGCAGTTTGTCATGATTAACATCCTCCTCCTTCACTTTATCTTGCAACATGGTTTCTGCCCTTTGAACCAACTCTGCTACCAGTGTTGCCCTGCAAAAAAAAACCAAAAACAATCAGACAGACTGAAATCAATACAAGAAACAGTGCAGACCAACAGTACCGAGCTCTTCTCCCCAGTTAGGGGAATATCCATCTCAAATGCAATAAGTCACTCTGCTAAAATGAATCAATCATGCTGCATTTAGTATTGCATCATCTCCTGGTACTGTATATAGGGAAAAATGAAGACATCAAAACAGCACTAAGAGTCAAGAGTCAAAAGCCAGCACTAAGAGTCAAGAGTCAAAAGCCTTTAGGTTTTCTAGAAACCTGTTTGGCTACAGGTCTCCTTTCTGGCAGCAATACCCTTGTATGCTCAATTGATGGTGCTCAGAAGCTCAAAGATGTCAAGAGCAGTCCACTACAACCACCATTCCTTAGGGGCTCATAACATTTAATATCTTCAGCAATTTGGACAACATAGCTTGCAAACTATGAGCAAGCTGGAGGGCAGGGCTGCCACACAGGAGAATTGTGAAAAGAGGGAGAAATGGACTGACTGTGCACCTGTACAGGCTGGGATCTACTGGCTATAGAACAGCTCTGCAGAAAGGACCTGGGGTTCCCAGAACACAAGGTGAGTGAGTTAGGAGTGTCCAAAGAAAGCCAACCTTATACTGGGCTGACAATAGCAACAGTGCAGCCAGCAAGTCAAGGGAAGTTACTGCTTCCCTCATCACTGTGAGGCTGCATCTGGAGTAGTGTGTCCAGCTTTGGGATCTCAGGACAAGAAAGCCATTGACAATTTGAGTAACTGCAGGAGAAAAGAAAAAAATTATTAAAATAGCCAGGATGCTGGAGCTTACAAGGGGGAGTCAGTTTCACCTAGTCTGGAGACAACAAAAAGCTGAAGGGAGATGGAAAGTTACAGAGAAGACAGAACAAGACTCTTCCAGGAAGAGCACTGCTAAAGGTTGACAGAAATAAACACAAGCTGGAACAACAAATATACTGATAATATATAAGGAAACATTTTTCACAAAGCCTGGGAAAATTAAGCATTGGAACATGGTACAAAGAGGTTGGCTGAATCCTCATCCTCCAAAGATGGAAACTTTTCCAACAGGAAAAGGTGCCAATAAACCTGATCTAACCTGAAAGCTGGCCCTGCTTTGAGCAGGAGTTTGGATCAAGTGACCTCCAGAGGTCATTTCTGATATGAGATTTTCCTGTCATTAGCAAGAATGTTCTGAAAAGGCTACAGAGTCTCACAATGCTGTACTACATTCACATACAAAGTGTCCCACAACTGTATCACCCTGCTCTCCACATCCCTTCACAAATTCCCCTCTACAAAGGCAGATGTTGCTGGTTACAGTCTTACACAGCCTTGGTGTTCTGCTACACAGCACACTCCCAGGGAAGCTTCTTTCCCCCATACACACAAGTTTAAAGGATCAATTCTTTGCCTAATTATAATGTCAAGTTACTTCTTAAGTCACAGAACAGATGACCAGCACTTACTTGATGTGCTTAACACAGTTGGATCCCACCCGCTCTGCCACAAATTCCACGGTTCTCCGTAGGGAAGGAGGCTGGTTGTGGAAGAAGGCCTGTTCCAACTCTACCTGTTCAAGAGAAAGTGCTACAATTGATTAGAGCACTTCACCCAGATCCTCCTCTCATCAGCACAGGAATGGACAGAACTACCATCTGTGGATATACTAAAAGACACACAATTTGCCTACACTAGAACTTTCTGCTACTGTAGCCAGCCATTATCCCAGTACATTATTAACTACCTATTTCCTTCTAACCATTTAACCCAAGCTCATTTCCAGGGCTTCTGAAGCTACAAAAGACCAGTAAAGGGAAGAATAGGAGAGTTCTGACAGTGCCTACTAGTAGTGAGGCACCACATAGGGCTTGTTTTAGAAAGGAAGGATTCACTCTTTTAATTACAGGCTGGTAATCCTGTAGGCTCCTATGCAGGTCTTTCTTTCAGTGGAAAGCATGGCTATAATCTAATCACAACAAAGTATGAGAAACATACCAATATTTTATGTTAAAGAAGAGGGAAACAGATAAATAAGACTAGCTGTTCCAGCACCCACACTGTATCCCAGCCCCATGACTGTAACAGAAAAACAGGGAGTAAGGATACCTGTTAAACACAAATTCCCCTGCTGTCTAGGTCCATTCTTTCTTCCCCTGGCTTAAGGAGACCACTGTATAACCCTACAGTCACACAAGCAAATTTCTCCTTCCCCTTTTCCCCTTGTGACTCCCTAATTTCATTACCTGCAGTTTGCGCTGCGTGACAGAAGCCTTGGGTGCCAAGGACTCTGCAGCTGTGGGAGTGATTTTCCTTATAAAACCACCATTTTTTCCTCCACTACCAGCCACAAAAGAGGCAAGTAGTTTACGCAGCTCACCTGTACAGGAAAACATGAAAAAGCAGTCATCAATACCCTAAGCAAGGAAAAAAAAACCAAAAAAACATCAAAACTCAAGAAAGAGACTTTCACTTTGCCAGTCCTATTCCCAGAGCAGATTCTCTCAGCTTCTAGGGAAACAGAAGCTTCAGAAGAGCGAGGGGGCATCTCACACATTTAACTGCAGGGTATGGCAAGGCAGGCAAGGCTCTGAAAAGAGGAAGCTTCCAAAAGGCTCCCTAGCACATGCACTTGTTCAGGAGGATGAGGGAGCAGTCGTTTTTAGGCTTTCTTTTTTCACTCTGACAAGCAAGAACCATAAAGTCTACACGGTCAACAAGGCAAACGGTTACACAAAATTCCAATAGAGTCAGGAGAAAATACGGGGGGAAAAGCTGGACAACCTCTTCAACCCTAGAAGCTTTGGTGATGCAGGTTTAACATACAATTCTCCTACTAAGTCCCAAGAAGTAGAGCATCATCACACCATCTGTGACTCTATTGACTGCAGAGAGGAATTTTACCATTGGTAGGCAGATCCCATGGAAAAGCTATGTCAAACAACAACCTGACAAAACATCAGGGCACAAAAGGATTCTTCCCCTCTGCCTGGCAGCAGAAATATGCTCAAGGATCAAGACATTCCTCGCAGTACCAACACCTCTTCCTATACCTAGGATGAAAAAGTTGTGCACATAATCCTTATGAATCCTTCCTTACAGCTTGTGAGGGGTGGCTTCCCCTGTCCCTCCATATTCAAGCTCTGGGGATCAACTATCCTGACTATGTAGCCTTCCTCCCCCAGCTTCACCAGACAGTATCCACAGCTGCAGGAGCTTCTGCAATACAGCTTTTTGTCAAGCTTGCTGCACACACAGCTGAGACCTGAAGTTGTGAGGAGGGGTAGGAAAGGTGATCCAAGGACTCACAGTATCAAACAACAAACATAAACAACTAACTAGATAAAAGTAAATACATACTAATATATTTTATATATATAGAAAAAAAAAAGTAAAATACTCACCAAGATAGGGACAGCAGGTATAAAGTAACTGCTGATCCACCAAGGGTACAAAGTCCTGGTGAGAAAATGAAGGACATGCTGAAAGGATACAGCAGGAAAGAAACAGTCTTCAAGTCAGAAATCACACACATGGGGTCACAGGCAGGTTTCAGGGCCACCTTTCCATGAAAAAAAAGCTGGATTCCAAATACACAGTAAAATTATGAACTTTGCAGCCCAGGTGCTCAGTCCAGCCCTGTAACACAGAATGAGCTGCTCTTCATTTTATTAGTGTAGCTCAGTCTTTGCCCCCATCACTATCAAAGCCCAGCTGAAAGCTGGGTTAAAGAAGGGAACCAGGACTGTTGCCACAGCTTCTACGCATATGGGAGAAACCTTTCTGTGGAAGAAAATAAATGAGGCCCATCTATGCATTACACTTCCACACCTGCCTTCATCCAGACTCACTGGAACACCATGCTGTGAAGAAATGTCACTCCAGCATGAACACAGAACAAGCAGGGCCATGGGAGGAACAGGAACTTCAGATCCCATCCACCACTGCAATGTATCTCAAAATACATACTCCTTTTTCATAGAACACTATATATCCCTTTGCATGTCTGGGAGTTATCTGAAACATCACACATGCTTTAAGCTCACCTCCTTTCCTGCTTACTCATACTATTTTCATCATGACACTGGAAAACACATGACCTCAAAACCAGCAAACTTGCTCTCACAGTTCCATCTTACTATTTCTGTTCACCATAACTTTTGCTTATTTCTGGGAAGAGCTACAGTTCTATCAGCTCACCTTGCAGGAAAACAGCATCTGATCCTTGAGCATAACTTGGCACCTGTTCTGCAAATTATTGCAGCAGGTGAGATGGCTCCTGCCTGACAGAAACCCAGAGCTGTAACACCAAGTTCACAACCCAGAACACAGATGCAATGCAATTGAGGCACTTGGACAAACTGGGCATCACATCTATTGGTCCACATATGGTCAGTGCAGCTGCCCTGAAGCCAAGTTCCTGATAAAACCTTACAACTCCTGAGGAAGTGCTAGGTCCATCTTCACCCACAGATTCAGAGGACATATGGCTGCACTAACTCACCAAAGCCTGAGCGGATGTCACAGCATCCATCATACATCTCTCCTGCCTGTCATCAGTTGTAAAAAACAGCTCTTCGGGGACTGATGGAACCTGAAACAGAAAACCCAGCAGTTGCAACTCAAAAGGCAGTCAGTAACTTCCACCATTTCTGAGAAGAGGAGAGTAAAATCTCACCACTCTGCTACCCACAAAAAAGAACCCCTAGCACGAAGGATCCTCTTGCCCTGAGGAGAACCTATCCTTAAAATTAAAGACTTATTTTGATCACACTAACATAAGCCACCTTCCTTAGCCTCCCCACAGAACACCTTTCTCATTTCCAACAGGTTCCTGCTAAGTAGTTACTTTGCTTCCAACTGGAGGCACAAAGAATTTTAGAAGTTCAAAACACATTATCCCTCTATCAGACAAGAGATACCCCACTAATTCAAGGCTGACAGCTAGCACACCATCTTTGTGACAAGAACTTCCAGTTCGAACAGGAATCAGCTGTCAAATTTCTTACAAGGTGGCAGATTAGTAAGTGCAAAGTATGTTTCAGATGCAACTGGAATTCCTATTAGAAAAAAATGTTGCTTCACACAATTCCACTAAAGGAACATAATTCTCTATTAAAATACAGTTATTCGTCAAACCCCTCACTAGTGTAAAAAAAAACATGATAAAACAACAAACTACTGTTTTGAATTGTTTTAATTCATTTCAATACTATTTTTATTGAGTTCTGTGCCCTGCTTTTTCTTCAGAGAAGAGTTAAATGCTCACAGGAAACTCTACCTGAAAAAGCCAACCCAGAACTGCAAGGATCAGCAGCTTGTTCAGGAAACTCATCTCCTTGTCTTCAGAAAGGACCATTAACCTGCCATGCAACAGAAGCAGCAAGAGAGTTTTCAGGAGCTCAATTTTCATTAAGGAAAAAATTCCCAAACAATTCGCTTACTAATTACACTGTTTATCACCATGTACACATTCCTTGCATGCCTGCCTAAAGAGACAGTAAGCTACTTCAGTGTATGTACCTGAATAACATACTGTTTCAAGTCTACACTAGACAAGCCATTCTCTTCAAATTGCTTCAAATTTTCCTCATGTATATAGGAAAGAAAATTAGAAAATTATTTAGGCATTGGAAACCTTGTAGGCCTAAGGTCAAAATTCAAGCTGCAGCTTGAAGGTCAATCACAGCTGCAGATATAGAGTGACCAAGTGGGATTTAAAGACTCTTATCTACTTAATGAAAAAACCACATACTTGAATCAAGTGTTAATCCCCAAGTTTAGGCTGTGCTCTCTTTGCAGCTTTATGTAAGATAAAAAGTATGCATGATCTGCACCGCCAAAAAAAAAAAATGCTTTATATAAGAATCTCAAACATCAGGTACCTCAACTAAATAATCAAACATTCACAGAAAAGTTCTTTATATAATTTCCCAGCTCTTACCTGTATACTTGCAGCAAGAGACCAAATACTTTCCTGTAATAATCAAGGAAAGGAGCAATATGATCCACAAGGGAAAGGTACTCCACAATCCAAGGAATAGTGAGGACAGAACGCTGATCCTGAATAGATTGTCTCAGAAGCTTTAATATATCCAGTACAGGCAGGGTCTAAAAGGACAAGAGAAGTTAAACCAGCAGCTTGAAGTTATCTTTTGATACTTATAGAAAAATATTTTATCTATATCTTGACTTTTCTTTCTCGGATTTCATCTTCTGTACTGGTGACTTCTGGCTAATGAAAACACTTTGCACATGGCCAGAGGTAAACACCACACTATGACTGCAACCATCGGTCCCACTGGGACTTTCAAAAGCAAGGCTAAAAGCCTGGCTATGTACAAAGTGGAGCCAAGATCTTATACTTCCATTCAGTATGACACACTGCTGGGAGATAGGTGCAAAACTAACAAAATCAGTCTGGTAGATGGATTTTACACTATAAATACAAGTTGTCTTAGCTAGATGAAAGTTTTGGTGTGGCAGACCCAGATTAGCAGAAATAACAGAAGACTGAGCACCTTACCATCACTGCATTGCTCCCTCTTTTTGAGGCAACATAAATTCTTTTCTCCTTTTTTTCCCAACCCCAGAATACACAGCAGGGACACCAACCCATATAACATCACCCCAAAAACCTCTGGATCACTTTAAAAATGCATGACTACTCATAATTCTCCTTGGACTAGAAAAACTGCCTGTCAAGCAGCAGTCCATGTTCAGTTTCTTACTTGGTTCCTCAGTGCCAATGCAGAATCTTGCAAGTCTCTTGTTGGCTGCTCTGCAGTGCGATAGGGCAGGAAAACAAGGAAGCCCAGGAACTTGGCAAGGAGTCGTAGACTCAACAGGGCCACAGTGAAACGCTTCTTTTCATCCTAAAATGAAGAAAAGCAAGCTGAGGCAATGCTACCCTACACTGGGAAAGTAAATGCCCACCCTAAACTTCCACTCCCTTCATGTTAAAGGCCCACATAGCTTCATCACTGGTTTTAATAGAGGCACGTTTCCAAAATACTCATTTCTCAAGCATTTTAAATTGCTTCTGCCTCCATTGCTTCACTTCTTCACAAGAAGGAATTATTCAAGAGCTTTCTAAAACAAGCAGCTGCTCAATCACATCTTCATATTAAGAACTTTGGAGTCAATGAGAGGCAGAGCTGATCTCACATTGCCTCCTTTGTTCCACTACCACTCTCCAAGTCTCCACGAACCTTTGGCTGCTGCTTTGCTTATAGACTATAAGCTGTGACACCTCTGATAGGTATAGCTGAGTGAAGAAACACCTGAACACCTATGAACAGGGATGACTACAAATCCATCGTAACTAAAATCTTTCTATATGAAAAAGTAACAAGGAACTTATTTCAACCGGGTGCAACAACTGGATTTGGTTATTTCATCAATCTAACACAGGATAATAACAGCTAAAGAGGAGATTTTCACTACTGTGCACTCATGAGAGTTCTATGAAGCACCCTGAAGCATGCAAGTAAGTGTCAAAGGGCTCAGACAAATAAACAAATTGCAGAGTTATGACAAAACCAAATGAAGAAGCTCTTGCCCTGTAGATACAGTGGTGGAAGCTCCAAGCAACTCACATTCAAGCCAGTAATTGTTTCACTACTGGAACACCTCAGAGAAATTCCTGACAGATGTGTTTGCACAAAACAAGCCTACCTGTTCATCCATATCTGCTTCCCCATCACTGTGCTCATGCTCCACCAGAGTAAGGCCATTCAGTTCAAGTATCTTCAGGCACAGACTATCCATCAGGTGCTGATTGAACTGGTAACTTCAGCAAAAGATGATGGAAGAGTCAGACTGGGCTGAAAACAGCAGTAAAACCTCAGCTAACATACTGCAAAATGTTAAGCTTGCCTCATGAGTTGTAACAAGTATCAGCAGACATCGAATGTAACAGATTGACAGACAAGAAAGCAAGAGAAAAGACTAAGATTGGCTGATCACCTTCGTTTCCACTCTTCTTTTGTACTTTTTCAGAGATGCTATGTAACAAGTCTCAGCAAAGGATAATAAAATTGATCAAAGGGGGAATCTATAAAATATCTGAATTTAAGATTAAAATCTCCCACAGATCACAATTCCCCCATGCTGTGACTTTTGAAAAACTCATTAAACAAAACCATGAACCTGGCTTCATCCTGTAACCCTTGGTCTCATGCACTATCACACAAGAAGCACTTGTCCAGTCCAGTGTCCTTGCTAGGCAGCACTGCATGCCTTGGCACTGGGAAATGCTGACAGCTCCAAGAAAGTATTATGGCTTTACAGAAGAAAAGTTATTAGCATATAGTCTAGCCCCAATCTTTCTGGATAACTCCCTGCTGCATGAGAAACGTGCTGGTGCTTCCATTGCCCACACATTTTACAGAGGGAACAGCAACAGACCACTAACCTTCCTGCACTGAGGATGAAGTCCCTGAAGAACTGTTGGCACCCTGGGAATGAAGGGGGTGGACAAGGTCCTCTGATGCTCTGAGGAACAACAAATCTTTCCTGCAGCCTCTTCAGACGGCTCAGATTATCAGAACCCAGCATATTAAGGACATCCTGGTCTGGAGTGTCTCCCCAGCTTGCACTACCACCGATAGGACCTTTGCACATCTTTAGGAGACACAAAGAGTAGCGAGGTAGAATATTTGTAACAAGGCATCATTTCACTTCACCGCTCACATAGCATATTATCCCTTCCTCACAAGACTGTTTTTGGAGTAATACAAGCATGGTTTTAAGTAAAATAGAGCATCCTCACCTCCCTAAGGGAATATCCTGTTACACTTCTCTACCTTTAAATTATCAGGCCTTGACACAAATCCTCAGTCTCGGTTCATTTCTGCAAGAGTATCATAATATACACAAGATTCTGTGAATCACTTTCCAGCCAGACACCCTCAGTCAGAAGGTTTCACCAGAATCCTGCAGTCTTCATTAAGAAGGCACAGATATAAAGGCGAAATACGACATCTAGGTCTAATTAAACCTTACTGATGCAAAGAAGTTCACCTTACCTCTTTCCCACAATTTCCAGGAACACACCTGTACAATCAGACAGGACACTGATGCAAACTCAGACTTGACACTAGAGGAATTTACAACATTCCAACAGCTTACAACTTCCTGGTAATGTGTGGACTAATACTTAAGGTGAGGTTCTGTGTCTGTTTTGCCCTCCAAATGGAACCCACCAGTAAGCCAGGCATTTACAAAGAATGCAGTGAATATCTATACTTCAATAAGAAGCATCTTGTTCTTCATTTTTTTAGTTACAATGAAGTCAGATGATGCTTGAAATTGGCAAAAAAAAACCCCACCTCTAAATTACAACAGCAATACTGTACCAAAAACAGCCTGTTGCAGTGTTACACAGAAGCATGAGAGATTTTTTGCACTCATGCCACTAACAAACATAACTGGGAACCTCTACATCTGACAAATATCAAAATACATCCTTAAATTTCCAGAGACTGTAACTGGACTAAAATTAGAAGGTCAGAGTAAATACCCATGAAGAATGAATGCCTACAGGTCATGATGTGCTCAGTGTGCCTTATTCCTGATTTAAACAGAGTTCATCAGTAATTTATCACTGATTATTTCTGAAAAAGGAAAGAAATTCCCATCCTGAAAACTCGGCTCTCCCAAAAAGTTTCAATAGGAAAATCTCAAAGAAGCTTACGAGACACAGTTTGTTTTCTCAGGCCAAGGAAGGAACAAATCAGCTTTGATGTATACAGCCATTAAACAACCCAAGATATTTACCTGGATAAGCTGCTTCTGAAAGAGCCTGGCAAAATGGCTGTGGTTGCAGGTTGCAGATAGGTGAGCCATCATGGCCCTGTGAAAGAAAACATTACAAAAGTCTGACTGGAACTCTGTGGTACTAAAAATAGTGTTCTAACCTCAAACTGTACCAAAAATATAAAATACTTTTAAGAAAGCAATCTCCAAAGGCTGTTGAAAAAAAAGCAACATCTTTATAACTCAGTTTCCCAAGCACTGAGCCCCACCTGCTGCTGACATGGAAACAAAAATTCTCCCTGAGCACCTGCAGAGCAAACATAGCTCCAGAGATAAAAAGAATTTCCTCCTTTCCTGCAATAATGCTGTTATTTAGAAAAAGAATAAACTCATTTGGCTCCCACTCGTCTCTGCTCAGAACAGTAAGTTGACAGTTCACATATATGGAAGTAAGGAAACAGCAATAATGCTGCTTCTGGTGCCCTAAGAGAAGGAAAATCTCAGTTTAAACCTCAACCTTGTTTTACTCTTGTGGTGAAAAGCTACCTACATGCATGTAATTTGGGTAGGCTGGTGGTTGAGACTAACACAGAAACCCACAAGGCAACTGCTTTCAATGCTATAATAGTTTCTTTAGATATACTCTATTTTGATAAAGCAACAAATGAGTAAAACAGTCTGCTTTCCACAGAAAGGGACACAGTTATCTTGTTGTCAGAGCCAATGCACTAGAACCCCTGAAATAATTAGAAGAGCTAACAGCTTCTGAACATATAACACACTTCTCCACATTTAAGAGGAGTCAGACATCGGAAACATGACATGCTCACACAAGTGTATACAATAACAATGCTCAGACCACAATGCACTGGTTTTGAGAGCAGCTCTCTCTGTGGTTATGAGGAAAGAGCAACATCAAGACTGTTCAAATTAGGCCCTTGCCAGTTACAGCTTGTTTCTCTACGATAACAGTTGATAATTTTAAATTCAGAAGCAAGTGTACATGGGCAGTCTCCTCCAAGCAGCACACAGCCCCCTGCAGATTAGTGCAGAAGACATGGGGGAACATGGAACTTAGGATGCCAAGTGCAGCATGCTGCACCAGCAATCCAGCTACATTAAAGAGCTAGCTGAAGCTGCATAAGACTCCTACCTGATCTTGTTGCCCAGAACTCTTTCAAAGTCCCAGCCAGTTTTCTCATGGTTATCCTCCCATTCACGCAGAAGTTCATAAAATATATCCCTGTGAATCAAGATATTTAAGGGAATGAATTCCCGCTCTTCAAAATTTGAAGTAACAACTGAATATTCAATTGCTCCAAAGCTCCCCAGCAAGAATCTTCATCAGATAAAATAACTCCTGCCTCTAAGCACTGATGCCTTTGCAAAACTCACAGATGTTAGCAGTACTTTAGTGAGTTTCCATTTTCCATGTCTCTGACAGCAAGTGCTTAAGCTTGTTATGCCCATTCTGATGGAATGACCAAAACAGCTATTACCAGACAGACAGAGTGAAGACTGAGAGGCAGGAAAGAATAAGCCACATGAAATAATAGCCATGAGGAAAAAAAAAAGGGCCAAGACAACTGGTCATTCTGGCCTCACCCTGTTGCTGCAAGCATGGAGGGAGGTGGCAGGAAGAATAAAAGCATACCAGATTTATATGGAGAAGCAATCCAGTAGGGTGACACACTGTACTGGCATTATCAGAAGTCTCAATAACTCCTGAAGAATTAGGCTGTTCTTCTCTAAAGACATTAAAGATTTAGCTCCTACAGTCAATATGGACAAAGACCTTTTAATTGGAGTGAAAATTTCAGGACATTTTTCTACAGCATGTAGCATACATGAAACATTCTTAATATCCTTTGTTCACAATCATGTAAAGGTTATACCCTGTGAGCCATCCAGGAACAGTAGAAGAAACTTACCTTTGTTTCTTAAATATGTGAAATGCTCTATCACTGGGAAAGTTAGAGCGATTATCTGTTTCTGGCTGAAAAGAAACAGACTGTACAGAGCATGGCAGCAGGAGAGACACCTGTTAAAAATATAAAGGCACCAATTAGACTAATGTAAGTCTCTGAACAATCTGAGACCCAGAAAAAAGCAGGGAAATGCATGATGAGGAAACAAAGTATCACTAGCCGAGTTTTTCAGACATGCTACTTCCTAACTGCTAACTACTAGCAAACAGTTTTACAATCTATATTAGGCTACAGAGGGAGAATCACTCAACATTATGAGAGAAAGTACCTCATCTCCCTAAATCTCTACTGAACAGATTGCAAACAGCATTGATACAGTGTGGAAAGACCCACAAACAATCCCTATAAATTCCAATATAGGGCTTGAGAAAAGTCAGGATCCTGGCTGGCAATTTCAGTATCTTTACTCTTTCTCAAATTCAAAAAGCCTGTCTTCGTGTAATGAGACCTTTATTTACAACTTTAACAACTTTAAAGCTCAGCTACTGACATGTCCCAGTCTCAGTATAGTGTCCTTTCTCTGCCAAGATTAACTTCCATTTTTAAAAGATGGATGAAATGAGATACAGAACACATTCCTACCAGCTTCAGTTCCCTAACCCAGATGATCACAAGAGGGAACCTTTTTCACAATCTGCATTGTCTCCTCTGAAATGTCATTTGCCTAAAAGAAGTCCATATCTATGAAAGAAATCAACATCTTTGAAACTACCTTCTGCTATTGCACCTAACCAATCATTCTCCTGGGACCCATGTTTATTAGATGAGAATTTCAAAAGCAAAACTTGACCCTATCAAAGCCTCTGATTGAGGTCAGGGCCTGGAGCACAATGCAAGGCTAACCAGCAGTGATTCACAGCTAACAATCACTGGACCCAGCAAATCACTCACCCACTGACAAGACGAAAAAAGTAGCTTTTAGACAGTTTCTAGAGACAACACAAGAAGATGAAGTAGAAGGAATGAGATTTAACATCAAAGCTATTGCAAATAAAACAACAACACAAAGGCTTGAAGTAATGTCAGCTGGTGTCTGCTGATTTTTACCTTGGCTGTGCTGCTTTCATAAGCCTGCCTGAGCCTCTTGTGCAAGGTGGGAGAAAAAGATGCAATCCGTTCATTTTCGGCCAAAAGCTTCAGCATCCCCTTTTCTAAATGGGAAATAATTCTGCCAAGACAACAGGGAGAAAACCCAGACAGACAAACATGAACACCACATGATCAGACCTAAAGAAATTTTTATGCTCATGGTTTATGACACTGTCAAGTAAAGAGTTCTAAACCACAGGTACCCAGCATGAAAAGGTACCCAGCATGAAATCCTCCTGGTATCTGTTTTTGTTATCACTCCCATCTCATGACTTTCCCATTCTAGCAGAATTACAACAAAGTTCAGTGGACAGACCGATGCAAGGACACTCACAGACATCCAAATCCAGGTCAAGTTGTATATTTTGAGGGAAAATTAACAACTCAGTGCCTGTAACAGGTAAAGCTCTAAAACCCAAGCACACTTGTTTAATCCCACACACAACTGCAGACACAAGCAGCCAAAAAAAGAATTGAACTCACTCATATTGATAATCCAAGACACAAACAGCAAAATAAACACAGTTGTGCACACTTTGGAAATGCTGTCTCCCTGATACATCTAAGAGAAAAAAAAGAAACATAAGACAACAGCACCTATAATCATTTATAAACTAAAAGACCAACAATTTTATTTTAAGAAAAGTAGGAACTGACATATCCAAAAATAATCTTCCAGACCCCTATTCAATTTTTAGAAGTTGCCATTCCCTATCCTTGCTACACTAAAGGCAATTGAATTGTTAATGTTGTATGGGAAAGAAAAAAATTCCTTCTCAATGTTCTGACCAACAGTAAGCAGATCCAGGGTAAGAAAAAGTAGACCAACTACAATCATTCATAAGCTGGTGTTTCCATAGCTGGAGATTTCATGTTCCTAATCTCAGTCCTAAGAATCAATGAGTAGCAAAACAAAGTTCAATCAAATCGAGGCATGTGGGGTGGGTCTCATCCTAAAGCCACTCTTTTGGTTTTAACACCCATATTGCAAGTACTAATTGCATCAAGCTTAAGCCTAAATTTGCCAAAAACCAAATGCAACAGTATGGCTGGACCCTGTGCACTCAGATCCCAACTTTAAGAAACACACAGTAGGGGCAACAGCACATTTGAGTTGCAGGATCAATGGAGAAGCAACTCGAGCACATCTGTCCTTCTCTCTAAAAGTCAGTGAGCAAACAGCTACACCAAATCTCACAAAATAGCAGAAAACAAGATTCAAACAGTATCTAACAACCTCTCTATCATACTATGGAAGCACTTCCCATACATGCCTGACTTTTGTCAGCACCTCAGATGAGTCTCACAGTGATAATGAAGCATTTTTATATAATTTAAGAACACCTGTCCAAGCTACTCTACAGCACATTATCATTCCATGGAAGCAACATTCTTTCTCTTCATTATTACTGCTTACCTCTATTTCTTTCATTGATTTCAGGGTCACTATCCCCATCTTCTGCAGTAGAAGTGCCTTTAGATGTCAACAGCTGCAGAACAAAAAACAGCTCCAGAAAAATATTTGGTACCAGGTTTTCTGGAAGAGAGTAAATGAGATATTAAAGGTGGATTATTCAATACTGTCCTGCTTTAACACACAAAGGTAAAAAGATTCCTGTTCTGTGGTAGTCAGCAAAGAACTCCCTCCCCATAGCACAATGCCAGGCTAGATCAGCATGGGAAAGATGTGTTGGGGAATAGCCTAGTTTCAGACAGGACCACACAATTTAGTCTACTGCAGCTCAGGGTACTGCATCGTGCTCCTTCCCTAAACTTTTACCGAGTATTCATCTATTTTAATAACTCTGTTGGCTTAGTTTATTTTTCCAGATGTCACTATAACTATCCCACAACTTCCATTTCCCATCTATCTCCCACTCACAATACACATGCAAGTTCAAAGCTCAAAGAAAGGTCAGTCTCACATCTTCTGTATCCTCACCTGCTATACACGACGAATAGAGCTGCGCCAGACACTCCAACTGTTTCTTGCAGGAAACCTTAGTGGGATTTGCACAGGTCACCAGATGGCTTTCAGCAGGAAGGCTAGCACTGCGAGTATAGCTAGGCTTAGTTGGAGTACCAGGATCAAAACACATCCCTGCAGGAGAAGATGCCTGGTGCAGCAATTTGCATCTGAAATTCAAGAGCAGCAACATAACCACGTGACTGAAGATGATCTACAGCAGCCATGCAGCCAGAAGAGGTCTTTCTCTTCCAGTGTAGCATGAAGGAAATCCTGCAATAACTAACCTTGTCATTTACACTGTCTAAAGCAGCTTTTACCTGATAGTAATTTAAGTCATCTTTCTCTTAGTGAGACTAGATCTTGGGGTTAGCAACCAAAAAATTCTAAGGAATCCCATTCAGACTGAGTATCTCTGAAACTCATTACTGAAACTCTCCAAACCACTCCATCTCTCCTCTCTCCCCCACTGTGGGGTGGGCTGGAGAGGAGAATTGGAGGCACAAAAGGTAAAGATCAGGTTGAGATTAGAACAATTGACTGGAAACAGCAATGATATGAGAAAAGGAGCAGTAACAGCAACAATACTAAAGACAGAGGGTACAGGAAAGAAGCAACTGATTCATGCAGAAACCCCTGACAACAGAGGCTACCTGATCGCTCCCTCTGCCACTCTAGGGTGACCTGAGAGAGCCTTCCCCCATCCCTGAAAAATGGGGTGAAGTGGTATAGAATAACCTCAGTCCTGGCCATACCCCCTCCTGGCTACTACAAAAATTAACCCTGTCCTGGCCAGAACCAGGGCACAAGAGAATCAAGAATCATCCTCCTGCTCAGACTGTACCGTTCTTTCTTCAGCATCTCCCTCTCCTCTTGAAGGCTGTTGCTTATCACAGATGAGAGGTTTCCTTCCTGGACAGCAGTAAAGGCCTCAGGGCTTGACCCAGCTGACAATCGAGCAGCTGGAGATTGGCTGACAGGCGTAGAAGTGAAGCAAGTCTTTGGTTTCGAGAGAGGCCGCTCAGCACTCACGGGAGTCGGGTTGATTCGCCTCGATGGTTTGCTTTTGCTGAAAAAATGAGAAGTGATTCCACTAAAATCAAGCCAAACAACAAAAAAAAAAAACATTAGGTCTCAAGAGAGGTATGCATGCAACTCTTCCAGAGGAATCTAATGCTAAAACAAAATGGATATTGAGTTGGAGTATTGAATTTCTAAACTGTACCAATAGTAATCAATTGTATTCTGTCACTGAAAAAAAAAGTCATGGAGCTATAGACTGCTAAAAATAGCCTGCTGACCCTGCTGAAAAATTAATTATTAAATATCAAGCCATCTAACAGATAACACAGTACCACACAACCCTTCCAAACATTTCTAATTTGAAAGGACAGGATATGCCCCACTTTAGTACGAAACTGCTGGTGAATCAGTTTCTAACATCACCAAGAGGGAAAAAAAAAACCAAAACAAGACCAAAATCAATCAAGCTGCCACTGTCTATCAGTAAGAGTCCAGGCTCTCAAGTTATCTTAGGCCCTTTAAGTTCAGGGAAACACATCCTTCCTGCATAAAATACTTAGATTTGTCCTTCAGGATGAGGCTAGGTAAAGTAGCAAAAAGCACTAAAAAAACTGGAAATGGGATACAGAAACATAAAGCATCAAGAAAATGCTGGTTGCTATATATTAACTGCTAAGGTGCTCTCAAAATCACTGTAACATTGACTTCCAAAGACTCCATGACCTCTTTCCTCCTTATTTTTCCTAGCTGAGCATTAATGCAGCTAAGGAAGAGAAACTTGCTGTCTATGCTGGAAACATACCTTATCTCCCTTAGCCAAAGCATCATCCAGACCCAACATTTGGATCTGCTGTACACACTCACAAATCTAATAATTTTCAGTTGGAATTTTGCATGTCCAACTAGTAAGTTCCACTTTCAGAGACCAACATTTAACATATGGAGCAAACAGGCCATGAAAACATGAAGGCCTTATATCTAGTAATGCGGATTTTAAAGAGTAAAAGAGAAAGATAAAAGGATTGAGGGAACCACAACACAAACAGCTGCCCAGAAGCTTAGCCAAAGTCACCAAGGAGACCAGGGCTTGCTGCAGACCTAGGAGAATACAGCTAGCTATTTTGTCCATAATTACACAGCACAAACGAAGCTGCACACTAACATCTGCTACCAGAAGCCATAGAAGGTCAACCCAAAAGCTTTTTTGCTAGCATCAGCAAAGCTGAAGAGTCTTCCAGGCTGCTCTTCCTCACCAACTGCTGTTAAATGTCATTCTGTTAAATGAGAATTGTGAAGAGCCAAGATAATGCTGACTGGTTAGAACATGCAAGGACAAAGATGTGCTCGCTTTGTATCAGCTGGACTGTGCAGTGGCAAGCTGCAGGCAGCATCACAAGCAAGAGGCTAAAGAAGTGTCTTGGGCGAGTTCACGGAGTGGAAACCTGACTCCCTGTCAAGGCAATACTCCCCTCCCTAGACGGTGATCAGAACAAAGCAGACCAAGTTGCCCAGAAGCCAGGTATTGTGTATTACAGCCCCTTCTGCATCTGGACACGCACAACAGCTGGTCAAGGAACAGCAACCTGCAGCACAATCCCAATGAGACAGCGAGGGAGACTCGCTCTTACTTTGTCCAGCCAGAGGCAGCACCCATGGGCGGAAATTCCTCCAAGTTGTTAAGGTTTAGCTGGCTGGGTGGGGATCTGGCAGAAACAAGAGGCACTTCACTCCGCTTCCTTCTCCCTCCACTCCACGATCCACTGTCACTCTTCCCATCCTCCTCTTCAGCAAGGGAACGCCCCAGATCCCGAGCTACCTGCCGGCCAGAGGCACCGACCGAGCTGCTGCTGCCTTTCCTGCGGCCTCTTCTCACGGGCAGGGCATCAGGTGTGGTTGTGAGGAAGCTCCCCAGGCTGGCCTTCTGAGATGACCTCTTCTCACCATGGTGGAGCACAGGGCTGTGCCCAAAGCTTGGGCTGCTGCTGGAGACCATGCTGGGGAAATCACCACACGGGCTGGACAGGTTTGACCCGGAAAAGGAAGAGGAACTGCTGGATGCTGCAGCAGGAGAGAAGCTGGTGTCTGTGCTGCAGGTGGTCACTGAAGTCCTTTGAGAAAAGAGCTGCACTCGGCTGCTGGTTGCATGGCCTGCCCTCCTTTCTGATCCTGTCCTTTGGCTCCCATGGGCCTTGGAATTAGGAGTCTTAGCAGGAGTAGGGGGTCCATTAGTCAAGATCTGGCTGGTCTGCTCCCTTAAAAAATTTAGCAGAAAAGGCACAAAATCTTTCTGAAGCAAACTAAGAGATACCAGCTTGTCATGGATGTGGTTCTCCTACAAAAGAAGTGGACAAATAATTAATATAAAGATGCTACTTGATTCTTTCTGTCCATATATGCAGACACATTTAAGTAGTAACTGTGGGATTTCAGTACACAACAAAAACCAACATGACTTGTGAAAGTAGGTCACTGAAATTCAAGCAACCATAGTGCTGGTCACAGATCTGAAAATCAGCCTCCACACAAGCCATTTTGGCCCAAGTTTTCAGATGGAGTCATTCATTTTGGTCTCTGACCAGAAAAGAGTGAAACTGTTCCACAGAAACATCAGGAATACTCACCGAAACTATGGCCAGGGAGGACTTGGAGCAACTAGCACCCCTAAGTTCAACATTTCAAAAACATCAATATTGAAATCACCTAATTCTAACAGAAAAATCTAATATCTGCAACGTCTCTGTACCCTATTTGTCTGTGAATGCCACCTGCTCCCACAGAGGGGTGCTATAACAACTGTTTAAGCACTTGGAGTCCGACAACACCAAATATAAGACCAAAGCTACTCTTCCATTTCAATTAAATAATTTTGCTCCCTTGAGACCTCACAGAGGTCTAAACAGGGACTGTGCAACTTGCAGGAATGTAAAGTTTTATACTTAAGAAACTTAAACAAAAAAACCACCACTGACTCAACACATTTAAAATCTAGACAGGTGCTGGTGATCTTACAAGGGTAAATCTAGACAAAAACGACTTCATGTTACCTGCACAGTTCAAAACTTTGTACCCTGGCTAAAAATTCTTTTGTTCCTAAGAAAAGTTCCTAATTGCACCAGGTTTCTGTTTCCTCTCAATGGGATTCAACATTCGCAAAAACAGAAGTTCCCAAAGGCAGCAACGTCTTCCTTACTAATATTAGAAGCATTGCATACATACTCCTGTAAAGTTATATTCACAACCCTACTAGATGAAAAGTCAAGAAAGCAAACATTATTTCTGAAGGTGGTTTTCTGCATGAACAAGGCAGCAAAAGCATGCCTGTGACTGGACTCACACAATCCTCAGCACCTATACCAAAATTCATATTTGAAACCATGAGACTGATTCAGCTTCTTGGAGAAGTGAGATTCCTGGACAGCCTGGATAACAAGTCTAGCAGCCAACAATCAGTGAAAAAGAACAGGACAGAACACAACGGCTGTGAGGTGTAAGAGGACCATCTCCAGCCCAAAATTGCCATGACAGCTAGAGCAAGATATAGCCTAACACTTCCTTGGGTGCCCCCGTGAGATTAGCATAGGGGCACAAAGGTGATTACAGTCTGTGCTGTGCATAAACTCAGATAGTTTCTCCAAGTTTTCAGAGTGGCTCCTCCACAGCTGGGTAACAGCAACCTGTCAACAGCTGCCAGCTGCAAACCTCCCACCTGCTTTCTCATGCTGAAGCAACTGTGCTGCTCCCAACAGCAAAAGGCGGTGAGAAATTCCCTTGCTAGGGCAAACATTTTTACCTCCACACCCCTCACCCACACAGTGCTAGCTGAGCTGCCAGGATCTCAAACTTCATAACCTCTGCAGGTCTCCTTCTGCAAGTCACAGTTTAGGAAATACCACACAACACAAAGCGCTGGTCCATTCTTCCCATGTATTTAGGATGATGGCAATACCCGACAAGCTCAAGGGTGACACCAGTGAGTTTTGATTTTAATACTAGGTAACACTCTGCAAGGGGCTCAGGCAGAAGATGCTTTAAACACAAATTGTTTCTCTATGTTATCTGTGAAATATAAGCACTCCTAGTCTACCTGCAGTTATAAATGTTCTTATTTCCACAGGAACCCAAATCGCTCATTACAAAACTCAGTCAACAGGCACCCTCTTCCAGCCCGCACAGATCCTCCCCAAAGTGCAGGCGGGCCGAGCATCCAGCCGGGAGGCGCGCTGGCGCCTGCAGAGCCACCACCGAGCCCGGGTGGTGACAGCTTCGTCCTTCTCTCGCCGCTTCCTTCCCGGCAAAGACGCGGGAAGCGTCACCGCCGGTGTCACCGCGCTCCCCCAGGCCAGCAGCTGTGCTGGCTGCCCGCCGCTCGCCTCCCCCGGCTCCGCGCTGGCACTCGGCAGCCCGGGCTCCCGGCGCTTCCCGCGCCACCGGCGCCCCCCCGCTCCCGCTCCCGCCCCGGAGCCACCGCCCGCCCGAGACCGCCCGGCGCCGGCAGCGCTGAGCTCCGGCGGCCTCAGCCCCGCGCGTTTCAGCGCCATTCACACGCCCTCCGGGCAGCTCCCGGCGCAGCTCCCCGCCGGCGGCCTCGCCTTCCCGCCGCTCTGCCCGCAGCCCGCCCGCGCCCAGGGTGGTGCCGCAGCCCGTTCGACGGAGCTCGGCCCCGGCCCGCGGAACGGCACCTGACGGGACCCCGAGCTGACCCACGCGGGCTTCGCCCCTCGCGGCAGCGCGGGGCGGACAAACTTTCCCGCACGGCCCCGGCCCGCGGCAGCGGAGGCGCTGGGGGAGTGGCGCGGCTGCGGGCCCGGCCCCGCCGGAGCCAGGGCGCTGCGCAGGCAGGCAGGGAGGGAGGGCGAGCGGACGGCGCAGCGCGCGTTACCTCAGCCGGGCGGTGGCCGTGGCCGTGCCGGAGCCACCGCACCACGGCGCTGACCGGCACCTCCTCCCGCAGCAGCAGCTCCAAAACCGCCGCCATTCCCGGCGCCGCTCCCGCCGAGCACGCGCACAGCCCGCGCCGGGGGCGGGCCCGCCGTGTCCCCCCTTCCCGCGGGGGCGGCGCCGAGCGGGGATTCCCGCCGGGGAGGCGGGCGGGGGCCGCGCCCCCTCCCCATGTCAACACGCGGGGCACGGGGCGCCTGCGCCGGTCCGTGCGCGTCTTTTCCTCTCATGCGCGGTATTTCCTTCCCCGGCAGGGCTCGGGGCCCGGCCTAGCGGCGGCGGCACCCGCGGGCCGGGGCGGAGAGAAGGGCAGCGGCGCTTCCCCCTCCCCGCTCCCCGCGGCTCCTCGCCCCCCGCCCGCCCGCCGGCACCCGCGGCGGAGGATGGCCGAGGACTCGCCGAAACGGCGCAAGGCGAACTTCAACGAGGCGGAGACGGAGGTGCTGATCGAGCAGGTGCTGAAGCACGAGCAGCTGCTGTTCGCGGCGGGACCCGGCCGCGCCTCCGCGGGCCAGAAGCGGAAGGTGTGGGAGCTGATCCGGCACAAGGTGAACCCGGTGGCCGCCTGTCCCCGCGACGTGGAGGACCTGAAGAAGCGCTGGCGGGACCTGAAGCGCCGCGACCGCAGCAAGCTGTGCCGCCTCTCGCAGGGCTGCGGGCCGCCGGCGCCCCCCGCCCTCGGCCTCCTGCTGGCCCCCGAGGAGCTGCCGCCCTCCGCCGCGCCGCCCGCCCGCCGCCAGCGCCGCGCCTACGGCTCCCTGCTGCCCGCCGAGGCCGTGCCCATCGTGGGTGGCATCGACACGCTGGAGCTGCCCGGCGCCGTCGTAGGGGACATGGGTGAGTGCGGGAGCGACCCCCGCGGCGCCTGCCGGACCCTGCGCCCTGCCTCACCGCCGCGGCCGCGGGAGCCGCGCTGTGCGGGATCGGCGCTGCGCGGGATCGGCGCTGTGCGGGATCGGCGCTGTGCGGGATCGGCGCTGTGCGGGATCGGCGCTGTGCGGGATCGGCGCTGCCCGCCCGCTGCAGGGGCCGCGGGGACCGCTGGACGTGTCCGGATCGAATCCTTGGAGACGCAAAACGCACATGCACGCACGCAGAACTGTGAGGCTTCGTGCTGTAGGTCATAAAAGTGCCTCAAAACAGCACCCGAGAGTAAAAACCCCGTCTCGTAGCAGACGCTGCCCATCCACGAGGTGTTAGACCCGGCCACCGATCTTCAGTGTTGCAGTAGTAATTCTTGCAAATGTAAAAAGCATAGCAGCACGTAGGTCCAGCAAGTACAATGTGCTGCAAGCACGTAACTTGCTACGTGCTGGAGACATTGTCCTAGCACGTTTAAATGATCACCTTCAATACCAAGGGATTCTTGCAATCACAGTGTTTCAGCAATGCTCTTGCTGGTTACTGCGTGCACTGCAGAGCGTGAAATGAGCTTGCAGTGAACTTTGTCTCCAGGATCCTAAAGCTTGGCTTTAGTGGTGGTAAGGGAGCTGTAGTATGCAGATATATGGTTAACCGGTGAATGCATATTTATGGTTTTCTTCACACCTATCGAGGTAATTTGTATTCTAAAAGCATCAAAGATAACATAGTCTGAGTTTGAGAGTCTTGTTTCAAAGGTTAGTGCTTAGTGGATGAGAAAATTTTTCACTGACCCTGAGGTTATGAAGTTTCTCACAGGCTCTACTTTGCTTTTCTTCCCACCTCCCTCCCCCTCCTTTCTAGGGTTTAATGGCAATCCTGGCCCATCTCATCCATCCAGTCTTGAGAAGATGAACCTCAAAGAAGAAATAGTAGTAAAGGTGGTAGAGCCAGAAGAAAGCTCTGAGGACATGGTAGTGGTTCCACCTAGTCAAGAACAACTGCCTTTTCTGGGGACATCAGGCGGTGGTTCCTCTGGGAAAGTAAAAGCCAAAACAAAAGGCAGGTCACAGGCAGACCAAAATGAAATGACTGAAGAGGACCTACTGCAGATTCAGCAGACCCAAATACAGGTGATCCAGTCTGGCTTTGACAGTGTCAACCACAATCTTCGGCTGCTGCAGCAAGGCATGCAAGATCTGAGTAACAGCATCAGCATCATGGCGCATACGCTTGTTGCTATCAAAAACGTCTATGTGAAAAACAACACTGGCCCCACCACACATGCCAGTGCATCTACTCAGACCACAGCTGGGTACCTGAGCCCAGGATCCCCCCAGCTCTCCCCTGCTAAGGACAGAGGTAGAGCACAGGTGGCTGGAAGCAGCAGAAGCAGCAGCTGCAGCTCCAGCTCCATGTCCCAAGAACCAGGTCCTTCCGAGTTTCCTAGGCCCCCCCTGAGAACCATTAAGAAAGAACATCCAAATGGCTGCTACTACTTCTGCTTTGCAGATGTGTAAAAACTTGAGTATATGTAAAGTGACTGTGTTGTTGGGTGCTGTTATATGTTCTGCTCCAGCCTGTGACTTTGAAGGAGCACAGTGGACTTGCCTCCCATGTTTTTCCCAGTGGGAAACATTTTGCTATAGGTGGCATTAAACACTAATTATCAGTCTCCAGTTAACTCTGCTGCAGTTGGCTAATAATTTTCTTTTTTTTGTAATCCTCTTATTCTCTTAAAAAACCAAACGTTTATTTTGACTAAGACTTTTGTCTGTATTGTCCTTTGTTTAATGTTACCTTTTGAAAAATAAAAGGCATGAGAGAGGGGTAAAAAAGTAACATTATAGTTACTGACCACCAGGAGCTGTCTTACACAAGTTGTTTGGTTCTTGGATTGAACAAACCTTAGAAGTAGCTGGTTTTTTAAGTACTTCCCTTTTCTAATAGTTATAATGTTGGGGGTGTTTGCTTGGTTGTCATTGTTGAGTGTTTTTTGAGTCTGAGCTGTGCAAGACATCAGAGGAGGAGTTGAAGTTACTTGCTTATTCTAGGAGTGGTTTAGGACTGAGGCGTTCATTCACGAATGGCCTCCTCAGAATTCATACAGCATTGTTCCACGTGGCTGTTGTTCTTTCCCAGCTTGTCAAATGCACCCTCTCTTCAGGGACATTTTGTTTTACTGCACTAGTAGGGTAGTCTCTTTTTTATCACATGGTTAAAATAGAGAAATACAACAAAAACGAGCAATTGATGAGTGATGCCTGTTTCTGACATACAGGTTATATGGAGGCTGTATCTTTATCTGATTTTGTAAGCCTTCTGGAATCAATTCCACAGTATTTGAAATACAGAGAACAAAAAGCTTTGTATTGTTTTATATGAAATGGAAGTTAGATTTGCTGTTAAATTACAGGGTGCAGGGGCTCACTTCATTCCAGACAAATGCTCCTGCATAGTTTAGGACGCCTTCATGTTCATTTCCTTTCTCATAACTGTATACCCAATGAAGAAGAAAGATGAGGAAGAGTTGGAACAAAATGTAACCTGGTATCAACTCTGAAACAAGCAAAAACCATTTCATCCTAATGCCAAAAAAAAAAAAAAAAAAAAATCTCCTTTTCACATTGAGATAGGGGGAAGCTATTGTCACTGGCACTATTTTTTTCAGCCTTGTATATTAGAGCCACTTTACTTTGCACAATTCAGAAGTAGCAGAGGTGCAATGTTCTTGTCTGGTATCTGTACCAGAGGAGAAACAAAAACACTCTTACCTGAAATTTTGTCCAATGGCTTGAAAAATCATACAGGTTGTCTTCTTAAGCATTTATCACCAACATTACAAAAAAGTTCTACAGATAAATTTGGCCTACAGCAATGACTAGCTGCCTATAGTGTTACAGTCAGTTTGCACAAGCATTCCTGCTCCAGGAATTTAGCAAATACAAATAACGTAGAGAGCCACAATAACATTGTCCCTCTCCTAGAAGCATAAGAACATGTAATCATAGCATAAGATATGCCATTTTTGTAGTCAGCTTTTGACTGAACACTACCATATGAGGATGTACATTTAGGTACTTCACTTCTGCCCTTACACCATTTTGGCATACTGATTTCACACACCTGCACTTCAAAAACTGACCACTGCTGCCAACTAAAATGTGAACACAAGGTAATCAGTTGTTAGCAAGTGTTTCCCTTCAGTATCACAGATGGAGTAAAATAAGCAAATATCACACAAAAATAAAATGTATGCACAAACAGCACAATGTGAATTGGGATGAATGCCTTGAAGAAGAGAAAGTTCTCATTTCCAGGTTTACCTTAACAAAAGGAGATGCTATGGGTAACAGGTATTAATAAATTGCTGGTTTTAAGAATGGGAAAGAATGAATCCTTCTAAATCAGACTTTTGAGTCTATGTTGGTACAAGATTTCCAAATCAACCTGTTGGAAGCATTATTTCTCTTCATCAGTACAGACGGGCTCTCTTGTTTTCATGGACAAAGAAGCTAATTCATACAACCATGACATTCCAGGTAAATTAGCAAATGGGATCTACCTGGTCCTCTTGGGCAGCAGTTTGAGCTTCTCGAGGTTGCAACAGGCAGCTCTTACTTGTCTTTCAATGTTTCAATTATTTTTGCAACTGTTAATTCTTGAATTTCAGGTACTACAGCCTTTCGTGGGAGAGTTGACCTGTGTCTGCTTTCTCATGTTCCAGTACTGATTTAAATGAGAGGCAGCTACAGTGCAAGTAGAGAAGTGCAGCAAGATCCTACAAGCAGAATGGGCAGATTGGATCTCCTGTATGAATGAGGACAAGCCAGGCAATGCTAAAAGACAGTGGTCAGACAACAATGAGGCCTCAACATCAATCCGCCATAGCATGTTTGTTCCAATCTTGCTTCTTTCCATGTGTTTCAGTCGTACCGCTAACATATACTGGAGCCAGATCAAAATCACTCTTCCACTTCTGATATGGCCTAGATTTATGTGTTTTAAACAAGGACAGAAAGGGAGCTACCTCTCATCACTATAGAGTGGGAAAAATTGTTATTTTAATCTGCAAATTGATACCATTGGTTGCTATTTCTCTACACACCCTTTCTTTGATAAAATGATGGTTCTGTTGGGAGCACTGAAATCACATGCACCATCCAGATGCCATGCCATTAAGTTTCTGGCTGCTCGTAACACAAGGTGAAACATCATTTTCTTGGACTGTTACAGTGTAAATGAATTCCCAATTTGTTTCCTCTCCTGTGAAGCTACCTAGGCTATTTGTATAAATGACAAGAGCTAATGACCTGGTCATGAAGCTTAATGAAAACACTGCCAATGATTTCAAAAAGGCAGAGGTGGCTTTCAATTTGCCTTAATGCAAGGCATAACAGTGGTAATACTGAGAAAGAAGTCTAGGAAATTTTCTCCAATTCTTCTGGACTTCCCTAAAAAACTTGTCCTGCTGTGCAAAGTGCAGGTAGTATTTTCCAGTAGCATAGAACCAAAATACCCAGGCACACAAACCACAAATATAAATTGTGATGATATTACACTCTACTTATGCCTAGTTTTACTAGAACAAGAAATAAAAGGGTTTTGGAGGAAACTAGAGCAACTGGTAGCTTAACATTGCATTTCCACATAGCACTCAGATCCAGTAACAACTTCCATTCTTCATTCATTTCTCTGCTATCTGCTGTTTAAGTTTGTTGTACAGAGGGAAACAAGTCTCCTCAAGAGGCTGTAAAAGCTCAGTGAATACATCCAGACAGCTGACTATCCCCAAAAGAAGTCAATTATAATGGTCTCTGACTAAATAAAACACTACAATTGTGAAGGGAAAAAAGAAAACAGCCATCAGCAGCTGGCTTTTCAGGACCACCATATTGTAACTTAAATTGACCTGATGTAGCTGTGCCAATCATTTATTGTTTAGATGAATACAGACAAAAGGAGTAAGAGCAAGTAGAAAGTCAGGTTTTCTGAGGAGGCCCATTTGGGTTTTTCTGTTGTTATTAATATACAACACATGAACCTACTAAATCAGTTAAACTTCCATTGATCCAATCATTCCAGTTTGGAGTATGAACATCTGATTCATGTTGCAGTAGTACCAGCACACACTTGCTTTTTACTTTCTTGTAACAGAGAAAAAAATAATCACTCCCAAAGCACTTTCTACATTTAAATTACAGGGTTACAATAGCAGAAAAAAACCTGAAAAATATTTCAGCTGAAGCTTTGTAAGTTAATGAATCATTATACAAACACAGTCAAGAATTGAAGTTTTGCATGCTGAATGAGTATTTTATTTAGAACCAGTTTATAAAAATAAAATACAAAATAATTTGAAAACAAAACTTAAACATTGTACAAAGCCTTGATATGGTACAAATGAGAAAATAAATAATTACAACTTTATGTACAAATGACCATTACAAGGGCATTAACTCTTTATGCTCTTGGGTGCCTGAGCAAACTTAAGTGAAAAGAATGGCTTAGAAGATTTCCATGGAGGGGAAGAGAACTGCAATTACTGAGCAAGAGAATTTGAAGGACTCAACATTTGTCTTTCTCAATGGTAAAAAATTATCTTGGAACTACTTTCCACGTAATTTAATCATGCTGCAGTCTTTACTATTGAGTACTTGATTTCTTATGGGGTGACAACATTGTGTTTTTCATTAATACACAGATTTAATTTTTGTGGTATTGCCCAGAGATTTTAGATTAGCAGCCATTGGTTGACCACTTCAAGAAGTCAGTACTTGTCTGAAGGCATTGCTGGTGATTTCCTTAATTTACTAGTTTGGATATTTAAATGAAAGCATTTGAAAATTGGCATCTGTTAGCACAAGCAACTTGAGTCTGGGCTGACCATAGAAAGAGAGTTAAAAGTTGGGGAAGAATTTCCAATCTTGCTTTCTAGCCAGTGAAAGTGAACAGGATGCAGAGAAGGCTGCTTGGCAACAAATCCAGATCTCCAGTCAGAGGAAGAAGATGTGAAATTGCCAAAAATATCCTACCTCACTTTGTGTCAAACCTTTATGACCTTGCCTTCCACACAGCAGATACGGGTTTCAGAGGATTTGAAGCCAGGCAGACCAAACTTATTACACTGCATCTTTTGGAGTAAGCTGTTTTGATGTTACCATAGGTCCTTTACATAAAAGGTCAAAGATCAAGTGATCTCAAAACAAACATCAAATTAATTCCAGCTGAATTCCCACAGACACTTGTGGATGATCAGGACCTCACATGAGAAGCCCACTTGTGGCATTGTTTTTAAAGAAACCACATTGTACTCTTGGCCAAAGCTGGCTCTCAGCAGTAATTCTGACAGAAAAGGAGAGATCCAAAGGGATGTCAGGTCATAAAAATAAGAACAAAAAATAAGCCTTTTCCAATTTAAAATACAGCAACCGCAAATTCGGTATTTACAGAGTGAGTTTATCCTTTCATCTCTAATCGGGGAAAAAGCCTTAACAAAACAGGACCCTATACTGATTTTAATGAAGTTTCACCTGCACAAGAACAGTGAGGACTTCCAAGGATCGAAGCTCTTTGTGTAGAGAAGAAACAGAAACAAAATGAATCACTGACATATGCTAGCATTTAGGTTTGTCATTATTACTGTTGAGAGATAATGTGTTACCATCAATGGAGAATAAAATCAGCATACCTGTTCAAACCTGGATGGTGAGTCATTGCCAAGTTAATGCATCAGTCTTTGAAACAATGGACTCCCGTGCATTTTTCCTTAAAAAACCCAACCAAACAAAACCCTCCACTCAAAGATGAATACTTTTAAAGCCTGATTATTTAAACTGCATGAAAATGAGTGGTAGAAACTTTTTGGCATTTGACAATATCTTAAAGTAATTCCTTGCACTTATTAGATAATCCAGACTGATTTTATATAATTTCTCTTTCACAAATATATGTAGGGAAAAGGAAAACTGGCTTCAAGCAGACAGGTGAGGTATTCTTATGTGAGGTGCATGTTTATGCAATTTGATTAGCTAAAAAATGTACGATCTATGCCCGTGTATTGCACGTAGTCAAAACATTGAACCTCACTTCCTTTTACCAGGATTCCTGGTAACCAAAAATTGTACTAATTACAACCAAAGACATTTGAACCAAAAGCAAAACAGCAAACAAACCCCTTCAGTTCACTGCCTACTTGATTAGCTAAAAGAAGTAGAATAAAAGTATTATGCCCTGCTCTATATATTTCAGAAACAGGAATCATAGAATCATCAAGGTTGGAAAACACCCCCAAGACCCAAGTTCAACTGCTAACCTCTAGCACTGCCCTGTTCACCACCCAACGAGCATCCAAAGTGTTTACCAGTTGAAGAAAGGAATCATGGATAAACGTCAAGGCCTTTCTTAATCCAGCTGACAGTTCTCTGCCCACTTCTAAAAGTGGAAAAGCATACAGAGAGCACACCTCAGGGCATCATGGTGTTTAGCTAAGCAGACCCTGACTCACTGAGAATGACAAAAGAGACATGGCTCTTGTCACCTCACAGGATCAGTCCTGCATGATAAAAATAATACATTATAGGCCTATAATGAGAAAGAGTTTGACTTTGAGCTCTCTTTCATTCTCCTGTTCCTTTTCAGAAGACTACTCTCTCATTTAACATATTTATAAAAATTGGAGGCACGTATCCCTGGTTTTCCATTAGACCTTTTTAAAGAAATTGGAATAATCACATTCTTCTTGTTAGAATTTATGCCTCTTAGTGTTCCATAAAAATGTTCAATTCATTACAGAAAAAGTCTGTTTACAGGAAAAAGACTGTACTCTAAGTCTGGCTTTATCTACATTCTCATTGGAGAGAAAAAGAAAAAAAAATTAGAAGCATTACAGTCAACCATTGCATAAATGTTACTGCAATAAGAAGGACCTACGGGAATTTTGTCCAAGTAGGACTAAAGGATCAGGCCTTGCAATATGAAAAAGACACAGAATCAGAATTAGGGCATAAGAAAATTGCAGTAGATGAAGAGGAGACCAGAGTAAATCAAAGCAAAGCAGGCCTTGGCTCACTCTGGCAAATTAATTCCAGTAAACAGGATGGACTAGCTGAGACTCTTTCTATCTATATGTATATACACACATATGTATGTATGTATATATATATTTCTATATAATATACAATATCTATATAAGTGTATATGTAGATACACTTATGTACAAATGTGTATTCATATATATATATATATATATAAAATCAAAATCGTGTTTTCCCAGCTATAGTTAATACCATAATACTACAAATTGTAGATGATAGAGCTCCTGCAAGTCTTTTTCAGATGAAAAATATTTCAAGCTATTTTTAAATATATAGGACCAAATCCTTCCTTATATATCAAGACTGATTAGTGAGGTATGCAAGAAAGTTTGATCTCAAACATGCAGACTTCAAGGTAAGAATATGCCCAGATTTCCCAAGACAGGATGTGGCTGGTGGCTGTAATAAATGCCTTGTGTCACTCTGCAGGGGCTTGACTCCTGTATAATTATATGTAACTAGCAGTTAAGACTTCATATTGCTCCTGCCTTTGCGCAGTGAAATTTTCTATGCTTATCAATCCTGCTCAAGTAGTAGATAGGTGCCTAGCATCATACAACTGGCCAACGCTGCTCTACTGTATTGCACTTTCTATTACTCTTGCAGGGTTTTACCTAAGAAGTAATTTGCATTTGTAATTAATAAAGAGGTTAATTGATTTTTGAGATTGAAACTTAGATTGATTTTACCATGCAACATTGCAGCACAAAAGTCTGTGTGAAATGTTCAGTGATTTCAAGTTATTTAAGTTCAAAGACTTCATGCCTCAGTTTCTCTAAAAAATGCTCCAAAGTGCTGGCCACAACACAGAATACACCATAAAGTGGCAATGAGCGTGCAGCATCTGCACCTGCTACCTGTCATGGTTCCATTGTCCTGCCCTCCAAAGAAATGGAGACTTAAAGAAGACAAAGCAACAGCTCCTTGAATTTTATTACTTCCCAGCTAGTATTCCTATATAAGCTGCTGTGTGCTATGGAGAGTAACTGTAGCCATTTTGTACTATGGAGAAAACTCTTCCCCGTCCCTGAAAATGTGTTGCAGATAACCTGCCATACACCATTCACACCCACTCTGCACCAGGGCCATACATATGTATACAGGTTTTTTTCTGCAGAGCCAGTTCCATATTCAAGTACTGAAGCTTAAAGAGTCCTTAGTGATTATACAGGCCCTCTAGAAATGTTAAGCTAATATTTATGTATGAGCTGATCAGCTGACCATTACCTAATAACATTAACTGATTGCTATGTTAGACTATAGTAAGCAATTCTGTAAACCTTTTGGGGAATGGTATCAAGCAACAAAAAACTCAAGAAGAGCAGGTAGTTCAAGGTAAGTTATTCACAATTGCTCTTCCATTCATATCTTCATGATTTTTTCCTTAGATCCTGTGAATCCACAGCAAAAAAGCAACTGGGGGTATACAGTCCTTTTACCTTTTTCTGCACCAAAAGAAGCCTGGGTCATCAATCACGACTGATTTCTCTTTTTCCTTTTTGGCATAGTTTACTATTTTTACATTGGCAAGTAGTTCAAGTACAAGTGAATTTCTACAGCATTGATTTATTTTACATAGTAATGTCTAACAATGGACAAGCCTGTACTTTGAAGACAACGTAAAATAGGTGTTATATTTTTTCTCATCTGTAAAGCAATTACCTGTTTCTTGATCCTGTTACACTAGAGAGAAAATATAAACACCTCAACTTCAGGCATTTTCAGGCAAGGATGCATAAAGTTGGTACTTATTAAAACTGATAATGTAATGTAGGAATAAACATACAAGACCATAATAAATGCTTTTCAGAAATAAGGAAAAATAATCATGGGCTGCCACACCACCTTAAAAAAGAATTCCAGCAAGTGCCCAGGACAAAAACATCACAATGTGACCAAATTCTTTTTTATGGTATACCATAAGGAAACATGTAGAAAACAGGAAGGAAAAGATAGAATTTCTTGTTGTCACATTCATCCATTAGGTATTCATAGACTGTCACTATTCCTATATGACAAGTATTCACAATTAAGAACTCACATTATGAAATAAAAACGAGTAACCACAAGACCTATTCGTAATAAAAAATAAAAATACCTTTGAGTCTTTGTTCTTGTTCCATATGCAAATGTGCACATGAAATTAGAAATAAAAAAAAAAAGAAAACAAGCTGCAAGACAAAACATTGGCTGGTTGAGAAATCAGCAGTCCTTCAATTTTGTACCAAGGTATAAAGGCTATTAGAATTTGTGCATTCCAGATTTTTTTGGCAGGGGGGGAAGAATAGAAGAGGTAAGTATACAGGAACTAACAGAAAGGGAACTGTATTATTTGTGGTCCATAAGTTACAAATGAAAAATGAGAAAGAATGAGTTTATATAAGCATATACATATATGTATATATAAATATTTATATTATATAATTTACCATGAGGACATGCAATTATTGGTATAGCACCTATTATACAATATAATACAAAGGAATAGGACTTTCCAATGGTACAGTTTCTTCAGAAAAAGCAGGTATACCCTACCTATTGCATTCATCTGTAGTGCTTGAAACCTGAATGAAATTAAGGTTCCACACTGTGCTACATTACACATGGGAAACAATATACATATTCATAGTAAGAAAAGAAAAAAAATCAACATAGTCTGACAAAGCAAGTGAAATTCAGTGCAGCTCTAGGGCAGCTTTAATGCAGCATTAGAATGTGTTAGCTCAGAGACAAAATATTCCCTTTTTAATCCAAAGGTATTCATTTGGCAGAAGTTAAATAAAAAAGCACAGATGCTGGCTGGAGAGGCATATGACTACAGCAAGCAGATCAGTAACTGACAAGTCTCCTATGCATCCAGAATCCCCACAACAGGAATCATTAGGAAGAGCTGGCTGCATCTTTCCCAGGCTTGCGTTCTTGTGTGTCCCTGTTCTTTTTGTTCTTTCTGTACTCTTTCCTGAATACAGCAAAAGGTGCTGTACCTTTTCATTCCCTACAGAGTTCCTGCAGAGCACAAGGTATTACAAAGTAACTACCTAATAAAGACAGAGGAATTACACACCAAGGACTTCACTGAGAGTCATCAAAACTCGGCTATCAAAAACACATTTGGGCAAGAGAATGACAAGAATCCAATGCAAAAAATATCTCAGATTTCTTTCAGTATATTTTGCTTTGATGATTAATATTCTTACCCAGATTTTGTAAGGGTGTTAAGCATATTTCTGTCACCTCTAACCTATCCAGTTCACAAAGTAGACAATCTCCTCATCTCTGTTTCATCTTTCATGATTTTAGAAAACAAATGACCAAAAAAGCAAATCTTGATTGGTAATCATCTCTACATGGTAAGGTTTGTGGTTTAAGTGATCCATAACTAATGGAAAAAACAAAGTTTGCAGTAACAAAAATTCTTTTTTCAGCTGAATTAAGGGCGTAAAGAAAGTTCTTATTTTCTAACCTACATTGCATTTTATTGTAAATCTGCAACATCCAGTGAAGTGGATACATCTACTCCTTTCTCTCATTTCCTAGGAAGGAATGCTTTCCCAAATCATACCAAATGTGGTTTGAAGAACTCCACTATGACTCCCAAAAACCTGTATGATATAGAACTGAGAATTAGCTTCTTGGATCCTAATTACTACTACACAAATTTCTAAATAATATAGGTACAAAAACATCTTGTCAAATTTTAGTATTAATTTTTTAATATCATTGTCAAGAAGGTGTAAGGTCTATGATACTTTCTTAGGTAAAAAATCTGTGTCATGATAGATAGGGGACAAAATGAGCACTCAGTGATTTAGAGGTGACTGCAGCTCAAAATAGAAAAAAAATTGTAGAGTAGAAATATCTTCTAAACTGTGTGCTTTTTTAAAACTGTGAAGAAATGCTTGAGCAGTAATTATCTCCCAAGTGGTGACATCATTTTGGGCATAACCGTTTCAGGTTTTCTTACATATTCCTTGAGTACGTAAAGCCTTAAATAATTAGGCCAAATCTCCTAACTAGGTAAACTAAAAACATTGAGATTAATACCATTTTAGAACACTCATCTTCAATATACTTTTTTACTCTAAATCCATTGCACCTTTTGACTACCCAGTCATTCTTATCCTGGCCTCTACTTCCCCCCTTGTGGATCTGCTTGCTGCCTGCTCTAAGGCAAAGCCTGGCCACTTATTTACACAGAATGCTTTCTCATGAATAGTTTACAATGGTAACTTTCTTTAAAATGTGCAGATTCAACATCTTTTTTAATATACTTTTTTTGATTATTTTCTTAAATACACAGTACACAGACACAACATGCATCAGATTTAGGAGGAGACTTTATACCTGTTAAGGCCCAGTTCCTATCTGCTAAGCTTAGTAGTTGATTTGCTCTTTCCTGTGGGAGTCTTAGTGTTTGGGGAATGGTGGAAAGAACTGCCAGATCCTTTCAGACCATTCTTGCTTGGTTTGTTGCAGCAGTGCTCTTGTTGGCAGGATCTCCTAGAAGATGAGGAGCCTGAATGGCTAGGAGGTGATTTACTCCTCCCAAGATGTGGGGATGAACTCCTCTGATCATGATGGGATCTCCCAGCCCGGGACGGAGAAGAACTGGCAGTACGGGGTAAAGAAGAGCTCCTAGGGGAGGCACTGGGACTGCGGCGGGGGATGACAGGGCTCTTGGGTGGTGTTTTTGGACTATGTGGAGATCCTGGACTCTTACACTGGGTAGAACTCCTTGGTCTTTGAGATCCATTCTGTAGGATTTGAGCCAGACGAGAGATAAGATCTGAATCCGAACTGCTACTGCCTAGGACTCTGTATCTGCGCAACCTTAAGAAGAAATGAAGAAAGATTATTTCTGTTTCTACCTATTCACTAAAGTTCAAATAGAAATACTGTAGTATTAGCAACTAAGTAGGAACTTGCACTGCAGAACAGATATGTGGAGCTGAACTTTCCCATTAGGTAGAGGTGTTTGGATCTAGGCTTTGGCTTCTGTGTTGTTCAGATCAACACAGTATTTATATTTACGTAAACTCACTCACATAAACAGCCTCAGTGTTTACAGGATAGCTGGAATTTCCTGGTGGTGGTGGAAGAACTGCACTGAAGAGCAGTGCTTATTGCCGTTGTTTCAGAGGGGTACATCCATTCCTGCACACCATCAGTACACTTCCATATGCAATTGTAAGGGATGACAAGGCCCACCACAACTTCTTTCAAAGGATTTTGCACTACTGTATCAAAATTATCCTTATCTTAGGAATGTAGACACTGAAGAAACCAGACTGTGGTTTTCTGCATATAAACATGGCAAAAGGGAGGTCTTCTAGAATTCATCTGCCCTCCTTTAATTAGTTGGTTTACCTAGCCATGATCTGAGCATAGCTAATTGACTCAATGTTGATGGCTGAAATACCCAAATATTTAAAGTGACTACATTAAGAACAGATTAATTTTCAAGGGGGCTGAATACAACAGATCCTAAAAATTTCTATGGGTTTGTAAATAACCAGCAGTTCTGAAAAAGTGACCCCTCATTAAAAAAAACGTTTGAAGACTTAGTTATAGATTGGCAGGTTTCAAAATATTGAATACACATCTACTGATGTATTTGTTTTAACAGTGAACCAGGCCCATTCTTGTGTAACAGCTTCTCCTCATTCATTCTCCAACAATGTAAGGTTTCTCACAGAATTGAAGCCCAGCTTTTTTTTTTTAAATCAGTTAAAGGACAGAACTTTTACAGGATTCCATCCTGCACAGTAACTGCAGTGTACCTCAAATCCATTTTCAACCTCAAAATCTATTTCTATTTTCTCTGCATTACCTAGCTTCTACCCCAGGTCTAGTAGGGGGTTTTCCTGGTGGTGGCCGAGGAAAGAGCTGAGATGAACTTGAACTGGTGACTTGATCAGTGGTTGCCCAGGACACTGGCCTTGGAATCTTGCTTTTCCTGGACTGAGGGCTGCTTGGAGATAAAGAGCTATCTTCATTCTGCTTGCTGAAATGAGAGTCCAGTGTCAATCTAGAAAATGAAGCTAAGACATCATCCTCAGAAAATGGTACTGGAGCAGCAGCCATTTTTTCCTCCAGTGACTTATCAGAGGCACTTGAGAGGTCACCAAAGAAAGATTTGAGCTGTCTCTTTTCCATAAGTAACTTGACCAAGTCTGTCTGATGGGCCTTTTTTAGAAGCAGCTTTTCCTTTGCAGAAACAGAAGAGGAATCTGACATTGAGTCTATCTCTTGTGCTAAAACTGGGATTCGGCTCTGCCTGAATACAAAAGATGATTTAACTGAGTCCTTCTTAGATCGATAAGAATTCTCATTTTCTGAAATGCAGTGGAATAACTCTCCATTTCTAGGAGCATTTTTCTCTTTTTTATTCTCCTGCTGCAAAAAAGTAGTAAGGGCCACTTGGTGGCATTTCAAGTCTTGGCTATGGACTTCTTCCTTATCAGAATGAAAACCATTTTCCTGAATGGTTGCTATTTTGCTTGTCTGTTTATTAACATGTGCGTTATTAAGTCTTGAGGGAGACAGTTCTGATGGTTTAGGTAATATTGACTTCAGAACCTCATCTTGATTTGGCACCAAACAGACAGGCCTTGGCTTTGACTCTTGAGCTGCTTCAGTATTTGCCAGAGGTTCTTCCTCTGCAGATTTTGAGTTTCCTGGCAAAGATGAATTCTGTTCTTTGCTTAGCATTTCAATGGCACCCTCAGAAACCGCTGGAAGCCCTTCTTCCTCAGCCTCCTCTACAGGAATATTTCCAAGCTCTTTTTCTTCCTGTATCCCATTGTGTTCACATAGATCCTTTTGGCCACAGTCCAGAACATTGACAGATTCTTCAACAAGTCCTTCCCTGTCAAGCACCTCTTGGCTAATATTAAGTACTAAATCTGGTCTGCTGGCACTAGCTGGAAGTGCATCTTCTGTCACAGCCAAACCTGGCACACTTTCCTTTGGAGAGGAAAGTTCCACAGTGTGTTCCACAGACTGACCATCCTGTTCTCTTCTCTCTAGCTGGTGGCCATAGTGAAAGCTCTCTGAAGCAGACTGTGTGGATGCCACTGAAGGTCTGGGTATTGTTATCTACATTGGAAAATTAAGGAAAAAGGTGAGAAACTTGGGAATGTTATACAAGTAATATCCTTTAAATAGCAGCTTTGGTTCTACGTCTTCAAGATACATTATATAATGATTCCTATGAATCACAATGTTCAAATAATACCTAACTTCATAATGTACATGTGGATAACTCAAAAAAAGTAGTCCATCATCCCAAGACAGAAATAGGTAACAGGTGAAAACAAACACAATGTCAGTGAAAAATGCTGCAGTCACCAAGTAACCTCCCTGGAAATGAGATCCAATCTAACAGGCAGATTTTTATTTATTTTGCTTTAGTTTGAATGCTCTCAGAATAAGTTGTACATAAATGTAAAATCTTTAACAAGTATATAACAATGTTTTCAGACAAGTACAGAAGACAAAGAACACAGTGATGTTTGGATTCAGAAATTCCATATTCATAATACTTTTTTATCCAGAAAAAACTTACCTGAGTAGCCAATATTGGTTATCACTTTTCCTACTGAAGCTTATGACCCATTTTAACTAAGTAACCTAGTTAGGATATCTCCTTACCTAAGGTCACTATGAAATTCACAAACTAAATATTTACACATCTTAATCCCCTAACCAGTCTAATCCATTAGATACACATAAAGCACTCCTAAAACCTGTATATATCATTGATTCAGAATCCCTTTGAAAAATGGTTATGATGAGTGCTGTCTCTAGCACACAGCTTAATTGTAACAGTACATGTCCAGGAAATGGGAAACCTGCATTCATATCTGTCCCCCCTTGAAGGACATAAACCCACTTCCTCCAGTTCCCATCAAGTAGGGACAAAGCCAGAATGGAGTTGTTTCTCACCTTCCCCAGTGAAGACAGGCCACTGCACAGACACAAATGCAAGACTCTTGAGATGAGAAAGCACATACAAAAGGAAGAGAAGTTTTATCTCTGTGGACATGGAAGGAATGCATTCTCATGTGGAGTCCTACATTTTGGTTTATGTATATTGGATGGAGTAAGTTGGTGTAAACGGTTTTAAAAAAAAAAATCAAGAGGCTACCCTAACATCTTTCTCTTCATGGACAGAGAGTTCAGCTCCATTTTTCTGTCTATTCTTTAGCCTCTGTACTCAACAGCAAGTGGAAACTGGAGTCTGACCTTGGTTAAAAACACTTTCTTGATGCACTACTGGTAGAAGAGACAACTAGTGGAGTGTTGCTAGCATTCTGCTATGTTACAATACAGATTTTACTTGATTTTGTTACAGAAATTATACATAGTGCTGAGCTTACTGGGCTTGTGCAACAGCTAGTACATTGGTACTACTGGGCAGTAGAAACTAAGCTCATCTGTCAGGACCCATAACAATGTCTACTGTGTACTCAAAGTTTATAAATACAGAACAATTCTCCAAAATCAGAAATGGGAACTGAACTGACAGTGAAGAAGATATACTCATAAGTCATTCTCCCATGGCTTGTTATTCTCCTAAGGCTTGCTAGCCATGGCTTAACTTCTGAATTGTTTAAACACCTTTCCTTTTCAGTTATTCCTACACCACTTACCAGATAAAATAAGATTTTTTTGTTCTAACATAAAACTATATCCTCAAACATCTGATAAGGCAAATATTGATTGCTCTAGAAAAAGTATCTTTAATTGCTTTTAGAGCATGACTGTGACTGTTAATAAGTGGCTAATTAGTTTAGTAACATGACTAAAACAAGTACTCATTCAATTTGAAACTACTTCTATATAATGCACAAACCAAATGAAGAACATTCTTGAAATTTACAGCTGAAATGGAAAGCAGAGGCACTTCCAGGCTATTACTTCATAACACTCACATAGTACTCCTGTGATACTGCTATTAAAATGGTCGGTATTGTATTTTTCTTGAGTTCCACAGAAATGGTTCTTTTCAAAGAAAGAAAACACTAATTTGCCTTAATGTACAGTTCAGAGATGTGAATTTTCTTCCCTGTAATTACAGTTTGACTAGAATCATATGTGATTTTAACAATGAAAGAAAAATATTTTAAGAAATAAATAAATCTAAATTAAAGATTATTTTATGGATGATACTATAGATAGTATCTACAATTATCTACAGGCACAATACTTATTACATTAATTAGATCAATTATACCTTAATTACATGAGAAATAATCATTAGTCATTATGCTCTGAATTTTAACCACCTATTTGTTTCAAGATGATTATTGTATGAAGTGTCATCATGGAAACAATTGTTGACCCCAGAGTTAATCAGCTCTCCATGGGAAATCCCACAGTCCACTTAGCTTTCCTGAAACATTTTATGCTAATGACATTATGATGCTAGAAGAATGTCATAAATCACACATGTTTCAGATAGGATTGACATTTTAAAAGAATAATTTAAAAATCAAAAATAACTTCCAGTACAGACAAGAATAGCTGAACCCTGTGGTTACAAATTTTGGGAATCTCAAAAGCACTGCTGATTCCAGGAACTACAAACATTTAAAATAATTTTTTATATGTTTAGGGCTTTTTGACTCAATATATTTGAGTCGTGAGAATGCTATTATCAAGGTTAATTTATTGTCCAGACCTTCATGACTTTTCTGTTGCTTCTAGTAGAGAAACCTGCAGAAGCAGAATGGCCAAGAATGGTTCCGTCACTAGAAATGGATACGTTCTCTACAGGCAACACACTATTTGGAAAAAATTTAATTGTTCATACTGACTGCTTGTCCTCAACTCTTAATTTTTAATTTACAACTTGGAAAGTTTCCATTGGAAGAATTTAACATGCTGTAATACTTAATTCTTCTTTACACCAAAGGCAGATGTGAAAAAAGCTTGCCTGAAGAATTTCCTTCAGACAAAAGACACTACTAAGGCCTGGAGACAGCATTTAGTTTCCCCTGACACTTGGATAAAAGTAACAAATAAAACTTTTTAATTGTTTGCACTAGAAAAAGAGTGTGTAGCAGAAAATTCTTCTAGAAACATCATTATTAATATAAAATCCAGTTGCTCAAAAGAATGTGAGTAAGCCAGGCTAAAATTTATTGGGAAATTACCAGTTATTAACAATTACCCTGTCATGAATGAGATGGTACAACATGCGTACATTTTCCCCACTTAACAAAATCAAATGTACTGTGTATTAAACAGTTCTAGTAACTACAAGGTGAACTAATCCCTTGAATTTCTGCCTTGATTAAAACAGGTAAGAACCTACTTAAACCTCACACTGACTCAATATACCTTCCATCAGGATAGCTAACAAGAGGCATAACAATTCTGTAAAATCTGAAATTAGAACCCTTTTCCTACAGACAAACTATGGCTTTAACCATGGCAGCAGTAAAAACACAGACTCACTCAACAGGGAAAGTATTTTCCCTCTTTTCATTCAAGAACACATTTATTTGATAATGCGTTATGTCTTGAAAATGAAATTCAGAAGAGGATTTTGGACAAATGCATCCCTTCATGATATTTAAATGCTAAACCAGAGTGTTAACTAGCTGGGTTTTATGGCAATCCTACCATACATGACAAGTTAACACCACTGATAAATTTTAAAAGAACACTTCGGGGTTTTGTTTGTTTATTTGTGATTCTAAAAGGGATTGTTAAATGTGAAAACCAAAGTAAATGTTCATTCTCTTGCTATCGCAGACTAGGGAAACCTGCTAAAGTTGGTTCATAAAAAAAGACAAAATTTACAACATTCATGTAGTCCTGGCTCATAAACCTGAAACATCTAAAATAAAAACCCAGTCACAAGGCATATGCAATCTTTCTCTAAATAAACCTTGAATATGTCAAGAATTACTTTTCCATAGGTCCCTGAATTCCAGTGAGATGCTTAAAATTAAGTTTTTCAACTCAGATCAGTACATTATTTCTCACCTTAGATATGAATACGAAAGTGATGGTTTGTATTTTCAGAGCTTCTTGTGTTGGAAGATTTCAGAGCATTTTGTAACTAATTATATAAGTATATAACTACAAAATATTTTTTAATGTTCCAGTAAGGTAGAAATTTGAGAAATTTAAGACAGAAGAGAAATTATTTGTGTAAGTGCCAACTAATTCTAATTGCTTAACTTGAGAGACACAGATTATCCCTCCCTAACACAATGAATACCCATAAAATAATTAAATTTAAACTAGCCCCCATGTACATACCTAATTAAGCAAATCGAAAAAAGAAAACACACCTGAATGACAGACCAAACTGGAATCCACCTTTGTTAAGGGCTGAATCATATTGTAGAGCAGCCATTTCAGAAGTATTCTAGATTGCTGCCATGGCTAGAAGGTTCACTATCTTATTATAGAACTATAGCTGAGAAACCAGAGATAAAAATCTGAGGTCACTCATTTTGATTGTTTCCTAAGACACATTCACACATTTAGAACTACAACTACTTAAGCAGTATCTTCACACACAGCCCTGGCCAGTAGTTGCTGCACTCACATCACTTTTGCCATTAACATCACACAACACTCGATGCAGCCCTCCAAATGAGCAGAATTCACAGAACTCATCTGGCTGAAAAATTCTCAGAAAGAAAGAAAAAGGTTAGGTTTCAAGAGGGTTTGCTGTACAATTTGACCATGCTGTAGATAAGAAGGATACTAATAGCTCTCTAGACACGCTCTCTAGACACACTCTTCAGACTCAAAGACAAAGAATTAACTCTGGTTCTTTGTCAGCTATAATGCTGCCATACTCTTTTTTATGTTGCAAGTTGAATAACTAAGGAGAGCTGAAGTAAAACACTCCAGTTCTCTTTCATACTACATGTAATGCAAGACAGAAGTCCTCAACTGAACAAATAGAGACTGACCTACATCCTATAGCCCCTCTGCACTAGTGAGCAGAGAATTCACTGAGATTTAATGACCTCCTCTATCTGATACCAACATAGACAAAGATGGGTTAGAGTTCCTGAACCCTCATTCATCAAAAATCTGGAAAAAAACTCACTTTGTTTGATTTCCGAAACAAATGTACCACTTCTTGTTTTTTAATATATGAAACTAAATTCAACAGTACAGATCCCTGACCTCTGCAATTCATTAGTTATGAATGCTGAACCAAATTGCAGACAGCAGAAAATACATGAAAATATATTCAGTACCAAATATTTATACAGATTAATATAAATGACATTAAAATTCTTTTAAATATTTAACTGGAGGTTATTTAGGTCATTAACATGTATATTCATCTTTTATGCTGAGGAACTTCTAGCTAGCTAAGTACCTAACATTACCACCCTGTCGAAAAGAGAAGGTTTTGTAAAAGTTTTTGAATTCTTCAGCAAGCCATTAAGTACGTGAGGCTTTCACTGTTGGAAAGAACTAAACAATCACGTGCTTGTAGTTTCCATAGGAAATGACAAACTGGAAATTCTCAACAGAGTTAGGACTTTCAAATCCCAGCTCAGAAAGGAATGCAGCAGTCAAGCACTTACCAGGTAAAAGGAAAGAAGCTTAATGCTCACTCCACAAAGTAGCAGCACCTGGCACAATGCCAGGTCTTCTTCACATGACAGGAAAGTACATCACTTTGCAGCCCCTATTAATACTGCAGCTGTATTCGTTTGCTGGGTACTAAGGAAGCCAGAGAAAACCCTCTGTGCCAACTTGCTTTCTCTGAGCATTGTACACATTTTACTAAGTTTGCTTAATACAACTGCACTGTAGTAATTCTGATTGGAAAACTTAAATTGTAGCTATACAGACAAAAATTAAAAATTTGGTCATTTTGCATCCTAGGACACAAACCAATGCTGAAAAATACTGAAGCTTAACTTCCAATGAGTTAATTTCTCCTAAGTCCCTTTCCCTAGTCAATATGTCAGCCATCACGAAGAATGTGGTATTTTGGTATTCCATTAAGTTCACAATAATGAACATTGGGGAGCTACTGTTTGTTTCTATACATCGAGCACAAAACTATTTTTTTTAATATTCAGCTAAAATGTAGTCAGGAGGCTGCCTTGTTATCACTCACCACTGATCTTATGGAATTTTGAAAGCAACTAAGGTTGATGGATTACTTTTAATATCAATATTCCTGTGCATTCTTCACTGAAAAAGGAAAAACCATCTGTAATATAGAACTACTTATACTGAAAAATACATTGGAAACAAAAGGCAACACACAAAAAAAATCCTAATGAAATATTAATGGTAAAATGATGATGATATGTTAGTCTTATGCATTAATGCTATGTCATACTGCTTTACCCAACAATGCAAATTCACACTACTTAGCAAATCTCAGTATTTTTGTGACTAATACAAAAACTACATTTAACTTCAATTATGATTGCAAGCCTTCATCTTTCATATTGAAATGAAACTAGAAATACACAGCTATGAAAAGTCTCCTTTCTCTAATGACATTTTTCATTACCTGTGACCCCTGATAATTGCCATATTTATTTTATATACTGTAAGCAGTGGAACAACTTATTGTTTGTTAATTTCCAAAGAAACAATCTGAGCACTTTTAGATCTTTTTTGTCACATTGAAATCATTTATTGTAGTCCAAATTTTAATATGTGCTCCCAATTTGAAATTGAGCTGGTACTGTGATTACAGCAACCCATTATACTTTATTTTGAAAAAAAGCTGAAAGAACTTCTTTTCTTGACTTTGTAACCCTATCTTTTTTCAAGAGAAAATCTCTGAGAAAGTGAATCTATCTTCCAGAATATCCAGAGATGCCCTGTGCTCCAGACCATAACCTGAATAACAGATCTTTAAATATGGCTCTCTTCTAAGTGGGACAATATCTCTACCTCACAGAATACTCCTGACTACTCCTGAACAAGATCCATTCTCACTCCCCAACTCGATCTTTCAAAACATTTTTAGGATGCTGTGTAGAGCAGTATGACTAGCATCTGCCTACTACCAGACAGTGCAGAGCAACTGAAAATGTTAAACTTTGCAGATGACTGCTACAATGCAGTCAGTTTTATGACAACAAGGCTTATTCACCTTCTCAAGTTGTGTTTTTGAGATGCGAATGACAGGGGGGAACTTGTTGCCACAGGGAATGACAGGAAGCTGCCTCCGGCCAGTTGAGCAGGAGGAAGAGGAGTGGCTCTCAGCTGACTGACTCCTTGGGAAAGCAGCCTCCCTCAGAGGGTCCAAGTGGATGGATAGATAGGCTATAGGGCTCATGGTGCGGAGGATGGGACTTGAAATTCTTGGAGTGGAGAAATGCAGCATATGACATGAGTTGAGCTGTGAGAACAACATGGCGGGGAAGAAAATAAGGTTGAATATATTTTAATAATTCTTGTTTATGTCTTGCATTCCCCTAAAAACCATATTCACACCTCCCTTACAGGCTGAAAGCTCATAACCAAAGAGATGTCTTAAGTCTAATCTTCACATTTTCCATCATCCATTTTCAAAAATCCAGTATCAAAATCAAGAGTGAGCATCATTTCTCTTGTTGGCTTCTTCATTCACTCAGTCTTAGAATCATATAGAATCATTTAGGTTGGAAAATAGAATCAGATTATTAAGTCCAACCATGCAACTGTTATAGCTGGTCAGTAACAATCTATGGCACATTTAATAAACAAGCACAGTCTATTTCAAGGACATTGTGTACATTGATAGTTGACTAGTTGATCATTGACTGGTCCTTTCAAATGTTTGGCACATCCACACAACATCACATCCATGTTTCTGAAATTACACTATTTTCAGCATATACACCCATTGGAGGCTTTACAGCCATGGCAGCAGCAGCACATACTAAGAAATGTACCTGACAGGGTTAATCAGTAATACTAAACACCAATACTAAACAATTTTGATGAAATTTCCCAAATATGAGACCAAACTAGAAGGATACACTGGCCTGGAAAATCAAGCAACAATTGCTTCATCTTGAACTACATTAATTCAAGCATTTAGACAAAAGGAAAGAAAAATGAATTCGAGCTGTAAAGTCTTCCAAACTATTAATTTTAGACAAAGTACATTTTTAAATTTCCTATTGATGATTCTAATAAACCTATGGCTTTGATATACAACTCTGAAATCAACTGGCTTTTTGCAAGACCTTTTCCAGCACTAAATAACTATCTGATGGTGACACATTTAAGTATCTGTAAATAAGATTGCCATACAGAGTTTGCAATTATTTGTTCCAATTACAATTAGAGAAAACCATGAAGAGTAGAGATAAGGAAACTTTCTGCAAGCTTCATGCTTCATGAAGGTGACCTTTTGTTTCCTACCATAGTATTTGCAATTGTAACCTATATCCTTTGGAAAGCAAGAGCATCTAGCAAGCATTTCCGTTTCTAAGGAAAAGGTATCTTTTAATTGTGTCAATACTAAAGCTTCAGTTCCCACAACGCATAGCTAACTCGCAACTGGAAAAAAATATTTCCAGTATCTCATAAAAGCAGCAAATGAGAATAGAAGGTACACAAAAATTAAATTACTTAGAAATAAACAAGAATTTAAGAGTAAGCTTTTGATAAAACATATTAGTACCTCGACATACAAAATTTCAATTTTAGCAATATTTCTAAATAATAAAAATAAATAGATTCACACAGTAAACCCTCTTCTATAACACACACAACACACACACATATATATCGACACGAATTTGGGTTGTCAACCAAGTAGGACCAAAGCAAACCGTTGTTTAATACAAACTCAAGATAAAGATGGAAAGAGCTGTTACATGTTTAATTGCTTCAAATCCATTATTATTTACTTACTGAAATATCTGTTTGACAAATATATGTTGCAAGGTATTGTGTATGCACAGTATGAAGTTCTTTGCAATTCAATAGAAACATAGGAAATTAACGAGGCTGCAGTTCTACACCACACAAAGTCCAGCTCTAGGCTGTAAGGACCAGGTGAAGGAAAACTAGAGCTGTATGATGCTAAGTGCTGCTCCAGTATAAATTCACTATTAGTCTAGATCAGCTCAAATTCTTTTGACAAATTAGCTTCATACCAGCAGATATTAGAGCAAATCACACACTGTCTGTCCTGCAGCCAAGGTCAACATAAAGCCATTATTAAAGCATTTAGTCAGCATGTATACCCTTAGCATGCTCTGAGTAGTTCAACAGATATGTGACCATGTGCCCATGACCAAACCAGATCAAACTGGTGTTTGCTGGTAGCACACAGAATCTGTATTGCAGCTGGATAACCATGACTGATAACATGAAAAATATTTCTCTTACCCGCAGGATTTTTTTCATAATAGATAGCAAAATAGATAATTTACTGTAAGTTTTTATGCATGAGACCTTCTTGTCCCCAAGCCAATAACTTACACATTTTTCTCTCTTATTTTTTGAGTTCAGGTTTCCTTTTTTAACTGCTGCAACTTTATATTCTTAATAGAATGCTGATGCTGTGTATAACAGGTAAGAAGTGATATTATCAACAATTACAGGAAGTCCACATACACACACAATTTCAGGAAGAACATTTATCTACAAATGGAAGAACTGCAGACCAGCAATTTCTTTCCTTCAGGAGAAAATAAAATTATGAGTGAATGTATGAAATATTAGTTTCTCATACAGAAACATCCATGCTACTACTTACTAAAACAGTGAGCAATAAAGCCCTGAAAGAAATAAAGAACAAAGAAGAATCATCAAAGTAAAAAGAAAAAAATTTAAAAAATAGTTAAGACTTAAGATGGGAAAACTATTTTATTCATTCACCACGGAAGCAATTGCTGCATATTTAACAAACCTATCAGAATAAGCTCAAAAAGCATAACCATAATTTCTTCAAAGTGATAGTGAAGCAGGTCAGTAGAAATCTATATGGAAGGTATATTCATAAGCATGATGATCATGAATGCTGGCATGGCCTACAGTTTCAAACTGTTTGAAATGAGTGAACTATTTCAAGAATTATATTAATCTTCTACACTACCATAATTTCAACATCTCTTTTAAACCCCTTTTAGTAACACACATTCAATTTATAGTCCTAAAATTAACTTTCTAGGATCCATGCCTGCTCTTAGTAACTGATGCAATATCATTAAATCAGCAGAAAAGAAAGTATGACATTTTGCCTATGATTTTTACTGCCAGAAAGATGCTACCTAGAAAAAATTACTAAAGAACAAGAACATCTGATGCACAGCCAAGCATCACATTGAAAAAACAGTTTCAGGTGTGTAAGTACTCTGAGAAAGAGGACTCTACCAAACAGCTCCCTAAGGTCACCAGGATTTTTGAACAGAGAGAATGACCATAAGAAGAGATATATAACACACTTTCTCCCAGTGAAGTGACTAGAACACTCAGCTATAAGAACTAGGCTCTAGTACCCATCATAAGGAATATTTAAGTATCCTTTATGAAGTGGAATACAGCAATGAAGGACAAAAAGAAAAACTCACCCAAAATACCCTCTTGGGCTTTGTTTGGCTTTCAAGGGCTAATGGAGTAGATTGAAGGCTACCACAAATTGCCATCACAGTTGGAGTAGACACACTGTATAGACACACTCTGTTCCCAGTTCTTAATCTGGCCAAATAATTTCTATTTTCTTTATTCCCAGTTCGGTTTATATTTTCAGTTGTAGATGATTCACCTTTGAAACACCAAATTCCTTCCTGCCATTCATCTTGCCCTCACAACACTACTCACTACTACCAGCACAGCATAAACCATATTAGTTTCCCCCATTTTTGAGGTCATGATAAATATTACTTATCTGCCTGCAAAGCCAAACTAAAATATAATTTCACCTGACTTTCTACTTCAGCCAGTATTTCTTCCAATGCATCTTATAATTAATTGTTTGCAACCATTTCTGCTCCCATGTTCTGAAGCTTCTTCCTTTTCAGATATAGATATTGTCCATTCTTTGCATTGTAGTACATAATTATTTGTACCATATCTACTCTTAGTTTAAGTAGAACAGCTATTTCCCCAAAAAGAGCCCTATTTGTATAAAATATACAGCTGTATAGTGCATTTGCATACAAAATTACAAGCTGTTTTTTAACGGCTTTCAAAATAAAAACACTTGATAATTATTTTTTTGGACAGGACCAAGTGCTGCTCTTTCTTTTCTGTTTTACTAAAACTGACCTTAACATTAAAAAAATTAACAACTTAAAAATTAAATTAATTTTTCACCTTTTAAAGTTTCTAACCCATCAAAAATTCCTTCATGCAACTAATAACCAGCTGTTTAACACAGTTCTGTATTTTCTATCACACAAAATTAATCTTCCATAAACTACATACTTTAAAGTATGATGTCTAAATATAATCTTCTATGAAAGACATGATCTTTCATTTTCTGTGAAAACATAGGTGTGGTTGAAATTTTACTGTGCTGCTATAGTTAAATACATTGAGTAGGTAATTTTCACCATAAAGGATATTCCACACCCAATAATATATGAGTAGTTGGTGATAAGTTTCTTTTTCTAATGAGCTGGCTGTAACTTTCACAAAAAATGGCAATATGTGAAGAAAAAATATAGCCAGGTTTCTTGGCTCAAGGGAGCTTGAAAGAATTGACCTTTAGATCACAGATGCCACAACAGCTACTTTAAAAAGGGAAGAAATAAAATCATGAGGTGATTCCCAATCACTTAACCATTAATCTCACTTGCTCCTTAAGTAAAGGCAAAGAAATCTTTGTTTAGAAACAGTGACAGAGGAGAAAAAGTAGATGTTCAAAAACTTGCAACTGAGAATTCTTCAGAAAAGATGGAAAAAGATAAAAACAAGAATATGCAATGAAAGCAAAGCCATCTTAATGAAAAATAAGGGAGTAAAGAAGAAGTTGCGGAAGTATTTTAGAAGTGAAAACCAGCAACACTTTATAAAAGGCAAAAAGTTGTTTTTATAAGGACCACTAGAAATTTCAGAAGAAACAAGAAGAAACAAAGCGAATTCCAAAAGCTAAGTTATTCCAAATTCCAAAGTGAATTCCAAAAGCAAACAGCAGCTAATATCTACAGGAATCATAGTGTGAGGTGAGAGCTAGTAACTGTTTCTTTAATTTCAGACACAGACTTTTCCTGAAACACATTAGAACAGTATTTTACATATTCAATTGTAATTTCATGTTTATGTACTGCAAATACAACAAATACATGTTTGCATGTGTGTCTTCACTGATTAGGAATCACTGCACAAGGAGCTTCTTTATATAGATAAACAGGTACACCAACAACTCTTTGTTAAATGTGGCCATTTCTGTGGATCATACCTGCAGAAAAACTAGCCACTTCCATGGGTGACTGTAAACAGTCATGCAACAAAATATGGAAGATCATTCTTCAAGAATCAAGTCCCATACCTGCTGAAGCTCGGAATTTCTGCTACACTGTTGTATGCCAGTCACTGCCTTTACAATTTCCTCATATAATTCTGAATAAAGAAGAGGTTTTCTTACCGGAGTGAGTGCTCCTTCTGCTTGAGCTTCCATAGGGCTTGTAGGGGTGGCAGCAAGAAGCTGTCCTGCAGCCCCGGACAGAAGTTCCAATTTATCTGTAAGCTGTTCAGATGCAGCAGGATGACACTCCATGTCTAGAACAAGCTCCACCCCTGAAGGTTCGTTCTTGGCATGGACATTGTTTCCTGCCCAGCCACCCTCTCTGGACTGCTCTTCTGGAGGGGACTCCTCTAGAACTTGTAGTACCTCTGGCTCTTCATCTGAGGGACTTCCAGTCATTTTGTGCCCTAAAGCCTCATTTGTCCTGAAGTCCTGCAAGTCCCGTTCCTTATCTATTATCACCCATTCCTTAGAATCAACCTCCTGCCTGCAGGAGCTTAGGTTAACAGCTACAAATCCATTGCTCATAACACCATCAGCATGGTCTGGAGAATTAGCTGACGCAGGCTTTGAAGCATCTGGAAGATATTCTTCATCATAGTGCCAAACATGGTCCATGCGGGCAGTCCCAGGTGCAGGAGTTTTCTGAGAAGGAGGAACCGCAGCAACAGGAGTCTCTTTCAAGTCTTTCTGCATCTTCTCCAAACTTAGAGAAAAGAAGTTAATATCTGAATTAGTTAAGAATTAATTAAATAATGCAAGTTACATTGGCGTTTTTTCAGTAGGAGAAAATTAGATTTATATAAAAATTTGTTGTCATATTTTAGAACACCCTACAATGGTTCAAAGATCCACACCATTTGAGACAAGTCTGACATCAAGTAAAAGTGGATGGATCGTCTTAGAAATGCACACCTATTATTATTATTATTATTATTATTATTATTATTATTATTGTTATTATTGTTGTTGTTATTATTATTATTATTTTAGTTGTACTGTATCATGTTGTATTGTAAATATAATTACCAAAAGGAAGAATTCTGAGTGAAAAAACTCAGTACTGTCCACTGTATTTAATTTGTTACAAAGCAGAGACTCAAAGAGGAAAAAAAGAAACATGTCTCCAGCAGCAGTTATTATACGTTTTCAAGAAGAATGCTATTTATTATTTTGATCAATCCCTTACTTATGCTTTGCATAATTTGCTTCATCAAACAAATTCAAATTCCTAGCTTCCCTATGACTTATTTAGAAGGACTGTGCCACTGTCATCATCCCAGCTCTCTTCTACTATCCCCAGACTGCCTCTGCCTTTCAGTCAGATTTCACTGTGTCGCTCTCCCCTTATTCTTTCTAGACATAGGCAAACTGATTGAATCAATTTTCATACATCTGTCTCTTCCCTACCTTCAAATTCCATTTTAAGATTTCTGTCTTCTATCAAGATTTTTTTACATTGGTGCAACACCTTTGGGCATGACTAAACCGGCTGCATGAAGGTAGATTTCTAACTTCTTCACTCCACTTCTGTAAATCTTTCTTCTCATCCAATATAGCCTAATCTCATGTTACCTCTACTGAGCACCTTTTGTCAACCTTCTCATTTAGGATGAGTTGTACTAACTGTCAAGATTACACCACTGAAGAAAAAGTTAATAAACACCAGGGTTACACCATCAGGTCTTGAAATACAAAATTCCCAAGTGTGAAAGTCCAACTCTAACTGTATGCTAACAATAATAATTTTTTAAGAAGTTGCCAAGCAGTGAAATTCATTAACTGAGCAATAGTATAAAAAATGCTTTGTTGTAGCTTGCATAACCATACTCAACAGCTCCATTCCTGCTCTTCATGCAGCAGAGGTAAGATAACAGTATCCTAATTATATATCCTTAAGAGATCTAAGCATAAGGATAAAATTTCTTTACCAGGTCTCAAGAAACTTATCAGTGTCTGGCTTAGACTCCAACGTCATTCGCTTCTCCAGTTCAAAGCTGTGAATTGAACGTAACTTCCGCACCAGTGGAACATCTCTGTCTAACAGGGTGGTCTCTGAGCGAACTCGAATGGGAGAGCCCAGACTCGGGGCATTAAGCATTCCATTCGCTGGTCCATGGCTATTTTCTTCCTCTGTGGCAGCCTGGGCAAAATGTAAAGGCAAAATGTAAATCACTAGGAGCAGCAAAACAGAAGACAACATGGCACTACATGCTGAAGTTTTAAGAATGTGAAAAGCCATTTGTATTAGGAATGGTCCTTAAACTCATGCCATAGTTAAGGTAGTTTAGATATGTTCTTCTTCACACACCTACAACAGACAAAATTTTGGGTATGTCTGAGAACAGGAGTATCAAAGACCCAGTAATACAGCTACATTTATTCTGACATTCCACACCCATCTCTGAAATTTTCTTTAGTAATAGTCTGAAACCTGGCACTTCATAGCATCTTTGGTCTGCTTTACAGTCAAGTGCTCTTGTTAAAGAGAAGTTAGCTTCCAGGCTGTCTTTCTTATTCTCTGGAGCATATAGCAGTGTTATACACTAAATTTACTAAATATTTCTGTGATTTCAAACTATGTTTTAGTCCAAATGCATTCTGTCTTAATAATGACTGAACATGATTTAGAGTAACAACTGAACATGATTTAGAGTAACAACTGAACATGATTTAGAGCTGGGAAATCATGATCATCCTTAGTTTCTGCAAGTATAATAGAAAATGCCTTTGTTTAAACCAGAACAATCTCCTTTCTCTATCTTCAGTAAAAGAACAAACAAATAAGCACATTTGAAAACAGGCACCATGTCTTGTTCTTTCCCACAATACATTTTTTCCTAGCAAATAAAGAGTAACAACTTCAAAATCAGACAGCTCTCCTAGATAAAGAGCATTTCAGTACCAGATCCTTTTCATGTTAAAAGTACTTTTATATCAAGAAGCAGGCTGCATTTGTCCAAGTATGAAATACTATTATTGTGAGTAAGGGAGACAGGAACAAATTCTCAGAGATCACTTTTGAAAATAAAGCAGCATTCTTTCCTAAAGACCAGCCAATCAACCTCTGGGTCAGTACAGAGGTACAATGTCCTATGGAGACAAAAACACCTAGTGAGTTAAATGGATATGGCAAATCACACTGTCAATTTGTCAATTGAAGAACATTAAACTCTTTTTTTGTACATTTAGTATCTAGCTCCTACACATGCAAGATGCAGGAAATTTGCTTTGATTTTGTTCAGTGAGCAAGAATCAAGATTGTGTCTGAAGAAAACGAATATGAGTAAACTACAAAGAATCTCAAATAATCAGCAAGCTATTCATTAAAAAGACCCAATAAAGTGACCCATGGCCCAGAAACCTGTCTGCTTGTTTTAGTATATGAAATGTGTTAACTCTACCATAAATCGTTTTCTTAGATCATTCTGGCTAATCAGTATCAGTACAACTGCCTTTTTAATTAGATCTTATTGCACTATGAGGACAAGAAACTGTTCAAAGATGGTCTTCACAATGCAGCTTTGAAAGTACCTTACAGATCCCCAGTTTTATTTTGTTTCTGTTTGCATCCATTTCTTCCCAAACATCTTTTTCCTGAGGACGCTGATGCCCAGGGGATCCAGGTAGCTTCTCTGGTGATACACCAACTGGAATAACATTCTCTCCATCACTGAGCTGCTCATCAGGGAATACTTCATCTGTGTTTTCCCGCAGCAAATCTCCTGGGATAGGAGTGGCATTGGCAATTCTACAATAGTAGTTTAAAAACAAAATCAGAAAAGTAAAAATTTTTATACGCTCATGTGTTTATAGAAATTATTTTCTATTATAAAAGAAAGAAACAAACAAAAACTTGCAAAGAAAGTCGTGTTTCCATAGAAAACTAAATCTTGTAAATTATTTAATATAAAACCCCCTACTTCCTGGCTTTCACAATTAATTTAATTTAGGTACATAATGAAATATAAGTCAAAAAATATAAGTAAAAAAACCTATCACATAAAAGCTGATTTTTTGAATGTTTTTGAAGCCACTTCTGAGAAAATTTGTTAGAGATCATGTCCAGGCTCAACTTCACTCCTGAGTCTGCTATACGAATTCTGCTAGTCAAAAAAATTAATGGCAACTTTCATAATTTAATTTCCTTTTCCCAAAAATTTGATAGAAGTGCGTGCTGTTTGTGGAAAAACAATTACTGAGCAAACTAAATGCAGTTTTAATCATTATTCTTATCCAAGTGCTAATTTGCTCCTATTATTGATAATCAAAATATAAGCAAAACACTAACAAGACATCACATTTTAATTGAAGTTCTGTCATCCCATTAGCTTGAGTCTATTAGGGCTAAGGCTTAGCTCAACATCTGAAAATGAAGCAATGCTAGTCCTAAAAATTTAATGCTCAGAAGGTCAAATAAAAGCCATTCCTTTACAGTTACCAAAGCTGTTAATTGCAGCCCGGACTAACAATAACTCTGGTGTGATGCTTAGTGTGATAATGGGACTGAATCACATGCAAAATGCCTTTCAGCTTCAGTGTGTCCAACAGCACACACCATATACTAGTGTGTATGGTAAGAGTTACAGAATACAACCACTTGGTGTCAGCTCATATTTACTTCACTTTTTTTTTCATGACCTTGAAATACTGAGAATTTAATACATGAAATTCTGGCATTTTTCAGCCTCACTACACTGTCCAAACTCCCTTATTTGATTTTTAGCTAAAAGCTAATCTACTCAAGGCCTGGAACAAGCACAAAGTTTTTCTCCTTACCCTCACACTTCTTATATTCATTCACAAAAACCTCTTACATTCTTCAATCTCCTGAGATGAGTATGGGTATTATAAAATATCGTATCTTGTCCAATTTACTTCATTAAAGAATGTCTCAAATAACATTTTAATATTATTTCAAACACAACCAAAATCTATCTCCAAATTTCTTATAAAGATCCATTCATTTTTCAAACTTATAAGGAAATTGCAGTTAGAATTTTATTCCAAGCCTGCAGAAAACAATGGGTTTATTTCCAGGTAGTTAAATTTCCAGGCACTTAAACTCAGGACACATTATTTAGTTTCACAAAATATGATTTAGCAAAGGATGGATGAGCAAATTTACATGCAGTTTCCTGGAGCACTATTTTTATTGCTATAATTTTAGGACTGCAGTGCTGATCTTTCAGGATAGTATAAACTGGAACCCTAAAAAGGGAAATTCTTCAAATTACTTCAAACCTCCACTCCTCTATGCATTCAAAATCATGGAGAAAACCCCTAATTTATGGAGATAATTTCCCTTTAGTAGGAAGCCATTGAAGAGACCACACTGTGCATACCCAATTGCAGCTGGTGTAAGACGAGTGTGCAACTGAGGGGTGGTTGAAGTTGTTGTTGTTGTCAGAGAGCCATCAGTTCCACTCTTCTCCCAGTCAAAAGGGTCACTTTCAATAACCCCAAATGTTTTCATGCTGTTGTCAAACACAGACATGAGAAGCTGAAAATAAAGAAAAAAGTGAATAAGCTTCATTTTTGTCTAAGAGGCCTAGCAATTAAAAAATATCCTCCTGCAATACTAACAACTTGAAAAAAGGACAGTTTTTTAATATGAAAAACTTCTCATTTTTCAAGACTTTGAAGTCGAGATATATAAATTTCCATTTTATTAAAACGGAAAAAAATCCACCCACATCTGTATTTTTATCAAGCATGAGGAAAAGATACACCATAGATTTTTATAAAGAGACAGAAATACACACACACACAAACCCAAGCAGAACTACATTGTTGCAGAATAGCATACAATGGTTGTCCAGCAGAGGAAGGGAAAAGAATATATTTGGTAACACCATGAAACCAAGGAAATTAATGAGATGTAGGAAAGGATACTGATCTGCTAATTCATACATTTCTGTCATTAAGAACCACATATCATTTACTTCATACAATGTTGACACTGATACCACACAAATGTCTATGATTTCCATCCTCATTTTATGCTATGAAAAACCACTTAGAAAATTTGTGACCATGACAGAGAAACAAATTGCATCTACTTTCCTCTCTCTGTGAAATAAACTATGTCTCATTCTAACCACTGACAGGAAGGCTGTGTCCATATCATTCTCTTACTCTGTAACATTTCTAATTTTTTTTCCCTTAAAATCTGGGTTTTTTCCAATCCAGGATGCTGAAAATTTTTCAACACTCTCTTTTGGCATACTTAGAATGGATGGGAAGTTTGGATCATTTTACTTGTATAGAGTGGTCTCATCCATTCAATACAACCTCCTATGTGCCACCTGTCACAGTCATTTCTGTAACCATACTGAACAGCAAAAAGCCATCGTTCAATCGGTCCCTTACATACTCTGTTTTATTCTTCTCTTCCTCTAAACCTTAAGCAGTGTCTCTGAAGTAATTTTTAAGGTCATTCTCCTTCAAATCTTTTCATCAATTTCTGCTATAAGGCAAATGCAAACTCAAATGCTTAATGATGTCAGGAGGCTGAGGTAACATATGCACAAATACCTGAATAAAATAAACATCTGACATTGCCAAATCAAACATGGCTTCTTAGCCTAGGTCATGAATTTTTTAGACTGTGAACTCTTCAAAGCAGGGATGCCAACCAGGGATGTACATACATTCTTGTTCAGTGCCTACCCATAAATACAAAGAATGATACATATAGTAGGTAGGAACAGCACCACTGCAAACACAAGTTAGGAGAGACCAGAGTTTAAAAGAACATTCTTACCACTCTAAATAAAACCACCCTGCTCTGGTCTAAAGCACATGAGCAAGACTGTGTTGTAATGCTTAGGCTGCAGCTACACAACTACAAATATTCCATGACCAGCCACAGGACTGTAAATTACTGGGCTGTCTCTATCATGGAAAAACCCTGCCCTGGTATCATGTTTATCCCTGAGTGCATGTACTGTGTTAGACCACAAAAAATTATTTGCAAAAGTATGACTGTGTATATGCTTTATCATGCAGGCTATATAATGTAAAACATATTTACCAGTCTATTATGAAGGTTTTTCTATGCAACATCAAAATTTCTGCAATAGCACTTTTTACCATAGGGCAAAAAAAATCTGATACATCTTTATAACCAGGCACACAAAACATTGAAAACTTTCCCCTCACTTAACTGTAAACTATAGGATAAATGTCATGGAAATTTGTAATAGAAAAGCGGGGGGGAATCAAGGTATTTATTTTTCAGGAATATTGAACATTTTTTGTATTTGTAATAATTTTTTTCCTAACATTCAAATGTTTTCACAAAAATTGATTTATTTGTTTTGCAAATATGCAGAATAATATACTGGTATATTTAGAGAAATCCACTTGCTAACAGGAAATTAGTTATTCCCTGAGATTTTCAGTTTTGATTTCAATTCTTATATATCTTGATTTCTTTGTTAAACTTAGAAAGCAAAGCACAGGAATCACTTTTATCAAAGTTACAATTCCAGGCTTGGTCAGATTTATTTATTCAGGTGAACCAATTATACTTGAACACCAATAAAAAAACATTCCTTCTGATTTCACTGAGTTAGGGAGTTGAATAAAGGCACAGAGGCAGACAGATACTGCAAGTGGGAAGCTGACAGGAATGTGTGTTTCTGGCAGCCACAAGGAAGACACACAGGGACAGCCTTTCATGGTGTGCTATTAGATCACTTCAACTTCTCACCGTTTGTGGGACTGAAAAAACTCTCAAGTCTCTCCCTCCCTGCTTTTCCCAAGCATTTCTCTGCTGCTTTCCACAAACTGGAAAAAAGTTCTGTCTTTATTTATTATTTAATCATAGGTTAACACTGAGTAAGACACATTCTACAGCATATCCTCTTAGCCATATCACGTTATCACTGAGCAGAGGCTGCCCATTTCAGCAGGCAATGCTCTCTTAAACAAAGAAAAATGCTAGTTTTCTGTGATCTCTGGACTCAATGCTTCAGTCTTGAAAATCCACCATGACTGCATTTGTTCTGTGGCTGTAGGTGCTGAGTTCCAAACTTTGGAAAACTGCCAGAATGACAATCACTGAGAGAGCAATCTGATCAATTAACTTACAGAGCACCTACTAGAAGCTATGATAGTAGGATAGCTCCCAATCCTAACAGAATACTGACTGAAAAGCACCTGTCAATTGTTTTAGAAACTCAACAGCCTTACACTTCCCAAATGGATTTAGAATTACATGTTTGAACCACAACATTTCTGTGGCACTAAATGGTCATTAAATTAACTTTGTGGTGGCACAAACTGTAGTAACTACCAAGATTACACAACAAAATCAAAGTAACTTGAAGATGAAACAGCATAAAATTATCTCCTTCATAAAACAGAAGGACAAAACAGTACAAGTGTTTACCTGGTAATCAGGCTTTGTAAAGTAATCCAAACTAGAAATGTGATCCAGAAAGACATTGAATTCTTGAGGAAGATGTTTCAACATAAGTCTGTGTTCGTACCTTTCTTTAATGGAGCCCACTTGCTCCTAGGAGTAAGTAACACAACAAACATTACCACACCTTCATCCTCTGTTACAACATTCTCACACTGTGTGTTACAGCCATTCAGTACACTACTAGCCAGAGAAACAGGTCACTACAATACACTGAATGGTACTAAGAAAGACCATTCTACACCAGACAGCATAATAAGAGATTCTGTCACTGGCCTCAGCACACTTGCAAAATAATGTACAAACTTCAAATTCAATATGAAAAGCCATTTAATTTTCTACTGTGCTTGTGCTATTTGTGTTTGAATGCTGACTGATATCAAGGGCTGTCACTAAATACTCCAACCCTTTCTAAAAGTAAGTATTAAAGATTTAAATATCCTGTTGCATCATGTGAAGTCCAGTCACTTTTTGGTGTATATTTAGTCATGTAAGATGTGTAAATCTAAACCAAAAAGGCGATGCTACCAATATAGCACATTGTCATTAAAATTAATGAGCCAATGATTCTAAGTGGAATCTTTATCACAGCATTTCCCTGGAATCCAGAAGTAAACCTCTCTCATGCTATTTGATTTCACCCCTAAGTTTACCTTATCTTTTATTTTCCTCCAAGGCAGTTGCCCAACCACAAATTCCACCAACATGTAGAAGAGAGACCAGAGGTCATCATGTCGACCCATTTCCTGTGAAAAGGAAATATTATTCTAATGCACATGACAAATACCTAAAACAAATGGGAAGATAAATTCTTTACTGCTCGAGACTTACATTTTCATATAAATTTTAATATAATCTACACTGCAAAACAAGTTTAATTAAATCCAGTGACTATTTTAAGGAGAAACATACAAGTAAATTTCCACAGAAGACAGAGTGAAATAAAACAAAAGTTGAAATGTGTCAAAATAACATTGTAAAACTCTGTTTATTCAGATGTCTTTAATGTATGATGTTAAGACAACATACTAGATGTTATGTACCTCATAAAACTCAGTCTTCACTTTTTAAACTTATTAACTTGCAATATAATTGAATACCAAAGACAAGTATTAAAATCATTATTATTTGTACAAGAACTTTTTAATCAACTACTGTAAATTATATCATCCTTTCACAAAATTTTTAACTTAATTTCTACATAATAAATGCACAGATAAGTATACAAAAAAGGAAATTAATAGTAACTGCATTATTGACTGCTTTCAGCTACATGAGATGGGTATGACAGATTGTGATACTCACTCTGTTTCTATGAGCATTGATTGATGCATATCGTACCGTTCCTCGAAAACCAGCAACAGCTCGTGGCTGTCAGAGAAGAGAAAAGATTCTCATTGTCAGAAGTAAGTCCTCTGACTCCTTAACTTGGCATCTACAAAGTGAGTATGGAGCCACAACATATCTTGTTTGAGACTTCTATTTCAGTTTACCATGTTTCTACAAGTCCTTAGTGGAAACCCAAGTGGGCACTTATTGGCTGACCAATAAATCACAAAGGCTGCACTAGAGACACCAATTTAAAATATTTCTCTTTTCCAGTTTTTGCAAACCAGCATTTCTTCCCTGATACTCTAGATATTTTATGATCATAAGTCAATTGATGTTTTATAATCAGAGAATATATTTTCCCACCCTTCTTTTCTTCAAATAAAAATATTATAGGAATAATTACATAATTGATGACAGTCATAATTAATAGATATTTAATTTTTTAATCAAACTGCGATATTATTACTTTGCCTAAGAGAGATATCTAATCAATGCTACCCCCTTAATTAATCATTCTATATAGACAAAACTGCCAGGACTGCTATATTTGCTTTCTTCTATGTAGTCTTATCCTCCCAATCAATAATTCTTTTTGTTTCCTCTAACAATGAACATAAGAAGCTTGAATTATCTACCTCACCTCCGACTTGTACTTAGAGAGGTACTGGTGATCTATCTGCTTGCTCAAGACTCATAACAATTCTCAAGATTTTTTTAAAATTTGCACAATATATTGAAAAGTCTGGTTTGATATACACACAAAGATAACTACAATACACAATTATTACCGTATTAAGATAAAATACCTCCACCTCTCTTTACTTATATATATTTATATATGTATGATTTTTTCTTATCCACCAACAGATATAATAAAGAGCTATCAAATAAATCAGGAGCTGTCACTACTGTCAATAAATCTACCAAGTGAATCCAGCAGGATTATGCAGCAACGTCTTTAAAAAAAGATTCAACTGCCTATATAATCAATGTCTGCTAAAGTAGTACAATGAGAGCTGAACTACTGTTAGTTAAGGCAGAAAATATCTTCTAGGATATTCTTAACATGAAAAGATTCTCAGATGATATTCCATAAATCTTAGGTTTTGCACATCATCATACAGTTTAAATGGTGCTCAGAACACATTTCATGTTCGGGCAGAACACACTCAATTGTCTGTCTGCCCTGTTATTATCTTTAATCTTATAACTATATCCTATTCCACACTGAACATTACCCTGAAATGAAACATAACACTGTAGTTGCAGAAATTTCACAGTACCATGCAATTTGAAAAAGAATAGCTCAAAAGGCTTTGGAACTGCTAAATTTCACAAGAAACAATTTTTTTTAAAAAGCACTTAATTCGCCTTCTTAGTAGTTCTGCAGGTTGCTAAATGATCCAACTAAGAATATTATCGCATTGCAGCCAAGACAATCAAAATACAGATAAATTTCAACAAATATGTAGTTTAATGAATAGTACTTCTTCAGAAGGGCACTGAGAGCTTAACTTTACAACAGTTGAAAATACAAATTCCATAAATCTCAAGAACATACAGCTTCAGAAGATGAAACCAAATGTTTGCTGTCTTCAGCCTCTGGCATGAATGGAAAGACTATATTCAGTTTTACTAAATTAAATATCTCTGTTCTTCTGAGAATAATGGAAAATATGAAAACTAGGATGAAATACTTTTATTTCTAGCATCACAACTTCAATTTCTACTCAGACATAAATGCTTCAGTTGCTGAACAACGCAAGAGAAAGAGACTAAGAAATGTCACATGAAAACTAAATTATCCCATTCCATTTACAAAAACTTAAAAATCTGACCAATTCCAGTTCTGTCCTGGGGGAGAAAAGTCCATATGAGGAAATTCATTGCATGCCAATTCAAATGCTTTTGAATGTTAAAGTCACTGCCATCCTTATTTGCCCTAACATGATTTCAATTATCTGAGAATCACCTGGATGGGAGGAAAAAAAAAAAGAAAAAAAAATAATATTGTTTCTATCTATGATCTTATCTTGAAGTGAATTCTGAATTCTTTATTCCAGCAAGAACATCTAAAGCCTTCTATTATCTCTTGCCTTAAAGTATAATTTCCATAATCTGAATTAAAAGCATATATAACTCTGTTATATTTTAAGATACAATAAAATACCTTTTAGCTATGCAGCTTGTCACTATTCAAGTGGTATTACAATGCCACACAACAACAATAAAATAATTCTACCATGTCTCTATCGACATGAGCAATGCTCTGTAGGTGAAATCAAATTTGCCCAATTCAGAATAGAACTTAAAGACTTCTGAGCATTTGCATAACTTCTGAAACTGTTTCAGAACTCCTCATGCATCTCACTACATCTCATGTAACAAAAGAGATGTTACAAGAAATAATAGCAACTTAATGAATGATTCACTGCATATTTTCAAATAAAAATCCCTCCCTGCTATTACTGATCATCTTAATTTGTTTCTGGAGACCTCCCAGACACACTTCATAAATCTTCTACACAACTGGAACTTGTTTGGTTAAGTTTACATAAAAATGTTTTTCTAATATAATTAGCTCAGGCAGTGATCTGGAAGTCAAGATTATCACTGTTTTGATTACTGTCACTAAATCCTTCAAATTTAAGTTTAAAAAATTGTTTTGAAGATACCTGCAGATGAATGAAGAAGATCCAGTGACTACAAAGAACTTTTCTACTCATAAAGGTACTTTTTAATGTAACATCAGTTTTCTTTGGAGGTGTCCCTGCCCTGGAAACACTTGCCAATGTCTCGCATAAATGAATGCAGGGAATTAGCAGTTCCTAGCAAAGTGAACTATTTCCACTGAGCACACATCTTTCAGATTCCTGGGAGACACTATGCTTACAAACCTATAATGTCACTTTTTTTTGAGTGGCTGTGAAGGAGGCAAATGACTCTCCTTAGCTCAGTTTAGGTTCTCCAGATAAATGCTCTGGGTTTATTGTTCTGGGCAACGCTGGAAATGTTATGCAGAGCAAAAAGGCAACCTATTACTGCAGTCATGGAAACTAGATAATAAATATGAAAAAATGAATCAATACTGGTTCTTCACTCTATCTGACACTCACCATGGTGGTCCCTATCAGGCAATGACTGAGTATTCCTGAGTGTCTAGGTTTTGCACTGAGAAGCCAGCAGCACTGCCTCAAGAGCAGAGTTCAAGCCATTGGGGATGATTAAAGAAGCAACCACCTATGTTACCCCTATTTTCCTCTGCTAAAGGTAGAATTCTCCTTTCTTATCTTTTCCCCTGAAAATGTCACTTTCCTAGCTTTAATTCCACCAGAAATATATTTCCACTATTGGAACAATACACAGTTCCAATTCTTTGAAACCTATTTTCATAGCTTCAACAATTCACATTCCAACCCCCCCATTTTAAGGATATAGGCTTTTTAGTCTAATGTAATGCCTAGCATTTGTCAGGATCAGTTCAAAATAAATTAAAATTTCAGGGATCGCCTGGATAAGGAAAGATCAAGCAGTTGAAATATAATTGCCATCTATAATATATCTCAACTGATTTTCACTGCATATAGGGCTCTTCAAACCCACACTTTCACTTCTGTCTTAAAATCCACATCAGACACTAATAACTGAGTACTTGCATGCAGAATGCTTCATCAACCCATCTCCTGCTAGTTGTCGGTATGACACATTACTTGGACACAGACCTACCCAAACAAATGTGACTTCCAAAAACTGACTGCAGCTGTCTGATCCTACACTATCTAGTTCCAGCAGAAGCTGAGTAACAAGGTGAGTTAACAATTAACAATGCATTTAAATTTTACTGTTGTGAGTTCTAACAGACATGCGGTGACAAATGAAAATTTTTCCCCTACTGCATGTGCTATAAAGTGCAACCATCTCTAAGACAGCAGTATTTGATATATAAAACAGCTCCTGAGCTACTCAGTTTTCAATCTGGAGTATTTACTCAGCCAACATGATGCACTAGCTAAGACTACAATCATTCCAAAGCTGATTTATGAGCAGACAAAAAGTCTGGTGAGCTGAAGAGGGTAACAACCTACAAATGTCTGTAACAAACCTGAACCTACTGCAGTGAAAAATCACACAGCATAAGTCTTCTATGTGTATGTTTGCTTTGCCCTGTGCAATCCTTCTTCTTCCTCTTATTCCAGGAGTTGAAGCAGAGATTACTGTAGGAGGAAGACTATCTATATGAACCAGCTGTGCTCTGGCAGAGAATTTCCCCAGAGAGCAGAATATTGTTTTATTTATCTCCATAAGTAAAAATTCTACAGTTGTTCTGCACTTAGCAGACTGGAGAACTGAGACCTTAATTTTTTCATGTTTTGTACATATCTTATTTAGCATTTATAAGGATAATACCATATATTAAAGAGTTGCATAAATCCAGAAGTAGACTATTTCAGTAGTAGGCTTATTTCAGATATGGACGGAAAGCAAAAAGGCTCAAGCAAGCTAATGTACCTAAACGTATCTTCTTTCTACTTCTCTTCCCTACCCCACAGGAGCAGAAGGGGGGCAGGGGAAATGAGCAAGGGGCTCTGTGGTACTTGATTGCTGGCTGAGGTTAAACCACAACAATAAAATAACACATTTTCCTTCTTTTGAACTATACAAAATAGTTTTTCGTAGCTCAGAAGAAAATGGAAAACAGAGTTTCCAGTTTGATTTTAGTTTGCTTCTATTTTCACCGGGAAATAAATTTTACTGGACCAAACTATCTGTGTTTCAACCACAGTAGCTTTTAATTTCAAACAAATAGGACAGCTCTCAAAGACTTTCAGTTCCTGCAAGTTTAATGAAAATTGCTGATTAAAGACAGAACCCAAAGTAGTACATTGACACAGAGACAGTTAAAATTCAATTAAAATGGCTCACATCCATCTTAAGAGACATCAATCAGCTGGTCAACCAGCATTAATTTTAGATGGTATGTGAATACACACCTAGTCCCAATAGCACAACTAAGTACTGGTCAGAAAGGTAGAGTGTACTATGAAGCTGAAAATACTAAGAAATTTGGAGGGCATAAGGGAAGTAGTACATAAAACAATACAAAATCTGTGTGTTTCACCATTCATTGAATAATTTCTTTCAAAAATAAGATCAAATCTCACTAGAATTTTTTTAAAGGCTATTACATCCCATTCCCCTGAGCATCTATTAGTTCTATAGGAAATAAAGAAACTGCTGAATCAGAAAAGAAACAGCTATATGCAGCACATTTCAGAATGTCTAATTTAAATTTGTAAATTAAATTGTTTAATGATTGCTTGGATATGATTACCAGTGTTCTGCACACACCAGGAAAGGAGGAAAAAAAACAATATACCCTAACAGAGTATTCTATCATGATAATTTTTCATATCTCAACTATTTATCAAACTGTTTCTTCAGGCAGAATATCATGTATTCAGTTTTATTTTTCACCTCAAACCCCCAAACTTCAGGTCATAAAGAATCATTCTCTCAAATGTAAACACACAATTTTCCTAGGTTTTTATTTTAATTATTTAATTGCAAGATTGTTCCATGGAGATGTTACAAAACAATGTCACACCGCATGAAATTAATATATCCATTGTACTTTTATCCCAAGTGAATTGATAATGCTCTTTTTTTCATCTTTTGCATTAATTCACCACCTGCCTTTTTCACCTTGTACTATCACACACAGGACAGCAGCTGTCTGTCCCCATAACACTGATTCCCTTCATTACTTCTTTGTCAGTAATACAACCAAACTTGCAAGGATCATGTTCACTGGATGCTGAAAATGCTACATATATACACTATAAACTTGTTCCTTAAATAATCTCCCTCTATGTCTTTGAAGGAGGTTATAGTAGACAATAGTTAATTGGTGTCACACAGCTATATCATTACAGCTGCACAGGTGTGTCACTAGTAGGTGTATCACAGCCGTGCATTACTTCAAAAACTTTTGAAACCTAACAATCAATTAGTTATTTTAATCTCTCTATTAAAAATAATGTCTCCACAAATCTCACCAAACTAACTCCTATCTCTTCCCTATCAAATCATTACTAATTCAGAAATGGAACCTCAAATTACTGTCATAATTCTTTCAACTCATGCAGACTGCTTATAAAGCCAATTAAACAAAGGGTTCTTGACTTATACCCTTCAGCAAATAACCATTTTCATGTAAGACATTTTGACATAAAATCAAAAACCTTCTACAGTTTCTCTTGGTATTTAAGGAGAAAAAATATTAGGCTCCAGTCTTTGTTCACTTAAAGAACATGAGGAAGAAAATTAAGGAGTACATATAGCCTATTAAAGAATGATTTTATATGTTTACAGCTTGCATTGAATGACTGTGATACAATACAATAATTTCTTTTCTACAAAACTGAAAGTTATAAAGAAAATATAATGCTGTAATGATTCATAATAGACTCTGCAACAAAACTCCATTTACTGAAACAAGTTTTTTCTTAAGTGGTCCATTTTTTAAAAAGCTATTGACTATCAAATGCTTGGATTAGAATTTCAAAGGAAATCTTGCAAACCTCCCCTATTTCAAAAAGTATATGTAATGTAGTCTGTCTGATACAGATTTAGTGAATAAAACCTGAAAATATAGTTTAAAAATATATGTTCATCAGAGAGGTTCTTTTTCTACAGTAGCAAAATTAATTTAATAGACATGGAAATGCAGAAGTGGACTATCATAGGAAGAGATAGTCAGATTTAAAAAAAAAATTACTCCAGTTCTCCCTTCCCAGACTAGTTTTGAATCATTATTTATTTTAAAAACCCACCTTAATATTTATTTTTATTATTTATTCATTAATAAAAATATTTATTTTAGAAAGAAAGTAGAGAAAATAGTTTTCAACTCTGTTTTCAGGAGCTTACTGCATCCTATTCAGCAGCTGAATTATATCACATACATGTCTTTTGATTTTTCTTTTACATTTATTTGTGCCATAATAGCTGAACTGATTTTGCTAATTGCAAAACACACAATCAGTGCAACAACATTATTCAAATAAACTCAAAGATGGACACACTAAAACTTTTAAATATTTGTTTCCCTTATGATTTCTTGTTCATTCTAGCCTTTCAGCTTATTTATAGAGAATTCAGTACAAAGCTATTACTCATTTTTAGTGCTTTACAGTCCAAGCTCTTGCATCTTTACATGAAGTGCTGAAGAGAAGCAGAGAGAGCTGTCTGTTAAGTCTGGTCTCAAAATACATGGTTAAGATACCTCTCCTATGTCCACAGAAAGCTGGTAACAATGAAAAAATTGTCATAGCTTAGTTCTGTTAGGAAGAAATTCGTTATTCATTAGTGGCAAAGCACTGAAACAGGTTGTCCAGAAAGGGTATAGCCATGCTCCATCCCTGAAAGTGTTCAAGCACAGGCTGGATATGGCCTTGGGCAACCTGGTCTAGGCAAGGGAGTGGGAGCTAGGTGATCTTTAAGGTCCCTTCCAACCCAAACCATTCTATGATTCCACGTGTTCAGTGCTTCTCGTTACTTTCTGCCTTTGTTGGACAAACAATGAAGAAACTAGTAAAATAAAGAAATCTGATTTTAGGATTGCCCAGTTACAGACATTTGATCTTGAAAACTTCTAATGCCACATTTTAGCATGCACAGGTCTTTGCTGCGTAAGCATTAGCACAGAGGCACCCAATACATCATTCACAGCTTTCATGCAATTGCTGAGGAAAAAAAGTAACTTTTTGTCTCTTCCTGTTCCAAACAACTATGTTGCAAGCTAGTAGTGTATCCACTTAAAGAGGCAACTTACAAAAAGTCTACTCCTAAGTACATCAATGTGTAAAAGCTTCAGAGGGCTATTACACAGACAGAAACTTATTAGCACGTTTTTCTTCCTCCATTATATATAATCATATAATCATTTAGGTTGTAAAAGAGCTCTGAGGAAAATGAAAATCTTTCATGAAGAAAAAGAAATACTATATTCCTTGTTTAGGTACATACATGCAATTCTCAGCTAATCACATCCCTCTGTAATGTACTGTTCAGGACTGAGAGAGGACATTACTGAGAAGAGACAGCATAAGGTAAATGCCAGCAACAAAATGCTTCTCAACAGGATGAAAGAGCGACTGAACAGTGCACTTAACAAAATGACATGGACCATTACCCTGCAGTACAGGGCTTTCAACTGTTTTAGTCAGGTATATAAGAGAGGCCTGTTTAGAACAGCTAACATATTTTAGCCAATTATTTATTATATGCATGATACAGTGCACTAAGAATTCAAACAGCTCCCTGGAATGTTTTTGTACTATTTAAATATTTTCCATGAAAACCACTGCCATTTAATAGTGTACTCACAAACATATCCTAGTTGTCCTTGGACTTTGCTTTAATCTGTGTCACTCAAAACAGAGGTATGTCAAGAAACTGCTGAAGAAACAGTGTATCTTACTGCTCTTTAACTAGAACCAAAAGCAGATCAATTTCACAATTTTCTGGAGTTGACGGAAGTGCTGCCAATTATTTAATGGGTGGTCTCATTTTAATCCAAATTTTATTCTGAATGCAATGTTCAGTAACTATTTTTGAACAACTTTCAGAATAAAGACTCTTATCTATAATAAATTCATGTGGTCAAGGTATTATTCAATAGTTACTAATACAAATTCTAAATCATATGGGGCATTGGGGCAAAAAAAAAACCAAACTGCAACAGTTTTAGTCAATACTATCTGTGGACCACTTCTGAATATTATTTCTTAAAGTTGTAACAATGTTTGCTATAATAGCATTTACTTGAAAAGAAGATTGAGAAGCATATATAAGCAATCCATCTTCAAACATTTTGTGGGTCCAAATGGCCTTCACAGAAGACAAAAGATTTGCAGTGACCATTTTGTTTACAACTGTGTGGCTTCAGTATTGCTCCTCTAGTTCTTAAAATTATCCCACTCCTTTTCCCCATCCTTAAAAGCATTTAATGGATAGAGCTTCCACTGTTTCAGTACCATAAAAACAATGTTCTCTTCAAAACACAGAAATCAAAAATCTGCAATTCTTCTGCCAAGATGACAGGAGGTAAGGCAGAATGAGATGGAAGCATCCTCTAGATTTCCTCAGCAATCTAGATAATCCAGAATATTAACAGAAAGAAACAACATGCAATTGAAATGCATAACCATTCCCACATTTTCTGAAGTAAAAAAACAAATGAAAATATGAGTATACAAGAAATTTATACCTTCTGCCCCTGTATGTAACTGAAGTACAGTAGACTTCCAAAGCTCTCAAAATTTATATAATGCTGTGCTTTGTTATCTACCAACACATTTCTGGGAAGCATTCTGTGCAGGATTATTTTTGTTTGTTTGTTTGGGGGTGTGTTTCATTCTTTCATTGGTTCATGTTTGTTTTGGGTCTGTGTTTGTTTTTGTTTAAGAATTCAGCTTCTTAAACTGCATTTCTAGGACACCACCTGTCACCCTAAAGTGAAACTTGAAGATAAAACCTCATTTGCTGGAAAATCCTCAGAACCTGAGGGCACTGAAGAAAGGCAAGCAGCACTTAGCTGATTTGTACAGAAATACCTGAATAGAATAATATGTGCATTGTTTGATGTGAACAGATTTGTAACTGCTTCCCTAAACAATAAAAAATCTAGACATTTGCATTCACAATTGCTTTCATTGCATTTTTCTATGGGTCAGACTGTACAGCAGCTGCTGTATCTTCTGGTTTAGCAGAAATCAAAGACAATTTTTGTTACTGACAGGTCACCAGTAAAGAACACGAGTAATGCCTCCAAAAATTCTGGTGGGTAATTTGGTGTTGCCTTTGGATTTCAATACTTTTGGTAATGGTCAGAGCAAGTTTTGTGACTGCTTTAACACAATGCATACTAGAAAAAACAGTGCTCCATTTTCTTGCTGTTCTAAAACCAGGAGTTGCCATCTCGGTAATGTTTAAGATCTGAAATTTCCTGGTTAAAAAAAACAACCATCAAGTTACATGTAAAATACTTTAAGCCTACTTAATGTTAAAAGAATGTAATTTTGATTTATTTTTTACTTGTTTTCAAATAAATACAGGAAAATTTAGACACTTGAAATTAAGGTCATGCTAAAAAGACCTATGGTGGTGAGAACTCTGACAAAGCTCTTCAGTTTGTTTAAATAACCACTCAAGAACGACCTAAAATCTAGTCACTGGGAGAAGCAGGAGAAAGGTGGGGAATGCAGTCATAGGGTCGATCTCCCCTTGACCTAAAAAGCCTTATTTATCAAAAATACAACAATTCCACAAACAAAACAGTCTCCTCTGCATACATTTCAACCCACTAGCCAGGATACCCTCAACAAGGAATCCCACATTCCGAACTACATACCAAATTGGGCAAAAGGAATTTTCTCCTTCAATTATCTTTGCTGAGTCCAAATCATCAGATTCAGGGGATGGGCTGTTAATCTAAACAATTCTTTAGACTGCCAGTCAGTAAGACCTGTATACTGAAAGAAAGACCTGTATATCTGTATTAAGAAAACCACTGATTTTTTAGATAAAAAGGTTTTATCTAAATGTCACCTTCTCATGGATAGTTTTTTTATTCTGTTTCTCCCTAGCTTTGTCACTCCAGCTTGCATGCATGTTATGCATGTTCTTTGTAAAACAAATACAATTCTCTTATTTATAATTTGCAATCCACATAAATAAAAGATCACAAAACTCAGGCCTATGATAATATAACATGGTTGAATTTATGGATTTTAAAAGAATTATGACCTAAAATTATTTTTTAAAGGTTAATCTTTTTAACAGCGAAGACTGATAAAAGACTGGCTTCTTTTTTTTTTATTTTGCTTTCTTTGTATTAAATTTAAGAGTAGCTCAAAAAACAGTTGTGGTTAAGGCTCACTTTAAAACAGGAGTGATGACAACTGCCCAAAGAGCTCGCTGCAGTACTGATGATGTTAAGAATGCAAATGTCCTTCGGATTTTGTCCCTCAAGGTTTTCTATTTCTGTACCACAGCTGACACCTTCACTTTCCATTTTCACCATGTAAATAGAGACAGGGAAATTGCTGGCTGTATGAAGTTAGGTTTACATTCAAAAAGAATCATTTCTTCTTCGTCAAAAAAGATCGACAAAATAAAAAAACTTATTCTTTTCTCAATAAAAAATTTCTTTGAGACAAAGAAATAAAAGAATCTTTTACTTGTCTCAAAAAAATAAAAAGATGCTAGTACTTACTTCAGCTATCTCTAAGACAATAGCAAACAAAATGGTAGGTACTACTCAAAAAGCAAGAAACAACAGACTATGAATCCCATAAATATACGAAATTTGCATCCTGCTAAATGTATCTGCTTGATGATTAGAGTATCCCCACAATTAAATTCTAATTACCCTGCTTTGCAGTAATCAGTTCTTATCTACACTATTAATTCAATTATTGGCTTCCTCTCTCCAACAATTATTTGCTTGCCTGTATTTCATCCTTCCTTGTTTTAACAGCCTACATCATCCCCAGCAGTTTTTGCTCTCCTTCCCACACTCAATTTTCTCTCCTCTGATCTTTTCCATCACCAGACAAGGCTCCTCCCACCTGTCTTGGTTTGAAAGACAGGTGTCTGCTAAGAGAGGTTGCACCCTTCCTTAGGACAGAGAATGTGATTTCCCCTCCCTCCGAATTATTTTAATTTTGAAATCAAGGGCTTTCAGGCAAAGGTATGGGAAAAGGAATAACAGTTCCCTACTGGTATCTATAAACAAGCAATAACAATAATAGCAACCACAAATAAAGCCAGAAACCAATGGCAGATAACTTGTGAGCTGCTGAGCCTTCTCCCGTGTGGTGTAATCACGGTTACAAGCAGCAGGGGCGCTGTTGAGCTCCCGGCCGGGCAGGGCAGGTGCGATGACTGCCGAGCGGCTGCAGGAGGCGCTGTGGTGCAGGGTCAGGTCAGCCTCAGGCAGCTGGTAATGGCGGAGGGCTGAGAAGCAGGCAGGGCAGCAAAGCAGCTCGGAGCAGCAAGGCAGAGCGGCAGGGGGCTGGGGTTGGCTCTCCCAGGCTAGCCAGCGAGGTAGCAAGGATTTCTGCAGTCACGGCAGATGCCACGGTCTCGTGCGGCAGAAAGCAGGGTGGGTGGCAGGGACAGCTGGACTCCCCAGCAGCTGCTGCGAGAAACGCAGCCGGGAAAACGTGCATTCCCAATGGGAAAAAGGTTGGATCTAAGCTCACCCAGCCAGGAGGAGAAGACAGAGCACAGTTGGATCTCCTGCAGTCGCAGCCAGTAGCAAAGAGCAGTCCCCTTTCCTCCTGGTGTCCAACGGACAGAGAGTGACAGTGCCAACCAGCCGGCTGCCTCCTTCCCCTGCCCCACCCAGCACACCCTTTTGTCCCTTACAAAAGACTTGATGGCTCTAATCACCCAGACATTTGTTGCTTAGTAACAGGGATGGAGAAAAAAAATTCCAATGCCCCCCAACCTCCAACACCACCAATTAGTGGTTCCTTATCAATTTCTATTCCATAATTTAATTCTACATATACCCCAAATACCGTCATCCTAGTGTTGTCCCCAAAACATAAAATTTAATTTCAGAAGCCTATACACACACCTATTATTATCTGAGTTTCCATAATCTTCATCCCATTTCCAGCTACACACATATCACTGGTTAAGCTTTCACAAAAGTATAATTTGCATAATATGTTCCAAACAGCCAAGGAGCCAGGGTTCAAGGCACTGAGAATACAGCATAGCTGCAGAAAACTTTGTTCATGTGCCATTTGTTTGTGTTTTTCACCATTTAAAACTGACTGATACTCCACTTTCTAGATACTGTGTTTGGGTGTTCAGAACAATTTCACTCTAATAAAATAGTATTAGATCTGAACACAAATCCACCTACAAAAAAAACCCTAACAAATAAAAACTCAAATCCGAACTAATCACTGTAAATACTGAAGCATATGTTAATAGGCCGAACACATTTCCAAAGACTTTACCTACAGGAGTTATATGATGCACATTTGTTGTTACCTTTCATTCATATTTCACAAGCCTACAAAATGCAGTAAGTGTTCGTTTCTGACTTTTAAGTTCTAACCAGGTAATAGTGTCAGATCGCGCAACTTAATAAACTGCAGCTCTTCATTACTCTCTTCTACATGTTTACACATTTAACAAATAATCTTACAACTGAAAACAACAAACATATCCGTCTCTCTTTGAAGTCAGCCCCTCACAAGCACAGTCATTCAGACAGCTGCAAGACAGGACAACTTTGTTAAAATAAATCCATGTCAAAATTAGCAGTTAAAAATGTTTTATTTTACAGCAGTAATTCTCAGAGAGAACTATCTGTAGTGTGAAAAAGTGTGCAAAGCTTTCTTTTTGCTTTATGCTAGTATGTTTTTCTTTCAGTTTCGAATATTCACAGAGACCACTCTAGTAAAATTATACTATAACAAGAAAACTGCAACTGTAACAAATTAGTTTCAAGGCTAGTATCGGGAACAAGTGGGAAACTCTCTGCTAACTGAATAACCCAAGAGAATGTAAAAGTCCTGGATCCTTCAAATAAGTAAAAAAGGCATTTCCTTTTGACAGTGTGTTCAGATACTGGGGCAGACTAACAAAGCTTGAACACATTTTCATCACATAAAATTGTCCCTCAAAATACTCCTTCCTGTAATTTCCAGAAATGACTTCTTACCCCTCTTTATTAAGAGGGGTGACATTTTCCTGCAAGGAAAATGCTAAATTTGAAATAACAGTCCAGATAATGATTACGGAATACCAGAAAGGATTAGTCGTTTTCTAACAGTTCTAACAATATCATATTTATAACCAATTTTATCCCTTTTCACCAACTTTACAACAGATTACTGCCTAGACAGTGGATGAGTAAAAATAAGCTTAGAACACTGCGTTCCCTTCGTAGGGAAGCGAATAAAGACAGCCACAGCTACAATATCCTGCAGATGTATTATTTCACTCTTTGCTGAAAGAGTTCTGATATTGTTGGATCAGGAAATTCTGTTGTTCTAGAGAGAGGCTATAAAAGGCTATTTCAGCTGCAGTGTGAAAAGATTATGTTAAAAAGCAAAAAAGACAATCACAGGGGAGACCAGGAAGAATAAGGAAGAAATTTTATATTAGTTTTTACAAACACAAAACATATGTTTCTATGTTTACAGCAATTTATGTCCAGTTTTAAAAACTCATGGAACTCTTCTGCTCTTTAACTCCATGCCATCCTTGGTATTGGAAGTTTGGGTCAGATGGAATGGATGACGCAAACAATACATCATTGCCTAGGCCACCAAGTAATTATATATGAGGAAAACCTAACTGATGATTCACAAGAAATATCTGTTTCTCTTCTTAATTATATGTGTCCCTCAATTATGTAAAAATCAGTGCATCCTGCAGCAGTAGTTCCCAGGAAAACTGCTGTTGCTTACTGGCTTCAAAAGCTTAAACTTGTCATGAAAAAGGGACTCTGATGGATACAAAAATGTGTGAATAAAGATGACATTAATACCTACAGAAGCAATTACTTAGATTCCATTTTATTCTCAGCAGATAAATTACAATATATCTTCTTGAAGTTTTTTTTCCTTTCAAAATCACTTTTATTGTCATCTGGCTGCTGCAAACCAAAGGTTATTGTAGATAACCTATTCCAAGGGTGAAAAATTATGCTAATGCAAATCCCATGCAGGAAAAAAACAGTGAAATGGAGTGACAATGCTGCCTCCTCAGTTCTTTTAACGGATAGTCCACATGTGACACTCCAAAACACAATGAAAAACACAGTAAGCACTACAAGTGTTGAAAACCGTTTTTTCTTTAAATATTACTTTCTGAGAAGCTTTTTATATTTAATCTCCATTTTCCAAAACAGTATTTAGACAGCAGCAGCTATAGCTGAATGGACTCCCTGGTAGCATGGTTTTAATGGTGCTAAATCACCACGGAGTCTGACATAAAGACTGGTAGTACGAACATGAACAACGTCTCTGACAAATGGCATGGAATTCATTTGGATCATCTTCATGAAAGGATTTCTCATTCTAAGTTTTCTGCCTTGACCATTCTTTCGGGTAAGATGTCTAGGGAGACACCATAACTCCTCAGGAAGAAAACAAACTAATAACAAAAGATCATCTCTCCAAACCAGTGTGTAACAGACAACTAACAACAGCCTGCCATGGCTCAACCCCAGTCAGCAACCAAGCCCTACCCAGCCGTCCAGCCACTCCCCAGCAGCAAGATGGGGACAACAATCAGAGGAGTAAAAGCCAGAAAATTCCTGGCTTGAGATAAAGACAGTTAAATGACGAAAGCAAAATGAGGGTTGTAAGAAACTAATAGTCAACAAGCCAATCTTAAATATGGAACATGTTTTTATGAAGACAGTACTACGTTTTTGGAGAACATGCTTTTACATTGTCCAGCATTATCTGCAGTATCTGCTCAAAAAAGCTAATGAAGCTTAGAAGGATAGCCCTAAGGAGAAGCACATAGCACATTAACTGAAAATATGAATAAATTCTATTAGTAAGAAAGGTCAACAGTATGGCTGCCCTCTAACAAAGAACCATTTCTAACTCTTACATACAAACAAAACTAGTGCCTTTCTCCCCACCAGCAGTGCACTCTGCAAATATGGATTACACTGTCAAAAACTTCTAAACAATTTAAACTGAAGAATGACTTCGGTTACATTGTAGGGCACTGCAATAACAAACAAAAGGCGAGAGGTAGTTTTTACAAAACACAGGACATCAAAAATATTGAATTTTCTGTTATCACTTATTTTTTCTGAAAGTGCTACCACTGGTGTGTATATAGAGAGAATCTCAGGAATTGTTTTCTCTTTGAAATTAAAGGTCAGTTCAAAAAACATTACAAGCAGCCAAACATATAGAACATGACAAGAACACTGAGAAATTTTTAAAAATACCTCAATCTGCACACAAAAATCTATCACTTTCCATACTTTTTAGTCAAAATCAATGTAAAAAAACCTGTTGGGATGGCTTCTACAACTCAATTTGCACCATGTTTATAAATATGCTACACAATATTGACTAGCACATTATTCTGTAGTGCCAGCAAAATGCAAACTGAACTAACTTAATAAAGAAAATATGTTTATTTTAATCATCACCACATACCATGGCACTGACTTGCTCATTTTGAAACTTTGATATGAATAAAACTAACTGCCTACCCATGAATTAGGGAGTCCCCACTTACTTAAAATTGTAATTTCCTCATTGATATGCTACTACCTACAATTTTCTGCAGATTGCATTGTATTGGGATACAGCAACTACACTTAATTATGTCCTCTTATATATTATAATTAGTATTCTATCACTATTTTAATTATTCAGACTTTCTCTTTCAGAAGATTATAAATATATATTCAGTTTAGTGTCTGACTTTTACTTTTTGCTCCTCAGTTTTTTGTTGTTGTTCTTTTTTTTTTCCAAATGCAATATAAAATACCAAGTGAAATTCAGCTCTGGTATATTCTTCTGATATTTAATGAAAACCTATTTATCACTTGATTTTCCAAACCAAATGACAGATTATCCCAAAATATCTTAGATGTACATCTCTGTCTCAAGCCAAAAACCAGAAACCTGAATCATTCTTGTAACATAATCAATGAATCACATGGATTACTAATCTGGGATGGTGTTTGTCAAGTTTAGAACAGTTACCAGTTCAATGCAATTCCCATACTTCTCCAGAAGAAAAGATAGCATACTACCACAATAAAGTATTTGAATTTCAACTGTGAAAAATATCTTACTGGTCTGACATCCCCACATGAGTTGGTAAATTGCCGTGCCAAGCCAAAATCCAGCATAAAGCACTTCCTACAGGTGCTTGGAAAGCGTCCCATTGCGAAGTTTGACTAGGAAGAAAAAAAAATACAGACAGATAATAGATAAATACACACACAGTTCAGTAAGTTCACATATTAATGCAATAACACAACCAGAAAATTCATATTCTATTTCTCTATCCTTCCTTCTATATTTTCATTTCTACTGAACTCCATTAAATTTGAAGAAACTGCTGTTAAGAAAAACAAGCATCCAACTTAGCACATCTGAACAGTGGCCTGTATTGTCCAAAGCGATTGTCATCTTACTTTGTCACTTAGAATATATTAATTTTTAGCAAGAATTTTCCAATCATATCACCTACTCACAGAATTTAAGCACTGCCTAATTGATCACATGGAAAATGAACAACCAACGCTTTCAAGATTTGAGTTCGGCACAAAGCACAGTTAGCTCCAGCTAATTCTTTCTCACCTATTTCACTTGATATTCACTGCCTCTGTGCCATTTCCCTATTAAATGAAGTCTTAGATGGGGATGGTTCAGGGAGAATACAAGCTTTACAAAAAGTTGCCAGGAAGAAGTCATGAATATGAAATTTTCCTAATGTACAGAAAATTATTTGAAGTTTTATGTAAGCATCATTCACCTCGCAGGAAATTTAGCATTATAAGTCAGATATAATGCACCATAGTTACATCTATTAGAAAACACAAAGATTTGCTTATTTTTATCTCATTTACAAATTTTGACAGTTCAGAGTTTTTGTATTTGTACTTGTATTTGTATTAAAAATATCATTAGCAATATTAAAATATCAAATGCCAATATTAAAAACAGATTATGCAATTTCAGGAATAAATTTGAGGAAAAACAGAAAAAACAGTAAGAACAAAAGCGTGATACCACCAGGAAGGCACTTTCTTCATCCTGACATATTGACAACAGATCTTATTAAAACTGCACAATAAAACAATAGTTTTTTCTTACAGTCTGTCTTTCATTTCCTTGTTTATTAAAAATACATTGAATTAAAAAAAGATCTATTGAAGGACTCATAAATACACTCTACAGTTAGTACTTATTCTTTTAGATCTATTATATGATAATATTAATTGCCATTAGCCAAACACATTAAGTCATATCTCATGGCAAATATTCCTAGTTACATGAACTATGGAAAATAGCAAGGAGGCCTAAACTGGAGACGATGAAAAAGACCAAATTTACCATTGTTGCAATCCAACATTACTTAATAGAAAAAAGTCAGCCGTATCTGATGATTAAACATTCAATTTTATGTCCATTCTCATTTTTGCATTTTAGCACCTATTCTTACTTATGCAGCCATCTAATGACCACATCTTACTTGCTTGTTTTGATTTAATGGGCAGACTTACTGGTTTTATGTCCCTGTGCAGGAATCCCACAGAATGAATACTTTCAATAGACTCCAAAATCTGCTTCCCAAGTCGCAGAGTGGTACTAATGGTGAATGTTCCTCGAGATTGGCTACGACGCAGGTCTGCCAAGTTTCGACCCTGATAAAAATAAAAGGACATTTTCATAAAAAAATACTAATACCAAGATTCACAGATGGTGTAAAGTCTTCCAACTTCTTCTTTTTTTGTTCATGATCAACCATGAAGTACTCTCAATACCTATTTTCACATTCAAGGGTAACACACCTCACCTAAATGTAATGACTGTATGTCCCTGAATATCTCCCACACTAAATTTAGAATCTGTTTTTGAAAATATGAACCTCAGTACCTTTCCATTCCTAAAAACATGGAACAAACTAATCCCTGTTAGAAGACCAATACAAACACTATTAGTTAACATTGTAATTGTGTCACACCCAAATAAAGGCCACTGAGAAAGTGCTCATACTCACTTTTTTCTTCACACTCACTTTTTTAAGGAAAAGTACATCATTTAATTATACATTATATCAAACAGATGGACAATATACTATGCAGGAAATGCAACCCCATGAAATCACAGAATTGTGCAGATTTTTGTTCTGTTTAAATAACAGATGACAAACAGTATGAACTAGAACACACTTTTTTCAGTATTCATATTCACCAGGATGACGAAGGAAATTAATCCCGTAACTCTACGTACTAATCACCCATTTTATTCCTTTTTAAAGGAACAAGTCTTTCAGTAAAATGAAGCATTTTTTTTACTTGCTAAGGATGTATTTTTTCACTTTTATAAAAAAAGCCAACAAAATGCAGTGACTAATATACATTTTAGACTAACTTCAAGACTTAAAAGGAATGTAAAATATCTCAGAAGACATCACAGTTCACCCTTCCAACAGCCAGGTCTTTCTCAGGATGCAAGCTTTCTCATTTTTGAGAGAATTATGGGAAGGGTAAAACAGGGAAAACATGTAAGGATATGCTCAATTTAGGTTTGCTCATTACAATGCATTCGTGATCTTTGGGGGGTTTGTTTAGCATCCTTTAAAATTTTACTGATATTTTCATATATGCTTGGCTAATAAACCTAAGCACACAAGCAAATATTGAGCTCTTTGATACACTGACCTGCAATTGCATGACCACATAGTTAAATCTGTCATTCCGTCCACATCCTATGAATCTACAGACATGATCTTTTCCTAAGAGAAAAAGAAGCAAATTAGTCAATAATAATGAAATTCTGTGGTTTATTCCTTTAACTACCTGGGATATTACTGGAAAAAATTGTTATATATCTACTGAGATCTTTAGTAAATTAAGCCCTGCACAGTTGAACAGCAATAAAACCAGTTAGTTCTACCTGTAATTAAACAAAATTGTTCTCTCATAATATATGTAGCCCTAGCTATCACTCTTCCATAAGAAAACATGCATGACAACATGCCTAAGTGTTCACAAATTTGAGGCATTTTGGACTGGGAAAGGTTCTTTTCTTACAAAGGTAATGGCTTGTTATAGACAATATTCCTAGACAATATTCCTGTTTTCTAGAAGCTGCAGCTGCCATGATGAAAGAAAACAGTAGTACTACTTGTGAGTTATGATTTATATTAAAAAATTGTAGAAAATGTAATTCAGCTAATCCAATTTATTAATATCTTTCTCTAGGACACAGTCCTTGCTGTTTAGCTACAGAAGATAAATTCAGCACAGGTACACTGAAACTGGAAAAAAAAAAAAAATCAGAGTTTTGTTTAAGCTGATTTTCTTTAAAGCCTCCTCCTGTCCTAGGAGCAAACTGCAGAGGAGAAGACAGGTCAAAAATAATCTCCTTACTATCCTGCAGCTGTAAATCATAGCGTACGATTTCCCAGGTAAATACAGAGAAAAAGGCAAGCCAAAGGCTGCAGTAGGGAAATAGAAGGGGAATGCAAATTCATTGGCATTTTGGTACCAGAGTTCATTGACTTGGAGAGAAGCTGGGATCCCACTCTGCCCCACTCTACAACAGAACAGGGAACTATAGGATTAAAGTTCCTCAGGCCATTTACCTTCCTTTCTCAAACCAATGGAAGCTAAAGCCAATAGAAAGCTGATGGTCTCAAGTGGTTGATAAAGATGTGTAAAATTTGTCACCTAAGATTTCTATCATTAATTTCTTTACCCTTAGAATTACAAGAATGTCATAAATAGTAAAAATAAACAAACACACATTACTGTTTTCAAAACACCGTAACAGCTAGCTACAGATCTGAGGGGACTTTTTGCTACTGCTGCACTCACAGCTCCATCAAAACCCTGAAAAGTCACCCTACAGCTTCTGAATATTTTCAATTCACTTGACAAAAAAGTGGTTGTCTGTTTCTTGCTTCCTCAGGAAGCTGCCTGCCACATCCAATTAAACAGGTAGGTAGGCCCTTTTAAACAAAGAAAAGCTTACAGGGTTTACTAAAATAGTTTATTTTGAAATAAATATCTACAATTTCTGCAAACACATAAGTGCCAAACTTTAAGTATCACTGCTTTTCCTTCACTTTTTCCTTCCACCCACTTGCTCAAGTAAGAAAGGCAATATTACAGACAGTATAATTTTATGAACAAAAAGGATTAGGAGAAAATTTATCAAAATGAAGTTTTGTATATTCATTGCTGCAGTTTCCATTAATGAAGTCTCATCTCAAATATTTATGATTCATTTTACAGCCAATTGTGCATATGCTGAAGGAATATCTTCAGAGAAACATATATATAGTCAGATTTTATCTGACAAATACAGTAAATGTCCAAAACTCAGTTCGGTCAGAGAAATCCCATTTTAACTGAAGCACCAACTCAGTTTGTGTAGTAAATTCCCTAGAAACCTTTATATAAAATTGAGGAAAGAAGAAGGACAGAAGGAAGACCTGTATACCTTATTCAAATAGAATGATCCTCTACCACTCCAGTGGGGCTATACACACCTACTACAGCCTTTCCCTCAGCAGCAAAACAGTATTTTCTCACACCTGTGAGCTACGTGGCTGGGCTGCAGGGAGAGAAGATGATGGTAATGGGCTGCAGCGAACAACTCTGCCCTTGAAAAACCTCCTAGGGAGGGTGCTAAGCCTGCATGCCATTCCCCAGGCTGCTGCAGTGTATCACTACAGCAGCTTTACAGCCTACACCAGACACAGCCCATCACTAAATTACGCTAGAGAGCTGCAAATGAGTGAGGGATAAGTCTCTAAAGTTGTGTGAGACAGAAACCAACTGAGTGAGTCTCACTCTCACTGAGTGAGATGTGATAAATCTGTCTTCTCCCATCTGACTGTGGGAACAGATGGCCTAACAACATGGTTAAACAAAACAACCATCTGTTGCAGCAGATTCCTTTTGCTCAAAAAAAAAAAAAAAGCAAAAATAAGGAACTGAAAGAGTTAAACAATATTCTGCAACAATAATTAGGGCACAGCTTGGGGGAAAAAATAAGAAGTAATTGATGACTAAGCTGTAATAAATGGCCATATCAGTGAACCAGTGCTCCTTCACAATTAAGAGTGAAGTCATACAATTACTCACATATTCCAGCATGTTTTGCTAGCTCAGGGTCCTAAAAAGAGCTTCTTTGAAGTTTTTCATTAGTCACTGTACCATATACAAAGTTACTACTTTTATATACTTCACTATACCACATAGTTATTACTCATTTTACCCCCACAAAAATGACCACACTGTTTTAATTTTAAAAATTTCTGAAATTAAAAAATGATAAAAAATAGCACATATCCTTGCACTTCTGCCAACAGCTATTCTTATTTCAGTTTCACAGTTTCTGTGAAATAAGATTCTGATACAGATACACTCAAAACTCATGTTTATAACCCTGAGAATGTGCCTAGGCCTAATACAGACTGCAAGAGCTGTTCTGTTCTATTGAGACATATTACACCTGCTTATTTCTCTTCAAAAAGCCTGTTTCTTATTAATATTCCACAAACTGTACAGTATTTTATTAAAATCAGATCCACACATCAAGAAAACTTTCGGCAACACTGCGAGTTCATTGCCTCTCAGGACAAAGAGAGGAAACTTCTAAAATATTTGAAAGAAAAAGGGTTTTGATGAAAACTTTATTCCTTCCTCTCTATGTCCAGTGTAACTAGAACACCTTGCAAGTAAGAGAACATAAGCCCTTCAAGAAAAGGAGAGTAATTATATGCCTATATAGAGACACATACCACAATTATACACATATATACAGACACACACCAAAAAGGGATAGAAGAACAAGATAAAAATTGGTCTCAGAGGATGTATGCTAATAGAAAGTTTTTAAAACAATATCCTAAAAGAACTGTTTACAATTTCACCTGGTCTGAATATGCATGAAAAGAAAAAAATTGTCAAAAATAAGACTAATTTCTACATGATAAAAAGAGCATTTCAGATTAATAATTAAAAAATCTTTTAAAAACAATTGTAAATTATTTTCTATTCCCAATCTCCATCCACTTTTCTTGATTTTCCCTATGCTTCAGATTTTTAGCTCTTCCATACTCAAAACTTGTGGAGGTTAAGAAATTAATGGAAATGGCTCCTAGAAGCAAAGATTTTCTGTAAAGCATAAAATGGTCTCTACCATAACCTTATTTAATAAAAAAAAACCTTCCAAGTACAGACAACAAAAGGTGCATGTGAACATAAAGTACTATATCTGTGCAAATGATTAATTGCAATATATTCAAAAGGTTCACCTTGACCCATGTCTTCACTGTGTTTGCTTTATTGATCACCTATAACATCCCCTACCTAAAACAAGAGCAGTAAAAGTGTTAAGTGTAAACTTCCACAGCAATGACTAGAGGTCACCTCTAGGGTTACTATCATCACCAACTTTTTTTTCTTTATCTGTGCAAGAGAGTAACTTGACATAAAAAGTAAGGAATAACATATTTAGATTGTTTTCTCATAAGAAAGATTGTCAAAAGCATTATTACTAAAGAATCTCATACAAAATCCAGTTTCAGTTATATAAAAGCTTCTACTTTTTATTTGCTCAGAGAAATAATACTGAAAAACTAAATAACTGAAATATTTATTTCAATGATATATTTTGCAGATTATTTGTCTCGGTGGATCTGTTGTTCAGGTGTTCCATTGTTCTGTTCTTTTTATCAAGACATTTCCCATGATTCAATAGAATCAAAAACTCTTCTGAAGGAAGACTTGGGCTGTTTGGAATTATAATTTCCTTATCAGTATTCCTTTGGGAGTGTAACTTCTGTAAGGCCCTATGTCAATTATTCATACATCAATATTTTATTATCAGTCTTTTTTCACAAATGTTTCAAAAGAAAAGAGTTTTGACTAAGAAAAAATCACTGTACTAATACCTCAACTGAAATCCCACTATACTTTAATTTACAGTAGAAAGTTATAATGCATTCCAGTTACACAGTCCTACGTAAGGTCATGTTTTCATAAATACATTGGCATTGTAGCACTACTAAATTCCAGTATTTTCTTGCAGAACTGCTATTTTCCTCATCATTTAGTTGCTTCGGTTATACCATTTTAAAGATTCTGGGTTTGGTAAAAATAGAATCAAGCTCATGTGTGCAGAAAAAAAAAAACATAAACTCTTTGAAAAATTAATGTTGAGCATTTAAAAACCCTAGGAGTTACCGAGTATTTTGTTCTTCAAAACTCATTGTCTTTAGGATAATTTCTTCCAACAACCCTGAAAAATGTTTTCCAAACTTTCAGCTGGCAATACTGAAATTTAATATTCATCTCTGGGCTAGAAACTTTAAAATTCAACGAAAATCTCCTTGCTCAGCTATATAATGCTAGATGTTTTTGTGAAATCCTTTAAACAGACAAAAGCGTAGGAACAGTTTGTTATCATCATAACATGTGACATGCTTGCCCTCTTAAATCTATAGAGGCTGTCAATTTCTGCTGCAGTGTGACCTTTACAGCACATTAGGCAGCACCATATGTCATGCAGATTTTGTTTTATTCAAACTAAGAGTTTGGAAAAATTAGGCTGCTGACAGAAATACGTGTATTATTCAAAATCTTCCACATAAAAACCCAAAACTTTTTAAAGAAAATGGCATGCTTTAAACTTTCTTTCTGTAATCTTGTGTTGTGAAAAGCAATGAAGAGAAGCCACCGCATATTTCTCTGTATTGATAGCTTCATCACAGTATCTAAAGGTACATAAAGTGTGACTATTCAAACCCTGACTCAAGGAGCTGAACCCTGAAAGTATTTCAGAATTTTACATGCTAGCAATTTTTTCCTACAAGTTACAGTACTTTAAAGTTGGGGGTTTTTGCCTGTGGGGATTTTTTAAAATACATTTCCCGTTTCAACATTAAAATTCTTAGCAATATGTGCAAAGCAAAGAAAACAAATATTCTTATCCCAGATGCTATGTAAAAGACCTTCAAATATTCAGTGCTATACAGCACAGAAAAAAAGGGACCATCTTAGAAGAAAAACTAAAAAGGTAACAAGAACAACAACAAAGTCTAGAGCAAAAAACAAGGAGAATCTATGGATTCAAAATAAACTAAATATGAACAGAGGTCTTTGCAGCAATTGAATTTTTTTTGTTCTTTTTATTTTCATGTCATCCTATTTCAAAGAAAATTGTTACTGTAGAAAAACTTTTATAATATGAAACAGTTTCTATTCCACTTTTAATAGTCATTTAGCAATAACCTGCAGAATATCAGAAATATTAACTCAAAATATTATTACAATTCTTTTAAGAAGATACACTGACATTCTACTGGCATATCCAAGGTACAGCCCTACCTTGCAGCTTCTTCAACACAGCTACTTCCATTTTCAGTACTTGCTTTGGCTGCTGAGCTGATTCGACCTTCAGAGCAACATTTTCCCGAGTAAGCAAGTCCAGTGCATCGTAAATTTCTCCAAATCCTCCGCCTCCTATTTTCCTCAACTATATTGGGGCAAAAAAAGAAATAACAAAACCATATTTTAAAGAGGTCAGTCAGAAGAAAGTAAACAAAACAGCAATACTTCTCTGTTTTGCCTGTCATACAGCAAATGCTGTTGTATTACATATAGATTTTAAAATAAAAATAATATCCTTCAGTACATAGAAGAGCTACTGAATAATTGAAAAAGGTATGGCTAACCACAGTTTGGAGGAGAACACACCTGATCTCCATCTGCACTTAACTATTGTACATTGTACAATAGCAGAGTGCAGTAGTATTCCCAGCATGAATCTGGACAAAGTCAGCATGCTGAATAAAATCTTTCCTCAAATAGTCACAGCCCAGAGACCTTCAAATACAAATGCACAGTGACATTTTAAATATATGCCATCTTTTTCTCTTTTCAGAAATATGCACACTGAATAATAAAGGTATAAAGTTATAAAAGTTTTTAGACTTCCTGAAAAGAGACACTATTTTCTATTATATGGAGTGACTTACACAGAACAGCTGAATCATAAATTATAAGAAATGGCTAAGATTATCTCTGAATACGCATTTCAAAGGTTACTCACATTTACTTATGGTTCACCAATACCATTCTTATTAACAGACAGATTTAAGAAACTTGCAGCACTGGAAGTTTCATCTGTGCCAGGAAGAGGTAAAGAGAATGCTCATGGCATACTAATTAGTTTGCACTACATTCAGAGCAAATATTAATAGTTGTGTTTTCATTCTGCTTTAAGTGGTCTCAGCAAACAGACACTTGTTTTGGTTTTCAATATCAAAAATGTCAATGTTGTTTCACAAAATGCTTTCATATTGCCTCCCCTGGCTAACATTCTAAAGTTGATAAAAGAGAAAAGGAGACAAAACTTACCCTAAGACTGACATGGTTTTCTAAATGTCATCGGAAAACATACAGTTGCTAACATTATATGACTACACTGTATTAAATGTCATCTAAACATTCCAGGGTTCTAGAGAGCAGCAATATGCTGACCTATCTTCAGATTCTGAATATAAATCTAATGTCTCCTAATCCAGACCATCAGATATTTGACTGAGCAGGAAAACCATTTTTTAAAATAGCCTAGGCTCTACGAATAAGGAAAAATGCACACTTAACCTACTAATAGGGCTTCAACAACTAAACACAGACATTGACACAGAACTGACTCTAGTTTCCAGCAAAACCACATGAATTTTCAGCATAGTACAAGCACACTAGTGAGAATGCATAGTGAAAAAGGTGAGAGGAAAAGGAAAGAGGTGACACAGCCATCCTCATGCCCCCCCAAATGTAGACCAGTTTATCACCTAACTTCATTTACCAGCTTTGAGAAATGGCCAGACCAAGAAAGACTGCCTTTGAAAGGGTTCTCTGCTTGTGAACTTAAAAAAACAAAAACAAATTAAAACAAAACACACCACCACACTAATAAAATAAACAGATCTATTTATATCCTCAGATAAAGTACACCAGAATCATTAACACATATGTAATAATTACAGTCAGTAGTTCCAGGCACAAACAAGGCTCTCCTTGATTGCAGAAAAAATATTTTCCACATCCTCTGTCACCGAGTCACACACATTCAACACTGAGCCCATATTTTCCTTGGTCTTTTTTTTTGCTGCCAACATCCTTATAGAAGCCTTTCTTGCTGCTTTTCACATCCCTCACCAGTCACAACTGCCAGCTGAGCTCTGGCTTTCCCATATACTCATCACACAGAGCCAGTGTCTCCATGTTAATCTTGGGCCCATCCCTGCTCCCACCTTCTGTTCACTTGCATTTTGCTTTCCAGTTCACACAGGTGTTGACCATTCCACCATACTGGCCTCCTGCCACATCTGCTCACATCTTTTACCTTGACAAGGACCACATTCCCCTTGTTTGCATCTGCATTACAATTTCCCACTTTGTACATTAGTCTCAGGCTACTCTTTTTTGCATTCAGCATCTCACACCCCAAACGCCTTCTGTCCATTCTCTCAACTTCTGTGTCTTTGTATGCTTCCTGGCTAAAGCATAGAATTTCTGACAAGTTTGATCTTGGTACTTTTGCTTACACTACATATTGAATGGCACTCTTAAACATATCTAAAAACAATTATCATTACTATCAAGTCTCTCCAAGTCAGGATTGTAACAAATGTTTCAAAGGCAGAAAAGAGGCATGATGAAACACATCAACCAAGTGATAAAAGCAAATGCTAATAGATATGGACACCAGCAGAGAAGGAGGTTGTCATTGGGGAAAAAACATTTTATAATGTCATTTTTATGCTTACTTTTCAAAATAGAATCACGCTAAATAATGTCTAGGTTAAAATTAAATGTAATTGAACATGGTTTTTAAAAATGTTCACGTCCAAAAATTTTAGGTATGGTTTTCACAACTACAAAGAACAAGGTCCTCAACAGCAAAAAAACTGAAAACTGAATTTCAGTATCTTTCACTGGGAGACTGTCCTATGAAATCCTGAATTCAGGAAGTGTATCACCTTAGATGCCATCAAGAAATCCTTAATGTTTGCTACAGAAAATAAGAAATTGAAGAGTTACCCACAGGAAATACTTGGCGCTCATCTACCTGTAATACTTGATCTAGAAAACATACAAGTGAAAATGTATAATTACATGAAATTAACTACCACCTACTTTCACAATTTTCCAAAAGTCACTTATCAGCAGTCTTCATTACATAGGAAAGAAAACAAACCTGAAGAAAACAGGACTACTGTTGCACACATCAGATAATTGAGTAGTTCTGTGGAGAGGGATATACCAGTATGTTGGTACATACTTATTAATGTATACTATTTGATCTGATTCAAGACTATGCTTTCAGGTTTTACTTCACTGCAATACTGAGATGAAATATAAGAAGGTATTTTACAAATACTTATACTCCAGAGATAGCTATTTAGGTTCTATTTACATAGAAGGAAATACAAAGATTTCCTACACAAAGTTGGTATCAGCTTCCTGCACATTTAAATGAAAGATAGGCCACAAGACAGTTGAAATTATTCTCTCTTATGAATTTGAAATTAATGATGAATATGTATCTTCTATGTTCAGTCTTACAGTTTTAAATAAAATCTTGAAATAGGGGAGTAATATAAAGCAAGCAATTCAGAATCCATTCACAGCTAACTACAGACACACACAGATACCTCAAATGCTCTGCGCTTTTTTTTTGGTTTTCTTTTTTGTTAATTCCAAGCAAAAAAATAGTGATCAGAGGAATGGAGATGGCACTACAAGAACTCAGCCTGTTTCTCCCAGCAAAAATAGCTTCAAATGGGTACTATTTCCCTGAAGATGCAAATCAAGGATATGAACAGCAAAAGGGAACAGAGCTATTTATGGTAAAGCCTATCCTGGCAGACAATCAAATGAATATAAATCAGCTGGGAATAAATCTATGCTATAAAATCCAAAAACAAAAGGAAGAGCAGCATGGTCCTGAAAGATCTTCCTATAAGAAGTAAAAAACATATTGGTTTCAGGGGAGGACATCTGACTGATCTCTGGCACGGACTGACATAATCACTGTCTGATTGGATTTAATACATTAACAGTACTCTTCCAGTTGTGCTTGGACCAGGCACTACGTTGGGATTTAAGAGCTCACCTAGGTCCTTATCAGGAAAAAAAAAAAGAAATAACCCACCTTAAATCCTCATAACTTCTTTTTAAAGCAGGGTAAGACAAACAAGCAGTTTTAAGGTCACTCACCATTTAATTTAAGCAAAACAGTCTCACAAGTATTTTCAAATTAATTTCAAAGCACAAACCACTTCTTTTGCAACACATGTTTCAAAGAAGAAAAAGAATTGCAGGCAGGCATACTCACCACCTTCCATCTTTCTTTGACCAATATTCCCACACTGAGGATGTCAGGCTGATCCCCTCCTCCACTCATTGCAACCTCCTGAGGCAATGGAGCTGCTATGCAAAGTCTGCGTCAGTAGAAACCATCCAGATCCCAGGAATGGCTTCCATTTAACCAGTCACTGCAGCAACAGAGCAGAACATGGGATCTCAGTGATTAACCGAATAACAAGAAATACAGCAAAAGTTGTGTTTCTCACCCAGTACCTTAGCTAGTTTTTATATCAAACAAAAGTGGGACAGTGACTAACACAGAGATTTTAGTTAAACAGTTTCCAGTACAGAAAAAAATTCAAGGATATCTTTCCTTAATTTTTTAACCTACTCTGTCTCAAATCTCCAATACCAATCCCAATATAGAGCTAATGAACATAAACATTTTCAGAGATATATTCCATAAGCAGTTTCAAATCGCTACAAGGCATAATTACATTTAAACCTAATTTTAATAATCCCTTTTAAAATCTAATTAATAACTAAATAATTGTTTAATTAATACTAATATATAACGAGCTTAAAATAATATTAACCAAAAATTACAGTGGTAAAAATAGATACTTAAATTGCAATTGCACTGCATACAGACTACTTCACATTTTACAATGTGTTTCACATAGCTAGGATTATTTATTATTAAATATATTATTATTATTTATTATTAAATACATCTAAAGTACAATTATGTCAGGCTATAAACAGCTGTCTTTGGTGACGAAAAGCCTTGTCTTTGGTAATTTCGTCAGGGTTTTTTTTTATTTTCTGGTTTTAGCAATCATTGCTAAATTGGATTATAGACAGCATTATAAAAAATTGTATTTTGGAGATTAATATATCCATAATGGTTTCCATCAGCAACTACTACAACCAATTAAAAACTTATTTCAATTCTTTGAGCTTTGCTAGAATTGTGCTTATTTTCACACTGGTGTAATTCCACAAATGTAACTCTGTATAAATGCTCTTATCCAAGACAATAGTCTCCCGAAAGTATATTTGCTTTAGGTTATTTCAATCATTTCAAAATAGTATAAACTGCAAGTAAACAATGCTTTTTTTCCTGAATCAACACACAAGTGATATGCAAAATTGGTAAAACCATTCTGATTTAAATCGGTAGTATGGCCTTCCATGAGGCTATTTGCCAAGCTCACTACTGGGACTAAATTATGCTTTTTTAATAAACACTCTCTGCCTTAAACAACCTGGCTTTTTAAGACAAACATTTTTTTTTGTTTGATGTGACAGTAACTGTGGTTTTTCTCATGTTCTTTCATATTTCTTTTTCATATTATATTTATGCCTTTTGCTTCAGTTGTACATTATGACAGTTGAACCAACTCCAAACAAAACAGAACCCTCTGGAGAAACATTAATCTGGATTAGTTGAGGATCTAAATTTATGCCCAATGACAGTGGATTACATCCCTGTAAAGGAGTGTTCATTCAGAATACATAGCCTGAATAGGTTTAATTCAAACAAATTAAGGGAAACCAAATTAAGATTATGTATTCTGAGTAACAGCATCCATCCTTCAATTTAATCAGACTGAACTAAACCAATTTATATTCTACCAGTGATAGTAAATTCTCCCCTGCAGATAAGGCCAAAATTCTAAAAAGAACTTTAGCCATTTATGTGAACCTCCTTAACATTATTAACCACTGACCATAATTACTGTCCTTTCTAACAGAACTATCATAACACAGTCAGGAACTAAGACAAAATGAAAAGGCACAAATGAAGAAGAAAAGCTCTATTTCCAAAATTACACACTTAAAGCACATACAGTGTTTTTTCCCCTAACTCAAATGTTTGCTTCTCTTTCCATCACCTGCCAGTTTCATCAAAGAAGGGGTTGGTCTTCACAAATACATTGTTCACTTCTATACTGGGACTTCAAGAGGATTTATTTTTCCCCTGACATTTGCTTAAAACAAGTAATGGAGAAACTATTCATCTCACCAAAACAAAATCTAAAATTTCAAGTAAGATTTTTGCTGAAGCTTTCAAACATGAGTAAAATTTATCACCTGTAGGGAAAGTATGTTCCTTTCCTCACAATAAGTGTAACTTGCTTTGTTTCAAAGCTTAATATGTTTAATTTTAACTTCCTACCATATGACTTGGTTACCAAATTCCACTTCCAGTAATTTCACCTCATTTAAACATCTAAACTTTTTTTTTTTAACCTCCTGTAAATTAATACATTTAGCTTTAGGCCTTCCTTCATAACCGTGGGTCTTTTATATGGTCCTCCTTCAAAACCCCCCCTCCTTGCTCCACATTCTTCTTGTGGTATGGAGAGCAACATTGAGTTAGACATCCACACTGAATTACACTCTATCAAACCAATTCCTAATAGGGAGAAAAGATTTTTTTATTATTATTTCTTTACGATAGAAGTCTGATTTCCCTAATTTAAGTCTGAAACTGCTTTATACTTTTGCTAAACCACAACTTTATCAGATGCTTATACACCTCCATCCTTAAACTCTGGCATTACTACAAGAATATGGTTTTTAAAGACCTTATTTTTTAAATACTTTTAAAGACAGTTTCATTGCTCTGATGTGTTGTCTAATGGCCTTAACACTGTATAACTGCAAATCTGTTAGTTATTGGTGTATTGCAGCCGATAAATATATTCCTTACCTAATAACAGATAAGTGTATTCTAGTAGGTGCAATTTAGGTTACAATCACCTTCCCCAAATTTATACAGAAGTAAAGGACATTATTAGAGAGGACTACATTCAAAGGACTTTTGGACAGACATAAATATGCATTCTTTGGAGGTGGTTCTCAGGTCAAGACTGAAACTGAAATTTCTCTGAATTTGGAAGGATTTTAATTCAGACTGTTTAGCCCATTCCAAATTCCACAGATGAATTAAAGAATCCTAAAAGTAAATACAGTTGCATTTGTATTAGTGCAATACGATGTTTTCAGCATAGGTCTTTAACAGCCTACAATAATGTTAACAACTTAAGAAAGCTCCAGTATGTTCTCTATTCAACTGAAGGAGATGAATAATTAATGACACACAGTTAAGGTGCAAGCTTTCCCTTGCTCATTCAGCAGATGAATCCTTTAGCAGTGCAGTTTTATAGGTGGCAGTAAGGCTATTTTCAGCACAACGAACACTTCTTTAGAATTCTCCTAAAAAAAGTAATATCCATTCTAATTGCAATATATCTCCTAAAATTCTGTATTCATTAACTCATCAATTTTCTTATCAAATCAGTTTATCACTCCAGAGGAACCTTTCAAGATAACAGAACTACTACAATTAAAGACAACTAGCCCTCTCTCAAATTTATTTCCAGATGACAGGTCACAGAGTAACTAGGACAACACAATGAGGATAGACTGTTCCATAACATAAACTTTTGCTGGGAACTGATCACAGTATAAAATAAGAACAGGTAAACACATTAGTGCTAATATCCAGAATACCATGCAAACAGCATCCATTATTTAAAATCTTTCTATCCTCTTAACTGATTTTAACTACACATCAGCCCCACAAAAACTTCTTTAATTTACCCCATCCATGTACACTAAGAGATTATATGGTATTAGAAAATAACAGTGCAAAATTTCCAGAAAAAAGGCAATCCTTTCATGTAATTTGTGCACATGTATTTAATTTCCTTAGAGATAGCCCAAACTGAAGCCAGTATCTGCTTACCAGCCTTTTTAGATGGTTATGTTCAAATTTAAGGTTGAGAAAGTAGCACAGATAATTTTGGCTGAATGGAGGTACTCTAAATTCCAGGACAAAGCAAGTGAGCACAGATAACTTCTGTTTCAAAGAAAGGAATACATGTCCTATTGCCTCCACTACGGAATAGTATCAACCTATTACTATTAAGAACTACTAGGACTATTAGGAACTCTCTAAGCATATTAGGAGCTCTATCTGCCTGCTTTCAGCTCATTTAAGAAACTAGTAAATAAACTGAAATCCACCTAAGATGCTTTCCATTTCTGTACTTTCTATTTTTAAGCAGAACTTATGAAATAAAGAAAATTTTAAAAGGCCAGCATAAAGAGAAAAACAGGGCAGGAAATGTTCAAGGGTCCTAATTTCAGCAAATTCATAGTAAAGGCCTCTGTTTTAGAATGGCTAAGAACATGTTAAATTGTTAATTCTAGGGATAGAAATGGTTTAAGTGTATCTATCTGAACATCCAAAATAGAAAGCTACCCTACACTTAAACCTGAATATTTTCTAAATACATCCATTAAAAGCTCGTGTTTTGAAAATCATCATTCACCACATCAATGAGAAAACCAAATTTAAGACCTTGACTTAAATTTCCAAATGTACCGGTTGTGAAGAAAATCTTTTTAAAAATTCAACACAGCACCAATGTCATTTTAGGTTTTCCTTTCTCAAGCTCTTGGGTGCCAAAAATACTCATCACCATTTGCAGATTCCAGGTGTGAAAAGCTCCCAACTGGCTTGTGTGCTATTGCCAAGGAGTCTGTATTTCCTTCTGGCAACTTCTACAGTTGTTGTTACAAAGGTGGAGATATTTTCTCAGTTTGAAGACAGAGTTAAAAATATAACATTTAGTTTCAAGTCTTATTTTAAAAATACATATATTTCACGCTACCACACTATTTTCAGTTTGCGAGAGAATTCAGTATCAAAATATTATGAAAACCCAAATAAGGCAAAGTTTATCAAAGGAGTGTATTATCTTTTACTACACCAACTAATACATGTAGCAAAACCATACAAGTTTTAGGCACATAAAACCCTCTTCAAGTCCAAAATAGAATTTACAACTTGAAAATGAAATTGTATTTAGAAACATTTGCATTGAATTAAACTTCAGCGTTTCTTGATCAGACCAACTGAGACAAAGGGTACTCTATACCTTGCCATAGAGAAAGGAAAGCATCTGTATGTGCATGACAGACAGAGATTATATTGTTGTGGCTCCTATCAGAAACACAGAATGTAATTTATTACCTATAGAAAACCAGAAAATTTTGATCAGGGGAGAGTTAGAACGAGTCATAAATCAAAAGCCCTACTTAATCCATGACATTTTTGCCATGATATTTTTCAGATGCGTGAGTTAATTTCCTAATTTGATCTGTCACACTATTGCACTATTATGTCAGAAAAAGAGAAAGAATGGAAGTTAGCTGTAGAGAACAGGGAAAAGCAGGACTACTGTGCTGCTTTCAACTCAAACCAGTTGTTGAACTTCAACCTCAGGTGCAGAGTCCTTAATGCTAATGTGGAAACCTAAGCCTTGGGAGAAGTTAAATTCATGCCAAATAACACTGTATTATTTTCAATTCTTTTGCCACAACTCAGAGTAGGTTCCAAATCAAAAAGAGGATCATGAAACCTTATTAATTAGTCAAAAATTAATTTTAAAACCCTAAAAGTGTCATTTAAAATTTTTTTTAAAAAGCTGTATTTCTATGTCTTAGATTCACTAAGACTGTTGTGGTATTGACAACAAACCTAAATGTAACTAGAAGCATGGATTTTTGATATAAAAATTTGTTTGACTTGTCAAGTTTTCTTCAAAGAAACATGCAAATGGAAAGTTAGTTCTGCAATTACCTTAATTATACAAAGTTTTACAATAATAATTTTTCAAGATCCTAGGAAAATTTTCATTGTAGAAAAATGGTAGTGAAGTGTGGTTTTGAACAAAGACAGCTTGAAGTCAAACAATTAAGATATCTTAAACAGTGGCACAGTGTTATAATATCAAACTACTTATAGTCTGGATTTATCAGCAAAATTAAAATCTTTGCTTCCAGTTTTTTGAAATGTTGGAATACTCAGTTATCCTCTTAGGATAAACTCAGAATATTAACAGCTCACTATCAATGTCACTAACTTCATTCACCAAGGAATATCATAAATTTATCTTTCAAGATACTCCAAACTATTGACCTTTCCACTAGTACTATCTATTTCTATTATTTCATAAATCCATTTTCTCAGTTAGGAAAAGCATAAATGCCCAACACGTGCATACAACACATAACTACAGGAGACAAGAAGGCAAGCAATACACCACTCTGAAGAACTTCTTTCAAAGCCTTTGGAACTTTTTGCAGTAGACATACAGCAATTTACAGAGGAGAAGCGCTGCCGCTAAGGACTGTGCAAGAATGATGCAAGGGCATAAACACAGCTAAATACTTAATCAAACATGTAAAGTTCAGGGCAAACTCTAATTATAAATGGGAATAACAGTTAACTATTTTTAAAACATAAGAAAATTGGCAGAGAAACTTTGGTGAGACATTCAGATAGATGGCATGTGAATAGCAAAATGTTGCCTGCACTGACAGCATTCAAGTGCTCAACAGGGCTGCCAGCAGCACAGAATCAGCCCAGCTGGCAGCCACATGACTGCACTCACAGCATTGTGCTCAAGCTGCAGCACCAGCCATGAAGTGACCTGGACCTCACTAACAAAACCTGAAAATTCTCTTGATGTATCAGTGGATAAAGCACATCACAAAAACATGGTGAGTGGGGCCTGACAGCTTGCTAAGCAGAACAGAAAAAAAAAAATCTATTTTCAATATGTAACGTCTAATCTCTTAGCGTTCTTATCTTTAGGGCACATAACTAAATCTGCTGCAGTATTGTGATAAAGAGAGGGCACTGGCTGTGCATACATAGGTATTCCATCTCCTTAAATACAGCAGCTCTTCTCTTTGCTAATGTGTGAAATGAGGACAGCAACTACTACACCAAGCAGGATGACTACAAAAGAGCCTAGCTGACAGGAAGATGGAACATGAGGGAGTCCACATAGTGCAGGATATCTACCAAACCTGACAGACCTCCTCAGGGAGGGGAATGTACACCCATCCTGCCACACAACACAGCAATCTCTGAAAGAGTTAAGGAGGAAAGACATGCCATGACATTGTAGTTTATGCAGGAGACATCTGAGTTTGTGATATGTTCAAGGTGGATTGTACTTTCCAGCAGCAGATCAAGGGCACAAAAAAAGGCAGGCACAAAGAGAAGATGAGAAACCACAGAGGCACTCATGCCAAGACCAACTCAGCACTGATGTCAACACCTCTAGCACCAGCGGGTAGGACACAGCCACATAAGTGAGTCCTTATGAACAGCCAAATGACAGGAGAGGTGGGAAATGGCTTGGTGCCTGGCTCTGGTGAAGGAAGGTGGCATTAAGGCAGGTAAATAAACAAATTGCATACTGCCAGCAGAGCAGCACAGGTTATTGCTTTACTTTTAGTTTGGCATGGCTGTAGAGAGGGGCTCTGTACTATGCCAGGAAGTCTCCCTTGTTCACAGAATATTCCACAATGATCACATGGGCTCAGGCAACATCAAATCCACAACTGCAATACACAATAACAAAGGAAATGGATATCTCATCTGACTGCCTTACTAGTCTGTCCCTAAAAAATACTGGTGCTGCAAACTACAAAGCTACAGGGGCTCCAGTCAACAATGTGGCTTGGTCTGAGTATGCAGCTGTTTTATAGCTGCAGTTGAAGGTGGCTTCAAGCAGCAGTGACTGAAACTTGAGCTCCTAATCAAAGGTTCTTAAAGGTTTGAAATGGAATTAAAAAACCAAAATGGAACTTTGGCAAAGGCATTTGAAGTTGGGACAAATCCAAAAATATCAACTTAATTTGCAGCAGAAAAAAGTTAGGTTAGACAGTAGAAAAGCAGATAGCATGGACAGCTAATCAGAAGAGGAGACAAGCTGCATTAGACCAAAGATCCACCTAGTCCAATCTCCTGCCCCGACTATTGCCAACAGGTGGTATCTAGGGAAAAATACAAGGACACAGAAAGCATATGATCACACTTGCCTGAATATTTTATGGAGATATAGCAAGCTGGGACACAAAACACAGAGCCAAAGATGGTATTTAAGATTTTTTGTCTCCCAGTTCATCAGAACTTTTCTGAATCATGAAAACTTTACCACCCATAACACTCTACTGTAAGCAAATTGCAGCCTAATTCCATGCTGTGGAAAGCACACCTTTGTTTCCAATTTGTCTTCTGCTAGTTACATTTGAGGTTCATTAACTCTTGTACAGGAAGGCAGTGTACAGTTGCTGCCTGTTCACCTTTCAGTCCTACACCACTACCATATGCTCCCTCACTTACCTCAACTTCCACTGATTTTGATCACCACCTGTCTGCTTTTTCCAGATCTGTTTCAACCCCACTGAGATGTGGAGGCCAGCATTATTAGTAGGCACTAACCTGCTATTTTCACAGAACCTGCAAGACCCCATTCAAAAGAAGTTCATCATTGCAAATTTTAAAATTGTTTATCTTATGTGAATTGCTTTATGATCATTTTCATTCATTGCTACCTCAGACTTGCAAAGTCTTTCTCCAGTTCTTTCCATCTTCATATTTACTAATTTTAATGCCCTTGTATCACCAGACTATGTAATTTCAGTATTTGCATCTTGGCCAGATCATCTGTAAATATACTGCACAGCACAGAACTACCCTTTTTAGGCTGATGAGCTATCATTTATTAAGATCAATATTTTCACTCAGATTCCATTTAAAAAATATTTTTGCACAAAGTGCTCACGTATAGAAAACCTGACTCATGATCTTCCGTCTGGATCATTAACAGCCCTGCTTTCAAATTTGGAATGGATTCCTTGGCTATCTAAACACAATGCTCCTTCAAAAGAAGGAGCCAGACTGGATGAGGCCTTCAGCAACCTGGCAACCATGGCAGAGGTTGGATCAAAATGATTTTTGAAGTCCCAATCCAAACCATTCAAGGGACAACTGTGATTAAGTACTGGGTGACTTCATGGTACTGGATAACTAGGAGATAAAATGGTAGATAACATTCTATATAGGTACATGTAAAATTACATGTATCAGAAAAATAATCCTAACTGTTCATTACACATATGAGAAACTATTAGCAATCAAGAATAATAGCTTGTTTTTATGATATACAGCAAGAAAATATGGCAACTCAATGCTAAATAGCAGTCAAAAAAAAATCAAATGTTAGGAATTCTGGCAAAACAGATGACAACATGAAGATTATGTATGCACCCACGGTTCACTGACACCTTGAGTATTGTATGCAATTCTAGCCCTTCCTATGTCAAAAAAGAAGAAGAAAAAAAAGAAGAAAAAAAAAGAAAAAAGAAAGAAAAAGGTTCAGAAAATAAGAAAATAGAACAAGATAATCAAGATAATCAGAGATACAGACTAATTTTCACAGAAAGTAAGCATTTACAATTTTTTTCAGGGGATGATGGGATGTAAAGAGGGGTGTTTGTCAGAGGTCTACAAAATCATTAGGGGCATAGAGAGGTTGGCTAGGAATCAGCTATTTATAATGTCATTCAATAAAGGAAACAAAAAAATAATCAAGATGGGTCAGGAGGAGCCAGAATCAGAGAGAACTAATCTGTGCAGCTGTGGCTAGCACAGGTTTTTCCCATGAGAAATTTTCTTGTGTTTTATAAATAAAGATAAAGTTTGGATGTTGTTGGAACAGTGTCCCGGAACTTGGACAGTGCAGGCCTGGCCAATCAGGCCTGGGGGAAGGCTTCTGACTGACCAATCTGGGTGACTTTTGAGAACTCTATATATGTGATGAAATCAAAACAATAAAGGTCATTCCTTCTTGCCACTGAGAACTGGTGCATTCATTACTCTGCTAGCTGCTCAACAGCGACATGCAACTTCATACCAAAGGATACTGTGAATAATGAAAGTTTACAATGGTTCACGTGGACAATGGTCAACTACCTGAAAAAGAAAACTACTGTGGGTTACTAAAAATACATATTAAGTATATTCACTGCAGAAAGTCCTTTACTAGAAAATGGAAAAGAACTAGAGGAAAGCATATTTTATATTATCTGTGGTTTTATACTTTTCTTTAGGCATCCACATATGACCACTGTTAAATACAGATCTTTAGTCTACTCCAGAATTTTACATTCCTACATTATGCTTGAGAAGATGGAGAGAATTACTAAAGTAATGGGAGAGAGGTATGTTTAACAATAATTTAAGCCAGTGCTATCACTAATCATCTTCAAAGTATATAAAAACATAAATAAATGAGTGGTGTGGACAAAAAGACAGGGCACAGGAATTTTTGGGAAGAAAAAATGAAACCAATACCTGCAATAAGCTGGAAGTTGTTTGTAGATGTTAAGTATTACTTCACAGGTTCATCTTTGGAGGCTTTTTTATAGGACCCTCTTGAGGTGTTTTGTGAAAATTGTTAAGCTACAGGGAAAATAATGTTTTTGGCCTTTCATACACTGTAGCGCACAGTGATTGCTTATAGAAGTGCATTGGAAAAGGTTTAAATCTCTTGCTCACAGATGGTGTATGTGAATTTGGTATGATTTGCACAGCAAAGAATCTGGTCCTCACGATGAGTTTAGCACAACTGGAGATGTTAAAAAAGCCAGGAGCTGTGGTTCTGGGAAAACTTTCACAGTAGAGGATCTTTTCTGGTATAAGCAGCAAAGGCATAAAGGTTATCTGTGCAAGGCCCAGGATCCAATGACATGAGGAGACGAGGCGCTACTGTCAGCGGCAGCCCTCTTTTAGCGGCGAAGCAATGAAATGCTCGCCCGCTGCCTGGGCGGCTCTCGAAGCACGGGCAGCCCAGGCCGGGCGGCTCAGCACCCTGGCCAGCTCCGGCGGCTCCGGCGGGCAGCGAGCGGGGCGAGGCCAGCACGGCGCCCCGGGCAGCGACAGCACCATGGGCGGCGGCTGGCCCACGGGAAATATCAGCCACATGCTACTAGCGCAGACGGGTGGAGAAGGATGCATTGGGATAACATGCATCTTAATATGAATTTTCAAGGAGATTGATCACTGGGGATTCCTGAAACTTAGAACAGTCCAGGAGATAATTGATGTTCATGTTTGGAAAGGATAAATGAAACTACTTTGGTAACTATGGGCCATCAATTAGACATCAATTCCAGTCAAATAAAGAAACTTGACTATTAAAAAATTAAAGGAAGACAATATAACTGTGTCTATTCAATTAAGTTCCCCATCCTATCAAACTGGATTTTTACTATGGCATTACTAGTTTGGCCTGTAAGGAAAATAGTTATTATGGCACTTAAACTTCTGTAAGACATCTAAGTCTATATCACACAGTACAGTCTCTTTTTAAGAAACTAAAATGCCAGAAAATCAATAGATCATACATTAAATAATAGGTCCCAAAATATAACTGTATATTAACTGAACAAGAATCTGTCTAATTACTACTCCCATAGGAATCAATTTCTGACTTAATACCAAAACATGTTTTACTCGGAAAAAAATTACAAAGTTTGTAGTTGATACTGAGATCAGGAAGTGCTAAAGGACAAACAGCATCAACTGGTTAAACAGACTGCAATGAAACCACACATGTGCCAACGTAGATAAAAGAAGTCATTATCCATCGAGGAGCATGGAATAAATGGAAACATCACCTAACATAATGCAGTAATCAGTTACTTCTGCTATATGCATTTACTGGAGTGTTAAAGTTACGACAACTGTGGTTGAATAGGCAAATAAATACCAAGAGAGTTCACAATACCTCCTCTCTATCTGCTAATTGTAGGATTGCTGCTAGAATGTTATATCCAGTTCTGGTGTTCATATTTCATGAAAAGATTTTTTTTCCAAACAAAACAACAACAAAAAAAAACCAAAACAAAACAAAAAAAAAAACCAGAAAAAAGAAACAGAAGACCAAATTATTAGAATACTGGATAATATATATGTCAAAATTATGAAGCTCAGCTCCTTCAGATTATCTAATAGAAATTGCTTTAGTCTAGGAAATTGCAAAAGATCTTCATTATGAAACACACAAATCATGTAAGTAAAAGGTTGAATCTTTACATTCCTTAAACCCACAAAAATATCTCCAAGATCTTTAACTTTCATTAATAAAGATACTCTACTAGCAGAATACTTCATTAACTCTTTCAGTGGATTCCTCATTACTTACAATTCTTAAAAGATAACACAGTGATTTTCTACACTATATGCTCTTACTCGACTACTGCTAGCACACATAATTCAGGGAAATCCTAGGGCAGCTGGTTTTACACACAAAGTTACCCTCAATAATCACAACAATTCCCTTGGTCTTCACACAGACTGAGATAAGTGATGAGGGTTTTGTCTTTGAAAATTAATTTTGCAAGCATATTTCATTATGAAAATACAATTATCCTAGGCATATTTAGTTTGCTGGGACTGTCTTAAGTTCACAAAAAACAGTCCAGGGATCAGTTGAAAAAATAAAACATGGCAGAATGATGAGGCATAGGAATCAGTAGTTTATGTATTACAAACATGGGGGTCAAGAGACTCTCAAAAATTATAAGAATTTCCTACACATCAGAAGAGTGAACAGTGAGAGATCAGATTTTAACTATCTTCCAAACAAATGTACAATTATTCCCAAAAATAAAAGAACAAGGTTTCTCAGAAACCTTTACAGGGTTTCATTTTTTATCCCTTACTGAAATAATAAAAAGTATTGCATAACAGTGTTACAGGTTCTAAGAAATATTGGCTGTATGTAAATAAAGACTTTTAATTCCAAATCTCCCCAGATTAAAGCCCAGGCTACAAATATAATCCTGATTGTATTGTCGACCTATAACCTGCCGTATTTGTATATTTTAAATGTTTGAGCACTTGATCTATACAAATAATTTCTCTAAAACTAGAATTTTTACTTCAGATTGAGTGCAGATTTAATTTTATAGATATGGAAACAGTTACACGACACCATAATGGCAAAGTGTAATAACCCTACAATAATAACAGTGACCTCTAAGTTTTTGAATTTACATAAAAGAAATAGAATTCTATCAATACAAGTTAAGTATTTTCCTTTTTTGTTGGGGTTTTTTTTTTTAAATATACCAACAGTTTTTTTAATATCCCAACAATTTGCTTTGAGGATATTCAGTTTTAAACTGTGGTGAGATACTTCTGCATTTTGAAGTTAATATTTAAACCACAACTAATTTCTATTCTATTAGAGTATACTACAGAAACACAATCACATGGTGAGCAGGGTTATGAGACTCTACTGAGGAACATTCAGTGATATGGGTGAAATCTGTGTACGTATTTTTTTTAGTAATACCAGAAGCTCAAATAGAAATAATACAATTAAGAGTAGTAATAACTATATTCTCATTTATTAAGACCAAGATTCAGCCTTTACATGTTTCAGAGCAAGGAATATAAGAGCACTTTATAAAATGTAAACACCAAATATGAGCAACATCTACTGCATGGCTAGTCATATATCAGGCCACAGTCCTGATTCAGACCATAAATCAATTCTGTCCAAACCTTTACTCCAGGAAAAAGAAATATTTCAGTGAGCCATTACATGTTGATGCAGGGCCTCACAACAGAATTGAAGTATTAACTGCCAGTTCCAACAAGCCAGACAAAGTACAGCTGCTCCCTGATTACAAGGGGAAAATTGACTGATCAAGGAAAGATACATACAGAAGCACTGCCACATGACTGAGGTATGCTAGGCTCAAAACTAATGAAATAGAACAGGAAGAAATGCCCAGCCTGAAATTAGCATCCTGCCCAAATTTCCTTCAAATCAACAGAGAAGAAAGTGCACCATCACCTCAAAGCAGCCTTTCACATGAAATGTTCCTCTTTCCCTTGTGTCCTCCCTGAACTGACAATAGGCAGACAGACCCGTCAGCTAAGCACCCAGGCCACAGCAAAAGAAAGGATCTGGTAATGACTATCTCAGCTACACATCCAGTGTGAAGTAGCACATAACAGCATGACCTAGCAAGAGTTATAAACCTGTACCAGCCCAAAAGCAATACAAACAACTCACTTTTTACAATCATTCTCTGCCAAGTTAGCGAGTTGAATCAGTGCAGCTCAGAGATCAATGGGCATTAGAAAAGGCCCAGGCAGAGAACATAATTTTTCACTTAAAAACAGCAGCCAACAGTTAGACTATTTTAACAATAATGTGCAATTTCATTTGCAGGAGATAACATGTGAAAAATATTCTTATGTCTATGGAAATCTATAAAAAAATAACAACTATCACCATACAATCAATAATGGAGCTTCCTTCCTGCACACACCTGCTTTACTGTGGGAGGCTCACAGTTTGCTCCTCAGCTTCAGCATCAATTTCTTAAATCTTGGCTGGTCAAGACAAGAACTGAATGGGTTAGCTAGCACATTTCTCCCACAAGACAGACAAATACTTCCTTCACACCAATCTATCCTGTGACGCTTTTAAGATTTTTCCTCTAACCAGATGAATTGTTCAACAGGTTTCCTCACTGGATACACTGTCTTGATCAAAACTGTAAAACTATAACTTCACCCCAAATCATGACTATCCCAATAATCTCTAGAGTTCGACAAAACAGCACATAGAAAAAGAAATTCACACAGAAAAAGAACAGTGATCCAAAGTCAACTCCTCTCCTTCAACTCTCAGAGTACAACATGACAATTTGTTCTAGGCTGACTTGACTTGGGGAATTATACTTTGATTTTATTTATAGACTACTGGAAATGGAAAATCAAAGCATCATATATGAACTAAGGGCATTCAATTCAATCGGACTCGAGGAATAGCACAGTCATTCTTCATCTGATACATTTTCATATCAGCTGGTAATGCCCATTCTAGATCTATTTAGCTCAAGATGCTGACAAATGGAAAGACGAGAAAATAATTATTTCAAGGCAGCATATAACTCAAAAATACACATACATTCTAAAAAGTCACCAGTTTGATGGTGAAAAGAATATTCTATTTACAGATCACTGCCTCCCTTTTTTTTAATTCTTCAACACTGCAAAGCTAGAGTCATACTTCATTTGCTCAGAAGTCACACTGCTTGCCACGAATGGCATTTGAAGCATTACTATGGCAACAAGTAAACTTGACAGCTACAAGACATATCCTGCTGATACACCACATAACACAGCAATCTAACTCTTACTATGTTGAACAACATTATATCAAATAAGTGTTGCTAAAACCCTCACAAAACTTTAGTACCCTGAGACAGAGCATGACAGAAGCAACGAATACTATCTAAGAATTATCTGGGAAGTGACAGAGAGTGGAACGAGCTCCCACTCAGAATCAACAAGCAGCTGCTGACTGGTGACAATTCCCATCTACTGAAAAAACACAAGCTCTGAAAGGCAAGATCTCTCCTAACTGCAGATGAGTCTAGTGGAACACTTTTTGTGTAACTTCAGTTGTGAGATAAGTGTATCAAAAACCTAATAAAATTCTTTCTATATAAACAGACCAGGATGACACAAAACCTGATCCTTTACATTTTTACACGTGATCTCCATATAGTAACCTGTCCCTGCAACAAGTAACAAACATCTTTGCAACACACTGATAGAAAAATACAGCTACATATTAAAGACTTGACATCCTTTACAAGCTCTCAAAGCAAGTTCAGAATATTTTACCCTTCCTTTATACATCAGTCAGTGGAAAGAAAATAACTCTCCTCATCAATATCATCAGTGAGCTGGCAAACTTCATCCATGAAAGAGGCCTTCAACTCTTCCAACTACTACTGGCACTGAAATGCAAGGCTAAGCAACACACACACATTTCTCCCAAAGGAAGAACTAGTGGATAGAGTTCCTCCTCTGTGCAATTCCCAGTAATTGATTAATCTCTTCAGACAAAAAGCAACAGCATGAAATAGGATTTGAGTGACGCAATTCTGTAATGAAAAGCTCTCAAACACACAGGACAAGAATCACAGAAAAACATGCCTGAACATAACAATGAAAATATTTTTTAATTTTTAATGAAATAGTTTTGTTAAAAACACTCAAGACTTCTTCAGTTTCCCAAATTGCCCTCCTTTCTTCACTCCTCTCAAATTACATCTTTCCCTTCTCCCCCAAAAACCTTCTCTAGTTTTCAAAGATTTGTCTCCATTAATTGAAAAATAATATGGAAAAATAACTACTCAAAAGTTATGACTTGTACAACATCTCAAAAATGGAAAAAGAATTCTCAGCCAGATCAAGAGGTGAAGTGTCAGAAGGCCAGATTTTATTGCTTGAATTTTCCACTACTTAGGTTTCAAGACTAGTGACCTACAAGCTAATACAGAGAAAGACAGACTACAAATTTAAACTGCTAAGAATGGCACCTCAATTTCATTACCAGCTTAAAAAAAACATCCAAGTTACTAGATTCCCTCAAAAGCACACAACTAAATGTCTTGCACTGAAGCAAAGAGAGGGGAGTATTCCAACTCTAATAAATAAATACATCTTCAATAAATAAAGTTGTAAAGGATAAGTAAAAGACTACATGATATTTTCAAAGAAGTTCTCTTGAAAGAACATACAAGATATAGTTACTAAAAGCCACATTATATAGTACTCAGTGTGTCTAACAAAAAGTGGGAAGTCAACTTTTATTCTGCCACTGCATGACAGACAACACAGTACAAGCATTAAAGCACTCTACTAGTGCATGGAAAGCAGAAAAATGAACCTGTTCCATTTAGCTGTACTCTCTTATCCAACTGAAATAGTTTTTATTTCCTCTTCTAAAAACTAACATGTTTAATTCCCACTTAAGTACCCTAGATATGACATTCTTAAACAGAAAAAAAAGTAAAATATTTGAACAAGTTTCTTTCACCCAATAATGAGCAAGAAGTCAAGTTCATAACAAGCAATTTTCAAACACAAGTGACCTGTAGCTCCTGCATTCCTTAAGATATACCTTGTATGTAGGCAATTTTGCATGTTTTAATTCTTGCCCACCAATACTTTAACAGTTGGCCCATCAGACTGATCCTGCTAGATCCCTGGCACAACATGCTTCTCTGTGACATCAGTCAAAATTCTGTGAAAACAGTCTCACCTCAAGTTTCTTGAGGTGAGAGTGTTTTCACAGAATGAGGGAGGAAGGAGAGTGGCTGGTCCATGTACAGCAACACATCCCTGTGAGACCATGACGAATCCTGGTGTCTTGTACTGAAAAGGCAGCTGTTTCTCCTCCCCTCTGGCCTAACACAAAGGCTTTGTGTAGTGCTTCCCCAGAGAAAAAGAAAGAGACAGGGCAAGACACAGGAATACACAGAAACTGTCAATCTCCTTTGTAAAGTATCAATTCATTCCCACTAGATAAAATAAGCCCTTACTAAAACAGAAAACAGAGCAGTATATTAATATACCATACACTGCAACTTCACATGCTAAGCAAATGCTTAACCTTCTGTACACATATATCTAGCACAGGTAGAAACTGATCATTTAGAAGCCAGTTTTGAACAAGGAAAACCCCACTCATATCTCTCTTCTGTCATACTCAAAAACCTTCTTGATATAATCAGCCACATTGAGAAAAGCCTCTCTGGAATTTGTGATGTTAGAAGTATTAGAGCCTGCAGTATGCAGCAGCAGTGCAGTGACTACACTAAACATAAGCAACATCACAATATTCCAGTTGCTCAATTTATTTTCTCATTCTAACCTCATCCTTCCCAAACAGGAAGTTTAAAAAGATGCTGAGCTGCAAGTAAATAATGGTACATCAGGAATATATTAGAGAAGAACAAAGTATTTGTTAGGGATAATTGGTTCCATCTTCACATTTTTTAAACTATATCTTGATGCACTGTTTTCAAAATAACTTTTGACAAATCACTACACACACTATAGCAGTCAAACTTTCCTATATAGAATTTCTTTGACAGGCCAAGCAAATGTTAACAAGTATACCTCTGGTTTAACAAGTTAAGAAAGTTTTACTACTTTGTTACACATAATTCACACTGTAAAGCAAATGAATCATCATCAAGAAGGTATTCTGGACAATATAACACAACAAAAATGTTGAATATCTTTGTACCATGAATTCATATAATTAAGACCTAAAAAACCATTTCCAAAATCAAACAAGAGCAGCAAAATAAGTCCTAAGCTTTTGTTTTCTCAGCTACGACAGCTAAAACGAACTAACACACCCACAAGCATAGCTAGCATGTGTTCAACACAGGCACAGCATCAACTACACAGAATATATTAAAAAAACCTACGCATTTTTTCCAGAACGACAACGTGGAAACTAATCACACACTTTAGGGCTAACAAGATACTTAATAAATAGAATATTATTTATTTTAAGGCTCCCAACATTCCTGCAATATAGTTTACTAATTCAGAACGTTTAAGCTGAAATTACACTGGTTCTGCACATAGAGTCTAACTAAGAAAGCCACTACAGCCTAATTTATAACTCGTTTTCTACAGCCCTTTCCAGCTTAATTATAAATACGGTAGAAGGTTCTCAAAAGGTTGTAGTATACTCCAGGGTCATTCTTTTGTCCATCTCCCTCCGCCCCGATGGTAATACATCAATATTATTCTTATTTGCACTCCCATCCCCACTTACATCAGCAGTTGTTTCCAACTGCTCTGGCTCACACCAGAGGTTACAAACCTCGTAGCGAGCTTTGTCCTCTCACTGCTTTTGCTCTAGACTGACAACAGAAGCCTAAGGATGCCGCTGCAGCTCCAGAGACCATCTGCAGACTTGGGAACAAGGTGCTTTCCCATTTCCTCCTTGCAAAGCCAGCCGCACGTACACTAACGTCCTTCCCAAGCCGTTCCGCACGCAGTCCGTGTGCTGCCCGAGCCGCCGCGCTGCGCGCACCCGCGGCCTAGCCAGCCGTATCTGTATGCACGGATCGATGCGAGTGCCGCTAATGGCTCCAGCGCTCGGAGCGCCAGGCGACAGACAGCCCGCTTCCCATGCAGCCGTGCCCACACAGCAGCCGTCACACGCAAGCCACAACCCAGCGATGGAAATACAGACGCAGCTATTTTAAAACAGACATCTTTCGCCGTCAGAACACGTAAATTTCTGTACCATTTGCCTTCTTGCAGCAAGTGGGAGGGACAAAAAAAAATCTCGTGCCTATAAATTTGAGTTCTCCCTGGAGGCCGGGGCAGCGGTGACTGCTGCTGGAGCCCGCCAGACCTGCCGACCTTAACTCCGCGGACGGGATCGCCCCGTCCTGCCCCGGCGGAATAAGCCTTTCTCGGGGCGGGCCGTGGCCCCCGGAGCTCCCGCGCCCGGCAAACTCCCTCTCCCGCGGGGAGACAAACCGCGCCGCGGCTCCCACGCAGCAGCCGCTGGGGCCGGGCCGGCGGAGCCCGCGGGCCGCGCCCCGCCGAGGCGGCCGGAGCGCCCCCGGGGACAGGGCGCGGGGCAACGGTGGCGGCTGCGGCGCAGCGCCGCGAATCCTCACCTGGAACGGGGCCGAGGCGGCGGCTCCTCGGGGCGGCGCGGCGAGTCCCTGCGGCGCCCCCGGCCCCACGGGGGATGCTGTGCGCGGCGCGGGGCGGGGGCTACAGCGGCGCCCCCCGGCCCAGCCTCCGCCCCATGGCGTGCGGCGCGGTCTCTATGGCGACTGCAGAGCCGGGCCGGCCCGCGGGGAGGGGTAACGGCAGCGCGCAGGCGGAGGGCGCTCAGCGGGTCACGGGGCGGCTCGCAGCGCTCCCCACGGGGGTTGAGCCCCTCGCCGCGGCCGCCGCCATCCCTGCGGCAGTGCCGGCCGGAGCCCGGCCGCGCTCGCCCGCGCCGCCGCCCCCGCGCTCGCCCTTCCTCGGCCGCGGCGCCACCGAGCCCGCTGTCCCCCGGGGCACCGCCCACATCCCGTTTCCGGAGCTCTGATTGGGCAGATGCGGAGGTCCCTCACGGGCGATTGGCTCTCGGGGCGGTCAATCCGGGTGCCGGGGGCGGGCGCGGTTGGCCGCGGCGCTGTGCAGTGCGGGGTTGGTTGAGCGGGCGGGCGCCGGTACAGCCGCCGCCGCCCCCGCGCAGCCCCGGGGCACAGGGGCGGGAGGGGCGCTGGAGTTCCCGCTCCCGACGAGCTTCCGAGAGGCAGCGCCCGTGCGGGGGGCCGGTGCTGGCCCAGGGCGCTCCCCGCCGCAAGGCCGCCCCCGAGGGGAAGCTGCGTCCTCGCTGCGGTGCCGCCTCCGCCTCAGCAGCCGGGGCTCGGCCGCACTGTCCGCACCGGGGCGGGCTGCCCGGGGCCTGATGGGCGCAGGGCGCTGCCCGGCCGCGGCGGGGGCGAGAGGGCTGAGGGAGGAGAGAGCGGGGCGGGGAAGGCGGGTGACCGCGCGTCGCTTCGGGGACCTCTGTCCCCTGCGGGGGCACAGCAGGGCTGTCACCCCTGGGCTCCGCACAGTGACAGTAGGAAACGGTGGATGTGTCCCGTGCCTAGGTGAGTACGGCCTTGGGAGGGAAGGCTTCTCGCTCTCACGGGTGACTCCTCACTGCAGGCAGGACTCTCCAGCCTCGGCAGGCCATGGAGCGGGCACTCCTCGGTGAGCGCCGCCGTGCCATCGTCCCACGACATCCCGCAGGACGCGTTTGTCAGCCACAGTGCCAGCCCGGAGGCTGATCCATCTGGGTCAGCAGCGGCTAGGAGAGGCCTGTTCTGTGGGAAGGAGGAAGGACAGATTTGCTGTGCTCACAGCAGCTTCTATGAAGTGAGTAAATACACCGTAGTGTTTCCCTCGTGAAGTTTCCTTAAGGAAAAAAAAAAGGTGCTTTTATTTCCTTACTGCCAGGCGCATAAGAAGATAATGTGAATAATTTAAGCCCTTTCTTCATTCACCACCAGAAGATCAGAGTTAAAGAGTAAGGTTAGGAAACAGTATCTCCTGGTGCTACTTTATGAAAAGGAAGATTTTAATGCTGGTAGTTTACAAGTGAGCTACGCAGAAGTGGAAGCTGTGGACCAAACCTTGCAGTGAACCCAAACAGTTGCGAGTTGCTCAGTGTCAGCTTCAGGAAGATGCTTCTTCTTTCACAAAGGGAACTGCCTCGAGCAGTGGGCCACCATAGTGGTGTGGATAAACGCCGGTGATAAGCATATATTTCTCTATATGTAGTGAATGCATATGTATATTATGTGTCCTAACAATTGAAGCAGTTAATAACCAAGCTCATACAGTGAAAAAAATGTTCATTTTGTGAATGGAAATGGATTAGTGTTGTTGGCAATAGGTAGAGACAGTTGTTGGGTTTTTTTTCCCCCACAACAGTACAACTTTTCCTGGGTTACAAAATGTAGTTATGCATTTTGCTTGCCTTTAAAATGCACTTACAATTTCTTAGATGAAAAATACTGTACTGGAACTACATATTCTTTCAAATCTGTCTTAAAGGCATTGCAAAGCTGGCAGTTATTCTAGGATAAGCAGCTCTTCTTATGCAGCAAACAAATAATTTTTTTCACATTCACTCTAAAGTAGGCAATATTTTTCCTCCCAGGTTATAACTGAGGTTAGATTAATATCCTAACCACCTCTTATTTTAAGTAATAAGTTTTGCCAACAAAACTTGCTGTGTGCTAGATATAATGAGGAGCTCATGAGTATAAATCCACTTGTGAAAAGTGCTTTATTGTTCCCCAAATAATTGACATGTTGCCTGAGGTGCACAGTTCTTCAGGAGAATTTTCTTATTCAATTAAAGAGAATGGAAAGGCATTAACAAACTTGTTTATCTGGTTTGTCTGTTTACCTGTTCATCATTGCAGATCCAAGGGGCATGGTTTCTCTCATCACTTTGGAACTTCACAAGTTCATTCATTATCTACAATTGACATGCACATTATCATGGGAATCACACCAGATGTACATGTCTTCTTAGCACACTGTAAGCTTTAAAAGACCAAATAGCCTTTACTTCATCATCAAACTACAGTGATCTGTAAATTTCCCAATAACCACGTGTTCTTCATAAACATACAAAACCAGAATGGCTCGAATAAAAGTCATGCAGGGAAAAAAAAATAAAACTGAGTCTTTTCAAAAGGAAAATCTGCTTCCTCTTATGTGAAGGAAGTTCTTACAGAAAATATCTAATCTTTTTTAAGTCACTGCTCCAGAAATACACCAAGAGGTTCTTCAAAGCTTTCTGTTCTACTATTTTAGGTTCAGAGATGATAATAAGTATAACAGATACCAGCATTTCCTCTGTCAGTGCAAACTTGCAGCATATCTTTATCACACACCAAAAAAGAACCCAACCAACCAAACCCAGAAAAACGACCAGCACATTAAAATCTCTATGTAAATATGAAATAGAGCTACTCTAGCTTTTTGGGTTTGGTTTGGTTTTTTGTTTGTTTCTTTTCTTCTCTTTTTTGTTTGATTTCTTTTGAGTTTTTGTTTTGTTTTGTTTTTTGGGTTTGGTTTTTTGGGTTTTTTTTTGGTAGTGCACATAGTTAAGCATAGATGCATTGTGTTAATTTGCCTTGGAAAAACTTACCCTGAGCCAAAAGCTTTCCTATGCCCTTTGTTCAACTTTTACATTGTTAGTTTTAGTCGGTTATCTCAGCATAAAAATGTGTCTATTATTGCAGCTGTAAACCACAGGAGATGGGCACCTCTGTGTTTGTTCTGAAGATTTTTAAGTATGGTGCAAATACATCATCTCAGGTGGTGCAAAATAAGTCTGTAAAGCAAACTGTCCTGGTTTCAGATGAGATAATTGTCTTTATAGTAAACGTGCTGGATTTAGTATGAGAATAATGTTGACAACAGGCTGTTTTAGTTGGTTTTGAGTAGTGTTTACTCTAAATCAAGGACATTTCAGCTTCCTGTGCTCTGCCAGTGAGGAGGTGCACAAGAATGGAGGGGAACATGGTCGGGACAGCTGACCCAAACTGTCCAAAGGGATATTTCATACCATAGAACATCATGCCCAGTATGTAAATGGGGAAGGAGTTGGCCATGAGGTGCCAATGACTGCTGGGGGACAGGCTGGGCATCAGGCAGTGGGTGGTGAACAATTGTATTGTGCATCATGTGTTTCTCTTGGGTTTTATTTCTCTTTCCTTTTACAATTAGTAGTACTAGTGTCTAATTATTATAATATTTTATATTTTGTTTCAATTATTAAATTGTTCTTATCTCAGCCCATGAGGCTTGCCTTTTCTATCTACTTTTTTCCTCACTGGGGCAGGGGTTGGGTAGTGAGTGAGCAGCTGCTGGGGCTTAGCTGCTACCTGGGGTTAAACCACAACAGAGTGCATTGTCTTAATTCAATCCTAAATGTCTCACTTGGCTGTAGACTGCAAGAAGAAAAGTACTGCACACCAAAACTTTGATGTTAGAGGGCAGGAGGATTATTGTCAGAAATTACTCCAAATGCCAAAGGCTTACCTGACCAAACTTTAGTATAATCACGTAGTTGTTACGGAAAGATGTGAACAAGAAAATTCACTTGTGCTGGTATGTGCATGGCAATGAATATGATTTCCTAATAAGTTTGACTGTATGGAATATAAACCCCAGTCATGTAAAGATATTCTTATATTTAATATTTTATATTAAATTATTATAAATATTATGTATAATTTATTCATATTAAATATAATAAGTATTAAATCGTGTAATGAGGCAGTAAATAGAACTTGTCTGAATTTAAAAAAAAATAGAAACAAGCCTGTAAAGACCAAAGTTACAGCAAACTATTTCTAGACACATCTCTAGCTTTTATTATTTTTTAATTAAAATAAAACAGAGAAAGATAAAATACCCAAATATAAACTTCTAATATCTTTTTTGTTTGAAGAAATAGATCAGATCTTCCAGGAATGTCTACAAATGGAATGTCTACACAATGTCTACGCAACTACACAACTTTCTAGCACGTCCAACTTCTGTTTCCTTAGGCTTCTTAAGGTATAGCAATGGAAAAATAAATTTGCTTTCCTGGAATTCTTCTTTTTTTGTGGGGTGAGGGAGATGTGAGATTTTCATCAGTAGTTTTTGTCTGAGAGGAATGATCTGATTTTTCTTCAAGGAATCTTTAAAAATTTAAGCGTGCACCTATACACGAAAATATGCATATGTCTGTTGATGGAGAAGGGTGACATAACTAACAGTGTGCACGAACTTCTGAATTCTGCTGTTATTTTCTTCAAATAAACATGTATGGGAGTTGATGACTCATACTGCAAAGTCCAGACTCACTGATTTCAAGCACTTCCATTGGAACTTCCTTGCCTGATCACTGGGGTCTTGAAGTTATGTGTTTATTTCTGTATGAGTCAGAAGTTATGAATAATGTTACTGCTTAGTTGACTACAGAAGTAGAAAACAAAGGTCCAGAAAAAGTTTTGGAAAGCCAGATGTCATGAAAAAGAAGATAGAAAAAGAAAGAAAGAAAGAAAAAAAAAAGAGGATATAAATAGCAGGATGCCCAGTCTTAATAGAGACGAAAAATTCATGGGTTTGGTTAGTCAGTAAGTTAACATCCACCAACTCCTACAATTGAAAAATTATTGGAAATTGTAACTAAAATTAATATATAAATGGAGGTGGAAACAATGCTCTCACTGAAGAGTAGAAAGGGAAACACATTTGATAAACTCATATTTCTGGCAAAAGCCAAGGAAAAAAGGAAGTATTGGCCAGAGATGAGAAAGCTCTCACCAAGTTTTGTAGATGTTTAAACAGGTATCTAGTTAATAGTAGATGAAAATTGCAGACCTTGAGACATCTAGTTCAGCCCTTTTTCCAGGGAAGAACCAACTGTCCCTACAACACTCTTGGCCAGTGTTTGTCAACCTCTTCTAAAAGTATTTTGTTGATGGAAATCAAGGAGTTTTTTATGGGCTGTTTTGCTATTCTCACTAAAATATTTATTTCACCCATTGTTCTCCTCACATCCTATCACCAAATGAATGTATTCCTTTCTTGTGTGCTACTACCTGTAAAATTACTTGAACACTATTTTCACCTCTCACCATCAGTCTTGTCTACACTAAGGCACCTGAGTTCCTTCAATCTTTTCTCACAAATCATGATTTGTCGACACATTGTCAATAAGCATAAAGTCACCACTCAAACGGCAGAGGGATCTTGGAAAAGGTTTTTTTTTCTTGGTAACTGTCTTTCAAAAAGAATCTCAAATTACCTGCAAGATGTCCTGAGTAATACTGTTCAATTCAAACAATGTCTACAGAGTGAAAAATAGTATCAACATCAGGTTTATAGTAAGCTGAGACTAGGTAGTGATTAGTTTAGGAGATCTTTCAAAGAGAAATGTGACAGGGTATGTCTGACTACTTTGCTAGGGGAAGAAGGGTCAGCTGGTAGAATAGTGCACCAAAGTATTGATGCTATGAGATACGGAATTGAAAAAGGAAAATTTTACCTCACTATGTAAAGAAAATTCTGTTACTAGGCCTCATAATATGCATAAAATTCCACTCTGCAAAAAGCTTCCTGATAGCTGGCTTGTGAGGATAACATCCATAGTGAATAAGGTACAAAAGTGAAAAGCAGTATTAATATGTGGTCTAATTATGATTAGGGTTGTAAAAATGGATTCTAGTCTTCAGAAAGAAGTTACAGCCAAGATGGAAGTTTTAGGTTACCAACCAATTTAAAATATATGTTTACTTCCAGCCGTATTGCTGGTCTGATTTTAAGGTGAAGACACTATTTCTGTGCCTTAGTTTTCCATTTGTAGTGACTCACAGTGAGTCATGAGTGCATGACTCAGAGATTGTGGACAGTACAGCTCCTATGGATTGAAATCAGAGCCAGCTTGACAGGTAATGCCATGGAGTTTCCTGCATTATACAGGACCCCGAATGACAACATGTACATGTGCAGTACGGTTCATGCAGGTCTGCTATAATTTCCCTTTTGCCTGAGACTGATTTCAGCATCCATATTGTTATAATCTCTACACATCTGAAAAATGTACTACTTCTTTTTCTGATTTGTTTAATCTGTGGTGTTCTTCAGGCAGTTGGATGAGCTACAGTTTTAATATTCTGCATTTTTCATGGAACACAGTACAGCAGACATTCTGGTAGAAGAGTTGTACAATGTAGATCTGTAGCTGAAAAAAAATAAAACTGACTTAGTTTTCAATAAGCTTTGTGTCATTTTAATGTACAAACTGGATCCTTTTAAATTAATGCCTATTGCCATTACTTCTTGCCTTTGAGTTTTGACATTCCCTCTGCCAGCTCTGCAATTCTGTAAGAATTTCAGATGTTGTGACTTAACTTTGATATCTTTATCTGCTAAAAGACCCATAATTATCTAAATACCACTATATTTCCTTCCTAAATTTTCAAAAATATAATTGCAAAATTAATGTTCTTCAAAGATTCATTTGCTTCTATTTGCTTAATAACTTAAGTCTCTCAGTAGCTACCATGTGGTTCACAACTTTACAAAAACCAAAAAAGCAGATGATTGTTCATGCCCTCTCCCCATTATCACATATCAGTGAGAATCTCTTCCTGAATATGGACTTGGCCCAGATCAGAAGCACTGACATGTTAAGGAAAGGCTGTATAATACTTGCTTCCATCAAACTCACTGAGTGCTGCCAGTTTTAGTCCAGTACTCAAAAATCTCATATCATTGGTTGTCATTTACATTAAATACAAGGTGAAACTAAAAGCCACCCAAATATAAAAAACCCATTGATTTTTGGAAACTAGATGTAAAATTAAACTTTACAGCATCCATCAGCCCAAGCAGTTATTTCATTTACACTGATTCATTGCACATCTGTCCTTGCCTGGGGACTTATATATGAATGGTACTAAATAGGTAAGTAATTGGGCAAACACTTGTTAAATTTACCTCTTTTGGATGCAAAGCCAAAGCACAGCAATCTCCACTGTTAGCAGGAAAGTGTGTGATCTCTTTCTATTCCGCTGGGTGATGGATGTAATCCCCCATGTACAACCACTCCTGCAAGTTACAAAATGCTAGCTACTCTGTGGTCTTAATGTCCAGGTTTCCCAGAAGGTCTGCAAGAAAGTGCATCAGGGTTAATTATAGACTGTCATAACACAGAACTAATTTCTGAATAATTCAACTTTTGATATTACATTTGCAGCTGAAGCCATTTCCAAATATGAGATGGAACAAAAAATGCAGGTAGCATTAACCTCTTATTGCATTAAGATTGGATTTAAGTAATTTCTGACAATGAGGCATTCTTGAGCTTCCTTTAGCTGTGTGAATGACCTCTAATCTCTCTAACACAAATTAAAAAAAAAAAGCTTCTTGCTCTCTACTGTAGAAAAAGCCTACATACAGCAGCACTGCCATCTCCTGCCTGCTTGCTTTCCTGCATACAAGTAGGAGATTTGTGCTGCAAAGCAGCCATAGAAAAGGTGCATTTTTCTGCTACTAGGTAACTGAGGCAGTAACATTTTCTAACACTCAGGGATAACACATTTGGAGTTCCACAGATGTGGAGTTTTCATGAGGGAATTTTTTTATAAGCATAGAAAAGGACTTCAGCCATTAGTCCAGGATTTCTGATATATCTCATTCCAGATAGAACAATAGCTCAAAATGTGTACATTTGTGTACTTATGCTGTACCCAAGGAATACATAATACCTGTTGTTGAATATGCTTCCAGAGAGTTGATGTGTACACAAAGGGACACATTTGAACAGGTCTAACACATTCCCTGCGGTCTGAGTGCTGCAAGTCCAAAGCATGAATGACTCATGTGCACAGGATTAATTCAATGCAGCTGGAGTGTATCTGACCATATGCAAGCATTTGTGTGGTCCATGTGCAGTAGGTCCTACAGGTCCCAGACGTATCACATATGCTCTGAATCCTTAGGACATAGGCAAGATAGAGCCAGTGTAGTGTTACAATACAGAGGTAGAATCACAGTCTTATCAGGGTAATGGTTTATTGCTTATCATCAGCTGGGACAGGATAGTTTATGCTTCTGAGAATATTTATACATATTTACAATGCCTGGTGCAGAGTCCCTTGCAGTTGGTCATGTGCCCACTGAACTCTCTCTGCTGTGCCAAGGTGTTACAAATATGGATCCTACAGGTCAACCGTGTCCTTCTTAGGGATTCGGTTCAGGTACTGACATGACCTCTAACTTGACCAAGCATTGCTGCATACTCAGCCTGTTGCCACCACTGTTGCCAGTTCAAAACAGCCACATCTGTCCCACAAACTGCTACCTGCTGGGCTCAGAAATGCCAGAGGACATGACACTTTTGCTTTTGGCTTGGAATAGAGCTAGATAAAAGACTAGGACAGAGGCTTCTTCTATGTTGCTCTTGAACCTAGAAAGCTTCCCAAACCAGAACCTACTGTGAATCATACAGGATGATCCAATTGCTCTTGGTTACTTGAACTCTTTTCTTGGACAGTCACATTCAACACCCAGAGAACAGAAAATTCCATCCAAAGCAACAAAATATGGAATGATAGGTAAGGCACGTAATAGTGGATACAAATGATAGTTGCCTAAGATAGATTTTACCTTCCCACAGAATCACAGTATCATTATTCTTCCCTCCTTTGAAGGCATATTTATTGTTAAAAACAAATTAAGAGCTATTGAAGACATTAGCAGGCACAGAAAAACAGTCTCTGTTGCTTACTAGCAAAAAGTAGAAGTTCCTATGAACCATTTTGTTGGCGAGATCTCAGTTCACACCCAGTTAATTGGCCTGTTTTGCAGGATTTAATCTGGTGGCATAAGAACCTTGAAATAAATCCCTGAGCTATGATTAGAGATGAAAGAGAGATTAGCGCGGGCAGGAGAGTTGAAGTGGTTTTTTTCTCCATCTCCATTGGTGAGGCAGTGTGAAGACAGAGCAACTACAGAGATATCAGTATTTCAGTCACCCTCAGGATGGCCAATTTGGGTATCATCTCCCTTGTGGTCAGCAAGTTACCGGTTTCAAGATCCTGTTCAGTCCTCTGAAGCAGGTTAGTGGTTTCTTTTACAATGTCACAAATAGGAATGTGGATTTAGCAAAAATGGCAGACTTTAGCAAAATCAGTTAGATGAGATGTGGTTTGTTTATGACAAAATCACCAAATTTCTTTGAACAATTTGTATCTAATAAGTAAATGTTAAAAATAAATAAATAGCTCTGCTATGTCTTGTTCAATGTAGTTAGGGGAATTTCATAGCAAAGGAACCACTAGGTGACATCTTGAAAGCAAATTGTATGGTGATGGAAGCTGTGTTTAAAGTTAAATTTTAATTAGACAAGGAAAGCTTGAGAACAGTATTGATATTATGGAAGAGATTTCCACATTTATTCGGCTTTTTTTGTTGAAAGAAGTATTTCTCCCTTTATAGAATATAATCCAGTTTGCTCCCCTATATCTGGGGAACGAATGTCTGTGTGTATATGATTCATAACTCTGGAGTGGTTCATGTGCAAAGGTTTCTAAGAACTTTGATAGAGGTGTTGGTTCCCTGAAGTGCTGGGAGTGTTCCTGGCTTTACTAGTAGCCTGCTGCCAAACATGACTTGGGAGAAGAACAGACACATGTTGCAGAGCAAGGCTAACACTTATAATTGCATTTCAGTTCTTCCAGCTGAAAAACTTTCTTCACGATGCTCAAAAAAATTAAAACTACCCAGCTGTGTGTGTGTGTGTGTGTGTTGCAATACATTTTACGCTAATAAATGTATTCAATACTTCATTAAACAGTTAGGGAAAGAATAATGATATGGTATATTTACAAAATTAATTATGATGTCAAGAGAATCTCATTATCTGAAATAAATTCAGTAAACTGTTAGCATAGGTGAAAATAATCTTAAGATAAGTATCCATGTAGAAGCTAGGAACAAGGAACAGAATAGGTAGCTTGTTCTCCTGTCCCAGATTCAATGAACTCAAAGTTTCATGAGAAGCACAGTGTCTCCCAAATATCAATCCTAAGCATATCAGTGGCAGCGAGGGTCAGTCAACAAGTGGTCACTGAACTACTACAACCAGTCATTCCATCCCTTTCCTCTGGCACTAGGACTCTATGAAATCACAGATCTTATGCTACTGCAGGACTGTGGTGGGGGTAGCACTCTTAGACAAATGTCAGTGTTCCATGAAATCTGATCCTACAACAATACTAAAAACTCAAGGGAAGCTGAAAATACCACATGACAACTTCTGGAGAAAAGTTCTACGAGAAGTACGAGGAGAATTTTTCTTGCATAGAAATTTTTTACCTTTTTTAACTTTAGGCATCTGAAAATTGAGGATGGAGCTATAACAGAATAGCTACATGAGATTGAATGTATCCCTGCTTATGGAAATTCAGCTTCAAATTTCTTTATGGCTAGGATATGACATCATCTTCTAAAAGCAAGGATGCCTCTGCAATAGATAAATTTTAAGTAGAGGTAGAACTGTTTATAACTTTCGTTCAAATGTTAAAACAAAATCTGGCAAGTAGAGTGTTTTCAATGACAGCGTAACTAAATCTGCGCTGAACAACTTAGAGATGTTCAAATATGTACATGTGTTTCATAAAAACAGTGAGTGATGCATTCATATGTACTGGCCCTTGAATGTGAACAGTGTATTAGGAGTCAGGAAATTTCACAAGAGATTCTCTCTGTTGTGAGCTCTGAGACCTGAGTATCAGGTGCAAATAAATCTATTAGCAGCCATCATTTACAACTATTTAAGGTCAAGTCACGAACTGCTTAACTGATGGAGCAATCAAAGATACTGTCTCCAGGCTTAGCAGGCAGGCTGTCAGCTGAATTCATAGGGAGGCTTAATTCTGTATCAGCAGAGAATGATCCCTTCAAATGAGGTCTGAAGGATACTGGAGAAGAATGCTGTGAAGAAAGCATTGTAACTTTATAAATGACTATTCTATGGACACCCCTGTAAGTTGTCTATCATCAATATGATTATCACAAAATGTTCACAATCAAAGCCAAAACTGAAAATCAGCCTTAACAAACACTAAAATTAGGAGCCTGTTTTTAAGCTCAGAGGCCTGCTAGCCTCGACACCTTTGGAAATAGACTGGTAAGGAAGTATATTGGGTATTTTGCACACTATTCCATATATTGTGCAAAAGATATCCAGAGCTGAAAAGCTTTGAAGAGAATTAGTTTTCTCTGTAAATGCAGGAAAAAATAAATGCAACATGAATCAATTAGATCTCACAGGCCTTAAAATCTTAATGCATGAAGATATTTAACCATATCCTAATATGAATCAAACAGCCTATTCCTTGCCTCTACAGATAGAATTCATTCCTTCTGACATAAACACATGAAGACACTGGGATACCGTTGCCTTTTTAAACTGTGCTTTGCAACAATCTGCTTAACCAATGATAAGCTTCACTGCAGCTGGAGATCCTTTAGCTGGTCACTGCAGCCCTACTTCTGCTCAGCTTGTCTGTCTGCAGGTGTTTTTCACACTGTTTCAGCTGACACAGGCTTCATTCAATAGCACCATCCACTAACTTAGAAAATATGATGCTGCTTATACATCTCCATTTGATCGTATTTACAGGATTACACTTTACTGTTTATAAATGCCATTGTATCAGTGGAATTAAATGACTGTATAATCATATAACACAGAGTTGTATAGCACAAAATCACTCCAATGATAGCTGCCAAATTAAGAACAAGACAAGCAAGTTTTCTGGGGAGGAAAGAAAAAAAGAAGTCTGTGCACATGTTTTTTGTCTTGTTTATTCAACTTTTGAACAGAAATCTGACCATAACACAGGAATCTAAGAATACTAAATACCTACAAGTATAAAAAAAATGCAGGCAACAAGTAGAAGGGAAAGACACTGGGAATCTTCTGAAGGGAAAGACAGCAGACCAGTTCACTTTTAGATATCAGGAAGTCTGCACAGAAAACTGGTCTTGACAAAAATTCATAGGAAGCCAGAGTCAGTGTTTGTACTATTTACTTATTTTTAATTGCTCTAGTTGGTCCTTAGATTTTTTTAAAGTGATTCACACTGTTATGAAATTTAAGCAATAGATTTCACTGGGGCAATCCCTTGGCAGGACTCAGAGTGCGTGAGGCTGTGCAGGAAGTTCGTTTGTAGCCTCTATAAATACCTGGCCAAAGAGACAGTAATCTCTCTCTCTTCTTCAGATTTCATCTGCATGCCTTGGATCCATGCTCCTAATCAGCTTACGAGCTTCCCTTGACCTACGCTTCTTTTCCTAATGCGCATCTGACTATGGCTGTCCTCAAAGTAAAATTCACCAAAACCAAGAGGGACAAATTGGCTCAGATCTTATGGATCCTCAACTGGGTTTCCGTAGTGAGTGGGATCATTCTCTTCAGTCTTGGCCTCTTTCTGAAGATAGAGATCAAGAAGCGCAATGAAGTGATGGCAAAAGGGGACATTAATTCTGTCCCCAACATGCTGATCTCTGTAGGGGTCATAGCATGCATCATCAACTTTCTGGGTGGCAAAATCTGCTATGACTGCTCAGATGCAAACAAGTTCTCTCGATGGAAACTAGTAATGCTGCCATACATCGTATGTACCTTTTGTTTTACCTTCTCCATCCTGGTGGGTGCTCTCATGTGCTATACCATGAGGAACGAGCTGGAAGAGTCTCTCTATCTGGGACTGAGGGATGCCATTAAGTTCTACAAAGACACAGATATACCTGGACGATGTTTCCTAAAGAAAACAGTGGATTTGTTACAAATTGGATTTCATTGCTGTGGAAACAATGGTTTTAGAGACTGGTTTGAAATTCAGTGGGTGTCTCCTCGTTATCTAAATATGGCTTCCAAGGACGTTGTGGAGTAAGTATTTATCAGCCATAACAAAAAACTTCTAGGAGAAAAACTCTTTTGAGAATGGAAAGCCCTTTTTTTCTGGACCTTTGTATCTCAATAAAAAAAAAGTAGAACGACCAAGTTACTCACAAAATATACTAAATACATGCACAATCAAAAGCTGCCTTTTGCTAAGCCTTTAGGGATGCTATGCGAAGCAAAGATACATCTCTCCTTTTTCAGTGTGGTGAATTAGTTACCTCAAAATTTTAATTTCAGTTATAGTGACCTGATGATGGTAAGAAAAAAAAAGACTGTACTATCAGCACATTGCACAGTCAATTCTAAGCACTAGTAAACCTTTTTTCTTCAAGGTACTAGACTTAGCAACCCAAGTTAAAATCTGTATGTTCACATGTGAGAAACTGCCAGAAACCACACACACTGCATAAAATTGCAGAAAACACCTCCCCCCCTTTCTTTTGGTGGTGGTGGTAGGGCTTCACATGATAGCAACTGTGAAATTATATGCTCAAAAAGAAGAGTGGTAATATTTACAGACAAGGTAAAATTAAAAATTTTCCAAAGTAGACAATCCAGTCTGTAATAGTTCTTCTAAAGCTGAAAAAAGATCTTCACTGACCTTCTTGAGTACACAAGAGTGTAGCAGCATTGTATTCCTAGGAAAGACAAATGCAAAGAGCTTGACTGGCATTTGTGAAGTGCTGTGTTTTGTTGAACTCAAAAATCAGTGACAATAAAGGCAGCGGAAGGGAGGCCAAATTTCACAGGATTCACAGCTTGAAACTGCCATCATAGCAAAGCATATACAGAGAGCTGCAAATATACCAGAGGGCAGGACCTAGGAGAATACAAACAAGAGGGCATCAGCATGCATAAGATACTTATCATCGAAATAAAGCAATATAAGCATTCTTTACAGAGAAGTTAGACAGTGTCATGCAGAACAGAGTGACCCAGAGGTGTTTTAAATCCTGGTTCTACACTGAAAAGAGTCATGACAACAAAGATGGTCCCCAGGAACTTAAGAGAAGTCTCTTAGTGTGAGGTCAAAAGTAAAATATACTGCCTTTTATCTCTGTGAGACATGTGGAAGCAGTAATGTTTTACCCATGGTCTTAAGTTCTGTTTTCTTTTGCAGGGTCACCTGTGCTCTGCCATTATTTTGAGAATACCCTGTCAGTTAGTTTTTGCCCAATTTAGGCAGAAGGTGACAGTGAAATGTGTGTGAGGAAAGTAATTTCTGCATTTGTTTTGCTGTGGATAGATTGGTTAATTTCATCTTGATTGCCAGAATTGAGGTTGGAGGAAGAGGAGGGGAAAGGGAAAAATTGAGGGGAAAAAACAAAAAAGGAGGTTGTATTTAGTAGGCTCACAGCAATAAAATAAAAGCAATTATTCTGCCATCACAGCACTGCCACAGATACTGAGCTTCCTAGCAGCTTATGTTTCATTTGAAGGTTACAGTTAGTCCCAAATTCCAGAACAAGACTGGACCACAGCATTTCTGCTTCTTCTCTTTACCTGATGAGCTTCTTGTAATTATTTCCTTCCCTCTAATTTAGATCAGCTGTAGTGGAACAGAAAAATATTATTTCCAAACATTAATAAATTAGTATGTTTTTGAAAGTATTAAAAAAAAATCTACTATTGGCAAATGGTGAAAGCTGGGTATCTAAGTGAAAGCTGTCCTTCATGTATTCCGGCCCCCTTAAAAGGCTAAAGAGTCTGGACTTGATTAAACCAGGGCATGGATCTCACCTGTGGGGCTGTATCAGGAAATCAGCCTTTTGCAGTGAGCATGAAAACAGACACACGCTAGAAGCTGCTTACCCAAGGTGTCAGAGTATCTCTCAACATCTTGATTAATTTGAGACTGTTGTATTCCCATCCTATTTTTTTTTCTTATTATTCTTTGCTCTTTCACCACTTGTCCTCCTGATCTCATAGAGAAGGGAAAGGAATAATTTTTTGCAAAAGATACATTTTGCAAAGTTACAGAAAGTAAAGTAGAAACTCCCTGGTGAATTAGTCTCAAAACATGTCCCAAACCAGCCCTAGCAATGGGCACAGTGATGAAAAGCCAGAAGACAATTTCCAGTGGTTCCTGTGGCACGCAAAGTTGTTCTTGTATTAGGTTCTCTCTCATGGAATGCTTGCGTTGAAAAATCAATCCAGAAGTAGTGAAGCACAGGATTCCCAGGGACATAACTTCCATTAGAAGTCCACCAAGATAAGTAAGTTCAAAAATTGTCTTTCATATTTTCAGCACAAAGATACCTAAAAAGGCAACATCTCCATGAACACTGAACCCACATCTTGTGGCACAGAACCAAGAACAACATGAGATACTGTGCTATACCTCACTTAAATACAGCAAATCAAATATTGTTTTCTGGCGGTAAGCTTTTCCAGTTGAAAGTATAACCTCATTTTCCTTTTGTTATGTTGGGGAGGCCTACGTTGCAGCAGAGTTGTATTATTTCCTTTTCTAAAATCACAGGCACTGCCTGCTGCTGCCACCAGGTTTGTAATGCCCAAACTTTGTCCTGTTGCAGCCGTCTGAAGAGCAACGTTGATGGGAAATTCTTGGTAGATGGAGTTCCCTTCAGCTGCTGCAACCCCAGCTCCCCACGGCCCTGCATCCAGTACCAGCTGACAAACAACAGTGCTCACTACAACTACGATTTCCTGACAGAGGAGCTCAATATCTGGGTGAAGGGCTGCAGAGAGGCCCTGCTGGATTACTACACTGCTATCATGAGATCCATTGGCATTGCAGCATTGCTTATTTGGTTGTTTGAGGTAAGTCTCATGAAAGTGGTCTCTGTCAGATTAATCAGTCTTCTGTCTCTCTAGGATGGAGACTTCTCCTATCTGAGAAGTGCCTCAGCATCCAGTATAAAGGCCACAAGCACTTCAAGAATGTTGCAGGATTTTCCTTAGTAGAGACGACTTTTCCAAAACCCACAGAACAGAAGCAAATCTTGTTGAGGATGAGAAGTATCAAAAACTATAATTCTGTATAATTACAGAGCTTTTTCAATAGAATATAGCTTTTTCAATAGAATATTCCCTTCCCTGATGCATTTACAGGATCAGATACAAGATGATAAATGCAGTAACACAACTGCAAGGAAATTTGGTGAGAAGATCTGAGTGTTCTTCTAAGTCAGTTTTAACAAAGAATATATAAAATATGAGAAAAAAATGAATCAAAAAATGAATTTTGTTTATACTTAGAATTGAGCATTTTATTAATATCTTAAAGGCTCCTTTTTACATTATACAGTTTCATCATATAGACACTACTTGCAATCATGGCGTATCATCCTTTTAGAAGAAAATTGGGCTGCAGGTTATGCAATCAAAATAAACGCATCACAGAGAAGCTACAGGCCTGCAAAGCTGCAGTCTTCCTGCTGATGTCTGTAAAGAGAGTTCTCTGGATGTTGTCATCTGCAAGTAAAGGACCCCCAATGGCCCAGGCTCCAATACAGTTTTCTTACCTTTTTAGTATGTTTTAGTTTTCTGACTATTGCTCTAGTGCATAAATATTAGCTATGTAAATGAAATAGTTCACAACAGTCCTCAAGCAGTTCCAGGTGGGGTGGTGGTGTTAGAAATAACAGGCCTCTGACAGCACGTGAAAAGCTGTGAGCCAGCTCTTTGTGCTCCCTTAAATATTGACAAGCTGATCTTGATTCCAATGGAACTATGAAAGTGCTTTTTCCTGAACTTAGACTTGAGCCTCTGCTATAGGCCATCCTTCTTAATTTTCACACCTTGGCATGTAGGACACACTTGGCTTACACGTGAACGATTAAATTTCCTTGGAGGAAATATTGATTTAATCAAGGTCAGTGGAAAAAAATCCACTGAAATTAAACTACTACAATTTTTTCCTTCCCAATGACTGATGGTTCCATTAATTGATCATTCAAGCTATACCAATTAGTTGCAGTCTCTGAGGCTGCAAGGCTCCCAAGTAATTCTAGGTATTTATGTACTAATAACATGCAAAGAGGATTGTTACCTGAAGAATGAAGAGAGAATCTATCCCTGCTATGTTTCTTTCTAAAAAAATGTAATTAACTGCAAGAGTGGTTAGATATATTGCTAGGATAAAGAGTCTGTCTGCTTTACTCGGTTATGAGGCCTGTAAATACACAAGTCAGAAAACTGACTTCGTGATAGGACTGAGGCTGCAATTTCAAATCTTTGTGTAACCATTAACTGTTTCTTACAGCTCTCTGTACTTATTGGTGTCCGGTACCTACAAACAGCCATGAAGAATGTCCTTCTGCTAGGAGATCTGGAGGGTGAATCAGATGGTTGGTTACTAGAAAATAGTTTTGTGGAAACTGCCAAATACAACATCAGCATAATTAAGAACCTCGGCAAAGCCAACCAGATCTCCACTGTCTCAGGCATGAATGACCCCAACATTGATGTTCAAAACACAAACTGTGAAAAAACCAATATTCCAACCAAATCTATCCCTGCAGATAGGTAGGCAAATCTTCCAAGAAATGACATTACAAGTGTAGCTTTGCTCTACTACAGTCTGACAGTCATCAGATTTTATCTGGTGGGGAAAAAAAGGTAGAAAAACTAGTAAGACAATTGAACAACAGACTGGCGACAGGTCCAAAAATGCTGATACTTCTTTGGATGGATGTATGTTTACTTGTGAAATCCCTGATTCTCAACACTGCACAAAACTTTTGGTATTTTCCCCACTTTCTCTCCTTTACTTACAGACTTCTATCATGGTCTGAATACATCAGAGTAACCATTATGCACAAACAAGTATTTCAGACAGGTTGGGTCTACATGTACTAACATACAGGTTAGTTGAATAGGTACCGAAGAAGTTTGTCATTACTGTCATTACACCTATAAAAATCCCAGGAGCAGGGAAATTCCAAAAGAAATTATTACACTGGATAAAAAGATTGTTTACAAAAAAGAAAGAGACAAAAACTGAAATGAAGACTCTGCTGGTCCAAGTTAGGAAAAGGGAAATTTTAACCAAAATATACACATATTACAGTTTACTAGGTAGGGCAACCGACTAGGTAGGTGAAATTCAGGTGCAGGCAATAAAAGCTACCATAAAGTATTTAACTTATTTTTCCCAAAATGCCTGAAATATCTTTTCATTTCCCCCCTCCAATAACTTAGAGAAAGCCAGTTACCCCACTTCCCTGAAAGTCAAAGAGTACTGCTGAAAGGAGTTCTCTGCTTAAGAAAACTAACTGCCAGCTTTTGCAGGGACATTTAAACTTCCAAGTAGCATGTGATAGCACAAGTTTAAAAACAAGTAGATACTTCCTATAAAACAAACACTGATGATCCCAGATGCTCAAAAGCTCATTTCTAAAGTACTTACCACACTGATCCAGGGGTGGGAAGGTAAGGGATTATTTGTAATCAATGAAGGCAAAGACACACTGACAGCTCTCCCATCACAGTCCTAGTTCAGCACTCAGGAACTTTGTCAATGCATGGAGTGAAAGCCTTCAATGCCCAAAACACCTGTAGTTACAGGATGCCCTATGACTGTAATTTATCATTAATAGTAAGCAGGAAAAAGGTACTGATACAAAACAGAGGTTAAAAGACCAAATAAAATATTTTACTTGTTACTGCTGTGTGTTCTTTGCAGATGATCAAGTTTTATCACTGAAACATTCAAAACAGAACCATTCCTACTTTTGAAACTGTGCAGAAGTAAAAATAAAAATTTCTTTACATGTGTAAACACTATTGTATCCTGTAACACTAGAAAAAGCAAGAATTATACTGTAAGGATATATTGTAAATAAACTGTGCAATGTAATAATCTGTAGTGTAATTCAGGCAGGCTATATACGTGACCATAATTTCAAATGCAACTCCTTCACTGCTTAACATGTTAGGCCTACACTTAAGTGTGTTAAAACCCCTTCAAAGAACTAGATTTGTAAGCTGAGACTTCCTTCTAAAAGAACTGTTAACTCTTCCCTCTGCACTGCATTTACCTGTCTACTTCTATTCTTCATTACACTGTGGCCAGTATGGGATTAAAACGTAACTGGTGTGTAATTCATTCAACCATTTCTGAGAGCCACAAGTACTTACCAGGAGCTTTATAATTAGCTGCTACAGACTAGAAAAGAATGAATACAGAAATCTGTAGCTCCTTGAGAGATCAAGGAGAAAAGCAGTAATGCCGCAAACTAATCAGATTTTGCAACAGTACTTTTTTTCTTTAAATTCGGTGCATTTTTTTTCAAATGAGTATGAAAAGTGCCACTTGGGTCAGTCAATAACAGTCACTTCCTCAACACAATTTTATTCTATCTGCATTTGGTAAAACAGTCATAGACCTCAATAACTAAAAGTTATTAAGATAATCAGAAGTAACTCACAGAAAACCAGAAATTATTTCTGTTGGGTTTGGGAGTTTTAAATTAGGAAAAAACTGAATCATGAGGACTGTGAATACGCAAAAAAAAATAATAAAAATAATTTTTAAAAAATGCTTTCAACAATTAAAAAAAGAAGATGGATGGTTCAGCATGATTAAAATAGTTGTAAACCAGGAAATTAGAGCTTAAATAAATTAATAAGTAAAATTGTACTTCTGATTTTAGAAAATATTTCTGTATTTCCAAACAGCAAAACACATTTAAATGTAGAAGCAGAAGAAACTGGAAATTTTCCATTTAAAAATCTTGGTCAACTCTTGAGCTCGCAGAATTACAAGAACTGTGAGCTTACTCTTTTGATAGCTTTCTAGTCAATGGATTTGTCAAGAATCTGCTGTGAAAAAACAGATTTGGAAGGAAGAGTGAACTGATCATCCAGTCTCAGCACCTCTGTCAAGACACACAAATGTCATCCAGCAGTTGCTGTTAACCCATTACCATGAAGAGCAGAGGTATAAGTATCTGGCTGTGACCAGCTACACAATTTTCTCTGGCTCCCACATAGCTCATTTGCTTGCATATGAAGAAAACACATTTTACCATAAAAGACTATAACTAGCATTTAGCACGTTAACCTTTGTCTCAGCAAACTGCCTGAAACTGCAACAGTGGAATGGTTTTGAAATTAATGGAGTTTCAGCACACATCACACAGGCAACTGTCCTTGTCTGGCCTATTACCAGTAATTAGCTACTCATCAGATGAATTTCTATGCTGTCTAGGCATTCAGAGTCTCCACCGATACATTACAAAAAGATGATAGCTCATTTCACACTAATCAGGATAAAATATACTTTTGTTAAAAAATGCTTTCTTCTTTCATTTGTATTTATTGATCTCCTCAGAATATGGAAGTGCACTCTACATACCCAGCTTCCTTTACAGCACCTATCACAATACTTTGGGTTTCCTGCAGTATTAAACACCACAGAGCACTGGATCAAGGAAACAAACTCGGGTAGCAGCACAGACTCCATCTTTAATTCTCCGTAATTTATAAAGACAGAGATGGCATTAGTGAGCCAAGCCTTTAAGCCAGGGCATCTGCTCAGATACAGAAATAAATACGATTTGGGGGACACTTCTTATCCTATTTGTTATTAATGCTTAATCCAGTCAGAATTAATAACAATACAGCACATTCCAGAGTAAGGAACTCACCTATGCATAAAACTATATTTTTTACCTAGCTCTTGATTTAAAAAATAAACACTAATGTTGAGTTTTGGGTGAAGGCACTATGAGAATTTCTTTAGAAATTGCACTTACAATGCTCCTCCTTTAACGCTTTCTGGTTGCCACTGAAAACACTTGCTCTATGCTGATCATAAAGAAAAAAATAGTAAGAAATATAAACATGCAGCACATTTTGGATTTTGCTAAAATGAACATAGCTCAAGCAGGAACTCTGGTACATTGGGATGAGCATCTCAGTATTTGTAACCAAAAAGGCAAATATTACATTTCAGGCACAATTAAGGAGATGTAAGGTTATGCAGTCTGCTGAAAAAGACTAACCACACATCTTCACAAATACAGCAAGGACTTCAAATGATCATGAAATCCATACCCCCCACTTGGTGCTTCACAACATATCACTGCAGCTCAGACTTACTCAAGCATGAAGTCTGAAAAACCTCCTGAAATTAAGTCTCATGGACTGTAAGTTGTTTGACCTGTAATTAAACAGCACTAAGTATACTCCTTTTTTTGACACTGATCTCATGAACAATAGTTACACAAAAGTAAGAAAACTCAGGTCCCCTTTTAATGTCTCACGTGCAACTTTATACCTGGTCTCTTACTCACCATTACACAAAATCATGTGTATCACCTCTCGGAATATCAGCTTGCTCTCCTTCAATGCAAATTTTCTTTACATAGATTCACTTTCATGTATGCTTTCGACTGTACTCAATGCAACTTCAGTTGAGAGACATGTAAGAAAGTGGATTTTCATTATTAGCCTTTTTTTTTTTTTCTGTATCAACCCTCAAATTTAGCATACCTCCAAAATGTTTATAAAAACAAAGATTGTGCCACAGAAATGAAACAACTTCTATTTCTGATTAGTATCTCTGAAAATCTTGTCAAGTAGTAGGTTAGAAGAATCTAGAAGAATCTAACAACTTAGATGTTGTATTTTGAATCTGACTAGTTTACATTGGAGATTATTCAAGGTTGTTATGTAGAAAATAAAGTGGACTTCAACGATAATGCAAAGTATATAACAGCCAAAATACTCCTTTTTCATAACTTCATACATTGAGATTTTTACTATGCCAGAAATGGTGCTGTGGCTTTTTTCTTTTTTCCCTTAATTAACAGGATTCTTATTCTAATTTTCTTCAGAACATTTCTGCTGGTAGACTTCAATCTATCTATCTATCTCTACCTTTTCAGGAATTGGTTCTTAAAAACCGTTTACTAAGAATAAGCATAAAGAGCAACACCATTAACACCCAAATGGTGCCCCAAATCTGTAACAAAGCAGTGAGGATGTAATGACGACCAGCTGCCTGTAACATAAAAGGAGCAAGTACTGGCCATTTCTACGTAAAAGATTTCTTGACTGTTTGCTTAGCTCTACAATAAACACTTCTTTTGAAGTATGTATTACACAGGACATTAGATCAACACCACAGAGATTTCTAGAGGTTAAGTATCTGCCAAGCAGTACAGCCAGTTCTTCTTTGAGAAGACACAAAACCAGAATCACTCAACTAGATCAGTTTTACGGCATCTAAATTCTAAATTCTGTACTTAAGATTTTTTACAAACTTAGGCAGACACTGCAGGAATTTGCATCTGTAAAATACTAGGATAAGTTTCAGGAGGACTGTATCTTTATGTAAGAAAAAGCATGCTACCGTTCCTTACAGTACAACGATATAGACTACAGGGATAACTGATGGTTTACCAACCATTTACCAGCTCTTCTCCTTTCCCATACTGACAGACACCACTATAGGGCTCCTGTAAAATGAACTGTGAGGTGTCAAAGTGCCTTCAAATAAAAACTGAATAATCTATGAGAAGTTACTTTATTTCCTTTTTTTTTTTAAATATACATATACAAGATATTTTATTTCAAAAGCACAAGAACATTATACAAGTTTCAAATTTACATTTTTGCAATTTAAGATACCAGTATGTGCATTATCAAATAACTTCTGTCAGCTTGGATGGAACAGAAATCAGTGGCATAAGCATCTTGCGGTCACTAAATACAGATTATACTCACAGTGAACCAAACTGCATAGTAATTTATGAAATGAAAGATGACCACGCTAGTCAGTGAATGACATGGGAGCCCATTTGCTAAATTAGTATGTGCAAACATACAGAAAGATGCAACTTTCCTCTCCCACTTCTTCAGCTACAAAGAGATTTCCAGAGCTTTAAACAAGCTCACCTGCTCTTACCAGCTCCTGTCCTTATATAATACAGTTCAGACAGAAAACAAAGTGATCTCACTGCATATTAGATAATGGAAATTTTGTATCAATGAAGTACAAGACAACTGAAAGTTTTTGATAACTGAATAGGTAAATATCAGAGGGAAACAGTGAGAAAATACAGGTTTGGTATCAATGAGGCAATTTGCCAGTCTTAATTCAATATCTTTGTTGGTAAGCAGTGTTTTGATGACTTAAAAATCACCAGTGCATGCAAGTTCTCATGACAACTGTTCTAAATTCAGTATGCGTTTCAAACATGTTTTAGAGAAGACTAACAGAATTAATGTTTGTCTTCAAAGAGTTTAATATTCAGGTTTTAAAATCTGACAATTAAAATAAGGAGAATGGTCTTAATTGCAAGAAACAGAATACCTGGAAAATATACCAAAGCCAACTTGTTTTATCACTGGGGAAGGATTACAGCAAAAGTTTTAAAAAAGTATTTGAAACCAGAACAGCAAGCGAGTTCACTGATATTCCATCTTTAGATTCATTATGGTGCTGTTCGGTGCACGCATACATACATACTCAAAAAACATTAAAAAAAACAAAACAGAAGAATGCTATTTAAACCTAAATTGTTACTTGTGATTCTACTATCTCTCATGTAATTGTGGCAAAAGAAAACAAAACAAAAAAAATACATCATACAAAAACACAGACATTAATTTGAAAACCTGCCCTTGAAGGCCTTATTAAAATGGCACAAAAGAATCCAAACAGCAAAGGGACAGGGAAATTGAGGGTTGTGACAACTTCAAACTTTCACATGGAAATGGCATTTCCTGGGAAAGAGTTTTTACCCATCACATTACAAATTCTCTCATGTATATTATGGTTGAATTCAGAAAACAGAACAAACATTTAGAACTGAAGCACAATCACATATCATTGAGAGAGAGTTCAATCACAATATGCTATTAACTACTGAAGGGCAAAGAGACAGACACGGTCAACTTTTTCTCCCTTTTCTGCTCTACCTGGCACTGAACCACTGAACATGCCTCCCAAAACATACCATTTAATTTAGGCAGACTCCAAAACATGCTCCAAACAACAGTGACAGAGGATGATGAGTGGAAAATTCCTCAAATATGGGCAAACTTATTTCTGATTCTAAAATTTGCTGCTTTTGGGCTTTGATTTTAATCCAGTGATAGCTTTGAAGGCCACTTACTTTACTGAAGTCTCTGGGTCTTGTATGGCTTGCAGGGCTACACCACAACTACCTACCTGAAGTATTTTCATTTTTGATTCCTGGGGAAAATCTCAGAAGACAAACTGTAAAGCAAGTAAAACTAACTACAACCTAGCCAAATGGTGAAGCCCTAGACCTCTTATGATATACATTAATGGAGGATAAAAAATTCATTAGATAAAGTGAAGTTCTGGCAACACAAAAAGCACAGATTTAATTTTTTGATGCAACAAGCAAGATGCTAATTTCCCCCCATGCACTTTCTATTCCACACTTCTCATTTAAGGATGTCATTAATGAAAACTCTCATTAAATCTCAAGGTATAGCTGAATGCAGTTTTTTTTCTGTAAACTTATTCTTTGTTGTACCTGCTGCTGCAGATTATTAAAGATCTGGCACCATTTCCACTCCAATATTATCTCAACCTATTTAAAAGCTTCACTAAGCTTGGGAAAAGAACCCAGGAAGAAAGTAAAGAAGGCTTTTCCTTGGCAACGCCATTTAGATATGTTCTCAAGGCATGGAAGAGACAGAAATGTGGTCTGTGCTCTGAAGCACAGCATTTGGGAACTGTCCTCATGAAAACATGTGAAACAATTAGAACTTGTGAAAAAAATGGAAATATTTCTGGACCTGAACACTCAGTATTAATTACAGAATGTGGTTTTCTTTTTTTTTTTCTTCTGGAAAGAAAAAAAGAGGAAAATATATGATATGAGTTTCTGTTTCAATGTATCAGTGATACATTCAACCTAGAGAATCCATCAATTAATCATGTCTGAACTACAGAAACCACTTGAGTAGATTTTTTACTGCCACCCTCCTTTCCTTTTTTCAAAGCACTGCCAAAGGTACAAGTTTTCACTAAAATCAAGAGACTCAGAGCAGTTGCCAGTTGAATCCAAAGAAGATCTGATTTGTTTCTTGGCTCCTGGCAATCTCCTCTATGATGCAGTGCTGCTGCCACAGCAGATGGAGCTTCCGGTAACGCTCCCGACATAAGTGCAAGGGATTGCCTCTTCTTCAGGGAAGAAAAGAAGAGAATAACCAGTTAGCATATCAGAATAGCAATGGATAAACATTAGTCCAATTAATAGTCTAACATTAACACTAACCTATATTAAATACTTGCAGGAACACCAATTCCAACAAGTCTATTTGAAACGTAAAAAAAATTCTACTTGTGACAAGCACTGACTGCCATTTCTACGATGACATTTCACCAATGGCAGTTGTCACATGTTTCTGATGAAAAGCATACAAAGCATTCTTGAGAAAAGTAAGAACGTTTAACACAGAAAAGTGTATTTTCTCATTATAAACTACCCATTCCTGACTGGAAACTGCCATCAGTTCACCAGGCCGAGACACACACTACATACAGTGCTGTACACACTAGCCAGAGGAACATGTTGCCTAATGGGTATAAGAAAGAAAGATACAAAACAGAAACATAGAAAGTCAAACATTTACTTACTTTAGACCTGGATCTGTTTCTCCATATTCATCCAAGTAGGGTGCAGGGTATAAGCAGCCCCTGGTTTTACCTTCAATGAGGACAACTTTGCATTCCCTGATTCTTAAAGAAAAGAATAGCTTCATTTAAAATACAACTCCAAGCAGGTTCTTCACTTTTTGGTGAGCTATAATTTATGCCAAAGTAATGTTTCTTTATCTCAGACAAAAAAAATCAAGTGCTTTGACAATGTTACGAATTCTGTCCTTCTAATATTTCCCTTTAGTCTTTAACACATAAATTCTGGCTACTTACTTGAGAAACATACAGACTCCAGCTCCACACTGAAGAGCATGAGACGTACAGGCTCCCAACTCCTCCCCATTCACCAGTTCCTGACAGCAAGTATTCTGGGAACACAACATTGCCCCACAGAATAAACACAATACTGGGTGTTTTTGTTCGTCATCAGAAGACCGTGGGCATCTAAAAGAAGCAGAACCAGCATGTTACAGTATGAATTACAGCTTTAAAATAAACGTTCACTATGGTTAATGTTCCTTAAAAAATAACAAGAATACCTATCCAACCAACTAAAAGCCCCAAATCACAATCAAACAAAAACCCAAGACATCATGTCATAATCAGTTCACATATCTGCCTCCTTATGCTGTGTTTTTACACTGCTTGAAATATTTTATCTGCAAGATATCTGCTTTGAGCAGGAGTTTGAACTAGATGATCAGAAAAGTCCCTTCTGACCTGAATTATCCTATGATTCACTCTTCTTGGCATAAAACAGTGCCATCATGTGGGCTTCTTGTGTCCAGTGCAAAAATAATTTTCAGGCTTATGGCCAAACCAAATGTACATTGCACTGGAGAAAAATGACCACCAGATTAAGCTATAAAATTTTTATATGCTCTTTTATCAAACACAAGTGACTTCTTCTAGCAAGCTGTTGTGTTTCACTTTTAAAATGAACATGTGCTAGTATTGGTATAACCATAACAGTGCCTCCACTTGTAGAAAATAATTTCTGTATTGCTTTAACACCAGTTACAGTAACTGCAAGAATATAGATTCACTAAAACTGACAAAACACCTAAGAACACAACTATTTGTTACCTAAACTTACCTAAACTGAGAGGCTTGGTTCAGAAGACAGCTATAGTCTTCAGGAAGCTCTATTAAATTATTTCTTTTCCTAGGATACCTGGGTAAGTGAAAAAGAACTATTATGAGATTAATAAAGATCAAAGCAAATAAAGGAATAAGTAACTACAAATCCCTGCTAAGCTTTTGGTAATTTCTACAGAAGTCTGCAATTCTAGAGCAATTCTTGAGTTCTAGAATCCCAAGCAAGAGGCTCCACATGGGAGCTTCAACACTTCTATATTCCAGCAAAGGTGTTGAACTTAAATTTCATATATAACCTACATGCATGAAGGCATTTCATATTTCAGTTAGCTTTTTTTTCCCCCCAGAGCAGGACAGACTGCTTGTCCAACAATGTTGTACAATCTCAATGAAGAGTCACTACACAAGGAATAATAAATAAGACAATTAAATGTACTTCTAGTCATAGAGCAAAAGGAACAAAACACAGAGTCTCCAACTTGCCCTCAGCAAGCACTTCTTTTTTTCAAGTGTTTTAAGTGAAAACCAGAAGAAACAACAACAAGCTCACCTTATTGCAATGCTTTTCCCTTTCAAACAACTCAACACCACTGGGTCAGCACACCACCTATTTCAAACAGATATTTGCAGATGATAGCATTTGATAAAAATATGCATTTAGGTTCATTAAACTAAACTAGTAAGTGATAAGCAAACACAAAACACTGATAAAAGTGTTGATTGTTCTACCTAAAACGTCACAAGGTAAAACAGGTGTTTTTTTATACTTCAGGAGAAGATTTTAAGTTTATACAAGAGGAAAAACCTATGAGAAAAAACACTTAGAATTATCATCATGCACACAGAAACACAAGATTAACACAGTTAAAAAATGCAAGAAGTCTTCAGACATATTCAGTTTCTCAAAGTGGGCTTCAATACACAGCACCTTTTGGAATATATGCACCCAAAGACACAGCGTATATAAATATTGTACATTCTAATACAAAAGCATTTGTGCTTTTTATTAAATAAGCATCACCCAATGGTTATTTTACAATGGTTATTTTACAATGGTTTATTGCATGCCGTGTGCTTGTTTAGAATGGCCAAACATGTCTGTCAAACCAACGGCAGATCTCAGCCAGTTACCAAATAGAGGAACTGGTATGTTTAATACGTCTTTGAAGTTATTTCTACAAAAAGGAGGAGAAGGAAGAAAGAACTGCAGCAGATGGTCAATCTAGTATGCTTCATTTAACACATTTCTCAACAATCATCAAATTTAGTCTTCTGAAATAAGATTCTGTGCAAAAGCATATGGGAACCTGCATGAAGATTTGGCAACTGTTACTATTACGTTAAATATGCAGCCTCCTACTGGAAACCTCTTTTTCTGACTGGGAGCACTGTAACTGTTAATCCTGCTTCTATGATCTTTTCCAATGTTCACAAGCACCATCTTCTGCATTCTCTTAAAAGCACTATTATGTCTTTGAGCAAATATGTAAGAACAAGTACGACAAACTTACTTAACAATTTAGTTGTAGAAATTAATTTATTAATTTATATGTAATAATATATACTACAAATGGCATTGATTCATAGTAAAACTGTATGCAGGGAACTGTTTAGGTTAGCTATATGGACTATAAGATGGAAATCACTGGTTCAAAATGTCCCTAAATTGAAGAAATCTAGACAACAGAAGAGAGGTTAAAAAACCCAACCAAACAACAATGCAGTAAAAGCTAATGTGAGTCAGAGAATTCTGCCAAGAACCGGGAATAATCATTAATGCAACCAGGTGCTCAAATGGTCACATTAAATACACAGAGACATTCTCCAATACAATATTCTTCTCCCGGATTATTCTTAATTGGGGGTGGGGCATGGTGTGTCTATTTATTTAATTTGAGGTTTTGAATGCAGAATTTAACCAATTCTTTCTTTGTTGCTGAAGAAAGAATGTTTTCTTTAATGCTACTTCCACAAACTGAAAGAGGGGAAATTTAGGTTAGAAATTAGGAAGAAATTCTTTTCTTTGAGGATGGTGAGACATTGGAATGGGTTGCCCAGAGAGGCTGTGGGTGCCCCAACAATGGCAGTGTTCAAGGCCAGGCTGAATAAGGCTTGGAGCAACCTGGTCCAGTCGAAGGTGTCCCTGCCCATGGCAGGAGGGTTGGAACAAGATGATCTTTAAGGTCACTCCCAACCCTCTAACATTCATGATTCCGTGACTGCAGATGGCAATGTATGTAATGCTCAAACTGTACCTTTTGACCATTAAGCCAATTTCAACATCCACCAGTCTATTTTGGAAATGATGAAAAGAAGTAATACAGAGCCTCACCCTGCTAGCTACATGATCCTCAACATTCTCATTTATAGCTCATGTAATCAGCACTTTTGCTGTAGACACATTAAAAATAAGCAAATGATCACTGAGTGGCATATCAAGCAAGCAAAGGTTTAAAATAATTTCTTCCTTTCTGTTTGGTTTCATATAGGTCTGCAAGCACTAGTCCCTTAAATTAAAGTTATTTTAAATAGGAATTACCCTAAAAGAGTAAGTGATTGATGTTTTTGAAGTGCTTTAAGAGATTCAGTGTCCCTGTGCAAAATGTTTAGAACTCAGTATGAATTTGAGCTCAATCATTTGCTATCAAATTTGATCTAGAATTCCCACAGGACCACCACAACAGAAAAAAATGGCCTGTCCAGTCCCAGTCAGTACCTTTGAAGCAGTGGATTTACAGTGTCCCAATATTCATGGAAGAGCAGGAACAAATTTGTAGGTAGAGAGAGGTAACTACAAAGTGCCTTGAATTGCCCTTCTTCAGAAACTGGGAAAAAAAAAAAAAAAAAAATCAATGAGAACACTTGTTTAAGTGTTTCAGTACTGCTGAATAATTCACTCAAAACTAGAAATCTGCCACTCCCTTTCTATTGAATAGTACATATCCTACAGCTTCAGCATAGCTCCTACATAGTACAATTGAATATTATTCCACCAATTTAATCAGAGCTATAATAATTTGGATTATCTGAGTATCTGCTTAAACAAATTTGATATATATTATCAAGTATTTTTTAATGCATAAGTTACTGTAATAACAGAATTCCTTCCTTAAATTACTGCATAATATGTAACACATCTTAGTGCAGTGGATTTCTGTACTTGCACTTTAGTTTTTCACTATCCTTGTGACAGTCCTCAATGATATTAAATTTTGCTATAATCAAGTCAGTGCTAACAGATTACATAAAGTTGGGCTAATTTAGTAGCTTGCTGGGTGGTCATTTATTGTCTCTGCTGCAGAAAATGATGTCGTTTCATGAGAAAGACTTCTCCCTACAGAATCAAAGATCCAGACTACTGGTTACAATAACAGCATATCCCAAAGTGCAGAGATTTTGACTTGTATATCCTAACAAAATTCAAATTTAGTTCAGAGTTTATATAGATTAATTTTATATTTTTGTTGTTATATATCATACATGTTATATTTTGTCTCAGTTATTAACAGAAATTATGGTCCTTCTTTCCAAATAGTTGATAATTCTGTGTTTCACTGCATTTTGACAGAAGACAAAATAGTTTTGGGGATAATATCTGTAATGCCTTAGAAACCTTCAAGGAAGGGGCTTTAGTTTTATAATGTGCTTTATATCTATTTGGCTTTCTTTTGCTCAATTCCTGTATCTTTAGCATTTACTAACATTAGCTCTATAAAAAAAGGTTGGTTTTTTAAAATATATTCCAGGCAATTTCTTAGGTGATGTAATCTAAATTCCTGAAATTATCCTTAAATCGCTGAATCTTCATAAACAATACTCACTATAAATACCTCATTGATAATTCACATATTTGCACACACTCAGAACTAACACTTTTTTATGCAAGGAAAGCCAAGACAACTCAGCCTCTCATGCTTGTCCCTTTTCTATACAAATTATTAATTCCCTTACTTTCCAAGTCTCACTTGAATGTACTGACTATTGTTAAGTTATTGTGAAAATTTAAAAATTCTTTCAAGACAATAAAGGTCATAGATTTGTTTTCCCATGTTTACCTTGTAGTAGTTCCTCAGGTGGAGAAACTCCGAGCAAGTAATGAAAAAATAAAGCAGCACAGCGAAGGTAAGGCATGATGCCTTTTTTAACGCAATCCCATACAAGCCCGCCTGGAATATCCTGACTAAAGCAACTGTAAAATATAAATGAGAAATAATTGCAGTAGTTCACAGTGCAAATCCTTCTAGCACTTTCACATTTTGGCTAGCATTGGTAGAATGGTAGCTCTGCGGAAGCAGCACTGATGTAACCTCAAATCCTGTGAAACACAGCCACCAGCACTTAACTTCCAACTTCTCCTTTGCCTAAGGAATGGGTACTGAGCTTATGTACCACACTTATATTTTAACCAGAATTAAAAAAAATAAATAGCCCACACACAGCTCAAGGTTACTAAAGATAATCTGATATAAACTGTGCAACACATCACACAGAGCAATTCATTCTTCAACTGGTTGCTTTTTATTACCAAAAGCCAGTAAATGTTTGAAATGGTGAAAATTTTTGATTCAGTTGGTGATTTGAATGAAGTTAATAAGAGAAAAATCCCTCTTTCCCCAGCATAAGTACTCTTCAGAAACACTAAAATTAATAGAATAAAAAGATTAATAATTCACACTTTATTACAGAAGTAACAACACTAACACTCAGATTGTTTAAAATAAAGCTATACTAATCCCATTTTTGTCAAAAAATACTGGAGTGCTACTGATCCCAGTAATTATTCTTTTAGTTTGTGCAAAATTGGTCGAGATTTCAGAGTAAATTTTACTTCGAGTGTCATTGTTTTCTAAAGATTTTAAACAAAATTCACGTTTATGTGAACAAGAAATTCACACAAATATTGACCAGGACCTGATGAGGAACAACCTGTAATGCTGCATTATAACATCAAAGACCATTGCAAATTTATTATGTAGACTGCTGTTGAAGCACAGATAGGTCAGAGTAATAAGATGAAAATGAATACATAGAAACTAAAACATTAAAACTATCAGAGCTGGGTTGCCTAAACTTTGGCATTTAATTTTCTATCCAGGCATCTTGGTACAATTGTCCAAAATGCACAGCACCCATGATTCTAAGCTGACGCCTCAGAAAAAAATCCTCTTGGAATTTAAATACCAAATGTTAAATATTAAAACATTTAGACTTAAAAATTTAGAAAAGTATCAGTCATTGTCAGTCATTGAGAAACCTATCTTTGCAATTAGCTGTGATGAAGATAAATCAAAGCAGGGTTCATAGAGGGTACATCCATATTTTCTAGTTCATTTCACACCAATACTGAAGTAGTAAGGAGTCTGAAGCTGTACCTATCAGAAAAGTCTGAAAGATGGGCACTAGCACTCAAATAAGCAACAATATTCAGCTTTACACTTTATCCCCCTTTTGCAGTAAGATCATTTTCTACTTGCTGGATTCCATTTATAACACAACTGATCTAAACCAAAATAATCAAAGCAAAGAAAAAAATACTCTAGTTGGTTGTGTTTCTCTCCAAAATTGATACAGCTATTTTTTCATCCTCAGATCAATAATTTACTCTGCTGTCCACAAAAAGCAGACATTTTAACTAAAAGCATTCCTTTCACCAGTTTCAGTGTTCAGGAGCCTGAGAAGAAAGCACAGGGCACTGTGCTAACTCCGCACACAAAACGAGCTATTTTTTTCCTTCCAGGAAAATGTAATGCTACAAGTGAAGTGCTACTTACCCACTGGTGTACTGGCAAACCTCTCTACAGAAAGACTGTGCAGACTGTGCCTCCTCGCTGTTATCAGATGAGTGAGCACTGGGGGATTCTGCACACAAAAAGATGAATTCACTGTGAACACACTTCACCCTGGCACACTTCTCTTTTATAAATATTAAAATCTTTTTTCTATTTATGCAATTGCATCACAGAATAATTTCCACTTTAATTTACTTAATTCTTTTCTATTTGCTATTTTCTGCCTAAAAAATGCTCTCCTAAGACTGAATGCTGTAAGGGAGAATCGGGAATACTGCCTCATTGCTTACCCTCATGTAAAGAACTGCTTCCTCCCCTCAAACTTTTGAAGTTGTCCTACACAGCTTAAGCTACAGAAATTTTTTTTAACTTTTAAGTTTTTTTTTAAATTCACATCATACTGAAGAAAAAGAAAAGTAGTAGGTGGGAAGCCTATAAGCTACTGATAGTTTTTAACAATGTCATGAAATAGAGAGAGAAGTGAAATTCTCTCTGATCAGTTTACAGGATTCTGTATTTTGGATCCAGGTATTTAGTAAGTTGAAGGCTAAAGAAAATTTCATTTCCTCAGTCCATACTGACTGTCACTGTACAGCTCAGTGATGCTACTTGGCAGAGCTTTGATTCTCCTGCAAGCAGTGAAGAAGGGAAATTTACCCCTCTGAAATGCCCGGCTGACTGCAGCATGTACTAATATATCAGTAACTATTTTGTTTTCTTAGGCTAAGCACACAGAAGTGATGGATGAACTGGATGTAGCTAATGGATGAACTGGATGTAGATGATACTCTGAACTGGATGCAGCACTATTTAACAGAAATACAGATTATTACTACAGAAAACTATTACTACCTAACCTTAAGTGTCACTTATTATGAGGAAGTTTATACCTGGAAGATACTAGTGGTGTCATTCCATTATTTTTAAGAAACTGCAAAAATGCCAGAGAAACACAACACAAATACACATCTACCTGTTGCTGAAGAGATGACAATTTGCATTATGTGCGCCAGTGTTGTCAGATGGAAGAGGTAGAGGTGGTTGTAGGCTGAACTAACTGATGAAGGTTGCAAGTCTACAGCATCTTCCCAGTATAAAGATGGAAAGGATAACACAGCTCCCACCTACAGTGAAAAGGCACAGGCAAATATTAAAGTAACAAAAATTTGGTAATAGCTATAAGGGTAACAATTATATTCTCACACTACATTTATATTTTATTTCTGTAATCTGAGTATGCTAATCTATCTTTCTAGTTTTAATTCAAAGTGTAGCAAAAGCTCTCTGGAAAATACTAACCATTTGTGCACCACAGCATGTAGGAATCAGAGTTGTACGGTAATTGCCAGTTTAGAGATACCAGGACAGGTGGTTCAGTTCCTAAAAAGCTTAATTTGTATTCTTTGATATAAGACAAAGCACACTGAAAAAACTGAGGAGTCAGACCAAGCATTAGAGAGAAATGCAATCGGTAAACCAAATTTTATTTGGTGAGTTTGGTTGTGTTGGCTTTTTTGTTGTGTGGCTTTGTGCTTGTTTGGGGTTTTTTTACAGGCAGAAAAAACTATAATACAGACTTCTATTAAGAACAGAAAAAGAGGCTAATAAAAATACAGTAGGTAATGAAAGTGAACGTGAAGGAATCAGAAGGTATGAGACACTGGTTGAAACAAAGAGAAAGTGAGGGAAAGAAACTGAGTGCATAACAATGGAAATGGTAGAAAGAAGATTGAGATTACAAACATGAATTTTAATAACAAGACAGAAAAGACTTGAAAGTTAGCAGAACTAAAGTAAACATATATAGCAGTCATATGGAATCAATTGATTGTTGCTTATGTATAATCCTTTGACTCGTGCAAGTGAACAGATAATGCAGGACTATTTACAGAGTATAATACACAAAAATTTATGCTAAAAAAAAGGTATTAATATGAAGAATAAAATGAACCTGCTTACCAAAATGTGGAACATATCTACTTCTAAGAGTGATGGAGTGTCCTCCCCTTTAAAGTTTGGTAGGAGAACTACAAAATAAAGATATCAGTTATACATTAAAAACATATTTTCTTCTTTTGGATTGAATTGTAGTATCAGAATCTGATTTTAGAGCCTCTATCATTTCTGTTTTCATTTTTAAAAAAGCGCAGATCTCTAAACTAAGGATCTATTTAATAAATTGCTTACCACTTATTTGTGCATATTTGGCTATTTCCACATGCCCAAATAGCTGACCATTTTAATCAATATATCTTCAAAATTCTGACATACAAATCCTTGATTTATTTCCCCAGCTCTAATAAATCACACAAAGTGTTAAGGGTGAAGGTCCTTAGGCACCTCAACACTAGACGCCTCAAAACCTCGCCCAACAGAGAAGTCTAAGCACCACACCTAAGCATCTTAACTATATAGCAAATGAAAGAGTGGGATCATACTAACCAAATCATTAAGAAACACAGGGGAAGCCACATACCTCAAATTAGCTCTCCCTGAGACCAAAATATCTTAAGCTAGGCTTCAAGCAGCCTTTTGAAAGTACTGAAAATCACGGAATTATGGAATGGTTTGCATTGGACGGACCTGAGAGATCATCCAGTTCCAACCACCCTGCTGTGGGCAGGAATGCCACTCACTAGATGCAGTTGCTCAGAGCTCCATCCAGTCTGGCCTGTAACACCTCCAGTGGTGGGGCATCCACAACTTCTCTGGGCAGCCTGTTACAGTGCCTCACCACCCTCACAGTAAAGAATTTCTGTCTAACATCTAAACCTACTCTCAATTTGAAACCATTCCCCTTTGTCCCGTCCCTACCTACCTCTATAATAAGTCCCTCTCCCTCATTTTTGTAAGTCTTCTTAAGACACTAGAAGGCCACAATGAAACCTCCTGAGAGTCTTCGCCACGCTGAGATGAGTTTTCACAGTTAAGGAGAAATATCTATTTTTGGCTTTATTCACCTACTTCGAAGAGAATTTGAGTAATTTTGAACATTGCCAGAAATGGTTTGTTACTCATCTGTAAATATTCCAGACCTGAATACCTGCAGACCTAGGTAATCTGGAATAAATTCAATCAACACCCCATGATTTCTGGCAACATTACAGAAACTGAAGCAAGCACTGTTGTCAGGTACTCTGACCCTTACTTCTATGATGTATTAACCTGTGTGCCATTTTGGAATAGAAACTCCTGCAACACCAAAGGTAGTAAATAAAAGGAATACAGTACCTCCTAGAAGACGAATCAGATGTTTCTGAATCAGGACCTGTGGGGATGTTGTTCTCTGAGCAGCTGCAAACTGCACTAATGCTTTAAGGCCACTGTGCTAGAGCGCAAGAGAAAAATCATTGAACAGGAAAAAAGGTTAAATATAAGAGTGGAATAGAACTGTAAAAATATACCTATTCCTACAAACATACAACACATTTATAAATTAATTTAATATTAACATCTGTATATAAGCAGACATATTATTCTTTCAAAGTGTTTTTTATGCTATGGATCCAAATATTGAGAGATAACCCTCAACAAAGAATGATCTTGATGCTAGTAGTTTCAACAGGTTTACATATGTATGTATATTATAAATAAACTTTAACATATATTGCATATCTTACTTGTCCATACCTGTCTGTTTTGTAGAGATCCAAATAAAGGCTTGCCCTCCATTTCCAAGAGGTTTTCTTAAAATTAAACACAGAAAAAAATTAGTTGCTTTGCTCTACATGACCTAATATTAATTTATTCTTAGTATATACACTTGTTTTTTAAGATAAACTTCATTCTAATAAGAGAATTCTCTTGAAAAATAACATCTATATAAAATGGCACTGAACATTTCCCAGATAAATTATTCCAGTCAGCTTTTCAAAAATTTTCAGTTTTCAGACCTTGCTAACTAAGGATTTGAAGGAATACTGTTTCACATGAATTATAATATTCATTCTATGGATTTAGATTTATTCTCAGTTACCTTATGCAATGCTGAAAACCCTCAAGTTACATTTACAGAGACACTATACGGCCATCTTACCCTCATATTCATCATAGAACCATAGAATGTCAAGGGATTGAAGGAGACCCTAAAGATCATCTAATTCCCACCCCCTGCCATGGGCAGGGACATCCCCCACTAGATCAGGTTGCTCAAGGCCTCATCCAACCTGGCCCTGAACACTGGCAGTGTTGGGGCAGCAACAACCTCCCAGGGCAGCCTGGCAACATTTGCACTCCTGCATTTGACTGCAGTTTAACAGAAATATTTTGAAAACAAAATTCCCAAGTGAAATACAATTCAGCTTTCCTCCCTGAATGCACTGGTTCTGAAGGAATAGTAAAGAAAATATATCTAACTGCTGTCTCAAATTAAACTCACTGTTGGCATTTCATACCTTATTTCACCAGCTTCTATCTAACAACATACTATTATTTATATTGGTTTATAGTTGCTAATTCTATTATATATACAATTACATATAATTTACTTTGCTATATTATTACATATGGCTCATACTTATGTTGAACTATTATTTATTCAATCATATTAAATAAAATTAAACAACCAAGCAACTGTAACATTTTCAATTCATGGGACAGGATAAGCTGAAATCCTGCTTTACCTATACATTGGATGGTAAAAGCACAGGTGCTCCAGGTCATCATAGGAATCCGGGAATCAACTTCATTTGGAGCAACTTTTAGCCCAACTCTATAAATGGTGGTGGCAAAGAGAATAAGCATCTCCTTGATACTGCTTGAGTACTTGGCTCTGCAAAACCAATACGAAAAAATTTCAGTCTCAATTTTTAAGATTGTTTATTAGTTACTGGTTAATCAATCACTAACAAAGTCTAAGTCCAAACCAGGAGAGTTATTTGTGAAAGAAATACTGAGTACAAAGACCACTTGTCTGGACAGAGGTGAAAAAAACCCCTAGTTTTAGTAGTAGACAAGCACCTTGACATAAAAGGCTCTACAAATTCAGGCATTAAGAGCTGCCAGCTTGGGAAGAGATTATTTCTGTATATTGCATTATAATTAACATTAGAAAAATGCAAACATCTCAAAGTAAAATACAATGAAAATAAACATTGTTAGAAACTGTAATTTTAAGTCCTGAAGTGAAAATAATGTGTTAAAAATGGAAGACATTTTAAGTGTGTTTTTAAACATATTTTTTAGCATTTAAGCTCTTTTCAAACAACATTAGGCTAGTTTATATAAAGGTAGTTATATGTAGGAAAGTGTTTAGCAGTTTTAATGGCTTGTGGGATTTTTTTGAAGTCCCATACAGAACTCTGTAATAGAAATATATGCCATTTGTATTAATTCTCCATATCTCTATGGACAAAGCAATTATACCACAGGTGGGGGTTTAACCAAGTTCACACTTAAACACCACACTGTTTAAGTTAACACCACACTGTTTAAGTTAGAACTACAGAATCTTTCCCATGAAGATCAGTTACCAAGAAAACAATCGATTCAACTTTCTGACAACAGAAATTTTTTTTTTTAAACAAATAAAAGATATATGTGGGTACTTTGCATAACTATGATGTCAGTCAGAAGTAGCAGAAGCAGAGTAGGTAGAGTATTATCTAAAAAGAAATAAGGGACAGCTGAGATCACTTGAAAAGTATCTACCCATTCATTCTGTTGTACTGGGCAAGTGCTTTTGCCCACTGAATAGAAACAGACAACACGCCCCTATTCTTTTAAGTGATCCATATTCCATTTTTGCATCCCAACTCACCTGAAATCTATGCTACAGACATGTAGCAGGAAAATTAAGGCAGACAGACAATAAATAACTTGCCTAAAAACACAGCAAATAACCGAAATCACTGGAACTGTAGCTTAGAAGACTCCAGACTTCTAGCTTTGTACCAAGAACATAAGAAGTACCAGACTGGATTTGCTCAAGAGGTCCACCTAGCTCCTCACAGATCCAATATTCACTGAATGCTTATGGAAAAGAGTAAGTAAGCCCCTAGTCAGACAAAACAAATCACATGTCTTTCCTTCAATACAAATTCTGAAGTATATCTAGTGTATTGAAGGGAAATTTAATCTAGTGCAGAGAACACTTGCAGTAACACTTACGAGGACTGAACTCCAAAACTAAGGATAGAATGGAAATCCAAAGCTGAGTTCCCCGTTCCCTTGTTGGTGAAAGCTGGAAGATTTTGTTTCTCTCCTTCCATGAAAAAAAAAAAAAAAAAAAAAGAACATGTCCATATTAAAAGCCAAAGAAGCTGTTACACTTTTACAACAGTGTAACAAAAGGCAGTCTTTTTATTGTAAACACACACCTCACCAGCCAGACTACATTCAATGATTCCTCCTTTAGGTAACATTTGCCTCTATTCCCCAAAATAATAGTTGATTCTCTGTGTCTTGTTTTCTCAACACTCATACCTATTTTCATTTTGTCCTTTTTTATTTAGTTTTTTTCTTTTTTACTGTCTCACAGTCAATACAAAAGTCTAATTAACCATGATCATTAGTCTGTTGACATCCTCTCCAAGTACACATAATATTTTTTCTATGGCAAAGATGAAAATAATTTAGGAGATGCCAGAAAATTGGTGAGGTCACTGAAATCAAGACATTAGCTCAGAATGGGCAATAACCTTATCCGCAGCTTTATTTGATACTGTCTTGACTGACAGCAAAATGTATTCTTTATTTGAAGTTTTCTGTTGGCACTAGTTAAAACATGTACTGACATATATTCCACAGAATAGTTTAAAAAATAAGATAGCAAACCTTTAGTATTTTTCACACTGTAGCCTGATATCCTGACTGTGACAATCTCCAGCCACCTAGTTAGAGACAGGATTTGAGCTACTGCTTCTGCATCCTCGCTGAAAATAAAAATAGAAAGCAGGTTTTACTTTAACACTCAAAGAGCCACCTAAACTTCGAAAACAGAGGACACAATTAGATCCAAACACATTTACTCAGTTCTACTGGCTTCAGAAATTTTGAGCAAACTGTACAAAATTAAGGCTAAATAATACATTTAGGTACTTCCTCATTTGATTTGAGCTCCAATGAACAGCAAACCCAAAAATGCTTTGTAAAAACTAAAAATTTACTGCCAAAAGAAGTATTTTAAGCTAAATAATCAATAAGGAGATATGCAGTATTGTATACAGATGAGGAAGCTCAAACCAAGTTTTCCTTCCAAAAATCTGAAAAACTGACCAGCCCCAAAGTATTTTTTCCCTTTTTTTCTTTTTAATTCGAGATTATGCAATCTGGTATTTCACCTGTTTACTTTTTGAGCCTGCAATGGAACAATAGGAATCACGGTATTGCAAAGAGATTTGCAAAGTGGACAAAGATACTCTCCATTCTCCAGGTCAAATATCTGTTCAACATGCAGACGTTGCCGAAAGTTCAGCTGCATTGCTTCAAAGTACCTACAACATTAAAAAGGAAATTACTAGAGAGTGGAATGGCTCAAATGCAATAGGAACACAATGGTTCAAAGCATAATTATACAGCAAACACTTATCCAAACCAACAAACAAGTCTTTTCCTTTGACTTATAACTCTTTTAAATCCTTAGATGTAAAAATAATAAAACGTGTGAGCACATACATGAACTCATGTAAAAATGCACGGCATATATCACTGATGGAAAAATGATGCCAAGTTTTCCTTGCTTACAATATCCTTATAAATTTCATCGAGATTTTGCATACAAGCAATTGTTACATCTTCTACTCTTCCTTCTTATCTTCAACATAACGAAACGTATCTACAAATCATATCCAACTCATAGCAAATTTGAAACAGGTATTGAACATATTGTTATTTAATTTTAGGAAAAACTACTGGTAACATTTCACGAATGATTCATCAGCTATTCATTGCAATTACCAAGCCTCATGGCTAGACAATGGAACCATAGCCTTCTTTCAACAGGAAGAGAGAATAATATATATTAGAATATCACACTTCAACTACTTTAAACTGAAAAGGAAGTAAGAAACAACTATGATCTTTTAATAGGTTTCATTATAATTTTTGCCCCCTCAGTGGATGCAGTAAGGCTTCAAATTTCATTAATGTCTCAGTGGCATTTATAGGAACAAAAAGATGGAACATTTAAATCTTCTTCTCCGGATACAAATTCAGTCCTAGGGTTCAGACTGAGTATGTAGGATCTTAGAGACACATATGAAATTACCTAAATTCCATACCACAGTAATAACTAGATTTTTTTTCATTTAAATATACATCTTAATGAAATAAAATAAAATCACATTTATGTGATAAGAGAAAGTGTATATGCAGGGGCACCTGCCAAAGTCCTAATGGATACAGAATATTTAGGAAAGTATTGTGTTACAAACAAAAAACCATACATTTATTTTCCCCACATTCACACAACTATGTTTTTGCAAGCAACTCCTCTTCCTCATACATGGCAACTACGAAGATATTCCACTCATTTGAACTTGTTCTGTTTTAGAGGGTTTGCAGTATTTTTAGGCTGCACATAGAAAGGTATGGCAGGCATTGTTCAGAGGAATATTAGTAAGTTAGAATGTCTGTTATGTAATAAATAAAAGACTATACTCAAACCTTCTGTGCCATCCTGTATGAGAAGAGCCTGTTGTCCATTTTAATCCCATTAACCCATACAGCAAGTCATCTTTTCTTAAAGAGAGCAAGGGAACTGAGCTCCAATGTTGCACTACTTAGATCTACGCAGATGTAGATGGATCTGCCAAGAGCAGATGTATTATACTCAAGGAACATACTTGTGATCATTTCAAGTGTGTGCACCTATTTATTCTGTACTGATGTTTTATTGTAAAAAGGAACATATCTACATACATATAGAAAAGTGAATGATAAGCACTAGAAGCTCAGTAAGATTTTTTTTGAAGTAAGTTGGCATAAACGCAAACAACAAAGCTCAACAGATTGTTTATAATTTATACCATATAAAGAGTAGCTTGTAATTGCATGATCCAACTCTATCTGTTGATAGTACTTCAGTGGGGTTATTTCTACTGTTATTTAACACTGTTTACATTGTTCAGAGTTGCCAGACCTAGGCGGAGTGAAACATAGGATGACTGTACCCTGCAAGCTAGGAAACTTGGTCTTTCAATATTCAGGTTGCATTCAGATCCAAAACACTTGGTCTAAATTGTGGGTCACCCAGACAATAGAAATCTTGTAAAGTTTATAGCAACTGTATCAATTCTTCCCCCCTACATTTCATTAAATGCTTCTTTACTGAGATGGGAGGGGTCACGAACAAATACTGAGAGAGAGATTTAACCTCTCCTATTATAAATGCAAGAACCTCTTCTAAAGTCTCCCTGGAATAAACAAGCTTCACACTTTAAGTACTGACCTGGTGGCAGACTTTTAAAGTACTTTTGCTATTGAATGCTCACCTGGAAGATTCCTACTGGTTCTCACTGGACTGCTAAAAGTAAACCTATTCAATATGGTTTCTTATGCTTGACCAGTTTTACTGCATTGTTTATATCTGCATAAATTAGCAATGCCTTCAAGATTATTCTCTGGGTCATAGAAGGCCCTAAAAACTTTTAATGATTATCATCTTCATAAAGTCAAAACATCCCCTGTGCCATATATCATTTTTAGATGAGTACCAATAATTTTGATCCCTTAATTAAATGTCCACGTACTGCACTGTGTTTTCAGTGTATTCTTAGATGATTTGGAAAATAGATTAATTAAAAACCATTAAAAAGCAGCAAAGACATCCTTACTTCTGCCAGCAGGCTGCATGCATCACATGACCACAGCTCCCTGTGTGGGTTCCACACGGTAAGTCAGGGTGCATGAAGAGAGGGTCTAGCGTATCTACAAACACATAGCAGGAAAATTATTGAATGAACAGCAACTTCCCATCACTATGAACAGAAATGAACAATATACACAGAGTATGAACCTTCAGATCTTCTTACAGTTTGCACAGTCAGATTAAAACTCCATTGGGCTAACTTTGCCACACCAATCATCCAGCAGAGTATTGACAAGACAGAACCCATTTGAATTACCGAAGCTTTTCCACTAATTCTAAAGAAAAAGACAACAAAATTCAAAAGCAAATTGGTTAAAAAGAAAAAAGGGTGCTTCTGTACTGGAACAGATTTGTGGTTGGATTCACTACTGCTGAAGATTTTATTGTCATTTTATTTTAAAATGAAAATACTAAGGACAAGTCAGATGAGTCATTTCTCCAACTAATTCCATGTATTTTCAAACCACCGACACAAAAAGCATTGCTGAGTATCAAAAATCCAGTCTGTTCTTTACTAGTGTTGCACAGCTCTAAACAACAGAAACATTATGACAATGTACTGCTGTCCTTCTGCTGCATGTGCACCCAAAGTGAGATCCCACTTTCGCCTTACAGATATCTACACAATACTGAACAACAGCAGTCCTTCAAGCCTCATCCGGTGGACTGTTTATGATTTTGAACAAGTACACTTGAATCTGACAGAAGGAAAGAAAAACACCTCTAGAACCTAAATTGCACTGAAAATAATTCTGTTTGACAGCAGCTGAAGCTGCCCTAAGTCAAATAGAGACTGAAATAAAAAAATAAACCTTGGTATAACACTAAATTGCCACTATATGCAGTTCTGCTGTAGGAACAAGCATTTTCCCACTTATTTAGATATTGAAAGAAAGAAGTTGTTACAGGGTTCCTGGTAACTGATGAGCAGCAGAGGACCATGCAGCAGGCTGTAAGTGCTATAAATAATGTCCAGAAACAGCTTTAGAAAAAGGAACTCCATTCCCTTCTTTTTTCAATTATTTCAATAGCCCAACATGTCACTGCAGAAAATTTACAAGTGTATCTGACTACAAGAGCATAGGATTTAATCTGTACTTCAGGCCACCACAGAAAAAAGGAAAAAAAAGATGCAATTAGTATATTACCTACATAAAAATTCTACACAACTGCCTCAAAAATGCCATTACCAGTAGTTTGCTGATTAAAAAAAAAAAAAAAAAAGGAGTAAGCAGGATTCCGCAGGAGTTCATCCTGGGCCTTGGACTATTCAGTACTCATTAATGATCCAGAGGAGAAAACACAAAACATCTTATTAGTGAAACAACTTGGTAAAGGTCTGTAAGCAGGATAGAAAATACAGTAATATCCTGGAGAAATATGAAAGAATTCTAAACTTTCCTTTGCTTTAGAATTCTGTCTGGTAACAATCAAGAGTTTACTTCTAAACTAAAGCAGGCATAATGAGCTGCACAAACAGAATTTAAAGCTATTTTCTACATAGCAGTATCAATAAAAAAATAGGACATAGTGTATGTTTTGCTCTATGAGCTGACCACAAACTACAAACCCCCCCCCCCATTTGAAAATAAGAAGGAATTTAAACTACAAACTGTAACAGTATCTATCTTGAAATACTACTCATTTTCTTTTTCAACAAGAGAACAAAAATATCAGTGAGTACTTAAGTTTTCCCTTTTCCTTGTATTTTTTTTTTTTTCCCTTAAGTAACAGACCAAAATTGCCACCATGTTTGGTCAACTGCTACTTACAAAAGAAATTTTGATGACCTTTGTGTTCCATGCTACCAATACACCATTACACAAATGTAACTCTTGGGATTGGGTAACTTTCTTGTATTCAGTTTTTTCTTCATTCATCAGATGATATATGATCCTTGCTTAGACTTTATTTTTTTTATATTGCTGTTTTTATTATTTCCTGGATATATAAGGGAGAAAAAAAAAACAAACCAAACACCCTCACCCTTTTCAGGTTGCCATATTGGCCTCTGATATCGTTCATTTATTTCCTCCATATTGGGAAAGTTTGCAGCTGTACTTGAATAAACAGGAATGGTGAACAGTCTTGGGTTTTTCTCCAAAGCAATCATTCCTACCAAATCTGCATGTCTTGTGAGATTAAAGCATTTTCTGATTTCCCCCACCAAAAAATCTAAATCTTCATATACTTCTCATTTAAGTTTTAAAGCATGGATTTCAGAACAATTCAAAAAATTTCAACTTTTTTTCTGAAATAAGGTGAGCCATTTACTAATCTGACCAAAGAAAAGAGTTTAGTTGGTTCTAATAGTTTAAGCTCCAGGGACAGAACTGCTTGTAGTCTAAGAGAAGAAAAATCACATACCCCCTGAGAGTTCAAGAATTCTGCTCCTATTCTGAGTTAAGGCAGTTGACTTCTGGACACAGGCAGATAATACCATGGCAGCACTTTCCAACTTTACTTCTTGCTCCTCCTGACAAAGAATACAGGTCAAAACTTCTTTCTCAGCAACAGACGGACCTCTTTTGGGACCCAAAGCAATTCTGGAGTAATCAACTGCTGAAGATACGCTGTAAGATCAGAAGTGACAGATGAAAAACAACCAGCTGGCCTTTTCTAAACAAACTGAATTCTTCTGGACATCTAACAAAGTCATATACTGCTAATATTTCTGGATTTATGCCAAACTGCTTTACAAAACCAAATGATGACCAAACAATGAAAAGACTCCTCAATCCTCATTACAATGCAGTATTCTTGAAAAACGGAAGGAGGAAGCCAGCTAACATAGAATAACACAATAAGACAGCAGGAAATTCAAGAAACTGTATTCATTGCAGATTAAATATATTTTGAACATTAAAATTGCTTCCCATTCTTTAACAAATGAATGCTACTACCTTAATTCAATGCTTCATGACACAATAAGCTTCCACATATTTTCTAAATATTCTCTATTTCCGAGTTCAGCAATGATTTATAGAACACAATTTATTAATGACCAAAGCATATGGAAGTCATCTGTACTTTTCTTCCAGTAGGTAGCTCCATTTTCCAGATTAGTCTTGTACAGCCCCAATTACACAAAAATTGTGAGCTGGATTAGGTGTAATATATTGAAGTATCTCTAGAACAGGAGCAATGCACATCAACAAGATTATACCCAATATAAACCGAACATCTTCAGTATGAAGTAAGATGCTAAAACCTAACAAACAAATCGCCAGTGATTTGAGCTACAAGAATAATATGTTCTTCATTGCAACCTAAACTTAAGGCACATTGGCTTTCAGACTCTTTCCAAATAAAATACTTAAGTTTTCATATAAGGTAGACAGTCACCTCCAAAATTAGTGCTGTCAACTCAACAGCTTTCTAATGACATTTTCTTAAACGTTATGCAATGTAAGAATCCATCATCTGAAGAAACTATTTTTTTATAGTTTATTTTATGCTGCTCTACAAAGTGATGCACTGTTTTTACATCAGCACATATGTGCTATACGACATAGAATTCTCTAACAGAAGATGACCTAAAAGGAAATAGAGACACAAGTTTGCTGACTGGAATGACACAATCCATCCCTTAAACCTACTTATGTACTTCATGTAGCGTAATGAGCTCATGTAGCAAGTAATGTACTCTTCCCACCAGAACTCTGGATGCCTGTTTTTTCTTACCTTTCTTCTTCCATAATATCATCTTCTTTCCCCTGGGCCTCCAGTGTGTTTTCATAAAGGAGCTTGTGGGTTTCAATGAAATTCCTCTGTAGGGCAGACATCTGGGCCATAATCTTCTGACGGTGCAACCTTGCTGCCTCTGCCTTTCTCTTCCGCTCAGCTTTCTCTTTATCCTGAGTGCTCTGGGTCTTACAATAAGAGAATAAAGAAATCACAGGGCAACTGCAAACATAAAAAAATGGAAAAACTCTTTCCCCAGTTATAGGCATTCTAACCACTGACATCAAATTCCCTAACTGACAACACTTTAATGAGGGAAAAATGTTAACTGCTATCTGAAGTAAAAATAAATAAAACTCAGATCTTTAAATGTTCACTAGGTTTATGTTAATGATAATGTTAATAGATAAACATTCACTAGACTGGACTTTTGTGGTGTACAGAAGATCACTAGTAAAATCCCTAGCCCAAAGACAAGATCAATAATACCCAAGTCATTTTAATTAGGTACTTGTCTGTTCTTAAAAAATTATAGTGAGTAGAAGGTCAAAGCTTTCTCCAGCGTTCTGTTATTTTGTTATAACCGAAACCCCTATTGAGTATTCAGTATCTCCCTTACAGTAATTGAAGAAAATTTTATCTTGAACTGCCTATCCATGACACAACAAGTGTGTCAGCTTTTTATGCATCTGTGTATTGCATTTTCATTTTTCTTTGTTACACTGAAAAACTTCTGCTTCCAATATTTACTTTTGCATCAAGTTTTCAAAAACCATAAACAAAGTAATTCTATGCTTTAGAAATGGAGAAGTCAAAAAACACAGGTAGAGTTTATTTAAACATACAGAACCTAACTCTTCCAACTCAATTACTTAAGGGACAAATGCAACATTATACACATTGCTTCCATTCACAGTACCATCACTTCTTGAGAAAAATCGAACAACAAACTGCTCCACAAGTAGAACTGTAAGAGACTAATTTCTTACTGACTTCTGTATTTTGTTTGATACTAGATATCATATGACAGCTACCTCAAAAAAGAAACACGGCATATGCTGTGTGGTAAGTTTAGAACTAGGCATGCTATGACCAGCCAAGACACTGTTTGGCAGCAAGCTGCTGCCAAACAAAATGTGTAAGAGCAAACTGGTCTGTCTTTGCATACTGGCTAATTAGATTTTTCTTTTCTATTTAAATGCCAATTGAAAACACAACCACACCATGGGACTGAAGACATCTCTGAAATCTCCATTTTCATTGTGTCACAAGATGCAGACGTTATTTTGAGGGAAGGGCAAAGAGACTGACAATCAGAATAATTACTCAGGGCTCATGTCTTTATACAATCAGGGCAAAGCAGATTAACCTCTTGATAGATACTATAAATGACAAGATATCATTTAAAGTGCATTTGTTTTTCTAATTACTGTATGACAGTGTAACAGAAAAGGTGGTCAAATCACAAAGACAAGAAATGGAAAATTAAACATAAATTACTTCCTTCAGCCCCCTCAGTTGCTTCACTTAACTTGGAAGTACAACCAAAACTCACATTAGCTGCTGATAATTCCATTAAACACGTTTAGCACAAATTTCACTTACTAAAAATACTATTCTTGGAACCTAAATCCTAGCTGTAGAAAAGATTTCAGAAATTAGTTTTGAAAAACCATCATTTTAGGATGCAATAAATTTAAACACATTAATGAAAATAGCCACTCAAAACATGAAATACAAGGCTTCCACTGAACTTTTATTTTTATTATTACCTCATCACCTTTTGTAGTTTCTGAGCCTGATGTAGCTCCTACTGCTGTCAAACTAGTTTTTTCTCTCATTCTCTTCACCATGTCAAACATCTAAAAATAGAGACTTAGATGTTAAAAATAAAACACGACTTAGCTCTAATAACAATATAGACTAACACATTTCCAATATTACAACATATAGACACTGAAACAGGCTGCCCAGAGAATTTGTGGATGCTGGAAGTGTTCAAGGCCAGGCTGGATGGGGCTGTAGGAAATCTGGTCTATTGGAAGGTGTCCTTACCCATGGCAGGGGCTTGGAGCCAGATGTTTAAGGTCCCTTCCAACCCAATCCATTCTATGACAGATAGCATTAAAACTCTTGGTATCTAGTTTAGTTTTATTTTCAAATGGATTAATACTCCTAAATAACAAAAACACCTAAGACTGTATGTGCACTCCCAGAACACTGCTGTGTCTGTATCCTACACCTGACAAACACTGCTCAGTACGAAGGGAAGTAAAATTCCTACAGATTTTTCAGTCTTCGAGCACTAACACTGCTAAGCAGCTAAAGCATCTGTACATCAGAAGAATGGACAGGCACCTCTAGCTTATTTCAAGTAGATGAGATATGGATCACCCCATGCAAACAGTAAAATCATGCAAAAATTTATACATCTGGAACAGAAAGCTCTCCCTATGCCAAATTAGTTAAAATTGGACCTTCAATTTTCATTTACTGCTTTCTCCAGCTATACTCAGTAAGCAGTCAGGTTTTGTTAATATTAAGTATTCTATGTTTACTATAGTTATCAATCAAAAGTTACTATATACTTTCAAAAGTACATTTTTATGTTTTGCCTTAGAATTTCAGAAAAATTAATTCTCTAAAAATCTTTTAAACCTGCCTATGTAATGTACCAGGACAGTTCAATTTTAGTAGCTGAAAATAGCTTTGAATCCTATTCTTGCTCTCTTTTCCAAGACCACTGCATTCTATGTGTGCCACATAAACCAAGAAGTCACCTAAACCAGAAAGGTCAAAATAGGACAGCAGGACTCAGCTCCTAAGCACAGGCACCATCCTCCTGGCCTGGAGAAGCTATCACAGACCTAGAAGTCTTTCTCATCTCTTACTGGATAATGGCAGGGTGTGGAACATAAAAATTCCACAAGTCAAAGATAGAATATGGCCAATAGTCAGATCTTTATGACTCAAGTCCTAATACTAGCAGTCTCTAAAATGCTTTCTGCATTAATAAATCTTTAGTCATCATTTGCTGTTATTTTGCAACAGAAATGTGAGGAATATACATAAAAATCTCATTACTGGAATGAGTTATCCATGCAAAAATTGACCTAATATTTGAGAGTACCAATAGCAAGTATAATACCGCAGAAGATTAAACTTCTCAGGAAATCACTGCAGATGTAAACACTGGATGACAGGTAGGAATGATAACATCTTTTATAAAAGCTTTCTACATTACTGGAATCAGATCATTCTTATCTCTCCTTTGTGTACCTGCAGTATCCAATTGACTGTGTCCTTCTGTGCCTCTAACTGGGGAACTCTCTTCAATTTTTCCAGAAGCATTAACACATTCACAGCATTCATAGCTGAGCTTCCCATTCCTTTACAAAGTGAAAAATAGAAAAGGGCCTTCAGAGAAAAAAAAAAAAAAAAACCCTAACATTTTAATGTATTTACAACCAGGGACATGCCTTAAAATACTGCTAATTACATAACACACACATGAACACAAACTCTGTAATTACATATCTGGTATAACTTCATTTGTTTCTTTCAGTTGTATATAATTTCTCCCCTTGTAGATCAATCATTTCTGCTTTAGAAAATTTTTGCTTAATAATGTCTGCTTAAAAGGGAATTGCATTTCACTTCAGACGGAAGCCATAAGCTCTTTAGAGTTTACCTATGTTTGCCAATAGCTTAGTGTGTACATGTTTATTTCTAATCACAAAAGCTATTGTTATTACAGTAATTATTTCCTTCATCACAACTTAGTGGGAGTTCATAGCATTCTAGGCCTTTCTCTAACACAAGAATGCTTTAAAATAAAGACCATTCTCTTCAATGATATTTCTTTTGCAGCATTTTCTATATGGAATTAATCATACATTTTTAGTAGGGAGAGAAACACATTGCAAAAATAACTTTCTTTTAATAAATAGCTTCTCAAAAAGAGGTTTCTTACAAAAATACTGGTTATTTTTGCATCCCTTAGGTGTAACTTGGGCTTTGGTTTTTCTGGTTATGCAAAACTGATGGTAGCAAAGCATTCTCTAGCACTGCTGTTATAATTACTACTTTTAATGTATTACTGTAGTTGACATGAAGCTTCTGAAATGGAAATACTTTCAGTGTGATGATGATACTTCATCCTGAACAATAACAAAAAATTAAAAAATAAAGTGCATCGGGAGTGCTTTTCAAACACATTTTTTTTTAAACTAAATAAAGGGACGTCAGTAATTTTCTATATTTATTCTTGTAGAAGGTATTTGTACGACATATAAATGTGTTGTTCAGGACCATGGTTTAGTGGTGCACTTGGCAGTGCTAAGTTAACATTTGGACTTAACGATCTTAGAGGTCTTTTCCAACATGAATAATTTTATGATTCCATGATTTTACAATTCTTATCTCTGTTGCATCTCACAAGTAGCAGTAATGTTTAGCTTGATAATGGAATTTTTTTATTTATTCTTACACAACGAAGCAGAAACTCTAGATAAGATGGAAGATTATTTAGAAAATGCAGATTCCAACTCCCACACAGTAGTCCTGAATGAAATATTAGGAAATGCTCAATAGAGATTCAAAAAAGAATAAAGTGCATGCCACAGCCACTAAGTTTTGTTTTTATTTTCACCACTATGGAATAAGACTAACTTGCAGGTAAATCAGTAATTGTACAGCTCAGGAGAACCAAAGATGGATGCAGTTCACAAAAATCCACTGCGATTTTTCAAAGAGTTCTTCATTTTCATTTCAATGCTGTTCTTGTAAAGGAAAAACCATTTTCAGTTATGTAACACTAGTACCACTTGTCATTTCTTTCCCAGGAAGAGAAGCACATATCCCCTTCAACGTACCTGGCAACTGGGAATAAAGGAAGCTAGTCCAAACTTGGTTTCTTAATTATTGAAAAAAAATTTATATTATCAGGTTTTAATTATATAACAAAAAGTAAAACCTTTCTAACTAAAATCACAGAACAATTTCTTCCAGTTTATCTTAGTCCTTACAAAATCAAGTTAGCCTAGTTCAGTCTGTGCTTTTAAAGAAAAGGAAACATACGTGTCGCTTTGTGATAAAAATCAAAGGTTACTTCTTCTTCGGGAGACTTCTGTAACTGCTGCTTCTCTTCCAGTAACCCTAGAGAAAGCAGATGAAGCACCTGAAAAAAAGTGAAAAATTAATGATTCTCATTGGATGTTTAAGATAAGGAACATAAAATAAGGATGTTTAATACAGTTCTGTAGTATATGTTTATTATATTAATGATAAAACACGTAAAAGTGCAAAGATCATACACGGAAAGTGAAATAAAAAAGCACAGTATAAACTTACTGCATATTATTTGCACTAAAATTAATCAACTTGCAAATGCTTTATATTAGTAATGTGAAAAACCTTGTCACTTTGCTGATATAAATTCCTATTTGGCCAATTTCATAATCCAAAGATTATCAGGATAGTCAAGGCAATTAAATAATCAACACACTCTAACAAAATGGATGAATTCAAGGAGTCTGTAATTTCAGGTCCTAATTCTATAAATATTAAAATAACAACCCTCCAAAAATAAACAAACAAAAAAACACCCCAAAAACATTTCAACAATATCTTAAAAGACTAATGTCACTGCAGTAAAATTAAATGTTTAAATACTTACAAAAATTATATTATTTTACGACTGAGGCCCCAAAGACATTTATGTAACTGCAGCTCAAAAAGTGAAGGAACTCCAAATATCAAAGGGTTACTTAATTGTGAAGTTTCAAAAAAGTATGAGGTAAGGAGAATTACATATTGAAATAGCTTCAGTGATGAGGCAACACAGGGAGGAAAGCCAAATAGAACACTTGAATACTATTGTGTATCATGTTTCTATTTTACAACAGAAACAGGTAATTAGATAATTAAATTTTTTTTCTTTGTCAGTAAGATTTATAAAAACTAATTTGGGGACAAAAAAATTTAAATTTAAAGTGTATCTTCACACATTTTGATCTTATCACTCAATACAGGAATGACCACCAGAAGATGACCAAGGCTAACCATACCATTTGGATCATAGCCTCAGTCCACAGATGTGTTTCCAGCTCTACCGCTCTCTGCAGAAGAGTCCGCAGGATGTGCATCATAACATCACAGTTCAGAATCCTCACCACGTTGCTGAATGCAGGACTGAAGTCTGGAGGAGGAGGTGGTGGCAATGCTAGAAAACAGATGTGCAAAGATATCAATGAACTGATATCCCACCCAAGACTACAGGCAAAAGCAGAGACCACAAACATACTAATTTCAGTCAAAGAAAAACGGGACCTTTAAATTAATGAAACCATGCTCAAATACAATTGTTTGCCTAAGTCAACCTTCATCTTTGGCAAAAAAGTACTTTTAGTAAGTGCTTACATAAAACACATGCAAGCTCAGTTAAACATTCAATAACAATTATTAGCTGAATCTGTAAATGCAGATTTTTTAACAGTTTGCACTGCCTTATCACTTACATATCACTATTAAACATACAGTTTGTACTTTGTATCAAGTATAAACTTTTCAAGCAGTTAAATGCAAGTGAGGAATGGAGCTTCCAGACTCCACTACAGTGTCACATGTCTGGAGCTCTAAATTTTTCTGCTACTGGCATTCCAGTCATTTCTAGTTAAGTACGTTTTCTGAGCTAATACTGGAGCTGTGTGATGTGGAACCTTGGCATCTACTAACAGCAGCTCATTTAACACCACAGCCTTTCCCACCTGGGAAGCACTGACTTCAGTCATCTTTTGGTACCTGGCTGTCTATTTTCAGATTACGTCTTTTCAGAGCACCCCTGTGAATGCAGTATCTCTGAAACCATCATTCTTTTGACAATTTAGACTGAATGAAGTTACTGAGAAAGACAAACACAGCCACATTAAAGAATACGCAGGAAGTACCTGCAAGAAAATATGTAGCGTCAGGGGAACACACATCAATGTCAAAAGATATCTTGGCATTTTGGAATCATACTGTGCAGTTATATGTGAATTTCTGACAATTACATCCAATAAACTGTATATTTTTATATTTCTGCAAAATTAATCTGCATCTTAGTTACTCCACCATAAAAATCTCTGAGTTGTTCATGGGTTTGTCAATAGGTACTATGCCATGTTTATCTCCCTACATGTAAATTAAACTAAAAATTCCAGATTTCCTGTGATAAAGAAAAAAGACAAAAGAAATACCAGTTGCTCATTAATTACAATTACTACAAATCAAAATAAATTTAATATGAACTCAACTATCCACTATTAAATCACATCTCCCAAAGCTCAGTCTATGTACACAACTACACACACTACCAAATTATCACATTTGTTGAATCATCCATTTTATAATTTTACCTTCATCCCTGTTTTCTTGTTTTCTTCTTTTCTTTTGTGTATGTTCAGCCTACAGAAAAAGGAGTGTTGTTGTATCAGCACCTCTATGGAAGTACACAATTATGAGATTAATGCAGTAACAAGAAACCCTGCACTAGAAATATGGCAAGATACATAGTGAATGCCTGGTTTCCTACAAGAATTTTATCTGAAATACATTTACCAACATTGCATTCTGCATTTAAATTTGTAGTAAAGATAAATAATTGGACATATCTGCTCCCTCAGTAAGAGTTACAAAAGCAAAGTTTGGGGTTTCCCCACGCAAAGATAATTCTTATGTTTTGTTCTCAGCATAACAAGTTAACAGAATTAATACAAGTCGCCCCAGAGGAAACACTAATGCAAACCATACCATGTCAATTTGTATTGACAGTCTTAACTTCATGAAACATGGAATTTTGAAGGTAGCTGCATATACTCTTTACTGAACCAATTTCTTTAGATTGCATTAATTCTGCAAAATTCTTTAAATGTTCCTAAGTATGTACTATTTTTTTAACCTTTTAAAGTGTATCTTACACTTCTTACCTTGCTGTGCTGGGTCTTAGTGTAGTGATAAAAGAACATATTGAACTCCTTCAAGCATTCGTCTTTCAGTTCATAAACTCCATGGCCAGAGACACCCGGTTTCCTTCCAGAGAAATATTTCACAACATACAGATCAGTAATGTACATTCAGCACATCTTTGAATGTAAACAAACACAATTTGTTTTCTAAGGAATGAGGAACTGTAATGGTTACTTCACTAACTTATTAAAAACAGAGAGTGAGTACAATTAAGAGTCTTAAAAAAATTTAAGAGAGGATTTACAGGAGTGAACAATCCAGCAGCAAAATATTTCTAGTCTACACCATCTACAGCACGCCACATAGCCTCTGAAAACTCTTTTTAACTGTATGGCTTAGAATTTCAGGCATTGGATGTTATCATATAAAATTCAATCCTTTATTTAACCAAAGTATAAAACAAGTAATACTTGCTACCTTCCAGCCAGTGAGATTTTTTGAACCGTGCATGTAATTCCCAAAGTAAAATTCCTAAGTACACCTACAGTTGCTCTTAAACACAAACAAGCAAGCCACATAAAATTTAAAATAAGGTATACTAAAGTAATTAAGGTAAGACATTTTTCTCACAAAAATAGCAGACATTTGGACTAGCTTCTTTCAGCTATTCCAACTGATTGTTCTACATTTGCATACACACAAACACACATATATATATTTATATATATAATTAACTCCCCAAAGAAAGGGGGAACGTTCCAGAAAGTTATCAACTAAGTAACATTTACATCAGTTCTTAGATGGCAATTGCCAAAGGCACAATGAGTTGTTAATGTTCGTAACTATCTTTGGAAAAAAATCAATTTTTGACAATTCTCACACTAGGACATGAAATAACTAAACTCCTGAAACTCCTCAAACTGAATTTCATGACAGAGGGTGGCAAAGGGAGAGAAGTAGGGGCAGCTTAGGATGTTCCACACATTTTTCTTTCCTATGCATATTTGCAAACATATCTATTTCAAGACAGCAAAATAATAGCTGAACTGAGACTGTGCAGTTCAAATTGCTTAACCCAAATAATCTAAAAAAACTGATTTCACATTTGAGCTACTTATAAAACAACATTAAGAACTTACTTAAATGTAGCCACTTTATCAATTACATTCTCCAAGCCAGTTTCATTGTTCTCCTGGTAAAAAAATATAGTTTGGGATAAATATATAATGATTCAAATATCTTCAGTATTATTCTATGTGTAACAAAAATAGACAAACAGATTTAGATTATTCCCTAATTCATGAACTACCATATTTTGCCTGCTGTTAATCAGAAAGCAGACACTCAGAACTGACAAGTTCCAAGGAAATACTTAAGATAGATAACACTTTCACTTAACAATGTAGAACTTCATTAATAACAGAGCTGAATCACTAGAAACAGGTCAATGTTTACCCAACCTTAATGGAGGGGTAAACACAGGTTTAGGTATTTTAGAACAGTGAATGTGGGTATTATGACAATATTTCAGGATACTTAATTTACAATAAAAATTTAAGGTTTTTTGCATTGACTGCTGGTTTTGAACACTTGCACAGACTGTAAAATCTAATCCACATCTCTTGTCTTTGCTTGAATCTTTAACAAGTGGAACAGAATGGCACGGAAATCTGTGTTTTCAAATAGACCTTTACAACACTTGAATTCAAATGGAACTTCACAGGTTAAAGGGATCAAAATTACAGGCTCTAATTTATTAATGGTACACAGGGCAAAATGGAACCCAGCTGCATCATCCTTTAGGGCCAAAACAGAAAATTTCACAACTTCATTTTTTGAGTCTAGGAGAACTACAGCTGAGTATTCTAAAAACATTCACTTCTTAATCAAAAAGCATAATTCCCACACAAGTCTTTTATAATCAATCCAAACTTGAATCTACAACATTTACCCTTACATCAGTAAGGTGTGTAAGCCCCTGTGTCATGCCATTTTGTAATTCTCAAACCAACAGTTAAGTTTTACATTAGAAATAATTCCATATAAAGATATGAAAGTTAAAGAAGAAGGACATAAAACAAGAAGAAGTCAATTAAGGAAAAAAGTAAATAAATCAGGACTCACGTTTTCAGGCAAGGACTTGGTAATTGCACTGTGAGCCATTGGTTCAATACATAACAGATGGATGATTTCCCTCATTATAACATCTTCTTTTGTCACATTACTGATTCCAGGCACATATCTTTCCCCTGTCAGAGTGAACCAAAAGGAGAAGAATGGCAAGTGTGACAGGTATAAAGCAAATCAGAACTTTGCAACATGATAATGGTATTGCTGGGATGTTTCATTGTATAAATTTGCATTTGTCAGAAGTCTGTCCCAACTGTCAGAGTTAAAATGTTTCTTAGCCTAGCTTCCTAACAAAATGGGCCAAGATAGACTCTCTTCATATTCCACTTTTATGTTAATTATGAAGTTATCTAATAGCTTTTTTCACTGTGCAACTCCTATTGCTTCCAGCTGAAAAATGCTTGTGTTACTGAATTTTCTACTTAAAAGAGACACTCTCCAGTATCCTCTCTATGCTGTCTATGTTAAAGAAAATCATCAAGCCTGTTCTGTCAAAGTAATCATCCATTACTACAACAACAGAGAGAAATTAAACTTACCCACAACATAGATGAGAATCTGTAGCATCTCTTCTATTAAAACATTATATTGCTTAATCAAATCCTGCAAGAATTGGAGAAATTAGGTAAAAAAAAAGAGGTGCAGAAAAATCCATCCATCAAATGACACTGAGCTCAGCCTTCATATCTACTACTTTGCTGAAGCACTGTACTGTAAGGAGAAGCTTCCATTCTAACAAGCTGGAACAAGTTCCTGCTCCTGTAAAGGAGATATTATACAGCAACTAAAATGCAAAATTCACATGCAAAAAAAGAAACAACAGCTAAAAAAAAGTACCCAAAGTGAAGGGTTATAGCAAACCCTTCAAGTTTTAAGAGTTCAAGCCACAAGAAGTAGTGTAACAACCCAAGAAACTTCCAACCAAAATAAAAGCACATAACATGGCCTAAGAGACACAAAAATGCTGCAGTAAAGTCATTTACATGGATTTTGGTATATTCCCTATGAAATAAAGGTCGAAAGGAGCAAAACCTGCTTGCTAATTTTGAAGAAGCCTCTACAAATTCCATGTACAAAATACCTACCTAACCACTAGCTCCAGTGTTTACTGACTCCTAGTGTGGCCTTAAAAATGCAGTTATCAAGAGCAGCTTGTTTTTCTCATAGATGTTTCCTATACTCAAAGCTGACAAATTAAACAGCAGAAAAACTCGCTACTTACCTGATCTTTGGTGGGTTTGATCTTTTTGAAAGCATCAGCAAGCTCATATCTCTGCAGTATCAGCAGGAGGAACTGGTTTGGATCCATAAGAGATGCACCTATCTATCAAAAAAACCCAAATTAATATGAACATAACTTACTATTTCAAAATCAAGCAAATTTAACTGAATTTTTTAAAATACATAGAAGTTTTATAAGACAAGTATGCAATGATTCATAACATTATACCTGGAGCATGATGATGTCTTTATCATACATCTCTTCTCTGCATTTAACATCTTGATAATAGAATACCTAAGAAACAGGAAAATAGAATATAGATACAAAGTAATGTACTACCAAATGTGCATCAGTCAATCTCTGAGGCTTTTTCAAATTGTACCAGACCTCTATTGAGTAAAGAAAAGTCCATATTTGTTTAAAAATAAATGTGTACTTTGGAAGCGAAAAATTATTTTTTCACCTATACAGAAAAAGTCAATGCCATACTTCACATCCCTTCCAAGAGGGCATAATTCCAATAACTGCTTCTGATTAAAGTCAAAACATCCTCCTTCTCCTACCTCAGTTCTAGGAAAGACAATTCTACAGGAGTTTACCAATATTTACTTTGATTTCACCAAATGGTGCTGTGCAAGGTTAGCAGGGAATTTCTGCCATCAAAGGAAGAGAAAAAAAAAAAAAAAAAACCAAACAAAAACACCACCCCAAAGTGAAGCCAAAGCAGGCAAGGGTAGACTCTTCCCTTGACCTTTACTCTTGCAGTAGAAGTCACAAGTATTAGAAAATGTCTGTATGCCTAGCATACGGTTCTCAAAAGTTTAGTATGAAATTAATACAGTTTAACTTTTGCATATAATAATTTCTATACACCAAGAGGAACTTCTAACATTTTATGTTAGAAGCAAGAGTACTAACAGGTACTCATGCAGTAATTATGAGATCTGAAAGTAGCTTACAAGTAGACACCAGTAATATTAATACTGTTTCACAGAGTAGGAAACAGTCATAATAGAGATGAAAATACATCTAAGACAGGGAGGTAAACCATTGTTGAAGGTAGAAATAAAACCATGTAACCTGAACTCCCACCTAGAAACCTTTCTATTTATTGTAGAAGTGACCCCATGATCTCTCTCTGCACTGGATGAACCCCTTGCAGCGTTACTGAGAAACCCTTGCAAACACTATTAGGGAGTACCTGGCTTATCAGGGAGAGCCCATTCCTTCTCCACATCTCTGCAGCAACCTGAGCAACCAAGACAAGGCATCGCAAAGGATATTCTACTAGCAGCTCTACTTGAAATTCTTCCTAGAATTTAAAAAAGGGAAAAAAAAACAACCACTTAAAAATAAACCTGCTAAGTCCTAGTGAACCAAGACATATTGACAGCTGGAAAATAACTTGTATGTGTGCCATGAAGGTTAGGGGATATAGCTTTAGGCTTTTTTCTTCACAGAGTATAAATCACAAGAAGTACTTGGAGGAAAAAAAAAAAAAAAAGACTCTTACAGGTGAAACAAACTCATGCAATCTTGAGATGGCTCCAGTCTTGCTTAATCGTACATGAAGACCTACAAAACCAAGGAAGAAAAATCAGAAAATATATCAAAATCAGTGAAGGTTCTCCAACCCCCTTCTAAATGTTAACTAAATCATCTACAACTCAGAATTACAGAAAAAAGATCAAGTTTATTTAGGAAAGACTTCATACTTTTCCTTTTCTTTTTTAAGATGAAATATCTATTACATTATCACAACAGTTCTTACCAGTCTTACAATCCATTATTTTATGAACAAATTTATTCACTGAATGAATTAACTAACACCATCTAAATTGAGATGCTATATCATATTAGCAAAATTTTTATTTCACATTTAAATCATACATCAGCAGTAAACGAATTTCAAGACTACAAGGCTTAACAGACGGCATCTTGGTATCAAATGACGTGATAAAGAATCCACAGCTTAATAATAGCATATGATTTCATTTGTTTTCTACAGAAAGCACTGATCATCCACTGCTGTGGTCCTCTGTATTCTGTCTGGAAACCTGTCCTGGCATGTTGCAAACGTATGTCTTTTGTCAGGAGCATTTTAACAGTCCTAAGATATATGTGGCCGGAAAATAAATTCAAGATACAGTAATAATGGACATTTAGTTAGACAAAGCAAGCAGAAACAGAACCACCAACAGTCCTGAGAAAAATAAGTATCTCATTAAAAAGGAAAATTTTTCCTTCTTGCCTGACTTCTCTCTCCCATTTAGAAATACATCCTCCAACCTCCACAGCAAGTATTATTTTGAGAAAAACTTTCCCTTAGTGGGACATACGGAGAACACATACTCCTGATCCTGAGAAGGTAAAAAAGTCAGAGAGCAATTGATCTGTGAAGCACTTAATCCAAACGTTTTCTGAAGTAAAGAAATAGAGATGGATGATAAACATGGTTTAAACAGCAATCAAAACACATCACCTACCAGCAAGAGTCCTAGACAGTGGCAAATGTATGCTGACAGGATCTGCAGACACTCTGTAAGGTCTGCTCTCCAGGGTATGGCCACATAAGTGAAATACTGTCTTTTCCCGAGAGCGACCATTTGTGCTGCACCTCATCACAGCTTTATGGCATTCTCTGTATGACCTGAGCAACAGCTCTTCCTAGAAATTAAAATAAATGTTTAAGTTATATTTAAAAATTATGCAGTCCATCCTCTCTCTCTTTGTCACACCTCAGATTAACTATTTCAGACTAATTTTTTTGTGGGGAACTATATTGAACAATACTGGGCTTTTGTAAGGGCTGCTATTTCAAAAGCCCTCAGGAAGATTCACAAAAGGCATGCATGCAAGAATTCAGACAACTGATATACTTACATCACAGGCACACCACTCCTGGAACATCAAAAGAATGTTCTTGAGCTGCATCTGTATGGCAATAGCTGCTTCCCAGTCAGGGTCCACCTCAATGTGCTGACCAATCTGTCTTTTTATCTCCTCCATTCCCTGCAATGGAGATCCCACAAAATACTCTGTCTGAATCAGTGATCACAGGCTTAACACAACACAAAATTTCACAATCAAAAGGTAAAATACATATAGCTAAAACTGATGAGTATTACTTCTATAAACATGACTTCTTCACCCACACAAAAACAGGGATTGAAGAATTTACCATCGTGATTGCATGTTTATATCCAAAATATTGTTACAGGAAAAAAGAGGAGCTGTAATCTCTTTACAACAGAGTATTAGAAAATTATTCAAATGTACTGTACCTGCATACAAGTTAGAATCCTTAGGAAAGAAACGAATCCTTCTAAAAAACGCTCCCTCAGACGGTCTGTCCACACTGTAGGCTTGCTGACTAAGACATACCTGTCCCCAAAGAAAATATTATCATTCTTTATTCAGACTTCTCTTCTTATGTTTATATTTCAAGTGTTCTTGAAATACAATTGTTTTCAATTCTTTTAATACCATCAATTACATCGTCAAATTACATCACCCTCCCCATCTTAAACTATTCAGAAAATTTCCCCAAATACTAGAGCTACTAGTCACTTGGTGTGACTCCACCAGTGGAAATCAACAATTTTTTTTTAATTCCAAGGTATTTGGGGTGGTTTGCTTTCACAAATTACTCAGTTTATTAGAGAAATCTGGTACCTGTAAAAGTAGAAAACCCTATGCAGATAAGCACAATACAGCTTTCCCAGAATGGTAACAAATAGGAGACGAATTTCCCATACTGTCTTACAGTAGATATATTTTATTTATTAATGGAAATATTATATGCTATTAGATAATTGAAAACCAAAAATTGTTTTTACAGAATCTAATTTTGGTACTTTAAAAATTTAAGTTTCCACTGAAAAAGAAAATATTAAAATTTTATGCGTGTTTTTTGAGGGGTTTGGTTTTGGTTTTAAAGCAGTTTTATCATCAGACTCTGAATTGAAACACTTCAGCGTACTACCAATTTTTTAGAGCTGCTCCAGCTTCTCAGCCTTCCACTTACCTGAGGTCATATATGACTGCATATACTCGATTCAGTTTGTCCTGACTGTAGCCTTGGAAGTTGAACTTGTCATTTTTGTCTAGGTACTCTGGAAGCACTTCTAGGAGTGTCTCTGTAATGGTGGTGATTACATTTTGCTCTTCAATAAGATGTCGGGCCTGCAAGAACAAAGTGAAAATTTTTTCTTCCTAGTTCTGCTAAATAATTTGTAATCAGAAAGATTGGATTCAAAGGAAAAAATACTTGGACAAAAATATTTTAAGCATTTGCAAAGAGCCCAAGACAAAAAAACTCCTACAGTATTTATTATATAGGAACAATTGCTATCAACTTTGTCTATTTGTTCAATTCTGACAGCATCTATATAACGGATATGCTATTTCTTTCCTTGAATGATCATGTAGAAAAGAATTTTTATATTAGTACTTCAGCCACTAAACATATAACCTTTAAAATTCATACACATACCTCCCCCCCATAACATTAAAAATATTTCATCCCCACAAAAAGATTTTTAACCTTGTTACTCCCTTGCCCTGTTCTTAAAGTCACATAGGAAGGTAAATGTGAACAGCAAATAAATACACAAAGTTAATGCAGAGTACAATGTGCCAAGAACTTATTTGCATTCCTTCTATGCTCTGTAATGAATTTTCACCATGAAGTCAAGCCCCTGCTTTCATATCAGCCTTAACAAATCTCCAAATCATTCATATTCAACTCAGCAATGCATGAAGACTGCCCACCAAATACAACAATCTGCAAAGGTGGCATTGCTAGCAATTCTCAAACTTGTTTTATACCTCTAGCAGAGACAGGCTGTACATACCAGAGTTGGTACAGTGAACATCTGAACTGAGAGTGCTGTCACAGAGAGAACTCTGTCATGATCATCACTGATGTATTCTTTTTGCAATGCCTTGTAATACTAGAAAAAGAGAATGTTGGGGACATGAAACATTTTTATTAACATTTGTTTACTTTTTTATTTACAAGAATTATGTCCCACTGTGCTTCTCCCACTTAATAGTAGCAACCAAAAATGGCACAATGTCCTCAATGTACCAAAGCAATTCAATATGGCCTCATTGCCTTGATACTGAAGATAAAGACAAATTTAATTGATCTGCCAGATTGGAACCAAAATTTTTTTCTCCTACAATCAATATTCCTCAGCAAAAATATTAAGTATCTGAAAAAAATCCATAAAGACATTTTTTTATAAAACAAGTCTTCCTCCTGCAGTGAACTGCATTAATAGTTATCCAGCAGCTGTTTGTAAAAGACATGCACAATGACTAATGCACATCTTTATTTGCTTTGTTTCAATCCACAGAAAATCATGAAGTACCAAATCATCTTTATCAGAATTAAGAAGTCTCATCCTAAAAAATATTTCTTAATATTTGTATCTAATTTTCAAGAAGAAGGGCCAATTTCAGTTGCAGTTCATGTGACATTTCAAGATACACAGAATACTAACAATATGGCATTCAAACAAGCATATCCCTAAATGATTCTAAGGAACAAACCAGTGATATCGGAATTAATTAACTGCACTCCATAAAGGCTGAGCTAGTTATTGAAGCTCTACTTGTTTAAAATTCGTTATTTATATTGAAACAATTTTCAGTTTGGAGGGAAATTTCATAAAGCTAGCACAACTTCATGTATTAAGAACTAAATAACCATTTACCTTCACAAATTCCACAGCAAAAAGTTTTTTGTATTCCATTTCCATGAAAAAACTACTGAAGATAAGTTCATGAAGAACCTTCCTTGCCCCTGCAAAGAGCCAATACAATACGTCACTTTGTTGTACTAAGATGCAGCTTTTTGTGGAAAAAAGGAACCAATTATTAAACTATAATTAAAAAATCATTAAAAGCCTTGAAATGGTTGTGAATTACATGAACAAAGTTATAAATATTTTTTCAGCTTTTGACATTTATTGCTATGTATTTAAAACACAGGGTAAGCATCAAGTCACTCACTGTCAGGTTGCATTTTGGAAAAAGATTCTTCAAGACACACAAAGCAGGAGAAATTGAGGGGGCAAATATATACCCCAAATATAAATTAGCTTAGCTATAAAAATTGAGGCTGTATAAAAACCGTAATATAAAAACCATGAAGAAATGTTAATTCTATGTGCTTAGCACTTACTTTTATCTATATGTCACAGATAGATAATTAATAAAATTAATTCAGTTTATACCAACACAGATACACGAACCTTTATGAAGTTTTGCATCCCATAGCATCAACTTGCTTATAAAGCATGGCTTTTCAGATCCAGCTTCTTCAAGACATATTTGACAAAATATCTGGCGAAAGTCACCTGTAGGGATGAAACTACTCATTTGTACAAGAATGTTTCAATAATTAAATTATATGACACAAGAAAATTAGAATTACTGAATTCTGTTCCTTAAAAGAAAAAAAGAAGCGCTTAAGTAGGAATTACTTTTAGTATTTTTTCCTCATTGAACATACTCCCACATATCCTTTACCTTACTGATTTCTTCCTATTATTCTTACCTACTTAATTTACTAAATCCCATGATACAGAAGAGTATTTTAAAATGAAATTAATTTAGACAGCTTTGCAAGGCAGATCCATAAGAAGCCTTTGCTATGTCAGCACAGAAATGCACAGGGCTAGGCAAGTCTGTGCTGGTCACTGCCTCAGGCTTTAAAAGTCAGTCTTTTGTAGAATTTCAGAGATTTTTATATTTTCTTGCACCTATCAGTAAGCACAGTACTTGAAGTAATTTTGGGGATCAACATATTGCACTCACCCACAGTTTTTAACATTCAAAAATGAGGCCTTAAGTTAGTAAATTGAAAAGGGAAAGTGAAGAGTCATGAATCAAATTCCTGACAACCTGGAAATAAACATTATTAAGTGTTTCTTGATCCATGTTCTACCACTGAAAACAAAACCATGAAAAGAACAGGAACCACCAGACCATAAAAAAGTTCCACCTGAGTACAGAACATCAGGCTCATAAAGCCTCTCTGCATACAATCCAGAAGCAAGACAGGAAAGTTTAACTTCAATCTTTGTACTTAAAAACTCTCCTAAAACATACAGAATCATCTGTTAACTTACCTGGACAAAAATCAAACTTTCACTAGAAACTTTGAAATAAACCACGCTCAAAAATTTGTACTGATTAAAAGAACTGTCTGAGGAATTCAGAGCAGCAAGAAAATACCACTGGCAAAATAAATACCAACTTGAAAAGAACAGAACACTAAAATTTGTAAAACAGTGTAAAGAATTACAAAAAGGCACAATTCTGATCTATGTATTTCAAGGGAAAAATCAGCAAATGTTCAGAAAAAATGAGAAGAAATTCTCTCTATTAACAAAGCTTACAAAGGGGCTAAAGCAGACCACCAGATTTACCTATCACGAAAGAGGATAAGGAGTGAGTAGAGCTTAATCTATGCATATTTGTACTGTGTGGAGAAATTTTATAATGGCTTTAGTGTCCCAAGACAGGTATGAAAGGAACAGTAACAAATCAAAAGTACATTGATTCAGAAATCTTCTTTAAAACCATAAGCATCATCTAACACCAGAACAATGTTTGGAAGCTTCAATCAGACTTTCTGCTACTGGACAATTTTTTTAATTAAGGTTTAAATTTGCTTGTTTTATTGACACTTTCTAATGAATCACAGCTATCAAATTTGAAGCGGAAATTAATTTAAGCAGAGGATGTTTGTTTTCACTGATAGAGATGTTCTGTGGCTTTCCAACAGCACTGAGGAGGGCAGCTTTTAAGTACAGGAGTCACACACTGAGTGTGTGTGATGTTGAAAGTGAGAATAATAAAATTTTGAGACAGTAATCAATCAGGGAAACACATTTATTTCAACAAGAAGGAACAGAAGAAGGAACATAACCTCACTGATGGATATCAGCACCCATGCTACTGCATGGTTTATTTTCTAACTGGGAAGAACATGAAAGTATTTTAATTAAGGGAATATCATTTCATATCACTGCTAAATTCATTCAAATACTGACATGGCCTTATTGTAACAAAACCCAGTAATGCTTACTTGAATAGCTCATGAGCTTGTTCAGCCAAGAACCAAGGCGCAAGGCAAACTTCTGGTGTGCCATAACATCAGCATGCAGAACCTCCACATGGAGTGGTCGTTGAGAAACATTTTCAGAATGCCTCTAGGAGTCAGGTAAACATTAGTACATATTAAAAAAAAAAAAAAAAAACCACTTTGATTTCATTATTTATTTTCACCACCCACCATTTCTCCCAAGCCAAACAAAGAAAACAGTTCAATGTTTTATTTCTGAAGATATCTATCTATCCTATCTCAAATGTGGTGGTATAAATTCCATTGCAAAAAGTTCACAGGCAAGTTATAAAACCATGCAAGTACTAAGCTAAAGACTGCATGGCAGACAAATAAGTATGTGCACAGTATTAATACTAATTAGGTTGGTATGGAGCGGTTTTTTATGTGAAAAATACTTTAGGAAGTTACCTTAATTTCTTCTTTTGCTTCCTGACAAGAGGCATACTGCCCTGCCTTAACAGCTCTACGACCCTGTTTAAGAAAATATTGAGCATGAGACCAATATAAAGCAAACCCAAAATGTCACAAGTCTGATACTTGCTATGTTTTTTATATGTAATAGAAAAACAGGGCCCAACATGACTCACAGTGCTATTAAGCATCTAGAAGCAAATAAAAAATCACATAATTGTCTGTAGAAAAAACCCTATTTAAATTAAAAAAAAACAACTAAGTCTGGGTATCTTAATATTATTAAATAAGGAAAATTCATGCACATATTAAAACAGATGAGAGAGATTTCTGTAGAACACTTTACATACAAACCGTATCAACTTTCCTCCTAGCACAAAGTACATGAAACTGCAGGCTACACTGTACACCTGGGTTTAATAGTTCTTTCAGTATAGCCAAGAACAAGCTGGACCTCAAATTCCACTCACAGGAAACCAGAGATGAGTGCTTCCTCAACAAGTTCTCCACACCTGAGAAACAAGCGTTGACTAAGAGTTGCTCACCAATGCACCTTTCTCTTCTCCAGCTCCAGCAACCAGAAACAAAGATTCTATAACCAAGTGACTATCGTAGTAACTGTTAATGATCACAAGATGACTCTCTCCAATATCCCAAATGCACTCACCTCTTTATCTATGGTAGTTGTATGCAACTGGGCTTCACCAAGTTCACAGCCAAGTGCCCTTTGAAGGCTATAGATGACATGATCATAAGAATGATGTTCATCATTGAAAAGCACACAGTAGTAGCTGTCTACCTTCTCTCTGCTGGAAAAAGGGTAACATATCATACAAATGAAAGTAAAATTGTAAATAATGTCCTTTCAAATACAAGCAACAGCTTATTTGATAGCTGGAGAAGAATGTCAAACACAAAAAGAAAGTTATTCAAGTAAATCAAGCATGCTCTTCATGCTAATGTCACCACCCCCACCATCTATGCCAGAACAAAACCACAGAAACCATGTATCAAGTACAAAAAAGTAGTTTTGAAGTTATTTGATATTCTCCTATTAGTTCCTTTCTCTGCTGTTTCATGAACCCCTTTCTTTTGTAATGTGATACACAGCCTTTTTCCATTTTCATAGAATCATGGAATCATGAAAGAATCATGGCTTGAGTTGGAAGATACCTGTAAAGTTCATCTAGTCCAGCCACCCTGCAATGAGCAGGGACATCTTCAACTACCTCAGGTTGCTCAGAGCCCCACCCAATCTGACCTTGAGTGTTTCCAGGAATGTTTCCAACCACCAACCCTCTGGGCAACCAGTTCCAGTGGTTCACCACTCTCATTGTAAAAAATTCCTTCTTGTATTGACTCTAAATCTACCCTTCTGTAGTTTGAAAACCATTAGCCCTTTTCCTATTGCAACAGACCTTGCAAAACGGTTTGTACACATCTTTCTCTTGAGCTCTATGGAAAGCATCCTTGAAAATCTGCCAGCTTTGTTCTGCTCCTTTGTCCCTTAGTGTGTCATCAGTGTCCCCCACAAGAGCCAATGGCACCTTGGTGGGTTTCTCCAGTCTCCTGACACTTCCTCCCCTGCGCACCAAGACCTGCTGCTTCACTATGGATCAGGCTGGCTCAGGAGCACTTCCCTCCAGGGACTGATGGAGGACACTCCCACACTACTTTTCCCATGAAGTATCAAAAGCTTTTCTCCACATTACTCTAGGTCAAAAAGAGCACAGTGCTGTTTACAGGGATTTCAGCACTAATGTCTGCATGAGACTATCCCAGGTAAAATTATAATCCAAGTTGCTAATGCCTTGAAGAGAAAGCTGGAAATACTACCTACCTAATGGTGAGCTCTGGAGGCAGTTCCTTCTCTTCCTCCCAGATAAGCATATCTACTATGTATTTTATCACGGAGGGAAACACCCTCCTAGAATGCTCCATAATTTCTTCATTTAACTGACATTCAGAATTCTGTAAAACATGAAAAAATATTAACACAGAAAAGACATTAAAAGGGGGTTGGTAGAATGACTTATTACTACATTTGTTTCAGGAAATTATCATTTTCATGATTTTCAAGCAAATTAACCTCACCTAACTCTTCTTTTCAAAGTTATTTCATCACAAGGGCTCTCAGTATTCCAAGTTTCACCTGCCTTTCTTTATGCATCCATGTTTTATGTAGGACTAGACTACAAAAGGCCTCATCAAATGCATTTAGAAAGCTTCACCATTTTTTGAAACTTGCCTTCAAATAAAGCTGTTTAACAGCTTTCTACATACCATAGATATTAAAAGTTTGCCACGCAAACCAAGATTCTTCCCCTGTATTGCTTTTCTTTCTGTGAGGGTATTCTGTCAATCAAACAGAAACAGTCACAGAATCCTAACTCTGCTCTTTTCAGAGATCATTTCAGAAATCATTCAAAATACCCTGGCGCACTGACATTATTTGCCATTCACGCAGATAAACCTTATCATATGAATTGCCTACATCATGTAAAATTATTAATTACTTCTATAAGCATTTAACCAGGAGATAAGTTTTTAAGTAAAGCAAATCTGCACCTAAGAATGGAGCAATCAATATTCAGGCACAAGACATGAATATGCTGCAATGACACTGTATGAAAGGAGAGCTTTAATCCAAGGGCCCTGATGACCTTTACCACATACCAACTTCCTTTCAGTATACACATAAAGAAATGACATATGTTGTTATGAATGGTAACACAACCAAATCCAGTAATTTCACATATAAATATGACACTGAAACAGAAATTGTATTTGTACAAAGTTTACTATAACTTTAGGTTCACTCAAATGGCAAAAAAAATCTGAACAGGTATGTTTTTGCTAGAATGAAAAAAGATAAGAAACACAGATGCTTTTCAGGGATAAAGCTTACCATGAGTGACTTTGAATCCCAAAGTATTAAGGGCACTTATTTCTGCAATATGTAATCTGGCATATATTAAATATCAAACAACAGAAAGAGTGATGTGTTTAATACAGCTAAGAACCATATTTTCAAAAATTCTTAAATGGATAAATATGACTGCAGTTAATGTATGAAGCAGATAGTTTTTTCTAAAAAGCAAAATTATGTTGAATAATACATTAGATAAGATGGGAAAGCTAAAAATGTAGTGAAGGAGAAATAAAAACGTGTTAACATGAACAACAGTTTTCTGACCTGATATGTATCAGAACAGCAATTTAGAGCCAAACATGCAATCTAAAAATGTCTATCAATGAAATCATGGTCTATAAATATCACTAAGTGTACATACTTAAATCTGGATATGCTTGTACATCTTGGTAACTAAGAATATACATGTCTGGGATAATTATTTTTTTCCCCAGACTGACAAAGCTTTCATCATCTTAATGTTTGGAGCAGAATGAAAAAAAATATAGAGCTAAGAATAATCTAATTGAACTGAGCTGTAAATATACTAATTTTGTCCCCATTTTTCTGAAGAGTTTGGCTTCTTAAGCACTAATGTATGTTAAGAAAAAAAACAACACAGCTGGAGAAAAACTCAGAGCCATGCACAGAGATCATTCAAACAATAACCCTGCAATAAGACATGCTGCTTTCCTTCAGTCTGTAGGGAAAAAAAAAATCAAAGGAAATCACATTAAAGGATTTACAAACTATTAAAAATGGTAATTGAACTCATACAAGTAGTGAAAAGTTAAATAATGCAATGCCATCTCCAATTTTAGTGATATATATATGTATTTATATTTATATATAATATCCATTTTAATAGAAGTCACAGTACAGTGAAATTAAGATACATCTAACATAAAGTGAAAGGGTAAAAATAAAATTGCCTCAGAACTATGATGCAAAATGCATAATTCTTTAAGCTTCATGGTAATGCTTAAATAAAATTGTGGAAGAATAAACAAAGTATGTTCAGGTATCAAAGTTTGGAAATAATTAGCCACCTTTTAAAGAAAAGTGCCTGGCAAGTATTGTTCTCTTATCTCAGACATGAATTAGTGAAGTTAACCGCTTTTAAGGATATATTTAGGAAAACAGATTTTTGTATTTCTGGCATATGGAAGACATTATTTTGGAATCAATAAGAAATGGATAACTCCTAAAAGCATTAAGTGGGGATTCTACAATTATATACCCTCTGAATTTAGAGTAATTAAAGGAATACTGGTCAGGATCATCCAGAAAAGCCTGCTTTTTGTCTTTTTGTTTGAAAAGCATGGGATAAACTTCTGCCAGAAGAAAACGTGCTGGAAAAGAAATACGCAAGACATCTGTACTACATGTGCTTTGCCACTTATTTCTTTTAATAAGCACTGTATGTATGCTGAGAAAATTCCTACATTATGAATGTCCTTGATTCTTAAAACAGAGAACAAACCATAAGATAATCCAAACACCCACAAGCCCTTAGTCATAGAGAATCCATGACAGACAAGTCTTTTATTAAAAAAGAAAGATGGTCATGTAATGCAATCTTTCAAATAGCAACAAGTAGTTTACATTAATATACTGACTGCACAATAGCTACATATATCGACAACAAAGAACTAATAAGCAGCTTTCTACTCCTTCAAATTCAAGTAATTATCTAATTATGTTCTCTATCATTCACAACTCTCAAGCAGCACTTATTGCAGGAGTTCTCTACTTTCCCATATGTCTTCATCAAAACTACCAGCAATCTAGCACTGAAAAAAAAATCCTATTTTCCTTCAGAACACAAGGACAAAACTTAATCCTTCCCAATGAGGAACTGTGCAAATTTCTTAACCTGGAAACACCTGCAGAATGTGCTGGGAAAAGTATTAAACACCTATGTAGTAATGGTGACAGCAGCAAAATTAACCATACCATAGCTATTTTTGGGTAGTCTAACACTGAGGAAACCATTTGGGCTCTTTTGATTACAGGTTTTTAAAATAAGAGGGTAGAATTTACAGTATTTATTAATTTCCCTTTAAGCAATATTCTTACTTCTTTTGGAGAACTGGATGCTCCAGGCTCATGTTTAGTACACAGCGGTCCAGCTTTCCATGCCTCTGTATCCCCACAGTCACAAAATCCACCTCCAGTGGAGCTATGCATCTGGAAAAACCATGTATTTCAGTCATGAAATATGCATATTATAAGGAAAAGGAAAACAGAAATGTGCATTACTTAAATCAAACACAAGTATAAACACCTACTTAAAAAATAGAAGAGTCATTGCATAACCAATGGGCTTACAACAACTCCTCTTTTTTTAGGTAAGAGGAGACTTACCAAAGGAGAAGGGTAAAAGGTAAACCTTTTGAGCAGAAAATAAAGGAGGAAATACAGTTGCTGCTACAAAAAGGTATGCAAGTCCTAAATAAATTTTACTTGAAAGTAAGTGAAAAAGCCTATGATTGATGAGTGTTGCATAAATGGCAAAATAATTATTTCCGGGTTTACTCACAAAGTTATAGCAAAGCTGGTTAACGCCTTCTTTAAAATTACTTCATAAAGTTAGAAAATAATATATAAAAAAGTCTGCATAATAAACAGACTTTTAGTAGTACCTCTGCTTCTTATCAAAGAAAAGATTACATGATCAGCATCTAAATACATTCTAGTAACTTTAACTTTGCATTGGACTTTCAGAAGAGCACAAATTCTGAGCCTCCATTTTGGCAAAAAGTTCAGACAAAACTCAGGCAAAAACAATTATCCTTAGCTTTCTCCAAACCCCGATCTTGAAATAATTGCATAAAAACTCAATGACCCAATAAAAAGACATTTAAAAATCTGTTATTTACCTGAAACATTTCAAAATTACCTGATCTAATTAGACATGCTTCAAGCAGGAGGCTGGACTATGTGACCTCCTTAGGTCTCTTCCAACATAAATTATTCTATGAATCTATCAAGAGCATATCCCCGTATTCTTCAGATGAAAATGCTACAAATCTGCTCCTGTCTACCTATTTCCATAACTGATGTTTTATCCTAAGAATTTACTAAAAAACAGGGAAATGACAACAGCTTCTCAGCCCAGCTGTGTTTCCAAACTGCTCTGTAATCATTACTGTCTGTTTTCCCTAGGTTTTCACCTTACGTATTTCCCAACAGAACCGACTGTTACTCAGGACACAACCGTCATTTTCAGTCACAGCTCTTTGCTCTGACCTACACTTCCATGAAATTGCCGAAAAGAATGACATTCTATGCATTCATATACACTCCTTTATCTTCTGGTTCTTCAATTAGAAAGTTGCTGCTCTTAGAAGAAGCTTTACATAGTTAGAAACACAAGAGAGAGATTATGTAATTCATAAATCCCAGATTTTTTTTTAAATAATAAAATTACTGATGGGTTATTATAGCCTCAGAAGAACTTCTCTAAAGCTATAAGTACCATTTTTTAAAATGAGATTTTCCTACCTTGTACCGGTGGTTCTTGTGAATACTATTCTGGAAGCAGTCAATACAGAGCACACAAGTTGGATCAACTGCACAGTCTCTGCAACAAAAATGGTAAGTGGAAAACTTTCTAAAACAAAACATGGAATTTTCATGCACAAAAGAAAATGCTGCTCTGAAAACCAGAAAAATTTTGATTAACAACAGAGTCAAATTATAAAACCATTGACTTTTGTCTCCTTTCTGTGACATGGAGTTACAAAAAGGAGAGTTACTAACATTAGCCAGTCTTGTTAGATTTGAACCATGTACTCAAACTTGTTATATGAAATTCTGTCAAAAACATGCTCAATTTCCACTTTCAAAACTTGCTGCTAACTTTTTCTGGTTTTGCTAAGAACAAGCAGCTATTAAAACCAGTGAGGACTCTGAACTGACCCTTACTATTGTTTCCTGACCTGTAGTCAGTTTGACAATTAAACTTTTGCTACGCTTCTGCTAGGTTTTGTTTCTAACTTTTAAAACAGTTAGAAGGTGAAATCTGAAAACAAAATCCTTTATTAAATGAGCTAGGAACATATACTTTGAAATTTAACTTTTAGTTTCAGTCATGCATTAAAATATCAGAAAATCTGGAATTACACTCATGGGCAATCTAATTCCATTTTTTTCCTGTGTTCCACATACATAATTATATTGCCTTTTTTCCTTAAAATATGGTCACTTTTTTCTTTAAATGCCATTTTACTCTATGCAAAATGTGGAGGACAGGTGCCAAATGACAACATATCAAATTTTTTGCTTTATACCATTGTTCAACATTTAGTTCAAGCCTCTTTTACAACTAAAATACCATGCCAATTCTAATTGCAGAAATAATGTCCTTTCAAACCTTCAGATTATAATAATAATTACAATAATTTAATACTTCAGTAATATTAATTTATAACCATAAGTCCACTGAAGCATGAATTAAAAGAAAGGAAAAAAAATGAAGCCAGAAGTGCCTGCTAGATTTGATTACCCAATTCAAGATGTTTAGATTTTAATACTTCAGAGTATCTTATTTTTAGCATCTTAGAAGCCTAAAGCAAACTAGCTTCAGTTGCAGTAGTATATACAGTATCTTGTATAAATACTACCACATTTCTGCAAGACTGGAACTCAAAAAAATAAGAAAAATAAACAAACTGAGATATTTAGCTTTGTCTTTTTGCCTGCTACAATACATGAACTCTGTACAGGTAGGCAGACAATCATTCCTGCTCCAGCAGCACTGAACTGCCTTAACCAGCTTTTTCCTTCATACAACTGTCATACTCACTACACACCTTCTATTACACACTAAAGGACTTCTCCAAAGACCGTTCTCCTTTCATACATAACACAAACTTATTCCTAGAAAAGGCTGAAGAGTATGAGATTAAAACTTTACAGTGTAATTCATGAACAAAGTTTACAAAGAGCTTTCATTTAGACACTTCCTAAATTCTAAGGGATGGGTTCTCTACTTATAACATTTTTCATCCTTAATAATATTCTTTCACTATTTCTGATTAAAATTTTTAGGCTTTTAAAATAAACTGAAACATAGAAACTGAAACATAAACTATGACAGTAGTATGATATTAATGCTCATTAATTGCCAGCACAATTGCAGTCTTTACATTCATCACAAAGAGTGCTGGCTTTTTAATATTAATATATATTTTTATTAATTACACTAATTAATGTATTTGTATAAATCGGAACTGATAAAATTAATTCCATCAAATCAATGAGCTTCCACCTTTAATATACTCCAGGATGAGAAAAAAATGTCAACAAATGACCCCGAGTCGCACAGCTATTGCCTAAGCAAAGGACTGATATTGTTCAGAAATGCTGGATTCTGTTTCAGACTTTGAAAGGGTGAGTACTGTATCCCTCAATTCAGGTACAGACTGCATACTCATACTCTGTCATCTAACATTTTTAACTAACGGCTTTCAGTACTTTTAGTATACTTTCCATTTCCTTCCCCATTTCTCTGCCAGAGCCTTCTTGTCATATGCAATCTTCCTCACTCTAAAATGGTTTGAGATGGGAAACAAATGCCACGATCAGTTAAGCAAAGAAGTTCCATGACATAAGCAATGACTAATTAGCAGCACAACTGATTTTATTAAGCCATTTGCTGCATTATCTCAGATGGTAACACTAATGACAACACACCTTCTTTCTTACCTGCAAGAGTATGTTGTCTCTCCTCCTTTGAACACCTTTCCACAGAGCTGGGAGGTTCCACTCTGTTGTAGTTTCTCAAGGAATATATCTGGGTCCTCCCCAAACAAATAACATTCCAGGGGGTATAATATTGCTGCCTGGACCATTTCTTCTTGTTTCTCCAGCAAGGGGTCCATTTCAGCTGAGTAAATATTTGGCACATGTTTTGCCAAGCACTGTAAAAATGTAGCTTGGAAGTCGAATCTTTCATCACACCACTGTAACAAAAAGTACACCCATGGATAAACAAACAAATAAGTAAATATAAAGAAAATAGGATTACACATTTCTACTGTGAATTCAGAAGTCTTTCCTACCTCAGAAGTCAATTCTTTGAGCAATAAAATCAAAGAAACCATTCATTCCAATCATACTAAGATATTCTTATTTTGCAAGTGCAGCAGCTTGATCAGTCTAATCAGATTTCCTGAATCACAAAGCATTCAAACCTATCCGTGATTATCTGAAAATGAAGACCCATCCATGAAGTGCAAGGAACTACTTATTCAAATTCCAATGCTAACAGATAAATCTGGTTTTGTTCCAGAATTTTACCTGAGCAGTAAGTGCCACTGCAATCACTGTATTAAAAAAAATATAAAAGCTGTATAAAAGCTGTAGCATGCACACATATATAATATGTACGTATACATACATGCACTTATATACATAGATATGTATTTATTTTCACATATTCAGATCTAAGGAACAAAAGGAAACACAAACAAATTCAATGGCTGCCTTTTTATTGTAATTAACTTGTTCAAATTTTTCAACTACCCAGCAATATTTTTGTTAAATAAAAGTGATGCTTACCCAAGGCATTAAGACACTAAATTGTAAAAAAACCCTGAAAATTAAATACAAATTTATCAGATACATGCCTATCAACACTGAAAATAGCAAAGCATCACACCCAGCTCATGGTTCTGAGAAAGATATTCTATTGTAAAAGGTAGCTGAAAACTGAATTACTAGATCATGTTTATTTTTTATCTATTTATTTATTTGATTTAAGATGAGTGGACATGAATTATTCTTATCATGATTAAACTTCACAATTTAATGTTCCTGCATAAACATGTTTCTTCCTGTAACTTGTTTTTGTTTTATCCTACCTGTACTGCACTATAGCTTCATCAAATTCCCCTCCCAATTTGGCTACTGTATCTTTTAATGCAGAAGGGTGGGATGTGGCCCCTTGGCACGCTCTCTTTGCAAAGCACAAGAGAATCCCAGTCTGTAGCCCTTCTATCTTAATCACCCATGTTCCCAAGAGATGGTGCAAGTTTAGCTTCTGCGTTGCTGGTCCAGAGCACGTCATACCTTCAAGAAACACAGGGCTAAGCCTCCCTGAATATCTGCCAGAAGGGTAAAATGGGTTCTCACACAGTCGAACTCACAAGCATGTCAAGCATTCTTGTGCAAAGCTTTTAATTCTATTTAAATGTTGTTCTGAGAAGAGAGGACAGGAAGTAGGGAAGGAGAGGGAACAAGAGAACTCTCTCAAGTAGGCTGTCTGCCTTCTGGTAAGCACACTAAAATATATCCTCAGCCTGTATATAACCCAGGAAATACCCATTATACTCACAAGAGAAACAAGAACATTATTTTCCTTATTTCTAAAAGCTGCACCAGGCTAAACTTCAGACCTATCCCATGCCCTCTGTGCCTCCTATGAGAAGTAATTTATTCCTTTCATCAAAATCTTTCAGTATACTATATTCAACTGTATAAAATTACACACAAAACCATCAACAATACAAACGCTGCCAAATAAAGCATCCCCTTTAAATTAAAATTGACTGTCCAATGCTAGCTTGGTCCCCTTGTCCACATATACTGAAATTCAGGCTTGAATACCTCAACAGTTTGAGAAGTCCTGCTTTCCCTCTGCACACTCACTCCCTTACCTGAGGTCATGCCTGTCAAGAGCTCAATTGCTACAGACATAAAAACCATATGAATTGATAAATTGATAGGTTTTTTTTTGTTTTTATTGACAGGATGAGCCAGAAGTCTAGAAAAACCAAATAACTGTCCAAGACATTTGCAAGCCGAGATGAGGCGCACACTGCAGCTTTCTGCCCAGCCCTGGCATAGACAGGCCTGAGAGGCCGTGGAGTTGCCATCCTTTGACATATTCAAAAGCCAGCTGGACATAGTCCCAGGGAACCTGTTCTAGGTGACCCTCCTTGAGCAGGGAGTTTGAACAGAATGACCTGCAGAGGTGCCTCAATCGTTGTGTGATTCAAATGCTTCATAAGGAGGAATCTTACTTCTCTGTCAATCTCTATTAATCTTCCAATTTCTGTTACTAGCAAGCTCTACAGAAAAGTAATTTTCCAGATTTGGTTCCACTCGTGTAAATTTGAAATACAGTCCTGAAAGAGGCAGAGGCCATGAGACAACACAATTAAGGAAGAAACATTACCATGTAACCAAAAGACTACAATCAGTGAGCTCTCCACAGCCCCCCAGGCACTCACACCCTACTCACAGGAGCCCACATGCAGTAGCCAACAGACGAAAGCCCAGAGGAAGCAGGCCTGAATACACTCTACTCCAACTGACACTACCCCATTGGAAAATATTTTCCAACTGCATACTTAAAATTACTGAATTTAGGAAAAAGAACCACCTTCACATTTGGAGCAAATCAGAGCTTCATCTCAAATCTGAATTCTGAAATTGCTCAGCTCTTAAAATATTTGTATTAGTGTCCTTAGTAGAGTTCTTCTGATGGGTTTCTTGGTCTTTTTTTCACTTTTAATTAAAGTCTGCCAAAGAAACAGCCATGCTACCACATGGGCCATATGCACATGGCCCTGAAATAAAAACCCCACAAAAAATGACCAGAATGAGCTAAGGGAGTTCTTACTGCAGCAGCACAACACAGTCTTTACTGCAGAGGGAGAGTAACATCCACAACCACACGTTGGTGGGCATTCACAGGTACTGGAAACAGCAGGGAAAGGTGGCACTCAAGAACCTGACACTAGTGAAGAGTGTATGTCAAAGATATAAAGTACAAAAGAAGAGGTAGGAGACTAAGGTATCTCTAACCTTCTCCAGACCCACCTCTCTTGCTCCTTTAAAACACATTCCTGTCACATTCACCTTTTTTTAAGATGAAGATAATTCTCAAACTGCACGAAAGAGGAAGGAAAAGGGAGCCAGGAGGAGTTGTTGCAAAGCTGTGTTTCTCAAGGGTTAGCAGTTTTTTCAGCAGAGCAGACACAGAAATCATTTTGTCCTACACATTTGATTTGTTCTGTATAACAAAAGCAGCAGTAACTTGTAATCTTTACTGACTCTTCAGAAGAATACTGTGACAGAAGTAGTACCTCAAATACCACTTGAGAGCAAACCATTAAGAAAGGATTTCTTGTCTTGCATGGCAAACATCTCCTCCTCTGTGGGATCAGACTAATACTTCTTCCCATGTGTAACCACATACACATTTTCCCAAATGCCCATTTCAACCAAACACACAGATTTATCCTACATTTAAAAGGACAGCTTGTAGCTTTTCCCAAACCCTTTAAATAAGCATCATGCCAAAAGGTCAGAGGTTGAGAAATTATATTTGCCTACAAATACTGCGATAAAATATGCAAAATATCTGTCATTGATATAGAAAATATATCCATATCCAATTTTGTCTTTCAAATACATTCCATTTATGAATAGTACAAATAACAGAAATGAGAGAGAAGGAAGTGTACAAGAAAAAAAGAGAAAAAAGTTAACAACTCTCTCCATTCACTTTTCACCTTCAGACCAAGCATCAAATGAGATTTCTCGCCACTATGACAGAATTTCTTTATCATTGCATATCATTACGTACATTAATTCAGCACTTGTTGCTTCCATGACAATTTTTGATCTACCTTCTAAGCACAGCTCTCTTGGAATTCTGAAGTCTTTTCAAACTAACAGCTTGCATGAGGCAATATTATAAAAAGCAGCTCTACTTTAACTGCACCAATTGACAAGCTGATCTTTTAGTGCAAAAGCGATTGCCTAAATTTCAAGACTATTTTTAGATCTATACATTAATCTAACCAGTGAAAAGAACGAATATTAATAAATACTAAATAACATTATGAAGGAACAGACACTACCAGTAGCATGAACTGAAACCTGTACCTGGTCCAGCATTCCAGTTAAAAGGAACACTAAATTGCTTTGTTATGCATAGCAAAAATCTGTCAATCACAAGATGACAATACCAGCCACCTGTCAAAGCAGCTAGAAGAAGCAGGATTTTAAAAGCAAATATTTAAAATGCTGGGGTCATACTGGTTTCAGGCAGGTGCCATTCAACATAAATACCAAATGCAAAAGGCAGCTTTAACACACAGAACAGTTGTTACAAGTTAAACTGAGATGAGCAGGACAACATCTCAGAAAACTTTTATTCTGATATTGTCTAACCAACTGAGGAAACATAAGACATTTTAGAAGGATAAATATACACAAGTTTTTTGATAAGTACGCCAAATACTTAAAATTTCTTTGGAAAGGAAAGTTCAAAAGATTCTTGAACAAATGTTTTCATAAAAGATTCTGCTTTCAAAATTTTAGTTTGATTTTTCCTTGTTATTATTTTGATTTAAAATTATCAGTTTTCTAATGCACTGGAAATAAGATGCAACTAGAATACAAAACACCTAGGCACTATTTTTAGTAAAAACAACAAGGAGACAAGGCAATCTATTTCAGCCTCAAAGACATATATTCCACAAAGAAGAGGCTTCAAAAATAAACACTAGAAATTAACATACTTCTTCCCTGCTTTAAATCAAACTGAACTTTTTTTTTTTTTAATTCTGTCTGTGAAAGGGCACAGTTCAGGGAGTTAAAATGGAAACCTACTCTATTTGTTCTGTCACATTCCCAACAGAAATTATGTTGTTTCACATTCACCAACAAAGTATAGCCAATATTTTAGTAGAGAATCCAAGCTTTAAAAATGACTGTTTAGAACTCAAATACAAAGTATCTGTTTTCTGATGCATCAGTCAGCTCCTTTATATACCATGGTTAAAAAATCCAAACCATAGTACCAACTTTAGTATCTGCTCTGGATATCAGTAATTACACTAAAAGAAGTAAGTTAGGTTTCAAAAGTTATTTTCTCTCAGCACAACATGGGTAACATTCGACACTGTCTAACATTGTCCTAACAAAACATCAGCTTTGACCTGAAGACATAAAAACTTTTTGATCTCTACAGTCATTTCACTTTGGCCCCTGAGACAAAGCGGGGTGCCAATTCATGTCAAAAGTTGCTTTAATGATGCAGGTGTTTGCCCACTGGGAATGAGACTCAAAACCAGCACAGACTACTAAAGCTTTGTCTACAGTACAATCTACCTCGATTCCAGTAGTTGCCAACGACTAGCTACCAGTTTAGCTGAACCAGAACGAATCAGTGACCACCAGAGGAGGACAAGTAACCACCAGCCCATCTGGTACTGTTTCAGCTGCTGGACAGCTAAAACTAATGTTTTCTTTGGGGTAAACAATGCACAGACCCAAGATGCTCAACCTCTTGGAAACTGCAGGTCACGTTTAAACCACAGACACCTCCAAAACCACAAAAGCACAACTGCAGCTCATGGGAGTAAGCACCTCAAAGCAAACTGGTGCCCAGGGAGAGGACTGGGGTTAAATCATGGGCTGTAGTTCTCTCTGCCATGCTGGAGGTATCTCTATTGCAGCTCTCTACCAAGTAGACGCTCCAGCCTAAATATGTCACAAAATTAGCAGGATACTACTACTAAGTAGGTTCAACATGTAAAACAGTCAGGAATTCTAGAACTAATTTGCAAGTCTTTGAGGCAAGCAATCTAATCACCTTTTCAGGTTCCAAGCTTTTTGGTGAAATCTGCATTTGGTAGATAGCAACATACAACTAACACTAGAGGAAGCAGAAATTCAGTATGGCACAGTAAAGCAAAACAATGTGCAAAATACATATTTCTGGGGGAAAAGTTATTCTCCCTATACAAATAGCAAAATCACCTTTGAAGAATTACTTCTAATATTCTCTGAGACTTTGAAATTGATTTTTAAGTTCTGACCATTCATTTGAAAGATCATTTTAATTTTGTTTCTAGAAAAACAAAGGAAATACTTTGATTCTTAACATCCATGCTGTGGTCTCCTACATTTTGAAGGAACAGCACATCTATGAAATGTCTTAGCAAGCACCAGGCTGCACTTCAGAACACACAACTATAGTGAATATTTACAAAGAAGTAATTCATTAATGGAAGGGTGGAGGATGCAGGGGGGAAAAACAATGACACCACTAGTTTAATTAATTCCTGTGTACTCATACCTCCCTAATTTTCCAATTATCATTCATTTTAAGATCCACTGTATACAGTCCAATTCTGCAGCAAATGAATGTGTAATAAAATTCAGGTGACTGATATTTAGATCCATATCCACTCAGCATCCCTCAAATACTTTCCCTTATACACCAAACCCAACCTGTTTACCCCTAACATCTCTACTCCTCGTGCATCTAGGAGATCCTGAAACAGTTACATGCTTTCAGGAATATCCACTACTTTCTCCTGGGGCCACATACCTCTCACAACTCTAATACTGTAATAGGATTACAGCAACCATACGTTGTACACTTTATCTGGACTCAACCAAAGATAACAGATACCTTTACAATCACAGTTCACCCCTGCACTAACAAAAGCCACAAAAAATTCCAATAAATATGAAGCAAACATGAAAGCTGACAGAGAAGAAAAAACCACAGCGCTACTCGATACCATAACAAAGTAAAAGCACTTCAACGGACTCCTAAATACCCAGGGATGCAAACATGACCTGGGCCATGCTCCAGTTGCCTGTTGCAACTTCCATTTCTGGGTTGCTGACACAAGTGTAGAGTAAAAACTTCTGCCAATATGCTGCACTGTTCTGAATACAGTGGCTTGACCACAGTGGCATTTCAGGGGTTGGTTACACTAAAGTATATGATGGCTTAGCTAAAATGAAATTTTTAAAAATTTACCTTAACATAAAGTAAAATCATATAGACATGTAGTCTGGTCTAAGCAGGTCAATTCAGTTTAGGAGAGTTTAGATTTAAAATTAGAGGACACTGCAACTCCAAGTAAGATGCCTGACTCAGACTTCACTAATTTCAAGAAATAACCTGCACATGAATATGAATATTCCCTCCATATTACTACCTGATTACAACACATCTACAGTAGCAGGACTCCTCATATGCATTTTCTCAATTATAAAACAGCACTGAATGACACAAAAGATCTGAAAAATCTTAAAATGCACAAGTGTCTGTATTGTGTTTTACATCATAAAGCTAGAATTTAGATTTTTCCTCTCTTTAAAGAAAATATCCTAATAATACAAGCTTTTCTCTTCTGACACACTACTACCCCACTTATGTCTCATCTCTTCTCTTAGGTGTACTGACTGATGGCAAAAGATGGGACTTTAAAAAAAAAATCCCTTTTCTCCACAAACATTACTGAGAAGGTACAAATACATAAGAATTTGAAGATTTCGTGTAAATTTAAAATCCTTGGAATATCTAAGCCCTGCTCATCTATTCCAGGTAGCAGCCACCAAAGCAGGCAGGAGTCAAACCAGAATTTGTTTAGAATACAAATGGACAAACAACCAAGGGCTGGATCCAGCCTGCAAAGCAGGCTTTTGTTAGGCCACCAGCAATGCCCGCTAGCCAACTACTAGAGAAGCCAAGTCCAGCCCATTAGTCAGCCAAGTAAACTGTGGATGCTGTTGGGAAAGAAAAGAAAGTAAACTCGAGTTTGGTAGACAAAGTTTACTACTCAATCAGCACACAAATTCAGCCCACTCTCTTCCAGGGCAGCTCAGGAAACAATACAGCCACTACGGAGAAGCAGAGACAGGACCTGACTTCAACTAATGCAGTGAAACACCAAGTCAAGTATTTTCAACCACAGTCATCCAACCCAAAGAGCTGGAGATAAAAGCAGAGAAGACACCAGAGACTTGGGCTGGGTGCAGAAGCATTTATTACCTGAGTCATCACCAGCCATTCTGGAATCAGGCTGGCTCCTGAAGAATCACTCAGGTAATCCTGCATCATGCACCCAGTGCTCTGGGAAGGTTTGCAGCCAGGTGTGCTGCTGCACTGCAACCAGTGGCACCCACAGCCAGAGATGAACAGGGGAGCAAGAGTCTGTCTGACCACACTGACATTGAGACAGATTTGACAAGTTCAGTGAGGCCAAAGCTCACCCTATTTAACCAGTTGTTTCTGCTCCACACAACTTCCCAGTCCTAGCACCACAGTGACTTTCAGAACAGCTGAGCACAGTGAAAGTTCAAGTCAGGCAGAATACACTAGTTCCACCTAACTAGTACCATCTTCAGGACAGCAGTAAATTGGGTGTACTGCCTCCAGGTTACAGCTGTCTCTGGCACCACTATAGCCAGATTTGCTATCTAACATCACAAATGCTGTCAGACACAACATTATTATTATCCCAGGCTCCTCTTCTCCCTAATTATAACACACCCTCACCCCCTACTCCCTGTCAAAATCCCTGCAGTTTGCTTGGATGTATGGCAGGCAACACCGTCTGGATGGCCAACCACCTCCCTTGGAATAATGGTAATTCTGGCCCAGACACTTTCAGTTGGCTGAAATCACATTGAAATTAAGACCACTTAATGGAGCAGCATCACCTTTGAGCAGCTGAGGATCTCTTCAACATCTCTCTCTTAGTTTTTCACACTATCACCAGTTTTATGGATTGCTTGGGCTAACTCAGCCTCTTATGTCCCCAGTTAATGAATGGCTGATTGCATTGCCTTGCTGCTGATTGCCACTATTACCATCAGCATCACTGACTCTATGTATGGCTCACAAGCTTCACAAATCACCTGCCTTGGGTTGCAATTTTGCAATCAAATCACATCCTTCCTAGTTTAAAATAGAATTGTTTCTAATACTAAAAAAACCCCACACCTAGGCCTGTTACAGTCACATAAATATACTTAAGGCTGCAGTCTGTGACTAAAGGGTCATTTCTAATGATTTGCAGACACAGTTCTAAGAAGAGTACAAGGAACAATGGTTGCTGGCTTAGGGCTGCCACATCCAAGACAAGTTCCGTGAGTAAACACTTTCCTACTTTTATTAGTGGTGTGTAGCATCACATAAAGAGCAGCTACTCTACAGGCTTGCCAACGCCCAACTTTTAAAAACCCACAGTCAATGGTTTCAAAACTATACTATGTGTGCAGATTGTTACAGAAAATAGAACATAAAGTGTAAGGTTCCTGATACACATCCGTCTGCCTTCCTTTCTTAAGTTGTCAACCTTTGGGTTTTAAACTTCTCCAGGTAGTGTTTCAAATATAGCAATCACTACACAAGGATGTGAAGGAAACCACAGAAGGCACTTACATGCTACCACTAGACACGGTCAACACCAAATTCTGTTCAAGAGCAGACTGAAAAATATCTGTTCAATATTAAATCCATAGTTGATTATTTTGCAGAAAGTAAAAAGAAACAATGTTTCTGTTGATCAACCAAACAAACAACGGTCTCCATCTGCGTTCTTTCTAAACAATACTATTTGCTGCTCCATTCACACTCTGCAGAACAATAATTTGTTACTCAGCCTTTTTTGTTCCACAGTAAAGTCACCTTTAATTAAGAAAAGTAAAGGACTACCATAAAAGATGCACATATACACTACAACGTTTTAAGGACAGTCGCTGAAGCTGCCTAAAGTTCGATCTCATTTAATCTCGTCATTCAGTGTCAAGTGCAGGCACGGGACAGGGGCTGAGAGACGCTGTGGGGAACTGAGACAAACCGCTTGGCTGTGGCCCCTGACAGCGGCTCGGCGGGCCCAGGGCAGGGCTGGCTCTGCTCTCCCGGAGCACGGAGCCCCGCAGCCGGCGCAGGCCAGCAGTGGGGGCGCAGCCCCACCGGGAGCGGGGGCACCGGGCCGCTCGCTCCGGCCACACCGCCCCGGCAGGTGCCGCCGCCGCCCGCCGGCTACGGCCAGCGCACAGCGGCGCGTCCCGGCCCTACAGGGCGCCGCTCGGCAGCCGCGGAGTGCCAGCCTCGCTCGGCCGAGCGGCGGGGCGGCAGCGCGGGGAGGGCACAGGCTGTCCCCGAGGGCGGGCAAAGGGAACCGCGGCGCCGCGCCGGGCTGCAGCCTCACCGTAGCTCGCTCCGGGGCCTGCGCGGGGGCCCGGCCGCCCGCCGCTCCCGCTCCGGGACCTCGATCGGCTCCGTCCGCCATTTTGAGAGCGAGGGACGCGGCCGGCGGCGCCGTCACGGCCCGGAAGGAGCGCCGCCGTCACCGGGCGCTGCGCCCGCAGCCAGGGCCCAGCCCGCCCCGCCCCGCGCGCAGCCGCCGCCGCCAGGGCTCGGCAGCGCCGCCTGCCGCCCGCGGGAGGCCAGCACAGCCCGGCCCGGCCCGGCCCGCTCGCGTTGGGCCTGCCTGCTGAGTTACGGGGATGGAGCTCCTCTGCAGGCGCTTCAGCTGCACCGTGTGCGTGCTCGCTTCGCGCCCTGCACTGCCGAGTGACGGAATGAATTAGGCTGGAAAAGACCTCTGAGACCGTCGGGTCCAAGCTACGAGTGAATGCCACCATATCATCCAGACCATGGCGCTGGGTGTCTGGTCCAGTCTTTCCTTAACCACTTCTAGGGATGTTGACTCCACCTCGCTTGGCAGCCCATTCCAATGTTTAATCACCCTTTCTGTGAATAAATTCTTCCTAATGCCCAGCCTAAACCTCCCCTCGTGCTATTGCTAGCAACCAGGTCCCCTCATCCTAAAGCTAGCAAGAGAATAGCCTAAGTAATTTCATAGGCACAGGTGCAGTCACACCACTTCCGTGTGGATCCCACAAAAAAAATTTTATGAACCTAGTATGAGTGTAGGAGGCAAGAGTAGCCTTAGGCAAATGCCTGTCTCCAAGATCAAAATTTTTCCTCCACGCCTCCTTCCTACAGCATATTATAACTGTTCTGGATACTTAGCCTTGGTTACTTTGGCAGATTAGGGCATTTAGGAACTTGACTGATATGTGACAGACCCGGCTTAAGCACTGCTGGAAGTTTTCCATATTGCTGCAGTCCAGTTGTGCAATTCCCTGGGTTACTGCCTTCCTAAGGCTAGGGAAATAGGCAAATAGCCATATCAGTGGATCTTGGGGACATCATCAAATGTCTGATATCTTTACTGGGAAGACTGCCTCATCCCACTGTAATCTTGCTGTTTCAAGCCTCCAAGCAGCTTTTCCATGTTCTTTGGGTATTGGTATGGATGAGACAAAGTTTACAGGTGAACTGTCCAAGTATATTCAGTAATTTTTCTCATTGCACCTGGCCACAGGTACTCTCAAAGTTCCTCTCTTACATCCTCAGAACATCTGCATGTAGCTCCTCTGTCACAGCTACCAATCCTCTTCATTTTAAGAAGTCCTGCAGACTTGTTTACATTATTGAAATCTGTCACTTAAAATCACTGTACAGATACTGTCACGGAGACAGCTATGAGGTGCAAAATTGAAAAGTGACTTTTGCCATGAGCCACTTAATTAATTCAAGGCTTCATCTCTTTCTCTCTGCCCATGCTGCTGATCTGTATCCAATAATTTTTGATAGCATGGCCAACCATTAACCAGAAGTATTGTTTGCGCAAAAACCAAGTATAGACTGTAATTACTGGAGTCCTCCACCTGTTTTAACATCAACACTAGCAATTGTATAATCCAGCTTCCAATGTAGTCAAGCAAGAGAAGCAAGGCACAATTCCAAGACAGCAACAAACCCAGTCAAGCAGCAGGAGGGCTGCCTGCAGCCTCCTGTGCTGCAAGACAAGAGGCTTGTGTGGCCACATCTTTTAGCTAACTATCAATGTGGGTTTGCTTTACTGTGGGACTTCTGGAAGTTATGCTAATGTAAATCAGCTGCTTTAGTTGAACAAGACTTACTGTTAGACTTATTTAAGAAAACTATTAAAAAAAAAAAATTGGAACCCACATGTGCTGAGAGACAGCAAAAAACGTGTCAGCAAACCTCTTCAAAAACAAGTTGGCACCACTGCCCAGGCACAAATGGCACAAGACACCAAGATCTCCATGGATACTACAGTAATAGAGGAAAGAAAAAGAACAAAACAGGAATTCAGATCAATTTTAATACAGATGAAATGCTTGGCAGCCTTGCTAGAGCTAAAATGGTGGAGCTTCAGGAAAAAAGTGAGCAAGCCCCAGTTTTCAACATTATTCCTGAAGATTACAGGATTGCTGATTGCTGTTGATTTAGCAACAGTTCTTTGGGGTGTTTTTTGGGGAGAAGAGCAGACAAGCAAGATGGAAGGCAGCTGGAAAAAAACAAAGTAAACATACATAAAATCCTGCAAAAGAGGAGCTAAATTATCAAGAACATCTGAAAAGAGGTGTATTACATTAACACAGTCTAACTGAACTGAAAAATGGGGGGTTTTGATCAATAAATGCTAATAATTATCAATGCTAAAAATTAAATCTTTATCTACGACAAATTATATGAGAAAATATAATTACAATTAAACAATATTGAATTAGAAACTTCTAATACCTGAAGTTGTTTGAGAATACTACAGTAAATATCAAACAGTCATGTGAAGAGACAGAAGCTTTTTCACCTAAACTTATGCTTAAGATGGTAAGAAAAAAATCTCAACAGTAAATGTGGGCAGCAGTTAGGAAACTGAGTTGATAGCAAAAAATAACTTAGCAATTATGAAACTGTGCAGTTGCTATAGGAAGGTTTTAAATGGTGTGCGTCTATATATATATATATATATATATAGTGGGGTGTATACATATATGTGTATCTATATAAATGTTCAAAATACCATTAAAAGGCTTCTGTCTGCAGCAAAAAAACGTCAATTGCCTAGATTTCCGAGCAGGTGAAATTATTGTACCGTCAGGAGAAAAAGTGAAAGTTTACATGTTGTATTTGTAAGTAAGCAGGACGAGACATGACCTCTTCGTCCGCCTGGGTTTCGTTTTATTTTAACCCAGGTATTTCCAGGCAGCCGGAGGGGAAAGCGGGAACGCTCAGGGCCCAGGCGGCGGGGGGAGAGCCGGGATCCCCGGCCGGGGCGGATAAAAGCGGCAGAAGGGGAGCGCCCAGCCCCGGCCCGCTGGCATCGCTCCTCCGAGCGGAGCGCGGGGCGGCCCGGCGGCGGGGCGGTGGACGCGGAAGTGCCGGGGCTGCCGGCGGAGGGCTCTCCGGGGCGGGCGCGCTGGCGGCGCGGCGCAGGATGCTGGGGCTGGCGGCGGGGCTGCTGGCGGCGGCCGCCGTGGCGCTGCTGCTGGACTGGTACGTGCCGGCGGGAGCGCCGCCCGCCCCGGGGCAGCGCCGCCGCTGGGCCCCGCAGCCCGCGCCCGGGGCGGCCGCCGGCAGCCTGCTGTGGGTCGTGCAGGTGAGCGGGGCCGGGCGGGCGAGGGGCGGCCGAGCCCGGGTTACAGGTGCTTTGCCAGGCTGCCCGAAAGGTCGCGCTGAGGAATATGCTCGGTGCCGGCAGCTCGATGTGCAGCTGCAGCGGGAGCTGCAGGCTGAGCTCTGGGGGCGGGAGGCCGTGACCTGCCAACCCTTGACACAGCGAAGGGCACAGGGCACGGGGACCTGTGACCCAGCCAGGGGATGGAACACTCAGAGACAGCAGGAGCCCCAGACTGCCCTGCTCTCAGACTGTGAGGGTATAAAAGCCCGGGGATTCCTTTCTTTGGGTTCCCTTCTCGGAGCTGTTATTTTGTTGTTGCACCATGATTAAATTATTTTGAGGATCCTGACGTCTGAGACCCTGCTATGGGAAACCTGGGGTCGAGCTGGTAAAGAAACCTGGTGAGACAGTGAGCGTGGGGCTGTAGGTGGGAACCTGTGACCTCGGTCCCAGCTCAGGTGCTGTGAGTGTCACTGCCAGAGTGCCTCATGGATAGCTGGACACAGAAGTTTCCTTATCAGATAAGATGTGTGTAGTGGAAGCGGGTAATTAAAAATTGCCTGATTATTTCACTATCCAATTTATTGCATCAGTACCTCATGTGGTATTATGTAGTATCCTGGTGAGAAATGCAGGCTCTGCCTGTCCCTTTCCCCATCCAAAACCTCAGAACAGTGGTGTAGCTGAGAAAATAGCTATACTGATTTACAGCAATAGAAAGTACTGGGCCAGTATTCAGAAGTTTAGATGTACACAGCTTTGTTTCCAAGGTTAAACATGAAATCCGAGTTGACCCGGCATAGTTGTGGAAGCAAATTGTCATGTCTTAGTACTTCTGTGGCCTCTTCTGACTCTTCTCCCCAGAGCATTCCTGAAGCACGTAGTGTAGGACTAGCCACAGAAGTGTTTACATATTTGTAGTTAATTTAGGCTGAGATGTAACAGGGATTACTGTACATTTCCTTCTAACAAGTAGCTGCTTTTACTGTTTTGTTTTTATTCTCAATCTCAAGAACACTTTGCCTGTTTGTATTAGCTGCAGGCAGTGATCTAAGTGAATGAGCTGGCATATTAATAGTCCTTTGGTTCTCTCCAATTGTGTCATTTTTTTTCAGAAATTTTTTCTTAAGTGACTTAAGGCTTATTTTTACCACAGAGTGGATCTTGAGATGAGAGATATGCTTGAATTAATGTAAGTAAAGCCCCTATCTAGAGTTGCTATCTTGTGAAGAGTCAGACAGAGCAGCATATATCATCTCCAGAGCTATATGACAAGCAGCATGCACAGGCCCATGTTTCTCTTGCCGTGTTCTCTGTGGTTTTGTCACTTCAAGTGGAGTTCTCCCAGGGATAGGCCACAGCACAGCTAATTTGAGTCTTGGCTTTACTTTCAAGTGGTTATGTTTTCTTTCAGACGTACCCTTTAATAGCTGCTTTATCATTGACCTAACTTGGAAACTAATCAAGCACCAAATCCAGCCTTGTGCCTGATGATGCTATGGGAAACAGGCTTCAGGCTCCCTGGTGACTCCATAGGTCTAGCCTAGGTCACTGGATAGAGTTCAAGTTGGTCAGTTCTGCCTCCAGCAGTTCCTGCCTTGTTTTTCTTCCCATCCACAGGACTATCTCTTCTTAAATTGAACTAAATCACAGCCTTTGTACTTAAATCTTCTATTAATGTCTTGTTCACCTTTATTAAAGCAGAATTTCCTTTCTTAGCCAGTGCCAAATAGACACTCTAGTTCAATATTTGACAAGCTTATAATTATTTCTCCTATTTCTGTCAGCTGGATGTGTTCTACTGTTCTCTAGGCCTTGTAATTCTCCCTTGTTAATGCCTACCTGTCCTGAACCACATCTTTGCTAGATAAGGAATGTTGATGGTGATTTCTCCTCACCCCTAAATCTCTTCCAACCCATTTTAATGAAAATAACTGCCTATGATGCAATGAGAGAGGCCAAGTATCCACATGAGTCCATGGGAGGGAAAGAGCAGCAAGTGGGCTTTCACCTACATTTTGGAAATTAATAAGAGCATTACAAGCTTTTCATCTTGCCCACTGTCTTTCCTTTTATTGGGATATTGTCTGAAATTAATTAAAATTTTTTAAAAGCTTTTTTAAATTTAAATTTTTTTTTAAAAAAAGTAAGAAGCTCCACTCCTGAGATCTTCATATTTCCTGGCTTTTAGTGATGACAGAAACTTAGTCCCAGCTCTCAGAAGTCCCAGGACACTGTAACTCTTAGAAATGACAAGTTAAACATTTTTTAAATCTTAAACTCATATCATAGTATGGGGAAGAAAAGCAGGAAGGTTATTATAGGAAGTCAGGCTTCCCAACCACTCTCTGCTGTAAGGTTGGAAATTTACATTTGCTGTAGTTAGTAGTAGAGCAGGAGTAAGGTTTCTTGTAGGAGTGTTTTTTCTCCAGAATGAAAACTGTAGAAGTTTGATTTTCCCTGATTGCTGAGATGAATTAATTGCAAAACTACAGGCTGAAAAGAAGCAAAACAAGTTGTATCCTTGTCAATGATTAAAAGAGGTTTGATGTATCGAGGTGGTTTTGCTGTGCTCTTTGCTTCACACTGGTTTGAATGCATCAATGAAAGTGAAGATAAAGTTATATCTAAAAGTGTTTGCCTTTTTAGCATACAGTTCTGCTCTAGGCAAAAATTCCATGTAATTCCAAATGGGGAATTCTCCTAAGCAGAATTTAAAAACTGTATTTGGGTAATATTTTTTCATATACAGATGACTGAATAAGAAGAAGTAAATAATTTTTCTCCAAGGTACTTTATCTGGATTTTTCAAAAAACTACAAGCTTTACAAAAACAGGTTTATTAAACTGAATGTAAAGGTTAATGTTTTCTTTCCAAGTGATATTGTCAGATGGCCATGAGCATGTGCTTACTGTTTTTTGAGCATCGAATACCATTTGTTTAAATCAAGGAGGACAATTAATTAATTGATTCACTGAAGTGGAATGGAAAGTGGAATTGAAACCATTCACCCAAGATTTTTTTTTGTACGGTACTGAAAAGCCACAATGTAAAAAAATAGAAAAATCTTACTTTACTTATTCTCCCCAAATGACTATTCTGATGTGAGGGCTTTGACTGATTCAGAAATGAACAGCATCTTTTACAGTTACGTAGAAGTCATATTGTATCATCATTTCTTGGGCAATCTTTGCCTTCTTGAAGGCACATGGTATGAGGTCTAAACATACTCATTAGATCCATTAAAATGCATGTATAGAGTGTTAAAAGTCCTTCCACCCAGCTACTGGAAATGTCACATCAGGTACAAAATAAATTACCATTATATTTCAAGTTCTAGGTAGCTTTAACCTATTGCTTTGCAGAACTACTTTGTATTCTCACTTGTAGCAAAACCACTGTGTTGCACCAGAAACTCACAGAATTTGAAAGGCAACAGGCCACTTGCAGTCATCACAACTTACTGTGGGTAGCTAAGTATGTCCCTATATTATTGTATGCCCTTAGTTTTAAGGAAATTTTTTCGATGTAAATGTGGTTTTAGGGGTCAGAGTTGCAGTATAATTTGATTATTCTGCTTTTGTTCTCCCCTAGTCATGCACTGATATCAGTCACTGTAATTGCTCTTATGTTGCATTGTTATACATACCTGGCTTTGCAGAACAACCTGGATAGCAATAACCCTCTGCTTGGGGCAGTGCTTCATTCTTTGCTTTTACAGGTGTCAGATATTCATATCAGCAAATTTCGGGATCCTAAACGAGCTCCTGACTTTGAAAGATTCTGTTCTGAAACAATTGATGTAATTCAGCCAGCACTTGTTCTAGCAACAGGTAAGCAATACAAAAATGTAAATTTCCTGTTGAGTGTACTGACAAAGGAAGAGCAAATAAGCAAAATTCTAGGATCTCAAGAGGGAACTTTAAGGCATTAAGGTGTCTTAAGCAATGGAAATGGCATTGCAGCTGAAGATAGACTGCTAGAAGTGGAAAAGAATAACCTTCCAACAAGAGAATTAGTTTCTCTTAAGTGTCTCAGGTCTGATGGTGAGTTTAGTGTGTTTTATGTGTAGTAGATGATCATGCAAGATAGCTATTGTTTTCCCAATGTGTTGCTGCATCTTAGTCCTTGCTAGCAGCTACCTTCCCTCTTGTCCTCCTGGTAATGTTTCCACATTCTTTGTGTTTCAAATTATAAAAGTGAGCAATGTCTGTGGTTAGTCATTAGGAGACAATTCCTCTCTCAGAACAATCCCTGCTCATCTTTCAGTATGAAATTCACCTGTGAACTAATGTAAGATTTTATTGGTAGTTTCCATGTGAATGTCTCATACCAAGAAAGATGAAATAAGCCTTGCCACTTCATTTGACAGCTTGCTATTGAAATGGATTAAGTTTTGACAAGAAAATCAAAAAGACTTTGAGCCATTACTGTATGAAAGGCTTTAGATTCTTAATGCTTGACCTGGAGTCTTGTTTCTACAGAGAGTTACTTTTCTAATTAGTAAAGGTGCTGCAGTGATGTGGTTGATAGATGTCCGATGAGGCTACATCTGCAATAGAAGGGATTTACCCTTACATTGACCTCATGGACCAGATACAGGAACATCCAGATTGCACCCAGCCCTGCAGCCATTTACACTTGGAGGCAGGGATTGCATGGTTCCATAGTTACAGTATTTGTACAAGCTGTGTAGGCCTCTAGTCATATCTCACCTTTGTACACTTTCAGGCGATCTGACAGATGCTAAGACAAGAGATAAACTGGGATCTGAGCAGGTAGAAGATGAGTGGAAAACTTACCAGACAATCCTGAAACGATCTAGAGTCATGAAAAAAACCAAGTGGATAGACATCAAAGGGAATCATGGTAAGAAAGAAATTAAACATCTCTGTCTTTCCTGTGATTGCAGATCACAATATAAAGTGTTAGTACTCACTAGTGTGTTAGGGGTCATTATGAACCAGGAGAAAGGTTTGCCATCCATGCCTATTGAGGACACACTTTGTTTACAGGCCTACTGGAGTTTTAGTACCAGAGAAGTAAGAGTCTTTTGCCTTGCAAGTGGTAGAACATGACTTCAGGTGTTAGTTTCCATGTCATTATTTTATATACCACATTATTTAATGGAGAGGCAAGCTATAACTTTACCACACTGAAGAAATGGCTTCAGTTTACTTTTCATAGAATTCCCCCTCACAAGTTTAAATTTAAAAGGTACCGTATGTCCAGCAGCTAAAGGAAATTTGGTTTCTTTTGAATAGAAAGTACTCACAGGAGTTTGCATCCATCAGTTGTTGCCACATTCTAAGCATTCAAATGCAAGCTCATGTAGGCTGCATAAACAGGCTGTTACAGGAAGGGCAGAACTAGAAAGCTCAGCCCTGTGGGGAAAAAGTGCATGCTTTGTCACATATACCCATTTCCCCACCAGGCTTCTGTTACCAGCTTTAATAGAGAAGTGGAAACCAGTTGCAGGACAGACTTCCCCAAGCTGATGTCTGCTTTACACACATTGTTCTCTGATGCTATGGCTACTTTATTTTCCATGAATGAGTTAGGTCTTGCTTACAGAGCTTGCACCCAGACCAAAAAAGCTTCTGTCAAGCTCTGTGATCAAAGTGGAGACAGATTTAGCTTTTAGCCAATAAATAACAATTTATATTCCCACAATGCCTTTATCTTTGAATTGAAACTTAAATGAGAAAACAATTGTCACTTAACTGCATTGAGTATATAATGTCTCCTCTGCACAGTTAGACAGTCTACTTGCCAATCACACATTTTAAAAAAATAGCTCTTCAGCACCTGCTGAGACTGCTTTATCTCAACATTACTAAGTTAGATACAGGGGCCAATGATCAGTTTGATCCGGAAGTTTCCTTATTTCCTTTTTTTCTCCCCTGCAGATGCATTCAACATTCCACACCTGGATAGTGTTCAGAATTTTTACAGGTACTTTTATCTACCATACAAAGGCTGCTATATTCAAGGTCAAATTCACGAAACAATGTCCTGTTTTCTGTTATCACATATGCTTTTTCTCTGATTTTCCTAGCCCAGGATCATATCTGCTATTCCCTCTGTCTTTTGCGTTTTCAGTTAGTAGAGCAGAATCTATTGAGAAAATAGAGAATTCTTTGGGCAGATTTCTTACCTCTTATCCTCCCGTGTTTTGTAACTGAGTGTGTTAAATTTGTCAATTTCTACAACATTTTTAGTGACAGTCTAGGAGAGAGAAGACGAGGGAAATTGAGTTGGTTTATTAATATATAAAAATATATTTTAAAAAGTATTAAAATTATTAAAATTGTCTGCAGAAATAAAAATAGAAGCTAGGGAAAACAGTTATTCAACACCACATTCTGGCTCTCATTATGCATTAAAATGAAATAAGGCAGTGGGTTGTAGTGAAATACAATACTTTTACACAAAAGCATAGGTTTCCATTATAAGTTCACAGCATTAGCAGAGGATGATTCAACTGTTACACATACTCAAACTAGGACTAAAGGAGGAAATTTTATTGAAGTTAATGATGTTCATAAAGATAATGTTAAAGTCAAATAAAAATATTGTGAAAGGGTTTTTATGGCATTGGAAGTATTGATTTGTGTTGAAAACTTGTTTTTAATATATTGGCTTGTATTCTATTCAGGTCAACTTTTCTAGCAATTCTGCTGTTCTGATTGGTGGAGGAACAGGGACATGAACTAATTTCTGGATGGCTATGTTCAAACTATACTCATCATCTGAACTCAGGAATGTTTTAGCTTCCACATATCATGCAGGGAGTAAAACAAAACTAAAACAGCTCAAAAAAACCAAACCCACACAAAAAAACCCAACCCAAAACACCAAATGAAAATTTTAAAACCTCCCAATTAAACTTAATGAATTTTAGTGATTCTCAGATTAACTCACAATCATTTTACTTACAGCATTTACTCATTAATTGAAAAATTTAGTAGGTACTGTTAGTTGAAATGTTAAGTCCTTGCCAATGGAAGATGTGTACAAAGCCCATCTAGCATAAAGTATCAAAAGCACTTCAATTTTATAAGTCAGAAATAGTGAAATTACCTGTTGTCAGTGGAAGGAGAGAAAACACTGTATGTTTGTCATGGTTACAAGCTTTCCTAACAGCAGTATTTCCATTTTATTTTGTTAGGAAGTACTCTGCCTGGCGTAAAGATGGCTCTTTCCATTACATCCACACTACCTCTTTTGGGAACTATTCATTCATCTGCGTGGATGCCACACTCAGCCCAGGCCCTAAGAGACCCTTTAATTTTTTTGGGATTTTAAACATGGTATTGTATAAGTCTTTGCATTCTGTTTTGCTGGCTGTTTTATTTCAGTAGTGGTTTGGAGGTTTGGGGGTTTTTTTAATATAGACGAGTTGTTTGAAAGATTTGTGTTCATCTCTAAGAGCATTTATGTTTTTAAGTTAAAAAAATTTTTAAGTTTTACGTAGGACATTTATTTAGCAAAATGGATTTGTCACCTACCTGTTTCAGAATCAAATGGCAGAGCTGTCTTTGATGGCAGCAGAAAGTCTGCACAGCAACCATACTATCTGGTTTGGCCATTATCCCACCTCAACAATCATCTCCCCATCCCCTGGAATACGAACATTAATGAGGTAAGGTCTTCTTATCCTATGTGTTTTCAGCCTGAAGTACATTTGTTGCCTCTCTTCACATGCTTATCTCTCACTTTCTAGGTTTTCTGAAGTGATATTTCCTTCCCCCCAAATAATCACAGTTCTCATGTTGTTTTTTTAGTTCTGCCACAGCCTATTTATGTGGACATCTCCATACAATGGGTGGGCTGCTGCCAGTCTTGCACAGTCAACACCGTGGTGGCACTCTGGAACTCGAACTGGGAGACTGGATGGATAACAGGAGGTAAGTAAAGCCCATATGAACAAATTACTATATGAAGCCTACTTTGCTGTACTGTGATTCCCTTTTATGCTGTTTGGTGAATTTGAAAGAAGCATGAGATCAGTCTGACTGACTATTACTATTAATGCTTTTGAAAAAAGTCTTTGTGTGTATGTTTGAGATTTTTCCCCATGCCAACAGTGTGCTAATAACTAATTTTTTCTTAATTCTTGATATTTAGAAATTAAAAATGGGACATCTAAATGTCTCTTTAGTATGTGTTTAGTGTTCAAATGTAGACAAATAAATAGTAATAAAATTCAGCATCACTACTTCAAAATATACATGCTCTGCACTAGCTATTAGAATTCTTGACACAGAAATAGTCCACCTGAGAAATGTTACCTTACTAGCACTTCAAAAAGTGTCTGATGCTACATGGAGTGTAGTAGTATATTAGCTTTTATTCTGCAGTAATGCAAAGAAAGATACTGCTATACATACAGGGAAAGAGCATACTGGAGTCTTTGTCCTTAACTGAGTACCTACACAGATACTGTGGCAATGTACATTATATTTGAGTTCTTTAACATAATGTTCATTTATCTGATTCATGTACAAAATTCTAAAGATCTTCACTCCTGGAACTTTGAGTACTGCTTCCATGATTTATAATAAAATTAACCTCATCAGAAGTAAGCAGCTGTACAGTTAATACCGCAGAGTTCATTAATGTGGGATCAACTGCTGAAGAGAATAAATGGGAAATAAAGTCAGGTTTTGCTTAGCAACTTGAGAAGCATGGGAATCAGCTGTGCACACAGTAGTTTGTATGAAACAAATTTTTTCCTTTCATTGTAGGTACCGGATCCTTGCATTCGATCACGACCTCCTCAGCTTTGCAGATCTTAACTTTGAAGAGTGGCCTGTAGTTCTCATCACCAATCCCAAATCCTTCCTTTACAGCAGTTCTGCTCATGAACCACTAGTCAAAATTCTTTATTCCACTCACATCAGGTACCCTGTAATGTCTTGATTTCACGATATTAAACTATATTTATATGTATAGACACAAACCTTTTTTTAAAATGTGTGTCCACTGTTCTCAGAATTCAGTTTTCTGTAGAAGATTGCTCCAGAGAGCTCTCTTTGTACTGTATCTGTGACAAAAAGATTGCATAGTACCAATTCATGTTTGTTTTATTTAGGTAGCTATTTCCCCTGAATTCAATTGAACTTTATGTAACAAAAGTTGATAGATTAATATATAATTCAAATAGATTAATAGATGTGCATAGATTAATATGTAATCTGTGTTATTTATCTCACATGTTCACACTTACTCTGTTATTTCAGGATTTTGTCTATGTATTTTTCTAGGTGGTTTCTCTGTCCACTACAGACTTCTTAGCTTCTTGTCTTTTCAGTTTTACATCCCATGCATAGTAAAACATCGGAAGCCTCTGCCAATTTTCATATTGGTTTTAAATCTCTCAATATTTCAATTTTTACCTTATCTATTTAATTTTTACATGTATATTTCCAATTTCTAGTCCTTTTTCAACATTTTATATTTGCTGTTACATGACTCTGCTTGAACTACTGCATACATAGAATTACAATCAAAAGCAGCTTGTCATAGTTTTCAGTTAGGAAGCAGTGTCCTACTAAGTGTCCTATTTATTTTCCAGTTTCCTATTCAGAACCTTGTCTAAAAATTCTTATGATTATATTAAATATATGAACTGGTAGAATTATTCACCATAACTGTATGAAACTCCTTCATTTGACTAAAACATGCTCTGTATTACTAGAAATGAAAGGAATTGTACATGCAATATTTTGAGTCGGTATTAGTATCACTGATTCTATGAATATAAGCACTGCCAAGTGACAATACATTTGTTGGTATCTGAGATCTGTAATATCAGTCTTGCATTCCACTCCATTTCTCCTAAATGCAGTTACAAACACTGAAAGGCTATATTCTGACTAGCAAAAAGAAAAAGAAAAGACGGAAAAAACCCACTCCCAGCAACAAAAGACTTAAGAGAGAGAGAGCCTGGCAATTTTTAATGAAGCCATCTACAAGTATTTGGTTATGTGTCTATGTGTGCTGGAGGTTGCATTTGCACTTGTGTTAGCAAATGTTTTGAAGCAAGAGTTCTAAGATTATTTAGATTATTTCTGCCAGGACCTTACAATCTCTGCCACCTCTTTGTCTGTTCCACAGCCAGTTTTCTATTCTGGTTTTTTTGTGTAGTGCCATACAGAACTACTGATTTTTTTAACTGTGGGAAAGAGCTACCATGTTACCATTAACCTACAGATATTTCACTGTTTTAATTTCTAAATCTTTTGAACTCTTTATTACAAGATAGCTTAACCTTTACGGACTTCTCTTAAGGAAGTAATGACATATCTGCAAGTCCTGTAACAAATCTGTTTATTTTGCTCTTTATTTACTCCTTAGAATTCTGGCATTCTCTCCTTCTGTCATTATCTCTGTCCAAGTCTACATAGATGGAGTTCACCTGGGGAATGCACATCAGGTGTCTGGCCCTCTCTATGTACTGAAGTGGAAGCCACAAAACTACAGTGAAGGGTTCCATCGCATAGATGTGACTGTCCAGGTAAGGTACCTGTTGGCATTCTTTGTATTGAATTTTTTTTCCTTGTCATATCTTCTCCATTACCCTCCTGCCTCACACAACTAGGAAAAAAAATACATGATAAAAAACTTACTTTCATATTTGTGTGATTACAAAACCCGAAGGATTTAATAAAGCAATGAATACTGACTGCTAAGCACCAAAATATTCATAAAGCTGCTGGGCTAAAGAAAGAAACACTATTTTTTGTAAAAAATATAATAAGACATGACAGAAGAGCAAACTTGAATTGAAATTGGCCAAAGATGTCAAAAATTACAAGAAAGGGTTCTTAAGGTACATAAACAACAAGCCAAAACAGAAGGAAAATGCTAGCCTGATGTTAAACAGCAGAGGTGAATTAGTCACCAACAACGCTGAAAAGGTTCTCAACACTTTCTTCACCTCTATCTTTACCATCAGTGTTGGGCCTCAGGCCTTGGGAACAAGGATCAAGGTTGATGCAAACAGAGACCCACTGTCAGTGAAGGAACAGTTGGTGTGAGACCTGTCACAGGAGTTTGACCCTACAAATCAATGGGCCCTGACAATTCCACCCGAGAGTGTTAAGAGACCTGGTTGGCATCATTGCTAGGCCACTCTCCATAGCCTTGGACAAGTTGTGGAGATCAGTTGTGGACATCCCAGAAGACTGGCAGAAAGCTAATGTCACTCAGGTCTACAAGAAGGGCTTAAAGGAGGGTCCAGGAAATTATAGGCCCATTACTTCAGTCCCTGGGAAAATTCGGAAACAAATCCTTGGTGGGGGGCTTTCACAAGTCAGATGAAGCACGTGAGTGGGAAGAGCAAACATAGATTGACCAAGGGCAAATTGTGAGCCAAGAAGAACATTATGAAGTTCATCAAGGACAAGCATAAGGAGTTGTGCCTGGGAAAACATAATCCAGGAATGCAGCACAGACTGAGATCTGGCTGGCTGGGGAGCAGCTCTGTGAAAAGGGACCTCAGTGTCCTGCTGGACCATAAGCTCAGTGTGAATGAACAGTTTGCTAGTGCAGCAGAGAAAGCCAATGGATGCTGGGGTGCATCCCCAAGGGCATCTCCAGCTGAGATAAAGAAGTCACTATCCTTCTAGGCCACACCTGGAATACTGTGCTCAAACTGTTAAATAAATTAAACGCTGTTTGTTTACTTGTATCAGATTGTGGCAAGTACACCAGAAATGAAGCACAACAAAACTTCAAGATATTTTAATATGGGCTATTACCTAGAATTGAACTTTCAGATGACAATTGGTGGTGGGGCAGTAAACAGTCACAGTCTTCCATAAGTGGCTGAATCTCTGATGGGGTCTTCTTCATATGTAGCACTTTTAGACAATGATTTTACAATCACTAATTTACTTGAAACTGCAGAATTGACAGTAAGTAATCCATTGTATGTAGAAGTATTTAATACAGCAGTATGCCAGAGAAGCATGCATGAATTGGATCTTTCTAGAAAAGCTGCAGTGATAATTAGGAACTTTTAACTAGATGGTTTTCTGTACTACTGGTATGTAATTGCTCTCATATCAATCTAGGATGCTTCAGGAAGAACTGGCACACGGGGCCACTTATTTGCTATGGAAGAAAACCTCTCTCGTAGATTTGACTTTTGGCCATCTGTTATTCTTCTCACTGACCACTATGTTCTAGTAAGTACTTTCAGCAAGACAACTCTTACTCCATGTTGACTTCCTAGAGCTGCACTAGGCATTTTCCTAATTCCTGGTAGGCTTGAATGCAATTTACTTTTCCCAGATATGACTCTGTTGGAATTCCAGAACATTTAAAGTTTCTCAAGTTGCACAGTTCAACTACAAATGTGCAGCAGTGGTTCATGCAAACAGTTGACTTTCTGGATTTAGTCCCAATTATCCATTTTTGGGCATAAGTATAGACCCATTTTGTGCAAGCAAGAAATTGAAAAGGAGCTACTGGAGATAGTAGAAAAAGGAAACTTTAAATCAAAGAGAAGTTCACGGTGATCTGTTGCAATATGTTTTCTGGTAAGAATGCTGAAAATATTCTGTCAGCTGCTACATTAACTAGCTCCAGCAAATAGGAGGGCAAAATCCCCATTAATAAGTAAGTTCCATGTCATATCCATATGTGTTACAGCTCAGTATATGCAAAGAAAGATGTCATGTCAAAATATTTTAGGTGCACTTCTAGAACAACATAAGAAAGTCCATGTGGCTGTAATTCATATCGTAATTGGCTGAAAATTATTATCTTAGTTTTTTTAATCAGTCACACATTCTACACAATGTCTTGAACTGAATTTTTCCTCAGTTCAATGCTCAGACAGTGTTTTACCTTGGAAGTGTAATTACACTTTTTCAATGGGTATGTTTACAACACTGCTTTTTAAAGATTCAGGTCTATTGCTTTCAGCCATTCAGCAGAATTCAAGTCAGTACAATACAAATCCAATTACTCTTCGTTTCAATGACACCAACAAGCTTTGAATATGTGTTTCAAATAGAAACCTTTGTACCATTCTATCAGTGTCCATAAGGCATGCTCCAAGGCTGCTACTACTCCAGGGCTGGCTTACAGTCAGAACTGTCTTTTCAGGCTCGTGTGCTCTTTGGACTGATTGTGCTGATTCAGATCACCCTCCTTGTTGTTTTCAGACACCTCCAAAAGCCAGCACTCAAAGGTATGAGCTAATGTTTCTATGTGGTTTTTCATGAATCTGTTTTCCCCTAAACTTTTTGCTGTTGACCTGTGTGCTAACAATAGGTAAGTAATTGTGCTGTTAATCACCATATGCATTTTACATCTGCTACTGTGGGGTTTGATTGGTTTCTCAGAAGCTGCTGTTATGCTTTTAAGGGGACCTGGAAAACCTCCAATATATCAAATAAAGTAAACTAGAAACTTGAGCAGGCATCTTAGTTTAAACAAAATTTGGTTGATTGAAATCCAGGGTTTCATTTTAATGTTCTCACTGAAGAATCCAATGCGTAAATGTTTTATTTTGCATTAGTTCTGTATGTGTGCTTGTTTCACTACAGTCGTCAATGAATTCTCTCTCACCTGAGTGGAGAAACACATTTCCTTCTGCAAAAATAATTTCTGTTAATTTTTGCAAAGAACATGAACAGGGTTGAGTCTTCCTCAAAATAATATTAAGGCCGTTTCTGTTATAACTTGGTATTTTGTTTGTGATAGATCTTGTAAATGACAATTATTACTATAAAGCTCACGGTGTTTATCCTTCAAACAATTGTTTGAACCACACCTTACTAATGAGATTTTTCTGGAAGCCACCTCCCTTCCTATTCATGTCAGTGTTTGTCCCTTCCTTTATACTCCTAATCATGTAGCATCCTGGGGTAACTACAGCAACTGCTTACCTAGAAAATGAACAGACTTTCCGTTGCATATATGGAGCTCAGCAGCTAAATATTAAAAAGAGCTGACTCTGTGGTCAGCTAGGTGGGTCCACATGGACCATGACAAATGTTTTTCAAATTAGTGAACAAATTTGTTAGACCAGTTGATTTCCAAAGGTGAAGCTTGCGCTCTGGGGGTTAACTCTTTGTGAGAAGGGCAGACACATAATAGGTTTAACTCTACAAGCTAACTTTTATAGGAAGGCTCTCTTGATCTGTGAATTGCCTGCTTTAGTTAGAAAGATAATATTGCTTTTTTTCTGCTGACACCACATGCTTGCCAGAATAATGTCATTTTAATGCCTAGTCTTAATTTTGAGTTGCTATCAGATCTCACTGAAGTAGATTTAATCAAAGGAAACCCAGTTAATCTAGTCCATGCTGACCTGCCTTTCTGGGTTTGCACAAGTTACTGTTTTGATTCTCTTACTTTTCATTTAATATGTACTTTATCCATGTTTTTCATTCTAGCTAACTTCATTTTCTGGGTATAGAATGGTCGTTCAGTTTTATTTACATACAGTAAGTGTATTCCTTTAGAATGGCAGGTTCCTCTGCTGTTTTTAATACAGATTTTTATATTTATTGGTTCTTTACTTTCAGTTATCACAGTAATAGCAATGCATTCCTTTGCATTTCTTCTGTAGACATGCCAAACATTATTTTTATATTTCTTATTTAAAACAGTGAGTAAATAATTTGTGCAAACAATTTTGTGAATAATTTGTGAAACAAATTTGTGCAGATTTGTTTCAGAAAGACCAGTATTTTACATACATACATATCTGGGGAGGTGTTGCAACCTGAATGAAACGTGTTTTTCTTAAATGTTGTCTCTGTTTAGAAAAGCCAGGATTACTTACTCTGACTTCGTATTCCCTTCACGTCTTCAGTAAAACAAACACCTTCTATTACTCAATTCTGGTTCTGAATTTATACACCATTCTGGGTAAGTAGCCTGGAGTACTGGAGGACATAAATTAGTATTGTGAAATTACACATCAGATCCTTATGAAACTTAAGAATTCTAACATCTTGGAGAACGGGGAAAAGCTACTTAAATTGCATAATCTATGCGGAACTTTTAGTCTCTTTGAACATAAACTTTAAAGGCTTCTTTCTGAGAGCCTAACTTAGAACCCCTGAATTAAACACTTAAATTGTTAAATTAGTCTGAAAGCAAAGTGAGTATTTTTTATTTTAATTTCTCTTATTTTTGATTATTAGCATCAGAGCTTACAATCTGAGTTTATTCTCATCTGATAACACATTACTGAAATAGCTATTTTCTTGTTCATCAGTGTAGTATGCATAGTGTAGAGCAGCCTGTGTATTTTAATTTCTATGCTTAGCCAGGCTGGAATTGTTTCTGACCAGATTTTTCATATATCTTTTTGTAATTCTGGGAAAAAGCTACTCTTCGAAAAGATTCACCTTTTTACTTCTCTCATAAGGAAGATTTTATATTGTGGTGTTGAAAATTGTCACAGAGATGAAACTAACTTAAAAGTATTTTTGTTGCATGCCACAAATCTCTGCAATAATGTGGTATTTTCACACCAGATTGCTGTTTGCTGAAGATGCAAACATGAGGCTTATTACTATGGACAAGCCATAGAGAAGTCTCAGGGTACAAAGGGCCATGTGGGAAAGGGCTGTGTCTGTATTGTGCTTCCTGATGGTAATGTTTGGTTTCCTCTCTTGCAGGACCATGGTTTGTAGGTGAACTGATAGATGGCCAGATGGGGGCCTGTTTTTCCTTTGGGGTGTTTGTTGGTGGTTCCTTCTTACAGGGCAGTATGACATTTGTGGTTGGGATTTTACAGGTATGTATTTATAAAATTAAGGCTGTAAAACTGCTTTTTTTCTCTGGGATTTTTTTCCAATTTTTTAATAGTTTTATAAAGAAAGGAGACTTGGAAATAGAGAGATTAGTGACTATGCCTGACTACAAGAGGTCTTCCTTACCTTTCTGCAGATTTAAAGGACAGAAAGGAAAGGAGGAGGTTAATTCTTTATTTTCACAAAGTACTCTTTTTCTCTAATGAAATTATGTTGCTTTGGACTCCCTGGATATCTGGGTTAGAGGCGATCTCTACAGATTTATAACTTTAAATTTTCTATAAATTTTCTGAGTTTGTCCTTGGCTTACAGTGATTAAGCAAAAGAAACTGAGTGTCCAGTACAGCGCTTACACCCTGAATAACCCTCCAGATCAGTAGGTGTCACTCTCCAAGCACAGTTTTCCCAGGAGTGGTTTCCCTATTAATGTGAAGGAGAAGGTGTCATTCCTTGGCATTTAAGCTAGAGGCCCAGTGTTGCCTCCTCCTTCTTGTTGTCTCTCTTGTACCAGTGTGACACCATCGTGGGCTGGGTCAGAGTTAAACTGACATACCGAGCTTCTGGTTTTGCCATGCTAATTTTTTGCTAAGTCTGGCTCCCTGAATCAGCTCCAAGAAAGGTCAGATGCATGTTAGTGCATCTCACTGCAAGGGAATGGGCAGAAATACTGGGCCTGGGACTGAGGCACAGGCAGTCACAGCTCTATCAGCTGCAGTCTTAGAAGTGCATCCTGAGATTCCATCTCTGGGAATTGTACTCAGCCCTTAGAATAGAACAGCTTTATGCATGTGTATCTTTCTAAGCCTTCGTATATGTTACCCAGAACCCTTGGCTTGCTCATTGTCTTATTTTTCTCTGCTCTTCCTTCCAGATGATGTTTTTCAACGTGCCATTGATGGCCTATCTGTGCTGGTGCCTGTTGCAGCGATGCCAGGGCCACAGCTTCCGTTCCCACGTCCGTCACGTCCGACGCCTCGTGGCTGTGCTTGTTCACCTGGCAATGGCACTGCTCCTGGCCTGGCAGGTCTATTCTTGCTATTTCTTGCAGCGAACATATGGCACCTTGGCGTTCTTCCTCTCCCCAATGAGAACATGGCTGGTGGCACTGGCCTCAGCTCTGATTTATAAAACCTGGACACTGAAATCATCGGAGCTCAGAAATTACATAGTAGAAATGAAAAACTGTCAGAGCTCCTGAAGTACAATGTAAGTACTCCAAGTTCTGTCTTAAAAACTGTCAAGGTACAACCTATCGTTTTGTGATGCTGGAATTCCATACAGCCCAACCATTACGTGGTGAGATCCGAAGCTGCACCTGCAATGCTACAGAACTGCATTAAAAATAGTAAATGTACAACAATATGTCATACATACTTTTGTTGTATTACACAATATACTGCATAAAACATGTTATATAATACAGTTATAGATTATACATCAATGCAGTAAATTATAATAATCTCTTCAATGAGGTTTTTTTAGTGATACAGCAACAGATATATCCATATGGCTCACAAATGGTAATGTTTGCCCATTACTACTGTGAATAGAAAAATACTTTTAAATAATTCTTGATTTTTATAATGCTGGGAAAAATGAGCAGAGAACTTGATGAGCTTCTGGATCTGTGTTTAACTTTGATTTTTATTTCAGGGTTGACATGTGTTTTTACAAGACTAGACCAAATGTCTTTATGAAGTGATAGTGATTTCAAAGGTGCTGTAGTTGCCTTCACAGTCAGAGCCCTATGCCTATACTCTTTTTCAGTTCATAATGCTACATATGCACAGATTATAGGCTGTTAGGTCTGTATATGTATTTGTGTTCATGTTTACCTGAGCTGTGGCCTGTTGCTGTTGCCCTGGGAGTGCTGGCTAATTAACAAGCTGGCTCCCTACAAAGAAGGAGTTTCATTTTCCTCACTGTGCCAATTCTCCCACACATGACCTGTTAAAGGACAGTGAATTATCAGTGGTCTTGGGGTTTTCAGCTTCAAATTAAAGAATGGAGACAATGTCCTCAGGATGGGAGAGGCTGAAGGAATAATATGGTCTGATGCCTATGAAGTCTGTAATTGAGCTGATTAGGGCTGTGTTTCTGGGTCTCAGCTAAATGCACCAAAGAGTGATCTAAGAAAGCTCATTTCTTTGTTTTCATTTTTTTTCTAAGTCCAGAAATGATAGAACACTTACATTTATGAAGAATGCAATGATCCAGAGTCAAGAGAGCTGAGGTGCCTTGATCTGTATAGAACACTGTGTTGCTGTGTTCACAAAAGACCTACTGTGAGTGGAACATTAAAATACTTCAGGTAATTTTACAGTTATTTATGGCTCCTCAAAAAAAAGGAGGGCTAACTTATTTATGGCTCCTCAAGAAAAAAGAAGGGTAACTTATTTATGGCACCATTGGAAAAAACCAGTAGTGACAGTAGTAAAACACACAGGAAAATGAATTGGAAGAAAATACTGACTATGACAAAGCCTTTTTGTTATTTTGAAAAAGCAATAGTTTTCCTGTTCCTTCATTTCTGTTCTTCAATGATTATTGATGTAATAGGAAAAAGAGAGACAGAGAATCCATTAATGTAAGTTAAATATACTGTTAAGAGAATTCAGAATGTCATTTGTTGCTACATAAGTTTGTTTTGCAAAGCTGTTAGAAAATCAGAGGCAGGGAGCAAAATTTATTAGTGAGAAACACTACTGAAAAACTGATAATAAAATGACATTTCACAATTACATTACTTCTATGTGATTAGAAAGCATAAGAAGTGGCAATAAAATACTTTGTATCTATACCCTGTGACAAGACTGTTCTGAAATGAGACTTGTGTTTTGTTTTGTAATATTAGCAGTTGATTGCCATAATCAAATCTCAATGTAATCATATGTGTGTGGACTTAAAAATCCTACAGTCTGTCAAATACTTACTTTTTGGCTGCATGGGATGTGTTTGGTAGATGGATGGAATTCTGCTAAAAATCTCTCTATTCTTATTGTGGCAAGCGAAGATGTTTTGCTTGTAGATGCACTATCCTTGGCTCCAACAGCCCAAATAAGAACCAAATGCTCCTAACATAGTTGATGTGTGATTTCTGTATGTATGTATGTGGGAATAATGTAATAAATTTTGAGTGAAAGGGGTTATCCTACAGCCCTGCTGTCACAGTGAAGAGCACACTGCTCTTCACTGTAGAAGCTAAGAACTCTACCCTGCATAGGAAGCATCTCTGACCTCATGCTCTACAGACTCAGTTGTTGAAGCTTTTGTTGCCTAAAAGACAAGTAAAACTTACTTCGTCTCATGTTAATACAGATTTTTCCCTTAAACAGTTCAATATTTTACAGTCTTAGTAGGAAAATCCTAACTTTCCTGCTTGAGCTATACACTATCACACAGGAGGATTTTATTTATCAGTATCTGCTTTGAAATGTCTTAATTCTTCATCTCTCAGTAGTTCTGAGAGGGTAGACCCTAGTCTGTGCTTTTAATTTAGCTTTCCCTGTTGCAGAGGCAAGTGGTTGCCTTAGTTAACTGTAACAAAACTCACAACACAGTGTATTTCTCTTCAAATTCAAACAAAATAAGTGAGTTTCATAAAGTGCAGGCCATCTCCCAGAACACATCACCACTCACTAAAATGAGTCACTGATAACTGGACAAACCTCTGACAGCTATGCAGATACTGTAATAAATCTGGGAGCCAGCCTTCAAAGAAAGCTGGATTTGCTGCACTGTTGGCCTGTGGTTCCCCCAGTGTCCATCATTCCTGATGTATTCCTTGCAGCAGGATGAGGTCAGTGTCCTTCCCCTTGGCAAAATAACATCAATTGCAATACAGTATCATACTTCAAGTTTCTGAGTTGCAGCCATCTTTTACCATTGTCCAATTTATTATTTGGCCACAATTGATTACAATATTTTTCCATCTTTTCCCTTGTCATTGTGTTGCCCCCAAGCTTCTTCCATTTTTTCAGGATGCATCCTAGAGGGCTATGGGTTGGGGGGTAGTGGGGTGGATTGGCTTGTTCCCATTGTTAAACATAATGCTACCCAATACTTTTACCTTTAGGTTGGGATCTCTTACAGTCTCTGCACTGCACAACACTTGAACCCACTGATTGATTAAGCACCCACACTGAGCATTCATGCATGGCTTATGTGGTGGCTGAAATTTTTTTTAAGAAGAAAAAGGAACAAAAGTGCACTTACCAATCTAGAAAATTCTGGGGGTCCAGGAAAGCTGACACACACACCTCCTTTGGCCTTACTCAAATACCTCTCTCGGGCATTACAGCACCCTGACACTGAAGAGGATTCAGTGGAGTCCCTGATCAAGGAGTCAGTGCACACTGGAGACCTGTCCCATCTGATTTGCTGTTGCTGGGACAGCAGAACAATCCAGGTCTGTGGCTTTTCCATCTGGGTCACCAAACCTGCTGTTGTCCCAGCTGTGGGTTCTCTCAGCAGGTCTGCAAGAAGCCAACTGGCACAGAGTAAAGAGGTGTATTTCCAGTGTGTGCAGAGCAGGTGTGCCAGCTCTGGATGCACAGAGCTGGCACACCTGCAGTGCCAGGACCCACTTTTATACACCCCAAACCCTGGAACAGCAGCATTCCCCCTGCATTCGTTTGCTATACACTTTCTTGCCTTCATTTAAAGTCAGACTACCCATTTATTTTGCCATCCATGTTCTAGGGGGAAGTGGCTTATGGGATTGTATTTTACTATGCTAATGACTAAAGGTAAGCACAAAGGTCAAGCAAATTTCTTCTTTTGCCTTATCAGGCAGTTGTTCCTGTGTTACCTCCTTGTTTACTGGATTTACAGAGCCATCCTCCTCTGCTTCACACTCATTTTGTGGATTTATGGAGTTGTTTTTTTCTCATTTCTCCTCACTGGAGTCCTGTTTCTTGGTTTCTGCTGTCTTCTCGGCAGTCAATAAGGTCTGTTGCACATACAACACTCTTACCGTCACTCTGCCCAGACCAGAGTGCTGTAGCAAAACTAAATTTCACTACATTTTACTACTTTGAATCTATACTTCTGGTTGCAAAATTCTGTGTTAGTGTGGATAAAACATCTTGTCTCATTTCTGCTTCTTTCTGTGCTTTTCCTAAAGAGTTCTGAGTAGTCTCACAAAGTATTTTCTCAGTTTGAAGCTTATTCCAGCTGCTGCTACCATTTCTTTTTGTGGGATGAGGCAGTCTGCCTGTGATCTTTTCTCCCCTGGCAGTCTATTTATGGATTGCATAAACATTTTTCACTGTGAAGAGAAGACAGTAAAGGGAAAGGTAGTATAGCAAAAGAGAAGAGCAATGTTAGAAACAGGACTAAGTAATCCTGCATTTTCTTCTTCCACAATCAATGCATTAAAATATAGAATAGAGAGATTAAGCTATTTGAAAGGCATCTGCATCAGGTCTCTTCACTTTTGTAACAACAGCTGCCATAAACTGCAGTAAGAAACCTTTATGCCTAGGTTGGCAAGGTCTTTTCATGGTGTTGCTGATGTTTTGCATGAAATCCTGACACTAAACTATACAGCTTAGCACTAGACATTAATATGTCCTCTTATGAAAAACACTATTGTCAATGAAGAAGCCAAAAAGGAGGAGAAGAAACATGACTAACTAAAAAAAACAGGAAAGGGATGAAAATGTTGCGTAAGAAAGCAGAAGGGAAGAGAATGAAATACAAGGCAATACTTCAAGGTACAAAGGGAGATGGGATGGAAATGGGAATGCACAAGACTAATAAATACAAAGCAGAAGATTGGCTTAACCAGCAGTAAGAAAAAAAGGTGTGTCTGTCCAATATTATTTACATTTAATTACCCTTTGCAAATGCTTATTTATAAAGATTGTAGCTGAACTTCCTTACTGTGGTCATGATGTCACATGAAGCTAGAAATGCACAGAAGTTCACAAAAAGGCCCAAGCAGCTGTAGGTTAGTTTTGAAACCATAACAATGGGGACTGGAGTAACGGAGCAGTGAAGAGTTCTCAGGAACGGAATACTGTAAATCCTTATTTAGTTGACAACCAATTTTCAAAGAGGCTCAAGCAGAAACTGTAATAGAAATAAGGTTAAATAGTAACTTGATAACTGATAGAATGAAACTATAACCTAGAATTACCTTAGATTACAGTAATACTCAAAGACATGCACACACACATACCCCCCAGGAAAATTTGTCTCTGTAAATGATAATATAATGAACCGGACCAAGATTTGCACACGTGCATTAGGAATTTTGTCATAGGCATCAGTGATTAAACATGACTGACTATTTGTCAGTGCTTGTATCACGCCTTCCTTGACACCCTTTTGTATAAAAGGCTGCACTTGTTTCCTAGAACTTGTGCCAGTGCTGTACAAATTACAAGAGTTGCTGTTCGGTGTACATGGAAAAATTGCTGGTTTATGCCAGAAAGTCAAGATGACCTAAAGAGATTCAGTATAGGAACAAAGAAACAAGGACCCCAGCCAATAGGTCCTAAGGGGCCCATCTTAAATCAAGAAGGTAAACAAAATGATGAACTGCTTTGGCTCAGAAATGGCATCCTTAGAGGAAAAGTTAATTCTGGCAGTAGATCATGACCATGGACTCGAGGCCCACAGACCCAAGAAACCCTCTAACTCAAGAGATGAGCAGTTATGCACATACAGAACTAGTTAGCAAAGATTGTGCCAGTCAGTTATGAGTAAAAATGAGTATTAGATAGAGATAGATAGGCTAATCTGAAATGTATAAAGATGCATGAGTTCCAAGCTGGCTTTGTGGAATTACTACCTAGCACCCCTCTTTGTGCAAACATAAAATAAACCAAATATCTTGGCTCTGGGCCTGACACTGGCTTTGCACTGAACCAGGTACTGACCCCTGTTTGAGGAACTCCACCAGCTGTGTTGATGGAGATAAGAAACAGATGTATGGGTCTGTTGTTGGTTAGAGGAGAACAGCTTGACCTAAAGAATGTGGAATGCAATAAAGGGAAACCAAAACAACGAGATGAGAGGGAAGAGACTGCTTACGATGCTGACATCTCAAGAGACAGAAATAATTAATTTGCCCAGAGAGTTACAGGGAATCAGAAGGGGGTTAGGAAACAGGGTCCTGCTTATTGTTGCAAAATGTGAAATACGTAAAAATTTTCTCAAGAAAGGATGTTCTTTGATATTTGATGTTTGTAAATTTTCAAGCCTAATCAACAAGAAGATTTAATCTGTAAACCAGATAGCACCTAACTAGCAAGCTCTAAGTGATGCCCAGGTATTAGAAAGACAAAGTACTTGTTGGCCTCCCTAAAGTTTAGGGCTTGACACACTTCAATGATCTCAGACATAGCACGAAGTTAGCAAAGCTTGGGGAGACTACTACTGATAGGGGACACAAAGAACGTAGAATTTATAGGCCACAAGGACATTTGGCAGAATGCCCAAGACTAGGAAGAAACTAATAAAGACAACTCAGCAACTGTGCAGAAATTGGCTCTGACTGGGTAAAGGTAATTCTGACATGGGGAGATCACAACCACCTATTCACGAAACCCATCAACCTAAAAGAAGAGAAAGACTGAGCATTTGGACTAATTACCATGAGAAACAACATCCACAGCATAATGGATTTTTGTTACCAGTTATTTGTCACCTTTTGTTAAATGACATCTCTCATAGTACAAAATACATGATAGCTGAAGAGCCACATTATTACAAATACTGAGAAGTTAGGACAAGGTGAAAAAACCCCAGTATTTTTTATAAATGTTGGCACTTGATTTAAAGAACCTTCTCCCTTTGGCTTTTGTTTACTCTTAAGAGTTAACATGAACCAGGATTCACAAGCAAAGAAATACTTCTGTGACAATACTAAACACTGGGGATATCGGGATGAGGTTTATTTGTCGCTATCTCTTTTTCTTAAAGCCATTTGACTAATGCTGCTAGAACTTGTATTGCCCTCCATACCTAACTACAGGAATGCTGCTGCAATCAAGCTGACTTTATTATGGTAAGGAATCAGTATCTCAGCATGATCTCACTCTGAATCACCCCTCACATCACAGCTCTTAAAAGACTGCTGACTTGTGTGGATTACTAAGCAATTCCTATAAAAATAATAGTGCTGGGAATGTTATAATTTTATCATATGTTGTTTCAGTTGTAAAAAATAACTTCCTAGAGGACAATTACTCCTGGAAGGTGTGTCAGCTCATGGTGCCAGAGATGAGCTTGCTCTGAAGCAGCTCTTCAGCAAATATTGTTGACAAGAATAAAATTTGGACTTTGGGCAAACAAATGCATCTCTGGAAACATAAGTTTATTAGACTGATTATCTTTATTATAATAAAGATACAGCAGAATTTAGGACAGGAATTCTAAAAAGAAAACTTCACTTAGGTCTGGAATGCAAAGACTGAGAAGAGTAAAAAGGACCACCCTACACCTGAACTATCTCTGATGGAAGTCTCAGGTTGCATGCTGATGGAATTGTAAATGAATTAGGTTTCAAGTGGTCTGAAAATGGGATATAATGATACAATATAGACAAACTGACAAGACAATCTGTGGAAATTTGTTTTGTATGGCAAAATGGAAATACCTTCGTTATTAGAGACTTTGAATTCTAGAAATGGAATTTTTATTGCAATTATCTGGAAAAAAAAAGAGAGAATAGTTATACTCGAAAATTATTTACCAGATTGAACTGTCAGGGAAAACTTATGCTACTAAGTTAAAAATTCTAGAGAATTTCCTGGGCACCGAGGCAATCTAGCATGGGAACAGTACTTATCTACGTTAGTAATGACCAAAACTATGTGGCTGCATAAATAGTACTTTTTGGAAATTGTTCCTGGTCATATCTAGTCCCTCAAGATTGGAATCAAACTTTGCAGTTTTTTGTTTTTAATCAGTAGCTATGGCTAGGCAGTTATGATTAAGCAATTGCATTGTGAAACTTGTAGTCATGGCTAATCCTTTGTTTTAAGGAAAAGGATACACAATCCCAAAATGAATGGGCTGCCTGGAGGAGAGCCCCTGGAATGAATTCAGCAGGACTGAACAGTAACCAGGGGAAAGGTAATTCTGGCAGGGGAGATCACAACCACCAACCTCCTGACCACCTACTCAAAACAGATCCCAAATTGTAATGGAGGGAAGAACTGCACATGTGGGATAATTAGCATGAGAAACAAGAGATATAACTAGCAAATAAGGGTTTGACTACTAATCAATGAAAAAGCTATATCAACTGTAACCAATCAATGCCAATGCCTTTGCCAAAATGTGTAAATAGTGTAAAGTTTTGAAGATGGTGAGCCCAACTTCTGTGGATTGCCCTCTGATTCCCTACTTTGCACAGAATATAATAAAGAAATAGGAATTCCTCACCTCAGTGTGTGAAGTGGTGTCACACAGCAACCAGGTGATGAGCCTGTGCTTGGGACACCACTGGGATGTTCTAACTTTCAAACCACACCCATTAAATATTTGCAAGTGTTGTAGGTGGCAACTATCAAAATCATGTCAAAAAACAAATTACTCATTTTGAGTATAAATGATTGCATTCCTGTTTCCAGCTCAATTTAGTTTATTAGCATCCCAAAATCTCTGCTTTCATTACATACAGAACAACATAATGGTTTATTTAAGAAATAGAAATTAGTGTAAGTAAAAACTTGCCCATGATTAGAGACAGAATGCAATTATTTTTCTCAAACCAATGACTTTTACTTCGAAACTGAGACGATCTGTTTTCCAATATTGCCTCCATTCATCATGGACTGGAAAGCAGCTTCAAGAGAAATAATGAAATAAGTTAGTGCCAAGAAAACAAGCCAGATAGCTTCTAAAAAAGAAACCAAAAATGGTAGAAGCACATGTTTTAAGCAGCTCCCCAAAAAGGAGAGATACCATTTGGGACCTAAGCATATTTATCCTTAATGATGTGCTAAATTAAGAAAGGGATAAAAAAAAAGCTAGCCTGTAATAAACTGCTCAGGGCAGCTTTGTGTAATAATTTTAAAAAATTATCTGTAAGCAACTGTTTGAACCTATACAAGTTAACAACTACATTTCCTGCTTTTGTGATATGATATGCAAATAGCAAAGAGACATAGCAAGATTGGAGAACACACAAATGCTGTGCGTTTCATAAACCTTTGCAAAAAAAAAAAGTTTTAGAAATATTGTACAATAGTGTGAGAAGCTGGTGCAAAAGAATATACCTTTGAGTATGAAAGTATGATATATGACTGCTATATTTGACCAAATTCCTTCAAAATACATGTGTATACCACTAAGCAGCAATTAGCAATGACTAAAATAAATTGAAATCTGTAAGATTTGGTTATCACTTAATTCTACTAGTTTCCAATCTTGTGGGACTACAGACTAAATCATATTCCTCCCTCTTACTTGAAAGGGAAGCATTCTCACAGCACATCTTGGATCACATGGCTCATGTCATCAGACCCCCTTCATTTTTACACTTCCTTTGTTACAGATATTTTGAATAGGCTACAGGATATTTTGTTCTGTTAAAAAAAATAACTTTTACTCTCTTTAGTAATATGCTCTGCCCTTTTTTGGGTGTACTTTTCATTTTATTTTTTGTTAGCAAATCCAATACCAAACTCTGTTAAATATTGGGTTTTTAAAGTACAAGGTCAAGGATTTCAGAAAAGCATTTTCTTACACACAAGTTCTAAGAAATGGGCAGCACTTTAAACCTCTAAGATCACAATGACTACCATCAGCTGCTAAGGTATCAGTCTAAGAATAAATTCCCCTCAGTACTAAAACAACAGCAACAAAAACCCCTAAATATACATTCAATGATTTTTTTAATATAAAATAATTTTCTCACAGAACATTTTAATAATTTGTGAAGAAATATTTTATTATAACATAAAAATAACACATTTGATAAAATACAAAAATCTAAATTGGCAAATGAAACAAAGGAGGTAGTTAACCTCTAATGTAATTGTATTTAATCAGGTTATTATTATTCTTTGAAAATGATGTAAAGATCTTACCACCGATGTTTGCTAAGCCTTCCACCACAGTCTCCCTGACCTGTCAATGCAAATAAGCCATTTCAGTTTTCCTCAAACAAGAGTAGCATTTCACATCTCTTAGAAACATGCCAAGAAACTGCCATAGAAACCCACAAAATCGAAAGACTTCTCTCACTACAGTGGACAGGGCTCTGTTTGGAGCAGATTCTTTCATCAAGAGAGGCATGAATATTTTCTGATAAATTTGCAGGTGATTTAATTCTTCAATCAGATCCCTTCCCCTGCCAAAATTTAACGTCTCAATATTTTCCCAGGAAGATTGACTGATCACTTATAGAAATGAACTAATTCAGCCAGACTTCACAGGGAAGGCATGGTTAAGCATATACCCATCACAAAGTAATAAACGGTGATAATAAAGCTTGAAGCAGAATTTCAGATAAGATCCTCAAAAGCACACAGGACACATAATTAATCAGGTATTTGAAAGTACATATTTTTGAAAGCCTGATTCTTTAAATAAAAAAGCACTTGCACCCTATGCTGAAATAAAGAACACAGTCATAAGCAGCATGTAATCAGAAAAGTCTGTCATACTACAGTCAGACCATCCTCAGCAGGTACCTTTTAAAACAGCTACCTAATAAGCTTCCAATTATACTTACACATTTTTAAAATGTCTGTTCAATCCTGAGGCACAGTGAGAGAGCCAGAAACAAAGAAATTAGTTATCCTGCAGTATGCGATAGTAATAAAGGCCATAAATTAAACCTAAAAGTTCTCACCTTCAGTTTACCCTCTTGGATCCACTGGCAGAGCTGTAATACACTAGCTTCTTGTTTGTCCATGTAGTTCAACACTAAGAATCTTTCCCTGTGAAATAAAATAATGAAATTGATTTAAGAAACCTTGGTCAACATATTAGAAAATCTTTACAAATCTTTTTCAGGAAACAGTTTTCTTGAAACTGAAGGGTTATGAGCATGAATTATAACGAAATGTAGCTCAGGGCTTTGCCAGCTTGTTGCGACAGCTTCCTGCAGAGGAAACTTGATAGTAACATCAGTCTTAGCTAGGTAATTCTGTTAAAGTATCAGAGAGAGAAGAGTAAGAAAAATCAAGTAGTACCACCAGAATAAGCAAATATCCATAAAATGTGAACAAATTCCTATTTTTTACCTCTTTTTTTCTTTTTAGTGGCAGGGAGAATAATTAGTGGACCTGCAACTAGATGATGAGAATAACTTAACTTTCAAGCTCCCCACAATTGCGCATATCCTCCTGTCACAGCTTTCTAGAGCAATTGAGAAACTGAAATTTATCAAAAATCATAACTACTTGTAGGAACATATTGACTAAATTCTCCACTGCATTCTACTATGCATGGTGTATTTCACTGTTTTTATCCATTTTTAAAAGAGCAGACAACAGTAACAGGGACAAGGAAAGATTTCTAATTAGACGAGATCAATTAATTTGCACAGAAATCAAGTCTACCCAATGTCCTGCAATGCAATCACTGAAAAGTCTCCTAGGACTCTCTTCCTAATCTCTGCCTTAGCTGCACCTGAATTCTAAGAGGAGATTCAGCAATTCCCAGATTCAGAACATAATAAAAATGTTTTACCCATATATATGTCACACCTATCTACTTATTATCTAATAAGCCCCCAAATACTAAAAATAAAATTTCAATAAAATCACTGCATCAGCTGCATCCTTACTTTAAAAAGATTTGATTTTCCCTCTGACTGAACTATGATATTTTGAGAGAAGGCACTCTGCAAAACATCTGAGAACAGAACTACAGCAACACCTTCCCTTGTACTAAAGAATTGTCACACATTCCAGGATTAAATTAAGCAACCACAAACAAAGTGTAAAAACTGACATCTGTGATTCTATATAACAACATCCTTTCCCATTTTTTATGCTGATAAAGACAAACATAAGAGAAGGGATTTGCTGATATCATTATTATCATTTCCTTTTTAGGCATGGCAACATTCTGTTCCAATAACATGTAGCTACTGTGGATTATAGACTGTCTTCCAAACATCAGAGTCACAACATTACACACACAATCTACCTGGAACCTGGTCACAAGCTCTGGAGGAGAAACGTACCTTGTGATGTTCCTTTCTTTCTGTATTTTTTCTATATCAGGAGGCAGTGGAGGAGGATAAGGCACATCTTTGTTATACTGAGAAATCTGTCCACACAGGATGATATGGCTGTTCTGATTCATCTGTTTGAGACAGCACAAAGTGAGAAAAATTACATTCCTCAGCCTCAGAAACTAGATTTTTCAGAGATGCAATAGAAGATATTGCAAAATTTTCACTAGCCACATTTCCCATAAAAGAGTGGGAGAATTGCATGCAGTCCCATTCAATCCATGACAACATTCAAATAGGTAAATGCAAGGCAATAGTGGAAAAATAACTGCTAAACAACCTAGTGTAATTTTAAAAGGCACTAAATAGAAGGGATATAGGAAATTGTTAACTTACTGTGTGTCCTTTTTGTCAGGAGAAGAGGGGTAATAGGACAAAGAAGTTTAATATAGCTGTTGAATAGAATACAGCTGTGATTTAGAGCTCCCAAAGATGGCCTTGCCACCAAAGCCTCTCCACCTGGAGACAGAGTCATTGTATGTTAACAATATAAAGTCTTTAAGGAGACCCAGCAGAGCTGGACTTTCTGGAAGCCAGAAAACCAAAGCTGACAAAAACATAAGATTACTGCACTGGCAGACAAGGCTTTTAGAGAGTATTACCAAGTCTCCTGGCCAAAGATGCAAGAGATGAGAAACGGAAATAGTGTATCTATTACTGTACTGCGAGGTTGTCCACATGACAGGCACTGATTTCAGATATCTGATTGCTCCTCAAGACCAGGATCAGCTCCTGAAGTTGATCACTGAAGTGGAAAGCCTGCTCTGCTATTTTAGATGCTGGACTCCAGTAATAATTAATTGAAAGCTGGGCATGCAGAACTGGAGAATGATTAGAATAAACCTGACAGATGGAATAATCACCTGACTTATAACCGTATCACTGATGTCTCCACCAACATTGTCAAAGTAAACATCCACACCACCTGGGCAGAGTTCACGTAGCTGTTTTGCCACATCCCCCTTCTTGTAATTGATAGCAGCATCAAATCCCATTTCTTGGACCAAAATGGAGCACTTTTCATCTGTGCCGGCGATCCCCACCACTCTAGAGCAGCCCTCCAGACGGCCAATCTGCAGGCACAGAGTTTAAAAAAAAACAAAACCAAAAAAAACCCCAAAAGCCCTAAACATAAAGGCAAGCTACATCATTCATCTGCATAAAAGTACCAGTGGAAGAAAGTGGCTCTTAAGGGATGTTACCATCCCACTAAACCCCAGGCAGCAAACACTCCCATCTCATGTGACGTAACTGCCTCTTGTCACTCCCTCCTCACACCTACATATGGGGCAGGTACAATAAAAATCTGGCATCTTTCCAAACTCATTCACTGCAGAAGACTAAATCTGGGGAGTCATCAATGACTGCCAGTACTGGATAACCAAATACAGTATAAAATTACCATCTGCCAAGTACCATAACATAACTAATAAAAGGAAAAAAAAATAGACAATAATTCATTTAAGTACAATCTTCATAGATTTGCTTGTGCATTGTTTCTTCATAGCCTCTCTTTATTAGTAGGTCTACAGCTTGCTTAATAGCTATTGTGTTTGTGTATATATATATATGAATATATCTAGAGATATTTGTAGATATGCACATATACACTGCAACAGGTTCTGCAAGCAGAGGAGGATAAAAGGACTGTAAGTCTCAAAACACAAAAGATGTCATGGAAGACAGAACAACAGGTTTACCACATTTTTTTACAATTTTCTAATAGGAAAAAAAAATCTCCAGCCAATAAAAAGACAGTGTTGGAACGGCAGGCTACTATATAAATGTGTAATAAATACCTGTATTTATACCATCTATTTTACTTGTGCTAGCAACAAGTAATCAGCACCATCTGCCTTCTCCTATCATTATTTCACAAAATTTAAGTTTCATACGTAAAGTCTTTCTCAGTGAGAGTGTGTGACAAATCTGTGAAACTGGCCCTTTCCATGGGGTTATACCTGCTCATGTTTACAATAATTTTAATAACCAGCATGTTTCAGAAGACAAAACTTGGTAACAGAGTATGTTTGTATGGCCTAAGCCTACACCTACCTGGCCAGCCAAAGAGCCGCAGGCACCAGCTGCTCCACTCACCACCATGGTCTGATTTGCACCTGCAGCCACATGCCCTTTCTCCCTTATTCCCAACAGAGCCGTCAGCCCTGTGATGCCAGCTGCACCCAGAAAGTAGGAGAGGCGTCCATTTACAAGCTGTGGAACAAGCTACGGAACAGAAACACATGGTGGAGGTCATTTGTTTTGAAGGTGAGGTTTTATTCTTTGATTGCCTGAAGGTAGGAGACTAACTCAGAATATTTACCAGGCAAGGTACAACCAGTAGGGATGGGCTATCTCTAGCTACTAACAAGTTTGTACAAAAGTTTTATGTCTCTGTGGTTTTAGAAAAAATTTTGAAACAAAGTAACTCACAAAACCTTAAATTATGGAAGCGTTAAAAAGCAGTTGGGAGATAAGAAGTTTCCAGCAATTGCGAACTATCCCTGTGCTAGCATAAAGGATAAAAATGCACCATTTTATCAAAAACGGTGATTGCAGATCAGTGGCAAAGAGTCCTAAAGGAAGCAGTTTATTGGAAAGTATAAATTTTCAAACTACAATAATTTTCTGTTACAAAAGAACAATCACCACAATATCCCTAATGCACTGAAACCTCTCTATTTTCAACCTAATATTGAATACCCTTTCTTACATGGATTTAAAACCTGAAGCTAAAGCTTTTACTAACATGAGTTAGTAAAATAATTTAAATATACCTAAAGCCTTTTATATCTTACAATTACACTCATTGTAGAGGAGTTCTACCAGAATTAGAAAAATTACGAGAATTAATTAACTGAAGCAACTTCAGGGAAATTAAAAAAACAATAGAAATAATATCGGCCTGTTAACCAGCAAAAGTGTTTATATTTTATTATTGAAAAAAAAAAAAAGAAATTTATACAAATTTTGGCACCTATGAGTGTATCTGTCTTTTGAGACCTGATGGTTTCAATAAAGTATGCTTCTTTTTGACTAAAAAATAGTGTCATTAGCAGCTATTTATGGAAAAAAAAGTTTAGGAAAAAATAGTCACAACCTGGGCTTTGCATTTTTATTACCTTTTGTAGCAAGCTGCCATCAAGAATTGCCACTGTCTGCCAGGGCCAAGTGAAGGAAGTTACAAAGTCTCCTTTAGCGAGGTTATCGTGCTTGCTCTCCTCAACAACTCCAATGCCCCCACCGTCAGCAACTTCAGACAGCTGCCAGGGCTGCAGGTAATCGGAGCCTGTGTCCTCATTCATCCGGCAGCGCTGAAAGACGAGGCTTTAATGAAAGGCTCTGATGGAACACAACTTGTTTATCAGTTCAAATTGAGTACGGGATGAGATGTGTTTAGAACTTCAAACACAAAGGGCTACTCAAAAATCTCTCCATAAGCCCCATATATTCATAATCTTTCCCCTTGTTTGCTCAGTGCAAAAGGAGGACGGACCATCCTGATCTCCTCCAGAAGTGTTACCAAATCCAACACATTCTATAGATGTTGGCTCAAAGGCAACCATGCAACTGATGATGACTGGCTCGGGTCTGATGAGAATCCTACAAATGCCACTCCTTAACTGAAGGAATCCTAGAAATGCAGGATTGAAAAAAACCACCCACAAGTTATTTAGTCGATGTAGACCATCCCTGACAGAGATCTGTTTAGTGAAACATCTTGAAATCTGACATATTTTCTTTGCAGCTCCCCCTACAGCCACAGTTAACATTTCAAGATTCTTAAATATTTCCTTAATTCCCAGGCTAAATGTACTTTCCTGAAATTTAGACTGTTTCTTTTCTACTATCTATGGAGGGAATAAATGATCAGAATTCTCTTTATAGCAAAATTTTACAGACTATGTCCATCTGGTTCTTCTTCTACCTTCACTTCCAGTTCAACCCACAACTCTCCCATTCCCATGAGTTCAGTAATTTTTCCATGACTGGGAAAAAAAGTATATTAAAAAGGCCAAATTCAGAAAAAGTTGATACAAACAAATCTGTAATGGCATACCAGGGCTCACAGTCTCTTCCTGGTCCTATAAAGTCATATTCCTATATATATCCCAGGCATATTGATGCCAAATTCCTTCCCAATATAACTCTGTCAGAATGAGCACAATTAGTAAGTTATGCCAGAGAAATATTTGTTCTGCAATTGGTAACTTTGGTGTTAAACATCATGACAGATACAGAGTCTAAGGTACTTTAAAAAACAAATTCCGGCTTACCTCTAAGTCCATCACCTACCATGTAGGGGTCCACTGAGAGATAAAGAGTTTTAACACGCACTTGTCCCACTTGGATTGTATCTGCTATTGTACTTTGCTCCAGTCTGAAGTTCTCAGCCACTGGCACCCCATTCTTACCTAGAGTTATTTTAAAATTAAACAAATAAATGAATCAATATAGAGCTTCCCTTAATCAATATAGGAAGGCCTTTTCTTAAGGTGGTCCTTTTTCGAATGAACTACATTATATATTTAATCCTGCTGTAACATTTGAAAGACTTATTTGCAGGTCACACAATAGTTCTTAACTCTTAAAACTATTTTAGCATTAAGTAACATACAATACTCCCTCCAAAACTTAATGACTTCTACACCAGATGATTTATGAACTCACTATTCAAAATACTGTGCTGATATCCATAACAAGGCAAATGTGTAAACAAGAAAATAAAATCTCAAGACTGTAAATTTAAAAAACAAACCCTTTGAAACATGAGAGGAATAAAAGATTCAATATCTACTACAAGGAAACCAAAATTAATAGCAAAAAATATTTTAGTCACCTCTCAAAACACAAAAAGAACAAATGCGAGGACTAAAAAGTCATATTCACTAATTTTTCACCTTCAGCCCCTAGAGTTTTCTCATATATTACAAATTAACCTTTTTTTCTCATCCAACAGTCTAAAAATCTGCATATCCAGACTAAACAAATATATATTTGTTTTTATATAAAATACTGAATCTATGTTACATATTTAATAGAAATTTATTTATATTAATAAAATTTACTTATATTAATAATTGTAGATAAATTACAAAATTATTTATATTAATGTAAATATATTAATAAATTTTTAATATAATGAATATATTTTAAATAAAATTTATTGCTGCATGCAATATTAAGATACACAAATGTCAAAATCTCAAGTTAGTGTCTGTTTCTACCCTCACCATTTTAGAGCATTAGGCAATCAGAACAAACACATTGCTTCTTTAGCAGAGAGAAATACATACCAGGCCGTGAATTCAGCACTACTCTTTGTATAATCATCTCTGCTTTTGCAGCAATTACACACTGGATTTCTACAAAACAAAATGTTGTTTGAAGGCTTGAAACATAAATTTTCTTGAAAAAAGAATAAGGGGTAAAGTACTTAGTAATTTGGAAACTGGGAATGAAATACGGACCTCACCAACTTCAGTGTCCATGCCCAAGGATGATAATAAAGAATCACATAAACTGACCTCAAGCATAAAATAAACAAATGTGTGAATAAGGAGTTTCCCTGTTGATCTTATTAAAGCCCTGATCTTAAACAATGTCACAAGAGCAACTACCAGAAAGATGGATAATTGTAATTACTATGCTCCTTGTAAGATCACCACCCGCTATCAGGCAGTGGGAGACACATTTGATTTGCTTTCCTGCGCTGACTGAACACTCTGCTCCCACCTAAAAGGCACAGAGGCAGCTTTGCATACAAAGTCAGGTGCCACTCAATAAAAGGCAGGCAGGCACACCAGAATAGCAGTCTGCAGGTACTATTGTGTAAGATGTTTTGTAAGAAAAAGCAATTCTATCAGCAGTGCCCAGAGATGAGAAAGAATTAGATCATCGCTTAATCTATTCTACAGAAAAATTACTCCTTGAATTTCAACGGTTTAAAAGAAGATTGTAAGTCTGTGATTTTGCACCTGAGAGACCCAATGTCATTAGGAGGAAATTAACCCAATTTAACAGGAGAAAAGCATGATCGTACATGCTTTCCGATCTAATTAAAAAAAAAAGTTACTACTGTTCTCAGCTGACATCCATAAATAACCAACTTCCACATGAACAAAGGACATTACATTAAGGAATGAAACATGATAGCTGACGTCTTTATCATAATGTTTATTTTGCTGACAAGAACAGCAAATTGGGAGTAAATCTAAAAGATGAGCCTAGAAAGAGTACATCATCACCACTTATCCAACATCTTTATTCTTTGAACATTGCAAAATACAGAACCTTCTGTCTGTACTGCTACAGTGCTTACATAACAGCACTCACAAACCATCAAGAACTATAGCCTGGAATGCTGAAAAACATAATTAAAAAGCTACTAGGAGAAAATGTGCACATGCCTGGCCATCCGTCCCATACAAAACCTACAGCTCACTCAAAACATAAGCATCTTGTTAAAGAAACAGATAAAGGTTTAACATTTTATTGTGTTTCCATTTGAAAAGCTACTTACTTGGCAAAAGTTATTCAAGAGATAATTTCTTTCCATTATTTCAACACCTAAGGATGCCACAAGAAAAGCTACAAGGAACGAATCTCAAATGTGTCTTTACAGCATCACATATTGAAAAATAACTGACCTGCAGAGTTCTTTGGACAAAACAGTGTAGAACAGTCTACAACAAATAGGAAAAAATGCCCACACTTCGATGAAGTTACTAGTTACTGTTTATGAACAAAAATGAGCATTGAAAATTAAGGACTTAACAATTAAAAAGAGAAATAAAAATCCATCTTTATACCCACACAGCTGATACAACTACTAGAACATGAATAATGTAAAACTCTAACAGAAAGGATGGCCTAAGGTAAACTTCGGCAGATGTTATATTCAGCACTGTACTCAGTGACTTCCTGTGTGATCATGGGCACGACTCTGTATTTGTTTTACGGAATATTTTTCAGAACAAAACTACAAACTCTTCCTGATAATATCTGCCCAACAAAATCACATTCAAGTAGTACAGTTTTTATCCACAGAGCAATTGTCTTAGCATCTGAGAATTTCTGCTAATACAAGGAGGATTTTAAAAACTGTCAGATGTGTCCAGTGCAGTTTAAAAGGACAAGCCTACTCTAGTGAATTATTTGCACACATTCACAACTTGGCTTAAATTCATAACCACTAGTCAAACTGTTCTGTACAGAAATAACGAGTTAAGAATGCAGTCAATATAAATCAACAGCATCTGACAGCTCACATGAACTCTAGGCAAATCACTCCTCAGTATATACTATCCATATCCATGACTAAAGGTTTCATCCTCTGTTTATAAACCACACAGAGAAGGCAGAATTGCTGTACAGCTCATGCCTTACAGAGAGATCCCCTGACAAAACTGCTGACTCAATTTTTATTAGCCTGAAACTAAATATGTGTATTATGCAAACACAAAACCCCAACCTGAACAAGAGAGGACAAAGATAATTTTTATTGTGACTAACATATTCCTGAAGTATCTGCTTTCCATGATTTGTACAGAGGAAAAAAACTCAGTTATATAAAGGAAAAAAAAATCAACTATATTAAAATACTAAAAGCAAGATAAAGCAATAGAGCAGCACAGAAAGATGTGAGTAGAAAAATTACCCAATATAAGTTTAGACTACTTCCTTCAAAGGCTGACATTTTGAGGGAACAAAACCACTGTTTATTTCCCAGTTTGTTTTCACAGCTTTTGTTTGAGGAGCCTGTGTACTGATTAAATTTGAAGATCTTCCAGTCTGTCAGTGGGTGGACAAAAAGTGAAACTGGTAACTGAACTGTCACTCATTCTATGACAGGTGCCACAGCAAATACAACACTGCAGGTGGGCATTTAGTTCTAAACAGGACTGCACCTACAGTGGAAGTCAGCAACACCATTACACAAGCAAATGGTCACAGTAACACCATAACACAGTAGAGAATCAAACTTTCCTCACATTACAAACAATACAGAAGTGACTAAAGAAAGTAAGAAGAGGCACCATCTTTTAGCACTGTAAACTGAGGAAAGCTTTTGGAGAAAGAAAACAGATTTTTTAAAGTGAAACAAAGGCAATTTGTATCATATACGCAATCCTTTTCAGCAGATGCATAGTGCCAGAGAGCAGGATGTTTTTGACTATTTCTTTAAAAGAGAACACGAAGCAACACACATTATTATTATTTAGCTTTTCCAAACAAAAATAATCTGAGTTGGCTTTACTCTTTAAATCAAATAGAATAAAAATTCTGAGTTGTAACGTCATCATTCTATGCCAATTAAGCAGCACAACAGCAGGGGAGTCTCAAGTATCTTTTAGCCCAGTTTTACTCTTACCTCTTTCTCCCCTTGCCTGTCTTTCCCCATTTTTTCAAAGACACGTGACAACTCCTTTTAAAAATGTTAAATAAATTCCTCAGTGCTAAAATGCTCCCATTTGTTTGCCCTGGGCTTGGTTCCCAGAACTTCTTGTTTCTGAGACTGCCCGTAAGGCACAATTTTCAGTTGCATAGACTCTTGCCAAAACAAGTCACCTGCTTCAAGTCATTAAAGCCCATGCCAGATGTAGTCAGTTCAAAAACAAAAGGAAGACTGAGTAGTCCTGTATCAGGCCCAGGTAGCGTGGAGGAAGAAGGCGGGCAATCTAAACACACAAAACAATTTGGAACTCTTCTGAAACTGTGATGTCAAAATGGCTGGAGCAAGAATCCTCAGAGGAAACTCAAGGCAAGAATTTTCAATAATGGCTCTGAATGAGTAACATGCAGGAAGGAAAGATGGGAGGAACTGGGACTAGGAATCAGTACAAACAGAGAAACATAGCAAGAATAGCAACTTAAAGGCCAGTAAAGCAGGGAAGAGCAGGACAAAATGGGGAGAGAGAACTGAAGAAACTGGGAATGACAAGTGAGACAAGCAAGCAAACTCAGACGGGAATGACAGGTGAAAAAAAAGAAAAGAGACAATTTTAACTGGCAAGGAAAGGTGAATTGAAATGGAAGAGCAAATGTAATGGATTAAGCACCAAAGTTTCCAACAGCTTCTCTAAGGAGCTCTACATTTGATGAATGTGGATTAATTGCAAGCCAGAATCAATACTGACTGTCATGAATGGAGAAAAACACATGCCATATAAAGTTAAGTACTTTCATGAAGTGAACTGATACATTCAGATTTCCTAATGTTCCATGTCTCATCACTGAATTCTTTGATAAGAAGTTCCTCCCATAGTGTTTTCTTCATGTAGATTTTCTGACACACTATAAGGGTTGAGGGCAGGCTCCAGTCTTTCCTCCAAGGAAGTAGCAGATGAAAAAAAAAGAATGGTAATAGTAGTAGGATCTTGATCCAGCCATCTCTTTTTTTATATTCTAGGAAGCCTAATATCTTTCAGCTTTTTATCAGATTTCACTGACCTACAGAGCAAAAGTTCCAGTAAGTATACACATTCATATCTACATACAGTAGGACTGTGTAAACTTCAATTTTTCAATTTAGGTACTGAAAAAAAAAAATCTAAAAGCTTTCAGATACCACACCTTGGACTTTTTTTTTTTAAATAAATAGTTGCATTGTATTGTAGTTGTTGAAAACTGTGTACCATATGCATGCATGTATATGGTATATATACATAAGGCCTATTTCTTCTTAGCATAATTTCCCATAAGGAATGCAGATTGCTCCCCGGAGGGCTGGAGCACAGGCCATGGGGTTCTGAGAAGCCCACGATGCAGTCTGCAGGCTCCCACGTGAGAGCAAGCTCGGAGAGCCCCCTGACTACCCGCTTGCCCAGGTATGCCCAGAGACCGAGTCACAGAGCAGTGCTGCCACAGGTGGAAGAGCCTCTGGAGCCTGCCCTGCAGACGGCTCGTCACCGGTGTGCGGAGCCGCAGACAGAGCAGCCCAGGAGAGAGAACGCGCGAGGCAGGGGCAGCGCAGGGGCTTCAGTCCCACAGGCTGGCCGGGGCTGCGGCGGGCTCCGCTGCGCTCCTCTCCTCTCCCCCGGGATGCCTCCACCGCCTCGGGACACGCTTTGATCAGGGGGCTCAGTAGAGCTCAATTCGAGCTCCCGTTCCAGGGACAGGGCAATCCCAACAGCCTCTTCCAGCCTCCTCCGCACCTGCGCCCCGCCTGCCCTGCAGCGAGGAGGCGCTAATCCCTGAGGATACGACTCTTGGGAAGGAGAGGACGAGCTCTACCAAGTCCCCCTCAAGCCGAGCCCCGGTCTCCCCTGTCCCCGACGCCGCTGCGTCCCCTCAGAGCCGCGAGGCTCCCGCTCACCTTGAGCTGCCCGAGCGCCCCACACACCGCGCCGCCCCAGCCCGGCCCCGTGCGCACGCGCGGCCCTTAAACAGGGAAACGATGGGACTCGCCACCCTTAAAGCGGCGATGCCCCGAGCCCGGCCGCGGCGGCGGGAAGGGCTGTGGCGGGATGTGGGCGAGGGGATGGCGGCGCGACCCCTGAACCGCATAATCACACGGAGGCGTTGGAAAAAAGCCTCCGAGAGCATCGAGCCCAGCCTTTCACTGAACATCACCTTGGCAACTAGGCACTAAGTGCTACGTATGGTTCCTTGAATACCTCCAGGGAATGGCAGCTGCACCACTTCCCGGGCAGCCCATTCTAATGCTCAATAACCCGTTTAGTGAAGAAGTTCTTCATAATGTCTCACCGCCTTTGGCACAGCGGGAGGCCATTTCTTCTTGTCCTGTAGCTGGCTCCCTGGGAGAAGAGACCAACCCTCATCTGGCTACAGCCTCCTTCCAGGTATTTGTAGAGAAAAATAAGGTGGCCCCCACCCAGTTCTTCTTTTCTCTAGGACACCCAGCTCCCTCAGCTACTCATCACACTTGTGCTCCAGACCCTTTACCACCTCCATTGCTCTTCTCTGGATCTGCTCCAGCACCTCAGTGTATTTTTTGTGGTGAGGGGCCCAGAACTGGACACAGCACTCAAGATGTGGCCTCACCAGTGCTGAGCACAGGGGGACAATCCCTGCTCTGGTCCCACTGGCCACACTGTGGCTGATACAGGCCATGATGCCTTTGGCCTCGCGGGCCACCTGGGCACACATCGGCTGATGTTCATTGGTGAGCCTTTCCTTTCCCTCCAGACGGCTTTCCACGCACTCTTCCCCAGGCCTGTAGTGCTGCACAGAGTTGCTGTGACCCAATGCAGGATTTGGCACTTGGCCTTATTAGACTGAGGGACTGGGAGGAGGTGTTCACAGTTCACACGGGCACAGTTGCTCTGGGTAACGCTGCTCCTCTCATGTTCCAGTGGATGTGATTTTATTTATTGCTGTGAGGCAGGGCTGTTTAATAGCCATTCTTAAAATTCCAGTAAAGTTGCTGTTGTGTGCAATATAATGTATATGTTATATGCATGCTGTTTCTGTGGTTGAATACAGATGAAGATGTTTCTTTCCTTAAAAAATTTGGCGTAGGAAGAGCTTTCCTGGGACGAGGCTCGGGTCTTGGTGCTGCCTGCCATGATTACCTTGTGTACTCGCCCTGTGTTGTAGTGACTCACTGTGCTGTAAGGACAAACAGGTCTGCGAAATGGCCACTGAGCCGGTGGCAATTACTGAGGAGTTTGAAGTGACCACTTCAGCCTGGAAAAACTCTTCCAGACTAATGACCCTGATGACTTTGTACTCTGCGTCTCACATAAAGGCAGGCAAAGCCTTTCTATTGTAGCTTGACCAGTAGGACTCTAATATAGGTTTAAGTGAATGATTTATGTTTGTGCCACCATAATATACAAAACTTTGCATTTCACATTAGTTGAAGTAACATCATGGGAACCAGAATGGTCTAGAGGGGGAAAAATTAAGTATCCTGATAAGGGGATTTATACTTCCGTGTGTTTTTTTCCCCCAGCTTGTATCGGCTGATCTCATGACAGGTGCACTTATTGCAAGTGTAATGCACTGGAAGCAAATATTCAGGGTTGAAATCATCCTCAGAGTTTCAAATGGGCACATCTTGTGTGTAGGAGGCCTGTGTTGAAATGAATGAACACTGACTTGCCTCCTACTTGTGCAAGAAAAGAGCAGCACAATTACAAAAATAATTGTTTCAAAAAACAATGTCACAGGTCACTACATGAGCAAACAGGAAAATATTATGAAATGTATTACTGGAGAGCTTCCCATTCATTTAGAAGTTGTGATCTCAACTAGTAATAATTGAAAGGAAAGTGGTGAAAGAGAAAAGATATGTTGTGCATTGGCACATGTGCATATATTTTTTATCCCTGTATTATATAATATAATGACAATACAACTTCTGGTGTTTGATAAAAGTATGAAAAAACCCCAAAATTCTTAACCCAAACACATTAAATAGTATTTTAAGATCTCTGTACAGCCCCACTTTCTCTTGCCTGATGCAGGGTGACTGTGTTTCCACTACAAACAAGGCTGTCCTGGAAGATGGTTGCAGCAATAATCTGCAGTTTGCTTTTTAACCCTTATGATCATGCACCCCACCCCACCTTGTCTCTTTTGTTAAGTAATTGTTAAGTGAGGCCATTGTAAAATAAGCTTAGGTGTGAATTTAAAGTGCAGTAGCTATTCTGCACTGACTTGCTTTGTGGATACTTTTTCTACTCTAAAAATGCTTTTTTGTGATTTAGCTTGATTTACCTCAGACTGAACTAAACTGCACAAAGTCACCCCACATGTGAAATAAAATTGTCTACGCAAGCAGGAATAGTTGTTATAAAACAGATATTGGGGGTTGCTACCACTTTTAAACGAGTCTAAATCAACATCAATGTCATAATTTTAACATCTGCCAGAGATGGGGCAGAGATGGAATGGAGGATGTGTTTGAGCTGGAAGATGGTTGCAGTCATTGTCAACAAACCATTGCTGCCTACCCAAATATAGAATGTCATTCGGTGGATCCTTACTTCACTGAACAGAATCTCAAGGTATCCTCTGACCAACTTCAGACAAATTTGAGAAAGCAAAAACATTTCTTGACCACGTGGTGGAATAAAAAAATCCCATTTGATCCTTTTAGAACAAAGAAGGGGAGTAAAAGAGGCTTGTGGATAAAAAGTCATTAGCTCCCAAAATCATATGTAAGCTTGGACAGAGTGTAAAAGTGAAACAGCTCTCTTGTTTAGAGTGGTAAAAATCATATTGCCATTAATGTCAGTGAAGCCAAAACCAATAGTTAAAATTGAACTCAAAAATGAAAAATCAGTCTGGAGGTTTTCTTTTTTTCCCCCCTTTTTTAAGATTACCTGACTGTCTAACTGACTCTAAATCACCTTTTTGTTCCTGTTTACCTGCTCTTAACATAGAAACAACAAACTTTTATAGTCTGCCTAGACTGTGAGGCTTAGATTTTTTAAAGTACAAAGTAGTCCAAAGTTCAAGATTTGCTGGGTTTGTGGGTCGTATTTATGAGTGTATGCCATAATAATTTTCCTCTTATACATTGCCATATTCATGGGTATCTCACTCTTGGCAAATATGTGCCTTTTCTTTATTATTTTTAATTAATGTCACTGTAATAAGTAGTCTTTAAATCTGTCTAGATTAACAATACAGATGTTGCTTATGTAACTGGAGTACAGGTATGTTTTGCTGATCAACATTCTCTGGGGTATGCATGAGCTCAAAGTGACAGCAGATTCTTTAGCCTGGGTGTGTAGGGAGCAAAGTGGTCTATGAGGTCCCTCAAGAAACATCTTTCATGGAATCTATGGATGGAAATGGTAAATTAGACTACTCAAATCCAGCACAATCTGAATCTTTATTTTTTACGTAGTGAGTCTCTTACGTGATAGGAAAGTAAGATGTCATCTTCTGCTGTGGGGAAACATTTTTCTGAGCGTATAGAAAGTTAGAGAAACATTTTCAGAGAAGTGAATGATCTTGAGAAAAAGTGTTTCTCCACAGATAAAAAGACCGTGTGGGAGAACTCGGTGAACCCTGTGTTCTTGGGTAACAAAACCAATTCACTTATCGTATAAATTCTAGAACACTGTTTCAGGCTGAAGTAAGCAAAATTATTGCAAAATCATCTCTGGTAGATTTGATGTTTCTGATTTTCTAACTATTAGTTTACTAATCTTCAGTTGAGTTTCTTGCCCTTGATGCTGAGCCAAGAGACTAGACAAAGAGCAGCCTTCCTTGTTCACTCATTGAAATGTCAGCCAACAGCATGAGGTGCTGTTGAGTGTCATTTGAGCTAATCCATATATGTTTACATGAAATATTTTAGGAGTTTGCAGATTATTTGTTCTGGCAGCTAAGCTGTGTATGTAGTAACTTCAGCAGAGGACAGTGACACCTTAGGTCATTACCACCATTTACAGTGACTTTTTGAATCACTGTAAATGATGACTTGAAAAAATTCAGCTTGAGGCAGCTGCTGAGGTTGAACTGAGCTATTCATCTGACTTCATGTCAGAGTGACATTCTGTGCTGTGAAGTGCAGTTTAAAGGTGGTTTGTGAGCAGCTCAACTCCCTGTTGGCTGAAGATGTTAAAAAGGGTAGACAGCTGGGGAAAGCAAGTTATCATCCAACTCAAGTTATGACATCCACGTCTGAGTAGATTCTGCTTTTGCAGTTTTATTCATGCAGGTCCTCTTTTGTAAAAAGAATCAAACTCCACTTATGTATCCCTTATGAACTGAGCAGTGGCTTGAGGTAGGTATATTTGTGGGAAAGTTTTGCAGGTGACACTAAACTGTCATATGAGACTAACACCTTTTGATGCTAATTGCTGCCTAATCACAAAGTGGGCTTCATCTGTACAGGTAAGTATAAATATAAGAAGCAATTGCTACTTTCAATGGTAACTTGTTTTTCTGATGTTTGATACTTGGGAACGTTTCAATCCATCTTTCTTTGTCATAATTTCAAAACATTCATCTGGGTTCTAACAGGTCAAAGGGCATAGGTAGGATCTGGATTTGCTGTCATTAACAATTTTTGTGATGGTAAGGAAGCTTTACTCTATAAACATATTTTGCTAGTCAAAACTACTGATTTTGATATAGGTTCACACAGAAGACTATCTGCAGGATGTCTTGAAGGATCACGTTCATTGTAAGGTAAAAAACTTCGTTCATTAATAAAGAAATATGGCAATAACACACCTTGATATGTGATTTCTTTAAGGAAAACACAGGCTCAAAAGGTTTTTCTGTAAATGTTGGGCCTGATCTTTAACCATTTGGTATTTTATAAAACCTTCTAATACCATAAAAAGTGAGCACAATATGTTGTCAGTTTAATCTGATAGTGATTATTACTGTTTGATCATCACAAACTTCTGCTCATGATTTTGGTTCCTTATCTGTCTGTGCTTTTTTTCATCATTGAGAGAAGAAACAAAATACTGGAGTGCTTGCTGCAGAGACTGATCTTCCTGTTGTCTTAATTTTGTTAGTGACAGTTTCTTAGATCCATTTTGATATAACTACATATTTAATGTTTATAAATTACCTAGGCATATTGTAGAGGAAAACTATCTTGTTTCTGTGCAGTATCATGTCAGGATCACATCTTTGATTTTTTAGTGCAGAACACTTGCGGAAATTAAGAACTTCTATTTTAGAACCACACTGCTAGATAAGCATCCTACGTCTGTGTAGGAGGTTTCTTTCTTTATTGCCTTGTGTGCCATTTCCATTTAATGATATCTCCCAGTTACACATTAAAAATAAGGTTCTACTAGAACTCTTCCCGAAATCTGCAACTAGTGAAGTACTAATATAAGTAGGATTTTTCTGTCATGCTGTCAGATTCAGATATGTCTGTTCCAGAACAAAAAGACCTTGGATTTTCCCAATGTAATATAAAGAATCACCACTGAAAAGTTAAGATTAAAATGTTGCTGTCATGGCCCGCATTTGTTGTATCTGCTTTGTAGTGTAAAGTTGTAATTCAAAACAGGAAAGACTGAAGGGTTTTAAATTAAGAATATTGATAACCACCTTACTGCTGATTTTTCCAGCTTGTCTAAAATGTACTGCAAGATTTGTTAAAAAGTTAGTAAATGTAACTTATCCCTTATTTTCACTTGTTTCACAACTTATGTGCATAGAAATTTGGAACTCTTCACAAAAAGGAAACTAAATTTGTGATTTAGAAAGAACTGAGATTGTTGTAAACTAGGCTGCATTATATGAGATTTCAAGATACTACACCATTCTGAAAAACATGGTGAAGGAAGAAATGTGGTCACAAAAGCTCAAATTACTTACCCAGAACACAAAATGGTCTTTGCACAATCAAACTTACACTGTGCTAAGATATGTTTCTTTGGTTTGAAATTGCTGGCAGCAAATGGCCAAGTGTTTCTGTCTGATTCGAGGACAGAAAACATATGAGCATTTGTTAAAAATGCTGCTGATTGCTCCATCAGAGCAAGAGGCAGCAGTGGGTGACAGAGTGTGCTGCATACTGAAGTCTGAATACTTCATAGTATTTTGTCGCTGTTGAGCCGCTAGCAGAGAAGTAGAAACCCAGGTTCTCAGGCAAGAAAAGAAGCAGGTTTTTATTTTGCTTTCCATATATATAGACTTTTCACAGGTCACCCAGATTGGTCAGTCAAAAACCTCCCTCTAGGCCTAATTGGCCAGGCCTGAACTGCCCAATTCTTGAGACCCTGTTTGCAAAAACATCCAAACTTTATCTTTGTTTATAAAACACAGCAAAATGTTCTCACGAGAAGGACCTGTGCTAGTCACAGTATTTTTATTCTTTTTCATAACTGAAATTAGAATTAATTGGAAAACTGCTCCATATTTTTAATTAATGCACCCTAATGCTAGAAGAACTGATACTAATGGCTTATAGAAGCACAAAAAGAAATGGGTCTTCTAGAATCAGAAAAAATTGTTCATATGAGGGATGTGTATGAGGCTGTGGGAAATCATGCATAGTATATCTAGTGTAACTTCCTTGTAATACTCCCTGGTATGCTAATCCTTGATCAAACAGAATTGAAAAATCCATATTGTGGGTTTCAACCTAGCTGTGGAAAAACACATTTGGGATGCAGCTAAAGATGAAAGCCGATGAAAGGCAAATAAAGGCAGGTGTAAACAAGGAGGGAAATGAATGAGGAGGAAGCTGCTTGCTGAGGAACTTTTCTTGCACTAGCATCATGTTTCTATAGCAGTGCTATTTCTGAGAAGCAAGTACTGATTTGTCAAAGAGGACCACGTAGATTTGCAAAGTCTCAAGATAACTAAAGGTGTATTTTTGGATCTTTGTGCAGGGCTTGTTTCAGAGCTGCTGGATATTAGTAGAAAGCTGTTCATATGTTCAGCATGTGGAGGTTCTGGAAATTTATAGCACTTGGTTGTTATCAGTCAATTATTAATGACTGTGATATCAGCTGTTGTATTCCACTGGCCTGGAAATGAGCATTTGCAGAGACATTCAGCTGTTTCCTCTAAGGAAAAGAAGAGGGATCAGTAAGCACAACTGGCCTGGATGGAATTGACAGTGCCAGTTACTGTGTTCGAAGAGACTGTACTTGCCTGTATTATCATGGGTGATAAAGTATTTTACTGAACATGTAAAATTTAGATGACAACTGTTGTGACTCTGCTAAACAGCTGCAGGATAACTGTAAGGGCTGTCTTTTTGAGAGTGATCAACCACTGGTAATTGGAAGGGCTGAGGCAGCTTGGCAAAACTGGCTTCAGATTATAATTGCATGCTGTGTCTTGCCCAGAATAGCTGGTAGGCAATAAAGAGGCTTTCTGCCATTTCTAAATGACAATCTCTCAAATAATTTTGGGGAGATTATTTGAATATCTGCTGAGGAAATGACAGCTTGTTTGGATGCCTTTCTGGTCTTTTGTGTAGCTTTCTGTGGTGTGCCATGCAAGATAGTACTAACAGTACAAACCTCTAGGTCACTTAGCAGGTACTGGCTTTGCAACCACTGCAAATGACATTAATTTTAAATAGAATTGTGAATGGTAATTGACAGGAACAAATAGGCTATATCTTAGTTCTGGCAAAAATGTTGGATATTTTAATTATAGCAATACATGATTAGTTGGAGATAGCAGGTCTACAAATCAAGGAGCTATCCAAGTGAACTTGTGACATTATTTCTACAGTCTTTTCTCACAGTTTCCAGCACTACAGTTTGGAGGCTGAAATGACCTGACAGAATCTTGTTTGACGTCAGAGAAATGATATCTGGATACTGTTCTCTGGAGCAAACTGGAAGAATTTTAGCTGAGGGTCTGCTGGTAATATTTGAATGGCATCTCATGACTCTAAGACTGAAGTGCATGCAGTAGGAGAGAGTTATAATTTTTAATATAATACTTTCAAAAAATATGTTCCTATTTAACTCCATTATCTAATTTTTTATGTCCATGTTGCAAAGCTCCACTCTACAATTAGCAAATCATCTTTCATAATGAATTGGAACAGTGTTTTGTTGTTATGAGGTTCTCTTTCTTGTCCTCTGTGTTGCTTTGAACTTCTGGTATCTTCTGCTCCTAAGCCAATCTACATATTTCAAGAGCTACCACTAATCTTTCACAAAAGGAAAAAACTTCAAACATCCAACTGTAGTCACATGAATGAACAGCAGTAACATTTGTTTTCTTAGTAGTACAAATGTTAAGAATGATGATCCTATAACTTGATAACTTTTCTTACTATTCATAGTTTCAAGATAAGAGGAGGTTTGAGGATTGTTTTTGTGGTTGGTGTTTCTGTGGTTTTTTGGGGAGGGTTATTTTGGCATTCTCAATTGAGCAGTTCTTTTCTCCTGCAGTTTTGGATGCAAATTTCCTGAACCACTTCCTTGAGAAACACTAGAAGTGATATTTTTTCTCTGTCTTTTCTGTGATGCATATTGACATGTGAAGCCCAATGTAATGATTCTGTGGTGATTGTTAGTGGACAGTGTATTTGCTGCTCCCTGCCTTGAGGATGGTGGGTTTCTGCTGTTTCTTGTTAGTAGCACCACAAAGACAAAATATTAAGAGCACTTCTCGTGGGGAAGAGATTCTGCTGAGAACATGATAGTGATTGCTTTTTTTTGTTCCTTGAGGCTGTAGTGATATTGGAGAATGCCTCTCATACATATGAGGAAAGAGTAAAGAAACTTACAAGTACCTGTAAACAGATGCTATGGTAAATCCAGCACAGACAGAATACTCGAGCAAGTGGTCTTGCTTGGTGTTTGAATACTTTCTCCATTGTTGCTTTCATGGATCATGTGTATTTCTATCTTTTCTGCTCAGTTACAGGTCTCGGTTACCTTAGCCTCCTCCAGATCATATCCTTTGATTTCTCAGTCCATTGTGGCTTCAAGGAGCTGGAAAAATCTCTGCAGGAGCAGGGGTGGAGGGGAATGAGGGAGGAGCATGCATTTGTAAGGGAGGAAAGGTCCTCCTTAGTTTGTAGGTGGGGAGGGTTTTGAGAGTACTTGCAAAATGTCCGAGATGTGTTGATAAAGAACTTCATTGCTTCCTGTTGGAATTGCTGCATTTTCTTCAGGCTAACAGTCTTGTGGCAGCCATGAAGGTATGCATTCCTGTTCACTAACAGAAAAATATTAATACTGCTCAAATGCTCAGTGGACCATATACTAGTATGACTTCATCCATATTTGGGAAGCATTCCTGCTTTGGAATACCACATTATAATTTTATGGAATTGCATTTTATGCCCTATGTAGAAATTGAAAAAACTGTTGATTGTACTATGAGTACAAGCCTTTTAAAGTTCCCATTGACAAGAAAAAGAAATTATAAAGTTTCTATTAAAAAAGGAGAAGGGGAGGAGAAAATTAAAAACTCCATAATGAGATTTGTACTAATAAACATAAAGAGAGTAGCTGAATTAATTGTTTTTATAATGGAACATTCTACATACTTTATAAGATAAATGAGGAATATTCAGAGATCACAGAGATAAACAGACCAACTGGTTGGGATAGGTCACAACTTGGTATTGGAAGGAATCTTGGAGGACTGCCAAAGTACTACCTGAGTCCAGGCATGGAAATCAGTATGATGTAACTTTCTCCTGAATGAATCTGAGAAGAATGGAAACTGCACAGCAATTCTCCAAAAACACTACAGTGTAATGATGATGACAGAAAAAGCTCTGCAGCCTCTGCAACAAACGCAAATACAAACTGCCAGCACAGGCAAGCATGGAATGACAGTAAAGAAGGATTAAGGAGTAGAGGGACAGATAAGGTCGTCAAGGTGCATAATTATGTGGTTGCAGATTATCCTCTGTATTTGGTACATGCCTGTCACATATGTGTTATTTATACGTGTTGGTGGCTCCCACTGTGATTTAGGTTCCCCTGCTGTTCTATAATTTATTTATGTGATGTAATAGGGATGAATCGTCATGAGAGAGTACTATGGGCTACCAATGGAACCTGGTGTTAGCAAATGCTCACCTTTTGATTCTCCTGCTGCCCATAGATTTATGCAGCATATGTTTCAATTTAATTGCAATAGTACGGAGTCATCATCACTGGAACTTGTTTGGGCTGCAAACTCCTTGAATGACTGTAAGTGCCAAATGATTTGAAATGGACTTTGAGATTGCTACTTGTAGTATGTCAACTACTGAAGCTCAGAAGGAGTTCCTGCTTGATGTTCTCTGTGAGAGAAGACTTTAAGGATGCTCTCATATATGCACATACATATGTGGATATATACATTTTGCACATACACATAATACATAACACAAATATTCCAGAATGCTGCAAATATTTATATACAATGATCCATTAGTTATTACTAATTTCTTGATGTCAATGGGGCAAATCTTATTTTTATATTATTAAATAGCCTATTGATCAAATTAATTAACTTCTGCATGCTTCAATAAGAAATTGGTCTACTCAGACTATTAAAGGAATGGCCAGGTTTGTTGTCTGTAATACTAATTCCTGGTAAATAACATTAATGTTATACAAAGACAGAAAAATATTCCAGCTTATTGTTTCAAATTCCAGTCTTTATTTCTGTTATGACACTATATTCAACCAAGCTGTGAATATTACTTTGCAGTACATGCTGTCAGTACGTCTTTTCTTGTTCATTTGTTGTTGTTAGGACTCTGAGTGCTTCTAGGTTTCTTTGCCTGGGCTGAAAGCCAACTCAAAGAAAGCACAGCTGGTTATCTTGGAAAAGGAGAGACAGAAGAAGCTTTAATGGACGTTACCCGCCAAGACAAACCTCATGGCTTCATTTTCTTGGGATCTGCCTTAAGCTGAGGCTCGTGCATGTGGTCATGCCTGAGCTACACTGTGGCTGCACTGCAGTCATGCCTGTGCCCAGGACTTGGTCCTGACCCCAAACTGTGCACGTTTCTTGCCCCCTTAACTTCAGCCTGGCCTCATCCCATGGGGCTGCCTGTTGCCCTGAGTTTCAGGCTGTTGCTCTGGCCTGCCCCCCTGGCCTGCCCTGCTTCCTCACTGGGTGTAGTGCAACCAGCCCCAGCTGGTAAAGGCCCTGCCCTGCCAGCCTTAGGAATCTCCTTGGCTCCTGGCCCTTGGGGAGAAGCCCTTGGTGCTTTCCAAGAGTCATCCACTGAAGTCCTAATCAGAGTATCTACTACCAAAGAGAATATTCATCTTTTGATTTTTTGACAGTCCTGTATACATATTTCACAGAAACTGTAGGACTACTTTCATATTTTATAAAATGTTCCCTGTGGAACCAACATGGTGCAGGGATTGATGCAGGTGCTCCTGAAAGCAGGTCTACAAACTCTCAAAACTTCAAAGATTTGGAAATGGCATATGTACACATCAGTAGTAGCAGAGTGTGTTCCTTTAAAGGATGCTGCATGCTTGTAATGCATAATGAGAAGTAAATTCCAGAAAGAAATCTGTTACAATTGTAGCCATTGAACCATTTCATGATTATAGCATTAAAAATATGTATCAGAATTAAAAATATACATATGCCCACCAGTTCTTGATATTTTTTGCCCACCATGTTTTTCAGGAGTATTTCCACTGGTCTGAACTACTCTTGATCCTGTTGAGAGCTACTAGTCCATGTACTTTCCCCAAGGTAGTAGTATTATTATTTATGTAATCTAAATTATGATGATAAATAGAATGAAATAGAGCTAAAGAATTTATGGTGCTTTACATTTTCAGAGTTCTAATATACATATACCCATTAGTTAATTTTCTAACAATTCCTCTCATACAGTAGGTAAGAAAATATAATCAATAAATTTTTAAGAAAAAATCAGAGGTAGCTCACAGGCAGCTTTTTAAAAATATCTTTGTTATTGGTTTTTTAGTGCCATCCTGCCTAAGGTAATTTGAACCTAATTTTCAGAAGGACTTGTGTCACTGTTCAGTCAATTGAACAGCAAGAAACATTTGGTGTCCTATTATTGTATGTGTAGATCAGAGACACTTTGGTGAGGGGGCATGTTGGAGTTTAGTACAATCTGCATACTTAGCTCCTAAAATACAGGAAAAGTGTAGTGTGATGGAAGAGTTTACATGTGGAATTGAGCATTTGGAGCTAACCAAAGCTTAGCTCTTGAACCTCCATGTGGCCTTCAGCTCACCACTTAGCTTCTTCAAATGTTGTATTTTTCTCAATTTTGGTGAACAATGTTACCACTGACTAATTTTTGTAAAACAAACAAACAACGTGTCATTCTGGGAAAAGTGATAGTAAATGCAGAAAGGACTGCAAAGTCTTTTTAAAGCTACACAAGCTAGCAAAATTAGGGAAGAAGGTTCAACAGTCCTGGTTTTCAGCATGCCATATGATTTGGTACTTCACAGATTCTTGCACTGGCTTTCCCACTGTGGTGTCTGAGCTTCTTTCAGTAGTGTTCAAGCAATGTGAATAACTTTGTTTTACATGTGGTTTCTTCTCTAAACCACAGTGTCCCTCCCTTTTTCCCTCATGTGTGAGGTTTCATCCTGGTTCTCGGGAAGCCAGGTCATGACACACTGTGTGTGTATACATATGTATTTACACATGCATGCTCTATAAATAAACACATGTATTTTTTCCCCAGGTTGATCAAAGAAGCTGAATCTTGTTTAAATCTTGCTTGAGTGACTTGTTTTAATTTTAAACTCAGATATGAAGAGTAAAATGTAGGTTCAAGGGATTTTCTTCTTTTTGAAAACTCTTTTGAAAAAGCCAAACCCATTCTTTCCAAACATTCTATCTGTCTGCATCAAGTTTCGCAAGAAATGTTGTGCCCTAGCATAATATTTCAAATGTAGCAACTTGAGTAATTAACTTTCATTCTGACAAAGATGGGAGACAGATATTGGTATTGGAGAAATGAAAATTTCTCTGTAGTAAAGGTAATTGGTCTTGTATTAAAAGCCTTTTTATAAACATTTGGTCCTGTAATAGTGCTAGGGAATGGTGACTATGAGGGAATGGCTTTCTTTGTAATTAGGCTGGTGGTCTTCTAAATTCTCAACCTCAAAACTAAAGCCCAACAAACGCGAAACAGATACAACCACTCATTTCCTATAAGCATTTTCCCAACTATTTTACTATTGTTTAATTAAGTCTCCTCTTATGTTAGTTAAGGGGATTTGCCTCTGGAATCATAGTATCACTCAGGTGGGAGGAGATTTTGGGAGGTCACCAGTTCAACCTCCTGCTCAAAGCAGGGTCAGCGCTGAAATCAGACTGTGTTGCTCATTGCTTCACTATTCTCACTATCTGGTTGAAATGGCCACTGTTTCCATTAGCCTCTGCTTGCAGAGGACATCTGTTCCAGCGCCTGAGCACCCTGACTTTCTACTGGCTCCAGTTTATTAACACCTTTTTTGTATTGGGGTCCCTAAACTTGGACACAGTATTCCAGATACAGGCTACCAAATGATGAGTAAAGAGGAATAGTCATTTCCCTTGACCTAGCTCTGATTTTCTTTATGCAGGCCAGGATGGTGTGAGCCTTGACTTCTGTGTTTCTCCCACTGTCTACCAGGACCCCCAGATCTTATTCAATGGCACTGAGTTGTCTGTCAGTCCCAGCCTGTGCAATGGCAAAAGGTTAGTCTGGCCAAAGTGTTTGCATTAGTCTGTGTTGAACTTCATGTAGTTCCTGTCAGTCCATTCTCTGGCCTGTCTAGAGGCAGCCCTGCCCTTGAGCATTGAATATATTTATGGGATAGACACTGCAGCTATTCATTACTGGTTTATGCTGACATTAATATTTTAAAATAAATATCACATCTAATTGCAATTTTAGAGGAAATTTCAGCATGATTATGAGGTGGAAGTTTTAGGCTTATTCCGAAGGATGTAAATGCTTTCTTATTAGCTACAGTGGTTAAGACCTTCATTTTATACTTAATTTCAGGGAGAACTAATAGCTCTGTATTGTCTCCCATCATGCTGGAGCACAAGTTCAACTCCTGAGAACCAGAAAGAGGACGGGGCCTTGGCTCTACTCTGACCCGGTGAAAAGAGTGCCACCTACTGAGCCTGTGGACTCCATTTTCCAAATTTATGTATGCAAAGTGTAGTCTTTAATCCAAATTCTGACTCAGTGCAATCCAGTGTATTAATGATATGAGTCGATGTTGTTACGCTATAAGATGTGTCTGTGCAAGCCAAAGGAAACTAAGATTTTATATGCTGATAGCTAAGAAATCTTCTAATCTCCTTCAGTGTAGTAACAAAATGATGACGTAACAGGGAATGAATGTGTATTAAGTTTTGTTACTGTAAAGCTGATAGAAGTGCAGTCATCATGTAGTCTCAGCATATGCTGAAAAAAGGAGAAAGAAAAACTTTTAAAAAGCATAGCAAAAGCTGTTACTGAAAGGAAGAAAATTATGATGGCTGGTTCTGGAGAAGATGTAAGGACTGTGTAACGTGAGGAATAGAAAAACAATTTAAGACTGTATAACTGCAAAATCCTTACAAAACAGTTTGTAAAACTTGTTGCTCAGTAAGATAAACACTAACATACAGCTCTATAAACACCATGGTGTCTTTGAAGTGTGTTTCTTCTATTTCAGATCTGTAAACTAGTTGGTGTACATACCTGCTTGCTTGTTTTTGTTCTTATTCCATTTGGTATGTTTAGGAAATACTACTATCCGTTCCTATAGGTTTTGCATCTTATAGTGTGTTTCAGCTTTGTCCTTGTGGTTACTATGTTGTCTTTGGCTCAGCAGGATTCCTGTCTGCCTGGTACATTATTTAGGAGGCAACTATCAAACCCAACAAGTTAAAATGTCTCCTAGAGCAGCGTAGAAAGCACACTCCCTGGTCTGCGCAATGTAGCTTCTGTAGCCGGATGATGACGTTTCTGCCATTGTCTGCTGCTTTTACGTTATTAAGTATTGTGAAACACAAGATGCTGCTCATCGTGCTCCCAGCCTCCAAACAGGTGAAGTACAACATGCATTTGTTCTGTCTGGAACACAGAGATACACTTGGCTCTTAGAACATGATTTACACCAGTCACAGAAGACTGGTGGGGTTTGGGCTTATCTTTGGTTGTTTTTTTCCCCCCAATGAATGTTGACATAAGCAGTTTCAATCTTATTAATATCTGATGTGTTTCATGAGAAGCACCAATTGCCTAACGTAACAGAGGAAATAACTCCAGTTTATTGAATTTTTCTTTTCAATTTTTATTAGGGCAAATCAAACTAATGAGTTGTATGCCTTTGACTATAGCTAGTTATTATATGTTCCATTATTTATATTTGCTTTACATATTAGGTAATTTGTCAACATCTGGAAATATTCTTTCTGTGTTTATTTAAATAGCTATTGACCTATTGATCCTGTCTGTTGAGAGTCTGGAAGGAAATGTATTAATGGTGATATAGCAGAGTTTTCCTTGAAGGTTCTATTGAGACCATGTTGCATCAAATGATACCTCTGGTTGTGAAAGAAAAAAGCCTTTACCAGTAATAAATGTGGCTACTATTTTGCTCTTCACCACCATGTGTCTCACTGTTATCATCTGCACTATGACAGGAAAGGATTGGGTGTGGTAATTAGACTGCTGACCTGGGACTCATCAGAGTAACCTGGTTATGCATCTGTAGTCATGGGCAAGTCATTTCTCTGGGCTCCTATTTCTACACATCTTGAGCTTCCTCGGTAAAAAGTTCTGCAGGAACTATTGTGAAAGAAACACAAACTACAGTGAGCAGTGCAAAATTACTTCTATATTTCACTCTATAAAGCAATATGTGCTGGAAGGGAAACTGTCTTGTTGGTCTGAAGAAAAACCCCAAAACCCAGCAATGCTACTGTGTGCACTGAATGATGTGAGCCTGGATGAAGGTAAACACGTGGCAATGTGCACGTTGGAGGAAAAACATTTGGCGTTTGCGTGTTGCTCCACGTTCCACTGAATGTGAGTCTAACCTGTGAATGCTGTCTAAAGGTTATTTTATAATCTAAAAGTTTCATTGATTGTTAACAAACTCGAGCAGCTGAGCAGTCTGCAGAAGGAGCAATGACAAAGCAGGTCCTTTATTTCCTGTCTTAGCAGGGTAGAGTAGCGTGCCTGCATTTGTCAGCATACTCTGTTTTTTATTCTCAGAACAAGGCAGCAGAAGCCATATTCCAGAAGAGGAGCTAAACATTTTTAGAAACCTCAGAAGTATGCGTTCTTGTGAAAGTAAATTTCAGGTGTTTAGTAAAACAGCCAACAGTAGAGAGATGAGCTTAGGATTTACATTAGACAAAAATCCTTTCTCCCTTTCCCGTTTTTCAATTTTTTCTTCTGAAAAAGCTGTGAGAAAAGGGACCGAAAGGGGGAAACAGAAAAGCATGTTTTCCTTTGGTACAACGAGTTCCTTAATAACAAAAAGCTCTTAGTTTGTTTTTTTTTCTCGAGAGAGAAAGGACGTGAAGCTTGATTACGCTGAAGAGGCTGGCACTGAACTCGGGTCATCAAAACGGAGCGTTCCGCCGGGTATTGGACACGGCAGTATTTTGCAGGGCTTGGCTTTCAAATCATTGCTGCAAACTCTCTGCCCGCCCCTCACTCGTTGGGGATTTCCTCTCCTTCCTTGCCAACAGCAGCCAAAGCCAAGCACAGAAGGTCAAGCCGAGATCTGTGGACAAGGGCAGGGGGCCCAGGCCGCTGACGGCCGGCGGGGAGCTGCGCAGCGGAGGGAGGAGGAGGAGGAGAAAGGCGGGAGGAGGAGGAGTTGAGGAGCCCGGACCCGGGAGCCTCCCCGCTTACCGCACTAGGAAGTGACGCTTTCCCTTAGTCCCGGAGAGAAAGAAACAAAGTTTGGGGTTTTTTTTCCCCTCCTTCTTCCCTCCCGCCCCCCTCTGCAAACACCCGCTCCACGTCCCCCGCGGCGCCCGCCGTGCCTGGCTGCGCAGGTGAGCCTGCACGTTCTCTCTCTTCCTTCTCCTGTTTTCCGCGCGTTTATTTATTTTTTTTTTTAATTCGCACGATTTGCTTCCGTTTTCCTGCCATTTTGGAGAGGGGGTGTCTTTCCTGGGGCTTCTCTTTTGGGGGTGGTGGTGCGTGCTTTGTTTGTGGGTGCTGGGTGCAGGATGAGGAGCAGAAGTACCTGTGGAGGTGCCGGGGGCGGCTGGCTGGGCGCCCGGGCCGCGCAGCCCCACGGGGCCGGGGCAGCGGCGCTGCCGGCCCGCCTGCTGCGGGGGACCAGGCTCGGCTGCTGAGCCATCGCCTCCTGCCATACCCTGAGCTCTTACGAGCGCTCTGGAGGGGTTTCTTCGCGGCTTCCTGGCTGCGGCAGCGCTTTCAGGACGTGTCCGTGTCCGGGTGAGCTGCCTGCGGATGGAATTTTGGGGGCTTGGTTTGGGGCGAGGGAGGGCTCTCTTTGCTCGCGGCGTGGCGAAGCCGGGGCAGCCCGGCGTGTGCGGCGGCCCCGGGCGCTGCGGGGAGCCGCCGGAGCCCGGCCGCCTCTGAGCGCGCAGCGTGGCCACGGTCGGATCGCTCTGCTGGAGTTTACGCAGTGGAGGGGGGTGGGGAGGAATTAGTTAGATAATTTGTGAAAAATCCCGTGCTCTCAAGTGTACAGCTCTTTTCTGGCAGCAACTGCAAAGGACCGATTCGTTGCAGTTTAGCAGTAAAAGCTGACAATACACCTACGCGTGTATGTGAGAGTCTTATATAATACTTACGGGGTTTTTTTTTAACAGGCGTAAGCAGGATTTATTTTTGGTTTGTAAAGTCTTGTGTGGTTGCAGCTTGCAGAATTAGCGAAATATTCTATTTGCTCAACAGAGATTTACTTTGCACCCTTTTAAAAACATCAGGTTTTGTTAACAGTAATTTGATTTCATTCCGACTACGTGTTTTGAGCTTAGTGTAAAGGCCATCGGTACTGGAGCAAGCAGTTAAGGGAGAAAAAGAAATGTCCTAATGCGGAGTCTATTAGGTTGTTTAGAGGGCGAGACTGCAGTTCCAAGCAGCAACAGCAGCAGCTTTATGACTGTGTAATTACAGAGTGATTGCATAGGACAGCATTGTTGGAACGAATACGTATACACAGGCTATTGTGCAAGATATCTGTACCGAACAAAACTTAGTTTTGCATTGCAAATGCTGAAAGAGAATGTATTCTGCATTGAAGTGACACGTTCCTCTTAGACTGACTTCATTATAGAATTAGAAGAGGAAGGTGGGAGAAGTGGAGTGAGGCTGATCACAGAAATCACAGATCTGAAATACTCAGCAGAAACGCCACTAGTAGTCTCTGAAATCACAGCAGACAGAAATTGAAAGCTCACTGAACCTGTGGGTTCATGTTTCCAAAGTGATTATATAGCAGGTGAAATCCAAGCAGGTTTGCTACAGTCCTGCACATTTAGCATAATTCTTGCTCTGATCTAATTTTTGGTGTGTTTCTGTGGGAAAAAGATCGGCGTTACAATAAGCAACTGCAGTTCAGCTAGCTTGCATGGAAATGGAGAGAAGAGCATAGGGAAGAGTTTCTGTGTCAGGCCACAAAAACTTAGAGCTTGAAAGAACTACCAGACCAGAGATACGCTCAGAGCATACTGTTTCAACTTTAACTCAGAAGTTGCATCTTGTTCAGTGATCTTGCAGGCAGTGCTGGCTGAGGGGGTAGTAGGAGGCATTGAGAAGGTGTGCCACTGACACTGCATTAGCAAGGCTTTTAACTAAGACTTTGGAGAACATAATAATTATGCCAAACTTCTTGTGTGTACAACTTAAGGTCCCTAAGATTTGTTTTTCAGAGAGGCTGGTTACCTGTTATTTTTATCAGCTTTGTTTTGAGAGTATTTGAAATTCATGACATATCAGATCTGAAAGATTTCAGATTTCTGGTGCTCAGAAATAGGCCTTTCTAACATTAGAGACAATTTTCCAGAGGTCTTGTCTTCAGCCATAATAGCTAATATCTTAATAAATGCCACAAAGTCTCATAAAGTATTTTGAACACTGTGATGAAAAGTAATATGAAAATGGAATGCTGCTTTAAAATGTCTTGGTGTTCAACTAAAACATATTTCAGCTGAACACAGAGATTATATTATTATTGGAAGTTTCCTCAGCTTGTCAACAAAATGCTTCATGTAAAATGTATGTGGCTTTGTTAACAAAGAATGTAGGGATGTGCTGACAGTGTTTTTGGGTTTTGTTTGGGGTTTTTGTGGTCACTTGACAATCTGTCTTAGTGATCTTTCTGTAAGTTCATTGGAGCATTCTGTTTTAATAAAAAAATGAAACAAATATATATTCATCCGTGCATTACTGTGATGTTCTACCAGATTTTTCTTGAAATTGTGCTTAATGTCTTGAATGACTTGTCAATCTATATTATGCTGGGTATTTTAATGTCAAAATTACCTCTGGAGTAGTTCTGAAAGATTCCATGAATCATTGGTGATTGTGATACAATATAGTCATTCCTTACGCAAAGTGTTTTGCTTTTCACAACCTATGTGGTAGGAGAGAAAGTTTTAGGCCAGGATTCTTTAGACTTATATACAAAGGAGTAGGTAACTTGCATGTCCTTGAGTCGTCCTGTGGTTCTCAGTGGAATTAGTCATAGATATATATACATTTGTGTGCATGTTAGCAAAACAAAGGTGTAGCTGTGCTAGCCTTTAACCCATCCAGGTGCATGCAAATAGTGGTAATATGAAATGATGAGGGCTGTAGCACAATGTAAGCTTTTCAAAAGCCTGCATAAATGTTCCAAATGTTTGTTTTTGCATTTTTGCTCTATGGTCACCTGTCAGTGGTGGCTGCAGAACCACAGGGGATACTTTCAAACCTGGCATCCCTTTCATGACTCTCCTGTCAGGCTGCTAATCAATCCTTTAAGTTGTCCCTGACTAAAGGAGGACATGCAGCCTTTCTTTGCAAATGGCCACCTTGGTAGTGGTGGCAGCAGCAGTGTGTATGTGGGGAGGTGTGCCCAGGCATGTAAGGAGACAAGAAGAACTGCCATGAATCAGAGTAGAGGTTTGTCTAGCCCATGGTCCATTTGCAAAGGTGGATATATTTTCTGTATGCTTAGCATTTCTTGAAGGATTTCCACTAAAAAAAACTTATCTCGTTTCCTTTGAGCTTAGGTAAACATTTAGCAAACATGTTTTTTAATCTACAGATCAAATTGTGGAATAAGAATGTTGGCAAGAGCTGATTTTGTTGCTGTTTCACCTTTTCTAAACATCTTTCCCCCCCCCCAAAAAAAAAAGAAGAAAATCCCCAAAATACCAAAATCCAGCTTTTTTTTTGTTTTGTTTTTTTGTTTTTGTTTTGGTCTGAAGCATTGTGTAAAATCTTGGTACTGGTTGCAGTAAATTACAGTTTATGCTAAAATGAAATGTACTAAATATGAGTGTTGTTTCCAGTGCAATTAGTTGCTTTCTAAGAGACATAAAGTGAGAAATAAATATCACTTTTCTCTGAGTATCATAGTATGAAATGGGGAGGTGAGGGAGACAGGAGCTCTGGTGGTGAGGTTTTGCAACACATGCCCAAAAAGCTGCAAGTTCTGGCACGGGCAAGCCAAGGCTCATGAGTCACATCCAAAGGGAAGATTTGTCACTGAGCAATTTGTAAATAGGAGGGATGAACTGCTAATTCAAAGAAATATCCTGAGGACCTTCCCTAATAATTGGAAGTATGGCAGAGAGCTTTGTGTCTGACAGCAGTTGCTTGTGCTTTGAATCACACATTCCCGTTAATGTGATCTGAGCATTCAAACTAAGAAATCCTTGTCATGCATTACAGAGATCCCTGGAAGAGGTGGCTGGTCAAGTAATAATTTAAGTTTTTGTAGGTGCATACCAGCCACTTGCATTCCACGTGGAAGCTCCTTGGCAGCTCCAGCTGCTCTCAGTGCACAAATGGCATGTGTCTGCAGCAGGAGGCTGCTCAATAAGCACTTCTCAACGCTTCGCATAACTTCTGTTTCTGAATGGTTTCCAACTGTAGCCCTTCTCAGTGCTCTGCACATCAACTCCAGTGACTGGAAAAGTTATGAGGGAAACATATACTCTCCACACCAGGAAAAAGTGTAAAAACATGCATTTTGCATGCAATCAATGTCCAGATATTTAGGAGCAGCCATTCAAATGGGGATGCAGAGATAATCATGGTAATTAATTCTTTGCTTTTCTGGCTCTCTTGATGCTTTTTATCGTATTTTGTGCAACTGACAGCCACCAGATAACCAGGCTTAAATTAATATAATTCAGTAATCTCTATATAATATGGAAGATGTACGGTATTCTTTGAAATGTATATATCCCAAAATTAATGTTCTTTTTATGTACAAGTAAATTACGTGAACGCCCCTTGTTGAATTGACAGTTGGTGTTAATCAAGAAGTTGAAAATTGAGAAAAGCTAGATTGGGAGGATGTGGCAAAGTGTTGAATGTCTGATAATTTTTTGTTTGTTCTAAAAGACATTTTGGAAGGCTTACAGCAAAGCATAGAATAATGCTTTCCTTTTCACTCTTAATTAGTAAAAATTAATGTTTAAGTTCTATGTAGTTTGACTTTAGCATTGGTAAGGATTGAAACAAGTTAAGTGCTATTAGTACCTGAAGTAGTAAACTGAGAAACAATTTTAATATCTTTTTTACTAAAGATGTTACTGATATATTACGTGTTCAAAGTTGGGATATAGAGAGACAGGTAGAGGAATCAAGCCAGTATTCATGCTTTATTTTTTCTTTGCTGCATATTATCGTCTTCTCACGTTGGTTCTCAGTTGCTTGTCTTTCCCCATCAAAGGAGAGATTACAGTGCAATGATATATATTGATATATCCTCTTGTCATTTATTTTAGGAAGATAAATTAAATGTGCATGTATGTATGTACTCACACCATTCTGTTATATACCTCTAACTATCTTATTTTATAACTCAGTTCCCCCGAGGACGAATGTTTGTTTTCTTTGTTATACTACAGTACCGTTTGTGAAGTTTTGGGGGTGTTTTGGTGTAGTGTTTCTTTTGTTGTTGTTGTTTTTGTGTGTGGTGTGCTTTTGTTTGTTTGGTTGGTTTGGGTATTTTTTGTTTTGTTTTGCTTTTAAAAACCGTGTTGAAGTTTTTTGTTTGACTGTTTGTACTATTATTTCAGCCTTGAATATAATGCTGTATTTTGGGATTTATCTTAATTTGTCTTTGATAATGTTGCTTTTGTTATTTCTAGAGCTATGGTAACTAAAACATGCATGCATTGTAGCTGCAAGTTTTGTTCTTGTCTTTATTTTTTTCAAGGGCTTGTAACTGATAGGACTTTTTGAAATACTGGTTTGGTTTTGCAGCCCGTCTGTGGTACAGTGTTGTATGGAGGATTTCCAGCTATCAGAGCAGCTGCTTCCCTTCAGCATGGGTAAACCAGAACCTGTTGTTTTCTGGAGCTGCATGTTGTGGGGCAGTCAGCCTGCTGAAATCTTTATCACCTTTTCTGCGCTGTGCATCGTGATGAGGTCCAAAGTTGAAACTAGTCCCAGAAGTCTGAATAATCTCCAAGTTGCCTTGTTATGGTGTAGTTCATAGGTAAAAGTGCATTTGTGTTTGGATCCCATTTGTGTTGCGTGAGGATGTTGTGTGATTTCAAACTTGACTTAATCACGTATGCTTAGGTGCAGCCTTATCTGCTATGCCTGTGTACACCTGGGATTCCTTGAGCATCTCCTTTTCAGCTCTTGCATATACCACCTGGTAATTAGTCATGAATTGCATTATTGTTTACCATTTTAGAGTAATGCAAGTCAACTCCTCTTGCAGTTTTGTAATATCCTTAGCTGTTCAGATGCTTCATCCTGAACATCATCTTTAGACACATTGCAAAGTAAAGTAAAATGAAGTGCCATATGTTAACAATACTCTTGGGATTTTAACTGGATCATAATCCATTAAATCGTTTTAATTTCAGGCTTTTATTTCTCCCTACATAATGTATTCTTTCATGCATTTCCTGAAGGGAAAGTTTGCTGTGTTTGTGGGAAATGACTACACTTGAGTGACAAAGAATTTAGCAAGGTATTTTCCTATTTAAATTTGGTTTTATGCTGTTTGAGAACAAAATCCCAGCACTGCCAAATTCCTGGTGAGAGGAGAGAGAGCGCCACAGCTATAAGACATTCTGATTGCTTTTGGAGATTCCAGTGACGGCAGTTTAGGATCCCAAATACTTGTGTATGTGAAACTGACAGGGAAATCTGACTGCTCCTATGGTTTAGTTTGATTTCATTACTTCAAAAATTCTGAGTTGAATTATTCTCTTTGAATCTTTTTTGACAAACTCTAGATGTTATCCTGCATGAAACATGCTATACATTAGGGACAATTATGATATTTATAGTATTTAAGTAAGACTACAAATTTATTTGGATTTTTTTATTGGAAAGCTTTTATGTTTTCAAATTTTTTAGAAAATATAAATATATATGAGTAAATAATGTAGTCTTTCCAAATAGTATTTGTTTAAATAAACATGTTTTAAGGGATGTTGACATGCCTTTGGAGAAGAAAAGGAATATGTTATAAAACAAAAGCTAGGGCTAGTGAAGTATTAGTATACCATTAGGCATTCTGATTTTTAGGGGCTTAAACTGTCCTCCTTGAATAACTGGAAAGCCTTTTCACACATAATCACACATAAAGGGTGTGATTGTAAGTAAAGAATTGTGCAAAATGTTGCATTTGATTATTGGCCTCACTTTTTTCTGATTTAATTTCAGCATTGAAGTGGTCTTTTGTTACTAAGATTTTCTAAATACGTTTAAGAGGCAAAAGGATATTTAAGACATGTCCTTCCTTTTGAAGTATGGGAATTGCTTTCATTTTGGTATTGCAGCTTTCTTTCTACAGGAAATGTGCTGTAAGTGTTTCTGTAGAAAAATAGGATCTGTAATAAAAAGACCATTTATTGCCTAAGAGGATAAAAAAAAGAATGTGAGACTCCTTATAAACAATTTACTTTAATTTTGAATTTGCGATGTAAAGAATAAATATTTGAAGAATTGATTAATTAAAAACCTGGGAAGTGTGGTATAGCTGATACTGTGCTTAAGTTTTGCACTTGTTAACAGTAAATAAGGGTCTGCCTTGCAAGAAGCTTTGTTGACAATGATGATATTTTTCTATTTAAAAGATGAACAAACTAGCTGGGCTTTTAAAATTTGCAATATAAATAAACCTTGTTACCTTACCTTTATAGAGGAAATTAAAATACAGAGGGCTTTGTTAGCAGAAGATATAAAATGCGGGTTTGAAGCCTTGATTTGTAAAGTTTTTCTCTGCAACTGGAAGAGCTCTTTAGTAATAATAACAATAGTAATAGCAACAACAACTATTGATATAAATTGCACACTGGAAAATTCAGTTTCCCTATTCAGGTAATCTCTCCTGTCATTTTAAAATATGCCAGCCTGCCTGTGCACAAATGTATGCCATTATGCAGGTCTTTGTCTAAGAGTGACATGAACATATATTTGCTGAATTCTTAAGCACGGGAGACAGATGACGCTTGGATAGACTGGTCATAAAGCAAAGACATTTCTAACACAGAGGCGATGGAGCAAAGCTAGAGACTCTTCACTGGCGTCCAGCTTGCACTGCTGCTTTTTAGCCACTTTATGGATTTCTCCACTAGGCACTTCTGTCAGAGGTATCATTAGGCAAGTATGAGACTAAGGGCAGTGGCCCAGATACTTGTCAACACTAGCAATTTCTTGACCACGTACACATGGATATTTAGTTAAAGGGACAGTGTATTTGATTCTTGGAGTTGATGTTAAAACACCCATGTTGGCAAGATGCTGCTTCTGCTGTGCTGACTAAAGTGATGTTGAAATGACTTTTACTTTTTTCTAAACAGAAGGTTTTCTTTTTCCCCAGTGGTGATAATTCAATAACCTGTTCCAATCTTGATCAGCAATATTCTGTTGTTATAGTATTGTCAAGTTACGTTGATATTTGTGGAAGAATGATATTTAGATGGAAGGATTAAACATCTTGTTTTTAAAAGACAACCCACAAACAAACAAACATTCTCATGTTCACACAAAATAAAAAAGTGCCAAGGTAGGGATTTAGATTTAGAAACTCTTAATGCTTCCTTCATGAGATATATTAGTATTTAAACTATATTTGGATTTTGATCTCAAATGGTAAATGCTCACTTCAGCCTGTATACTAACCTAATAGCACACTCCAAGGACCACATGACAAAAAGCAAACAAGAAAATTCAGTATTTGAACTGGTTCACATCTTGCTAAAGAGCAGACGTGGCACTTATGTTTGCAGCAACCCTGTGGTGTCAAATACAGAAAGATAATTTCTTACAACACAAAAAAATCCAGTTTTCTATATTGTCTTGTCAAAAGTTTGAGAACAGATCTGCTGAAGAGGAGTTTTGAGAATAATTCAAACCTGCATAGGATGATTTGCTGCTGCTCTTCTGTCAAGGTTTAGGAATGGTACTCCCCAGTTCAGTGCCCCACTCTCCAAACCACACACCACTCTCTCTTTTTGCCCTCTGTCTCCCACTTTGATGGGCTGAAGATGAGAATTGAAAACACAAAAGGCAAAGATCATGGGTTGAGATAAGAACAGTTCACTGGAATGAGATAAGAAAAGGAGCTGTAACAGCAACAAAATAGCCGATGGCTCTCTATACGACGTTTTCTCACTGGCAGGAACCCCTTTGCCCTGGAAGAGAGTGCCTTTCCTCTATCCCCGGCAATGGCCTGAGATGGTGTACGGTAACCTCCATGTCCTGGCCATGCACATCAGGGCTTCTGCAAAAATTAACCCAGTCGTGGCAGGAGCCAGGTCATCCTCATGTCATGGGCATTAATAAAAAAGACTGCACCCGGTCTCAGGCTGCATAGATAAGTCTGCGGTTTTACTTTCATATTCTGAGGCAATACAGTTTTACTGCAGGTTTTTACCATTTTAGATTGAATAATATGTAACAAAGGTGCAGGATGTACTTAGACCTTTGGACAGCTAAGTGATCTATAGGTGCCCCTTTTGTCAAAAGCAAACCTGAGGGTCTCATTTGCTAGTGGAGGTTGCATTGCTGTGATTGGGCCTGTTCCAGCAGTTCTTATGGCGATCTGTTTCAGGAATGCAGCCTAGAAATTGAAGTTAGGGGGAGCTTTCTAACATATTAATTTGGTTAAAATATTTAAGATATCACATCCATATTCTTCCCAAGAATGCAATGGCTTCGTGTAGCCTTTTAAAGAAAAATCTTGCTCTCAATCTCTTTCAGTAGCCTGAAGTGCTTTTATTGTGCTTTCTGTGGTGTCCCACCCTTAAAGGGAAGTGATGATTTATGATTTCATTGAGCCTTGATTCATGCTTAGACACAACAAGCTGCTTATACTGAAACTGAAGTGGTCAGCAACAAGGAACAGGTACCTTGAGCTTAGTTAGAACTAGTCATGCTCTTCGCCCTCATGCTGAAGAGCATTAGGTCTTCCAGTCATGGAACTTCCTGTATCTAATATGTAAGTCTACACTTGCATCTACAAACTGTTTGACAACTATAGGATAAGGAAGACTAAAGACAGGCAGACTTGAAAGAGAAGACAACAAAATGTAATTCGTGGAGGATTTGTTTTCTGGTGCTGTAGGACATAAAACAAGCTGTTTCCAGTCTTCTCCCTTTCTTGCAAGCTCACTGCTGACAAGTAATTTGCATCATTTGTGCCTTGTTATCCTCCTCATTTTAAGGTGAGGTAATTGTCTTTAACCAAGAGGCTACAAAACCATACTCTAACCTAACACAGAGAAGCATAATGTGAGTAGAAATGGAGATTTTGCCCCACACAGAGGAGTTGATTGATGGGGACTCTGATAGGGGAAAGTGTGCTACCAGAGTCTGAATTTGCATCTCCATGGCTGCATGAGTGTTTTGTCAGCAGGCTTTGTAGAGGAGCCCAGACACTCTCACACTTCTTCAGTCTGACAGTGCTGTTCAGAAATGGTTATTGGCACCCTCTGTGGACCTCCAGTAAATGGAGGCACTTAAGCCTTGGGTGAAATAACAATTTTTTTCATTGAACCGCAGATACATATTTGCCTATATGCATCCTCTATGGGCCCTTTTGACTGGCTTTTCCCTGCTAATTGTGATTAAAAGACTGATTTTTGATTCTCTGCTTAATCCCATCATGTTTGTTCTAGAAATCCGAGATGTGGAACAGAAGCTTCTGGATTGCACTCTAGAAGTGAGTGCATAGAAATGACTCTTCCAATTTCTGCGTGGAGCAGATTGAGTAGTTTGCCTAGCCAGGTTACTTACTTGGCTTTCAATCATCATGTTGTCAATGAACAGAATTATCATCTCCCTGGTTCTGTGCACTTAGGTGATTTCAGTCTGCCTCTTATGCAGAGTTATTTCATACTTTTCTGTTTCTCAGTTGGGCAACTCTGGTAGTGTCACTGAAAAGGTCAAAGATGAAAGAAAAGAAAGTGGTGGATCAACTTTCTCCCTTGGAGTATGGGTTCAGGGCATTTTTTACATCTCTCAGCTGCTCTATTGTGGGGTTTTTTTATTGTGAAGATGAATACAACTACTCATTTTTGCTATAAAGCATTTTAAAAAGACAGTTCTTTCTGAGTGACTTGATTAATAAGAGAAGTACAGTTTGGAGGTGGAAAGATATTCTCTGTTCGGTGACAGCTCTAACAGAATAATTGTAAGTGACAGAATTTGCTTGAGAATGTGCTCCAGGTTAAGTGTAGGATGCCTGGCTGTTTACAAGTAACCATCTAAGCCATACAGTTTGGATGTGTGGAGGCAATGTGAAAATCTATTGACATCTTTAGTTACTCAACTGGTTTATTTTTGGGAGCTCATGAATTGGCAGGACATACTGACCCTGTCTGGAGGGGAAAAGCATAATGACTTTGAATTCAGGAGATTTAGTGAATATTTTGTGAAGTTACTTGCTACTACTTTGCTGCAACTATAATGGAGGTTTTAACCCTTTGCTTTCCCCTCTGAACATTTCTGTACATTGTGGATATATTTGAATGAAAATCTAATACTACTCTGTCAACACAAAATGGCTTAATAATCCTGCAACAGATTTGAAGAGTATGAGTTTTTCTTTCTTGAAAAAGGGGGAGAAGGTATTTGATGATAGATTACTTTTTTTATAACCCTTTGTAATGTTAAACCCTTCACTTGGAATATCCCTAGGCTGGATTTAGAATTGGTCCTGGACACAAAAGGTTACAATGTAGGAAAGACAGAGCAGTCTTGCACACAGGTAATATTGGATCTCAAGGAAGGAAGGATCTGAGAGAAGTTGTATATATGTTCAAAAGCACAGCTGTATTTTTTGTGAAACTGATACTGCTTTTGCACTAGGTGACTAGAGAGACCCAGCAGACAGAATGAAAAACTGACAGTAACAACTGCAAAGTGAAAAACAATCACTTTGAAGGGAAGGAATGACTGATTTTACTTTTGTGTATTACGCAAGCAAAATACAAACCAACCAAACAACAAATGAAGAAATAAAATCAAGGACATGTTAACACTTGGCAAGCTGACTGGACTCACGGAGACCATTTTGCTTTAAAGGTGTCTTCTGGACATTTTTGTCATTGTTGTTGTTTGTTTGTGGGGTTGTCTTGTTTCTTCGTTGGTTTTTTTTAATATAAAAAGGAGTATCTGGAAAACTCATGTGTCTGGAACAATGTCAGCTTATCTGTTCAGCAACAGTCCCAGTTCCTTACTATTATTAAATACAATTGCTGGAAAAATTTACCTCGAGGCAGGAATGTTAATTTATTTTTGAGGGGTTTTTTTCCCTGAAGTGTGTATTGGACATTCTTTTCAAACACTTTTTTTTTTTTTCCCTCTCAGTACTGTCAGTGCTACTTTTCAACTCATTTTAATAAATTCATAACTTTGTTATAAAGTTATATAACTTATCATTTTGGGACTTTGCTCTCCTCCTAATGCAGAAGTTAAAAGTGAAGCTGTGTATATTCATAGCTTGCAGAAATGCCAAATAAGTAGTATAAATAACAGGAGAGGCTGTGGATTAAAAAAAGAAAAGAAAAGAAAGAAATTGAAAAATCCTTATTCAAGACCTAAATGAAATGACTCTATTCCAGAATGCCTTTCTGTGCAGCACTCTGTGCTTGTGCTGCAAACACCTACAGCCTCGCCTGCCTTTGCAGGGCTGTTCAGCGCCTGGCTGGCCCTGGGGGAGAGCCACAATTAATGGGGATGGGAACTGGGTGTCCCAGCAGCCGCAGCCGCAGGTCGAGGCACGCCAGGCTGCCTGCGAGGGCAGGGGGAGCTGCCAGGTGCCTGTTTGTGAGGGCAGCCTGTGCTTCGGGACTCTCAGGAGCAGTAAGCTCAGCTGCAGGGTGGACACAAACCCTTTGAGAGATAGTGTTTCTTCAGGCTGTCGCTTGGGCTCTTGCTCAGCAGCTGAGGCATTTCATTGGGAAATGCAACATCAGAAAAGCACGCTTTTAGACTCCAAGTGTGGCTTTGGAACAGCTGTACTGGAGCAGCTAAATAAATATAACCCTCTGTAAGAGGAAATAACTTTTCTACCAGATATATGCACAGATGGATTGTAATCATTCTGAACCCCATGTTTGCCTGAGCAAGGGAGAAAATCTTTTAATAGAGATCTATAAATGGAAATTTGTGCTTATACCAGCTTCTTGTAGCAGTGATTGGTGAACACTGCTTCTGCCTAGTGGGAATGAGATAAGTATCTCAGGGAGTTGGAAAAACTAGGGGAGCTAGGGAGACACCAACCATGAGCTACAACAACAATGTACATTCAAATTCCTTGGTGCCCTGATGCCTACAAAGGTGTCTGGGAGCAGTTCTTCTACAGCAGTGTCAGTGGGCCTGGGTAACAGAGGTACTCAGTATGCTCAGAGAGAGCAGGGGAGCACAGCACTCCTGTGAGGGGAAAACCAGTGTTTTGCTACCTCCAAAATACAGAAAAATAAGGTACTAAAACAAATTGCAAATTTGGAACATATTTATTACAGATACGTGTCCTAAAATATTTTATAGTAATAGAACAAAGTACTGAGCTAAAATTGTATGCAGACAGCACTTATGAGAGTTGCTGCTTCAGGAAGGAATTACAATTGTAAAATAGTGGATCTGCTTAAAGATCATTCCAGGTTTATTCTATTTTGTTAATTCATCAATGAGGGGGTTCTTTAATAAATACTTTTATGAAGCACTGTGCATCACCTCATTTTCAAATTCTAAGATATTTAATGAAGAGGGAGTTGTTACTGGTGGGATTTTGCTTTAAAACAACAGCTTCAAACCAAAAGCAAATTGGTAGATTTAAACACCAGCCTGTGTCTTAAAATAAATTGATGGTATCTCCTGACAGAACTGGTGCCAGTAATCCAGAGGGGGCCTTGGGGCATGTGATGAAGTTGCATGCCTTAAAGAGTAAAATGTGGCTTTAAGTTAGTGCATACATTTGTAATTGTATGTCTGTATTTTTTCCTTTGGAAAAAAAAAATGAAAAGGAAGGGTTGTTAAACTTTAGTGTGGGAGGGAAGAGTTGGTCAGTGATTACTTTTAAACAGTGAGGTTTTCCAGAATGCCTGGGAAGGACATGGTGCTTCTTTTGTGGTGCACGTTCGCTGAGGTCTGCGCGGCAGCAGATCTCTGGCAGGAGCTTGCTGTGCTGCACAGGCTAGTTTTCCACAACCCTCAGCAAAGCTGGTCACCATGGATTATTCTTTCCACATGTCGATTTTGTGCATGAAGCTACTTTGGGGAATTGAAGCCAAAACTCAGGAGCTGGAAGGTTGTTTCCCTTGCCTTTCGTGTGTGTGTGTGTGTGTGTGTGTGTGTGTGTGTGTGTGTGTGTGTGTGCATGCTATTTGCTTGGAGAGAGAAGGAAGGGAGTGTTAACCATTTACAAGTATACCTCTCCCCTCATTCCTTCCCTGAATAATGGTGGGAAATATTCCTGGGCTAATTTAGTGTAACAGCTAAGTCACTCTCGAAAGTAGAGACTGTTGTAAGTACACAGATTAACAGGAAACACACAGGGGTTGGATTTTGTTTCTGAAGAATTAGTTCTCCACAAAGAACAGAAAAAGAATGTGCACATGTTCAGCTGAGGAAATTTTTACTAATGCAGCCAGGTGAGCAAAGGATAATTATTGCTATGGACCTTATTTTAAACTATTTTTTCAAAGACCACCGGAAGTGTCATTTTACCTACTTAAGGCATAAAAAGCTAAAAAATATGAGTGTGGTAGGCAATTTCCCTTTTTCACGCTAGAACGGCAGATATACTTATTTTAAAATTCGACTAGAGAGCTAGTGAGGTGATACTGGGAGCTAAGCAACTGGCAGGTGGGGTTTTTCCAGCTGCTGCTGTTAAAAACTCGAACTTTTAAATTCAGTGTCTACTGAATGCTAAGGGGAACTTCAAGTATGAAATTTTTCAAATTATTTTTTAAAAATTTGCAATATTTGAAACTGTAAACTGTTTTTTCAATTATATTGAGAAATTTGGCACACAACATTCTTTCTGTATTAAAAAAAAGTGCTAATTCCTCTTTACTGTGCAAATATCTGTGCATAAAATTAAAATATGTATATTAACAAGCGAAATGTTTTAGAAAATCTTTTAGTCTTCAAGGAAGGCAGCTGAATACTGCTGAATACTGTTTACAAAAACTGTAAACAACTTCTTTTTATTGGTTGTAGCTTTTTATATGTCCAAATCTATCTTACTATTTCCAGGTAAATTATAAGTAAAAAAATAACATTAAAGAAATTACCAGCTCTGAAAAGCTACCTTTTTTTAAAAAAAGGGGTGACATACTAAGAAGTTATTGTTGTGGTTTAATTGGATGGGTGGTTCATATCTTTTGAAACAGTTTGTACTGCTGTGATGTCTTTGTGGAACTAAGTATGTTTAACTGGAAGGCATCATGTTATAGAAAATGGACAAAATCTACTGGAAATGTAGGAGCAAGAGGAAAGGCATCAGGAGGGACTGATACACTTGTGGTTTGAGGAGGGAGAGATTTTTTTCTTTCTGCTAGTTTTTTTTTTGTCATCTCACCCTTTTCTCACGTGTTAGCTTCCTGCGTGTTGCAGCAGGAATGGAAACCAACCTTCATACTTGACCTCAGTCTGAAATTGAAAGCATGAATTCTTCAGCACTCAGCCTCTGAAAGTGCTGTTCTGGGGAATCCCTGTCTCTGCACTGATGCTACTGTGAAGCTTTATGCCAGCACCAGGGTCACAAGTCTTGCAGAAGGTGAGCAGAAGACAGCTGAAGAGTGTGGAAGTCTTGCTAGAAGGAGAGCCACTGAGTTTAGAAATGTCTGCAGTAATGCAAACTTAGCCTGCTACCTGCAGGAATGGTGTACATGTAGAAGCCATTCTTTTATCTAAACTTTTTCCTGATGGTCTGATGTGCAGATAGCAATGAGTGTGAATTTGCTTCCGCTTTTTTGTTCATTTTTGTGGCTCTGACAGTAGTTTTGTGACTGATTTGTCAGATTTTGTCTGCAAGAGAACCTTTTGTGCAATGTTCAAGCTTTTTGGTAAGGCAGAGAGAGAACAAAACCACAAATACAAGTTGTGCAAGACTTAGGAAGAGCATTGACTTAACGACTTAGCCTACTGTAGTACATGAATGTCATCAGTTATGTGCGAATTAGTACTTGTTCTTTTTTTCTAAGTAATACTGTGACAGCATTGCTTATGCATAGCTCTCAAGGCTTGGTTCTGTTGTTTTTTGTTTGTTTGTTTTTTCCCCCATAAATATCTCTGATAAATACATGTTGTTTATGTAAATTAGACTTCCAATTTCATCTGTACTGTTTGCATTTAAAAAATTCTGGGCCCTATTTTCTTTCTTTTTTGTGATGGTTCTGACCCTCTCTTCCCCCTCTCACCCCTTCAATGACAAAAATCTGACATTTGCTGCTGCAGGTCAAAACAGTGGGTAAGGACTATGGTGCTCCCTGACTTATGGGGCCCTCAGAAGGGGCAGTGGAAGCAGTGGCAGAGCCCTTTCCACAATCTGCTGAAAGAAGCCTTGTTCCTGTAGAACAGCTGCTGTGATCTGAGCTGTCTTCCTGCTAAAAATCAATACAAGTTGCTCTTCACTTGTCTGGGTTAAACAGATTAAGTCAGAGGGTTCAAAGCGTGGAAGCTTGTCCCTGCACGAGTGAGCTCTGAACACATGCTGTTCCATTGCATCCATTCCTTGTGGGCCTGAAAGCTATTTCTTATTTGTGGCATCTCAGATGTTGCTGTTGTGGGAAAAGAACAAAAATTCTTTTCCCTTGGAGTGGTAGTTGGGAAGGTGGTTGCAAAGATGGGAGGAATATACATGTCATGGTGATTGCGAAAATCACTGTCTTACAGGATTTAAGAGTTCCCTTTTTTCATTCTCTGATTCCAAATCGTGCTTTTATGTTTTTGGTGATCATAAGTGATGTAAACAGATGAAAACATATATTGACATTAAACTACTTTTAGGTATAAATAAAGAAATTCCTTCCCTTCTTTCTTCATATGATTTTGTAATTGCATGCAGGGAAGGAATTGGGTGAGATTCTTCAGCATTGTTACCTAATTCCTAGGCAAAATTAGTAACATGTCATGATTGCACCTGAAGAGGTCTGCCTAGTATCCTGAAATCCTCTATGTCCCCTGCACACCACCACAGCCAAAGCTAGTGTGTGTGCACATGTCTTATAGGTGACAATTCTAATAAAAGCTAGCACGAAAATTTTAAATGCACGATAAACCTGCATTGACTGCTATATGCTTATCTTAAGTTTATTATTGTGCATGGCATACAGTCTCGTGGGTGGGCTGAAATAGGAAGAAATGTTTTGGAGAGGTTTCATGTACACTTTAGCCAACATCAGGATGGGATTTCAAACTGAGTAAGAGACTAAATATGATTGAGAGAGTAGGGCACTAACCTGACACTGAGCTAGGTTATCTCGTCTGTCATAGACCTCTTCAGGCAAGTAATTTTAAAATCTCCCTCTCCCAGACTTAGCTGTCTTCAATAAAAAGAGAATAATAGTAGTTCAGTCCCTTAAGGAGGTGTTGCCAGAGTAAGTGCATAAAGAGTATACTTTTAATGCACTTTTTAGTGCTGTTATACTGTGATCATGAGGCTATGCACCCATGTGAAATGGAAATTGCTGTAATTCAGTTTCTTTACTATAGTGCAGGAAAATGAAGCCATGGACAATAAGAGGAGTACACCTGGCTAGTGTTGTCATTTTCCTAAAAAAAGGAAGTCCAAAACCCCAGCCAGTACAGATTATGCAAGTGGAAGAGCCCTTCCCCTTAGCCTGCAGTTCCAGGCAGAGCTCATGGACACTGCAGAGACATTATAGAACATGGCATCTGTGGAGTATCTGTTAGAGATCTCTAGTATGACATTGACATGTATATTTTAATGTTAGAGCTTTCCTACAGGTGAACTTTCATGTGCTTTAGAAGATATTGTGACTTTTATATCAAAATAGCCTTAAAATTTACATCAGGGTGGGGGGAGTTCCACAGTGTACTTAAAAAGTAATGTTCTATGCTAGTTTCTAAATTTGGTGTAACTGTTCAAAATGAAGATGCTTTACCTGACAGCTTGCAAATGCAGTCTGTGGACAAAACTGAGATCAAGGAAATACGGAAGAATAATCTCATCTTGGCTACCTTTTTGCTTTTTAGTGCAAAACAGGCTGTTTTGTCTTTTTTTACCTGTTAGAAATAGAGAATATTGCACATGACACATGTGGTGAAGTTGAATGATTTGGTGTTAATATATTGCTTTAACTGTTGCAAAGTATTACATAAATGGTGAGTATTCCAGTAACATGAAGTTTGTTCGTGGAGAGGTTCCTTCAACTACTTTCCCCAAGAGAAATTTGTCTGTGGTAACAACTTTTCGAAATGGGGAAGAACTGTATAATGAATGTCAGCCTGCTGATGAGAGGTTGGATGTTCTTTCTTGTTGTTTGAGGATTTGTTGAAAACAGTAATGTCATCAGATACTATGGGACATAAACTGAGCTACTTGAAATAAGAGAGTGCTATCTAGCTGGTGTGAAGAAATCCTTTAGAATCTGTTATCACAGAATCATAGAATGGTTTGCTTTGGAAGACACCTTAAAGATCATCTCATTCCACCCCCTCCAGCAAGGGCTGGGACACCTTGAGCTAGACCAGGTTGCTCAGAGCCCCATCCAAATTGGGCTTGAACTAGATGACTAGATGCATCATGGATTGTAAAGGAGAATCAGTCTCAGAATTTCTTTGGTGTGAGAGGATCAGATTAATGGAATCCATATTGCTGAAGACATGATTAGTTCATTAGCCCTTCATTCCAAAGTGAAAACTACATTTTGTAAGGGAATTTGTTTCTTCCTTAGTGCTTCGTGATTTCTTTTGTAGATGGTCAAGTGTTTAGTGCAGATGATCCTATCAGCTTTTCCAGTAAGGTTCTGACCTTCCAATTATTTATATCCTGGGTTTTTTTCACAGTGTGCAAGGACTTATTGTTCCTGTTAATAGCAATTACATAGTTTGTATCTTTAGCAATTCAGCTGTTCAAAGTGTAAAGTAGGATGGATTATTGAACCAAAATGTTATAACTTCAGTTAAAATGTATTTATATTCTAGGACTCACAGAGTGAACTGTGTAAGTGCAGGATACTTCTGATCTTCTTAACACTCACAGAATTCCATGTACAGGTGGATTAATGTGTAAACTTAATTTTTCCTGCAGTATTGAACTACAGTCATTGCACCCTTAGTTTTGTGTTTTACTAACAGCTGAGTCTTTTGCTCAGTTTAAAAAAACTGTGTAAGGGTTCTTAATAGAGGACACTTTTCCTCATGCTGTTACTAAATGACTTCTTTTCTTTCTAGTAACAAAGTGCAGAATGAGTGGTTCGTTTGGTTTCAGGTAGGCTTGTTGAGCTGAGTCTTTAGGAAATTTGACTTTGAATACATAAGAGACTGATATCACTTATGCCCCATGGTGCAAGTGCTTTATAATGCTAGTAAGGATACAAATAAGCCACTACAGAAATGGAAGAGCTTTGTATTTGATCCAGTATTGGTGCCAACCATCTGCTCTTTCCTTCCTCCACTGAAATCCCTGTGGCTAAAAGGAGGAGATTGGGCAGGTGTCTGGCAGGTAACTGGCAGGGAACTCTGAATCCGGAGGCCTGGAGAGTTCTTTGATTCTTTAATTACAGATTAAAAAATCAGAATGCTCTCTGGGCCCCTGGATTCTTAAAACCTTGCTGTTTTCTGCTGTGTGATGATCCTGCTTGCGCATGTCTTCAGTGCTCCTACTCCCAGTATTAGTGTGCATTTGCTTAGCCGCATTGTTGTAATGCCTGACAGCCCCAGTCATGGCTAAGAGCTTACTGTACCTTGTAAAAGACCAGCACAGTAAAGAGACCCTTTTATAGTCAACAGTGACTGCAGGAATTCTTAAAAGACATACTTTTAGAAATTTGAACTAAAGCCCTGTCAGTACTGTTAAAGACTGACTGCACACAGTCAATACTGTCATCTGTTTGCTGCAAGTGTGTGGATGTTGGCAAACCAAGGTCAGCCCTGCTTCAGCTTAGATAACAGCTGATAAACTTTTTCTGGGTCAAGTAAGCTAGAGGCAGGCATGTGACAAAAGAACAACTATGTTATTGTGTGACCTTTTTTCTCCATTTTTTGGGTTACTCCCTCTTCTTTGCTTATCTCTACCCTGATTGCCTCATGTCTGAAAATAGACTTCTCAGCTCCTTGGGGAAGCATCCCCATCTATGTTGTTAGTGACTTGTGTTAAAGATAATACAACTTTTATGACTTTTTTTGACTTTATGACTTTTATGACAAAATACTTCATTAATATCAATGTGTTGGCTTTCAAGTATTATTCTCATTTTATGAACCAATTTGAAGTGGTTTGCTTAAGATGCATGTCTGTAGCAGATCTGGAAGCTGATCCCAGATCTCCAGGGTTCTGCCTGTAATTGTAGTCTCAGCTCTTGTCCAGCTGGACTTGAGTGAGTGATGATGCCTGCTTGATGGTCTTAAGAATGCCTCTCCCAAGGGCTAAGGCTGAGGTATTGAGTGCAATTTGTATTTCTCATGAAGAAACCTCTGGGAATGAAAAGTATCTCTGTCTCTATGAAGTTTCACCATTCCCTTCCCTTATTTGTAGCCCATTACCTCTTGCAAAGCCTCAAAGGAATCTGTAAAATACTCAGACTTTTTTGTTCTGTACACTGGACATCTGTGCAAGCCCGGTTTCATGCTGGAGTGCTGAAGAGGTTGAGATGGGAACAACTGAACCCGTAGCAAACTTTCCTGTTGCAGCTCAGTGCATTCAGATGTGTTTTCTTCTCAGGGCTAAAGTGCAGAGAGATTTGGTGTGTCTCTGGGGTGTCCATACAATTCTGCAGCTTGTGTATTTGTGGCAGTAGAGGCATTTGGAGTGAAGGACACGTTGTGGTCATGTCAGCTATGTGAATGCGAGGGCAGGGAAAAGCTTTTGGCCTGCTCTTTGCCATTCTGACTTTGGAGCCTGCTGCGATTCCTGCATGTTGGTCTCTCTGTTGCTAGCAACTGCCTTCCCAGACAGCTCCAAACAAAAAAGCTTAAAATAACTGTCTAAGGGCTTACAGTTAGAGCTGTTAACCCATTTCCAGTAGGAAAGAGTTCATGTAACTCTACAAAGCCTGTAAGCAGCATTTCGTACTCCATAATGACTGTGTTCATTCTGCACTCTAAGGCTGCCCAAGCCTCTTCAGATCAGTGTTTATCATGATGACAGATGATTGCAATAAATATTTAACTTCAGTACAGTTTATAAACTTTAACCAATATAAGAAATTTACTATGTATCTATTTTAGTAAAGGATAAGCTTGGTCTGTGTTGCAAAGACATTTGCAAAGATGGGCTTTCTGGTGTATGTGTTTACAAGAATCTGGTTTATGGAGCTGCCTCTCTTGTAGTGCAAGACAAAAGACTAGTCTGGTGCAAATCATGAATCATTTGTTTTCATGAGATGAGTTTTGCATGAAATTTAGATTATTTTGGAAATACTACTCCAAGTTTCATTTGAAAATAAATGAAATTGAAGATCTTACATATCCTTTCAGTAACTGGTAGAAAAACATTGTCTATTCCTTTAAAAAAATCAAGTTGTGACTTCTTTTTTCCTTTTGTTGTTTGTTTAATTATCTGCTAACTTTTAAATTTTTTGTCTGTCTTTTTAGTAGTTTTTCTTCTGCACCCATGCTGATTTTCTTCTGTTGGAGCTGTTTGTGTAAGCCAGGTTTTGTTTGGCTTGTTTGTTATGACAAGACTAATCAGCATTTAATGGGAACTTTCCCTGTAGCAGCTTTTTGTCTCTTCTTCATCCATTAGAACAAAATTATATGGAAAATCCTAGGTGTGCTTTGAAAAGCAACCCTCCAATACTTGTACCAAGTTTACAGCTTGAATTGCGACAACCCAGAAAATAAGGCTTTTTGGAGTGTTTATCAACAGTATGAGTCTTTTCTTATAGAACTGTTAGCTGAAAACTTCCCTTTGAGATGCATCTGTGGTGCTTCAGACCCTGTAATTCAAAACACCAAAATCCTTCTCTGTAACATCCTGCATACTAGGATGGATAGTGTGTTTAGATGGAGTGTGGAAAACTTGTGGTAATGGGGTGAGTAAAACTACATCCATGGATGTAAATAGTAGGTCCAAATTGAAGCAGAATGCATGCTTGGTGAATTTGAAGACCATTGGAACAGAAATGTGCCTAATAAATAATGTTTATAGGACTGCATTTTCGCTGTTTCACCTTTATTACATCCTTTACTGTAAACCAAAATATTTTCTTGAAGTAGGATTTGTATTTCTCCTTGGATTGGTTACTTCATGAACCAATGAACCGATATATAGTTTATATATTTCCATTTGGGTATGTATCTTTTCCTCAAACAATATGGTGGTTCTACATTTTGTGTTATTTTGTTTGCTGTGGACAACTAAGCTCTCATGCTGAATGTCAGGCATGATCTAGATTGGAGAAGTAGTTTGTGGCATCTGGTGGTGCAATACAAGCTACCTGATTTTGCTGGCACATAGTCCTTCACAGCATGACCATTTTCTCCCATGTTTCACCTCACAGAGCTGATGGGCTTCACTTTTGTACTGGTTAGTACAGTGGTTTAATAAAGTTTTATTAATTCCCGGCCTCTGAAAATGAGAAAGTGAAAGTGGCAGCAAAGTAATTTTAACAGTGCTGCCCTCGGTGTCCTCAGGGCAGTGGCACCCCTGTAGTCAGTCATAGCTTCAGTCTTCCTCTGCAGTAGAAATAGGCCAATCACATGAAAATTTGGGTAGGTCATAAACATCTGCCATGCATACTACTTATTAAGGTATGTGTTCGTTAGCCTCAGGCAGGCACCTTCAGGAAACAGTGGAAGTTGTCAAACTTCCTCGATGCTGTGTTTTCCCTTTTGTTGTCTGTCTGTCTGTCTGTGAAGCAGCTTTCCTTTCATCTCTTTGTCTTTATTACAGGCCTGCTGTTGGATTTCCTTTTTTTGCTATGCAGTGTTGCACAACAAGTGAGCCTTCCCCATTACATAGGCTTTATTGATTCTAGGACTTTAATCTGATAAATTCCCTAGATTAGTTTATTACTTGGAAGTGTTCGGGGAGATGATTGATACCTACTTCCATACTTTTGTAGTGGGCCTCTTTTAAACTGAAGACTGTTCAGTTGGTTGGTTTTGCTTGTTTGCTTTGGGCTTCAGCTGTTGCTCTTCTGTAGTGCCAGAATCCTGGAAAATACACCTTTTGCTGTAGAGACAGGCATTCTAGATGTATGGAAAATGCCATACCATTTGGGGTAAGGTGACAGGAACATAAAACCATCATCTTCCATTTATGTTTTTGGCTATCTTGCACACTGCTGTGTTTTGTAGTTGCTTTGAGTTTTCCCCCGCTTTTCTTCAGGACATACATTGCTGTGTTTTACTGTATAGAATTTACAAACATGGTTTATTTTCTGTGCTGTGCTGTTATCCTTCCTGTTCAGGGTGTCTGAAGGTGGTGAGTGGGAGGTTGCAAACAATCTGCAGGAATTTTGGTGTAGCTAGCTGTCTGGAAGAAAATGTGATAAAGTTAGTGTGAGGGAGAGGCTTTGGAAGGAGTGATTGAAGCTGTTTTCATTTACAGCAGACCAAGCATAGGTTAGGTACAATAAGCTTTGCAAATCTTTTACAAAACACAAAAACAGTCCCATGTTTTCATCCTTTTCTCTGTTCTTACTCAAGATTGTTGCTAATGGTGCTGGCGGTTTCACAAAGGCAGATTTCTGCTCGCTGGAACAAGTTTCTTATTTGTGATACCCTGTAAGTCTCCAGTCATTTTCAAAAATGAAAACCACAAAAGCCAGAAACAAAACCTACCCTACTGAGCCTCCTCTGTCCTCCTATTGCACTGAAGGATTGAAAAAGTTTTGCCCTTTCTGCACATATGTAAATAGCACACCCAATTTTTATCTTTCACAGGTAGATTTAATTAAACCCATATTTACTAGCAGGTTTGAAGGAGAATTGGTGTCTAGTATATTATGTATTGCTTAATTATTGACCTTATTGTTGTGTGATCTTAGAAGTGAGTTAGTTCCTCTGTTTCTCTTTGTCATTAGTAAAATGTGTATTATAATTTTTCAGGTGTTTCATAAATGTGGGATTTGACCATAATAATAAGCAAATTGGAGAAGAAAGGTCTCTCTGTCTCAGAAGGACAATGGGGTAGCTTGCTGCATTTGTCTTAAATGTAATTATTTTTTTTGGAATCTGTTGATCATCATCATTAAAAGTGAGCTGCTTACAGGAGAGAACCGTAATTTCAGTTGCTGGCAGCAGGAGGACTTAGTGAGAAATGATTGTCATCATCCTAATTTAACAGATTTCCTGTAAGGAACTGTGACAGCATTGTTGCAGTTCAGGCTGAGAATGTACATTAGCTAGAACCCAGGAACACTTTATTTTACATGGAAAAAACCCCAGACTAGAGGAATTTAAAAGCTAAGATGGTGGAATAAAAAATGGTCTACAACTGCAGCTACAACTTCTTGTTATTCTCAGCATCCTTAATTTTGCTGAAGTGTAAGGAGAAGTTAGAGTCTTTCCTGACTCATTTCTGCGGCATTCTGTCAGAGAGAAATGTTGGCAAATTATCTCAAAGGAGAACGAGGAATGTGCACAATTTAAACTTGTTTATCATGCCAGATAAAGGTGGTATAGCAAATGGACAGGACAGTACAGCCTTTAACAAGTGAGCCAAAGAGTAAAGTTTCAGGTTACTACAGTGTATGAGGTCATAAACTTGATATGTGAAACTGTACAAATATACATATGCTTAGTTAAGAAGATATTTAGAGAAATTGAAAAACAGTGGATAGTTATTAAATTTACAGGCAAAGAGTTTTAAAGAGAGTTGGAGATATTTTGCATTAAATGGTTACCAGTGAGTGTTTTTAATTTGTCCCCTAAATCAAATAATCTTTAACTTTAGTTACGGTTTGATAGCAAATTCTTCAGGCTAATGATAAACTGTGCCAAGATAGTTGCACTGGTTAGGGACATCTCAATGATTCTGCTTTGGGTTGAGTAAAATCTGCGGATTGGTGGTCTGGGCTGGCAGCAGCCTAGTGAGTGGCTGTGAATGTCTGTGCCCTGCACCATTCAGATATCTTGTCGCTGTTGAGCAGCTAGCAGAGTAATGAATGCATCAGTTCTCAGTGGCAAGAAGGAATGACCTTTATTGTTTTGATTTCATCACATATATAGAGTTCTCAAAAGTCACCCAGACTGGTCAGTCAGAAGCTTTCCCCCAGGCCTGATTGGCCAGGCCTGCACTGCCCAAGTTCTGGAACACTGTTCCAAAAACATCCAAACTTTATCTTTATTTACAAAACACAAGAAAACTTCTCATGAGAAAAACCTGTGCTAGCCACAATATCTCTGCTTTGAAAAGACTTCATAATTTCAAAACAGAATCCTGGATGCAGGCAGAGACTCCTCTGCAGTCCTGCTGTATACTTCAGGAAGTTCTTCAGCATTCTTTGCCTAAATGTAGCCCATGTGTTGTTTTGTATGTGTTTATGATTTCTTTTTTTATGCACTAGTGCAGATATGCTGGAGAAGTTTTTAGCTAAAAATGCTAACTCTAACTTCTCTCAGTAAGGTGCCCTGGGTTACTTTCCTTATGTATTTTTCAGTCCAGAAAATCCTGCACATGTGCCCACTGGGTATATGTGTATGTAATTTGACACTCTTTTTAGATGCAGAAGAGAAAGCCTTGCAAAATGAAAAATTCCTTACAAATCTGAAAATATTTACAGTATTAAAGGTGGTGATGCACAATTTGTATTCATCTGAAGAAAGGTCAGGAGAAGTTCTTGAATGTCAGAAGCTCCTGGAAGTGAAAATAAATGATGATGTTGCATGCCAAATCTTAGAGTTATTAAAACAAAATATACTGATGCTAGGTTCTGCTTTTTCTCTGTGCAGTGTAAAAGCAATGCTAAGTATCATAACACTTCAGTATATTTGGAGGCAAGACACAGTATCTTCTGGGAATTACAGTATTGGAACTTGCTCTGTGTTTTATTCAAAGGTAAGGAATTGTCAGGGGTGTACTGCTCTAAAGCATTTAAGCCTGGAAGTGTGTTGCTATTTTACTGTGCTACTGCAGGCTGACTCTTGTGCTGAAATTAAAAGTAAAACAAAACAAACAAAAAACCCCCCCAAAGCTGGTAATTGGCTAGGATGATGATTATGTGAGCTCATTCCTCCAACCTCAGGGAGGGAAGCTTGTTTAGTCAGAGAGCCAGCAGTGCTCATGAAGTGAAGCTGCCAAGTGTGAGCTTTCCTGAAGCATAGTCATGCTGCAACTTGAACATTTATCACTGCAGCTTAAACTATGGACTCTTATTATTAGGATGGCATAGAAGATTTTTTGTGCAGTTTTTCTATATAGAAAGAATTTCTAAAAAGCCTTTTTTTTTTTTTTACCATCAAATACTGGATGCACCAAATCCTCTTTTACCTTGGTGATCTCTTGGGATATAGTTATTTTTGCATGTAACTGGGAGAACTGGGATGTTCAGTAAGCATGTCTTGTTCAAAGTACCTTAAATCTCTTTTCTCCCTGATAATGTCCTTTTCACTGTGCTGGGTTTTGTGCTGAATAACAGCTTCAGTTGTACATACTCCTTTTCCTCATTTGGGTTATGTCTGAACTTACTCCTTTTTATTATTTGCATCTTAATACTTTTGTTAGATCTCTTTCCCATATTGCTGCGGTTCTAAACTGGTCTGAGTTAGACCTTATGATGCTGGTGTCTTCTTATCTAGTAACAGAAAAAGTGGAACAGAACCAAAGTCCACACAAGTGAAGGTTTGGAAAATTGTGCTAAGGCAGTGCTTTCTCACTAACATGAGAGTCCTCTTGCAAAAGGTCTTCTGGATACTTGTCTGTGCAGTAGCTGTAAATCTCAGCCATGACTACTAAGAACAGCATCAGCTGAGCTTTTTTTTTTTTTTTAAAGATTGAAAACAAGGACCCTTGAAGTTGAATGCCATCTTTTTGACAATTATTGTTGCATTGTTCTTCAAAGTGTAGAAACTCTACAGCAGAATTTCAGAAAGCTGTCTGGCAGGTTAAAACTTGATCTAGTGGTAATGTCTTCTGATATACAGAAAAGCTTGCATTATTTTTATCAGAATTTATTCACATTATGAATTATGTGACTGATCAATACAAAAGCACATTGAAACATCAGTAAAAGGAAAAGGTTGCCTAGTTTGGAGAGAAAAATAACTTGCAATGATTTCACAAAGACTGTCAGAAACCACTCTTAGTAGTATTACCTCAGGTATTGAGGTTTGTTTTAGCTGTTGTCTCTGGTACATTTGCAGTGCTGCAAAAAGCAAGGAGAGAGGATAACATTAATGCTTCTGAGAGGCACATAGCAACCTTTCCAACTCTACATTTTTGCTACCAGCATTCAATTTTTTGCTGCAAGATGTTTTTTCCTCTCCTAGTGAAGTTTTGAAGTAGGAAAAACTTACTTTATGAAATCTTCGTTTGTGTGCTAGTTGCAGTTTAGAGACAATTTTCCATTTCACGTGTCCATAATTTCTCCTGGAGTTATTTTTGTCTTGTTGTGAGAGTCTTGGAAAACGAGCTGAGGCGTTGTGCTTAGAGGAGGGAGGAATGCCCTGGCTCCATGATGCAGGGTGGCAGAGGTCCATGGTTTGTAGCCAGGGTGAAGGGGAGGCAGTGTGGGGGAACAGCTATGTAACAGCCTGAGGAAATGAGTCACTTCACTCTGAAACACAGTCCCATGGTTCCAGCAGCACTGAAGCCAAGCTTGGCCTCTGAGGTGGAAGTTGCATAAGTTAATTAAAATTCTTTGTCTTTTCCTCCCCGTCGTGTTCCCAACCTCACCTCAGTATTAAAACCTGCACTGTACCTATATCTGTCTGAGGAAGCTCAGGTTACAGGACTTCAGTGCACTGTGTAGTTTTGGTTTAATATTTTTTCATTTTAGAAAGACAGAGAAGTAGATTGCAGGTTTCATTGGAGAGGATGTGTGTGTTAGTCTTACCTGCTCCACTCAAGAGAAACTTGATTGTATAGCAGAAAGGATGTAATAAGAATAGGTTTTAAACAATTTGTTATTATTTTTCTGGAATATATTGGCAATGTGAATTAAAGTGGAACAGAGTGCACACTGAAAAGGATAGAAACAGAGATTTACACCAGAGTGTTAGTAGTAGTGGTAGTTTAAGAATATAACTGAATTTAAAACTAAACAGACTTGGACTGAAAAGATTATAGGTGTCCAAACAGAAATAGTGGTGCATGTATGTGTTCACCCATTAGACCTTAATCCTGCAAGTTAGCCTCTTAGAGTTTGTGGGTGCTTTTTCCTTATGGAAGAAGAGGGTAGAAAGGTAGAACTGTCATAGAGTGCCTGTTCTGGAAAGGCTTTCTCCTGTTATGTTTGTAGCTTTACACTAACAGATATTTGCTGATGTCTGGGAGCAGCTGTAACAAGAGCAGCTGCCTGAACTACCTTTCAGTGAGCATGACCTGAGCAGGAGCAGTTGCTTTCAGTGGCTGAAGAAAACATCTGAGAGAGCAACAGGTTGAGCAGGCCCTGTCTCCAGTGCTTAGATACTGGGTGGGCAGTTTTTAACTGGAAAGCATCTGTAACGATTGATGGTGTGTGTGTGTGACTGATGGGCTGTTGCCTGACCCTTTTCCTTCAGAATACTGAATTGAGCATCTTGCTGTGTGTTTGGCTGCAGCTTTCATGTACTTGTATGTCTTTTAAAGGTCTTTGGGAAATGTGGCCTTTTGGCAAGCCATGAGGGTTTTTTGTTTTGTGGTTTTGAGTTGATATTAAAACCAGAATATTCTGGCTACAGGAAGACATGGAATTAATTGGCCAGATCAGAGGTAGTTTAAGAGTAAAACTTACAGGATGATCTTAAGTGATTAGTCAGAATTCTGTGTGCAATTGGGAGTTGCATCATGCAAGTACAGTGTGATACCTATTTTGTAAAACTAAGTTTTGTTTTGCATTCTTCTAGCAGATCAGGTCTGTTGTTTCTTCCATGTATTATCCTGCTCTTCATTTCCATAGGAAATGGGACAGACATACATATTGTTGCTTATCACATGAGCCTTCATAGGCCGCTCATGTCTGTTGATGATTCATTGCAATTGCTTCTCTATTTCAGGACCTGTAACTTAAGTGGACCCTACTGACCTCTGAACCACAAAGCATAAGAGTGAAAAGAAGTGGCAGAAGCACTCAAAGAAAAAGGAAGTGAATGCACTTTCATCAGGTCTTCTTTCCTGCCCTTTATTACTAAAGCTGAATGGAAAAGACAGACTGCTGTGCCTTTCCTCCCCCAACCTCAGGGATGGGTGGACTGTAAATACTGTGTGTGGCTGGGAGAATAGACTGAACCATGAATCTTCAGGCTCAGCAAAAATCGTCAAGCAAAAGAGCTGGGAAACGAGTTGCCTATTTTAATGAGCAGGACATAGCTGTGTCGTCAAAAGAACCACAGCAGCAGCTTAAGGAAGGACAGTACTATGGTCACGGAGGGAATATACCAGTCTCCCAAGCCATGGAGATTTCTCATGCAGGAGGATTAACAAATGCACCCAACAATGTTGCTTTGATGAACTCTGTTTACAATCAAGACAGGGGAGAATCAGTGATGATGCCCCAGTCAGTAACAGCTGTCAAATGGCAGAATTCACTAATGGGAAACCGGTTGCCAGAGAGGGGTGACAGCCACTGGCAGTCTCCACCTTCAATGTGGAACCACAGTATGGTTTTTGGAGGCAACCCAAAAGGACCCCATTCTAATGCTGGTGCCCCAGGCTTCTATGGCCACCCAGAAGCCCTTAAAAGAAATCAAGAGAAAGGAGTGTTTGTGTCACAACTGGACTTATATGGAGATGCTGTCCAGCAGATGATGTCCCAGAAGGCTCAGCTGGAACAGCAAGCCCTGGTGAGACAACAAGCTCAAATGAATTCTTTTCATCAAATGCAGAAACAGCAGCAGCAGCAGAATCAAAGCCTGCCATTGCAGCCTTTCCAACTTGCATTTGGTCACCAAGGCCAAAAGCAAGGTCTTCCGGAGTTGTTACATGTCTTTCAAGAAGCCCCAACTTCTTCCAGTCCAGCATTTACGGCGCAACAAAAACAGCAAGCTCTTCCCCAGCTACAGCTCTTTGAAAATTTCTATCCTCAGCAGCAGCAGCAACAGGCTGCCACACAAGCCTTTGGTCTGCAGCAAACAACTTCCATAGCGCAGCCTCATGTGGCAGCTGCAGCACCTCAGCATCACATGATGGCACACCAGTTTCAGCAAGCAGAGAGGAACCAGGAGCTCTACAAGGCATTAACAGAGCAGAACCAACAGACTGTGCTACCTCAGACCCAGATTCCCTTTCCAAGACGGTCACGGAGACTCTCCAAAGAAGGTGTCCTGCTGACATCTGCAGGAGAAGTGTTGACTTCTAAGCAGGCAGAAGAACAACCTAGCAATTTATTTCTGCAACACTGGCAAACACATCAGCAAGACGTCCCATTACAGCAACCACCTGAGTCACTGGCCCACAATAAAAGTAACTATTTGCACCCCAAAAGACTGGATCTGGGGCAGAAGGATGTCCTGACCAATAGTGAGCAGTGCCAAATGGAAACAGACAGGCAAGCTGCAGCCCAGAATGGTAGGGATGAGGAGAAACAGGCAGCAGCAGCAGAAGAAAACACTCAGAGAACTAATGATTTTCAGGGTGTCAGAGGTGGTGTAATCCAGAGTACTCGACGGAGACGACGTGTTTCTCAAGAAGCCAATTTGCTGACTTTGGCCCAAAAAGCTGTTGAGCTGGCTTCTCTTCAGAATGTAAAGGTAAGGTATAGACCCTAATCACTACAGCACATTTTAGACTGCAGAGTAAGGCCAAAATGAAAGGAATTTATGTACATATTTTGAACAGGATGATATCTTGAAGTGTGCAGCAAGGGCAGCTCTGGAGTTGAGGCATGTATGTTCAGTTATTGTAATTCATAGATGGGGGAGAACAGAGATGTAATGCAGGGAAACCACTAAAGGACAGTTTTATTTCACTAATACCAAATGTTACTTTAGGCCATGACATCAAATATGGATGTTTTCAGCTTAGGTCTCAAGGTGATCAAGAATTTTAAGAGGCAAGTATAAGCAGTTTATTTGTCTTTTTACCAATTTAACATTCTCTTTCTTTTCTGTTAAAAGACCTATGCCAGTTTTTCCACTTTCAGCAGTTGAAGTGTTTCTAGAATGTGCTATCTAAAAATTGCATAACACAATTTACATGTTCAGTATTTCACAAATATTAAAAATCTAAGAAAGCTTCACTTACATGAGGAACCTATACCAGGCATGACAAAGGTCTGTCTCCTGCAGCTCCTTGTTCCTGAGAATGACCTGAGGGCTGTAGAATGACCTTTTTTTCTGTAGACCTCCTGTAGGACTCAATGGGGAAGAAATCTAAGGCTGGCTGATTTGGTAGTTCACTACTCCTATCCTTTTGATATCCCACCAGTCTAAATTGTACAGTATATATTCCATATGGCAAGATGACAGAGTTTAAGCAGCCTATTGGGAGACAAGTGATGGGATTTTTGGAGTTGGGTAGGGTATTTTTGAGGGATTGTTTTGGAAGGTTTTCTTACAGTTGTGGTTTGACTAATCTTTCAGTGAGTGCCTCTTATGAGATGCACTTTTCTCCTTGGAAGCTTTGTTGCCAAGGGCTGATGAAATACAGATGTTACATGAGCTACTTTTACCTATAGTTTTGACACTTGAGTTACTATCCAGTCAGACAACAAAGGGAACGGCATTTTAGTCCCTGGTTTTTTCTCATGTTTTTTTCCTAGTCTGTCTGTCACTGTTTTTTCCTATCTCTTCCTAAGAGTAATGTGCTGTTTGAGTAAAAGAGCTGAATTAATAAGCAATGAGGCAAGTATCCATAGCCTCCTCTATCTCTTGCATAGCAGAAAGCAAACAGTGACTGTTGGTAGATGCTGTCTTCAATCCTTTTTGCTCCAGCTCCAATTGAACAAGCAGATTTGATAATGAGCTACTGGTACATAAGTAGCATGGTGAATTTGCTCATACTTTGCCAGCCATTGTGTGGTTATATTGCAGAAGGCCTGCAATTCATGTTGCACTTGAATCACTAACAGAGTGTCAAGAAGAAGCAAACAGAGCATCTATGAAAAGGCCCTGAGAGATGAAGCAACAAATTGGCCATTTGAAGGCACGTCTGCTGGCAGTCAGATTCATAATGCAAAGACCAGAGAAGTGTTTTGACAGATGCTCTTTTGTTCTTTGCAATTATGCAAGCAGCTTCCATAATGGCACTAACAGAAGGATGCTTTATGCTTAGATCTCTTCAGGCTTTCAGGATGAGGTTTTGGAAGATGATAAAATTCTTACCGGCGGTCTGATGGATTTTACATCTTCAAGGGGTTGAATATTGTGTGACGGAGAAAAAGAAAATGTTTGCTGAGTGAGAGTGGTCTGCTCCTCTTATGAGTGTCTTTCTGTTAAAAACGACCTAGAAGCCTTCTCTGCATAGGTTATCTGAAGAGCGTGTAGAAGGCCATAGAGTTAAATTACTCATTACAGAAGAAAACATTCATAATTTGAACCAATTGTTTGAACATCCCAGTCTAGGTGAATGTACCTCATGCAAAGACAGTATTCTGAAAAGCGGTATCTGTCTACGTGCAGTGTCATGACTGATGCTTTGCACCAGAGCTGCCTGTGACTGCCTTTTTTTTCAGGTAGTGCAAGCTTATTGCTGCCTGCAGGCTGCACTAAATTCTTAACTCTTACTTTAATGGTTTCAGTGTGATTGTTTGTATCCTAAAAGTACAGAAAACTTTTCTGAAATCTGAATGGTTGTCTTAAAGGGTGACTGAATTTAAATATTCCTTTATGGAAGGAAGACAGGTTTTGGTTCCCCTGGCTACTTTCCCTTAGCACAGGGCAGGGCACCAGCTGGTACAAACAAAAGGGAAAAAAAGAAGTTTTGTTTGCAGAATTGTAGTTCTGGACTTGCCTCCTTCATGTACACGCTTTGGTTTGACTGCAGAGAGAAGATGCCTCTACTTGATGCAGATGATGCAGAATGATGGCAGAAAGCACTCTGTGGGCAGCTGTTTTTCGAAGGCTGGTGTGGTTTCTTAGGTGATCACAGAAATGGCCTTGGAACTGTTCTTCCAGCTGTTGCAGTTGGGTTTTTCTGTGAATTCTAAGTTTTTTAGAAACAGCTTGAGGAATAGACAGGATTGATGCCAGAACATCTGATGGGTTTCTGTGGATTTCCTGAAGGATGCTAGATGACCAGTTCATCCCTCAGTATTTATGCAAGAGTCTAAATTAAAGTGCCACATGTTTCACTTGCTGCAGTTATTCAGCAGCCCTCCTGCTCCAAATGCTGCAACGGGGATGCTGAGGTAGCTGAAAATCCCCTAGCACTAGGTCTACAAATGAAGGTCCCATCCCCTGTTCAGAGACTCTTTTCTGCTTACCTCTCAGAATAATCAAACGGTTGGGAAAATATTTAGGATTTGGAGCAAAAGGCTTAATTCCAAAATTAGTCATGTCCCCTCTTAGTAAACCTTAGGTATGTGTGAACTTTCATGGTCAGAAAAGCTCTCGTATGGACCAGAACATTTTAAAATGTTCCTCAGCTATTTATATTAAGTTCCCACTGCTGCCTTTTCTCTATTTGTACTACTATTCAGGTCTCCTCTTCTTCTTTTCTCTTGGAGGGGTCATCTCTCCCATCAGTAAGGAGGAGTCCTTTGCTGATTACCCCCCAGTCTTGAAAATGAAAGGAGCATGGTTAACCAATCATGAAGGCAGAGGAAAGTGACATCTTTTGTGTGACTAGCTGCCATAATTTCCTCCTTGTAGTCAGCAAATTAGTTCATGTCTCTTGACCCACAGAGGTCTGTGTAGCACACAGGAAGTACCTGAGGTTTGTAGATTGGTCAGAATTGGAACTTGTTCACATATTCACATTGTCATTACGTGTTTTATTGCTGTACCCAGAAAATATGCCAGAGTGCTTGCACTAGTAACAGCCATGTCAGGTGGAAAAAAAGTAACCTGGCTAAAACCAAGACTTTTCCTGGCAGCAGTCTAAACAATGTAGTGTCAATGCACTGCTCTAAACAGTGGTTCAGAACTACTGGCTGCAGATCTTGCTGCGAGAAGATGACCCCAGAGCTATTCCAGGAGTTTAACTAGGCTTCATTAATAAGGTGATAGCATCAATTTCCCTGATGAATGGAGGCCTTTGCACAGCAGCATGAAGCCGTGTGTGAGCTGGTTCTTCAGCTACAGGCAGAACTAGCTGGCATAGATGTCTGTTTCCAGTAGATGACCTCTTCATGTGTTTAAAAGGCATCTTTGTTAGTGTCTTTCTCCTGAAGTCATGGAGGGAGGCTACAAAATTTTGCAAGAGCCCCTTGCTCTCTAGAGGTAGTGAACTCTGATGATGTCTGTCAGCATGATGAACATGATGAATGCCCTCCAAATCCAAAATCAGTATTTTTACGGGAAAATACAGGTGCCTGTCACCAGCCTGAAGTGAAGGCAAGTCCTCAGAGCTCATTAATGTCTGCTGAAGCATAGTCTAGGACAGTGGGTGCCACTTGTGACTTTGTAGTTGTTTGTTTCATGACTGCATGGTAGGCGTGGACATCTGCAGTCTCTGTGAAGAAGCAGTCAGACTTCTAAACTGCAGGGTCTGTTATGGGATAAACCTCCCATTTGTATGTGTTTGTTTGTGTATGTTATGGGATAAATCCTCCATTCCCATCTCCTTGGAGCTCAGTTTTCTAGGACTTCCCTAAGTAAAACAGACATGGAAGCTGTAATATCAGTGCAAAACGTGCTGGCTTGCTGTTATACCTTGTTGATTCTGTTGAGCAAAAGTACTTCAGGCTTAGGCCTGGTTAGACAGCAAAACTCAGAGGCTCCAGTTATAATAAGGAAAGTTGCTTTTGTCCTGTAAATCAGAAAAAAAAGGTGAAGCAAAGAGCTAGCTGAGTTGGGGTTCTTTGACCTTTTTTTGTGTGTAAGAGATTTGATTAAGATGTTATCATGGTTCGGTCTTCCCTGGAGCATTATTAATTTAAAATATTGGAGCAGAAATCCAATATTTGAAATTAATAAACTGCAGCTTTTCATCATTAATAAAACTGGAGAGCCTTTATTGAAAGTTATACAGCAGGACATAAATTAATATGGAAAATAAAATATCAAAACATAGGTAGTGAAACAATTCTTAAGCATGAGGTATATAAGTGTTCTAACAGTTGAGACTACAGGCAATCCTCAAGTAATTCTATGAAACTTTAGAAGTATTCTTTTGCCTCCAGTAATGCTTTCAAATCCATTTGAGTTTGCAAATATGCACTGAAAGTGAGATGATATCTGATTTGTTACGTGAATGCTATAGAACCTTTTAGGAACCTATTTTTCTTCTCAGGAACTGGATAATTCAGAGGAGAAGAGTGTGCTGATAACAGCTCCAGGACCTACTGCAACTTCAAAAAGCGTTGTGGAATTTGCCAGTTCTTCACCCGCTCCCAAAAAAGCCCGGGAGGATAACAGCCTTGTGCCTCTTATCATTCCTGTGTCTGTGCCAGTGAGAAAAATTGATTTGCAGAGCCTTGAAAAGGAAAAGTCTGAGGATGGAAAGCTCCAGAGAGGCCAAACAAACGATCGAGCTCCTTGTGAAAGGAAGCCTTCTGTGATAGTCACTCGGAGGCGATCCAATCGCAATACTAACATGGAGACCTCGAGTCAGGTACGGATGGACTAAGAAAACAAAGATGAGCCAGATCTCTTAGATTTAATTGCACAGTTTCTAGCCCTAAACTTTTCTGTTAAAGTTGTTTGATATCAAGTCTTGAAATTAGAATGTATGTAGTCTGGGGATTTTTTCATCATAATATTGCTATATATTTGGGCATTGCTGGCTTTTCATGACCTACAGCTAATACTAGTTCAGCAAGCAATGTCCCACTAAATTCACTAAACAGTGAATAAAGCCAGATGGGCAATAAGACTAGAATAATAGTGTCTGTGTCAAGAGTGCTTTCTTCTTACATAGATAGATACTAATAAATTCTAAGTAGTCTGCATATCTCTCCATGTGAATAAAATCCAAAGTGAAGATTTATTCTCATGGAATTGAAACCTTTTACTGAGTTCTGAAGGTCAGTACTTGATTGTTCCCCTGCAGCATGGCAGTGATGAGTAGGTGGGTTGATTTTTTTTTTTATTTTCCCTCTCTTCTATCCAGAAGTAGAACAGAATGTTCAGATACCAGAGAAATGGCAGGCATCTGGGGAAGTTTCTCTGCATTTAAATGCTTGACTATCTTCTAATAAAATACTCTTATATTGTTTTCTGTTCTCTTACCACTATTTGGTGTCACCATGTATCTGTATCAGGAATCTGGTGTATCTGTACCAGGGTTCTGCTGTGCTTTTTCGTTCTCTTTTAAAGCTGCCATGAAGGTTAGATGAGACATACATGTAGTTCTTGTAAAGTATAACTTCATGAGCTGGAGCTGCTGCTAATAGTTCCTGTGTCCATTCCCTTCCATTCCCTGTTTTCTTCCTCTCATTTTCCCTTTCTGCTAGTTGTTGAGGCGTCCTTCAACTGTCCTATCCAAGTTTTGAGCTGCCCTGAAAAAATACTGTCATCTCACTGAAGTTTTTCAAACAACCTGAGGTTTTCAAATTAAATTAACTATGTGGTTTTTTTTCTAACAGCATGAAGATGCTGTTCCAAAGGGTGAAGCTGAGGGCTTTGTCCGAAAACCAAAGCAGCGGCCAAGACCCGAGCCGCTCTTCATACCACCAAAAGCTGGCACCTTTATTGCACCACCCGTTTATTCCAACATTACTCCATATCAGAGCCACTTACGGTCACCCGTGCGTCTGGCAGACCATCCTTCGGATAGGAACTTTGAGCTACCTCCTTATACTCCTCCACCAATTCTCAGTCCAGTGAGAGAAGGATCTGGACTATATTTTAACGCTATCCTCTCTTCAAGTGGTCATTCGGCTCCACCTCCAATGACTCCCAAAAGTGGTCACAGAACTCTGCTTAGATCAAGTAAGTTTCACTTTAACCTTCCTTTCTTGCCTAATTTCTGGTTGGGAATTGCAGAGCATTACGAGAAAGATCATGCCGTTAGGAGGTGTGATGGTGTGAAACTGGGGCTCCTTCGTTGTTTGGGGAGATGGAATAGGGGAAAAGCAGTGTTGCTGCGTCGGGGCATGGATGTTCAGATGTGTTCACAAGCAGCCTGCAGCACCCCCTGCTGACGTTCTTGGGAATGGGACAGTCACTTCTTGCAGATCGTCTGTATCTTGAACTGAGAGGACGAAAGCAAGTTCCTGCTTACCTTAAATTCCTTTATTTAGCTCTTGGGTACCTTTTCTGAGAGATGGGCAGCTCTGATTAGATTTGCAAGCTGTGTGAAAAATAAATCTCAGATGTGAAGCTGAGCTGTCTGAGCAGTTCTTTCTTCTCCTTGCAGATAGTTCAGAAGTTACCCCTCCAATTCTTACAGTAGTGGGGGAAGCCACCCCGGTCAGCATTGAACCGTAAGTAGCCAGTAGAATCTTAGTCTCTTAGTAAACGTGCTTCCTTCCTTCCTTCCTCCTAAACCTTCAAACTGCTCCCTGTACTGCCAAAGTATCTCTTAGAATCATTACAACTATTCTTTTTGGTGATTCAAAATATAAGTTGTCTTTATTAAAAATTACTCCCTATGATAAATAATGTTTGTTTGGGCAAACGTAATTCTGGTAATATTAACTGCTTTCTATTATGGCTCATCTGTCTCTGGGCTGAAATACTATTAGTTAATTAAAGGTGAATCTGTCCTGTGCTGTTGTATACGAGCACTTCTTTGTATGCTGTATGCTTGTTTTAGGGTGGGAAGATGATGCTCCTTTAGAGGAAGGACAGAATGTGGCTTGGAAAACTGGAGTTAGCTCTCACATGGACTGGTCAGATCACAGGTGTGTTGTAGCTGCAGCACAGTTGTGAGCACTTCGCTCCCTCCTGGGCGAGCTCAGCCTGAAGGCAATGCAGCCAGTGGCATATGGGGTGTGTGCCCTGAGCTAATAAGTCTTGTTAGTCTTTAGCTGGCTGTGTGCTGGGAAACTTCAGACAAATGTGGACACAGCAGCACCAGGGAACACAGCTTAGAGACACTGAAGCTGGGATTGTGAGCTTAGCCTTGATGCCAGTCCTGCTAAACCTGAGTGGAGTTGCAAATGTCTCTGCACAGCCTTTGCAAACACTCTGGGAGTGTTATCAGTTCAAACTCAGGGCTGCAGAACTACAGCAAGGTAGTTCCAGTTCATTATTATGCCTAGTTAATGAACTCCTGCAAAATCTAATCATGGAGATGCGTGGTGTGAAAGCACCCAAATGGCATAAAAACACCCATGTGCAGTCAGGAGTCTCCACTCTAACTCCGCAGCATATCCTGTAACTTTTGAGATATTTAACTCAAACTTTACCAAGATAAATAAAAGGCTGCTTTTGCTCTTATATAAAACAGTTTATATGTTAAAAATGGGCTGGAGCATTTGCTGAAAATTTTTTTGTTGCCCTTCTTCCATTCTGCCTTCCTGACACTCAGTTTTCTGCACGTGTGACAGCAGCCTGTCCTGAGCAAATGTTGTAATTGTGAATGAACACAGATTATTCTTGTCACCTTTGCAAACTTCCTCTATATTGAAGCCATTCATTGAAATAAGCACATTTTTTGATATAAATTTATTTTGGAAATTGCCTATTTCGTCTTTTCTCTGTTGGTTCGTTTCACATTAATCTGGGGGAACTTCTTGAACAGATATTTTTTGTGTCCCTCCCAGATCTTGATCTTTGACCTCTCTATGATGCAGTTGTCTTTGTTAGGACTGTTGGCTTAAATTGCTGAAGTTAATGACATAAACTTAGTAGTGATTTTAGTTGTGTGTGAAAATCTTCAAATTTGTTGCTGGAAATTTTCCACCATAGTAACTTAGTAATGCAAGTTCATCTCCATTTGCCAAAAGGGAGTTGTGTGCAGAGTTGTCTTACTGTCATCTTAAGTCTTACTGGACAGATGTTTGTGAAGCTTTTAACTTTTAATCACAATAAATGAGTAGCCTGGTGTCATTCTGTATTTGGCAGCACTATTGTGGTCAGTTATGTAGACATCTTCCTTAAAGAAAATATAACAGGAAGCACTTTTTTTTTTTAAGGAAAAAATGCTTAATTTGCTTTGTAGTCTTGTCAGAAGTCTGCTCTAACTTGTGATTACCCAATATAGTGTTCTTAATTGCTTGTGCTTTGCCAAACCTTCTGCTAATGCTTCTCAAAAGGTTATTTAATTGCAGAGATTTGGAATAGGAAATGTGATAATGAAGCTTAATTCTTTGTGAAGTGGTACAATAGGCAGCTGTTGTCACAGATCCTTGTGTCCTACTGGTTTTGTAGTTCAGTTGCATCAAAGTCTTGAAGTCACCCCTCAACTAGTCAGCCTTAAATATAGCTGTGGTGCATCAGCTGTGAACTGCCTTCCCAATTCACAGCTTCAATTCTGGATGTTATTACATTCTGCTGCCCAGTGGGCATCCCCAAGAGCATTGTTGGTGTTTACAGGCAAGAGCTCTTGTACTGATATCTACGCTTCATCAGTAAAAGAGCAGTGGAATAATATAGCTTGAATGGATCTCTGGAGATCATCTGGTCCAAGCCCCTGCTCAGAGCAGGCCAAATTTAGCTTACCCAGGTCAACTCTTACAGTAGAATTCCCGTTTTATTTGGGTGTTGCAGGTACGAGGTGTAAGTCATAGTTTTTCTAGCCCAGAGATGTCATATTCCAAGTTTAGTGTGAAAATAAAAAGCAACTTTCAAGAAGGCCCACATTCTTTCCCTCCAGATTTTCCAATTGTCTCTCTCCTTCTCAGAAGTGAGGTCAGAGTCGTCTGTGTCTTGAGAAAAAAATCTCCCAAATTTCCCAGTGCAGTTTTTACTGCAAAAGCACCTTTTTACCTGTTTCCAGGTGACAGCAAAGTCTCCATTTCAAGCAGTCATCCCATCTAGGGCAGATCATAATCCATAACTCTTTCCTCCTCCGTGAAACTGCATGCTGTAACAGTAAGCAAGACTAATAACAGTGAGCAGAAGGCTCCACATGATCATCATTCTGCAGTCCATCTCAGTGTGCTGAAAGGAGGGTTGGCTTACCAGGGTGGTTGTTTTGTTTTGCTTTTTTAGCAAGGTCTTCTCAGTCTTTCACTCTTGCTTTTCATTTTTAGTCTGGATTGTGCTTTTTCTGTCCAGATGAACAGGACAAGTGAAGGAAAAATGGAAAACTATATAGTATTATAAACAGACTTTGGTACCAGCAAAATACCCAAAATCAAACTTGGATGTTTTCTTGGGGTCCTTTGTTCTTCATGCATGTTCCACTTTTGTGTTCATTTGAAATGTAATTACTTTTGGGAAGCAGACCCTGAAACAGTTACAACCAGGGGCTACATTTTCAACTTTTCAACTTTAGTTCTTCCCTGCCCATGGCTGTGATTTGAGATTTGTAATGTCCCTATTGCTTTACCTTCAACAGGTATTGGAGATACTGTTTTGGGGGGAAAAGACAGATAGTATTTGGCAGCCTACCTAAAACTTCCCTACTTATATCTGTCATGCTTGATGTCATCAGTCTGTGCATCTAGCAGATTCTGAAGGAAGGAATCCAAAAAGGGATTCCACCCGGCATGTGTCAAGCTGCTGTTGAATGGGTGATGAAGTTGGAGCAAGCATGCAGGGTTGTAAACTTCTACATCGTTTCGTTTACACATGGACTATAAACTGTTCCCCCTTAGTAGATCTGGATCTGCTATAAACACAAAATAAATAGTTTGCAAAATCTCTTTTTATGTTTGTTAGAAGTCAGTAAATTTTTTTTAACACGGGCTTTTCCAACACATGACATCTCATGACACAGGTGCTTCATGAAAATATCAAAATGATGAATTGGGTGTAAAAGAAAGAATTAACGTGTTTGCTTGTTCTCCTTCCATAACCATTTCCTCCCCTTTGATGCCACAGTCTCTTAGGACTTCAAAATACCCTATTGAAACAGTTGCTAATGTCTCTCTGGATTTTTGTACACGTTATGTGTGTTGTTTCAAGGCCTTCCCACACCTTTTCCAAACTCTTCATAATAGTCATGCAAGTGTCATTTCAGAGGACAAGAAAAGTCTGCAGGTTGGCATTTCTCAGAATTGCACTAGATGATGCTTTTTCTCTGGTAATTGTGCTGGGGCAGTGGGGGACACCAAGCAAAGACATGAGAATTATAGCAAACCTTGCCCTGGGCAGGAAGTTTTACCTTTTTTCTAGTGAAGCAATATCACAAATTATTCATCTTGCAGGCACTGCCTGATCTGCTCTCTCCAAAAAAGAGCTTCTTTCTCTATACTTCACTGTGTCAGGAGCTACCAGTGTGGTGCTAGTTGACTGACATCTGAATGAGGAACACTTCTGCATTGAGTATATGGTAGAGCAGTCTTTCATTTGGGGTTCTTACCCATCTCTGTTTGAGTCATGTTTGCTAGTAGAGTGAAAACTCTGTGGATGGTCACTTGACTTAAAGCAATTGTAGTGCTCTGTGGGTTGCACGTAGTGAAAAGTCTGCCTACTAATTCAGAATATAAAAGTACAAGATTGTTGCTAAAAGGATAGGATTTCGGTTTGGTACAGAATGAGCAATACAGGTTTCATTGTTTATATTTTTGGTTTCAGTTGTTAGAAAGAGTACCTAGAAGACACCAGCTTGTGTCAAGATCATAAAGGACCAAATTTTGATCCTGCTTTGAATGGGAAGTTGGACCAGATAGCAATGTTTAGGTTGAAAAGGACTTTTAGAGACTCTGGTTCAGTCATTGGCTGACAAAATGTTAGTATTAAAACAGGCTCACTTGTCTTATGCCTGAGGAACAGGCTTGCCATAAGAGGAGCCTGTGTGACAGCCTCTCAAAAAGTGATGTTTACTGGAAGCTAATAACTGTTCTTTGAGCAGCTGTTAGGGGATGCTAATTTAAATACAGTTTCAATCTATGCTGATAAAACAATGGAAATTGGTAATGGATGTAAAACCTCTCGATTTCTGAGTTATTAATGTAACCTACAATACTGTTGGTATTACATGCAAGAGCCTGCTGCATTTGTTTCTTCATTAGTGTTTCTAGCAGAGATGGAGACTCCCTGGATATTGTAAAGAGAGCCTGACTGTAACGTTTTTTCTTCTCTGCAGGCGAATAAATGTAGGAACTCGCTTTCAAGCAGAAATCCCATCACTCCAAGACAGATCTCTGGCAGAAGCTGATGAACATAAAGCAGAGCTGGTGTGGCAGCCGTGGGGTGATTTGGAAACCAACAAAGTCACCCAGGAGAATGGTAAGAAGGTGGAAGGCTGGTAAATAGGACGAAGTTCTCGCAGTGGTTGTTGGAGTAACTACATATCTACTGTAGGCATAATTAAAAATCTTTCAGAACTGCCAGTCAAGTGTCATGTTTGAGTGGTCTTGAAAAGAGTTTTTAGAGCAAAACTGGTTTATCAGGTTGCATGTATGAGGCACAGGGAGGTTGGTAGGATTGGTTCTTTTAATTGTGAGAAAACTGGGACTACTGATTCTATCAGGCCAAGAACAGCCTTTTGCTCAGTGAAGCTTCCTTGGTTTAATTAACATTTGAAAGCCACATATACTCAACTCCTGTATTTTTGAGGGATGTTCTAGACAAAATAGTATTTTGAAAAAATCGGGTTGCAGACAGAAGTCAGGATGAGGAAGCAGGAGTTGGGGCAGCTAGTAGCAGACTGGGGGAGCTGTCTGCTTTTGTTGCACCTGGGTTTTAGCCTGTATAAATCCTGAAGGGAAAAGGAATTGGGTAGGTGTGGAAGAAATATTTTTAATGAGAGAAAAGAAAGGGTTTTGTGAAATGGAAATTCATGATATAAGGGGAGGTGGGAAGACATTATAGGAGGGAGGAGATTTGCAAGAAACTCCATGTGCAAATAGTGCTGCATGACCTTGCAGTCTAATGAGTTCTTGGGTCCAAATTTGACCCAGATAAATTTGCCAGAACATTCAGCTTCTCTGAGTTTTACTTTCTATTATGTCTAGTCCTCCTTCAAAAGAGCTAATGAATCATGCAAATCCTATGGGAAACTTCATTTTAATCTTCTTTTCTGAATTTTTTTGTACCCCTGTGGATACAGTGGAAAATCTGCTAGCTGCTGCCTGTTCAAGCATTTTTCCTGGGGCTGGAACCAACCAGGAGCTGGCATTGCATTTCTTACATGAAGAAAAGGGAAGCATTCTGGTGAGTCTGCCCAGCTGTTCACTTCAATGTCAAAGATGTTAAGGAAGGTCAGGTAACTTCTCACTCCTGAGAGGAGAGCCTTGCAAATTCCTTTCAATGCATCTAGTTGCCACTGTTGCCACAGTTGCCACTATGTCCCTTGGATGTCCCTAAAGTGGGTTCTGCCTGATGTACTGTGCCATGTGCACTTACTGCCTTTTATGTTTACAGCTTGGACATGTTTGGCTTTTTAACAGGTGCAATGACAGTCTATCAGGGCAAATGAGTCAAGACTGCTATATGAATCTTAAATGTTGTCTTCCTGAGAAGATTACCATATTGAAAGGAAAAATAGGAGGCTGGGGCTGAAATCTGAGACAAAGTGCAGTGTCTTGCTCCTCTTTGTTTTGGTAGATACATTTGACTTCTCTGTGTCTATAGAACAGTTGTGCTGCTAATTTTATATCAGTATTGTAAGACATGATGCACTTTCATTATTGCCCTTTGGCACCCTGGGAGGTAATATCAAAGAGCAGAGCAAATGGCACAGTTTTGTCATCCTTTTCTAGTTCTATGACTGATTTAACCTGGCATAAATTAGCCTTGTGGCTAGGAGTATCCCAGACTTTTGCCTGGCTGCTTGTTTCCTGTCCCCTGGCACTGACACTTGTGAGACTGCATGGATTTGCATTGGAGAAGAGATCAAATAGAAAGTAGTTCTTGTGTGTATGAGTTAGGTTTCTGTCGGCCCATCACTGTGAATGCTGCTGTTGGCGTTAGGGAGGAGCAGGACTGCCTCTGGCAGCAGGAACTCATTGTTCAGGTGGTTTAAACTGCCAGTGGAAGCACAATTCTGTTGTGTCCTTCCTACTAACTTTGCAAGCATTTCTGGTTTAAATGAAAACTAAAAAGATTGAGAGGTGGGGTTTTTGTGTGTGTAATCTTTCAGTCACGTGATTGCTGTTTTATTTTGAAATATTGTTTAGTCAAGTCAGATCAGATCACAATGACTTGGATGTGTAAGACAGGTACCAGTTAGGGCAGCATTTTTGCATGTGAGTATGTAATAGGCCTTTGGTTAATGAGAAGAAGCTGATGCACAGTCTCTGTCTGTGGAATTAGCTTTCTCCCAATACCCTGGTGGTTGCGTCCATTCACAGATGTGAAGGGGACCTGAGAATGTACCACTTACCTGTGGTACCCAAGACTAGGTGGGTAGTCAAGAATGTGATTTTTAAAGTTGTCCCAGTTGGTAAACTGTACTATGGTTCTTTTCAGTTAGCTTGCCACAGAGGGGAGAAGAGTAACAATTGCCTGATTTTTATTTTTTTTTTTGCATCTCAAACATTAAATTAATTATTTTACCTGCGTTTTTCTTAGGGAGCTCTGACCAAACTGCTGTTGGAGAGGCCAGTGCGACCTCCTACCCACCCTTTGGCAGATTATCACTACACAGGTTTGTTAACCAGAACACTTCTGTGCTGCCTGCTTATCATACAGCAATTTTTCTATACTTTTCTGATTTGTTGGGATACTCTGTAACATTACAAGAAGATTAAAAGATCAGTCCTCTTTCATAACTCAAATGATGGTTTGTGAGAAATTTTGCTTGTGCAAATTATGACACTTAAAACGTAAGAAACACTGCATCCTTCTGAACATGTGTGTGTGTGTTGGCATGTGTATGAGTTCTGATTTGCCTTATGGGGAAAAGGGAAGGCAATTCCTTGCACTAAGCCACAGAGAATGCAGGAAGATAGCCAGTATGTACAAGAAAGGCTATGGTAGCCTTAGAATCACAGCCTTCCAGTATGAATTTCCAGGGTAGAGCTAAGCAGGGGTTTTATGGGGAATAGTTTTCAAGCTTCCTGAAGAAGCCTCAGCCAACTATGGATACCTGTCAGTGTTTCTGTAAAATTTAAATGCCATGAACTGCCTTTGTAGTCTTGTACCCAATTAGAAAATAGTCAGCCATGTGACACTAACTTCAGTGGTCTAGAGTAACTCAAGCCACCTGAAAGACCCGATGTAGAGTGGTAGAGAGATGTCTAATTGGTAACAAAAAGCATGTATATTACATTTCTTCATTATTACACATTACTACTGTAGTGGTTGGCAAATAATACTTGAATATTATCTACAAGCAAGGAGGGGATTCAAATATGCATTTATTATTAGAGGCAAGGAATAGCTGAGGAATATTGGAGATGTAATAAATCTTCAAGTACAGGGGATTGCTGCTGAAAGGGAAGATCCTGTTCTCCTGCCCCACCATTTCCCTTCTATAAAATCTTGTGATTGGGCCATCACAAAGTGTGTCACTTCACCATGCTTGGGTATCATGTTAGTTCATATAATTGAGTGGTTTTTGCAAGCTGAGCTGAGTTAACCTGTGGGGATGAGCACTAGGTTTAACACAAAGGAAGTGTTGAGGCGAGAGCTGAGGTGGAGCAGTAAGGGAGCAGTGAGCAGCAGTCTGCAGTTTTGCTGTAGTACATTCGAGGAGAGACTGCTCCCTTATATGTGTGTATTGGTCTTATTTAAGGCAAACATGAAAAAAAGGTACTCAGAAGAGTAAACATTTGAAATTATATGGGCTTCCATTCCCTTTAATTTTTACCTACGTTAATTTTTACCTACAGGATCAGATAAGTGGAAAGTTGCTGAAAAAAAGTTATTCAACAAAGGCATTGCAATCTACAAGAAAGACTTTTTCTTGGTCCAAAAGCTTGTAAGTGACTTTTAAATTTTAATTCATGGCAGTGATACATTTTTACATGTTTGTCGAACATTTAATACAGGAAGTTCAATCTTGATTTTTCTGAATCTTCAGTTTTAAGCAGTAGGTCCTGCACTCAGATTTCAGAGAGATGTCAGCATCCAGAACAATATAAAATCTCACAAGAAAGCTAGAACAATAGTGTTTGTTTTGCTGTTGTTGTTTACTTAACCCTGGTACTTAATCTGCATTACTTCCATTAGTCCATGCTGCAGATATCTCTGCAGAGCACATTTATAGAGCACTGGCAATGTTTAGCTTAAATGAGTTGCTGATAAAACTAAAAAGAAGCACATCTTTGCCACTGATAGAGAGCCAAAGAAGGATATGTGAATGATGGATCCTTTAGATCTCTCTCTTTCCAGTTTTGTGTCAATGATAATAAAAATTATCACTCCCATATTTTGTTGAGGTATGACATGTCAGCAATGGAGAAATCACCAAAGGAAGGTGCAAACCCAGAAGCTGCATACATCTTTACTGAGTAAATTCCCCAAAGGCATTTAAGTTGCAAAAGATAAGAAGCTAAGGATATATTCCCAAACTTCCATAAAAATCACTGATACAGAATATGTAGATGGTCACAAGTCTGTACTGATAATTGTCTACCACCATGTGCCTCTGAAATGCACATGGCCAAAATGGGAAAGGGCTGCAAACCTTCATTTCCATTTTTGGATTGGTATTCTGGTCTGGTCTTCTCTGAAGTGCTGCTGGAAAATAAAGCTCCCCCATAAAACTGAGAGGCTGCTGTCAAGCCTCATAGCTCAGTTGAAACATTTCAGAGGCTAAGAGGTGCATTAAGCTTACAAAGTTCCAGGTTCTGTCACCTTTATATTAACCAGCTTTTCTTTGGAAAGTTTGTCCTGTAGTTCTCAGTGAATAACAATGGCAATAGGGGAGGGGCTGTGGGATGAGGCATACAGAAAAGGAGGCTTGAACTGGTGGAATGGAGACTACTAAGGAAAGAAAGTATAAAGTGTATTTATTGCACCCCTAGTAATTATGTATAAGTCTTCTTAAAATCATGTGGATTTTAAGAAGACTTATACACAATCCAATGGATTATTGGACTTTCATGTTTTTTAAACAACAGATAAAAACCAAAACAGTGGCTCAGTGTGTGGAATTCTACTACACATACAAGAAACAGGTGAAAATTGGTCGGAATGGGACCTTAATCTTTGGGGACATTGATGGTGCTAATGAGAGATCTATGAAAGATGAAGCTGAAATCGACATCAAGGTAAGTAATTTCCTAAATTTCTCTCACCTCTTTTGGGCTGTGGTTTGAAGTCTCGTGTGTTGTCTCATTTACTGGACAAATCAAAAGCACAATCAATCTGGCTTCTCCACAGGAGTCCAGACTCACAAACTTGTGTCCTGTGTCACATAATGACATTTATTTACAGACACCAAAATTAACAGTTCCTTTATCTTCTGGTGAAGAGTTCCCATAGGTTTGCACGTGTTCTTCCTCTCAGAAGGGACATCTTCAGTGAGGAGCAGGGGCATGTGGAGGAGGAGGAGGAAGAGGAGGAAGAAGAGGAGGCAGAGGAAGGGTTGGATAACAGAAAGAGGAGCACAGATGCTCTGAAAGATGAACAGACACTACAAGATGGTGTAATAGTAAGTGCTGCATTGTGTATGTTGTGCTTTCTTTGCCACCTTCACTCTGCAAATAGTTTAGAAAACAGGTGGGCAGTTCCAGATGCAAAAAGGTTCTATCTCTAACTTTTTCCAGAGCAAGAGGTTGGGCTGAGGTAGCTCAGAGTATTACTATCAACAGACTGTTTGCTGTGATGGGAGAGCTGGGATGTGTAAGGTGGGAAAATGTAATGTATTCTTTGTGGCTGGTGCACACAGAGGGCCATGATGAGAAATGTCCTTAAAATAGCCTGAAGACTTTCTCTGGAATAAGAGATAAACCCTTGTCTGGAATAAATGAAGCACAGCCATTGTCTTCCTTCTGATGGTGGGTTTAAGTGTCACTTTGCCTCAACTCTTCTCCTCTCTGCAAAGGCCAACAATACCAATATGAGGAGTCAAGAGACAACTGTCACAGGCAGATTTGGGAGGAAGCCAAGGGAGACAGCAGTGAAGCCTCGAAAGCCTATTACTGCTCCAGTGCAGAGGAAGAAGCGGAAACAGAAGATAAAACCAGATGCTACCAGTAAAACACAAAACACAGAAAACACATTTCCATGTAAAAAATGCGGCAGGTAAGAGCAGCTCTGTTTCCAGCAATAGTCACAGAATCACAGTCGGGCATCTCCTGTGGAAGCTTTTTCTCAAATGAGCTTTCTGTCTTTCTGTTTAGGCCATAGACATTGGCAATAATTTTAATGACTTACTGCCCCACTAAGACTTGCAAATTAGAAACTGTTTTTCATCAAAAACACTACCTGCATTTCAACTGTGTGCAGTATTTGATGTTAAGCTGCACTTTCAAGCAGCTCCTTGGCCCTCTGCAGTGCTTGCATTTTTTTAATGAATAGTTTCTATGTATTTGCTAGATCACATGTTAAGAACATGGTATAGACTTAAGAACAGTGGTGTAGAAACACAAGACTCTACCAGGGTTATAGCAGCAGCTGTCAGGCCAGTAGGTACACAGTTCATCTGGTTAAATTTCTAGCTGGCTTTGGTGGATGTCAAATATGCTTATTGTATTGTTGCAGCACAGGGGAACACCTGAAAACCAAGGTCCTGCTGTGTTAAGCAGCTTGTGCATAATTCAAATACCAGCACTGCCCCTCTGAATTCAGAGCTGAAGGAGAAATGGCCACATTAAGAAGTGAAGTGAGCAGTTTGAGGGTGCTCAGGATCTCCTGCTAGCACTCCACCTCATGCTGCCACACGCCGAGTGGTGTTTGCTGTAGATGCTCTATCACAGTGCCAGTGGGAACTCCTGAGCTGAAGCTCATAAACTTGAGGCTGGAGCAGCAGAAGCTCTTTTGGAGAAGTGATGAAGGAGGCATAGGAGAGGCCAATGCTGATGTATGTCTGTGCTTTCGTCAGGGTGTTCTACAAGGTGAAGAGCCGCAGTGCTCACATGAAAAGCCATGCGGAGCAGGAGAAGAAGGCTGCCGCACTGAAGCAGCAAGAGAAGGAGGCGGCAGCGGCAGCAGCAGCTCTCAGCCAGGCCCAGCAGGAAGAGAGCAGTGACAGTGGGAGCAGCAGCAGTGGGAGCAGCAGCACCAGCTCTGATGAAGATGGAGAAATATAGCAGCAGACCAGAAGTGGAGGGAGTAGCAAGGCTGGACCCAACCTCCCTCTCGGTGGTCTCACTTTTTTTTTCTTGCACTTTTCTTACCTGAACCATCAGGTCTTGGTTTCAGTGCTGCCATTTCCTCATGCACATGTTCCACTTCACATTGCCAGTACTGACCAAGCCAGAATGGTGGATAACAAGATTTGTTTCAACTTGGATTTTTTTTTTTTAAGACTAATAAGATTTGTATTCTATTTATAATGATATCTGAGGTACCTAATAGAACAATGTCACCCGCAGTGGAAGTAAGTTCTCTCAGGTCAGTCAGACCTTTCCCTTTGTTCTTGTCAGGAATCATGGTAGTGGGACTCTTGGATATAAAGGTTTCCAGACTGGAGCAAGAAAATTAACCTCTGCTCTGAGCTAAGCATATCCAGTTACTGTGACACTGGTGATTTCTAGTTGTTTCCTTTCTCGGCAAGTTGTTCTTCTGCTTTCCTGCCTTTCTTTCTGAGCAATTATTTAGGCGGACAACAAGTTTCGGGGAAAGATGGTATGCACTTTTGACCACTGTTTCACAAAAACAAAAAGTGGGATGAGCAAGACATCCTTCTTCCTTTTGAGAGGAAGTAGTATTTTTCAAATGGAAGTCTGAGGTCATTTATCTTATGGCATTAAGACTGTAGCAATGGATATAAAAATATCCTGTGGGATTAGAGTAGCCACCGGCCTTGCAGGTTCTCTCATCTTGGAAAATAAAATAGTCTGCCTTTGATTAACTTAAAGGAGTCTGGGCTTCACAAGTGCAATTTGAAATGAAAACTGCTGGGTTTGAATTTGCATATATGGGAGCAAGTTTGTTTAGTGAAAATGAACCTAGATCTTCTTGTGTGCCAGATTGTGTGCACCTCAGAAATGGGAGGAATGGACTATCATCTCCAGCAGTGATCCCTCTGTGAATGTTTTTGCCTCTCAATATCCCCTTCTGTCTTGTAGCAGCCCTCATTTACTCTTTGAAATTGCCATCATCAAGCTTTCATGGTGGGGCCCTAGTTTCCCAGATAGTTGCTGTCGGACAGTATGTACTTGTAAGAGAAGCTTGTCCCCTATTTGCACACCAGGGGTGGGGCACTGCTACCTGCTGGGTTGTCGTGCTGTGAGCTGTGCTCTTTGCTGAAAGGATGACCCTTCCTTCAGAACTGACACAAGCTAATAGCCCAAAATGTCTAGCCACCAAAAGCTGCTGGTGAAAGAGAGTTAAGAAGAAGTGGCCCAGGTGACAGATGTTAGATTTGCACAGGATTGTTCTGTAAATCTTTATAGCCCACACTTATCATTATTTTGTAAGAATGCAGAGAATCACTTGTGCTTCATGGCCAGCTGGTCCCAGCTGGTACCCTGGCTGGCCAGCTCCCTCCCTCCATCCAGTCCTTAGGAGCAGCAGTGACCTCCAGCTTCCTGGGTGCTGGCACTGTGTCAGAGCAGACAGTACTGAAGGAGCTGATCACTCCTGCCTCCCTGAGCAGGGATCCAAGAGATGTTGTTGTATCTAAACTACAGAGTGTGCCTGACTGACAGAGGTTTTTTTTTGTTTTTGGTTTTTTTTGTTTTCAAATCTTGACCCTTCCAGCTGCTAGATAAATTCCTGGTTAACTATGGAAAGAGGCTCTTAACTCCAGCATGTCATCTGGCAGTCTTCTTGCCCTGAAGTTTTATGCAGCCATGATGGCTTCACTCTCTTGTTTGGGAGGCTTTGTATTGTACCACGTTTGCTTTGACATACGTATGCCTTTGCATACAATCTTTTTTCTGAATAGCAGGAACAGGTGGTACTCTTACAAAATCAGTAGGAGTATCATTAAGGACTGCACTCTTTGCAAAGTTGACACTTTCGCCTGTGAGTGTTCAATTTTCTGTCAAGATTGTATTTTTCATTCCTATCAAAATTATGTTTCCCTTCAGCATTTGGATGACTGTTCCATGTTCCTACATGCATGGGTTTTGTTGATTAACCAGGCTGTAGAAGCAGATGGCACATCATGAACTGTTAAAATCATTCAAAAACTGCAAAGAACTAAAAGCTGCTAATCATTAAAAAGAAGCTTAAGCAAATCAGTCTTCCTATTGAGGGTTTCAGTGTTGATTGTTACCTTTTTTTATTTTATAAATTGGAGAAAATGCTTGTCTGCCATTATCACAGGGCCCTTGGAGATGACAGAAGCTTTAGCATACTGTGTCAGGCGGGACAGTAGGTGAGGCAACTGCAAGCATTATTAGAGTCTTCCAAAGGCCAGATCTTTCACTGATTATCCACTATTTTAGGAAACTGATATAGTTTTGCTCTCATCAAGGACAAGCCGTTGAGGTGCTGATTAGAACAAATCAGAGGTTTTCTATACTTGCATAAAAATGTTGTGTATATTACAATGTGGTTGTTGCTCTCCCACCCTGCTGCACTAGAAGAGAACAGGAAAACTGGACACAGTCTGTCACTGGAAGAAAATCATAACATGGTTTTTTCTGAGGATAACCTCTATAACAACTGTGGGTTAGCAGGGCTGACCACAATCAGGTAAACATGCCAAGTAAGTAGCATCAAGTGGGAATGTTTCTGAGCATATTTCCAAATTGCTAGTAGCCACCAGAAGACTTCTTTTCTGGCATGGCAATAAGGAAAACAGCTCCTCTAAGTATCATCTTAAAAAACAAACAATCAAAACCAAACCTGCTGCCCGCTGGCTTAGTAGGAGTTTGGAATTGATCCTGCATTTGAATTAGATCCTGCCTACTAGCAAAAGTTGGCAGAGAATTGTTTTTAAAAAAAAGAACAAACCCAAACCTCAAACAACCAACCCCCAATTTCTGTGGACAAACCATTTGAATGGAATTTATCTAATCTGGAATGAGTTATGTTCCTATTCTTAGTGGGGGAAAAATAACTTGAGTGGCTCTTTACTGCAGCACAGTGTTAATTTAAGGTTGTGTTATTCCAGTTACAATTTTTTTTAAAAAGCATCCCAAACAAAATTCTCGTCAATGTTCTGTTGATATGCCTGTTTTAAAACTCCATGCTCATTATTTTCCATTGTTTAAAGGCCTATTGACTGATTCCCATTTAATATAAGGGTTTGATGCTAATTTAGAAAACGGGCAGTAAAAAGCCATTAATTTGAACAAGGTGTCTCTTTGCTTTAACTCTTTTATATGGGAACAAATGCAAGATTTATAGACTGCAATTCCGTAAATGTGTACTAATAGATTTGCCTTTTACAGTGCAGGATCAGGCTTCAGGTGGTCATATACCCAGGAGTCAGGTGGCTGTATTTCAAAACCATTACCTACTTGAGTCTTGATGCCAGCATTGGGCATCAAGGAGATGCAGCGACAGGTCACATTTTGCCCTGATCATGTGCTTCTGTCTGCCCTTTACAGATAGATTCAGTCTTTTGGGTTTGTGATCTGCATGGCTTAGCATCTGAGTTTTCTAAGACTGTGTGTGTATGTAATTACTAGATAGATGCATGCACTTGTGATGCCTATCTCATAGAGCTGCAGGTGTTTCCAGTCTAACTGCAAGAACCACTCTACATTTTAATTTATTTGATGTTTGTCCATTTACTGGTACAGGTGATGGTGTCAGAACTTGGCTCTGTAAGTTGAAGGCCGACAGACTTTCACTCAGCTGTGCAGGACCATGCCATTTTGCTGGCTAGAAGCAGGTAGGGATGTAGCTGCTTAAAGGCAGGGCAAAGACAGAAATTCAAAAGCTTAAAGCTAACTCATCTGTTAATATGAATCTAGACAAAGTCCAGATTAGCTAAAAATACTCTCTGATTTATCAAATGAAGGCTTTTGGTCATTTTTACCATTGCAACAAGCTTAGATTAAAATCAACATTTTAAAGAAGTGTCTTCTAAACCACAGATGGGAGCTTTCTCACTCTCAGCAGTTACACATTTCTTAATTCTCTTTCAGGCAGCAGACTAAAGGGTTCCTATAGATGCATACTGTATTTTAAAGAAATGGGAGTAGGAAGGACTATATAGCCATCGGTGTCTTGTCTGCTTTCATACAATGGCATGTTTAGTCCACTCCTTACCTCTGCCAGATACCTTATGCTAATCCACATTTTCCCACACAAACTTACTTCTCGCTTTACCTTCTGATTTATTTCTGGCAGTTATTAAAGCTTTAAAGAGACAGAGCAGCAGGTCTAGAAATCACATGTGATTTCTGTGGGGGTGAGTTTCTATGTAAATTCGTCACTTGGGTTCAGCTGCTTTACTTTCCCTCTTTTGTGTCATATGTTAGAAAGACACAAACTTTGAATCCCCAGCTGTCTAAGGAGCTTTCTTTCCAAGACTAAGATTCCACTGACAGCTGAGCCTGAAAAAACCCTTAACTTCTCCAGATTAGAAGACAACATATATTTTTATAGAAATGTAATTGTGTATTTTAAAAAAGTTTCCTGCAGCTTCTCCACATGTATTTTGCCCCTTGTAGTCCAGATTTGATATAAACTTTTTTGTGTGTTCATTCTTTTTATGTTGTTTTTAAATTTGTAGTCAAAGCTTTGGTGTACTGTACAGGAGCAGCCAGCCTTTGTAATTACTGTATAAATGCTTTATAATAAAGTATATTACTTTTATTTTAACAAGTGAGTAGACACTTCCTTTTGTGTGTCTGCTGCCTAGGGCACCTTTTAAGACTGTTACATGTTTAAAATGTACATATATAAATATATTTACCTGTTGCTGTACAGTTCTGATAGACTGGACTGAATTTATTTTTTGTGTGCTTTTTTATAAAATATTAATACACTAAAGGAAATCTTGCTGATGTGATTGTAATGTACTATGTAACTTATTTACTTAATATCCTCTATATATCTAAAAAACCTTTTATTAAATGAGGTTTAAAAAATAGTTTCATAGCTGAGTCTTTCGATGGTATGAGGAGTGGCCGGGGGTTTGTGCTGACTGTGACACACAGGAGGTTGTCACGAGTCCTTCTGGCCAGTTGTCTCTCTTCATTCTCACCTGTGTTTTCCAGAGCAGCCCCCGAGGCTGTTTCTCACCTCCCCCTCCCCCCAGACATGAGCCTGTAATGTGTTTCATGTCTTACAGCCAAGAAAATAACTGGCAGATGCGGCTGCAGGAGACCAGAGAAATGTGCTGCTCCACTCCAAGCCAAGCACCCTCCCAGAAAGGCAGAAACAACGTTGACAGTGTGTTAGGAATTCCTGGGGAATAGTTCCAGGTCTGCTATAAATAAGGCTGGTAGGATTCTGACACTACCCAAAACAAGACAGTGGGCAGAGCAAAGGCATCATGTAACTCAGTACCTGAGGGGCCTGCATTAGATGTGAATTCTGGGATGGCTTCAGTTGTAGATCATATTGTATCACATTTTCCAATGACTGAGTTTGAAGAAAGTTTTAGTAAATACTGTCTTAAAGGCACTGATCTGTTGCTTGAATCTAAGATGTTTTTAACAGATTTTTTTACATAGCATGTATTTTGTTCTTCTGGCAGTAGCTGGATCTCTTGCTGTGGATTTTAAATATGCTTCCATCCATCCTCAACATATCTTCCTTCTGTTTTAGTATTTAACCTTTTAGTTAACTAGGCTATACAAGTGTTGTCACACCTATGGGCATGATGTCTTTAAAAGCTACAAATGCTACGTAAGTTGGATGGCAGAAACACGTATCAGTGCCTGACTTCTCTCCTGTGAGATTGCACTTAGGATCTCAGGCACCACACCTATTGATTTATGCTGATCTTTCCATTTCAATATTCTTGTCAAAGCTGGCAGGGCACGAGAAAGAGTCAGCCTAAGACATGAAAACACTACTTTTTCAGCTCAGTGTAGAAGTCCTTGCTTTAGTTTAGTCCAGTGCCTGTGGCTGTTGATCAGCAATAGCATTTGGAGAAGGAAGTGGTATTTTGCTTGGTGGGCAGAAGAGACAGGGAACACCAAAGTCTTCACTTGACATAATAGGCTGAGACTTCAATACTTTAAATAAAGCATTTGCCTCCCTGTCAAAGCCAACTGGCAAAAGTGCTGAAGTTTAGGACTTTGTGCCAAAACTGTGAGGCTGCGCAAACCAACCTTGGACAATCAAAAAACCCACACATTTTGAGCATTTGGGTTCTATCTTTTTTTAACTGCTGGATCTAAGCCCAAGCTTCTGGAAGTTATTTCAGCTACAAAAAGAAACCTTATGAACCACTTTAGTGATTAGTAAGCTTTGAGTTAGTGGTATTGTGAGGAATTAATTCTGCAGTAACTCCCTATATATTTTCTAAACAGCATTGCAACCATCACTATAGGATGCTGCTCTTGTCATTATTGGGACCAACTGCTGTGGGCTGTGGGGTAGAAAGCATTTTCTTTATATCAGAGTTTTGAAACTATATTTCAGTGATACACCTTACTGAATGCTAACATTTCTATTAGAGAAGCTTATGAATCAGTTAGCCTTCCCCTGTCTGGGTTTAATGGAAGTGATAGTATATTACTGTTTACAGAATTTAAATTCCAAGTGAATTAGTAATTTTGTACCTGAAGAAAGACTAGCTATTTCTCTAACTTACTTGCATTTTTTCCCCATGTAGCAGTAAGTAGATTTTTCTATTAGGACCTAAGAACAAATTCTGACAACCACGGTCTTAAAAGATTGAAAAATATTTATGTATCAGATGACAACAATCACAATATATCAGCATTTTTATAGGCTTAAGTTATTTTCTACTCTAAAATATAGAGGCAATAAGGAACACCATTTACATGCTATCGTACTATAAATACATTGCTCCCTGAGCAGCGAGGAACGTTTAATGAGAACAAAATTTAGTTTCCAAACACTCTTCACAAGCTGAACTATTTCATTACACATCAGCCAAAGACATTTGTATAAAATATGGTTATATTATTTTTAACAAGTTTCACAGAATAACATTTATAAACATAGACCTAAATAATTTAAACACAGCAAATTTAACAGCTTTTCATGCTACAAAATTACTGTATACAAAAGATAGCCAAAGGGGATGTTAAAAGTGCTCTCTTGCTTGAAGTTTTTTCTAGATGAGCCTACTTCGAGTGTAACCTGAGTCATCTGCTGGTTCTCAGGTCTCTTCTGTAATTTTTCCATCAGTTCTCAATAATCACTGCATATACATCAGCTCCTTGAAGACAGGTGAGCGTGCCAACAAGCAAGCAAAAAGTCTAGCTATTTCCTACCACTAATTTAATTTTAGGATATTTCTCTAAGGAATAAAGTGGATGCTAGTCCTCCATAATTTCAATAGGAAAAGCAGAATTCCACATGGCTTGCACATTTTACATGGGTGCTCTTTTCATCCATGAATAATTGTGTGCTTACTGCTTCACTGGATGTGGTGTGATAGGGAAGAGCAAAGTGTACAAGTGAAAGCCAGGCCTTCCAGCACTTCAATGTCCCTGTGGGTGCACAAGCCAAGTGTCAGTGTCACCTTACGCATGACATCGTGTAGCACCAGCAGTATGCAAACCTGCTGTTTTAATTCTACCACCTCTTCCACCACATCCAGTGCATAAATTTAAAGTGCAAATTTAAAAATTTAGGGAAACTTTACTTTGGAAGAGAAAAAGTTTGGGGGAGTTGCTCTGTTCTTGAGAGTAATCATGATTCATTAGGCAAAGCAACGTTAAGTGAAGCTTCCAGCTTTGTGATTAAGTATCTTCTGACAAAGAACCAAAGTTTTCAAAGTTTATTCTTTTGTTACTGTATGTTTCAAGGAGATTGATACATATTTTTTATCAGAAGGGTTTTAAATTATATGCTAAGACTGAATGCTCCCTTCCTTCAATAATGATTTTTTAACTCTTTTTGGTGGTATTTATAATGCAGCCCCCAAAGAAAAGAGCTAGAGCATTTGTGCTGTTTAATCTATGGAAAGCACCAATGCCAGTAGACCACACAATACATCTAGCTCTACCACCATCTACAGTAGTTCTTGGACTGATTCCCATAGGTGTAGCCTTTCCTGTTACCCCTCACAACTTGTCAGTGGAGCTGTGTTTTGTTCCAATCATCCCAATGTAGTCAGAACACTACACTTCTATTCTGCTCTCAGAATGCCCCAAAATAACCAAAGTGTAGAGTATTTGCAGTATCTAACACAATGTTCAGAAATGACTTAGGTCATGTTTAGATATTAAAAAATCAACCAGCAGGATTACTTGGCATTGGACTGTGCTTGTCACTTCCTTTTTCTCCTGTCACAATTATGTGTGGAGCTAACCCAGCCGTACACAGCACTCTTGCAGATGTTGTGCTGGGAGACACTAGGTACAGAGCTTCAACCACTTCATATTGTGGCCAAGCACTAGGAGAAGAGCACCACATGGTCTATTCTGAAAATACCTCCAATACAGAGATGAATTTGGCATTTATGCTTGTTTGGAACATAAAGAAGGCAAGTTTTGAGTCAGTCAAGCTCCAGCTCACATTACCCATACTTTAACTACAATTGTCAAGGGCACAAGCCAATCCCCTGTGGGTTCCCCCAGCAGATGGGGCCAGGAGGGCGCTAAGTGTGCCACAGGCTCTGCACTGCCCAAGCACATTCACTTTGCCAAGAGTGGTTGGCTGCAAGTGAACAGAGTGGCTTGGCTTCATAACACACCTGTATGAAATGGCTGCTGACTGTAGATGCTCTCCTCCATGGTGCTTCTTGGTCAATGCTGCCTTTACTCATGATAAAAATAGGAGGATACTTCTAAAAGAAATAACAAATGAAAATGAAGTTGTCTAAATCCAGTGAACTAGTTAAGAAACTGGCTTCTGGTAAAGAGAACAGCTGCCTGGAAATAGTTTGTGCCGGGTGAAGAATGTCCACAGTTTTTGGCATTGTGGTCTTGACCTTATTTTTAGTAAGGGATCTAAATTAAACTCAAACCTCTTCAGCAATTGCCAATTTAAATTGCAATACTTTAGAATTCCTCTAATAATCACAGACTAAGTAGCAATATACTGAAACTAAACTGTGATTGTCTTGTACTCCACAGTGTTCACTTAGAAAACTGATTTGAGAGAATCTTCTACTACAATTATACCTGGAGCTTGAGATCAGTACCACTGTTGCCTGGGCCAATTCTACCATTTCACCTCTGAGCTTGACTTCCAAGATTTCAACTCCTTCCACACCTCCATGAACAAAATAATTAGGAGTGGCATTCTTCCCCCATCTCTTCTATGCCTGGGCTGGAACCAGCAGATACACTTCTTGCCACTTTAATTTAAACAAAGATGGTACCATAAATTAGAAGAAAAGCTTGTTAAAAAACCAGAAGGGAGCTGCAGAAAAATCTACTCAGGTGACTCAATCTGTTCTTCAAAGAGAAGAAGGAAAACCGCACTACTGGCATCCCACAGTGCAATAAGGTATGTCTTCATCATTGCTTAATGCTTTTCACTAGAAATAGCCACATATGGGGACTTTGCTGGAACTGGTTACCCTGCAATATAGCACATTCAGTACCTCTTCAATACTTTTTTTACCAATGCCCACTCCTCATCTCATCTCATCATCTCATCATCTCATCTCATCTCATATCTCATCTCATCTCATCTCATCTCATCTCATCTCAATCTCATCTATCTCAATCTCATCTCACCTTCTCCACTAACCACATACACTTTCTCTCACTGCTTATACCTGTGCTTTGACAAAAAAATTAGTGTCCCCAAAATCAAAATGGTCTGTCCTCAAGCCCAGGTCTTCCGTTCGCTGTTTGCTTCTCTCTTACTATCAGCCTGCTTAGTTATAGGAAGATTCCAGAGCTGAGAAGGATTATGTCCACCAGTGACCCAATCCAAAGCCAGAAACCAGCTGTAGGCTACTAGGCCATATATTCCAACTGAGAGGAATTTCTTAGTAAGAGACAAAAAACAAAGTTAACAGGTGTTTTAATGTTACTGAAACCATGCAAAGAATTCCTATTGCCTCTTAAAAATAAATAAATATATAAGTTATACATGGCCTTCTGAGCAATGCAGTTGAGTTCCAATGTGAGAAGCCCATTTCAAAACTTAAGGCCAGGAAAAAGTGACCATCAGACCAATACTTTTTTGTGCATATGTCTGCAACTGCTGGGCCTGTTTGGCATACCACTTCAAGGAATGAAAAGGCAAACTCGCATATTAAAAATACTGAAAAAGTCCCATGACAAAATTAAACACAACAAAGCTTGTCAGGTGTCTCTAAACCATAACATTGTTCTTTTGGCCTCAGTGTTTCCTATTCAGTGTTGGCCAGCAGCACCAAACAAGCTAAAATGGTCCTCTTGTAACCCAAGAGCGAACAACAAGCACCACTAGTCAGGAATTAAAAATAGCTATGTATTAATTTAAATAAAGATCTCTTGCTAGCCAAACAGCAGGTAAACTCAGCTCCACTAGTCTCTACAGAAGGTGTCATAAGCTTGACAAAACCAGTGTGACCAATTTTTGGTAACTAATTCTTTGGGTGAGAGACTGTGGAGATAAGCTGGTCTTCTAAAAACTGCCCAAAAATTTCTTCAAAACGAATACTTTTATAAAAGTTTATGTGCCAAGCTATCTGGAGTTACTTTAATAATTTAATACCCAACAAGAAAGTGTCATCAGTTTGCTCCTTCTCCTTCTCCTTCTGCTCCTTCCTCCTCTGCTCCTTTAACAACTAGGGTACCTAGGGAAAAAAAAACCAGAAAAAAAAAGAGGAGACAGTTAATGATGATCTACCTGAAAACTTATCTGTCCTATTAGAAAGAGTCAAATGTATTTCCTGCCTGTATCTAACCAACGTGAACTTCTGCATACCCGAACTGGTCTTAACTAGAAAAGCCTCCAACTGATGAGCTGCTCTGTTGGATGTTTTTCCAACTTCTCAGTTAACAGGAAATAAAAAGGTACTAAAGCATGGTCGGCAAAGATCAGCCTCACTTAGTCTTTGGGAGATGCACCAAGTCAGTTCAACTGCTTAAGAATCAACCAGCGTATCATCCTTCTCTTGTGGTGCCCCTACTTTGTGCTGCCTTTTCCAGGACATACATGCCCACGTTTTAGTGTGGTTAGTAAGTCTAACCTTATACTACCAAGGGTACTTTTAGGCCATATGAAAATGTGCCCTATTCCATTTTTTGTTTTACAGTCAAAACTTTTTCTACTACAAAAGCAAACAGACCACTGGAGGCCATCCTTCCTAGGAGCACAATTCTCTCATCAGGCTTCTGCTTTCTAATAACCTTTTTTACTGCAGTTGATGTAGTTTTAGATACAATCTGGTAATATATTTCCCATCCACCACTCCATGTAATGAAGCTGTCTCCTCTTGTTGACATCCCTACACTCTTCCCTTCCCTGCTGCTATTCTGACTCTTTGTTAGTGTTACCAGTACTGCTCTCCCCTTTGCTGCTTTAGGGGATAATAGTGAACAGCTAACATCTCCATTGACAGGAATTAACATATTTAAAAATAGATTTCAAAATCATCTAATTTTTAGTCACTAATCAGAACACAGTTGAATATCTTTTCATATCAGTGCCTTAAATAGGAAAGGACAGCTCACAAATTGAGGCTTACTACAGTAATGGAGTGGGATATTCAGGCACTCAGGAAATTTGCATGCAATTTTGAAAACTTGCCCTTGCATCAAAAGTGAACCAGAGCATATCACGGTCTATCCCCGTTCTCTCATGTCGCCTCTTTTGTTGGGAAAACCATAATTCAGCTTGGCAGATGAAAGCCTTGTTAACTTATTTAATGCTAAATCTTTCAGTTCCCTATTAGGTATTTGATAAAACTATTTGGGTAACTACAGAATAATGCCCAACAGTAGGTTGCAAGACCACTTGGATTTAACACTCCAAAATCCATCAAACATAGCAGCCAAGATCTCAGTAACTACTACTGAATAACTCCAAAGAGGCAGGAGGAATGTCAATTTCATGGGCACACAGATGAATCTCTGAGGTTATGATTCATTTCCCTGTGGTTGTCTTTATATTAAGCTTTTAACTCACCCCAATTGCCTCATGCCCCAAACTCACCATCCAGCTTTTTCAGGTTGGGTACCCGTTTGGTTGCATCTTCGATCCAACTTGTCTGATCACCTGCATATTTGTCTTGTAGTGGATTGCCTACAAACACCAGTTCCTCTAGTAATGGCAGCTCTGCCAGTCTGGAAAACTCGGCTGCAACCACAAAGGGGAAAACACCAACCAGATTGTGGAACACAGAAAGTACATCTGCACCACACATTCCTTTCAAACTCAGTGCAAACTTAAAGAGCATGGGATACAACAGGAGAGGGACTGCTTGGGCTCTAACTGGTGTCAGGTTAAAGAACAAGGATGCGTTTTAAAAGAGGTGGGAGAAGACGATTCAAAGCACAAACTTAATTGGACTTAGAAGTTAAATTCAATATTCTCACTGTTTTTACTTTCTTGCATGAATGTATGTTTAGGGATTTTGCACATGTCTGCCGGCCTATCAGTTAGAATCAAAGCCCCATGAGATACAGCACTATTTTTCACTTGGTGACTTAACTCATGCATTCACCATACGACAGGAGAAGTCTCTGCAGAGTAGAGATGCATGTCTTACCCCAGTCTTTCACCAAATTGTTGGACATGTAAAGAACCTTCAGTTTCTTCATTGCACGGATACCCCTCATTTTCTCAATTAAGTTGTATGAGATCCACAGCTCCTCTAAAGTATCAGCAACTGCCTCCTGGAAAATGACAGGACTACTCAGATAAGCAGAAGTCTATCTTCCTTATTACTCATACTCTTTCTTCACCTTCTACAGGTCACCTTATGTAAGATAACACTAAGGTATATTGGTCTTCATTTCCTTTCAAGCAGGTCCCTAATTATTATGTATGGCAAATGCTCATGGGAATTAAATGCAAAATTATATATGCAAATATATGTAAGGGGGACAGAAATTGCTGTATTAGAATAAAACAAGATGTAGCTTGCTGGAGTAGTTGTTCTGAAGGCATATGGGCAGAGGAGACAAATCTGCCTATTTGTGCACTGCAAGCATACATGAAGTGAATGCAATTCAACAACTGCTTTAGAAGGGATGTTAAACAGTGTGAGAGCATTATTGATTGTGGTATGTATGTGGTATACATTCTGGTATGTTTGTACCTGCTGGCCAGAAATTGCTTCCATAATTCTCTCAAAAGAGAGGTTTTTTTAAACCAGTCATTACACTCTAACTGCATTTCACACTGAAGAGATGTGGCATCTCTGAAGGTGAGAATAGCTTTGCAGGGAAACAGTATCTCTTGAGAAGGAAAATAATTTATACATTCATTAAAAAAATATTGATTCAAAAAAATTCTTCTGCCCTCAATTCAAATGTAAGAAAATTGATCCAATTTTCTCCTCAACAAATATTCCCCTCCCAGGTAGACTCAGTCCTGCCACCATCCTCTCTAGAGCCATACTACTCCAGGTGCCAGTTAACATAATAGGGATTGACTCTCAGGAAGTCTGTGTTTATAAGGCTGCCAATATCTGTATTAAAGAAGCACAGCCTAAGTATCTTCAGGTAGAAAATTCTGCATGCAAAAAGTCTGTAGGAATTATATTCATGTAAAGCCAGTGGAATTTAAATGGCTTTACAGATATACTGCAGTTTTCAAATAAAAGTTCTGATAACCTTTATTAAAGACAACAAAATCTCTAAAATTCTTCTGTATAGTAAATTGGTGTAGCAGAATTTCTAAACATGAAGAAAATTTGAACCAAAAAAAAGTGAACAATTATCTGAAAATTCAGAAGCAATGTATAAGAGGGTAAACAGATAATAGAAAAAGAATATAAAAGGTATATTCTAACCTTAGGCACATACGTAAATTTTTCAATTAATTTTATTAAATTCAGCAAAGAATCGTATGAACATAAGGGAATTACTCCACATTCTATTTTGTTTGTGAAGAATTGATACTAAAAAGCACATACCAATCCACTAAAGTTCTTTATGTTATTTCTTCCCAAAGACAGAATCCTCAAATTTTCTGTAATAATTAATAAAAAAAATCTTGTTAATAAATAGGGGCTTTTTTAAATAAAGAGATGCTGTAAGTCAGGTAAAACACCATATTCTGCTTACAAACTGCACTCTGAACAGGCTGCCTTAAGAAAGAATGACCTAACAGAAACAAAACCTCCTGACCTAAACAGATCAGCAGGAATGGATGAAGGGGAAAGCTCAAAAATTCAGTCATGAACACAAAGCTGCTCATATATACATTTACCTAGTTGAAATTCAGTCTTGATAAATACTGAATAAAAATTATTATTTCACCTTGCACCTGAAGTCTAACTGCTGACTTGCTTAATTTGATCTTTCTCAGTTCATATCCCTTCTTCCCCAGGCAAAAGTGGTTCTGAGATTATTTTAAGGCAGTAGATTTGGTTTCTATACTAGATGCAGCATACAAAGTTGCCTTACAGATGCCTGATGAGAGACATTTCAACTCAGTTCTAGTTTGTCTGGTTTTAGCATCCAATACTTGGTACCAACTGGATGTTTCAAATCTACATTAATATAAATATTTAAGATGTTTTAAAGGCTTTTAATGTTTTATCCCACTAAAAAATTTCATTGGTTTCACTTCTATATATAACTGCCCAATTACTTTTTCTCATGATAGTTACTCAATTGAGGAATTACAGAACAGTTATTTGGAAAGACTACTGGAATATTTTTCCCTGACCAGTACTTCCAAGTCTTTTGAAGTCTGAGCTTATTATGAAAAGAAATAAGTTCATCAAGCTCTTTGTCAGATCTCTTAGTGTGCAGTTGGAGAGGATGAGATTCCAGGTTGCTTATCTATCCAGCTGGCATTTTAATGGGAACAGAAAAGCCTGGAAGCTCCACTTCAAAATCTGCAGCTCTTTGCCAGCCTCATGTCACAGTCAAAGTCTGGAGCAAAGACCATGAAGATTTCTGTTCCAAAGTCAGTAACCCAAGAGTTTCAAAGACAGCTGTCCAAGAAAGAGAAGCTCTACTTCTAGACAGGTGGCACATTCATTTATAAAGTATGAAAAAAATGAAATCAAGTATATCCAATCCTCTGCAAAGTGGAATGACATTTTTCCATCCAGGTCTACAACACTCCAACCTCACTGCAACCAATACTGCATTTGCAGAGTTGTTGAACTGCAGACTGTCTCCATCAGGAGCATGGAAAATGGTCGTGATCTCACATCCCTCAAGAACTGATTAGGTGTTGAATATCACAGCAAGGCCCACTGGAGCGTTCTGAAGTGCTTGCTGAATAGAATTTTTTGTTTGTTGCACTGTGAAACATCTGTCAAAGCTAGTGCAGGGATACCTGCCTTCAATACACCACTGCTGCTCAGCATGCACTCTTCAGTAAGACTGATCATTTTAAAGGTCACTTGTAATATTCTACAAGGAGGGAATAAGAAAGGATAATAATAGGTATAAATAAAACTGGACACATGTAACAAATGATGGTATATATCCTAATCAGGCAACTAGAAAACAAACACAATGGACAGCTGGCTTGTCACTTACTTAGGTTGTTCAAGTTGGCGATTCTATCAATGCAGTTTGTAGACAGCGATAGTTTCCTTTAAAAGCAAGAATAATCAATTCACAGTATATAAGGGATCATTACATTGGAAGAGTTCCATGTCCAAACCACTGCATTAGAAATATTTGTATGTTCATGTCTCATTAGATGGTGAACTAACTGGATGTGATAAACAGTCCGTTTCAAGATATCAAAATATCCTCAAACCATCAATATTTCTTCAATGTTATTTAACCTCTGGGAAAGTACCATGAGTTATTCACATGACATACTGGATTATCTTTTGATGTCTAGCCTTATCAAATGCATGGATTATTTCTGAAATTACTCTAATTATTCTAATATCTTTCTGAAAGTCCTGCTCAAATCACCTCTTCTTTTTCATTAATTTTGGAGTGGATCATAAATGTGCCAGTTATCTGATAGACTCCAAACACAGATCTGTAATTATATACTGATAAACAGTATACAGTTTTTCTGGGGACAAATATTAATACAGAATCTACCCGAACACCTTTTGAGTTAAGTTACAGGGGTCTTTGAATTAAAAAGGGCAACTGTGTGTAGAAAGAGAAGCTCAGTTGAGAAAAAAAGATGAGAAAGCTGCTGCTTTGGAAGCCACGCTTAAACATAGTAAATACATATTTGCAGTGGACAGCAGAAAAACTGAAACAAAGAGAGGAGAATATTTTGTTTCCAATATGCTGTTAATTGAACTTACTCGCAGTTAACAAGAGCGGAGAGAGCGGCATCCATCTTCTCCACAGGAGGAATCTGCCCATACAGTTTCACCTCCTTTGCCTCTGAAGCCTTCTGGCCATTTTTTGCTTCCTAAAGAAATGAGAAGGTGAGGAAGAGGCTCACTGCTACATGCAACTACCAAAAACTACTATACAAAAAAAATCACTCTAAATGTGATTACTATAGAAGCAATTCCAATATACTGGAAAGATAAAGCATTTTGAGTGCTGTTAACAAGGTTCCTGCTATTTTCAGGATATCAAAAGAACTTATACATTACATACGCTGTTTTTTTTAAAATTGTGTTACACTTGACCAATTTAATCAAGGAGTTGTATGCCATAGAGAATGGAGAATAGATGGAAGGCTAAAATTCTGAATATTAAGGTATTTCCATGGAGACTGACATACAGAAACCTCAGCTAGGGCCAATCTATAGCAGAAGCAGATTTTAAAAGTTCTGACAGAAAATTCTCCTTCCCACTTCACCCAGGAATCTCAGAACTCATGCCTAGCTCACAACACAAACTGAACACAAGGGAGTGTGTTTTGGGGGAGGACCTCAACAGATTCACAGTGTTAAGAATCTTTAAAAAAAAATTCTAATTAGCCATTAGGAAAGAGTGGGGGAAGATGTCACAGTTTAGAGAATACAGCAAAAGACAAATTTTCTATTTACAACCTAGGCTGATAATTTTCTAAATTAAATGCTTTGTCAAGTTCAGAGCCTTAGAAAAATGGCTGTAACTTCAGCATTTAGGTTTCTTAAAAAATATAGTCTATTACAGCTTTTAAAATTCTGAAGTGATGGCAATTATTGACTAAACACTTGGAACAAGTATCTATTTAGAGAGTAGCAGCAGTTTTGACAGCTGCCTCCCTGACAGCACAAAGGGAGCATTTTGTCAGTTCACTCAGTGTTCAGTGGGAGGACTGGAGGTCCATTAACAAAGGAGAAATCTTGGCACTTTCAAAACAAGGACTGTTGTTTTCTTCCCCATTTCATGTATCTACTGAGAAGAGAGTGTGTGCCCCAGTTTATATGGCTACTTTGTAATTAAATTAATGATATACCTAAACTCTTTTAGTATCCCACAGCAGAACATCAGGTTTTGATAACATAATTTTTCCTCTTATGCACCAAAAACACTTTAGAAAACTTAATTTTTAAAATTATGTTGTGTTGTATATTTTTTTATATTCCAGTTTCTGTCCAAATTCAGTGTGACAGTATTTTTATTCATAATTAGCTATTAAGCAAATAAACATGTCAGATGTTTTGCTGGAATATGGCTATACACGTTCAAACAAAATAAGTTCATCAATGTACAACTCCCATTTTCTTTTTTTAAGACCATCACTGTATCTATTTGTATTTATACTCATTATTCATGCTCCTTAAAAGCATGAAAGGGAGAGAGCTTCCAACATAGACTGTGGCCAGCAGTGAGCACCTGCAGGAAGAAAATTCATCCTCATTGCCAAGTACTTCTGTAATTAGCTGCACAACCACAACATGCCCCAGAGAAAGTATAGGCAGAACAGACACGTATTTTTAAGAACAGGTTACATGTTTGCCAAGTTGAAGGTGCTTTCATTTCAAGTTGCTTTGATTTAACTAATGTCACCCTGACTGCAGGGCATAGGTAAACCCTTATGCCAAAGGGAAGAAAAACTTTCAGAATGCATCACAACACCAAATCCAATTCTACAAGTCACATGGACCCAGATTAGGAGGAGTAAAAGGAAGATTTAGATCCATCTCCAATAACTTGAACAGAAAAGCAAATTCAGCACTTCATGCCTAACGTTAATGGAAACTCACTGACACAGGCCAATTCTGTGTAAGAGACGTGACAGAGGAATAAATGAAAAATTAATATGTAATAGGGAACATGGAGCTGAAGTTCTGAAAGGCAGAAAGAGTGAGGGAGAAAAACTTCTTTAATACACATTTATACCTCTAGTAATGCTAATGTCTGCAAGTTGTTGCATTCTAGTTCCTACTAGGAGAGCAGAAGTGAAGTTTGTGGGATACACCAACATAACTGGAAAACCCATGAAATACTGAAGGTACTAAACAATGATAAAATTCAAAATGGAAGTAATCTTCAGTTACAGGCTAGTACCTTGAGCTTCTGGCTTTCAAGTGCCCATGCTCTCACATCCATTTCTTCTAGAGACTAAAACATTTACAAACCCTTGCTCCAGCAGCTGGCCAGAATTAGCAGGGAAGTGCCTGTACACCAAACAGCACATCTGTGCCTTCATCTAAAATTCACTGAGACTCGGGAAATATTCTCACTGATTTTACTAGACAGATGAGCATCCTTGCCAACACACAGCTTTCTGGAAGACCAGGACAGCAACCACCAGACAAATGAGTTTCTGTATTAATACAGTGCTTTAAGAAGGAAGAAAAAAACCCAAAACAAGGAACTCATTGAGTTAAGCTTTGCACAATATGAGGGACCACATGTCAAAAGACGTGTAGAAGTTTCACTGAATTCAGTACGGTGAGAATTTATGCTTGTTTATTCTGTGGGAAGGACTGCACTTAGGTAAAATGAACTGAGCATAATTAAAACATAATACATCCACAACTTTGAATCTCTTTGTGACTTCAGGCCAATGCATGTTCAGCAGAAGAAGGCAGGAGGACAAAACAAACTCATCTTTACCAGTTGTAACAATTTAACAGGAAGACACAGAAAGTCCAAAAGACTGTATTATACAAAAACAGTAATCCTCAGTCTACTTTGTGAAACTTCTTAAAGCAGATGTTTCAAGCAAACATATTTCTTACAATGTTTGAAAAATTTAGCTGAATACAGTCAAACCCCATGCCATAGATACTGTTCTAGTACTTACCCATTTGGCTAGAGCTTCTTTGATGGTCGTTGCTTTTGCCTAAAAATAAAACAAATTTAGGTGAACATTCACTGAAGTTTTTAAGTGGCTTGTTCACTGCAAATCCATTTCCTCTCCTTTTCCTGTCCCTATCCTGCTTGTTTGCCCCACCTTCCACCACTTTCCTGTATTATCTTGTGTCAGGCAAGTCAAAGTAGTTGGAACTCTTCAGTGTCCTCTAATTCTGTTTTCTGAGTCCTTTGCTGCATTTTCAGAAGCAAACAACGGGTTTAACGTCAGGACATTATCTTCCTGATCTTACTCTCTGCCCCAGGGCACACTGCTTATTAGCTTCTATGGTGAAATTGATTTTCAAGGCAAAAGAAGTTACTGCACTGAAAATCTTAAACCCTCATACTTTCTACTGTGCATTAGCAACTTCCTGTCTGAAAGCAAGTCTGCGACCAGACGACGATACAGCCTCTTGAAATTCATTGAGAAAAATGAGGTTCATCTTGCCAAAACTCAAAAGCAATCTGGATTGTATATATTTCGGGTTTCTTTCCTATTGTTTTGGATTGGGTTAAATCATGCGATGTGAAAACATGTATTATTCAGTTTGGAAAAATCTGAGAGCTGCTTTTTAAGGACTGACCCACAGACCAACTTTCTGTTGTCACTAACTCTAACTTTTCTGTCTCACATCTGACTCTTAGCAAAACCACATAAAAATATCCAAAGCAGTATTATATAAACAACATATTTGACGCTTCTCTAAACATTAAACATATTGCAAGATGTCTGTTGGATTATAAAGGTTTCAGAGATCAATCTTTTACAAACACTGATCAACAGCCTTCTTTCTACAAATACAGAAGGACTCTGGTTTTGGCATCTCTGTTGCTCTTAAGTGTAGCACTACCACATGAGGATAAAACCAGCCTTTCAGGTAATCAGCAGTAACTCCCCTGTGTCTGCCAAAGATAAGCATCTGCATGACCTCCTCTAGTTCAGCAGATCACATCCCTAAGTTCACATTACAACAGACTCATTCAAAATGATTAATAGCCTCTGGTGTGCCAGCAAAAACAGCTGGCTTCCAGTTAATTGGCTTTTTTGAGCAGGAACTTCATTGCCTTTTTCACAGTTATGGCAGCCAGTCATCACAGCACTTGTGTACATGATCTCGGTCACTCATGTTGAAGGCAGAAAGGGATTTATAAGACCAGTGGCTGCTGAGGTTTCCAAGTCATGCTTAAAAACAGATTGCACCTTAAAGATACTGATCCATGTGAGCACAAGGAGCAGCTTCTTCCCTGACGTCTGCTGACTTATCTCTGCTGATTTGATGGAAACATGAACATCAGCACAGCATGTTATCTGGAGAGCACATATCAGGGACTTCTTTGAGGTGTGCTTGAAATTTCTGAAGGTAAACCAGAGTATCTTCTGCCACAGGAGGTTACTTAAGAGAATCTTCACTCCAAGAAGCTTATCTGCAGGGTCCTCTACCTGCTTACTGAACAATTTGCTACAGGTATTTAGAGTAAAGAAAGTCAAAATACTTAAAACACTCAAAATGCCAAGTGACCAATGGTGACCCTGAAGAGTCACCATCAACATGGCAGGAACAACAAACAGAGTATCTTAAGGGGAAAAAATTAACCACGCCTGTACTAGCAGTAAGAGTTGTAACAAAAGATGTGTTTTTTCCGCCCAAAACATGGCAGTTGGACATAGAGTATTTACAACATTTAGAAGCCCAGGAAAGAGGAAAATAGCGACACTTCGCCTTTATTTGCAGACGCTTATTTGTGTGTTAAATAGATGAAATCGGAATTGCACAGCAACAGATACCAAGCTAATCGCTGCGGTGATCGCCGACGCTGCCGCCTTAGAACTGCGTACTAAGTGAGGTATGCGAGACTCCCCTGTTCCTCAGTAATCCCCGAAATGCCCCTTTCTCCGGCAGCAGCAGCAGGCACAGCCGCCGCCCCGAGCTCCGCGCTGCCTCCCGCACGGCTCTGGCCTAGCCCGGGCTGCTCCGCGGGGCCCAGCCTGCGGAGAGCTCCGCCTCGGCCGCCCCTCACCGCCCCCGCCGGCCCGGGCACCGCTCACACCCCCGCCCCGCTCCCGCTCCCGCTCCCGCCGCCGGGCCCGGTGCCGCTGCGGCTGCAGCACTCACCATGGTGCCGTTGCTACCGCGAACGCTCCGGTTGCTACGGGCGTGGGGAACGCCCCGCCCGGAACTCGCGTACGGGGCGGCGGCCCGCGGCGCCTTGTGGGACGTGTGGGGCCGGGCGGAGCCTTGTCCGAGCCGGCCCGGGGCACAGCGTCCAGCCGGGGCCGTGTGGAACCCCGCGGGCGGCTGCCAGGGGCCACAGCTGTGACCGGTGCGGCTCATCCAGCCCCCGGAGGACACGTCTCAATGGAATGAGGCGCGTTTGGTCTGGCAAAGAATTACTGTGTCCGGTCCTGGGCTTCCCAGTACACGTGGAGCTACTGGAGATGGGCCAGTGAAGGACCACAGATCATGAGGGGTCCGGAGCCTCTCTCTCATGAGGAGAGACTGCGGGACCTTGACCTATTTCATCTAGAGAAGAGGAGATTGAGAGGGGATCTCACCAATAAATACAAATATCTGAAAGGTGGGTGTCAAGAGGGTGGTGCCAGACTCTTTTCAGGGGTGCCCAGTGACAGGACAAGGAGAAATGGCCATAAGCTGAAACATGAGAAGTTTCAGCTCAATGTGAAGAACTTCTCTACACTGAGGGTGGCAGAGCACTGCAATAGGCTGCTCAGGGAGGCCATGGAGTCTCCCTCTGAAAACAGTCCAAATCCACCTGGATACATTGCTGTGTAACTTGCTCTAGGTGACCCTGCCTTAGCAGGGGGATTGCACTAATGATCTCCAGAGGTCTCTTCCAACCGTAACTGTTCTGTGAATGGAAACCAATATAAATAATGTGGCTGTAACTAAGGACATAATCAGGCACTCAGTTCAATGTACACTTCAGGAAATAGCTGCACATTCTGCAAAGCATCTGCAATGCATCTCGGGTTCCCAGGTAGCATTGTAAATATACAAAATGCTAGTGCAAAAGTTGTCTGGTTTTCAGCAGGTGCTTCTATTAATTATTTTTTCCAGGAAACCCTGACTCATTCACAAAAGGCTCTTCACAGTAAAATCACATTCTTTTTATTTTTCCTCCTTTTTAAACAAAGTGTCATTCACTTTTCCAAACAAATCTGTAACATCAAATTCTTACATATAGTTGCTTTTTAATAAAGGAATTTTTTTACTTCACTTTCAAATTGCATATATCTGACAAAATCTAATACTAAATTATTTTAAAGGCTTGTGCTTTAGAAATCAAGTCTGAGAACTCTAAACCTACCTGGTTTTTGGTTTATTTACAACTTAACTTTACTTCCTGAACCTCCAGACTGCAATCTTGCATAGCAATGCTCATGCTGAGGTAGGACTGCAGTGTAGAGACACAAGTATTGGCACTGTGAAGGTGACAAAACAGGGATAGAGGAGGTGCTGCTCTTGCACAATTAATAACAGCTCCAGCTACTGATGAGGCACAGTATGAGGCAGACTGACAAACAGGAACCTTCAGAGAGCCACAACCCTTTCTTCTACAGCTGCCACTTGGAAAGAGTTCAGAAAAAAAGGCAAGGTGCCAGGTATGGATCACGCGAAGCAGCACATCCACAGCAGGCTCTGGTCCTGGACTACTGGGGCTGCTAGTGTTAGTAGTGTGTGAAGCACCAGATAGAACTTGGCGAAAGCCTTTTCAGCTGGTGAGGGAGTTTAGAGACCAGGCATGAAGAGATCTTGTGTAAAGTTAGCAGGATTGAGCTTCTGTTGTAAAGAATGGATGGATAAATTATTCAGTTGGTGTTGATTGTGTGTGAAGAACATGTGACATCAATGAAATGATAGGGAATAATAAGAGTTGCAGAAAGCTAGTGAGACCTGAGCAGCAGCATGATGACAGTTAACTGGAGAGATAACATCCCTGAGAGCAAAGCAAAACTGAGTATCACTAATGAAGGGTTTTGTATCTTCCTGGGCAGCTTTCAAACTGGTCTGACAAAATGACTTTGGAAAGAGAAATTGTGTTCATAGAGGCCCTCATTATACAGGCCTTTAGCACTGACATAATTTCAGCAAGACTCTTGAGAGATCGACTCATTTGGGAAGAAGTTGTTTCTTTCTACCTGAACGGTGGGGGAAAAGAAGGCACTAGCCAAAATTTAACTTGAATGAAAAAAAAAAAGAAATCTTGGGGAGTCATGGAAAAGCTATCCTAGATTTGGCTTTGGGTGGTTTTTTGGAGGGCATTGCTAGTTTGGTATGATTCTGAGTTAATCACCACCATAAGGTGACAGCTTTTTACAGTCAGTTTAAATCTGGAGGCTAGTTTTTCTGTCTCCCAACTCTGCTTCCTCCCTAAGAACAGCTGTCAGTATCTACTGACATCACTACTAAAGAGTTCCACAAGTAGTTAATCCCTACCTTAATGACTGGATTTAGACATGGTCTAACCTATCCAACAGAACCTTAATACTCTGAGTGTCAAATACCAGTCCAAGACATTACAGGAACAGACAGGTACATCCCCAATACAAGACAGTGGTAGTGCTGCCATGCTCCTTGGATGACAAGGAAAAGTACTCTTCATTTTCCCATTCAGCATGTAGTTCTTGTTGGAAAGAAACAGACTGTGTCACCAGAAGTATGCTAAGTATATGAGTCTCATTTCAAGTAGGTATCTCCAGCTTCATGTAAATGGAAAACATCTCCAAAGTGTATATGGCTGTGAATACGAGAGTTCTGGGCTAAGGTAACTTAGGACTCAAAGCCAGAAACATTCATGATTTGGATGTAAATACTGCAAGCAAGCTAGTACCTACTTTTCAGGTACTTGTTTCTTTGTATCATGACCACTTTGAGCTGTCAAATTTGTACCATAGTGCTGCCTGCTTATTGTTTCACTTCTCCTCTGTTTACCTAGTTAAATTAACTTAGGCTTCTCCAAATAAATCCCTTTCGTTTTTGATTTATACTTGTAATTAAGCAGTCATTTGGTTATTTGCATATTTCAAAGCTTGTCTCAGTCAATCCCTCCAATTCACCAGTCATTTTGGTGGCTCAAGTTCAGTCCTTGCAGGTCTGCAACACCTTGCATGTGCTTAAGTGTTCATCCCAAATGCAAGTGCAGAAACTCCTGAATCTTTCTCCAGGAGTGTTCCTGTGCATGGGCATGTGCTTTGCTTTCTCCACCCCCCAGAACAGGCACCCCCAAAACACGATCCATAGCTACCTGACAAAATGGCGTAGAAGGAGGATCAATTCGGTGACCTGCTCCTGGATAACTCAGGAGTTCAAAGTTCTCTTTCCCATGCTGGCGTAGACGCCTGATTGCCAGCTCAGCATATAAGGAGCTCTTCCACATCCGGTCATCTTCTCCTACCACTAAGAGAAAGTGACCTTCTGCTTTTTCAATGGGGATCACGCAAGGAGAATTAGCAGGCTTCGATGGGTCATCCAGAGCTTCAAAAATGTCAAATACACCAGTGTCAGACACACTGACTTTGTTCATATCAAAACGCAGCCCAGGCAGAGTCATCTGACCATAATGGAGGTCTGCAACTGTGTTTGAACTACAGCCGGAGATAGAGACAGCAGCCACTACTTCTGGCAGGAAGGTGATCATGGAGAGTGCTAATTCTGCCCCTTTCCCAGTCCCAATCACTCCAACTCCTGGTCCTTTCACCTTCAGATAAGATTGGGGGTGGAGAAGAGAGGAAGAAAGAAATAAGGGAAGCATGCAATATAATTGGATTAGCCATTAAATGACTTAGGAGTTGTTTTATTAAAGAAAAAGAAAGGTTAGGTTAATTATTGATGTGACCTATTGGAAAGCTACAGTCTGGACCCAGGCACCTCCTTCTTTTTACAGTCTTATTTTTCAGAGACACTGAGAGATGTCAAACCCCACAAAAAATGCACAGACGTACCATCACTCGATCCTTACCTGGTCCCTACTGCGTATGTTAATGCAAATTTTTTCTCATTTTCCTATAACAGATTGCAGGAAATTCAAGCACAGTCTACTACATGTCCCAAGAAAAAAGAAGTAATCTCACAAAGTACATCTGAAGGACTAGATAAGTAGCATTTGTCTTGTCTTTTTTCTAACCTGGAAAGTAAAACTCAAAGCAACATCCCAAGTCATCAAATCCATTCTTTCAATTACTATCGGGCAGTTTTGTATCATCCTCTCTTAATTGCTTTCATGTTAAAAAACAAAACCAAACAAACCAAATATTTTTATCGCCACTGGTCCTCTTTAGAGGATGCTGCAGCACTTCACTGTCCTAATGATCAGCAGTCTTCTAGCTTCCACCATGAATTTATTTAACAGACAGTTTGTGCTAGAAAAAATTCACTCTCTCTAGTCATATGGTGAGCCACCTATGCAGGTCTACAATTTTTTCACTATTGGGTCTAAACTTGCCCAGCAGAAACCGATACTCAAATATTTAAAAAAAAAATATCACCACCACCACTTGGGCATGACGGCTAAATCCTCCCTAGTCCCAAAAGATCTCTCATTATACTCACCTTTGGGTGACGTTGTAGGAACCTTGCTGCCTCCTCAAAGTACTCAAGTTTGAGTTCTTTCAAGACCATAGGAAGATCTTCAAAGTCAAAATATGGCAGAGAAAGAGCAGCAAAACCATGGGTAGCCAGGAGACTGGATCTAAATTCAATCAAGCCTCCTTCATCACCATACATGTCAATGACTCCTGGAAAGGGGCCATCCCCTATATTAAAGAAAAGTGGTACAGTGGAGAAGTTACCAAACAGGACTCTAATGTCTGATGAAGAGTGAACAACAAAATATAGAATGCTTAAGACATTTGCTGTTAATAGTCATTACTTTTCCATTTGCACAACAGAGATTTAAAAGAACCAGTGCTGTATCCCACTTCAGCTATTTCAAATTAAGAATTCATCCTTACATTCCTGTAAAAATATGTGAAGTTAAAAGGTCTGCTTTTTAAAAAGCCAAAAAACAACTCTTCTCAATGTATTTTTCAGTGGTCTTAACCTCTTGCCCTCAGGCTAATCATACTCCAAGTCAGCAATTTTCCCACAAAGTCACATCTTAATTAGCAAGGTGCAAGCTCATGAGTAATGAGGCAAGAGCATTGAGCCCTTCAAGTAAATTCTTCAAAACTTACGTAAACTCTGGCATAAACTGCATTGAGCAAAGCATGACTAAGAGACACCCATTGTTAAAATCAACGGGACTTACTAGGTCTATCTCAACATCAGCACTTCAAGACTTGGTAGGAGAAATGCTCCTGCAGATGTGACAAGATGGAAGATAGAACTGAGAGCTGTATGGGTGTGGATGTGTGTGCATAACTGATGTACAAATAAGCACGCACACACGTGTACCATCTGTCCCACCAAACCACAGAAATAATCACAACCGCAATTTTAAACAGCCATGACTTTGCAGCCAAGGTCCTGTTGTAATATATTTGTATGCCAAGCCAGGATATGTCAGGTTAAAAAGCTAAGGATACTATCTTGTGGAGCTTTAAAGACCCCAGGCAAGCAATTCCTTTTTTCCCCCCACGGCCACCAGATGTCACCTCTGATGTGCCCTGATCCAGCTCACTGCAACCACCTCAGCACCAGGAGTATGTTAACTCTCTGACACTACCTGTATGAGGTAAAGAAAAGGTGTCCGGCATTTCAACACACTTAAGGAAGTTTTGTATAAGGCATGCTAAATGGTGGAAACCTAAATTAAAGCATTAGCAAGTCAGGGACTGAAACATGCTTTTCAGATCTTGCTCTTTCAGTTCTGATCTTTCTTTTCATTGAAGTTCAAGATTCTACTTGAGAGAAAATAGGTTGGGATAAATTTATTATAACGCCAAGATCAACAGTAACCTTTAGTTAGCAGCAGCCAAGCCTAGATGGCTAGAAAATAGGTATTCATTCACCACCCCTACCTGAAAATTTTTTAGCAAGAGCATGTCATCAGAACACAGTCAAACATGAATGTGTTACTCTCTCATGAAGACAACCTTGAACTTGCACAACAGTCCTGGACCACCTGAGCACCTACACGTGCCAAAGTATACGCTTTCTGCATGGCTCAGTAAAAAGCAGGATAAAATGGGCTAGACAACTTTACTAACATTTGAAACAAACCAACCTCCACATCACTAATGCTTATGCCTGAATTACAAATTGCTTCCATATTAAAATTACAGCATAAGCCCACTCATGCCCTCTCACTTTTACTAAGAATGGTTCACATTTAAGACTGCCATCTTAAAAATATTAACATCTTTTTGTCCCTAGAGCAAAGAAGGGTATGGTAGTAATGCTGTAACTGGATCCTCCATCATGAGGGATGCCAATATCATTAAGCAATGATTCCAGACTTTTCCACACTCTTACAATGCCAGACTTTCCAAAGGGGAAAATGCAGTCTCATCTTGCAGATCTCTGGATTCCCATTGAGCTCAGCAGAAATCAAACTCATCCTCTGAGGCGGGATAGATCAAAACAATGCCTCAGGGATGGAAAATCCAGCATGCTGACTAAACATCTGAAATTCAAAGTTCAATCTCTGTTGTTTTTTTCTTCAGTGGACTTTGGATCCGTATCTAAATGAATTTAAAAAATCATTGGTTTGGAAATCATTCAATGAAAATACTTAAATACCTAATAACTGTAGGGATACTTACAGGAGTTCCTGAACCAAGTAGTTTTAAATTAGAGGTAATGTGGAGAGAAGTTCCAGTACCACAACACTCAGGGAACTACAAGAAATCATAGCTCAAGTGTACAAACACAGTCACTGGTGAAAGGTTTCATTTTCCAACACCACTCACAGACCATCAGAATATCACACATCATAAAGCACAACCATCTCATAAGCAGAATAGGCAGAACTTGCTCGTAAACCTATTTTGTCTTTACACCACAAAAATAACCCAACTACCAACTTAGCTTTGGCTCCAGTGTAACAGAGGTGGAATACATGTATTTTCTAGAATCTCTTCTGCTGCTCTGCTTCCTGGCTTGTGTTTCACAAGGAAGAAAAATACCTTTTTTATTCAATCCTACTTAGGGCGAAATCCTTGAGAGATTCAGCACAGGCTCACACAATGAAGTGCATGAGCTTTTCTGGATGTTAGATTCTGGTACTCCAGAGCAAACATCAAACCGACTGAAAAGCCGCAGGCCGAGCACAGCAATGAAGTAAGCTCTAGAACCCGTTCTCTTTTGGCTCCGGCCCTTCCCGAATGCGCCGCCCGCCCGTGCCCGCCCTGCCCGGTGCCGCCGAGAAGGACCAGGCGGGGCGGCCCTGCATAGGCCCTGTCGCGACAAGCACGCTCGAGTGCCTCCTGAAGCCTGCAGAGCCACCTGTCTGCAGGGCGGCGTTCGGCTGTCAGGGAATGTGGATTCCCGCGGTGATTGCCTCTTCATGTATTTGTTCTACGAAACTTTCCTTGCTCTGGTCAGAGAAGGCGGGGGGGTCCCGCCGGCCCAGGGCCAAGGTCTCGGCCAAGGCACTCACCCGGCGGCAGGAAAAGGGAGCCCCTTACGACTCCTTCCTTCAGCCGGATCCTCCGCACGCCGGGAGCCGTGAATAACCTCTGCACCTCGGCCTTGGCCACCACGGGCCCGGGCATGGTGCCGGGCGGGCTGTGGCCCTGGTGCACCAACACCTCCACCTTCATCGGGGCGTTGATACTGCGAGGAACGAGCCGCTGGTACGGCTTCTCCATGCCGGCGGGGGCGAGGCTCCAGAAGAGCCCCATGGGCTCCACGCCGGTGTAGTCCCCGCCGTGGGAAGCGTCCGTGCCCAGGTGCAGCTCCCCGCGGCTGTCCGCCCGGTAGTGCGCGCACGACTGGAAGAGGCAGCCGCGGTCATCGGCCGCCACCGCCCGCAGGGTCACCGGCTGCCCCGGGCTCAGCCCCACCACTCGCGTCTCCACCCGCTCGTCCGCCGGCCCGGCGGTGGGGGACACGGCCAGGCTGGCAGCCCGCCGGGACACTAGAGCCGGCGGAGCACGCAGCAGGGCCCGCGCCGGAGCGGCGGCAGCAGCAGCTAGCGCTCTCCACATGGCGGCGGCGGCGGGTGGGCGGTGTGGCCGCGCCGCCCGCAATATCGGTACCGCGGCCGCCGCCCCCTCCAGGCGGCCCCAATCGAGAGCAGAGCCCCTCCCCGCCCCTCAGCCCCCGGAAAGGCCGCCAGCCCCCCGCCGCTCCCGCCTCCCCCAAGCCATCCAACCGAGTAGAGCAGCGAGCCGTGGGCAGCGGTTAAAGTTTCACTTTAATCTATTACAAGCACAGTGGATGCAAAACGCAGAAAGGCGCCTGAGGCGCGGGCAGTAGCCGAGGCTGGACGAGGGCTGCAGGCACTGGCGGGTACAACGTGCTCGGATACACAGTGCAAACGCGCCAGCAAGATCCAGCGCCTTCTCCTTCAACGCCACGCTTGGGTGCCAAAGATCACTGCCGACCCCGGGCGGCGCTGAGCGCTCACCCCACTGCTCGGAGAACGCCGGGCGTGCAGCCGGAGCCCCGCTCCGCCACAGCAGGCCAGGCGCCTCAGCGCCCCTTCCCGCCCGCCAAGGCCCGCACAGCACTCGGCCTCACGGAGCCGCCGCGCCAGCCCCGCAGCCGGGCTGCTCTCAGCAGCCCTCACGAGCAGGCAGCTGAGGAGGTATTTAGGGAATGTACAGACAGGGAGCTCCGACAGTGCTGCGGACCTCCACAGCCATACCCCCCAGCCGTGCTGAGGAGACACCTGTGAGCGGCCTCAGGATGACGACCAGCAGGACCCGTTCAGTTGTTCCTTCACGCTTACGAACTTCCACAGACTGTTTAAATGTCTCATTTCGACTGCATGTGCTCAGAACGCCACATCAGGCTGTGGGCTGTTTGTTGCCTGAGGGTGCTGGCACAGTGTCGCTGCATTTGGTAAGTAAAATATTAGATATTGTTAAGGCAGATGCGTTTTACTGGTGTGGGAGAGGTGCACAAGGAGAACAGAAAGATTACTGGTGGCAGGAAGAGAGAACTGCTGCTTCCAGAAAAACTAGAACACTAAGCTGGGCAATGGCATATGTTTCCTCTGAGAAGGCCAAGGCACATTTTCATCCCAGTTCTCAGCTTGGATGAGTTACCTACCACTTCAGGTCACACTCAAAGCAGACACAGCCTTACCACCATTTGTTTTCCACAGCTTGTAACCCTATACTACACAAAACAAGAGCCCAAGACCTCTAGCTAAGATTACAGGAAAGTGTAAAAAGGAAGCAGCTTTCATGCTTTTGCCCACCATCATCCTCCACAAAAGCCAAAGCTTATTCTCTAATGTTCTTTGTTCGCATTATGAGCCATTTAACAAAACAAACTTGAAACACCAGCATCTTCATCTGTAAAGTAACTTAATTCCTATCAGAGCTTACTGGATGTTCCAGATGGCTTGCCTGTGAGATGTTTACGAAAGAAAGCTTGGATCTGCTGCCAAGCATCTATCTGTGCTTCACAGTGTGCCTTGGGCTGCCCTCCCCACATCACAGGCTTGCCAAATAGCAGGTGTATTGAGGCTGCACACATTGGGAAAAAGGGGGGCTCGATGTAGTGCCCTGCTCCAGGATAACAGACTATCTCAGGCTTTTCCTTCCCATGAGCTTGCAAACGTTTGCTCCCCTCAACTGCAAAGAATTCACTTTTCCAGTTGTGATCATCCTGGCCAACAATGAACAAAAAGCAACACTCAGCCTTCTCCAAAGGGATAAAGCTCTGCCGGTCAGGCCCCTCTAGTGGGTTGTTCAATGCATCAACAATATCAGCAATCCCAGACTTTCCGACCTTGATGCGTTTTGGATTGATACCAAGGGGCGGAATGGTGATGTCCTTGTAGCAGAGCACTGCACCCACATTTGCCACAGAGCCGTTGATAAGGGCAGTGGCCGTGATGCCCTTTAGGAAGGAGGCCATGGAAATGCACAGATCACCCCCCTTTGAATGTCCAAGCAAACCAATTCCTGGTCCTTTAACCTGGAGGTGAGAGAAGAGAAACCACAAGCAATGAACCATGGCATGCCCCTTCTTTAAAATATTGCCACATTTGCAGATTTGCAGCTGTGTCTCTCCCAGATTTGGACACCAAGTATAGGCATCTGAGGTCCTGTGTCCAGGGCCCATGTCTGAGGGATCCTGGGCACTGTTCTGTGCTGGATTTATGATCTTAAGCCCTACTGAGACTGCAGCATCATCCTAACAAAGCTACAAGGTTCAGTGCTGAAGCAGAGAGTACAGCTGTGCTAGCAAATGCGCAGTCCCAGATTCACTTTGTTTATAACGCAATTGAGAGAGGAAGAGGGAAGGAGCAGGGGACACCTCCTCTACAATTGCTTTCTTTCACAGCAAAATGCTCAAAGTCAGCAATGACTATGATATTGTCATCACTTACGTTAATGTATTTCCTATATTCAAGGTTCCCCTGTTAAGAAGCTAATGTGGGGTAGCAGGCTCCACATGAGCTGCTCTGCTTCTCTAGGATGCTTGGTGTCTAACTCACAGGAAGTAGTCTGAGGTAGCTTACTTATTAAAATTTACCTTAAAAATATAACCTATTAAACCCATTTTTCTAAGAGAATTGTACAGTCCTCTGGAGTCAATCTAGAATAGGTTACCTTAATTTCCATTTACACAAGACAAATTAACTAGGAAAGTTAAATGACCTTACTGGGTACTGAAATTCTGTAAGGATACTAGAAGAAGGTTAGCTAGTAACACAACTGCTTCAATATCCAAAGACTGTTAGGGGCGGGCTCTGAGACAGCATCAAAATTTAATACCTTCTGTACCTTATCACCAGTGCAATAGGCTTCAAACCCACTGACTTTGAAACATGGGAAGGGGGAAATTAGAAAGTATGGCTGAAACTTTGCAACACATTTAAAAGATGGTGAGAATAGCACTGGATGTGTTAATGGGAGGCAATGGTACTGTAGTGCTCTCCAGAGAAAAAAAAGGCGGGGGAAAAAATTTTCAGATTTTTCTGGGCAGAGAGGTGGTATGTGCAATTAAGGTTAAGGTGACTAAAAAGCAGCCAAACCCTTAACAACTACTTATCTTTGGGAGGTTAAGGAAGGTATTTATTTTCATTCTCCAGAGAAACCAAGTGTTGCTTTGTGCAATTCTAGCTACTGTCATGCATAGCTACTTGTAAGGAGATGCAGAACTGAGCAGAGTTCTCTTCCAAGAAGTGCTGAATTAAAAGGATCCCTAAGTGCACAACTAGCAACTCAAACCCACACTTATCAAATACCAACATTTGGAGTGATTTTAACAGCTTATACAATACACAGCAACAAATGTGTATTGTGGACATCCTTGAGTTTCCTTGGTTTCCTTGGATCACAGAAGGTGCTCCACAGCTGAAAAGGACTTTTAGTTCTGAAGGACATCCTACAGAGCATAAATCTAAAATCCCTGCTGCAAGTCCAGTAAGCATCCAGGAAACTAGCACCCTAGTTACGACACTGGATTGAATGGAGTAGAAATTGCCACTATTTGACTGATGTGTCACTGTTTCACCTGGCCAGTACCAAAGGAAGAGTTGGAATAATCTGCCAGGGAGCCATTGTAATGGGACTTAAAGATAAAACAAATTAATTACAGCCAGCTTAACAGCAATGCTATTTGAAGTACAGCAGCTCTGCCCCATCTGCAGTCTGACAGGACCTAAGTAATGAGAGTTCACTGTAGTGAGAGTCAATGAACAAACCAACCTGGGTGTGTTGTAACATATAGTTTACAGCTTCTTCAAAATATTCCAGGTGGAATTCCTTCATCTCTTTGGGGAGATCTTCATAGCTGTAGAAAGCCAGAGCCAGCACAGCAAAGCCATGGTTGGCCAGCAGGCATGCCCTGTATTCAGGGAGTCCTCCTCCAGTTCCATACAAGTCAATAATTCCTGGAAAGGGGCCATTTCCTGCAAGAGAACACATAACAGGACACATTCACCCACAATTTTAAATTTGTATTCCAAATTCATAGGCCTGGGAATGTGTCTTTTAAAAACAAAGAAAAAAAATTGATCAGCAGAATGGTATAAAGAGTCCTAAATTACTGTGACAGTTTTAATTAAATGGCTACATTGCTTCAAAATTAAACAAACTGGCACAAATTAGTAGGCCTGCTAATGTTTTAGATAACATCAGGGAATGTGCAGCTGGAAGAGAAGGGATCTTTTGACAGTCACAACTAGTTCTCTGGATGGTGTAAATTCACTGCAAATGTATCAAGCTCTGCTTCAAAAATGCCCAGAAGAGGGAAGAGCATTTCTCAGAAGACTGATCCAAAAATATCTTCTGATGGTCCCAGCTTCTCAATTTCTGTATAAATATGCTATAGTCATTTATTCTGGGATTAAGAGAAGAAAGTATTTGAAACCAGTCTTGCTAACCTTACATTAGGTTCATCAGGGGCAGGGACTGAAGTCCAGAGCTGAGAGGGATTGCTGCAAACTGCTAACAAAGTATGGAAAGGAGGAGGCCAAGAGGGAGACTTCCATTCCTCCTCGGGAGGGAGGGAGGGTGAGGCTTCCCTCAGGTGTCTGCAGACGTTAAAGATGGGCAACAAGCAAGAAGTAGAAATTCACCTCCAGCGTCAAGGAGTCAGATGAAGTCAGAGCAGTCTAAAGTGCAGGACACTAGATGGGACAGCACGTATGATTTTAGCACTGTCATGGGAGAGTTATCCAGGACAGAAATGGAAGAAAGGGGAGAGGGGAAGGCACGTGCTACACAGAGCTCCTTGAGTACATGGGGTTCCAGAGACATACTTGGTGAAAGCCTCTGTATCACAGGGGGAAGGAAAGGTGGGATGTGGTGGGGTTGTGGCTACTACAGAATCGAGGGAATGCAAGAGATGAGGTTTCCTACAACTAGCAGAAATCTGGACAGCTGCTGTAAGGACAACACAGCATTTGTCAGGCAATCTGAAAACCTCATTGACCCTCTTCATTATTTTCTGACAAAAATACTGCCAGTGAAAATCTGTCCAATGCTTTCCTTGACCTTCTGCTCACAAACAGGGAAGAACTGGGGACAAATGTAGCAGCAAAAGGCAGGATGGGCTACAGCAATTAGGACATTACTAAATTCGGGATCTGTGGAGAGGCTGGAAAGGGAAGCAGCACGTTTAAACTCTACAGTTTAGGAGAGCAATCTTCCACTTAATCAGAAGAATTACCATCTGAATTTCCTTGAAAACAGCCAGGTAGAGGAAAGGTGCCTTGAACACTAGCTGAGGTAAATTCCCACGGCATTTGGGAACAGTGTACTGTGATCAATGTCTTCATGTCCAACATTAGTCAAATATACAAACACACATGTGCTTCACCACATGCAGCTGCTCTATGTGAAGGGCACGGCCAGCAGGTCAAAGCTGGTTGGGCTGATCAGGCCACTCCTTGAGGAGTGTCCAGTGCCTGCCGGCGAGACTCAGTTCCCCCTTGTCCTCTGCCTGGTACAGGGCTCCACGGGAGCCTGGAGGCGGTCTGGCTCTGGGCGTGGGAATGCGGGGCCGAAAGCAGAAGCAGCACCGTGGGAGAAGGAGCCCGGCGCGGCCGGTACTCACCGGGGGGCAGGAAAAGCGTCGCCCGGATCCTCCCTTCTCGCACCGGGACTCTCCGCACCCCGTCCCGCAGGAACGCCCGCTCGTGCTGCGCCTGAGCCAGGAGGCGCCCGGGGCGCTCCCCGTGGCCCTCAAACACCTCCAGCTGCAGGAGGAAGGGGCTCTGCACATCCCGCTTCACCAGCCGCCAGAAAGGCTTCTGGGGCTGCAAAGCCCAGAGCAGCCCCATGGGCTCCAGGCCGGAGAAGCTGCCTCCCGGCAGCGCAGGACAGCGGGCGAGGTCCAGCTCCCCGTCGTCCCCCGCCTGGTAGTGGGCACTGGCCTGGAAGAGTTCTCCCTTCTCGTCCCGCAGGGACGCCCGCAGCGTGACCTGCTGTCGCGGGCCGAGGCCCTGCACGGCGATGGCCAGCGGCTCATCGAAGAGGCTGCGGGTGGCGGGCGACAGGCGGATGGCAGGGGCCATGGAGGAGAGTCCCCGGGCGGGGGCTGTCCCGGGGCTCCACGCGGGGCTGCAGCTCCGTGGGGCTGCAGGTGCGGGGCCAGGCCAGGGCAGCCACCTCTGCCATGCGTGGGAGCTGGCCCGGCACAGGGAGCGGGCACTGACCTGCCACATGGCCTCGAGTCGCTCCCGACACTGGGGGCGGGTTCCGGGGCAGATCCTCGTGGAACAGGGGCTGGGCTCGGGCCCGAAGTGCCAATGGCACGCCCCAGCGGGGAGGAGTGGTGCGGCAGCCCCCTTGTCCCTCCCTCCTGCTTCTCTCCTGCCTGCCTGCCAACTTCCCTGCCTCCCCGCTTCCCTGCTTCCTCCCCTGCCTGCCCGCCTCCTTCCAAGCCTGCCCGCCTCCTCGCCTCCCCTTCTGCCTTCCCTCCCGTTGCCTGCCCCGGCTATGGAAGGGTTCCGCCAAAGGCTACCGAATCCTTGAAACCCGTCTGGGTGCCGGCGAGTTCCTCGGTGTCCCCCCGCAGCTTTCCCGGGCCGGGCGGTGGCTGCGGGCAGAGGACTTGCGGAGAGGAGGAGCAGAGATGTTGATGAGCCACCGAGAAGAATCGCAGTCGGAATTCACTGGACAGGGAAGGGCCGGTGTGGGACTGACCGCACGCAGATGGGACAGCTCTGCACAGCAGGGCCCAGCTGTGCTGTGCCCCTCAGGCGAGGGACTGCAGCGAGCGCCAACCCCAGCCGAGGCGGGGAGAAGCCACACCAGCACTAGCTCTTGGTTGCTTCTGTTGCAAATGATACAACGTTTAAAAATTTTATATAACCTTAGGTAGAGGTTCTGGTCGTCTTCGCCCAGGGGGAGGGGAATGGAAGTTTCTTTTCAAGAGACTATGTTCCCTGGGCAAGGCGTGATGAGCTTAACGTCTCAATGGACTGGGAGCTGCCATAGGATGCACAAAAGATAAGCGACCTTTAACGAACATCAGCGCCCAGACATCACCCCTGGCATGGTCAGAGACAACTGGTCAGGGAAAAAGATCGAAGAATGAGAACCTAATTAGCATCGAAGGTAAACGGATCAATAACCAATAGGAAACCAAATACTAAGAATTGTGTAACTTGGGACCAATTAATTTCTCTGGGTTTTGACTGTATAAGTACGTGAAAAATCTAGTAAAGAACTGTGTGTGATAGAATGATTTTGTCTGCACAACCCGGGCAATATGTGGATGAGGTGATATCTGTTGCACATCCTGGCCAGAATAAAGTACTGCCTTAGTTCTCTAACAGTAAAAGTATTTGTTGGAGAATTTGTTTTTCCCGCAGTTTTGGTGACATTTCTTGTTTCCTTGCTGGCTCTGTCTCTATGTTGGTTACCCCAAGGCATGGACGAGGTGGGTTGTCTCTACTAGGCTGTGCCCAGCCTAGGCAGCTGCACAGCCAGGTGTATTGGGAAGGATGGTCAGAGCGGTCAGAGATGTAGGAGCAATAAGGGAGGAGCACTTTCACAGACTCCTTAGGCAGGTCAGGAAACATCTGGCTCTTCTATTAATGGATTTTGCAAGGATTTACAAAAGGTCATTCAGGCCATCTGATGCAGAGATAGATCTTCTGATCCAAAAGGAACTGCAGAGGAAGAACTGTTTCCTTAAACTCCCAGACTCTTCCTGGGAGATGCAGGTAGGGGTTCCTCATGCTCTAAGCTCCTCATGTCCAACTTAGAGATGTCAAAGAGGTGGAAACAGCTACAGGAATCCTGAGCATTTTCGAGTTGGAAATACTAAGTGCTCAGAGTCTCAGCAGTCTTTTGTTCATCATGGAGATTACTCTTTCTCTCCTAAACAGGTGAGGTGCTCTGTCATCTAGCATTTGGGCATGTTGTCTGATGTCCAGACCTCAATGTGTGGCAACTACTCCTGCTGTTGAGAACAACACTGCTTGGCTTACACTACTGGATTTGATCACTGGCTTGACCACATACAGGAGCAGATGCTAAGGGAAAGTATCCTAGACGCTTCAGCAACATTCCATCTCCTCCATGCTTGATGATGTAACAGCAGTGGAAGACTGAAGGTAAGGGAACTATCTGTCTGTCTTCTATGGTCTCCTCTTCCTACCTGGGCAGCCTTTGATTCCAAACTTCTGCAACCCCAAGCTTTCACCCGGGGATGAGAAAGGAGTCAAGTTGCAAACGCTGCTTCTAACCAAAGCACAACAAATACCTCCATGGCTTTCAAATCTCAGTCTCTTTATTACAATTCTCATCACAATAACAAAGATTAAAATGTTGTACATCATATGGGACAAGATCAAAATGGCAGAAAATTCAACAGAAAGTTTTTTGCATGACATCTTGGGGCCAGAAGTATCCATGAACCAGAGCACTACCTTCTGAAGGGAGGATGTAAAAAAGGCACAGAAGGCAAATGACCTTTCCCAAGGCTTAGCCAGAGACAGACCAGCATCCTGGCTATAGCAACCATTCTTGCATGCTTCCAGCAGCACAGAGGTCAGAGATGTTTCCATTTGCAATGAGATATTCATCATAAGAGCAGTGAAATGCCTGCTCCAAAATTGCCATTTCAGAGCTGACTATGACCTGAGGATAGCATATGCATGTAGAGACCACAGTGATATGGAAAGCACTGTCAAGTATGAGAAGAATAGAAACCACCCAAGAAATGGAACTGTGCATTTTGCATATGACCTGTTTTGTCAAAGACTACTGCAAGAAACACCATTCCTTTTCTTGACATTTGAGCAAAAAGGTTGAGGGGAGAACAGAAAAGGCAAACCTATTTCTTTCCTGAGTTATGGATGAGCAAAGCCATGGAGGATACTGTAGTTGTAGTGGTACGGTTGTGACAAGGTTTGGCCTGATAAATGTAACAGATTTTATGAGATCTGATTGTTCAAGGTTGTGTGTTGCTTGCACATAATTTGTTGCACATTAGTTAGCATTTAAATATTTTTTGAAAAAAGCCTGGATCTGTGACCAAGCATGAACCTGAGCTTTAGCATAAGCTCTGACCTCCCCACCCAGGACTGCCCGCTTGTGAAAAAAGGGGTGGTTTCCTATGGAATACAAAGGGAAAAAGGGAGGGTCTATGCAGTGCCCTGTTCCAGGGTAGGAGAGAATCTGAAAGTTTTCCTTCCCTTGAGCCTGCAAAAGCTTGCAGCCTTCAGTAGCATAATACTCACTTTTGACAACATGGTCATCTTGTCCCACAATGAACAGGAACTGTGCCTCAGCTTTGTCTAGAGGGATCAGGCTTTGGTTGCCAGGGGCTTGAAAGGCATCATCAAGGACATCAGAATAGTCAGTAAGGTTGGTATTGATGATCTTGGCTTTGTGTTCATATATGGTCAAAGTTGGGATGGTTTTGTCCTTGTAAGAGAAAGGAATACATGTAGCAGCAACAAGGCTGTTGAGGGAAGCAACAGCCATGATGTTCTTCAGGAAGGCAGCCATGGCGAAGGACACTTCACCCCCTTTGGAGAAACCGAGCAGGCCAACCCCTGGGCCCTTCACCTGGGAGACAGGAGGAAATGCTCATCAGTGCCAAGCTGAAAATCACAACAGCTGGCTCATGGAGGGGAACATTGCCTAATGCTGAGAGTTTGCAAAACTACATGAAGCAAGTGATGGCAATGATTGCTTTTTCTTCTGGACAAATGACAGGCTCACCCTCCCACATCTCCATACGTCTCCCTCACACTGCACTTCAAACCACTCACATGCAGAATATTCCCTGGTGTTCTGAAATAAGCCAGGAGTGGGGACACGTGACTTCATCCATCTGGGGGCAGGTTGCATGTAGGTCACAGCTATGAATTGTTAGTCTTAGACATTGGCAGATGCTCTTTACTTTCTGAGCTTGAGACTGTAGGAGGACATTTGGTGGCAATTCATGAAGGCTTTCTCCTGCACAACCTTAACACCTTCTTATGTCTGATCTGTCTCTTGTAACATTGCTTTGTGATCTCTTTCCACTGCCCTTCCAGTGCATATATGCCTGACCCTTCTCTTTCCTAGAACTCAGACACCCAAAATCCTTGCAAAGGCCAGCCCTGCCAGGTGAGTATTTCTGCAGCTTCCTCCAAAGATGACTTGGGCAAAGTGAGAGGACTTTATAGAAGTAGTTCCTGGAAGCCAGGGGAAACAGGGAGTGTTCCTACCTGTGGGTGCTGCAGCATATAGTTCACCGCCTCTTCAAAATATTCCAGGTGGAGTTTGTTTGGTTTCTGGGGCAGATCATCATATTGATAATAAGCCAGAGCCAGTGTAGCAAAGCCATGATTGGCCAGCAGGCTTGCTCTGTTCTCAAAAAGACCTCCTCCCAGTCCATGTATATCGATGATCCCTGGAAAGGTGTCTTCTCCTGGAGAAAACAAGAAAAAGATCAGAATTGCCTGAAATTACTCCTTTCAATGTTCCTCTGGTTTAGAATTCATCAAATGAGGTACCCAACAGGAACCGCAGGAAAGCATCTTTAGGGGAAAAGACATAACCAGTCAGATGTGCAGCATCAGCATCTCAAAAAACTCCAGAGTGTGTTGCAGAGGAGAAAAGGGGCAGGAGCAGAAGCTCTTAGGTAAGGTGCAAACCCTTATTTGTTTTAGGAATCAGCAGTATTGTACATTGTGCTTAGGGCCAACAGGCAGAGAGTCCTTGCTGAAAGTGTCTTGTCCCAAATTCTCTTCCTGTAAGCAGCCCTGTAACAACAACCTTTTTACCTACTGCTTTAAAAATCCTGAAAGTGTCATGATTTGATAGACGTAATGCAATCTAGAAATTGTAAGCATTTTTGTTTGTATTGTGGCTGTTTAACGTCTGGGAAAACCCTGCACCTGTCCACCCATTGCAAGGGAAGAAAATGCTTTGCATGTTACATTCCTTCAGCCTGGTTTTGGGACTGCAGGCCTCAGGAAAGCTCCCCAAGCCTGACACCAGAGGTGGTGACTCTGGACCTGTTAGGGAGTGGGTATGACCCAGCTCACACTGGGTTTCAGGAGAGTCACAGGCCTGAGTGGGCTCAAGCCTCCCACCCTTTGAGGGCACCTTTCTGCCACAGACTCACACCCAGTACCACAGTGGCCTGAGCATCCGCAGATAAGGCTGCACGTGGAAGGTGGGAATGTGTTGCTGGGTGTCACAGAGGCAAGGAGAGAGAGATCACAGCACTGTTCACTCTCTGCCTTGGACCAAGGAGAGCCCTACCATCAAAAGTGCCACTGTGCTCTTCCTTCTGTAGCTGCTTACATGCAGGCAGCATCACATCTACTGGCTCTTCAGAGGGTGTGAGCACTCAGAGCAGGGTACTGTGTACCCAGGGGCCAGGAATGCAGTTGTCTGTGGCCCATGGCTCAGCTGAGTGTGGCAGGGCTTTGTGGACTTGCCCTGACCATGCACAGAAAAGGTGGTAACACTGAATAAGGCTGTGGGGGCACTCAAGGGAGGTGCAACAGTTCTGTAGCAAAGCTGTTTGAGCTCTCTGCCTCTACATGGCCTTAGGTCCTTTGCTGAGGAGTATCCAACTCCTGAATCTGAATGTGGAGATGTGTGGTGTAGAGAGCAGTCTCAGGAAGTGAAAATCATGATGGGGTATTTCAGTGCAGGACAATTTGAGTGTGGTGAAATCATGGTGGTGAAACACATCTCCAAATACAGCTAACAGTTAAGACTTGTTACAGACTGAGCTTACAGTCTTGCTAAGCTGAAGATTGTGGTGGCAGCAGGATGGGGATAAAAGCTTTTTATCCTGTGCCTAGGAAACGACTCCAAGTGCCAGGGAGTGTGTGGCAATGGCTTATCATTTTAAAACACAGGCAAAAGGAGGAGGGCAGGGGACTCTGTGAAATACACCAGCATTTGACTCACTGTAAGGGCCTCAGCTCAGAGGAAGTGGAACATTTTGGTTATAAAGTGCATGCAGGTGGCTTCTCCTTTCTCCTCACTAGCAGGCGGGGGTAGCAGTGAGGCAGGGGAGGGAGTCCTGGCCGTGATGTCTGTGAAATCAGCCTCTGCACGCCCTGGACTCTGGCAGAGAGGTCTTGGTGTAGCAGAAGATGCTAGAGACAGGCAGTGTCTTGGGCTATTCTTAAATCTCAGAAAGGTGTTCTGCACCTGTCCCAGAGCGATTATATAATTGTCTTTTCCTGCTGAAAAGATTCATTCCCTGTAAATGTTCTTGAGCTCCTCCTCTTCCCTCTTTCACAAATTGATGATGCTCACCCCAATATGGTGGTGGGACATGGTCAGGAAATAGTTACTATAGTTAGTTGCTCTTGGGGGAGGAGGGAAAAGGATTCCCCAAACACTCCGAGTGAGCAGGAATGCCAATGACTGTCACAGAGCCCTTCCCCACCACTCTCTTCTGCAGCTTCTTGTTTCCAGCAGCCCTCCTGGCACACTCACTTTCGCTTGCTGGGAATTCTTCATGGTTTTTTTAACCTTAAGCTCTGGGTTAGAATGGTTATTCGTGTCCCTGCTTCTGCAACCATGGCCTGGCACATGCATGGGCAGGTGATTTGGGAAGGATGGTCAGGCTGGTCAGTGGCGTGGCAGGGAGGGACGGATGAAGAGGGAAAGGACAGGAGCTTTAATGGACTCCTTCACAAGAGGTCATGTAAGAACTTACACTAACAAAACAGTGGTTTAGAGAAAACGGGATGGCTGCAGTTGGTACTCACCGGGGGGCAGGAAAAGCGTCGCCCGGATCCTCCCTTCTCGCACCGGGACTCTCCGCACCCCGTCCCGCAGGAACGCCCGCTCGTGCTGCGCCTGAGCCAGGAGGCGCCCGGGGCGCTCCCCGTGGCCCTCAAACACCTCCAGCTGCAGGAGGAAGGGGCTCTGCACATCCCGCTTCACCAGCCGCCAGAAAGGCTTCTGGGGCTGCAAAGCCCAGAGCAGCCCCATGGGCTCCAGGCCGGAGAAGCTGCCTCCCGGCAGCGCAGGACAGCGGGCGAGGTCCAGCTCCCCGTCGTCCCCCGCCTGGTAGTGGGCACTGGCCTGGAAGAGTTCTCCCTTCTCGTCCCGCAAGGACGCCCGCAGCGTGACCTGCTGTCGCGGGCCGAGGCCCTGCACGGCGATGGCCAGCGGCTCATCGAAGAGGCTGCGGGTGGCGGGCGACAGGCGGATGGCAGGGGCCATGGAGGAGAGTCCCCGGGCGGGGGCTGTCCCGAGGCTCCACGCGGGGCTGCGGCTCCGTGGGGCTGCAGGTGCGGGGCCAGGCCAGGGCAGCCACCTCTGCCATGCGTGGGAGCTGGCCCGGCACAGGGAGCGGGCACTGACCTGCCACATGGCTCCGGAGTTGCTGAGTTCACTGTGTCTGCATTCAAGCTGAGGCTTCTTCTATAAATGCAGCTTCCCACACACGGGCGAGGGGAGGGGAATTGGAGCAGGAATGGTATGGGCCCACACGTGCTCGGAGACACCAAGTCTGCCTGGAGCCAGTGCTGCATCCTGCCGGTGCACACGGAGGGGCGGGATCATCAGCTGATCCCCTGACGCTGGTGGAGCATCACCGCCTGGAGAAAAGAAAGCTCCAGGGACACCTTATTGCCACCTTTCAGAACCTGAATGGGACCTGTAAGATGGGGACAAATTTATTAGCAGAGTAATGGCATTAAATAAAAGTCGTCTGATGTACATGAGATATAAGGAAGAAGTTTTTACAATGAGGGTGGTAAAACACTGGCCCAGGTTGCCCAGAGAGGTGGGGGATGTCACATCCCTGGAAACATCCAAGGGCAGGTTGGATGGGGCTCTAGCAACCTGATCTAGTTGAAGATGTCCCTGCTTATTGCAGGGGGGTTGGGCTAAATGACATTTAAGGTCCCTTTCAACCCAAACTATTTTATGCTACTATGATCTCCAAAAGGCAGCTGCTCTGTCCAGGCACTTGCTGATGTATAATGTACTTACCTGCTGTGGTGGGAGTTCTCTACAGCAGGCCTGTTGGACTGGACACAGGCACAGGCACAGGCACAGCTGCAACCCTCCTTCCTGAGTTTCTCCCACAGGCTCTATCTTTTTTCTCTCAAACTCAGGCAAGCTGCAGGCCTGGAACATCTCAGGTAGAGACAGCCCCACTAGCCCAGCACTGCTTTCCTGGCATTTCCTGGGGCATGCAGTCTTGCACCTTTTATGAGATGACAGCACCAGGCATGGCCATGAGCTGCTCCAAGACTTGTGTCCCTCTCTCCTTCTCTGTCACATTCTTTTCTTGTCCACGCCCAAACAAAGAGTCTTACCCAAGCTTGGGCAGGCCCAGAGGTGTCAGGCAGCACTGCTGATAACATCTCTTATGAAACCTGCTGGGCAGGGAAGGGCTGCAATGGGGACGATGAGGTGCTGAAAACATGACAGTACTGAGATGAAGCTGCAGGCTGAGATCTGCCCCATGTGTGCCAGGCTGGCCTGGAGGACACCTACAAAACGAAGACACCCAGGACAGCTGATTCAGCTGGCATGGGGAGATGGTGTTCACAAAGGAGGTGGCAGCCCTCCAGGGCTGGCAGAAATGGTGGCCCCTGGCCCATGGCGCCTGGTTTTGTCCTCACAAAGGAGTGTGGGGTGTTGGTGGCAGTTCATTGTACAGAGATGTTTTGAAGTGAGTGTGACTTCTCTGCCAAGGTGGGAAAGGAAGCCCTTGGGGTCTTTCCACCAACAGGGCCCCTGATGCACCCAGGGATGAGAGAGCAGTCAAGATGCAAAACCTGCTTCTAACCAAAGCACAATAACTGACTCCATGCCTTTTAAATCTCAGACTCTTTATTACAGTTCTCACCCCAAGAACAAAGAAGGCAAATGACCTTTCCCAAGGCTTAGCCAGAGACAGACCAGCATCCTGGCTATAGCAACCATTCTTGCATGCTTCCAGCAGCACAGAGGTCAGAGACATTTCCATTTGCAATGAGATATTCATCATAAGAGCAGTGAAATGCCTGCTCCAAAATTGCCATTTCAGAGCTGACTATGACCTGAGGATAGCATATGCATGTAGAGACCACAGTGATATGGAAAGCACTGTCAAGTATGAGAAGAATAGAAACCACCCAAGAAATGGAACTGTGCATTTTGCATATGACCTGTTTTGTCAAAGACTACTGCAAGAAACACCATTCCTTTTCTTGACATTTGAGCAAAAAGGTTGAGGGGAGAACAGAAAAGGCAAACCTATTTCTTTCCTGAGTTATGGATGAGCAAAGCCATGGAGGATACTGTAGTTGTAGTGGTACAGTTGTGACAAGGTTTGACCTGATAAATGTAACAGATTTTATGAGATCTGATTGTTCAAGGTTGTGTGTTGCTTGCACATAATTTGTTGCACAAAAGCCTGGATCTGTGACCAAGCATGAACCTGAGCTTTAGCATAAGCTCTGACCTCTCCCACCCAGGACTGCCCGCTTGTGAAAAAAGGGGTGGTTTCCTATGGAGTACAAAGGGAAAAAGGGAGGGTCTATGCAGTGCCCTGTTCCAGGGTAGGAGAGAATCTGAAAGTTTTCCTTCCCTTGAGCCTGTAAAAGCTTGCAGCCTTCAGTAGCATAATACTCACTTTTGACAACATGGTCATCTTGTCCCACAATGAACAGGAACTGTGCCTCAGCTTTGTCTAGAGGGATCAGGCTTTGGTTGCCAGGGGCTTGAAAGGCATCATCAAGGACATCAGAATAGTCAAGGAAGTTGGAATTGGTGATCTTGGCTTTATGTTCATGTAAGGTCAAAGTGGTTTTTTTTTAATCCTTGTTAACAGAAAGGAATCAATATAATGGTCACAGGGAATGTTCCTATTGCTTCCCACAACGGGAGTGCTTCCCACTGGGGAAGCAACAGCCATGACGTTCTTCAGGAAGACAGCCATGGCGAAGGACACTTCACCCCCTTTGGAAAAACTGAGCAGGCCAACCCCTGGACCCTTCACCTGATAGAGAGGAGGAAATGCTCATCAGTGCCCAGCTGAAAAGCTTCATGGAGGGGAACATTGTCTAATGCTGAGAGGTTGCAAAACCACATGAAGAAAGTGATGGCAATGTTTACTTTTCCTTCTGAACAAGGGACAGGTACCTCCTACACACAATTTTTTTCTATTCCCATGCAAAATGTTTCCTTATGATAGGGAGGAAAGAGCAAGCATGATGATGCCATTTGACCTCTGATTGCAAGAGAAAAATTATTTAGAGCTGGTGTGGAAAATTTTAGTAGTGAGAGGTTGTAAGAAGAGACTGCAGCTCCCCCATATTGGACAGAGAGCCAATATGGCTATATTGGAGTTTCAGACAGCTCAGAGATGTACCCATCTCTGCCTGAATGCATTCACCCAAATCTGCCCAAAGATGAGGGGGAGGTGTTTTTAATTTTGTTTTTAAATCTCACTGTCTGCTCTCTTATTTACTGGCAATAAATTAAATTAATCTTCTCTAAGTCAAGTCTGCTTTGCTCATGATGTTAGTTGATGAATTATTCCCTGTCCTTATCTTGACCTGTAAGGTTTCTCTTCTTAGTTTCTCCACCTCTCCTCTTGCTAAAGGGGATTGAAAGAGTGGCTTGGTGGGTATCCAACAGCCAGCCAAGGTCAACCCACCACAGTTAGCTACCAGTAAGTGCTTTTGTCTCTATATTTTCTAGACTAAGGGTTCACATGTGTGCATGTGGTGACAATTCATGAAAGCTGCTTCAAAAAATGTAGGTGTCTCCTCTCCACGACCTCCCCATGCTGTTATGTCTCAGTCACTCTGAGATGATGGTACACGAATAATACCCATCCTCTCCCCTTCCAGTGAGTATCTGTTTGATCCTTCCCCTTTCCTAGGTGAGAATTCTGGCAGATGCTAGCTAAGCCAGATGAGTATTTCTGCAGCTTTCTCTGAAATGGCAAAGTGACAGGCATGTGTGGGATTGCTGATCCCCCTCCCCACTTTCTGTGCCCCATGTAGTTGTTGTGAAACTCAAGAATCCTTATATCCTTCAAAAAGATGCTGTTCCTATGCCCCAAGAGTCAAAATTTGGTGAATGTGTTCCCTGTAGCTTCATTTGTGTTTCTGCACAGCTTGGAAGGAAGCATGTGAAGGAACCCCCAGCATGAGGGAAGCACGTGAAGGAGCCTTACAGCATTCCCCTCCAACAGCCATGGTGGGGGCTCTGGAGGACATGACACTGGCTCATGCCTTTGGTGCCTGTGCTGTGCTGTCTGTACAATGTGGCTTTCAGGCCTGTGCTGTCCTGCACAGATCCCAAGCCCTACAGGAAACTCAGCCAAGTCTTCCTTACTGGGGAGACCACAGGAAGGTGCCACTCAGAACCTGAGGTTACATGACCTATGTGGCCCTGCCCTTATCAAACAGTGCAGAAAGACAATCCCTTGCAAACACTGTTTCTGTGTGACTGTAGATGTGCTAAATAGAGCTGCTTCCTTACACAAGCATCTTACAATACCTTAGAAGACTGAAAGGGGACAATCTCTGCTATGGACCATGTCTGCATGACATGCTACATGTGGGAAAATGCTTCATTGCTCAGGGTTCTCAGCATCTAAAGGGATGTAAGATTAGTGTTAGCTCTATTAAACAGCATTTTTAGAGACCTTAGAAAATATGACTGCTTTTCATACTGGGATCATAACGGCCCACCACATCCTAGTTTAAAAAATTTGGTATACTCCGCAGGTCTCAGCAAGAAATACCTTTCTGCAGAAGGAACAGTGAAGAAAACTGCTCTGTGCCTGGCTAGCCCTATGTAAATCTGTGAGGAGTATGTGTAAGGTGTCTGGCATAGAAAGTTTCCCTGGTGGAATTAAAAGCTGAAGGGGAATTATCAAAATGCCCCACCCCAACAGAACAGAGTCCAGGGGAAGGAGAAATCTAAGGAGATTTTATGCTGTGTTTGGTTGTCATTAAAATGCTTGAAACAGACACGGGGGTGCTTGCAGCCATCCCAGAAAGGAGTTCGTGGTGCAGATCTGCACCACAGCCCCCAGGCAGCAAAGCTGCAGTGCTGGTGCTTCTGGTTGCATGGAGAGTACACGGAGCAGCCCAGGAAGGGCACCACTGAGAAATATTTACCAGGGGTATAAATGGTGGGGCAAGGATGGTTGACCCTCTGGTGAGGATGAATAGACAGAGGGGTCAGAGGATGAGTGTGGCGACAGCATCTGTCCAGTCACTAGTGCTTCACACAGCAAAAAAGCTCCAAGGGCACCTCAGCACGTTCTTGTGCAGTGCAATTTTACACAGCCCATTTCAAGATTTAGCAAAAGCATACAGGCAAAAGAGGGAGGAAAGGCTGGCACTTTTGCAAGCATGGCATCTTAGGGGACATGGAGAACACTTAAATCCTAAACAGTTAAGAGTGCATAGGTGCCATCTTGCAAAACCCAGATAACCCAAAAGCTCAAAGGAGCACACGGTAATGTACCCTGATCCTTGTGGGTTATAGCTTCAGGAGGCTTTAACAACAGAATATCCCACACCCTCTGACTGCTATGATAAAATAGCATTGAGAAAAAGGTGTTTCAGAGGTTTGCCAGTATTTACGGGAACTGGTCACACAGCCAGGCACGTATTCATGTAACTTGATAGGTTCTAAAATAAAACATTCTTACCCAGCACAAAACCCCCCCCCCATATTGCAGGGTTCCCCATTTGCCTTGAAAGGACTAATAATTTCATTGCTAGGGGCTGCTGTGGGAAAAATAGTGGGGGAGGTTATTTTATCTTTGTTATTGGACTGAAAAGGAAGCAAGTGAGCCTGAAGCATTTCAAATGCAGCACATTATGTTTGCCTGAGAAAATCTTGCTGCACCATTCAATAAGGGCAGGGCAACATTGGTGGGTGTAATTGCCTAAAGCGAGAGAGCCTGCAGGCTCCACTTTCAGGAAGAGTAAATGTGTGACCAAGAGACCTTTGCAACACAGCATGGGCCTGAAGGCCACATCATTTATGCAGCATAGAACAGCAAAGGCACACAAAATGGTGACCATCACCAAACATGTCTATGAATAGTATTTCCTGCAGCAGAGCAGGCTGCTTTAAAATACTGTGAAAATACGATTATTTACAAGACTTCAAGTTCACTAGCTTCCTAAAGTTACCTAGGCTGTAGTAACATGGCTGGTGAAAAAAAAATAACCAATTCCCTTCTCTAGGCACTCAGAATTGCTCCTAGAACAAATAGTTATTTTAATCAAAACATTTGATTTCTTTACCCATGACACAGACCTTCTACCCCCCAGATGAGATGCAGACCTGAACTGCTGATTCACATCTAGCAGGTGTAAGGCAAGACCAAGACAGAACACTTTCTAAACAAATGTATGTTTATTTTGTGAAAAATAAAGAGTTAGACTTGTGCCAGAGGCTTCTTTGTAGTCAGAATACCCTTCTCAAACAGAAGTGTAGCTAGAGAAATCTTCTCCTCCAAGGTTTCACATGGAAGGTTATCCACACTGACGTGATTTGGATAGGAAGACAGGAGAAATTCAATACTGTCTGTATACTCGGGATCTAGCTCAAGGAACTTGGGTTCTTCCTTATGATACACTCTTGAGTTTTCTGTTGTGTAGTACAGCATCACACCTGCTTCTTCATTACACAGTCTAACGATGCCATGACGGAGCAGGCGTACTTCGGTGTCTTTTGTTATCAGGATATCAACATTGCAGGGGCCTCCATTTTGCCACCGGGCAGGGAAGCCATAGACACTCTGTGCCTTTTCACTTTGTGTGAGCACCGGAGGGAGAGAGTCATGAATAAACAACTTGGCTCTCTGGTCCACAGCAGCATCGATGGGAGCATAGTCAACGAGTTTCTTTATCAGGCTCTGCACCTTCTCCACAAAGGCCGTTCGGCGAGCATCGACTGTGTCTGAGTTAGCGACTCCCATATACTGTAGGTAGTCCATGGGAAGCCCTCGTCGGTACTCCACATCTTCCTCCAGGGCCATCTGCAGGGCAGCTGGGAGGAGCTTCTCCAGAAAGTCCCCCCAGGAATTCCTCTGGTAGGAAGACACAGTGATGTGGAGCGAATGTGCGTCAGGGAGACAATCGCCCTGGTGGATAAAGCCACGGGGGAAGTACAAGAGGTCTCCGGCCTCCAGCACCGTCTCCAGCACAGGCTCACCAAGCTCAGCCTGCGTGAGGTTTGCGCTGGAAAACTGGGGCAGCACCTCGGCATCTGTTCGGGGGCTGTAGACACGCCAGTGCTTCTTCCCCTCCAGCTGCAGCACGAAGGCCTCGATGTCATCATAGTGGGGGGCAAAGCCCTGCGTCCCCGGGGGCGTGAGGTAGGTGTTGGCCCCTGCCATGCTGCCGAACTGCTCCTGCAGGATGGAGAGGAAGTGCCAGACGGTGGGGGAGAAAGCCTGCGGGCAGAGGAGGCGCAGGGAGCAGCCGTTCTGGTAGAAGTCCCACACGACGGCGGGCAGGGCCCTACCGGAGGGGTTGTGCGTCTCCCGCACGCCCTCGGCATAGCTGGTCACATCCAGGTGGGTGCCGAAGTGAACCTCTCCGTCTCGCAGCGCGGAGTCGAAGTCGGCCGTGGAGAAGAGCCCCGCGTAGTAGCCGGGGTCGCCCCGCCGCACCAGCAGCGGCGCCCGCTCCCAGTGCCGCCCCAGGAACTCCGCCGGCGCCACCGGGGCCAGCAGCCAGCGGAAGAGCTCGGCCGCCCGCTGCCGGCTGTCCTCCAGCCGCGCCAGCCGCCGCAGCAGCCCCGACACACCGCCGCCGCCCTCCCCCGTCGGCCGCGGGCCGCCCGGCATCGCCACTGGGCCACCGCCTGGCATCGCCACTGGGCCACCGCCCGGCATCGCGTCGGGGCCGCCCCGCGGCTTCGCGTCAGCCCTGGCGACCTGCGGCTCGGGCCGGGGCTCCACGGGGGCCTCCACGCGGCTCGGGGGCGCGGCGGGAGGCGCCTCCGGCTCCGAGCGGCCGCCTCCCGCCCGGCCGCGCCTCGGGCGAGCCTTGGCCCGCTTGCGGCCCGCGGGCAGCAGGGCCCCGCGGCGGCGCCGCTCCATCGGCCCGGCCCCTGCCACCCGGCGGTACACGGCGAGTGCCGAGAGCCGCCCCAGCTCCCGCCGCCGCTCCGCCGCCATGGCCGCCACGCCCCGCCCCGCCGCGCCGCTTCCGCCGGGAGCGCCCCGGCCGCGGATGGAGCCCGCGTGTGTGCCGCCGGAAGGACGTGCTCCGCGTGTGCCTGCGGGGCAGTGTGGAACAGGCTCTTGTGTTTTGTCAGCACCTCCGCTTAAAACGTGCTGCGCGCGTTTGCATCCCTCACCCCGCAAAAGAAAAGGAGAGGCGATTCCCCTCGGTGCGATGCAGGCAGGTCTGTTCCTGGGCTCGGAAGCTTCGTTCTGGAAGTACGCTCTAAGCACGTCTAGAAAGTTATTTTTTTTCCTGAAGGCGTATCATAAATATGTGCTTTTAGACAGCCCGCAATTACTTTGAAATCTAATGAGGCGAGATGAGGTAACACTTGTTTCGTAAAGTCCTATTGCAAAAGGAATAGAAACACAAATTGCGTGGAGCCAATTCTGGTGTGCCATCTCCCCTCCCCTGTTCTTGTGCTTCTAATGGTGGTGGCGGCTGATAGGCCATGTCATCTCAAAAGGATCCCAAAACCACAAAAGGCTGTCATAAACCCACATAGTGGGTTTTGTCTTCTTATTTTCTTCCCCCCACCCCCCCAAATTCACTCACTGCCTAGTAACCTTGTTTCCTCTCCATCTCTCCTAGGCCTGAGGCATCCCAGAAGGCCAGCATTAGTGGTGCTGGGCAGCCAGAGGGCTGCTCTGCACTTCCAGAGGCTGCAGCTTCAGCATAGAAAGCTATGCTGGAGGGGCAGAGCAAGACACTACTTTGCTTGAGGCAAAGGTGAAAGACTGTATGGGTTTGTATTGCCAGACTGTGCTGATGCTTTTCTGATCAAGAACAAGCTTCAGTAGAAGAAATTCACTATGCAGTATTTTTGTGAGAGGAATCTTTGATGAACTGCAGTAATTCATGGGAATGAATTTTGCATGAGGATTTAATCTCCAGAGGCTGCTGTGTGTCTAAAGCATTTAACTGCAGCAATTACCCAACTGTGCCCAGGAACCCTCTGGTTCACAGGGTGCTATTAACCTCTCACAGATATTAATATCAGCTGCACACAACATGCTAAACAGCTAACATTCACAAGCCATGTGCAGATCTGCTGCGTGGGCTACTTACTGTATCAGGTATAGGATATAAAGCTGAAAAGAGAATTTTCACCTCTTACCAGGTTTCAACCCAAAATTACATTTCAATTTTACCACAACTCAGGAGCAGAAATCAGTTAGGCCTAATAAGGATAAGTTCGGCCGTTAAATCTCGTTTCTAGAACAGATGCAGATATCTTAAAGGTTTGAGGTTGTTTGAATTGCCTTAGAAACAACACAAATCATTCGGAGTCCACCACTGTGCTCTAAGCAATGCAGGCCTTTTATGTATATATGCAATAACAACTGTTCTCATTTTGGAGGCGTTTTTCTGACGGAGTTCTTCGGGCACAGGCTTTGCAGCCACAGCTGCGTGGAGAGTTGGCAGTAGAAGACTGTCCTGTTTGCGCCGCGATGGTTCGTTAATGGAGACGGATTGTAGGCGTGCACCGGCAGCACTCAGCCTCCCATTCCGCGCCTGGAAAAAGCCATTGCCGGCTTTGCCAGCAGGTGGCAGAGGCCGACCAGGCTCCGCTCCCTGCGCTGCGAAAGGCGCGGAGGGCTCACCGCATCTGCCTGGCAAGGTGACCCGCGGAGATGGGCTTTACAGCGAGCGGAGCGCAGCCTGCCTGTGCGTGCATGTCTAGACTGGAAGAGAAGGGAAGGGCGAACTCTCTGTTTCAATCCACTCTTTGTTTCCCCAAGGTTAAGCCCTGCTTACCAGAATAATCTTATCAGCTGAAACCATTTCAACAGAACTGGACCCTTAACAAAATCGAGATGCAAGGGCTTTGATATATGATAAAAGTTAGGCCATTGTATGCTTTTATTATATGTAGGCATGGCTGAATAGGCTTGGGAGGGGGGAAGACTTCTGAAAAATCTGGGTGTCTGAATTGTTATTTTGTGGTACTGCTTAATTTACTGGAGTGCAACTGATCCTTCTGAGAAGAAGGAGGGCACTGTATACAGAGCTTGACCTGAGTTACACCAGAATATCTGTAATGACAGCAGCAAAGCTGTTCTGGATGTTTACCAGTACAGGGGGTTCAAAGTCTCACTTGAGGCCCCTGATCTTCATAGGGATGTCACCTTCTACTGCTGAGAGACAGTTGATTGACACTGGATTTTTTTTTTTTTAAATGTATAACAAAGTCTCTAAGTGAAGGACACAGTAGAAAATAATAGTGGTGAAATCTCTATAACAAGAAAACATTTCTTGTCGCAATTTAGTCTTTCTAATAATAAATGCTTTCAAGATTAAAGAATGTTGCTATTTTGCTGCGTGACACAAGAAAGGGTTTTGACCTAGGGCAAAAAGAGAGACCTTCAGTATCACTTACAAAGTACTCAGATGGTTGTTTAGGAGTAGACACAAGGTTTACATGCTGTTTGCATTCATTGTCCAGTATTTCAAGGGAATTTGTCTAAAGAAAGAAGTGTCATGTACAGCTCTTTAAATAAACAAAAGGAAAGTAATACAGATCTCAGAATGGTTAGGTGATCCCTAGCTGCTACTCACAGACAGAGAAGCAACTGGAGGCTCAATTAAATTTCTTAATTAGAATTTAGCACAAAGTTACTTGGATTTTATGAGCATGTAAGCTATGTTGCCAAGAGCCACATGCGTTTTATTTAAGAAGACATATAAATGTGGTGAGTACAACCTATTAGAGAGTCACAAATTACTTCAAAAGAAGTAAGTAAATGGCACCTTAAAGAGATGTAGGGTTCATTTGATATTTTAACCTTATGCCGTTCAAATAATGGAAAGCTCAAGTTTAAAGAGCAGTTTGGGTAAGGCCTGATCCTGCAAATCTATGAGCAGTCTTCACTAATGAGTGGAAAGGGCAAAATTCTTCACAATTTTCTGTGTATTGGATATTCAGTTGTTCACCACCATGCAAACTTTTTCTGTGTTCCCAGCAAATCATTAATGTAAATCAGTCACTTTTAGAAAGTTAAGCCCAGTTTAATCTGTTTTCTCATTATTACTTTGCTGGCAACCTTCCTTTTGCACCATCGGTTTTGTTCTCCTGCCAAAACTAATACCTAGTAAGGATAAAGAACATTTCAAGCCTTCACTAACAGGTTTGCTTAGCTGACAATCTTTCTCATACAGCCTAGCTACATCCACTGTGTCATCACTGGAAGGACAGTGGGCTGGATTGTGGGCCTGCTCCTCGTTGTGAAAGCCATAAAGTTCACTGCCAGATAACAAGACGGAAAGCTAATTCAGGAAATGTTTCTCAAGAGCTATCCTCTGGCGTTCCTCATCAGAGTGAATGCACTCACTCACTGAAGCATCTTTTGGCAGTGAGTTTGGCCTCCCTCCAACTGTTTCTCTCTTCTCAGGGATTTTCTTATTCAGTGACTGGTTGTGGTCTTTAATCCTGGTTATCTTGTACAAGGAGCCCAACTGAGAAAAGAAGCCTTCCCTGCCATGGAACAGCCAAATTAAAGCACATTTGTAAAAATCATATTTAGAAGGTCCTGTCCTCCCTAAGAAATTATCTTTTTGGAGGAATTTGGAAGCACAGACATATTCTTTTGTACCATGTGACACTAAAATAGATACATTGGAATTAAAGCTGAATTAAAATAATGTATTTAAGTAGGACCCTTGACTGAGTTTACTCACCCCCTTGACAGGGCATGTGTACTTTAAAATTCTGAAATGATTTTATGAGGGTTTTTGTGCTTTTAGTAGATGCCATTTAGCATTTGGTAGCAATGAGCAGATAACATCTGCAGTGACTCCAGAGGCAGTGATTAACCACAAAGCTCCAGACTCCAAGGTTCCAGCAGAAGGAGAGAAATAAATGGCCATGAGGGGAAAATCCTCATCCTTAAATGAAGGCAAAGAAAACGTGAATGAAATATTTGCCCTATGGGATTAATCGCATCTAAAGAAGCAAGATAGAAAGTACAGTCAAACTCTTCCTGCATAAATCACATATCTTGTGCTAGAGAATATCCTTTTGATATGCACAGACCATGGCTCTTGATGAGCTGTTTGGCTGATGCTTTTCCATGGAATACAAGTTTTAAAGGATTCTTGCTCTTCATGTCCTTCTGTACTAATGATGGCAACTGCATAGCTTTGCTCATTAGATATATTTATGGCCACTATTTCAAGATTAACATATAACTGTGCTAACATATTCAACATTTGCTTCTCCTATAAGCTTCTCCTGGTCAGAAGCCTTGCAAAAAGACTTTACCTTTTGTTTCCTATACTGAAGTTTTTCTGAAGTACTCTGAAATTGCTTGTTCACCTTAGATGAAACATTACCAAGATGAAAATATTGTGCAAACAGAATGCCTTGGTTTAGCAACCATATTTTTCAGATCTGCTCAGAGCACAATAAGAGAAAGCCCCTGTACTTGCTTATTTGCTTCTTATAATAGGTTTGTGTTGCTACTAGCCAATATAGCACCTTATAGAAGTACTTTTAAACATTTCCAGTGCTCATCCACACACACAAGCTCCTATTCTTTTATACATGTTGCCAAAAAGAACAAATTCCTCTTGGTGAGCATGAAAATGTGTATGTGGTAGTATTTATACTGGTATGGCTTGTTCCCAGAAGGGATAATATTATGGTGTGATTAGAGAAGGGAGATTTAATCGCTGACATTATTTTAGATAATCAGTAAGGAAGAGCGATGTTAAGCCTCTGGGTATCTGCCATGGGGATAAAGGTGTTTGCATTGTCATGGATGTGTGTGTAATATATTCTCAGGTCCTTAGGGGACAGCATACTATCCTGCTGTCCCACTGAGTCCAGGAAGGATCTTGGCTAGAAAGGCACAGGTGACAGGAGTCAGTGGGCATTACAGGAGCAGTCAAGTCCATTAATCCTGTGTATTACACAGGGAGTCCTGTTCTCAGTCCTAAAGAGAAGGTGATAAGGGCCAAATTGGGTTTGGTTTCTTGTGAATGCTATGAAGTATATTCCCTTTCTTTGTTATCCATAAGGATCAAAGCACTTGAAGTGTTGCTTCCAGTTATCAGACCTCAGAGAATTAATTTCCCCCCCTCCTATGGAAACACTGTGGGAAGACTGAGTACCCAGAACGTGCCTTGGACCGGCAGCGCAGCACTGTGAATGTGCAGTTTGCTATGTTGGATGCTCAGCTTGTCCAGCTAAGCGACCTCTAGGGTCATCTTCTTTTCCTTTCCCACCACAGCCCCCTTTCCCTTCAGTCACCAACGACCATATGGAGAGGTCAAGTTACCAGCTGAGCAGAGAAGCAGTAAAGGCAAAAAATGAATTTAGCTATCTAATAAATATTTGTAAAAGCTATAAATAGCTGAAGCATACATTAGATTTTATTTACAATAGCATGTCCTGGCCTTTTCCTTTCTATTTTTCATTTGGAAGTAGAGCTAATATGGGAATTGTTCATAAGGAATTATGGTTTAGGACACCATGTTTTATAAATATTTCTGTCAAAAATCCAGAGACTGTGAATAAGATGAAGTGTTACACTGAAGGTACTGGGAAAGCAGTATTTTAAGAGCTATGTTAAGTCAGGAATGTTTTTAATAAAATTAGAAGAAAACTTAGGACTGGTAGAAATGTCTTATCCTTTAGTAATTTTGGAACATTTGGCTCAAGCATAGCTGTGTTGTACTGCTCACTGAGAGCAGCAAGTAGAAAGTAATTGAGAAGCAGTTGTGAGAAGCAAGGCACCTCTCTGCCTTGGTTTTGCGTTCCTTGGAAAGCAAAGGGATATGCGAAAAGAGGTAAGGAAAAACCCTGCATCTTCTCAGTTTAATTTAGGAACAAGGGACGACTTGAGTGTCAGAGCATCAGTATGAAACTCAGAGTCAGTGTCATACTCATACTTCTGCCTGAGCACCTCCTATGTAAACTTGGTAAATGTTTTTTGCACGATGCACTTAAATTCCCACTGATTTCAGTTGCTTTATTTGCTGGATGTTTGCCAGCCAATATTAAGGCCCGTGTTCTTTGTTGCTCTGTTTCTTTTCTTGATTCAGAAACAAAGAGGAATAAGGGGGGTGATGTATGCAGGGAAAAGATAATAATGCAGAGAAGCATAATGTAATCTTTGCATTTCAATTACCTGATTTTTTTTTTTTTTCAGCTGAATGCACTGGGAACTATTCTGGCTTGCATTTTGGATGAAGTAGCTGCTTGAAAGTCTGGTGAGAGGAGGCAGCTGTTGGAAATGTGCATTACGGATAACGCACTGAGCCCAAGCCCCGTATGTGCAGTCTCAAGGGTGCTGCTCCGGATTCCCTCGGGTAACTTCCCTCTGAAGCGCAGCCTCCCTGCTGAATTCAGCACCTGTCTCCGCTTCGAAAATGGACGCACGCTAGTGTTTCTTGGGCCGAAGGGAGGATATCCCGAGAATATTCTGGTTCTAAGACAGTCTCAGTCGTGGAGGTTAAAAGAGCCTGCTCGCATTTTTTCTGCAAGCCTGGTCTCTGGCTGATGTAGGACATGACGGTTTCTGGAGCGCTGCCATTAGCAGCACGTCTCACTGCAGCCCCCAGGGAAGGTGTCAGTGACCACATGTGGCTTATCGGGGGAAACTAAGGTGGCACTGGGGCTGCGGGAACCATCCTCTTCCTGGTTTCATCACTGCCGCAGCTGTGAGCAGAAGAGATCCACGGCTGAGCCGAACCGGAGAGGGGGAGCGGAAGGCGCATCCCCCCTTGGCGGATGAGCGGGACGTCAGCCGGGGTGTCCCCGGGAGCCGGGGGGCCCCAGCCCTGACCCGGGCCCGGCAGCGGCCGCCGCCTTCCCGCCGCCTTCCCGCCGCGCCGCGCAGCCGAGCCCCGAGTGGGGGGGCGGGCACAGAGCCGCAGTGGCACCTCGGGCAGCCAATCCTGGCACGCTGCTCGCACCGCGCCAGCCAATCAGAACCGACAGCGAGAGATTGGGGGCGCCAAAGCCCCGGCGTGAATAAAACACCCGGGACCTGTGGGCGGGCATGGGCGGGGCCGGGGCTGTGACGGGCGGCTCCTCTTTCCAATCCGAAGGCCAGCCTCTGAGGTGCGTGGCCAATGGACCGCCGGGGTAGGCGTGGCTGGCGGCGGGGGCGGGAGCGGCGGCGGCGGCGGTGCTGCTCGGTGGCGACGGGCGGCGGAGGAGGCGCCGGAGGGAGGCGGCTGCGGGGAGCAGGTGAGCACGGCCGGGCCGCGATGCGGGGAAGGGCCTTCGACGTGGCGGCCGGAACCGGGGGCGGGCGTGACGGGGCCGTGCCGAGCCCCGCGGGGCGCGGGTGGGTCCGGCGGCGGGGGGGGGCGCCGGAGGCGGGGGAAGCCTGCGGGGCCGGAGAGGATGAGAGGGGCCAGGGATACCCCGGGAAAGTGCGTGCGGAGGCCGGGGGCGAGGTGGCGGCGCCCTCCGGTCCCCGCCCCGGGGGGGGCGGTCGGGTGGGGCGCGATCCCCGGGGTGCGGTGCGGCGGGGCCCCGGTGCAGGTGGAGCCTGCGGGGGGCGTCCGCGGCACCGAAGGGCCCTGCGGGGAGCACCGAGCCACCGGCCCGAGGGAGCGACCCCCGGGGCGGCGCCGCTTCCTGGGGCTCTCCCGGGATTGCCTATGCCTGCGGTCTCTCCTAGGCCTTGAATCCCGGCCAGCTTTCCGTCAGAGGGTCCCTCTGGCGCGGCCGCTCCCGGGCGCTTTGTATCTCTCGCCACCCTTGCGCGGCCGTGGGAGCGAGCGGGGGCTCCGGGAAGCAGGGGTTTTCCCGAAATCCGCCGCCTCGCCTCAGCTGGGGCTGGGGCGCTGTGAAGTTCGGGAGGCGTCGGGACGAAGCTTGGAGGCGATGGCGCTGACGACTCAGTCTGGCAGCGGGAGTTGTAGGGGAAAGGGCCCCCGTGAGCGGCGGGGCTCGTCTCTTTTCACCCGTTCCGTGGCTTAGCCGGTGCCTCGGTGCGTGTGCGGCAGCCCGCCAGGCTGCACAAAGGAGCAGGCGGCCGGGTTCGGCCCGTCCTGCGGGCGCAGGAGGGATGGATGAGCAACAGCGTGCGGGGCGGGGGCTGCGGCGGGGCCGGGGAGCATCGCCTCGCTCCGTGCTCCGTGGGTCACGAAGGGTTAAAATACAGCTCCTGTTCCGAATGCTCTCAGCTCCTTTTATCGCGTTCATGGAGATGAGCAGTCTTCCAGAGCGAAATGATGCATCCCTCACAGGAGAGTTAATATCTTGCAGCAGCTCCGGTCTACAACTCCTTCGGTCTAGTAGATTTATGTAACCTACTCATTAATGGTTTATGAAATGATAAGGAAGCTTTTTCGTGTGCTGTCGTGTTTTCTATGTTGTTGTCAATGTTTCCTAATTCAACTGTCCGGAGTACGGGAACGTATAGCTGTCAGCAATGTCTATTTGTAGCATTTAAGGGGTTTTGTTTTGTTTTGTTTTGCTCTCTTGCTGTTTTGTGGTTTTGATCATTCTGCATCTCAGGATGGGCTTCTGAATGAGGAGAGTGGGTAAAATGGAAGGCACAGTTAGTCTCTTTGGCTACAGTAATACTCCAGGTATGGCTTGTAACAAAAAGTGTAAATATTTAAATGGATTTCTGACTCAGTTCTATTTGACTTATTGATCTATGGTTACTGCTGAAATGGTCTTTGTGATTATGCAGAAGTTAATAGTTACCATAGAGAAACAGTATTGTTTTTCTGTTCATCAGTGAGTGTTTTCCATTTCTTCATCTCTTGGCAATTCTCTGTGGAAATGTTGGTTTTTTCCCTTAACAGAAGTCTTACAGAAGAAATAAAAATGTGAACAAAGTCCAAAACAATTAATTTGAGATGTGTTCATCCTTGCCTGTTGTGATTCTAAGACTCTCGGTACCGTGAGTTATCCTACAGTAAAATCTTTTAAATCTGTAATTGCATGAAGTGTTGGTTTTAAGCCTCAGTGAAAATTCAGATCTAAAGAACTCTAAACATAACACATCAAAGATTTTTTTTCCTAAAGTATACATGTGAAATGCAATTCAAATCAGCCATTTAAATCTTTACTAGCAGAAAATTTATTTTTCATCCTGGGAATTACTTCCCTGCATTTATTATTTAGCTTAAATGTGTGGAAACTGAAGGCTCATGTAAACTAGACAGAGTAGACAAGTTTGTTTATCTTCTCAGCCGAATGTTGTGAAACCTTCTGATTTTGTGTTGGTAGCTTGACAGCATTATGCATTTAGGAAGAAAAAATCCCAAACCAACAAGCCACATTGGGCTCTTAAAACTTGCTAGACTTCTAAGTCTTACATTTTGGAGTTTGATAGAGCTGCTCGGTGTTAGAATGATCTGTAAGTAGTTTTCTTTCCTACCATAATGAATGTGGTGGGATAAAAACTTTCTGAAATGACAGTGAAAGTCCCTGCAGAAGTGCTTCCATCCCCAGGAACAGGAGCTATTGAGAAAAACATATTGTAGTAGATTTTTTATTGTGTGTTTGTGAGAGCCTGTTACAGCACAGTGCAGGATCCTGGAATTCTGCCTGTGGCTGGTTTTATTCCATTAGTCATATTGATGAAGCTGCGTAATGTTGGGAAGAAAATTAATTGCTCTAAAGCTACAGAAATTAAATCTTCTGCACTCTAGAAAAGATGTTTTACAGAATCTGTCAGGTAAGAGATTGGCAGCCTAAGCTGGTGTAATTGATGACTTTGGAGTTGTATCCTACTTATTGCACTCATCTGACACTTTGCTGACTCTGTTTTTTTTTTTTAGGGGAGGGGTCAAAGTTTATTTCTATTTTTATTTGTTTTGCCAGCTTATCAAGTAAGCTTGGTCTAAACTAATGTGAAATCATGTCCTTAGTCTTGTTTTTTGGGTTTACTTTGATCAGTGGACATATATTAAAATTACAGATTTCTTGTTCAGTCTCAATTGATCTCCCAATTTTAATAAGTGAGATTTGAACATATTGCCTTTCTTCTTCTGCAGAATACCAAGCATAAATTCAATCAAGCAAGACTTAACATCTCCTCTATAGTCATATTATTGCATTATCACCAGAGCAGCTTTGATTTTTCTGCCAATGCTTTCACCAAAAGGATCTGTTTTCCCCTGTTAGTCTTTCTTTGCTGATCCAGCTGAAAATGGTCGTACAGAAAAATGTTAAGCTTCAGTTGGATCAGCTGCCTGAACTGACTTCGTGGCTGTACAAATGTTATTGCTTGCAGAGGAGGAGGAGGAGGTTGTGACTACTCTTTGCTGAAGCAGCTCTATTTTAGTTTTGCCTAAGTTTGTCAAGAAACTTGGCATCTTAAACTGGAGCTTTGGTGGTCCTGTCTCCTTCTTGACTGTGCATCTTCCTCTGCTGGCAAGGAAGCCTTTGTGGCTGTGAGTTAAGCAAAGTCAGAGAGTTAATGAAAATAGTAATTAATTGGTTGGGTTTTTTTTTTTTTTTTTTTTTTTTTTGTTGAATTTTGGCTGGATTGTGTATCTGAACTGGCTGATCATCCAGGCCAGGGGATGGAAATGGGACATACTGTAAGTGGGGTTGGAGATGGGGCCATAGTAGCTCTGATTGAAATTTCTCTGAGTTTTTCTGGAACTGTACATTTCCATCAGCATGACCTGGGCTAACAAGGGCCTATAGCAAACTGTTTCAAGCTGGCTTGGCAGATAAAAATCACAATGAATTGGAGAGTGTTCTTGCATTTCTCTCAGCTGGCATGTTGATGTGGGTGGTAATGAGTGGAGGATGCGGAACTAGGGACGTGCTAAGCGCAGTAACCTCAGACTGATGCAGCTGTGTCTGGAAGAGGATTTGTTCACATCCTAAGGGTGGGATCCATCAAATGCTCATTTTGAACTTGTGTTCTTTATGGTGTAGAGCTAAAGCAGATGTTGCATCAGAAAGAACAAAATTTTAATTGCAAGCAAGATCAGGAACACTGTTCTGTTCCACTGTGCAGGAGGTGAGTTGGTAGTTTGGTTTGTGGATTTTTTTTTGGGGGGGGGGTTGGTTTTTTTTTGTGATGTTTGGGGTTTTTTTTTTGTTTGGGTTTTTTTTTGTTTGTTTGTTTTTGTTTTGTTTTTGTTTAGTTTTGGGGGTTTTGTGTGGGTTTTTTGTTGTTGTTGTTGTCGTCATTTTTGTTTTTGGTTTTTTTCCTTAATTTTTATTGACCAAGACTTGCAACTAGCAGACAGCAGTTTGGAAGTATAAATGGCATAATGTCATATGTAATTGCAATTAGACATTCATCCAGACTCCTTTAAAGTGTGTGGTTAGGAGATATCTCTGAAAATGTGAATTGCTTTGTTTGGCATTTGTCTTACATAGTAATTCTTTGTGGTGTCCTGGTGTTCGGTAGTAGTAATTACCAGATGTGATGGCTTAAAGATGTTTCTGGATACTAACTCCTGTTTCTGCAGAGCTGTGACTGAAAGTAAGTGTGTCAGGACAAATTCATTTGCGTGTGAGAAATTGCTTGAAAGGAATAGGTATGCCAAAATGTAAAGGTGCTCTCGAGGAGAATATGAAGCCATTAATTTCAGAGTCTGGGGATCTGAAACAAGCTCTTAGCTTCTTTGGGTCCTCAATCTGTAGGATTTTTGAGGTTTTGCTGGTGGGTTTTGATACTGAAGCCAGAACCAAAGTTGTTCCCCCTCTAAGTGAAACCACAGTTTCAAGTATAGTGTATTAAGACTTGGATGAAACTATTTGCAATCTTTTCCTGATTACCTTTCCTCTTTTGGGAAACAACAAACTGGAACTTCCTGGTGAATTGGAGTGTAATTGGTACTGTAGCTATACCTAGAGTTTATTCTTCAGAAATGCTTTCTGTTGGTGTGTACTTGGTCACTGGCTTGGGCTTCTTCATTGATCTAAGAGCTAGAAGTGTTACCGAGACTATGAAGAAAAAACATGTACTTAGCCAGAACCACTCTTACTGCATGGTAGCTGTTCTGAATTTGGATGTGACCACTCTTAATCCGTTTATTTTTCTGGGGCAGAAACTCCAAACATCAATGATCTCTCTTTCCATCTACTTTTAATGTTGTTTAAACTTCATTAAGGAAATTCAAGCCTGTGTTGAGGCTCCACTCTCAGCGGTGGACTGATTTTAGACTGTTAAAGAAGCTTATTTCTGTAATCCACCAGGACTAGAGATACCTTGGCATTTCCAGGGCTGTGCAGTCTGCTGATGTGCACCACTGAGCGTATAAGTGCCAAACTCTCCTTGTTACTCAGTTTGCCTTGTAGTGCTGAGCGGCTGAGAAATGCTTGGGTCTCTAGTTAGCTGATATCTTTGTGTGTTGTCTTATGATTTTGTGTGAGGATAGTGTTCTTTTAAAGGCATTAATTCATCAGCTGCTGAAGAAAAATCTGTGGAGACATGTGAGAGAATTTGTTCCCCATATGGAGGAATGACACAAATAGAAACTTGGTTCACAATTAATATAGGCTGGGTTTAGCTTTTGTTTAGTAACTAATGATAAAAGTGTTGGATTTATATTTTCCCACACTATGAGGAAAAAGCAAGTATGTTCCTGCCTTCCAAATGTGTTTAGCAGTAAACTTCTAATTTTGTTCTTGAATGCTTTTTCTGGAACTCGGTAGCACTAAACCAGTTTATGTGAAGCAAAGAGCCAAATACCATAGTCCCATGAAACTTAATTGCTGTTTTTTTTTCTCTAATATTTGTTTCTTACTTACATTAATAATCAAAATTCTGTGGAAATAAAAGAAGTGGGTGCTTTTTGTTATAAAAAGACAGTTGTTATTAATTTGATTTGTACAGGTGGCTGTACCTGCAGGGCTACAATACTGTATAGTTGTGCTTTGAGGGTTGTGGCTGCCTCATGTCTCAGCAGTGGGACAGATAAATTTTCCAACCTTTTCTTGTGCTTTACCACTATGCCTTTAGCATATACTTTCCTTTTTTGTTTTTTAAGGCTGACTGTTTTATTGTGAAAGTCTGCTTAACATGGTATTTCTGCTGACTATTTTTGATCTAAAAGAATGAAATGTGACACTGTTTCCAAAAAGCCTGTGAGGCTTAATCTGGTCTAAAAAGTCTGAGAAAGAATTTACCCATCATTTGTGTGGTACTAGTCAAGGTTTAGTGCTTTTTGCTGGGCTGGGGTTCCTGTGCAAATTCTTCCTTGTAGTTCTGATCAATGCAGAGTCTGCATTTATGTTGAGTCATTGCATTTCAGGTTGCATTGAAACGTTCATCACCTGTGCATCAAATTCCCTAACCCAGTCTGAAAAATCCGTGTATGAGAGTTAGATTGTCTAGTTTAAGGTCTTATATAAACCAGATTTTACAGGATTCAGTGGCTGTAATGTTGGTTTTGCTTTTTGTATTTTAGCACATGCTTACTGGTACAGCAGCTTTTTGGGATTTCTTTTCTCTCCCCCTCTCCAGTTAAATTATCAGTAAATTAATAGGATTAATTGTGGGCTCTCATATTAACAGATATTAATATTATTGGAGTTTAAAATTCCTGTCCAATCTTGCTTGTGTCTATAAAGTTTGGTATTTCTCTGTAGGTTACAGTGTTTGTGTGAGAAGCATCTCTTACATAATGTGCTCTTTCTTTAACTGAATTTGCACAGGGTAGCTTTAAAAGAGTGTCATGACATTTGTATGTGTATTTATTTACACATGATGATTGCTTCCTCTTTTTTTAAATGACATGAATTTGTGAGAGGCCATTTGTTAGTTTAAAGTGCCTCTCAACTGTGCTGTGCATGGATTTTCCTATGTCGAGTAAGCAGCCTGTAAAAAGCCACTCAGTCTTTGAGCAACTGGGCAGTCCTGTGTATTTCTCTTAGCTTGGTAAGAGAAGCTTAGCCTCCTGAAAGGGCATGAAGGACTGCAATTCAGTTGGCCTGTATTTTTTTGCTAGGATATTTTCTGAAAGTGTTTATAAAATAGTTGGTTTTTTAACAACCTTTTCATAGGTGATTTTATTATAATCTTGGATTTACTGTATGCAACGGGCAAATAGAAGACAGTCATTGAATGTTTTGTCAAACTCTCTGCATGTATTTTGGATAGGTGCATCATGCTAATATTGTGTGGACTGTTTATCATTAAAAGATTGGCTTGGCACAGACTTTAACAGCCAGAATAAATGAGTATTTCTTTGCTGTCAGGTGGGGTAGGGTACATCCCTTTAAAGAGGTATATGCTTAGTACTATCTAAAAGTTTTCCTCCTTCTCAGAAGTACAGAATTTGTTTCTCAGACATGACCTTTCTTGACCTATATGACATAATATAGATTCACCTCCATTACCTCACATTTCAGATACGGTTCTGTACTTAAATTTGATTTTCAGTTGCAGTAAGTTATTCTCTGTGTAATAACCTCTTGCTTTGGGATCACTTACTTTGCCTGATAGACTTTGTTCTTAAAGTAGTCAGTCATACCCACAGTGTTCAGCATCTTGCCCATGCAGAGACCAGGAACATAACTGTGACTAGAAAAGGCAGTGTGGTTTGTCTGCCTACAGAATTTGTTGACTTGAAGATAAGGACCAAATTCTGAAAATCATACAGTATAAAGAATATTTATCATTCAAGTAGAGAAAAAAAAATCAGCTCTACCATATACCAATTTTACAATGGTTAAATTGTTGTTCTAGTACTGTAGACATAGCTCTTCCTTTCTTCTGAGGCAGGCAGTGCTGAGGTAGGAGTATAGATACACCAAATACAGTGAGGTTGTGTGAACTGTGGAAATTTTATTCTTGTTTTGGAAATCCTAGGGAAGATAAAGGAGATGATAAAAATAATTATTTTTGAGGAAATCCAGGATGAAAATCTTTCTGATTCTGTCTTGATTTCCTTATTCCTCAATTTTCTGCTTAAATTTCTTAATAATACACTGCAGTGTTATGAAGGAGTATCGTAACTTAGTTGGGGAAAAAAAAGGTTTTCCACAAAATGGCTTGCCTTCTCCTGTTGGATATTTTATCTCACCGGCAGGAATTTGGTTATTTGCTAGTGTATTGCTCTCTTCCATCTCCTGCATTTCAGACAAAAAAAATTTAAAAATGAATTACATATTCAGAGGTAAGAAACTTTTTTTATAATGTGATGTATCGTGGAATTTTCTGAGATGCTGGATCATGAGTTATCTCCAGTTTTGCCTGATGGCAGCTAAACTTCTTGCACTTCTGAATTGCAGTTCAGCATCCCAGGACTGTTTGATTGTATATTCCTTTCTCAAACTGAGTAAACGGTAAAAACAATTTCCTTTTTTCCAGGTTTGTTTTTAACAGGATCAGTCACTGTTTTCACTTCTGCAAGCACTAGCCCTGGAGCTTTGGGTGGGGGAGGACAAACAGAGGGGCTGTGCTGTTGTTAAAAGGAAGTGACATGGATCCGGTGCATACAGCTAATGTAACTATGATGTAGTACATTTTGGAAATGGTCCTGCCTGCCTGCCTCCCTCCACCCTCAGAAGATCCCACCTGAAATGATGGTTATTTATTCAAGGGCATTTCCCCGTAATTTCTTCTTGATGAGTAAGGGATTTCTGTGGCACAGGTAGTGATGGCTCTGTCCTTTTTCAGTAGAAAAGCATCTGTAGGTCTGATTATGTGAGCAACCAACTGCTGATTGTCTTGTTACAGGATCCAGGTTTCAGAGATGGGAACATACCTCAAATCCATCAGTGACAGTACATCTCCAGGTACTGTCACATTGTCTTGTTGTCTGCTTCTAGTAGATAACAAGATTTTGTTTAAACCAGCTTGGTTCTGCTCAGTGCCTTGGCTCTTGCTCCTCACATAGCGCGTCACAGTCTAGCGGCCAGACTTAGTTCTGCTCTCTTGCATAATGGCCCTGGAAGTGGGGGTTTCTGCAAGTAAAGGCTGTACAGCCATCTGACCACAAGTAAAGAATAGTAAATAAATAGATGTCTGTGTGTTTCGTCTAGGTAAATGCTGCATGAGCTTCTTTTCCTCTTTCAGAGACAGTCTTTGCACTTTCTAATGTGTGTCTTTGCTGTGAGATTCATCACATGTATGAAAACTGATCAGTTGCAGCTAGGTTTGCCTTTATTGTCATGAAATAGCGAATGATTTGTTGACTTGTCTATTTGAGATGGCACTGCATCCAGTCTAGCTCTGTACAGAGATACCAGATCAATCTGTTGTGAGTTGTCCCAGTTTCTTCAGTGCAAAGGGACTAGCATCTGCTAGTTGTGCATTGTATCATCTCCAAATCATGAGAACCGCTGTTCTTTGGTAGGTGTAAAATGTCTATTGCTGTCATATTTTGAAGTTCAGGTTAGAATTAATTCCATCTTCCAGGACTTGATTTCAGATATGCTTTGGGGCATTTGTAGATAATGCCAGCAGTTCATGACCAAAAATTGTGGTTTTACGCTGCACTTTCCTTGGTTTTCCATGTGGTACAGTATTTACAAGGCATGTATAGCTGTCAGGGCTCTAAACAATACTGGCGTAAAGCTGCAGGCCTAATTTTTTGGATATTCATATTTCATAAAGTTGGGGATGATACGAGTGTGAAATAATACTGGGAATTGCTTTTCTCCACAGCTGTTTATGTGGCACTGTGAATAGCCTTTCTACTCAGGACTTAATTGCCCTTGAGATCTAAGCAATGAGTTTGTTGAATTCTAATAATTCTTAGCTGTTGCTTCTTTTAGGCACCTCATCATTATTGAAGACAGTGATTAGTTTAGGGATGTAGCAAGGGTGGTCTTGGGTATTTTTTTTAGGTTGTTTTCCTCAGAAGCACCACATTTGGTGTTTTCATCTTTTAAAAACAAGTACATAGTTTGTTTGATGTGTCACATGTCAGTAACAAGTACTTATTTAGCTTCAATATGCTGTTTAACAGGTAGTGTTCCCCTAGTAACCCTTTTATGGAGTGTATGGAGATCAATCTCATTTATGCATAGGTGCTAAAGCAAGCTACATTACTGTATTAAATTAGGTATGGCATAATTCTGTGTTTACTTCGGGGACTTCATTATCTGCTGTTTTAAATTTGGAACTGGGTTACAGAAGTTCCTGGGTTTTAATGCTAATTCTTTCATGCAATTTTGAATTTGTTTTTTTTTTTTCTGAAGATAAGAAATTGTGTCCCCATATCCACCCCACAGGCCTCTCTTCCCAATAACATTTGTAAAGGACTTAACCAAGAGAACTGTCATTTATATATATTATTTCTGGTATTATATATATTATAATTTCCTATTGAAGTTGAGATCATTTAAATTCAGACGCATGGAAAATGTGTGAGGTGATTGCCATTTAGAGTCTCTAACTGAGACTAAATGGAGCATCTGAATATCAGAAATTCAGATTATCAGAAATATCAGAAAGGGGAAGAGGCATGGCAGTAGCAGATTGTATGATTCTATGAAATCAGTGAGGTAAATCCAATGTGAAGGACTTCAAAATAGAATTCTTGTGGTACATAGGAAGTAAAGGATGTTGAAGAAGGTTGCAGATTCATTGCTAATTTTGCAGACTGAAATGATTCATGGTGCAGCACAGGTTTATTGAGAAGGAAGCTGGTTCGTGGGTCTGCTGCTTTTTTCTTTTCCTTTTTCCTTTTCTTTTTATTTATTTATTTCAATTCTCCTTAATCTCTTTCCATAGAAACTTCAAGGCAAAAGATACAGGTTCTAATATTGAAAGGTGAACTTGTCAGGTCCGGCTTAATTTTTATTTTGTTCTACAGATCTATTCACTGGTAGATCTGTCTATCAGTAGTTATTTGTGGTCAATTCCAGAAGACTTAATTTTTTCAATATTAACATTTAGGTTCTTGCCATGCCAAACTACAAGTGAAAAATGTTTTAATTCTCCTTTGTATGGTGGAAAGTTAGAAATGGAAGAATCTCATTGAAATGAAAGGGCATTTACTGCTCATTGTAGAAAATAAGACACAGAGTCTAGACTCAAGTCCTCTTACTTTCTAGCTTATAACCCGTGGGATTTATAGTTGTAAGCCTCTTCGGAAGTTTAAAACATTTCTGTGGTTAATGGGTTATTCCTTCGAACATATGTCTGATAGATGTGCCGCTAGACAGGATCATGACATTCAGAGAAACAGAAAAGGGTATGAGCTGTTAGCTCAAAAATGTGTTTCCCAAGCAAGTCCTATTCACTAACAAGTGTTTTTGATCCTGGCCATGACACTCCTGGGGATGTCTTAGGACATCTCGGGATATCTCATTAATTCCTAACCTGGCCGTTGTCACTGGAAGAACTGTTCTCACTGTCCGTTGTGTGCTTCTGCTGTGCCTTTTGTATTTGACTTTCTCATAAACCATAATCATTCAATGAAACCAGCGAAAGGTATTTTCTGCTGCTGTGGTGAGCTGGATTGTCTCCAAGTGGTCTGGCAAATGCTGTTCAAGGAAGAGCAGGAACAAGGGGGAACACCAGGCAGTTGGGCTGGTACAGCCACCTCCTGCAAACTGGTTTGAAATGTGACTGAGTCATAATTCAAGTTCTCCAGTGCAGGAAATCGGGAAAATATTTTTCAGATAGTTTAACCTAGTTCAATTTCCATCTGGAAACGGCATGCTGATGATTTTTGAGATGAGAGGAGAGCAAAGGAAGTTGTGTGTTTTGAGAGGGCAAGTTGCACAAACTTGTAAACAGAAAAGGAATGACCCTTGAAAAAGCACAGTGTTTCAACTTTTTTTTGAGGGAAAAGTGTTTTATGTCATCACTTTGAAGGTATTCCTCATTCAAAAAAAAAGTAGTAACAAATGCACTGGACTAGAGAGTTGGGCCAAGGGCAAGCAAGGCCTTCTAGCCCAGTTGTGAGGACCTCCTCTCAGGGAGGAGAGAATGGTGGAAGCTGTGGTGACTGACTTGTGGCCCCATTTCCCTCCCCGCCGCCCCTTAGAGTGTGGATGTAGGACTCCTGGTGTGGTTTTGCTTTAAACGGGAGCTGCTTGGTCATTTAAACGGCAGTGGGATGGTGTTATGTGGGTAGTGGTGAACTGCACAGCCGTGATTAGAGAGAGCACGTGCTGGGCTTGCATGAGAACAGGTCCTTTACAGAACTTCACTCACGCACAGCCTGAGCAATGGCAACGTTTAGGCTGTGAGAGGAAGGAGGTTATTGCTTGTGGTCCCTTAATGTCTGTTTTCATCTCACCCCATTGCTGACTGCTCTTGCTGCCTCTCGGGGGAAGGAAGAAGCAGCTTTTGTCTGTGTAGTCTGCCTACAAAATGTTTATTTCAGGAGCCACCTCTTACAGAGAGCTCTAAGCATTGATTTTTTGAGACAGATGCTCTAATGGAAATAAGCATTTATATGTTACTTTCTGAAATGTCTTCATTTAATCAGCTCTTGCTTTCAGAAAGGCTGTGTTGTATTTCTTTCCTTGAAACCCTGAGGCAGCAGGGAGCGCAGGTGCAGCCACTTGCCTCAACTGTTCAGTACAATCTGTAAAATTCCATATTTCACTTGTTTAAGATGTAGAACCATCAGTTCACTGTATCTAACGTGTTACAGGCCGTGGCTGTGACGTGGTTACTCTGCTACTGTATTGGGTATAAGTGAAGCATCAAGTCACTACCTTTGAACCTTAACTACCACTTACCTTCTTAGCAAAGGGCTGTAGCAGCACCAGGGACCCACATCTGGACTGGGACCATTGTAGCTGATTATCAGGCCATTAGTCCCCAAAGTCTGCCAAGAATACAGAGCTTTCACAAAAAGAACTTGTTAACTCTAAATAGCCTTTTTAAAGGAAACCTGAAGTATAAGTGAGTTTAATTAAGTCGGAAAATTCATCATGTGGACCAGTTATTAGGGACATAAACACCTTGTAGTTATGGAAGAGCTGAAAAATTTTAGCCATGAAAGAAATGCTGCATGATTATAGATTCAGGAAAATTTATTTGGGTAGGAGGACATATTCATTTCAGTCTGCTCCAGACAACTTTTCTGTAATACTCCATTATACTAAATGCCAAGTAATCACAATTTTTAAAGGTTATTTTGAAGCAAACTTGCATATTCCATATAACCTGCTAGAAAAAACTGAATATTAAGTACACTTTGATCTGCTTTCCTGGTAAAGATGCCTTCTATGTTTATTCAGCCATACTTTAGTACTTTACCATTTCTATGGAATTTTCTGACTGAATTCTCCTGTTTGTCTAAAGAATGGTGATTGAACTTTTCTGTGTGCAAGTCTGACTTTAAATAGGTAGTAAACTAGCAGAGTTTGAAATACATGGTTTCCCAGTTTTAGTTCTGTGATGTGGACATCTGATCTAGAAAAATCTTAATGGGATTATGTATGGTTTGATTTTATTAGAAGTAACTTTGCACCAACCTTTCCAGCGTAACTGTTGTCAGTTCTGTTTTATTGTGGATGCAGAACTGTATGTGCCATTATGAAGCCCAGGTGCTTTTGCTGTTTAAACACTGTAATCTATTCCTGCTTTTTGTTTTAAGAGCCTCTAAATTTGATAGTATTTGTAATTCAGTGATGGGAGGTTAGTTGTGCATAAATTGTAGCAGGAATGGTCAATTGTGAGAAATGAGTGTGTACTTTTGTCCCTTCCCCCTTTATTCTGGTGTGCGACACTCAATTGACAACTTACTTGCTGGGGCACAGCTGTGATGTGGCTCTTTTTGCCAAATGGAGTTGTCAGGTCTCCAGTGTGTTAATGTTTTAAAGCTGATCCAATAAGCTGCATGTGTGCGTGTTGGACAACTCTTATTTTTATGCCTAAAGAAACGGGTGGTTATTTGTATTACGATGTCTTCAAAAATGGGTGTTCTGTACTTACAGAGAACCTTTACCAGTTGTTATAGTAATGTATAAATCTCTATGTATGGACAGGCATTTAGATTTTTAAAATCACAGGCTTTATCTATGTTAAGCAAAGCAGAATCAGGTATTTTGTTCTTGTTTTGCTGGGGCCCAAGATCAAAATTCCTTTTGAATCTGGCAAACAACTCTTGCATTGTTTTCTGAACATGTTTTTTAAATTTTTTTTTATCAATTTCTTTTTTAAAATTCCTTAATGCCTTTCTCTTTGTGAAATATCTTGTACGTGGGCACTGGTGTGCTGCTGACAGGTGTCAGAGTGGCCTGGGTGAAATGAAGTGTGAGACTTGTACTTAGGTGTGGAGATAGTCCTACAGATACACCTTAAGAAGATAGCTGCAGAGAAGGCTGAGCCTGAGGAGAACAATAAATAATGGATGCCTTTGAGCACTGTTTAATACAAAGGAGATGTTAGGGTAATGAAGGTGATTGATAATCCAAGTTATTAGCTGACATCCTCCTTCCTGAAATGATTACCTATGTAACTCATTTGATTTTCTTAAATTATATAGTGAGAATGAATTGTCTTTGTTGAGTTGCCTTCAGCCTAGCTAGTTTTGTGGTTTAATTGACTAGCAGTTAATTCAGATTCTGACTTTGCAACTGTTCCAATGCAACTTCCCTAAGAAGAAGCTCTTCACTCTAAATATGAACAGGTTTGCTTCAAAGTGAAGAGTTGAACAGAAACTGAAGTAGGAAAAAGGCTGAAAGTTCAAAGTGAGAACGCATATTAGTGGAAACACTGTGTGAGGCTTTTGGAGAGCAGCTTTTGTTTGATTCTAAAATAGTGTGAATGAAGTCCACCTTTTATAATTGATATTTAAAGGGTTTTTTCCTACTTATTTCATAAAACTTGATAATGAATAAAATTAATTTTCTTCTTGTCAAACCTGGTTTTCCATTATTCTTCAAGTGGGAAAGCTTAAAACTTGTAGAAGACTTGAAAGGACATATCTTATCCTGGAAAGGCACATTTTCATACTGAGTAGATGAAACAACATTTCCCGCTTCTTTCTGCATGTGGCATGCTTGCTCAAAGCATGCAGAACTTAAGAGGAAGCTTTTACCTGGATATGGTTTCCAGCTCTTGTGCCTTTAGATCAGCACCCTTCTTCTCAATACCAGAGATGTCCCTAGGAGGACTTTGCTGCCTGTTGCTGCTGTAGGTCAAAGATCAGGTTCTGGTTTCAGAGTGATTGCTAACCTACAGGCTGACTAAATTGTGCAAGTGAAGATCTTCCTTCAGAAGCACAGCTATTTTCCATTGAGGTGGCCTGTTTTATTAGCACAGAGATAATGGTGTCTGCACCTCAGAATTACTCAGACCATGAGCAAAAGTTTGTGTTGCTTTAAAACTCTTGCTATTCAAGGTAAGTTCTGCCTTGTGGCTCTCAGGTCCCATGCTACCTTAGCGAAAGCAATGATCCTGGGCGAGGCAGGTGTAGAACAATTCTTTTCTTCCTCCCACAGTCTCACAGTCTTGTTTTAAGTTTGAGCTTTTTATTTTTTCATTTTCAGGGGTTAAAAAATACAGTAGTTCCTGAAGACAAAAAGGGCGTGTTCAAAAGATACTTCATGGAGAGAAAAGAAATACAAGAAATTAAATAATTAGAGCTTTTAAGTACACAGTGAGGACTATATATTTAAATAGGGGTGACTTGAAAAGCTTATGTGGTTTTTTTTGGGTGGGGTTTTTTTTTCTGTTTTAGTTTTTTGGTTTTTTAATGGATGCTGGAGCCATAAGGTCTACAATGTTTCTTTTAAAATCTATTCTGGATACAAAAGTAAGGGATGGATCTCACAGTTATATGACAAGTCACAAATCTGTAATTTCATTTTGCAATTATTTCAGTCATGCCAGCTGAAGCTTTTCATGCTTACAAATTCAATACTGTTCCTGATTAATCTAACAATTAGAATTTGTGTTAAGAGAGATAAACCTAAACACACAGAAATCCTCTGACTGGCTTTGTTGAGAGTGAAGATACATCCACTGAAGCAGACAGCATAATTCTTAAATGCTGGGTAAGATGGAAAATAAGTATGACTGAAAATAGGTAATGTTTTTCAAGTAACAGGACTTAAAATATGAAGACTTGTCTGTAGGAATCCTTCTTCTAAAGGCAATTCCATCCTGGTTGCTAAGAGAGAATCTTGTGTCAGTTTATAGCAGTAGAGGTGGAAAAAATGGCCATTTCCAGTTTGTCCCCTGAGCCTCAATTCTACTGGGATGATAGCAGTGTGAACCACAGGTGCCTATTAACAATTCCTAAAGGGTATTTGGTGTTTTTTAAAAATCTGACTGTAGGAGGCTGAAAGCAAGCTGATGCTACCCAAAAAGAGTATTAGAAGCACTAGGAAAGAGATAACCTTTTAGCAACTGGTAACATCAACTTTTAAGAAAAGGTCTTGCTTTTTGGGTAAGATGGTTTTAGAGGTCTTTGTCATAATACTGCTATCAAACAAACATCAAATCTCAATCTTTAGATAAATTTTGTATTAGTCTTCTCTATTATCCTTAGTACAGCTTTCAGCCACAAAATAGAACTTAAAAACAATTGCTATATAGTGAAAAGAACATGTATATCTGGAAACTGGGTAATGTGCTGATAGTGAAGCAGTTTGGTATTTGGTATCCTTACATCTGGCACTGTTGGAAAAAGAAACTGCAAAAGGTAAATTTATCAGTAGAATTTGAGTCTAAAGCATGCAGATGTGGAAAGTAGGTTTTCCTTCTGGAGTAATTGGTTATGAAGGCAGTTTGTCCTTCACAGACAGATAATCTGTAAAGGTAGCTGAGACATCCTGGACAAGAAAGGTGGAAAAGTGGTTGTATTTATTCACTATCTCTCCTACTGTGCACTCAAACTTGAAGGTAGTTTAGGTGTTAAGAACAGAAAAGGCTGAATTTCTCACATTTCCTTCACTTTGTTAAACTGGGTGTTCTTAAAAATGTGTATTCAAATGAAGCAGGACTAAGATAAGGTCTAGTAATTGTTAATAACAATAAAAAGTACCAAGTTGCAGTTACATACAAGTGTTTTCCTACATCTGCATTAAAGCTTTCTTATCTGCTTTTCTTCTTTAGTTATTTGAATGAAGGCAGACATCGATTTCTTTGAAAATTCCAGTATAATGGATTGAGTCTTTGAAAGGTTTGCTCTAATAACACAGGGAGAATGTTGCCAAAATCCAAAGGAAATTGTGAAATGCAGTTTAGTAATCAGTGTAATGTGTTTTAAATTTAGTCATTGAAGTCTACGTAGCAGAAAAACTACCAGTATTAGGGAAAGCAGTTGGTGTTAATAAAGCCACAAACTAGAAAATCAAAGACAGACTTAATTTATCATTTCCCATTTGACTCCCAAAAGTTGATGTAACTACTGATTTGTGTTACAGTACCTTAATGATACTTAATTATGAAGTTCCAAGTGGAAGAGATTTTGTCAACATTGAAAAATTGTAAAAAGCCCTTTTTAAAAAAAAAAAAATTATGCCTCATCAAGGATATTGTTGGGGCAGATGGAGTAAAAGGCTGAACTTGCAGGTTGTACTTTCTGGAAAGATCAACTACAGGATACTGTTAGCTCAGTGCTGCTGTGTTGACCCATTAGTGGCTGCCATACTTTGAAGCACTTCCTAAAGTGGTTCCAGTGCTGGGGAGCTGGTGTGGGGCTGGTGCTGCACCTGGGCTGGCTACAAGGAAGAGGTAGGGTGTGAGGTAGCTCTGGAGCTCCTTGGCTTTGGGTTGTGGACTTGGGCTGACTCTTCTTGGGTGGGTCCCAGGCTTTGTTGCAGGGGACAATATGTACACTATAGCTCAGCCTGCCTTTATCTTGGTAAATGAGAGTCTGTCTCTGTGTGTTAAGTCAGTCTGCAAACAGTGAGGCTGTGCAAAATTTGGTCCCAAGTTTAGACTTGTCCACTTCCAGATAGTGCAGCTGCTGTAACTTCTTTCCTGTCTGGAGGAAAAGAAAACCAACCCAAATGTTGCCTTGTGGTATCTCTTCTTCATCCTAATAGAGTTAAAAAGAGTAATATTTCTTTATCAGCAGAGCACAGCTTTCGTTCCTATAGCTCTATAAAGCTCAGTGGTGTGGAATATGTTTTAGCACATCTCTAAATTGATCTGTTCCAAGGGTACTCTGAGTAACTAAAAAAAAAAAAAACCCAGACAAAAAACCAGAACCAAACCAACAGCAAAGATAAATGCTTAGACTTTTAGTGAAGAGTGTCTTAGCCCAGGGTTTGAGTCACAGGTAGAGTTATGTTTAAATTAGTGTGGGATCTGGAATACTGTTCTGTCAAAATATTGTGTAACCAACCCCCTTCTTTGTAGTTTGTGATTCAGCTTAGAGTACAGATGTTGAGCTAGCTACCTGTTTGGCCTTTGCTTGTGCCAAGCACAGCCCCAGTGTTGGCCTTTATGAAATTCCTTCTCAGGATAGTAAGGTACAGAGTTCCCTCTTTGTCTGAGGTAAGGACTCTGATACCCTATTGAGTACATGGGCTTATGTAGGCAGTCCAAGTGTATTTGCCATTAATGAATTTGGACCATAGTAGTTCTGAAATTTTAGTCTAACTTATTTTCTCTAAGCACTTCTTAAGAAGTACTCTTCTCTTTCCATAGTGTGTGTTAGCTTATATAAAAGCGTACTGTGGTGACCTCATTGAGCTTAGAGGCATTAGGGACTGCTATCTTGGCCTGAGTCTCTCTGTGTGTTCACTAGCCCATCAGCTCCCTTTTTCTATAAAAGAGAAAGGTGTCAGCTGTAAAATGCAACCAATTTTGTCTCTGGCATGTAGATACCCAATCTCTCCATGTTTACCTTGCTAGTGTTAGGTTGGGGTTATGTTGAGTCTCTGTTTTCTTATTTTGCGTGTTTTTTTTCCAGTGGTGCACCATTTTTGAACTACACCAGTGTAGTCTGATGGCAAATCTACTAGGTCAAAATATTTTATAGTTAGAAATTAGATGCAATACAATTTCTTCTAAAGTAACAAGTTTGTGTTTTGTTTGAACTATAGCTTATGCTGTAAATCATACACTATATTTTTTCTTAAACTTCAAATGTTGGATTCTCCTCATATACCTTGGCAAATTATTGCAGTGTCTAAGAGTAAGCGACAAATGTTCATCTAGTATCAAATGCCAGCTACTTGATCTAGCAGGAAAAAAACCAAAAAATGAAAAAAAGTTTGAAGTCTTTGTCATTTATATTATGACCGAATTGTTGCTTTATTTTTTATTGCAGAAGTCAGTAAAGCAAAATATAAGTACTCAGTTTTCATGTATGTGTGGGAGTGGGATGAGCTGCTCTTAAAATGTGGGGACCTGAACTGTAGGTATCACTTGGAGATGAAGATGAAGGAAACCTGGTGAGTGGACTGTCATTTGGCTTTCCCTGCCTATGTGTTGTGAGGTAATTTTTTCTGTCTCTTGCAGCATCAAGTATTCACCTCGTCCTCACTTTCTTACTGGCATAACTAGAATTCATGATAGCCTCTAGTTTGGCCTATATTCTTTTTTGTGTATACCATGATCATGCATACATTTTGTGTATACATACATGTGCATACATACATGATCTTGTGTTTAACTTGTCATAATCCATATTGAAATAAATTCACTGTTGGAAGGAATTTGTCACTATGACTAGTCCTTTATTGCTGTCCCTGAATTTGTCAGTTTCTGATACTGGCAGAATATGCTGTTAAATATTCTTTGGAGACATAAGTGCAATACAAGTAGTATTAAGCGTAACACTCTCTGCTGGACACAAATAGAAAATAGAAGCACCTTTTTCTTTCCCTGATGGACTTCTGTTTACCCATTAATCCAATTAATTGATCTCTTAGGTTGACATTTAACCCAACTGAATTGAGGATTATGCAGCTAAATTTTAGGGGGGTTATGTGCCTTTATTTAACTCTGTGAAACCATGATACTCGAGGTTGGCTTATGATTGTGGTGGTTCTTGGGACAGTAGCTCAGAACTTAGGAGAAAAATAGTGAGATTGCACTTCATTAATCTGATTAATTCTCAAATTAGTAGTGTAAGAAACCATGGGTACAAATGAGCTTAGCAGCACTTCCATTATTTCCTGGATAACTGATATGGACATTGCAAGAGCTTCCAAGATGTGAAGCAACAGTAGAATCTCTGAAATGTTCCTTCTAAAAGTATTTTATTTTCTGAACATAAAAGTTCTTACAGTGTAAAAAGCAGGATATGAACTCAAATATTTCGACAGTGTATTTATGGCTGAATTGCACAAGTCAAAACCTGTCCTTTCCTCTTTACCAGGTAAGAACTGGTTTATATGCACTCCAAATGGTGCATAGAATATGCTTCAAATTAGTCTATTCTAAGTTGTTTAGATGAATTTCTCCTTAAGTGGCTCTCAGGAAGATGGAGTTTAGTACTGTATTATGCTAATTTTTTTTAAGAAGTTGAAAAAGCTGTTGTACTTCACTGCTCTTTTTTTTGGTGCAAAATTATGTCCAAACTTCTAGAAATAAAGCCAGAAACAGCAATCCAGGATCTTTAAAATAATATTTTGTTCCATACATGTGAAAGCAGTTTTTGAAAAAATGTTGCTGGAAACCTCGGATGGGAACCTTCAATTTAAAGGAATAGTAAAATGAGTCATTCTTAAAACAAACAAAAAAATTCTAAATTGTCTTTCGTCCAGTAATAGGAAAGGGATTGACTCTGGATATGAAATGCTGAGCTTTATTGCATTTGCATTAGGCAGAATTATTAACATTGTATTGTAGAGGCTGTGGCACATTTTTGGCAAGCTGATACATTCCTCCTTTTCTCTGTTGCTTCCTCCCACTCAAGAGCTTTTGTCTTTTCTATCTGCTTTTTGAAGAGAGAAATGTGGTATGCATAAAGACCTCTGAAACTGTAACTCGAGTTTGGATTTGATATAGAGCTAAACTGTTACCATAAATTCAGATTACAGAAATACACAAAACTAAAAACCTTTTTTTATTTAAATAAAGCCAAATATAGTTAAACTGTAGTATCAGGCAGTAGGGGATTAACAGCCTGACTTTTGTAGCTAGTACCTGGCAGAGCTGAGAAACATCTATTGTGTAAGGTAATCATGCCTTCTCTCTGTGTGTTTGTGTGTCAGCTTTTCTCCTTTGAGAGAAGGCTATTATGAAAGATGGCAGTGAGTTAAATATAAGAAAAACCCAACACTTGTTATCACAAGAAATGTATGATACTATGATACCAACTACTGTCATGTTCTATTTTTAGCAAATATGAACTTGGTCTGTGGTTTTACTCAGAAATGTTAGTGTCTGCTGAATGAATTTGTGGAAGAGTGGTGGAACCCATAATTTTTTTGTTGGAATGTTAAGAACTTTTCATCATCAAACCTATTGAATGTCCCATGAACTGTATCTGAAAATAACTACTTGCCATGAGTTGATACCTTTGAGGATTCTTTTAACTCTGTTGCATGCAAAACCCCATTAGCAAGGCTCAAAGGTGGCTCTATACACTGCGCTCCAAGATCTTTTATGAACAGCCTTGGAATGCTGCATGTGTTGTTGTTTCTAAAACAAGCAGATAGTAACTCTTCCCCTCTGCCTCTGTTTATATACAGACACAGATGAATTTAAAAGCTTGATTCTGCAGGCGGGTTTTTGTTTATTTAATTTATTGAAATAAAAAAGTCTATAAAAAGTAATGCTCTTCTTTAAATGGGTAATGAAGTAGTTTAGGACTAATATTTTTATAAATAAGTATTTTTTATAAAGGTAGTAATATTTAAAGGTATTTCACTATGATGTTTTATATCTAAGGCTGAAGAATTAAGTTCCTGAGATGAGAAGAGATGGGGCAGGAGAGAGGGGACTGAAGCTGACTCTTGATAGCCAAGGATATCCAAAAATGAAGCATAAATAGTAATGCTAATTTTCCTTTTTAGGTCTTCAAATTTTGAGCAATAATACATTACGTTTGCATGGCAAGGTTTTGGTAGCAGGAAGGGCTCAGGGGTGGCTTGTGAGGAGCTGCGAGAAGCTCCCCCCTCATATCTGACACAGCCAATGCCAGATGGCTCCAAGGCGGAGGTGCTGCTGGCCAAAGCTGAGCCTGTGCAGTGGTGGGATAACAAATTTAAGAAGGGTAAAAATTGTTACTGTGTGGGAGCAGTTGCAGACAGAGAGGAATGAGCATATGAGAGAAACAACTCTGCAATCACCAAGGTCAGAGAAGGAGGGGCAGGAGAGGCCCCCTGGTGCTGGAGCAGAGATTGCCTGGCAGCCCATGGTGAAGACTCTGGTGAGACAGGCTGTGCCCCTGTAGTCAATGGAGGTCCAAGGTGAAGCAGACACCCACTTGGAGCCCCTGGAGAATCCCATGCTGAAGCAGGTGGGTGCCCAAAGGAGACTGACCCTATGGGAAGCCTGCGCTGGAGAATGCTCCTGGCAGACCTGTGGACCATGGAGAGAGAAGCCCAGGCTGAAGCATGTCTGCTGCTAGAACATGTGACCCCAGATGGGACCTCTGCTGGAGCAGTCTGTTCCTGAAGGACTGTACCCTGTGGATGGGACCCGTACTGGAGCAGTGGATTCATGAATTGCAGCCTACAGGAAGTTGAAGAAGTTCATGGAGGACTGTCTCTTATGGGAGAAACTCCATGCCAAAGCAGAGAAGGAGTTGTTTCTCATTGTCCTACTCGGATTTGATTGGTTATAAATTAAATTATAAGCAAACTCTACTTGGGAGTCAAGATTATTTTGCTCATGATGGTAACTGGTGAGTGATCAGCCTGTCCTTACCTTGACCCATGAGCCTTTCATTGTATTTTCTCTGCCCTGTCCAGTTGAGGAGTGGGAGTGATGGAAATGTCTTTGGTGGGCACCTGGTGTCTGGCCAAGGTCAGTCCATCACAAAATTATAACTACTATGTGAAATTTCTGAAAAAAAACCAGAACAGCTAGTAATTTGATAGTGGGAGACATGTGGTTGCTTCCAGACAAAGCTTTTCAAGTGATGGTAGATACTTAGAAAAGTGATGGGAGAATCTATTATCTAAATAATTATCTTGTCTAGGAGACTGTCATGGAAGTTCAGAGATGCTTAAGAAGGTAGGGTTCTGTTTGACTGGCTCAGTGTTGCATCTTGACAGCTCTTGTTCCCAAAACTGTGGGTGAGATCAAAAGTTTCCCAATATTCAGCTATCACATAAATCTTTCATCTGTGTTAAGTGCAGATCCTTAGTGATATGCTGGTATTATGGCTTTTTTAGCTCATACATTATCTTAATGTATGCTTCCTGACCTCAATTGCCATTTTCTGCCCTTTCCATATTTGTAGCTGTAGGACCACTTTGTACAGTTATGGAGTTTTCCTCAAAAATAGACTAAAGAGCATGTTCATTTTAGTAAAGTTGATTTAGGGAAACATTAGTTGGGTGAGTAATACTATTCTTTTGTCCATGTGGACAAACCAGTTTTTCTCGTTCAGTGGTAACCAACATAATGTAAAATACGTGTATTTGGGTCATAGTTTCTTAGTTTCATTTCTAATCTAGTATTTTGGGAGGATTGTTTTAGGTTTTCCTGTACTGCTTATATTGATCTTGCAGTTTCAAATTCTGAAACCATAGTGAAACCATCAATATACTTTGGGAAAGCTAGCAGAAAATTCCATTATTCTGTACCCGAAGGCTTTTTATATCGGTTTTTCCTTTATGTGAGTTTAGTGTTGGTTGTTTTCTCAGCAGATGTGTACAGATGTCACAGTATGCTTAGGTGCAGTTTAATGCAGACAGGTGACCTGGTGGGGAGTTTAATTGTAATATTTAGTGGCACGGTCCTAGTCATATCAATATTTCTGAAAACTGAATGTCACTGAGCAGATTTTTTGAGAAATTTGGCCTAGCAGTGCCCACTGTTAATGTTCCCAGTTAGTGCTCAGGAAGGGTTTGATGACCTTGTCATCAGGCTTTCAGACTGAAGACTGACCTATAATAGATATAGCCCTGAAGAGAAACTCCTTACTAAGGGTCTGTTTTCTCTCCTTATATGTAGGGAAATCTATACAATAGAATAAGAAACCATTGCCATTTTGTTCAATTTTGAGCATACTGAAATTAAAAACAAGTAACAGGAGAAACATTCCCCATACTGAAGGTACTTGATTATTTTTTCCTTTTTTTTTTCTTTTCCAGACTCATATATTATAAACAGGTATATATTTCACAAGTTTTGTTTTGATTGAAGATTGTTAGCAGTGGCCATGAATAGGGTGAGATCTGATAAAAAACACAGAAATTTTCCTAATGAAAAGGAAGTAATATTGGAAAATGGTCCACAGTATTAAAATGATAATTTCTAATAGTTACAATCTAAGTTTCTCAGTTTTGTAAACTAAATTCTATTTCTTTAGAAGTCAAAGTAGTAAAGGACCACTGTTTGGTCCACTCTAAAGTGGAGTTCTCTGATGAGCTGTCTGACCTGTGGATCACCAATAAGATTCTTGCTTTGCTGAAGCTTTTTTTCTGAATGCATGTTTTGCTAAAAACCTAAATACTGTGACTCTAACGGAGTTGTGTATCTGCTAATTAGTAAATGCCATTAGTTTATGGACAAAAATAATTATTCTAAAATCTTCTAACAAAATTGCCTCTTGTCAGTTGATCACACTTTTTCCTTGGTGTGTGCAGAAATAACTTGTAGAGATGCAAGCAGTCTCTGCTTTCCATGCTCAGACGCCGTTTTAGACATGTGAAATGCTGAGGGGTGTGGCCCACAGTGCTAAATCAAGACAGGTTTTCAAATGCTTGGTCAGAGTTGTGTTGTTACAGACATGGCTTTGAGTGTCCTGGCTTTACGGTTGCTTGAGATGTTACAGGTCTCATGTTAATAGCTGGATTTTCACTTAATGTATTGAGAAGTGATATAATTTTGCTTTTTGAATGGATGGATGTTAATAGTAATTAGAAAATGAATAAAATTTAAATAAATAACATTAATTTTCGTAATATCTTGGTTTTCTTCTTTACTCATTTGTTTTGGTACCTATTCCATTGAGTTTTAAATCTGATGGGTTGAACGATCTGCTGCCCATGTCCATTGGGACACTGAGCCATTGACCACTGCCCTCTGGATGCAATCAACAGCTCAGTGTCCCAAAGGACGTTGGTGACAAATGGTGTCCCTCAGGTGTCTGTGCTATTTAATATTTTCATTAATGACATAGACAAAGGGATCAGGTGCACCCTCAGCAAATTTCCTGATGATGCCCTCTGCTTTGCTCTGGTGAGACCCCACCTGCAGTGCTGCATCCAGCTCTGGGGTCCCCAGCACAGGGAAGGACATGGACCTCTTGGAGTGACTCCAGAGGAGGGCCACGAAGACAATTAAAAGGGCTTCTGTAAGGAAAGGCTGAAAGAATTTAGATTATTCAGCCTGGAGAAGGCTCCAGGTATACCTTATTGCAGCATTCAATACTCAGAGGGGACTATCAGAAAGACAAACGTTTTACCAAAGTCTGTTGTGACAGGAAAAGGGGTAATGACTTTAAGCTGAAGGAGTCTATTTAGATTAGACGTATGGAAAAAGTGTTTTACAGTGAGAGTGGTGAAACACTGGAACAGGTTGCCCAGAGAGGTGGTAGATGCCCTATCCCTGGAAGTGTTCAGGGCCAGGTTGGATGGGGCTCTGAATAACTTGATCTAGTTGAAGATGTCGCTGCTCATTGCGAGGGGGTGTTGGACTAAATGAACTTTAAAAGCTTCCTTCCAACCCAAACTATTGTATGATTCTGTGAATAAAGTGCTGATTTGTGCAGGTATGATGCATTTCCAGTAGTAAAAGCATTTGCTTAGGCAGATCTTTGTATTCACTACCACACTCAGACAGAAAAAAACCTTTCTGACTGTTTTCTGAAGGTACCACAGCCAACATTTCTTCATTTGCCTTTCTACTTCTGTGGATCAGGTTGTGAAAAAGAAGTAGATGAAACAGCTGCAGGCTGGATGTTTGAGTTTTAGTGTGGGTTGGGGTCAAACGTAAGTAGCTGTATTTATAGGGGAAAGAGGGAGAACTGCGCTGAGCTGATTATACTTGTAAATGCACTGGAGTTTTACCTAGAGCACTGAGCTGAAATTGGTGCTTGTTTTTGAATAGATTTAATTAAAGTTTTGTTCAAAGGCTTTAAAAAAAACCTGTTAAATCAGTTAGGGAGCCACTAAATTAAGAAGGAACTGGTTAAGGACGTACTGTTGGTTTCCTCTGCTTTTTCTTTTTTTGTTGTTGTTTCTACAGATGTTTAGATTCCTTGTGCCTTTAAGAGTTGCCTCACATCAGACAGTGCATAGAGTGGCTGAGATGCCTCTAGCTGGACATACTAAAAGTATATCTGGACTTCTGCAAAGCTGGATTTTGTTTATCACCCTTAGTTGCTAACCTAGCCTTAGGTTTGAAATAATGTATCACTTTGAAATATGAGCTGAAGTTGTGGAAATGCATTGCTTTTTCTAAGTGTAAAGATCTCATTTTTGTCTTGACAGATGTCAAGTTATTAATATCAGCGAGTCTCTACTTCTCTACAGCTTTTACTGCTGGTGTTTGTTTCGGACACTTCGTTTAAACCAGCCTATTGCCCTAAAGTACAGTTCCAGTTCTCAGAACTGCTCTTACCACCCTTTGTATGTGAGTGCAGCATTCTCTATCCTGTGGCGTAAAGCTGGCTTTAGTATGTGCTTGTTGGTAACTCAGTTGTTTGCTATGTACAGTCAGAGATCTTTAATGCATACTGTCCAGAACAAGTGAGTTGTTTAAATAACCCTTCAGCTCTTCACATATGCATGACATTGCCTTGCCTTAGAAATGCAGGGCAGGCCGTAAGGTGTGGGTTAATACATAAGATGAAAGAGCTGTAGAATGTAAAACACAGAATACATAACCACCAGGATGCATAATTTAGATTTCCTGAAAGTAACAATTCACTTTCATCACAGTTATGAACAGGGAGGTTGTGCTACTGTTGAGAAGACACCTGTGTCGCGGCCCAATCACGCTCATTTTGGTGTCTTACCATATCTGCCAGTCAGGCTGTATTTTTGACTGCAGGAGCAAGCTTAGCCATCATTAGCATGATACTTGTGTCATAAGGTTAAAGAGAGTAGCGAGGCAGTTGAGAGTTGGTTATGGTTTCCATGTTTTGTTCGTGCTGTATTACAGTAGACCCAGTAAAAAGTTTGTCAAGAAGTGCCTTTTCCCTTACTTTGCCCTTTTTTCCATCTGAACTTGACTGCACCTCTTGCTTGTTGTGTGCATGAGGAATGGAATGTAGAAAAGGTGTGACTGGGATTGGCTTTGGACCCCAGTTTTCAGGTAAGGGACATGAAGGGCAACGGGAAGGACTTCTGCAAATACATCAGCAGCCAGAGGGAGATTAAAGACAACAGGGAAAAAGCTGAGGTACTAGATGCCTTTTTTTACCTTGGTCTTTATTGGTAGAATTTGAAGTCTGAAGTCCCAGGCCTTGGAGACTAGTGGGAAAGTCTGGAGCAATGAAGATTTAGCCTCAGTAGAGAAGGACCAAGTAAAGAGCATTTAAAAAGTTTGCTATAAGGAAGTCCATGGAAACTGATAGAATGCAGCTATGAGTGGTTAGAGAGCTGATATCGTAGGAAAACCACTCTGAATTATTTTTGAAAGATTGAGATAATAGAAGACTGTTCTTGAGGACTAGAAGAATGCAAGTGTTGCTCTTGCCTCTAAGAAGGGGAGGAGGGTCTGGGGATTTGCATACTACTCAGCCTCACCTAGACCCCTGGAAAGATGATGGAGCAAATTCTCCTGTGAAGCCATTTCCAAACATAAGGACAAGATGATGATTAGCAATACTTACTGTAGCTTTAAGGAGGGGAAATGGTGCTTGACCAACCTGTCAGCCCTCTATGACAAAATGACTGGGTTGGTGGAGGGGAACAGAGAAGTTTGTACTGTTTGACTTTAACGGTGCTTTTATAATTTTCTTCCTTAACATCCTTGTTGACTATCCAGCTGATGTGATCTGGTCTAGCTAAGTAGAGAGGGAAAGGGATTGCAGGTTTGCTGAAAAGCTGGGCTCGAAAGGTTGTGAGTGGTGACACAAAGTCCAGCTGTAGTCCGGTTAGTAGTGGTGTGCCCTAGGGGTTGATAGTAGGGCCTGGGCTGTTTGTCTTCATTAATACCTCAGTGATGGGACAGTGTGCACCCTCAGCAAGTTCACAGATGATGCAAAATTGGGAGGAGCAGATGACACAACAGATGACTGTGCTGCCGTTCAGAGGGACCTTGGCAGGCTGAAGACATGGGCTGACAGGAATCTCATGTTCAAAAAGGTTCAGCAGGCAAATCTGCTAGAAGGGTGTCTGCATTCCAGCATCATCATCCCTGCACTGCACTGCTTGCACCATTGCCAGCTGCTGGCAGACTGCTTGTACTCTGCCTTGAGCAGAATACTGCCATTTACATGTGGTGATCAGGCCAAAATATGCAAAAACTGTTAGGAGAGAACTATCAAAGTCCTAGAGAAGACTGTGATAACAAAATGGAAACATTTTAAGGATACTCGAAATGTTGACGAGGTGATTTCATAGCTCTGGACCATTACTTAAATGTTACTTGATGTCAGAGTTCAGTGAAGCAAGGAATTTGAAAGTGGTTTTAATCACAGCTTATATAATGGTTTGCCCCTTGAAAATTTGCAGGGCTCTTGCTCTCTAGGCCTGTGTTGCTGTCTCACAGTCTTTACCGTCAGCCCTGATGCCACAAATTCATGTGGTTTATAAGTTATTTCTTCATGAAAATGCAACATCTTGTCCAGCTATCCTTAAGTCTTCAGAACAAGTATTGTTGCTTCACGTTGCTGTTTGTTCAAGCACCTCTCTTTCAAGATCTTGTTCACAGTTCTCATCTTTTGAAATGTTTTAGCTGTAGTTAATGGTTGCAAAGAAATGGATGGTGAAGTGACAAAACCTCTGAGGGTGAAGATTAGGAACAGACTCGTAAATTGTCTATGTTTATGGTGACCAAAATAGCTTTAATGGAATTGTTGGTGTGTATATTAAGCATCTTGTGTGATGCTATGTAAAGCATTTGGTACAAGAAATTGGAATCCAAAAGAAGGACTTGACGAAGATGACATGTATCGATTGTCATGGCCAAACTTGCACAGTACGTAGGGGTTGTGTGAATTCTGGGTGGTTTTCATAAACCATATAAAGTGATACTCTGATGTGGCTACTGTTGTTTGAAAGGAGTGAAAAGCAACAGCTTTGTAGCATCAGTGCTCTGTGTGATCTTAAAAACATAATAGTTCACACACTTCAGGAGGAAAACTTGTGCTACAAATTATACTCTTCCCTACTAAACAATCAATTTCTATTATGTGAGGTGTGTATCAATTTCTATTATATGAGGTTTGTGCTGGTCTGCTGTAGTGTGTCTTTATTGTGGTCTGAAACTGTGACATCCTTCCATAGCTTTGTTCTTTCATGAATGGTGGTGTATGACAGGAAAAGCCATTGCAGGCTTCTAAACTATAGGCAGTCTCTGGAATACCAATGCATGTCAGTGTTGTTTAGCCACAGCAAAATACCAAACCAAGCCCAAAACTTTGATTAATGTGATTATGCTAAGAGTAAGTGCCAAAGAATTGGTGCCACTAATAATTGATGTAGATGTTGATCTATATACACAACACCTTTGCAGGCTTCTGTGGTTAACTTTTTACTTATCTGGCTTGGCAGATGTGTCAGTGCAAAGAATGAATTTTGTTAGTGCATCAGTGATAGATGACCATATGTATTAATTTCCATAATGAAGTTGCACAGGTATCATGAGTTTGTATGAGAAGGCAGAATGCAGTCAGTTTGGCTGGAGGTGAACAAAAAAAATCATTGCTCTTAGTGTTCTGAATCTAGAAATACTGTTCCAGATGCTTTAGGGGTTCCAAGGTTCTATCAAAGGGGCATTCTCAAGCTTATTTATAAATCAAACCTCTGAAGACTTAAATTGGTGCAGCATTTCAGCTGACAAATATACCTAAGTGTCTGTGCATCATCATGCTGTAATCAGCTGCAATCAGCTTGGCAATTGCTTAGCTAACCCTTGTTGGAGGGAGTATATCAATAGAAAGGGGTTCCTGTTTTAATCCTAATAATGCAAGCTGGAATGTGTGTTGTCTGCTGGATTGTTATTTGAAGTGGATGCCAGAAATTCTTATGATAAAATCAGTGATAATCATTATGCCAGTTTAAGGAGACATCAGCTCCACCCCAGAAGTTCATAGGAAGCAAAATCTGGAAAATGTGATCCAAGATGAGACTGTATGTTGCCCTAGAATACCTCTCATGCCAAATAGGAGTACCCAAATTCTAAAAGCCTTTCTGCTTGTGTGATCTTAGTTTTATTTCTTGTCTGTGAAATTGATCTTATAATTTTGAGAAGCTCTTGGCAGGGAATTGGTAAGAAAAATATTTATACAGTTGCAGCTGTGTGGTTCTTCCTCATGTATGTACTTAATTCCAGATGTCTAGATTCAAGGAGGAATATAAATGGAGTTGATTTTCTTTTTTAAAGAGATGGTGGTCAGGTCCCTGATGTGTACAGTAGCATAACTGTAGTGTAGTTTGTTGAAGATCTTAAAGTGACGATAAGTGTTTAATCAGAGTTGGTTTCTCATTTTAAATAGAAGTAATTATGGCACAGTGTAATATGAGAACCACAGCATTACAGGCAGGTAAGCAATCCAGGAGTTTATGAAAATCTTTTGATAGACTTTGCTCAATCTGAAATTGGATCTCAAAAACTAACTTTTGCACTTAGAGGTTGCTCAGTGCAATTGAAGCTGAGTGGTAAAAATACAGTGAAAACAAAACAGTTCTGTAACATCTCTTTGAAGAAGGGGTATTTTTTTCCTGCAAGTTTGTACAAAGCCCAAGTAGCAGCTCATAATGTAGCAATGCTTTCTAAAAATATATATATTTATGAATCTTTTCCATGTACTAACATATTTCATTGCTATTTAAAATGGCATCTGTGAACTTTGCAATTCTTCTGGTTCCTGAGAAATGGAGATCTCAGTGTTGCTTTACTGTATAGAAAATGGTGTGTATACATTGTAAGGAGTGTAACTAGACTCTGTAAATTGTAACATCTGGTTTATTCATTCTCGATTGTGTGATTTGCTTTGTCATTGTGTAAAAAAGTACAGTAGGAAAGTGAGCTTCACTGTTTGAACTAGGTTTAATTTATGCAAGCTCAAATTTGATTCTGTGGTTTTGCTGTGTGTTGCTTGCACAATTCTCTTTGCTATTTGACAAAATTACATTCTCTCAAAAATTCTTAGCTGTTAATCTGATGTTTAAAAATGAGGTAATGCATTTTATCTAAGTTATGAAAAGCTTGAGTAGGAAAACATATTAAGTGTTTGAGATCTCATCTGCCAGGTTTATTTTCCTCCACATCTCAGTTTCAAATGCAAGTATCTTGAGATGCAAACTAATTGCTTACACTTAGGGATTGAGCTAAATATGAGAACAGGCTTGACCACCTGTCTCACTCCAGTAAACATTGTTAGGGTTTATAGCACTAACCTGAATTAAGCTTTTATGTAGTTTTCAGTAGACATTTTACTAAAAAAGATTGAAATATTTTTGCTTATTTGCTGAGTGCTCTCCACTTGCATAAATTTCAAGAAAAATGCAGAGATCACTGCTCCATCTTAGGAGCACTGGTAGCTAAATATAAAGGCCTGATAATAAGAACACAGTAAAACCATGTTTAAAGTAGTCATTCAAGTAATCTGGGCCAGTCTTTTTGTTAATTTTGTACTTGAGAAGACCTTTTGACCAGTAAAAAGCAGTAATTTTTCTTAGGGGAGAAATTGGTAAAGTATTACCAGTTAATTTAGGAACCCTGCAGTTTATTATTGACCTAAACAGCTTGTTCTGTAAGGACTTGGTGCCACTCTTAAGAAATATCAAAAATGAACCTGATTAAAATACTTGTTGACCTTGTTCCTTATGTCATGGGCATCTCCTCACAGGTTTGGGAATGCAGTCCTAAAAAAGGAAACCCAGAAAAAACCCCCAAAGCAGTAAACATCCCATTTTTTTCCTAAACAGGTGCATACAGTTTCCTTCGTGAACAGACCTGGGCTATGTTCACATAAATTCCAAGTGTTTATATTGGAAGAAATAGTAAATAATTACTAGCAGTTTTGTTCTGCTAAATCAATTTCAGGAAACATGTAACTTCAAAAGAGAATGAATGTAACTATGAAAACTTTCACACAAGACTACCACGCAGGGAGCTTCACAAATACATTGTTTCTAGTACCCTACAGCTGCCAAGTGGACATGTTCACCAGGATTTCTGGAGTGGACAAGACTTGGTTAGAAAAGCCTCTATGTTCTTTGACAAGAATTTTTTTGAAAGCCAAAATAAGTAACCAGCAAAAGTGTATTTATTATCCTAATCTCCACATTTGCACACTACTTACTGCTTTCCTGACAGGATGTTTTGGTGGACAGTGTGTCCCTCCCTTAAGGTCAAGACAGGACAGGGAGCAGATCTTCACCCTTTGGAACTGGAGCCATTTTAAACAATGATGCACCTTTGATATGTGATTGTCTGCAGAGAAGAGGGGTATTAGCTACAGCACTTCCTCATATTGTTGTGCACTCAGAAGCACGTCACTAGGAAAGTCTCAAATCTTTACAAAGTCCACGTTGTAAACTGAACTGTGTGCAAAGCTGTAATTTATGAAAACTCAATTGCTTGAAGACCTTTGTACTAATTAGTTTAAAACTCTACCCTTGCTTTGTAGATACAGTTTAGCAGGCTGTTTTACTCCATGTGACACAGCTGTTTTAAATAGCAAGATAATTGCTCAGGGTGGTTTTTTGGTAGTGTTTGCGTTTGTTTACCTTTTTCTGTTTCTTTCTCCTCCCCCCCCCTCCCCCAAATCATGACTCTCAATTTATATCCTTCACATCTGTATAGACTGACTTAGACACCTTTATAATAGAATTAGAGGGCTGGGTTGGTAGGGATTTTTTTATTATTGTTTTTAAAGCTGTTTTCTGCTGGAAGTTTTCATGTGAACTTTTTTCTGTGTAGCAGCTTATTTCTGTCCTTACAGTACTGTGAGTTGGTGTTAAGTGAGTGCTGCTTCTGGATTACTTGTGCTAATGCTGCTGATTATGTAAGTTTCCCAGTTTGAAAAAAATATCGTTAGTTTAATTTCAGTGGCATGGATGTAATATTTCAAGAGCTACTTGACTCAAGGAATGCAAGAGGTATCATGCCAGCTAATGCAGATGGGGCTTATTTGCTCGCTGGCCTGCAAAGTGAATTCTGAACCAGCAGTTTAATGTGTTTTCCCAGGTGTAGCACTCTGCTTATGGGGGTGTTGGTCCAAAAAATCTACCCTGAAAGTTTTCTCCAAAAAAGGCTGAATTCCATTTTACTACTGACATGTAACATGTTTTCAGATGAGTGCAAAAGAGCTGTCTTTGTAAATGAAAATAAAGCTATGAAGGGAACTCTGTGTGTGTGTGTGCACTGTGTTGTGGTGATAGTGGCTTTTTCCCCCAAAGATCTGAGTGTAAGTCTGATCTCTGATTACATTTCAAAGAGCTGCCAGAAGATCTAATGTAGTGGTTTGATAAGTGGTTAGCTCTTCTGGGAGGAAGGTTGGGAATGAATATCAATTTTCATAAGAGGTTTGATTTTTCATGTTAAAAAAAAAAAAGCTGCTTTATTCAGGCAGTAGACTCTACTCACCAGAATGATTGTTGAAACAAAATTATTCTTGATACACAAACTGTAGATTTGCTTCAAGGTAGAAGTTTTAAGTATTGATACTTGATAGCTTTAGGATTTAATTAGGAAGTGTTGACTTGCAGAAAACCACATGCCAACTTAAGCTAAGTATGTAGAATTCTAACAGAAAAATAGTAGAGTAATTAATAGCAACTAGCAATTTCATCAGGGATAAAATTATTTTGTAATTCCAAGTAAATTAGAAATAGTTTTGGTGCACTCATGGCAGTTTTAAAGCAAATATTTTCCCTTTAAAGGGGAAAAAAGATGAAAAAAAAGGATAGGAGAGGAAATTATGGCAGTCTCTTTGGGTTAGATTTAATATTCACAACATAGTGATGTGTTGACTACTGTGATGGAAACTTTCTATTAGTACCTTCAGGGAGATGGGGAAGAGAGGATTAGAGCTGTGACTTTCCTACTGAGAGCCTTTAGTTTGGGTTTCTACAGAAATGAAGAGGACAATTGTCCACTCCCGAGCCTTCCTGAATATAAATGTGATGTTGTCTTTCACTTACCATGGGTTCTTTTTCTTTCTTTCTTTGTTTTTAGCTAAGAAGTGCTTTCTTTCCTCTGCTGTTTTTAATGGAACAGAAAATGAGATGAAAAGGCATGGATTCTCCTTTAGGCTGGAGTTTGCACAGAGGCTCTTTGGTCTGTTTCTCCTCTTTGCATGGGTTGCTGAGGACTGGAATTGGTGGGTTCAGCAGGGCAGTGCACCTGGGAAGCTGGGAGGGAAGGGCACAGCAGGGCTGCGCAAGAGCAGTGTCCTCACTGTACAAAGTACACACAGTACTAGTGCAAGCACTTCTCTAACCTCTTAGCCCAAGCATGGCAGTGCTTTGGATCAGTTTAATTCTGGTAGCATTTTTATGTATGTATGAATGAAGAGAGTGTGATTACTGGGGGAGAGCCCTGTGTTACGTTGTGAAACAGTAAAAGTGAGCTGGAAGTCTGACCATAACTCACATTTTGTTATTAATGTCAGGACTTGATTTTGTATTTTGGTTACTTGAAGACTGGTGGAAAGCATTTTTCTTCCCCTCACTTTTGCCTATAGGATATTTATCTATGAGTGAAGATGTTCAAAACGTGATACTTTTGTGTATGTTTAGATAGTGATTGATGTTGGGGGTGGGTATTTCCTGATACTTAATAATGGTTTAGAAGAGTTAGTCATCATTGGCCAGGAAATACCAACTCCAGATTAGATCAAGTTCAATTATCTAAAAGATATTTCAGTGTCCATCTGAATGCGGTACGTTGCCAGAGACATTGTGTTCATAATAGCATCTTATTTTAGTGTTTAATTACAGAATTAGTGGTTATATCTGGGTTCTGTGTGCTATAAATATGTCATCTTGAAGTCAGTACCCCTGTTGCCACAAGTTTTGGGAAGTAGTTGGACAGTGTTGCCTAAAACTCAACTAAAATTCTGTAACTGCAAGAATTTTGCATTCTCAAATGAAAGAATACTTAGTACTTCTCCCACTCCTTGCCCTTGGCATCCACAATTGCCATCTATGTAAATTTTGCAGTGTACTTCTGGCTGGGACTCAAACTGCATCTTTTCAGGTCGATCAAGTTCCCTTCTACTTTTTGAATGGGAGTGATGTTTTTCTACATTTAGTCCAGTGTACAAGCATCAGTTTGTACTTGGCACAATAGAAATAAGTAAGCTTGTTTAAGAAAAATGGACAAAAATGCAGAAGCTAACATATACCACTATCAAACAACCATGGTATATATAGCCAAGGGGGGGGGTGCTTAAAAAAAAGTTTAAAAAAAGTACTTTAAGTATTTATAGATTGCCTTTCCAGAGATACTTGTTCTGGATATTTGCTCTAGTCTTTACTGACTAGGTAAACGATGTTGACTGAATATATTGTGGGAGCTGAGGAGGGGTAAATACCACTGGTGATTGCGGTAATTCAACGTTGAAGGGAGGAATTCTGGGAATGCCTTCCTGGTTGCCTTTATCTTGCTTCTGCCTTTTGGCTTCTTCTCAGGACAGGTGAATTTTTCCAGCTGTAATCTTGTAAAAAACGTATATTGGGACTTAGCTGTGTAATTGTAGGCTTCTATGCTTCCATTAAGTATTAAGCTCCTTTGGAATAGGCTGAAACTTCCTGCTGTCTAGGCTTGTAAGTGTCTTATTAGTACACCTTGGGATCCTGTCTCTGCACAGTTATTTTTATAGGTGTGTGCTGAAGAGTAGAGTAGCTCTAGCAGTCATAAAGACAAACTGAATGCCATGAGTTAATGTAGGACTAATGAATAACACTCAATCCAGTCTGTAGAACTAAACATACTACACACTGTACATAACCAAATGTTTCACTCTGGACCTCACCCTGCTCCTTCTCAGTTGTTTTTTACAAGTTTTTTTATGTTATCAGTGACCACAGTTAGAGCTGGCAAAACCTTGCATAAGCCTTGAAGATGCAGAGGAAATGATGCACCTGCAGTGGCCTGTCCTACTGATGCAATTGCTCAGGCTTTCCACTAACGGCAAGGTGTTGCAGAAGGTTTCACTGAAGTTGTGGTACCCAAGCAGAGGACTGTTGCCTGCTAAAACCCACTGGTTTCCTTTCTCTGTCATGGAAGGATGGACTTTGTGAGCATATTAACTGCAGGGAACAAAAAAAAGGGGGGTTAATTAGGTTATATTTTAAATTTTATGTGTATAATCTGAGTTGCTACTCTGGTGGAACGTAATAAATGACAGCCACAGTAAGCTGAGCTAGTTCCTATAGCAGGATATAGCTACTGCTTCTGATTGAGTTCTCATAAGGTATTGTGACTGTAGTAGTCTGTTAGCAAATGTTTACTCTGTAGTCTCAGAACTGATGCATGTGCTACCAGAACCTGCACAGAACAAGGCAGCTGGAGGTGGCTTTGGTTGGTGTACGCAGTGCTTCACAGATCTCAGTTAGGTACCCTGGATGAGCCACTGAGACCACGTGCAGTTGGTTGAAGTTTCCCAAAGTGTTTCACTGTGCCTGACCCAGGATGAAGGCTGCCCAGGCCCTTCCTGTTGCGTGTCACGTCTGGATGCCTAATGTGAGGGGATGTGGGTGGCGAAGAGAATTTGCAGGGAGTGTCTCAGGGCAGCCTGTCCAGCGAAGCCTGTGTCACAGCTACATTCTTGCCTTACCTTCTCTCTCTTGCAGAACTTTACGTTGGAGAATTTTGGAGAACTATATCATCTGGATTTATTTGTCTGTAATGTAATTGGCCAAGTCTGTGTGGGTAGTAATCTGTGGAGTCCTTAAGACAACAGACTTTTTTTTTTTTTCCAAATGGTGAGTAAAGTGCTATGGGAACCAACAACTTAATACTGTAGATAAAAATGAATGTTTTGTAGTTTTTGAATCCTGGGTGGACTGGATTCAAGTTCTTGAAGGACGTATTTGTTAGCACTTCTGTTTGAATTAAACACAACAATGTACTCTGTCAGTTCTCCTTTCTTTGACTGGTAGTGTAATCTGTTTATTGCTTGGACTAGGCTTGTGGATTTCCCTATCATTTCTTAAAAACTGGATATCATATCTTTTTGTCTTAAGATTTTGTGAGCTTTAAAATTTAAGAGATTCTGTGTAAGATTATAAATTAATTGCAGGGCATCCTCAGGAAGTTTATTCCTTTTTTTAAATGCATGTCCTAATATAGCTGAGAACATAATGTAGAATTGCTTTTCAAATTCTCAGAACTCATCTTAACCTAAATCTTTAACTTTAGTGAGATCTTTTAAAAATCCTTCTAATTGTATGCATAGGGAGAGTCTCTAACCACTTAAAATAGATTCAGAAAAGGTTACTAGATACTGATATGTTGAAAGTTTGAACCTTTAAAATGTATTATAACGTAAATATAAATAAACACTGGGTATTCTTACATTGTATTTAGTAGATAAATTTAAATGTTTCTCTGGTTTGAAGACTTGAGTCTTGCTTGGATTTGGTTCTAAACATCGCACTCATTAATGCTATTAATATTCAGACTTCTACTCAAAATCTATTTCTTCTGTGATGCCAGTCAATAATTAGTCACTGTAAAAGCTAGATAAGGTGTCACTTAGCAATAACTGTGCCAATGATGAAGTAATTTCTTTTTATTCATCTTTTAGTTTTTATTTCCTTAATTTTTTTCTTTTCAGACCTGTGGCATAATGCTTATCCAGTAATACTGACACACGTTGCCTGCTCCCATAATCTCTGGGCAACTGTATCTACAAAAAGTACATTGTTTATTTTCCTTCCCATATCCAAAGTAATTGTATAAAGGAGAATCAGAGTCAGAGGCCTAGGTTCTGATTTTGTACCGGAGTGATCATAGATTAACTTCACATGATGGTCATCAACCTGGGATGCTTCGGTTTACAGAGGTGTTCAGTCATCCCTCTTGCTGGTGTATTGCAATTCCCTTGGTCCCTTCTGGAGTCTCCCTTCAAACAGAATGGGAGCTCTGCTGAGAGCTTCACATGTTGTAGCTGTTTTAATTTTACTGACATAACTGTTTTTATGTGCAACATAATACTATTATCCAGCAGGAAATGCAGCTTCCTACTGTGAGCCTCAAGACTGTAAAATATTTTAGGAATGCTTTCTAACCTTATTTCCAGCATCAGGGAAATTAGTGTGTCAAATAGTCCTGTTCTGCACCATCCACACCCCTCTACCCCTTTAGGAAAAAAATTTACAAGCTTGCTTTAGGTGTCTTCACTCTTGTAAGACATAAGTTTTTTTATTCTATTCAGATATTGTTTTGTAAGTCCAGCGTGGCTTCTAGAAGAGGAATGCAGCAGTAACAAAATCTTTAAAATAATTTTTAGTAGAAAAGGCACTTACCCTTAGAGAATATTTTGAAAAGTAAAAAAGTTCTTAGTAGAGTAACACCCTCCTCTCCCTATCAAACTGACAAACAACAAAAAAATGGGAGTAAGACAATTTAACTGAAAAAACTGCATCAGATCATGTATCTGTATGTTCAACTGTGAATATGATCTTAAGCTTGGGCAAGTTTTAGGTATGTTCTGTGAAGTTAGCTTACGTGGTCAGTCAGATCTTTTGGGATTTTTGTCTCACTACTTAATCTGATTTTCCCCACAAATTTTACTTGTGTTATGCAGAAAAGATAAATTCAATAACAAGATTGTATACACTGGTATGTAATATACAAAGGGAAAATTTCTGTAGTCCAAACTTCTGATTTCTTCTCCGGCCTTATTTCTTGGTTGCTCTGTTTTTTGTGAGAGTTCAGAACATGCAGGCTGTATGCCTTAAAGTAGGCCATTTCCTGAATCTCCTCTTATTCCTTAATTTTGTGTTGCTGAAACTTTGCTTGGCGTGTAATTAGTATTTGGGTCTCCCACATAGGCTCCAATCTCCTCCTGTATCTCCAGCACTGGATATTTATAGCAAGCTTGCCTCAATGCATTATTGCAGCGGTGAGAAATTGACTCAGTGCACATTGCGATTCCTCCTGCGCCCATATCTGTGACCAACTGTGGAGTTTTGGCATGCATTGCATTCCTGGGTGTGGTTGTAGGACAATCCAAGATAACCTCAGTTATCTTGGCTTTGTTACAGCAGCCTGTTGCATTTTAGAAGTTCATGTTAGAGGCTATAAAAAGCTTTTAATTCCGGACTCTGAAATTATGCTGTTACCTTCATCTTTAGTTCTTCTTTTTTGTAATAATTTAGGGGGAGAGAAGTTATATGAGGAATAAAAAAGGCCTGTGGAGATTACTAGCTTGATATTTTAAAATATTGGAAATAAAAATTTATGTAGTTGTGATTGCTGTCAGCTTTGGGGTTCAGAATCCAGGGCACGCTGAATTTCAACCTATTATTTCTGCTGTAGTTTCAGGGTTAAGGGGGTTTCATCTTGTAACCTCAGTAAGTCTACTTCCAGTCAAAATGACAGTAATATTTAATCATGAGAAGCTTCTAAATGCAAGTTGATGGACCAAGACAGGACTCAGCCTTGAGTTAAGCTTGAAAACAGAAGGACCAAGTACAAGAAAGAAAACTATAACTGAATGTGGAAAAACCCACTGTAGCTGTCAGTCATGATGCGTGGACTGCAACCCATTCTGGTGATAAGGAACTTCCAATAAATAGGCAATGTGAATATGAGTGTACTGGAAACTGTTGTCACTCAATGGTGGTGTCATCGTTCAGACTCAAGACTTGGAAGGGCTGAGGAAGTTCAGTCTGTTTGTGTAGTCAGACACTGTGTGCTTTATAAAGATGTTTTTATATAATCCCTGTGTAAACAGTGCTGGTGGTCAACTTCCAGTGGGTGTATTTCATGACAGAGAGAGGTGGAAAAGGAGAACCTGACTTTTGCAAATGTGGCCCCTTCCTTTGTAAAGTGTTTTCTTTTAGACAGTGAGGGCACAATATAAGGACTCTGAATTTGCTAAAATACTTACTTTATCCTTAATTAAAAAGGAGTGACTGAAGTAGGGTGCCCTTGAAAATAGCTGTTATTACTTTTGCAAATTGATGGATTTCATTGAAGAAGCATTAATTGTGTAAAATATTGAGTGTAAATAACTGAAGAACATGTTATTGCATTGATGATTGATCCTTTTGGGTGATATTTGTGAGTTCATCAACTTTGCCTGACCACTGCAAAATATTAATTTGGCGTTACTCTTAAATATGGTTAGTGTGAATTTGAGAAAAAGTGGTTTGTGGCTTCCAGCAGTGCTTTTTGAGGCATGTGATTCAAATGCCTGTAGACACTTGCATAATTTTACTGTCATGAGACTAAATTGGTTGGAGAAACACATGTAATAGCTATTAGGCTTTTTTTGCTCCTGCTTTATAGAAGTTCTGTGATACGGGAATCTAACTTCTCAAGTGGCACTGCTGGCAAAGCTGTGTGTTTATGCTTGTTTTTAGAAGGGAAGGCTTCATATAAATACTTCTAGTATGTCTTATCTACAGTGGTTAGACTGCTATGATGTTGAAAAAGACCCCTTACAGAGAGATGAGAAGCTTTGTAGTTCTTGTCTGAGAATTCTTTCCTTTTCCAGAAAGTAATACCACTGGAGGAGAGCACTGCCTTTAGACCTGCTGTTTGTTTGTGCGATGTGTGCACCGTAAGAGAACTGCAGGTAAGATGCTGTTGTGTGGATGATTTCAGGAGGTGAAGTTTGAGCTAGGAAGATGCAGTGCAAACCATAAACAGAGTGGAAGGGTGGCTTTGTAATACAGATAATTGCAGTGCACCTGATGGATGATGAGCCTTTGGAATTAAATCTGACCTTTATGAAATAATGTGAGGTACTAGCAAGTGCTAGAAAAGGTAGGGAGAATCCTAGAAAGGGTAGGGAGTCTTTAGCCATTCTGCTGTAGACAGCCTTTGGTTTGCTAGAGCTGTGTTGGTGTATTTTTGCAAGTTGTCATCAGTTAACCAGGGGTGAAGATTGCTAAAGTTGCTGGAAGAATGGTGCAGTTTGAGTGGACTTTCTATGTTCTGCCATGCGCGCTGATGTTTTCTGGCCAAGCGAAGCATGTGCCTTTGGTCATCACAAAGGGATATAAGGTGATCTTAGTCCTCCAGGGGTTGTGGTCAAGATTTATAGAACTTGCCATCAGCAAGGGATAATCACAAGATAGTCTGAGTTGAAAGGATCCCCCAAGGATCAAGTCCAGCTCTTAAGTGAATGGCGCATTCAGGAATTGAACCCACAACCTTAGCATTATTAGTATGCTCCAACCAACCAAACTAATCTCAGTGACACATAATGCCAACTTCTTAGGAGATCTGATTTTCCTAGAGTAAAATACACTCACATTTTACCTCAGTTCAGTATCTATGTCAGCAAGTCACTATTTGCATCCCCTACTTGTAACTTCCATTCCTGTTAATGTAATAAATAAGGTGAAGTTTAATATATGTAGAGGAATTGTAGTTAAGGAATGTATAATTGATTCCCTGTGAAGGAAGGTGGTGTTCTCTTCCACATAATATTAATGGCATTCTAAATGGTGTTATCTATATTGTCAGTAACGTATATGCTGCCTATTGTATAAGAGGGAACTGGACATTCTGTAAGGATTTACATCTTGAAAGTTTTCTGGACTTCGAAAGGGAAGGCTGGGTATACTGTTAAGAATGGTGATCGATGAATGGAGTAGTTGTGCTACAGTCACCTGCCAGAATAATGGAGTTTATTCAAGGTCCTGTTCGAATCAGTGGACTCTGTGACTAGTCACTGGTGAAGATAACACAGTTGTGACATTTATGGTTGTGTGAATCTGGCAGCACAATATCCAGTGTCATTTTCACCAAGTCCCTATATCATGCCTGCCCTGCTGCTGGGTGCCAGCTGTTCCATTGCAGGCATTTTTAGACTGCCTTCCTCTTCATCCTGTCTTCTGTTGCCCAGCTCAGCTGACACCCCAGGAAGCAGCTGTCTTTTATGGAAGTGAGGTGATGTTCTCCATACCAAGATGGCAGCACAAGGCACATGATTTCGTCTGTCAGCCTGGGCAGCAGCATGATTTCCTACTTGCCCCGACTGTAGAGCTCATACTGCATCTATGTCAAACTCATTCATACCAGAAGTGAAATTTGTTTCTTGCCACTGTGACCATCCATCAGCAGGCAATGCTCAGTATGGCAGTGGTAGAACCTGAATTATTCTGGGGAAACTTGAGTGAGTGATGCCTTAGTTACTTTCTGCCACTTGCTCTGTGCTGTGTCTGGTTTTTAAGAAGTGACTGGTAACAGTGCACTGTGCTGCAGATATGGAAAGGCTGCCTTTTGGTGCAGGATTTCAGGGTTGTCAGATGATACTTCTGTCTTTGAGCTGGAAGCTTCATTGGTTGCTGTGATAGACTTGAGAATGAAGACAAATTTTGCTCATTATTTTCTGTTGGACTTTTCTTGTTCCTTTGCCATGCAGTTTAAAGTTGGGAAGATGACAGCCAGTGTTACAATTCAAGAGGCTATTGCAGCCATGAGGTTTTCCGGCATGTATTACTTAGGGCAGTGGACTTTTTGGGACTCTCTTTCTGCCACCAAACTCAATGTGTTGGAGCAGATCCTTGTAGCTGCCTTACTGTAGTAAACAACACTTGGTTTAGAAAGGTGAGAGAATCTGTAGGTTTCACAGTTCTTAGCCTAGCTGACGTTATCCAGTCAGACTGATGTGTTTGCGAGGACTGTTGTCATCACTGGAGCTGCTGAATTGCCACTGTTGTTGGCAGCCCTGCCTGTAGTCCTGTACTGACTCCTGGGCAGCCTGATCTCACTCTGGGAGAATAGGACTTGCTAGTAGCTGTGGAATTCATTTAACCTTCTGAAGGAGATGGAAGTGTGATCCCACATATTATAGACAGCATCCTACTTTGCTTAAGAACATGACAAGGTTGAGGAAGGTAATTTCTATACCAGTAACAAAACTATTTGCCTCTCTAGGTCAGGGTGATGTTAATGTTGAACTTTTTCCTGGGTTTGAACAACTGTAAAAAGATAGCCAAAAGCTCAATTTGTTTGAATAATGAACACCTTTCTCTTTTTGTCCATGTCTCAGCTGGCAGCTTATTCTTAAATATGTAATATATACATAAATATATATTATATATATTTAAGAATATATAATATACACTAATATATATTATAATATATAATATTTACATATTATATAATATAGAATATATAATAATTATTATTAAGAGAATTAATAGGTGCTCAATTGCAGTGCAATATGCAATATTTCTGTAGTTCTTAGCAGCCCTAGCTGACAAAATGTACTTTACTGATGGTTTGAGAAGTTTCTGACTTAATTCAGCATATATTGCTTATAATTATAGTTGCATTTGAGCTTTTGAAATAAAAGCACTTTTTCATGATATTTTCATGCTCATAATCTTAAATGGACCATTTATTTATAGATTGGGGCTAAAATAAACATAGTAGCTTGGAATCACTTAGGTGGGAGAACCGTTTATGAGGAATGGTGAGACAGAAGTTTTATGAATATTTATGGCATTTTGGTATTCATAGAAGAAGGTGATGGTCTTAGCTCCTGGTATAGATAAACTGGGACCCTGAAAGGCAGTACTGGCATTTTGAGATGCATGTTTTAACTTTGTCTTTTAATGTTAACTGTTAAAGTGGTTCGTTAAACTTCTTCGCAGTAATAAGTGTTCTGTGTCTTACTGACTAAGAGTATGGGAACATTTCTGATCTTAATTTCAAGATTCTACAGACAATTTCAGTGGAGGTTTTTCATTATTATGTAAATGTTATTTTAAACTGTTTGCATTAGAGTGCACATTCTGGCCTTTTTCTTAATACTCATTTTGAGATCTGAATAAACTTGTGAAGAACGCACGCATGCAAAGGCTTGTTCTGGCTTTTAATGCATGTTTGTTTTTTGTAGCAGAAATTTTGTGTTGATCTTGAAAGAGATAATAAAACCTAAATGGTAGCAGAATTAATATGGGGAAGAGAAAGCTAACAGAAAAAAAATTGAAATAAGATTCCAGTATTTTATCACCAGGAAGGTGGTACAGTAAGTCTGAATCCATTATATTATAAGCCAAAGACTTGACCTGTGTTCTGAATTACCATAGACTTAATTTTGACTAGAAGGTAAAATGCTGACATGAGTTCTTTCAGTTCATTTAGTAGTTAAAGCAGTTTTGCAAGTTTGGAGCAGTCTGTCTCAGGTAGTGACATGAGATTCACATACACACCTTCCCCCGCTGGTTTAAATATTGTTTACAGGCTGGAATTAAAATCTTTTTGTGGTCTTGGAAAGACCAGATATTTTGACTAGTTTGTTAGAGAAATGAACATATTTCTTCCATTTCTTGATTAAAGTTTGCATTAAAAAATCTTCATTATCAGGAAGGAATTTTGTGATTATCAATTTGATTTAAGTGAAATGGGTAGAAACCATCTCACTGGATGTATACAGAGTTACTTATTTGGAGAAATATATTTTCATTATTAGGTGTACTTAAAGTGGGTTTGTATAACTGAACTTTTTTTTCTCTTCACTGAGTTTAATGGGAGTTAAAACAGTCTGGAGAGGAACCCCTGGATTTATTGACATCTCAAGCTTTATGTGATAATTCTCACTGAGCATGTAATTGTGAGTTCATAATACATTATTGCTGGTCAAAAATAATGTGTTACTAATTTTAGTGATCATCATGAAATCTGGTAAGTTCTGTGGAAGGAAATGTCTGAGAGATTATTATCAGTGTTTAAAAAAACAGTGCCTGTGAGATTTTCGTAGCAATAGCAGTCGAATTCCTGTCTACTGCCTCCATAAAGACCAACGTTACTATCCTTATAAGCAAAAGGCTTTAAATGCCCAGTGATAGGAAGAGGGAGTGGGGGACGGAAGTATGCATCTGTTTGTAAGAGCAGATATGAAAAACTTGACTTGGAGTTCTTCCAAAAAACCCCAAACTTTAAATGCAGACTGATTTATCCTTTTAGCACTTAATTCCGTAGAGATCGTCCTTTCCCTCCTCTCTGCTATTACCCTCAACTGATAATATACAAACATTGAAATTAATAAGATGAAAGGTTTTGGCTTAGGTCTGAGAAGCTTCAAGTCTGTTGCCATGAACAAAGAGAAAACCAGCCTTGACTGGAGTTCTGGCAAATTGGTATAGTGGTATAAAAATTTCAGATTGTGGGGTTGTTCTTTAAAAGTAACACTTGAAATTATCTAAAAAAACATTGTCTTGTGAGGTACAGAGAGGAAATGACCTAAGCTCCCAGATGAAACTTTTTATAGTCCATATTGGACTTGACTTTATAATCTCTCTTTTATTTCAACCCATAGGTTTGGGGGTTTTGGGTTTTTTTTGTTTATTTTTTTTTGTTTGTTTGGTTTTTTTGTGGTGTTTTTTGGTTGGTTGGTTGGTTTTTTGGTGTGGGTTTTTTTTGTTTGTTTGGGTTTTTTGGTTTGGTTTTTTTTTTGTTTGTTTGTTTTTTGTTTTGGGGGGTGTGGTTTTAAATATCCATCGAGTCATGGTTATAGCTTCAAGAGAGAGGTTTTTAAGAAAAGTACTATGGCAGAATCTGAGGGAAAAAGAAAAAAGTCACCAAGTGAACATATTCTTCCTACTGTCTTATGCACATTGTTCTGGTAACTGAGTCTACTACACTTGGTATTGGGGAATGTTTTTTCCCAAAATTATATACACCAGGATTTTATGAAGGTAAGTGCTTATAGAAGATATTTCTTTAGTTATATTGCTATATATAATTTTCAAAATCACTGAAGCTGTGCTTAGGTCTTAAGGCTTTGCAGTAAGCAGACCTGGGAAACATTAGGCATGAAGTGAGGTTTTATGTACTGTGTCGTCATAAGGAATGCTAGTTGTCTAGATACAAAATGGTACCAGCAAGCTGAAATTGTGTTGGAAGTCTCTGTTTAGACACCTCTCATAGAGACTATGGTGACAGATTCCTTAAATTTTCTGAGTTGTTCTGTGGGTGATGAAACATGTGGCTTGTATTAGACTCTACAGAGGGTACAAAATATTTTTAAAAGTATTTGACTGGTGAAGGAATTCAGAAAGCGTTGCATTCTGTGTACTTAAAAGAATTTATAGGTGGTATTTAACTTTGTTAAGCTAGCTTCTGATTTGATTACATTTGTGTAAAGGAAATGGATTTGGGAAATAATTCTGTTCGTTCCTTCTAGTGTTTTGCAAAGAGTTATGAGAAACATTACAGAACAACTCAAAACTAGCACTGGGCAGATGTACAAATATAAATATTAATTCCTACTATAAAAATTTTTATTTACACAGATCTTACTTTATATTCTGAAAAGTCAACCACAGTTGCTATGCTGGACACCAGAGTGAGTTCTCTAAAAGTATTTTCCCTAAAGTTTACATGAAAGTAAACTTTTTCTGTTGTTAGGCTTAATGAAGGATCATCAAATGATTTTCTGATACTCTGACAGCCAGAAAAAATTAGTGTATCTTTTCTCTGGGCTCATTTTTATTATTAAAACCTGCCATTTTTTCAGAAAAGCTTGATGCAAAGCTTCACAGTTTCACTTTGAGTTATAAATTAATATTAAAAATACCTTTTGTGTCACTCACCCTCCTCCTTCTTTGCATTGGCTGCAGTCAAAAGTGTGGTTGATTTAGCATGAACAAGCTGAAGAAAACCCACAGATAAGAGTGCCTTAATTATATTGAACTGTGGAGGATGGGAGCTATTAAAGTGTCTTGAACTGCCCTGTAACAGCTGCCAGGCAGTGACTGACTGGGGTGCTTGGGCCCAGTGCAGTAATGGTATAACAAGGAGTCATCTGTCACCCTGTGAATGACACACATCGTGCCACTTTAAGCTAATTTTCATTGCGTAATTGAGATTGACTAGCGCGCCCATGGCTTATTGCCACAATAATTCAAATTTTGTGAGCTGTCTGGGAATATACAAATTCATATAATTGAAATGTCTTGAGCTCTAGAAACTTCTGCTTGTGTGTGTTTGGGGAAGGGAGAGGAGGTCCTTACCACTGTAGCTCCTGGTTGCACTGGGGCAGTTGGATATGAGCAACTCCTCCGGGGTGCTGTGACAGCTGCAGCGTGGAGGTGTGGCCAGCTGGCCTGGCCCTGAAGGACACCAGCTTGGGAGTTGTGCTGCTTCACAACAAAGGCTCCACAGCACAGTCATTCTCTCTGATACAGTCAGTGTTGGATCCTGGGGAAGGGTAGAAGATTAAGACATGAAGTAAAACTTTCCAGCTGGTCAGATTGGACTGGGTGATTTCATCCATGGAAAGCTGCACCTTCACTATAGGTTTCAACAACCTTTGGAAGTTTCGATCAAGTGGGTGGTTTAGTTTTTGGTTTGGTTTTGGTTTTTTTTTTTAATTCTCTCCTATTTTTAGTTTTTAAACTTTCCCAGACCTAGGAATTGTCCTAATTAATTTCGTATCATGAAGTGAAATACTCTTTTATTGAAACCTGGACTGCTGGAGAATTGTGTTGTTTTTCCACAGTTTCTACAACATAAGAATTGGAAAAATCATAATTCCCTTTTCATTTTCTGAAATTATGATCCTATAATTTTTGCAGCATTCCCCACTAGAAAATTGCTTTACTGAGGTGAAGGCCTTTGATGTATCTAATCTGTCCTTGAGCAGATGATGTTAAGTAGTCCTTGCTATCCTCCTTATCCTTGTTACTTTCCTGCACCTTTCAGTTTCATTTCAGAGAGGGTATATTAACTGCAAGAACTATGTGGTATTGTAGCTGAGTGCAGTCTGGTCTTATACTGGCTTAGCTCTGCTCCTTTCATAATAATTCTTATTTGCTTATTTGACAATTACATTTTTAGAGGACTAAACATGAGTCTCTTTCCTAGACAGTGGTAGTAGCTGAATTCATATTCATGATTATATATAATTAAGGTGGCTTTTTTCTTCTTCTGTTCTTCTCCGTGTGCTTTTCTCTGCTGTTTTCATGACAGAATGATTTCTTCTTGTGAGATGATCTGTATTTCTAAAATCAATTTCATCTATTCCAGACTATTTTGCATCACCTGTAAACAGGTGCTGAACTGTTTTCTTTTGAGAACATACATGAATGAAATAAACATCACTGGTTTTGGTAGAGAGCCCTTTTTACCTCCCAGTTTTCTATCTGATCACTCTGTTACTTGTGTATTTACCTCGTTTCTCTGTACCTGAACCCTACTTGCTGACAGACTCAGCACTGCTATTCATTCCCACTGAAGACTTCTCATAAAGCTGATACAAACTGATGGTTTATTGCTCCAAATGTTTCCTTAGTGTGGACTGCTGGATTGGGCTGCTGTGGGCTGGTGTACAGCAGTGTTGCAGGATCAATTGTACAAAATGCATTGGCTTTCACTTTTGTGAAACACTGTACATGAACCAAGGGTAAAGCTTCACTATGAAGACAAGTATATTTTTTAAATGTTGCTAAAATATATCCTCCTAGTAATGTGGTTTAGAGTGTAGTTCATTCCTGAAATGCATGCCCTGGATCTGTAGCTTATTTTGTCTGCTCTTTCTGCTCTCTCCTAAGAGTTGGAACCAAACAATACAGTCATATGTTCATATGTTTCTGAACTCCCAGTAAGTAGGTAGTGATTAGGTCAACAGCACACAGGTGTGATGGACTAATTTATATTCAACCCTGTCTAATACTAAGCAGCAGATGTTTGGCCTTGTCTAGTCAACACTGATTATTTGCTTATAAAATACCCATAGGTACTACTGAAGTAAGTGCAGTGTAAGAACCTAAGATTCGTGATTGATCTACCAGTAAAAATGCTTATTTTACTTGTAAAAGATTTTTTTTTTAAATTTTGAAAATGCATTTATTTTCTGAGGTTTTCTTGGGTTTGACACATATAACTTTAAGCTGCAGTTTGGGGAATTGAGTGATTCAAGAACATATTATTTGGCTGTTTCAGCCGTTTTTGTACTTTCCTTTATATCTAATTTAATTTTGAAATTCAGCATGTATTTGTAAAGATACCTTTTAAACCGAGGTGTTCATGTTTGAAAACTGTCGAGTTGTCTGATATTTAGCTGCCCTAAATGTAAATTATTCACTTGGAAATGATGTGGCTTTGTGGCTTTGTTAGTTAAAATTATTCACATGTTTGCAGATGAGCTGCAAAGCAGAATTACTTGAACTGCTTTCCACAAGACATAGATAGTGTTTCTTTGCTAAACTTTTGCTTATTTTCAGTTATTATAGATAATGTGATTCATCTCACTTTGTATCACATAAAGTGTTAAGGAGACCTGCTTTCCACTAGTGACTGACAGTCTGCAGGGTATTTTTAGAGTGAGTCTACAAAACAAGGGGATTACTGCCTTATATCTCTGCTCTTAAACCTCTTAGCATATTGTATAGGACCACAGTCAGAGTTTGCAGTTGTTGTGGTGTCTGATGAATTGGAACATTTGCTTTAGAATAGTTATTGATGGAGAAAATGAGGCTTGCCTTTCTTTTTTTGCTGATTTTCACAGGTTTGTGAGAGGCAAATTATTTATCTTACATCTGCTAGAAAGAGTATTGCATATATTTAGGAATAACTTCTGCTTTGCAATTATCAAACTTGTATTTTTGTGACAGTTTGAGTCTGAATGTTTACTTTGGTGATACTTCCGTTACATAACATTGTGGAATTATAAGTACTGTATTTAATTGCTGCAGTCTGGGGTTATTTATGTTTGAAAAGTATATTTTACAAAATTCTAAGCTTTAGGACAGGGCCTGTGGTATGTTTTAGCCACATAGTTGTTGACAATGTGTTGGAGAACAGTTCATTATTTCATTTCCTGATATTTCATAAGCTGTCTGCAATTTTTGTTTAACTCTGGCTTTTGCCAGTAAGATGTTGCTGTCATAACATTGTTTTTCTCCTTCTGCCACCCTCATCCTTGGTGCAAATAGAGTTGTCAAGTGCTCTGGAAAGAGTTGTGGAGTGCTCACATGATACCTTAGTTCAGGTATAAGACAGCAAAAAATGCAATGGATTTGAGAGGATGTTTCGTACCTCACATCTTATGATGACAATGCATCACAATTTCTAAGAATGCTGTCGGAGACATTATTGTCGGCTCTGGTCTCTTTGGTCTTACAATAAAGAGTTTAAGGCTGCCATTTCTGCTGTATTATCAAAGTATGATCCAAATATTACTTTCACTGCTGAAAGGTGAGTTTTCTACAGCTTGTGGGCTTGTTTCAATAGACTTTTAATTATGTGTCCAATACTGTATCTTCAACAAGGAAATTCCCTTAATTAGAACCCTAAATAATAATAATAACAACAACAACAAAATGTATTTGCTGGCTGAACAAAGGAAGAAATTCTTCACCTTTATGCATATTTTGATGTCTTAGAATGCTTACTTGTAGTATTGTATTACTAGCTGTTAATTGGGTAATGAAAGGGTGAATGGGCTGGAAAGCCATGCGGTGAATAATACGGTTAGTCAGCCTGTATTGCGAAACAGGGCTGTTAACGTTTTAGTGAGCATGCTCATACGGTTACATGCCTTCATTTGCTTCAGTGTGACAGTGCTGGATTTAATTAGATTTTATGGGATCTAAACTTACAAAAAGGCTCAAAGTTCTGCATTCAGAATCTGACACATGGGGTGACCTTTTCTTCCTTAGAAGATAAGGGTACTCTGTGTTCTTGTGCTGGTGAATAATTGCAGAAAAGCTGTTGCAGGGCAATTGCAGCAAGTTTTGGCTAACCTTTACAGTAGGCTTGGAGAGATAGGACATTACATGTTTTTGTACTGTGTAAGTGGGAGAGGAGGGGAGGGCGTTTGCTTAGCAGCAATGCTTAATAAGGATTTTTCAGAGAAGTAAAACTCCATCCTGGCAGCTTCATAATAGACAGGGACAGACTATTTACCTTGGCAGCAATCAACTTACTTTCCTAGCTTGCCTCTTTTTTTATAAATTAAATGGTCTTACATTGTCATCTTAGATGTAGGGACTCAAATTGCACATTAGAGAGCAAAAGAGATCTAAATGTTTTGAACTGCTTCTATTTGTGTTTGTACTGCAGGTGAGCCTGCCAAACCCAAATCTTATCCCAAGAAAATTACTTGAAACAAGCATATTTCCTTGCTGATGTCCTCGTGTCCTGGTCATAGCCAAGATTTACAATGACGTTGAAGTGCCAGCAGTGAACCATATTTTATTGAAAAAAGCAGTGTGGAATACTCTTCTGCAATATGGAAGTGTGGGCTGTTCACATGTCCTGGTGCAGACTATTGTGGATTTCATAACAAAATTCAGGTTTTCATAATGCTCAAAAGATAGCTGTTGAAAATTAGACTGTGTACAGGTGTGACTTGTGCAAGTACAACCTGCAAATACCAGGTTGTACTTGCACAAGAATTCAGAGCCACTGAGTTTTCAAAGGATACAGATCATCACAGCCATGTGGAGGAATGTTTCTGGAGTGTTTTCTTAGTAAGTAGGTTAGGTAAACACATTTTTTTCGACGAGATTAAGATTATTTGCATTTCCTCTTAGATGTGAAATATCAGGTAGCTTTGGCAGGAAAAATGCATCCTGATTCAGAAAGCTTTGATGTCAAGAAATGCGAGAAAAGCATATTAGAGATGGATGAGGTTTTTGCTCTGGGTTTCAGGCTCTTTTTGGCTCGGCCCTTCAGCAAAATTAGGTGTATTTCACTTGGGAAGAGCACTTAGGGAGCAAATGGCTGTGCAGCCGCTGAGACCTCACCAGTGTGTGGCCAGCAGGCAATACAGATGTGAATGAGACTTTTTTCCTTTTAAATTACTTAATCTGATAGTATCAACTTAATGGAATTAGTTTTACATAGAGGTTTGTAAATTTTAGAATGATCCCTATAACACATTGTTCTTAAAACTGTTTTTCCCTGCTGTTTGAAGTGCATACTTCTAGGAATTTTGTTCATGTGTCAGTAGTACTCCTGGTGGTTCAGGCTTGTGGGAGGACTTTGCACTACAAATCAGGAGGATGGAACGCAGGGTGGGGTGGGGTGTGTGTGGGGGGTGTTCCCTCCTGCCCCTGGGTACTCTGTATATTTGCAGGCTGCAGAGAGTACTTTGCCCTTATTTGACCCATGACTTTCTTTTTTCTAAATTGCTAAAGTAAATAGGAAACAGTATTAAATTCTGAAAGAAAACAGAAAGTAATCCCAAACCCTCTGAATGGTATTTAAAAACTGGCTGAAAACCCTTAATACTCATTTTTATCCTTTTCCATTGCAAACAGAAAAGATAACAGATAATTGAATGCAGATTAAATAACCTTTGTGAAGGCTAGAGTTCAGAAGAAAGATAAAAAATGTGTTTGTGCTGTTTCTTTGTCTTCAGTGTTGGAACTGTAAGTGGTTGCTTAGTGTGAAATATGCAGTACACCCTAGCTTAAAATCTAACCACTTAAAATTTATGCATGCAGTTCAGGTACCCAGCTATCCATATTGTCCTTCTGCTCTGCAGATTCTGTAGTTCAGATTGCCCTGCAGCAGCAACTGCTCTGCAAGAAACATCTATGTACAGTGTAAACGAACTGCTTATCTAAAGGTATGGTTACATGGGTAAACTCTTGCAGAGCTAAGCTCCAAATTTGCATCATCAGCAGCTTCCTCCTGATCTAATATCAGTTAATATAAAAGCTTACCCATTTCTCACTGAAGGGTAAATTGCTGGCTTGTGTTCACTGAAGGGTAAAAGTGAACACACTTGTACAGCAGAGCAGCTAACAAGACATGAATTAACATGGTGGTTTAGCTTGCAGTAATTTGCTCTGCAGCCATAACCTGATGATGCACAAGGCAGTGAAGCCAAGAGTGCTTCAACATGCACTTTTATCTGTGACAGTGTTGTTTCTGTCTCTGTTGTTTCTGACAACTCTGCTGCTAAGCTGTCAGTGGACTGATAGAGGTGTAAGTGTTAGTTTTTCTGGTGGTCAGACGAATAATGGTACTCAAGGTCTCCTTAAATTGCCTTTGGGGCTCTGTCTCCAAAATACATAAATTTGCAGAAAAATTAATGGCAACATAAATTGAAAAGTTCATTGGTCTTTTTGATACCTTTTGTGAGTAGGTGCTTTATAAAATGGTCTAAAGTTGTAATCTCTTGAGATACAGAAGTGGTGGAGACTTCCATGTTGTGTGGGTGGTTTTATTTTGTTTTGTTGGGGTTTGTTTTGCTTGTGTTTTTTTTCTCCAGGGGGCATGACCACTAAGATACTCAGTTGTCTGCAGTAAGATAACCTTGAAGTGTACTGGGACCCAAAGTGGCTCTGTTTCCTCATTTCTCCAGAAGGCTCAGTGCTTTCAGCTTTGTTGGCAGTTTGTCTCTGATGTAATGTTATGTTTTGTGATTTAATTAGATTTTGAGTTCCCTATCTTGGCTTTTCACTAGATTTATCTTCAAAGTCTCCATTGTTCTCTTTCTCTGGGCCCAAGTTGAATTTGTAAAAGTGGAAAGGAAATAGAGGTTTTGGTGTTTCCGTTTGTCTCTTCCTGGGTGATTTTAAAATACTTCTAATTACAGGACAAAAATAAGTTGCTAAATAAAAAAATATTGGAGACTGATAACTTTCATCTTACATAATCCCAAAACGTAGTATCAAACTTTTACAGTACCAATGATGTCAGTTTAGTAGAAAATACCCTGATAGCTTGTGGCAGCCTAGGCTGGTGTCTGTTCTGTTGGCAGGCATCAGGGCCTTGCATGGAAATGTGAAGTGCTCTGCAAAGAATTCAAGTAGAAAATGCTCACTCATCTCTCTTTAGAGCTGCTGGGCAGAGATTTTGAGTTCCAGACAAAATTGGTAAAAATTTCAGCACTTAGTTCTAGCAATTCATGTGCTTCTCTCCTGAATCCTCAAATATTCAGCCTGTGTGAATTGTTCTATTTAACACTTTCCCATCAGATGACAGCTCTAGTTATGTTGGCCTGACATGCATGTTACAGTAAATTAGGTATTTATAGGACATACTGTTTTGCAGCCTACTCATAAGTCTGACATTTCAGAAAACCCAAATGTGGCCATTGGAGAGAGCTTGCTTGTTGCCTGACCAGAAATTAATTTTGCTATTTGTCAGCATTTCTATCAGATAGAATAAGCTATTTTAAAACTCTTTGTTGCCAACATGACCTCAGAATTAGAACGTGTAGGAAAATGGGTTTGGTTTTCAGTGAAGAGGAAATACTTCAGGCAAAATGCCACTTCAGTTTCTCATACAAAATGTAGTTGAGGAACTCTTATTCTTATCCTCCCTTGTGGATTGAGATTCCTGGTCAGAATGAATGTCTGATAAGGCGCCAGTCTCATGGGCAGCAGTAAATGCCCAGAAGGGAGAAGTCCAACAGAATGCTCACATAAGCAAATGTTATGATAAGGCAATTAGACTGCGGTTTTTCACAAGTGGTGCAGTGGTTGTGTGCTGTCCTCAGTCCTTGCTTTGCTATGCACTGAAGCTTTTGAGATTCAGCATTACCTTGAGAACTCCAAAACTGACACATGAGCCTTACTGGATCTAATTGTATCAGCTTAAGAGTCTATTGCCCCTTTTGGCAGAGTGGAGTATCTATGCCCATTTGTCCCTCACTGGAGTGTAAGGTCGGCAGCTGGGCTGTAAGCCATGTGCTGACCAGATTGCTGCACTTTTCACTGGAGCAGCTGGAACAGTGGTTTTGCTCATTGTGCTGTGGCACTGCCAGTCTGCAGCGGGGACAAGAGTGGGTGTCTGTCCTTATGAGCTGAGGTGCCATATAGAGATTTGCTGCAGTACCTGTCCTGCCCTCACTCACTGCCCAAGGTGATTGAGTGGCCCCTCTTTAAATTCTGATTCCTCTAGACTGATGTGTAGAATCCTCTGTCTGCAGTTTGTAAAACCAAATAATACCTAATATTGCTGTAGTGCCTCTCTGAGCCATGACGGAGAATAGAAACCTTGCAACTCCTCTTAAAACTTTGAGAATTGTCTATGCACATTCTGAGATTGTAAAATAGCTTATAGATTGTAAAATAAGCCATGTTTATAGACTAGGAGTGTCATGGCTTAACCCCAGATGGTATCTAAGCCCCATCCAGCTGCTTGCTCGCTCTTCCTGGTGGGATATGGGAGAGAATCAGAAGAGCAAAAGTGAAAACTTCTTGGGTTGAGATAAAGACATTTTAATAGGTAAAACAAAAGCCACCCAGGCAAGCAAAGCAAGGTATTCATTTACTGCTTCCCATGGAAGGTGGGAGGGTGTTCAACCATCCCCAGGAATGCAGGGCTTCATCACACACAGCAGTTACTTGGGAAGACAAACACTGTCATTCTGAATGTACTGCCTTCCTTCCTTCCTCCTTCCCCCAGCTTTACTGTGGTCACCTGGTGTCAGCTGTCCCCACTGTGTCCCCTCACAACTTTTTGTAACCCCCAGTCACCTCAATGGTAGGGTGGGGTGAGAAGCAGAAAATACCTTGACTTAGTGTAAACACTCCTTCACAACAACTAAACCAATGTGTTATCAACATCTTTCTCAGCCTAAATCAAAAACACAGCACTGTATCAGCTACTGGGAAGAAAATTAACTCTGTCTCAGCTGAAAGCAGAACAGAGCTGCTTCAGCTTATTGAGTGGTAAGAAATGTGCGTGTTTTTTATTTTGCACATGTGTTCTAATCTCTAAATTTGTGCAACTAAATTCAAGAAAACATTTTATGTTACTAGTTACGTCAAGCATTTTGTAGCTGCAATGGAATGAAGTTAACACTTCTTTATAACTAGATAACTGTGACTGAGAATCCTTCAGCAGCTTCCCATCCCTGCACTTAAACTGTTTGACCTCGTGGCTGCTCCAGGTATGCACTGGGGATGGTTGCCTATAGCCTTTGCTGTGCATATCAGACTGTCACTTAAATTGCCTTTGGGTTTGGGTTGCTTGGAGTGTCACACCTTGATGCTTTCAAATGCTCATTGAGAAACTTTGAGCATGGTATTTGCTGCAAAATGGTGTTTGGTGTGGCTATTTTCTAATGTAGAAAAACTTCAGGAATTATCCCATATGCTGAAAGAATGCCCCAGAATGCTACAAGACCCAGGAATATTATGGAATTCAAATGCCACTGAGCTTGTGCATATGAGTATTGTGCTTATTTGCGTTTAACATCACCACACTTAAATTTCCCAGTCCTGGTGAGAAAGTGGTGTTTTCTTTATCCATTGGTATATCTTTAAATTATTACTTCTCTTACAATATTTTTAATAGATTGTGGACAGATGGAAGATTCTAGAGAAATGAGCCAGTATCATGCACCTAAGATACAGTGGCAACTGACTTGTTTAATTATCTGCTGCTCTAGGAAGAAAGTAACAGTTTTGCTGAAGGAAGTTTTAGCAAGTCAGTAACAAACCTTGCACCTTTCTGTTATTTGGAATGGCTACAGTGCACCATGAGATACAAAAGAACTTAATGTACTTAATAAGTGGTGGGCAGTGATTTTCTATAATGTTTTTAATTTCTGACTTTTGTTCAGCTTTGAAATAGTTGCATTTTGACTTTAAACTTCTTAAATGTCAGATACCACAAGCACAAATGTGTTAATTTTTTTTCACCTATGTCAAAAAGTTTTGACTGGAAGATACTAGTTCTTTTCAAGGTTTAAAATGTTGTTCCAACTGCTTCTAAAGCAGCTTTCATTCAAAGGCCAGCTATTGACACCCATAAATATCTATATTCTTTAGTTTATTCAGTCTAATGGGAAATAAACATATATAATCCAATTAGATTTTGTTGCTTGTATACTGCAGCATCTTTTTTTTTTCTATCAAAATGAGATGTCGTGGTTGTAGGAAGGCTTCTTTTTCAGGAAAGATGACCAAATCTGAAGAAGACTTTCAATATGTCTTCAGTATTCCCCACTTCATATCCCATATGATTTTACTTCTTTAGCTGAATATCGAGTTTTTCTATTAGCAATCATTTCTCTGATAGCTTCTTGGCTAATTGTAGTATGAATTTAATAAAGATGAGCATGTCTAAATTGTAGATTGGATTGTATATAGATATTGATACATAAAAGAACAGTATATACAAAGTTTTGTATTCTAGACATCAAAAGCATATTTGCAGAACTGTCTTCCCCTTTTGAAGAAGTGCATTTCTCATTTAAACATAAGAATTCTTACCAGTGGAGTAAGCAAGGGCTGGACTGTTCCCCTCAGTTAAAAGCATGAACCTATCTCTTGTACTTAAAGAACAGCATGAGCTCCTGATTTTAGGACCAGTTTTAGAGCTATGAATCCTTGTCTTGCATGAGTGCCTTGGAAGCTTTTGCTATTGGTGTCCTGCTTGGTTGCTTTAGGTGGGTGTTTAAATTTGGGGAGGCAGGATTTCACACGCATCACTCTTCAGAGCTTCTCCATCAGCTATTTTAGGTAACCTTATGCTCCTAGTAATAGTTATTCCTGGGTCTAATGCTTCAGTTGCTGTGGAAAGATGTTGAACAAGTACTGTGAATTTATGTCTTCCATTTTGAAGTGAATATCCATCTTTCTCTGAATCTGTGTCCAAAATATTTTCCTTTCATGGGTCCTTCCATTCATCTTTGCAAAAGCTCAGGTTTTCCACAGGGTCATTTGTCATGATAGTGGTTGACCCAAAGTGGCTAAATGTGTGTTTGGTTCCTATTGGCAGTATTCCTTTTTTCTTCTTCTAGGACGTGAAAATCTGAGAAATGAACAAATTACGGCAAAGCTTTAGGAGAAAGAAAGATGTCTATGTCCCAGAGGCCAGCAGACCTCATCAGTGGCAGACTGATGAAGAAGGCGTTCGTACTGGCAAGTGTAGCTTTCCTGTCAAGGTAAGAGTTTCTGCCTTTCTTTTGGATATCCATGAGGTACTCTTGCCATGAATTACTATTTGGGGTTTTTTTTGGCAAGCGTAAGCCAGCGACATGCTTCATTACACACTGACCTATTTTGTAGTCAGCTCTCATTGCAAAGGATATGGCTTTTTTCTTAAAAGCAGATGACTCATGTAACAAATGCCTTTGAAAATCAGTCTGAGATAGCCTACATTATTATCTAGTTGAAATAAATCATGCAGCTACATAGAGGAGTAATACAATATTTGTCTTAATTTTTCTGGAAGATCAGAAATGATAGACATCTTGGATTGCATGAAAAGGTACTCAGTTCTCTCTGTTAAAAGTGTAGCTGTGGTTTGACTTTTAAGGTAAGCGGTGGGCTGTGCTTGGAAAGCAATCTTTCCTCCCTCTTGATAATTGAAAGTATTGTCAAGTAACACCTAGGATTTTGACCAGTGCATGAGGTTAGAAGCACTTGCTAACTTCTGAGAATGCCTCTGTGCTATGATTTTGTGTGTGTATATTACAGACTATTAATGTATATGAAACTGAAATTATCTTTTTTAAATTCTGATAACTCATTCCAGGTTATCAGAGTATTATAAATACATATTTTCTTTTTTGTGTCCAATTCTCCTTCCTCTTTATTTAAGAAAATATACTTTAATATTTCAGAATAGTATTTAATATTAGTACTTAATAAATACCACAATAAAAATTGATATAAAATTTAGGGTGGCATGTTGCACATGCTTCCTTTTCTTCCTCAAGGTGGATCTACAATAGATTGGAAACAGATGACACCTGGGGAAACCGAATGGGTTAAATGTCTATGTACAAGGAACACAGTCTATGGTTCAGACACCTAAGGACCTTTCATTAGATTTTATCTGTATTATGCTTAAAGTAGTTCTGTCTGATAGTTAAACATGTGATGTTACTAGGTGGAATTCTTTAAAGTGACTGTTTCATATTTTTGTGAAGTTGTGGATTGGTGTAGATACATAGTAAGTTTGAGATAACTTTAACCCAAGGTTAATGCCGTGCTGTACCCTACTAGAGTTGTTTATGTGTGCTTTTACATATACCCAAGTGTATACATTTCTAGGTCATGGTTACTTGCTTATTTGTCTTTGTCTTGAGTTATTTTTCTGCTAAGAGGAAGGAACTGTAATTCAATACTAAACAGAGATGGTGTTTTGCCAAAACTTTGAAAGTAACTGCTCTGTGAAAGCTCAAAGTTAGATTAAGGTTTAACACTGTTCTAGGAAAGAGCAGAGTTGTAAGTTGGAGGATAGTTATTTTTTCATAACGTAGGCATTAGGTTGAGAAGCTAAGTACTCAATTTCTAGGCATTTAGCTTTAGTCCAACTTTTTCAGTCCTTTACTGAGCACAAAGAGTGTGAACCACTTCTCACTGTTAAAAGACTGACTTTTTTTAAACTCTCATTCAGGACTTGCACTTCTAATGACAAATGCTTCCTGTATTTAAATGAAGCATTCATCTATTCTGGGCACATGTACCCAAAGTCAAAAAAGGTTTTGGCCTATTCTGTGCTGAAAAGGCGTAGAAATGGATGAATCTTTGCATCCTGTCATCATAATGGGACTTATGTGCACTTACTAGTCTGCTTTTAATTGGAATTCACTGAGTTAATTTAATTTGTTCTTTGGAAAAAAACACTCTTAATGTAAATATAAGGTACATTTCTTGATTTGGTGAGAATAGTAGGCTGTTAATATTTAAAGAATTTGCAACTAAGTGAAAACTTAAATTCAGAGCAATTTGATATTAGAGGTGTTTTATCTTATTTGATTAGAATTTATTGTCCAAAATACAGGGCCTTGAGATGAACAAAGTGGAAATTTTTATACGGCTTGAGATGTAGAGTGGGTGTTGACTGGTGTTCAGTAGATAGAGACAGGAAGTATGCCATTGTGAGGGAACGAGATAAACCAGATGTAGAGTCATCGCTTCAGTGGGTGGTACTGCATTTTGCCCACAGAAAGAATAGAACTTTGTGCTATTGAAGGAGAGTATCCTGTTATGCCGGTCCTGGGTATTTTTTGGAAATTCATACATTCCAGGATAAATATGCAGTCTCCTATGTCCTTGAATGTCTGATGGGGTGACTTTTCTTCCTGATGCTCCTCAGTGGAGCAGGACAAAGTAAGATATTTTGCTGCAGCTGTCTGTAAGATTTTCTGATACATGAAACCAATGTAGTAGCAGCCAAGCTGTGGGCTTTGTTTTTTTCTAATGCTTGATATTTTATTTAGGTAAGATTCTAATATTCTTGTTTTTAAAGACAGAGAAAGAGGAGACTACTGCATACATGTAAGGGAATTTTTACTCTTGGTTTCTACAGTTAAAAAAAGAGATCTTTTAAATTGGTTTAGTGTTTAACTTCTTGCCTTTGGGCATTTATATTTTGCTCAGAGCTTGGGTGTTTGTAGAGTGCTACCACAGATTTATCCTTTTTTAGATATTGCGGAGCATGTGGAAGCACTTTGAAAGTCATGTTGCAAATAGGATTTCATCCTGCCTTCAGGCTTCACTCTGTTAGTGTTGGACAGGGACCCCAGTAGCTGCTCATTCCTTGGAGGATGCTGTACTGCCAACATATTTAATGTTATTGAAAGGTTTTTTACATTGGCATGGTTCTGGAAGCTCTTCTTGTGCTGTGTCCACAGCTGATCCTCATTGTTGAAGTCCTTAAGTGTTCTGTTGGATTTTGAGCAAATCTGATACATCTATGGATTGTCTTCCTTTCGGTAGAGAAGATGCTTGGTGGAAAGTATTGGCAAAATTCCTGTAATGTTCCTTTATGTTGCTTTAAAATTCAGGAAAGTAGATGTGATCCACAGTTGGTTCTCTCCAGTGCTGTGCTCATAAAGCTGGAGGTGGCGATAATCATGGATGCATACTGTTCCTTTCAGTCAATAACACTATTTTTTGTTTTGTTTAACAGTCTGTTTTTCTTACAGTTGGTGAGGCTGTGTTGCATGTAGCCAGCTGCTGATCATATTTCCTCAGTCATCTTAGTGTGTGTAGGTGTAATGACAGATAGTTCTTCTCTGTGGTGGAAATCTAACCACACTTGAGGTGTTAACCTGACATTCAAAGATAGGGCCATGCAATGGCTACTGACTTTCCTGTAATGCTCTTCTGTGTAAACTGCTTTGAATCCACTAATGTTGAAGTTAGAAGAGCCAAGGGACAGGCAGGTCCGTCTGTCAGCGAAGGTATGAAAAGGATGTTAAACTTGTGTTCAGAAGAGTGACTTGCAGACTTTTGCTATACCATTGGGAACTTAAATGATGTTGCTCTCCTAACTTCAGTGGTGTGGAGGCATAATACCTTGTAGCTTTTATAAATGTTCAACTAGAGTTGCCCCATTTTGCTGGAAGTCTGTGCAGAAGTCGATTTTCCAAGACAAATTCTTTTCCACTGTCCTAGCAAACTGAAAAGTAAATACTGAGTTTCAGTAGCAAATCCTTCCTCTTAGAGAAAAACTGTGCCAGATACATGCAATAGGGGCCTTAGATGAAGAGATTGTATTTAAAACTATTCAGAAGTTGAATATTCTAGCAGCCATTGCAGTTGTGCTTATCAGTGCTGTAATTTATTTATATACAATTTTATACATTATAATTGCAACAAATGAAGTTCATTGACATACACATTTTCAAACTTGCTATCTTGCTCCAGACACTACCTCACTGAAAATATTCAGCTGTTCTATGGTATAATGACTAAAATATTTGACACTAGGGCTCCTTTTGTCTGAAAAGCCTTTTTGAGTGTCCCTCTGGATAAGTAGTTTTCATTCATACAAATGCACTTTGGAGTAACTGGCCTGTGAAATTTATATCAGAAAAATTAGGTCATTTCCTTCTACCTCAGAGAACTAAACAAACCAAACATTTGCAAATTCATGGTGGTTCTGACCAAAAGGATGTGTTAAACAGAATATTAACAGGTGATAGCTACCTGTTGTTCTAGAAGATGCAACAGTTGTGCATATCTCAGATAATTTGGTTTTTTCTGTCACTTCCATGTTTTTGGTGGTCAGTCTTTTTTGACCTTAAGGCATCTAAAGCTACTGTTGCATATTGCCTGCAAGTTTACTTGAATTTTTTAATTCCAACTGGAAGACTAAAGATGTTGGTGAAAAAGCTGGCGTGGGAGAGTAACAACCCACCTTTCTGTCTCTGGCATCTAGGGGTTGCTGCTGAGTAGCTGGTTCATTGGAGTTATCCCTTCCACTGAATCTTGATTTCTGTGTTAGTGTTGACAAATAACAATTGTATGGATACAGCTGTACTTTCATATGTAAAAGAATTGATGACTTTACAGAGCAAGTACTCTTGAACTTTTTCCTGTTTAACCCTTGCTTTGATGGGAGATGTTTGGAAGACACCATATTGCTCTGTATTCAAAAAGGGAAAGGGAGCAACTGTCTGAGCCCTGCAGAGCATCCTCACTAGGATCTGTGAATGTCAGCCCTGGGGTCCCTGTGTTTAGGTTGTTGAGCCATACATGGCACTGCTGGAACCACTGTCAGTAGGAGATAGGCAATTTTGGTCACTTTACTTGGTTTTCTCACACCACTCATGGCTGCCCAGCTGTCCTCTTTAGTTTTGGAATTTGCATATTGAACTTTATTGCTTAATGTCAAATTTATAAATTTCATATTAAAAATAACTTCTTATTTTTAATAAGTTTATAAATACAGCTTGCATGCTGTTCTATTCCTCCAGGTCAGAAAGACTGGTACCAGCACAGGTAATTCTGGCTTTTATTTTATGTTTTAAATGCACTTCTAGTTTGAAGTAATAGCTGTGAAAGAATTTACCAGCGTGATGCTGAAGTGCCTTTAAGTTAGGCATGTGATATTTTTCACTGTGAAAGCTTGAGGTACTTGAATAGTCTTTGGAAACTATGTTAAGTATTTTTAAGAAGTTAATGTGACAAATCTGCAGATTCCTGATATGTTGCACAGCCTTACACATTAAACACTAGAAATCTCTACCTCTGAAGGCATGAACTTACGTTAGCAATGAACAGTAACCATTCCTATTGAATGCTGACCCTCAGCAAGCAATAGTACATTTTAAAAGTCCTGCAGCATTTAACATCACAGGAAAAAGGCTGGATGACAGCTAATTATAAAATATGATTATTATAATGAAAGGTCTGAAGCTTGCCTGCAATATATTCCTATGCATTTTTGTCATGATTAGAAGGAATGTAAGGCAATCCCTAATCGTTAAACTGTTCACCCTTGTGTCCAACCCTTAGTTCTGTTTTAACAGCCTGGCAAACAAGAAGTTTTAAATGAAGCTTCTTGCTGAGTTTTAAAAACCTCCTGTCTTTGGTCAAGGTCAGATTCTTAAATAGTTTCATAAATTTCACATTATTTTAAAGATACAACAATTAAAATGGCTGGGATGGCCTTGCAGAGATACTTATTTTAAATGTAATTTAGGTGTTGGGAATCAAAAAGTTCTTATTGGGTTATATTTTTTAATTCTGTTTTTTAAAATTAGGGGATCTCCAGTGTCATACATGGAAACTGAATTTTTTGCAGGAGTTGAAGAAAAGGTAGTGTGCATCTATGCAGTGTGTGTATAAAACTTTGTGCTATCAACACTTGCTTTTCCTTTATTTTTTCTTTTCTTTTTTTAAAAAGAAAGTTTTAAATTTATTTAATAATTCTGGATTCCTGGAAAAATAGGAATTGCACATCAGAGCATACAATTGAAAACCAAAGTCTGACAGTACATCTGTGAAGCTGTGAAAGGGCTAGGAGAAATAGTGTGTTTAAGCCTTATCAAGGGAAATCTAGGGATATGCATTAGCAATGACAATTCAGCAAGATAACGTCCCTTTCTACAGTGAGACATGTAAAGTACAGGGTAGAAGGTCTAGCCTATTGATCTCCAGTTACAGAAATGTCATAATACTTCAAGGCTGACTTCTCTGATGTAGATGTGGAAGTAGATCCTGCCCTGAAGCAAGTGCTGTCCTACATACTTCTGAGTTCCCTCTCTGCCTCATTTTAGGGATTTGTAAGAAAATGAAGAATATAGCATTTGTGTATCCTGTACTGAGTTTCTCTTCCTCATCTTCAGTATTCCTAAATGGAAATGTTTGCTATTTCCTCACAGTGTTGTTTCTGTTGACAATGATAAAGGTCACATGAGAACTAGTAAGTGAAATGCACAGTGTGGTGCTTAGGTGGATGTGATGTGAAAGATAGAGAGAACTACTGGTATAGATACTGCTTTAGATTGTTTTGATCCTCACTATTCAGAGACATTTAGCAGTCATAGGCTGCTACAGCTCCTGTTTTGGGGGATTTAACAGGCTGATGAGACATTTTGATTTCTGGTGACATGTTTAGCATCCTAACTAACCTATAGCTTTGACCAAGCAAAATTAAACCTTGTTGGTGCTTAATCATAGAATTTCTGTTGTCTGTGCTTCTGCAGCTTTGTCTAAGCAAACATCTGTTTCAAACTGATAAATTTAGAAAGCACAGGAGCATGAGTATGAGAGGAGAGAAATAATGTATTGAACATGGGAATGTAAATCTTAAAAGTCAGTGGAAAAGTAGCTCAGCTTTAAGACGTATCCAGGATTTCTGGATTTAAGCTTATGTCTAGTTGCTAGACAGTATTTCACTGTGAAACTTTGGAGCTCAGACTTTAATTCTTGAGCAATGCCAATTCCAGAAGCATATCTGCACATGCAGATGTCAAGTAGTCAGTCTTACTGTGGCAAATAATGCCTCAGAACTTACACAGAGGAAGAAAGAGGAATGTCGTTGCCTCTAGGAAAAATACCAAGGAATGCTGGTGTGCTTCTCTTTACGGCAGCTAGTTTCCCAGCACAGGACACCTTGGCCAAGACTTCAAGTAAGCTCATTTCCTGTGTCCGTCTAGTTGGAAATGTAATCCAAAGAACCTAATCTGTTACTGCAAATAAAACAGTGTATGTGAACATCTGCTGATACAGAGGGAACTTCAATTATTTGTGTAGCTGAGTCTTGTTTCAAAGAGAGACTGTAAAAGCATATTACCAGACTTGAACAAACAGAACTGGCTTGAGCAAGTTGTCCAGGTTGAAGAAGCTCTGGTGAAGGATTTTCTTTTTCCCAGCCATTATTGTTGAACTTTGAAGTTTTGAAAACTGAGTCAGCCAAGCATTTGTGAGAGAAATGAAAACAAAAAAGATCAGGGCAGTATTGCTTGTACTAGGACACAGATGGTGTTTTATTTCTGACCTGATATATCACCCTTGATGTTTTAGTAGGAGCAGTTTCAATAGCATCTATTTGGGAGAAGACAGTAGGACAACTTCACCAAAAACGTTTGATATGGTAGCTTGAGTTGTTGGTTTTTAGATGAAGCTGGAAACAGTTTAAAATGTTGAAAAAGAATAAAGTTTCTCAAGCACTTTTCAGATTCTAAGGATGTTTTGCTATGAACCAGTTTAACTTGTTCCTGTGTTACTTTGTTTGACTTGAGATTGACACCAAACACCACTATCAGTGAAAGACAACATAAAAATCAGAGATGAAGAGGGAGATTTTTGGGTTTTGTTGAATTTGCTGTCCCATAATGTCATCCTTTGTTTTCCTGAAAATGTTAATATAAGCAATACTTCTATTTAATAATGTTTGTGTTAAGTACTTTTCTTCAATAGCCCCTGAAAGTATTTATTTGGATTAGAGCTTTCATGTTATGTTACTCTATATGTGGACTCTGCCCATGAAGATTTTAGCTTTCTGTAAAAGCACTGGTGGTTAATTTCTGGTATAATGATTAAATCTCTTACAGAACATCTTATGTCCGAGAATTGCTGATGTCATGACTATCATTCACTGGTTGCTATGGAAATTAAGTAGGAGTACATTCAATATTAATACTGCATTCCTGCTATGTGCATTTTCCTGATGGAAAAGTACTCACTTTTTCCAGGAATGCTAGCTGCAAGCATCCCTGGGACAAGAAATGCTCTTTGCAAATATGTCATGGGTACTCCTTTCCTTACTGTTCTCAAAGTCATCACCCACCACAGTATGGCTTAGGCAATTCACATGGATTTTTGTGTACCAAGTACTTATATGTCCTTGACTGTGTTTGTGGTAATGCACTATCATGAATTTGGATGAGATTTTACTTATATGGGACAAGCTGCTGCCCAGGCACTTCAACAGTGTGTTTCTTCTCCTTTAGTTTAAAAGGGAAGTTCCATTCAGAGGTCCTGAAATGTGTATAGAAGTGTGGGATTTGTGTATCTGTTTTTTAAAGTGGTTTCCATGTAACCTCTTTCTGGCAGTGGAGCAGTAGAGTTTAACAATGGTTTATTTTTCTTAAGTCCTGAATTCTGGTGTTTAACTTTTATTTCAGACTCTAATTAGTAGCTGCCATTAAATTTTGAAATGTCACTCATAAAATACAGTTGCACTAGTAAGTTGAGCCAATATTCCACATTTAAGGCTAAGTTGAGATATGTTTACAATTTAACATTTCTGTTTAAAACATAAACACTAGAAGAGGTCTCAGTCTTTGACAGAATTTTTTGCCAATTTTCTTGAGGAAATTTTTATGTCTTTGATTACAGCCCATTAGAAGCCCAGTAAATATTGTGGCACTGGTTAAATACAGGAGCCATGTATATCTGCTCTCAGACTGATAGGGGAAAAGATTTCTAGAAGTAAGCTTGAAGACTTAGAAGGGGACCTGCTGCTTAAGGGACTTCTAGCTATTAAAAGAAGAGGACCACAGCATTCTGGTTATAGAGTTAAAATTTATTTTTACAAGAAAGAAAAGTATATAGACACACATAAGAAATTAACATGCCACCACTCGATCCCAGAAAAGGAAGAAAAAACAAAGCAAGAAGAATTTTGAAATTTCCTATAAAATGTACAGCACCAGTGATAATGATGAGCTTCTGGTTTCTGCAAAAGTGGTGCAATGGCAAGAACAAGTCTTTTTCTTTTTTTATGAAAGGCTAAAAGTGTAACATGTAAATGCAAACAAAGCACCATTTGTCCTTTATATCATAAAGAAGTATTGTGTGACAGTGTAATTTCTCTTATAATTCAGAATTGATTGCTGCTCAGTGAGGTCTGTGGATTGTACCCTTTTGGTGTGGATAGATGCACTTGATATGTGTAATAATGTCCCCATTCAGTGGAGTGGAAGCAGTATTGAAAACTGCAGCTAAACTTGCTGTCTCCAGCAGCAGTGGCATGACTGATTGCTGAAACTTGGAGCATGGGACTTGAATAAAGGTTTGGCAACACAGGGGAGAATGGTTGTCTGTTTTGCAGTGTGACATGAGGCAATATTTACCCTGCTCTGTTTCTCCCTTTTCCAAGCAAAAGGCAGGTTGCCAAGAACAGGGGCTAAATGGTTTGAATCTTCAGTTGGAAACCTCGTGGCTACACTGGAGTAAATGAGATGTGCAGATAGGTCAGGAAATCTGAAAGTTGTCCTCTGTATGGGTGATATGTAATGGTCATGCAAACTAGATGGTTCATTCCCTACACATTTTTTTTTCCTGTCTGGTATAAACCTCAGTCTTGTTCCTGTCTATATCACTCTCTGCTTAAAGACAAGTTACTAAACCCAAAACTTTCTCATGACAGATATGTATGACAGAATTTCTGCATCTCTGGAACTTCTCCCAGAGAAGCCATGGCACGACTGAGTAGTCATTGATGTACATATGTACTTCCAGACAGAGTAATTGCATCTTTAGTTGTTACTATTTGTGTATTTTGAGGATTAAAATGTTCCAGTTTATGTTCTAGAGAAATGAAGATCTTGTGCAAGTGTTCAGCAAGCTCAGCTGAGGGAGTACAGTTGCTGTTTTGGCAGCTCCAGCATTCAATTATAAGGCTTCAGCCTCACAGAGCACATTTTGAAAAAGCTTTAAAGAGTCAGATCTCTTTTATTTACTTTCTAGTTTCAGTGCAATTTATTTTTCAAGCTGTTCTCCAGCTGTGAGGGCTGATGTAAATGAAGTTCTTGCAAAATTGTTCCATTTAACTCTTTAAAAAATGCCATGTAGAGATATTTAATGCTAAAGGTCTCTGTCACCTAAGATATTTTAAATATTTCAGCAGTTTAATAATATATAGAGCCTCCTATTCTGGAGCATCTTGCCTTGCACAAAGCCCCTCAACTTTCCAATTCTATTAAATCTTTGAAACAATCTTGATTTTCTCCATATAGTTGAATCTTCATCTGAGGGTGCTTCAATATGGTGCTGTGAGTGAGTGAAATATTTTTGTGTCCCTCTAGCTAAGTCTAGTATTCTAATCAATGGAAGAAAATCTAAGAGATTTCAAATAACTCACAACAGAATAGTCTGTTATAGAGTGCCATTTCTTAATAGATTGTTAAACTTGGGTTTACTACTGAGTTAAATGACACAAGCATTGATTCTAATACTTTAAAACCACTTCTCCACTCTCTAGCTAGCCTAGAATCTAAATGCTGAATTGCATACAACTCTTAAAATGGCAAGTAAATTGGGGAAAGTTTCTTTCACCTATAGCTCTTATTACAAAACTTCAGAGAGGTTTTATTAGTTTCTCTGGTTTTCTTCAAGAGTTAAATACTTTGCATAAGGATATGAATTTTTCTGAGAGACCATTTCCTTTCACTATCAAAAAGAACTATGATTGGAAAGGCAGGGAAATTGGAAAAATTAAAGCTAAAAGTGAGTGTGTAAAATTAAACCATCCATGGTACCCTGAATGCTATGCTCTGATGTATTTCTTGCAATTGCTTTCTCTATAGACTAACATTATTCTGGGTTGTAAATTTAAATGCTTTGAAGCTTGAGGTTTCTATTCACTGTTGCATTGCTGGGGGTTTTTTTAAGTAGTGCTTGGTAAGATGAATATGTGGAAAACAGATTTTTTTTTCCCTTTTTTTTTTCTTTTTTTTTTCTTTCTTAAATCACCCTTTTTGTAAGAGTGATTAATGTCTCAGTGTCCACCTAGGAGCCTGGTGTTGTAATGAAGATAAACAATTTTGGTTTACAATTTTTAAAAAAAGGGGGGTGGTGGGAAAATTTCTCACATTTGGACATTAACATTCAAAAATATTTGGTCATCTTACTGTGTAGTGTAATTCTGTTTTCAATACTAAATATATCTATCATTTTTCAAAAATCCTTTATTCACCATCATCTCTATATTGATGTAAGGTTCTTGTGCTATGCTAGTAAAAACAATTATTAAGGCTCATGATGAATTAGCAGGAAAATACAGTTTTCAATACTTTTCAATTACATATTTTCCGCACAGTAAGGAAAGTCTGTCTTTCCTTCAAGATATCTAGTTGTATTACACTTTTGTGCTAGTGCCCCCATATGTATGCACAGTCAAACCTCTAAATGTAGGTTCAAAAGAAGGCTGGCAAAATGCTTTTAATGTCTATCACATCAGCTGTACTGAGATGAATTCAGAGCTTGGATTCATCAAAAACCGAGGAGTTTTAAGGAGCTGCTATTAAGCTTTTCTCCCCATACTCTTTCCTGCAGTACTTGGGACATGTGGAAGTGGATGAATCCAGAGGAATGCATATCTGTGAAGATGCTGTGAAGAGGCTGAAATCTGTATGTATATTTGTTTAATGAAAAAGTGGGCTTTGGGGCTGAGTGCGTTCCTGGAAAAGGTCCGTTCGGCAGCAGTGCTTCAGCTAAAGACTGAACTTTTGACCCATGTTAGGAGAACAGTTGGCCAGTTTGAGAGCACTGCTGCACTTGGGGGGACGTGCTAATCTGATGATGAGAGGGAGAGTTACAACTGTTCTTTCTACTTGCAGAAACTATTTGCAAAACAAATGTGTAAAAATTCTCTGTGACCTTTCAGGCTAAGTTGGTACCCACATGGGACTTCAACCATTGTTTTTTAACAGCTTCTCCCTCTCTCTCTTTTCTTCTCCCCCCTCTCTTTCCCTCTGTTGCCTGCCACTTTAATAGTGACTTAATTCACCATTATACAAAATATTACTTGTTTTAGGATGCTTTTTTTTCTAATGCACTGCAACATTGTAGTCATGCATGAAATAATCTGGCTTGCATCTGCTCAAAGTAGCCTGACGGCTGCCTAATTCTGATATGTCATGAAGTGGGCTGCTCTTAGTTTGGCTTCTGTGAACGTTTGCTCCTGTAAATGGCACTCGTTCAAAGCTCTTTGTATTTCTGTGGCTCATTTGAAGAGGTCTTGTCATCTCTTTCCTGCAGTAATAATCCCACAAAATCCTGTGGAAATAGCAAACACCAGAAAGGCAGTGATCAGTCTGTCAAGGAACTGAGGCAATAGCATCATTCAAAAGAACAGGAGAAAGGACATTGAAAATTTGAATTTTGAGTGCAGATAGAGGACTTCAATCCTTGTCATCACTTCTCTTATGTGCTTTAACTATATGCATTCTTCAGTATGCATTCAGTGGAAGAAGCCCTTGTATCCTTGCAACTCAACAAAACTACTGCAAGTCCATCAAACTCTTCTGATCCACTTTTACTGACTTAAAATATGTGCCACTGAACATCCCTTTTCTTTCCTCACCAAGTCTGAGAGCTCAGATGGTTTCCATCTAAACCTGTTTTTCCCTTCTTTGTAATACATAGCAGAGGATTATAGGTTATCTTTTCTGCCTTCTGTTGTGCTGTAAAGTTTCTGAATTGGTTTAGTGCTCTGATTAAAATCAAGTCTTTTCATTCTTTTCTTTCTCAGCTAATGTATAGTAACCTGTTAAAGCCGCATCCCATCTGTTCCCATTCAGTCCACAGTGATTAGTGATTGATTCTTATTAAAAAGGGCCACACAAAATATAAATGAGTTTCTTTGTTTTGTGGATTCAGTTTATGTACCTAAAAGTGCAAGTACTGACCGCATAATCAATTGCATCCGTTTTTGTCTCTTTCTGATTTTTATTCTCTCAGAACACTTTCTGTTAGCACACCAAATGCACTGCAGTATCTACTTTATGCAACTTCTCTCATTCTCTTCCCTGGGGAGCTATGCTGTGAAGAAGCTGTTCTCTAGTTTATGGAAGTCTTACAAGTCCAAAAGCCAGCTAAGTGTAGCTAAGCTTATAATGAGACATAGTAAAAGCATAGCACCCAGGTTCTTCTGGAATCTGGATTGCCAGGGTTGTGATTCTTGATCATCTGAATTATTGATTCAAAGGTCAGACTTGGATATCTAACTTTTAGAGTGCATTTTCTGAAAGCAAACACATTTCCCTATTCCATGTAATGCCGTTATTCCGAACTGTGAATGGCGTGAATTTACCCATTCTCTTATATTAACATTTTCCTTCAGATAACTTTGATTTCTTCTGCTGTTTGATGTCTGTATGTACACCAGATACAAGTGTGCATCTCTTACAATTGCCATTTAACTTGTCTCCTTTGTCAGTGTTGCAAGTTGAGAAGCAGAGGTGAAATTCTCTTTGGAGCCCAAGAGGAAGATTCAGATTACTGAAACTACTTTGTGTCTGCTTTAGTTGCTAGACTCTATCAGATCCAAGGTTCATTTGGAGCTGCTCACTGCAATTCAAGCCCTGCCCCTCACCCCCAGCATGTGGGTTTTAAACCAGAGGCATTTCTTTAGGACATCACTATTCCTGAAAGCTATTTTCTGTACGATAAACTCTCCTAATTTAGCAGAAGCCAAACACTGGATGATATTTCAGCATGTGAGGAACATGATAATAAAACAGTTTGTTCTTCTAGTAGTCTGTTGCTTTCACAGTACTTAATTATTTTGATGGGCTTTCTCTTGGTTTTGAAAGGATTACAAGTTTGAGCTGCACTGCTCAAGCTGAAAGACTAGTTTAAGGGAAATTGGACTTCACTTTTAATGTGGTTAAATGACATTGAAGTGTATGTGGTCTATTTTAAACTTTGTTCTCTGCAGGTAAGGTGTAGGTTTTATAAATTCAGTCAATAAAAATTAGAATTGTTAAAATACTTGTATCCTGTAGCTTCTAAAAACTAAGTTCTCTCTGTCTTTACTTATTTTAATAGATATATTTTTGCCTCTTAATTCTTTCTGTACAACAGTTGGCAATTCATTTGGGAAACTGAAGACTGTTCTTTTTTGGGACTGACTACTGGATTTTAAAACATTTTATGGGATTTGCTAAGAAGCATATAGAACAGTGTTAATCTTGACTTAAGAAATAGTTTAATTACTGCTTTGCTTTTTTAAAGGAAAGATGCAAACAGATACCTCTGTCTCTTTATTGTGGGGAATAACCTTTTAAGGATTTTTAAATTACCTGCTCCTTTAATGTGGTGTAATTGTTTTGGAGCATTGCATCTTGCAGAACTTACAAACAATTGGTTGTGAGCATGTTATTCAGACATTGCTTAATCGACAGCTGAGTAGAAGAGCCACTTTTAGCTCAAGAATCCCTCATCCACACTGTACTGTTGTTACAGTTTTATAGCTCTGAAACTGCACACCAACTATACTGTAATTTTCTGTCTGATGAAATGGCATCACAGTCTCATTAAAAGATCAGAAACCCATGTATTCAGCTATTAGTCTGTTATTAACATGGCTTTATATTATCAATGGAGCTTGCATTTTTCCTCAATAGAATATTACCAATGTAGATTAGGTTATTCCCTTGGTAGAGATATATTGCTGACTTTGTATACATTTAATATCTGATAAGATTCTTGTAGATGGACATAAAGTTTTAAATGGTTTCTTCAGAAGCATTTCACTGAATTTAAAATATTTAGTGCCAGCTGGAAAGTAACTTTAAGGGCCTTGTTAAGTGTATTTGACTCAGGTGTGAGAACATCATATAAAGACAAAAGTGTACTTTCTCATGTCATATTTTGATTTAAAATCAGCTTTAGCTTGTAGTATTGGTTTCTAACTTGCCACTTTTTGTTTTAAATTATGCATTTGTTTTAATATATGTTCTTGTTTTAGCAGGTAAAGAGACATAATTTAATATTTTTAAAAATGCATTAGTTATCTCTAAACTACATTAACTTAGTGTTGTTTAAAACCCATTTTGCATGATGCCTTTTCCATTAACCTTGTCTAGTTTATTTTAAAAAATAATCTTGTTTAACAAGCATTTTTCTGAGAGCAAAATTAACCATCACCTAATAATGAGGTAGCTTCTGGTGAATCTCTTTAGCTTTTGCTATCTTTAAAAAGCTGTTATTTAGTGTAATGCAATAGTCATTGCTCAACTTGGCAGCAGCATCCAACCCCTTCTCATTATGTGCACTACATTGTGATTAATCCATTAGTTACCCTCCTAGTGTTCAGCATATCCTGTCCAAATATGTGACCGTTCCTGCCTCCAAAAATTCTTAAGCTTTTCAGCTGACTGAGCTTGGAGATGTTCTTTATAAAGTGTCTGATTTGACATAAATATGTTACAGATACTTGGTAAAACGTTCTGTGGAAGGATGTTGGGCAGAGAGGGACACACCAGCAGAGCCAGGAAACGCAAAGTTGAGATGGACACTCCCTCAACTTTGTGTTTCCTGGCTTTTGTTGGCTTGCGTCAGACCCATAGCTTTGATTTAAATATAACCTTGTTTATCAATCAGTTCTTCAGACACTGCCTCAGGGTATTTGTGGTAATATTTTTAATGTAGTAGTATCAGTGATGAAGAGGTTGGAATTGCACAGTGTAAATGTGGGGTCAGGCTGTCACAGAGACACTCCCTGTCTCTTCTGCAGTTCTCCACCTCCTCCTCATCACTGCTATAGGAGAGCTTTCTTACAAGTGAAACAATTTGGAAAGATAGCAGGAACAGCTCTGTGCTTCATGTCAGCTTCCCTCCAACATGGAGCAGCATGTGGCTGTGCGTGCAGAACACCAGCCTGGTGAAGTGTTCTCTCTTGTAATTTACTTGCCACAATCTAGTAACAAAATAAAGCTAGTAAACTAAACTGCATGCAAATATGCTTAAAATTGTGTGCTGGCTTTTTCTTATTGTGGATTGGGCAATCGGTATAATAGCTTTCTTGAAGAAATTAGGACATTGTAATTCAGCCTTTAGTATCTTTGCACTTGCCTAACTCTCTCTGCCTGCCTGAGCTGATTTCAAAGGCTGTTCAACCTATCAATTCAGAGTTGTAGAATGAGTAACTAGTATTTGTATAAATGTTGCATAAGGCCTTGGAAGGCTTTAGAGAAAGGGGTCTTATTTGTATTTTAGTTTTACTACAAGATGAGATAAAATTCCTTGCTCTTCAGAGAAGACTGTATAAGATGTGAAGCATTAAGAGTAGCATCTCAACCAGAGCAACAAACAAATGGAACAAAATGAAGCAGTACTTAGCCCTGCTTTATATCAGCCATACATGCCTCTCCAACATACAGAGCATTTGTTCTGGGGAAGAGTGATCAATACAGAGCAAACTTGACTGCAATTCTGGAGTTAGAACTTTGCATTTCAAAAGAGCCTGTACAGTATTTTACTTGTTTAACCACCATGTCTGCTGCCAAGTTTGGTTTATAACCTAACCAAAAGGGACTAAACAAGGGAGAGTGAAAATAAAGTAACCACTTTGCATGAAATTGGGGCTGAGGTTTTCTTCTTTCCACCAATTTCAGGGCAGTAGCTTATTAGAATTGTGTGTGTGCCCTTTGATCTGCATTTTCATGGGATTATTTTCACATTTGCCTGTCGCACCTTCTCATGGATAACTCTAAAAACCCCTTCCTTTCCCTCCAAACCCTATTCTTGTGTGTGCTTGTTGGTTTGAAAACCCTGGGACATTTTAGCTACCTACAGTAATAGCGCTCGACTTGTCCCCCCTGTTCCTCCAGGAAAGGAAGTTCTTCAAAGGCTTCTTTGGAAAAGTAAGTTTAATGCCTTGTTTGTGCTTGCACTATAAGGAGTTACATCCCTGGTATAGCACTGCCATAAAATCAGGGTGTTGAGAGTTCCTTAATCCATTTCAGAATATTTGCTTCTAAAACGGACTTGGAAATATTTTGATCAAAGAATGTGGTTTCAAAAGTTACCTGAAACAGAAATATCTGTGGACTGTTATCAGAAATCCAGTGTTCTGAAGTGATTTGGTGTTCCTGAAAAAAATAAAATTTTCTCTTTTAACCCTTAAGCTTGTGCCAACCTACCTCACCTGGGCAAATACCTACAGAACAGTTGAGGTCTGTGCCTTTTAAGTTCTTTATGCTCAGCTGCCTGGCAGCATGAGTTGGTCCCCAAATGTTAGCATTGGGAGAAAGCAGTGTGCCATCTCTTAAACCTTCCTTTTTGAGCACTGTCCTAATTCAAAGCTATATGAAGATGAGATCAGGCATTTACCTACTATGTTTTGCTAATTTCAACTCAATTTACAGTTTCTGTTGTTGCTTTTGTTTTCACAAGGACAATTTCTTAGGTAAGAAGGGAAGCAACTCTTTATCCTTATTAAGAATATTCTGTACTGGTGGCTGGGTGGTTTTATTCCTGTTGTCTGCATTTCTGCAAGGCAGAAAGACCACTCTCTCTTTTACCTCTCATCTGTTTCCTAACTCTGTGTTTAAAATCCCTGTAAAACATTTTAATCCAGCTTTCATATGGAGTTAATCTAAGATGATAGCTTCTGAAGTATCTTGTTATAAAATCAAACTTTTCTTAAATAGAAACAAACAGGTTTGTAACTTCCATACATGCTGAAGTTTTTTGAAGCAGATTGTTCTCTGGTCATGGATTGGTTTTGGTTTGCTTGGGGAGTAAGTTTTTTTCAGCTGATCCTTTTTCACCATTCACTCAGATAGTGATGCATGTCACACAGGGACGTCTGTTTCTCCATTTCTGGTTTCTTCTTGTGATCTGGGAAAGCACACATCCAAAGTGTACTGATGGTGAGGGACTAAAATACAGTAGATGGCAGATCTGTCAGATTAATGAGAACAGTGCTGTGCGCAAACCAAATCTTAGAGCTGGAATCCGGAAAGACTGGACTCAAAATGGCAAATTGAAAACAAACAGCCCCCCACCTCAGCCTGATTAAATATGTTACTCTTCTACTTGGTACTAACTTATGTTAGGGTAAGTAAGAAAGCAATGATGTAAAAGGAAAGGTATTTGCATAGCACTTAGGTGAAATCTTTCTTTGACTTTTTAAATTATTAAATAAGCCATTTTCCCTATTACATCTTGGTTGATATTTAATGAAGTCTAGTACTTTACCACACCATTTTAGGTATCCTTGCTCTTGTATTATAATATCTTGACAAAGAAGGACCTACTTCTATTTCAGGCTGTGAATTTCATTAATTAGCACTGAAACCACTTAAATCCATAGTGTTTAGATATCCCCACAGCACCAGTATGGCAGTATCTTTATTACATCTTTGGCCTACAACAGGAGCCCACATCTAGAGAAATCTGCAGAAAAAGGGACAGCTGTTCTCTTATTAATAATTGAGAAATACTAATAACTCTAATATCTTTTGGCTGTCTCATCTATAATTTCTCCCCAAATGCCTTGCACTGGGATTAATATAATATTCCAAACTGCAGAGCTACTTAAAACACACTAGCAGCTTTCACAAAGGCAGTCTAGACATGTTTGCTGCTTTCTCTGTCCGCATTTTTCTCCTTGTAAAAAGTAAATACAGTGGGTTTGTGTCTGGAAATATTCAAGTGGTTAGTATTGAAAAGTTTTTTTTCAGCTTTAAATAAAAATGAGATGTCTGTTAATAGCTCCAGGTTAAGCTTTTGCAGTTATCAAATAAGCTGCATTTTTAGGCAGCTCCTTTTAAAACTAAAGCTTTTCTGTTTTAGTGAGTTGTAGTACAGATTTGGTGATCTTTTTCATGTTTTGCCTTCAAGGAGTGTGTGTATTTATCACACCATGTTTTATACAGAGTCTGAAATGCAAATATACTTCAGACTCCAGGTACATCTTAGAGCCATGTCTAAATCCCAGGACAGAATAAAATAAAATAAAATAGGCAAAAATACTAGAAGCAAAGTAGAAGTATTTTAAAATGCATTATTGGTTGACTTCAGTTTTGCTCTGGCATCCTTAATACTTTGTTTTCCACCTTACAATATAGTAAGGTATCAAGGAGGCTACTTTTTGTTTGGTGGATTCCCATCTCTAGGGCATTGCCAGTTTGTCACTGAGGTTTCTGTTATGCCAAACCTGCCATTGTCCTGCTTTGTCCTTGGGCCTCATTATATTTTAGGATGAGTGCCCACCTGCCCTTCTGGGATGTCTGAGGACTCTGAAATCAGTCCTGATAATGACTGTCATGCTGGAGCAGGTAACTGACCTCCCCAGAAGCACTGAGCAGTGAGGTTCCTATCGGTGCTGACTCAGCACTGACAGGTCAGGCTCCTGGGAGTCGATGCTTCACGTGGCTCTCCTCAGGCAGTGCTGTCATCTAAAAGAATATGAAGACAAGCTACTGATCTGGATGTCTGGATGAATCCCTTGGTAGCAACATTGCAGACCATCCTGTTCCAGTGGATATTGGCTGCTTGCTTTAAATAGCTCTGTTTGGAATTGCCTCTACCTCCCAACATTTGTTATGCAAGCTGCGATTCTGCGTTTGAGTTCACTTCCCTTGCACTATCTGGCAGCTGGTCTGATCTTTGTCCAGTATGTGCCAATAGTGCAAATGCTCTTATCTACTTTGTAATCACAATTTACTTGTCAGTATCCCGCCCATAATGGATAGTACGTTGATTTGGATATCCAATAGACATTTATTTGGAGGAGTATGTTTCTTTATACATCACTGGTAGGTGCACATAAGCTGAGAATTCAGTAAACTGTGAAAATTATTCATTGTCCAGCAGTTATAGCAGTAGGTTTGGGATAAAGACTGTAAGGATAAGCCCTTTCAAAGCACTGCATCCACTCTAAATCTAGAAGGATGAATTGGGAGGTGAAAGTGAATTTTCTTTTTCTCTTAGTGTAGGAAGCCCATCTTCGGTTATCTTGCATGTGGAACCTAATGTTCCAGTGGGAAAAGACGGCTTAGAAAGCACTTAAGCCTTTTCTTTTTATTCTGAGTAATTGGAAGTTCCATGTGTTAGCTGTTTCTAAATACTCATTTGGTAAAATAGCAGGTGAAGAGTAGCTCTGCTGAAGATCAGTATTGCTTTAGGTAGTCCCCAGCTCAGCTAAACTTGGCTTTAATACAAACTGTTCACAGTTTCTGTAGGGACAAGGTTTTTATTGTTTGCTGGGGAAAGATGTGTATCTCTTAATCTAATGATGGCAATCTAAACCAAACAGTTAGCTGCTGGCATTATCTTCTCTTGATTGTTTGTATTTGCTTGAAATAAAGATTTTTAAGACTTACAGCTTATAAAAAATGGATACTCTTTTTAAAACAGTTCGAGGAGACAAACCTCTACAAACCATCTGTTTGTTTGGGAGCTTTGGGAGTTAGGCTTTGGGAGCTAGCTGAGCATTGAAAATATAGACTATGTTTTGTGGGTATTGATACTTACTGCCTTTTAAAACAAAATATTAGAAGTGACTTAAATATTGCAATATTTTCTAACACATATGATGGTAAATTTAAGAAAATCTTCTGTTGTGAATTGCAGTCTTTCCATTAGGCATTCCAGAACCTAAATTAAACATTTTCTGGGGTATCCAGCAGGCTGGATGGTCATTTAGAAACTTGCTTCTGGTAGCACTTCTCTGTAGCTTGCTTTCATGCTGTGCTTATTTTCTCTCTTTTTTCCTTTAAATGCTCTTCTGTGCAAGTCAGTGCCCTTCTCTGTTCTCACCAGGCTTTTTGAAAATGCTCAGGATGTCATTGCTGCTTCCGAAATTGGGACAGATAGTTCCTCCCCAAAAAACAAACAGAAGTTCTGCCAGCGCCTTTTTCTTCACACTTGCTGCTTTCTCTGAGAATGAAACCAATGTGATATAATTGGAGACTTTTCACTCCAAGATATTGCATTCTGAGTGTTAAAATCAGTGTTGCAGACTTGGAACATGCAGTAGCTTGTGCCAGAATGTATTGTTGTTCCATTACTTTCTATAAGAATATAAATTATATACATCTGCAATAAACTATTAGAAAAATTATAAAATAGTTACAATTCTAGCTTGAAGACACTAGCTGATACCCCTTCATCTTTTTTTCCCCCCTATTGTTGCTTTCATTCACTCCCTGCAGTGGTTTCTGGTGGGTGCCATTAGCAGCCACAAACTGTGTGAACCCAGTACTTCAAAACACATGGAGAAAATATTTTAATAACTGTCTAAAGTAGGGAGCTTGTGAATTAAAGTGACATGCTAAAAAAAGATATTATTTTTCTAGTAGTAGTTCTCTGTAACAACTGTAAAATGACATTGACCTATTTTCTTTTCAGTGAATTGGCTTCAGAAGAATATTGTGTTTGTACTGTTTTCTGTAACTTTCCCTTGTAAAGTAAACAGCCTAGAAAGAATCTGTAAGTTAAATGGCTCCTGAAGCCTTCCTGTGTTTCCCACTTTTACTTAGCCTCAGCTTGCAGCAGCTGAAAGTTCCCACAGTCAGGTTTTGGATAAAAGCCAGACCGCTCTCCGCTGCATCCGCCTGCCACACACCACTGCTTTTTCAAGATACACACCAAAGGGTTAAGAAATCCTATTTTTATACTTCTCTCCCAAGATTAGAAGTTTAGTTGTTTATAAATTAGTGAAACGTGTTTGGGTGGTTGATCTTAGCATTTAGCTTATGAGCTTAATAAGCTACACAGTAACTGATGATTTTGGGGTGCTTTTAACACTGGTTTAAGGTGATGCCATGATTCTGCCATGTGACTGTTGGGGCAGAGGGTAGGGCTGGTGGAAATATCAGGTAAGAATTTTCCTATGATTAAACTTGTGCTGAAGAAGCTACCTGTGGTGTAACTCCTTATGAATGAGTGTCTTCTGACTCTAGTGGAATTCTTCACCCACTTGGTCAGCCTTGAATTCTTTACTGTCAGTGGATGTACACCTTATTTCTGCCTCACCTGTCCTGTGCCCTCTCCGCATCCCCACGACGTGCTGTTTCTGAAATATTGGCTTTGGCTTGGTTCTCTCAATGTTTTGCAACTTGGATTGAGCTTTGGGCACCCTACTGACCATGGATTTCATCTACACTTAATGTTATAATTCTTGGAGAGGGGAAGCGGGTGGCAATTGGCTGTTGGCATAAAACTGTTTTGTTTTTTTCTTTCCTTTTTTTCTTCTCTTGAAAGTCTGGGAAGAAAGCCGTCAAAGCAGTCCTGTGGGTTTCAGCGGATGGACTCAGAGTTGTAGATGAAAAAACAAAGGTTAGATTTCCCTGGGCAAAAGTTCTAAATCTCTCTATAATAATGTATATGCTATATCTTTAAATGGACACCAACCTTTATGTTGCTGCAAATGTTGGTATTTGAAAGGAAGACTGAAGTGTGCAATTTAGTTTAATGATTTCTTGTTTTGTAAACATGTGTACACCCATTAATTCCACACTACTCTCAAGACACATTCTGTAAAATGTTGCAGGTGTAGCACAAGCTTGGAATATGTTTTCTTGCATTTACTGGAACAAGCATTTGTTTTCCTGATAAGTTCTATTTATAGTGAACTTGAAGAGTGCCTTGACTGTTCTGCACCATTGCAGAATGTTGCAATAGTAATACATAGGCAAACTCACATTAATCAATATAATATATATATATATTAATATGATTTTCAGTGAATCCAAATCCTAGAATGGATCTGAATGAACAAGAGCTTCCAAAAATGCAGTGCAGAGAGTAAATTGAATAGGGAGATTGTAAATTAAATAGGGAGATTTCAGACTCGAACTAAATAGTAACTTCATGTATCAAATTTAATAATCTCTAATTCTAATATCTAAGATGTTTGTCTGAAGTGGAAAACAAAGGTATTTGTGGCATGATTTTAGATTGTTTTACAGTTTTTATTGTGAAATTACATTTTTTTATTATGAATTGGCACATTGTGTACCACCAAGGTACCTGTGTCCAAGTTAGAGCAAATGATTCTTGGTTTTATGTAGATGTAGGCAATTAAAAATAAGAGCTTTAGGCTTACCACTACAAGTGCACTAGTATTTTAAAAGATGGTGTGGCTATGAGAACAGTTCTAATTCTCATCAGTCTGAAACAGTTCGTTTTATATTCATATCAATTAACACTTACTTTGTCAACCTAAAAGATAATTTCTCCAAGCCAACACTGACAGGCAGAGATAATTCATATCCCACTGGAGTGGAGCTGCCTGTCAAATATCTGCTTGTGGTTAGACTTCTCCAGTGCTGCTGTAATGGTATGCTTCATCAGAGCTAAAGTTGCTGTCTCTCAAGAATTCAGTTTCTAATACAAACATACTGATGTGAATGAATTCAGTCTACTGATTGCCTCATTTAAAAGTAATAATACATGTATTATTTTTAGAAATATTGCTGCATATATGTAATATTTTCAAATTGAATTTTAATAAGTTGTGCAGACCCTGGAGGTAATTAAAAGTCTAGGATTAAGAAAGAAAATAAACTATTGCCTCCTGGTGGTTGAATACATCAGGAGACATGCCAAGTACTAGCCACCAACCAAATGAAATAATTTGGAAAGAAATTTTGAAAAACCAATTTCTAATGGGGATGGCGTAGTCTTAAACTGCACTATTTCCTTTTTAGAAACACTTCTTCCATCTATGGGATTAAACAGGGAGTGTTTGATACTCCCAGTGCTGCAGGTGCTTTTCTTTTGCATCCCTGCTTAGCTGATTGGCAGATCAGTTTTAGCTCTTTGTGTAGCAGCTGCTAGACCTTTTCACACTTGCAGACTTCTCCCTGAAGTTTCAGCATTGCATTTTAACCACAGTGAAAACTTTCTGGTTGCAAGACTATGGAGCTGCTGTAAAAATAAAATTATGTGTGCCTGTGTAGTCTAGAGGAGAGATCATAGGAGTTCATTGGGTCCCTAAATTCTTAAGTGGTGCCTTGGCACACCTCTGCCCCCTGCCAAAGATGGCTGGTGGGGAATGTCATCTCTTCTGTTTGTTTTGTACGGGGAGCAGATTGTGAATGGCAGCTTTGATGACGGATAATTACAGCCACATCAGGTTATCCCCTTTTTAATGTAACTCATTTTTGTACAGTTTCTACTGCAAATTACTTGTTCAAGTTCTTTTCCTGTATTTCCTCACATTTCTTTTATTGTGGGGGGATTTTTTCCCTCTAGGATCTGATAGTTGATCAGACAATAGAGAAGGTTTCTTTCTGCGCACCAGACAGGAACTTTGACCGGGCGTTCTCATACATCTGCCGAGATGGCACAACGAGACGCTGGATCTGCCACTGCTTTATGGCTGTGAAGGACACGGTAAGTTTAGTATGGTGTGTGTCCAGCTCTCCCAGCTCTTAGCTAGAAGTGAAGGGCAGAAAAATTGAGTACCTGGAATACTGCAGTAGGTTTTGACTCCAGCTGAGATTTTACTTAGTCCTTGAAAATTGTTTTAATTCTAATTCTCTGTATCTGAATTATTTGCTATCCCTCTGTGATGTTGTCTTAGGGAGAGCAATGGTGCTCAGCCTGTGTGTAAAAGGAATGCAGTCAGCCTCAGATAATCTCTAGCAGAAGGGAACTACTCTTCTAAGAATAGACAGAAAAATTTCTCCTCTGAAAATGTTTACAGCCAAAAACTGAAACAGCAATGACAGTTTTTCCAGGATAAAATCATAGTGAGTAAATACAGACTGGTTATGAATGCAGTGTCTTGTATGCGAATGCTGTCTTGAATGAAAAGTCATCTGAATGTTAAGCGATGGAACTAAAGTGAATTCAGTTAGCATTCTACTTGTTTCTGGGCGATAAAAATGTTTTGAGTAGGTTTAAATTCAGTTTCTTGCTTTGTAGACTTAGGTAATTTTTTTAACTCCGTGATCTGGCCTTTTCCTCTCTCTGCTTTTTGTTGAATCCTGCCTGTATTATACAAAGTGCTTGAAACCTCATGCAAATTCATTGTGTGAACTCCACAGAGCTGCATGTTCAGAGCAATGGTGCTTGATAATTTATCATTTTTCTTTAGACAATGAAGTCAGAAATCCCCAGTAAAACATAAGTTAGAGCTGGAACATTTGTTTTTGTCTGTGAATTAACAGGTCAATTCACTTACTGATTATGATAGATGAGTTGAGCTACTGGTAGCAATAGTGCCTCTGGTTCAGCTGTAGCAGCTGTATCAGCTGGATTGCTGGACTTTCTCTGACTTGAATTTCCTTTTTACCATTACTGGATGGTGGATTCTTTTGACCTGGTGAATAATAGAAGTGCTTTTCAGAAGGCACTCTAAACTCTCACTTGTGCACTTGGTCAGGGCCATTAAGAGATGTGAGAAGTCACCACTGTATTTTTAACTTTAACACTTCCACAAGGGTAGTGTCTCCCTGAGCCCTCTGTAACCTTTCTCCAAGAATTGCACTTATCTGTCCTTTAGGACTTACACTTTAAGATGGCTTCTTGAGAGTTTCCTTGTGCACAGATGTATCCAGAGGCAAGGGATCAGTGCAGGCACGTTATCGCACTGGCATCTTAGCAGTTGAAGTAAATAGATCATTCAACAATCTCATTCGTTCCTGGGTGGCCTTCTTGAACATAGCTTGTGTGTTAGTAGTTGGGAGTCTTTATGCACCGGGTTTAAAACTAAAAAGCAATTACAATTATTTCTTTAATGTCCAAATTAGATTCATCTTGTGAAGGCAGGTTATTGCTTTGTGCTGCTTGACGCACATGTGTGTTTCTGTTCCAGTCACTGTGTGATGCAATGTTGTCTTGTGCAGGGGGAAAGGTTGAGTCACGCCGTGGGCTGTGCATTTGCAGCATGCCTGGAGCGAAAGCAGAAGCGAGAGAAGGAGTGTGGAGTGACTGCCACCTTTGATGCCAGCAGAACCACATTCACTAGAGAGGGGTCATTCAGGGTCACTACAGCTACTGAACAAGCAGAGAGAGAGGAAATTATGAGACAGATGCCGGATGCTAAAGGTATGGGATGCAATTTAAACAATCATCTATAGAGAGCAGAGCCAGCACTGAGGCCTCTGCAAGGATTGAATCTTAATGTCCTTACAGCATTCCCTCTCTTGAATGTACTATGTTCAAACCATATTCACTGACACTTGTCAGTTAACAAGATGAAAAATGCTCCCAAATTCACTCAGCATTTTCCCCCATGTCTTCTAGAAAAGGTGCAAGTGGCTTCATATGTGAAAGCTGCTTCTGCTTTGTTTTGTCAGCCTGCTTTATGGGGAGAACACCATAGGTACCATACTAAAAGGCCTTATTGGAAAATTGTTAGAAAAACACAACAAGCTTGCCAGACACAAAGTAATCATTTATGTAGTCTAATGCATATGGTAAATTAACAGAAAATTATGTACCTTTCTCTTAGAAAAAAATGTATTTTGATTTTTAAGGCAGGTTACAGAGTGTATGTATAGAATTATACTGCATGAAGGAAGAACAGATCAATCACAGAGTGCTTTCCAAAAAGAATCCAGAACCACCCCCTCCCCATAAAACACATAGCTGTTTGACTATTAATTACATTCAAAATTAGGAACTAACTGATTTGAGAGCAGATCAAGTGTTCTGAAATTAAGTGAAAGTAGAACTTCTTACTTACATTTTATTACAAACCCTACAGCTAACAAAAATGTTATAAATATTGTTCATAACCTGCTTGACACTGGAGTCAGACTTTTGTTTCAGAGGATTCCGCAGCAAGTTTTATGCTGCCCCTTGATTGCAAAACTTTAATCTTTGTTTTCATCATCCATCTGCTTGTTTCCATACGTTAGTTTTAGAATGTGCTAAATGAAGCTTAAACACAAGGCCTTTGTTACTTGAGGGCATGAGTCAAAGTCTTGACTCAATGAAGGTGTGTGAAATCCTTTCCAAGAAAGACTGATTAGAAAAGTTTCACTTGAATGAGCAGCTGCAACTCATGGGTACTGAAGCTTGCAAGACAACATAATTAGTTCCTCCTACCATTCCAGCTCCTCAGAAATCTCTAGTCTGACTCCTCTCTTTACCAGACTTTTAGTTATTCTGCTGATGTGTCAAAAAAAAGTCATTGTTTTTTCTAAAACGTTTGGAAAACAGTGTAGGTAAAACGAGATAGTGAGATTTGCTTTTGTCCTGCTGTGTTGATGAGCTGTGTTCATTGCCCCCAAAGCCAATTCTTTTGAGTGAGAAAGAGTTTTCCCAGAGGTGGAAAAAACCCCATTGCTATTCTAATTATAAGTGTAATGATATAAATAAAGATTAATCCTACATTTCTACCATTAGGCCTGTCTGACAGTAGCACTGTGGTGCTACGTGAAACTCTGCAAAATAAAGCAGTTGACTTTAAGTTGTAGGATTTTCCAGTGCAACTGACGGTTGGGTGGTAACATTGCAGCTAAATTCAGTACAGAAGTGACACAGGAACTCCTTGCAAATATGTCTGGTGTTAGGAAGGCCTGTCAGGTCAAAGGCTGGGTCTGCCTTGCAGCACATTTCCCTCTACCTGTAATGTATTTCCTGGAGGAACTGGGAGCTGCAGCCCAACCCATTAAGTGCCGCTGCTGCCTTTGGCCTGCTAAAGCTTGTGCAGTGTGTTTGGCTGCTGCTGCTGATCCTGCAGGGCTGGGAGGGTGGCTTTAAAAGAGGATCCTTGAGCTGCATTCTGTTCCCTGCTGCTGCTGAGCTGTGCCGCCCTAAGTAATTTAATACAGTTTGCGGTAATATTTTGTCTATGGTTCTGTGTGAGGGAAAGTCAAGGTCTCAAATACACAGTACATTTTTCAGTCTTAACCATCAATGAATTGCAAGTATTTCTAGAGCTGGGATCTCAGGAACAGCTGGAAGGAATACATATGGAAGGCTGTCATTTCTAGGTAGTGGCTTGCCTTAGTAAGCTGTGGGGCTTGGCTGTATGTCGGGTGACATGGTGAAGACAGTGAAGGTATACAGAAATTGTGTTTCTGCTGTGCTATTGGAAACTCATCTGCAAGAGTACTAGTTATGCAAATTCCTGCAATTCCTCTTTTCAGAACAAATGGGAGTAGGGGTAGGCAGTTGAACAATACTTTGCTTTACTCTTCTAACCTGACCCTGTTTCCTCCAGCAGTTGAAACAGAAGTGAAAACTGTAGCACCAGGTGCTGCACCAAACAATACTGCCCCCTCTTCTGGCTCACCAACCTCTCCTACTGCTGAAGTTGCTGCCTCTCTGGATAAAGAAATGAGCAACCCCCACGCTATCCCACGGAGGCACGCCCCTATAGAACAGCTTGCCAGGCAAGGGTCTTTCAGGGGCTTCCCTGCCCTTAGCCAAAAGATGTCTCCTTTTAAACGCCAGTTGTCTTTGCGAATAAATGAGCTGCCTTCAACAGTGCAAAGGAAGACCGATTTCCCCATGAAAAACTCAGGTAAAACCAAATGGTTCCAGTGAAACATTGTCTTGAATTGTCTCTTCCTCCTTTCTTTCTCTGTGGCTTCAAATAACTCCTTATTTTGTAGTAAATCCTTCTTCCTGCCTCATGTTAATCATATATTGTGAACAAACAGCACCATGTCAGAAAATTTCTGCTTTGGGAATAGGCAAGAATTGCAAATGCAGAGCTCCCATGCAGAAGATAAATAGTTCTAATTGCTATCTGAAGTACTGGAGCACAGCTTGAAGTGTTCCAGGAATGGGTGTTGGTGAATTAGCAGGTTTTGGCTCTTCCCTCTGAGTCACTGAACCAGTTTTTCCACTTATTGTCAGGGCATCCTGAGACACAAATCCCTTCAAGGCCTTAACCACTTGTCTTGGAATCATGTGATGCTCTTCTTCAGTCTGTCCTTTTGCCTGTCTGAATTCTTTTTGAGAGCAATGAAATTGCTTTTCACCTTGCATTAAGAGAACTTACCTGTTTAGGTGGTACAGTTTTCACATGATGGTAGTGGGGTTTTCTAAGAGTCATCCCCCCATAAACTCCTGGGGTGCTCAATATCTTGCATAATGTCCTTAGCTACATGTTATCCTCCAGGCCAGCTGTACTCTCACTTGGCAATGGAGCTGGTTTTGGGGTTCTAAGCTTTGAAGTAAAAATTACTTTGGCAAAGGCAAACTCAACAAAAATGCCTAGTCTGACTTCTTTTATAATCCTTGTTTAGTGACCTGTGCTTTAAGACCAGCACTGAGCTGATCAGTTTTACAGTAGTAGTGCACTGCTCAGTAGTGATAGTCACTGAGTACACCACAATCTCAATTTTTCATGATTCAGAACATTTCTGATGCATGTTCCCATATATGCCACTGCCAGTGCTGCTTACCGTCCCACTGCATGCACTGTATTTTAATATCCCTCAAAGAATCAATTTTTGGGCATGCCTCCCCTTGAATTTTAGATCTGGTGCATGTTGTGTGCAGACATCTTATGTTTCTTACACTATTTTGTGCTTGATTATGCCTGCTCATGTCAGTTCTGTGCAATGACGGACTGATGATCGGTACTTTTGGAAAACATTGCCATTAGTAATAATGAGAACATCTGGCGACTTTACTCCAGATGTTACATTATCCACATGATGCTGATGCTTTGTTTAAAACTGAGCATCCATTTTATTTGAGCATTCAGCTTTTGCTTCTACGATTCTAGCACAGGAACTGGGGATTTCAGCTACCACAGAACTGGAACAATCAACACTAGCTCTAGACTGAACTTGCCACTGTGCAAGTTGCATTGCTGTCAGTACATTTAAAGTTCATCTAGTTACTGTACAAGTATGTTGTTGGAACACTTAAATCTATCATAAGTATTTTCATTTCACAGAATGCCAAATCTTAGAACCAAATGCTTGAGAAGTTTAGCACTTTAATACCAAAAGATTTAGATCTCTACTTAAGCTATAGAAAACTCTTTTTATTTTCTGATAGGAGCATCCTTTAAATTTGGAACAGTGATCTCCTTGCCCTCTTGACTTAATTACAAAATACACTAATGTGGTGTTCTATTTCAGGTTAGATCTTCAACACTAATGTAAAACAAAGTGGTCATGCAAATGAGTAGCAAGAACATGTAGGACGTAAGGGAACTAATTATATTTCCATATCACATTGGTAGTTGTAAATTGTTTCTGTATCCTTTAAACTTTCAATTTAATGAATTCTGTTTACATTTTAGTCCCAGAGGTAGAAGGGGAAACAGACAGCATTAGTGCCCTGTGCTCTCAGATCACCAGTGCTTTCAGCACACCATCAGAAGATCCTTTCTCTTCGGCCCCCATGACAAAACCAGTGACAGTAGTTGCACCACAGTCTCCTGCCTTTCAAGGTTTGTGTTTTCTTTGGGTGCTGGATGAGGCTTGAATGCACATAATGTTGCTTTCCAGTAACACATGGTCTTAATTTCTTGTGCAAGTCCTGTTACCAGTATTTTGGGTGAATGCATCCTGCTTTATTCATCATGTCTGTTTTTCTGTGGTTTTGTTTTTAACAATAAGTTCATGCACCTACCACACAATAGTTACCTATAAAAGGGACTGGCTTTGAGGTAATGGCTATTTTAACATTCTGCCTTCTGAACCACATAGGAACGTGTCATAGGAACCAAATCTCACAAGGGAAGGGATTTTATGTCACCACAATTACTGTTTTTTTACATTAATGCTTAGATAAGTTGTGGAAAAATGTCAACTATAGCACTCATAGCAGCCATTAACCTTCATTTCACTGCTATGCTGTTATAAAAGTTGTGTGAAAAAAGAACATCCCCATGTTAAATGTAGTTATTGTTACTCTGTATCTACTTTGTGTTCTTTTGAATCTGAAATTAACTGTACAATAACTACTGGTGAGCCATATTTCTTCCTTATAGAAACAAGAAATTTAACTTCAGTCAGTCATCAGAACTCAAGGCCTCCTAAAGTACATAGAAATCCACCGTCCCACTATTCTCTTAACAAGTGTTGGCTTGGTGAAATGAAATTTACTACCTTTACTGACTGTCAGTCCAGTTTGGCTAATTACACAAACTCCTGTCATGTGGAACTGTCTAAAATTGTTGTATGTTGATAGGTATGACCTGGCCCACTAATACTCCAGTCACGTGCATGCGTTGCATGAATTAATCGCACTGATGTTGTCTGCTCCCATTTTAGTTAATGGCACTGCCTCTGCCTTCTGTGTGCTTGCTGCTAAACCATCCCAAGCTGCTGTAGTGTCCACAGCTATGCCAGTTCGTGAAACCAATCCTTGGGCTCATGCTCCTGCTGCTAATACTGGAGCTGCAGCCGTGGTCGCTGGTAAGATTGGAAGTAGATCCGGTGCATTGCTATGAGAACTTGGATCAAAAGCATAATTGAGCCCCTGAGACAAATGTCAGTGCCACTTAATTGCAAGTGGAAGGAACAAGAACAAAAGCCGGAAGTAGTAGCCTTTTGCACGAGTGGATGGAGGGAAGCGATGAACTTGCTGGTTCTGGGTCTATAACCTGGACTGATTTTTATTTTGGCAGCATTTTATAAGATTCAGTGCTTAAAAAGGAAATAATGAAGTTGTATGCAAGCTTGTGTGTATGAAAGGGAAAGGATCTATGTGTACGAAAATAATTTTTGTGTGTTCTTTTCACTAACATACCTAAGGAGGGATTAAGTTGGTTGCTTAAAGGCTTTAGAGGTTCATTTCTTCTGTTTAGCATGTTTAATCTATCCCTCTAGGCCTTGTCTGCGCTGTATAAGGTGGTACCTGAAATGGTACCACTGTCACCCATGAGGGCACATGTGGTAGAAGGCTGCAGTCTAAGTAACTTCACTTCATGGTGTAAGCATCACTCCACAATAGAAACTTGGCTGTGAAGTAGTAGGTTCTGCTTTGCCTCGTATGAGTACCACATTTTGTCTTTAAAACAGTTCCTTAGACCTTTGTGTTCCAAGTCCACCAGTCCTGAGCTGTACATTCAGAAACTGACACTCTCCAGTTTAGGGGTCTAGTGGTTATGGACTAGATCATTGCCACCAAGTCATGAGTGCACGCAGCAGCTTTCCTGCACTCTCTAAAGTCTCAGATGTCTGCTATGAAGAAGAAAACTCATAAATTTGCATTTTAGCAAAGAAGCTCTTACCTACCTCATCTTGACAAATGTCTTCCTAGAACCCAACAGTACAGTGGATGCATAAAGATGCTTCCAGTGTTGGGAGCATCTTTCAGTCGTGACAGGAGGAGGCCTGTGTGTTCTTGTGTACACCCTCCAACCTTTCTAACTGATAAAAGGGTGAGGAGTGGAAATATTAGTGATTTGCCCGTGCTTTCCTTCCCAGGCACAGAATGGAGCAGCACCTCCTCAGGTGCAGCCTCACCAAGTCTCTTCCAAGGAAATCACAGACGTACTCCCTCGGAGGCAGACCGCTGGTTGGAAGAGGTCTCAAAGACTGTCAGAGCCCAACAGCAGCCAACCTCAGCCCCAGCCCCACAGCCATTGCTCCAGCCTCCTCCAGCAGCTCCAGCCTCCCAGTCAGCAGCTCCAGCCTTCCCAGTCAGCACCTTCATCGCGCCTCAGCCCGTGCCAGTGGGTGTGGTACCGCCCATGCAGCCGGCATTTATTCCGGCTCAGCCCTACACTGTAGCAAATGGGATGACCTATGCAGCCCCGAGCGTCCCTGTGGTTGGAATCACACCTTCCCAGATGGTAGCCAACGTCTTTGGTACTGCCAGCCACACTCCAGCAGCACACCCGCATCAGTCCCCCAGCCTGGTGAAGCAGCAGTCGGCCCCCCAGTACGACAGCAGCAGTGCCACTGCCAGCCCCTTCTTCCATCCTCCCGCGCAGCACAACGGCTCCGCCGCCTTCAACGGAGTGGAGGGAGGCAAATGGGCTGCTGAGGACAAGCATTCCCAGCCCCCTGCGCCTGCCCCGCAGGTCGACCCCTTCGAGGCCCAGTGGGCTGCTCTGGAGAGCAAGGCCAAGCAGCACACCAATCCCTCCCCGACCAACCCCTTCTCCAGTGACCTACAGAAGACATTTGAGATTGAACTTTAAGCGGTCCTGTGGGGGGGTGGATAAATTGTACATTAGGATAGAGGGATAAAGGGAGCAGAGGGGACTGTTTCTGATCGGTTTGCTTTGATAATCCCAAAGGTCCCTTCAAACTAAAATGGGTTAGAAAGAGGGAGCAATTATGGGGTAGGACGGAAACACCCAGAGAATTTAATGTGCAGTTCTTAAAAGGAATCCTGGAGCCACCCCAGTCTGCATTCCCTCGTCACTTGGAAAGCTGGAAGTCAAATGGAGCAAAGAAAGGCACCCAGTCCCAAAGCCTGTGCTACAGAAACATCAATCATCTCACAGAAAGGAAGGCAGATGTTTGTACCTGTGTCCTCCTGATGCCCTGCAAGTCCTGGATGTTCCCCCTCAGGGAAAAATTGGGGTGGGGGGGGAGATGGATGTAGGTGGGATGTTGTCACCTTAGCAAAAGCTAGGTTTGTGGAAAAAGTTGAGCTTCCATTTTGAGTAACAAAGTGAATATTATATGTAAAGAATAAAGTAAAGCCAAAATCTTTATTTTTATGCATTTAGAATATTTTAAATAGTTGGATATTAAAAGCTGTATGAGTTGTAAGTAATCTTGCCAAAGGTTAAAAAAAAGGGGGTTGGATGTAAGAAATTGTACATAAGATTGATTTATCGCTGATTCTTATTGTAAGTAATATTGGGGGGTGGAAAAAGGGGCTCTAGCTTGTTCTTGTATCTGTTCATTGTAAGTAGCATATTGCAACAACAATCACAACCAATAAGTCATTATATCGTAGTTTTAAATAAAGAAAATTAAAGAACAGTATTGTCATGGTTTGAAAACCATGGGGAGAATTTACTGTTTTTTATTGGAATCAATCAACATATTCTATATAGTATGGTTTTTTTTCCTTTCATATATTGCTGCAGTTTCTTTGTCTTAATCTATTGGTTCTAACACTACTGTGACAACTTACTGTCATCATATCTACATCCTGGGACTGCCTGGGAAACCATTTTATGTTTGTCTGTCAATAGTTCTTAGAGGTTTTTAACTTTGGTTTTATTTTTTCCCACTGATTTGTGAAACCTTGTGGTTAAGGCTGCAGCTGGTCCAGGTTCTGCCTCTGGTGACTTGTGAAAACCATCTCATTTTAACTTTACTTTTAAACTTTGGCCTTACAAGCAAATGTAAGTTATATATATTTGTACTGATGATTTATAATCTGCTTTAACAGAAATAAATGTTGGTGGTAGAAGCGCTGGCTGGGAGAGTTTCATTTCCCACCTGAATTCAGTTTTCAGCATTTGCCCTTCTGGGTATCTTCTGTCTTGAAAGGTGAATGTGGAAGAGCCCTGCTTGCTAACCTAGCAGCCTAAGAATACTGTCTTAAGACCTCTCATTTTATACAACCTGTTAGGTTGCCTTGAACTTTAAGACTGAATTTCAAAATATCCTTGTGATCCATAACCACTTAAAGCTTTAAAACAGAGGCCTTTAATGAAAACATCGGATTCTGGGTTTGTGTATTTTCTATCACTGAGTATTTACAGAGAGACAAAGATGAGACAGTAGCATTCAATAAGGGCAAAAAGGAAAACTTTTTCTTTCCCCTACTACTAAAAGAAGCCATATGAAATGATTATGTATTTTCACTTCTTTTGAGTTCTTCCAGGGAGCTGATATCTACCCTGTTAGTGTGACTGGTTCTTTTTGCATTCTTTATGGGCACCACGTCAGTTTAGACACAAGGAAAAAAGTCAGACGGAAGAAACACTCCCTTTGTTTGGCCCTAGCATTTGAACTTGCCAGCAGTTTCCATTTCCAGGCAAGCACAGTGAGTCTTACAGTGACAGTCTAGAAAACTACAACTTTTGACAATACAGATTCTTACCTATGTTCAGTATGATATGAACAGTAATGCAAACACTCCCTGTGGTATTTAAGTTGGTGTCAGGGCTTTTTTCAGCTTTCAAAAAGCAAACAAGTATTTATAGATGTTTATAGTAGTCAAGAAAGCAGTTAGTTTTGTATCTTTCACAGTAAGTGCCCCCAAGATCAAGCTGAAAATAGCCCAGTATAGCTGCACCCTTCTCCTGCCCTGGAGATAAGCACTTCCAACAGTCCATTGTTAAGGGAAGAAAACTAACATCTTAATTCTCACATAAAAAAAGTAAAACTTGAGTAGGTGATTAAGTGGTACTACTGAGAGGGAGAAGCTGATGTTGTTAGAAGAAATGCAAAAATCTTTTAGTTAACTTTTGCAGTGATGGCATGGATTTACAACAGGGGTCTGCATGCCTGTCGCTCCCATCTTTACTGCCACGGGTGTGCAGCTGAAAGGAGGTCAGGATAAACTCTCCACTAACCAAAGCACTTCCACTGTTAAAGTCCTGCCCATCAGGACTGTTACAGCCCTCATGAGTCTGGAGAAAGCACTTCCTGGGCCCATTCTTCTATAACCATAGAGTTTAAATGACAGTTGACTACACAGAATATTCAAATATTCTAAAAATAAAGCTTCTGACATAGTATAAGGGGATTTTATAGAACTGGCTTACTCTGTGACAAAAGGGTCTGATATATCCACAATCAACTTCTAACCATGCTCCTGAGCAGAGTGACTGACCTTGACTACCCCTCAATGCCACAAATGAACAGAGAGGGCTTCAATATGACTGGAATTTACAGAGTCTCTGATTAGTCCCTGGTCTCCAAAGGCAAAAACTGTACTATAAACAAAAATGCTAAATTATTGTATTCATATATACACACCCCCCCACACAGCAAAAGGTGCTGGTCTAAAATGTTAGGTGCAAAAATCTGTACAAATGCAAGTGGAAGTTTTCAGGACCATTTCCTTGTTCTTAAATATCCAATGATTTCCACTTCAAACTTTATACTGTAATGCCTGCCCTGCGTTGCAGCAGAGGAAATTTTCCTTAATCAAATTAAAGGGTCTTAACTGCAAAATAAGTATGTTCATCTTTCCTAATAACCAGAATCTTTCAGACCACAGAATGACCCAGCCCCAAATAGCTCAGGTGTGACTGTCACCTCTCGCTCCTGTACTGGATTGCTTCTAGGCTTCTCAGTTTGTTCTTATCCTAAAGCAGTGTGTCCAGTACTGAACCATACCTGTGCTGATGATGAGTGCAGTCAGTAATTCTTTCTTTTAGGTCCATCTGAACTGATATATGGGGTTTAGAATACAAACAAGCTCTTGGCTGTGAAATCTGTAGATTTACACCTTTACAGGGATTGCTGCTACCCTCATGGGTTTTGAGTCAGGACTGAAGAAGAGGAGAGTGGTGTGAGCACAGTCCTGAATTAGCTGCATTTCTCAGAAGTCTTAAAGTAACAAAAGTAGAAGACAAAATTAAAAAAAAAAGAAAAACAAAAACCAATCCTCCATTTCCCCAACCAAAATACCAACATCTACACACCAGTCTACTAGTTATAGCTACATCTATAGCTACATCTATGCAAGTAATACATGGGTAATGATGCTAATAATTATGATCAACCCATCCAAGTCTCAGCAGGAAGTTTAGAATGAGGAAGAAAGGGACTGTCAGGGCTGATGCTAGGGTAGAACAATAGTGTGGAGGCTGTAAAAGAATGCATTTGCTCAGAAGTAATTCCATGTTGAAATACAGAAGATACCCAAGGGCCTTTCCTGGTTTAACATGATATAATCATGATATGATCTCACCTCTCCACCCCTAATGCCACAGATTTTCAAAGCCTCAGATGCATGCTTGCTGCCACTCTGTGTTGGTCTTGAAATGGAGGATGCTTTTCAGCTACAGCTGCTCTGCATCTGGAAGTCCCAGTTTGTTAGCCCATAGCAGCAGGCATCAGCCCAGGCCACATGCAGAGCCAGGCCTTCCTGGATTTAAATGAGACTAGAGCAGATCCTTAGGAGGTTTATTCTGGCAAGACAAATGCCCCTACATACATATATCTATGTGTATATTATTAGCCCTTGCCCAAACTCAGCACAATGTCAGAGCAGCACGTTTCTGGCTCTGGACAAAACTTAGCTGCTGAGCCTTCCTAGAAGGAGAGCTATTTAAACTGCAGCATCTCAGAACAGATAATCGTGTTGGTATATTCATCTAAATTAAATTCACCCTAACATTCAGGAAGGGTGAAAAGTAGTTTTCTATTTTGTCTTAAGCTTTCTGTGAAGCACAGCTTTCGCATTTCACTCTGAAGTTGATTGCACTCGAGTAGAAACCAAACTGACCCTACTAGAAATTTGTCTAAGCTCTACTGGAATAAAACAGCTAGAATAACATGATATTACAGCTGCATCCCCAGAGCCAGTAATCTCCTAAGACCTGAACACCGATTTTATATGCATCAAGCTGTTTCTCATGGCCAGGGTCCTTTGCATTTAGATGGAAAGTGCTCCCCAGGAGCACTTGTTCAACAATGCTCATTGGAGCATTGGAGGAATAAATGTGCATCATCATTAGGGCTTCGGTTGAAATGGTTCAGGCCCATCTCCAAACACTTCAGAGATTATTTTTTTAAGAGCACTTCTCTCTCTTGCTTGTATGAAGAATTGGCCTCTCCCTCTGTCATACTGGTCATCTGCCCTTCTAGTCACATCATCCTTATGTTCCTAGTACCATCTGCTTCTGTCAATGACAGCAACTATCCTTAAGAGATGGATTAGTTACAGCAAGGCATACAGGGGGGAAAAGAAATTTACAATAAACCTGAGGATGGTGGATCTCACACCTTTGTACATTTACACCCACTACATACTGTTCATTTCACCCTCTTGAGCTTTCCAGCAGGGCAGAGGTCCTAGAACAGTCCCATGCAGTAAAAGAACAGAGTTGAGACCTCCAGTCTTGTCATTGGTCACTGTGGCAGTGGCTGTCACCCGCGGGGGTGTGGGGGGCTGCCCTGCTGGCGGTGGCGAGCACAGCTGGCACAGCAGAAGCTGGAATAGTACTCATTACCACACAGCTGGGCCTGCAGGATCAGGTCACAGTTGGCAAGGTGGGGCTGATCCACGCACTCTCTGCTTGGGTCCACAATATGGCTCATGGTAGCTGCAGCTAAGCAAAAGGTGAACCAGCTGTAAATTTATCCTCAGATTACTATTCCCTCCCAAAAGACACAGCACATTCCTGCTTCATCCACCCCACCAGTTCTAAATTTACTCCAGCATCAAGAAGGAGATGATGAGTTAAAAGATGAAATTTCTTGAAGTTTCATCACCTCTGGTGAGATACAGGAGGGGACTGCCGTTTCCAGGGAGAGGAGAGACCACTCTACCTACTCTCTATGTAATGACAGCTGGATGGTGTTCAAACTCCAACTACAAATCATGCAACCAACTATTTGGTCAACTAGCTTTGGCATTTTGGCCTCAGGAAGTTAATTAGGCTCCCAGTGCCCTGGTCAGGAGGTGTTTCCAGCAGCCTGCTTTTCTGTCCATGGAAAGCAGGGCTCCTGAGGTAGCATTACTTAGATGCTGCTGCTGCTCCCCAAAGCCCAAGGTCAGTACTGGACTGATGCACACAATGGGTGCAGTAGTGGCCATGGGCTGGGCACTGTGCCAGGAGAAGCGGGAAGGGTGGCTGTACTCACTGCTAGGCCTGTTCCTCAGCACCTTCACCTCCGTGCTGGCACTGACAGAGCTGCTGCTGCTGTAGGCACTGCATGTATAGGATCCCTCGTCAGCCTCTTGGACGTTGCTTATAGTTAGGCTTCCATCCTGGGACAGGTGGATGTGGTGGCCATCCCCCCGCATGGGGACTCCATTCCTGTGGTGAAAAACATTTTGTTTCACTATTGCCACCCATGGGGGCTAAAGGAGTTCCCTGTGCTCTTTGGAAAATGATGTTCTGTGAAAGGGGTGAATTTTTACAAATTCAGCAGGAAGGAAGAAATCTTTTGTACAACCTGGCCCTACAATTGGGTGGAAACATGAGCCTGAGCGAGTCTGCATCCATTGCCCAGTGTCTGCGTGGGAGGTAGCTGTGTCTGTGTGCTCTGTGCAAAGACATTGCTGTTTCTGCTAGCACACATTCTTGAGGTTTGAGGAGCTAAGAGAAAATCCAATGTGCCTTTCCTTCTCTCCAGCTTGTGGTCTGGCAGTACTTGTTTGGCTGGCATTGATAGCAGCACATATTGCTTGATGAGCATATGGGGTAGTGAACAATGCGCCCTCTTTCCTCTCCATTTAAAAGTTTGTTTAAAAAACCAGCAAGATTGTGTCTGTTCAGTACCTCCTGGAATAAACTCTGCCCAGCAGGAAAACTGCCAGAATTATGAACTCCTAGTTACCAACAAGATGAAATTTGTTTCACTGAAAAGGGGTTCATTTCAACTCTGAAACATGCATCATTTTGTTAGCTCAAATACCAAACTTATGTATGGAAGAAAAGCTCTTTTCTTCCATAAGAAGAAATGTGTGAGATGGCCTGCTTTAGTCCTAACCCTTGGAGTACAGGAATTTCAACACTTAGCAGCCCTTCTCTCTGGATAGTTTGTAAGAAGGCTCCAAAGCAGAACTGATTATTTTCAAACAGGAAAAACAACCCTCACTAAACACTTACATAAATTTAGAGTTTCCCAGTAAACTATCAAGATAAGAGGATACAGCTTTTCATTTTAAAATGCTTCTAAATCTCCTTTGCTCCCACTTGACAGTACATGGAGAGAACTATTGCAGAAGGAAGCTGGGAGAAGAAGGCCTAAAATGTCTGTCAGGACTAGGCAGAGAGGGTTTTTAAAAAGCAACTAGAGATATTCCTCTGATTACTCATTTCAGTTCTCGTTATTTTCATGTCACTAGTTTTCCAGCACAGAGCCCTTCTGAACTCCATGAAATCTTAGTTTCACATCTGCTTTCCTCCTTATTTGGCTGAACATGAACTTGACGACCCCCACACCCCACAGGGATCTTGCCCAGGATATTGGGGTAACATCCATCCTGGGCAACATCCAAATTGTTTTAAGAAAAGGTAGGTGATACTAGTTGAGGCTGATAACTGTGGTCTCTGCCATACCTGGTAGGCACCCTGCATTGGTATTTGAAGGGTAAACAATGACATTTGGGAAGAGAAGGAAAGGGAAGTGCTGTCTCATTTTTGCTCACCTTGACCACCTTATATTCACATTGTTGCCAGTCACTGTGCAGTGAAGCCGAGCAGTCCCTCCCTCAGGTACTGTGACGCTTGGCAGAAGACCAGTGATCCTCAGCTCTCCTAGACCAGAAGGGAAATCATCACTAGAAGGGAGACAATGCCATGCTCCCCCTGGTCATAGAAGCATTCCCTCAACACATCCCACGATGCACTAGAAGCCCCTGGGCCTTGAAACACTGCGCATATTTGAGCTGTTGCTGCTGTGGGGAATGTGGATTTCTTAGGATTTAGGCCCAATAAAGGACAAGTAGCAGAGGCCTCAAATAGATTTTTCCTCCAGCTGGACGCATGCATGTCACATGTACAGAAGAACTGTCTCTGTAGTTTCTCTTGCTCTTAACTCACTCCACACCAGTGTCCCAGAAACAAGGCCCCAAGAGTCACACTTATTGTGTTATCAATCCCTTTTCCCAGCTGCCTGGAGCACCACGATGTACTAGACACATAAAGATGACCACTGGATAAAACAACTCACTCTTCCCTTGCTCTCAAGATGCCTGTTAAACATTAGGTGTGAAGCAAAGAGGCATGGCCAGTGAAGAAACCCACCCTGTCCCTGCACAGCCTTCCCTGTGCATATGTGCCATGTGTGCTGCCACCCATCCAGTACCTAGAGGTCGGAGCAGGACCTGGCGCTGGTCCCGATCACGTCCATTGGAGGCAATGCAGGTGAAGAACCCAGTGTCTTCAGAGCTGACCCGGCTGATCACCAGGGCCCCGTCTGACTGCTGCCTGTGCCTGTGGAACAAAAGCAGAATGTCCCTCAGCCTGTGCTTGAGTCAGGATGGGACCCCAGAGATGAAGCTAAGCCTTGTGCACCACTGTGTAGTACCACTGAGCAAAGGTTTAGCAGCTTGAATGCTGCAGAGGTTGTAATGCAAGCCTCAGTCCTCAAATCTCAGCACTGGTGCTGTATACTCTGGAAAAGCTTACTGCTAGAGCAGATTTTTGGGAGAGAGTGAGGGGAGAGCAGCACCAGTAGCTGTGGAAGTTCACTGTGGATGCCCTGATCTCTCTCTGCTGTGAACCTCTGTCCTTGCTCACTGACCAGCTGGTTTTTGGCAAATTTGCTTGCCATGTGTTCTTTTTCTGCTAACCTTGTAGACGAATAAATTTGAGCCCTGGCTCACTTGTAGACCCTGTGTCACAGCTGTTCCCTCAAGGGTTCAACGTTCAAACTTCCATCTGTGAGGGAGGGAGGACAGGGCAGGCCAGCAGTACAGCAGGACAGCATAAAGCGAGACAGGTCCTTGCTGCATGGCCAACAGCTCTATTCTCTCAGGGATGAAACAGGGGAGAAAAGGCAAGGAGGAGGCTCTTCTCATGAAGAGTTGGAGCTGCCTGGAAGCTCACCTGGGAGAGGAGAGGGGCTGCCCATCTTTCTGCCACTCGATGGTGAGAGCTGGCGATGCTTCCACTGTGCAGGGCAGTCTGACTCTCTCCCCAACGTTGGCCTCCACTACTGTGGGCTCACTCTTATCCATTTTCAACCTGCAAAGTTCACAAGCACAGCAAAAGATGTAGAAACTTCCTTGCTCAGCATTTGACCTTCAGCACAAAGCCTTTTTAATCACAAGCCTTATTTTTCGCCTCCAACAGCAAAGGGAGGTCTCTGCACTCCTGTCAGAGCTCTGATGCTTGCCATTACCAACATTCACTCCCAATATTCAGAAAAGAGCAGCCTCCATCAAATTCTGCTCCAGTTCAGCTCAGCTTGGTGCTCCACTCCTGTCAGCCAGCTTAATCCATTACAGACAGCAACCCTGGTTCTTATAACAACCCTCTGGATAACAGCTGAGGAAGCATTAACAATGTGAACACATGGCAAACAGTACAAAGTCCTGAACAGGGCACTGAGCAAGATTCCCCCTAGGTGCTTATCTGGCACACAAAAATGAGCCTTTTTAGGGTGTGAAGAGCCTATTGCACCTGACTGCATGCAAGGCCCAGGAGCTGGTCGTCCACTTCATGCAGCAGAAAGGTTGAAATCTGGTTCTCACAAAACTCACCTCCTCATGCTCTTTGCTCTGTTATAACTACAGCTAAACGCTGTCATAGAAGGGAACTAAACCATGATGTTTCCAGAGTTAAATAAAACGTCATCTTCCCTACCCCCATTCTGTGACCTGAATTCTTGATCTCAAAAAACAAAACCAAAGAGCCTTAATTCAGTGAATCACTTATTACTGCTTTTAGGCAGAAGCAGCTAAGGAGATTGCTGCAGAGTTCAGCAAATTGGCTGGGTTTTAGGCTGTAAACTCAAAAAAGAGAGGGATCAGATCATGGCCCTATTTAATCTGGAATCCCAATATGCTGCATTTAAGGCAAAAATAATTTGTCCCCCTTTATTTATGTGGGGCCTAGAAGCACAAAAAAAAAAAGCAATAATCTACAAAATACGCCAGTATGGGAGGAAATAGTTTTGAGTCAAGCCAGTTTGTTAACAAAATATTTAAAATTAATTAGTGGAGGCTGAAGTAACTGAAGTTTTTTTCAATATACATATGACTATTTTATGCTAGTTAAGCAGCTTCTATTTGCTTTGGTTTTTTCAGAACAGGTTTCTCTTTCTGCTTACACAAACTTGAACAGCTATGGATGCTGCCCCGACACTTCTTTTGTTTGAACCCAGCTCCTTTGCTGCCAGCTTCTCTGTGCATCTTTGCTCAGAATATACTTCTTTCAAGGGACCCTCGGGGAGGACAGAAGACAGCTTGTGACTGGGATCTTCTCCCGTTCCCGTTGTCAGCAGTTCAGAACTGCCTGATTCCCAACCGTGCCCTGGAACAGCTGACCCAGGATCTTTCCAATCTCCAGCTTTTCTACATGAAGAGATGCCATATGGTTCATCAGCTGGGCATGGTGGACAAACTGTTGCTGTACATGAACTTACCTGTATGTGAGCTGCTGATGCACGGAGGAGCCGGCTGCCTGCACAATCTGCCTGCCTCTGGGTAACTCTCGCTGCTGCTGATTTGCCTTGTGAAGGACCCGACCTCTCTCACCCTCTGCCAGAACAGTGCTCTGGTACTCTATTCAAAACAAAATGCCATATGTGAATAAAAGGACACTTCTTACTGTGACCTCTTGCGTAGGGGTTCTGTGAGCTTGGGAGAGCTTGCTGAACTGGAGCCAAAGAGCCCTTCAGCCATCTGCTTTCTGGCTGACTAGTGCAGTAAACCTGCACTGTCTACTAATGAGAGTCACAGACCTGCAGGCAAGCAATTTTAGACTCCTTTCTCTCCTCTGTTAGTGAACATGTTGCAACATCCCTTAGGCCATAATACCTTCTGCCCCATGTGCCATTGCTGTGACAAAGCACACTTCAGAGACTGAAGGCTACAGGGTGCCATCCTGGCCCCTTTTGAGACTAGTCTTTTATTTTTTTTTGTTGTTGTTTTGTTTCTGAAATAAGGAACATTTTTCTAAACAGGGAATCATTTGTTACTCAGCAGGACCTGTTTGGGCAAAACTCAAAACATAAATGCACCAGCAGTTTGGATCAGGAGGCAGCTGATAGCTCTCAGGGAGGAAGACAGGCTCGCTGTGCTAGAAACGGGGTAGGTTACAGGCAAGCCACAACTCCAGTTATGGGGTTGCACTGCAGGGGAGGAAGTGCTTTAGGACTAAGGCTTTATCATGATATGCAACACCAAAAGAGGCCCTGCTGCCTCCACACTCTCTCTTGGCAGCAGAGGAAGTTTGCTCCTGCAGCTGGTTTTATTGAGCCTGTGATCAATAACCATTAATGAGGAGCCCTGAGCTGCCTGTCCGGTCTCGAGCAGAAGATAATTCACCTGTGACGTGTAGCTGAATCTGTTGGCTCTCCATCCTCCCGTCAGAAGTGAGGCACGTGTAGGTGCCAGCGTCCTCTGGCTTGACGTGGCTGATCACCAGGGAGCTGTCGGACTGGTAGGTGTGCCTGCAACACGTGTGGGGATTGCTGCCTCTGCCTGGCCACCAACAGCAACCGCCCGAGGCAGAGCAGCCCTGAGGCTGCTGGTGTGCAAACCATCCCCAAGTAGTGCCCTCCCTGGCTTAGAGAAAACCAAAACCCTGCTGACCACAGAGGGGTCACAGGCAGGGGATATAACTGCAACAGAAAGGAGGTCAGGAACAGAGAGGAAAAACTGAGATGGAAAACAGAGAACTGCTTTCAGTAACCCTCTCCATGAGGAGGCAAACTGCCCTACCAGGGAGGAGCTTGAGTCGCAGCAGTCAACTGCAAACAAAAAAGCATAACTGGGCTTTTCTTAACTGTGATTTTCATAATGCAAAGGGACTGACTGGCTCCAAACTCTTGCTGGAAACAGACTTCTCAGGAAAAACAGGTTTTAAAGTAGTTTAAAAAAAATTTGTGACAGAGACTTCCGGCCAGAGGAACTCTGGCTTATTAATCTGCAAGCTTCATCCACAACTACCAATTTAGTGCTGCCTCAAGATGAATCCAAGAGAAGCAATATTTTTCTGCATCACTATCTACATGTCAGCTTCTACCATTGCCATCCACCAGTGTTATGGAACAGCACTTGCTCTGCCCTGTAACTCAAGCCGACATCTCACTATTGATGCAGACTTATATCTGTTTCTGCTATGCACAGAGCAGGTGGACAGTTCATGCCCGTAGGTGAATGCATGGGCTTCTTTATTTCTTATTTAAAAATAAAAAAAAAGGGCTGGTTGTGGCTTGTATAGTGTTAATTTTCTTCACAGTAGCTGGTATGTGGCTGTGTTTTGGATTTGTGCTGAAAACAGTGTTAATGTTTTCACTACTGCTGAGAAGTGTTTACACTAAGTTAAGGCCTTTTCTGCTTCTCACCCCACCTGCCAGTGGGCTGTGGGTGCACAAGAAGCTGGGAGGAGACACAGCTGGGACAGCTGACCCTGACAGACCACAAGGATATTCCAAACCATATGGCATCATGCTCAGCATGCAAGGCTGGGGAAAGGAGAAGGAGGGGGTGGGGGGGCATGCAGAGTGATGGCATTTGTCTTCCCAAGCCACTGTTATGTGTGATGGGGCCCTGCTCTTCTGGAGACAGCTGAACATGTGCCTGCCTCCAGGAATTCCTTGTTTTGCTTTACTTGCACCCACAGCTTTTGTCTTACCTTTTAAACTATCTTAATCTCAGTCCGTGGGTTTTCTCACTTTTACCCTTCTGATTCTCTCCCCCATCCCACCAGGAGTGAGTGAGCAGCTCTGTGGGGCTGAGTTGCCAGCTGAGGTGAAACCATGACAGTCCATTTTGGACTGACTGTTTGGCACTCTGCCCAGCAAGAAGCCCATCTGCTCTACAATGAAGGGAGCAGAGCTCACCTGTCAGAGGAAACCGGTCGGCTGTTCTTCATCCACTCCACTCTGGAGCGGGGCGACATGCCTGTCTTGCAGACCAGCTGGATGTTTTGTCCCACAACTGCTGTCACAAGAGAGGGCTTGGTTTCCTCCAGGATTGTTCTGAAAGAGAAAGTGATTCCATCGGCACTTCTGCTGCCCTCCTCACCTCTGTGTCCTCTAATGTGACTCTGGATGAGTTACAACCACAAGGCAAAGCAGCAGCGGCTGCCCATTCAGCTCTGATGGGCAGGCAGATGCCCCAGGCAACATAGGGAGCCCTCTCCTGTACGCCAAAGGCCACTCAGGACAGACTGAATGTGACAATATCTGCTGGAAGAAAGCCATGTAACCCCTCTCTTCTGAAGGAATAAGGTTCAGCTCAGCAGACAGACACAGATGCAGTGCAGACATGCTTAGATCTAGCTCTATACACTCCCGATTTTCAGGGTAACACTGTCTGGATCTTGACTCAAACTCTGCATCTTAAAAGTCTTCCCTAGAACAACTCACTGCTGCTCCATACAGTGCTGACATAAAGGCTCAGAAGTCAGAGAGTCAGCCAAATTTGTTGGTCAGAACAAGAAAAACTCCCATGGATTCTCATTTACAGTGTAAGAAGGCCTCCCAGACAGACACCAGGATTATGCACTCTTTTCACACATCATACTTCAGTGCTGTCAGACACCAGGGAGAAGGCAAGGAAAGGAACCAGGTACTGCCAGGGCCTGAACAGCAGTGACTTGATTTACCAAGAGGCCACATGTGTACCTAACCCATCACATGGTACTCCCAGTTAGCTGGTCCCAGCTGGGGTGACACTTTCACTCCAGAGAAAGCTGCACTGATGCTTCACAACCAGGTGGCAGAACAGGGTGGGGAGGGAGGAAATCATCACCTGTGCAGAGCCTGTGCTGGGAACAAGTCTGCAGCCTCCTGGTGCCCAAATCCCTCTGTCATGGATACATCTGCTCCGAAAGCTTTTCGCCACTGCTTGCCTTCCTGGGGCAGCACCTGCTGGCCACTGCTGCTCTGCCTCTCCGCAGGGCCAGGCACTGCTGTTTCCCGGGAGCGCAGCTGGCCCAGGCTTTCCAGTCTGCTTTGCCGGGTGTCCCAGCGCTGGCTCTCCAGCACACCAGTCCTTGGCAAGGACTCTGGCAGCACAGCCCTTCTCCAGCTGTCCTGTCTGTGGCTGTCTTGCGTGGGGCGTGAAGCCCCGTAGGTTCTTCCTTCTTGGCTCTGACTTGCAGCCTCTCTTGTGAGTGCTTGCTGCTGCCCCCGAGCATGCCCTGTATGAGAACGGGAGCCAGTCTGCAGGCGTTGCAGATTTCCTGTGCCAGGAGAGGGCTGGTGCTCCAGATGACTGACCCCCACAGAGCTGTGGCACACTCTCATGCACTCCTCCTCCGAGGCAAAGCTGTTCTTATTGCCCTGACAGCCGCCATACCAAAACCGGTTGCACTTGCCAACAACTGCCACAAAGTACCAGCGAGTGGTCCAGTTGGTGCAGGGGCCATGGGCACTGGGCAGCAGGCACATGACAGGGTATGCTACCAAAAAGAGCAGAACAGAGGGACATGTGAGGGTCACAAAGCACAAAGGTCCAGGTGCTTCAAGCCACCTACCTAGATGATCTATCTGATGGCCCTGTAAGCAGAGGGCAGGTGGGAAAGCAGGACACCTGAGTTTTGCACCCAGCTCTGCTTTGAAACTGAGCAACTGCTCACATGTTTCTTTTCGCCTCAGTTTTGCCTCTGATGGAAGAACCATCCTCAGAGACATTTCTGAGTCTAGATATTACACAGATGCTCTACAGCCTTGCATGGAAAATTATGCAACTGCAAGGCAGGTTCTGGGACTGACTCTCCTGCAAGGGATGCATGGCTGCCATTTGCACATTTCCAGCCCACAAAGCAAGTGGTTTAGGTGCAGCTAAAGAAGACAACTCGTGCATTACAGAATACCCCTATACACTGATATAAAGAGGAGCATGGCCCAAGGCACCTGCAAACCTAGAGCCACAGGAATCACAGCCACATGCTCGCAAACACTGGATGCAGGGCTCTGGCTGAGAAGTCCTCTGTCAAGCTGTGGCTCAGCAGAGAGAATCCAGACAGCTTTCCCTTCCCCAAGGCAGCACCACTGTGCTGCAGCAGGAGGGCAAGGCACTGCAGCAGCAATATGCCTGCAGAGGGTACAGCTGGGCACTAAAGGAGCAGAGATGCTTTTGGCCAGCAGCTCTCATGTCCTCACAGCACAGCAGGCACTGGATTCAACTTTGCTGGCTGCGGGCATCCATGAAACCCTGAGCAATCCCTCCTTCCCCCTGTAGTGCTCTTTCCTCTCTTGTCCACAGGCTGTCTGAAGGCTGAGCACTGCCCTGATTCCTCAGGGGATCCCTACTTCTCTTAAACCTGGGTAATGAATGTGCAACACTCACAGGCTGCATAAGAGTGCCTTCTCAGGGACAAAAAACTCCCCAGTAGTCCTACAGACTGACAGAGATCACACACACACACACACACACTTCTGTCCAACTATCAGCAGAGGACAACAAGATTTTCTGTGGCAGCTGACACAGCTGAACCATCTGGCTGCTTTTCTACACTCCCTCCAAGCTTCTGCTGCCCCAACCACCAGGTAGAAATTCTTTCCAGAGAGATAACTTAGCACATTTTACAGGGAGCAGAGCCTCTACACAGGAAGCTTCTATATGCTACTGGACCCTTTCCGTGTCTCTAAACCAAGAAGCCAAAGCATCACTTACGGTAGTTGGGCCTATTGAGACATCCTTCCCCTTGAGGACCTGCGGCTGAGGCGACATTGTCAAAGCAGCAGCCATACACAGAGCCACGGCATTCGCCCGAGGGGTGCTGCTGGGACAAGGCTTGGCTTGCCTTCGAGACAGGAATGGAAAGCCAAGAGTTATCATCATACACAAGGACAGCAGCACATGTGAGGCACTGTGTGCAAGCTGTTGGCTGCACACAGCCAGCTGTTAGATACACCACTGTTTGTTCGTTTGCCTCCTAGAGGCTTTTGTGCTGGGAAGGGATGGGAAACTTGGCTGACAGCCATGGAGTTGGGGCTGCACTTCTCTGCAAGACACACCTAAGCAGCCCAGCAAGAGGCCAGTTATTATTGTCAGCACTAACAAGCACCCCAAACTATGGGAGGGATCACCTGTCTGCCTTGAATTAATCGGCAGAGTTGACAAACAAAAGCAATTTATAGAAGCCATGTTTTTTCCTTTTTTCCCCCTAGAAATTGGATAGCAATTTTCTGAACAACAGTAATTTGATTACTCAGGATTTTTCAATCAACTCTTCATAGAATGGCCTTCTATTTCTCAGACATCTCCCCACCACCTGCTCCATACCCTGCTTATAGAGGATTGCAGGTGGATGTTCCAGACTGAGCAGGAGCAAGATGGGCCAAAGGGCTTGATGCTATGCCTGGAATATTGGTTCTTCATCATTACTGGCAAAGATGAAGTCCAACAGAAACTGACAATGTGAGTCAGCAGGGTCAAATCTGAGTATTCCTATCTGATGAACTCCAAAAATCAAAAAAAAAGCTTTTGTACTTACTGCTGGAGTGGTTGCAGTGGGATGATTTTGTCTCATTTGAATGTCACGGTAATATTGTGGACACCCCATGTTGTTTGGACCCTGGGCAGCTGATACTCCATCAGGGCAGCACCCATACCTACAGACAGAAGGGCTGCAGTAATACCTGACCTACCCAGTTAACAGGCGTGGGCAACAAGTTTCAGCAAGCCCCCAGGAAAGGCAATGCCTCCTTGCTCAGGCCTACCTACTTCCAACTACCTGTTTTGGTGGCAGGTGCTGAAAGGGCAACCTCTCCCCAAAGGGCCTGACGCCGGAGTGTGCCCATCTGGACAGCAGCCATGTGGGCTCTGAAGGCAGTCCTGGGAGCCACTCCCTGCAGGGGGGGTCTGAGACAAGCTGAGCTGATGGGAACCTGGCGAGCGTGACTGGGATTCCCAGGGGACAGGAAACAAGTTCATGCCATGGTCCTTCTCTGAGGTCATGGTGTTCCCAGCGAACATTCTTCCATCATCAGAATCTGGGGAGAGAACGCATTAAACTATGCAGATGAGCATGAAAATCTGGTCAGCTTTCCTCCTCTCTGCTCTTTCAGCTGCCCAAGGCTACCTGGCAGGCTTTTCTGCATCACCTCTAGGGGTGTCTTCTGGCCCACCCTTCCAGATGTGGCTGAGGTATTTTGCTCATTGCCCTGACCATTCTTTCTGATGTCCCATGAGAAACCACCTGTCACATTGCTGTGATCCCTTCACATAATCCTTTCTTCTTCCTATCATCTGCTTTGGGCATTATTTCTTCCAGCCAGCACTTAAGTCATGCTGACAGAACCTGGGATCCATATTCCGTACAGAGTCTTCTGTACGGATAGATTCAAAAACTGCTCACTATTGGTGTAAAATAATCTACATTTGTCCCTAGATCCTTGAATTTCTAGAAGGGCATGGAAAAAAAGGGAGAAATAAAGAAAAGGATGATCCCTCCCCCTACCACACTCTGTTCCAAGTACCCCATCATCAAACTCCCAAATTAATAAAATTCTTACAAACCTGGTGAAGGGCTGTTTGGGTTGTAACGTGTCAGCGAGGACTGGCGAGTGACATCATATCCCATAGTGTCCTGCATACTGGGGACCTCTGCAAAGAGAGACAAAATTACACAAAATGAGTGCAGTTAGTCCAGCCCTGTGCTCTAATAATCCCAAATACATCCAGGAGTCAGAAGGAGATGAAAGCTGATGAAAATGGTCCTCTTGTGGAATAGCTGCTGAGTAGCAATTGGATTCGATTGGATTGTCAGGACAAGTGACCTACAATGGGCAGGCAGATAAAAGTCAGATTGCAGCTCTGCCATGAAGAATACACACAGACAAGAAGCAAAATGTTCTGAAGAGTTGTGACTCCTTCATAGCTGGTCCACAGAGGGATGAGAGTTGGCTATGGTTTTTAGCTATTGAGCCTGCCCAAGTTACCATTCTTCTGGACTGGGAGTCCTGGAATCAGTCTGCAACACACACTGGATCATAGAATACTGGATTCAAAATGGACACACAGCAATGTTGTTCCCAAGCCTGTTGCATGCATTTCAAACAGCACAGGTACTGGAACTCTGAAGATTCTTTGTGCACATAACCATGACAAACTCACAGGATGGAGACAGGCAGGCAAGAAGCTGAGAACATAAGCTGGTGCAGAGCAGGGAATTTCTACTCCTAAACAAAAGCATGTTGGGGAAAGCTGGGTGTGCAGCAATACCACTCACGCTGTGGCAGGTAGCAGGGCTGTGTGTTGCAGCTACCCAGGGTGGCTGGTTTCTGTGGCTGAATGGCTTTGCATGTCTCAGCACTGTAGAATTTGGAGTTGCCGTCAGCACAGATGACCTGGCGTGTCCGGATGCCTGAATCGCAGCTCTTGGAACACTTGGGCACAGAGACAAGGCAGTGAGCAGAGGCTGAATGCAGAAACCCCACAGACCAGAAGTGGGGAACAGCTGCATGATTAGCCACAGGCTGAGCACATCTTCCTCCACCAAGACAAAGCAAACAATATTTCAGCTGGAATCATCTGAACAATTAGGAAACCATACTTTAAACCATTTTACCAAATGTTCCACCCAGCCCTGAAGCATTAGGCTCTGTGCCACACTCAGTCTGTAACATCCAGATGAGCTGCTGTTACCCACAGTGGTGTGTCAGGGAGCTGGAAAGAATCATTTCAGCCTGAAGGCCTAAAGACACCTCAATTCTCTGGGGATCCACCAGCTGTGAGTGAGTCAGTTTGCACTCAAGAACAATTTACAACTGGAAAGCAAACCAGTGGCTTTCATGTAACAAGCTAACTGGAGTTTGTCTCACTGGAGGCTGTGGATGAGAGGGGGCAATGAGCAGTGGCTTACAGGAGGGGATAGCATGAGGTATCTGTGTAACCCACCTGGCTCATGGCAAGCTCTATAAACATTGGGAGAGTATTACTCTCTAATTCAGGGAGGCAGACAGGAGCCCTTCTGACAGCAGAAAGTCAGGAGAAAGATCAGATCATGATATGAAATCCCTTTAGCTGTAACTAAAACTTGGCCCACATCTTACAAAGAACTACATGTTTTAGCTCAGAAGAAGTTGGTCTGGCTAGTACAGAAGTGAAAGAGTGTGTTAGGAAGTCACCTGATGCATTGGATCTACCCATACCTATACCCCCCAACACTTTTGCCAAGCTGGACACAGTCTGGCTTCCACCACAAGGACAAGATTAATCCATCTGAAGCATAGTTTACCTGAATAAGTACAAAACTGTACTTTAAAGCGTATCACTGGTCATTCTGCAATGACCAGTCCTGAAGCCTAGAGCTCTAAGCCATACTTGTCCAGAGAGCTGTTCTGCTGATCACAGTGATGGAGCAAAGAATTGGGAATAAGCAGCAAGAGTGGATTGTTTCAGCTTATTGGCTGCATTTTGCCACTGTCACTGAAATGATAATCCCCCCTCAGAAGGATTTATTTTTGTAGCAGCTGCATACAAAGCAGGCATCAGATTAACCGGAGCATTACTAGCGCCAGTTACAACACAACTGTGAGCCAAGGGGCTGGTAATGAAGTACTACTTGCTCCCAGCCTCAGCCAATGTGCAGACTGTACAGATCAAAGCTTGTTTGTGAGGAGCACAGCAATACAATCAGTAATTTCCCAGGCATGACAGTGAGGTGCTCACCAGACCCCAGTCCCCGACGTGCCAGCCGATTTCCTGGATGCAGTTCTCCTTAAGGCAGGGCTGGGTGGCCGATGGCTTTGGCTCCATTAGACAAGCAAAGTCCTGAGCCTGAGAGCCCTGCTGCGTCCTGCAGGTCACAGTTCGGGTCTGGACTCCTTCCCCACAGCTGGCTGAGCACTGCAGAAAGGGGCTCAATAATTACAAAGAAGTACCTGGTTTCCTCTTGCCATTCCAGGCTTGGCTCCTTACCATTAAAGCAGTACACCATTTTGAGGCTGCCTGAAACAACCCACTATCATTAAAATAATTTTCTGGGGTGGGAGTTAGCAGAGTAGCTGTTTATGCTGTAGAAGAGACAATAAGGCATGGGAGCATGGGATAGGGTCTGGGAGATCCAGAGCTCACAGGATGATTTTGGCCTAGTTATATAATTACTCTTGATCTCTCCCCAAAGGAGATGTGGAGGATGAATTTGGAAAAATATCAACACTGCAGAATACATTGAGAACAATAAATGGTAGAAAATATCTGGAAATTCATGTTATTTACATCTGATTAAAATCAATACAAGGTAAATAATTCTAGGGAAGGTAAAAGATTATATTGCTCATTTCTTTTGCCTGAAGACCTTGTGCTCTATTTTTACAGTGTGGAGCTGTGACAACTTCTATACTAGTAACTAGTTCGTGACATTTTCAATGCCCTCTTAAATTCACAGCAGTGTTTCATGGAATCCAACCTACTTCTACATCAATTACCAAGGTGTCTTACAAAGAGCATTAAGTTGCAGACAGCCTGAATTACTTCAGATGAGCTTCCCAGCTGAGTTTCAGCCATTCATTTACCAGAGTAACCTTTTAACTCTGAGAGTACATGAAACACTCTTGCTTCTGAGAACCCCAGAATGAATCACTCAGGAAACAGTTTGTAAGAACATGACTCCTGGTGCCTTCCCGAAACAGCACTCTTAGTCCACAGCCCTAAAGTCACACCTCGCATCTCACAAGGCAGGGGTAAAGGAGGGGGGATTGGGGTGGAAGGACTTGCCAGTCTAGGTTATCATACCTCAAAGTTGCATTTTGTCCTGTTGCACAACTCAGACAGCCTAAGTACAACCACAAGATTGCAACTAAAATGTTGCAAGCATGCATGTACTTCTTCTAAAAGAGGAAAATTCACTTGTGCTCTAGGGACTGAGTAGACATTCCCTTTACTTTCTAAGTCCTTGGAGTGTAAGGTGCCTTCTAAAAGTCTGTCTGGCTGCACTGAACACACGCAGTTTGAGTTGTTTCCACTCTTGCAGATAAAAATGCACACAAGCATCAAAAATATACCATGTGGCTGTGTTTGGAGAAGCCCTGTGCAGACACACAGTAAACAGCAGGTCACCAGCATTTCAAGAGTATCTTGCTGTTGTAACAATGGTACTGCTGACCTGGCCTGGTGATGCCAAGGCAGAAAAATGCATGGAAATAACCAGCACAGGCAGAAGCTATGAGCTCCTGTTTCACAGAGGAGGGTGTGCTACTGCACATCCTCACTTGATAGACAGCAGCTCTTCTGCCCACCCTCCACCTTCAGCAGGCCCGGCTCAGAAACCAAACCAGTGTGGTGAGTCTGATAAAAACACAGCAGTGGGGAATAGACTGGCAGACTGGAGAAGTGAGGGACATGCAACAAGAAGAGTAGAGGTGTAGGGGCATGCAGTTTTGAGGAACAGGGATGTGTTCATAGGAGGGCATTGGAAGGCTACAGGGACATGTTCTATACCTCTGCACACCACCTATCTAAGGACTCCCAGAAAAGTCTCTTCATCACCAAGTCCCCTGTCTCTTTATCACCAAGCTTTGGCAGATCCTCACTCAGTGGGTGCCAAGAGGCTGTTACCTGCTCAGGGGCACTGACCTCAGACCAGGGCCCCGTGCTCCAGGTGGCACACTGCCTGACGTTGCAGGGCTGGCTGCGGCGTGGCTGCTGGGCGAAGGCCATGCACTCAGCATCATCCACCACCCCCTGTGAGCTCTGGCCGTCAAACGCCACGCAGTACACGGAGCGAGTCTGGGTGCCTCCACCACAGGTAGCTGAGCAGGACCCCCACTCTCCTGTTTTCCACCTGCAGGTCACAGAATCAAGCAAAGAAAAATGTAAGCCCACCAAACCGCCTGGAGGCACAGAGGAGTCAGTGCCACATCCCTGTAGAAATCAGAGATTATGTCTCTTTGCTGAACAGAATCAGAGGTGAGTTCCCATTTGACCAAGCGTGCCCAGCTTAATTGGCAATGCAGAGCATGAGTCCCACTCCAGAGCCATATCTCCAGCTACAAAACACTTTTTCTCTGGAAATGCAGAGCTCTCCCAGAGGGGGAAGATGTCTCTCCATGGCTTTTGGTTTCCTGATGTCTGCAAAAATGTCATGCCTGGAATAGAACATCAAAGAAAAAAAAGAAAAAAAAAGCCAAAGAAAACAATCCAGATCCACTAAAAGAAAAGTTACCACAACAGCCTAACCCACACATTATATTCCAGACATTATCAGAAACAGTAAAACCAAGCCAAGTCTTTACTTTGCCTGCAAACCATGCCAGATACTCTCAGAAGTGCTTAACTTTTCACTGACAGCTAGTAGAAGTAGAAAGCTGGTTTATTCCTCCCATCAGTCAAATTCTCTAACCACAGCACACATACAAAAAACCCACAAGAATGTAAATAGATTTTGTTCTGTATTTGGTTGCTGAAGCTGCTGCAGAAATGATACATCCTTGCTAACAAGAGTAATGTCCACAAAACAATCTGTTTGGATGTTAAAATCTCTGCCCATGGCCACTCCAGCTTTTCCAAGCTAGCCAGGTATCTGGAACCACAGCTTGCATAGCCTGGCTTCAGGGACAACATAATATTTCATCCCCAACTCTACTGTGCTGTGCAGTCAAAAGGCACTGGTTGTGGAGGGGGAGCATCATAGTGATCTGCTTGACAGCTGCTGTGTCCCCTTGCAGCCAGGTAAGGCCCAGCCAGGGAGTGACGGCAGTTTGTATTTTCTCCCCCAGCATCCCAGCTGCTTCCCTAGTCTGGTCCTTGCCACCCCTAAACCGAGTTTTGGCCAGCCCATGGACATTCACATCCTAACAGGGGTTCCACAGTAGACTCTGCCATGGTCAGCTCCTAAACACACCCTTCTTTATTGCTAAAGATGGAAATAGCAACCCAAAACTGAATGGCCTTCACTATAAAATGTTTCCTTTGGAAAGGAAACAAATACATTCAGCAGAAGCCATTTACAACGGTGTGCTTGCAGGGCTTACAACAAATTAATTGATCAAGTATTTTCAAAAGCTACAATGGGAATAACTCTCCCAAATAACTGCATTCTGCCTCCTATAAAGCAAATGTACAGTTTTGGAGAGGCTGTATCAACCAGACGGGATAACCTACAGCTTCCTTCAATTACAAGTCAAGACCTCTCTGACACTTGTTTAATTTCCTTTGTAAAATAAGGTCAACCATAAGGCTGGGACCCTGATCAGAGGACAAAAATTGCAAGTCCTAAGCTGTTAGCAGCCTGCTGGGGGACAACTGTTTTGCTTTTGATGCTTTTAACTTATCATATCTCAGTGTACATCATTGTATTTGTCCCATTCTTGTACTCATCACACCTTACAGGTTCTTTTCTGCCTGCTATAGGGCCCATGCCAAAAAAAGAGCAGCTTTTAAGAAATGCTAAGATTTTCGCTATGGCATGCTGGCCAATGTCATAATTGCCCAATTGATCATGCTCTCTTCATTTATGTTCTTTTATTTATCTTGATAAGTAAATTTATTTAAAAAAATCTTTCAGAACTTCTTTACCCTGATTCCAGAGAAAACACAAGAATAAGCAGCCAGAAGCTATGAAGAAATTGTCTCCCTTTCAGTCCCTTAAGATTTGAGTTACCAGAGGCACATGCAGCCACATAAGCAAAGCTGCCAGCCAACACCCTCCACCATAATTTTTACTGGCAAGAATCAAAAGCAAAGCAACACCCACTGCTGCCACCAGAGCCAAAGAGGAAAGCCCCCACGGACTTCAGTGGGCAGCTAGGTGGAGAGCAGAAGAGAGCAGCTGCCCTCCAGTGTTTTCTGTAACTTCCTTCTCCTTGTTACCTCTTCATCTGAGATCTCCGTGCACCACTGCGACTCCTGGCTTGTGGCAGGTGGATGTAAGAAGTCCTTTATATACAGAACAAAGGTTTTAAAGAACTTAAAACAAGTAGCTATAGGGTAAGGTATTCAGACATACTCCCAGGTTGCCCTCTCACGCACACCAGTGCTCTCAGAGGCCTCCACTGATACAAAGATACACAGCTAAGGCTCATGTTACAGCTCTGGATGCCCATTAAGAGCCAAGTGAAGCCAACTGTAAGGGACAAGGTGGAAATGGTTGGGTGAAGGGATTTGAAAATGCTGGAGAATGCAAAGACTCCAAGATTCATCCCTTTCTAAGGGATAGGACACTAGGAATGCAGAAATGACAAAAAATGACACAAGCTCAGACCTTCTACTCTGTCTTTGTAGGCTCCAGCTCAAGAGAAGAAAAACCAGAGAATCTGTTTCATATCTCCTACAGGGGATAGACTACTGTCTTCCACAATTCTGTTTTGGAAGGCAAATTTAATTGGTCTATAAAATGAACAGAGGATGTATTAAGACTTTTTCTTGTGCACACAGAAATGCTCATTGCTGTCTTATCATCCCCATCTTTTGTCTTTGTCTTTCTCTAAGAAGTGAAACACTTCCTTGGAGAGAACCATGCTGGAGCTCAAAAGTGAGAGGGTCACTCTTTTTCCCAGTTCCAAAAGCCCCTAAGGAAGAAAACAGAGTCCAGAAGAAGGACAGAAACCATACCGTTTTGTCTGGGGACAAGGCTGATGGCCACACGTCCGGTTATTGTCTGGTTTTGGTTTATTCCTGCACATATAGTCTGGATAAATTTCATTGTCTATGGTACAAAACACCAAGCGGGTTTGGAAACCTAGAGGACAAGCAAGAGAATATCTGATCAACATATGCTACCCAGGACTAGGTCTGAGATACACTGGGGTTGGCAAGACAATTTTCTAAATGTAGAATCCACAGCTGTCCCAGCCATTCTGGAAAAGAGACAGGTGCAGTTCTCTGTCTCTCACTATATGGACAAATGATACCTTCCCACAGTATAGGAGTCTACTGGAAGAGCAAAGGAGACAGTGTTGTTCTGTGTAGCTGAGGGGAATTTTCCTGTTAAATTATGGATTGAGACTCACAAGGGAAGTGCCATACCCGTAAGTTGCTCATGAAGGAGCCCTGCAAGATTTGTGCAGTGTACAGCAGAACTGGGGGGGTTTCCCATTAGACTTAAAAGGTCAGTCTTGTGAAGACTGGATATGGGAGTAAAACTTTGCAACTCTTCATGCTCCCTGCAGGGTATGAGTGCCCAGGCAAAAACAATATCAGCACCTACAATATGGCAAAAGCTACCAAAATGGCCATGAGCATAGAAGCCCAGAAGAGGCTGATAAGAACTCTATATACCTTAGCAACACCCTGCAGATACCTGTGCTGCCTTCCAGCAGGAGACTGTTGGGAAGCAGCTGCAGAGGGCAGCACTGTGTGACGCTGGAGCTGTCACACTGCTTGCAGGGTGTGGATGTAAACCCCACACCAGCCAGGAGACATCAGGTCCTCTCCCCTTACCTCCTCCACATTCCGAGCTGCACTCACTCCAGGAACTGTAGCTCCAGCTGTAACCCGAGGCCTGTCCTTTCAGGGGCAGGTAATACTCGTATTGTACCCCCGTGTTTGGCTCCTGGCTGATAAGCTGTGAAAGCATGGGTGGAAGTCAGGGAAATTACACTTTTCTCAGCATTTCCCTGCCATGTCTCAGGGTATGAGCTCACTTACACCCCCTCCCACTGAAGAAGCAAAAATTCTCTGCACTGTATTTTCTCCTTGCCTTCTATCATATTCTGGAGAGCACTATATTTCAGAGAAGGGTACATTCATCCCTCTCGGCTTTAGAAGATCCAGCTGCTCCTGTAACAGCAAGTACCTTTCCTATCCTACAGCACAGTATAACAAGCAGTGTCCTGGAGCCTGTCCCTGCCCCATTTGGTGCTAACTCTTGCCTCCCTTAAAGTCAGAGCCCAAAGGAATAGGCAGGAAACCAATGCTGAGCCTTGCACTGCACATTTCTGGGCAATAGAATCAGAGCAGCAATAGGTGCTATTTCTGCAAGAAGAGTGCCTTGGGTCTAGCTTGAAGGCCCACAGCCTTGTAAGATTCCTGGGGCCCCCATCACATCTCCAGGTTTTCCCATGTGGTATCCACCAGTACACTCCCACCACGCAAAGCCAGAGCAGGGTGTCGGGGGGGCAGGCACAGCCACTCACCTCAATGACAAGGGGTTCTGTGGTGGGACCCCGGGCATGGAGGAGCTCTGGGGCCACATCACCCTCCGAGCCACGGTCATAGTGCAGCACTGTGCTGGCCACCTGCAGCGCCCGGCTGAAGTCAATTGTCCAATGCCCGTTCAGGTAATACTCCCCTCGCACATTCTTGACAGCTGGACAGAGGAACACCCATGCCAGAGAAAGAGCACCATAAGAAAGCCACAGGATTGCTCCTGTTTCCACTCAAAACTGTGTCACAAGCAAATGAGGGTGACCATCATCCTCCAACATGGATGGCTTCTTTAGCAGAATCTGTTCCACATTCAGACAGTGGTTCTCGCCAGCTCTGCTGCTGATCAAGCACTTTTTTGCTGCACAGCCAAATGCCTTCAGCATATTCCTGCCCTACCTCTGCATTTCCCACTGTTAGTTGCTGGGGCACAGCTGATGTCAGCCTTTGTCCTGCTTGCCATTAAGATGTGGAATTCACATTCCACTACCTTTACACCACTATCTGGTTCATTAGATACTCTATTCAGAAAGCAAGATGGGTGCTGCATCCAGTTTTCTACACAGGAAAACATCACCAGACTGACTTGTCCAAAGCACTGAATGATAGAAGACTCAGAAAGCAGAAGAGTATTTGCTTCCTCCACTGGAATTTCCTCAGCCCTGTCCAGAAAGCTAGGTGAGGACTTTTCTCCTTCCTTTTCATGCTTTGCAGAATGACCAGAGTTTGAGGCTGTACAAATACCCAAAAGAAATCTATGGGGAAAAGAAACCCACCCCAAACTTCTGCATGTCAGGAGTAGGTAGGGTTTGCATTCACCAAACAACAGAACCCGTAGCAAAATTTTTTTTTGTATCAACTAGACTCCTTGTAAGTTACAGGCAGAAAGTATCAATGTGGTTTGGGTATTTTTATTCCCCACCCACCAGCAAGATCTCCACAGGGGAGAAAATGAGGTAAATGTGAAGCCCAGAGTTGTGCATCACTCACAATTCAAGGATACTCAATATTCAGGTACTGATATTCAGTTTTTTGCTCTGCCATATCAAGCCTTCAAGGTAAACATTCCAAAACCCATATCTGAAAACCAGATTTTAGCATAATAACTGGAATCCAAGTAGACTGACACACAGATTCTGTTATCAGTCTTACCTAGGAAGTTCTTACTGGGCATAACCTCCTTAATTTGGATGCTTGTGGCTCCCACAGGGATAATAAAGATTTGATTGTAACCTGAAAAAAAAGGGGATTATTCAGTATCTGACTGTGGATGCCACACAGCCACTCTTCTGTGCCAAAGAGACTCATGGTTTCATTGGTGTCTGAAGAACTAGATGAGCTTTGGGATGGTGACATAAAGCATTTCCATTGACAGTTTAGCTGCATGATGAATATTCTCACCCTACACTATCCACAGATCAGTCCATGTGTAAAAAATTCCAATTACACTTCAGAAAAGGCCGTTTTCTACATTCTGAAATCTTTGGAGTTTCAGCAAGAATCATACTGGAGTTCAACAGAGAGAGAGGTAACCACAAGTGTACTTGTCATCTTGACATTTTTCAAAATTGGCCAAATGCAGAAGATGTAGTACCATTTCCAGCCCTGCATGAGTCCTTGTGGGGCTATCAAGACCCTGGACAGTCTCACAGAGGCAGTTCATGATTACATTATTATGGTATATTTATAGCACCTGCTGGAGAGGGAGCAGGGAAAGACATCAGCATCATGGCAAGTACTTCAGTATGAACACAGATTAAGGAAGTGGTTCCCAGGATAAGGCCAGCAGTACCTTTTCTGACGCTAAGGCCACACATCATAGAGATATTTCAAGTGAACATCCAAGCATGCCTATAACAATCATGTGAGTAGGTGTTCCCACCAGCCCTTGTAGCAGGTGAGTTTTGGTTTGACTCTCTCCTTCTCACCTGCCCAAACTAGCTAGGATCATCTGTACCTTTGGGGAGGCTGGCCACATCAAAAGTGCCCTTCACACCATAGCAGGTGCTGCCATCTCCTCCGCACTGCAGACACTTGTCCTCCTTCTTGGCAGATTCCAGCATATTATCACAGCCCACAGCCTGTCAGAGCACAGGACCATTAATAGGAATAAACTGTAATGACAGAGAAAAAAAAAAAAGGCCAACTACTGAAGAGATCTAATGAGAAAGCCTGAAAGCCTGAATCTAAGGAGCCTGGAAAGTCAGGATAGGGCAGAGATGGAGCTGACAGAGAAAGGACAGAACTGATATCTACTATTTCACATCCAGAGCCAGAAAAATGCTGTCCACATGCTCCTCAGCACTTTGAAACTGAATGAGCACCTTTTCTCATGCTATTATGAAAGGTCAAGTAGAACAAAGGGAGATGACAGAAAGATTGACAGACCCAATGATGAATGAAAGATGTAACTAACCTGACAAACTCCCTCTACACAAATATCCCGCTTGCCAGGTTCACAGGTAGTCCCATCTACCACTGCTTCCTTGTGCCTGTAGTAGAAGTTTTCTCCCTTGGGTATACAGTTTAGCTCACACTTATTAGGTGCTGTCAGGAGAGAAAAAAGAAACCTTATATAATAGCTTGATACTGCATTAGGAGCTTAGTTTTAGATCACAGGAGCAGTAACAGAGGAGTGGACTGATATTAAGTGGCAGATACTGAACAAATTTCTAGGTCACAAACTGCTGGAGGCTGGAAAAATACCCTGGTAAAGTTTCACTGTAGTCAAGTGTTCCCTCAGGGGACATTGGTTTAGGTGGATATTTGGTTATTCCTTAGTAGGATTGCTCTTACAGTCCCTTGGAGTACAGGGCTTCCTAGAATGAGAATAAGTGCTGATATAGAAATTGTTATTTTAACCGTCAACAAAAAAACCCTTTAAATCCACCTTAAAATCCCTCGTAATTTGTGAACCAACTGTGAATGATACCATATGAAAGCTCAGAGCAAGGACCCCTGATTCCCACACCTGCTTTCTCAGCTGGTTCCTCAAGAAAGAGCAAGTCAATTGAAGAAATGTCGTATTTTCCGAAGCAGTCATTAATCACATGCATTTGCTTCTCTTGTGCCCTGTTAATATTCTTTTGCCAATATTGGAAAATACTCCAGAACTTCTGCTCCTCTAATACTTCAGGGCCTAGCTGCAACCAGTTCCAGATTTCCTTGAGCAATGTTTCTGAAGGAATGGCTGTTACAAGAGACAAGTATGTATTGTGGCAATGCTGTCTCTTGGCCCTTGCATCCAGTGCCTTCAGGACAGCAATGCTTTGCTGCTGGCAAAATGACTTTTTCCATGCCAAATCCTGCCCCAGCTTCAATTAAGGAAGTTTCCTGCAAGGACACTACAGTAAAAAAACATTACAGTCACTTCAAAACTTTTTGCTAATAGGTAGCAATGGAGTGTAAACCCCACATGTTTATCATTACCTCCATAATATGGAAGCCATTTATATTTCTTTCCTTGGAATTCTGTCCCATCAAACTCTGCACACTGCTCTGCCCGGAAATCTCGGGATCCTTCTGGACAGTTCTGTTTGGAAGAGAAATTTTGTTTGTATTGGACTATTACAAAAACGGGGGAAAATAAAGTCTACAATAAAAATTGGGGGGTTATACTTATTGCTCCCATTTAACTTGGGGCATAATTTCAGTATTCTTTTTAAAGGGCACTGACAATGAACTGCAACCACCAGTGACAGCAGAGAAAGAGAAACTAATAATCACATCTTATTACTGAACAAGAATGACATTAATCTGGTGAAACGGAGCAACAGGCAAGAAAAATCAAAACCAGAGCATTATACCTGAACATTACATGACCGATAGCTTCGTGTTGGTCCAACACAACTGGAAGGACCTTCTGTCCTGAAAGACAGAAAACCTATATGAAGCTCTCTGAAGAATACACATGCAAAATGTCATCTCACGGCAGATGCTACCAAATCACCTTCACACCGAGTCTATCACCCTCACAGAGTTCCCTGAAACTGCAAAATAACTAAAATGCACTTCTTCACCACTAAAGCAAGCTGGCATTTTCTAGCGGTATTTTACGCTATGTCTTGTGTTCTAGCATGAACAAGACACACACCATGAACAACTGCAGTACAGCTCTTCAGGGTCATGTTTCAACTAAATAACAGAAGCAGAGATTTCAGTCCACTGTCCACCAGCAAAGAGTCGAGGTGTCCATAAGAGAAAGAGAAACACATTATGAACAGCAGGAGGATAGTGGCCAATTCAGAATAAATTTGTGCATCATCCATCTTGATTTTTTTGTGCACAATATGCCCCTTACTAGGACAAGCTAAACATGGAAAGTGTGCAACACCCTTATTCCAGTCAAATGACCGCAGTTGAGAATTATGGAGAGTAACAATCATGGAGGAAATTGATCTAAAAAGCCAATCAATGCCTAACACCTCAGTGCTCCTAAAATGGAGAGACAGGCCTCCAGGGATTCTGGCAGGTATAAACCATAATGGGCAGCCTTCAAAAGAGACCTTTGTTTACTCTGTGTGAGAAGCAGCAGTGCTTCATAACTCTGGATTCTTCTATTACAAAACCTCCTCTCATTTCTCTAAACACAGAGAGGCTGGTTTTTCCAGGATATTATTGAGAGTCTGGCTTTTTTTCCCCTCTTTTGCTTTGTTTTCATCCACAACAGTATCTCTAAGATCCATCATTCCCAACAGGTGCAGTACCAGTCATCATCCTCATTAGGATTCAGCTAACCCAGCTACAAATGAGGTGGCACAGCACTAACACTGCTTGAGCCAAATTCACTTTTCTGTTACTTCTGGGGCAATTTACCTTCCTGGGAATCACAAACCTGAGAAAACCTCAGCATTGTCAACAGCTCTCCAGAGAGAAACCAACTGCTCTGGCCTGTTCTCCATCTCTCCCGGGGTTTGCCACACTAGACCTGATTGAACGGCTGCTACCATGCCAGTCCCCTGATTGCACAGCCTCAGATGCCACAGAGAAACTGCTGTGCTCTATCGAAGGAGCCAAAGCAAGCATGTGTTGAAGAGGGCACTACTCAAAAAAGCAGTAAGAAGACTGAAACTGAGGTTCACCTCAAAGTGGACTCATTCCCCTGGGATCAAACACTGAGTATTGTTTTTTCTGGATGTATATTGGAACATAACTACAGGAGCTCAGTAACAGTACAACATATTTAAAGAAAAAAAAGGAGGTTATCCCTCACCTTTGAGAATAGCAGCGCCGTTGCCGAAAGCTGACTCCACCACCACAGCTTCGACTGCACCTGCCCCATTCACCCCAACTCCCCCAGACACCAACCTGCCGTTTCATCCGGTGGTCCTGTAAATAAAAAACCCCAAAGACATAATAAAAAGACGTGGCAAGACGGGAGAGAAAAAAAGGAAAGAAAATGAAGCAGAGATCCTATGTGTTCTCTTGCAAAAAAGGCTGTCTTGCTGTGCTGTATTCCTAACATAAAAAGTGGCATGGAGTTATACAACAGAAAGATCAGGCCTCTAATATCTAGGAGTATTAGCTTCCTGAAGCCATATAGCACATCCAGCTTCATAATCTCCCCTTAACTGCTACTGTTTGTCTATTCATAGAATCTCAGCACTTTTGAATAACAATCTAAAAGAGGATAACCTCTTCCTCTCAGCAAGGCAGCAAAGGCAAATCATTACTTCAGGGACTATGAGCACTGTCACACCACACCAGATCAATAGAGCCACTTAAACCCAAATCCTTGGCTCTAAGTCCAATACTTAGGAGAAGTAAAGGAAGCAGAAAGAAAAGCCTCAGAACACACTTTTTACTGCAACAGAATTCTACATATGGGCCTTTTTTCTCCTTACCGAGCTGTGTCCAATGATGATGTCAAGGTCTGGGCCACCATTAGCTGCATGTTTAATTAGCTTTGTATTTAGAAAGTCTGAACGGATACTGACGTTAAGAGAAATAACCATGACAACAAAGACAAGACTTTACAAGTGTGATGTAACTAACCAAAATACATTGTCTTGGAAATATATGAAATATCGTATTTTCAGGAAAAAAAGGCCTACTGCAGCTGACAGGATCCACATACAGCAGGACATGGGTGGTTATGGGAAGAAAGGCAATATCCTGAGGGAAAAAATTACTATTAGCAAGATGCAGCAGGATTAATTCTGCATGAAAAAATAAGGTAAATGCAGGGTCACATGGTGAGTGACACTGTGAAAACAGGGTTTGCTGTGCAGCTGCACCAATAGGGCAGTTTATGTATACAAAACTGAGAAGCTAGTGCATGCCATTTGGGCACTGAGACATTTGCTATAGTGAACAGTGGGCAGGCAGAGAATAAACAGGTAAAAAATTATTGTGATGTGATCTAATCCAATTTGCCTCCACACAAAAATATCCAAGCCTCTGCTAGAAAGAGGAGCTAGTCTAATAAATCATCCAGTGAGTTCAACTCAGGCAAGATGCATGGGTTAATCCTCCCTCGTCATTTAGACAGGTTTTATAATTCTCCACACAGACTCCCTGCCTTACTGTGTGTCCAAGTCACAGTCTTGTTTCTTTACTTCACCCTATTTTAAGGAATAATTCCCTGCTAATCCAGAAATATTAGCCAATCATATAGATGCATTTACTACCAAATTACCCACAACTATCTAGCTGCAGAGTCACCCCAAATTATTACCTGTATCTCTCTGAAGTGAAATGCTTTCTTCCTAGCACATGCTACTGACTTCACACAATTTCTGTGCAATTTTTCCTAATACCTCTGGTTCAGATCTCTTTGCATTTGCCCTGTTTGTTCAATGGCACCACCTAGGTTACAGCCACTTCTGCAGACCTCCTCTTGGCCAAGTCAATATCTCACTGACCCTGTGCCAAACCCTTCTCCCATTCTTTCATTCCAGATATTGAGCTCACTGTTTGTCTTCTGCATTCTCATTGGCCTTTCTGGGTGTAATCCAAACAATAGAGTTTTAGCTTTCACCAAGGTTTTTTTAGCAATCTTATTTTCCCAAGTTTTTCTTTCAGATGCCTAATTCCTCCCCCTGTAATCCGTCCTCCCTCACACTCAAAAGAATAAAATGTGCTACCACTCTGTTTCTCTACAGTCTTATTCCTCTGTATCAACTGACTGATTTAGGAGCAGTATTAGCTCACCCTGGAAACAAGGGACCTTTCAGTCAGCATAAGGGAGAAGGAAACATGTAGATAAAAATCCAAAGGAAGAGCATTTGAAAGTCAGATTACTGGGAGGCAATTAGGATAGAAAACCCTTCTTCAACACACACACCTCCCTGATAAATATTCCAACATTCCTCCTACAGAACTAGCGTTATTTATTCTTTCTGTAGAGAGTAAAATCTGCAGGGACTCTTTGTTGTAAGGCTTTTGCATCCACAGTGTGCAGGAACGATCATTTTTTGCAGTATCACTCCGTTTATGTACATCCCAAAAGGACCATCAGACAAAAGAAACGTCCCAAAGCTGTATAGTGACAGGGAAACATTTTAATAGGAGCCCAACTCCCATATTTGGAAATCTGTTCATGGTCCTCATTATTTCAGCAACTGAACATGTGTATACAGGCAAATATAAACCTGCATATGTATAATAAATAATAAGTACACTATTACATAAGATGGTAACAGGACATTTTTAGATGCTGTCAGCCAGTTTCTGTTCAAAAGCCTCTTTCTGCTTTCTTCAGACTCAGGAATGCTTTTATCTCATGTCAGCCAGGACACCTAAATTCCATGCCCTCATGCATCTCAGAATGAAAAATCCACAATCTTCACCACTGTTACAAATTCATTTGGTTCTGTTCTTCCCTTGCTTCAGCCTAACATGCATACAAGAATGTAGTTTCTTTATCTGCATTAAGTATATATTTTAATGTTTCAAGAAAAGTGAGAAAATGCATACAACCATCTTCCTTGACTTCTAAAAACTCCCGAAAGAGCAGTGTTAACGCCCAACTGCTCTGTCCAGTTTTACTGCCAGTTAAGACACCAGAAATGCATCCTTTCTGGAAATATTGATATTGCCCATGACCCTGGCAATGCATGCTCCCAGGGTTCGTTTGCATACAGGCTGCTGTGGTATAGAAGTTTAGAAGGCCAGGGATGTCATTTTTATGAACACTGTATTGCTTTCATCAGTCCCTAGAGAGATGAACCGCTGATGTAGTTGCAGCATTTGCTGTTACCAGGCCAACGGTATCTGATATCATCAGCAAGCAAAAGCTATGCCTCTGAGTCACTAGACCTCCAGACCTCATCTGCAAAGACAATTCCAGTATGCATCATATGCAAACACAAGAATTCTGGAAAAGCGTCCTAGACAGCTTATTATATACCATTGTAATGTTTATTTTTATGTATGAAATATCCACTGGAAGAGAAGCTATGACTGGGACTTGACTTAGAAAGACAGAAAATGCTGGCACTATGTAGGAACACTTTAAAAGGGGCCTTTGAAAGACTTCTCAGTCAGTTTGATGAGACGGATAGGGAACTATGCATGGGAAGACAACTGTGCTTCCCAGACAAACGCATTGCAAGCATGCAGTGATCCACAAAGTTCATATCACCAACTGTGTACAAGTGATTCAGTGGGAATAATTTCCTAGTGCCTTGTTGCCACTCAAATACTAGCAAGCTATCAAAGCAAACATCAATTTACAGTCCCAAGTGAGCAGTGAAGTTCTGCAGTCACACATCCAAACAACCCACATCCCAGGAAAGTTCTTACCTCTAGTATTTCCCTTGCTCCTTGGGCACCTTTCAGGACTTAGAGATAGTCAACCTGAATTATTTTGTGGATTTTTTTTTGCGCTGCTTTTCCAGACTGACGAGCAGCAACAAAACATTCTGTTACACTACTTGAACAGTCGCTGCACAAAGCACTCGGTTACTTGATAACCATGCTATGCCTGAGAGGTTTCGGACAAGGACCCTGCTTGCTTTTAGCCCAGCAGGTTGCATAGCTTTGGTCCATTGAGATGCAACTGAAGCATCATTTTGGACACTGAAACATTGCTACTGTGACTTCTGGGGCTGCTTCACATGCTTACTAGGTTCCACTGGGATCAGATACAAATCTCAGTGCCAACAGGAGAACATGGCAGGAAATAGAGGCTGATGACAAGGCCCTGTACAACTGTTATCCACTGAAAGCAGATACTGCTCACAATGATAAAATGAGTAATGTGGTGTTATGGTTATGTTAGGTAGTGTTTCCATGGCTTAAAACTACAGTCAAAATCAGATTCTCTCTCTTTAACCTTTCTTAGTATTTTTGAAATAACATTGCATAATTTTATTTGATAAATATCTACTTTCTGAAATAAGGTTAATGTTTATTTCTACACACCCTGCACTCTAGCCTCATTTAGGAAACATGTAGGAAAGAAGGGTGAAAACCAAACACTTTACAAAAGAAAACTACCACCACAATCACTTCTGTAATGGTTTAATTGCCAAAGTCTTGGCAAGTAAGAAGTCTCCAGTGAAAAAATGCAGCTTTGTTAACCTTGAATAATAATTGCTCAGGGAAAAGTTAATTGCTGAGAGAAAAGTTAATAATGGAAAGTGGAAAAGAAAGGAAAGAGTCAAGATGGCCCAAAGGTTGGCTACTCCTATGGGCTGGGGGCCAATAGCAGGAGGCTCTCTCAGGACTGCACAGCAAGCCAGGGAGCAGCACAAGCCAGGGCACAGCCCCAGTCCTGGGAATTGGGCAGCTCCACCTGAAACCAGCCTGGGAGATGGGACTGCAGGTGGGCCTGGCTCATCAGGGTCCATGGCTGGCTGGGCAGAGTTGTGCAGATCCTCACTGCAGCATCCCTAGGGCAGGAGCCAGCAGCCCCAGGAGGCTGCAAGGGGATGATAGGCAGTGGGCTGCGTGTGGAGAGTCCAGTCAGGGCCAGTAAAGCCTAGCAGTGCACTCAAGGCCCTGACAAAAAAAACCCACATGGAGTGTATCCTTACACATGTGCCCTTTGGGTTGTGAACCATTTCTTTCTCCTTTCCATATTCAGAAGAACTACCCAGTCCTACAGTGATGACCACTGATAATATATTTCCATACAGCTAGGTTCCACACGACATGTGGTATCCAACCCTCAAACTCAACTGAAAGGGAGCGGAAAACATTCAGCACATCTTACATGTTTATAATTTAGGTATCTACTGTATGCCAATATGCATTTTCAAGATGACTCCATCTGCAACCGGCTAGGATATTAGCCAAAAATGCCACCAAAAATAAGCTAATTAATCCAAACCACATCAGCAAACCATTTTTTTATAATCCTGTCTTAACCATTGATCTCAGCTCAGACACAGCAGGCTTGCAAAGAGCTTTGAAGGTGAATAATGCCAAGTACCATTTTTGTGAATAATGAATAAGCAATCAAAGAAATGTATTTTAGTAAAACTAGAAAAACAAGAATGAACGTGAACAAGATGGTGACAGCTGGGAGTGAAATACAAAGTGGTACAGAAGAAGTGAGTATCTTATTAAGACAAGCTACTTTACAAAGATGAGAAAAAAATCCAGGCTTCATTAGCTTTAATGGCTTGTGGTTTACACTCATGGTGTACATCCCTTTTCATTCCCCTCTCACCCTAGTCATGGCTTGTTAGCATATCCCCTCTAACAAATCCAGTAGCTCCCCAGCACTTTCATTTTCTCAAAACACTTCAGATTCTCCCTACACCATTGAACCCACTCCCTCATGGTTCTCAGCTCTTTTCCATGTTCCCTGTTGAACTCTTCAACACTCCTCATTACGCTCCCTCTCTCCAGGCTGTCCCAGCATACAGCTGGCTCCTTCTACACCTGCTGATTTCCTGTCAGCTGGGCAGGATTTGGTGCGTGCCTGGTCCACTGCACAGCCAGAGATGTGCTGCCCCACAGGCTTGCTGGGCAGTGGGCAGAGCAGATACCAGTTACTTTTCAGAAATGGAAAGAATTCCAGAAACTCTGTGTGGCCTGGAGATGATGAGGGAATTTAAAGAACTCTCTGAAAAGATACAGCGATTGCAGAGAAGTCAAATTAATTCTTGGAATCCTTGTGGAAGAAACGGAGGACATTCAGGAAACTCTACAAAGAGGATGATTGTGAGTAAACTTTATGACCCCAAACTTATTTGGAAAAGTGAACAAAACACACAGAATGAAGTCACCAGAAGTTGTTTATCCAAGGGGCCCAACAGGAACTCAAGGTTGAAATGGATAAACTGTTACATACTAGCAGGCAACCCTCTCAGCTAAATCCACTTCGACGTCTGATTACTGGAAAGTGGAAAATCTGACACCAGTTTACAAAATGATCCCAGGGGAACTCATGGAACTGTACATTCACAGAGCATGAAACTGACGTCAACTGATAAATTAATAGAAGTTATAACAAAGAACAGAACTATCAGGCACCTGCATAAATACAGGATGTTTGGGAAAAAGTCAATAGGACTTTTTTAAAGACAAATCCTTCTAAGAATATTGCAGTTCTTCAATTCAAAAACATGTCAACAGGGTAACCTGCCAGATACAGTCAGATTTCTAAAAAAGTTTCAAAACAATCCTTCACCTAAAGCTTTGAAGGAAGTTAAGCAGTCACAAGGACAGTTCTTCAATGGATGATGAGCAGGTGGCCCAAAGACAAAAGCAGGAGTGAAATCTCCATCCACTGCAAGAACTGACATTAGCAGCAGAATTCCATAAGGAACCTGAATGGTTCAACACATTTATTAGTTATGCTAAAACCATAGAAGTAATGAAAGTAGATGATAAGGGTAATAATACAGGGTAGTAAAGGACAACCAGAGACATACTGCAAAGAGTTATGGAAAGACATTGCAGTATAAGTGATTTATCACCAAAATGTCAGTGGAGATTTCATGTAGGCAGCTTCAGGGATGCACAGGAGAAAACACAAATCCTATCCCAAATTGCTTTTATTTATTAATTATTAATTAATAATAATAATAAATCATTACATGAGAAATTATATTTAGCTCTCAAGTGCAGGGTCTTGGTGTTATGGCTTCAAGGAGGCATTGACCAAATTCAGGGAAGAGAAACAGAGACATCTGAAGCGTAAAGGGTTCATAAAAGTGGAAGTGTATTGGGGGAATAGTACTTGCCAATCTTTTAATGGTTTTTTTTTCTAGACATGTGCTTGTGACATAGCTGAAGAAAGGATATAGGGCAAAATGAACTGGTCCTACTCGGTACAATTATTCCTGTGCATGTTTTCTACCCTTCCTCAATAGGAATATTAGTAAAATCTCCTCTTTCTTTCTCCTCACAGTAATTTTTACTGTTTCTGTCTGACTTTAAATTTGATGTCCTTATGCATCTTCTGCCTGTTGTGTCAAACCTGGTTAAGGCATTTGAAAGTTTTTTCCATAGACTAAACAATAAGAATGTTCATTTATTTAGAATAAATTAAAAACCAGCATTTCAACCTAGAAACGCAAATCCATAGAAAGAAATACTGTTCAGATGAAATGTATTTGAATACGAATTTCAGCCAAGCCTCAAGCCAGCCTTCACTTTAGCACACCTGCAGTACAATCTAGGAGCAAATGTAGGTATTGGACATGATCTAACTATCAGCTAATACCTAAAGGTCATAAAAAGTGAAACAAAACTTGTCCTCAGATGAGCAGCTTTTCCTTGAATTTGTCCATGGTATGGGCAGATAAGACATTTCTAATCTGGAAAGGAGGATTTCCAGTTGCAAAAATTTGCATCCCAAGGTATACAATACACACACTCCTCCTGCCCATCCAGCTGTAGTTTCTGGTGGTACTACAGTGCAAACAAAAAAGAGGCTACAACTAAAGGATGACCTCCCTTTTGAGATCCTTCAAAGTCTGCTGAAAAGGAACAGATGCCACAGGTGCTATATGGTAAGACATATGTTCTAGTAGGAAAGAAGGAATGAAGACTACAGTGGGTTCACCAAGAATGGGAGCATTGGGCAGGAAATTTCCAGCAGGCAGTGAATTTGACAAGCAAGAGTCCCTCTTTTGCTGCTTAATGCTTCCTGCCATGTCTGGCAGATAAGTAAATATAAACTTGGCATTTATAGCAGCAAGGATACCACTCCTTTTCTGCAGCAGTCAAAGGCATGTGGGCATAGCTTTTTCAGAGCTGTCCCACCTGGGGGAGTTCAGGCAGCCCCACTACTCTTTTGGTGCTCAGCCTGATCTTGCACAGACTTGAGTTCTGTCACTACAGTCAGTCCTGCCAGCTCCAGCTCTTGCAAGATGGCCATCCCTTGCTATGGTTCAGCCTGATTGCATTAGCATCTGGTAAGAATGGCCCACATGAAACAAACACCATTTCTCTCTTCCCCACTAGAAACAAAATGCAGAATTACTTCAGCAGGGCCTTAGTGCTGCTGGATCTTCCTGCTTCCTTGTGACTTGGACAGCAAAAGCTGTCCTTTCATTCAGTGTGTCTTCAAGAGGAGCTATTGATTGCATGCAGGGGATAGAGTCTAATGCTACAGAGAAATGTCAGCCTTCACAGTCTCAGGGTATTTAAGTCATATCCTTTCCAAAAAATCACCAGATCTCCAAATTGGAAATAGGAAGGTCAACAGATGAAGTGAATATAATATAACCCATTTCTGGTTCTTTTAACATACAGTATGATTTTTTATTAGATGTGAGATAGCAAGAACTCATTTAAGCATATTTCCGTCTGCAAGAGAAAACACGATAGCTAACAAACTGCTTGATTTCTGGTCTCTCATCCCTGATCTTCAAAGGCACCCTAGAAAGCAAAACACTTACTCCAAGTGATAATTGCCTCTTTTTTCCACCACTCTCTGTTCCTTTACACCTAACAAACATGTAATGTCTTTCTTTGCTAACACTTCCTCTCTACTCTGCAGGTCATCTTTTACCTTAGATGTCCAACTCAGTAATAAAGTCTAACTTCAACTCAGGGAAACTGTTCTCAAGCTGCATTTACTTCAGAAAGATCCTACTTCTCACTCAGAAAGGAAGAGGCATCCCAGTTCTTAATAGCTGCATTCTTTTCCTGATAGTATCAAATTGGCTTAACATAAAGTAACCTCTCCCAGTAAAAGCTAAACTACACGGCTAATACTTCTAAGACTAGAGAAAAGGGGAAAACGAGCTAACCAAAAATCCATTCTCTATTTCAAGTGATAACTCTCTCTAGCTTTGAAGCAGGAGACAGCAATTACTGCATTGCAGATAACATCCCTAGAACCAAAGGCACCACCAGAATTCTATTATTTAATTGCCATATTAGAGTTTTCATAAGACGTACCACAATACGCCTGATGACTTGAACCTATCAGCCCTTTCAGAAATACTTTCTACAGTGCACTTGAGTTACAGATGGTGACAGTTCTCAACAGAAGTATCTTTCACATCTTGTAACAATGTTCAGAAGAGCATTTACTTACTGAAAATGCAGAAGGTGGCATCATTGTGAGCATGAGCAGAAGCAACAAGTTCTTCATCTCTACCTATGGGGAACAGAGAGATTACTGATCAGGATTGCTTTCTTCTTTGCTGCTTGTTTGGTAAAAAAGCTATGATACCATGCAGTAAAAATGGAGGTGGAAGTAAAAGCAAGGTGAGAGAAGAAAAGCAGTTTTATCACTACACTCCCTGGATAGACAAAGGCAACTGCAAAGACTGAAATTACCCTGAACAGAAAGCCAGGATATAATTACTGACAGTAAATATTTCCCTGAACTTTTCTCTGGTATTATGAGAACACCATCCCCAGGCACAGTGGAAGGTGCATGCTGTGGCATGTCTGCCCTCCCACCTGTTTACATATACACATGATAAAATACTTGAAGATTGCAATGACTTCAACCAACCCAAGGTAAAAAATTCCACAGTTAACATTTCTGTACCCTACATTCACCGTATGTGGTTGTGCTTACTTAAAATCCAACAATTCATCGTGGACAGCCATAGCTAGATTCCACCATGAGTAGTTATATCCCCTCTGCAGACCTAGAAAGGAGATCAGGTCGTGTAGGCTGGTACGGCAGCATACAACAGTTCCTAAATTTGGGGCATTAGGCACATTTGGGACCACAATACTTTGTGGTACATTCCCTGTTGCTACTTAATCCTTCCTCTTTTGAGTTGCAGCCCACACCAACCACCACTCACCAGTGTTCACAGCTGTGACCAGGGACACTTCAACCACTACAGACTGACACTTTTTCATCACCACTTTCTCGTGACCTCATGACCAGTCGATTAAGCCCAGAAAAAAAAAACAGGAAAAGAGGTGGACTAGATATTCCTAGAACAATTCTGTCTCGTTTGAGCTTCTTTCTAGCTTGGGAAAGGAAAGGTAAAAGGAGAAACTCTCCTTTCACAACACACAAAAGCATCAAGGAAGAAATGTTCATCTCATCAGTCCTTGTAATAACATCTGTTTTAATATTAACATTTCATATATAGCTCCTTTAGCCTGGCCTATTAAATCCAGATAAAAAACAGATTGTGTATCATTATTAACAATGATAACATTAATATAAAATCATTGTTGCTTGAAGACATGACATCAGAACCAAGAAATACCCAAAATGAAACTTGGTTGATCTGGATTAGAATATTTCATGTTACTTTATGATGGACAACCATTTTTCTCATAGTCCTAGGCCTCAACGAGCACATCTTATTACAACTCTCCAAGTCCATATATACCATGGATATTAACACTCCCAGCACTCACTGCACTGAGAATAAAAAGCTTGTTCTTAAATACTTTCTCTTTCAGATGAAAAAGCAACTAAGTTCTGAGAAATACATTTTCACTAAAGTCTGTGTACAAAACAGCAATGAATAGGGAAAATGTAATTGGGAAAACAAATACTAATAAACTTCTCTTCCTAAACACTGAGCGTTAATCATAAGATCCATAAGAAAATGAAGATACAGGAGATTTTCATATGAAAAAAATTAATTAATTTTGTTCACTAATTTTGGATTAGTCGTTCTTAAGAAACTGAGGGAAGACTATGTACTCTGTATCCCCCACATGTGCTACTATTCTTCCTACTCAAATCTAGAAAGAAACAACCTGGGGATACCCTCCAAAAGAGCTCAAGAATGCTCTCTGTGCTCTAGAGGCCAATGACTAGATCAGGCTAGATGTGTGTCACAACCCTGCCAAGTATCATATCCTCTCCCAAGGGAAGCACAGGCAAGAAGAGACCCTTTTGCTACAAGTTCCATTAACAAAAAGTTCTCCTGAATGAACTTACAATGTGCCTACAGCACTAGGAAAGGGCACTCTGAAAGTGCCATCTTCCTTGAATGGCGTTGATATCAGAAGAAAATATTTGAGATCAGCTCCTATTCCTACCACCCAGAGAAAAAAAATCTCTTCCCCAGCACTCCTCTCCCATATATTCAATTTCCAGGCACCTCTCAGGTCCGCAGATACAGCCTTGAAAATCAAATCCTTGTTCTGCTGCTAATGAACTGTCTGCTCAGCTCTTTCTAGCATCTGAGCCAAGAGGCAGGCAGGGAGCTGGGACCAAAGCACACAAGGCTCTTGGAGAAGAGGCTAGAGGAGCAGCTTACCAGGGCTAGCAGTGCTCCCATTCCCCAGATAGTTAGCATCTGGATAGTTAGCCAGACAGGATAAAAAGATTCTCTGAGGAGACAGCTAGAGTGAGAACTCAATGTATGGGGCAGCCCCATGCATCAAAGCAGCAAGAAATTACAGGTCTGATGCTTGCTTGTACTTTTGTGCCATTGGGCTTGCATGGAAATTGCTATGATATGTCCCTTTAGCATTAAAATGTTTAGACCATCCAGCCCTATTAAAGTAGTCAAGAGATTCCAGGAAGGATCATCAGAAGGAAGAACAGAGCTGTCTGTATCCTATTAAATTCCCCACTGGAAAACAAACCTTGTATTTGATTATCTGAGCGTCAACAAACTTGTTATTTTAAAAGCTTCCTCAGATGTAGAATTCAGCACTGATTCCTTTCACCTTAGTTTCAACCACAACAGATGGGGCTGAAGAATCTGTCTGAAACCTTAAGAAAAGGGTCAAGTTCTGTTTCCAGATTTGATGGCTCTTTAACTCCTTGTAGGACCTGGGGTACAGCAGCATATGTTTATTCTGCTTGTTTGCTATTCTTCTCACTGGAGGCTGAGTATGCGGGGGAAGGAATGAAAAGGACAGTGTTTGCAGTGCTTTCACTTGTAACAACAGCAGCTGCTGCTCCCGGAGCCTCCTGCCCTTCTCCAATTTTCTTCAACCCTCCCCAGCTCCCTTTTCCCACTGTGTGCTAGAACAGCATCCCCACCCCTCCTCCACCCAGAAACAACAGCAGGGCCTGAGGGGAAATGGTGACTTTATGCTCAAGCTATGGAACAGCTGCTGGAAAGCTCACATGCAGGAATTCCTGCCATAGTGCTAAAATATGAAGTTATCTCAGGGAGAGACTTTATGAGTTCACAAGTAAGGAACAACCAGAATCTTTAAGCAGAAATAGAGATATGCCCAGCTGGAAACCTCTGCCCATACACCAGAAGAGATTCAAATTGTCTAGCCAGTCACATCTGGCATTAACTGCTGGGGTGAGATGAATAAAAGGCTTGAAGTGGGGACTGGTTCCAGCCATCTGTAAGCTTGGTCAAAAAAAATCAGTTTTGGAGTTTAGCTCTGGACTGTTTTATATAAGAGATGCTGACCCAGGCTTCTCCAAACACTAGAGAAGTTCAAACTGGAATCTAACTTTAGCATCTCAGAAGCCTTCTATTCTGAAACAGCAGGGTGGAGAGGACCACAGAGGAGATAGCTGGAATTTCCTAACTCTGAACAGAACTCTACTACAACTGGAAACTGGGATAAGCACCCTTATTTCAGGGCTTAACACTGAACCCACTTAGGAAAGAAGCTTTTGCCTTAACAAATAGAAGTTTTAGAAAAGACAGATGGGCAGTCTTGGAGACTTCTCTACAGTGGAGCCAGCAGTGAGCTGCTGTAAAAATATTTTATTTAGCTAAAACTCTTACCCAGGGCCAGGCAGGCTTAGCAAGATCACTCATATATTCATTAAGACCAGGAGTATGTTTTAGAATCAAGGATAGTTTTAATGACTCCTATATTTACTTTATGTGTGTAAATCCTGACTTCCAATGCACAAATAAGATTGCTTACTTAAACTCAGCCACTTTTCCAAACAACCACTTAATATCCATGTTCCTGGGGAAACAAGACCTACGTTGCCTGTATATATTTGAAAAAATAACTTTGAATCAGTTGTGTAATTTCAGGGTCTCAAAAGCAACAAAGTTACATTTTGAGGGAAAAGATAGTGAACCCAGGATGAAGAGATGTCTTGGAGGTTTAATGCATTTAGATGATGACTTTTTATTTTCAACAGGAAGGAAATCCAAATTTAAAAGTAATGTTATGAATAATTCTGCTTTGTGTAAGCAAAAACCTATGCTGTTTAGGCACTACAGAATCAGATCACAAAGTCAGAATAAAACAAGTTTCATGCATTCCATTGCTCACACATTTACCAGATTTTCTCTATTCTTTTTGAAAATAATTGGGCAGCCAGTGTTATAAGACAGGCCAGCCTTCTTAGGCCTGCATACCATATTTCTAAATCATCTTTGGCACATATGACATGTGTGGTTTAGGGATTGTTCTAGGAGCGGTTCATAGGCAGAAGGTAAAAAGACCCCTTCAGGGTTCCCACTTGTCTAATCTAGCTGAGATTTATCTGGACATGCAGGTAAGTGGCAAAGCCACACAGCATTACTGACTTTAGCAGGTCCTTACAGCTCATTTCATCTCCCAGATGGGGATTTGAATTACCCAGCTGCCTTTGCATGCACAGCGTGTGAGATACAGGCTGGACACCTCAGCAATAAATATTTACCTGTTGCAATATCAACAGAAATTGCTTATTGTAAAGTTTAGCATATCTAGCACTAAATCAGAAGTTGCCACAGGGATCCCACTGCTCACACATTTTCAGAATTTCCTTCCCTTTCCTCCACTCCCCTTTAACACATCAGATCTCACTCTGACTCTGATGTTGTATTTTTAGAAGTTTGGTTTAAAGGAGGTGGGAAGTCGGAAAGGATGATGATATGTTGCTCAGTTATTCACTGACATAAATTTTTTGAGTCATTGACTCAGAGCAGTCTTTGAGCTTTTAGATTCACTACATTTTCTAAAGACATTATGATTTTGCTTTGCTCTAAAAACCACCCAGCATATCTTTGCTCCAGCTTGCTTTTATTTGCCTTGACAACTGAGAAGCACCTTTTCAGATTTTGCTGGAAGAATTAAAAAGGGCAAACATACACAGAAAGAAGTTGAGATGAAGGTGGGGAGAGAAAGGGGCTCCATGAAGCATGAATCAAGGATGGGGAAAAACCACTTTGCTTAGGATGAGAGCTGAGTAGGGTGAGCACAAAGACCACATCACACACCCCAGAGGAATCAGCAAACAAATCACCACTTTAGGCAGATGACATTACATTCAAGATACTTCTTAACAGTCCAGTTTTCTTCCCCAGTCACAGTAAGTCATCCTTTTTTTGACCATTTTTTCAAATTGTCAGAGTTTGGGCCTTATGTCCTTTGGGCTAGGGCAGATAAGCCAAGCAATGTCTATGTGCCTGTTAAAACCAGGAGGATGCTGAATTTCCTTTGTCTTGACCATGCAATGAACCACATTCATGAAGAGCTGTTTGTATACAAAGCAAGGGATAAATGTTTATAAATGAGTTTAAACACAAGACTGGCTGAAAGGGCTTAACGGGAAAGGAGAGAAAATAAAGAAAACATAAGTTGTCTGAGCAGAAGTTTTACAGTGTTGTTCTTACCATTGGTATCCAGATTTAGTAATTCATTCTAAATACATGTTAGGAGTTGAAGAATCCTCATCAAGAAAGTAATCCCACTGAGATATACTTTCAGCCATGTGACGCACATTATGAAAGAAAAACTTCCAGCTAGAATGATTTTAAAATTCACCTTGTTAAATGAAAAAAGAGTTAGAAAAACTTACTAACAAGCACAGCAGCAGAGCACCAGCTGGCTGGAGAACTGAGTAGTGGTAACACAGAAGCATCTTCCAGGCTACTCTATCACAAGTTTTCAACTCAGCCTTCAGCCTGATTCCTAACAGGCACATGAAACTGCACTGGGTCATCACTTCACGTGGCTGACACAGACTGACAGTGTTTTTTACAGAGGACTTCTAGAGCAAAACAAAGTTCAGCAACAGCTGGGGAATCCACAGCAGCCTCTGAATCACACAAAACAGTAGTTGAAAAATCATTAAGCTCAAGAGAAAGATAAGCACACAAAGATTCTAGTAAGACCTCACACCATACCCTATCAGTGGGTGGGTAAGACACAGACCTGCTTCTTTCTCACTCTCCAAAATCGGCAATGATGTATCTCAGGCTTAGTTCAGTGAAGCAGTGTCTTCCAGGCAAATGTAATCACTGTGCCAGCCCTTTGCAGGAGCTAATACAGTATTTCATGAGGGCAATTTTCTGTCTACCTATTAATATCAGCTCAGATTCAATTTTATGCAACTAGCCTCCCACTATTAGGTTTGCAGCAAGAGATTTATTATAAGGAGTAAAGATAGGATTCTGCCTTCTATTTTGGTAGTCTCACTGTGCTTAGCTGTTAATTAAATCTGGGAGCATGTAGGGATAACGACAAGCACACAGACTGATTTAGACATTGCAAAAAGAAGCCACACACTGCCTATGGAAAATACATGACAAAGATATAATACTCCAAACACTAGCATAATTGAAGAGGAATGGCTAACAATCTTTTACATTTACTACTGTCCTGTCACAGCTTAAGCTTCATTTCTGTGAGTTATTTAGCCTGACCTGAAATATCACCTGACACTGAGTGCTGCTTCTGTTTATAAATAATAGAATGGATTGAGTTGGAAGGGACCTTAAAAATCATCTAGTTCAACCCCCTGCCATGAGACACCTTCCACTAAGCCCTGGCTGTTCAAAGCTCCATCTGATCTGGCCTTGAACACTTCCAGGGAAGGGGCATCCACAATTTCCCTGGGCAGCCTGTTCAGTGCCTCATCACTTTCTGAGTAAATAATTTCCTCCTAATATCTAATCTAAATCTCCCCTCTTTTAGTTTAGAACCATTACCCCTTGTGCTATCACTACATGCCAAGGTAAAAAGTCACTCACCATCTTTTTTCTAAGTCCCCTTTAAGTAACAGAAGGCAGCAATAAGGTCTCTCTGGAGCCTTCTCTTCTCCAGGCTGAATAACCCCAGCTCCCTTTCTTCACAGAAGAGGTGCTCCAGCCCTCTCACCATCTTGTGGCCTCCTCTGGATTCACTCCAGCAGGTCCATGACTTTCTTATGCTGAGGGCACTAAACCTGGACACAGTATTCCAGGTGGGGTCTCATAAGGGCAGAAGAGGAGACTCCCCTCCCTTACCCTGCTGGCCACAGTGCTTTGGATGCATCCCAGGCTGGGGCTGGTTTTCTGGGCTGTGAGTGCATATTTAGAGCTCACATCCAGCTTTTCATCCACAAGAACCCCTGAGTCTTTCATATGGGACCATGTCAAAAGCCTTACAGAAATCTAGGTAGGTTACATCAGCCAGTCTTCCCTTGTCAACCACTGCAGTCACTCCACCACAGAAGGGCACCAGGTTGGGCAGGCAGAATTTGCCCTTAGTGAAACTATGCTAGCCTGTCTTGGATCACCTCCTTGTCTTGCATGCATCTTAACGTTGTTTTCAGGATGATCTGTGCCAGGATCTTCCCAGACACAGAGGCGAGGTTCACAAGTCTTTAGTTCTCTGGGTCTTCCTTTCTCCTCTTTTTAAAAATAGGAACAACATTTCCCTTTTCCAGTCACTAGGGAGTTTGCCTGACTGCCATGACTTTTCAAATATAATGGAGAGTGGCTTGGCAACCACATTAGTCGGTTCCCTCAGGACCCTGGGATGTGTCTCATCAGGCCCCACAGACTTATGCCTATTCAGTTTCCACAAGTGATCTCAAACCTGCTCTTCACTTACAGTGGGAGGGACTTCACTCCCCAGCCCCCACATAAGCATGTTACCCAGATGAGACTAATCCCCTACAACTCAAATTTTTGAGAATTCTTCAGAAAAATTAAGGATTTGAATGCTAGAAGATTGCTTCAAACTTTGTTTAACTTCATTTCATCCTAAATATAAACACAGCAACTTCTGCACTGTTCAATGGGTTAAAAAAAATTTTGAAAAAGAGTGTTATCTCAAGAGGAGATTTTAAAACAATGTAAAATTTTCACTGCCTCTCCTTGCAAGATTTACATCTCTGCTCACCAAGAGGATGTTAGCACTACATTCAACAGCATGCTTGTAGTATACATGCACAGGGAACACCTGTAAAACCTTTAAATAAATTTGCTTGGGGACTAATAATAGACAGGAAAACATGAGAGTATTTATCCTGAACCTCATGTGGGTTTTGACTGCTGCTGCCTATACATTGTTTCTGGAATCTAAGATAGTTTTTTTCATTTAAAGTTAACTTGGTTATATATATATATATGTAAACATGTCAAACACACCACACTTGTATGGGTACATCTCTTCCCTAAGGAATCATCCTTACTGTCTGTGATGCAGATACACCTTCAGTGGTATGAAGCAGGAATTCCCCTAGAGAAGTCTGTGGGATTACTTAAATTACTGTGCAAGGGAAAGATTAGTAGCATGAGGTGAACTAAAAGAAACAAAAATGGAAAAAAATCACAACCTAAAACCAGAACTTTAGACTAACAAACTTAGGAGGAAGAATACGTGCTAGTAGAACTGGGGCTGCTGTCTCTAAGAATACTAGCCTTAGCATCTTTCATCTGTCACTAAAAATTAACTTCATAAAAAATTATCTTAGGAGGGTGCGATCACACTGCAGTGCCTGGAGAGCTCTCAAAGGAAGCACATGCTCAGCGGTGTGATCACAGCAAAATGACAACGGTGTGATCTAAAAATAAATTGGTTCTGTGCTCTGAAGCTGGTTTCTCCCACAGATACCCAAACCAGAGCCTCCAATTACTGCTATAATGGCTAGGCGGAGAAATAAACAATCTGCGGATGGCACATTTTTCTATGCATCACGTCTGCATGTCAGGAAGGTGAGCTTGTTACCGTGTGAGAAAGTATAAACAAGTGATTTGATCATACGCTATGCATATGAGTAGACACCCACTCAAGTACTTTAATATACAAGTCCCTTCTCAAACATCTAGCAACCATTATTATTCATTGTCGAAGACAAGACTGGACCACAACAAATCACAGTTCAGATTCAGGAGTGCTAAAAAATGAGACAGTGAAGCTGTATCCAGCAGAGTATCATTTTGAGAGAAATAGGTTCTTTTGATAAGTTCATCATACCGTGGGCATAACTGCAAATGACTGTCCTGATTCCAGGCAATCATCCATCACTGTCTGGGCTCAGTAGCTATGCCAGGTACACTGAGAGACTTACATCACTTTTGTATCATCCTTCCCACAGACCTAAGAGCAAAGCAACCTATTTCCTCAGGTGTTCACTGAGCATCAATATGCCACTGGGAAAACATTTCCCCCTTCATTCAGCTAATGATGAGCCTGTAACGCTAACTGTGAGGACTACTGTAATTGCATCCTGTGTATTCTAGGTGCTGCTCTCATACAAAACAGCAGCTCCTATCCTCTTACAAAAAAGCTATTTGTTTGCTGTGTATTATAAGTCACTAGGTGTATACATGAACAAATAAAATGGTTAACATTTCATTATGATATAAGATCCCCACTGAACAAAGAGAAAGCCTTCTGGTAGCCTAAGCTCTACCTGTCCTGAGGGACAGAACAGCATTTTGCTTTATTTACATTACATTCAGAAGAAGAGGCCCACAATCAAGATCAGAGGGTTTTTTTCTCCCCGGTTTCCTATTTTAACAGAACAAAAATAATAAAATTAGGCACCTTGGACTCAAATGTAAGTACTACCAAGAAAACCAGTTGCAACAATGTAACTGCTTTTTTGTTTCCTGAACACTTTTAGCAAGTCTGGACACAGCCATTCACCTAGACTCCAAAAGAATCTCGGTGCCTAATTTGAGAGGCAAGCAATACCTGAAGCAACTAGATTAGGTGAGATCTACCTGCACTCTCTTTTACCAAGCTGGTGAGCAGCTGGATCTGAGAGAGCCCATCCCACAGCCAAAGTTAAGTGGTCTGCATCAGAAGTTACTACACTTACTGAACAGCAACATTTGGGATCATCCATTCTCTAAGTTCATTACAGCACAGTGGTGGCTACTTTCCCTTAAAACTGAGATAATTTTGTTTTATACCTAACACTCTTTTTAACATAGATACATATAGACACTAGCAAACAAAGCTCTACATCCTTGTTTGAAAATAATCTCAAATCACTCATAGCATACCTTCTATCAGATGTTGCATTCAGAGTGGACTGCTCATGAATGAACAGATCTGGAATAGGCAAATGCTACAAAGAAACTATCCCAAACCCCCCATTTCTGTGATGCCATTGAGCACTTACACTCATGGAGAAAAATATTTAAAAACCAAACATCTTTGAGGTGTTAGGACACTTCACAGTGTATGAGAATCTGAAAACAGGCCTGAAAAAGAAGTCTCAATTATCTCACGATGGACAGGAAAAAACACACAAAACTTCCAGAGATAGCAAATGTGCTGTCTTAATTTTTTTTCATTTTATGAATAATTTAATTCACTAACATGAACAAATATTAGTTTAAGTTAGTGCCATACCAAAACCACATGATTTTATCCACCCCTGTTCCTCCTGTATCACAAACACCTCCCTTTGCTCCCTGTAACATTTGTCCTAGAAGTCCAGAGAGAGGTTGTCCAACACACATGTGGCTGTGTAGCGCATTGGCCATCCTCACACTGCATTTTGGAAAAAATGGCTTTTCATGGCTGCTCTGTCTACAATCACTGGGAATGCTCTGGCATTAAAGTGTGTGGTACATCTCAAAGAAGCTGGGATAAAAACATCTAAACTGCAAGCCAGTTTATAAAGAAGCTGCTGAAGGGCCTTGTAAGTACAACGCAGAAAGGGTAAACCTGTGTTTGTGTAGACACATCCCAAAGAAACCAACTAAGGTGTTTACAAACTCTCTTTAAGGTCTCTACAGACAGACCTAAAGAAACATAACATCTCACTAAGCTCCTGTGCGAATACTAGTTATTCCTAGTGCTAGGAACTCAACTCAAAGCTAACATTACCCTCCTCAAAGCTCTGAAACTCAGTTTCAAACCAACTGCTCCTCTACTTCCACCTGACCACCCGCAAGGAACGCCCCAGTGCACCGGGAAAATCTACCGCCTTTCCACATTGCTTCCACACCATTACCTGCTCCATGCCAGGACAGGTCCCTGCATCCCTGGAGCTGCTGCCTCGGCCTGCCTCACAGGTCGGACTCCCTCAGAGATGGGAGAGCTGGGCCTGGAAAGCTCCCTTTTCAGGAGCAGGGCTGTTGGCTCGGCCGGGCCGCCCTCGCAGCTCCCTCACGCAGCTGGAAGCAGCTCCGGCCTGAGGGGAACCACAGCCTCCCCTCAGCACCTGCCGGCAATCAGCGGCGCTGGAGCCCTGCGGGGGTCACCCTGAGGGGCTACAAGAGCCCCAGCACCCGGACAGTGCAAAAATCCCGTTTCTCCAGCCAACAGCCCTGCTACGTTTGCCTCGCACCGTGTGCCACCAGAGCACGTGTGTGACCCCGGTGGGCTCGGCCGGCATCGCGTCCAGCAGGGCATTCCCTGCTCCCCCCAGCCGCAACACCGCGAACAGCAGCTGGGAGCACAGGAAGCCCCACTCTGATTAACTGCGACTGAAAGGTGTGCAAGTTCACCAAACGCATGGAGCATCTTCTTCCCTCCCTTCTAAGAAATTAAATTTTGCAGTCCTAAGGGCTCCGGTGCCTCCTCTCCCCTATACTCTTTCAACAGAAAGGAGAAAAAAAGAAGGTGGGAAATGAAAAATAGTTTAAAGAGCACAAACAGAACTGGAAAGACTAAGAGAGGACAGATATCCAGGTAGAGGACAGATATCCAGGTAGAAGGATCAGGAGAGAGCCCAGAACACAAGGTCAACTCCTACCTTCCGCATATGCCTGTGACAGGTGAGAACAAAGTTGGAGACACCCTGCAGTCAAGCTCCAGAACACACTTGCCAATCGTTTCCCTTGAAACAGTTGCACTTCAGTGCTCTTCCCTCCTGCTTCTGTTTGATTACTAATCCTCACTGCACAGGAAAAGGAGAGTTGTATTTCATTTAACCCCTTCAGCCTCTCAGTTTCTTCACAAGAGTTTTCACTTTTGCTTTGGAAAGCCAGAGTCGTAAACACGCACACAGGCACGCCTCCCTTGGAATTGTTTCTAGCTTCTGTACTCTGTGTGTGAGCACACACATGAGCTCCAAACTGTGCCTAAAGTTGTTGTAGGGGTGGAGCCCTCTGTAACTAGCTTTATTTTAGCTGTAGGCATCATATCAAAAGAGACACAGCTATCCACAGATCCCTTCAGTATTCATTCTCAGCAAGTTCTTAACTCTGAAAAGTATTTAACTTTACACTTACGTAAAAACTACAGCCTGAATGACAGTTCACAAATATGCTTTGGACAAAAGAAAGTTTGAACTTAAATACAATTCACAGCTGTATTTGGGTCCAGGCAAAATTAAGGAGACCCCTAAAATCTGGAAATAGCAGCACTTTGGATACAGATCTGAATTTAACCAAAGACAGTGGCAGCACAGGTTTCTCTATTTTTTTCCTCTAACAAATACCATGCAATTCAGAAACCCCCTGAAAACTCCAGTGAAGGAACAATTTAACAACATAAAAACTATTAAAGGAAAAGGAATCTAGTTGGATGCATTACAAGGAAAAACTTGTGGTTTTAATCATGTGGATACTAGAGAAAACATTGCATAACAACTTATGTGTTGCTGTTGTTTTATTTTGCAAACAGATAAATCTGCCCCCCATTGATTTTGTCCTCTGCTTAGTAAAAAACAAATAAATAATGAAATACAAAGACCACAGATCTAGAAAAATAGAATCTGGTCCAGCAATTATAAAAGCTACCAGCATTTCAATCCTATTTAATATTATGACCAACATCTCCAACATTATGAGAATAGCTTTAAAGTCTTAAGTTTGGGTTGATCTTTTATGTTTTGCCTTCCAGTTTTAGAGTCCTTTTTCATCAGTAGTTCATTCGTAACCATAAGAGAGAGAACTTTGCTTTCCAAAGCAAAGATGAAGCTTGTACCTTCAGGTAACCTCACACGTTGGATCTTCCAAGGAAGACATCAAGATGTGCAATGAAACCTCCCGAACTAGTATCACTACTGTCTTCTTGGCCATGCTACTGCTTTACACGATCAAGAGACAATATGCTTGCCAACTGTTGACAAGCCTAGATGTGCACAGCTCCAAATAGAAGAGAAAGTTTCTAGCAGACTCATAAATGCATCAGGTGACACAGAAGCAATTTTATTCCAGGGATACAGCTCTCTTCATCCCTGCTGTTCAATCCCTGTCTGGCAGCTAGCCATGAAAGGTACACAGTATTCAAATCCTACCGTTACACATCCCACAGGGGACAGGGTTCAAATAAAAGTCACATCTTTTCCGCTAGTAAAAGCAATCCTGTACTTTCCCATCAAAGCTAACTCTGCCATAATAAACAAGGATAAGACCTAACAGGAAACACAACACAAAATGGCAACACCCCCACCAAGCAGCAGGGGAACCACAAGGTATTGAAAGACACAACACACCCCAGAAGAACATCTAATAGTGGTGCAGATGCATAGCTACCTATGTTATCCTTGTTAGGAGAGACAAAAATAGGACGTTGTTAATGCCTAATTAACAATATAGAAATTATTGTCCTGCCCTTTTAGATTCAAATTTTCTTTTAAGAAAAATGAATTTGGGGCTTGGTCCAAGCTGTGGTCCCCCTTTTCCATCAGAAAGAAATTACATGAGCATGTGCTTTTTCTTTTTCCACCTGCACTGTCAGTTAGGCTTTGGTTAATGTCATCCTGCCAGGCGTCACCTTATATCCTAAGCTTCATGGTGTTTGATCAAACCCAAACCTGAACCCCATGCCTTCTATGAATAAACTGAACTTTCAGATCAGTTTAAAGCTTTTAGCCCACTGGCAAGAAAATACTTGAAATCCAATCCCAAAAGTTCAAAAACTAGAAGGCAAAACCCCCCACAACTTCAGAAGAATTGGTATTGGATACCCAATACCCAAACTTTAAAATGTCTCTCATGGCAGTGGGACCCGCAATTACTGTTTTTTTTAAATACCAAGTTTAATAATGTTCTTGTAGTTTTGTGTTCTTGTTGATAAACTACAAGGGAGTACAGAGACAAGCAAAATGTGACTGCTCACATTGGAATCTAGCCAGGATACATCCAAAAAACAGCTGTGCCTACTGCATTAAAGCAGATACTGTGTAAATACATCTGGATTAATTTTAACCCCATAGAGACTTAATAGATGAGCTCCTCAGATGCTGAAATAAAAAGTGACCAGACTTTTACCAGAACTAAGTAACATGAAATATCAATTAATTTTTTTTTATTAAAAATAAAAAAGAAAGAATAATCTGCTCATACTTCCTGGTACCAGCAGAGATGTGACAAAATCAGAAGCTGTTAGTGTAAGATTAGAGCTCGAGGCCAGTGCTTACCTGCAAAAAGGCAACGCAAATATGAAGTAAACCTTTGCCCTGTGGTTTCACAGCAAGTTTTGCGTATGTGCCATTCCTCTGGGAGAAAGGACATGATCCTTGTGTCGAAATTGTTTTCATCACTTACCATTTAGTGAAAGCAAGATAATCCACTGATCCAAGACCATTCTCATCTCTTGATAGGACACTGATGGGTCACTATAGAATGAATACAGCAGGCACACAAGCATTTGCCTTTTGCCACTACCTCTATCCAGAGGCTAGCCTGGCATGTGGGTGTCACAGATAAGGTCAAGAAGAAACAGCTGAGGTGAATGCATAGTGAATGGATACTGCTGAACATGATCACCCTTCTAGCCCAGTCAATGAAGTGCTTTTGGCAAGAAGCAACCTCTACAGGAGCTGTGGTGCTGGTATTTCAGCAGTTACATGGCCAGAGGTCAACATTAAGACTTCTGCTTTCTCTTTTGTTATACTTTTCACGGGAATAACTACCCTAATAAGGATCCCTTACTGCCAGAGGCTGTTTCCACAGACTCTCTAAAGATCTGCATGCTTCACTGGACACAGTTCCAATCTAACTAGTTATGGCTGTGTAACATTTACAGCACTGTAGAGGATTGACCTTAGCTGGTTGTCAGATGCCCATCAAGATGCTCAATCACTCCTCATTCTCAACACAACAGAGGAAGAAAAACTGACGGAAAAACCTACAAGATATGATAAAGACAGAAAGAGTACTCACTGGTTACTGTCATGGGCAAAACAGACTTGACTTTAGAGAAATTAATTACTGAGAAATAAAACAAAAATACCCTGATTCTTCCCCAGGGGGCACTTGACACCTAATCCTTCAACCTCCTGTCCTCTCCCCCTGAGCAGCAACCAAAAAATTCAGGCAAGCCTCACAAAGCCTCCAGAAGAGAAGCTTGTCTCAGTAGCTTGAGCATTCATGCAAGAAAGAGAAGAATTTGTGTTCAATTTGGTTTCAAAATCTGAACCGCCCAGGAGACTACTGTGATCAGGAAACCATGGCATTGTGACATTACAAATTGGTGTTCTTGATTGCTCACTTTGCCATTTCACCAAAAAGCAAGGATCTGGGGTGTTGTGATTATGGTTGGGTCACGTGCTTAAAAATGGGATGTGTGCCCTGCTTTGCTTTCAAAATAATATCCAGTTTCTTAGATAAGAGCAGGGGCCTAACCAAGGGAAATGGACAGCCATTCACATACATTAGCTAAGTACTTGCATTTTATCCTGGGGATATGCTCAAATATTGATGAGCATTGGATAATACTGAACAGTAGTCTTATATCCCAGGTAAGTGTGTTGATGGCTGAATGAGAAGGCAAAGAAATAAGGGTCTCTGGGATGTCAAATTAAGTCCACTGCTACTGGGGATATTACAGCATGTCTCTCGTTCCATCAGCTGAACAAGGGTCTGAAAATAGGAGGCTTCAGCTTACTCTGAAAACAATAAATCTTCTGACATACTGATTTTTAATTATTTTTTAAAAGAAATGATAGTAAAATTTGATTCAACCTGAACTGAACTTTTTTCAAACTTGAATAGTGCACCAGTAACTCCATTCTTCCCAAACTCTCACTCACTATTGCAGGATAGGCATGTCATTTAGCCCTCTGAATGACAGCCTCTCAGTATACAGAATGAATCCTGTCAACCCTTCAGGAAAAGCAGCTCAATTTCATGATCAGGAGACATTATAAAGTCCTTAGAGGAAGGGTGGAAAGTGCATTACACGCTGATGGGCTCTGCTGTACAACTTAACTGCATCAAGGCCAATTATCCTCTTGCAGTATCTCTTGCACTGGTTTATATCTGCTCCAGAGGCCTGGCCACACACAAACTCTTTCAGGGGCTAAGGACTGTTCCAGAGGGGTTCACCCTTACAACTTCTGTACAGATAAAGCTACAAGCAAAGCGGATGTTGTTGTGCTTTGCCAGCCACTGAAGTCAGCAATGTAAGAGAGGTATCAGCTTCATTCCTACTCAGTCTCCCTTCTTGGATACTTTCACATAATGCAGCTTAGAAGAGTGGAAACCAATGTAGTCATCAGTATTTTGCTATAATCTGCTCCATGAACAGACCAACTCATAGCCATTTGGTCTGGCAGGGTTCTCTTCTCTTAGTCCCTTCCTGATAACTGAGTCAATTCCTGTGCTGTGCTCTCCAAAAGAGCCTTCAAATAAATTTACTCATTGTATTCAAAGAATTGGATACCTCTCTTCATCCATTTCCAAGATGAGTGAAATGGCAAGCCTGTCACTTCGTATTTATTTCAATTCTCACCCAAATCAGGTAAGACTTTTATTCAGGCCAGCTTTCTGAACAAGCTGATAGCGCTACACCAAGTTTCAGCTCATCATCCTTGGGCCATTTTAAGAAGAAAAGCAGCATGCAATGATAATGTCGGTGTTCAAAAAGCAAAAAAAACTTCAAAGTGCTGTGACTAATTCCATGCAAACTTTGTTGTGAAAGGCATTCCAATACACTGCACCTCAGGATAGAAGTGAAGGCACTATTCCATTTCTAAGACTATCCTTGGATACACAAAGATTTGCCTGTGAAAAACCAGAGGAACTACATATAATTGAATTAACAGTTTTTAAAGCAGCCCAACTGCTCCTGAGTTTAAGTCTTGTAAGCAAAATCAGGGCACAACTGAGCCTATTGGAAGGGAAGTGGTATTAATTTCTTCTATCACTGGATAGCACATCTAGTTCTTCTGATGTCCCACCCCAAATCGTAGGTTATTTACAGGAAATCATTCTTACAGCTTTCCTTAAAATTAGACACTTTGAATCCTGCTGATTATTAAGAAACTGATCATTAAGGACACTGCAATCCCATTTTCTTTTTCTGTATAATGGATTTAAATATTGCGTAGGGCAAACTTGGCAGCCACACAGAGAATCTCATTTAGAGATTAACCTGTGAACACAAGAGAGATCTGGAGGGTCTCTGTTCGTCCATTCCTTAATACACAGGATTTAAACAGGAATAATTATACTCAGCAAGCATACAAAAACACTCAAAAAGTAACAAATGCTTTATCCAGAACAGACACTCCCTCAGCTGTTTGTTTTCCTTTTATTGTTGGTTTTACATTTTAATGACATATAAAAAGTAGAAGAAATCACAAGTGGTAAGCAGATTTGAGCTAGAGAACTGATTTCAAGAGAAAACATTTTTAGTTCTTATACAAACAAATATAGTGATTAATGTTGATTTCTTGTGCTCCCCAAGCTGTCACTGGTGAGCAAAGACCAAAGAGTCAAGGCTGGTCATTTGTATTCAGATTACACTTGAAAACATAAAGGACAGTCTCCAATCTCTCAAATGCTTTCTGGATAATCCAATCCGCTCCACTGAAAATAGCAAAAAAATAGAAGTCTAGATCACACAAATTTAACAAAACGTTATCAAGTGAAACAAAACCAGAAAAACCTGTTCCCCATGGATGCCACTCAAACATCAGCCCTCTGCTCAGAAGGTCTTGCCCAGAACTCAGTCAAATTAATGGGAAGATTTGAATTTCCAAAGGCTTTGGAAATTCAGGCATAGACTGATGTACCAGAGAGGAGGGCAAAGAAGGAATAATAACCAGCTAATTCTAGGCCTGATCTCAGCATTTCGTAATAATTGACAAAACTACATTTATTTTCACCATGGCTGGAGGGAGTGCTAGGAGAAGGTCTTGCTGAATTATTCTGCCCTGCCCAAACATTTATAGGGAAACTACAGCAGCCAGGTTTCCCTTCCCTCTGAGCTGACTCCATTTCCCCCCACACAGTGCACCTGGGCTCCTAGTGCCACACACCCCCTGAGGCCCTCAGCAATGGAAACAGCTTCTCTGCTTCTCCCAAACATTAGCCCTTGCTGGGAATAGGGAGCTTGCTAGGCAGAGATAACAATACAGCAAAGCTCTGGAGAGAAGTAAGCTGGCTAAATCACAGCCAACATGAAGAAAGATCCTCCTGGAACTCTTCCAGCTATTCTCCATTTAAACATTCAGGCTTTTTCTCTCAGCACTCTTTCCATACTCCCCCCAGAGATCTCACACTATTCACGGTGGAGTCTAAAGTCACCTGCTCTTAGCTGGGCTTGGCACTGACTACTCCAAATGCTGCTTAGGAGATACAGGAAAAGAGAGAAAAGTTGAAAGCAAAACCTCTGACGAGCAATTCTCACCCCCACGCCCACACACATTTATCCCTTGTAATTCCCGGTCCATTTATACACATTACTTCCGCTAAAGAAAAGTAAATCCGGTGCCAAAACATAGCTCTTTGGCTAAAAAGGTGTTATATTCAGCAGAGGTTTTAACTCTAGCATGCTAAACACGGAGTCATTAGGATTTAACGCTATTGAAATGGAAATTGAGACAGAAACCTTTCCAGTTCTTATACCTCACTTTGGAATTGGAGGAGGACAACACCGACTGTAACAACATTAAAAGATCCTCTGGACCAACATGCCCTTGATAGAAAGTAATAGGAAGCATGAGGCACAACGTAAGCTCTTGCTGATGTCTTCCAGCATCAGGAAGCAAGGAAACTGACACCCTACTAAGGACAGCATTACAGCCTCGCTGCCCAGCAGAGAAAAAAGTCAGCAACAAAACAGAGCAACAGGGGCTGTCAAGATGATGATCCTTCTCTCCATCTCAGCAGGCGCTCAAGACAGCTCTCTCCAGTGGCTCAAGGCAGTGACAATTCTTTTCCCAGGCTCTGTCCTTGTGCAACCCCTTCGGGGCATGAGAAGGTGCCCAGATCCTGGCAGCTGTTTCCATATGCCTATGGCTCAGATCTCTGACAAGGGATTCTGGAATGAGATTTCTCTCCCAGCATAATGAAGTCTTTAGTCATTAACAAAGGAGCCTTCTGGGGCAGAATTCCAGCTGCGCCTGAGATCTTGCCTTCACAAAGAGATTATTTTTTTCCAGAACACAGGTTTAGTCTGAGGAGAAAGGGAAAGAGTTGTTTGTACCAATCCAGGGATTTTCAGTTGCAGCAGTTGAAGGTTTCTGTTTATTCTTAGATCAGGGTAAGAAATCTCTTGCTTCTCATTCCTGCCTCTTCACAGCTGCCGGTTGAGCTTCTGTGCTTGCCGCTCCTTTGCCTCAAAGGCAAACTTGGTGTCCTGCAGCTGGGCAATAGCCTCCTTGGCCTCCTTCAGGTCCTGACAGATGAGCTCATACTTTTCTGTCAGCTCCCTGTTCTCTCGGCGCAATTCCTGTACCACTTGGTTCACCTCCTCCGTCTGCTTGGTACAGTGGATCTTCAGCTGCTCTACCTCAGAGAGCATGATCTCCATGTTCTTCACCAGTGACTCCAGTTTCTCTTTGGACATGGTGTCAGGATCAGTTCTATTCAGTATGCCCAACCCAAACCCGAAAGGGACAAAGAAAGCCACCCTGTGCAACATGCACCAGGACGCCTGGCAATCACAGTCTTGTGGTCTCTTTTTATACTCCCTCCTGCTCATCCTCCTCCCTTCCCTTTCCTTCCCCAAAGTGTCTCTAATCTTCTTTGCTTGCTTAATCTACTTATTTTTATTGCGTTGTAGAAATCGACTGAAGGGCTGACAGCCCTGCAGTAACATATGTGCTGTGCAGCAAAAGCCAGAGCAATAATGAGACTGTGCAGCCCATCCACAGAAAAACAGCTTTCATCTGAAGAATTCTCTTGAGAACCCCTTGCAGTACCCATTAAAGTACAAAGAAACCTCTTCAAGCCAGACGCCTACTCCAGTCCTGTGCATCCAGTCCCAAGAGCACAGGCTGACTTTTATCTTACATATATTGAGGTAAGCAAGCCTACAGCAATACAAGTTAAGTACAGGCAAAGAGAACTAACTTCAGTTTCTCTTCCTCTCTCCGAATCTTATGTTCGGACAAGATGGAAAGAACAAAATATAAAATTCCTGTTTCTTTTTCTTTTCCCAGGTGAAGATCTATCCAACAACAAATGCTGCAACAGCCTCATCTTCTATTGAAGGCATTCACAATGGTTATCACAATCAGTGGCAACCACAGTTACTGTGCCATGTGCCACTTGAAGGTGGCTTGTATTCTGTTAGGGACATGCAAGCTAGAAATTTTAAACCCTGGTACCTCTTCCCTCACTTCAGCTCCATCAGTAACACTGGCCTCAGAATTCACACAAAAACTTACTCCTGTATACACTTGCAACCCACAACAGAGTGTCAAATGGCTGCTGAGCACTACTGAACTTGTGAGAATCGGTACTGAGACATGCCAGTCTCAACACACTGATTACTCAGGTCACATCATTCAGCAGGGTGATTCCAGCAGCCACAAGGGATTAAGTGAGTCTGGCCGACTTTCTGAAGTTTGACCCAGACTTTCTTATGTATCCAGTTAATTAATGCACTTGCCTAGACAATAAGCACCATTAATTAGCCAAGTATCTGATGTTACAATATCACCCTTGAGAAATTAATTTGTCTGAGAAGGTGATATTGCATGTGGCTCTCCAGGAAAGAAGCCATACTATTTAGCACTGATGGCCTGGCCAGGGGGCACAGACCATGGCAGAGACCTTGGAGAACTTGCAAACTAAGGACAGAAATACATGTCTCTCCCTCCTCCCCACATCAGGAATATTTCCTTCAGGCTGAGTCTCCACCTTTTCAAAAGCCTTCAGATTGTTCCCCACACCCACAGAAAGGCAGAGTCTCATTTGCCATAAAGCACATGGACGTGGATCTTTCCTCACTGTATTAACCTCACAGAATCACATTTCAGTGCACAGTATTGCATAATGGCCTTTACTCTTGCATGCTGTTTTGCAATTCCAGTTCCCCTTAAAAGGTTCCTGTAGTGCCATCACATACATTCAATACCAGATTGAGAGAGAGTACACATGTTCATATGCAGAGCATCCCCAAATATATTTTTCCTTCATTTTTCTCTACAAAATGTTGCTTTTTTCAGCTATGGAGAGTTTCAGATTCTTCATCCCACAACTCGTTGCCCCTTCTTCCCTGCTAGGCTCAGAGAAATGAAGCTCTTTCTTCCAGGAAATTTTACATCTCCTCCGGCACTGGATGAAAACACTGCTGGACACTGGCCAAGCCCTGACAGCGTTCAAAGGCCTGGGACTTCTCACAGCTGGAGGTTAAAGAGTCGCTCACAAAGCCAGCCATCCTACTGCCTCTCACACAAGTGCACCAGCAGACCTCTCTCATCCTGGCAGATGGAGCGCTTTGTGCCACACTTTGAAATGAGCAGAGTGACATCCTTCAGATGAAAAGAGAGTGGGAGAATCTAAACATAATTAGAATATGTCCTAAAGTCCTTGAAGAAACATTTGCACTGGCTGTCAGCCCAGATCCCACGTGATGCACATGGCACTGGAATAGGCTGGAACATGCTGCAGCATTACAAAACAGCAGGTCTTCATTAGTGAGGAATCTTCCCTGTCTCCACAACTGTACACGCTGCACCCAAACAGTTTAAATCAAGCAGAATTACAATGATGCACAGAGGGAGTGCCACAGAGGCCATCTACTTGGATATTAGTAGTTGATACATCATCTCTCACTGTCTTACTCTCAAAATTATATAAGTTGCCTCGGACACAGACAGAATCTTGGCAACAGAAAGGGGGTAAGAGACACTACTGAAATAACAATGTAAAATGAAAACAAGGAGTAGCATGAGAGGAGTTTCTACAAAGAGAGACGGAAATCATTAATATGCTTGGTTTGATTTAAAATATTACTTGAGGAAGTAAGAAGTAGGAATTAAAAGTGTGCTCATGAAAACTGCAGTGGGAGAATGATGCAAAAATCACCAGACCTACAGCAACAAGACTAACTTGAACTGTAGTTTCTTACCTTTAATCACTGCTGGACTCCACTGTTGCAGAGAAACTGGAAGAAGAGGCAAACACCAAGAGTGAATTCAGCTGGGGAAAAATGCAGAACAGCATACCTGAGAAAAACAACTCAAACCACAAGAATTCAGTGCACATGGACACACAGCAAAGAGCAGTCTTAGGAATGTTGGGGAAATAGCAAGTTAAGTCACAAATTAGTGACAGAACACAGCAGGGGGAAATAATAAAGCACTGCTACCCTGTATTACATAGAGGCAGTGCACTGTAAGGGAGTGAGGTACCTCCAGCTTCTCCCTCCACCCTGGTGGAGGGAAAATGTAATGTTTTGTTCTGGACATTTGTCATAAAGGGGTCAAAAAAGAGTTTGAAATTTAGACAAGCGCAGAGAAGATGAACCAGGTTTAAGAAGGATTAAAAACTATATGGCAAGATATTTCTAGGACTGTTTTGCAAGTCCTCTGCATGTTCTAGGGACGACATGCCCAAGTCCTCTGCATGTTCTAGGGACGACAGCTCAGCTGGAAAAATATTTCTGTAATTACTAAGGGCCTGACTGTGCAATTGTAATTTTGAAAACTCCAGTGACTTCTGTGGTCTCAGCCAAACAGTGCCTCTCTGGTTATTTCATAGCCGTATTAAATCAGGAAAAATTGGTGTTAAACTTCTCTCAACAGTACATGCTACATTGAGAGATACCATTGCCAAATCGATCAGCTCTTTTGTGCATGTTCTTTCTCTATTCCACCTTTCACTCTGCATATGGGTTTGAGATGCATGAAAGAAGGAAACACAGAGTTAGTTAAGAACAAAACAGGGGAGTAACCACTGGGAACACCCACTCCTGCTCTTGTGGATGGCAGGAAAATCGTAGGAAGTGGCACTGGTAGAAGTGAAACTCCTCATGCTTTTCCATAATGGGCAGGAGCTGCCACATCTGACTGCAACACCACACTCAGCTATGCTGGTTTTAGCACTAGAAGCAAATGACAGTATGAGGCTGCCAAGCTGAGGATGGTTCATATGAGACATACTTGTGCTTCTTCACAGGTCTCTGAGCCAAAGAGATTCAACCACTCCTCTCACCCAGAAGCACACACAAGCCAGAAATGCAGTTTTCCCGTCACATTCATACCTCTGAGAGTCTGAGGAGGAGACATAAAAATCATACTCTTTGAGTATCTGTCTGAAAACAGACCATGGGCTTTCCAGTTTCTAGTGTATTTAACAGGGGTCCTGGGAATATTTGAGGAAAAAAATCACTAAGCTACCTCACTCTCTCTTTGAAGTTTTCTCAGCAACACAAGAGGGACAATTCACTATCCTAGAATTTTAAATGGGAAGAATGGCTCTTAAATAACTGCACAGGCAGAAAAAGCAAGCCGCTTGGTACCAACCCTGTAGAATAAAGCTACACATACCTTATCTTCCCAGGCACATATCTAGATTGATGTATCTACTTCTAATTTTGCCAGTCACAGACACAGATGTCCAGTGCAACATTCATATAACTGTAGTGGGAGACAGCATTGCAGTCTCTTAGCAGATATCTTAAAGTCATCATCCCCAGCTAACAGTGGTCATTATTTTAACAACTGATTTTTTTAAAGACATGCAGACTGTCACTAACTCTAGTGAAAGTGTTAGAGCCCTCCAATCTGTATACATTAATATGTCTCAAGACACCTACACTACTGAGACATTATTCTCATTTTTGTCAAGGATTTTGACCACAATTTTTGTTTTTTCCTGCAGCCTTTTCACTTATCCCTGGTTTATCCCTAGTGGTATGTCTAGCAGCCAGTGCAGCATTTGCAAACTCTGTGCTTCACCATCTAGGAAGTCTATTTGGGTACATGCATTTTATACAAACTCATTACAAGATTAAGTATAAAGAGGTCCTGTCTCTATATTCATAGTAAAACCACTTGAAAAAACAAAACCAAACCAAACCAACATAAACACCGACGGAAGACCAGGCAGCATCTGGAGGCACTGACCATTCCTGCACCAGAGTGGGAGACATTTGTCGCCAGCTATTCAATTTGTTCCTAATAAAAGACAAACACCATTGTTCCACACTTCAAAATACTCAGCACTGTGTAAGACATTGATGTAATGATGATCTCATCCTGCAGAGTTTAGAGACTATTGATAAAATCTGCTCTCCTATTAAAACATGAGATTTAATTTTTGCCACTCTTGTAATCATTAACCATATGTCATGCAATTTGGCAGAATTTGAGTTTAGCTGTACATAAAACCACATTGTTTACTGGTCTTGACCTAAAATACTGCACCAAAATGATACCCACCAAAATTATGGTCAAAATCCTTGACACAAATGAGCATAGTATGCCTCAGTAGTGTAGGTGTCTAGGGAGGTACTAAAGGATAGAGGTACTGTTTTCCATTCTGCCTCCATCTACTCATCAGCCAGATCAAAACAATTAATTCAGCATAATACAGCTCATTCAAGAAAAATTGATACCTTTAACAGGGTTATTCCCCAACCAGGTTGATTTCTCCTTAAGAAAAATCAGCTGGGTAACAAAAATACCAAGCATTGACAGGTAGCTTACATAAACTTAAAAAAACCCTCAACCCTCCACTAGGATTTCAACCAGCTAAGAGGAGGAAGAAACCATTTCCACATGTCATAAAACTATTTAATATTTGAGGTGAAAAAATTTCCAAAGTGGGACAATGGTGAATCCTTCAGATTAAATTGAAGAGTGAAAAATATTAATAACTATTTTCAAATGTTAAGAATGGTTCAAAACAAAAGCTCTTCCTAAAATAAGGAATTATTTTGTTCAGAGTGTCAAACTGGAAAATTTGCAAAGCCCCTCTAAACAGTAACACGGAGTTCTGGGAAGACATCCTCCATGGCAGTTTAACCCCTCCTAACCAGCCTTCTGGTGAGGGGACTATACAGGACATCTCCTGGGGACCACAGGGGATTGTCCCAGGAGGCTTTCACACCACCCTCCTTGGCCTGGGCCCCATCTGAGACAGTGCTCCCTCCCTCTCCGTAGTGCCTGAAGTCAACACTGTGAGAAGGAAGGGGAAAGAGGAAGGAAACATCTCCCCTGTCCCTTAGAGCAGACTAGGGCCCACCAGCATCTCCACAGCCTGCAAGGGCAGATCAAATGCACAGGATTTAAATTATTATCTCAGTAACTCATGAGCAACGCACCCCGAGGAGTAATTAGATCTGATGACAACATAACAGTCAATGGTTTGTCTAATACATCTTTCCATGTCATGTTGAATTAAGGGCTGCTGGAAAGGAGGGGAATGAACAGAAAACAATTATCCATAATTAAAACTTTATAGAGAGACAAATATATATATATATTTAAAATTGCAAATAAATAACCTTAGAAACATTCTTTCATTTATATAGTAGTGAGATTTTTTCCTAAAGACTGAGTGTCCATCCTGACAGAACATGCAGACTTCAGGAAAACAAACCCGTAAAAATTCCCAAACTTGCTATTATTCAGTACATATGAACTGAAATACTGAAAGAAAAGATGAACACTGCTGCTTATTTGCAGGACATGGGGGTTATGCAATCTGGTCCTGTAACCAGACTATACCAAATAAACTGGCAGTGGTGCAGATGTCAGTAATTATTGAGAAATTTGATCTGGTGAGAAGAAAGGCCTCTTTCAGTTCTAGATACATGTGAACAAACACTCACGTCATTTTTGGTTCAGGATGCCAAATTCTATTATAATGATTATTTTGATATGACATTTAAAACTCTCCTTACCCAGCTAAACCAATCTCCAAAACACAGCTGAAGAACTTGTCAGTTGTCTGCAGATTTCTCTTGACTACCTGTTGTACATTTAAGAACAAGTCACTCTGCATTATCCAAATACTTCAAGAAAGTTTTAATTGTGTTCACTATTCAGCCATATAAAAATATGATTCAATGTTAATTCAGAAGCCTCAGAGACTGTTAGGAAGGGAAGCATTGAGAATGAAAGTACTTCCTCAAAAAGGATGCTTTTAAACTATGGGAGAACCATGACATCAGCAAGCCCTTGCCCAGAACTACCTAGGAACAGTTTCACTTAACCATGACAAGTTGTCAATGCCAAAACACTGCCATAAATGAAGGCTGCCTTCCCATATAACTGTTCTCCTATCAGCTTGTCATAAAACTGGTCTCTCAGCAAATCTCAAACACTATCAAAGTAGACAAAAAGTACTAAATTTTCTGGGGGCAACAAGTAGCATCTTCTCAGTACTATATCCCTAGCTCTCTGTCATATAAACAGCCTTGACAATCTTTAAGCAGATTATGTACACAACAGCTTCATCTCCAGAGGAAGTGGGATTAAAAGGTTTATTGCTACTATGACAACAGCCAGGTTCTGCTGTTCCTAAAATAGTTTCGAAACCTTAGCAGTGACTGGAAATACATACATGCCTCCCCTACATGATTCATCATGTACTAAATACAGTCCTCCAAAAAGAAATCATTTTATAACAGTCTACTTTTTAAAAGCGTATATTTTTATCACGCTCTTTAATCCCTTGTTACGAGCATTAAGAATAGAAAGCAGTAAAAAAGGCACAGTGCTGCCATGTGGCTGTGATTACAGCTTTAGAAGTGATTATTGCTGGGTGCTGTCTGCAGACACCAAGACAGGCACTGCCCCCAAACAGTTATCACCCCCTTGCTGCACCTCTGCACAGTGGGGTCTCATCAGACCTCTACCTGCTCCATGATGCCATTTTTGGCCTTACAAATGTTCCCCTTGATGCCCACAGATATTCTGTCATGTCTAAGTCTGAATTAATTCCTTCCCTGTAGTAACAACTGGAGGTAGAATTTGTCCCACAGACCATTACCAAACAGCATCAGTGAGGCCTGGGCCAGGGTGTAATCTGCCAATAACTAAGTGGTAGCAGGACACTCTTCTTTTGAGTATGCTGTTGTATCAGTGATTAGTATTTTGTTGCTGAGGATGGTCAAATAAACCATTGATTCAATCAAATATGCAGCTGCTACACTCGATGACCATCCAGCTGTGCTCTGAGGCATTCTCCAAGTACATTCGTGCTGACTTGTACAACAAAACCAGCAAGAAGTACAATGCTTAATTCTGACAACAGCATTATGCCAGATCACAGTGGGTAACCCTTATCTAACACTACTGAAATCAGAAAATTATAATGAACACAGAAGTCTATTCATTATTCCAGTCAGTTTAGATTAGAAGCATATTTCAAACCAAATAAAAATCAAATTGAATCCAATTACAATGGTACTATCCACCAATGTCTCTTGATGCCAAGCTGAAATGATCTTTCTGCAGCATAAAGACTTAAAGAGGAAAAAAATACAGGTTGCAAAACTCAGGAAGCAATTGATTGTTTCCAGTTCTCAGTTCTGTTAGCTCCTGCCAATGAAAGCAGATTCTTTTTATAGAGTCCAACAAACTCCTGACATTTCAGGCCAGAATGTGGCCTTAAACATAACTTTGAAATTTCTTGTTAATTAAAAAATACCTATCAATAACTGCTACAGAGCGAGCTGAATTCTTTGTGAGAGCTGACGCTGTCAATAAAGGAAAATTATTTACCTATCCTCAAAAGATTACATTAAAAAATGGAATTAAGAAAACCTCGCTGAAGGAACACTTCATCATTCAAATCATAAATGAAGAAGCAGAACAGCACTGACCTCAGTACCGAGCCTTGTCATATACCGCTAATGATTTGCCTCCAATTAAACTCTGTGCTGCTGATCACAACCCTCTGGGCCTGAGCACCACGTCAGTTTTCAGTCCATCTCACAATCCACTCAGGTAACCTATACTTTATCTGCTTGTCTGTGGTGAGGTTATGGGAAATAGTGTGAAAAACTTTACAAGAACATCCACTGCTCTCCCCACACTGAGCAAGACATCCAGCTCATTGTAGAAGGCAAAGAGGTTGGTCAAGCATGATTTTCACTTCATAAATCCGTGCTATTTACTCCCAGTCATCCTCTTGTCCTTTGTGTACTTGGAAGCACTTTCCAGCATGATTTTCCATTTCAGCTTCCCAGGGACTGAGGCAGAATGGCCTGTAGCTCTCCCATTCTTTTTTACTGCTCCTCTTATAGGAGGAGAGCACTTAAATTTGCCCTCTTCCAGTTTCCAGGAGGCTCTCCCAGCTGCCACGACCATTCAAAGACAATGGAGAGTGGCTTTGCAATGACATCAGCCAGCTCCCATAGCACTTGCGGACGCAACCTGTCAGGTTTCATACACTTCAGTACATCCAGTTTGTCTGCAAGTTCCCTAAGCTGACCTCTTCCACCAAGACTGCCTACCTTGTTCCAGACTTTCCCTCTGGTCTCAGTGATATGGCTCCTAAAAGCCAGTCTCACCAATAAAGACTGAGGCAAAGAACGTGACAAGTACCACAGCCTTCTCCATGTCATTTGCCACAAGGTCCCTTGCCCCATTCAGCAGGAGGGGGCACCTTTATTTCCTCTGTCTTCCTTTTGCCATCATATAATTGTAAAATCCCTTCTTCTTGCCCTTCACATCTCTAGCCAGATGCAATTCCAGAGGGGCCTTGGCTTCCTTAACACTATCCCTGCAAGATCAGAAAACACCTCTATGCTCTGTTTGCATCATCTGCTCCTGCTCCCACCTCTTCTCCACTTCATGTTTGGGATCAGTTAGGAGCACCTCCCTCATCCACATAGATCTCCTACCACCTGTACTTTACTTTCTACTTGTCAGGATGGACCTCTCCTTAGGTCTTGCATGCAAAGACAAGGTAAATCCCCCCAAAAAACTATTCAATAGAAGTTAATCAACTCAAACAAATCTGAACTTTGCAGTGAATACTTTTCCAGAACAATGGAAAGAAAAAATGTTCATTTTCAATCATATCAGTAAGAAATCAGTACCAAAACAACAATACACAACAACTGTTCATGAAGTATTTTCTTTGTGAACATCTTGAAGTATTTTTTTCCCTGGTGATCTTCATTGTGCCAGCTGCTGTTTCAGTATAACCTCATTTTTGGTGCCTTAATTATACCTTATGGGTGCTTTTGCAACAGGCTTTGACTGACTCTTTAAAGGAACACAAAAAGTAGCTTTTAGAAGAAATACTTCCAAAAATCAGTTGAAGCTCTTCTGCTAGGAAATAAGGCAGATACTTGAATGCCTTTAGAAAGGGATCTTACTCATTAAATGTTGAATAAAAATAACAAGTGTTTGTGTCTCCAAGAGCTTTAAGTGATGGCTTTAAAGTAATGTAGTAAAGGCAAGATGAATCAGGATCCATGCAACTTTTATTTTAATAATTAGACAAATACAGGAAAATTTGCAATAATCTATCAAAACCGTATCTTATCAAGAACCAGAAAGGTGTTCAAAAAAACATTCACATTCAATTCAGGTTATATACAAACCAGTGTCTGTAAAAAAGAAAACAGCAAATGCTTTGACTGTAAAAGAATTCCATTCTAGTTCATGTTTCAACATTTCCAATGACCAAGTTACCACTGAGATGCAATCACAGTGCAGACATGTTCCACAGTCTATTAAACTCATTTCAACCGCATTGTCAAAAGTAATTTTTTAAATAATGCATTTTGATAAGTTTTTTGAACAGTACCATCCATCCAAAATTTACTTCTGTATATTTAATCCTTGACTGCACTAATGGCAGAAGAGTTGTGATCTTCAGGTCCAGAGTATATGTATCTATATCTCCATAGGTACAGATATATATATATATATATCTCCAAGAAGCAGCAGTCTCCTATGCCTGAAATAGCCTGTGCCTGCTTTGTACATTGAGGAGATCAGCCATTTTTAGTTGAGCATAGCCCTTAATTTTTTGGCTCAAAGAAGTCATCATCTACACATCCAGAACTATCCTGAATGTGCTGCAGTATTACATGCTTACACCTTTCAGGATGCACCTCACACGGATATTTGAATTTGAGTGTGACCATAACCGTCATATACAGATATCAGCAGCCTAAGCCTTTGCTGTAAGACTAGCTTCCAGGGGTCTCTCCTTCTTTACCCTGGATTAAATCCAACAACAGAAGGGGAAAAAAAAAAAAAAAAAAAGAGAGAGAAATGGAAGTGCCTGGATTTTAAGAAAATCTGTAATTCATTATGATGTTTTCTCATTTATATATTGAATCAAAGCTTCGCCAAAGAAGGAGACTATTGATGTCAGTTGAATGGGGAGAGAAAGCTACTGAGATAGCCAGTTTCAAATACTGAAACAGCCATACAACAGTTACCAGTCAATCTGCTTGAGCACAGGAGATGAATCCACTTGGGTTACACAATAGTTCTTTCAGAGCTACAGTCTAGTGTGCTGTCATTAGCATACTAATTTAATAATAATGGAAACTCTCTCAAAAATGCAGACTACTTATAAGAAGTCTTTCAGTTACAACAATCTAACCAAGGTGAATCATGACCTCAAATTAGATCAGTGTGTCAAGACAAAGGAGAGAAAAGTGACACTACCTTCACGCTTGTGTAGCAACAACCCAAATGCAAACAAAAACTATTGGTAGCTGAACCTTATAGGGACCTATGTTCTGAAATAATTCTTAGCTGCAAGATTTCATTTGCAACATAAGTTACCATGACTTAGCCTGAGACAGCAAATCTAGAAAATTTCATCTGCTTTTCGAAGGTGTACCTAAGGCTTCGTATTAAATTGTCTACTTTTACATACAGTTGCTATAAAAGCAATTTCCCTTCTGAATTTATTTTGAGATTCAAACACAAACTTGAACAGTTTCTGTGAATACAAATTTTATAGTCTCCATCACTGTAACTCTACACTAGCTGAGAAATTAAAACTTCAAGACAACAGAAGCAGCTTTGAGAAGTGGAAGACTGGCAATTTAGTGTTTGAAGGTTCTGAGCTGTTCCTTGCGTTGTACATATAATACCCACTGAAGTATGCGAAAAGGCTTTTGTGCATTTCTATAGATTCTAAAGCAACAGTTAATGGAGCTAATGCTCCCATGGTGCATACTGAAGCCAAAGAAAAAAAAAAAAAAAGAGATGACTTCTGCATTTAAGTAACAACCCTTAACTGAGAGCCAGCTCAGATATGCAAACAAATGCTAGTGATACCAACCCTTAGCAAATCTGTTCTATACAATGAAACTATAGCTGGGATGCCCAATAAAACACATAAGGGAATTTTCTTAGATATAATGTTCAGGGAAAGGGACAAGTTACAATGGTATAAAAACAACTCAAAGTCTTGTTAAAAAGAAAACCAAAAAACCAAACACAAAACCCCAAGTAAAAATGACAACAATAAACCCAAATACGCTCAACCAACCAACCAACGTATTTTAAGTCTTCATAGCAACAAAATATGGAACAGTAATTTAAGCTGGTAAACACAAACAAATTTGACTTGAAAAGTCACTGTAAGGAATTTTGATATGGTTAGTTTATTAATGCTATCCACAACAAATCAGTACACGAATGAGATGAATAAAAGTACTTCAGATGAGACAAGACAATGCATTTATGAAAATGTAAATGCTGACGCTACAGCTAGCAACTCATACTGGAAAAGAGACATATATTACCAACGACAATCAAAGAAAGCCTTTCTTGGTTTTAAAGCAGATTTATCCATCACAGCCTTTCTCTCTTTATTTGGGAAATGGTTGGTGAGCATCTCTGATGTTTCAGTCCTTTGAATCTAGAGGCACTGAAACAAAACCCCAAGTAAAAAAGGTAAAAGGAGCTAGCGTCAGGATTTTGACAGTGCTATTTGGCAAGGACTCCAGTATAAAGATGCAAGTAAAATGGAACGCCCATCCATTCCCTAAGGTTCCCAAGACAAAAAATTACTTGTACACAGTAAGAGTTTATGGCAAAACCAACTTCATCTCACCCAAGTCTCCATTTCCAAGCAATTATTCATGAATGAGTTCTTTCAAACGAAGAGGAAATCGGAGTTTAGCAGTTTTAAGGTTTGAACAGATTCTTCCTGGAAGAAGTTCAGTATCTCCTATCTTCTTTTCAGTGATATTGAATTGTCTTTCATTCTGCCAATCAGCAGTTCCTCATGAGAGATGTAATTAAAGTGAAGAGGGTCACAAATTTTGCTCCTTGGTGACATTAAGCAATCTCTCATCTAACTTAAGTACCCTCACCAATAAAGATACTGAATGAAAAAGATCCCTGCCCAGTCTGAGGTGTTAGACATCTGAGTGACCAATACTTCAGGTAAACAGAACTCTAAACCATATTTTTGATGATCAAGAATTTCAGTGATGCATTAGAAGAGCTCTCAATAGCATTTTGATCTATAGATCTGGCAAGCTAAACTCCATCTGGGATTGCAGCAAGTGTCTATTTCATAAGAATGCCAATAGAAAGAACATACACCAATAATGCAGTCTGTGCTGTTAGTGACTATTTTCAAACACAGGGTTTGAAATGCTGTTCTAGCAAAATGATTTGCATGAGTACAAAGAATAAGTCCTGAAATTGCTTTTTAATGTAGTTTATTAACCTTTTAGAATGTAAGATCCACCCTAGGACCTTACGATGCTCTACTGCCAAGTAATTCAGTCCAAGTCTAAGCAGCTACATAAACTGGGGCAGGTGTACAGAAGGTGCACTCCATGCTTGAGAATACAAAGTATTAAAACTGAGAAGAGGCTCTGGTTCCAGTGTGGGGGGAAAAAAAAGAGCTTTTAAATTTACTAAACCAAACACACTCAGGCACAGAGGCTATGAAGTCATGGAGCACTCTTAGAGTAACAGTACTTTCTCCCTTTGTCAAATTGCTACAAAGTCCTTTCTCATTACACAGCTGTGACTCCACTGTCAAAAAATCACTGCTGAAGAAGTACAGATTGGGCTCTCTCTCTTCAAGCAGTTACAAGGACAAGTTCCATGTGATTTGTCAGCTTCCTCTGTTAATATCAAGGAAGTCCGGAGCACCCTTAGCGCGGTGAAAACAATCAGCCTGTGGTAAGAGATCACATTGCTGGTGGAAGCATTAGCAATTTTCACACAGGTGGTCCTTACCAGAGATATGTGTATCAGATCACCTCTGATATAACAGCACCTGGCTTAGACCGGCCATCAGGAAGAAGCCACTTTCACATAGGAAAATTCACATGGTGCCGAGCGCAGCAGTTGTCTCAGGGAAAAAAGCAAACCAAAAACCACCATCGGAGGAAATTGTAATGATTCAGGCTTCAGTCTCGCTTGAGAACTGAGGAAAAACCGTTTTTCCTCCTCCCAGATTTGCTACAAATATCCATTCCAGCATCATGTCTGCTAGATATAAAATTGATGGAATGCTAACTGGTCCATAAAGGGTTGCACCAAGTTATCTGTAGCAAAGTAAAAAACTAGCCCGAAGGTTATGGAGATTGGAAGAGCTGGTAAGGCCTTCTTAAAGATGGCAAGAAGCAGAAGTGTAAGGCACAGACCCTAAGGGGAAGGAAAAAAAACAAAACACAAAAAAAAAAAACATAGGGAGAAATTAGGGAATTCTGACAAGCAAAAGATTATATAATATACATATACAAGAATATTAATTCCACAGAAATACAAGATATGGTTTATGTCTTCCTAAACTTAAGGCTTAAGTGACAGATGTAAAGACAATGAAAATCACAGCTAAAGTCCTCACCAGTTTTCAGTCTGGCCACCCAATAAACAAAATCAAAGAAAATGCAGCAGTACAACTTAGTCCCTGATGAACAAGAGAAACTATCCCTACTATAGTTTTCCATTATACTCACAATTAATATGGCCACAAAACATGCTAAAGTTGTATTCCAGTCCCCACTTGCTGTTGCAGAGGCTTTGCCAACAAGGACACTGTAGAAAATGAAGTCTCCTAAACCGAGCTTTACTCCTCCTGCAAAGTGAACATGTGGCAGCATTAAGTATCAGTCTACTAATATTACACAGCAGTAGTTATCAAAGAATAATACTTATTTACGTTAACTATTAACAAGACTTGCTAAAAATAACATTTTATTTTCAAGATTAGTACCACTCCTGAATCAAGTGATGAACTCCTGTGAAACAAGATGGCTTAGAAACACTACACTTCTCAATTAATTCACCCTTTAATTACAATTTTCCTATACTCCTATTTTTCTGGACATATAAATGCAATATATACAAACTCAGATATTTGTAATTTTATGTGTGGAGGGCTGCCCACTTTTGATTGTCTTGTCATATTCAACAGAATGCTGAAAAGCAACTCCTTTAAACTGGCTGAGGGTGCGGAAATAAATAAACCCCTTGCAGATATTTTATTTGCCCGTTAGAAACTTATACACTGCAAAATATTCCACTGCCTCCCCAATTTTCCTACAGAATTCTTACAAAGGTAGTTCTTAAAAGCACTCATGTAAGTACAGAGTGTATCACAGAGGCAAGATACTTAGTGAAAGATGTGAGATTTAGGAAAATTCATTATCTTGTATTTTTTTAAATAGTATCTACCACCTTAACAACAACTCTGGAAGCACAACACTCTATTTCTGCAAGCACAGTAAGATCTCCTGAATGCCAGTTCACTTTCTGAGCTTTTAGTCCAAGATGTTAATTAAGAAAGGCCAACATCAGGTGAGCAACTGTTTTCATTTGGCCTACTGATTACTTTCCCACCTCACTACAGTCCAGCCCAATGCTCACTTAAGAGTTCCAATAGGAACTAAGAACATCAAACACAGGTTGGACGCCTGGTTAATCATTGAGGGGGTGGAAAAAAGGAAAAAGAAAAATGGGGAGAAAATGCAAAAAGAAAAAAGCCAACCAGGCTTTCACCAGGCCTCCAAAAAATACCCAGAATAGTGCATTCACAAAAAGCCCTTAAGCACTAAAGCACACTTTAACTGCTGAAACAGACCTTGGATGCTCCAAACTTCTAGTAAACTAATGCTGGCTGACATGTCTGACTGGATCACTGCACACCTATCATTACTACTTACTTCAGGAATACAGGAAGGAGGAAATTATTGGCCTGGCCAGATGAGTTTTAGTTAAAAAGTTAACTAACTGAAATAGCTGCTTTGCTAAAATTTTTGCATCTTAATGTTATTTTTCTAAGCCCAAAAAATTAATAAGGATTTGCAGCACGCTGAATTTGGACTTTTGAGACAAAGCAAATTTTTAAACTGTTCCTAAAGTAGAAGTCTATTTTTAAACAGAGGAGCACCTGATAATCAGAGGAAGCAGCTGCACCTGCTAAAATATGGCAGCATCACAAGGGGAGAGCAGTTTATTAGACAGGGACACCCTAATTTATTTAGAGCTTTGCAAGTCTAATAGAAGCTTAAAATCCAACTGGAAATCACGAGTTTGTTAAAATAGGTACCTGAGTACTGATATCATACACTCCCCAAAAATACTGCACTTTAGCAAGATGCTGGAGAAAACTAAGCAAGCCCATTGCATTCTGCATTCATTTCAGTCTCCAATCAGGTTTTAAACATTGCTTCCTACCAAGTGGATTACAGTAATTTAATCTTGAGGGGAAAAAAACCTGGTAATGATTGCATTTACAGGACCTAAAATCCAAAAGAAGTGATACACAGAAGAACACTGCATGAAAAAGAAAAGGGCTAATGCAACTGACTGTAAAATGGTCTGAAAAGAGCTTGTGCAACAAAAGTTTTCAGTCTATGTATCAAACTAAAGAGCAATTTGGCCAATATTACTCACTCCTGCAGCAAAAAGAAATGCTACCAAAAAGTAATGCCATTATTCTTATGAGGCATATCAGTATTGATAATGAGCAAGAGCACCTCTTCGGCTTGCTATTAGCTCACAGAATCCTTTATCTGTGCACACAGGATGCCTGACTGCCTAGCTTCAGATTTTAGCAAGCTTTTCAGACACAATACTCCATACTCACGTTCTTCAGGGTCTTCACTTGTTTGAGAGTTACTGGGTAGAGCCTGAACAGCAGCACGTGATTCAGGTGTTGATTCAATGGGTCCTATTCTGTTGTCCCTTTGCTGCTGCCATTCCTGACTAAAGCCACCATCATCTGCTTCACCATCTTCATTCTGAGTCTGGCTTGCTGGAGCTCAAAGGAAGAAAGGCATTTAAGACTCCTCCAAAAATGTGCCTTCTAAAACAGGAAAGTCTCTCCACATATAAGATCACAGAAGAACAAGATAAAAAGAGGTATTCCATAGTACTTAGCAACATCTAACACTGGCACCATCACAAGATATCCTCACTTGGGATTTCAATATTTACTTAAACAATCAGGAGTCAATGTACACTCTGCAGCCACAGCATCTACATGTTGCATTCAAGTCCTAGTATTCAGGAGTACACCTACATGAGAGTGGAAGTTCTGTGGTAACCTATCAAAGATCACAATTTAAGGAATAAGCTCTCATCTAACATTTAATTAGCTTCTTTAGTCGACATTGACAGCTTAATTTTCTAGTAAAATAGAAAACTTTACTGGAAGTTACATATAAATGGATGCCTTCAAGCATGTTAAATTCAGAAACTGCACTCTGCTTTAGTAACACACAAAAATAAACTCCATGTTTTAAACACTATCTGCATAGCCAAAAGGGCTAGGCATATTTCTGTCTAATACAAATATAAATGAGTTAGTATTATAATATATCATCCCAATTTGACAAGCAGTTGAGCTCAGTTAATAGTTTTATACTGAGAGTCATTACAGTACACCAACACCTCGGATTCCAGAAAAATGAATTCAAGAACATTAACTGCCCAAAAAGTAAACAATTTTCCAAGTCATGACAGATTAATCATTCTTAATTAGGCCTCCATATTTTCACTCTTCTACAACACCCAGGCCACTTAAAAAATTAAAAGACAAGGATCCATAAACATGTATTCCAATGAAGTGACAAAGGTTCGTCAAAGCAAAACTCACCTTGTTTATCGTAAGTGGAGTTTTTGGATTTCCGTTGGGCTTCTGGATCTTCCTCAGCCATGTTCACGAGCCATATCATTGTTGCTGTCAAAAAAATCCAAACCACAATTGCATAGCGAATTATATCTTCAGATGTATGCAATTCTGAGATGGTGTTAGCTTCAATCCATTATTTCTAATTTTTCTCTTTTTTTGATACAACTATTTTTTCCAACAGGCAATTTTACTTGCATTAAAGCACAGTAATTTCCGCAACACAGCCAGTACCAACTACAACATATTTACAGAAACTGGTGAATAAAATTTTATTCCTACTAGATTTTGAAAAAAATGGCAACAGCTGTTGCCAGACAAATTCCTTCTACATATGAGGCTCACTGTGAAAATCAACAATTTTTTTACTTTTTTTTTCATTAGTAATTTCCTTTACCTGGAAGTAAAAAGGTCTCTTAACACAGTTACTGTGTTATGTCAATTCAGAGGCAGTATCTGCATCACAGTTAATTGTTCTCTGCCTCTGCCATGACAAAAAATTCTTCAGTCCAGAGGTAACCAAATGTTGTTACATGTAAAAGGTGTATTTTAATTCAAGTTCTCAGTGTTAACCTCTCCCCTCACAAAAGAGAGTAACAGGCAGCTATGCCGTGTTTTACTGATACTGTGCAAGAATGACAGATAAAGAACCAGGGACAGATAGAGAAAGTCCCTCCCTTTCTCCACTGTAAGCTTGCCCCAGAAGTGGCCAGTCTGCAGCACACTTCCTGCCTCTAAATACAGGCCTGTCTGGAGCAGCATAGTGACTTATGACTAGCCTATATCACTGTTATCCACATGACTGCGGCTAGCAACATGGAACTTCAGAAACAGTGGAATTATGTACTAATTGATACACAGGTCACAACAGCAAGTTTAATTCAACAGGTTATTTTTCACAACTGCAGGGAGAAACAACTTACCAAAAAGCACAAGCCCTTGAGAAAACAGTCACACAAACACATCTCTTTCTAGCCATTTCTCACTTTTCTTTTAGTAAGACACAGGTTATTTAAGGACTGAAAGCTGGTAACTATTTTCTGAAAACAAGTGCTCCCTTTGAACAGACTTAATTCATAGCCTAAGGACATACTACTTTGTCCAAAACAAGGTCTGTTACCATTCTTCCTGTTTGTATTTTGGAACAAAACATGCTGGTTTTTATCTTAAAATGTTTCAGTCAGATGATGTTCCACATTTTTGAGTCAACAGTGAAATGAAAACTGAGGCCCAAGTGAACAGAACAAGAATTCCAGCTGAAAAGCATCTTATTAAAACCCAGAAAAATGAGAAAATTGCTTCAGATTAGTGGGTGATTGCAAGCTTAAAGAATTTAACAAAATGTACTTACAGGAGTAAATAAGTGCTGGAAAGAGAGTTTCATTTCTCTCTTGAGCTGTTTCAACTAACATACGAAGAGGACCTTTAGGACACAGGACAGCAACCAAATCTGAAAGGAAGAGCAAACAGATCTCACATCCCTGCAGACATTCTTAAAAGAAGTGTTTTTTCTTTACCACTTGGAAAGACTTGTAGTGAGAAAATGCATGAACACAGACTTCCAAGATGGTCACTGGCCCCAATTCAGTATCCGACAGAAATACTTTCTAATATTCTCAGTTATGCAACCTGTTTTACACATTAGTGTAATACGCATAGAAATCTTAAAACATTGTATTCCTCACTTACAATATTACGCAACTGCAAATGTATCTGTGCCTGTACGTTGACCTGTGAATAATTCAAGAAAGCTACTCTTCAAGTAACATCCTGAAAATACCCAAGCTTGCCTTCTATTAAGAAAGCTTTTTGTAACCTGAGTTTAATGCTATAAAAAATTTTAAGGCAACATGTGAGGCTTACTTAACTCCTATGAAGCAGGCACATTTGGATAGAGACCCGTAACACTGCTACTACCTTTTGCACTTGTCAACTTACCATGTGTCTTTAAATTAATTTGAAACTAAATCTGACACTGAAAGAACAGCTGACTTGTCAGGAGCTGTGTGTTGCACAGAGCAGGCCTTCTGCACCTGAGCCAACTGCCTTGGCACCACTGCTGGTCCCACTCAAGTAAACAATTCTTGGTGGGGGGTCACAGAAAACTTACATCCCCTTTACTCAAAACAACTACATCATAGTCTCGAAAGTTGATCTCAAGGGTAATTTCGTTTTGCTAACACTGAATAAAGGCTGAATGCTCAGAGTACTCATATTTGTTCCAGTTGTATGAAGGGTGGAAATGGGGCTGGGGGATGGGAAGTTTTCTTAATGTGCTTTGTGATCCATGAGTATATACACAAAAGACAATTTTCCTCCCCCCGAAGAAAGAGAATACACTGATGTATCAGAGCTAATCAAATGTTATTAACCCCTGCACTTACATCTGAACAGATTCTCAGTCTTTACCACGATCAGTGACTTTGAGAGTACACATTCAGCACACTTACATGCTTCCAAAAAATTCAAATTAAGAGCACATCTTCACTTAGCTGCAATGTTTTAATTATGTCTAAGTAACTGAATTTTAGTTTTGCCTGGAAATTAAATCAGTATTTAGGATAGAAGTGATCTTCTTACCAGGTGTCCAGTGCCCCCTAAAGCTTTATTGAAAAACTACATCTAGGTTTCTCTCAGCCATGATTCTGAAAAAGAGCAGTATGCGACAACTACAATGAAAAAAAAAAAAAAGCCAAGGAAACAGATCTCACAACTATATCCTCCTAAATATAAAATTACTTTGAGCAACGCAAACTGCTCTTAATCCTTTCTTCCTTCTCACTACACTATCAGGCATGGATCAGGTTGTTGCTTCTATGTCTACAAATTTGAGCCATTCATAGGTTGGGTAGATATATATTTGTATGGGACTGTACAGAAATAATAAGCTCCTAAATCCTGAATGTACAAGGGTTTCCAAAGATTCTTGGGGGAAATGAGAAGTTGAAAGTTCTCCACCCTCATAAAAAAGATCAAAATGGGTCTCTCTCATCTCCTCTGTTGAATTACTTCAGCTCTCCTCCCCAAAGAATCTAGTGAGACCAGGAACCATGAAGGAAGATGGGACCATACAGTAACAAAAGCCCTCAGCTACAGGGAACTGATCTCAATTTAGGGTCATGATCTTATTAATGAAGTCTGTAACCACCTTATCTGCTACTCTGGATGATACCCACACACACACATACACACTTTTTCTTTTTAAGGTTTAGTCAGACAAGTGGAAAAGTCAGGGAATAAAAGAAATTCCAAACACAGGACCTGTTACTGTGCCTTGCCCCCAAACTTACCATACACTGAAATGACAGCCAGGATAAGCCATGCAGTCCATTCAGGAAGATACTTAATGAACACCAAGGCCATGAGAGCGCTTATCATAATGAGATATGCCTGCTGGAGCCGAAGAGGGCCCTTCCAATGGATACAAATCATTCCCACAACACCAAAGTTCCAGATCATGAGTGCCACCGTAATGTAGTCCATGGCAACATTATAAGTCTTAAAAACCTCGCTAAAAAAAAGGAAAATAATATGAACTACATTTGCTTGAAACAATGGAAACAAATTACACATGCAAACTTCACAATATATTTTTTAAAATTTTCATATTAAATGTAGTGGCATAAACGTAAAATTCTTTCTCCAGTTGGTACTTAACTATTCTTCACGATGGGGATAATTTTACCAGTGTTTGCTTCACACCAACTCTTTCACTTTTCTGAAAATTTTCCTCAATGTTCTATTTCCTTCTCAATTAAAGCAGAAACCGACAGAAAAGGACGTTACTGCAAAATCCATCATTTTGATTATGCTCATAACTTTCAAAAATCAGAATAATCAGAACCTGTGAGGTTATAATGGATCTTTAAAGGCACACAAAGATCTCTCTCTACTTACATACTGCCTGTGGAATGCTTTGCTAATTCAAAGATACACGTTTATTCTATTATTCCCACCAAACACTGAAGTAAAAAGCTTTATTTTTGGATGAGCCATGTCACTATCACACCAAATATTACAAACTAATTAGGACCCTCAATAAGTAAAACCAAAATAGACAAATATGTTGTCACCAAGTCACAGGTGATTTCCACCAACTCAGGGAAGAAATGGTTGTGATGGCTTTTTGCAGAATCTGCTGCTACCAACTCATCAAGCCACTAAGAACCCTATAACTTGCATAATACTTTCCTCGAGGAAATTTGTCTTCTGCAACTGTCAGCTGACCTTTGAGATGTACAGTGTTAACAGAATGTGCCTTACTGTCATCGTGTATAATTGGTCTACAAACTCCCTCACTCTCTGAACCTCTGGCAAAAGAAAGCCAGCACTGCTCTGAGGCAGGAGGGACAAATAAAGAAATTGCCTTGTATTTCAAAAGCCATTGTAAAGTTAGAGAAACTACTGACCAAAAATAGCATCACAGATCACTTAGCAAAAATCAGTGACTGAAGGGAAGACCATGTTCTCCTTCCAGAGACCAAATTAAATATGCTTCTTCGAAGGGAAGTGTGTTTGTCATCAAGTGGCACAAAAATGTAGAGAGTATGATAATTTCATTATATAACCCTAGTTTCAAATCTTGATGAGTCTGCTCATTTTAGACAATACTGAGTATTATGGCCAAATTTTCTTGTTGTCTGGACTAGGGCATTCTTCCAAATTTGAGAAAAAAGCCCTGAATATATTTTGATGAGATAGTAAATTCTTTTCAGCTGACTCTTTTCCACCACTCCTATACAAACAGCCTTTGCATATACAGCTAACCATCAATGATGTAAACAACTGCCCTTAAGTCGTATGTCAATGAAAAATTGAATTACCAGAAGACATGCCAGCAGAACAAACTAGCCTGTGCAAGACAGCTTATTCTGATGATGCATGTATTGGACAGTTTCTGTACCTAATCAGATACACTATAAACCCATAAATATCTCTCTCTTATGTGTACCCTATCAGCCTATATAAAATGAAGAATTTTATTGCAATAGCTTACTCACTATCATTCCTCTAAAGATTCAAGGCCTAGTTCTAAAATAAATACATACATGAAGTGATACATGAAAAACAGCATATTAATGCTTTAGTTCACTTACCCCAGATAGATGAACGAGAAAAAGAAAAGCAGCAAAAGAGAAGAAATTATAAGCCAACCGTGGATCACCTGGAGAAGAAGACATAAATACAGATGTTTTTAGACTTGTTATTTTAAAATTAGTGTCTATTAAAAATGCTTTTAAGGTTATTCTTTTTGATGAAAGCAAGAAAATTATTTAAGATATCTCTCTCTTTGGTTGTTGCTAAACTCATGTTTAGTCTATATACATTGTTGTATTTCAATTTACATTTATGAATTTTAAGTGCTTTGTGGACTTTCAGTAAATCTTCTTTAGCTCTGTATAGAACTCCTATTTGCCTATTTTTAGACCATTTTGATAGCAGTGGCATTATAACACAGCAGAAGTATCCAGCATGAACACAGATGGAACACATGATTCACTTTTGTGCTACTCTGATTTCAAATCATTTTCAGAATGCAGTTATAGAATTAAATGTTGGAACCCAGAAAAACCTTCAGTGCTTATCTGTTGGAATGTCATCAGTAAGTGACTATTTAAGGATTTCTATATTTTTTATCAGTCATCTACAGACATAATCCCTAATTCTGATGAGAGCAGACATACATACCCAACAATTTAATATAAAACAGTTCAGGTTTTTTGTGTGTCAGGGACACACAAAGATTTAAACCTGGAAATGACAGGCACTTAGACTTTGCACAGATGGAAGCACATACCAGTCTTGTGGTATTTATTGTGCAAAATTAAAAATCAAGATTGAAGACCCCTTAAACTCCAGTAATCTCTTAACTGGGAATGAACATGTATTTGTCAAAGTCCCAGCACAGAATCTCTTATATAAAACCTGACCCAATACTGCAAGTAGACCAGTCAGAAGTAATAATCTAGAAATCAAAGCTACATAAGAAATCCTGCTTTGAACAGACATGCTCAGTTGAAAATAAACTGGCTAAATTAGCTATATATGTACACCAGATCAATTTATTAATAAACTGTTAAAAAACTGTGTTATCGCTTCATCCTCTTCTTAAAGATGTATAATAGAATGCATCCTCTGTTACAGTTCTTTAAATATTTAGCAAAAGCTAACTTAAAAGTCCGTATGTGCACGGACTAAAGGAATCTCACTTATGTGATGCAATCAGGACTTTCTGGCAAATTAAGAACCCAGCCATTACAGTTAGTAATTTAGTATGTTGAGTCTAATGCTAAATTTTTCATATGAGTTTTTTAAATTCTCAGCCATTTTTGAAACATTCATTCTCCTCCTTCACACTGTCTCTCAAAACAGGTTAAAATTTAAAATTTAACTTTTAACCTAATAAAATCTGTCATTTAACTTCCTAATCTAATAGACTGGCTTTTGCTAATATGTTCTCAAAAAGACTTAAGAAATTCCCACACATAATAAGCATGGTGCCTGTAAAGATGCTGCAGGAAAATCGCAAAACTATCTGTCTCAGTACGTCAAATTATCACCACACACAGCAAGTGGGAGGAAGAAACATTCCAAAGCTGAATATTGGTATGTATTGATTGAAAAAGAACCACATTTTCCAGCAACTTGCAAAGCTACTAAGTAGGGACCAAACGAGAAATTTTATTTCGCTGTAACATTAGTTGAAACCATTTTAAGAAAACAGCAAAAAAAGCTGTCTCATTACTTCTATCTGTGGTTCTTCTATTTGTAATAAAAGCTCTTAAGCTCTTATCACTTAAGAAAATAAAGTGAATAGTAATGTTTTATCCTAAAAAAGTAAAATGCTAACCGTGTCAAACACCAAGGCCATATTCCAGCAAGCCTCTACACATACCTTGCATAACTACTGTCAACAGAACTACAGGACGTAGTCTCAAGAGTTGACCTAAGTTGGCATTTTTCACACAGATGTTTGCTTTATTCTCAGTATGTACCTAATTTATGACAGCATTTTCCAGATCACTGGTCTCCTTTTTCACAAATGACTTTTCCAAAGTACTTGTAAGTGTTGCTCCCTGTTTTCCTAGCAGGATACCACAACAGGTTTGCTGCCTTCTCATTAATGAATTTTCATTCTTTATTTAACAACTTCAACACTAATTGATTGCTGGTATAAATTTGGCTTTGCCTGCTCCAACTTGAATAAAAATTAAGGATGGACTGCAGGATGCAGAGAATTAAAATGAGCTACAGCAGTCAGACTTTGGTTAGGCAGACTGAAACAATGAAGAATGCAGAGAATAATAAAAAGGTGATCAAATACAATCCCCTTCAAAGATGCTGTTACTGGTTACATTTAGGAGCTAGAATCAGGATCATGCTTAACATATCACGTACAGGACAACCACAGGAAACTAACAGCAGTGAAACTGAAGTAGTATTTCCTTTCTTCAAAACAGTTTCCAGATAAAGATCTTGTGAAGATAAGCAATTATCACTACCAGATGAAGACCCAATGTTCTTTCATTACAAATTCCATTCCTCCTAATCTAGACTACAATCTACATATAGAACTTCATGTAAAATAGAACTCAATGGACAGGTACATTTCACAGCACTCTGATACAGCAGGATAGAAATATCCAATTCCAAATTTTTAGTAGAACAATTATTTCTGTAAGGAGAATGTGCTGTGCTTTGTAAGGTCAAGTAGGAAACTAGAAATGTGAAAACCTTAGTAAGAACTTGTTGATGCCTTCAGCACCAGAGGAGAACTGGCTACTAAGGAACCTAGCTAAAACACAGCAGTTATTTGACTTCATTAGAATAAAGAGAATTGCCAGTTTAAGAACACTTTGCCAGTTCAGATGTAACACCACACTAAGATGAAAATGAAGGTCCATACTTTAAAAAATCAGTATTCCACAACGTATGCAAATTCAGGCAAAAATAATTTCTCCAGTCACTCCACAGATAATTTGTAAAGGGGTTTCACCCACAGACATGAAGAACAAAACCACTGCTCCCTCTTGAAAATAAAATGAAACTAGGCAAACCTTTGAATCCCACTACTTGTTTTATAACTGTGAAACACATTCTGCGTACAGAGAAATTTTATTAGACTAAGCCTGGTCAAATGAATCATCAAGACCAAAACAAACCAGGAATTTTCATGGACAACTCCTCCCATGCAGGTGGCATTGCAATTAATTATGCTAAGCCTGGACTTGCCTAGGTGACATCATTACATGATTGAAGCCTTGAAGCCTTTCACAAAGAGCCTAAGAGTCTCTGTGTTGCCGTAAGATACTGTCTGGTGTGTACAGCCATAAAGACATCACAGTGATGGGAGACATCTGTACAAGGGACAGGGTGGGAGAGGGGAGCCCTCAAAATAGGACCAAGTCTGCCTTTTGTATTTCTTGACCACAGAGAGACTTCAGTGCATGAACATTTCAAAAGAATAGAAAGCAATGTCACCCTATTTCTAACTGACAGTACGGATGGCAGTGACAGCATTGGGCCTTTGCCCTGCTTTGTGTCAAATGAACAGAAGCCACAAAATCAGAACAGTGTATTAAATCAGCAATTCTGCTATTTTCACTCACTCATCCTGGATAAGCCTTCATTTTGTTCCATTCTCTAAATAATCTGTACTAATAAAACTGGCAGAATTACTTACCTTGTAGCACCTGTATTTGTAAAGCACAACCAGGAGGATGGTCATGACAATGATAACGCTGATCATGATGGCTGCGTTAAGAATAGAATTCAGGGCTCTCTGTCCTACTGTCTCTGTCTCTTCTGTGAAAGGAGTGTAGATGCTACAACAACAAGAAGTCAGCTGAAATGACACTGAATGCACACGTTTCTTATGTGTGAGGCAAACATCAAACAAAATTGCAGTAATATTTCAATTCAGAGCTGTAAAAGCAACATCTATTTTCTACTAAAGCAAAACTTCAAAAGTGGCATAGTATCATATTAGGCAAACTTGAAGTCCTCAGAAGACCTGCCTTTCATACATTCTTTTCTGCTTTGTAAAGCAGACAATAACCAGAAGTGCCCACTGTTTGACATAGCTACTTCCATGCCATGTTGTCACTGCCATCACTGCTTCTCCCATGCCATCACTCATGTGCTGGTCAGGGCAGCAGGAGTTTCACCAGGGTGCTACCTATGGATCCACCACGAAATGCTCCCTGGTGATTTCAACAAAACAATGTACGGGCTCAACTCACTCTTTCCTAAAGAAATACAACCTCCTGGGGCAACTACTTCATTGTGGGGTAGGAAGGCAAGGCAGGGAGAAAACACCATAAATAAAATCTCCAAAAAATAAAACTTTGATCAATAACTTTCAAAGTGAAGAACTCTATATTGCATTGAAACATTTTATGATATGCTTATATTATGCAAACATTTCAAAGCCAAACACACTTTGAATCATTTTGTCTAAATGTTTTTCACTGTGGAACATTTAGACCGATCTTTAAGGTCCATTCCAACCCCTTAACATTTTACAATTCTATGCCTTGCTGCAGTTTTTGACAGTCACAGTGTTCTTCCTTTGTTCTCTTTCTCTCAAATCAGCTTTCACTGAAATTGGGTGGTTTTTTTGGCAATGTTACTATTTTACCAAAATACAAAAAAATCCTACAGAAGCATCTGTCAGGAAAGTTTCTGTAACTGCACCAGAAGTGAACCTTTTGAAGCTGTATTTCCCTTCCATTTGAATTTCTTTATCAAACAGCATGGGCAAACCAGAACATGGCATATATATTATTTCACTTAAACTAGTAGTTTTGTTTCCAAAACTCTTGTATTCTATCATAGTACAAGTGAAATGCCTTTGGCTCTAGATTGAGTTTATTTTATAAATACCACAGAGCATGATGAAGCATTAAAGTGAGAACTAGGATTTGAATCAAGCAGTAACAACCAAGATATTAACCTCAGTCACCAGACAAACAACAAATGTCAATAGTACCACAAGCAGAAGAGTCTGGTTTCTTGAAGGAACAAGACAAAACTTCCTTTGGGCTGGAGAAGGGGAAAAGGGAGGCAAGAGGAAGTTCACTGCTTGAATCAGACTCCAGAAAAAAAGAGAGTTTAAAGAAAATTATCTAAGTTCACTAAAAAGACAGGGGAAAATACTGATACATACAGCTGTCCATCCTTGCGTGTATAAAAGCTGACAGACTTGATAGTTGCAACAACGACCACCATGCAAAGCGTGACAGGTACAAACAACATAATCACATGTTTTGCCCCATATTTCAGTGTTAGCTCTTCATCTTCTTCTTCATCTTGCTCCACCACTTGCTGAATGTTGTTTTGTGGCTGCCCATTAGTCTCAGACTCGGGGTTGTCATTTCTTCTGCGCTCACTATTATCATGGCGACGTCTTTCACTGTTGTCATTCTGCAATACATAAAAACCAGTTTCCTCAGCAACTCTCCACTATCATGTGCTTGTACATTAAGCTAAAGATGACCCTGAGGAGGAAACACATAAGATAATATTTGTTGCCAAGAACACTTGCTACAGCAGGGATTTAAACAGTAGTAATTAATTGCATCACTGTTATTAAAAGAATGGGAGCACAGGTTTATGTTAGAAACATTTACATTAAAACAGCAACAGTCAAAAGTAGGCTGGTTGCATCTAACAGCCTGTGTCACCTTTCCTTTAAACAGAATTTCAAAAGCTGAATAAAAGCAGCTTTTTCCCCTGGTTCAAACTACAGCTGGTACAAGGATCCATGACAGTAGCATGCCTGTGAATGGATAAGAATTAACTGTATCCGCCCCTAAGAATAATGCCAAACACACATTTATGATCCCCTCTTCAGGAAAATCCCAAGAAAATGTCTACTTCCTTTACTATGTTACTGCCCCTACATACTAAGTAAAATATATATTAAAATGGAATTTCATGAGGTATTGTGTTCCCACATTTTCAGCAAGAATGGCACAGAAATTGTGATCAAACTCAAGTAATTCTCAATCTTTATACTGATTTTGATCCCAAAGTTTTAGTGTGGTAAGTTAAGCATGCAGATTCATTCTTCTTTCCCAAGGAAACTACTGCTACATCCTTTCACTGACATAGAAGAAATTCTACCACTCTTATGAACAAATATGAAAGAGCTTTCTGCCCTTCCTAATACTGCTACATGAAACATCAAGGGTATAATTCAAACACAATGACAGTGGTAAACTTCCAGTGGAAGTAAAAGCACAAACTAGGAACATCACCTCTAAGTAAATGATCAGGCCTGCACTCCAGGCTCCTGGTGTCACACTTCTTTTGCCCCCTCTTCAAGAAGCCCCACGAGCACAGGGCATTCACCTTTTATATATTGTGTGCACATACAGAGAACACAACAGGAGAGTGAGCTATGATTTACCTGTTCTGGACTACAAAGAAACAAAACCATTACAAGACACTCAAAACAAGCACTAAAATGCAACAGTTGATACAGACTACTCATTTTCTTTACTGTATCATCATGGCCAAAGTCAGCGCTGTACTGTTCAAACTGAAGAGGTTTAATGTAAAACAAAAAGGTATTTGATTCCTTAAAAAATGAATCTCATTTCTTCAGAATTACTTTGCCCAGAACAGTTCTGTTTGAGTAAGTGCACTAAAGCAGCATTAGATTAAAACGTACAATAAACTGAAGGAAGATAGTTTTTGCAATACCTTTAAAATACCACTCAGTTTTTGTAAAATGGATCTGGACATAAGCCAGGGCATTGAAAATAACCTAATGAATTTCTCCTTAAGTATTCTTACTCAGGTAGTTTTTTCCTTAAACGTGAAATGTTAAAGTCTAATTACCTGTTCTCAGCAGCATTTCCAAACATAACTGCTGACTTGCATCTCATTAATTCACTGCAGTTTTTTGATAAATCAATAGTAATTTTACAGATTTTTTTCTACAGAATTTCCCCAGCCCCACCTTCGGAAAAGAGAAGATGTTAAGTACACACTCAGGAGCTCATAGTAGGGTTTTTAAAAGCACTTAAGTGATTAAGGAGCACAAGTCTCTGGACTCTGAACTGCAAATACTGACACTGCTAAAACCCTGGGAAGTTTACAACTTCCCCAACTCATGAAACATTTACTTTTACAAAACAGTACAAAGTAACAATATACACCAAATGCTCTGCATATTTCTTCCTTTTTTTGTGGTATCCTCAGGTTCAAGCTCAGCAGAGTTTCAAGATCTGTCCTCTAAGAAAATCTGTTTCATTTTTCAAAAAGGAAATGGAATGTAAGAGGAGGTAAAACAACCAAACTAAAACTGTCTAAATTAAAGAGTAAAACCAGGACACAACCAGATTTTTACAGTTAAGGTTTTAAGCTTAGTTTGAATTCAGTATAACTAACTTAAAATATGTCCCCAAAAAGATGCTGGGTTCAAAATTATATATTACAAAATGAAAGATTTATTATATATCACTTGGCATTTTGCGTAAAGTCCTCACATGCAATTCCAGAAAGTCAGATAGAAATGGGAATACGGGAGAATGCAAATAAAGAGATCACATTTAATTAATCTGAAATGCTGGCTACAACTAAACCTACTTCTCTATAGATTATAGTACAAATGTAACATTTTCCATTTTGATAGTAAAATACTCCATTTCTCTCAGTCTACAACAAGACAACAATAAACTTAACCATCTAAATAAATTGCCTAAGATGTTGGTAAGTAACACTGCACTGGAAATGAACAGAGCCTTGGAACACTGCACAAGCAGAGCAGACTGAGTATTTAGGTTTCTGCACACTTGCCGAATGTGTAGCTTTTTCTCTGCTGTAATAACAGTCTTGCATGAGGGAGCACTTACCCCATCTCTGGAACAGAAATATACAAAATAAATTAAAAATCTACAGCTTCGCAGAGCAAACACAAAAATAGCCAAAGGAAAAGCCTGCTCAACTAGCACACCACTACAAAAACCTGTAAAATCAAACATAAAGAGAAAAACTGAAGAAATTAGACCAATATGTGTCACTATACTCCCCTCACTAGTAAGGAACAAAGACGCAATCAAAAAAGGCCTTTACATAATAAGACACAGTGCATGAAAACCAGATCAGCATCAAGAGTTGCATGAGTTACTCTCTCATTTGCAGTTAAAGCTAGAAAATAAGTTGTCCTTTCAGGCTACTAAAGTGTAGCTAAACGAGACATGCGCGTGCCCCACTGCTTAAAAGAACAAAGTGCACTTATATCCTACCTGATTAGTATTAAACAGAGCAGAGGCCATGGACTCTTGCTGAAGTGGAAGCAAAGGAACAGACTCTTCACTTTCCTCAGACATAGTTAAAAGTGAAAATTCTGAAGCTAAAAAGTCAGTAACACCTGTTGTAACACCGTAAGCAAATGTAAGTTATGAACTACGCGCTTTCAGGTGAATAAACAATATCAAAAGCAAATGATAGTGGTTTTTTTCCTATCAGGAAAATAGTTAATAATAAACCCAGACCAATGCCCCTGAACCAAGAGATAAAAAACTAGCATGTTTGATAAGAAGTTTGTAGTTATTAAATCCAGATTTAACCACCAGGAGCAGACCATCATGCCTGACATTGGGCATGGATTTCATCAGTTCTCACATACACCACCGATGTTAAAAGATCATTATGCAGTGGCAGATATTGAAGACTGGGCTGAATTCTTTGTGTGTGACTAGAAGAAGAGATGGCATATTATAGCACTTAGTGATTTCACATGCCGACTGTTAGTCACAGAAGCTAGTATGCTTAAGCAGGAAAGTGGTATTGGTGGGTATGTGGGTATGTACAAAAACAAAGTAGATGTGTAAAGGGCAGAAACATCATTACAACTTAGTACCAAAACTACAGTTACTTAAACATAGAAAAAAGAAAAAGCACAAGTAGCAGTTATTCATCAGTACAGTCTGTTAGTGAGAATAGAAACCCTTGCTGGTAAGGAGTAACACCAAGTTATCTGTAACGATGGTGAGCCCACAGCTTATTGTTGAGCTCTGCCTTTTTAATCCAGCAGAAGTGCTCAATAAAAATTAATCTCTCACCTATCCAAGAGGAAAAGAAACCTTTTTCATTCCCTCTGAAGTAAAAGTAAAAAGGATGCAGTAGGAAAGTTCCCACTTTTCTGTTTTAATTTTTCAAACGTTTTGTATTTTTACTGATATAGCATGATGCTTATCTGAGGTTTTTTCAAAATTCTATTTAAACTGCTGGATTGTACAAAGGAGTTGAAGCAGGGATCAGAACACTCTCTTGAATTACTGCCATAGACATGGCTAGAAGTGGCCCAGCCTCTCAAGAGCATTTCTGTGTCAGAAGGAAACCTGATAATCAAGAGCTGTAGCAGGAACAAAGAACAGAGTGTGACAAGTCTAAGAGCCTCAGCACCACACCCAAGTAGATCATCTAAACCTGACTGTACCAAAACACATACAGTACAATGGTACAGTTTTAGCAACAAGTATGTGCTTAGGTCTTTCAAGGCAACCATATAAAACTTCATGTTTTGAGTTCCTCCTTCCCCAAAACCTCAAGAACCACGAGAGCACCTTGAGAATTATTCACAAGCAAGACAAGACAGAGCTGCTCTTACTCCACAGGAACAGTCCTCCAGCAACAGTAACAGCAAAACTCAGGTGTCAGGCTCTACCTAGACTAAAATTAACTCTGCGACTGAGAAACCTGTGAACCAAGCAGACCACAGCTAGGCCAGAGCAAGAGAGCTCACTGAATCCTGTAAATGTCTGTATTTGATACCAGAGTGTTCCACCCCTTTTTTTTTTTTTTCTTCTTGATGGCTTGGTCACTCCACCACCACCTTAAACTGGGGGAAGTCTTGCCTGTACATAAAAATGAGTTCAGAAAATCAGATATTTTGCAGCATATTTCTTTTGGCGCTGCTTATCACCTCAACAATTCAGAAAGATAAAATTAATCCCAACGAACTATTCATCCCTATTTAACTGCTACCAGATAGTAAAATTGTTTGTTACATACGGTGTTGCTGAGGTGGGTATCAGGGAAGTTTTCTGTCAGCTGTCCATGCTGAAACTGGGGTAAATGCGCAGACAGCTCTGTCATTGGGACAGTCCTCTGGGAAGCACTTATTTCCACACAAAATGGACCTTTCCTCTTGAGATGCTGAAAGGAAAGAGATGTGTAAAAAGCCTTTGTTCTTAACACGACCAGGTTATCCCTCCCCTCCCTACTCCAGTTTCTGTAGTTCACATAGACCAGATCCACCATTTTCTAACTATGGTACCAAACTGTATCACATCTACGAAGAGGTCATAATAGGGATTTTCCAGCACAAAAATAAGAGCCTCTAAGTGTTAACAAATTAGTTCATCAGCTACAGAAGTCAGTCACCAACACATTAATAATTTTAACAGTTCTCCATTCCTTCTTGTGCAATAAATGAGAAACATTGCATCCTTGCTCAGAGCACAACTTCCATGTTTGTATCTCAGCAGAGCACGATTGCTCCAGGCTGTTCCATTTCAGACTGCTGATAAATTTAAGGGTAATTTTCAAGTAAGAATGACTGTGTTACACTTGATACTTTAAAATCTATATATATCCTTGACACTGTGATGCTGTAAGAGTGACCTAGTGCTACACAAGACAGTATTTCAGCTGAGCCTCAAGAATTATTGTGCATTCACCTCCCCATATGTACCAGCTATGTCTACATATACATGCCACATGTATGCAACAGCTTTATACATTCTTCCATTAAAAAGTCAGATGCTAATATGTGAACTATATGCTCCATAACAGAGGATCCAGAAATAGAGGGTAAAAAGGAAGTTTGACTGACCTAACTAAATTTCAGGAAAGAAACTTATAATTTTAAGAGACGATGAGCAGGCCTAGATAAATCACAGGCTTGGTTACACACACACAAAAAAAAAAAAAGGATGAACATCAAGGGTGGAGTGCCAGTCCATCCCAAGTGGCTCTTGCTCCTATCTTGTGCCAATTCCAGCACTCATCAGTCCTTTTAGATTTTACTCACTAAAATGGAAGAAAACAAATCCAGGAAAAGAAAACAAGAATATTTTTCTGCTGTTTTAGTATACACAGCTAATGTATCGAGAGATCTTGAAAAACTCTTAACAGAGGACATCACAAAGCAAAGCCTCTCACTTTTGGCAGCAGCAAGACACAAGTGCTGCAAGACAGCATCCTACTTAGAGTTAAGCCTCTTCTCATAAACACAAAGATGCTGTTTCGCTATTTACAAATAAATGTTTCTAACAAGACTAGGGCACACTGCTTACTAACTTCAGCAGCTTAGTGTAGCTCACGTTAAAGAACCAATAGGAAGCAGCACCAATTTAACAAGTCTAGTGGGAGCATGCAAACTGTTTGCAAAAAGAAAGACAATGTAGTATTCACTAGAATAGCTCCCTTCCACATTTACCATTAAAAATAAAACACATCTAATTTAAAATATAATTTAAATGTAAGATTAGATGAAAACAAATATGTATGACATTGCTCTTACTTTTAAAAGTTTACTCTAGTTAAAAGTTTAGTCTTTGGTTGGGCTAAAGAATAAAAACGATGTTGTTTTAAGGCTGCAATTGGTAGAAAGTCTCAGTGACAGGGCAACCACAGTGGAAAAAGCTGAGAATTTTTATCCAGCTGTGGACTATCAGAATGAAATTTTTAACACAGCAGCACGTCAAAATTCTAATTAAATTACTGGAGAGAAAGCCAAAATTAAATGCCAATCACAAAAATCCTACTTATAGGCCATTAAAGAAAACCACCACAAACTCACCTACAAAAAAACCTCAGCTACCAAGGAGCAGAGAGAATCAGAAGACAGGGAGGAGTAACTCCCTGTTCTCCTAGGAAACTCTTCCCTAGGGAAGAGTTGCACCAAAGTTTGAATGACAAACCTCAAAATCTATGGCTTGTTTAAACAGTTTCTTTTGAAAACTCAGGAGATCAGAAAATGGATTTAGGACATCTTCCCAAACAACTTTATTTTGTATTTCTAAACAAATGAAATTTGCATTTGAAACGTAACTATGAATGAATGAAATCTATAAAGGAACTGTGCATAAACAGACACGTACTAAAACTTAGCTTGTTTTACCTGAAAAGGGACTCACCAAGACATTTTTTTTCTAATGAAGCTGTTAATGTTAAAATAGCCTGTCTAAAAATGTTCTTCCTTGCTTCCTTTGGCTTTCCTAGGTCAGAACAACAGGAGTTACAACTGTCGCTGTCATGCGCTTACATTTAGTCTAATAAACAGAGGTGACACGCAAGTAAGCTTCTCTAAGAAGGGAAAGCAAAGCAAGTATCGATCAGACAAACACGGCGCGGTTACCCCCTGCTTTCTCCCTCAAGCGAGCAGCAAGAAGCAGCTCCCCCGCCGCCCCGCCCTCAGCCCAGCCCGGGCCGGAGCAGCTCCGCCACAGCCGAGGCACAGGGGTCGCACCCCGGGAGGCCTCCCTCCGCGGCGCTGGGGTGCGGGTCAGGCCCCGACCCGGCCGCGCTCGGTGTCAGCAGCTGCCCAGGCCCGGCGCGGCCGCACCGACCCCAGCCCCGCTCTGGGCAGCGGAGAGCGGCAGGGACCCTCCCCGGCCCGTGGGCGTGTGTCGCAGGGCTGGCTCGAACGCCGGGCCCGGCCCGCCCCCGCTGGCGCGGCGCGCTCGGCCCCCCGCTGCCGCCCGGCCCGCCGGGCACCGCGGCCTCGCCCGGCTCGCCGGGGCTGACCCGGCCGCCCCCCCGCCCACAGACGGACCTGCCCGGTGCCCCTTCCCCGCGCTCCGCCACCGGCTCCTCGCCGCCCGCAGCCCGTCCCCGCTCGCTTCCGGCCCGCGCCCCGCCCCCCGCCGCCACCTCACTTCCGACGGGCGCTGCGGAGCGTCCCGGGCCCGGGGCAGCTGCCGCACCGCGCCCCGCCGCACCGCCTCGGGGCCACACCTGCGGCCGGCCCGGCACCCCCGGCGCGCAGGAGGGAGCTCCTCGGAAAGAACACACCGAAAGCTCTGCCGTCAGCAAGTGCATGGAACCAAGACACGGCGGGGTAGGAATCGAAGAAAGGCACCGGTTAGGAGAAGCTGGCTGGATAGCAGAGAATGAGCACTCGCTGAAACTCCAGCTAAGAGGAATCGCGCAAAGGAAATCTAGCTTCACCTTTTAAACCTACTACCACAGATAAAGAGGGAGGTATTATGAGAAAATATACTTCTCGGCTGTTTTGAATTCAAGTAATATCTATGCCAATAACCCTGTTTTAAAATGGTCCCACAAAACAAACCCGCCAAAACCAAAACCATTAAAAAAGTATCTTGAAGGAATGTTTACATTTCAAAATAAACACAGTACTAAAAGTCAAAATAGTATCTTTTCAAGAAGCCTCTAAGTAGAGCTGTGACTGGTTAGTGGAAAAAACCAAAATGAAGTCAATTCCAAACTTAAAACTTACCTTGTTATCCGTATTTGAAAGGCAATCCACAATTCCTTTTTTAGTGCATTGGGTTAGTAACATATAGCAAGTACTATGATCCGTATAATTGCTCTGAATATAAAAATTGTAAAATCTGAGGGACCATGTAATTCTGCAGGCTTAAAACAACGTATTTCAGTATTTGACGACACTACAGGAAGATCTATGGTAAAATAAAGTGCAACAGAACTATTGCACATAAAAGGTTTGACGCAAGCATTGCAACACAAATACTGACTTCCAGTAGCTCATATGAAATGCATATAAAAGAAGCCATTTTTAGACTGAAAGTGACGTGTAACCATTAATAAAATAAAACTACTTGTAATTTAAAAGTGGAAAAACCCCAAACCCAACCAAACATGGCATACAGCTACACCAAACTATTTTCTATTATTAGTATCAGTTTCATCTGTGATGAAAGGTCTACTAAAGGTACATATAAAGGTAGATATATATACTGCTCCCCCTGCATGACTGTGTACTAATTTTAAATGTTGTATTCAATGTTCCTACCCAGGATAATGTATAGAAAAATGAAAAAGTGAGACTCAATTGTAATATAAAAACCATCAGCTTGCAGTTTTAAGTGTATCCATGTTCCGAAATACTACTCCTGCAAGCAGCTATCTAGAAACTCCATTTAATAAGAGCATGAAAGGTCTACTTCCCTCTCAGTAACAGGAAAGCATCAGTAGTAAGACACAGGAATTCACTAAGAAGCTAAACTCACTGTTTGGGATCTTTCCCTTGTCCACATTTAGAGCCATGATCATCTAGCTAGATCATTATTTTAAATACAGGTTCCTGCTTAAAGAGAATGGAGGAAGGAAACAGCCAAGATTAGAAAGACCAAATCAGAAAGTGAGCAGGTTAAGTAAGAACAAAAAAGTCTCTCACCAACTTATAGGTAATATAAAAATATATCATTCTTGGCAATCGATCTTACTTGCTCCTTGTTTCCCATTTCTTTCCAGTGCATATTAATGAAGAAAAATAATACTTTGTATTTTGTACTCACATATTCCAAACACCGAATCACAGTTACACGGAATGATTATCAGGAGAGCATGTGTTACATGAAGTTGTAAAGCCTTATTCCACAGTGAGGTCCAGATCAACAAATATATCCAGTTCTGTTGTGTTAATATTGGTATTTTTTCATTACACAATATGTGGAACTTCTGGAGTAACTTTCCATCACAGTATGGGTCATACTATTACATCATGCATTGAGCACCTGGTGGCAACATACATACTTTACTGATATATCTCATCCTGAACATACTCTTGATCTGTGCATTCACTAATGTAACACATATAGTGTGTACTAAATCATGTATTCAGACAGTGAAATGTTGTCATATTGGCAAAAAAGGCTTTTTCTACCCCAGATTTTCCAAATTTATCTTGGAATAACATACCGCATATTGACAATTAACAGAAGTTGCTTTCTATACCAAGAACTTCAGCAGTACATAATTTGTGTTCTATTCCCCAGCATCACTGACACAAGACACACTATCACTGAGACATAATAATTTGAGTAAGAGGTAAAAGTAGAAGTGACTTTATACTTGCATTCTGAAAGAAGAAAAGCTGATAAGCCAAACCAGAGATGCTCTAGAGAACACTCCTTTCCTCTTCCACTACTGAAGAAAACCTCAACTTCCAAAAAATTGATTTTTTTTTCATGATTTCACAATGATACTATATAGTTATTTACCTAGATATTTAACACTCCAGCTTAAAGTTTACATGTCTTTCTCACCCAGGCACCTTCAGTCTCTTTAGGAAAGGAAGAGTACAAGCTTATGTCCATTGCACACACAGCTTTAGGGCAGAAATAATCTGAAGTTTCCCAACTTGACCTTTAACTGAAGAATCTGTATAAGGATGTTGGGCAATCTGTCACACAGTGACATTACAATGCATTTGTCACATTTGTCTTGTTTAACTACTAATAATGAGAGCAAGAGAGAGAATGCTATTTACCAGGTCAAAAGGCACTCACGGAGTTTCCTCTCCCTCTTTGCTGTATTTACTATAAACAGAACAAGTTTTGAATTTATTTAGAATTTGAAAACTTTTTGGTAAATGGTGACGCAGAACTGTAAGGAGAATAGGGAAGTAATTTGTTAGGGTACCATCAAAATGCATAAAAAATAGGAAGATGGCAGCATATAAGCAAGCAAACCAAAACATTCTCATGCAAACTCAAGCACGGCATAAAAGTAACATCTGTGGGACACTTCAAGTTAAAAAAGAACACTTTGTGGTGTGTAGTATCACAGGGATGATAAATGGGGATCACATCTAAATTTGCAGGTTTCTTGCCATCTGATAAAAAGAGAAGATAGTTTAAAAAAAAAAAAACTCACCCCTAATTTGGCAACACTCATTGACTTGGTAAGCACTGTTAAATACAATTGCATGCTGCGTAAGACTCCAAAAGAATATCAACCCTTAAATCAAATATATACATTTTTAATATCTGGAATATTTACATGGTGGAACCTTTACACGATCCCATTTGTTAAGAACAGTGTTTTCAAGTGTCCTCTCCAGATACAAAGAACTAGTAACTCAAGGTCACAGTTATGTTTTCTGAACAGGTCAACCTGTATCCTTCAGTTAAATACAATATAGAGATACTGGAACACCTTTACTTAATTTGTTTGCTATTAAGAATTGTGTTTAAAAATTAAAAATAATTTTGAGACAGTTTGCTCCCTGGAACACAGTCCTCCTGCAATCAAAACAGCTCACAGCACATTATAGATTTGACTTCTTACCCAGGTATGAGATAAAAAAAATGCAGTTTACAGTACATGTCATCATTTATACCATATCAGCCTATTTATAAAAAAACATACAAACAAGGCAGGAAAATATTACCCTCTTTTTGTGGACAAAAGACTGCATACAGTAGAAAACAAAAGTCAGGGCTAGTTTAACAGTATGGATAAAAACAAGATTTCAGCTTGAAAAGCTGAAAGTTTGAAAACTTATGGTTTAGTTTTCATGTTGGGTTTTTTTTTTTTAATTAAGAGACAGTTACATCCAAACAGGGTTTCTTGTTTTGTTTCTAAATACTAAAAAAAAGTTTAAAAAAATAATTTATTTCAAAAAAAGCCATCTGATTATTTTGGAGACATAAGGGATAGTAGGAAAGGGCTAAAATGAAACTAAGCAGAACAAAAAACCCCATTAGATAGCACTTACTGAATTTAGATCCTGCTCTTGTTTTAACTGAGCAAATAAACTTCCCGTGATTTGCACTTTCTGGGAAAGAAGCAGAGCATCTGCAAGAGATTAAGTTCCCAGCTTCATCAGTAATTCGTAATGGGCCACGAAGTACCAGGACTACTACTGGTTCACATTAGAATGAGAAGTTTGAAGGAACTCCTTTTCCACTCAGATGAAGAGATCAAATGAACACACAAAGCTGTTCTGTGAAAAACAGCTCAAGCCACTTATTTTTAAATCATATTTTGATCATTCCTTAAATAACAAAAGGGAAAGTATGCCCCTCAAAAAACACTGATAAACTTGCAGCAAAATCCTTTGTCTTCATCTGTAACTGATATAGTTCCACATTAAGTGCAAATGTTTTGCAAAACAGGGATTTTTTTTTTAATATTTACAAGAATTAGAGTAACACAACAAAATTACCAAAGAGCATGTACAGTAGCTGCAGCTTATAAAACATACCGGTAATTGTACCTCGTGTATTATAAAGAGAACCAATGCAGGATTCAATAACTAACTGAGAAGGGTAAAAGGGGCCTCAGAGCAGAGGACAAAAAAATTCACATTTTCTACATAAAAAAATACAGGTCTCAAGTCTCTGAGAACAGAGAGAATTCAAAGTCTCTGAACAATGGGGAAAAAAAAAGCCCAAAATTGAAATGGAACCCTAGAAGCAAGGAGAGTGCTTTATTTCACTAGGCCAATCTTCTTTGCTTCTGTCTCGTATATCAACAACCTCCACATTTTGACTATGAAAACTTCAGCTTCTTCATCTAGTACCTGTAGGAAATACACATTTCATAGATTATTTTTTAGGTTATGCATTCCAGTTGCAAAGACTAATTGTAGACACATCAGAAGTACAAAGTGAATATAGCACAATACAAGCCTTTGAGAGAGGGACCAAACAAAACTCTGGTCAGTTTCTCCACCATTTATCTTTGGCTTGACCGAGCTCTAATTACATACTTGTATTGTGCAGCTGTTGAGCATTTAAGAGATAAAAGCATCAGTAAGCTAGTATCCAAAAGTGGTTTGGGAAGAGGCAGAGAAATGGCAGGCTTGGAAAGAATGCAAGAACAGGACATTCACATGTGGTATTTTCCCTTAAATTAACTCATAATCTCAGCTCATTTTCAGCTTGGAATTTGCTTGGATATTTATTAAGTAAACTCTCAATGATTTCTCTTCCCCAAACTTATTATCTAGACTTTTCTTAATCCATACATTCTTTTGGCATCCACAACATCTTTCAGAAGCTCCCCAAGCCACCTACTAGTCACACCAAAACCAATCTACCATCTTCTACTATGCATGAGGCTCCTACCAACTTTGCCTCCAAGTTTCCTTTGCTGGAAGAGAGTAGACAATTACTTTTTATTCACCTTTCAGTGTATGAAGACATGGGGAAACAGTAGCTTTAATTCCTAAAGTTTCTCTCCTCCAACACCAGGCAAAAAAGAGCTTTTACTCTTCTACAGAAAATCACCTTTTGATGATTAATTAGGAAAAGACTGGCTAAACCACTAATAAAAATCTACTTACAAGAACAAGAAGGAATAAAAGATTTTATTTCTGATATAGTTCTGTTATTGTTGATTTTGACATCTGCTCTTAGGGACAAAAATCTTTGTTTCTGAATACTGAGAAATTCTGAAGAGGGGTCAATAATTTGTACCTAGGTACTGCAGCTGTAAAATAATGCCTGTGCTAGCATGTGCTTAATACCTGTGCTTAATCATATCTAATGCATGTTTTCTGTGTGTGTTCTACAAAAGCCAAATATTTCTGCTACAGACTCTTGCTATTTTGCATAATTGAGTTTTAGCTTCGGTAAAATGTAGAAGGTGTATTAGTTACAGAATTTCTGCTTACCATGGCAACATCATCCAGTATGCTCTGTGGTGAGCTGTGAGCCATAACCTGAAAGAAATGAATGTTTTTAGACTGAAAACTTAGAATAAACCCTATACACATTTTGGACAAAATCCAGTTATGTCCAAGGAATTCTGAATGCTTTGCACATGCAAGAAGTATTTGCACGTTCATCTGGTTCCAGTAATAGCTGTGGCAAACACCAGTATTAAGCTGCATCAGAATCCATCATAGTAAGTGCAAGTTTATGGCCAATTACTGAGGAACAAGTTCCAGGAAGCTCCAGAGATTCACAGGTCCTGTATTTGCTACCTATTCTTATGTCTCCAATTACACTTTCTTAATTTAAGGAAAAAGCTTCCCTTCCTTCAACAATAAACTGATAATGGAAGACAGAGGCAAAATTCTCCCTGTATCAATCCTCAGAATTGGATTTCCCATCTACCTGTTAAATATTAAAACTTTTTTCATAACCAAGTAAGTTGTCTTTCAATACCATAGAATTCCATTTATTTATATAATTACACACACACACGTATATAATATAATCATGGCAAATACTCAACTTCTGCTGTTGAGTTTCTGCTAATCAACCATGTCACAAAACTCAAGACTTGCTTTGCCTCTCATACAGCAGCCCCACAAGGTAAACCAAGACAAGCCATTATAAACACGAGCACCATGAAAACTTTAGAGTTTTCAAAATTCCCTATTGATAAAAAAATATAGACCTGTCCTGAGAGATTAAAAAAGGCAACTTACAAGAATTTAGATTGTAACTTAATGGAAGAAGCTACACAGACTTTAGTTTAAACAAGTCATGCAATGGCTAAAAGGTTTAGCAGAAGGAGTTCTAACACTAACTCTAAAACCTTAGTATTTGCTTACTACTAAATTAACGACGCCTATAAAGCTTTTTAAGAAATTCATCTAGTTAATCCAAAAAGTTATATAAGAATCATAGCTCTTTTCCCCTACATTCCCATGAATCCTATTTTTAAGCTAAAAAAGTTTAGTGGCAAATGAGATACTAACTCTGAAATCTCATGATAAAACCATCAGTTAAAACAGCTGCTCTTGTCAACTGATCATTTCTTTCTCTGATTCCATGTTTCTCTAACAGATACCAGAGCATGCAGCATGTCCATAACGTGCACAGGCATTAAAGGAGCTGCACTTGTAAAACATTATGGTAGGTATCAATTCCAAGTACACCAACTGTCTCTGCTAAACAGTATCACAGGTTACTGAGAAGCTAAGAACACACTGCTTCCAAATACAGATCTAGCAGTCACTGGTGCAGTTTAAATAGGGAGAAAACCCCAAACTCCACAGAGAACGCAGAAGATACAAACCTTAGAGCAAACAAAGTCAACTAGTGTGGCTTCTTCTTCACCAATATATTCTATTATTTTCTTGTTGATCCATGGTCTAATTCGACGTTCCATTAGTGTCTGGAGTAAAACACAAAACCAAAATGAATCATTACATTAAACTTCACTCTGTTGTGACAATTGCTCAATAGGCACCTAGAAGACTCAAACAGCTATTTAGCAGAAAATGCATTTTGCTATCTATGATGTAACCCTTACAGATTTGGCATCTGCAAGTATTTCTGACAGCAACTCGAACATGTTTTTACAGGGCCTTTTTCCCTCCTTCCGTAAAACTGCCTGACAATTCATAGTGGCAGTTCAAGAAAGACCGAACAAAAATAAGCAGGCATACTTCAAAATATGACTTGTATATGAACAATAAATAGAGGACTGAAGTTTGTCTCCATTTGACAATCATGCTCCAATCCACTGGGGTCCCAGTAACCTTATTTTTTTATTCAATTATAAGGTTTACTTGGAAAAATGAAGCCTTTTTAAAAATGGTTAAATGAAATCAACTTACTGAATCCACAATTGACCAGTCGAGTGGATAAGCAAAGAGCTCTGGTTTTGCTGTGGGAATCTTCTCTATGAGACTCTTAATATGTTTGCGCTTTTCTTCTGTATTGACACTGCCTTTGATATTGCTTTTATCTTCTTCTCCATAATCTAGGGGAACAAGTTTCCTTTTCCGGGGCACATCATCGCTATCTTCATCATCAAATTTATTGAAAACACTATCCACAGCAAGCTTCTTCCTTTTTACCGCATTGGGCTGATTAGGACTATTGCAGGCACCTACAGCCCAAAAGACAGAACAACACAATTGTCAACGGCAACTGAAGCTAGTTTGCTCTTCCCCCACTACTTGAGGAATATTGCTTCGTATGCTACATAAACATCTGTGAATGCCTAGCACTGTTTTTTAATCTCTCAAACTCTATTATAAAAGTGGTAAAGGAGATAAAGACCTCTAACGGAGTCTGTGCAAGACTTTGAACCTTCTTTCTCTGCACTGAAACCAGTCAGCACTCTCTCTAAGAGAACACTATAGCCGAGTTCCAACCGTAGCAAAGGCAGAGTAGAGAAGTGAAAGGTTGCAATGGATCCTGCTACAGGAAAAGTGTTAAACAGCCTAATACTATACAGTCTCTCATCATTCAAGATATAACACAGTGTGAGCTCAAAGTGCAGTCTGGCATAATTTAATCAAAATAATGAATGCACACACCTTCTGGAATACAAATATTCTTAGCTCTGCTGCTCAGAACTACATTTTTTTAAAACAGCAGTAAACTGCTAAAGTACTAAGGAACTCCACACTCATATTTGACTCACAACTGTCATCAGTTCATTGTGATATTCTAAAAGGAAGAAAAAAAAAAATCTAATTTTCTTTTTTTCTTCTTTAAAAGGGTCTTACATAAAGGTAAGAACTACCTCAGTCTTAAATTTAACATATACTTACACCAATGAAAAGTAGCAATGAGTTTTGACACAGACATTTACAAATATATTTTAAGGTGAAAGAGCATGTGAAAATAACCAATCCCAGCTCAGAACATTCCTAAAAATTAACCCTTGAACATGCCTAACCTTCCCTCCTTTTATGCCCTCAGGGTTTTGGATGAAGAGAGGTCTATAAAATATATCTTCTGGATAGGACAACTCAAGCACAGCATCTGGATAACAACAACTCGATATAAGTACATCAAGACATAGGACATATTTGGAAAACCATGTGGCTACTCAGCTTGACAATTTTCATTTTGATCCTATATGGAAGACTGAAATAAAATGCAAACTTGCCCAATTTGAGGCTAAGTCCTATTTTGGGTCGATGCTCCTCCAGTTGCTGTTGTTCAGGTGAATTTTCATGAGGGATAATAATGCCACAGGGAGATTCATCACCAGGTGTGTTAGGAGTTGCATTCCCACTAGCAGAAGAAACAGATGGAGCAGAACTGATGGGTCGTAAAGTTGGTTTAAGGCAGGGCTTTTGTTCAGGCTCCTCCTCCTCTTCCTCTGGCTCTTCTCTTTTTTCTTCCTTTTCTGCTTTGTCTTCCTCTTCCTCCTCAGATTCCGGCTCTTGTTTTATTTGTGGCTGCCTACGCCGCTCAGCCTCCTGCTCCATCTACAATGAAAGAGACAATTAGCAAAAAAAAAGCCCTTTCAAAACCCATACTGGTTGAAAAGAATCTAAAGATCCTCCTCATTAGAAGACTGCTAGTCAAGAAAAATACACATAACTATTGGCACTATTTTAAGAAATACCTATTAATTAAGATTTGTTTTCAATATATCAAATCTGGATCTGGAAAGTTATTTTTTGTTTCCACTGTTCTTACTGCTTATCTGGATTTCTTTTTAAGAAAAAGTGAATAAATAGTAAGTATCAGATCTCTTACATAATTTTGCTCAAGGCAACCAGAATACGAAGGATTCTGTTTTCTTGTCAGGCCAACAGCTACTCACCCTCTGGAGTTCTGCATCTGGATCTGGATGTCCTTCAGCCAGAAGACGCTGCCTAATTTCTTCTAATTCTTCCTTTTCCCTTTTCCTATCTCGTTCATCTGCTTCCATCTCTTTCTCCCTGTCTCGTAGCCTCTTTTGAAGAGCACTACCCCTACAAAAGATACATATTTTGGACTTGAAAGAATATCTCAGTGAGAGCCTTGTATCAGAATACAAGAAAAACTTCATAGAGCTGTATCTCCCACTAAATAAAAATAAAATTCATAAGAGCATCTGGCATCCTTTGTTTTTGTTATAGAAGAATCTAAGATACCAATTCTCAACCTTACTACACAGAAATCTACCTCTCCATATTAAACCAAGGTAGAGAATGTGGCTGATCTTTTTAGAGAGAGAATCAAGTTTTATAGGTTTTTGACAAGAACCACTTGTGCTAAATTAGTTTAATGCAAATGTTACTTAGTCCCATGCTGAAGGATATTCCCAATTGCTTACATTAACAAGCTTGTTCTTCATGCCATTTACAGCTATCTTGCAGTGAATTATTTAGAGGCAAGCTTGCTCCCTTCTCCCTGCTCCCAGCACCTTATTTTGACATTACACTGACCACTGCCCTGCCTCACCCAAAAGTAGTCATAGGAATGAGCAGCTACTCCCAAGCATTAACAAGTAGAAGTAATGAGCTTCCCTTTTCCCTGACACTCATCCAGTGACACTGAAAAAAAATTAGGTAATTATAACCCTTACAGTGCCAGTCAAATATAAACTCCATAAGCCTCTGCTAACAAACCCCATAACTGTGTTAAAATGAACAATACAGATTTTATTGTTAGGAATCAATACAAAGAGATACCTGTAGTATTTTGGATCATCTCTGTCATCATCATAATCTTCTAAGAATTCTTTCAACCGTTTGGCTTCTTTTGCCTGCAAGGAATTGCAACTTAAATAATGATTCCTGGTTTTCTTTCCAAGACTTTAAAATTTCTTAAAATTATTTGCAAGTTAATTTTAGATCTGCTCTGCCTCAAACTAAAAATACAGTTTTCCAAACAGAAAATGGAAAAGTTTTGGTACTGCATCCAGAGGTCCACTGGGATTGTGTCACTGATTTGCATATATATACACATACACACACCACACACACACACACACATATATATATATATATATATATATATTTTAATTTGGGTTTTTTTGTGTTACATTACAGATGAAGAGGATCAAAAGTTCCTGTTCTCCAAATGCATTAAAGTCTAGCATTGGGTATTTTAACATGGCAGCCTAAGTGTATTTGATCCATACTGCTTTGTTGCAAGAGCTCTTTGAGACAGTCATGCACAGAAACAAATCCGATGGCTGCTCCTAGGATAAGCACTCTCCTCCGTGTGGTACTAATACAAACCACGTGGCACTAATGTACGGCCTATGCGCTATTAAGGTACAGGCCTAGCACTGAATGGGGCGAGGGAGAAAGAGAGGAGACACTTTCTCCCACTCTGATAAAATGAAAAGGCAAAACCCCCGGTTCTTTAAGGAAAATTACATTAGGACCTACTAACCTACATCTAAGCAATATTCTTAAAGCAACAGTAAGATACTTCTATGCTAATGACTTTGAGGAGTAAATTGTGATTATGGTTGTAATTTCAGCACAAAATTTAACACTGCTTTCTACAACTGCCATTCATAGCCAGCATACAGGAGGACTTGGAATAGAAAATATCCTTGTGTCAAATCTCTAACATTTTCCCGCCATGCATTTAGAGGGAAAACTTGGATTCCACATGAAACTATGCGTTTTACAATCCCCTTGCCCCTTGTGTACATGTAAAATATAAGCCTTACCATTTCCCTTCTTCTTTCTTCTTCCCTCTCAGCCTCTTTTTCATATTCTCGACTTTTTTTTCGCTCTCTAATTTCCCAATTTTTAAGACGCTGCAACAGAAGAAAATACACTCCAATCCTCAAGAACATTAAGAACAGCAGTACTACTTCAAAGTTAGTTTGGATTGTTGTTTAAAACAACTGTATTACAAATAATTTGCAGAATTTTAATTTAAAACACCAGAATAAAAAGTTTATTTTGACAGTGACTTACATATTCTGCCCCAGTTCATGTACTCAAAGGATTAAAAACGTATTTAGGAAAAGGAGAAGGAATTATCTATTTTATGCAAGACAACTTGATAGCAATTCTCAGAAACATTTTTTTATTCAAAGAACCATAAAAATCCCAACCTACCTCTTGATATGCAGCTTCCTTTTCACGCAGTTTCCTCTCTAGTTTTCGTCGTTCGTAGGCATCTTCTTCATCTTCTTCTCTGTCTCTCTTCTTATCCTTTTCCCGCTCGCGTTCCCGTTCTCTTTCCCGTTCTCTTTCCCGTTCCCTCTCACGTTCTCGTTCTCTTTCCCTCTCGCGTTCTCGTTCTCTTTCTCTGTCTCTACTTTTTTCTCTGAAGGAAGGAAAAATGCCAAAGCTCAGTACAGAACCTTCATCTCCAATCAAATGATTAATAGCATCTTGGAGGTTATTTTTCTTCTGCAGTTGTAGAAATGATCAGCTGGTATAGAAAAGGGCCTAAAATCAATACTTACTGATGTATTCAAAAACCCATTTACCTAAAAGTAGTTGTTTGAGCACTAACCGTCAAATAGCAATAGCTACAGAAACTAAGCATATGCATATGGGAGTTTCTTATCAGACTGTGTTAGCAGTTCTCCACAGCTAAAACCACCACAAATAAAGCGTATCCTTAATAAATCTTTCACGTTTACATGGCTTACAGACAATTTTAACACTTCTGACAAAATAATTTAACGTGAAAGTAGCACTCAGAACATGGTATGATTAGCTACAGTTTAAGATTGAAAGAGTAATCCCCTTGCTTTTACTAAAATAACCCATAATTCTAACAAAAAACCCAAACCCAACCAACTAAAAAAACCCCCCAAAACTGGGTTTCTCCAACCAAGAAACCCACCACATAAGAAATGGTAAAACCTGCTTAAGCTAAAAAATACACAAACATAACTTGAAGCAGGAATTACGCTAGTAACAAAAAAATAAGAGATTTGAAATAAAAACAGTATGCTTAAGTCATGACTAGGGAGTTGCTTACTGCATACTGCAGTTTTTAAATTCTTGTGCTGTGGAGGAAATCAAGTATTTCTCCCAATTTGGATTTCTGTTGTTACTCTGATCTTCCACCAGGCTCATTCTCTTTGGAATGGCAGCTGATCTACTGAATTATGCATGTATTAAACAGCACTAGGAAAAAGTGCAATAAATAGCACCTGAAGTACATTACCTTGATCTGCTCCGATCCTTGTTGCGATCTGAACTCCTTTCACGATCTCTGTCCCGGTCTCTGTCTCGTTCGCGGTCTCTGTCTCGGTCCTTAGTTCGGTCACGATCCCTATCTCGCTCTCGTTCACGCTCCCGTTCCTTCTCCTTCTCTCGTTCACGCTCCCTCTCTCTTTCACGCTCCCTCCTTTCTCGTTCACGCTCCCGTTCCCTTTCTCTTTCTCTGCGTTCTTTTTCAATTTCCTGTCTTTCTTTCTCCTTTTTGCCTTTTTCCTCCTCCAGTTTCTAAAAACCAACAAGAGAACTTTCATAGTTAATTTTGTAGTTACACAAACTGGATATTCCCGGCGCAACACACAAGGCTGGTAATGGAAATACCAAAACCGCCACTAATTTTAGAATATTAAATAGGGTTTGGTGGGTATTTTTTGGAACTTGTAAGTATGAAATAAAAATGCAGCAATCACAAGACTAAGTTTCGTGCAAAAGCATAGATCTACACAGACCAGCAATCTCCAACCTTAGCAGAGTAGGGCTGGCCTTGTATTATGAACTGACTAAATGGCACATTCAGAGTGCACTACCAGTCATTATTCAGGTGGGACTCAAATTCCCTTGGCCCTGTAAGCCAGTTGGGTACAAGTAAAGTGAACTTCCAGCTGATAAAATTAACTCTGTTCAATTAGGAAAATATATTTCAGTGGAATGCTTACTGGGACAGTGAGTTGCTTCCCAAAAAGTCTTGGCACACCAAAACCATCCTAGATGAAAACTCGGGTGAAGAAATATATCCACTTACACATGGTGCATGTGGTTAAACAGTGAAGAAAACTAACACTTTTCCCCTTTTCCCTCCCTAAAAAAGTTCTACGTGTTCATTGGTAAGAACCAGACTCTGCAGAATGGAATTTTAACTTCCATGACTGCAAGATGGAGACAGTTAAAAAAAAGGTTGGAAATAGCTCTTTGGAAACACAGAAACTAAAGGTTACCTGCTACAGTTTTACTAAAAATTGTACAAAATTGCCACTTTTTTTTTCAATTAGAAACAGTTCTTATGACCAGAATTCCTATAAGACAATAGAAAATACATCAACAGAATGATAGATAAATCCATCCTTGGAAGCAATTGTTATGTGTTAACTTACAGATGCTGTGCTAGGACATGGACCGCCAACACTGGATTAACCTTGCCTATTAGCTATGTTTCTGGGAGGAAGAGCAAGTACACGGTTCACAAATATACCAAATAACAACCAAATATACCAAATTTTAACCTGATGGATGCCAGAATAGCACTTTTTGAACAAATATTGAGCAGAATAAACAGGTTTATCCCCTTTGGCTCCACATTTACCATCACTGAAATGAAATTAAAAACTGGAACAATCAAACAGCATTTTCTCTGGTTTGTGTTTATTTGTTCTTTTCTTTTAAACAAAGCATTTAAAACAACTTTAAAAAGCAATCTTACCTGATTAGTGCTCTTCTGCCATAGGCACAGGGACCAGAGAACCGACAAAGGATTACAGAAATAAAGCTAATTCACTAGTGATTAATGTATCCAGTGAAACTATGCTGCATTGATAGCACAATACAGACAAACCCATTTTGGATACATTGAAATCACAAAAGGAAAAAGGGACTAAAAATGGTAGGAACTGGTAGAAAACTGATGTGAAAAAAAACCAACTTAGATCCTATAATATACACTGGACTGAAAAACTAGTTTCTAAGGACTGCATTATCGAGGAGCTATACAGTGTTGAAACTCAGTAGGGTCAAATGTTAAACTCGGTTGTCAACTTTTAAAAACAACTTACCTCAAATTTCATATACTTTTAAAGAAAGTTTACATACTGAAGTGGTTGATACTTACTTAGATGTTCCAATAGAAATTTCTCTAGTTGACTCCTGCTTTTTCGCCACTCTCAAAAACTTTGTTTGTGGTGGGTGAGATTTCTCAAGAGAGTGAGTTTCTTTCTTTTATTAAAAATATATTCACACAAGTGTAAATACACACACACAAGTTTTGATATATTAAAATCCATTTTTTAAGTCCACTTGCTTTAAATCCAATTGAAAAAATAAACTGGTCTATTTTGTAATCAAAATCTGACCTCAAATTCTATAAACCTAAATAAAAGGATCTGAAAGGGTAATGGGATGGGAACAGTATTAGATAAACTGAAGTAATGAACAGAAATGAACAGGTAGAAGAATTATAAATCTTACCTTGAGCTCTCTTCAGACTCGTCCGTGCTGTAAATGGACGCCCCCTGCAATGCTGACACCCTGACAGTCTGTCGTTATTGTTTATAAACTCATACCAAAAACATGCAAAGGTTCACTGTGCTCACTAGCCAGCTGCTAAGGATTCAACAGCCCCTTTTAAACATATCCAATATACACAATTACTACTTCCAGTTGATTTTTAATGTTAAGAAACCCAAAATAGCCCCCCAATAATACAGATCAAAGGCACTGAAATGCCCAACAGCTTCTGAAACAATGAAGCTTCTTTTTGTTTTGTTTGTAATTTAAAAAAAAAATATTACTTGTTTGCATCTTAGTATCAGTGACAACTCGGGGCTTGGAACTGAACGTAATTCTACTGAAGTTTCACCACTAACCAGTTTCACATTCAATTACTGAGCTTCTATAGATTACTTTTTCTAGATTTTTTTCCCCCAGGCTTACATCTTGAACAACTTCAGTCAAGAAGAGAAAACTGAATACATGTACATAGGATAATGTGTAGTCACCTGTGTCTATATTGATACAGTTGCATGAAAACATGGTACCATCCCCAGTGAGCGCATGTGGTAAAGCTAAACAACATGGGCACACTTCACCTTGCTGTTATCTCCAACATTTTCTTTAATGTTGATTTCAGGGTATTTTAAAAGAAAAGTGTGTGCTCAAAAGAAGAGCTTGTTAATACTTCCCTAGGCCAAGGACCACTCCAATCTCGTTGGGGAAAAATTAATACCAACTTTAAGCTAAACATTAAAATAAGAACATCACATGCATAGTTGTGCTCTCCGATTCGCAAGTATCACTTTCCAAAGCAGAAACATTCACAGATGCACTAGCATTAGTGGAAACTTCTGTAAGTGGGGACCCTGGGGTGGGACTTGATGTGCACAAACATTTCCAAGCCAGTTACCCCTTTGCATATTTTTCTGAGGGGGCATCCATAAGTATAATAAAAAACAGAAACTCATACTTACATCCTATTCCATGTTACTTTCCAAGCTGTGAGTTTCATCTTGCATTAGTCACCATATGATCTCTATCATAATGGTGGGGGTCAATGAATAGATTAGCTTTATGGGAATTTACAGTTCTTCCATGCATCTAAAGTTTGGTAAGTCTGGTAACCACTGACCTAGTTTTAATCTTCCCCCACTCTTAACTTAGAACTATTAAAATAAAAGACTTAAATTTAATTCACGTTTCATCTCTTCATAAATCTTGGATAATGTTACAAATCTACCTAGAGAAACACACTCAAGTGTATGTTTTATACTGCAGCCCCGTTTAGCCTTCACTTATAAATATCTTGACTTAATGTATGTGTAGCAACTTAAGCTGCCTCTATTCATGCTGAAGTGAGAAGACTGAGAAATAATCAGTATCAATCAAAGTCTTAGCATAAAGATGTCATGGGCCACTTTAACGTGGCAACTGTTTTTTTCTGACTTGTAAAGAGCTACATGTATATTAAACCTAATATAAACATCATTTTAAGTGATATTGCAATGTACTGCTAAATTTTATAATAGTGTTTTTTTGGATTTTGAAAAAGCCTAATTTGTATCAAGCGCAAAAACAAGAATACTACCTTGTGTGTGTCTCTGAATTTACTGATCTCTCTTGATATCAGGTCTCTTTTGTCTTCCTCCATTTCTATAGCATTTATATCCTCCTAAAAAACAAGGGGGACAGGAGTAAAAGCATTAAGAGCCATCTGTACAGACACAGGAGAACAAGAGAAAAGCTGAAGGTTAGAAGTTTTCAACCAGTCTTGCAAGAGATAAATAAAGTCCTTCTGCAGTACCAAACCTGACAGTCTGATGTTAATGAGTGGAAAAAAAAAAAAAAATCAGATGGACAAGAGTCACAAATCTGGCAACTAGCAGTAAACATAGTCATTGTCAAAGCCTACAATGTAAACGAACCTTGGTGATGAGTGGATAAGGTATCAGTGGGGCCACTGGAAATCTGCGGAAAATCTGCGGAAAAATCCACGGAGATTTTTTTTTTTAAAAATAGATTGCACACTACTCTGAAAAACAATGTTTTGTATGTTTGTACTACAAAGCAATATTGTATTGCTGTGATCTCATTTCTTTGATTCAACAAAGTTACAGAAGAACCTCGCTAATTCTCCCTTTGCTGAACTACTTAAAACACATAGTGACGTCTCATGTTAGTAAGACTTCACTGAATTACAAGTGTACTACAGGATATTAGTACGCTATGGTAGCATCAGAAACAAGGCTAAGCTACACTTGCCAAAGTAAATGATCAGTATATTTACACTGGGTATGTCTTGATTTTATTTACTCGCTAATTCGCAGAATTTGGTAGATTGCACCTGCTAACTTATAGTTAGTGCGAATTAGCGAGGTTCCCCCGTGCTTGAAATTGAAAACCAGATTCCACTCACTCTCAGCTCCCCACACACATTTTCAACTCCCCCACAGCAGTCATGCCTTCACCCAAAAGAACTAACAGCCTCTGCTGCTAACACCAGCGGGAGTCATCTTCACACCAAGCTCTTCAGGGGACAACAGCCCCAGTGCTGGTGAGTTTCCATACCCCCCTCACCACCCCCACAATATCTCTGCAACCACCTTCCCTTTCCCCCCCACCCTCAGCAGTCTTTCTCTCCCCTCTCCTGTATGAACAAGAGAATGACAAGCTAGTACAACCTCTTCACTCCCACCTCTATCCACACAGGCCAAAAATGCCAACTTCCAAGTTTCTTGTCTTGCTTCCCAGTATGGGAAGGATGATGGGGTGCAATTTCAACCCACAAGTGCTTTGTATTTTAAAAAAGCTTATTTGACTACCTGACTAGCTCAGAGTAGTAAAGTTCTACACAACACAGAGCTAAGAGAATATTGCTCTGTCACAGGGACATACTCAGTACCCAGCTCTTCCATGACTGCAAAGGTCTCTTTATAATGTTTAACTACCTGGCATTATTCATGGCCATATATATAGAGAGAGAGATATTTACCCACAGGACAATACACATTGTAACAGTGCTTGTAACAAAAAAATACAGCTGATAGCATTAGACAGTGACTCATTCGCAAATTGTCATCGAAGAAAACATCTTCTCCCAAATGGAGGGAAAGAAAAACAAATTCTCAGCTCAGCACTTTTATACCTCAGGTGGGCCATGACTAATAATATTGTGGGAAGACAGACGTGCTCCCTGAGGGAGACATTGTTTCTTGTACCACACTTAAAACTCCATAAGCATTTGAAACTGCATTATTGCCTTGGAACAGGTACTTTGCAGAAAGACTTAAGTGGGTAAAAATCTTGGTCAAACAATTTTCCAATCTCTTTCATATAAGGTGCAGAATGGTAGGTGGGAAAGCCCATTTTCCCATGGTTAGAAACTTCACTGGAAAAGCTAAGTCTGAGTTTGCTTATCCTTGTTCCCCCTTCTCCATTTTGTTTTAATCCATAAAAAGGTCATTCACAGAAACAAGTCTAAACCAGAACATTCATTCCTGCTTAACATGTTTTTTTTTTGCACTGCACAAGATAGGAAAGCTGGCTGACTAAATCCAGCTAAATTGAGAAGTGTATAAAAGTGATTTTGTAAGGCAGGAAGATTACAATGTGCCTTTCATCCCTGAAGGATCCCTTCAAGGACATATACAACTAAATGAAGAACTTCCACATCTGGGTAGACAGCTGCAACCAGTTGGATCAAGGCACACTACAAGAATGCATACTATAAGCAGAGAGAAGAATTTTGTCAAAAACTACCAAATTCGTGGCATTACAAAAGCGCCCTGGCATCTTTCACTGGAAGTGGATGGTATGCAGGAACTCTTTACAGTTGTTTTTTAAGTTCTCATCGGAAAAACCCTACATGCACATACAGATTAAACTGCACTAAATTCAGCGTTTCCACCTTCAGAGGGATGAAAGGTCGGTTCAGTCCTGCCCAGATTCAAACCTGTTGTTCCAAGAAGTTTAGGTGCTTAAATGCCTAAACCATCCTGAAGGGATGGTGTCTAAAACTGACTAGCTTTCAGCTCAAAAAAAAAAACCACCAAAAAAAACTGCGGCTGACATCAATGCTTGTTGATTTGTTTTCTCATCAGAAGTTTAGACTTAAAGTATCTGCACAAGGTTTGGCCATTATATAAAGGTGAGTTGAAGAAAAAAAATCTGTTTTGTCCAAAATCAAAACACATACGTCCTCCTTCTTTTCCTTTTTCTTCTTCCTGGGGTGAGAGTCAGATTCCTGGGAGGGGGCATTGAGCTCGCTGGAATATTCTCGTATTAAGACTTCAATGGCCCCTTTAATTATCTGATCTCTTCTCTTCGTTTCCTCATCCAGTGCTTCATCATCCTCATTTGTTGTCTCTGGTCTGGAGTTCTAAGGAAAAATTGCAAAGCAACAGGAATCAACAAACTGAGAATAATAGTGGTTTTATCAGAAGTCCACCTTTCATCATCACGTTCATGCCCCTACAGCATTTACTATTAAAAACACCCTAAAAAAACAACAAAACCACAAATCAAAAAAAGATGAACAAACCCATACAAAAAAAACAACTCACCAAATGAAAACCAAACCACCTACAAGTAATTATCAATTGCATTATATTAGTGAGGCCTTTTCACACTGGCAATACCACAGTTTACTGCAGAGCTTTATGGAATGGCTGCAGACAGCAAGTGTAGGATTGCATAATAACATAATGAAATAGAAAAACGGTGATTAAGGCAGTAGACAGGAAAAGAGAGAGCACCCACAAGCTTCCAGAAAGGCAATCAGTATAGTGCAGCTCTTGGTCAAAAGTTTTGCCTTCCGTGTTCCAAACTTCAAGTCATTTCAACAGCAGTTCCTCAAAGCCTTCTACCCAAGTGCCATGCAATACAAATGCCTACCTAAAACTTCCAAGCTGCAACTTAAAATGGGAGAACTATATTAAAGAAACATTGTTAGGGAAAACATTCCTTGCACAGCAGACTTTTTTTTTCCTTTTAATTATTGTTGATCAAGTACTCTGCAGTTCCTCATCTTTTTTCCCCTTTCAACCTTGTAGGGAAAAAAAAGAACACAAAGAGGTGCCTTTCACTAAATGTTACATGACAGGGTAGAGTGATGATATGCACACTGAGCAAGGTAACCCACCTCCTGATGCCCTGAATCTTTTAGAAAAATGGAATCTCACCTGAGAATCCAGCTGGGTATCCCATCAAGCGATAGGTGGTGGGTGGAGTGAGGGGGAGGGAAGGGTCTGATGGAGCAGCAGCTAACAATGAGGGGGAAGGGAAGATTCAGTTGGAGGTGAAGAAGCTGCCAGGCCAAGGAGGAACAGGCTGAAAAGAGCTAGAAGGTAGTGACAGGGGGTGGAATTGAAGAGATCCAGGGAGAGGAAGCGATCAGGGAGAGGAGCTAATTAGATAAAGGTTTGCTTGGTGTCTCTCTATATGAAATTGTGTTGTAGTTATACATCTCTGATTTCTTAATTCAAAATATTCAAGAAAATTTGCAACTTTTGGATCCAAATGGCACCAGCACACCAGTGATGGTATGAAAGGAATCACAAGCAGTTTGATTACAATGCACTTCATCAATACTCCTCAGCAATTCATAGCCTTTCTTTGCACCACCACAAAAAAACCCACAAAAAAGCAATCAAATCCAACAAAACACATGGAGTTAATCTCATTCTACAGTTCAAGAGAATGGGCTCATACAGCTGCTTCACCAAAGACACAAACAGTACCCTCTGCGTTATTACAATCAATCCCCCCAGGCTGACTGTAACTCGCAGGGGGTCACAGAAAACAAAACTTATAAGAGACGTAAAAGAACTCCAGAAATCCTGCAAGCTTGTTTATAACATCAGCTGTGAAGCACAGTATCACAGGCGATGCCGACATGAAACAAGGAAGTACAGAATGAAAGGGCAGTCAAATCAAGCCCCTATCCAGGCTAAGAGCTAGTACAATTCTCCACTCAATCCTCACAAAGTTAGCACTCTGCTTTACTAAGCCATTGCATTTAATCCCATACACGGGGTATGCAGTCAAAGACATGTCAAGTACTTCAAGTCGTAATTATGCCTCTACTTCTGCTTAGGTAAAATGAAATAAAAGTACCTGTGGTTCCAATATTGACTACATACACTTAAGAAAAACTCCAAACTGGAATTTTAAAAATTTACCTGCTACAGTGTGATTAGCATTTTTAGTTTTGTGAACAATAACGTTTTCTCACTTAGACCTTACAGAAAAAAAGTTGTTTAAAATGCTATCTGAATGCATACGCAAAACTTAAGGAGTTAGAGACAAGGCCAAACTTGACTGGGGTTGAAAAATACGATTTCAGCAAAGAAACAGACACAATTAATTTCAATGCAAACTTGCCAATTAAGTATCTTCGTATCTTAACAAGAACTCAACATACCAAATATCTGCTTTATTCCAGAACAAACCCTTAGCTCTAGAAAGGAATGGTACAAAAGCGTTTTTCCCCATCTACTAAATGTCTGAAAGCTGCCCACTGCCTGATAACTTTATCTTCTACTGAATGATCTACTTCTTTGCTTTTCATTGATTTGTCCCAGAAGACCATGAGTGGAGGGAAAAGACACCTCAATTCCTCTCAGACAGCCAATTTACAGACTGACAGAGTAAATTCTTCTAGGGTTTAAGCACTTTCAAGAGTTTCTAAACAAAAATGAAGCAACAGAATCAAAATACATAGCACATGTTACTATGCTATATCATGAATTACAGAATTAATTCTAGAGATGCAGTTGTAGCTTGCAGCCAAGTTTGAACACTATGGAATTAAGAGCTTACATTTCTCTGTGTTTCAACATATATTCAGACTCATTAATGTGATTCTGGCAAAATCCTAAAATAAATTAAAGCCATGGAATAGAGTAGAAACTGAGACATGCTCACAATCTCATCTAACAAGTATACATGGACATCCTGCCAAAAGAATGCAAATCACACATTATCTACATACCCCATTAGATGCCTTTTTCTTTGCTTTCCATTCATCTAGCTGAGCCTTTGTCTTTGCATCAACTTTGACTAGCAGCTTCTTCTCTCCAATCTGGAGGTCATGGAGTAGTCTCAGTGCTCGTAGTGTAGAATCTGGTTCTTTGTACTCACAAAATCCAAAGGCTGAAATGGATGATTGAAATGAGAAGTAAAAGCATTGAAGTTCTTCAGGTAATTTAGTTTGTTTAAAAATGTGTTTTGAATCAATAAACTTGGAACATAGGCACTTGTTTTTTTAAAGCCAGGAGCACACATCATAAAAACGCAAAGTTCACTCACTGAATTAATCTTTGATATAATTAAAAGTCCAGTAAACAAGATGGTAAAACACATTGTAGATGCCCCATCCCTGGAAACTTTCAAGGTCATGTTAGATGGGGCTCTGAGCAACCTAGTGATCTAAATGTGGCTAGCACAGGTCTTTCTCGTGAGAACATTCCACTGTGTTTTATAAACAAAGATAAAGTTTGGATGTTGTTAAAACAGTGTCTCAAGATTTGGACAGTTCAGGCCTGGCCAATCAGGCCTAGGGGGAGGTTTCTGGCTGACCAATCTGGGTGACCTCTGAAAAGTCTATATATATGTTGGATTCAAATAATAAAGCGCTTTTTCTATGCTATGCTGAGAATCCGGGTTTTCCTTCTCTGCTCGCAGCTCAACAGTGACATCTAAAGATGTTCCTGATCTTCAAAGAAGGTTGGACTAGACAAACTTTAAAAGGTCCCTTCCAACTCAAACTATTCTATGATTGTGTTTGTAAAGCTTTTGACATATCTGTCTTCATTAAGAAATGCAATCTATATGATGACAGCTCAGGTGGATTTGCAATTGTCTGATGACAAAGGGCATCAGTCAACAGCTCACTGTTAACCTGGAGGGAAGGGTATTTCAAACTAGGTTCTTTGCAACAGTTACATAAAGTTTTAAATGAGAAAAATATTCTATGACAGCAAAATTTAAAAAGTGTGATTTATAGGAACTGAATTACATCCTTAAAAAGAAAAAAAAACCCAAACATAAACCCAGCAAGATATGAAAACACAGCAAGATATGAAAACACAGCAAAAGAAAATAGTAACCAAAATAATTTCCTACAATCATTGGAGAAAGGTAATAAAAAAAAACAAAACCAAAAACAGTTCAACTTGACCACAGGGAAGGTAAATTTTACAATAGGAAAACCTCCTCCATAGGGAAAGACAATACCTACTATTGGAAGTGACCTGTAATAGTGTTAAAATAGTTAGCCTCTTTCGGAAGCTAACTCCAAACGGGCAAACCTTCCTCAGGAATGGTCTATAAACTCCTTCAGTTTCAGAAAAGAAAGGTAAAGAAAACTAGGCTCCCAAGACATTTTTTCATTTAATCTTTCTCAATTTTACTTTTTTATTCTGTCTGAATTCCAGAAAATCCTAGCCCTTTATTAGAAAATATTTAGCAGCTATCATATACAGTGTCTTGAAATGTAAATTAAGAATAGCAATGTGTAAAGATATTTAAATGGCTGCCAGGTAATAAAAACAAGAGTACGTCTAGAGATTCTGAAAACTATGAACAGTTACCTTGAAGTTTTCCAGATGCCCCTTGTACTCTCTTCCAACTCAAAACCAAGCCACATTTCTGCGTTAAAGGTAAGTATCATTAATTAGTATATTCAAAACATTACAAACACTTAACCACTTTTTGCAAAATATTATAGCATTAAAAGGGGTAAACACTACTAAAAATAAAATAGGTCTGTATTCACAGACATCTGTAGTGTAAAAAAAGCTGTGCTCTTTGCTTCTTGAATTCAGGTGTAGTGGGCTGCTATTCCAGTTTGTGTGAATAGCTCTGCTTTTAGTTTCAATACACTGCTTGTGGGTCATTACTTTATTCATCAGCCAGGGATGAAACTTAACAAGCAGTCCCCTTACAAGCAGTACTTACTGCTAGAAGCTGCCGTATGAGCATGTCTGAGGCTTTCTCCGAAATGTTGCCTACAAAAACAGTAGTAGTGGGACCACAGTTTTCATCGTTTTCTTTGTTCTTTAAGCCAGGATGGTCTTTTCTGACTCCCAAATGTTTTCCAACCATAGACACTGTGGTAGGAACTAATACCTGTAAAGAGGAGGAGAAGTTATAAAATACAGCATTGGATAGGTTTGGTTCTTTATTTAAATCCCTAAGACAAAAGACTTAGTGATGCACATTTATTTCGGATTTGAATTTTCATACGAACCTTAGTTAGGCTTATGGAGTGAGACACCAATAAGCAGTTCTGGCTTTAACACTTTCTACAACACAAAAAAAGATGGCCATTTTCTGGCAAAGAAAGATAACAAAAGGCATAACTGAACACAGCCACTGTAAGGTCTCAGTGTGAGCATACAGTAATGTTAGGTATTTTTTCTTTGACAAATAACTAGTTTGCAACATTTGAGTCACTGGAAGTTGAATTACCTTACCTAACAGTATAAAAAGCAAGCTGTGAATAGAAAAGTAACTCTGGCTCAAAGGCTTTGATGGACGCATTACATATGGTCTTAAAGTTTCCACACAGTGAATAAACACTATTGCTTTATTTAATCAACACACAACCCAAAGCCTCTTTAGGTTAAGGAGCAAACATTTGTAAATTAACTGTACAAAGATAGGCATGATCATCTGCTCCATTTTGCTACAATTCTTTCCTTTCACCTGAGATTTAACAGTCCTTATGCAGAGTCTCTCTCTCAAAACACCTTTCTAGAAGTGTCACTAAACAAAAACTATTCAAATCGCAAAACTGAATAATAAATTTGCTTCAGTATCTTTGTCTTACAAACATACAGGTTACCATGAACACATCCACCTGTAGGAGATAACACAAGCTCTCAAAAAACTATTACACAAATGGTAATTCACCTTGAAGCCAAGAAGAAACCTTTATATTTTAAAGCACACTTCTTTCCACCCCAAAATCATATACCTCCTCTGAGCAAGAAATTAGTAAGATAGACAAAGAAATCTTTCATTTGTTCTTCCACAGATGAGTATTACATGCAATAATTCCTTTTCCTGCAACACTGGGACAGCAAGTTTATCTGTAAATAACTTGCTGTCAAGATTGTCAAAGTACATGTTTTTGGACAACCCAGCAGTGCTGCACGACAGCTTTATAAACCTGGATGAGGTGATGCCTTCAGGGTACTATGTCAGAGCTACAAACTCCAGAGCAAGAGATCTGGAATCTCCCTGATCTAATTGTACTGCACAGGAAGAGCACACATGATCCAAAGATAAAGCCTAAACCACTGTATTCGAGAGAAGTACATCTTCTTGCAAGAACAATAATCACTTCACCTCTGCTGCTGACAGCTCCAGACATTACTTCAAACTTTATCTAAGCCAGAAATTGACATAACATTTGCATTACAGTTGCATTTGAAATGAGGCGTTTTCTTTCATAGTAAAATTCTGATGGAACAGAGTGAAACAAAAAAAGCTGTTGGCATCCAGTAGGTTTTACTCTCTATTTTATTTTGCTATGAGCTCATCCCTACTGTAATACTTACAGTTGGAGCAGGAGCCATAATGCCCATTGGTACAGGAATCATAGGGGTCCCTGAGAAAGACAACACATTAATATTAGTCTGCCCTGTTGAAAACTGATGAATATAAATGAAATTTTTGTAGACATGATTTTCAAACTAGATAGCAATTTTTGGTCACATAAGAATTTCACAGTACTGATTACCAGTAACTCCTTAAGCATTCAAACAAAGCCTAAGTAAACTAACATACCAGAGGCATCCTGGCCACTTTCTCAAATTACCATTTCAACTTTGTCTCAAACAAATCTATTTTCAGAGCATATTCAAGCCATTTCTAGAAGACAGTGGTATGATGAATGAGGCAGGGAATTCCTAAGAGCAAAGGCAGCTGATGCCCTACAGATGATCTCGTTTCCAACTTACACAATTCCCACAGCACAATTGTTTCTGCATATGGCTTAGGGATGAGGTCCTCTAGAGAATGGCACCAGGCTTCATTCCGTTTAAGGAATAGCTTAATAAAGGCAGCATAAAAAACCTCTATCAAGAAGCTGCTGAATACTTGACTTGCAGACTCCCACACCTACTTTAAAATTACATTTAATTTCAATAATAATCATTAACTCATAATAAATAATAATAATTTAAATTAATATTTAATCCTATTAATCCACGTGATACCTCTTTTACACGACCAAATTCACTGGCAGTTTTAAGTACCATTATGAGCCAGTATTTGATCCTAAGAAAGGCGCTTTATCTTTCCATGCCAGCTGCTAGACATTAAATATATTAAGTGAATGGATTTCATCAAAACTACTTGTTGGCCAGTAGACACATTGAGACTCGAGAACAATGACATCATTCTCATGTTCCTCATAGGGATCCTACAGCTCCTTTTTTTTGTTTTTATTCTACAAAAAGTTCCATCGTTTTTCCTCTCAATCCTTCCCTTCTGATCCTGCCCTTCTCCATCTCTCTTACTGCTGCGTTCATAAAAGCCTAAACAAACTTCTGCAAGCTACTGTTCCTGGACTTGTTCCCCCACTCTCTCTAGTGTTTAGCCCTAAAACACTTCTCTCCTCAGACATCCTCTCCAGCTTTTTCCTCATTCATTCTGGTTTTGCTTTATTTATTTTTTATTTTCTCCAGCACTCAATCCTCTTCCTCAGCCCCTTCATATTAAGGTCACACTACCTCTTGTCCCTCCAAACCATTCAGACAATCAAAAAGGTATTGCTCTCCGATGTTCTCAGTTTTAGTACACCATGGCATCTCACAGACTGCAGCAACTACTCCCCAACAAGACACTGGCTGTGCAGCCCTGTAATTATTATTATTATTATCACAATGGCTTTCAAAGTAGCAACTCAGTAAACATACTTGTGTTATCACTGATAATTCTATGAAACTATCTGCCCAATGTTCAGCAGAAGCAAAAATCCACTGAAATACTGAGCATCATCAGGAAACATACTGACCACAGGAACCATTCAGCTGCTACACAAAAGCCTAGTGCACCTACACTTTTGACTACAGCCTACAGACGCGGTCTCTGCAAGCCAAGACAACCCAGCCTCAGACTACAGCAACTACATGACTTCACTGGTGAAGCAGGTACGTTACTAGGAAAGACTGTACACTCAGAGACTCTTCAAGTGTGGAGGTTTGCACGGTATGGAACATGGCTGAGGTGTACAAAACCACAAAACACAACTTGGCAGAGTCCCACATCAGAAGTGGGGCAGGAGGGGGACACTGAGCAGGCAATGAGTGTAAAGACAGATGTAAGGAGGTAGCACTTTACACAGCAGTTAATGAATTTCTCAAATTTGGTGCAAGAGGTGACAGTGGAGATGGCCAGTATCAACAGAGTCAAAAAATAACAAAATGTTCATGAATGACAGGCCCAGAAAAGATTAAGAACATATATAAGATCCCTAATAGTACAGGTGTATGAAGTAACAGACTTAGAAAGCAGATAGGGACAGATGCCCTCCCTAAATACCCTCTTCTAATCCCACTGCCCACACAATGCATCAGCCTAAATGGACTGCAGGTCTGACTTACTACAGCATTTCTGGCATGCAAAATGGGAATTTTTGACATCTTAGTGGTATCCAATAATCTTCAGAGATTTATAAGAAATACCCCCTTATAAAATCTTCCAAATTAATACTGGGAAGTGCTACAACTTCTTGTTTTTAACAGCTGTATCTTTAAGCAAACCAAAAAACCTTTACTAACTTCATTATTATGCAAGCAAACTACTCAGCTGAAACTTTTCAAAAAATTACATGCTCAGGTAACTATATGTGAAATTTTGACTAAACAGCTAGCTAAAGATAATACTGCAAGCCACTAAAATTGTCCTCTTACAGATAGACTAAGTTCAGAGCAGACTTCATAAAGTCTCTGTGGCATTTTGAGCTCTACTGAGGTGCTTATATTAAGAAGTGAGATCCATATCCTCTACATGTCAAAATATGTTGTCTGCACAGGGAAGCAAATCACGTTTCTCTTGTGCAGGCAAAAATTTTATTCTCACCTAATACCACATTTCTCCACTCTACATACCATTCAGATTCCTACTACTAAAACAAGACTATTTAAACACAGCAAAAGAACAAAAGGATCTTTGTCACACATGCCAAGAAGCAACATGCTCAGAGCAGAAAATTATATCAGGTGTTTTAAAATATATTTCAGAAAGCTCTTTCTTTAAGTATCTGGTGTTTTATAGAGTAGTATACATAAAATGGGCCTAGGAAACATAAGAGGTATGATTTTAAAATTCAACCTGAAATTTTTGATGGCAGGATACTACCTAAACTAAAAGAAATCTTAGCAGAAAATAACTAACATCTCATGATTCTCAGGAAAAACGTTTAGAAAAATTAACGCAAGTGAAGATTAGCCTACTAAATGCATATGCAGAAATCTTTTCATAGTTAAGCCATCTGTTTTTTGAATGCTTGTACTATCTACAGAACACTCCTGCACAACACAGTTTAATACCATTCAGACAGGAGTTAGTTTCTGCAGCCCTTGTGACAAATTTTAAAGGGGTAATTCTCTGATGTATTCCCCTGCCCCACTTGCTCTATTGTCTTCTGTGTCCAGTGACCATTATGTATACTGGCAATGCACAGAAAGATAATTGTACTAGACCAACAAGTTAAAATCTCAATTCAAAAAACAGAGGCTGATCTTACAGATAAACAAAGCAAAAAGGCAGGAATAATTCTGGGAAGATCAGAAGCAATGACAAAGATAACTGTAAGTTTGCAAGATGTGTGGAATATCAGAAGCAGAATAAAAGAAAGTGGGACATAAAAAGTTACATAAAATGTAACAAGTTGGACCTTCTCTGAAAGTTACTCCTACATTTTTACATTACACACACTCAGTGTACCCATGAGCTTCCAAAAGCTATTACAATGGCTTACTGTCAAAACAGTGGCTCCTGGAACACCTAGTACTAACAAAAATCACCACTTAGCTTCAGTCTGGAATAAAGGCTCAAGAAAAAGTAGAGTATTTCATTTCTGGTCAAAAATAAACACCTTTTGGTAGACCAAAGGGAGCTTGTTCACACGACATGATCTGTAGGAATATCAGAAACTCAACTGCAATGTACATGAATCAGAGTTACTGAGATCCGTTATTTACAAAAGTTACTGGCTTTTAAAGGAATTCAAAATAATATAAGGAAATTAATTCTACCACACTTCCATGTACTAGTATAACTTACCAGGAGGTACAGGCGGAGGAAAACCAGGAAACTGTGGAGGTGGGATCCCAGGGGGAAGCGTTGGGATTCCCATAGGAGGGCGATTCAAATGGGGTGGAAAAGACATTCTTGCAGTCGCAATCTGTCAAAAAAAGACAGAAAAGGAAACTTGTACTAGTCAGTTCCCAAACATGAATTACAAAAGCAGTGAAGTAGTAAGTGTCCACAATTATTTTAAATTTTTATATGGACATTCAACTACAAACTAAAACTATTTTTTAACTGTTTTTTCTCCAGCTATTGATTAAGTTACAGATGTAGTACAGATGAGTCTTCTTTCTCAATTAAAAAAAGCACTTCTATGGAAGAGTTTCAGAATGTAGTTAAAAACAAAACTATATCTGACTCCTCATACCAATAAAGAGCATTTAACAGTTTATACAGTTTCTTTAAAATAAAGCTATCTTTGCACTTTAAAAAAGCAAAACTAATCCTGTAACACATTTTCAATAAAGCAAGTGGTTCTGTTGTACAAGAAACGATCACACGCAATACAACCATAGAACAAGACACCAGGAAGAACTGGGACACCACAATGCTTAGCATTAACGGAATTGTATTTAAGATGACATTGGGGAGATCCTCAAATTCCAGCAGAGAGAGAGTTAAAAGCTTGAAAGAAGGTCTATGATCTATTTTTAACTTCCCAGTCCACAAATCTCCTAGAGCACAACTTGGACATTAGCCCACGAGCTGAGTGTCAATGCGCTCCCATGGAGAGTAAAGACCATTTCTAACACCATTTTCTATTCAGATCATTATTATTACATGCGTATTACTGACCATGAAACAGACACCACCCAGTCATAAAACACTCAAGATCACCCTAAATACAACTAAGGCATGCATTCTTCCTTCCAATATTGCTTCAGCAACCTTACACAGTCAAGTCTTCACAGAAGGTTGGCCCTCCGTTCTACAACAACCAAAACTGGTCATAATATTACTGCTGAGCATATATGTAAATTCACACTGCAGTGAAGAAGCACTAGAAGAACTTCAAACACATCAGATCATGTGGTTATGAATCATAAAGACGCAGAATCACAAGTGACAAGAACCCATTTAGCTGTTGGCACAAATGTTTGCATTTCTCATTGCACCGTATAGACTGCCTTACAACCTACAGTGTCAGATCTGCACTGCAACTGCTTTCCAAACAGGCAACTATGAGTCAAAACTGAAGCAAGGCTGTCTCGAGAAACAGAGTTATGGTAAGAAAAATTCTGATACATACAATGGAACTGTAGATTGTAACATGCTTTCTTCAAGGTATGAACACAATGGCACTTAACACGCAGAGAACAAAAAACAAGTTTTGCTGGAGACAGATGTGCCTTGCAGACTTGTACAAGAGCAAGCCATTAATGACAGTCTTAAACACTAGAAGTAAGGTAATGATACTCTTAAATACTAGTATCAGTATTCTACCATAGTAGTAGGTACATCTGAAAGCTACAAAAAATTACCATAAGAGAATAATATAAGAACACTTTATTCTCTCAGACTCCAGAAACAACTATGAGAGATAAATATGTATTCATCTAGACAGGTTGAAAGACAAATCCAAATGTACTTGGTAATACCTTATTCTTGTCTAAGCACACACATACAACCCCATCACATAATTCATTCAAGGACACATTTACAATTACATCAATTACAAGAGGTATATGATAAGGGCATTCACTAATTGGCCCCAAAGGGCATTTATCAACATCTTAGCAGGCAAAACAATGAACACTCCTGTGACACAAGGTTTAAGACAGCAAAAGAAACAAGAGAGCAAATGCAAACATTCCTCCAACAGTTCAAGAAAGCTTTTATGCAATATAGTAAACATAAAACCTCCCCTCCCTCTTAGAATCCATATGCCTAAGAACGCATTTCCTTTCTGTAATTCCCGAATTTCTAAAACTGTATAGGCAAAGAAAAGCAGCAAACGTATGCCATTGTATTTTTAAAAAAGTTGATTATTGTCTCTTCAGACTATGTGCACTTCAGCTGACATTCGTCTAGAATGTGGAACTGGTATGGTATGGAAGGCAACAGAAGTCCTTTATCTGCCTTGGTATCACCACTTGAAACTTTCACACGCAAAAAAAGATAGCCAAGATAAAAACCACAAAATTAAGATCTTTAAGGCTCCCAGTTCTTATCTATATTACAAGCTGATAGACAACTGAACAAAATTCAAAGCTGTTTTGGGGCAGATGGTACAAACAATAAGCTACTGGGTCTGAAACGGTTCTAACCCGGCTACAACACAGTTGCACCATCAGAGGTCCCCAAGGTGTTACAGCATGGTCTGTAAAACATAAAAGAACAATTGGGGAAGTAGTTTTCCAGGCTGCCTGTAGGTGCAATCCCTTCTCTCGCTCTGAAAAGCACTTTATCTGAGCCACCATTTTGGAGATGCCAACAAAAAAAGCCTGGGGACGAAGGTGAAACAGTTCTTTGAATAAAAAGATGCTGAAACATACCATACCCAGTGGATGTTACATATGCTAAGAGAAGCAATTAATTGGTTGTGGTTGTTTTATAATTTAAATTAAAAAAGCAAAAATTTAGCAGTCAACTAAGTTACTGTTACTGCATAAAAGGAAAAAGGCAGAAGAGAACAAAATTAGTCTTTCAACCTTCCAGGCAGATGATGTGAAACATACTGTTATACATTCAACAATCCATTTCACTCAAAGCACTCTGCTCTTCTTCTTGCCCCCCTCCCCTCCCCAATATCTGTACAATTATTTTCACGGTAGCTAGAAAGCTGCCCTGCTCCTGACTTAATCCTTACATGGATCAATCCTAGCAACTCTGCTGCCTGTGGCACTTAAGATCAAAACTACAACTAAGGAAAGCCTTGGTCTCTTTCTCACTCCTTTGTTACACTACTTTGTGTAACTACTAATGTGAAACCAGCAGAGAGAACAGTTTAATTCTGTTTCCGTTATGAAAGCTGCAAGAATCAACAGATACCAAGACTGAAACTGCTCACTGGAGAAGTGAGAGATCTGGACAAGAGAGGAAGATCCATCCAAGATGCTACACTGAAGGGAACTGCATAGCACACTCTTTTCTGTCAGGAGCTAGATAACACACCAGAAATGTACTCTTCCAACAGTCACAGGGGCTCTGCATCAAATTTCTAAGCAACTACAGACCAAAGGTTAGGTATGGAAATTTAGGAGATGTGAAGCTGGATCTATGCAGAATACACTCGCAGACATCTCAGGAACAGCATCTTGAATGTCTCTGCAGACTGTCCTACCCTGCCAGTACAGTTCAGTGATCATTTTCTGATACATTTACTGTGATCTCAGCGATGTAAATGGTGATCTTCCAACTTCCTCAATTTATTCAAATGCCTAAGTAAGAAACTAAACAGTCCTGACATAGTTTTAAAACTTCAACTGACTTACGGATGTATTACCTCTAGCGAAACTGAATGTAAGCAGCACTCTTGACAGCTGCATTTTAACTAAACAGCCCCTTAAGCAAGAGTGTAATCTGTCTGATGTTACAGCAGTCACAAAAATACAGGAGAAAGAAAAGCAGTCACCTACTGGATGCCAATCAAAATACTGAAATAATTACGTCTTTAACCCCCAAAATCACAGATTTATATCAGGTCTCAGAATCAAAGCATAGTCAATTTATGTTGTGTCTGTGCCAGCAAGCAATACAATAGGAACAAGCCTGTTAAACAAAAATAATGAGAGTTGAGACCCTAATGTCCACACTGCAAGTTATGGGGAGGTCCACCTCACCGAAATGAATGTCTGTTTGTAGGTAAGAATGCCTTTTTCAATACATTTTCATCCAAGAGAAATCCGGTTTATCCACTAGAATAGCGCAAACCAAGAAGAAATAAATTTCCTAAGTGATGATGGCTTTGAGACTTCCTTCAAGAGCATGCACTTGATCCAAGTTAACACAGTAACATAGGTGCAAACTTCATTAGCCTTGGGCCACTTCTCTAAGCCGCAGATTAATTATGTCATGGATGGCAAAACATCTAAGTTTACTCAAGGCAGACCGAGCTCAAAAACAGCCTGAGCTACTAACTAAGGCAAGCGCTACATAAACACAGCTATAATATTCCAGGTTCAACTTTGGCCCAGAAGAGCTCAGTTGCTTTCCTACATTGCACTTCTGATTTTAAGTCCTGGTGGAACCAAGCAACATGCAGAGCCGTCTGCACCAATCTTTGGAAACTTGGAGAGAGTGCAGGGATAACTATATGGTTCTAAGGTTTGGCAAAATCCATTGAGATTTGCTAATCCCGTCACGGTGCAGTCCCTGCTGGGACGGAGCTCTAGGAGTCCACTAGGAGCACCCTGGCTCTGATTTACAACTAAGCAAATGTAGAGAGCTGGCCTGAGGGCTGGAATCAAGTGTCTGAGAACACAGGGAACTCACAGCTACTGCAAAACAAGGGTCACCATCATCCAGACATTCCTGCCCTGCTCTTCTTTATCATCTCTGACTCCTAAAAGTCCCAGTAAGAGGGGATTGAGACTGTACTGATCTGGCTGCACTGTTAATGCAGTAATTTCTTTTTAAATCATTGTATTCTTTTAACCTTCTGTTTTACTGACTTCATTTTTTAAAATAAAGGGGTGAAGAGATATGTCATAAGCATAATGTAAGTTTAATAAAAATTGCTGGTAACTAACATATTTTAAATGGACAATTCTATCACCTACTTAGGGCAGCATCATAATTCTACCAGTGTCACAGGATTAATATCCTTAGTATCTCTGCTTACACATGAGAAATTTTATTTAAAAACCTGCAAAACGACTTAAACCATTTTCAAAAGAGTGAAGTTCCCCATGAAGCAAACAGTTACAATACTTACTGCTGTTACACTAAACAAAGTTAAAACTGACTGCAAAAACCCTCAAGTCTTAATGCACAAACAAACTTCATGTGTTTTAAGAATACATACATGAAGTGTCATAAGAGCAGTGACAGCATGTGATAAGGGCATTCACTAATTGGCCCCGAAGGGCATTCATCAACATCTCACCAGGCAAAACAATGAACACTCCTGTGACACAAGGTCTAAGATGGCAAAAGAAACGAGATCTAGTGTGACTAAATTTTATCTGATTTTAACTTCCTTTCAATATTTTCCCAAAACAATTCTTCTGCACTACAAAAAATCTGTACCCTTAGTCTAAAATAAGTTGCACAAAACAGCTGTACAGACTGGAGAAAACATACACAAAAAACCCCATCTGTAAAAGTCAGTACTACCACAGGATGGTGCATTAGGCTCTACAGGATGTGTCAATATTTAAACCATTCCATCACAAAAATAACCTCCTAGTTTGTCACCCAAAAAAGGTGTTCTTTATATTATTGCTTGTCATCAAAAAAAGCCCCCCAAAAGAAAAATCTTTTATTTCAAGCCAAATGGTTTCCTTAGTGAAAATGACCCCTTTCTCAGACCCCTAGAGTTTTCTCCAAAATTGCCTGCAAGCTAAGCAAGGTTTAAATGTTAAACACAACAGACATGGGGAGAGGTAAAACATATTCTAGATTTCCTAAGTATATATATTTCTGAACAAGTATATTAATATTTGCTCTAGCTTGTTTTTCAGAGGTGATCTAGAAAGTGTTTAGTAACTGCTGCAGAATTGTTGCATTCCACACTGTTATTATGAAGCAACACAAAAAACAATGTGTGTATCCAAACGAAAGCCTCAGTCCAAAAGCCCTTTAACTACAGCTCCGTTAAGTATGCCATCAGAACTTCAAGATACTTTATTTAATTCCTAATTCTGTGCTTCTGCACCCATGTAGAGCCCTGGTTAGTGAAATAAGTGACTCTTCATTCCAACATGGCTATTGACTCTTCCCAAAACACAATCATGGCTGTGGCATTACAACACTTACATGAATGGGCACTCAGAGGCAGAGATGCAGGGAAGCGTGAAGCACTCTGTAAAATGCCACTCCTTTACAGAGAAAGTAAAAAAAACATCCTATTCTTCCTTCTAAGTTGCTCTGGACCATCTCCATAAATGCTGATGCAATACCTGAAGCAATGCTTTCCTGCCCCACATCAAAAAAAGACTAAAATTCCATGTATGTGTATTTTAGTCTGAATTAACTGAAAAATAGAAAACTTTTGAGATTTCACTTTCTGTAAGGCCGTTTAAGAGCTACTAAAGAAACGCAAAAACGTTAGTTGTATTCAAGATAGTCCCTATCTTTAAACAATAAAACCTATCCTTCAGGCAGACAAAGGTCTTTTTCTACAACGGAAAAAGACATCATGAGAAAAACATGCAGCGTACACATCACAACGACTACTGACACGGATGAATCACTCGATTCTTTTACGCACGGCCTGCTAACAAGTGTTTTAAGATGACCAACGCCAATCCACACTAAGGACAATAACTTCCCTGTCGCAATAAATCGCGTTTCCTAGCGTGATCAGTTTCCCCGATGCGGAAAAGAAGAAATCCCACCCACAGTCCGAGGCGGCCCGGCCCGGGGAGCAGCTTCGGGAGCCAGCAAAGCTCCGCACACGTCCTCGTCTCGGGCGTGCACGGGCTCCGCACGCCTCCGGCGGGGCCGCCGCCGTCCCTCCCGCCGGGGTCGGCGGAATGGCGTCCCACGCGGCCCAGCGGGACAGGAAGCGCAGGGGCCTCGCGAGCACCGCCCCGAGGCCGCTTACCCGTTCCACACCCCGTCCAGGCCCGAGCCACCTCGCCAGCGAGCGCCCGCCGCGGCCCAGCGGCCCCGGCCGTGCCTCCGCCCAGCGGGCGGCCGAGGCGCCGCCGCCGCGCGCCCTCCCTCCCTCCCTCCCTCCGTTCCTCTTCCCCCCGCAGCCCCTCGGCTCTCACCCCTCGGCTGCGGAGCAGGGCGGGGATGGCAGGGGAGGCGCTGGGCCAGCTGAGGCCCCGCTAGGCCGCGAACACACCGCGCCGAGCCGCTGCCGCCGCGCCGCGCGGGGTCATGTGACCCGCCCCTTCCGCCAGCGGCCCGGCGTGCACCGCGCCACGCCACCACAGAGGCGGTCGTGCCGGAGCGCCCCCGCGCGCGCTCAGACAGTTACACCGCTGACCATAGAGCGGGGGAGGCTAGAAGGGCAGGAGGAAAGAAAGGGCATGCGCGCTGCCGCCATCTTTGCTGCGGGTGGGCGGTGCGGAGCCGTGACCCGGCCCGGAGCTCCGCCATGTTGAGGTCAAGTGTTACCGCTCGGGGCTGGGGCGGCTGAAGGCCTTGGAAAGCCTCTGGAAAGCATCTGGAAAGCATCTGGCTGTGGGTGGCACGACCCCTCACCTGTCTGGCAGCCGTCATGCGCGCCCCAGCTAGGCACTCAGGCCAGGCTGAGCTACGACGGTGGTCGGGACGGGCTTTAGGGCAGCCACAGAATCCCCACCCTCGACCTGCTGCCCACGCTGCTTGGGATGCAGCCCAGGATACACCTGGCTTTCCTGGAAGGCTCTATCTGCTGTAAAAACCTAAGGATTTATACAGCAAAAAGAGTGAACACCAGTTTCTTAGGCAGCTGTATCGTCATCAGAAAGATGTCACTGTGCTGTTGGGCCTAGCCGTGGTCTACAATTGGTAGTTTCCCCGACCTACTGACAGCGTTTAGACTGCATTAAGAAACAATTGAAAATGTACAGTTTCGCTCACCATGACATGCAAGACAGTAATTGCTGTAGTTACACCACTGATGGCAGAGAGTTGGAAGAGGAAAGAAGTGACTATGAATGAAATGAATGTGATCTTACAGATTATTATGAGGCAGACCACAAAACGAACATAAGTGCAGAGCTGTTTAAAAAATGTTGGATTGGCTAAGGGAAAAAAAATTTCCAGTGTTTAAAGAAAGTGTTTAAAAGATGAGGGTTGAATGACAAAATCTTCTCCATCTGTAATGGTAAGAAAAACATTTGAAGCAGACTGACTTCTTCAGTAGAAAACAGATGAAAACTATCTGGCTGATGTCATACATGCTACTGAACAGCCAACAACTGCACTGGAACTAAGGTCCTGTTTTATCACCTAGCTTTACAAGATGATGTGTAAGGGTAAATATTATGGCAGTAGCAGATTTAAGAGGTACTTCAGGTTTGAATGCAATTCCTTGTGCTCATCAGAAACAGCATTTTTACTTTCTATTAATTACAGCTTAGTCTAAGCAGCCTGCGTATCTCCCTCAAACTAATACAAATTTAGTAACTGCAATACTGACCACTGTTAATATTTAAAATAATTTAAAAGCATACCTAGGAAAACCAAGGAAAAGAGAAAGGGCATAACAAAAATCTTCAGAATCTTTTCTTTGTCTCTTTTGTCTCAGACAACAACAGCACAGCTTGAAAAAGAAATCTGAATCCCAAACTCAGTTGTACTCCTGTAACACATTTTAATTTACAGGAAATACTGCAAAGGCTTTGCTCATACACAAATTCATCTATTTTTTTAGCCAAAGAGATAGGCCATTTTGCATTTATTCTTCTTATACAAATCAGCTGTAGCCTCCTGTATCCTTCTTAATCAAGGAAGAATAGTAGCAGAAGCATCCATTAAATGCAGCTGCTTCCCCATCTTTATTCTACCTGCTATGGGATTTTAGAATTACCCCCCCAAGTGCCTATATTATCTGCCTGCCTTACAGTTATGTAACATTGCGACGAGAGGGAACTCACGGCAGTCTCAATATGAGATATAAAGTAAGCTCCATTTTATTTCACCAAACGAGAGACTTATATACTGTTACAGAAGTTACTATTCATAGTTACACACACACCTGCAGTCTGTTCTCACACATTCAGGGATCCTCCTATTAACTCCCTTATTCTTTTCTCATAACACTTCTGACTCCCTAATCTTTCTCCTGACATTCTTCCCACAGCTCAGAAACACAGCTGTGGTTCTCAGGCGTCAGCTCTTCAAAACAACTTGTCAGGATTTTACTGAGGCCTGACCATGCTGAAGCCTTGCTCAGGCCTGCTCAGTTAGCATGAGTTTTGCTGGAAAACTGCGTTTTCCAACAGTTATGAAGCTGAGATCCCTTTCCAGATACTGACCATGGTTCACTTTCTTCAGTTCCTCACAGCAAACTCCAGAGTTTCATGCTCCAGCCAATCACTCACACTCCATGAAGAGTGTAATAGATGGTTTTTAATATTAAGGCTAAAATTAAAAGAGGTGCTTTTTCTGTCTGCCAATTGTCTTGTATTGCAAGCACGAGAAATCATCCCAAACATGTTAGGCAGCACCTCAGGGTACAGGGGTCATATTGTTTCTAGACTATGCATTTTAAACATTTTATGTTTAAACCCTTCGATTGCTCCCTCTATCACATTACCAGTCTAAATACAGCCACTTAGAGGAAGATCCCTTAGATTCCAGACTCGTTGATCTCATTCCTTGGCTCCTCTATATAGCACTGAGATTAAAAGTTTCTACCTCATATGTATTACTTATATACATTATTCAGGATTTTTTCAGTCTGAAGACATTTGGTTCAGCAAAAGTTTATTCCTACAGATGTCAGTCTGTTTTGTGAATCGTTTAAATTAACATTGAGTGAAAATATATTAGTATTACAGCATGAAAGAGAACAGGGAAGAGAATTACTGTGCCAGTCTTCAGTCATTCATCATCACTAAGCTGCATAAAAGAGAAATAATTAAATAACGTATATGCCCCCACAAATATATATATAGTACAATCTAGTAGAACAAAAGTACTTCAGCAATACACTTGAATTCTGAGAGGGCCTCAGTCACTCTTTGTGTTAGAAAACTCACCAATACTGCATTTTTGCAATAATTGGACCTGCTGACTCAGTTTTGTGAAATGATGATACTTCAAAGGTAAACTCGCAATCACTGCTGTCTACATGGATATCCAGTTGGGAAATTTGGCTCCTTCTTGAAATTATTTGACTACAACCAAAACAGGGGACCAATGGATGGGGCACTTTATAGCTGCCTGTTAGTGGTTATCAACATGTAATATTCACTGAAGGAAAACAGTGCATATCTTTCCTCTGGTGTAGTAACCATACACATTTGATCCAAACATCCAGCCAAAAACTCTTGTTACTTCAGAAGAGAAATTGCCTGTGTACTGGCTGTGCTACAACAGAAACAGTTTTGCATATTATCTAAATCACATACTTTTGTAAACACGTGCAGCCAATGAAAAATAACTCATTATTTTCTTGTAGCACCCCATGAGCCAGCAGCTCACTGGACCCACTACTGGTGACTTCCTCATCGTGTGGTTTCTTTGACCATCTGCCTGGCATTCTCCACCCATTCCCACAGCTCCAGTTCGTGACACTGAATCTGCCATTTTTTGGCATGTGTGTGCCTCTATTTTGGAGGTTGATGCTACAGTCATGAAGAAAACCCAAAGGCTGCAATGACAGGGACCAGTGGCTCTCCTTGTGGAGTCTTCGTTTAAATGCACGAGTGGCACATGAGATCTGGGCGCCAAGTGCTCTCTCCTCAGGTGGACACCCTGATCCATTCATTAGCCAGACCTGGAGGCCTGGGAGCAGCCGCATGGTCATTCTCCAGCCGGTGGGACGAAAAAGCTTCGCTACGAATTTCACCCCTCAAACTCTGCTGGGAGCTATTTACACTCCTCCGGCGCAGGTCTTTGCGGGACCCAGGCAGATATGAGACACGGGGGAGAAAACAAAACGAGGGGGCAGAAAACTTCGGGGTCACCGCAAAGACTGGAGCACCGCGCCTGCTCGCTATGGCCACGGCACGTCCCGGCCGCCGCGGCGAACCCGGGGCGGTGCAGCCCCCGGACTACAGCTCCCGGCGTGCCAGCGCCGCTCCGCCTTCTGCCCGCCGCCTTCCCGTCTCCGCGGTGAGAAAATAACCCCGAAGTTCCCCGCGATCAGCTGATCCCGGCTGACAACGAGGGGAGCGGGCGGAGGGGGCGCGGGTCCTGGCCGGCCCTGCCCTGCTCAGTTCCCCCGGGCGCCCCGACTGCATGGTCGGCCCCTGGGGGAGGAGAACCGGGGGACATCCCCCCGGGCGCGGAGGGGACGGGGGGAAGGAGGAAGCCGCGGCCGGGACCCGAGTCCTTAGTCACCGGGTGCCGGCGGGAGGAAGGGGAAGAAAGGTGGCCGCCGGCTTGTAAACAATAGCCCGGCTCGCGGCGCCCCGTGCCGCGCCGCCTTTGTTCCCGGCCTCGCCGCGGCTCCCACCCGCTGCCGCCTCTCGGTGGGAGCAACCCGGGGGCTTTCCCCTTCCCGGCCGGCCGGCGCGACGCCCGGCGCGGCCCCAGGTAGGTGCGGGCGCGGGGGGAGGCGCCGGCCGGCACCGCCGTTACGTAACCGCGGGCGGGTCGCGGGGTCCGCCTGCAGCCCCCGCGGGCGGCAGAGCCACAAGTGCGGCCAACGCGGGGCAGCGCCCGCCGGGGGCCGGGGGAGCGGCGGGAAGAGGGGGCGCCGAGAGGGGGCGCCGAGGGTCATCCCGGAGCGAGAGGGGCTCTGCGCTCTCCGGGAGCAAGGGAGGCGGCCCGGAGGCAGCGGTCGAGACAAAGGCGGCGGCGGCGGGGTGCGCAGGCTGCCCTCGGCATGCGCTGGTATCGGGGGCTCTGCTCTGGCAACTTGGAGCGCAGAGGGAGAGGGGGAAAATCCATCGTCTGTCTGCCTGGCCGCGGCAGCGATCGTCTTCAAGCGTTACTAGAAGGAGCGCACAAAGAGAGCGGATTTTTGTTTATCTGGCGAAGCACATCAGGAAATTCCCAGCAAATAAATACTGTGAACTCTCTCTGAAGGAGGAGCTTAGCTGTGGAGTGGAAGCAGAGAATTTTCTAGTCTTGACACGGTCCTTTTGTGTTTGTGTGTACATGTATATACACTTGTGCATTTCTGATGCCTTTTTCGTCTCTGTGTCACCAGCTGTCTCTGTTCTCAGCTTCAGGGAAATACTTGCTGTATCTGCTTGAAGTACACCAGGCTGGGCTTTTTTTCTCGTCGCTGAAAGTGCATTAAACAGCTAAGGAGCGAAAAAATGTGTACCAGTATTTGGGTATAACAATACGTGAAACCAGCCACGTTGTCTAAGTTTATTTTGGAGAAAGAAAACTTCATTAGCACTCAACAACGCTCTTCCTGTGAGGCAGGTCAGTGTATGAATCTTACAGAAACATATATTAATTATTTAAGTGCAAACAACATTCCTCTTTTGTTTCTTTCTTTTGTGAAAATAGTAAATTTGGAACTGACTTTTATGCATATCATTGTTTGAAACAGAAACAGTAAGGAAAAACATTGCTTTAAAGAAATCTGAAGATGAGCGCTCACACGCAGACTGCGGAGAAAGGACAGAACACGACCCTCCTGTGCCAGGAAAGCTATGTTTGCAGTGGGACAGATGAAGCAGTCTTTGAGTGCGATGAGTGCAGGAGCTTGCAGTGCCAGCGTTGTGAAGAAGAGCTGCATCAGCCAGAAAGGTTACGGAACCACGAACGGACCCGTATAAGACCCGGCCACGTTCCGTACTGTGACTCCTGCAAAGGTGCCAATGGGAACATAATGCATGCCAGTATGACGGGCTCGAGGCAGATAGCAGCAGTGAGGTGCCAGGTGTGCAAAATCAACCTCTGCGTGGAGTGTCAGAAGAGAACACATGCTGGGGGGAACAGAAGGAAGCACCCTGTCACTGTGTACCATGCTGGCAAAGCTCAAGAACAGGAAGAGGAGGAGGGCATGGATGAGGAGACCAAGAGAAGGAAGATGGCAGAGAAAGTTGTGAGTTTCCTCTTGGTAGATGAAACTGAGGAGATTCAGGTAAGAACTGTTGTGGTTGGGAACAGGCAAGATCCTTTAGTTTCCTTCTTAGTCTAACAGGTTGCTGTGATGCATGGTTAATACTTGAAGTCTAACTGGCAGCAATGATAACAAAATGATTGCCAGTAAAGTGTAAGTGCCACTGAGCATCTTGAGCTAAAAAGACACAGTGCCTTTGAGTGGCCTTCCTCATGAGTTCCTCAAAAGGTCAAGTTCATTAAAACCTTGTGTGTGGCAAGAGCCTCCTCTAAGAGGCTTGGTAAGCAAAGCTGGTGGAAGAATTGACTCTGTCCTGAGACACGTACAATTAAGATAACGGCTGTCTGTGCAGGATGCTGATCATTCCTGAACAAAATGGAATACATTGTATTACAGTAGGTATCCTGCAAATGGGAATGCTGGCAGACAATTTTCCTACTGTATGACTAGGAATAGTGCTACCAAATAGTGCTAATGCAAGACTACAGCCCATTGCTACCATTTAGCACCAGTAAATCCATCTGATTTTTAGGAATAAGACAAAATAGAAATAAGTATCCAAAGTGTTCCAGCCAAGTCCTACAGACGCTGTGGTTAAGCTATATTGCTTGTCACAAATATTATAACATGTTAGCCTTTTGATGAAAGAGGGGGAAATTGCCATTGAGGTAGGCCTGCTGATTAAAATGATAGGGACTAGTTGACTAGGAACAGCCTCCCAGGAGGCACTGTTTTAGAAAGTCTATCATTCATTATGAGCAGTTACAGAACTCTTCTGTTGGCCCTTACATTTGGCAAGCACTTTACAAGACAAAATGTGTGAAAGCCATGGAGCATAATAATTACACAGCTTAAAAGTGGACTTTGTTTTCTGACTTCCAGTTTGCATCCTTTATGTTAAACCTCATTCAGGAGACACTGAAAGAAAATGTGTAGTCACCTGGAGACTCAGTATCTGGTTGCTCTAATTTAACACACTTATGTGTTAAATTAAAAAGAATTGTGATTATATTCTTATTTTTCATAGTTATTTATATCCATGATAGTTGATCCACATCCAGTTGATGTGCCTGTCATGCATCACAAGGAAGTGTGACTTAAGTATCTCATATCCTATACTGTAGAAGAGTATGTACATACATATATATGTATGTACACAGTAATTTTACCATGCTGTAGAATAGTCACAAGATAGTTGGGTCATATTTTCGTCAGTTCAGGTGTACTGATTGCTAAACTCTCATGGCCTTTGAAGGGGAAAAGTAGGAAAGGATTACAGTGCTTATGGTGCACTGACATAGAAAACACACTGTGAAGGACAGTAGTGCCTGTAAACTGGGTGCTTGAGTTTCAGGTGTTGTAGCAGTCCTAAGTTTGCATGCCTCCAAGCCCTAAGCACACACAAATTTACTTGTAGTGCATGACAGATGCAGCTATTACTTTAAGATGCAGACTTTTCAATAATCCACCTCTAGCCATTCAAGCAAGCTCTGAACTGCATTGGAACAGGGCTGTCCTGGAAAGCTGCTCACAAACTGCCTGTGTGTGGTTGTACTGGTTTAAGTTATATTTATACTCATGAATCTGTAAGCCTTATTGAGGTAGACCTTTGGCTGCCTCCTGCAAGCATTGCTATTTAAATGTCATGGGCAATAAAGCCAACTTCCTTATTGGGACAGCAGTGGTCCTTTATCAGATCATAGCAATTTGGCCAGAACAGGGTTGGGTTGAAAAAGCTCTCCAAAAATGATCTTATTTCACTATCAAGATGTTGAATCAGAGCTCTTCCATCTGGAGTGATCATCTCTTCCTCACAGCTGAATGCATATGTGACATTTCACAGCCAGTGTCAAAGGAGTTTGAGAGATTTCAAGTAAGTTATTTGCTGGCAGCTGGAATTTAAAGAGTGCTTGCTATTATAGTGATATTTCTGCTTGTGAGCATGAGGACCTTTCTTTAGAAAGGCCTGTCAGATGCCACAGAAGGTGTCTTCAGAGCTAAGTAGTCATCTTTTGCTCTTGATAATACTGAGGAGCCAATTTAGCTATAGGAAAGTGATCACCAGTCTTTTATTCTGTGCTTGTCATTACTTGTGGAGAAATCATTAGAATGTTCTTTATTTAAACCAACTTTTTGCCCAAAAGTGCCAAAGTATTAGTAAATTGAAATGTGGAGGTTCAGAGTCTGAGGGTGTGTGGCTTTTTAAGCTTAAGCAGACAGAATAAGAATTTAGAATTATGTAGTTCAGCTGTCTTTAACTGTGTTTTATGACCTTTGGAACTTGAAAATTGTTGCATTAGTTGGGAAATAAGAGAGGAAGCTGCTGATTTGCTATCAGTGGTAGATTCTGCCATAGCAATGTTAAAAGCTACAAGATTACAAACGTTAAAAACTACACCCCACCCCCCCAAATCAGATGGAACTAGTTATGCTGCTGAGCAGTGGATGATGGATTGAGATAATCACTGATGTATATTTGTTTACAAACATCTAACTTGAAAGTGGATCAATGAGATGGGGACACTGGGCCAAAAGATTTGATTTTTAGTTTCCTTTGGAACTTGGAGTTTTTAAGCTCAAGCAGTTATGTTTCGCCTCAGTGTTCATGTTGGCTTCTTGGAGGTGGTAGCTCTGAAACTGAAGAACATTTATAGTGTGTAAACAAATGACTGATCTAGTTCTAGATCCAGAAGCAATGTGGATTAAACCATAAGGAGCTGTGCCTGAGCGACTTAGTTCAGGGGAGAGGTGGAAATTCTCAGTTTTGGCTCAGCACTACACAGATACAGCTATGATAATTCTGAGATCTGCATAATTGTCTTTGTGCCATGTTGCATAGATGTGCTGGCCTGCTCAAAACCTTTTGCGCTTTGCAGGCATAACCAAAAGCTCAGGAAGCTGATTACTTCTTGTGCTTGTTCAAACCCACACTGACAGAAAAGGTCCCATTTTAAACCACTGCTTGTGTGTAGAAAACCAATGGTAGCTAAAGCTTTTATCTGTGAAATACAAGCTTCTCTGTGACGTTCATCAAAACAGCATTATGTCTAAGCACCTCAAAAAGAGGTTGGCTATCTCATGTTAAAAAAATGTTGTTAAAGATTAAATCCAAGTTTGCACTGCAAGTCTGTGGAAGAACAGAGAGGGAGGTTGTTCCTCATGGAGTCCAGCCCCAGCTGTCTAACACACCACACAGAGCAATGCTTTGCAACTCTTGTGAGTTAGTCCCCAGCCATCTTGACCTACATGATGAATTTTTCCTTCCTTCTTCCAGGACGTGTTGCCCCTCATAAGACCTTATCGACTTCTATCAGAAAATAAATTGTTTTACAAATTGGCATCACCTGCAGTTTAGACCCTATTCTAGGCTCTCTTTCTCAAGCTCCGTTATGCTGTTTCTCTTTACACAGTACTATACTTTTGGCCTTATCTATTGCATATCTAAACCTGAGGCTTCAATCAAATTGTTCTTGATAACTGCAGCATCTGTTTGTTAATTGGCTCTGACATAGTCTTATTTTCCTTGCTCATCTGAGAATGATATTGTGGGGATTACCTCTTCAGCCAATTGCTTTGGTCTTGTCACTGCTCTCTTTGCCTTGTTAGACTCAAACTGTGTGCTTTCTTTTTGTATATGTGTAAGTCCCTCAACTGAGTCTCCTGATCTGCTCTGTCAAGATGTCAGCTTTCCTTTCTTATCTCTAGCTTCCTGGATTCTCAAGCAAGCATCATTGTGTTGTCATCACTGCTGCCCCTTGCACACAGGAGGCAGTTCCCATAAGAAGTCACAGAATCAATTAATTGTTTTTTTTTTTAAACCACTATTTGTGTATCTATTAAGAAAACCACAGGGAAATACAAGAATAAAAAGATGAGTCAGGTTGTGTTACTTGTTTCAAATCCTGAGGCTGTTTTACTACCTGTGAACTTTTCCACTCACCTGGATCTGTCTTTGTCTCTTGTACTTATATTTATGCAGTTTCTGGAACAGTTTCCGTTTTTGCTTTGTCTTTATGCAACACACTTGCAAAAGAGCTGTTTAGCATAAAGGAGAGTTATGCATCTGTTGTACAATGAACTTTATTTACTACTATTTTTGAGCCAGAGAGGGAGTGCTTAACAATGCATAACAACAGCTTGGTTTTTTTATCTTGGAAAACAGATGTTGGGAGTTCTTACCACAAGATCAGAACTTGGTTGTAGTGTCACTAATGGCTCCTATGATGACACTGTCCAAAGCCCTAATTAAGGACTCAGCACATATGCTTAATAGAAGTAGAAGTCTTTAATTGCCCCCAGAAGATAGAGGGCATGCTTGGTTGTTGATAATCTGCCTTAGAGTTCACTAATTTTTGACCAGAAACTAGCTCTGTCACAAGAAATTACCCAATATATGGGCTGCAAAGAAAAATAAAATGTGCTGACTTTGTAGCCTGACTTACTAAGGAGACTAGAAGAAAAGAAAGATTTCCCTCTAGGTAGTCACAAAAATAATTTTCCTAACTGTGTAATTTTGTGAGGGAGCAGGAGTGTACATTTATTGCTATGTCTCCCCTGAGATACCCATATGATCTCCCTGTCTTCAGTTTGCAGGGTCTTTTGGTAATGGCAGTAGATACTTCAATTTCCCAAATCTAGCCCCAGTCCTCAAGACTTTTTTTTTTATTCCTTCTGGCAGGTCTAGATACCTAAAGGAGTAAGCTCTTGCCCTCAGCAAATAGGAGCAGGATCTATGTAATGCTTTGCAGTCGTTTAAGATAATTCGAAAGGACCCATAGCCCTCATTTAAATGCAGACCATTTTGTACAATCATTAAATAACGAGTCGCTAACAGCATAATGGTCAATGTGTCCTCCTCTGTCCCTTCCTGTTAAAAAGTTACACATACAGAGTGATAACTGCAGGTTTGCTGGCCGCTTTGCTTTTCTCATTCCTGATGTAAACCTGGTGGAAGTACTGTGATTTTTCCTTATTACCTACTGATTTGAGCCTGGATAAAGTCTAGGGATGAGAGAATGGAGTCTCTCAATCTCAAAGTATTGTTTGGCAGTTAATGGGAGATAACGTGTCTTCTCTTTTGAAAGAAAGTCATGATCTGTTAAGTTTGGCTGCTTGCATTTGTCTAGCAAATAGTGCTGGTTCCTGTGATACTCATGCTTGAATTGCTGTTGGGGGGATATATTTCTTGGTTGTGTGGTTTTTTTTCCTATGCTTTAGGGTAGCACAGCTGTAAATTTCTGGGAGTTTTAGTCCATATACTGTAAAGTAAGGAGTCACAGCTTGTGTATTTGCCATGTATATAAAGGAGGAGGAAAAAATGTTGAAGGATCTGAGTTTTTTAGGCCAGTGTGATCTGTTGGATCAAGATATGTGATTTCTGTCCCTTGATAATGTTGGTGTGCTGTAGATGAGTTTTCCTCCTCTTTGTGCTTTAAGGAGGTTTTCTTGCCAAAGTATTTTGGGAGTTTAGTGTCCTACACTCTAGGAATTTTTCTCTTACTGCTTTGTTATTTTTCCGTATTCTTCCCATCCCAGCCTGTTATCAGTTCACTTACATTAACGTGCACTGTTTTTCTGTCCTTGGAACAAAGTAGTAGAAGAACTACTCAGCAATTGCTGGTTAGGAGTGTTCTTTCTTCCGCTAGGCACATACCAGTATTTTGAAGAATATTTTTAGAAGATAGGAGAGAGCGCCATCCATTTAACAAAGACACGGCTCCTTTGACATGGATATGCTGTTACAAATCTTGTACCTTACATTTCCATTCATTGAGAAGGGTGTTAAATTTATATCCTTTTTGTTGCCTAAGTGGTTGTGTGTCAGAAGATACCGTTGTGTGCTGGGTCTCTAATCATAGACTCATTTAATTTGGAAAAGAACTTTGAGATCATCAAGTCTGACCGTTAACTTGGCACTGCCAAGTCAACCACTAAACTGTGTCCCTAAGCACATCATCTATGCATCTTTTAAATACCTTCAGGGATGGTAACTCCAGCACTTCCCTGGGCTGCCTGTTCCCATGCCTCATAACACTTTTCTCAGAAATTTAGTTATTATATGATGATCTCTTTCTTAAATGCAGAAAATATATTTTAGTTATTAAAAATACTTTTAAAGTCAGGTCAAGTAATGAGTAAGACTTCAAAACACAACAACAAATGTACCAACAGAGGTCAAAATGACAGTGTAAGACTAGCAAATGAAGGTGCTCTGATGAATACTCTGCCAAGCATTCTTGATTTTTGTTTTGAGCTATTGTGTGTTGTGGCACAGCTCTGGCTTTCTGCACCCCTTCCATGAATGTTAGCAAGCCTGGATGGGTTCACGAAGGCTCTTAAAAGGAGAAAACTGTGATTCTCTTGATGTATTTGTTTTGCTGGAGGCAGATATAAAGTTGTATGAGTACAGGTCCGTAGAAATGCCATTCTATTTTATAGATTTTTGGTCCTAGGCTTTTTAACAATTTTTTGTTTTAATAACATTGTTACCAAGAAATTTATAGGCAGGAATGTAATTTTAGCAGTTCTTGTTTCTCAAGAGGAGTTCTCTTGTTTAGCAGTTGTCGTTTCATTTTAGCAGTTCTATTTCTAAACAATTCTACTTTTGTTAGGGCTCAGATTTAGAAAACTTATGTTAGGTACAGTAGATTTGCAAGTATAGGTGATAAAGAGGCTTCAGTTCTAAATGTGCTCCACCAGAGCATGGTATGAGGTTTTGTGCCCTCCTTATAAAGGACATAGTTGTCATGCTCTCTCTTTTTTCTGGTTGAAGATCTTCACCTCCATTTCATCTGAACTTGGGTGAAGGGACTGCATAACAGCTGGATAACAGGTGCTAAAAGCAGTGTAGTTAAAACTATAAAAGAAAATTAAGCAGGATTCTAACATATGATGGAGTAAAAACGATTCTTTCTAGATGAGAGTCTCCTAAGAACTATAGCAAAAGTGTAAATGAGTCTCTGATACTAGAAATAGCAAAATCAAGAGGGGACTGAAGAGGATACGACTTGTCTTGGATTAGACATACAGTTTTCATTCTGAATTTACATTGTTGTGCAACTTAAGGAAGGTTTCGTATTTACCCTGTGCTGTTAATGTCAGAGATCTTGGACTTGGACTTTTGGGCAACACGGAAGTGAACACAGTTATGAAACATGAGCCCTTTGCACATGCAACAGAAGGTGGTGCCATACCAATTTCTTTAGAGGTGAAAAGCAAAATGAAGAAGTGAGAATTAATGAGCCCAATGGGGATTAATACTTTGACACTTACTACACCCACTTGGACTTCAAATGTCTTAAAGGAACTTGCTCAAGGGAAGTAAATTTGACTACTAATATGGGGATTGTTGTGGGTGCTTCTTTGAGAGTGTCAGTCCTGTGCTCAGCATTGGTTAAAGACAACTAGTGCACAAGAGCAAGGGGCACCCAGTGACGTACAAGCATATTCAACTTCAAAGGGGTTCTTTTGGTTGTTTTGGTTTTGTTTTTTGGTTTTGTTGCTTCTCCCCCCACATGGAATTTATTGTAAGGATGTTGTAGGATCCAAAATGGTGACTAGGTTCTAACAGGGAGAATAGGTCTGCTGGTTCTCTACCACCCATGAGCATCTAAGTGCAACCACTGCTCAGGAAGTTCTCGGTCATCTGACTTCTGAGCACTGGTAAAGCATGCTAGGAAACATTTACTCATTTCATGTCTTAAGTTCTTCCGCATTCATTACCAAGTCCTGTGAGATATAACAATGGACTAGCTAGACTCTGGTGCGCTCTTGTGCTCCTGGGTAACTTGCTTGTCCGAATCACTTCTGATTTCTGTCCTGAAAGGAAGCCTGTAAGAGCGTAGAAGCTTGAAGGGGATAACTTAGAAGGGAGTAACTTTGGGTGTGTGATTTGATATTCAATGTAACTTTGAGTTGACTTCTCTCTCATAATGGTGGGAATATAGCTCAGAGTTACCATTATCCCTGTGGTCCCTACTGTCCTTTGTGTCTTATGATATTACTGGCTCAGTCTCTTCCACAAACTCTCCCAAACTGCTACCAAAGTAGTAACCAGTGCTGGTTAAAAGACCATAGTCATTAGCTGTCCTGCCAATACTTAAGTAGCGTTTTGAAAACTGATTTTTTTTGTGTTGTTCAGGGAGTACATAGCCATTGACTCTGGCAAAAAGGATGTGTCACCTTTTTGGTGAGAAGTTTGGGAGGTAGGAGTTAAAACCAAAACAGTTCAAAGAAGACATTATCATATTCCCTTTTGCTTACATACATGTAAGCTTTCACATTGTCAAATCTGTGAATGTTTTTAGGAGCTATTCCATGAACCAAGAGCTTTGTTTTGTCCACAGAGACATTTTCAGAGACACTAAGCAAAATTGCATCTATCATCTAAACTATGTTCCTGATAATAAGCTAGTAATCACAGCTACCAAAAAACCAGACCCTTTCTTGTGCATGTGTAACTTGAGTGTATCTTGATGTTCTCCCACAGATACCAGGAAATACTCTGTTGAGAGCATTTTGATGTCTCTTGTTTCCTGTTTTCTTCTACACTATGTGGCTGCCTTGAATAGTTTGAGTCTGTAAGACTCTGCTGCAGGCCCAAAGCCCACAGTTGTTTTTTTTTTTTTGAATGCCGTTTCCAACCGCGATCTGGCACACTGGCTATTTTTTATGGTTTTGGTGCATAGATTTGACCAAAGCAAATCAGGCTGGCTGAGCCTTAAACTAGTTTGTTGATCTAAGAATAAACTTGTTCAAAGAAATCATTTATTACCTCATGGCCTCTCTGGATCACAGATTGTGAGATCTTCCAACTGTAGTCACAGGAGGGAAATAGCTAAGAGCTTCCAGAAGCTGATAGGCAGGTGAGAGGGGATAGAAACCCTGCTCCTTTCAGTTGATGGGGATTCCTTGAAGAGGGAATTGGGATGAAGAAAGTGAATTTAATAATTCTCAAAAAGTGCTTCTGTCATATTCTTTCCCATCATATAATATATGGATAAAACCTGTGGGAAGAAGAAAAAGCAAGGACTAAACAAATGCACCCAGAAGCATGAAACCTGTGAAAGCCAAGGACATATTCTATAATAAAATCAAGCCAGGCTCTTGTACAGAGCCCTAGCCCATTTCATTGCTTGTTTATCTGCTCCTGTTGCTCTAGTATCTAAACAAAAAATGCCCTGTTCTTGAGCCTAGGTAGCATGATGCTTGACACTTAAAACTACGCAAAGCCAAGGAGAAGTTACCTGCATTTCCTTTTGGTTTTGTATGTGTGTGTTTTTTTGGTTTTTGGTTTTCTTTTAATGAAAGTACAATACAGTAAATTATGAAATGGATCAGTGAGGTATTTGTGGCACTTCTGTGAGAGCCAGTTTGACCTCCTTTGAGCACCTGACTCCAGTGCACAGCTTTGCTGCTTCTTCTCTGCCCCCCCTTTCCAGCTGAAGGCTTGATCAGCTGGAGAGTTGGAGAGTGGGAACAGGACAGTCTGCATCTGAGAGCCCCAGCTGTGGATAGATGCAGCAAAAGGGCATGGCAGAGATTTTTCTACCTAGACAGGTGCTCAGCCTCTGTGGATGAAGCAAGTTAAAGTGGCAAAAGCAATCCCCACTTTCACACCTGAATTTGAATGCTGGCCAGGAGACCAATGCTACTGGGAGTCTGCCATGCTCCAGGTAGCTGTTCTGACAGACTTGAAAGTTGTGTTATGCTCCCTCTTCTGAAAGGGCTGCCTCAGAGAAAGGGGTGAGGTACAAGAGAGTTGACTAGAAACGTAATCACAGCGAGGCATCACTTCCAAAACAGTTACATGGTGGAATATAAATCCCATCAATATGTACATTTTACAAAACTGCATTCTAGTATTTTGCTTTGTACTTCTTGGTGCTTCAAAAAGTTATGATGAAATCTGAAAAGGAGTTAATAACTCTTTTTAGTTTTATGAATCCTGAAACCAGCTGTGTTTTCAGTGTTGTCTACTCCAATTGCATAGTTATAATATTTTCCTCTTTTTTTTTCTGGAAGGTAAGGAATGAAGAAGACTTTATTAAGAAACTGGACTGCAGTCCTGACCAGCATCTAAAGGTAGTGTCCATCTTTGGGAACACAGGGGATGGCAAGTCTCACACCCTTAACCACACCTTCTTCTATGGCCGGGAAGTCTTCAAGACGTCTCCTGCCCAGGAGTCTTGCACAGTTGGAGTCTGGGCAGCCTATGACCCTGTCCGGAAAGTGGTGGTCATTGATACAGAGGGGCTCCTGGGGGCCACTGTGAACCTGAGCCAGAGAACACGGCTGCTGCTGAAGGTCCTGGCCATCTCTGACCTTGTCATCTACCGTACTCGTGCTGACAGGCTCCACAATGACCTCTTCAAATTCCTTGGTGATGCCTCGGAGGCTTATTTAAAACACTTCACCAAGGAGCTAAAAGCTACCACAGCCCGCTGTGGCCTAGATGTTCCTCTGTCAACTTTGGGTCCAGGTGTCATCATCTTTCACGAGACTGTGTACACCAAGCTGCTGGGCTCCGGTGAGTAGGCAGTAAGAAGCTGAATTACAATGTGCTAAACACTGTCTATAAATAATCAGGTTGCATTGAATAATCATTATTCTTTACTAACTTGTAAAAATGTGATTTGGGTTTTGCTCTCACTGATTTCAGTCTGGGAACCAGGCTGTGGAGCTAGAAGAGCATTCCCTCATAGTGATCTGACTGTTCCAAATCAGCTAGAATAATCATCTCAGCCAGCTGGACTTCACCACTGAATAGTCATGAGTTCTGCCAGTCATGAGTTCTGCCAGCCATAGGAGGGGTCATCATACAAGTTCATGAGTATGGGTGATACGGCAGATGAAGGTGAAAACTGGTGCGGTGAATTGACCCTGGCTGGATACCAGGCACCTACCAGAGCTGCTCTATCATTCCCCTTCACAAGTGGATAGGAGAGAGAAAATATAACGAAAGGTTCATTAGTTGAGATAAGGTCTGGGAGAGAATACTCATCAAATACCATCACAGGCAAAACTAACTTGACTTGGAGCTATTAGTTGAATTTGTTACTGACAAAATCAGGGCAGGGTAATGAGGAGTAAAATAAATCTTAAAAACACCTTTCCCTCATCCCTCCCTCCTTCCCAGCTCTACCTCCTCCCCCACCAGCCATGCAGGGAAACAGGGAATGGGGATTATGGTCAGTTCATCACAGGCTGTTCCTGCTGTTGCTCAGGGAGAGGAGTCTTTCCCCTGCTCCTGTGTGGGGCCCCTCCCACAGGAGACAGTTCTTCATGAACTTTTTCAACATGAGTCTATCCCATGTACAACAGTTCTCCATAAACTGATGTGACATGTGTCACTCTTCCATGGGGTGCAGCCCTTCAGGCACAGCCTGCTCCAGTGTGAGCCCCCATGGGATCATAAGTCCTAGTAGGAAACTCTCTCTCCATGGGTCCGTAGGTCCCTACCAGGAACCTGCTCCAGCACAGGTTTCCCATGGGTTCACAGCCCTGCTTCAGACATCCATCTGCTCTGGTGTCAGCTCCTGCATGGGCTGCAGGGGAGCAGCCTGCTTCACCTCACCATCATCTGCACTGTGGTCTGCAGGGGAACCTCAGCTCCAGTGCCTGGAGCACCTTCTCCCCCTCTGTCTCCACTGACCTTCGTGTTCCTCTCACATGTTCTCACCCCCACTTTTCTCTGGCCACAATGACATCGGCACATCTTTTTTTTTCCCTTCTTAAATATGTAATAACAGAGTCATTACTATAATTTCTGATGGGCTTGGCCTTTACCATCGGCATGTCCATCCTGGAGCCAGCTGTCATTGGCTCTGCCAGACAGGGGGGAAGCTTCCAGCAGCAGCTCACAGAAATCACCCTGTAGCCCCCCCTGTTACAAAAACCTGGCCATGCAAACCCAACACAACTGAGACACCCTGGGATTTTGGCAGGGATATGTAGAGTCCTGTTACAAAAAAAAACCTAAGAGAAAATTCTGTGTAGAAACTAGGAGGAGCAAGAATTATTACATTGATGAACGTCACTCTACTTTTTTAAATTCTGTGGACCAAAACCATTCTGAGGCTTATGTGAGGTTGGGACTGAGGTTGTGGTGGCACAGAGCTGATCACCTGAAGCTGCATTTCCCTTTGCAAGAATATGGTATGACCAAAGGAGCAGACCTGCACACTATTATTCCCACTACAGTGTTCTTCACCAGTACTTTTAATTTGGCTCATGTAATACTGGATTATGCATATTTAAATGATGTATTTTATTTGTATATTTGAGTGAAATGCACTGTCCTACAGAGATCTAAGTTTGTTCTCATTTTTTGCATATTTCAAAAGGCATGGTGAAACCTTTCATAATTTGATCCATGGCAGTGGCTGAGTCTCAGTCTTGCTGTTTGTGAATATCCAGGAGTTGTCACTTGTGTAATAAATACCTCAGCAGTCCTGGCTGACCCACATTCTTATTTTGGCTTTTCTAACCGATGATGTTTTGAGCTAGTAGAAGAACATGACATTCTTTCTGGTTATTATTAGAGTAACTTCTTAACAACTTTTAACTTACCTGCAAGGCAGTTCCTTTGCTTAAGTACCAATTTGCTGATTAGCAATTCAGCATTTTGTATAGTTGTTGACATTTGCTGTTTCATCAGTTCAGCCTTTAGTGACCCATGAGGACACTTTGCATCTATATGCAAAGTCACAGTCATAAAAGAAAAGTATTTTTATGGTCACTTCTGATCACAGTAGCAATAGGAAAGAAACCTTAGCATGTGGATATGCAGAAAGCTGTAATCATCTGTCTCAATGCATAATTGAGATAAGTGTGCTTATGTAGTTTTAGGACAGGGAAGAAGGGGCCTGCCTTATTCTGAAGTGTACAGAAGGTACTTGGAAGCAGGCAGGAGAATGTGGTTGGCTCTGTGGAGTCTGACCTGGTGTGGCCAGTTCTGAAGTGCTCTCCCATGTACAAATAGTTGATAAAGGCTTTGTCTTCCTTTGTACAGGGTTGGCATGGAGAGCAGGCAGCCCCTATAAAGTTCATGTCTTCCACTTACCAGGTGCTAGGACTAGCTATACCAAGTTCTGGCCTGGTGAAAACAGCTAACAAATGTGCTGATGTGGTGTTTCCTTGTATTATTTCCTAACTTGCTCATTAATCTGGATATCTGTCTTTCAAAATTGAGATGTGTCTGGTTTTACCTGAGGAACTTGGTCTTAGAATCTAAAGCCATGTATCACAAAACACAGACTGCTTTTAGAAAGTTTGTTTCTTTTCCTTGTTTTGAAATATAACAATAATGGCATTCCAGGTGTATTAGAAGACTTAATTAAGAAAACTAGGACTATATTGCATATGAAACACTATGCAATTAAAGTATTGTTTTAAACAATCAGTTGTTAATGAACTTGCTGATACTCTTATATATAGATCATCCTTCTGAGGTTCCTGAGAAGCTCATTCAGGATCGGTTTCGGAAGCTGAGCTGTTTTCCTGAGGCTTTCAGCTCAATTCACTACAAGGGAACAAGGACATACAATCCTCCAACAGATTTCTCTGGGCTTAGGCGAGCTGTGGAGCAGCAGCTGGAGAACAATACTACTCGGTCACCTAGACAGCCTGGGGTTATCTACAAAGCACTAAAAGTAAGTGGAGAAGAGTTTGTTACAATCTTTATTTGTTCCATTGCTGCTGGTAACTCAGCTGCAACTCATAAAAATAGAGCACCTGAACCAGTGATGCAGACTTGCAAGTAAGTCTTCCATGAGAGTGATAATTTTGTGTAACAGCCAGCGAGGCTGGATAGCTTTCTTTGCTTTAAAACAAACACTTTAATGAAGATCATGGAAGGTCAAGAAAAGTTAAAGAGACAAACTGAGCTGTGAAGAAAAAAGTAACGGATTCTGTGAGTGACAAGAACTTAATGACAGTGATTTACAAAGAGAGACCTCAGAAGGAGTTTTTTATGAAATTCGTAAAGCACAAGAGAAGAAAATGCAAGAGACTTGGAGGGAGTTAATAGTTGGCAAAACCTAGCACTGAGCAGTGTAACCCAAGGGCTGGGAGGCAAAAAGGAGGAAGGACTTGTGCTCGTAGCATGGGAACAGGATGGACTCAAGCCAAATGATGTATTCAGAGTGAGTGATTTTCTTAGATGGTTCAGTTTGCTAGGATGTTAGAGGGATTTCTGGGCCTTTAAATTTGCAGTCTTCCCTACAAGTTTCCACATACCATTACCTGATTAACATCATATTTTCTTTGGCCTGAAGAGCACGGCTGTCACTGGGGAGGGGCAGGCAGAGCTGGGGCATATCTGCAGAAGAAGGTAGTATTAGCAGTCTTTTCTGGTGTTAGTCACAGCTGTTGGAACAGATAATTCTGGCTGCTCTGCATTAGTGGTAGCTGAAGCACAGAATGAAGTGTCAGGGTGGTATTTGCACAGTTCTTCGCATTAGGGAGCAGACAGGCAGCAAGGGGAAAAACAGCTGTAGTTGTTAATTTTAGCTGAATTTCATTGCAATAATCAAGTAAGCTGGTTTCAGATATAGCTGCTGGTGTTCTTAAATTCATGTCCAGTAGCGTATTTGCTGTATTCAGCAAGCTTTTCAGATCACTATTGGCTACAAATCAACTTTTTTTTTGCTTCCCTCACTGAGGACACAAGGCATGCTAGAGATCTATGTCCACTTCCTCTAGCCTTGGAATTCATTGGCCAGTATCAGTCAAGCTTAAAAGAGAATGTAAAGCAAATTTCCTTGAAATTATATGAAATAAAACATCTATGTAGAGAACTTATCTGAGGGAAGCTGTGGTGAAGGAGATACACACATGTCTGTGTGTATGTGCAGTCAGCCTTTGTTAGACAGCAAATATGCACCCACTCCACCTACCCAAACCCTGTGAGGGGAGAGGGAGGAAGAGAAAGGCAGGCAGCCACTGTATTAGCCTCAGCTGCAGGAAGAGTTTTAGCTAGATCTCATGCCTTCAGAGATCTCCATCAAGAAAAACTGCAAACATTTGCTTTGTTCCAGTGCTTTTTTTTCCCCCTAAATGTAACACCTGAAAGAACTAAAAAAGTTAAGTGTGGCCAGGCAAAGGACTTATTTAATCTGAGAATGGATGTTTTTAGGAAAGGGTACAAATCCCTTTCTCTCAGTTTTGCCATTTCTCAAGAGAAGAGCAGTTGTTCAAGTGGCTGGAGGAAAGCTCAGGGCAGCACTTTCTGAGCTGAGAAGCAAAGAATGTGTCCTGATGTACTATGAGAAATGATCCTCTGAGTTTCCTTTCTGAGGTTTCCAGAATAGAAAACCCTTTTATCAAGAATCCTGCTATTTTGAGTATGGATTGGATGCATAGAGGTCGATGCCATATTCTACCACGCACTTCTACTATAAAATTTAAAGTAGGGACAGGAGGAGAGGACAGGAGAAAAGTATCTCAAAAGTATTCAGGTCACTTCCATACAAGTGCAGGATTGCCTTCTTGTTTGGTTTCCAATCCTTGTTTTGCTTTCCAGGCTAGTAAGACACCATGTGTTAGCTGTGTACTCTCTTTGCGTCTCTCTCCAGCAGAGGAATCCATGCTTTTGCTTGCAAAATATCTTTATTGCCCTCAATCCCTTTCCAGTTCACTCTTTTTTGTTTGACAGGCTTTAAGTGACCGGTTCAGTGGGGAGATCCCTGATGACCAGATGGCTCACAGCTCTTTCTTTCCAGATGAATATTTCACATGCTCCTCTGTGTGCCTCAGCTGTGGGTAAGTAAATGAGAAATGCTTCTCCATCCTTTTAGACGATAGTGCTGCCCTGACCTGCAGCCACATAAAGTTTCTGTGATGTCTTGACACCTATGCTCAGCTACAAGTTCCAGGCAGAATTAGCTTGAAATTCAACTCTTATGTGAATTTCCACATCCCAGCTGGATGCATGGTTTTTGCCCTATTTTTGTGCATGGCTACCAACCTGGGCTGCTCATATCTTTTCCCAAATGCAAGCAGGGCAGGAAGAAAGGAAGAAAGAAATAAATCCCCTGAAATTGTATATGATGTTTTCTTCCTGACATTTTTATTGCCTAAACAGTATAAACAATTGTAATGGAGTGGGGCTGTATTCAGTGACTAGGTCAAAGTGGAGCTCCATATTTGATTAGATCTTGGCTTGTAGCTCTCTGGAAAGAGCCCAGAGATGAGCCAGAAGGGCAGTAGATGGCAGTCAGTGCTCTGAGTCTGGGAGCTCTGTAGCAGTGTGATGTTGTGGCTGGTTATGCTTCTGGAAACATTTTCTCTCAAATGTGATAAAGTGCTGTGTTTCTGCTTTCTTTTGTTCAGTAGAGAATTTCCAGCAACTCCTTGCAATGGCTGCAGTGTTAACTCTGCTCTGGTCAATTTTCAGGCTTGTTTAGTCCTTCCTAAAATTCTCTGTGAAATTTAAATTGCGTACAGTGAACATTTACTGCAGTGAACTGTTGTGTGGTGCTGCTTTGTATGTGAAACAGTTGCTACACCTCCTTCTGAAGAGACTGCCTTTCAATAATAAATTATGTCATTGCTGTAGGTACAGTTGTGAAAATGGTTTGAGGGCATAACATGTATACAAATGCAAGATAGTAGTAGAAATGAAGTCTTGGTGACATCTGTCCTGTGTCTAACAGCAAGAACTCATGGTTTGCTTTTGCATGCTCAGGTGTGGTTGTAAGAAGAGCATGAACCATGCAAAGGAAGGCATCCCTCATGAATCCAAAAGTCGATGCAGATATTCTCACCAGTATGATAACAGAGTCTACACTTGCAAGGTGAATATCAATACAAGGTCTGACAAATGAGAAGGGACAGGATGACCCAATAAATGAAGAGTATCATGGGCATGTGCCTGTTTTCTTCTGGTGCTTTTTTTTTTTTTTAATGTCAGTTTTGCTCATGGCCTCGAGAAGAAAAAGTGTTCCTTATTTGACTTGTATGTTTACTTGGAGAGTTCATCACCTCTCTGTGCTATGTGTCATTTGCCAGCTAAATTGTGAAGCAGGCTGTTCTTAACCTGGGTAATACTGACCTTCTACATATTTGACATTGTCACTTGTCTTATTTGCTTATACCCAGTACTTGGTATTAACCAATTTTTCTGAAGGATGTATGCAGGAGACAGGAAAATTTTTGGCTACCATCATGGTCTTTATTGATGTAGAAATACTTCCCTGACATTAGTTCTATTGGTAGCGGGTTTAGTTTTGCTTTGTTTTTAAATGAGTTCTGAAGTGTGCTCCTTTGCTGTGGAGACGTCTGCATGCTGATCATATGCTTTAGGTGGCCAGACAGCAGCCAGACCTAGATTTAGATTCCCAAGAATGTTGTTTTAATTGAGCCTTTATGTTGTAGGCCTGTTATGAACGAGGGATGGAGGTCAGCGTGGTGCCAAAAACCTCTGCTTCCACAGATTCCCCTTGGCTGGGCCTTGCCAAGTATGCCTGGTCAGGGTGAGTACTGCAGCTGAGATCTCTCTGCTCTCTGTGGTCTCTGTGCTGTCTGATGCACAGGACTTACCAGAGAGGTAACCTGTCCTCCTCTTGTGCAGATATGTGATCGAGTGCCCCAACTGCGGGGTGGTGTATCGCAGCCGGCAGTACTGGTTTGGCAACCAAGATCCTGTGAACACTGTAGTGAGGACAGAAATTGAGCATGTCTGGCCTGGGGTAAGTCTGGTTGCTGGGCAGTCTTTGTGTATGTGTGCAGCCATGCACATGCTAATTTGGTTCTCCTGGCCATTGATGGAGAAAATAGATTGCCTTTCATAAAGCTGGTCACTGCTGTTTGAAAGAGCCTTTGCGAGGGCCTTCAGACATCTTTTGGTATCTTGAAACAGTTAGGTTGCCAGTTTATGAACACTTCATGTTCATGAATCTACCCCTGTCCTTCAAAGCAGGGCTGGTGAATCTTTTTCTCTTGCTTGCCCTCCAGTTTAACAGGAGCAATGGGTTGTAGAGCCATCTGCATCTTAAAAAAAAAAAAAGAGGTTTCCCTCCTTTTATTCTCAAATGAATATCTGTTTCATTCCAGACTGATGGATTTCTGAAAGACAACAACAATGCAGCCCAGCGTTTGTTGGATGGCATGAATTTCATGGCTCAGTCAGTATCTGAACTTAGCCTGGGACCCACAAAAGCTGTGACCTCCTGGCTGACAGACCAGATTGCCCCAGCTTACTGGAGACCCAACTCTCAGATTCTGGTAAATAGCAGCTGCTGTAGAGAAAGGCTTTGCATAGTTAAAAACCCCTTTCCTTACCCTTTAAGTAATAGAGTACTTTGCAGATTCCAAATGCTTTCTCCTCTTCCCATTCTTGACTTAGCCAGAGGAAGTATGAACAGAGACTTGTCCCAGCCCCAATAAAGAGACTGTTCCTCCCTACTGTTGTGAGCTACTTTCCCAGCATTATCATGGAAAATCCTGGCTTGCATATGAACTTGTTTTTCAAAGCAAAGAATCAGCATCTTAAATCTGGCTACTGCAGTTGATAGTACTATTTTTATAGGTGCAGAGATTAAACTCTGGTTTCATACCAGATGCAAAAAGCTGGCACAAACAGTTCAACTAGGTAAGAATTCTCTGTGTCTCATAGGAAACAGATTCTTCTTCACTGAAAACTGCCTTCTGAATTCTTACCCCACACCAAGGTCAAATATCAATTATTTAGCCCTGCATGATGTGGCTGTGTTTATTTGTGATTGTGAATGAAAGGATCATAGCAATAGATTTGCTTAACCACTGTACACCTTCTGAATCACTTACCTGGGATAAAGTTATGGGGCTGGTAGCACCCAAGTCTTTGTAACTGTATTTTTCACAATTTCAGTCTGAGTCTTGCCATCCTGGGCTTCTGGTCTTTATTTTTCACTTAAGGAACATCAAACTAACAGTTCTTCTTTCTGTGGTGTTCTGATTAGAGTTGTAAGAAGTGCAACACGCCTTTCAAAGATAATGACACTAAGCATCACTGCCGGGCCTGTGGAGAGGGCTTCTGTGATGGCTGTTCTTCCAAGACCCGTCCAGTGCCTGAGCGAGGCTGGGGACCAGCACCAGTGCGTGTGTGTGACAACTGCTATGACAACAGGGGCATCCAGCTAGGTAATCTTGAGTTGATCATGAAAGAACTATCCCTGGGCAGTAGCGTGAAGTCTTTGTCCACAGCCATTCCCATTGGGTGTAGACAGTGTTGATTTCCCTACAGTTTTTAGTATGGAAGCTGGAGAGCTCAATGCCTCTTGGAAGAAAGATGCTCCTACCAGATACTTGACCTGCTGACAAAATTATTTCCTAATTGTATGTTTATTTTGTTTTTTAGCAACTGCTGGTGGTCTGGTGCTAACATCAGAGCAGGGATGCTGCTGTTACAGCAGACTATGTGTTTTGTCCATTATTGCAAAAATGAAAACTTTGCAATCCAAGATTGTGGATGGGGGACATAAAGGCCGAGGAGAGACTCTAACCTGGCTTTTGGGTTTGATGCTGGTTTTGTTAATGTAAATTAATTGAAACTTGGCAGAAATGGTGGTGGATTTACCTGTTGAGCCCTTCACTCTTGTGTCATGCAGATGTGGCTGAGCTACCTTCAGATGAGGAAGGAGGGACACTTATTGCCAGGAAGGTGGGGGAAGCTGTGCAAAACACACTTGGAGCAGTGGTGACAGCCATGGACATTCCCTTAGGTGAGCTCTGTTCTGTTCTGATGGATTTTTTTGTCTAAAAGCATTTTTGTTTTCAAAGAGCAAAACTTGTTATTAAACTTCAAGAGTTTGTGTGACAGGCTGGCACCTCTGCTAAGATACTACTGTTGGTTGAGAGTTCCACAGCCCTCTTCTGCCTGATGTTTCCTCTTGGTTTTCAGCACATTGTTTCTGCAGTTCATACTTTTCTCTTTTCACCCTATTATGCAAAACTGTGTGGACCAAGCTGTGAGTCATTCATGCTCCCCTCATGCATTCACTGCAGTGATCTGCCAGTTGGAGTTCCCTAAAGACTGGCCAATTAGTCAGGTTTGGTTTTCTTCCAGAGAGGCTGAGTGCCTTTTAAGTGTGTTCATGGATACTGCTGGCACTTGGTACTTCTGTAGGGGAGGGCTGAGAATTTGAAGCTATCCAGGTTGGTAATGATGGGGAAGTAATTAGGAGTGTGTTCTTTAAAGGTGAGCTTAGTACAGGGAAGCTCTGCTGCACTTTCACGTGCTGGGTGGCAGTTCAGGTATGTCAGCACCCGCTTCACATGTGAACATTCTGTTGTTGGACCTGACTTCCTACTCATTGTGCAGATCATTGTTTATCACCTTTGTGTGTTTGCTCTCTGACTCAGTGAAGGGTAGAATAAATCCCTTTCTCAGTTCAGACAGTACATGGATTTTGTAATATTTAGTTTGGTGACTTGGGGTTTTTTTTGGCCACAGCTGAAACTGAAGGTAGGGAAAAGCAAGTGTGTTAACCTCTGGAAGAATCTGAGTAAGGCAAGATGCCACTATTAAAAGAGACACAGCTTGCCCTTTGAAGAGATGCAGAATGTGAGAGAATGGTAGAATGCCCTAAATGGCTACTCATTGCACTGTCAGTAGTCATCTCCTCCTTAATGGCAGTGCTGTGACTTGCAGTGTGTGAGTGCCTCCACTGGAGTACATTCTTGACATGCTCATGTTTATGGATTATCATGTTCTCCCTCTTTCTCATCCCCCCACCTCACTTCCTCCTTAGGTCTGGTGAAAGATGCTGCCCGACCTGCATACTGGGTACCAGACCATGAAATCCTGCACTGCCACAATTGCCGGAAGGAATTCAGTATCAAACTCTCCAAGCATCACTGTCGGGCCTGTGGCCAGGGATTCTGTGACGAGTGCTCACATGACCGCAGAGCGGTTCCCTCTCGCGGATGGGATCACCCAGTCCGAGTTTGCTTTAACTGCAATAAAAAGCCTGGTGACCTTTAACGCCAGGCTTCTCTCCAGATCTTTGCAATTCCTTATGTTCTCAGGGTTACAAATGAACATATCTGGTCTCCCTTTCACCTTTTAACCTGTTGCAGCCAGAGTGCATGTTTCCAGTTTCTGGCCTCCTCTCGTGTTATGTCCATCTTGGAACACTGGGAATGAGCTTAACGTTCAGCCTCTAGGTTTTAATTTCAAATTAACTGGGAAAGGGAGGGAGCTCCCTTGTAAATGAGCAAACCAAAATCCAGTGTATTTTATTCCAATAAAAAAGAAAAAAAATATATATATCAACTATGTATAATTTAGTATATTAAGAATATGGTTGGATAATGAAGCTTTGAGTATTCCTAGTTCAAATGATGGATGGTGTTGTTCCTTACTGTATTGGATCAGAATTATGGCCTTCTAATTCTTCTTTTGGAATGTCTTGCTGATCGTGATGTCCTGTGAGGAAGGTTTGGACTCTGTGCTGCCAGGAATCTCCAGTGTTGATACATGAATTACACCTGGTAGTTCAACCAACTCTGCATCTGGAGGTGCTGCCTTTCTGGCCGTGGAAGATTAAACCCAGATTTATTAGCAAGTTTGTTTGAACTGTGACATGAACAATGGTCTTGCAGTGCAAGAGGTAACAAGTTGAGACAGATCCCCGTAGCAGAGACTGGTAGAGCTCTGAAAGGTAAAGCAAATCCTATGGCACGAGGCAAAGCATTCTGAGTTTTGCCATTTCAACTTCAACACCAGATCAAAAGGTAGCAGGTTCTTGCTCTCCCTGACAATGTTTTCATGTACTCAGGTTTTCTTCAAGTTTCCCTGCACGATCATTGCAGTTAAAAAATTTTGTCCAGAGCAGAACAAGAGAATAAGTTTGGCGAGCAATTCCGAGATACAAAGTTTGAGTTGTTTGGGTTGTGATGACTTTTCCCCCACTTTTTAAGGGATCCTGTAATCTCTGAAGCTTCTGTGTTCTCAGATATGGTTGCATAGAAACTGCACAGATTTGACTTATCTTTCCTCTAATAATATGAACTTACAAATCAGCCTGGAAAATGAGAACCTTTCTTCTTTGCTCCTAGCAACTGGCACTCACTGGACTTCATCCTTTAATGAAAGGACTGCAATGAATTCACTGATTTTATTATCAAAAGCACCACTTAACCTAACTTATACTGTCATGTACTGTGGATTTGTGGTTCCACTTATAAGAAGTAAGAGACCATTGTGGATTAAACTGCCTAAAATTCTCCCTTCTTGGCTTACGTAGGCAAGAATTTTTTCACCACATGAGAGTTGCCTCCTCTTGGAGTGGATGAAGTTTAATGCAATGTCCTGGAACTGTGGTATTTTTCCCCAGCTAATTCAATGTGCTCTTGTGTAGATGAGTGCCCAACACCCTGTTTTAAGACTGTATTATTAAATTAACTGCTATAAAGAACTTTATCTTCTGAACAAGCGTACTGACTTTCCTTGTAACAAGTGGTTCTCACTTTGTCTCTGAAAGAACATGCTCACAAAGTGATTGTCCCTTCACAACTACATCCAGCCTACCAAGGAAGTAGATGTAGAAGATATTCCAGGACACCTTCGGTACTGGCTAAGTTTACTGCGGACTGTCTTATCTATTTTGTAAGCAAAAGTCTGCCATAAACTGACAGTTGTCCAAGTAAGGGCACGAGTAGGTAGAAATCCTCTTAAAAGACATTCTGTACATCTAGCATAATTCTGTGCTTCAAAGTATTCTTTATTTTTTTAATGGGTGAGCAATGTGTTCTTTGTAGGCTGTGCCCTGTGTGCTGTTTATGCATGTAGCTTTACTACCATGTTAATGCACAAAGAGAAAGCAGCCGTGACATTCCTTGTATAAAATCTTCGGCATCTGTTTCAACAACTTGTCTGATTTCATTTTTCTTTGTCAAAGCAAGAACTACTACTCAATCAAAAGGAAAATGTCTAAACATTTTAAATACATATGTGGTCTTAGTAATTTAGCAGCCTGTCAGTATCAGAGTCCATTCCTGACTGATTGTCTTGGAGCTAAATCTTTTATGAAGTTTCTCTACAAAGCAAAGTCTTAATGTGGTGTTTAAACTGCAGCAGGCTTGAGACTGGAGAATGTTGAGAGGTGTATTTGGGAGCTTCGTTTTCCAAAATGAAAAGAAAGATCTGTCAGATTTAACTTCACTGCTGTTTTCTGTACAGAATAGCTTTTATTTTTCCTGATACTATTTGGTGCTGTGAGTACACAGTATAGAATATGGTTATTAAATTACTTAAGTATTTAAACATCTATTTATTTTAGATGTTATCCTAACACATTAAGATTCAATAAACAAAAGAGCCCTAAAAGATGTCTGTGGACAGAAGGCTCTACAGAAAACTTAAATGAAGGAAATGGAAATCCTGGGAACAAAATCCCTCAAGCAACATGGGAGTGTGTTGTGCTTGGGGAGGGACTATCAGTAGAAACCTGTGAGAGTTCTATTCCTGAACTATAAGAAGAGATGCTTTGTGTTATCGGTAGAATCTAACCAGAGTGAATTTTCGGAAAATATGTCAAAAGTTAACAGCAACATTGCTGGAGCTCTGCAAAAGCACAAACTGTGTGTTTCATAATGGCAGTGTGAGACAGGTCTGACACTAATGGAACTCCAGTGTGAAAAAGTCCTCTGTATTGACAAAGGCAAAGATAGGAGGAGACTGTTTTTCAGGAAATTTCTAGAAGATCATCACTATGTGTGTGGTACCAAAGAGAAATTACTTACTTACCATGAAGTTGCAGTTGATCAAGATGATAGTGTGTCCCTTGGATCAGCTGAAGTTCACTGTGATGTTAGTATTTTAGCAGTTAAAATTGTCACAGTTGGTAGGATAATGAATTCAGCTGGTCTGAGATGTGACATGATAAAAGCATGTTCTGAGTTAGATTGAAATTGACTATTTGATGCAAATGTCTTGCCTGAAAAATTAGGTCAAAATGATTATTGACAAATAAAGCAGCATCTGCATTTCTTCGCATTAGGAAATGCAATGGAAAACATTGAATAAAGTAAGAATCATATGAACTAACTAATGAGCAAAGATGTGTGCCCCAGTGATAGTTAATTCCTCACCCAAAGCACCACAAAACAAGCCTAGACTTGTTGGTTGCTCTATTCTGATGGATTTATTTCCATTGTGTGTAAGTATGCCAATTCATCATGAAGATTCATCTGATGATCTTCAGATAGGTAATGTGTGTTTCCCTCTCATTCTGTTATGCAGATATATGTGAGCTTTATATAGATATGGACACTTTTAGTTAGACTCCCTAGCCAAACCCTGTCGGCCATTCTTGGCTTAAATGTATATTAGGTGCACCTTGCACCTGAAACTTGCAGCCAGGGGACATATGGAGGAACAGCATGGCTGCAACACGTAGCTATTGTCAGGGTAGGAGCAGGCTCTAAGGTGGAGTTACTTGCACAAGAAAAACTGCTTTGTCTTTCATTCCCTGCCCTCCCCACCTTCCACCCCTTGCACTGGTTTTCCTGTTCATTTGTTCTGCCCAGTTCCTTGCAGGTGAAGTTGCACAGGCTGAAGTTGGCCAAGGTATCCTGTATGTTCCTATCTGTGTCCCTTTGTGAATTGGACCTTTGGCTATGTTCTGGAAAACAAGACAACCCTTGCTATCTTTTGATGCCAACAAGAGTTTATTTGTGGAAAGAAACACCAGCATTAAGTTAGATCTGCCTTGCATTTATGCCAGGTGTCTGCTGTCTCATAATTTTTGCATTTCATTTGTCAATTGACACTGTCAGTCACTGTAATGCCATATTTGTGGCATTGTCCTTGCATTTCATTATCACTGATGGCTGTAATATAATTTGGCACCAACAGATATGACTTTGCCTGCAGTAATTTGAGAACAGGGAGTGATTTGCACGAGTGATAGAACTGTCTGCTTTTTGTCATCCAGGTCTCATTCCCATCCCCTACTTTAGCTGGGCACTCTTTCATGGCAAAGCAATGTTGACATATATATTCTATCAGTCACAGCACATATGCTGTTGTCATCAAATATATTTGTAGTGCAGGTACATCATCTCAATGCCAAAATAAATAAAAAGTTGCTATGAGGGCTTTCAAAATCAACAGTATAATGTGACAAAGCTAAAGTAGAACGGCAGCTAGTTAGTTATCTCAAGCCAAAATTAAAGTACTTTCCCCTTTCCAGCTTTATTTTTGTTGGATATAACTCAAGCAAAAAGAAGTGATAGAAGTGATTGGTTTATATATATATATATATATACACACACACACATACATATATGTGACAGTCCTTATGTAGGAAATTATTTAATTGTGGCATTACAGAATTTCTAATTTCAAGACTGCCTGGAGATTTTGAAATGCACTGATTTCTCACATTTTTAAATCTTACTGTTAAATCTTACTGTTTCTCCTTAAAAGGCAATTTTTCAGCAGCACTGGAGAGAAGCAATAACCTGTATATAATAGTGATGTTAGGAGGGCACTGGAGTGCTTCACAGCTACCATGATAATCAAAAGAATTGCAGATAGGAAAGAAGTTGTTTGAACAAGAAAAGGCAGGTGATCTTGATTATATTTTCAGATGTTACCTGAAAAGGTTTTTTTGCACAAAACTTTGTGTCTTGGCTTCCATTTTTGAAACATTAAACTGATTAGTAAAGTGCTCTAAACAGTTGGGTCAAGCATCTCTCAACCCCCAGGCTCTCGCCTCAGAACTCCTGTCTAGAAAGTACTTTGGGTTGGTATTGGTGTTGACTGCTGGATTCAGCTCACAGTAGACGTAGTATAAATAATATATGCAAGCAGCCACTAGTGACTGGAGGTTTGGGGACCAAAGCTGAATTCTCCACTGCCAGATTATAACTTTCCGGAAAGCAGTTTCTGACACTATGTACACAGTTGGGTTTGAGTTCTCCCTTTCTCACAACAAATGCTTAACTTTCTAGTCCTGTTAGAATGGGTCCCCCTTAAGCTCAAAAATGCCAAAATACCAATGTGAATTTGTGACTAGTAAATTGATTTTTTTAACCTCTTAGTTTCAGTATTCATCAGGAAGATAGAGAAATGACCATGAATCCATGTACTGCAATAAATTGCAACCAGCATCACCACAGAAGACCCAGAAGCAAATCCCCTCCCAGCTTTAGAAATTTCAAGTTAAAATTGAAATTTTTCTACCTCTTATATCTATGAACCTTATGTGACCTAAAGGGGTTTATGTGTAAAGATGTTTATTAATCAGGGTTGAGAGATGACTGATAGCAGCAGGGGACATGGAACAGAGCAAGGGTGAGACTGTGGCTTCTGAGAGAGTTGTGTTGATGGGAGGCACTGGCAGTTTGGTCAGTGAGGAGAGCCTGGTGGTCTGTGCTGTGCCATGCTCCAGGGAACCAAAGGGACCAAGGAAATTGTGTCTGCTGGACGAGGGATGCTGCAACCTGTCCTGAAGCACAGGGCTGGCCTTTCTGAAGTTTCCCACTAGTTGAGTGCCTGCTGAGAAGCTGAGGCAAAGAAATACTGTTTTGATAGTGTAGCAGAAAGGAAGAGTGTTGCATTTTCCTTTTTAACTCCCTTAAGATCTGGCTTTTGCTGCATAATGAATGAGATGATTTAATAGACTTTAGCTGCTGCCTGTAAACTGCTTGCTGTTTGTCAATGAAGCCAAATTGCCTCTCTTGCCCTGCTTCTCCTCTCCTTTTTCAGTGCTTTTGCAGGCTTCATTAGAGGTGTTGGCTGCAAAAGCACTAGTTGGGTGAATGGGTTTACAGGGACATGTGTGTGACATTTGCTTCCTGGAAACAACAGAAAGGAAATTATGTGTTTTGCCTAAAAGGAACAAAGAGAAGAAACTATCGTCAGTTATGTAAGATGCCTTTCTGCCACAAATCTGTTTGCATTTCCCACCGTAACTGGATATAATTGTTGCATGGTCTTTCTTGTTCTTGCAGAATGGGTATTACTGGAGTTAAGAGCACTGAAAGCTTAAATTCTAATTTAAATTTTGGAATTAATTCTGCTTTAAGGGAGTTCATGATCTTTGTAAGATACTGCCTGAAAATGTTTGAACCAGACATGTTTACTACCAAGATCAATATAAGGTATGTTTCAACTCTGAGTTGATTATCAGATATATTAGGACTTTGCAGTGGGATGGGGTTAAGTACACTTTTGTTTTCTGAACAGATGCTTAGTTGCAGTATGCATTATTAGCTATGGCAATGCAAATGCCTTTGAAAGTTGTGCTGTGCGTGTTTATCATTGTGCATGCAACAGAAAACATCCAAGATTAACATAACCAGTCAAGACTAATTGCAGAGTATTTTCTCAAATTTAAAAGCACCTAAGCAGGTGCCAGGATGAAAAGCTGGTTCTGGCACTCCTTTAATAAGAATTTTGGAAAATTTGAGTGCAGTGTGTCTTTCCTGTAAAGCCCATCTTAGTTCATGGGTCTTTACCCTCTCATAGGTTCCTGATCTGGTCTGTGCTTCCTACAGATACTGAGAGCAGGATGGTATTGCCCAACCCAAACTGGTTACCAGGCAGGAGGTGGAGGTAAAGAAGCTCCATGGGATGTTATTGTTCTCAAATACGAACATGGTATCATCCAGTTACTGTGAGCTGGTGCTACAACTTTGCTGCTGGGGGTCTAGCTGCACCTCTGTATGCAAAAGGCCTGACTTTGCATGGGTGATCTCATATCCCAAAGATGTGGTCTGTACAACTGGGCTTGTGTCCCGCTCTGGCAGCATGAGCAAGCCTACCCCTCCAGACTGCTGACCAAACTACACGTTAGAGGTGTGCACATGATTAGGAAACATTATGATAAATCAATAGGGGCTTTCAGCTTTGCTACTGGGCCAGAAAAGGGGCTTTTAAAAGGGATGGTGACAGGGCAGTAGCATGCTACCATCACCTGAAAAGGACAAAGTCCAGCAAAAGGACTGACAGTGTGGGTGAGGAAAACAGCTGTTCCTCGAACTGCGTCCAACCATAGGTGGAGCAGTGGCAGTGGAAGCAGGAACTCTGACCAAAGCTACTCCAAACAAAGCCCCAGAAGACTTTACAGTGTCAGCTTCTCAACATCAGCTGCTTCACTCTGCTGGGCCAGCCTACTTTTGACAGCAAATTCAGCTAGCACAACAGTGGCTCTTTAAGTTACCAGCTTGGCAGGCTTACAGCTAGATTTCAGAGAGGTTGAATCTTGCCTACAGTTAATCAGTGTTTAGCTTTTATTTACAAGCAGTCTGAGATGTATACAGCAAGATTTGCTGAACCTGCTGAAGGAGGTTCACAAATTAGATGGGCAAAGCAGATGCAACAGCAGCACATAATAACAGCTTGGTGACTGGTGTAAAGATTTTGAAGTCCTGAATAGATTGGCAGCTTTGTAAACCAGGTCTGAAGAGAACATAATGTCAGTTATAGGAGAAGTGGTAGAGATCCTGTTTGACAGCCATGAGTAAGCCAGGAACTCCTCGGCTACCCCCAAGTCTTGAAGAAAACACCACACTAGGAATGGCATCTTTGGATGATGGATGGGGAGAAGGGATGGTTCTAAGCAGATGAGCATCTTGGAGACTCCAAATTCTGGTGTAGCAATCCTGACCAACTGGGAGGAAAGGACAGCAAAATTCAACATTACACAAAAAGGACTTTACATGGCTCTGCACGATTATCACCACAGAAGCAGATCTATGGGGAAAACACCCTGACTATTTCTATACCTACAAGAGACAAAATCCTTATCCATACTTTAGAAAAAAAATTTTTCACTGAATACTACAAAAGTGAGAAAAATGAGCAGTTCCTATTAGGCGATTAAAGTTTGATAGATCGATATTTAGAGTGCTTTTCTCTTTATCAAGCTACTATGCCAAAAAAGAGCAGAAAAATTCAGTGAAATTAAAAACTCTTTTCATTATTCCACCACTTACTGACAAATCCAAGGAAAGGAGGTCACTGTCTTTATAGTGACTTTGTGAAGCTTGGCTACGCTATAAGGATTTTGCTTCATCTGTTGCTACTTCCCCCCTCCCCTAGTAATAATAAAAAAATCAGAGTATAACTGGGAGTATTCAACATGAACCTGAGTTGTAGAGTTTACACAGTCACGCCCACATGCCAGTGCTTCAGTCTATCACCACACTATCCACTTAAGCACCAACTAAACATTTACACAGTCTCTATATAAAGTTATCACCAAGTCTCCTGTTTACATGTTGTTTCCCTCAATTTCAAAATCAAATTTCTGCTCTACTCTTGAGACATTGTTGAAAGGATAATGGGACTTTTGCAGGACACAGCAGATAAAGCTGTTAAGCACCACACAGGAGTGATTACAGTAGGTGTGCATCCATAACATAATTTCTTAATTTTCATAGTGTATTACAGTATGTTTAAGGCTAAATTTATTCTGAATTTTAAAGAATTAACAGCTTCACACCTAATAGCTGTAGCTAAGAAACACCCCTCAGGCCAACAAAAATCAATACCATACAGTCTACAAGTGTGGAGGGGGGGAAGTCAACCCACCTGCTGTAAGAAGTCCTTCCTCCTCATTTACATGCAAAGGGAGAAGAGCATATTCATTGTGATGACCTTTGTACTGTTTCACACACTTTGCTGTTCTCAGGTCCCACAGTTTTATCTGCAAGTTGAAGGAATTGTTTGAGAGAGGATACATTAAAGCAAAGAGCACCTAAAGGTTGGATGTGTTGGAGCATGTCCAGAGGAGAGCCATGAAGATGATCAGAGCGCTAGAAGACCTCTCTTATGAAGACAGGCTAAGAGAATTCAGCCTGGAGAAGCAGCCTTCCAGTACCTAAAGAAGGCTACAAGGGAGCTGGAGAGGGTCAATTTACAAGGGTATGTAGTGATAGGACAAGGGGGAATGGCTTTAAACTGAGAAGGGTAGGTTCAGATTAAATATCAGGAAGCTCTTCAATGTGAAGATGGTGAGTGACTAGAACAGGTTGCTCAGAGAAGTTGTGGATGCCCCATCCCTGGAAATGTTCAAGGCCAGGTTGGATGAAACTGAGCAACCTGATCTAGTGAGAGGTGTCCCTGCCCATGGCAGGGGGCTGGAACTAGATGGTTTTTAATGTTCCTTCCAACCCAAACAATCCTGTGATAAAATAAGTGGTTCTGGAAGAAGACGCATAAATGGAATTACCACCCAGTTCCATACTATGTACTAAGAGCGGGCATCTGCCCTTGGGAGTGGGATAAGAACCTGTCAATGCCCAGATACTAAAAGGAACAGAATATCCCAAACACACCAGAACCATACCTTTCCAGCCATATCTGCTGCCATAAGATAATGTTCAGACTCCATAAGGTGAATAGATGTAACTGCTGAGCCATGGAAGAGACGAGTTGCTTTCCAGCTCTGCCCTTTTCGGTTCCGTTGGCGCACATCAATGCTGAAAATCTCCCCCGAACGGCAGCCATTGTACAGCACTGGGGTCTGGGAGAATCCCAGAGAAGGAAGCATACTGTGTAACATCTGCAAAGATCTTACAACTCACACACACAGAGGCTGTATCATGCTTTTGAGCTCTATGGTGTAAGTGTCCAATTATTTTAAAACAGGCATTAAGAAGAATTTTAATTGCACACTGCAAAATTTTTCAGCCAACTCATTAAATCCATTCAAACCTCAACTATTTACTTTAGCTGTAAAAGTTTGGCTAGGTAAGCAGGAACTTAGTTTAACATAGCAGCAAAACAGAAACTGGAATTCTCATATTCCTATTTCACTATTCTAATTCTTTGTGAGCAAGTCCATTAGTATTTTGTAGGGATTTTCTCCTTGGTGGTGGCAATACACCGAGTGTTAATAAAATTAGTAAATTTCCAAAACAATTTTACATGTTATGACTGTATTCTTTGTACTTCCTTCATTTCCTTGTAACCTCTGTAACATTAACAAAAATTGCCCCTCTTGCCACAGTTTGAGATCAGTTAACCCTTTTGTTGCTATTCAATTGTGTGCAAGCATCAGACCACATCAGCTCTGCTGTTAAACACACAACAGCAGCTGTCATCACAAGCTAATGTACAGCATGAGGAGTCCTGCTCCAAACAGAACAAAGAGCCCACCAAAGCTCTGAAGAAAAGGTGTATGGTTCTCCTCACCTGTGTGGCAAACTGCTGTGCCAGTACATCACTACTGGTTCCAAATATCTGTCGATGCCCTGTCACTACATTGGTCACAAGAACTCGTCGTGTCAGGCCTAAGGAAGACAGATAATGTTGGTTTAGCTGTAACTAAAGTAGCAGCTGGGAGGTGAATGCAAGAAGTCTTTCCCCCTAAGACAGAGGGGGTTGCTAGCCTTGCAGATAGATCACCTGTGCTAAAGCAGTTGTCTGCTTGGGGATTCAGGCACCAAGCACAGGACCAGGCAGTGGATATCTTGAAACTGCACAGCATTCCAGGTCGATCTCCTAGAAGACAGGAATAACACATGAAGTGTCCATAAAACGTTAGGACAGGAGGATAATTCAGAACAGTTCTTAGACTGCCACACTTCTTTTAACATTTGAATCTGAAGCAGAGAAAGTGTTACTCAATTAGAGTCCCTCTGCTACTCAAGGGACAGAAAACATAAATGGGACTTCATGACTCGAAGTGGGACACCTACAGTCTATATAAATAGATGACATTGAGAGACTGTGAAATTTATTCAGTAGTCAGAGGGCTGACCATGGCAAGGAAAAGTTACAGTTGCCTTATAGCACTAAGTAAGCCATTTCTTAAAAATGAGTGGGCCAGAAATAAAAAACCTTTACTTTATAAACTACAGATTAGCTGAAACCTAACCTGTAAGTTCTTGGCCTGCCTATTAAAAAAAAAAAATTAAGTAACAATATGCTAGATTTTACCCATTCTCATGTAGCTCCTGCCCAAAATTTATGCCAATTAGCAGACTAAGTCCTCAGTTTTCACTTCCTTCATGGCACATACAGATGTCAGGTAACAGAGGTGACAAGAATGGATGGATAACACAGTTTTAGACGGAAAATTCTGCTTTTCTCCCGGCATCTATTCAGCATGGCTTCCACAAACTACCTATTTAGGGGAGTGAAGTAAGTCAAACTTGGAAATACCTAAAAGGTCAACAGGATATACTAGACAGAGAACTTTGGTGGAACTCACATCATCTAGTTGTGGTGAAGGGCTTAAAATCTTCTAGCAACTTCAGAGCAACTGCATATGCTGGCCTAGTAGCCATCCACCCTTAGTGACTCTTCAAGTTCATGCTGACTCTTTGCATATTTTTTTAATGGCAGCATAAATAGTAAGACATAAAAAATTTAAAATGGGTCTCTTACTCTCATCTATCGTAGATTTCCTCTGTATAAACTTAACTGTTCATGTCTGAATGGAAACCAGATCAGAGGACTGCATTCTGTGACTTTAGAAAGCACGGTTCTAACATCTATCAAGAAAGTCCAATTAAGTCCTGCCCCCAAGAACATTCAACAAAAAAGATCAGCTATAGCCAGACTTAAGACATAGTATTCTCCCAGTCACTCAGGTTTATGTACAACTGAACATGAGCTTGTACAAGGAGCTATGGGGCTGAGATATTTACCACTTTTCCACCTCTGATTAATCCACTGAGCATACGAGAGGAGCTGCTGCGAGAAGGGATTCTGCAGTGACTCTGGATAGTCTATAAGGAAATGTGAGTACTTCTTGTCTGCAGCTTCCGAGTATTAATTACAGGCCAAGCTACTAATGAAAAATCTCATATGTTTACTTTACAAGTGAGGTGTTCTCCTGCCAAAGTCAAGTACAGCAGCAGCTAAAAATAAACAAGGGCTGTGAATACTGCTCGTTAATTAAGTCTCAAGTTCTTTCCTCATCATTTCACTTCTTAAGCTGTTTTAGTCTTATAGAAATACAACAGTCTCACCAACTACCAGAAAAAAAAGCTAAAATATTTCATTTGTTCTCTTTTCACACCATAATTGCTACCAAAAGTTGGAGATGTAAAACCAACAGAAACACCCTACCTGGGTTAGTGCTGCTGAACAATGATGCTGGAAGCAGACTGGCACAGCCTGGTGTTTCTGCAATTCCCATGAGACACAACTTGCTGAAGTGAGTTAAGGAAAACAGATTTCTCCCTAGAATGGAGCAGGCTGCCTAAGATTTATAACTGGGAAAAACAAGCCACAGCTCGTAACACTTTTCCTTGAGACCTTTGATGTGCTTTACAGTTTGCAACCAAGTATTGACTTTTCATTTCTTTCATAGGAATGAGCTAGAAAGCACTCAAATTCTTGCTTGTGTATTTTCACTACCAGCAAGACAAGCGGAATACTACAGCACCTCACTGCTGATAGGAAAAAGAAAATATAAGCGTGGCCTACATAGATCATTCTTCTCATCTTTACATGTTGATGACACTGCATTAATACAGATCACAGAGATAAATTGGAAAAAGGGGAGCACACATTGGTGAAGCAAGGAAGACTCACTTTAGATTACATTTAAATATTTTATGAAGACTGTATCAGGTATAAATAGAATTGGAAAGTTGCATTTCAAGTTCAGTGGGGTAAATCTGCAACACAACTAGGGGGAAGCAAACCTACCCAAAAACCCCACCAAACCAAGCAATCCCGAACTCCTCCCCAGCTGTGAACACGCCTGGTGAAGTCCTGCCCCCTGATGGGTCGGTCCAGAATTGCTTGGCTTTTCACACGGGCCATTCCATACTTGCCTATGTAATTTCTTTTGGCACTTTAATACCACATCTCTTGCCTGCCATCTCCTATGCCAAAATTTCATTTTCACCCCCTCGCTTCTGGGCTCTGCACTGTCCGTTATTGCTTCCTCTACTATACCATCAACTTTTCCCTTCTTCTGAGTCAGACCTGCAGATCACGCTCTGAAAGTTGCAGATGATGCTACTGAATTGTTCCCACTCTCCTCTCACCCCAACCAATACGGGTATGGTTTTAAACACAAATGAACCACCCCACTTTCAAAGAGGTTCACTTCAGAAAAAGATTGTTGCCTTAATCCTCTGCTCTTGTTCTTTTGCCTCAGCCAATTTCTAAACATCAGATCATTTTGGATATGGCATTTATATACACTATAATTGAAGTGGGAATTGTCCAGGGCAGCAAACATGGTCTTTCATTTACCATTAACATGTGAACAATTTTACATATATCTGTAACAGAACCATATATCTGTCTCACTAATTCCAGCATATTTCATTTTTTACTACTTCCTCTGTTTACCAGAAAACTTATTTTCAGGGAGACTACAGGAGAGGTATTCCTTGAAGTTAGTTCTTCTGTGAAGCATGATGCAGACTTGTGAAACCTGAATGACAATTTTGCTTTTTTTAAAAGGATATAAAACATGAGAGTCTGGATGAGTCAGTGATGCCCAGCACACAGAATTCACCTTCAGACACAAGAAGACATACTATTTTTGTGATCTGTTATTCAATTAATGAAAGACTATTTCCATGCAAAGCCAACATAAAATTAGGCACGAGGCACAACTCCTCAGTCCACTAAATAGCTCAGTAATGGGGCATGAGCTTTTTAGCTTCATATTCATCTTGTAACATCCAAACAGCATTGACAAGTCTGACTAAACACAGACTGAGGCATCATGCACATCCTATTATTCAAGAGACCATCCTTAAAAGAATCTGAGCGTGAAGAGATCATGAAAGCCTGTTTTAAATATGCCTCATGTTTAAGGATAAACACAGTTTCCCAAAATTATTTTTTAAGAAATAAGAACGCAAATTTCAGTAGTTTTGGTGGCAGAACATCATTGTTTTGCCAGCTACAGCCCAAGTCTGAAGTAAGCACTACTACCCTCAGAAGTTGGTACTTCTATGTAGTCTTCCATTTCGATTGTAGTATAACATTCTTGACAACTATCACTGGTATTGAGAACTTTCAGAGACAGATTTATTGTGGTTCTGTGTTTATCCAAGCTTCACATTTCTAGATTCTTCCATTCTCTTCTCCTAGTGCCTCCCCCAGCCCTCATGGCATTTCCACCTGAGCCTCCCAAGAACAGTGTTCTGAGAATGCAACCATCAAAGGAGGAACAGAAAATAGTACTTTGCGGTTTGTGAAGTAGAGGTTGTCATACATCTCCACAGTGAGAGACTCCTTCCCCAAACCGCTGAGATTGATGATACCATATTTACATCCTCCATGCTCTACATCGTTCACAGTGAATATTCGTTCACAAGCAACATCTGCCTGTAAAATAAAAGCTTACCGGTCACACTCACTGGAAATTTACAGGAAAAACAGCTTGAGGGAGCTGCATTAGGTCTAAAATGAAACAACACATTAATTCTGAGCCCTTTAACACCACCTGCTTTCCATTCACCTCTAAAATCAGTGGCCAATTCCTTTTTAAATGCATGCACAGAAAAAAAAGGGATAAGAAAAGGCTTTAGTCCTTGGCTAAAAATAAATGATCTTTCCAATGTTAACAATTCTATACACTTACACTGTTTCTGAGCCCCTTCTGGCTTCAGCTACCTATGCAGTGATCTGTTTACCAGTCAAGGAGCTGGTCATGGAGAGCTTCCTATACAGTCTATGAAAGATCATGAAATGTAAAGTGATTACTGATGTTTACTAAGATTCTGTGCACCACAGGCTTTGCCACTTGCAAAATTCTTCTCTTTCATTTTTTTCTTCTTTCTTTTGATCCTCTCCCGTTCTCCTCCCAGTCCCACAATAACGATCCACTCAACTCCTATTTACTTCCAAAACAACATTTTGATCAGCTTAAAAAAAAACCCAAAAAAACCGCTTTCATATCCAACCTTTTTAATAAGTTTCTTTTTAGGAAAGGAACAGCCTCTCCCTACCTGTTTAAAACTACTGAGCACAGATTTTAAGAACTGACAGAGCAGGAATAACACATCTTTAAAAGCTAGACTTGACCTATATGATTTGATTACAAGAGCCTGAATTTTCACTGAAGATGGGGTCTCTTTATCTTAAAGACTTATAATTTCTTATAACATACCACAATGATTTTAAAATTGTTGGTTCCAGCAACTGAGGAATCCGGACTGTGAATTTCTATCTTCCTCCTCTGCATGCAGTTCACTTTTAGTTCATGGACTAGCCTGTAAAAGCAGGTAGGAGCATGAGAGGGTTGAAGAGAGGAGAACTCAGGTAACCCTAGATTTAATGCATATGAAAAGAATTCTGGCCAGGATATAGAACTGCTTCTCAATCACCGAAGAGAAAATGCCTGAATAACTAGCATGCTGAAATTTAACTCACATAACCCATGAACATGTGCATCTTCACATTAATGAAATTTCATCCTGCTATTCTGAACCCCAGCACGTCTTCAGTAGCTGAAACAACAACATAGCAGGTCACTAACTTAACTTGCCTTCTGCACTGTTGCTGATACTGAGCTACCTTAGCCGTTCTAGTGTGGGGCAGGGGAATGGTCACGTCACTTGAAAGGCATTAATCCTAAGAGAAGCTGTGCTGTATGTATAAAGTGCAATATGGCAAAACAGCATATCCATATATGTACACAAGGTGAACCTTTTTTAAAGTAAAATGGGGAAACAACTTCCTCAGTTGAAATCTTATAATTTTAGTAATATGATTATTACAGAATATAACTGTTTTTCTAATTTTAAGTAATATGTTCCTTCTCATCCCAATGGAACAGTAAGAAATGCAAGAAAACCTGACAGAAACAGTTGCACTAACAGCAGAACTTGGCATTGCAAACAGAAGACAAATCATTTTACCTGCAATAACTTGTGGAGCTGAGCAAACCCAGCTGCCTTTTCTGTAACAGCACAGATGAGTTCAGTCCAGCCCTTGTTGCTTTCTGGAAGAGAGTAACATGGAACTGTGCTCAGTTATTTAATTGTTTATGATTCAAACATGGCTGTGGGTCTTTGATGTTTGGGATGTTTAAGTAATTTTTTCCTTTAGCCTACATTCATTAAAATTTTCAGAATGTATAAAACACATTCCAGCACCATCTCCCTGATCTACTACAGTAAGCAGACAAGAATATATTCCTATGAGATGTGGAGTGCTTCTGTAAATACAGAAGCTGAAGAAAAAGTAAGAAACCCCAACAGCTATTGTTTTCACTTCACATAATCAGCAGTACCACCTGGAGGTGTAAAGTCACCTTCTGGTTTCACTACAACACCTGAAATTCTTCTTACACAGCAAAATTTTCTACCGCAACGAGATTGCTACTGAACATGCAGCCTTACTGTTGAACTAAACTGCTTCTCCATTCCATTTGCATTTCCCCCACAGCACTGGGGCTGAACTAGACGATCCTTAAGGTCCTTTCCCATCCAGGTCATTCTATGATTCCATTCCATGATTCACTATTTTTTTAGAATTTAATGCAAACACTTTCTAAGGAGACCAAGGGATAAAGTATTTTGCAGAATTATGGAGAAAGAAATCTTTTTGATAATGCTCAGACAAAGCAAGTGTTTTAGAGTCAAAATGTTCTTTAAAGTGAAGACTGAAGAGCTGGAAAGCTGGGTGGAGAACTTTGTTGCTTAAGAAAAAGAACACCTTTTCCAAATGACAGCATATTTAAGCTGAGCTGTTATTTGTAAAGTTGTAAGACATGTTTTTCAGGTAATGAAAAAGCATCTTTGTTGGATATTTTACCCAGATTACAAATATGCAGCATCAGCATTAACTTCACTGTAACGCTTTATGAAGAATAATACACAGGCTTTCCAAGCATAAATGTTAATGCCTTAATTTTAGCTGTCAAAAAAAGTTCTTCAAGAAAACACTGTTTCCAGCAACTATGGTTAGTACTGTTTCTTCAAGGTCCAGGAATATGATCAATAAATTTATTAAAAATCTGAAAAGCTTAAAATCAAGACCCCACTTTGCCAATTCAAGGCAAGGATTTCAAACCTAGCATCCAATATCCTGACTCAAGTGTAACTGTTGGACAACTGCAATTCTGAGCATAGTTCCTGTTTCTTTATAGGTTTTTTGTTTGTAATGACTTGATTTCATTCCTGTGTGGAATAGCCAAACAAAAGGCTTCAAGGACTATATACTCTTGGCAGAAAAAGAAATTGTATTTTCAGAATCTAAAGACTTAAGTTTATAACCTGTCCTGGGCCAGAGTACAATAAAGCCTAATTGCAATCCTTTTCAGAACATACCTGCTTTTGTTCTTCTTCTAAGAGTCTCAGTCTTTTGCACTCCATTGCCTTGTGCTGAATGCTGTCCTTGGTAAGTGGGTTGTGGTTATTATGTCCAGGCAGTAGGCGAAAATAGCGGTTTTTTTCTGAGTCATAATAAAATCCTGGCAGTTCTTCAGAGTGCAGGGAAAGAGGGGAGAAAAAGTGGCAAAATCAGATAGATAACGTTTATTGCTCTTTGATATTCCTTGTCTTCATGTGAATGTCAAAGTTAAGACACCCAAAGCTCTTGCTCCCAACAGGTCCCAAGCATGATACACAGACTAGGAATACATGAGCTGCTTACATGAGAAAAAAAAGATTATTTATAGTGTTCAAATGCAGTGCCAATACACAGGTAAAGAAGGCAAGTCACAACTGACCAAGAGGAAATTCAGACCAATCAGAAAAGTACAAAAGAAAGGTTCTGTTGCAGAACAAAAACAGTCTTCATAGCTAAATCACGAGGGGACATTCTTAATTAAAAGGCTTGGTAGGACAGCAAAATAATTGACAATGAGGTATCAAATAAACCCAAATACAGTGATTCACTTCCTGGAACAAGATACTATTTTTTCAGCACATAGGAGAGATTTAGGTAAAATCAAGAGTACATTTGGCTCCTTCCAAAGATAAATTGGGATGAGAAACACTCAATTTTAGTGCTTCACTGTCTGGGTGAATGCAGAGGCAGATAGGTAAAATAGTCTGACAGATTCAAAACACTTTGACAGATTGTCTCAAGACAAAGAAATTTATTCAGAGGCAACTGTTAACATTTCATTTCGAGAGTGTTTATTTAAAACTTTATCTACTACCAGAAATTTGATTTTAAGTAACCTGTTTTTGCTGCTGCATATTCAGCTTCTTGTCTGCATCTTTTAGGTTTCAACTTAGCCACAAGAGACCAAGACTTATTCAGGTCAGCAAAAATAAGAAGTTGGTCAATGAATCAGTAAAGTTCATAAAATCACACTACATGTAGTATACAGAATCTAATTACACAGGAATAAATGTCTCGCAGGATACATCTCCTAACATACAACACAAAAGAGTGATATACAAAAACCATCTCTCTAAACTCTGGTTTTGTTTGTTGTTAAGAGTCAGTGTCGTTTCAGGACTCTCCTGTTGCACAAAAATATATGCTCCCACTGGCTTAGTTTTTGCTAGCATTGTTTAATGAGCCAGGAAACCACAACATAAACAGGACATCTTTTTCAGCAGCACTGCTACTTCATCATTTGTTGTTAATACACAAGTATTTAGCCAGAGTGTATTTATTAGAGACTACAAAATACACTGACGGCATAAAGAAAGACACATTGCACAAGAGAGACACACCACAAACTGGTGGATTGTTGTGCCTTTCAAAAGACCGAGTAACTGAATACAAGCTGTAATTTTTTATATGCTCTCTTATTTTATTTGCTTCCTCAGTAGTTACTTTTCTTCCCAAACAGCATTTCTGGAGGGAGAAACAGAATTGTATTTTTTCAGTTTATATCAGCTTGGCTAAGCACATAAATTTTCAAACATGAGAAGCATTTGTGGGCCTGAAAGTGATTTGGCTCTGTTCTCTAGATCCTCACTTACTACATCTTTTTGTGTCACCCAATGTTACCTGTCTCTACAAACTTTACTGTTTGTATTGTTCTCACAAAACCAGACTATTAATGCAGCTATTACTGCTTTTTTCATAAAATCAGCATATAGGAACTGACTTTAGACCTATAAACACCATCTCTTACCTGGTGCTGCAGAGTTTTGTGTTGAACTGGATGAAGAAGGATCTTCACTGCTGCTGGGGCCTGCATTCACTGGGGCCTGTGGTTCCTCCTGTTCCAGACTAAAAAAAATAGCATTGCCTTCAAGATAGGCTCGCAATTTCCCCACACATCCTTCCCACAAAGAATCTAGAAAGCAGATTGTTACTGACATCAATGGAGTACCATTTTGCAACGCTCTGATAAGCACACTCTGCATATCACCATACCTTAAACTATGAAAATCAAACAGTGAAAATATTCAGCTTAAAAATTTCTCAAGAACATTAGTGATACCAGCATCCTAAAAGCCTTAAACTACGTGCAAAAACATTAGAGGTGGCTGTTGATTCTGCCAGTGCCTTTAACACCTTTTAGCAAAAGATTAACAGGGGAATTGCACATTAAATGAACAGCCCACTCCTGAAAGCACGAAAGTCTTCACAGCATAAAGCAAGAGACAGTGTGGGTAAAACACTGATGTCAGGTCAGAAACATTTTTCCATTCTCTTCATAACAAGAATTTCACTGATGAAGATCAGAAACATGCAAAATAAACAAAAGTTTTATGAAAATTCCAAGGAAGAAAAGCCTCTGCTTTTCTTATAAACATTGCATGGGGTAACTGAAACTTTCCTCTTTTTGAAGTAATATACATGAGCACATTCAGTACTGATGAGCAAAATTCCACTGGCATGTTTTCTGAATCACCTGTATAATTCTCGCTTTTTAAGACAGGTCTTATTACATGTCATCTTAAAATCACTAGATGAAGATATTTCGCAAGAGTCATAATTTATTGAAAATGACAAAGAAACTCTTAATACCAGCTCTCCTGCAGTTTGATTTCACAACTTTGAAAATATTTAAAGAACACAACAGGTATACAAGGGGAAAAACACTCCAGATCGAACCCAAGCACTTAACTTTAAAGCTCTTTAAGAAAACCCTTTTAATCCTGCTCACTTAAGTAGTGCCCATTTGCACTTCTAAGTTTTCTTACACAAGTGCAACTAATGTGGCAACTTGTACGTGTGTCTCTTTTCCTAATAACAGAGTTTTTTAAAATAAAAAAGCTTAGCATATTAAAGCAAAGCATTGGCCTCTTTTAGTCCTGCAGGAGGAAAGAACAGAGGAATGAAAAAGCAACCATAAAACCAACTCAAACATAGGCAACTGTAAGTTCTACAATATAAAACGTGCTTTTCTGAAAGGATCAGTTTTCAAGGCAGGAGATTATTCCTGAGACCTTGCTCCATTTTCCTATCTGCCAGATGCGGTTATTACCACGTTGCTTACCATGCTTCCAAACATTGAGGAAGATCCTTTAATGACAGATTTTATACCACTAGACACAGAGGTATAAACAATAAAATAAACAGACAGGTGGAACGAAGTAATTATTTTTCTTCCCTGAACTACCTTTGCATATTGATGAAGGGTTTATGGACGACAATGCTCAGCTGAAAGAACTGGCTCGTGGAACCGCATCGCAGTTTAAAATTAGCGCATGGTTGTGAACACACAATAAACTTCCAGAAATCAATGCAATTCCGCTCCCAGTAGGAATGACAGGTATACCAGAAGTACTGTCCACTAGATCTTCAGAGGGCAACCCTCTCAGTTCTAGAAAGTCGCCGTTCTGCACATTCAATTAGGCACAAGACCGCAGGGCTCAGCCGCTGCTAAGCACGAGCTGCCCGTACTTGCCTTTCGGCGCGGTTGGCGTGGCTGAGCCTTCGGTGCCGCTGGGGCTGGTGGCTGCGCTTGTGGCTGCTCCATCCACGCCGCTCCTTGCCTCGACGGAAATTTCTCTTCATTTCTATCCTGAAAGCAAACATACACACATACTTCACCCCTACTTGCCCGGAACGGTTCAGCGCACAAGACAAGTCTCTTAATGCGGCCTCTTTTCAAACAGTCTCAACCTGCAACGAACAGGCCCACCGACCGCCCGCACCACAGCAGCTCCCCTGCGCCTATCGGTTTGCCCGCTAGTTCGGGACGAGCTCCGCGGCTCACCCCGCCGCGCTGCAGCCAAAACCCGGAAGGTAGAAGGGCAGCGATGACCGAGCAGCCCCGCCGCCTGCCCGGGCCCGCCCGTCCCTCACCGCGCCGAGCCCCGCCGCGGCCCCGCTGCAGCCAGCGCCCCGCCCACTGCAGCAGCACCGCCCCTCATTGGCGCTCAGCCGCGCGCGCCACTTGACGGACAGCTAGCTCAGCCAATCGCAAGGGGCCGGGCCGGCGCGTGCGCCTCGCGGGGGGCGGGGCTGCTCTGAGGGGGGCTGAGGGCTCGCGTAGCGCGCTGAGGGCTGAGGGCTGAGGGCGGGCACGGTGTGGGCGAAAAGGGGTCGCGTAGCACGGCTGGGAAGCGACGCGGGGCGGAAAGGGTCGCGTAGCACGGTAGGGAAGCAGCGCAGGGAGAAGAGGCAGCCTGGGAGTTGTTGGGAGGTGGCGTGCTTTGAGGAGACACTGAAAGGATACCGCAGCCTCCTTATGTCTCTGGCTCCCTCAAAGCCATCCTTTGGCTGTGGGCAGCTAGAAGTTGTTAAAACCTCTCTGAATTTATCAATAATTTAGAAAAGAGAATGTTGTCTTTAAAGTGACTCTTACGGCTGAGGCCTCTTGATGGTTAATTTTTTCTTATTTTGAGCCTTCTGGGCAGCAGTGGGTTGGGTGATGCTGAGGCACAAGGTGGCAGGGGAAGCTCGGGGCTGCAGCGATCAGTAACAACTCCTCGGCTTGTCAGAAGGACAGTGGCAGCTCCCATCTCCTTACAGTCGGAGGAATAAACCCCTTCTCTTCTTAAGCATTTATTAAAGGTGTTCTTAAGCAGTTTTTGTACAGTAGCCTTCCCCTTCCTGCTTGTGTAGCATCTAGGCGTTAAGAAAAGGTTAAAACTAGTATTGTAAAAAAGTTTGTTCATTTAATGAATGATTAAGGTTAAAACAAACAAAAAGCTATAGTTAACAAAATAATTGTGGAAAGAGAGGGGTTTAGCGTTTTTGCTTCCAAAAAGATCAGGGTTTTTCTGGTTGCTTTAATAACTTAAATAAGAAATGCCAGTACTGGGAAAATAAGCAATGGATTTTTGTTACTTTGGATGTTTAGATTTTGCACAGGTTTGCTGTCTTACTTGGAGGCAGGACAGTAATTTTTGGGAGACAGTATTTTCTGTCTCACACTCACATGATCAGTGTTTTAAGTTCAAAATGCATAGAGTTGAAATAACCTTGGGAAGTGCTCAAACTGCTAGAGAAATCACCTGTGGCTTGGAAATATAGGTTGTGAGCTCTATGTCTTTGTCTTTACAAGGCAGATCACCAACGTGGTCTTATTCTAAGGCGTATTTTGTTGATTTGGTCTGTTTCTCCTTGTGATTTAGTGATAGTCATCTTTAGCTTTCACGAGATAATTTTGAATTTTAGTACAGTAACAGGAGAAAAGTGACTACAGAAAGGGCTGCATCATCATCAGCGGCTCTTTCTGTGAACTGTTGCTAATACTGTCAACTGATGTCCGACTGGGTTCAAAGTGCTGCTTTATATGGTGTTGGTACTTGATCTGTATGTACATTCAATGCATGTATGCATTTAAATAAAATATACAAATATATAAATAAAATACACACATTCACCCATACATTGTTCATTAGCAATTGTTTGTCTAACCTCTTCTTAAAGCATTTTGGGTTGGTTTATTCTGATTGTTTTATTTTATCTCTCACTGAAAGGTTTCCTGATGTGCTACCTTATTACTTTTTGCTGCAATTTAAAAACATTGCTTCTATTCCTTCTGCAGATATAGAAAACAATTTGTTACCTTACTCTCTGCAGCTGTATTCTGTATTTGAAATATGAAAATGCTGTCCCTTTTGATTTTTTTTCTGTAGATTGAAGAGTGCCTCTAGAACACCAATCCACTAGGCCAACTTTTAGCTTTGATGATTCTTGCTTCCTTTTTTGGACCCTTTTCATGGAGAGCAGATCTTTCCTTGAAGTGTGTTCCTAAAAACTGGATATACCACTACTTAGCTGAGGTCTTCCTAACGCAGAGTTTGTTTTGCAGTATGTACTCAGGTTGGAGTTGTAGGATGTCCTACGGCTGTGCAGCAGTGCTAACTTCCGTGAAGCTTATGGTCAGAAGTTTGGGCAGTTTGAGAACCGCTTTCTGAGCAGTTGTTTTCAGTCTGGTTTTGTGGAATTGGCTGTGCTTACGCTGGTAGCAATTGAATGCTGCTCATCTCAGGCTAGTCCAGGCCATCGTGCCCTTGCAGCATGCACTCCACCACTGTGTCCACCTTGGCTGTTTTCCTACTTCCTTGACTTGAGGGAGTGGGTTTATACCCATGTAGTCAATTCCATACATATGTTCAGATTATGCTTATTTAGTTGGTTAAAATGTAGTTGTAAATTGCATTAAAATGTTCTATAAAAAACAAACTTTATCAGTAACATTAGACTTTAAGGTTTGAATGTAGGTTTAGGATTACCACAGTTTAATGAGTTGCCTTTCAGATGAACTGCAATGTTTGAGCCTGTGTTCATTCATACCAGTTGCATCTCAAAATTAAAATTAGTTTGTCTAAGCTCTTCTTTTGCTGAGGCTTAGGCTGTGTATTTTCTCTTGCTTTCTGGGGGCTAAACCTTCATTCTGCCAGTTAAAGCTCAGCTTACATAAGGCAACTTATTAAGCTTTAATCAAGAGCAAGATTTTGTCTAACAGTATAATTTGTGTTTGTTTAATACTGCTGAGATCAAAGTAGTTTAAGAGTCTATGTAACTGTGCTGATCCTGCATTAGGAGCTGCAGCAGTCCTGCAGTAATAGTGTCAAAGCTCTTACGAAAGTTGCTGTTTGCCTTTTTATCTTGGTTTTCAGAATGTCCTGCTGTCCCACAGGCTCTGCTGTTAATGGGCAAAATCGCTTTCAGACTCTCCAGCATTAGGTCATAGAATCGTTTAGGTTGGAAAAGACCTTTAAGATGGTCAGGTCCAACCATTAACCAAACACTGCCGAGTCTACCAGTAAACCATGTCCCTGAGTACCATAGCGACACATATTTTAAATATCTCCAGGAATGATGACTCTTGTGCTTTTCTGGGGAGCCTGTCCCAGTGCTTGACAACCCTTTTGGTGGATATTAGGAAAAATTTCTTCAGTCTAAACAAAGGAACAAACTGCTGTAGAATTTAAGGAATTAAGGTGATGAATTGTCACAGTTTGTATAATGATCAATGACTTTCTGAATTTATTCTGTATGTGCGTGTGTTTCACTTTTTTACTTTGTCTAGTTTAAATCTCGACCTCCCAAAGCAGTCCTGACGGTCTTGGAGGTGCAGCTCGCCTTCAGGGTCTGCTGGGCGCTGTAAATGCGGGAGTGAATCGGACCTGACCCAGGAGAGGGCAGCAGTGCACTTGCATAAAACCACTATGTCTTAGCTCTTTAGGGTCTTACTTCTATACCAAGTATTGAATTCCTATAAAAATCAGTTTTGAAAGCAGAAATACACCAACGAATCCCTTTGCAACACTACTTAAAACTGTATTTATTTGTATTTATTGCTCTGAAGTCCAGGGACACTGATGTTGCATATTTTAGCCAGGCTTTCCCTCTAAGTAAGAAGGTGAATCTTCTTTCTCCTGGTAACACCTTTGTCTACCCTGCAGGTCAGAGGTCATAAAAAAACACCCCCATGAGATACGTATCAGCCTCTCAATATTTATATATAGTATGTATTTTTATATAAAATATATATTATTTATATAAAATGTGTAAGTGATAAAAATTTAAATTTTGTTCTGATGCTATATTTGAGATCTTTTTCAGTCAAGTGCCTTTAAGAGTGAGACACATTCTCTCAAGAGTGGATATATAAACATTAATTTTTTTCTGAAGGGCTTTAGCTATTAAAACCAAGTTAGAAGAAAATACAGGACTGTTTAAATTATCAGTTCTGCTTTTAACAGAGATGGTAAAAACCACTGGTGACCCCAGTGCTCCACACTGTGCTGTTTGGCACCAAGTTCATCACGTTGCATAAACTGGACATATAACAGTTGCTGAGCACATCCCATACAAAATTCTAGCATCAGGTTAAGGGGATTTTGGTCAGTGACACTTACTTACCTTTTTCTCTGTATTTCCAGTTTTGGAGAGATGTTATCTCCCATATTGTTGTTTGATATTGTGCCTGTTAGAGCAGTTTTTATTACTATTATTAAGTGTTTACTGAGTGCTTGCATCGTGACTGATGCAAGCCTCGAATAGGACAGCAGAGTAGACAGAGTATGGATCTACATGTATCTGCATTGCAGGGACTGGGTTTGGAGATGTGTGGCACTAGGTGTACCTGCTGTGCCTGCAAACGACCCAGTTTCACAGGGCCAAGGCACTGTGAGCACGATGAGAGCCCTGCAGCTCTGACCAGTTGCAACAGCTGAGGGCAAAGACTTTTACCTGGAGCGTGGAGGTTTTAGTAGGTACAAGCCATAACAATTGCCTATACTTGTGCCTTCCTTTCCTGAAAGAAAATCAAACAAGTCCTCGGGCCAGTCCTCTGGTGCATACATTTTGAGTAAATGAAAAAAATTCAGTTATTTCTTGTTGGGGTTTGTGGAGTTCAACACCAACAATCCACAACTATTGTGATAATAGCTGCAAGTTCCCCACACCCCTTTCTTAACGACTGTACTTGTCACCTATTGTCCTGCCTTCCCTACTCCACATAGTCCTAGCCACGCCCCCAGTTTTCCCTATTGGTTCCTGTACCCTAACCCCACGTGGTCCTGGCCACTCCCTCGGGTTTCCCCTATTGGTTCCTGTACTCCTAACTCCGCCCCTGTACCTCCCCTGTACCCAGAGGTCACTGGGCCTGTGTGCTGTCCCTGCCCCTCTCTGTTTCCCTATAAAACCCCTTACCCTCTGCCATCTTGCTGTCTATGCTCCACGTGTGTTTATGCTCCACATGTGGCTGCATGTGAGGCCTTCGCCCTCGAGGCATCTCTGCCTCGGGGAGGTCGTTGGCCTCTGCTGCACCATGCGAATAAACATCTTCCATGGACACAACGCATAGACCCTCCTCGCCTCCTTTATCACCGCCGGTTGTGGAAGCAGACCAGAGCTAGCCTTATGGCTCCCCGGCCGGTGAGAGCGCAGTGTCCAGCCCTGGGACAGAGGGTTTGGAGCACTGAGGCGCTGAACCGGGCTGGGTAGAGAAGCTCTAGGGTAAAGTCTGCTGTAACATCCTCTAAACCACAACACACAACAATTCCAGTTGCTTTCCTTGGGGCACTTAAGTAACTGCATGACCACAAATGATGTTGCGATCAGTGAGGTTTTATCAGGATCCATCCTCTTTGAAAGCCCTGGAAATTACTATTACACACTGTGTTGGGTGATTTGATGACTGCTTAAAAAATTTCCCTTCTCTTGCTATTCTCAGGAAACCACGAGTTTGGGAGGCTTCAGGTCCCAGTTCTGTTTAGTTGAGACAACACATAGGAGGTTTGGAGTTTTTCTAATTACTGATTTCTTGCTTTTAGGGTGTGCTTCAGTGAGTAACTCTCTGCTGACAGAAGAGGAGGATCAGCTTGGCAGATGCTGGCTGTGGTTCTTCTCATCTTTCTACAGAGGCTGAGACTGACACTCTGCAGGGGAGAATCTTTGTCCCTAGCAGTTTATCAACTTGAGACATCCCAGTGACTGTCCCCTTGGAGTCCAAAGCCTATAAAATCAGTGCATCCCAGATCTCTTTTGATAACTGGTGAGAGCTGAGGCTACGTGCTGACCACCTTTGTTCCTGCCAGTGAGAGGTCTTGAACAAGAAACATCTCTGAAGTGAACCAAAATTGAATGACCATGCTCCAGGTCAGTATTCTACAGAATTTCAGGTACTTTTTACTGAGTTGTTCTCTGTGCTATAAGGCACAAATTCACCTTGGTTCACAGAGACCTCTCCTGTGTCATGGTGCTTGGAGTCCTCTCTTCACCTAATTTCTCTTATCCAGTAGATGGAAGGGGAGAGGATGAGAAAAGAGTCATGTGAGGATTTTGCTACCCTTCTTTTTCTGTTCTTATTACAGAAAAACATTCTTTGATATTTTCTTTGTCTGAATTCCTTTATAATCCTCGTTTGTAACAACATGTCATCACAGATTACAATCCAGATATTTTTCTGTCAAAAGCAAGGAGAGAAGAAGAGTTGGTGGTAGGAGAGAACATATTGCCTTGCTTGTATTGTTAAAATATATATATATGCTGTAAGACTTTAGTTTATCCTCTGGAAAAACAGGAGCTTTAGATTTATCTCTGTATGTTCTGGTCTTGCCCACGCTGTACTGTTTGTAGCCAGACCATCAAAAACTTCACAGACTGAGTTACCAGACTTGTCCAAAGAGCTGGGTAAGGTGTCTGTCTCCCTTACCCAAGAGTGGCAACTCTCACTGCTGACAGAGCACAGCCTTCTGCATGTCCAGCATGTTCATTTCTGCGGTGCCAAGGCCCCGGAGAGTGTCTGGGATGAGCAGGATCTTCATTGTCTCCCCAGTGATCACAAGGAGGCACAGCAGTGGTGCCTCTTGCTTGGTCTCTGCCCAAGAGCTGCCAGGGAGTTTCAGAGCCCATGTGAAATGGCCTGCATGGCCTGAGAGTGCAAAGGGAACAAAGGGCAAAAATCATCTTTGTAGCCACCATGGTCTTCAGTGGCTGCTGCACCAGGGAGACCACTGAGAGCAAGAATCACTGGGGCTGGGATAGAGACTGTAGGGCTTGAGCTGAAATCATTTGGGCTGGGAAGTGGAGTGGAGGGCTGGAGCTGGAATCACTGAAATACCCAGAACAGTCTTGCTGCTGCTGCCACTTGGAGCTGACTAGAAGAAACAGAACAACTAAAATCCCCAAAACACAACAACAACAAAACAGGAGATAAAAACTGGAATCTCACTAGATATTAAGGGAACAGTTGTAGAGAGACTCCAGATCCATGTTGCAGAAACTTGGTGAGTGCAGAGTGGCAGCTCTGGGGCTGCTGTTGCCAATTTGATAGAGAAATGCAAGTGTTTATCTCCTGTGTTTCCTGGTGTAGCTTCTATGAGTATTGGAACCCAAGAATCCGAAGGGCCTGATGGGATTTATCTGAGAATTCTCTGAAGAGCTATCTGATGTCTTCACAAGGCCTCTCTCAGTGATTTTTGGATGGTCTTGGGAATCTCTTAGACTCTCAAGCACATGGTGTTGACCCTTGGGGTGGTCCTGTACTGGGCCAGGAGTTGGACTTTGATCCTTGTGGATCCCTTCCAACTTAAGATGTTCTGTGATTCTATAAAATCTCTCTCCCTAGAAAGACAAGCTGAAATCCAGACTCTGGTGCTGAATTTAATGCAGGTAACTGTGTCTATCTTAAATGAGCTCTTGATAACCCTGATTTGGAAGGGATGTTAAAGATACTTCAATTTTTGATACAGGAAGAATAATTTACTTTGTCATTTTGTTTCAGACTTGTTACTCCTGTGACGCAGCGCAGGCTTCGTGCACCGGCTAGGTTTTGTAAGTCTGTTCAGAAATGGTCATGTTTTCATACTACATTTTTCTTTCAAAATAGCATGCTGTCTTTTGAATGGCAAAGTGCTGGATACATGGGTAGTCCTTTTGAATATTTTTCATGTTTTAGCTAAATATCTTAAATATTATTTATGTGCAGCATGAACCATTACTTAACACTCTGAAATGTCTTTTGTGGTTTTTTTACTTCTGTTATTGTTACTTGTGGGCCCAATCTAAGGACTATTAAATATGTAACAATATTCACCTGTCCTGATGGTGGTGTAGGCTTATGAAAATTGTGTGTGTGTACACATAGATGAACGTATCTCTGTCTACAAAACCAGAATTCATTACCACATATTTCAGCGTGTGGGTGGAGAGAATGCTAATTTGAAGGCATGAGATTTGAAAGTGATATTGACCACAGAGATGTCTGTGCTCTGCCATGTTTCCTGTGGTGCTCTAGGTCTGACATGTCAGTTCAAACTGGCCCCTTTAGTTAATTTTATTGCCTTTGTGATTTTTTTGTTTTGTTTTTGTTTTGGTAAAAGATCATGTCTGCAGATGGTGAAGTGATATGTCAAGCTGGTAGGGATGCTTTGGAGGCTTTACACTGCCAGAACACTCAACTGGATCTTTTATTCCATGTAGAGCCATTGTAGAGTAGAATATACTGATGGTGAAGAAATCTGTGTTGAATAATGCCATCCTGCCCCTTTCTAAGCGGAAAACTCAAGATGTGCATTGGAAGGTCAAGCTCATGGTGTAAATAATGCTGTCTTTAGAGTAGTGGCAGCTGGCAGCTTAGTCCTTTTTTCCTCCAGACTAATTTGTTCACCTTACGGGCCTCTACTACACAAAGTGCTTGCAGTTACAAGATGGATTTCTAGTCTTGTATTTAAAATGTGCCAGGAAAAGGACTACTCAGCATCTCCAAGGAAGTATTCTCTTTTGGGGTCAAATCTCATGTGCTGCTTCATATTCTCCCTTGCTTGCTTTGGGTATTAAGATTGTACTTTTATACAGAGAGAGGTGAACTGTTTTTGTTTTACGCATCAATAGCAGATGTCAAGGCTCTGACAGTTGATCTCCCACTGGAAGAAAAATTTGTGACATGGACCTTGGGAATTATCTTTTTTAGCAGACCTCCATATTAAATACATGAGATTTTTAACAAATGTAGAGACTGATGATATTGCGGGGAAAAAAAACCTTCTCCAGAAATTTCAGTCTGGAAGTCAGTGTTTTGCTTTCAGAAAATAACTTTTTCTTTGAAGTTCACAGCCACTAAAGACACAGTGTTACAGGGCTACTAATACCTCATTTCTCAAAGTCTATATTCTGCTCATATCTAAAGGAAGGCAAGTAATTTGAGAGACTTGTGTGCAAGGAGGCATTATAATTGTATGAGTGTGGTTCTCAGAAATGGACAGTAAATGAATACAGTGCTGTTTATTAGCATGAGCTTCCTCAACTGTCCTGTATGCATTGTGTGCTGTAGATATTCCCTTTGTAAAAGTACTGTTTGAATGATGCAGGAGTGACTTGCATAATCTCTCTCCTCCCACCTCATCGTCTTTGAAGATGTGTGTTGGAATTTCTTGTTTCAAGATTTTTTTTTTTGATTGTTGGTTGCTTCCTTAAAAAGAAAAACACAAAAAGAACCCGGAAAGGGAATGAAAGTTTTAATAGGTAAGAAATTTTCACTCAGTCCTTCTGACTCCTCTCTCAGGGAGAACATGGCAGGAGGAGGAGGAAGCTCGGCTCCGTGTATGCAGACTGGTGTGGGAGGCTTCCTGTTACTGATGTGTAAAGTAGGGAGAGCAAGTTTCTTTTGAGGACTTTCAGGAGCACATCCTGAAGGAAGAAGGGTGGGAGGAGGGAAGGTTACCATGGGAAAGCAGTCTCCATATATCTCTGTGTTCTGTAGAGGGTCTGTGTGGGTTCTTTGATTTGTTTGGTGACAGGAGGATTTGAAGGGAAGTTAAAGGTAACTGCAGATACCTGGTCTCATAATGATAGTGTGTATTGTCTACTTGTGTCTTAAATACTATTTATATGCCTGTATTACTATAATAATATATAGTAATATATAATGTAAACAGTAATTTATGTTAGTATTTAAATGTTCTGGATGCTTCCAGATGTATCACTGTGGCTCAGTCTTATATTTTGTTCTTAGACTACTGTGCCTTTGGTCATTCTAATTGCATGTGTACCCTGATATTTATGATGGGCATTGACATTGCCTTCTAGTCCACTGGAGTGCCTGTTTCACTGTTGGCTCTGTAGATGCTCTGCTTCATGGAGGCCTTCTAGGCCCTGCTTTTCAAACTGCTGCTCCTGTGGGCACTTAGTAGAGGCCAGGAATAGTGAGCTGTGCTCACATGTAATTACCAGTATAGATACCAGCCTGTAGATTTCAAAGCATGTGCCTAGTACAGAAGGCTTGCCCATGGGAATAGCACACAAGATCTCTCCTGTTAGTACAAACTAATAAAATGAACTTTCTGGACAGTTTATAGTCTGTCATTTCTGTGTACCTGAGGAAAAAAATGAAATAAAAACATATTTTAGAGAAGACATACAGCACTTAAATGAAAACAATAGACTGTTTCTGGGAAGAAATAGTAAATAAATAACTAAATTAAAACAATACTACAGATAGGGTAGTCTTAGCACTGTTTTGTAAGATGATCTTCAAAAGTCTGAAGACAACTGGAACTGCTTATGTATTTTGTAGAGCTGAAGCAGTAATTGTGTCACATACAAGGTGTAATACATCAGTTTGCAGTTCCAAAACAAAACCAAGACCAACTAACAAAACTTTAGCTCTCAGCTTAATTGGGTAGAAATTGAAAGAGGAGGTAGGATATAGAAGATGGTTTATGGGCTTGGTTGAGCTATTGTTTCCCTGAGCAAAGCACTTTCTAATTGGGAGCTGGAAAATTCTGAAGGTCCCCAGAATAAAGAATAGGTAAATAACTGGCTCTAGGGTAATATAAATTCTGTACTATAACGTTGTGGGAAATTAGGAAGGATGACAGAACTCTATGTGAAATGGTTAAGAGTTTCCAGGGCCTTTAAGAGACTACCAGGCCACAGGGTTTGATCTGTGTTAATTACCCAGCAAGATTTAATTGTGTGTGGTATGTAGTTTTTAGTTTGTTGTGTGTTGCTGTTGAGCAGCTAGCAGAGTAATGAAGGCACAAGTTCTCAGTGGTAAGAAGGAATGACCTTTATTGTTTTGATTTCATCACATATATAGAGTTCTCAAAAGTCACCCAGGTTGGTCAGTCAGAAGCCTTCCCCCAGGCCTGATTGGCCAGGCCTGCACTGCCCAAGTTCTGGGACACTGTTCCAACAACATCCAAACTTTATCTTTATTTATAAAACACAAGAAGAATTCTCGTGGGAAAAACCTGTGCTAGCCACAGTTGTGTTTTTTTTCTTTTTTCCTTTTCTCTTCCTGGGTAAAAACTGAGTCTAAGTTGAATAGTGTTTACTTATTTTCTTTAGAGAAAATGCTTGCTTTCCTGAAGCTAAGTGAGATTATGTCAACTGGTAGAGCATCCTCAATTTGAGTACTCAAATATATTTTATCTTTGTTCAGAATGTTGTCTCAGAACAGCTGAAAACAGCACTTCTGAAATTCTTTCAGAAGTGTGGAAGAAAAGGAAAATACAGATTATCATTGAGTTGTGTGTAAGTTCAAAGTCTAGGGGAACTAAGAGAGAAATAACGTAAAGGGTGAGCCTTGTACAGTGATAAATCTGTGAAATAAAATTGCTCCTCTGTGTTCTGCCTGAAATTAAAAGACCAGATTAATGCCTTTATACAGTGTTGCTAGCTCTGCATGTATACTGTGTCGAACAGAGAAGTACCTCCAATTTGAGGATTAGTATCCACTAAAAATTTCTTCTGGAAGGAGTACAGATATTTAGTAACCTTTCTTACAGAGAGTTCTACACTCATGCAGTCATCAGCCCTGTGAAATCAGGGAGGATTATTTCAGAAGCAGTTTTAAGAACTGTTTTGGCATGTTTCTTTCTCAAAAAAATTTTAAAAAATTAAATGGAGATGAAAGAAATAAATGAAAATAGTTGGATGGTCACCTCTATTTTGTTTTGGAATTCTTTTTGACCAACATAGCATAATTTCTTTGGATTGAATTCCATGAGGAAGACTCACTAAAGCAATGATTCTTGCAGCAGTGGTTGGATATACTTGATATGGGAATGTACCATTACAGGAGGGTTGAAAAAGCTTATGTTGGGCAAATAGCTGGAATCTGAGCTTCAGAAATAAGATAAATTTTACAATTAGGTGTGGACCTGCTATTTATTCCTTTTTCCCTCAGGGGAAGCATATATACTGTATGTAGGTATAGACTGAGTAATGTAAATGGTGACTGTACTGAAGGATACTTAAAAATTTTACTAAATAATCAAAACTGCAGTTTTCTGGGTAGGGGTGGGGGGAGTGGCTTAAGCACCAAAAAATCTGACAGGCAAAAACCCCATAGCCCCCCAAACCTGTATGTGTCTATGGATCTTCCAGTTGAAATAGTGGGGATTGATTAAGTCAGTGTGTGGTGGGTTGCAAAGTAGTAATTTCTCTCTGAAAAACTGTCTTAGGTTCCAGAAATGAAATTAATATTTTCAATTTATTAAAATGGTGTGCCTTGCCTTTACACTGTAGAATATACTGGTGCCTAAGTGTTTGGCTCCATCTAGGCCTGTGTGTTGCTTCTAGCCATTACCAGTAACATAGAAGGTGGTGATGCTCTCAGTGTAAACTGCTGTCTTCTGTCTTGAGCATCTAGTGACCCAGGGTCTCATTTGGAAAGAATTAAAAATTTTTCTGGAAAGTCATTGATATACTTTGAATACATTAAACTTCTTTTTTCTCTTTTCTCTTTTCTCTTTTTTCTTTTTCTTTTTCTTTTTCTTTTTCTTTTTCTTTTTCTTTTTCTTCTTTTTCTTTTTCTTTTTCTTTTTCTTCTTTTTCTTTTTCTTTTTCTTTTTCTTTTTCTTTTTCTTTTTCTTTTTCTTTTTCTTTTTCTTTTTCTTCTTTTTCTTTTTCTTTTTCTTTTTCTTTTTCTTTTTCTTTTTCTTTTTCTTTTTCTTTTTTCTTTCTTTTTATTTTTTCTTTTTCTTTTTCTTTTCTTTTTCTTTTTTCTTTTTCTTTTTCTTTTTCTTTTCTTTTTCTTTTTCTTTTTCTTTTCTTTTTCTTTTTCTTTTTCTTTTTCTTTTCCTTTTTCTTTTTCTTTTCTTTTCTTTTTCTTTTTCTTTTTCTTTTTCTTTTTCTTTTTCTTTTTCTTTTTCTTTTTCTTTTTCTTTTTCTTCTTTCCTTTTTCTCTTTTTCTTTTCCCTTTTTCCCTTTTTCCTTTTTCCCTTTTTTTTCCTTTTTTCCTTTTTTCCTTTTTTCCTTTTTTCCTTTTTTCCTTTTTTCCTTTTCCTTTTTTCCTTTTTTCCTTTTTTCCTTTTTTCCTTTTTTCCTTTTTTTTTTCCTTTTTTCCTTTTTTCCTTTTCCGCCTGCACAGTTTTTGCAGGCACAGGACATTCTGGCAAGGAATTTCATAACTTTTACACTACATTAATAAATACTTCCTGTGTTAATTTTGAACACTTGTTTTTAGAAATTTTAGTGCATGCACACAAAAACCTTGTTTTAAGACAGATTGCAAATGCTATGCCCCCTGTTGTAGACTTCTCATGTAAATCCACCTGAGCCTTCTCTTGCAGTCTGAGTTGTCAGGAATTTTGTTCTCACTTTTGGTTGTACAAACTGACTGTACAGAAATTATTCTGTATCTTTTGAACATCCTTGTTATCCTTCTTTGTGCCTTTTCTAGCTCTAAAAAACTGTATAAAGTATTGACGAATTAAGCATATTATAGATTTCTGTGTTGTGGCACAATGCCCAGAGTGTGTCATCTTTGACTTGTGGTTCGATAGTGAGCTGCTCTTGATTCCTAGTTATATCCCAAGATCTTGTTCTTGACTGGCAATAAATAATTCAGAGTCTGAAGGTGTACATGCAGTGTTAGAACTTTTTAAAATGTGTCAATTTGTCACACATTTTATCTGCCTTTTAATGTCTCCAGAGTCAGTTTCTCATCTCTGCCCCTTCCCCTCATCTGAAAACCTCCAAACCAAAAAAGTGGGAAAGATGTCTCCTTCTGAGTTCAGTTATATAGGAAGAATAAAGTTCAGTTCCAAAGCTTTTCTGCAGGTTAATTGGAAATAGTCGCTGAAACCCTCTGCCACCTTTCAATGCCCTTTCAGTTGGTGGACTGAGGGGGAGCTTGCTTTAGGGGAGAGTTTGGAAAAAAATCCATTACTTCCAGGTTCCCAATTCTAGTGCTGATGAAATAACTTGGAATCCAGTAGAAATGAAATGTGACTGAAAGTAAATGGTTACAGGCTTTCTGAATTATTGCAAAATGGTTTGATGGAAAGAAAAAGTCTCATTGGAAAGAGGTTACTAAGTGGCCTTAATTTCTTTCTGCCTGTTGCTGGTAGTGGCAAGCCAGTGCTACAGGGACTGGAAAATATGTTATTAAAATTTTTGTATGCAGCACATACACAAAGAATGTGGCTGTCCCTAAAGAGGATAAGAGCTTGGTATTTGCAGTTAAAAATAATTTATTCAGGCTTAGCTAATGCTGCAGAATCTGGTGGTCCCTTGTGCTGCTGACTTGTAGTAAGCTGCGGCATGCAAGGTGTGGTGTAGAAGAAATGCATAGCTTTCTGATTGCTCCTTGAATGTGTGCCATGAATACACTGTATTAGTGGTGCTACAGTTGATAGAATCTAAGGATAGAAGCAATTGGATACAGATACTCTTTTATCTAAGCTGTACTAGTCTTAACATGTTAGATGCATCCTACTCATTAGGAGGAATGAACTCATAAATGTTCCAATTTAAAGTCACCTCTGTAGTATTTCTTAAAACATTATTAACTGACTTGCTGGCTGGTGAAACCAGCTGTTTTCACTTCTATTTGTGAAGTTCAGAGATGTACCTGGCAGTTGTGTTGTGTTTGTGTGACAACTTCAGGATGACAGCACCAGTGGATGGGTAGCTTAGCCAGTATAAACCTCTGGCTGCGTAAGTAGCTCTTCTGCACCTGCATGGAACAGTGTCTGTGACAGTAAATCCTGTTTGATGGCCTAGATGCTCCTCTCTTGTGCAGAATTTTTTGCAGCTTTGTTCATCTCTGAAGGTTACAGGAAGTGGGAGACTTGGCTTGTGTAGTTTGTTGGGTTAACTTGGCCCAGCTTGCTCCTCTGGCCAACCAAGCAAGCTGCAGACAGCTGCAGTTTTGCTGTGCGTCATGGGTAGGTAGCAAGCAGGCAAGACTGGCCATGGAGTAGGGAGACACACCCTGATAGATCTGATGCAAAGCCTATTTAATTCTCTAGAATTATTTTTATGGAATGTGGATTAGGTGCTAAATCCTGGAATAGCATTTAAAGGTTTCTTATCTAAGAGCACCGAATCCCCTGAGAGGCACAAAACACACCACTTCAGTTCACTTTGCTGAGCCAAAGCAAACCTACTGACTTAAAGTATCAAAATAATATGCACGTTATGATTTTGGGTAATTTAGAAGTACTCTAGGTCAGACTTGTGGTGTGACTACCTAAACTAATCTGGGGGGTGAATCAGGCACTGTCTTATTTTCAGATGTAGTAACTTGACAATGTCCTTTAATATTCCTGATGTTAATGGACAAATTACAGGTCTTATTTATTTGACTTCTTCACTACATTTTGTTTCAACCTGTTGCACCACCTGCTTTCCTGTAGGAGTCTTTTTGCATGCACATCCCTTTTCCTGGACAGAGGAATAGTGCTCTGGGTTGGTTACTGTCGCTGGCTTCTTGTCAGGCTGGATGGCAGGTAGATGTCATCCTACCCTGCCACTAACTATTGACTGGTTAAGATGTGAATGGGAAGGCTGGGTAGAAAAGAAGGATTTGCTCTGTGTTGGTGTGACAGCAGAAGTATCCTGCCCAGCTTCCAAAATGCTAGAGAGTAGTACCGGGTGAGTTGATGTCATGGCAAGTGACAAATTATTTCATCACAGTCCTTCAAGCTGTGTCTGCTTCAGCTGAATTTGGGCTAAGTGGGAGGGCTTGAGACAGTTAGGCCACTAAATTTTTTCCCCCTGGAAACAATTGGCTGGGGTAAATGTTTTGTTTACCTTTATTCTTGGAGGAAGAGCTTGAGTGGGTTTTTTTGTGGTCTGGAGGAAAAAAGAAAAAAAAGCATTAACTGTTGATGTGTTGTTTTTTCTGATTTAAGGAAATAGTATTTTCATAATAAGCTTGAAACTACTTTGATGACTGGAAACATATGACATATGCTATAACATATGAACTTTTAAAATAAGAAATATCTAATCTTGAAATTGTAAACTTGAGTTTGTAAAGGGTTTCCGTTGGATGATATTGGTTTTGGGTGTTTTACAGTATTATAAACGGAATGACACACTAATATTTATGAGAAGTCAGTTTAAATACTGCAACGGGCTCCTTTGTGATTTAAGACTTAAATAAATGTCTTGCAGCCTTCTTGATTCTATAGGCTATAACTAAAGTCATGTGTTTTTTGAGATATGCATTATAAATCCAGAGTGACCCTGAATACAGGTTGTTAATCTTTCTTTAAAGATCATTGTATGGTGAAAAAATCCTAAACTTTATAGAGATGTCTTGTATGTTTTTCGTCCTTCTCTTACCTGATTGTTCCTGACTAAAAATTTTGGCATGAAAACACTGCCTTCTGTGTAAGTGTTCCTCTGATCCTTTTGTTTTGTTTTTCACCTGAAGCATCATCATCATCCCTATAAAATCAGTGTTGGCTGCTGTATGAATAATTTAAGTGTTACAAACAGAACTATGATTTCAAGTGAGCAGAGAAAAAGCAGATAAAACACTTCAAAAACTGGCTTTCAAGGAGTATCTATGTACCAAAGATAAACTGTAAAGCTTAGTGAAAACAACTAATAATGCTGTGTATATACCACTGGGTTTTTTTAAAAGTTCTCAGATGTAGTTTTGGGATTGTCCCAAGGCTTCCAGCATGATTTCAGAGGTTAAATGATAGTCTTTAGATGTGTGTTCATGCTTGTGTGTGCATGCCGAAATGCTGGAGAGGGAGAGTGTGTGTGTGTGTGTGTGCGCAAAAAGAATGGTCCAAATACAAGTCTTGAGGTGTAACCTTTTTGTCCTAGTGCTAGGACATGTATTTAGGGTTCTGGGGAAAAGCAGAATGGTACACAATACTGCATCACATATATATATATATATGATACTGTATATACAACATATTAAAAAGTAAAAGTAATATTATGGTGTCAAAGTCTAGCCTTCCCCTAGCATCCCAGCACCTTTCTGACGCTAGTTTTTCATGGCTCAGGCAGTTGTGGTTTCTACAGAAAATCTGTAAAGCCAAATACCTCGCACCAAATTCACCGAGACGTCAGAATTTTAGGGCCATGAAGGCACAGAGTCACTCGACCTTATGACTGCTAAATTTAAGGCACCTCGTTCACTGTCGCTGTCGGAAAGGCAGAAATTGTTCAAATGCTGCAACTTCTCTAAGCGCGCCCCCTGGCAGTGCCACGCGGGGGCGCCCCGGGGCCGAGCCGTGCCGCCGGCCTGCCCAGGTGCGCGGGGCGGGGAGCGCTGGGCGGGAGGAGGAGGAGGAGGAGGAGGAGGAAAAGGAAGGGCAAAGAGGCAGGAATATGCCGTGCAGGGTTTGCCGTGACCTCAAACGCCTCACGCCCAGAAGTACTCACCGTATGTAATACACATCGAGTCTTAATTCGGACACACCCGCAGAATCGTGTTGTGTACTTGGGGAGTTAACAGATAAATTAAGCAATGGCTCTGTAGCAGGACAGATTTGTGTCCACATTGCTCTTTGCAGGTTTCTTTGAAACTCTTTTTGTTTTTATTAAGCCCATTCTTTCATAACGAAATACTGTATCTAGGCCAAATTCTGCACTTACGGATACAAAGAAATGCTGATTCTTTTCAGGTGAAATTGTCAGACTCTTGACATTGACATAAGATAGTACCACTTTCTCCTCTGGTTTGATTTTGAGAACAGAATATGAAAATTTGCACAGAAGATCTGAACAGCAACATGCATATGTTTTAAATGCTGTATATAAATACAGATGATGTTTTACTTTAGTTTACACCACTATAAGTGCAGAATAAATTTTATGGCAGAATAAACTGGATTTGATTGTGACAGTGTTGGACAACCCTTCCTCCTGTTGAAGGCGACTTTGGCAGAACCAAGCCTTTAGGTTAGAATTGCATATTAAACATGGGAACAGAACCTGACTGGCAGGGATTTTTCTGTTTGTTTTTAACATCTGTAGCCCAAACGTTCAGCTTTAAGGAGACTAAGGCTAGGCCCCTGAATCCAATAAGTCCCAGAGTTACCTAATGGGAAACACTAGACACAAGGGCCCATATGGAATTTACGCTATGTGAGTTGAGGCTTATATAGCTATATTGCAGCATTCTAAAGTACTCCAGTCTGCTTTTCCAAGGTGTCCTATTGTTCTGGGCTCTTAGATTTAGTGACTTGGCATTAGTCCTATAATCCTCTGAATCTAGATTGTTTCTTTATAATATCCAAGTCTCAGCAGCCATTGCTTCCTAAATTATTTTCCAGTCCTGTTTGATACCTATGTGACTTCTCTTCCCAGGCTTCTTCCCACTAGGTATTTAACAGTATTGCTCACCTCTAGCAATGAATGGTATCAATGATTATGTGTACATATCTTGGTGTTTTGCTGAACTAGGGTCTACTTTTCTTGAGATGATTTTTGAAGATGGCATAAGGCTTCCACAAACCTTTAAGCAGATGTTTTAGGATATTTTTGTAAGAATATGACTGAAAACAAAGCTTTGCTGGTAGGTTAGAGTATATATTGGGTGGGAGAGAGGAAATTAAACGTACAGCAACTTCAGAATGAATGCCTATGGTTCCAGCAGTCTGGGTGCTATGCTAACAAGTAGGCTAAACTTGGATGTCCCCAGCGCTCCAGTTTGGAATAGCGCCCAGCTTTGGAATATAACATGCTTGTATTTGTATCTGGAATACAACTGGGATTCTCATGTTCAATAATCAGAAGGAGGGAGTATGAGTGAGGGAAACAGCTGCATATCTCTGGCATTAGGCTTTGCATACTGACCCTTGTTGTGTAACCTCCTCCGTGCTCTTGAAGTTTGAATTCATTTCAGGAGGTTGGCATGCATTTAGCTGGGAAAAGTGTTAGCTAGTGAATTATTCCAATTATATAAATAGAGTAAGGGAAGCCATTACTTGTCTGATTATGAGAGTGATCTTAAGCAATAAGCACCTCTCTCCCTTAACAAATGCAAGTACAACTCAGACTGTTTGTGCTATCCTTCCCCTTCTCCCAAAGTGGATTTGGCCAATGCCTCTGTCTAGAAGAGTGATGAGAGTGGATGGTCATGATTGCTAGGAGAAATTGTTACTGTGTGGGGAGATAAAAGGTTTTAATAAAAGGAACTTGGGGAAGAGCTAGCCAATGGCTTGGAAAGAATAAGAAGCTGTTGCAGTGCCAAAGGGGAGTGGAAAAGATTGCAGGTCAGTTATGCTTACTATACCATTTCTGAAGTGTCATAACCTGGGTAATCAATCATAAGGCTTTATTTTGTGGCTATTGGTTGCATAGGGTTCCTGAAGGCTGGATTCCTACTGCTTGCATTTTATAGTGAGATGCTGATGCTTGCAGGAGCTAAGCAAGGAGAATCCTCCCTAAGAAAATAATTTGGTAAGCTATTCTACATTCTGCAAACTGGAGCATAGCAGCAGCAACTGCAGTATTCTTTGTAGATGTTTTTATTCTATCAGTGTTGTTCTAATGCTTTTAAATTGTACTTCATACAGACTTTGGCCACAGACACCAGATGGGAGGAAACATTCTGCTATGTGTGAGATTGGCAAACACTTTGGGTTTTGCAAGTGAATGCAGAATTTAACATATAAGACACTGTTCCTAGTAGGTGACTGGTCTTACACACAGCTTTACAAAGTTTTGCTCAGTTTAAAAACTGTAGTGCTTGATCATTCCTGGGCATGACAGGTGCCAAAATATGCTAAGTGCTATAAGATTTCCTTTTGAAGGTTTCTTCAGGTTTTTTTTTTTTTTTATTGCTGAAGCTCCTTGTGCCTTCTTTTCTCAAATGTACAGGCTGGTATGCTCCTGGCTGGCTGTTGACCTTTAAAACAAAAAAGAAACGCCCCATCACAAGCAGGCACTGGAAGGAATAGTGAGGCAGGGAACTTAGATTTTCTGCATGTGGCACAGTTGGCTTGATGAAGTTTTATGTGATGATGTTGTGTTTAGACTTGTATTCCACTCTCAGCTCTTGGGTAGGAATCCTTCCTGTCCTGTCAGTCTGAGATCTGAAGATGGGTTAAATATGTATGCATAAGTGCTAATTGCAGCACTCTGAGGGAGAGAGTGGTTGGTTTGTGGCCTTATTGGTTAGGACGTTTGACCCTCTATAGCCTATTTAAGCTCACTGGAAACCGGCCCATATTAGTAATATGCATGAGGTGAGAATATGCAAAGATGAGAACCTGTCCCTCTGTCTATATATGCCTAGTAAATCCTGCACCAGGAGTCTTTCTTGGAATGGCACAAGGATTCAACAGGATAGTCTTAGAAATAGCCTAACAAGCATCATCAGTGGGAGTGAAAATCTGGACCTTGTATCAAGCAGTACCCCATCAACCTTTTTAGTTGCCTGGAATTTCAAAATAAACTTTGACAAGTTCTTCTTACGTGCTTTCTGTTGAGGCAGCACAGAGTACCAGTGACAGCAAAAGCCTGTCAACTCTAGCAAAAGCCTGAGCAAGTAGAAGACTTGACACAAAGGCTTAGATGTATGAGAAGAGTGGCTGGAGCAAGAGTTGTGGGGCAGAGCTTCCTGTTGAAGAGGTGGCTACTGCGTTTGAAGGAGGTGTCCTGACAGCAAAGCTGATTCATTCTTGCTTAAAAAACAAACAAACAAGAGGCAAATGAAAAAGCCCAACAAATAGCACACTGCCTGTGGCAATGCTGGTTTTATGTAAGGGACTTTATCAATGTGGTTATCTCTGTTAAAAAGTATCAGCAAAGTTACTCTGAAGGGGAGAATTCTGACTCGAGATCCTGTTTGGCTTGGGGAAATTTGTATCAGATTATTTCCCCAGGCTCCACCTGGGGAGACTTGGGAGCAAGTAAATCAGGGCTGGCTCCATTGTGACATTGACTGCAATAACTGACTCTAATGGGTTCCCAGGATCATTTTATGTTATACCAGTACTGCATTTGTTCACTGAAATTTGAAGTCATCAACTTTTAAAGTTGACCTAAACTGGCAATTTAGGCAGGTCCGTCCACAACTTTCTTGTTTCTCTCCTCTACCAAAGTAAAGTTGGATGGGAAATGGAAAACAATATTGAGATACTTTTAAAGCTGTTTCTATTTAGCAGGATTTAAAACATAGCTAAAATAGTCTTACTTCCCCCTTACTTGCATTTTCCTCTGGTGTTTGGCCAATCAATGCAATAGAATGAGCTAGTGCCTTCTTATCCCCTCACTAATTGTAAACTGCTGTTTCTGTGTATGTTTTTCTTTCCACTGCAACCACCCCATCAGATTTTATTTTTCTTACTTAAAATTTTTACTAAGTGGAAGATATTTTAAGTTACAAACTGTTTTGAAAATAATGGAACAAAACACAAGGAAAGAAAAAAAAAGAATGCAATACTATAATTCTTTTGTATTTATATGGAAGAGGGGGTGAAACCCTTGAAGGTGTTACTAAAATTATTTTAAAAAAACCCTTGAAATTAGAAGTGTTTCACAAATAATATTAAACTAAAAAAATAAAAACAAACCAACACTGGCAGGTGAGCTATTTTTGTGCTGAATCTTATTTTCCACGTAGTTAAAAAGACTGGTTTTGTTATTAGTTGTATAACTTCTGCATGTGATACAAAAGCAACCCACTTATGATAGTGTTTGTTCCAAAGACCAAAATTCACACTGTAAACAAGAAAGCTTGAATCCTGAAGGAAAACAATTGCAGTCATAACATTTACATCTGGACAGCTCACTTCTGCCTACTTGATTAAAAAAAAAATTCTCCATAGTGGAATTAGCAGACAGTCACGTCAAAATACTCATTCCTTTCTTTGAGGTGGTCTCATCAGTAAGGAAGTAAAGGTGAACCTGTCCAAATCAACAGCAGATTCAAAGTTAGCAGTCTTTGGATGAGTGTGGCACTTTGTTTTTCTCAGCTGTTAATTTTCTCAGGGAGAGTGCTATTCATTATGCTCAATCCAAATGTTAAACCTGTTTTAGAATCATAATTATGTTGTATGCTCTGTGCTTATTAGAGATAAGATTGATTAGCAAGGTATTACATTCTGTTTTCTCCTCATGGGCAAGAGGAAGTCATGTTGTACCACTTTTGGACCACATTTGAAGTTTTTGTTTAAAGGTGGTTAAAACCACAGATAGACAGTATCCCTGAACTTCATTTGGAGTAGCAATGAGGAACTTTTCTGGAGGGTCAGATCATCTATTAATTGTTCCCTAAACTATACCACCTGCTCCCTCCCTTAGAAACGCACTTTTACTCTTGTACTAGGAATAAGAGGATGCAGACCGCATAACTTCAGATGATTCAGGGTACCACCTCTGTATCCCATTGAAGGATGTACTGCAAAAACATTTTTTCCTACTTTTAATACAGGAAAGAGTGAAAAGGACTCCCAAAGAATTTACCTTTTTCTTTATTCTTTAATTTTTGTTTTCTTATTTTATTTTTTCTTTATTCTTTTATTTTCCTTTTTTTTTCTTTTATTTTTCCTTTTTCCCCCAGCTAGTTACTCACTTAAGAATTAAGACAGACAGACCAGTGTCTCTGGATGTGTAAATCAGGCTTCATGATGGGAACTCAGTTTTGTCCTATCTGAATTTTACCAGTGACTCCCCTCAAGGAGAGGACAGCCATAGTTACTGAATGTGTGTTCTTCAAAGCATGTATCTGTTTTATTAGATTCCTTTTCCTATTATTACTGTGGTTTTGCAGTGGCTACCAGAAAGACTTGTACTCTCCTTTTGAAGCAGCTTGTTCGTAAGATTATTTTCTATTGTTGGGGAAATTTAAAAACAATGCATGACACAGAATCTTCTGGTGGCCACACTAAATAGATTTTCAGCAGTTTGTTAAACTGGGGACAGACTTGAGCCAGACTCTGGAAACTTAAACAACTTCTGTCTCCTCAAACTTTTGAACGCTTCAGATTGAAGCCTCAATGTGCTTCCTACTAGTAGAGACTCCTCTTTAGTGTTAAAATGTATTTATTTTATCAGAACATCCCATTAAAAATAAAGGGGCATGAGTCCAGACATCAGTATTACACCATACAAGTAATTCAGGAGTGCTTGATAGAAAACTGAGTAGTGCATACAAAAATTTAAGCTGGGAAGTCAGAATCAGGCCTGAAATCAAGAGAGACTGAAGGCAACCAAGAACTGTTGCTATAGTTAAACAGGGGAAATTTTACTTAAAAAAAAATTCAGGTCCCTTTCATGAATACAATTCCCGAAGTTGTGAAGAATGAATTGTTGGTGCCAATTTTTACACTGTGTAGCTCCATAGTTACCTTTGTTATGCTGACTACATAAAATTTTTTTGGTGATGTGTCTGTAGAGGGTTGGTGTTGAGTCTGTAACATTGACACTCTGATATCTTTTCCTCCTCTTTCAGCTAAGCAACTATTGGTAAAGATCAAAGAAAGGGAGGAGGAGGGCTGACAAGAAACAGTGTATGAGAGATGCCTGCACAACTTTAATAAATAAAGAGGGGTTAAGGCTTCAAATCTCTTGCAGGATATTTATGCATGTGGGGCCCTGTTTTGCTGTAACAAGCTACATTACAGCACACTGTCTTACTTAGACCTGTATGAATCTGATACTTTGAATATTAATATATATGAATAAAAAAAAAATTAGACCACTGGAAATGTCTGAGAACATTAAACAGTTGTTAATCTACCAGAAGCCACTTCTTTTTTCAGCTTTGTTTTTTATGTTTCCCTCCATAGCAAAATTAGATTTGTGGCTTTCAGTGTCGGTGTCTAGTTTGTTTCACTTTCCAATTCACAAGAGTTGAGGAATGTACAAGAGGAACCTAACTTTCCCTCCCTCCAGAAAACAGCAACTCTACATTAAAACTTCACAAGATAAAAAGGAAAGCAAAAGATTGTAAATACAGGGTAAAAATTCTTTCACAGTGAAATATTGTCAGCCAAAATAAGGCTTTTCAGGGTCAACAGGAATATTGTTCAGACCTCACAAAAAGTATCAATGCACTTGCATTATGTCAATAGTAAAAATGTTTGAAACTGAGGTGCATCAGGAGAGCAGCATTATGATCCATGAGACATGACACTTCCCAATACACTGAGAAGATATGACACTGTGTTTCTTCTACTTGGGTAGAGACAAGCTGCAGTTCTGTATCGGGCTGGAGCTGAGGTGGTGAACTCTCTTCTAAAGCCCTGCTCACTCTAACCCTGTAGATGCAGCATGCTTAAGCCTTGTGTTAATGCAAGAGATGTTACCCAAAAGATTTATGTTAAAACTTACCTTCCTTTTTCAAAATTTCTGTGTTGGCTGTCCAAACATTTGGCAAGCTCTTGTTAAGAATGTGCCCACCTAGAGGTTTTTATGCCATATACTTTTAAATTATTTATATTTTGTTCAGCCTCCTTGTTATGTTTCTGGTGAGTGTGAATAAAACTAACAGTAACTAAGGACAAATGTAAAAATCGTGAGGTTGTAATTCAGTGTATATGTAAATGAGTGTTTCAGCTGTGTTGGTCTTGTAGGATGTAAAACAATAGTAACACTCCTGATTACTGACTTATGGTACACTAAAATCAGAAGAAAAATTAATCTAAAATTTACGTCATAAATGATCTACCAATGATGGGCTGGTGTGTATGTGAAAATGGAGATAACTCCATTTTATGGTGTTATTACCATAACCATAGTTACTCCAACTATGGTGTGGCATAAAATTTTTATTAGTATAGGTTTGTGATGTTCCAGTGCTTGCAAATAGTGAACATGTAAACAAGTTGTGTAGTTCATTACAAGTGAAATGCCAGTCAGTGCTCTGTGCCTTTTCTTTCAGCTAAAATGATAATCTAACTGCTGTAGAATTCTACATAAAACACACTACAGGAAAATTATATGGACATGTGAGCAAAGCTTGATGCCTTTGTTACCTCGGGTGAGACTTCCCACTGCTCTGATATGGCAGCTCTGTCCTTGGGTGTCCTGGAGATTCCTCTGAGCAAGGCAGTGCTGTTGACTGGTTCTCCTAGGCAGGAACGTGGGCTCTGCCTGGGAAAAGGGCTATCAACAATCCAAGGTCATCTGTGCCTGTTCTCACTGTTTGTTGCTTTTGCTGGTAGCTGATAAAGGCCTGATGTCTGAATAACAGGAGCAGCCAGGGAAGCATGTGTGGCTTAATCCTGTTTTTGCAGTATACTCCCTGCCAAGCTGCACCAAGAGCTCTTTGCCTGCAGAGCAGGAATGGGCCTATATATCCAACAAAACAGGACCAGAGGGACTCATTAAACTCCTAAAAATGACCTCAAATGGGGTTTCTTAATTATCTGAAAATGTCACCAGTTTTCCTTAGAAAATCTCAGGGCTTTCTAGAGCTTGGCAGGATTTGGTACCTTCTCTCAGTAACACAAATCTGTCTCCTGTTTTGCAGTGTGATAAAGTCCTAGGCGATTTTGTTTTTCATATATGTGAAGCAAAATAATTATCCCACAAGCGAATATTGCCCATCCTACAGTAAGTGCTCAGGTGTTTGCCATTAAGTGAATATCACAGCAATAAGAACAGTTGAACCAGAAATCCTCACAGCAGTGAGATGGGGTGTAGGTTGCTAGGCCGTGGTCACCAGCTCAGGTGCATGCTAAGCCCTTTGTTTCTTTGCAGCATGCACATCGACTGTGTGCATATGACAAGGCGGCAGTTTGTGGTTAGCTTTTCCTGTGAGCAGAGTGAGTACTGAGCAGGAGGGTCTGAAGTCGCATTCAATGTCACCTGGACCACCACTCTATTAAATAATATAATGTAATACGATAATGGAAATGTTCTTAAAGATTACTTCCCAGAACTGTTTTGGGATAGATCTCAGCATCTTGGCAACTCTCCAGCTGACAGAAAGCTTATTTCTCCTAAGCAGAGCCTGTAACCAAATGGCTTAGATTGCTTTGATGGAAGAGATGATTCCCTCCAGGGATATTTGCCTGGCACAGTACCTAAGTTGACCTAGTAGCTAGAATAGGCAATATTTTGGACAGAGGGACCCTAGACAGATCTTAAATTTTAACTTTTTGCAAACTTCTGATGAATCCTTGATGAATGGGAAACCGCTGCATTACGCTTCTGTCCCTGTCCGCACAGTGAGTAATAATTACAATCTTTCTGTTCTCCATTCCTCTTCCTTTTCTTTTTTGCCCCAGTATTGGAAAGTTCTATTTTGTCAAAAACTTGAGCAAGAGAGATTTTAGTTGTCTTTACTTTTTCAAGTTCAGCCCACTATCTCAGGAAGACTGCTATTTCTACTTCTGCTAAAATCTCACAAACATCACTCCTTCCATTCTTTTATTCATTGTGTATCAAATTGTTTATCTAGTTTCCTCCCTTTTACTGCTTTGTCAGTACTGTGTTTTAATAGTCTTTAGCTGAGTTTCTTCTGGATGTGTAGATGTGAAGAACAGGATTGCAGGCTTGGTTTTGGTGGAGGTTGTGTTTTTTAGAGGGATGGAGGATGCCTGAAGGGAGACGAGACCTTTGGGAGAGGGAGAAAAGTATGAGATGACAAATCTGACATTACTATCAGACAAGGAGAAAACTTTTTTGATTCTGCTCTTGTGGACGCCTAGTTTACACTAGAGCAATTTTGTGAACTTCAGTGGATTTACTTCTGAGAGTGAGATCAGGATTGACACCTCTTAAATTTCTTCGGTCATGCTCCATAATTCATTCGCAAGCTCCTTTAATGAGTTGCAGGTAAGCCCAGACTTCCTGGAGTTCGCTGCCTCCCTAGGAATGGGCTCTGCCTGCTCCGTGCGGCGCTCCGGGGTCCAGCCTCCCGTTTCTGTCTCATCGCAGGGCTGCATGTCCGGTGAAACGCGGGTCAGGGCTCTTCCCCCCGCGGCTCCCTGTGCCAGACGGAGGCGGGGGCCCGGCTCCCGGCGAGCCAGAAGTTGCTGTGTTGGAGAGAGGAGCGGGGCTGTGTAGGGCCGGGCGGGCGGTCTGGCCACCGCGCGTTATGTAAGGGCGCAGGGGCTGCGGGCCGGGATGACTGACAGAGAGAGCGAAATTCCTGGGGGAGGGGGAGCGGGAGCGGCGCTACCCTGAAGCCGCTGCCAGAACCGGCGGCCCGCGGAGACCTGGCGGGGAGCGCGGCTGTGGAGAAAGGGAAGCAGCGCGGGAAGGACGCTACCGGGCAGCGTGCGGTAGCGAGCGGGCGGCGCGGGCTCGTTCCCCCGGCGGGGCATGCCGCCTGAGAAACAGGGCGGCCAGCGGTGGCGGTGCGAGGGGACGAGGAGCCAGCCCGGCTTTCCCTCTCTCGGCGCGGCGCGTTCGAGCCGGGGCCGGAGCCCGGCAGGAAAGTGCAGCCCTGGCCGCGCTGGAACCCGGGGTGCCCCCGGGCGCGGCGGCGGCCCCGGCGGCGGCGCTGCCCCTTTAAGACCTGCCCGCCGCCAGTTCCAGGGAGAGGGAGTGACCTCTGGGCTTTGACAGCTCCCCTAATAACTAGCAGCGCCCCGGCCCCGCCCCCGCCTCGCCATTGGCCGGCGGGCCGGTATGCCGCGCTGCCATTGGCTGGCCGCTTCCCCTGAGCGAACCTTTAGAACTCCGAGACACAATATTCTGTTACATTGTAGCAAAATGGCGACTGTCATTCACAACCCCCTGAAAGCGTAAGTAGGAATCAAAAATGTACATATTCCGCGTGGTTTAAATATGAAAAAAGGCGCCTTTCCGGCGCCGGCTGCCAGCCGGAGCCAGGTGCCGGCAGCCTACCGGCGGGTCCCTCCTCCCGCCCTCTTTTCTGCCCCAGCGACTCGCTCGTTTTTTGTGCAACACATCCCCGCGGCTCGCGCCGAAATTAACGAGGAAAAAATTGTTGGGTTAATTGGCACCCGGGCGCGGGGCGGGGGGCGGCGGGCGGCGGGCGGCGGCGGGGAGCCCGCCCGGCTCTCCCGGGGCGCAGCGCGGGGTCGGCGGCGGCCGCGTCCCGCGGGGGTGCGCGCACTTGACAGCGTCCTGCCCCCGCTGCCCCGCCGGGCTGGCCCCGCCACCGCGCTCGGCGGGGCACGGACCGGCCCGCGGGGGCGCTCGGTGCGCGGTGCCTCCGCGCTACCGCCGCGCCTCGGAGTTGCCTCCGTAAATCTTTGGGGAGTTGGGATGTCTTGACGAGCTGGCCCCCCTCGCTTCTCGGCTGGGCGGTCGCAAAGCGGGGCAGCTGGGGTTCCGCCGGTGCGTCTCGGCGCTCGTGCCGGAGAGGGAGCGACGGGGAGAGGCAGGGAAGCAGACTTGGGTGAAATGAATGACTCGGGACTGCCGGTCGCTGATTTTGGGCAGGAAGTCCGGAGATCTGTTTTGCATATGACAGGCTTTCGCTTTTCAAAGTGGCAAAGAGAGTTGATTGTGTTTCCATCTTGAGAGCGGGCACAAGCCGCCGAGGGCTGCGCGGACGGGGTCTGACCCCAGCTCGAGAGAGGGAGGGAGGGAGGGAGAGAGGGGGCAGGTACTTCTGCTGCGGAGGTATTCCGGGGTTCCCCGGCTGATTTCTGAGGGGCACCGCGGGAGCCGGTTGTCGTCTTCTGGATCGCGTCCTTTATTTTCCTTGTGGTCTGCAGCGCACGCCGCTAATCCCCGAAGGCATTAGGGAGAGTGGGATTTGGCACCGTATGCGGGGAGAGGAGCTGTCTTAACCTTTTTCAAACGACTTCCCTGCTAACGGGGGCAGCGCTCTTGCTAGTAAAGCAGGGAAGCAGAGTACCTGGCGGTGACGCTTCATTTGCACTTTCCGGCTGTGCTGAGTGGGTGTTTTTATACCTTTGAGTTTTGTGAGATGAAATTAGGGCTGCGAGGTTTTCTTTTCTTTTTTTTTTTTTTTTCTCTTTTCCCTCTGACTTGAGCTTCTCCGGTTGGAGTTGGAAAAACACTTGAAGGTTTTTCCAGGGATTTCTGCCGCTGTCTCTCTGCGATCCAGAGGGATAGGAGAGCCTCGAGCTGGGAAGGGGTGCTGACGTGTTTATCAGCTCTCCTGCTCCGTCCTGGCAGAGAAACCTTTGCTTTCATTTACTCGACCTCTCGGGTATAAACGTCCACGGGGACAGGGGAGCACAGTTGCAGGGGGTTAATCAAAGAAGTCCGAGTATCCTCATGGCTGGGTGGCGAGGGACTGAAGGCGCTCTGAAAACCGCGCGGAAGAGGCAGCGTGCCCCCCCCGTTCGACGGCAGGTTTGACGCTTGTGCGGGCGAGAGCGATTTCTCTCCGTGCCCCTCCCGATCGCCGGGCGCTGCCCGAGCGCCGGCAGCACACCCGGAGCCGCACCGCCCGGCTCCGCACCTGAGCACGGAGCAGCCGCGGACGTGTGCGCCGGTCGCGGCTACTGCCGGTAGAGGGGAAGCCCGGGCTCGGTGGCCTTTGGGGACGGCGGGCGGAAGGCGGGGAGCACCCGGGAGCGGCCGCGGCCACGGGAGCACGGCTGGCGGCCCCGGCCCTCGCCTCGCCGGCGGACGGGACCTTGCTGCCTCTCCTCGCACTTCGTGGCACCGTGGGGCTCCCAGCAGTCGCGGCGGATCCTGCCGAAGGGCTGCTTGTGCAGGAATGAATCGGGGCCCGATCCTGCTGCTGCTAAAGTCGGGGAGGACAGGATGAGGCCATTTATAATTAGCTCCCTTCTCCTCCCCTCGCCCCTGGGGGGTGTGAGAGGAGGAAACAATAGACATCAAGTGCTGGGTTCGCTTTTCTCTGCGTGCCTTTTAAAGTACTAAGGCTATTTGGAGGAAGCAGAATTGGTACTGGCTGTCTGACACCGTCTGCAATTTTGTTGACAACTTGTTTAATAAAACATTTTATAATTTTCACTTATTCTTTAAAGTTGCTGATCGGGAAACTATACACATGTAAATAAATTATGCATGGGATAAATTAGGACAAAAACAGTAGGACATATAATAGGGGCTGGGATGCAGTGTACAGTGTTTTATCCTCATGTGTCCTTCCTGACAATGAACGGGAGCTGAATGACATTTGCATTTCCTCTGTCTGCGTTTTGATTGTATCTCAGAACCCACAAACGCCCCCTACAGAAACCGGCCACACAAAGGTTTTGCTCCGAGATGGGGGACAATGTAGGGACTGAAAAATTCGAGCTCAGGTATCAAGCAGCTCCTTGTGTGTGCTTGTGCGTTTAAGAGTGTCCAATGTTCAGTTTTTCTATGGCACTTGGACACACATGAAGCCTTGTTCATGCTAGGCTAGTCTCTCTGAATAATGTATTCCAGTACCTGAGCATCTGTGGGAATGCATTTCATAGAATAGCTCAGTGTGTGGAGTCCCTTATTAATGATCTGCTTCTCCCTACTCAACTTGCCTCCTTCTCTGTCCAGCACTCTCTTATCCCTTTCTGGTTCTCTTTTTGGTGCTTCCATCTCTTTGCTCTTCTCCCTTTCACTTCCACTGGTGAGCTAATCAACCTGACATTACTGCCTGTTATTTCTGCCATTTATTACCTTGTTGTTTACCAGCATGGTGCTACAGACAAAAATATCTAAGTTTAACAGATCTGCAAGGTAAAGGTGGTGGGTGGTTGGACAAGCACGTGCTTCTTCCTCTGAAGAAATGGCAGTATTCTGACAGCTTTGATAGGACAGCAGTGGATTTGAAGTGCTGAATTTACTGTTGTCGAGTTTTTTTCCCACTAGTTTGTGTACCTATCTCCATATTCTTTCTTTCCATCTTCTTCTCCTTTGGCTCTTTTAATATGAAGACATTCAAGTGGTGCAGTAGAAGAAACAAATGCACTTTAAAAGTATTCTGAATTACTTAAAATGTCAGTCAGAAATCTCAATGGACTTTGTAAACATTAATTAATTAAACCTCTCAATGCCCCTCTGAAGAAAGGATTATTGCCTTTGTTTTATGGATGGCTTAACTAGGACACAGTGGTTCAGAAACTCTCCAAAAGATCAAGTCTAGAATGTAGCCATTCAACTTCCAGTTTTAGCATCTAGTCCCATTTCCTCTATCTCTGCCTTATTAGTGATGTGCATATGGTACCATAATGCATTTAATGTAATTAAGACCCTGTAATTTACACAGTCTTGTCTAGAAGCAGAGCTGGTTTCCTCCCACCCCTTCTCTGTCTTTACTCCCACAAATGACTTTTATTTCAGGTTGTCAATTAAACACACTGAGTGGAACATGGGTTATTGCCATTTCAGTGTGTGAGATCCCTCACGCCATACAGCGCTCTGCCTGGATGCTCACCAGAGGGGCTGTTGCCTCCCAGTAGTTTAGCAGTGCTGGTGCTCTCCCTTTTCCTCAGGACAGCCTCTGGGACAAAAGAAGTTAACTCAGACTCAGCTGCTAGACTAGCTCACTTACATGCTGACTGCATTGTTGGATAACTTTGATGTGCTTGGGGACACTTATTCTCTGCCAGGTGTTTGGGGAGCAGATCATCACAGATTTGTGTGCACAGTGCTAGAGCTGATCTACCAGGCCTGTTCTGTCTCTGCATTCCCACTGCAAACACACAGCAGCAGTTGGGTTTTCAATTGCTGTACCTTCTCAGATAAAATTGCCTTGACAGCCAACTCCAACCTCTGGGCTGCCAAATGACCTTCCTTGTGATGATGAATTCTGTGTCATGAGACACCTGTGAAAAAGTGGTCTGTGTTTGCATCCCTGTTTCACATTGGCAAGAGACCAGCATGAGTCTCGGGGTCTTATATGGCTGGAGTATGTAATTAGTGATTACTCTGGCTTGAACTCAGGCTGGGGACTCTTAACTGGGAAGTCCTGTATGCCATTACACATCCCTGAAACAGCCCTATGTCCTGATTAAGTGCTGATGAAGACTGATTTTATTTTTTTTTTTTTTTTTTTTTGGATGTTGTTACATAAGCTTTTGGTTGCTGATTTCTAATATTCAAGTGAAAGTATAATGTGCAGTGCTGCTTTCTGCAGGTGGAGGCAATAAAATAGGCAGACACTTAGATTGCCAGTTCAGTGTTTACAGGTGATGTGGAGGTGATTTTAATGTGGCCTTGCAGAAGGGAATTTTCTTTTGCTTGACAGAACAGGGTTTGTTGGGCACATTAAACCATGTACCAAAATCTCTACAGTGATTCCAGTGTGGCTCTGATATTACTTAAAAACATAAATGAGCTCTAGTGTGACACATTTCAAATCAAAACCATTGTCCGCATGTAAACCTTATTTTCTGTATCTCAGTAGCAGCTTTCAGAGAAAAGAGGGGATGAATGTCACTGTATTTACACAGGGAAATGTAAGCATAAAACCAAAGTCATTGGAAGGCAGAAAAGGCAAGTTAAGAAGACCTGAGGATATACTGGTTTTGAATATGAGAGGCTCTGATAAATGGCACATTGCTTGTTACAGTGCTGTGTCTGGTTCCACCAGTCACTCACGCATGATTAGTTTTTGCAGTGCTTTTGTAATTTTGTTTTGTTGGTCTTTCAGCCTTTCACAGTCTGTCCAGTTGTGTGGATGGATGGAGGTTGTATCTCAAAATTGCTGCTGAAGAAAAAGTTTTTAAAACATATTATTTGTGGTGTGTGAAAGAAAAATAGAACTATCTGGGTTGTGCTACAGAGGCCCAAAGGTATGATTTTTTTGAGACTGTAATAATTTCAAGGTAAGCACATGTCCGATGGGCTGGATGCATGATACCCATTAGACAGGATTCACAGTGTGCGAGTGGGAATACTTTACGCAGAAGTCAGGTACACAAAGCAAAGTGGGGATCTGTGTCAGTCTGAGTCATGGGGAAGGTAATGTGGCTCATCCTTTGTGGAGCCTAATGAAAATTGATTTCTTCTTCTGCTTTCCTAAAACTGGAAGCGTGATATTTGAAGGTTGCTCTCAAGAGCAGACTTTGTCCATCCTGTATATCTGTCTTCTACAGCCTATGACAGTTGGCTGTACCTCTGCTGTCCTGAAATGAGGCATTCCAAAGCCCCCATTGGCTGTGAATAAACCTTCTTTTAGGATTGTAATTTGCCGAATCTGGAATTTTCTCACTCTGGTTTGTCTTTCATGTCAGAGCTGAATTTCTTTGCTCAGTAGATCAATTTTACAATCTTGGTATTTATTCTGGGCTCATCACTGTGTTGTCTGTATGTGATGTTGCCTTGAGCAAGAACCATTCCTGTATTGTTTATCCCTGAGGACTTGTAGGAGTGGAATGAATCTGTTCCGGGAGTTGATGTTTTTTTCCCTTGGAGAGACCAACCTCTGATCTAAGGTTTCCCTGTCTGGGGTGACATACTCCCATGAGCAGACAAGCAGCACCAAGGCAACATTGCTTGAGGCCTGTTCCGAGGGCTTCATTAGGACTGTACTGCTCTTCTGGCTTTGGCTGGCAATTTTGCCCAGGATGCAGAGACTGAGGAGTGTTAATCACTTCCTTTGTGCAGGTCTCAGTTTTTGCACTGGTTTGTTTCTTAAAAGGAAAGTTATTTCATCAACACAATCTAAAAGGATTTATACTTTTAGAATACTTTTCTTTTTTTAAAAAAAATTTCAGATGGAAGTGCTTCTTGCTTTTCTTTAAAAACTTTTCTACAATTTGTAGAACAAACCTAAATATGCTGGACTTGTGCATGAGAAGCAGAAATTGTTTTTTTCTTGTCTCTTTCTTATTTCAAAAGAAAGAAGAAAACTGCACAGTGTATTTTTACTGCCTAAACTGAGTGACAACAGAAATATCATAAGTGAATGCTTGAATACCAAAAATTAAAAATTCTTATTTAATTTTAATAGCCTAAATTATTAGAAGCATGATTTTAAAAAAAATTGTTATATATGGTTTATTTCCCAGCAGAGCATATTTTAACCAGAGATTCCCAGCAGATGTCTCAGAAAAGAATAATGCAGTGTCTCAATGGCTGCTGGCAAATATCCTTCTCACACCCCCATCCTCTCCAGTATGGGAATAGCAGGAGTATGTCAGTATGTGTCTCAGTTTTCAGGTTACCTGCCTGAGCCGGGTGTGGTCAGAGTTACTATTCCAGCCGCATGGAAGGTTTTACTGGCACTCCAGCCTTGTCAGAGGGGAGGCTTCACAGGGAGCCAGTGGAGCAGCAAGAGCAGGGCAGGGACGGGTACTGATGAGTGTGCACTAGGTGGCTGTGATCAGCAGCGTGTGCTTGCCAAATCCTGATTCATTAATTTCACGTTCTGCTGAGCTGTATAGCTGGGAGAGAGTCTCCTGCTCAGGTGTTGATGGGGACACTGACTACATCAATGTTCTTCTGGTGAGAAGGGCTGAAAGTGATATTTAATGTTACAGTCTGTTGTGACAGAACTGATCCAACTTGAGGATCATCTCTCCATTCATACAAAACCGTGAGTTCTATTAGTCTGATAACTCTACTTGCTTTCTGATAATTTTTATAAATGTATATAAAATTGCAGCTATAACATATATGAAATTTTAGTATGCAAAAGAAAGGAACCCTGTGTAACTTACAGCTTCTCCCCCTTGTTTTTTATCAGATTCCTGCTTGTGATGCAAGATACAAAGCCTTTGTTAAGACATTGTGCTAAATTTTCTACCAACACATGGTTTAATGCTTCCTGCCTTTTAGTTCTCAAAAATCTAAATAGTTGGATGGTGCAAAGAAAATCAGGTGCAGAGCAGTGAAATAAGGCCATGCCCTGAGTTGGTTAATTCCAGCCTGCCCTACCGCATCATCTGGCAGGGCTGATTTGATCTGATCAGATGCGGGCATGCTACTTCTGCCAAAACGCAAAGTACAGTGCTTATGCTGCTTTTATGCTTTGAGTTGGCTTCATGAGAGCCACAGGAAGATAGATTATGGCTGTTGGAACAAAATTTCCTCTTGAAAATGTTTTGGGTGCTTTTAGTGTTTTGGAAGAGTAAGTGAACACCAGTTCAAGTGCTTTGTGTCACAGGGCTGTGAAATTTTTGGGAACTTTTTCTGGGAACTTTGGAGTTTCTAGTATTCATTTGGATCCACAACCTAGCATGACTAGTCACAGAGCTGAGAGAAAAATCAAAATGGCTGGAGCTATAGCCCAGATAATTCACTGTCCGGTGAACACTGTGAAAATGAAACTTATTGTGGAGACACAAAATTAATATTTTTTCTTCAAGGGAAAAGTAGTGTCTATATTTTTATGCCACTTCCATTTCAAGAACAGTTCTAAGAAAGTAACCCATGGATTTGTGGCTGTTCAAATATTTTGGTCTCAATATTGTTTCCTGAAAGACTCTGTTTAGTCAATGATGGGGACTAATGTATGTTATGTTTATGATTACTTTAAAACCTGTGCAATTTGAATATGGAATAATGGAAACAGTGGTTCATAAAGCTATTTTTTACTACTAAGACTCCTTTGGTGGGCATTGTGTTTGAGGCTGCCCTCCTGAGTGTTCAGAAAAATCACTACCCAGAGTCCAATATCAGAAATCATAACATGACCCACTTGTATCTACAAGCTGACCCTGATTGCTTTTGCCTGTTTTTTTTATTAACTACTAAAAGCTGCTTTGAAGACTGCAGGTTTTTGTGTTTTCTATGGATTGTTTATCCTCGAAGTTTTCAGTTCATTAGCATATACCTATTGAGGTGAAATATGGATTAAATCAGGATCACAATTTTAATTCAGAGATTAGTACCTTTTATAGCTGGGGCAGTACAAGTTAAGAGGCATATGAGATGTGATGGGTGAGGGTTGGTGATGGTAACTTCTACTGCTTTGTCATATCTGACTGACCCTTTAATTTTTAGAATGTGCTTCTCCAAAAATGATGTGCCCCTCTGCTAACGTTGGTGATGTTACCCTTCAGTGATCAAGTGGCATGTGGATGAAAGCCATGTTAATACCTCTCCAGGCAGGATGGGGGCCCCAAAGGCATCTCGCTTCTCTCTCCTCCTGTGCTGATACAAATGAATGGGACCTCAGTCAGGTTACTGGTGTTATGTTGACAAACAGGCATTCCCGAGGCTGAAATCTAACAAAATAGTGGTGATGGGGAAAATATGTGGCAAACTCCTCTCAGTTTTTTGTCACCAGATCGGATTTGTTTTTGTCAGTAGTCTCAGCTAAATGTTTTATCTTCTCCTTGCTTTCCCCTGCCTCCCAACCTCTTTCCCCTATTGACCTCTATGAGTGCAGTCCTGGCTGCTGATTTATCAGAGCAGGCTGGCTCAGCACTGTGTGGAGATTGCTTTTAATTAACTCTCTTCGTTTTGCCAACCTTCAGGGAGCAGCAACCCTTTAATGATTATAATACTTTATCTGGATTTATATCCACCTTATGTGTTGTTTGTTGCTCTGCTTCCTCACATGCTCTTCCTGAGTCATTTCCCAAAATGAAAGATTTGTTTCAGGTCCCTCATACAGGATGAGGAAGAGAGTCTTTAATGGCTTCTGGACTGGGAGGATGGACACTCTATGATCTACCTGGGTGTTTTGGAGGAGGATGGGGGTTGTGAGGCGATGCCTGGATAGGGAGTTTGAAGTGATGCATTTTGGGGCTGTCTTGGAACAAGACTCATTTCAGCAACTTGCCTCTATGCACAGGGAGAGGCAGCTTTGTTTTGTGGTTGCAGCACAGCAGATGGGTGCCTACTGAATTAAATCTGCTCCCTGACTTGTTGTGTGACATAGATAAATCATAAACTTGTTTTCACAGTCAGGTATAACTCTAGTGACTCTACTCAGCCTGACTAGTATGAATGTTACTAAAATGCAGTTAACTTCTTATGAATGAGTAGAGGTCTAAAAGAGAGTCTCTTTTTACCTGCAAAAGACTACCTTGGCCTACTGGAAGTAGCTCTACCAAGTGAGATTTCTTCTAACTGAGCAGAAAGCAGCTATATAAAATTTCTCCCACCTAGAATTTCCTCTTTACATATCCCACAATGAGGATTTCAGGAGATTCCAGCCTGAAATAATTAGAAAAATTATTATTTGTAATGTAAAGTATGTGTCACTTTCATGCCAGAAAAATGCTTTATAATCATGCTTTAATTAGGCATCATTGTCTCTTTCATGGTGTAATGTCCTCCATTCCTCTGTGGGAAGAGTGGCATGCACTGTCTGAATTGGTGATGGTCACACTAGTCACATCATCAACCACTGACTCAACATTGCTTTGCTTTTGGTGTTGAGCGTTAGTATGAGAGTGACGTGTTGAAGGTGAGTAGGAATCCTTCCTTAGTAGCATTTTCATGACCAAGCTGAGGAGTGGAAAAGTGGGTTAAGACTGTTTGCCTGGTTCTGATGAAAGAAGTTCACCAATAATTATTGTTAAATCATCCTTAATGGCAGCAGTTTATGGCCAGAGCTGATAAAGGCATATTTGAGATGCAAAGACTTTACCATGGAAATGAACCAAATGGCAAGTACTTTTGCATTTCAAAACATAAATGCCATACACAATTCTGCTCAGTACGATTTCAAAGTCATTGGTGTGAGAATAGTTTTACATGGCTACTTGTAAATATGTGTATTTAAAGCCCCTTTGTTCAAATGGCAGAAGAAATTAAGAAGTTCCCAGATCTAGTCCTCCCATACTGAGGAAAACTGGACACCAGCTGAAAGGAATACGGCTGTGGGTGCTACTTATCAAAATGTTGGCTGCACATCACTGTGTAAGATCATCTGTGTCATCTGGTCTGTGGTTTGTGTTTCTATCTTTCCTATCTTCTTCTGCAGTCAGCTTTACTTAAAAAAAATAATTGTTTGAATATACATTTTTATGTGTTGTTGCTGTGATTCCACAGTAACTAATTCCTGGCATTCTCATCTGACCAGACTGCAAACATATCTTCTTCAGGTACTCGTTCTGCTGGGTAGATCTGAAAGTAAATTCCCTTCTCCCATATTGTTAACCTTCTAGTTTTGTTTCCACAGCTAACTTATCTACAAAGTTCTAGGGCTAGAAGAGGCTGTCTCTTGACACATCTTCTGAATTCCTGACAGCAAAACACACTCACCATGCAAAATTGAAACCTGGCTGGCCCTCAGAGGACAATATATTTCCCAGGCTATTGTTTCCAGCTACCTTCTCCTCCATGTACCCTGCAGAATGGAAGAGGAACAGATGAGGGGTGAGCACTCTGCCTTTGGGAAAGGCTTTGACCTGAAAATGGATTGAATTCCAGCCGAATGGTTCCTTCCCTTGGTAACAGAATTGCACGCCTGGGCTCTGAGCTCTTTGCATTAATTTCATCTCTGCAAAACTTTCCCAGTCAATTAACCATGTCCATCTCCTGCTCTAGCAGCCACATGTGTCTTTTCTGCCACAGCAGGGTTTTGAAGCAGTAACTCCCTGAAGCCTTTGCTGCAGCAGTTTTCCTTGAGCAGCTTCCCTCAAACATGGTTATCAATCAGAACCTGTCAGGTTTTTTCCCTCCAATGCATCTATTTTCAGGGCTGTAGGAGTTTGACCTATTGCTTTTGTCTTTATAAGTACTACTTGTTACAGTAGGGTCCAAAGCTGCATGAAAATTTCACTCTTAGTGTGTTGAGATTTTGCTAAACCTGGATATTTCTTTTACTTTCTGTCATTTTGCCTCCCTTAATTTTTAATTTTGCTTGTCCAAAAGGCCTCATTAAGCTGGCCAGTAGTTCTTGTGAGGTTGTTCCAGGCAGCACCTGCAATGCAGAGTTCACCTGTGAGTACTTGGCTAACAGGATTTCATGAAAGAGTAGTGAGTTCTTAGAGGCTGAAGTATCTGGGAGATGCTCAGCCCTGGGGTTTGATAGAGGCGACCTTTTGAAGAGAACTGTGCATCCACCTCTGGAAGAATGGTTTGTATGCTGGTACTAGCGGTCCCTTGGCAAAGCACCTAAGGGGCTGTGAGTGGCTTGAACATTATTTCCTTGCCTGTTGTGCTATGATCAAAGGTCAGGTTGGGCTAGAGTGCCTATTCAAGCAAGAGTCTATGCTTTTTGTCTTGATTATATGAGTGAGCCTGGTTCTATTTCTATAGGTACCTGTATCATGAAGGCTGCCATCCTGGTTGGCACTAAGTGGGTCCTGTGTGGGCTCTTTCAGACAAGAAGATGAAGACCAAATTGGCCACAGTGGTTCAGTTAATGGAAATGTGGGTTTAAAAGAGGGTTCCTGGGTCTTACGTACAGTCCTGTGGTACCATGTCAGATAATCTCTTTCATAAACTGAAAAGTCCTTGTCTTAAATCCCCACTTGGACTATTTGTTCCCATTACTCCTCTTGGGAGGGTTCCAGAACCCACTGCTCTGGTGGCTGGAAATAGCTTTTTAATCCCTGGCCTAGCCCTACTTGTGACCAGTTTATTCCCATTTGTTCTGGTGCCAGCATGGAGTTGTTAGTTTAAATACTATTGCTTCCTTCAGGTCTTCTGCTCCACTATGACTTGTACATTTGTGCAACACTATTATAAGCCCTGTCAGTCTTTGTTTTGATATACTAAACTGTTTGTGCTATCTTTTCCTTTCCTTTGGTCACTGAAGTGTTTATTGTCTTTGTTGTCTCTAAGCCAGCTTGGATTACTTGCATTCAGCTTTCTTGAGTGTGAGTAGACATAGTTGTACTTTGTTCCAGGTGATATTTTGCCCTCTACAACAACATTATTTTTCACCTCTTCTGGGAAAACTTTGCTTTTGCATTTGTTTGTGGTTGTATAGTGCTGCTGGTTCATAGTTATCCTGTGGTAGACTGATACTGCTAAGTTTCTTCTTCTGCCCTTTAAGCTGTTGTTGAGATGAAGATGTGCAAGTTATTAAGTGAAATTTATACTGAATTCACTCAACGTAATTCTTGTCTGATACTTTTAATTTCCTTGGTGTCCCTTCAGCTTGTGTTAGTGGCTAACTTTTCTCAACACACACACTTTTTGTGCTAAGGTCATTAATGGAAATACTGACTTCAGCTTCCAGACCAATCCTTTCCAAAACTCCAGAAGTAACCTCCTGTCAGCCAAATAATGTCTCTGTGTCCAACCCTCTTTCAGTAGTTTTTCAGTCATCTCACAGTTCTTTTAATAATCCTCATCTTCTCAATTTTCAGTAATTTCTCATATACTACTGCATGAAACATTCTCTAGAAGTCCAAATAAGTAAGAAGTGTCTTATGGAAGCAAGATGTCAAGTTACTCTGTCGCAAGGTTTCAATCTTGCATCTTTTTAATTTCCTTGTTCAAGACTGTTCTTGATCATTTAGCACGTAAAAATCTGCATGTGTGTAAACTCTAGCTCACTTAGCCTTGCTGAAGTAATTTGCAAGGCTTGTGTTCCATAAGAGTTAACAATGAGTATCTTATTTTGCTTGTTATATTCTGGTAATACAGTTGCAACCATGATTTGCAGCATCTGTTTAAAGAACTTGCTAATAGATGTATGGTTTCATGTCGCAGTTCTTGGGCAGAGATTATTCAGAATTTATGCCATGACTGCACAAACGTCTTTCTGGCTTCCACTTCAGTCATTCCAGTGAAGCAAAGCATTCCTTTAGTTCTTGGCTTGTACCTATATTGTATTTAATCTATGTACCATTCTAACTGCAAAACAGCTGCACTTTCTCTGATCACTTTTATTTTGATGCCTGAAGAATAGTGCTGTTTTTTAATACCTTTTTTAAGTTCTAAGTCTTGACTTTGGCAATTCTCCCTATATTTCCTGACCTTTAAGATCCATTTTAAAAATTCTGTTAGTACTGTTTTCTGCTCCTGAAGGGTGTCTGTTTAATTTTGGTGTCCTTTTCCAAGGCAATTATTCAGCCAATAACTTCAGTCTTTCCATATGAAGGTTTCAAACAATTTTTGCATTTTTGCATTTTTCTCTGAAAGAAATGCCCAAAGTTCTGCTGTATTCCACCACTCCCATGCTTAAGGAACAGGTTTGAAGTACTTCATGATGGTGATGAGTATTGTACAATTTTGAACCTATTCTTGGACAGCAGAGGACTTAGGCCATGTTGATATAGAAAAAGCAGGGGCAATTCTGCTTAATATTGTTTCACTTAATTAGATCATGCCTAAATGTGGCTTTTAAGATTTCATCAGTGTCAAACAATGTTGCATCTTTCACTAGAGTTTCAACCATTAAGTAGAAATCCAAATGAGCAACATTAAGTTGAATTTTTTTATAAATTGCCTTTTTCCATTTTTCTCTGATGTTATTGGTGTTATTCAGAGAAAACTGTAGTATACACAAATATACATATATTTGTGCACACAAATATACATATATTAGGTATAATATAGGAAAGAAAGAATGTTTTTATGGATGGTGTTTAGGCAAACATGGTATTGTCCGTTAATCAATGTCCTTGCATTTTAAACATTTCAATATGCTCCTGACTGATTTCTAGCAGTACATGATTCAAGTCTTTTCTACTGGTCAGTTTTGTAAACTCATATAAAAAGAAAAAATTATACATGTATTCATTTTTTTTCTTACTGTAGGACTCTGGGAACTTTTAAAATGTTATAGCAGTCCTTGGATCAATGCATATCCCAGCAAGACCTTGCATAAGTGACCTAAAATCGTGTGATCAAACCTCTTCTTCCCTCCCCATCCCTAGAGAGATATTTGTAATTAGATAAAATGAGGACAGAATATGCATAAGTATCTGTTATGCTGGGATTCCTGCCCAGAAAGGAAACTAATGGCCTGAGCTGGCCATAATCTTTTGCACCCTGTGTACTATTGACAAGGCTATGGCTTGAGATGTTGAGAGTTCAGAGGCAGATTTCTGCTGCTGTCTTATGGTAACCTTTCTAAATTGACTGCTTTCCAAAACAAGTGGAATTACACAGCCTGTATTTTACTCATCATTCATTGTCAGGGACATTTTGCTTGTAAGCGAGGGCCTGATTCTTCAGTCTCCTGCCTAATGCAGTGGAAGTGAGTTTAAATTACTGCTTCTGTGGTTAGGAGGTGTTACACATTCACTTTGCCCAGATGTAAATGACCACATGAAGTGCAAGACAGAGGAGAACTAGAAGTGGAGTTGTTGTTGGTAATTTTTTTCCATTTCATCTAGCAATTGCTGCTAGTCACTGGTTCTTCAGAGTGGAGTTCTGTGAACAGCTTAATCTCTCTCTAGTTAAATTAAGTAGCCCTTTGAAGCCTGTGTGACAAGTTGTCTAATATTGTGATACTACACAATATAAGAGGATCAGATGGGTGGCACTTCAGGAATCTGGAGGCTGCTTTACATACTTTTGCTGTTTTCTTCTTTCTCCCAGTGCATATAGTAGGTGTCAGCTTGCCCTTCACAAAATTCTAGTTTTGCAGTCCTCTCCTAGATTTGTGGGTTTTGTCTCAGGACTTGGCAACAATGAAACACAAACCCTGGGCTCTTAGAATTCTGTCCATCATCCTCAGATATCCCAGTCATTGGTAAATCCACTGATGAAAAGCTTTCCTTGGAGCAGGCATTCAGTGTTCATGCTAGTTTTCCTCTCTTACTTTGCTTCAGTGTCCTTGGAGTAAATGTCAGTGAAAGTAAGAAGTGTTTTGATAAAAAGAGGGGCAAGGTCACCTGAAAAGCATGCCCTGTTGCACATTCCCAAGGAAGATATCTACCCAGCATTTCCATTGCTCTGCCCAGCATAGCTAAATCAGGAAGAGAGCCAAAGCCATACTGAAATTTGATTCCATTGTGAAGTTATGTCTAGTTTGGCATCTTTTTGAGCTGAGAAAGTTTGGTTTGCTCTTCTTCTCCACTCACAGTAATTTGCAGAGTGGGAGATTTGGGGTGAATCTCTGTTTTCTGTGCTTACAAGGCAGCAGGAGCTTCTATGGCTGGGCTGGAATGTGTTGTTTCAACACACTGAATGTGAAAAAAAAACCCCTTCAGCTTCATACAGACTGTGGTTTTTGTTTGTACTCAGTCAGTGTGATTTCACTGAAGTCCAAAAGTTATGCCAGTGTGAGACACAAACCAAGTCTATGTTATTTCAAGACAACTGTACTACCAGAGAAAATTCCTTTTATTCCATCCACCCTCCCCCCCCCTTAATTTTTCAGACTCTCTGTCCTCAGATATTCAGTAGCGCCTGATGCTTATAATTTGGCAGCAAATGTTGACATCAGTAGCCACTTATGAGATCCTTAGCAGAAACCTGTAGCTTAACAGACAGGACAGACAACAGAGAACTTCTTCGTAACAGGGATGGGTCAGAACGAAATCTGGGATCTCAGCACTTCTTGTGAGCTTTGAAGATTGAACCTGGATCTGAAGTTAAATGTCTTTAATGGACAGGATCCAAACACCCACATGCTTTGGCAGAGCTCAGATCCAAATTCTGTCTACCTAAAGAATCAAGGTTCTGTTTTCATGTGGATTCTTCTACTAGTGAAAAGCAAGAGAAGGGATAAGGCAGAAAATATGACACATTGGCAAAATTGTTTTTCAATAATATGTTTTTCAAAGTTTTTTCCATGAGGCATCAGCAGCCCTTAAAAAAACACAGGGAGAGCATACAGTTGTCAATGAGCCAGAATGGTTAAATGTTTTTAAATATTTAAGTTGGGTTATTCCTTCACCTTTCTTTCTCACAAACATGCCTAGTAAAACTCCAGTAATGAAAACACTTGCTTGGGGAGGGGGCTAAAATCCTTTTCAGCAAATAATGATGGTGACATTTTGGTTGCATCATAATAACATTGTTAGCAATGGTTCAGGTTTGGCATTGAACTTATATACAACATTTGTTCTTTTATACAGTATTGGTATTACATAGTAAAAATAGCACAATTGCAAAACTCATTTGTTACTCTTGTGCCAACTTTGTTCAGCTGACAGTTGCTGTTTGAACTTTTAAAGCAGTGTTTCATCCATATGTTAATACCAACTGTACAATTAATTCTCTCTGCTTTCAAATTATTCTCTTGTGCCTTACAGCCCTGCATGGTAGTTACTTTCCAGTTTGAACTACCTGCAAAACTGCTTCTGTCAGATGAGCTGTGCTCATCCTGAGTGGTTCCCTACATAGAGATGACAAAGAGTAGCCACTGCCTTTAAGTTTCCCAGTACATTCCTGCACAGATATTTGTTGCAGGCACTTTGCTTCACTAAGCCTTTTCAGGATGGTACTATTCAGAAATTTTCATCTTTCTGGTATGAGATTTGGAGCTACTCTGTGATGTTTTGGAAGCCATATATCCTCAGATTGTTTTATGTCTGTGAAGGATTAAGAAATAAAAACTAAGAGGACAAAAACAAGACCAAGAGAATCCATAAATGAACACTATAAGTAGTGGTACCTAGTTACAGGGGAACAGCTGACACTGGAATTCTCCACTGGATCACACTTAAACTAGTTTTGGATTAAGGGAGTAAAAAATCAACCCAGTAAATGCGGAGGCAGAATAACTCTCCCCAGGTGAAATGGTGCTCCCTTGTGTAGTTTCTAGCTGGGAACAGGCTGACATCAGCTAGACCTGCTGCTGCACCTTCATGGGAGGGTAGAATTCAGACAGAGAAGGCACAAGAAGATTTTAATTTAAAATATTTTGAATTCTTCCTTGTTCCTACTGTTACATTTAAACGACACATTATTTTAGGAGGGTTTTTGTTGTTTTCTGTGTTTACTTCTTGACAGTTTCTCATGCAGGGAACTTAAAATGGGAAAGAATCATTATGCAAGAGTTTGCGTGCAGACTAGAACCTGATCCCAGAGAGGGGAACAAGTGGGCTTTCACACTAGGAAAGGCATCAGAGGGGGATACACTTAGATCAGAGGAGCTAAAAGTTCTGTTGGTTCTTAAGAAGGAGCTCTTACCTAAGATTTAAATGGCGTGGTTTTGTTTCCTGACAGGCCTGCTCAGAGTTTCATTCAATGTTTCCTTTTACATACTTATAAACATAAAATGTGATAGTGAGCTTAATTGTACTGACTGATACTGAATTCAATTCTTATTTGTTCAAAGATACCACTAAGCAGTCCTGGAGCTGGTAGACCTTTGCTTAGTTGGAGATTGTTTGAATGGTTGGATGAAAGTTACCCTATAATAAAACTGTAGCTACACAGTAGGGGACAGTGCTTGTGTGAAGCGTTTTTTTTCTGCTTGAAGTTGGCCACATACTTCTGTAGCAAGAATTCTTACAAAATCACTCATCAGCATGCTTACATAGGGCATCACCTACTCTAGTGGCACCGCTGCTCCCTGGGACTGCAGATGCCTGTGCTCTAAGGGAATATGGGGTTCCTGACAGTGCAGGCAAAGCTGCATTTTGCGTCTCCAGGGATAAGGGGTCAAGGCCAGTGTGACTCTGGTTATGGGGAAGGAAGAAGTAGGAAGAGCAGGAATGGAGAATGAGGGGAGGATGACTCCTGCTTCTCCTTTTCCAGCCAGGAGGGTAGGGGAAATGGGAATGGCACATGCAGCTGGGAGCTTTCCTCCAGGTGTAGCCGCTCCTACTGGCAACCACCAGGACGCTCTGCCTGGTTTGCAAATGGCTTTGAGAATGTTCTTCTCTAGACGCTTTTAAAGAGCCTAAGCTGCCCTGAGAAGTCCTCCCGAGGTACACTTGGTTAAAACCCTCGAAACATGGGCTAGGAGCAACTGGTCAAGTCACCCATGGAGGCTCTGTGGGATCAGTAATTGGGCTTGTGCTGCCTGATATTTGCAAATGATCTGGGAAAGAATGTGGAGAGGAGGTGGCAAAGTTAGCTGATAATACTAAGATGCTTCATGTGGGAAAAACACAAGGTTGCTGCAAAGTGTTGAAGAAGAACCCCATGAAATGGAATTATTTGGTTCATTAAAATGCCTGCTTATGTTCAATTTAGATAAATATAAATTAAGACACATAGAGAAAAATATCCCAAATTAATGTATACAAGAATGGGGACAGACCTGGTTACTGACACTGAAGAAAAAAGTTTTGGAGTTATAGTGGATCTACCAAAACTTGATATTTGTGCTCAATAATAGGAAAAATAATAATAAGGTAATAATGAAGAGAAAGGGAGAGAGGAAGGAAGAGATGCAGGCTGAACGTTAGGAGTCAGTATCAAAGGAAAGAAGATAAACATCATTACTATGAGAATATATTTGACACATTACTTATCTTAAATGTCTTTTCCAACCTAAATGATTCTGTGTTTCTGTGATTCTATATAAGCCCAAGGTTTGAAGCATGCTGGAATACTATGAGTTTGGTCTTCCTGTGTTGAAAAGGATACAATAAGCTGAAAGGTGTACTGAGAAAGAAACAAGGAGGATCAAAAGGAATGACTTCTGTATGAAGAATTCCTAAATTGATTTGGGTTTTCCAGTCTGTAAAAAGATTTCTGACTCTCTCTCTATGAGAGAGGTTCGTGAGATCAGGAGCATCATGGAAGGGGCAAATAGGGAAGGGATGGATGTTCATTCTCCCTCTTGAAGTCAAAAGTTGAGACATCAAATGAGATTATCAAGAGGCTGGTTCAAAAGGGACAAAAGGAGGTACATTTTTGCTAAATGTTAAATAAACCTGTGAAACTCTTTACAATGGGATGTATGGGATATTAAAGTTTACCAGGGGCCCCCCAAAAAAATCAGCTTTACAGAAAGTAGATCCTTTAATGGCTATTGAATTCTTTGATATCTGAATCACAGTTCATCAGAGGCTGAGAGGACATACAAGTATATTTCCTACAGAATATCACTATATCCATATTTTGTGTGCCTCCTTATGGATTCCTTACTGGCCTAAGTTGAAGACAGTGTTAGATGGACCTTTGGTCTGACCTGATATGGCCATTTTTGTTTCAAGGTCTCTGGCAGTCACACAGTACTTAGCAGTGTTGCAAGAAAGGCCTTGAGAAGTTTCAAAATAAGAGACCCAGAAATGTAAGATGGAATTATGATTACTGGCTAAATAACCAGAGCTTTATTTTGTTCTTTGCAATGTTTGCTCCTGCATGTTAACCCTAGGGGGAAGTCAGTGTGCCAGTTCACCCAGGTCTTGCAACAGCCTGAGACAACCTGTTTATTAAACATACACTTTGGCTTCTGTACAGAGGAAATGGCATGATCCAGACTGGTAATGCAGGGACTTGCATTTAGTTTCTGCCTACACCACTGGCTTTCTGTATATTTTCAGACAAGTCCTGTGCCTTATTGTTTCTCTATATATTCTAAAGAATATATAAAATCCTTTATGTCTCTTCTTAAACAGAAGGTTGAGATACATGGTTGTAAAGTGCTAAATAAATGCTAAAACTTGGGAATGAATGCAAAGTGTTTGATGCTGGTTTTTTTAATGGGCATTACATTTAAGAAATTTACTGTCTCTTATGTCTGTTCATAGGCCTCTCATTCAGACTGAGTATGAAGTAAAACCTGCATTCAGATTCATGCTAGAGGAAGAAAAATCTTAATTAGTTCTTTCTATTCTTATTAGTCACTCATTTGTTTGGTATGTGTGTATCAAAGCTGTCAGGGTGAGCCCCTGGGAATCAGTGACTAGAGGAAGCATTATTTTTTTTATCTTTTCTGTCCTGTTGCAGTTTCATTTTGCTTTTTTTTTTCTCTCACTAGGTTACTGTTTATGGAATGAATTTTCCAGTCATGTTTCAGATTCACAATCATAGGTGACCTTTGCTCTTCCATGTGGCTCTCTTTCTGCTCCTGTGGCCATTTGCAGACATGCCTTATAAGTTAATATTTATAATGAAAGACAACTGATGGCACTTGCACATAAGATGGTTGTCCTCTTCTCATGCTGTGCAGTACCATGGCTGAATTCTGATGAGAAGGCAGAGAGTCTCTTGTTCAAAATTAAAAGTATTCAGTGGAATGATTAACAGTTGCATATTAGACACTTGATCAGGTATCTGTAGATGTTTCCAGGACACTGTTCCCGTTGGGTAAAAGACATACCAAAATCCAGTGTGCTAGCTAAGTATTCACACAGCTTTCTGCAGTCGGGAGGAAGCTCTGATGTGCTCCTTTTATGTAGCAGCATTTGAGCTCTTAGATATCACATTTTTGAGGAATCTTTAGAGATGAAACACAAACTTTGGCAGCACGACCAAGAAGACCTACCTGATCGCCTTTACTACTGGGATTCAAGTGCTGGGATTGCATCAGTCCTCTGCCTCAAAGCTGCCACAGGTCAGGAAGTGTGAGAGAACCCAGGTGGTTGTGCAAACCTCCTCTAAGTTTGACTAATAAACTTCTAAACACTTTTCAAATGAAATAGCTGGGACTGCCAGGTTCCTATGGAGAATCTTACCACAGCAGAAGAAATCAACAGCTCCTATTAATGTATCTGCTTGATGCTTCCACGTGGAATACTCCTACTGGATATGGGGGCAGTCACAATGTGAATGCAAGTCTGCATTGCAAATGTGCAGGCAAAAGATGTGCAATTGCTTCTTGGTATTATTGCCTGTTTCCAGTGCTTGCTGAAGGGTTCACAGGGCCACTGGAGCTGGCTGCTAGGAAGGTGTGTGGATTGTGGGGAGAGGCTGGCAGTAAAATAATTAATAGTGGTATTATTATATATTATTTTGTGTCAATTATTTAACTACTCTTATCTGAACCCATGAGTTTTACTTTTTTATTTTTTTTCCCTGATTCTCTTCCCGGCTGCAGGGTGTGTGTGGAGTGACCGAGTGGCTGCGTGGTACTTAGTTGCCAGCTGGGATTAAACCCTGACACCCTGGAATTTGTTTCCACTTACACTCTAAGCTGCTTCTGTGCCAGTTACAGCTACTTTTTGACTTGGAATAGAATGGTTATTTGAATGATGTTTTGCTCTCAATTTTGTGTAGTTTCCTATTGCCCACGTGTAAATTCTGCATGACGGCCACCATACCCTCTTGCTCTTTGTATAAGTGTAGAGGCACCTAAACAAGGCGTAGCAAACAACTCTATGCTGTGCAAACAGCAGCCCTGTGCAAAGGCCATCCACCCCACCTGGGCTGCCAGGGAGTGTGCTTGGAGGGTGGTCTTGTCTCAGGCTTCCCTTGTTAATGTTACTTCTGATATTTTGTATGTGTTGCACTGCTTCTCCCTCTGCCCAGTGACCAAAGGCATCTGCTTATGAAGCAGAATCACAGAGTAAAAAACCCAAAACCACCACAACCAAAAGCTAGCAACACAACACCCCCCTCCTCTCAAGAAAACAAACACTCTAGTTGAAGATATGCCACTTTTTGAGTGAAGTACTGGAGGGTGCATGGAACACTTGAAGTGCCCATGAAAATGGAGCAAAATATGTTAAACTAAAATAGAAAAATTAACTTTAATTCATTATTAGTATTTCAGTTTATGTGAGTATTGTACCTTAGTTTCACCTTCTTTTATCTGGGTGCAATTCCAGTTCTAGGTAAAGATTTACTCTACCTTTTGGGTCTCTGAAAACCATCATCTAGAAGCTTTAAGGCAGTTGATAACACCGGAAAGTGTCAATTTTGAGTCCACTCCTGCAGTTTAACCCTTCTTTTTAAGAGGCCTAGGAACAGTCTCCTTGCCAATCTTTCAAGCTCAATCCTGGTTTTTCCTCAGCTAATATTATTTTTAGTGGAAGAAAATAGGAATATTTATATGTGTTAGGATATTCTATTTTTTTATTCCCTGGAAAGGCCAAAATGAGATGGAGAAAGATAGGCAAACCCCTGACAAAGTGAGGTGATGAGTTACCGCTGTTGAAGCAGGGCAAGAGGTCAGGACTGAGGGAAGGATTGGAAAGAAAATGTGTGTGCATACATGTGTGTGCTACTTTGCTTTGAGAATAAGTCAAAGAAAAGGACTGCAGATAAGAAGGCATCTGATCCTTTAAAAGGTTTGCAGCTTTTTGATTTGAAGAAACTGGTATTCTCATGGGATAGGGGCATGTATGCAGGATTTTTCCCTCACTAATCTCTTGGTTTTCCTGTAATTGTAATAGGGACTCTTCTAAAATGTAAGTTCATGTGGCAGTGCTCTCCTCATATTCTAATGAAGAATAAGATAGTGGTGGTAGGGGCAAACTCTCAAGTCCTGTGGGAGGGTGTGAAAACAAATCTAAAGGTTGGCTACAAGGAATGGTGACACAGGAAAACTTGGAGGAGATGATTGCCTGGATTCTAAGGCAGAAGTGCTTTATTGAAGAAGGGCTCATTAGGGAAGGCCCTGTTTGGGGAAGTGACTGGTAAAAGGACATTGGGAAATGAATAGGAAGCATGGTAGAGACATGGTAAGGTATGAAAAGAGGTTTTATAGGTCAGAAGGGAAATAAAGACACAGAAAGACAGATTGTCATAAAAATTAAAGATATTTCCTTTAATTAATTCCTTTAAAAATTACTATTAACAAGAAATCAGTATTGTAAGTAGCTCCTACTGCGATTTCCTTGTACTAATTGAGCACTTCCTGACCCAAAGAACTTCCAGTTGGCTGCTACTACTGGTCCTGGTCCCTGAGAACTACTGGGATGGGCATACCTTAGCAAATGAAGAACATGAGAGCAATTAGCAATCCACAGTGTTTCTTGGAGAGAATAGTTTGTGGGGCCTGGTGTAATATCCTTGGGCAAAAGGTTGGGATTTTGAATGAGAAGGCTCATATCTGGAAGAACAACAACAAGACTTCTTTTCCAGACCCAATGTGAAAAAGTGGGAAGAGAGAGTTTGAGAAGGGGGGCAGTGGGAGCAGTGGGAGGACTCTCATGGCAAAAGAGAGTAAAACACAGCTTCAGCAGCAGGTGCCAAAGCTGGTGATAATTGTAATCTTGTTCCTGAGGGGAGGTGTGAGGCAAAGGCCCTTCTGTGCATTCAGGTTTTTATAGACTATATGGCTACCACAGCTCAGGGCATCTGATTGCTTTACCTCCCACTGGTAATGGAAGGAAATCCCTCTTCCTCCTACTCCTTCCAATGAAGAGCGGAGGCAGGAAATACAGTAGCAGCCTTGCAGGAAAGGGCAAGAGAGAGTTTCAGGGATACCTCTGCACCAGGGTATTGCAGCCTGGACATGAACTGCACAGCTGTCATGTTGAAGCTTTGTGGGTTACTGTGTTGGGAGGAAGCAGAAGCAAAGAGCCTCATAGACTTAACCCTTGGGTTGCTAAGCAGGATTTATCATGCCAAGTCAGACCTCTTGTCTACCTCATCCAGAGTCTTATTCTGGCAACATTTTTTAAGCTGGATTTTAAATGTTTTCTAGGGGTCTTGAGAGAAAGCTTTATGATGAAGACCCAATTGTTTAGGCTAAAGTGACAGTGTATGCATCTTCAGAGGTGCTGCCTGCTCCAACAGATTCCTTCTCCAGTATGATTCCCATTCCCACTTCATTCTCATTCTCTTGGGAATTGGTTAGCACTGAGAAATGTAATCCCCTTTATTTTGCTCATGGGCTCACAGCTTCTGTGCCCACTGAGTTTGGCAAGGAGATCTTTAGGGGAAGCCTGAGAGTAACTTCTTTGGGGTCCCCTTGCCTATGAGCAGCTACACTGACCTGACCAGCTCTTCTCCCTCCCCACTTCTCTCAGACTTTCTCCTAAAGATCCTGCAGGCTTTATGTGACCTGGATGCATTTAGTCCTTAATGCCTGACAACAGTTCTCAACATACTTCATCCTCAAACACAACAAAGGCAGTCTCCCACCCTTACCATCCATTTGTTTGTGCTAGAGTAATTCAAGTTGTTCTCTATTTTGTGCTTTTTTGTATTCTGAACTGATCAGTATACATTAGAATCTGGTAAGTGAGCTTCAGTTTCCATTGTTTTCCTGATATGGTGATTCATTCACTTTTCTGACATGGTGGTTTGTTCACCAACAGAGCATGCAAAATACTTAATTTTGAAACCTGTCACGTTCTGACCAGGTGTTAACAACAGCACAAAGTGTGCCAAGAGGGGTTAGATGGGACTCAGGCTCTGTTGGTATATAAAATATTGGCTTAAGAATCAACTCGCATGTTGTCCTAAATGACTATTTCACCCTTGCACTCATTTTTGCAGTAATGATTAGCACACACAAGGAAAACATATTCTTGTCTTTCATATCGTACATGTAAGACAATGGGATGGAAAAGCCCAGTCCATGAGTCACAAGTATATAAAAGTGGAATGTAGACATTGTGCTGTTCATCTTCAAGGGGGAAGAATAAAGCTGTTTCATGTCAGGAAAGGTTTTCTAGGAGGTTGGTATTTGCAGTGTTGCAGTGCTCCCAAGGACATCATCTTCTGGTTTGATGTTCATCTACTATGTGGGGGGGAAAAATTGTTTAAGTTGCTACATAATTTCTTGTAAAAATTCAGTGCATGGCTTTACTTCATTGCTTAGTTCTGTCCCCTGTCCAGGACAGGGCTTCAAAACTGTCAGTGGACATTGTGCTGATGACCAGGGCAGCTCTGAGCAGGAGACCTCTGTATCCTGTGCAATGTGCCTCAGAGACTCCTTCCTCTGCTGCCACTATCCTAACACACTTCCTCAAGAAAGGAGCCACAATCTGCCCTATATTTGCTTCTGTTCATTACAGACTTGGTGGTAAGGAACCACACCTTCTTACAGTCACTGCTTAAATACTACCAGGAGTTTCACTACATCCACTGGAACTATGGGTGGGAGAGTAGCTTCAAGAAAGCAGCCCTATTTTCAGGAGCTGCAATGATGAATTCTGTGCAGCCAGTGAACAGACTTACCAGGCTTTATGCTGAATCTAGTCCATGCTGGACAGGATTTTGCATGTTTAATCACTGCTGCATGACTCTGTGTGTAGTGCAAAAATAGTCCAAAAAGTGTGTTATTATGATACCTCTCATTGTCCACTCTTCATGCCTTGAATTAAGGTGCTCAGAGTAGCAGTTCACATCTTCAAAGCACAACATCAGTTACAAAATGAAAATTCCTGTGATGGAGCCATGTAATGGTATTTCCATTTTTAAAACTAGGGAATTGAAAGAGAAAGAGAAGGAAGGGTGAAGTGAATTTGGAGGCCTGGGACTTAAACATTTACATAGCATTTAGGAGTTGCTGGTCCCTATACTTGTGTTAAGCATGACAAAACATGGCTCTCTCTGGATATTATTTATGTAATCTTATATGCATATGTATATTGCAATTCCTCAAGACTGTCAGTCATCTTGGAGACAGCTTGTTAAGAGCCATACTGAGGTGTTCCTGATGCAGGTTCACCTGACTGCATCATTTCATCAGACCCTCTCTGAAACCCTTGTCACAGGTGTCAATAGAGAGACTGTAAGTGAGTGCTGGAAGCAGTAGGTTTTGCGTGGGACAGGATGCTGTATTTGTCATTTTTGATCATGCATTCTGAAGTGGCAAGATGAATTTGAAACAGTTATCCTTGGAACAACTGCATTGTACAGAGAAATAAAAAGTCATAATCTAAGAAAAACAAAATGCCAGAAATAAAGGGTACAGCTGCAGAGTAATAACAGTTGAGTTGGATACACTGGAGGTAGCTATGCAATGATAATGGTTTCTGCCTGCAGCTCCTAATTCAAAAGGAACTTTATGAAATCCTTACTGTGCTTCCCTTCACCCTTCTCTACCCCAGTTGGTGTTACTTTTTGAACATGTTGCCTAGCTGTTCCCATTTTCTGTGAAAGCAAGGCTTTTAAACAGAAACAGAACCTCGACCCTCTCACCTGACACCTGCTAAAGTTATATAGCATCAGACTCTTCACTTATCACTGAACACCTGAAGCTGTAAGAGGACACCTCTCCTTTGCTAGGCTGAGGTTCCAAAAAGCTTAGCAACTTGTCTCTCTTCTCCCCTTGAGCTCAGAGAATACTATTAGGACTGGAAAACTGAGGCTGAGATATAAGTATATAGAAGAAGAGCCTCCTTCTTCTCTGTCTAGTCAAGTTGGACAATTTCACAAGGTTCTGTGTTTCCTGAAAATGTTAATGAACTCTCCAAGCTGCCTGGAGAAACTAGAATGAGAAGGACACCTAGCAGCTGGATTTCAGGCATCATGAGTCAGAGCAACCAACTTGTGTTTCTTCCATCGTTAGTGTCCTTGAACAGGTTATTTAACTGCTTGGGGATTCAGTTTCATTTCCTATATAAGGAAAACAATAAATCTCATATGCACTAAAGGGGTGTTCAAGGGTTAGTCGATGCATACTTGTAAAAAGCCTTAAAAGGGCTGATTGAGAGACAACCTGTAATTATTGTGTGCATCATGATTACCTGAGATTGCTCCTCATGATTAGCTGAGATTGCTTCTACATGTGTATGTGTACATGTATGCACACAAATGGTTCAGGTACACAGTCTGCTGAAGGCACCTGCCCAGCAGCAGATTCAAAAAGGAGTTCTGAAATTTGGAGGTGGAGGAGAAGTCTTCTGCTAATGGTAAATTAATGTTAAATTACTTGCTTCAGTGGGAGTTGACATTTATGGAGGTATTAACTTTAGGAAAAGGAGGGGGTGATGAAGGAGGAAAATAAGTACTCCTCCTTGTATTTTGGTGGTTGCAGGTTCTTTCCTTTATCTACAGCATGCTAAGAGGCAAGATCTTACAAGACTCCCTCATCTTGCCTTAAAAAGATCAAGGGCTCCTTCATTCAAAGGAATGAGAAGTTATTTTATGCTCCACAACCCTTTTAAGCCTATGGCTGCTCTCCAAGGGAGGTAATTCTAATGGTGTTGCTAGTGATGTGCCTGCTTGTCCACAGGAAACTAAATTGAAGTATCTCACCCCTCCAGTTTACAAATGCTGTGCTATCCATACCATACATGCAAGAGTAGGTCACTGTCATGAAAAGCTGTGTGGAAAAGGCAAGGATGAATTTTGGTAACTCAAGTTCTACAACAGATGTTTAATAGAAGAGGATTTAATAGTTGTGGACTTTGTTTCAGTGGTGTTATTAGTGGTATTACTGATCTTGGATCAGAAGTACAAAGAAATGAAAGGTGTGGTTGAAGGTGGAGTCTTTCAGTAGGGCAGCTTCTCCCTTCTCTGGATTTCATATGTACTTTTAGCTTTCTTGCTTCTGATACCTTCAAAAGAAATGAAAGACCTCAAAGAAACACTGCTTTATTCTTTAACTGAAAATTTTAGGTGTTCACATGCCTATAATCAGAGAATGTCTAAGACACATATAAATGCAGGATTGGACATTCTCATTGAAGAGTTACCTGAACTCTCTTCAGGGTTTGGCCAAGAGCAGAACACTGTGTGTTCAACTTGTGAGGTAAATAAAGGGAGCAGGGAGCTTCTGGGGAAATTATTTGGTAACTGGAGAAGTCTGGGGAGTGTTTTCACTGAGTGTTTTGGAGTGGAGTATGCCAATTCATCAAAACCAATACCATTTGTAGAACACAGTTGATTTATTAATTAATTTCCTAAATCAAAGGGTTGACATTGTTTTTCAGAAAAGTTTTAGAACACATAGGAACATTCAATTTTGATATTTTCTGATTTATTTCTTCTTAAGTGGAAATTATTTAATAATTCACAAGGCCCCAGAGGTTAAAATCAAAGCAAAATACTGTAATTGACTTAAAGACATTTTTTAATGTATTGTCAGTTTATGCCCTTTTCTAAGATTTTTAGATTCTTGTGCTGTTGTGGGAGAGGGCAACAAATCTCCAGATCACCAGAAGTGAGAAAACAATGTTGCAAACAGATTTAGTAAATGAGAGATATTAAACCAAGAAGTTCTTATCATAGTTCTCTGACTGTCTGTGCCATGCTGAACAAATCAGAAGCTTGTATTATAACCAGGACTACTGCTGCTTACAGAATCACAGAATCACTTAGGTTGGAAAAGATCTCTAAGATAATCGAGTTCAACCTTTGACCGATCACACCAATCACCACCTTGTCTAACTAGACAATAGCACTGAGTGCCACATCCAGACATTTCTTGATCACCTCCAGGGAGGATGACTCTACTACCCAACCCAGGTGGTCTGTTCCAATGCTTAACATCCTCTTCCATGAAGAAATGCTTTCTGATGTCCAGCCTGAGCCTCCCGTGGGGCAGCTTGAGGTCATTTCCTCTTGTCCTGCTGCTGGCTGCCTGGGAGAAGAGACTGACCCCCACCTGGCTACAGCCTCCTTCCAGGTGGTTGTAGAGAGTGGTAAGGTCACCTCTGAGGGTCCTTTTCTCCAGGCTAAACACCCCCAGCCATTCCTCTTGGGACTTGTGTTCTAGACCCTTCACCAGCTCCGTTGGACCAGCTGTAGCACCTTAGTGTCTTTCTTGCAGTGAGGGGCTCAAAACTGAACACGGGATTCAAGGTGTGATCTCACCAGTGCCAAGCACAGGTGGACAATCACTGCTGTGGTCCTGCTGACCAAGCCAGAATGCCACTGGCCTTCATGGCCACCTGGGCATCCTGCTGGGTCATGTTCAGATCCATTGTGTAGGGTTGCAGTACTGCTCATCTGAAAATTGTGACACAAGCTAATCCTTCTCTTCAGGAAGGTTAAAAACCAATTTTTTAAAAAATTGTCCCTTTTTGTATGCTTGTCTTTTACAAAATGGTCTCTTTTTGTATGCTTGTCTTTACATATTGGGTTTTGAGCCTTCAGATTACAAGTCCAAGGTATTCCCTGCAAACCCAAGAGTCAGAAACACTTTTATACCTCTGAAAGCTACAGTTATGTAAATCATAAGACTCTGGAGTGGAACTTCGTGGAAGAACACCACATTGCACAAAACATGGAATCAATCCATGCGAACAAGTAAGAACTGCTTTGTGCTTTTTTCAATATTGAAAGTGAGTTGAGAACTGTTGATAGCTTCTGAGAATCAAGCTAGGCCCTTGACCATTCCTGTTTATGGACTGACTGACTACACAGCAGGCATGTGAAAATGAATTCTTCCTAATAAAATTACCAGAAGTTGCAAAGAGAACATGATTCATGCAGATTTTATTGGCTGGCACTTTTTTTTCTGTGATGACAACTTATCTCAAACTGAAATAAAGTGAGGCTCCTTCATGCTTGCCAGAATATATTTAACCTTCCATAACTTATTCACCTGATTTGGAAGCTAGCTTGGTTTTTTTTGTTTTTTTTAAAGGTGCCTGCTTTGGCCCCACTTTATGATCAATAAAAAAAAATGCAATGAAGATGAGTAGCTGATACAAGATCACATACCAAACTATCTGCTTAGCTGCCTTTTGCACTGTAGACCAATCTGACTCATGGTCAGGCAAATGAAGACCAGCAGTACTTATTTTCTTTTTCCTCCCTTTCCTCATTCCTCACATGCAAATCAGTCCCCTCCAGAGTCAGAGATTTCTTGTTTAGATTCAGTATTTTGTACAAAAGGCAGCAGAATGGATGCATCAATTCGTGGGATGTTTCCTGGCATTGTGCTGGGCTGACTTCCAAACCCAAATGAGTGAATGAGGTAAAACTGGATTGGAGACTGTATGAGGGACAGAGAGTTGGTCGCAGGGAGACCACAACTGGGCAGCAAGAAACTGTCTTCTGCTAAATCTTTCATGAATCAACAAATGAAGCTACATCTTTATCACAGGCTCTGGGCTTATTGAAGCTTCTCAGTAGTCATGGAAATAAAGCCTTTAGATAGTCTTGGCAGGACAGAGGGGGGACCTGGGGACACTCTGAAGACAGACTTTTCCCTTTTTTACAGTTGTATCTAAAGACAAATGATTAATGTACTCTTCCCGCTGACAAGATTCTTTCAAAAACATACATTTCATTGCGTGTAACTTAGTTTTTGGAGTGGCTATTAAAGGTTAGGCTCACTGTGGAGGCTGGGATGGGGCACTGCTGTTGAGGTAGAGTGAATAATACCCCCTTTGGAGGGTCAATTTGGATCTCCTCCTTTGGTGCTTTTGCAGTATGCTGTTGAAATGGCACTTGCCTGGCTGCTGCTCTCCCAGCCTGATCCCTGCTCCTTCAGGTAGGTCACCATTGCAGCTACTATTTTCTGTTGGGCAGGTCAAACAGTATCCAGTTTTATCTGCCGCGCTTTATCTCCTTTATGTCACGAAAATTGATTCTCCCGTCCCTGTGAGATAGACTATTCCCTTGTGAAATGCCTCACGTCTTCCTCCCTCAAATTCTTATTTTAACTTGTTTATGGTTTGACCAGGTAGTTTGTTATATTACTACATGTGGCTTATACAGCTGGGTGTCTGAAAGGGAAAGAACCCTCCCAAACCTGTAGCTTACATATCTCTTTCTTCACCTCCTCTTCCTTCTCTCCTCCCTGCCCCCCACACCGGAAAAAAAAAATTCAACTAATCAACGGTTGTATCTATTAAAATATTAGTCTGTGGGATACTACATGCAAGAGCAAATCCTACAGAAACCTCTTGCACCTGCAGGGGAAATGTTCCATATATGGCATCGAGGCTGGCAGAGTCTTGAGTCGGAATAAAATTTAAATGATTCTGGTCGTTTTGCCACATCCTGTTTCTCTCATTTATGTATGCACTATTTTGATAACCAGCAAATAGTTCTCAGTTTGCTGGAGCTAAAGATAGCCTTGAATTGTAGCACTAGTACCCTGCTCCGTTAGAAGTGCTCAGGCTCTCTCCCCTTGGGGCCAGCCTTGAAAACTGGGGTGAGACTAAGTTTCCTTTCTGGCATTGCTTTAGGTTTAGCATGATTTCATAACTGTTTTTGAAGTGTTTCATAGTAACCCAAACAGGAGGGGCTGCAGAGTTTCAATTTCTTACTCAAATGACCGGTGTCATCTCTCTCTTTGTTTCTTGTGATCCTTTGTTTTGTGTGAGATATAAAATAGATGAAGAAAAGCAGTTGGTATGCTTCAATTTCCTGACTCTGCCTGGGGGCCTTCCCTTGTTAACTCTGTTTCTAGGATTAGGGCTTTTTTGGCACATGAACCATTATGTAGATCCCTTGGCTGAAACTTAGAGTTTACCTTGATCTGGTAGCGTGTGTTAATAGTGTAAATGCTTTGTATAGAGCTTTGACTTGGACTAGTGTTTTCCTAATGAAGAAAACATAGCATCTCTCCTGTGAAGACAGACTGAGAGAGTAGGACATGTTCACTGTTGAGAAGGCTCCAGGGAGACCTTGTAGCACCTTCCAGTGCCTAAAGGGGACTTGCAAGAAGGCTGGAGAGGGACTTTTTGCAAGGGCATGTAGTGATAGGTCAAGCGGGAATGACTTTAAACTGAGAGTAGAATTAGATTAGATAAATTAGGAAAAAAATCTTTACTGTGTGGGTGGTGAGGTGCTGGAACAGGTTACCCAGAGAAGCTGTGGATGCCCCATCCCTGGAAGTGTTCAAAGCCAAGCTGGATGGAGCTCTGAGCAATTTGGTCTAGTGGAAGGTGTCCCTGCCCATGCAGGCACGATGGAATGAGATGATCTTTGCAATCCATACCATTCTATGATTCTACAAAATTAGGAAGAAGACTACAAATCCAGTTGAATAACTGGCAGGGATTAAAGTGGAAAATTGGCTTGATGGTGCTCAGCTGCTGGAAAATCCCAGTCTGGGCTCCAGAGCAGTTTGTATGCATGCTCAGATGCTTTCCTGTGCTGTTGGATTCAGACTTAGTGGATATAGGCCACCTCTTGAAGCTGAAATATAGTTAAAATTAATGTTTTGTTACTCTCAAGGTTGAAGAATGACCAGGCTGGGATTTTATGCAGGTCTGTCATATATTTTGAAATCAAAGTTCTTTCTGACATTTGATGCTTTCTGGGCCTTTCACATAATCTGTGTTAAGGTGAATCAGACTTTGGTCTGTGTAGGCTTTTGTCTATCCTGAGAGAGAGGGAAAAGATCTATATTTTAGCTAGATACTTACAGAAGATTTTCATAGGACAAAAGTGACAAGCAGCACCTTCTACAGGCTTATAGTTTCTTCGTGATGCTTTTTCTTGGTGTGTCAGGAGATGCTAGCCATCCTAATGCACTGCAGCCATTTAAACAGCACACAAAAACACTTGGCAGTGCAGTGCCTGATAGCACAGAATGCTGCAGCTCCCATGCAGCAGTTGGTAGCCCAGCACTGGGCACATTAACCATTACCACCAGTCACGTGCTGTTTGTAGATGCATTTGGAGTGAGGATGAAGTCAGTGAGACTGTTCAGATAAGCAAGTTCAGTATTTTGGGGTGCCTTGCTCTCATCAGCAATCCTGGAACTACTCAGCTAAACGAGACTAATAACATTTGGCTGTGTGTGTGGAGAGTTGTGTTCTTTCCATTAAACAAAACGTGACCTCTACAGGTTCTCCTTTTCTGGTGTAAACATGATGTCTACACGAACTGGGGAACCTCTGTACTAGTGCTGCGGATTCCAAATAAAGTAATAGTGGCAGGACCCTTAGCTGGAACTTACTCTGTTAAATTCATAATGCAGCAGTGCAAGAAAATGAACTCATTGGACCAGATCCTTACAACTGTTGTAAATCTTGGTCACCTTATGGACTTTGCTGGAAGTGTTCCAGGGTACACAAGGAAACGAATGGGATCATTCTCCTTCTTTATTTCCTACCAGCACCACCACCTGTATATTTTATTTAACTTTTAATATTTATATGTGACTGATGCTCTCTGCCCATGGCAGGAAAGTTGGAACTAAATGATCCTTAAGGTGCCTTCCAACCCAAACCATTCTGTGATTCTACAAAATATTTGCTTGCCTATTTTTTCTTCAGTGGTGCTGCTGGCATTCTATGAGCAGTTTTGCAGGGTAGACATGAGGTTTGTTACCAAGTTTCAGCGTGTGTTGCTCATCCCTTCCCCTTTCTCCTCCTACTGTGCTTTGTGGAGCAGATGGTGCTAATTCCCATGGTGGCTCTTGATACAGATGAAGTCTCTTCCCTGATGCCTCTACTGTACCATGGAAACTCCCTATGGTATTTTCAGAGAAGAGAACACACAGTTGATTATTGTTGTTTGTTTATGACTTTTAAGATCCTATTAGGATTATATTTCTTTTTGCTGTGCTCTTTCACCTCACCTTCCAACCCGTCCCAAAGATCTGTGGTCTAAAATTCCCCGCAATCTGGGGAATATTGCTTTTCATTTCTAAGTTACATTAGTTTGCATTCCTACAGACATCCACCCACCCACCTACCGCATGTTTACCTTTGCAAACATCCTCCCATTTTGATTGCACTTACATTTTTTTCAAGCAGAAATGCTGACTCTTTACCTATAAGAAAGGTCATTATATTGCTTTCTGTTTCAAATAAGAGGCTGAAGTGCCACTAATTGCCATTTTTAATTAGCCCATTCTTTAGTGCCCCTTTTCTCATCCTTTGGCCTCCCCCTCTCTTGTATTATAAAGGTACAATACAAACACATGTGTTAAAACATATCTTCTTCTCCCCTGGGCCACCAGTGTCTCCTGCCCACACCAGGCAGGCCCCCTGTGATGTTTTTTGGACTCCTCCAACTCTATCACCACATCCCTGTCTTCAATGCACTGCATTGCTCTCTCCCAACCTTTGTGATTCAACTATATACTTTTCTCTTTGCAGTTAATTCAGTGGCGTTATATAGGTGAAATCAGGAATAGAATGTTACCTCCTGTATCTGAATGCTGTACTTATTGTGCCAGCTTTTCTCTTAATTCAGATTGCTGAGTTGCTCCAGCATTCTCCTGCCATAAATGTATGTCTCTGTGCATTTTTGCATGTTCTATAACTATGCCTCTTCAACCCTGTGCATTGTGCTGCTCAACTTTCCTCCAAACCACTCACTAAATCCACTCCTTTTACGTTAGCCTTCTTTTGCTGTTCTCCACTCTGGTCTTTCATGCCAGATATGAAGCCAAATCCTGATGCTACTGAAGTAATTTGAAATGTTACTATTTGCTTCACTGCGATGAAGACTGAGTTCACTGTCTGGAGATTTAAATATTATGAATGAGGGGAAGTGGGGAGTGAAATGATGGGAGAAAAAGAATCATTAAGTTCATTACGCCTGCTGAACAGATCCTGTGAGCTCTTGCATTTAAGGCATGTGTCCTCCCATGCTGCTATTTTTTGTCACCTTTGCTGTGCTATGCTTAATTTAGATTGTAAATTCCTCACATTAGACTCTTTCTGTTTCATTTGTCCTTAATGTGGCATGCCCACCTATGGAATTGTGCAAGTGTAGTAACTCAAGGAGAAGATGTAGTCTTCTGAAGATTTTACCCAGTTTAAGCAATTTTTAAAAAATTACCTTTTCATAGTAGCAAACAGGAAATCTCTGGGCAGTGGTCAGGATCTCAGTGAAAAGTCTAGCGTTACTGTGTGACAGTGCAATGACCACAGTAAGGTACAGAACAGAAGCCTGTGAAGGAACATTTTGCTCATCACCTTTGTATCCTTGCCAGGCTGAGGGGTAAAGATCCTTAAAATTCTCTGTATGGGCAGGTGTAGTTTTCCTTTGAAAATATGCACACAGGGCTAACCTCACTATGGCTGCCAGCAATTGTTCACCGTGGTTCTGTTATTTGAGATGACAAACAGCAATCCTGTGCTTTATCTTACAGTACAATGCACAGTCTCCTATATCCTATCGCAGGTGAATCCTCAAAGGTCTGAGCCATCCCAGTGACATAAGGCTTTAGAGTAGCTGTGGTTTTGTGGAGAGCAGTGGGTTTGTCTCAGGCAATCCTAATGATGCACTGAGTGGTGGTTATGGCTAAAAAGAAAGAGGCAAGAAGTGCTCTGCACAGCCAGAGCTCAGAGTGGAGGTGGGGGAGCAGAGAGGGCTGTTTCAGGGGAGCTGCATGACTCTGCTGTTCACCCCCTTGTTCATTAGTAAGTGGCCTATGCCCTTCCTGGGTTACAGAACAATGTACTCTAGTTACATCAAACTCTGATACTGCCTGATAGCAATGGCACAATGGGTTCAACTTTATTTTGCAGCTATCACAAGCTAATTTCATTCTTGCTGAAGTCAATGGCTAAACAAAGCCAACATTCCTCTCTGATACATGTGAGATTACTTTTTCCTCCCTACTTTTTCTTTCTGTGCTTAAGGTTCACTCTAAAACACCAAAGGCCTAATTCTCCTGTTGTTCCTGGATTTCACTGGTTTCATTCCTACAACTTGCACAGTTCTCTTGGCTTAGAGAGGTGATAAAAGAAAACCAGAGTCTCTTTCATGTTATGTGACAAGCCAGTGGTGGCATGGTGCACTGGGATAGAGCTGCATCAGCTAGCAGTGAAGGTCTGTCTTGCTGCATCTGTTGCTTTGATATTTGAACAGGACTCTTCTGAGACTGTCTCTGTCACTCCTTAATTAGCCTGTCACTCCAGGAAGGAAAGAAAAAACTCAACAAAAAAGCCTGAGACAGGAATCTAATGTGGCTTTCCTGAATGACAGGGCACAGCACAAGGCTGGCCAAAGAAACATGTATTTAAACAAATAACTTCACATTTACACATCAGCCCTTAAGTAGTAAACGTCTTGCGTAATCTAAGAAGTAATGCTGGGAAGCAGTTTCAGGCAGGAATCTCAGAACATCTCTTGAAAGCGTAAAGGTACTCATGAGAATAGTGGGAAACGGAAGCCAGGGATCTACAGCTGGAAGACCTGTGCCATAGGCTGTCCTGTAAGGATACTCTTGAAAGCACTGGATGACTGATTGGGAATTTATGTCTCCATGTGATGGGTTGGTGTTCCCCTGAGAAAAAACTTCACTCACTGTCCTTAGAATCTGTACTGGAACAAAATGTATCATAGGAGTAAGTGAAAAATTTCAACCAGGCTGGGATTCATGCTGTGTGAGAGACCAGGATTTAGCAAGAGCCAGTCACAAGCTCCAGAGCATGTTTGAGCCAAGGATAAGAATGGCCATTGAGGGAATTAAAGCAAATGCAAAACACAGGCTTGGTTATTGTTTCAGTCACTTCTGAACAGTCAGTGATCCATCCATTTAACTTTTATGAACAGGTGTTGCTTTTTTTGCAAGAGGCAAGAGTTCAAGTTCTCAAATATAAAGCTCAATTAGAGTGCTCTCACCTAGTATTTTTAGCTGATACAACAAGTGTAACTCTGACATTCTGCAAAGAAAGTGCTGAAGTCTTAACACGTACCTTGATTTTCTTCCTAAGGTCAGCTGCCACTTCAATTTCTCCACAACCCTGTTTTTCCTGCTAGAAAAGATACTTAACAGTTACACTGTGTGAAATCTCCTTTTGTTTTGTTCCTATAACATGGTATTTTCTCCAAACAATATTTCACCAGAGAGTTCATCTTTGGCATAACTCTTACTTCAGTGGAATTACATCAGAAACAAATTTTGTCTCTAGAAACCAAGTAATGGATCAAAGATTTATCATTAGAATATCTTGTACCCTACGACCCTGTAGATGCTTTCCACATCAGAGGCAAGGTCTTCATTAGGACAAATGAAATAACACACTTTACTACAGGATTGTAGTAGCCATGTAGGCTTTCTTCTTTCCCCAATTGAATAGATTTAACTGAAGTTAGTTCTTGTAGCTGGATTTACAGATGTGCTGACTGAAATCTCCTTGACGAGCTCATCCAATATTGTCATCAGGAATGGAAGCTTTCCCACAGGATGTCCTGCCAATCTGTACCATTACTAGGCCTTGAATATGTGAGATAACTGGATTCTTCTTATTATTTCAGCAAGAAAGTAAATTGGTAAGCAGTTGATTTAAGGTAAATCAATATATTACTTATCTAAAGCAAAATAAAATAATATAGAAGGACACTGAGTTAAACACGTACATGTTTCAACCAGTGCAGTTAGTCCAGAAATAGACACCTTTTGATGAGTGATGTTGCAATTATAAGTGACTTGTGATTTCCTTGCTTCCAGAAATTACTGCTGCCACAGCCTCCTAGCAGAGCAGTTTGTGTGCTTTCATTTCAGGTGACATCAATTGGTTTAGTTCTGACCACCAATTTAAACTATTCAACTTAATCCAGTTTCTTTTGCTTGATGAAAATTGAAAACCTTCTTCAACAAAACTGGGTCAGTAACCTCTGGTACGGTGGTACCAGCACCATTGCAGCTGATGCTGGATTAGGACTTCTCTGCACAGCAGAAATTGTTACAATCTCCTTAGGTAACTTGCTCTTTAGAAAAGTTTTTGGCACATGTGGTCCTGAAGAAGTAGTCATACTCTAGTGTGGCTAGCACAGACCTTTCCTGTGAGAATTCTTTCCTCTCTTCTTCCTGTGTTTTATAAAAAAAGATAAAGTTTGGATGTTATTAAAAACAGTTTCTCAAGATATGGACAGTTCAGACCTGGCCAATCAGGCCTAGGGGGAGGCTTCGAACTGACCAATCTGGGTGACCTTTGAAAAGTCTATATAAGTTGGAATTAAATAATAAAAGCTTCTTCTTGATGCCACACTTTGAACCTGGACCTTCTTTCTCTGCTAGCGGCTCAACAGCGACACTCTAGTACAGGTGCTGATGGTATTGTAATCTGACTGCTATTGACTGGATTTAGATTCTCAAGACACTATGGGAGGATGCAAGATTCATTAAATTCTCTCAATGTATTTCTTTGTGGTTTTCCCTCCTCCCCTTTATTAAAAAGTGTGTCTGAAAAATGTGAATTTTGTTCATATTCACTACAGATTTAAATGACCCAGAACTGGGGCTTTTCATACTTCACAAGGATGCTATTACTTGCCAATAACATTTTTGTTAATGGATATTCATAGTTAACTAGGAACCACATAGAGAGAAATATGATGGTCAAGGTGTCTGTTGACCTGCACCAGTTGATAGTACTTTGGCATCTAACAGATATAGCACAGCTCTGTGTTCACTTCTCACTTGTCCCACCAGTATAAAGAGCAAAAGTAATGTACATTAGGCAGAGGCAGTTGTGCAAATTCTCATTTTTGTACTGTCCATCAGGGGAACCTGAGTTAGAAACAGCAAAATGAGTTCGGATTTAATAAGAGGAAAACTGAGCCTTTACTAGAATTGAACCATCTTGGATGACAGATTTCTGAAAAGTAAAGACTACTTCCTCTATCGCTTTTATAGCTTGCGAAAAGGAATAGAATAGCCAAAATAGAGTGGAAGTGCTCTAGTGGGAGAGATAGTGAGCTTGCAGGGAAGGCAGACATTTCTGCTCTCCCTGAGCAGGGCTGTGCTCAAGTGGAATCTTAGCTCAGACTAGGCAGTGCCAGACCAGGCAGTTTGTGTCCAAATCACAACTGAAACTATTTGCTAGTGAGATTCCAATGTGGCTGGCTGGAGAGCTGTAATAAAACCTCCCAAAGCAGTAAATTAGTCCTGAAACAATTAGGCAGCTTTGCATGCCTGCCCCAAATTGCAGGTGTCTGAAAGGAGGCAGTTTATTTTAGTTCACAGAGCTATCTATAGGCTAAAAATTTATTTATGAATTTGTTATATAGGGTTTATTCAAGTACAAGTATATGTACATTATAAAATATTTATAAGGATGGTTACAACATGGAAATATGTTGTCTGTCTCTGGCTGTACAAGTTTTGGAGGAAGAAGATGGAAAAATACTCAGAATTGGAGGCATTAAAAGGGACTGCTAGCATGAAATTCAGAGTCAGAAGACTCAGGCATTAGATTTGTCTTCTACTTGCTTTTAATTTCTTTTCCTCATCTCTTCTGTATGAAAGTTGTGAAAAATGGTGATATCCAGATATAAGCAAGGAATTGTCAAAACTGCAAAAAGAGGTACATTAGCTTTTGTTTTCCTAGTGTCTTTTGTACAGTGACCTTCAGTATGGCTTATGTTAACAGGAGGTTAAAAACCTTTTGATAAGAATGTGAACTTTGAAGTTGGTTGTATTCCTTTTACTGGAAGCTTTGTTACAAGAGATTTCCATCCTTCCCACCCCACTGTAGAGAGGTTTTTCTTGTGGATGGAACAGAAGGCGAGTGTTTTTCCCAGGAGAGCTCACAGCCTAGCAGGAGTACTACAAAATCTTCTTCTTCCTTCTTCCTATAGGAATAAGTTTGTCTTTTGTTTTCATGAGGTCAAATTCAATGATGAGTTTTAGTGGAGTGTGGTCTGCCCTTGGTGTGCATTTTACTCATATGATAATTTCTACAGGATCTCATGCAATCATGGTCTGTCAGGACCTCCACCTCAGAGGCGATTTGGGCATCTGCACAGTGTTCCATTAACATCAAGTTTGGGCTTTGATTCAACAGTGACTCAGAATTGAGGGCAGAGTGTTGCTTCATGAAGTACCAGCTATGCACTCTGTACTGCCTGGGATTTTTTATGAATTGTAGAGCATCCCAGGAGATTCTGATTTATTTCTTTAGTCAACGGTGCTTTGGTAGTTAGGGGTTGTTCTGAGATCCTCCTACTGGTGATGTACTTGAGACATCACCAAGTACTTGGTGTACAAGTACTTGGTGGTTGTACTAGGTGCAGTGTGATCTGATCCAGAAGTAGTAAATTTTCTGTCTGTTTGTTTTAACATATAACAGAAGATTGTTGAAGCTACTGACAACATTGGAGGGGCATATTTATTTATTTATAGGCACGCTGTTTACATATCATAGCTTGATGAAAAGCTGAACTCATTACACTTGAACCGAACATGTGACTCTGTAGTTATCTGCATCACGCTGCATGGCTGTAGGCCAAGGCAACACATGTGCAGACTCTGAGCTGCAGTTGTGTAGCTGAAACAGTTGCTCCTTCAGCTTGCCTTTGCTTCTCTGCTGAAAGTTAATATGCCCTTGGTGTGCCTATTTAGATTATTTAGCTCCTTTTAGATATTTCTTTAAAAAGTAATTTAGATTATCAAAACCAAATAATTTAAGCAGTAGATCTCTTTACTTGAGTTTGTCTCAACTGATGGTTAGGCAATGCTTGCGCAAACCCCTTGGCCAGTGGCGAGGGTGGTAACTTCCAGCTAAGGCCTTGGGGATGAAGTGGGAAGTGGCAGACTCTCCATGTACCATGGTGGTACTTAGAGAACATGTGACAAAGTAATTTCCCTTCATAGTTTTTTATATAAGCCTTGTTTTGCCTATGTAGCCTCCACTGGCAGTAACACTAATTGAAACTGAATACACTGTTCATAAATTTTTCTTTCTGAATCACCACTCTGATTTAGTATAATGGGATTCTGTAGTGTGAGAAGGAAGAGAGAGGGAGTAAAAACTCACAGCACATGCAGAGTCGAGCTCCATCATATTTTGCTATGGTGCATCCAGTGTGAGCAATATCACAAGGGTTATGCCGGTTTCTTATGAATGGTTCTTTTTGAAAGAGTGATGCTTTTTACTGATATATTGACAAATGCACCAGAGTAATTGTGCTTCCTGTTGACAGGGTTGTGCAGACTATCCATTTTGAAGGAAATTCTGTGATGTCTGTCAGGTGATGCTCCCATTAAACACTGCCTCTTTTTTCTTTGGAGGCTTTTCTATTGGTGTACCTTCACAATATTGTCTAGGTGAATAGGGAACCACATCTGGGCTTCTGTCAAGGGTCGTCTCTTAAAGAGACATCCAGCCATGTGTTTTGTTATATTTGCTCTTGAAAGTATGTCAATGTCTTGCTTGTATACAAAGAGATGAACCGGACCATGTGGATAGATATAAGGACATATGGTTGGTTGGGCAGGATGAGAAGAGAGGGGTAGTGTAACAGCACTGCAAGAAAAAATAGCAGGAAAGTTGAACTTTGTGGCCTCCTGGAAAGCCCAAGGTAGTGGGTACAGTAACACTGACTAATCTGTTCCTGGGAAAACTGTCTTGTCCTCTTCAGAGTGTCTGTATGATCACACTTGTTTTGCAGCATGGATGGCAGACGTAACATCCAGCGGCTAACACAGTAAAATGAGCTGGAGTTAACAAGTTGATGACTTCTGACAGTGAGGGTGAAGATCATTGAGATACACTGCAACAACAGAGACAGCTCCTAAAACCTCATTGCTTCCATTTTTTTCAAAATAAGAAAAAAAAAAGACTGGGTCAGTGCAGGATGTGTAGGACTTGCTGACTGATGGTGTAGCTCTATAATTGGTTTTAGCCAATGCTGCAGTCTTGTCCACAGCAGTTGCTAACTATATGTCCCAACCTGACATTACCTTCACTTGTACCAGATGTGAAATGGTTAAGGCAAGAGAACTCTTTGCACTTAAAACATTTTGATTTATTTTTACATCATTCTTTTACATTTAATGATTGTATGAGAGCTTGTGTGGTACAGGGGTAAAGCAGACATATAATGGGAACAGCAGCAGGAGAAGGGTAGAGGACATTTATTTTAAGGTCAGTGGAAGCTACTGCTGTCTTAAACTGATTGTGGGACTGTGGCACAGAATGGCCATGTAGTAGGCAAGGAAGCAGATAAAGCATGTCTGGTTGATTAAAATAGTGCAGGTGTTGAAGGTAATGTAGCAGGTCCTGTGCTTGGAGACAGTTCATGTTCTCCCTGTGCCCTTAGCTCTTCTATCAGCAGAAGAGCAGATAGATCCCTCAAGGGGCTCCTGTGGTGTATAATTCAGTAAAGTCCTCAGGAGAAGTTGATAGAGATAGGCAGTGTCTGTAGATTGAAACCAGGTGCCTGTGTTGACCAAGAAAGTTTGCAGCATTTACACTTGGCTGGAAGCGAACAAGTTTCACTGGCCTGGTGCAGACCTTTCTTCAGAAACTGGGACTGCCACTTTGTAATGCTGGGTTTATGCTGTACATTTTGGTCTGCAGCCTTCAGTGATGAAAAATAGGGCTCCACAGCCTTCAGTGTTGCATATTTGTCCTTATGTATGTGGCGGAGTGTTGACTTTCACTGAGACTCTACTCTTAAGTAGGTTATATCAGGTAGCACGTGCATGATAGGGAGATGGCACAAAGCAATTGATCTAGCAGCCTCTTAGCTGTGAGAACAAGACCAAGATGTTGTCTGAAATGTCTCAGTAGTGAAATTTACTACTGCTTACTTCTTTTTGGTATATAACCCTAGGTCCTGTCTAGTTTCCAGACCCTCCAGAAAGGGAAGAACAAGACACAATCACAGCAGGAAAAATTTATTGATGATGTTGAGGGGCATGAAGAGGTGGTGTTTAATTTTATTTCAAGTGGTGACTATTGTAACATTAGTGAAAGTGCACAGAGGTCTGGAGAAGGGACCTACTTGCTCGTCTCTTGCTTCCTTGTAGCTCTGCTAAGCAGATATTTCTGTTTACTCTTGGTTTTCCTCGCTAGAAGTTCCCATGTGCAGTATTTTTGTTTAGATCTGTTAGATTTTGTCTTCTGTTAGAGAGGGCAAAGAGAAACCATTATGTCCTCTAGAATATGCTAGGTTTAAAGAAAAAGCAGAGGTCTTGGTTTCACAGTAAGACTGACTCTTCAATTTGCTTCTGTGTATTTCCAGTGCTACTAATCAGTTACGTGCTGTTTTACTATTTTAACATATTCTTGGGTCAAAAACTGCTCTTGCACATAACGTTGACTGTCATAGAAGCATACAAGTTGGACAAAGCCATTGAGATAATTTAGTCCAACTGTTAACCCAGCACCTGAGTTCCACATCTACAAGTCTTTTAAATACCTCCAAGGATGGTGACCCAACCACTTTTCTAGGCAGTCTGTTCCAGTGCTTGATAACCCTTTTGGTGAATTGTTTTTCCAAATATACAACCTAGACTTGTCCTGGTACAACTTAAAGCCATTTCCTCTCTTCCTGCCCCTTGTTAACTGGCTAAAGAAACCCACACCATAAATAAGCTTCTCAAGAAAGATACCTTTTGTCTCTTTTTACCTACAAGTTGTATAACAAATATACTTTTACTTTCTCCCTTAGTCAAAAAGACAGGCCATAACAAAATTTTAAGCATGAAATTTTGTTACTTTGCAAAACTGTCCTGCTCAGTAGTGTAACTTGAGTAAGCCCTGGCTTTCTGCCTGCACCTCTTTTGTTCCAGATACGTTCCCTTCTTCCAGCATTACACATGTGCGAGTGGAGTGGATGTCAAATACTGTAGTATTTGGTGTACTTTTTTTTCTGGCTGTTCTTTATCTCTACAGTTTAGCACTTTTTCTTTAATATTCTGGTTCTTATAAGAACATTCACTGAAATCATAGTTCTCTCTCAGAACACCTTGCTACCACTCTTAAAATAGTTCCTGAGACAGCTGTACCATAGGAAAAAAATTTAGTATTTTTCCCCACAGTTTGATAACCTGGCAGCACTTTTCACAGCATTTCTCTAGAGGCATTCTCTGAGCAAGTTTTGAATGCATATAGGAACAGTGGGTGAGAAGGAAACATACAAAAGTTCTTTCAAGAGGAGACATCATGAGAAGTGGGGGCATCCTGCATGAATTGCGTGCCTGGGACTCTGACAGACTCCCCATGCCTTACCATGCTTCTCAGCAAAACCTGCCCAGCTCCCTGCTGTAGTAGGAATGGTGAGCAGTTGGTCAGCACTTTCAGACCAGGAGGTTTGACACATAAAGCCTGTGGTGCTTCTGGGTTGGCTTACTCTCAGGATCTCATCTGATTTAAGTCAAAAAAGGATATAAAGATAGAGTGATTTCTGATGAAAAAAATGGAAAGCAAGAGAATAAACCTACCAGACATTGCTTTGACTAAAGTCAGAATGGGGGAAGAGGAATGGAAATACTACTTCTAGAAAATCAAAAGGCATTCATCAGAAGGCAGTCCTGTGTATCCACCTGGCAGGAACACACAAGTTTATTTTTGTCCTGGGAAGCCGTTTCTGAATCTTTGAAATGTAACCCTTGTTACAGCAAGTTTGAGGAGTTTGATGAGTATCAGACTGCTGAGCAATTCACTTTGTTACATTTTTGTCTCCTTCCTTCTCCTCCCCAAGGAAGATGTCTTTTCAAGCTCCTGCCCCCTCCCAAAATACCGTAGTGACCCACCAGCTCTGCCAGAAAATGCTTAGCACATTAGCGGGTTTAAGTGTCATAGTTGTAATCATTCAGAAGGCCAAAGAGCTGCATAGATTTCATTCCAGTGTCCTTTCCAGCTTTTTGACAACACTTGGTGGGCAGAGTTACAAATGAAGCCTGTGGTACAGATGAAATATGAGTTGCTGCTCTGCCCAGAGCAGCAAGTTGCGTATGTGTGGATGTGGCAGAGGGAGGAGGGCTATGAGATCAGCTGGGTGTCTGTAGTGAGAGAAGTGTGAATGGCAAGGGTAAGTTTTCCATTACTAGTATCCAAATAAAAATGGTTGTAGTTATTGAGGTTGCCTGTTCTAGAGTGAAAAAAGGGGTCAGCACTGCCCTATCCAGCATTCTCTTTAAATCAGCTGTGTTTATGCCCTGTTGTTTTGGCTGTCTTGGATTATTCCTGTCTTCTCCCAGTTACTTCTGTGTGGCTAGCACAAGTCTTTCTTGTGAGAACATTCCGCTGTGTTTTATAAACAAAGATAAAGTTTGGATGTTTTTTAAACAGTGTCTCGAGATTTGGACAGTTCAGGCCTGGCCAATCAAGCCTAGGGGGAGGTTTCTGGCTGACCAATCTGGGCGACCTCTGAAAAGTCTATATATATTGAAATCAAAATAATAAATTCTCTCTTTCTTGCCACACTGAGAACTTGGGTCTTTTTCTCTGCTAGCGGCTCAAGAGCGACACTTCTGTAATTGCCTGTATGCCAGATTCTGCTCACAGCTTCAGGAGCATGACATCAGGAACTATTCTTCCCAAGTCCATGGAGTGATGCTGATTTTTTTCTTCTTAATCTGGTGCAACTGAGAGGACTTCTTGGTCACAGCTGTATTAACACCTGTTAGCAAGAACAGGAGGCCCCCACTCTGCTGAATGGAGACAGAAAGCAGCTTATCTTTCTTGAAGATGTTCCTGTCTTTTTGTCTGCTTGGTGTGAGGAGGCATGATGGAGCACAGAAATGTGTAATATCTTTTCCATTCCTCTCCCTGCTGGTATGGGGCAGCAAAAAAAGAGAGGGGATTAGGGACCCATTAGCAAAGTGAGTGGGAAAATGCTTAATAAGCTCCTATTTTCTTGAGCTTGGGATCTGACTTTTAGGTGGTGGCTGCAGGCAGGGCTGCAAGTGGGGATATATACAGAGAGAATGCATAAACCTACTTTCTTTTCCCAAAATTACAATACTGCAGGCTTTTTGTGTGCAAAAGCTGCTTTCAGGCTGCCTGCCAGGTTCAGGCTCAGCTCCAGTCTCATGTCCCCTTGCAGTAGACTGGCTCAGGAACTGACTCCCAGTTACAAAGACAGAGGGCTGATGGTCACAGAGCTGAAGGACAAGACCTCAGTTCTTTAGAGCCAGTAGCCCAGTCTCTAGTTATTTCCAGCCTGGGAGCTCATCCCTTGAGCAGGGCAAATTGAACTTTTACCTCAATGCAAGAGTATCTTCCAGTTTCCTTTGCCTATTTAGTTCCACAGGAGCATGGATTCCTTCTCTCACAAATGTGAGATACTGCTGATTGTTTCCTACACTGTTGCAGAGCCACACAGTTTCCGCAAAGTTGGGTCGTTGCCCCAGCCCCAACCATTCTGGGCTTTTCCCACAGAGGTTAAACACTATCAGCTGGCTGGTCAGAGGTATCCTGCTTCATGTCAAGTAGGTGCTACTGTATTCCCTTTCCAACATTGCACAATAATGAGGTCTGAATCCATTAGGGAACAGTGCTTGAGTGCTGCCCTGCAACGTAGTCTGTCACTACAGGGCTGTAAATACCTTTAATAACTGTTTGCATTGGTATTTCCTTGCCACAGTGCAGAACCACCCTGTAGCTCATCAGAATGGTGTCTGACCATGCTGCAGGCAGGGGGCCTTCACCAGGAACACACAGGCTTGAGTGCAGCTGAGTACAAGTCAGGCGGCATCATCCTACAAGGGCTGATCTTCAGTGTTCTTTGGAGTTTAAAAAAAATATTTGCTCATTATTTGAAGACACAGGGTGCTGAAGTGATTGGGCATTCTCACTGGAGGAAGCAGGGCTCAATCAGTAGTATCCACAGGGAGGAGCAGAGTTCACTTAGAATGACCAAAGTGCTTATGTTAGTCTGCTTTTTTTGCATATCCCTTGATTGTCCGCAGATCAAGTGATACAGTTGTTTATACCAGGTTGTCATAGTTACTACTGTATTAAAAAAAAAAAGAAGGAATATTCCGATTTTGCAGAATTGATAGGTTAATCCACTCTTTTTGGGTCGAGGGTGTGTTTAACACAACATACTGTCTCTTAAAAACAGGCAGAAAAGGAAAAAACCCACACAACTCCAAGTCTTTATTTCAGTATTTCCCCAATATTGCATAACTCTACAAATGCAAGTGGCATGCTTTAAACAGGTGTAGAGTTGTGCTTCACTGCTTCCTGTATTTCAGACCCTGCTATCTGATTGGAATGGAAGCACAGGTATTGCATGCCTGTGTGCCTTGTGCCTTGGCAACCCTGGATTATGCAGTCACTGAATTGCCAGCCCCTTGCTTTTCTTTGTCCGGAGCTGGCGTTCAACTCCATCCACCATTCTCACCTCCTACTGCTTATACACATGGTGCAGTCATGCACTGGGCTGAGCTCCTGCTCATGCCAAATCCACCATGCTGTTCAAGGAGGATGTTACAGTGTTGGAACCAATTGCAGCATAAAGAAGCCAAGAAATACGTGAAAAAGGGAACTGTGTTTAAATCATCACATCAAATAAAAGAAAAACCCAAATAAATGTGAAGAGAACATGAAATTTTGTCTTTGATGTTCTGTTCTGGGAAGGTTTCAATCTCTTTTTCAAGCTCCTCCTCCACCCTCTTGCTTCTTATGGGATTGTATCCAATATTCCAATGTTCATGTAATGCCTTGACTTTGCTATCATTCTTGGGATAATTATAGGTTAGTATAATGTACCTATTGTTCTGTTCCACAAAGCAGCACTGTCATACAGATGGCAGGGGTGAGGTGGGGGAGATCTTTGTGTGTTCTCCTGCATCCACATTGTGTCTTTAATTAGTGTTCTTCCTTGCCTTTCCTTTTTTATTTTAATTTCTTTTCCTTCACATGGTACATGCTGAGTACTTCCCCTTCCCAGACTTGTTGGTCTCTTTTCCCAGTTACACTGGTGCCCTGTTTTTTTTGGTTTTGGCTGAGTTCGTTCCCATCATAGCAGGTTTGCCTTTCAGATGAAAATAACATGAAAACCAAGTAATGAGTTACTGGTGTTTAGAGAGAAAGCAGATAAATGATTCTTTTCTAAACCATATTAGTTGAGTCTCTTTTTTTATCTTGTATGATTTTTCCTAAATTCAGAAATAAGAAGAAACCTACCCTGTGCCCAAGGGCTCCACTCTGCATTTGGGCCCTGCTGCACAAGGTACTGCATAAACATGTACTAACATGGTCCCTGACTGCAGTGCTCACACATTTTTCTGTAACAGGATTCGTCTTTGCCCTCCAGGTGCAGGTGTGGGAGACTGCTGTTGAATGTTGTATAGTGGTTTTGGTGCTGAGTCCTCTGTTGTGTTTGCTAGACAATGTGCCGAGGATATTGTTGGGTGCTTGAGAAATACTAAGGAGAGGCTGAAGAGCCCAGATAATATCAGTTGTTGTACCCAGGAGATGAATGCTGGTTCCTACTTGGTGGAGAAGCTGTGTAATCAGTTGCTTGCTTTCTATTGTTGCCACCTCCAAGATAAATAATATTCACGGTTGGTGATGTATTTTAACTGTTGGTTCATCTTGATTAGCTGCTGTGTATTTTGCTGTAAACCACTTTTTACTTTTGAGTCAAACAAGTGGTCTGGAGCAATGGCTCCTGACTAGCCCATCAAAGGAAAACAGTAGTGGGCTGGTTTTTAATTTTTCAGGACTTCACACAACTTCCTTCTCTTTGAGTGGGTTTACCAAAATGATGAAATGGGAAACCTCCAAATGATTGTGTTTTTGAAACCTATTGTTATAAAGGGGTGGATTACAGATTCTGGAAAAATCTGGATTAAAACCCCTCTGCTAGCAATGAATGTGCCTTCAGTATATGCAGCTTCCCTTCTGTAAATGGACACAAGTGTGTTCTGTGGTCAAAAATTGGTCTCCTCTTCTGCAGTTCCCGGGCTTCCTCTTGCTCATGGTGCACAAAGCCAAAACACACTGTTTCAACTTGAATGTTTCTTTTAAAATGCCTTACATGAATCTTGGAAAGATTCGAAGTCTCATTCAACTTTGTCATTGCTAGCCTCTTCTGTCACAGGGAGTGATTTCTACTGTGAGGTGATAAAAATCATCAGTGTCTGTACACCTTTGTATTTGGAAGTCTGAAAAACCATGTTGTCCATCTGCGGGTGTGTGAAACGGAGTAGAACAGACTTAGTGCATGGAAGTGAACTTCTTCCTATGTCTTAAGAATGTGGTCTTTCTAAAAGAGAAATTAACTTCTTTCATAACAATAATTTGTAGAATTTTGTCTCCAAAACAAAAGAACCAACACAGATGTACAATTTGGCAAGCCACAAATATTAAACAGCCAGCCTCTTTCTCTCTGGTGTAATTCCATGGACTTCAAGGGAATTACACCAATGGCAGTGAATCTGGCTTAAAATGACTTTGACTAACGGTTGGTTTCTGTCTGGTGTCCTGAGTAAAGCTGAATGAGATATAATGTTTTAGAAATGGATGAACTCTTGTGTGTTCAGTGCTGCATGGTGAGAAACGCCCCCGGTATGATCACACATGCATCCACACACACATATCGAGTGCTTTCTGGGGATGTTCCCAGAACCAAGGCACTTGCCAGGTGCGTTTGCAAGCCAGCTCTGGCTGTGTTGTGTGTGTTGGAGAAGTACAGGGATGTTCCTCACAACTGTTGTTTGCCTTGTGCTTGCTTATTGTATTTCCCCTTTGTATCCTGAAGTGGAAACCACAGGTTAATCCCAGTAAGATCCTGTAAATGTTTGCCCCTGTTGGACCAGACCCAGAATAATTCCTTCCTCTGGCTTATATGTATTTACGTACCACAGGTCATTACAAGGTGGTGCTCACCTTTGTATTCATTCCCACATGTCAAAGCAGAGATATTAGTTCATATTTCTTTTTTCTCCAATATTTCTTCTATTTTCTAGGTTACTTTTTTTTTTTTAATAGAGATAAGAAAGTGAAAGGAGTGATCCCCATGGGTCCTGACATCTGCTGCAGCCATTCTTACAGACTCAAAGGAGATTTAGGGAAGGAGTGGAAACAGTCTGGCTGCAGTCTCTTATTGTTTCTCTTTCGTGGGCCCCCACCCTGCACCCTTCTGGGCCTGCAATCCGCTAACTAGCTCCTCCTGACTCCAGCTGTCATTTTTCCTTTTTATCTACTCCTCTCTCAAAGAACCAAATGTCATCTCTTGTGGTTCCCTTAGCTGGGGTCAGAGACTCCTTTATGTGCATTACGCTGATCAAGGTTTTTTAACCGGGAGCGAGAGCGGTAATCAACTGCATGGTTGGGGAAGGGGAGAGATTAAATCTGAGAATTGCCCGTGATTGCCCCATGTGAAGAACAGCAGCTAGCAAAACACATGCTATCATTATTCTCTTATGATTATTTTGTTCCCTCAGTGACAGTAAAATGCTATCTGTAGCAGAAAGGTAGGACAAAGTCCACCCATGTTTAGCCCTGTGGTATTCAATGGATTTTCTGTGGGGTAGGATTGGGAACAATTAGATTTATTATTTGGAATGACTCACTTTTTCAGACCCTCTACCTGGGAGACTTCAAGAAATGGAGAAGGGAAATCAGAGATATGTTTGGGATCTAAAATTAGGAGCCATTTTTGTTCAAAAAGGAGCAGCCATTTTTATATCCAGTCTTGGCTCTGTAGCTGTGGGGAAGTCATTGGAGGATGTAGTGGGATGGGACTTCTGCTGTGTCCTGACACTTCAGCTTTGTCAGCCAGTTTTGGGGCATGATGGCTGAATAAAATTTGGGTGAACAAAATATAGGAAGGGTTCTTGGTGCTGCTTCAAGCTATGCCTATGGTTTATTTTTCTGGTTTATTCAACACAGAATCAAGCTCCAGGGACTGCAACAGACTGCAAACTTTAAGTTTCACAGTCTGTGAAGGCAAAAGTTAAATGATGAGAATTACCTTTGGATTGATAAATTACTTCAATTTTAGTAGCCTAAACTGTCCCCTTCAGTACACCCTTTTAAAAATCTTGTCAGTCCCTCTGAAATGTCCTTTGTTGTTACAGAGCTGTAGGAAGAATAGTACAAAGTGTCCTCATTCTCCTTTTGCACTGATGTAAGCCAAAAGAACTCTGAAGTACACAGGAACCGATTCAGTCCTCTTCTAGAAGATCATTTTCTTCATAAAAGAAAAACAAGATGTAGTTAGAGTTGGTTTACTTGAGGGAGACCTTCCTGGTGGAGAAAGAGGTTTCCCTCAGCTCAAATTGCCAGTTTTTGCTAAGATATGTGCTAGTGTCTAACACACCAGTTTTATTCCCTAGGCATTTGACAGTGATTTTATTAATGCTTTCAAAATATGTTACTTTCTTAGCAACTCCAGCTCCTAGAAGCTGGGGATTACATGAAAATTCCAGTTTTATTGCTGAAATTTCTGTCTCTGCTGGCTGTAGAAATATTTACACCTAAAATAATCTGCCAGTTCAGAAACAGGACCCAACTCATGATTTTTTTAGTGGTTTTATTTGGAAGTATTGTAAATACTTCACTGCTTTGAAGGAGGAAAACATGAAAATAACCTGGCTTAGTGGAAGGTGTCCCTGCCCATGGCAGTGCATTGGAACTAGATTATCTTCAAGGTCCTTTCTGACAGAAATCATTCTGTGATTCTGTTAAATACCAGGTGTGTGTGGTAGCTGGAATACAGGAAGAAAGGTGGGAATATCAGGATAAAAAGGGCTTATTTCCCATAGGTCAGGGCTTAAGCTTATTTAACTTGGATTTAGTCCCCTTCCTGCCTACTTTTCCAGTTAAAACAGAAGATGTGTGAATCTCAAGTTTAAGATGGAACCTACTGGTAAAGATCCACTCAAATACTACACTGTAAAGCTTCTAAATCTGGGCAGATGTGGAGTTATACCTGACCTGACTTTTCCTGCTTCCCTCTGTCATGATGTTACAACTTTATAATTTGGAATGGGCCTTTATATACATTTTTGAAGTCTGATTACCCCTTGTATGCATTGTGATATGAAAAGAAGGAGGGATAGGAGGAGTCCGCAGTCTTAGAGATGCTTTGTTATCTCTCTTCTTAGTCTCCTTATTTGCTTTGCTCTGTAGCATGGGGTATGGATCACCTCCTGACATGATCTAAGCACCTTTGTCCCACAAATCCTCTAGAATTTTGCATTCCCTAGAGCACTGGTGATGCCAGTTTTGTCTTTCTTGGGCAGGTTATAGTACTTAAGGGTCCTGGTAATTTTTTTTTACTACAGATCCTAAGTGTTTTTCGAAGACTGGGAATTTGTACCCTGTTTTTGTGGACCTTTGTGAGCTAAATGCCTTGTACATTATTTTGTGGGGTTGGTGGAGACTGGGCTCCATTTTTCAGTTTGTAATTTCCAGTCCTTTGTTGTTCAAAGACACACAGTCCCTGCTGTGTGCTGTTCCATTTACTGCTCCCTTTTCAGTCTTTTCTTGCCATCTTTCCTTACTTATTCAAATTTGTCATTCCCAATGGTATTGCTGTTTTGTTCAGTGAGAGCCATGATTAATAGTTTCCCCACTGGACTGATTTGATTTGATACCTGTCTTTTCAACCTCACGGTCTTTGAAAAAATCCCTCAGTACATAGGCAAATACCAACACCAATGCTGTGGCCTCATTCTTCTTCCATCTTGTGCAGCTTTTCACCTTAGTAAAGTGAGTGTAAATCTAGGAGAAATTGAAACAGAGTGCTCAGTCTATGCAAGCTTTAATGGCAACCAAATGTACAATAGCATGGGGAAATGATGTTTCTGAAGTTCAGATTCAGGCCTTAAACCCAGACTGAAGCTGAATTGTAATTTGTTACAATCTACTTGCTGTTACAACATTAAATGTTTTACAAGAGCAAGTTGTATTTTTTCTGCTTCCACTAATTTTAAAATTTTCATACTGTTCCTCTATTCAAATGTACTGACAGTTGCAATCACATGGAAAGATATTACTGCAGTTGCCAGTTTGATCCTTCAGGACATAATATAAACATGTTCCTCAAGTGACTATAGAACATGCAGCCCAGAAGGAAGCAGATAATTGAAGAGACAAACTATATTTTTACTGCCATTTTTTGAATGCTAGCAACTATCTAAAAGGTGGTATTGCTAGAACTTAGTTCCCTTCTTTCTGTAGAACCATGTGTTCTGAGATTCTTTTCCAGTATTTTATCAAGATTTTCACTTTTATGTAGGCAGAACTTACTGAAAACAGAGAAGCAAAACAAACCTAAGTACAAGAATGCAGCATAAAGATTCTGTAAAGTGTCAGATTTGGGATATTTAAAACAGTCCCAAAACCATGTCATCCTATAGTAAATTATAGCAATACCGACTATCACCTCAAAATCCTCTAGGAATTTTTGCCACAGATGCTTTCCAGATGCTGCAGCAGTTTCCAGCTGTTTCTCCACTTTTAGATGCACCAGACAAAACAGAAACCTTATCAGCTGATGAACAAACTTATGAAGGGCAAAATGCAGTAGGAGCTACTTAGTAGGAACAGACATAATTTCATCTAAGATACCCCTGGCTGAAGGCACAGATGCCAGCTGTTTATCAGCTGGCTTTATACTGAATATTCATTTTATTTTAGTGTGCTCTTCACTTGGACTTGCCCACTTTCCTTCAGCCTTCTGGCTTGCTAGATCAAAAGAAGGAGTGTAAGAGAGCCATGAACTTCTCATTCAAATGGGTGTATAATTTTCTTGTAATTGAACTTCTCTCTGGCAAGAAGTCACATGAAAATCAAGTTATGAGATTCCCCAGCTCTCCATTACCCCCACAACAAGAATGGCCTGGAAGAGTTGTATCTCAACACATGAAATGTCAAATGAACACCAGGCATTCTTTGTATTAAAAACCCATATGTGAGTTCCTATAGCTCCTCCAAAGTAAAGAATTCGAAGTCATTCATGGCAGCCTTATAACCAAGAATCCACGTGGCAGTGATTAATTTGTAAATATATGCAATCTAAGTATAGGCAACACTGTAGATGAGTCAAACCTGAAAAGTTTGGTTCTTGAATGGACTGAGAGGGAGCAACATAGTCACTGGGGTGTGGTGCCTGATGCTGCGCTGTGCTGTGTTTGAGGCTTTGTCATAATTGTTGCATATTGATGGTGAGTCCTGAGCAGGTGCTTTAGTGAAGCCTCAGGTTGTCACACCGTGATTAGCTCATAGAGCTCTGCAATTGTGTTTTCTTCCTGACTGCTGGAGAGAAGAGTTGCTTTCCATCTCTCCATCTCTCTGCTTCTCTCTTTGACTACATCAAACAGTAAAGAACAATCTCTAGTTCTTTGAAATATAGACTAAGCCTTCTTGTTTGTTGAGCAGAGAGGCTCTGATTAAGCCTAATGATTCCTTTAGAACCCACACATGATATTTTAAGAAACTCAGGTTGAGCTATGTAATATGTTAGATTGTTTTCCATTTTCTGCAAAAAGTGTCCTGTGTTTCACTGGGTGACAGGGTGCTGTCTCCTAGTTTTCCTCTTTATGCTGAGAAAGATCTGATGAGCGTATATTGCACAAAAACTCCAAAGAGTATCTGAAGGGCTTTTCTTTCATAACCCTCACCAAACATGATGAGATTATTTTGCACTCTATACGTATAGCTTGTGCTTCTCTTTTGGGAGAAGAGGGGGGCACTTTGGAGAAGAAAGGAGATCATCATTCTGTTGTGCAAATGGTAGAGCCAACAGTGCTGCAATCCAATAATTAGAGTTCCCAAGCTAACCACAAAGGAGACCACCCCACAGACGGTGCTGTAGGCATTTACCTGCCTGCTTTGTGCTCAGTAGCAAGTATTCCAAGATCTGTGTGTGATGCTTCTTAGAAGGAGAAGGCTTCCATACACTCCTTACATGTGACCTTTTTTCAGATCCTTTGTTTTTTTCCCTTTTCGACTCCAGCCCATGGAGGGACTCTCCCCTCCCCACTCCCATTGCCTTGGAGCTGTTTTGCTTCTCCTGATGAATGTCAAGTGTTTTGAGCCTGCAGCCCTAATGGGTGGGGGCTAAGACTAGGATCTACCCCTGAGACACAGCGGAGCCAGCAAAGATGGGTTATTTTAAATTGTGTAGTGACAAATCTTTTTTTTCCCTCCCTTTTTGTTCCCAGAGGATAGCTGGGTAAGCTTGTTGTGCCAAATGCTTGAAATGTGTTTTTTCTCCTCTTCCTCCCCCTTCAAAACAGAAAGAGAAAACATTATGCTTTGAATTGTGTTAATTGGGGAACATAAATCCAAACTGTAGTGCAGCATTTCTGGGCCTAGGCACCTATTGAAGTTTAATGTGGGAAGAGCAGTTTTCTCTTGCCCTCCCCTCTTATGCCCTCCTCACAGCAAACTCTTTCTTGTGGTGCCATGCTGTTCCTATGGAAGTATGGGAATGCCCAGGAGAGTGTGTGCATTTGTCCAAAATTCTTATGGGTCTGAATGCAATATGTGACTCCTTTAAAATAATGCAGCCAGAGTTGAGGCATGGACATTATACCAGGCTGAAGTTAGTTGAGTAGCCAGTGTAGGAAAGACAGATTCCTCTGGTTTCCTGCCCAAAGTGGCTGCAAGCCCATTTGAGGGAAATCCACTGTGCAACAGAGATTTAATGCTTCATGTGCCCTGACCATATGTTTTGGACTGACGACAGGGTCCCATGATAAATGTTATACAACTTTTAGCTTCTTATGTTAGGCCTGATAGTTTCTCAGAACTTGATAATGAAGTGTTTCCTTATCACTGCTAGCTGAAGAGATATCTCATTAAATCCAGAATAGAAAATAAGAATCCTTCTCCCTATTCCAGCTGTGGAAATGGGAATAAATTGGTTCCCATCAGCTTGTGCTGGATGTAATGGAGTCCCTTACACAAAAAGCCAACCTGAGATGGCCTTGATCAGAGCATGAATGGGACTATAATTAAACTGAGTGTAATAACATAAACTTTAGCAAAAATAGACAAGTTCATCTGAAATGGCTCTGGAGTGAATGCCAAAAGCAAAAGCTTCCCTTTGGCATTGATGTTTCGAGAAGAAAAGCAATTCACATAGTGGAAGAAAGGTAGATTGGAAGGGTAACAGGAAGAGAGCTTAATTAGAGGGGGGCCCTGTGATTCCCAAAATGTATTAAAGCCGATGCTGACTGACTCTGAGATCTGCTGCAATAAAAGAATAAAACTTGCTATCAGGTAAAAATGCCTCTTATGGTGGTACAAGAACAACTGCTCATCTTGAGTTCTGGATAATATAACATTACTACACAAGGTATTTTAATATGCTGCTAATACTTTACTGCTTTTGCCTGCAAGCTCACCAATGTTTATGTAACATTAAGCTTTAAAACTCTTATTTTTATCAACTTCACCAACCAATTTTATCAACTGCTGCTGATGCAGCACTGGAAGTCTGGGAAGAGCTGCTTGCTTTCGCTTTGAGAGATGGGATGTAAGGTTAGAGGGGGTGGATGGTGATTGCATGAGCAATGCAGGTCAGGTTACTGTTGGATTCCTCTTGCAAGATAAGTGAGAGCCCTCTGAAAGGTAATTATTGGAAAGCATAAATTCCTGAGATAACCTGTCCAAGAAGAAATACTGACAGGATCAGAGGCCATGTGTTAAAGGCTAGCCATTACTCCAGGGCAATGGGCTAACCTCTCTCTCTCTCTTTTTCTATAACCTCTCCTTGCTCTGACAGTTGACTCCTGCAGTTCTTTTCCTTCAGTTACTTGTCAATCTTGTCCTGTTTGTAGACCACTGTGATGCTTGTCTCCATTCTGTACTAATTGGGGTGCAGACAAGTGGAGACTCTGTATGCAGTTTAGTTCCATGTCCAAACTCTTGTTCAGTCATTGTCTTTGCTTGTCATTGTCACTGCAGCGTTCAGGTAGCTTTTACAGGACATCTGAAAAAAAGGAAAGGTTACTCTTGTAATTCTGTAACTGATTTTTGTATAGAAGAGCTTCAACTAGCTTTCAGGATGACATGGAGTCAGCTTTGTCTCTGAATCAAGAAAATTGCTGGATGGCAGTTGGGAAGGAAGACTTGCAGAGCGAGAAAACAAATTTCAGAAGAAAAGATGGAGCAAAACTGGGAAACAAGAAAAGTGGCTTCTCTTTCTCTATGGCTTTGTTATGCAAACTCTCTGTGTCTCATCTGTAATGTAGAGATAATGATATCTACCCAGCTCCTATTTCCACTGGTTGATTGATTAATGACTGTCTCATGATCCCTAGATTACACTTTTGTGATCTGCAGCTTTAACTACTGCAGTGTATTATATCCCAGAAAGAAAATGGAAGCAATGTGTTAGCTCTGGCTAGTTCCAGCTGGGAAAACACGATAAACTGACCTGAACAGCCTTGCCCACGTGTGCCTGCTTCTAAGACCTCATTCTAAAAGTGCACTGAAGCATGTGCTGTCTGTTCAGCTGCCGTGTCTGTTCAGCAAGACATTCAAGTATCTGCCGAACTTTGAATTGAAGGGACTTGCACACTCAATAACATGCTGTGCTGAACTGCGACCTGATGCTTGGCCACAGGCAGGGTTTCATCAAAACTGTTTGAAGACCTCAGTCAACACACAGGGCCAAAAATGAATCTGAGATCTGCCCTAGCATGATGGGGTTATGCACTAAACAACTGGAGTATTTCAGACTTGCCAAAAGAATAAGTTATTTGAGCAGAAGAAAGTATCTTGATTTTGCAGTGATAATTGCAGCAAAACAGTCTTGCAGGCTTTGCTAATTGTTAAGTGAATTATAAAGCTTTTATATTTGCTTTAACTGTTCTACAGTAAAAACCATCTCAATCTGATACTTGAATTAAGGTGGCGCTGAGAACAGGAAGCAAGTCAGAAGAAAAAGAAGTGCAAGGAAAGTCCATTTGTATGGGAGCAACCATCAGATATTTGAATTTCTGAAAGCTGGTTGTGGCAAGTACTTTTTCTTGACTCTATTAAAGAGTTCCTCTTAGGTGCTGCATAAATACTTACAGAAACAAGGGCACAGATGTTTGAAACATCACTCCTCAGAGTTAAATGTGAGTATTTGCATTGATGGTTTGCTCTGCTCCCATGGGATGTGCTCCAGGTGCAGAAGATCCTGTGCCTAGACCTTTGAGTTAGTTCCAGTGTGTTCCCAATGCAGGGCATTCTTTATGCTGAGGAATCTGTGAGATGATGTGTTGGATGTATCTGTTTCACCTCTTATAATTTTTATTGTTACTTTTTGAGGAGTAATAATGATACTTCAGCAGAGGAATGACCGTAAACTGCCCTACTTCCACTTGTGGGTTGAGCTGGGGGAAAGAGGTGAGAAAAGGAAATTAGATTCACAGTTCTCTTGGGAATTCCCCAATGTAGCATGAGTCAAGTATATCCCTGCTGTATGTCTGCTGAGGCCAGTAGATTTATTCAGGTAACAAAATGATTGTTCCTGTGTATTTAAGAGAAATAATAACTCAGAGAAACACAACTTTAATTATCTAGGCATGAGATGACTTTGTAGAGAACAGAAAATATGATTTCCTGTTGAGTTTTGTGTGATTGATAATTATTGACTGAGTACAGTAGATTTTAGTGTTTTCTTACATGTGTATTCAGTTTTTCACATATAGATCGTGACTGAGGATCTGAAAGTGCTACCCAGTCAAGATTAGTGACTTTATCTTTAAAGTATTGGCTCTAGATAATTTTTTCCCAAGGCTGACCTCAGAGGCAAAGTAAACTCTAATAATTATGTGGTTTTATGTTAGAGCTATATAAATTTCTGCTTTGCTACTTGTGTGATCATTTTCACCTGTGCAAAATGGATTGTTTCCTGGTGTGGCATTTCCTTTGCAGAAGGAGATACAAGGTTCCTACAAAAGAGACAAGTCAGCAGAAAAATGTGAGCTCACTAACTCTTTCTAGTCAAAGGACAGGAAGTACCTAAAATATTAATGTAATAACAGTTCAGTGTAGTGGGGAAGCTTGCATGCCATTTAGGAACATTTGTACTACTGTTCTACTTGCATGTTTATTTTAATCTCTTTTAAATTCTGCCACCTGGATTGAATAGCACTGTATATTTGTCTACTAAATAACTGTGCAAGGTGCAGGGGAAATCCCAGCCTGAGAACTTCCAAGAGGGCTAACAGAGGTCATTCAGACCAGGACCATGCTGTAGAGCTTGGACAGTTGCAACTCTGACACAGTTTAAAGCGTGGAGCAAACCCCCCCATGGTCTTTCTTGGCATCTCACTGCCTGTTGAGCTCTAGTGGAGATATGTGACTTAAGAGACACATGAAAAGGAATGCTCTTGTCAGCTTAGCTGATGTCATTTGGGCCAATGATGTAACTGGAGTGGTAGGAAACAACTTCCATTTGCATTTGCTGTGACTCCCAAGAGGGCTGTGCTGGCTGAGCAACCTCGCTGGCTGAGCAACACCACTGATAGTGTGGGCAGACTTTTTCCCATTGCAAACAAACAAATGTGCCACTTGAAGACTAACCCAAGCTGGTTTTACTACTGGTGATACCTCTGGTGGCAGAAGGGGTTTTGTGAGCTTGCCCTCAGCTCTTCCTGGCAATGTCAGCTGGGCTTGCTCAAACAGATCAAATGGCCTTGCTTGAACTGAGTCAGGGAGCACTCATGCAAGTGTTGCCACTGGCAGGAGGTGTGGGAGCAGTAAGCTCTAGGAGACAAGCAGTGAAAAGCAGCAGGGTAGGAGGGAATGGGTGATATTTTTAGCTGGCACAGCTAGAGCTAGGAGAGGATTTCTGTTCATGATCTGAGCATCTTTTTAGTACAGACAGTGCCTGAAGTAATGCACACGATTTATTAGTGAGGTAAGTGTAGGGTGTTACCCATGTTCTGCAGGGGAACTGTTAAAGCTACAAAGGAAGTCACAGCTGAGTAATTTGTAGATATCTGGTTTGCTGTCTTCCTGGTGCCAGGTTAGGTGATAGATTATGGTTTTTACCAGGAATGCAAAAGATAGGTCCACTGTGGGAAATCCGAACCATGAGACCTGAATGGATAGACTTTGACTACATCTGGCCCCTAAGACTATCATTGCACTAAGCCAAACAGAATTCTGGTGACCCCAAGCCCCAGCAGCTTGAGTTGCTTCTCTAAAAATAAATATAAAAAAATCCCTTGGATATTGTCATGTCCAATCTAATACTGTTGCTGAAGTTTTCATGAGTTCATTTCTTTAGTAATTGGAGAGAATTTTTGACCTTTTAGGGGAGGTTAGGACCAAGCTGAATTCTGAGTGCTGTCTTCAGACACAAAAGAGGTCTAGGTTATTACCTTTCACACCTGTTGTTCATTTAATTGGATAATGCTGCATCTCTTTAAAACAGAAACTCTGGCCTGAGAAAGAATAGATGCTCTGAGATATCCCCAAGGAGTCTGCCTCTGAGATTAACCTAATTGGTCACTGTGCTGAGTCTAATAGAGGTTGTATGCAATGTCTGTCTCTGGAAACAACTTAGGTAGCCTGATGTATGGCATGGAAACTGCTGCTGATGCCTCTTCATGGAAATAAAAGTAAAGTAAGGGAAGATGTGGACAAATTACCACATGCACTGTAGTATAATTGTTCAGAGTCCAGTATATTTGGATGGAAATGATGACTTAATCTTCTGAAATACCAAATTTCATACATACACATCAGCTTGTACCATACGCAGATACCTGTTGTATCTAGCCAACAGCTCTGCATGTTAACAGCTGAATGAGATGGGCACAGTGATCCCACTTTTTTGCTTTGAGAGCTGGGAATGTGGCTGCAGGCCTTGAACAGGGTCATGCACAGCTGCAGGAAGAGGACCACCTCTAGTTTTGATCCTTATTCCTGCAAAAAGGTGGCTGCAGCTCTTGACCCTGAAAGCCAGATTTTTGTAAGCAAGATAGCATCACGTACCACACTCTTCTTTGCAGTATTAACTTGTGCTGCTGTTTCTTTTCTGTAAATGGAAATGCCAGCAGAGCTCTCATACTTCTACAATACCTGTGAGGATGGGGCTGATGAGATCGATTTTCCTCAAATTGTAAGTTAAGCTTACCTTTTGTAATTTTTTCTTCAAAGTCAGACTTTTTGCATGAGATGATACCTGTAGTTTCACAGTGGATTAAATTACAGCCTAAGCCTGTTTCCAGAGCAGTGAATGTAGCTCAACTCTGCGAGGCTGTGCTCTCTGTTACGAATCAGCATCACACCGTGATTCAAGCAGTGAGTATCCTGTTGATTCTGGCCCCAAGTAGCCAGCAGGGATTTCCAACCCACCAGGGGAAGTCTGCTGGTAAATACCTGCAAAAGGGGATTTCTTCGCCCTTCTACATAGAAGATGGGCTAATGCTGGGTGCTTGGAGGAGGGTGCTGAATGACCTCACATTGCTTTTAAACTGATCTGGAATTCAACCTAGACTTGTAGCTCAGGGCAACCTCTTGACTGCTGTAATGTCTGGGCTGTGCCAGTGCTGACTCAGGAGCTTGTCCTCTGATGGCTCCTAATCCCTTGAACTACATACAGTCCCTGCACCTGCCACAGTGCAATGAACAAGTGCTAGAAGCTTGTCTATTTTGACCTGTCTGCATGAGTTCTTCCAATGAAAGGTGTTAACTCTCCTGGAAAGTCTTTTGTTTACCCTTGGATCATTGCTACTCCAGCAACACTGTCTCTGCTTTGTACACTGTTTTGTGGTCTGATTTGTGTTGTCTACTTACTACCAAAAGAGTCCTGCTAGCCATTCTTTTCTCTGACTCTCAGGCTGGGGAAAGTTATACAGTCTTCCTGTTGTCCATCAGGTGAAATTACTCACTATGTATAGAAATGAAATAGCTGTCTCAATGATTCTGGCTCTTGGAGAGTGTAGGATAGACATGTGTTTGTGGGTCTTTAGAAAGCTGCCAAGTTTATGTTAAAAAACTGAAAGCCCAGAAAGTTTGAGTCATTCTGTAGCACATCTGGAAATCCTGTTTTGCCTTTGCTCACATTCACACCCCTTACATCATAAGAAAATGCTGTGCAGGGACAGATGCAATGGACCACTATGAGAAAACTGAATCTGCACATTCCTGCACTTTCTGGCTTGCCATTAGAGTTTGTGGTAGGATTTTGAGCAGTCTGTTATGCTTCACCTAACGCCAGGAAAGCCATTCTCTGTTCCTCTTGATCTCCGTGTCCAACCTTTCTGCAGTTGCAAAGGGTGCATGCTTATACCATTTAGGCACTGCCTGTAGAGTAGAAATTCCAGAGAGTACAGCCAAAGGAGGGGCCTAGCCAGCCCTTTTTTGTTTAATACTCAGTAGTTGTCTGACACTCTTGAATATGTCATATTTTCTTTTGCTTAGATCTTTTGATGAATGTCATGTTATCATCTTACAATGTAATGTGACGATGAGCAAAGAAGAATGCTTTATGTCTTCTGAAAAGGTGCTCTGGAGCTGAGGGTCTGCTGTCTGAAGATGTTACAGGAGCTGGGTGATACTGGACCCTGTTAAGCACAGGTTTTCTGCTACATCTGAGTCTAGAAAGGAGAAGCAGACATTCAAGCAGCTTGACTTTAGTCCACTGTGCCCTTCATGAAAATCAGTGGTGTTTCAGAGACTGTGAGGAAAAGGTATGAGGACAGGTGGGGGACTGTGGACTTCTCTGGCTTGCTTTGTGATAGGAAAAGTGCTATGGTTTACAACTAGCTCTGTCTTTGTTGCTTATCTAGCCTGAGGTAGAGAGTCAGATTAGGCCAGTCCAGATGGGAGAAGTACATGAGCATGGCCAGGCCACAGCTTGAGAAGAGAATTACGCTGACTGGATAGGGAGAGGAAAGCCCTTTTGGTGATTGTGTCTATAAGATTGTCCACATTAATAGAGGTAGTGCATAGTTTGTAATGCTTCCCACTTCCAGTCAGCCTCAGTCCAATCTCTTCTGACTTCAGCCTCTGCTAGCTATGCTGCCCTTGCTTTCAACACTGCAAGATTTGGGAGAGTGCTGTCAGCTTGAGAGGGAAAAAGATGCATAAAGCTGGGTGTCATCAGCATAATGGTTGGCTTTGCTGCCCATATGTTTCATCATATTCCCTGTAGGTTTTGCATAGATATTAAATCAAAATAGTTGAAGAATTGAGCCCTGTGGCATTCTTGGTGTCACAGGTCATAGACAGAAGGAGCAGCTGCCTGTCAGGGGCCTCATGGAAAGGAATGAGTGTAGCCAGCTCAGTGCAGGTCTCTCAACACTTGCCAAGACATGTTGTTGTCCAAGATGGTCTCTGGTGTTGCAGGCTACTGATAGTTCAGGTAGTGCCTGCATGATTTCTTAGTCTCTGTTCAACTTTGTGAGAAGGCCTGAGAACCCACTGCTTCTTCATTTCCAGACTCATTCATGAGTCACTCCTTTTAGAGTGTCTCTAAAAGGAGAGGAAAAAGTGTGTTCAGAAGCTGCATTGCATCACTTCTCTCATACTACTTAGATGTCACTCAGTTTGAAACTGGATGGCAGTGCTGCTGAAGAACAAGTCAGTTGTCCTTGCTGTTCCTCACAGTATCAAATGAGTCAAATGATCTAAAATGTAAGACTAGAGGCTAAATTTATAGTAAATGTAAACTCCATGGTCATAAGGAAAGCAAGTCCCACATTTTTGATCATGGCTGGGGACCATTGCAAACTGCATAAGGAAAACTCTGTTACTTTCTGTTACATGACTAGTCATTTCTTTCTGTGCTATCAGGTTTTTGCTTGCCTAGTCATGTAGTGAGCATGGGTTTAGAGAGAAATGACTAGAAAGAGGCCTGGCCTCAAGAACTGGAGACAATCTAGATTCATACTCAGAGGTATCTGGTGGAAATTTAAGAGCTGTACTTAAGGACAACCGGTTCTTTGTTATACAAGTTTTCTCGGGGTGATATGGACCTGTAATCATGGTTGAGCTTGGCTGATCTTCAGCAAGTGCTCACCTTAATGGGTACAAACTTGAATTGTGTTAGGCAGTGCAGGAGAGTTGTGCTAGATTATGCCTGTTTTGTAGCTATTGTGAAATGTCTAAGTGCACTCAAAAATATGTGACTTTGCAGGATGGACTGCAAAGTGGTGGTGGAGAGCTGCTCCACTGCTTTCAGGGCCCATCAGGATCCCTTGTCAGCACAGAAACAAACATCTTGAACATCTGGAGTGAAGTCAGACTCTTGGTTCTTGTTGCTAATTTATGGGCTTATAAGACAGGCAAGTTGGCAAGTTCTTGGGTTTCTTTGGTTTGTTTTATTTTTGGTTGTTGGTTGTTTTTTTTTTTTCATCCATTGAAGGCATGCCTAGACAGCAGAGTCATGGTACTAGGTCCTATACACAAAAGTAGTAAGTTGGAGTCTGCTCAGAAATCTTATGGTCTAGTTATAGCAGGCAGGCAAAGATTGAGGGAGGGGAAAAATTATTCTTCCCTGACTTTGTTATTAGCTGACCTGATTCCTTGACAGAAAACCTCAGTTATTTAACACTTAAAAGAACAGTGACCTCAAGGAAGTCACAGTCTGATCTTCCATGCTGATGCTTACTGTCATGGCAGTGACTACCTGCAAAGCTGCACAGAACTGCAGCAGCCTCACGTCGCTGTCCCAGCACCCATGGGCCTGGTGGTGCTTTCAGAGTGCTCACCTCCCTGTTCACACTGAGCTTCCACTGCTCCCAGCCTGTTCTTTAGTTTCAGTCCCACTTTTTTTCACCAAGAAAGAGCCCCTAACCTCTACTAAACATTTACCCCACCTATGCAGCTTTGCAGAATTATGCAATAGCATAGGTTGTTCTTTTCCAAGTCCAGGAGCTTTTATTAGTCAGCCAGAACCAGGTTATTTTAGTGTCCATGGGTTGGTATGTAAATGCAAAGCCTGTGTGTATGCCAGCAGTATGACTGGCATGCCTGTCCCAAACATCTGGGTTTTCACCTGGGGCTCTGTACGGAAGGGCTGTGTGCTTTTCACAGTGTGCTGACAATTGTATTCAGTATTTCCAGTTCTGCTGGCTTCAGTATGATTTGCCTTCCTTGTCCAGCAGTTGTTCATGTCTGCTTCTTGCTTTTTTTTCCCCAGCATCTTTAAAATCTGCACATATGCTGATGATTTTGTGTCATTAATATCAATCTAGACAAGTCTGTATGACCTTTAACTCCCCTGTCCAAAGGGAAGAATTGACCCTTGTAGTCGGTCACAGCACAGCACTGACTCATACATACTTTTCATAAAAATAATGCAGAAATTCCCCATAGTTTTTACACATACTTTTTCAGGAGTTGAAGTGTAAGTCTTCCATAGCAACACAGTTTGGGAAAACTATGAAGCATGTAACAGATTATTAATTTTTTTTTGACATATGATGCACTTCATAATATTCTTTTTTTTTCTCTTCTTGTATCTCACTTGCTCAAACTCAGCGGGTCTGTCTGAGTTTCACTTGAGCTCATGTGCTCTCCGGTCTTATTCCCACCCTTGTCTGTTCTCCAGCTCCATTGTAAACCTCCTGGGAGGGGGCTGGGATTTGTCCCACCACCCTGACTCCACAGTGATGAACACAATAGGACCATACTTTCCCTATTTTTGCCTTGATTTTAATACACTTTCTGCTTTTTCCTGTATAAGATAAAACATGTTGTGTTTAGATACGTAGCAGAAAAAAAGAAAAAATATCTTTAAGTTCAAACTTCCTTAAAAAAAACTAACTGAAATTTGGAATGAGTCAGAATCTCTCCAATAAAGACTAATGGTAAAACAAAACAATTAGGGCCCCAAAAGTAATTTAAGGGAAGCTGTTTACCACTAACATATGAGTGTCATAAGAAAATACTGTTTCTTTACTTTCCTATATTTGATTATTTGCCACTTAAAAAAAATTTCCACTTATAATTAAGGCCAGGGCAATTTCTCAAGGTCTCAGTATCTGAATATCTTTCCAGTGAATACTTAGAGAACTGCATTTTTTTGATCATGTTTGCTGTATTAGAGCCAAGGCAAGCTTTCTTAAAATATGGAGGTGACTGAATACTTCTAAATTGTTATTTTGCTTTAAGGCAAAAAATACATATATAAAATCTTTGAAATAAATGTAATGAAACAGCTAGGCTGCAAGATTGTGTCAGGAGTGAATTTGACCCATTAGCTTGGTTGCTTCTCTGCTATTAGGATCTCAAAATCTCTTTTCTCCCTCTTAGAAAAATCTGAAATTTACTTGATAGTGTGATTTAAAGCCAAATATTTTACGTGTGAAGACTTATTTTTGGTCTTAGAGCAAGGTGGAAACTGAAGCAACCTGCAGTCAGCTCCTGTATCTGGGTTGCTGAGATGTATTGTCTTTGTTAATATGGATGCTTTGTGGTGTGCGTATTCTAATGATTGAAGTGATTTTTGGCATAAGGAAGACTTATGCAGTGGTGGCAGGTTTTTGTCATACAGCTCTGCTTTTCTTTCTAGTAAAATCCTTAGAGTTAGAGAGGATCCCTGGTTTAATATAGAAGGAATCTGTCATAGCTCTGAGGAAGCTCAAGTGTTTGTGGAAAGAGCTGTTAATCTTTGATCAACTGGGGTCTCCTTGTTACTGACTTTGATTACACAAGTGTACAACTTTAATTACAGCTTTTAATAAGCTTTCATTTCTTCCTAGTCACATTCTTTGTATAGCAGTGCAGCTTATCTTTTCCTTTCTCCCCTGCTCCCCTTCCCTTCCCCGCTGCCTTTTTATGGAAAAGGGCGTTTGAGGTCATTGCAGGGGACTCAGTGTCCGGAGGGATCCTGCTATACACGCTCTGCCCATGGCTGAACCCTCCACTCGCTTGCACAGTCCACAGAGCTCTCCCTCCTTCAGCTGCCCTGCAAAGATCCCTGTGCTGGCAGCTGCCCAGGAGCTGGTGGTCAGCAGGGGAGGACAAGTCTGAGAGCCACCATGTTCACACAGATATTCACTGCTGCACAAAACCTCTGAAAAACCCTTATGAAGTCTGTAACCAAAAGATGTTCTGACTCCTTTGTGCATTTTATGCTTCTGAGGGGCTATTCCTCTCTCCCTTGGGCATGCTGTGAAATGTGGTGGCTGAAGTCAGAGGGCAGTGGGAAACTGGTGGGCTCCAGTATCTACCCATGGTACTCATTCCACATCCAGGGACTCAGTGTGCTGCCTATCCTGTGGTCATTAGAGAAATTACCTGGTAGAAGTTTTGTGAGAGACATAGACTTGTAAATAACTGAGATATGGCTTAAAACAAGCATAAGGAAATGCTTTTTTTCACATGAATCATATTTCGGCTGTGGAACTCATTGCCCCACAATGTTTTAGGTGTCAAAAAGATCAGTGGGTTGAAGAGTTGGTTGGGTAAATTCATGGAAGGAAGATTCATCAAGGTCAGTTAAACATAATCTCCCCATCATTGGGTAATCTGAGACTTGGGTAAATTAAGTTCTGATCCTCAGAGCTGAGAAGGGGGAACTAGAAGTGAATTTTTGCTCTTCCCTAAGCCTCTGCTTTTGGCCCCTGTCAGCAACAAATATTGGTCGAGTAAAGCCAAGATGAAAAGTGTTTGTCTCCCATGTAAATTATAAGGTACAATTGAGGAGTGAGTGACTTAAAAGATGTGAATCACAAAAAAGATACAGATAGTAAAACAGAGCAATTTGCACAGCTTTGACATTCAGAGGTGTGCAAAATTTTAAAATGCCAATTGTGCCTATGGAAGAGGATAGTGGAGAAAACAACTAATAGAACAGAAAAGGGAGCCCTTTTTATCTCTGTACATGCATCCCTTTGGCTCACTTGCTGTATGTGCTATACTGCTTTTGCACATTAATGAATATCAGAGTCAGAGCAAGTTATGCTATGTATCACTCTGCTCCTGTTTTCTAATGAACTTACCCCTAACAGGTAGCTTTCCTAGCTATTCATGTCACGACTGAATTTCACCTTGACAATAGATCAAGAATGAAGATCAGCATTGTGGCCCACCTACTTTGCAATGCTCTGGCATGACAGCTGCTTTGTGTCCTCAGGGTAGCTTTACTTTGATGCTTTTCCCTGTTTAGAGAAATTTGGAGGGAGGATTTTGGTAATCTCCAGCAGGCAGAGCCTTTAAACCTTTCTCAAGGGAAGATGAAGATTCAACAGCATTTTTGAACAAACAGTTATTTATGAAATAAGTGACATTGTCTTTAGAACTGTTCTTTCCACTGTGCTCCAGAGAAAAGCAGTATTTGCCATGCTGGATCTTAATGGTCACTATTGTAGCCTGCTGATCTTGGCACCTCAGGCTTCACTGCAGAAAACTCTGGAAGGCTTATGACAAAACATCTAGTCTGACCATTGCAGATATGGATCTAGTTATTAAGGGGTGTGTTTTCATGCCTCAGAAGCATACCATAAGAGGACTGTGGTCTTTGCTCTTATGGGCTCTTTGACACCAGAAATGCTGAAGCGAAGTTCTTCTAAACATGGCTGGCTTTCTGGTTGCTTAAAACATACAGCAGTAGTTGCTGTAACATGGGATTGAAATGACTGGTTTGCTGAATTGGCTGGACAAACTACAGGGGAAGAGAAACAATCAAATGAGTTTACTGTGGTGTACATGGGCCTGACCCAGGGTCATAGGCCAGTGTGATTGCATCATTTGCTCATTCAGTAGCCATGCTGCTACTGAAAAGATCTGTGTCTGGTCCCTGACAGCCTGATCTTTTGGTGAATTTGACATCACTTTCTGCATGATCTGCTTCAGCAGTGTCTCATGTCACCAGCCTTTGCATCTGTCTAGGCAAAGATTTTCTGCTTGTCCACTTTCAAACCAACCTCACATCCCCTTTTCCTACTCTTGTTGGAGGGGGCAGTGCAATCATTCTCACTGTGTGCCCTGTCTCTTTTGGCAGACTTGGGGACCAGTTCTACAAAGAAGCAATTGAGCACTGTCGCAGCTACAACTCTCGGCTGTGTGCCGAGCGAAGCGTCCGCCTTCCCTTCCTGGATTCGCAAACTGGGGTAGCTCAGAACAACTGCTACATCTGGATGGAGAAGAGGCACAGGGGACCAGGTTGGTAGCATTGTGTCTGTGTATGCATGTGCACGTATGGAGGGCTGGCCACTGAGCCCTCATGGGATTTAATTAATAGGAGCTCAAACCTGCTACAGGCCACACAGAAGAGAAACTGCCTAAACCTCTGTGCCTGCAGGGGATTTCCTTTGGTAACTGCAGAGAGCTCATGCTAATTACTCTCTCTCTACGCAAAGAAGTGCCTGACATGGTAGTTTCTAACGCTGCATCATTGTAGCTCTTTTCATGCTATCGATTCCCAGCAGAAGACTCAATGCTCTGTTCTGAGCAGGACTGCAATTACCTCCAAGGTGGAGGTGGGAGTTTCTCAGACGAATGCTGACAATAAGGAACTAAATTGGGAAGGATATATAACCAAAGTAAAATATGGGAGAGACCAGTTAATGGAATGGATGTTGTTCTGATGGTTAGAAATATACCTATAATTCTGCTGCTTCTGCTTTGGACAAGTTAACTTGGATATCAGTTCTGGAGCTGCAGTTTGCTTGGGTACAGAAAGAAGTAGGTGTATTTCCTTAAGGAGCTTTGGCTAATGCCTGTTCCAAAGCTCAGTGAAGCTCAAGGGAAAAGAGCACTGTTATTTTTGTAGACTTTGGTCAGTGGTTCCTCTGTTAGACTAAATCCATCTGAAACCCTTCTTTGAAAGGCAGAGGACGGTCACCAGTTGAAAGACTGGAGATGTTACTCAGATAGAAGTGCTTCTGAACCCTAGGGGGAATTTGGCTGGGTTATACAGTATCTGACCAACCATTAGCTCAGGGAACAAATTTTTTGACAGCACCAAACTGTATTTCTACCTTTTTTTTTCCCTTTAGTGCAGCCCAGAGAATCCAGGCAGGAAGGGACCTAGGGTACATGGGCACTGGAAGTATGACATGCACACATGTGCATAAATGCATGCCAGTTCTCTAAACTACATTGACACCCTCCCACCTTTACCCTCCACCCCCTCAAATTCTAGATCTGAAATTATGGGAAGGTGCAGCCTGCTCTAATGTCTTCTACTGTGTGGTTTACAGGAGATGAAGTGGGAGAAACACATATGATGCTCCTTTACCCTCCTGGGGCTAAGAAAGCAATTGTTGTTTCTGAAAAGTGCCTAGTTGAGTCTTGGCTGAAACTTTCCTTCTCCCTTTCCTAAGACATAGTAAAGGAAGGATCCTTGTGCTCCTCCTATTCCTAAAATAAAAAAAAATCAAAAGTTAATGTTATTTTGCAGTACTATCAGAAACTAACTATATGTTAGTGGTAAACAGCTTCCCTTAAATTACTTTTGGGGCCCTAGTTATTTTGTTTTACCATTAGTCTTTATTGGAGAGATTCTGACTCATTCCAAATTTCAGTTAGTTTTTTTTACGGAAGTTTGAACTATCAGAAACCTGTTTCTGCAGTAAAATAGAGCCACTTCTGATGCCAGACACAACAGATGTTTTTACATTGTTAAAAATACCCTAAGAATATTTCAGCTACCAAAACTGCTGGGGTAATTTGGGGCTGCTGAACATGGTTCACAAGATGGGAGTTGTCTAAACTTCTGGACTAACCCTTCTTTTGTAGGGTTGTTTCACAACCACAGCTGCGTTTTGTGTTTCAGCTGAAAATTCCCCATTCCTAAGAGATTATGCTTTGGCAAAACTAGCTCCCTTCCTCTTCCTCTTCCTCTTCTCTTCTCTTCTCTTCTCTTCTCTTCTCTTCTCTTCTCTTCTCTTCTCTTCTCTTTCTGTTCTTCTAGCATATTGTTATGAGTAAGGTGCTGCTATTTTTATCCTTCTGAACACAGTCAGAAGGTATATATACACACAGGTATGCATCAACTATATTCACAAGTAATCTTTTGTCAACAGCGTCTTCCATAAAGATAGACATAGACTGTCTTGTGTGGGTCTCATTGGTGTCTATGTACTTGCAGAAGGAATCATCATAAATGTGTTACAGCATCACATCAGGAACCACGATATCTTAATGCTTTGCCTTTCTCAGCCACAAGCTCTGTGGACTACCTTGAGCAAATTCAAATTCATTCTGCAAATCTTTCCTTCCTCACTTCTGATAGTGAACTGTTTGGCAGCTTGCCTTGCAAAAAGGGGATCAGTGACATTTCTCCTGCAGGTCTGCGCTGGAGACTAATGGTGGAACATTCTTCACAGATAGTATTAAGTGAAAGAAGCCTCCTGCATCTGCATTGGCCACCAAATCTGATGACTTCGTTATTTTGAATTAGTGTAATCACTGTGAAATGAAGCAGCCCTCCTCCCCCATATTTGCTTTCTTTTTTCTTGATTTTTATTAGCCCATTTACCGCTCCCTTGAGTGTCTTTGCATAAATCTATTTCTTGTAGTATTATGGTGAGTCAAGGCATCCCTGTACAGTTTTAGCATGCCTGTTTTTGGTCTGTACACAATGTGCTCATGTCCATACTAAAGGGCTCTGAAAATTCCCTGCCAGCCATCCCGGTATCTGTCTTGTGTGCTATGCTCACTACTGTTTACTATCCCTAACCTGAAAAAATAGATTAAAAAAATGGCAAAGCTCCAGGATGTCTTTTCACTTACACAGACTTGGAAAATGGAGCAGAGTCAGGAACTCAGCATATAAACACGGATTCTTGCTGTCCTCTTTGTTAAAGGAGTCAGAAATCTGCATCTCATGATAAACAGTTCAGGGTTAATTTCACACAATACTGCACATAACTCCCTCTTTTTCCCCTCCTCCCCTGGCCTTTCACATGAGCTTTGAGTTATGATTCTCCTACACTAATGAGATAAACAACATAACTCACTGCAGGTTCTGCTATTTCCTCTGTAAGCAAATGGTTGGAACTTTCTCTGGTTGCCCTATAAGGTACCAGAGGGAGAGACAACCCACCGAGGACTGAAGACAGTAATATGCATTATTTCCATATTTGCTGCAAGATCGACTGTGAAGGAGCTACATTCAAAGCACTCGAAATGGACCCTTTCCTTGTTGCCTCTCCTTTGTGTAAGATCTACACTTCATGTGAGCCAGCACAGGGATGCATGGGGAACAGGGCAAAGAAATGAAGGTAGCATTGATAGGTTCAATGAAGTGAAAGTCTGGTATGTGTTTTAAGTTCACTGGATGGCAGTATATTAATGAACAGGTGCATTGTGAGTGGGAACAGAGAGCTTACCTCAAGGGGTGCAGAGGTGGAGGCTGGATCATCTGTCTCTTATTGATCTACCTGCCACCCCCTAAGGAAGAGGCTTTCCCACCTCTCTCTTTTCAAGTTTCTAGTTGGGTTTTCAGCATGTGTAGTTGGTTTTCGCTGTCCTGGCTATGTCCGCTGCTCTTCCATATAAGAGTGCTTACATTAGTAGATATTCCCCCAAAACCAGTAGATCTTTGCTCCTCTCTGTCTGGGACAAAAGCTGTGGTGGTTTTTCTTTCAAACAGCTCTGTGGAGGCCTGTGCAATGGAGTGCTGATTCTCTGTGCTATTGCTTTAGTCTGCCAATTGCCATTTCAGTGTTGTGTTTGAGTCCTTGCACAGGACCTGCTGTGAAAGGGTGGGGCTTCTTACCTCCAGCTCTTTAATTATTTGCACCAGAGCCAGGCACAATCCACCTCATCATTATAACAATTGTTTGCAGTGGTTAATGTTTTCAAAGTGGTATGAAGAAGGGTGTCCAAACACTGGATAAGTGCTGGTTATTCGCATTTTTAATCCCAAACTGGTCTTCAGCAACCTGTTCTGAAATATGTTCTTCCTGGGATGGGCACAATGCCCAGCTTTCTGGGCATTAATGAAAGAAGGGAATGAAAAGTCCAAGTCCAATAGAATTCTGTGCCCTGAAACAGCCAGGATCTCTGCAGATAGTCCATCACTTGGCCATAATCAGGCAGTAGGCTTTAGATGCTCCAAGGCCTTGGAAGTGGGTGGAAGGTGCTGGGGTCTGAACTGGCATTTCCCATTCAACAGTTGAAATATTTGAAACCAGGAACTTAGGTCTCACTCACAGAAATTGATTAGTACATTCCCTCAAGGTGAATTAAGTTATTGTGTCTTTCTCCCCACCCCCAAGTCACAGGATATTGGGTTTTTTTTTGCATTATCCTCATTTGGTCTGGTGAGTCACTTTTGTTTCCATGCTGCAATTCTCTCCTGGCTGCTTCAGAAGAGAGAACTCTTGGGACATCTACCTGCCCTTGAGCTGTTCTGCTTTACTGGCACCCCCTTGATGCTGTCCAGCTGTTCACTGTTGATACAGTTTCAGATATAGTAACACCACTCCTGTCTTCCCTCTCATGTGGTTTTACCTGGTTTTTGAGGACAACGAGTCTGGAATTGCAGTTATGCTTTGTAGCCCCTTCAGGACAACAGCAACAGCAGAAGGGCAGAGGAGCCAAAGCAGAACTGGTGGACAAGAAAGGGCAGGGAAAGCAGAGGAGAGAATTAAATTCCTCCAACTTTTTTGTGTCTTGCTGGGTAATTCTGCATGTTGTGACAATCTGGAGCAGTTGAGGATGCTTTGAAGCACCTGTCAGTGTGCTTCTGTGCCCCTAGTAGTGACGCATTCACAAAGCCCTGCTGTGTCCTGAATGCAAGAAAGTATAACTCGAACATCGGCTGAAGGGTGTCCGTCAGGAGAGCCAGGGCAGCTCAAAATGTGCCAATGCCAAATGTGATTTAAGGGAGCATACAATGATATAAACATTATCTCTTCATTCAGGATATTGGCACAAGGAGGTAAGAGTCAAAATGAAGAACTAGTATTCAAACAAAAATCCAGAATTTAAGCAAAAATACAGTCAGACTTCTTGGATCTTGATTTGCTCCCGTTTGGAAGACAGAAATTTCCTGAGCTTCTCTGTGCATCAGGGCCTCAAGATTTGCATGTCAGAGCATCATCTCTTCTCTCTCAAGGGGCTTTCTCTGCCTGTGGAGGAGGCATCGCCCTTGTGACCCAGGAGAGTCTGAAATTCTATTTACCCTGAAAAAATCACAAATTATTTATGTGGAGCTCTGGTTTCAGTGAGCTGAGTGAAGTGTCTAAGTAAGACCTAGATTCTCTGTAGGCCTGATCCCAAGAGGTGCTGAGGAGCCTCAGGAGCACTGGATGCCTTGAGTGTGTAGCTCTGCCTCATGATTTGCAGGACTGAACCCTCCAACAAGGAGATGCTGGAAGGGCAAGAACAAAGATGCTAGAGACAGTGCTTGTGGTTTACAAAATGTGATTAATTTTTTGCCTTTAATCTTCAGGCTTGGCCCCAGGTCAGCTGTACACATACCCAGCACGTTGCTGGCGCAAAAAGAGGCGTTTGCATCCCCCTGAGGATTCCAGGCTGAAGCTGCTGGAAATTAAACCTGGTAAGTATTTGTTTGCCTGCCTCTCCTGAGCTGCAGAGCAGCTGGCATACATGCAAACCTGGCATTTAGACCTTGGACTTTATCTTTGCTGCTTTCCAACCATTCCTTATTGCATCTGTTGCATCTTACTTGATTTGCTATAACCATAACCACCAAACCCTCTGCATACAACTCATCCCTTATGAAAATGTGAACAACTTGTATTGCATGCAATGGGAGCTGAATTTACCTTCTGTAGGTTTCAATCCTGGCTTCTATTAGCAAAGTCACAAGGATGTAAAGAATCAATGTATTACTAATTATTTCCTCAGTGCTTTATTAATACAAAGTCTCACTGGCATCCGCTGCCTTATCGCTGTGAAAAAGATCACTGTGGAACAGTGGAACAGTAAGTACACTGATAAGATATTTCTTAGTGGGGCCAGTGACGAGGGGTATGACCAGATTATAAACAACAAATGATAAAAATTAGTGAGCATATGCCACATTTGTGTATTTGTGTCTGCCTGCATGTGTACCTTTGTCGATTATTCTTTCATTCTTCTTGTCCTTGCTACTCTTCTCCCACAATTAAACTACGTGAAATGATGAGTCTGGATGCTGAATGAGTGACTGTAAAGCAGATGTGGAGGAGCTGCAGCTGTGTCAGGTAGAGCGTAGTGTTGTGAGCTCTTCCCTGCAGTTAGTAATAAAGGCTTACTGTCTCTGGGGTCAGCTATTATGAGAAAGAGGGAACACATATACTCACAGCTGGATGTGGTTTTTAAGAGGTGAGACACTGTCAGTATAAAATGCGCAGGAGAAAACCCCCAAATGTAAATTAAGAATATTTTAAAAACCTGTTTGACAGAAGAAGGTGCCTGGGAACTGAGCTATGCTCAGCAATACTGATGACTTTGATTCTATGCAGTAGGTGGTGAAGAGAGAGGAAGGGGCAACAGAGACAAGTTCTAAACCCATTAAAATCAGAGGCAAAACTCCTGTTGATTCTGGTAGAAACAGTTTTTGAAAACTCCCTACCTTCAAAATAGGAGACATGAGTGGACAGTTGGACCCAAGGAAGAAATGCCTATAACCATTCAGTTGGGGTTCAAACCAAGGGCAAAATCTCAGCCAGCAAATAGAACTAGACCTCCCAGCAGAGCTGCTTGGAAAGAGCTGATGAAATCACTCACATACGTTGATGGAAATGAGACTGGACTCTAGGAAGAGGATGATGTTGGCTCATAGAAGTGCCTACCTCAGATTTTGTGATGATGCCAGTACTGCTGTGCCTTGGTAATTTTGTAAGGTAAAGCAGTAGGGTAGAATTTGACTCTTTTTTGTTTGCATTACACTTTTTTGCTGTACTCACTGAATGCCAAATTAGTGCATCCTACATGCCACAGGGCACAAAAGGCAATTACCACAAAGTTATCAGATAAAGAGACCTCAGCATGCCTGTCTCTGTGTTGTTTTGCCTGCTATAAACATCTCTACATCTCAGGAGTGCTACTTTTGTTGCATTGCCGGTGGCAACCAAATAAGGCAAGCTATATTGCTCTGCCATTTAAATCTATTTCCCAACCAATTTCTATCTAGTGATTAACTTTCCTTATCAGTTATATTACAAAATAATTTCACTCCATCTGTGCATATCCAGAATAGACTCACTAGCCAAAAGTGGGATTTTTTCCCTTCTCAGATTGAAAGTAAAAAAACTGTGAAAAACATTGGACCTCCATTTAAAGGTAGCTTCTGAGAATTTGGGAGAAAGATAGTGTAATTTATTTTCAACACAGACAGCAGAAACACTGTAGGTTTTGGAGGGGAATACTGTTGTAAAAGCTAATGCTGAACCTAGGAAGCTACCTAATGTTGACTTCTTTAGTCCTCAGTTAAACACTAGATCGTTGTGTGGGGCAAAAATGTGGAAATTTAAGCTCCCTTAAAAAGCACAGAGATGACAGCTGCAGGGCATGTAAAATAAATTTGAAAGAAATCTAATCGAAATGTTCCATAGTTTCACTCCGCCTAGGGCTTGGGCATTCTATTCATTGCTTAGAGCTGTTCTCAATAGCTAGAGAGTGTTTGTGCTTGGTTAAGATGCAAATAGATGATTTTTATATAGGAGGCTGTGGAATTGTTGATGTATTTTAATATATATTTATAATTGTTATATAACTTGTGCAAGCAGTGCACTTCTACAACATAAAATTAGGGCTAAACCTTAGTTGTATCATGTTAACTGTGTAGAAGCACTTCTTGTAAGACAACCATTATAACAAACACAGAAGAGGATCTTTGCTCCAAAAGTTGCCATTCCAGCAGTCAATGGAATTGGCACCAGGGATGTGAATACTTGCTTGAACTGCACCTGGGCTTTTGGAGTGGCTTATTATAGCAATAAGTTGTATTCAGAAGTTCAAGACACCTACATAATGCAGGAGATACACAGATCTAGGATTTTTGTTTTGGTAAGTCAAAGCTAGTCATCAGCTGGTCAGTAAGTAGAATCAAACTATTGTCTTGCTAGCAGTTCGAAGGTACAATAAATCATTTAGAAATAGTATAGTATTTATAACCTACTTTTGCAGGTTTACCTAGTGCATGACACAACTCAGTGAGTGAGAGTTTCACATATGGTAATACCAAAACCCAATGAAGAAAATAATCATGCTTCAACGGTCTGCTGTTTTTTTGTAAAATGCAAGGTGCACTGTAATGTTTTTCCTGGGATCAGTTGATGCCTGCATCGTAAGAGAAGATGGTGCTTTTGTTGTCCTGATCTGTTGCTTTTATTTGGTTTAAAATGAAGGTGTTTGATTTCAAGAACAGTAACAGTCAAAGTTGTAAAGGTGTGAACACTGGAAAAGGAGTTGCTCATGCAGCCTTTAGATGTCTGTTTTCCTCTGCCACTCTATTCAGAGCTACATGCATGCATTGCCCTAGTAAAGTGGTTTGTTCAAGGATCTAGCAATGGTTAAGTTTGCGCTATTTCTAAGCATCCACAACCCCGTCCAGTAGCCTATCCAGTAGATATGCAGGAGAAATGAAGTATTGCCAATGCTTATGATAGTGCCTTTACTGACAATGCAGTCAATATAATATGAGCAGATCTTCAGGAATTTCACTAAGAATTCCTGACATTTACTTTCATATGACCTGGTCTTCATCTTTCATCTCTAAGTTATATTCTTATCATCAAAACCAAGAATTTTGGCTCAAGTGCAGCCTAGAGTTCATTGTTGTAATGGGTATGAGCTGTTACATGGGTCATTATAGTGTCGCAATCAAGACTGCTATGGACACTGGTACAGATTTGAACCAAATCCTGGGCCATGGGCAATATACTGACATATTGCTAATGCGGTGAGATTTGTAGAATACCAGATTGAAAGGGACCTCAAGGATCATCTGGTCCAACCTTTCTTGGCAAAAGCACAGTCTAGACAAGATGTCTCAGCACCCTGTCCAGCCAAATCTTAAAAGTGCCCAGTGTTGGGGAATCTACCACTTCCCTGGGGAGACTATTCCAATGGCTGATTGTTCTCAATGTGAAAAATTTTCCTCTTGTGTGCAACTGGAATTTCCCCAGGAGCATCTTGCACCCATTAGCCCTCATATTAATCATGTGACTCTGTAAAAAGGGAGTCTCCATCTTTGTAGCCAGTCTATAAATACTGGAGCATAGTGATAGAGTCTCCCCTAAGCTTTCTTTTCTCAAGTCTGAACAAACTCAGTTCTCTCAGATAGCCACATGGCAGGCTTCCCAGGCCTTTGATTATCTTTGTGACCCTTCTCTTGGCCCCTTCCTGACTGTACACATCTCTTTTGTATAGCAGGGACCCAAACTTTTTTTTTTTGTCTTGTCAAAGCAAGACAATGTTCATTCATATTGAGCTTATGGTCCACCAGGACACCAAGGTCCCTTTTCACAGAGCTGCTCCCCAGACAGACAGATCCCATTCTGTCCTGCACTCCTGGATTATGTTTTCCCAGAGACATTTCCTAGGTACAGAAATTTAAAGTTATTAAGTGTCGACACAAATAATAATATTTGTGAAACTAGACTTCTGTTCAACCAAGTATGGGAAATGTGGTTCTCTGCAGAACTGAGCAGTGGTGTTTGCATGACACTTCAGCACAGAACAGTGGGAGGGCTATAGGCAGCTCATGTTTCCATGTTCACTCAGCTGGCTGCTCTCCTACCCAGTAAAAGAGCAAGAACAGAGCTGAGCTCCTGTGCATGAGAAGTCTGGGAATGGGTGAGGGAGAGGGTTGGGCCAGGTAGCCTCTTCTTCCAGTGGGGTGGGAGAAAAAAGAGGACTTTCAACTCCATCGCCACTGTGAACTGCAGGTGCTGTGAAGGCAAGCAGTAGGATGCCGGCCCTTGATAAAATCAGAGCAGTTGGAAATGGGAGGGTTAGAAATGAGAGAGAGCTCTTGGATTAGACCCAAGGTCCCTTGAAATTATAACTGATCCTTGTCCTATATACTTACTGGTTTCGTGGTGCAGGGTAGTATCGTGATTCTGTGTTGGGTCAGCTGTCAAAACTGTAGAAGTGTTATTGCCTACAGTAAACCCTGCTGACAGTCAGGTATTACCCAAGCTTTGCACCTATGCAGATGAGAACAGATATGGTGAGTGTGGCCAAAAATTCTGGTGGAGTTTAAATTGGTAGTGTCCTACTTCAGTTTTACAAGATAGCTGAATATAGGTACATACATCCATACCTACAGAGCTTTTATTTCACGTGGTGTGTAAGTCTAAAGAATATGACTGTAAAGCTCTTGTCTCAATTTATTGATGCCCTTTGGTTTTGGACTGAAAGCACACAGTGAGGTTTCAGAGTGGCAGCCTTCCCACCCACTTGGAGAGTGTGGAGTAGAGTTTGTTTGCACTACTACTGTGCTGAAAATGAGCTGGGGTCCTGTGGTAGTGTCTGTCCTGTCACTTATGTCTGGGCAGTCCAGTGTTCAGCTAAGCTAGAGAAATGTTTTTTTTACTAGTTGTTGAATAGTAAAACAAAAGTATTCTTCATTTGCTACTATGAACCATGGTAGAGTTGTTTGAAGCAAGTATGGAAAACAGATTTTCAGTTCCAGTTGAACAATGCCTGATCTGTTTTTAATCTGGCATATGGGATATATTGAGGTGGGTGTGCTTGTGGATGAATGAACAAAATCTGTCCAGATAAGCTATTATCTCTTTAAAGCACCTCAATTTAACTTGTGGAGAATGTGACTGATTGTACAAAGTACTGTACATTTCCTGGGAAGTGAGGAGTGCTCCCTACTCTTGGGGGAGATGCACAGCATGTCTGTGGAGGTCCACACTCTTTAAGATGGGGCACTTCACCAAGATAAAATTAAGATGACATTAAAAAGCAAAGAACAGAATTTGTAGTAGTATCACTTGTATGTATCTAGAAACTCAAGCAGTATGTTAGATCATCATCCCAGGGGTTTTGTGAAGTCTTCTTACATTCTCTGCTATAGCCACATACTTACAGTCCAGATATACAAAATATAGTGAAGGAAGTACTTTGATTTCAAAATGGAGAAATGAGCTACAAAGAGAATAAACTACTTCTATGATAGTTTAACCAGAGGTTTGTGGTACAGCTGGAAATCAAACCCAAGAACGCAGAAAGAGCACAGCTCTACTGAGTTCCACATTATTTTTTTTGCTCCTGGTCGCTATGCCCAGCTTCACTCAAAGATATTAGAGCCTAAAAATAATTAAAAATACTTAATTTCATGAAAATTTCCTTTTATATTTTTTCTCCCATAGACCAATTAATACTGACTAGTTTCACTTTTGATTTCAGCACTTTCTACACAATCACACGTTGGTTCCTGTTCTGTACTACAAGACAGCAGTGTTGTTTTGCTATGAACACTGTAAAGAGAGGCACATCTCTTCTAAACAAAAACTTTTCCTACTATTTGACAGTTCTACTATTATCTCTGTAATTAAAGGTCATGTTATGTTATAGAACCTGCCTGTGGATCCTTTTTAAGGCCCATTAAGACCATCTTAGGATCATAACTGGCAGAATAATTCTGGTGCCTCATAAGAGTACATCTGTAACATGCAGATTAATTGGATACAATATTCCTGAAGCAGTATAATATGAACTTAGCAGTTGTTCAGACTTTTGACAGATGTCTGCAGACATGATTTTACCAAAGTTACTTTTTGTGTAGAGCCTATTTTAACTTTTTAAATTGTTCATTACTTTTGTCAGCATTTGCTATGATAAACCCTTCATTCGGGGTGGAGCTGACTTGAAAGGAGCAGGTTTGTTTCTCTGATGATCTGGTCTGGATTTCTCATGTAAGATGTGTTTTAATAGCCCGTTAGCAAACTTCTGCAAGTTTTGCTCCTGGCCCTCCCTGAAATCAAAACATTATTTAAAATCTGCTTTTATTCAAGTACTTCCGCATTCTGAAGTACTTTCCGTTAAAAAGCAAACAAACCCCTCGACTCTCCTTGTCTTTTGTAACACGTTCTTTAGAGCATCATTAGTTCAGGCTGTTTCCCCGTTCCGCAGTGCCGGTGCGGCTGGCGGGGCTGGAAGCGGCGCGGCGGCTGCCATGGCGCGGCGCGGCCGGCAGAGGGCGCGGCGCGGCGGGCAGCGGCAGCTCGGTGCGTTTCTCGCGGCGGTGCTTCTCCCGCGGCAGCGCAGCTGCGCTCCCGGCGCTGGGTACGGCGGGACCTGGGCTGGGGTGCTGCCAGAGCTCCGGCCAGCCCTGCCTTTGGGCCAAGCGCCAGGCGAGCGCTGCATTAAACAGCTCGCCATCACAGAGCGCAGCTGCTGATGGGCTCCCCACCTGCAGAAGCTGCGTGACCTGAGTCAAAGAATTTTACTGAATGTTTCCACATGGATCCTGGCTTTTCTTGTTGAGCCTAGAGTAGACCTCATTCTCACCCATCCTCATCCATCTTTATTTGTGTCACCTCATGTAGAAGAAAACAAAAAACCTCTAAACTTTTTGTGACAGAGAGGGTGGATGGTTTTCAGTTCCCGTTTGATTTGTTAGAAAGCACATCTGCACCCTGGCCATGCTGAATCCTCAGCTTGGTCTGTCATGAACCTATGTATGTCACATTTCCATAGCACTTTGGAATAAAATGAAGCTTTACATTGTGAATCCAAATCTGGGAGCAGAGATGCCAGAAGTTGTTCTGTTTTTTTCTTTGCTTTTTAAAAATACATATATAAATAGTGAATTCTGCTGGGCCTTTTCTTTTGGGCTTCTGGGCTAAATTTAAGTATGTGTTTATTCATCAGCTAAGCCTGCAGCTTACAGATGTGTCCATCAATGTTTCTGAATCAAAACAGTAGGCTCCAATTCTCCACTAATCTTGTCTTCACAGCAGGACATGGCACCACAGGCAAGAGCTGCTGCTCTAAGGCACTTACACATACAACTATGACTTGGGTTAGAAAAAGTGACTTTCTGTCACCAAGAGAAAACTCGTCAGTGTGGGACCTCCTTGCGAATCAGTTTCTTTCTATTATACACACATTTAACCGGTTTATTCCATCTCATCCATCACCTTTAAATTCTACCTACAACAGGGACCTTTGCTGGTCCAGATCTCTGGCCAGATGAAGTTTGCTTTTCTTTTCTTACACGGCACTAAGAATACCAGAGAACCAGTCCCTTCCTGCATGTATTCACTGACACAGAATCATGACATAGAAGTCCTGCAGTGAAATATCTTTGTCCCATTGCCAATCTGCAGTAGAGGTGCCCATCTCTGCACTCGAAGTTGTACCACAACATCACATACTTGCATCACCTATGCCCCACACAGGACTACACAGTACTAGGGACAAAGGAATATGTCTTTTTCTCTCAGCTTCTCAGTATGCAAAATGGAGGTGCTAAAACATCAATCTCATTTGTCTGACTCAGAGGAGTGCCTAACAGATATTTAACAGATACTTTTAGAGAGATTGGGAGGGGTATGGATACCTCTAAATAAAAATAAATGCATGAATAAGTCATGCCACTTGCTAAACCTTCAAAGTGCCAGCATTAAATGTTTTGGCCATCAGCAGAAAGCCTTGCAAAACTGGTATGGAAGTGTACCAGCTCTGGTGCACAGCCTGGGCTTATATGTACCAGGATGATGATGAAAAAATAAGTAATTTGTTACACACCCATATGTACAAATAAAGAGACTCACCACAGGCAAATTGTTGAGCCAGTTTTTGCAAGGCTGGCTGTACAGTGTAACTGCTAGAAGGATATCTCAAGTTTTGCACAGTGTAATTCTTCTTGCTATGTTTTTTTTGGCCACTGCTGAGCTGGCCCTCTGTATGTCATGGCTGCCAGGGCTGTGGTAACATCTTCAAATCATGCACTGGTCTTGTTGGGTGTTGTTACATGTGATAAGCTGCAAATTCTTAGACTAATTCAGCTCAGTGACTGTGAATAAATGTGTATTTTCCCCCAAATGGAATTCCATGATTTTGCAGTTATGGAAGTAAAACACTCATTTCTAGAAAAGCAAATAATATTCTATAAATAGTCCAGTCAAGGAAACAAAAACATTATTTGTGCTGCTTAACACCACAGCCATGCTGGTAAAATTTACAGGATTAAGTTTGTGTGTATAGTTTCTCTTTCATTTGTAAGATCTGGAACAGGTCACTACATGTATTTTATATTCACAGTTTTACCAGGAGAACTCTGTTGTTTAGCTAAAATGGCTTGTGTGAATCACCCGGGATTACTCCTGGCTCTTGTGTGGCTGAGCCAGTTTGCATAATTAGGAGAGAGATGCATGAAGAAGCTACTGGGCTTTGGAACCTCTCTGAGTTTTGATCAAAAGCCCACTGAAGCCAAACCCCTCTGGCTCTAGTCATCAGGCTAAGGCAGCAGTAGCAACTGAACAAGATAAGGCAATTTTGGAAGCTGTTAAATCTGTTTTTCTGAGTTCTCTGGATCTCGTCACTGACAATGGGAATATAGGCTGTGTGTGCAGCATCCCAGAGACACAAGGCTGCTGTAATTTCAGCAGCAATGCAGCTACTTAAAGGTAATTTTTCCACTGGTGTGTCATCTTAGCTGTATTTAGTATATTTGTGAAAATAGAGTTATGATGACTTTGGGGCCAGGCTGTTCTGAAAAATGTTTTGGTCACTACAGTAGGCCATTAAATTGATGGAATGAACTGTGCTGTTGATCTTCTTGGAGCCTCCACCGTGTGACTGCAGGTTATTTTTTGGGGCTTGATCTGCAAGACGTGAGATAGGGCTCAGGCAGCTGAGATGGCATTGGCTTGAAGTACCTGGGCTGCTTGAGGGAGAGCTTACTTGTGGTGCTGCTACCCTTTCTGAGCTATCCAGCCCATTGTTTCGCTCTTTCGCTTTTCTTGGCTACTGTGTTTGACCTACATCTGGCTGCTAGGATGTGTCTTTGGGAAGAGGTTATTCAGCATGTGCCTCTTAAGCTGCCAAAGCCTGACTGAGAATGCTGTGTCTCTAGGAGACACATTATTCCTCCTGGAGAGGTAGAACGCTGTGGATTTATCCCCTTACTATGAAGTTAACACTGATGTTTGTATGTAACCATCAGGATTATTTATTTATGAAATAAACAGATTTAATCTTAAAATGAAGAGAGTGAAGGTAAACTCAAGGCTTACCAGAAGAAAGGGCTATGGGAACTACTGGGGAAGCACCAGGCGATGGTGCCTGGGGAAATGCTGGAACCTGTCAGATCCGTTTCTCCCAAGGCTCAAATCACCAGCACGGGGAGGGGCAGACAGGAAGCTGTCTGCCCTGCAGGAGTCTTACAGCTAGAACTGAACCTCAACAGCTTCTCTGGCAAACCTACTGCCCCTTTTTAAAGTATAGTCAGTAAAAATGCCTGAGAAAGGATAAGACACATCGTCAAAAGGGTTTTTGCAGTGCACAGGTACAGTTTAGATGCAAGTACTGGGCACAAGATCCTAGGAAATAGGTATTTTTAATCTAATTCATTGCATCTATTTTGTGTGTCCCTGTGAGTAATTCTGGGAATTCTCTGGTAATCACATGATAAAGGGTTTATAGGATCAAGTCCCCAGGGCTTAGTCTCATAAGATGCCAAGCTGTCTAACCCCAGCAAAGGAAAGCACCTGAGCTTGGGCTTTAAGAACATGAGTGATCTTTTAGTAATTAATGGGACTTGTCACATGCTTAAAGTTAAATCTACATGTAAAGTATGGAGTTGGACCAGACTTGCAGGTTTGGTACTCAGCATCCTGCATAGAGCCATTGAAGTCACTGGCCTACTAGGTCAACAGTATGGTTGACCTAAGTGCTATGTGCTGCTTTATAGAAGAAAATGTGAACAAAAACCAGTGAAGATATTATCGAATATAATTACATTAAAATACTGCTTAAAAACCCCTATTTATTAAATTTTATTGTTCTCCTTACACAAAACAAATTAAATTGTTTTGTAGTGTGAAATATTATAATATTTATAGCAGGTGTTATTTTCCTGGTACATAATATAACAGAATGAGCAATAAATGCTAATATAACGTTCAGTTTGAAATCTTACATGCCAAGCTTTATAGAATTGCTGAGACTAGAATGGAGAGAGTATGATGACTTCCCCTCCCACATCCCTGTACCTCCCACCAACCTTCCCTGGTGGAAGTCTCCAGTCTGTCATTCCCATTCTCTGTAGTAAACATTTTACAGCCTCATAATCATGTCATACCTGAGAGATTTTAAGCATGTTTTTACTAGATGATGATTCATTTCAGTATTCCCTGCATTTTGCATTTGATTGACTAATAGTTTATTACAGGTGTTTTATTCTTTAGGATTCTGGTACCAGGTGGTGTTTGCCATAGCATCCCTTCCTAGTAATGATCTCTGTGGGGCAAGGAGGGTTGATGCAATGTACATTGGAATAGGTGGATCTGGCTTTTATGTGCAATGTCTTCCAGACCAGAGATTTCACTTAGGATGTACTTGGAGCCTAGTTCTCCTTGAAAAAAGCAGGTAATTTAGGGCTGGGACCTTAGCTGTTGTGGGTAGGTAGTTCTGATAAAGACAACAGTGAGCAGCAATTTTCATCAGCTAAAGCTATAGTTCTTAATGTAGGAGAAAGGATGAAAACTTCACCCCCTTGATGGAAATTATGCCCTTCTGAATGCATGTGATTGCCCTTGGCAAGTATAGGGTTGATGTCCTGGGAAACCATATGGTCATGATTAATATCCTATGCATGTCCTAAAGAGCTGTAGTGAAAATCCTTTTGTTGTTGGCCTAAAATAAACAGCATTGCATGATGGGAATAAAAGACAAATTTTCAAAGCTGGCTCAGATAGAGTGCTGAAATTACATATAAAACACTTGAAGCAAGTGACTAATTTCTTTGTGTTTTTGAGGGATGGTGAACACTTTTATCTTCTCATGATTTCCTTGGTGCAATGTCTGTAAATGACACAGTTACAGATATGTGCTACTCTGACAAAGTGAGGTTCGTGGTTACAGAAATTTCTGGAGTGATGCTAATTTGTAAGTGATGCTATGGATACATCTGCCATGTAATGCTCATTGCCTAAGTGAGGTAGCAGCACGGCAGGAGAACTGGAAACACAGAGGCTGTATCTGTGAGCAGTGCTGTAGACCAGGACAGTATCAGCAACAAAGACACTATTAACTAAACAGAAAGGACTCAGGATTAAGTGCTTTGTGCCTCTGAAGCTGCTGTACCTCAGCTGACACTCTAAATATACTTACAGTATATTCTTCTAGGGACCTTTCTGTTAATATCTGAGTGGGCAAAATAAGAAAAAATAAACCTCTCTCTGCTAAAGATGGTGCCCCAAGTACATCTGAACTCTCAGCAAGTGCTACAGATTGAACAAGAGTGCATCCAACTTTTTTTGTTTTGCCTTTCAATCCTGAATCTTAATTAGTTCCCTACTGCTTCAATACATGCACAACATTTTAATAGTCATAAGGACTTACTCCAATCCACACTGCCATTTCCACAATTCCTTCCTTCATACCAGTAGCAATTCTACCCCCCCCCTCAGATTTAGGAATAGTGTAAAGAAAACTAAATAGCCAAGCATGTAGCTGTAGATTGATGAGGTTGTCACACCATTCTCTTCACTGCTTTTTTTCCAACCTGCGCTGTGCTCTAATAGATGGATGATTGCCGGGGGAGGGAGAGAGTTAGCAAATCCCAGAGCCAGATGTTCAGGGATGGACAGAGCGACCTTCTCAAGGAACCCAGAGGACTATAGCTGTGTCCTTCTGAGGGAGAAGGACAGTCAGGTGCCTCTGGCTGCCTGTGTTTATCTCTCTTTTCAAAAGGAGCACAAATGGACTCAGCATGGCTGCAAGGATGGATGTTTTTCAGTGCATCGCGGGAAATGACCAGTCATCCGTCTCTTCACTGTGGAGTCTGCCTGCAGCCATCAATCTTGTAGCCCAGCATGGCAGCTCCTTTTGGCTTAGTTTGGCTCAGTGTTAGATGAACAAAGGGAAATGAAAGCTGAGGAGAAGGAAAGGAGAGAAGCACAACTATTCTCTATTACACTTTGTTTTCCCTTTGCATGGCTATCTCTCTCTCTTCGCCATTATCATCTATTTTCACTGTATTTTGTAAGGTGTGGAAATGTGTATTTTCAGGGTCTAAGAGTTTACAGTGTTTCTCTGTTAGCAGAGAGGAGAAAGAAGAGAGATATTGAAAAGACATAATTCAAGGCCCAGAGCTTCCATTTTTCAGACTTTTCTGTGGCAGTTTTCAGAACAAGCATGTCCTAGTTAGCTGAAGCAAACAGCTAACTAGGAGTATAGGAGTATAGTACCTTTCCTCCATCTTGCTGTTTTTCTCCCTTGTTCTTCCTGAGTCCTTGCCTGCTGCCACATTAATGTTTTCAGGTGTGTACTTTCTCTCTCCATTCCTGTTCTTTTCAAAAAGCAATCTACAGAGCCACATGATGGGACTTTCTGGATAGAGGTCTGTACTAATGCCCAGAGCCACAATGGCAGCTCCTGTCAACATTCAAAAGCTTTCTTGGGTCAAACTTGTTGATGCAACAGCAATGGGCTGCCCTGGCTTTGCATGGGCTTCCTGACCTCATCCAGCCTCTGTGGTTCCTACTGTTAAACCAGAGGTCATGGAAATAACTTCATTGGTATGCAGCCCATCAGAATAAAACACATTCAGATATGTCTGCTTGTACACCTTAGCTGGTTTCAGCACTGAAGTCAGATGGGTCAGTTTTTGCCTGAAATGCTCAGATTTGATGTACTTTGAGCCAGGCTGAAAGGAGAGAAGGTGTATGAGTACATTGCCTGCTGGACTGCCATAGCCAGGGTCTGCTTTTTTCCCACAGTGGTCTGTAATGTTGTTGCTTATTCTGTTTTCCCGTAAAATTCTTGCCTCGGGATTTCATAATAGTTCATGTTTGGCTCATTCTGTAGGAGGCTTATTTAGAGATAGCATTGTTCTCCTTAGCACTGCCCCGCTGTGGTGTTTGATTGATGTATTTTAAAAAAAGTGTGATTGCATTTACTTTTTAATGTTCTTGGTTGATCACAATGATCTAAGCATAAGGTCTGACAGAGCCAGGCTTTCCTGCAGCACTGTGGTAGGAGATTTCTGTCTCCCAGTTCTTACTGTAGGCAAAGAACTGATATTTCCCAGGCACACAGAAGGACCAACTAAGCACTGAGGCAGAGCAAGGGAACTCTGTAAAAACACATACTGGACATAGATATCTCTGAGAAATCTTTACCTGCTTTCAACCCAAATGTGCCATCTGGAGTGAACAGACTTATGCCAAGATGGGGAAAATTTATACCATCATGGATTTAAAGAGCTGCTGTGCAGTATGTGCTGAGGTTTTTTTTTTTTTCCTTTTTACCATAATATTAAAGCATAAACCCTCAAGGAAAGCATTTGTTTGGTGAAAACCAGTTTCTGCTCCCCCACACCTTGCATGAGCAGGCTTTACAAGTGGGCACAAGACCTTTCTGAGTAGCGATATTCAGGGAATTCTTTTGTATTTTCTTTACAAAATGGATGGCATCCTTTTCCAACCTGTGCATTTAATTGTGCCTTTTTGAATGAATGGTCATATTTTCTGCCACTACCCATTTTGCCTCCCTACAAATTCTGAAAAAGACAAATCTTGTTCATGTTGTCATGAGACAGCCTACCCCAGATGGCACATCTGTGTCTCGGGATGCCCTCTGGCTGGCCTGTTGGCAGGCATTCCTGTGGCTTTGAAGGTCACCTTGTTTACACCTTGCCTTTTTCCCCCTCCCTATTCGGAGTCTTGCTGAGCCTGCAGGCTGGGCTTCACCATCTGCATTTTCTCTGGTGCCATTAATCTTCCTGTTTACCATTCTGTTATTAATTCTAGAGTTCACCTTTTTGTCTAAACCCTTTATAGGCCTCTTGGAATTGCTTGCCTTTTTGTGGCAAGAGATCTGAGCATCTCAGAGATAATTTGCTTTGTTCTTTCCCATTTCTGAAAGGATACCTACTTGCATCTCACGTCATTTTTCTATTACAAGCCTTCCTTCTTATAATAACATTTTTCACTTATATAGCTTCATCCGTCAGGTGCATTTTAACATCAGAGTAAATATTATCTTTGTCCTTTGGAATTTGTGAATTGGCCACGGAAATCTGGTATCTGTGGAAATAGTCTTACTTTTTCAGTGTTTTTCTTGGCTGGAAAGAAAATCTCTTTGAATCTGTCTTTGTGAGAGCCTGTAAGACCACCTTGCATTTTTGGTGCATCTTATTTGAATGCCTGAATGCCTATGAATATTAAAGAAGCCTTACCAAACCCCAGAGGATAGGTGAAGACTATCTCCATTTGACAGATGATGGAAAAGCAGAGTGCCTCTGTTAGAATTTGGGCCAGGATCACCCAGGACAGCAGAGGTGCCTAGGGCAGCATCTGAGGTGGTTTGCTCCCTATCCCATCCTAAAATCATTGCCACTTTGCTGTGGCCCTTCTGTTCTCCATTGGTTCATGCAGTTCAGTACTCCCTGAGCCCAGGGTGCTGCGCCAGGTGTGCCTGGCATGGCTGACCCTCAGACACAGCCTGTGCAAGCGTGGCTGTGCTGCTTCCCAGGCTGCCCGGCATGCAGAGCGCTGCCTTCCTGCATGCGGGAACTCTGCAGACAGCCGTGCAGAATTAGGACTGGCACAGCTGTAATCTGTGAGCGGTGCTCATCAACCCTGCCACACCCTTGCTGATGCCTTCAGGGGTGACTGGGTGTCTCTGCCTGCTCCCCAGAGCTCTGGGCATTAGAAAGGCCTCGTTAGTGGAGCTGGCACTCCGTGCAGAGCCAGGCAGAGCTGAGCACGTAAACCCCCTCAGAGCAGAGCACCAGAGAGCGCAGAGCAGGTTCCCAAGAATCACTGCAGGACTCAGATTGGCTTTGGCAGGTTTATCAGCTCTGGCTTAGTGCCGGCTCTGCTAGGCCTGGACTGAATTAATTGGGATGCTTGTGCACTGCAGCTGAGAGATAACTGCATTACAGAGATTTATCTGTTACTAAAGGTATCCCCTCCACTGTCCTCGATAAGGAAGAGAAGCTATGCAGAATCTCACAGAATTTGCAGGAAGGTTGGCATGGCTGGCTCTATACATGGTTTATGTATGAGTTTGTGTTCAGTACAAGTGTTTTTGTTCAGTTCTGTCACATGCAGTGCAGTTGTTTGCAGTGGAGTCCACTCCCTGTTACCCTTTGCAGAGTGTGCTATGTGGGCATGACTGTCCCACCTGTGGGGAGTGGGAGACTGGTGTTTGCTGATAACTGTCAGGTTAATAATTAGATTCTGGTGCTTTGGAGGGGTCAAAATGCCCATCATCTATCTGTGTGAGTGATTCTATATGACCATTTACAGATAGATAGTCCAAGTTGTGCTTTTACTCCCAACAGACCAGAAGCCCTGTTAGGTGAAGCAAAGACCCAAGGAATCAGCTTTTTTACTTAGTAATTTTCTCTAAATTGTAGCACCTATCTTGCCTCTGTCCCTCGATACTGCCTACAGTGTTACTGCAGAAGTCCTGGTGCAGTGTGAGACCATCTAGAACACAAATGCAAGAGTGACCAGAACAAAAATGAGTGCTAGAAAAATGCTATTGAACGGACATATTTCTGAATGGAGACAATTTCAGCCCTGAGGGTAGTTACTTGATCCAGCATTTAGTCTGATATTGTAATTTGGCAGTCTTTGAGAAGAAGGTAGAGCTTATTATATGTGACAATGATTTATATCTGTGGTGAGAAATAAATCTGTAGAAAACTTCCAAGAGACAACTGACAGCAGGGCTGTTCTGGTTTGGATTTTTTTGAGAGAGATTTTATAGATTTTGTCAGCCAGAGAAATACAGCTGCTTATAAAGTCCACATTTTGATAGTGGGTTAAGCTAAACAATGCTTAACCTTATGTTTAAGGGCCTCTGCAGTTTTCTGCAGCCCTATTTCTCCCTCCTGTTGTCATGTTGCCTTCTGGGACATATTTTAACTAGGGTCTGATAGAAGCTTTCCATTGAATCACAGTCTCAAAACTCAAAGTTGTACTCTGATATTTCCGCAGTTGTGCCAAGGCTAAAGAGTGAAAGTGTACAGTCCCACACATATGAGATCTTCTTCTGTCTTCACTTTCTCTCCCTGCCTTCTGCCCTCCCCCAACCTCATCAAGAGACTAGCAGCTTTGCAGGAGGAGGTGGTAGGGAGACATTGGGATTTTCCAGTCTCCCTGTGCTCCCCAGAGCAAATTTCAGTAATGCTAAAATTTTGAACGTTTGTTAAGACTCATTTCAGAGCTTTACAGGACAGAGAATCCCTCAAACTATTTTTTTCCACTGAAAATGGTTTGTTTCTGTGGAAACAAATACTTTCTTGTTTTCAAGTGGTCCTTCTTGTAGAAGTGGTTTATCGTTGTCTTTGACTGGATTCTTGTTCTCACCCTAGCCCAGTTTACCTTGAGATTGCAATAATATACATGAGGTTTAGAGTGGGATTGGTGGAAGAGACAAAGAATTACTGGAGTAGCCTTACAACCTTCAGTACAGCATGGCTATATTGCAGTTTGGATTAGAAATAAAGTGAATTTGATGTTTACTACTCTCTAGGGATGTTTGCTTGGCTTTAGGGACTCATTGTGAGAGTCTGTGTTATCAGCAATCTGTCCCAGGGGAGACCCAGGGCTGGCCTGATGGGAGGTTCTGTGGACCATGTATGCGCAGAACTGGCAGGGACAAGTTTGCTACATATGGGTGCTGAATTGGAGTAGAGTTGGAAGAAAGGGGTGGGATAACAGGGGCCATGCAAGATCAGCATTAAAGCATAGGAGCAATCACATGAGCCTCTGCCCCTGGGATAGCAGGATGTGGTGTAGTGAGGTTTTGGAGATTCGGATCTGCAGAAGGAGTGAAGATCCATGCTGCACTGTGCTGGCAGAGGCAGAGCCCTGCCTTTCTGGTATAGCAGGATGTGGTGTAGTGAGGTTTTGGAGATTTGGATCTGCAGAAGGAGTGAAGATCCATGCTGCACTGTGCTGGCAGAGGCAGAGCCCTGCCTTTAGTATACCTGGTTCTGGTCATTGCTGTGAATGTATCAATTCCAAGGATGCTAACAACTCACCATACTGGCCATGAACACAACAAGCAAGCAAGCTAAGGAGAGTCTGGTTGTGCACACACAGAAAAGCTACAAAATGCAGCTATTCACATATGACATTGTCTCCCCATTCTTTCTTAAGGGATTCCATCCCCCTGCCCCCACCCTTTGCACTCTAATGCGATATTTGTGCCTTGGAGATGTGGAGATGAGCGTATGATGGATGGATGGATGCTGCTTGTCTGGGTTTTTCACCACCATTTCCCCTGGGGCACTCTGTCTGCTGGCAGAGAGCACCATCCCAAAAGATGGTATCTTTTGCAAACTCGACAGCTAACAGACAGCTTCTCTCTCTGCATATTTCCCCAAAGAAGAGCAGGCTTAATCTGGTTTTTATATGGCATATTTCATTATAATCTTTTTGACTTCCCATGTTCCCAATACGCCATAATAAATAAAACGCTGGGGGTGGGAACAGCAGAGATGCTGAGGCTTCACACTCTTGTGACACTGATAGATTCTCATTTTAAACTGTCATGGGATTTAATTGCTTGCTGAGCCACTGCGTTGCACTTTCAGACACATCCTGCCACATCCTCTTAATGAGCTTAGTGGCTGCATTCACTCAGCAGTAGTTCTGTTTGCTGTGAATTAGGTGGCTTTTTTAGACCACCTATATGATTTTAAAGAGGTAGTGGTTATTAAGGTAATATCCTTGGATTTATCCATCCTAAACAACCCTTCACGGACTCTTAACATATAGTTTCCTTTGGCACTTTATATGTTCTAAAAAACGGCACCAAGAAACAAAAACGCAAGAATCTATGTGCAAAGTCAGTGTTTGTCTAAGAGGGTTTTTGGAAGCCGGATTGCTTTGGTTTGCATAGTAGCTGTCTCTGGCGTGATAGATCATGCTGGAACTCACCCAATAAGTATCTCTGTTCCCAATTAGAACTGGAAATGGAGCTGCTTGCGAGTGCACAGAGATGATGGTTTGGGTGGCAGCTGCTACTGTGGAGATGGAAATGATCCATTGTAAAACAAATACGTTGTGCTGTATAGAAAAAGGGATGATTGTTTTTAATTTATGTTTCAAAGAGATACTGAAAAGTTGCTTAGCTCTCAATGCGTTGTAAACCAAATGTAGCTTATTTAAGGACAGGAATTTTGCAGCTATTTTGCTATTTTGCTAAATCAAAACTTGAAACAGCCCACCATGTTGTGGGATTTGTGAAAATGTGCTTCTTTTGGAGGCAGCAGTTCAATAGAAAACAGATACAAGAATGACACTGGCACGGGTGCTCGTTCAGATTCTACCATTGCAGTCTCAGGACTTTAATAAATAGAGAGGTTGCTGCACCGAGCTGGTAAACAGAAATGTTAATTTAATCACTATGAAAGGGACTCTGCCAAGTTAAGAAACATACATTTTAATTATATTCACACAGACATATTTGAATTTATTTATTTGAATTATAATATATGCAAAATATTTAGCTGTGACACCAATAATACCATGGTTTACTAAAACAGGAATAATTCTTTAATAACATTTTACTTTTCATTGATGATTTTTGTTGATTTGGCACTTCCAGTTTGTATAGTTCTAACTAATTCTTGTATCTGCTACATTAACCATGTGGTGTTGTATTTGCAGTACTAATCAAAAGGAAATTTATCTACAAACCTTCTTTAAATTTTTGTATAAAAGAGTAAGCTTTTAATTACAGTGCCCTTACTGGTAGCTATTACTTGTAATAAAGATCATATTCTCTGAAATTGTAATGTTAGAAGAAGAGCTTGTGATACAAACTAGAAACTACAAAGAATTTAGAACAATTAGTGGGTAGCAAATGCTATTACCTATATTTAAAAAGGATTTGGATGTGAGTCAAAGATTTAAAGACACAAATTCTACATGAACATCTGAGAAATTGATTGAAACAGTAATTACATAGAAGCAGTAAAGCACCTGGGAAATGATGATATAGGAGGTTCTAACCAACTACATTTTTTCCTACCAAGGAAAAGCATGTCTCACTACTTTCTAAGTTTTTTCACATGATCTATAAAGAGCTAATAGGTAGGGGGGTTGACAATTTTCTTAGACTTTCTGAAGACCTCTGGTATGTCTTCAAAGAGAAACAAAGAATTGTCTTGGATCAAAACTTTTAGAATAAAAGATAATGGAAGAAAGAACTTCCATTATAGATAAAGGCTTACAGCTGATGCATCATGGTTTAGTTCTTGGTCCAGTGTTGTGTAATACAGCAATGAACAAGCTGCAGAGTGGGAATACCTTGACAGCTACAAAGATTTGCAATAATATAAAGTTAATTAGAGTGATCATGGCTGGGGAGGTCTGTGCAGGACACTCTGGGGAGATGTGAATGTGCTTGCAGAGTGGGCAGAGAGATGGACATTTTAATATGATACCTGTGTGTTTGAATGTATCCCTTGTGGGAATCTCCATTACGAGATTCCTAATTCTTCTACTTAGGAAGCAGCTTGGACATTGAAAGGCACAGCCTGAGGAGTAATCTAAAGAATAATGTAATTCATTTGTTTGAATGGGGGATGTGGTTTCATCAGAAAATATCAGATGCAGTACTGGTCCGTCTTGGGAAGACTGGTGTATAATAAGAGAAAGTTCAGAGAGGTTTGTCAGGCCCATATGGAAAACTTCCCACAGCAGAATAATAGAAAATATTGGGACTGTTTATCCTCAAAAGGAGAGGAATAAAAAGAAATAACAAAATTTTTTGTCAAGAACTTCTATTTTCCCCAGCAAGAACAAGGGGCCTGGCAATAAAGTGAAGCACTCCTTCTTTCAAACCATAGTTTAACTGTTGAACTCACTCAGGTGGGAAAACATCAAGGGTAAAAGTGCATCAAAATTCAGAAAGGGCTAGGCTATTCTGTGTATTTTCAGAAGAGCCAGATTTAGGATAACTGGAAGGGATACTGCATTTATCTCTCAGGATGAAATGCAGTTTTAGGGTAGATAAGTTTTTTTGCATTTCTCTCCTGACAGACATTCATAGCTTCTCCTGCAGCATGTGAGGTGACTGCATAGTGTGGCATGACCAATATCAAAGCAGAGGCAAGCATGGGGTCACAGCTTAATTTCTGAAGCCCAGAAGAATCTCCCTCTGGCCTTGTTTGAAGCTTCAGGCACTAGCTGGAACCTTCATAAGCAGGAGAATGGAATAGACCCCACCTTACTTCCAAACACCAGTTCCCATGGTCTGGGGAAAGCCTTGATCTTTCACGTGAAAACTACATTTCAGTTTTTGAGTTGGCTTCTCAGTTTTCTTTAGGGTACTGGCATAAGAGAAAAAGATACTTTTCTTGTTTTTGTGGGAAAATAATGGAGAGTTAAATAGGAATGAGAAAATAAGGGATTTAGTGAAATTAATTTAATGATCCCTGGTAGTGTTTAACTATCTCTGTAGGTTAAGTGAACTATTTTTTAGATTTCTGAAGACTTTAATCTCTGGGGATTCAAAAACTGGTTTGGAAACATAGTTTCCTGTCTTCATTACTGTATCCTTTACAGACTAGCCATCTTCCAGGAAGGATTAAATTAATGACAAGGGGTTGTCTTTGGACCTCTGAAGGTTTTTATATCGTAAACTTTTCATTCCAGATAAGATAGTGTCTGCCGTTTCCCACTTTCTAGAGCTATTTAGGAATCAAAGTGGGTTCACAGAAGCTACCAGTGGTGAAGAAAATGAAGGAATTGAATGGCAGTCAGCTTAGTGGGCAAATGGGAGGCAGATCCTGAGTTTATTTTCACTGGATTCCAGCTCACTAACTAAACTTATTGGTGACTCAGTAAACTGCGAATAAAAATATTACCTTACAATGCCTTGTCAGTGGGATGTTAAATCTAGTAATTAGAAAATGCTCTGAGAGTTTTGGATGAAAAGTCCTCCTGGAGTGTTGTTGTTGGGAAGCAGCAGTGCCACACGGAACAAACATGCCTATTAAACACAGCTGCCTGTTTTGACCTTAAAACCTACCTTTCCGTCTTTTCAAACTCAGTGTTCAGTATCTCTGGAACAAACGCAGAATAGTTCCACCCTCATATATGTTCTACTTACCACTCAGATTTTCCTTGCTCATTTCCTTTTCTAATGCATTCATTTGCTGAAGGTATTGGTATCCAGAGACAGTCATAGCTTGTCACAGTGAAGACATGTTTGTTTCCAATGCCCTTGAGCTTGCTTGAAGCTTCTGTGCTTGCTGAATGTATGATGACCCCTTGGGTTTTGCAGTCCCACAAGGTTCTAAATACAGAGCAAATGCCCTTTTGCACCCAAGCACAAGACTTTGAAACCAAATCATCCAGAGATGATTATGAAGATTCCTTGGTGACTAGAGATTCAAGTGTTGGGATTTGCACATAAATCAAGTCAAAAATCCCTTCTTTCTATTGAAATGTCTGGATCCAGAGGGAGGTACTAGGAGTTCATACAGGGAAATTCAATCTGTATGATTTTCTTTTGACTTCTCTGTCTTTTTTGTAACTCAAACAAGGGAGAAGCTGGGGAAGGGGCCATAATGGGGTGGGTGTGCAGAGCTTAGTGCTGAAAACAGAGGCCTATTTGAATAGAGCTCCTTGTGATGAGAAGGGGAATCAATTCACAGTTGACCCCATCCCATTGTGTGGGTTGTCCTGGGAGTTTCCTTTAAAATCCCAGTGGTTTGGGTTTTCTGCATGGTTTGTACCCTGTCTTTCCCTCCATGAATAGAATAGCTTTTCCTGGATTTTTTGCTGGATTTTCTGTGGTTATTGGCTGAGCAATGCTCTCTCACTTCAGAAGACTGGAGCAAGTATGTTGTGGAAGTACTGATCAGGGACCCCAAACCATTTGCTGGCTTAAAGTTTTTCGTGTATAGAACAAACATATTCCTGGGATGCAACTTCCCTCCAGAAAGAGATTATACTTTACTGTCCCAGGTGGAAGTGTGCATTCATGTTTTGGTTTGCAGGCGTGATTTGGGACTTTAAAAACACATGAATTTCTGCCCTGTAGAATTTACAACTCATGGTGATAGAAAAGCAGGGAGCTTCAGGCAGAGTGGGGAACAAAACACAGTTCTAAAGCATAAGAAGTAGACAGAAATGTGAAATAAGGACACCAGATGCTAATTTGTGAGCATCAGTTTTGTACATTATTACTTGTAAATACACTTTACCTAGAGAATTCATTTTAGAAGGGAAAGAGTGCTTGAGAAATCCATACCTGGCATTGTCAGGTAAAGACATGTGCAGAATGTCTCCCTGCCATAGGGTTGCTCTAAATGAGCCCCTGTATTACTGGAGTAGAGGCTAGGACCTACAAGGAAAACTGGATTACTGCCTAGGTGTATTTTAACATCTTGCTAAAGTTAACATGCTGTATTTGCCTGTGTCTTGCACTGCCTCATAATCTAGTGGCAGCGTTTGAAAGGGGAATAAGGCTCTGTTCCTTCACTCATCCAGCAAGTTGCATCAAAGTTCCTCATAAACCCCCAGTGTCTTTGGAGCTCTGTCCCCAGCCTGTTCCCAAGCCAGCCTGTGGCTCTTCCTGCAGTGACTGGATGCCTGTCCCATTTTATGGGTAAGATTCTGCACTTATGACTGTGTTTCTTTGCTGGTATCAGCCAGCTGGAGCCAACTGGAGATTTTATCTCATCAATACTACATAAAAATTCAAGACACATCGCTTTGTTTTTCAATGTAAGGTCTCAGCATTGGCTCCCCACACAAGCTTTCTGTTTTCCCACATGTGGAACAGGCCCTGGTGTAACAGAATGGGGATTGAAGCTGTGCTGTATAAACTGCCAGATGCTAAATTGCATTGAGCTACTTTTCTTCTTCAGGAGATCAGTTTCTTCATATATGGTATTTCAGTATCTTAAAAAGTCCTGGTTTTGTTCTTTATTTGAAGCATAGGGAGTTTACCCAAAGGATAAGGCTTTCCCCCTCTTTTATTTCCTTCTGATGGAATATATCCAGCCTTTTTTTCCTGTAAACAAGCACAGCAATTGAAAAGATACCAGGTTTTCAGTGAGATAGAAATTAATCATATATGGGCTTCCTCAGTGGCAAAATGAACTTGAAGAGAGAACAGCTCCCCTTTAAGTTAGAAACAAGTTTGAAAGTCTGTTTATTGTCTGCTTGACATCTCTGTCCTTCTTCTTGTTAGCTCTTTGGGGAAGACACACAGTGAGTGTGTTTTGTTTTTCAGAAGTTGACCTGCCTCTGAAAAAAGATGGGTTCACCTCAGAAAGTACAACTCTGGAAGCCTTGCTGCGTGGAGAGGGAATAGAGAAAAAAACAGACACTAAAGAGGAAGACACTATACAAGAAATCCAGGTAATGGAGACCCCCATGCCCTGACATCAGGGCTGGGTTTTATAATTTGTCTTTAAGTCTAGCAGTCTTTTGTCCTGTGGTAGAACAGTGCATCTGTTGATAGTTGTGTCATTCCACTGCCAAAATGTTATCAAACCTTTGTGCTACACTGTGATGCTCAAAATGATGTCAGTATCTCACACACTTCTCCTATCAGAAGAATCTCTGTGTTTGACTGTGTTCTGCACAGCTCCTGTGTTGGAATTTATTTTGCAGCACTATGAGATAATTACATATAAAACTGAGAAGCTGAGGTGGATCCCAACTATAACCTGAATTTTAGTGGCTCACATTTAAAGTGAATTTGGACATGGATTTCAATTTGGATTCACAGATGCTGTAGACAGAAACACATCATTGCCTTGATTGCCTCGCCTGTTTTGTTTGTTTTTTGGTTTTTTTGTTGTTGTTTTTTTTTTTTTTTTAATAGCAGGTAGCCTTCTGGAGGTATACAAGAAAAACAAATAAATGAAAAAATTGTAATCTTAAACATCTCAGTTATTATTAGTGATGCAGTATGAGAAATATTGCCTCTTCACATTCATTATGGTTTGAAAGTTATTTGTCAAGATTCCATTTCATCCTTCAACAACTAAAAGCAGAAACATGATTGTAGGTTAAAGAAGGAATTCAGCTAATAGAAAAGGTTCTTACATAAGTCCATGTCACTTATAGAACATCTTAAGTCACTAGGAAAGCGGGCCTCTCCCACAGCAGCACACCTTTGATGATGCTAAAACATCATTGTGCCATGAATCTTTTTAGGGACTTTTAGTGAAAGTTATTAGCAATGTGACAAATTTTCTAATTTTGGCTGAGATACAAAATGTTGCATCTATACCTACAAGCAGTGAAAATTTGAGGGGTTAGTCCCATGCCAAATGAAACAGAACATAGGCATCAAATCTGTATTACCTGGAGTTCAGTCCTATTGCACTATTTGTTAGAAATTTTACACAGGTAAGGGCAGAAAAATTTGGTCTCCCATTCCCAGTTGCACAGGTAAAAGAGCACCATCAAAGAGGAAGCCATGCCATGCTCATGGAGAGGAGAAAAGCTTGTCATGAGCCCTGCTCTGTGTTTGCTTCTTCAGTACTATCTGGGTCTATTAAGCTAAGAGCTCTTTCGAAAGGTCTGTTTTTGCCTGCTTCCAAGGTCACAAGAAGTCATGGTGCAGCATCCTTATGAAATTGACATGTGCCTTTGAATGTTGCTGTGTGGATCTGAGCTCCCAAATTATCCCCAGCAGCAGTCTGAGGAAAGAGACCTCAGAGACGGTGGAACTGACACAAATCTGGGCATTGCAGAGCAGGGAGGGGGTGCAAAAAATAGAATAAATTTTCAGCTAAACTGCTGTAGCTGTGACCTGTCACTTGGATGCTAGTTTCATCAGAACAGATGCAGAAGGCATGTCTTGCTGCTATATTTTATGCAAGCAGGGCTTATCTGGATTCAGTCTGTAGAACAATGATTGCCAAAGCCTTCACTAGTAGCCAGCTTTCAATGTGTACTTTGGCACCTGGCAGCTAGACTGTACCAGATCAAAATCACAATCAGTGCCTTTATCGGTATGACAAATAAGAGAACGCAAATCTCTCCTTTGTTCCTTTGCATACTTGTGTGTGCTGTAACTCTAAAGGGCCCAGCTTCAATGGTGGGGAGAGTGAGCAGGTGGGACAGACGTAACTGTAATTCCCACCTCTGTCTCAGCCACTTGCCACCCTCCCAAATTCATAGCGTCTGTTAGGAGAAGACGACTTGGTGCTTGGCTGCACCAAAGTACATAGGGCTGAGAAATTATTTTAGAAAGACAGAATAGGAAAAGTTACTCTGCTAAAATGTATAGGGGCTCCCCCTGCTAAATAGATGCTGGCATTGGGACCTGCTGTACTGTTGATATGTAACAGGGTTGATGATTTTGCCCTACAGTAAATTGGTCTTGAATGTGTGTCTCCATTGTTTAATGGAGAAGAGTTAGAGTAGCCTTCTGACCATGCACCAGAAAGGTTATGCCCCTTCTATCAAGGATTAAAGTCATTACTCCGGCAGTGTCACCAAATTCACACTTGGTTACATATTCTCTCTTTCCTGAATTGATGCTTCGATTTTAAAGAAAGAAAGTAGTTTGTAATATTTCTCTTAACTCCTGTGTAGTATTATTGTTGTAAATTAGCTCATTGCCCTCCCACATATGATCTGGTTGCCCCTGGCTTTTTTGGGTTTTTTTTTTAGATACTTTAAGATATGAAGCAATGGAAAAACACAAACTCATATCAGTAAGTTTGCTTGTTTTCTTGCATACATTCTTACATTTCTTACAGTCTCCTCATGTACAACATTTTTGCAAGTGCTTCAGTCCTAATTTAAAGTTAATTTAAAGTCCAATTAATGTATGCAGTTGTGTGAATCTTGAAGAAATATTTTATGTATGCAGAACTGGAACCTGCTTAACTTTTACACCCTCTAGTATTTAGTACGCCAGTATTAAGTGAAATTGTATTTCATGATGGTCAGAGCTTATTAATAGCCTCCTTATATTCAAAAATAAAAGAAGCAAAAATTAGATGAAGGCTTGATCCTCTGTCATGTGCTACAATTTTTTTTGTAATGCCAGTATTAATATTAGAAATTTAGCTGATAAAATAAGAATAAACTTTTGTAACTGGTCTTCTAAATACAGGCCTTTTGAAATGTGAAATTTCTGTTGTATTCTTGCCCACAAATTCAGAATTTGGCGCTTGAGGTATGTTGAAAGGAAAGAAACTGTGATTTGCTCCTGTTCTCCCCCTGCTGGCTCTCAAATAGCTGTTAAGTAGAAATTAGAGAGACGGGACAAACACAGTAAGACTGAAAAACCTTCCCATAAAGTCACTGATTTGAATCTGCATCGTGGCTGCTGGTTGTAATTTGAATGAATGTTGGCATGGCAAAGGTAAATTGGTGATTTCAGATTAGTCCCTTGCAAAATGACATAGCACCATAAATGGCAGGAGTAGCTGGGGCAAATTTCTCTATTTCTAGCAGACATGCCAAGGACTGAGGGAATTTCAATAGGACTTCTTCCCACATTAGTGTTGTGATGGTTTATCTGGCCTTTTTCCATGTGATGTCTGACTTGTGCATATTTTCATGCAGGACAGCCAGCCTGTGTTTGGTTCTACAGAGGTTACATTTCAAAAGATCAAGTTTAAAGGATTGAAATTCCCTGGCCCAGGTGTCTCACAGTTATGTGAGATGATGAAACATTGTTCCTATTAAATAATTAGTTGAACGAACTGTTGCTATTGGTCCTGTTACCTTCAATGAGACCTGTAATTCCTCAGCATTCTCATGCAACAAATACCTTGCTTCCAGATTAGAGTTGCACCTGTGGTGAAAGCCCTGAAAGACATGGCTTTCTAGATCCATTCTGGAATATATGGAGGAATTTTCTCTGTTTTTGCTAAGGAAAGAAGATTGTGAGCTACCAAGGAGAAAACCACTGGTTTTTGCATTCTTAAAGTGCACTCTCAACATTAGAGGAAAACAAAACAATTTAAGTTGCAAGAAATGAAAAAAAAAACCCAGACAAACATGTTCCCAGACAGGGTCTGCACTTATGCCTACTAATACTTGTGCTGTCTTGGAATATTTGTGCTCAAAGATGCCACTATTTTTTTGTAGGAACCTTTTTATCATAGCTGACTGATAGCAGTAGTATTTTTTTAGTAATAATTCCCTGGAGATCTTAGGGTGGAAAAGAAAGGAAATTTTGCTTTAGTAGAGAGAAGTAGGGGTCCTGGGATCTGATTTGGTTTTATATCAACTGTAATAACCCACAGTCACTGTGGTAAAGAGCAGCAGTTGGTTGTATGTGTCCTCCCTTTTTCTTCTAACCATTTCTGTTTATTGTTTAACCACAGAGGGTTTTAGAAAATGATGAAAATGCAGATGAAGTGAATGAAGAAGAAGATTTGGAGGAAGATATTCCAAAACGAAAGAACAGGCCTAGAGGACGGGTGAGTGGAGAGTTTATTGGAATGGAAAGGAAGGAAGGAAACCTCTGCTTTCTAGTGTATATTTCTTATGTGTATTATATATACAAAGTTTATATCCATGAATATATAATAGTGATAACACTATAGTTAATTTTCAGTCATATGGTAATAGAGTTTTAATATTTTTTCAGTTTATTTTTGTGAACTGCCATTAAAAAATACTATTTTGAGAGTAAAAAGTTGGGGTAAATTTATTTTAGTATTGTACTTACAATTGTAATGTAAACTGTAATAATTATGATGACATCATGCTATTACAATGTTCCTTAAAACAACACTTATGAATTTCAGAAAAGCAGCAAATTCAGTCATGACAGCCAAAAAAGTATTAATAAAAGTAACTTGAACTGCATTAATAAGTTTTGCAGCTTTCTCCAGGGTAGCATTTTGTGGCTGACACTGGCTCTCTTGAGCCCATGGCAAATCTTCCATTTGCTTAAAAAGGGCACTATTTTATCCTCAGGGGACTCTGTGTCCCTTCTCTTACCTAAGATGTCTTCACATTTCATCAGGGTACCAGTTAAGTAATGAGGCCGACATTTTAAACTTGGAGTCAACATTTTCGATTGTGGGCCCGTAAGCTAGGCATCTAAATAAACGTGAACAGAATTCTCAGAAGTTTTGAGCATTTTCATCTCTCTTTGGCTCCAGTGGTTGCTGCAGGGGCACAGGAGCTCTAGAAGTACCTTTTGATGTGTTTATAGAAGTCAATCAAGACGGGCCACATTTTAGGCCAAATGAGCAGAATATAATAGCTTTTGAATAAGAGACATGAAACCACATTGAATACTTGTGCAATGTACTTATGCATCAGACCCTCTCTTTTGGTTTCTTTTGTTGTTGTGTTGTTTCAGTTTTCTGCTCCTCTTTATTTTGGAGCTTAAGTCCTTTAATATAAGATCAAAGCACTTTAATAATTGGATAAGTATATATTTCACCTTCCTTATTCTCAAAATCACCTGAACCAGTTTCTTTCTTTCTTTCTTTCTTAGCCAAAGACCCCCACCTGGAAAAAAATTTTCCAGAAAAATGTAAGTTTCAGAAAATTTGTATGAACCAGTAACCAAATCAGGAGATAGAATCAATACATGCACACAAGCTTGACTGTAGTGATCGACTAATATTCCAGGCTAACAACTCTTTTCTAATAAGTTGCTCTCATGTAAACTGCACATGCTGGTTAGGGTGAGTGAAAGGGAGTAAATAGCTAAAAGAGATATACTGCTCAGAAGGGAATTTGATGTACTCATATGTCCCAGACCTATACAAACAAAATACTGAAGTTAGTGTTATGTGCAAGATTTTGCTTCCCTGTTCAAGAAAATGTTACAGAACCTTTTCTCTGTTACTGTAGGGAAGGGAGTTGGAGGGTACTAGATGTCCCATTCACTTTGAAGCATACATTTATGTTTTATTTTCTGCCCTAGAACTGGCCCCTTATTAAGTACAGGAGCAGCAGGACCTGTCATTTTCTTGCAACTAACTCCTGCTCTGATAGTGCACTGGCTTCTTTCAGTGCAAGAAAGAGAAGTCTGAATAGTACCAAATAGAGCAATTTTCAGTTTTATTTTATGTAATCGATAACCAAAGCAAAATGTGGTAGAAATTAGAATTTCAAAATTAGGGCCAGGTTATCTAGTTGTTAAAAAGTGGTAAGCCAGAGTTGTATCAGGTCACAAGTGTTTTGCCAGTTTTCTAAAAGCAGCCCTTTTCTAATGTGAGCCTGACCCAGTATAGGGAATTGAGGCTAAGGATTTGAAATTAGGGGGCTTGAAACCTGGGCAGCTCTTTGTTTCTGTGAAGGAGTTGGTTAGGGTATTTTTAGAGGGCAGAAGAGGGGAAGGACATGCATTGGAAACTAGATCCTGTGGAGTGTGACCTTTGGGGATTCAGAGAAGGAGTGAGAAGGACTGACAGCATAAATGCAGGATTAACGCAATGGAATTACTGCCCTGGACTTTCCAAATTGCACATGCCCCTTCCTTTCCCTACAGCATGATTTTATTTTTAATTCTGGACTCTCCATCTGTCCCTCTGGCTACTCTCTCTGGCTGCTTTAGGGCTGCTTCAAGGCTGCTGGGCCATGGCTTCCAGGCCTCTCACATCAAGTCTTGTAGTCTTTGCTTGTAGTCTCCTGCATCCTGTCAGGAGAATGAAGGCAGTCATGGATGACCGAATTCAACAGCCTGGAGTGCAGACAGCAAGTGTGGGGCATTCAGTTTAGTGCCTCTGGGGCAGCTGCTTGGTTTCTTTTCCCCTCAAGGCTAGCCCTGAAATCATGGGGGCATAGGAAAGATACAGAAGGCTTAAGAGGTAGATATACAGAAGGAGATTTTTAGTGTCTTTGCTGGACAGGGACAATGTGGTAGGAGCTGGGAAGGGTAGTCTGCTAGGAGATATGAGATGTATGCAGCTGCACCTATCTGCTCATCAGCTGGATATCCCAGGGGACAATTTCAAAGGCACCAAAAACATTTAGGAACCCAAGTCCCATTGAAAGTCGTTAACTTGAAAAATCTCCCTTTCTGTGTTCATTGCATGAAAAAGTGTATCTGACATGTGGCCATGACATGGATGCTGTGCCCCCTGCATTTCGGTAGAGAACAGTTTGAAGGGAAACAGCTGGCTCTAAGACTGGCAAAATTCTGAGCAACAAGGCTTAAATTACTATTGTATTCTGAAACATACCTATGTACAAACAGTACCCTCTTACTCAACAGGTATGTTCCCAGTGTGTGAATAGAGTCAGAGCTACTGACTAGTGACACATGTAAGACTTTGCATTTTTTCATATCCCTGAAAAGCCAATGCAGCTGGTAGGATAGGGAAATTAGGTCCTAATTCAGGTACCAGCAGAAATATTTGTAAGGACCAATCACTTGTCTCTGTGAACATTCCCTGATGAGTTGAGGGTTGTAGAGAAGCTGCCATGGACTGAAATTCAGCTTGCAGCACATTTTGCAGTAGTGAGGGAAGAAAGGAACTAGCCTAGGATTGATTTCATTGCCCAGAGGGGGTTTACAGAGCTGGCAGTCAGAGAGAAAATACTGCAGACTAGTAAGATGATTTTATGTGATATGGTCAGTAAAGAAGCTTCCACCAAACAATTGTTGCTGAGGCCATTTCTAGGGTGAAACTGCTTTTCAGTTCACCCTTACAAATCTTGCTCTGCACATGTGTGCTGGACTGCACAGAGGTCTTTGCAGAAGGCAGAGTTATCCTTGTCATATCTAATAGTATTTACCCCATCCAGATAGCTGCAAATCCATGCTTTTCCTTCAGGACTGTGTTAAGAGTTAGACCTGAGCAATCCCAGGGAAATAACATGTAAAGTTTTTATAAATCCCTGTTTTGACAGACTTTGCCAGGCCGGTGTAAAACTGTTCCTTGTTACTTCTCTTTAAATATCCAAGAGGAACACAGCTCTAATAGTGCTAGTTCTGTTCCAAATTAATGGAAGAGGGATGGAGTTTCTATGGCCCCTTTATGTCCAGGTGCAAATATTCTCAGGATTTCTACACCTTCTTCAGCTTTACGTAACAAAACTCTGTCCCTTTCTTATTTTCACATACAAAAGTTTGCAGGATTTGAACCAGGTGGCCTTGTCTAAAGTGAAAAATATCAACAGTTTAATAAGAGGAGCAGCAGAAGCAATTCTGTTGTTTTTATCCAGGAACAGAATAGCTAGCAGAATTAATAAAGGTCTATTTAGCCATCCATTTGTGATAACTTCCTCAAACAAAGATCAAGTCTAAAATTATTGTCATTTACAGACTATATTAGGGAACATGAAAGAATTGAAGGCCTTGGCTCAGTTCACAGTTCTCCATCCCAACTCCACCATTGGACAGATGTGAGCTGTCCGCTTGTTGGCATCTCAGCTGAGAAGGGTCAGGATCAAGTAGCTTTGATGCTGAATTCCACTCTCACCCCTGGAGCTCAAGACAGAGCAGTCTGTGCCGTGGAGAATGAGAGCTTTTCAGTTTCTAGAGCTGCCAGTTCGGTCCATTGTAGGAACACAGAACTGCAGAGAGACCTTTATGGGTAATTTCTGTTATTGCAGGTAGCCATGTTACCTGCAATCTTTGAGTTATGTTTTCCACCAACTGACCAAAGCTCCATTTTATAATTAGCCATGGTATCTTTGTCCCAGAAGGCCATTTCAAAATACTGCTTTTCAGCTAGAAAACAAACCAAAACAAACCAAAACAACACAAACAATGCCCCTTTGAAAATATTGAATGAAATAATTTGACCTCTCTTTTATTTGGGGCCTGTTTTCTGGCTCATTTAATGTTTGTATTTATCCTTTAATACATGTTCATCTTTTCATTCATTCATATTCAGTTAAGCAAGGTATTTGAACATCTTCAGAAATGAATGTGTGACGATACTCAACTGAATATGTGCTGGCAGTGACCTACTGCTATGGGTGAACAGTTTGAGCTATCTGTGGAGAGGATCTCCACTGCATTACAAGGTCCATTAACATAGTGCATATCTTAGGAGATGAAAGGTCAAGACCCCTTTGAGAAACCTGTATGGAAGCTGAGGATTTGTTTAGTTTATACTGCACATTTTTCATAGGAGGGTGAGGGGCACAAGGAGACCTGAGGTGTGATGGAATAATGCTATCATTCCTCTTGTCCTTGCAGGCTCGGGGATCTGGAGGTGGCAGGAGACGGAATGATGCTGCCTCCCAGGATGATCATGACAAACCCTATGTTTGTGACAGTAAGTAGCAACCAGAAAGCTTATTCTGCTTCCAGCCTGGTCCTACCAGCTCAGTGCACTCAGGGCTTCATGTATTACAGCAAAATATTCTGCTGCTCTCTGACCTGCATGTTTGCCACCTGCTGCTGCTGCTCTTGGTGTTTTGCATGAAGGAAATAAAATGAAGTCTTCGGCAAGGCTCCACTTTCCTTTGCCCTTTAATAAATCATCTCTTATATTTTCTTTCTCTCTCTCTTTTTCTGGCTTCTCTGCCTTTTGTCTTCTTTTCACCCATGTAAGTTTCACCCTCTATTTCTTTCTCTGTTTCAGATAGTTACAAACAAAAGCATAACTCAAAAATCTCCGACAAAGGTACTTCACCCTTGTTGTATCTCTTGATATATTTGGTGATTCTCTTCCCTTCAGTCCTTTTAAAATCTTACTGAGCTAAATTCTGAAGGTCTTATCCCTCACTCAGAAAGTATTCCTGTGACATCAGCAAAAGTTGAGCCCTTCTAAGAAACAAATAACATCTCAAATGCTTTGTTTTGATATGTGTTCCCTTTGAATATGGCCCTGCTGTTTGGCATCTTGCAGTTGGACTGCAGGTGAAGTGAGGCATTGTCTGAACAGAAAAATTATGCAAGAGCCCAGTGCCAACACTGAAGAAGTATACCAGAGTCCTAGTATGAGAGAGGAGTCCAATATTTGTTACACACTGGTTTGGGGTTTTTTGCAGTACTATCCTTGATGCTTTCCTTCTTCTTTTGATATTCTTTTTTCCTTCACTGTGTCATTTCTGTGAAGGGCACGTATCTTACCCACATGCTTTTGAGGCATGCCATCTTAAGGCTTACTGTTCAGTGCAAGTGCAATTGTAATTTATGCCACCAGATGCCTTCTAGCCTGTAAGACAATAACCCAACAAAAGTTAATAGAAGTAGGAGAATAGCAGATCTTCACTTCTGCGATCCAAAACTATTTGGTGGTTTTGAGGACTACTAGAACCCCCTTTTTTTACTATTTGCCTATCTTGCAACGTTGCCGACCTTAAAAGAATGACCCTTACTGTGTGAATCTATGGGGGTATTTTCTGCTGATTTTTAAAAACATGAAGAAATAAGGAGCATGCATGGTGAATAAGAACTATATTCCATGTGATGAAATCTTATTCTTGTGTGGTGAGACCAGGTAACAGTACAGTGATGGATATGTTGGGTATTTTGCTTCAGCAAAGTTAATATTTCAAGGGCAGTGACCAGAAATGGAAAGACTTGCATATGAATGGGACATGACACATGATAAAAACACGATCAAGGAGGAAAAGCCCTTTAAGATGCCAAGAGTCAGAAGATTTATACTGTGGTTAAATAACAGTCCTAGTGTGTTGGAAGAACTAAAATGTGTTCTGTAAGACTTTTCTGAGAGCCCAGGATGTATCTTGATGAAATCCACAGGTTTCCTTTGCTGGGATATGCATATTTCTCTTTATCTCTTCTTTGGAAAATCCTTCTAAATCCAAGGATACTTGGAGTGGTAGTCATTTTGAACATAATGACTCTTTATTGTCTGATCTTGCAGTGCTTTTGGATTTTACTGAGATCTCACATGTATAGTAATGATTTACACAGAGTAGATTAAACATCTAAGGTCTCATAGAAGATCAGGCAGCAGAAATCTGGCCTGAAGTCAAGACTCTTGTACACTGTTATATTGACAGAATTTTGCCTTGGCTTACATTTTGGAGCACAAATTTCACCTTTGGTTTCAGAAATATAAACTTGCCTTTTTCATTTGGCTGACATCTGTCTGACTTTTAGGAAACTTCTAGTTACAGGTGAGTCATAAGGAGTTCTGGAATCCAGACTTTGCACAGTGACTTCTCCTTTTCCATTGCAGATAGCTGAGAAAAAGGTTATATGATAGCAGAACTCCTTTACCTGACTTTGGAGCAGAAGGGAAAAATTGTCCCAGTTGTAATGTCAACATCCTGAAGTAATATCCTGCCCTTGTTAACTTTCTGTAGAAACATTACATAGAATTAATTATGACTAATGGGCTTATTATCAAGGCCTCTTTCCTACTTGGGTGGATTTCTTGGATTTTTTCTTTGAAATTATTTGCTGAATATTTTTATATAATTATATATGAGATAAAACTCAATCTAAGTGTGGTCAGTTAGAAATTGGTTTGCAAGACTATTTGTGCAGATGTTTTGGGCAGATAGGTTTGTTTTACGCTGACACATGCAAGTGAAACACAGTGATTGTATTTCCTGTTTGGGAACATTATCAGTCAACTCAATCACATTATTGGTATAAATAATTGAATATTGGTATAAATAATTGGTATATTGGTACAAATAGTTACTTTAATGGGGTCAACAGTTTGCTTTTTCTGTATATTATTTAATTTTCCTCCAGGCTGCTTTTTCTACAAGTATTCTGATAATTGAATTTTGAATATGACCACAGTGTAGAAAGCATAAACATAGCTAAACTGAATTAATTTTCTTATAAAATGGTATGGGCACAAAAAATTAGTCGTGGTGAAGAACTACTTTGCTCTTTTATCATATTTACACATTCATATTTACAGGAAACAAGAATATATCAACAGATTTCATCAGTAATAAAAAGGTTATGGGAAAAAACTGGGCTGTGTGTCAGTAAGATGATGCAAGAGTGATGCCCAGCTGGCCATGCCACTTGTGCTGGAAAATAGCAATGTTATCTCTGAAAGGGCCTGTCTTTTCTGTAAGAGGCATTCAGACATACCAGTATTAAACTTGGTCCCAATACTAAAACTGACTGGGAACATACACATATTTCTATGTGGTAAAGGTTTTCAAAGCTCAAAATGTTTTGTCATCCTGTGTTTTTAAGAAAAGGTTGTTGGATGCCTGTTTTGTGAAATAAAATATTCTGAAATATTTCAGCTGGTTTTACTGAGCATATACTGTGTCAGAAGTCCAGAATAAAATGTTTGACCAAAGCATCAATAAAATTGCTAAGGTAATAATGAAATGCATTGTTTCCTCAAGTCACCAAGTAGAAAACTTGTTGGTCAGATTTTCAACCAGTTGCACTGGATAGTGTTGTGCCTTGAGCTCCCTTGGGACAAATGTTTTGATAATGGGAGTGGTGGGGAAGCCTGGTGTGAGATGGGTATAGGCTGGAAATGGTAATGCAGCCAAATGGCTTAGCAGCTGCATGAGAGCAGTCACAAATATAGCTTGAGCACCTGCTTGGGGGATGCACCATGTGCCTCAATGACTAGTGGAGAGTAGGGCTTGAAGACCAAAGCAAAGCCTCTGATGTCAAGGAAGTGGAAGATACACCACCACCACTGTTTGTGATAAACTGGGCATGAGGTTTTTAAATGAGGGACAGAAAGAAAGAATTAATGAATGAATGAATACCTACATGTCAAATAAGAATTGATGTGATGTCACTGTCAAATATTCAGCTGGGGAACCATTATTTCTACCAAGCAGTCTTCTTAAAAATCCTTCTACTATTTTAATAGTGTTTATTATATTATTTATATATTATTTACCACTTTTTAAAAAGAACAACCTTCTCTGAAGTTCTATCTAGAAACTTGTATTCTAGTTTAAAAGTTGCAATCATTTGTAGCACCATTTGTAGCTCCATGACTCCAAATGTCTACTTGCTTTAGCCAGAGAAATTAGTTTGTGCTGAATTTCTGCAAGTTAATAACTTTCTTGCTGCCCCTCCTCACTTGTATGGTTTGATCCTTCTCAAGTTCCCATGGAGACATGGGACTATGTACATACTTCCAGCTTTGTTTTCTGTTCCTCTATCTATGGAAGATTTCCCTTGCCTAAAAGAAATTATTTCTTTCTTTTCCTTTTACCAGTACGTCCTCCTCTCCTTTTAGTTTTATTTCCATATAAACTCCTATTTTAGTATAGCAACTTCTATTTGTATAATATCCTTTTTGTAGTCCCTCTGAGACTGAGCTATACATTCAGATCCATTCCTTGTGCAAAATGAGAATTGACTGAAACCTTCCTATGATCTCTGATGGATCTATGACTAATGCAATATTGTATGCACCCAGAGACAGTGAGCCTATAGTGTTTTGTAGAAGGTGATTCTTTTGTCAAGAACTTAATTTTATGATTTCTTGAGTTATTTAACCTACATTTTCTGTGCCGAAGTCCAAGACCAGCAGTCCTTCTGCTGTTCTCAATGGATAATAATGCCTTCTGTGTCTGTAAACAGTTACTGGGACTTCTTTCAGCAGTGTTTTCTTCAGCTCTTTTACTAAGCTTGTTTCTTTTATTTGGAAAAACTCCAAAGAGTCTTTTTTATGTAGTAGTGGCCAGAACTAAGTTCAATGTGCTGTTCTGAAGATAGAAGCACCTCTGAAGATGAGTCATTGATACATTTACATGTACTTACAATTACATTTAGAAATTGGATTTATGCAACTTGCTCTGTTAATGTATCCATGAGAGACACAGGGATGGCTGACCTAACAGGTTATTTAGCAAACCCTTCTTCAGTGCAAGATGAGCATCTGGAGCTCCTCTCCAGTGCTGTGTCCTGTTTCAGGGGCAAAGGAGTTTTCATCCTTGTCCACCATTTGAGTTCATATTTAGTACCACCGTTTGCTTCTTGTTCCTTCCCTGTTCAACCTGTTTCTACTCAGGCAGGTTATCTGTCATATTTAATTTCTTCAATATACTCCTTTATCCTGTTTATACTGTGTTTTATTTATTTATACTAGATGTCATACTAGTATTTACTAATTACATTGCTGTTTAAAAGAATTCTTTGATTAATGAATCTCATATGATATATTTTTATTATTATCCCAATATTTTTATCAACAATCCATTCTCTGCATGTTTGATTCTTTAACTCTCTATTCCACCCTTCAAATTAGTGATAAAACCAGAGGCAAGCATTGGGTTCAGACGGGACACTGTCAGGTGATTGAAGAAGCAGAAAGATGCCTTCTGACAGTTTAAAAACTTAGGCTCCTAATTCTCACTGATTTCAGCTGAAGGTAAAACTTAACTGTTTCCCTGAATATCAAATTAACTGCCTATCTGCTTGTGCTCTGCTTTTTGTGCTTGCAGATCATATAAAGCTTGGAGCCTAAGTGAACATTTTGAACATATCTGAATTACTAATAATCATTCAGAAATGATTGATTAAAGCATAAAAATGCTTGACCCTACATCGAAATCACTACAGCTCAAAACATCCTCCGGCTTTTTCATTATCTTGAGGTTAACTTTTTCTTCCCCATTCCTTTTCTGAACTAACCATATTATAGGTTCTGGCAACAAAAGGCTGGAGTCTTCATGTAGCTTTAGCAATTTAACGTGAACAGATTTCACTGAGTTTCAATAGGTATTGAGAATTTCTCTCTGTTAGTTTCTCTAGAAATCCCAGTTAAAAGTTATATTGTTCTAGCATGCCTTGCCAAATGCAATTCTTTGAGATCTGTTCTTTAGGAACTATTTTATTGTATTTGTTAAAAAATCTGACAGCTCTAGTAATTTCCTTGCTAACTTCACCTGTCTTCTTTGTCATCTCCTTGAAGTCGTCCTGATCCTGTCATACATATTAACAAATATCTCATTGATTCACCGGACAGTTTGCCTACCAGTTAAATCCTGATTTGACTTGATTTTTACCAGTTCTCTGAGACTCAGTCTGTTGTCTTAATTCTTACAGATACTATGAACGAGTCCAGCACTACTAACTTCTGCTGCTTAGGGCAGATCTTTGGTTAAATATCACAATGACAAGCTGATTTGAAAATGCTTTGATTATAGCATTACATTTTTACTTGCTTCTCATAAATCTCTGTCATGACTTCAGCTTCCCTTTAAACTATTAGCAGTTTAAGCCCTAAATCATCTCCTGGTATTATTCTTTCTAGTGAATCCCTAAGTAGATAAGCAATAAGATCTAGAATAAGATGCTTGTTCAGATGAACTCAGCAAACAACTCTCCCACCATAGCTGCTATACTTGGAATCCACTGACTACATTATTAGTAGAAGACAAGATTAGAGAGGTAAGGACACAAAAAAACTTGTTTAAATACTGAATAACACTGATCTGGAGTAGAGCACATTGTAAGAGGGGAACAGAGTTGACTCTGGTAGTTAAACATTTTCTACCCACGTAGGATAGTTGTTCCTTTGCTCCTGCTAGCAACCCATTTATTGAAATTTGCACAGGTGTATTGTTGACCTGTGCATGTTTTGCAATGGGGTTCAAAGTTACTGTGAACTTAATACAGCAGGTAGATTCTGTGACTTGTCCTCTGAGAGCACTGAAAAAAGGACTATTTACCTACCTATTCTGCCTACAGAAAATTCCTTTTGGAATGGGTTACTAAATAACTGCTGTCATACTACAGGTGTATAGTGTGACAGTATTGATCAAAGAGGGATAAACAGATTGTCTTTCTATCAGTGGATGTTAAAATGCACTGTTAGTGTTTGAGATCTCTAGATGTGCTGGTGTGTGTACACAACTTTCACATGGGAGAATATATTACCAAACCAGTGCAAAACAAGGACAGTTTTAAATTTTTTTTTGTTTTTTGAGTGGAGTGAATGGTAGGACAGGAAGATAACTGTGAGGAATGATGGCCTGCCAGAAGTTAACTCAAGATTTAGTATTTGACACAGCCCAGATGAGAAGAAAGAACAGGAGGCAATGGAGGAAAGCAAAGAAAGACAATGAGGAGGACAAAATTCAGTGACCAAAAAACAGAAAAAAAAAAAAGCAGCATGTACTCCTCCAGTTTCCTGTTTCCACTAAAAACATGGATTGTTTTCTTCTGTCTCATACTGGTGACAGATTGTGCAAAATGTATGTGGAGAGCTGGCTGGAACATAGCTCACAGGCTGCCAAGGACCGAATGTGTAACTATTTCAAAATGACTGCAACACAGCCATTAGGTATTTGATGAGGAAGTCTTTTTAGTCATAGGTTTCAAATCCCCTTTTTAACAAGGGAAGTATTTTATATTAATTGAGAAACATAAACAGTGAGAATTTGCTTATCCAAAGAATTGCAGGGTGTTACAGCCCAGAACTTAGAAGAGAACTCTTTTATTAAACACTCAATGCTTGCAATTATACTGTCTGCAAATTATGTTTTTCTCCCCATAATGCAGTTGTGTAACATCTTCATACCAGTCTTCAAATTTGAAGGAAAGTAAGGTTTATGATAGAGACTGTCTGGTGGTCTCATAAAAAAATATCTCCCTCTTCCCCATTTGTGACATTTGGCCTGCACTGCTGTATTACTGCTTACATACCCAGCTTGTTCCTAAGGCAGCATTCACATCAGGTCATAGCAAAAACATATCCTTTTTATGCAGGAGGAATTGGAGTGGGTTGTGTTCTACAAACTCCCACTGTTTTCATTGAGCTTGGTACCTAATTGAAGATGAAGTCAACTTCCCAGTGTTGAGATTCAGGATGAAATCTACCACATGCAAGGATGATGAGCCTACCCAGCAAGGAAAATTGAAGACAAAAAAGTCAAAGCTGCTGAAAGGCAAGGCCACTCAGCAAAGTTTATGGAAGGCACACTCCCACTTGCCATGTGTGAGCTGCATAGCATTAAAAATGAATCAACAGCATACATTTCAGACTGGGAGAACCAGTTCTCATTATGCTTTTGTCAGCTCTGAGAATGAGAAAGATGTGGTGTAAGGACTGGTGTGGATTCTAGAACTCATGGATTCCAGTCCTGGAAATGAAAAAAGATCACTGTGTGGGCAACTCAGCCCCTCTGCAGTTCTCTATTTTCAGAACTGAAATGAGAATAGTATTTCCCACTCAGTAATGTGGAGGAAGATTAATTAATGTTTGAAAAGCCAGTCTGCAGTGGGAAGAGTTATATAAGAGCGAAGTGTTTATTAATGATCACTCTTTTATAGAAACTACTTCTTAGCACAGTGATATGGTAGATTAATAAAATGTGCCCTTACCTGGAAAATAAGAGATTAAGGTGAATTCAGGAAGATTCAATCTGTTGGAGAAAGCATAAAGTTCTGATGTAGCTTTCATGCTAGCAGTCTCACTGAAGCCAATGGTTCTTTTGCCTGACTAATACCATGACCCTTTCCCCCCGCAAAGGTCTAATTTATTTGAGGAACATGAAATCTCTGCAGTTTTAATTCATGGCATTGCTTCGGCCTTTTTTCATGACAGAACGTGAATTTGAAAAATGGAAAAATCTAGACACCAAGAACAAAGGCTGCTGGAACTGTAAATCTTTGGTCCTACAAAGGATCTGCTAGGACAATGTAAACAAAACTCCTTTGCCTCAGCTCTGGTTATAAAGTGCTCCAAATCAATTTCTCACAAGGCATGTCTCAGATTGCTGTCACCCTTGAAGGCCACCTGGAAGTCCTAACAATGGGAAGGGCTCAGCTGCAGAATTACTACTGCCTCAGTTAAATCAATACTTGCATTTTCCTGGTGAGCTGATACTTTTTTGCTGGCGAAGGACAAGTCTGCAGACCCATCTAATTTCCTATGCTATCCTAAACTCCATAGCTAAAATTCCTGCAGGATCCTGTAAGGAATGGAGTAAACACCACAGTTTTGGGACTTGCTGCAGAGAACACAAGTTTCCTTTTGTGCATTGATCACCTGGTAGTGTTCTGGAAATAATTTGACAGAAGTCTTTAAGCAGTATTGGTAATTCATAGCAATTTTTTAACACTCTTCTTCAAACACGTGAAAGTAAGTGGGATAGAGTAGGATACTTGATGAGCCTATGCAGCTCATCTAGCAGATGGTCAATCTGCTAGAAATGTAAATCACTTTCTCCATTCTAAGAAATGCTGCAACATTTACGTAATAAGAGGAGGTTACCATTCTGAAAGAACTTAAGCCGTGAGATCTCTCCGGGTTGGTGACTGCTTAATTGTTACACTTTTTCCACTATTCAAGACATGGGAAAAGTCATACAGAACTGCGGATATCTTGTTGTTTTGACTCTTGTTCAGCATCTATTCCACTGCTTGTCCTTTGCCCTGCAGGACCACGGAGAAAGAGGAGTAGTTTCCCTCTCCAGAATGCACTGGAAGAAAACAAGGATGGTACTAGAAGAAGGGAGACTGAACTGATGTTTTGTGGAGAACATGCATCCAACAACAGTCTAGTTCTTCAAAATGTCTGGCAATGGAGTTAGGTTTACATAGGAAATGAAGGCAGATGCTTCAAAGAATGCACGTGCATATCTATACGAGTATCTTATTTCTCTCAACATTCCCTCCTCCCTTCTGCAGGAGGTCTCATTTCTAAATCAAGGCCATTCCAAGACTTTAAAAATCTGTGACTGGGGACAGGACATATTACATTTCAAAAAACCTTCTGTCTTGTTATGATGACTCTGTGATACTCACCTTGCACAATGAAGAAAACTGGGATAAAAGTATCTAATATTCCAGATCACTCATACATATCATGCGCTTGTTTTATGTGTTTCTAATAAAGGAAAGTATTTTCCCTGAGGGAGTTTGTAAATCAGCTAGAAGAGATTGGGAATTAAATATGTTATCATACTAGGCTTTGATTTACAATTTTCTATAATCTGTTCCAAAATGTGGAACAAATTCCAAAACATTAATTGGTGTTTTCTGAGTAGTAGCAGAAAGATATAAAATTTGAAATTTTATTTATATGTAAATGAATAAATGGGGTGAGGGCTTTTTTTTTTTTCTCTTTTAAAATTTTTAAAAAATTTATTTGTGGTGTCTTTGACATTTCCAGACTCAGGTGTCTAGGGAATGGGATGTAAGTATCAATATATGTTGCAGGATACAACTAGGGTGGACTGAAGTGTTTAGGAGTGCATGGTCACTTACCCCTTGGAGATTCTTTCCAGGGGGGTCTAAAACCAGGATTCTGTTCTCTCTTCTGGCACCATTTCCTTTGGCCTTCTAAGCAAGCTATGCAAGACAGACTACTGGACATGACATTTATTCCTGTGAGAAATCCTTGAGGTTAATTAAGGTAATAAAGTGGATGAAAATGTCTCTGGAAGTAAAAACTTGCAGGAAGGGCACTAAACTTTTTTGTCGTCGTTTTCTAATCTTCAGAAATGGCAATACTTGTATTTGGTGGGCAAAATAGCTGTATAAAAGAAAATGGACATTCAGAGAATGCTTTGAAGATGAAACGTGATAACTTTTTGAGACAATAACATGAATTAAAAACTTTATAGAAAATCAGTTCATATGTAATGAATCTTACGATGTTGCCTTCCCTTGCTGTAAGCTCTCTGTGAAAGTGCAGACCTTTCATCACCCTGAGTTTTTTGATTCTGTCCTTAATATCTATTGACTCAGTCCTAAAATAAATGAAAATTCAGAAGCAGAATTGTCTGTCACACATTGTATTATTTATTGGGATGCTGAATATGAAGTTTACCTGGGCAAATAAGTATCACTACGACATGTTGTTATCAAGAAACTGTGGATGATTTCCATTTCCTTGTCTTGACTGGGAATCTGCAAATAAAGCTATTTATTAACCTTTTAAAGAAAGTCTTAAAAAAAAATCCCAGCTGTTTCCTTTTTTTCGGAGATCAGTAATGAAGAAAATGTCCTTTCTTCTCAGTCTTGTTCCCATTGTTGTGCATTGTGCAGCACCAGCATTGGAACTGGCATTTCCTTTAATTTTATGTGCAGTCTTGTTAGTAATCTTAGCAGAGAGGATTAGGGCTCTGTCATCTGCAGGGACTGAATGTGCATTTGCCTAGGCCTGTGGGAAGGACTGTTGGCAGCATGGTGGGAAGAAAGCTTATTTGGGGACCTGCAGCTGCGGGGCTGCGCTCTGTCACCTTTCACCAGTGCTGGTTGGAAGGGTTTTGGGCAGGCGCATGGAGTGTGTGGTGCTGTTCTCAGGGGAAAAGGGAGCATTATTTGAGAGGATGCTGCTGTGGCTGTAGATCACACTGATGTTTCCATTCTCTCTTCCCCTCCCTCATGTCTCCTTTCCATCCAGTCTGTGGCAAGCGTTACAAGAACAGACCTGGGCTGAGCTACCACTATGCTCACACCCACCTTGCCAGCGAAGAGGGTGATGAAGCCCGTGAGCAGGAGACCCGCTCTTCCCCTGTGCACCGAAATGAAAACCACAAACGTGAGTAGGATTTTCCCTCTGCTTTTGAGATCCTTTTCAGGGGTGTTGCCTCCACCCTGTCTTTGCCTTGTGGAGACTGGTGTTATTGCCTGGCTCAGTTGTGAGTGACTGGGACCTGGATGCTTGGAGCTAATCAGCCACAGCTCACATGAGTGCTGGCTCAGCTAGTCAGAAATTCATTTCAAACCCAGCATTATCTCTGCAGCAAGTCACTTTTCCATTACTGCTCCTGTGAGGAGGAGGTGGCAAGGAGAGGGGGGAAAAGAAGAGATGCCCAACCTGCCCATCATCAAGCAGCCTCCCAGTGGCTCTTAGTAGGGATGTCAAGGAAGTACACATCCAGTAGTTTCAGAGGGCTGCCTTTGTTTTGCCTTTAAATAAGAGATATTTGTCAATGTCTCAGCTTTTCAGTATGAAACTAACAGCATTTTTCCCCATTATACCTTCACCTACTGCACAAACAGCTTACCCTCAACTTTGCCAAAAGCTGCTTCTTAGTTACAGTTTGAGAAATCTATGGAAACATAGTTTAATACTGATTTGCAAGGAGAGCTGGAACATGAGGGGAGAATGTGCCTCCATTCCCCACACTGGTACAAGGCCGAAAGAAATCTTAGTGGCCCAAATTTTTATGTGATGAATCACATATGTTGGTGCGAGCATAAGGTCCATCACCCTATTTGACTGTCCTTTCTGTGCTTCTTAGGCACAGAACAGGAAGTCAAGGAGACTGTGTTCTATTACTGATTTTTGCAAGTCTCTAATCCAGTTTCTCAGTTTTCCAGAGTGCAATACTATGTGATGTGTGCTGTCACCTTGAGATTTGTGTAGATAGCTTTGTTCACTTTCAAAAAGTTCTTTCTGATCAGCTTGTGATCCGTGTTATTTTAGTTCAAAGTAATAAAGCAATAAAATGCTTACAGAAAAAATATGCAGGAAAACGCTTTCTAGTACATTAGGAATGGCGAGAAATATGGAAGTAGGAAAACATTTTCTTTCTAAGCAGGATAATTGATAATTGTCCCCAGGGAGGTATGGGAGGGGGCTTCCTTCCTCCAAAGCATCTGCTACTAGCCACTGTCTGAGCTTGAAGGACTGTATAGTGTGATCCCATTTGGCAAGCCCTATGTTTCTGTCACTTTTATGCTCTACCTTTTAGTTATTCACATGTTTCATAGATTCACAGCAAAAGTAATTTTGACTCCTCCAGCTGTTGATAAACTCAGGCTGTCAATGCACTAAGAGTGACTGCTTGGGCAGGCAGGGGGAATGTCAGTGCTCAGTGTTCAGCCAGTAGCTTTTGTTTATTTAGCATTTACGTCAGCTTTGGGGTTTTTGGGGGGGTTTTTTTTGGTGTTTTTTCTTTGGTTTTTTGTTTGTTCTTTTCCTGTGCCTGCAGTAGTCAGTAATAGTTGCATACATGAGAGGCATCTTGCAAATCTGTATTGAATTAATATTGATAATGGCCTTGCAATTGATGCACACACAAAGAAGGGTAGTGTCCCCTGCCCTGGATTCAGCTTGACATAGGTGCCAAGGGATCTCAGCCCTTCTGTCTCTGGGGCTTAGGAAATGATAGAAGTTAGCAAGAAGAAGAGCTAGAAAAGCTATGGTAAGGTTCGGAGCAGCTGACTTTGGCCCATGATAAAAAAAGCGCATTCTACACTGTGAGAAAGAGTAGCACGGGAGCTGCTTGGGCTTGTGTTTCCCCAGAGCTTCTAAGGGTTGCATGTGGCAAAGGGAAGTTGTTGATGCCTAGATCCACAAGCAGGCAGAAGTTTAGAACCATTAGGGTAAACCTCTCTGATACCCAGATTCCTGAGTGGAAAGGATAACCAGCCAGGAGCCAGTGAGGTATAGGCAACAGCCATGCAAATGTGCAAATGTGCAGATCAGCCTTGGGGAAAGTCCCAGATGCTGGAAGGTAACTGTCCCAAATGGCTTAGCTGTCACAGTGGCTGTTTGTTCCTTTTTGCCTGTTTGTTTGTTTACAGCCTTGAGCTCAGATCTTGCATCTTTGCTCTTTCACTTGGCGATACTTAATTTATGTTGCCGTTTATCTTCCATGTGAATGCTAATTGTCCACATTGCTAACGTGCAGTCATTAAATGGTCCCTTTGTACAGGGGGATGGTGGGGAGCCAGAGCATCAGATCCTTCCTTTCCCCTAAGAACTGCTAGGCACGTGTTATGAATTAGATTTGACAGGTCTGCAGTATCATAGGTCTTGAGCTTCAAGAGTCCTCTCTGCATAGGCTTGGTGGGTGGGGGAGGTGGGAGGGCGGGAGGGAGGGAGGGAGAGAGGTAATGGAGGGGGATGTTAATCCAAGCAGCTAATCCACAACCCACTGGACAGGAGGACCAGCGATATGGTGTGGAGTAGGATCTGGTTATTTGTCCAGCAGTGTGTCAGAGATATGAACAGCCTGATTTAGAAAAGGCAAGTCAAATTCAAACCAGCTATTTGGAATTTGTCGTGCCATGGGAAGTGAGCACCAGGTCAGTAAAGCTCAGGCAGGTAGCTGGAGCATGAACTTTCTTCCTTTGTACCTGTGTCCCCTCTGCAGCTTCCACTCCTTGCACAACCTGCAGTAACAGCAGCCCTGGCGATGCAGGAGGGAGCATGCCTTCTGCAGGATTCAACTACTGATGCCCTAACTGGTGCCAGATCAAGAGCTGAAAGCCTCTTGCCTTTCTGCACATTCAGTCCCTTCTATCTCATTCACAGACCAATTTGAGTAGGTCAGAAAATTAACCAGAGATTGGAAAAGACATGTAGATAGGAGGAACCTACTTGAAACTGAGAACCACTCTATAGGTGTGCATCAAAGAGCTGCGACTGGCCCAAGTCCCAAGTCTCACCTCCTTGGCACATCTCGCATCTTGACTGTTTAGAAAGTTTGTCTGTTTACATCTCTTTACATGTCTCTCTTCTTCTGTCCTTCTTCCTCACCTATAGATTACCCATTGCAACATGAAAGATAGTTCAACAGTCTTCTCTGACCTTTGCCTTTCTGAAAACACCCTAGCCTGTGTTTTGTTTGAGCTTTAATGGCTTGCTTTGTATGCTTTATCTAGTCTTTTGACACAAATAAATAGCCCTTCCTGTGTCTAGTCTTGCCTCTGCCTATACACACATTTATTACTGACCTACTCTCTGATTTTTTTACCTGAGTATTGAACTGTGAAAAGGAAATTATAGAAAACCTTTAAAAAGTAAACTTCCCCTTTCCTCAACTGCACTGAAAAAATAAATGATCCCACACCATTCTCAGACTTTTTCTCTGCTGGCTTTTTCTCTACATGTTGGCACTGAAACTGTGAGATTTGTGAGCCCAGGGTGCATCCAAGCCTGCCACAAAACACCTGCTGTTTTATTTCATCTCTCTCCATGGGTACAGGCCAGCTCTGGGGGCAGCTGGTGCTCACAAATTTTGAGACACTTCTGATATAGGAATTACATTAGACTTCTATCTATTGAAATGTGTTTGTGAATGAGTGTACTAGTATAAATGCTCTTCCTTAATTCCTGGGAGAATAGGATAGTGTGTCTACATGGAGAAAAACTTCCTCCTATTTAAAGGAGAAATTTTCAGTGGCATTTTGCTGTGTGAAATGTTGATTACAAGCGGCTGTGCAGAAACAGCAACTGAACAGGATCTTATGCCCACAAGCACTTGGCCAATGACAGTCCTAAACGGACCTAAATAGACAGATCATTTGGTGTTCTGTTGCTGGCCTCGCTGCTGAGTGCAGGTTGATCCATTGTGCAATACATGTAGTTAAGGAGGATGCATTCTTGTGCTCTCCTGCCCCTCTCCTAGTTTAAGCATCTGCCCTGCAAAACCACCTGCCTACATCATTTCATGGCATCAGCCTGTTGTGCCCAGCTCCATCACAGATTTTATTATGTGGATAAATCTCTACTGGAGAGACCAGCCAAAGTTGTTTGTGTACTCTAAGCATAATTGGATACCCAGTCTCCAGAGATAAAAAATTAATGTGCTAACCTCAGTGTGCCTCCAAGCTGTCCTCCAGCTCCCCCACACAGTCATCTTTGAAACATTTTTATTTCCATCCAGGCAGGGGGCTGGCCATGAATAAATGACGAGAGTCAGCCCCTCAGTTGGAGACGAGCTGTTTGTTCCTCTCCACAAGCAGCACCAATTTGAAAAGCTACATCAGGCCTACTTTTTCCCTGCCTCAGTGCTGATCCTTGCTGGGGCCATGGTGGGAGCTACTTCCGAATGCAAGCATGCATCAATGCCCACCTTGCAACAAGATACCCTGCAGCAGGTGCTTTTCAGTGAAAATATGTACATTACCTTGAGTTGACTTCATAGTAATTTAATCTGTTTGGGCTTTTTCTCTTTTCAGAGCTTGTTTTCATAAGGAAAAACACTCAGAATGCTAAAAGAAACAGTAGTGATTCGAGAGTGTGAACTGTGTAAAGATTACCCTTAAATCCTGTTTGCAGCTCTAAATTACTCAGACTTCTGTGTCTGTATTTTGCGATGCTGAATTAAAAATAGATCGGTTGTTTAGAGTTATGGCATAGTGGAAAATCCCCAACTTGTTTCCTATGTACAGGGACCCATAGGGGACTTTTTTTTTTGGTTTTTTTTGTTTGGAGTTATGGGGTGATTGTTTTGTTAGTTTGGTGTTTCTCTTCAATACTGCCTGGACAGGGACTAAAATGTTGCTGTCAATGTGCAACTGTCGATGTGCAATTGCACATCAGTGCAACTGATGTGCAATTGAAGAGAAGCACTGAGTGCTTCTCAGTAGTTTATGGGAAAATATTTCCAATTTGACTAATTAGTTTTTGAAAAGCATGTGTTGCTTCAACAGCACATCAGGTCTTGAGATAAAATGGTGTAATTTATGTATTTATATTTTTTTCCTTTTTCTGCTATCTCCCTGCTTTTTCTGCCTTTTTTTCCCCTCCTCCATGTAGAATTTGAACCAAGTACAATGCAAATACTTTGACTCAATTTGAACCAAATAGGTGCTCTCTGCCTTCTCACACTCATGCAGTGAATAATTTCCAGATCCAAAGCCTACAAGATGTTGCAGGGATCCAGTTCATGGCAGTGGCCATTCTCACCTGAATACTGAGGGATACTGCCAGATGGGGCTGTATATTGGGCATTATAATCCCTTCTTGAGGTGGGATATATTCCCTTAGCCAGTGGGAATGATGTGTTTCAGTGGCTGGGGCCACGTCTCAGGAGAGGTACCCCTCAAAGTCAGGAAATCTATATGCTAAGATGTCAGACTCTTTTGTCGGTCTTCCTATTCTGTATCTCCTACTGTTTATCATCATGAAGCCCTAGAAAGTTACAATGATTTACTGTGAACAGTGGGGTTTTGGCCAATGCTTTAGGTGTTCCTGCAGAACACTCTACAAGGTGAGTAAACAGAATTTCTATGAAACGCTGCCTTAAGATGGAGGAACACTGATTCACAAAATCTACTGAATCCAATCAGCTGATGCCATATTTTCCTAGCTGTACTTTCCATCTACCTAGCTCGCCCTCCAGCTCTTTCATTAGCTCTTCAACTTAAGGGCCACACTGATTCCTGTAAAAGAGATGATCAAATGATCTTCCTTTACCCCCTATTCAGAGGCTTCCTATGACTTTTACAGATGTACCTCCTTCTCCTAGCACTACTTGTAGTGCTCCTTGGCTGTGCTTCTCTGTGAGCAGGGGCTGTAGGAAAGGCAAACCTTTCAGAGTTGCTAAAAGCTGTGCAAAAGCAACAGCTTCTTCTATCCCCACACTACCAGCTAACTTAAAAAAGGAGATAAAATCCAGTTACTGGAGAGAACTGGCAATACTTTGGGTGGGTGGTTTGCAGCACCTCTCAGCAGCATATCCTGCTTCTCTGGCTGCCAGCAAAGGTTATGCCCATCCCATGCGGGGGAGTGCAGTGTGGGAAGCTGGAGCTAGCAGAGGCCATGGGGCTGTGCAGGCTGCTTAGCACGACTCTGGGAACAGAACACCAGCCCTTTCCCAGTGCTACACCCAAGTTCCAAGTGTGTTCAGTTGAAAAAGCACCACATCAACACAGATGTGTTGCCTCCAGCCTGAGCTCGCTTGCAGCCTGCTGCAGGGCCCTGTATCAAGTGCCCCAACACTTCCCAGTTTAGGGCCAGCCAACATGCTTATCTCTGGTGTTAACAACAGACTAAGTGACTGGCCATTTCCTCTCATTCAGTTTGATTTAAACTTCTTCCTGAAAAACTGCAATGAAAATCCCATGCACTTAATTCATGGCAAGGAGTCTGCAGAAATGGCTGTGCACATCCCTGCCTGGCTACATACCTGTGAAAGGGCAAGAGCCTTGAGTGCACTTCAGCTGTGCATGGCCTCTTCCTCACCACAGCAGCAGCTGTGTTCTTTTATTGTTCCTGAAAAGGCAGGGTCTAGCCATGGGCACAAAAGCAGTTCCCGAGTCTACCTCTCTGCCCCACCATTGCTCGCTGCACCCAGCGATGACAGGGGCAGAAGGAGGTGCATGCCCAGCCAGCCATCTCCCCGCTCGTCCATCAAGGAAAGCCACAGTCCAGGCACTGCTCTTTTTTTGCCTTCTCCCTAAAGCCGTGTTTTCACTGAATTATCGCAGTGTAATTCCTCGCGAGAGCCTGCCTGCCCTCCACTGAGCCATTGTGAGCAGCAACTGGAGGGGCTGCGCTGCGATTCCTTCCACTCGAGAGTGAGGTGATAGCAGGTGGCAAGGCCAGCGGCAGCCAGCCGGGCCCACCGGTCACCATGGAGACGGCCAGGCCTGCCAGGGAGGAGCAGGCAGCAAGGAGGGGTGACAGGCACATAGAGCCATAGGTTGGGATTATATGTCACCGAGACCTCCAAGGGGCTTGACGACCGCAGGCGCAGGCTCTTGGCTGGCATTTTGCTGCTCGGGTGGCCAGACATTGGACTTGCCCTTTGCGAGGGAGAAAAAGGGAGGAGCTGGAAAGGAAAACTGGCCCAGTCTCAGACAAAGAGACTTGTAAATTAAACAAAGAAAAGCCAACAAACAAAACCCCAACAAATAAAGCAAATCCACCCCTTTTCCTCCATCGTGAAGTGCACTGACTTGATTCAGGCCTACATGCAGGGTCCCGTGGTCTCTGTTGTGCTCTGAAGATCCTTGTTGCAAACAGAGTAAATGGCCTGATTCAAAGCCTTTTGAATTGAATTGAAAACCTCCAGTGGGCTTTATTGGTTTTGGATCAAACCCAGAAGAAACAGGTAAGAGCTGGACAAAATGTGCTAGGAAAAATCCCTTTGTGAGTGCATATATCTGGCTGTAGCCGATGAACTGTAATCATTGAAATAATTGATGCACAGCTCCACGCCCCAGCAGCAAGGCGTGCACTCTACGAATTCTCCATCACCTTCCCAGTGATGTGGATATGACAAAAAATAGGGATAAATGCTGCCAAACCTAGATGCATATCTTAAATGATGGTTAAATATTATGATGTATTCCCCACAGGCTGAATAACTATACATGACTGTGATTTGATACTAAGGAAGAGAGAAACCAGTTTTTCTTTTAAGCACTGGTTCCACCTCCCAAGTTTTTGAAGATTGTGATCCAAACCATCAAAATAATTTCTCTTAGAAATCAGAAAAATGGATAGATAAAAGGTTCTGTTTGTTTGGGGGTTTGTCTGTATGCATTTAAGGGTCACGTTTTGAAGAATAACTATTTAAAATATCTGTATTCTGAGTTTTCTGTATAAAAATCAGGGATAAAGATTCCTTCTTCTGAACTTGCCTTCCATTCAAGATTTCCTCTGCAGCCCTAAAAGGTAGAAAACTGAGATTTTTTTTTTTTGAGTCATGTGGTCCAGAAGATGATGTAGAATCGAAAATTCCTTATTTCTTTGTTATTTTGTTACAAACAGCTTGCTTTTATTATTAAATTGAAACTATGAGGAAGATAACTTACAGGGTTTTTTTGGTTTCTTGGGAGTTATGAAGGAAGCTAGAATTCTGTTTAGAGCCCCTGCCTTCAAAATCAAGAATGCACAGAAGTTATTTTATAAATTTAAACTCAGCCTACATGTTTAGTTTAGTTTTTCCAGTTTCGTCTAAAGAACAAAGTTACTGTATGATACACTACATAATTTATTTAATTTACTGAACTTTGCAAGAAGACTACTGTGAATGATGATACCATATTTTAAGTAGTTCTTTATTCTGCTCAGCTTGGTATATCTTGAAATTAACTTGATTAGGCTAAGAAGAAAAAAAATGTTTCAGAATAAGTGCATACCAAATTTATTTGGAAATACTGAGTTCATTTTCACTCTGCATCCTGTCTTCACATGAATCACCTTTCAGGTTCAGGGAAACTATTATTTGAACTGTGCAGATATTTCCATGTTGCTCCTTAATAAATTTTTTCAAGTTTTCAAGTAATTAAAAATTTGTATACTCAATTTTGGGGGAGATGTGGATGAAGACAGGGCCTTTGATGAAACTCGAAAGCAGCACTGAGTTGAAATGGCAAGAGGCACTGATTTAAACACACCTCCTCACACCTTAGCTGAGGCAATACTCAAAGCTCCTCATAGCTTTTGGTCTGCTGTTGCAGTTTGCAATGTAAAAGAAAATCAGAGAAGTTTTGAGTAAGTTAGGACAAGATCATGGCTGGTTTTCAGGCTTTGCTTTAACACAGTTTGTAATTCTGGGTGAGTTTTTTTTTTTGTACCAAATCACCAGAGGCAGTCACCTGATCTAAATGATTCAACTCACTGCTAGTGAGTTACTTCTTGCTAGCTGAGCTGTTTGGCTTAAACTAGCACCTTCTACTTGTTGATTAGCTTATGCAAAAAGTGGATACCTAGTTAATTACAATGGCTCACATGAAAAGCAGCAACATTAGTCCCTAGGAAATTAATTGCCCTTTTTGTGAATCCATTCCAATAGTTACTTTTGTAAGTAGTTTTATTGATTTTGGGGTGAGACTGGGGTTGGGCTTTTCCTGCACAATACCCTTTTCATGAAGATTGCATGTTAAATCTTGTCATTTTTCCTTTGTTTCTTAATTCTTTCATCATTTGTGAATGACAGAAGAACTCTGCTTAATATAATCTGAAAATCTCTCTATTCTCAAACCTTCTGTGATTTAGCCTGTGACTTAATTCACTGTGTGGTACTGACCAAGAAAATAAGTTAGGTTTGATTCTAGTTTTTGCCCCTGTTAGAACAAAAATGTTTTGACAAGAATAACATTGCCTGGCTTATTTGACTCTAGAGACACATCATTTAAGATATCATTGATGTAACTAGGAACTTCTCATCTGTCTGTGACTTTTCAGGTCTGGTATCTCTATCACACTACTGAGCCAGGTTAAAAAATGAGCACATGGACACATGAAAAATTAAATAGATTGGAAGAAAATAAAGAGGAAAAGAAAGGAAGAGAAGAGAAAAAGAGAAAAGAAAAGCGATCAAACACCATGTTTATTCTCTTGCCAATAGTCTGGGATAATCCTTTCAGTGTTATCACACTCAGCAAATACTCTCCATCTCTTCCACACACTATGGATGAATTGATCAGTGCATGTATTTTCACAAAGTTTCCCTGTCCCATTTCCAGTTTGACAGTCAGTGGATCTTATGGTCATAATCCACACTCAAAAAATTTAAGTCAGTATATGCAGAGTGTTAATCATACCATTATGAGCAGTGGTAGAAGTGGTGTTCTTTCCTAAGTCTGCTGGCTGGCACCCTGACTGCTTGTTTATATTTGTGGCCTCACCACAGAATTTTTGTGTGTTTGAGAGTAAGCCAGTTTACCACTCTGCCTCCAAGTCTTTCAGCTTTAAAGTGCAATGTGATCTCACCATGAGACTTAATTAGGGTCCAGAACACTTTAGTTAGAGTCAACAGCAAAAGAGGCTTTTGACCTCACTGAAGCTTAATAATAGTATCTGTAAGGCACTTCAAGACACTTGGATTAAAGGGGAAACAATGTAATAAGGAACAACAACAAAAAAAGTCACTGAATACTGAGCTTGCTGAGTTTGCATTGCATGTGGCCTGTCTATAGATGCAGAACAATATAAAGAGGCAATTACTTAACTTTTGCAAAATGGAGCTACAGTGGGAAATATAAATGCTAGGGAGGTCTGCTTTTTATGCACAAAATATGTACAAGCAGCAACTTTATGATCATTTTGTTGCAGCTCTTAAAATAAACCGGTGTGCTAGACTTCCACCTGGTTCCTCTTCTTTTTTTGCTTATCTTGCATGCATGTAGTAAATGCCTTTCTGGAACAGACAAAATGCTAATCTAATACTGGGAACTTCTCTCTGGTTTTGAGAGAATTGGGGATCTGGTAACCAGGACCATTTCAGAGCAAAGTCCATTATTTAGTAAATACTGTCAGGGTCTCCATGACCACAGAGGAAGACAGTAATGTATTTGCAGCCTTGTGGGTTTTAATTTTCTTCTTAATTTCACCTTACCTGGAATCTTTCAGTTACCAATCTCCAGAAGTTCAGCAAATCAACAGCTGGAAATGAATGAATAACTAGATGCACCCAAACCAGAAAACCAGATTGAACTTGGAGGAAATTTTAATTTTAAGTGTATGTCTTGGACTGCTACCAGAAGCCCTTTAGAATGTCATTGTCCTTTGGGGGAAATTTGAATGTGGACAAAAAGACCATTAATAAAAGCTGTCAAAACATCTGTTAAAAGTCTGCAAGTTACAAAATATGCATTAAAAAGATAATTAAATAGAGATGGTACAGTTTAAAGTTCTTCATTTTCTCATTTGTAAAATTCTTCATGGGGTAGGCTTAGGCCAGGTATACCTACTGGTATATAACTGGATTTTTTAAGTTCAAAGAGAAGAAACAAAGATGAAGACCAGCCATGACCTCCATTCCCTTCCCCAGTTCATAGTTAGGGTGTACAGGAAGAAGTTTTCCTTCTCTGGAGAGCAGAGAAGGAAAATGGCAGTTGTGAGCAAGAAAAAAAGGACATTGCTGTTCTGCTCAACTGAGAGGAATGCAGAAGGCCTCTGCTCTTCTCTCCTTCCTAAGGGATCTGCCTCCTTCTCTACTTAAGATCACTGTGTGTCTGCTCCTTTCCAACTATTCCTCGTTGGAAAATAAGAATATTATCTGGCTCATTTTCTCTTGGCTGAAAGAGCTTTTATCTCTGCTGGCTGGGATGTCTGCCTGAGGCTGACTCTGCACCTGTGCTGGGTGCTGGGGTAGTGTTGGACCTGCTGCCCTCCCTGCTCATCCCATGGAATGAGTGCTGCATGTGGTAAAGTCTTTAGTGAAATATCCCCAAATGGCTTTGCCTGTGAATATTCAGGAGCTTTTGAACCAACCTTCTGACTACGGACACCCTGCCATTTAGAGATGTAGTCCCCTAAAAAGCTACTTGAAATAAAACCTGAAAGGGTACCTCTCCCCCTGTCTTCCTGCTGTTGATTTTTGAGTTTAGGAGACTGTATTTTTCTTTTCTGAATTTGTATTTTGTGGGTTTATGATGATGACTGCTGCATGAAAACCCAAATTTGGCTTACTAACAATATACATCTTATTTTGCATTAGAGATTGTCTTTATACCTGTATGTGCTACAAAAATTCCTGAACCATAAAGGCATATGTGGAAACACGTCCTTGAGAGGGAGCAGCCTGGCAGGGATTATAAAGGATATGGTGAAGGGCATTTCAGGCAAAATAGATACAACCTTCAAATAGAGGTGGTTTATGCAGTTTGCTTTTTGTTCTGATTGACAATGTTTTGGGAAGACTGTGGCCTGCAAACTCACTGAGCTAACACCATATCAAGGATAAGGAGGAAATGTCCAAATGAATGTTCTTTGAGTAAATCTTATTTCTAACCCAACTACAGCCCAGAAAGGACCAGATGGGGTCATCATTCCCAATAACTACTGTGACTTCTGCCTTGGAGGCTCCAATATGAACAAAAAAAGTGGCCGGCCTGAGGAACTTGTATCATGCTCAGACTGTGGGCGCTCTGGTAGGTGACTTCTTCTTGCATCTTTCTTGTACAAAGGCATTTGTGTGATTTTGTTTTTGCACCTTCTCAAGATTTTGAAGAAAGTCAGCATATTTGGGAAGGGATAGAAGATGAAATCCTACCTCTTCTAGGTGTTGTGGGAAAGGATGACTGAAAAATTTGGTATCGTAAACCCCACTGTTGGATTCACATTTTTAAGCCAATGAGGTCTTACAAAATAATGAAGTTTTAATGTGTTTATTGGCTTTTGGGACCATTGGTACATGCACTAGTTGTTCTTCATATGGAAGGGGAAAATCCTGTGACAATTTTAAAGAATGGTCTCTGTCTTTAAATGCTGCAATTACAACTATAAATTACTTACAAGATTTATGAAAGTTGCATGACAAGCATTTCCATTGATTACACATTTCATGCATTTCTTCATCCAAAAAAGAAGGAGGGAGAAAATTACAGGGTTGGTATGGGGGTAACTGTCAAGAATTATCCTCTTACAAGATGACTATCATTAGTTTTGTTTGAAGAGGTTTTTATTTCTCCCTTTTCTTCCTTTCTCTCTTTTTAAATGTAGGCAATTGTGTCTTTCCCATTCTGAGTTCTCTTTATTTCTGGGCTGTTGTTTTCTTCCTTCCTTTCTTTCTTTTTTTTTTTTTCCCTTTCTCTTTTTTTGGAAAATTTTATACCAGCTGAACAGTTATTTATAGCTCATGTAGGAGGTAGTGGTGGTGGTAGAGGGAATGGGAGACCTTTAACAACTGCATATTCCAGCTTTGGTCCAAGTTTCCACTTGTGGTATTTTTGTATAGTGGTGATACCAGTGGTAATAAGACGATCATATGGAAACCTGAAAACCAAAGAGGCCTTGAAATTCAGTATGAATGCTGCTCCTTCTGTACTGTAGTTACTGAAAAATGTCTGTTGCTTCATGGCTGAAATGAGATGTGGAATGTTCTCATGCCAAGGAAATGGCCTTTTTATGCTCCTGCTGAAATTCATAGTAAGCCTATTACCACATTCAGTGGGAGAACGACTAGACTCTCACTGACAAACTGCATTCTGCAGTTGTTGTGACCTCTGAAGATATTCTGAAATGATGCTGGTCATCAGAGGATCAATGGCAACCCCTTTGGTTTTCTCCAGGGGCATCCTGACAAATGCTGTGCAGTCAGAGACATGTACCTTTCAGTGTATATGTGATTGCTTCTAATTACCGAAGGGGGAAGTTGATGGGGTCTGTGGTGCCATCTTGGAAGATCATTGCCCTTCGTCTTGGTTGTTATATTTCAATATAACTAATTTCAGCATTGTTCTGATACGGCACAGGGAGATGGATACATATTTTATTGTTTCTTAAACACTGCAATGGTGATTATATCAGAATGCAACACAAATACATTAATTCCCTTGATTCCTTAGCGCGATAGAACAAGCAGATCAGCATGTAGCCTAAATTGTGCAAAATCAGTTCCATTAAATGCTGTCCTTGTACAGATTCTGACCCACTCGGGTCATTCATAGGGGTCTGCAATGTGTGTCACTGATATGTGATGAAAGTGATTAAGGTATAACCACACACTAATCCTCTTTGGTGTCTGCCATCTTTCACTTTTATAATAATGGAGAACATTTTCATTACAAAGAAAGAGATGTCATGGAAATTATACTGTTTCCTCTGTTCACAGTCAGTAAAATCACATTTCTACAATATGGTTCATCTGCCAATTATTTTGTTATATCCATTTTCTTTTTTGTGAACAGGATTTAATTCTTTATGGCTCACACAATGCAGTGTTCTTGTTATGTGGCTGATTCCCGTAGCTGGAGCAGAGACCCAACAGTTGGTTGCTTAATACCATGCTACTGTTTGTACATAACAAAATAGCTGTTCCCTAAAATTTTACTCTTTAATTTTGCTGGGGCACAAGAGACATTTTTTCTCTACCTTCTTTGAAAAGGGAATTTGAAGGTTGTACTATTAATCACATAAAAAGTTTGACTGAAAGAAAAACAAGCCTCAATTTCACAGATTTCAGTATTTGACTTCTCTTTTTATGAGTCTTCTTATGGTTGTTGTTGCCATTATTGATACTCTGTGTGGAGAATTTCCTGTTCCATCTTGAAAGTTGGATTGACTCACACAAATTTGAACTTTTCAGTGTTCCCCAAGATGGGTTACTCCTCCTCTCAGTTGTTTTAATTGTCGAACTATATCACTAGTTTTAGGGTTTTTTTAAATTTTTGAAGGACATGCCAAGAAATTTGTGTTAAAACATTGGTTTAGGTTACTTTCACTTAGTTTTAAAAATGTATTTTACTTTGTCTACAAAGGAGGAGGTTCTTTACGATCAGGTGAAGAATGGGGATAAAAAATAGTCCTGAGGTCAATGAGGTATCTAGTGGTTTACATTCCTATAGCAGAAAATTTGTGAGAGTTGATGCCATTGTGCTTAGAGCTAAAAGTGTCTCATTATTTATATGGTCTAAAAATATTTAAAAATTGATCTAAGTAATCACAAGGAAATATTTTAATGTCTTTTGAAGAGAGGAAAACATGATTAACCCTTTCGCTGCTGTAGCTATGGGCACCTGTGGTGTTTGTAGATATTTTTTTCTTCGAAAGAGAAACTGATCCTTTGTTGTTTTTCTTACTGCAGTTCTACCTGTGCTATGTTGTTGGGGTGCGTGGGCACAAACAAGCACACACCTGTGAGCTTGATAACCTGACTTGTTTAATGATAATGATGATGAAAAAAATATGATGATGATGCCTGTTGCTTAACCCATGTGCTGATATATTCATCATACATGTCAGCTCATTTGGGAAGAGAAGGCAGGAGGGACGAAGCAGCGCCAGCACGCACTGCGGAGGACTTGTTCGGTTCCACGTCAGAAAGCGACACCTCGACCTTTCATGGCTTTGACGAGGACGATGCAGAAGAGCCTCTCTCGAGCCGAGGAGGTGGCTGTGGTAGCAGCTCTCCCTCTGCAGACAAAAAGGGCGGCTGCTAAAATAGCTAAAAAGACACAGAAACTCTGAGCGATTTGCTGTCCTTTTTACTGCTAAGATTATTATTACCTTTTTCAATTTTTTTTTTAATTTTAGGTCCTCTTGGGTTTTTGGCTGGTTGTTTTTTTGATGTCCCCCCCCTTTTTTTTTTTTGTTTTTTGTTTTTTGTTATGTTTTCCCTGTGGGGCATACACTGAAAGCACAAGCTTTTAAAGCTCTTGACAACTACTTTGAAGAGACAGAAGGTTTTGATTTCCCTTTTTGTTTTTTTGTTTTGTTTTGTTTTAATTTGGTTTTATCCCACCTCCCCTCCTTCTCTTTCTCTTTGGAAACATAAAAAGTGGATTTAATATTTTTTTTTAATAGTGAGCAGAGTTGATTTTCTTGTCTTTTAATATATATATCAGCAAACCACAAAAAATACAGATGGGTTGGAGAACAGAAAGCAAACCCAAATAGTTTTTTTTAATTATTATTTATATATTCTATATATTATTAGAAAAACTACTTTTTAAATAAAAAATAGAAAAAAAACCCAACAAAAAAGCAATGGATGTCTACTTGATAATAGAACTGTTTCTAAAGAACCACTGTGGGCGGACTCTATCAGGGGACAAGGAAACCCTTGATGTGATGGCTTCTGCGTTTCGAGATTTTGCACTTACTGTAGCATGTGAAGTCTGGCTCTTCTCATACACCTGCTACGCTACAGCCTGAGGATAGAAGCAGCACCATTGAAGACCATGGCCTTGGGGAACACATTTCCATCTCCTCTGGACACCCTTACACTCAATAGATCTCTTCCTCCCTGCACACCCCTTCATGTCTTCCCTGCATCGTTCTACTTTTTTTTTTCTTTTCCTTCACCTTTCACTTGATGGACAGCAATTTCCAAGCATAGGGATGGCATATGAATGGCAAATCATAGACATCACAAACAAAACATATGGAGGAGCAGAACCATGGAAGAAATGACATGGAAAAATACCTCACCTATACTTTTCTTTCCATTTTTAAATTTCAAGTCACAGCATTTTTTCCTGTGTTGCCCTGTTTTTTCTCTCTGTAGTGTCTTGTGAGACACTCTATTTTCTTTTTAATAGCTTCTTTTGAAATAAACCAAAGCAATACTAATTAAAGTTCCAAGGGCAATGGAGAAGAGAGTGACTTACTTCCTTCCCAGCGTCTTTCCCAGAAAGGAGGAAACATGCAGCAGGATTTGAAAGGTATGTCTGAGCTGAAATGTCTTTCACTCAATTGTGAAATTTCTGTGCCCTGGATTTTCAACAGACTCCTGACTGAGCTTTGTTGTAGGAGCAAGTCCCATGGAAATTGTATTATAAGTATGTGCCCCATTCACACCCCTGGTGAAGCTAATGGAAGTTTTGTGGGAGCAGGATCCAGACTTGTGTACAGTCAGAGGTGATGCAAAAGTAGTCACTGTGTAGTTATGTTTTGCTGTCCTAATGCAGGCAAAATATCTTCCTGGAGCGGGGGCAAGGTTAGGTTCTAAAAATCTATTTTTACTGATTTACATAATACAAACAGGGTGAAATCATGACCTCATTCAGACCAAAGGCAAAAGAGATATTTCTCTGGACAATGCCTAATGCTTAAACTGTAGGTGTGTGTTATTGATACCAGAGTAAAAGTCTCAGCCTTGCAATAAAGAATTTGAATATGTACAATGAATGAAGCCAGACCAAATGGATTCCATTTTTCCTGTTTCTTTGCTAGGGTAGCCTGTCTGTGAGAATAATTTCAACTCCCCCTCCCACCCTCCAACCTTGTAAAAAAAGAGAAACAATTCAGTCTCTTAATTTTATTATTATTCCCTTTGGACATGGAATGAGCAGTGGCCAAATTCTACTTTTAGGTATACAGTCGAGAATATAAGCTAACTGATGTCTAGATTACATTAATAATCTGCCTTCAGGATGCTGTTAGAAAACATTACTAATACCTCTCTATGTGTATACCAAAGGACAGTGCATTGCAGAGGCATGCACACTTGCCAGGAGAGAGCCTTGTTTAAGCTCTCCCCATTTTGATAATCCTTTTCTGTTGCCATTGTGTTTCTCTTGATTTATTATAATCAATCAAGTATCAAATCAATTATATTTTGACACAATGCTATCAATGAGAAGTGTGCTTTAACTGATAAAAACATTCATTTCTTCCACAATCAGTCCTTTTCCCCTCTGAAATAGTGCAAGATATATAATGTTTTGCTACTCTTCTGTATTTACTAAAGCTCAGTCCTTGCAGCCCCTCAATTAGGTAGCTGAAACCTACCCAAGTACATCTTTCTGAAGAACTCCCATCACTGCATCAACTGCAGAACAGGAGTCTGCAGGAGTCTGCAGGAGTTTTCCAAGTGGAGTCCTTAACATTGTCTTTTTTGAACCATGCCTAATGCATTCTGGGCTCTTTTAGAATACAAACAATAATCAGATGTCCATAATTCATTAAGTCTTGACTTAGTTTCACAAATGCAGTTACTATAACAATGCATACAGTCTTAATCCTTTCGCAACCAAACCATCCATCTTTGTGACAGCTAAGTAACACAGTACCCTCAGAAAGAAGACACAACAGCTCACAAAGATGGCATAAAATTGCCATCTGACATTTATTACAGATAGCATAGAAAAGTATCCTCCCTGTTATTGATGTCAGTAATGTGTACATGGATGGTCATTCGTTCAATATAGTCCTGAGAGAGCAAGTAAGGTAAAATTAATTCACTGTTAACGGAGTGAGTGTAGTTCTTGGATTCCTCAGGATGTCTTATTAGATTGAGATAACCAACATGAGTTTAGTCCAGCAGGCTGAGCAGTGTGGTACTGACCATATGAAGGTATTCATCATAGCAAGTAAATGAAGATGTAGAGTTGGAAGATAAAAGAGCACTTGTTTAAGCTAGGTTGTAAAGTAGTGTTAATGGTGAATATTGCATGGAGTGTTGATATGGACATGAAATATTCTCAGGACATGTAGTGCTGGAGTGAAGGCTGGGAACAGGGAAAGAAGGTTGGTAGCTTCGAAGTTGAAGGAAGATGAAGGAAAAGCAAACGGGCTGCTACACAAGACCCTTTCATGAGGGGAAGATGACAATGTTAATGAGGCAGAAAATATACAGGAGAAGGTTTCATAAGTGCAATAAGAAAAAGAAAAGGACTCTGACACTTACATAACCAGCTCAGAAATGAGGGAACTGCACAGTATCAATTGTATCTTAAAAGGCACATAGGTTCCAAACCAAACTAGGGAGGCATAAAAAAAAGTTTGCAATGTGAATTCTGGATTGTGTCTAAAAATTCATCTTTGAAATCAGAGAGAAATGTGATGCTCTTTATTCCCTAGTGATTTCAGCAGTTCTGTGAAACTTTCTGTTCTTCATTAAATCTTCAAAGGTGTAGCCCGTCAACTAATCACAACCCTGGCTATTCCAGTTCTCAAAAAATGTCTTTCCTATTACAGGGAGGTTGGCACAAGGCTGTCCAAAGATTCTCCTGAAACACATGCTCCCACACAAACTATGTACCAAAATAAGACAAGCCCAATGCGAAATGTGAATAAAGGGGTGTTTCATTTCTGGCTCTAAATGCAGACTTTTCTGTGTTTAATCATACAAGCTGTCTCATCAGGCACCTTTCCACTGCTCCATACTAAAGGATCTTAGAAAACATGCATAGTTTCCAGAGTCATCTTATGCTAACTCTGATTCACAGATGGGAACAGGAGAATAAAGGAAGTGGCATGCTGCTTGAGCAGCTGATAAGGGAGAAAAAAGGCTACATGGAGTGTGCACTGATCCTTAGCCTATTCCCTTTTGAGGCATTTAATTAGTTGAAATTTTAGCAGGGACAGACCTCAGCTCTTTCATGAAAACAGTATAAAATTTCAAGCGTGATAATATACATTGAGAAGATTTTAAGAAAATACAGGATTCTGGCATAGAAGTTAAAAAAAAAAGAGAACCAGGCATGTGGTGGAACAATAATGGAACTGAAATCTGACATGCCTCACTTTGCATCTCTTCCCTTCACCCAGGCACCCCCCAGTTTTGTGGGCTGGATTTTTATTTCTTGAATATGTAATGGTGCTTGGAATAACATCATATGTATGTGGTAAGGTCATAAATGATGAGCTTGGGCTGCTGAAACAAGGGCCAGAGAGAACTTTACCACTGACTTCAGAATGATTACCACTGGGCTTTCTTAGCTATTGCTTTTATTGAATGAAATCTCCCTGTTAATATGCTTGCTGGTATGGTGTAGACAAGTTCTGAGATGGCCATTTGTTTCAGCAGAATGTGTTATTAGAATCCCCTCCCTGCATTGTTTTGCCTTTGAGCTTTTACATTAGTTATTCATTTTGAGTTCCAGTTTGCCATTTTACAGACCTCAGCTTAGGCTCTTGATTGAAGACAGAGACTCAGTTTGCTGCCTGCTGATGCATGGAGCAAACAAGAACTGCACCCAGAGAATCACTGAGTCCGGACTGTGCCGGGGCACCACTGTGTTCACTCCTGTTCACTTTGCTTTTCTTTGGTTAATTCTTGCAATGATATTTTGAGATGGGCCCTAAAGTAACAGTTAAAATACCACAAAACTATGGAGTTTTTAAAGCCATGCTCTTCATGCAATTTTCCTCTTCCCCATGGCAGGCAGTTTTACTCACTCAATTCCTCAAGCAAACACTGTATTGACCCTACTGGGAATCTTATTATAAAAACTGCAAAATCTGCCCAGTGTGTTCTGTGCTGCAACATATGTAGATGTTTCCAATAAACACCCATTTCATATTCTCCTTTTTTCCCCCCTTCTTTATATGAAGTTTGTAGCTGTAAGTAAAGTATGAGGCACATGCAGGAGTTCATGCTGGCATGGGGTTGTTTTGACAAACCTCACAGTGCAGGAATTCAGCCAGGCTGAATTTTTGCTGACTGAGCCATTACAATAAACCATACCAATCGTTATTCTCTTTGCCAGGTATCTACCAGTGTTGAAAAACCCCCAACCTCTATAAATACCATGGAATACTGAAATTGGGTCAGAACTGTTTTCATGTCCCTGTCTGTATTTCCAAGAATGCTAAGTTGCTAATTTCAGAGAAGACAAGTTGTAATAACATTTAGTAAAAAAACCCAGCTCTTGGGATTTCCAGGTCTGATAGCTCTGTTAAGTGGATGCTGCCAGTTCATGTCTTTGACTTTTTCTTTTGGTTGCTGGCAGCTCCTAAGATTTTGGACCATTGCATAGTCCAGAACTGATATAAGAAACGTGGGGAGGACATGGGAAGAGACACTTGCAGTTTTTGGAAATAAAGAGATTATTTTATTTGCTATCTAATCCTGCTCAGGACTTAGCAGTATGTAACTTAGTCAATTCATGGAATAAATGCAATGCAAAATGCAATCTTTCATTCTTTCCATAAGTTATTGCATTGCTTCCACCCCATGTGTATCGTTCAGACTTCTGAAAATGTCTTTTAAGCCATGCTGCACACGCTTGTGGCTCCTTACAAATAATTAGTAATATAGTGAGGTAATTGGAGCAGGATTTCGTAAGCAAAGGTCTTAACCTCTAGTGAAGAGACAGCTATCTAAGCTGAATGATGAAGGTTATTTGATGATGTTCCCAGTAAGAAAGTCTGACAGTGTTCAGTGCCTTTCTTTTGGATATGCTTCTTCTTATCCTATTTGTTTGCTTTGTATTCATTTATGGCTTTCACAGTCAGTTGAAACTGAGTCTGTTGAGCTATATTTTCAAAGAACTAGAATGCAAGCAGTGTTGGAAGTTTGGTTTGTGCTATTTCTGTTTTTTTCTGAACACTTTCTTTTGTTGTCTGTTTGAGTTTGTTTAGTTTTACTTTGTGTTGCCTTTCCTTCTGCAGTCAGCCCTGCCCTCATGGATTCCAGCAGCCTTCAAGCAAGACATTTCAGAAGAAGACTGAGAGAAGCCAGGATGCTTTGATACTTCTTTCCTTGCCCTGACTCTTCTGTACCCGTGTTCCATCTGGCACAGGAGCCTTGACTGTGGGAAGTTGGCTGCCAACTGTTGAGAGAAGTTCTGGGGATGCCCTAAGCTGGTGCAATACAAAGAAGTTTTTTGAAGTCTTGATTTCACTTTCTTTTAAGTGTGTGTATAAACCCAGGTCACACTGGAATTGATCTACAGTAGAACTGACTGAAAAACAAACTGAAAAAGACAGCTATTTTATTTATTTCGATATTTAAGAAAGAAGTGCTGAAGTTGCACAGTATTTTTGTTTGAAATACATTTTACTTCAAATTTTAAATGCAATTTTGTGAAGACATGAAATTTTAAAAAGCACTTACTGTAAAATAAAGACTGAATATTTACTTTAAGGAAAAACTTTTTTAAAATAATGAAAATAAAGGTCAACTCTGCTCTCTCTCTTACTTTAAAGAAGCCATTCATACATGTGCTGGGTATCTTTGTTTTTTGAAAATTGGATGTGGTAAGTGAAGATTGTTCTGGTTTATTTTCTCCTTAATAATATTACCCTGTTAGATGCTTAAAACTTACTTTGCTATACTGTGTTAGGCACAAATCTGAACAAAAACTGTTGGAGTAGTGAAGACCAGGCTCAGTGGTTGAATTTTTTTGTTATTGGATTTTGTGTCCTTTTCAAAGGACTGTCTTCTCCCAGTAGGATTGATGTGTCTCTTCTGCATGGCAAAAGAGGTTTGCTCTTGAGCAACTCCGTGAAGTACTTCTGCTGAAAGAGGGAGTTAAAAATTGAAAACAACTCTGTTTGTTTTTGTATTATTTTTTGCTTTGTTAATTCCAGAGCTGATTGTGAGTTGGTTGTAAGGGAAGCATCTAAATGTTAAGTGCTCTTGGCATGGATATTCCTGTCAAGGATGATGTCATGTAGAAAACTGACGTACTTCAGCCCTTTATGAAGAGGTAGTGGACTTTAAAAAGCACACAGGTGCAACCACATGTCTGCAATAAGCAACAGGGGTTACTATGCAGGGGAAAAATATGAGTTCCCACAGCTGCACTCCTAAGTTGTTCTGTGAGGCAGCAGTGAGGGATGTTCACATCCCAAATTCTAAGTCATTAGGAATTTTCTCGGTGAAAGAGGTGTTTTCCGTCACACAAGCACTGGAGGGTTTTGTTGGCTGCCAAATCTGCTCACAGTGGATAGCTCAGGTCTGTTCAGTGTCATGTGTGATGCAGTCTAGTAGGGAGGCAGGACAGCCTTGTGTCCTAGAAGAAGAGTATTGGACTTGGCTCTGTCTGGCACCCCTGTTACAGAGGAGAAGCAAACTGAGGGCAAACCATACCAACAATTATTGGGATAGACCCTCAGGGTATAGGCAGAAAAAAGTTTTGTTAATGTGGCTTATGTTGGCTTCCAAAATGAAAAAACTATGTCTAAAACAATGCATGGTGACTAGGTGAAGCTGACAAAAAACTGATACTGCGTTGTGTTTCTTGCTCACCTAGAACTCAAACTCACCTCATTGAGAGGTTTCCATGTGTCAGTAGCAGCAGATTTTTTACTCTTCTCCCTTTCCCTTCTCCCACTTCTTCCCAGATTAAAACGTAAAGTCAAAAATAATCATGTAAGATAGTCCTGCTCCAACTAAATTAAATGACAATTCGTGTCCTAATTGGGCTCTTTAGCAGGATGGGTTTGCTTTGTTCATGTTTTTGGTTTCTAAACTTGCAGTGGGGAACTGCCTCTAGAGAAAAAAAAAACAGAAAAGAAATAAATTTTTATTTCATCAAAATATAAAACGCACAACTGTAATGAAGATTTGAAAACTGTAGGGTCTGTGTTCAGTTTGTGTAATATTCCTTCCAAATAAAAGCTCTATTTCCAGCATCCCTACTGTATATTCCTCTGTAAATATTACTTTCCCAAACCAATTCCACAAGGTCTTTTTTAGTGCAAATATTCTTCTTTTAAAAAGACATTGTTGAGTAACATACATGTACATTTACTTTTCTAAACTCTCCATTGTTTATAATACTCTTTTTGAAGCTTAAAATAAAACTTCCTCCTCTATTGATTTTGTTTCCCTTTTCCATTTTGTAAATTATGACTTTTGTCCCTGGATTTTGTTTTGTATTTCCTAATGAACCATGTCATTAACCAAGAATTATCTTAATTTTTCTCTTTTACTTTCTCTTCTCCATTCATTGGACTGCAGAAACTGGTCCTGTTACTTGCTATAGTGAAGGTAGGCAGGAAATAAAAAAGTGTTTTTGTATAGGACTCATTATAAGAGTGTTTTCTATCATTTGGTGATAATGGAGGATCTTCCTAAATGTGTTTGTGTTTTAATAGCCTTCTTCATGAGATTAGTACAGTTGCATTAAGTTAATTTAGAGTCAGAGGTGGAGTCTAAATTATATGATAGCTGTTTGCATAGATTTTAGGGAGATTGCCTTAAGGAGTCCTGCCCCTACCTATGCTGTTTCCAGTCCTGTCACTGGAGTAACTAGAAACTGTTGTTCCCTTTGCATTTCATAGTGCTGGCATGAACCTTTTCCTTTTACATGTATTAGGTTAATGACATGGCTGTATAGAATGGAAAGAGAAAGAGGAAATACTGTTTCAGATTAGATGCTATCTTTTTAGGAAACTCTGTGTGTGACCTCTTTCCTAATACGCCTTGTTATTTTTATGAAGCTCTGTTATACAGATGGGCTCCTACCTGCCTGATTCTTAATATCTGTGTGTGACAGATTGTGTGTCTTTGTGGCAGATAATTAACTATTCTTGGTCTTCTTTTATAGTCTTTCCCTATACATTTGTATTTTTCCCAGGTGTAATTTCAATTTCCATTAGTGTTTTGTTTCTTTGCTTTTTTTTCAGGTCAATATGATTTGAAAACTTCACTCCTTGCCTTCAGACCTTATCTTTACCTGTGCAAGGACTTTGGCCAATTAATTGGAGGAAGGAGTAAACAAAAAGGCAGTTTCAGCTACCTTTGCTGTCTTCAGTTACTGTGGCTCTTTGGAACCTGTTTGGGATCTGCTAGAGCAGCTCATGGACTCCTTACTGGATTGTCCTCAATTCTGTGGCTAAAAAGGTCTTTCCTTCCTTTTCACTTGTTGTGCACTGGGGAGCAAAGGCAGCTGAAAAGGTGGGGTAGGTGCCAACTGTATCCCTGAGCCATGCTGAGAAGGCAGCTATGATAGTCTCCTCAGTGCACACTGAGTAATAGGATTGCTGCTTTTTACAGCCCCTCCTAGAAACTTCCATTTTCCTTTCTGTGATTTGATCTCAGATATTCCTACAACGATCGGAGCTGCAGGCCTAGAGAACTACTTTTCATAAGGATTTCGTGGGGGGCAGGTAATCTTTTCCTACCTGAAAGCAGAGAAAGGAGGGGAGGGTATGTAATTGCTCCTGGTCAGTGCTGCTGTTTCTTCTCTAAGCTTCTCTTGAGCTTTCTGCTGTGCTGCAGAGGACAGAGAGACCTAGGCAGAGGTTGGACTGAGAGCAAAGCTGAATACTGACAGAAGCCAAGCAGGCGGAAGGAAGGAAGGAAGGAAGGAAGGAAGGAAGGAAGGAAGGAAACTGTGGTATCACTGCACTTTTCTTGTTCAATAGAGCATGTCCCATTCTAATATCCACTGTCATTTTCATTGTCCTCAGTGGGATGGATGCAGAGAGCAGAACAAGATATTTCTGCTAAGGTATCCAGGAGTGAACATGTATGTTGAAACTGGCCTTTATGGATGTCTGCCAACACCTTGTTTAGATGAATGGGATCCTTCCCACCACAGCAGGGCTGTTGCTACAAGCTGTCACACTCCAAGGAATGCCTCTACATAAGTCTTACTACTTAGAACATTTTTGTGCCTTTTTTTTCCCCCCTTTCCTTCTCTTATTCTTTTTTTCTATTTTTTTAAAGCCACAGGCTCGGAATTAGAAATGTTAAAGAAAAATTTTAGTTTTGCAGAAATTATCTGAACAGATAAGCCCCTGAACAGATTTGTGCTGACATAAATAATCTTATTTTCCTGTTTGGAGAATGGCTTTTGCCAGTGAGAGTGAGACATGGCAGCAGGAGGGACTAAAAATGTCTTTCAGCACTGAAGTAGTTAATGGGTGCCCCCAAAGCTGTGTTTCCCTGGGCTAAGACTGAGCTGAAGGCTGGCAAGGCTGAGGGTTGGAATCCTGATTTCTCTGGGTGGAGTGAAAACAGCATCAGCTAATTTGCTTTGGCCTGAAATAGAATATTGCACTGGTTTAAGATTTATTCCAAACTTTTACCTACACTCAGAAAAAAAAATCTGATGAAATATGCATCTTGGATCTGTAAGCCCTACTTGTATTTAAATCCATCAGCCTATGGATGATAAAAAAAACCCCACAACACTTTCTCTCTAAACCTGAGCTTGACTAGACTTCTCTGTACCCTGTCCTATTGAGTAAGACCTCAGCTACATAAGGCATGCATAGCAGAGCACATAAGCAATGACTATTAACTTTGACTGGCTGTGTCCAAATCATGGCTTGATGTTTTTAAGATCTCCATTACGCCTTGGAAATTATTGTATAAAAATTGTATTTTGTTTGCTGCACTAAAGCTAGACATTTGCCACAGTTAAGCCCTATCTTTGATTTTAATAACACAATATGGGCACCATCCATCTGGAACACATTAATTTCACCAGTATACTTTTTAACACCTAACTATATTTTCTGCTGTTTCAACAAGTGCTCTTGCAGTATGTGTTTAGAAACTTATACCATGTCATCTGTTATTTCATGATGTTTTGTCTTTGCAGCCTGTAGTTCTTCATGATTCTATGGTGGGTGAGCCATAGTGGGAGAAGGAAGTAATTTCCTTCATGAAAGTACAGGGGTAGGGTGTTGTGGCTAATATTGCCATCTATAATTAGAAACAGGTTTGCTTAATATTGCCTGACAGGTGTGGTAACTTTGAATGATCCACAGGCCAACCAATGGCACTGCTAAGGGAAAGGCAATTTGCTTTAAACATTGAAGCTGGGCAGTAGGCTGAAGCTCTTGGAACTGTTGCTGCCTGCCTGAGAAAGCTTGCAGAAGGGTACTTCTCTTTTGGCAACTCAGCTGATGGATGGTATCTTTTGAGTAGGAACAGACACAGCCTCCCTTCAATGTCTTAACCCTGAGTGGTTTGGGGGTTTTGGAGTTGGATTTAATTTCTCAGTGCTGCTTATCTTCCATAACCAATTATCAGTAAAACCTACTTTATATCTAGGTTTGCATACGTTTTAAGAGTAATTTTTCACTTGGACTGAAGCCTGTCTCATTACATTTCTTCATCTTTGCTGTTAAGTGTCTTGGTGTCAGTGTCTTCATTGTGGACTGCAGGAAGTGAGTGAACATGACCAAATCTTTCTGATACAACCTTCTTTTTTGAAACAGACTAGAGACTTTTAAATAATGCTGGAGGTAGTTTTGTCAAGCATCACTGCAGGCTTAGCTGGCTATTTTGTATTTCTTTCAGTAGCCAAAGCCATTAAGTTCTTCATACAGTGATTTCGGGAATAAGTATTGAGGCCAGCTCCCCACGGTGAGAGGAAGTCATTGGATGGGAAATAGTGGAAAGCTGTGCTGTCACTAAAGGGGTACTTTTAGTGTCAACCAGTGTGACAGAACTTTAAAGTTCAGGTTGCACTTTGTGCAGTGGAGTTTGCATGGAATGGTTTTAAGTTGATGTTTGAGAAATTAATTTTCCCATGTTGGTACAAATCATAGTTGCTTCACATCGGTGCTCTGCTGGGAGTGGCTTAAATGCATTAAACAACACTAAAGTCTTTCCATCCCTTTCCCCAGGCTGAACAACTTGTTTTACAGTACAGTGAATTGTGGGTCAGAAGACCCATCCATGGCTGGAATATCTGGACTTTGGCTTCCTTAAGAGCAGGTTCCAGGCCTTCTCAGGTCTTTCTGTATTGACTACTGTCAATATATCTTTCTATACTGACCTCTGAATGTGTCCATCAACCTGGGGACTTAGGAGAGTTTTTAACTGTCCACAGACTCTCTCTAAGTTGAATTTCCTGTAGTACTGTTCAGGCATGCAGATGGTCCAGAGTTGTGTTTTCCTTTATCTGAAGAAAAAGACCTTACCTGGGTTAGGGGACTTCATTTCCCTTGCAGCCTCTTCATTAACCAGCTCTCCAAGACCCTTTCCTCACTTCCATTAAGGGTGAGATTTTACAAGTACTTAGCTGACTGAAAGAAAGGAATGGAGATTAATTTCCTAAGGACACCCACAGCCATTATTTTCCCTTTGTGACTGTTTACATATTTACAGGTCTGGAATTATGTGAAGAAGAATTAGTCCCCATTAGGCTATCACTGAGAATTGCCAAACATCTTATGGGTGATAGAATCCCACCTAACAGTGAACATTGCAGGTGATGAACACCCTTAACAGCTGTTAAAAGTGAGAGGACTTGGGATACCCAGAGCCTGGTCAGACCAACCTGTAGGAGAGGGTTTCCCAACTTCCTGGCCATTAACAGAACCACTGAGCAACAGTCCTGCTGGCCAATGGAGCAGCCAGCTAAGAACAGAGTTAGAAGAGTCCCAGATCACTGTAATACCGTGGAAGGTCATTTTCTGGAATTAAATACAATAATATTCTACTTTTCTATTGGCTTTGTTAAACAATTCCTTTGGTGCTGAACAATAGCAAGACTGGTGAACTGTTTAATGAGGGGCATTAGTGTCCACTGCCATGGAACTAGCTAATTTCTTGTTTAATTTGATGTGATATGTAGCTGCCATGAAGTATTGGTTGTGTAGGTTAAAGCAGCACTACTGACTTGTTACAGGTTAAGGAATGGTCAGCACTTTGACTTGACTAATCTGGGGTGGAAGGTGTGGTGAGCTCAAAGAAAACAGATCATGGATTTTAATCAGATGGTTTTCCACTGAAAAAACTGATTTTAAAATTGTACTGTTTTAATCTCTGGCAGCATTTTGTTGGACATTTACTCAAAAAGGCCATTGAAGTAACAACTGAAAAATACCATAGTGAGGAGAAAAGATTTTGGTTTGGTTCAAAATGAAACACAATCTCTTTTTCTCAATGAAATGACCCTTTCCCACTGCCAACTGTGCCCAGGCTTGAATGAAACATTTTGTTTGTGACTATTTTTTCTCTTTCTTAAAAACAATTCAATTGAGCTCATTTCTGAAGCAAGCTACTCCTCCAAAATGAAAGTCCAACTTCCTATTCGTGAGACACCGGTACAAAATGTCTCAACCTTTCTGAAAATCAGTTTTCTGCCCTGCCACCTCTTAATCCTTTCTCCCTTCCCACTTGCTTTTGACTGAAACTACTTTGTTCAAATTCACTCCTTCACTCAGATGTTTAGATCACCTTGAAACTGCATTTTTTAGAGAGTAAACAAAGACATTTCATTCCCTCCTACCACACTCACACTGATGCTCTTCAGCATGTGGTTATAGCTCTTACTTCTCTCTAGATATTGATGTTGGTGGGAGTTTGGTGGGGAAGTGAAGATTGACTATCTTGTTGATGAAACCTATATTGGCACTTAAAAATTCCCAACCAAACAGGGGCTTTAACTGACAGAGCAGGAAAAAAAAAAAATCAGTATTTTCCAGCTTCTGGCACTGCATTACAAATGATGGAGAATGTGTGTGGGGATCACTGCCTGTTTGGCAGCTGAATGGGTTTCTTTAACTCAGCAAGGGACTGAAGTAACTTGTTCCAAATTGGTGTTTGTGTTGAGTGAGGCAGTTCTACTTATGTCTGAATATACATTCACATTAGCAACAGTGTAAATTATGCTTCTATGAGAAAGACAGACTCCTTGCATTTTCAGCATGTTCACATGGATTATCAGTCATTTACCTGTCATGTGCTGAATACCTTTACCTAGATAGGATGTGGTTACCTTATGTAAGAGCAGTGAGGTCACTGTCTATGCAATGGCATGGTGTCTTCTGCATAGTTAAGTTTCTTTAATATTAAAATGATGACATTTAAATAATTTCTCTGGAGTTTGCCACTTGATTTGAAATTTCGGGAACAGTGCTGGCAGGGAATTACTCAAGAGTAATTCCTTAATCTTTCTAGAAAGTTAGTCCAGAAATTAGTAATACTCTTTCATTTTCCCCTTTCTTTTCCCCAAATTCATCAGCTTACCCTGTTTCCAAGTGACAGCTGCATTTATGGGATGTCTGTTCTGTGGCTCATGGTTGAAATCGCCTCTGAAGTTCTCCCCACAGTCCTTGATGCTTGAGGAGGACCACAGTGGTGCAGTGTGGTTGTCTTGATGCTCTCTGAACTGACTGGGTGACGATGGCCTGTTTTTAGTGAAGAGGTGTCCATGCCACAATACATCACCTTCGTCGCACTCTCCCGCTTAATCCCAGTGGAGAAGCCCCTGTTGGAGTGCTCTGGGGAAATGATGAGTCCCATCTGCTGCTGCCACTGGCTCAGGATAGACACCCACCCTTTGTTGGGTCACTGTGAAAACATTGCAGCCTTTTCAAATGCTCCCTTGGTATCTTGGGAAGTGCTGGGCATCCCTGCAGGTGTGCTGCTATCTGTGGCTGTGTTGGCAAGGCAGTTTAGCACCAGAGGTACTGGAGAAGGACCAGGTATTTGGACAGCAAATGTGGGTTCAAGCAGGTAGCAGAGTCCTTGTTCATATTGAATGGAGGGAAGGAGGGGCAGCGCTGATATCTTGTTTTATGTTTTTATGGTGGGGGTTTAACAAAGGCAGTGTGCTTGCGGAAGGCTATTCAGGCTGCCATTTCCCTAGCATTTTAAATACCACCTCACTCTGCTCATTATAGCTGGGGATTTTGGCTCTCCCAGGGGGGAGGAGATGTTCTAAATGGGCTGCCAGGGAGGTGGATTTAATGCACTAGGAAGAGCTGGCTTCACCAAGTTAAAAAGCAAAACAAAACCCAATCCTCCTTTCCTATTTTTAGTGTTTATGACCAAGTATTTTTGCTTGGTTGCTCATTTTGAAAGGGTTTAGTGAGCCTGCCAGTTGATTGAAAGCTCTGTGGTGTGTGAGCTGGCCTGGCTGGGGAGCCTGCAGTGCATAGCGACGAGGTCGGAGCTGTGCCGGAGGTTTTTTTCCACTGCAGTTTGTTGAAGGGTAACGAAAATGTCCCCGGGGCAAAGGGGATGTTGGCTTTCCAGGTTGTGGTGATTCATCTTGCCTGGATAAGCAGTCCTTCTCCCACTCCCGCATTTTCATCTCCATCTACCTCACCCCTACTTCACCGTGCAACCAAATGCAAAGGCAGCCCCTCACCATGCAGGGCTTTTGCTGGGGGTCTCCAGCACCAACCCCGGCGAGCTGCACTGCCTGGGCAGCATTAGCATTCAGTGCCTGTCCTCCTGGCCAGTTCATGTTCTATAAATGGGTTTATTCTCGTTATTAGGAGCTATGTCCCTGGCATATGGAATCCGTGCGGTGCCTGCAGGCAGGTTTCCTTCCTGTTGGTGTTGGTAAGCAGCCCAAGAGCCTCCTGGCAATTAGCAGATCGTTACCCATAATGCAGCACGCAGCGATGCAGCCTGGTGGTTTTTCTGGAGGTCACTCTGACCTAATTCACCCCCAGGAATTGTACAGCGCTGGCATGACTTACCAGTGCATTAACAAGCTGATGCTTCAGTACAAGGTTATTTGAGTGCTTCCACATTATTTTTCTTAGGCAAGAAATAGCCATTTTGTCTAGCGGCCAACAGTGGTTAATAGGGGCCAGTCTGGAACAAGAGGGAGCTGAGTGCTGTCTGGTTTTGAGAGGAGACATCGAGGCATGTGGCCTCTCCTTTGGCTTTAAAGCTGGGGGCTGTTTCTGATCCCCCAGGTTGCAAAGGCGCAGTTTGCTGCCTCAGTTCTGCATTATCACAGAATCTTTGCAGTGAAAAGAGTAGTGTGTGTCAGGTGTGCCTGAGTTCCCACTGCTCAGCCTCAAAGGGGAACAGAGAGCCTTGTGCCCCAGATCTGCCCCAGCCCAAAACCCTGGGAGACGTGAAATGGAGGTGCAGATTTCACCTTGTCAAAGGCAGTTCTGGAAGGGCAGGTGTGTCTGGCCAGAGAGGGACACCCACACAGCAGCAGAAACCCTGGCAGGGCTCATCCTCTCCAGGCAAACCTGAGCACAGAGCAGAGGGCCTGGATGCAGCATCACCAGCCCACATCAGGGTGTTGTCCCAGGGCAGTGATTTGTGTGCACCAAAGTTAATTGTCAGCAGTTTCTAGCGGCTTTTAAAACCTGTAACTTTTTTTTTTTTTTTTCCTCCCTGGTAAAATATGTATGGCTGGATTGTGCACACTGAAAAAGCGGGGTACACAGGGAGAAGCACACACAAACCTATTGCAGTAAAACTGTTTTAAAGCATTTAAAGTTCTAAAACTTTAAAGTAGTTAAAGATCTTAAGTAGTTTTCCCATAAGATATGGGGAATTTGCTACCATGGGAATGGGGCGTGGGGAGCGATTTGACTGACAAACCATTAGGAAGCCCAGAATAACTCGCTCCTGGCTTGTCCCTTTGCATGCTTCAGAGGTCACCCCTGAATCCCACCCAGTTCCTCCTGCCACCTTGTGCCAGACAGTTACACTGCCTTGTCCACAGCTGATCTCCCTGGGTGCATGTAGGTCTGTGCATACACATTCATATTTTTTATGCACATGAGCAGCCTGAGCCAAGCTTTGCTCTTTATATACCCTCTGTAACCCAGGCTCCTTATCCCAGCTGATGCTCTTGATGCTTAAAAAGGTTTCAGAGGAAATTATGCAGCATTGTAGAGTCAAAGCTTGGAGTGAGCAGAGCTGCAGGGTGGACTCTCCTCCGGCAATGAACTTTTCTGGGAGTGCCTGGAGATGAGGGGTGTTTTGGCAGGAGCTCACTCTGCTTCCTGTGCCCTTTGGTGTTTGCATGGCTAAAGGAACAGCAGGGCAGTGCAGGAGAGTAGGCTGCAAGTGCCACCTGCCACACCCCACCATTTTATAACTTCCCCAAGATCTCTAGAGTTAGCTGCTTTCAAACACAGGTCTGTCCTGCTTTCAGTTCCCACTGACTCCGAAATTACACCTGCCAAACTGGAACTGGGGCTGAACCACTACCTTTTGCACAGGGGTTTTATTTGTCCCTTGGGTGAACAATTAAAGTGGGCTCTCTTGTACTGGTGCCAGATATTTGTGCAATTGCTTGTAATTTATGTAACTTCTTCCATTGGAACTGGCAGTGCTGAGAAGCAAACCACCATCTCCGGAGTGCAGCTGGCCACCAGCTCAGTTTAAGCTCTGTCCATGCTGGCCAGAGCAACTGTAAGGCTAGAAAATGAAATAATAGGAACTATAAGCTCTTCTACAGCTGAGTGGTTTCAGAGATCCATCAATTATTAAAGGCATTAATTCTTCCACAATTACTGGCACGTTGTGGCTAATTACAATAGAGGAGAGTTGGTCTCTGACCAAATCAGACTGACCAGACTATTCAGTGAAACCACTGAGTCCTTTCGGATTCACTTCTTTAGCAGAGTTGGCAGTGCTGGAATGCACTGGGAGAAACAGCCAGGTTTTCTCACTTCAGTCAGGACACCGAAATTCGCAGTGGTGATATTTCCTCCCTCTTCTGTCTGATAGTAATAAACCCCCATGGGGTGCCTATGAGTGAGACTTTCTTTTTTATTTGTTTGTATGTTTTTCTTAAGAAGCTGGATTCAGCAGGGTCCTGTGCTGAAGGGGGTGAGACAAAAGCTCTTCACCTGCAGCCTCCTGCATCTACCACTGCCCTGGCCACCAGGAAAGCTGTTATATTTTTCTGTAATGAAATACTTCTGCATATCACACAGATAGTGTGGCAGGTGGTGCCTTGGATTCTCACCCCACAAACACTTTTGAAGGCTTCTGTTCATGAGTACCTCCATTTGAGCAGGCAGGCATATGTCTCTACATGGTAACAACTCCACATTGCAAGATGGGAAGGGCCAGGAAAATGCCAAGAGCTCCCCAACCTCATGCCATAGGAATGTCTGGTCTTTTTGTAAGAGTTGCAGCCCCTTGAGCCTTGGGATTCTGGCAGAGCCAAGCCTTTCAGTGTGCTTGGATATTTGACAACATCCAATATTTGATTTTTAAGAGCCCTTTCTAATCTGTCTGTTGTTGATACTGCATATCTGTAAGCATGCCTTCTTAGACAGACGAATGAGGGGTAAATTTTTAAATTACAACCATAAAATCAGATCACTTATTAAAACTACAAGTTTCCCTTATTTTGTACAGATAGGGGTAATAATTCTGTCTAATGATGGCAGTGGCCACAGCAATTCTTATTCAATCTTAGCAGAAGGAAATTATGCATTTTATTTGCATGTAAAACTTCCATTATTTGGATGGGGCTCCTGTGACATAGGTCATTATATGTGTAATATGTATTTATAGTTGTTTAAAGAGCTGAAAGTTTGTGGAATAAATTCTGATGCAATATAGCCAGGAGGCCTGTGAGTTTTCATAATGCTATTGATTCAAAAGCCCACCACTACACTGTGAAGATAATGGAAAGAATTGGAAACTGGGTAAAAATTCCTTCCACTCTGTACAAATAATTTCACATTTGTTTTTTAAAAAAGAGTGTTTGCTTATTTTTTTCCCCTCAAGATAATTCATGCCTTTGTTTGAAAAAGGTTATTGATTGGATTGTTAACTTAAATAGTCTGTGGCGGGTGTGACAGAGCACATGGCTGCAATTAATCTTGCCATGCAGAATCCATTATTGAAAAAGCACTAATGAGCCGTTCTAAGGCCTTCACTGGTCACAGAGCGCCTGGGAACAGCAGATTGCTCCTGCCCTTAAATGTCAGTTTGGGTCTTTAGTGTTATACAGCCAGTGTAAGCAGAAGAGATTTTAAGATGTTTTTGGTGGTATGTATGTTAAAATTGTCTTTTCCATCAACCTGCAATTGTACCAAGTGCAGGAGACAAGAAATTGTCTCTGAACATGCTCACCTCCCCACTCCACTGACCAGGTGTCTGGTGGACATAGTGTACAATTAAAGGCAGTGGCATGTGAAACATTGATGTCACTATAAAATATGGTCTCAGTCTCAGAGTTCAGATGCAGAGGAGAGTTTTGACAAAGATGAGGGAGCTTTCAAAGCTAATCTACACTTTAAAATATTGTTTTAAGACAAAGGGATGAGCAGTTGAAAACCTCACTGCAAGTTTTATTGTCCCTGTCTGTTGTTTATAGCTGTTGCAGCATTGCAAAAGTTTAGGTAGACAATAGTTATGGTAGATTAGAAACTGTCAATGTTAACACATTGCCTTCTCCTTCAACAGAACTGCTCCCAGGGTGTATTTTAGAGGTCTGTCTATTGACTTTGGTGACACCATAAATCTGTGTTACTTCTTCCCCCTATTAGACCTGCAGAGCTGATACAGACTTGTGAGAGTGATCCAGGGTTTCCCAGGGTGGAGCCACCACCTGAATTATTAACTGAATTCCAGTTGCACACTCTTTGCTGCACACCTTAGCCACAGCAAATGCTGTTCATCACATGATTAGGTGAAATAAGACTGTTTCTTCATCTTAACCACATAGCAAGAAGACTTTCAGTTCTCTGGCTTGAGTGCTACCACCATGTCTGTAACTTGAATCACATTTTGGACTGCTCTCTGTGTAAATGAATATTGTGGCCTGAACTAGCCGGTTTTGTTTTGTTTTGTTTTGTTTTTTTTGTTGGGTTGGTTTGTTTGGGGTTTTTTTTTTTTGGAAAAAAAGGCAATTTGAATCTCCCTGTAGTAGCTTGCCACATGCAGCTACAGGGCTTTGTGTTCAGCTACTCTGACAGAGAGAGAATGCTAAGGAGTTCTGTGATATGGAGCAGGGATGGTGTTCACTAACACTGCCTCAGGAAGTCTTGCATGTGTGACTTTTCTGATAGCATGTAAAACACTAGGTTTTGAACAAAAGTAGCAGGGAAAGAAAGATTGTGAAGAAGGAGAGAGCAGGGAGGGAAGGAAAAATAATTTTAATGTTCTGAGTTTCTAGTGGCATGCTTGCCCTACACTACAGGGCCTCATCATGCTGATAGCATAAGTAAAAATAGTCTTTCCAAAACTGTGAGGTTGGGGTCATGGTACCACATGGAATGTTGCTTAATGTGAAAGAGCATCTGACTTAGAGGCTGAAGAAAGACATTCTTTTTGCCTTACACATGGCATCAACCCTTGGCAAACAGAGAGCAACCTGCAGCTATGCAGACTCTACTCTTGTAGTCACAGTACTTGGAGGGAGAGCCTAATGGAATTAATGAATTGTTACGGTTTTGCAAAATATTTCTGCATTGCTACGAAAAAGAAACCACTGTGGCCCTGGCTCTACTAGTAATATTTTCTAAGGAATCCTCAGCTCACAAGAGACCATTTCTTTTAGGTTTGTGATAGGTGTGGTTGTTAAGAAATGCTCTGCAATATAGGATGTATCACTTCAAGGATGAGGCACCGCTGATGTGAGATGCAGCACAGGAGACCTGCAGAGCTGTTTCTGAGGCCAATGAGGAACTAAACAGTCAATACTGATAATTGGAATAGAGTAGGGATGACTGTGAAGGGACAGAGATAAAGCAGTGAACAGGACCTGACCTTCATGTCACATTAGAAAGGGAGGGTCTTCAGCTGGAGTCTCTGCAGGTCTCTGCAATGTGAAGCACGTGAAGATGTGCATGCATTTAGCTGTAATTTATTTCTGTGAGTTTGATTCCATTCTTTCTGTTTCTTTTCAAATATGACTGAAGCTATTTAACTCTGATTAATTCACCTCCCTGTATGAGTTGTTTTCTGTGATATATTCCAGCACTGTGCAACATTTCTGGAAGCAGCTCTTTGCTGTTGGGATGAATTCCTCCCTGATGTGCAGTGTGGCACATTTGTTCTATTTACTGGTGTTGGAATAAGGTTTGCATTCACTGTAAATCAGATCTGGAGGAACGTTTCAGTGTCATGTCAGGTTCTGCTAGTTTGGTAGTATCAGAAAGTATATGTGGTCCTCCCAGCAAGAAAAGCTATCTTGTCACATCTCCTTTTGCATAGTTGCAGTTTCAAGGTCCCCAGAACTTTAGCTGGCCCACTGTAAATCCACATAAAATCTATCACTTGTTTTGTGGTGACATTTCAAGGGCTCCAAAACCCAGTGATCTTCTTAGTCCATCTGAGCTCATCATTATTATAAAGAATACTTCTATATTCAAAGGCTGAGTGATATGAGAAATTTCACTGATCCCTCCTTCTCTAAATATCTCCTTTATTTTCTATTCAATTTCCTTAATAATTATGCGTACACAGTTCTTTGCTGGACAGCCTTAGTTTTTATATCACAACCACGCAAATATAACCGGAGAACAAAAATTCCTATTATATCATTTGGTGGTATCATGGACATATAAAGGAAATATATTCCCTACAGCACTACTTCCTTATCCAGCAATTCTCAGCAATTGCTTGCTTCACTGTCTGGAAAATACAGAAGCTTTTTGTAGGGTGGTGATGGGTGATGTGATGTCACAGCAAAATATTGCTGACAGGTCTGGTAATGAAGATGGCACATCTGTGCCCACATCTGCCACAGACATGCCTTTTTTCCTTATTGGAGAAACAGCATTTCTTTCTCCACTCTTAAAAAGGCACTTAGGTTGGTGGAAGTGGAAAAGACTTTTTCCAACCCATTAGTTGTAGTCTAAGAACAGCAGATCGAGTAGAGGTGAGAAACCCCATGCAACTTATGGCGCCAGTTTCTAGAAGTAGCAGGAGGCAGTGCTGGATGTGCATACCTGTGTTTCTAGTTTTTCTACAGATGAGCAGTTGACTCTCCCTGCCCTGATTATGCACAGTGTTAGTGTTTAAGTGTGTCAGAGAGGGATTCTAAATGTGGGGCTTTCCAAGAAGGCAGGCAGGAGCTTATCAAAGGTGACTTAGGCAATGTCTCAGGCTGGTAGGGGTGGTTTGGGAGTACAGTACGTTATTTCAGCGGTGTATTTGTCTTGTTTTGTTTTGCAGAAGGAACACTGATCCTACCTTTGGTTTGTTTGTTTGTTTGTATTTTCCCCTCCAGAAAGCCCATTGCTGACCCTGCTACTGTGATACTGCTGTTTTGCAAAGCTGAAGTCGACACGCATGTAGGGGCGGGGGTTGTAACTCTGGCAATTTGTCCTTCCCGATTAGATGTGACTGTTCTGCTAGCTTTCCCTTCTTTATTCCTTTCATTTAGTTCATTGTGGGAGTTGGCTTGGGTTTTTTTTCCTTTCGGTTTCTTGTTTTGATCCTGGAAGGTTAGCTGTGCAATTTGGTTTCTTCTGTGCCAACCAACTTTACCGGCAGAGCTCTTAAAAAAATTAAAAGCTATATCCTTCCATCCTGTCTTGCGTCTTCTCTGTACGCTACTGCTTCCATTAAGCAAAGTTTACAGAATTGCTCCACCCATTTGGACACCAGGAAGGGAAGCTGTGAAATGGAGAATAACCTCATTTCCACCAGGTCCTTCGTTCCGGTCGAAACAACGCTAATTGAAACTGTAGTCCAATTTCTATTAAGACGGATGGTCTCTCTCTGAAATTGGGTTTGTTTCTGATTTCATTCTTTTTTCTTGTTTTCTGGAAAAAAAAAAAAAAGTAGATCCCCACAAAAACCAACTCAAAGCCAAGCCATTTTTAAGAGCTCTGAATAAAACTGCTTTGCCAATGGGGAATGGGTGGAGATGACTCTGATTTTCTCTTGTGCCCGGCAGCGAAAGGGTTAATGCCTGCTTTCCTCTTTGGTATCTGTTAGTTGCAGCCCATGTTGTGATCAGTCCATGTCCATGTGTGTTTTGTTCCCAAATTTAATACCGGTTAATTAACAAGCAATAAGTAAGCCTTAACAATGACCGTTGTTTCCGATCTTCCTCAGGACACCCGACCTGCCTGCAGTTCACCACAAACATGACTGAGGCTGTTAAAACCTATCAGTGGCAATGCATTGAGTGCAAATCCTGCAGCCTTTGTGGGACCTCAGAGAACGATGTGAGTCCATTTACCTTTTCATGCACATAAGCATCACTGCAAGCTGCCGCCATGCCCACCCTTGAGAAGCATGTGGCAATGGTGTGGGTCCTTGTTTTACTGCTGCTTCCATGTGCTCCCAAGGGACAGCCACCCCTGAGAGCAGAGATGGGCTGCTCCCCAGTGTCCCTATTCAGCCACTGGTCTCTGCTGAAATTACCATGGGTATCATACAGGGCCACTTAAGATGCTGATACTTGTGGTTTGTGTGCTTATTCAATAGAAATTAGTAGGGGACCATGAATTCCTGTTGCAGGGAATAGTATTTTCAGTATGATAGTTGGAAGTACATGTGAATACTTGATTACCCAAGAGATGGCAAGTGTGTTTCTTCTGTCCCTGATTTTCTTTACTTTTTTGGCATGATTTTTTAACCTTAATTACAAGACTTGGGAAACATAAAACCATTTGAACTGGGATAGATAGGCCTCACCTAATCACCTATTCTGGTGATTTCCAGAGCCTGCAGCTGAGCAATGTCCTCTCTGTGGGATTTGCAGTTAAAATCTGATGCTAGGGGTCCTTGGTGGCCCGTGAGAAACTTGGAGAATTGGCAGTGGCTGAAGAATTTTGGAGGTGATTAGCTAGCACTATATTCCCTACAGCAGAATAAATTTGAAGCCCAAGATTTTGTGTTTGCTTTAGCATAAAAAAAGAAATCTGAAACCAGGGAGCTGTTCTGCCTTAGGAATCACAGGGTACCTCAGAGCAGTTTATTTCACCCCAAATATATGAAAGAGCTGCAGACCACATGGTGGGGTCATGTAATTTCCATCTGTTTTACAAAAATTTTACTCAGCTGAGTTTTGGAGAGCTGTCTAAGTCAAAGGTTTCTTCTGAAGGAATGAGATCAGCTCATGGTGACACTGGAGCAAAGCCTGTCCTCTTCTCTCAGTACAGCATATCCCTGCGTAACAGCTTTTACTCCTTCATTATGAGGCCATCTTGGAAAGGAAGTCCTCCACTTCTCATAGTGATTTTCTAGTTAGAAACTGAACTGCCTTTGTGCTGAGAGGGGCTTTCTGCAGCCTCTCAGAAATATGGTGGTTGATCATGGATGAACAAATGTGATGCTTGTAGCCTTTACATTCCCAGTAGTCTCTTTGTCTCTGTTGTTGCAGCTCTGCATTCTCAGCTGAGCATTGCTGGTTACCATACTTATGTACTTATCTTGGCAAGAGACTAATTTACTTCATTTTCTCTCTTCTCCTCTCCTTCTCTCCCTGTTTCCCTACTGTCTCTCCAACAACCCTGCCTCAGGACCAGCTGCTCTTCTGTGATGACTGTGACCGTGGCTATCACATGTATTGCTTGAATCCACCAGTCTTTGAGCCCCCAGAAGGTAACATATGACACAAGTCTACTTGGAAAATCACAATAAAATCTTTGTGGAGAAGGGAAGAATTTCAGAAAAGTGTTTGGAACCATGCAGGGTTAAGGAAGCAGTAACAAAGCAAAAGGAGGTAGCACTGGAAAAAAAAAAGAAAATTAATAGATGTGAAGGTCTAATGTGATCTGTGGTATCCTACTCAATCTTGGTCAGTCTCCTCCTCTTCCAGGACTGACCATGGAAGTGGCTCTTTTGTGGGGCATGGATACCTTTGGATGTCCCACATGTCACCTTAATTTAGTCAACTGAATTGAGCTTTGGTGAATTGTGACTTTGGACTTCCTAAGAAGTCAAAGTCCCAGAGAGAAAGCCCCAGACAGGGATGTGATCTCTGGAACACTGGAGAGCCTGTTGTCAGGAGACTGGATTAAGAGGAATTACCTTCCTTACTCTATGATATGTTTCTGTCTTGCCCAGACAAGGGTTTTGTGGTCTGTATTACATTTGGTATGTAGTTATGACCTCTGCAGGGGGTTCAGTCTGACTGTACTACAACTGGTTGTAGTTTGTCACTTGGCCATGGAGCAGAGGAACAAGTCTCTTGCCATTATAGATCCTCTGACTAAAATCTGCAGAGAGCAGTAGAATTGGAGAAAGAGACTTGTGAGTGACTGTGGTTTACATGAGGGGCAAGACAAGAATAATTACAAATCAATCATGCATTCAGGAACTAATGTTTGCAACTTGTGTAAAAAGGAAGCTCAATCAGGAGGAAATTTTTGAAACGCAGCTAATAATTAGCTAAAGGTTTCTGTTCCACAGGGAAGTGGTATATTGAAAGTGGGAAAATAAAAACCACCTCATTGCAATGCACACTCCAGCAGCATTGTAGCTCCTGTAGAAAACCTATGGACACAAAAGCAAGGGCAGCAGAGGCTGCTTCAGAAAAGTACAGGCAATTCCAATATTAGGAATATCTGATATCCTGTTCAAGCCAATCTTGACATAAACTCTGAGTACCTGGATTTTATGTCATTCCTATAAGAAGGATTTCTTCATTTGCAGGGAGCTGGAGTTGTCATTTGTGCCAGGAGCTGCTCAGAGAGAGAGCATCAGCTTTTGGCTACCAGGCCTGAGGAGCTCCAGCAGTCAAGAAACACCTTGCTCCTGGTGTTGCCATACCAGCACACAATTCCCATTCAGAACACAAAGACACAACCCCCTTCAAAACGAACGGACACTCAAATACAGGAAGGTATCTGTGGTATTCACTGTCACTAATGCCATACCTCCTGGGCTCTGCTAGGACTGTGTACTTTCCCAATGCTCCGGATGAAATCTCTTCACTGCTATGCATGGTTGCTGCTTGCCATTAACAGGCTCACATGCATTATGGAAGGGGGAGGGTTGTTATACTGACATGGAGAAGTCAATTTTGTGTGGCCTTGTGCTTTCTGTTTAGTAGTTTTTTTAAATGAAAAAGTAGTAAGATATTTCCCAAGGAATTAATGGTGAGTGCTTGGGCTGGGAGCAGCGCCAGCTGTTTCTCTTCACAGGCTTGACTGGAAATCTCTTTTCTGCAACCACTCTGTATGTGAATGGGTGCTTAAGAGTGGTGCTCTGAGAGTTGTGTTTAGTTCAATACTTCCCAGTTCATGAACAGCACATTGTCACTGGGAGAAGCGCTGATCAAAACTTCTCAGGGTGTCACTTTCTCCATTGAATCAAATGCCCTTATTTGGCAGATCTTTAGGAATCTGTTTTAAGTGTATCTGAAGGAAGAGCAGTACTGGTATGTACACATGCAGATACTTAGAACAGCCAACTGCCTTTGGTATTTCAGGATATTCAGGCACACTGTCCCACTGCAATGCCAGCATGCCGTCCAGACACATAATTTCTTTTTGTTCAGAAAATTCTGAGTGAAAAATTTATGTATGTAACTGAATTTCTGTTTAGCTCAGAAAACTGAACAAAAGAAAAATTGTCATCTTTAGTTGATCACAGAAAGTAAAATTGTCAGTTTTCTGAGCAATCTAAAGTAAGCTGCAAAAAGGAACAACTTTGGCTTAAGGTCAAATGAAGCACTTTGATTAATTTTTTGAAATTTCTAAACTAAAATGTTCTGCAACTCTAAGTTGTATTTTCTGGGAGTTGCCTAATCCTGGCTTTCAGCATTTCCAAAGTGTTACTGTTTTTTGTCAAAGTAATTATCAAGATCTAACTGAATTTCCAAATAATTGTGCCCCCAAATTCTCTACAACCGCATTTTTGGTTAATGACATAATTTGTCTAAAAACCTTCCCCAGATCTAAAGAAAAGAATAATTTGCTGAACTTAATATGAAAAGAAGAATTTTCATAATGATTTAAAAATTTAAATAGGAATAGTTCTACTTTATTTAAACAAAGCTCTACATGTGAAATGAAGAAATATTGAGAGCATCCACTGAAAAAAAATCATTTGATTTGAATCTCTTTGAATAATTTAAGACATTGCTAGGATGAGTACATCAAATATTTTCTACAAGATACATCTTTAAGGTTAAAAACCCATCACTCCCTGAGCTGCCAAGTAGCCCAGAATAACCATTTTCTTGGATATGATGTATATCATTTTCTATGCATAGATTTAAGTGGGTTTATAATATAAATTTATGAGAGTCCAAAGAAGCATGTGACTCATGTTGCTGGTACAAGTAAGTAAGGATACTGAAGATTATATTTGGCATGTTTATGTTGGTTGAAATTCTGCAAAATTAAGTGTCCCTGCACACTTGAAAGACATTGTGAAACAATACTGGTGAGCTATTTTTTCTTCCTTCTCCTCCTAATTGCACTTAGTTAGGATGAGCTATACTGACCTAGTGCACTTTTCCTCATTATTTAGATAGTTTCTTCCCCTTTTGTTCCTCTTACACACTGAAAGTAGCAGTGTCAGCTACTGGATTCTCCCACCTAGTATTGCAGCCTCTTCTCAGGCTGCAGCAGGAGTATTTTAATCTGTTAGAAAAAAATGTAGAAAGTATTTATCCTAATTGTAATGGACCAAATCTCTCCTGGAGCAGCTGCACTGGCTACCTGTAAACTTCATTCAGTATCATGTGCTTTCCATGTGACACCCCTCCAATGAGCTGAGGGCACAAAGAAATTTGAGCATCAAGTCTGGGGAGAGCAAAGTGGAAGCCTGTGCACTTGCATCTGGTGTCTGATACCTGTTGGGTCAAGGCTCTAGAGCAAATGAAAAATACATCTTCCTCCCAGTCTGGAACTGCTCTGCCCTGGGGAGCACTTGGAGGACACAGCTGATCTGCATGCGGATTTACCATCTGTTGGTGTGGTTGAGCCCTGCTGGTCTGGCACTTTGGAACTGTCACATGGTTCAGGCTGATGCAAAGTCCTGTTGCAGCCAGGAGTGCAAGTATGTATTCACCAGAGACAGCACTGGGCTCTCTCACAGAAAATGGGTGTTTTGGCAAGTGACTGGAGCTGAGAAGTGTGTGTGCTGGAGGAAACTTTTATGGTGGTGCTGGTGGTGGGATCAGCAGATGGGGGTTAGTGTTCAGGTTGGTCCTCAGCTACCAGTCCTGCTGGACCTAGAGACTTCCATCATAAAAATGGCCATTGCCTTCTGGTTTCCTGATGTTTACACCATCCTTGGGGGAGCAGGACAACGTCTGCATTCCTAAATGGAGAGGAAATGCATATTGTTTTGGCCTGTGTGTTAAGCAGACACTGGTGGCTCATCATGTAAGTTTCAGGTAGCCTGGTTGGTGGGACCAGCTGGTGCAGAATTTCAGTGGTCTTCATCCCTATGACAGAGACATTGCTGAAGGAGCTGTGCTCTCTGTGCACACCTGCTTTCCTGTTTTGTGGTTTTGATCTAGAGCTCTGACTGTTTTCTCCTCCCACAACCATTCTGCAGCCAACAATATCTTTCATGTTCACAAATACTCTGTGGCCTTGCTGAAGTTTCATCACTAATGAGGTATGAAGGAAGGACAGATTGCTAGATCTTCAATGCCAAAACATTGTTTTCTATCTGAGATCAGTGTGACAAGGTGCTTACCCACAGTGGACCAGCTGCATTTCATCTCTCCAGCTTTGTACTGTGTGCTGTATAGCCAGGCAGCTCCAGGTAACTTTGGCAGCAGATTAGATACAAGCTCTCCCATGCTGAGAACTTCCTCCAGCTCCAGCCTCCCTTCTACACTAGCTGGGTCCAAGATAAGGGGCTGGAATGGACCTCTCAGTGACATTTTTAGCATGCATTTGGAGCCACATCTGTTGGTGAACTTTGGAAATACTCACTGACTCCCCCCTCCAAGTGAAAAATGCACCAGCTTTACTGAGATGTGGAGAGGTTGTGGCACAACCATGGGGGTGAGGGAGAGGAGTTTAGAAACTCTGATAACTGATTCCCTGTCACCTGCTGCCCCACTGGGGCTAGTCCTTCTGCAAGACTGCTGGGATGTATGATTTGGGCAGCACCATCTGCTGTCAGGCAAATCTTACAGCAGTGATCCGGTCTGGGCAGTGAACAATGTGAGGGCTCTGGCTCAGTGTGCTGCTCTCTTTCTCTTGCTGTGGCAGGACATGCAAGTTTGTTGGCAGCCCCTGAGGAGAACAAACTGGTGTTTTTTGAAACTCATCTGTGTAGGCAAGGCAATTAATATTTTAGCACAAATCAGGGCAAACTACCAGGAGATGGTAGATCCTGCATGCCTTGAAGTCTTCAAATCAAGAATGGACAGATTCCTAGATGTATTTTAATTAAGTGCAATCTTATTTAATCACAGGAATGTCTGACTGAAAAATGCTTATGTTATAAAGGAAGTCAGACTGGATGATGCAATTGTTCTTCCTGGTGTTATTATGAAAACAGATGTTTACTGTGGGAGAGGATTTAAATACAAGCACTGTCTGCATAATGGCCTTAATGTCTGTTAGTTAAGCATATGCACATGATCCTTCTAATTTTTAACTCCTTTTGGATAACCTCAGAAAGGTCAGTCAGAGAAAATCATCATTACTGATGCAGTAAATTAATTGCACATTACCTCCTTCATGCCCACAATGGCATCTGCTTTGGTGTTAGCTACCTTGGGCTGTTCCAGAGATTGAACAATTCAGACTATATTGTGTGAAATCACAGTTTGCCTCTGGCTCTCCCTCCGTTGCATTAGTGTGCTGTGCTGCCCAGTTTTCTGTCCGCGGTGGGAAGACTGGCTGGGGAGAGGAGAACCTGTGGTGGCAAACTCAGAAACCACAGAGGGGGAAATGACCACAGAAGGAGAGGCATCCAAGCAGTACAACTGAGGAAGTGAACTCGTGTTGCCATCACAGAGCCACCTCTATAGCTTGGAAAAGCCAATACCTTTAAAAACATGAGATGGGTCCTAACCTGCCTCCAAACTGTGCTTCCACAGCTGTGTTGTTGCACTGAGTTTACAGTGCACAGAGTTTACATTCTTTAAATGTACCTCGGACCAGTTCTTGAGCTAGGAAAGCCACCATTGTGTTCTTTTGAAGCAAATGTTGCTCTAAATAACTTTGAAATAACGATTTCTCATCTCTCTTTAAAAGGAGCTTAGTCAATTCTGCCCCAAAGGAAGAATTTCCTGCACCATACAGTGTTATGGGGCTGTTGCATTTTCTTTACACTGACAGCATGTGTTTTGACAGGGGTCATTTGGAAGGTGAGGAGTGGATGAGGGTAAAAAGGAATAATAATTAAGCTTGTCACTGCCAGAGGGATAGTGTGCATTGTGGGCAAGAAAATTCCAGGTAGAGCTGGGCATGATTTTTCTGTGTGGAATACATCTATTTTTAAAAAATATGATTTCGAGAGAACCATAATTATTCACATATCCAAGTCCAATCTGACAAATTATTTAATACAAAAACGATGGGGGAAATATCAGAAGAGTTGAAAATTATTGTTTCAATCTTTTTAGAAAGAATCACTTCAATGTAGGAATTTTAAAGTTAGTGTAATTTATATTGGGAAGAATCTGGCACCAGTCTGTGAGGGACGAAGATGTAAATCTTATGGAGGACATGATTAAAAGATGGATTATCTTTTCAATGTTGTTATGGGAGGCTGTGGGATGATCACGAGGAGATCACCTGACATTTTAACAGTTGACCAGCTCTATAATTTTGTGAAAATAAGTTCTGTGGAGAGGAGCAGGCAGACAGGACAGGAAAGACCTCTTCTCTAACCAATTCTGGGTTCATTAGGATCTTAGCATCTCACACTTTTGCATGAAAGACTGCATGACAGGAAGAGGGGAGTGCGCATCTGAGCTGAGTGAGCACAGCAGCAGGTGGGAGCAGGGGTGCTGCCCCAGCCCCCAGCAGAAAGAGCCTGCAGCCAACCAGGCAGGGATGCTCCTGGACTCAGTGCCAAGCCTGGAGCTCAGTTCCCAGCGGCTGACCCGGCTGGGGGATGCAGTGCTGGGGATGATGCCCAGCTGCCCATCACAGGGGCACACAGAGCTGCTCCGAGGCAGCCTGGGAGCAGGACATTCCCCACAGCCCACCTCGGTGGATTTATAAAGCACAGAGTTTATGTCCACTTCAACAGGGATTGCAGCACTGCTGGGCAGGTCCTCAAATCTGTGCCTTGCCTCTGGAGAAAAGGCAGGATGGCAATTCTTTAGTTGTTTTTGCAAAGCACTTGGAGCCTACAAACAATGTGCAAGCCCTGAGTGCTGCACACCCAGGCTGTGGCAGAGCAAGAAGAACCAGCTCTTCTGGACTGTTCCTTACATCATCTATTTCTGCCAGCCACAGGCCCATGATGCTGTCTGGGAGATAGGAACAGGTAACAAGCCAGGAGTTGGATGCAAAAGATCCAAGACCCTGCAGAGGAAACAAAAAAGTTTAGTTACTGTGGTTGTTCTTTTCCTCTGGTAAAAGAGGGCAGGAGTTGTGACTGGCAGGCAGCCAAATCCATCTTCAGCGTGATATAATTGCTAGCAATGACCTCCAGCCCCAGCAGTAGTTAAATGGCTTTTCAGGGCAGGCACCAAACCTGGTCTGGTTTATATAAGATAAACTGAGGTTTGCTGGAGGGGCTCGGAGAGGAGGGGGGTGTCTCTGGTTTGAAGGGGACTGATTTACAAGTGCAGCTGCCCAGCCCACTCCCCATCATGTTCCCCTGGCTGTGCAGGCCCAGGCAGTGTCCCCATTCTACCAGTGCCAGTGCCATCATTCAGGCCAAAGCATCGTGTTCCTGCTCCTGGGGAGCAGTTTTGCAGAGAGCTGGCACTGTCCCAGCTCTGTCTCTGGTGGTGCTGGCTGGGGCACAAGGTCTCACTGCACTGCAGACAAGGGCAGAGTGACTGACGCTCCCAGGCGGTGTCCTCAGCCTTGGGGTCAGTGGCTGTCTTGGAGCTGGGCTGCAGGATGTGCAAGCACAATTTTGCTGTCCTGATGGCCAAGCCTTAGCACAGGGTAGAGGAGAGGTGCATCACTGCCCTGTCTCTCCAGCTGCACTGCTGGGGTGTTTGGACAGTCCCCTCACCCCAGCATTGATGCATTTAACTGAGGGGGCAGGGGGAAGGTGAAGAACAGCAAGTACCTCTGGGGGACAGAAGGGGTTTTAGGGTTTACCCTTTTATTGTGTGCCAGTGAGAATGCCAGGCATTTTGCAGCTGGGGAATCAAGCCAACAGCTTATTAATAATTGTTGTGTATTTCTGCCATGTTGGGTTGAAAATGTAAAGTGTGATTACATTAGTACATTTAGAGTATATGTTGTTACTACTGTTTTGAAATGAGGAAACTACTATTTTCAGATCAGCTTACTGCCCTTTGCGTGCATGAAGTTAAAAATAAAACACTTCATACCTGAAAATTGCTGATTTTTCAGGTATTGATATTTTGCTTCAGACTCCTGTCAGTCTAGTCATCTGTCTGATTCAGTTCGTTGTAACAAACTATAGGCTTCACTTCCGTGGTGACTCAGGAAATATTTCATCTCTTCCCGCTTTCAGAAGCTAGGGAGAGAGAAGGGCAAGTTTTATTCTTTGTATTCTGAAAGACTGATAAAGGATGACACATTTATTTCATGTTCATCTCCTTTCCATGTCTTGAATGATTGAATTGGTTGCCAGGGAGAGCGTTCCTTTCTGGAGCAGTCTGAAGGGTCTTTGCTGCATGGCTCACCTCTGGATGAGAAAGTGCAGTCCAGCATTTTGTCCACTTAGATAGGAATCCTCCTGCTGTTGCCATAAAAGACTTTGAAACTGGTAATTCTCATCAGAGACCCCTGTGCCTACAAGATAAGGATTTCCCTTCCATTTCTCAAGATTTTTTTCCTGGAAGGCTAAACTCCCTGCTGCCCATGAACTCTGATGGAGCACAGATCTGTTTCCAGCCTCAACATGTCCTTCTGCTGGACACATCACTGCTTTTGGATGTTCACTATGCACTGCCAGTGCAGAATTTGCAAGCAGCACTAAAAAGGAAGTATCTGCTGAAAATCAAAGGACAAGACATGAATGTTATACCTAACCTACTCCTCCTTCATAGCTCTCTTAGGTGTATAACACTACAGATGTGCCCCTGCATCCTTTTGAGAAGGCTGTGCATGAGAAATTTGCAAGTGTCATCTCCTTTGAGCTTCATTACAAAATATCTTTCCTTGCTCATTCTCTTTTTTTTCTTTTCTTATAATATTTCAGAGAAAGTGTATACTGAAACTGATTTGAAAGGTCTCGAACAATTTAAAAATAGACAGGTCCAAATCAAACCATCAGCTTTTATCTCTCCCTTAGAAGTCTTCAACAAACGTTTGAACATTGCAGGGAATCAAGCTTGTGTGCTTATTTAATCTCAACTCAGCATTAAGGTCATACAGGAGTTCATAAAGACTTTTTAGTAATAAAATGTTCTTTTAAAAAAGCGAGAGATATTTCCTCTTTTCCTTGATGGCTTTCCATTTCTTCTGCTGCAGCAGAGATCAACAGTCTTCCTGTTTACTTAGATTTTCTTCCAGCACTTCAGCCTGGGTCAGAAGTAATGGGGATAGGCCTGGGAATAATTTATTTCATGGAATTGCAGAAGTAAAGAGAAGCTCAAGAGCATTTAAGTAAATTGTCATCTGTGCTACTCAGTCAGATCTCCTAAGAATCAGGAGCTTGTTTCCATGTTAATTTATTGGTTCACCTTTTCTTCATCTGCCTTTTCATATTAAATGTGCCATTGGTATACACTTTTTTTCAGTAGAAGTGGTTGAAAAGAAAAACATCAAGAGTTAAAACTGAGGGTGAGGAAAATTGAGCTACAATCTTTGCTGTTGATCCTTTATTTGATTTGGGACAATATTATCCCCATTATTCTAAAGAAAAAATAGAAAGCGGATAAATCTGTGACATCATAGCACTCCTCCCAGATAAAAGCTGTTTTGTCATCAACTTGTAAGTGCAAATTTAAAATGCTGAAGTAATGATCTCTCAGTAATGGTATTCCCATTAATATATTGGCAGAGCCTTACTGTGTGATGCTATAGTATTGATTTTTAATTAGAAGACTTTAAGCTATATATACAAATATACATACATATTTGTATATCATCTTGTTATTTCCTGTAAACATTGCTCACCTCTCAGGAATGGATCTAGAGTCCATAGGACTCTATAACATTAATAAGTGTTACTCATACTGAAGAAGGAGGAAGGAGAAAATTGTACTTGTTTTGCAAAAGTGTGTCAGCATTCTAAAAATATAGGACAAAACATTATCCCTTACAACTTAGTCTGAAATGTATTTGGAGCGTGATTTATCAACACATGAAAGAGAAGCAATGCTCTAAAAAGTGGGATTGATTCTCAGCTGCTCTTACTCAACATTTGTCCATTGATTTCAGGTGGTTGGCTGGTATCCTAAAGAGGCCAAGTCTAAGTATTAGACTTTACTCTTTATGGAAAGGTGTGTGCTGCTTAATAGTTGAGCACACCCAATACATTCAAGAAAACAGTTATTTCTATCTCTAAGTTTAGTCTGTTTATGCCCTGCTCTGGCTCAGCCTGGCTCTGGTGATGCCACATCACAAGCTCCGAAGGAAAGTGAGAAATCTCAGCAAAAGATAATGATGGAGCAGTCGGCAACCAGGGCAAATGTCTCTTTGACTTCTTGGAGTTTGAGCTTTAGTCATCAGTTTTCAGTAAACTGCCCTTTGATTTTCTGTAAACAACTCCTCACTGCTATATCAGGAAACAGGGGACAGCAGCACATTATTTTCCTCTCCTGTATGAGACCTCACTTCAGTCAACTCTAACCTCCCCTCTCTTACCCATTTCCAATCTGTTCTAGTATTTTGGATCTCTCTGTCTCTTCACATGGAAATCTTTCCCAGCCCCTCTCATTTTTAGCATCTCCCTGGAGTCAGTCCTCTTCAGCATCATTTGCTCTGAGACAGACACCCAGGATAAGCCATAGGTGTTTAAACCTTCCAAGCTTTACTTCTCTCCCAACGGGATGCCCTGACAATATGTCTTTGCTTTTTAGCTACCCCATGAGCAGGCCCATGGTCACCTCTGGGATATTTTCCCTTTGTGGTTACAGCTCATCTCAAAGGAGCCTGTGTTACAGCCAAGTGAAGCCATGCAGCCTTGCTGCTGGCACACACTCGCCCTCGTTTCCCCAGTGCTCCAGCTGGGGATGTGGTCAGGCTGCCGGTGCATGAGAGCACATCCAGCAGGGCTACTCCCTGGAAGCCAAAGTGTTGCTTAGTAACCCACTCATGGAAGTACCAGAAGCATTTTTCAATCTGTCACATTGGCAAAGAACACTGGCTTCTTGATTTAGAGGCATTCTGCTGTGCGTGGCAGGGCCATGCTCCATTATCTTGCATCCAGCACTATCTGCAAGCAAGGAAATGAACCTCCTATTTAATGGAGGGGCTGGGAGAAGGTGGGGGTGTGAGCCACAGAAAATATTTTTCTAGGATTATATGTGAAGCTTTTACCTGGTTCTCCTGGCATGTAGTCCTCATCTTAACTCCTTTCCCATGGGAGATATTCCCTGCTTATGAAATGCACTCCAGGGTCCTATAGCAATTGGCCAAACAGGACCCTGCAGCACCTTCATCTATTATAAGACATTACTGCAATAAAACTTGGTGTGTCATACAGAAACTGGATGAGGTATTGCAATATTTATGCTGTAAGCCTCGGTGTCATGGACAATTGCTACAGAATAATGTATGTCTCTTCTTAATGCAGTGGAGTCACAGCAGCTTCAGCAGAGCACACTGAACACAGATCATCTGTGATTGCATGTTATTTTCAAATTATTCTGTTACAGAGACTTAAATGAAAAACATCCTCTCATTTAAAAATAGACTGTAAAGGCTTTTAGGGTACTCCCCCTTTTAAGAATAATTCAATCTGAGAGCAAAACATCCAAGAACTGGGTTCTGACTTCAGAGGCTTACTCCTTTATCTGGCACTGGTTTATCATTAAAAATGGCTTCAAAAATAACTTGAGGGATTTTATTTGCAATACCTTATTGATTTTGCTGTTGCATCTCCTCATTTTGGAAATGAAAAGGTATTTTAAACAATGTCTAGCTTTGAGCTTTGGGGACCAGCTGGTCTCTGCCCATCCTACTTCTTTTTATCAAAGACAGTAGAACCATAGTCTGTATCCAGCCACAGCATCACCCATTTCTGTGGCTTGCCTCCTGTTGACAGATTGTGTCGTGGGAACCCTCTGCAAAACGTTGAAGGGCTTTTATATGGGTTGTGGAAGGTCCAGGGCAGTCTGAAGACAAGGTTGTTAGACAGATGTACCCAAGAGCTCTTTTGGTCTTCAAAGTGTCACTTACCTGGAATGATGCTCAATGTTGGAGTGATGAAATCAGCAAGCTTTTTGCTTGTGTAAAGCCCTGTCAGTGCCAGGCCAGTGACATGCACAATACTTGTGTGCTAAAGCTTGGCTGAGCATAAAGACGAAAAAACATCCCACGACATCAGCTGCTCTTGACTTGGTTTCTGAGAATTTTCTGAGGAGCTGGGTACCTTCTTGTGCTCCTTCCTAGTCTGTTAGATAAATCTGGCTATGGGATAAAGAATCTTTCAAATTTATTTGATGTGGTTGTATTTTTACTGCTCATACTTTAAGAAACACAGAAAGTGACCAAAAATGTTCCTGATGACTGGCCAGCATAAGAGCATTTGATCACCTGCTGTGGATTCCAGAGCAGAAGTGTCTACATCACAGAAATATTCAAAATGAGCTGGTTTTTTCCAGGGGGCAGGGAGCATTTTTGGCAGGGAAGCAAACACTCTGAAGGCCTGATCTACGTTTTAACTGTTAGAACTGGCTGTGCCAGCTCAGAACTGATAGAAATCTTGCCATTGTGATGCTCTGCTCCGTGGAAAGAGGATTCAGAGGAGCCCTAAGTGTACAATGCATTATTTGTTTTAAAAGTATCAGCATATCTGTTTCCAGTCTTCTAATACATTGACCTTGAAGTTTGTTCATAATGGAATAGTCTAGTCTTACCAGTTAGGCATTGAAGCAAAAGACTGATTGTTATAAAGACAGCAGGCTAGGGAAGAGCAAGTACACTGGGTAGCTTCTAGGCAATACTGAGAAAGCACATCCACTCCCTGCATTCACAGGGGAGAACACTTCTTTCTTTGCACTTATTGCACATTCTGCATCTTAAAATTATTTGAGGTGAGAATCATTTTAGAGTAACCAAATTAGCTACAAAGCAGGAGATGGTCTACTAGTGTTAATTCTTGTTGTTTAGGTTTTGGGGTTTCCATCTGCTCATATACTCACAGCCTTCCTTTTAACATTTGAGGATGCTCTAGGTTACTTCTGTCTCACCTAATTGGGATCTGCCTGCCCTTATGGAAACAGCAGATTGTGGGTTGGAAGCTGCCCCACTTCCTTGCTGTACATACCCCTAGCTATACAACATATATGTGTACGCTGAGTGATTGCACCGTAGTGGCTTTTGTAATGCAATAACTGTGGTGTCAAGGTAATGTGGTTGGAGAAAACTATATTACAAATTAACATAAATAGAAAAGCAAAGTCACTGAAAAGGCAACACAGCTGAAGAATTCTTACTGTGAGCCACCACCATGTTTTCCACAATATGCCAACTTTTGTATCCTCTAAATAGCCTTTTATCCTCTTTGCAGCAGAAGTGGATTTTAATTTTGTGTCTATACTCTGAAATTGAGACATTGGTGTTCAGTCTTTTCATAATGTGCTGATGAATCAAAAAGTTAACCTTGTCATGGGCTTGCCAACTTCTGTAGGTTCCCACCAAAATAATCCAATGCCAGTCAGTGAGTAGCCTGGAGGAGTTTTGGGTGCTGCTGACTGAAGTGTTCCATTGAAATGTTGGTCTTCAGGGCCAGGAGGTTTTGAAGTGATGCTTGTAAAAAAACCCAGAAGTCTCAGATGAACCCAAATGTCCTATTAGTCACATGGCAGGTACAGAGACAAGCAAAAACAACTGAGGGGGAAAAAATATAAGGACTTCTGCCTGAAGAAAACCCTACATACCACTCTTATTTCAGAGAAAAAGCCCTTCTGTGATTGCTTCTGGGTGACAACTAGGTGGGCTCAAAGGCTGGAAAGACACATCTCTGTAGTGTGTTTGTCACTGTGTCTTTGGTTATATAAATGTACCAGAATAGGAGAAAAATGCTTGTCTTTCTATCAAATTCCTTTTCAGCTACGTACACTGCCTCCAGGTTGCCTTTTGGAATGCCCTGTGAGGCCTCATTGGAGTTTACACTGTGTTGCTTGCTATTTGTTTACTTTTGGTGGCCACAGACTAAGGTTACGGGTTTGGGAACCAGTACATAATTGTAAGGACAGCTTCTTGTGTTACTTTTGCCCCCCTCTCCCTCTTTTGTAAAGTGTGAATCTTTCTTTTGAACTCTGAAGTGACTGTATCGTTACAATGTTTGTATGTAGAGATTTGTTTTGACATGGCTCGTGTGGAGGACCTTTGCTCCTCTTGTCTCACATTCAGTTTTATTAAGCGCTTGATAGCTTTGACAGCCTTTTGTGGGGGAGGAGAGGTGATGGGGTGGCTTCAAAACCTGGCTTTTTTTAAGGAAAATTTGCCCAGCTTTACCTAGAGCAGCATGAGAATCTGGGGTGCTCCTGACTGTTCTTCAGTCATCCTGATCTGATTGCTTCTTGGAGAAAGAGATCAGCCTTGAAACCCACAGACAAAAATAGATTGCTTAATGCGCTAGGCCAGCACCGACCAAGAAGGCCCATCAGTTTGTCATGCATGGAAACCTGCATGGAGTTTCACCCCCGCCAGAGGTGCCTGCTGAGCACAGAGTGAATCGTGACAGCTGACACTGCTCTGTGGGTGCCAATGGAGCCACCGCAGCTTGCACCAGCCAAGGGTCAGCCCTTCCGTGTTTTGGTGGTTAGGAAACCTGTGAGTGAAATCCTACAGGGGTTTGAGAGGAGAAGAAAAGGGGTGTTGGAAACCTCTCAACTCCACAGGATTTCTTTGGTATTCATACACATTTACAAGAATGTATTCCAAGCATCTTGTACTGTTATTAGTAACTTGTACTGTAGTTTGTTAGCAGTGTTGACTACCTACGTAGCTAATATTCTGTTGCAACTTAGAAAAAGTGTAAACAATTGCAGAAAACAGGAGTTTAGAACTTGTATGTACTGGGTTTTTTTATATTAAAGCACTTCAATTAAAAGTTCAAGAAAAAATGCTCCTGTAGTCTTTGTTGTACCTTTGTATCCATTTGGATAACAGATGTGTGGAAAGAGATGGGAGTACCCTCTTCCCAAGATCTTCCCTCTTTGCTTTGGTACTAACCACAAGAGATGGTCAAAATTTTGGGAAGAACTTTGGTTGTTAGAGTTTATTCAACAAACAGAAGATGCCAGCAACCTAGTCCAGAAGACATTATAACCTTACGGAGTCCCTGCGACCGAAGCCGAAGCGTCTGAGGGATTACTGAGCCATCAGTGAGCGGTGATTCACACAGATGTGAGTATCTGCAAAAGAGGTTTTAACTAGGGAACACTTAATGAATGAGTCCACCATGTAATATGTTAGATTTCCTTTATTTTTATCACAAAATATCTCAGAGGTCACTGGAAGCCTGTTCATGTGAAAGTGAAGGAAAAACATCCATAGTCCAGGGTTATTTCAGGGGTACTGGAAAGTTGTGGGTTTGGGTACCAGAGGAGTTGTGTTGGAAAACAGCAGCACACACAGGCAACAAATAGTCCTCACCACACATCCCAGAAATTGTTTCTCTCTCCTCCCTGCCCCCTGCTCCCCCCCCCCCCCCCAATGTGCATATCCAAATACTTTTCTGGATCACATCACTGTGGGATCAGCATGCATAAACAGACATCTCTAAAGCAGCTTGTGATTTGGTGATCTCAGCCCAGCTCTTAGTAGCCAGATGCCCATAATATGAAAACAACCATCAAAACTGTCTCTTTTGCTGGCACTGTTTAATCAAAGGGACAATAGGAGAGAATGGCAGTCTTATTTCTACAAAGAGCCCTTCAATGTCAAATTTGCCATACAGTAGAGTAGCATTCACCTCTGTGGCACAGACCACAGCCACTCTGGAGGGGAACAAAAGCTCTCAGACAGCACGCAATTAATCCAGCATCTATTAAACCAAGCACGGGTAATTTTGAAGGAACGTAACAGATTTCTGCTTTAAATTATTCTAAGCACTATTTTTTTTTTAACTCCACACAGTATGCACAGCTCAAAGTACAAAACAGAAGGCTGTGTTTCTGGCAGCTGTTGTCTTCCTGGTAGCTGTTTTACATCCTTGGCATCTCATAATCCTGAGACAAAAATCAAGTAAAACACAGCAGAAGAACAACATTAAAATGCCTCTGGTTTTCCTGCTGCCCAAAGCCATGTTCAGGTACTCAACGCCAGAGCAAACAATTAATTCCATGACCAAGGGAACTAATGAAATCTGGTTTCCTATGGATTTATGACCAGACATTACCTTAGTGCCAGAGACTTGAGGAGTTAGTCTTTCTGCTAATATCTTGAATCCAGATGAGGGTTTTATCAGCCGTAGTCTCTGGAATGGCTTAATGAACTTTGAAATGGATATATTTGGAAAAAAAAAAAAAAGCTATATTACACACTACATGCAGTGAGAGATCAAATTTACTGATGGGAATTTACAAGATAATTAAAATAACAGATCAAAACAAATATACCTTGTCTGCTAAGTCCCAAAAATGGGACTGCTGCTTGTTTTATTTCTGTAATGTCTGTCCACACTTTTTCCAGTGCAATGCTATTGAATAATAGTGTGATTGCTGGTGGAGTGGTTCCAATAAACGACACAAAGTTTTTGTAATAGTAGAGCAAAAAGTGTAAATAAACAATATGTTTTCACAGAGGAGGAAAATTACCCAGAGATCTAAGATGGACATGTATTTTTTAATCTATTTAAAAGTGATTTGGAACAGAAGAGGAAAAGTGAGGTGAGAAGTTTACAGGGAATGAAAAACTGTTCTGGGCAGTCAAAACAAGAGTCGACTGTGAAGAGCTGCAGAAGTTTTTCATGATAATGAGCAACTGGGTTGTAAAATGACAGATGAAATCTACTGTCGATAAATGCACAGTAATGCTTCTGGGGAAAAAACCACCCTAATTATACATGCATAATGAGGGGCTCTAAATCAGCCATCACCGCACGGGAAAATGATCTCAGCATCGTCGCTAATTCTGAGAAAATGACAGGTCAAGGCTGAGCAGGTGTCAAAAAAGCAAGTAAATTGTTAGGAATAACTAGGAAGGGAGGAAAAAAAAAAGACAAAACCAAAAACATCATTGAGTCTCTACATTAATCTGTGGTGTGGTCCTGTGCTGGGTAGTGTTTGCTGCTTCTCCGTGTTCCCCCCTCCCATCCCCACAGCCCAGCACACATCCAAAAAGCCAGAAGAGGCACAGGGAACAGCCAGAAAGCACTGGCACTATGGGACACCTTCCACGCAAGGAGAGAACAAGCGTGCTGGGACTCACTGGCTGTCAAGAGAGATGGCAAATGAGAGACAGGTTTGCAGGTTTGCCAGGAACCAGCCACCACAGAGAACAAACTGCATTTCCAGCCCCAGACGTACTGAAATATCTGGCTCCCTGCAGCTGAGTAAGCACAGCCCAGCTGTGGGGTGCATGCTCTATATGCACCTTGTTCCTCATATTTTTGGCCCCAAACTTCCTTTATAGGTCATTATTAGGGAAGGTTATTTCCTCAGCCAATTCCATACTTTGGTTCTCACATTTGATTTTAATAGAGTTTATCCCTGATCTCAGATATGTTTTCCTACACCTTTAGTATCTGTCCATAGTGGAAAAAAATCTATTTGACACTTCAAGCATAGTTCCTTGAGCAAGTTAAGCTGTGCCTGCTTATTTCATTCACTACAGTTGATAAAAGGTAATCAAACAGCTTGTGGTTGAAGCCTTCACCATTCTTCTGGTCGAAAAGCCATATGAAACAGTAAATCTAAATTCAGCAAACCACAGCTAAACTCCAGGTGGGTGCGAAACTAGCACTACATCAGTAGAGGGTGAACCTCCCATCCACTTCTGCTGGGACCAGGATTTCATCCCTAAGTGTAGAAGCTTCCCAAGAAGATACAACGATGATTGCAAAGACTGAAGATGGCTCTTCATCACAGCAGAAATTAATTTAGTGGCTTTTTATTATGTGCTCCTGAAATGCCCTAGTATAAGTATCTGTTCTGATGCCACAATAGCTCACTTTTGCACAGCCTCTGCTTTAGTAATTTGTTTACATGCCCACCTTATTCCTGGGAAATAAGAATCCATAGGAACTGAAAGAGCCTTCTTCCCAAGGCTGTCTGCCTATGCTGAATGGAAGAAAGACCCATCAGTCTCAAAGAGAAGCTATGGAGAGCAAAGGTACATCCCCAGCAGCCTGACCTTGGCAAGGAGACAGGAGACTTGCCATTTGCGACAGGCAGCAGTTCCCTTTAATAAATATTTCATGGCAGAGAACGGCAGACTTGGGGAGAAAATGGAGGGCAGGGTTCAGCCTGTGACGCAAGGTGATGTGACCAGACCTTGTCTAGCAGGGCTGGAGGCCACCTAATTGGCATTCCCATGCCATGCTTACGAAGAGCATTCTGTAGTCCTCTGGGAACACAAAAATAATTAAAAGGCCCCTCAGCATGCAGTGTTGCTAACGGGCTATTGCCTGCCATGTGATGTTTTTGTGCTCAATTAGAGCTGAGCAACACAGACTGCTCAAAATTCCCATCTCTCTCCGAGAGACACCTGGGTGGACCAAGCCTCCTTTTCTGCTGCAGGAAGGCCCTTGTTGTGCATTGCCCTGCAGCGTTTTCGATGAGGGGCTGAAGGCTGAGGTAGCAGCTGAGCTCCGTACAGCAGAGCACACACTGCTCTGTTTCCAGTGCTGCAGAAGGAGCTCTGGCACTGGGAGCAGAGCACACGGAGCTGGTCGGTTCAGAGCACTCATCCTCGCACAGCCAGGCACCTCTGCGGTGACCTTGAGCCGCAGGATGACTGCGCATATGGCGCAAAGCAAAGGCCCTGGATCTCCACCAGGCAAGACCTTGCTCACATGTTGTGCATCTCTGTGGACTTCTGGCTTCTCCCAGCACAGTGCAAGGCTCAGCGGGTGCCAGCCACAGCTGCCAGGCAAAGAATTCCTTCAATATTCCCCCCTTTTCTCTGTGCAGATCCTTTATGAGATGATGCTGAGAGACCTATCAACACCTTTTTTGCTTCCCCAGGAGGGATTTGGCCACCTGAAGGCAATTTCTCTCTGCAATCTCAAATTGCCTTCTGTCCAGGCACCTGTTTTATTTACCAGCCCTGCTGTGGAGGCTGCCTTGCCAGGTCTGTGTGCCTAACACTGTGTCTGATACTCTCACAAGCCTTGATTCACTTTGCAAGCCATCGGTTCGAGCCATCGGTGTCTCGTTTGGGCCAAAACAACAATTCGTCTCCAAGGTATGGTTATTTGAGTATTCATGGGCTAAACTTTAGGTAATTAGCATTGTTAATGTTCTCTGTGTGATATTACAGCTGTGGGCCTCATTAAAATATTCTCCTGGGAGAAGTCAGGTGAAGAGTCAGGTGTCAGCTTTGCTTCATGTGGAAAAGCCTGCCTGTTATTCTGAGAGAATTATTTGTTTAAACACAGGATTTACACATGATGGTGTATTTAATCCCCAGCGCTTCTGACAGCCAGAGAGTTGGGCTGAGCTGCTGAGCAGTGCTGACATGGAAGCCAGCAGCAAGGATATCCATTTCTTCTGCCTAAGAAAGGCTTGTGGGCTCCTGCCTGCTGCCTGTGTTTTGGGCAGGAGCCCACAGGCTGGTCTCCCCAGTGCCAACTGCCCCACCCCTCCATAAGGCCCTGTCAAATCCTGCCTATGGCTTGGCCAGCCCCAGCCCTAGCCCCAGCAGCTTTCCTGAGCAGCAGGAGCCTAGGGAGTGCTTTTAAAAGAAAGGACAGTGACAAAGAGGCACAGAGAAGCTCGAGCTGATCTGAACCAACAGCAGTTCAGGTGATGAGAAGAGAAACAGAGGCATTTCATCCTCTGTGGGAGATCTTTTCTCACTACCTGGGAGGCTCTGATGGCGAGTCAGGAGAATGTAGCAGTTCTTACCACCATGGAGAACCTCCCTTGATGTAGGACAACACATGACCCTCACAGCAAAGGGCAACCCTGTCCTTTGGCATCTTCCTGGGACAGCAGTGCGTGGGACTACCAGGAGCATCCCATCCTGTCCCTGTATTTTATACAAGCAGTGGGAGACTTGAGCACGTTACCACCCCCAGCAGTGAGGGAGTTATGCCCCAGTGGGAGCCTGGAGGAGTCCATATACCTCAGACATGGGGCACAACACATCAGTGATCTGCAGAATGCTCTGCATATGCTGTGTGACCTTCCCAAGCTCTTTTCCCCAGGCCTGCCAGCAGCTGCTTGGACAATTATTTATGAACAGGAGTTGAGCTTCTCCAGCTGAAGGAGGTGGCTGTGGACAGATGTCAGTACAATAAATGGGCACATACGAGTTGTTAGCAGGCACTGAGCATCGGCAGGCAGAGATGCCCACTGACAGAGACAGAGATGTAGAGAGATGCATGCTGGCTCCAGACTGGGCCTGCTGTGACTATACAGAATTTAAAGCACAAATCGTGGTGTTATTGTTATTTTTTAGGGGTTTTTTTTGTTTGTTTGTTTTTTTAATGTTTCACCCCATATGCCTCTAGTACCATTTACTAGGCTGACCTTGGGAGCACAGACAGTTTTTTTGTGCCTGGGGAGAACAGTCACCATTGTGGCTGGGCTGAGTGCTCAGTCTCAGGCAAAGCCTTGTGTTTTGAAATGTCACACATAACTGTCACCTTGCTGCCGTCTGAAACCAATGGCTGCAGCCTCTAGGTAAATTTCTCCAGCAACAGATTTTGTTGCAGTTTCCCTTGGGGGGTTTGGCAGGCTACTCAGATGGATAGTGACCGTGTGAAAGTCTCCCCTTTCCTTTCCATTCCAGCTAGTTTAATGTTCTCATTTCTCACAGGTCTCATGGATCTTCTTTCTGCCTGTGGGAGTGGTAGGTGGGTGGCTGGAAGAGCAGGGAGGTGGAGAGATGCAATGGAGGTATCAGGTTCGTGGTGTGAAGAGAAGCTGAGGGCCTGGGTGGGAATGAGGGATGGCGATGGGTGAGTAGGAGGCCTAACAGGATGGAAAGTAGGCGCAAAGAAACTGCAGGATGGCGATGGGAATGGAAGATTACCTGACTGCAGGGAGAAGGAGAGGATTTGTACAGCAGGATGCTGCTTTGTGTCGATTATGCAAATCGCCTGTACGTGCTGTGCAATGTTTCCTTGGGTTTGCTGTGTTGGTAGAGGATGGCTGGCTGCTCCCCAGGCTGCTGCTGCAGCCCCTGTCCCGGTGGGCAGCACCAGGAGGGTAAATGGAATTGCCTTGGTCAGCTCTTCTAGGAAACACCTCAGCTGGTTCATACTGGAGCACCTCCACTGAGTCTGCTATGCTGCTTCACGCCTGCCAAAGATCTGACCCATCAAATTTTGTGCTGAGGGAAGTGTTTAGTTCTTCTTTCACTAGTAAAATTATCAGCAAAATTACCTGTTATACCACGACCTACTTGCTCTTTTAGGAACATTTCACCAGAGCTAGCTAAATCCAGTCAACATCCCTGTTGTTCTGAACTATCTCAGAGCTGGGAGGAGCCTGGAGCAGAGGAATCACATAGTGGACAGCTCAGGAGAATCCACTTTTTGTTTTGGGTCTGTCCGTATATTCATAGTCCAACCTTACCCTAACCTTCAGTGTTTCAAGAGCTGCACACAGCGCTCTCTGCCCTTGAGCAGAGAGCACAAATGGCTCTTGGAAAAATTTGACTCCTTCTGTTGCCAGGCTGTGCAGCCAAGCCAAACTGCAAAATTTGGTCCACATTTTGTCTGATGCCTGGTCAGAGTATTCAGACTACAACTTTACTTTGCCTCATAAGTTGGAGACAAATAGCAGAACTGAGAGGCGGCAGTGCTTGCTGCAAAGCCTGTGCCATACCTTCATACACCTGGAGCAGAAGCCATGGACAGAAATTCCTTGTAAGAATGGGAATCATATAAGAAAAACAACTTTGTTTCAGGAGAATTCAGAGCAGGATTTTATACATTGCTAGAGGCCAGAACAGTGCAATATCAACAACAAACATCTTTACTAATAATACTAACTTTGGAGAAATGCTGGGCATGGGGATTTTATCTAATTTAAATGTAGCTCTCCTGTGTTTTCTTCGCTGAGAACTTGTGCAGATGAAAGGAAGAATAACTATCTTGCAGACAGGCAGTTTCACGTACTGGAGATTAGCAGAGGCACCAGTGAGGAGTGGAGCTCCTGCCGGGTGCTGACACTCCTGTGGTGCTGAGCAGAGCCTGCATTCCAATTATTCTGAGGAGAGCTGATCTTCTGCAGGGGCAGCACTAGGAGTGCATCAGGGACTGGGCAAAGGGGTGCCTGTGCCTCACAACTCACAGCACAGGAGTGTCCACTCATTATCTGCCCAATGGACTTGTGTGTGACTCCTTTCCTCATGCTCTGGTGCATGTGTGTGTTTCCATGTGCATCTGTGTATCTGTTTCAGAGCTGACATGTTCATCTGATGATACATATTTAAATGATGTAAATAATTGACATGCAATAAGGAAATGCGCTTTATCAAATGAAGCGAGACCAGGCAAGGCCCAGCATCAATTCATATTCATACACTGTGCATTTCCTCCCTGTTTAATCTGTGTTTTAAAGGAACCTGTCCCTACTGGGAATTCACTGCCAGCCCTCACCAGCCTCATTTTGTGCCTCCTATGCCTTCAAAACTAATCCATCCTCAAAGCCAGAGGCTCATGTCAGCTTCATTTTGAGAATGAGCATTTAATTTCTGCTTGCTCCTTTCCTTTAAAAAAACACCAACATTTAAGCTAATAAAGGGGAAAGAGCAGAGAGTAGAGAAACAGCAATCTGTCTCTCCATCCATCCATCCATCCATCCGTCCGTCCGTCACAGCTAAACCCAGTATTTTACTCTGAAAACTGGTATTTCCTTGTCCTCTCTCTACTGTGTTGACATTAGGACTTTGTGTTAAGACTCACAAGGCCCATGTCTCCTGGATTTAAGTTCAAACATCCTGCACGTCTGTCACCTGCCTTTAAAAGTTTCTTCTCCTCTCTGCTTATTTTATAGCAGCACCACAACATTTTGAATGACAAAAGAGGACTTAAATTTGTAGTACCTGGTGATCCTGATGGCAGTGCCAGGTGAATAGTCCATCGGTCCCTAAATCCAGCTTGCCTTTGATCCAGGCATGTGTGTACTCTTTCCATCCTCTGTGCCTCCAAATGTTCTTTCTCTGGTTTTGGGAGTGTGTGGAGCAGCACTTTCATTAATTGTGTGCCGCAGCCTGCGAACAAATTAGCATCTGTGCACAAAGGTGCTCCCTTGGCCACCCTGTCTGTACTGCAACACTTAATTGGTGTGAGCATGGCAAGGGAGAAGCCAGCAGGAAGGCACTGCATTTAGCTTCCCTCTTTCTTCCCCTCTCACTCAGATTCCTCTACATTATTTTTTATTCAGAGTCTCCAGGCATCTTGCTTAATTTATGCTGCAACTTTCTTATTGTCCCTGGAAATGCATTTGCAAAGAAAAAAATCCATGCAGAGGATCTTTAGGAGAGGGTGAGGGTAGCTGCCGATGGTGATTATGCAGTGAGACAATCAGCATGAAGAGTGGCTAGTGCCTCTGAACAAAGAAGTTATCAGTAAAAAATGGCAGCTTTGATCAATTTGTGTTTTCACTTGCCTCCATGAGAGGCTGCAACCCTTTAACTCCAAGTCCAGCCATTAATAACAGTCTGCTCTTCCCTGAAAAGGACTATGTGGATAAAATATTTCTTCCCCTTCACCCCCCCGTTTGAAGCATTTAAGATTAGCACGGCATCTCCAAGCTTATGCCTAGTGTTTCTTCACCTCCTTCTGAGCCTGGCTTTTGTCTTTGGCCTGTACTGCTTTCCTATGCTTTGTCCTGCTCTCACTCACATACAGACCATGAAGAACCTGCACATCTTCAATGTTTTCAAGGGGGTGTTGATGAAGGCACTGCTGTCCAGGGAATACACCCCAAGGAAACTGTCTGGAGCAAGATCTGTGCTCTTCAACACAATGTGAGGGAGCAGTTCTGTGCACTTTGCCTCGGGTATTTGCAAAGCTGCAGTCTATAGGGAGAGCTTCTGCTGTCTGCATGGAAACCTGTCCCCCTCCCAGGCAACTGCCTCCAGGGCTTGTGCTTCCTGTGGGGGTGAGGGGAGAGAAGTCTGCAGCCATCCCTCAGCCAGGGCATCCCCTAGCATGTCCCCTAGCTGGAAATCCTGCCACAGCAGGTGGCCTTGGCACCCCACCCCTCACAGGGGTACAGCTGGCACAGCACCATCCTCTCCCAGCAGCACTGCTTTTACAGAGTCAATGGTCCAGCAGCACTTGGTGGTCCCTGCAGGAGAAAGGAGAAATTAGCATGCATGTCCCTGTGCCTCTTGGGCCCACAGCATCCAGCTCTCATAACTCTCCCTTTCTCTGTGCTGTCCTGATGCCTCTATTGTTTCTCATCAGCTCTCAGTATGTTGATTTAATGTCTTCTGCCTTCCTGGGGCAGAAATAACACTTGTCCTTTCCTCACATCTTGAAGATAACGCTGTGCAGCTGTGGAGAGTCCTTGAGAGTGCATTAGTGGCATTAGTAGCAGCTCTGACCCACAACCACCTCTTACTTGTCTGCTCCAGACAAGAGATTGAATTCCCCAGTCCTACAGACTGTAATGAAAAGATGAACGGGAGACCAGGGTTGTTTCCTGGGTAAAGCAGAGCTGTCATGCTCTCTGCAGAGGCACGGGTTCAACTACCCCGCGGTGCTCCCACTCAAGTATGTTAATGACAAACCGAAGAGCTGGTTTTGGTACTGTCAGAACAGTGCCAATTGCCTGTTTGCCCATGTGTAAAAGAGCAGGACCTCCTCCAGGCACAAAATCCCTGGGAGGTGCAAGACTTTGGCTCATCCATGCTGCCTGCTTTTCTGGTGCTGTGCATGTGCAAAGCAGGGAACACTGCCCAGGCACTCAGTAGAGAAAGAGACTGAGGGATACTGTGGTGTGCCTCAAGAGTGGTACAGGAACAGCAGGTTCAGTTCGTGCCGAATGCACAAACATGTGACTGTCCCAAGGCCACACAGTGTAACAGAGGAGTCATCCAACACAAAGCTTTGGCTCACTTGAAATGCGGGACTTGCTGGAAAACACTGTCCCCAAGGTCACTGAAAGATATCGCTGGACTCGACAGCTCCACACCTCCTGTTGAGATGTTCAGAAGGTAAAAACAAGCTCATTTGAAATGTGGCCTGAGGCTTGCTGGGAAGCCAAGCTCCAGGCTGAGCAGTCTGCTCTGCCCAGCACCCTGGGCCAGTGCTGACAGCAGCCTGCCTCCACCTGAGCTGACTTGCTTGTAAGGCAGCCTGAGGCTTCCTGCAAACCCAGGACCCCTAGGAAACATTCATCAGTCCCGGACAGTCTGCAGCTGAGCCCGAGCTTAGCTTTGTGTCTTGCGTGAAGTAAAAAGCCAAGCGTATTTTCCTTGGCTCTGCCACACCTCCCATTCTTGCCACTGCCTCTGGTATGCAATGTCACTGCTGTTTGTTTACTCCTAGGGATGAGTCAGACAGGCAGTGGCATCTTGTCCTGATATTTCTGAACCCACCAAAGTTTTCAGTAGTTTTTTGCTGAGGTGGTCCTAGCTCCTCTGGGTTGCAGCAGCTTCCCCTTCCCTCTCCCATTTGAGGGCAGCTTGAGCCATGAGGGGCAATTTTGTGTTCATGCTTTCAAGTTGAACCCAGTGTAGGAGCTGGAAGCTGACTGTTTTCTGGGTTGGAAATTTTGTGAGTGTGGAAGCCTGGACAGCCAGGGGCTCTGGCCTCAGACAAGAGCCACCCTGGTTCCCTGCCAGAATCTCTTCCTTATCCCTGCCATTTAGGTTTCTCCCTGCTCGAGGAAGCAAGTGAGTTATGATCTTGAGGAACTGGCACGGGCACAGAGCCAGGGGAGACCAAGAGCAAGGAGACAAATCATGGGAGGTCTCAAAAGAGTAGGTCAAAGACAGGAGGACAGAGAAAAGAGGGAGGAAAATTCAGGCACAGTCTTCTGCTGCAGTTTCTGGGGAAGACAACTTTATTCCCAGCAATTAAAAGGTTAATTCCCCTGACAACACCTCCCCCTCTTTCCCAAAGTCTATCTCAGAAATAATCAAAGAATTTAATTAATATTGCACTAGTCCAAATAAGTACAATCATCTTCCAGGAGTATTTACATGTCAGGCTATAATTAGCAGCCTCCTTGGCACCAGCCCACATGAGGTGACAGGTCACAGTTTCCATTACATGCTGCATTTTTCCATATTGTTGCTCATTCCTGAGTGACTATGAAATGAGTTAACCAAACTCAGCAAAGATGACGGACTGAGAGATCCATGGTGGTGACCAGAAGAGGAGCAAGTGATTTTTCTTGTCAGGAGCTTGATGAAAATAATCAACACCTTAGTTAAGTGAAAACCTCCTCGTTTATTTTTTTAAAAGCATGCTTTTCAAGTAATCTAAGAAGTGGAATTTCAATATTTTTATATTTCCTAGTGATGATGAACCATTTCTACCTTGACTGAACTCCTCCTACTTAGGATGGAAGTGCTTTGTCCATCCTCCTGGATGGTGTCTCTTGTTCCAACAGAGACAAGTGGGTGAAAGAATGGCTGCACTAAAAAATCCAATACTGTTCTTGAATGCCTTTTACTCCAAGACTTTGCTGTTAGCCACTCAGACATGACAGGACATGGAATGAGGCAGAGTTTCTTTTCTTCAGACAAGAAATGTACTTCTGTCTTGTGGAGAAAAGTTACTGGGTTATGATCAGAGCTGCAGAAGGCTGAGTCCTGGAGCACTGGCTTCCTCCACTGCATTTGCTGAGATTTTCCTATTTTTACTATAATTTTACTCAAAAAAGCTATTCATAAAGAATCAAAACAGATACATGCATATATCTAGAAAAAATATCAATGAGCAAATTCTCACCTTTTCTCTTACAAAAATGTAAGCATTCTTATTTTCTCACTCAGACGTGTGTTGCCTATTTGCAAGAGCAGCTGGATAGGAAAAGGCCCAGTGAAGTGGGCACCCACACTGAGGAGCCCTCCAGTCCTCCTGGGTGCTTTCTGACTTTCTTCCTGGAACTTCATCCCTACAAAATGTACAAGGGTTTTGCAGAAATGGTGGTTTCTGCTTTGGTACCATGCCAGCTCCTCATTTAGCTGGCTTTCTGCTTGGATGTGAAACTCCAAAGATGTTTTTTGCTTCTCATTGACCCACTCAGAAGTCCCATGCTCCATTTGGGGTGGGAATGTGGATGCATTATGTTTGAAGGAGAGGAAGGAAAGGAAGGATGAGGCATTTAGGGTGTGTGCCAATTTCAAGCTGCTGCCCTGCCTAGCTGCTGAGAGGCAGAAGGAACATTAATGCTGACCCCCAGCTAGGGGCTGCGTTACAGCTGCAGCTGGGCAAAGATGTGAACAACTACAAGTGCCTCCTTAGGCAAGAGGAAGCAAGTGGAAAACTAGAGGGAAAAGGAAATATAAATCAGATGTTTTTGCCATGAAGTTTCCTGCTGAACCTCTGGTCTGGGCCTCCCCCAATGCCTCATGCCTGGCTGCTGCTGGTCCCCTGTGCTGGCAGTACTGGACTGCCCTTCATGCCTTGGAGCATGCAGGGCTCAATTATGCACTTACATGTCTTTCTCAAAATTGGCACCATCTGGACCACCACCTGAATGTAATTTCTTTCCTGCACAGCTTCTCACATGATTTGCCAGCTTGTGTTTGTAATTTGGAGGGGGGGATGTGTGTGAAAGGTGGTGAGATTTGGCACAGGTTTTTTGCATAAGCAGTGCCATTGACAGAACTTTTATTGAAGGTTTAATTGATCTCTGCACCTCCTTGAAAACCTGTGCCACTATTCAGAGGTGCTCCCTAAATGTGAGTCAACCTCCAACTGGGCTAAGTTTATTCCTCTAAAAGAATAAACATATTAATCACCCTAAGGACAACCTCAGAAATAATAAGCAGCTTCTTGTTTGAAATGCTTCCACAGGGAAGAGAGAGCATACCAGGACAGGACTTGGAGAGGCCAGGCTCTGTTGGGTGGTTCAGGTAGCATTTGCACCCAAACAGCATCTACAGATCAGCTCTCACAACCTGCTCCACGATGCACAGGTGAAACAAATATTGCTCCATCACCTGCAGCACAGTTGAAGCTCTGATTATACAGTGTTCACAATCAATCTTCATTGTAGGAGTTTGCCGTATTCCAGGACACAGACTCTTAAATCAAATTACGATTTTATAAATCTGACTAATCCAGGCTGTTGGCCTGTTGCTGCAGAGTACATTCTAGTACCAATGCTGCCTCTGCCACCAGCCAGTTGCTGTAGGAATGGCACAGGAAAGAAGGACACTATTCATATAGGCTGTATTCAGGTGGTACCTAAACACACTGTCCAGCTCTACAGAATCCAATACTGACCTCTTTCTGAGGTGAACAATAACAAATTTCACAGGAAGTGAAATTATTTGCATACACTGGTAAAAAACATTTAAGAATTAAACTTTTAAAACACTGATGTTTTAATAATATTAAATATTTAATAATATTAAATATCACTTCTTATAGGGAAACTTGGAAGGGAAAGTTCAGTGCCTGGTGCCTTCACAGAAGCCTTGAGGAAATGAATTGGTTGCATTGCAACCAATAAATTACAAACTTCTTGTTAAAACCTCTTTGAAATCATGTTGTCTGACAGTGAATGTCAACCAAATAAGGCTTTTAAATGTTTTAGCATATTCAGACACACAGTCTTGTCATGACATGTGCCATCACTAGTGAGCTAGCCCGAGTCACACCCTCTGCCTTCCTGGTATCAAAGGCTGTGCAGCTGGCATCATTGTGGAAACCCTGCAAATGCACAGGTGTTTTTATACCTGTGAGTGCTGATCCTCAGGGACCAGGAGGGCTCTATATGGCCTCACCAATGAAGCTCAAGGAGAATGAGGAGCCATGGAGGGTAGCACTACCTCTAGGTGGGGACTAGAGGTAGTGAAAACTGGGTGACACCTTCACAGGTATGGAGAGGAGAATTTGCCATTTTAGTTCTGCCTAATGGTCAATACATTAAAAATAGGTGAGGCCAGTGTCACCTCCCCTTCTAGGAAGAAAAAAGCAGGTGCCCTGCTGGGGAGGGCTTGTGAAAGAGCCTATAGAGGCTATGTGCACACTGTAGAAACACTTCCATTCATATTCTCACTACAGCATGCAACTGCGGCAAGTCCTTCAACATGCCCAGGGTCAGGGAAGCTTCTGGAAGACATGTTGCCTCTACTGCTAAGGAAATTATGGTGACAATCACCATTCTTTGTTCACCATTAACTCACAGCAGTCTACTTGTATACTTTCAGTTTTGAGAAACTGGTCATGCTGGGTGTACTGCTCCTCCCATTTTTCCAGTCAGCTGTGCCATCAGCTCTATTGTCTGCATCCTCCACTTTCACAAGTAAGTCAGCTCCACCATCCAACAGCCATGTAGTCTTTCTGGTGGAGTCTCTTTAAAAGCTCTCTTAATTTACAACAAATATATGTATTTTAGAGGTCAAGACAAAAACCTATCTATTCCTAACTACAGGGAGGAGAAAAGCATATGCTCCTCTGCAGAGGGAGCTCAGGTTCACAGCTACGACAGGTGAGTGGGGTAGGGCTGTACGACTGTACTAACAGAGGGATTTGCCATGTCCTTTTGGGAACCAAGCAGGTCCAGGTCAGCCAGAAGAAGCTCTGCCAGGGAATGGCCCAGGGTCTCAGCCTTTTATTTGAAACTTAACTTGATCACAATGTCAAGAGCTCAGCTGCTGGTTCAGCACAACACTAATTAACACTGTATCTTACATCCCTGCAATGACTGATGTAACAAATGGGAGCAGGAATTGATCAGGTACCAAAAGTCAGTTAGTTTTGGCCTTTCCAGTAAAACAGGAGCAGTATGTGCACAAAGCTACGAAATAGCTCTTAGTCAGACACACAACCAGATTACCACATGTGGAGTTAACTCCAAAGAAACCTAAGGAAAACATGTTTTTGCTCAAGATGCTGAGAGAAGAGGTCCTTTTCCTTCTTAAGTGCCTATCCTAAGTTTGAGTAGAGCATGGATGGATGGATGTGTGGATGGAATAAGACAAGAGAAGTTACTGAAATCACTGATATTTTACTTCTTTCTAACAGATGGAATGTTTTTTTCATCTGTTTGGTTTGGGGTTTTTTTGTTTTGTTGTTTGGGGAGTTTTGGTTGTTTTTATTTTTTGGGTTGGTTTTTCTGGGGGGGGGGGGAGGGGGATTGTTTTGTTTTGTTTTTTCTTTTTAAATAATGAACCACCTCCTCCATGAAGTCCAGGGGGCCAGCAATTGCTCTTTTCTACCTAAAAATTGAGTCTTGGAGGGGTGCCAACTCTCAAAGAAATAAAGTGTTAGCCAGTGGCAAGAAAATGCAGTTTGATTTATTCCATACCTTTAAAGTGAGTGGTAGGCCTGTACATTAAACCCAGCAGCCTTTTAATTATGGATTGGCTATTTCTAGTACCCTTAAGATACAATTATCTGTCTGAATGAAAAAACAGCTGGGTGGCAAGGCTGAAATACAGGCTTGCAGATTTTGCCCAAACAAGGAGACTCAACAATTTTCATGGAAGTTTTAGCTGCATAAATACTGTAGGCACCTATCTTGCAGCTGGATACAGCCTTGTGTATCACCTGTATCTGGAGCGTGGAGACTGACACTAAGTTTTTCAGCAAATATATAAACAGTGATTTAGGCTGGACTGTGTTCACACACCTTTTCCTTCCAGAAATATTTTGAATCAGAACTTGACTTGGAAGAATGTTTATGGAAGGTAGAATTAAAACAAATATCAGAGAAAGATTGAGCAAACCCCACTGTAACAGTTGTATCCGTATTTTTGGGTGGCAGAGACAATACCAAGTGACCTGCATGTCCAAGAAAAACTAAACAAAGTTCCTTGCACTTCAGCTATTCAATGTCGGTATCAAACTCTGTGAATGAGCTGCAGATTAACAATTTCCCCAGGAATAACTCTCTGGCAAGTAAATATTTGGTAATTATATTCACATAGTGAATAAATCTTGGAGATACTGTAATCTACTTGTGGGTAATTTGTTAACACCAGAAGAAATAGAGTTCGTCAAAAACATCTTTGCCCAGGAATGACAAGCTCATAGGCTAATAGAAATTAATTTTCCATCTCTAATATTGGGCACTACTTCTGCATGGTATCACAGACCCTGACAGTTCTTTGGCATGTGATGTTGAAAACAGCCAGTTGCAATTTGTGTTTGCTTTTAAAGTTTAGCTGAGGGGATAGAAAAATGCTTCCTGTTGGGAGCAAATTGACCCACACAGACTCTGCACATTGCTTTGAAGTTCCCTGTAAAACTGTGGAATTGGTGCATGGCCCCACCTGACCAGGGAGGTCATCTGGTATGTGAACTCTCAGAATGTGACTGGGACAGGGACAGGTTGCCCTCAGCATGTTTGAGTTTAACACTGTGTGCTCCTGTGCTTTGCCTGCATTTTCAAGTCTCCCATCATCACTGTTGTGAGCAGTAATGAGCCTACTGTGGATGATGGTATCCCTCTCTGTGACAATCACAAATTGCATCCCTGATGGAAGTGGTATCTTAAGGAAATTATCCTGTATTCCAGGCTGTTATCCAAGCATGCTGGAGAAGTAGGAGGTGATGGCCAAGATTTACACACAAAGGAGCTCAGCAGCCCCCAGGGAGCTGAGATGGTGAGAGGGCAGCAGGCCAGGAAGATCAAAAGGCTTTCTGAACCACCAGCTCATCAGCTGGGTCCTGGCCTCCAGGGATGGGGGGCTGAGAAAGTGGGAAAGGGTCTCACTGGGACCTCTTTCTCAACCTCCTCTCCCATGGGGATCTTCCCTTAGCCAAAGGGAACCTCCTATTTATGCCCTGCTGAGATGAAGTCTGCTGTACCAAGTCAAACTCTGCTCCTTCTGCTGCACGTATTGCCAGCAGAGACCTAACTGCAGTAGGTGCTACTGTGGTCTTCCAGGAGAATGAGTAAAGGGGATCATTTCAAATGCACTCCCACACAACTGCTCTGCTGGGATGAGTCACCAGGAGCAGGCTGGGAATTTCTGCCTGGCTGCAGTGCTTGTGTAGCACCAAGGAGAACACACAGTACATCCATGCAAGAGCTCCTGCAGGACACACTCTAGGAAAAAAACACATTTGTCTTATTTTGTAGGGAACTTGTGCATGGAAAGTCCTACTTGATTTTGGAAATATCTGCTTGTGTGAGTGTATGTATTGACCAAGCCTGACGGTCAATACTTTACACAGCAGTGTTAAATAAAGCCCTCTATTAACAGGACTGCAGGATGGTTAAATTACATGCAAACAAAAATGTGTGTATCCTGTGGATATTACACAAGCCGTTTCTGTGGAAAAACAATTCCAGGAGTGATGTAGATGGCCTTAATACGTTTTATTGGAACCGTTTTCAAAAAAACCTTTACTCTGCAGCCAGGTGCACTCGTTTGTGTGAAGACAAATGTGCAGGGTTTTGAGAATGTCACGCATGTAAATAATAGAATTCTTTTCAGATACTACAGATTTTACAGTTTTAAAGCTTTTGATGATCTGCCCTTCCTGGACTGGGCACAACTACTGACTCCTCTTGCATTGCTGGGCATGACCCCTTCCTGATGGGAGCCAGCTCCCCTTTCCAGCTACTGTGACAGAATTGAAAATGTGCCCAATAGGAAAGCTGAAGTGGGTTTGGCATTGACTCTGTCTCCCCTTGGCACTCTTGCTAGGGTAAATTTGCAACTGAAATTCCAAATTTGGCAAGAAAAGGAGGAGCCATTTTCCTGGCAGCCCTCCACAGGTACTCAGGAGAGTGGATGGGGGGTGGTAGCCACAGAACAGATGGCAGTGTGGGATGAAGGTAGGTAAAGTGGCTAAAGATGTGCAATAAATAGATTTAACAAATATGTAGCACCACAACATGTGTGACACATGTATGTAGTTTTCCACAAAGAGCACAATGTCAGGGTGATAGCTCACTTACGCAAATGACTGGGTAATTGTGCCGTATGGACAAGCACAGCCCTTCTGTCTTCACATTACTATCTTTTTCCTGAGTGATCTTTCAAAGAAAGAGAAAGGCAGCAAAATCAATAGCAGTCTTTGAGAAACTGGCATATGAGAAAAGCCTCAGCCATTACAGTCTGAGGTGGGGATAAGGCTGAAAAGAGACATGATAGTCCACAAATATCTACACTACTCATGACGAGGAATGGATGTTGATATAAAGTGCAATAAACTCAAGACTATGCAAAAAAGACATTAAGGGGAATACTTGGGGGAAAAAATCTATTGTGCTAAACACCTTTGCTATTTATGGCCTACAGATGGCTCTCCCTGTTTTTAAACTTACTCAGAGATGGTATTTTATGTTGAATATCAGCCTTTTTTTTTCCTTGCCATAAATGTTTCAAGTATGGAAAAATGTGTTCCCGAGGGCATCTGCTAAGGTCCCATCCAGAGAGGTTTCAGAGGTGTGCTAGATAAAGCAAGCTCAGTGAATATTCAGTAGGGAAAATCCTGCTGATTAAACGGAGCAGTGCAAGATGAGCTGCCAGGTCTTTTATTATCTATGACTCCAGGACTATTGGTAGTGAAGGGAGTTCTTGCATAAAAGCCTTTACTGGCTTTATTTATGCCAAGGCTGCTTCCAGGAAGGGGGAATCCATCATGTCAGAGATGAATGCAAACACAGAGCTTTCTCTCTTGCCCTCTCTCTCCATTTGGACTGTCCTTTCATTTGACATAGAGACTGTGGTGTTCTGTGCATACTCTGCAACTTGATTTGCTTAAGACTCCCCAGAAACAAAGAGACAGTGAGGGTGGGATCACCTTAATACAGTAGCTTGACTGTTTTCTGGGAATTGCTAGCTGGGTCAAAAGAGAAAGTCAGGGAGGGAAAGCCAAGTCCCATGAGAGTGGGTTCCAGCGATGCCCTGATGGTCAGGCAGGGAGCCAAGGGAAGGATGCTGATCCAGGTCCCTCCACCTGCAGCCAAGCACATCTTTCCCGTAACCCATTAGAGACCTCAAAGCCCTGGCAGATGAGAAGAAAGGTCATGCCCAAACCACAGTTAGAGTGATGCAGAATTGCCATTATGTTCATCAGGTCATTAATACCCCAGGTGAGAAAGAGAAAACCCATAAAACCAGTTAAATTTCCTATTTGATGCCGATAGCTCTAGCACTGTTCTTGATATTGCTTCCACATTTTAGAAGACTGTGTTTTGCTGTGCTGCCTTTCCTAAAGCTCTGGCAACTGTCTAATTAAAGGCTGGCATAAGGCAGCTAAGCTCTGCCCAACTGTGGCTGTGAGGGCAGTTTTGCAGAGGGGAAGGCAGAGTGCATCAAAGGAGTTCAGCATCATGTCCAGAGGACAGGCATTTTTGGGTAGGGTACTACCTATCCAAAGTGCATGACATGCAGAAGTTCAGGAGTTTAGTTACAAGATAGGGCTGCAGGTGGCCCACAGTGGGTGATCCACCACACTATGCATAGAAAGATGTTCTTTTTCCCATGTGTTGTATGTGGGAGTATATGTACGGGGCTGGCTGAGGATACTGGCAAGACAAACTTTCTTCAGACTGTGGAAACCTCTAGTTAGCTTCACTCATCCAGACCATGCCCCAAATCTGTCTGTACCCCAGCAGAGAGGATCTAACATATGGTATCAGACATCAGCTGAGTGAAGGATTTGAGGCCTTCCCTGCTACCGTCTGTATAAACAAATACACAGCTGCACTGACAGGCACATAAAGAAAATGGTGTCAGAGATTCCAGCCGTCCCAGAGGTAACAGCACAGCCTAGCAGTCCTGAACACAGTAGGCAGGCAAATGCTACAAACTTGCTTTTGCCAAGGCGCTGCCACCGCCTGAGCTCAGGATGTGCTAGTTCCGCTCACAGCCCAAACTACAGCATGGGGTTGAGAATCAAAGAGCAGTGAGTCTAAACCACATATGCATCCCCCTCACACCACTTTTGCAATTTCAGACCAGATACAGAACTCAGTAGCCTTGCATGTGGCAGCCGCTGAAGAGTGTTTCTTCTAGTGAAGAGACTGATTCTTCATCCAGCTTTCATAGGAAAATATTAGTTTGATAATCCCTTCATAAATTGTGCAGACCAGCCTCTCTAAGACAGGGTCAGGGGAAACAAGAGTTAAGGAAAGGCAGCTGAGAACTGTAGATGCTGAAGGAAGGGGATGTGGGGAAGATCCAGGGCAACGGTGATGTGGTGTGCTGGCAGCGTGATGGGTGGAAGAGCACTGATGCTCTGATGAGCAGAGCTGCAGGGTGGCTGGAAGCCAAACACACAAAGCAAATAAGCCTGTCAAGCAAGACAAGGGACTGCACATTGCAGCTCTCTCAGTCTGATTCCCAAGATATTAATTATGGACTCCATGTGCACTAAGCAGGGCGTCTAGTTGAGGAAGGTAAGAATTGCCCTGGCCTGTACTGGTCCCTTGCTGCAAAAGCAGCAAATGTTACACGTCCTGCAGAGACAAACAGCACACAGAAAACAGAGATGCTCGGAAGGATGTAAGCCCAGCAGCTCTGAGCTCCCACGCGGGAGGTCACAGGCAGGTCTGGGAAGCAGCACAGCCCTCGAGCAGGGTCGCTGGCAGTCACACCTTGTGGCTCTGCAGGCGGGCATTGCCTGACCTTGCTGGTGAGGAGGGCTTGGGTTGCAAACACTGCTCGGCTCTGGAATCTTCCATACCTGAAAGCCACAGGTCTTGGTCTCCTGTGAAGCAGCACACCCAGCTCGCTGATGCGCGGCTTTCCGGCTTGTTCGGGAGGAGCAGAGCCGTGTCTCAGGTGCTGGTGCCAGAGGGTGCAGGATGAGGGTCGCTGAGCAGCACGGACATGCGCTGCAGGGAAGCAAGTGCCTTTTGCACCTCCCCGCATGGGACAGAGCTTCCAAGCTCGGGGGGCAGCCTTTGTTTTTGGTGTTTACTGCGGCTGGACACTGTCCGTGCGGGCGGATAGGCTGCGGTTCCTCCGGCAAGGGTTAAGGCTGCGGGCGGAGCAGCCGGGCCCCTCTCCCGCGGCGGGCGCAGCTGCGGCCCGGCCCGGCCAGCTGGCTCCGGGCCCTGCCCGCGGGCGGCCCAGGCCCAAACCCTCCGCGGCTCCGTGCCTGTGCGAGGCCAGGAATACTCGGCAGCAGGGCCCTGCAGACCGGGGCCGCACTGCGGTATGGTGCCCGTGTCCCTTCCCGCAGCACGGAGCCGCAGAGCCCAGCTTCCCTCCGGAGCGCCCTGCACCCCCCGCCACTGCTCCCGGCCCGCTCCGCCCGCCCCGCTCTTGTCCCCTGCCACCAACGGGACTGCCCTTGAGGAGAAGCTCTGGCCGCCTCCAGTCACACCCCAGGGGCAGGAGGCCCTTTGGAATTTTTCCCTTGCAGAGGAAAATCCCACAGTGCTTCTTTTGGCCCCAAATGATGGCCCAAAGAACAAATTTCAGAATCCCAGATGCTTCTAGGACAGATGATGCATTGTATAAAGCATCATTTGATTTTTTTTTTTTTTTTTTTAAAATCTGGTGTGCCTTAATCCACGTGGCATGAAGCTCATGCAGACCAATGGCAAGAACCAGACACCCACAGTTCTTGGCTGTGAAGCTGTGCAGCATGCAGGAATAATGTGCACATGGCTGGACATGAGCAATACTGCTGAGGATCCAAAAGAAAACAACCACTCCTGAAATCCCAGTGTACAGTACTCCACTTCCTAGTCCACCCACAGAAGGTGCTGGTCAGGGCTGTCACCTGCTATTTATGTGAAGGTAGCGTGGTTTAAGTCCCCAGAGATGAGAGAGAAGCTAAGTTTAGTATCTCTGCTGACAGATAGCAATATCCAAGGAACAACGCCATTGCCCACAAGAACGCTGTCCTCTGCCAAATGAGATGTTTCAGCCTGTCTTCTGGATCCCGAGACAGGAACACACTGGTAAATCCCTAAATTCTGCCCACTTACATCCACCCTCCGTGTGGGGTGAATCCACAGTTTCCTATTGCAAACACAGAAGGCAACTATACTGACACTTGTGGCAATAGCCATAAATTCACATTAAAAGGTTTCAAGTAATAGCATTGCTATGTAAAGACAGCCTTTGAAAAGCTTGTTTCCAAAGCTTAGCAGCAGGATTAGGAGGTTTCTGGCTCTTAGCTGTGAGCTTTGCAGATGCTAGGGGCTGGCAAAGCAAAATCTGTATCACATGAAAAAGTTGATCAGGTCTGACTCTCCCCTGCCGTGAGATTACTTTTCTGACTACAAAGCATTTCTCCTCAGCAGTAAGTTCAAAGTACGTGTGGGCATGAAGATAGTGTATTGTTCACCAGCTCACTGTTCTGCTGAGCAGCCATGTCGCTTGTTCTCCATCTGAGGTTATAAACAGTGCTGAGAAGCTGCAAAATTGTTCACAGCTTAAACGACGTAATCATGATAACCTAGCCTATCTTACCATACTGTGAGCTCTACTTTTATAATCCTGCTTAATCATTAAACCACAATAAAAGCAAGCCAAGGAGTTTAAGGCAAGAGCCAAGCCAAGGTGTATCAGAGCACTGCTCCAAACTTGAACTGAGCAGTCAGCTAGAGACAGAGGAAGCCACATAAAGGGGTAGCAAAGTCATTGTGCAAAGGGTCAGAAAGATGTGGCAGAAAATTTGTATCTGTTGGGACTTGTGAAGCTGTGAGCTGCTCCTGCTAGTCAAGACTCTGCAGTGGTGCCCTATTTACATCCTTTTCCCAGGAGACCATCTTGTTATGTAGCACACACACTCCACTCAAGTCTTGGTGTTGACGTAGATGCTCTGACTAAACCCTTATGCCTGATGATTATTGAGTATAACAGTGGTTGCTGGTTATTTTTCAGAATGCTTTACCCCTCTACTGAAGCGTTGGACAGACCTATTCCTTCCCCACCATGCTCTATATTGTGTTATGGCAAACTCATTTTTTTCTAAGGCCATTTCATACAGAGGGTGAGGTTAAATTAAAGAAAAAAATATGGAAAAGCAGGAAAGGAGAGACACACTGCTTCTGTCATTCTGCTGGAGACACTGAGAAAAGGGTTAGGCCAAGGCCTGCCCATGGATGCATCCATGGCTTGCACTGATTCCAGGAGGATTATTCTTGTGCATATAAGTGCATGACAGACAGAACAGATTTGGTCCTTGTTGCTTTGACTTTTCCAGGATGCTCCATTTATTTGTGCATTTCAGGAAACAGACTGGTACAGTCAGATGTTCTGTACCTGGGTTCCCCTTCTCCCACCCAAACCAGAAATAATTTTAGGCTAAAAGCATCACCCATGCCAGAAGATGAGAGAGCCAAATCCTTTCAAAGGCAAAGGACTTACCAAAACCACCAGGGTTTCACCTGAGTAGGACTAAACAAAGAACTTCATCAGTCTGTGACAATTTGGCTGAAGAGACAAATTATTTTCACACCAAAATAATAGTCTGGATGGGGGAACACTCTTGCCTCAGCTTCCTTGAAAGCAGGAATGAGAGGATTGGTATTGCTGAGATCATCCCAGAATTTGGGTTACGGTGCAGAAAACGGATTCAAGTTCTGCAGTCTGAAATGGGGTATATTTTGTCTTCATTGTCTCACTACCACCTCTTGTAGGATTTGACTGCAGCATGGAAGCATCCTGACATAACTTAACAGTGCATCATGTTGTTGTTACTGTAGTAACTTATTACTAGGACATCTTGTGTTATCTTTATTGCTGCAGTACCTGGTACAAATGTACCACTGTTTGCCCATACACACTGTTGTTACTGCCTTATTCCCCAAACTAATTTACTGCAGCATCCTGTTGTGTCTTATTGCTGCATTATCAAAATGCTACTTTACTGCAGTGGCCTGTGTTACCTTATTGCTACATTTATTCTGGTATTATTATGTCAGCTTACTGCCACTTTTTATGGCTGCCCTGCTACCATTTTATTACAGTACTCTATGGGATCTTAGTGCTGAGTTATACTGAGAGTACATGAATCCATTTGTTTTAGCCTAACGCTGTCTGCACTGGCTTGTTGAACCTTTCCTAGTGTTTGTACTGGTGCTGTTTTGCCACAATAGCCATGAATGCTTTGGATACTCTATTATCCAAATAACAGTGCACAGCCATATTTCACAGCTATAGCCCTGTAAGTATGGGAAGTTTTGTAGCTAGCTTGCATGGTACGGACATTGTAAAAGCTTTCCAGACTGTCTTTCTTTGAATTGATGCCATTTAGAACATAAACAGAGGTGGAAAGCTGATTTCCTAACTCATCTTCAGCACGATGAGGTAGTTGGAAGACATTGGACACTTACATAGGAGCAGATTACTGCTTGCAATGCTCAGTGGGATACTGTTGGGTGTACAAGAGTAACATCACTTGGAATAAGCAACATCATTAAAAAGCAATAATTCAAGGATGCAGTTCATGTGGAAGTAGTTACATGTTAGTATCACCATATGTGAAGTAAAAGACACATGAAGAACAGTTCATATGTATTCCCAGGAGGAGGCTTTGTCTACTCATATTTGTTTTTGAGAAATTTAGTCAGGAAATGAGAAGCAGAGTTTTCTTCCCTCCAGAGGATATACAGCTCTGTCTTCTAGCTAGCCTTTGCTGAGCATATTAGTTTGCATGAGTGTACATTTAAATTGCAAGCTGTTCAGCATCCAGGCCCCCTGATGCATGCCCATATGCATGCTCTCCATGTCTGTAAGAATTCTCTCCATGCGCTCAACTGTTCAAACATGGAATATTCCCCACAGGCGAAATACTGCAGCAGCCAACATGACCATCCTGCAGGAATAAAGCTGAAAGACAGAGCATAGTGCATTGCTCACAGGGGAGGAGCACATCCCCAATTTAAAGTCTGGCATTTCTGCTCCCTGCACAGACCATAGCCCAAATTCCACCTGTCCCATCACCCACCAGCATCCTCCAGTCCTGCCCACATGTGCCCCCATGCTGCTGGACACTGAAGAGTACCCCCATGGAGCTGCCCCATCCTGCCCCCAGGAGACAACCTCTCCAGTGTCAGGAACTCACTGCAAAGCAGAGACCCACATGTAACACTTTACCATCCCTGCTCCTTGCTACACACCAGAGTTTCATGTTTTGTATGTACCTCTTGCTCAGGAATGCTCTGCAGACCAGTCTGAGGGTTCACAAGAGAGACCTCCCATGGGAAATGCCTTTTGGCTGGGCAGCACTGGCAGTAGAGTACCTTGGAGTGTGAGCAGCTGTTGGTTTACAGAGCTCCAGTGATGCATGGCAGTGGCAGGTTTGACATAGATAAAAACTCCCTCTGCAAGGCTCTGAGGAGAGATGGCCTCTGCATTTTCCTAGGGACAACTAAGGGGACACATAAATGTGCATGAATGGACAAGTGAGTCTATTGCACGAAGACCTGCTATTTCCCAAGGGGACCCTTTGGCTGGGTGGGCAACCGAGGAGAAATGGGTCCTGCAACACAGCTAAATGGCAATTTGGAGGAGACCAAATATCCCCTTCAGAGGCAGGGGACCACAAGAATGTCTGGGCACATTGATGGTGGTTCTGTAGTCCTGGAACTCGCTTGTGTGTCACGTATATGTAGGATGAATTTGGTCTGAAGGCCTCAGACAGCAGGTTGTTTAGGGTATAGGCATGTGTAAAGAACAAACATCATACTCAATACTCCACTGTACATTCATGCAGGTGTATGAACCTTAGGTATAATTGCTATTAGGAGTTTTCTGGGGGAAAGAAAACAGGTATCAGAATGAGAACTGTCATGGGCAAAGAGGAAGGTCCTTTTTCTGACAGAAACTACGCTGGCATGTTTTTGTGTATACATAGGCCTTAGATATTAGAGTAATACTTGCCTCAGAAGTGAATGTTGTCGATAGCCAGCTATCTATGTAGCTAGATGGTTTTGCCTAGGTAGGAATGCAGACTTGCAGCCATATAGCAGTTTCTACCACCTGTACAAAAAGCCAACTTGCCTTGGCATGAGTGACGAAGACCAAGAAATGTCTAGTTTCATGTATGCTTCACATCTGAACTGCTTACCAAATATAGGAGGTTTTGTGGTACTAAGTCAGCTGAGTCTTGATATTTTCATATATAGATAATATACTGTATGTGAATGCAGGCCATTTTCCTATCTGCAGCTAGTATAAGTGGTTTTTTTATTAAAGTCACTTCAGTCCTGTCCTCACCCTAACCTCCATACCCCCAACAGTTTGAAAAAAGCTACTGGGTCATCTCTTGCTGTTGCATTCATAGGCTGTAGGTCAGATGAGTTTTAGTGGATGCTCATTTCCTCCAATGGTGCAATTTCACTCTCAGAATGATGCTTCTCAGCAGGGTCAGTTATCTGAGCATGATATCACAGCTGGGTGTGCTGCTGTTTAGGAAGGGTCACCTGGCAGCCAGTGCCCTGCCCATTAACACCCTGCTTCTGCTGCTCCCATCTCCATCAACTCCCTTCTCACTGTAGGCTGAATTTTGACACCTGCCCACATCAGAGTTGCCTTTCCCTGAATACATGGGAGTGGATTTTGGCCCTCTCTGATTGGAGAGCTGGAGTCCAGTTTGATTTGCTTGGAGAAAAGCTTGAACATCCATCATTGATTAGGTATGCAAAACTTTAAATAAATAGAAAATGAAATAAAATATAAACAAACTCACTTTAAAATACCATATGTGTGTGTGTATGTGTGTGCCTGTGAGTGCATTGCACATCTCAAACATGACTTTTTGAACATCAGGCAGAGTCTGATCACATTTGCACTACGCGCACATGCAGAACGAGTCCGCCGATGCCAGAGGATTTGCACTAGGATCAGAGTCTGACTCAGTGGCAGATCCTCAGGTGATGAACACCATTCTTGCTCTCCTGACTTCAGCTGCGGATCTGGTCATCATCTCTGGACATGACACATGCTATTGGAAGGACAATGAGTGATGAACTTAAATAGTGCCTTTTTTTTTCTCATTGTTTTAAAGAAGGAGAAACATAGGAAAGAAAAACAAAGTTAAAGTCAGTGAATCTGCAGGAGAAATGCATGTGGGATTTTGTGAGAAGGAGAAGCAGCTTCCAGCAGATATTTTATTGGATCCAGACGGCCACATGAAAGAGAGCAAGTGAGACTGCGGTGCCATCTATTACAGTCACGTTTGTGCCAGGGAGAGACGAGATATGGAAAAACACTGATGTCTCTCAGCTATTCTTTCTCCACTCTGTGGTTGGGTCTGTTTCCTTAAATAATGAGACAGCCAAGCCCTTGCCTTGTCGACCTTCAGCCTCCTGTGTATGGTGAAGTGCGCTCCTCCAAACCTCAGCTGGAAACAAAGTACCTGCACAGAGCTCAGCGTCCTTAGGGAGCTGTGCAGACAGGGAAGGGTTGGTGTAGAGAGGTGCTCCCCTGGTGTGTGGCTCTCTGCTTCCACTTGCTCAGGCTGTCTCCCCTGCAGGGACCTGCTCTCCCTGAAATGCCCCATCCCCGGCAGTGGTCCCAGCTGTCTCTCCTGCGGGGCGGTTGGCTGGAGCTGTCAGGAAGACTGCATCAGGCCTGTGAGGCGCTTGCTCGCCAGAGACTTTCCCTGGAGGGAAGGACAAACAGAGAGAAGAGACCCGGAGGTGTAAGTGACATCATGGGATGGTTTCTCTGGGAGTGAGGGACAGGGGCTTTCCCCCAGGGCAGGGCATGATGCCCTCCTGACAAGGGAGGCAGGCGATGTGTGGTGAGCCTGCCCCCAGCATTTTGGCTGCCTGCAGTTTTGCCCCCAGGGAAGTGATTTGGCAAGGATGAGTTGTTCCTAGTGATGTCCAGTGGCTATCACTCAAGGCTGGGCCCTGGGACCCTGTCTTGGGAAGATGTTTCCTTTCTCCAGTTTCATGGAAACTGGTGAAAGCAAAGCCATGTCCTACACTCGCTGCTGCTCGTTCTGCCCAGTGCTGTCCTGCTGGTGCAGACCTCTACCCCAGCTTGGGGAGGGATGCACAGCCAAGGCTACTGTGAAAACTGGGATGTCCCTCCCCACAGCCTGTGAATCAGTGTCACTTGAACAGCATCCATCAAGAACAAGTGTAGGAAAAAAGTAATTTCAGAAACAGCTTAGCCTGTTCCTGCCCTGCTGTCAGTCACTTTTGCACACTCCTTGGTCACTTGCCTCCTGGGTTGGTGTCTGTTCACTCCTGCTTCACCTCCCTGCTCTCCCTGTGCTCTCCTCCAAGACACCAATGCAAGAGTGTGGCACTGTGGCAGCCTTGCTCATGCCCTGCTGTCATCCACATGAGCTTTTCCACTAACTGGCAGGAAAAAGGACTAAGAGGAAGGAAGGTCACCTGCACATCTGAACCCCTTCACTAGCTTAGACCAGCAGCAAAGGCTTTCAGGAGCAAAGGACCTACAGGACCTATTTCAGGACCTACAGCCACTCTTCTCCATTTGCAGACAGGGTATATCCCCATGGGGGATGCTGATGGCTTTGCAATTACTGATGTAACCGTGAAAAACTGTCTCAGGTATTGCACCAGTTGCTGTGTTTTTTTGGTGAGCATTCCTCTTGAAAAATGATGTTTTTCTTAAAGGAAAAAAAAAAGTCTTGCTTGAAATAAACATTCAGGGAATACCACACTGCTGTACAATACCTAGCAGCTCTTAAACAACCTCCTCTTCTTTACTATATTTAGCCAAGATTTCCTTTGCAATAGGAAGTCTCACTGATTGCTGTTTCAAAGAGCGAGCCACAAAAAAAGCAAGAGAAACAAATTATACAGTGAAAATGAAAAATTTATACACAAAATGTAGAAAAATTTGAAATTTAGAAATTAGCAGGCTATTTGAAATAAATATTTTTAAACAAGTTAACACTCTAGGAAAAAAGAAACACTTCCCACCTCCCATTGACTTCTAATATCTTCCTGTTTAGAGCTGTTCCAGGAGGATGTTCCCTACAGAAGCCTCATTTCATTACTGAGATGTGTGACTTTCACCAAATAATTTGTTCAACTGCATGAACACACACAGCCTAATCTGTCCGTGTTCTCTACACAAGCAGTTGGCTGTGAGAAACACTGTCATCATTCTGATTGTCTTGCCTGGGACAAGAGACACACAACCATTGCTCTGTACCTCACATGCAGGGCTCAGCAAGGGAGTGGCCAGCTCATCCCAGAGCTCTGCAGACACACCATTTAAGACATGTATATTTGGCTGGTTTGGGGTTTTTTGTTTTGTTTTGTTTTTCACTATAAATCAAATTTTTGATTATTATTATTTTTAAATGTGCTGTTGTGAAGCCTGGCCCAGTGCCAGCCCAGGGGGTGGCCAAGTCTTCTGCAGGGCAATGTGGCTTGGGGGGCTACAACCACGACTGTCATTTTGCTGCTGTTAAGGAAGACCAGAGTGAGAGTGCTAAGGAATTATCAGTTCCTGAATCCTATTTATAGGAAGAAGAAGGTAAAGATGCGGATGTTAATTCCTGGAAGAATAACATGGCTGAGTTTAGGAAAAGAACATGTTAGTTTCCGTCAGTATTTGGGTACTTCCTTAGGAAAAAAATAAATAAGCCTTCGTTTATATAATGCCTATTCAGTCAGACTCTAACTAATCTGCGACAGGCAGCTCCTCTTGTTATCTTCTCACAGGCAGGTGGCTTGGGGCTACGCCAGCTCCCTGCGTCAGGCTCCAGCAGGGCTGAGGAGCAAACACTGTTCCACATCCTGCCCCGATTTCAACATTCATGTGTTCAAAGCGGGAAGGAGAACCGCCGGTCGTGGGCCAGGTGCAGGAGAGGCGACAGCTGCCCTGGAGAAGGTGGTGGGCTGGAAACAGAGCCGATGGCTGTGGTTTGCACAGGGCAAAACCTCGCTCATGGGTTTCCCAGTGGAAACTGCTTCCCGTTTCAGGCAAAGGCAGTGGCCTCCATCTGCAGCTCCCTCGTCTCAAGGGAAAGGCGTTACCCTGGGAACTGCAGCAAACTTCCCGCCTGCAGGCTGGGATGAGTCCCCAGTGCAAAGCCCGTCTGTCTGGGAGGATAACTGTGCCAGGGAACAGCCTCACACACAGGGACAAGCAAACAGATGGGTGCAAGAAGCTCTGCTTTACGACAGCAAGAAGCAGGCAGCAATGTTGTCTGCTTGGCTGTTGTGTTCACCTCTGTGCTAGGACAGATGGCAAAAGGATCCCTGAAATTGCATAGAGGGATTAATGCTGTGACTTTTTTGATTACAAGTAAAAGCGCTGTAATGTTCAGCCCCCTACTACAGGCATACTGATATAGGTGATTTTGTTTCAACCCAACGCCAAGTATCAGCCTCACAGCAAGGGTCTGAGTGATACGGATATCTGCAGGCTGGAGTTGGCTGTGATGCAGGTGTTTGGTTTGGGATTCTCTCATCTTAGACAGCCTCTTTAAAATAAAAATAAAGAGGATCAGGAAAAAACTGCATTTCATTAGGAGAACTGGTATCTCTTTCCTATTACTAAAATCCACAAGAAGGGAGCAAAACATTGTATTACAGGTGAAAAAGCTGCAATCCATCTGCTGATATAAATCAACACGACATGATGTGAAAGTTTGGCACAAACAACACCGAGTTTCTTTAAAAATGTTCACCCAAAATAAATTACTTTTCCCTTCTATGCATCTTTGTTTAGCATGAAACCAGAGGCTGCCCCCTCGTTTCTACCTCTCCCCACTGAAAGAGAATGTCAACAACTGCCTTATTTCCAGGAAACATTTCATTTAAGCTGTTTTGGCAGGGGATTTGGAAAGCACACCATCTCAAGCTCAGCACACTTCAGTGCTTCTTTTACTGTGTCGCATGTATATGCTGAATAACTTAGGGCAAGATTAGAGTGGATCTAAGGAGTAAACTTTTTCCATGGGGTCTAAAGTCTATAAAGAAATCCCCAGTCCTCCAGTTCCAAAATATTTGTCACTACTAATTAAGGTTACAACAATTAAAACCCCGGACTATTGTCGCTCAAACAGCATAGCACAAGCAGGAGGGCATATGTTGTATGGCATCTGTTGTGTGTCGTCTTAGATGCAGGAAGACTTCCTTTTCTCTGACGTCCTGCAAGCAATTGAGCTGTTACACAGCTTACAGGCAAGGATGACATGGAGCTTCACTGCATCTTAGTAAAGGTAATGTCCAGCTCTCTCTCTGCTGCTAAATGAGTAATTTTCTTTTTGCCCCTGAACACTCCCATGACAGAAGCCATTTCTTAAAGGCAGTGTAAAATCTGAATTTGGAGTAACCTAAGGAAAACATCAGGGAATTCTTAATAAACTTAATGAAACTGCCCCCAAGAAACTTCCAAGCATGTGGCCATCCGACAGCTTAGCTACATGTCAGGTAGAGGACTTGGACCTCAGCAGTTGCGGGGCCATCAGGGCTCACTGAGGCCCAGTGAAATAAAGATTAACCTGTAGGTCACAGGAGATGGTTAGCATCTTTAGTGGCTGAGCCTTTGCTGAGCAGCTACTAAACTAAAGTGTAAAATGCAATCAGCAATTATTTTATGCAAAATTCAACAATTTAACATAGGCAAGAAGCCAAGTAAGAGGGGAAAAGGGTGTCTGGGATTTGACACAAAAAAGGGACAGCACTCCTTTCAAACCTCTGGTATGAGCCACCAGAGTTTCCATCTTGCTCCTTGCTTTTATCTGCCAAAACCAGCATTTTGCACAGCTGGGACAGAAGCAGAGTGGGACCTGTCTTTTGAAAATAGTTTTAAACTGAAAGTTTAGTTCTGCCCAGTACCCCTGGCTTCACACAATGTTGATGTGCTCTGCCCAGCACAGCGCAGTTCAGTATGTAGCATGCAGGCATTGCCCACCCACAGCATGCACAAGCCAGAGCTCCCATGCATGTTGGCAACAACTTACCTGAACACCCAGGCAGGGCTTATCCCATAAAGTGCTTTGTGGCTGCAGCAGTGGGGGAGAGGAGGGCTGGCAGCACAGACTCGCGTTTGCTGCCTCAATACAGACCAAAGTGCTGTCATGCTGACTGCTCACCTCCACACATTCTACCCACCAGCCTGGGGCTTTGTCTGCTACAGCTGGCTCCACTTCTTGTTTTCTACCCCTCATTTGTGCACAGGGCTCTCCTTTTCCCTGTCTGCTGCCCAATCTGCTCCAGCCAGAAGCACCACTTTCCTGGAGGAGAAGTCATCTCCTGGAGAGCACTGTTGCCCCATCCCCCTTTGCAGAGAACGGGGGCTGGAGTGCATCTCCACTGGAGATGAGCTAATCCTCCTTCCATTGGCCTGAATGTGAGGTTTTTCACACTGTTACAGGCACTGCTCATTTTCCTATCTTTTCACTAACATTCTACAAGAAATTTGGCGATGGGCAGACAATGTCCTGCAACCAAATTTTACTTCTGAAGGGATTGCCATAGTCCTAGCATGGTTTGGTTTTCAATGCTATATTACACTGCAGATCTTGGGGAAACTTTATTTTCATGCCATTTAAAAATATTTTTATTAGATTTCTTTTTCATTAAAATATACATTGCCATCATAAGATAAACATAACATAAATTAATGAAGGTAAATAAGATTAATTGAAATTAATAAAATTAATTAAAAACAAACAATACAGGAAAATAGTTCAACACAAAATTTATACAGACACCTAAACTATGAACATAAGTAACATAAATTAACACACAAAATATGGTGGACAATACCACCAATTACACACTGACACACACTGAAAACAGGAGCTGCAAAGTGGCTGTAGTGGGTAAGGTGGGGCCAGATGCTCCCAGCATGCACAATGCTCACCTGTTCATGCCAGCACAGTCTCACGAGTTACCCCCAGTTTCCTGCAGAGCGGGCCCCACTTCTCTTCTAAGGCTTGACTGGCAAGTTACCTGAGCTTCTTGCCATTCCTGCCCATCACAGTGAAGCTCATCCACCATGGGTAATGTTCCCACATCTGATACTGCTTTTTTGCTCTTCTAGCTCGTATCACTTATGGGAACAGTTCAGAGCTTCAGTCCAACTAAAACCACTATGATCTATTCTGATTTTTAAGTTGTGAGGATTTCTTACACTTCCTAAGTGAGGCATTGCACTTTGCTTGGAGAAATACCAGTACACCACTGTATATGGCACAAACCAGGACCTCTGTATTCACCCACTCCTAGGACAGCTTCATAATAGCTGCAGCTCTCCTTTACCATCCCACTAGCACCACAAGAAAGATCCTCTTCTGTTGTGGTGCAGCCTGGGCTCCGTGTAGCTGAGAGTGAGCCAATTTTGGCATTAGCTGAAGCTGCGTATGGACTGCAAATCCAGGATGTGTTCCACCCTTTGACAAAAAGCCCAAGAAGACAGAGGAGCAGATGGATCACTGCATCCAGTACACAATGGTGTAGCAGACTGTTATTTCAAGCCACCTCAGAAATGCCCTAACTGCATGTTGCTGGTCTGGCTTTCAGGTGGGGTGCGATTCTGTGCAAAGGACTCTGACTGCCTTGAGCACAACTGGGAATCAGATATGTAAATATCTTGCACAGAGGAAAACGGAAGCACCACTGAAGTATCAAATCTCTCTGGAATATCAAAATAAACTTGGCTGAAATCACAGCAGGGGCTAAACACACCCTTCCAGCCTAACACCATGCTAAGGTCATGGTTTAGTATCTCAGCTAGACCTGTCTGTAGTGAAAAGGTACTAACTTTTATTTTCCAGAGTTGGTGTGTGGCTCGAACAAAATACAGCAAATTAATAGTAGGTGTGTTCTTGTGGCTAGCACAGGTTTTTCCCACGAGAATTCTTCTTGTGTTTTATAAATAAAGATAAAGTTTGGATGTTATTGGAACAGTGTCCCAGAACTTGGACAGTGCAGGCCTGGCCAATCAGGCCTGGGGGAAGGCTTCTAACTGACCAATCTGGGTGACTTTTGAGAACTCTATATATGTGATGAAATCAAAACAATAAAGGTCATTCCTTCTTGCCACTGAGAACTGGTGCATTCATTACTCTGCTAGCTGCTCAACAGCGACATGTTCTGAACTTCGTATGGTGCCTTTCATCCAGAAGGGTCCCCAGGCACTTCACAAATGGTGTGCACAAAGACCACTCACCCACTTTACCCTTGCAGGGGCAAAAGGAAGCTGCCATCCTGCACCAGCAGCACTACACAGCAGCACTTTTAGGAAGGGAAGTGAAGGATAACTTACCAACTAAAAACAATGAATTCTTATCCTTTGAAGGAGCCCCTGTATACAGAGCAGACTGTGCAGCACCTGTGTAACACATGCAACTTACCCCTTAGCAAAGCAGGTAAGGTACCATGATGATACCACGAGAGGAGGCGGTGCATTCATGCCTGCAGTGCTGAGTCAGTCCATGCACTGGCTGGCTATTGCACTGACGGAAAAATCACATGGCAGGCTGCAAACATGGGCTGCATCCCCTTTACACTTTGGGTACATTCTGATGCTTCCATCACCCAAGTAATGCAAGTTCCTTTTCTCAGTAAAAGCCAGTGAAATGATTGGAGTAGTAAAGTGAGCACATTTCCTTTTAAAGTAAAATATCTTCCAAAGAGAAAAATAACCCTTTTCCCAGATACCTTTTCTTAATGCCAAATCTAAGAAACTTTGGAATACATTCCTGCATCCCTTCTCTTCTTGCTGTCTGTTCTGATAGCCATTTCACCAGCATCTCAGTGTATCATCTTTTTGTACTTTCCACTTTTTCAACCACTATTCTCTACCAATAATGGCTTAAACCTTTGTCTTTATTGCAGGTTTTGAATACTTCCCATATCCTCAAATGCTGTGATCTATTTATGCAAGTTGGTAGAGCTGGGAAAGTGAAAAAGTGGAAAAGCTGGTAAATATATGACAGCTTTATAAGACTATCAATGAACCAGTTAAAAAGATGACATCAGACAGCAATTCTTTCTCCAGCCTTACACCTTCTTCACTGCTTTCATGGTTACTATTTATAATACATCACAGTGACACAGCTGTGCAAAGTATTCACACAGTTCACCTGAGAAAGATAAGATTCTATCAACACATTTCACATGTGTGACACCATACTCATGAATTAAGAATAGGAGTGTGACTTGGACTCTGATCCAACAGTACACAAACCAAGAGGACATAAAAAACAGCATGAGGCAGTAGCAGTGGCCAAGGGATGAAGCTCAGGATCAGCAAGATGGGGAAGCAGCAGAAGGGTTGTCACAAAAATGGCAACATGGAGCTGGGAGACAGCTGAGAACATCGAGGAAGGGACAGCCAGGCAGTCAGGGTAGAAACTAGGGCTTTCATGGCTGTATAATGCAAGAGAGCAGATAAATATGGAACTGAAACTAAACATGCAGCTTTATATTTCTCTGGGCACTGAACTGGGATGCATTTATGTCCTGAGACAAGAATTGTTCAATACAAAATTACCAAAATGTATCAGAAAACTAAAGCAAAGGAAATGCTACCCTGATAATGCCAGTTTGTATCACTGCAAGGAGGAGGGCATTTTAGGCTCCAGAGAGAAAGCATCTTGTGCACTGAGCATGACAAATACGTTGAATACCAGATGTCCAGTCATTCTTGTTTCTGGGAAAATTATCCTTGGATGAGAAGCCCAGGTGGAACACTGGATGTCATGTGGTACTTTGCCTACAGTGCTTCTGGATGAGAATACAAAACCACTAGGCTGGTGTTGTTAACACAAGGACTGCAGCAGTTCCTGCTTCCCAGCTTCTCCTTCTGCCTATGGCACCTCTGCCTCCTATGGTTAACGAAGCTGGGCCAGTCTGTCAATTCAGTTATTCACCAGTGCCTAGGAACTGAGACAATCTTCAGTCTTCATTGACTTGCTGTACAAAATGTTCCATCCAAAATGTCCAGGATTCTTTATAGAAGGGTCATTAGAAAACTTTCATTCTTACATCCTTAATGTACAGTTTACTTCCCAGACAGCTTGAACACAGACCATGCCATCCTTCACCTGATTTTCTTTCAGCACTGTGTTGAATTTACCACTCGGAAAGGCTTCGTTTTTCTTCATACCTAACTCCTCCATACAGTTCATACATCTGTCCTCTGTATCTGATGTCTCCTCGCATGCTAAGTTTAAAATAAATATCCCAAGTCTTTTAGTCTCACTACATACTCACATTTCCTCCAGAACTCAGCAGGAGGGCTGGTTTTCCCATTAAGTATTGCCCTCTTTACCGACTGCAATGATGAAAGATAAAATACAGTCTGCAGTGTATCCCATGCAAACTGCAAGCAGCCACGGCAGGCCTGTGCACGTCACACCTCTGTATACACTGCACTGGACCACTATGGCTTGAAGGAGGTGGGGAAAACATGGGAAAAGCATTTCTGTTTCCCACAGACTCCAATATCCAGCCAGAAGTCTGGCATTTGCATCTTTGCCTTCTCCAGTCCTGTGGAGCACACTCTGGCAGATGCTGTTGGTTTTGTCTGGAGCTGACAGGTCCTCCCATCACTTGGACTGAGTGTCACAAGGGGCTCTGGACAGCAAATGCCTCTTGCTTCTCCCAGGTTGTTGCAACTCTTCTCTTTGTCCTCAGGCAGTGGAAGAGACACACAAGAGATTCTTTGCCTTCTTCGGGTAAAGACCTTTTTCAGTCCAGGAACATAATACTTAACAGTGTCCCACATCAGTCAGTTCAGCCAGAATTTGTAAAAATTCTGCCTAAAGAATAGATTGTTGCTCTGGTCACTCTTGTCCTTTAAAGCACAAAGACTGAAAACTCTTTTCCTCTCAAAAGTGGTACCTGTGTGGGTGTGCCTTTTGTTCTTAAAGAAATATCAGCTGGGAATAAAATGCAGAGGTCTCAGCACTGAGTCACCACCTGGATACTGAATCAGAAATTTTAACACCTGTTTTCTTCCAGGGAAAATTCCTTCCCTGGAATATAGCCCTTTTAGGAAAGATTGAATTCAAGTTTGGGTATCATGGCCCAGGCTTATCTAAGTTACCTGCTGAGGCTGGTATCCATAGGTTTAATCCCTGTTATTGCTGGACTACCCATTGCTGCTTTTAGAGATAATGCTTAAGATGCAAAAAAGGAACCCCCTCCTGTTTCCTCCTTTATTAAATGCAAATGGCTACCAGCGCAAGTTAGGCAGAGACTTGGTGGCTTCCTTTGTGAGACAAAAAGCAGCAGTAGTTTCCCTAAATGTACTCATTAAAATATATTTTCCTTCTACTCTTGGCCCTGAATGATCATCTCAGCTTATGAGAACTAAGCTTCTGTCTCTCTGATTATTAAATAATTTCTAAAGCAGATGGGAAACTACAGTGGTTTAAACAGCTAGGCTGAGACTGCAGGGCTAAAAATAGTATACCAGGCTCCTTTTAATTAGTAAGATGATGAAATATGACAGAAGAGAGAGATGTAGATATATGGATTTGTGTGTATGTGTGTCTTTAAAATTAAGTTATTACCTCAATACTAGGTATTATTTATAACATATATGATACATGGTGTCTGATTTTTATGATGCCATTTATCTTCACTTGGGAGAGAAGACAGGCTAACTCTGCTTTCATAATGTCAATCCTTGTTGTATTCAAAAGGAAAATTGTAATAAGATAAACCTGCCACCATGCACAGTGCCATCCGTTTTTAAACAAGGTGGATTAGTAAGTGCTCCAAAGCAATAGACTGTCAGCTCTGCAACTCCATGATATCGACCGTTTCCCAGGGCGCTCTGGAGAGCATGGAAGAGCCAGCCTAGCTTTATACCTGTGATTCCACAGCATGGGAGCCTTCCATAGGGCCAAAGGGTCAGGCACTGGGATGTTTATCCTGCCACTATGCTGCCCATGTGTTTTTGAGGACTCTTCAAAACCTGAAGAGAGGAGAAAAAACGTCTGCTGCCCCTCTGCTCTGGCAGTGCTGGGCAGTGCATGCCCTGTAGTGTTCTGCTCAGCCATGCAGATGTGGCCATTTCTGAAGTGTTGTCTTTTTCCGGTCTTTGCCAATCAAAAGATGGCGAGACCCAAGCAAACAGAGAGTCTGATTTTTTTCACTCAAGTGAAGACTCAGTGTCTAGGGTATGACTGGCCTCCTGGCTACAAGTCAGCTTTCTCTGATATGGAAAGCAACACTGTAAGTACAGTATTTTGAGCAAGGAAGGGATCATGAACCTCTACCTCCATGCTCCTGCTCTGGCTCTATGCCACCTTCAATGTAAGTGGAACAAAGTTCCTCAAATTTCAGTACAGTGATGTTAAAGGAAGGGCTCTAGAAAAAAGGAGGTCCAAGAGAGCTGGTCAGTATTTAAGCATCAGTCCTTCCAAGCTCAAGACCAGTGTATCACCATAAGCAAGAAATCAAGCAAAGGGGGCATCCCTTTGAATGAGAAGGGAGCTTCTAGCAAATATCAGACAGATTCTGGTATTTAGAAAAAGGGCCACATGGGAGGCTTAAAGGAACAGTCAGAGTATGCAGGCATGTGACAAAGAAGGCCAAGGCCCAGTCAGAATTAAGTCTGGCAAGGGATATCAAGGACAAGAAAAAGGGTTTCTACAAGTACCTCAGGAGCAAAAGGAAGATGTGTGAAAATGTGGGTCTGCTGCTGAATCAGATATGTGTCCTGGTGACAGAAGACACAGAGAATGCCCAGTTATTGAATGCCTCAGTTTTTAGTGCTGAGGTTGGCTCTTGGGAATCCCAGACCTCGGAGGTAAGAGAAGAAGGCTGGAGAAAGGAAGACTTCCCCTTGGATGTTGAGGGCTGGGTCAGAGATTGGCTAGGCAGACTTAGGTCCCATAAATCCATGGGCCCTGATGGGACATACCCACAGGTGCTGAGGGAGCTGGCAGATGTTGTTGCTGAGCTACTCTCCATCATTGAAAAATCGTGGAGAACATGAGAGGTGCCTGATGAGTGGACAAAAGCCAGTGTTACTCTTGTCTTCAAAAGGAGCAAGAAAGAGAACCCGGGAAACTACTAGCTAGTCAGCTCCACCTGAGGACAGGTGATGAAACAGATAATTCTGGAGGTCATCATCAAGCATGTAAAAGAAAAGAAGGTCACCAGGAATAGTTAGCATGGATTCACCAAGAGGAAATCATGCTTGACCAATCTGATAGACTTCCATAGTGGCATGGCAGGATGGGTAAATGAGGAGTGAACAGTGGATGTCATCTGCCTTGACTTCAGCAAGGCTTTTGACACCGTCTCCCATTACATCCTCATAGGTAAGCTCAGGAAATGTGGGTTGGATAAACGGACCAAGAACTGGCTGAGTGGCAGAGCTCAAAGGGTCATGATCAGGGAACAGCATCCAGTTGGAGGCCTGTAGTCAGTGTTCCCCAGGGATCAATACTGGGTCCAGTCTTATTCAACTTGTTTATCAATGACCTGGATGAAGGGATAGAATGCAATCAAAGACAGTTTGCTGATGATATGAAACTGGAGGAAGGGGCTGATAGACCTGAAGGCTGTGCTGCCATTCAGCAGGGCCTTGATAGGCTGGAGAAAACTAACGAGGTTCAACAAAGACAAGCATAGGGTCCTGTACCTGGGGAGGAATCACCCCAAGTACCAGCACAGGCTGGGGGCTGAGCTGCTAGAGAGCAGAAAAGGACCAGGGAGTCTTGGTGGATGACAAGTTGACTATGAACCACCAGTGTGCCCTTATAGCCAGCAGGGCAAATGATATCCCAGGATGCATCAGGAAGAGTGTGGCCAGCAGGTTGAGGGGGGTGATCCCTCCAGGGGCCACATCTGGAGTGCTCTGTCTAGCTCTGGGCTTCTCAGTACAAGAAATATGAGGAGCTACTGGAGATGGGCCAGCGAAGGACCACAGATCATGAGGGGTCTGGAGCCTCTCTCTTAGGAGGAGAGACTGTGGGACCTTGACCTGTTTCATCTAGAGAAGAGGAGACTGAGAGGGGATCTCACCAATAAACACAAATATCTCAAAGGTGGGTGTCAAGAGGGTGGTGCCAGACTCTTTTCAGGGGTGCCCAGTGACAGGACAAGGAGAAATGGCCATAAGCTGAAACATGAGAAGTTTCAGCTCAATGTGAAGAACTTCTCTACACTGAGGGTGGCAGAGCACTGCAATAGGCTGCTCAGGGAGGCCATGGAGTCTCCCTCTGAAAACAGTCCAAATCCACCTGGATACATTGCTGTGTAACTTGCTCTAGGTGACCCTGCCTTAGCGGGGGATTGCACTAATGATCTCCAGAGGTCTCTTCCAACCGTAACTATTCTGTGATTGTGTGATTTCCCAAAACGCTGAGTCACATGCTACAGACAAATACAGAAAATTTCACCAAGCATCTACTGGCCCTCCCAGTGCCAAACAGAGCAGTACAGTCTGAAGGTGACCCAGATCCACAGACAATTAATAGTTCAGTCAATCTGGGAGCCTACTTCGTCTCAATGACGCCTCCTTAAGGCAAATAAACTTTTAGCCCTTATTATTTTTGAGATTTCTCTTACAGCTGTCACTGGAAATGGGTCCTCATATTAATCTGCTTGTAAAATAGGCTCAGTGCTCTTTCCTTGAAGAGAGACAAACACTGGGGGTCTGTTCCAGCCAAACCTTAAGCATACACTTAACTTCATCACACCTGTGCAGGACCAGCTTGAATATGGGATCCTGTCATAGACAATCACTAAAGCACAGTGGAGCTCTGGAAACATGGACTGCTGAATTGCTCCACTCTTACACAGCTGGGATGCTGCAGTGCATTTTGGAGAACTAGAGCATACAGAATTAACTTCATCTTAATTCAGTCCCCTGAGCATGCTATAAAGTTCTCACTTTGGTAATGCTGTCCTCTGAGGACATTATGACATGTCCATGTGACTATTTTCTCGTCTCATGGCAGTGACAAACTGCCATAATGCAAAGTTTAAAAAATTCAGACTCTTCCTAGTTCTGGTAGCTACCATGCCATCAGAAGATGACATTTTATATCTCTATTAAGAGAAATGGAAGAAAATATTTACAGTATGCTAGCCAGTAAGACAAAATTGCCGACCAATCAACAACAAATTTCTTTACAGCTACTTACATTTTAATCACAGCATCCCAAACTGAGCTTGTCAAGTTACCCTTCAAATCAAATGCAAGAGAAAAATCCATCCTTGGCTGTGCAACTATAAACCCAGCCAGTCTAGTAAAGTGAGAGTTACTCTTCTACGTACTTGGCAAATCTGGGAGCAGAATTTACCACTTGGTGTAAATATTTCTGCAGAGTTTGTTTAAAAAAAAAAAATCTTGCCTACTCCTCGCCCTGGCAGACTCTTAGAAAGTAGTAAATATGCAGATGGGCATAATGATATATTTTGTATCAACATATTTTAAATGTGTGCATATGCATTAACTATATAAATACATTCCCCAGGAAGTCTGCCAGTGGATGTACTACAAAGCCTTGTATGTTACATTTGAGTTTGCTTGTGCAGTAGCACAGCAGTATCAGCAAGAGCTGCTCTCAGCTTATTTGCTCTACAGCAGCTTACACTTACCTGCACAGCCTACTGTTTCTCTCAGTATGTACAAATGTGTTATATTTATATGCCATGTGTGTGTATGCAGTTTACATACAAATACACATATATACACACGTGTGCAAGATTATCATAGACTCATAGCATGGTTTGGGTGGGAACCTTAGAGATCCTCTAGCTCCAATCCCCCTGTCACAGGCAGGGACACCTTTCGCTAGATCAGGTTGCTTAGAGCTCCGTTCAGCCTGTCCTTGAACACCTCCAGGGATGGGGCATCCACAGCTTCTCTGGGCAGCCTGTTCCAGTGCCTCACCACCCTCACAGTAAAAATTTTTTTCCTAATATCTAATCTAAACCTACTCTGTTATAGTTTTAATCCATTCTCCTTCGTCCTGTCTCTATGTGCTCTTGTAAAAAGTCCCTCTCATCTTTCTTCTATGCTCCCTTCAGGTACTGGATGGCCACAATTAGGTAACCCCAAAGCCTTCACTCTTCCAGACTTAACAAACCAAATTTTCTCAGCCTTTCGTTGAAGGAGAGGTGCTCTTTTCCTCTAATCAAGTTTGTGGTCCTCCTCTGGATTCGGTCAATGTGTTTCCTGTTCTGAGGACTCCAGAGGTGGATGCAACACTCCACATAGGGTCTCATGAGAGTGGAGTAGAGGGGCAGAATCCCCTCCCACAACCTGTTGGTCATGCTGCTTTTGATGCAGCTCAAAACACAGCCTGTGCTGCTCAGCATCCCTGCTGCTCTACTCCCCTTGCAGTATCTGCCTCTGGTCCTGCCCCTTCTCTCTGCTTTTGCTGTTCTGTAGAAAAATTGTTCCACACACAGATCCCTGAAAGCAAGTGGGACCAGCAGATCTTGCCAAAGCTCTAGACAAGACCACCTGGAGGCTGGAGACTGACAAAGGACAAGAGAGGCAGGACATCTCTCAACTGCCCTTGAGGTCCCACTGTTCCCTTGGCTAAAAGGTTTAACAGTGTCATGTTCCTTGCTGTGTCTGTGCTCCTTTACCAGTATCAGTATCATGAATGAGGCAAAGGGTATCGCACATCACTATTTATATGAGCTCTGACAGATGGGGGCAACAGAGGAAGCGGCTGCAGTGCTGTGGGTGGATATGTATGTGAAGGTATCATTATCCATGCACTATGGAACTGTACAGATACTGTTGCAATGGAGCTATGAGAACCATGCTCTTGTACTTTGTGCAAGGAAAAGCTACAACAAATACTGTAGTGGGAACATAACAAAAATACAACTTTGCATCTGGTTCTAGACAAAAATCAATTTGCCTTTGCAATGATGATAAGCTAGAATGAGCATTATGCCATTTCTCCCCCCACCCCCTTCTTTAGAGCTACTATTTAGATGAGCTATGGTATTAAGAGAAAAGCTGCAAAGATGCTAGCTGCAAAAGTAAAGGATGAAATAAAATGTCAAGCATCCACATTTCTCCCAACTGAAAATGAAGTTCTGAGGAAAGGGAAGAGGGAAAAGACAAGGAACTTACCACACTGCGAGTGAACTTTTCTAGAGAAGTTCTACGACCTTGCTCATTCTCTGGCTTAAGAGGCAACAAAGTAGGGAGATAAAAATACAGAAAAAAACCCTTCAGCTTAAATGCAGTCTTTCAAAACAGCAGCCAAATATAAGGAAGCAACAAGAAGAAAAAGTTGTAAAAAAATGTAAAAAGCAGAAATCAGTGTTTGCAATAGCAAACGAAAGAAATCAAAATGCCTTAAAGAATGAGAGACATCACTACTTTTACTCTCAATGTCACCTTTTCTCCAGTGGGCTTTTTGAATGGCTCATATGTGTCTGTGCGGAGCTGTGTCTTACAGCTGTTGGTATTGGTTTCTTGTTCACTGAATTTTCCTTCTGTTGCTGTTTGAGCTGGGACCTCTGATTCTGGTTAACATCTGCCGAACAGATATTGGAGGTTTCCATCTACTTGCTTAAAAAGATGAAAAAATCCACAGTAGCATTCATAATATTAAAAAGCAATGTGTGAGTGAATACAGTACTGGAAGAAAACCACCACTGGACTCATTGCCAGTGAACCTACATTATTCTATTTACCCAAAGGGTAGAGGCATATTTCCAGTAAGTCTGGCTATATCAAAACACCAGACAGCATATGCATGTCTTTGCAAGGCAACAGAAAGATAAAGGGCAGTTTGGGCCACTGATATTTTTGTACCTGGAGTACAGGACTATTCATATGCAAGAAGACATTCAATTGCACTGTGAGAAGACAAGCGTGTGCATCATGGCTTTATTAGCATATCCCTGAGAAGGTTGCTCAGTGCAATGCTTCATTCATTTGGCACAAGGGAGATCTAATCGCCACTAACAAGGAAGAACTAAATAATTTATTGGCATGTTTGCTGGAATATATAAGAGGGAAAAATGATTATGGAGAAGAGAAGAAACTCAACAATATGAAAGAAAGCTCATTGCAGTCAGAAAGCTGTGGGCACTGCTGATTTCCAGGAGAGACACTTATTTTAATGTGGTATGCCAGCAAAATGGGGATTGTAAGATGGAAGTAAAGCTGCCATGAAGGGAATAAGGAGCTACAAATAAGGGAAAACCCCAGTAATGATGGTGCTTGACAGTGCACTGGAAATCATCACTGCATTGGGAAGGTACCTACCTGACGTATCATCTGCCACAGATTCAGCTGCAGTGACAACCCCCAGGACAACGCACCAGTGCAAAAATCAGATAGAGAAGGCATAAGGAAGCCAAAACCATATCAGATAAATTGGATGAGAACTTGCGTAGTTGAGTCTAGGCAGAGTCTTTTGATTCTTCTGCATGTTTATCACCGCTTTCACAGCTCTCTGATGTCTACAAGGTTAGTCTTAAGCCTCCCATGCAGAGATGGGGCAGGTTGTCCCTGCCGCATCACCAAAAATGAGACCAAAACATAAGGCCCTTTTTAAGACAAGCAATGCTCTTAATCCAGAAGAAAGAAACAAACAACCTCCACACTTATAACCATTTGAGGAAGCCACAGCATCAGCTCTGATGTGCCAGAAGTGGTATCAAAAGTGAAAGCTAGAGGCACATAGTTTTGGGCCACACAGAGGATGGAGACAAGGCTCCAAGCAAGTACTAAGCAATAAGGCAGCCTTCCTGGCTGGCAGGAAGGCAGTAATGTACCCAGTCCAACAGTCCCCAAAGGAGTATTTAATATGCACTAACCCAAAGGTTAGTTGCCTCTCCTTGCATGTGAGAGGAGAGGAAAGGGGAAAGAAACATCAGCCTCACTCTTCTGCTGAGTATTAGACCTGTGCAAGTGCTCAGAGCGTCACAGATTCCCTCTTTGAAGGAGCCTCAGAGGTGTGCCTACACCCCAAGGCAACAGAGGTGACAGAAGCTGCATTCCTGCCACTTTGGCTGAATGTGTCCCAGTGAGCAGAACTGAGGACAGTAGTGCCCAGCCAGGCACAGGGCCTCTGCACTGGTCTCATGGCAAGACCCACCAGCAACCAAGTTACTGACACAATTTCAGGAGAAGAAATATCTGCACAAAAGACAGTGTTCTGCAAGGCTCCTTAGGGGAGCAAGGCACTTGAAGTCTGCAGTATCACATTGCTGCAGGCTGGTAAAGCAGTGTCTGACCCAACTGTATTTTGAAGTGGAGTTCTGGTGTGCATTGGGGTGAAAGGAGAGTGAGCTGCTGTACAGGCCACATTGTGCCCCTGCACTCACAGTCAAAATTTAGTGTTTCTGCTTTTTCTATCCAGCAAGGTGACGCATCTTCCCACCCAGCAGAAAGGCAGGATGGTGGTCTCCAAAGATGATGAGCACCTTGTTGAAGCGTTGAGAGCTTGTCTGGTGCAGAGGCCCCCACACAAGACTGTTTGCTGCCTCCCACAGCTGAAGACACAAGTGCGGAAGCAGCCACAGAGAGCACTGACGGTGTCTCACACAAGTGCCTTGCAAAGCATGGTTTGCAGTCACTCTGCACATTTGGCATGGCGGTGGCAGGCTGGGACCAGCTGGATGCATGGAAATCTCATCCCCATAGAATCCAGCTCTGAGTCAAAGCGTGACATTTTCTAGTAAAATAAAAAGCAGCTGAGGCAGGCTGGCTGCAGAGTGATGAGCTGGCTTGAGCAGTTTGAATGTCCGTGGGTGTGGGTGCTGGCTGTACGGCTCGCTGGCTCTTCCTGTCTGCTTGCCCGTGTGGCTGGCAGCATGCCATGCAGGGAACGCCTGCCCACAGCTCTCCAGCATGCTGCTGAGCTAGGGAGGCTGCCTTGCACACCAGATGAAGGCAATTTAAAAATAACCAAGTGCAAAAAAAGAAAAAATAGTAGAAATACCGAGTCACACCTATCCCAGTCCCGGGAACAGACCTGGGGTGTGGACTCTGGAGACATTGCCTGCCACAGCACCACAGCAGCATTTGCACGAACATGCACTGTGTGTGCAAAGAGGCAAAGGTAGAGAAACACATATGCATGCCAGGTCATGTAGTCCTCCCAGGTGCAAAAAATGCAATGTTTGCCAGTAAATAAACCAGCACACTCTACCATCTAATGGCAAAGGACATATGCATTTGGATAAAATATGAAACAACCATCCCTGCTGCAGATGAAAACCTCTCTGCCCAAGCAGATACAGAAAAATAGATCTCACCACATAGAAACCATTCACTAATTATTGACTGGCTTCTCGGAATTTTCTGGGTTTTTTTCATGATTAATCATTTGCCCAGCCACCCAAACTTTAAGTTCCTTTGTGTAGATTCTGCTGGCATGGAGATTGAGTAGAAGAAAACTTAGGAAAACCAGCTGACACTGACTATTAAAAAGAATTTAGAGAAAATTGCTCAGCATCTTTACAATATTGAAGACAAGTCCTGCCACTGAATCAATTGGCCATGTGTGCCCTGATAGGATGGAGACAGGGGCATAATCTGCAATACGAACCTTCCTGAACAATACAGAGCAGTTGGCACAGGGGGTCTGAATAAAAGCAATGCTTCAAAAGATGTGTGCTTAGCATGGAGCCTATTCCTCATGGCATGAAGCTCCTAAGTATTCCCTTGCTCACACTTTTTGCCAGTGATCTGAAAAGAGGTATGGAAATCCACACAGAAACTTGGTCTTCTGAACTTAAGGTCTGCAAAATTCTCTCCCTCCCTGGATTTATTTTGTTGGTTATTGAATCCCTTTTTGGTATGAGATTTTGGGGGGTGAAGTGGGGTTTATCTTGAGCTTTAACTTGGTGAAAAATAGTATGTTCCAGAGGGAATGGCATCAGATAAAAATAAAGGATAATAATGTCACAGACCCTGGGCACAGCAAAGGCCAGGAGCAGGTCTTGGGCTTCTCAGGCAATCATTTCTACCTGTTCAAAATGAGAAAGCAAAAGGCATATACAGTGCTACCAAGTGGCTGAAGTATTTTGCATACATTGTGTATTCATTTGAATAGGGCCACGGTGAATTCACACTTCTTTGAACCAGATGGAGAGGAAAACAATGCTCTAAACCAAGCAAATACTGACCTGCTCTTCCCTCAATGCTGCAGGGCTCACTCCCATGGCTTTGCAGCCTGTCTGCACTACAGCTGTGGCTGCCTTTCCAGGATGCTTCCCTGCCTGCAGGCAGGGCTGGATGGCGGGAAGCCACCCCATGCCACGCTGACATGAACACCAGCACTGTGACAGTTCATCTGCCGCTTCAGCTATTGCAGAGATGCCAACCAATGTCATTGTTTCACCTTTACGGTGAGTAATGGAAGTACCTCGAGGTCTTTTCTGTTCCTTTCGCTCCCTTCTCTGCAAAAATAACAAGCAGAGTCTGGCTACTCCTTCACCATTAACAAAAGTTCCTGTGCACTCACAAATCTACACTGCTCTTTCCCCAGGGAATAAACCCCTGCTCTGCTGCCAAGTCACCCTGCCAAAATGCCTCCTTGCCTTGACTGAGGTTTGTCACTGCACTGTCCTGATGGGTGGATCACTGCTGTCTATGGACATCTAGCCAGCATTTTGACTGCCATGGAGAAAGGCTGGAGGGCGGTGCAGCGGTGATTACCTGCTGGAAGGTACCCTGCAGCAAGGTGCATATCAGCAGAAAGAGAAGCAGGTCAGTGCTTGACTTTGTGCAGCACCAGCGGGGTGTGTTGCATAGATACGCAAATAAAACAGTGAGTCGCTCAGGGACCTCAGCACATCCAGCCCTTCACTGCTGAGCCAGACGCTTTCAGCAGATCCAGGATTTCTACCTGCTGCAGAGCGGGGACTGGGAATGGAGGCACAGAGCTCAAGTTGGTCTGGGCATGTGGCCATTCCTCCTGAAGACAGGGCTGTGCTCTTGTCCCTCCTCCAGCCTGGCAGGGAGGAGGACTTCTGTTCAAGGCAGAAGGCTACACCCAGTTTTTCCCCTCTGCAGCTCACTGCTTCCAATCACACCCTTGCTGGAGGCCAGCCTCATGTTCCCTGCTGAGCACCATGAATCTGCAGGATTGAGGCCAATAATACTGTGGTTATTTGCAGTAATGACACTGGGAAGAACGGAGGAAAAAACATCTAAAGTGGATTAGCAAAGTATGTATGTCTGGTCTGTACACAGCCTATGTCTGCTGTCTTGCATTAGTTAGTGGTGTGAACAATATGTTCACATAATTCTGTCATTGTATCTCAATACCAAACCGTAATTTCTTCTCCCTCCTTCCCCTCCATTACTACACTCCCAGAGCAGGGAGGGAAAGCTCCCACATCTGTGGTTATTGTATAGTGCAGAAGAAAGTAACTTTTCAAACTTACAGTATTTTACAAATACCAAAGCATGTTTTGAAGCACTAATCAAGCTTTGGCATCTCTCTGCTGAGCAGGTCACTATTATTATTGCCATTTGACAAAGGCGAAGATATAGGGCAGGCAAACTTGAACTTTCTTTTCCCCAAGCTCACACAAGAAATTAAATGGGGAAACCAGGGGAAGCATACAGATTTTATGGTTCCCAGTTCTGTGCTATACCTACACAGCCTACCTTTCCCTTTTTCCTGCTCTCTCAGTTTGTCATAACCCAGTGCTGGAGGGCAAAAGATCCCAAATAACATAAACTTATCCACAGAATATTAATATGGAAATCTGAAGCCATAGTTCATTTGCTTAGTGAAAGCAACTCTTTTACCCTGTGTCCATCTTGCTGTACTTCTGACAGAACTTATTTTCAGTAATGAAAATAAGCTATGTCATATCAGTGTGGTATACAAGCCATGTGAGGATAATGACTTTGGGGAAAGACGTGCCTCAGAGAGATGTACTCATCCCAGCTTAAAGAACTGCAGTGAATTTCTATTCACATCAGTGAATCCAGGACTTTCTTTGCAGGCTTTAAACCAAATCCTCCATCCATGCAGGCTCTGATATGCCACTGGGTTTCTCTTTACCTTCCCTTGTTTTCCAGCTATTTAGAGGAATTTTAAAAGGATGCCTCTCAAACCTGCACCAAAGGTCCTTAAGATAGCTCAGCGTACAGAAATGTAATGTTCTTTCTCTCAGCATCTCTCTACCTACACTGTTTCCAAAACATTCACTGGCCCAACACAATGCAATGAGGTAGCAAAGAGCTTTAGACTCTGGAGTAACACCAACTCCCCTCCTGCATAATGTGAAGCTGGTAAGCAGTGCATCTGCACAGCTCTGCTGCCTTTTTGTGCCTTCGTATGTTTACTCGTGCACCCATAGCTCTTTCTAAAAGAAACTTGATTCTTAGTTTCACAGCTGTGTTAACATGACACCAAAACCTGCTCCTGTGGCAGTTTGCAGTGGGAGGAAGATGTCATGCTGACACATCCAGGGCTTGATCTGACAGCAAACAAGGATTGCAAAAAAATAAACGTTTGGTTTGAATGGATTTGGCTGAGAGGAGAAAGCTCTCCTGGCTTTCGAGCGCATGAACCCTCACATGTTCAATGGAGACTGGGGCGTAGGGGGAACCATAAGCTACTGGGGGTAGGAAGATGGCAGAGGCTTTTATGGTTTATACCATAGGAAGACTTTGCCTTACACCTCCTTCTTTCCCCACAGCCTCTGAACTAAGTCAGGTCTAACCCTTCTAAATGTAAGCAGCACTGGTTTATGCTGTCACAAACCAGACATTTTGAAACAGAAGGCTAACTGCTGCCCTCCACTGCCTTTCCCTAATCCACCTGCAAGTAGTCTCAGGCATGGCAGACAGGGGGGCTTGTCTCCTTTTGTCACCACATGCATGCTTTTAGGGCACACAATGACAATCAGGACAAAAATACCACTGGGATTTCATTGTATTGTGCCGATGCAATGTAATTTGGTAGCACACAGAGAATGCAGCAGAAAAACAGCAGGGAAGATGGTGATGTGAAACCACATGCTCAGGCTGCAGGAGTCAGGAGTCAGTTTATGTATAGTCCTGGGAGCCAAGTAAGTGGGACATATACCCATGTACATGGCATGCACATGCACACAGACACACACATAGAGCTATAGGAATTAGTCAGGAGTTGCAAGAAGCATTTAAGCACAGCCACTAATGCAGAGATTGGTAGCTTATCTCCTAGACCCCTTAGAAAGAAGGGATTTGGGGGCAGGAGTTGTAACTCCACATAACCACTCATTTACTACCTTGATCTGGAGGCTTCTGACAGAATCATGGTGCTGGCAGAGCTCATGCAGATAACCAAAAACGCTAAGAAAAGCTCAAACCCAGATTTCCTGTGAGACAATGTGGCTGGAATTCTTAATTACTACATGCATTGCAATTATTTCCTGTCTCTGAGGAAAAGAAAGCATCTCTGGGGAGGCAAAAGCAAGGGAAAGGAGTATGGGAATTGCTGCAAGGGGATCTATAGGTAAGGCATCCAAAGGGAATATCACATGGTGAGGCTGGAGAGATGAAAACCTTAACAGGTAAATTTTGCACCACTAATGAATAGATTGATGGGTTCTGTTTCTCATATAAAACACCATCTTTTCCATGAGAAAGAGGCAATACAATTTGTGTTGCCTGCACTGAGTTTGGGAGGCAACTGTGCAAGACAAACACCTTTCCATATTAATTTTACCTTGGGTCACCATGTTTTCCCCAAACCTCATGCTGAGGCTGTGCACACGGATGCCATACCCTGTGCCCCCAGTAAAGAAGACAAAAGTGCTCATTCCCTTTTTAAAGGAAAAATAAAAGGAAACAATATTTTCACTTTCACACTAGCAGAAAGCAGCAGGCGAGAATCAAGAGGTGCTAAGAGATGCAAGCATGTCCTTTCCAACAGATACCTTCTTCTTTGCCAGCAGTAAGTCCTGGTAAGCATTTGAACGCAGAAAGCGCGCATAGCTGTCACTCTTCATCAGCTTGTAAATGTGCTCCTGTGGGATGGGGGGAAATGAGAGACAGAGAATTGTTATCAAACCTCATTTAGACATCACAGGGACTTAAAACACAGCAAAATGGAATGAAGAGAGACTGATCAAAGTTCTAATTAAGTCTGCTATTATTGATTATCTGTGTTGTGGTAGTGTACAAGAGCTCCATCCTAGGGCAGGACCCTGCTGTACCTGGGGCTGTATGAAGACAAAACAAAGAGATGGCCCTCACCCCAAAGGCAGGCACACATTATTTGCTTATCAGGATTATTCTGCAAAGACTGCAGCTCTCTGAAGTCCCTAAATTATAAGAAAGTGCCTAGCCTGGAAAGAAGAAATTGTCCCATAGATTAGGTTTCATTTTAGCACTCATAGGTACTTGAACAATCACCCAACATGCCCCTCCTGTTCATGGAGGGGAACTGATGCTTGGACACATTTCATCTCCATTTAGACATGCACTTAGGCAACCCAACATGTTAATGTTGGGAAAAAGCCCATGTCTGTGGTGACTATACAGGGAAGTTATATGACTAACTCAGATGTGGTGGCTACATCATATGAATAAAGGTATATTGGATGAGTGTCTCTCTTAGGGTCTTTCTTCTCTTTCTTGGGGTCTTATTGTTTCTTAGGGTCTTTCAAGTCAAATTACTGTTACCAGTTTGCTCTGAGAGCACTTACTATGTGTATCTTCAAACTTACAAAGTGGTGTTTCACTGCAGCAGAACTTAATACATACACTTTTCTCATTTCCTTGCTTAGTTTTACTTTCCTGCTGAGAATCCCGTAACCGAGTCAGCTCTTCTCCTAGTTATCCCTGGATTTACAAAAGATATTATCCCAAACACCAAGAAAATAAAATCAAAACACTTTGACCAAATAATGACTGAGAATACACAAAAGGAGCTCAAGAGAAAAACAGGCACCTTGGACCTTTCTCTTAGACTTTGCTCAAGGAAGCACTTTTATAGAGTTAATGAGCAGTTTTATCTACAGTGAATTATACAACGTGAAATATTCTCTCCTGCCCTAAAGCCATTGTACATGAAACTTTAGAAGAGCCAAACCAGACAGCAGTCGCATAGCTTATTTCAGAGTGTTAACAAGCCCGGCAGAATTCCCTTATCTTCACCATCACGGGCAATTAGCAATGACCTGTCTATACACAGAAGAACTGCTTTATTCAGCTTTCTTACACTGTTTGGTATGGTCCTGTAAGGGTCACTGGTTTTCCTTCGACACAGCATAAATGTATCCTTTGAGCTACATCCTGGTGTGGAACAATTTTTACTGGTTAATTTCCATCCTTGCTTTTAGTCTTGACAGATCCTTATTTGTGCAACACTATCTATCCGAAGGATAGCATAAGATTTTGCAATAGAACCGCTCTTAAAAAGCTATTTAGGAACTGTCACCCTTCTTGAGTCAGAAAAAACACATGGGAGGGCATAGTTTCATACTCCTCATGTACAGCATTGCCATGAGATTTGACATCCAGCTGTGGGACATTTGTTCTATTTATGCAGGACAGAATGAGCCAAGTATGCCCTAAGACAAGAAGAGGGAAAATAACACACATCATGGATAGATCATCAAAAGGTTTCTGCTCTCTCGTGTGCATAAGTATTTTCAACATCAGCTCTCTCTTAAATACATCAACTAGCAGAAACTCAGGACTCAGTTATTCAAACCCAACCACACCTCAACACACTACTCAACTAGTAGCACTGCTACCTCTTACGTTTCCAAGGAGACTCCATGTCCTTATAATGAGTTCTTTACCTGGGAAAACAGCCCACCTAACTGGTGCTTTTCCAGAACCATGAGGACACTGGTTAGTAAGTGGGCACCTTGTAGCCCATGAACAGTAAAGGGCCTGAGAGGTCTCCTGAGCCTTCATCTTCTTAGTGGTCCTCACTGCAGCAGCCAGTACATGCAGGGTGCTGGTGGGAGAGGTGCTGAGCTGGGCAGGAAGGTGCTGTGGCTGAAGCAACGTGATGGGTGACAGGGATATTTATATTAACATTTTGCTAGATATGATTAATTTTTTTATTGTCTTTGGGCTCCAAATGGTTTCTTTACCTGTGGTCAGACAACTGGGTCTGGTCTGAAACATGATGATAACATTTTTGGAAAGTAACGTCCAGTTTTCGTTGCCACACAGACAGACGTAAAGGAGAACACACAAGGCTGGCCATACGACCCACCCGCATGCCAGCGACAACTATCATTCTTGCTCACTTCAAGACAATTTCATGTATTTGACCTTAAAACAGTATAAACTCAATGCCTGGCAGTGAGAAGGGGGAAAAATTGCTTCAATCCTGAGATGAAATAAACCACAAGCTGACTTCTTAACTGAAGCCCTTCCCTGAAATAGGACTATTGCACAGCCACAGCCCTGCTGCCACTGCAGTTAGCTAATTGGTATGAAGCATTTTCTCTGCTTTTCACATCTTGGAATCACTAAACAGCAATCCCCCTATGTTTCAGCTGTTCACCAAAGATATAATCTATTCCTAAGCTGTGAATGCTAATGAAGAAAGAAGGCTGGGCATAGGAAAAGGAGGGACATGCGTAGCTTCAGAAGCAAACTTTACTTAATTGTGAGAATTCAGAGGGCTTGCCTTGAAGACGCTCTGGACTGAAGGCATGAATGATACACTAATAATTTATTTTACAACACTGCATTTCTGGAGCACCTACTGGAAGTCTGAGCTAGTTGCTCAGGTCAGCAAAGACTGCCTTCCAATTTGCAAAAGTACAGGACAGCTTGCATTGCTACAGTCAAAATCCCCACTGAGACTGCACCATGAAGATTTCTGCTAAAATTGTGGCTGCCGTGTGTGCCCAGCCCACTTACACAACAAATCTAGCTGCAGGATGGAAAACACCAGAGGCTAGGCCATTTATTCTTTTCTCTAGCCTACTCTGTTCTTTGTCACTGAGCTATTGTCTGTTATGCTTTCTAGAATCTGCAACTTCCTAGGGAGAACCTACAGCTGGTATTTGGCAGCTCCTCATTTCATAAATACATTGAAAGCTGCTGGAGGTTTAACAATTGACCATATTCTTCCGTGGAACCCTGAGCAGCAGGCAGAGGTGTGGGCTTGGATTAGTTGGCCAGTGCAAGTTGTGCAAATTTTCTTGTCCTTCTCTGTCATGGATTTTTAGCTCACTTTGGATCATTGCAACCCACTGGTCTCTCACTTCTTATTTTACTGAGCAGTTGCCTTTTTCCCACCTTTTTATCACATGGTGGAAAGAAAGTACACCCACATTTAAGACTGGAAATCTCCCAGTGCAATGCACTTTATAAACATGCACAATCTCCCTCACATACCTGACACTGCTGGCAAGAAATTTGAGCCTTTCCATCTTTATACTGAGATAATTCTCCATTTTGTTTAGTTGTTTATTACAGGGTAATGAGCTCACTACCACTGGTTCCCCAAATACAAAAAGTAAATGCACTACCTGTGTAATTTTTAACAATGCAGTTGCAGTTCTGGACATTCTCACTCTTGCACTGTGAGCAGTCTGTCCAGAATTATCACTGCAACTCTTCTTTACAAGTGCCATAGGAAGTTCCTGTGCCCTATCTGCACAAGAGCAGGAGAAGCATTTCATCTAGGCAGTGTAGCCTGTCCCAGCCATTACTGTTTACCACTTCCCAAGTATGGCTCAGTCTCGCATCTCCCTGCTCCAGCCCTAAGAAAGCAATCCTTCAGGGAATTACATTGCAAACCCAAGGATTTAAAACTATCATCTAACAAAACTGCCCAAGTGATCTATTAAACCATTAAAAAAGGTAGCTTATAAAACCAGATAAAAAGCAGGGAAAGAAAAAATCTTTCTTTCAAGATTTGGTCAGCAGTTGACAGGCATCACATGTCCCACTGGTCTCCCCTGCAGCCTTGCCAGCTCTTTCTGAGCACCAAGCTGCCATCTCAGGCCACTGCAGTGGCAGCTGCAAGTGGAGACAGGGACTGACTTGACATGTGTGAGGGAGCCCTGGCAAGCTGGCTTTTTGAGCTGACCAGTCACTCAGTTCCTCACACAGTGTGCTGTTGATGAATGCTGGCTGTAGTGATGCTCCCCAGTGATGATGGATGCACATTTGGAAATGTCAGTCTAACATGGAGTGTGACACAAGAACCTTTCTTAAGTGCAGTGGATTTCATCTCCAGGAAACAAACAATTCCCTTACAAGATTCCTGCAAGCAGTGCAGGTTTGCTATCAAATGTCCTCATGACTGTTGTTTCCCAGTTCTTGAATCAAGGCAACAGAGGCAATGGGATCTGCTTGCACCTCGCCATGAGAAAAGGCAGACGCTCTTTTGTGTTTTCTGCACCTGAATCACATCTTCTTCACGGTGGGAAGAAATATGCAGTGGTCCTGGGGGCTGTCCAGCTTCACTGAGCATACTCTCTGTACCTAGTCTTCTGTCATCAGAGTTACACTTCAGACAGCATAACATTCCACTTCCACAACCATTGCATGATACAAGGGAGAACAAACAGTGCATTTAAAAGGGGGAAATGCTGTCCCTTCTAGAAAAAAAGGAATTAATGAGCTAAATCACAAAAGAAATTATTTTCTACAATTATGTGAAACCAACAAGAAATTCCACCCCTGAAGCTGACAGCTTAAGTTCAGGGAAATAAACCCTGCTAAGGTGCAGCTTCTCTTGGCTATTTTCCTTCCACAAGCTTTACCTTTGGAAAGAGATGAAGGATAGGCTTTGTAAATTATTCCTGACAAGAGGGGAAAGGGGAGGAAAAAATAAAGAAGTTTGCAATCCAGATGGGAATGTGGGAGGTGGCTGAGATAGCAGAAACCATCTCAAAGCTGCACCTGCTTCAAAGCGATGTGCTGCAATGTGATCTCAGGCCTCTCTTCCTCCTCACAGTCAAAGCATAGTGACCCTAAGGAGGGCATGGCTGCCATATAAGCAGGGCCTTGGGAACACTCAAGAAAAACATGGGAAAAAACCTGAATGATAAAAAAAAAATAATAACATCTGACTTGCCCAAGGCATGTGGTAGATCCCAGGAATTATGATCTCTGTTAAGAGAATTATGTTCTCTTTTTAGTAGAAAACTTTGGTTCTTTCCTCTGAGTTGTCTCTATGAGACAAGAGGAAAATCGGTGGTTAAACATCCATTCCTAATTCCACCTGTATTTTACCCATCCTGATATTTTGTGACAGGGTTGGGATTGTTTTGGAGTTGTGAAGGCCAAGCAAAATGTTCTTATGAACACCAAGCACAATCTCAGTGAACACCAGCTAGATTCCAGAAAGCTCTTAAATTTGAACGTGCTGATAGAATTTTTTCCCTGTTTGTGCCTAAACACAGCTGCAAACTTTGGATGATGACAGGGAATATGGGGAAATAGCAAATTCTTTGCTCACTTCAAGCACAGGTTTCCCATTTAGCACATTTATGGAACAGATAATCTTCAGTACCATTACACAGCGTGTATAGAACTGCCAAGTGATCAGGACCAGCCAGCATGGGTATAGGAAAAGCATGTCCTACCTGACCAACCCGATCTCCTTTTATGACCAGGTGACCTGCCTGGTAGAGGAGGGAAAAGCTGTGGATTTAGTCTGCCTGGACTTCAGCAAAGCCTTCAATACTGTCTCCATGGAGACTCCAGGAGTCTTCCTGGAGGAGCTGGCAGCCCCCAGCTCGGAGAGGTGCACTCTTTGCTGGGTTAAAAACTGTCTGAATAGCTGGGCTGAAAGATTGGTGGTGAATGGAGTTACATCCTGGTAGCCAATTGCCAGTGGTGTTCTCCAAGGCTCAGTATTGGAGCCAGCCCTGTTTAACGTCTTTATTGATGATTTGGATGAGGGGATCGAGTGCACCCTCAGCCAGTTCACAGATGACACTAAGCTGGGTGGGAGTGTTGATCTGCTGAAAGGCAGGAAGGCTCTGCAGAGGGATCTGGACAGGCCGGATTAATGGGTCAAGGCCAGCGATAAGAGGTTCAGCAAGGTGAAGTGCTGTATCCTGCACTTGGGTCTCAACAACCCCATGCACTGCTACAGGCTGGGGGATGAGTGACTGGAAAGCTGCCCAGCGGAAAAGGACCTGAGAGAGCTGGTCTACAGCAGCTGAACATGAACCAGCATGTGCCCAGGTGGCCAAGAAGGCCATGGGCATCCTGGCCTGTATCAGCGATAGTGTGGTCAGCAGGAACAAGGCAGTGATTGTCCTCCTGTACTCAGCACTGGTGAGGCCACAGCTTGAATTCTGTGTCCAGTTTTGAGCCTCTCTACAAGAAAGAAATTGAGTTTGCTGGAAAGTGTCCAGAGATGAGCAATAGAACTGGTGAAGAGTCTAGAAAGTCACTCATATAAGGAGCAGCTGAGGGAACTGGGGTTGTTGAGCTCAGAGAAAAGGATGCTCAGAGGTGACCTGATCGCTCTCTACAACCACCTGAAAGGAGGGTTTAGCCAGGTGGGGGGTCAGCCTCTTCTCCCAGGCAACCAGTGATAGATGAGAAGAAATGGCCTCAAGCTGTACCAGCAGAGGTTCAAGTTGGACATCAGGAATATTTTTTGCACTGAAAGGGTGGTTAAGCAATGGAACAGGCTGCCCAGGGAGACAGTGGAGTCATCATCCCTGGAAGTGTTAAAGAAATGAATGGAGGTGGCACTTAGTGCTATGATTTAGTTGACATGGTGGTGGTTTGGTCAAAGGTTGTACTTGATGACCTCGGAGGTATTTTCCAACCTTAATGATTCTATTCCATGATTTTTAGTTCATTGTGGGGGGTTTATACTAAGGCTAGATAGCTGTTGAGATGCACTTGAGCTACAAGGGCCCACTTTACCCTCCATAAACTGGACAGAAACCTCCTTGCTGTAGCTATCCCACTAACATCTTTTGAACTGTTTTGAAATGCTCCTTCACTCTGTCACCAACACATGGTATTAACTAGTGAGAGCTGATTTGGAGACCCCTTTTGTATTGCAAGCATGCAGCCAACCCTCTGGCCAACTGCAGGGGAGATTTGCAGCATGTCAGACAAATCCATTAGAAGAAAAGGCCAAAAGCAATGTAAAGCAGTAGATTAGACAACTAAATAACTAACAGCATACTGCAATGAATGTTAGTATTTGTTCTACCTGTATGCTTGGCACTGGGGAGAAATTTACTGCAGATTCACAGTGTTAAGAGAGTGGGTGTCTGAGTTAAGGCCTTGTGGCCTTCGCTGGAAGGATGGCAAGAGATTCCAGCTGAGAACCTACCTGGAGTTTGCTTTTGGAAGAGCTGTCTCTATAGCATGAAGAGGACATGGGAAGGAGAAAGCAGACACTTCTCTGAGCGCATGGTGTGTTTCTGCTGCACCTTCCAATTAGACTTGGCAGCAGCCTAGTGCCTGTCTGTCAGCACCTCTACTCTGCACAGACATTTGTGGCAGAGGAGCTGAGGTTAACCCCTGTGCCAGCACACACACACTCTGCAGTCAGCAAAACCTGCTATCCAAGGGTTGTTACAGATGTGTCCTGTAACTCTGTTGTACTCTTCCCAGCTCATCCTCAAGAATCCTGTTTGACCAGCAGGATCCCCTACCACACCACCACCAGGATCTCCCAAAAAGGCAAAGAAAGGAAAGGAGACTTACTCCTCTTCAGCAGTTACTTGTGCCAAAACTGAATGCAACCCTTTTTGGTAGCAATCATGACCAACAGTGTTCAACCTAAATGATGATGATAAAATACATTTTAGAAAAAGCAGTTAAAATTGCTGCATCAGCTCTGGAAGCTGCAGTAGTTTGTAGCAGGCACAGCTGAGATGAGGCAAACAGTGAAGAAGCTGAAGAATAGACCTTCACATTTGCCCTGATTGAAATGACAGGAAAACACCAGTGGGGGTGAGAAAGCAGGGAAACACATATGTTTTATTCCAATACTCTGTAATGTTTCCAAATCCCCACTAAGAGTGCTTCTGGATCTGCTTACTTTGGTCTCTGCATTTAGGATTTCACTGTTCTCAGAAATGCTGTACTGCCTGTTTGAGCTGCCTGCCTGCTTTAACCTGTCCTGGAGCCTCTCTGTTACCCGGCAGTGCTGCCATCTAGCAGGGCCAGGGAGGACTGGATGCTCCAGCTGCTCCAGGACTGTGAGGCTTTTCTTGATTTATAGTTGGAAAAGAAATGCTTCAGGTTGGTAAATGACACATAAGGGTCTTGGCCTAAAAGTGAATTGCTCTGGAAAATCTGAGCAGTATATTTTTTGCCACTCTCAAGTATTCAAGGGACATGATAATTTACACCCGGCTTTAGCTGGTGCATTTTCTTCATACTCAACCAAGTTGCTTTTGCTACTAAGGAAAAAGAAATGAATAATTATACCATAATATAGACTAACATCCCTGCTAAACTAAAAAGCATAAAATTCTTTTTTAGCCTACAAATGAAATTACACTGGGCTGAAGGCACAGGAATGTAAGAAAGAGCCTTAGCAAGAGGGATAACTGTAAGCAATGAGAGCTCATTTTGAGTAATACACAGAAATCCTTTGTTTAGCCCTGTAGATACATAGTTGGAAACACAATGTAAATCTTTCATGGAAAACCACATTGATAAAAGTAACACATAAATTGAGCTATGGCTCTTCTGTAAATTGATGAGACAACTGGTTTGCTTCACATCTTCAGACATAAATGTGAGAGCACAGCTGCCTGGGGTCCATGGCAGATGCAGTGCAGAGGGCTAGAGGCAAAGGGTTATTGAGTGCTGTGTAGTTAAGGGGTCAGCCTGGTACTGCAGGAGGATTTAGTCCTAAATATAGCAAGGGCTATCCTGGGAGACAAGAGTGGGCTGCTGGGAGTCTAACTCCATATGAGCAGCTTTAGGTTTTGAGAACAATGATCGTGGCTAAGAGGCTGATTCTCTCAATGTGGGCCAAATCCTGGCTACTGGCAAAAAGCCCAAGTGAAAAGGTTTTGCCTGGGAGGAGTGGACAACCTCCTGTAGCATTCAGGAGACTGGCATTTCTTTTACAGACAATACAATATGTAGGAGTTGCAGCAATGAAGATGAGGTTTTTCCCTCCTGTGCATGCTGTGATATTGCTATGAGTTGTAACTACTTAACCTTTTGGTCAACACCCTGACACCTGCAGGCTGTCAGCATCTTCCTCTTTGTTTTCTCTGTGAAAAATCCTGCCAAAAAGCTGAACTGTGCAACAGAGAGAAACACGCACAAGCCCTCACACAGCATAAGGAAATTCTATTTTGGTGGGGTAGTCTGAAATCCATAGGAGATGGTGATAGTGCAGGATACAGCCCTACAGAAACAAGCAGAACACAGCTTCTGAGTAAAGGTGGCTATGCTGAGATAGGGAACACCAACCCTGCTTGGATGCCTACCTAGAGAACACGTACTGGATAGATAAACATTTTTCCATGCCTCATCACCATCTTGACTGTAAGATATCTGCTGCTATGTCATCTTAGACTGCCTTTAAGTGATTGAGCTGAAAATTTCAGAGTCCAAATGTGTATTGAAATAATTTAACTGTTTGCTAGCAAACCCCATCCTGATAGCCCACATTCATACCTGCTGGGGGCTGAAAAGAGATGTGAAATGCATTGCTGATACATCTTCCCAGGGATTTTTTTCCTCTATTTTTAATAAAAAGTGTGAACACTTAAAGTGGTAACAACCCCTTAAAAATTAAAGACCACAGTGTTCCTGCATCACATGGGTTTAGCAGGAAGGGACCATACCCACAAAGACCATAAGAAGTGGACTCTTGGAATTCTGGCTTCTTGATCAGATGAAAGGATGCACTTGCAAGCACTTTCACTCCCTATTTGGGAGAAAAGAAACATAGCAGCAGCTTCCTAACCTTCACATGAAGGGGAAATTCTCTTACTCTGGATCTGACATGCAGTAGTTTCTTGCTTTCAAGAAGAACGGTGCACACCACCTGACACAAGAGTCCCTGAGTCTGAGTGCCGAATTCAATTTCTGAGCAAGCTAAAGACCTTCCCATGTAATCCATCTAAAGGTATTTTCTGGAGGTAGCAAATGTCTGGCACTGAGGCACTGTTAATGCTCATGCATGTAGTTTCAGACAGCTTGGCAGGATCAGCACCCTGAATAACAGGCAGGCTATTGTCCTGTGGGAATATGCTGACTATTCTTGTTACCCCATTCCTATGATCTTTCATTTGGAGAGATCTGTTGCTTTCTGTCACTGTGTCTGCAAGGAGAGAGCTCACTCGTGACTTCTCCTTGGCCCTTTTTGTCCTCCCGTGTGACAGAAGGACATTAGCTTAGACAGTAGTTTGATCCCTGATGCCTTCAGAGACAGAAAAGCAACAGCATGACAAATGCTGGATGGTAGATGTTTTTCATGTAACCCGATTGCTAAACCACAAATTAGAATGGAAGGTAAAAGATAAAACAAGTACTTTCTGATGTGTGGTGCACATGTACATTTTGAAAAAAAATCTCCCAACAAACCAAAAAAGAAATATAATAACAGAAAGTATCTGCTCCTGTGTAAATCTCTGCTTCAAGTATTTTTCCTGCTTTGCACAGCATCAGGCACACCAGCGTAAGCCTCCACCATCAATTTCCTGTTTTTGCTCCAGACACCTAATTACTCTTCTGACTATATTTGTGGGCCTCTTGATTTTAGATTCTGTTTGGTTGTTGGTTGTTTTGTGAAATCCACAAGGGCAGGAGTTTGCACTTTTGCTTCTAGGTGTAACAAATACACAACAGTGAGACTCAGTGTGTTTTCTACAGTCACCATAACCCAAATACAAGGAAGACAACCAGAGTGCAGAGTAAGGTAGATTTTCTCCTCCAGTCCCACAGAATCAGAGCCAAAGGAGGAGAGGGTAATAAAGGTCAGTTGTGCAGTCCCTAACCTCCACAGGAAGGTGCAGGCCGTTAAAAGCCTCCAGGAGCCCTGGGCACACCATTAATGTATAATTGCTGATGCAGTACTGCAGTGCTTTCAATTCCCCGTAGTGCAGGCTCAAGTTCTCTGAGCAACACTGGCTCAGGTGGACTTGATCCTCTCTTAGAGGCAGAGCACCTTGGTCTGCCCCATGTCCCCTTGCTGGCTGCCTGCAATGCCAACCAAGCTGCTTTGCTGTTACCCTGATTCTCCGTCCTTAGCCATCGTCATTTACAGGCATGCATGTAATTGGGGTGACCGGGCAAAACTTTAAGAAAACAGGAATAATGTTTCTTAAGGTTCTTACATGAAAGATGATACAGACACACAATGAATGATTATTTTCACATTTTCCTCCCATACTGTGATTTTGATCTAGACCTACAAAAGGAGTTTTGTATGCCCACTGAATAGACACCAGGCCTTTCACATCCTATGCATACTTGAAAACACAAGGTCAGGAAAAGCCACCTGTCATTTTCCCTTCTTGGTAAAAAATGACATTTCACTTCCAAGAGATCCTTGCTTAAACTTGGAGTTTGGTTTTGAATTCAACAGGATCCTGTCAAGTTCTATCAAGACCTTGAGCTTCCTGATACAACCAGAATGCAAACTGACGACTGGCCACTGATGAATCCTGCAAGGACTTGTGTGTCTATCACAGTCCAGAACAAACTGAACCAACACCTGGGGTAGCTGAGAGCATGAATTGGGCTCAAATCTCAAGACTAGATTTAAGGAAGAAATTTTCTACTAGGAAGATAGTGAAACCCTGGCCCAGGTTGCCTAGCAAGGTGGTGGATGCCCCTTCCCTGGAAACATTCAAGGTCAGGTTGGACAGTGCTCTGGGAAACCTGATCTAGTTGAAGATGTACCTTGCTCATTGCAGGGGGGCTGGACTGGATGAACTTTAAAGGTGGCTTCCATCCTAAATTATTCCCTGATTCAGATCAGGGACAGGTACATTTCTGGTTTGAGCTGCCCGGAGTTTGGCATTACGGTCTAAATCTGCCCTTGAATTAGCTAGGGATCTGCAAAGAACAGTTAAAATCCCTAACTGATCCTGGATTACAACTGAATTTCCCTGAATCATCTTCATAGCAACAACAGCTGGTTAGTTCAGGTAAAGGAATGTCAATCTAAAACTATATTTTGTTTATTAAAGAATAAAACTAAACTAAGAAAACAGGAAAGGAATTCCAAAGACAACTGTGTGGCTTACCTTACTATAGCACACCTGGCTCTGAAGCCTACTACTAAATGTAGACTAAATGTGCCTAAAAACGTTACTAGGAGGAAACACAATGCATCCTCCCAACACCAAGGGACTGAGGAAGGGATTAAAGACTTTCTGAAGGCAGAAAGACATTTCAGGGGAGGCAAGGAGATGCTTGACAGGGGTAGGGGGAGAACGGTTAAAAAACTAATAACGTGTTGTATAGATAAGCCATAATTGTCACACTCACAGCTCTGTGCTCCCATGTAAAGACGAATTACTTTGGCTGTCAGCAGCTTCATTAGCCAAAAGAGGCCATTCAGATGGACCCAAACCTATTTACTTTGCAGAGCTGGCGGTGCCTGCTTCATATTGCAGGGCCCCACATTGGTTGTTCAATGATGCTGATAACTCCTGTGGGAGCTTACATCCTGCTAAGTACTTCACTGTTTAATTGAACTGACCTTTCCTGACGATGCCCCTTGTATTAAAAGCTGCTTTACTCCCCAGTGAAAATGGTTTGATAATCATAATATTTTACTCAGAGGACAGTTGTTTAAGAGCAGAAAATAATCAGTTAAATTGGTAGGCTCCCCTCTGGAGGGGCCCAGCACTAAAACGACAGAAGGTGCTGCAGACCAGATAGCTGGCAGAGCTGGCGATGAGGACAGAGCTAGGAGCAGCGCTGGGCTGCTCGAGGATGGGGATGCCAACAAACTGGACAGCTGGGGAGGGCAGTGCAGGCTGAGCCAGCACAGCACACTCTGCTCAGAGCTGAAATGTGCTGGCACAGCTTGAGTCGGGCATTGGGTGGGTGATGGCACCTGAGGGAGCCACAGTAAGAGGGGCAGCTCTGTGCAAGCCCAGCAGTGCAGGACTGCAGAGTGCAGCAGCACTGAGGAACACAGCACAGCAAGTATCTTAAGACGAGATGGGGGAATGGCAAAACATTTGCTTCAGTGGTACAGGAATCCATCTCAGAGAGGGGTCTGTCTGAAATAATAAAAGCACACCTAATTCAGGTTTGGATTAGGAGCCCTTTAGGACTGAAATTTGGAGCTTAGATTTTCTTAAACAGAGGAACCATTTGCTTCCAGACCATGACTGTCCCAGGCACAAAGAGGTTTGAAGTGAGAGGAATGTTTGCCAAGAGCCCCCTTTTCTCTCTGTTTTCATCTAAGCTAGTTGCCTTACCAGATGGTTGAGCAGCATCTGGGAGAGCTCTTTGGGGCTGGAAGCCAAGGTTGTGCAAAGAAGCACATCAGTGTAGACTGTTAAGCACCCGATAACAAATGATGCTTTGCTTCCTACTTCCTGTCATAAAGCATTTGCTGGCCTGAATGTGCTCTGCTATACCTTGCTTTTCCCAAATACAGCAATGTTTCCATTTCCAGTGCTTTTTATACAGAATTGGCATTTTGTGGATCTTTTAAGTCATGACTAGAGTGCCACATCACCTTCTCCTATTCTTCCACTGCAGGAGTATCAAATTAATTTTCTCAGTTCTGCCAACACTTTTCCTTCCTCTTAGTGTCTCAGAGGTGCAGGCATTCAAAGAATGTGCTGTTGAGTAAACTAAATCTTTTCTTGTTCTTTACTTACAAGGACATTTCAGTTGTTTTCCTCTTTGTGCTAAAGCTACAGGACAGGACAACACTCATATTTTCCCTCCAACATAGGGTGTGTTGACTGGTTGTGTCTGGTTGAGTTCCTAGAAATGTGGGATGTGTGGGAGTTCCCATGGGCTCCTGGTGCCAGGGTGCTGAGATAAGGCAGCTGCTGCAGATTCATGGACATGAACCTCTGTGGTAGCAGGGCTGACCTGCAAGGGACACCAGGGCAGTACCTGGGAGATTTAGAGCACCCTGGGGTGATCTACATTGGCTCCCATGAAGTGGATGTGCAAACAAAAATGTCCCTTCCCCACGATGAGCCAGTAAAAGCCAACATTGCTCCAGCTCTGCCAGGGCACTACACCCTTCAGCAGTGTCCTGCTTCTTCCTGCTTCTTCAGCTATCCACTCAAGCAGTCACAAACAGCTTGCCTGGCCTCTGGAGAGCTACCAGAAGCCCACTGCACAAGAAGGTAACTGAGTTCACCTTCCACATTGTGCTATTCTCTCTTGGCCCAGATTAAATCCCCAAGACAACCATAGCTGGCGCTGAAGTTCTACCTTTGCCTCATATTTGTGTGTCTGTGAACCACACAGATGAATTGAGGACATGTGTCAGCATAAAAATCCTCTGAAATAAAATTAACCAAAGGAGCTAAAATTCCAGTCTAACTTCCAGGGCTTCAGCTTGATTTTATGAACTCCCCTTTGAATGGCAATTACATTGCGAACTGATCAGTTCAAGGCTAAATCCTCTGTGTCTTCTTCTAATTAAATACTCATCATCTAAACATTCATCTTATTCTTAGTACTTCTACTTATCAATTTAATAAATTCCCCCAGTATTCACCTATTTTCTTTAGCCTGCATTTTGCCATCATAATTTTCTTCAGGTGATGCAAGAAGTTCTTTTTCACTATAACTGCCTAGCAAAGAATACACCTGAGCCAGAATGTCCTCATACTCCTGTAATTCTCAGCTTTAAAAAAGGCATTTAAGTTGCTTGATATTCACAGGGGACTGCCTTGAAACTTTGCGTATATTCCTTCTATGCTGGCCCTAAGGAGCAAGATTGCATTCAGGAAAATACAGTATTTGATGCTGGTTTGAAAAATTCATTGCCTAACCTTGTATGAGTGGTCCACAACATTTCCCCCGAGACGACAATATTTTGTAGAATTGCCTTTGAATGCCAATTAAAAAAAACCCCAAAACCCAGAAATTCTTTTCATTTGCTGTTGGTTTTACAACATCTTTTGATAAAAGAGATTATGAGGAGGACATCTTTTAATTGTGTCCCTAGTAATATTTGCCAAATGATCCCTTCTTCCTTTTACTTTTTTAATAATTACAAAATTATATTTTCACTTTCCAGAAGGTTATGCAGCTTTATCCTTGCTTGTAAATGTTTTTCTCAAATTATCTACTTTCCTCAAGGCATTTTCTGTGCACAATTTATCTGCAAAACTTCCGTGATAAATCTGGAGCCTTAGGAGGGAAGGATTAAGCTCACTGCATTGCCTACTGTCCTATCATTATTCTAAGGTATTGTCTGGTGGACAAATTCCTAGCTGTGTTGGAGGGAGCTGGTGCATTTGGAGTTTGGCAGGGGGATATAATTAGCTATAAATATATAAATTATAGAAAAAGTGTATTAGCCAGGATTTTGATGTGACATCGGCCGTTCTGTAAATATGCCAGACTTTGGTGACAGGTAGTACAGAGAGACAAAGTGAACTGTATAGCACTCTTTCATCTGTGCTTTCTCTGAGACATGGCTCCAGCTTGCAGTGCCTTGCAGACTTGTAGATTTTGGAACATTTGTTCCCAGAGGAGCATTAGCTTGTTGTAACAGATAGATTCAACAAAAATATAATTTACCCAGCTTGAACAGATATCCTCAAAGTCACTTCAAACTGTGCATCTCCTTTTTCTTACAAGTGAGCAGGGACAATATGATAGTGAAATATCACATTAAAACTGAGAGTTTCATTAGCAGTAGTTCCATAAAACCAAAAACTAACCTGTGCATCTTCATATGTATATCTCCCTGGGTCTTTGACATTTTGGCTTGTTTTCTCATAGCTGTGGGAATCCAGGTTGATAGCACTTTGGGCCCCAGGAGCTAGAAACTCTTGCCAGATTTCTTCCACTCTGGTGGTCACGTCCTGTAAAGGTTGTTTCTTGAGATCCTGGACAGCCAACCAAAACCTGTACTAGGCAAAAATTAAAAGGGCAGAAAAAATATAGAGATCTAGGTAAGATTTTGTGAATATGCCTGGACAGAGTCCCAAAACAGACACAGAACCTAAGCCTGCATTTATCAGAATCCACAAAAGACTCTCCATGTAAGCATGATTTCAAGGGGAAGGGGTGATGTACTTTACTCCAACCCCTTACATGATGGCTAAGATCAGAACATTGGCTTTAAGAAATGATACATTCTTATTCAAACTGCCCCTGCAGGAGGGTCAGGTTAGGTATGCAAACAGGAAACCTCCAGAGCTATGCAGCTGGAGGAGGGGAGAAGGCTCGGCCTCCCACAGCCTTGCTGCAATGTGCTGGTCATTCCTGCTGGCAGGATCAAGGGGATGCAAAATGAAGAGCAAACTTAATATTCATATAATTTCCAGTGTGAAGTTGTAGCAATGCCACTTAGAGATTTTTTTCCTCACTTGTAAACTGACCAGCATTCAGATGGATGCCATGAGAAAAGATGACTCGCCATGTCACACTCCAGTTTTACAGGGATATTGTCTTGACTAGGCCATGCTTACAGACATGTTTATGAACATAAAAGTTCATAAACACTGAGAAGATAATCTCTTCAATGGCTAAGGGCATAATCCATATTTTGATCTCTGAAACCAAAGACCACAGAATATTTTTGCAAGCGTGACATGCATGTCTTTTGTCTTTTTCCCTAGGAAAAAGAAAAGACATTTCCTTGGTGGTGCTAGTTTTATTTATTATTGAAGGAGGTATGGTCTTTCAGGTGATTAATTCTGAAGTTGCATGGTGCCCAGTAGCCTTTTGTCTTAGTGAACTCTATCTTCTAGCACGAAGGTATCCCTGAGGCTTACCTGCCCTGAAACCTGGCTGAACAACTACAATAGTGCTCCTCAGCTCAGGGGGTGCTGAGGCCTACAGGGCAAATAGGTACAAAAGAGACCTTTGCAACCACCTGCAATAACCAGCTCTTTCCTACCCTCTGGCAAAGGTGCCCATGGTCCAGGGCTGACAAGGAGGGCAGGGTTTGCCTTGGCAGTCCCTGCCCTGCACTGCTGTTATGCACTCCCTCTGCTTGGCAGACTGCATGGAGGGGACAAGGTTTGTCTGGGTCACTGCTTGTTCAGGGCATGCACAAGAGCTGCACAACTTGGAAAATCCTGTGTATTCCTTACAGACCAGCTGAATTTTAACTGAAGTCTTGATTTTTCACCCCAAATGATTCAGGGGTGCTAGTGTGCTGCCACTAAGGCAAATGTTCCTTCATGATGGAAGGAGGAAGATACAGTCTGTCCCAAACAAAAGTCCTGATGGCAGTGAGGATGGGTGGAGGAGCCAGCAGCCTGGTGACTCCTGTGTTGTTCCTGACCCTCACTTCCTTAATGGCTGCAGGCAGTACCTAAACACCCTGCAAACAGTGGTGTTATTGCAATCAAATGAGGCTGCTACCCCATGAAGCCTGGTACCTTATCTGCAACAGAAGTACACAGTCACTCTGGGAGAAAACTGACATCCACACTACAAGCGAGGTCTGGCTAAATCCTCCTTGCCTGTATGTTGCTTCTCCCCGGCCATTATGGGGCCTAATACCACAGCCCTGACTCACCCAAACCACTTGACTGTATTCCTTCATATAGTTTTCCCATTTCCTTGGCAGGCTGTCAGTACAGCAGACTGGGGTACACTCAAACACTACAGCAGTACCTGTGGAGTCACATACTTGTGATTCTAAAACAGTGACATTTGATTTTACAAACTGAAATACAGTATTTGGGGTTGGTAGAGTGGTGTGCATGGCTGGTCCTTTTCCATCTTTGAGAGTTTAAGTGCACCTTATGTCCTGCCTTGTTATTTGAACTGTGACACTCCAATTATCACACGCATGCAGAAAGTAAAGGGGAGCACTCCCAGCAAAATAATCTGATGCCATATGTGGCTTCCGTTATTTGAAAATACTTTATCATTCAATTTCAGATGCAATGGGAACATGTGAATGCAGAAAAGGCATAGAGAGAAAAGATGCTTATCATTCCAGAGTAGCTGGGACACTTCAGACAAACACTTGGCTAGAGAGAACGTTTTCTTCTGGCTTATCTTCTGCCCCTGGAGCCGGGGAGGCGGGCTGGGAAGGCACACTTGTGAAAGAACTGGGAACGCTGTGAAGTGACAGCTTGCCAGAACAGGAGCACCATCCATTTTAATAACCATTTGGCTCAATCTGAAAACCAACCAACCAGACCAACCTGACAGTAACAAGAACAAGCTCTTTTTACTGCAAGCAATTGTGAATTCATGCCCAAGGCTGGATGTCCTCTTTAAGGCAAAGGGGAGTTTTGTCTTGGTAAAAATTTCAAAGCTATTCACTATAGCTGGCATCTGAGAATCAAGTAACATCAAAGAGAGGTACCCAGCCCCAGAGCTTCAACTCCAAGGCAAATTCTCTGTCTGCCACAAGGAATCATCCTGAAGCCAATGCATAAACAGGGCTTCCTATGGGATTTATAGCATTTACTAGGGAGAAGCAGGTATTTCTGCTTAGGAAAGGAGTAGACACACAATGACTCTGCTGGAATTTCTGCTCAATTATAAAGTGCAAATGCACTCCCTGAATCACTCCTGCAATTTCTGAAGCACGAGCCCAGCCCCAAGTACACAAGGAGTCAGGTGAAGACCCTGCATTGCCTCCTCCCTTTCTGTAGGAGACAGATTTCCAGTGGACAGAGACACTTGCACAGGACAGGAGACAGTGGAGATGTCCTTGTGCGTCCTCTTCACAGATGCCCTTTAAGCAGAGGAGGACTGGCACAGGGACTGTCTGCACAGAGGGAACAGCTGCATTGATTACAGGTTCTTTGTCCTTTATAAAACAGCATGTAAGGTCTGGAGAAGGCTGATAATATGGTGTCCTAAAGTGTTGTCAGTGGTATAAACCATTCTGGCCTCATCCAGCTTTTAATTAAACTGCTGTCACTTGGAGAAGATATCCCATAATGGCATTTATCCTCCACAGCTCCCCCAAGGCACAGAGAGCTCCTGGACCTCAGCATGTGTGCTCTGCCTCCCGGCAGGGCACTGCAGAGGTACTTGGTCACTGATATTTGCAGATATCTCCCAGTGAAAAGGCTGCTAGGGAAAGGCAAGGTGGGTGGTTGCTTCTGATGTACATTGTAAAACAAAAATTAATTTTAAAACCTGATCAGGAGGCAACATATGGATGACTCCAGAAACTGAGACACAGCAGTCAAGGTAAGAGCGGTGTTGTATCCACATCTTGGGGGAGGACAGGATAGCCCTGACTTGACAGTGAAATCATCAAGTGACTTGAATCTCACTGAGGTTGGAATCCAAGCACACTTCCCTCCTTGCCTCAGCAGCTCCATGCCAGTATCCCATGAACCTCCTATCTCACATCTCTAACCATTCACAAATCTTTCATTCACCAAGAAATACCTTACAACATCTCAGCTGGGAGAGGAAATGAACAAAAGCAATAGTTAAAAATCAACACGTAGTTCTGACTCGGGCAATATTCATATCTTTGTGTTGTTTAATGGTCAGATCCTCGGCATGGTGAGCTTGGCGTGGCCAAGACCAACAGAAATCTGTCCTTGGTGAGCAAGCTGGGGCAGAGAGATGCTGCGCGGCTGTGCGCTGCGGCACTGGGTCCTGCCAAAGAGACCGCAGTGTCGGTGCCGCCGGGGCCAAGCGTCCCGCGGGCTGCCCCTCACCGCCCTTCCTCCCCTCCACTCCCACGCGGTGCAACTCGGCGTCCACGGCGCAAGTCCCTCCTTCCGCTGCCTTTCAGTTTTGCGGGGCCGGAAAGCCCTTTAGCCGCTGTGGCAGGGCAGCGCCCACCTCCCGGAGCGCTCCGGCCGGGCCCCGCTGAGGGCGATCACCGCGCCCGGGCCCCGCTGAAGGCGAGCACCGCGCTCTGCCGCGCCCCGCTGAGGGCGAGCACCGCGCTCTGCCGCGCCCCGCTGAGGGCGAGCACCGCGCTCTGCAGCGCCCCGCTGAGGGCGAGCACCGCGCCCTGCCGCGCCCCGCTGAGGGCGAGCACCGCGCTCTGCCGCGCCCCGCTGAGGGCGAGCACCGCGCCCGGGCCCCGCTGAAGGCGAGCACCGCGCTCTGCCGCGCCCCGCTGAGGGCGAGCACCGCGCTCTGCAGCGCGCTCGGCCCCTGAGCGCGGGGCGGCGGCGCCGCCTGCCGGGCACGGCAGGACTCGCCCGCACACCGACCCGGCCCTGCCCCGCGGAGCCGCGCCGGGCGCTGGCAGCGCCTCGGAACCGCTCGGGAAACCTCTTTAGTTAGGGAACACCGGGGCTCTGTGTGTTTACTGAGTATACGAGCTCTCCCCACTGCCTGAATTTCTTTCCTGATGAAAACTGGGGGGGGGGGGGGCGGAGTGGAAATTGGCAACAAGTTTCATCCATTAGGGATCAAGTAGGATATTAACAATTTCTGCAGGTAAAATTCCTTTGCGGCTAACTCCATGTTCGACATATGCTCACAATCAATAAGGCCCAGTGCGCCTGCATCTGTGCATTGCCACTCCACAGTGCATTCCCACAAAGTGTCACGTGTTTCCCACTGAGGTCTATAAACAGGTGCGCAGCCTCCTTTCCCTTCGGTGAAATTCACATGTCCCATATTCCCACTTTGCTGTTTCTCTTTCCAGCTGACACTCTTTGAAGCTGGGGGGAAAAAGAACATTCAATCCACCAGCTAGATGAACATCTCAGCAATCTCAAGATGTCTCAGAAGATTCCCAGATCATAAAAAATTTATAATAACACCCTGATGCCCTTTCTAATAGATTCTTTTTTGTTTTGTTTTAAATTTAAATTTGGCATTTTGTCTGCTATATTTTGGGCACTTCAAAAATCATCAGAGTCAAAACAAATTGCAGATGAAAAGATAGGAAGAGAGAGGAGAAAGAAAACAGAGCAAGGAAAAGAGTTAAAAACAGAGAGAAAAATACCCAACTGACTGTCTTTCCTGCTCCCACATAAATAATGGACAGCCAGTAAATAAGTAAGTAACAGGCCTCGGCCGAGCCCAGGAGACTGGTGGACATGATCCTGCAAGTTTATTAGAACACTGAAACACAGCTGGAAGGTGATCAGGGAGGTCATTGAGTCTAGTCTGCTTCTATCTCGGGTAGTGCCTCACCCAAGACCCCCACCGGGACCAATTTTTCTCAGCTAGGAAGATATGGAAATACTCCACCACAATCAGCCCGGTGATTTGGGACTCACACCGTTGGGTATAAGAGCAGAATTTGGTCCCTTTGCTATACTACTGAATTACATTAATTTCAAGGCATTCTCAAGCACACACTTCACAAAACCTTTTCTAGTACCACCATGAATTTCTAGGTTTTCCAGCAGTCACTTCCTCTGATCTGCCCTAAGTTCAACATGGGGGCCTACAGGGCTCTGGCCAGTGTTAATGAAGATCCTACTGATACTCCCAAGAGATAACACATCCCTACTGCAACAGTTCCCTGATACCTGGGTAGTTACTAGATGGAAAGTCCTGAAAATATTAACTTTGAATGTCATTTTCCTAGCAAGGTGCTGAATGCTGTGCCCTCAGACAGTTTCTTACACCTTCCTGGGGTTTGCTCACTTAACTGGAGTTGTCTACCATGCACACACTGGCATTTGAATCAGTCTCTCCAGGCTTATGGTAACAAGAGACAGGTGCTTTATGGTACAATTTAGGTGTTTTAGTTTTGTTTCCACTTAAAACCGAAGCAAATCCTCAGGTGATTCACTGACTCCTCTGCAGCTTCTCTTTCTCTAAAGCAAGACTGGTTATTTAAAGTTTTAAGCAGGCTTGCTAATGCTATCCAGTGTTAGATAATATTACCACATAAGCCAATACCACGGTAATGATACCATAAGAATGATAGCAAAGTTCCCATGCTAACAATGATACCAATGTCTTCCACAAAGGATGCAGGATTTAACCTCTCTATGCCAGCCCACTGATTTGCCACCTCCCTTCCAAACAAGTCATCTCAAAACCAAAGAGAATGTGCATCAGCAGGAGGAGCAGCTCTGACTGACCAAGGCAGGTACAAGTTTGCCTTCATGTAATCAAACTTGCTCCATTTGTTTGAGTAGGATGAATGTGGGGGACATACACTAGTCATAAAACCTGCTGGATTTCATTAGCACAACCCCAGATTTATTTCAGAGCACTCATTTGAGGAGTGTTTTAATAGTACATTAATTTTGTGCTTCATCACTACAATTTAATTGCAAATGAGTGTCACTGTACATAACTGCAGTAAGCATATGCAAGTTCGGTACCTGTTCAACAATAAAATTTCAAGCTCATTTATGTAATTAGTGACACTCCCTTGTTTTCTTACAGGTTAATTTTCAGGTTTTTAAAAATAAAGTGCATTGAATTTTCAGTGTTTTGCTCCTGGCATACTTTCTGTACTTCTCCTTGGACAGGGGAACCTGATAAATAAGATGGTGAGTTCGAATGTCATTAAAAATCACTTTCTGGGGAATTTGCCTTTCAGATCTTGAAAGCTAGCAGACTGCACTACAGTGACAATTGTTCACATGCTTTGGTAATGTATTTGATTTTCTAAGTGGAAAAGAATGAAAAAACCAGAAACCCAAATAGGCTGTGCAATCAGGTTCTTAGCTGGTGTAAAAAGAGGACATCAAACTTGCTCAGACCAGCAAATGCTAAAACCTGACTGCATGCTCACTGACAGCAGATATCCTCAGCCCAAGAGCAGGCACAGTTCTGCTAGTGAATCTGCAAGCTTCTCTGGCCTTCCCTGCAAATGCTCACTCAGACTTCTGGAACAGACTGTCCCAAAAAACCCCATGAGAACCTGTCCCTGTAACCATCCATGTGCTGAGACACATCCACATCCATGTGCTGAGACACAACCACAGCACCACAACAAAGCCTGTGCAGTGTAATTCAGACTGTAAAAAAAGTGGGGTGTACTGGCTCGCAGCCTGATGTAGGATCACATGGGTGTCTACATAATTTTTCGTAATAAAAGTTTTGACTTCTTCACATCTTGAGAAGTCAGATACTCAGAATCCCCAAAAAGACATAAGCTCTTGGATAGTTAGCAATGCCAAAATTAAATGTAGTTGTTGCAAACCTGACTTAGTGAGTGCCAGTACTGCAACAGTTCTTAGTCACATCGTCACAATACTGTTTCCATCACACAAGCCCTGCCACAAAGACACATCTAAATCCTATATATTGTCAGGGAGCTCAGTAGCAATGTGCTCCATCTCATCACATCATACAAGTCTGCAAGCCTTTGCATAAGATACCTGACAACATTGGCTCTGCTAAACCCTGTTTCTGATGTTATTTACATAGGTCTAGCATAGGCATCTGTAGCAGTGCTTTGGGCCAAACTCTGCCATTCTCATCTTTATTCAAATGGGTGTTTTTAGCAGTTCAAAATACACCTAACGTTGCATTTCACCTATGCAAAAAGGTAGGATCGATCACATTCATATAGTTCAAATCAGAAAAGATTTCACCTGAGGTTTTCTGAGCTGAATTCTGATTCCAGGAAACGGAGGAACTGGTCTCGTCCTACTGGGTCCTTCAGCACCTCATCCATGGAGAAACCCCATCTTTTCACACGCTGCTGACTAGGTTCTTTGCTGTTTGGAGAGAGAAGGGAAAAACAGATGGAATGTGCATCTCTGCCTGCTGTCCGAGCAGCTGCTGCTCTTTCTGCTAAGCAAAGGGAGGAAGATTATTAGATGAGATGTTGGTTTTTTTCCTAAGATTTTGCAGAAATACAAGTTAGCAAATAATATAAAAAAGCTATAAAGATGAGGGTCATCGTTAAAGCAACAGTACTATCTGTGCACTGCATACATGACAAAATAAGAGAGACTGTGAATGATATTTTCAGGCAATTTCTGGTAGGTTTCATGTGAAGAACAGCATACCACACTCAAATGATTATTCATTATGCACTTCTTGCATATCTCCTCAAATGTACCTTAGAATTTCTTATGCATCAAGGTAGAATTTCCCCAGCAATGTTCCCTGGGTCACTAGTGAGCTCCAGAGCATTTCCTTGTGTCCCACACAGTACTGCCTGGTCACTTGGAACCGGCTTCAGATTTTCAGATCCACATTTGCATTAGAAAAGCAGTTCCACTAAGAAGCAGTACAGGCAAAGTATCTAAAATGATTACTGGTTTGTGTTTTTTTATTTTTCAGTGCCTCTGATTTTTGCATGCCTAAGTCTCAGAAGACTAAAAAGCATCTTCCTCCTACTCTCCATGATAATCAGACTTTTATTTTGTGTCTCAGCTGGGATACTGAGATGCAGAGGCACTGAAAATCACTAACAACCTTTCTCCTAAATTATTTCTTAATACAGCCCAGCTTACATAAGCTGTTGTTTGAATTGCCAGACATGTTGCAGAGATGTCTATGGGGAGAGGTGGTGCCTGGGAATCACAACAAGGATCCTATGAGACAGTCTGCATCAGAGCGTAATCTGGGTTCACAAAGTGTTTGAAAGCTTCTGGTGTGATGGCGTCATACTATGAGACAACCATTAAAACACAGCTCAGCTGCTCACATTTGTGACAGTCGAGCCATTGTTAACAGTACATATGTGTCTCGTCATGTCCACAGTGATTCCTAATCACAGAGCCTTGGGGGACACTGGCGATCTGTGCTGAAGACAAATAAGCCAAAGGGGTAAATAAAATGCCTGTTTTGATTTTCTCTTGGTGTAAAGGCTAAGCAGAATTGATAGGCATGTCCTCACTCGAGGAGCAGCACACTCGGGATGGCTCCTCCTTCACTCCCTCAGGAGCCAGCAGCGCTGCAGACAAGGGCACAGATCCAGCCTACCTGTTACATGAGCCAGCCTGGACATTGGACATGAAAGCCATGCTTGTGCAAAGCCATGCACGAGCTAAGCTCAGGGAATTTCCTGTGGAATCCAGAGATCTGTAGCTGCTCTTCTTGCAGCTACACAATGTTCTAGCACAAAAAAAAAAAGGCCGAAGTGCTGTCTAAAACGGAATGCTTTCCATGGCATTTCCTGAGTCCTGATTGCCATGAAGGATGAACTATAGTGGCACAGGGCTGCCCCTACTTAGCAGCCAGCCTTGCCACTAGGAGTGAGAGGCTCTTTGTTTTCCTGCGCAAGGGCTCTGCTCTCCTAACTGAGGAAACAGCTTTGCAGGCAACACAAGGCGATCTCGGGGATCATTTAATTATTCATGCAAGTTGCAACTAGATGCAGATGCTGTGAGTTCTTTTACAATGGAGAATAAAATGGAAATACAGAGCTGTTTGTTTTTCCATCTCCCCACACTACAGCTTTCTCTTTTTCATCAGCAGGAGAATCACCTTCCTTAACTCGGAAATCATAGCAGAAGCCAAGCATTTATTTTAAATTCCTATAAGGCTGTGACATCAGGTTAATTGTATTCTTCTGGGACACAGACATATTTTCTGAGATTTGCAGCTACCTCAACAGATACAGATATAATAGATGCCTGGATTACGTAGTGGGTGAGGGTTTCTGCAGAGCAGTATTTTGCAAGGGCTGTATTTGGGACTAGCCCTGCTAGGGAGGAGGGAGAAAATGAGAGAAATTAGGTAAAAAAGAAACTCCAAATATTAAAATTATGTAAAAAGGGGTAGAGGTTAGTAAAATAATGGATTTCTGTGACTACCAGAGAAACAGGTGAAAACAACTTTCACATCCCAAACTATCTGTTTTTTAAACAGTGTAAACAACTTGTCCTTTTCCTGGAACACTGATTTACTGTGAATCAATTTTCTTAGGCCAATAGCATCTCTAACTTTAAATTATTATTCAAGAATACACAGGATTAGAATTGGCATTCTCTTATCAAAGATTTGCTAAAGTGCACTCCAAGTTCAGATTTGGTGCCAAATGGCAGCAGCTAAACACTGGAGAAGCTGCTGAGCCCTTGCAGTTGTTGGCCACAGGATGTGATTGAGTAGTGAAGGTGATAGGTGATAGACTGAATGAAATGACCATGCCCCATGCATGGTAATTTCATTCAAATTTGCTGTGGGAGCTGCTAGGCAGGCAGGACAATTCTAGCCTCTCTATGAGGACTGTGGACAGCCGGTGAAAGCAAGAGACACAGACACAGGCCAGACTTCCCACGCACCAGTGTCACAGGGGCAAAACATGATCTCTGTTGCAGTGCTGTCCTTGGCTTTATTTTTGGAGAAACCCTCTGAGGTGCAAGGCATTGAATGCCCTACAGTCATTCCTCCCTGTTTTCATCTATTAGACACCATAACAGAGACAAGCCAGCTTGTTCACCAGAAGGTGAGGCCCAAACTCACTCTGTCAACCTGTTATAATTCTGAGCTGCCATGTCTCACACATTACACATGAGCTACATTCTTCTGGGTTCTATGCCAAACCCACTTCTGCACAGCAGGAATGGGCACTACTCTACAGCTCATCCCTTTTTGCCAGCAACACCTTTCATGGGATTCCAGGATGAGCAGGGCTGGAGCCCTGCAGGTGGGGAGGAGCAGGGAGCAGTTTCTCAAGGGTCAAATGAGGAGATGTGCTGGAACAAGTTTGTCTTAGCAATGTCCTATAGCTGTAGGCTCCTAGACCTGACTACTATGCATGTGCTTGACAGGTATGAGAACATCCATTACCTGACTTATAGACTACCATACATCAAGCCATATGGAAGTGAAAGGGCTGTATAATTCACAGACAACAGTGATAAACTCCAGCTATGTTCTTGAATCTTGTATTTACAGACATTCAGCTTCCTTTCCAAATGGGGTAGTGTGAAGAGCATACAAACAAAATGGCAAGACAACTCTCACATTAGAACTACCAATTTTTTTTACCTCATTTCAATGTCCCACAATGCTGCATCATCACTTATCCAGGGATTGGAAGGCTCAGCAGGAGTTATAAAGGGGTCATATTCCACATACTGCTCTGTGTAGGCTATTAAACTGACAGGTAAAAAAAAAAAAGGAAAAAGAAAGAAAAAGAAAAAGGGTTTGAATGCTCAGTCACATGTCAGAGAGGTACAGCTTTTCTTTTTATCCTTTTTTTTTCTTTTGGTGTGCTTCTCTTTATTTATAGGGATTAGTCAGTTTCTCAGCAACCACAGGAGACCCTTTTCCCGGGGATGATGCATACAAGGATTTCTCTGCAAACACCCACCCACCAGCTCACTGCAGTATTTTCCTCAACAGCAGCATTTTCCTCAAGCTTGTCTATGCTTAGATGCCCCCAAAAAGCCTGATGAGGCAACAACTGGATTGCTATGGCAGGACTTCCCCCAGAGAGCCATGGGATGAATAGGAAGTGTGTCATCCTGTTGCAGACTTTTGCACCCACATAAATTTATGTACTGTGAGAAATTCATCTAAATAGGGTCATGGGCTGTAGCTAAGAATATGCTTAAATCTTTGTAGGATCACAGTCCTGAGCATCAAAGCTTTGCCTATAGATAATTTTTAGTTATGTTGGTATAGTATTTAGATTAACGGCACTATTGTAAAATACTTCAACAGTAATAATTAACTTGGACTATAGTAAATTATATGCATGTTGGAAAAACACCTGGCCTTTATACTTGCTTGCTTCATGGTGAGTCAGTTAAGGCACATAGCCTCTAATTCTCACTAGGATGAGATTCAAAGAGCTTTCTGGGAAAAGGACTGTGCTTGCATAAATGATTCAGGAATTCCACTGGGGTTGGGGCTAGGGGCATATTTTTACAAAAGCAAGACAGCATACATGAAATAAATCAAAAGAAATTTCTCCTAGTCTATATTGGAAATACTCTAAGGCACTTTATTTTTTTGCCTAGGTCTGCCAAGTAATTAACTAAGTTAATTGTGTCTCACCATACTGAACAACTAATGTACTTGCACTGTGACTGTCCATGCTAAACTTTACCTCTGGTCCTCCACATCTCAAAAAGGCAGGAGAATGAAAAGACCCCGTGAAACAAAGGGTCATAAAAGGCAGAAAGTTTCCCTGAACTGCTCTATAGTAATTATTTCTTTTTGTTTGTCCTAGCTCTTATCATGAGGCATTAAAATCATACACTTTTGTAACCACAGCAGGTTCCCATTGCCCCTCAGGGCACTCAGGGCTGTCTCATCTCATTTCATTAATTACATTTCATGACTGCTGTGGGTCAAGGGTTGGAGGAGGGAGTAGCGTCCAATTTCACAGAGCAGCAGCAATCCCTTAGACATCAATGAAAGAGAGGGCTGGTTAAAAAAGAAAGGAAATCCAAAAAGGATCAGTCAGGAGATATCTGCTGTGAAACCTGAATTGCTCCTAATAAAAGAATAAGAAGGCATCAGAGGTGCTAGTACAAGTACTAGCAAAAAGGAAAGGGGGAAAAACTAAAATGAAACAAGGGGGAATTTCTAAGCACATTTTGCTGATTCAGGATAATGACAGCAGCAGAATCATTGCCTCATTGTCTAAAGGAGGCTACAGGCAGGGGACTCCTAAGGGAAAGCATTTCTGTCAAAATGCAAACCTGGCCTTTTGGGTGATAAACTGTATGTCCAGTAGAAGAGGTGGTGTGAACAGTTGACTGAAGGGTGCAGAGCTTGCCTTGAGAACCCAACTGTCTCTCAATCAATGAGGCCTGCTGAGCCTTCACGTGAACTTTGAGCAGCTGAAAGGATAGCACAGATATTCATCTAGGGAGCTGAGATTGCTTCTGGTAGGAAAATGCTCATTTTTCCCCAGCCATTTCAGTGATGCTGTGTCTAATGACATTGTACTAACACTGTACAATGCAGTCAGGGAAAACAATAGGTAGAATATATTGATGGTTTTGCTCAGCAGTTCTCAAATCTCAATGGCCAAAACTGACAGTATGCAGGTCCCAAGTGGGGAGAAAGGATGTGGAAGAAAAACTGTTCCCAAGGTGCATGGAGCAGCTGAGGAATGCCTGTTCCCACAGTTGGTTCTGATCTACTCCTGGAAGGGGAAGAGGGAGGAGGGGGAAGAACATCCTTAGTAGCAAGCATTTATCTCACAGAAGTTGGAGATATCCTTTGGAGAACCTTCCCATTTCTCTTCTGACAGACAAGGGCTATCCCAAGAATAGTGTGAATTAATGGAAAATAAATGCAATTTATCTATTACTATTGAAACAATTTATATCTTATTCCTATAACTTCTTCCCCCCAGTGCTTCCTGACTTACTCACTCTTTGTTACTTCTCTCATCCACCCTGAAATTGCCTTTGTGCTATACTGAAAAATTGGCAGGTGGTGCCACTGTCAGACTTGACTGTTGAAGGGAGCATGCCAAGAACTCATCTCCTCCCCGATCTGCCACACTGTCACTTAAACTGTCCCAAGAGCAGGGGCCAGCCTGAAAACTGACTTGATAATAACAGCATCTCTTTACACAGCAAATTTGTTCATAGTGCTTGTATTCAGTGTTTCAATGGGGCTTTCAAGGCTGCACAGGGTTTTTTCCAGGCAATTGTTCGAGTTGGGTCATCCATGTTCATTCCTCCTCACCAGTCCCCACCCCTGCAAAGCCACTGGACCCATCAGCACCTCTACTTCCTTCCTACCTGCTCTGCACTGCTCCACATCCAGGCTGCACTTCCCACTACTCTCCACACCAAGTCCTGGGACCCTCAATCAATATTGCCATTCGAAATCATCACATAGCCAAACACCTCCTCACAAGATATAAACATCACAACTATGATTTTCATTCTTTATAATTATTAATAATTATTTAGAAATGTAAGGTTCTTCACCCAGAGGGTGTCTGGGCACTGGAATGAGCTCCCCAGGGAAGTGGTCATGGCACTAATCCTGCCAGAGGTCAAGAACTGTTTGGACAATGCTCTTGGGCAATGCCCTAGTGTGATTCTTGGGTCTCTCCTGTGCAGGGCCAGTGGTTGGATTCAATGATCCTGGTGGATCCCTTCCAGCTCAGCATATTCTATGATTCTGTAATTTGATTGTTCTCATTTTATTTACTTTTCTCCTGGTTATTATTTTGCACAGGTTTTGACAGCAACATTTTCTTCTCCAACTTGGGAGCAATTAAAAACAGAGAAAAAAGAAAGCCCTTTCAAACCAGGAAAATTATTACTGTGTCAGTATATTAAGGTCATTGTAAGTAAACTCAGTACAATGACATTTTTGTTAAAGTACAAGTATGTGTTCTTAATTAAAAAGATCCAAAAACCCCGAACATATATATAAATGTGCTCATTTCAATCATACAATGCATGCAGGATTTCAGGGAGCCTCTGAATATTTTCTATTTAATTGGATACATCTTCATTTTAATTGCTAATCTTTATGAGCCAATAGGAACTTACATTGGGCCTCTCACCATTTAATTTACCTAGTTTAGTACACACATGCTAACTAGAGGTGCAGGCACTGCAAAGCATATTTCATGGGGTAATCCCTTTTTAGTTTGCTTAAACAAAAATTCCTCTATTATTTCTATAGAAGGAAGCAGCCCTTATGTCCTTCATGTTCAACACAGTTTTGCTTTAAAAGTGATGTCACTGAAGTGCACAACTACCCCTACCTTCATCTCAGTAATTACCCTGCAAACGTGCATAACTTACAAGTATCTAAGTAGAGGAGCTGTCATTCTCCGTTAAATTTGAGCTCGTTCTTCCCCTATTCATACTTTACTACCAAAACTAAATATTCTGCAAGTCAAATTGTGCCTTGATTTGCTTCTGAGAAACACTTCTTAAAACACCGCCTTGAGTAGTCCAGGTACAACCCCACTACTTCTCTAGGGGTTTCATATACATGTAAGTGGGAGCTAGAACTGGCCCTACAACCCCAGTGTGAACAGAGACATGAATACCATGTGCAGCAAATGCAAACACAGCTCCTTCCCCAGAGCTGTGCCACACTAACAAGAGATGAGCACTGAGAGTTCAGCCACAAAGGGAGAAAAGGGTATTTTCTAATTGAGACAGGAATGCCTTTTCTGAAAATAAACCCTAGGGTTGTGAAGGGGTGGAAAACAAGTCCTGCAAGGGTTCTTTTTTTTGTAAATGCTTCTTTTCTTTTGCAGTATGACAGGTCCTCATTTTCCACCTATTTTTCCTCAGTAGTAGAAAAGCAAGTACAGAAGTGTCAGTAGCTAGCAGACAGGCAGCACACCTGGTCAAGGAGGGGAAGGGATTGGTGCACAGAAAGGGGGTCAAGCCTTTGTACTTTGCTGCCTGCCATGTTTCTAGAAATGCCAAACTGGAGATGAGGAAAGAATGGGAAATAATCAGAATGGGCACACTCACCTTTCTGCTACTTTGGACATCTTTAAACAATGTCTCTCTATCTGCATGTTCAGGAAAGTTATCTGAGGAGAGAGATGACAAGGACATTAACAATCCATGAGTTCTGCAGCATGCACTGACAATATCCCAACACACTATTGATTTCTCTTTCCAAACAGCTTGAAAGTAACTCAGAAGGAAATGGGACCCTTCCCTAGGTATCAGAAGATGCTTATTAACTGCTTCCAATAGGAGTCTTGATTTCCAAAGGAAAGCCCTAGGGGAAGCTTCAGAAGACATAATTAAAAGTAGGAAAGACACATATTTGGGGCCAAGGTTCCTAGGCTACTCAGGGTGCAATATGATCTCCTTTTTACAGCCACCCTTGGCTCTCCCATTTCTCTGTCTGACCAGTGCCACAAGACCAGTAACAGTTTTACAGCACACTTCCACTCTGCTATGAATCAGTTCTTCAGCCTATGATAAAAAAGCTCAAGAAATGTAGCATCCAGGTTTAGTTTAGAAGACCACCCAAAAACTGGTTGCCTAAGAAACATGTTTAAAGCTGCCTTTAGTAAAATGCTGATCTAGTGATTCCTGTTTGTCTTTCAGTGAGGGCTGCTTGTTGCAGCAAAGTAATTTTGAGGGAGAGCTCTTTGTGCTAGAGCAAGGATGTGTGAGTTGGCTAGTCATTCCTTGGTGTGATTGTGCAAATAACATTTTCCTAGATTCCTAAAAGCTCTGACTGTACTGTCTAACAGTCATGCACTGAACAATGCCTTTCCTTACCACTTGTCCCCAGCCTGTGCCCAGCTATGCTGGCCTTTGTCACTGTGTCATCCTCAGTGAACCAGAAATTAACCTTTCTGCTGGTCCACAAACAGAGTAACAGCAGGTTCAAAGGTCAGCGTTACTCATAATGCGTATCACCATACAACTGCACTATTCAATGAATACTTACTGATACTTTACATTACCAAGCATCACAGATAAGTGTGTGAGGATCAAAGACAGGTAAAACATGCAGTTGGCTTTGCTGGCATCTCAATAACTTTACATGGGTTTTTTCTGGTAGCAATTCTCAGAAGAGTTGCCATACAGCCACCTACTTACTTGCTTCCGGAAATCCTCTTTTGTAGTTTTGCGCACCGGTTGGGAGGGCATGTGTACAGGGCTTTGGGGCTGAGACTCCTCTGTCACCCCATAGACTGACTGTGAGGAACCAAGGAACAAACACAAGGGATTACAGCAATCTTCCGTTACACAACGAGGAACAGTGTGGTATGCAAAGCAGAAAGGTAACAAGCCAGCAATTTCCTACTGTTTATACCCACACAGGTCAATAATCATTCAGCCTGCAGCAAAATTTACAGATCAGACCATACTTGCTGATGCCTGCACTTGGAAGGCCTGTAGGCATGTTAAGAAAAGAGTTTGTTTTAAATGTTAAAATGCAGCTGATAATTTGTAGGAGCTTTGAAGGCTGTGTGTGTTAACATTTGCAGGATGAACGCTGGGAGTGATCATTGGGGTGAATCAAATGGCAAAAGAAAATACTAGAACCTAATTCTATGTTGCTGCTGTCTTTCACTTGGTTTAATTTCTTGATGTAAAATTACGCATTGAATTTGAAAGTGCTTAACCAGGTCAAGTCAATGGGTCAAGTTCATGTGAACTTCTCTAAACAAAAACCTGCAGATTGATCAGTCGCCATTCATTTTAAGGGTTCAGTTCAGATACCTGCACTGAAAGTAATATCATTTGCCCTTTCATTTAGTGCTTTTGCTTTCCAGAAAAATTTCTAAGAGACATGTGAATCGTGCTGCTGCAATGTAACTATCTGTGGAATTTCAGGAGTCCAGTGCCCCATCCAAAAAGGTCACAAGTGATGAGACAAGAAGAAACAGCCTGAAGCTGCACCAAGAGAGGTGTAGACTGGGTATTAGGAAAAATTTCTTCACTGAAATGGTTATCAAGCACTGGAACAAAGCTGCCCAAGGAAGTTATTGAGTCATCATCTTTGCAGGTACTTAAAAGACAGAAATATGGTTTTGTGGCGGACTTGGTTAGGTTAAGGTTTTGAGTCACTGATCTTAAAGGTTTTCTTCAACCTAAATGATTCTATGACTTCATATATGCAGAAGAGCTCAAACTTCCTGAAAGTCAAAGACACCCAAGTTGCTAATGATCCAGCCATCAAAATGATTAAGGCAGGTAAACATCTTGTTATCTGTGCCCAGATAATTTCTTAAAAGGGGACCTAGGTATTTTTGCCAATTCCTTTCAATTTTATGGGAGTGCAGAACCATCAGACATTTGGAACACAGAGCTCCTTAATGTCCTTCTCAGCTCTACCCACCACCCAGTCTATACCACTCTGCTGGTAAAATGGAAATAATAAATTCACCAAGCATAACAAAACAGAAGTCACTATCAAAATACTTTTTTTTGGTTCCTATTGAGTAAGTCTCATATACTGTAGGTTCCAAGTCTGATTTACATTAAAATAAAATAAAACAAAACAAAACAGTGAACCAACCAAAGAAGCAAAAACCAAAACCAGGAACTCAGACTGACCTTTTTCACTTTTTGTGGGTTTTTCATACGGCGACACTTTCTAATGTCCATTTCTGTGGTGTTCACACAGCCTGGCTGAAAAGAGATGGTAATCATGTTACTCCTCTGTTTAGGATTTCATGCTACCTTACCTTTATGAAATATACAATTAGATGTTGTCCAAATCTGTTACCTGAGGTTTGTGTCTCATAAACTACTCTTGCTAAACAAAAGATTATATATACCCAAGGCTGACATGTCAGCTTTCAATCCACTTACTCCTAACTTTGGCATCAAAAGGAAATAGCTAATGGGGGGGAGCTTTTCCTAGGAAGTCTGAGCCAAACTGAGTAAGCTCCTTTTCTTTCATGAGACCAGTAAATAATTTTCTAAAATTCATATTTGTCACATATTTCCAAATCAATAGTTCCATAGGTGCAGCCCAGAATGTCCCAAATAATCTTGTGGACACTTGGTGTATTTCAAACTGCAAGGAAAATCCACATGGTGACTGTAAAGACAATGTCTTTGTGCATAGCACGATCACTAGTAATAAAACTTTTCCTGTCAAAACCTGGGAAGTCTCATCATTCAAAAATAGTTTTACCACAGGCCTGTGCACATCCCAGAATGCTCTTTCCTGGCTGTCCAAAATCTTTCTTTCTGTTTTATCCTTTTTCCTGTCGATTCTGAAAACAAAAGCATAAGTGAGTATGAGTCAATGTAGAAGTCATGCTTTCTTCTTTGATACAGTTCCTAGCTGGGATTTTTAAGACAAAAAATTTCAGAAATCAACTTTTTTTGTACAGCCATGTCACACTCTCACTTACAAGGCCACATGCCATGAACAAAATATCACTGATATTTACTCCAACATGGGTCAAAAGACATTTTCCTATTAACATGGAAAATTTAACAGCTGTTTTTCTGTTGGCAAGGAAAAGCTTTCCCAGTACCCTGTTCCCATACTCTGATTTGACAGGCTGAGAAAGTTTGTAGTTTGTCTGTGTCAGGAGACCCACCAGGACCTGTTTGCTCCAGATGAGGCTCTTAGCTCATGCTGGACTGAAGTCCCCATTGAAAGACCCCACTGCACCTCATTGCCCCAGCAGCACCACTGGCAGGAACACAGATTGCAAAGGAGCATCTATCCCAGACATTCCTAGCAGCAACAGCATGGGCAGCACTTTTGGCCACTCCTGAGAGCCTTCAGCCCAAAGAGTTGGCTCTGCCTCTGTGCCCCAGTGCTGGCAGAGCAAGGGGTGACAGCACGGGTGACCAGAGCTGAGCTTGCTGCATGGCTCCCACAAACCAGCACCCACCCAAGAGAGATGTGATCGGGCTGGCAGAGCAGCAACCCAGTGATTCCAGCCCTGGTTCAACCAGTGAACCAACTCACTCAAAGCACACCCAAAGGCCACCAGAGGTTGTTCAAAGCAGCTCTTGGGAGCAGTAAATCACATCTGGTGCCTCACCCAGCTTTATACGTGAGCAGAAAGTCAGCACCAGTGCGGCGGCTACTTCTGAAGTCATAACCAGAAGTGCTTTAAATGCCACAGGAAAGTTCTTTCAGTGGGGAGAAGGGCTGTTTTGAGCTACACAGGAGATGAATGTGGGCTTCTGGAAGTCGACTCAGGCGAGGGGACGAGATGAGGTCTCTTCAGCTTTATTGGGGGTTACATAGGGGATAGGAGAGTTTGGAGAGACATCTGAAGAGCCCAGAACAAAGGCTCTGCAACAGGTTATAAGGGTACATAACTGGGTGGGTTTACAAGTTTTCAGAACAAATAGAAAAGTGAATACAAGTAATTTACAGTCTAAATTTACCAATGTCTAACACTGAGATATGCAGGCGTCGAGTGGTTGGGGAGAGATAACGGCTCATACTATCTGTAATACTTTTCTGGGAGGTTGCTGGGATAATCCATTTCTTCTTCACTTTCTTCTGGCACTTCTCCCATTTCATCCCAATCCTCCACATTCTCAAGGGCACTGAGTTCTATCTCAGCTGCTTGGGCCGTAACACACCAGCTTGCAAGATCTACCTGCACAGAGACTGGAGGAGGCACATGGAAGGAGGAACAGCCTCCACTTCCAGAGCAGAATTGAATAAAGCTCAATGTCCCTGTGCTGGGTTCCCACATTGCTGCCACCAGGAAAATTCAAAGCAATGAGGAAAGAAAAACCATGCCAGCTGTGATTTCTGACCATCAGGTTCTTTCCCACCTGTTTTTGTTCTGGAGGGGCAGTGACCCTTGGCTAAGTCTGTGCTAGAAATGCACCAAGAGGATAGGAAGCAGGGGACTGAAACGGAAGTTTCTGAACACCCCTCCCCACAAAAAGACCAAATTCTCCAGCTTGGCATCAATTGCTGAATTTCCCCCTTACAAGGCTGAGATGAGGAACAAGCTCTGGCACAAGCTCTGTCCCCACACAAAGAGCAGCTGCTGTACTGCGTGAGGACACCCAGCCCAAAACTACTTTTCTGAGTGAGTCCCTCACCCCTGCCCAAAGGGGAAGGTGAAGTGTTCTTCGAATCTTATACCACACAGTGCACACAAATTTTTTGGAGGACTCTTTGGAGGATTCATGAATTTTCTTCACCAATACTTAGAACCTGACAATCCGGGTTGAGCACAATCTCCAAACTTACTGATAACTCAGTATTTCACATTTTAAACCATGAAGACCCAAAGCAGCTAGATGCTCTATGGCTGCAGTTTTTGAGAAATCTGGGAATAGTAATAGGAATCCTGTGTGCAAACAAAGATGTGGAAAGCAAAACAATACTCGGTAAGCAGGAGGAATGTGTTCAGGTGTTTTTGATTTTTTTTTAGTTAACTTAAACTTTTAGTTAACTGTTAATTACAAAGTGAATTCCATCCCTGTAGTTTTGGAAACCCGAAGGCTGAACCATCACATGAACTGTGAACCAAAAAGCTGAAACTAGCCAGCAAAAAAAGTTGATAGTGGCCAGTTCATGCTTATGCTTCAAAGAAAACAGAATGGAGAAAAGACAAATAATCAACCGTGATCACTAAGAGTCTGTTATTTACACTTCTTTCTTAGGTAATAATTATATGTTTTAGACAGAATGCAGACTTTTGTTTTGACTTACACTTTTTTCTTTTTCATCTTGGCAACAGCCTTCAAGTAACTGAAAGTACAATTGCTATCCTAAATTCTAATTTTCTGTTCCAAATGGAACACTGCTATTCTGGTTGGAAAAAAATCCCTTAATTACCTTGTAATTTAAAAGATAATTACCATATATGTAAATGGTACATAACTGCAATGTTATTAAGCAAAGAATTCATCAAAATTCCGAAGAGTTAATCAAAGATAGAGATATATACCTCGAGCCACGCCTTCAAGAAATGATATTCCTTAACTTTTAAGCATCTAATGCTGAAAGTGCAGATTCCTTCCAGTGGAACAGAGTTTCAGTACTGGTGTTCTCACGTGCCACCTTCACCAAGCCTTCCATTTTATAGGTGACAACCACATGCACAAAATGGACACTGAGAGTTTCAGTATTAGTTTGTGGACAATAGTACACAAACCCTGGACCATACCCATTCACCAGCAGTAATGAAAACACGGTCAAAACATTAAGAGGCTTCATACTGCTTCCATAAGGGAATATGAGAAGAAATACCTGTTGTAAATAGCACCTTATAATCATATAATGAAGTGACAATGTTTTTAGACTTAGAAATACTCTGCAAGCATAAAGGAACACAGATGACAAAATTCTGTTCTTTCCATTCATACAAAACAAAAATACTGCACAAATGTAGAAGCACAATGGGCTTGCGAATTATCCCAAGTCCCATGGAGAATACAGGCTTTGGAGCTCCTGACCAACATTTCCATGTACAGATAATTAAACCCATCTTTCAGTTTCTGGCACTGACCTTCAGAATTGGCTCTCTACCATTTCTAGTCTGCCAGTGATTAAAATTCACCAACACCCTCTGAGCTCAGTCACAGTAAAGATTTTGACAAAGAAGTTTTATCTGTACAGAATCCCCTTCTCTTCTCAGCTCTAAATACTGGTGCAGTTCAGTGTACCAGGATTACTCACTTCACTTGGGCCTCTGCTTGCATGAAGATGAATTCCCACTTTCTTGCAAATGCTCTCTGAAGTCTTGCTAAGTTTTCCTGTCAAAAGATGAAGATAGTAAGAACAACTAATTTATGTAATAACAACAATTGCTTGAGAGCACAGTTAGCATGGTGGGTATATATTTTATTCCCTTTTTTCTTTTAAGCTGAGAAACTAAATACAAGGAAGTCAGTGTTAGTTTCAGGTAAACTATATTGCAGGCAAAGCAAGGCTGTAACACATCTTTTTGGGCTGCAACCCAAAGGGCCCTTTCAGGGATAAGTAATGGAGTGTGATGAAGACAGCTTGAGCTCTACTATGAAAAAAAATATGGATTTGTTCCCAAAAGATAACACTGAGAAGCTTTGTGAAGCTGATGACTTTCATTTCTGATAACAGATGGCTGCCAGCTGCACGTTTCCCTCTCATCCTCACTTTCCCTTCCTCTCTGCACTGTTCTCTTCTCTTTAGGCTTTTGTGAAGGTGCAAAGCCTGAGCATCCCCTGCTTTGCTCAGTCCTGGTCACTGCTGAGAGCATTATGCAGCTGCACAGCACTGAAGGCTGGGGATTGCCAGGATGATTCACAAAAGGAAATAGATTGTTTGTCTGAACAATGAACACAGTTACTGCAAAGAATGGCTCCAGATGCAGTTTTGCTCTACAACTGAAGTAAGAGTTCTGGTCCAGACCCATTACAGAGAGTGCAGAGATCTGAACATTTGGATGTGGATGTAGCTTCATCACAGCTCAAGGTTAAACTCAGAACATGGGCAGAATTTCAGGCTTAAATGGCACCCTGAAGTTACATATCCACATGTTCCTCAAGAAAGGAGGCCTGTGAGACAATTATCAGGATGCTCTTCTCCATTACAGCTGCTTTAACTGTTTCAAATTCACATGAAAAACAAACACTTGTAGTTCTACTGTTGTTCTATTTATACGTATCACCTTTATTTCAAGACACTTACTTCAAGCACATGCATTTCAATGTGAGAAGAAATCTTCCTATTATTTACTTTAAACTCTTGTATTATACAAGGCATAAAGCTTGGTCCTGTTACCACCAAGTCCATGTAACAGTTTCAGTCTGTACACATGGAGGAAAACAGTTAAACAAATGATTTACAGCTGTACTGAACTGTGATGATTTCCCTAACTGTGGCTACAAGGAAGAACAACTTGTAATTATCTGTAACACAAATTTTTGTGGGTCTTTTTTCATTATTTTTGTTTTAAATTGTGCTCACATGTGCCCTCTGGAGTAAATATACTGGAGCCAATGAAACATCACCAACTGAAGCAGTATTTGAATTGCTTACGTTTGACAAATTATAAAAAAACCTGAATGCAACTGTACAAGCTTAATTTTATCATCAAGACCCCTGCTCTATCCAGTAAAAATGGAGCTGGGGGTAATCTGTGAATGCTGCAACCAGAACCTAAAAATGAGATGTCCCCTGAGATGCTTTGTAGAGAGTCTGTTTTGAAGTCCCAGGTCACTGCTGATACCTGCGGAGAAGCATTCTCACGCTGCATCTCCAAACATGTGTAGTAAATGTACAGAGCTCCTTCTCCCTCCTGCAAATCTGTTTCTCTCACTTGTGCTGAGCTTACATCCCTTGCTGGATCTGCTTCAGCTCCCATAATGCTTAGGAAGAGTTGGTGCCATTCTTATCTGAATGTCTCTAATTAAGAGAACAAAGTTTGAATGCAGAAGTAACCTCTAATTGTGCAATGCAATATTCACAAGAAAAATGAGAGACTGCCAAGATCTAATTATTTACCATCACTGGAGCATTGCTACTCTCAGTAGGCAACAATGTGCAAAAGTACTTAGCCACAGCCTCACTGCATGTGTGTGGGAGTATGTGCACCACTGAACAGCCTTTTGTTGTTTTATGATAGATCTTTGGAGTACTTACAGTTAATTGGTTGGATGTGAGCAATTTTAATGGTTTTAATAATGGAATCAACAATATGCAGAAGAGAAAACTCAGCAAAAGGACATGTAAGTGCATGCAGATTATTATATTCTTTCCTTTGTGCCTGTTCAAGATCAGAACTCTTGGGAAGTCTGAATGCATTTCCAGGGAGGACTAGGTAAGTGGCAATTTTTGCATGCTCTGCACTGGAAGTACCAAATGCCATGAACATATTTCTCCACATGCACAAATGCTCCAAAATTAAGAAGATAAGGAAGAAGGAAAAACTCCAATCTCAGAAAAACCCCCTGCCCTAAAATATATGCAATATAAATGTTTTCATTGTAATAAACATGACCACAGAAGTCCACTAGAACCAACTTTGTAAACAAAACCTCCAGTGAAAAACTCCAACTACAAAATTCTGCTATTATACTTTTGAGCAATTAAACAGAAAAAAAGTCAGTATGATAGAAAGAAAAGTTTAGGTGCTCAGAGTGTGACACTACTGGCATTCAAAGAAATACATAGCCCTGCCCCTCCTGTCTCCATCTTCCCACTACTCTCCACCCTGTACGCTTGACACCAAGGTTTGGGATATTTTTATTGATAGTAATTCCATATCAAAAAACACACTCTGAATAAAGTTCAGTGATATTTTTCACATAGCATGTTGAAAACATTCCAAGTATAATATCTGAAAACTTTTGTAACTACATGTCTCATCAACAATTTAATTGTCCAATGGCGCACCTGAAAATCCATCATTTCCATGTGATAAAATCAGCTATATAACCCGGGATTTCTTAATTGGAAACAGGACACTAATCTAAAGTTCTGTGTAATTTTCCCCAGTCTTGAAGAGCTCATTATACAGCAGATGCTTTAATGTGGGACACTGCAAAGCCAGGGACATTCATCAATCATGTTCTTGATGTTGTCTCCATATAAACCTTCACACAATTCTGACAACTAAGGAAAATATACAGTAAAGACTGATCCCAAAGCACAAAATGGCAGCATTCAATTGCTAAGGAAAGCTATCTCTGCAGCCCCCAGCTTTAAACTCTAGCAGCAGTGTACCTACGGCTTCATAATCCGCCAGCTCCAGCCTAGCTTTGTTCTGCATGGTCCGTTTGCAAAGATAGATGGCTAGAGGGAGAAACAGAATGGAAAACAATTACAGACAGATTATTAGTACTAGATCTTAAAAAAAAAAAAAAAAAAAAGAAGGAAAAAAAAGTATTCCAGTTCATTTTCATCAGAAAGCAACATGAAGGAAGTCTCCCAAGGAATGAGAAAGCTGAACACCCAGCTGACATTGCTTACGAGTAATCTCAGAGGCCCTAAACATCTGGGACATCTCATTTAAAAGTGCTGAGAGCAGATGCCAGGACCTAACAAGATGTCCAAGAAAGGCACAATTGCTCCTGGGTCTGGTAAAAGATATAGCACTAGCAACCTGTTCCCCTAAGCAGTTTGAGAATATGCATGCCAAAGGGACTATCACTGCATTTATTTTCTGCTAAGAAAAAGTAAATGTAAATCAGGATAGAAATATGAACCAGATCTTAAAGGTATGATCTGGGCATTTTTTAATATGCTCCATCCAGTATTCTTACACATTTCAAATGGTTAAGAGAAGCCTTGTCACATTTCACCCTAGGCAGACTCTGATGTGGTTTGGGATTCTGCAGGTCAAAATGAGCCCAGTTCACACCACAAAACCAGTCCAAGGCTGCCTTCTGGGAAAGCCCCACCTGGATCTGCTAAGATCACCCCATTTCCATTACAGGCTGAAACACAAGGTTCACAGCCCACTCTGGATATACAGTCAAGTCTGAACATAATAGAGGCCCAGTGCTACACATGTAATTCTGTTCTGCGCTGTTTCTATAATTTTAACATTCATATAATGAGCCAGTATTATGTATTGTAACCAGAGCTGACCAGTTCATTTATATTTACACATCTCAAGGGCAGTTTCCTCTGTAAGGCACTTGAGAGTCAGTTGTCTCACAGTGCTTTTTCATGCAAGGTAGTGACCTGCCATTAGCAAGTTAGTTCCTCTCCTGTAAGTGGACACATGCAAATAAAAAAAAGTATGAAGTGCTGCTGAGATTTCAGTTTTATTTGGGTTTACTGCTAGTTTGGGATTAATTCCTGGGAAGACTCCATCTGTACAGGCCTCTGATATGCAAAGTCTGATTATAAGCATATGTGAGAGGTTTCTGGGACAGATGAAAATCTGTCACTACAGGGCTCAGAGCTAATGCAGTTGAAGCTTGTCCAGCTGTGGGTCAGCTCATACAGGGCTTTATTTTGGGGTGTACTGCTCCACTAAATGCCACTGCAACACAATAATCTGACAGCAAAAAACAGTTTCTTATCTGATACTGCAGGAAAAAAACAGAACCTCCCTCTTCATGTTGTTTTTCTGGTATTTACAGAATATGTATTGGGCACAGTTAATACAATGATATAGGATGACTGTAAAATCTGGAAATTTTTTTGCATATACAAAACAACATCATGTTTTCTTCTAAGCATGTCTCTCACTAGCATAAACACATAAGTTTGTGCTAGCTCCTCTGCAGATGAGGATGGCAAATGAACTATCATGTGACACACACCCTTGCAGGCCACTTCTTCACCCCAGCAAATGACTTCCCGAATCCATATTTGTGAGTAATTACTGCATGGGCAGGAAAAAACCCAAACTGATTGTTCAGGGAGGAGTTCTAAACCAATCTTAGGTTATGAGATAAAAGGACTTCCAGGAGCTCCCATTTTATGACTGCACACACGGATACACTTCCTCTTCCAAAAGCCACACCAGGATACAGCAATTAATTTTATCATTTAACTGTGAAAGAAGTGCAGTTCTGTAAGAGACAGCAATATTGCATCCAGACAGCTAAAGATAACAACACTGACATATTTTCTTTATGTATTATCCCTGTCTGCAGGCACTCACATGTTTAAAACACCATGTTGCAATTTATTAGCTCATAAACCATGCTTAGTCTTCTCTCTAACCCTATCATCCGGCAATCTTAAAAAAATGGGAAAGTAAGTCTGATGTCATGTATCAGAGAGTTTTTAACTATGGGTTGCAGTTAGTTATGTACTGGTTTATTGATCAATCAGATATGTGCCCAGATAAACTGAATTTAATTGATCAACATAACAGATTCAGCTACAGATCAGGAGATGTTCTCCCACAAAAGTACTATTGGTATTGTTTAAGGTTCCCAAGAACCAGTATTGTGCTTGCCACAAATCCTGCTGAAGTGAGCAGGGGTATGGGAGACTGAAGGTAATAGTAGGCAAAACCCTGGCCCCACTGAGCTCAATGGCTACAGCTCCATAGATTTGAGACACCCCAGGATTTCATTTCATGCATTTGAGATGAGCACATATCTGCCCCTGACACTGCCATCTGACAAGAAACTCTGCACATGAAGGGTGTAGATGGCCAATAGTAATTATTTTAAGGACAATTTTTTGCATCACACACTTTCCGTACAAACTTTCTATAATGCAATAATTACACTCTCACCATAATCTGTATTTTCTGGTTCCCAGCAGTTTGAAGGCCAAAAGTATGGTGCCTAAGAAAAAACATATACATTTTTGTAATTTAAGACATAAAAACCAATTCAGATGCAAAAAAACATTACAAGTACGAAAAGAAGAATCACAAAATCTACCACCCAGTCTCTGCCCTCAGGGTAAACACTGTCGCAGATCTCAGTAAAAATGAGGAGGTGTTTCCAGAAAGGTATGACTTTTAATATGCCTCAGTGCAGGCAAATAGAGATGTTGTAATACAAGTGTCCTTGAGGAGGATGTTCAGGGTTCTGATGAAATTTTAGACACTATCAGCTCATCTGAATGTGGACCTGTTATCCTCTATCCCCAGAACCTTCTTTTTCCCCAGAAATTCACTGGCAACCTGATTTTTTTTTTTTTTTTTTTTAAAGACCATGAGAAACCCCGTGGTTTTATCTACATGCTACATACCCCTTGCTTTTCTGGAGCAGCTACCAGTGTGGTTGGCAGACTACAAAACAATTTCCTTTTTAACTGTAACAGATGGCAGAGGTCAAAATTCAGCTGTTTAGAGTAATTCCAAAAGCAGAAGTCCTGCTAAACTTACTGCTTTTGTTTTCTATCCAGGTCTGCATATTGCAGTTGCTACAATTAATTGCAAGCTATTACTATATGTGATTGTATTTCAGTTTCAACATGAATGAAAAATAATGTGCTGGTGATCTCACAAATTACAGAACACTGATGCTTTACTGATTGCACATTGCTTTACTGATGTAATGCTACAGATGGGCATAGGACATTAACTCACAGACTATTCCTTGCACCAAAGTACAGTGCGAAAACATAGAGGATTCAAACAACACAGGGTTCAAAGCTCCTCGCTGATATATATCTTAAGAATTTCAGAAGAGCTACTGTTAAAGGAGGGAATGATGTTGAGGTAAAAAGTAGCAAGAAGAGAGTAATGGAAAGGAAGCATGATTGTATCAGGTTATTTTTTTCTGAAAACAGCTAAGGAGGTGTCTTGCAGGAAATGACAACAGGAAAAGAATACGCAAAATTTGTAAGGAAAGACAAATAAGTTAATAAGCAGTCAGTTTGATGATGTGGTTTAGACAGGCTTAAAATAAGAAAAAGAAATTAAATTATACTGAAATGTAGCTCCTGAAAACTGCACAAGACAAGTTCTTAGAGTGCCATTCTTTTAAAACAGAGAAAAATACAGCTAAATGGGTAACCAGTATCACCCCTGCTTCTGTCATGTCTTACATAACAGGAGGATCAGGACTTTCAGAAAAGAAAGGGAATTGTAATGAAAAATCTGAGTCTGAATGATGCCTTGTAACCAGAAGGTAGAGTGAGATAAGAGGAGGTCTGTGATCTCCTGGGCTTCTTTTTTCACCATGACATTGGTCACATATGATAACACAATACCACATTACCAGTGAGCATGAGTAGCTGTAACATCAGATGCAAAGAGCAGAAATGGCTTTTCAAATAAAAGCTAAAAAAGAGGAAAAAAATGTAAAGGGGAAACAGGAGGGTGAATAGAAGAGAGGTGTCAGGAAAGATAAGGGAGCTGGCTGGGATCATGTAACAGAAAAACACAAATTCAGCCAGCAGGATTAGGCAGTAGAACTCCAAGTTTGGACTTACTGATTCTTCTAAAGTTATACAATCAGTTCAGAAGGAGTTGTTGCCACACAAGCACTCAGTTATCTAGGAAGTTGACAGTGGCAGATTTTGGACAGGGCATGGAACTCAAGCACAGGGTGCCTTAAAAATTCAGCACATCTGGAGGCACAGGAACACTGAGGGATAGAGATATCCCAGTTCAGGTGACTGCCAAGGTTACACATCCTTTGTAGAAGAGCCAAAGCCTTAAGCTTGCCCTCTCTCACACCAATCTGTAAGCAAGAGATGATAAAATTTTGAATTTTTTGCTGTGCCAAAGCTTGAATGTCCAAATCCTAAGTTTGCTCTGGTCCATTTTGCACAGAAGAATGGCTACTTAATTGTGCACCAGAAAGAAGACCTGAAATCCATTTTCTTTCTTCTGGTTTAGTTCAAATCTGAATAAAACAACCTTGAATTCACATATCGAAAATAGTCACAGGACATACCTGTTTATTTATGTAAAAAACTTTAAGTCAGAAGAGAGATGAGAGTAATTTGGGATTCTAAAGCAAACGTTTTTGAAGGGACTTCATAATTTCCTTGGGCATCCACCAAGACAGCCTCAATCCCTGGCTTCATAGACCTGATGGCTGCTTAGGGATAAAGAGTGGGTGATTTCAGCCGTGTTACTGCAGGGAAAGTAGAAGGAGCCACAAGGAGTCGGGGGGCTCACCAACCTGAAAACGATAGAATGTCCCATCATCTTTCAGGGTAAGGACATGGTCTGAGATTGGAAAGACATAACCCTGTGCAGCGATAAGACTTCCCAAGTGTATTGCTTCCCCTGTGAAAGAGAAAAAACAGCAGGGATGTGTCAACAAGACATGCACTGCACATTTCTCTGCTTTCAATAGCAGCTCTGGTGGTGATGACTCATGTGAAATCTGGTGTCCACATGCCTCTCTGTGCCCACACCACATCCCTACTACTTCCGACCAAACCATGCAAAGCAGGAGTGCAGAAATTAGCCTTACAATACAGATGAAGCACTGCTCAAATGTTTAACCCGCTAGTTTTTTGTTTACAAAATGTCACACACCAGTTCAGCTCTAGAGTATGAAATTCATTTCAAAGCACATTATCCACCACAGGTGACAGCTGACAAGAAGCCAGTTCCATCAGGGAACCTCACTTTCCTCTACCAAATCCAACAAGCACCTGCAACATCAGTTCATTAGCAGGATATTTATTCATAAAGACACATCCTCACACTGTAACATTGCCACTTGTTAGAGAAAATGTTGCAAAGGGGAGTTACATATCCTAGCGCTGCCCAGGCAACCTTCCCCAGTGCAGAGGCACATCTGCACAGATTTTCAGGCAATGCCAGCTGTCAAAAGCTGCATCAGCTTTCTCAGAGTTGAAAAATCATCTGCTCATGCATGTCCAGGTAGATAATAGAGCTGTTGTCTGCAGCTGAAATTCAGACTTGGGACCTGACAGGACTCATGAGAAGGGATGCGTTTATAGGGATGCCCTGCTGGATAATTCAACACTGCCTCTATCTGCTTTTACATGGTGACAGTAAGGCAGCAGAAAAACTGGTAGGTGAGATTTTGGATTTTTTTTTCCCTTTCCTGAAAATGAAAAGAAACTTCTGGGGCTGTGGATCTTTTCTTCCCCTTTTCTAACTAGGTCTTAACTGTGCCAAAATAATTTTGGTTTCTCTGAATAGTGAACTACTTGGACTGTGCCCATGCACTGATCACTCTTTATGGCTGATTATTCATTTAACTATCTGGTGATTTATCTATTTGCTCTTTTTGATAAATTAGAAACCATCACCACATTCTATGACCCTGGCCAAGAATGACACAAATGCTTTGTCCTGTCAGTTGTAGCTACTTTTCTTCACACAATGAAAACCTGCTGCTGCATTTGCCTGCTTAACCATGCACCTCCACCAACTTATTTTTGAAGTCTAGGAAAATCAATCAGTCTTCTGTAGGTAGCAAGAATTTCACAGACAGGCTAAAATTCTGAAATGGTATTTCAGTGTGTTGCAGTATAAGGCATTAGACTTAACCAAGATGTGGACTCTTAACTCTTTTCCTCCTCCTTTCCTCCTATGCTGAAATCAACCATGTTCTTTTACTGGCATTTTAGACTGCAGCAATATAGTATTTACTGTCTAATGGCACACACAATACAGATGGAGCACCTGTTTCTCCCCAGCTGTGGTCACCTTACCTGCATCCTCAATGCTGAGGTTCTTCATAAGCCACTGCACAATATCAGAACCTTAACAAACAAACAAAAAATTAAGAGAGTGTTAGACACCAAGACCACAGTGTTTGAGAGCCCTAGAGAGAGATAACATTGAGATAGATACAACAGAACTGACATGAACTTTTTTCCATTTTCCTTTATATTTCCACTGAGGTTTCAGAATGTTTTTCCTTCTTGTGCCACACTGCAATTACTTGGTTACTGACAGGTACTAGGTCCCATGGAGCTTTCTGTGCAACAGGAGACTTGATACACTTTAAGTCAGATATTACTCTAATGATTCCATGTAACTGTTCTCCCGCATTTTCTTCTCTCTCACCTCAGTATGCAGAGTTAAGTTTCTGCAAGCACTAGTTAGCAAGGAGGTGAAGGAGCATTTACTGGCACTTCACACTGTAATGCATAGATGTATGGAATTGAAACATCAGCCAAAAAAGATGGGAAGGGCTTGCTCACGTCAAAGACAAGCAATGTCTTAGAGAAGGGAGTGGTGTTCAGAGTGCCTGTAACCAAAACACCTTTGAGCTTTCTCCTGCTGGAGATCACACAAACTGAGGGTTGGCCAGCAGGAGTGAGACTTTAAAGTTCTTCATGAAACTCAGTAGGTTTTCAGAGCCCATCAAGTTTAATGAAAATTGCTGCTATGTTATAAAGAACATAAAATTCTCTAGGATTGATCTTCGGTATGTATACAACTTCTGTTGCTTCCATGGAAATCACAGAAGTGGAAATCTTGTCACTGTTTAGTAGAAACTAAGGCCTGTTACCAAAATACATCATGACAGGGCAGCAAAATTTAGTTAAATCACATAGTCAGAAAGTTAAGCTTAAAATTAAACACAATGATGTGTAGAAGTCATCTAACTGGAGCTGACCAAAGTCAAAGGCAATCAGCAAAGACACTTGCAGGCAATATAGCAAGTCCATACAAAGTTACAGTAGCATTCAGAGCAACCTAACAATGCCATGTCTGGATGCAGACATACCACCAAGCCCTTCTCAGCGTACAGTCGATTTCCTGAGAAATATTTACATTTACATACAGTAGGCTTATAGCCCCAGTAACACCTCACAGAATCATAGAGTGATTTGAGCTGGAAGGCTCCCCAAATATATTTAGTCCCAACTCCCCTGCCATGGGCAGGGATGCCACCTACTAGACCAGGCTGCTCAAAGTTCCATCCAACCCAGTTCCAACCTAAACAAATCCCAGAGAATCTTATTTGTGTGGAGCACTTCTGAGCTCAGACATGGCTGGGATTTCAAGGAGCAGCATAACCATGATAGTTGTTCCAGAAGAACATTTTGCTTTCCACAGGCCCAGAGCATCCTCATGCCCTCAGCAAACCTTAAATATAATAAAGGTGTGGAGTCATGATGTACCACAGAGAGAGACAACATGCACTGCTACTGTGCCAGGTTCCTGCAATTATCTGCAGGTCTAATTCTCCCATACAGGTGAAATTCCCATTAGACATGTGAGCTCTACCCCACAGAGAAGGGGACAGCAGCTCCCACTCCCCTGACAATGCAAGTAGACCCACAACACTACAATGAGCACAGTAAACCCTCTTCAGTCAAGCTTCAGCACCAGGCAGCAATAGGACCTAACCTCATCCCCCACCCAAGGCAGGTGAAACAACCTACCTCTCCCCTGCATGCAATCAGCAGAGATTACCCAAAGATCACGGAAGCATCTGATTTCACTTAAATATTGGGCAAACAGATGTGACCAGCAAGCAGCAGCTGGGCATTGTCTCAAGCTGCCTTGAAGGTATCAGTGAACCAGATATCAAAGGACCAATCTCACAATTTTGTATTCTCAGCAGTACAGTCATTCTCCACACCTCCCAACTTCACCTAGGAGCAATTCCATTTGCCACCATCATATTTGGAAAGTTGTTCCAAAATTTTTTTTGATAGATTGAACTCTTCTTGCAACTTCATAAGCTATGTTTGTTAATGTGCAGTTTATATGTATTTTTTATCAAAACTGCATTATCATTGAAGGCAAAAAATGATTCTTCTTCTTTGACAGTTTCTCCTGAGTGTTTCTACAGAGGGCTGAAACTTTGTCTCCCCACCTCCATTTCATTAAACCAAACCAACTCTTCCTATGTCCTCTTAAGGTGGTCTCTCCCTATACTTCACCATTCAGCAACTTTTCAAATTTAAATCAACTTCTTTGCACTGAGGTAACCAAAACTGCAGGCAGTACCTTGCAGAACACCAAACTAATGCCTCTGGCAATGGTGCCAGCACTTTCTTTTATCTACTGAAACAACCTGGCCAGATGCATCCTGAGGTCATGCCATTTCTTTGTGAACAATGAATTTATTCAGAAAAATTTGTATGAGGGGTCCAAAACTATCTGCTAAATGAGAATGCATCTAGTGAACACTGCTAGCTGAATAACATATGGGGCATATGTTCAGAGCCAGGAACTGTTGTTTTGACTAGTTTGTTAATAAAACGTATTTTATAAACATGGATGTTCCCTTTTACTTTTTACAAAACAAAAATATTTTAAAGACAGAGCACAACATTTATGGTTAGAAAGCTAATTCTAGAAAACTTAAACTGAGTGCTTCTGTATTGTTATAAACAAAACCTTACCAAATGCTGTCTTGGTTCAAGTGAAACCAGAATCTTTCTTGGTTTTTCAGTTCATCCCCCAAACAAAAAAAAATCCACTGTTTCTCCTGATTTTGGTCTCTGGTTACAGTGATCTTACAGGCTTGCAGTGATCTCTTGGGCATTGTATTGCCAAGTGACATGAGAGCAGATACCTAACAATCATCTACAGTATTGCATTGCCTGGCCCATGGGAGGGGAAGTGCTTTCTGCATGACCCCTTTCCAGATGTACAGGGATACTTAGAGCAGGATTAAGTCCCACTCCACGTTTACATAGAATGATCACACCCCCAGCTCTAGGATGCTTTTGAGGAATCTATTCAATTTCCATCAAATGACAATGAAAAATTCAAGTAATGCTGAAAGCTGGTTCCCCAGTCTCTCTCACCCCTCATAAGAGAGGTTTAAATGGGCAGGAAAGGTTTAAAGGGGTAAGTAAACTGAAGGCACTGACTCAACCAAAACTCCTGTGATCAGCCACTCCAGAATATAAGCAGCATTTGAGATCAGGAATTTTAATTTGTCTCTGGTAAAAACATGAAGTCATTCCTGAATGTTGCCAAGAGCCTGGAAGATGTTATAGCTGTTCTCCAGTTGTCCTGAGGCAGACAGATTATCTTTCTGCTGAGTTTGCTGAACCATTATTTATCACCTGCCAAGACTGATTACTCACCCTTGGGACAATGACAAGTCTTTCCTTCCTCTGTTAATTACTGTCATCGTTAATAGCCATGTCACTAATTAATATTCAATCATAATGAAAACTCTTTACTGTCATCTCCCATAGCACCTTCCATTTTTAGGGTTACCCATACACATTGGCTTTGCATTTGCTTGGGGCTGTTTCTATCACTGCAACCTATTTTTGCCCACCTAGAAATACTACTTATGCCTTTCTTCAAATGAGAAAATTCAGATTTATCCTTATAACACACAGTGAAGATTTGCGTGATTCCTTTACAACACTCTCCTCTGCCAGACCAAGACATGGATACCTCTATCTGTAAATTTTCCAGAAAGCATCATCTTCACTGCTCCTTTAGATTAAGCCTGAGAGATGGTCCCCATGTAACTCACCTTCCCAAAAAGATATTTTCTGACTGTTTCTCAGATTTCACATTTCACAAGCTCTTTCAGAGGACACCCAAGGAACACCCTTGACTCTGATGTGTTGCCACTATACTCTAACATAGAATTTGACATCTTCTGAAAACAAATAGTTGACCATGTTTTCATAATAGGAAGTGTTACTGAATCCAGGTAGAGAAATGGCTTCCATCTACTTTGTGCTCCCCTCTCTATACATCTACATTTCCTCTGAGTCAGAATGCTCAGTTTAAGCATGGCCAACATCCTGTGAACACCTATTTCCTCCTCATCTATAATGAAACATATCTTTTTGCCTTAGGCTCTTCTTTGAATCTGAAGTTGCTTAATACCAACAGGATAGCTGTATTTCTGTGTGTAAACATATTCACAATGACCATTTATCCAGCTATGTGTTTAGAGACAGACCAGCAGTTTAATATTTATTGCTATTTTCTACATTTTCTCTTGAGCCTCAGTGACCCTACAATAGTAGCTAGTATTCTCTGCTCACCATTGCCTGTCAACATGACAAATGAGTGGTCAGACATTGAAGGACAAATTAAAAAAATTCACAAGGTGTGAAGCCATCAGCAAGATGCAGTTGGTGAGGTGAGTCACCACCACTGTATTTGATAACTTATCTACTCAACCTATGTTGTTCTACCTCTTCCAGAAAATGTAGAGCCATCTACAATCAGATTTGCCCTTCCTTCACATGCTGTGTGAAATGGCAAAGGCAGACAGGACAACCCTCTTCCAGCTATTTCTAAAGACCTGCTGCCTGGAATGGAGTCTGTACCTCTGGTTCAGAGCAAAGGAGCCAGGGCCAATGCGGTCTGCTTATCATCCAGTGCACTAAACATGTCCCTGCCAAGATCTACACCTGTACACACACATGTACATGTACACAAATAAAAAACACAAGAGTATTTCTGAAACACTAGCAAATGTGTGCATCTTTATATTTCTTTTTAGGCCTGATAAGACAACAGCTTTTTTTTCTGTGTCCCGGGATCACAGAGCTGAAAAGCACTGATGAGTGGAGCTGTACAGGGATTTGACACAGGACATGTTGTGTGGCCAGGTGTGGCACCAGTGACCAAGAACTCAAGTTTGTTCTTTCTCAAAGGACTTGTTAAGCTGAGTCCTGATCACTGGATGCCATCAGCTGATGGGCTGGGATACTTTGGGACTCATATAATTCACAGACTCACATTGCACTGACAATATCACTGAAGCAAGTGAGGTCTTAAAGACATCTAAAAATACCACCTGATTAAGAATGTGCTATACATACCTGTCTACAGAAGGATACAAAAGATTGCTTGGTTATTTCCATTTTCCCAATGTTACTATAACTCTAATATCCTCTGAACATATTTTGATGTTTAAAAAAAATTACTTTTGCGAGACAGGGGGAGATTTTTTGGTCTGGTTGGGAGAGGGTTTTTTTGGTTTATTGTTTTTTTCCATGAAAAATGTGAACCATTCAGCTCCTGTCTAGATCTTACCTACTTACTCCATGACACGTTCCATGGGCAAACAAGCCACATGCCTGGCCTCTGTTGTCAGTCACCTCCAAAGTCACAGTCTAGACAGTCTTTTGATGAAAGGGTAAAAATATGTCCCCCCTTCCTGTCACTTCATTCTTGAAAATAGATGAGCCCATTTTAGCACCACATTTTACAAATAATTTGCTGTTGATTTCAGAGCAATCTTTAAATATTTCTACCAGAAAAGCAAGTGAAAAAAAACCCCACAAGCATTGAAATGACATAAGACTACATGCAAAGGGGTATGAGCAGACACTCAAGCTGCTTTTTACACTGCCACTCATGGCAATCACACTGCTAAATGAAAATAACGTCTTGGGTCCTTTCGCAGACAGTTCTGAATCCTCGGTAAATCTAGGACAGAAAGGTTAATTATCCCCACTTTTACCACTGGGCTTGCAAAAATAAACAAATTAACATCCCCCATGATAAAGGGCAAAATTATTTCATACAAAATTTCTCAAGGCCTCCAGCACACTCTGCCACAATTTTTCTTACACAGAGCCCCCCACTGACTCCCACAGTGATTTCAGCTAAGTTGGAAGTACAGACTACTGCTCACAGTAGGGATTTAACACAAAGCAACAATTTTTATGGTAGTGGGGAAAAAAAAGGGACAAATATCTGGGTCTCTCTCTAGTATTCTGTTACAAATATTGGGGAAGCACTTTATAAAATTTACCTAAATGAGCACATAAATAAATACCGATGCCAACCAAAAAAATAAATCTCAGCAGTTGAGTCAGAAAATGTGGTGATTGCAGTGCTCCTGCATCAGCATGTGGTAATTGCACCACTCAGTGTCAGCAAGGCGCATCATCAAAGCTACAACAGCTTAAGGAGCATCATCAAAGCTACAACAGCTCAGAGATTCTAGCAGTAGCACTTTTCCTTTATGTTATACTCACTTTAAATCTTGTTTGTGAATTATTAACAACCATTAGCAGCAGGAGTGTTACCCCTTTTTGATCAAAGCAGCAAAAGTTTCTAAGGAGTCTTTTTGTTCATTGCTACTTTTGAGAGCTTGAATTTACAATTTACTTTTCTTGTAATAAAAAAATTGAAAACACAGTACTTTGTGTGAAGCAAGAATGAGGCTTGGTGGGAAGGCAGAATACAAAATCTGGAAGATGGAGATTTAGAATTGCAAAATCCAAATTCTTGTGTGCTATTAATACCTCCTTCTTCCGTCCTGCTATTCGGAGGGACTTTTGCCTTCTCATCATAGTGGCCAGGCTACCAAAGTGGATGTACCCTCCACAATGCAGACCTGGAGAGAGAGATTTTCACTAGGCAGGAATCAATAAATGACAGGATGGTGCAGAGTTCTGTGTGGGCTAATTTGCCCAGGTAACAAAGATAAATTAGATCTTAATATCTCAGAGATACCACAGCCAGACTTCTTTCCTCACAAGGCTGCTCTTCTAAAAATAGCTCAGGTAGCTTTGCAAGGCATGAAAGAAAGTGGCAACAGACATGCCTGCAGACAGACTTCTGGCCTGCAATTCCCTCCCACCAACAACACCTAGAAGCAGGCAGCTGTGCTGAGGAGCAGAAGGATGCCACTAACCAAGAGCCCTGGATTCAAAATGATTGCTCTACAGTGGTGGTAATAAGGCTGAGCTAGCAAACCTCTTAATGGATGCACAGTTAATCCCAGTGAAAGAGGTCTGGCAGGACACCTTAAACTAGGTCCTCAACTGGAAAAAAGCAATACCAGCAAAAGGTCTTTTTCCAGTTGACCTGGCCAGCTCACAGAGTTTGGTGCTATGCCAGCCTCAGTGTTGTTCTCAGGACACTTCAACAGAGCTGTGTCACATCAGCCCAGCCCTACACCTGACACCCAGTGCCTTGGACTCACACTGGCCTTTGCGAATACTGAGAGATGCCAAGCTGTGGCCTTACCACAGGGGCAGCCACACTGATTCACTTGTACTAAACATCCCTCACCTGACTTGGAAAACCTGATCTGCCATCCTGTCTGCACTACCTAGAGACAGGAATCAAAAACCATGCTGATAAATCCAAATGCACACACCCTCCAGAACCAGGACACACCATAACCCCAGAGCAATCCCCACTGCTGTTGCTTCACTTGGTTAGAATTTGGCCTAAATGAGAGATATACTGTGTGAGCTGTGCCCAAATCTTATTCTCTCCTCAAATACAACTCAGATCAAACTGCTGTTACTGCAAGTATGGGAGAAAATTGCACAACCAAAAGAATTAGCAGTTCCACACTTTCTGTTATTCAAACTCATACCTCCTATAACACCCACAGAAGATGAGCACATTGCCTCGAGAGCCCTTTATCGAGGTATGCAAAAGGCAGGAAAATGGTACCTTGCACTCCCAGCCTCCCAGCAACACTGGTAACAGCATTTTGTAGTAGCATCTGAAATTATCACCTTTTACAAATCACTAAGAACTGAGGATGTGTTGAGATGCACCTTTACACCTACAATTGATAACAAATTTCCAGCTGCTTTTCAGGGTGCTCTGCTTTTGCATTACTCAGACTACTGAAGTGGCTCATACAGTTTAGCAATTTGGCTCTCTGCCATATAGTAGTGTTTAGGCACTGTTCCTCACATTGTCAAAACGATTTGGCAACAAAACAGCAAAGGAAGCAACTCTGAGCAATGCTGGAATCAGGGCTTTTGAAGATTCTTGTGTCAGATCTTGTAAGGGATGAAACATTTTTACTTCTATTCAATTCATGTGCACAGCCTTTAAATCAAAGGCTATGTTTCTGTCATTTCTGTCATTTCAATCATATATTAGTATTTTTAATGGCTAATTTTCTTCTTCAGGAGACAAGGAAATTGATAAAATGTAGAAGGCGACTGGTGTGTTTCAGAATGTGACTATCAGGTCACTTCACACCACGTCCTCATTCACAAACTGAGTTTCAAAGGCTGTTACATCAAGGTCCTCCTTTCCCTCACCAGTGTTAGAACAGTTTCCCTGCAAAGGTGTAAATGTCACCAAGTGGTGCAAGACAGTAAAGGGCTCTGAAAGCTACAGCATTATAATGATTTTGGCACAATACTTATTTAAGAGATCTGTCATTGTAATACTCACCTGCACCAGAGTCCTATGAATTTCTGCCATTATCATATTTGCAAAGGTCAACGTTTTTCACCTCCTACAGAGCCCTGGCCACAACAGATTTCTCTCAGGACCACTCTTATGCAGCAACATAATAATTTGTTATCTCTGTTACAGGGGAGTTGCCACCATCAAATTCTCTAAGAAAGCAACTTCCTTCTGACACATTGCTACCTTTTTTTCTTCTCGTATTCTTCAGGAAAGGTTGAGAACCACACACAGTGTTTGCAGTGATTCAGTAACAGTCACATTACCTGGAAAATTAAATGACCCAAAGTCCGTAACTCTTTTCCCTCCAGGAGTTCGTTGTTCTTAAAATAAAATAATCGATATTGTACAGCTTTCCCACCCCTTTTCCTGTGAGATCTTTCAATCCTGTGTAATGCCGGCTGCCCTGGAGTGCAGTTGGCCTCACTGGAGCTCTGTACTGGTGCAGCAGTCAATCAGGGACAATTCTCAAGCAGGATTAAGGTCGCACATGTAATTTCTTTTAGTTAAGGGTAATGCCAAATGAATTACAACTCTATAGCAATTGCTGAAAATTTACTTAGTGCCATGCAAATCAAAGAGACGCTAATGGCAGTAACACTAGAGGCTGTATTTTAAACAGGGTTCCTTAAGCCATATGTTAAAGGGACTTACACTGGCAAGGAGCAGTTGATTTTGCTGGCAACAGCTTGTTCCTGCATTTCAGATTTGGGCAGAGACATGTAAGAGCAGGACTTTTAAATGTGCAGAAAAATTTAATGATGACACTGGAACAACCAACAAGCAAAAATCTCTTAGCCATAATTAACAAGTTCAACATAGGTAAATGATTTGTTCTTTCTTGTATTTGACTGATTTCACAAGGATATGCCTAATAGAAGCAGTAAAAACAACAATCATCATCTCTTAAATACCTATATTTTAAAATTACATTTCTTGTCTGATAAATCCTTCAAGCTTATTTTACCAAAAAGCCTCTGAAAGTAAGAAGCATTTTGGGAAGCTGAAAGCTGCATAGAGCTACTACAATTCAGTTTAAATAATTGAATCGAATGTCAAAACACCATGTATCTTAAAACTGCAAAATATCTGTCTATGAATTTTAGAAAGCATTTTTCTTTCATTGTAAGATAGAAGGAATCTAGAAAAATATTTTCCTTCTTTTCTTTTTCTTTTTTCTTCCAAGAATTTGAAGACAAACACTTTATTTAACTCCTTTCAATGTAAGTATGGGTTTGGACTTGGAAAAGTTGATGGGCTGCTCCAAAGCAGCAATGATTTCTGATAGCAATAGGTTCTGAAAGTGGGATGAGCACAGCTGGGTATTTGGTTGCTACCCAAGCACAAAGCACAGTCTTCATAAACCCATTCACTGTGCAGTGAGGATCAGCCTGGTTTAGAGCAGCTCTTTTGGTTTAGAGAGCTTCGTGGTGCAACACCTGACAGCAGTGGGACAAACCTGACAGTGCTGCTATTTTCCTACTTCTATCCAACAGTGCTCTGGTCTGAGACACAGCAGCTTCACTTGCTTCTTTCTGGAAACCTCACAAGTGTGAGGGTAAGTTCTTGACCTTCCCCACAGACTCTTGACAGGCCCAGTATGGTTTGGCTGCCTAGAAATATACCCCGTGGCACATCAGCCGCTCTGTACACTCTGAATTCAGCAGTGTACTGGTGAGTGTGGCAGGAACAACCTCATACCTTACAGTGCTTCTCAGCAAGCACAGTTTGCCTCGGCAGATTGGCACAGAACAGCCTTGTAATGCAGCAAAACACATTCATGCTGCTTTTAGTTTCTGGACAGGTAAAACTCAAAACCCTCTCTGTGTAAAGCCAAAGCTTTTTATTTAGCCAGCAACACTGTGTTCTGTTAGGTCTTTGTAAGTATTTTCATTCGTCAGAAGTTCTAGGAGAGAACTCTTAAAATATTTTCAGAAAGTAGTTTCACAAGTGACTGTTGAAACAATAAAAATGTAAATACTCCAGAAAAGAACCCCCCAAACTTCCCGTAAGCAATAGACGCAAAAACAAAGTAAAAGCAGACACATCTCACCGGCGGTCACAAGGCTCGCGCGTTTGCCCCGCGGTCAGCCCCGGGACACGCTGCAATGTCGCGGGGGGCTCGCCAGAGGGCGCTGCAGGAGCACGGACAGCGCCGGCCGCGCGCCCGAGTCGCATCGCGACAGGGACAGCGACACGTCCGTCCCGAGGGGCAGCGACGGACAGCCGCGGCTGGCGTACAGCTGCGAGCACATCTCTGGAAACATGTTTTAGAATGTTCCTGGTACCGGCCACGGAGCCCGCGGCGCTCCGCAAGGATTTTATGGCAAATCAACGCTTATTGCAATGAAAACACACCTTTCCTACTATAACAGACATTCTGCCGCTGCTTTCAGATCACGTTATCCTTTATCGCTCCTTCCCTCGTTTCACCTTTTGTCCATCCTCCCTCCTCCTCGCCCCAAGGCCCGGTGGCGGGGGGGAGGCTGAGCTCACCCCGCATCCCTCCCGATGGCAGCCGCGGGACCGGGCCGGGCTGGGCTGCGCCAGGAGCGGCAGGCGCCCGGGAGGTGGTGGTGTTGCCCGCGGGATGGAGAAAGTGGTACCCACGGGATGGAAGGCAGCGCCGGGGCCAGGGCCGGGGCGGGCAGGGGCCGCTCCATCTGCCCTCGCCAGCGTCTGCCCCTGGCTCAGGTGTGTGCCCCGCAACCCGCCCGCCGGCTGCCCGGGAGCTGCACAGGGAGGCGAGGCCGCTGGAAGGGCAGATGGAGCGCGCAGCCCTCTTCCAAGCGCCGCTCATCACTTTCAGATGTAGCTGATTTCGCAGGTAAGGACAGCAAACACAGACTCCAAGAGGAAAGGACAGGGGACTGTCCGGTCCTCTCCACACCCCGGGAGACACACGGGACAGGGAGGGACACTGTCTCCACTGAAGTCACTCACAGGGAAGAGAAGCAAGACGAAAATGTTCCAGGCAATCAAGACGCAGAATTACAATAAAATGGTAAAATACAACAGGTCATACCATCAGGTTGTACCTGAGAACAGGTACGTAAAGGCAGAGCAGGGAAATGTTTTGTTCATCTTCTGCTTATTTTTCACTTTCACCCCAGGACTATGCATTCAGAAGGAACACACTCAGATGTGCAATGTCCTCTTTTTCCTCAACAAGTCATCAGCATCTTGCATCAACAAGTTAACAGTCCCCAAGAAAGGTGATAAGAAAGCAGACACAGCACTCAGATCACCGTACCATTGGCCTGGGAGAGCTGCCAAGCAGTCGCCTGTCCCAGCACAGCCAGCTCACAAGCCTAGAATAAAGTCAGGTACACATGGAAATATTTGCAAGACCGAGTGGGAATGCTGAGCGTTTTACTGTGATATAGACCTTGTTTTTTATAAAAATATTTGCTTACGTTTTAATGGGGAGGCAAAGGCAAAGCCTGGACACAGGAAGCAAACTCATGTGGCTAAATGTCTGTAATCTGAACTTCTTTTGTCCTCCCAGAGGAAAATAAAACATCTCAAATGGGTTAACCACCCAAAAGGGTTAAAGCTACGACCTCATGAATTAAACTGAACCAAGAAAGGGGAAATGCAAGCAGCAAAATATATGAAATTTATTGAGGAACAAAAGTTCTGAAGAAAAAAAAAATTGGAAGTATTACAGCAAATTCATCTATAAAGCAATGCAATAGAAACAAGTAAAGAAAGGCAGATCCAAAAGAGATCATGTTAAACTGAGGGGAAAAAAATTATAAAGTCCCTTCTGTGTAACAAAATGTTGTCACATAGATGCAGGCACTAAAAATTAGATAAAGATACAGGAATCCATGGCTTTGACTCTGTATACTCATACGGTCCCTCCTCAGGAACACAACCCAAAGAATAATTTGCTGGATTGTTCACTGCATGGTGCCCTCTGCAAGAAAATGTTTTGGAGGATGTGGGATCAGAAATCCCACTGTACAAAAGCAAGGTAACTCACTGACACCAGATAAAGTGGAACAATAGTGAATACATACATGATGTTGCAAATAATACATCAATCTCAATACAAAATACTCTTCCAAAGCCCATAGAATAAAACTACAAGTCAAATTAACTCTGACATAGCAAAGGCATCCCAAGTGGCATTATATTTTCTTTGAAAACATAAAATTACCAAGTCTCAAACCCTGAGTCCTACTGGAAATGAACTGTCTTTGGTGGGCTACTGGGAACCCTTTCCTGGATCTGTCTTCTCAGGACTGCCAGGCTATGAATCTTGAACCATAAGAGATTCAAAACTAAGTATAATCAAGAAACTATGAAGGCTCTTGCGCTACATGTAAAATGCAGTTGGTATTGACCATTCTTCCCTTTTTCTTTTACCCATCAGTTCCACATATTATTATCATCAATACTTACTGACAAAAAAGGGTGAGACACAGAATACTTATGCTTCAGCTAAAAGCAAAGTACAGGCAGAATCCATCTAAATTTTCTCCCAGACATCAGAACTCTCTGAGGGACCTCACAGAGATTGGAGGGTTACTTATTCCTGTCCTGGCCACTTGGCATTTTCAAGAAGAGAGCCAACAATTACAATTTTTTGTGATGTAAAAGTTTTTCCATACAGCATTAAATTGCAAGCTGATTGCATAGATCAGTGCACACTCAAGCAATTTGCAGAGAAATTTTAAGAAAAGCACTTTTGAGATGAAATATTCTAGAAAAGCCAACTTCTTTTATTGTGTCTTTCCTCCTTCTCCCCCACAGTAATGTATGTAGAACAACTCTGGCCACACCTTATATTCCTCAGTTAAAAACTGCCAAGTTTCTTCAGCCAATTGCAATCACACTGCCGCACTAGGGCTGGCTGTACCTTCTCCTCCCCTTGCTGTACCCAGCATTTTGGATGTTGTACCAACTGCACTGCTAATGGCACTGTCACAACTCTGATGAAGCCAGTTGAGAGCATGTCAGGTCACTTTTTACAACCATGTATCTCACAAGCTCAGCAGATTCCATCCAACATAGTGATTTATTCTGAAATAATTTCTCAGCCTGTTCACTCTCCATTAGCTTATGCAGCATGCACAGAGGCAAGTAAGAAAGGAGGAAGAGTAGTACAAATTGATGGAGAAAATATACAAGAAGCAAGAGGATAAGCCTGTAAAAAACCAGGCTGAAGGAATAAGAACATGGATGTTGAAAACAATGATAGGGATGCAAAACTAAATCGCGCTTACAAAACCTAAATGGTCAAACGCTAATCTAAGATGCATGAACACGTTTTCCACTGAATTCTGTAACAGTCCATGCATATACCTGAATGTGAGTCAGAAACATAAAAGATGGCAAAGCTCTTTTCTGCTACAGGATATACCTGGACTTCATCAGGGACATCCAAACTTCCATTCTGGTACATTGCCCTGTGGCTTGGGAAGATGATGTAATGTTCCTGAAGGACAAATATATGGCTGAAGAAAGTGTAATAATGTCTTTCAGGAGAGCTGTAAAGATTAATGAATTGGTGTTTACTTAACACTGTGAAAATATAAAATGCCTTGTAACTTCATAGTGTTGAACATGAATACCAATTCCTGTCAGTAAAGCCACCCCAGTCCTACTCTCTTGTGCAGTCTCTGCTTTGTAAAGGCTCATTTCTGGTTCTACCCTCACAGACTGAAACCTGTCAGTGCTGTGCAACTTTTTATAGCACTATTCTCAGAGCAAACTACAGTAGGTCCCAAGGCAGATAACTCAGAATATTGTTTCCAACTTGAGAGAACAAATTGAAAGAGCACTATTTACATTCTCTTGCCAGCTTACTCACAGACTGTCTTGTGCAAACATGATCAGACCACAAGAAGGTTGTGCAAATTTGAAACGAAGGACCCAATCAAGTAACAGCTTCACTTCACAGCTCTGACCACCCTTGCTGCAAAATCCAAGCAAAGGCTGCCAGACTATGGCTAAACCAGCAATTTTCTGCCAGGAGCTGATCTGGTGAGAGGGGAAGAGGTTAAAGCAAGAGATACTTACTTCCTAAAGTAATGAATATCTTTTACGCGTTTAAATCTGAAAACACACAAAGTCATGTCATAGATGTGAAGAAGACAGCTTTATGATAAAGTGCAGCACAGCACGACAAATTATTGACCTACTTCTTCAAGAAATATCTCTCATGCCAATGACATACTCATCCTTAAACACACCCTGCCAGTATCCAACATTACAAGATACAATCAGCATCTCCAGCTTTTCCTCAATGTCCCACTAAAAAGACACAAGTCTTTCTTCAAATTACACTTACAAAAGCCCAGAATTATGGTTTCTCTTCTGCTACAGATGCTTTTTGTATTGTGACTTAACTCTCTTTAAATTTAGACCTGGATCTTAAAAGTACCTGTCTTAGTAGGTCTTGCGAGTCCAAGTCTGGAGTCTGTTCTTGTGAGGCTTCACTGAGGCTATCAGTTCTCAGTAAAAAATAAACACACACATGGATTGTATGGGCATGGCAAGGTTTTGGCGGGGGGGGGGCTACACAGGTGGCTTCTGTGAGAAGCTGCTCAAAGTCTCCCCTGTGCACTGACTTCAAGACAGGCTTGCTACTGGCCAAGGTTGAGCCAATCAGTGGAGGTGGTAGTGTCTCTAGGATAAGGTTATTAATAGATTTGAGTTTATTTCTCATTATCCTACTCTGATTTGATTGGTAGTAAATTCAATTAATTTCTCCAAGTTGAGTCTATTTTGCCCATGACAGTAACTGGTGAGTGATCTCTCCCTGTCCTGATCTTGACCTCTGAGCCTTTTGTTATATTTTCTCTCTCCTGTCCAGCTGAGAAGGACGAATGATGGTGCATTGGTGGACACCTGAAATGATGCCAGGGTCAGCCTGCTATAATACATCAGTCAAAATGGACATCACAAAAACCTCCAGAAAAATACAAAAAATGCCAACAAACTTGTAGTCTGTCCCTAGTGATTGTCCATTTTATGAGTAGACCATAAACAGATCAGAAGAGCACAATTTATGATACTTATTTCAACATGGTAAACTGTTCTCCTGCTCTTCCTTCAGCCCATGGGAAATAGAATTCTGGCCCCCAGTTGAGAGAAGAAGCCAAGGGGTTGTTTAGCCTGGAAAAAAGGAGGCCCAGGGGGTGACCTTATCACTGTCTACAATTACCTGTAGCAAGGTGGGGATTGGCCTTTTCTCTCATGTAACAAGTGATAAGGCTAGAAGATTGGATATTAGGAAAAATTCCTTCACTGGAAAGGTTATTAAGCATTGGAACAGGCAGCCCAGGGAAGTGGTTAAGTTACCATCTCTGGAGGTATTTAAAAGATGTGGATGGGACACTCACGGATATGGTTTAGTGGTGGATTTGGCAGTGTTAGGTTAGTGATTGGACTCAATAGTCTTAAAAGTCTTTTACAACCTTAAAAATTCCATGATTCTATAAGGGAGTATAGATTTTTCCATTATTTGAAATGAAAACACAAAATGGCAAAGATGTATTTATTTCATGACCACTTCAGATTGAGTTCATAAGAAACTGATTCAGGATATGCAATCAAGTCCTGGAAGCAGAGCAGAAGAGCATACAGCAGGTTTACCATGGGCAACAAGAAGAAGAAAAATTTTCAAGCATTTGCAGATGCTCAAGAACTAGACAGTTGTCGGCAATGCCCGTCTGAAGGACTACGGGCAGAGATGGCCAGTTAGCACTTTTGGGGCCATGTGGCCCATGAGTGTTTCAAGTGGGGCTCCCATCCTGAAGGCATCCCCTGCACAGGAGCTTCTAAATCCCCTGAATCTCTGACTGCAGAGAAAGAGCCCCTGCATTTCTGGATTGCCATCAGAACCAGCAATCCAGCATGGGGAAGTGGATACCATGGGAGGCACCTCCACCTGCTAATCACTTTTTCAACTTTGTCACTTCTGAGGTTCTAATATGGGGTCAGGAAGTTGGTGCCTTTGAGTTGGCTGCCTTGCTAGCCCAGCAAATGCTTTGACCTGTCACCACATCAAGCTGTCATGACTGGACAACAGCATCTTGGTTAAGTTCTGGTATAGGGAAGAATATAACTACTTCTAAATACAGACCAGTTCAACCACTAATGAGTCCCTCCCTGTGTAGACTGAAAGCTCCATACAAACCTACAACAGCACCTGACAAAGCACATGCCAATGATAACAGCCACACTGTTGATGTGGCTTAATTTTTTCTTGGTATTAAAATAATGTAAGAAAAGTTGATCTGTAGGAAAAAAATAATAGGGGCTTTTATCCTTTTAGCAGGATGGATAATCAGTGGCTATCAGGAATGGAGATAAGTAGGTCCCCACCTGTCTTAGATTCAACTGATTTTTTTTTCCATTTAGATCTCAATTTTATCATCTGGTTATTAAATGCACATCTTTTGTCATAAAACCCATTTTAAACCAGTTATATGTTTATGCTAATTTATAATGCCCTCTTTCATAAAACTAAATTGTTGGGTATTTGTATGCTGTCTGTAATTTGGTATTCTAAAGTAGTAATTCTGAAAGCAAAACAAATGCACCTCCTTGCTTGCTTTTCATTTTCTTCTATTTATTTGCATCCCTTTGACTCCCTGAATACAAAAAGACATGGATATTTCCCTCAGACTAAAATTGGGCCACGGAAGGCTAATAACCATTTGTGCTTTTGAGAACTACCCCTGGACAGATTTGTTACATCTCTTTAATTTTGTAACAAATTAACAAGTTGGTTACATTTGTTACCTCTTGACTACAAAAGACATCAGCTGCAGACAAACTACCAACACAACAAAAAGTTGTCCTACAGACAACCTTTCTGAATTTTTAAAAAATATGCTGGATGCAAGTTTCAGAAATTACTTTGAGCCTTTTGTTCAATTTTCAAAACTGAGAGGCCCTCAGGAACCTACATCTAACCAGATTTTGACAAGATGTATTGGCATGATAGTTAGAGCCATTTTTTAACGCCAGGCTTATTTCAAGAGAACTTCAGGTGTTTCACCTAGCCACGCAGATATTGGAGGAACCTGCATTTGGTTTCAAGCATTCATCTCTTTCTTGAGATGGCATGTAGACCCTGAATAAATTCAATAATTCATCAGATTGTTTCTTTTTGCCTTACAATTCAGCAGCCAAAATTTTGTAAAACAGTTTAAGATTTCTGGGAAAACCTGGGCACATTTTTTTCTTTAGTTATGCTTTCAGGTGTAAAATGATACGTTAAAAACACCCCCTCCCACTATGTGGGAACATTTTAGTTCATACTCAATAAATTAAAGAGCTATATAATTCATATCAGTTTTCCAGTCCTGCAAAGTTTTCTTTTAAAATGACCAATGATACATATCAAAACTCCCCCGTAGGGGTAAGTGGGTAATTTATTTCATGAAAGTATTCAATACTGCAACATTAAAGGGACAAAACATTCTGCAGAGCACATACTTGATTAAATGTAAACCACACACTTGGTGGATTTTTTACTTTTTGGACATTACAGGCATATCTATAAATCCAAAATCTAAAAAAAAAACCCTGAAAGCCAAACAAAGAAGTTTTTTATCAAAATGCCACCATTCAGCATGATCCTAAACATGCATAAATGGCTAAAGCCACCCATGTGACTTAAGAACAGCTCAGAGATAAGAAAACAAGAGTGATGTCAAGTGGCAAACAAGGGTAGTAACAGGTCGAACATGTTTAGGTAGGATGTGATGGGAAAAGGAAGGTTGAATAATTTCCTTGAGCTGCAGAGAAAGATTAAACCTTCAGGCATGCCTAGACAGCAAGGGTGAGATGTCCTCTGTGCTGAAGGTAATCAGTGCAGGATCTTCCTGCACAGAGCAGTGGGCTCTCCATGGCACTAGCAAAAGCATGTTCTCAGCCAGTCTCTTCAGCTAACTGAAGAATACAACAGAATATCCATTTCAAAGGGATCTACAATGTTAATCTAGTCCAACTATCACATACTGTATTAATCGGGAAAGGAGCAAAGGACTGCTTTACACATCTCCATGTTAAACTGAAAATTCTTCCAGTCAAACACCAAAATCTGTGTCTGTGATAATACACCTTTGTCTCTATCACAAACAACCTAAAAAGTACATTATGAGTACATTTTCAGGATTTTATGCATGTCAACCTAAAATGCTGAAAATATTTAATCATATCCCAAGCCTTCTAGCCACTTCCTAGAAGGCTTTTTTTTTCTTTACTGTGAGCTTAAACTATTTGTTCCATGTATCTGAAAGATGTAAACACAATCAATCAATGCAGAATGGCAAAATATCTGACTATGAGCCCCACCATATCCTATCTATCAGCAGACAACTGGAGACTGAGGAACATACCTCCATAGTATCGCTAAATATTGCATTTTTTCTTATATACTACCCTAGATACCCACTACAGGATCCATGGCCAGAGGGTCGCTGGTGGCCATCGGTTTGGCACAAATGGGCATTCTAACTACAGCCCTTGGAGCCTGCCTTTTGCTGTTCACATCTGCCAGCTTGCTCCGTGTTAGCTAACAGTGTCACTTCAGAGAAATCTTCGGTACACTCATGTCTCACAAGGTGAGACCGGTCCCTTCAGCAGCTGCAGGTTATTAGGAAAAAGGCAGGAGGAATAGTACACACAAGAAAAGGACATGCCCTGTATCTTCTGTCCCTCCCAGCACCTACAGGGAGCTTGCAAAGATATTGTCTTTGCTACAATGATTTAAAGTGCAGCTGCATGCATGGATACCCACAGCAGCCTGCCTTTGCTGGAAGGTACTCTTTCAGAAAACTAGTATCGAGACACCAGCAGGTATCCTGCAGAGTGTCACTTACTACTGCTCTGTAGAAACCTACCTCAGAATAGAGCACTTGCAGCAAATTCCCTAAACAGATGCAGTGCAGCCGCTCTAAATGCCAAAGGCCCTTCAGCAACTTCTCACTCAAAATATGGTATTGCACATTATCATCACTACTGCAGCCCTACCTGGCACCTCTGATAATTTACAGAGAGGAGGTTCTATATTATCCCATGCCCCCAAAACATACCATGAAAATACCATTTTCTTCACAAAAGCTTAAGTTACAAAAGTCAAGAATAAATAAAGGGATAAGCTCATGCAACAAACAAAATGCAGCTGCCATTCATGTTAATGTGTGAGTCCATAAGGCTTTTAATTACAAGTAGGACAGCAGAATTCCACAATACTTCTCCAGAAACAAAGTTTGCTATGCAACAGGACAAGACAGGAGGAACTGTGAGTGACAGAGGCAGGAACAGGCTCAGACTCAGTCAAGCCGATCAGGTACTGCCAAGTGACACAGCTGAAGAGCAGATGCTACCTCCCTTTAATTTGTCAAAGCCAGCAAGGTGGCTCCATGGACTCATGCAGACATGACACAAAGCATCTGCAGGTTTTACCTCTCACTGTGGCAGCATATTAATCCACCTCTCCCAGTGTCATCTGTAAAGGACACCCTCCTGTTCTGCAGGGCAAACCTACAGGTGCCTATTAACAATCACTGTTATCCAAAAGTGAAAATATGCAATTGCAGATGACCACAATCAAGGTGTGATGGCTTTTCAGTCTCTCCTCACATACCGCTCAAGCTCCTGTTCCTGTGTGCTGTCTTGCCACATATTAGAGCATGTTTGCTTTAATGCCTGAAAAATGTGGATTATTTTCAGAGAATCGCAGAATGGGTTGGGTTGGAAGGGACCTTAAAGATCATCTAGTTCCAACCCTCCTGCCATAGGGAGAGATCCCCTTCACTAGACCAGGCTGCTCAGCGCCCCATTGAACCTGGCCTTGAACACCTCCAGGGATGGGGCATCCACAGCTTCTCTGGGTAAACTGTTCCAGTGCCTCACCACCCTCACAGTAAAGAATGTTTTTCCTAATATCTAATCTAAACCTACTCTCTTTCCCTTTGAGCCATTCCCCTTTGCCCTATGACAACATGCTCTTGCAAAATGTCCCTCTCCATCCTTTTAGGCTCCCTTCAGAGGTGGGCTTGAAGAAAGCACAGTGGGTGAGGTCTCAGAATCTGCCAGTGGTGGGAGGTACCACATATATGCAAAAAGAACAGACCAGACCTAAAGGGTGAACTACGAGGAGGAGCATCAGGATTTCTTAATTTTAAGAGAGAAGCAATTTTAAAAATGTGATAGTAAGGCACCTACTGCAATATGCAGATGCAATTCTCGAATAAACTCTCCCTAAAATGGGCATTGCCTTTTCTATGAACAGAATAGCCCAGGAATCCCAGGAAAGAGGAGTGGGTGTTGACAAAATCAGACATCTTTGTTTAAAACTTTCTTTCAACAGCATGGCCCCCAACCAAATGAACACTACTTTAACAACAGTAGTCTCAGAATGACAAATCTCCAGCCTGATACTGCACATGCAAAGCTTTTTCCTAGTCTGGTACTCTACACCCCAGCATGACTTTTCCAGTGCTCTCACAATCTGCTCCTAAAGTGCTGAGACTATTTTAGCTCACATAATGTGAATACCTGTTTCAGAAAATGCTTCATGGCCTGAGACTATTTGAAGAAAACTCATGAGCTCATCCTTGAATCTATCCACATTGGTAACAAATCCCTTGACCGCTGAAGAGAAGTAATGAAAGGGAATTTAATCTTGACATTTCTGGATTAAACAGTTGACAGGCAAGGCCTAGTGGACTCAGTAGAACAGAGGACAGCTGTTTCCAGAGCTGTGCCTAAATTGACAGAGTCTAGACATTATGAATGAGAGCTCAGCAGAGCTAAAAAGGCTTGTCACAGCAGAGGTGGGAATCCAAATTTTAATGATTCAATTAAGGAATGCCAAGGCTGGTGTAAAATGCTGAGCTATTTCTACCTCGGTGTCCCTATGACTGCCCTCACACTACCGTGGGTGTCATTACATAAGGTACACAATCCTTTAGTGGAAAGTGGATTATTTAAGGAAAACAGCTGGCAAATTTAGAGCTAAGTAGGAACACAGAAACGTCAATGCCAAACCAAGAGCATGTCAAACATGACCCAGATACCTAATTGGAAGTTATGCTCAAATCTAACTTGCACAGGGCTCCAGAAGCAGGCTGACTGACTACAGTACAGAGGCTGCAAGAGGTACGCTCTTGAGCTTTATTCCCATGATTGCATTAGATACTGCTCTGATCTCTCCTCCCCCTTCCCCAGCTTTAATGTCACAATCCTTACAAATTTGCCAGGAATGGGGAGGGTAGAGCACTATTACAGAATAATGATACAAAGAGCCTCAGGAAGGCATCAAGGCTGCCAGAGGGCTTCCCCCAGCACAGAGAGGTGGGAGCTCAAGGCTTCATGTCTATTCCCAGCCAACCTGCTTTGAGCCAGCATCCACCCACGGGGATTGCTGAGCTGTGAGTAGGATGCTCTCCCTCTGTGATGCTGGCTACAGCAACACATCTGCCTCAAGCACCTTAGCCTAATGGGCTGAGCATTCAGCAGGCTGAATGAGCAGAAAGTTTGTTGCTGTTGTTGTTGAGTTTGGGGTTTTCTCATTGTTTATGCACCCCCTTTTTTTTCCCCTTTTTAAATTGTGTGTTATTTATTTCTTGGCACATGTCATCTCCAAGTATCTCTTACAGCTCTCCAAGAAAGCCGCTGTGTCAAAGACCTAAAGCTCTTTGGAGTTCTAAAATCAACTCTCTCTACTTAAAAAAACCCAAACGAACACAAAGCTTAATTATAATGCACTGCCTATGTAGCAATGACATAAATTATGAACATGAGATGCTACAGTGCAAAACCATAAATAGTATTTTAAAAGATTTAGTCTTCAGATTTTGCTTTTTTCTGCTTGACAAAAGAAATAAGCTTTGATGAATATGCCACTGTCCAATTCATTAGCTTCAGTAATGATAGCCTTGCGATCAAAATTTTATCAGAACACAGTAACTTATTTTCTATGGTTACTTCTGCTTCCTTAGAAAGGTCATCTGTCACTGTCTCTCTGGTAGAAGAAAAACACAGACAGCATTCAACAAAACACTGGACGTTTAGCAGATCTCATTCAGGAAATAGGAATAAAACTTATTGAATAGTTAGGGCAAAAGTAAAATATCATGAAAGAAAAATCCATCACAAATTATTCAGTCAGTGAATTTGACTATCATTTTGGCATCAACTAGCAGACAACTGAGTTTCAAAAAAAAAAAGCAACAAAAACCCCCAAACAAACTAGCAAAAAAAAAAACCCACAAAAAAACCACACCAAAAAACCAAACCACCAAAAAAAAAAAAAAAACCCCACCAAAAAAAGAAATCCTATCCACAATAAAATAGGTTTAAAAACAACATAGTTTCTATGTAATACCACATAACATCCTACAATAACTGGATGTAAAACCTTCCACTGCTAGAAGCACATGTTACTTTTCTCATCAGTCTATGTTATTTTTCTGCCTGTGAGTATAGTTAGCATATTACATTAACCAACTTTGTTGTCACTTTTATTAGTCTTTCCTAGGTTAGAGTTAGTCTGCAATCTTGGCCGTATTGTGGAGGTATCTACATGGAGAAAATTCTTACAGGGCAAGTGACCTTGCAATGGAGCTGAATCCTGAGACTCTCTTCTACCAAAGCACCCAGCCATCAAACAGGAATTAACTGAACGAAGACCTAATTGCTTAGTTTTATTTCTCTGCAGGACCAAAATATAATTTTCTTCTCTGCATGTGGTAGTGAATCATACATCAAAAATATCCAAGCTCATCAGTTCACACCTTACTCAAAACAAATCCATGGGAAGCCAGCATGCAGTTTTGAGAGCTTTATCCACGCAGGAAAAAAAAAAGCCTAAGAAAACATGCAAATGTATATATTTATAGCAATGGATATGCATGGAAAGCCTGAAAGCTTTTTGTTGTCCTCTTTGCCTTATCTTACAGAAGGTTCTAAAGCCAAATCTATGGTGCTTTCAGGTGCAAATACATAACAGACCAAAGAGCCAGAATAAAACAATGCTGGCGGAACAAAACAAGCTATTCATGGACCACTGCGGGTATCCACACAAACCAGGCCATACAGGTTATCAAGTCTAGCACTATGCCATCCCCCTCCACCTACAGCCTCTCGTGGAGATGTATTCTCACTGCCCAGCACAGCTTTCAGCAACAGTGATTTCTGGCTATTTATGGCTAGTAAAAATAAACTGGTGGTCTGTGTAATTCTTTGTACTATTTAAAGTAAAAAAACCAAACCCAGCCCTTCCTTTTCACCTCACCCCCAAGAGTTACATTAATAGTAACTTCAGTGTTGTAACTGAGATATATCAAACATACGATACTCACCTATCAAACCTAACATGTAAAAATTATTCATGAGACTGGATTAACAGTTATTGAAGCTAACTCCTACATTTCTTTACCACACACTGATTAAAGTCAGGAAATTTAAATCCTAGAAGAAACTCTTGGGGTTTTTTGCGAAATAAACTCTCTTATTAAAATCCAAATAAGAATCTGCTCAATAAATAATACTCTGAAAATTACTTTGACCTAAAAAAGCCAAAGAATGCTGGATATCAATGAACAGAATCTATGCATGGAATAAAGAGGCAGATGTACTCACCTAACAATGTGAATGGGTTATTTTTCAAATGGCTGGAATGGCATTGAATTAAAGCAACAGATTCAAAGAAATGGCTGTCAAACTACACTCAAAGGTTTGTGCCTTCACTTTGCTATGTATTACCACTGAGCATTTACATATTGCTGCTTTTGCAGTACCTCAAAGTAAAACTGGTTTGTCTAAGGGTCTGATCCCCACATGCTCCTCAGTGGGGATGTGGCTTCTTGGGCACAGCAGGAGCTAAGCTGCTCTGCTGTGGATCTGATGCTCTGCAGCCCACAGGAATGCTGGAGGCAGGGCAGAAACAAAGCAAGAGGTGTGAAAAAGCAAAACTGTGTTGGTAGATCCTTCACCACACCACTCCCAGGTTACTATGAAGTGAAGACAGGAGAGGCAAAGTATTGCAGCTTGAGTGCAGTCTGCTCAACACTCACATCCAGAAAACAAAGCTACACAGTTATTATAATTAATCTCTGCTCTTTTGCTGTGTCATTCAGATCTGGAAAGAGCCTTCTGTAATAAAGCTGTGCTTTTGAAGATAGCAAGATGAATGCTGAAAAGCATTAATCATTCATCCCTATGTATTTCTACAGGCATTGAAACAGTGTTGACTTTTCTTTTTAATGCTTTATTCATTAGCCACAATATCCCATCAGCTAAATGCTGTGTTTCAAAATAAAACTGCAGTCAGCAACAAGACCCTTCTTAATATGTAATATTTTTTGTTATTGTGGCTGAATTACCAATTCATCTAAACACTGGAATTCAACAGGTAATTTTTCATGAAATCTGTCTCTATCCAGCTTTTAGTCTCAACTAAAAGGCTGAAAAGCATATTTTGGTAGGGAAAAAAAATTAGGCTATTTTTAGTAGATCTGCTTTGTTCCAGGCTCATAGCTTTCATTTGTTGCTTTCTAGTCCAGTAATTTTTATGATCATGTTTGTCAATAAGAAAAATTATAATTTTGTGTTCTAATTTCTGCCCACATGGCTAGAAGGTCGCCTTGGGTTTATTTTCCCTTTTGACAACATCTCTGATGTCCAGAAAAAGCAGATAACTCACTGCAGAAAGATAAAGCTGGACCATTTGGTGATTTGCGTGATTTTTCATTTTAGTTTTGTTGGCCACAGGAATATCCAGGCAGCATAATTATTTAAGTTTCTGATTTATCATAGCTTCACTTGACAGATGCAGAGGTTCAAATACAGCAAGGACAAGTAGGACCAGGAAGGACTTTCACAATTCTAATGTACAGAAGTTAAACTTCTCATAATATTCTGGGCTGTAGCACTTAAGAAACCTTTTTATTGACTGAAATAATACTAAAGCCTCAGAATGTGTTTCGTAAGTGTTTCAGTGGCCTAAGCAAAATTTTAATGCACCCCCTGCTGTGACGTGCGCTTCCTCCAGTACTTTTCATCTCAGGTGTGACTACTTAAAAGTGCTGTCATATGAAAGAACATAGTTATGAAGAGTGTCCACTTTAAGTGATGGTTAATTTTATTTCATCATTTAGGATTTATCCCATAGTGCATACACACATTTTTACAAGATATGTAAGCTTCATGTGATGTACCAAGCATTCTTTTTTGGAGATGAGCAGCCCTAAAGAGGATGGAGAATGATGAACAAGACACACGGAAGCACCATCAACAGCTAGCTATGGAAACCATCCTTCCTCTCCAAGCTCAGAGTAGCTATCAAGTCACACATACCCCAGTATTTGGGCTGGGTTTATGCCACACAGCAAGGAAGGAGCACTACTATGGAATGAGCAAGACACAAAACACATCACATGAACTCCCCCTGAGCTGGGAAAGCACAATACAGACACAGCACTTGTGAGAAAGGTGAGAAGCTGCACGATGTGAACTGTAGCTTGGTTGCGGCAGAGGGCAGTGATACACAAACACTCGCAGTCCTGGCTCTGCACAGCGCCTACAAATGCAGAAACTGTCCTTGGTTATTTCTAGCATCCTTGGTTATTTCTAACACTTACCACTCTAAGGCTTATCCTTAACAAAATTTGCACATTATTTACATGTATTTAAGTGTACACATGTGCAGATGCACAGAGAGATATATTGAATATCCACTGTTTAAAATGTTAATTCTGATTGCTTTCTCTTACTTCTTTGACAACCATGTCCTATTTGATTAATCTGCTATCCCCGTTGTCCTCTGAAAATCAAATCCTTTAAGCTTTTGCTTCACAAGGTGTTGATTTGCATCTTTACAACAGGCAAAAAATTGCCACACTTCAGGGAGCAGATTTTCATCTTTTCCTCCCTCATCCTTCTCACCATTTGAAAGGTAGGAAGCTGGATGCAGTTAAGAAGAAAAAGGGGGGGAGGAGGGAGCTATGGAGGAAGACAGCATAAGTCCTTGACTCCTTAACTAGGTTAATTTGTCTCCTGGCATGCAAGTAGAGAGCTTAAGAGAAAGCTACAGGAAAAAAAACAATTGCAAGGCATGTGGTACTCATGTAATTGCTGACATGTCTAATGCTGCATGATTTATGGCAGCTTTGAAATACTAGGCTTCTTATTGAGGGATGGATGGATTACATTTCCACTGGGTGCAATTTGAAGAGATGTATAAAAGAAGGAAATGTAAGTTGTTATGAAGAAGCCCAGTCTTTTCTTGAATTAGTTTAAATGCAACTTGCTCAGAACAATTGATTTTTTATGAGAAATAAATGGATTTGTATGTTCAACCAGTACTTGGCAAGCCAGTTTCCACCAAGCAATTGCTAAACTGTTGAATTTACTGTGCAGCACCTGCTGTATAGAATTGTGGAAAACCATAAAAATTTATACAGTATGTAAATATAAACATATGTCAATTTTAACCTATGACCATGTTATTTATATCATTCAAAAACTTGTAAACACACAGTATAAGTTTGGATATTGACTTATATTTTGGAAATTCTTTTTTGTTTGTTTGTCTGTTTGTGCTTTTTGTTTGCTTGTTTTAACTAAATAGACTCATTCATGCTTAGCAAAAGATGGAACATGGTTTAGATTTGGGACAATCTGCATCTACTAACTTTGCCTGAAACAGAGTCAGTAGCACATTTCAAGCATACTATTTTTTCAAAGCAAAACTACAGAGGAAAGACAAAACACCTAGAATGAAACTACCCAAATGCTGTGGGAAATGTGTAGCAGACTCAGTCCTGCAGTACAAGCCCTGTGTTAATGTGATGCAAGCAGCTGGACAGAAAGCCTGGGGAAGCCAGGTCTATTCATAGTCAGCTCATGGAGGCTTTGGTCTCAATGACTGCAGTTTCCATAAGGCACCAAGGCAAGTTCTACCCCTGGAAAAAAGCATAAAGGAAGCAAACATTCTGGCCAAGCACTCAGTCTTGCAGCCTGCTCTCTGGGCCCTGCTAGCTGATGGGTGATGGCTCTTGCCACTATTGCCAGTCCTGGTCCTGCTCCCCATGCCACAACACCCTTTTTTTGTACAGTTCAGCTGAACAGAGGCCTTTCAAACTCTGGACACGAGGAACTTATTTCTCCCTTGTCCTTCTGCCTGCTATATTTGGATGAGAGGTGTGCTTGAGCTCCTATGAAGGGAAAAGGTAACAAACACCCTCAGACTGGCCCCAAGTGAGCTCATTTCACAATGGGGGTATGAAGTTCTCCAGCAGAACTTGTCTGTTCTGAACTACATCAGGGAACATTATCAATAATGAAGTCTTTCTTTCACAATGCCATGGGATTTCCATACTCCAGCCAAATGCGTTTTCCTTGAGAGAGTGACATTCTGATGTGCTCTGGGACAACTCCACAGGCACTTGCCAAGACACATGCTGGCTTCTTCAGACAGAGACACACAGCAGTTTAAACCTGGTTTAGCTCATGTGTCTCGAGTAGCAGCATGCCATCTGGTACATTTCAGTAAAACTGGCACTTTCTGCTGAGAGAGGTCCAGGGCTTATAAAAGACAGACATGGCAGGACAGGAGTGAAATGCACTGGCACGACTGTGTGTGCAAAGCTTGCATGGCAGCACTTAACCCAAGCCAGCACAGCTGGGATGTAACCCATCAATCCACCCACAGCCACAGAGGCAGCACTGGGAGCAGAGCAAGATCAGAGAGTGCTGGGGTGAGGGTCAGGAGCAGTGCACAAGCAAGGGACTGGCCAGGGGACTGCTGCTGGGAGGAGGATGTATCACCCAAAAGGGAGCTGTGGGGACAGCCATGCTTGAAGTCAAGGGGTATGGATCAGAATGAAGCTGTATTGAAACCTCCTGGGAGGAGGGTGGAATTGTGCAAAGATTTTAGACTGCATGTCTCCCTTGGGTTATGGTAGCAAACATGCTGGTACACAGAATCAGACAGTACACAAAAACAGGAGAATGTGCAATGAGACTGTGAATGTGGGGCAAATGGGGAAGCACGAAGGAGGCTTTTTGTACTGGAAAGTTCAGCTGTTGCAGCACTAACTTCTTTCTGACTGGTTTTGGCAGTGCTGTATACAACCAAGTCTGAACCAGTGGGAGGAAAAAGTATATGCGTTTGGGCCTCCTAGCAAAAAGGAGGTTAGTTTTGGGATGCAATTATATGAAAATCAAAAAGAAGATGAGAAAGCCAGTTTTGTTGCTGGTTAGTATAATGAGATGTTCCGACAAGAGTCTGACGACTGAGAAAATAGAATTAATTCATTTACAGAAACAAAATCTTTACTGAGAAAATTTTTTCTCACTAGAAGAGAAATGTGCAACTCCATTTATTGCAGCAACTGCCATCATATGCAGTGGCTGACAACCCATTCTGGGTGTGGATCACAGCACTACTCAACATCTGCCCCCAGGCATTTTTTCATTCCATACTCTAAACTGAACATCGGACAATGTCTGACACATGCACACAGATGCCACACAGACTGGTCCCATCCTGCTTTCATTCTCTATGGCTTGCCTGTAAAAGTGAAGACTTAACCAAGAAGATAATGGTGTGATGTGTCCTCCTTCGACTGACCTACTTCGAGTCAAAAGACCAGGAAGAGGATACGCAAATCTACTTCCAATGCAGATTGAAATGTGTCTTTGGCACAGCATCCCCACACAGACTCATCATACATTCAAAAAAGCTTTTTCATCCTTTTTCCCAGATTTCTGTTGTCAAAAGAGGACCATTATTGATAACTCCCCGAGGCTCCTTCTCCTTGTGTTACCCAATACCTCATTCACACCTAAGGCATCAGGACAGATGAAAGCAAAACAGAGATGAGCAGTTCTTCCCCTGGTATTCAAACTTTAAATCAAACACCCACATTGCTGTACTATAAACAGTGCTGCCTGTTTGGAGCACCAAGGCACTCCTGTAATATTTCTTTTCCTTTAAGATTTTATATTTCTCCTGTGAGAAACAATTACAACAGAAGTGTCAAGCAAAAATAAATCCCTGTTAACCACAGTCACTGTGAGCCTGCCAAGTAAATCACATCTCAGCGTTGCTGTTCCATTTTTCAGGTAGAAATAAAAAGTGTGTAAGAATGCCTTGGTCTAGAATTGAGTTTTCCCAAGAGGGGGTACAAAGTTTTTGAAAACACAAGTTCTTCTCCTGAGTTCATGACATTGTGTGGAATTAGAAAACTGAATATCCATGACCCTAGGAGTAATTCACGTTGGAAGGATTCTCTGAAGGTGTTCTAGTCCAACCTTCATCCAAAGCAAGGTCAAATGCACAGTTAAGTTAGACTGCTCAGTTCAGCTTGGCCCAGGGGTTTCTGAACAGCTGCAAGCCACTCATTCCACAGCTTTCCCAGGACACTGGGCCCATGCTCAGCTGCTCTGACCACAAATAACTTTCTTCCTATATCTAAATCTAGTTGGGATTTCTTTCCCTGCAATTTGTGTACATTGTCTTTGGTACATTCACCATGCACTCCTGAGAAAGGATCTGACCCTGTCTTCTCTGTAGCCTCTCACTCCCTTCAGCTTTTCCTTCCCCAGACTGAACGAACCCAGTGACCTCAGCTTACATTTAAATGTAGGTGATCTTTCCTCTTTACCCATCTATCGCAATCACTGATATCATATACACATTTCTTTTGGTTTTGGTCTACAAATAGGTAGGTCTATGCACATGAAAGGAGAAATGACAAATGGAGAAGACTTTGGGCTCTCTGCATGGCTGTTATTTTCCCATACTTTTCAAACTCAGAGGCTTCATGAGCTGTCCATGCATCATAAGGGAGTTGCCTTCAAATCACCTGAAGGGAATGTTACTAAGCTTGTTCCTCTCCAAATCTGAGAATTTCTGTGGGCTTTGAAGAGAGGTTTTGTTCTTATTTTATCTTCACCTTTTCACAATTGCCTGTGTTGTGAAAACCAGCCATTTCAAGACAATGCAATTGCAGCTGCTGTTCCAGGACTGAGTGCAAGTGAGCAGTTTCCATCATGCCAGAGAGATGCTAACCATTGTTTAAAAATGCTGTGAGGTCTCCTGTTTCCTTTTGAGTAGCGTGTGGTGGCTTGGTGACTAGATCAATTACTTCTTTAATGCTAAGAATTCTAATCAGAATATAAGAAACCTCTTCTAGCTGAGTCAGTCTTAAAATGTCCAGTCTGTGTATTGCAGACTTGAGCTAATGGAATGAGTTTTCAAATCAGATAAATGGTTATTTTTCCCAGGAGCCTTCAGCAACACTTAGCTCATACTTGATCCAGCCACAGCCTGGAATTTAGTAATGCAATTTTCACATCTCATTTTAGAGACATATTCCTTTTCCACTGTAAAACCCTAACCCTGCAACTGTCAGTTACACTGAGTCACCACCCTGAAATCAATTTCAAACAGGAGAGCCTGTTGCTTAATAGAAAGAAATTAACACTGAGATGCATTTAAGTATAAACTTCATTCCAATTTCTATATTCCCTGATTATCCCCCAAATTCATGTACATTTGTATTCCATCCCTGTAGCTTAAGTTGGACATTTTTTCTGATACAAGGAAATCTAAACACACTCCTGAATTATCAAAACAACTTAAAACTCTGCTCAATCCATCCATTTTTGCAGTAAAAACATTTTTTAAATGCTTCAGCTCATATACGCTCCTCTGCAATGACTTGACAGCAGCTGCACTGCCACCATCCCTGTTGACAAGAGGTATTTCCCCATTACTTTACAATAGGATAAAAATGAGTCCCTTTGAATTGCCCATCTTCTCTCAGCTTTTGATGCTGTCTATAAGCAATAATACAATTTTTTTCATTTTTAGTGACCATTTGAATTTTACTGCAGCAAAACCAGTCACAGAGAATGATGTCCTTCGTTTTCAGAAGAGGAGGGGAAAATTCTCTGAACAGACTCAGTGTATGTATCTGGCCTGATATAGAAAAAGACTGCGAGACAGAGAAAGCTGTGTTTGCTTTACAAAGATACAAAATGTAATAAATTTTAAGTCTCAGGAGTAGTTGGATATCTCACACTGGACAACAGTCTACTGGTGGAGAAAGGGAAAATAGTAGTTTTGTGCCACTGTAGTCAATACTACTATTGAGTCAGTAAAAACAGGTACCTGAAACCCAAGGACAAATCCTCCATACAATTTACATCACTCTGAATAAACTCATTATCTATCAATGGCAAAGGTCTTCGTTGCACTGGAAGATATTCTGTCTAGAAAGACATGGAGGAACAGTTCTGTATTCTGACTCCCAGTTTCTGCACCACCCACAGTTTTGTACATAGAGCTTTAACAAAGCAGCACACATGCAGTAAAGGCATTTCACAGTCCTCTACCTGAGATCAAAGTCCAATAGATATCCGGCTATGAGTGAGGAAACAATTTCAACTTCCTTTCTTGACCTCTTCTCTAAGATTGTCCTCTAAAGTATGCCCCTGTCATGGGGAATGACTCTGACTGATGATACTCTGAAAGCCACAAGAACGATGTAATATTTTTTAATAACTCACCCCAAAGAAATATAAATGTTTGTTCATTAAAACAGAAATAAGAAATCTTTGTTCAATCCTTCAGCCTGAAACAGAACAACATGCAGAACAATTAAGCAGAGGGGGACATTTTTTGCTTACATTTCTTCTTTTTATGGCTTTAGTATGTTTATTTAGAGCCAGCAAGTACCAGCTCACATTCTCTTCTTTGCCAACTGGAGTTCTTACCCGTGACAACGCTGGGGATTTTGGACAGAAAGCTCTTGACAGTGCGGATGGGAACCCCACCTGTTTTGTCATCCTGCATTCTCGTAACGATGTCTTCAATCTGTCAAAAGAAAGGAAAGACTTTGTGATTTATGCAAAATTATCATTATGACATTTATATACCATGAGTGCTTTAGAGCCCTGCTGGTAGAACGGACTTCAAATATACCATGTGTATCACTGCCCAAACACAGAGGTGGAGACACAGCTACCTACCCAAATTTAAACGCTGAGATTAGAAATCACGAGACAACACAGATGAGCTTTGAAGACAGTGGTTGGATACTGACACTCCAACTGCAACAGTGCTTTATCTTTATTTGCTGACCAGGGGTGACAGAAAGGTGTTGTTTGCTCCACAGATGAGCTGGGTTACACTTCAACCAGTTTAAGGATGTTCACATCCAGTCCACCTTCCCCTCTGCTCCCACATTCTTTTGAATCCTCAATACTGTAACCTTGGAAAAGCTTTCATTTTCCAAAGGGTGCCAAAGAGCCACCGACTGCCCATGGCTTGTGAGGAGCGTTAGAAAAACAGCTGCAGAAGAACTTCCCCTGCCTCATTTTATTGGCTAGGATGGTACATGTCCATGGTCAGCACACGAAGTAAATAACCAAAATAAAATGATTGTAGAGGAGAACTCAGTGGATTTTCACAGCCAAGCTACCTTTTAGTTCACAGGCACATGCATAATCCATCACCTACAGAAACAAACATGATCATCTTCAAAAGCCATGGCAATCAGAGGATCCAATTACTGGAGGAAGGAGCTTAATCCTCCTCCTGCTTACTCTAAAATGGGAAGGGATTTTTGCTCCTTTTAAGGCTACTCTCCATGCATTTATTTGAAGTCAACACCAGGGACAACAAAAAGCTGAACATAAGCACAGTGCAGAAATTCAGTATCTCCAAAAACTCTCTTCAAGTTAATAAGGTCTCAGAAGCCCAACAAAAATAAACCCAAAGCTGTTGTCTCTGTTAGATCAAGCAGTCATCAGCACAGCCCCACCTGCTGTTGTTGACAGGTGGCTGAGGGCAGCCAGACAGGGAGCACAGCTCTGATTTTACCCAAAGATTTCCTCCTCACAGATGCTACAAAACAGAACCACAGCAGAGAAGTTACATGATGGGAGCACGGCCCCTCTCTTCTAAAGGCAGCCTAAGAGCTCAACATGCTCCCTTCATCTCTGGAAAGCTACTTCATTTACATATGCAAGTGAGGTTTTTTCACAGATTTAACACCTACATTTCAAAACAAGTTTAATTTCAAGTCTTCCCGAGGTGGTAAGACAATCTCCCTGCCAACTTCAGGCACTGAATTTGATCACTGTGTTTTTAACCTCAGGTTACCACTTCACTGAACTGTTCACACCTTGTTTATATATTACTTTTAATTTAACACGTCCTGAACAAATTCTCAGCAGGAATGAAGTCAGGAAAATGAAAATACCCTGAAATATTCAATATATTACATGAGCTTTGGGTACTTACACAGTTAATTTGTGATAGAATAATTATACTTTCCCAACAACTGAATCACTATGAAAATTAATACCACTTCTCCCTGTTACTTTGCATAGCCTTATGCAAAGTTGTTTGCTGATCAGAGCATTAGGCTTTTTTCCACTCTCGGGATATCTGGAGAAGTAACTGCTTATCTCTGATATCTGGAGGGGTAACTGCTCTGCTAAAGAGTGGACAAAAAGCATTTGATTTTGTTGAGAGGAGCCTGACAGCATCACTTGTAATCAACCCAGACCTACAAGGCTACAGTGCTCCAACAACAGACCTACCAGGCAACAGGGCAGCTCAGTCACCTGTGAAGGGTGGACCAAGAGTCACAAAATCTCAGAATGGTTCAGGCCAAAAGCGACCACTGTGAGTCATCTGGGCCAATCTCCCCGCTCAGGCAGGGTCATCCTAGAGCACATGGCACACAGTTGCATCCAGACAGTTCTTGAATATCTCCAGCGAGGGAGACTCCACAACCTCTCTGGGCAACTGTTCCAGTGTATGGTCCCCTGCACAGTAAAGAAGCTTTTCCTTGTGTTCAGATGGAACATCCTGTGCATCAGTTTCTGCCTGTTGCCTCTTATCCTATTGCTTGGCAGCACTGAAAAGAGCCTGACTCCATTCTGAGTCTTAGACTTCATCCCAGAAGGTCAGCCAGACTAAGAGCTGCTTCTGCAAGGCAATGGAAACAGACATCAGGGAATGATTTTTCCATGCATATTATGGGGAAACTACTCTGAAATGCATTACAAGTACCCCATGTCTCCAGGAAGAGTTAAGGGCTTCAATAATAACAAGAATAATGTTTGGTAAAACTGTTGTTTTCTCTTTTTCTATTTGAATAAAGAGTTCAGAATGAAAAATTACCTCAAATAATTACTTCAATGCAGAAAAATAAACTTTTTACTCCTTTGCTCACTATAAGCTAAAGGAACACCAGCATGATTTATGTCATTAACACTCCAAGAAAAGTTCAATTTCAAGCAAAATAAAACTTTAATTATCTTAAAAGAAAGATACATCGTTTTTACCTAAACTATTCCCTGTTTCAAGCAATCAAGCAGGCACTGGTGTATCAAATGGGGCCATTAATTTCAGTTGCTGTTACAATTACAAATATCTACTGCATTTTTAAATAAAAATTAAGCAAAGCTACCCTACAGTTAACTCCTTCCCAAAAGGCTCCTTCTTACTTCTTGTCTTCTAGCCTGACTGCACTGCTGGCACTGACTGCTCTCCTTATTTCTAAGTGTTGGATGTTTCTTCTCTCCTTCTCTTTCTACTCAAATGCCACACCTCCATTCTTTCCTGTCCTTTCATCTGATCTAGACATAACTACACATGTCATCCTCCTACAGCATGCCCAGAATTTTCAGTCTGCTGCCCAAGAGCCCACAGGGTTACAAGCCCCTGGTTGTACATACTCATTCCATTCCCAACACACTTTTCATGTGCTCTCCAGGAAATTTCTGCACTGCTCGAAGAGGACAGCATGGCATACTCAAAGAAACATTTGATGATAATTTTATTATTTCCTAAAGTTATTATCAAATTTTAACTTAAATATTAAAAACCTGTATCTAGCAACCTATGCCTAGTTTTTGTTCAGTTTGCTACAAAGAAAAGATCTGACCCTTTGTACCAGCCTTTGTTTTGCACCCACCCCCATGCCTGCAGATATTACCACCCAGGATCCAAATTCCTACTGAGCTATGGAAATGTTTCACAAAATAAGTGACACAGTGACAAAGCTCGAAAAAAGTGATCATTAGAGCTTCAAGCGTAGAGGAAAGCAAAGAGGGAACATGAAGTGTGAAGGTCACTTGCATCAAAGCTTTTAATCTTAACTTCTAATAGTTACCTAGACACTCGAGTTCTAATGACTCTCCCTTCAGCTTCTGCATGTCATTAAACACCCCTTAGGCTTCCCTCTCTGGCAGACAGGGAGTGAGAGTCCTTGGACAGCTCATTTCATTAGGCTAGGAGGCAGAAACAAGTACAACAAAGCATTCCTCATATTTATCTCTCCTAAATGAGCAATCTTCAGTGAACTAACTTCTGCCCAACAACAGTCATGGTAAGACCAGGCAATACTTTTTTACTTGGTTGTTTGGTTTTTTTTTTCTATGATGGAGGTCACTGCTATCTCAACCTAGTCTGATTTTGCAAAGGGAGTTGCTATTCTTCCCTCCAAGTGGATTCTGGGTCAGTATTTCCACAAGAAAGCAAGAGCAATTCATGTATCTGCTGTCCCTGTTAGCTACACACTGTAATGTATGCCTAACAAACCAGATCTGCTTTTCCTACTGACTGGTTGCTGACAACCCTGCTCCCTACATTTGTCCAGAATGTTTTTATTCCTCATTATCTCACTCTCAGTGCATTGAAAAGGACTTCTGGCTTCAGGAACCCATTAGTGGAGACATGAACTACTGCAGGTAGTTTATGAGAGGTTACCAGCATATTCTGTTACAAGAATGTGTTGGGAATTTAATGCATATATTGCTAGTATCCATTAGGCTTCTCCTCTGCTATCAGGACTTTTGCTGGCCTAAGGAGGCTGAAGGCACAAAGTAGAAAACCTTGAATTTCTGTCAGAGCTAAGACATCTATCACTGGAAGATCAGAAGTCCTTTCTCTGAGATAGGAGTGAACAAAAGATTATATTTGTTGATGCATTAAAATAACTACGGCATAATACAACAACAAATGTAACAACTACAGCCTGGCAACTTTGGGTCAGTGTAACTCAACATCCCATTATAAGAGGGAAAATGACTCAGCTTTGCAACAGCTTTTCTTTCTCCCAGCACCAAGGTAAAGCAGACACCCCTTCCGCTACAAGTTAGCACACACAGCCTTGCTGAGCCCTGGTCAATGTTGACTTTGAAGGTTACGTGCTGAGGGAAGGGCAAATTACACGTGATAAAGAAAAGCTACCAGTTTGCACCTCCCACAGCCCCACACCCAAACACCTCCAGCAGCTAACAGAGCTCCCTGGCTGAACATGCTCAATCGGGACTGAGTGATGACTACACAATGATGTCAGAGGCCCTCATGGTCCCATTTTGCCAGTTTATGTTGTGAGCTAGTGAGGAAAACAGTGCCCTTTTCATATTCTAGCATCTGAGTAAGATGCACATATTTCTGTGGACCCTGCAGGAAAGCTCCTGTTGCCTGTTTCTGAATATTTCATTATGTGTCAGGCTCCTGTCTGATTACTCACAGTAGCTACCCTACCCTTGGGGACTCCTGTCACCAGTTAACCTGTGGCTGAAGAGTCTCCAAGCATCACTCATAAGTGCCAACATTAAATGCATAGGGTTAGAGAGGCCATTGTGAAGTTGCAAATATCTTCTCTGACCTGGCCAATGACAGCTCTTATGCATATTGGGGGAGCTGGATGCTGCATGGAGCAAAGGATCAGTCTGTTATTGTTATCAGCTAGCATGATGGCAATGATCATAAACATATTTGATCTCTTCCCTGAAATACAATTTTAAAAGAGACTGTTTCTCACAGTGCCAACTCTTACTCCTGTAAGTGCCTCTGACACTACCAGTGTGCCTGTGCATTCTGCACCTGCTGACTCCTGCCACACAGCCCACACAGGCACAGACAAGGAAACTTAATTTGACAAGATGCCTGAAGCCAACTTGCTTCACTGGTCCAGACAATTTCACTCTGCTCAAAAAACAAGAAAAAAAGGCTGAAAAATACACTTTCCTTTGGCACCCTCGAGGGAGCAAGGGCAACCTTGCCTCCACTGGAAACGAGCAGAGCAGCACTGCCAGAGAATTGTGGTGTGGCCTTCATCAATCAGCTTCATCTACCTCTGTCCAAGTCTCCTCTCCTGCATAACAGAGATAATACTAAACTACACAGGAGTGCTGGGACTTAATTCAAAGGTGTCCAAGAAGGAGTTGGAATCCCTCAGACTGCAGACACCACACAACTCCAAAAGATATGGTCCCCATCACTGACAGCCTTTCACGACCCCAGCAAAACCAAAGGGCAGCAGAGCATGGATGTGTCAGACAGCAAGGCCATATGGCTGCTTCCCACCTGACCAATGCCAGTGACAGCTGAAGTCAGGCCACTGATGGAACTTGTGCTTTTCCTGATGGAGTTCTCTCCTGCTCTTTTTAAATTTCAGAGCTTATTTCAGATAAAGGCAGAGTATACCACATATCTCCCTCAATTCTGAGTGTGTCTCAGGGAGCAAAGAAAATAACAACTCTGATCTTCACATGTTTATTGGGATGGGGAAACAGAGCTAGTAATGTCACCTTGAAACCAGTAACATGCCTTAGCATTTATATATCTCTGCTGTGAAAAGGAGAGTACCAGCGAGAAACAGCCACGAAGGCATTTGGCATGACTAACTGCACGCAGTTGCTAATCCAGCTAGAGCCTCACAGAAGTGAGCATCTATCTCAAGTCATCACACGGGGGACAGGTTTCACCACATCAATTGGATTAAACAAAACAATGCTTAGGGGGAAACTGTGACACTTACTCAGTTGCTGAGGTGCAACACAAGAGTCTGGAAAGTACCAGGCAGCAGTTTTTCGATCAGACCATGCCTCCCCTAGCACAGCCTACAGTGTCAGCTCTGCACAGCACCCCCAGCACAGGCCTGGGCTGCGTTACAAGAAAATGCAGTCACGGAACATGAGAGCCAGAGCTATTCCCCTCAGGCACTATATGCACAGTTGGAAAACAGGGCTTAATATTCAGCAGAAAAACAAAGCATAGCAAATTAACTCAGCAGAGATTCTCCAAATGAGCTGAACTAATGCAATTTTCTCCCTCCCCAAAAATCAAGCTTTTCAGCCCATCAGTGTCAACAGTTAGAAGCAAAAGACATCAATGTGTCAGTGTTATGCAAACTCAATTTTTCATTAAAAAGATTTTGACAGACAACTCCCGATGAGCTCAAATTCCACATGAGCTAAAATTGCTTAAAAGAGGAAGCTATTTTGGCATGTTAGAAAGCTGTGTAAAAATAAAAAGTAAACTCTTCCTCATTGATCATGCTACTGTAATTACAGTAGCAAATGCTTGGGACTCTGTTTCACTATACATCATAACAGAAGTGTCTTGTGAACAGTGGTGCATTTTTTCCCCATGCTTTCTATATTTATGGCAAAGATGCCACATATATGCATATAATCAGCTTGAGAGATGCTACACCATTTAAAGAACAACTGTGCTAATTAGAAACCTTCTAAGGCTAGCTCCAAAATAGACCAAATATTCACTTTGTTCCATAAGCGAAGTGTTAAGCTTTTTAAAACTGTAGGAAAGTATCAAAAATATCCAATGAAAAGATAATACTAATTTTAAATAAAACTCCAATGGAAATCAAGTGGCCACAGAATTATGACAGATGTGTTATGAAAGTCACACTTTTGTTAAAAAAACCACACCACCTCTCCCCCACAGTATTTATTGAATAGATGTGACTTTTGTGTAACTTATGAACTATGCAAATCTATGCACAGATAAACACATAAATGCAAAGATTATTTCAGCCAGGAAAGCTGTAGGATGGAATGATCTACACACTGTTTCTCAGCATGTGATCTGAATTGAAGGAACCAGCACTATGGAGAAAAAAGGAAGCAGTTAGTCCCTCTGCCCCTTTAACGTGCTGCTAAGGGAAGGCTGTGGTGCTGACACCATTTGGGCTGTCAGTATCTACCAGCCAGTGACAGAATGGAGCCTCCCAGACCATTGTTCACAGGTCACCAATCACCTAGTAATAACTGCATCTGACCATGCCATCCTCAGAAAGATTTGAATGGATGATACTGAAGTGCTCAGCAACGGCTATCTGCAGAAAGAAGGCTGAATCAAAACAAAGCAGCAGCATGGGTTGAAATATGAAGAAGTAAAGTTATAACAGAAATATAGAGCCGCACTTCTGCTAATATATGCACCATAGCCCCATATGTTAATAACAAGAGGTTTTGAGGGAGCATAGGAGTAGATGCTTCCCTTTGATGTGGTTTTATTGAAGTCACCGACTGCAAGGACTGACAGCATCCTGCTGCCTCACTCCAGCCAGGGTCCGACGCACAAGTTACCATGGAAACAGTAGAGATTTTTCTCTTCTGTTGCATCACTGCACTGACTGTAAAACTATGCTGGTCTCCAGATTGCTCATATGGTGATGAACGAGGAGTGGAGCAGACGTGCCTACATGGGGACACAGCCCACATGGGGACTTACTGCAGAAGGGCTGAACGCTGTGCGTGACCTGGCAGAGCTCCTTTGCCTGCCTGCTGCCGTGCACACAAATACATGTGGGCCCCATCGATCCCACTGCAGGCTGGACAGTGGGTGAAGCCCATTAACCAAACCTCAGGAATGCTCAGAAGCAAATCTGTGACCGTGCTGCCATCTAAAATAACCCTGCACAAACCACTTGAATTTGCAAATTCCAGAAGTGAGTGAGTTTAATACAACAGCTTTGATTTTGCTAGTGCTTCTTTTGGGGTTTAGCTCCCACACCCTGAATTTCACTTTGAGTTCTGGCCATCAACTAATCATTCTCATGCAAGAAAACACTATGCTGAAACTTGTGGTATTTTTATTCTGAAACAATTGAGAAAGCTCCAGAAATCTTAAATCTTCTGGAAACATTGGGTTGAGTCTCCAATTTGTAACATTATTCAAGGACAGTTTCTCAAGCTGGTTTAGAAGCAGCACCGGGGTCTGTGCCTGACCTGGCACGAGAAAGGAGCTCTTCTCTCCCCCTGTGATGCTGAACCAAAGATTTATAAGCACAGTCCTTGAAGAGGAAGTTCACTTTCCTCTAGAACATCACATGTAAGGCATTTCCAGACAGAAAAATGCCACACAATGACAGGTCACTAATCTGTTACCACACAGGAACTTGCAGCTCCCCAAACCTTGGTAAAGTGAAGAGCTGGTTAGGACTGCACCCAAATCACTTCAAACCAAACCCACAACCCTAAGTGAACTCACATTCACACCTTCCAAAGCTGGGAATTGGACAGTATTCTCAAGGCCATCATCCTTCTCCAGAGCTGGAATCACAGAGCTGCCCAGCTCCCACCCCACCTGCTTCAACGCAAGGCAGGGCAGGAAAGGAGTGTCCAGCCACCTTCTTCCCTGCACCACTGGCATGTGACAGTGAGCCTTTCAATGCAACAGGGTGGAAAAGGCCATCCCTGGGTCTGGCTAAAATTACTTGAAACAATGCTGAGCAGAGGTAAAAAGACAAGTTGTTCCTCATGAGTTTTTCCCCCTTTGCCACAAAATGCAGCAACTGCTATGTAACTGACATGAAGAATATAATTAAATATATTATTTATTTAAATGAAATACAGAGGCATAAAGATTAAGCAGATAAGAAGTTGGGATGCAGTTGGTGGGTGCTCAATCAGGGTTTTGGCATTGCTACTGCTGTCTTTAAAAATCTGAATAATGATGAGTAGGGGATGTCATTGTATCACCTCAAACTCTCAGGGAGGGCTGTGTCATTCTCTGGGTCTCACTTTCTAAAAGCAAAATAGATTTTTGACACCACTAACAAATCTTTAACAGGGAGCAAACTCTGCAGTTGAGGGGGGGAAGTTATCTGCTGCATTCCTCGCCTTGTTCTGCATAGGGGAAGAAAACAATGAAACCCAGTCCAATTTACAGTGATTATTTTCGGCTTAAAATGGTAAAGTTTGAATTTGCATTTTAATTTAGGCCCTACAGCTGAGGGAAGATCTGTGTCCTTAACCTTGTGAAAGGGCAGAAAGGTATTATCTGTAGTGAAAAGGAGGACATATGACTCATCAGACAAGACTTACACTGTGGACTTCTTGATTCAATCAGAGCTCCATCAAAGCACTATCAGCTGCAGGCAAAATAAGATGAAACTACGTAGGACAAACTTGAGAATATTATTATTTAATGAGAAATGCAGTGTACCATGATTTTCTACTCTTTTTGCAAAGCTTCATAAGAATGTTCCTAACTTCTCCCACAGTAGTGAAGATACTTGGAGTCATTCAGAAAATAGTTAATAAGTTATTTCCAGCATGAGATGAAAAAGTTGAGTTTTGTTGTTTCCTGCAGGGAAGCTGTAGCACCAGCACCAAAACTCATCTTTACCTGTCCTAATGAATTGATGAGGGAAACTATCCAGCATCTCTCTTCTTTCTGTTTTGGTAGTTGATGGGCTTCTGTGGCATAGCTAAAATAAATAATGCAGAAATATATATCCATGCTCACAGACCAAATGTTTTTCTTCAAAACAACAACAAAGTGGGGCTTCAGAATGTTTTTTCTACCTTTTTAAAAAACATTCCTCTGTTTATGTAATACTGTGACACATAATACAGTGTGACAGGTCATTTCATGCATCATTTAATTCTTTGTACTGGAAAGTGCCCTATCACAATAAAGATTAGCTACATCCCTCTTGCCCCCAAATGCTGTTGCAGATGCAAAGCAGAGAAGTTTATAAATTTCAGGAAAGACAAGAAATCTTATTCACCAACATCAAATCCCTTCCTCTCCTTGTGATAGTGTCACCTTGCAACTTTTATTATTGTTTTTACACATAAAAACAATAAAATTACTTAAACAACAAAAAAGCAAAGACAGAGAAAAACCCACCAAAGTTTCCACCCAGGATGAAAAGATACCACTACAAAAGAAAATGTAATTTCTTTCGAATTTCAGAAAAGAGGGAAAATAAAGGCTTTGTGAAGATTTATCAGAGTGAAAGAATGTAGACTCAATTATTTTTCATACCTCTAAACCCATGCATTTTCTTCATATTGCTTTTTAATGCCTTTTAAATACATTTATTAAAGAAGAATAACTGGTTTATGACCACAAATATGTACAGATAACCAGTGCTGGAAACTGAACAAAGTTTCTTTTGGTTCAGCCCACAAAGAGACAATGTGGAAGTGTTTAGCACCGTAAGACTCCCTGTACTAGCTCTGGGAAGGAGTTCCAGACAAAAAGCAGTGACAGGCAGGGCTTTCCACCCACACCATGGCTACACACTCTGCAAAGAATGGATGTAATCTTCTTAGCGAGGTGATAACATTTGGGCAGTTAGCAATTATTGAAGAAACATTTTTTAAGTACTCCACTTCACTCTCTGATATGTTAGTGAGAAGCATTAAAATGAAAAATATTAGATAAAATTTAAAATCTGAGCATTAATCAAAACAGATTGGATACTATCTGACAAAGGTTATCTTAATTTGGCAATTCATTTATTCAAATATGCTAAATTATGCTGATAAGCCAGTTTGCATAACATAGGACTCACAGAGGTTCTTTAACTGAGCCACTCAAGTGCTTTGGTCCTTGACTTTGATAGCAGCTATTACTAGAATGAAAACCCCAAACCTCACAGATTGCTCAGTAGAATACATGAATTAAAAATGCACATGATTCTCATAACACGATCATCACTACTGGATTTATTAACAATTTCATGCACTGAAACTACCATTTATTATTCCAAGATTCACTTGTGCTTTCCCTTTGGCAAAGCAAATGTTGCAAATCATAACAGCAGTTATAAGTTCTGCCACAACATGGATGAAGTTATTTACCTCAGCACAAGTTTTATGATTTATTTAGTGGCTCCATTGCTGTTAGCTCTGAACTTTTTAGTAATGATATTGCCAATTTACTAAGAGAAATATTTTAAAAATTTTATAACACCTTAGAAAAAGAATAATTTTCCCTCTTCATATAAAAAGAGATATAAATTCCACCTTGCTAGCCCCAAAGTTTTCCATCCAAATTCCTGCTAATAATGACTCAAGGAACACATGGCAGTAAACTTGTGGCAGTTTATAAAAATGAAGCCACGTCGGCTTTGTTTTCAAATCTCAGCATCAAACTGCTGTTTGATTCAACTCTAGCATTTAATGCAGCTAATGCACAAATGGGCCTCTGCTATTCCTTTTAACCCTCTATTTTATAATACTTGTTGACAGCTTTCCAAAGGGAATCATAGGTGTCCCAGATCTGCAGAACACTCATGCACTTTCCTTGAGCAGAAATGGCTAAAAATGAACCCTGCCAGAGACACTGATTTTAAACACTTTTACCTCTTGACACCTAACCAGTATTTTTCTTAATCCAAGGGGAGGATGGGAACTGAAAGCTATAAATTTTACAATGAAAGGTATTGCTTACTTTTGGTACTTCATTGCTATCTTCTCTCCAGGGCACCGTGTAAGAGACAACTGAAGACACAGCTCACAACACAAAACTGCCCAGCAAGAACACAAGGTGCTCTTGCCTGCCTCTCCTGCCAGCAGACTGTAACACAAAAGCCCATCTCTGGCCCTGTAATGCCAAATTGCTGTTGTATTCACTGAGAAAAGGCAGGACAGAATAAAAAGAGCAGACACTGCATCCTGTGGCTACAGCTTGGTGGCTGTTCCAACATGTGAACACATCAAATGAGGCAATTTGCCTCCAGAATATGAAACAGCTACTCTTACCCTGTTTTATATCGCTGTCATGAGATATCTGTATCTATACATAGGTGGATTTTCTTCCTATCAAAAGTAGTAGCTCCAAAACATAAATAATAAATAATCCTCTTGCATGACACACATGATTTTTTCTTACGGATTTTGTGTTCAATTAGCCCTGTTTTCATGGTGTGGAAGGAAAACAGCTGGCACAGGTAATAATACCATAAACATGATAAATTTTATTATGCAGGAACAACTGGTTCTACAAGATGCTTCTGAATTCAACTCTTACTTTCAACCTTACTTTCCCAACCAACGGCTTCTGCACTAGTATATTTTGCTTGTCGAATATTGCTTGATTAAAGAAAAAAAGTTAAACACCTATACATCTCAGCTGTGTAAGTGTACAAGGATGGTTAGCCAGAATATGTTTTTCACTACATTTTTAATGTTAATGCTTGATGCCAAAAGATGGAATTGTTAAACACATAACTACCTTACAAGAGTTAATTTTTTTTTAATGGCAGCTGAGAGACAGATGGGGTATTTGGTTGTAGTTCACATGGATCTGAAACAGAGTAACACACTAAGCACAACACATAAATAACATGAGTTTTAAACATCTAGAGTTACAATATAAATCACAGATCACATCAAAATTATTTGCCTTCCTCATTCCAGGATGGACTAAAAGTAATTGTACACACAGGAAATATATTTTATGGCTTTCTAAATATACTGGGATCACTGTTTTATGATGCTTAAATTGTTTTTCCATTCCAGCTTTTATCAACACACTTTGGATCCTCAGAAATATGACTCTGACTTTTAGATCCAAAGGAGTTACAGGTTACCATGCCTGACTTATACCCCTATGGTGTTAAATCTTATTCATGCCAACTCTGACACTAGTATTTCATGGTAAATTATTAACAAAAGAGTATACGGGAGTTTCACTTTGCAATAAAATCATCTTCTTACCAGCTAAGGTCACTACTAATGTTACTGAAGTATTGATTTATTCACTATTAAGGCAGATTCGAAGTCTCCCTACTCTTTAATTTTCCTTTTCTAAGCAATTATCTCCCATGTTTTTTCTCTGTCCGACTACTAGCTCTGAAACAGCTAACAAACATAGCTCTGAAACAGAATTAAAAGATATCTCAGATGCTTTCCAGCAACTCTTGTTTCAGTGGACTAGCTTTTTGTAGCAATATAGCTACAGATCTATCAAAAAAAGAACAGAAACAGAAGTGTGATAGTAATTCTTGTTGGTGAGAACAAACCTTGCACAAAGAAATTTATTTAGTGCTTCCTTGTCTGGCAAAGAATAATATATTTTTAATGATAAATTCTATCCTAAAATAGAACTGTGTAGTTCTGCAGCACTGGGCTGGGGTTTTTAAACTTTTTTAGGGTACTTTTTCCTTCATGTTCCTAACTCCTCTGCAACTTGTGTACCCCCTATCCATCCTGACTTGATCTTCCATTGAACTGTCAGATTCTGCCCCTGAGCCCCCACTACCTCCCTCCTTCACCTGTGCAGTTGTCCAAGGACCTGAGCACATGAGACTCCAAAGGGATAAATGCTGTATGCACTGAAATATGGTGCCACATTTCACTCTCATCCATTTTTCCACATCTGAAAACTAGGAAAGCAGATCAGGACCCTTCTATCTGAAACCTCTCAAACTGAAAGTCAAATGTGGCAGCTCACACCAGTGCTGCAGTGGATATCTTCTCCCTCCTAGATTGCAGCCCTCAGGTTGAACATGGTGTGACAGGAAATGGTAGGTGGAGAAAATGCTCCTGCAGAACCAAAGGTGTAGCTACTTGAGCAACAGTCACAGGCAAAGAGAAGTGACTTGGGCTGCTTGTTTTCAACACTAGGCAGCAGAAAAAATAAGTATCTGGGCTCTGAGCTCAGTGCTGCTGCATACTCTGCTTACTAGCACTGTGAAACTTTTGATGACATTAGTCTTTGTCTATTAGAAGAGGACACTGGCATAAATAAATAATCAAAAACTTGTTTTGGCATTTGTCCCTTTAATTAGCTGAACACCATAAATAGATGTTTCATGTTTAAACATCCTAATTATAGACTTTTGAGGGGCTTTGGTTCTTAACCTGCTAGCAGGAGCTGATAAAGATGTTTAAGCTACAACGTAGCTTTGACGAACAATTTTAATTTTGACCAGCTCCTGAAGCCAAAAATTTATTCTATTTTTCAGGTACTGTGAGTAATGAGCTTTTCAGTAAGCTTCAGTAACTCTTTGGAGCAACACAGCTACTTGCCTCTCTTGCCACTTTTTTCAACAAACTGAGCTGTTTCTTGTGCTGACATGATGTCACTTTTTTGTTAAGATGGAAAGACCAAATGTGGATCCTTCTATTAATACATGAACCCTGCAAATTGCACAAAGTTATGAATACTTATTTGAAGTAAAAGTCTTCTCTAAGGACAGATGCACATAACTCTCACCGGTGTGAGCATCCTTGGCTAATGAGAAATATATGTATGTATTATCACATACACTGTAAAAGAATCAAACTTCAAATATGAATGAGTATGAGTGAACTGATTTTTTTTTTTTTTACTCAGCCACAGTTGAATGCTGAGCCTATTCATGTTTTCACAACCAAGACTAAATGCAAAGGGTATACAGTGAACTACTTCTCTTCACAACTTTGGTACAGAGCATTCCTTTAAAAGTGATGTTTTATGTTCTAAGAAAGTAGAGATCCTCTGAAATAAGTATTGTTGACAGGTTTTTTTGCTGCTTACTTTGCTGTAAGCCAAACAAAGTAAGTGAGCAGGATTTGGTACTTAATGCTAATAACTTAAAAAAACCCAAACAAAATTAATACTAGTGAAAAATCATCACAAATTAGATGTTTAACCTCCATCTAACATGCCTCACAACACTAGCTGTTTGAAGCACTGAAGGCAGGAAACACAAGACCACATAAATCTGTTATTTAACCAAGGTGGTGGGACAACAGTATCTTCATTTCCAGAGTCAACTCAGCAAGACATAGCTCTGCCTTTCTCACTGACCAGTAAGACATTAAAAAGAAAATTAGTAATGACTGAATAACTGGATAAAGACGGTTAAGGAAAAAAGGTTCTCTGCAAGCCCTCTTCAGTTTTGTACCAATACCAAGTGGTCCCTATTAGTGCTAGGAAGCATGCATGAAAAGAAACAAGACCTGACAGCCCGGAGATCAGCAGCTCAGGCTCCACGCTGGCCTCTGCACCTGCTTCAGCTCAGCAGTGCACAAGAGCTCTGTGGGAGCAGGGCGGGAGAGGAGGGTGGAAGGCCATCAATAATACATGGCTGAACAGCCAGACGGAAGGCGAAGGGACTGCACGCTGCATGGTGATTTCAAAGCTGGCGTTCCTGAGAGTGTTCAAGGCTGTTAATGTGAGCATGGCCAGCACATATTTACTGGTGTCTTCCAGCACATAAATGAGCTGCTGGAATGGTTTTACTCCAGACTGCATCCCAGAGCTGAGCAGCTCTCCAGAGATGGGACAGGCTCTACCAGAAATTGAACACCAATTTGCCTCCTTTCACATTCAAGAATCCAGTTCATGTGCAGAGAGGTCTGACTGTTTTCTCATATTTAACACTGTTACCAGAATTAGGCTTCTGATATATAGGTTCCTAATAGGTTTTCAGGTCAGGCAACTAATGCTGCAAAAAATCACAGGTCTCTATTCTCTGCTTATAGTCCTTATTCAGACAAAAGATTCACCATCAACTTCCATGTATCATTTGTCTGGTCACTTCTGTTGCTATCCTGAATCCATGGAGTCAGCCTTTTCAATTTAATATCAACTTCAATATACCTGAGTGTAAAGATTTGTGTCACTCAATCTCTGCACTGTCACCCTGTGAATTCCAGGTCACCAAAGGGTTTAATGCTTATTTTTCTGATATTTGCTGTTTCCCATCTTGTCTAGATTTCTGTCCTTCCCCCTACCTTGTTATTAGCAACAAGGGATTGTCACAAGCATTTTGCCGTTGCTTTCCAGATGTAGTAAGAGAGTAATTTGGATTCTCTTACTTCAGAACATGCAGCTCCTCTTTACTGGTTCGCTGGACTTCAGAGAAGGTTACTTCCCACCTTGCTACATCTTTGCCTCCAAGTGCCTCAGTCTCCTCATCTCCTTCACCATCCTGCTCCCCACCACACATCTGTTCCCCTGAAAGTACAAGAACTTGTCACTCTCTTGTTCCAAGTTTGGACAGCTCTCTGTGCAGTACTGAATATGCTTAGGAGGGAGAGGGCTCCAAAAATCTCTGCTTATTTAGTCTTGCTCTATGTATTTGATGCTCCACCTGAAACTGAATGTTTGTGCAGCTTTTGAACCCGCTGCCCCACCCGCATTTGGTGGGCGGAGGAGATACCAGATACAATTACAATTCCACAGGTTTTACAAAAACAAGTGGTTACACATTAGAGAGCGTTCATCCTTCCTGTCAGAGCCACGGCTATGGGAATTCCTGCAGTGAGCACTCAACAAACACACAAACTGAGACCTTATATACAACCCAGATATGTGGGAACAGCTCCTGCCAAAACTTGCAGTCAACTTGGAGGTGCAAACCTGAGAGAAGCTGTGTTTCTGGTTCTCATCAAATCACCTAACAAGCCTTTTTTCTCTCAGCAGTCTGCAGTGTCCCCAGTTTAAGACCAGCACGAGTTACATGCCTCCATCCCAACTTAGGGCTGTTTGTTCTTACCTCTGCTTCAGAGCTTGCTGCCCTTGCCAAGGTTCCAACACAACTAGTTGCAAAACAGGAGACAGGAAAAACTCTACTTGGTTGTAGTGTACTGAGTTGGAAGACAACAGCTTCTAAACATTTGGGGTGCAGGGGAGGGCAAATTCTTGAACAAAAAGACAAACAGCCCACAGTTCATTATTTAAAACATATTTGGTTACCTGTTCAAAAATCCACAGGAAGCCTTTCCTCAACTTCAGACAATAGCAAAAGTTGCATTGTTTTCAATATTAAAAATATTTCATGTTCATACTCAATGACAAATGAAAAAGGAACTATCACTTTAACAGGTAAGTGTCACTGGGTACCTCCAGGTTAATGTTGGCTTATTGTTAAATGACTGGTACTAGAAACTTCAAACACCGCAGGAATCTGCATTTCTCAGTATCTGTTGAAATGCCCATTCACATAGCACAAACACAGGTATACATCCCATATTTGCCCTCACTTTTCACACAGTCTTTTAACGTGGCAGATTTAAGAATAAATGACACTAAATTTGTGACATCTCCAACAGCTCATCCCTGTTATTAGAAATTAAACTACTCAGTTACCATACAGTATGTTTCAGTGGTTCTCTAATTCTGAGAGTTTTCATGCTCATGGGAGTTTCAATAAGCATTTTGCTATGAAGTTTTTCTCCATAAAATACCATAATATATTTAATTTGTTACTCCTTTATTATTAAAAAACTCCTCTTAATGATGACAATCTCAGGTTTTCCATATATTTTTACATTCACAGCTCCAAGTATTTTCTGATAATTTTCATTTATATGTTTGCATTTCATTAATGTTTATGAGCATTTTTATGGAAGTGTATTGACTCATACCAGTGGAGTTGTGTGCACAGTTTATTCATTCCTCACAGCACTGTCTCTACATATGTCAGTCTTACATATACAGAAAATTTCAGGTCACTTCAGCACCAATTTATTGAGAACATACTGACAAATTATTGAATAGATATTTACAATATGCTGAGTATTACCTAGCTGAACAGAACAGTTTAAAAGATCTGTGATGAGTAGGAGGCAGGAATACATTCATGCCAAACCACTAAACTAGACTGGTTCCCACTGCCAACAGCTATGCTTTGGCTGATGAAAGTCTTCAAGCAGCAATTGCTATATGCTCTGCACAAGGAAGTACAAAAATTAATTATCCAAAAGTAGTACTATTCTGCATTGCTGTTGGATTTTTCTTTATATCAGCCTTCCCCAGATGTCTCGTGTTAGTTAAAACCAATGATTTTTCAGTCATTCAAAAATGTTACATGTAACCTGGTGCATTTGCTTCATCTGAATGATGCTAAAGGCAACTTTTGGCATGCCCTAGTTGCTGAGCTCAAAACAATTTTTTTAGTGATGTATGCATGAACAGGGGTTTGCTGCTGTAGAGCTTTGTCCTAAATGGAAATATCAAAAAAGCCTGTCTTTTTAGATTGAGACCTCTGGGAACCGAAAAGTAAACTAGCATAAAATATCCTTCTCTCCCCTTCTTTGAGTGGACCAGCCACCTGGTCAGTGGCTGCAGACACAGGCAGAGGTGAGCAGTGGGATGCTGGAGGAGACCTTGCATCACAAAGCTGGGACAATATATTTCAAAGCCTGCACCTAGTCTCCTATATGTGTTCCTATCCTTGTTGCTGCAGCTTTACCTGCTAATTGTTTATCAGAATTTCCTCCCATGGAAATCAAAACAAGAGATCTCTCCCTTTCCTGCAGTTTATTCAACCAACCAGCTGAGGTTAGTGGCTGAGGTCAAGTGGGGATAGAGCCACAGCTCCTCTGCCACCTCCCCCCTCCATGGCCTCCTTTGCCCTCCACAGCAGGTCAAACGGGGCTGTGCAAGCAGCAGCTGGACTGGAGATGCTGTCTCTTAAAGCATACTGTTGAGGGATCAATCTTATGCTCCATTTTCTTGCACTGTCTCAGGTCAATCTGGCCTCTTAAACCAGTATCAGCCCTTCTACAAGTTTTTGTTTTCCTCAGTAAGGATCTCAAGGAATTGCAGAAACATGTGACTTGGACGTTTTTCTCCTTTAAAACAGCAATTTAGGAAAAGTATGTTCTGTCTTTTCAGCTTTCTCTGCACAATTTTTAAAATAACTTGTGATCATGCATGTGAGAGGATGCTGTTTCTTACAAACTTTTAGTGCTTATATTACACTAAATCACATTTATGAATTGAGTCTTATCATCACTAAGGCATAAGCAAACTATAAATATAACACCAACTGCTACTACTGTTAGCTCTGGGAGTCCAAAACTTAGTCCAGGGACATTTTTAATTGCAACTGACATGAACATTTGATTTTTGCTCTAATTAACTGAATAAGAAGTGAGCATAAAACTGTATTTTGGAAGAGAAAAGTTGCCTTACAAACATATTCCTTACCTGGCCGGCAACAGTTCAGTGACCTTCACAGCTGAGTGAGGAACTACAGAAAAGCAAACTCCAAGTAGATAGAGAGCCTCCCTGACTTAGACAAAGGCCAGGGAAGTAAACATGGTGTTTGCTTCAAGTAACACACAGCAATCAAAGATGAAGAGGAGAATTACTTGCTCATCTTCTCTTGGATTTTAAAGATGCTTCCCCAATTAAAATTGAATGCCCAAATATCACTCAAACAGGTAAAGGCTGGAGCAAGCCCTGGGCTTTCACCATCCCTGCTCCTTCCTTGTCCCAGCCAGCCTCCAGGAGGGGAGCAGGCCACTACCATTTCAGCAACTCCCCAAAACTGGTGGCTTTTTGCCAGAGAGCATTTCCAACCTCTGAAGACAAAAAGCACTTGTTTCTGGATAAGGACAAGGTGGACCCCATTTCTTGCCACAGGCATAGTGGGCCCCTGGGGACAAACTGTGCCTCCTCAGTCCTGTTTGACCCTGCTGCATGCATTAACATGGATGAAACAAATTTGACCCACCCATCCGTACATGTGGGACAGCTAATGGAAATGGATGCAGCTTCCTGCACAGACATAGCACAGAAAATTACTCTTACATAGCCAAGCTAAGTATCTTTAATTAGAAACACACCTTCATTAGAGGCTTTAAAAGGAAAATTCAATTTGCACCTAATCTGAAAGCTTTTTACAATCTTTAATTAGTAGCAACTATCTTAGCTAATAAAACTAAATACCTTCTGCACATGCTGTTACCTAAGAGGGCATGAGGTACAGCTGCTCATGCAATCAGCCTTTCACAAGAGCACTCTGGAGACAGCAACATTGAAGAAACTGGAGCTCTCCAAGGGCCTATGCTACCACTGCAGCAGCCTCTCGCAGGGTGCTCAGCCAAGATCTCTGTGCAGGTCTGCTCCCAGGAGGATTATTCTTTTCACAACTCCTTTGACAGACTCTTCCAACGAATGAAGAAATGGCATTTCTCTTTCAAGGAATGTCCCAGCTGAAACAGGCAGGTTGCCCTAAACATAGCCCTGTACGGCAAAGGAAAAGCTGCTGCGTTGCATTGCCTTGCCCTGTCTCCATCCCACCAAGCTGAGCAGCTGCTCAATATTTCCAAGCTCATGATCTTCCCTGATCAAAAAGGAACATTCACAGATAATGTGGGGTAGCTGCAGCTGCTTAGGATAGTGCCCTCAGCTCTGTGTGTGATAGGATTTGCAAATTCCCCCTAGAAAAGTCTGCAGAAGCAAATTATACTTAGACTGCATATCGTATTCTGATGTCTTAGAGCAAACACCACTTCAGAATAGCTTTAGTGTATTACTCTGGGCTGCGAAGGGTGCAGCAAAGGCTTAGACCACATATTCTTTCCAGTCTCTTGAGCAGGGGGTAACACACAGAGTAGTAACACCTGAAGCCACTCCAGCAAACTTCCTTTCAAGCTCAGGCTATGGCAAAGTGCGGGTGACAGATGTACATAAGACACTTGCAGAAACAGCATTTTTGTTTGCTCATCTTCTGCTTCTCCTCTAGATCTGACCTCTAGCACTGCAGTGGTGTTTTAGAGAAGTATAACAGTTTACCAGCTAAACCTCTAGCTCTCCTCTTTTCTAGCTGCGAACGCACTCTTGCAGTCAGACTGTGGCAGGTGTGGCTGTCAGCATCCCTCTTGTGCAGCTGACTCTGGAAACACCAGCCTCTAAGAAGGGACTCATGGTACTCCGGTAACTTCGGTACCCAAGGGCACAACCCCCAAATTTAGTAACTTGAAAGCCTCAGAAGGCTGGGTAGATCAAAGTAGAGCAAGTGAGTCTGCATCGTGGGACCCTTCACTTATCTTCTCCCTCAGGAGAAAGCCTACCAGCTGAGAGCAGACTCACAAAAAACTCAAACCATGGCTCATGTCTAGGATCTTCTTGTATTGCAGAGAGCACATCTCTTCTTCACAGTGATTGGAAAAAACAAATGATTCACTGTCCTCAGTGTCTCAGCCTCCTTTAGAGCCCTCTAGCCACCTGAACTTTGAGCAACACAACTTCAGCAACTTTCTCAAGTACAAGTCTTTAATAGAGCAATATGCTTAGTTCATCCATAAAAGCCGGCATTAGCAAAAATCAAGTGTTTCCTTAGAAGCCCCATTTCAGAGGATTTGCTCATTTCCTTTAGCTGTGTATTTTATGGGGAATGTATGAACTGCCTTTGGCAATGGATCTGGCAGTGGAGTCTATGACAGCATTCTGAGAAGCGACTTCTTATCTGATTACAGCAAGACTGTTGGTCACATCTCTTCCCTGACAGCTCAGATGATCAAAAAAGTGCTGTGTTTTGTTCTGCATTTTGTTTTTGTTTTTATTTTCATTGTCACTACTCCATACCTGTCAGCTTCTTCCCACTCTAAACAGTTTTAGGTTTTGGGTTTTTTTTACTTTAAGTGTTCATTTTAACAGTGAGAGCAAAGGAAGTAGTTTCATGTGCATTGTATTATCCTGAACATCCTTGTTTTATTCAACACCTAGATAACAGGCATTTCCTCATTCAAAGCAGCATCTGAAAATTGCTTGCTTATTTTAAAAGATACCTCAAACTATTGAAATGTACACTAAAACAGAGGTTGCAATCAAACTCTGGTCCATTTGACAATAGTGTATGTTTAAACTACTTAAAAATTTAATGGAGAGTTTGTAGAGTTAAAGAAGTACCTTTGAAGCTCTATACATATTTGCATGAAAGTACTGACAATTTAAAAAGCACTCAACCTCCTGTGGCAGTACTGACCTAAGAAAGCACATTTTTTGAATCTATTATTATTGGTAACATTCAGTACACCAGAGCAAAGCAAAGCAAAATGAAGGTCTTGTTCTCTGCTAGAATTTTACCCAGTGTCTCTCAGCAAGCCCTGGAAAGCCCAAAGCCAGCCCATGCTTGCTTTCACCACGCAGATGAAAGCCAGCTGGTTCTACCAGGATTCCTCCTGTCCTTCAGTTACAAGAACTGAACTGCGCATACATACATAACTGTGATTTCTCAAGGTTTCAGAGCACAAAACAAAAACCGCACCAAATTTACTCTGATTGTTCAACACCACTTTCCTTGGCACTGTGTTGATCATTGATCACTGTAAAGGACCAATGTTACCCTTCTCCATTTTCCGTGCTACAGTCACTGATCATAAATAACATAATAAACATGTGAGCACACAATTTAAGGAGGGTTACCTTGCTTCATTTTGTTATCAGCATAAATTTCAGCACTGTATTTTTCCTTAGCCCAAGGGAGGGACATGTCTTAGCCCAAGAGAAGTGTCCTGTCATTCCTGATTAAAATTTTGTTGCAACTTTAGGAAATAAGTGTATATTTAAGCTAATTTAGGCTAATAAATCCTTTTCCTCTCCATGTTAACTTAAATTGTGTCCTCTGCCAGAGTACTGCAGACCTGAACACCAGCAGTGATTTATGACCAGTAATAAGCTGTGCTGCACATCAGATCAAAGTTTGGATCTGATCAGTTTGGAAGCCTGGGCTGGAAAAAAAATGTGGCACAAGGGAGGTATACTGTCAGAGATATATACATGTATGCACATTTACATGCCTGGTAATGGCCATGATGGGGAGGAGGTCCAAGGCTGAAACTGCACAGAAGATTTATAAAAATCAGGATTAAGATGCATTACCAGGGCTAAGAAGAAAACCTTGCACATAGGCTGTCCACACTGTGTTGTACTTGGAGCTCTTAGTCACATTTCTATTAATAACATCAAATGCAACTTACATGGAACAGTATCTGTGTCACTGGGCTTATTCAAACAATGTAAGCAACCCTCTCCTCTCCAAGTCATTCTTGATGAACATGGCATTTGTAAAACCTGCCGTTTCAGGTACTGCAGGAGGCATCAGAGAGGTATTAGGACATAAATTACTATTATCCTTTAACTGCTGCACCTAAATAAAAATAAACCATGGGGAGAAGTGAGGGGAAAAGTGCAGGTGAAAGTGCAGCAGAGGCCCAAGCTGTTCTGCACAGCATGCTCCTCCCTGATCTATGTTATTCTCCAACATCACTTACAGACCTTTCCTACTGATATGGAAAATTCACATTTATTAATGAGCCCCAAATACACATCAGTAGTAAACAGAGGAAAAGATCTCACTGGGAAGTAACCAAATGAAAAGGGTGAGGCAGGCACTGGCAAAGAAGGTAAAGGCTTTCCTGGCACCCCACCACCCCGTGGCTTCAGGCGAGGCTGCAGACAGCCTGGGAATAAAGGTGAGAGGCCAGGCTGTCAACGAGGTAAAGGTCAGTAGGTGCTGGAGGTGTGGTGTGGGCCCAGATACTAAACCATCAGTCCAGATAAATACTCAAACACATTAACAGAGCTACTGAAATTTCCTTTGTTCCCACGTGCCGCATTGGATGCAAGCTGCCTGCACCTTTATTTCAGAGCACTTACATTTTTTGATCAGAGATCAGACCCTTCAAGCAAACAGTGCTCAGACCCAGTGACTTATCTGATGGGACCCTATCTGCCTTGGTTCCTCCAAATTTCTACTCCTGACAAAAATCTTATCTTCTTTCTCTGAAAGGCAGCCCAAGGCAGGTGACTCTTCCTCACCTTTAAAACAGATTACTTGTCAAGCTATTTTAACTCCAATCAAAAACCTCATCCTATTTTTGTAACTCCAGTCCCAGTTACTGTGCACTATGAATGTGAAGCAATAGCCTTGCTCAGCCCCACACATGAATGTGAATACCTGATACAGGATTTTTGTTTACTTTTTAACCACAGATTTTGTTTACTTTTTAACCAGGATTCAGCTTGGTGCTGCAAGATCTTAGCAGGTGGTGATGGGAGGACAAGCAAATGTCTGAAAAGCTGATACCAGCAGTCTTTTAGCAATGACAGCACTGAGCTGCATAGCTTCTTCATTTAATAATAACTAAGATATTTTATAATAGTCACTGTACAGGATGATTCCAGAGAATACAGCTACTACAGAGTAATCAATCCCATAGGATTAGAAGCAGTCTTCTGAGCTTCATGCCTGTTAAGGCATCTGAGAATTATTCATCATCTTATGATAAGCATATTTTCTCTAATGTATTATTACTTACATGTTAATGGCATCTTTACAACATTTAAAAGCCTATTGTACCCAGCACCATGCTGCCATTTATTTCCTGTATATGTACCACTTGCTGTCATCAATGTCTCTTCTCAAGCCTTTTTAGCTGTTGACCCAATTTAATGCCTTCCTGGAGACTGCCATCCTAGCTGTAATTACAGTAAAGAAGGACTTCACAATACATGCATTTCTCCGGAATCCACAGCATCTGTTAACTCTTTTCATAGCGTATGTGCCTGCCTGCCACATTCTAAAAAGATACACATTTGGAAGCATAAATGCTGTGTCTTCCCAATTCACCTAAGAACAAATATTTAGATACTACTAATGAAAACCAAGCTAATGCTTTAGTTAGCCTTTTGCTGTGCTATACAGGCTTAGAAAAGAATTCAGGCATTGTAGCAATTTGGGATGTGTTACTCATAACACTGCAAGCCAGCTTTACCTCAGTGGTGATTACAGCATGGCCATCAGTCAATTTAACCTCATTTGGAGGCTCTTTCTCTGACACCTTGACACTAAGTTTGCAACAAGTCCAATCTACAACATGATAATCATAACACACATTAGAGTAAGACAGATCATACACTATACTCACTAGCAACCTCTAAGATTGCTTGAGCTGAATGACCTTCAGGTATAGCCTAATTCTATAAAGTAATATATGCTTGCTGTTTGTGCACATTTTTCTGTAATTTTCCAGCATTCTTCCCTTTCTGCAACTCAGATCTGCACTGGAAGTAGTTAATATGCTGACAATTTGCTGGATGATCCTGGTAATTTATCATTCATAGTATCAGACCAGGAATACCCAAATGTTTAAAGAAAAAATAAATAAAATGAACAGGCCACTAGTAGGTATTGCCCACCACTCCCCACAGAAAAAAACAAGGAAAGAAAACTGCAATGAAGTTGCCCTTGTGGATCTTCTCTTCCTGTGTCATTTCCATGTAGTAGGGGCATCACCGACTCTTCATTTCTCTTAATGGAAAAATATTTCCATGCCCATATGAACCTACTGGAGATTAGAAAACAATTTGCACAATTTCTCAGTTGGCAGTAGGATTTCCAAAGCTGGGGCACAGAGCTGATGGGGCTGTGCTCTCCCGTGCAGGTGAGGTACCAGCTTTGAATGCAGGGTGAGCGCATCCAGCCCGGCTCACATGTCTCATGTACAGACTCATTTCACCCATAAGCAGGCAACTGACAGAGGTGTCAATCCCAACAATAGGTGAAATCCTGAAATCAGGACACACAGAACAGAAGGATGCAGTGCTTCCTAGGCATGCATAATTGTTCATCAGATGTGGACACGAAACATTCAAACAAAACTTGAGAGAGATGAGGGAAGGAAACAGGGCTAGACACCAGCAGGGGGTGATGAGAACAAATCAGCCATGTCAGTCCCCACAGCCTAGACTGAAGTGTTATTCTCTACTAACTATTAATTAACAGTTATGAAGCACTGCTGAGTAAGGAACAAACATGACGAATGAAAATTCACCAAAAGACAGAAAACTTGTGTCAGTCTTGCACTAGGTTTTCCATTTACCCCAGATTCCAACAGAAGACCCAATAGCTGCTATACATGTTCAAAACATCACTGCTGTGTCTCTCCTGCATCACAACACCAGGACATAGCAGTTCTCTGAGACACTAGCTAAGAGATATTAAGCTGCATTCTGGCACTAAAGAAAGGAATTACCATTATTCAATAAAATGTGCAGCTATACAATCTTATACAATGTGACAGGTTAATCATGCTTCAAGGCACAACGTGATTGCCTAGGGGATGTGGAAAGCACTTCTTGACCATAGTTTTTATGAACAGTTGTTCTTATCTCTCTCCAAAACAAGAAGATAAATAGGTGTTACAAATATGGCCAAATCATGTCAAATCATATATAGGCCACTAATTTGAACAAAAGTACTATCAGAACCTTTTTATCATTTCTATTTGCTTCTTTTTTATAAAAAGGAAATTTATGGGAAAGGCTGAAGTTCTGTGAAATATTAAGAGAAACTTGAAAAATGTTCTAGTTTGTGCCTTCTCTATTTTTAACATTCACACTCCGTTGTTTAAAACTATTTACATGCAAGTTTTGTTTCACCTCCCATTAAAAGATTGATTGTAGTTATGGCACAACTGAAAAAATATCCTCCTCTGCTAAATGAACAAGCATGAAATACAAAATGAAAATTTATCAGATTTTCATAATAGTTAACAGCCAAAATTCATATGGAAAACATCCCCTGAAGAACAAATTTTACTTCTCAAATATAATATGAATAATACATTACATGAAAGTGGAGCAGAAAAATATACCTGTTTCTTTATGACAATGTCACTGCATAGATGGCAAGGAGCTCTTATTTTAACCACAATAACAATATTCCATAATTTTCACATTAATCTAAAAATTTAAGAGCAAGACTTTAATGCCAATGTTTTTTCACTATCCAGTTACTGTCTAACTTGCCAGCCAACCTGTAACATGGTAATTTTAGTTTTGCAGAAAAAAATCCCACCAAAAATGGACACTGTAAAATACACACTGCAAAGGGTTGTTCTAGACTGTTTGTTATCATCATGTCCTACAAACTACATGAATAAATCAAAGTTAAGTGATGAAATTCCTAAAAAAAAATAGGAATAATTTATCAAATTAGCTAAGAGGATTTTCATGGTGGATGGTAAGATTATGCTGTTCTCCAGTCCCTTTCCATTCACTAATATGAGGGAATGAAATGAGAGAGTATAGGGAATATAGTTCCTATGAATGCCTGACTTTTGCCCATATCCTGACTAAAACCAGGTGGTTACCCATAGTGGGTACAAAGAGCTAATACAATAGCATAAGATTTTTTTTTTTTTTTTTTGGTCTGCGTAGATAATCCAGGCACTTGTTCTGAAAAGAAAAACGCACAGAACTGTCAGCTAAGCATAGTCCAAGAGAGCAGAGAACACTTTTTAAAGTTTGCCAGAACTGAAACCTGTAACAGAAACATTCGGGTTTTTTTACTTTTCAGTCTGAAGAGAGTGCACTTTTAAGAATTCCTGTCAAAGCTCTCAGAGCACATCTCTTGGGGAAAGCTGACATTAAGGCTTTTTCTTCCAAGTTTCTGAAATCAGGTCATTCTTTTTACTACTGTCACACTTTAGCAGAGGGAAATTTCTTTTATCAAAGCCATATCTTCTCACAAATGCATTTCAGAGAAAACTTTCCATCAATGTTTTTTCAGTTTGGATTTTGTAGGGAAACCTGCACAACTACTGAAAAATTTTCCAAACATAGTTGCCATATTAAAAAATCGATTTTTATCTGAGTTACTGTGCTTTGAATCAATGTATTTTTCTTCCGGTGCTCAAAATTTTAAAAAAGTACCTAGCAGAGAAAGCTCCACACAATCTGCACCATTCTCATTAGCAGTAGCTGGTACCACACTTCCAAAAAAAGCCGAAACAGTAGGAATTATTCTGCCATATTCCCGGCACACCACTAGTATTTAATTGTCTTACACCAAAGTACTCCAAACTTGCATAAGCACAGGTAAGCTAAAACTCAGAACACACCGAGTGGATACAGGGATACCTGGGCTCAGCATACACTGACATTTCTAGGATTTCTACCTGAAGTCAGCTGTGCATGAACCTGTGGCACTGTGTCCAGCTGAACAGGTACTGAGCTCTGCAGCACTGACAATATTGTGCTGCCTCAGCTTCCCACTTGTGGGTGGATGCCCAACCTTCTCTGTTATGTACTCCGAACATTCCATGTCCATGCTCCTTGCACTGATTAAATATCACAGATTCTGATTTAGAAGCATATGATTCCTATTTCTTGTTGATCAAATCCTGTTGGTTTTATTGGAGAAATGCACAACTTCTGCACTGTGCAGTTTTTCAGAGAGAACAGGCTCTGGTCTGCGCAAGAAGTAACAGAAAAAAAAGCTTCCCCATCTCCTAACTGTATGCCGTTCACATTTTACCGTTCTTGGTAGTCTCCACAAAATCCTGCTCTGACTTTGTGGGATGTGAAGAGGAGTTAGGACTGTTAGGACTTAGGACTGAATGCACACTGAGAGGCAGACGTCTGGAAAGAGTCTGTGTAGGGGACTATATGATTTCAGACACTTTCCAATGGAATTGTGCACTGTACCTTGCACATGGTGGGCTGAATGATACAAAAATGTTTAGAGCTATACTAGGAGCCATAAGGAATTAGCAGTTGTTTTTGAGTTGCCAACACTTGCCAACACTTAACTGAGGAGTAGAAACCTTTTGGCAGAAATGGTGCTTGTTTCAGGTGAACACAGCAAAGCACAGCTTGGGAGCAATGTCACTCTGCTCCAGATTAGCTCTAAAAAGGAGCTGGGAGTTTTCAAAACTGAAGTTTGGGCCATAAGTATGCCCATATTTTATTCAATATAATTCTTCTAGAATAAGAGCAACTATGTAAGGGACCAGATTACCTTTTCCACCTGACCATTTCCTGCACAGGGAGAAAGAGAAGTGCAGAGGCCAGAGGCTAAGAAGGGATCAGATTAAACGTTGCTGTGCTCCTGTACCTGGGGTCACAGGAGACTGCCACACTTGAGGGCACGGGGTCCTCTCCACTTGAGATCTAGATGAAGAAGGGGAACTCATGGATAACTTCTCTTCCCTTTTAAGCAGTAAAACAAAATGCAAGAAACACAAAACAGTGGTGCAGGGTCTGACCTGAAATCTACCCACTCCTGCACTGTCTGAAACACTGATCAATACTCATGTCTAGACAAAAGTGCAAGAACTAGATGACTGCGAAGATAGCAATTCTAAATCTGTTTGGTTCTCAGGCTTGAGGGATTTCAATTATTTTATTTTAAGGGACTTCTTTCACTGACTGCAAAAGAGTATGTTTAAAGGTATGTACATGACAGAGCAAGTATTATCCTTGCGCCAACTGCCCCTTGTAACACAATGATGTTACAGCTGATAGTTTCATGCCACTTCATGTTTAAGGTATGCCTTCCAGCACTCAAATCTCCCTTCATAAAGCTGGAGGGACAGGGAATCACCTGCCCACAGCTATGAAAAAAGCTAGCAAGAAAGTCAGAAGACAGCCCATAGCTTCAGAGTTTTAATTCTGCTTTTAAACCACAGTCTTTCCTTTTACGGTTCACTCACGAAGCCTTCAAAAAAAGCTAGAGAAACTAAAGACTGTTATTGCTTTCACATTATCCCTGACAGTGCCACTTTCATGGCTGCATAGACAATGACATTACAGATGGTGACAAATTCAAGGTAATGGTTTGTGAAGTGTTGAGTACTGCCTAACTGCCCAGGGAGGAAGTCATCATTAAGATCGTCATTCAGAAAGGAATGGAAGCGTGTACCTTCACCGTTCCTATTCAGAAGAGCATTTAAGTAGGCATTTAACTTCAAGCACCTGCTTATGTACTGAATCACTTTTTTGGAGAGTAGGTGTGCACTAACAGACCTTTCAAAGTGGGGTGGTTTGCAGATGCGCTAACTTACATAAGATCATAAAATGTAACCACAATGGAAATTAACTCAGGGTCTTTCGTGAATACCATCTCACCACGCAAGCTAATGGGCAGGGCCTTAAATTGAACCAGTAGAGGGAACCCAAATGCCACACACTCCGGCTGCCTCCCTGCAGAAGCAACCTTACTCCCAGGAACACAAAGGGTTGAGAGCTCCCAGATTTAGGCTGCACCACACCTACTTCTGCTACAACCACCTAGAAAGACACACCGTTCTTCATTACCTCATGGTCTATCATGGCTATACGGACCTTGCAGGCTATATATATTGAATGTATGTAATTCGTATGCACATACATATAGTTTCTTAAAATAATTTTTAAAGCACAAATAAATAAAATGTATTATGTTTGTACAGCCTAAGCTAGCCAATTTATATTTTCCAACTTTACTACTTCATTCACATTATGTGATATAATAGAACACAGGCATAATCTAATGTTCACAGTATGCACAATAATAAAAAACATCTGAAAGGGAGGAAAACGCATAAGGATTCAATGCACAACTTTGCTATCTTATGGTTTTTTAATATATATTTAACTGTTTGGTAGCACATTTGTACCGTTTTCTCACTGTATATATTGGTTTGGGGATGGGTGTAGTTGCCCTCGATACAGATTTTTCTGGCACAAAAAAAAACTTACAAGTGGGAGTTCTTTCCCCACTGCCTGAGAATTTCTTCTGCTTAAGTGTTCTGGAAAAGCTACAGTGTGTTTCCCATGCATTTTCTGGCAGCCTACATCAATCCCTTTTCAGCATCTTGAACTGAATTTGCATGTGAAAGCAGATTACCCTAAGACAATTACAATGTCAACTGATTAAGAAACTCCTGCACTGCTAGGATTGTGGAATTTATTTAAAAAGGACAATGAGGACTTTGTTGAAAAGCGAACACACTTGAAAGACTTCAGGAAACTTGAAAACTCTTTTTCAGCATCACATTCTGTAGGAGAGCTATTGGCTTCTCTGTAAGTTAAATTCACTCAACACACCATTTCTTTCCTGTTTAATTGTCCAGAGCAGAGTTTCACATACACTTCTTAAAAACAAGTGCATCTGTATCTGTTCCTCCTGAGGATCCAAGCACTAACAGATAATCCAGAGTGATAAAGGCAGCAGAGCCACATGAAAAGACTACAGAGAGTTGGATCAATGCAGATCCTAATAATAACTCTGCTCTCATTTTATCCATTGCCTTATGGCTTCCTCAAACATGACCAACCCTCTTTCAGCCTCCTCTCCAAACTGAGGACTCTCAGACAATTCAGCATGAACTTATAGGACAGCTGCTTTATGTCTTTGATTATTTGCGTTGCTCTTCTCCCTATGTTCTTGAGCTCCACAAACCTTGAGTTGTGGATGCCAGAAACATTACCTTTTATAGACTTCATACGAGGACCAGTATTTGCTGGCTTCCCTATAGTCATCTCTGTCAAATATCTGTAATCCCCTCCAGCTCTGTTTCCTCTACAAGCATAATCTGCTACTGACACCTGTTGTCAGCAGGGAGGGTAGTTTAGCAACGTGTGAATACTACCTAGTGAAAATACTCTCAAGACCACACTGCATGCAGCTGGATTTCAGGAACTGCAACTGGGTTATGCCCTCCCCCCTCCAAGAAAAATAAAGGGAACAGTGGGGGAAAACAAGGCTTTTTGCATAGATGCAAACCCAGCAAATTTGTCACAGTTGCTATTTGCCCAACTCCCAGATTTGCCTGGGGACAAAGGATGAACTCAAAGGGTTGGGAACCATGAAGTGGGAAGTTCATTCACCTAATCTTTACGCAGAGAAAGAAAAGTACAACCCTCTTGTATCTTTAGATCATGATCTTGAGACCATAATTCATTATGTCAAGCACTGACATAGGCTTGGGGAGGAAAAATAAAAAGTAGGTTCTGGCTTAATTTGTAAGGACATTGGATGAATTCAAAAGCAGGTCCATGCTTCTGTGATTTGTAACAGATTATTGTAATAGCTGGACAGAAGTGGATTTATATGGCCTGTGTGTAATTAGATCCGAAAGGAGAAGCAGTGTCACTTACAGTGAAACTTAACTATGAGGTATGTCCCCCATTCTCTTGCTTGTCAGGCATTTCAATTATCTCTCTGGTACTTTGTTATAAATAAAGCTGCAAGGAGATGTTTTAATCCAGGCTGTCTGGAAAAACCAAGGGCTCCAAGGAGTCAAGATTCATTCATACAATAATTGGGTTTTAACTCAGAACTACACAAACCTGAGATTAAATTTATACACAGAAAAACCCCAAAGTGTTTTACTACCACAAAAATACAGTTGTATTTATCCAACCAGTGATACTCAACAGCCACCACCATATCTTCACTTGAAAGACAAAAAACTCTAAGACATATGCAATCTGCACTTCTGAAGTGTCCAGTTTCCAATAGCTGGCTTTCTGGCCAAGGAGAGTTTTAACCTTACACTCAAAAGCACTCGATTTCAAACACTACCAGCTGTGCTACTGTCTGAATTTCAAGACAGTTCTGTTTACTTCAATGAACTTAGTTCTACAACCTTTTTTCTTCTCCTTTCACCTCCTCTCCATAGTTTGTCCTGCACTTTGCTACATGCATACCTCTCTTATTTCAAAAGACTAAATAAAAAAATATATATAGATTTCATAATATAGAACATATCTCTTTTATGCCCCATATAATACTGTACATACAACTGATAGTACCATTTACATATTACCAATTTAAATAGACTCTATTCTGCTGCTTTACAAATGCATTTTCTGGCAACTCAAGGGATTTTTACAGAGAAGATTACTTTCCTGAATATTAAACTCAGCCTCCTATCAAGAGCATTATCCAGTCCTTCCTTACATACTCAGTTGCAGGCAGCCTTTGCTAATATTTGTCTTTTGTTTCTTAAAAATATTTTTCAAAATTTTCAAAGTATTAGCTACAACATACAGAATCTGAAAGGCAACTCTTGAACTGACAAGACTACTATCTTCTCACCTGCACATCCATCCAGACCACTGAGATCCCAGGAAACTCAGCTCATACTAACAGCTCATAAACAAACCATGGCTAACAAAAAAAAGGGCTAGGATCTGAAGGGAGTAAATAGCCAATCTTAACCACACCCAGAAACAGGGTGTGGTTAATCAACCTGCACTGATTTCACCTCAGCAGTTGCTTTCCAGGAACTTTCCTAGAGATGATGTCTCTAGCTAGCCAACTAGAAAGCATGAAGTAGAGATAATTTTAAACTGTTCAGACAGCCACATCTACCTCTAAAATGCAATCCTGAAAGGTATTCTGGATGGTTGAACACTGGAGGAAGATGTTCACACAAAGCTGAGAATTACTGAACCAGTGTGTGTCTTGAAGAGGCAAGTTGCCAAGCTAAGGCCAGGTCAAGCCCCAGAAAAGGGGCTTTTTGAAAATGTCTTTATTAGAATAGCTGTATGGACACACTGGCAGATACCTGACAAAAAAGGTGCAAGCCATTTCATAGTTGTAAAAAAATTTTTCAAGAGTGCTACTGTTCACAAAAATTGTACTTCACTTTAAAAAGGCTGATGAACCACTGCTTATTATTTGCACTCAACAAATAAAATAAATAATATCTACCATGAATGTCGCCTGGATTTACCAGCTCCTCAGCCATGCTGGTAATCTGTCTCCTAAACTGTCTGCTAGGTAAAAAAGGTAACTTCAGTCCAGTACAACACCTTTTTTTGAGTTTGGAACACATTTTGGAGTTGTACTAAGCCATGAAAGCATAGGGATAGGGACTTAAAGGATGTAAAGAAATTGGTTGTATTTGCTTTGTTGTACTCTCAGAGCCCCTGGAACTTCCACAGGTGATGAGCAAGAGTATATACCTAGAGGGGAAGCTGTGCACCTCATTAAAAATGGCTTTGCAAGGAGGATGGGAAGCAGAGCGTTTACAATTATTCTATTTTAAAGCATCTGCCTAAAATAATTTTAATTGATTACCAGCTACAAATAAATGTATTGCAAATGGACATAAATACAGATTCATTTTGAGGCATTTGGAATGATTACTTTCCTTAAGTGATGAAAATTACTATGTAAACCAAAGTCATAAACTGAGTGAAATGATTGACTCCCAAACCACCATCCAAGCATTAAAACCTCCAAATTGATAGTAAAACACTTTTATATTCAAGTATTTTTTTCCCTCTACTGAGGTTTAGACCTTGTAATTCTTAGTGGAAATAGTTAGCACTAGAACTTTTTATCAACAGAATTAATAATTAAAAAAACATCAGAAACAACTGCTAATTACTATGCTATAAATTTAATTAGCAGCAATAAAAAATGTGTCATTTTAATTGACTCAAGTGTCATAAACAAGTGAAATACAGGACAGCCAGGAAACCATGTGACTATAATAATACCAGTGATAATAGTAAAATGCTAAGTGAGAGGGTAATGGACCACTTTTTTTCCCCCAAATCATATAAATACCAGAATGTCATCTATGTTATTACTTATTTTTATGACGACAAGTTAAAGTTTGATTAAGGGCTGGGAAGACATATAAAAAACACTTCATAAAAGTATAGAAAGTGCAGCAGTAATCTGAAAGATGCTGAAGCCTCCCCAAAGTCACCCTAAAAGAGAAACTATGGGAACTGTACAAGCAAAGAGCCACACCTGGTAGAAATTGTTAGTGCTTCTAAAACTGCATTTATGTAATTTAAAATATTCAGAAAATTAGTGCAGAAGAAATATACAAGCGAGAGTGAGGAAAGGGTTTCTATCTCTCATAAATGTAGTGAGGATGAATTTTCCCAGAGAGAGGTGAGGAGGACAAAGCACCCCTTAACTTGAAAACTGGAGCTTCCCAATCCACAACCTGTATAGCTCCTGGGGTAGCTGGGGAGAGGTGTCTTTCAGCACCACCCAGAACTTCTACTGGTTGTTTTCGATTTTCCTTGCGTAATATTGATTGAAGCTTTGCATGCAATAATAGCAACCATTTTTCTAGATATAACAGAAGCGGTTGATATTATTTTTTTTTTTAAGTTTGCAATGCCTCTAGAGGAACAGAAGCTGACTTTCAGTAACTTGGATTATCTCCTTTCCAAAACTGAGGTCTGACACCACCAAAACAGGCAGGTAGATCCCAGTTTCAAAATGCACACTCTGGGTTGGTGTTCTCAAGTGATTCAACCCAGTCAGATATACTCTACAATTTATTGTAGAAGAGCAGGAATGCCCCACCCTGCAGCTGGTATAATATTTTTTCTGGCAAATTTGAACTTAGTTTTAAATAAAGCCAAATTTTACAAATATTTCTTGCATTAAGTATTTGCTGCCCTCACTGCACTCTCTCTTAATTTCCCTGCAGGCTGGATATCTTCTTCAAGTGAGAGTCTCTTCAAGTAAGCAAGAATATTTCGGGTTGACATGCAATTTGAGGACTTCTAAATATCAAATACAATTTTTCAAAAATCTTTAATGTCCAAGCCTCTTGCTGTCACAGGGCTGTTCCCCCCCATTGGTATCAATCCCTCTCTTCAGTCCATCCACCACAGAAACTAGAAAAAGCAAAAAACACTCCCATGCCATCTTGAAAACAGTAAGTCCTACCTACACTGATCGCACCGTTCCAACTCAGTAATTAACACAATACTTTCTGTCAAAAGGTAAATCTTCTGGCTAACAACAGTCATATATCAATACTTTCTAGGGCTAGCAGCTCACAAAAAACAAACCTCACTATAACCATTTCCCCTTCAAAGACAGGGAAAAAACCACATTAATCATAAGAATGTACAAGAAAATGTTCAGAAAATAACATACTGAACTGCTGTGATTTTCTTGTGTTACACCTGTTTTGTGGTCAGGTGTGGCTTCTGGGTTTGGAAGACTCAAGGACAAAGGGAAATTTATGTTACACAATATCCACAGACAGGAACCTAAATCACAGAACATGCTCAGTGGAATTTCCCTTTCATAAATATTACCTGTTACTTATTACGATAATTCAAATTATAAACCAAAATTCTAGTCTCTAAAGGTTATTTTTTGGCTTTAGTTACAATCACAATCAAAAGACCAGAACTCTGCCTGGAAGATAACAAGAGTCAAGGGAACCAACAAAGTCACATTACTTCTGTCAAGGGACAAAATGTGAGGCACAACAGATTTTGCTTCTCTTCATGCTTCTTATTTAGGACTCATGCTTTTCTACAGCTCTAGAATCAGTGATTATGTAGGAATTAAAATTCAGATGAGATTTTTCTAAGCTCATCCTTATAACACAAATTTAGCAAAAACTTATTGAAACATTGTGCTTTAAATGAAGCATCTGCTGTCCAAAAACCTTTGCAGATAACAAGATAGATGACTTTTTTCTCATGTTTGGTTTAAAATTTAAAACCTGAACTACAGTGTAAAGATAAAGAAGCAACTTGATAAAACACGGGAAAAATTTAAATAAACTCATTAAACAAATCATTGTATTAGGTTTACAGAGGCCAGTCTTTTGTTTAAAGAAAAGGAGATTAATATTTAGCAAATTTCAAAGACACAGAAGCAGAAAAGATTTGCTGTAACAGATAGCATATGAAATTATTAGACAAATTGTAATTGTGCAAAAAGCTGTAATGAAAGCCCTCAGCCTTCATCTCCAGAGGTACAGCAATCCCACACGGAAGCTAAAAGCTTCTGCAGCCCAAAGCAGCACACATTTCCTCATCCTCTCTTCTGACCCTCTCTGGCTGAGAGGCACTCACAAAAGCTGATCCTTGCTGTTTCTCTGGGGAAGCCAGTGGATCTCTGCAGCACCCAAAGAGACCCTGAGACCAGTGCTAGAAGCATTTCTCTCCTTTACACCCTCTAATTTATCTGTATGCATACATACCCCTGTCCCCACGCAGCCAGCCATGCCCATGTGGATGCTGCGGCAATTCCTGCTCCAACTGCAGGAGCCAGCTTTATGCTCCTGGCATAAACAGGCTGGATTTATGAGCTAACTGCTAAAACAGGCACAGGAGGCTTCTGTGAATCGGGGGTATATGACAATGGTATTTTTATACACGCTTGTCTAAAAGCCATCATTAATGAGGTACTCTGAGCACTGTAGGTGTCAGACTTTCCCACCCCCAGCGGACCTTTCCCTCATTCTTTCTCACGTCACAAGAACAAGGGACAAAAATCACTCACCCAACAAGCCCACCAAATCTGACATAGCTCAGAGCTGTCTTCATGCTTGTAATTTCCTGCACTCTCCTGTAACCAAACAATTCTTATTTATAACAGATGTTAATTATTGTTTCCTTACCATCAGGGTTACATGCAATCTGATTTGTGCATCTGTACGACTCATGGTGGTCTCTCTTTCTTTGTTTGTTAGTGACTGATTTTAAATGTTTCATTAAGCCTCAAACAAAAGAACTGAGGCAGGAGGTTAAAGCATCACTGCAGGATTCCTCTGCCCTTTGACTACTATTGGTATTTGAAAGGGACAGAAAATCCTTTGGATGCTGCAGATGTAGTCAGACAGCCCAGCCTCTTCCTCACACGGAATTTACAACTGCAAGCTGTAGCCTTTGCAGTTTGACATCCCTTCAATCCTTTTGCATAACAGAGCTGTCATGTATGGCTCATGCTCTTCAAAAGCAAGTCATGCATTCCCACTTAATATAACAGAATTACACTATGTTATCTTGTGGCTGAGCAGGGCCACACATTGCCTTGGCCAAAACCTACACTGAGGCAAGACAGGATTTATTTGAAAGGAACAGCATTGCTTTGGCATCTTGCAGCCTTCAAAAATCTAGACTGTTTCAGAGACACCAACTTTCAGGTGTCCTTGAGCCATGACTCTAGTGTTATCTATCCCAGATGCTTCAACTTCATATTCTACTAATAAAAGTTTTTCTATAGATTTAACTTTGTGTTTTGACAAACTTTGGATTCTGTGCAAATGCATTTGTATGAGTACAGGTGCACAGAAAGATGGCAGGAGATCCTCTCTGTTACTGAGAGACTTGTAAATTAAGCAACCTTTTCTTTTGGGGAAGGGGTGGGCAAGGAGGCATGCAAATGGGAAGAGAGATCTCTCATTATTATTTTGCTTTCCATTGCCTTCCTTCACAAAATGCAAAAGAACAATAACAAAAGAATACAATATTTATGCAATTGGAAAGTTTTAATTAGCGTATTTTTAAGCGAAGGAAAATGTGAGAACTCTTGTTTGCTGATGTGCCAGCAACATTCAACTTGATCTCCATTACAGATGTTTTACACCAAGGTTTGTAAGTAGTAGCAATGGAAATGCTGTTGATTTCTACTGGTGGGACAGTGGAACCAGTCCTGCTGAGAGCCTAGCCTCAAAGGTGACCTTGATCCATCACTAGCCTTGACCCCTGAGCTGGGAGAGGGAGACATGAATGCTGAAGCCAGTAATGGGCACTGCAGCTGAGGAAATCAAAATGCTTTATTAGTTTCCTGCTCTTGTTAATTTTAAGTCAACAGAGAAAGGGAGTTTATACTCCCACTACAGGCCAAGAGATGCAGTTCTAACATCAAATGTTTGTTATAATTAATATGATTGAAATGCATTTTTTATCTAAAAAGAAATTGAATATTCAGAGTTTAATAACTGGAAGGAGAATGCATTTTCTGTCCATAAAGAAACTCAATATTCAGAGTTTAATAACTAGAAGGAGAATGAATGCTCTAAAAGCCTTCCAGGAAGGCTATGGGCGCTTACTGAACCTAGTTTCCTTAAAAGGTACTTCCTTGCTCTTGCTAGAATTGCTACACCATGATATGGAATCCATGCAGGTGGACTTCTCCCTCCCACACCTCTGTCCCAGGCCTCTTTCTGGGACAGATGTCGGATTTCTGTGGAGGCATGAATCCCTGTACAATGTTGCTTTCAAGTGACAAAAAATCGACTCTGGTAGTCCTTATACAGTACAAAATGTATCTAAATATTAAACATTGTCAAGGCTTTCCCATTTTCAGGACAACATATAAAAGTAATTCTTCTGTGAATTACCTGTATCTGAAGTCACAGTTCAATACACACACACGAATTTATACAACCACAACACTGAGGATTGTTTTTTCCCCTGAAGGCAGAAAAAAAGCAAGGAGGGAACCTGGCGGGTACTGTTACAACTGGCAGTTGCCATGTTGCAGTGTTAATTTAGCTAGTCTCTGCTCCACTTTTTTCTTGGTCTTCAGAAAAAGGAACACAATGACTAATAGTTGCTTTTTAAATACTTGTGGGGTAATTCAGGCACAACCGTGGCAAATGCTATATGTAGTGATGCAGCTCTTAGCATCTCTGCAGTACCTGCATTTTGCTATTGCAGCAGGACACAGGGAAGTGAAGTGCTTTACCCATCTTCACAGAGGAAATCAGTGTCACAGGTAAGAATAAAGAACCAGGAATACTGGACTCTACCAGTAATCACTGAGAATTTATTTATTCCGTGCATCTCCACTGTGCTTTCATACTCAAAAGTCCTTTTATTTCACGGCTACCAGCTACCTGCTAACAGTGACACCACTTAAATAGCAAATGATTAAAAAATATTCTCACTGACTCACTTTCCTTAATGAGACAATCAGTCTTATTCAGAGCAGTACACCCAGGCTAAATAAACACACACTTATTGACTGCAACCAAATAATGGCAAACATCATTAACAGATACATTTTCTTCCAGATTCTTCTTATAAATACAAAACCAGTTGTCACTTCTCCTGATGAAGTCTGACTGCCTCCATCACTGTGTTGTGCTGCATGACGTACATGCAGATACATGTTTTCATTGCCCTCATTAGGATGCTCACAGGTAAGCCTGGTTGGCAACTCTGTCAGCCCTTATAGCAGCTGCAGGGAATAAATGTTCTGAGTGGTTTTTCAGCTTTCTGAGAATGTTTCTTAATCTGCATGACCCATCACACTGTGGAAACTGCATTTGTGCAGAAGAAAAATTTAACTCCACCTCAGTAAGCAATTTCATGACAGCAAAGAGATGTCCCTTAGAGAGCAAGGAACTCATTAAGCAGTTCAGATTTTAAAACAAAATTACAATTCATCATGCTGTTTTCTTGGGGGTGGCATCCTTTGGCAGGGAGGAGAGAAGGAACTGGTATGTCACATAAGACATATACTGTTTGGATAAAACAAGGAACACGATTTACTGAGCAACTTACATTCCCTGGTCAGATTAATGCTACTTATACCCAACATTTTACTAGCTCCAGGTACAGGGAGCAGGGCAGGAGGAATAGGTGGCACCTGCTTCCAGACCATGTAATGGGAGGTGGGCTGAGGAATGGGTATTGGGCTGCGCAATTCTGTCTTAGAGGATTCTTTATCTTTGGAAAAGAGCAAACAGAAGCGTTTTCATGCCGCTCAAGCTTCTCAGCACAGCCAACATGAAAGAAAGGGACAGCAACTATACTAAACAGTGTGGAAATAACAAATAAACCCTTTCCTTGAAGCCCAGTTTATGTGCTTAGCCAAACTGCAGCACCAGGGATGTGGTTCATTCCCCTGGGAAGACTATGTCCATGGGCAAAGAGCTTCCTACAGCAGCCCTCAGGAGAAAGACTTGGGGGTATTGGTCAATACAAAGCTGGACATGACCCAGCAGTGTCACAGCACAGAAAGACAACAGCAAACTGGGCTGCACCAAAAGCAAGTGTGGCCAGCAGGGAGAGGGACATGAGACACCACCTGCAGTGCTGTGTCCAGCTCCAGGGCCCAGCGTAAGAAGGTCATGGACCTGCTGGAGTGAGTGCAAAGGAGGGTTTGTGAAGATGATCAGCTGAAACACCTCTCCTATGAAGACAGGCTTGGAGAACCAGACAAGAGAAGGCTCTGGGGAGACTTTCTAACAGCATTCCATTATCTAAAGAGGGCCTATATGACAGATGGGGAGGGACTCTTTGTCAGGGAGTATAGCAAGAGGGTGAGGGGTAGAGATTTCAAACTGAAATAGGGTAGGTTGAAATTAGATGTTGGGAAGAAATTCTTTACTGGGAGAAATTCTTTACTGTGTGGTAAGACACTGGAACAGGTTGCCAGAGAAGCTGTGGATGCTCCATTCCTGGAAGTGTTCAAGGCCAGGTAGGATGGGGCTTTGAGTAGTCTTGTCTAGTGGAAGGTGTCCCCGCCCATGGCAGGGGAGTTGGAAAAAGATGATCTTTAAGGTACCTTCCAACCCAAAGCATTCTATGGTCATATGGATTCTGTGATTTGTATCAACCACACTTGCAGAATTGTTTACTTTTTACTAGCCTTTTAAACAGATTTAAATATCAATATAGTTGTTAGATAATGATGAGAGGATATTTACCTTTCTGTGGTGTTTGAAATACACAAGACTGTCTGCTGCAGCTCAGAACTACCTCTTAAACTCTTGAGAGAAAACAATGAAGTCCTGAGACCAATTCATCTGGGTTCAATGGACCAAATTCAAACCATCAGCGATTTTGAGCAGGGCTCTTTTATAACCCTGGATAATACTACTTTGTCCAGCAAACTAGACTAGCTATATAGGACACACACATTTAAGTTTCATCCTGATGGTAATTTTGAGAGCCAGGAGAGATGATATAATAAGTACTTGTGTGGTTGCAGATTACATGTCCCCAGGGCCTGGAGCTGGTAGAGCACATGGACTGAGAGAATGGTATCACTGTACTTTGACCTCTGGCGCCACGAGTAGTTGGACTGAAATAATCCACAGAATTACACACAATTCATGCCCACATGCTAAAATTTACTTCTTTCAGTAGGAAGCATTTGTTTAACGTAAGGCAGATGGGCTTGTTCCGTAATTTGCCACCCAGAAGAGGAAATCCATAACTGATCCATTTCCAGTTTTCCACTACCCTCACACCACAGGCTTCCTCATTAAGATGAAGGTGCTGAATCTCTGCTACAGGTGGAGAAAGCAGCATGAGCTATTCTGCTTTTCTGTGAATCAAGGCTATTGAATTGCCTAATTAAAGTAGCATTAACAATACAGTAGCAGAGCACTTTACTGTGCAGAAACCAGAAATCTTCATGGAGATGTAGGTTACAAAATTCCTGCCTCTGTATGAGTCTGGGAATAAATTAGCATATTTCTGATCAAATGCTCTTGTGGGTTTTGGCTGACTTTCAGCCTAGAATTAAAAAAATTGTAGCTCACAGCTACAACTTCTGTGAGGTCACCTTAATTTTGCTTTCTTGACATCTGAGTAAAAAGGGTCTTTGTTTCTTCATTTAGTCAAGTAAAGGGAATGCAGTGTATTAGTGATTTATGAATAACCTAGCAGTATCCTGGTCAAGTGTAGTAATGAGCTCGGGCATCTCTGATACCCCAACTATATTGCATATGAGCAACATTTAGAGTTAGTCATAAACTAGCAGCATAATGCTGACCCATTGGCTCATGAGGAGGAGGACAGAAGTGGCAAGAACACCACTGACTGTGTGGATTAGAATCTCTGGACCACTGAGCCCCTTTGAGTCAATCAAGTCTTCAGCTCATGGATTTGTTTGAAGTTCTTGGTACAGTAAAGCCACAGTGTTAATCACGATTTTAGAGGCTAACATAACTTTTACTCCTCTTATTACTAACAGTAACTGAATGTAATGGATTCTTTTCTCAGTTGTCCCACTAACAAGTCATGTACATGCACACAACTTCTGCCAATTACAAAACAAGGAAAATAGTTCTGCCGTATCATTACAAAACACTTCTCTTCTACCAAAATCTCAAACGAGAAAAACAGCTGGTTTACAGCTCAGCAGTAATTATTTCCACAAAAGAATAAAGGAGTATGAAGAGAGAAGAAAACTGTTCTCTCTTGGTTTACACTCCTTTGTCATTATAAGAAGCTTTCCAATATCTGGTTTTAAGCATGTTTCTGCTTAAAGTCATACCTGTACAAAGAGATGCTTTTGCAGAGGTTTGTCAGAGTCCCCCACTCATTACACATATTGATAGGAAGGATGGAATTATGGTTGGTTTGAGTGATAATGGCAAATGCAACTGAACACTAATTTTATAATAGTATTTTAAACATGACAATTACAGTATACTTGAACAACACCTTAAAAAAATAAAGCACACAATGTTTAACACCTATATTTTGAACCAACTCCTCCCAAGCGTATTTTCTAAACAAGGAAGTCTAAACTGGTAGACTAAAAAATTCTGCAATTACACCTGGAAATGAGCAGGCAGTGCTCACCCCAGAGAAGCAGCACAGTAGCTAAGGGGCACAGTTCTCAGAGGGCATAATCCAAAGTGCTGTAATGAAGAGATGTCCTGGGATCTGCTGCTGCCTCCCAAGGGGAGCAGCAAAATTCCAGATGTGAAGCATTCAGGATGAGACTACATAAAATAGAGGCAAACAAGATTGCAGGGAACAAAATGCAGGGGCTTGAGGGGACTTGGTAAGATGGCTTAGTGGATTTGTCTAATTTTTAGACTCTACCATTCTGAACCATTGCGTGACAATACAGAAGCTTTGCTTTTCATGTCCTGCAGCGCTATGTACAGTACAAAAAGTCATAGCATGTCTGCTCAGAGTGGCTCAGGGCATATATTAATAAATGCTCCCACAGCAGACCTTCTTTTCACATCAACCTATCACCATAAAAGTGATCAGGGAAAGACCTGGCATGGTCTGACATACTGCTGAGTAGGTTTTATTCTAGCCAAATGGAGAATGTGAGAACAAAAGCAATATAATTTTTAAAAAGAGTACAGAGATAAATAACCACTCTGTCAGCAGATGACAGTAACAAACAGTGAAGTACTGTAATTTCCCTTTCAATTAGCAAAGGGAACAAATGCCATTCAAGTGGCTCTCCAATCCCAGCCCCATTTCCTGTGGCCTGAGCTGTAAGTTGTTTCACTGAAGAACCAAAACTCTTACACAAATAAGGTATCTGAATGCTTGGTCAGGGGATGATTGCACAGTACTCAAAGCAAAACATATGATTCAACATGGTTCCTGAAATAAGTGAAAACTCCTAAATTTGCATACAAGAATTGCTGATGGCCACTGACCATGAAAGTGGTATTAATGTATCTTTTGTAACTATGGCACAAAATGTTACGGAGGTAATTTTATTACTGACAATAATGAACACACATACAAAAACACCCCCAACCAAACAATAAAAAAACCCAGACACCAAAACCCAAACACCTCAGTTCCATTTCCAGATCCCAGAATGAATATGAGAATCTGACAGGTAAAAACATTATCTTACGGATGGGCACACTTATAAGAAAATATTGAGGAGAGGGAAAAAACGATAAAATCATGCTGTGTCTTTTTTTTTTTTTTTTTAACATATGGAAGGAGCAGATCTGAAGGCACTTATGCAAGATGTTGATTAAGACAGATCCTAAGACCTACCCTAGTCCCAGACTGAGAACTATTAGAATCTAGGACTTGTTTTGCTGTTCTTTCATTTTTCTCTGCTCTAATGGAATTGTGCTGGCTCTTCGATAAAATGGGTTCCAAGCCAATATTTCTATCTTCTCTTTAACAAAATCATTCATTCAACCTTGTCATCTTTGACTGCTCACTGCTCTCTTGCAGAACTTGTTACTACCAGCTCTGTTGCTCCCTGCATCTTGGCAGCAGTGACCACCTGAGAGAATGGGTATTTTTCTGGCTCAGGCTGTATGGGACAAGCTATCAGTGTGTTTCCCCGAGGCACGGTGAAAGAATATGTCTGGGATGATGGAAAAAATGGTGGAAGGCTGCCAGAAACACCTCTTGGCTTTTCCATGGCAGCCTTCCCCACAAGCACCCATAAAGGAGATGGAGAGACACACAAACTGCAAACAGTGAAAGCAGTAACAGGGGATCACATTGCTGTGTGATCAGTATTTCTCACCAGTATTTCTGCCTTAGAACATGGCAAGAAAATGCATCTAAATATACTCAATTATACAGATAAATATTTAAAGAAATCAGGAGGAATCCATGAACTTACTTTTGAAGCCTCACTATACCTTGTCTGCTCCCCATCATTTAACTTGTGTTTTGTCAAAACACTGAAATAAGCATGGGATTTATGTGTTATGAACAAAACATTGATATGAGCCACACCATCTTCCAACCGCTTGCTAAACAACTACCTGCATGGACCACCACCAACTGCTCAGCTCCAAGCCCACATCGCTGGGAGGGAGCTCACTTCTCCTCCTTCATGCAGGAGAAGAACCTCTCAATACATGTGAAAATGTATCACCTCCACTTTTATTTCCAACTCAGAATTAAGAACTAGTGTATGGAGCAACATCAGACATGTATTGTTAATGGTTCAGACTGTGGAGCATCAAATATAAGGTGAAATACAGCCACTTGATTCTTTGCAAAAGTGTGATCAGCTCTTCCAGCAACTGTTGGTGCCATTAAGAGGAAAACCTTTTCTGCTTCCTAACTGCTAACTAGCTGGATATGATAAATAAACACTGTGACAGACTTCACTGAGTAACACGAGCAAATATGTGAATTTACATATTCAAATTTGAAGGTGAACTGAGACATTGCTATTACCAGGAAAATAAAAAGGCCAGATGTGATGATAATACCCTAGACTTAGCAAAAGGAACAGAGGCAGACAGATTTTTCTATTTACTTGGAAAGTGGACGTTATACTTTTTGACACTGGCTGTGAACCATGCAGAAAAAAAAATGGATAAGTAGCGATTTTAAGCAAGACTACAGCATTAAAGGACACATGCTGAGCAAGTGATGGATTTTATTGCTGAAAAGATTGGAGGCTCTTAATGGATTGTTAAAATGCTATTACGAAAATTGTTCAGAGGTCCACACTCTAGAGAAGTAAAGTCATTACTTCTACATACCAATGCATCTCAAGGGTGTGCATACATGTGCATAGAGTACTTTAATCTCATGGTGATTTGCTGTGGTGAACACAGAGTGTAGGTCCACTTAAAAGCAATAAAAGCCTATTCAGTACCTTCTGTGAAACAAGTCTTTACAGTTGCACCTATGTGGATGTGACTGTAAATAAACAAGTTTGATTTCAGTCTTGGAATGGGATTGCACACCACAAAACTGTGCAAAACTGATATCCTGCCCTGCATGGCACCAGGAATCTTTCTAGTGTTAACAATCCACTTTCTTTTCCATCTCCCAATTTACAGCAAAATGCTGACAGACCTTGCTTATGGCCCTTGCTGATGATCCTTAAGAAGAGAAAAGAATATGTGGATTTATAAAATTCAAAGATAAGAAACCTCTAGGGAAAAAAAAAAGGTGCATTTACTACCTGCATAATTGAGAGAAGTTCTCACACAGTGCCAGACATCTGGTTTCAGCTGCTAGCCTGCGTTCCCAAAGGGGTTGGTCACAAATGCCAGATGCAAGACATCAAACTTCTTCTTGTGGATGCAAGCTATTTTTAGTAGCACTTTAAAGTTCAAGAACAGTGATATGACTCTGAATCTATCTCCATGTTTGGTACTCTGACTGTCAGCTTCTGCAGGGTGGAGAGGCCTAAACATGCTGACATCTCTGCCAACCCTTGAAGTGGTCACAGTCAAGTAAAAAAGGAAGGATAGCTTGGGAAAACTTGGTATCTGTCTGGTGATATTGTCAGCAAAACTATGAATTAATGTCCCCATTAAAGTCCTCTGTCTTGCATGACTCAAAATTGCTTTCTTTCCCCCCTAACACCAAGTTTTATTGCAGCTTCAGTTTTATTTGTCAGCCTCACCAATAGAAGTCTCCTATTCCAACAGCAGATTCCCTGACTGGCTGTGCTGCTAGTGAATCAGGACAGAATATTTGTCTTTACAGTTCTTATCGAATGTGTTACAATTATCACAGAGGTATGTCATCTGATTAGCTATGCAAATAAATCTCTCTTTGAAGGAGTTATTTTCAGACTCGATTGTACCTGAAGAAGCAATGCTCATGTGCATTATGGTCTATTCATGGGTATGTGTGTGTATTACAGACCTCTTCAATCAGTTGGCTTGTTTCAATCCAGTTAAACATACCAGTAAGAGCCCAAAAATGCCACACTTATAGATGTGTTAGGAAAATTCAAGTGACCAGGTGCAAGGGAAACTCCATTAGTTGCACACTGAGGGAAAGGCAGGGAGGGGAATGGAAAACTTAACACCATCAGATAATTACCATCAACATAGGCTTTGTGGGTTTTGCCTCACATAACTATTACTTAGTTATCCTCTTTAAGAAGAATCAAACATTCAAGTAGTATAGAAAAATTGAACCATGACCATAGATTGGAGGTATTCAACCCAATGATAACTGATCCTCCTCCTTTTTCCCTACCATAGCAAGATGGTGATTTCCCACTGCTCACATACTATTCACCTTGTTCTGAGCCTTAGCAGCTCCATCTCACCAAAGACACAGTAATTATATATTTCTACTCAAGAATAAAATTGGACCATACCTGTGCAACCTCCGACAGCCAACACCTTGAAAAAAATCAGGAAAATATTCTAGCAAAAGAAACATGTCAATGATAATACAAGCAATCTTTGCTACTTATTTTTCTTCTGTCCTAAATGTGGAAGATTAAAAAAAAAACCAAACAGTGCCATCTGCCAAAGCTAGTCCTAACCCCCCAAGACAACCTTGTGGTAGACAGCTTGTCAGTGAAGGGGGAGTAATTTGCAACAGCAATCAGTGCCAGGAGGCTCTCCACTGGGCAAAATACATTACCCAGGCAAAGACCCACAGTGGTAGCTGTCTGCAGACAGAGATTCCAGGAAGCAGGGATTGCTCTGCCTGCCTGGCACCTTCATGTAGCACTTTCTGACTGCAGAATTACTACTTCCAAGCTCTTCAGAAACTGGGTACCACAAGTTTGAAGAGCAAGGTTACAAAAGGGACAGATCCTCAGCACAGGAAGGACATGGACTTGTTGGAAGGAGCCCAAATGCGGGCCATGAAGATGATCAGAGGACTGGAGCACCTCTCTCATGAAGAAAGACAGACTGAGTTGGGGCTATTCCGCCTAGAGAAGAGAAGGCTCCAGGGAGACCTTATTGTGACCTTTCAGAATTAAAATGGGCTCATAAGAAAGAAGAGAATAAACTTTTTAGCAAAGCCTGCAGCAATAGGACAAAGGCTAATGGTTTTAAACTAAAATAGGGTAGATTTAGAATAGATATATAAGGAAGAAGTTTTTTACAATGAGGGTGGTGAGACACTGGCCCAGGTTGCCCAGAGAGGTGGTGGATGTCCTATCCCTGAAAACATTAAAACTCTGGTAGGATGGGGCTCTGAGCAACCTTCTAGCTGAGGATGTCCCTGCCTATTGCAGGGTCATTAGACTAGATAAGCTTTAAAGTTCCTTCCAACTGAAATTATTCCATCATTCTGTGAAAATATTTGTCAATACCTTCTGGATACTTTTAAGTTAAAGAGATAAACAACCATAAAATTCATGTCACTGAAGATCAAGGATGCCACAGAGTACAAAATATTCACTCTTAGTCACGTGTTTCCACACACTTTTCTGAAATGAAGATACTGCAGTACTTCTCAACAAAATAAGAATTGTCTCAATCTCTGCTCCACTATGGTTTCAGGACTGCTTTGCTTTTTTCTTCCATGAAAAACAGTGCCATGAAACTAAGTTTAGGTTTACTTGTGGCCTTTAGCCCACTCAAACACCCTAGGTTACTGCAGAAAGGAACTCATCCTGAGATGCCCCTCCGCTTCCCCCAAGACCATACACAGATCAACACCAGGAAGCACTGCAGTTTGCTGAATCTGGTCCTCTCATCTCTACAACTGTTTTAAAAATTCAGAAACAGAGCCACAGAAGAAAACAAACTAAGAACACTTAAGCAACTGCCCAATGAGATCAAAGAGAGAAATTCATAATGCAGGGGCAGACTTTATAACTTTATACAGTGAGGATCCTAACTTCAAACCTTGAACTTTTACTGGGTTGTATATACAATCCTCCCATGAGAAGGAGAAGGAGAGCTGAAAACACACAGGACTGAAAGATAGGATACCCTTTGGCCATGTTCAGTAGTTAAAAGATTGCTAAGTCATGCTCAGGACACCTTTAATAGGAGTGACACAAACAAACTGGCCAAATCCTTGGTGTACAAGGCAATGAATCAAGAGACAACAGAAAGTAGACACAAAATTCCCATTTAGTTTTAGTCTATTGTTGCTAACAAGTTATCATTTTGTGTCTTTAATTTAAGCAAAACATTTTGTATATTTCAATAAGCTGTCAACAGATCTAATTTTAATTCCACATTATACAATATTGCTATGCTTTTTTGTTTGTTTTGCCTCCAATCAAATACATTAGTCATTTTACAGTCCATGGACATACAAATGGAAATTGCCTTCCATCAAAACAGCTTTACTGAAGGAAGTAATAGACAGTGTTTTCAGATTATTAATACAGCTACAAAACTGGTCCATCCTGCTCCCACCACACTACTGCCTTGGCTCCCTGGTACTGCTCAAGAGTTGTTCTGGAGCTGCTTAACAGCTTCAGCAATACCTGCTGTATCATACCCAAGCCAAGGCACAGAAAAAGATGAGAGTCATAGATGGGAGAGAGGGGGAAGGCTCTCCCACTCCCTTCTTCTGTTAACTTCCATTCTCCTTGATCTAGAAATGCCCATGTTTCCAGTGAAGATCCTCAAATTATCACTGCTCCTCAAGTGCTATAAACAAGTTGGAGTATTGCATATGGGTCAGGAAGGTCTCTATGCAATGTACAGTTTGTACAATCTTCCTGAGTGGTGGGGAGGAGTATGAAATGTTCCCATGTCATGTCTAACCCTGGGCAAGGTGCAAATGCACACTGTGCATCAGAATTCCAGCCAGGCACCATTTGCTGCCCAAATACAGTTCTGATCTCAAGGCAAGGCACATAACAATCATATACTGAGTCACACTGGTGCTTGTTGTTGCTCATTGAAGTTTTCTGACTGCGTTCATCACCACAATCTTTGGAGGAAGGAGCTGAAGTCCCCCAGCTGGAGTTCTACACAGAAGCAGCTCAAAACAAAAAGGAATGGACATTTCACTGCACCCTTGGTTAAAAGCCTGCTCTAGGAAATGAAAAGCAGACCTGTCTCTCCTACTGTACAACCACTAAGACTAACATTAAAAAAAAATTCTGACAGTGTAAACTTTCTTTCTTACTTTTGGATCTTCAAATGAGCATATATATATATATATATATATATGTACACACTTAAATGCACTTCTATGTATATTCAAATATAGGTATAAATATAGAGAGACATATACAAATGTTTTCATCTCAATGAGGCTGGAGTATTGCTCTAACATATTTATGATGGGATGGTCTCTGAATATTAATTGCCCAATTCTGTTGCCAGGCAAGAGGGTTTCCTCAGTTATTTGTGCAGTTTCACTTTTATGTCATGTCCTACACCTTATCCTGTTAGAAGAGAAAGACAAAAGCAGAGACCTGCAATGGTCCCAGGACACAATTCCTCAGACTGCAAACTTGTTAGCACTTCTGGGAAACGTTTTGCTGATACATGCTTAAATGAAATGTGTTTGAAATGAGAGCACCTTAAGGAGTCACACGGCTTCCCAAAAGAGCCATTATTGGAAAATAGAAATATGTGCTGATCTGCCTGCAGAAAGGAGGATAAATGCTTTGTGAAACATTACAGAAAGCAGTAAGCTTTCTTGTCAGGTCAAAATGGATGTCAAAAACTTCATTAACATCTAATTCATGCAAAGCATCCAGCAACATATGCAGGACACAGTATGTAATGCTGGCCTCATTTTGAGATCTGTGTTATGAAGAATTATGTTTCTTCACTATGGTACAAACTGTTTGCAGACTTGCAGTGAACTTTTGCTGCTATCTGAAAGCATGCCACAGTGGCTCTTTTCTTATCTCTCAAAGGACATTTAGGTTTACTAATTGCTTTTCAAAAGGCCAGTTTACTCCTGAACAAAACCACTAATGGTAAAGAACACAATCACAGACTACTTTCAGCCTGATCATCTCACTGAAGTTATCATTTTACTAATTTCATTCACCAAATATGAAACACAAGCAGTTCATGCACTTATGCAACTTTGATTTTGTGCAAAGAGAAGTGTCAGTCTGTTTCCATCACCAACAACCTGTATATATTGTGGATTTCAAAGCTTCCTTGTTCCCTTTTATCATTTACTTTTATTAAAGGAACTGCTTTGAGTACCATCTTTCAGCTTTGGGGCAATTTCTGGAAGAACAAATATGATTTAAACGCAGAAGAGGGACCACCTGGCAAGGACAGATTAAAAATTAACATGGGGAGTTTGGCCCAACATGTCCCTGAAAACAATGGACACATAATGGACCGTCCCTTAGGATGAAAACAAATGGTTCATAAATGTGAAATTGAAAATATCAAAATAGAATTTAAGCAAAGGAAACATTAGAAAAAGTAGAGAATATTCCTAATGGCAGAGTCTGTTAGCTTTAAAATATATTTCAATTGTCTGCTTGATAAATGGGGCTTGCAGGCGACAAGGACATGGCTCACAGGTCAGGCACAAAAAGTTACAGTAAATTGGGTCACATCAAGTTGACTCCCTCAAAGGCAAAGAAGCCCTGCAGAGAGATCTTGACAAATTGGAGGGCTGGGAAAACACCAAACTGTGTCAGGCAGGTTTAGGCTCCATATTAGGAAAAGGTTCTTTACCCAGCAGGTGGTTGGACACCAGAACAGGCTCTCAGAGAAGTGGTCACAGCACCAAACCTGACAAAGTTCAAGAAATGTTTGGACAACACTCTCAGGCACATGGTGTGATTCCTGGTGCTGTCTTATACAGGGCCAGGAGTTGAATTCAATGTTCCTTGTGGGTCCCTTTCAACACAGGACCTGCTCTCAAACATCAGACTGGCACCAATCATGCAGCCTGGTGAAATAGTATCTCCATGCCAGGCATCACTATCACTTAAGGAAAAGATACAGAGCCATTAATTAATCTGTGTTATGGTCTTCCTGCACATATTGTTCAGGACCAAAATGCATCCTGGATGGCATCTGTTCCCTCTCTTCCTTGGGAACATTAGGAGAAAGGTTTTGTTTCAATGGATGGATACAGGGAAACAAATGAACCCACGGACTGTCCCTTCCAACAGCACTTCTGCCAGAGATACAGGGGAATTTACTAGAGACAAAATTCTGGTTCAAACCAACAACTTCTTCTTCCCCCAAGAGTCCACATGTTGGCATCTACTGCATTTGCAACTTCAGCAGTTTACAGTGGAGATAACACAAGGCCTTTCAATGAGTAAGCAGATGGAATAAATGTGTTGGAGGAGTTGTTTGTTATACCAGTAGCACCAGGCATTTGTCCCACCAATAGCTAAAGAAGGGGTAGGAGGTCAAGAACTGACTTCTTACAGCACAGCTTAAAATAAAAAAAAAAAAAAAAAAAAGAACAGGGTAATGTTTCCTTAATAATATCTTATGTAAAATGCATTCATCATCTTGTTTCTCACTACTGACACTGCAGTCATGTGTTTAGCAAACTCATAATAAAGCCTACAGCTTCAGAGGTACAAAACTTGACCACAAACAGCTTCCCACCCACAATTTTTTTAGACAGGCCATTAACTTGGTAGCAATTTAAAACTTTCCTTTTTTAGATTTGACCATGTTTTGGCAAAATGCATGAATATCATATGTTCTTTTGTTCTGCATATCATAGAAGCATGTATAAAAGCCTTTTTTTTACACTTATAATTGGTTCTTGTCAGCTATTACTCTGTAATGTGGTGAGCACACCTGAGAGGGCAGGGGATGTGAAATCAATCAGGATTCTTCACAGTGCCAGTAGTGAAAATTTCTGCCATCTCTATGAACTCCTTAGGCTTTTAATTTTCTTTGTTGTGTCTTTTAGAAATGATTACAAACTCTGCAAGGCACAGAAGTGAAACACACAGAGCTTCTATCTAGGCAGAGTGGGGCTGAAGAAGGAAGAAGCATGCTCTCCACATCAGTGCAAAGGCCATACATTTCAGACTGTTTATTGCTGTAATGATCTGATTTTATTTTTAAACTCTTTCATTAGATTTCTCATATCCTTTAAATTACCTTTTCCCCCTACAGAATTATATAAACTGATGTACTGCTTACACACCCATGGTGAACAGCATATTGTGGCAGGAACCACATTTCATAATTTTTCTTCAAGAAATGAGTGATAAAACACTGCTGTTGTTGAATAACATAAAAAATGCAGTTTATTACCAGCCGTACTACCTACAACTATAGTAGTGGAATGGTAATTTACAGACCAGTGCTGGCAGTTACAGGCCAGATCACTGGCCCACTAATAAGCCAAATATACAAGAAAGTTCACAGATAATCACAACTTCACATTTTGATCCAGGCTAGACATGAATGCACAGTTCAGACATATAAGATGAAACAGTTCTAAGGCCAGCAGAAATTCATATAGATCCAGACATCAAAATAAATGAAGAGAAGGAAAGATCAGAAATAGTGCAAATACTGCCACAGCACAACATTTTAATCTGCACATTTTCTATTTGATGGTATTAAAATGGCAACTCTATCTTTCAGGCCTTTATATATAACTCTATATATAAGAGTATATATATACTCTCTCTATATATAACTTTGTCTTTGCGCTTCTGCTAATGTGCACACACAAACGTAGGAAGGTGGACAGGGGAATTCAATCATCTTCCAGCCTAAAGACAACTGTAAAAAAATGCAGCCTTTGCCTTGGCCCCAACATTCCTACACAAACATTTTGAGAGATCTGCAGATGTTAGAATACAACTTCTCTTAAATTGGTATAGCATTTGGTTAATTCACACATTCCCGTGTCTTTCAAACCTGTGAAACTTCTGACTATGATGAGCAAACCCAGCTATGTCAAGAAGGAGGGAAAGAGCTGAGATCACTGTTCATTCAGTGGCTGCACCAGTCACCAGGGTTTGGAAAACATCATAAACTTTCAAATGATGTGTATGACCACCTTCAGCCTCTCTTATGACTTCTGAAGACAAAGGTATATAAATTAATTGAAAGGTAAACTGAAAAGCTCCTTAGAAGTCCTGACAACACAAAAGGTCACTATTTTTTCCTTCACTTTTATGCTTGCAACTTTATATCTTAAGGTCGTGGGCTTCACCTTTACCATCACCTTCCTTTTCTCTCTTGATTCCACCTCCCCTTCCAGATTTCAGTTTGCTGCACTCATAAACAATCATACCTTTCTTTCTTGTTTTGCACAGAAGATGACCATAGTGCACAACTCTCAAACTGATCACAACTGAACATGAAGTCACACACTGATTTCAAGCTGTAACTCTTGACTGTTTGTACATTCAGAATCTCCAGCCTCTCTGCTCTCCATTTGGTTTTAATGTTTGGTTCTTGTTGGCCCATACAGTCACTCTTGTTGCTATTAAATACAGTAGCATCTCTCTCTGTAAATCCTGCCATCTGGAACAGTTCTTTAGTTATGTTTCAGCAAATCACTTGCTTTTAAAAATCTGGAAGAATATCTTGTCTCCCCTTGCATGAAATTAAATTCCTTTCTTTATTGCTGAGAAAGTGACACCACTGCATGTACGGCTGGTTTGTCCCTCATAGCCAAATGTAAACCTAAACTGCTGTCATGAACCAACCTCTTCAAAATTTCAGACACATAAACCACAACCGAGGTCTTTTAGATTGGGTTCACCTCTTTTTGCTGTTTAGTTTGGTTTTTAAAAGACCATATGACAAAACCACAAGGCATCTGGGGATACAGTCTGCATGAAAGCTTTTACACAAAATAAAGCTGTTTTACTCTCTTAACCATCTAGTATTGGGTGTTCCTGGAATTACTTCAGATGAAAGAAATAGACTCCAAATAAAAAGCAAAAGTCATTTATTTGTGTGATCTACTTTGAAAACATTTTCTTGAAATAGAGCAATTAGTAATCTGTCAAACAAGTTGTGACAGCTGATAACTGCTGCTGATATCCTGCCTGGCATTACTCTCCTGTTTTAGAGTAAAAAAATAGACAGTACATATATAGCATGTATTTCTATTCTTTGTGCGTTAGTAGCTGTCTCTTTCAGGACTCAATATGCTATCAGAATTTTAATTGAACAGCTCTCACTCTAACATTATTATTCTGTAAACATGACATTATAATAATTCAGAATACAGCATTAGCCCTGGCTTTGGATAGGTAACAACATAACCTTAGAATGGCAATGAAGGATACAGACAAAGGTCTATGCTCAAGATTCTTAAGAAGTGAAGCTTCTATGCATTAGGCCAAAGATTTTTACTCATTCATAAGGTGAAGAGCTAATTTCAAAGAGAGTATCCACTGTCCTGATGAATCAGGAGCTGAGAGCCATGAAACACGTTTGATACAGGTATGATCAGCTGTCACAGGGACACTACAGCAGCTTTAAGCAAGTAATAGAAAAGTGTGGGATTCCAAGCCCTTTTCCTAGCTTCCACAGTTTTTTTCCTTTTGATCCTGTGCCATTGTTCTCCAGTTAACCTGGTCTTCAACTGGGGCGTGACTTCAAATCACCACCATGGAGATGTGTCCTCGTGTGAGTTATCACACCGCTCAGGTCCAGTGAGGCAAAGAGAAAGAACCACAGTAAGAGAAAAGAGATTTTTTCTTTAAGGCAACATCTCCTGCCCCAGGTGCTGAGGTGCATAGCACAGTCAGAAGTCAGATCTTTTCTGGAGAACTGCTTCATCCTGGCTGGCCCTTCTTGGTGACCTTGTAAAGGGCAAGCACCTTGTGCCAGTGTGTGTGGCCATGGCTCAGATCTTATGTAAGACTGCAGGAGCTTCCAGCCCTTTCCATGGAGTCTTTAGGGCAGGCTGAACTTGTTTTTCTCTTCTGTGCTTTTAAGAGATGAGATCATTTTTAGAAGTTAAAATGTTACCTGGATTTCTCCTGCAGTTATGGTACCAGAACAATGGCTAAGACACTATATTAGGAGATATATTTTCTAATTTAGTTGATCTTATTTTCTTAGATTTTATCTCATCTCTGTAAATCACAGAACATATGAATCTCCTAGCAGAATATGACTATCCCCAGCCTTAAATACAAGAATTAGAAGTAGGAAAATAAAAGTTTATTTTCTGCTATGGTTGCAAAACTTAATTTAGAAGAATGCCAGCCAATGGAATAAAGTTGCTATTTTTACTCTTTGGGCACACAAAATTTATCATTGAAACTTACAATTAGATAAAAGATCTGAAAGCAATATAGATTTTAGGATGGAAAATTCTTCTCAGGGGAAAAGCCACAGCATCAATTTAAAGTTAATCACAGCCTGAGATCTGATAGCAAGAGAACTGTACATAGGAGAGCAGCAAAATAAATTAAATTATGTGTACAGGACAGTACAGTGAGTTTTATTAACACCTGACCTGGATCACTGCCTATAGGATATATGAGCATCTATTTTGCATAGGCACACAAGTTTGGCCAGTCGCCTTTGGAAATCTCAGCCTAGAATAAACTACAAAGTGCAAACAGTAAGCTTTCTCTAGAAATCCTCACAGAAGGTATGTGCAAACAATATTACCTGTATTTTACCTTGATTCTAAGTTTCTTTGACATCACAGGAAGATCTCTTCTGGGAACTAAACCTCTAGTGTTTGGCATGCTTGTACTTGCTTTAGAAATTAACTTGAAAAATACATTTTTACAAATAAAACAATTTTTAATGGCTGTTCATAGAAAAAAAATTGTCACTATCTGAGCATCAAAAACTATCTTTTTCCTTACTTTTAAGTACTATCCTGACCCATTACACAGCTGTTCTTCCCAAGGAAGAAAATCCCAGCTCCTCAACTGCATCTCTACTTTGGAAGGAGTAGTTCTTAATGAGATGTGAAATGGGAAAAGGAATGAATTGATGTCACTCGAACTGCACAGACAAGAGAAATGAATTAACATGATAAGTATTTGCTGCTCTCAAGACAGTAAATTGCAGGCTGGCTGAACACAAATAAAGACAACGCATTTTAAAAAATGGCTGATTGTTTATTCTGCACTGCCAAAAACCTGCTCAGGATACATCAAGAGAGAATTTCTGCAGCCAGAGAAATTATTTCTGATGATGATAAGAGGAAAAGAAAGGCATCCCTCCACCCCTATTCTAGCCACCCCAAGCTTAAAAATACCTAAATGTTCTAGTCTGAAAAACAAAGAAGAAATCATATTAAGCCACAAAAGATAGATTAAATTATTAGATTTCATGTCTTTATTGATAGAAAATGCACTATTTGGTTACTTGGGAATTACTTTAAAATACTTTGGTTGGTCTGATATCTTGCTTATGCTTCTTCCCAAGTACCAGAACTACAGAGTTTAAGTTGGAGTTTTGTTCATGTGCTGCATGTAAAAGTTTATTTCAATAACCTCACTGAAAAAACACTGCAGCCTTTTTTTAGGAACACATCAGAGGAGAGCATTTTTTTTTTTTGCAGCCAAGGAGAATGTTCTAGTTGATTTATTTTTTAAAATCTATTTAAAAGAAACACTACAAATTTTACAGGAGTCTTCTATCCACAGTGCAGTGTTAGAAGCTGCCTGACAGTGGCTCCACATTCGATTCTGAAAACCTTCTTTGAAGAGAAGGAGACCAGAAAAAATGGAAAGAACCCTGCATCCCCAAGAAATTCTGGCTCTAAGCCTTGCATCCACTCCTACCAAAGCCTGAAGAAAACCACAGATTTCTCCTTTAAGCTTGTTATTCTAGGCTTCTCTTTACAAATACATGGAAATATTTAGGCATTCAAATAACTTTAGGAGACCAACACACCTTATGCAGGGCACTTCCACTGCACAAGCATGCTCTTGGCACGTTCAGCAGTGATTGTACACTGGGTGATTAAATGGAGCTGGCCAGCAAGACCCCAAGCAGCGCCAAGCCACTTGAGCTAAGTGCAACATGACAGTGCCCAGACCCATCATGACCCTGGGCTGAACAGTGAACTCAGCCTTGCAGAAATCCAGTTCTGACAAACAGGGTCCTCAAAGCACATCAACAAACTTTGCTAGTAATTATAGATGTATTTATAATGCATCCTTCCTCCAAGAATCACAAAGTGTTTTATGAGTATCAGCCCATTCTCTGTAAGAGACTTGTTGTTTAGCAATCCCAGGATTGCCAGTACAGTTGGCAAATAACATTTCACTTGAATGAGAGGTACTTCAGTGGCACCATCACTTGCTGGTTTAACAGAATCACCTTTCTTCAAACTAGCATTAAGACACAATCCCTGCGGTTTTTGAATGAATAGAGCAACTGAAGTCTCATCTCTGGCTCAAAGGCTCTTGCTTAGGTTGAATGAAAAGACTGTTTTGCTAGAATTGATAACAGCTGGGAATAAGAGTTATCTCACAATAACATCTGGGAACACACAAATACCCTGGATTTCATCCTGTTCCTTCAGTGGTAAAATTCAGCTGAAGCCGTATGGCTATAAATCTGAATAAGATAATTGGACTGTGTTGCCAAATATGTTTATTCTCTTAAGGACACCTAAGCTTTAAAGCTAAAGGGACATTTGCTTCATGATTTAGTGAAGCCATAAGTGACTTGCGCAGAGTGATTAAGGCTTCAGAACTATTTGTACAGCAGGATGGTTGCTATTGCCTCTTCTAATACTCAGAAGATACAATTTGTCTTCAGTTATTTTTCCCCACACTCAAAGAGTGTCTGATCTAAACAAGGTGATTTTTTCCATTATCTCAATGACTTGTATGTTTTCTAGCCAGCAACCACAGGCACAAAAGTCAATTTTCTCTTTATGACCAACACTTGATGACCTTGCAAAAACTTGCAACAGGAGCCTGTGGGAAGTCTAGGGAGATCAAAGAAACAATTCATGTTTGCATTCATTTGAGTGCCATTCTATGTCTAGCACTGTCTGCAGTGATACTACAAGACTTGCATATTACTAGTGTGCTCTGCAAACACAGTGACATAGCTGCAGAGGCCAGTAAACAAAAGCACTGTGCTGCACTAAGTGCTCCATCTCTGTCAGCAAATCGCCAGAAATCTCCAGAGAACAATAATTATATTGTGTACATCTAGGTAAGTTATATCCGCTACTCAGATGTTCTAAAAATACTATACCAGAGCATATTCGAGATAGTCTGGGCGACCTGTGTAGGTACCACATCACTTATTCAAAATAACTTCCAGGATGGCATGACATAGACTACTGTTATGTAGCTGCTTAAGATCAGATTTGTTAATTACTATGAAACTGAAGTCAGACCCACCTATAGTTATAAAATTTTCTTATTTACAAGCTTCTTTAATGAGACCTGATATCCAAGACCTCAGCTTTATGTTTCAGGCAGGAGATCACAGAATCACAGAATCACAGAATTACCAGGTTGGAAGAGACCTTCAAGATCATCGAGTCCAACCTCTGTCCTAACACCTCAACTAAACTAAACCATGGCACCAAGCGCCACATCCAGTCTCTTTTTAAACACGTCCAGGGATGGTGACTCCACCACCTCCCCAGGCAGACCATTCCAATATTTTATCACTCTTTCTGTAAAAAAGTTTCTCCTAATATCTAACCTATATTTTCCTTTGCGCAACTTAAGACTGTGTCCTCTTGTTCTGTCAGTTGTTGCCCGGAAAAAGAGACCAACCCCCACCTCACTACAACCACCCTTCAGGAAGTTGTAGAGAGTGATAAGGCCACCTCTGAGTCTCCTTTTCTCCAGGCTAAACAACCCCAGCTCCCTCAGCCGTTCCTCATAGGGCTTGTGTTCCAAGGCCTTCACCAGCCTTGTTGCCCTCCTCTGGACACGCTCAAGTGTCTCCACGTCCCTCCTGAACTGAGGGGCCCAGAACTGGACACAGTACTCAAGGTGCGGCCTCACCAGTGTCGAGTATAGGGGAAGGATGACTTCCCTGCTCCTGCTGGCCACACTATTCCTGATACAGGCCAGGATACCATTGGCCTTTTTGGCCACCTGGGCACACTGCTGACTCATGTTGAGTCGGCTGTCGACCAGTACCCCCAAGTCTCTTTCTGCCTGGGCACTCTCCAGCCACTCTGTTCCCAGCCTATAGCTGGAACAGAAAAGATTGGGAACACAAAAGATTGTGCCTTTTGCAACAAAAGGTCTCTGGCCCAGCCAGGCTGTCCCGTCTGGAGAGACAAATTGATACATCTCAACACTGGCTGCTTTAGAAAGTCAGCAGTAATGAATAACTGTGTAGCATTTATAGCGCTCAGGGGATGTTTAAGTATTTGTCGACTCCCATCTACCCACACAGGACAGCCGACAAGCACCTTGGTGAACAGAAGGAACTTGGGGAGGACAGCTGGGATGCAATTCAGAATTATATGAGTTCTCTCGTGGAAAACAGCTAAAATCCATAACTGGGAATAAGGAAGTCCAGTCAGAAGTGTTAATTCTGTTGTGCAAGGACAGAGAGCTTGCACTTTGCTCAGCACAATCAGTTCTGCAACAGTCAAACAGTACTTCAAAAGTATATCTGGAAAAATTCCCAGATTCCAGATCTGATCCTTTAATTTAAACCTCCAAGAACGAGGGCGGCCACAGAAGCAATGAGAAGGATTAAAGCACTGGTTTCCTTCTGCCTCTCCAGCTCTGTTAAAAGAGGGTGAGTCATGTACATCTTTTCTTAATCACTGAGCTACAGCCCTCCTCCCCCCTTTTCTTCTACTTCTCCAAGCCTCTGCTCCCAAACAAGCCTGCTCTCATCAGGCAAATACCAGGGCAGCCCTTCCCCGATAGATGTGTACAGCCATCGGTACACAGCAGCACTAAAATAAGCTACAGTTTCCATTTTCCATGGCAGATCCTGTAACTCTTTCTGTGCTAGGCAGTTACACAATTCAGTATACCTCATGGAATGGAAGTTAATTCACCCAATTAAAACAGGAGGTGAACAATGATGCCATTATCATGAGTGAAACATGGCCAAGATACCAAAATGAGCATCCTTACTGTCATGCTGAAGGAATGCCTATGCCATTTCTGATGTTCAGGACATAAAGGGATGCATTTGCAATGACTTTGGTTAATTTGCCAGCTCCTTCTCTTGTCACTGAAGAGAGAGGGGCTGCTCCAAGGAGAAATTCAGAAGAGCAAAAGTTAATCTCTTTCTCTGAATTCCCTTTTCTAGGAACACCATGTGTCCTTGCCGACAGGTAGTCATATCCATCAACCAAGTCTCAAGCTATCCCTTGTACACATTCCTTTGAGAAAGACTACACCTGATTTTCTATGTAAAACCTAGGGGAGCTTGTTTTCCCATATTTCAGACCTCTCAAAATATCAACCCCCTATTTTAACCTCTAATGTTTTGAAAACTGTTCATGCTGAAATTTCACAAGCAACCTGCAGATCCACTGGATGCTTTCTGGGCTAAAAACAAAAATCACTACTCTAGCCAAAGATCCGAGGGCTATAAAATAACCAAGCCTTGAAAAATAGGGTGCACAAGACAGAGGAAGAAGCTCATTGTCAAACACCTATGGCAAAAATGCACATGATCTCGTAGCTATTATAGGTTAAATGAACACACATTCTCTGGCCCCCAAAGCTTCTTCCTAGTAAAATGAAACTGGTAATTCTATTATCACCAGAGCTAAGCATCACATCCAGCATAGGGTAGCTTATATGCTTTGTAATAACTCAGAAAAGAATTGCAGATGTTCTGACATGTCCAGAAATAACTGCCCCAATAAAAAAGTATCCCATTTTCCAATGCACTAAACATGCACCACTGATGTACAGAACCTCCAAGCAAGATAATCCTGGTGCATTTAAAACATGCCCACATACGGATATGTCATCAAATCCAGACTCCTTAGCCTCCTCATTTTCAGCACCATGTCAATTTTAAATTATTCTGGCTGAGCGAAATGGCAGGATGCCGAAATCCCTGTCAGCAACTGGCAGGCTCACTCCATTAAAGTACTCAATATTGCCAACAATGGTTCAACAGGACTTAAAAATGACTCCTCAGTGAAAGCAAATTCATCAGGTTCTCCTTCATGCTGCCCATCGCACAGATTTCAATCCACAAAAGCATAGGGCTGAAACAGTCCCTTGACCATGGGTCATTTTGCGTTCAGGGTTCAAACAAAAATAAAATTGCAAATGGAAGAACTACTGGAACCACAGAGGATATAATTTTGACCATTAATCAAAAATCTGTCTAAGTTCATACAGAACACAAGGTGATTTGGATGCCAGCTTTGCAATGATATCCACAGTAAAGCCAAGGGTGGGGAGTGTGGAAAGGGGATACCAGGTTTTAATGAAAGGTATTTGTTGAGCTATAGCAATGTCAGCCTTCCTTACACAAAAAGCAGTTTTAAGGCTCAGAATTACGCTCTCAACTCCACAGAGGGTTGCAGGAGATTATGCCACCCAGAGACTAGGGCCTGTGTTTGAATGTTTTTAATCACTGAATTTCATTTGGCTCCTAAGTACAAACACGTCTTCCTGATGCTGGTAAAAATCCACTAAAAAACCCATGCATTCTCTAAAAATAGCAATTCTGAAATTACCGATTCTGAGTATTTAAGGACATCTTATCCTATCTCTAAAACCAGAAAGGCTCCACATTGTGTGGCCTTAAAAGGGTGCACAAATGTGCAGAGGTGGACTACCGAATCAATCTGACCTATTGCTTCAATCTCCATCTCTGAAATCAAATGAAACCACAAATTCTCTACTTGGTTCCTCTACAGGAAGCTTTATGGCATGTGACATGTACAAGCTGGAACTGACAGTGTTAATGGCCCAGCTTTTAAACCTACTTATTTGAGCTTGAAAACTGCACAAGGCAAACATTTCCTTTCATATTGTCTCACAGAGTATATGGCTCTGGGCACCCTAAACCCCTCGGAGGCACTGTCTTCACTGCTCATGTCAGCTGCAGGAATATTGTGCCTAATTTATCTCTGTATTATTAGATCAATAACATCAGCAATCTACTTCAAGCAAGCCTGCCTGTAGCTTGGTAAGCAAACTTACGCTATCTTTATTCCTCCAAAACATTTTGCATTCTGCTGGTGTTTAGGCTAGACTCAAATACTTAGCTCTTCAGTGGGATTGCTCTACTTCTGTATGAGAAGAGCTCCTTGAAGAAGAAAAACAATTAACCTCTGTGGAATCCTGGGAACATATAAATCTTCCACACCTTCCTTTTGAATTTATATACACAAGTTGGAAATGGCAAAGTCACAGCAAGAACCTTATGAGGAAGAAGACAATTTCTTTTGCAGAATTATTCTGTTCAATATGTATGTGAACATCTGAATAGGGTCTTATTAGTCAGCAAAGAGAACAAACACAGTATATGTCATTTAGTACCAATATATTCCACAGAGAAAGAATAAAATTAACATGCAAAATGCAGACCCTCCACGTACTACCTCGCCTAAAAATTTGCAGCTTTGGAAGATTACAGATTTTTCTCTCCTTTACTTTTTTCAGATTTTGATTGCATGATCACTTTCACGATGAATTAATTGTTCTGTACACATTCCATCTTCTTTTACTCGCTAGAAGGTAGAACCAATTGTGCAAGAAATAACTCCATTTTCCTGGCAATCTGTTTTTCTGAGCAAATATCCAAGGAAGGTTAGCAAGTACTTCAGAAAAGTGTGGTTTGTAATTTTAGGGTAAAATCTGCTAATGCCCTTCTAGGTTCTAGGTAGATTCATGTGGACATTACAAGGCAAACAATTTACTGAATTAAGTAAGGTTTATCAGAAATACTGATAAAAGCAAGCTGTACAGCAGCACAACATCAATACACAGGAGAACTGAAATTATAATGGTTCATCTATCTATGCCATCAGTTAAGAACACAACACTGAATTTGGTTACTTTGTGATGATGAAAAAAATTCAATCCATCTTCACACTCAGGTATGAATAATTTTCCAAGTAAAGGTGAGATGGTAAGTCATTGCTGCTGAAACCTCCATCCCACCTACCATCATTCCCCAGAAGGGTAAATAGGCCCTGCAGTTAGGATTCCAGTTTGTTCTCCATCCATAACATCTTCTTGGCCTGTCATTTTGGTTGGAAACAAGAAAATTCTTACTAGTGCTATACAAAGAAAGACATTTCATTCTGGAACAGATGAGGAAGTCTTATTACCCATTTCTGAAGCAGAGCTAGAGCAAGTAATTTACTACTTGATAGCAAGAAGTTAGCTACTCACTGCCTGGCAGCAGCTTTCTGAACATGACCCTGTCCCAAAACAGCATCCCATTTGGCAGTGCTTACTTAGAATCCAGTAACTCCCTCCTCAGAGCCTCGTCATCTCTCCTCTTTCACACCCAGAATGTGTACTAGACCCTGTTGATTCCTCTGGGACTATCTGGGTTTCTCAACTCAGCACCTCCATTGCTCAAAGCCCTTTACTCCCCAAAATACTTCCTAACCCAGACATCTGAGCTTTTGTCCTAGACACTCTCATGCCTCCAGTCCTCTCTCAGCTCTTTCCTTCCCTGGCCTCCTCCAGCTGGTCGATGTGACTGCACAAGCCCACCTTGATCTTCTGTGCAGTGCTTTTCAGGGTGGTCCAAATAGTCAGAGCCAATCTGCTGCTATGAAAAACCCTCCAAGGCACAACTTAGAGAGGTGAAAAACAGAACAGGCAGCCCCACCTGAGAAGAATTCTCCATTGACTGATGCTGCTGCAGCCCAGAGAGCCAGACCAGGAAGAAAGGAAAAGGTGCACAGTGGCAGATTGAATTGGAGGCATTACACTTGCAAGACCACAAGTTGGAACATGACTAATGCATCTAAGAAAGTTCATGGATGTCCTGGACACAGCTTATATTTAATTCTATCCCTAAGCAAAAAAGTAGGAGGCAGAGGGAAGGAATGATCACAGCCACCTGCTCTCCTTTACCATGGCAGTCCCTTTTATTTCCATAGGGCACTTTTATACCAGCACAAGAGTCCCCCCTGCTCTATAGCCTGGGGATTAGAGAGCAGCCAGGCAGCTTAAACAAATGCCTTATTTTGACAGCAAGTCTCCATAGCTACAGCATCCTTTATTACCTTTGTCCCTTTTCTTTCTTTCTCTTCAGTTCTGATGAATTATTTTCAAATGACAGTCAGCAAAGAATTAAAAGTAATTACTAGACTTTTAGACATTAGTAGACTTTTAGACATTAGTAGACATTAGTAGACTTTTACAGAAAACATCTGGAAAGTGGTATACATCATACTAAACAAGCTTTGCAACAGATTCCTGCACTACTCATCTTGATTTATTTGTATATATTTGATCAGACAAGTGTATTTTATTCTTTGTCCAGGTCAAAGTTTTAACATGATGTATGAAAATAGGTAGCTAGCTAGGTACTCATCAAACCTCAAAAATAAAATTGGTGAAATCATGCCAAATGCAATTGAGTCGGAGGAAGCTGGAGCCAAAAACTGCATAGTGGCAGAGCAGTGTTCATGTTCTTCTGAGTCACACAACCCAAAAGGCATTTAAAATATAATAAGACTTCAACATTTGCAAGGTGGAAGGCAGTCAGGTTGCTGGTTTGGTTTTTTTTAATTGTGCAAGTTTTGTAATACATATGCAATGAAAATTGAAGTTTTTTGACCAGTCAACTTTCTGTCTCAGTAAGTAAAGCTTTTTGTATTACTGTAAAATAAGTGTAGTCTAGTTTCAAGATCTCAAAAAAAGCAATTGGTTGTGTTTTCAGGACAAAGCACATAGCTATATGGAAACCCCCCTCCATGAGCAATACATCCAGAAACCTGAAGCCTCTATGGATATGTGTCCATCGAGACTTGTGGCAATAGTACCTTCAGGTAAATGGCTGGATCCACAGAAGGCAAGGCAAGAAATGCAAACATACTTCTTTTTCTGTTTTGAGAGTGAAGGAAGATTCAGCATTTCACAGAGGCAGTTCCTTCCCTTCTGTTGCTGAAGCTGTGTCAGTGGACACTTTGGAAGCTACATGGAAAACAGGGAAGTCCACATGCACTGCACTTCCCAAACTTCCCATCTCCCACAGTTCCTGCAACCCTGTGGCTGCCTCTTCTCCAAAGGACCTTCTTTCCTCAAGCACTTCCACTTGATCACACTAGTGCCCTTATTACCTTGTGTCCACAACCACTCTGCAAACAAATCCATACCTCAGGACACTCATTTGGAGGCACTGTCAGAAACAGAAAAAGATTTTTAACCAGAATCATAGGTCTACCCAGCCTCCAGATCTGCAACAGAAATGTAACCTAACACATTATAACAGGAGTAGTAAAACACTAGAGTTTTCTCTTCAACAGCTGAAAACTTCGATGAGAGAAGCTCTACTGTGCCCACCCTTTTGGCCTTCATCCATCCTTTTGGATACTTGAGTCTATATCCTTGTTTGGACTAAAATGTCAACAAGTTACTTTCTTCAGGAGAAATTGGGAAATTGGAAAATTGGTTTTATCCCAAAACAAATACCCCTGGTATATGACAGGCACTGTTGAGAAGTCACACCAGCAGAGAATTTTTAAAAAGCAGCATCACCAACTATTTCCCATCCTTCATTCTGTGAACAGCTGCCATAATCAGAACAACTTGAAATAAAACTCTTGAAGGAACAGCACTATTTAACCATCCTAATTCTACAGTGCCCCACACTTCTCATGTTGTGAGATGTGGCTTGATACCTCTGCATTTGGCTAGTGAAATGCTACTTAGTTTCCCATGTATGCATAATTTTTCTTGGGTAAAAAAGCAGTAGAGGCTTGGATCCAGAATTTTCATGAAGTAAGGAAATTTGTTTCTACCAAACCCCTCACACTCCTGTTGGCAGGAGTCCTTGTTAGCCAGTTCTGCTAGCTGTTAGGCAAACACTTCTGATTGAGACTTGAGTGTAAAAGAAACTTTTAGATCAACTTCTTTTTTGCTGTTGATCATTACTGTCTTCCCAGAGTAACCCAGCACTTCCAGCCTAGCAGTGCTCCCATCAGAAGTGGGCTTGACCCTTGAAGTCTCAGGGGAAAGAGATTTCTCATGCTGAATAAGCTCACTTTTGCAAGAGACCTGTCTGAATTCTGAGGAACAGTACCAAAAAACCCCAACAAACAAGCACTGTTTACTAATAGCAACTTCTTTTAGTGCAATTCACTTCCAAGTGAGCCTGCATTGCACAGATGCAGCCTCAGACCCAAACTTGTAGAAACACGCTTCCAAGTGCAGGCAGACCAGACAGATGAGGGTCCAGCCACACAGTATAACCAGATCTCCATGGGCTCCTTTTGCAGCAGTGACAATGCTACTGGCAGAAGTGCCCACTGCACAGCAGAAACTGTGCCCATACAGCAGAGCACTTCTTGTCTCATCTGGATGAGAACATAAGGAACATGCACTGAATTCCCCAAGCTTTCACCAGTGCCACTACACTGAGTCTGCTCCATTAGCCAGCCGTGGGTCAGTCACACACTATGTTCCATATTCATGTGTATTTCTATATGAAAAAAACAGACCTTACACTGCAAGTGGCACATTTTCAGCTAGCATGTTCTTATTTTCTAATAATATCTTAAGAAACAGATGCATGTTTATGTTTAAGACAGATTTTTCAGCTATGGGGCTGGTCAGGTCAGTAGATTTGCCCTAATTTTAAAATAAGCACAGGCTTTTCTCCTCTACAGAAACTTCATAAAAGTTTCCCTGCTTGCACATCACTACTTATTTTGCACTGTCTTTGACCCAACAGCTTTACTGCTCACCTAAACCATTACTGAGAATCAGTGAACTTCTCTAATTCAGATTTCAATACAACTTCATCAGAAAGTAACCTGTAACTCTTACAGTAAGTAATTATTTAAGTTATATATTGGGTTTTGTACTCTACTTTGTTTCTCTACCTCACTCCTACTCTACCTGATGCATGTATACAAGAACAGAGGCTAGTGGCTACAGAAATAGAGATCATCTTTCTTGTGAAGAAAAATATGCCAGAGGCTGAAATATTTCAAGGCTCTGCATGCACAGTTAATGAAATAATTAGACACATTTTCTGTTCAGAAATTCCTACCTCATATCAGTGCTCAGTTCCCATGGAGGGACTCTGTGTTAACAGTCGAGTGTGACTGGAGACTATGGCTCACCCTGAGACTTCCTCCAAACTCTTCCCCTGACAGCCAACATGCTCTAAATAGCTACAGGGTAAAAATGCTCTTCCAGGACTGAACTTTCCTCCAAGAGAAGGGAAGGGACTTGGCATGCCGTACCATCACGAGCTGATGATTCTTGGCACACCATGCTGGCTGGGCCAGGTGACCCATGACAGGTGAACAATCTAAATGCCCCCGAGAAAAAAAAAAAAAAAAAAAAAAGTTAAATAAGGAAAGAAAGAAAATAAAGAGTTTGGGTGTACCCTGGGTAATGTTACATTCCCCTTTGACTGGCTTCTATTTTTTTAGTTTCTTTAGGGCTGCAGTTTTTTAGTGCCAGTCTAATGCATTCAAGGAACTAAAACTGATTAACAATATCAACTGCTTTCCATCACCACCTCTTATGCAAAGAAAACCTTTTTTAATGAGGGTGAGCTAAGTATATATAACTCCAACTTTATAAGTAGGAAACAGAAACAGAGCAGTGATTTATTCAGAGGATTCAAGGTAGGGAGATAGGCTTGAACAGTGTGGGACTGCCTCCATCCCTAAGCAGAAGATAATTATGCATAACATAAAACAAGGGCTGTTCCTCTCTTTCTAGACAACAAACTTCAGAAAATATTCCAGGCACAAGCTAAAATTTACACCCCCCTTCAAAGGACTTAAAGAAAATTCATAGAGACAGGCAGTGAAATGGATCTGTGAAAGAAGCTAGCTTGCTAACTGTTCCAAAATGAAAAAAGGAGTCCATCTCCTGTTACAGCAAGTCCAATATTTTAGAAACCTCCAAGTGTTTGATGAAGCATCCAGAAGAGCACTGTTGGCAGGGGAAGCATAAACAAACTCTGCCTGTAAATCTCATTCAGCAAAATTACATATTTTTCTAGAATATGGAGTTTGATTCCCTGTAGCCTTGTATCTTCTGCAGTCATTTACATCAGCATGAAGTAATATCCTGATGGCCTATACAACCCTGTCTATGATGCAGCAGCATTTTACCCACATGACACAACCATCTGCTGTAAATGTGTCAGTGTAAAGCTCTTGTGTTGTGGAAGTAACAGTATAGTCAATCTGTTGGACAACACACAGGCAAACATATATATTAAAAAAAAAAACCCAAACCAAATCTTGACATTAAAAATCTGACTATATATTAAAAAGAAAATTTGGATGGGAAGAGGACAGTAGACAGTCAGTCTTTACTAAGACTGTTTTATAAAGTTCACAAATAACATCTTTCACATGGAACAAACTTAGAAGAACTCTACATTATAAGACCATGCAAGTTTAAAGCTTGCAATTTAAAGCCTGCATTTTAAAGCTTTAAATATATGTCTGAATTACAGCTGCTTCAGCAGTCTAAATCCAGCTATCAAGCATACTTTGAAATACAAACTTTGAATGCTCATTAAGTTTATTTCCACATGGTTCTTCCCTCCATCAGTGCATAGAAGTTATAGCTTCTATAGCTTCTAGACAACTATTAAGTGTGACTGCTTTCTCATCATATGTCCACATTTGCCCGCAGGTCTTGCATACTGTGCACTATTCACATCCTGCTCAGAAGCCTGAAGAATTAATTTCCTGCTGACCATGTCTGTGTTGTGATCACAACTGAGCCAAACCGCTTCACAAATATTAGGAGTTTTTTTGCACTGTATCATCCATGTTTTATATATTTGTAACTGATGTACAGAGAGAGCCAGGTAAAAACTACATCTACTGACCTTCAGGAACCCCAGGGAGAAGCACAGGACATGATTCCTCTGGTTTAGGTATAACTTAATTTGTGGCTGTGGTGCTTAACCTTCCTGCAAACCAGGACCGAAGCCTGATTCAGTAACAGAGGATCTTTTAATTACAAGGAAGGAAGTTTGGTTTGAGGCACCGTAGGTAAATGATGCAACAGGCAGAAACAGGATGCAACTCTACAGCACAGCTGGAGGCACAGCTCTCAGCTGTATAATTTCTTCCTGCAGCCTCTTGCTTCAGCTGTTACGCATTTCTCAGCCTCTCTTTTGTACTATAAACAAGACCCAAGTATTGTGGAAAACTCAGAGTGCAATCATCGAGTTAGAAAGACTCTATCACAATTTAGAAAAAAACAGGGGAATGCAGAGTCATGGAGATAACTTTTCTTCTAGCATCTTACAGTCTTTTGAGCACTGGGCTTTATAGCCTTAATAACATTCTTTGGAACTACCTAGTTATCTGCAGAGCAACCCAGGAAATTCTGTGTGCTTTTTAATTGAGTAATTTTTTTTAAAGCCCAAAGATTCTGTTGTGAGGCACAAAATCAATACCCAAATCTGTTTTAAATCTTGTGATATTTGCAATTGAGTTAGAGAACCTTTTCCTAAACACTGCATGGGAACCCAGGGAGCTTAGGAATAAAACAAGTTTTATATCACTACTGGTTTTAGACTCAGTGAGAGACTCAGTGTTGAAGCCCAGGGCAGCAGAAGAAGGGACAGTGATGGTCAGTGCTGTGAAAAAGAATTTGAAGCATAGTGTATGGATATAGTTGACAGAAGTAATGTTCTTGCTCCAAAGCACAGGATTGCCAGTTCTTAAAATGAAAGTTCACAAAAATACATACATGGGGAAGAGGAGATATTCTTAAATTGTGTAAAGTATAATGAAAATTTTAAACACCTGAAAACAGGGTCTTAATAGTTAGGAAACACTGATAGTATATCGATGTTTTCCAGTCCTTAATGTGTCTATTCACTATTGTTTTTGTGGTCTCTTCTGATAAATCTGATTTAACTAAGACATCAGTTCTGCTCTGAATAGGATGCTGGACTAGATAACTTCTGGAAGTCCTTTCTAGCTTTACAAGGGAGTTTTCAGTATACAGCTCATTTCAGACAGAGAAGAATTCAGCATTTTTAATACGACCAAGTGACATCAACATAAAGTCAAGCATTACAAGAAATTACTCCAAAATCTAAGCATGGGATGTCACAAAACAAAACACTGACATGCTTGAGTTTATAGATGGCATTAATTTTCCAAAACATGGCTTTTCACTGAAGGCAGTTCTAGACAGGAATTAATCTAATTTATTAATTTCTCAAGTTGCTAGCCACCAACTATAGGTAAAAGTAACTCACCAAGCTTTTATGTTCACTCTGTGCTCTGAATTACTGCCTGAGAAAAACAGAGAATTGTCTAGCATATCAGTCAATTTATTCAAAAGACAAGACAATCCAGGAGGCACCAGATTGACTATTTTAGTGCTGGTTCCCTAAATGCACTGAACATGCAATGAGGTTTGCAAATTTGTCATTTGGTCCCCTGTGTGCCCTTAGAGGCAAAATGCAGTTATTCTATATGTAACTTCATCCTAAAGCTGGACTGAAATGTACTTATCATCACACATCCTGAAGAGAATTTCAACTTACCTGCTTTCATTGATACAAGCACTTATGCAGCTAGAAATTCAGATCAAGCCCCTGAAGCATTGGAAATCACTATTCTCTCCTTGGTCTTGCTATAAACAAGCAGATCAGAAAGAAGAGGGATGAAAAGAAGTGGAGGATGAGTTAATAATATACTTTCCCTACGTAAAAAGGTCTTTCTGCGCTCTGAAGTGTGTTGCCAGACCTAGAGTTTATCTGCAGTATAAGCTAGACTCTTTAAGTTATTTTCAGAATATTAAAAACTTCTGATTTTTAGCTTTAAGGATGCAGTACATTTTCTGTAAATCAGTAAGATAACAGAAGAAGGGAAGAAATGCTTTTTGAACAACCAATAAGGTTTACCGGTTATATGTATTTCATTATATTATATATATTGATGAGGGGAACTTATGTACAGACGTAGGAGAACAGTGAGGATGTACTCTGAATTTTGAATCTGGACTGCTGTTTACCTCACTCACTTTATTACCAGAATCTTAAACTTTGTCTCCTTACTGCAATTCTCTTCTCTGAATGTTTCCATACACTGGGCAAGAGTGAAATGGACTAAACTCTAATCTTGGAATACTATGGACTGTAGTCTTCCCCAGTGCTTTTAACTCTTCCTAAACAGAAAAATATTTAATTACATCAATGCAAGTGAGGGAGCGGGAGAGAGAAGATAATATTCCATCAGAAAAAAATTGGAGACAATGAATGAGAAGGGAAATGTCACAGTGAGGAAGCTCATCTCGAAAAAAAGGCTGCACATGCCAAAGATGGGATCCTCTTAGGAGGACGAGTTCAAATGAAGAAAGTAGATTTGAAATGAGTGACTGAAAAGCATGATGGGGTATGCAAGTACCCAGACTTGGTGCTATTAATGCAAAAATGCTGAGCTCTGACTGCTATTATGCATTACATATAACTCCAGAAGAAGGAAAGCACAATCTCTCCTAGGTAAAGGGGAATAGGCAAGGAAAGGGTTAACGATGCTTTGAACAAAAGGTGGAGAGACATACAGTAAGAACAATATAGGATAATGATATGCTAAACAGCAGTTCTCAATAATCTAGCAAGGTTTTTGAGGGTAGGAGAAGAAAAATGAGTATCTTAAAATCACCTGTATTTAAAAACAAAACAGCAGAGAAGCCATGCATGAATAAGATATGGAAAAACCCATTTCTGATCTCTCCACTGGCAAGCAGAAAGATTCTGGCCTGAGGAATAATGCTCTGGGCTTTATCATAATGAATTTCTGTCTTGCATTAGAAAGAAGATTCTCTACCACTGCTACATGACTAATATATTCAAGCACTGTTAAAACAAGGTATAGGACAGGCATCCTTTCTGCTTCTTCATATTCACCATGTAATGTGTACTGTTCTCATTGTGAGTTGGGTTTCAGAATGTATTTAACTTCACCATACGCATCCAAAGTGCAGTATGTGTAGCATACAGGATTTACACAAAGCATTTTCTCCTCAATGTTTCTCTACTCATGCAAGTGAAATGCAAACTATTGCACTCCATCATTCATTTTATTTAAAACTCCACATCGCTCAGCCTCATCCCAGTGACACTGAAAGCATTACAGAAACAATAATCCCCAACTAGAAGTGACCCCTTTCTGCATTATTCCTTTACCTCTCCCTGCTATCTGAAAACTTCAAGGGCATCCAAAGTATTTGTAAGGCAGCAAATGGCAAGTCTCTGATGTGTTAAGGGAGGGATGACTGGAAAATGCATTACAAAGAGTTGTGTAATTTGTACCACAGCCCCACTGCTAGGAAAAGTAACCCACCACACAGTCATAGCTTCTCCCTTCAGGCACTCAAAGCAAAATGCATTGCTGGCTATCACTTGCTACTGACATGAATGCACAAGTCTTCGGTTTCTCTTCTTTGCTCTTCTCCTCCCACACTCCTAGATACTGCTTCTTAATAAAAGTTTTGCTTCCTGAGCTTTGTAGACTTATTTCCCTGCAAGCAACAGGGACCAAGTATAGTGCCTCTGGTGGTACAGTCAGATTAACCCAGCCAGTCACTGGCTATTTAGTGACATGTGAATGTAGAAGGCCTTGGCCTAAGGGTCCAAGTTGCACTGTCTTTGCTGTCAGCAGAGAGCTTGGTTTAGGATGATTGGATCAAAGGGGGAATTTAGTCAAGTGAACCTTGCTCTGGAATAACAGCAATTCCTCACAAATCTGCAGCACAAATTAGTAAATCATCAAGAATTAAAGAGTGTCAGGTGGCAAAGTCCAGAAATGCAGCTAAGAGAGAGAGAGGGTAAGATAGGACAGGGTCTTCCCACAGCACTATGTGGAGCTACTGGGAGGCACCTATTATACATTCCAGCTAGCAAAAGGTGACTGGGGCAGGGTGGGTTGGAGGGGTGGAGCTGCTGGGCAATGGTGCAGCCAGGAAATGCCATGTAGAAAGCAGAGGTGCATGCCAGCACACTGCAGCAGTAGAAAGGCACACTTGCTGCCTCCTGTCTCACCTCAGTGCTCTGTGTTCTCCAAGTTTGCTGCTGTATGTTAATGAGAAATGAAGAACCATAAGTGGGGAAGAAAAAGCTGCAGAAGGCATCGGAGACAACTCATGTTTTCTCCCCTCTACCAACTGCTGTCTTCCAGTTTGGAAAGCTGAAAGGCAATGCAAGAGACCAGTGTCAAAGGGGGACCACAGTTCCGAATTTCTTTGTGTGAAGTCTGGCAAATGTTTATGGTTCTCACTTTCAGGTGAGTGACAACTGTACCTCAGCTGTCTTCAAGAAATAGACTGAATAGATAAAACTAAGCATCTGTCCTAGGTTGCAATATAGATGTATTTAAGTATTCTATTACCACCAGCTGTGGGCTGTTAGCTGTTACCACCTGCTAATGACCCACTCCGGATGACAGGCAATGGGCCATCAGGGACTCACCGTGTGACTCATGGACTTATCCCATTGTGGGATGCTCTGCCCAGGAGGGAGGAGCCAGGTGTTCCCACCTGGATATAACCTGGCCTTGGAACTGCCTGAGCTAGCCCTGTCTACTGGGTTCCCAGAGGACCAGAGCTACTACTGGACCTTCAGCTGGAGACTAGACCTTCACAGGATCACTGCTTGAACTGAACTACTTCAGCTGGACTGCTACCACCACCCTAACAGGGTGTCAGTTTGTATCTGACCTTGTCAGTGCTTTTCCTTGTATTATTTCACTTATTTTTAATTTCAATCTGGACTTGTGATCTCCCACCGGTTTGTTTTCAAACCAACACAGCATCTTTGAACTATCATGTTTCAATTTTCAACTTTTGCCCATGCTAAGGAGAAAGAACCAAACATTTAAAGTTGCCATGGACTAGCTATGCTGTAACATGGTGGGGGTTGTGCCCACAAGAACCCATATGAAGAGTGAATGATGTCACAGCATTTAAAATAAACCAAAAATATAAGCCTGGAAGGAATGAAAAACTGGTTCTCAAGAGCTGGTGCTGCCACACAATCATAGCATGTGCCATGTACAACACACAGCCTTGCTGTGTTTTTTCAACTGTTTTAATTACTGCATTTGTAATAATACAGACATAAAAACCACTCCCATCAGTGTCCCAGTGCCTGTAAAAGCCTCTGTTCTGCAGCAAGGTCTTAAAGTGATGATCCCTGCCTGGTATGTGCAGATCTGTCAAATGCCATACATCTGACACAAGACATCAGCACCCTCGACATCCGTCTGCAATGCAGCCTGAACATCATGCCACTAAAACTTGGCTCCTGCTCCGAGGCCTGATGCCACAGTCAATTACACAACCAGGCCAGGGGGCCATGCTTTACCACAGAAGAAAGATTCCAGGTCTGCATTTGTACAGCACCTTATACAGGGGTTAGCACCAGAGAAGGGTCCTAAGGATAAAGAAACAATCAGGGGATGTAAGACTAAAACAGGGGCTGCTGCTTGCCAGAGTCCTCTCTACCTCTTCTTCCAGCAAATGCCAACCTGAAACAGCAGTGATGGCAAAGTCCTCAGAAAAACCTTACTTTAGAAATGAAGCTCAAGTGTTTGTAACATTAGCTTAGCAGGTTGCCAACTTTCATTGTTTCTTGCATCTTAGCAGGAATCACACAGCTGATCTCTTGAAAGCAAATAATCAGCGTCCTAAATTCCACCCACCAATGAGCCCCTGCACACAGGTTTCTTAAGAGGAAAAAATTAAACTTTTTAATTAAGTTTTTCCATCAAAAATCCAGTCCTGCTGATATTGGTCAGGAAGGTATGCAAAAGCAATTACTCACACAATCTGTTTGTCACACACTTGCCACTCTCTTCTGGGGCATCCAGCTTTCTTCTTCCAATTCATTAGCACCCTTGCCCTGCCCACAGTGCCTCAGGAACAGCATGCCCCTATTTTCCTTCTCTGGATTAAACACTCCTGTACATTCACAGGTCAAGAATTTGGATGCCTTCCCCTTTGCCACAATTGAATAAGCACATCTACATTTGTTGCCTGTTTGCAGAAGCCTGAGAGTGAAGGAGGAATCCAAGCCACTCACTTCCCTGGTGAGCTTAATTAGCATGTCAGACAAAAACCAGGAGGAAGAAAATTTTATTAAGAAGCTATTTTCAAAATTGCAGCCACCTGCTAGACAGTGAAACTCTTTAGCCGTTCCTCAAATAAGGAGGGACTGCTGGGCTTGGAGCAACCTTTGCTTCTCATCTGCCAATGGTACAGCACCAGTTAGTGCTAACTGAAATGTGAAATTTTGTGACTTAATGGAAAAACCCAAAGGCAACATGATTACCTGCACCACAGTTACTTGTCTCCTTGACCCTTCATGAGAAACAGAAACGATCGATAACAACTCTCCCATTTTATGATGACCATTTAACTTTCAATATCTGATACAGCAGATGACAGGCATCTCAGTTTATTATTTTTGTCAGAAAACACTGCACTGCATGGCTTACTGTATAACCTGCGTTGTTCACCACTGTCAAAATGAAAGCAAGTTAAATCATCAAGGCAATCTATTTGCAACACAGCTGGTTTGACTTCATTGCTTGCAATAAAACCGCTTTCCCAGTAGGGAAATGGTAAGCAGGGTACTCAGATATCCCCCAGGGCTCAGCATGTAGATTTTGCAGATTTTTACAGTGAGAAGTGACACCACTTCAGCCCATTTATGAAATAAAACCTCTGTTCCCCTTTCTGGGGAGAAGAAGCTGCCTTCTAGGAAATCTACAGCCCTTTGGCCATCTCTGATCCTCTTTATGTGGACAAGATTGTATCAAATACCACTAAGTAAAGCGGCAACATATCAGGTTGCACAAATTAATCCAAGGCATACCATCACTCTGGTGATCAACAGCTACCCTGAAACAATCCTCTGCCAACTGAAAACGGAAGTGCCCACCTGTCAGTCTGAACCTCCTTATCTTTCTGAATCCACAAGCATCCCAAAAGATCAGACTGGTGCCACTGCAGAGTTGCTTGAGCACCTATTCATCATGCAATGTAACTCACAGAACAGCAGTAGATCCTGCTTATGGAAGCATGGCTGTAAGATCCCCAGCAGCTTTCCTACCCAGCTCCTCAAGCCAAGCAGTCTGGTTGCCAGAGCAATGCTCTCACATAAAGACAAAATTCACTAGTCCTTGAATATTTCAAAAGAGAGATTGCAAAGTGGTTTTGGACTCCTCAAACATGAGGGGAAATATGCAAGTTATAAGAAGGATGGGAGCAAATTGCTTTTCCCTCTTTCTGCCCTTTCCTGAAGAATCATCCTGCTTTGCTAGACCAACACAAAACACCTGAGGGAAGACCAGAAATCCTATGACCACATTATTAGTTTTGAACTTAAAAAAAACCTCCTGGACAGAAAATACCAAACCCCTCAATTTTCCCTAGCTGTTGCTTCTCCTCTAAATTGCCCAGTTGATGCTGCTCCTGCTGGCAAATCCAGGCACTGTCTCCACAAACACCTTTAACAACCGGCAAATTGGCCAAAGTCATGATAGCTGGTGCAGTGTAAAAGGAGGTAACAAGAGGCAACATAACCTACTACATCCCAAAGAGACACTCCATGTGTTCAGAGTCTGGAGTTTGCAGCTTCCTGCAATTAAATCTTTTTCTGGCAACGTATGCAAGTAGTCCTGTTCTAAGGGGAAAACAAGAGGCACCTGTCTCTCCACAGTTCAAAACCAATTCAAGAAGAAAGGCTTCAGCCACTATCTCTAAAAAAGCCAGGCTATTCATTCAATTCCCTGAGTTTAGACACTGACGCTTGACAATTTGGTCTTAGCTTTCATGAAATATAGTCTTTTATGGCCAACATCATAAAAACATGAGGGAGTAGCAAGAGTTAATGTAGTTATCCTGAAGTTTCGTCCTGTTTATATTTTATGCACCCAAAAAACCCTCAGTCTTTTACTCAAATCCCATTTTCAGAATTTCTGTTTAAGGCAGTTTGGGAGTACAGTATTCCTTGTTTGTTTTGTCTAAACTTCCAGATTTTCCGGCATTAGAAGAGAATCTGCAAATTTGAGGTCCATAAGGTGGCTATTAATACATTATTAAGGCTGAGTTAATGACTCAGCATTCATCTGCTGCATATATTTCCCTAAACAAAGAGACTAAGATTAAATGCTGCTGGCATAAATACTGCAGTTTTCTACATAAAATATTCTGTAGATTATGGTTCTGTATGCATTGTTAGATCTGAAATTAGATTAATCCCTTTAGGGTAAAAATAAAGGAAGGCTGGATATCTCGTGACCTACTTTTCCTTCTAAACTTGAAAGCAGCATTTTTACAATACTCTTATCTTCCTCTTCCTAAAATACACAGCAAATATTATAACCTTGAGTGTGTCACTTGATTTTTTAAAAATACATCTGACTTTGCATCTTTGATTAGAGTTACTTTCAGAAAAGCTTGGCTCACTGATTATGGTTTTTACTTTATAGATGTTCCTACCCCACAGCACCTTTGTGACTCCCCAAAGAGGTTTATTTTACAAACTCATAAATCCATCCATAGACAGACAGCATCAGGGCTATCTTTAGTTTCTGCTATGTGATTTCTGCCCCTTCTGTCTAATTAAACTGTTTCCTAAATATTTACATTTCTCTTTGACATGACTTTGCCTTGTTTGCTATATGTCACTTCTTTATACATTGATAAAGTTTTTCACCTTGCCTTTCTTGGATAACTCAGCAGCAGTTATCCAAGATCCTAATAAACTTTAAAATTCTCACCTTAAACAATCAAGGATACCTAAGTGTTCAGCAGTCTCATAAGCACAATTCTGCCACAAGTTGTTGCTATTTAATGAACTGCTGATTAGAGAGTACTCTTTCCTTCTGTCTCTCTCTTTAATAGTCCCGGGATGGCCTTTATATAAAACTTCCTTTCAAGTAATTCAAAGCAGATAGTCAGGCACCACGACAATTTGAGTGTGTGTGTCAGCACATATATTCACATGTGTTTGTGTAGAGAGAGATCAAAGATACATATAAACAGAAATTAATGTAAATCAAAGACCAGAAATACTTCTATGCAGGCCTCTGACAAGACAACAGTGCAAGAAGAAACAAGATGATTGTTTATAGCTACGCATGGATCCAAAGTGCAAAAAATGAACAAAAGCACTGATGGACATAAAGAGAGCATTTTGGAGCCACATGATCAGTACCTAGTAAAGGATCCTCTTTTCTGATCCCCACTGCTGAAGTTGTATTCTCCATCTCCAAAAATAAGGGCATAAACACAACAGCACCACTTGGGAGAGAGGGAGGATGCGCTACCATGAAGCTACCAGTCCATGCCAGGATAATTACTACTGCTCTATTTCTCCTAACATCTTCAGGTATTTCTTGCTGCCCAAAGCAGCCCTCTGGCAGGTACAGCTGTGAGGTGGCCATTCTTGCAAGCTCAAACCTCAGCTGCTCATCTCTGCTCCTCCTGCAGGACGCAAAATAGGGTCAGATGGAGAAGTCCTTCAATGTGCCTCTTTCTCTCCATTCAGTATACAGGAATGGAAGATAAACACAATAAAATTGTATTAAATAAAAGGGGGAATATTCAAACACCTGTCACACTGATGTTTAAAGCCAGATAAAACTAAATTACTTAGTGTGTTAGGGTTCTCTCCCCCTCAAAGACAGCACTTACATGATCACAGGGGAAAACTGACAAGTCTTTTAAAGCCCTCGGACAAGCTGTTGCACCACAGAACAGCTTGTTTAGGGTATGAACTTTTTCTGCCACAAGCTGTGGAGTGGGCATTGCATTAAAGCCAATGGAAAACCATGTGGCATCTCAACTAACACCAGCACAGTTCTGGACAGGCTCCTGGACCATTTCCAGCTGCCTGGAATCATTTTAGGACCAGGTCAGATGCATCCACTTTGCTTTATTTTATGGATGTGTGAAAAACTGCTGCACTTTCATTCTAGACTTTTCATTTGGCAACCTCAAAAATACTTAATTAGTATCTTCAACAGATGAGGTGAACAGGAATAGACAATTTAAAGCATTAAGTGTAAATACAGATTTTTATCATTGCTGTTCAGCGAGAAACCAAAATGCTCCTGTTGTCTCCTGATTCAAGGTATTTAATTCATTAGAAAGTATTCCACCTCCTGCAGAGAGTAGCAGAAGCACAAGTGACAGCTCTGTGTAGTTGTGCAGATTTTATACACATCCAATGCAATTGCTGCCAAATTCAAGTCTGTTTTCCATAGACAAAGATATTTCTCATCAAGTGGTAAATCAAACACCAACTCTACAGAGAAACCTGGAATGGGGGCACTGACAGGCAGCAACTTTGGATACACATAAAACCATAATAATCATTAAGAGAGCAGAGGGTTACCTAGGGGGGTTTGGTGCCAGAGGAAACAATTCAGGCAAAAAATTACAGGGATTTAAGTGGTTTGAACATTTGCAAAAACACAACTAATATCTGTATTCAAACTGTAGTGGATTCCATTTTTAAATAAAAAGATCTCTTCTTAAATGAAGGAAACTTTAAACTGTACCCACAGTGGCTTTATGGAAAAGCAGAGTATGCAGCCAAATGGGGAAAGGATCCACTCCGTAAGACATGGGATGCAGCCTGGCACCATCAACCGGTTTTACCATCCTGCATTACTGTGCCCCAGTATTGCAGAAATGCAGAGCAGCCAAAGACATCATCACCAAAGACACATCACCAAAGACACATCAAGAGTTCCACTGCATCTAAGGTTTCTGGTCAGCTATTTTTCTGTCCCACTGCCAGAAGCATCTGTGATCATATACAGACAGCAAGTGCCCTTCTGAATTCTTGACAGTACTGAGTGCTGTGAAACTGATAAGTTTATTATGGAAGTGAAGGAACTAACACCACATCCACACAACTAAGGTTGCTCTTCACATTATGCTGGAGTTTACCAATTTGCTCCCAGCAAATCTGACCACAGAAAAGTCTTTTGTACCTATGTATGAAGGAAGACTGGGCAGAGAGGTCCTTTCCAGATGTTTCACCTCCCATTTTTATTTGGAGACTTGTCATGGCTTTTTTGAGTATACAGAAAAGACACAGAACAAACATTATAACAAGCATGCCTGTGCAGAAAGCTTCACTATAATTTGTATTTTCTTTATAATGATTAAAAAAAAAATACAAGAAAAAGAAAACACACACACCAAAAAACCCCAAACAATAACAACAACAGAATCGTTTACTTGGACTGTTACCTTTTCTAGCCGTGAATGATGGAGGACCTCACACAGAGAAAGTGGTAGGCCAGGACAGACTGGCACAGTGAAATGGAAAGCTTATTTTGGCACAGCAGCTCTCTACCTGCATGCAGAAGCCCTTAATGTGCAAGAGTGCCTTACAGAACTCAGCTCTCCTTCTGAGCCATGCCAGGCCTTTCCTCTTCCAACACTATTAGGCCAGAAAGAAATCAAAACACACCTCTCTTGTTTCTTTATGGAAGCCTGATACAAGCAATAGAAGAAACAAACCTGAAATGAGATACCAATGAAACACTGATGTAAGCAACTTAGAAACAACCTAAGCATTATCTCTGTAATCCTTTACAGTTAGAGTTGTCCTAGTTAGCTTTAATAATTACAGGGAAAAAAGGTTAAATTTAAAAATGAAAAAGACATTTAATTTTAATTGCTCCCCTACTCTTTTTTTTTTTTTACTCTTACTCCACCTTTCATTTGTACAAGTCTCAGGAATTCCTCAGGCACAAAGACTACTCAAATCTGATTTTTAATATTTTGCAATTCAGTTACTCATCAAAATCAATGAGATTTGAGGCTTTTTTAAATAAAAGAAAACCACACATCATCTTGCCAGCTAGTTCGAATTCTTTCCCTTCTTAAAAACTTGAAGTGAAAAAAAAAACCAACCCCAATTGTCAATTTAACATGCTAAATGTTTGACTACTGTTTAGAGCAGCTTTACAGTAAGAATAACTGCCAAGGCTCATCAGGAAAAAACCATAAACTGATCTATCTGAAATCTGCTCAGCACAATGACATTTCTGTCACTTGAGAAGTTAAATCCCATTCTCCTCCCTTATCCATTTTCAAGTCAGTCATAGCAATGTGTGTAAAATTCAGAAATGTCAAATATAAAGATCCAAAATTAGATCTCAGGCAATGTCTCAGAGAGTCAGCATTTTTCCAGAGGGTGAGAAGAAAGGTTACATCAAAGCCCTGAAGCACAGGACTTGTCACCCATGAAAGCAGAAATCTCTTCAGCCCAGTACTGGCCTCTCTGACAAAAGGCAGGAGCAAACATCTGAGGAAGAGTGAAAAAGCCAGGACTAGCATAACATGGCACTTTTGTTATTAAACTTGCTTTATTTTTGATGAGTGTAGAAACGTAGTAAGAACAGAACTCATAGAAATTTTTTCTTTCAGTAACAGAATAGTATTTTAAAAAAGAAAAAAAAATTCTTTTTTAAAAGTATTTCTTGTATCATAACAACTAAGAGACAGCACAGTTCACAAACACCTAGTATAAAACGTTCAAATGAGAGAAAAGCACGTGTTTCTTGGTTTAATGCAGAATCCACATATAGAAGGGAGTAGGAGTATTAAACCGTAGTAACACTTAAGAGATACTACCTGAAAAAAAAATCCTCCTTTCACCCCAAATAACGCAGCTGACTCAGTGTCAGTTAACACTGTGTCTGAACATTAACTGAGTTTTCACTAACATAATGTTATTGTAACATATTGCTAGGTGGTAGAAAGAGGAGAGAGAATGAAAACTTTCAGTTCCTTGGATTAAAGGGCCTGGATCAAGCAATAAAAACTATACAGCTGATACTGGATTGTTGAAGAAAGAATCACTAGCTTATACAACGTACAGCATGAAAATCTACTTGGTAAGTATAATTTCCCCACCTTCCCCCTATCAAAAATAAGCAAGCACCTATAAATGCTGCTAGGCGTTATCCAAGAGTATTTCACTGAAAGCACTACGCTGGGGCAAGCTATAAAGCATTCCTGAAACAATGTGATTCATATCAAGTACCTCAAAGGTGCCATGTTTTAGTCTACAGCTAAAACCTTTATCTACTACTGGTAAAAAGAAAGCATTGCACAGTGTCGTGTCTTCTGCAGCTGAGGGGGAATGGAAGGAAACCACTGGGACAGAGAAAAAGAGAAAGAAAAATAGGGATTTGACTAGATGACTTAAAGGTCCCTTCCAACCCAAACTATTCTATGGATTCATTACACAGGCCTAGAACTGCATCTCTGTAGCAGATTTTTACCTGCTAGACCCCATTACATTCTGCTTGGGTAGAAAAGAAGTTCTTTAGATTTCCTAAGATATTTTTTAAAGCTGGAGGGGAAATGTTTTCTCTAATGCATGCATGAAAATAGTACCACTCAATTTTAATTGCTTAAATACTTCCATTTATTATGATGCTAATTTTCCACCAAACAGGAGATTCAGGAATAAACAGCTACCAGAACACATACTAAACATTTTTCTTTGCAAACATGTATTTTAAAAAATCAAATACAAAGAAACTAGCACTCAATTGAGAGCTTCTGATCCCAGAAGGGCATAACTAATCCAGAAAGACTTGCACATTGTAGTAATATCAACAGCACCAATACTTGAGAAGCACAAGATGCATCCCACTGGCCAGGCTTGCGAGAGGGAAGGTGCTGTGTCCCCTTCTCAGTTGTGAATCTGTGGTCTCAGTGGTGCAACAGACCACTGTGTCCACTAGACTGCTTCTGTTTGTGGTGTTCACTTGGGGACACAGCGAAGAAGAAAAAAGGGAATGGAAAGATAAGAGTGGTGAAACGAAATACCCTTTATTAATGTTCTTAAATTGACCTTGATTCAATAATGCTTTGGAATTACACACATCTTTTCTCCCTGTTCCTAAACACTTACAACACCTTTCTAACAGAGACACAGATTTCACATTTAAAATATACTGCTAAGATTGTAGAATGAGCGAGAGTCAACTGGCTCAGAAACATTACAGTGTTGTTTTCATGGATCCCTGAAAAGGATTACAAAAGGCGTTTATTGCAATATGCATTGACAGTGGATTGCTCTGGTCTGGTCAGGATATCCCTGAGAGCTCACCCACAGCAGACAAAGGGACCTAATCTGGAACTAATCAGGCAGAGAGATGCTCACATTTCAACACGAGCTACTCCCACATGGTACCTGCTTCAGAGCATTTACGCACCTGCATCCGGGTAGCTTGATTCAACATAAAATTATAAATGTTTGAGGAATGTCATAAAGTAGGCAGGAAAAACATGAGAGAACTCACAGAGAATACAGCTCAGAAATAGAAACTGTTGCAAAAATATTACTTTCAAAACAGACAAAAAAAACCCTGATGTGCTGAAGTGCTGGGAGAGGAATATTTGCAAGCCATATAATATTAAGTATCCCTTAAGAATTATCCCTAAAAATAAATATATTGGCACCAACATCACTTTTAAGCTTGTAAATGTGATCAGTATTTTACAGATTTTTTTTCTGCAAACATTCTGTGAATTCCAAAATATAGAAAAATTATGAAATAAAAAAAAGCCACGAGAAGAAAGGAACAATAAAAGCTGTTACCCATTTCTTTGGCATAGTATTCCTCTGCAGAAATCTCTCAAAAGAATGAAAATAATGCCCAGGATTATTTTTGATGAGACATGAACAGTGATCTTGGCTACCTTTAGGCTCCTTAACATTAGGAGACATAAACTGACAGAAACATGCACAGTGAGACACCTCATCTCTAGGTGATGATCTTGCCAAATACCACTTCAGGTATTACTCAGATACTGCAATAAAAGACAATTCAAGAGAGGGAAAATGCAATTTCTTTCACCATAGCCTTCTTTCTTACACTTGGTGGTTTTATTAGTACCTGGTATATATGACAATACACTTGTCATCATAAACATCATCTCATGTTCTTCATTTAACTCTCCTCTACAGTAATAAAGAATATAACGATACACATTTACTGGGGTGAGAACAATGTTGAGATGACCCTGGATTTAAAAAAATATCATGCTTTTTATGATTTTAAACATCATGATATCCTGACTCTTCTGCTGTTCTTGCCTGTTTGCACATGGAAAGTATTTTTTTGTTACATAAACTGTACCAGAGACAGAAGAAATCTGTTTTGTTATTTTTATTTGATTTACTGAAAATGAACATTAATTATTCATTCTGTATAATTAACTCCCAACACAGCCAAATTCTACATGCAGGAAGACTCTCCTTCGGGCAACCAAACTGAGTTAAGCAGCTCCACTTGAGCGATTTACCAAATAATTCAAAAGCATAATTTAAATTCAGAAGTGTGTATAGGAATCACGCAAGATGTCAAAGCCTTCCTTCACTGCACTTATGCTGTGTGTCATTGGGGATGCTCCATGACTCTATGTCCTTCCTTTCCATGTGCTCTCCCTCTCATTCCTGCGCACTCCACATGCCAAGGACACATTCTCCTTCACTGCTCACTGCAGCCCACAGCACTTTGTTCTCTCCTCCTGCCACACCCTTCCCCCACTGCCCTGAGACTGGGCACAATGAACAAGCCCTGAGCAGGTCACCAGATGCAAGGGAGACATTAGAAAACTCTAATACAAAGAACATTACAAGGTTGGCGTGTGTTGCTCAGGGTATACGCAACTGTGGAGATAGGGAGAAAGTGCATCAGGAGCGATGTAGTTATAGGTGATATTGATGCAGGCAGGCAAATTCTATTAGAATAGTATATAAATAGTATATATGCAAGTGTGGGCATGTGGACAAACACAGAATGTCACCTTTGGGGATATTTTTTCCTCCCAATTTTAGAGTGATTCAACTATTAAAAACCATTATATACCTAAATATGATTAATTGGGAAAAAACAGAGCTAGCATATCTGCCCTTCAAAAGCTTCCTGAGTCTAGCAACCTTCAGGAAACCATGAATGAAGTTTAGACCTATTCAGAAAATACACTGTTTGCATATATACATGCCAGGATGTGTGAGAAACAATGAAATTAAATAGCGAGACTAGCTGGCTCTGCTCCTTCCTCCACCAATTTTATTTAGAACCTCTCCAATGAAGCATATCCATAAATGCCTCTGAGTCTAGGTATGCTTCATTCTTCCTGACTTTAACAGGCAATCTTTCTTCCCATGCCCTGAATTTAGTGCAGTAGAAGCTCATTTTACAACAGTGAGACGTGACACTGAATTTGAAGTTTTCAGACCACATCTAGTTGAGTTTCTTCACAGGTTCTGCAAAAAGCAGAATTTCTTTCCAGCAGGTATTTGAGAAATATTATCCCTTAATCTGAAGATAAGCAAGCTGAAGTACAGATCAAAAATTTAACTTTTCCAAAGTTATTATGTGCACTGGTAAGACCTCAGGTTTCCCCAGCTGCATTGCAAGAATGTAACCCACTAGCAACATGTAGTAATATTACCTTCAAGAGATGAAGGCAGATTCGATATTGTTAATAACTTTTTCAGAACTCCCCCATCCTTGATTTAAATCACTGGCTGAAAATGCTTTTGTCCAACGTGACACTTGCTTTCTTCATTCATTCTGTGAACATATTTTATGTGTCTATTGCTAGTGATATAAAGCAGAAACAGTGACTCTTCCAAAAAGCTGAAACAGTATAAAGGATTTTGAATATAGCTGGCTGGAAAGAAGGGAGAGCACAGAGGATTGATGCAATTTATCACATGGATCAGATTCAACATCAGCTCTAGGTCACAAGCAAAGGGAAATGTGAGCAATGGTATGGTGAGCTCTAAATGTCACCAAGATGGGAGAATCAATGTGGCACTATGGGTCATCTCTCTTAGTGGAGTAAAACAACAGCTTATGTTACAGTTCAGCAAGAAAACAATCTAGAGGATGGAAGCCTAGATTGTGTTTGCAGATAGCTTGCACGCACCAGGCAACAAAAAAAATTATCATTTCAAGAATGCCTTGAGAACTTGTGTGCAAACATACCAAATGGGTCTGAAACCCAGAAAAAACTCAACAAATAGAATCTTTAAAATACATTCAAAAGGACAAGGCAGAAAAAGCAACATGTTTTATCCCAACAGTTCTTTGATCAAAGACAATGTTTATAAATTATGAAAAAAACAAAGAGAGACATAAAGGGGTGGGTTTTTTTTCTATATCCTCATAATCTACATTTCTTCCAGAAAACATATACATTACTAGCCCCAATGTTTGAGTGAAGCCCTAGCTGAAATCAGAAACCTGCTGTTCTCCTTTATTTATCTCTAATCATCATCACCATCATCATCTTCTCCTTCTAATTGACCAGCGCCTTTCAAGTATTACCATTCAGGAAATTACCCAAGCCTAACTAAAACACTTTCTCCTTAGCATATAGCTTTAAATTAAACAATCATAGCACTGTTGCTAATTCAACTTTCATTGAGCACATTCCTTGATTTGTTCAAAGGTTATAAGTGAAAATACCAACTACATTTGCTCTCAAAACTGGTCCTTGACAAGTTTTGTTAGGAAACCTTCTTCTAGCAAGTACTGCCTTCCAACCAATTTTATCCTTTCAGGTGATCAATTTCCATCCACCTTTTAATTCTCGTATTAATCTCCATCCTCTCCATTTCAAATGCTTTAATGAAGTCCACAAAGATAAGCACTACTACACTTTTCTCCATAGAAACTTACTTATTCTCAAAGAAATCTGTAAGCAGTTTGGAAGAATCTTCCAAATGCCACTTTTCACTTGGCTTTGTGTCTTTAATTAATCTTCCCTTCAAAGGTGAATCAAGAACCTCACATGCAGTGAGTGAATACATGCCGTCATGTGGTAAATTCAGCCACCCTGGGTCTGGAGAAATAGCCAAGGAGCCTCTTTCTGTGCCTGACAGCCACTGCCACACACAGGGTAGGTATAAAGACCAAGTAATGCAGAACGCTGTGGAGCTTTTGGGCTGTAAAACCAGAGACAAGAAATATGCAATAACAGCAAGTTAGGGAACAGATCCCATGAAGAATATTATCTTTGCTCTTTAGGAAAATCAGGAAACACCTCCTAATTTCCTGCTGTCTTATCTAATTACTCTTCTGTGTTTTTTCTTCTGTTAAAATCACAGCACAGTTGTCAAACTGCTAGTGTAGCTCCCTCGCTTGTGTCAGCAATGCATTCAATAACCTTCATTTGAATGCAATGATTTCAATATCAATAGGGAGCAAGCACAACACTCCTCCGTACTCTCAGCCAGAGTAGCAGCAGCATGAATAAGCTCTTCCTTTAGCACCTGGATAAACAGAAAACTCATCTTTGATGTTTCTCTTTGAAGTCAAGGCAGAATTAGCTTTTTAGTAGCATTAGAAATGACTCATTCACTTTGGATGCCAACTAGGATACTCTGACATTTTCATTTTTTTAAATCTTGGTGCTGTCAGGGAAGAGACAGCTCTCCTGCTAATTCCTCCGGGAGTAATGATTATTATCTCATGGACTCTGCATCCATCTCTAACTTAATGACCCTTAAAAAGGTTAAAAGAATCCTCCCATATTCATGCATCACAGTTCACTCTAAGCTAATACCAAACAGATCAAAATCTTCCCAATAGTCAGACCCAAACAGCATGAGACGAGGTCCCCGAGCACAGAACTGATGGCATGTCCAAAAAACTCTGTGTCTCTCAAACCAAACTGTAAAAGGAGGCAAGTGCACAGTAATTATCAGCAGCAAAAGCCCTCTATTTCTGAGACCAATTCATCTACACTTGCTAATCTAATAGTGTTAAGCAGGAACTTTGGACCCTACAAATTGCATTTACATCTGTGGCCCCTTCTGCTCTCCCAGTATGCAGAAAAATGAATCACTGGTGTGGGAGCTCAAAGATGGGCTGACATTTCTTCAGGGGTTACCACCATCATGCAGATGTCCAGTCAACATTTGTACCTATCCAATTAAAACACCACCAATCATCAGCATTTCTGCAAGAAAACTGATCACTGCAGAGGTGATCAGAACAATTTCCTCTGATCCAAACAGACACTCGCTTCCACATACGCAAACAGGGCCAGCAATGTTGTTGGTGCAGGCTTAATTAGTGGGTCATGGGAAATGGCTGTTCTTTGCAGCAGATGGAAAGGGCTCCTATCCATCACTGAACCAGGACCAGATCATTACCATAACTTCATGTTCTACTTTGCCTGAAAGATTCCTTTAAAGACTGGCATTTCTTCAGCTGCGGCAAGACCAAAAACCCCTGCTGCTCTTTTCCTCCCACAATAGCTGATAATGAACTGGATTAGAGAATGACAATAATCCCAGGAAACACATAATTTTTGCACATGAAGGACAAGATTGTGACTTCTTTCATAAAGTACTTAGGAGGCACTGCAATGAAGTTTTCCATAGAAAGAGAACAAAGTCATTTTCTCTCTCGAGTGAAGAAATACTATTACACTTCATGCATGAGATATTCTTCCTTCTCTTTGGGATTAATTTCAGTGTATTTCAAATTAAAACTCCTGTCTTTAAACACAGCTGGAACCTAGAGAAAATGAAACATGGGGCAAAAAGAATCTATGGATTTTGCTAATTAAAAAGGAGAATGTCCCAAACCACTGTCCCAAACCACTTTGCTCTTGATATTTTAACTTCTAACATTTAGGTTTGTTTGGGGGAGGAGACATGAGTGCTAATTACATTTTCTTTTGTTTTTTACTTCAAAAGAATGATCCAACAATACATGCTATTGGAATTAAGCAAGAACTTCTGCCGGAAGCACTCACCCAGCAACTTTCCATCATTTCCATCAGTCCTGGCTAACAGGAGAGGTCCCATTTTACTGGAAGTTACCCAACATAATGCCCATGTACAAAAAGAGCCAGAAAGAGGATCTGGGGAACTACAGGCCTGTCAGCCTGACCTCAGTGCCAGAGAAGGCCATGGAGCAGATTACTTTGCATGCCACCACACTCATCCTTATGGGTTCCTCCCAACTCAGAATATTCTGTGATTCTGTGATTCAAAGTGTAGGACAACACACAGGGGATCAGGCCCAGCCAGCACAGGTTTATGAAAGGCAAGTCCTGCTTAATAAAAACGGAGGATGTCTCTAATTAGGAATGTCACTCAAACAAGAAACATAGCTTCGGGTATTACAGAAAAGTATAAGCAGAACTCTACAACCTTTATATCTAAAATGACTGCAAAGAGTCATAGAGTTGCTAAGAATCCCCACTGGGTGGAAGCATGAGAAAATAAACCAATTGGGCAGACTCCTGCCCCTAAATTCCTAAAAATAACCCACACAGAGAGAGAACACTGGAACCAGCATCCCTCCTGTGCAGAATGGTGATATTTATACCATGAAAGAATTTTGATTTCATCCCTAAAGATGAAAAATTAGTATCTTCATAAAATTACCATTTTCAGTAAACACTATATTTATTCTTGGCAGATCTGAAAATCAAATAGCCCCTGGCATAGGGCTGATTTCTGCAGACCCAGGCCTCAGTGCCTCGCTACCCACATATGCCTAAGGAATTGCTGCTGGTGTTACATCCCTTAGACTGTGAGACCAATTTGGTTCTGAAGTGAGAGGGGAGCCCATTTTTTAGCCTCTGAGCTGCAAATATCTTAGAAGCAGGAGCCAAGTTTGCACACACTGCCAATGTATTACTATGCTACTCTTTTTGGTAGGTCACACCTAGGTAATGACTCTCACAGCTAGTACAAGAGTAGCAGTGGACAAGAGCAGTAACTACAAACATTTCCAGGGGACAAAAATATGTACTGCAATCTTTAAAATAGTTCTGAGCCAGTTCCAAACCATACCTTTTAATGGTCAACACCTGAAAGGTTCCCATATGTCAAAAGGAATGGTTAGACACCTGAGGTCCAATATCTAGGCAGCTCTAGAGGTCTTCTTTCCAGAATGAAGGAGCACACACATATTTTTGTGTGAAAACTTGAACATACCCTAAACCACAGGGTTACAAGGAAGGTTTCAGAAGAGAGAGGAGCCTCACATAATCATCTATGGTAATCCAAATGTTTACTACATTCATGCCCACCCCTCTAATCGCAGTAGGAAATACAGCTCTAAAACTGGTTTAGGACAAACCAGAACTGTTCCCCTGATAATACACTGTCTCACAAAAGCCTTCATGGCTAATTTTTGTCATCTTGTTCAAGTGTATATAGCTGATTTCAGCTGACTTCTCTCTGTATTTTGGGTGCAAAAATTATAAAGTTATAAATTCTCCTGCCAGATGCTGTATAGCCCTGGACTCCTTCATCTGGTTTTCTCCACACAACAGGTGAGGAATTAAATTATTTGAACTTTTTCATTAAAGGAAGCCAATCTTGTAAAACACAAACTGTTGTGGGAAAAGTAGAAAACAGAGCATGTAATTAACTGAATATAAAATGAATTGCACACATTTTCCCAACACTTTCAACATCACTTAACTAAAACAAAACACAGGTTCTCAACCAAATGCAAAGGTTGCTCAACAATTGCTATGTATTTTTAGGGACAGAAAACCAGAAGAAACCTTGTGAGTCTATTCATTCAGTGCTTTTACAAACTATTGTTTCTAAGGGAAGTTACAAATTCCATGTTCCTCTTACTTGAAAAGTCTTGAGGAGCTCACGCCTCAGAAACATCTTCTAAAGTCTATCCCAAAGTTAATTACAGCTATTTCCAGGTAGCCTCACTTGGTACTAAACTGAAAGGTTCTTCTCTCAGTGCATTTACCAGCTCTCAGCATTTGGACGCTCCAGTTCTCCGACCCTTGCCTATCCTGCAACCCCTCTTCTGCATCACTTCCAGCTTTAGTTACTTTTCTTGAAAGTGTGAGCCATTAAAGATGAGGCTGTGGGTGCATCAACCTTGTCTTACATTTTCGGTCCGTAACCAGAATGTTGTGTGGTGCATCTGGTTTCTGTCACATTGGTCCTTCATGACTCCTTTTATGATTACTACACACTGATCCTTTTCAAGCTGTGCACTTACTGCAGACGAAATAATAAACTAATGGGTTTGATTCAACATGCACCAGCTTGCACCTTGGACCAGTCAGTTCTATAGATTTATTGGGTTTTTTAATGCATTAATCCTCAGGGTCATCCAGTTCTTGTCAGAGCATCATTCAGTGCTTCCCCATACTGAATACAGTTGTTAGAATTGCACTGTCTAAGCATTTTGTACTCACGTCGTCAAGGAAAACACACAAAATAGTTATTTAGAAACTCTCTATATTGCTTTAGTTAGTAATTTTTCCCCTGTGTTTATCTACTTGCAATTATCATTGTGTTTGGGCAGTAATGCATCTGAAGGAAAAAGCAGACACAGCAGAGCAGAGCAGAAACACTGGAACTGTAATATCAGGGTAAGTCTTTCCTGGAATAGACATGCAAAAAAGCAGAGCTTTGGATAAGAAGGGGAGAAAGGCTTGCTGGAATAAACAGATTTACTCCTTCAGGTTAAAAATAAATTATCTAGAAGTGTAGAATAATTTCCAGTGATGAGTATTATTGTTGTATTCTGCCTTCAAACAGGAACCGCAATGATTTAGATCAATATCTAGTCAGGTCAACCAGCTTCTCTCCAATTTCTGGAAGCACACTTGGTAAAGTCTCCAGGGAACACTATTTTAAAATATCTTATTGTAATCTACATATCTCCCTCTGCAGCTTTATCAAAATTTGGTCTGCTCTGAAAGGACTTTCAATTAGATCCCAAGTGTGTGCAATTTAAGTCCAAAACGTTTTTCTTTCATTTTTGCTTCATTCAAATGCAAGATGTTCACAGAACATGACAACCAAACTGAGGTAGCAAACCAGACCAAAATAATTACTTAGTTTTATTTGTATTAAATTTATTGTTATTAATTAATATTAAATCGTTTTAAAAATTAATTTAAGGTCTTATTAAATCAGGCAGCAGAAACTAACCAAAGTCAGGAATGGAAATTAGGAGATGAGAGTGTGCAATAATAACAGTTAACATGTTGCAGACATCAGGTGAACTTCTGCTACAATAGTGCAGTTTTGGGAAAACAAATTTATTACAGATTTGCCAGATCTGGAATATGCCTGCCTACAACAGAAGTTTCAAGACAGAGACTGGTCAAGCTGTACATGCAAAAAATTATCCACATGTTGTTTGTCACTGCTAGAAACATCTTTTTCTAGTCCAGACTAGGTTATTTACTTTCATAAAGATGTTATAAGGTAGTTTTTTGGAGGGTTTTTTTGTTTGAGTGGGGTTTTTAACATTTCTACTGCAGCTGGGCAGTGATGCAGTCTGGGAGAAGAGGAAAAAGTTTACAGCTTCTAGAGGATTCCCTGGGTATGCTCCTGGGTAACTGGCTACATTCAGTCTACTCTCACCCTACCACAAATGCAAGACCCAAAGTGGAGTAAGCTGCCTACTACTTACCATGCAAAAAGTACACATAGAGAGAGGCAGGAATTGTAGTGCTATCAATGAGCTGTGAATCCATAGTATAGCTTTCTTATTACATGCCTGTATAGCCATTACATAGAAAATATCTCATGCCTAAAATATTATTTTAAATAATTAGTACTATTTTACCTGACTGCTTACATAGTGTTTGACTGAGGTACATTCCATCTTAATAAATCTAGTGCTGCACACAAACAGCACAAATGTTAACTAATATAAAGACAAAACAACTTTTTCAGAGGCCAAATCAGCACTAAAGAATTAGACATGAAAAGCAGTTGTTTGTGTCACTGATTTGAAAGTAAAAAAACCAGAAAAACTGCAATAAAATGCATTGCTCCTCTTTTCTCAAGTAGCCTGTTTCTACAGAGTAATTACAAACAGAGCTAAATGAACTCTTCAGTATTCAAGTCACGAGAGGTTTGCACTTGCACCCCAAGGATTCAGCCTGCAAGGTCTATAGATGAAAGCTTTCTTGGAAGCTCATTTTCACAATCCTGTTGCCACATGACCCTATTGCCTCCCACAGCCAAACCCCAATATAGCCAGACTTTTAAGGTAGAAATGTTTGAGTCTTCTCTTGCATAAATTTCCCATGGCCAGGCAGAACTTAGAGTCTAAAATCAGAAAATCTTGGTTTCATAGTTATTAAAAACACAAAACATAATTTTAAAATCAATTCAAGATGACTAGACAAGATGAAAAACAGTTTGTGCAAAATGTTTCCCCAAACCTTCCAGACCTTGAAGGCAATTCCTTGCTTCTGTGCTCAGCTGCAATGAACTCAGTAGCAGTTGACAAATTCTGTGTAGTCAAACTGCTTGTCTTTCCAAAACAAACAAACAAATATTTGCCTTTTTCTTCATTCACTCTTACTTATGCTCAGAAATATATCCTTCTCTGACACATCCTTCAGACAGTACAAGCAGTACATGATTTGAATTTACACTGGAGTAGGAAAGGAGAGATGTAGGGCTTCATTCTTTCCCAGTCTAGTTTCTCATTGGAACTCTACAAAAAGTGCTGTTTTCCCTACACCTCTACCTTGTGGCCTTTGCACAAACACATGCACTGCTCTCACCTCTGACAAGGTGCTAGGAAAGCATAGCTTGTGACTACAGTGTTTTTATATCCCTATAAACTGTTCTACAGCTTTAAAAAAACAAGTATTGATTATAGCAGCAGAATAAAAAACAGCTGTTACTAAACAATACAAGAATATATTTCTCCAACTGGAAAGTAACAAAAAGCTTAGAAGTCGCAACAAAATATATGATTCAGAACACAGTAGAGCTTAATCTGCCACCAAAACAGCCTGAAAATTAAAAAGTACTTCAGAATCAGAAAGCAGTAAAAAGATCAGACAAAAAGGTCACCCCTAGAAAGCAACACACATCTGGCAGATCTCAGTAAAAGCAGAAAGGAGAAGTTAGTTCATAACAGATCTGCAGATAGTAGAGCTCACAGTGACTGATGTGATCATGATGAACAGTTTGCACATGACCTATGAACCACACCTGACACCTTCCACTGCATGACAACAGCAGGAACTGCCAGGAGCTCATTACCTTCCCATAATAGTTAGCTCATGCCCACAGTGGAAGGAAATGAATTCTGAACTGAAAAAATGAAGTGTTCCCAAACAGCCATGTCATTGCACAGGAGATGATATCCTGCCCAAAGGCACAAGCCTACATTAATTTCATGGTACAGCCAGGAAAAGGTGCTCAGGCTGATTGCAGGCACTGAGTAGGCAGGCAGGCAGAAACCCTCTGAATTCACAGTACAGACCACATTGTCTTCATCACTGTGGCAAAAACAACAAAAAATGTTTATATCTACTCTTACTCCTGTGATAACAACCTTGTTAAACCTGAATGGCCATATTTTTAACATTTTAACCACCTAAAAAATATAGGGAGATAGCTCACAGTGCTAGAGAAGACAAACACTAAAAAGAGATGCTCAGCTGTCACATTTGATTTAGAAGTATGTCCCTCGAGGGTTTCCTAGCAATCATAAAACTTAAATGCAATATGCAACCTTTCATATATTTTAGGCTCTGCAATGACTGGTTTTGCAAGGTCAGAACACTTAAGATTTATCAATGCTTCATACTGCCTTATCCATCCACACAGAATTTTTTTTTTTTTTGCTAAGCACTGAAGGTCCTGGACATGGCACTTGAATTCCTCCACCATACATTAGGAAGGATTATATAAGCACCACAGACATAATAAATTATAATAAATAAAGAAAGATAACTTTGTTTAGAAGTCTTTCAAGATGCCATAAAGAGCCCAATGAACTGGTGGGAAGAAATGGTTACCTGAGAAATGTTACCCTCCAAAACAGTATTTGAAAAGGTTCATTTATCAAAAAGCTCTATACAGCATCACTTTTCCTGTACTCTTCCTGTGTTTAATCTCCTGAGGATGGAATGATTTAGTCTAATTTGGGGATTAATATCAGAAATTAATTTTGTAAAATACATTTGCCTGTCATACCCAAGTGGTCAAATCAGCTCACCTCACAGCCCTTTCTAGTCTTAAAATATAAGAAATTACCCATCTACTGAAATTACTACAAAAATATACCAAATTTTGAAGCAAGTCAGTAAATAACTTAGATCACCTCTATATTTAAGATTATTGTAGGTGGTAAAAACAGGGGAAGTCTCAAGGCAAGATTATTCTCTTCTTAATAAAATTCATTATTTTGAGGACTTTGCTCAGCTTTGCAGCATCAGAAATAAAATGTGTAATGTATTGTGGGATGTACAATTTCAGTACTTCATTTTAACTAGTTCATATAACACCACTATATTTTTAGGAATAATCTTTATTTCAAAACCACAGCCATTCTCAACCTGGTTAGGGCAGACCTACGTAAGCAATGTATCTTTTCACTCTTCAGGCAGCTCTATGCTACAAATTATTTGCTTATGTCTTGATACACTATCATTCTAATTGGGTTGGTAGTTTAGCAAGGGATTACTAATTGTTACTTTAAAGAGACAAAAGCCTTCTAGAGGGTCTAGTAGAATCTTGTTTCAGTAAATCACATTAAAAAAAAAAAAAAGCAGCCAAGAAACTCTGTTAGGAGCATAGGGTTGGGAGAGCGATAAATGCCAAAAGGGAAAGAAAACTCACTGCAACTGACCAAATGTTTCCTCTCTGGTGCTGTGACTGAGTGCAAATGCAAAGAAGTACCTGACATTATTGACCAGTAACTGCAAGCTACTGAGTGGCTGTGTGGTGCCCAAAAAGGAGCTGGAAGTGTGTTCAACTAAAAGCTCCCAAAATAGGAACCAGTGCATGAAACTGACGATATTCTGGGGAAAGATCTGAGAAGGAGAATGAAATGTACAGGGGAGGAAATGGCTGAAAGCCATGTGCAAAATGGATGAAAATAAAAATTCTTAATTCAGGTATTGGGTCAAAACAAAACAGCACTACCTCTGACTTCTTCCATTTTCAGGAAGGGAAAAGAACCTTAAAAATCAAAAAGTTTTGATAACTAATCCATTTTAGAGATACTGTCTGCTTACTTTACCAAATAAAATAATTTGCTTTCACAGACCTTAGGCAAGTTAGATTCAATTAGTGATCAGTTAATGCTCCCTACTCCATGACAGAATTCTGCATATGAGAGATTACATTCCTAGAGCAGAGCTTTGCACAGTACTTGAGGAAGTAAAAAATTAGCAATTCCTGAAGATCAAAGGCCCATTGTGCTACAGGCACCACTGTTCCTGTTAAAAATAATCTCCAAAATGAGGATTACTTTAATGTTCTGTGTCATCACTGTTGTTATGGTAAAACTAAGAAAAAACCCTTCAAAATACAACCAACTGACAAAAAAACCCCAAACAACCAAAAATCAACAACAAAAAAAATCTGGGTTAGCTAGACAGCAAGCATCACTGTGTAATTCCCACTTTTTCTGTTTCACTTCAGCAAGTAGGGTATTAAGAACACTGCCCATTGATGTTAATGAATCACAGCTCCAATTGTATTAGCTGTGATGATCTGTTCATAACTAGTTGATGCAGTATGAAAGCATTCCAAGGACGTTCATAATCAAAAATAATTTGTAGGAGATGCAAAACAATGGAGAGTACCAGTAAAAAAACCACAGTCCTCCTTCTCCCTATTTGTACTGAGCCACTGTGCAGTCCTGAGACAAGCCCCAACAGGTACACTGAAAGCCAGAGCTTCCTCACTAACAGAAACCTCCCCCAGTTCCCCAAATCAAAGCATCAGAGGGCTTGGAATTAGAAACATCAGTGAGAAATAACTACTCCTCCCTGACACTCTGCTCTATCAGCCAGAGGAGAGCAGAAGAGGCTCAAATTTAGCAAAACATTAGACAGGTTTATATGAACTGTGGCACCACCTATGAGGACATTAAATGTCTCACTCCACCCTACAGAATGTGGTGATGGCAGAATTACAATATGAAACTGATGCGGCTCTGGAGAGTGAGGACTTCTCTTTCCAGCTCATGCACCAGTCATCCTTGAATGGCTCTCTGGTATTCAGAGCATCCTTCAAACCACAAGGATGATAAATAGGGGTGTATATAACTAGACTGAAGAAAGGGATAGGTATCACCAAAACAGGTTACTTCCCCCCAGGTCAGCTGAAATTCAGTTTCAATTGTAAAAACAGAAGGTATCATTTCTAAGTGCGTAATGCATTGCTGTTTCTAGAAGTGAAAAATCTTTCCTACTCCTCCAATCCCATTACCAAACATTTTAAACTGAAGCTGTGCACCACTCATTCCACTTTTGGGGGTAATACTCTATCTAAATATGTGGTCATGCTTTGTCTGAAATACCACCATACATCCACTCTGTTTTGCCAGCTATATTTGACAAGCATTGCAGATTTTAGTACAGTGAATATGAAATTGTGAAAACAGCATAGCAAAATTTTTAAAACTGAGAAATTGAGCATTTTCCTAGTAAAAGTGCAATTTTAATTTTATGTAGTATAACTTGTTAAAAATTAATATTATACATTTTTCCCCAGCTTAAGAAAACCAGTTTCATATTCAGGCAAGGAACAAACTTTTGAAGACTTAATCTATAAGGGAAGTTTCTAAACTTTTAGATTATGTATTTTATTAATAAACCCAACTGCTCTTACAGCAGTACCCAAGAAAAATGCAAAGAAAAAGCAATACAAGCAATCCAAAAAGGCATAAACATCATTGCAGTTTACCTTATTCTTTCCCCTCTCCACATAAAATGAATAATCATCTCAGAGCTGGAACACAATCACAACCAACAAGTTTTGTAATTATCAAGTGTCTCAGCTTCACTGTACAAATAATCACCTGCAAACACCACTCACTGCCTCACATGAGTATATGAGGATTCTCCACTGTGAACATTATCCCATAATTAAGCAAGAAAAAAGTAAACAATGTCATAATAATATAAATACAATTTTCTACAGTGCAGTCTTAAAAAAAGAAAAATTACTTAATTCTAAAAGTCATCCCACACATTCAAAGTGGGCAAACAACCAAGTGAGGTATCTAGAGAAAAAGTATTCAATGTATAAAATGCCAACTGGCAAACTTAGAGCATTCATAGTTCAAGATGGATTACAAATTAAAATATATAAATAAATAACAAATAGTGTCTAATATATGTCTGCTGTAGACACAGCTCTGGGCCTTTCCAAGCTTAACCAATGCAGTAACTTCCACCTGTAATTTCCTGGGTTAATGATACAGAAATGCAAGTCCTTAATCTTTGTTCATTTTGAATTTTGAGTATGCCATTACTTATTAATCTTTCTATATCTCTTTTATGAAGTGCTTCTGTTAATGATCCAATGCTATATCAGTGCATTAAAAAAAATGAAGACTTAAAAGCATACTTAGAAAAATAGTTCCAAACTTTATAGAATTACATATCCATGTTACTGAAATGAGTGACCTTTATGAAGGAAGACAATTGTTCAAAGCTATACAGATACCCAGCAGCTCTCAACACATAATATAAATGTACATTTTTGATCTGAGGTTTCATTACCTGAAATAGTAAGGTGACTGTATCAATCTAGAGCTCACTGCATTTCATGAATCCAATACTTGACTGGCAGATTTTGATGTATCTGCTATGAATGGCACACCAAACTTATACAGGAAACCAGTAGGCTGGCTGCCCATAAAGACAGCCTACAGTTAACCTTAGGACAGCCAGCCACATTGATGCCACCATATTTTTGGCACAGAAGAGTTAACAGCCAATGCCACAACTCTCACTCTGAAGACTGAGATGTCATTTCTGCATCTTTCACCCCAGCCATCATGCAGAGAGGATAACACTACTGAACATGAAAACATGGAAAGAGAGCTCACACTGTCTGCCAGTCTGACATGATCTCCTGCTACATGAAAGAGATACTACCACAGAAGACTTTGGCAAGGCCCCACCTGAAATACCTTTTGATCAGATCACTCCTGTTGAAAAAAAAAAGAAAAAAAAGAAGCATCTGAACTGCAAAAGGTGCAGAGAAAAGATTTGAGGATAATGAGAAAAGTGAAGAGCACATTTTTACCAGAGATTACAAGCTTGACTTGTTTAGTCCTGTGGACTGAAAGCCAAGAAAAGCCAGGATTGCTCTTCCAGCATAGTCACTGGGGAGGAGAGAAGCATGATTAAGTCAAAGGACAAGGAAAGCAGTGGATTAAATGAGTGTAAACTTGCCATTAAGAAGCTTAGCCTGAAGATGTGAAGAGAATTTCTAAACAGGCTTAGACTTGAGATTGATTACTCTTTATGAAAGACATGAGATGCAAAATCAACGACTGGAGTCAAAAGCCCTTACATTCTTATACTTTGCTGATTTTATGCAGTTGAGATTAAGGTTTCCTTCTCTCTCTTCACTGGGTCAAGAAACAGGCAGATGGACATCCTTGGGGCTCCTGCTCCTCTAGGTACACTCAGGTCAACCTGTAGCCCAGGCTGCTCAATCCAGATCCTAGCTATGATCTGAAGCCCAGCTACTGACTTGTGCCTTCTTGCCCAGCTCCTGAGAAACCAGGAGGGCAGCATGCACAGCCATCAAAACCAGCCAAGGATCTGTCCAGGCCCTGGCAAAAATTCTTGCTTTTTCAACAGCTGGAAAAATGTTTGACGTCAGTGCAGCACATTACAGTCTGTAGCATCACCAGGAGAGCTTACATCTTGACACTTTGCTTCAGACTTCTTGCAGACTGGATGCTACAAGGCATTTTACAGATTGTACACATCTTCAAGTTGGTTTTGGTTTTGGTTTTTTTCCCAAGAGCATAAGGAATAATTAAGAAAAAAAAACAAACTGAAAATTCAGAATAGAGTTCTGTGACACAGGATGAACTTTGTTTCACAAGGTAAGCCCCAAACTATGGAATGATTTGCATACCACTTTTTTTTTCATGTAAAATACCAGCTTGGGTAATACAACTTCATTAACTGTGTGGCTGTATGAAGTTGGGCAATACTTGCCAGTCCCTGGTATACAAGACTAAGTATGTAGCAGCAGGTGCTGCAATCAGAATGTTATTTCACTGTGATTATTTTTAATCTTCCAATAGAGAACAAAAGCGAATCTCATTAAAAGACAAATAGGACTAGACAACTTGAGGTGAAGGAAGAAACAAAATTAGAGAAAATAGAGACCCATGAGTGTTTCTGGCAAAGCACCATCACTCTTCACAGTCTGTGCTTGTGTGTTGAACAAGCCGGGGTTAATGCACATCACCCTACTGTCTTCACTGGTTTGCTCAGACCCAGAGGAGCTGGGATTGCTCTGTAACAGAACTAAATCATTCCTGAGGCTTATTAGTTAGCATCCTAATAAGCCCCTAAAGGAGAAACAGTTTCCACTCATCACAGGGATCTTCACAGGTGGTGTGGAAGAGTTATCTGTGCCAGCAGTAATGCAAGAAAAATTACAGGAATAGCCACTGTCTGCATTTAAAACTGCCATAGGTAAAATATTAAACTGTGGACTATCACAAGTGGTGAAGGCAGGTACAGCAGCACAAGAAAGGTGGAAAGCAACAAGACTCTTGCCCCAGGCCTTAAGATATTTTGAGGCTGCACAAGTCTAGGATATAGCCAATCCAGGAGCTGTAGTTTCCCCATCCAGAACACTGGAATAATACTTTGTTGTGAGACACTACAGAAGTAAATCCTATTACTACAAAATCTCACTGGAGAGCATTTGCACGTTACAGCTGTATTATTACACTCAAATTTCTGAATAGAAAAATATATTAATTACTATTTAATAAACAAAACCATCCTCAGTCTTTCACCCAAGCCCCAAACCAACGAACCACACTGGTGCTTTCTGCAGAAGCTGACCCACTACCTCTGATTCCCAGAGAGCTGCTCAGGCACGTGCACAGAGCAAAGGGTGCTGAAGTGGCTGACGAGCCATTGCATGGATGCTCTCTAATGAGAACAGTGTGTCACTGTGCAACAGGGGAAGAACAGCTGTGACTCGTTTCATGGTCTACTGAACATAAAATTAGTTTGTTTCCATCCATGATAAACTGTGCTACCACTTGTGATCCATATTAGGCATTGCTTCTACCATGTCTCCTAATAATGTGGTAAAAATTAAAGATTAAGCAGCAGTGAGTACTCCAGTTTCTGCTGCATGAGACAGTGACACAGTTTTGGCTGCCCTGGTTTAATTTTTAGACTCAATGATTAAGCCTGCAAAAAAAAAGAGGGACAAGTGTTGGTCTGCTGTTTGTCAAAATGCCCCATCCACATTGACACTAACGGCTTGTCCCCTGCTCATTGGGAATCCCTACCTGGGACACACTGGGAGATGTGCAATTCCAATTATTAAGAGAAGTATTTTAGTAGTTACTCAGAACACACATCACTTTTTTGGACTAGATCATGAAACCTAATAGCCAGACATCACCCAATCCTCCTTTGAAGGGTCTGTAGTAAATCTTGCAGTCCCAGCAGCCAAAATACATGAATCCTGAGCACATTTCAGAGTCAAGCATGGTTCTCTCATTATGCTCCTTTATTCAATCCTGAGTAGGCTAACCATGATATACCCTTACAAGTTCCCTTAGCTATCTTTCTACCCCATAGACCTAGGGCAGCACCAGGCCCCACATCAGCAAACACTGCCCAAGCCAGTACTAGTGTCATAAAGAGGGTGACCTTTCTATACTTGTGGGGTTAGAAGCCTTCACGTGATTGATCTGCCATTTGAGAGTAAAAATGGGATGGCATGCAAAGGTCTAATGAATACACATTGACTTCAGCAACTATTTAATGAAGTGACATCCAAATTAATCAGAAAATAATATAACGAAACTAAATATTTTGACAGTCGAACAGTTGGATTCATTACTACCAACACCCTTCTTATGCAATTATGTCATTTCATGTTGTGACAGTTAAAACAAGTTCATGTGTTAGGACAAAAACAGATAACAGCTTTTCTTTCCAACTTTGAATGGAAAAACCTGAAACATTGCAATTTGCAGTACAGTGGAAATTTTAGTTTGTGGCTTATTCAAACTGTCAAATCTTGGCAAGTCAGCAGATTATCTCCCTTCCCCTGAAGACATATTCTGTCAGCAGAAAGTATAGGTGTTTTTAATGAAGAAATAAAGCTTCAACAGAAATTCTCAGCAAGGTTTCAGAGTTGTGTGCATTTGTGCTACTATTGTGCCAGTAGAATACTTGTTTTATTCACACTGCAACAGAAAGTCGTCAAAATTAAATAAAGAAATAAATTACTTTTTCTCCAGACCAGTACATTTCACGGATTTCAGAAACACAACCTTTGTATTTCCCCTCCTCTCTTTGATAAAATGCCAAAGATGTGACAGATCTAGTATAGTTAGAGGAAGTTCCCAAACAGTTGTACCACAATCTACCTTAAAGTGGTACCCAAACACTGCTTCAAGAGCCTAACATCTCTTCCTGAGCTCAAGCCCAGCTAGGCACAGAGCCAGGAGCCGCTGCCACTGACAACAGTAGCATCTTTGCAAATCTAATACAGGAAAGCAAATTTTTTTGGTGTAGGACTGGAAGTCACAGGCTTCTGAAGCTTAATTGCAGTCTAAAAATGATTTCCTGAGCATCCTCAGGTACATCACTGTCTTTCATCTGTCTGATACACACCCTTACTTTTTCCTCACAATTTCATCTTTTTGCCTTTTTCAGCGAGACATAAAGTAAGATTTCATATAACCAAATCCAAAGACCTTGAAAATAACAAGCATTGTGCTTCACAGATTTTATAAAAAGGTAAGCAAACATTAGACCAAGAATTCATTTTCCTTTCTATCAGACAGCACTGGTTTCTTAAGAATCAGAAGAGCTGAATTTCATGGATGGTTGTTAAAAGTAATTTTAAAAGGAAAAACAAATTAACAAAATGCAGGGGTCAAATATTGTGGAAGTGATATTTAGACATTTATGAAAACCTTTGCTCTTGAAGCCAGAAAAAAATTGCAGTCCAAACAACAAAACAGGGCTCTCCATGAACATCACACCCCAACCCTAATGCAGTTTCCTGACAGAGGACCAGGACATACCTGTATTTGTTGAGGAGAAAAATGAAAGCCCAGGAAGACCACTTCTTTATGGGTTAGGCTAGACCCTGACAGTGACAGTGATGAAGAATACTTTTAATTTTTTGGCATTTTACTAGGAACATTTTTGCTCTGAAACTTGCTAGATACACACGCAAAGTAAAAGCCCTCAAGCTTCGATAACTGGAAGTAAGTTAAAGCCCTGTGCTTGGGAAGGACTGCCTTCCCTCAGGGAAATCCTGCCACAGCTTTGCCTATTTTAGAAGCCAAAAATTTTCTCTGGAGAAATTATTTTTATGAGCTACCAATGATTCATGCTTGGCACAGGGATTTAACTTTAGTCAGCAAAGCTGAACTCCAGCAAGAAGAGGAAAATCACCCTGGTCTTTCTGTCATTTCAGTGGCAGAACTGAATACCTTCTTGTTAGCAAGTCCCCTCCAGGGCATCGTTGGGTGCAAGGAACATTACAAATACAATTTACCAAGGACACACCAACGCTGGCAGTAAGAAGCTCATTAAGGGGAGTGGCTATCATCATGCAACAGGTAGTCCCACCTCCAGGATTTTCTGTGGCACAAAGCTCCTACTACTCAGCTTGTCTCCAAGGGTTTAATTACCTTCTGGAAATGAAGCGTGGTTGTAAAGGGAAAACTTCTGGGAAAGATTCAGTTTCATGCAAATCAGTTAAATCCTTGAGGCTTTACATGTGCTAAAAGGCTTTAAAAGACCATGTCATTTTGTCAGTGGGCTGTTTAGCAGCAGACGTTTACTGTATAAAAATCATTATCTGATTTAGTTTTTTATTAGCTTTGTCACCACTCCAGAGAAAAGAGAATAACTAATACCATCACAGTTGCTGTTTAACGAATGTATACTATATGCTCAAAATTAGCAAACAGCTCTTTCATAAGACCAGGTCTGACTTTAGCAAAAATCATTAGAAGAGGTTTGAGGGTATGGTAATCATCTTGTTTTTTCTTCAGCTAGAATTACTTAAATATAGAAAAGATCCTTTGCTGAGAAGGACTAACAGCAGTAAAGACAGCATGTCAAAGATAATGACTTGTGCAGCTAATCCTCATGTACCACACTGCATATTTACCCCTTGATGTAATAAGATCTGTGTTTCTCTAAATAAGAATTCATCAATGCCAATATCACTGGCAGAAATAGGACAGAGAATATAAATCTTGCAAATAGGTTTTATAAATAATATCAGTAATTTTTTCCTTTCCATCTGGCTTCCATTCTAAAACTCATTTGTCTCAAGGCAATAAAACAGCAATGTTAGCAATCTACAGGTGATGGTAGAAAACCTACCACCTTCAACTAGAAGACATATGCCTGATGCAGCCCATTCATCACTGCAACTTCCTTTCTATCTCAGATGTCTTGGGCAACCTTGATATCCCTTGGTGAGGCATGGCTTTCATAAAGCCCAGACTGGATTTTCAAACATTTTTGGTGGGTACACAATCAGCATGTGTCTACAGAGGTGCTGATCTACAGCTTCCAGAGCCAAGTTGGCTCAGTGGCAGCTCACAAGCAGTACACATTCTGGTCACCACAGACTGACATGCAGCTCACTCTCCCCAAAACTTTATGCTTACCAGCATATTCCCCTTCAGTACTCCAGTTGTGGGGGATAAGTCAAAAGGCCTCATATTTTCACTTCCAATTGAGAAGGCATGAATCTTAAGTGTTTGGTGGTAAAATCAAGACCTACACCTTACTTCCTCTTTCCCAGTCATTTTTGGTTGGGCTCACAAAGGCCTCTCCTCCAGTGGGATAGGGAAAAGAGGACGACATCTCCCCCCTGCTGTACCCTGAGGGACAACAACAGGACAGCATGGTTGCCTCAACATCTCCTTTCACAGAGAGTCTGGTGCAGCTCAAAAATATTTGCGCACCTGTGTGTCCAGTGGCCACCTGTGCAGTATCCATGGTTAATGTCATGCCATAACCAGAGAGTGCAGAAAAAGAAGCAAGGGCATTCAGGTGGCCAATGGCAGACAGGCTCCTGTCACAGGCTCCCCATGATTGTTCTAGAGCTTCTCGTAACAGCACCAGACTTCCATGCACGGCATGAATTGCAATCCATTTATCCTTCTTTCTAATGGAAACCACAGACCTGTTAGGATCAGAGCAATAAAGGGAAAGGAACTGTTTGCTGAAGTTTAGGAGATGAGCTGGAAGACAGCTGAGCAAGTTGAAATGCTTGCTAACACTAATATTTCAGCCATCTACTAGAGGAATAGTACAGAGCCCAGCTGCTTAGAGTAATTTGAAATAAGCTGGAAAAGTTTCAAATATAGCATGAACATGAGACTATTATCAGAGCAGCACAGATCTTGGAATTTGTGCCTCTCAGAAAACCTATCCTAGTTTCCTTTAATGTAGTTATTTAATTCCTTAGACTAATAGAGAATGACCTAATTTTCTAAGCTTTGTAGAAAACAGGAAGGGTATGTTTTGAAACAGCAAGAGAATCCACACCCATGTGATTTGTGGATATATTTTGATGTCATTCATTATGATTTTCTATAACTCTACTTTAATTTCATTGATTCATTGCTTTAAGACAAGGACTGCCAATCTTCTGAAAATCCACTGAATGGGTCTTCTGTAAAATACTAATTCTTTAACTTCAGAGAAAAGGTAGGGATGTTTCAATCCACTCTATGTTCCACAGAAATTATATTACCAATTTACAGTCATCTACTCTTAGGATAAATGTCTATATCTCTGCCATACCATGAACCAACAAATAGAAATTAATCCAAATTATCTATGAACACCTCAGTACAAGCACCTGTCAAGTGCGGAACTGCTCTGTCAACTCAAAATGCTTCACTGCATGACAAGGAGTGAAAACATACCTAAGCCACATTTTCCATTTTAGAATTTTTAAAAATTAATAGCTTATACTTCTTCATGTAGTCATCTAAGGCTCCCATCCCCCAGAAAGGAAGGGAAAAGAGAGAATGACGGGTTTCTTGCTATAGGACTGGTATATCCTGGCAAAACGTCTTTCAGTATAAATTGATTTTAAACTGCAGTACTTCCAGAAGTAGACTACCTTGTATCATGTCCAAAAGCAAATATAAACATTAGAGAAAAACTTACAAGATTGCTGGAGTCAAGTTTAAGTTACATACTTTTTTTTCTCTTTTTCTTTCAACCTTTACTTTTTATTATAACTGTTTTATTTTTCTATTTGAGGGGACACAGCAAACAAAAGACATTTAATATGAGCTTGAAATTGCATTTCATTATGTTTTATGTTTTGATGGGGATGGAATTACTTCTTTCACTAACTCCACATCTGAGTTACTGACAGCCCATTCTCAGCATACTAATTTACTGCTAATGATGACACAGTAGATGAGACTATTTCTAGATACTACATAAATTTTCAGCAGAACAGCTTCATTCAAAACATCAACTCTTTGTTACTGCATATTTTCTCCACCTTAAAAAAAAAAGCAACAATCATTGGTTTAAACTGAAAAAAAAAAAAAGAACAAACTCATTCCTACCCCAGGTTTCCTCCCACTCTTGCTGCATTTAGCACAGCAATCAACAGTACACTGAAGCCTTTTTGAAACTGTCCTCCAAACAGCAATAGATAAAGCCATTATAAATTCTAAATATAGCATTCTAGATATGAAAAATGAAACAGTTGCATAGAATTATTATTATTATGCACATTCTAACAAATCAATACTTATTTTGAACCAGAAAAATAGATGTAAAATTGTATAGTTAATGAGTTTCTGGTAAGTGGATACTTTAATCCACATCAGGACAGCTGAAGAAAATACCTTTTAAAAGGTGAGAAAACTCAAGGTAATGAAACACATTGCAACCTGTGCTGCGCTTAGCAGATGTTGCTGAGAAGAATAAACACTTGCCATTGATTACCTGACACCACACATCTCTTCTACACCATGGCTAAATGGAATGCATTTTGTTATTTTGCACTATTATTTAGGTTCTACACTTCAAATTAGTTTAAAATAAAGTCATAAAGGTTCAGGCCTGTGCAAATATTGCAACGATTAGTTCCTGTTGATTTCTTCATCACTGTTTCCTGCATGTAAAGGGAGTTCCACTGAAGAGACAGCAAAGGAGCCACAAGGGATGGATTCAAGCTGAACAGTGAGGTGATTCGTGATCTTTCCAGAGTAAAAGAATAGTTTATAAGCAGAACAGAAAGACCACAATTAGCTGATAAGAAGTTTTGCCCTAGTAACTTCACTGCTTACACAGTATTACACTGCCTCACTTTCATGGAATGAAGAATGAAGATGTGTACAGAAGAACTGACAGCTTCACACTGGCTGACAGAAAATGGTCACACACAGAGTTGTGATTCTGTGGTAAAATCCTGCATCCCAGGCGGAAGAACACATTGCAGTGAAAGATGGGGAAAGCATGACCTTGCACCAGCTGAGCTTTACACTGGGTTACAGCACAATGAGTGTGAGCCAACAACATACATGGAGCCCTGGCCTGCCGCACTCCCAACAGACATCAAACATCTGTATTCAGAAAGCCTGCACAGCTGCTCTCCACTCTCTAAGTACCAAATGGTGACATCCATTCCTCCGTGTGAAGCATGGTGGGGAAGAGAAAACCAGAAATCCTGAGCTACCTCCAGAAAGGTACCCATGGCAGTGTGACAGCAGCTACAAACACCTGAAGACCATGTCTGAATCTTTTGAGCTAGCCAGAGGCAAAGTCTGTGCCACACCGAATCTGGCACAGCTCATGAAAAACTGAGAAGTTCTAGGATCTTTATTACCCCCTGCCTTGTTCTTTTTGTCTTCTCAGCCTATTTGTGGCTTCATCAGGTGAGCGAAAGCTCTGAAGCCCCTGCTCTTGGTGCAGCTCAGCAGACAGATTTGGCTGTTTGGGACCAGCGTGTACCCACCAGCCCAATAACAGCAGGCTCAACACAAACAAAAAAACAACAGAAAAGGCTTCCAAATGAGTCTTCACCAAAACGTTTCACAAATCTTCTTTCATGAAGGGTTTAAAATCAATAGAAAAGCACTCTTGCTGTAATTACTCACTGATAGTTCAGGACAGAAGTACTGCAATGGGAAGAGAGGCAGAATGCCAAATTCATATCTGATGTAAGCAAAAAGACTGTTCAGAGTACAGCAAAAACTGTAACCTCTCCTTACATGTCAAAATCTGACCAACAGTGCTCAAAGATCACTGCTGCTGATCCCTCAGATGAGACCATGGTGAGACTCAGGCATTTATATTAATCAATAAAGACAGAGAAAACCTGAAATGTACCATTCATTCACTTCATTATGTGATTCCTCTTTTAAAGAATAGTTGCAGTCTTAATATGATATTTTTGATTCATTAAAATGGTTTCTGAAGTTCTCGCACATCCTCCATTTTTCTGACGTAACTCATTTACAGCTGAGGAGAGCCTCCATTTACAAGGCTATGACTCTCCTCTTGTCAGAGTTAATAGCAATTCCTACCACCAACATGCAAGCTGTCAGTCAGACAGACATTTGCTATAAACATTTCATTTCCTTTTATTTCTGCAGACATCTTTAAGCAGCACCACTTCTCAATTCATAAGCCATATTAGTGCAGCATCTCTCTAGACAGTCTCACATAAAATTAAATGCCCATTTAGCAGCTTACAAACCTTACCGCAGTTGGTTTATTTTCACTCATTATTGTAGCAGAGCAATCAAGAACAACAGACTATTACTATTAGCATCATATAACATGGCTTCTCTACCAACCCACTGGCATAAAATTAAATGGCTATCTGAAAGATGAAGTAAAACCCTCATTTATATCTGAAAGTTTTGTGATGCTACCAAGCAAATAATAGCTGCAGACTGATTTCAAAAGTCAGGCCAGCTCAACTCACCAAGGGTTAACCTGCTCAGGCAGCAGGACCTAAGTCTTTCTCTTGCTTAAGGACTGTTAAATTATGTATGCCAAGTGCAGCAGCTCCAGCAGGAAAGATTAAAACAGACTCTCTCAGCCTAATGTGAGAACATTTAACCAGAACATTGCAAGGCTACAGACCAGTGTCTCCCAGGTTCATGTGGGTATCACAAGAATCAGGGCAAAAATTTCATTCCCCAATAAAATAACTGAACTAATAAATAAACAAACAAATAAATCTGAAGGGTCTTAGACACAGAAGTAAGGGTTAGAAAACAGCTTTCATATGAAACTGGATTTTTTGTTTCTGACCATCTCATGAAGTACTTCAAAAGTGCTTGGATGCTTTTGAAGTACCAAAGTGGGTATGCAGCATGTCCACCAAGTGATATTTTTCATTTGCATGGAAATAATAAGGTCCTTTAACTTAAAAATTGATTTTAAGAGGGAACAAAAGCTCTCAGAACCAACCATTTCAGATGTTTAATGGCACCTCTCATTTATTCCATCACTTTTCCCTCAATCCATCATTATTAAGAATGCATTGTGAAGCACTCTCAACACAACCCACAAGTGACAGAGGACATCCTTATGTTACATATTTTGGTTCCTGCAGTATAATCTGCATTAAGCACATTTCTTTGACCAAACAACCTGAATCCGTCTACCTTGTCCAGCCTGATCAGGACTGTTTTAACATTCAAAGTTTCAGAGCGGTTTGATAGTTAATATTTATGGAAGATAGGGAAAAATCCCTCCACACAACCCTAAAACCCAAACCCATCACCTTTAGTTAAAACAAACAAACAAACAAACAAACAAATTAAAAAGACAACAAACAACCCCATGTCTAGAAGAATGCCCAAAGCAGCTTACTCCTCCTAACATATACAATAATATGCCATGGGGTGGGGATACACAGCAGTGGCAGGTGTGGAGCCAGTCTGCAGAAGGAAACTGCTCCTTCACCATCCTCGGACAAAACCAAGGACTCGTAGAGCCTCTAAAGAGTTGAAGACAGTTACCCTGGACTGAGTGCGTGGAGCCAACATGTTCTGGCTGACACTGCAAGCCCCAGATGATGCTTGGAAAGCAGCAATAATATGGCACAGCTTTGGTCCCTAGTGCTGTTCTTTATCTCACTACTGTAGCATTTTCTTTCACAAGTATTGTAGCAGCACATTTGCACAGATTAAACAATCACGCATATGAATTTGCAGTTCTCTGCAGAAGATACTAAAATTATTTCTGGACTGCTTTCCTATTCCAGACAAAATCCGGTCAAAGAAAATGAAATTTTCTATAAATTAGTGCAAAGCAAAAATAATTTACATGGACATGGAATCAGATAATGAGAAAAAAATATAGTAACAAAACCAAAATGTCCCTTTTACCACCTCCCAGCAGAATAGCCAAGGAACTCTCAATAAAGGTCTTCTTTTTTTGTACCCTTTCTACTGATGACATTAAATTTCAGAGAGAAGAAGCATCTACAATTTTATTTTATGAGCCCTTTGGAAAAATAGGATAGATTTCTCAAGCAACAAGAACTCTTGAAGACTTTCATATAATTTTTCTCACACATACATACCAAGGGAGCTCCTCCTGTCCCTCTTTTAAGCCCAATCACTGATATAAAAATCAGGAACTCTGGGGTAGACAAACAGCAGATTCCCAGAAGCCCAGCGTATATCAATATGGAGCTCTCTGACAAGGTCTTAGAACTTTCCAGAGCAGGTTTTTTTTTTGTTGGTTGGGGTTTTTTCTGTAATTTAAGGTGAAGCTGTTACAACTAGAACACAAGCAGTAAGTGGAGGGTAACGTGCACTGGGCACTTGGAGCAACCCTCCTTAGACTGTTAAGTCTGTATGAAGAGATGCACTTTCCAAGTCCTGTTCACCGCAGGGTTTGTATTAAAAATTAAAACAACAAAAACATAAAATGCTGCACTGAGCCAGTGCAAAAATTATGGTAATGGAGCATGTGTGCTCATTTAGTGCAACTTTTTAAATAAACTTTAAACAAATTCTGAAAAGCAAACTACTAGGAAAGCAGCAAAATATTTGCATGACCCTCTCCATTCCACATTTTAGTCTATACATTCTGGTCTGTTCTCTTATGAGCCCCATTTTTAAGTATTCAACAGCTACATGAAGCTGACCAAGCTCTTCAGTTCCCTGAACACATTAATTTCAGCTTGAAATGCTGAAATGAGGTCAAGGGAAGCCAGCTGATGCAATCTTTATGGATTTCAGTGAAGCTTTTGATACTGTCTCTCACAGGATCCTTTTGGACAAAATGTCTATCACACAGCTGGATAAACATGTCATTCAATGGGTGAGCAACTGGCTCATGGGCCAGGTGCAAAGGGTTGCAGTGAATGGGGTGACATCAGACTGGTGACCACCCACCCAGGGCTCCATTTTAGGGTCAGTTCTCTTCAGCATCTTCATCCAGCTTGGATACAGGACTCCAAGGCATACCGAGTAAGTCTGCTTACTCAGATCATACTAAACTGGGAGGAGCTATTGACTACTTTGAAAACAGAGATGTTCTGCAGAGAGACCAGGACAGAGTTCAAGAAACCTTTCAAAAATGCTCTCAGGCACATGGTAGGATTCTCAGTGTTGTCTTGTACAGAGCCAGGAGTTGGACTTTGATAATCCTTGTGGGTTCCTTCCAACTCAGATACTCTATTGTCACTGTTGAGCCGCTAGCAGAGAAAGGACCTGGGTTCTCAGTGTGGCAAGAAAAAAGAGGCCTTTATTATTTTGATTTCAGTTTATATAGACTTTTCAGAGGTCACCCAGATTGGTCAGCCAGAAACCTCCCCCTAGGCCTGACTGGCCAGGCCTGAACTGTCCAAATCTCGAGACACTGTTTTAACAACATCCAAACTTTATCTTTGTTTGTAAAACACATGAGAAAGTTCTCATGGGAAAACCTGTGCTAGCCACACTCTATGATTTCATGAACATCCCAGCAGTGTAGGTTGCTGGCATCCACATTCATGGGAAGAAAAAAATAGAATAAAACGTTATCAAAATTACAGCTGTGCTTCATTTGTGGCTCATGATAGGCAGGAAACAATGTTCCTGGACTGCACTAGCCCCTCACAGCTGGGTGCTCAATCTCACATCCGCCTGCACAGAACGATTCAGAGTGGCAGAGTACATTCCCATCAGTGAATGTGTTATCACCGTGTGCTGCTCGCTGATGCCTAGCTAGCAAATATTTAGAGAGCTCTGGGCAACCCAGTTTTTCATCAGGGAGAAAACCTGCCAAGCTCAGCTAGCACTGAATGCTCTGTCATTAGGGGCAATCCTTCCTCAAGATTCAGAAATTCTAACTGCTGCAGTCCAAAGAGTAACAGTAGCGTTTATTCTGAGTACAGCGCACTTCTGAACACAGTATTAAATGCCAGAAACTTTAATTTGTATCTGATATTGAAGTATCCAGCTGAGGTGTCAAAAATGCAGCTTTGTATTGTTTCCTAAGAAGATAACTATGTTACTTGCAATACAAACCCATCTCTACACTTAATTCATATTTTTGTGTTCAGATCTGTTTCTCATTTCTGTTTCTGTTTCAGACCTACATTCAATAGGTCAGCTCTGCAAAATGACTATAAGTTTCTGTTCATGCCTTTTCCAATTCAAACCTGAACATGCTTAAACATTCCCTTCTAAGGACCTGGCTTGCACAATGCTGCATGTTGTGGTGATTCAGTAAAAGAGCAAATGGTAAGACTAGTATTACATAAGAACAGTTCTCAATAGGTAGTAACTCACAACAATTTACACTTACTCTAAGGAAAGGGCTAAGAAAACAGAAAGAAAACAAGTGAAATCACTTCCTGAAGCTGTTAAAGCTGGGCAGTGTTAGAACCAGCAACAAGAGAAATTTAAGTTTGCTGCCTCTTTTTTCAGCATTCAAGTGACCATAATAGGCACTAATGTGAGCTCTCTCTTCCTAATGCTTTTCCACAGCCAACATAAACCAAACCAACTTGAAAGCCTCAGGTTAAAGGACGGCAGTAAGTGCATATGTGTGGCAGTTGTCACTTCTCCAAGACCTTCTCACTAAACCCCATTGACAATATGAGGTCCAAGCCTCAGCTCATCACAGCAAGGGCACCTCCAAGGTATTAGCAGGCCCTGGTGCAGTTTCCTGACTTAGCTCTCCTAGTGACAACCAACAGTTCAGTCAAAAGGATTTTAAGAGGATAATAAGCAGACACTGATCAACCCCCATAAAAGTTCAGCATTTCTAGACAAGGAGAGGAAAGACAAATTTAGATGTAGGTCAGCAGGTCTTACAGCATCATAGACACTTTCTTCAACATTTCATCACTGAAGTGTGACTATCAGGTCATGTTCAAAGCCTTGCCTTAAAAGCTGGGATTACTACATCCCTTTTTGAATACTACTACTCCTAAGACATTATGAGGAAGAATGAAGACCTGTGCCTGCATAAATATTTTGCAGTTCAGGGTAACATTATCATTGTAAAACATTCCATTTCCTGGACAAGAAAACCAGGAAATTTAATACAAAAGCTCGGAACTCAAATATTAAAGATCATTAATATAGTAAAATGTTTACATGCTTTTTTTTTTAGCCAACTGTGATATGCAAAAGCTGGTTTTTTTACTCAGTTATGGTAGGCAGGCAAATTGCCAAAGGTCAGTCTTCTGTCTATCCTTTAAATTCTTCCATCAACACGGATAGGACTAAATCACGTATCATCTGTTCAGATCTTAATCAGGAACCACTCATCAGTGGAATTTTCACCACCACTGAGGCAAAGCACTTTGCCATCGGTACCATTCTATTTCCTTTAAAGTACCTCTTGGGTTTGCATCTATTTTGAAAAGTAATAAAAACAGACAAAATTTGAACTTTCTGTTGGCACTGTGACAAAATCTTAGCCCTTTCAACCACCCATTCAGCTCTAGTTTCTATTTCTCAGAGCTCTTCCATGTAGATCTACCATGACTAAAATGCAGATCCTATTACATTTTCAGTTGCATTTACGAATCTTAGCACTGCCTCAGAAAAAGGAAAAGGTGTAGCATTGTTACAACACTAAAATAACAATTTACTGAGTATATATCTAAATATATATATTTTTATATATATGTGTATATATATGTACATATATATACATATAAATATATATACATATATGTATGTATATATATACATATAAATATATATACATATATATAGTTATGCATATATATGTGTGTGTGTATATATATATATATGTATGTATGTATAGTCAAATCCTAGGTAGACAATGATGGGAAGGGACAAGGGCTTAAAATCAGAACTGCTTTTGTAACAAGATTAGGTTATCATACATAAAACTGAATTATGAAGTATTTTTTTCTGCATTCATTGCTGACTTAATAAACATAAACTGTGCCTGAAAGTTTGTAGCAGCAGTCCCAAATTGTCTTAGCAGCAATCCCAAACCAGGCCTTCAATAACCGAATGATACAATCCATCCTGACAAAGCACCGAAGCCTAGAGCTATTCACCACTGCTTTGGGCACCACGGAGCAAGGCACATTGGGCAGTACTGACACCTGGACATCCTCTCAGACCAAGTGGCTTCTAGAACCCAGGACAAGCAACAGTCCCTTGAACATGCTCCAGAAAAATCCATTTTTCCTTTGAGAAAGACAAATTTTAAACACAATAAATTGCAGATGAACAAGAAACAAGATCATGCAAAGAGTAAAGTATATTTGACAGAGTTTAGCACTTAGCAGCATAGATGAGTTTTCAAAGTAGGGAAAAAAACTCCAAATGCTCTTCAAAGTGATCTCAACATACCTCCAATATTAGAAGTAAGCACTAAGTAACTAACTGAAAGAAAATGAGGTAATAATGATGTGACAAGTCAAGTTCCTTTAAGTCGTGGTAACAACTAGTATAGTTTGATTGTGTAGGAAGTTATGCCTCTCATACCCTTCTTCCTCAAGTTTAAGGAGAGAACAGTTTATTATCTACCCAACCAACCCATAAATAAGGAATGCTGCCATGCTGAACTATAGATGCATATGTCTGTTCAAAAACAATGGATATCTCATCTTGTAGTCAATAAACACGAATATGCATAGAAACGTGCTGTTTTGGAAATGCATATGTAAGCCTAGCTGTTCTTAATGATATATACAGGTCAGAGTACTGAATTAGATCAAGGGAAAAGGAAATGTAATATAATATAGTCAGGTTTCACCACTGGTTAAACTGCACTTCTCTAAAAACATGTTCTTGATAGATCTATAAACAGCTGAAACACAAAAACATTACTGAATAAACTAAGTAATATTATCTTTGCCGTAGTCAAATGCATCTAAACTTGAATCTTGCTTATATAGATTTCACAGGGAAATTAGCCCACATTTGAAGCATAAGTAATAAGTAAATCTTGTAAGTTACTAAGCATGACTACCCCATACTCAGCAGGTTATGCAGAGGTCAGCAGACACCAGCAGTGCATCTTCAGCCTTACAAGAAAATCATCACTTATTTCTCTCTAAGTAGATGACAGCTTCACAACAGACATCCATCACCAAAGAAATCACCCGTAAGGTTTGACCAGCAGGCAGAGCCCAGCACTTGACATAGTGCCAATGAAGCCAACTGCTGCATCTGATAGAGAACATCAAATGTTCATGGTCATCCTACTCATAGCTTTTGAGGGAGCAGCCCATCCCCACGCTATCCTCTTGAGTAATACATGCTTCTGGCACACCTGCTATTGCCCACACTAGAAACAACACCCATGGTGTTTAAGTCACAAGAAACTTAAACCACTAGTACATGGCTGAGGAAGTTAAAACACATAGGGAAGCCATGTCTTGCACCACTACCTTGTCTATAATACATCACTTTTCTCTGTAAAAGTGTCTAAGACCCCTCTTCAGAAGGGACAATACCCTATGAATAAAGTCACTGCCAATGCCCATCACACTTCTGTTGTGCTGATGGTTTGGTTTAGATTCTTTGGTGCAATGCAAATGTAAAAACAGAAAAAGTCTTTCACAGAATTTCATTGTATGGAAAATTCATACTTTGAGACATCTGCATTTCTCTTTTCATATTTCAGACACAGAGTTTGTATGAAGTAGAAAGGAACATTCAAGAAGGGGCTATTACTTACCTAGGGAAAAAAATCCAGAAAATTGGTTTTTAAATGCCAGTCCTTTTCATATTGACACTCTTGTTCCACACTAATTTGTCTAAGATGAGTTTACCCAGTTTTCAAATTGAGTATACAAAATGGCAAAAAGGGAGCATAATATTTATGTTGGGACTAATCCTAAAATAAATTTTCAATGCTTGGATTTCTTATTATCCACATCTGTATTGTGAAGACAAGGTCCCCTGGTTTTAGCATTTTTAATACTTTGAAATTTGAACAATTTTCTTTGGAATCATTTTCTCAAAGTTGAAAGAAAACCAGCAACACTTTTGGTATATGAAGTAGACCACAACATGTTCCATAGGTCTGTACATGGAGAGGGACAGACCTCCGCTTACACATGCGCCCAGATCAGATGAAAGTAAATGAGAATGGGAACATTTCCGACTTAGTATTAACTAAACTTTACAAAAGTTAGAGCCATCCAGATGCTGTCCTTCATAAGCAGTACACATGCCTTCCACATCTTTACTGTTCTAAAGACCACAGTGAGTATGATCCCCACCTCCATGCTGTTTAAAACCAGCAAGTAGGGAAGCTATCAGAATCCTTATCAAGGGTATCTGCCTTTTGGATAATCACTCTGGCAGTAGCACCATTCCAATCCAATCCAAGGCACTCAACAATCATTCAGGTCCCAGGAAACATGCCACCCACCAAGGAGACACATATAAAGCAACTGGATGTTTACAGCACAGGTTAACATGAACATCAGATGTTGCATTGAGCCACAACCCTGCAACTTCTTCAGACTCTCTGTGTTCATACTGTATTTCCACTATAAGAGCTTTAATTATCATAAGTTAATTACATCCCCGAGGCATTACAATGCAACAGGCAATGGCGGATGCCTCTAATCCCTCTGGGGTGTAATTATTTCATAACCACTACATTTCAGGGTTACCTGATTGCCATTATGGAAAATTTTATACTCTCTCCTTTCTCGACTCAAGCTTTTTAAAATTAAATACGTCTCTGACCTATTTTAACAATCCAAATTCTCTCCCTTAACATGCAATTTAGGACTTTGTTCTTTTCTTCAGACAGCAGATGAAGGCTAATCTTCTCCCTCCATCCTCTTCCCCCCCACCTTCCCCCACTCTTTATGGCACATCCAGCACAGTATAAACTATTTGGAGGCAGTATTTTCGAAGGTGTCTGACTGTATTTGAACAGAGATTTGTTCACTGTTTGATGTAGGAAGGATTATGATCTTCAGCTCCACAATGAGAATTCTATGAAAGACTTGTTGCTGTAAGAAACCAGGGTCTTATACATACAGATGTGTTTTCAGCTACAGCTTATCACCTTTCTGGTGGAAGGGATTTTTGACATCATGATTCCTTCCTCTCAGGTGACCTCCATCTAAGATAAAACAGGATGTGGATCAACAAGAACTTAATTTTTTGTTATTAAGCTCTCTTTGTTTTGTCCATTTTCAATCTCAAAATCTCACAAAAAGAATCCCCAAAAGAAATATAAGCAAAAGAAATCTAAGAAATTTTGCTTGCAGAATAGACCTTTCTATATTTTGAGACTGCCAATGGCAGATGAAAATGCCATTTTCCTCACCATGAAAGACCAGGTTGGGAGCACAATGAACTTCAGAGAATACAAGATAAATGAATCCTCCTTTCCTCACCCAGAGCCTGGAAGAGTATCCCAGAAAATTCCCAAATTATACCCAGACCTATGAATGGGAAAAATGAGGCTAAAGTCAAGACTTTTAAACCAGGGCACTACCATTTCTAGGTCTCTTCAGTACCATCTATGCAGCTCTGGAAGAAACTACAAGCCAAAAAATTGCAATGACACAGTTCCCACACTGGCACAAGAAATAATTGACTGGAGCAATAACTGGCAGTGCTCTCAGGGCTCTGGTGGGGCTGACATTAAGGCAGTGTTCAGACACGAGCAGAGGAGAATGACCTAGACTGCATTTGTTATGATGATGGAAACCTTGGAACATGCTTGAAATACCATTCTTTTACTTAAACTTTAGAGATCTCAAAACTTGTTAATATTTCAGGCTTTGCTCTCCCTGTTTAACAGGTTTGATGTCTTCATGCATTTGTTTTGTTGAGTACACACAGAAGATAAGAGCAAAGAGTAAGTAACAAAAGCAAAGGGGTGAAATAAAAAGGGGGGAAGTACATTTCAGAATCTGCTTGCTCAGCTAGAAACCAGGCAAGAACACTGCTGCTCTTCGGCAAAAGCAATAAAATCATCAATATAATTATAAGATGTCATTAGACGTCAAACACCTCAACCAAGTCCTGCAGTATATGCCACTTGATCTTGCATCCTGACATCTCTATCTGCCTCTAAAGAAATGCACCATTTTTTATTCTGTGTATTTTATTTGTGTTATACAACTCAATTATTATAAATACTGTCTTTACTTGCATTTACCCATTTTCAGGACCTTAAGAGTTCTGATTTTCAAAAACAACACTCAAGAGTCTCCCTTCTAAACTCAATTACAGCTCCAAGGCATCACTTCTTTACAATATCAGGATATCTAAATAAAAACTTGGGGGCTGAGATTTTCAGAGTGCTGTTTTAAAATTCTGGCTACAGGATAAACCTTCATCTCTTTTGCTATACTGCTGGTTTAAGGTGACACCCAGAGAGTTTAGAATAAGCTCTGCAGTTCAGTTGCCAAGCTCTCTTCTTTAAGGATGACTGAAGCAAGACTAGAAGCAAACCATTGCTGGGAAGGTAATTTGCCTGAACCAAGTCTTCTGAAGTAAATTCAGACTCATTAGATAGGAGCAAATTTTTAAAAAATTGCCTGCAACTCGTTGTTTTCTATAAGATATTGTTAATAAATCTCCTACAGACACGCGATAATAAGATTTCAAATAAATTAGGGCAATAGAGACAAATCTGTCATTATTTAAAAAATAATGATCATATGTAATGCGGACTATAAAGCAGGAATCTTTAGTAAACTCTGTTAGAGTTGGAAAAGGGATCTATCCATGACTCTTCCATTTTCTGTTCTTTTTCTGTTCTCAAGTGATTTCTTGGTGCACTTCTATAAATATTAAAACAAAATACTGATCTCCTTGATAATGGAAACATTTTCTTTAAGATTAATGACCAAAACAGGGAAGTGCTTGAGTTCACTGACTTGCAAGTCCATAAAATAGTAATGTTAATGCTGTTTCATTACTTGGATCAAGCATGGTGGGAGGGGGTCAGTTGTAGCTACTTAAACATATTCCAAGAAAACAGCAGAATTTATAGCCAGCTAAAACATGAAAACTGAAGGTTTTCTATTTCAAATGACTCCACACTATAAACAGTACTCTAGAAACCTGAAAATAATACTTTTATCAGATTGTGGCTTTTCTCCTCTGATTTAGTTATTTGACTCTGTCTCTCCTCAAATAGAACAAAAATGAAGACATCTAGTCTGGACAGAAAGAGATCGCACTGGTAAAAATAGACAATTCAATGAATTTATATCTACAGCCTTCAATCTCCCAACAATTGCTTTGAGTCTAGCACTGAGAGGGTAAGTAAGAAAAAAATGTATTTCCATTACTTTAAGCAAGTGCTAATTAGAATGTCCTGATTTGATGGGGTTGCCATTGTATAATTCAGAGGCAGTGTAACACCAACACTACAACACCTGAGTTACCATGCAAATCACTGTATCTGTCAGTCTTGGGGGAGGGATGGACTGGCAGGAAATTGAAACTAACTATCTATTGCAAAATACAGACACACATGAAGGCAAACGTCAACAGAATGAAAACTCATAGATGTTTGATCAGAGGACTTTGAACTCAAACACCGCCACAATAGAAACTTCCACCAATATTTTAATACTTTGAAGAAGAAGGAAAGAAAAAAGCCAGAAAGCAGCTGTTAGAACTTGGCATTGCCTCTTCTCTCTGCACACCTGAAGACAGTTCAGGCTCAGTCCAAACTGTAGGAGAAACATCTATTAGTTTCTTCTAGAGCACAAGCTCTCATTTAAAATTATAAAATACTTTATTTCAAATATATAAAGTATATAATTTCACACTATTTGCCACTGAAGAGTAAGGACTTAGCAGAACATTTAAGAACATTTAGGACCTAGTGGAATATATACACCTGCTAGCTGCTAAGCACTAGGGATGATGAAAAGGAGATAGCTGGCAGAGGGTAACTCCACAGACCAAAAGGCTGGTTCAGAAATAGAGTCAATTAATCCCAGTAAGCCACAACTGTTTGCTCTACTGGCTTTAAACTGCAGTTCCACAAACCACAGTTATTCCAAACACAAAGATAATCAAATTTTCAGATTTCTGTTACCACTACACAGGAGAGAGATGGTCAAATTAGCTAGGTTTTAAATTTGTGTAGCAGAAAGAATATAAGCTATTTTTTTAAATCAGCATTTCAGTTAGTCTTTCATTTGATTTCTAGTTCTACAGGAATACAACAAAGCTTTGTTTTGCTTTAAAAATTACATCTACATGATAAGCCATATGCACATCTCAAGTAATAAAAAACATCCACCAGGATGCAAATGCAACTCTCATTTAAAGAGGCATTTGTAACTAAAGTATTATAAGTATCTTCCCTTGGGATGGGGCTCCTTCTCCCTAGTCCAGAAGCAGAACTGAGTTCAAGTCAGGGACCATTAGGTTAAGTGCTGCACAGGCAGAAAGGATATTCCTCTTCTAAGGAACAGGCAGAAGATATGCCAGAGGGGATGTAGTAATGCTAACAGACCTCTGCAGAGTTGTTTTTGGTTTTGTCTTTTTGTTTTGTGGGTTTTCTCAATCCTTTAGAAGTTAAAGCTTTCAGCCTAAGTAAGATAGGGCAAAAGGAGGTATCAGATGAAAAAGAATGAAGAGAAGTCATCACAGACAAGAAGCCGTGGAAGCAGAAAAATATACAGAGCAGGAACTGAGTAGCTTAGCTTTGACAGAGGAAACCAACAGGTTAAAGACTCAACTTAGTCTGCTTAGACACAAAAAGAGACAAACATCTGGTGAGCAACGTCTTCAATTTATTAATATAGATTTATACTGGTAATTAAAAACAATGAGGGGGCTGTGCCAGGGGTCAGAGCTTCTCCAGCAGTGCTGATCCTGGGCTGCTCCCAAGTGCCTGCCTGCAGGGCCAGTGGAAACCAGGCCTGGCACTTGGGCCAAGCTTCAGTTAGGGTGGGGTATTCATCTAGTCAGTTATCTGATAGTTCAAAACTTACAGCAATGTTATTATTACCTTAAATTTATAAGATTATACCACATAAGTGCAGAAATGCTTTCATGCAATATGATTATGACTTTATTTTAATTCCAAAATGGTGACTCTAGAGGAGCATCTTCATTTCATTTTTGATATTTTTATAGTGTCTTGGTTTTCCCTGGCATCAGATTAGAAAAAAATGCCAAAGCCTTCTCAAAAACAAAACATGAGTTATCTTCTGGCAAACTGTACTAGCAAGAAGTCGTGACTGAGAGAGGAATGGAATGATACAGGAAAAGCAGTACTTTTAATAGTTTTCATTGAACGGACTGAGGCAGAGTGAAGTCAACTGAATTGAAGTAAGAAAGAAAAACAGAATCCCAGATCTGTGAAATTTCTCTCTGCTACCTACATCACAGGATATTTCTCCCTCTCTTTTCAAATATGATAAATCCTACACATATATTCATATCCTGTACTTATGTAAAACCCTATGCATATAAAATGCATGTTACACACATATATATGCACACACTTTTATGTTTGACATGCAAAATATGAATATTGCACATATGCATGTAGCATTTACTAATAAAGGACACTTTCTTTACTGCTTTATACTGGTTATATCTAACAGTTTGGTTGTTACTATTCTCAAATTTCCTTTTCCTGCTTAACTTTCTACTAAATTAATATTCAGAAATTTAATATAGAGGACTTAGGCTTATATAATTTTTAAAAATTCTCCCAGTCTTCTGCTGCAAAATTATGGAAAGAATTTATACTACTGCTGGACACTTCTAGAAGGATTCAATAATCAAAGAGAAAATAATTTTATTATATAAAGCAAATAGAATGATGTCATTGAATGACACAAGCAGCTGCCAACCCCTTCCCACAAGGTGAGACAGAATAGGCAAGAGACAGTAGAAGGTGCTGCTGCCTTTGTTTTCACAAGTCACTTCTGCCCATTTTCAGGAATACACCTAGAGAACCTGACTGGCCAAGAGGGAGCACAGCAGGACCTTTCACCCAAAGTCCCCTCCAGAACAGACTGCAATGGTCAGAAAACCTCCTCAGACATCACATTTTGCCCCTCAGGTAACACAGTCAGTGCAGCACTGGCCTTCCAGTGAAATTTTCTCTCCCTAGCATTTAACCCTAGCTTTTTAGATTGTAATTCTCAGCCCTTGTCCTTTGTTGTATCATCTGGCTTTACCAAGAAGTGCTTGGCTCCTTCAGCTCTGTGATTCCTCTTCAATCCTGTGCAAGCTGCTATTGGATTTCCTCTTGCTCAACAAGCGTATCTCCCATGGTGTTCCTTCATGGGACATAAGCTTTAGGCTCCTGATCATCTTGGTAGCCTGTGCTTTCAGGCATGAAGCTCTCCACTGGAACCAGCTTCACCTTCCTTGTGGTGGCAGATCTCAAGTTTTAATAATCATATTGCCCTAACTTTAAAAAGCAACCAAGAATATCCCGGTTCCTACCACACCCAAGATGGCCTCTTGGTAAAAACAGACTGACTTTTTCACTTGTTATTTTCATATATAGCTGCCACGTAAGAACAAATACAGCTCAACAAACATCAGAACACACATACACATTGTTTTCTTCATTAAAAAAATATTTCAGGCAAAATCCAGCAACTTTTCATTTGTAGAAGCACAAGTTCTGATCAAAAGCTTGCTAAAGGCAAGGGGAGTATATCCAATGATTCACAGTTTTTGGGTAGAGCCATTAATAATCCTAAAGACACTTAAATCTGAATCAACATATCAACAAAGTTAAATTTGAATCAACAAGTCCAGATAGTAGATGGGAGAACTCTAAAGTAGATGTGGTGTGTCTAAGAAGCTGGGCTAGAAATACACTGGGCAAGATTAAATGCCTTGCTCATTACAGATTAAGGCATCTCTCAGACTTTAATATCAGCTACCAACTGAATACATTTTTTTTTAATATTAGTTAAGGTATCAGTCCCAGCATCTGGGACAAATTCCAGTTTAAGTTACTACATTCTGATCCAGCCAAATCTTTCTACAGCATCTTCACACACAGAACATTATTTCAGCTTTTAATATTAAGCAGCTTCCAGCTCTGAGCTCTATACTTACTCAAGCAAGAGTGGCTGAATTTAAAGTAGTCTATGAAATTATTATCTGCAGTAAAATCTCTAGAAACATTATGGGTATTTATTTCATTTTAATTTGAACCCATGAGGTAGAAAGAAGCCCCATTCAACAAAGATACATCCAATGCAGCAAATTTAGCTTTGACTTTTTTAACATTATTACCACTAAATTACTTTTCTCTGAAATTAGAGTAGGTGGAAGCATGAGATTTATTTTGTCTGAGACTAAATACTGAAAGACTGGCTGCTTTAATTAGTTCAGCACTCCCAAAATCATTACAATAAAATAAAAAAAAAAGGAGAGAAAACAAAGAATAAGCTGCAATGCTACATGCTTAATTTCCTCTGTAGCTTCATATTGCAAATTTGATGTCAAAAATATTAGTTCCATCAGCCACTAAAAGGTACCCAAATGTGGCTTTTGCACAAACAACCCAAATCATAAATAAAAACATAGTAACTTGAAATGCAGGTGAGAGAGCAGAGATAGCACTGTGACTAAGAGGGAGAAAAATCACAAGTGGTATAGAAGGCAGAAACCAAGAAGATAGTTTATTTATCCTGATCAAAATATCAAACCTTCCACACCATTGCCAATATTAAAAAGCCACCCTTTGTCTCCAACATCATCATGATGTCAAACTCCTCAACTGACCTCCAGCACACTCACTACTCAGAGACTGCAACAAAAGCTTTTTGCATTTATTTATTTGAAGATTTGCTCTCAAAGGCTCTGTTGATAAAGTCAGATTATCAGCACTACTGATGCTCTCAGTATTATTGATACTTCATTTGTCTTGCATACAAATAAGTAGTACCAGCTTTTTCTTCCCAAGGACTTCACCATTTTCACTACAACACAGGCACAGGGAAAACTTCTGTAAAAGCTGAAAGACCTGTGATCTTTAAAAAGGGTCCCTAGCTTCCCCACATAATACCCAGGAACCAAATCAGGCACAGATGGACACTGAGGTCAGCAACAACCATGCAAAATAAGTAGCTTCCTGGATCCTCCTATTCTTATGCCACATTATTTATAAAGATCCTCTTGCACAGACAAGCTGGAGGAGGCAGAGACAAAATGTGCATGTCCTAAGCTGACATTCCCTACACCATCTCAAAGCAGGAAAAGCCACTGACCTCAGTTTCCCTTTGCTTGTACATAAGGTTTCAAGACAGTAACTCTGAAGGTGAAGCTGGGAACAGCAGCACAGGCCCTAGCAGGGCTTCACACACAGTTTCTTCTGCTACCTGCCCTGGGAGAGCATTTGCTGCAGCAACAGAGTAACCATTATGTTTAAGTAATAGATTTTATGCTAACTTTTTCATGCCCCTTCAAGAAGGAGCAACTCTAGGATGCAATTTAATCAGGCCATCATCTATCCTGTCCATTCCAAAATGAAGCAAATCCAACAAATTATTCTTTTCTCTCTATTTCTAAGACTAGAAGGGGGAAAAGCCACAATTACAAACATTACAAAAAGCCATTAAAGTAAGAGAAAACTGTCTGTGTCATCAAATTCTTTATGCATTGGACATAGACCTTGGACAACAATACCACAAAAGCATTACCCATCTGGGATTTCCAATGCCTCCAAGAACCCTTGATTTAACAATTTACCAATTTTGAGATGCATTTTAGAAACCACAACAACAAAACCCCCAAAAAGTCAGATGCGTAAATTGAGGCCACTGTATCCCAAATGATTAAACCAGAGTGATCTAATATTCATACTTTCCCTAGAGTGTGTCTCTTTGTTTTTGAGTGCCGTCTTGAGACTCCTTGGCAGAGAGGAAGACTACGGAGTGCAGCTGAACAGCTCTCTTGCCTGAACTGCTCTCAAGACAGCACTTTGATAACAGGAAGAGACAGGACTCAGGAGAACATATAAATATCTTATAAGGTGCTGGAACACTCAGTAATTAATTTTTCAGCAAGGAGAAGCTTTTATTTCAGCAATGTGTAAAAAATAAATTTCTAATTCCATACCCACTGCGTGGCTACTCATGCTCTGACCCAAAGTAATAGCAGAAACAGAAGAATCAAAATTAAGAAACATGCGTAAAAGAGGCTAAGATACCCTGCTTTTACTTAACCTAATTTCCACAGCAATATACGAGAGCTGTATTTCCATTACAGAACTCTGTGGAAAATTTTTTGTTTCTGTGTGAACCTAAGAGAAAAAGAGCACTCTGGTTTTAATTAGGACAAGAAGAGGGGGATGAAAGCTCCTAAAAGCTTTACCTGCTTCAGCACAGACACACTTTTATTGTTCTGAAGTCTGAGGTAGGTTAAACAAAGCACAAAAACATTAGTCACACCAAATGAGAATGTCCAACTTTGATGGGAACATTATGTTAAAAGTTACAGTGAGCCAGAGTCAACACATAATCTGATGCGAAAAAGCATGTTCTTCTACCTCTCCTCTCCTTCCTGAGCACTGATTTTATCTGAGACTCTTCCTACGCAATTTTAACCCATCTCTTCTGGCTGCACTGCTCTTCCAACATGTGAGACCACTTGCCCTGTTCCAAGCTCTTTTCTGTGGTCCTGAGTAAACAATTAGTGATAGCCTAAATTAGCTCCCTGACCTGCTGTGTCTGGCAAGATCTGGAGGACAGCTTAGGACATGAGCCTAAATGGTTTGCTACACATATCCACTTTAAGCCAGGAAGCCACAGAGAAGAAAATCTGTTTCTTGTGATGGTTCTGGAAAAATTTCCAAGATCAAGAAGTCATTTAACTAGAATATGAATTCAAAACACATTGAGGTTCCCCGGTCTCTTGATCTTACTGGAAACACGGAAAATTAAGTTCCTATACCTCTCCTCTTTCATTCCACAAAACATAAAAGGTATTTGCTAAAAAGAAAAAAAAGTCACGGTAGGAAGGAAAAATGTCAAGGGAAGTCAGGAGTCATGAGCTATGTACCTCATGACACAGGATTGGGTTGAAATACCTGCCCTCACTGAGGAGGCAAAAGAATCTAAATCAAGGCAACATGTTGGGTGGGTGCATTGCAATACTTAAGCTAGTCTTGGTCTCCATTTCTGGATTTGATAAACATACCACCAGACACCAAATAAAAATCCTTTCTGGTATCTTGTTCACAAGTTTTCATAAACAGCTTATTTAAATCTTAAAAAAAAATTCACATCTCCAAACAAATGTACCTTGCTGCATTTAGTTTCCCTGTGAATTATAGAGTCACTTTATAATAAACTATTTGTTCAGCTGTTGGCAAACTTACTAAGCTAATAACTCTTATTAAACATTTCAGATGCCTCCTTCAAAGGCCTCATCCTTAGGAATCCAGGAAGATAATACTGATTTCCATTAGGTAAACATTTTTTCAGCAATAATTCAAGTTTTGTACACTAAGCATTCCACAGAGGTACAAAGACATTTCTTGGATCAGATTTCAGCACTTGCAATGAATGTTTACAATCTAAGGCAGCAGTGTTCTAAGGAAAAAAACAAAGCAAAAAACCCCACATTTAGCAACAAACCCCAATATATGGACATCGACAGTGAGGTCAAAGATGGAATATCATAAAACAGATAAAACATTCAATGCTCCAAATAAAAGCAGCCACATTGCCTATCACCTTCATGCTCATAACTGGCAGTGGAATCTTTTCCAGTAATCCCAAATCACTTTGTCAGGCACTTTCCACCATACGCACCCATTCTATTCAGTTGATGAAGGTGTTTTTCTCTGGGTTTTGTTTTGCTGATTTGGGTTTTTTTGGTCTTTTTGTTTTGTTTTTTTTAACATCAGAGGCAGCTTAGTGAAACTTTGACTTCCTGGATGTCAACAACACAGACAACAAGGGGTTCTCTGTGCACTTCACACTCTCCTGCTTCAGTCTAGGGCTTGGGCTTGATCTTTCCAAGAGCTCTCCTTAAAATTGCCTGAAGTGAAATTGCAAGATAACTTAAGATATGGGTTTGATTTTTATCCAAACTGCTGAGCACAAGGGGGACAAACAGAACATCTAAGAAGCCTCTTCAGAAGTTAACCCTGATGAAGCACCTCAGGAGCCAGAGGGATTCCTTTGCGCTGTCTTCCCTTCTAAGCCACTGATTTCCCATAGATTCAAACTGTCAGGTCCTGTGAATACAGAGCCCAAAACCATCAGAGCCAAGATAGACAAACTGGTATTGTCTGGACATCTCAATTCATACTACTTCAGGGTCTCCACAGTAATTTCTTTTGCAAGGGGTGTCTGTTTGCTACAAAATAAACCAGAATGAAATTATTTCCAACAGACCCAGCAAGAGGTGGCAAAATACCATTGTTTTCTTACACTTTGGATCATTTCTGGCTGTGAGGTGTAAGCCCAGAAGCTAAAACAATCACCTCCTCTCATTACAATCTCTATCTATTAACCAGTTTCCCATCCCAAGGATTTTACTTGCCCTATTCAAGATATTCCTGAAGTGGCACAGCTGCCACAGAGAAAATTGCTCAACTGCCATAATAAAGATTAAAAAAATTAAGACACTATGGAGAAAATAATTAAAGTAATGAAGCCAGTGTTTCCATTCCTGCATGGTTTTGTAATTCATTTATAAAGAAGCATCTGAGCTGCTTGTCCTCAAATGCCCCAGGAAGCTTTCTGCAACTTAACATATTTAAATGGTTTCTCTGGTCACTAATTCTACTTCTTAGCACTTCATGTGAATGCATCAGAATCAGGGGTGTAAAGCAGTGTCCACCATGGGGTATATGCCCCAGTCTATGACCATGTCTCCCTCTCATTGCTCTCCCTTAGCCTGGCAGATGAACTCAGTGCTATTGAGTGCTATTTAGTGGCCTAAAGAGCACTCAGCCTTCAGTTAATTTTCACCAACTTAAAATAGCTACACTGTGAAAATGGTCTGACCATCGAATGAAAGAGTTAAGAAAGAAAAAAAAATCAGCAGGAGACTGCAAAATGGAGTAGGAGCATGTAGCTTCTGTATGCCTTTGCCTGAACCTCAGAGGTGACTCAGGGCCTCATTCTATGGCCAAATATTTCTCAAATAAATCAAGTTTATTCAATAAAGACAATTACGTCATCTACAGACTATATTAGTGCTTGCATGCAGCCCACAGTGGACACAAATACTTTTAAGACTGCTGAAAAACTGCTTTAAGAACTGGGATTGTTTAGTCTGGAGAAGAGGAGGCGAGGGGGGAGCTCATTGCTCTCTACAACTACCCAAAAGGAGGCTGTAGCATGGTGAGAGTCAGTCTCTTCTGCCAAGTCTCAAGCAACGGGATGAGAGTTAATGGCCTCAAGCTGACCCAGAGGAGATTCAGATTAGATATATGACAATTTTTTTTCACTGAAAGAGTGAAATAAATTGAAAGAGTGAAAAAACACTGAAAGAGTGAAATAGGCATTGGAATAAATTGCCCAGGGAGGTGGTGCAGTCACTGTTTCTGAAAGTGCTCAAGAGGAGTCTGGTTAGAGCACTTGGGGATGTTGTTTGCAGGTGATAACAGTGGTAGGTTGACAACTGGACTAGATGATCTTGAAGATCTCTTCCAACCTTGATGATTCTGTAAATATCTCTTACAATTCTAAGTCAGCAAATACTGCTTTTTTAAAAGCAATATTGAGTCTTAACTGTCTCTGCAAAATGGTATACCCTTCCAGTTGACTTATCCTTTCTGCCTACTTTTGGTACATTATCCTCCAATCCTCTATTTTTTCCTTCAAATACTATCACTCACAAATGTGTGTAACCCAGAAAAACAACAGTTTAGCAAAGACAAAACCAGAGCACATGACACCCCACAAGACTTTTAGTCTGTCACAATTTTACGCAGGTTTGGGTCAAGGTCTTCCCTATGCTCCCTGACAGACATCTGTTGAATGGGTAGAGAGCACCATTGATGCTAAATACACTCTGAATGACTTAAACACCATTTTCATTGTTGAAAATTGAGGTTTCATTCTTGCATGCAGAAAACCTGTTATAACTCAACACGTTTGAAGTGCTTTCCAGTCAAAAATACTTTTAAAAAAAAACACATTAAAAAAAAACCTGGTAACAGGACCAAGAAAAAAAAAAAGCACATGGCTTCCCAGTTTCCAAACAGATGCTTTCCTGTTATTAAAAAATGTGGGTTTAATCACTGTTTTTCCACACATAACTTCCCAGATAGAAGCCAATGTTTGCACTATCTTCAGCATACAAGCAGACACCAGTAATGCCATTACTGTAGCTCTGATTTTCTACACAAAAAAAATATAATTAACAGAGCTCCAGTTAATTTTATTATTAAGAGCCCAGGGGGGACAGTGAAAGTGACAAGAACACAGTGCTGCCAAGGTTTTGTGAGATTTTGCGCAAGTTACCGAATGAGCTAATTCGTATGTAGCTACAAGCAACGTTTAACAAAATTGGGTGGATCTACTGATGGGGAAAGGCACCTAATTATAGCACCAGTGAATGAAATATTCCCTTTATTTGGGACATCACACCAGAACAGCTCCTGCCACTAGTCATGCCAACAAGCTGAGTAGAATTGTGCTCACAAATAGAGGTTGTTACAGTCTCCATAGCACTGCAGTTCTGGTCTCCTTGCTAAAACTTCCAACTAATGCAAGACATAGGAAAAAATGTGAAATAGTAAGAGAACCAACAAGGAAAATTCTTAATATGCAATGGCCACCAAACCTATTTTCATCAACTGATGACATGGTAGATGGGGAGAACAGAAGTGACACCTCTACCACTAAACTCTGTGAAGACTCTGGTACACAAAACCATTTCCATCTAGACCTTGAAATCGTAACAACAGAAACATTTACTTGACTTCTATCTCACAGAACCACATTTTTACAAAACTGAAGTATGAATGAAATTGGAGTTGATGTGCTTTGTCTCTCCATCAAGAAATAGATCTGATTAGCTCATTAATGTGTTCCTTGATTAAATTCTCTTCCTACCTATTCTACTTATTCTACTCCCAATTAAACCATTAAAAAATACAAGAGATATCTTGTCATTTCTTCTTGAATTTGCCACAAACATGTTTCACTTTACCATCAGAGCCCCTTAATTACTGGTCCAAAGCATACTTTCCAAACACTTTAATGCAACGTAATATTAATGAGTTCTATTAATATTTAAGAAAAGCAAAGTAGGGAGAGGTGACATCTAATTTAAATTAATACTTTTGCCCCTGCTTCCTGCTGCAAAAGACATGAAGCCTTTGAATTAAAATATTGAACATACTCAAGAATAAGAATACAATTCTTCATTAAGTCAATCTGTGCAGTTAAGTGTCTGGTTAACTGGTTACTTTCCATTTTCTTCACTTCAGTTAACTTTGAAGTAACAAGGAAAAATAAGATACAATACAACAGCAGCAGTGATAAAGCAAAAAGAATAAAAGTAATTGCTGCCCCTTGAATATGGTATGGCAGCATCTCATGAAAAAAGAGAAAGCATGCTTCAAAATGTCTTAGGTGGCTAATGAGTGTTTTAATGGAACTTCATTTGCATATTTTCGCAGTCCTGCACATGTAATTCTATTTATTGAACTGAATCCTCCCACTCAAACTTACTGCAGAGCCTTTTGAAAGAAGTTCATAATCCTTCAAAGTGATATTTTATTAATCAGGATAGAATAAGGGTTTAGTTGAAGTCCTATTACAAAACAAAAAAACCACAGTTTCATGCAAATTTCATCCAATTCCATCCAAACTATTTTGCCTTAATATTATGGTTCAAGACTGCATCTGAAATAGCCAGAAGCTGCTTCCTGGAATAAGTTGGGCTGGCATCTCCATACTGCTTCACTATTTCATTTTGTTTCTAATAAACAAAACAAGCCCATGGCTAAACTAAAGTTTCAGGCAGAAAGAAAATGCTCCTATCCAGCATTTTGCCCAAAACAACATGCAAAAGTAAATCAACAAACACAGTGCAAATACTTTAAGACCATCACTTAAAATGCTGACAACAAATACAAAGAAAACGGCACTAGCAAAATGCTAGGGGAATAAAAGAGAACCATTTCCAAAAATGCAAGGGACTAAGTGCTACAGCTAGAATAGCATAATCTTACCCTCTAGCTGAACCTTCCCTTTTTATCTCTGTATTCTAAATTTGCACTAGTTGCTTTGCTAAAAATATACTTTGAAGTTGTCATAGCTATTGGTCCTGGCTCGTCTTTTTTTCTGCCTCTGAGAACAGTTAAAGTAATAGATCACTGTAATTAGACTTTTATGGGTGCAAGAGACAGTTTGTTTCAGTGACAAACAGGAACAGAGAAATTATGAGCCAGAGAGGAAAGAAAATTAAAGAAGTTTAAATAAGGCAACTGCTGGGGGGATATGTAGAGAAAAGTAAAAAAAGCTATGGCTTACCACCAAAACCTCTAACTACATAGAGGTATACAACACGTGAGAGCTAAGGGCACCTTTACACTTGGGCTAAGGCCATGTATGAAATGCAAACCAATTAATCCATGCATGCATTATTTTAATAGAAAGATTTAAGGCACATAAGATACGTAAGAAAGGGCATCATTCATACATCTATACATAAAATTTTAATATATCTGATATATATTCTAAGAATGTATCTCCTATATTGAGCATATTAGGCTACACCATATAGCAAGGATAAAACATAAAGGTTATTTGTTCTTCCTCATTACTTTAAAGCACGAAAATACACATGTGTGTATATATATGCATGCATTTACATACCTAAAAAGACAAACAAGAAAATAGTTATTTGAGGGTCTGCCTACATACCACATTACACGTATTTCCCTATTTGTAACTTTGCACACTGTCTACTAATCTGAATCTTTAACCTCAAATAAATCTTAACTATTACTGCAAGACAAATAATGGAAAGAAACAACCAACCACAAAGCATCCAAAAGTCCTTCCTCCAGGTGGATGACCTCCACCTGACCCTAGAAACATGTTTCTGCCACTTATATGACAGCCTTATTTGCATCTATGCAACGATGCAAGTCAGCTTCTGAAGTCCTCCAGGAACTAACTGCTTGCAATTTTACACTAATGCCTTCGATCATTAATCATTCATATCGTCTAACTGATGCAGAAATCAAACCCACAGACCCCAGCCTTACCACAATGCTTCCCTGACAGCTACAGTCAAGGTCAGTAGCATTAGCTTTGTTCAAGGACACTGATACATGTCAAACTTCCCCAGTACAAATTGTTTGCAATACCATGAATAAAGGGTATTTGAAGGTATCTCATATACACACACACACACACCCCCACACACCCCACTATTTAGAAGGTACTTTAGGTAACATTCTATTATACTATATATATACACTATATTATATATACAATATATATAATAATATATGCTATATTGTTATATTATGCTATTCAAGGTAATCTGAAGAAGGTATACATAAAACTAGAGAGACTTCTTGGCTCACTGTGTCTCCTTCTCTACTTTTGCAGAATACCATGTCATACAGGCCTCCTCAAAAACATGCCTGCAGCTATCCTAAAACCACATGGCTTCCTGGGCCTCACTACTCACTGCAGTGACTGCTCCAGAACTCCACTTCTCTAAGAATTAGGAACCACCTCCTAACTACAAGATTGCTTTTCATCGTGATAAATTTATCAAAATTTGTGTGCACACCAGTACTAGCTTTTGCTCAGCTAAATACACCACTTGTTTCTAGTCCATGCTGTGCAACCAGGACATGTTTTCTGAAGACAGGAGATCACAACAGAGGAGACTACACCATGACCTAGAAGAGGCCATATCACTGCCCTTTGCATAACACTACTGACACCTATCCCTGCCCTGGAAATATTTCTCCAAGAAACTCTGGGATTATATTTGTGATTTTCATTGCCATTGCTCAATACTGGACTATGACTTCCTTATGAGTTGCCACTGTACACCAGACTCTCTTCTCTGCCTCCCTTACCTGACAGGCTTGCTGCACACAGCCGTTCCGCCCTCTGTCCCTCCCTGTACAGACTCTCTCTCTCTCTGTAAAATGAAATTTAATGTCCCTACTGTGATTACCATCCCCAGGATTTTACTACATGAGGTAGGGAAAGGAGAATTAGTGAATGTTACCCCCATTATTACATGAAATGCCACGAGGGAATCTCCTAGATAAAAACTAGCTCTGTCATAATTACAGCCGCAATTTAACAAGTAGCCCATTTTGCACACAGACATTTCCCCCTCTCTATGCAACACCCTATGCAGTCAAAGTTGTTGACACAGTAAATCAGTTGAATAAAGAAATAAGCAAGATTTCAAGAAATGGCCAGCTTCTATTTAAAGCCAAGGCACATGAGTATTTGCAGTCATAAATTAACTGAAACCTCCTTGTCAATGTGCAGTGCAGAAGTGCAGCAGTTCCCCTGCTATCTAACCTGTGTGTCAACACATCTTGGTAACAAGACTGGGTTTAAATTTATTTTTCAGCATTAACAATGCTAGTTTGGAGGTTTTTTATTCAAAATTGTGCATATTTCAGTTCCTGAACTACTAATACATACTCTCAAATTCAGTCCTAGTTTAATCTTGGCTTACTGCTTTTACTCTGGAAATAGAGTTAAAAAAATAAATCAGGAAATGTTAAGAGTAGAGATGACTTAAAATGCCATAAAGTAATCTCTAATGACAATGAAGAAAAATCTTTCGGTAAAATTTCAAGTCTGAAGGTCTGCAGTGTTATCAACTCATGCATTATCATCGTCAATTTAGTTTTATATTAAAGAATTACTTACAAAAGGGAAGCAACTGTGTGAAAAACTCAGATTTCAGGCACAAAAATAAGGTTCAGAAGGCCTTTGCATGCAGCAGAATCCTAAAATATAACTCAAGAGACAAATAAAAAAATGCCTAAAGTATTCCACAGTTTAAATACATAATAGGTCCTGCTACCTCTCATAAAAACAGCATGAAACCTTGAAGGGGCTAGGAAGCCTCAAAAAATGATGCAGACTGCTTTCATTTATTAAAAAAAAAAGTTGCATGCATGACATCCATCTCACTTTAAAACACTACAGTTTTTTCTTTCTTTAAAAAAGTCATCATTTGGACTATATCTTATGAGGTTCATCTGCTGTTGTTTGCTTGGACAGTGTCCTATTGAGATGATTTTTCAAAGCACAGCTTAAGAGCAATCAAACTGCAGCCTCAGTTTCTGACTAGCTTACGATACCAGTATTATTTTTTTTTTTAATGCGAACAATTAATTTGAACAACAGTCTCTTCCCCCATCTTCACAACTGCTTGCTCTCTCATTTCCTGCCCATCAGCACATTCAGCCAGGTGTGACAGAAACAATCCTGCTCCTTGACATGACTAGAACACTGGAATTTGCCTGGAGAAAACCTGCTAATGTATGGTTGCCTTTTTTTTTTTTTTAATTATTCCATTTAAGATCTTAAATCAGCATTTAAAAAGACACCAAAGCTGCCAAGTACTGAAGGTGGCAAACAACTCAGATTTTTCTGAAAGCATCTTGTGGCAGCTGCAAGTTTGTGTGTTTGTGTTACATTTACTTAGAACAGTAATTGCCTTTGGAAATTAGATTTTCCTGCTTGTTCAAAAGATTTACCATGAGTAACCACAAAAATTCAAAATTTAACTCACTAATTGCCAGTGTTAGCAAGCAGATATAGAAGATATGTGTGGCAAAAATTCTGCAGGAATGGAAATCTACCATCAGATAACGCAGATCATTTCTCTAACAATACCTTGATATCTGTCAGAACATACATGCTCCAGTGGTTCTAAAAATCTTTAAACAGCACAGTTTGCAAACTCTTCCCTGTCATAAGAGGTCTCTCACAGGAACAAGTACACCTTGCTATCCAATTTAGATTTTAATTTCTGTGTTTTCATCTTTCTTGTTAAATTCCCTAGATACTCCTCCTTATTGGTATTTTCAGTTCTTACTTAGTCAGGCCCTAAATATTTTGATTTTTCTTACAGTGACATGACAATTTTCCACCATCCTTTCTGGATGAAAATTTGATTTGACAAATTATTTTGATAATAGGTCAGCTAATAGGTCTGGTGTCAGGAGGTGTCCATGAACCATTAGTCTTTCAATATTGTCTGCAGAGGAGGAATTTTCAGATGTGGATTATTGTAACAATGAGCCAAAGTGCCCCTGAGACAAAGTCACCAGCACTCACAAGGCAGACTAATCAAGGGTGGCTGGATTTCAAGGGAATGTGACCAGCATTTAAAAGCAATTTATATTTTTTTACTGTTTGCCAGGAGTGGTTTTTCTCCTCTCACTGGCTTTTTATTGCATTTTTTTCCTTCCATGCTGCAGCACCCACACAACGCTCGCAGACTGAAGTGAGGATGGAGATGTCACTCCCCACTCCCATGAAAAGTAGGGTAGCAAATTTCCTTTTAAGCACTGCGCATCACTCTTCCAGTAGTAATCCCATCAAAAAAATACATCAGTGTCTTCTCCAGATGTGGCCAGACTGATTTTACTCACGGAGTACTTAAATGGCAATGCAGTACCTGCAGCACCCTTACACTTCCACTGGTTATCACTGCGCCACACAGACAAACAACAGCACATCCTCTCTGCAGCACTACCTGTAGCCCTGTTAAGAGCCCAGGGCTCAGCACTGAGACACACAGAGAGATGAAAGGAAGCACAAGCCCAAGGAGTGGAATGCAGCTTGCTTAATTGTAAATGTCTATCCTCTGACACAAGCACCTGACAGCTAGGTAGTAGGTAGCCAAGATTGTCACTGGAGACCAGGCCAATACAACTCATGTAGTTTAGGGCACTATTCTTTTAACCAGGGTAGGGTGAGGCAAATCATACCCTAAACACCACTTACAGTAACAAATGCATCTGCACTAAATTCACTCACAGGTGTCATCTAAAACAGTGGGGCAACATTGAGTATTTTGGATTAAAAAAATAATGCGCCTCACAAGTTGATAAATATCAACCCCCAAAAGGTTAACACTGAAGGCAGAAGAAAATAAGACTTATCTCATTGAGACCATCTGCTGTAGCAATCAAAGCAGTTAGAATCCATTTGCTTGCAGGAGTCCATAGAGAATATCACGAAGTAATTTGAGTCAAAATAAATTAGTTTATTTTGTTCTGCATGGCCAAAACCCATCCCACTTAGTTTTACCTACGTAAATAAAGAGCACAGCCTGTTCTAGGCTTTTCTCCATAAACAAACCAGAGAAAGGTTGCTCCAAAGGGACACTTAGTACCATCTAAGATCTGGTTTGTCCTCTAAATGGGTTTATCTCTCATTAGTGACTAAAAGAAATCCAGGATACAACTACTTTGTTGGCACATGAACATCAAACAGACTTCAGTGACTCTCAGTAAAGAAAATATTACAAATTTTGAGTTCTACTTGCAGGGTTTTCCTCCCTCAAAACCCACAAACATGAGTTATGAAAAGCAACAACATAGTTCACACTTACAGCAGGACTTACTGTGGTCCCACTATTGAAGTCCACCTTTATTTATACTCCTAAGGGGGATCAACAATTGCCTCTCAGGATCCCTGCTGTGAGAAGCAAACCTTTCCTTCTACTGTGACACAACACCAACTGAACTGTAGGGTATTCTGGCAGATTGTGTTCAATATTTCAGGGAGTCCAGTGCAGTGTTTTTGTCATTCATTACTGGTAATCAAGCCATTTGTAAGGAAATGAGAGATGAAGAGCTAAACATTCATTTGGAGAGAGGAGAGATAATCAAAAGAATAAAAGTCTTGTCTCAAATTTTGCATATGATTTTTCAACACTAATGAACATAAAATTGATGCGTAACACATCTCACATCAAACTAATATCAAAATACCAAATAATATCTAATGCTAATATTGAAACTAATATCTAAAATAATGTAAATTTCATTTAGAAGGTCAATCACCAATGAAAATTAACCCTGAAAAATAGGTAATATCAATGCTATTTATTCATAAAGCAAAAGAAACACTCAGCAAAAAAACCTGACAGATGTGTTAGCTTAACATTGACAATACAGAACACACTATTACTGCACAATGCATGGGGCATGCTATTCTAAATGACAACTATGTATTTTGACAGGTGACTGTATTATGAAGGGCTGATAACACTAACATCAGAGGAAAAGCAGTATGGAGAGATGAATCAAATAGTATGAGTACATTCCCAATTGATACCACAGAACTCATAAGCCCTATTCTGCGTGACAATCATTAAACACCAAAAGGCAAAGAAATGGAGAAATCCTAAAGCAGAAATGCCATGAGATGAATAGAAAGTGAGGCACACAAATAAAACAATGTTTTCAAGAACAGGTAAGTGGAAACTCTGCAGACTCACAGATTTAATGTCCTAATTCTAGATCACGCAACCAGACACTGCTTTCATACCTCATATCTACTTCAGCCTACTGGGGTGTTGGACCTCTCAGCAAACAGGTTGGGAAAAAATAATGTGACTAACCAACTAGTGCTACTTCCAAATTAGCAGCCAAAGTGTGTTCATAACACATTCAAAACAAACAAGCCTACACATTACCCAGAAATTTTTCCCATGTTAACAATTCCAGATTCCAAACCAAATACACAACAACTAAATCAAAACTATGGATATCAAAAAGTAACACTTTAAACAACTCATGCTCCATATGAAACCTAAACTATTTTCTCAGCATATGGAAGTCATCAAGATTGCAGTCGTGCAAGCAGAAAACATAACCATGTACCCCCAACACATTTCAGTAATTTTATCCAGGATCGTACTACACAAGGAAACTCTGAGCTAGCACTGTAGCTCTTAAGTTAATAGAATGGTACCTTATTTAAGCCATGCAAGAAATTTTCTCTTTGTCAGAGCTATACAGCACTTCTGTATACTACATAAGAAATATTTTTCAGGCTAAAGAAGGTATATTTACATTATTTCATTAAACTACAAAAATACAACACTTCAAAGATAAAGCATACACTTACCCCAGAATAAACAATGCCTGAGCAAATGGGTCAATAGACAGCTTTCCTTCATCTTTTATACTATCTCCAAAATACTTCAGAATAAGACATTTTAACATGGTGAAAGAATACTCTTTGACATCACACATTGCTGTTATTTTATCTTTGTCTAATTCATTTTTCCCTAGCACTTGAGAAAATACTCTTTTTTTAAATTTAAGCAAGGCAATGGGAAGTAAGAACAACGACCTATAAAGAATCAAACTGCTAATCATGCAACAAGAAACACAATATGAATATAGAAAAAGAGTACCAAAAGACTGCTGTGTGGCAGCTGCTTTATGCTTAGTATGATACAACTTGGAAGGTAGGTGCACTTATTTCAGCTAGCCGTGGTAATCTTGAACTATGAGCTAAAGTCAGGTCGCAAAAGTTACAAATTTCAAGTTATTAACTTGTCATCAAATATTTCATACTAACAAGCTCAAGTGCTTCCACTGAACAGAATTCAAATTCCAAGCTCTCAAATGCTATAGTTTGAAACACCTGCTTTCCTGGAAATTCTTTCAGATATGCATCCAAGTAGTCTGAAATATACCTCTGACTTCAAAAGGGGCATGGGATCCTTTCATGAGACAAAACCATATAGAAAATGGATTTTTCCACACAGCTCCAAGTCCTTACCTTTCTGTAGACTATCATATTTGGAGAACTCTCCTCTGGGTCAGCAGTTTCCGCACTGCTCGGATCAGTGGCTGCTTGGGCCATGTTTGCCTCTCGTCGCTCAGACTGCAAGGACAGGAGCAAAAGTCAGCATCACTCCAGACTGCACTGGAGCATGGCAAGGACACACAACTGCCTCCCAGGCAGACAGACAAGGGTGGTACAGAGGGAATCACACTGCAGACTTCACCCATGCAGGATTTTCTCACACTGTGTCAGAATTGACTTGTCTACAGGATAACATCCCAAGAACAAGGACCACCAAGTCACATGCAGCTTTGGTTTGGATCATCACATACACACATTTTTCCCACAGTTCTGAACTTTTATCATAAGCCCTCATTCAACAGTGGTCCAATTAATACTTCAAACACTTCCTTTCCTTGCTGTATAGCACAAACAGCTTTGACTTTTCTAGAACCTTTGAGGTACCTGCAAACAAAAAGCCAAAAGGATAAAAGGCTTGCTGTGAGGCAGTGAAACCCCACTGTAACCGGTGGGTGTGGCAGACCAGCAGGCACACTGACAGCTGTCGCCTGCAGACACTTCAGGCCGCTTCCAGCTCTCCGCAACCCTGGAGCAGCAGCCAAGAACCAAAGAACCATAGCTGCTTGCTCAGAGTAAACAGCTTCCCTCACCTCTTCTCATGACACAGCCAGGAAGAGGCCGCAGGACACAGGCAGACAACCACACATAATACTACTTATTGTCTAGAAGCACAGAACTGCCGCCTCATCTCCTCCAGGTCATGCAAGGCTTGAGGCAGCAACATTATTTAAAGAGACCTGGTGAAGGGAAGACACTTTAGGTTCTCAGTCAAATGCTGTATTTTAAATTTTTCTTCCACCAGCACATTTGACAAGTTACATTTAAATTAGAGAATTAGAGGCTGCTGTGGAGCCACGTGGTGACCTTTCCTAATCTAAGAAGTAGCATTGCCTCGTACAGACATTGGCATCAAAACTGTCTCACAAGTTCAATTTCTTTAACATTGGAAGTACTGAAACATTCCATCTCAACATATTTTATTGAAAACTGAGGAAAAAAAAATAAAATCTATGTTCACACAAGCATAATGTACACATTAATTTTTAAAACACAGTTCTCCACTAAATTGTCTCCCTTTTTTAAGGAAAAGATACTTTCCTATTCCTTCCTTTACCCACTTTCACATTGCCACAGGCAACAAAGTGCCCCAGAATATAATATACCTGCATAGCATACAATTAAGTATAATACAGCCCGGAGCCATTCTAGCTGTCAGTTATCAGCTCCCAAGGACAAGTCAAGAGGCTAGAATCAGACAAGTTGAGACCATATCCCAGCTCTGTCCTTTCTCAGCAGTGCAAAGGCTACTGATGTAACATGGCATCCTTCACTGGAGCCAGAAGTAGCTGAGATACCTCCTTTAAGCAAGACATAAAAAAGACCAAGGTTAAATAATCTACATCAATCCAGATTCAATAGTTTCTTTCTTTTATAAGGTGTGCATGCACACACAGAGACAACACAAGTGGGCACAAATGCATTTGTACATGCATGTAACAATTTTAAAACTCAGTAATACAGTCCAAGATCAAGTTAAACAATATTTATATAGATCACCTTTAAAAGGCATGTTCAGACCAATTTAGATGCTCTTTTATATTTAAAGGATATAAATTTATTTTAACCCCTATTAAACTTCATGTCTTTTTTTAAGCCCAAACACTACACTGTTGTGCCAGGCTGTGAGTCAAAAAGAAAGTTGAATAAATTCTCTAAGCAAAATTATTAGATGCAGAAACAATTAAATGGCACAAATGATGAAGGGTAAAGCATTTTCAAATTATAGCACTTGGAATTATTTACACGAATGTGCATTTTCACAATATTTCTTGGTCATGATTTCAAGGCACTGAAGAATTAGGCTCTAGGTTATCATCACTCAAATGAATGGAGCAGGATCTGGGTTGAGATTTTATGTAACTTTCTGAAGGCAATTACAAAGCAGGGTTGAAAGCATATGTCAAGTCACACAAGTTTCAGCTTCACCTGCAGTACATAAAGACCATATTCACCACTTATATTATGTGAGATTTTATATGCATGCTTTAAAAGAAAACAATTGCAACTAACTTTCAATTGAGAAGTGCTCTTAAAAGAACAAAATTACAATTTCTAACTGAAAAGCCCTCTGCAGCATTACTTATCTGTGCTTCACTCATTGCATTATTCACTTTGAACATCCACATACACAAATTTTGTTGTTCTTGTTATACTGTCAGCTCACTTGATCTTTTTCAGTACTTCCAGATTTTCCCCCATAGCACTTCTTGAAGCTTTTCATCTACTCCAGTGCAACAAGACAATAACATTGTGTACAATATGCAGTAGTAGCTGGCATGCTGTTCATGGTGACATCGAGGGAGCCATTAACTTTGAAGATCTACATAAGCCTAAAATGTAGATCTACATAACATCTGCATAAGGTAATCGATACAAGTGAACCAATCTGTTGTTGGAAGTCAGAAACTGGCAAAAGTGATGCCCACTAGCATCCAGCATCTCCTGCTGGATTTCAGTCAGGAGCAGCAGGAGCAGGCCTTTTCTGTATTCGTACCATTCTAAAGCCTGGTCTCCTGCCAGCTCTCTAATGGGACATTCTCACTAGCCAGGGGATTGTGGTACTGACTTAATGAACACAAACTGCTGGCTACATGGCAGTAACACTTCTGACCAAGGAGCAGTTCTGGTGTAGCCCCAAGGGAACACTGCTCCATCTCTGCCAGGGAAAAAGACCCCAAGGGAGAAGGGCAGGGAGCCCAGAGTTAGGGCTCCAGTGATGCAGGCTACCTGCTGCAAACACAAATGAGACTGCCCGTGGCCAAAGTATGGCTTTTTTTACCCTAATACTATGTTAACATGACACATTTGCAACCCTTTAATTAATACAATTTTATGTGAAAGTCCATAGCTGATTGCACAGTTCTCTGTTAAAAAACAAACCAACTAAACCTGCACAATTTTTTCCTTGCTGTCAGCCCAGCCTACTCCAAATGCAAGCAGAAAGTCAACTCTACTACACTACACAGACTGAAAACAGAGTTTGCCCTCTGAACCTTTCTTTAAGCACGTGTTGGTGGTGCATCAGCCAGCAGTGAATCTAGCTTGGTCTTACAAACAAATTTCAGCTACAGTTAGCTGAGAAGAGTGAAAACAAAGATTTTACATTGTTTTTTTAAAAAAATTAGAAGTATTCCACACAGCCTCCAGCTAAGAACCTCATCAATTACTATCTGAAGAGTACTGTCAGCTCCTCCCTCCTATGGGCAGTTTGCCGTATTATCAGGGGCTAACTCATCCCAGCCTGCATCCAACACACCAGCAATCCAAATCCAAATTCATGTCTTCAAAAAAATAAATGGTCTCTAAATTTCAACTTTCATGTTCAAAGATGCTGCTTTCCCACAGCTGTTTTTCTGACAATAGCCATGCTTGCAGTAATCTGGACTCCTCAGCATCAAAAGTGACAAAAATTGAAAACCATTTGTGCTAGCCATTCTCTCACTCTGCCACACACAAGGAGAAAATCGGCAGTCTTCAACTTCTTGTTTATGGAAAAGATGGCCTATTAAGCCTTTAAAGAATATTCCCAAAAATATGCTAAAAAGAGAGGGTACATTTGCCTCTTAATGATTTTTTCCTTTTTATGTTTTATTCTTTATTATACAACACTTTTGCTTTTCCCCAAGAAATGTATGCACACTGGATTAGACAGGCAGCGGCTGACAAAATGCACCGAATCACAGTAAGAGTTCTCTCTCTTGCTCTCTCCTATCTGATCAGGCTCCTCACACTCTCCCAAAAACCAGAAACTGCAGAGATAAGTCTCCCATATGTCACAAAAGGATCAGTGAACTTTAAAGTGAAATAACCTATTAAAAATATGCCCGGAAAATCAAGAAAATAATTTTTTCCAGTTAAGCTTTTTAGAGTTTCTGATACAGAATTGTAATTATAAAATTTCAAAGACAGCAACCTTAACATTTCAATCCATAAATACTGTCAGCATTTAATCTCTGTGTATGTGTAAATTCAACGAAAACATTTGAACAGTAAACTAAGAGATTCCCCTTAGTGTTCTCAAACACCCTGATCGCTGTCAGAAAAAGCATTGGAAACAAGACTGCTGTAAGAAACCTCATACAGACACAGAACCCAATTTGTTTTATGGAAATTAGCACATCTAGGAGTCCTTATAGACTCTGAGGTTTATACATAATAGAGAAAGAAAGAAGTACAAAATTAGAAGAAATCCTGCAAAACAAACTATTTATTGAAAATATCATCTGGACTTAACAAACTAATACAGGGTCATATTTCAACTCCTATTCTGCATCATAATAAATAATTTGTCAACTTAATATGCAAAATTTGCAGTGCAAAACATTTCTTGCACATCTGAGATAAAATAAGGTAGCTCATTAAAATATGGAAAAACTGAATCACGGAAAACAGAATCTGCTAAATTAATTCCCATGGAGATATCTATCAGGACTGCTCAGCTGAAATATAATTTTGGGTGACAATAAGTGAAAATTACCTTTATGCTATGTAATTAATATATTTCAAGGGCAGTTTGTAATTGGCACGTAGTGTTAATATCAAATCATGAGAGATTTAGTGCTTTAGCACACAATCATGGACTAAATTACAATTTCATGTCATCAATACCTAGTTAATTTTTTTCTAATTAGTGCAGTACAACTAGACTACATGACTTTCCACAAGCCGGAGAAAGCATATAATCGCATGCCTTGCTGAACTGATAATTACCTAATAGAAAAATCTCTACCTGATCTGCTGGAATATTTAGCTCAAATAGGTCATTATTAAGGTGACAGAAGACTGAAGGAAAAATCACTTACTCTGAGTTCAATTAATCTCCATTAATATTAAGTTCATATTTCACATCCATTACATAAATCTCTCTAGAACTGCACTGGGAAGAATCTTGTCTTCATGCTCTTTTTCTAGTTAATTATTACTTCATTAAACCAGGACATGGGCATGCCAAGCAAGTTCTGTTTACTGGATGGCAACATATAGCCTGTCATTAAGTTGATCCCATTGACTAAAGGGAATACATCAACCAGAGGATCCCAAGATCCTACTTGGGATATACCCAGCTTTTGACTGGTGTAGCTCAGTCCAAGCCCTGCACAATTCACCTCTACTCCTCCTTCAGAAGTAAACCTGAGTAATAAGTGAAATAAACATCCAAAGAGGAACTGATACAACACCCATCTGAATGGACCAAAGCCAGGAGGAAGATTGGAGCTGAAAACAAAACTACACCATCTCCACCAGTTCCATTTCTGGTGAGAAGGGGGAACACTGGCACTACAGATGGCATATCACCACCATGCCCAGTAGGTCAAGATTCTGCAAGTATGTCCTCCTCAGAGCCACATGAAGAGGACATAATGGCTGCTGAAGTAGGGGCAGGGAATCCCCACATAGGGAGCCATGCCACAGTCAGCAGTGACAGAGCGAAGCTCTGGCTCCACCCTGGATACCACGGCATTGTCCCCTGCAAGGAGGGGCAGACAAGGAAGTCTGCTTTTGATCAATGAAGTACAGTTCCCAGTGCATCTAAAAATCCTTCAAATGACTGTTTTGGACATCAAATTGTAACTGAAGTTACTCCAAGAATAATTTCCTAGTAGAAGATCATCCCAGACCTTCTGCCCCTCCTTGAAAGCACTGAGCATTGCAGTACTATCAACAATACTTAGTCTGTTGCCTTTTTTAAGGAAAAAAGTATAAACACTTCCAGCAGCTGCACTTAATGTTCAAATTTCTGCCAAACAGATTCCTCTTTGTTTGTGGGAAAGCAGTTTTGTTCACACTGGAAGAATTCAAGGGCTCTAAACGACCCCATTCCTCCTCTTTCTGAGGTACCAGCTCACAGGGAGCCCCATGCTGAAGCTCAGGAGCTCAACGCTTTCCTTGCTCTACAACTGGCAGGATGAAGGATGGGCACATATCTAGGCAAGGGAACAAGTCAAGACTCTTTTGCCTCACTCTGACAGAGCAGGAAGAAAGGACCCAATTCCAGAACACTCCCTTTTTATTCTTTTTAGGGAAACTGAGATCCTGATGAAGGCTGGGAGTTCCAAGTTCTACTATTCTTACAGACATTTCCTAAAGGTGCAGTGCCCTTCAACAACTAAGTGTTTCTCCTGTGGAAAACTTGCCTCAAAACATCCTACAAGCATGTTTACATTTCCCCACAGTACATGGGGCAGGGAGCAAGCTCTGGGCTCCTGACCACCCACAGTTCTTAAAGCTAGTTTGCTCCCAGGTTCTCTTTTGTAGAGCTCCAAACTTAAGCAGACATAGGTCTGGGAACAGTTCTCCACCCTCAGCACTTGCTCTCAAGATCCAGAATGGATGATCTTACACAGGGTTTGGCTTTCTACTTCTTATCCGTGCCTGCAACAGTCTCCCAATAGGTTCAGCAACACTGTACAGCTTCCCAACATGCCCCAAGTCCTACAATGCACAACCTCATCCTAGTGGGCTGCAGGACAATCTCACTTTCTAAAACACTGTGCTGGAAAAAAAACCCCATCCACAACAATAATTGTATCTTTAGGCCACAGAGATACCAGCTGAGGGCCTGAGGTCTGAGACCCTTCTGGCCAAGGATACACTGCATGGACACAGCCATCTTTTAGACCAAAGTAGCTCTCAGACAGGAGTCAGTCCAAGTTACTTGGCTTTCTGCAGATTGACACAAGTTTAAACTCAGACCCTGAATAATCTAATGTGAAGGTGTCTGTAGGTACTCCTCAATCACCCGCTGTTCCCAACTATGTATGTTCATTAATAAAATGAGTAAATATTCATGGTGTGGTGGTCTAAGCAGAATATTGGTAACCAGGCATCACCAAGGCCTCATACCACCTCCAAAAAGGGTGCTCTCCATGGTCTTGGGCAGTTTTCTCTCCATCTGCAACACCTGTGGTAGTGCTCACTTTGTCATATAACTCTCTAACAGACAACAATCAGGATGGACAGTTCCAGTTGTTCCATCTGTGTGAGCCACTGGTGACCTGCCTCAGTCACCTGGCAGGTGATCAGACTGCTTCTCAATAAACCATAGATGTGGATTACTTTCCTCCCCTTCCCTCAGATTGCCATACATTCCATTTTGATTCTATATATTTCTAAATATGCAGATATTTTTAGCTATTCTAGAATGCTGAGAATACTATCTGGATCTGGATGTTACATCCAGGAAACCTAGGGGTGGAAGCTAATATAATACAACTTTTGGCATCTAATTTTGACTAGGTCCTGACTTCCCAAGATAACCAGAAGGAAAAATGCAATGGAGATGAATAGTAGTGAATATTGACATATGAATTGCTGGTTAACTAGGCATTTTTTTCCTTTATGAAATCAATTGCTTAAATGGGCACTTGCATACTAAATTTACTTGAAATGGACCAGAATGATGTTACACCAGGAAGAAAGTGCCTCCAATACAGCCATCCGTCTTCCAAAGAATTCAGAAAAAAAATGCAGTGTTCACTGGTAATCAATTTTCCTTCCAATAAAATAATACTGCTGTGAGTGCAAGGCCTCTTGGAAAGGCTCTGAGCCAACATGCTGTTACCAAGGATAGTACAAATAATGTGATAGCAAGTATATGCTGAATATTTAACTAAAACAAGTGTCAGTGCTATACAAATTGAGAAATGCAAAGAGATAGTTATAGCTCAACTTTGAACTTCATGTGAATTGGTGATCCCCAGCTACAGCAGTATTTATTCAGCACTATCAGCCTGCAAGGAGCAGCAGTTACAAAGCTGAAGCTGTATTTTGTTGTTTTGCAACATTGCCAACTTATTGGCCAGAATCATTCCCTGTGGAAAATGAGTAACTGTACTGATAATACAGAGCTTGAGGGTAGACTTCTAATCCACTCTCCAATATAAATCTTCTACTGGATCAGTTAAGGTGTGCCAAGAGCATCCTGTTTTATGAAGCTGGTCCATCAAATACACCATCTCTGAAAGTGCATTGCTTTTATGTACCATAGAAAATACTAATTGCAACTACAGTAAGCTGCTTCTGGGGGACGGACTGCACTTTGTATTTTACATTGTATCCTGTAAGTTGAAAACAACTGAAGAATCTTGATTCAAGTATAAAACTGAATGAGAAGAAGCACAAAATAATGGATGCTCTAATACAGACTGACAAGAATATATTAAAATTTTTAAAAACCCTAAACAAACAAAACATGGACCTGAGTACTTGTTAGATTCAAAATTCAGATTTATTCCACCTATGCTCCCTGTCCCAAACCAAGCCTGCTAAAATGAAGTTCTATTCAAGCAATCTTATGCAAGTTGATAGAACCAATCCAGTCCTGCACTGATCAGTGACTGTATAATCTCATTTAAAATGCCCCGAAGTGCTGAGAGTTCTTGCTGGTTCTTCATTCTGAAGAGGATGGAAAATTGCAAATACCCTGCAATCAAATAAAATGGGAAATTTGCTACCCAAAAGCACAGGTGTCCTTGAAGATGCGGCACCATGAAATACCCTTGGTGCAAATGAACACAACTGGTTGCATCCCACCTACTTCAAGGACGTGATGCAACATACTATGATTTCACTGCCCTGCTGTTTATCACAACAGCACACAGCCTTTTCAGATGCAAATTACACACAAATCACTTCGGTAATTGCAATGTAAAAAGCACTTATGCCACTCCTGAATTAGCTAGCTCAAGTCCACACACCACACAGCCCACAAATTCCAGTGCTGTGGTTCATTTCACCTGAACATCACAATACCGTAACTGGACTGCTACAAATACCAACACAGGCTACATACATTATAAATACTAATATACTTCACTACTGCTGCTGTTATACTATAATATGCCTGTGAAGACAGTTTAATTGAGCTAATACGTGTCTCTTCCAGATTGCTGTTACACTGATGAACACAATCTAAAACTAGTTGCTCATCTGTGACAGAGGCAAATACTATTTCATTTTACAAAATTATAAACTAAAACACAGTGAAATTAAGTGACTTCTCACATTAACATCACTAATGACAGAGCTCTAATGGACACCTAAAGCCTGATTTTCAAGCCATTAGTTATCATTTCCTCAGCACACATCATGTGATTCTATCACATCATAGCATAGTAGGTCTGTAGTAATCAGTGTGAAGATCTTTAACTACCCCATGAACCTTTCACCGCTGCTGCCAGGTTCTATATGCACAAAGAAAATATGAAATACCGTCCTTTACCATTGGGATAATGTTTATAGTGTGTAATTGAAGATTCCTGCAAAAATGCAGCACTAATTCCTCCTCACTGCCTCTTGGTCCCCACCGCCCCTGTGCCAGCCAAGGGCACTATCTGTGCTGCTGACTCTAGGAACAGATAGCTGTTTCCAGCATGACAAGGCAGAGCTCCTGGGATGTCAGAGTGTCAGAACCTTATTGCTCTGAAATTTTAATCTTCTTCTCTTTCCTTCTCTCCACATTCTTTGCCACCCGCTACAGAGATGTTAAAAAATAGTATGAGATCTGATGCAACACAAGTGGGTAGCAGCAGTCTCTCTTGACTCCACAATCCTTCTAGAGCTTGACAACCAACAAGAAAAACACAAATTAGCTCCTCTTTCTTGCTCCTCTTCATGGATAGAGAACAACAACAGAAATTAGCTCATTCCTCAGTCACCACAATATGCTATTATTCCAGCTGGAAACAGCAACTGAAATTATGGAAATGTCTTTTCATGGTAAAATTTATATAGATTAAGAAAACACTGTGGACACACTAACACTAGTATAATCCTTTATAAACTTTAAAAGCCACTGTATTATTAAAGGAAAGTTGTTATCACACAATTTAGAACTCTCCATAATATATCTATTATTATCTTTTCAAGGATATAAAGATACAACAAATTTTTCAAAGTACTATAGCCACCTCTAAATCCCCATGAATCCACCACCACCACAATGCAAGCATTGCTCTCACAGTCACCAGACAGAAAGTGATGAAGAATGGAGGCAGAAATTGCAGAAAAAATAGATTTAGAGATGTAGGAACATAATAATTCGGTTCAGAATACGAAGACAGATGTTCACTATACGTAAGTGCTCAAAGATGCAAAGAGGAAATTTTGTAGCCTGAGGAAGAGTAAGATGTGTAACTCCAGAGAAACAAAATGACTGACCAGATGCTTCTGAAAAAAACCCAAGATGATATCCATCACCACCTACAGCCTCCCAGATGTTTCTGACATGTGCTTGGCCAGCACAGCTCTGGTCAGCTTGTCTCATGCAGACTGAGCTGCAAGTGAACAGGGTTAAAAGTACTACTACACCTTCAGTAATAGCACAGGGCCACCATGCTGCTTGATATTTCACAGGGCAGGATGCTATCTTACACCACCACTGGGAACAGCAGTTAAAAGACTGACATGAAAAGAATTCCCTTCCAAATCATCAACATAATTTTCTTATTCTGCCCAGGTTTTCTTTGCAATTATAATGTCATGGTGTGATCTGAGATAGATAACAATGCAGCCACGAAGATGTTGAGAAGAGTCCCAGGAGGAACCAAGAGCAGCTCAGTTCTGACAATTAAGTGCAATATTTGTAACCTAAAACAGTCCAGGGCAGCTCAGTGAAGAGGACCTGCTTGTTCTTACAATCTCCCCACTAGAGAGCCTAGCTGAGAGAGCACCAGGTAAGGAGCAAAACCAACATAATAACCCAGTATAAGGGCAAAACTGTGCTCTTGTAGCATTGGGCATGGGAAGAGCAGTTCACCCTTGTGCTGACACTGTACAACTGCACTATTTGATTTAGATATCGAAGGTACACCCAGCCAAAACCTGTGGGTTAGTTATCCCTCGTTCTTGAAAAGCTGAGGACTTCTATCATTATAAAGGAAAGAAAAAAAATCACCACCCCACAACACCCCGGTGTTTCTGCTAGGAAGCCTGAGCCATTGCACTACAAGATCCTGAAGTTTCACCACAGACCAACATAGCATCCTAACGTACCATGTTAAAATGACACACTGCAGCTATTTTCTCTTCCTGCTACTCCACATATATTAGCTTCTTCTCTTTCCTTGCCATCTGTTAGTTTGCTGCAGTCTGCTGGGACAGGACTACCGTCTCCTTTTCTCCCCTTCTTGACTGCTCGAAGGGACAACAACAAAACCTAGCATTTCTTGTCCATACATTTAGCTTTCCTCCACTGCCACAGAAGCATTAACAAAAGCAGAGTTACTGCCATGAATGAAAAGTGCTCTGCTCACCTCTGCTCCACCAGAATTACATGCTAGACACTGAAACACCGTGTAAGTGGTTAGCAAGGAGGTAACTGCTGCTTTAAGAGCACACACCTTTTCCTCTTATCCATGGGCATCATTTATTAAAACAGGTATCTGCACTACCTGCATCATAGGAACTGTGAGAGATAAACTAAGGTAAGCAGCACTGACAATTACTCTATGTAGCAATCTACTGCAACTTTGCTTAGAAGGGAATGGCAGCAAGGAAAAAAACCCAGAAAAATCACTCAAGTGAACAGCAATCTTCTATTACCATAAACCTCATTATAAGATGTGTAGCAAATAACTGTTTTTCCCTCTAATACAGTTCAGAATGGGAAAAAGAAAGGCTATCTAATCGATCACACTTGTAGCCATTTAGGAAGGAAATTGGAATGTTTGTCATCAATTGTTCTATCAGTCAGGTCATTAAAAAAAGGAACAGCTCATCTAAAAATAAAGTCAATATTGGATGAGTCTAAACAGTTTCTTCAGCATTTCACCCACACATTCAAGCAATGAACACTATTATTCTGTCCTTGTAACCACATGCCCCCAAGTCAATAACTGCTCTTCAACATCTGACCTCTTTTTAAAGCAGATTTACAAAGAAGTATAGTGAAAGTGTTCCAAATCAGCTGGTGAGAAAGTACTATGGGTCATAACACCATAGTAAACAATTGCTAGTCCTGATTTGCAGGATTAGAACAAATCTGTCATTAAAATAAAAAATAAAAATAAAGGAAAATTATTATATCAAATCTACACAAACTTCCACTCAAAAATAAATCCAAAATGGACCTGGAGAATATTTAGGATGATATCAAAAGTCTAAAATCCCCAAAGCTTTGGACTACAGTTAACCTCTTTCACTATGTTCTCCAGCAAGCAATTCCAAAAACCACTATACCTTTAGAAAGCACTTTTCACACTCACAGCTCACAGAGCACATCCTCCAGAAACACAGAAACACACAGGAAAGGTAGCTTTCTTTGCAGTGGGAAACCACCAACAGCTACTGCAACACAGTAAACGTGAGTTTTACCGTACGACTTTATTTATCAAAGACAGATTTTCCTGCTTTCCAATTCCTACACACTGGCAGTCAGCAAATAAAATTCAATCAAGAGCAATTACGCATCTCTTTAATTCCAGGGAAGCATCATGTGGCAGAGAGACTACGACCGGGACGCAATTCTAGCAAGTCCCTTGCAGGTCAGCTGAAGGAAGCCCCGACTTACCTAGGCGGTCCCAGCGAGGGCAGCGCTGGTGCAGACGGGACGCCAGGCTCAGAGCCACAGGCGTAGTCGCCTCCTCGGAGCGGCAGCCCTGGCTGCTATTATGTCTAGAGCGCACAAGCGGCAGCATGCCGTTATTTATACAGAAATCAGCATCTTCCTCAGGAAAAAAAAACACTTAAATCTTCTTACTGGCTCTGCAACACACTCCTCTACTTATGCCATCACAGCTAGTGACTAAAAAGATGTTTTCAGTGTCACAAGAGATTAAGATTCTGGGAGGAGAGTGCCTGGCAGCTTTACTCTCACACACCGATCTGTCTTCATGCAAACGCACTTTGTCGGCGGATGGAAGTATATTATTGCAATATGCTACCGAAGCGAAACAGTTTCCAAGTTTTCCCAAAGGGCACCAGCTCCCCCTTCAAGCTGTACCCCAGCGCTTGCTACCCCTCGTCCTTCTCCGAGGCCTTCCCCGAAAACACCTGCGGTTTCTGGGCAGCACAACTTGTCCTGTGTCCCCACCGAGCTCGGGCTGCCCGAGCGCTGCCCTCACACCTGCCGGGACACGGCGTCCCTTGAGCCGCGCCCCGCACCGCCCGGACAGCGCCGGGGCCCCTCCTGCGCCGGGACCTGAGGCCGAGCCCCTTCCCCCGACCCCGCGGGAGGGTGAACCGCAGTCGCGGTGCTCTCGGGCGTCCCGCACGGCCAGGGCAGGGCACGGCCTCCCTCCTGCCGGGCACACACATACACAACACACAGACGCAGAACACACGCCTTGCACCTGTCCGCTACTACCGACGGGGAGCGAACTCCCACCCCCGAGGGCTCGGGGCTCCGCTCTCCGCGGCGGGACGAGCACCGGGATCCCGCTGCCAGGGCAGAGCCGAGTGACAACCGCTCGCCACACAGATGCGGATAGGCAGGAAAAAGAGGAGAGCAGCTCACTCCCATTACCTTAGCAACCGCGCCGCCGCCGTCCCCTGCCGCCCCTTCGCCTCTCCTCAGGGACGGGGAAGCGCCCGCAGCATGGCGTGAGCCTGCGGGCGGGGCCGGCGGTCAGCTCGGGGCTCCTCTGCGCGCCTTTTCCAAAACACTCCCGTTCTCCTCAGCGCCCCTCAGGCTGCGGCGGGGACGGCGGCCGGGGCGAAGCTGCTGCGACCAGAGCGCCGCGGGCACACCGCGCCCCGCCCGGCCCGGCCCGGCCCCTCGCTGCCGCCCCCTGACCCTCCGCCGAGCCCGCGCCGGGCGGGCGAGGGCGGGGACGGCCCCGGCCCCAGCCCCAGCCCCAGCCCCGGCCCCGGCCCCGGCCCCGCCGCAGCAGCGCCCGCTGCGGGCAGTCCGGGCGTACCGCCCCCGCCCGACCCCGGCGCCGCTTCCCCCCGTACCGAGCCGGCCGCCCTTTGGCGGTGAGGCGGGGGAACTTCAACCCCCTTGTCCCGCCACACCGGCCGCTGCTGGGGCACTCGGCGCAGCCCTGAAGGAAAGGAGGGAGCCGAAGGCAGGCCTTGTATCTCTCTTGCAATTTTGTTTATGTGTTGAATTGCACAATTAAAATGTTCGGCCAAATCTGCCATCTGAAACCAGGAGAGCCTTATCTCTTGGTCACATTCCTCCAACAGCCAGGATTTCCTAACTAACACTTCGGCTCACAAGGAGTTCAGGACACTGGAGAGAATCATTGATCTTAGCAGGCACTACAACTCCAGCAAAACGGCTTGGAGTTTACAAGCCTGTCTCTTTTTACACAGACCTGTTCCATGGGCAAAAGACTTTGCTGTTGGCTGAGTTTCCACGAATTACCTAGGTGAGCAAAGTAGCTTGCATACTTCCTAGGGGTATTATCCACCAATTTCTTTATTGGATGAGATTTTTATTCCTTTTTCTCCAGAAGGCAAGTAAGCCCACCTTGCCCAAAACTGACCCCAAGGTCAGAGATTCCTGTGCTGGAATGCATTAGGGCAGACCATTGACAGGAGGCACCTATGCCCATCTCTGTGCCATAGATTGTGAATTTCCAAGGTTTGATTCCCTCACATCAGATCCATTAACCCAGTTGAAATTTTTCACAATGAGGCTGTCAGCTGCATTTCCCAGTGTCCCAGATCTTACCAAAACTAGGTTTATTTCATAAGGTTTATTTCAAAACTTATTTCATAAGCGCACTGATTGACACCATAGCTATCATGTGCTGTTATTTTATGGTCTTGGTCTGCCCAGCACATTTTCTGGTAATGTCTGGTACACTAAACAGCTGCAGTAACTAAAATGTTAAATTCATAAGAAAATATTATTTCTGGTTCAGCTGTGCATCACTTCCATCTCTCCTTTCATCACTTCCATCTCTCCATATCTCCATCTTTACCATCACTGGCTACTCCTTCCTTAGTCTTGTAAATGCCAGTTTCTAGCCTGCAGAGTTTGTACATGCTTCTTCAAAAAGATCCTTCATCAATGCGGATTATATATTTTTTTCCCTATCATGCTCAAAATTGCATTTTAGTGGCAAAATTCAGCAGTTAGGCCTCACACACAAGCTCATGGACCCTCACTAGACTTTACAGGGTGTTGATTTAATTGATTCAGTTCAGATTTCAGCAGTGGTTATTTAAAAACTTCTGGTCTTGGTGGACCTTCCCTGACTATTTTGTTCAAAGAGAATGCACCTCTCAAACATCACAAGATATTTCTGGGATAGTTTTTGAAATAAAATTAATCTAAAAATATTTCCCTTTATATCAAGTTTGAATTTAAACTACTTTTCATCCTCTTTGGATTAATCCAAGCATTTTATATATTATTTGCCACACAAGATTGTCTGGCAAAGGGAGGGAAGAGAATGGCTACATATGAAATAAATCTTCCTTTTTTTACAGAGATTTTCTCAGTAAAGCATTTTAAATAAGTACCTATATTGAGTTATGCTGGCGTATGACTAAATGTTGTATCAACAATGAAATATTTCAGTGTTTTATATCAGGTCTGTTCAAGAAAAATTGATTCAACACTGCTCTACACAGTCTTTGTTCTCATAGCTCCCTCAAAGGAATGTGCATGCAGTAGTCAACAAATAGTGCTTAAATATATCAGGTTGACTCAGACTAAAATGCAAGTCCTATAGAAATGCTGTTTTCAAAGATAGATAGAAACTATTTCACGTGTGTATTAACATTGCAATTTAAAGAAATTACCAATGTGTTTCCTGGAAGTATATCCAGCCTGAGTATTACCATACTACAGCAGCACATGATGCTGAGAAAGGAAGCTGAATGGAAACATTAAAGGAAAAGGGACAATCGTGCTTATTTTAAGCATGCTCAACAGAAGAAACTGTAACCAAAAAGTACTAACAAAAGGAAAGGCAAATGATAAATAAACACAACTTAATTGGTATTTCAGGTTTGGATAATATTTCATGCCCTATTTCTCCATTTTGTATTATAATTAAATGAATTTTTGCCTAGTGGCTTCTCTCAAGTAATAACTATTCTTTGGTCCCGTGTAGTAATAAATGGTATGAAGAAAAATGGCATAGCAACATTTTTGACTTTCATGCATTAACTACTAAAATAAATGATACATAATTAAAACCAGATAAAACTAAGCTAGCTTTGTATTTGCATTGATCCTTATGTGGAAAACTATGCCATCAGTCTTGGTTCATCATAGCAATCATTTCTCAGTTTAGCCTCTTTCCCAGTGGGAGAGTCCAGCAGTTTGATAAGTATGATTAGAGATGCGGAAACAGTTCTGTTTAGATTAGTGGGACATCTCAAGATGATGTAGAACTATTAATGCAGCAATATTTGCAGAAAAAGACCTTGCATCTGAAACACTGGTATGTTCAGTAAGCACTGGGGAAGAATGCATGGAGAGGGACTTCCATGCACTTTTCTGGCCAGGAGGACAGAGTTTTATTTTTCCCTTTCCACTGAATTTTATGATGAGATCTAAAAGCCAGAAGAGACCACCATGGTCCACGCCAGGTATGGAACATCACCTTCCCTAATGTTACATCATTAAAACTGAAGAACCTGAGCTACATTTTCATTTTTAGTAAAATTTCCTATTGAAGATATTTGGTCAGCTTTTCTTTATCCCAGAGACTGATTTCAATGACAAAAACACACCTTTTATAAAATTATCCTACCTTCTATTGAAGAATGCAGCGGTAGAAAACTTCCCCCATGCCTAGTAATGCTCTCCTGAAGTTGAATTATCCTTATCACTGTAACAAGGTCATTTTACTGGCTTCAAAATGCACAACTTTCAACCCCTGCATATTGTGGCTGACCCTAGAGTTACACATGCTCACAGTGCTTGTGCTAACTCTTACTCACAGCTCAACAGTGGGAGTCTCCAGGGTATTCCAACAGCTTCTTTACATGGTGAAGAGTCACAGCACAGCATGTTCCCCTGTGATCATCAGAAAAAAGGAGGAGTAGATATCGCTAACTTTCTGCCAGTAGCATCCTCCTCTCCTGGTGCTTGAAAAGCTCACAAAAGCAGAAAGCTGCTGCAGCTGCAGTGGTTGCAGTGCTCTGAGGTAGGGCCAGTGTTTGCCTTTCAGTTTGCAAACCAACAGCGTTGTTGATCCAATGAGTGTTACCCCGTAGCACTTGCTTCATAAATATTCAATAGCTGTTAATTACAAGAAAAATGGAGCTGCTGGCTCGGGGTGGGTGCTGAGACGTCACTAAAGTGACGCTTTTTCTCATGAAGGCAATAAAGCAGAGTGTCTCTCTCTGGCTGAGGGCATGAAAAAAGGCAAAGTGGTTTTCAGAGTTGTTCAAGGCGGGTTCTATTTTTCATAAAATGTTTAATTTAACAGTGACCTAGTTTTACAACAGCTTTCAGTGTCTTGTTTTTTCTTATCTCCTGTGTCTTAGCCTACATCATTAGAACAGCAGAGCAATAGGCTTTACAGATTTTGTTAAAGCAAATTAAATAAGACCTTACCGGGTGGATTAATTCTTCTCTCCTATTTTGTTTCAGGCAGTAGTTATGTTACAGTTTCTTTGTAGTTTCAAAGAGGTTTTAGCACATCTTTTATGGCAGCCATTATATATATATATTTTTTTTAAATGTCAGCTCAAAGCCCTTTGCTTATTTCACGGTATCAGTATCAGACTGCAGAGGCACTCTTGAATTCTTCAGCCTTTTTACAGAAGGATCCTTTGTTTTGTAAACATTCATTTAACTGTATGAAATTGGTGGCTAGCTTGACTAGCAAATTTGGGCATTTACAGGCAGTATGGACTCATGCCAGCTTTCAGCAGGAGCAAGTTGTGGGGTGCTGTTAATTTTACTAACCTTACTTCACCTGCAAAAAGAAAAAGGTTACTCTGTATCTTGTCATTGTGACCAGCAAACAGCAGGTCAAGTGATGCTTGCTCTCTTTTTTACTAAGTGCTACACATGGTGCCCTCACATACTATTTCATGGTACCCCTCTGTGATTTCTAGCTTGTCTTTATGGAAGTATGCTTTAAAAACTCCTAAACCTCTATTGTGTGTGCTGTGTTCCATATGGATTCAGCAGAAAAAGTGAACAGTTAGAAAAATGGTATTTCAGCCATGCAGCACCAAAACACACTAGGTCTGCAGAAAGATGGCTCTTCCTTCCACCTCCATCTCAGGGATTCTCAGGAAATTTTATCCTTTGAGAGTCAAGTATGAGGAACCTTGCTGCGCTGAGTCCTTCCTGCATACCCTTTAAGGAAACAGACACAGCGTAGGAGATGATGCCACATCTGCCAGCTTTATACAAGTGTGAGTGCTTTCTCTACAGGGAGAATTTTCCTGTGGGGATCTCAGCCCACGGAGGTTTCCATTGATCCATATTAACGTGTTTCGCAAAAATTGAACACATCAGACTGGAAAAATGCAGGTAATGTAACCTGGCAATTTCTGAGCTGTGACTTAAACAGTGTCAAGGCCAATGTATATTTCTACACCTACAAGGATCATCCAAGCTAAAAGAACAAAGACAACTTAATAGGAGCCATTCAGAGCCAGTGTGTATTGGCCTTGTTGAGCTCCACTTAATTCCTCCCTTTGTGCAAAGGGATTTCAGCTGTCTTTGCAAACATGAAATTTGTGCCAGCTCTAATGCTTTGTAAATTTTGCTTGGCTTACAACAAACTTCTTGATGACTTGTTATCACTGGGGGAAAACAGCCGTGGTGGTGAATTTCAGCCATGGAAGAATTTGTGTCCTGCATTTAGGAAAATCACAAAACCAAAAGAATTGAGAATTATTTTTTTCTTAATAAGCCAAAGACATCAGAAGAGCATTAGTAGCACTTCCTCTGCTCATTTTTATCAATACAGAACACTGTGGGAAAGCAAAATTCACAGTCTTTGTAAATCCACCTGTGAAATACTGGAAGACCCTGTTTGCTACAAGTACTGAAAAGAGATTTGTGCAAGACGCTTTGCTTCATGTTGTCTTACCTGGAGTCCCAAAATGGACCAAGAGCAATACAACTAATCAGAAGAAAGGGAACTCCTTTCCCTCAGTATCCATGTTCTTTCTCAAGTATAGTGGATGCATTCTTTTCTCTTCTGCCTTGGCAATCTCACATCTGAAAAAGTCAGAGCATTGGCCGAGTGAGGAAATTAGCACAGTCTCATACTTTCCTGTGTTAAAGAGAGGACTGTAGAGGGGATTTTAGGTTGTTCTATAACATCTATAAATTGCTAAGATCTCTCCACATCTTCTTTTAGTTCATCAGATCAGGTTTTTTATATCTGTCAATGTTTATTCTTTTCTGTCCTTTAGTCAAGAACAGTCTTCTGCATGGACTCCATCCATCTGATCTGAACTTGTAAAGTTTTCCTGAACATGGTAGAACCTCAACTTCTGCCATGTCAGGTATGTAAATATTTGAAAATTCACAGCACTAAGTGGCAGAAATGTATGAATTCCCATAGAATTCAGGTTCTCTCCAGCTGGTCTTTACCTGCTGGTCTGGAAAAGCTGCAAAAATAGTACTTATTTTGAATAAATCATAACATTCTTGACTTTTTTCTACTATGATATTGCAAAAATTTCCTTTGGACTTCTTCTGTTTGCAATAGGTTTTATGATGACTAATTACATAAGCTGTGATGGGAACTGCTGCACAGTGGGAATGAGGAACCTGAACTGTGGAGGAAGGCATGAAATGTGTTCAAAAAAAACCTTAAATCCAACAAGATGCAGTATGTGCCTTTCATAGCCCTGATCATACTGTTTGTATGTTATATCCCTCTCTCATCACTATTTATCTGTGTCTTATTAAATTATACATTTTTCACAGCAGAAACTATATCATCTTGTGGTTTTGAAAAAGCATTTACCATATGGAAGAAAACTGCAAACATCACCATGAACCATTTTTCTTTTCTGTGCTTGGATGATTTATCATACCCACCAACACAGTTCAAGTATTGAAACGCATGTCTCTGTGTTTCTGTATCTATCTATATATGTTCACTTTATGTACACATACATTTTTATATATAAAATCTTTTCTCTAATAGTTACGAAAAATGTTCAGGGTATTGATGATTTATCTAAATCAGATGGTAGCACTTTTCCTTCTTTGGCTAATTTACGTAGCTAAACATGACAGTGCATGTTCTGTTTTTGGCAGGGAAGTTAACATTTGACATGCTTTTGGTGAATATTCGGTTATTTAATTTTGTTTCTTCTTTTTTTTCCTATTAACAGCAGTTAAGCCTGAGCAGTCAAATATTTCTCACATTTGCATAAGAAAAGTTCTTAAACTCACTTTCAAATTCATGTGACAATTAATGTATTACTTTTCAATTATTGCTCCAGCTTGTTTGCTGCTGAGAAAGTACTGCATGGGAAAGAGATCTGACTGAGTTGAGGTCAGTTGTACAGCATTCACTAAAAGGAATGGGAGGCAGAAGGACTCAAAAAACAGTTATTAGCCTAGGAAACCTGATTTTTTTAGGCTCACAGCAGGCACAGTGAGAAAAGACACTTGGAGATTCAAAGCTGGAGCATAACCTGAGATGATCATAGCTGTGACAAGAAGAAACTTTCTTTCTCTCTACTGAGCACAAGACCATAAGAGGGTTTGCCTCACTGGAGTGCTGTCATCCTTTCCTAGGTTTGTGAATCTCCCTTCCCTACAAAGCAAGGAATCCAGTTTCCAGTTTTGCAAATCTCAGCAGTGTGAAATATGAGATGGATCCCAGGGCTCAGTTCTGGTCTCATCTTCCACTTCTCCAGCCAGAACAACTCCACTGGCAGCTCTCTCCTTGAAACGCAGTCCTTACTTCAATGCTCAGCCTGTTAAGCTATGACAATAAAGAGACTGATACAGCCCAATTCAATTAAAACACATTTCAAACTGTTCTGCTCTGCTAAACTAGAATGTGAGAACAAAACATTGCATAATGCATAATTCAAAATCATGCATAGAGCTTGTTTTAAAAAAGCATGAGTTTAATTATTTTTTTCCTTAATTATCTAAGAAATTGCTTTAAATCTGCATTGCCAATAACAACTCCACAAAGCTTTAAAAGATGATGTCGTACACACCATATCAGGATCTCAAAGTGCCTTATAAATGCTAATGAAACACTGAGTCCTCAACCTACCTTCAAGTAAATAACTGTGGCAGGCATGGTTGAAAATCTTCCATCTTCAATTGCTTGGGCTGAAATGGTTCAGAAAAAAAGCTGGGTTCTTATTTTCTTTTTTCTTTCTTTAAATATTTCAGCAAAATCAGTTTAACTGGCTTCAAGATTTGAGGAAAAAAAGGCTTTTGCCCATGTTAAATATATTCTTATAACTGAATATGCCCATGTTTTGAGACTATTGTTAAAAATGTATCAGAGAGATGGGCCTTGGTGACAAGGATGTGCTATTCTGTGAAAATCTGCCCAAATTTTGACAAGTTACAAATTCTGAAATTTTCAACTTGTTCCTACTTACATTCTTAGAGACTGAAGGCTAAATTCCCCAGAAGCTGATTCCAGTGATGCACATTCAGAATAGTACAGTTAATTTTAACTACATGTGTAAATTATTCAGGAGAAGGTGGGGGTCTGCTTCTTGTTATCAATTTGTAGCCAAGGATCAGACTGAAAACCACTGAGTCTGTCTCACCACTCAACATAGGCTCAGCTATACCTAACTTTACAAGTCCTTACAGACATTCAGTGCTGGAGATGCCATAGACACTCCAGGAAATTTATTCTACTATTTAGTGAAATATTATCTGTACAAGGTTTCATCCACATATTGAAGATTAATCTTTTGTTAAATCTGGAGGCTATTATTTCTTGTTCTCCGTCATGGATGTAGAAAGCAGCTTTCCACTCCTCTCTTTGGAGCACTGTTTCACATTTTTAAAGACTTTTACCCATTTTTCTGTGTCAGATCAGACACCATCACTTTTCTTTCCTTATTGCTTGTTTTTTCAATGCCTCACCATCCTGACTGCTCTCCTCTGGACCACCTCCAGCTGCTTCACATTTTTGTTGTGTCCAAAAGTGTACACACCGCTTTTGCTGACACCTCATCAGTGCTGAGCAGAGAACTCTGCACCTGCACAGACAGCCCAGGGCAGCATTCTCCTGTTTTGCAGTAGTCCAGCATTATTTCATCCTATTCAATTTGTGTTCTCAGAAGTCTGCTAAATATTTTCCTTAGAACTGCTTTGAGAAGAGTTCCTCACTGTCCTGTGTTTCTGCAGTTTCTCATTCCTGTCTAAATGTAGCTCTTATTCATACTGAATGTTCCCCACACTCTTCAGATCATACCTGCAATTCACCAAGATCACTCTATTTTAATCATCTCCTCTAACATACTTGCAGTCTCTTGCTGCTTGAAATTATCTGCAAAGTTCATGGCAATATTTTAACAGCTTCCTTTATCAGTGAGTTTCCAATAGTTGGAAATGATCTGGTTTTAACATAGCATCTAGATGCATCTCCACACTGAAAGCATTTTTGATCTAAGCCAGATTAAGGTTTTAAACAGCCTTAGGCAGGGAAAAATACCATGGGGGGATATAGAGGCCATGGGAATGTTCCATAGTCTTAAATCACCCAATGTCTATCCCACAAATTTACACAGAGAACACTTCTACAGCAACTGCTGAAAAATATCTAGAGACAGTGAAAAAGAATGGAGAGTAAAATACTCTTTTGACAAGTGTCATGCCATCTGGTTGTTGCAATACATGTAAAGACCACCCCTTCAGAAAAACTCCCCTGAGTGTCACAGGCTTTACTCAGTCTCTTCTTCCTTCAGTGCTTCTGCCTTAGTTTTAACAGGTACTGCAGATTCTGGAAATATATATGTATGTAGGCAATTAGCATCTTGCATTTCACACGATTTCATTTTTAAGAAGAAAATTGCAATGTTTCCTTTGTAAGAAATTAACATCCCTGCTTGAACTTGTGCTTTCACAGATCTGGGACATTGCATGTAGGTTGCTGTTTACTGCAATTAAAAGTCTCCAGAAATAAAGAACACAACTAATTTTGTGTTCCATCAGGATTCCTATTTCTCATTCTCTCTTTATTTGGGAAGCAGATCCAATGCTGTTCACAATAATTACTCCCTGCCTTTTATTTTTCAAAAGCAGGTAGTTCTGTTCTTAATTGTCTTAACTGAAGCTCAGTCTGAAGGACATCATTCATTCATTCATTCACTCATTCATTCATTCATTCTATATTGCCATGATACACCTTCTCTCTTCAGATGTTAGCTTGTTCATGGGCCCCCCACCCCCATTTCCCATCACCAAGGGTTGGCTCTGACCCTCCATACCTGGATAAAAGCATGGACTCCTATTCCTGACACTCCTATACATGTCAGGACTTCAGAAAGACCACAGGAGGGTAGCACAGCACCACCCTTTGCTTTCTGTTCATCAGACACCATAATAAATTCAAAGTTCAGAAAGTTCAGATAAAAGGGATCCCCTGAACACTTCTGTTGTTTTCTGTCTGTGAGTAGTGCCCAGTTTTTCAACCGTCATATTCTCCTACTTTCCACAACTGTGGCACCCATGTCCTGTAAGTAATTTCTTTCATAAAGTTAGCATGGAAAGATGCATTTATCTGAAAAGAAATGGGAAGACATGCATCATGTTTGCAGGAAAACTGCTAACTCTGCTGTTGATGGGGCAAGAAAATAGTACGTGTCTGAAGTCTGGCACCAGAAATGCTTGCACATTGATTTTATCTACTGTCCAGAAATTGTAACAACATTCCTAAACAGAGATTTGGGTCTAGGTTTGCAGAATTCATATGCTAAATTCATAATACATAGTTCATATATGAACAATGGCTCCTAAATACAGAGTAAATAAATGCAATAAATACATCATACAGAAATACAGTTCATAAACACAGAATTCATAGTTCCTATTCCCCCCCACCAAATTACTGTGTTCTGTCTGCAATGCTCATTTGTCCAGAACAATCCTGAAGAGGCTGTGGCAAGGAGACTAGAACCAAAGATTCGCGTTACCACTTGGACACTGAATGCCCTCCCTATCTGAGAGAGTCTGTTTCCTCAGAGAGTTGCTTCTGCTCCCTCTGGGAGCTTTCCTCGGGACAAAGTTGCCAATAAATGTCGCACTTGAACAAACGCTGTGTCTGTGAGTGTTTGTGCACCACTTTGTTGGGGATTGCAGGCAGAGGGTGCTGCAGCAGAGCTGCATTTTGCAGCAGAACTGAGGCTCTGGTGTGCTCTGGTTTCTCTGATGCTGTAAATAAGGCTCTCCCACGTGTCCATGCCCCTGTGCTGGGCAATTGGAAAAAATTGTCACCCCTCAGAGCTGTGCACAACAGATGAATTGTCCTGTACAGCATATGGAGCAGACAACCCTGGAGGAGAGCTGCATGGCCTGGGGATCCATGCTCAGAAATGTCTTGCAGCAGTGGCACTGGTTCTATTCCATGCCCTGCTCTTTGGGCTCTGCTGGTGCCTCAAGAAATGGAGCTGTCAGGATGTCAGCAGCAGTTAGAAGAAGAGCACCAGCAGTGAGATTGTAATCTGGGATTGGAAAATTCAGAGGACCTGAGAAACAGACAGGACCCAGGAAAAGCCTAGCAAAGATGAGCCACGCCCACCCCATCGCCTGTTTTAGAACCAGGGCCACCAAGAAAGCACCTCAGGAGTTAGCAATTGGAGATTCTTTAAGGAGAGGTGCCACAGCACCTGTTTGCCATACAGACAATTTCTCCAAGTTAGTTTGCTGCCCAGAAGGAGCTCATACACATGATGTCACTGAGAGGATGTGAAGCTTGCCAAACCCTTGAGGTTATCATCCACTCCGACTCTGCAATGCAGGGGCTGATGATACTGTGATGATGCAACTTAGAACCATCAACAGAGATCTTAGGGCCCAGAAAGAGAAGGTAAGTACAGGCTGTGCTGTCCCCTAACCTCCCAGTCAAATTGAACAGAGAATGCCTGGCTGCTTAGCTAGTAGTCAAGGTTTTGGCTTCCATGACTGCAGATGTACCTTAGAGCAGACGTTGGAAGTGGATGGCATTCACCTGACCTCATACTACAGGCAAAAAGAGGGGTGAATGTGGGACTCAACAAGGACAGGGTAATTCTTGTGGAGCAGCATCCTCCTCTCCGTGGTCTCCCTGGTGCAGCAGCCACTGAAGACCATGGTGGCTACAAAGATGATTTTTGCCCTTTGTTCCCTTTGCACTCTCAGGCCATGCAGGCCATTTCACGTGGGCTCTGAAACTCCCTGGCAGCTCTTGGGCAGAGACCAAGCAAGAGGCACCACTGCTGTGCCTCCTTGTGATCACTGGGGAGACAATGAAGATCCTGCTCATCCCAGACACTCTCTGGCGTCTTGGCACCGCAGAAATGAACATGTTGGACATGCAGAAGGCTGTGCTCTGTCAGCAGTGGGAGTTGCCCACTGGAAATCACCCTCCACACCTGCTCACCACCCCTGGGAAATGCCTCTTTGGAATTAAGGTCCTCTTGCAGTGGCACAGCAGAAACAGAAATCCTGCCATAGGGAAGCCCCATGCCACCACCAGGATATTCACCACTACCCACCCAGGGGTGTCACAAAGGCCCCAAGAGCACCCCCACAAGCACAGAGGTCAGCACCAAGAGAACCAGTCCCACCTCACAGCTGGAGATTTCCAGGAACAAAGTATTCATGGGTCATGTCACCCAATTGCATATTTGAAAAGGGTTCAGGGAGCAAGGCAATATGTTCTCTCCTACCACCAACTCTTCTCCCCTTGCTTTTGACAGAAAAATACCTGGATTGTAATCTGAGATGACATGTTGTTACAAATGAGGATTATAAAAGAATTCATATATAACTTGTCCCCAAAACTGGAACTGTAGAGAAGAAGGTAGGTAAGCGTCACCTGACCAAAATCCCCTTAACCTGCTGCTAGAATTTTGTATGGAATGTGCTCAGCAACTGTTTAAATGTCCAATTTATGCAAGGTGAGCTTGGTGCCAAACAGCACAGCGTGGAGCACTGGGGTCACCAGTGGTTTTGACCATCTCTGTTAAAAGCAGAACTGATAATTTAAACTGTCCTGTATCTTCTTCTAACTTGGTTTTAATAGAGAAAGCCTTTCAGAACATAATTAATGTTTATATATCCACTCTTGAGAGCAAATTAATCAGTTCCTCAGAAAGACCATTAAGTTTTTTGCCTCTGTGCATTGTAACCAATTATGAATGCAAGATTCACAGCTATTAGCTTCACCTAGAAATTCAGAAGTTGCCAATATATGAATTGCAATTTAATAAAGAAAGAACAAAAGATGGACAAATTAATTCAGTTGGAATAAGAAATGAATTTTGATGAAGTATTAAAAACAGCACAATTAGAAGTAGGACTGTCTAAGTCTCTCTCTTCTTGGAGTAATTTTCACCCCATTCAGACTGGCTACATATATTCATTTTATGCCACAGCAAAATCCCCATGACCCCAAAGTACAGATGGAATGTGCTTTTAACTGTACATTGCACACTTTGTACATCACAGAGAGCATAAGATGTGTCAGTTCTTGCTCTCTCTTTGGGGATTCTGTTGTCTTAGGAGTCCAAGTTACTAATAGTAACAATTGAAGCATTGAATCACGGAAAACATGTAGGAAAAAAAATCAATAGAGGTTGGAGTATCTGTCTCAAATAAGAGGAGATGTGCAAAGAAGAGTGTGCAGAGATGTGCCTTTCATTTTTTTCTTAAACTGAAGTCACAATGCCCAATGAGTGATGTCATAAAAAGCTCTACTTCTAATATTTGTTTCTCTGTTGAGACTTCCTGGTAACATAGCACAATACCAACACTGCAGGGCAGATGCTCTGTTTCCATATTCCACCTTTGCAATGAATTGATCTATGACTACTTCCAGTTTAGAATCACACTTCATGTTTTCACTACCTTCAAATATAAGTAACATGCTCTAAGTTGTATTTTTATGGAGTGTAACTGACTGATTAGTGCTTATTGAAGAGGGTTGTGCTTGCTTTCCAAGGTATCACCTTCACTTTTCTCTATAACATAGCTTGACAGTTTGGTATTGTAGTTTCCAGTTGTTTTCACTGTGGCGAACATCAGGATGTCTGGGTGTTTTCAAGTTTTCTACTCTTGGTAATAATGAACAGAGGCTCTATAAGCCACAGGACATAGATGTGAGGGATTGGTACTGACTCAGTTTCCTTACACATTCCTCTCTAGGTTTCTTTCTGTGTTTCTTTTCCCCATGTCTTTTGAATGCAAACCATGTATAAGGTCAAATCTTGGCAATAGAATAAATGTAGCCATTACAAAAATCCATCTGTCTTACAATGCTGGAGATCCATAGGTCAGCTGGACTAGTGGTTACACAAAATGGGACCAGTATAGTGGTATATTTATTCTTTACACCGTAGTAAAAAGCCAAATTCTTTTTGCTCAAAAACTGGGCCAGAGAGTGAGAGATGGGGGCTTGGAGAGGGAGAGAAAGTGGGAGAGAGATTAAACAGCCTCTGGTATCCACTGCCTATGGATGACAGTTTCAAAAATATTTCTAGGCATATATTTGGCAGGCAGTAGCCTGCAATTTCCTTCTAGATACACATAAACAGCAAAAGCACACAAACAGCCTCTTTTTATAAGAGTCATAATTATCTTAATTTTCATGCATGTACAAAGACAATTTACAAACTAGCTAAGGCATGGCTCTAATCACTGGCCCCTTCCTCCTTGCTCCACCCCAGGGCAACTTCCTGGAAAGCAGCTGGTGCTCATCAAACAGAAAGGCAAGGCTTAAGACCAAGCCTTTTGGCATGGCAAACTGGAGTGGTTCATGTTCTCCATGTCCTTTCACAGCACCTGCCATCCCAAAGTTCCAGACAAGGTCCTGGAGTCTGGACAGATCTAGGGGATGAGTTCCCAATGCTTTTAAAAATATGTGAATCCCTCTGTGTTCCAAGATTGATCCTCTGAAAGCCCTACAGTGACAGACCCAAGGAGATAAAAACTGATTGACAATTCCCTATATAGTACAGAGTCAGTTTGTCTCTGGGTTTGAAATCTAATTCCCAGGAGAAAAATACTTTTTCTTTGCCTGAAAATTTTATAGACATCCAAGAAAAAAGGAATTGAGGGATTTGAGGCAGAGTAGATGCAACCAGCTTGTGATGGCTCTGTGGTCCTGTGCCAGCTGTGCAGGTGTACACAGCCCCCCCTTCTCTCTGATCTGTGCTGGACCCCAAGCTCAGGGAGCTGAGGGAAGCAAAGAGGGGCAGGGGGTAAGGGGAGAGAAGATAGAGTAGCAAAGGAAGGGAAGAGTGAGGTGCACAGTCCTTTGGGAGGACGTCCTGGCCTGCGGGAGGTAGTAAAGTGGATGAAAAGCAGAGAGGAAGAGGCTCATTGGCACGGCCATGAAGCAGTGGCTCCAGGCTGGCAGAGGAAGCTCTGCAGCAGTGTAGGGCAGATCTTCTCTGCTCTCTGAGCTGCTGTTGCTGATTCTGCTTGCAACTTTATCAGAGGATAAAGAACAAAGTCAGGAGGAGAGGAGAAGGAAGCATGCAAGGAGCTGCCTCCTGCCACCATCTAACATCAAATGGCTGCAAGACATCAGCCTGGGAGCCCTTTGAAGTGTGACTGATTGTCATAAGCTACTAAAGGGGGAAAGCAGTTTTCATTTAAAACAAAAGAAAAAATTATCAAACTAATCTCACCACTGTAAATGCAAATCCATGAGTAGAAGCCAAGTCTTGCTGAATCCAGCAGAAGAATATGCAGAAAATACCTGAGTTGTATGGAAGGGGCAGGAAGAGGAACAGCAATGCTCTTCATGGCTTTTCTTCCAGTCCCAAGGTATTGCCAGGTGTCATGATCCTAGCCAATCATTTGTAATATAGGCAGCTCTGGATCACCTCTAGAGCAGTGCACATAAAACAGGGAGGCTCATTAAGAGTCAATCCCACTGCCCTTCTTAAAGTCTTCATACCACTCATGTTTCAGCAGAGCATGGATTCCAGGTAGGACTGGTAAGTGTGCCTTACCAGTTTGGATATTGATTTAACTTTTTTAATTGACCTCACATATTACTGCCACACACACAAAAAAATACCATGTAGTTGTAAACAGGCTGAACTCAATCAGTTTAACTTCACACAAATGACTGTCCACACAGTGAAACCTCAGATGTATGTACAAAAAGTACAGTTGCAATTAAAATGTGAGATAGTAACTCAGAAAGCAGACTGATAAGTAATACGTTCAGTGAATTAACTAACCTCCTAGCTACATGAATGAAGAGTAATTATAGGTATCATGAAACAGAGTCACACAGCGTAACTGCACTGTAATTATATTTGCTGTATGAGAGGGTGACCTCGGTATTACACTGATAAATGAGATGAAAAGCAGAAGAAAAATCCCAGCTCAGGATCCAAGCAGGTGGAACAAAGCCACAATGATACCTATTCAGCAGCTTTTACTGCCTTACTGTCTCCCTGCCAGAGGAACGTTCCACACATCTCTGGAGTGACAGCGCTGGTGTGTGTATCAGTACTGGGATTACATGCATGCTGCTCTGGCTTAGTATCATCCCTGGAATTGCTACCTGAGCTATTACCAGTGACAGGCAAACTCCATAACAGGAATAAACTGTCGGATGCACAAATTCTGCCTTTTCCCTGCAGTATAGTTGGTTCTATCAGGCTTAATGTTAAATGCACATTTACTGGGCTAATGTCAAGGCACTCTTCCCCTCCTGGTCATTTCTGCCTAAAGATAAAGAACTGGAAGGAAGAGAAGACATTGTTTTTGTTAGTTTATGATTGTTGGGTTTTATATATTGCTTTTGCATTAGCAAAGCTTTGCTGTTTATCTCTGACCTTTCCAGTACCCAGTCAGCTCAGAAAATGCATGGGAAACACTCCAATACACACTAAGAAGAAGAGAGATGGGAGGAAAGAATGCATGGGAATGTAGAGAACAGAGACAGGACAGGAGAAGGAAATTAAGGGAATCTGGTCAAGCACATCACAATAGGACTTAGAGATGCCCCCTCCAAACCCCACACAGTTCCAGTCACAGGCATGGCATGCTTCATGCCTTTATTCCTAAATGTGAAAGAAGCTGGTTGAACTTGTGTAACACTGCCATCCAGTGCTGCTGGTGTGCCCCAAGCTGCAGCCCCACCTCCGCACCCTGAGCTAGCCCATCCCAGAGTATGGCCACCATCACAGCAGGGCCCAGTTATCACCATCCTTAGGGCAATCTTCCAAGCTGTATTCCCTTACCTGGGCAGTCCTAGCCTACTGGGTGTGGAGAGGATTGGAGGGCACAGCTATCCTCAGTCACTGGGACCTCTGGAACATTGTAGATCACATAATCTCAAAAGGCGAACCCATCCACATATTTTCTCCCCTTTCTTCAGTCTTTTAACAGCTCTAGAAGGATGGTATCTTACTTGCTAAATATAATGATAAGTAGTTGCTTGCTTTTGGGCTTGAGAACTGTTTTGTAACTGGTATCCTTCTTCCGGCAAGGGGGATGTGGTTGTTCAGCCCACAAGGGAGACAGAAGCACAGACCAGCCATGAGGATGCTGGTTACATTTTGCTCTAATGGTCACGATAGTTAAATCTGAGGAGAAGCAGATTTTCTTTTATTTTTCTTAAATAAAAATTTCATGTCCCTCAAGCAGCCTGAAGGGATATTCTTTCACATTTTTCAGTGTTGCCCTGATTCTTTTTCTTTGCACTTGGCTAAAAACCTAGGACTAATATTTTGAGACCCATTTCAAGACCTATCTCATAATAAATACAATAGATTGATTAATACAATACCAAATAACTTACATGCAAATGCTTCAGCATGTGCAAAATTCAGTCTTTGTCCTTCTGTTGCTTCAAAACAGAGCTTTTCCTTTTTGCAATGCTGGTTCCAAACACTGTGCAAGTGTCTCCCAGGCCAGCTCACTCCCTTTAGTAGAGGAACAGTTTTCTTCTGGATTCATTTATCAACCTTCATCACAGAGACATCTGGAACTTGTTCACTACAAACTAAATTGGTAAATTTGCTACAAAATACCAAAATTACAAAAATAGCTTCTTTCAACTGAACAGTAGCAGAATGGACTGCAATGAATCACAAAAATAGATCTGTTGGCTTTTAAAAATGCTTCAGCAAGAAAGGTGCAGCTGAATTTGATAAAATACAGCCACTTTGCTAACTTGCATAGTCAGGAGAAACTCTGCCTTTCAAACCAGGTGAATTTGAAAGGAAATCTTTGATGTAACACAGAATAATTTCTGTATAAAGAAACAAGTCCTTCTTCTCTATTTTACTGTAGCTATATTTAGTTAATATTGACGATTTGAAAATTTAATGTAAGAATTGATAGTGGGGATGGTATTTTTATTCTTGATCTGCAGAGATACATCATTGGTAATTAAAGCAGAAACTGTACCTTAAGTCAAGTAGATAGCACACAGTATTTTCCACTTATTTATGCTTCAGGTTTTTCAATAAAATTTCTTGAATATTCAGAGTAATAACATTGTTTATGAAAAAAAGATAACTACTGATTGATGTAGATGGAAAAATGTAATAATTATTATATTCACCTCAGAAAGCAACCCCCAAATTTTGGTTTTGGTTGTATGCTGCTTCTGGGCATTAATTTTGGCTTAATCCATGGAAGAGTGTTAAACTCCAGAAACGTCTCAGGTAAAAGGTTTCAATCAAAACCTTTCAGGACATTCAGTTTACCATCTTCCCTCAGCCTCCAGGCTTTTCGTGATCTGCTTATGTTGCTTCCACCTGTTCTGATAATCTTCAGCCTTTACTTTCCATTTATGGTAAATACAGGGCCCCTCCTTTGGTGCTTGATAGCAAAGGAGCACAGCACTGAGCATCACCAGTGATGTAATTCCCACACCAGCCTCATCTTGGGTACGTAGATTATGGTCTCTGTGCTTCAGCAAACCAACACAGCCACTTTCAGATAAGGATAATGTATGCCAGAGCAAAAATGCTGTTCTGAGAATTATGAGCAATCTATTAGAAAAAAAAAATCATTATTATCATTACTTTCACTATGCCAGAGGGCTAATGTCCTAGTTTTCTTAGTTTCCAGCTTGACCGAGCCACTTGGGCACAGTGACCTCTGACACTTTGTAACTACAAGAAAACCAACATGGAAGATCAGCAGATCCTGAATACAAATGTGTATGGTAGCAAGCACAGGAATGACAAGGTGAAAATCCTCACTCACAGAGAGCTCATCTTTAAGGACCGAAATGGAAACTGTGCACTCATTTGTGTTGAAGAGGGTTGCTGATCCCTGCTAGTATCAGTCTATTATTGCACTGCTGTCAGTGTGGGCAGTGAAACCTGCTGGCTTGGCTCCTACCATTGCTGGCTTCCTTATCCCTACTTGTCTTAAATGTGAAGGTGGGCCCTTCTGATTTTAGGTTCCAAACATCAATACCTAGGCAGGACTTGATTAACAGGAGCAGTGCCTCTCCAAAAATCTGGTGTGTGAAACAGCTTAGCTGGACAATAAATGGTAGGAAGTCCCAAAGACTGACCTTAGGAAAAGGTCAAGTCAGGTATCTTCCCAGGGCAACATACATCTACAAGGGGGAGATCCTCCACGCTCATAGCAGCTGGAGGGTGCTGCTCCAGTGGCTTCTCAGGCAGAGGGTCACCAGGACTAAACAAGTTACCCCTGGCCTCTGTGGCTGCTCCTCCTGCTCTGCCCATCGTTGCACCTTTGCCAGAAAAATCAGTAGAATAAGTTATTCCTCTAAGACAGCAAAGCCAAGCCTTGTATCTCTTATAGGACCTAAGAGGTATTTCATCTGCATAAGTCCTCATTTAATAAGAAATTTACTAAAACCTCAGTTTTTTACCTCAGCCAATTGCTGGTTCGCCAAATGCATCATAAAAATGAGTTTTTCACAGACACTTTTTTTGCCATCTTCCAAGGACCGCTGATTGCTTTTCCCACCACTCAGCGTTCCCAGCACAGCACCATATTCCACAGCTATCTCCTGCAGGAATCTAGAGTTTAATACTCTATCTTTATATTAGCTTTTAAAGTCTTTTGGTGCCAGAAATGCTCCCAGTTCAATAATGCAATTACACTGAAAGACACAGGAATAAAGGAAAGCAACTAAGTTTCTGTGAACTGGAATCAATTTGCAGCAGATTTATTTATTTAAACTACTTGTAGTGCTTATCTTGTATCTCAACCCAGACTCATGGAGGGTCATGATGGGAAGTCCTGCTCATTTCCATCAGTTAGTTCTCTGAGGTCCAGGGAAGGAATGCTGCCCACAGGGCATCTTGGAGGACTTTGTCACATGTATTTCTAGATTAAACAGGCTCCAACTTTCAAACAAGAAGCCTGACAGAAGAGCATTGAGGGGAATTAGAGTCTTTGCTTTGCTCGGAAAATTAATGTAATATAATGCTGCCCCCATCCTGCACAGTTATGTAATCTAAATCTATAGAGATTTTTCCTTCATTCAAAATGCAAATCCTCAGAGCCCCCTCTTCAGATTTTGCCTGACTTTGGTGATGCTGTATCCCCATGACACCTAAGATCCCATCAGTAAAGGTCTCTGGTTGCCTAAATTTCTGCTTCTGGGCCTGCCCAAATATACTCAAGTCCTGACAGCATTGATCAACTCAATATTTCAGTCCTATAGGGATTCACAGATAAGGCATTCCCTTTCTAGCAGCTGTATCTGCTAACTGGGATCCCATGGGAATTTCAATGGCCCAGAGCTAGCAGAGAGCTGCAGGAAGGGGGTGGTGGGATGGTATAAACTACCACTGCTACAATAAGGAGGATGGGGGAAGAAAGAGGGACAAAGCATTTCCCAAGAGCTGACAGCCTGTGGTCTGTTTCTGTCACTCCTCAATGTATCAGCAAATCCTGGTAGGGATTTTTTTGCAAGAGGATTTCACTTAACCAGCGAATATGATGGGTAAGAGCTGGGCCAGCTACCTAGGTAATCAGTGCTTGGCATGAGCAGCATGAATGAAGGGAAGTGCCCACATCATTCAAAATTATACATGTGGCTCCTGCTCCTTTCTTGGCAGTTGCTGCTGACCACCTCAGAGAGTCTCTAACTGTGTGGTAGCTCTAATTAGGCACCTAAATATCCACTTAGCCAGGCTTTTCATTTCACTGGGCATCAGGGCACCTAAGAGCTAATCACTGCAGCACTAAAATTGAGTTTTCTGCATCACTCAGCCTCTACTGTGCAAGTGAGCCTTGCCTGGGAGTCCCATTTTTCCCCTTGGGTAATAAAAAGCTTGCAAAGCAGCAAATTAGCTCTCTAGATTTAATTACGCATATACACCAGTAATGGGAGTAATTGCACTGTCTCAGTCACATTGCACAGTGTACTTACTTGAAATCAAGATGAAGAAATACCACTGGAAGCTGTGGGAAGACAGACTGGATAAGAGGACACCAGGTGCAACAAGGCTACAAGATTGTCATCTCAGTTGCTCTGGAAATTAACAGCCACAACTCTCACCCTACAGATCACAGTTCTCTCTGTCACTCCCTTCTCATGAAGGGATACTATCAGTAGTCATCCCTCTGCAAGACATCCTCTTGTATGAAAGGTGAAGAGTTGCAGGAGGGAGTGTATCTCCTTACTGTATACTCACTAAGAGCCTCAACTTACCTGGCTGCTACGTGGAGCTGCCTGTAGAACAGGGACATGCACTGGGTATTTGTGGTCTTAAACTGAAACATCCCTGGGTTCATGTCTGCTTTGCTAATCCTGTGCCGCTGTGCAAAAGGAAACTCAAACATGAAGAGAAATATTACTCCTCATCCACCAAGTTGTTGTGAGACACAGCCCTCTTTCTGCACCTCACCTGGCAACATAATACTCAGCAATACAGGGCTCCAGACATCTATTCACTCAACAAATTAAGTTGAACTGAATGAGAGAGGCAAACCAGAAGTGTTTCCCACGGGCACTGTGTGGTGCTAGGAAGTACTGGACATGGTCTGTGTGTGTGACTAGCACAGGCTCAGAAAGGGAAGCTTGGATTAGTCTGAATTTGTGGGGAAACATCTCTGTTTGCTTCTTGAGGCAGAACTCAGATCGCAGTTTTGCCCCGTTTGCTGTCAAACCCTGCTGGTCCTCTGTGGTCTCTCCCAGAACAGTCAGCACTGCCACCCTGTTCCAAAATAGTCACTCACCTCCCACATCCTTCTCCTTTTTGAAGGCCTGAAGATGTTTTCATCTTCTTTGACACCATGCCAGGTGCTAATTCCTTGATCCCAGCAGTAGCCTTGGAGGTCTCCAAATGCAGTCGGTGTCCTCCAAGCTCACCTTCCTCCTGCCTGTAATTTTATACTTAGTAACTCAGAAAATAGCAAGTAATGGAAATTTGGCAGTTATCCTGTCATTTGCCTTCATCAGATACAGTCAAGTTTAAAGATCCAAAACAAATTACTGAAGAAACATGTGCTCAGATGACACAAAAAGATACTCAGGGAGGGATGTGTAATTGCACTTGGGAATGAAAAAGTAGACCATACACTCATGAAAAAACAATGCTACTGTCAGCTTGAGGTTTTATTTAAAACGAAAAGTGAAATACCAACATTTTAAGAGTTGACCTTTTTGCAGTATTGACACAACAGAAGAGAAATTCTCGTGCAGGTCACAAACCTCGGGGCCAACATGATCAAAGTCAGCCATTTGCAGTTTTGGCGTGTGTACATACAAAAATCTGTATGGTGATTTGGAAGAAAGACCAATCCTTTTGGTAAAAATGGTGCATCTGTCACAAAGCACAGGTAGGTCTCACAAAGTGAGGTGCTGATGGTAAGGATTGACTGATTTAAGGATCTAAAACATGTAGGAGAAATACTACCAATTCTAAGGACAGCAAGAAGATCACACACTTCAGCTGTGGAGTGTGTTGTGTATGGATGACAGAGTAATAACGTGACTTGATAGAAGCTGTTGAGTGCAAAAATGCTTTGCTATCTGATTTGCCATCATCTTTAATGTTTGGCTGACATTTGTCTTGCCAAAGAGAGTTCAAAATGAGTACATAGCAAACCTTCATCTGCAGTAAAGGGGAAAACTCTGAATAGGTATGTATGTGCTCAAAACCTATTTTCTGTAAGTATAAGCAGATATAAAGATTACATGACAAAAAAGAGTCAAAGCATTTATATTTGGAGTTCCAGTGAGTGACATCAACCCAAGAACAAAAAAGATCAAAGTGCTACTATGCACACACACATGCTGACTGGGAAAAAGCATGCCATATTTATAGTCAACAAACCTTCTAGGGCTGTGTATTTCAAGTTAAATGGTACGCTAGTGGATAAAACATGCTCCTGTCACTTTTTCCTGATATCTATCCTGTAAAGCCAGGATAAATGAATTATCTGCCTCACTCTAACTTAAATACCTTTGGCCAAGACGCTGGAACAGAGAGGATTTATGAAGAGTACAAAATCTGTTCTTCATTTACCTAAAACACATCCTTGCTGTAATAACTGTAGAATGAGATAAAGACATTCAGCAAACTGATCATGCAGAGTCTGGCATTTCTCTTTGGGCATTAAAGCAGAGACAAAAAAATGCATAAACAACCCAAGATCTAAACAATGGAAGGGACTTTCAGCACAGTTAATTAAAGCATTGAAGTAGTTATCTGCCAGTGTCCCACCCATCACCAAAGGAAGTACTGTCCTTCTTTGAAGGCTCAAAATTTTACAGAGCACAAATGCATTCTTTCCTCGTTCTCCTTCCCTCTCCCCCCTTCTACCCATTGCTGCAAAGATTCATTTTTCTTCTGAAAAACATGACATTTCACCATTCACTTTTATATATTTATTGGTGAATTAAGTGTTCTTTAGTATTCCTTAGCATTCCAACTTCCCCCATCATTTCACCAGAGTACATTACTCCTGATTGGTGAAGATTAGAAAAATGTTGTGGGTGTTTGTTGTTTTTTTTTTTTACCCTTGCTCAAATCAGTATGTTATAAACATTATCCTCAGCCAGCGAATCCTGTGATTCTTCCTCAACACAAGGAGCAAACACAGCCAGAACTTACTGGCATGCAGGAAGCTCCAGCTGAAGCAGTGGCAAACTTCTGCTGCTAACCTCGTTGAGGGTATATACATATATTTGAGGAGAGCCAATATACATATATGCATATGTATACATATGTGCAGGTACTCTCATATATATATATGTTTATGTGTATACACACACACACACACACACACACACAAACAGTGTAAAAAGAAGAGAGGGGAGACAGGTGAATTTGGAAAGTAATGGCTCTCCCTTCAGAGAATTATCTGAATAGCAAAACCACCATGGAAGAGCTCCATAAAGCTGAAGTGCTGGCCAGAGGGTGAAGCTGGTGGGGTCCACTCTGAAGCAAGTTTGCTGCAGACATAAGAAGCCATTATTTGAGAGCAAAGCAACACAAAGGATGAAATAATAGGGCAGAGACACGCAAAGCAGCCACATACTGCCCTCAGACTGCTTCCCTGCATTCCCCTGCTGAACTTGTTCATGACATTTAAGAGCTGCCACTACTACTGCCAGTGTTGGAAAGAGGGCAGAGCCTGCTCCCAGATAGCTGGGAAAAGTTAACTGCCCTTTAGGATTGCAGGGCTAAGCAGTGTATGGAGGGAAAAAAAGTCCAGCCATCTTTTTCCAGTTCAGGGAATACCTGTGAGCTTTTCTAAGAGGTGACCTAAAGATAATTTATTCTGCATTACATTTTTTTTAAGCATTAGTGCCCTATTAAAATGATTCACAGGTTGTTTTTCTTTTTTTGTTTGTTTTGTTTCTGTGTTATCCCAGCTGGTGGTGGAAAACAGGATGAAGGAGGGATTATAGGGCCTCTTTATATGTCTGACAAGAGACAGTTTATCTGCTCTAGGCTTACCCAAGAGTCCTGTCCAGCTTTCAGTTCTGCTGCCACCACAGGCACATCAAATATCCTTGACTTTTAGGGCCAGATTTCTTTTCCAAGGTGGGAAAGATGGCAATGGACAAAGAGAAATTTTATCCTCTCAGCTACATGCTGGCAGGCAGCTCCAGCCCACTGGCACTGAGCTGCTGCATGGTCAGCCCCAGGGTTGGCATTGCTCCCTGAGGTGTTGTGAAAAAGGACTGTGGTGCCATCCTGCAGCGAGAGGATGGGCCCATGGTGATTCTGGGCACCAGCCAGTCCTGCCACCTGCACCTTCTGCCCTGGGAGCCAAGTAATATCCTTACGCGAAGAAAAGTGCAGCTGGTGCGATAGCCAAACACTGCAGGTAGGGAGCAAATACAAGATCATCCTCTTTAAACAACATCAGACCTTGGAAACTACCTGCCTGATGCTAATGTGACATCCTGGGATGGAGAATTTCAGGTTTTTCTCTAGGTGAAACCAAAATCCAAGACCCAGATGTTGACCCCCAAGGGAGCCCAGACCTTCTCATACAGAGAGAATGTTACTCCATTGTTATTCCAGTGACAAAACCCAAAGGCATCATAGGTGTTATTAGCTTAAAGCTCCATATTTTACCTCAGATTGCTGAAGTGCTTTTTCAACACTTTACTGAACTATTGAGTGGCTTATTTATAGTTTAACCTCAGAACCACTTCAGATTTCAAATGAGTTTCAAAAAAACTTGAGGCGGGTCAAACCCATAAAACTCTATGTCTTGGAAATGGCTGCTCACAATTCTCAGAACAAATCCTTGGGTTTTCCACAGCTTTTCTCTAAATGGTGAGCAAAGATTGCAATTGTTTGATGCAGAATCTCTGGTATTCACCCTCCACCACCACTTTAACACATACCCTTGGAACACAGTTTTCAGAATGGATCCAGAGGGGTTCTAAAAGATAGCAAATATACTAAGCTGAAGTATTAACTTTCAGATATTTCAGATCACAACAGAAACATTAACACTCATATAAAACAAACCAGATGACAAAGCCAAGAAATAATTATACAAAAGTGGTGAGAGTGAAACAGGAAGGATGGAAAGACAGGTGCTAGTGTGAAGTTTAAGTTCTCTGCAGAGCTCAGTTTGCATTGTGTCCCAGGTTCTATGTTCAGATAGAGCCACGTGCACATCTTGGTGTGTCTACAAAGAGAAACAAAATCTCTGCTGTCAACCCCCAGTCACCAGCTATATTTATTTTGGGGCTTGGTGCAAACAGATTTTGTGAAGGAGCACTGAGGAAGGGAGCAAGATAAAGGCTATCACCTCCAAAATCTACGTACATTCAAGTGGGAGTTACTGTGGTAACAACATGAGCAATACAAGTCCTGTCAGTTCTTTTTACAAGTGTCCCTTAGCCTGATTCTCTACTTCACCTCCTCCTTACCCAGGCAATATTTAGCAATAATATGGTAGTTGTGGATCACAGAAGATCCACGCAGAAAATTTTCCATACAGGAGGAATACTCACTGATACAGCATAGGTTCATGGGGGATCATCCCTTGTTCCTACAGGGAGCTCCACTCAAGCAACAAAGCCAATGGGATGACACCGTGGATGACCTAACTTACATTTAAGAAATCAGCTATGACCATCATTGCTAACATTGCTCAGGAAAATTCAGCATCTCTAGTAATAAATATATGTATTGAATGTATTCCATTCACTCTGGTGAATGGAATCTCTAACTGCCTTCTGGTATTTTTATTAAGAGGTTACATCAATGGATGATATTCAGGAAAGAGTTCTAAGATTTTGGTAACACAAATAAGCAACAGCAAGATGAGCTGTGGAATGGGTAATAACTTGAACTGTAGATCATAACAAATTTGGATTACAGCCACAGTAGAATGTTACCGATAGAACATAAAAACAAACTGATACCTAATCTTTTTTACGGCAAATTAGTTCTTTTGCTGCAGCGGTTAGTGCGAGTTACAATGAGCAGAGAGTACAAATTATAAAGACAGCCTATGCCACAGTCCCTGTATTTTCAGAAAGCATCATTTCCATAAACTTTCTTGGCCAAACACAAATCTCTTTCAGGTCACACATTAAATAAGGGAATGTGTTGCACTTCTCTGATAAGTATAAAGAAGCCTAGTAAACTAAGAGTGCATATCAGAGTTCAAATGCCTGTATAAAGGAATTTCATACCAACTCTGAAAAGAGGATTAAAACAACCTAAACAACTTAACAACCTATGTTGTAAACATTTTCTAGGTTTCCCAGGTGATGTCATATCAGTCAGGAACGAGCTGGTGCCATGCCCCTAGGAGTCCCTGTGATGGAGCTGTGGCAGCTGCTGGTCCTGCAGGTGTGTGCATTGGGACATCTGTGTGTGACAGTGCCCAGCTCTCCTGGCTGTGTCAGGGAGAGCCAGCAGGAAGTCTCCAAGTTGGTTTAATTCAGAGCAAATAACTTGTCTCCCAGAATGGGAATGTGTTTGAAACGGTGCTGTGTCTGTGCCTTAATCCATCCCTTTCTGTTCCTCAGGGGAACAGGAAAATGTGGAATGATTCCCTGGCTTAGCCAGCAGCAAGTAAAATGCTCTTAAGCTGCTCAGCCCTGCCAGGAACATACATTAGCCACTGGCTCTGGCAGACACTGTAGTTCCCCCACCTCATGGGGGGAAAACTCTGCCAGGGGCTTTGGAAATTTTTGTGCTTTCTACAGTTACTGGATTGTGTAATGAATAGGCCTGCATTTATTGTCTGCCTTGCGATACTTTCAGACCTCTCCTTGAACACACAGCTTTCTGTTGCCTTTCCAAAAAGTAGAGCTGCTAAGCAAGGAAATTGGTGGGAAAGCTTCCTTAAGTACATCTAGTCCCCAGCAAACCACAGCAATCAGTCTAATAGAGAAATTTAACAGAATCTAAGTAATTTTGTTACACTAACTGCACATTACCAGGGTTACTCACAGTAATTCAACCATGCTGTAAGTCACCTCACCATAACACCCTGGATTTTCTGCCACCTGCCTTGCTCCTCAGTCATTAGCTGACATGAGGTTCAGACATTCTGTCCTTATCCCACTTGCCATGCGGCTCCAGAGGTGAGGAGCGGACACAGCAGGGAGGGAATGACATTAACAATGCAAATGTCCTAGAGAAAGCAGATTGGGAGTTACATTTATTCATTTCTCTGCTACACTAATACATATAAGTATAAATCTGACCTACTGTCAGCAGGCAAATGCTGCTTGAACACGTCAAACACCCTGAAAAGGAGAGAGCAGGGAAGAGGTTCTGGAGCCACATGTGGGGAGAAAGGACTAGCTGCAAACTGGTGTTGGCCCTTCAAACAGGATGCTGCCAGTCCTGCAGCTCAAGATGAGCACAGGTGAAGCCAGGCTGATGAAGCAACACCATGTCTAGCCCACAGCACACAAGATAAGCAGGGAATGGAAATCCTACACATGTCTAATGTTAATGAAACACAGTTTGCTTTTGCACAAAAGAGAAAAAACTGAGAACTTGGAGAATTAATTCCCTTAAGATTAACTTAATATGTATGTCACAGCCAAGGCACTTACAATTAAGTACAAGCTATTTACTACGTTTTTCTTACACTGCTGCAATTTCGTCTTTTTAATGGTTTTGCTATTGGAAAATGTTCCTACTACAGTTGATTGTTGTAAGTTGTCCTCATGAAGGAAAAAGATAGCCAAGTGTGCAAGGCAACAGGACTACAATGCCCCTAAGTTAAATGCATGCTTAAAGGGCTTGGCTGGATGGCTGAAGTGTTACCCAGTTTACTGGGTCTGAGCCTTGAGCACAGGAAAATTTCCCATTCATCCTTAAGGGGAGCTCAGCCACAGGGTCCTGTGACAGCATCTACAGCACAGTTCAAACTTCCCAACAGCAAGCAGTGTCAGGGTTGGATTATAAAACTGATTCATGCTTAGACCCTCAGGAAATCAACAAGTCTTTAAGAAATCAGCAATCACAGTATCAGAAGATTTCAGTTAGCACTGATGATCAAAGGAAACTTTACCTTATTTTTCCTTTTTTCCTCAGCATGGAGCAATCCTATACGAATTCTTTTTTAAAACTGGCAGATGTACGTGGAACTGGTTTCATCGATAGATGCTGTGATGTTTTTGCGCCCTGTTAAGGCATATGGTACAGTAGTTACCCCACTGATGCTCCTGGATGAGAAGATGGTGATGCAAGAATCAAGCATTGTCTCATGGTTATACTGCTTTTCCAGCTGGCAAGCACTACATGCCACTCTGCTGTGTGTGCCACTTGCATCTCTGGATATGGGGAAAGACGGATAAAATCAGGAAGGAATCTCCTGGAAGAGTTATCACAGAGTGGAAGCAGTGCCCACCATGACCAACCTGGGGCCTGTCCATGGGGCAGCTGGACTGCGAACAAAAACTTGAAGGGACTTCAATATTTGTTAAACCTTCAGAACTTCATTGTTCAAGCAAGACAGTATAGCAGAACCTGATGGACTAGACTGATCTTGCAACAGGGTGATTTTTCTATACCACACTGTTAATGCTAAATTTTTTTGTAAAATCTGGGTTGGTCTCTGCTATATAGCAACTGTTTTGCACATACTTAAGGATGCAACTCACTAAAAATAGGTACAGAATTAAGTTAACCCTATCACAGTGTAGTCAACCCCATTATTTGGCACCATGTGGCACAGCTACCCTGCCAAATTTAGTAGCTGTGGCAGGGAGGTGAGGTGGACTATGTACTGCTGACCTCCATACATGGTTACAAGTCCCCTTCCAACCTGCCTAATGATGAGAACTTAATCTGGAGTATGCACAGAAGGAAAAAACCTAAATGTGATTGTGCCATTTCAATGCACATAATTAGCTAATAAAGGTCAGTCTCATTAGATGCTTTTCAGGGAAGGATCCACTGAAGGAAATTAAACACAACAAAAGAATTTTAACATGCTGTCCTCCCTTGCCTGCACCACACACTTCAAAGTGGATTCAATGAGAAACCAAATTTCTTGAATACGTGATGAAAGTGTTGATACACAGGCATTCTGTGACAATAGAAATGCATTTCTAAACTGTCAGAAGATCATTCAGTATCATGCAGAAGGCCTCTGCTTACTCCCTCACAGGACATAGTGGCTGTCCTGGGTCCATAAAGGAAGCTTGCCCCTGAACTACATGTCCTAATTTCCTCTCTACTGCCTAGTACCCAGAATCCCATCTCCCTCCCTGTCCCAGGCAGTCAAGCTCCTACACAGCACCTTGATATGCCTTTTCTTTTGATTTCTGCATATTCTGCCTCCTTCAACTACGTGTCAACAGAAGCTGCTTGTTTTTATACAATATATGCTACTACTATATGCTAGCCTTTTTTTTCTGGTAAAAATCAGATTTGCTCTAGCTGGCCAGAAGCAGTTCTTCATTCAGTGTTGCCTTGCACCTGCTCTGCCTCTGCTTTCTCTGTTATTTTTTGGAACCTACCCTTTCAGGACAGGGATGCGCAGGCAGCAGACATTAAGCAGGGAACTGCTCCACCCAGTGGGTGCAAGCAGCAGACAACACACACAATTCCTTAGACAAGCATAGGAAACCTAGCGTGGAGGTGTTTGAGCACAGGATGCATACCCCTGTCCCTCGGGGACATCACATCCCATCATGCCCCATCTTCAGCTGCTCCCACTCCAAGTGACACGATGCAGTTGGGAAATCAGGTCTGAACCCACAGAAGAGCTGCACCCAGTACTGTGTTACTCGTAATGCTGGATGCTGGCTTTGGGCCTGTCTACAAAGGCTGGACAGTTGCATGGTCCCTGTCCTGGACATCATAGAGTCCCCAGGCTGATACCAGTGGGTCTGAAACCCTGGTCAGCTGGTTAGCTGAGAGGACATGGTGCACATAATCCTGGCAAGGGAATGAATGGGCTGCTACAGGTGTGGGCAGGCAGGACCCGTTACACCAAAAGTAGCACAGTGCAAATATATTTTTGCTAGTCTGACCCCCTGAAACCAGGCTGTGAATCAAGAAGTCCTTACTTTGAGTAGTGCAGCATATCAAAGCTTGTGTGCTGAACACACATTCCTGTAAAGCATAACCACAATATACTGATAGATGAGGGCCAGGAAAATCTGTTTCTGCCCACGCCCTGGCCCTTCCCTCTCATGCACTTGGCACCGGGCACAGCCAGGCAGGCTTTTGTATCAGTCAATACCAAGGGCTCAGCAAACAGATGATGTGAAGCTGGGGCAGAAGCACTCCTGCTCTGCTGATTCACCCAGGCAGGCAGTCCAGGCCAGTCGCATTATCATCAGCTCTGAAATGTTAACTGCCAAATCCCCTGGGGGGAGGATAATAACTCAAAGGAGGGACAAGGTCAGAGGATACGCAGTTTACAGAAATACTTTAAGGTTGAAACTAAGTACAGCACTATTTTGGGAGGAGGTAAGCCTGGGCAATAAACCACTGAACAATAGAGGTTACTGAAAATTAGCTGCAGGGCTGGATTTCTGCCTACCCCTTTTGGCAAGGGGGTAAACCTAAGGGAGGCTTTAAAAAGTGTGTTGTGTCACAAGCAGCCTTAGATGTAAAGTGAAGACTTCTGTGTTCCTCACATGAAACAGCCAGTTAAGGCTTGACCCTCAAGTACTCTTTGCAGGAGACTAGAATGACTCCAGGCCACCCTGTGCCAAGACAGCTCTTAGTTAATGATCTAATCCTTGTATTTTTAGGCAAGAGTCAGCAATATTATTCCATTTCCTGTGTTAAAGCAGAGTACTGTTACTATTATTATTTGATAGCTTTGTCCTGCAATGGCTGTGAGAGCATCACGAAAGTTCATCTGAATTGTACAAGGTGCTGCATAGATTTATAATTGATGGTGCCTCCTTAAAGCATCCCCAATGCCTTACACCAGGTGGTTCAGTTCAGTGCATAGCAAAGCATGGCAATCATTGTTCTCTGACCAGAAACAGACTGGAGCTCTTTGAGGCCTTGCTCCCTCATAGTGCATCGATGGTCTGTCAGGCAACTTCTGATATCAGGTAACTTCTCTGCTCCCCCAAGCTTCTGGAAGGATGCTGAACATACCATGGCAGAGATCTGGGGAAGAACTGGAGCCTGAGATCACTTCAGTGTTAGGGTTTCACAGAGAACAGGCTTCTTACCCCTGAGAGGACCTGGGCTAGAGGAGAAGGCTAAGATGTCAGGGGGACCCTCCCCAACCAGGCTGTGACTACAGCACTAAAATAAGCTTTTAAGCAGGGGCAGCATCTCTCCACTCCTCCTCTCCAAATTCACATCAGGCTTTAACAGTGCTTCTGACTTGGGCTAGCTGGCCTGGAATGGACCACTCACTCAGCTTACTGTGTTTTTGCATAATTAATATTCTATTCACCTTGACAATGTGGATAAAAGAGAAGCGCATTTATTTCAAATCTATGTTGTTAAGTTTTATGAAGCTGCTCCCTGGATGAACAAATAGTTGTAGGAAGGTGTAAAGATTCCCAATTGCAACTATACATGTATTTGTTCTCTGCTCTGCAACTCCATGCATTGCCAGCTATGCAATGACTGCCAAGTACTTGTGGGACTGATGAGGCATTTCAACCTAGCGTCAAATGCTGAGAATTCTGTAGAGCAGAGGAACACGACCTGTCAGAGTTGGCCAAAGAGGTCATTTTGATTTGAAGGATGAGCCCAGCAGGAAAATGAGATGATGTATCATCTTGAATGTCAATGTGATTTCTGGACCAGCCTCACTGACTGCATCACCTTTGGCCTCATGGTTCAGCTGATGTCAGCCCTTTGGTTCCTCATGGTTCAGCTGATGTCTCCCTGAGAAAAACAGCTAGAGAATCTGAAATAACTTGCATTTGATGAGCAGAGAGGAAGACATCTGTGTGTTTTTTAAATATCCTCTATCCTCCTTGCTGGGCTGCAGCACTTGCAAACATTATGTAGGATAAGGACCAGACTCACATCATTGTGGCAGTAGTGATGATGCAAAGTGCTGCAGCTCCCAGGAGGACCGGCAAGTCTCTGCATGAGTCGCTACTGATATTATACAGTCTCTTTCCTACAAGAGCATCAGCAGGACATCAGGGAATTGCATTTGCTCACAGAGTCCAAGAATTAGATTCTCAACACATTTCTTACAAGCAGAAGTATAATAAGAATGAAAGAAGAAAATCCATCGGAGAAAAATAGTAGCTTGGCAAGTTACCTGTTGGCATTCTTTCACCTCCTTTTTGAGGTCAGGAATGGAGTCAGTTTTTGGAAGTACTTCCAGTTTGGCTGAGCCACATTTTCTTTTAGCAGAAATGAGATAGTTGCAGAAGGATGAGCTTCCAGCAGCAAGTGAATTAAGTTTTGTGTTCCATTCTTGCTGATTGTTGCCAGGAAGGCTAGAGCTCATTACACTCAACTTCGTTACTAAATTGTTTGTCTTGCCTTTACTCCTTTTGCCCTGGGGGGACCACAGAGATAGAATGCTCTTCAGCCAAATCTATAAGGACAAATTTTTCAACACTCATCAAACTGCTTGTTCTTTTTCAGCTTGGTCAACTGAATACTGCTTATTGCTTCAGCTCTGAGCCTACTGTAGAAAAAGGGCTGAAAGAAAGGGATGGTGATGGCAACAGACATAGAGGGAAGAACAGACTGACCTTCAGGACATTGTTGGGGCACAGGCCTGCAGAGGATATACTGCCTCCTGTTGCCCTTTCTTTTAATTGATATACTCGATGTGGATGCAAATTTGTGGTCCCAGGCACGAGTGGCAGCCCCAAACTGCACCCAGCTGCTCCTTGGATCCAGTGAGCTGCCAGCTGCCCCTAGGAAAGAACCTCCTAATGTGGCAAAAGCTCTGTTTCATAAAACCTGTGAGCGAACCAGATGTTCATTTACAGATGAAGCATTCCAGCATTGTTTTTGTCCTTACCTTACTTACATAACTGGAAGCATGAAAAAAGTCAGCAATTTTCTTTTAGCTGATGAACACTTGGAGCAGCAATTTTACAGATTATGCTTATTGGTTAAACTGATTCCACCTCCACTTTACACCCAGCTAAACAACTGAAAACTTCATCCTGAGAAACACTAAGGTGCAGCTGGGGTATTTTCTGCTTCTGCTTTAAGATTAGCAACCACATCCATTAGCTCACAACAGCGGATGTAAAAAGCAGAAACTGCACATTTCTTATCACTTGACAGCTGATTCTACCCACTGAGAAGAAACTCTGCTGTCTACAGCCTTGATTCAGCACAGCAGGAGGAAAATGGCCTATGACAATCACACTACACATCTAAAACTCCTTACAACCTTAAAAAAGGTAGGAGGAGAGACAGGGACTGAACAGAGCTGCCACTTATAAAAAGTTAAAGGAGCATTCTTGAGACATGTGAGTTTTGCTAGAAAACCAGGATCTGCAACTCTTTTAAGCTCCAGCCTGCATCTGTGGAAGATGAGGAACAAGAGGAAAATAGGCGAATCATGCAATAAAATCATTACATGCTTTCTCTTACCAGGGAACTGCCACCAAACTGCTGCCAAACTACCAGCATGTCGTCTTCTTTCTCACGACAGCTATGTCATATCAATAGCATTTACTTGCTGAGACACACACAGTTACCCCTCAGAAACACGGCTGAAAATCAAAGATAAATCAGCCCCAGTTTCTTAAAGAAAATGCAATATTTATTCTGGAAATAACACGTGAACAAACAGATTAAAAATTATAATTGTAGGTTTGGGATCTTTTTCCCAGCAGGTAGCATTTAAGTCTGCAAAGGAGAGCAATTTATTGCAGTAAGCTGGGCTTCAAGGCAGTCCCCAAGTGTGGCTACACCACCTCTTTTCACCATTCCACAGTAGCTCCTGCACAGCGGTTTTTATTAGCAGAGAGCACTGCTCCTACACGACACCTTTTACCAGCGGATTTCAAAACACGTAACAAAGCCGAGCTCTTGTGCCCATTGTCCTCACTGGGAATGTGAGAGAGAGACGTGAAATGACTTGTCCAAGATTATTTTGTCCCTGAAGAGACGGCACACGCCGGGCCGGGCGCCGGGGTCTCTCCCGGGCAGCGAGCGCAGACCCCGCTGCTGCCAGCAGAGGGCGCTCCGGCCCTTCCAGCCCTCACGGCCCTTCCAGCCCTCACGGCCCTTCCAGCCCTCACGGCCCTTCCAGCCCTCACGGCCCTTCCAGCCCTCACGGCTCTTCCCAGCCCTCACCGGCCCTTCCCAGCCCTCACCGGCCCTTCCCAGCCCTCACCGGCCCTTCCCGGCCCTCACTGGCCTTTCCCGGCCCTCACGGCCTTTCCCGGCCCTCACGGCTCTTCCCAACCCTCACCGGCCCTTTCCAGCCCTCACCGGCCCTTTCCAGCCCTCACGGCTCTCCGCAGTCCTCACGGCCCTCCCCAGCCCTCATGGCTCTCCTCAGAGCAGGGAAGGTGTAAGAACCGCGCTCCCTTTTCTGTCTTTTTACTTCGTGGGAAAGGAAAAAGGCCTCCAAGTGGCTTACCAGGGTCTCTGTGCCCCTCAGCCAAGCAGCTGTGCATATCTTCCGTGCCGGCCGTCTCTTGCCGCTCCCGGAGCCGCTCTGCGCCCCACAGCGAAAGGACCCCCGCAGGTGCCGCCCCGGGGCAGCGACGCAAGGACTGCTTACCTGATCCCACCGGGAGTCTGCTGCCCACTCGAGTACTGCCTGTCTCACAGAGAACTTTCCAGGTCTGCATCCACACGTGCTTTTAGCTACCTGCGGCAGGGAGGAGGAGAGAGTGCCCCGCAGGGTCAGCTAGAAAAGCCTTCGGGGGTGCCTGAAACCTTGATGGTGGCTGAATCAGCAGCAACTAAAAGTACCCTGTTACGGAGCACCAGTCCCACTAAAATACATCTGTGAGATACACTAGACACGTTCTGTGTCTAGTGACATGCACTTACACAGAATATGGCCTGATTTCTTCAGGTCAAGGTCAAAGACCTTGATATGTTCACTGGACCAGAGGACTCCAGCTAGAAGTTCTAACCAAGCTGCCACAGGAAAAATATTTGTTACACATCCTCGACCCTATATGCAAATATTGCTTGGAAAAGGTCGGGCATTTCTCAGGTGTTACATTCTCCATCTTTCAAGTCATCTGTTGGTTTTTTTTCCTTTTCAGACCATGGTCAGAAAAACACGTTAAAGATGAGGCTAGTACTTCGTGGCTCCTACTCACCTCCCATTCATCATTACACAAGTTGGTGTTCTCAGCCATGTGTGATCCCTCCTACTGCATCAGGCTACTTCCCAGCTGCCTGCCACGCCACAATCTGCTCTTCTCCCAGTTCCTGTCTGCCATTGAAGGCAATATAACATTGCAATCTGACAGCCATGCAAGCTGCCAAAATCCTACCCAACATGAGCCAGCACATCCTGAATTCACTGCAGATCTTCCTATTAGCTTCATCCGGCATGAATCAGAAATCCTGTTCACTGCTGAAAATCCTTTCCAAATCAAGGGGCTTTTGCCACCATCCGAGCAGCTCCCAGCCATCACAAGGCTGTTTCCAGAACTGGATGCTTGGTAAGACCAGTGACTCTAATGGGCAATAGAATCCACCCTGTGACACTCCAAAATCCACTTGCATCTAACAATGTCCAAGAGCTTTGAGTACATCTGAAGAAATCATAGTAATGATGGGAGAAGTGACTAGGTCCAAATTATTATGAGGCCAAAGAGAATAAAAGAGTCCTGAAGCCAAGTTACTGGCTCTGTCTTGGCAATAGCTTACTGCTTTCTTCTACCTTTTTAAAAAACATGGAGGAAAGCTGCCATGCACAAACATTTTTTTTATTGTCTCTCAATATACAAAGTACCTGACACAGCAAAAAGAAACCTCTCCATGGAGACCATGCAGTCCTGAAGCACATTGTGGAAATAGCTGTCAGGCCTCATGAACAAAAAGTGAATTACAAAGTGCATTAGAGTATCATTGTATCAGCTAATAACCTATGAAGGGTTTCTGGTTTTATCAGAGACAGTAGTTACAAAAAAAATTCTTATTATGCCTAGCTCATCCTCAGGGAACACAGCCGGATTAGTCTCTCTGGGATAAGTGCAAGTGCTTTGTCTTACCCAGGCAAGAGAGAGCTGTGATTTGCATCTGCAAGGTTCTAAGGACAGAAATGCCAAAGGGCTCAGCTGGGTAAATGGCCCCTGTCCAGAGCTTTACACCATTACTGTAAACCTAAAGGTATAACAGTTCCTTGCTGATCAGCTGTCATTTGACTTCACTGTAACCCTCGTATACCTACCTGGTTTCAGACACATCCTTTTCCCCCCCCCCCATCACCTGGTAGTGTTCATCCTTTCTTTCCCTTCCTCTGCCAAGGGATTGTGAATATATCCACAAGATGCTTGCTCAGAGCAGTGACATCCACAAGAAAGGGAAATTCTCTGAAGAGCTAACCCAGGCATTGGCCAAAAATTTGAGGTGAAACTGGCTTGCAGCTTGTCAGACCACTGGAGGGTCTCAGACATGGTGAGGGGTTAACAGGGGTTAACAGGACAGCACACCAGCTGGGAGCTCTTCATGACCCCCAGCACATCCCCACCTATTCTTCTGCCTGCTGTCCTGTTCTTGATTCCAGGGATTATTTGCACTCAAGACAACTGTGTGTGCCTCAAACCTGCCTTTTCCCCATCCTGTTTTCTTTTATTGGGTTTTCCAACTTCTCCAAGTGCAGCATAGGATTTTGTAATCCTCCCTGTTTCTCTGGTCTCTCCTTCTGACTTACCTGCTGGATGTTAGGTCCCCATCCATTTCCCCATTTTAGGAGTTTGGGGCATGCACATCCCTGCATTGTTCCACTTCCAGTGGTTCTGTCTCCAACCTTTTTTCCCATATGCATCAAAGTGTCTGAAGACACTGCAAGAATGTTCAATAGTTTAGGTGTTCTCTGGGAGGACAAGGAGCAGGTAGATGATGGAGACTGGACTTCAGTTCGAAGAAGGTAGTTCTTTGCTACTGCTTTTCAGTTTTACATCTCTCACTCTCAATCATCCTCATGTGTGGGCTGCATGCAATTCTGTCAGTCATGTTCATTGCCATTGGTTCCACTTTCAACTGGAGAAACCCAATACTCACTGAAACAGCAATGGATAAAATAGAACCTAAAGGACAGTCATCAGGCTATAAATTCCCATCCCTGAGGCAATGCATATTTTAAGCCAAATGAAGGAGATCTATCAAAAAAAGCTGAGAGAAAATAAAAACTAAGCTAACAGTCTGGTAATTGGGATGCTTCCCTGGAAGAAGCAATATCAAATCCCCTTGGAGAGAGGAAGCAATGAAGCAGAGTCTTCCAGTGTCCTGGATGAACTCTCTACCCCCACTGGGGTGTCTGTAGAAGGGATGTAATACTGGTATTTTCACTGTCTCTGTCACTTTCCCCCTACCACGTTGTCTTCTTGCTGGAAACTCTTAGAAGCCTTTGAAGCAGCCATGAAGTGCATGGAAAAAAGACTCAGTGCATACAAGCACCTACCTGCTTATCCCACTGAAGGGCCATGAAGCAAGCTGCTTCCTCAAAGGTTCCCTAGGCATATAAACTCACAGGATAATGAGTGGATGAATAATTAAAGGACAGGAAATAAAAGGTGGAAATAAGAAGCAAACCTTCATGACAGAGGGAGTTCACCAGGGTAGTATTAGAGGGATGAGTGTTGAAGGCTGTGATGTTTGGTGAACTTAGTAAATTACCTAGCAAAGGAGTAAGTAATAAATGTGGCAAACCTCCTGGTGGCATGAGGATATGCTGAGTAAAACAGAAGCGTTATCTGTGAAGAGCTGCAAAAGAACCATATGCTACCAAGTGACAAGGTGAGAAGACAGCAGAAAGACTTCTACCTAAAAATTCAAAATAAAGGACATGAGAAAACCAGTGCTGACCTCATTATATCAAGATGGACTCTTGGGCCTATTCTTAAAAATAATGTTAGCTTAGTTTATGTTCCATAGCAGTTAGAAAATTGTTAGGGATACTTTGGGAGGGGGTAGTGAACATGAGGGAGAATGAGAAGATAACACAGCAGTGCATCTGCATCCCAAAGACTGTGCACTTCTGGTCCTACCATCTGCAGAAGGACTTAGCAGAAAGTAGAGGGCTTAGAGAAGAGCAGTGGGAAAGATTTAAAAGTAAGATTAAGGCCAGACTAAGATTGGAAAAGAAGGCTTTTATATACAATCCTGACTCCTCTGGTCAATAAGTCCACAGATGCCGAATGCTGAACACTGAACTAGGCTGGCTTCCATCTCATCCAATACTACCAACCCTTGAGCTCAGATGTGCCCCAGATGGGGAGTACTGCTTCAGATCAACTAGAATATTAGATCAAATCAATAAAAACATATTTTATTGGGATTTATTCATGTCCAGGTAAGGATAACAAAGATTTTTTTTCAGGTAAATAATAACTAATATATTGATATATCTGGTCTCAGAAATTAAACAAGAACTATCTCACAGCATAGATATGGCAGCAGCAGAAACTTTCAGTTGCCATCAGACAAGGTATTAAATATACAGATGGCTACAGACAGGCCAGAAGCATAACATCCTATATCTCTGTATTTTGATTTAAAAAAAAAAATAATCAGAAGCAGCCTGGCTTTGTCTGTGATATTACATCATTCCCTGAAAATGTGAAAACAAATCCATTAGAACATTTTTCCATGGCAGGAATGCAAACACACTATTAGGATTTAAGAAGGAGTTGCATGACTAGCTGATAAATACCTTTAGAAGGCACTGAATAGTTTGATTACCAAGGCCTTGTATGGACAAATAGTGGATTGCTGTACATCCCACAATTTGCCTGTCAGGTAGCTTCAGGTATGTGTTATCAGGCTAACACTGTAGAGAACTTGGTGGAAATTGGATGGCACTAAGATTAAGGTATCCTCAAAGGCTACCACTAATTTTAAATGCTTTGATCTGTAAGGTCGTAGCAGGAAGGAATTTTTGGTCATGCCTTACATCCAAGGCTTAGACTTCTCTGAATACACAGTAGAAGTTCCATAGTGAACAATGGTGCCCTGAAGATTGGGTGTGCAGAACTACTGAACAGGCACAGTGCCGATGCAGTGGGATAAAGAGCAGGTCAGTCAGCCTTTTCTGAACTCAGTCTGTAACCTTGGCCCAGTATCACTGGAGCACAGAGCTGCCCTGTGCTCCTGGCAGGCCTTCCAGGTTTGCTGCCATCAGGGCACCCCACCTGCTCCAGGTCCTTGGGGAGATCCCTGTTGGACTCCATGAGCCAGCCCTGTGGTGCCTTTGAAAAATCTAGGCACATTTTCTCATTTTTCAACCTTTTCTCAGGTCCCAAAAGACTCATTCTTCTGTTTTCTTCCCCAACCCAAAGAGATGCACTTCAGAAAGCATGGCCCCTTGCTTCAAACCTCCTGTTTAGAGCTGATTGTGGCTACAAAGCCTGTAAGTACAAAGCTATGTAAGGGGAAACTTTGCTGGTTTTCCCCCCTCATGTGAGGACAGAGGTGAAGTTCAGAAGCCAGGAGATATTCAACATTTAACCCACTTCAGTACCTTGTGAAACTGATCCTGCCTTTATCTGTGTATTTAGACATTGCCACTTGATCTTTTCAAATCTGTCCTGTATAAAACCACTAAAAATGGTCTATTTTAAAACAGACTAGACTGAAAGTATCCCCTAACATCCCACCCTCTCCCCAAAAAAACCCAAACCTCATGAAGCTTAAGCAAAATTTTCTGTTTTCCCACAGGCATGCTCCATGACTACTCTGCCACTTCCTGAGAAACTTCAGTAAGAGACTGGTGTGCACTTACATGCAGAGTTTCGTTCTGTCTCTCCCTTTTCTCATCATGAAATGCTTGGCATCTCTCACCAAGCAGCCCTGGTTTTTCCTGTTCTGCTGGCCCCTAGGTTGCAGAGAAAACACCTCAAGGACTCTTGTGCAGGACTGCTGCAGCTCCTCCAGTGACTGTTGCATGAAGAACCTGTCTGCCTTTTCTAGACCTCAGTCAGACAAGGATGTCTTTCCTTGCCAGCACCTTTCTCTGAGGCACTTCCTATCATTTCTGCCCACTCCAGCCAAAAAGACATCAGGATGCAGGTAACATACCTGAGACTGCAGGACTTAGGGAGAATATCTTACAGCAGATCAGAGACCCATACTAGATGCTGTGATTCCAATGACTCTCCCCTAGGTAAGCTATAACCCATATTTTGACTGTTTAATAAAGATGGCTCACTTAAAAACCAAACATGGATAAAAACTAGAGGGTTTTTAGTAGGGAACTGAGATATAACTGCAAAATCAGACCAAACAAATCAGTGTTGTGGAACTAATGCTAGTTTAAGTGTTGCTTTTAGGCCAGGGAAGCACTGAAAGAAGAATCCCAAAGAGGGAGACTCACATTTCCATGCCATAGGTGTAACATCATCAAATGTTCAGCAAGGAGGCCATTTCTTGTTTGGTGCTCAAACAGTTAGCAGAACACAGTGAAGCTCTCAGATATTTGCCCCCCATGAGGGACTTTCTACCTGACTAGATCAGTTAGAAAACTTTACACATGCCAAATTCTCCAGCTTCAACAGCTTTAATTATAGCAGAACACAAGCAAGCACAAAGAGGCAAATACTCAGTAGGCAAGAAGCCAGTATGTACTCCTCTCTGCCCCTTCTTTTTCCCCAGGCTGTGTGTTGAGCCTGACCTGAGGAAGAATATAAAGCAAAGGAGATCACACAACAATCTGCTAGTCAATAATGCTATTAGGACCTGCAGGTTTTGGTGACTGACTAGTCTACTTATGTGAAGCATAACATGGAAGAATGGCATTTATCAAATGCTTGTGCACAGCTTGAAAGCACCTAGCCTTTTCTAAAAAAATAAAGGTGCTGCAAAGAATGTTAAAAGCAAGTAGATGTGTACTTATCCCCCTATTAGGATCAAACGTGATGGGTCAGGGAGGAAACCAGAGAGTCAAGTGTCCCCAGTCCCCCATCCATGTTACATCTGCAGCAGAAACTGGCACAGCAGAGCTCTGGGCTGCTGCTCTGGGCGGAGCTGGACTGAGCCAGAAGCCTTGAGGGAGGAAGGGCCAGGCAAGCACACAGTGGCTGTTTTTGCTGTGCGTGGGCAGACACATCCCAAGCGTTATCTCTAGCACACTGCAATTTGGGCATGACATAGCTTGTTCCTTCCATACAGCGGAAGTTATCATCTAGCCTCCCAGCTCCAGCTAAGCAAACTCCTTTTGGATGTGAGATATAAAGAGATGCAAATGTACCTCGGCTCCTTTCACAAAATAAGTGAGCAGTCAAGCTCTTCAATTCAGCAAAGTGCTTCAATTGCTCGACTCAGTCTCGCCTTTCAGCTCAGCCACAGGCAGACATAGCTTCACTGCCAGGACCATTGGAGCAGCCCCTCTTGCTATACCAGATCCCAGGAAAAGCAGTCAGCAGCCACCAGACAAAGGGAACAAACTGCTGGGAGAGTGCAGGAGAGGTGGGAGGAAGTAAGAGGAAAGAACAGAAATTAACTTTAAAATGGCACTAGAACAAGTCCCTGGTTTTTTTTGCCCATGGTGTGAAATCTCTTTTTAGTTACTGGTTGGTGGCATTTGCCATTATCACAACATGAGGTTAGGAAACTACATTTAGTCCTAGTTCTTCAATACATCCTAGTTTCAATCTCTGACTTCTTTGCATGTCAATAGCTGATGGGCTTCTTCAGCTGCCAGGAGCATCCTCTGCCCGCAGCTGTGGCTCCCCAGCACGTGTGTCCTTCCCGCAGGCAGCACAGAGTGAAGGACAACCCAGGGCTCAGTCTAGGCTCTGATTAAAGCATGAATAAGCAGTACTGAGTATACAGAAATGAGAAGTCCCCAGAAACAAATCTGGACTATAGGAAGTTGATTAGTGGAGTGGAGCAAACAGTGCTCAGCACCCACTAAGCTGCAGGGTTCTCCTTTCTGCCAGGCTCACCAAAGGGAAAATAGCAGATGTGGATGCTCTGCTGCGAGCCCCAGGCAGGGGACTGGTTGTGGACTTTCAAGGAGGGTACAGACTCCTGTGTCATGAGCTTTTGGAGGAACGTAGGCAAAACACAGCCCACAGCTGCTGCTGAGGTGACACCTTTCTACTAATAACCCTAACAGAAACCTTTTCCTGATGAAGAAAGTAATGCATTGCCCAGAGAGACCATGCATCTCCATGCTCAGAGGTTTTTCTTCAAGACCCAGCTTCATAAAGTCCAGAGCAACTGGCTGGACAAGAGACTTCTTGAAGATCCTTCCAACCTCAGTTATCTTGTGACAGATCATAAATTCTGCAGCGCCCAGCCTTGTAGTTTGGTAAGGATATGCAGATTGCTGCAGCACCCTGGTTTTACTTCCCATAGGAGTTCTCTAGTTGTCCACACTTAGCTGTGCCACAAACAGCCCAGCCTGCTTTAAATCATTCAGACAAAACATCTGGGAAAAACACAAGCGGTTGTGATTCACTGAAATTACCTTCTAAAGGGAGACAGGTTCATCCATGCAAGCCTAGGAAAAGCCAGAGAGAGGGTCCTTTACATCACACTGGTGAAGGCCAGAGTCACTGTTGAAGAAAAGCCGAAGCAAGGTCCCAAGACCTTGCTTACTGAGTGGGACAAAAGCCCACAAGGTCTCCAGCAGCTCTGCCTCCCCAAAGCTGACTGTGACTGCTTAGGCTGCTGCTGTACACAGTGGGAGAGGACCTGCCTTTCCCAGACAGTGGCTGCAGCTGGTTTTCCTTACAGAAAGGGGGTGAAAACGGCTGCCATCAGCCGCAGCCTGCCTTGGGGCTCCAGCAAGTCCAACTCACACAAATTCCCAGCCCCCCTCCCCTCATGCCCAGCCAAAGCTGCTGGGTGAAGGGGATCTTAGTGCAGAGCTCTGAATATTTCTATGAGCTTCTTTTCCCCTAGTGTTGCTTTAAGAAGCCCAGCAAGTACTTCCTCACCACAGCCATTATCAGGAAGAGGTGAAGGCATCTGTACAAGTCCCATCACCTCATCACTCAGCTCTCATCCATTAGTAAACACCTCAGCATAGGCCATGTCTTGGCTCCAACTGAGGCAGTGGAGGGGGGGACAGTATCATCTCTCCTCCAGGGAATACAGCTTTGGATGCCATACCAGCGGATAAACTGCAACCTACTCTGCTCCCCTGCTGTAATGCAGCAAAGCAAGTTACTCACGTAGTGGACTTAACACCATGCTGAACTGTATGCCAGGAGAGAGCCAACGGCTTTAAAAGAGGATTTGTTAGCTGTCAGCCCAATGGAAGGCACTAAGAGACGAGAGAAGAATTACATAAAGGTTTAAAAGCAGACAAGTCAATCCTCCGAGGTTGTACTGGCTTTATGGGGACCTTTCCCTCAATAGGAAAAGCTAGGAAAAAGGCTCTCACAATACTTGTTCACTGAGTTGGAACACAGCCTCCCACAGAAACAATGGGCTATCGTAAAGTAGCCATGCTTTCAGAGGAGTAATGCAACCTGAATGTGTTGCATTTCAACCCATCTCTTCCCCCTTAACTCCATAACAAGGTCCCCCTGTCCCTTCCCACCTCCCTCTCCCCTCACAATCCCTGCTCCCAGGTGCCTCACAGCTCACCCCTTACCACATCCAGTTACTACCCTCTGACGTGTTACCCATGCCCAGCACCACTTCTGATAAGAGTATTACCCATCATGCAAGCTGTAGCCCCTCTGTGGTGACACCCCCACACCCTGATTAGGGGATTTTGAGAGAAGGCAGACTTCTGCTACTCTACCAGCCACATCCAGCTACCCAAAAAACTGTCACAGGGAGACAGCACCTTTGCGCTGGAATGTAGACAAGGAATACAAAATTGTTTCCAGGGGCATAAAACATTACTCTGTGGGAGAAACAGGTGAAACAGGAAGGTGGCCCCTATTTTCCACGCTGCTCCCACAGCCACCCACCTTCTGCTGAGGCCAGTCACAGCTCTGGCTGCAAGGAAATGCCTGCAAGTTGAAGCCTGCCCTAGTCTAGGTTCACCTTGTGCTGTGTGTGGTGGAGCATGGGAACCTTTGGCATGAATTCATTATGAATATGGACAGGGCAACTCCTTGACCTGAAGGAAACTTTCTCCTTCAACTCAATTACCAGGATCCAATTACAAATGGTAAGACAGCTTCTAGCTTTCTTTCCAAGATTCAACCTCAATTTTTCATCAGATGCTTCTATTTGCTCTTACTGCTTCAGAGCTCTCTTGGTCTAGTAACTTCACTGCTAGAAAGAGATGTATTTTCTTTCCCCACATGCCTTGTAGGGATTTATTCACTGAACTGGAACATGCTTTCCTGCAGACTGACCTAGTTCCACATTTTTGAGCTGTGTGGAATGCTGATCCAGTGGGCCAAAAAAAACATCTGTTCAAAACACTTACAAAGTCATACCCTAAGTGAACGATGGAGATCTGGAAAACAAAACAAAAGGATTACCTGCCCCACCCTCCCAAACCTAAAACCTGATGTTGCCTGCTCACAGGTTTGGCTCTGAGACGCTGAAAGCTGTGTGTGTCCTTTGGCAGATGTGTCAGGACAGTTTGGTTTTCACCTAAATTAGCCTCAGTCCAAGTAAGTTCCAAAATCCTGATAAATTATAAAAAAAACACTGTCTCTCCTTTACATCACTCTGGTGATGCCCAGAGTCACTGCTAAAGGTAGCAAACCCTTGTAAATGGGGGAAGAAAATCCATTTCTACAATAATACAAGTAAAAAGTCGAGAGATTAAGTCATTTTTACATATGAGCAATGGGCTTCAAAGGCATAAAAATTAGGAATCCAATAGAAAATGGAACTTTTGTATCAATAGATACTGAGAAAAGTGGTACAAGAAGAAAGTAGGAAGAAATGGACACTCTGGAAAGTCTTAACAAATCCAACAAAATCAGAAAATGGTTTAGAAGAACCTTTAAAATGAGTTTTATTGTCAGAATTTTACAAGTAGCCTTCAGTGGCATCATACAAGAAGAACTCTGTTGCAAAACTCTAATAAATAGTCTGCCCCAAGTCCCAAAATATTTTTTGAAATAAAATAAAACCAAACTTAAAAATAAGAGAATAAAAGCAAGACTTCAGGATGCTCAGAGATGTTAGCAATATTTCCCATTTACAAATAATATCAGGCATTATATAAATCTCCTTCATACAAGTCATTAAAAAACCCAAGACATTCTAAACCTTTACAAAAGCACTCCAGAAATAGTTCCAAAGAGATCCATTTCCATGACAAAACATTAGAGAAGAACTCCATGGGGATTAGCATCACAAATGAAGTTTGAGGTTGAAGTGTAGTGTGTACTTGGGTGCAGCAAGATTAAAGAGCGTGAAAAAGGGATTTCAAGAGAGCATGGAAGTCTGTGACAAGACTATGCAGATGATTTTAATCTGTGTATTTGAGAATGTGTTAAAGGGGAGTGAGAGGATGCTCTCAAAATTAACCCCCAAATACACTGCACTTTATGGAAGGCAATATTTACTAAGGTAGTAACTATATCCTCAGACGGGCATAGAAAAGGTTTCTCAGCACACTGCACAGTTCAATGCCTGTGCAGACTGCAGTGCTTAGAAGTTGTATTTTGACACCTAAAAGGTAGAGGTAACACGTTGTGGCAAGTTAGCTGTTCCTTCAAAGAACAAGAAATTAACTTTGCTGGCATGAAGCAGTTTGGGAAATCTCATGCTAGACAGTTTTTCTGGGGACTGAGGATTTCAGAGGTCCAATCCTGTACCAGTGCTTTGAAAAATACACATCTCTAATTTCCCCTTTACATATTCCTCTATCTTCCATAGCAAAGGATTTATAAGATCTCTCATGCAATGAAACACAACTTGAATAAACCAGAGAAACAGAATGGGACGGTAGGTATACAGTGATGGTTTGTGTGTTTTTTCATGGAGACTTTTCGGGGGGAAAAAAAAAATCTTAATCTCTTTACAACTTCAGCTTAAGTCTCCTGCATGTATGCAAGCAACAGACTCCCCCGGAAGGGAAGGGGGCTGTACTTAACTGAGCACTGCTGCTGGATTGTTTATGTCTCAGCCTGCCTGACATGGTATGAACTGCAGCATGCCTAGTTTTGCTGTTTGTAAAGGTAATTGTAGCCATTGTTTCCACAGGAAACAAAGGCCACCAGAAATGCTAATGCAGTAGATGTGTGATAATAAGCCTCACCCATGGCTCACCTCTCTAGTCTCTCTCTAAGCTGTGATGCTGGTTGTACTGAACCATACACTATGGACACGCGCTCTCTGCAATGTATGGGAAGGTAGCACTAGTAACCAAGCGCAAATTGCTAAGGAGACACCTAAAACATTGCATTACATCCCCTTGTCTGTGGCATACTTCAGAAAACAATGTTAGAAGAGCAGTAAAGTAAACATTTCTTTCTAATTTTCTAGATGTCATAATATTTGCCAAAGCTGCAAGGAAAAGCAGATTACCTGAAACAGAGAGAAAGGAGTTAATGGAAATGGAGGCAGATGGAACAGCAAGCCTGATCCTGGCCTCCAAATAATTTTGTACATAACAGATAAAGAGACAATGTGCAAAAAATAGACATTCACATTTTAGCAGTTAAACTTTTATTTTACCTTTTTAAAATTATTTACTTTGTTTTTTCTACAAAAGGCAGACATTGATTGTTGATCTGCAATTGTTCTGAGTGCGCGCAGAGATGCAAAAAAGGGTTATTGGAGGATGAAGAACAGGGAATTGCTCTGACTATACTTTCACATGTCATAATTAAGGTGGCATTAAAGCTTAAGTCCCAGTAATAATATTCATAACAAATAGTTTCCTTCCCCGTACACCATTCTCAGTTCATATCAATTGTGTTGAAAACCCATTCGGTGAATTTCTTCAGCTTTTCAGTTGCATTCTGGGATTCCTCCTGTAACCTCAAGTTGTCTTCCCGCAAATGTTGCACTTCAGCCTGAAGGCTGGCCTTGTCCTCTTTTTCCTTGGGAATAAGGAAAAATACAGATCTTAGTGGAAATTTTAGGTCATGCTTACTATCTACCTAGAGCTGGAAGAATCTCATAAGAGAGCATAAGTCTCACTCTTTTTAAAGGCTTTTATATGCAGTAACATATGGGTTTATATCCAAGGGACATTAGTGACATTTCCTTCCTCACGTTTTGCTTGCATGAACAGGATTTTTCTGTATTAAATTCTAGTACAGATGCTGGCTCCCCAGGTGGTCCAGTAAAATTTGGCATGACCTGTTCTGTATGTAGACGTGCTGATTAACTAGGTAAAGGGTAGGGAATCTTCCTGCTAACACTTTTCCAGCTAAGAGACTTCGTCTCACTACAGCAGATCCTTCTTGGACCAAGTAGGCATTAAAACAATACAGGAAGTTTCCACAGCAGAAATTACATGTTAAGATAACACTGTCAACTTTTCAACATCAGCAGAATACATTTATCTGGACTAACTTCAAGCCCTTTACAGTGTCACCTGAATTAGGAATGGAGGTACTGTGAATCACCCTCCTAATTTACGCAGAGGAATCAAACGCCTACAAATTGAGACACCCCATCCCAGCCATGCATAATTAGAAGCCTGAGAAAAGTAGCAAAGAAATGTCGTTTTCTCATACAAGGATGAGACTATCACAGGCTCTGGCATAGCAAAGCAGGATTACACGGTTATTAGCACCACCGAGCACTAAATATATGCCTTACAAATCCTTCTGCAGATGAAATGCTTACCTTCCTTAAATCTTCTTGCAGCATCTTCAGCAAACCTTCCAGTTGGTCCACTTTAGAGGCGAGAGTTGGAGGAGATTCTTTACTGTTGAAGCAGGGAACCAGAATAGGTATTGATATGATTTACTGTCTTCACATGGGGTAGCTAACAGCTTTGTCTATACCAAGTGGCTTTATGAAGGTATGCACTTGGGTACAGCAAGAATTCACAAAATGAACATTAATAAAGAGCACATGGAACACATGCACCACACTAAACATAAAAAATTTAACTTATGATTCACTGGGGCCATCCCATCACTTGACTTCTTTCTACTTGAACTCATTGTATATGTCTTGAATTACCATTGATTTGGACAGGTTCATGAACATCTCAGACAAGAAAAAGCCTGCAAAAATGTTCAACGGGACTTATAATTCTTCTCTTTTCAACTCCATCTTCATGAGAACTTGCAAAGAGTTCTTACCTAAAGCCTGGAGATGGCTACCAAATAAAGATAACCCTACTCTTTTCCTTGGTTTGTAGCTGAGGAAGCCTCCACATCTGGTGCATTTACTTACCCTGTATAAGGCTTTATCTGTGCAGTAAGCTGGTCCTCAGCCTGATCACCACTGGAAGCAGCGCTCACAGGTCTGTGATTTTCATCAGCAGCAGCAAAGAATGAAGCTCGCTGAACTGAGAAGGCAAACATACAAACAATGGCAGCAGCAATGATTATTTGTTCATGCACAGCACAACAGCTATGCTGCAGGATCTCAGCAATTTCAGTCTGTTTCAAGCAAGGTGATGCTATGACACACCAATGTCCACTTGACAGAAGCAAACTGGCAATGCAAGCATTTGCACCAGGTTTTCCACTGTACTGGATTCAAGAAGCAAGTACTGGCTCTGGCACAAGCAGCACTGCGCAGATCTTCCTGGGTATAATTGCATGACACCACCCAATAACTAAGCAACTATATTTAGCTTCCTTAACGCCGTAAAGAATCCCTTTATCTCGAGGAAAGAAAAGCTCACTGTGCACAATCTGGCCAATGTCATTTTTCAGAACCGGCAATTTTTTCCTTATGCTTTAGAAAACATTTTCAGATTGAAACATGAAACCTCTTTCCTGCCATGTGTATATATTTCTTGTCCTGTAACTGTTCAAATGTTTTAACACATCTCTAAATCACTATCACATGTGGTGTGACTGTAAACTACTGACTGCTCCTACCTCTGGATTCTCCTAGCACAAACAGCAACATAAAGACTTCTAGCTTAATAAATTAACCTTAGCAGCTGTTGGGCTCTCACTGGAAACAGAAAGAGTATTGCCTTTTTCTGTTTGGCAAATTTTTGTACTAAAGGTTGGTGCAAGCTCAGGGATCCAGGCAGTTTTTCTTTCAGCTGGTACAGATACCACTATTTGTAGCTTCAGGGGCTTGTGCTGAGGTTACCAATCAATGGTGTAGAAGAGGTGTCCAGGATCACAAATCACTTGGTATGTGTCAATCCCTACTGGCACCTGGCAGAGACTAGAGACTGGGATTATACTGTGACAACCAATGACCGATGGGATTATACTGAGATCTTTCTCCAAGTCAAATTTGAATGTATTTTTATAGCAGTGGGACATAGCTGCCAGCTAACAGTACTCCAGCTTTTCTTCATCTGAGCTGTCAGTTTGTTATCTTGACCACAGTGACTGTGTTCATTCACACTTCTAAAGAGAAAGGCAAGTGAGTCTGGGGCCTACCAAGTGAGGCATTCAGGTTAATGAGGACAGTCAAATAAATCTCACCAAAAACCAGGGGATCCTTCAAAGAGAAATTGCCAACCACAGGGAAATGTGTTAAAACCTGAGTTTCACCCATATGTGGTGATGAAAAAAACATCACTACAAATTCATCTCCTCTTGAGGACCATGGCTTACTTTGAATACTCTTCCCTAAGACTGCACAGCAGAGGTATGAGCCAAGCTGTTCCTACAGCTCCTGAGGCAACAATGCAGAGGACACGAGTACATCTTGAACTCCCACAGAGACATGCACTGTCTTAATGATATGTAAGGCTACTACCAGAGAACAGCCGAGAAATTGAGCTACTTCACAGCTTTTTCCAACCATGCTGAATAAGGTCTAGAAGATTCAGGATCAGTGAAAACACTTCCATGAAGGTGAGACAGCATTTATGCAGATATTAGGAATGGGCACTTCGGTTTAACACACCTAGAAGACTTCTCCATTGGACTCCAGTAAGGTAAATTCTCTTTGGTCTAAACTGCATTTAATTTTAGAGTTCAAATGTATCTAGGCAGTTTACAGTTCTCTTCAGTTTACTAAGTGCCATGGAAATGGAAAATGCCATAGGATGAAACAAAACTTATGTACAAATCTATGTCTTTGGGGTATGCAAAGGCAAGACTGGCAAAGAAAAAGTATATACCAACAAGGCATATTTCCCAAATTATCTTGGTAGCAAACTTCAGCTGCACTATATATACTTCTTGCTAGTGCAGTAATCAAGCAATCATTAGTGTGCTTTTCCCCTACTATGACTTTTTGTTTGCACTTTTGTGCTGGATGTCTTTTCCACACCAGCTGTGATGTCTGCAACTGCTTTATATGAAACGAAAAGCAGCCAAATTCACAGAGATTTGGCCCAACCATAGCACAGAAGAATTCCAGTATGAAGAAATGGTATCTGAGTATTACACACAAAGTTTCAGGCTCTTAAGACTTGAGTTGGCATTTTAAATGAGCTTAAACTTCAGACTAAGTAGAAAACTGAGAACAAGAAAAACAAAAGTCAGGATTAAAATAAACCCAACCAACCACAAAGCCCACAGTCCTTAATCAAGCATGCACAAAGACCAGCTTCCTAACCTAAGTATTATATTCTGAAAACTTACCTTCAAAAGCTTTGGCAGCATCTACCAAGTTTGACCAGTCCAGATCAGAGGCAGAATCAGGCAATGGCATAAGACCAGGGTCTGGCATGGGCTGCCGTCTTTGCTCCTGGATATCTGTGAGGGAGCTATCTGAGGCAGAAAACTCTCCTAGAGTGATGCAGAATAGATTATAAATTCCATAAAAACACCCCAAAATTGCTTTCTTAACAAATTGGATGCCCTACTCTTAACTCTTCTGGCATAGCACTTTGGAACCAAAATTCAGAAGAATGTTTGATAACTCCAGTTGACTAGACACAGCCCTTTACAAAGCATTTTTCTAAAACCAGGGCATTCAGCTCCTTTCTAACCTGCCTGAATCTGTGCAGCTGAGTGCTTCAAAAGCCAATCTCCAACTCCCCAGCACTGGGACTGGAGGCAATACTCTTCTAACCCAACAATTCCTGCCCCTGCACAAACTGAAGATAGTTTTAGAGGGCTCTGCCACTTACTGGGGCTTCTATAATCCCTGACACCTATTTGCTTCTGTAAAAAAAAAATAAAATACAAAAAACGAGCAACTGTGGGATTTTTCTTTCCTCTGTACAATCCTGTAAACCAATGGCAGCTGACTTAAGCTTACCAAGATGAGTCACACAAGAAAACCCTTAGAATTACTTTCAGAGCATTGCACATCTCTCAACAGTTTAATGAAACCTTCAGATCTTTACTAAAAATAGCCACACCCACCTGTAAATTGATACATGGCTCACTATGGAAAAAAAACACTGGCAAGCCTGAAAGATGGATATAAAATCCCAGTAATTTTTGTGCAAATTAAAACAATGAAAGTGAAACACTTAGATTTTCATCACTAATTAGGGCAGCACCAAACTGTCAACCAAGAATGATCTACTTTATTTCAGTTTACTGGCTGGACAATCAAAAAATGTGCAACGCCTGGTCACATGTGTGAGCTCAGAAGCAGCAACAACTTCCTTTCTCATGCCCTCCTGTCAGGATGTAAAGAAAAGTTTGGAAAACCTTGTAGGTAGTTTTAGAAGAGAGAGATGTATGGGGTGAGAAGATGGACAGGACCCCTGGGAGGAAGCTGCAGAGAAGATTATAGTCTGCTTGGATCAGAGAGAACAGAAAGACAGTGTGACAGGCAGGATACAATCCCAAAATGCTTTGAGTTGTTATTTCCCCTCCCCCCCCTTTTTTGGTTTTTGATAGTCTAATAACTATATAACTTCAATAACTAAAAATAACTTTGTAAGAACTTCAGCTAAATCACACTGCTGCCTGAGGAACAGTGACCAGAAAAGCTACACTGCATTCACTTCTTTGTTTAGAAATCTCAACTTTTTTTCCCTGTTTGTATTTACTTTTTATATGTCTGGATGTATTTACTTTTTGTAAGTGTAATTTCAGCTCCATATGAACACTGAGGATTCTTGTCTTATCTCTCAAAAGAGTAATTTTGGAAGTTGTTAACATGAAAATATTGCCAATCAGCAAAAAGATACACAGAATTAGATGAAAACCTAACTATTTGAAAAACTATTTGTTTTAAAAGTGTAAGCTGGATTGTTAAAGCAGATGAGTAAATATGAGCATTTTTAGCTGTTTTCCCTCTTTAAAAAAAATGGATGTGCTCTGGAATCTTTGAATTCAAAGAATTTTTAGTAACTGGGAGTCAACAAATACTTGTGGTACTAAATATCTAGCTTACTTAATCCTTTTCTCAGCAAAGTGTGTGTGGGAAGACAATTTGTGTGCCACTCAAATAGCTGGTCCTTTTATCACACAGCCCCTACATTTTCTAGAAAATCGAAAATCATGTTTTGTTGACAAAGGTAGAAAGGTTATGTGCCAGGAGGAGTTACCAGTGTGGTGTGGAAGAGAACATGACAGCGAAAGAATGTTTTGTACTTTTCTTTTTGGAAAATACAGGCATTTAAATGAAAAGAGACAAAGTGCTGCTTTCCACTTGTACTCAGAAGGCATCATTAATCTTCTGACCCCAAGCCCTCGGAAGCCAAATCCACCATCCAGTTATAAGCATAACCAAGTCTGGAAAGTTATTTTAGTACATATAAAAAACAGAAAGGAAGAGAGCTCAGTTTCCTAACTCTTATGCAAGAAACACGTTATACAGACACAACAGCTCGTGAAAATATCAGGTTCAACACTGACAATTGATGCCTGGTGGTAACAGACAGATGAAAAGAATTTAAAATAGATTTCTTCATCAGCCTTCACTGTCAAATGTATCCTGTGTAGCTAAATACAGATTGTGCTTAAGGCCCACTATAGAGAGTTGAATCTATTGATAGTCTTGCATTTTTCTCTTGAAACATACTAAAACATGAATAAATCAGAGCAGATATGTACTTCTTAAGAAACATCTGAGATCTACCTCTATTTCTGGAAAACACACTCAGTTATGAAGTACAGTGGGAACCTGTGAAAACTCCCCTTCTCACTAGCTGAGACATTCACATGCAGCAACACACAGCCCATCAAATAATCATACTGAGACTTTTCAGTAAACTAATGGGGCAAAGCTGTGTGTCTTCTTGACAGCACTTTACAAATAACTTTTTTCTAGTTAGCTGTGTGACTAAAGCAATTCAAGTGTTGTAAAATAGGGTAAGGGAATGAATTTAAAAACAGTTGGCACAATAAAAGCCATATCTGGTGCAACTGTATATTCAAATGTCCACTAGTATTTATCCACTTTTGGATCTTTATTTTCCTAATTGTATTTTGTTCCCATAATCCCACACTAAAGGAAGTGACAGCTGAAGTTCTGTCTGGTGGATAACCAGGCATACATTATTTGTCCATTTGTCCAGCTGATCTAGGTGACTCTTGGAAGAAATGGCAGAAACTTGCAGCCAGTGAGGCAAATTTCAAGGCAAATGCCTGACTAGTCATGCCATTTTACACCCACTGAAGCGAAGAAAAAAATTCCTGTCCTATTTTATATTTTCAGTCATGTGACTGGACTCTCCTCATTTTAGCTAAATCAAGACAGAACTACCCATCGTTGTAACAAACATTTTCCCCCAAGATGATTCACGAAGAATTCCTTTGCAAGTTGAAAAACGGGAAATACACCTACCATGTAATGATTTCATTCCCAAAGTATAGGATGGTCTCCGTAATGGCAGCGACTTTGGGAGAGAAGGGTAGGTGCTGGTGAATAGTACATCATTTGGCATGGCTTGGTCCAAGAGCGAGGCCCGTGAGGTGAAGAAGTGGTCCCTTTGACCACTGTAAATACTCTCATCTGACAAAGTCCTTTGCAAGGCACGCCTTGTGGTAGGAGTGCTGGGAAAGGGAGACTGACAGGACAGAGTGTGTGACTATACATTCATAAACACAAATAAAAAGAAATGAGAAAAAAAAAATCAATAATGAAACTTCTGGAATCATTTTTAAAAAGCTTTTTTTAAATAAGAAATCAAGTGTTAACATAGCATTTTTTCAGAGTGGACAGGAAAAAGAACTAAAGGAACTGGCTTTTAAGGAGATTTTAACTAGGTAACATATAGATCTTTTTTTTGCCTATCTCACATTCTAACTTTTAAATACCCTTCAAACTTCTCCTGAAGTGGAAATTTCATGCAACCCTTGCTGACTCCAGAGCTGACATGCAGCTGAGAAATGCGTACAAAAAGAGCCTGAATGCTGCACAAACCAGAGTTCTACTATTGCCCAGGGGAGGCTGCCTTCCTGCAGGCAGAGCACCAGCAAATGCCAGCTAATTAGAAGTCTCCTATTACTGAACAACTAGAACACTCACCACTGCTGTGGGTTTTCAGAAGTATTTGAATCAAAAGTAAGGAAATAGTCCCATGAGTAAGAGAACTTCTGTCTTACCCTGACCATCATCCCAGCTTCCTCCATGCTCCACACAGGATAAAGCAATGCTGGGGTAGCCTGGAGTTACACGCTCTCAGGCCAAAGCCAGAGAGCTGCTATCCATGACCATTCCCAGCAGCAGAGACTCTGATTTTCATGAAACCTGTAGCAACATAACTATCTCTAAGGCGTAACATTTCTTTACCATTTGGTTTAAATTTGGTCCAAAGGCTTCAATGGAAGAATTTTTACAGAGCCTCATTTGGTCTGTAAACGAGTTTAAACAAACAAACAAAAAAAAAAGAAAATACATTTTCCAAAAAGAGCAATTAAAAACAGAGTTGCTCATTTGCACATAAAAATAGTCCTTTCTTTTTGGAGAGTGGAAAAAAATGTTTGAACAGACAGTATTCTATTCCTGAGATCAAAATCCCACTGCAAGGTGGGAGAAGAGCATGGAAGCGGGACTATTGGTGGTGTACACAGGAAGACAATCTGGCAATCCCTTCACCGCTTACAAATTTTAATGTGAGAAGATTGCTGGACATGTTTGTTTTATGATTAAGAATCAGAATTAAGACTACTTCCAAAACCCTGCTAACATGAAAAGACATGGAAATAAAGAAGTCAACTTTCTATTTCTCATGCCCATTTTCTATTATCAAATCCTTCCTTCTGTGTTGCGTCCTTCGGGACTTGCCCATCATAGTATGAACCTGCATATACCATTAACACTACAGAAATGACAACTTGTGGTACACCGCTGTCAGTATGTCATATGGAAGACTGAACTGCTGGGTTTTTTTTTTCCTGATAATGGAAAGTTCTGGTACCAGAGTAGGGGAAGGAGAAAAAACCCCCGAAACTATTTGTCCAAGAAGATACAATGCCAAATTGTATGTAAGAAGATAAGGAAGGCTGGGGAGATAATACAAAGATGCATAAGACACACAAAATCACAAACTAAAACAAATTCTACTGGCAAACAAAGCCTTTGTCAGCCAATAGACAGAAAGGAGGAGGATTTTTGGTACAGAGAACTAATGCAGGCCACTATCATTCTTTTTCTTCTTTCCTTTTTTTTCCCTTTTAAAGGGTCAAAAAATTTTATGCTGTATGACTTTTTCTTTAAGATGAAATCCAAATCACACAGTGGGCAGAATTAACAGTTACTTTGAAAATGGAAAAGATGCAATTTATTGATATGACAGAACTTTTTCAACTTGCTGAAATTTATCAAAAGTGCAACCAGGAAGTAAAGATCAGACTAAGAACTGATTCACTAACACCAAAGCAGAAAAATAACAAACTTGGGAAGATACACATTTTTCATGGGCGTCAGGTCACCTCTTTAAACAGAATGGAGTATCTTGGAATCAGAACAATTCTCTTGCTCAAAACAACCAACAGGAGGTGTTCACATCACCCATGCCCCAATCCCCCTCAGAACTACCACACACCCAAGGAAAAGGTATCTTGCCAATGACAAAGTTTTTTTATCTCTGGCCTCAAAAGCAACATCTCAAATAACCTGCATATGGAACCTGCGCTTTCAAGCTTTAATAAGCCGCTTCAGGTCTTTACTAGCAAAAAAAGAAGTAACAGCTCTCTCTTCTGCATGGTTGCTGTGGAAACAGTTTGGGCTCTGGATGACAAGCACTGGCTGTACATGGAGACTAGAAATCAAGATATTCTCTTCCAAATTATGGATTCTAAAAATTAACTTATGCACTTATATGTTATTCAACATAATTTGAAACACATCAGGAAATGTTTCTAACTATTGCGCAAAAATATATGCTTAAGTTTAGGGATTCTTTTCGATAACAGGATTAGTGAAGTATAAAAGCATGCTTTTTGCAAGGAGTTTCAATAATGTCAGCAAGTCATACCTAGCGATGCAATCAGAGAAGAACAGTTAAAATATGTAAGACAACACTACAGGATTTTCCATAACCCAGCAGTACTAAATGTTCTTTCCAATTTGGCATACTAGCTGCTTTAAATCTGCACACAAATTTGTAATAATACTGCAGAGAGTGTAATAATGATACTTTTCACCAAATGTATTTCTCCAGTAATTGCTTACAAACAGATTATTTTCTGTCCATTATGAGAATTCAGGGAATACCTTGCATTTTATTTTCCTGTTATGGGTGGGAATATAAAAGATCCTTCTCTCTCTCTTTAAAATACCTTAAAATTCTTCTGGGATTCCGGTGTTGGGCTATCAAGATCTATCAATTTCTTCAGCTCTTCTTCGACAGTGGACTTGGATGCTCGTTTTGGGGATGCTCGCAGGTCTCTTGCCGACGCCCGCAGACGAGGGTGGGCCATTTCATTGCCATCACTCTGGTGACGTCTTAAATGAAATGGAACAGACACATTCAGGTCTCAAAGCCCTGGGGCAGGAGGCATGAATGAAACAAGAATTATAGCACCCTCAAGGTTTTAAAAGAAGAAAACTAAGTAGAGGGCACAGAGGATGGAAGAAGTCTCACTACTACAGCAGAGACTCACCTTAGTGGATACCTGTGGAAGCACTAAGCCTGTTTAAAAACATCAATCAGCAATACAATAAAATAATTCAAGGGTTAATGTAACACATTTTCCCAATAAGGGACCGAATCCATTAAAATGACTGTGCATGCTGTTCAAAGCTAAAAAAATGTGTCTTCAGTAAGCCCAAAAGCAGCAAATCACCAAGTTTCTTTAATATTTCAACTGGCTTTTTACAATGTAGTTATCACAAAGTTTCACCATTTACTTTTGACAGCAAGTTATTGGTATCATCAAGGGATACTGTGCCTGACTCAGTAACAGTCAAGAAGGTTTTAATAAATTCCTTTGAAATGGGCTTTCTGAACCACTTGCTTTTTAAGTCATACTTAACAATATTTTCACTAGTAAGTTGTTTCTCAATTTCCTTTTCCAAAGAGATGCTTGCATATTGTAATGCTGAGATATCTTGGCTTGCTTTAAGCTTTGAGCCAGTTAGACTGGATACTGGCAGCAATCTTAACATGGCAACGTGGAATGCCAGAGTTCATGCACAGTTAATGCACTATTACATGGATGAGAGGTTTAAGTAAAACTCAGGCTCTCCAATAAGAGGATTTTTAATATTTGCTTAAATAGTGTTTTGAGTCACCTTTAAGAAGTCCCAAGAAAAGATAAGCTTTAATAGGACTGAAATCCACAGAGCTCTCTAGAAATCATAAACCCCCCAACTTTTACAAGTTAACAGGGAATGAGATTAGCCAACTATCAAATATTTAAACCCTACTCCAGAAGACTAGATTAGAGATTAAGTTCTACAGAAGATGAAGCATTGTATTAAATAGTCTTGAGCTCTTCTCTACAGAGAACTGTCACAGATCAAAATTATTCTTTTACACTTAGAGCAAATGATCAAACAAAAGAACAAAAAAACCAGTCTTACTTTCTTGAATCCATAAACCCCACTGAGTTTATTGTCCCTTCTGGCTTTTTCCATCCGATCAGATACTTGCTAGTCGCACCCTGGCGAGGGTAGAAAGTCCTAGGACCAGACGAGGAGGAAGAGGAGGAGGAGAAAGAAGGCGCGAGCTGGGGAGAAGTAGCAGAATGAAGCTCTTCTTTAGGTGAGCTTCTGGCACTGGTGAAAACAACAGGGCTGGCAGAGTGTCGTGAGCTCATGGTACTAGAAGAACAACAATAAAGACAAAAACTGTCTCAAATGTGTATATATGGGCCTTGTTTAACTGATTTTGAAGCAGGATTCTGGGCACAAGAGGTTACCCTTCAACAGCAGATAGAGTAGCAAAACCAGTTTGCTCTTCTTAAGGGCCTTCCACCACTGTTTCATTAAAACCATCTCACATAGTAATGGAAAAATTTTGCAAGCAACCTCTAGGGATACAATATAACCACCCTTCAAAAAATGGGAAATCTACAGTTCATTGTCATCAGGCAACTTAAAAGTTATAAATGAGATTTTAGTTTAATTAGCAAAAAAGAATCCAAGTCCAATTTCTTGCAGGAGTTCCTGGCAGTAAAAGAAAGCACATTTTGAAGGAACTTAGCAGGAAACATCTCTTTAAAGACCCCACAGCAAACTAAAGAAACCCATACAGCTTTCAAAACAGGGATTCCTAGATTTTACCTGAAAAACAGTTTTTTACCATTTACAAGAAAAAAAAAATAAGTTGAGAAATTAGAACAGATATCTAATATATACCATCGTTTGTCAAAACAGAAAATGGAGCTGGGGATGACCAACTGCAGCTTATTGTTGGGAGAAGGAGAGAAGCTGTAGATGGAAGATACTCTCTAGTTATGCAGATATTCGAATCTGATGGAACTTGTATCCTATCAGGAGTGCTAGGCCTTAAATAATATTTACTATAACAACCTTAAAAGGTCAGTCATTTATAAATACAGTAACAGGAAAGCTTTGTGTACAGCTTTAATACTGAAATAGCATTATGTATCTGAAGACCAGTTTTCTACCAGCTCTCTCTACAGCTTATCCACATTTTCATCCCTGTCTCCAACACTGCAGTGAAGGAACTTGAAACAGATGGCCCCATGGTAAAGAACAGTTTCTGACTGAGAAATAAAAATTAGCTGTAAGGCTAAATAAAGTCACAGAACAAGCTCTTCTTCCTTAGCTCAGCTGAAAGTTCTTCATCAATCTTTTCATAACTTAATAAAACAATGCATTTTCACATCTATCTCTCTTACTGAAACAGAAAAAAGAATTCAAGGTTAAGTTCATGTTGCCACCTGGGAAAATAATACCACCTACATTTAGTCTCGAGCAGTCAGTTATCTAATCTATACCACTTGTCTGGCTCCTGCTGCAGTCAATGAAGAAATATCCTAAGGAGGTGATCCTCCTTGTCTTAAATTAGGTATCTCAGATATGCAGGGAGAATTAAAGCTTTGGAGTTTCTTCTCTTCCTTCATTGACAGATGGGGTCTAAAGAATCACCCTGAAATATGTTTCATTTTCATGTGGCTCAAGTTAAGCACCACGATTGCCAGCAATGAAGTGCTGTGAGTTTGACGAAGAGCCTGGGTGGACTTCCCACCTCAAACAGCACTATCTGCTGCAGCCTGTGCTGTGCAGACCTTCACATCAGGGGCAAGATGCACCTCTCCCCATGCATGTAGATCGAGTTACAATAATACAGATCTTGTATTAAGGAATTATATTTCTGCCTTCCCTCCATCTGTACATTTCAGAGGCCTATACAAAAGACAGCAGATTGAGAAAACACAGGAAGATATTTTGCTGTCCATCAATCCCATGTATTTGGTGCTGCACACCACAACCTTCATATTTGGAACAGGTACAAGTAAGCATAATTTACAGCAAGAAAGTAGAAAAAATTAAGAGCTAGGAGAATAGGCAGCAAATTTTATTTCATTCCCCCTTTGTCTCTTTCAATACTGAAAAAAAATACCTTACACATGCTGAGTAAACCAGCCCATCTGTGAGGTATCGCTACCACAGCACAAACTGCCATTTTTAATCCCTTCTAAATACACTCAAGAAGTGGAAAAGTCTTTTTGCTTCACTGTAGGGAAAAAGGAGAAAGGAATCTCTGACCACGTTTCAGAATTTTTTAATCTATCAGGTACTTCAAGAAGTGCTAGTTGTGACAAACCATTTGTTAACAAAAAACAGTAACTAGCTCCTAGATAGGCTAATGCTGTTGATCCTTAATGTTACTAGGGAAAGAAAGTAAAAACTGATGTTAATTATGCTTTACATAAGATTTATATAAGATGCATATGTATCTATAATAAAATATTATATAACATACTATAAATACACATTGTGTATTTTAAGTATTATTACTTGAATATTTATTATAATGTGTATCATATAGTAAACGCCAAGAGTGGCCTGGCAAATGCTAGTAAAATTAGCATACAAATTTAAATACAGTTTTCTTTAAGGTGCATTGCATATTTTGAGCTGTGGTTTTTACAACACAGTATTTTTGAGAGGATATTCTGCTTCAGGAACAACAGAACTGTGAATATGACTGAAGCTATTCACCCTACCAGTAAACACAGGCAGGCCAATAGGATATTGACAGGAAAAGAGACACAGTTGTTAACTGTGAGCATATTTGGATAAACTCTACAAAAAGTAAATCAGAGCTGGAGCACTATGGTAGCGATGGGAAGTTATGAGAATATCTGACACCAGGAAGCATGCAGAGAATTCATCGTACTGTAACAGATGCCTAGACCAGCTTAGCTTTATCTGGAAGAGATTCAGTCCTCATTCTCAAGACACAGAGATAGTCACTATTGGTCCCCTATCTCCCACCTCAGTTACTGAGACACCAAGGATTGAATTATGAAAACATTCAAATACTACATGATTATCTGCAAGAATTGCAGATGAGCCATTCATAAAAGCACTCTACAACAATGAAATAATATTTTAAGTATATTAAAATTATCAGAAGTAATGAAAAATGTATTTGATTACAAATAGTCAAAATTATCCTTTTAATTTTGGTAAGATGACCATAAGAAACTGTATACCTTAGGTGGAAATGAAAGTATGATTTCATTTTTTGGTAAGGAATTCATGCCATCAGCACATACGGCTTCATTTAATGACATTCAGCTATAATGATTCTGTATAATTACTGGCCTACATAATGCAGTTCTCCTGGGATGCTATGAGAAATCTGCACAATCATCAGGAAGGACTTTGGGAATGGGGGTGGAAAAGAAAAATAAAACCCAGCCAGAAGCTCTGCTGTAAAAGTTAATCACTATAATTTACATTTTGCCACCAGTTCTCAGGTACAAGTTCTTTTATGCACCACCAAATGATCTGAGCAGTAATTATCACTCCTGTCTTCTACAGACACAAGCACTCTAATCTATAGTTATTTTCTTTTGTCACAGAGATCTTTTTAGGGCCATATTCCTTTTCTTCTTGCTCTGAAACCTGACTTTAAAGACATTACAGACACTATGGCATCCACAGGCAAAAGATAAAGAAGTGAGAAGCAACAAAGGATAGCAATTTAGAAACTGATAGAGAAACACACCAATTAAGCTGTTCATTTCTCACGAAAAGTAGCCTGTTCAGTGTCTTTGTTACATCTCCCCTCCTTCACCTCCTTGAAACAGGCATCTTCATAATAATCTCCATAATCTGTGCTTGTCTTTTGGAAGTGCCAGTTGAACCAGCCTCCAGCTCCAAGCTGTTGTGCCTCCACAGAGGAAGCTATGACAAAGTTGGGAGCAAACAGCTGGGTGACCTAGGGTTCCACTGCTGTTCAGTGTGCAACCAGCAACCGAGGATGCCACAAGAAACAAAATCAAAGCTTTTTATCCCAGACTGTGCCTTTGATTTATTGTGAGGCAAACACATGCTCTAGTCTTCAAAAATAAGAAATAATAAAGCAGGAACATGAGTCAATCTGTTTTTAATCCACCACAACAAACGATGGATATGCAAGTATTGCTACATTTCCCAAGTATCATGCCCCATGTGTGTTCTACAAACTGCTACTACTCCTTTTTGGGAAGAGTTGCATTATTATCATCTGAGTTTTAAATGAAACTTGACAAAAAGAAACCTCAACTCTTTTCTACACAATAAAGCCCAGAAACCTTTATCTGGAAATTTCACTGACAGCCCCAAAACTACATGGACAGAATAATTTTAATACCATCAGAGAAACATTGCATCAATTAATCCAAACCAACTAGAGAAAACACCATGTTTCAAGATACAATATTATAATAAATAATGAGAAAACAACCTAGACTTCAGTTTGCAGTCAAGTTGCAAAGTATACACACGGAAGATAACGAGGAGAGCTGTCAGGGTGTGCCTGCCCTGCTAAGTGTTACTTTCTATAGAATTTCTCAAGCTTTTCTAGTGAACTAACTCTATTTGGTGTTAAAGAAGAAACCAGAATCTCAGATGTACAAAGATGCCATTCCCATTAGGCTTCAAAATAAAGCTTCCAAGAATTATGTAAATTTTCCAAGATTCTTTAAGTAGTTTCAGAAAAAATCCTTCCAAATGAAAATGCTACCGACTTTATTGCAATCAGCATTTTGTACAAGAATCTCAACATTTCGATGTTGCTGTTGAGCCGCTAGCAGAGAAGAAACCCGGATTCTCAGCGTCGCATAGAAAAAGAGAGCTTTATTATTTTGAATCCAACTTATATAGACTTTTCAGAGGTCACCCAGATTGGTCAGCCAGAAACCTCCTCCTAGGCCTGATTGGCCAGGCCTGAACTGTCCAAATCTCGAGACACTGTTCTAACAACATCCAAACTTTATCTTTGTTTATAAAACACAGAAGAAAGTTCTCATGGGAAAGACCTGTGCTAGCCACATTTCATGTCACTGCCAATTACATTCAGACAAGTACCGCAGGACACGTGGTAAATTCTGCTGAATTAAAAATTGCACATAAACATGCTTATCTTAAAAGGTGTAACACTGTAGACAAGCACCGTATAGATTTTTATCTTCAAGAAAGGGACACACACTAACATGCCCAAAATTTAAGTAAATCCCTCTGCAGAGTATTTTCTACAGACTTGCTCAAGTCCTTAATGGATGCACAGCTATTGGAAACACACCAGTCTCAAAGACCTGGCTGGGATTTTGATCAACCAAGTAGGAGCTTTGGTGCCAAAAATGGCCAATGAAGAGAGGCAGTAAGGCAGAGTAGGACCACAGTTACTGGATTACTTAGTCAGAATTACCATGACAAAGTACATAGAGACCATTACAGTCTCTATGATAACCTCTTATTTGCAGCTAGTGTATGAGGAGTTAGTGAACTGTTCTCAAACATCTAGTCTTGCACAGTAGCTTTGTTCAAGGCAATTACCAGAAATTGCTTTGGACTTCCAGTCTGCAAGTACTTTAGCTACACACTAAAAACAGAGGTGCCTGAAGAAGAAAAATACAATGGTCAGGCTCTAAAAGGCCAACAAAAATTATAATGATCCCACATCTTCCCTGAAAAAGCTGTTTTTTTACTTGTTGCTAGTACAACAGAGCAGGAATATTTTTCAAAACCACACTGCATACTTCTTGGAAAATGGGCTAGGAAAATGGTCCAAAGTATTTTCTGCTTCTTGCAACACTAATTAATTTGTAAGGTGGGTATCTTCCATTTGAGGTGCTCAAGCACATTACACACATACTTGATATTGCCTATTTTACAAGTGGTAGAACTGAGGGAGATAGGTATGGTGACCATAACATGTCATATCCACAAGCTTGCAAGCAGAACAAGGTTAAGATCTACATGCTAGCACTCCCAAGCAACTTGCCCTCAGTATTGACTATACCAACTGCAAGTAGATTTCAAAACAAAAAGAGTGGGGGAAAATTGCAAAACATCTGAAATAGGTACTTGGAAGACTAAAGATGAACCCTATATTAAACTATTCGTTAATAACACGGATTGATCTCCTTTATGATCCACACGTGAACTACAGTTGGTGCAATATATTCCCCATGGACAGATCAGACATGTCTGTCTTACAGGTAGTTTAGTAGCAGCAGTTTAGTACAGAATATGCCGTTAAAGGCTTTTAGTATTATAAACACTATCAGATGTGAAGACTAAGGTGGTGTTAATTTTCAAGCATTCTGCAAAGTAAAATCTTTAAAAACACTGATTAACCTAAGTAGAACCCTCTCTCTTCAACATCCACTTTTCACTTTTGATATGTTAGAGAGTGAAAATGGGAAAATGAGTATGGAGGGGTCAATCACACAAGAGGTGAAAATTACCTTGTATGTGAGACAGCATCACTTAGACTGTAAGCACTGTTCTCCCTTGTGAGAGGATTGGAGGCTGGCTGACTCTTGCTGTGAATATCCAGGCTCAGGGAAGATTCAGCTTTCCGGTCCATGTGGCTGTCCTTTTCTAATGTCCTGTCTGCAATGGAGACCACTTCGCTGGAGCTGTGCCACAGCGGGGCCACCTTCTCCTTGGTCAGCCCTGTGCGGGGAGATGTGGCAGCTCCCAGGGAGGCGGTGCTGCCGTGGCTGGGGCCGTAGGAAGTGGTGTCTATGCCACTATCAGCTGAAGTCCCTTGAAGGTAGTTGTAGCTGTTCAGCTCTGATTCCGTGCGCTCTCCGCTGTCATACCATTTCTCATCGCTGTGAGCGCTGGAGGCATTGCTGGAGAGTGTATTGCTGCTGGAATGGCTGGAATAGTGGCTGTCAGACTACAGAAGAAATAACAATTAAAAAAAAACCACACTTGTAGGTTTACTTCAAAATTATGGCAATGGATAAGAGGAAATAAAGGGTTACAAAAGCCACCACAGCACAATGGGAGCTATTTTACCTGCAGGTACTGGATGGATCCATTGAAGAGACAAATAAACTCTAAAAATTTAATTCCAACACAATGCACATCCTCTGTTCTGAGTGCACATTAAAAAAAAAATCTTTTCATATAGATTTGGAAGCCAGGAAAAGCCAGAGTCGTTTGTATTTTGTCCCAAAATACCTTATGGCGGTCCCTTTCAAGCACAGTACTGCTCAGCCCAGACCAATAAAATTGGCTGAGCTATGTAGACTTTAACTTGATTTATAACTACAATAATTAAAAATATTCTCATTTTAAGATGGCAATGTTTTAGAACATGAAACATAATCAATCCAGAGAAAGTGCATGTTATTTTAATAATCCAATTGCCAATGAAAAAGCCAAAGCATAACTACTGCCCTTCCTCCTCTTGGCTGTAGCGTGTCTTTCCTCCTCAGCAGAAGTGTCCTTTGCAAATGACCAGTGAAACACCATTTAGCTAATGTGAAATTGTTTTCCAGAAAGCAGAATTGCATGGAAGGAAGCTTTAATGTAATGCTTTTAAATTATCCCATCAGGGGATGCCAGTGGCTGGCTGGTTTGTATGTCCTGTCCTTGGTCATGGCCCACTATTACAAATAAACTGAATGCTGCCAATTTTATAGTGGGCATTGGTGGAATATCCCATTTCAGGAAGAATTTCTTGTCATACACTTATAACTTAGTATCTCTCCTGCCTTTGGGGTATTTATATCCATTTGAATTCTACAGAATTTATCTAAGTTCTGATCATCTACGGAGTCAGAACTGAAGCAATAGGCAACAGACCTGCTGGATGACCAGATGGCCTGCAAATAAGAGAACTGATGGAAAGGAGACTTGAAAGTTTCCTATTTGTCTGCCCCTGGAGTTTTACTGCACAGACATAGACAGAGATCCCAGACAAATATAAAAGAAATAGATCCTGCTTCTGTTTTCAGAAGGAAATAGTGAACAGATGTGTACTGAGAATAAGAAATCATCAGCATTCATGTCTTTTAATGTACTAAAGCAAGAATTGACAGGAAAATAGGAGGAATATGAAGCTGATCTGGACTCCTAGTTATCTCCAGTTAAAGTTTTTTCTCTTCATTAAGAACTGCATCACTGCCCCATCCATCTGTCCACATAATAAAGCTTTACTTTAACAATGACTAAACCAGAATAATGCAAGCATTAATAATTTCAGTGCTGCACTTTGCACTCAAGCTAATGAGTTATGTATTACATCACTATGCAGTCTAATACATCTCATGAAAAGCAGGTCAATCTAAATTTAAAAACTAGTCTTTGCTTCTAAGAATATGAAGACAGGTGTGTTACTGTTCAGGATTCTTTGGTGTTTTCTTTTTTAAATAATATGTGTTGTTATGAATTAGTAATCTAAAAGCAACACTGCCAATTGTATTGAAAGAATAATGCTGGCAAGCAGGAGCAAATTAAAGACCTGGAACCAATTAAAGGCTTTCTCACATCTAAATAAATGCAAGTAATACTTTCAGTAACATGATGCAACACAACTCTGTCTTTTAGCTTGTTGTACAAATAAAAAAATACAAATGATATACCTTATTGAGTAAATTAAAGTATAAAGGGTGCTTCTTTTATTACAGTGATTTTCATAATTTTCAAGACATTTTAAGTTTAGGAACATTACTGTATTTATCTATCTCTATGTATGTAAATCGGGAAGTGACAGTCTCCACAAAGGCATGAATACCTAACTCTGCAGAGACAGAAAGACAGAATTTTCCATTTAGAACTTCAACACAAAAAGTTTTTTCAGCAGGATTCCAGGAGACCTTTCAGACAGACTTCCAACAGTGTTCAAGGTAGGTTATGAAAATGGAGAAAACACAAAACCAAAATCACTATTTTGTCTCAAAGCAGCAGCTTTCTGGCCATTGCATTAGAAGATACATTAGTTAAACTCTTAAGTCTTACATGTGAGGTCTAGGAATAGCTTTGCAAATTTCCACAAATCCTTTACTTCTCACAACATAACAGGCACGAGGTTGCTGCTCAACTGGCAGCAAAGATTTATTAGCTAATAAATATTTCAATATGTTGTGCTGTAGGATTTAGCAAACAACAGGCCTGTTCCACTGCTTCCTCCATGTTCTAGCAGGGAACAGGATTTTTTCTTTCCTTTTTTTAACTGACACTCTAAATATAACTTCGAACAACACTTGGTATCAAGAGCTTGTGGAGCAAAAGAAAACATTAAATAATTCCTTTTTTAGGATAACTTACATGACCCTGCTTATTTGGAGATAAGTGTACCACAGGATCCTGTCTCATCAGTCTTCCACTGGGGCTCTCTCTGAAGGACGGCAATACTTTTGAGACTGCTGGGAGATGGCATGTTGGCTCTGCAACACAGCACACAACCACATACTGAAGAGAGCATGCAGTGCTACAAGCTAAGAAAACACATAACCTAACTTTATACTGCAATTTTTCCAGCACTATCATTAGCCAAAAATGGATACATATTGCAACAAAACAGGTGAGGAAGTGGAGATCCATTCTTGTCTGGTGTAAATCATTAAGACTTCATGAAAAACCAGCTGCCACCATCCTGACTTTTGTTAAAACAACCTGAACAGTATCATGTCCCATTGTCAAACAGCACTACATCAGAGCATTAAACCAGCAGACTATTCATTTTCACAGGGTATTGACACTGGATCTCTAAATGCATGATAACTGCTGATGAGATTTAAAAGACTGAAGACCCATATTTCCTCAAATGGCATTCTACACAAGGCAGGACAATAGCAAAAGTCTACAGCAATCACTTAAATGAACTCATTTCCCCCAGTACAACTACTTCTTATCAAAGTTGAGTTAAATAAACATTTTCTAATTGAAGAGATAGCAAAAAGAAAATCTCTTGACCTAATAACCTTATCTTAAAACATTGCTGGCTGTAAATGTGGGAACTGCATAGATGTACAAAAGGAATACTTATTAAACTAAACCTGGCAGAAGTGAATGGAAGTCAAATCACTCATCTCTCATGGACACTCAGAGGAGTGCACTTTGCTAACAAAACTTATTATTTTCCCAGGAGATAACTATGGAGGTCTAGAGGGTGCTCAGACACAGCCTGTTAGGTAGGTAATTGCCTTCTCAGAGCCCAAGGTCAGTGTTTAAAAATAATCTCTCTCAGTTATGAGTTTTTACATATTCTTCTACATATATTCTGCACTTTTAAAAATGCTCATTTTAAGTAGAATATGTGTTTACAATCAACCAGTACTTAACAATAACCGTGGTAAACAGCAGTGTTTTCTCCAACACCGCTACAGTTTGTTCATCTTAATCTGCAGCATTACGAGCTTTTTAAAAAACAAGTAAAAGTTTTGAGGTTCTTAAAGAGTAACTATGATAATACCAGCAATATCATCATCAAACTTGATTTCCCCTGGCAAGTGGTAGCAAGCAGTGTTGGTGAGCAAAGAACAAAGGTGTTCTGTAGCGAACGATAGGCCAGAAAGGTGTCAGTGAGAAGATTTACTACACCTAAAGCCTTATTTACCTTGAGACAGATTATCCCAAGTGCAAATGTACTTATTTGTCATAAAACCAAACTTTCACGTAGATTCACCAGATTGGCAATAAAATCTCCAGTCAGAAATGCAGCTTCCAACTGTGACTCCATGAATGCAGGACAGTACACAAGAGATAAAATACAGGGATTTTATGTAGTATGCATTTCTCAGCCTTTGCCAAATGCCAGAGCCATCTCTCCTACCATGCAATTTTCCTGGTCTTTCTGGCCTTATTTACTTTGCTAATATGTTGACACTTGACACTGTAAACAGAACTTGTTGGCAGCTCCACTCAGTGCCAGCAGCAACACCCAACTGTTGGTCTGCAAAAGTAATGCTGCGCAAAAGTTCATTTTTACATGTGTCATTATGATCACACAGTTTCAAAACATATGTAATTACAATTGCTCTGTCAAAATGAGAACTGTAGATCAGTATAGTTGTGGCTAGCACAGGTCTTTCTCGTGAGAACATTCCATTGTGTTTTATAAACAAAGATAAAGTTTGGATGTTTTTTAAACAGTGTCTCGAGATTTGGACAGTTCAGGCCTGGCCAATCAGGCCTAGGGGGAGGTTTCTGGCTGACCAATCTGGGTGACCTCTGAAAAGTCTATATATATTGAAATCAAAATAATAAAACTCTCTCTTTCTTGCTACACAGAGAACTCGGGTCTTTTCTCTGCTAGCGGCTCAACAGCGACATATAGTCACAGTTCTTTATTGAGAAGTATAGGGGGAGCTGTGGGGGAGGGACTGACAGATGGCTTTGATAACAAGGCACAGCTTCCTGAGATTGTGAAGGTATGTGAACCAAGAACATCTTCAGAACCAGAGCATATGCCTTCAATTCCCAATCTCACTCAACTGTATTCGGTCTTGAACACTAGTCCATTTGTACAGTGATGCAGTAAAGTGATGATTTACATGTGCAGTAAAAAAATATGGAATTGTTTAATCTAGGGTAAAAGAAATTAGAAAAACACTATCTAGCAACCTTGGCCAGGGTCCTTGTGTTGCATAAATGCTGTTTGTAGACAGGACTTTTTCATTGGTGTCAATCTTACTGGTAATCCTTTCAAGTCAAGTCATAGCTGTAGCAAAAGGTCTATGTGCAAAAACTCCAAATGAAGGCCTAACAATATAAATTCTCAGTACCTAGCTGTTTTATGTAGTTAATATGTTCCCTCAGCTGACAGCTTAATTGCCACATGCAATGAAAATGTATACATTTGTGGAAGGTGATTACCTAGCTATAGATTTACTTCACTATTTAAAATTTAATTGCATTTTTTCCATTTTATACATGGTATTTTTATAGCTTCAATGATCAAACAATCAATTTGCATTTACACAGCACGATTTGAAAAGGAGCATCACAAGCACTTTAGAAAAACTAAGCAAAAATTAAACTAAGCCAAGGCACTCTGGAGAGTAGGTAAGGTCAAACAAGTCCTCAACAGCAAGACAAATTAATGTGTGTCTGCCCAACTGCTTCTAAAAGGACAGAGTGTTTCAAGGTAAAAGCATTAAGGTAGATTTAGTCCCACAATCAAATAAAGAAATGAAATCAGCTCTTCCTCAGGTGATACTCATAGGTCTCAAGGAAGCAGACTGCAGAAGCTTCAGTGCATGCTCCAGACCTAATTACTCCTCCTGATGAACAAAGTTAACTTTCAAAGACACTGAAAGCACCACGCTTAAGAGGGTTCTCTGCCTGCAAGGAAAGGTATTGCAAAAGTCACCTTGCGGCAAGAGCACTCGCTCAGCGTGCAGAACTCTGTACACACCCATCTGGTCAGCGATGCTGTCCTCGCTCCTCTGCCAGCTTGGCGTGGATTTGCCACTGCCACCTGTGTCCGACTGAGTGTTCTGCCTGTCAATCGAAGCAGGGGATCTACGGCTAATTCCAAACCTGTTCTCCCCAAAAACAAAGCAGATAATAATTTTAAATATACATGAAGCTCACATAAGTGAAAAAAAGGAAAAAAGAAGCACTTTAAAGAAGCTAGTGTCAAACAACAGGGCAGACCAAGGCATAGCACAAATGCATGAGGGATTTATAGTGTTTTACCATTTCATTTTTGTGGTAGCTCTCCAGATCCATTTATCAGCTTTAATGCATAAGATTACAACATACATTAATTTATTGAGCACCTTTGATCAAGAATAGCTGGTTACAATGATACAATGGAAAGAAACTGGATCAAAACATCAAGAAATAAAATCATGAGGTTTTCTTTACACAGATGTTTACATGAAAAGGTGATTAGACTGTTACATGGTTATGGAAAACTCACCACATTGAAGACAATGTAAAAGTTCAGATAAAAGCCACATAGGGAAATGAGGTGTATTTATCAGGGAAAGATTGGATCCTTTCAACTGCCTCAAAGCACTACCTCAAACTAGTGAAAGAAAGCATCAGAAAGTTTGTTGGGACAATCCCATGGATCTCAGCCACTTCCCTGGGCTCTAACCAGAGGAGTAGTAAGGTCTTGCCTCTGGGTGATGCAGACATATATGCCAACAACATGGATTTGTTTGGGACAATATTAACACTACCTACTTAGTATTTTAAATAAGCTTCTATGCAGTTGACTATTGGTTATGGATTTCCAAATCAAGGTGGTTATAAATTCTGTAAATTAAGGTATTTGATCATAAAATAATTTGAGTGGATTAGTGCAAAATAAATACAGCTGTAAGAATTAGTGAGACATACACCTATTTTAGTAAAAGAAAGCATACAGAGGAAAATGAAAACTCTGTTCAACGGACTTAGTAAATCCTGCCAGATTAGTCAGATGCATTTAAGAAAAATCAATAAAGACAGAGTAAACTCAAGGAGAACAAGCTAATGACAAAGGAGACACACTCTGTATCTCTGTGCCACACTGAAGTCTACTTGCCTTCTATGCCTAAAAGCCTGTAAGACTTTAAATCTACAGTTCTGTATTACATATAAATCACTTATAAGTCTGTAAGAATTATAGCTGGGTTCAGAAATAGCAGATCAATCATTAAGAATTCATCAAGAATAATGCATTTCTGAGTTGGTTTTTTTTTATCAGACATGCCCTGAAAGAAAAAGAAAATCCTCAAACTGTACAGTCACAGAGTAACACACAGAAGAACTACAAGCTGATATATCATCTATATATCAATGAGCTTCTCCAGCTGTAAAGCCTAACAAGATGACAGAAAACAAAATACCCCAACTGTGCTGCTACTCACTCTACCAGCTACAGACTGCCCCACACAACCTACAACGTAAGACACCTTCCCAGCTGTCAGAACAAGCTCAGTGTGGTTATCCCAGCTGAAGTTCACACCCTTGTTAACTCAAATGAACCCACCAAAGCAACATTATGTGATGCAGAATAATAAAATCCCAATCCCACCCTCAAAGACAAGCTGCTGGAACAAGCCTGTAACGTGCAGCATATATTGAAATTTGGACCTTCTAAAAATTCTCCCAAAATGTGACCATACTTCTCTTTCATTCACTGCTCACTGATATAGCCAGTGTACATTTTAATGAAAAAAAAGTGAGGAAAACATGTTTATATCTGCCTTCTGAATACAAACAATTTGCATTGAAATTATGCAAAGAGAGCTTTTCTATTCACACTAAGTAGGACTTCACTTAATCGAATACCCAAATTAAACATGATGAATTCCATACCAATTCAAGGTATGTATAAAAAGTCTAAACACAGCTTTTCAAAGGTGATTTATTTCTTAAACACCAACCTATGGTAATTTTCTAACTTTCAAGATTTGTAAACTCTTATGGGAAGCATATGTTTTCATGATAAAATAATTAGAAGCTAGCATTTAAAATAAAAAGCCAAATCCCAAGCAAATCTTGGTGCAATGAAGTTGAGCTGCATCAGTATTTTGCTTTCTCTTGTGATGCCCTCTTACCTAACTCCATTATGTTCATATATATGAAAGCTGTAAGTCTTGCATCTGACATATTTTATGATGCAGAATCTTTTTTTCAAGGTTAGAAAACACAAAACTACCATGTTTCTAATTTTATTTCATTGAAATCACTTCTCTACAAAGTGGGCTGCAAGAAATGTGTTTAGAATGCTTTGTTTTTCATTAAGTTATCTATTTAAAAGAAGAAATAATAAATGCAACTGGTGCTATATTCTATGCTGCTAAATATACAGCCCACTAGGATATGAAGGAATGAACACCCCAGAAAAAAAAAAAAGTAAGGAGAACTCAACTTGGATGAAATGAACAGTGAAATTGTTTAAATACACATTTTTATCTGTCATAAGAAGAAACTATTTTGGTGGTTTTGGATTAAATTTTACATTCTACAATCATTTACTGTGGATGCAACAGTGAACATGCAAACACAGCGTAAGTATATGGAACACACATCTACACATCACAATCAATCTGGATATTCTTGAAGGCAGTAAAGTTTTTGCCTACACACATCTTAGGATATGGATCAATAACCTACAGGCAGCAATCACTGCTTGTACCAATGTCTGACAGAGGCTGGACTCACCCATTCTTCTGGTCAGTTAAATTTCACAAGCTTTCCAAATCTGTCACACTATGTAACAAGAAAGAAATGTATACACAAATGGTGCAGTTAAAATTTCCAGCATTGGGAAATCTCAGGGAATGGCATACCTAGAGCACACTGGGATTTAGGATTACCTTCAGGACATGGCTTCCCCTTGGCCCTTAGTGCAGCAGCCCACGGTTCCCTCTAACATCTTAGTAACTGAATGTAACAATCTCTCTCCCTTATTTTAAGAACACATCCAGGGTAATGCTGACCAGCTCCATCTGGGACACTGATCATCACTCCAGAGCTGCCCTGAACCTGCTCTTTCAGACCAATCTCAAGAGAAGATGCATATGGAACTGTAATGATTTTTAGTTAAGTGACAGACATTAAATTTCTTATTGAGGCAAGGAAAACTTTCCTTCACAATCGGCTTTTTTAAGCTTTCCATTCAGCCTGGTAGATGATGTTTGGGAAGTCCTGAGTAAATATGATTCATATATAGAAGGACAGTATGAGAGGCAAACTGCTTTTCTTATAGGAATAGAACATAATAGCAAAATAATTGGAGTTAAACAAGTGGGGTTTTTTAAAAGCGTATCTAATAAGGAACATGAAAAGGTCATGTACTAATTATTTCTTTCATTATTTCATTTAAACAGTGTTTCCTTGCACTGAATTAAAACTTCAACCCCAAAATTACTATACTCAAGGTTTCTAGGACACATCTCTTTGCTGAAGTTGCAAAATGCTTGAAGAATGCTGTGGTGAACATATGTGTATAATAAACTTAAAAGATGGAGATGGGTGCTGGTGTGCTCTGAGGCCAGTTCAAAACAAACTCCCAAGTGCGTCTGAAAATCCCTTCTTACTCAAGCAGTTATGGTTGCGATGGTCTAAGGACATATGGCAGCAATACCTTTTTTGTAGTGCAAATGACGTAGCTGGAAAAGAGCAGACAAGATATTGGGAGCACAAGCTGCTCATCAGAATTCAAGGTAACACAGAAATGCTGCTGGTGTGATGTGAATGAGCCAGAAAGTCTACAGAGGATAAAGATGTTAAGTGCTTTCTTCCAGCTGCAGAGCCCTGTTCACACCTGTATCTCATTTCCTTACAGCAAAGTTTAATAGGTTTAAGAGCAAACCTCCTAATGCCGGTCAGAGTTAAGCACAAACTTAAACAATGACCAGGACAGGCCTGATACTGTCATGAATGAAAGCCTTCATGAAGCTGTGCAGCAGAAAAGAGATTGACTCTTCATGAAACCTCAAACTGAGCTGCAGGAAGGACAGGAAGGCCTAATCTTCAGTGCTATGGAGCAAGAAGCAGTACTTTTCCAAACACATATTCAGAACAGTGTTCTCTGGACTGACACAGGGCACCTAAAGGCAAAAGACAGTGCCTTGTACAAAGCAGTTCCTGACAATGGCATTTAATCCTACTAATAATATATTTATTTAAACAGAGAAAAAGGTATTTCTACTTTATAAAAGACCCAAACCAAAATGGATTATACACAATGACCTGCAAAGTATTCAAGAATACTTGAGAGGGAAGCTTTGCAGTGTGAACTATCAGCAGTTCTTCCCCTTTATCTTCTCTATAGGAAGTAATTTGGAATGTAATAGACAGCTCTTCTGCTGCCAATTATTTTTTTCTCTACTTGGAGATCTTTGATTTATTGCTCCTTTCAGTGCTCTCTGAAAATTATACAGATTTAAATTCTTCCTCTGCAAGTTGCCCCTTCATTGACACTTCAGAGAGTTTGAAGAGTTCTGGAAACTTGGAAGTCTTAAGACAGAATGACTGTGAATATGTGAAAAAAAAGCTAGCTGTGGATTAATTAGCATTTTTGTGCCTACACATCTACATCTTAGTTGCACTCAACACTACTTTGCTTCAACTATTAACTGACTGCAAAGTCCCAGATCTATTACATTTTTATTTTAGAATCTAAACCTGTGACAAAGCAATTTGCCACATGACACCAGCACCTTTAAAGAAGGTTTTTAAATATATAAAGGTCCCTTTGTATAGTAACCTGAGCAGCTGCAGACTAGGATAAAAGAGAGCAGTTAGGTTGCAAGGTAAAAGTGGAAGCAAGGGATTTTTAAAACTGGCTTTTTCAAGAAGTATGACAGTGATATTTGGAAACAGACATGGTTTAATGCATGTAAACAACAGCTGACAGGAGCCTGTGTAAGCACTCCTTGAGAACACATTACAACAAATGGAACACTGAACAAAAAAATCTGCCTAAACAGAGTACGTAAAAAGTCTGGTGCCTACCCTTCTGGCATAGATTTTTGTCTGTACGTGCCTCCAGTAGAGCCAGTCTCACTCGAGGAGGATAAGTTGCTTGGAGAGTTCCGGCACTGCTGCGATCTTGCTAAGGCAATGGATGAAACAGTGACGTAGACATCGGAGCCAGGAGACAGCCTGTGCAGAGCAAAGGAGCCTTCATATCAGCAGGATCACACTGCAAAGCACACTCAACACCCTGCAAACAGTCACATCTGCAAGGAATGGCATCAGGGAGATGGCAGAAATCCTATCAGCTGAAGGATCAGACATTTCCCCCTCATTAATCTACTGGAAAGCAGGAAAAATCAACTGTAAAATCCTGGATACATGGGAGGAAGTGAAGAAAGGCCAATGTGGGAAGAAAATACTGGCAACACACTAAGAAAACATTCTGGTTTCTGAAGTCTGTTGTTACAGATTGATTGTAGGGAATAATGAAACATGACATTCCTCATCAAAATACCAAATAGAAGAAAATACTCTTAATTCTCACAGCAAACTCTTGCCTGAAATTTAAACTAACTGTAGTGAGCTGCCTATGCAAACTCTTCCAAGAGTATCAAGCTTATCTCCATGCAACCAAACTTGTCCACATTAAAACACAAGGACTAAAAAAATGCAATGCTATCTATAATACCACCTTGAAATTCTTCCTAAAAACCTTAACCCTCTAATATAAAACTATCTCAACATATCAAGAACTCTGAAAACACAGACCTGAGTCATATGAAGCCTTCACCTATCAGAATAACCATACAGCAAATAAATAGTCTAGAACGGCAATATATGCACCTGGGCAGAATGGCTGGAAGCAGCAGGCTTATACTGCCCAACTCATATCCTGTTCTGCAGTTGAAGGCTTTTTAAAAGAACTGACAGCTTTGTGCATTTTGTTTCCCAAACCCCAACAGAATTCGCTGCTGTTAGCTAGTTCTTTGTTCTACTCAGTCATGACTGAAGCGATTCAAAACTTTTGCAGCAATTTAAGCAGAGTTTGAGTCATGCCATTCACAAACATTGAACTCCTGCCGTGAACAAAAACCTTTATTCATTTATCTAGGAAAAACACTATAATTTGCACAAATGGAAAAATTAAATATTTGAAAAATAGACAATGACTTCAGTGAAATATACTGATAAGCTGCCTCAGGACCCAACTCTGATCTGGGGATTTAGAAGATTTTAGCCTAATCATTTAATCTGTATCTATAAAGGAGTGGCAGATTTAAAATTAGCTCTCACCACAATACTGTAAAAACTTGAAAAGTTAAAAAAATATTTTGAAAATTAAAAAACACCATTGAACTGATCAATGCTACTTATGGATGCGTTTATTTTGAAACAGTGTGTGTATATATTTGTATTTACACTTACATCAGATGTGCACTTCTCCTCCTCAGTACTTTGCAAGAAAGCAGTAAACTAACAACAGCTTAAAATGGAAAAAGCAGTAGGACTGGATTAAACATCTTAATTATCTGGAATTTCATAAAGTGCATATGACTAATAGTAGCACTTTTTCTGAGACAAAAAAGGAGCTATTTAAGGCCTGGCCATGGCAAGTACCATAGCAAATCCAGTAATGCCTTTCTAAGCTACCAAATTTATTTTAACTTATCCCACATTTAAAAAGCAATGATTCTGAAATACACATAGTTCAAGACTCGAAAACTTGGGGATCCGTAAGCCAAGCAGTTTATTTTCCCAGAAGCACTGCTATAAAAAGAAAAAAAAATAGTTTTGCCACAAAAAAATGCACTTTCATTGGCATCCACTCACCTATAAAGGCACACACATTTAAACTCAGTTATGCTCGCAGAGCAATATACAGTTTAAAAGTGTGACCTTTTTTCCAATACTAAATTAGCATTGATGGCAAGGAAACCAATTACTTCTCGAATAATTTCTGCAAAATGATTTCCTGTTGAAAAATGCTAACATTTTCATTTCAGATTCAGCTATGCCTTTTCTTTACTTCCTATGCCTTACCAAAAAGTGACAGCACTGTTCAGAAGGAATATCAAGATTTCAGAACTATGTCATAGAGTTATAACTATTTTACAAAGATGAAAGACCTTGAGGGCAAACAAAATTGTGTTATAAACGTGGTCTGAACAATAGAAATAAGCAACCAGTCAGGTAGGACATTCTGTTATTTAAAGCAGAAATATATTTTTTAATGCAGTTCACAATTGCACTAAAACACACTAATAGTATAAGACATTTCATTTTGTGTGAAACATATAAATAACAGAAAAGAACTTTAGCGCAAATTAGTTCAAATTGACTTTCTGAGCTGCTTAGAAATCTTTTGATGAAAGGCACTTTCCAAGACAAAAGGTGTATTGTGTTGTGTTAGCAGTCTGTCCCTACAGCTAAGACAATCTGAGCTTGTCTTTTATTTATAATTAAAAACCATACTAAAGCAAGCTCTTATCTATTTCAAAAGAGAGTTTTAAGAAGAAATGCCAAAATGGTTAAGTGTATGAGTCCTACAATTGAATTTAAAAATAAACCAAGCGTCCACTACATTAAACAGATACAATTACATTGCAGTCAATTGAACTGGGATTATACCATGCATGATTTAGTTCTAACAGATCTAGTTCATCCTGAAAGAACTGGTTGAGTCTTGCCAAGTATGGGAAGAACATCATCTTTTGTTGAAGGCAGTGAGTGGAATGGGCATACATTAATTTTGTTTAGTATGACAACACAGACATTGAAAGCATCCATCTTCCTCTTAAGAAATTAATTTCCATGTCATTAGCTGTAATTTTCCCCACGTATTCAGCATGCATAAGTATGTAATACACACATAATAAGAAAAAGGTCTAGTTCACTTTGTGCCTATGGCAGTTTAATTACAAGAGCATACACAGGTGCCTTTTCCTGTAAAGCTGCACAGGCACAGGTCCTATACTGTGCTACACCTTCTCCTGCAAGAGCTGCAGAGCTCGGAAGTGAAGCAGACTCAGGCTGGCAGAAGAGGTAAAATGGCCTTACAGTCACTGCTGACTTGGCAAACAGAATTCTTACTGAATTCCTACTTTGCACTTGCTGGAGCACTCCAACATGACCACTGCCATATTTGTTATGACAATTTTTCATTTGATGTTGCTAAATCCAAGTTTTTCAAAGGCCTTATTTAATTCCAAGGCCCACTATACCTCTGAGCTGAAATCTTCCTAAAGCAGCTGAAGTCAACTGAGGCTGTAATTTGAATATATAAAATACCAACAATGCTGGGCACACTTCCAAATATGAGATGGCCAAAATAAGACACAACAAATGATTAGAACATGATTTATCTCTCTACCTTTGTTCTTAATCTGAAGAGGGCCAAAGACATCTCTTCTCATAAAAGAATTTTGAAAACTAGGTTTAATTAATACCCATGAAGCATTCAGAAACTACAGTAATGGGTGCCACTGTAAAGCTTAGAGGGGAATTAGTAATTGCATCTTTACAACAGGATTTGAATGTCATCCAGTAAATAAGGGACGGAGTAATGAAGAGGAAAATAAAATATTAAATAGCTCTTCTTTAATGAGCTGCATCCACTGTGTGAACTGAATGAGGCAGATGTCCTCTGTTAAAAGAATTCTTGTAATTTAATCAAAGGAAGCATCTGAATATATGGTTACACAAGAGCTCTGAAAAAAACAGCAGAGCAAATCTTAATTCTGGCATGCTTACCTTCCATGTGTTTGAGTTTTACAATTGTAATAATACTGCAAGCTGCGACAATTCCCTGCAAACACTGTCTCAAATGCTCTCATGTTTAAAGGAAACCGATCCATCCCATTCAAAAAGGAAAAAATACCCAGCAATTTTGAGGAAGGGGATAGCAAATGAAACAGCAAATGCAATTATGCTGTTATATACCTTCTGAATTTTTTTCTTTTCAATTTGATCATCACCCTTCAGAAAACACGTATTATAACAAGAAAACATATAGAGGCAGGCAATGGGACCAGAGGCACAGAACAGTTTGTGTATGAAGACACACACTGAACAGACTCTATGGCTCCACAGACTATAGAAAAACTTATCCTCTCTGCTTCCATCCATCCAAACACAGATTACAGTGCACCAAGCAAACAATGATTATTCACTATCCCTCGTGACAAAAGAACAAGTAGGAGCTCCAGAACTACCAAGAGACCAATTAGCAGGAACCTGGATGAAGAGATACAATCCGCAGCAGCACTCAGCTCCAGGCAATCTTACACAGCAGGCAACTGGGACTGTCAGACATGGTAGAGTCTTCCTTTCCACTTGGAAGCATTTTTTACACTTTTCCCTGGTCTCTGCTGATGGCCATTGTCAAACAAGAATAGACCAACTCTTGACATGACACAGCATGGCACTTCTCAGATGTTTTTAGATCACAAGAGTTTGGCCACACAGCCATGCATACCAGCAAACCTTTGATTTTTCCCCTGCTACATCCAGCTCTAGGCCCTGGAGCTGGTAGGAAGTGTGTAGCATATAATTCCATGTTAGTATGTATTTTAATTTGAAGAATGTTATAAGAACATTAAAATAATAAACCATCAAACCCTGTGAGGTAGGCAGTGCATATACTACAATGCTGACTTGACAGATGACAGGATGAGCACAGACACCTCTTTGGTTATATTAGGAAAAAGTATCACCAATCCAAGGTAAATTGCAGCAGATTAGGATTTGTAGGTAATATGGGAACATTTTAAACTAGAATCCATCTGCAGGAATTAACCTATAAACTAACTACTGACACAATTACTAACACTGACTATATGGCATCATTCAAGTAACTATGGAGTCTTAGGGCAAGACTGCTTCAAAGTCCTCAATATGACATAAAACCAGTCAATTATATTGTTCTAATACTTCCATACTCTGGAATTTTACTGCCAGGGTAATTCAATTATCCATCTGGTTTAAAATATTGACTGTGCACAGAAATTTTCTAGTGAGAGCCTGAAGCTTTCATCCAGCAGTACTCAATGGCACAATGAAGTGCTCGAGTCCAGCACCATGCTTTGATCACTGATTTTCAGAGTTTTTCAAATGTCTGTCAAATTAAATTTTAGTTAAAACTGGTTCCAGTTTATGATACATTATTGAACAACAGATTATTATCTACCTCTCCTTTCCCTGCACATTTCTTAATAGAGTGTGGAAACCAAGTGAACAAAATAAAAACTGAAAAGGAAGGGTGGGGGAAATAAATAAAAAAAAATCAAGCTCTATAATTACATGTTCTCCAGTAACATTAGCTCTGGTTTACTTCACACGTATGTGGTTTATTGTCTTTCCCTTAACATATCCTTCTGATATTCATTCTGGATTATAGGCTGTACAGTACCCCATGTAGACTAATTAATATTGTGAAATAAGACATAACTTAGGAATTATTGCATTTATATTATTAGATTTTTCAGTATTAATGTTGCAGTAATATCAGAGATTTATTTTAAGATTTATAAAGTTTTGGGTTATTTTTCCTACCTACATATACATACCCACATCAATAATGACTACATTCAAGGAGCCAGGAAACCATGAGGATCAGCAAAAATTTAAGTGTAAACTATAAAGTTGGATATATGAAGACAATCCAAATAAGGCAAATTTAAGTGCTTTGCTGGCTGCACACAGGACTGGGCATTGTCTGCCTTCTCAGAATCTGGGATTGTCAAGCAACCTTCTCTCCCACCTACAATAGCAGTTTCTATGGGAAGACAGGACATTTTTATGAATATGATGTGAAATCGTCCTGTTCCCAAGACTGCTAATGCAGATTTTATTTATTTCTATCATACTTAAATGGACTAAAGGGAGCAAAGCACAGCGGAGCAGCATCACTGCTGCCTGCACCAGAAACATGCACAGATTGCAGCCCCTCCTCCTTGGTGCTCTTTAGGCTAAGTATGAAAGCTAGTGGTGAAAAATTAAATGAGACAGTAGTTAAAAAGGCTATGAAAATCCCACCTTTTTTCATTTTAAGATTTTACACAATAAGAAGAGAAGTATCTGAGCTTCCTGAGAAGCAAATCTTTATCATGTAGACAAAAGAAAAATGAGTCTTGCAGTGAGCTTATTGTTGGGGTTTTTCCCCCTCTAGTATTTCTTTAAAATGACAAAAAAGTATTTCTTCACTTTAACTGGGAAGACATTAACCTTATGCAACTGATGATATATTTAAACTTGATTCACCAAAGACTAACGTGTTTAGCAGACCAGAAAGATGAGAAAAGATATTTTTCAGGCATCCAGAAAAATTCCCAGTGAAATTTAAAAGCTACTTTGATAATATACTTTTAAGGATGAAAGATCCAATAGAACCCTTTTTGAATAATAAAAAGAATACTTAAAAGAATGTCTAGATTAGAAATAAAACCAGCTACATTCCCTGAAAATGAAGGAAAGGGAAAGTCAAATTTTCACTTTTTGAAAACAAATACTGACTAAGAAAATGTAATTTTCACTTTGCAAACATTTATCAGGCCATAACCCCCCTCTAGAAGCCTCCAGTGACTGGATAAATGTTGAATGCCATAGGTGTGTGATGTTTCCCACACAGGCTTTTATGCACAAGAAACACACAGTTGTTATTAATACCCCCTCTCTCAATGCAGCCAAAGGCTCTCTCTCTGACATGAGTCGCAAAACAGCCAACTTGAGACTCCACCCAAGCTCTCTGGTTAATACCATGACAAGATAGGAGCCTCTGGAAAAACCAGCAGCTCAACTCAATCTGATAATCTGTCACAGTCTTAAGCTTTTCCCAGATATTACTATGCTTTCTGTAACTACATAAGGAGAACTGTACAGCACTGGAGAGAGAAAAAAACCCCACCACCTCAGCTCCTATTCCTTCCAGTTCAGTATGTGCCTGTCTTCAGCTGTAGCAGGCAGACATGGCCCATAGCCATGCAATTTTTATGTTGGTCCAAATATATCACCGGAGAGCCAAGCCCAGCATTGCACTGGCTTCTGCAACCTCTTTAACAGACAATCTAGTCAGGTTGTCTGTGAAATTATTAGTGCCTTCAGTGTGGCAATTTTTTTTGCAACTCCCACTAATGGGAGGTTTTTAAGTACACACTTAAAAAGAAAGTAAGAAAATCAAGTCCTTAGCAATCGTTGTACTTTCTTAACAAGGTATCCTACACCAAAGTTTCAATTTCGCCTTGGTAGTTTCTTGGTCTTGGCTGTACCATCTCTGAACATGGCTTTTGATCCCCAGTTCTTCAGGATGTGAAAAAGATTTTAAGTTATTTCATTAGAGCTCCCTTTTACAATTTTTACAATATGCATCTTATTAGTACTGCTTTATATTTTTTCATCCACATAAAGCATAATCAGAACCTATCTAAAGCTTTTTTTCCTAATTGTCCAAAATAAGAAATGCAAGCTATTAACTTGTTTCCCTCCACAGATCTCACTGTAAATGCAGAGACAGATTTGTATAGATAATCAAAACCATGACAGTCCATCTGAATGCTATCAAATGTATCTTTCTCCATGAACAAACAAAAATACTGTGACATGATAGACCTGGTATTTTTATCTTAATTGCTTTCTCGTTTAAAGAATTCAAAAGAACAAAAAATTCCAAATCACCCTGGAGATGTCCAAACATAGAACAATTTCTCCTCTAGCCTAAAATATCTGAACACTCCCCAATCAGATAAATTTGCTTCTGTACCAGTCAGAATTCTCCTGCTAAAGACCCTGTCAGACACTATTTCTGCCTTGGGTGCTTTAGGCAATTCCACCAAGCCTATGAACAAGATAAATTTTTCATTTACTTTTTCAAAATGCAGATGTTCATGAACACTTAGCTCTAAAACTTTGACTGTAACTCAGTTAAACTTAAATTAAACTTAAACATAAATTTAAACTAAAATTCAGAATACCATCCACCACAGGGAAATAATGTCCCAGAATACTTCATTTTGTGGTTAATTGTGCCAGGAAAGGTATTTACTTTTGGCTATTGTTTCAGTCATACTCATGCTGTGTTTTGACTAAGTAAAACCAAGATTAGAAGCAGTCTTCAGATACTTAGATACAACTCCCATGAATTTCTCCAAGCAAGATTCAGAGCAGCAATGAAAAGCCATTTGTGAAGACACATACCTGCGGCTCTCCAATGGGCGCCCATCACTAGAGATGCTTCGGGGAATGTTGGCTCGTTCTGGGGGTGGCATTTTTCCTTCTCCTTTTCCAGAGCTAATCCTAGACGGTACTGGACTTTGGATTTGAGATGGTACCTGAGCCACATGAGGTCCCTGTCCTTTGCCCGTATTTCGCTGCCATTTATTATTATTTCTGAAGGGAAATTTGAATTCATATGGCATTCCTTCATTCACTTTGTACTCCATCACTGGCATACGGTAGTTTTCTGAAGAACTCCTGGAAATGAAGAAATTTAGTATGTAGCTACAAAAAAGTAAAATAAATGTATCCTGTTCACAAGAAGATAAATCTGAAGACAGAAGCTGAATCAATTCTATGAAAGTAAAAATAAGATTTTGCCTTTTAGAAACATTTATTTAAAAAATTTTAGAAGGCCCACACAAGAAAAAGGCCTAGTGATGGCGAGAGTCTGCCTCTTCATCCTGGTGAGTGATCCATAACAGGATACCATGGAATCTGCCTTGTTGGCCTTCCCCCTGACATTAGCCATTGACAACCCTACTGTCACCATCATTAAGCCCTAGACAATCAAACACTTCCTAATATACACCCCAACGCCTCTCTTTGTCTATCCCTTCAGAAGAGTTTATAGCCATCCATTGCAACATTCCAGTTGGTCAAGCTGATACTCTTCATCTGATTACTGGGCTATAAAAGCTAAAAAGATAAGTTAAAAGGGTATCTTCCCTTCCTAATTTAAAAAAGTCATGGGCTTTAGAACTTACCTGCATCCAGACAAATAAGATGTGAAATGTTTGTTCTTTTTGAGACACACCTTTCTGATGCACAGACATGAAAAGACAATAGTCACATGAAATAAGGCACTATATATAACTTTCAGCCATCTTTGGCTTTGGAGTACCTCAGCTGATAAATCTGCACATTATGAAAAGACTTGCTAGAAACAGTAGATGCCAAACGCAAAAGATGCCCATTGCTTCCTGAGGAACAGCACAGCATAAAAATCAGACTAGAACAGGGCATAAGCTAATGCAACCTACATAAGAAGCAGGGCAAACTTCTGTATACACTTCAATCTTGGAAAAAACATGTGATCTTCAACTTCAGTAAAGATAATTTTGGTATTTCTCTTGACAAAAGTATATATCTCTGAGTGAATACTAAGGGAATATTTTTTATCATGATTACTTTATCTACATACACCACTCTCTAATGCAAAGAAAAAAAAAAAATCAGTGCAAAATTTTGAACCCAAAGCTCTTCCTCTAAGCAATTACACCATTAGGGGTGAGAAATAAGTATCTCTTCCCTGCAAAAACAAAAAACAAGACAGAACTTGTTATCTGGCCACGCTGACACAAGCAAGTTACGCAGTGTAATAGGAACAAAGTGAAACAGTCAGTCCTGAGGTCTTGCTGCCCACAATATACTCATTTTGTGGTTTTACTTTGGTCTACCCTCTAGTCTTGATGTCTAAATTAAATTACCAGTTGGAAGGCACAAGGTATCCTTCTGAAGCACAAGTAGTTCAGCTTCACCTGAAAGTGCTCCCAGGCCACTCTGATGGGATCCACTGCACAGCAGACAGGGATGATCAGGAGATAAGGCCACTCACAGCTGAACTGCAGTCCTGATATCCTTCATTTTTTCTCTTCATATTTTATATCTCTGCTATTCTTTCCCTAGTGCTTATGTACTTAGTTTGGGTTTCTCTTTTCTTTTTCCCCCCAATGTAATTACACTTCAAAAAGCAGGAATACACAATTTCCTCTTGATGCTGTGTCCTTAAGATCAAGGTCAGCAATCAGTCAACTAAATGAGTTCAGTGGCAATGTTTCAATAACCATGGTTTAGCAGAGATTTAACCATAACAAGGCCTGCCCTCTGCTTAGGGCATGAGAACATAAATTAGGGTATTTGGATATATTTCTGCATCTTCTACTGACCTTTCACATGTTGCCAAGTCAGCTTATCTAACGACACCCCTGCTCTTCCTCCAACTTCATGCCAATGAATTTATTAGGATAGGGATTGCTTCTCCTACAAATGTAGCATTCCAAGCAGAACAGATTTTCATTTTAGTTATGGTCTGAAGAAGTTACTGTGGTAGAAATACTCAGTGACCTCCAGAGGACACAACAAAAGGACTCCAGTTGCAGAAAACTGATTGTCAAAAGAGAAATTGCTTTGTACAAACATTTTACTGAAGTCTCTAGTAATATATGTAGGATAGCTACAAATTCAAGACACAGTTCTTGAGATTTTATGATTTTGCATAGAGCAAGCAGGAGGATCAAGAGTTGCTTTATGGAATTTTATAACTAGCAATAACCCACCATGAACATTTGCTCATTACAAGGCAACAACAAAACTCTCTGATAGTGAGTACAGTATTTCAAAAAGTGCAGTCCTTTCTCTGACTGCTATGGGTTTGGATACACTAGAAATAAGCCTGGTTTTGCCTGTACTCAATATAGTTCAGAAATAATAGGATCTGTGCCTTCCACACTGATTTTTCCGCTCTAATCCTTTCACGATGATTGGAGCTGAACTTTCCATTTGCTCAAGCTGCTAAATACTGTACAAAAGCTTTCCAAATATCTCATGAGTGACCTTATGCCACTGCTCATTTTAATTCCTGACATGTATTCAATTTTTCACTGACAACTAAAGGACAAGTAAAACTCCTTTTCTCTCTGCTCTTCTTTTGCTAGCATTTACAAAAGGAGTTAATGTTGCTAACAGTAAAAACAAATACAGATTTTTCTTTTATGCAAGGTCTTTTCTCAGAGACACTACTTCCTATCAATATAATAAATATGTGTTAAAGTTCAGCTCCAGTCTCAAGTGTACAAAGATTTAGCAATTACCCCTACAAAGGTATTGACAGCTTAGAAAATAGGAATGTAAAACGCTCTCAGTCTTTCACTCCAAGGAGCCCTTTGAACTTCGGTAACTGTACTTGCTTCTTGGGAAACCTAGCATAAACCTCCAGCTAGCCTGCAGGCAAATTTATTCTACTAAAGATCACTCCATTTTAATCATATAGCAGCGCTTCTAAGATACGAACACAGGATGTCAGGAATACAGGGATTAGACTTAGTGATGTGGCTGAATGCTACAGACAACACTGAGAGTTCAGTAATGATAATAAAAGCTTTAGTGTGAATTCAGGAAAAACAGAGGGAACTAACATCTAGTTTAAGAAAAAAGCACACGACTGCTTATTTCTGATCAAGCAACATTTTCAAACTATAAAAGCGGTAATACAGTTGACACAAGCTTCAGGTTTAATACAGATGGGAAGTGAAAGAGATGCAACAAGATTTATGGAGTAAAGAAGGATTACCATTTGCAGCCATTTCTCTGGCAAGATCCATACTTTTCATAAACCCTCATCATTTACAACCTTATTGTGAAAATAGAAGCATGTCAGTCAACTTGCAGCTTTCAAGAATTATATCCACAGGCATTACAAACTACCAACAAATGGGAAAGCAAGCAGGAAAGGGTACAGCTAATTTTGATGCATCCTAAACACACAATTGTCACTAAAAAGTTGCTTGATTTCCATGTTAAATTCCACAGTTACAGGAACATCTTCACATATTTCACAACATTTTGATATTCAATGAATATTCGGAGGGCATAGAGGCTGAATACAGGCAGTTTTTCCTGCTCTCCTCTTCCACCTTAAAATATTGGATGCTGTATCATAATTATACCATATTTTTTTGGAAGCTAACACTTGTTCTGTGGTATTTTTTTCCACAGAACAAGATACAATTTCAGAGCCAACAGAGCTACTGCACAATACCTGCGTGGTGTGCAGTCCTCGTAGGGCGGGACGATGACAACCTTCACTGTCACCGATGTCCTGAGCAGATCAATCATTTGCTCGTGGCTCAGGGTGGCCACAGCCACCTTGCAGATCTCCACCAGGCGGCTGCCCTGGCGCAGCCCCGCCTGCCACGCGTAGCCGTAGGGCTCCACGTCTGCCACGATGCCCTCGTAGTTCACGTGGAAACCCAGCTGGCCCAGGCCATTCCTGCGCAGAGTCATCTCCACTGTTTCACAGCCCTTGGTCACAAGCTGGGGATTGAAATGAAAATGGAATTTCATGCAATGAGAGCCCTCTGGGACTAACAGAGGTTTAAGGGCTCCGTTTTTGAACAATCAACCAACTCCCAAGGATAATGGTGGGACACAACCAAGGGATATATACTACAGTCCTAGGTATGTGATCAGCTGAAATGGGTCTTGTTGCTCAAATTAGTATTTTCAGTACATTATGGTTACCTAAGTTCTGCCTTGGAATTTTTACTGCAACTACAGGAAATTTAGAAGATACATGGCAGCACACAACAGAAAAACACAAGGAATTCCACAAGCATCTCTGCCTCATGCTTTAGTCACCAAACAACCATTCTCCATTTCTGGCTGTTTCAGGAAACTGCAGGATTACTTTTCAGTCAGCATGTGGTGGCATGCAACTACTAAGCACAGTAAACTGGGGGCTATGCCAACTCTTCCATGTACTGTGAGCATGAATACCATCAAGAGCAATTTAATAGGCTCTAGATTTCCTTTTTTTCTGGTTGTTATACAGCTACAGTTGTGAAATTACAGGAAAGACAGTGAAATGTAGCACATTCTTTCATAACTTAATTGGATATAAAATGAGCACAGACAGATGTTTTATAGGCAGATACCACGATTCACTGCATTTTTAGTTTATCACATGCATTCAGAGAATAGCTGAAGGTTGCAGTGGGGATTGGGATTGCACCCTGCTGGCAACATAATAAGTTAGTCTCAAAGATGCTGCAGTTTCATTTGAAACAAGATACAGCAAGCCTATAAAACACAGAAAGGGAAGGAAAACAAGAACAAATAATGTGACACTTCTGTAATTGTTGTGTGGGAGCAACTTACGCATCTGAACGACCTGGTCTTTTTAATACATTAATACATTTTCCACACACCACCAGCTGAGGCTGGTTGATATCTCAAAGTGAAAGCAATACTGGATTTTAAGAAACAAAAGCAGGAAAGTACTTATAAATACCATAATGAACAATTAAAACAGTTTTAGGAATCCCAGGCATTATTTAAATTGAAGCTTTCCTTGGCTGAGGGGTGAGAGGAGAAAGCAAAGAAGGGGAACCAAACAAGAGAACATTCTAACCTCCAGCCTTTTGACAATCTCTTTGATGTCATCAATGTTGCTGATGAAGCTCTCCAAAGAAACACATTCACCTCTCTCATAGAATATTTTGATATTTGTGTCCGTTGAAGTCCACCCTATGACATCTCGACAGGAGCAGTTGAACACCACGCTTTTTGTGTCCTGTTCAATGAGGACTACAAACTCATTAGAGATGCCTAGCAGACAGTCTATTTCCATACCCTTGCTGTAGTCTTTTGCATGGACACTCCAGACAATAGCACCAGAACTATAGATCTCTGCTCCTGGATAAGGTTTGGACTTTTCTTTCTTTTTCGAAGCAAGGGAGATGAAAGGGAACTTGCCAGAAGGGTCAATGGGTGTGTTTGTGACATTCTTCTCTGCCAAGTCTTTCAAGTACTCTTGACGGGTCCTGGTGGCCATGGCGCGAAACTTTTCTGATTTATGAGCAGCATTCTCTGCATTAATGACTTTGGCCAGTAAGAAGTCCCTGAACACATTTGATTTAGGAAACGTCACACCTTTTGGAATAGGTGGTCCAAAGGATGGTACATCTCTGGATCTTGTCACAGCAACACTAAATAAAATAAAAGAATAAGGAAGAAACAGTGTTTCACTTTATGCAAATTCAGTAGTTTTTGCTTACAGAAAATACATTCCCTCAATTTTTTTTTTTTCTCAGCAATATGCCTAAATTTACATATTAATGTTGCCAGTGTGGAGATTACGCCCCTATATAAACAGAAGGCCACTTTTTCGCATATAAGCATTTCTGAGTCATTCCCAGTACCACAGCTCTTAAAAAGAGCTTCAAGTACAAAACTGTAGGGTTAATTTTTTTTTTTAATAAATTAATTGCTAATGTATGGCAGCTCTGAATTTTGTTTGGTTTTGGTATAAAAGGAAAATTTCCAACTCACACTATTAAAAAGGCTAGCTTAAAATTTATCTACGTAATGCTGAAAGGCTCATCTAAAAGCAATGCCAAGTGTATGATCAACACTGGAGATATAAATTAAATGAACACATTAAAAAGATAAAGGCAATCAAATAATCTCACAAGGCCGGTTCCACTGTGAAAATCTCCTGGTGACTGAATGCATATATACATCACACTACTGTTCAAGTTTTCCATTTCTGGACTGAAAACCTTACTAGTTGATACTGCATGCCAGTGATGGAAGACAACTCCAAGAATACCAGAAATAAGACATTTCTCAGAAGTTCAGAGACACATAGTACAAACATACTTTCTTTTTCAACTCTTCCTTTTATTTTCTCTACCAAGTGATGGACTGACAATAAGATTGCCTCAGGCAATAGGAACCAGTTTAGCATTCTCAATTGTCAATCCTCGTTTGATATATATCAGATGAGAGTTGTTTGGCACCACTGAAGATCTGACATTCTAATCCAGTATCATTCAATTAGCAATCTGTTCTAAGAGACAGACAACTCTACTTCGATGGTTTGGTGACAAGAAATGTTCAAACAGTTCAAATAGGAGTTACCATGTATCAGTAACTAGATCTCAAAAAGCATTATCTAGCTTTGGACAAAATACCATGGTAACGGAAATAAAGAAGAATCAGATAAAACCTGATCACATTAGAAAAGTATGTGGTGTTTCACTTAGAACACTGGCTGGTATTATTTTCACATTTTGATTTTATCTGAATTCTTAAACATGATCAGAGAAATTCTCCCAAAAAAACCAGTAACTAAGATATTTCCGAGTAAACATTCTGAGGGGGCATATAGGAACACAAAAAGTAAAAAGTCACTCCATCTTCAACCATATCCTCTTGTTTTGAGTGGTAGGGTGTTGTGTTTGTTTTGCTTTTGCTGTTCTGAGTTGCTTGGGGATTTTTGTTGTTGTTGTTTTGTAGTTTGGTTTTTCTAAAAATTGTATTTTCTGGCAACTAATATTGAAATATATCAGTACTGTCATATTTCCTCGAAAAGTATGCCAGTATATCTCAAAGTATGCAACAGGGGGTGCTCATGAAGCAAGTATCTGACTCATCTTTAATGGTCCTGAAGGGTCTGCTATTACGAGATGGAAGCCTAAGCATTAGACACAGTTACTGGATGCAGTGAAAACCTACCAGAAACTACCAGTAAGATTTTGTTTGGTTCAGTTTCCAGTGTTATGAATCACAGGGATAAGACTTCAATCTTTAACACATGCTGAAGAAGTTTTAAAAAGTGAGCAATGCTGACAGAGATGCCAGACTTTTGAAATATTGTTTATCTTAGCTGGGAGGAAGAATCACTGGCCAAGACAGTGCTTGATTTTATTCCTTTCATGTAGTTTTTAAATATAAATTCCAGTACATTTTTATGCTATATGGTTTCCTGTTTTGTCTAGAATTATGAATCCATGAAACTGTTCCAAATAATTCATTGAAAAAGAGGTCAAACTTACTTTGAAAAGTTTCCTAGAAAAACTTTTCATAATAGAATTCTACAAGTTTAAATCAAGTGCTTGCACTGAAAGGACAGAAAAAGAAACTATTTCAATCTTAAAGACAGTACAGAGAACATACAATGTTCTGTGGTCTTGCCTATCAAAATGAACACCAACATTCTCCCAACTGCTTTTCCTGTTTCCCCTCCCCTTAAATTTAAGCTGTACCATCACTAAAGCCAAAAGTACTATTGAACAACCAATGAGACTCCAGCCCTTGTAGTTGTAAACACTTGAAAAACGAGTGACATTCAGGAGTCTGAAGGTCAAAAATAGAACCCTCAGATACTTAAATTTATTACAGCTTTGCAAGCATAAGTCTTTCCTATGCCTTTTAAAAGGAAGAAATATATGCAGTCATATTACTTAAAATAACAGACAAAAGCAGATCTTTGTCTATGTTGTAATATGCAATTCAAGTGGAAAATGCATCTGCAGCTCCTGTGGAAGCATTTCCTATCTTCCCTTTATTTCAAAATCATTTTCTGCAGGATAAGAGCTGGAACATATGTCTAAGAGTTTAAGAACAAGCTGTGCTCACATAAATTATGCAACAGTTGAATTTTTCAGTAAGTTGCCTGAAAATTAGTATCAACACGAACATTCCTAGTCCAGGAGAGTTAATACATGTACAAAGTTCAGCATCAATTCCAGAAATGCTCTGTGAACTTTACCAAACTTTTGAGGAGAGAAAAGCCTTTAAACCTTCTATATGTACATGAGAAATAATGAATACACCAACTCAGACACTGCAGTCTGAGATTTTCCTCAAAATAAGCACTTGCCTTAATAAAATACTTAAATGAATATTTGTGTTTCAGTAAAAACAAGTTAATTCTAAGACTACTTCACTTCAAGATACATGCTCTAAATCCACTGCTATGACATTTCAAATTTTAAATGAAAATGCTTTATAGAAGTTTTCTGAGATCAGTCAACATTTAAAAATGAAAATACTTTAAGAGTTCAGTATGTAACAAAAGTAAGAACTTTCACTGACAGTAAAGTGACATGTAAAAAGAAGTGCTTGCAATTTAGTTTAAAAAATACACTCATAGGAATCTCATCTTGCAATACTTTATTATGTATTATTATCAATTATCATTTTCTATTTAATCATATTGACTTTAAGGTCACATGAAGGCTTTACTTTTTGCTGCATAATGCTCTGTCATTTCTTTGCTGGACTGAAATGACATAGATGAAGATACTTCAGAGAGCTTAGCTTCTTTCTGAAAGGCTAAGTCACACTTTTTAACTGTCTTTATTTCAAAAATAGAGCATAAGCTCAGATGACCAAATTATCTGTGCAAAAAGTGGAGTGTTTTTGTTCTTTGTTCTATTTCTTTCAATGCTAACATATTCTTCTGACATACTCTTAATGAAGTGAATAAAAAGGAAGTGAGAAAGCAATTTTAAAATAATTTCCAAGGGCTTGATGTGAGCATATGAGCATGTATGTGCTTGTGTGTGTGTGTGTGTTTACACACATCTGACAGCAGCAGTTTCATTTACATATGCACATGTGCCTATTTACTTTTTAGAAGTGTTGTAAAGTCATAACTCAATCTCCTTGAGCGTCATCTTTCATTACATTTCCCTACTGAGAATTTTAGAGAAGAATGACAGCTCCCCTGGCACTCAAATTCCATGTTTTCCGTGAATCCAGCAATAGCTACCTGTAGCAGACGCTGTCAGTGCAGGGACCATGCACTCTGACAATGACAAAGACGTGCTGGAAGTGAGATCGAATGTTCTTTGGGCTGAACGGTTGTGCTCCAGGCTCCTGGAAAACTATTGTCACAATATCATTTCCAATATGTCGTTTTCTCAGAAGCTTTAATGAAAGAAAAAACCAAAAAGATGCATAGGTAAAAAATAGACTTTTCACAAACCCCCAATTATGTATTTCTCATTATTAAAAATTACTGCTGCTCAATTTCCTTCCCCAAGTGATACTTCAAGCTGAAAACTGACACAACTGAGGAACTACATAACATGTACCAGCATTAGTTATTCATCTAATAAATTTCAGGCATGATCATTTTCATAATGATTTTGTTTTTACATGTAGCATAGAGGGTAAACTAATACGGGAAATTTTTAAGCTAAACAAAGAGAAGAAACAATAAACCTTGCCAGTATCAAGAGTAATCAGTGATACATGGAAGCAGGAAAACGCTCCCCATTTCACACATTTTTACAAGCCAGTGGTAGGTTCTGTTTAAAGCTGAAAATAGTTGACATTGTCCCTAAGACACACTGTAAATGTTTTTCTGGTAGGCTTCTTTCCATAAATGCAAGACTACAGTATAAGAGAAGGTAAGCTACAAAGTAGTAGAACATTTAGTGTACAAAAGCAAACTAAAAAGAATTCTACTTTTAAATTTTTTTTAACTTTTGTTGTAAAATGAAAATTTCTATTTTATTTGCACAAGTAAAAAGCATCATTTCTGGAATAAAATGCATATACACCATAACAAACAATATGGCTTAGTATTTAACAAGATCAAGTACTTCAGCATAACAAAACAGTTCAGCCTATTCAGCTCTTCAGTATAACACACTCAGTGAAAAAAAAAGGCGGCAAAGAAAGGATCTTGACAAAAGCATCGACTCATGCATTCCTGTGTAGTGTGCTGGACCACCCACTTGTTATCTCCATGCATACTACAACTTGCTGAATGCAATCCTTAAAGGGAAATTGACTTAGCCGTAGAAGATTTAAAATAATTCAAAACCATCAGGTACACTGTGGTCCTTTTGACATGAGCTACTGACATTATTGCATACTATTTACATCAAAATAATGCATAATTAAACCAAAAACAGTCCAATGGAGAAAAATCTATGATCTACCTACAATCACCTGCTTTATGCTCCTGACAGAAATGGCCACTTTTACTTTTGATTCCCTAAGTGTTTTCTTTGCCAGTAACAAATGAAAGTTGTCCTAAATACTCAACAGTGCATCTACTTCTGAAGTGGAGGAAAAAATTCTAAATAGGCATAGCCCATCCTACCTGTTGCTTGTTGTTTGGAGTATATGGCAACATAGTAGAAACATGGAACATGATTTCATAGTCCTTGTATGTTGTGTACAGAGAGTGAGTACCTGTTGAATCAGCTGCAGTTAAAGAAGAGAAAATAAAAGGATTATTTAAAAAAAAAGTTCAAAACAAAGTTTCATTATTAAAAAAATCATCAGTCAAGACAAGAATTCTTACTCATCCTCAATCCCAGCTGAAATATCAGCAAATAAGAACTTAGTTTACTCGCCTGCCAAAGCAAATGTCACCTATAGATAGATTGCAATTTTGTACACTTTTCTGAAACAAAAACTTGTTAGGAATAGCGAATTTATACCAGAGGACCCTGAAGAAAGCTTATTTAAGCATGAAAAGTGACAACAAAGTCTGAGATAATTTTCAAGCACCACCCAATATTGTACAATGGAACCGTAAGGAATGTGAAAAAGACTACAGAAGGGAAGGTAGACAGATACTGAAAATGAATACTATGATCTCATGCATAATTAAACAGCAAATGACCTATAACCCACAATAAAAACAGAATGAGTTCTCTTAAGCATAAATATCAAGACTTGAAATTAACTGTAATGAAATCAGATATTCACTAGAACAGGTGCTTTATGGACAGGAACAGTCAAAACCCAAATAGGATGCCAGTATGCTTATAACTGATGATGGGAAAAGCCCACAAAAATGACATTATGATGCTGGTATATTAATCTAAGGTAACCTCACCTGCTTTGAATTCTGGCCACCCTATTTTAAAAGTTATAAAAGAGAGAGAAGGGATCCAGAAACAGGCCACAGAAATAATTACATGGGGATGGAGAGACTTCCATGTGGAGAGAAAATGATAAAAACTAGTTTAGAAAGAAAAAAATGAAGATTGGGATATTACTCAGTTTACAAAGTGTTGGGTGAAAACAACACTTGATTACAGACAAACTGTGAACTTGTTTTCAGTTTCTTTCACTCTAAAAAAAATTACCCTGGAAAATGTTCCATTAATTGATGCAATAGCACATTTAAAGATAAAATAGTCTTATCTTATATATTCTATATATATAGACTATTCTATTAAATACATAGATATTCTATTAAATACAACTTCTGTCCACAGTACAAAAGGCCTGCTTTCAAACACGGTTTGGAAAATGACTAGCTTTATATATGGAATAAAAGCATCCTGGCTATCTGAAGTTATATAAACATGCTACTAAATTATATAATCCCAGCTATTTATGACAATGTATTTTAAAAAGCTGTTAAACACTACACCTTGGCATTTTTACTAGCAGAGACATTATGTTACTAACAAGATAACAGATCTGAGATTTGTGAGGCATTTACAGTAACATAAATATACAGTTTATTTACTCAGATTTTGAATACAAACTTCAAGTAGTTTGTTTTGTCAGATTCAGAATAATTAAATAGAGGTAGCTTTACTGTAAATGAAACACAAAATTATCTGCAATATGAAATGGAAAAATTTCTACATTATCCACATAGAGATTTTGCACTTCCAAATCACCTGTCTAGAATAAAAAGGGAATTAGAAATACAACCTTAAAAAAAACTTGTAATTCTCAGTTAGTGTTTCAAGGAGATTGGGCTCTCTTTTCCAGGACTCAACACTGTCAGTAGAATAAACTAACTGCTAAATATTTTCTTTTTAATGCTAATTAGAACAGCAGGACAGCTGAAAGGGAATAATTTCATCTTGCACGGCATTCACATCAGCCTCTGTCCTCTGCTTGATCATTGCAGTGCACATTGAAGGAGGCAGATGTACCCAAAAGTCACCTGTACATGAATGTAACTTCGTAACAGTTTATCTGTTGAGCTGTAAATACACAGATTTGTACATCATCTTTTAGAAACAGAGCATACAAAAATATTAGAAATAATTGGAAAAGGGGAACAGCAGGTGCAAAAAGATTGGGAAGTAAGACAGAGGAAGGCAGTCCCCAAAAAAGAGGGTAAGGGGCTCAAAAGGTATTGGAGGAATAGAATACAGCAATTCTGACAAAAATATCCTAGAATACCTACTCATTTTAGTCAAACTTTCAACATTTCTGGACAGACTTCATTTAAGGCAAAAAAAGTTCTTTCTGAGAACAGCACTGATTCTGCTAACTAAATAATCAGGCTACAATCCAAAAGACACATTTAATAATTCAAATTATTTCTGAGTACTTTACAACTTAAATCTCTTATTCAAATCAAACTACAAACAGAAGTCCATATCCACTACAGACTGCGCAGCTCTCTCACCACTCAAATTTTTGAAGTCCAGAATGCTTTTCCTGAAGAACACCACCATAATTGCAGGTGTTTGCTTTAAATCAAATCACAGCTGCCGCAATAAAATCCAAGACTGTGCACTGGAATAATATCCATCATTTCAAGGTCAGAACTGCAAGCCAGCACTGCAATCTACTTCAATACCCTTCTATTTAACAAAGGCCTGAGGGATCTACAAATTCATTAGCACCTTTTTACACTGAAGACATCCCCTCCAGCCACATGGCACAGCTATTCATGATCCTTTCCCTGCCTTGCCCCATTACTGGATCTGGCTACTTAGCTGAGGTATTACCTAATCTTTTCCTTCCATCATTAATCTTTAAAAATCCACCTTAGTCTTCTATCCTTCCAATGATTCTCAGCTATATTCACAAGGATTAACAGACTCATTTGAAGTGATTTTTCATAACACCAATAGTGCTCAAAACTGTGGCTGACACCATGAGTATAGTGCTGACAAATTAACCTCACTGAACCCACAGGACTTTGTCAGCCTGCTTCTACAGCAGCTCAACCTCTGTGCTGGAAAACTGTATGTAAAAAAACCATTATGAGCAGAAAATCTGACTCCCTGTTTCAAAGGAAAACACTGCAAGGAATTGTAGAACAAAAAGTAAGTTACACTGATACAGCAGGACAACCATTACTACAAACTGCAGCTGGGCTCACAATAAAAAGCATGAGAACAAATATTTTCAGAGCTTAATGTTGCTCCCTCTACCTTTGCTTTGTCAGCATTTGTCAACACTGCTCTTTTCTTGCTGTCATATACAAGGATTACAGTAAGCACTCATGATCAGCTTCTGTAAAACCCAAGTTTTTTTCAGACAACCTTTTATTTTGTAACATACGAAAGAATACAGAGAAATGCAGATGGACTTCGTTCCATCCCTGTTTCTGCTTCTTAAACAACACAGAAACCTCTGACCTCCTCCACTCTGTTGGGGACACGTGCCATGTTACCAGACCTAGCATTATCAAGCTGATCCCATTTACCAATTTAAAAAACTAAGAAGTAAGACTAAGTGAGGGGGAGGGAAATAAAGCATTCATTACAACTGGAAAATAAAGTAAAATGACTGAAGTTATAATTTGAAAGATCACTGTGATGTTCATTACTTTAAAGTGATGCCCATAAACTTCCTAGTCACTGTGGGATAGGTGACATTTTCAAGCTCTATTTCCTATCCAAAGTCTGCAGGCTGCCAGGAGATAGACTGTTTCCCCTCTGGTAATTCTAGAAATAAACAAACAAAACTTGAAAAGTAGCATCTCTTTTTCACAGTGGTACTGGCAGAGATCCAAAGCCCTTGAAGGATCCAATACACTTAAATAGGCTTTCAGTTAATAGGATGCATGAGATTCCTCCTTTTAAGGAATTGGCTCTATTAAGGATACTTACCAATTAGGCCCCTAACTCTAAAATTTTCCAAGAACAACTAACTGTTCTGAAACTGCCTTTTGCTAGAGCAACTTTACTATACTAAATTTGCATAAATTAAAAATATTGTCAACATTTCCAGAGTACATATACAAATCAGCTCATCTCCATGCAGAGAAAAACCTTTGCACAGCTTACATCACACAATTGCTTTCCATAGCTTGCAAAGTATTGTCAAGGGTAAAGAAACCAGCAAAGTCTACATAGATCTAACCTTACTTACAAGTCAATCAGCAGACATTTGTTTTTAAGCACATCTTTGCAAACAACTGTGCTGACACAGAACAGAATTCTTGTGCAGGAAAATTTCCTGAGTAGTGAGACTGCAAGAACTATTTCAAGACAGTGCTCTCTAGCAACAGAAGAGCACAGAGCTGGAAGATGGAGGAGCTCACTTCCCAGCTGTAGACCTACCTGCTTCAACAAAACCTATAAACCTAAGTCACAGTAAAAACCTACAACCCCTCCTTTGCAGGTCTCTGTGTTAAGGCCAAGGCAAAAGGACTGACTCATTACTTAGGGTAGCTACCAAAAATGTGTTGCCTGCCTCTATCTGGCTGTTCACATATTCCCTATACCTGAGATGCAGCTCTTGTGACCATCTCTGGTCTTCAGCATTTCCCCTACTACGAAGTGGCTTTTTTACCCTTTCCTGTGTCAAATATGCTTTAAGTATTTCCAAACACAGCTATCCAAAGAGCTGAGTGTTGTGCTCCCAAACCACCTTTTCTTTCAGCATTTCCAGCCTGTGCTTTGCATACTGGCAGAAAGGAGAACACATCACCATCAAGATCAATTACAAAAGTTTGCTGCCATTGCTCACATTTGCTCCTGTCTAAACTTACCCATGCATGCTCACATGTAGCCATGTGTTTTCTCAGTAATCCTGCAGGCAATATAACCTGAAAGATTTCAGACAACTTAAGAATTCCTAAGCAGTTCTACGTTGATGAGGTTCTCATAGAAGTGTATGTGAGCTTGTAAACCTTGATTGAAACAAAACGTAGGAAACCCTTCATGAAAGCAGCAGTTTCCACTTAGAGGACAGGAAATCCTCTATGATCACATTCAAGTGTTCACATAAAGATTTTTGGTATTTTTAGATACAGGATGGAGCTGAGTAGGTCTACTAGGCAATGTGAAAAAGATATGCCAGCTGTCAACATGGAGGAGAAACCTTCATTACAAGAGGACAACTCTCAACACCACAGGAGAGAGTCAGTCTTCTTAAAGTTTCCAATCAACAGGTGCATTGTAGTAAGTAAATTCAAAGCCTGAAAAAATTCTTTCCTCAAGTCAGAAGCAACAACAAGGAATTTAAAACATTTCTGGAAAATTCTGCTGTTCGGAAGAAAATGCAAAATGAATACGTAAAAGACAGTTAAAGCTTTCACTGGTATATCTGAGCAGATGAATCAACTCAATCATCCAGCATTTACACATACTAGAAACCAGTATGTGTGGATTGACACACAAAATATGGATTATTTTCTTTTTTTTCCACATCTTAATTAACCCACAAGAAAGGGAAGAGAGGATTTTGTTTTAACTACTGAAAGTAACAAAGTCACAATATAAAACCAGAAGCTAAACAAATATTTTCTCTGTTTTCCATATACATATGACTTTTAACCTAGCTTATCTTTATAACCAATAACATAACAGTTCAGAGCTGTGCAAAAGGAAAAATTCATCCTGGGAATTACACATATTTCCAGTATAGGCAAGAAAACTTACAACAAGAAACTGCCTGGATATCATCTGGACTCATGTATGTAATCTTGTATAGATTAAAGAAACTGAAACCAAACTCAAATGAGAGCAGAAGAAGGTTATCAGGTAATAAATACTGCATGTGTGTGAACATAAGCAGAGAAACACACACCTCACATACCAATAAATAAAAGTCTTGGCTTATTAAGGGTAACATCACAAAAGCATTGAGGAGACACAACTGCAATACATCTGGACACCAAATGGAGTACTGAGTCTCCTCTTGGAGTACTGCATCCAGCTCTGGGATCCTCAGCACAGGAAGGACATGGACCCGGTAGATTGAGTCTGGAGGAGGCCACCCAGATGGGCAGAGGGCTGGAGCATGTCTCCTGTCAGGACAGGCTAAGAGAATGGGGATTATTCAGCCTAGAAAAGAGAAGGCTCTAGGGAGACCTTATAGCAGCCTTCCCTGAAGGGGCCTACAAGAGAGCTGGAGAGGGACTTTTCCCAAGGACATGTAGTGGTAAGACATGGGGGAATGATTTTAAACTGAAGGAGGGCAGGTTTATATAAGATATTGGGAAGAAATTCTTTACTGTGAGAGTGATGAGACAATGGAACAGGTTGCCCAAAGAAGCTGTGGATGCCCCATTCCTGGAGGTGTTCAAGGCCAGGCTGGATGACTCTATCAGCAACCTGGTCTAGTGGAAGGAGTCCCTGCCCATGGCAGGGGTGTTGGAATGAAATGATGTTTAAGGTCCCTTCCAACCCAAACCATTCTACGGTTATATGAAATGCACTCAAGGAAGGAATTACAAGAAAGGGAATAAAAGTATTGCAAGTAAAAAAAAAAAAAGCAGGCTTAAGGTTAAATATGTGCAAAATAGGTATTAATTTAGGTTTAAAATCAAAGGAAGTTTTATAAGCCTCTGAGGATTGATGATCAGTCTGGTCAAGAACAGCCTGAGGAGATGGCAATGCAATTGTGGTAGGAATTAAGGACAGAATACAGAATGATGGAGCACTACAGCACAGCAAGGTACTCTATTTGTGCCAGGAGACCCATGACAAGACCACAGCTTCTGCTGCACTAAAGCTGATGAATGCTTTTCAGCTTTCATGAATCAAACTCCTCATTTCATTTCCTTTGTTACAAGTGAGCAAAATAGCAAAAGATCTCCATAGGAACTGGTTAGCTCCAATACTTATAGAAAACGAATACATGACAAAACTTCCCCGAGTAATTTAAACAGACCTAACAAACTGAATGCAGCATGTGCTAGCTGATAAACAGGTATTTCACATGACTGATTCCAAATGCAGGGAGTTTCTTTTATAGTTACAGTCACCCAGGATCATCTCACCACTGCATTTCTGTTGCAATGTCTTACAGTTAAAGCTGATAATATAGCTGCCAAATCTAGTTTAATTTCCATAACTCAAAAAGGAAAAACCACAGAGGGAGGAATACATTTGACAGGATGACTAAGACAAAACTACCTAGAAGAAAAAACTGCATGCAACAGACAGAAAAGCAGCAGACCAACTCTTCAAGGTGGAGTGACATAGATGGGTTCTCAAAACATAGTGGAGACCGTCTATAAGCATATCATTAAAAAAAAATGACATATGAACTGTGTTGATTAGTCGTAAGACAACACACTGATGATGGATTTGCTATGCCAATAATGGTTCCAAAGTTACTGGTTTCTTCTTGTAGCTTTACAGATAATTTCATACCAAATCAGTACAAAAATCCAATTATTATCAGAGTCAAGAAACCACACGAGTACAGTTAAATTACACATGTGCTCTGCTTTCACTTATATTAAGCAGCTGCCTTCCTACAGCAAAGATGGTATTTTTGGGAACTCTTTTCAAAAAGGCAGTTAGCAATCTTATGATGCATTTTGTTCACTTAAGGAGAAAAAAAAAATAGAAAAAGTCTTACTCTTTGTATCCAACTGAGCACGGTACTTGTCAAATCCCTTGAGTCGAACTCGCTCTCCCAAGAGCTGAAGAAACTCCTCAAAGGCTGGACCTGCTGATTCATTATTATACATTTCCTCTTCTGTGCTTTGCCCAGCTTTGCAGTACATGATACCCACCTTAAGTTGGTAACTTAACTGCAAAGGGAAAAAGATTAAAATTTTATGTGTATACCAACTGATGAAGCAACTTATGCACTGAATTCACTTCCCACATTTCATTAAACCCATAATTCACAAATGAAATAATACCTAATTATCAGTCTAATTTGAAAAGTTAGTCTAGTTCCAAATACTCCCATTGTTTTCTACTGTAACTGCCTCAATGATGGCAGATTTAATCTAAAGATGTCAAAATGCTTTCTGAAATGATACAAACATGAATGTTGCTTATTTCCAGGAGGACAACACTGCAGTTTGCAAGTGAATGTCTAACACTGAGTCACACGGGAAGTGCTGGCTGAGTAATGCCAGGAGCTTGACTCTCACTTAGGCTGGTACCATGGCTACCATGTATGCTAAGCCTTCCACACAGAAGAGGAGGGCACATAGTGTGCTCATTTCTAAAACAAGGGATAAAATGAACATTCTCTCATTTCAAAGAGAAGATAGCAATTATTCACCCATTAACACATTCACCTGTTAGCAATGTTGGATGACTCCATGACATTCAGTTGGTCTTCCCTGACTTAAATATGATTATAGTAACAAAGAAAACAGCAAAATTGAAAAATGCTGGTAATACCTTGAAGATACTGTTTACTAGCATAGATGTTCAAATAGGTTTGTGCTTTTTATTTCCATTTTCCCTCTAATTTGGTAGTTGATGTTCCTAATACAGCAGAAGCTGAAGATGTGAATAAAGTAATTTTTTACCCAACCATAATTGTGATTCTTTAAAGCAAACTGTTTCCACCAATTTCAAAACTGATACACACACCAAAAAAAAGAAAAAGGAGCACAGTGGTATAATTTACATCTGGACTTCAGAAAGAGAAGTTACAGAAGGGAAGAAAGCAGCACCCACAGCCATTTACTGCTGCCACCAAAACCAATTTCACAGGCAGGAGCTCTGATTGAAGGAGCACAAGGGAGAGCCTTGGAGTTTATGGATGTAATTCATCCCGTAGAAATGCATCCTTATTGCCCAGTAAATAATCTTCCCTCCCACACATGAATTTTTGTAGAGGCTCTATTTCAAATAAACACCCACCTCATATGCCAGAGTAAAATAATAGGAAAATCTATCACAACTGGCATAAGATTTACAAGTTTGGGCTACAGGTTAGTGGGAAGTGCACACAGTTATTTGCAAGGGCACTGAAAGCAAAGTTACCTGAATATACTGTGATTTGTTCTCAGAAGATTCTATCCCAAGTCATGAGACAAAGTATTTTGAAAGTGCTAGGACAATGTGGATACATCATTAAACCTAAATTCATTAATTTTATCCTATTATATTAATGGTGGGATAATTTAAAAGCCCTCAGAAATGGTTCTACTCTGTCTCTAAATAAAGTAAATTTTAAAATTTAAAAACCTCTAAAAACTGCAACTTTACTGCATTATTCCTTTACTACCAAGGATGAATGGCAACATAGATAAAGTATTAGCAGTAGGAAAACAAGGAGGAAAAAGGAGGAGTAAAGATAACCTGGCTTGTTTACTCCTGCTGAAGAAGCTATATATATATATATAGATATAGATATAGATATAGATAGATACATATATATATATATATATATATATATAAAGTCACAATTCTAAGCTGCTTCTTTTTTTCCCACTACAGAATATCCCTTATTTTATCATCTGACACACTGACTACCTGACTTGCACCTTATAAACATGTTCAAGTTTCTTATGACAAAATTCAAGTGCAGCATGAAATCATAAAATGGTATGGGTTGGGAGGAATCTTAAGGATCATCTAGTTCCCAACCCCCTGACATGGGCAGCAGGGACACTTTCTACTAGACCAGGTTGCTCAAATCCACACCCAGCCTGCCTTTGAACACTTTCAGGGATGGGACATGCCCAGCTTCTCTGGGCAGTCTGTTCCAGTGCCTCCTGCTGACACTCAGTAAGGGAGGAGAGAGGAGGGGAGCAGTGAAGGACAGGGAGAGGTGGCACTGTTGCCATCCCAGCTGGAACAACTGCCATCACTTTCCATATCTGCAGTAGCAGGTCCTGCCTTGGACCATTCAGGCATCTGCTGCTCAGATGTGTTTTCTCCAGCCCCACAGAAACAGGATGGATGCAAGGGTTTCATGGAACCACAGTACCTTAGCTGTACTGCTATTAAAATAGCTTCTTGTAATTTCACTAAAACAAGTTAGGACAAAAAAAAATTATTCTCATGAAGCACACTTGCACTGTTTAAGCTTCAACTTTAGGTGAAGGAAGTATTTTCAAGGGCATAAACATAAATGGGATCTGCAGCAGCAACAAGCAAGCAAACAACTGTGCTTTATTGCTTTGAAAATGTCAGCCTAAGAAATTAAACAAAGACTGTGCAAAGAGCATGATATGCCTTCTAGCTGTGTTCTTAGATTTGCTAATTTTTGGGGGAAAAAAAAAAAGTTTCCTTAAGGACAAGTTGGCATTACTGTATCAAAAAGAACAGTTCTGGAGAAAGGCATGCAGTCCCCATTATTACAACTCCTGATAAATCTGTAGAAGTGCATTAACTACAAGAAAAAGCAAAAAATAAATTGAAGCATGACTTCTGTTGTGCTAAAACCACTAAAGTAGCATTTTCATTTTAATAATCTGAAAGTATTTACATATTCATATACGTGGGAAAAGTGCACTTTAAGTATTTATCTAGTACCCAGTGCAAGACAGCAGAAAGTATATCTTGGATTTAACCAGTCAGCAAGTTCATATTATGAACCAGGAATTATATTAAGAACCAAGTGACATTTTGCAGTATTTCTGTGAATGAGGAACTGCCATAAAGATTAGCTTCTACTGAAATAAATCAGTAATTGCCCTAATATTCAAATTTTTAAGTCATATTTGGAAGTAAACCTACAGTAACTTACCATGAGCTCTGCATTCAAGACAAAGGTTAGTAGGTGGTAATTAGCAAAGAAGCTAGTGCAGCCCTAGGAAATGATTGGATTGCTTTTCAACATAGAATCATTCAAATGAATGCATTTTAATAAATCCAATAAAAGAACAGCTAGGTGACAAGCAATGTGGACCATATGTACAGAACAGCAGATGTTAGCTCTCCAGCAATTTCAGAGGAAGTAAGGCACAAGCAAGTTTCACGTACACCACCAGGATAAAACTAGGGCAAGAAAAATATTCCCATTCCAACACTGAATGACATATGCAGATATTGAGACAGTAGAAGAGACAGAGCTCAGCCATAAGAGTGATATGAAATTCAGAGAAAATATGTTGCAGTGAAAGACTTGAAAAGTGCAATCTGTTTAGTTTATCATAAACAAGACCAACAGATGATTTAATCACTGCATACAAAAACCTTTGCTAGAAAAAAAAAATCTCACAACGAAATGACTTTTAAGATGTAGCAGAGAAAAATGTCAGAAGTCTTAAAGCTGAAAGCAGATTAATTTAAATAAAGAAGTGGAGATTCTTCAATATGAAAACAACCAACTGCTTTAAGACCTCACTCTAATATAAAAAACCCCATCTTATTCTAATGAAAACTGACGCATGCAAATTTGGCTCAGTGAAGGAATTTCTGGGTGAAATATAATGGCTAAGTCAGGCTAAGGTGACTTTATAATCTTAACTCTTAAATTTACAAAACATTTTATGTGCTATATCAATCAGGCACCTGTTCATGCTGTAATGAAACAGTGTGACACTCAGCAAGAAGAAGTGATCAACATTCTGTGCACCTAATTAGTAGAGCAGCTGTTACCCACCTTTTTGTTAGCTTAGAATTGAAAAAATGCAGCTTCTAATTAGTACAGAGCGTGCTCATCTTTTTCTGCTAGAAGTGTCAAACTGTTTCATTACCACAAAACCAGAAAATACTTTGATGCAGATAATAAAAACTTAACTATCACATGTCCCTAATGATTTACAAAAGTTTAAGCATTAGAAAACCATACTATGGGAGCTTAATAACATATAGGATACAAAATGAGGATAATTTAACCTCACAGTTTTGTTAGATACCATGGAATCAGACAGTGGTTTGGGTTGGAAAGGGACCTTAAAGATCCCTTTTAATCCCTTTTAAATTTGGGGGAAATAACTGCAACATAACTCTCCCTATAGATGACATGTTTTAGTTTAAATGAGGCACTTCAACAGACTGACTTTGATCATATAAAGATAAAAGGTAATTTTGCAACTCATGGCAATAATCCGAGCGATTAAGATAATTTAGTTCTGTAATTCTGCACTTACCCCTTGCTCATCAAGCTTCATAAGCTGTTCTGTGACTTTTGGAGTGTTGAAGGCCAGCCTTAGGCAATGGATATTCAGCTCTGGAACCACATACTCCAGCACTTCTTTTAAGGGAAGTCCCCTGGCTGTGCAATGCTTTGCAGTAGAAGGGATAGCATCTTCCAGCACAGAGCCTCTTAACGTCATGAGCTATGCATACAACAGAAAAATAACACATATATTGAATTATGCACTGAGATTGACTAGCAAAAGCAGTGGAACTAAAAATACTATGTTTCCAATTCTCAACAGAGATAAAGGACATTGAGGAATTTTTGTTGTCATGAAACCAACACTGATACACAAATTGTCAAGGTGACGTCACTCACTGATAGCTAACAGTAATCAGACTATTTCAAATGATTAATCAGAGTTAAGTTGTACAGGAAACTACTACCTGGAAAAATTAGTATTAGTATAGTATTTCTACCAGAGCATTTAGAAGTAAAAGTACATTTCTCAGGTCTACCCACTGCCACATTTAAAAGGAAACAATTACCCTCCTCTTTGCTTGCTTCTAGCTAATATAGCTCCTTAAGTTTCTCAAGTTTTAACCAAAACAATCTTCAGTTTCCTCTGTGTTGGACATTCCTCTGTTATGGAATAACTCACAAATATTCTGTTTATATGCAGTGTAATTCTGCCAGGAGGCTCTTAGACTGAACAGAAATCTATTATCAATGCTGAAAAGCACACAAACCCCAGGCATGCCACCTGGTTTTGCCTGCTCACTTCCAGTTTCTTATACTCTCATTCCTGACCTGCTTACCTCACTGGTTCTGAATATGATCCGGTAGTTGTACTGAGGTCCATTTTCTTTGATTTCCTCTGGCTTCTCTCTTCTTATACTCACAGCTACTGGACCCAGATTCTCATCTGCCCCAAAATAGTTCCAGTGTTCTTGTATATGAGGAAGAAAAAAAAATAGAGAAGTTTGTCTTCTTATACTTCAACTATATTTTCATGCCTGATTGTTATAGTGGCAATGAGCTACCAGCTCCATGGAGTCAGTAAGAACATGTCTTCACGTGGTACCAGGGTGTCATTCTTGTGCTTCGCTTCTCCCATGAGCTCCCTTTATACAAGAAGGCTGAATTTCAACATGGCATCTCTGCTTAAATAAGCCTGAAACAGGATACACCTCTTACATCTGCTTTTATATTGCCATCTGTTTTATTCACACTGAGCTAAATAAGTACAACCAATTTCCCCCTTAAAACTAAAAAGAAGGAAGCCAAATGCACCAAAGTGGGAAACTCAATAACCTATGTTAAAATAGAAATGTCAAACAACTGTACTTAGCAAAGGATGTAAATTACTTATTTTTTGACTGTTTCTTCGCTTTTTCCATACATGTTACTCAGTTCTAAAATGAAAAAAACTGATGAAGATGAAAAAGAAGTTAAACACTTATTCACAGTAAAAATATCAAATTATAGTACCAGAGAAGAATAAATCAGGAAGTAAAATGACCAGCATAAATGTTTAACAGTGAAGTATTGAACAACCCTAAAAGTAAATTTAAAGTGCTAAGAGTTGAGTTAAAAATCAGTCTAGTGGGGAAGGCAGCAGAGAAGCAAATACAGGACTGGTGAAATCACTCACTAGCTGAACAGCACATTCCTTGAAACATATTTTTATATTTGTCTAACCATAGACATGTAAAGCCAAGCTTTACATGAAAAAGGGCTAGAAAAGCACATTTACAAAAATTAAAGCTCAATAATTTTAGAGATTGGTGTTGAAGGCTCTTCTGTTGAGCCTTTTGAGCATTACAAACTATCTTGACTGATGACAGAGGTATATTGCCATTAATGCAGCAACATACAAACAAAGCTGCACTGCTTTGTTAAGTGACTGCTTAATTTAAACATACATTCCCTAAAAGAAATTTTAAGGGAAAAGTCAACAAATAGGAGTCAAGCACTGTACAAGAAAAAAATTAAGGAAAAGAAGCAGCAGAATAAAAGTGCTAAATGCTTAATATCCAATCTAAAGGGAGCTAATTAGGAGTCTTATTGGGAAAACAAGGCCTACATCACAATTTTAATTCAAGAACTTAATGTCAAACATTAACACCTCAGAAGACAGCTTTTTTCTCCATACCACAACAGAAGGTCATAGGAAGCAACACTTCTCAAGGTTGACATTTAATTTCAACTACTGCAGAAAAATCATTTAATTAACAGACAATCAGGACAACTAGTAACAGCCGTAAATTAATTTATAAATCCATACCCAAAAGAAATAACAAATTGATTGTACCTGGTCATTAAAACAAACTATACATACTTTTGAAAATAGTTAAATATTTATCACATAACTCAAAAGACACTTCCAGTGAAAGGACCGAAGTTAAAATATTTATTTTCCTGGCATATATTTATGCGTTTCCTTTGCAAAGGAAATCCAGATAAATGCACCTGATTTTGAGTGAAAAGGTTAATTTCATTTGTGCTTTTATCATATTTCTCTTTAGATACCATGTTCAACTGATATTTTGTATGATCAGACTAGAAATAAAAATCCCAAACATTTCTCTTGTGAATGAAACTGAGCATCAAGCAATTTCTTCTAATCCTAGCTCAGCATTTACAGTACTGGAAAATTCTGCCCAGTAGTTCTCTGGAGAAAAAAGGGTAGGCAGCATTTTGAGAGCTCTGCAAGTCTAGCAACACACTTGGAAAGCATCAATTTCTGGATAGAAAATGCAGCAATTTAAAACATTAGAGCAAAGGGTATTTTTACTGGCTGCAAACAGCTACAGGAAAGCTGACCAACAGCTCATTTGTTATAAAACCAGTTCAGGAAACTATTTACTTCTCAGTCAAGTCTTTCATTCTAAGCCAGTAACTAAAATTTGTCCTAAATGGTAACATTAGCAACTACTGCGTGAGGAGGATGGAAGCAAAACAAATGCTCTTGGTTCTTTCTATGAGGACTGTAACTCCCAGACAGAATCACTGGGACAGAGAAAACAGACTGCTCCTCTGGAGTGATATGCTCTCTTTTCTGAGCTGCACTTGGACAAGGTGATGGAAACAAATTTTTCGATCTCTGTGATTTTAATATTCATTATAAATAAGTCTTTAGTAAACATATCTGTGCAACTTTCACAAACTGGTCCTTGTGCTGGCTTCGTCCTCACCCTCTCTTTTTATGCACTAATTTATATTAACTTATAAATACCTAGACTTCAAACTTAGTTAAGTCTTTCTATCAAACACATGTTTTAAAACACATCTTTATTTAATCACCTTGTAAATACATCTTGAGCATCATAAGAGTAGCATTCATTTCCTATAAGAGTAAACACTTCCTGTAAGAATAAACTTTTCCATGTGAGTTAGTTGTGCATGAACTTCTGTTAGTGAAATGAGGGAAGAGACTGCAATTTGTATGATCCTGCAAGGTTCATTTCTCCCCAGTGAGCACAAAGGGAGTCTGCACAACTAGCTCAGATATAAATTGCAGAAGCTGAATCCAACCTTGGAAAGTACCATTATAAAGCTCTTTTCTCAGTATATTTTGTAAGTATTGTTTTCCTTACCTCCATGAAACTGTCTCCACTAGTATTTTCACATTTAGAAGTCTGGACACCAGGCCAGAACACTATTCATGAATGCCACTACTCTGCAGAAGATCAATTTCCTTTCCATACAAAAACTCATCCATTTGCATTCATTGAACTTATACAAGAGTCATCCATAAATGTCACATGCAAATATTTTACACTACCTAGATTAAAATATTGTAATTAATTTGGACCATGTTGGTAATACTGCTAGCTCACTTATATCTCCTCCATACACTGCTAAGACTTAAGATGGATCTATTATCTAAGTAACAGTACCAGTGAAAAATGTGCTATTGATTTCATATAATTAAAGACTTCAGTCAACTCACTACCAGCATTTCACCAAATTATCCAGAAGAAATTAAAAGGGATTATATGAATGCAATGACTTTCATCTTTTTTTTTAAGACACAAGATAAACTATTTTTTTTTCTTTTATGTGACGAGACCTACTTTTCATTAAATCATGCTGACTGGCATCATTGATTTTTAACTGGCAGTTCTTTATTGATACAGCCCCAAATTACCTGCTTTGTTATTTCCAGCTGGAATGAAAACCAACTCAGGCTTACAATTCTCTGGAACACTGCTTTTTATTCTTTGCAACCCTCTAGTATTACTGAGGGTTCTCCAAGTCCATGAAAGCTTCCTGGTTGGAGATCTTTAAAAGGTATTGTTGTCAAATCAGAATTCTTTGCTTTATACTTCTAAGACTATAAAATTATCCAAAGCCTACTGACTTGATGAGCTGAACCCACTGAAACTCTTTTAGCACTGTGTGTTCCATTCAGAACATCATAGAAATCCAACTTCCTCTTCCAGCAAAAAAATTTCTGCATCATCACTTGCTTTACGTTACATAAAAAAATCAGTTGTAACTGACTTCCTTGATTCTTTTTTCCCCATTATGCTGCTCTAAGTTTTATCACTATCCCAACTCATCAGTTTAGTCTAAAGTTTGCTCAGGGAACGATGACACTCTAGGTGGTCAACAGAATGTGTTTTGCACTTGTAGAAAATTGGGGTTTGGGCATATCTAATGAGGCTTCTGAAGCACAGCTCTAGATAAAAATCTCTGGTAGAAACAACACCCCTAGTTTGGACTCTGCTGGACTGAACACAAGAAAAGTGAATTTAAAACCCAGTTTTATTGCTTAAGAACAGCAACAACAAAAAAAATCACAACTTCTTCACCCCATCCAATCCTACTCCCTAACATACATTTCTGTATCTAGCTGCCCCTCACCTTAGGACTAGGTTATGTCAATTTTATCAATTCACCTTAATTACATCTACAAAAAAATGGAAACATAATGGTGACTGGAACTGTAGTAGCATGAGGATGTGGTTTCCCTTAAGGAGAAGGCAAACCAGCCAATAAATTGTTGTTGCCTGAGGGCTGCAATTCCACTCACACCTCCTTCCTCTTCTGCTGTATTCTCTCATCCCTGGCCTGGCAGTAGGGCTTTGGCACTTCTCTGACTGCAAGGAAAGATAATTTCCTTCACCATAACTGGAGAGAAACAACCAAGCAGTAAACTCCAAATTAATCGTGACGGCAAGATTTCTGCTTGCTTGTTTAGTAATCTCAACTGGTTTATCAAGTTTTCTGAAAACAAGAGAACTGGTACAAAGAAGAGGGAGGAATAAAGTCTTCCCATCTTAGTGCTGAAATGCTGTAAATCAGGTCACCTGTAACATGAAACTTCAGTTGCTGATTGCAAAACTCACTAGACTGGTAAGGATTCAGACTGTTCCAGGAGACAGATAGGAAGATAATCACAGACAAAGGTCCCTAACCTGAGGCTCTCCCCTCCAAATATACCTCATCCTGGATCACACATCTAGCTCACTTTTCCCAGGAAACCACTATTTTTCGTTACTCCTATGTCTCCAAAGGATATGGATCAGCACTCTCAAAAAACATGGAGCAAAGGCTACCTCTCAGCCCTAGAAAGCTTACAGAAAGAGGAGACTGGAAAGAGTAACAGGAGCCATCCAAACAATGGACAATGCAGGGAAGAGGTGAGAGATGGACATATTCTGAAGGCAAGGGAAAAATGGGAGATGAGATTATTAGCAATAACAAGCAGTTAAGAAGTTGAAGTTTTTTCTTTTAACAGACCATCCACTTAATTCTAACCAGGCATCCCTGGTGCTTTTAACTGTAGGAAACAAGCTCCTTTGACCTGCACTCACTAAAGAGAAGAAACTCAATCCTCATCACTGGAAGGTAAGGAACAAACACTTCCCAGGTCAGTCATCAGACCAGCTCTATCCATCAAGTGATAGGACACAACACAATCCTAAAGGACTTTGGCCGGCAGTCCTTTTTGATAATTTTCAGAATCATCAAGAACAGAGCAAAATCAGCATCTCACAGTGCCAGTATCATTGTGATGGGAGGGGAGGCAGAGATGGGGGCTATCTGGGAAATGCTTGGGGTTTGCTCTTTTCTATAGGTCAAAAGGCTTTGATCTGTTGTTTTGGGCTTTTTTCTCCCCCCCATACACATCCAGTGGAAATTATAATCCTTTTCTATTCAGGGCTGAACCATGTGATAAGAGAACTGCACTCTGGTTTTCAGATACAACACTGTCATTGCAACATGGGTATGTGTATATATAGTTATATGTATGTAGTGATAGCTTCTGTCTGCAAAACCTGGCAAATTTAAATTTTCTTTCTAGAGTGACAGCTATAATGAAAACAGTGAGTGAGGAAAAGAGGTTTTTATCTTCATTTATATATTATATACTCCTAAAATTTTTTAAATGGATTACTAATTATTAGAAGGCCCAAACATTACTGTAAATGCTGACTTTCCAAGATGCCCATTCCATTAAATCCTCAGTACATCAAGTCTTGGCATAGTGGGAATAAAGTTCTCATGTTTTAGGATTTTATTTTCTTGTTTTAATCTTTCAAGTGTCAAGACCTGCCCAGTCCCACTGATATGTTTCAAGACACATATTTTGTAGCCATTGCTGCCAGGTCTATCAGCAACAAAATCCTCAACATTCTTCTACTCCAACACTCTGAAAGACTGTTAGAAATAGCACATACCCATCAGTAAAACATACCATTAAAGAAATACATAATTCTTGCAAAATTCTTTCTATTAAATATCAACTGAATATTGCATGTTTGAAAAAAAAAAAAATCATTACTAAAACTCAAGGAGAAATAAAATTTACCTACCTTTCTGGTAGAAGAATTTTCGATAATAATATGCACCAAGGTCTACGTGTTCAACGATGTATCTTTTCACTCTGTCTAGATGTAAAATCAGATTCTCCTTGGGAACTTCCAGAACTGCAACTCCAGCATTTGTGCAATGAGAACTCAGAGTAGACTCAAATGAGGCACTTTCACACCCACTGAAGGAACCTGAATTAGATTTGGAAAGGCTGATCTTCCTTTCCCCTTCCCCACCAATCTCATTACGAAAATAAGGACAACTCATCACTAGTTCATTACTTTTATCATCTCCCTGGTCCATATTGAGACTTCCTTTTGAATTCAGGTCTTCAGTGCTGCCCATTGGAGAATTGAAACTTGCAGAATGGGACAAGGGTCCAGAGACAAGTGACGCTACAGCAGCAGCAGATGCACCTGTCGTTGTGTTCCTTCTTTTAATAACATTATGCCTGTTGATTGCTGCTTCATTTAAATCAAATAAAATACTCTGTACATCATAATGAGCAAAACACTTTGGACAAGTCCAAGGCTTAATGCTATCTTCTGACCTGTTATCTTCGAGATCTGAAGACTTCCCAAGTTCCCCTTCACCTTTGGCATTGCGCAGCTTACGAAAAATAGATGAATCTCCTGTCTCTGATTTGGAGCGTCTCTTGAGTGGCTTCTCTCTTTCCTTAAAGAGTCTCAGGTTTTCTCTTTGAGTAATAGGTCCATCTATCACATCTAGAGAGAATCCTGAGCCCTTGCTTCCACTGGCAATCAGGAGCTCACCAAGTTTAGTTGTGCCTGGGCCTCTCTGATCAGACTTCTCATCTTTATAGCCCTTCAATAAGTCAAAAAAACTTTCCCCTGAAGTTCCCTGCTTGTCTATAGAAGATGTGCTGCCATACTCTCTGTGCAGAGATGGTCCAGATTTAAATGTGGGTGAAATACATTCATCAAAACTATCCACATCAAGCTCACTTATGGTAATGTCGCTGTTGCTGCGCTGTCGTATTCTGCGAAGAGCTTTCCTTGGGGAACTGGGATAGCCATCAGGTGTAAGAAACCTGGAGTCTAGATTCTCAGATTGTCTGGTCTTATTTTTAAGTGTGCTCTGGATGCTCTTTAACATGACAGAATCACTAGCATTCAGGTTAACAGAGCTTCCCTGACTCCCAGGACTGCTTTTAGAAGACATGCTGTCAAGGCAACTTGATGTTTCAACAATATCTTGACTAGATCTGCTTGTTTCCTTGATGTTCTCCTTCCTTGGGGGCCAATCAGCAATCCTTGCCCTGACCCCCATTTTAGGGACTCCAGGGGTAGAGGTAACGTGATGGGAAGTCTCATTGCGAGGAGGTCCAACTGGTGCCATGACTGCAGATCCTAAGCTGCCATTCTGTGACCTAAAGCGCCTCATGTAGAAGTCATCCGAGTGGACTTTTGAGGTGCCATCTGTTCCGACTGATACCCCCGTGGCAACGGCCCTTTCGGTCTGGGACCGCTTCAGGCTGGTCATGGTCTTTCAGTATGTTCAACCTCAGTAGGTTCCAAGAAAAAACACAGTCATTTCTGCTTTTTAAATGCACAGTTCCCTTTTGGAGAATAGTCTCCAAAATATACAATGGTTGCATGAGATCTTAATCATGGACATTTAAGGACCCAGTTAAATGCAGGATGTCTAGAAAATTCAGATATTCAGTAGGTTTTGATAGGCAACAGTTTCCTTTAAGTTCTGCATTTTAAGAAGTAGCCATGCTCCAATACATTCAAATTGTTTTAACATCACTTCTGCTCCAAAATGTCAGAATTGTAATTGAATCACTTATGCTTCTTTTAAGCCTAAAACAGAAAAAAGAGAAATGAATTCATTAATTCTTTAACATCTTTAATGTATCCTTTTTAGTCACTGACACTATCAAGGTAACTATTACACATAATTAGTATTTTTAACAAACATGCTTTCAAATCCCATTGATCATCATCTCAAAAATGCAGAGCTGTGTTATATGGTGGTGAGGAGTCTTCCAGACATTGTTAGGTTGCATTCTGAAAAATTATTTCTAGATTTTTGATTCCACACAAATACAAACTTTTCCTTCTGAATTCATTAGTAGTACTTTTTAGTCAGGTTTGTGAACATTGTTACAAAGCACAAGTCAGTAGCTTCCCAGCTGAAGGACACATACAGCACACACTTCCCAGAGAAATTACGTAAGAGCCAGATCAGAATTCCAATTTCTACTTACAAACACTTCAAAGAATTTACCATTTACAAGTCATACATCCTTGGTTGCAGTCAGGTATTAGCAATACCTATTCAACTTTCCTATTAATGCAAGTATCTGATACAGTAACCAAAAAAAAAAAAGCTAATTAGCAAAGAGTACACAAAATTGTGAGAGGATGGCTGTCAATAACATTTATTTTGTGCTTTGCACAGTCTTATTTGCAGATTAGCTGCCTAGTCCAGAAAGCATTTAAGAGTTTACATCACATAAAAAAGTTAAAGTTAATTGAAACACATACTTTCAAAGTAACTTGGTATGAAAAGTTTCATTTATTTCCCTGGCTAATAAAATATTGCCTACCTCAGCTCCTGTATTATCCAGCTTCACAAAGTCACAAATTAAATGCTTTCCCATACCTCATCAGTACAGAAATGATTACAAAGCCTTTAGTACACTGACCTTTGAGAAGCTAAAAAACATAATCCACAAATACATCCTTGCTGGTAGAAGACAAAAGCATGGGATTGTCAAGATAAAATCTTGCATTACTGTGTACATCCTTTAACACAAAGAAGTTAATAATTTCCAAAGGCTAACCGATTACACAAAATGTGTCCTTTAAATATTTGCTAAATGTGTGCACAGCGATGTTGCTGAACCAGCACTGCACTGACAATACAGCATTGTCTAAAATCAAGGCCTTCTGATGCTTCCAGGGAAACTAGCACTTTCTGCAGTCTCAGAACTACAATACTTTGCACCACAGTAATTAAATACCAAGCAAGGGCACTTTGTGCCTCCAAAGGCAGCATGTTTAAACTTCACTTGCTATATACAGCACCTCTTTAAAATAGCTGCTCTTAATATAAAACTCAACACATAAGGAATACTTAAAATGCAAGCTAACTGCATCACACATCACAAGAACAGTGCGAGTCACCCAGGGTACTACTGTATTTGCACAGCCTTTTACATAAACACAGCTCTTTTCCTTGTAATGCTGCAACAGTTTTAGAACCATGGAATGGTTTGAGTTAGAAGGGGCCTCAAAGATCATCTAAGTTCCAATTCCTGTGCCACAGGCAGGGATGCCACCAACTAGATCAAATCTTGAACACCTCCAGGGATGGACCACCCACAGCTTCCCTGGGCAGCCTGTTCCAGTGCCTCATCACCCTCACAGTAAAGAGCTTCTTTCCACCATTTATTCTAAATCTTTAATTTTTTTTTTGTTTAAAACTGTTCCTCCCTGTGCTACCACTATTTGTCCATGTAAGTAGTCTCTCTATCTTTTTCAAAGCCCTCTTTAGGTACTGGAAAGCTGCAATGAGGTCTCTTCACAGCTTTTTCTTCTCCAGACTGAACAATCCCAGCTCTCTCAATCTGTCTTCATAAGAAGAGTTCCTCAAGCCCTCTTACCATCTCCATGGCCTTTGTCTGGACCTGCTCTAGCAGTTCCACATGTTTCTTGTACTGAGGAACCCAGACCTGGACACAGTGCTCCAGGTGGGGTCTCACAGGGACAGAATAAAGGGGAGACTAACCTCCCTGGCCCTGCTACATTTGATACAGCCCAGGATACACTTGGCTTTCTGGGCTGCACTTGCAGCACTGTTGATTTCTGTACAGCTTTTTATCCACCAACACACCCAAGTCCTTCTCTACAGGGCTGCTTTCCACAAGTTCATCTTCTAGTCTGTACTCATGTCTAGGATTGCCCTGACCAGGTGCAGCACATTGCACTTGGACCTGTTGAACTTCATCAGGTTCTCACAGATCCACTCCTTTAGCTTGGCAATGTCTTCCTAGATGGCATCCCTTCCTTCTGTTGTATCAACTGCAGCACTCAGCTTCGTGCTGCCAATAACACTGCTCAAGTAATAGAGTTTTTTCTAGTTAAATAATTAGAGTAACTTTCAAAAGGCAGTCTCTCCATTCTGATGTTGCAAAATCACTGAATATTGAGCTATTTTTACGAATTTCAAATACTCTCCCTCCTAAGAACTAATCAGGCTGGTGAAACAATTTCATGCACCGTCAGATAAAGGAAGGGAAAATGCAAATTCTGTGTGCTATGACATAACCTAATGTTCTGCTCATGCTTTTAAACAGTGTCATATCAAAGAGTGTTTAAACACTATTAACCTCCATGAAATGGCAACACTGCATAGCACTTCCTTAAGATTTACACAGGCTTGCTTTTACAGGCAGGACAGAAGGAAAATAGAATTCAAACTAGTAAAGATTCAGGGCAGGAGAACAACAGGCTAAAAGGGATTGTAAAGGAAAAGTCAAGCTGAGAGTCAAACATAAAACATGCGGCAGTACAGCACCCACTACTACAAGCTCCTCTTCACAGTCTGCAGTGAAAGCCAAGATTTGGCCCTCTCTGCTCCCCTCCCACCATCAGTATCTCCAAAAGTAAAGTCTTCATGTCCTTCCCCCAAATGCTGCTCTACAGAAACAGATAACCTAGTAGTAGAGGTTTCTCATTAACTTAAGGGCACAAGTTCACACAGCAACTCTAAAAATTCCCAAGCTTGGTGTTGACCATATAAGCATCCAAACACCACCAGTTTCCCCCCACCATTTGCATTTTTTTTCCTTTACAAATTTGCAGAACAATCATAAGTAAGGATAGAGATACACAAACATATGTACAATCATATATGAAAAAATACAGCTAAATGGTTTATGTAACTTATTCTTGGCCTGTTGTATATATGGTACTGTCATTAGTTACGTGACCACACAGTGTACTTCCCAAAGGAAATTCTCTGTTCCTGACTCAGCTTTACGGATGTCTCACTCTGGGGACCAGCTGTTTCACATTCTGCAGGTTTTTGCAGCTATCCTCCTTCATTTGCTGTAGCAGCTGGAATACAGGCCATGAATGATTATGGTAATAGTTAATATCATACTCTGATGAAATGAGCTCCCCCCTTGACTGTGTCTATACAAATTAAACCACTATTAAGTAAAATTTTTCAGAGACTGCAACCACCTGTCCACGTTTATTTCTTTAGATTTTCCCACCCTGGTGTCTAATTTGAGACCTAACAGTCTGGTGTAAAAGGTTTGATTAACTCCAATCAAAATAAAGTGAAAACATTACATTTGATAACATTAAAAACTCCTAAAGCACAGGTCCTGTGTACACTGGCTATCAGCTTTAATGAAACTGAACACTAACAGCAATCTGTACATTAACCTTTTCTCATATTCGTTATTTGCAAAACATGACAGCATCAATGACAGGGCAAACCATACTTGATTTAAATGACCATCAGTTACCAGTAAGAGGTGTTATTTTTAACTGAAAAACCTGTCAGAAGTTAAATATTAAGCAGAAGAATTGCTAACACAGAATATGTAATCTAGTAAAATTAGTTACAATTACAACATAGGCAGCATGGTACCCACTTCTAAAGCCAGGAGCAGAATTTGTGAAGAGTAACAACTCCTGCTTTGTTACTATTTCAATATAGAAAAAAATACAACTTAAGGTAGAGCTCTGAATATCCACGTGAACAGAATATGGTGAGAACTCACATGATCATGAAAATGTACACTTTTCCAATTCATCTGAACTTATTGAGGAGGCCAACAAAACAGTCAGATGAACAGCTACATATAAAAAGCTGTAAATGAGAACCACATGCAAAAACTACAGAAAGGGTACGTGAAAATGTAATACTGATTATATCAATTAAAAACCAGTTAAGAGAGTCATTGGAAAACCAATTATCTGCTTATCAGATTGCATTCAATAATTAGTCAAGCAGTCCAAGGACCAGTTCAAAATGGGTCTCAGATCCTTAGGACAAATTTTATTCTTAGGTTTTTACCAGTACCAAATGACTTTGTATCCAGTCTCAACTCAAAATGAGCACAAACCAATCTTCATTCTTTTGCTTTCTATTTACACCTTTTCAAATCATTTCGCCTTCTCCAAAACTGAAGTTTTAGGTGTAGGACAAAGAACCACTCCTATAAAACTTACAAGGTCCCTGTAGATGAACTGTGAGATAGTTTTGCAGACTACACCATTTTTGAAAGGCAGGGAAGTCAAAGGATCTAGATTTCTTATTTGTCATGTCTGAAGTCAGCCACCAGACAAGATTTCATCTAGAGACCTCTGAACACAAAGCAGCAAATACAACCAGTTGATCAAGAAGAAATATGTTGCTCAAATCAGTTCAGGATAGTAAAAAATCTCAACTACTGCACAGTAATCAGTTTCTATCTTGGATCAAGTTAGACAAAGAAGATAATTCTACAACTACTTGTTAAAGTGAATGGAGAAAAAGAGCTCATGCCTGACACATCAATTCAGATGTGTCTATTAAAGTTCTATTCTATTACAGAATACAACTGCCTATTACAGTTTTTCCTAGCTTTAGTTTATGTGGAATCATGCTCTTTTTCCTTGCAAAGTAGTGTCTTTATCCACAACTGATTCTTACTTGTAGAGATTTAGCAATTACTCTTATCTGCTGGGATCTGCACTGCTGGGCACATGATGAGACTCCAGATTCTGGAATCATGGGTGCTAAGGATCCCAATAGTCAGATGTTGACAGAGATAGATTTGGAGACACCAAATTATTTATGATTCGTAACATTCCAAACTTCACCATCATCCCTCATTAAATAGTGGCATTTTAAAATTAAATGAGTGAATGAGCTCCAACTTTTAGTAAAGTCTCACTTTTGCCAAGCTGCCATACCACACACCTGCTCCCCTCCAAACAGTAAAATATAGTAGAGGGTGGTAAACGCAACATATTGCCAAGGATACTTTAAAATCACCAAAACTGTCAGATAAGGAGATCAAAATAATATTTTACAGCAAGCAGGAGTTAAAAACTTAATGGAAATCTTCTCTGTTCCATGGGGGTTTACTAAAATGCAGTCAACTTAGGCAAGGCAGTGTAACAACACACATTAATGGCAGCAACCCTTGCTAACTTTTATTGGGAAAAGAACTGGCATCAGCATAAGCCCCTGTAAATTAGCATCCCCTCTGAAACAAGAAAAATAAATGAGAACAAGGAAAAATATTTTATATATGAAAGCTTATCTAGTTGTGTCACAAATCCTTACCTGAATTATAACAGATCAACCCCCAGGAGGGAATATTAATTTATCAGCCAATTAAGTTATTACATGTACAAAATAACGTCTAATTGTATAAAATTAATTCCTCAGAAGAGAAAAATTCAATTTAGCCTTTTGAAATACTTTATCTGGTTACCTATTATTAACTTTATCCTTTTCTTCCCAGGATTACTTTCATCATTATAATTGCATGAAAGCTAAAAGGTTCATCTTTCTGAGGAAGTTTTTACCAACTGAAATGTTATTTGAAGAATAGTGTTTGGTCTTTTACTAACTTACTGGGTTTTTTGTTTCTGGGGTTTTTTTTTAGCTTAGGGGAATTGCTGGTTTTGTGTTACCTGAGTTTGTGGTAACTGTCAGCTCCGCATAAAAAGACAGATTCCCTCAACCTCCCTTTCTTCTCCCTCCACTTCACCAATTTATGTGTCTACAAAATTTGCCGCTGATTCACACGTCAACAGGTCTGTGTTTCTGCCTTTTTCTCCGAGTGTTTCCTTGCACCATAACCATCAGAAGAAAACCTTTGCTCTGAGGACACTGAGTGCCATCTGTTGCCATACACACAGTGATCACCTTTACTGATCTGCTGAGATTTACCAGTGCTTTACTTTTAGCTTCATTCTCTGCTGAAGCAGCTGATACAAATACACATGAATTAGGCAAGGTTACATTGATTTTAGGATGTAATAGCAATTACTGTGAGTAACTACCATCAGCTTCTGCACTCTTGCAGTATGCCTCTCTACAGACAAACCCAAGGTCGCTCTGCTTTCATGGTGAAACAACCAGAAGATGGGCAGTCACTAGAAAAGGGTGCTGAGTTGAGCTCATCCACTGTGGCACTCGGCAGAATTTGCTCCCCCAGGTTTTGAGCCCTAACTGTGGCTGTAAACCATCAGCTGGCTCAGAGCACAGTGAACCAGCTGGCCTCCCTGTGCAGAAGACCATGAAGTCACACACCATAATTATAATCTCCTGCAGTCAGTGGTAAATGCTTGTGACATAACAGAATGGTAAATGAAGCATAATAAAAGCTATCAAATTGAGACGGATATAGCGACACAGGGGACACTAATCTCCCACCTGTGCACTTCAGCACATTTTGCTCCATTATGGTTTCCTACTCATTATTCACCATGCAAACACTACAATATCTCTAAGCCAGGACTTCATCTTCTATTTTCACATCCATTTTGTATGCATTAATCAAGACATGGGTATCACAGTTCTCAAGTGTAAAAGTAACTGGTGCTGAAGAAAATACTTTAAAACTCCTTTTAACTGAGACAGGAAGAGAAAAAGTACTGCACGTGGTCATTCCTGCTTCAACACTGATGTTCCATTTTGGTACCAATGTCACTCATCTAGTTAAGTGCAGAATCCCCTTCCTGGGAGCTAATTCACAGGATCTAAAAGAGAGATGATACATCTAACTGTATGCTATACTGTATTCTATTCTCGGAACAGGATTGTTAATAACAGCTCCCTTTTGAAAGGAGTGCTTGCTCTCTAGGATGTGAGTCTACACCAGTGCCAACACACAAGTGCAAATTATTATAGGTCAGAGGTACCATCTCTCCAGAGAGCAAATTTTTACCAACTACAAAACAGTTTGATTTATACCCCTCTCTTTTATTATTACAAAGAGACCTTTCTTCTGTGTTTCTCAGTTTCCAGCTGTTGCCATATTGCATCCCTGGATAATGGTTCCAGAAACAGACTGCTCTTCCTGGTGTGTGGACTCATGAAAGTTGCTTTACTGACAAGTGCCGAAATTTATCGAAGACTAATATCTGATACTGGGACAATCTGACCTATGAAGAGTAACAAACTAAAACCAGAAAAACCCAGACCAAGGAACAACCTCCCCAAAAATACTTCCTGGCCTAAGTACAGTTCAGTATAAGAGCTGCAACTGCCAGTAAGGACCAAGGTGCCCTTTCCTGAGGTTTCACCCTGGCTCATACTTGCCTAGCACAAAGGCCCATACATATCCCCTCTCCTCCAGTATGGCCACAATGTGCTTCCAGCACAACTTTGGTACCAATACAGAGACAGAACTTAGCCTGTGGTCTCTGAGCTGCTTCCACTGACTCCATTCATGCTGGCCACACTTGGCAAACTTGTACACAGACATCACCACATCTCATGACATGCCACAAACATCAGAGTTGAGTGAGAGACCTCAGTTTAAAAGAGGGGGAAAGGGTACTTAACCTACTATCTCTAAACTTCCAGTTGCTTCTAAGTAGTTTGGAGTGCAACTCAAAACTAATTTAATTTTTATTGTAACAGGTGTTAGACTGGGTCACTAACTTGATAAAGGGATTATTAAAAAATATATAAGCCCGTAATTTCACTAGCATTTAAGGTCTTTTTCTCAACACTATTAATATTCCTTTATCACTGCAGTTGCTTCTCCCCTAAATTAATGATTTGGTAAAAGAATTGCAAGGAGCTGTTCTGCTGCCTTCATGAAAGTCATCCAGCTCTCAAACCTACACAGAGTACAATTTCTGCATAGGTTGGCTGATCATGAAGTCATGTGTTTAAGGGAGAAACAAAAGCAGCTTTTCAGGAGAAAAGTTAAAATTTACCTAAAATGAATAGCCTTTGTTTCCACAACCCTGATATTAATCATCTAGAGAGCCTTTCACACTCACACACATTCCTGAAGATGCTCTTGCAAATTTTGCTCCTGCTTTACAGGTACTGCTGCAGTGCTGGACAGGAGAATTACGAGCAGAGGGATTATTACCAAATATCCACACCAGAGGTGTTCATCAATTCCTGCCTCACCAACACTCCTTTGCTTACATCCCAGGCCCCTTCAGCAGCCAGTCACACACTGTTTCCTGTCCCTCTAAGCCCAGTTGTTGGCACTGTCAGCAATGACCTTCCACAATCCTTCCTTCTCAGCCATGGGACCCTTCTGCCATGCAGCCTCTTCAGCCACATCCCCCAATGGGGTAGACCAAACTCCATCAGATTTCTATTTGCTTCCTCAACAAAAGCCACTTAAAAGACAGCTGAGCATCTCCTCCAACAAAATACCATTTCTTCAAGCTTCCAAATAACTAATTAATCTGTATTCAATGAACTTGCTTCCTTATCTGCTAATGTGAAAACTCCAAGTAGATCGTTACTTGAATCCATAACAGTTCCTGTATATTTCAAACAAACAAACAAACAAACAAAAAATTAAAAGCAACCAGAAGGTCCACAGATAAAATCAAACACCATGTTTGCAAAGTGAAAAATGAGTTTAAGCTACTACTGAAACATAACATTTAAAGGTATACACCCAAAAAAGTTTTCCTGCCTAAAATAATCTATTAAAGTTGTCAATTGAACTAAGTGGTATCCTTTTATGACAAAGACTTCATACAAAGTTCAAATACCTTCCCCCTAAAATAAGTTTTGCTTTTTTCTGTAGGTATATATACTGTTGTAACGTGTGTCCTTCCTGTCCCTGACCCCGCCCCCCTGACTCCCTCTGACTGGATGTGAGTCAGGACTGCCTTCCATCCCTAGAGATAAAATCCCCAGCAAGATCCGGAACAGCCTCTTTGGTTCTGGACTCATATGGAACCTGCACCCTCCCTTGCCTTCCCTTCCCCCTCCTCAGTCTCCCTATTCCTCCCCTGTTTTCCTCAATAAAAACACCATGCAGACCAGGAACCAAACAGCTGCCTTTCTAAACCTGCAACGCTTCTACAAGGACCGTGTCTGACCAGCCCCACAGCTCGTGGCCATGGAATGACCATCCTGCGTGTTCCGGTTCTAGGGCAGCCCTCCCCCGCAGCAGGGGAGAGCTGCTTTCAGGTTTTGCACTGCTGCAATATACCATGTATATTTTTGTATACATACATTTACATATATTTACACACAAGATGTTAACATTATCTTTACAAAAGTTCTCTAGACAGAGCTACTTAAATATAACATAAGCAAACATGGTAATTAATCCTCATGTTGCTTAAAAAAGACTTCCTACAATCACTAGTGTTTTACACTACTAAATGTGCTTTATGAATCTACATTCACTACTGCTATATGAAGAAAACAAAATTAAACCTAAATCTATGAAATGTTCATTGTATGTTTCTGCAGGAAGCTTTGACTCTAATAACCTGGGATAGGCTCTGTAGCAGGAATCTTTTGGGTATTCAGATTATTGAAATTTTAGCCAAGCAAAGACATCATTAAAATAATTATATTGAAAATTATAGTCCAGCCTATAAAGTCATACAAGGGCTACAGAGAACAAGAAAGAAATTCTTTCAACAGTTCACAAGTTTGAACAAGATAAGGAAACATGTAATTCTCAAACAATCCTTGCAAGAAATACAGCAGCTTCCCTTTCAAATGCATACATTCTGCACTGCCACATACATTCAAGTGTGCAACACCAAGAAAGGAAGTAAATTAAAAACCTTAAAGGAAGATACTAATTTGCAAAAACTTGAACTTTATGTTTTTAATCCCATGATTGCGAACAACAGCTACATTTAAATTGAAATGCACTCAGTTGAACCCTCCACAGCCTTCCACTAACAACCCTTTGGGAAAAAAAACCCTAAAAACTCAGTAATATTCTTCTCATTGATATGCCAATTTATCTTTTTTAAATTGCGACTTTTGTATTATTATACTGCTAAGCTCTTAAAAGTATACTAGTGGAAAGAACTTGATCTAAAACTTTAGAGAAACAAAAAGTAAAAATAAAGGACCCCTATGATAAAAGTAGGTTAAAGGAAAGGGTTTAAAGAGAAATGTGAACTGTTCATCTAGATACTGATCTTAAAAGACAAAACAAATAACTAGCAGGCAATAGATTTTATGTGAAAGCAAGAATAATTTTCAGCAACTTTTCACTTTTGCATGTTTTCCATTCTTTTCATTTTTCTCTTAGACCATCAGCTTCATACTTCACCTGCAATCATTTAACTCACAAACATGCAATTCCTTTTACGATCCAAACTCTGGTGTCCTTTCAGTGGAACACTGAAATGGGCTTCAAAATCAGTTATGTATTAATTTGAAAAGGATTATAAAATGACTGCCACGAGCAAACACCTAGACCACCATTTCAGTGGTGTTGACAGATTTCTGCATGCTGCACTTCTCCAGTATAGTCCACCCCAGAGTGGGGAACTGAACACTGTTGCAGTGCTCTTATTTGGACATTTTGTGTTTTCTGAAGTCTACTTCATTCATACAAGCAAACAAAAATGACAACCAGATGAAATAACATTTTTCTTCAGATAAACTGTTCACACAGAAGGCATGGCAACGGATTCAGTAAGTCACATATTCTTAGAGCAGTGCTTATGGCAACTCCTCCCAGTGCTCCAGTGAAACAGACACTGCTAAAGTCAAAAGGTTGTGGTCCAAGGAAGACGTTTATTTATGAGTTTGATTTCATTCAGAGTTAACGACAGGGTCATCCCACAGACTGAAAAAGGAAACCATCTTAAATTACCCCTTGACACACATGCTGTGTAAATCTAACCTTATGAGGAACCATAAATCCACCAGAATAAAAAAATAGCTTTTAGGCTTCTCTAACTCTTATACAACATAAGCAGGCATGACATCACAGATTCCTGGAGATAATTCACTTCCCTGTTTTTGACAAAACATATATAAAAAGCTTTTTGTCCTTGACAACCACATTTATTTTCCAAATATATATGCATAACACATTTCAAAATACCATATTCATGAATATAAAGGAATAAAGAGTTCAACCTCCACATAGGATTTTTCTTTTTATTAATTTTCCTTTAAAATGTCATTTAAAATTAAGACTAAAAGAAACATGGTTTTAAGTAAGACTTCATCAATTTTTGGGGTATGAAAATATATCAGCAAAAGATGGAAGGGACCTGTAAACAACTGACAGGAATTTATGAGCACTAGATGTTTTATCACCAGGTGACCAAGATGAGTATGTTACATTCATTAATGACATCACCTCAAAAACTGAAAAGGATGTCTGAAACGTTCAATATAAAACGCAAAAGAATGACATATAAACTTGCAAACAGCTCCAAAACCCTAGCAGGAAAGAGAGTATAACTACACAGGCCTTGTACTCTGCTAAATGAACAACTATTCCAATGCACTCTCCTTTTGCTTATGGAAATGTATACAAAAACATGAGGCAAAACACCGACTGGTTGTACATAAACTATTATTCTACATCTAAAATGCCTCAACTACTAATAATGGTGAATAAAACAATGTAGAAAGGGACAAAATGCTACATACCAAAACATGCAGATACTCAGCAGAAATCTACACGCTGCATGATTGCAACATTCATGGTTCAGAAATTATTAAAGCTAGATATAAATATTTTAGTTGAATCATTGCTTGTGAGTGCTGTGCTATGAGTAGGTGTTCAGGCTGTATTTCACAAGACTTAAACAGAAGAACTCTTCATATGCAGAAACCCAAGAAAGGTTACTTAGAAGTTGTCCCTTATCTCAGTAGTGACCAACAGGTAGATGACACTCTTAGGTTTGATATGTAGGTTTGTTATGTTCCATAGGTCTAACACAGACTATATAGTCAAAGCAACTGAAAGTAGACAGTACTTAAATTGTAAAGATAGCAAAGCAAGTCAGCTACTGAGGGCAGAGAATTATCTCCAGTAACTACAAAGGGAAAATAATACCTACCTGTCCACATTTATCAATTCTTCAGGAGTGATTGTGAAAGTCTGCACACAACTCATTGTGTAAAGCAACCTACACCAAACTGCAATACCAGGAAAAAGCAAATAAGCAATGCAAGTCATGAATCCAGACAGTCTAGCTGGCAAATCAGGATACAAACTGAGAAGAGCAAGCAAGGTGGCAGCGACATCTAAAAACACACTTTGCAATTTAAATAAGAATCAGTCTATTACAAGAACACATATGCCAGCAGTACTGGCACTTCATCCAGATATCTGTAAACCTAAGAAGCAAATTTAGGTGGATGGTTGGATACTAGTAGCTGTCTCAGAGTTTAAGTAAACTTGTGTGTGTTTGACCTGCCTGCCTGTCCATGCAGGTCTTTTATCAACTGCCTTTTCCAGCCCAAGATGCAAGTTACTCTTTACTCAAATTACTCTTTCACTTTTTTGTAAGTTGGGCTACAATAACTCACAGATACCACAAAAATAAACCTCCATCCCAACATCCTAAACATAGTCCAGAATGCCTATTTGAGGGTTTTTTTATTAAAAACTGAGGAAGTATGATGGAAAAATATTTTTGCCTTATGCAATTTACCCCCCAGTCATGGTCAGTAAAAGGAAATACCTACATCTGTTCGTGGTTCACATGCATGCAAAACATTTTATAAAATGAAAACAGATTTGAAATCATTTAAATTCTAATACTAAACCTTCAAAAGTAAATTACCTACAGAAAGTACATGTGTGGGTGTATTCCTGTTTCACTGCATCAACAGCCTTAATCAGGCTTGCATACTATTTCTGATTATGGTTCATTATATAAAATCACGTTGATAACAGTTCAGCAAGAATGTTTCTTAACTCTTTCTGAAAAACGGAAATACCATTCTTGCACCAGTTTTCACCCTTGATGTCTGTATGTGGGGGGTGACTGTCTCCAGCCATGCCTGACTTTGCAGAAGCCATCACAGCCAAGTGTAAACCACAGGAACCAGCCTGAATTCTCCATCAGTGTAAAGGCTGTGCCTCCTCCCTGTGATGACTATGGTGACTCCTGCAGACTCCTCCTCAGCTCCACTTGCCCCTGCAACCCTCAGGTCCTTGCAGATCCTCCTCAAAAAGCAGTTTGAAGGCTAATGCACCTCCCTACTCACAGAGAGTCAAAATGATTCCCAGTGCATCCATCAGCTGGAGCCACCTATCTCCTGCTCGCAAGCTGAAGGCCCTGCTCAGAGTTCTGAGGAGTCCTTAGGAATACAAACAGTACTTTGAAGCCAAATGGGCCTTCTTTGATTTGCTGAGCTGCATTTTCTTAAGCATGCGCCATTTCATTTTGTTTTTTATCTACTCCTCTATTACTCCAAAATGGCGATTTTATCAATATCCTGTACTATCTGTTAGCCAGATCAATACCTGAAAACTACTTGAAAACGTCAGCAATTGTGAAGTACAGCAAACAATTTTTCAGTAGGATTTCTGATCAGAAAGGGATTATAGCTGTGCTCAACAATCTGCTCGTTACATTTCTAGATAAATTAGGTCTTGATTTCACCCTGTAAAGACTAGATCATTTCATACCTCCCTCCATTATGAAACTTTGCTCAATGACACCATCACTGTTAAAAGCAACTCATTTTTCTATACTGAAACATGGAGTTTTCTCTAAAGAAAAGTTATCAGAAAAAATGTTTATTACAATTTCATTTGCTGATTCAGTGAACAGTCAGATGCTAGCACTACTCAGTCTTCCTCATAATGCAAAATTTGCCCTTGGTCACAACAGCAGCAGTGTAGGGTTAATTTTTTAAAACATCCTTCAAAAAAGCCATCCCCAAAATGGGGTGTTTGAACACAAGCAAAGGTACAAATGTCACACCTGAAGAGTGCAACACCAGCAGATTGCTAAAGTTCACATACTACATACTAGTGAAATACTGGTAACTCCAGAATTCCTAAAAGTAAGTCAAGCCACCGCTTCTGAACCTAAGCAGATACATGAGAGGTGTCTTTCACAAGCTGAGACAGAATAAAAGCCTTTCTCTGCCAGCAGGTGCAATTGCTGAATTTCTGCAGACCTGTCAAGAAGGGATATTTCAAACAAATGATAAACTCAAGCAGATGGGGAAACCAGAGCTTCCAAAACATAATTTATCTTCCCCACTAAAGAAATCCTCTTCAAAAGTTACGTAAGTTTAAGTCTCTTGGATTTTACAGAAAAAAGCCAATATAATTAAGCTGTCTTATGTGCACATAAGTGTTTGGAGAAGGGCTGTGGGGAAAGTAAAAAAAAATAAAAGAAAAAAAATCAGACCCCATCAGCTCAATTTGCATTGTAACCGTCAGGAAACCAACTCTATTCTTCAAGCCTACCATGAACACAGCAATGAGATTAGAGCAGACAAATCTATTTGGAATAGGCCACACACACAAAAAAGATGTTACATCTAAAAACACTGTATGGCTAAATCTACAGATCCTTTTTTTTTCCCACTACTTTGTACTTCATGCTAACTATACAGTTGTCATTTACCAAATTCAGTGAGTCAGTTTTTAAAGTAGTGAGAGATGGCTCAAAATAAGATCACAGTTTGAACACTGCCTGACGAGCACAGATTCCTAAGATCACAGAAGTGTTTCAAAATGCTTTTATAATGAAAATATTTGGTTTTCTTCCAAGTAAAGTACTTACATCAATTTCTGCTCACCTGTACATTAATAGACTTGCCAGAATTTCCACTGAGAATGAGCAATCATTATAGTTGTAAATCTCTCTGAAACGAAACACAAAATTTCTGATACTCTTGAGTGGCTCACTTCAGAACACGGAATAAATTTTTGGTAAATCTTCTCTCTCTTATTAGCAAAACAAATACAATTACTGGAAGAAATTCTACAGTGAAACAAACCAGATTTTTCAATCTATTTTTGAAGCTCTGAAGAGGGTGGGTGGGGAGAAGTCAGGTGCTAGAAAGTCATGGTGTGTCCAGTGAAATATTACAAACAGTTCTCTTATCACAGAAGCAGAAAATTTCTATAAAGCAACCAACAAATATCTGTAATTAGTTATAAATCGTAACTGTGATTTATGGATGCCAAAACCTAGCTAAAAAAGTGGCCAGGTAAGCTAATTTATAAAAAAATGTCTCGAGTGGTTTCAAGTGCAAATAGTTCAACATGAAGTTGGGGAAGTTCTTCAGTCAGACTCCTAGAAACTGGAAGAACATAGCATGAGATATGCAACTATTTGTTTGCTCTTACCTTTCTCTTCCATACAAACAGATAGAGCACTTGCCTGATTCAGAGCTGCTCTTACTATGTTCTCACGTAAGATGAAAGTATCAAGTTTTATTAGTAAAAGAAATTAGCTTAAAGGAATAGACATTTTTGTATTGCTATCTCAGATGAAAAGTTGGAGCAAAGCCCTTGAAGACTGAACACTTGCACTGGCCACAGATTTCAGTACTGCAAATCTGTCCACCAAAATCCACATGCTACTCTACTGGAACGGCTTTTAAAAAAGGGTCATTAGGTCAGAACAGCCAATAAACTAAAAAAAGGCAATAACAACAACTACAACAAACCCACAAACAAGCAAACCACAAAACCCACAAACAAACAACAGGTAAGGAACAACAGAAAATGTCTGGGGAGTGTTACTGTAGCCTAATGCAGCTTCTGGAAACTAAATTACTTTCAGAACTAGGTTGACTTCAAAACACTCATTTAAGACCTACTGCTCAGATATCAGCTATTCACAAGGCTGTCTGTCAAACCACAAAAAATAAGCATTTTCATGTTTTGGCAATTTGCAAGTATATGCAATCAGAGCATGAGAATTACACCTAGCAGGTTATTTTAAAAGCTATCTTGAGGACTTCTATCACTGCAACTGCACTAAGAAAAGACTCCTTCCTAGAAAGCCCTGTCTATCCTATCGAACCTAAACCACAAACATTTAAGTCAAGTCTTCTCTGAACTGCCCCCTAAAGGAAACTTTGGGTCTGCCCTCGCTGATTATAGATCAAGTCTACAAAACCACACTCTCTAAACTACCACTAATTAACTGCAGTGGGTCTCTTCACAGCTCACAATCAGAAAACCTTTTGACAAAGCCATGGGAGATAATAAGACGATGTAAAACAAACACAGAAGAGTGGAAATGCACAAGATTATTTTAAGTCAGAGGATCTGAATAATAAGAAAATAAACAGTGAAGGAAAAAGGATGTGCCTGGAGAGACAAGAAACCTAACACTTGCTTCTCCTTAATGTTATTTATCCATTCATTCATCACATCTAATAGTGAAACTACTTCAAAGCCTGCTTTACAAAACAGAGCAGAAAGCTTCAATTTCAAGGTGAAAAGTACATTATATACCATCAACAGTACCTACCTTAAACTGAAAAATCTGCATACACTAGGAGATGTTACACAGCTATGAACTGCTACTATGCAACAGTACTGTATAACTGATAATTTTATTTTTTTTTAACAGCTTGATCCTGACTTTTTCTAAATGAACTGTGCAAAGAGGGCACTGGGAACAGACTGGTATTGCCATTTCTTTAACCACGTTGTTTTAGAATCAGTATCATAACTTCCCACTCACACAAAGTCATTGCATCAACTCCCACTAATTCTATTTTACTTAACTTCAAGGAGAAAAAGTCATCAGTTCAAAATATACCATCAAAAATATTTTAGTTGCAAATATATGTAGAATGTGAACAAAATAGGAAAGTGCACTGAGAGAAAAAAAGCAGAATGTAAGACTGCATCAAAGTCACGTGCAAAGAAGCTGGGATGATGCTGCATTAGTGCTAATACATATGAAAATCAAGTAAATGAATCTCCTTCCACTGCTCCTGCAAATGATCACTTAGATATTAAAGCATGTGAGAATCATGGAACAACATCCCTTTGAATACATGTAAAAATCTCAGTTACATGATGCTAAAATTTTCCAGTTCATTACACTCCATGGACTGAATATGATGATTATTGCTGCTGTGAGAATTAAGTTTTAGCGATCCTGGTTACATCTAAAGTCTTTGTGAAAACTATTCACATTCCAAGTACAGATTAAGAAAACAGTTTTTTTGAGGAAGAGTGTTTTAATTCTTCAGTTCTTACTTAGCACTGTGTTTTCATCTAAATTACATACCCAAAGTAAAGTAATGCAGTCCTGTCTTAGTAAAGCATTTGGAAAAACTAATGAATTAGATTATAAAAAGAATGTTTATTTAAAGTACAATGCCCAGGTTTTGTTTGGGTTAATTTCCATCATAGAGGCTGGTATGGGAATTTGTTTTGGGTTTGTGCTGAGCACAGGGTTGATAATACAGAGATGTTTTTGTTATTGCTGAGCAGTGCTTACACAGAGCCAAGGCCTTTTCTGCTTTTTGTATGGCTACACTGGTGAGAAAGCCTGGGGTACACCTCCTGAGGTTGGGAGGTGACACAGCCAGGACAGGTGACCCCACCTGACCAAAGGGACATTCCAGACCACATGACATCATGCTCAGTATATGAAGTGCGGAGAAGGAGGAAGGGGGACATTTGGAGTGATGGAGCTTGTCTTCCCAAGTCACCATTACGTGTGATGGGGCCCTGCTCTCCCAGAGGTGCTGAATAACTGCCTGCCATGGGAAGCACTGAGTTAATTCCCTGTTCTTCTCTGATTGTGTGAACAGCTTCTGCTTTCCCTATTAAACTGTCTTTATCTCAACCCACGAGTTTTCTACACCTTTTACCCTTCTGATTCTCTCCCTGATCCACTGGTGGGAAAGTGAGCAAGCAGCTGTGTGGGGCTTGGCTGCTGGCTGGGGTTAAACCACAACAACAGTAATTGAAATGTTTCATTTATTTCCATTGCATGAACATTTTTTGATGCAGCATGAACTTTCTGCTGCAGTACATTAACTCACAACACTAGTGATATACCAGCAGAACCCAACTCACATCAAGAGTAACACATTCCTCCCTACCTCACATCTCCTCAAACAAGTGGTCAGAGCTCCCTTTAAGTGTGTCCACAGAAAGAACACAGACCTCAAATTGAACTTCATAAAGACAGAAGGCAACACTCAGTGCAGAGATTACACAGAAGTGGAGAAACACAAACGATGATGAGAACTACTTGTGAAGGTAGTGCAACTACACTCAGAAAGATGGGCTTCCAGTTTCAAAAAAGAGAATGAAAAGTTCATAAATAGAAAACTATTTAAAATGCTACTAAAAATTATTTCTTAACTGAGTTATGTATCAGTGCAGCAGCTACTAGTATGAACTTAAAATTCTGTAAAAAGACACCTTTATCATCACTGATATATAGGATCTCCTATAGAGATAGGCCAAAAAAAATAAGACTTGCATTTCTGGGAATGACTCAGTAGGTAAATTACTGTACTGTTTCTGACTTGCTGGTAATATGTAGTGATGTAACAATCTGGTGAGCAGTCTGAACAGATGCCGACTGATAATGAGAACAAGTGGCTGCAGCAAAGCGCTGTATTTCCAGGGTATTTATCCTTACAAATATTATTTTAAATCAACAACCTAACTGCCAGTAGAGAGGCTGGATTAGCTCATAATTCCTGCAGCTAATGATCAATAGTTAATCAGCAGAGGAGAAAATGAGCAGAGAGAAGCCATTGGTGCATAAAGAGAATTACCCAACACCTTAAAATACTTGCACAAAATTAAACATATTGGTAACAAGAATGGGAACAAAACAACCCTTTAGTAAGAAACAGCCCTTTTATGCATGAACTGGCAATATACGTAATTTATTTTCCGAGTCACTATTCAAAGTAGAACCTAAGTAAGCAGATAGTATTGTACTACTATATCTAGCAGTAAAAATATTTCACAAATATTGGAAACTTAAAAATTATTCTTCTGCATTCTTAGATACTTCAAGAATTTTAAGTCTTTTTCAAACACTTCCATGCTGTCAGGTAAAAGGTTTATGACTGCCAAGGCGAGGGACTCAAAAAAAATTAAGAGTTCCCACAAGCAGCTTGAAAAGCCTTGATTTGTGTAAGAAAAGAAAAACAAAGATTCTCTTTGTTCCTTCTAGGTATACTCTGACTTTCATAATGACTTGATGATCCTTTTAATCAAACTTATTTGTCACACACTGACAACAACTCAATGTCTTTTTTTGGGAGCAGATCATCATGTCAAGCATCTAAAAACTAACAGGTTAAGAATTACAAACCAAACTTCAGGCTCATAGGCACCTGGCTTAAAAATATTATTTGTTTTCAACCAATACTCACTCTACTATTCTGCATTAAAAAAACCCTTATTGGTAGAACTTGAATTAATATAATTAATCCTCTTGTTAAACTTATAAAATAAATGTGGGATAGGATGAAGATCACATTTTAAGTGGGGTTTTTTTGGCTAATATAACAAAGTTGACTTTTAAGTCAAATAATTATTTGAAATAATCACTTTGTACACAACCAAACCCAGCAGTACACTGGGCTGTGCCATAGAAAATGCACAATAGCGAGGTATTAAACTCTTTAAGCAAATGGGAAAAAAAAGTTCATCATGAAGGAGCTGCCATTATCAACAAGCCACAGTTTTGGCCAGAGAACATGTTCACTGACATGGTATGCAGTGTACTATGCACTGCTTCACTATGACTGAAGTCACTAGCCAAAACAAAAATAGACACCAGTATGGATCTTTCTTCAAGACAGAGGTCTCTTCTGTACCTTTTTACTCTATAGATATAAGAAGAAAGTAAGGTGCTGTCAGCCAGTAATGAAAAACTGAGAAGAATCGATGTGAAACAATCCCCAAGTTCATCTTCCATTTAAGAAGCAAACATGCAGGTATATTCAATGTATTTATATATATTTATTTCCAGTCATTTTCCCATTACCTAAACATCTCAGTGTTATTTCCTTTTTCTCCAAAATCAAGGGCTAAAGATGATTTCTATATCCTTGATGTATATAAGTGTGAATATATTAATGAATCAAGAATACTAGTGGGTTTCCTGTGAAGTAGAGACAGAAACTTCAGTCAGATAGAATAGTTAGTTAGAAACTTTGGCTCTCTCAACCTGCACAGCAATTGGTTTCCTTTCCATGCTCCTTCCTAAGGATGCCTGCTGGAATGTATCAAAGATTTTCACAATAGACAACAGAATGACTCTGACTCACCTACCAGGCAAAAACTGAAAATAAAACCACGAAAACCATGTATTTAAAAGATAGAGTAATGAGTTGCAAATGTAGCCTCCTCCCCTACTACTTCCAAATTATGAGATTAATTTTTTTATTCTACTAAATAAGGTGCTAGAATGCACCAGAACTGGGGCATTAATTATCCTGCACATCATGGCACATTCATTTCTAGGTTCAATTTTTAGTATTCCTGTACTACATTTTCACCAGTAGTTCTATCTACTATGTCAGTGGCAGGAGACAAGAGAGTCATCAAAAGAAAGGGGTATTTCAAGTAGTTAGGCTGTGTCAATGAAGAATTTGCAGCAAGAAGGAAACACCTAACTGAAACTGGAGAACAGCATAAAACATTTTTCTGCCTCTTGCAAAAGGTTATTATTTGGCCTGGTGTAAGTAAGGGAGTGGAGAATTTGCTACAGAGACTCCCGAGACTGAAGCACAAGTTCTGGGCACCATTAAAATCCTACTGAGCACATTCATGTGTGAAATCCCAGTAATGCAGAGAACTTGTGCTGGCCATGCAATAATGTCGAAGCTTACAACACAGCAACAGCTTTTATCTGATACCCCATTGCTCCAACAACCCCAGAGAAAGAAATAAATAGAATTTACTAACATTACCTACACTTCCAAATTTTTCTGAACAAAATGCAGTTTCTGTGATTCCTTACAAACTGAAAACTTAAGACAGTTTCATAATATGCATCGTCCTGGAGCTGGTTCCTCAGACCAATTATTTAACCAATGTCAATGTGATTTAACAATTGCTTTTTATTTACACAAGTTAAGGCAGTTATAAACTGGGAGACAGCATTAATCCTAACTAGCTTCGATCCCACTACCAAAAAGAGCTGGATCATCACTCTGCTAAAGATTTCTCAGCTTAGTGCTTAAGAGCTCCCCTGTTGGGAACTCTATTTGAGTTCCTGTTTTGTGCTGCCATGAGCTTCCTGAATATCCACATCTGTGCAACATGCTTCTCAGAGAAGGCCGGAATAAAGGAATAGTAAAATTGCAGAAGTCTCCTGTCAAATAATTGGTCCTGATCATAGTACTCACAAAAGGAGGAACAGTTTGGGTAAGCTGCAGGATTAGGAGTATGCCAAAAAAGGAGCCTGTGTTCTGTACATCCCTTCTCTACATGCTAGAACCAAGCCTGCAGATGCACACTGCCTGGCAAAGCAGAGGGCAGCAGCATGTGTAGCCACCCAAGATTGCTAAGGTCTAGATTTGACCCAGCTGTTTCTCACTGAATGTCTAGACTACTCTACTAAAGCACCAGTTTCACAATTTACTCCATACCAAGAGCTTTACACCTCTCATCGACGGAAATCAGCAGCCAGTTAATATCCAAAATGTTGGTGGGTGGGGTTTTTTCACCTTTTGGAGTGAGTGAGAAGGAGTAAAAAAGGAAATTATGGATGGGCAAATCTACTCACAAAAGCCTCAATTCCTTAGCAAATGTACTAAATGCAGTACCCCTACAAGAGATCCCCTTGAAAAATAAACTGACAGACTAGAGAAAGGATTTACATAGTGAAAATTCTTGTATGTTGACAAAGAACAGAAACTTCAAAAGGAGTACTTGTCAAAAGACCCAAGCTAACAGTGCACAAGGAAGGCTAGGAAATCTTCGCATGACAGGGCTGCTTTTCACATGTCTTTAAACGTGAAGCCTGTAGCTGCTAATTGGTAAGAATGGAGGAGATCCCACCCAACACCTGCTACAGCAATTCAGTTTAATAGCAGTCCTTCAGTAGCTTTGACAATTCCTCCCACACTCCCCTGTGAGAGACTAATGGTTTGCTAAAAATAAAACAGAGATTAGCGTCTACAGCAAGCCGCCCGAGATAGCCGCTATTTGACAGAAGGCAATATTCATCAGCCTTGTGGTGAGCTGATGTCCAGACTTCAAAGGATTTCATCCTGTAGCTACAGATTTGGGTGCCTGGCTAAAATGGCAGGATGCAATATTGCTTTTTGTTAATTTTAGTATTTTCTACAGCCTGCATCTTAGCACACAGTAATAATATTCATACTTATGCAGTGGGGAATAATCAGGACCAATCTCAGTTTGTGTACAGCAGCTGCTAAAAGCTGAAGTTGCCAAGAAACCCAAGATGAAAAAGCAAAACACAACCCCCCGCCAGTTGTACCAGCAATTAGTGACATTTTCACTAGTATGCGAATCTTCAGCAAGCAGACCAAGACTTACCAAGTCACAATGGCAGGGAAGGATGGGAAAAAGAGCAGAAAATAACTTTTAAAACCTTTCTGAATATGATTTATAATATGGTTGTCAAAACCATCAATCAATAGCATGTATGTAGGATGCAAGTAATGAAGACCATATCAGTCTTCCAAAAGACTTACTCTTATCTGTTTTAAAATAAAGGAACTAACAGACCACAAAGCCAACCAATCTAAAAGACAAAACATTTTTAAAAACCGCACAGCTATTTAGTTCTGTAAGGAAGTATCTAACTCTATGACAGAAAAATTATACAGACTAAGTTTTGCCTTATGTTAAGTACTAAGAAAATAATCTAAATTTATAGTGGGAAAAATATAATCTTTTGTCAAATAGAGAAGAAAAAAAAAGGGCTCCATGTGATGAATAAGATCCTGTATTAAAATAAAAGCTCCACAAACAACCTTGACCTTGTTTTATGGAAGCAAGCCAAATTAATTCCATCCTTCTACAAGATACTTGTGTCACACAGAAGAAACACTTTAGATTAATTATAGTTGCTCTCAAAAGAGAGTAACCATCATATGAAATTATTACTGTCTTATCTGCTCAAGTGGGTTAGATTAAGAAAAGACATCAAGAACTACAGGTGTGGATTTCTTCCTCAAAAACAACAAGGAAATTTCTTTCTGCCTAGGAGGATAAAACCAGCCAAAACTCCATTTGTTTTTCAGTTGTATGAAAAACTTATATTTTAAAAAGAAAAGGAGACATCATGGATGAGACCACTGGCAACAGGCACAACTTCCTTTACAAGTAGGATACCACCAGATCTCAGGCTGTGATAAAGTGAGATGAGATAGAACACCTGAAGAATATACATGCAACTCCAGAAGAAGAGAAAGGGCAGTGGCTAAGAGGCAAGAGAACTGCAGCCCAAAAGCTGCTTTTTAATTCAGGCTCACTTCTGCCACACACTGACCTCCAACAAGTGAAGTGCCCATTAAATGAGTGGTACTGCAGCATTTTACAGTTCCTTCCCTTCAGCCTTGAGATGTAATGACCAACATCTAGATTTAACAAGCATTACTTGGGAACAATATTCATCACTTTCAAGTCACATTTTCTCTAGTGCTTCTTATTAATCTCATAGCTACCAAATATTTTCAACTCTCTCCAATATAAATATTTATTAAATAGAAAACTGTTCAAAAATCACCAGAAGCATGATAATTAAAATTTTATCTTAATGCATATGAAGAGGGGATCTTTCATTATGTGCAAGCTTCAGTTGAAAGATGAAGGTATTATGTGATATGGATGTAAAGTTTTCAAATAAGGATGTAAAGATTTCAATCCCACAGAAACTGTAAGGTTATTTGTTTATGCCTCAGCATTTACACTTAGGCAAGAACCACCAAATAAACTGCAGAAGTACAATCCTAATGCTTCTTGGCAGTGAGCCTTTCATTGGTCTATTCAGCTTCCATTACGACATCACAAAGGAAAGTGAAGTTGAAACTTGTAAAGCACAAATTACACACAATTCTTGTGTCAATCAGGCGGTAAACTGAAGCAGTAAAATAATCAAGTTTTAAGGCTAGCTTTTACATTTCACGATTTTCCTCTTGAAATACATTCCTCTGAAAGAACAGAGAAAAAAATAAGGAAACCACCAGAACATCAGAAAACCATCAGTCAGATGGTCTGCAAAGTTAACATGCATCACTCTGTAAAAAGAACCTGTACAGAATAACTCCTATTAGGGCAAATTACATTTTACCAGAGAAAAATAACTAAGACCAAATTGGCAAATGTCATTGTTACCACAGGAATTTCTTTTCAGAATTGTGTGAAGAAAAATATCACCAGCTTGTTCACAATGAAGGCCTCCCACACGATTATGTGGCACGTGTGAAAAATAATTTACTGATTTTAAAGCTTGTATTGATGCAGGTAATCCGCCTCTGTCTCATAAAATAGTGATGACATGCGCAAAGAAGTTCCCTTTATTATATTCTACTACCATCCAAAAAGATGTTCCCAATTTCTGTTTTACACAGAAAAGCAAAAAGCTACTGAATACACCAGTTTACATTCAATTTTGTATACAGTATCACATTTTCTTTTAATCAACTGGGAATCACTTTAAGTCCAATTTAACACAGTGGAAAACATGTTTTTATTTCCAACTTGATTGCAATATTGCAGAGTGACACAGAGAAGCTTGTGACACAGGTACTGAGTGGGCCGATGGAGGCAGATGCACAGCTGGGTCTCTCTTCCCAGACCAGGTAGCCTGGCTGGGGATGGCCTTGGCAGCCTTGGCTACAGTGACCAGAAAGAGAGGTGCTTAAGAACCTGAGGGAAATGACAAAGAAGAGTAGAGACATTTGGCTAAATAGTAAAGTCTGGATTGAGTCCAGGGCAAAATAAAACTCTATATACAGGAGGCAGAAGCAGGCAGACACTCACAAGGAAGAATTTGAAATCATCATCCAGGCACAAAGGCAGTATCAAGAAATTCATATACCACCACTATATCAAACCATCAGTAATTTAAGACATCTAAATAACTTGAGATGAAAACAGAATCACTTTAGTAAGTGGAATTAAAAAAAAAAAAAAAAAGCAGACATATCCCAAAAGAATTTAAGTGTAACCTTGCATATTACTGATCCTTATTGCTAGAAAGTCCTCCAGATTTCTTTGTTCCATAATTTCTTTTGTTCATAAAAACAAAGAAGTATTTTAGGATGGAAAAACAACAAGCAACTTCCTACACTGGAGATTCTGAATCGCAAACCACTGGATTATCTTCCTTTATTTCCCTCTACCACCCAAATTTCAAGGATATTCCACATCATGCCCTAAGGGTTCCTCTAACAGACCCTGATACTGGTACAGTGACACTACATAATCCACTTCAGAAACAGCAGATCAACAGGTATTACACCTCATAGAATACAGCTCAGAGAAACAGATTTCCCCCTTCCCAAAGTGATTATCCAGTCATTTAAAGACATGAGTGTACCTTATTTCAGGCAAAGATCAAACACCCTAAAACTTTATATTACTGCCTACATTTGCTTAAAACACTAAAAATTAAAATCCCAGAATGAAAAGAAAAAGAAAAAACCACATTGCTATTTAACCTCTAAGTGACTAACTGACCTACAAAGAGAAAAATCTACATTTGGACTTTGACAATCAGTCAAATTTGCTATGAGGCAATGCCTCAAGTTCATAAAGGACTAGCATAGTAATGCAGAGAGAAGATGGCATTGTGGCTGTTTAGATGCAAGCTGTTGACAAGTTGCTGGAAATCCTACATCTATTTCTCTCTTTTAAAAAAAGAAAAATAAAACCCAAACAAAACCAGAAAAGACAGACAAAATGGTCACAACTACACTGGCAAATATAGCATAACTAAGTTTTCAGAGAGAGCTGGCAGCAATGAAAAACTTTATGTACAGCAGATTAATTTTAATTTTTGAAGCTGAAAATTACATGACTCAGCCTGTACTCATCATCTCTATGAAGACATCGTTCTGCTGCTGAAATGTCAGCTCCTCAGCTTCAGCACATAACACAAATTGAAACACAACATTTGCTTTCTTTTATAACTTAGCATTTTGGCTTGGATTCTCAACAACTATGTCCTTTCTGCAAGTTTGAAGTAAAGCCAATGCAGCACTCTACCCACCAGAAAGTCACACAACGAAGAACAGATGTATTGCCCACCATCACACCCTGCTCCGTTCAGCTACATGGTGGATTGCTCTGACTACTGTTAAGTGCCAAACCCACTTGTGCTGCCCTCACCTTCCCAAGCCAGTGCCACAGACAGGGTTCAACATATTAACACCAGTGCTTCTCAGCAGCAAAAACATGCTTGCTGGCCTTAAACGCAATTATTTGCAGTTTCTACCCTAACACACTAAAAAGCACAGATAGCATGTACTGGAAACCAGAGTAATTTAGAGTCCATTTCATCACTCTTTTTTGTGTAGATTCAGACCAGCAATTTTAAGTACTGGCTGGAAGGCAGTCAGGTAAGCATTCAAGTTGCAATTGAGCTAAGTATTCAGTTATCACAATGCTACATTTCTCTAAGCCCTAGTAACATCTTATATGGTTTAAGACTTGAATTTTTTTAAAGACTGACAACAGATGTGGCATTTTTTATGTCCTCCTTTAGCCTCAATCCAGATTTACACATTAACAAACACTACATCACAAGTTAGCTTCCAAGTACTAAAAATAAGATGCCATTCCCAAATATTACACCATGTTTAACAGTTTAATATTTTAGTTTCAGAACAGAAGCCATTAACAGAATTACCATGTTGCTCCTGCAGTTTTATCCTACATATATTACTTTCAAACATAAGCAGAAAAGAAAAAAAAACAAAACAAACCCAGCCCACAGCATGCATTCAACAATTACCTTGTGTTGTTATGGAAACTAAGAAGAAGCAAGAACAAGAGGGGGAGGGAAATTCCACTGCAAATCCTCCTCTGAGTTCTGCAGATATTTATTTTTTCTCCATTGCAGATTCAAATGAATGGGGTGTAGTATTGCTCTAAGCATCACATCCTTCCGTCTCCCTCCCCTTCTCCCCTAAAATGTAGGTAAACATTTCAAAATGTTACTGGAGATACTGAAGCAGGATGCTGAAGCAAACAAAATAAGGAGAATGGTTGCCCAAACCAACAGTTCCATGAGACCATTCAACTCCCAAATATGTCTTTTAAGAGGACAGATTTGCTTGCTGTCCCAAGCAATCTCCTTGTGCAATTCCTCTGGAATCCACAGCTGGAAAAATGTCAGAAAACACTAAAATAGCTAAAAGAGGAAAAAATTGTTCTCTTGCAGGATTCTACAGAAGAGAAAAAGGGCCAAACCAAGTCTTCTCTTCCCAGCTTCTGTGCCCCTGCTCTCAAAAGTTTTAGTAAAGATACTGCAATTTAACTGATATCCAGGAAAACTAAAAACCTAATTAATGAAATACAAATCAAGAGTCTGTTTTGCAAAATTAGTGATAAAGGTTCAAGGAGACTTTTTTGACTATATTGATAATCATCAATTTACGGATGGCGACAGGAATTTACGGTTATAAGTGACAACCACAGACTTTTAGCCAATAAATAATATTTTTGGGGATGGGGGTGGTAGACCTCTGAAGTAGGTATCTTCTGGTTTAACTTCAATATCTCTAAAGCAAGTATCAGAAAAATTTTCACTAGAGAATTATTAGTAAATATATATGCATGGTTATATGTGAAGAAAGTTACTCAATTTTCCTGCATAAGAGAAATCAGGTTAATAATATGGACAATAGTAGGAAACAGAATGCAGAGATTGTACCTGCTGATATACTGTTTCAACCTTTGAGAGACCCTTTGGATAAATGCAAGCTATTTTTTGAGGCTTACAAAGATCACTTTCCTGGAAAAATCTGCCTAAGCAAAAAAAGGTCCCATCTCTAACAGCATCATCCAAATGTTAAGTTCCTACAGGAGATTTTTAGCACTTACAGTCTAGGTTCAAAGAACAATATATAGTTTTTGGTTGTTTTTTTTTTTCAAATTTACACATTGAAAAAGAAAAGGAAAATATTCAATTGGTAAATCATTTGTGCTATCTAAGTTTTAACTGCTTAACTTAGTGCCTGCATGTGCTTTACAAACTGGTAATATAATTCATCAGTGAAGGGGAAAAAAAGGCATTTTCAGCAGATATCATCTTTGAACCTACCCAGGATTTTAAAAAGGTTACAGCATGTCTGCAGCCTAGGCAATTCACACTGCCCCATCACTTGGGATATTGCTTCAGCCAACTTCTTCCAAAACACATTAGCACAATGTTGCACACTTCAGATAAAGTACAACACATTAAAGTAATTGAAAAGGTGAGACAGCATCCATAATTGTGACCCTTAAAGATACTTTAGCAAGCGCAGTTCAGACAGAAAAATGCTAGTAAGAACTACAACCTTGAAAAATGACAGTAAGAGATAACTATTAATAGAAGCCTGATCTACAGTCTTGCTTTACATAATACAGAAAATTGCAATAAAAATCAAAGTTCACTAACATGAACAATGTACTTGAGAGCTCCATCTCAGCTGATGATGACAAGCATGAAAAATTCTCAGAATTTTTAAAGCATTTTGTCTCAAGTTTATTCTTCAGGACTTTGAAAGTAGCACTTAACGACAATGTGACATCACCAAAGAGAATTTCCTCCTGCTCCCGATGAAATTACTGTAGTATTTTTCCTTTTCTTCCTGTCTTCTTGGAGACCACAGTGAAAACAAACCCAGTGTCATTGTGACAAAACAACACCCAACCCTAATCCTAAACGAAATGTACAAATTCTGGGAGCAAAACACTCTGAGATCACAAATATGCTCACAATTTACATTCACTATGATGCTAATTATCTTTCAAGGACTTGCTTATGAAAAGGCTAAGGGTGTGACTAAGAGCAGAGGTGCTGAGGGCAAGGTTTATTAATATATTTCTAAATATTTTTCAATTTCTCAATCTTTTGGCCAAGATGTTGTGTTATTGGACCCAGAACTGAAGAATAGAAAGCATCAGATATTCTGCATCTCTGGGGCTTACAAGATTACAACACTGTCTCAGCTACCAAGCCAATGTTTAACCATTGACATATACCTATTTATAACATTTATCTCAAATTTTGTTAAAAACTGTTAATTTGACAGAGTTCTGTATACCCTTCTAGATCTTCCAGATAGTACCTTCCACACTTTTTAAAAGCTAGCATTGCAAGGATTTTTGGTAGTACAGCTAGATTACAAGTAAGTGAAGGATGGAGGGAAGCTAGCGTTTAACTTGACACCAGTTTGGTGGCCAGGCAATCACCGAAGGTAAATGAAGCAAAGCCCACCAATTATTAAGGATGTCACTTAGTCTATTAAACTGCTACTTAGTAACTTTAACATTCTTTCAAATTACTACTAGTGACCCAATATCCCCAAAGGCACAACCTTAGAACACAGCTATTTTCAAAGAACTAAGGTGGTTCTCCAAGCTCTCAGAAATCAGTGTAACAAGAAATTATGCCAAGCAATAAAAAGGTTTCTGCCCATCACTGAATCATGGCAGATACCATCCTGTCTGTCCACTTAAACACAACCTGCTCCAGATTATACATATATATGTTACTACCTCCCCTATCACTTGGACAGAGATTGAATTTTTCATTTAATTGCATGTCAAATATGAGCTGTTTACTCTGACCATTTAACTTTTTTTTCTTTAGGGAAATATTTACAGTAAACACCAAAAGTGATGGGAACAGGTTCATCACTGTTATCTACTTCTTAATACAAACAACCATTGGCAAAAAAAAGTTAAGCCATTTAAGTTCTGAACTGGCCCATATAGCTTCTCCCAAACCACTGGAGCTGGATAATCCAACTCCAGTGCTATCCTCAGAGAATCTGACTTTATCCTATTACGTGATCAAGAAACCAAGACAATTCCAAAAAGATCATTACACGAATAACGGAGTATATACCACTCAAGGGTAAAACCAGATTTTTGTCTAGGAAAAATACTATTTAGTAAAAGTCCTAAGGATTCCTGTATCAGATTAAGAAAGTAATTTCAGCCACAATTCCCAGGTGACCCCTGAATTTTCTTAGTTTGCGAGAATACCTTCATACAAATGTGAAGAGAACTGTCCACAGCCTAATGCAACAAAAGGTGAGAAAAGTCATTAAGTTCAGCCACACTTTTTAGTCAAATATTGGCATTGAATTTGCTGAATAAATAGCAGCAAAAATTGTTTTGTTCTTCTCTTAAAAGTGCAAAAGCTGGAACAACTCATCAATTTTTATTGACTCTCAGATGTTTCCCTAGTGATCAGAAAAAAAAGCCAAAAAACCAAAAAAACCCCAGTATGTCATTTTAATGCACACATATTAAACAGCCTAGCTGATTTACTTTGCTGGCAGAATAGATAAGGAGGGTCTTCTCCAAGACAAGCCAAATCCTAGAAATGGAGACTGAAGTGTCTGCTGAATGACAAAACAGATTTCCTGGGGCAGACACATCTTATTTAGGCATGTCATGTAATTTCTATTCATGAAATATTGGAAGGGTTATTACCTATGATGATCATATAAAGATATGCTTCCAAGAACCTTAATGTCTCACAAGCTTTAAGGAGATTAAACGACAGATTTTTCTAAAGCTGTATTAATAAAGCAATAGTTGCATAACTGACTTGTCTACACCAGGGCAGAAATGCAGGATTCAAGTATGCTTAGAGCATATCAAAGAGAGGGGAGAAATCCTTGGGAGATAGAAAGAAGATTGAAATTGTTGTGATTCATTTGAAGAAAATTTCTTCAAACCACAAAAGAATCAAGGAGCCCCCATAAACTTGAAGTCAACCTTCTGAATTAAAATCAGTTTCATTAATCCAGCAGTACTAATGCAAAACCTTCAGATCGGCTCAAAAGGAAACAGTTAGTTGGATGTCTCAGCCAGCATTATGCAACAACACTGTCATCTTGTGAGGTATCAAAGAAGTTATGACAGCTTCTCCTATACAAAAATACAGTCCTGAGGAAAGGAGCCAACAGGGCAAACACCTCCCATCAGCCTGGAAACAGATGGGAGCTGCAGGGGTTCCTATGAAATTTCTGAGGCTCTTAATAACAGATAAAAATAATAATAACAGATCAAAACCAGAAATTTCAACAAACCACCAACTCAAAGGACACTGAAGTATCAGACGGGCAAAAAAGGGCTGATTTGAGGCATATAAAAATACTGATAACGGATCTCTTCCTAAAACATCCAGAGTAGTAACAGCCCCGTTTAGAAAACTCAAGTTGTGACTCTGCTCTACACCCTTTTGCTCATTGCAAAGACTTATCAATCCAGATCACACTAAATTCCTGCATCACATGGATAGATTTGGGAATATTTTCATCTGATACAGTCTTGGACAGGAATAACTGGATTCACTGACAGTGGAAGAAAAATCGCAACAGACACCAGCCAAGTGAACTGTTAAGAAACCCATTGAAAAAAATCCACAAATTCCCACCAAGAAAAGGCCTGAGTAATAAAGTTAGAGCATGTGAAATGTTGTCTGAGCTTTCTCCTCTTGAGCCCCCTGACATTTGGTAAAGCCATTTCTACTCATTCTAGTGGTCTTTTTTCCCCAGATGTTAAATGATATGCTAGGACACCCAGGAAAGAAAAATGGTGTATACCAAAGACGCATTTTCAAGCTTTGGGCAGTTCACTAGATGTACTACTGTCCTCATGAGCACCCTACCACTGTAGACTGGGTGTGTGTTTACAGTTCTGCTAATCACAGCAGCAGCACAGAGTGACCATGGCTGAGGGTAACTGCATACTCTAGGAGAAGAATCACAGGTGGCTGGAGTCTCCCTTCCCCTCCTCTGTCTTAACAGTGCACTCTTACATGCCTTAGGTATCTAAGGTCCAAGTGCAGGTCCATCTACCTGTGTTAGGCCACCTCTTTCTAGATGGATACAGAACTCCAGGTTCCAGACAGGACCACAAAAGACCATTTTCAGGCAGAAAGTACAAAACACAAATTGAAGGTCAAATTACAGGGCTGAGCAAGGATTCTGAAACGAACATCCTCACTATCAGTAAAGTTATGCAGGCACAACTACAGTATTGTTAATATTACAAAAAAAAAGGACAATCCACATTTTCAGAACAATTAAGTTTAGCATAGCAAGGCAGGAATAGAAATTGCTTTTAAATCCATCAGCACAAATGTTTCTTTGATCTGATGCCGAATACATCAACAGTTTACATCAATGGAAGAATTTACTTAATTACAAAACAGAGTCTGAGCACAAAAAGAAATTATTGGACAAACACTTGAAATATAACACAGCATACCATTTACTACCTTACTGATTTTTCAAGACATGCACAGACGCAAGCACAGCACACTACAATCCTTTTTAGAAAAGCCACCACAGATCAGCTCAAACAGCTGATGTTCCAAGGGGGCAGCTGAATCAATTCAAACAGTGAGCAGATACCAGGGTAGGTAACTCTACACCCTGCAGAAGTATTGAGTAACAGCAGTAAGAAATAAAGCACAAAAAGCAGAGAAACAAGCGCAGTGTTTCAAAGAGAAAAGCAGAAAGCCATGGTAAAGGGCAGACACAAAATTGACAGGGTAACACAGAACAGGGCAGAAGTGTATCCAAAGCAGCAGACTGAACTGGGAATACTTCCTCTGTTCTCATTGACACAGCTATCAAACAGCAGAAAATGATAAATGAGCTGGGTGGCTATTCATTTAGCAGATACAGCATTACTTCCATGCCAACGTGACATACTTCACCCGCTCTGTAGCTGCCTTCCAAGACTTTTCCATGCAACATGAGCTACACTAAAACAATCCATATGCATCAGAAAAGGACTGTCCATAGGAAACTGAGACACATTCAGTTTAACTGTGAAGTTCCACAAGTGACTGGTACAGCTGAAGAAAAATAGAGGTAAATGCATTAATTATTTTCAGCATCTGCATCTCAAAATCATAAAATCAAGTAATTGAACTGTGAAGCAACCAGAATTTCAAACATATTCTACTGTTTAAAACCAAGATTCCTCCAGCTGGAAGTCCAAGCTGTGAAATGTTGGCATGCCCATCTAGCTTAGTGACCTGCCAAACACAAACATTTTAGGGCAGATTTTATGAATAGCTCATCATGAAGAGCATCCAAAAGAATACATCATCTGCAGTAAAAGCTGGAATACCAACACCACCTATCATTATGACCATCACAAACTTCTACTACAGAATCTCACTTCAGTTGACTACAACTTTCAGTCTGAGCAGACAAGCTTGTATATTCTTGTTCATTAAAGGAACACATCACAGTAATAGCAGTTTAAAAAATATTCTCTATACATTATTCTTCCAGTCACATCCAATCTTCCTGCACACCACACACTGACGTTCATTACAACTCCTGGGAAAAGTCTAGGCAGGTGACAAATCTAATAAGTGAAGATGTCAATTCGAGAACCTTCAGAAGAAAAATAAGCTATTGATAATTATCAAAGACATAATATCTACAATTATATTTCTGCACAGGTGTATCTATGCAGATATATCCTTGTAGCTGTTAGATTATTATCTACATGCAGAAAGATCTCCTGTGTAACTCACTGGACACCTAGAAGAACATTTCCACCAGGAAGAAGGACTTAAACATCATCATACAGCACCTATTCTACAACAATTTCAGTACAGTACACTACTGGCAAAGACTTCACAGGAAGTAATGAATAATATATTACCAAAAAAGAAAAAGGTGGCAGATTTCACCATCTATAAAATCATATGCACAAAGCCAATTTAAGAACCTCAGTAATAAATACATACATAAAAGTACTCTAAAATTACTCTAAGTATTTAAATTTTAAAAAAATCCCCCAAATCTGATAAGCATCTTTAAATTCAGCCTTCTACAGAAGTGTTGTTTCAAGGAGAACAGTCTGAGAAATAAATCCATGCAATTAGCTACAAAACTTAGTAATTTCATTCATATGCACCTTCATTTTGGCAGTATGTCAGGATAATACTTGCCCATAAAAAGATCAATTAAAAGTTCTTGCATGGATCATATTTTTTTATTATGCCATTTAAATTAGAACAAGCAACTGTCACTTTTCATTCTTCCACAGTGAATTTTACTGTGTGTAATAACTGCATGAAAAGACCAAGTTATAACAGCAGTACTACTGCACTGAATCTCCTTGCAAAAAAATTGCCTATGCAGTATTATCATTAAAGCCATCATTTAATTTACTACTAAAGCACATATCTTCAGGAATTAAAGTATTTACTACACCTCTCCTCACAATCACCAATGACAGTAACAATGAATCAGGACACTAGTTTTGTTTTTTTCTTTTAGACATCTCTTTATTAAACTAATAGCCCATTGGATATTAAAAGAAAGTCAAATGTCATTTCACAACAGAATTTCAATGTCAATAAGAAGCTTTAATTGTTTTAAATAAAAAAAAATTATTTTGCAGGAAACTTTTTTGAATGCTCTAAGCTCCACAGGGAAAAGTCCAGACAATGACAATTTTTGTACGGTTTTTACAGAATACAGGGGAACCATATTAATAAAAGGATTATCCTGTGTGTCAGAGAAATTCATTATTAGATTAAAAAATATTTATGATTGTTACTACTGGTTGTATTCTAATGTTACTGTCCAATTTAAAAATGGACTCAGACCAAACAATTTCTAAAGCAACACAATCCACAAAATATCAAATTGTTTTTTTAGTCCAAGATGCCTAAAATACACCCAAATCCACCTTCCCTGGTACCACAAATACTTTCCAAGCAATCTGTGTGTGAAGCATAAGAGAAGCAGCAGCTGGAGGCTGGGAGACAGCTGCGCATCTGGTGGAATTGATTTCCTCCACACCTCGACATAACACGTGCCTTCCATTAGAGAGATTATTCACTTTACGGAAGTAATGCAATTTGTCTGCTAGAATCTACTGTTTCAAATGCTGAAAACTCTCACTCATGAGGCATGTGGTATCTTCGGGGGGGGGGGGGGGGCAACCAAAAACCCCCAAACCTGAACCGTGCTCTCCAGCAGCTTCTTTAAGATGCACTACAAAGTTCTGCAAACACACTTTAACCAATGCAACCTGCAGGGCTAACAGTGAGGACTCATAATAGCAGCATACCACTGAGCTAAAAGCAGAAAATGAAAATGCCATTTCTCTACAGAGAAACAACAGTCTCTTTTATTTTAATTTCATTAAACACAGAGCTAGATCTTAACTTCTCTACAGGTAAAGAAAGGGATAGATGCAGATCAAGGAATATATTTTCTCCACTGTCTATTCATATTAGCAGCTGAGAGACACCACATCAAACGAAGCACTGATGGCAAACAAGATATGGGTGAATGCTAAATAGCCAAGGGATAGCTTTTAGGGCTTTTTATTCAACATTTTAGTGAAATATTTATTTTGAAGATTTAAGGAAGAAACTAGTAGTTCCCTAACTTTGTTGCAAAGATGAGAACCAGCAAAAGCAAGATATGACAAGCCTCTTGAACATCACAAAATAGCTAAAATAGCTCTTTGCAGGTTAAACAGTTCTAAGAAGTGGTAAGCATCTGATTAACTTAATGGAAAACAGACTCCTGGAACCAGTGCACAAATACTACAAGGTTTTGAGATCCATCAATATGCCTCAGTCTTGACCTGCATATAGTCACCTTCTGGATTTGGCATCACTGATGAACTTCCCAAACTGCTGAAGGTTTGTACTACAATACCCTTGTTTTCTTTCTAGATCCATTCCATTAAGAAATTGTTAAACAACTTTGAGCTTCAGACATTTTTCCCCCTTTGGATAAGTGACAACAATACTAAGAAAATTTTCTTAGCAAGACCTCTTAAACACATTAAAGACTAGTTTTAAAGTTTCATAAAATGTTTACAAAGATTCTTGATAAAAGCTTAAAATGCATTTTCATTTAGCCATTAAAAAAAGCAAATAGTATTTATTATACATTAAGTACTACTATGCCCTGAGGTTTCTGCTTAGAGCTCTCACATATAAATGCAACTAATAAAATGAATATGACTTGCTAGCCAAGGCAGAAGCACCAGATAGGGAAATGTTTCATCCTCCCTTGGATGCAACACAGCGTCGTGCTTCTGCTGTTTCTACTTATGGATAATTGGTTCCTGGGAGGATGATGTTTAATTAGCACCAGAGACATCCACTCGTTTTACCAACTGAATAATGCAAGCAGCACAGGTAACCTTATACATTGAGCGCCATAAAGGTGGTTTCTTCACTGCACAGTAACAGAAAGTCTCAAGGAAAAAAGCAGATGTAGATACTGTGCCCCCACAGTCAGGGCCAGAGTGAGGACCATGAGGAGATTGTGTCCTATGACTTAACAACACTGTTTCACCAGCATTTTTTACAGCATTGACTCACACCACTGCGTTTCCTCGAATACCTAAAACTACCTCAAAGGAGGTTGTGGCTAAGTGGGGGTGGTCTCTTTTCCACAGTAACAAGTCACAGGACAAGAGGAAGTGGCTTCAAATTGTACCAGTTGCTTAGACTGGATATCAGGAACAATTTCTTCCTCAAAAAAGCTGGCAAGCATAGGAAGAGGCTGCCCAGGGAAGTGGTGTAGTCACTGTCCACAGAAGTATTTAAAAGACGTTTAGATGAGGCATCTGGGGACATGGCTTACTGATGAACTTGGCAGTATTAAGAGTTGAACTTGATTATCTCAGCAGTCTTTTTTGACTTAAACAATTCTGTGAATTTATATCCACTGACAGCATCTCACTTCTCTGGCATCTCAGAGAAGACAGACCTAGAGAAGTGCATCAGCCACAGTGTGGCTCTGAAATGCTCTTAGATGTGAAACAAAAGTCCCCATGTAAAGTATACATAAAGTATACATGATTAGGTGGAAAGCATGCTGCCTTCCCTCTTCTCTCAGATGAAAACAGAAGATAAAAGCTTGTGCAAAAGTACACAGTTTCTTTTACAAAAGACAGGAGGGAAAAAGCATTAAAGCAAATACTGTCACAGCTACTGTGCATGTTAAACACACCACTTACAGTACAGACAGACTTGCTTTCTGCCCTGTTTCATGGGGGCATGCATAACCACCTTCCCACCTTCAGAGATTAAATTCCCTGATTTTCTTCAGAGAAACAAGACTTACTTGGGAATGCTGCTGCATTCCCTGCAGGCAGCTCTGACACCAGAGGGCAGGTGAGTCTGTGCCTGCAAACGCACCAGGACAGGAGAGCACCTCAGCAGGAACAGACCCATTTTGGGGCTGCTGGTGTGTTACCACACAAGTAGCAATCATTATTCAGAGTACCAAATGTCGTTCACTTGTGTGACATTTACATGCAGGCAAGAGCAGAGATGTCTCTCACATCAGAAAAGAAAGAAGATTTCATTGACATACATGCTTCGAGGGGACCACAGCATTTTGCTGCAGCCAGAACTCTATTGACTATTTTGATTACTAACTCTACCACAGACACAAGTTCTTCTGACTTTACAACAAAACACACACAATTAAGACCTTTCCTAAGGCAAGATGTGGGCAATTGTAGATTCCCTATGCAGTATCCTCAAGGATAAATTAAAGAACTTCATTTAGGAAGCACTGTCTGCACAAGCTTTAACAAGTTAAAAGTTCACAGCAGCAGACCATACCTTTAATGAAACTTGATGTCAGTTTTATGAGAGAGATAACTGAGGAGACAGAACTCATCTATGTAAAAAATCGTGTTTATCATTCCTTAAGAAAAACCTAATTCTCAGAAAAGCATAGTTTTCTTTCAGAGAATTTTTAAATACAAGTGGACATTAACCAACTGCAATCATGCCTAAATAAAAATTATTTAGACATGCTTTGTTATGCATGCAAGGAAAAAATTTTAAAAATGTAGCATATTCATATTCATTTTGCTGGCCACAAGCATTTTGTTCAGTTTTCAGTACTGAATAGCAGTTAATGAATCTCTCCTGACAGATGATTATTTTATTTTCATTTTGAAATTCCTCTCAGCCCTGAGGTTTCACTGTAACAAAAAAAAAAAAAAAAAAAAAATCTTCACTTTGCTCTTTATAGCAAAGCTGGGAAAGCATGTCTGCCTAACCTGAAGCGCTCACTGAAGCTCTCTCTGCACTCAGATGGCAACAAAAAAACCTCTATATTCTTCTCATCAGTTGACCCCTACATAATTCATCCCTCATACTTTAGCCTTCTCTACACATATAAAGCCAAATTCACTGAATGGTTTGGTTTGGAAGGGAACTGAAAGATGGTCTAGTCCAACTCCACTGTCAATGGTAGAGACACCTTCTGCAAGACCAGTTTGCTGAAAGCCCCATCCAGCCTGGCCTTGAACACTTCCCAGAATGAAACACCCACAACTTCTCTGGGCAACCTGTTCCAGTGCCTCACTACGCTCATAGTACAGAATTTCCTCCTAAAAATAAAAAATCTAAACCTAGCTTCTAAGTCTGAAGCCATTACATTCATGAGAATCAACCTGATTGCTCCTATTCACCAGGCAATGTAACCTTCAGTAATGTTTGTTATTAGAACCCAAACCTTTTGTATTTTCAGTCAATTTTTAAACTTACTCAAGCTTTTTTCTATTATCTTGATCTCAAGCAAGGACAGAACTCAAACCACCAGAGCAGTTCAGAGGCCTGATACTTTAAGAAATCTGTGCGTTTAACTGGAAACGAAAACTGGTGTCAGCTCGTAAAGACATCTGGTTTTCTGCATTAACAAAAATCTATTAACAGTTTGTTTTTCATACTCTTTCTTTCTTTCTTTCATACTCTTCAAAACTTCTGTAATTCACTGTGTTCTGTGATTTCCCAAAAAGAACAGTATTTTCAAATTTATTACAAATATTTTCATTAACATAAGGTTTTCCGTTCACTTGCTTGTTTACATCAATGTTCACATATCTGCATTGGTGACAGGATGAAATTAAGGTTTGACATGTTACTAAGTAAATGGGACTCCCCCTTCCTAGAACATTCAGTAAAAAAACCCCTAGTCTTAAAAGTAAAAATCAGCATGAAACCATCATAAAGAGATATCACAACTCAGAGTATTTTAGAAGAGAGATTGTAAACATATAAAAAGGGATGACTCTTCTAACAAAAAGTTTAAGACAGTACTTTGCACTTGGTTTGGGTTTTTTTTTTGTTTTGTTTTTTCTAGTGAAATTGTAAAAAATTCATACTTTGTCAGGCTTTTTAACTAAATCAGGTGTTCCATATATCTTTAAAAGGCCTATTATTGCCAACTTGTAAAGAAAATCCTCAATGACCTATGGAATAAAGAACAAGAACTAACACAGCTGGGAATCCAGCAATGCTACAGATCGCTGGCTTCCTCAAACAAGTAGTACTTAGGAAGACTGATTTCCAATAGATATACAGTTCATTGTTGAATGACTTACAATATTAGTTATACTGAAATTGGAGCCAATGTTTTTTACCTGTGTTCATTAAATCCACTCCTTCCCCAGGATTACCTGGAGGCTGAACTACAGTTCCTCCAAGGCTTCTACCTCAGATTCTAATCCACATGGTAGTATTTTTAGTTTCTGGTTACCCTTCTACTGAATTTTCAGAGTCATAGTGAAACTCCCCATAATTTCAAGTTACATGCCCTACCTGCCCCATTCAACCTGCTAACCATACAAAAGGGGCACAAATAGTACTGTAACCACAGCAATGGAGATCAGTACATTTAGTGACAGCATGGGCATAAAAGTGAAATCACAAGAGGGTTAAAATAAACAGAAGAAACACAAAATCAGGCAGAACCACAACAAATATACAGCAGTGTATGACTAGAATAAATCGTAAGTTCAAACAGGCCATACAGCAGCAAGTAGGTAATTTGCAGCATGTAAGTACAGATAATAATCAGTCTCTCCTTTGGTTGTCAAATGTGCTGCAATCCCATTTATCTAAATTTAACAAATTTAACTCTCTGCAACAACCAAGAACTCCTAGGCATAAGTCTGCATCTGAATGCCTTTTACAAGCTAAACAATCATATTGAACACACGTGCTGTTGCCAACTAAAAATCCGTCATTTCCTCACAAAGTTGACTTGAGCACTTCATACAATCTTACGTGGCTCTCAGCATTCTAGGCGCAGGACATTACTGAGTTGCTCAACGTGAATCTGTTAATTGAACATTCTCAACCCAAATACCAAGCTCAAGAATTAGACACGCAGATGCTTTAAACAAACAAATTCTCAGTAACATTTTAGGGTTTCTGATCCTGAGTAAAGATTTCTTGCAGACTTTGGAATAAACAGTGTCTATTATGAGGCACTTGGTCTCCCCTCCAAGCAGTTAAAAATGAAAGGAATGTTGTTTATCATCTTAAAATAGCTCTCAGTTAAACACTAAAGTCATCACCACTGGTGAAAAGGGCAACTTCAGTCATATGGCGTTTCAGTTTTATCCTTAAAATATTGCACCTTACCCAGGTCCTTCCTGCCACTTTATTTTCAGGTTTGACATGCATTTAAAATTCCTCTTTCCATGATTGCTCAATTTCTCAGTTTCATAAAAATATCTCACATCTCCTTGGAAACCTGAACACAGCACAACAAAGACGGCTGGCTCTAATGCTTAGAAGCAGGTTAGAAAAACAACTGCATTCCTTTGCTAGTTAAGATAGGGTTCAACACTTGATTGCTCTTCACTAATGTATCTCACAAGAAGCTGTCTCTCTCCCCACCATTAAATTTCCTACTTGTTTTCTCAGCCACTCGCTCAAATCCTATCCACTTCTTCACTAACTCATGCTCACATTGAGGTTTAATGAGTTTTCTAAGTATTTATGCAGAAAACCACAAGCAATTTAAAGAGGCTGGCAACACCCAAGAAGTAAGCCTCCCCCTGCAAAACTGTTAAGAATGAAGACAAGCAAAACCCCTTTCGCAGAGGTATTTATAATCTTGATCTACTTGAGCTGTTTCTTCTACCAAGTGCTCTTCATCAGCACAAGATACCACAAAACAATAATGAATTTCTATTGTGTTCCATGCCCAGCTGTAGCTGCCATAACCACTGGTTTGGGAATTGCTGTTTAGATAATAAGGCTGCTGCTACTTCCAAAACCCAACATTTGACCCCCTTCCTTCAAGAATCTTTTAAGTACTACTCTAGTTACTGTAAGAAAAAAGAAAAATGTTGCTTCTCATTTTGGATGTAGGACTGGCCAGGGAAGCACAGACATCCTCCTAGCCCCCCCAAAAGGGGCTCTGCCCCAGCCACATAGTTCTGTGTGTCCAAAGCAGCATTTTTCAGCAGTAATGTCGCAGGTTTAGCCAGCATTCCCCTTGCAAAGCCATCCTTACCATTATAACTCAATTAAAAACTGAAATTCTGAAGGTATTCCTTAAGAATTATACATTTTCAAAGACATAAAAGTTCTTTCTCCCAGGAACCAACAGTGTTTTCTCAATTGAAAGATGGTGAGAAGTTGGAATCATCCAGTTACTGTCATTTAGTTAAAAGCCTTACAGAGATACATCCCAAGAATAACAAGCAGCATGGAGGTACCAATATGAAGGGGAAAAAAAAAAATCAAGAACACTAAGATTTCCCCTGCCCCACCAAGACAGAAGATGGCACACAAAAGGCAGAGAAGAATTTCCTCCCCAGAATATCATAAGAACAAGAGATTATGTTCAGCCAAATGAAAGCTGACAAGTTCATCATCAACAAAAAGGGCTACTTCTTCATACCTTTACCCAGGGAATGTACTGCTAAGGGATAGGGGACTGCAAGCCAAAAGCTTAGCACCATTAAAAGGAAGAACAGAAGATAAAATTACATTGTAACAAAAAATATTTTAATAACAAAGAGCTAGAATAGATAGCAAAGTCTTTGAGTCTTTTGACACCAGTCAAACTAACAGGATCCCAGAGACACACCCCAGAGAATATTACTGTCATAACTGCCTACTGCAGATTTTTTTTTTTTTTGCATCATCATCCCATGCATCTGTTACCAGTCCTAATTAAAGAGCAGATGGTCTGACCCAATACAGCAATTCCTATGACCCTATATTTATCAGCAGGTGGGCAAATTAAGTTTTGAGGTCTGAAGCAGCAAAGCAAGATTAACAAAAACAGATAGCTAAATAGGTCTCAAAGCCATCTGGTATATGACACTTACTTAAAAAAATATTCTGGAAGATTTCATACAATGCATTTTCCATGGGCTCTGTACTGAGAGAAACTGGCTTCCACAAACTCCACCAGATGCAAATATGACCTAACTCCAGAAACACAGAGATTATCAAGATAATAAATGAGTCCTTTCTCATGTTAAACTAGTGAAGCACAGCTACTCCAGCTGTACAGTGAAATTTATAGAAGTGAAAGAAGTCAGCATGTTCACAAAAAAGTTAGAGGTCACTTTCAGTACAAATTTCTGGTAAGATCATTGCACACACCAGTAAAAGAAACAAAGAAAGCAACACAGACAAAGGAAACAATAAGTCTAAGAAGGTATACTTTTGCCTGTATGTTTTAAGCGTCGGTTAAAAACACGCAGGTGAACTGCAGAAAGCTGCATTCCTGAATCTGGTAACAGATGGAGAAGACAGCTTGAAATAATTAATCCACAGAAGAAGAGGATGTGAGTGAGACTGATACTGACTAATAAGGCAGGAGTAACATATGAAAGAAAGTACACTTTGTTAAGTGAGCAACATCCCTGCTTCTACAAGAAATCTTTCAAGCTTAACTGGTTAAAAAAGGGAACTTCCAGTAGTATATGCCAGTATGGGTATTTTTTTAATATTCTGTTGGAAAAAAAATTAACTGGATGGAAAGTTCTATGTTCATGAGTCACAGGAACTTCTGATGAGCCTACATTATGAAGATGTGCATGATCAAGCTCATTATGTTGCCAAGAAATACTATTATTGAACCAACATAAAAGAAAACTTCCCTTTTCATTTAGAAACAGCGACAGGGAACGAGCTAATACACATTCTTAAACTGAGTCACCTGTTGGAGACCAAAGGAACAAGAAAGCTGGCTATTAGGGCTTTCTACATGAAGACAAGAAAGACGTTCCTCAGCTGAACTTGAAAGCAGGATCAATCTGGTAACAGCAACCAGTCAAAATGAGAGGCCTCCTTGCAGTCCATGCCAGCAAAGCACCTCCTCTATGGCCAATCCAGTTCTAGACCATGACCAAGGAAAGTAAAGTACTTCAAGCATTCTATATGAGCCTTAACTTTCTCTAAATAAGCAAGACAGAGGTGCTAGTCTCTTGCATGTGGAGAATTTAATGAAAAAACCTACAGAAAATTCCTAAAAATGAAAGTTTAAGTTTCAAATACATTCTTATATTGCAGATTTCCAAGATGGAGAAAGGAAGGCTCCTCTCATACCCATCACCGCTTCCCTCTGGAAACATGACCATCAATAATGTGCATCACAGAAAAACTGCTCACAACTTTCTGCATTTGTTAATTCATAAAAATTTCAGTACTTGAGAGGGGAAGGTGAGCTCAAGCCATTCATAGTGTTTAATCCCATTTATCTGGCTTTTTTTTAAAAAAGTAATTTTCACCACAATCTTGGAAATTATTTATACATATATGGTTTTTACACTGTATATGAATAGAGCCTGAAAATAAAATACTGAAAGTTATTTTCCTCCCCCACTGCCCTTTTCCTTTTCAGTCCAATGTACCAGTCATTCACTCTGTCAACCATTATTCTCCTAATATTTTAAAACTTACTTCTAACACAACTAGTAAGCTGCGAAATGCTTTTGTGTGGCTGTCACTCTGAAGTGTACTCTCAACTCACGAAAAACCATTAGACGTGACTGATTTAAGTCACCCTCCCCATCACTTGGTTACCTGACACACTTAGGAGAGCTACAGATTCTGTGTTGAGGATGGAAACCCATCAGGGTGCCAGTTAAAAAGCACTATTCACAGAATCATTTAACACCAAAGAGTAACTTTATTACTAAATATTTAAGTTAAAACACCCCAAATGTAACAAAAACCCATTCTACTGTATGAAGCTAAAACTCTCCCTTGTGCACATGTGATGGGGGCACATGCAGGAGGAGGAACAAGCAAAGATAATAACATTTGGTTTGAATCCATTATTTAATTTCATTAATTGAAAAATATTCAAAGACACTCTTAAACATGGAAAAATTGACGTAGAGAAACAAATCGAAATATTAGCTCAAAGTACCTTGGGGGGAAGTGAGTTCAATACACCCAATACAAGACAGCAATTGAACATATGAAATCATGCTGTACTGACTTAGTTAAACCAATGTCATCCCTGTGCATGAATACTCTGACATCGCATTAAGCTACCTTTCAATTGGTCTTGTTATTTACCAGGAATATTTTTACTTCAGGACTGATCTCACTTTCTAAATTGTTGGAAAAAAGACACTAGACATTCCTAAGTATTTCGTACAGAGGATTTATGATTTGACATTTCACAGCATGGACACACAACTCTGCACCTAAGCAAGCTGAGGAAAGTATTTTGTTCAAGCCAGCTGGCTGCCTACAGATTTCTGCATTAATCTAAGTGTATCAGTACAAAAGCATTGAATCATTGGGTAATATTAGAAAAACAGGCCTGATAACATCACTTTTCTGAAAATATGCAGAGAATTCCAAGTGAGCTTAAAAACGAAGTAAACTTAATGTATCCAAAACTGAAAATTTTACTGTAATTCATAAAAAGGAAACTATTGTGAAAAAGTAAAAGCTGTGATTGCAGATTTCAAGAGTTTGGTGCAGTTATTAGAAAATAAAACGACCTGCAGTCATCACATACTCCCTTTTGAACCCAAGCACCTTTCTGATAGCAGACTACATTCTCCCCCCAAAAAAGAGTTTTCAAATGACACTGTATATCACAGTTTTTAAGTTACCCATGACACAAGGAAGCCCTCTACATTTAATCAAGGAAAATAAACATCTGCAAAAGCGAGAAAACCAAGAAGCATGCAGCATGTTCTTTCATGCAAGAGTCCTAAAAATAAAATTAAAACAAAAAAACCACAAGGCAATAAACTAACAAAAAGCAACACCACCCTCATTTATAAATTTTCTACTTAGCATATAAAACACTGTATGTTAAAGGGATTGTGTCCTGTCCCTTCTGTTGGCTTTTTTTCAAGGCTTTCTGAGGTTCTCCTCTTCGCACAGCCCAAATGCATTCTCAGTTAAAACACACTGCTATGCTGACACAAATTGTGTCAAAATACATTTTAAAATTCTTGTTGTGTCTCAAATCTGCCCTAGCCTCAGAGGGTAAATTCTATATATATTTTATATCACAGTAAAATATAAATATTGCTCAGGTGAATTAAGTCCACATTTCTGATTTAGCCTACATCTTATTGCATTTGCAGTTTTATAAGATGGAGCCTTTTATGGCTACATTTTTACTCATAAAAAATTAAAAGGAAGTTCTCCAATTAAAATATTTTCCCTATGTGTATGGTAATTTTTAATGTGTACACATGAAAAGAGCTATGGTGATATGTTGACAGGCACCTGAAAGACACCGACAGCCAGTAGTCCTCCATAAAGAAGAAATTATTTTACAGTGATAATATATGAAAATATCCATACAACAGGAATATTTGGTTAAACCTACTCATAATCACTGCAAACCTGACTGTCACAATGAAGTGAAGAAGTTGTTTTAATTTTCTGGAACAATTTGAAATGCTGCTGCTAAGCATCAAGGAGGAACGTGAGGGGCAAATATTCTTACTGAACCCTGCTTTAGGTGTTTGATATAATCCTATCATATTCAACCTCTGCAACTATTAACACAGCTATAAGTACTGACAGTTTAATGACAGGCAAAGCAGATCCACTTTCAGTTTCTGAAAAGTTTCAAAACTTAATAGGAGGCTGATTGGGAAAAAAATCTTACCAAAATAGACTTTACAGTAGCAATTTTTGATGGGTATATATATATATATATATTACTTGTTACAGAAAAATCTTCAAATTCCTATGTCAATTTCTTTAAAAAACCAACTGTAACACTGGATGATTAGATGAAACTGCAGATAAGAATTATAATTGTGAAAACAAAATTGTTTTGGTATAAGTACGGACTGTTTACATAAAGCAGGTGGAAGAAACAAACTCTGCAGTTTTTGTTGAATGTACTTTAAAAAAAAATCTTTTGTAAAATCATCTCCTAGTTCAAAATCCTTCACATATTTATTATTACCTATAGTTTTACATCTGAAAACCAGATCACTGTGAAGTCCCTTTACATAAAATATGAGCAATTAAGCTGAAAATTAAGGCTTCAACTTTTTTGTCACTCATGGCATGGGTGGGTTGGTTTTTTTTCAGCTGGGACAAAAAGGCAATGGATTAGTGTTGGGGGCTTCTATAATTTAGAGGTTTCACCACTGGAGGTTTATGCAATCTATATTTGTCCTTCAACAGATACACCAAAAAATCCTGATGAGAATTCCAAAATTTGAATTATATAGAAAGCAATAAAGGTTGTAACCCAGCATTTTTATGGTACCACAGCTGTGAATAGTAAACTCTTCCACCTGCTTTAATAACCACAGGGCAGTTCCCTCTCAAAGGATTGTTAGTACTTATAATCAATTTTTTCCTGTTTTGAGTAGTCTGCAAAATTATTCTGATTTTTACAGAGGCAAGTCCTATTCCCTAAGTATCTCGGCCACCTAGTTTTAACTATAGGTGCTGCACAAACTGTTCAATCTCTTTTTTTTTTTTTTTTAATAGGTACAGTATAATAATAGATGGAAATCCTTCCTATTATCAGACTAGGCCCTGTTTTAAGTACAGGACAAACGTTTCTTCATTCTTTTTCCACATGAAACTTAGCAGAAAGAAAACCCACTATTCATTAAAGGAAAAATTCACACAACTCTTTCCAAAGATGAGCACATGTACAAAAACACAAATGTGGACAAGTCATTACTGAAAGGTAGGAAAAAAAAAGTACACAACCACAGATACTTCAATCCAAGTAAGAAGCAGCATAACATCAATCCATTACCACTGCAGTTCCCAATTTGCACATTCAGACCTGTCTTCCCTGTCTCAGCACAGTGGGTGTAGGGCTGCTACTGGCTTGTGACCCCCAGCCCCTCACTCCCTCCCAGTTTAACAGGCCAACAGCCTTCTGCACCTCTTTTTTGTCCCCTGTAATGCCCCTGTAATGCCCTTGTAATGCCAGCTGAAGCAGCTGATTCTGTCTAACCCAACTCCCTCCTTCCCAACGTAGTCCCTTCTTGTCTCCTGCTCCCTTCATTTCAGCATCACTTTCTTTGTTTTCAGAAAGAAGAAAAGCTATGAGCTGAAAAGGGAAAAACCCTTCTCCAGCAACATGCTGCATGTCCTCATCAGGCTCATCCCCCCACAAAGGAATTGCTGTTTTTTCAGATAAACATTATTATTTTCAAACGACCACAGAGAGGTCCTAGCCAGAAGACTCCTCCTGAGCATATAGCAGTTGGGGAAACAGGAGAAACGTACATCACAACACATGCATGCAAAAGGAAATAATTATGGTTCTAGACAGAGCTTTCACTTTTAATAGCCCCAAATGCAGAGAATTCAATACTTCATCTGAATAGTCTCCTAAAATATGTTGCACCACAGGATTTCTGAGCATTATTTTACAGTGGGAGAATAAACAGCTGTGCTCTCCTAGACTTCCAGATGTTTCTGCACCACAAAGCAACACTGTATGTGTCTCTACTCTCAAGCTGTCTAAATGCCTCCCCATCGATCTCTGAAATCTGTGTTAGGGACAAAACAGATATTGACATATCTGAGGCCACAGAACTTGTGCTGGGGGCCCACAGTAAGCCCAGAGCTGCAGTTTAACATTATAGCTTCAGCCCAGTTGGCAGCTGGCCACAGCCAGGAACAGGCAGACTGAAGCCTCCCATCTCCATTCCCATCTTCTTTATTTCTGGCCTGCAGTCATCTCACATTACAGACACACTCAGCTTCCAAACCAGTAGAACAAACTTAAGATTTTAAGAATGCATGTATGCCTTCCAAGTAGGAGGAGAAAAAGCAAATATAACACAAGCATATAGAAAACTCATGGGTCAACTAAACTGAAATTAGCCTGCATTAGAACCTTCAAAGGAATGTCCCCTTCTGAGGGCAAAATATATAAGGGTCAACTAACCCCACAAATTCCTATTGCATAGCTATTTGTGAAGTTGTTTATTTCCCTGAAAATGTATGTTTCTAAACTGGAGAGAAACTCTCACAAGTTCTCTTACTCCAGCTGAAGCAAGCCTTGTTACAAACACACACAGTCCTTTATCCATACTGTACCATCTGACATGACACTATGAGTTTCAGAATAAAGGCAAAACAATGTTCCAGGAACTGATTAATGTCTAGAATGCATCCAGAATGTCAAACTCAGCATTCCTAGAAGAGAAGCTGACAACGAGCTTTCACAGTATTCATGTCTGAAGAAGCAAATCTACAGTTCTTCAGCAATATCAGTAAACCCCTACTTACACAATTCAATGTTAATAATGGATTTATTTGAAAATAAAGGCCTCACTGGATGCCTATCTTCATAATATAGATATTTGCACAGAAATGGATGGCCATACTCCTGTGATGATCTAACTAGTTCAAGACTGCTGGCAAACATAGTTAATAGGCAGCTGAAGTCCCTCCTTTTTCCTCCTCCTCGAAACTTCTAAACCAGAAAATTAAATCAATCCCTTAGCTCTTTTCCAGTATGCTTCCTAAAATCCAGAGTGGAGCTTTTGGCTTTCATTCCAATACTTATTCCCAAAACACAGCTGTAAAGTATAAAAATCAATTAATAATGTTTTGATATAAGACAGCTCATCCAGACACTACACAGGACAGATTTACTACTCTCATCATTAAATAAAACATTCAGAAATCTCCAGAGACTTGCTTTTCACAAATGTTGACAGAGACAAGTACTGCTTTTATCACCACTGTCTAAGCTTATAATAGAAGTATACTATTCATTTCAAATGACCAAAGCCAAAGAAAGTAGCTTCCCCTGAGCATTGATCATTATTCTCAATTATGAATCATGAAAACCACACTACGCACAAAAAACATCCAGTTTTTAAACGTTTCAGACTTCTCTGCACACCCACATTCCCATTAATGCATTCCACTAATTCACGTTTGGAATTTTATGTTCATAGAAAAGATCTCCACTTACAGAAAGATGGTTCCTCTTGAAAATACCACAGGCATTTGAAGAAGGACACAGGTAATCTCTCTTCAAAGAAGCAGCAGCTAGTAAAACAGAAGCAAAATTAAACAAAATATACAGATAAAATACTATTGTTCAGAGTTAACTAATTCAAGACCTAAATAGCCAATGAGTTGGAGGATGATAATCCTGACCAAAAAAACCCTTCCATTAAGACACCTGCCACAAAATCTCAGTCATATCAAACTGCAGTACTTTTCTGGAAGAATACTCCAAGCCATCCAGAACTTTTTTAACCTGAACAAGTATTTCCTATCCTCAGAACCTCCTTTTGTTACCTATTGCTGCTTGCAAATCAACTCCTCTCACCTCTCCTTGTCCTGCTCTCTGCATAGCCCCTTTTTTTCACACAGTCTCTGGCATTTTCAGTCTTTCTTCCTCCCCTCTGACAGTCTGCCCTCTGTCTCCCAGCCTAGCATCTCCTTCCTTTCTGTTCTTCAGCCTGCTATTTGAATCACAACTGCTTCCTCCCTCTGCTCTGCACTGGATGCCAACACAGGCAGCACTATTAGTACTGAACAGATTGTCCCTGCACTCCTATTTTGGAGAACCACAGCTCACGGAGGCTGATACTGCAGAGGGAAGCAATGCAGGAATACATGCTCAGGTGCCTCATCAGACCCTGCAAAGTCTTACCAGTGTTATAAACTGAGTGAGGCAAAATGAAGGTCCTTCAGCAAATTTAGCCACAAGAACAACAAACCTAAAATGAGTGTGTAAAATCTGTCCAAGCTAAAAGTCTTTGACAAGAAACGTTTGAACTGGGACAGCTCCTTCACCATACAACAGCCCCTCTGTAAGTTCCAGCTGATGGTACTGCTGGAGCTATTAATCTAAACTGCAGAGTAAGCTAAATAAAATACTGGGTATTTTTCCTGCACTGCAAATCCCAAAGCTGGCTGATGAGTCAAGATTTTGAGACTAACATTTACAGAAAGGCAATTAAGACAAACCATCACCCTATGCAGACTTGACTTGCAACACTAAGCTACAAACCTCAGAAAATTAAGGACTGATTGATAAACAACTCTGCCTTTGTTTTGGCAGGGCTCATGGCTGTAGGCAGCCAGCTCAAAATATGTTACACTTATTCATGAGGTGAAGTCACTTAGAAAAGGATAAATTTTAGGTAGTAAAACACCTTAACCAAATCCCAACGTAACAGCTTCAAAAGCTAAACTGTATGGTTGTGTAGGACAGTTTCTTCCAAATGCATCAGAATCTGTACTGCAACACAAATCACCATGATATATTTCATTATCTGAACTAAGCAAGACATTTAAGAGATGCCCCCAGTCTTTACCAAGGCAATACAAGTGCATACAAGTGCTGTTGCACTGCAGTTCATACTTCATGCACCCATTCTCTCCCACTATTCCTGAGTGAGAGATCCTGAAACAGCCATCAAATCAGCAGATGAGGAAAGCCAGGACCAACCCTTCCAAAAGGACATCAGTTTAAAGGATTCAGTGAATTAATCTGTAAGTCAAACTCAAGATTTTTTTTTTTTTTACACCCCATTTGCAACTTCTGTTGTGTAAGCTGCCTACTTGATCCTCCAGTGGCTTTGGTTTTTAAATTTAAATCTGTTTGGGACTTTCAAGGAAACAGAATAACTACAATTTGAGTAGCACAATTTATTATTTCAAAAACTATTCACAAGTGAGATTAATTCCACTAACAGTGGAGAAAAAAATAGAAAAGAAACATCAACCTTCACTGAAAAGTGCTGATTCTAAGATCAGTAACAATTCTGTTGGTTTAGGTCTCACAATTATTTTTAGCAAATATCCTTAAATTTGCTTCCCAATTAAAACAGGCAAACTAGTGTAAAAATCTGATGCAGAACTACATTTTTAGTCCTCCATCTACTTGTTTTGCTTTTAAAATGCCTCCCCAGACACAACAGATTAAACAGAAGCCCGTGTCAACCAGATTGAATTTGAATCTTTCGTCTTCCATTCCTCTTTAATGTCTTGAATTTATCAGGATAGTCTATTCCATAGAACTAAATAAAGGCACCTTGGAGCTGGGGTTTTCAGCACTTGGTTAGAGCTGTGTAATTGGCAGCACTGGTAAAGGATGTTCAATGCTACTTCAGTAATTCACCAAGAAATGTATCAAATAGCAACCATTTAGAGTCATTAGAGATTTCTGCATCACCTCTGGTCTCCACAGCTGCAGCACTCAGCACATGTAGCTGCATTATGGTTATTGGAACAGATGTTTTTAAGCACAGTCCTTCACTAAGTGGTTCCAGTCAGGAACAGGGGGAGACCTATCAGCAAGGCAGCCCCAAGGCCTGTGTTACAAAACACATTTATAAGATACCTAGCAGCACTCTCTGTTCCTGAAGCTACAAGAAGTCTGCTCAAATGATAGATACAGTACAACAAAAATAGTCATATGGGCCACTCATTTGTACAGCATTTTATATCTTTGCAAGCCAAGAACCTCCTTTTCTGTGCTCTTTTATACTGTTCTGACTAAGGCAAGAAGACCTTTAAGTCAGTCGCAGTCTTGCCCAGATAGGAGCTACAGAAAAACACCATGCACACAAGTAGGTGGTTAGCAACACCAACAGGGAATTAGTTATTCCCTCCAAGTCTTCCTGAGTGAAATACCAGTCCAGCAGAGCTCTGCAAGGTACCACTGGGGGCGTTGGGCTACCAAGCACACTCACATACAACAACAAATGATGAGCATTATCCCTTTAATGCTGAGAAATACCAACACTGCTCTCCAGCTCATTAAGAATGAGTTACTTAATGGCAACTTTTCAATAGCATGCTGGCTTGGACAGCCCACGCTGATTGATTCTGGATCTTACCCAGGCTGTCAAAGCCTCCAGAGATGACTAAAATTGTGGTGGCACATACCATTACCAGCCAATTTTAGAATCCAGTCTAGATAATGAGGGACCCCAATACTCTAAGGCTCCACAAGGAAAAGGCCAGAAAGTTAGCAAAGTAACACTCAAAATAAATTCTCCTAAAAAAACCACAAACAAACAAACAAACTGATGTTTGAATTAGAATAATGAATGCCTAGTTTAATCCAGCTACTCACAATAATGCATACCAGGATATATAAAAGAACTAGTATAAATGATTTCTAAGCCATTACTGATTTGCTTTGAGGACCAGTGAAAGACAGGGATCCCAGAGCAATATGAAACAGCATATATATGTCCTTTAACAATAGTAGGGAAGTAATTCTGATGCTTGGAAAGATGTGGATATATTGCTGGGGGAAGAGAGATTTAAGTTAGGAGAAAAATATAAGTGATAGTCAGGAAGCCACAAAACAATATAATGTTCTCTCTTTGGTAAATGTCTTAGTGAAGCAGCAGGTGCAGCTTATGTAAACTATGCTTCTGACACTGTTCAACATAACCTGGAGACTATAAATTCAACATAATTACTGTAGATAAGGGTAGCTACTGGAAAGTTCGCTTTCAGAGAACCAAAGCGATGGCTTGGTATTAAAAATAAAACAAACCAAAACCGGAAAGTATTTTGGGTTGGTCCAGCTAGAACCTGACCTGCAGCAAATTTTGCTCCTTGGAGAATCTGCAAGTGACACCAAACTGGGGGGGTGCAGAAGGAGATGATCCTGATTCTAGGTGAGCTTAAGAAATCAGGGATTCTAAAACACACTTGATAAAATCCATGCAGGTGAGAGAAAAACAAAATATCGTAACCCAAAAAAGGTAACTGAAAACACATACACACGCACAAACAGCCATATTAAAAACAGTAAGGCAGAAAAGAAAAGCTGTAAAGGATCACAGACTAAAGAGTCATAAACCTGATATTCATCCTGAAAGCCAAATATAATTTGGGAAGGTGTTAAGACTACTGAGCACATGAGGTTAAGCTGTTTCAAATCTAGTCAACACCACTGTCCTAGCTTTGAAATACCACATACATAATTGTTGTGTATTCTAAAGGAACAGATCCTAAAATTCTAGTTCTAAGATTACTAAAAAGAGATTGATACCAACCGGAAGAAAAATCCTCGCCTTCTTGATACAGTTATTTTACTTTCCAAGGGGTGTCTTGTCTACAGTAAAGAAAAAAGTCTTTATGTATGAACTCATTTTTATGATTTATTTTAGGTGACAGTGCACATGAACAGATTTCTCTTCCCCTTCACCTTCCCTTCACAAATAGAAAAATTCTTTCCAATTTCAGTCTCCTCTTTTCTTGATCTTCTTTTAAAATTAACATGAAATTCTTTAAATAGAATTAGTAAGTGCAGTTACCAGAAAAATTTCACACTCAATAGTACTACTGATATTCATTTGGCAATTTGAATTTGGCAATTCACACTTCACAATTCATTTTAATACAGCTACAATTTTAAGGTTCAATGTGAGGATTTTTTCCTTCTATACAGCAGTTACATTACCCGCTGGTATCATACATTGTGTTTACACCATTAATATAAAACAATTTAGACTTTACCTGTAGTTGTGTATGCACACATTTATTTTGGCTCTGTCACATGTGTATTTTAGCTTTGATTTTATTTTTCAGTTGTCCTGTGAAACAGCAGTAATACTTTACTCATACTTGACCAAAATCCAGAACATATTTACATCAGACAGACTCTGAGCAATAATCAGAGCTGGAGTGTCAACACCACATACCACAATATAACACCATCTTTCAGCCTTTTCAAAAATTCTGACTTTCAGAAACTCTTGTTTAGACTTTAGACCACCACCATGCCAATGCCTTCAGTAACATTCTTTTCTGCCAGAAATTTAAGAATAGTACATTATTCACATATACATGTTAGTTTCTGTGAATCCACATACTGAAACTGAGTGGCAAACACACATACAGAAGCCAGAAAGCTACAAATAGACAGCATACCCCTTTTCCTTTAAAAATATGTATGCATATTTACTAGTTCAGAGATCTAAAAGCCAGCATAACATAAAAAAGCTGTCTGAAAACACAAGACTCTTTACATATCATGTGAAAATATTTACTGAAGGACAGAACAAGACTTTGATTACACCTCCAGGGCTATTCCAAATCATCTGGGAAACCAGACCATGAGGTCTGGGTCCAACAGTTACACGTGATAAGGAATGCAAAACTCCTCCACTTACAGAAAGAGTACCTGCAGTACTGCAAGAGGAAAGTAACCACGGGGCCTATGTACAAAAAAAGGGCTATTTCTCTGATACTGTGGACAGAACATAGTGTTTTCAGATGGACTAGCTCCCATTTTCAGAAACAGAACTCAAAACTTTATATGGTTTAATTTGAAAAAGGGAAGAGAAAGGTGTCAGTTCTTGATGGCTTACCGAAGGACAAGACAATTTCTCATATTTTTGCCGTAATGGAATTCTGGATGAATGAAAGTCCGTCAGGAAAAAACAAAAGCAGTAACTATTGTCCTTTGGTTACAAGCAGCATCTGTAGCACACTCAGATTTTGTGTAATGGTCATGTTTGTTGACCCCTCCCATACTAAAATTTCAAAGTATGTTTTAATAAACTCCTGCCATTTCCCACATGCACAGTAAAGCTCTAAGGGTCTCACATGATTTTCTGCATTGATTTGCTTCAGAATCTACTCATTCAAGGGAAAGGCTAAATCTCTGTTTTTGTTTAACAGGCAAAATTAGGAAACAGCTTAAATCCTGATTATATAAAAACGTTAGAAGAAGGTCAGCCACAATCCTCTTTGCTCTGTAAATGAGCAATTCCAGAAGTGTCCTCAGACCACTGAGCCCATTTAGTTTATTCTCTGGGGGCCCTATGGACTCAAGGTATGGAACTGCACATGTATCCTAGAAAAATGAAGAGCCATATTAATTGGTGAACATGGAGAAACAGTAGCAATAGGTAAAAAAAAATGCAGTAGGCACATCTCAGGACATGTCAGTAGAGATAGTATTGATCTTGGGGAGGCATAACAAAGTTTAAGCCCTAACCATGAAAACAGGAGCCCAAACTCTGGAAAATTTTACATGCTGCAAAGGCTTACAGCTGTGAAGCACCCAGTGTTAGGTGACTGTACCAAATAGGTAACCAAATATGAAAAGCAAACCCATTAAAACATAACCGGCATTTCTCAATTCCTTGTAGAATTCTTTATATTGAAGACTATGAAGATATTTGTATCCACCAAATTATATTCTAACACTCACAAAAAAACCCCAACAACAAAAAAGCAACACCCACACATTGACAGCATTAGGAATTATTCTGAAAAGAACAAAAATTCTCTATAATATGGTGATGTAAGATTTCTACCATCAGTACCAAACACAATTCTGCTCTTCCCAATTGTAAAAAAGCTACTGCAGAATTAGGAAGCATAAGAGAAAGGCAACAAAGAGTAAAAGGTACTGGATTTTCTGATTCACAAAGTCCTGAGATGGAAGACATTAAGTCTACAGCTACAAATCCATCCTATCTTTGTCCATTCACACCTGCTGCTGCGCTCTGCCAGAGACAACACCACTATGGAGAGGGAACTTCGATTTGACCAAATACAGTAAACTAACTGTCACACTGGAATTCTGGATGAAAAACAACAGTTAAATTTTAATGTACAAGAAAATGTATCCAATTTGTACAAGTATTTAACCAGCTCTTCTGAATACCTTTGTAGTGTTTCTGAAGAGAGTTGGGAGCCTCAACATTACCTTCTATATCCAAGCCATTTAAATAAAAGCAAAGATAAAAAACCCAGATTAACCTTTACTAATGAAAAAATGACATGTGCTTTGCAGAATAATCCAAGAAAGTGCACTTGACTCACAATTCAATTCCACAGCAAAAATATTCAACAGCCACTGCATTTACCTGCTCTTCTCTTGAGATTTCAGTCCAACCAAATCTACTTCAGCTTCCCTTTTATAGGCAAGAACAGATACAAGGAGAAAAGATCTCCACGGTACACATCTGTCCCCTTATACTCCCTCACAGCTAAGCATGTAAATGTTTAAAGAATGCTATAAGCTTCTGATTCTAAAGTAATCCCAGCCAGGAAAGTGCTCAGGCCACAGTAATCTTGCAGTTCATCTTCTTTCCACACAACCTCCTCCTACCAGCAACTTATTTCCACAGCAGGGAGGCTAAAGCAGTTCTCCCTTCTCAGAGGAGGGAAGGGTGCTCAGGCTGAAGTTGAGAACCATTCTCCACAGCAAACTTCTGCAAAGAGCTCTAACGTGAGTGCCAGAAGGGAGAAAAAGTGGAATGAAAAAAAAGAAGATATGCTGAAGAAAGTAAATGCCAAAAAACAGTAGAGAAAATAAAGGCAAAAAAAACAGAGTAGGAAAATAAAAGAAGAAATAGCACAAAGAAAAAGATGGTATTAAACAGTGATTGTTCAATGCTTCCTCATAACCTGCAAAATCATACCTGTACTACCACACATACCTACATACTTACTGTGCCTCTGGTCTACAGGCTTTACAAGCACATTACCAAGAACAAACCAAAAGCAGGAAGCAAAAATAGCTGTGGCTGCTCCCCTAAGGTATCACTATCACACAAAGAAATCAAGGTCTTTAAGAGCTGTGCTACACCAATAATGACAAGGCTAATTAAACAAAAAAAAGGCAAAACAAGAAAGAAAAATACGTTGTCTTCTCCAGCACTTCTTGTGTCACAGCTACATAACCAGAAGCATCCAAATAGTTCCAAGTGTGGAGGACAAAATAAACAGGTTGGTCCAACAACCAGATGAGGAAGTGGCTTTCCTGCCTTTATTTTGTGTGCAGATGGAATGCAGGAACTAAAGGCTGGCCAGGCCAGCATGCTCTAGGTGCAACCTTGACCACGTGACACATCCCAGCACTGAGCCTCAAAAACAACAGGACACTGATGTGGTTAAAGGAGAGGCCCATTCTCACACGATCTCAGAACAACTGCACACACACACACACACACACAAAACGCCAACAGCAATAAACCCAAAAAATCCACCATATCACATTCCAATTGAATTCTATCCAGGCAATTCCTCAGCTTTAAAAGACTTTGCCACCCTGGACTTGCCACTATAGAGAAAATTCTCCTCGTGTATTTTCCAATATATATACAGATGCAAAAATGTAACTTGATGAGATTTAATGACAAACCACTCTTCTTCCCCTTTCACTTTCTACTGGAGATGAACAGGCATCAGAGACTGCAGCTCAAACACATTAAGCTTCTGTAAATATGCCTTACATAAAGCTAAAGCTGATTTTTCAACTCCTCTGATGAATTAGAAAATTGAAAGCTTCCTTTGTTTAAAATGTTTTTCTATAAGCTGAAAAAGACTCAGTGAAATGACATATCAGTGGTATTAAAGGTCAATATAATAGCATAGCTTTGAGGTACTGAAGCGCTGTATATTAGTGCCACGTCTTAATGTAAGGAATTGACAGAATGAACTAGTGATTAAAGACAAATTCATCTACATATACAGGGTATAAGACTAAAGAAATCAATATGCTATAAAATCTACACACAGTAAGATTATTAGGAAGCACTACTTATTAATTGCATTACTATTAATGCTACAAAGACAACTGAGATTCCCTTCTTAAAAGGAGTCACATGGAAAAGATGAAGGGTAATAGGCTCAAGTTGCTCCTGGGGAGATTCCAATTGGACATGAGAGGAAATATTTCACAATGAGAACAATCAATCACTGGAATAATCTCCCAGAAAAGTAGTGGATTTCCTCACATCAGACACTTTTAAGATTTGGATGGACATAGTGCTGGGTCATCTTGTCTAGAATTGTGCTTTTGCCAAGAACAATTGGCCCACATAATCCTTGAGGTTCCTTCCAACCTGGTACTCTATGCTAATGCAAAAACTATACATTCACATTATGATGTGTACAGACATGCCTGCTATGTTTTATACATAAAAAACCATGACTAATGCCTGATGCTGATGTGATCTGTAAAGCTAGCATCACACTGTCTAGTAGGCACTGATCTTTATCTTTCATCAAATGGAGCGGAGTTAAGTTGTGTGTTTGCATTATGCATAAGTAGTGAATACAATTAGGCTGAAAAGCATGCTGATCTTCTCTGATCTCAAGTGGAAAGTGTGAATTCTGATCTTCACAGGTGACAGCTCTGAGCATCACTCCAATTTACTAGTCAGCTTCTTTGAATCTGTGTACCCAATAGAAAACTCAAAACATGTAGCTGTGGCTAATCTTATGCAAGCCACTAATATTTAAACAAGTGAGAGCATCAATTAAGAGAGGGAGCAGTTATTTTACCTTGTCTGCAACAGAAAAACTTGGTTTTATATTTCAATAATACTGAAAAACTGGAGGAAAAAAAATTAAAGTGCATATAAGAAGGGAGAGACCAAGTGAAGGAACTCAATCAAGGAGAGTTATAAAAGGACCACCGGTGACTGGACATCTTTTGCTTTTAGGTAGATGGAATCATTTAAGAATTGTTCATCCCTGAATTCCCAGAAATATTTTCTTTGAAGCTTTCTACAGAAATCCTGTATTTCACATTGGTGTGAATGTATTTCACATTTTTTCTGAATAGAGAATTTAGGAAATCTCATGGTCAATGCAGTTGTTCCATGTGGTCTCAAAACATTTTACAAAGGAACAAAGTATTTTGCTCTCTACGTGTAAAAAAAAAAAAAAGCAGGGAAATAACACTAGCAGCCCAAATTTTGCTACTCTATTGTCTTTTCTGTCAGGGGTTTGGAGTTTGCTGGTTTTTGTTTGTTGCTTCTTTGCTTGTGGGTGGTTTTTTCCCTGAACAAGTTGTTCGGGGAGAGGGACTATTTATTTTTGTCGGTTTGTTTTAGTTTGGTCTTTTGCTTGTTGGGTTTTGTTTTTTTATTCAGTCCACAAACTTACTGGGGTTTTCTTATGCTTCATAGATTCCACTTCTATTCAATGCTTCAGATTTAATTGCTGATTCTTATTACTCACCTGCAACAATGAAAATATTTAACTGCAAAACTGTACTGCTATTCAAGTTTAAGAAGCACAGCACAATGTACTTTCGCAATGTGCAAGCTGAACAATGCATAAAAATCAAAACATGAGGGTTACTCATTCTTCACCAGCCACTCCCACAAAATGCTAATATAGCAGAACCAACTGCTTTTCTGTTTAATAAACAGAAAACATCTTGTTTATTAATCAGTGTACACTTGTAATCATACCTAGTACTAAGTACATAGTTACTACTTCTAAGTTACACCACTACCACTTTAAGGGTAGAGCTAGGAAAAATTCACAGAGAATAATGTATGTATTTAATCTACCAACCAATCTCCATTTATACAAGCTAAAGAACTGTTTTACAAAACCCACACAACTTCCAGGGCACAGGATTGCAGTGATTAAGCACCCAGACTTCCTGTCAGCTTCAAACAGGCTACACTAAAATCCATGCTGTTAAATCCTTGCAATCATTTTTAATCCAGGCTTGGTAGATTAATGCTAACTTGGGCGTGCCTAACCATTCCCAAATGAGGAAATTTGCAAACACAGCATGCCTCATTCTTGGCCTGCTAGTCAACAGGTGTCTGTAACAGAAAAATGTGGATCATTACAATCCATACCATTAATCAGTCATTTTGGACTAAGAAAACGTGTCAAAGCACAAAACCTTCACCAACTCACAGACAGACAAAAATTAATGGGATCCAGGCTTCCCTCTTTTCATTGACTAATATACACTTAGCCTCTGAATATCCAGTTGTTTCAGTCTCATCCACAACGAAATGAAGGTGAGACTTTTATCATGAACACCAATTTCCTATTACAAGACATCTTTAGCTATTAAAAATATTATCCAGTTTTGCTGAACCATCCTATTGCAATTCTCCAGTTCTCTAATACACTAACTAATCTATCAACTATCACATAGCAACTTCTACTAATTCAGCACACTGCTTTTAAACATAGAAGAACATAAAAATAGACTAAGCACTTTCTACTTCCTTTACATTTAAAGATTATTACTGCAGCTATCATTTCAATACCACAGTACAAAAACATCACAGACGGCAATCACTAACTTGGGAACAAAACATGCATCACCTTGGCAACATACATGCATCCAATACGCCCATTTCCTTTAACTCACAGGTGCATATGTGCACAGGTACCTGAATTTGAAATACATGCGTGAGCTCTTCAGGGAACACCATTCCTTTCTTTGTAAAGAGGCCAAGACTGAAGAAAGTTAGGAAAAACCCATACAATTAGCGTTTACAGACTCCTCAGGGAAGCAACTTGAACTACAAACCTACACAGTCCTAATAACAGAAATCCTTGGTATAATCACCAACTAAACCTTGGGGAAATCTCTGGGAAAAAAAAAATTAAAACCTGCAAAATGTACAGAGTTGTGTTCCTTCCTTACATCTCTCCTCTTGGCCATTCAGAGAAATAGTACCCAAATAGCTCCTGCCTTCCTCTGCAGGATACACAGCGCTATGTGCTCTTAAACACATCCCTGTGAAAAAGCAAGAATCACTGAGGCCAAACCTTTTCTTCCTCAAGCCCACCCTCACCCAACAAGGCTTTATCACTAGTGAACAAATGAAACCACAGGACTTCAACCTTTCTACAGGGAAAGAATAGTACAGATTAAACCAACAATATATAACTCAAGGTCAACATCAGCCACTTGCACACAGTGGCCATCTCTCCCCTCCCCACAGTATTCTTCATTTTAAGTTCAGTTCAAGGAGTCTGATAAGCAGTCTGATGTAAAGGTTCATGAAGAATTTTACAAGTTTTATTCTGTCAGAAGAATGTGGGGAATTAACAAAACTAAGTTTATGCTGCTGAATGTCCTGCACCTAAATAGCTTTACAAATCTAATTAAGATTCTGTATTTGAAACAAACAAATATCAGCTCTTTTGGAGTGTGATACCATTCCTAAAAAAAGCTGTCTGTTAATCTGGTTATACTCAGCTCACAACTTTAAAACCTGTTCATAAATTTCAGTAAACAAGACTCTGTAGGACCATGAGCCTACACATTCACAAACAATCAGCAACCAAAACTGTTACTGGTGAAATAAATTAGGTTTTAAATACAACATTTTATTATTAGATTTGCTGCAGGGTGGAACTTAATTTTAAAAATGCCACTACAAAATTTCCACTCATGAACAAAAATTGCATGTGTATGAGAAAAAGGAACTTACTGCCTTCAGTGCTTCAGTGGTGTAACATGGTGACACCATGACTGGAAAAATGAAGTTTAATTACCTGGTCATTCTTTATGGAAAGCCTGTGATGAAGAACCTAGACTGTGGAATTCAACATAGCAGGGGAAAAACTCCTCATTTACTTTCCACCAGTAAGTTAAATTAAGAGCTAAGACTACTCTTACTTCATCACTCAAGACAGCCCTTTTTCACTGTCCATGCCCCACTACAGCACTTACTAATACTGTGATTCTAAATAGCCTCTTAGGACCATAAACTTCAATTAAAAAAACAAAACAAACTTTTGTATGGTATGGTGGGACAAAGATGGACACTATTTTCTCCTCTCTCAGTAACTTCAAGCGCTACAAATCAAAGAAAACCCCAATACTGATTGTGTGTAAAAATCAACACTAAAGAGGTCAAATGAAAAGGTAAAATGATTCAAGGGGAAAGACAAAATAATTAAAATAGTATTTCCCAAGGGTTCTGCTAAATCTGTGAACTAACATATTTGTTTCTAGTATGTATGTCCTCTGAAAGAAAGGTTTTGTCACTACCATAAGTCAAACCTCAGAAGCTAAATCTCTGCCAACACTGTGCAGCTTTGCTGACAGTGTTCCAGAAGAAAAGTTTTAAACTGACACTTTTGATACAACAACATCCTCCAAAGCAACTGCAAAAACTATAGGGCAGATTCTCTCACAGAAGAAATCTATTTGTTTCTTCTGACATCCAACAGACTGATGGACCAATGTTACAATGGAGGGTGTTTTTCCTTGGCAGCAAAGTTTTTTACACTGTTACTTCCAAGACTGGATTTCCTTTGCATATCCTGTATCGACAAACACATGATTAAAACCTGTTCAGTGGAGAGGGTTATGTTTTTACTGCCTGGCTGCAAATCTGCTTCAACTGATCGTAATTGAGATCTCCAATTTTGTTCTCCCTGCAGTCTGTAGTAAGTATTCTGGTCACCTCCCTTCAGGCAGCACTACTGTTTGTACAACCTGTTGAATTCATTCAGGAAGCCAATACATCCAAAAACAAATCCAACCCTGCCCATCTTTGCAAAGCAAACACCACTGCACCCCACCTCTCCTTCTTCCATCCCCCCCTCAAATCCCCACATAGCAATTTTCTAATGTTCTTCATATACCATCTTGAACCAGATCATTATACACCTGCAAAGGACTTGCATCTGGTACAAGGCAGAGGGCAAGGCTGCATGGCCAAAACTGCAGCATTTCACACTTGCCATATCCATTTTATCTTTTAACATACTACATTACTCTGTGAAAGGACAGTTCACATACTTAAAAAGCCAGTCTTTTCCAAGGATCAGGCACATCCAGCAGAATCATCCCTTTCTTCCTTACAACATGAGTTTAGTTTCACAAGTAGATTAAGAAAAAAAAAAAAAAAACCCACCTACAGGAACTGCTGTGTTCCAGAAAATGTGACAAAAGCAGGCATTCTGTCACAGCTGAACAGAGTCCAACCTGCTTTTAAGAACACTTCCACACATACCTAGTAGAAAAGGAGGAGGAGGGAATAGCCATCTAAGTCCCCTTGCATCTCCCTCCTGGAAAAACACTCATGCATAGGGGAAGCATTCAGCAACAGACTGGGATACAGTCTGGCACTCTGTGGCAGCCAGCCTACCCGGGTAAACCATCCTGCTGGAGACCACCCCTTACACGTTGCATGAAACACACACGCTTATCAGCAGTCAAACACAACACTCATTTTGTGACAACTAGCAGTACTCCAAAAGGTCAGACAGTACAGAAAGCAGAACATGAACTCTTACCTATCCAAATTCCTGAGAAAGCAGAAACATGCAGCTTTAGCAAAAACTCCCAGTGGATGTCACAATCAATTTCTGATGAATCATAGCACAGTGAAACCTAGAAGCAAAAAGATCATAGATATGAATAAAATTTGAATGGGAAACAACCAAATGAAATACTTTTCAAAAGGCAAAGGGTATTCTGCAAATTATGCTTGTAAGAAGCCAGAAGCAACAATGAAGGCTTATGAAACTGTGAATCTATTGATTTTTTGCACATAACTCACATCTGAGAAAGTTGGTAAGTTTCTCACTACAATAATCCCAACTTTTCTTTTATCACCCATTCCCTGAATAGAGTCATTTTCTTCCAGAACACATTCTGCCACGCATTTAGAGATTAAACACACATTTGGCAACGTCTGAAAGAAAGAGGACATATAGCAGTGCTGTGGCCCACTTTTTTTCCTCACTGCTCAACATTAAGTCTGTAACACATGTCAAACAAGGGAGAGAATGAATTTTTATCTAAGTCACCAGCTGCAGTACGCTAAGAAGTCTCCAAGTGTAGCAGGAAAAAAAAGGTTGCAAAACTGGTCCTTCCTATTTACCAGGTCCTGTAACATAATCTGTATTGTTTCAGAATTACCCTTAACATCTGACCTCTGTCTATTGCTACAAAAGGCTTGCATCTCTAGATGATAGGAGTCCTCTAAAATTAGACCAGGCAAACAGATGTAACCATGGAGATTTATGCTGCAGTCCCAAGAACTCCGCAGAGGCACAAGCTGGAGGCAGAGCGCATACTGCCAATGAATTTCTGTCCTACTCTACTCCCACCAAGCTCACGTGTTAGAGGAGATGTACAGTGAATCATATCAAAGAGAGATTAAAATCCAACTCTAAGTAAGGAGACTAAAGAAGAAGCCCTAGATGATTTTTCAGCCTGGTTTTCCCCAATCCAGTTCACTGCACAGTTACACAAGTACTTGTGCTGACATGAGGCAGAAAAGGTACCAGACAGGATGAACAGACCAGGATGGTTCCTTTCAGCCGCAACAGCAGCATGAAGTGCACATAAAACCATGTTACAAGTGCTATTTGTAATAATTGCTGCTAAAATTTGATAATTGATAAGCAAATTTTAAGTCACCCATTGCTACTCTCCCAACAGTATTTCTTTAGAGAGTTGAATAAAGTTGGAACACCTATCTGGTAGCAAGAACACTACATCAACAAAAGTTCTTTAAGAAATGCCAAACAGTGTTATCAACAGAGCTCAAAGAAATAATTATTGCTATCTTCTTCAGAGCAATTAAAAATACAGCTCAGGTTTCTTTTATAATTGTGTGTTAAGTTTAGACTTATTTAAAAAATATTGTGTGAAATTACGACCTTGGAAAAATGAGAAGCATCAGCAAAAGCGCTGCAGTACACAAAAAATAATCATGCAGTGCAGCAAAAGCAGTTTATAAAAGGCAGAGAGAACGAAAACCATGTTTAAAAATAAGGCAACAGTCCCAAAAGAACTGCATTTTAACTTTCACACTGTCAACAAACTGAATTTGTCTTTTTCATTAGAGTCACGTTCTAATTCTAGGATAGAAAGGCTCAATTATAACTTAGCCTAATGAAGCAAGTATAAGATTTAAAGTCTATTTGTTTGTGATTGCTACTGACATTTTGGCAAATCATTTGGGTAGAAGGTAGAAAAAATAAATACTTTCCACAGGTGATGGCCTTCTGGTCAAGAAAAACATTTTCTTTTTTTTAGGGTGAAATTCTTTGCCAATTCAAGCATTACTAAGATGCATCACAATTCTAACCCAGAACTGTCCATTTCCTTTGGTGTTAAATTATAGACCTGCTGTGTAAAGATGATTTTTTTTTTTTTTGGTAGAAGATTGCCTGTGAAGCTCAATTGTGATTGGGAAGGCCCGCCTACACAGAAGAGAGAGTGAGAAAACACACACCTGTGGAGCTGAAAAAACATCAGTGTAGGCGTATGTAAGGAGGGAGGGAAGAAAGAGCTTGGTTCTACTGAAAAAGGCTATTTTCTGACATCACCCTTAAAAGAACCAAGACGTGTTACTTGAAGACAATTCAAGGGTTTTTTGCTGTGTTCCAGCTATCAATATGCAGTACTATAAGAAAGATGAGGAATCCTTACAGATTCATCCCTCTGATTTCAGAATCTGCCACTTACCCAAGGAATGCTTGATCCCCCCACTTCTCTGCCACAACCTGCAAAAGCTGCTCTCACAAAACAGCAAGTCACCTGCAGAACAGCAGTTCAAACCTTTAAAAGCCTTATATAATTAATAACACCAGGAAGTATTGAAATTGTAGACAAATCTTGTTAAAAAAATGAGTGCTGTCTGGAAACACTAAGAATAACTAGCATTTAATCTCAGCAGAATCTAACAGTATTTGAAACTGCTGAAAAAATAACCACAAGAAGTTCAGATACATCTTTCTTATAGAGACTTCAAAAAAATATTTTTCTCCCTACCCTACATAGCTTTCAGTTCTTTCATCTCGTAAGAGAAGTAAGCAGGCCTTTCAGGATGTCCTACCAATGAACTCAGATTTTCAAAAGAAAGGAGCAACAAGCATCAGTGGAAAATATCCTTCTCAGTTTACCTTAGGAAGGAATCATCTATACGCATTATTTCTAAATAAAGAAGCCTACATGAAGTGTTCTTGTGCCATCATAAAATATGAAAATATTTTTAATAGCTCCATCTTGCCCTTCAGAATAAAAACAAAAGGCTTTTGACGTATGTGCTTTAGCTGATTATTACTGCAATTACAACCAGGGGAATTAAGACAGCCAGGACAAGTTTCACCAGTGAACTTCAATAAACATGAGATGATTCACTGCAGGGAAAAGATGCTGCTTCTCCCATGGTGTTGGACACCAGCCTACAACCTATTTGGCAAACACCAGTCACAAGGAGACAGGACTTCAGCACCTAATTCCCCTGAGTGTTTGGCCTCGTAACTTCAAAGACCTTTGCCTGGCAGATGGACTGAATTCCTGCACCCACAGAACACTGCCACAACACAGAGCAGTACTCCTGAGAAGCCATCTGCAACCAAAGCTTTCACAAGGTCCTAAGTTTCATCTCCAACCAAACAAGCTGTCACTGAAGATGCTGAATGACAAATTAATAAGTAACATTTCTACAATGTAAACTTACTTAATTCTTCTACAACTTTCCAACTATATAATTGTTAAGGACTAATGGCTATTACTCACACACATCAGAAACACAGGCAAGACAGGATTTTGAAAAACACCAAGCCTGGCCTGCCCTAAACTATATGGCAAGCAAAAGCAGCACATTGAGAAGAGTCACAGTGAAGTTCTTAAAATTACTCATAAAATGCTCCTGAAGCTCACTGAGGTACAAACTATTCTGGGTCAGAAAGACAGATAAGGATGATGTATCAATGGGAGCTACAAAACTCACCAGCAGGAGTACCTCCTGAAAAAGGAGGATCTGAATGAATATGAAATAGTGAAAAGCATAGAAACAAGTACAAAAAATAACAGTCCAACAAAAGTTCTAATAATTGAAATCCCTTATTCTAGAAGTGGTGGAGTTGTTTATAATAAAATAAAGTATATAAATTACTATTAACCTTTGAAATCATAGCCATCATGACTTTCACCTTGGTGAACGGTGATATACTATTTCTGACATTAATAAAACCTCTCTCAATACTAATCAACATGTAATTCTAATAAACCAAAAATACATTAAAATATTACACAATAAATAGATCACACATAGAATTTACATCCTAAGAAACCATATCCCTTCATGCTTGGCTTGTCAAGCTAAAAAAAAAAAGTTTTATTTCTTCTTAGTGAGAACAGAGCAGCTCAAGGTAGATTGGAACACTGCCTTTTACCTTCAGGCTTTAAAACCTCCAGTCAGACTAAAGCTATCAGGAAAGAAAAAAAGCTAGAAGAGCACAGAGGACCGTCAGAGGATATCCTGCTGCTGCTGACGTCAAAATTCAGAGATAAAATTTACTTCTTGCTTTTCAGACACTAAGACCTTCAGGACTTTCTCACAGATATGCTACTGACAAGGAAATAGGCTGAACTACTGAAACCTTTTTACTTTCTCCTACTCTTTTGTAATATAGCTCAGGCTGGGGGAGTGTCTGGGTTTTCCCATGTCATGCATTTTTTCTCTCAACGGCAGACTAGAAGTCTGATGCAGATTTTCAGCCTGATACAAAGTTAAAAACCTTTGACATCATAATTACACAGTATCAATCAAAATTAGCACCATTACATTGTATTCATTAACTACTCTGCTGCCATGTCAACAGGAGTCAATTACTGGAATTCATAACTTTTTCCTCAAAAGTGGTAATGGAACAAAATTTCATTTAAATTAATTTAACAGGAAAAGGCTTCTGATGTTCACAACATCATTGTAGTGCATTAAGTTGTAACTTGTCCTGATTATTCACAACCACCATGGCTTACACACTTCCATGCTGAGGCCAGTTTTTCTAGCCTCTAGTTTTTCTACAGCGTGACTGTAAAAACATACAAATGGCTTTACTAACTGCACATTCTACAAGTAAAATACCTACACAAAGAGGATGCTGCTGAGTCAAAAGAGCTCCTTGTCTATGAACTAATGCTTTTGTCCAGACTTGGACCAACCAAAGCAAAACATCAGGGCATTTACAGAGCACAACCATGAAAATGTGAACTTTCAAGTCATTCCTGATAACAGTAAATGCTTTAATACAGGGAATGCAAATACATCAGTTTGTAATGAAGAAAACCATAAACAAATGCAAAGAGTCCATTTTTCCCCCATTACATCAGTTAATCACGCAGCCTTCATATTAGTATTTCCTCTTTAAAAGTTACATTTTCTCTTCATAAAAGTTGTTCTATTGCTTTTCAGCCTAGCTGTCACAGCTAAGCTACAAAAGGACAGGATTTGACACTGTAGAATGAGTTACTCTGCCAAAGAAAGAACTAATAATCTGTCTATGGCAGAAAATACTGGAGAAACAATTAGAAAGGGCAAATTCAGCACAGAATTTGCACATTGACAATTTGAAAACTCACTGCTTTTCCATTCTGGTTTCCCATCCCTTCCCCCATGTAATTTTAATCCATTTGACTGCTGTTAAAAGAAAGACTGAGCTGGTGTCTCAACTGACTTTGGAATTTTAAAGCTGTTTGTCAGTAAAAACAGAGAAAGCACCACAGAGAATATGCTGCTGCTAGGATGCCTTCACAGGCTGGTAAGTGCTCAAAGGGCCCAGCAGATCATTAAACAAAATGTAAAGAAAGGGAAATCAAGGCAAGAGAATGAAAATGAGTTGCCAGAGTCATCCAACAGCCAAGTGTTCATCAAAAATATGAATCTTCCAGCTTCTAGCATCCATGGCAAAGGCCCATAATGACTTTTCTTTTTATGAAGACTTTCCAGAAACACTAATAAACTGATAATACACAGAATTCAAGCAACAATGCATTAGCTACACAAATTAGGTGTCCAAAACAAGGAGGCAAAGAACTGCTGAACAGTGAACAAAGTAAAAGCCATGAAGTGCTGTCACTGAACACATGAAAACATATTTGCCCCATCTTTCACATCATATTGGAATACTGCAGAAGTTCCACTACTTGACCCTTTACCACAAAAAGGCATTTAAGCCAGGAATACCCAAATGTAGATTCTGGTTAAATGCATTTGCACTGTGAGCATCACTTCTGTAAGCTTCCAGTCCCCTTCACAGCACACGAGAAACATACACCTGCTACAGAAGGAGGCTTCACAATAAAAAGTTGTATAGATACTTAATGCCTATAAAATGCACTAAAACAGGTATTAACTACATACTAGAGTCTCAAAATATCCAAGATAATATGAAAAATTCCACTGCTAAGGAGAACTTATTGTCTTCAAAAGCTTTGAAACTGTGTCAAACTGAAAATCCTAGTAATCTCTAAGTCTCACACTCCATAAATCATATCTTCTGTCCCTAATTGAAAATTATAATATAATACACGACAATTCTTTAGCTATAAAGTTTTTTGCCTATGCAACCAAACTTCTGCTCTACATTAGAAGCCTCCCTTCAAGGAAAAAAAAAAATTAATCTACAGAGCCTTTGAGATAAAGCAGAACTCATTATTTCCATCCTGCTATAAAAGCCAAAAGTAATTCAAGATATTCTCTCCTGCATTTCATAGAAACTGATAATCTGTTATTCCATAAGACAAGTACCTTACATCTCCATCCCCATTTGATTCACTTGGTAGACCTGGTCATTTCCATTAGAGTGGAGGTTTCTCTGACCATTCAAGGACCTTCATGCTCTTTGCCAGGTTAAGCTAAAATTTAAAAGGATTCTTTGTCTGTTCCCCCAGGAAAATTGCAAACTATTTTGTACTCTTCTCAGTAGGCAGCTCATTTATCCACATTTCAAGATATACTGTTCTATAAACAGTATTTTGCACTTGTCCTCATGGTCACACAGCATTTCAGGAAACAAAAAAAAGTATTTTTCCATCTGCTTAGACAGTATCAATATTATTACAGCTTACGTTAAAAAGAGTTTTGTGAAAAATTTATTGAAAACAGGCAGTCTAGCAATTTGACCACATGTCTAGAGCTCTGGATAATTCAAACAAGCAATTTTACTTGTCTGCTTTGCAATTTTCCTATTAATGAAAATAATATTTACCTCACAGGGGGTCAGAACGATTAATTTCCATGAAGAGCTTGAATCTAAAACAGAGGATAATTCGATAGATCTCCAAGGAGAAAGGGTGAAGGAGAAACAAATTAGATTTTATACTCAGTTTCAAATGAGAAAATATTTGAGTTGCAGCAGAACCAGCTACAGAATATTCGTAAAACTGCACATAAAAAAAAGAAAACTCAGTGCTAATATAATTTCTCTTGAACTGCATGCCAGCCATGAATAGCAGCAGACTCTTCAATGCCAGATTTTTATCTGAATAGACAAATTTTGGAACCTGCCTTGATTCTTGTCCATTTCAAAGTTGCTGCCATTTCATTAATAAAAGGAGATGTTACATTCTGAGAACTCAGTGCTCATTTATCCGTGGGAAGAAACAGAGGAGAACTGCAGAACACTCTGAGCTTAATACTTTTAATAAACCCAAACCAAAAGAGAAATATAAGAAAGTACCTTGTGAATCCAGAGACTATTATTACAGCTAACTATCAAGGATCCATGAAAGTTCTTTCCCAGCTTCAACTGTTCAGCTCAAGGCCAGAAAAATTATCCAGTCAGTGTCAGTGACTACACTGACACTAGATCCATAACCTTTAAAAGTGCCATGGTCTGAAGCCAAATGAATAATTACAAGACACAACACTGAACCCAAGTTAGGAGATGGAGATACAAGGAAGTTGGGGGTCTTTTGCTGTGTTTTTTAGACTGGAAGGGGCCTAAAATAGCATATTTGTTTATCTACAAATGCTGCAGTCAAAACCCTTTGTAACTAAAACCCTTGGATAGTGAGAAACATACACTGCTGAACAACTCATGATTTTATCATGAGGAATACTAGACATCCTTGTTTCTAACGTAACTGCAGTTCTAAGAAACAAACTGAAATAAAATAATTACTAATATGAGAAATTAGAGTATGAAGAAACAGCAAAGCTATCCATTCCTAATGAAGTACATGAAATACTTCCATGTGACTACAACCTGAGATTCTACACTTCAGTAATTGCTCATGAGTGCTGAGGAAAAACATAACCAAGAAGTACAAGAGCAGAAGAGTGAGTTAATATAATGACAATGTAAGTTTTGTTTATCTAGATGTAGAAAAACAATTTACTTTACTTTGCAAAAGAGTACTCTATAAGGAAAGGTTCTCCAATGTTACAAACTGCAGATCTCCAGGACCAGACCAAGGTAATCATCCAAATATTACAGAAGTTGCAGAAGCTACTGGTGTTAAAGAATGGAAAACTAAAAAGGGTGTATGAAGAACAACACTGGCAGTAAGGGAGTCTGTGTTTTTTTTCCAAGCCACAGAACCACAGAGGAGGAGGTGTGAACACCTGCACCAGCAGCAGCACTCCTCCAGAAGATAGTTGTGTTGTTTTCAGCAGCTCAGCTCAGCCACAGAAGAACCCGACTCACCCACCCAGAAGCACTCACTATCCACATCCAGTTCTTTATCCAATACACTCTCTGTGCCAGAGATTTCCATTAAAGAGAAAACTCTAATCTTATGCCAGGCTAAAAATCTCAAATGTAAATGGAGAATAAGTAAGAGAAGTGTAAATACATACTGCAAAAGAACATTCATTTTCCAAATAGCATCTTCTGCTTTAGTCCATTTGAGTCATAATCCACAGTCAAGAATACACAGGAACATATCAATTCTTCATCTGCTTCCCTACATGCTTTAGGGAAGAACATAAACACTCTTCTAAATAATGGTTTTGAGAAGAGCCTTTCTCAGTGATTCATCAAATTAAGCATGCCAGCAAAGGTTTATAAACCACCACCAGTTGAATGTGGAAAAAAAATAGTGCTATAAATCTTGAGCAGAAAAAATTAACATGTTTTTCTTTAATTTTTCATAGAAGTATTTGTCCGTTCATATCCAACAACTGGAAAGTTGCACAACTCAGTGAGCTACAGTAACAAGAGTTAGATATCAATGCTATTTGGTAGAAGTTATGGACACCATATGACACATCATTCCTTCAAATGTGTAGATAAAGGAATGTCTCTAGCAAAAGTTATTCTCTTACATTGAAAAATAACAAACCTGAAGTCATGCAATCATTCTTAAATACTGTTCACATCATTCTTATCTAAAAAAAGCTTTCTGCATGCCAGAAGCTTTACCTAAATTTTTTCCATTGCAGGAGAACACAGAGACAAAGCTTCAAACTGTCTTATGAACAGGAAAATGTAGAAAAGACCATCTCAGATGCATTGTGGCCATTTCAATTATCTGGCAGCATTTTGTTTTCCCTATACATTTAGAGACCTGCTATGAAAATCCCATATGGTTATATGATGCCGCTGACAGTACCTACAAAGAGCCTATGGCAGGTCTTAAATTATTTTTATCCAGTCTTAACAATATCACAGCATCATTACTAGAAATGCACAAGGATTAACTTCTCACAGGTTTAGGAATAGCATGGGAAAGAAAACATTAGCAATACATTACATGGAATTAAAACAATCTAGAGCAAGAACATTGAGCAAAGCACAACTTGAACAACTTCTGGTTATAAAACAACCCAGACATACCAAAAGTGTCAGCTGATTTCAGAAGCATCTTATTAAGGCCATACAGGGTTGGTCGAACCCATTATAAAGCATGTACATGCTGCTGGCAGGGGAGGGGCAGAGCTCTCTACCCCCTTCTTTGGGAGTGTTGGCTCTCAGCAGGATTGACCACTGGACTCAGCCCACCCTGCAGCTGCACACATCTGTAAATAAAGGAGGCAGGAAGGAACAGGGAGACTGGGGGAGGAGAGAAGCACAGTGTGCCCTTCCAGGAGCTACAGGGGCTTGTTCCAGTCTGGTGTAGCTGCACCTTCACACCCTGAACTCCCCAGGAAAAAATTTCTGTATTTTGCTAGGAAAATACAGTTCCCATCCAATACTGCTAAAACAGCAATTGCCAGGAGAGGGCCGAGCTCCAAGACAGACTAATAAATAATCTCATCCTATTGGCTTTACTAGTTACCTCAGACTACTGTTCATTGCTTTGGGGAAAAAAACACCTGAACTTTAGCTGAAATACCAATTTTATCAGGTACAAGCAAGCTTAAAATCTGTTAATATACTCCAAAATGAAGCTGGGATGCGCTTTTGACCCTTATTCCAAGAGATTCAGAAGAAACATTTGAAAAAAATGTAGCAAGTGACTGATCTAAAGGGAATTGAAGATGCACTTCTGCAGCCCTAAAGTCCCAGAGATTGGAGACACATCAAGCCCAGACTGGAGCACTCTGCTAATACACCTTCTCCTGACCTGCAGCAAGCAAATCCCACCATCCATGTGTATTACAGAGTCACGGAGTATCCCAGTTTGGAAAGAACACACAAGGATCACTGAAGTTCAACTCCTGGCCCAGCACAGGACACTCCAAGAGTCACATCACGTGCCTGAGAGCATTGTCCAAATGCTTCTTGAACTCTGTCAGGCTTGGTCCTGTGACCACTTCCCTGTTCCAGCTGCACCTATTCCAGTTCTCAGCCACCCTCTGAGTGAAGAGCCTTTTCCTAATATCCAACCTAAATCTCCCCTAACATACCTTCATGCCATTCCCCTGGATCCTGTTACTGGCCATCAGAGAGAAGAGCTCAGTAACCCTCCTGAGGAAGTCGTAGCCTGCAATGAGGTCTCCCCTCAGTCTTCTCCAGGCCTAGCAAGCCAACTGACTCCAGCTGCTTTTTATATGGCCTTCCCTCCAGACCCTTCACCATCTTTGTAGCTCTCCTCTGGACACTCTCAAACATGTCTGTATCTTTTCTATGTTGTGGTGCCCAAAACTGCACACAGGACTCAAGGTGAGGCTGCCCCAGTGCAGAGCAGAGCAGGACAATCCCCTTCCTTGCCCAGCTGGCAATGCCGTGCCTGATGCCCCTCAGGACATGGTTGGCCCTCCTGGCTGCCAGGGCACACTGTTGGTTTATATTCAACTTGACACCAACCAGGACACCCAGATCCTTTCCTCAGTGCTGCTCTCCAGCCTCTCATTCCCTAGTCTGTCCATACATCCAGGTTTGCGCCATCCCAGGTGCAGAATTTGGCACTTGTCAAAGCTTCATCCATTGGATGATTGCACAAGCCTGTGATTTGTCCTGGTCTCTCTGCAGGACCTCTCTGTCTTCAAGGGAGTTGACAGCTCCTCCCAGTTTGGTATCTTTAGAGCATCAGCAAACTTACTCAGTATGCCCTTGAGTCCTGCATCCACGTAATTTTTGAAGACGTTGATAAGAGCTAGGCCTACATCGAAGCCCAGTGGAACCCCACTAGTGACAAGTCATCAGTCTGATGTCACCCCATATACTATAAGCCTTCTCTTCTTGACACCCACAGAACTGCCGAGCTTCAACTCCAACTGAGCTTTGGCTACACAACTTTTCTCCCTACAGTAGCAAGCAGCCCCTCTGTATTCCTCCCATGACATCTGACTTTGCTTCCATTGGGCATAGACATTAGAGCTCGTTTTTTGCCGGAGCTCTAATAGAAGATCCCTGCTAAGCCAAGCCAGCCTTCTGGTGCTGTCTGCTTGATTTCCAACACTAAAAAAATGAAGTAATTTTTAAGATCAGAAATTATAATTTAGCAATTGCATACAAGAACAATTTCCAGCTCAGTTTCAAATACTTGGAGAGCATAGCATTACTGACATGTTAAACCAAAAGATGTTTGGAATCCAGAATAAAGAGATCCACCATCCTGTATCTCACTTCAGTGTCTGGCTACAGAATAATTAGCAGTTCTAATTTTGGCTCGGTAAACAGAAAGGCTGTACTTGAGAAGGAAATGTTTGCAAAACTAAAGAAATGTACTTTGATGCTGTTTCAGAGGGCACCACACACTTGGTTAACATGATGGCCTAAAAGGACTTTGCCATCACCAGGGTCTCAAGCACCACAGCCATGTAAAGCCAAAGTGCTAAGGAAACAGAAACAGGTCCCCTGTGCTAACAGGGGAGACACCACACAACAAATCCATATGCATCATAGGATTGCAATCACCATGTTCATACAGCACTCTCAGATGCATACACTTTTAACACATTTTTAAGAATTTTACAAACATTCTCAGCAGACAGATTGGTTGCACACTGAACACCCAAAATAGCTGGTAAGATACTCGAGAACAGCTGTCAGCAATAACACAAAGTTTATTATACAGGAGAAGGGATCCTAGCATGCTGCTCACTGGTTTCCTTACAGTGCAACAGCATCTCAATTTACAGACTCAGGGTGCTTTCAACACCAACATACCTTGATTGTAAGTATTCCTCACACCTCCCAGGCTTTTGGAAATATTTGAGTTTTAACAAAGCCCAAGTAAAGGCCTTTCCTCATATCTAGACTCAACACATGAAAAGCTCCCCATCACCAACCTCAAAAGAAAACCTAACTGCTACCTGAGTGCACTTCAGATGTAATGTTTGCTTTTAGTCAAAAGAATGCTCCTTGTAACCCTTGCACCAGGCAGCAGACTGCAAACAGTTTCACTGAGGAGACAACAGAAATATCAGCACTGCACAAGGCCCAAAGGAAAACTACCTTCACCAGTGAATGCTCACAGACTCACTCTTCTCTCTCAAGCTTGTCACATTTTGAGTTATACAAGCGACAAAAATAAATCCCAATATGTTGCAAATCTGAACTAACTGTGTGTGGGAATTAGAAGAAAACTATTAGAGCACACACAAAAGGACCATTTTGGAAAAAAACAGCTAGAATTTAGGAACAGACATAAATAATGCCAATGTGAGCAAAAGAAAATATCCCTTGAAAATCAAGGTAGCTTACAACAACAAAAAAACCCTTCAGATTTGTGATTTCACCACTCATCATAAGTCCTGAAACCCCTCCTCCATGTAGGAGAGGAGGGGGGAAAAAAAAAAACCCCAGAGACAACTGTGAGGCCCTTGGGAGGACGCTACCCTCTGAGCAAAACCCAAGTTAACTCTATTCAAAGTCAACTCACACCAAGAAAAAACATGCTTAGCATAATGGAAGACTAATTTGGCTGTATGGCAATGAACAGAAAGTAAGTCTGGCTATTGAGAAAATATTTTAAAAACTCTCCTCTTAGAAATTATCTACCAGCATGTGTGTGTCGTGTTTACATTTCATCTTCCATTAAGCCAAATTCTTGTTCACATTCACTAATTTGCCAAAAATTGTGCATAGATCTGAAAGGAAAGGGGCCAAAATGAGAGAATAGCAAGATGCCAGACCCATTACTTAATGGAATTACTGGCTAAAGCTTCTCACTTTTTTCAGATTTTTTTGTGGACTTCAAGAAGTTTCTAAGTATGTCCTTATATCTGAGAAATACAACCTAAGGATTTCCAACAATTTACCTTTAACTACAGTTGTTAGTATTTTGTTAAGCATACTTGTATTCAAAACACAAATACCACATTGCAAGACTCAGAAAGGGATTTTTTTTTTGCAGCTGTATTTTTGTTAGGCTTATTTCACAAACCATTTGTTTCTCAGTACAATCCATACATAATGGGATATCTGCCCTTAAACGTGCTCAAGTAAAAAGTTCTACCTTCCTCCACTTTCCGGCCTTAGTTGGCAGATGGCCAAGAGGATGTTTATACTAAGAGGGGATGTTTATTAACCAACTTTCATAGGTTAGAGAAGCTGGTGCCTTAACAAGAATATTTGACAATGCCTTTTAGCAACCAAAGTACTCAACATGAAATGCATTCAAATAATTCTATTTTAAAAATACTTGGGAAATACTGATCCTGAACTCACATCTGCAAAGCTGCTTTCTTATACTATACCTCTGTGGGTCTAAATCCCCAAAATACAACCTTCTTTCAACTTCTGTCATATTTAAACATTCCTTTAATTCACAGCAAGTTTTAACAACTCCTATGGAGTACACAGTTTCCAGCAACTCACAGGTTTGAGAATTAAATACTTAAGACTTCCTGGTTGTCTCCAGACTACAATTTTGATTAAACATCCTCTTCTTTTAACCAAACTTTCACTTTGTCATCAACTTATTAACCAGGTCACAAGTGAGACTTGTGTAAAATTTACTAGGCTAACCACAAACACAAAAGCTATGTTAGCATACTGGATTTGCATGGATTAAAGAAGACATTGTTCAACTTTACAAGCCAGGACTAATCCATATTCAACGTGCAACTTCCTCACTGGAGTCTTCAAATATTCCTCCTCATCACACTTTTGTGAAACAAAAATTATCCACTTCAGAGACACAAACAAGGTAGACAAACTGAAGGTCAGAGGCACCCACTGGGCATCCACAGGATCCTCAGGGCCTCCCCAAGGCAGCCAACCCACAGCCCAGTACCATACTGCTCCTGGAAGAAGCAGGAGCTGCAGAGGGCAGGAGTTCTGGCTTTTCCCACTCTCCCAGCCCTTTCATGTTGTGTCATCAATTGCCAGCTGATGACATGGTGAACCAGATCATGAGAGCCAGCTCAACTGGAACCCAACACGTCTTCTCTGGCAGGTTAGCTCGGACACAATAAAGCAATTTTCATTCAAGTCTGCTGAATACCGCTCAGAATTCCAAGACTAGCAAGAGGCTACATGGAAAACTGCAGAGGATTACAATACCTCAGTTTTCTGAATAAATTCAGACTGAATTAAAATTAGCCAGGGAGCTACAATATTAAACATCTCCATATGTCTGCATGTCTTTTTCCAAAGCTTTAGTTCCTCCTCTTGAGCATCTTTACTGTATCATGTCCAATGTCACCTAAACCAGCAAACTGATTCTAGTTTTCAAACAAGATCCTCTTCTATCACACCACCACGGCCTAATCAAGCACATCCAACCGTGAAACCAATGCCTAATAATAATGCATCTCACACAGAACAACAGGACTGTGATCCACATCACTCAACACAGACACTGGTAGCTGACAACTCAGGAAGGGGAAGGTAGTACTGGTTATAAAGGGTAAATAAGCATTACTTAGATTTGAGACAGTGCAGTTGATTCCCTCCAACCCCCATACTTTTGATTTTAATCAGTAGATCCAGGAACTGTAATACACGAACTAAGACTTAGTATGCAGTTGACCATTCACAAAATGACTGCTCACAAAACAGTCTACTGAAGACTTTCACCTTTAAAAGACATTAAACTGTATTTTAGCTCCTAAAACCCCACAAATATTAATAAAATATTTTTGTACTTTTTTTGTAATAACTATATTAATATGTACCTAAAAGGAAACTTCTGAACTTCTAAGCTTAATATGAATTCCAAAAGAAAAATAACATCTGTAGAAAGCTATCAAATAATAAGAGGTGACATATTTAGCAAATTTCAAATTGGACTGTAAGTATAGTTGTCACACATATACGGCACACTAATTGCAAATATATAATATATTTTGCTCTAGGGAACAAATTCATGTTTTTAAAACACGGGGAATCAAAAGCTTATTAAGTATTTTTAATTGTCTGTGACCTAGACAAGATAACTAGTATACTTCTCACTGGGTATCATTCTTACTGATTGAAATACCAGTAATTTCCCTGTGGACCAAAGCAGATCTTATCAAATGACTACCATACCCTAAAGAGGTCATAAATTAGTAATGGTATGAAGCGACTTGACACTATACAGGGAGAAGGAAGGTGGAAAAAGAATTCACATTATGTCAATGAATTGCAACTTCCCCTGAACAGGATGCTATCCACCAATTTCACCAGCAAAGGGCAGATGAAACAGGCAAATGACTTGCAGTCTCCCCCATGAAGATACAGCTCTCAAAAGGAAGTTTCCACGCAAGTCACATCATGTCAACCCCCTAGTACATAGAAGACATCATTAGTTCAGAAGTTAGTGACAGCAAGCTACATCTTTTAAAGAGTGACTTGGTTTTATAAAGGAAACCAAATTATCTGTACATTTTAAGCCTTGTAAAATTGAGAGTATAGCTACAACAGCAATGCAGACACAGAAGGCCACCTTAGCAGCAGATGTACTGTATCAGAGACATAGAAATTTGAAATATGTTCCATGGATCAAAATACATACTCGTGCATTACCTTACTCCAATTTTAGGTGTTCACAGCATCTTATTACAGCACAGCTGGCCTCTTTACATTTTTCCTGTTTTATTCCTTATATTTCTAACTTTTTCCAAATGTTTCATATCCAGTGCTTGCTGATAAAACAGCATTTGCTTTATTCTGATTTCAGGGCAAGAAATGTTGGGAGTTAGTGTTAAGGGCCTGTACCAAACATGAAGACAGCAGACAATATAAACAGGAGATCCATGCACGCTGTTCATTGCTTGCTGTTGGCAAGAAGAATGCTCACCCGTCATGCCGAGCCAAAGGCTGCAGCTCAGCTGTGGCCTCACTTCTTGCTGCAGGTGAAGCACTCAGTACAACTTGCAGGAAGAATGCTATCTAATTTCACTGCTCTGGTACAATGATGTTTCTTTCAAGGTATCTTTTGTTTACATTTGTAAACCCACATATAAAAACAGTTATACACAAGATGCTGACAAGTCAGTCCAGAAATAATGGATTATTTCCAGTTCACATTCTGTTAACATTTCATTCACAGCTCTCATTGGTACCCATGGCCACTCCACGTGGTCATTGTTGCACAAATCCATTTATACCAACTGAGCTATTCTCACCACATTTCAAACTACAGGTTGATCAATTACCTGTTCACCACTGAAAAAGCCAAGTTTCCTCCTACATTATTTAATTTCTCAGATCCAAATAAATTGTTCCAAAATAAAGGGGATTTTCCCCCCTCCATTTTTTTCATAAAACCCAATTTTCATTACATTGACTGAAGTCCATGCTCAAATCTAGTTTTATCAGATTTCCTCAAATGTAAATAAAACATATAACACATCTTCCTTTTTACCTACAGAATAAAATAGAAACATTCAGAAAGTGACAGATTTCTGAAGGGCATTGGAGGACTCAGCTGTGGCTCATTTATAGTTTCCTTTTGGGAAGGTGAAAGAAGGGAAATAATTATTTGAATTATCACATTATCCAATGAGTTTTACTCAAATATGTGCATTAATACAGGCATTAGTGTCAAAGTAGGAAGAAAGGCTAAATATCAGCAGAAAGTTAAATCACACAATTATTTTGGTATCAGGATGATTTGGTCATTCTAATCTTTAATCAGAAATGCAGAAATCCTATTAATTCAAAATGCATCCTTCTGCCACGGAGATAAAACAGATAGTATTATTAACACCAAACTCCAAACAAAAAGGCATTCGAGGAGCTGGTGGATCTTTGCCTTTCCTCCCACAAGCTAAGCAGAAAAATCCTAGAACTACAACAAAATGCTAAATCATAGCAGTAAACACTGAATTTAGGGGACCTTGCAAGCAACCATGGCTTGATGTCAGATCTCAAGAGCCTACAGGAAATGAACATAAAACATATGAATATATTAATCTCCATAGGAGTTGAACTAAGGAAGAAACAAAAGTATTATTTCTAATTAAGCAGAGATAATTAGGGACTCTGGCAAACAGTGGTAGTCGAAAAGTAAACTTAAACTTAACATAGAATTCTAGTTACATTGAATAATACAAGTAAACTCGGCATGTCACCCTCCCTGGTTTTAAACATCTGCAGGAAGGCAAGGGGTGTGTTTACCAAAATTATTTCTAGTTGTGTAAGACTGATATCCACACCTCTGGAGCTTTCCACCTACCACACACTGATCTTGCCACTACCCACCAAGCCTCTGATGTGAATATTGCAATGTAAGCCAAGTAGGAATATCTTAAACATAAGAAAGAGACAAGAAGTGCAAAGAAACAATTCCGCAAACCAAGCTTAAGGAAGAAAATCTTTACCCAGTCTCAAGAGGGCTGCTGGAGTTTAAAGATCAAATATTTTTGTACACTGGAATGTTTCCATAAACACCTTTCTTTGAAAGAAGTGTCTGACCTTTCTTTCCCTCCAACTCATAACCTGCTACATGCTGTCACCTGAAGAGGTACTCTGAGCGCAGAGAGAAGAGGACAAGCCTGAAGAAAGCAGGTTCAGTTGGAGCAAGCTGAGAAGCAGTACACAGAGACAGCTACTTGCCACATACAGCTAAAGACAGCAAAATCATAGGTAAGTTCTCCTGCTTTTAAGAAAGTGCTCATAAAAGCTACACTCCAAGAAACAATTACTTTATAAAGACCTTTGTAAATGGTAATGTTTCCATGAGTTGTGAGAAAAGGATATGCAATACAAAAACCTTTGTACTGAACTTCTGAAAGAGGCAAACAACAACAAGAATTGCACAGCAGTCATGTCTGAACATAAATTAAAGGTTCTTGTAGTGCTTTTGTGGCTGGAAGAACTGGTCACTCAGCTTATGCAAGATTAAAATGACATAAGAGCTTCAGGTACAGACAATCTCATAACCTCCCCGCTTGGCAACAAGGGAAGCCAGTGGCAAGTTGTTCTTCACAGTTTCAATAATGTCTCAAAACCAGAACAGAACACAAGCTGCTAACAGTTCTCAAGCTGGGTTCCCAAAACAGAACATATTCAGGTAATTTTTCATTGCCAAAACTTTAGGTAACAATGCTACTACTACTCTAAAACATAATATAACCCAAATTTTAAAAAAGAGCAGTCCCCCAAAATGCTTGAGTAATTTTACTTACAGGAATACTCTTGCTGAAGTTAACTGGACTGAATGCCCTCACATTTCTACAATTGGGAACCAACTTTATCCTCACAGCAGGTAACTCTCAGGGGGGGGGAAAAAAGGTACTTTCAAAAACCTCTTCATAATTTCAAAACAAGTCAGTAGGGGGCACAGACAAAAAACAACCCCAAAAGGGATATCCCATTGGATCTGCTCATCCATTAGTCTTGCCCAAGTTGTCATAGTCATTACAAGCAAATATTAAAGGTGACCAGAAAAGTGTCATATTGGACACTGAACGTGTAACTATGTACTGTGTAAAACACATCCCAACCTGCTCACCAAAAATACCTGCAAATCAACATACAATAAGCAACAATATGTACATGCAACTTGAGAAAACCCTCATCAAGTTTTATTTTGCAAACCTGGTCACAGATGTCGTCTGGAGCACAGCTGTAACAAATTCACCTGTTTCTAGTACATTGTGCTAGTTATTCCTGGCTTGTAACTCTAGTTAAGCTTTGCCACTGACTCTTAAGACAAAATTAAAACTTCTGCTAAACTACAAATCAGAACATATTTTTAAAACAGACTAATTCTTCTTCCTGTTTGGCCAAATGAAAGCAACTTTGCTTTTGGTCAGCCCTAAAAAAATTGTAATATTGTCAAACATTAGGAATTTGGAACGACTTCCAGGTACTCTACACTCGGGAAACACTACCTAAGGAAAAAGGCTACTATTTTATAGCTAGAAATCAATTAGGTAATTTAGCTACATGAGCTCTTCCTCTTTTCTCCACCTTTGCTCACCTTGCACTAACACAATGGAATTTAGTCACACGTGACAAGAAGTGGTATCACAGGTGTAGCCAGAAGTGTATTTGCAAGACAAAGAAAGCCACATTCACAAAATTAACTATTTCATGTAAACAGCAATGCATCAACAGGTGTGCAAGTAATAAATGAAAGGCATTTATCTGCAACTGCACTGCAATGTTTTTTCTGTATTACCAACATGATGGAATACATCATCCCTCAGTACTAATGAGCTCTATATAATAAATAAAATTCCCAGGATGTCCCAGTTCTGTAAGCAGGCAGAGATTGCACAAGTTGTCAATAGAAATCTGAATGTTCTGTAGTAGGATTCAAAACTGTGGCTCTACTGAAAAACATTATCTGTAAGAAGACACTTTGAGCATAAGAGCTACCTTTTCAATTTCTTATGCTGTTTTGTTAAACCTAGAGTAAGAATGCAACGTCTCTTTTGACTTCAAGGTGTATTTTCAATATAATCTGCTTTCAACTTTTTCAGTGAAAAATGCAATGCACTGATTTCAGCAACTTCATTGGTGGTGTCCCAATCCTAATTCAAAAAACCCACATCTCAGGCATATTGTTTTCCCTTTATAAGCATAAGATTTTGGCCAAAAAAAAAAATCCATAAGTAAACAAATTGTAAATGAAAAATTTACAGTGCAGTCCAAGGAAAATATCGCCTCACTCTCTAAAAAGCAGCTTATGATGGGTTTTTCACAAGGGCCTAAAACCTTCTAACTTGTTTTGCCAATAGAACAGTTTTTATAACTGTTAACCAACAAACAAAGGAACATGCCTTTGCCATCCAAATCTCTCCTGGCTGACCGTAGAAATCCACTAGTCAGACCAGTCCAAATGAGCACTGCTCTTTCTTGTGTGAAAACAACTTTTGCATGCTTCTCAAATAAGATGAAATTTATCGAGACAAGTACTGGTTGGCTACTGTGGCTAACACAGTGGCTCTGGGATCACCAGGGCAGCTATTTGCTCTGGCTCACGTATGCACAGCTGCACCTCTCCCTCTTCCCTCCTAGGTGGCAGCTACACCCAGCCCTGTATAAACAAGATTCAGCTACATGCCACTGCAGTTAATATTCTGAAGTTGGGATTTGCTTTTTTGTTTTGAGATATTTTATCCTGGTAATTGATTCCAGACTTTCCATTTGTTGGACATAACAGTTTCCCTTCCAGTCCTGTGATCAAGGCAGCTAAGGGTATAAACAGATGAGCTAGGAGATAGTTCTTCTATACTAAGATAAACTAACGAAACACCATGAGTAGGAGTTATAAACCCTAGATACTCCCTCAGCATACACCCTGGGTGTGTCCATCACATCAATCAGGCCTGGCACTCCCTATGGTTGCAGCTCAAATTCATGAGGAAAATAGTTGTGGTTGGACAGAAATGAAGAAATAGAGACTGCCATATCAATTTTTCTCATGTGGCCCTTAAAAATTTTGTAGCAAGACAGAGCTGTAGGATATGGAGCGTGAGGGCTCTTAATAATTGCATCAGAAGAAGTTCCCTTTGGTGCACTCCAGGAGAGGAATATGCAAGACACAGATCTAATATTAGTTTTGTATTTTCAGAATTTGATTTTCAAATAACCAGCATTTCATTGAAGTTATACCCCATCACTTAGCATGGAACCTATTTAGTATGTTTTAGAGTAAACAGATGAGTCACTGAAATCATCACATTCCTTGAGATACTGTGCATTCCAAACTCCCTTCCTGTCCATGAGAAAAAAAAAAGCAAACAAGTCAAAGAGATAAATAAATATAACTTTGAACAAAAATAAACCTATGCCTAGATACTAAGTGCCTGTATTTAACTCTGCTTTTAAAAATTATCTCTCTCAGAATGGATATTTAAATACATATTAAAAGATGACTGCGGTGGTCTTTCTAACATCCTTTACATAAAAATACTGGAATCAGTATATACATGAGAATTCTAGTGATCAAACTACAAAAACACAGGTAATGGAAATAAGCCAATAGATTTGGATTGTGATAACCCAAAAACCAGGCAAGTTAATGCTAACTACTTTGAAGCCTCCTATTTCACATTATTTCTATACCATCATACCACAGATGATTTTAGTTCCAGTATCACTTGCATTTTTGCCCCCAGTTTTCAGAAATCATGCTCTTCTTCATTTAGGAGTAACCTAAGTGTGACCTTATTTTGCTCACAGTCACAACCCTATGATCATTCTGCTGTACTAGCGTATATTTCCTTCTCCTGCAGGCATTTCTGCATCCCTCTGAAGAGGCCTTACACAGCAGTCTCTACTCCTACCTGTGCTATTGCATTGTTTTATCCCTTGTAACAATTAGTAAGAAAGAACAAACACCTGCAGAAAAAATGCCCACGTAGACTGCAGAGGAAACAACAGCATTCATTGAAAAGAATAACAAAATGCTTAGAAAATACAGAACTCTTTTAGAAAAAGAGATACAATCAGCTACTCTAAGGTATAGAGACAAACTGGGTTTGGAGGTACTAAAGAGAAGGGAAGAAGTTTCTGTGGTTTCACCTTGAATACCTTTAACACCATACAGCTTTGTTGTGTGAATTGGATACTTCCCAAAATTGACAGTAATCCACCAGGTCAGTCTAGCCCCCAACCCCAGCACAGACATAAATGTTTGAGCCTTCAGTCCACAAATAATTAGTCTGCAGACCAAGCATATCCACATATGCCCATCCACAACAAAAACCATCAAAAAACTTCTGAAAAGCAGGTGTATGAAGCTAAGTTTCCATGAGACACAGAGAAATTCTGTAACAAGCGTACTAAAGGGCAACCCTTCACAAGAGACCTAACATTTTTATATGCAACTGCTTTTATTTGCACTTCAGAAGAAGATTTCTGAATATTTCCCACAAAGAAATTTTGCCAAGATGAGAAACCCAACACGACAGCTTTAAGGTGCATCTTCACTGAAAAACTGACTAGAACACTCTAGAACTAGCACACATTTTCTCAAGAAGAAACAAAATAAAACTGCACATTTCTTTTTCAATGGTGTATCCACTAACACGAAGGACAGCAAGAAGTCTTAACAGTAAGAAACTCCCTGAAAAGAGGGAGGAATTGACAGTTTTGAGAAATGCTACATTTGGAAAATAACAAAACCTCTCTTACAAAGGCGGGTCATGGGGATAAAAATCAAACTGAGGAATATTTTAAATACCAGACCTCCTATGAAAAAATGTATCATAGCAAACATAATAATGTTTGCTATGATACATAAAAAATATATGATACATAATAAATATGATCATTTTACCTAGTACATGATCAATTAAAGGTTACAGATTTAATTGCAAGCAAAACCTCTTTAAATTTACTATCTGTATCTCTGGCTTCCAAAGATACACGAATAGATGGAAATGCAGTACCCAGTATTACTATATTACCACGTATCCACAAATCTATACAGTATGGACCATGGAAACTTTTGCAATACCAAATTAAAGACAACGCTTTAGAGCTTTGCCACAGCCAAGTGTAAAAGACAAGCTCTAGAAATGAGGTAAAGGTATGATTAAACCTTCCTGGTTATAGACAGACAGGTTCTTTCACCTCATAATCCAGGCGTAGACACCCACATCTGGTCACACAAGAGATCTGCTCTCTGTCATTACCTAAGTTTCAAAGTTTCGGAGCCCCACATGTTTCCTGGACTACAATTTTTTCCCCACAATATTAGCTAATAGCTCCCCAGAACTACTAACATTAAATTTACTGCCAAATTAAATATTGTTCCTCAGCTCAACAACTTCCTTTCTCTTGGAATATCTCTTGGCTGTTACCACTGACATGATCACACACAGCTCCGCGACCTAGACAGCCTTCATTATTCTCCTCTGCTGCAAAGGGTACAGAGGGCAAGGGCCCAGTTTACACACAAGAACAGCAACAAACGTGAAGAATCAGACGCAACTTTTAGCATTAGGCTAAGGTTAAGAATGCCATTCTGTTGAGGCAATCTTCAACCCAGCATTATAAAAAACAAAGAACTGGATGCATGTCAAATAGCAGAATGATTCTACAATTTATTGCAAGTTCTTTTCTTCTAACCAACCGACAACTCCTGCTGGGCAGCAACATCCACCAGTCTAGTCATTCCACAACAAAGAACAACCCAAAGAAAGAAGCATGGCCTAACAAAATTGGTCTCAACAGAGCACTTTGCTGGGACACAAGGATGAAGCCAATTACCAGGAGTTCACAGCTTCAGTACCACAGTTTTCCACGTTCATAATCCCCATCAGCGCTAAAGTATCCCCTGTCTACCAACCCAGAACACAAACTTAGCAACTTAATATTGCTCAAGGGCCCCTTTTGTTTTGTAAAGAGAAGCACAGTACTACTAAAACAAGACAAATACATTTTCTTTTTATTACTTTAAATTGTAGGCATTCCTGCCCTCCTGCAACCACTACACTACCAAATACTGGGAGCAATCATCCAAGGAGCAGCACAATATTAGGACAATGACTCTTTGCAGGTAAGTATGCTTAGATCAAAGTTGAGGAAACATTTAGTGAATAATTAGGCATATGCTTTTCAACCTAAGCAGCCTTACTTTGACTGGCTACTCCATCTCTTTTCATTAGAACACAGACAAGCATCCAGGGAAGTTTCTAGATGTAGTCATATGCTAAGCATCGAAGTAAAAGGGGAAAAAGGTCTAGTAAATTGGGCAACTATGAATAAAGCAAAATATATAAAAATGGAGGTTATGTATCATAATAAGTAATAAATATTTTCATAATAAATATCACATCTTGCCATACCAAAAGTAAGAAGAATATGAGGCATCAAAGAATGAGTGTTTCAGGTGAAGTGGAAAGAGTGCTAGAGCACAAGGAATCCTTAACCCTGACAAGTCATTCCACAGGTAACCAAAAGTCAATTACTTATTTCAGTTCTCTCCATCATGTCTTTCCACCTGTGCATTGTTTTGCACATAAAAGAATCTGGGTTGACTTTCATTCCCAGCACTGAGCAAACCAAGGATCTTCAAAGTTCAGTCCCAGCTACCTTCTCCACAACTACAATGGATTCAAAAGTCTTCCAAACCTACATCCCAACAAGCAATACCACAAGAGGTCCAGAGCTAGTCAGTTCTCATAGACCCCAAGAATCCAGGAGTCTTTATTACTCATACAGAAACAAAATGCCAAAATGAATACAGAGCAACTTGTTTACTGGACTGGACAGGCATGTGGAACACACAGCTAAAAACTGCCCAGGCCATCCGTAGAAACTCCACCCCTGGAAACAGCCAATACTTCTCTGGAAAAAGTCTAGAACAAACCATATTAACTTCATCCTAGCACTCAACTTCAAATGTCCACATGATAGAAATATATTTTCAACAATCCAGGTCTTTCTTTATACTAGCCAGACTGAGTAAACTCATATGTAATTACACTTAATAACCTTAATACATAATTATATTAATATTAATAACTTAGTACACTGTCTTCTATCAGCACATGGAAAAATGTAAATTAGACTTTATCAACCAAAACTGTTTAAAGTTTATTGCTTTAGTCATTAGTTATAAATTTTACCACATCAACGGGTCTTCCTAGCTTAAAATTCCTGCATTTACTAACAGATACTTTCTTCATTTACTAACAGATACTTTCTTCATTAGACAGCACCAGCATACGTCCAAAAAGCAAGACCAACACTGGAATATAATTTAATTAATATAAAGTGTTGATCAAGATATGAACAGACAAAAAGAAAATCTATACATCTTACATTTAGGCTCAAGTCAACTGATTTCTATCATAACTAATTAGAAAAGCAACCGCTCCTAATTAATTTTCTCCACATTTACTGTATTATAATTCTTCATTACCAATGAAGCATACATTCTATAACATGCAAAACAGAACAAGACCAAAACAATTCTGGAAATATGGCTTTTGCAGTAGAGCTTTATGTCAAATGGGTACCTTACTCCAGTGGCAAATCATAATACTATTTCAGGACGCAACTATGAATAAAACTCTCTCTCTGCCTTGATGTGTCACATTTACTATGACCATACACATCAGCTCTAAGCCATACAAATTTACATTCGAACTGCAAATTCATAGAAGAATTCATCCCAGAAGAAAAAGATGCTTTGACAGTATTTGCACTTCCTCTGAGATCAGATCAGTTTGGTTGCTCTCAAGCCTGAAATAAATCTTGCGGAAAGACAGAGCTGACTAGTTGCTTTCCCCCTATAGCACCAGGAAGAAACAGTGTCTATTCCAGCTTGTGTAAGTTTTCTCTGAACAATTAAAAATCTCAATAAAACTTTATTACTACTAAGAAGGACCATGCACTCTTACACAAAGTCTGTATCATTATCCTGAGTTTTGAACTTAAAAATCAAGCACAAGGGGGGGTTGGATCTTGAATGTGCCTTCCGAATCAAACCATTCTATGATTCTATGACAGCTGTTTTTAAACCAAGAAAGACTTTGCTGTTTAAACAATCACTGCATTAATACAACCTGTCCTAGCAGAACTCATCTCCAGGTAGGCAGTAGCATACTTTATGGAAAGATACCTAATTTATGTTGCTTTTTATTTTACTTCTGAGGTAGATATAGATATATGTGTATGCATCATAATAAAGTGTGTCTATGTGTATATACATACATACATATATATATAAAACAGAAGAAAAAGCCAAATATCCTTTTATCCTTAGAATCAAAGCTTTACTCACTAGAACAGGAAACATATCCAGAGAGGGGTTCTGCAAGGCTGTGCTACTAGGCAGAAACGTTTTGCCTTCTAAAAAAAACCAGAAAGCAAAGCCATGTGAGATTCTGAAGAGTATCCATTCTGAGGATCCTAAGAGCACAACTACAGTATTCTTTCTCTAAGATGAAATAGAAAACCAGCAGAGAGACAGGATGGACATCATGAAGATTTAGAAGTAATTACAATTTCACAAGCAGAAGAGTACACGGGAAATTTTGAAAACAGTCTGGAAAAAAAAGTATTCCCCCATCTGTGATTCCCAGCACATTAGTTTACCTTTGTAAGTCTACCTGCTGTGATGAGATCCTAGAAAGAAGAAATGCTGTACACTAGGGGTCCTCCTACATATATAGCCAGAGAATGGCACAGCCATCCTAAACAAAACTCAGAGCAAAACTGATGCTTTCAGCCATCAGGAGCAGCACAGAATTTCCCCTTCCATTTCATACATCAATTCTTACCTCTCTCCCTTTCCATGGCATAGCCATTTATGGCCTGAACACAGGGCATGTATATATTTAAAAGGCACTTGTGCTGAAGGCTCATAAGAAAAATGTTTTATATTATGTCCTAAAGTTTCAAATCACTTTTTCAAGCACCAAATTAACACCACTGGTTCCCCTTTTAAAAATATATGCTGTTATTTTCCAATCTCAAACGTATTACTAAAACCAAAGAATCCTATTTGACAAACTTAATTTTACTATATAAACCTGTAGTTCCCCTGAGTATGAGAGCAAAATACATTAAATGGTCATTTCAGTCAGCATTTCTACCTTCACCCTGACCATTAAAGCACCAAATAGAAAGAGGAAGGATGACATGTTAGTTGAGAGGACTTTTTATGAGACTTGTGGTTCAATGAAGGATTTCCTTCATGCATTCTACTTCTAAAAATTCACAAAACAGGGCTGAAGAACCAGTTAATCTTATTTCATTCAGGTGTCAGCTGAAACCAGGGAAAACATTTGCTTTCAATTTTGAGAAGCTTAGCTTGCAGGTCCCTCCCTGAGAAAGGCTTGGCTATTACTCAAATCCACCCATCAGCAATGATGTGCCCAACTACCTCTCAATGTGTCAATGAAATGCAAGAAATGCATTATGAAGCTGCACTGGCAAACACCAGGAGAAGGATGTGTGTATGAATAAATGCAGCACATCACGATTCTCTTCTGGCGAGCTACAAAATCTCATGTAACAAGTTACGCTGCCTGACTCTCAAAATGCAGTCTTGTCTTCAGCCAGTCAGCTGGTAAATTAATGCTTTGACATCCCATACCATACAGATTTTCACCAAAAAAACCTCACCACCCTCCAGATTATTTAGACAGCAAAGCATACAAGGGTTATGTATGAAGAGTCACGGAGCAATGAAGTAATGTGAACACCATGCTCAGGAACAATAGCTACATGAAACACAGATTGTAGCATAAAAGCGTTCAGTTTTTTTGTCAAACACAGCACTTAGATTTCTGGAGTAAGAGTATCAAAATGCTCCTCAAAGGACATGAAAATGCCCTGTGATTGTGATTTTAAAGCACACACAGTAAGAATTAAACACTATTAAATACTCCTATTACCACAGTACATAGCAAATTAAATAAAAATCGGACCTACTTTGTAGTAGGTGCAGCAAAAACAAAGCCAATTCCTGAGATAATTACCTAAACTACTTGCCATACTGCAAGCATTAGGCAATTAATACTGAAACTGTGCCATCTCTGCCAGAGGGAAAGATGCCACATAGTTACGGATGTACAAGTTCATCTTCTATTGTGCAATCCTTGTTTGAATTGCTTGTTTCTATCTGATCTGCACAAATTCCATAAAGTTATTTAATTATGCAGTACGCAAATCTCCATGTTTCGGTTGGTTTAAACTCTTGCAGTCAGAACCCAAGAATTCGCTGTCTCCTTAGTAACATACACCTGATCCAGAAAACACTCAAGCACAGCAACACAGGAAGGCAAAAGCAATTTCTGGAAGCAACTTTAAAAATACCTCACCTTCCAGCAGAGGAAATCTGCTCCAAATGACTAAATTCACAGCCTCATTCTTTTAAGACCCCTCCAATCCAATCACGTTCAGAAGCACTTTTCACCAGTCTTAAGTCAAATACTGCAGGTATCCTTGCCTGGCAATGGTCAAAAATCAGACTAAACTGACTCTGTAATGACACCAGGAGCAGTGTTAGCAAGAAAGCTACCCATGGGTAACTCAAAGCATCCCTGAGAGCTACCTCAGCACACTGTGGCCTGGTGGTGCTCAAGCAGCACTGCCCAAATGGACCATGTTGCAGGACAGTGCCATCCTCTGCCCTGGCTGTTAAGCACCATTGCAGCTCCAACTCACAGCCCAATTTCCATACTAGAAGCAGTCATTTACCTAATTTCCCATTTGAGGATGACCCCTGGATAAAGGCCAGTAAATACTGGCTGCTAACATTCAGACAGAACATTCAAGTCCTTAATGTCTCCAGACTTCATCTAAAGTTAACTGAGAATGAGGAGGAAGACAGGCAAATCAGTCCAGGGCCACCATAAGATCAAATGCCATGCAACTCATTATGCCACCTGAAGATGAATTCCTTCAAAGCCAACTCCTCCCCAGAAAAGATGCAGCAGGACTGCAACACATTCAACACATCCAACAGCCCTCAGAAGTGACAGCACCTATTTCTAGCTATGAAGTTTTAAAAAGAACAGGAACATGAAATACAGAAAAAATTCAGATGATTTCTGCTTTGTTGTTGGGAAGCCTCACACTGGAGTGGCACAGGCTCCTTGTAAACTCACTAGCAAAACAGATGTTGCTAAGAGGTTTTTTTAATATGCAAATACCTCACCTTTTATCAGTTACAACACATCTTCTAATCAAACTCTGTCCTAATACTCTAAAACTAAGCTTTTTTTTTTTCCAAGAAACAAGAGAGATTCTTTAATCATCCAGCCAATTAACAGAATTGTATTTTTTCTTAGAAAGAAAAACAAAGAAAAAAAATGTCCTTCCCAACAACTGGTATATAGTTTTTCAGCAAGATTGTCTTAATTCTACTCTATTATTCCAACTGAGGTGTAGGGGAGTTTCCCCAAATAGGGTGCAGCAGAGCACCTGTGAAAAGCAAAATATTGATTATGACCACCATTTACAATGTGAAAAATTAGCTGTCAGAAAACCATTTAATGAATTAGTTCTGCAAACACATGAAACATGCTCTTTCAAATTCCAATACTCTGAGTATTTACAACCTCCTAAAATTATCCCAAGGGGCAAATTATTTTATAAGATTAATTAGTGAAAAATCCCAGTGAACCAATTTTTAAATGTATGCAAGAATTATAAAGCACATTTTCTTCCTTCTACTGTAAGTAGCAGCTGTCCTATTTATCTTTCAGGTTTTTTACTACACACTGGGACTGTTTACACACAAACTTTGAAAAATGGGAGAAGGCATTTTTAAGAGATTTAAATTTTAAAAAAATTTAAAAGACTATGTGCTTTAATAGTTTAAGATAAACATCAGGAAATAACATTTAAAAAGAGCTATATAAAACTTTCATGTTTTGAGCTTATCCACATAAACACTGATGGCTAATTCCATTTAACTAGAGAAAGAGAGGTTACAGTTTGGGAAAGTAACAGATTAGCCAGCACTTTAAAACAGTGATCCTTTGAACTTCCAAATATTTATATTTCATCTCTACAAAGACTTCCCCGTACCTGTTGCCATCTCACACCCAGTCCCCTCTCTAAGGCACTACCGCCTGCAAATAAGATAGAAAAAGCACACCCATCTGGCAGTCATTTGGCCAAGTGATAAGGACTGCAAATCCTGGTGAAACAGTTTAATGGTTGTACTGCTGCAGCATGCTCCACCTCAGAGTTAAGAAAAACACTCTGCTGGCCCCAGTGCCATGTAGATAGGTGGTATCTCCTTGAAGTTACTGCATATTATACACATACACTAGCAAGATGTAGCAATATTTAGACAGTTGTTAACCCTAACAGCTGAAAAAAAAGACAGACCCAAGTTTTCAAGCACCTGTTGCAAGAGCTGTAATTGCCTCCTCTCAATATTTCAGTACTCCCTTTCAACCACCCTTTCTCGAAGAAGACATTAAAAAAACAATCTGAATGGAATATCATCAGTTGAATACACACACCTGCCCCCAAACAGATGAATCATAGTCACATTACCTAACAGTTTGCTATCACCACAAGCCATAACTTGACAGACAAGTTATTTGCCCTTCACTCCATCTTTTTGGTTTACCTGTGTACCAGCCCCAGCTGACCTGCACAGAGTCAAGTCTGACACAGACTAACATCATGGGAAAGATGAGATACATACAGGAGTGGCAGTTGTGGCAGGGTTTTCTAATTCCCTCATAATGGAATTTGATACACATAGGAAATAGATACATACTGGCTTCTCAGACGCCAGCTAATAAATAAACCCAGCAGACTCCAAAAAGCACTTAATACATACAGGCAAAGGGGACAAACATATACAATGCTTACACATGCAGCGGCTCAAAAAAGAATCTACCAAAAAGCAAGCAGCAATGGTTTGCAAGGCAGAAAGCTGTACAAGCCCAACTTTCACAGCTATTTTATTTTTTAAAAGTCATCTTTAAAATTAAAAAGTTTGAGTTATTTTCATGGGTCACAAACAAAATGTTTTCCAGACTCCGAGTCTCAGGCTTTTGGTCTGATAGTAGCTTCAAGTGACTAGTTTGGAGTTTAATAAAAAGAGACTTGCATTTTAAAAGATGATAAAATTAATAGTACCTTTTCATTTCAAAACATGGCAAAAGACTACCAAATCAAATAAAAAGTAGTAACAAATTTTCCAAAGAGGCCCCAAAAAGTTTCTTAGACTGAAGAGGAAAACTGACACATTGAAATTATATCAATACTAACCATGTTGCTCATGAGGATGATTTAATCTTTCCCTGTTAACATGTAAGAAATGTTTCATTTTTCTAAAAGCCCATCTGGCAGATTTTCATAGACGTTCATTTTGGCCTAAGAAACATCTCAAGTTTACAAGGAAGCACATCTCTCAGTATAAACAATTCCATTAAAAATCTGAAGATTTTTCATCATTATACAAGAAGTGTTAAACCATCTGTTGCATCTCATTTCTTTTGTTCCCTGGTCATATAGCATTGACCACTACTGCACAAACTGAAGTTTATGGTCTTTTACAAAGCAGCTAAAATACAGTTCATTTTCTGTTACCATGTTATCATATATGTTCCTTATACTGAACTTCATGAAGGGGGGAAAGGGCAAATATTCCAAAACAGATTTTACTGTAGGGTTGCTAAGACTGAATAATTTTCATACGATATAATATTTTCTGACCTTTGTCTTACTTCTGCCTAACCTGGACTTGCCCATCCAAAAATAACTGCAACTCATTTGTTTTCAGTGTGATACATCATCACTTTGGTATGCTAACATCAGTTAGACTTAAGCAATCTTGAATATGTTAATTGACAAAACTCAACACTGAAATTACAGCACTATCTCTGTTGGCTAACTAAACAAAGCTTACGTGAATTTTTGCTTTGTTTCCCAGAAAAGGAAAAAAAACATGGAGCAAGAAGGGTAGAACTACAATGTAAATGAACAGGCTGCTACAGTATTTTAATTTCACGTAATTTACTCCTGCTACAGTTTAAAAACCAGCAAGAGTCAGGAAGAAGGCAGAAAGCTAATCCAATGAAACTAAGTGATAAACTTCCAATTGTCTCTTGGCCACCAGTCTGAACTTTGACACTGACAACTGCACAGCAACTTGAAATGTAAGCTGGTAATAATGTTGGTCCCTGTATTGAACAATCCTAACACAATCAACCAGATCTTTCATCAAGAATTAATATACCTTTTGTTTTCTGTAATTATTGTACACATTGTCCCGCCACTGAACAAGATTTCCTTACTATAGCAGGCCTACATATTTTCACAGCAAAGCAATCTCTGCATTTCAATTCCACCAGGAATAGACTGTGTCCATCACAGATGAATGTAGTGATCATTTCAAGAAAAATTAGTCCTGCGTCCTACTGCAACACAGAATAAATTTTAAATGGATTAAAATGTGATTCTGCCCTTGAATTTCACCTCCACCTGAAAGTAATATAGCCTTTTAACCCTTGAACGACACAGGCAGTAAGAATGATAACATAGCAGAAAAAGCAGGTCTTGGCATTGCATTACTAATATAATGGACAAGCTTTAAGGAAGGCTTGGAGTTCATTAAACAGAAAAGTAACCCTGTTGTTGCTGTTGCCCTTTTGTCAGAACCTGAAAGACAGGCATTCCAAACAAATGTTGCTTTACAACAGTTCAAGCCATCCCTTTACAGTCTAGTTTACCACTACTTTCCTCATACTCTCCTTTTTGTTGCATTTTCCATTTTACTTTTCACTATTACTTGAAAATTCTTGTTTCAGCCTCTTTTTCCATGGTAAGAGAAATGGTCATTGCACATTCTCTGTATTGCGATTTATACACTCCAAACAAGCAGAAAGGTGTCTTTCATACTATAAAGGCCTGTAAAAGTATTTCCAGATACATAAAACACCAAGTCTTATCTTTGGAGAAAAAAAGCATAATAGTATCTCTTCTGGCTAAATGGTGTGTCTTTCATGCTATTTATTTTTAACAATTTTAAGTGCTCTGAAGAAAGCATGCAGAAAAACAAAACCAAGCGCCAATGAAACATTTTGATACACATAAGTCTAACCTTCTAAATGTAGATTTTTCTTAACTAAATCACATTGCCAAAATACAATCTATAACCACCTACTGGCCTTTACTTCACCTGCAATTCATGTTTAGATTACAGGATTTCAACCTTTACCCAAACACCCTTTGAGTAAGTCTATGAACCTGTGCCACTGTAATGGAGGTCAATGTTTTACAACCAAACCAAATTGTGTTTCACTCAGACAATTCTTCTGAGCTAAGGAAAAAGGTGAAGGGTTCGGTTTTGGAAGGTTTTCTTTTGTCCAACAGATTCATACACTTGTTGCTTCAGTTCTTCAGCCATTACAAAGACACTGTTGAAATATGGTATAAAAAAATGTAGTATTGCTGTGTGTTTCTGAAAAACATGAAGGCAAGTTTCTTGGATAAAGCAAGAATTTACTGTTCATTGGTACAAACTTAGGGTTTAAAAAGATTAGAGACAAATACCTTTTGGAAAAAAGTTAGTATTTCTACCAAAGCAATTGTTCTTTCAAATAAATATATATGTATATATATATATATATATACACAGTATGTACAAATATATATATTAGTATATACTAATAACACTTTTGAAGAGAGAAGTCTCATTTTTCTGACAAGCTTTTGACACAAGCTCCCACAAAAGCGATGGTTCCCTGTTATTACTATTTTTCAAGATATTCCAGCATTAATACTAACAAAAACTGCCAGCATTAGACTAAATGGTTGCTAGCCACCTACACTCAGCTGACAAACCACATGTTTCTCTGACTGAACTCTTGCCAAGGTAAGGACTCCATGGTCAGAACTTTGGTAGAGAAGTTTCTAAGTTCCTCCACAGGCTTATACCTCCAGCATGTTATTTGCACCTACTGGATTCCCTCTTTTTCTTATACAAAAAGCTAGAAAAAAGAGTTCTGGAAGAATCTCACCCACTGCTCCTATGTGCGATGGCCCATTTCAATCAACTGCACCACCCTGTGGGATGCAACGGATGGCAGAGCAGCCATCTGCTGCATTTCTGCTGGCCAGCTTCTGGAATGCAGTGTTCTTCATCCTCCTAAGTCTTTCCACCGCACTGCCAACAAGTTTCCAACCAAATTCCAAATCTGCCATCCACAGCTGCCAGAAACACCTATTCAGATTAACTTGCTCAGAAACTACTTCTCTGTTGCAAAAACATCTGGGTGCATGTTAAATGCAAAAGCAACTAAAAAAAAATTTGCAGCCAGAGGTTACTGGGATAATATGAAGGTCAGAAAAAAAATGGCAGAAGGGGGGTATGTAAGTGCCTGAGGTTCAAAACCCCCTCAGTTTTAGATTTTGAAGGGCAGAGTACTGCTCTACAGTTGTATGAAGTTAAGTAACCAGTATTGAAAAGCCTGCAAACAATTTCACCAGTTGTGGGTAGCTTGATAAAAAGGATGGCAGAGGGAGTAGTAAAAACGCAGTAATTTTTCATGGATTGGGATGACACCAGAAACAGGTCTCTTCTTAAAAAAGGAGGAAGAAAAAGTATTTATTTTGTTTACCTCTGGAAGAGGTAAAGATTAAGGGGAAGTAGCAGAAGAAATTATAATTAAATGTAAAGACAGCATATGAAAAAGAACAAAGCCTTAAATTTTCACAATGCTTTAAGAATTACACTGCCAACCTTTCTCCTCCTACCCTCTATTCTGTGTGATATAATCACATTACATACAGTCATTAATCAAAAGCTTGTCAAAGCTTTTCACAAACGTCCAGTTAGGCCTTATAAAAGAAATAGTTTCCATCTTTCCAAACGAGACTTACAGACAGGGGACCTGACCCAAGACAATGCCATGTCTCAACCAGAGCCTGTGCATCTACTCTTCATTGCCATCACTGCCATACTGCCCAGCATGCACCTAGGTGTCCTTTTGGGTCTCCCTCTGAGAGCTCAAAAAACATTTACTATATACATTTAAACATACACATCAAAACTATTTACCAGACCAATCTAACTGCAGAAAAACTGTTCAAATGAGCTGAAAGTTTTTCTTTGTGTTATGACCAAAGCACATTACACAAAGCTTAACTACATTTTAACTACATCTAACAACAGTGCTGCTAAAACAAGCTCTTCACCCCAGGAACACACATTTAAGCTGTGCAGAAACCAAACATGTCCCAAAGGACATAAGCTTTACTTGAAGAGAAAGTTAAGATCTTAGCCCCTTCCGTTCCTTAGAACCACATACAATGAAAACATACCTGTACAACAAATGTAAACCCAAGCTCCACTTCAGCAATATTCTAATATTTGAGACCTTTAAATGTCACTTCTGAACATTATATGAGCCATTCTAATATTAATCAATTAACACTACAAAAAATTAGTAACTGGGAACATCAAATCCATTTCCTGCATGTGAAAACAGTAGGAGACAAAGGTTGTATTTTGAAAACAATGCACTTTGCTTTCTTCCTCAGACATGCTGTTGTCACCTGTGCATATAACAAAGCGACACTGGTTGCCACGTTGTGTCCTAAAGAGCAGGCATTTGAAAAAGAACTTATGGCTGAAAGGAGAGGGGGAAAAAATACTAACCAAACATCACAGTGTAAATCCAGGTCCCAGACAAATTTCCTTAAACACAGTCAGTGTAGCTGGAGATTTTTAATACCACTAACCACTTACTTTCAGCCAAGGATTTGCCCTTAGTCAGCTTGGTCTCACTTCTAGGGCAGACTGGGACAGGAGCCAAGCCTCAGACAGACAGCACTCACACAATCCCTGCAGCTGAAACAGGGAAGATGGGCAGGGGAGCTACTGGGTGATGGGATAAGCATGGGCCCTTTTTCAAAGACAGCCTCAGTAAGATATTTTTCTGAGAATTTGGGAAGTCATACTGCCATGGAATGGACCAACAGGTGCAGACATCTCTCCCACCTGCACAAGGGTATAAAATGAAGAATTGTAAGGTAATGCTAATGAAAGTATCCAACACTTTGAACCACCTATCCTTCCACCTTCATACAGCTTTCCAAAGACAGGAAGAAAGTAGACTCTAATAAAGCTTTTCATAGACAAACTCTCCTTTTCACTGTTTTATCATATTTTATACTTTAAAGAAACCACATGCCCAAAAGTAATTTACCAGATATTAAACTTAACAGGCAACACCCTTTTCTTTATGGTGACCTGACAAAGAAGGTAAACAAATAAAAGTTTTAAAAAACACATAATAAAATTTACAACATTCATTACATCGTATTCCAAGCTATTACCAAATAGCAGCTGAAGACCCAATATACCAACTGAGAGGTAAAGAATACCTTTGATAATAAATCAAAATGCAGTTAAAACAGAAAACATGAGAAACCAAAGGAAATGTTTATGAATATGGGATCTCAGAACAAGCCTAAGTATCCAATCTTTACATCACTCCCCACTGGTCCTTATCTATTCACAGGCAGAGTCTCACAACACCTGTAGAAAATGCAAACAGTCAATTACAGGTTAGGCACAACGCAAAAGCAAACCTCCTGCCTCTGGTTCCAGAACAGGCAGTGGCTTTAAGAGCAAACTGTCTGTTATCAATAATTTCCAAGGGAAGAAAAACAAATAAAGCTACTGGCATCTTTCCACACCAATGTAAGAGGCCAGAGAACTCTGGATATAGCTCCTATCTGTCCCAAACTATCTAAAAGTCACTTCAGTCTCTTTATCCACATGACAAAAGAAAGCCCTGGATCCTCCTGAACTAAAAGACAAAACTGAATTCCTAATGCCACAGCGCATTCAACACCAACAACTGAGCACATTTCATTGACATTTTTTTTAAGCTGGAGAGGAATACATCATATTCAATAATCCAGTGCTGAGCATCTGCACCATTTCCACAGTAACACGTCATACTCTGGAAAATTGTTGGCTTTTTTTAAGATATTCACTTAGAAATCACACTATTTCTATTTCACTATTCAGTATCAACCACAAGATTTGATTATCTAAGGAGCTGGACAAACAAACTTCTGCAGTTTACTTTAGAAAAAGTAATTTTATGTTTTTTTAATAAATATGAGCACTAAGGGAGACTAAGACAAGTTCCACTTCATAATTACTCATTTCTATGAACATGTGTTGACATTTTTCGGCATATGGCCATTTTTTTCTAAAGCAGAATCTGAAGCTGAATTTCACATAAGTGACTTAAACTGTTTCCCAGCACTCATGCTTTTTATTCTTATCTCTACCAGACACAGGATTACAAGATTTCCTGATAACCACCCACTTGGAATGAGGGGATAGAGAAACCAACACAAATTCAGAGACATTCTACTCTTCTTGCTTTCCAAATGAGCATACTTAGTCCCTAAAACGGTTCTACTGAATAGGCAAATAACTTTTTTTTTTTTAAGAACAAACAGGAGAGGAAAAAGATACACATTAAATGTTACACCACAACACTGTTACACGTCCTAGTCCCAGTCACACAGGGCCCCTACAAAGGGACTCCTTCCCTTAAGAATACACACAAGCTGACACTTTTATCTTCTTCACACCTTACTTCCCGCAGCTGATGCACACCCCTTCTGAACAACCCCCCACCCTAACATGCATGTCAGAAATATTGCTAACAGCACTTTCTTCCAGTTTCAGTCTAGCTCTCATTTCAAACCACCTATAATAAGGAACAGTCCAGTAACTCACTATCATCAAATCTCTTTCTCATAAGATAAAGCATGAGAATATTAAATGCAACACTATTCACAAAACTGGCGAGTATGGCAATCCACAAGTGTAAACAACTACAGGACATCCTCTCCATAAGGAAGCCAAGGGACAAACAAGTTACACAACACAGTTCACAGAAAGCAACATTTAGAGAAGGCACAATACAATAAATCTTTTATGGACCATAGGAAGCAAAACAAAATAACAAACAGGAACATAAAGAAAAAAATTCAAAAAGAAGAGAGTGTTTTGCAAGCAATGACAAATTTTGATAAAATTTCCCTACATTACTTTTACTTGAATACATCCCCTCAAAAATACACTGTAATCAGTATAAAATAGGAGAGCTTTCATGCAGATATACTCTGTCTATCACTATTTTAAAATTAAGAACAAAACTTTTTTTTACCTCAATTGCATAAGGCTTATCAGCCAATACAGAATTTTCTTGTCTTACACATTTTTCAGTATCAAAAAATACACCAACTTATCCAAGTTCTCTGCTTTTTGGAAATAGTGAGCAGATACAGAAAAGAAGTTGATAGAACAAAACTACAGAAAATTGTTTGGATTGTTTTTATAAAGGAGAAAAAGGAAGAAAGGCAGGCAAAGATACTCAGAATTGGGAAGCTTTTTAAAAAAGATTTCATAACACAGAAACAAATAAGGCTAAAATTTTATACAGCTACTTTATTATATTAAGATGATATGCAAAAGCAAGTTTCAATGACATCATTAACAGTAAAAACAGTGACATTTCACTACCCCATTGGGACCATCCAACACTGCACTGACTGACAGAAGGTGCAGTGTCTCAGCCACACAACCTCAATCCTCCCTTGTGTTCACACCAAGCTGAGTAACTTTGCTGCTCTGGCTAAGAAACAAAAATTATCCTAAAAGTCAAAAGCTGAGAATCTGTGTAGAATCATGAGCCTTTATGATTTACTGTCTATGCCCATCTATGAGTACTATTACAAGAAAGGTAAGTAGAAGGCTTCAGCAGAAAGAAATTACGTAGCAGCAGTGCAATTTTAGCCCAGGTTTACCTTTGGCTGAAAACAAAACTACACAGGACATTCTCCAACTGCGTGCACTGTAGGAGTTGACTTTTGAACAAGTTGCACATTTAAAGAACATCTGGAATCAGGCAGTTCCATAACCTACCACAAAGATTAATTCTCATTTTCAATAAAGGTTTTAAACTTAATTTTAGGACTCTTCACCAAATTTTAGCTGAATTACATCTTGCTCATGGTTTCAGAGAAACGCATTTCCATGAGAGAAATCACAGAATATAAGCTGAGTTGGAAGGAACTCACAAGGGTCATCAAGTCCAACTCCTGGCCCCGCACAGGACACCCCAAGAGTCACACCCTGTGCCTGAGAGCATTGACCAAATGCTTCTTGAGCTCTGTCAGGCTTGGTGCTGTGACCACGTCCCTGGGTTCCAGTGCCCAGCCACCCTCTGGGCGAAGAATCTTTTCCTAATATCCAACCTAAAGCTCCCCTGACACAGCTTCAGGCCATTCCCTCGGGTCCTGTCATTGGTAGTCACCACAGAGAAGAGATCAGTGTGTGTCCCTCCTCTTCCCCTCACAAGGGGAATCTGTATTAGACAACTCTGCAGTAGGAAACAGCATTTAATGAAAACATTATATTCTCAGACATTTCAAATCACACTGCATTCCTGAAAAAAAATTATTTGCCCTTCACGCTCTCTTTTTAGCTCACAAAATGTAACTACCTTATACACTTATCACAAAACTTCGGGACTAAGAACACACTGACTTTAATATTATTCCTTCTTGAGATAGCAAGCTAAACTCTGAATTGCAAAGCATATAATAGCTCTAAAATTCCTCTTAAATATAGTAGCCAAACTTTCAAAGTTTCCTGCTTACTCAGAACACTACCAAAATAGGTAATCTTGTTTTCTTTTAGAAAGAAATCACCCACAAACTTCAAAACATCACAGAAAAGGTATTAACCATCCCAATGTGAAGAAACATCACACAACTGTTGGTTTTTATTCTTCGGCATTTCTATACTGAAAGACTAAATTTTTTTTTTTTTTTAAGATTACAGACTCAATATTGTTGTTTTTTCCTTCTACTTTTTGTGGCTTAATCCTGGCATCAAAAATTTCATCCAAAGGATGGCATTCATGCTGCCAACACACATACAGCTTTTGGCAGGCTACAGAGAAATCAGTGCTTCTCACAGAGCAGCTCTGTGCTACATGGAGGCTGATGCCAGTAAAATATTAACCCAAACTGAAGCCTATTATATAAAATATATGCAAGCATCAGAATCCATACTCTGAAAATTAATTTCTCTTGATCAGTAACAAAGTCTTTAGAGGCCTCATAACTAAAAATAAGCAAATGAAGTATGGAGTTTGTCTCTACATTTCACTTCAAACTGGAAAAAAACCCCACTAAATAGGAGAGAAAATACAAAAACCACACATGGAGAGCACGAGCAAAGATAGCCTAAAGACTCTAATGCAAGATCTTACTCTCACATGCCTTTAAGTAATTACTGCTTTCAAAGCTCTTTGTCTGTCCTTTGACATTGGAAACAGATGAGGAGTTGTATATCAAAGCAGAAAAATTGGTTCACATGAAGGATAAAAAGAACAGCACCAAAGCTCTGTACATTAATTGTTTTCACTTATAAATGCAGAGTAAGTGATAGAAGTTTTTCAGTTCAGCTCATCTTTTGCAGAGTGACCCACTCAGCAGCAGGAAACATTAAATGAAACACAGTGAGATGCACTGTCTTCTATTTCCCAGTTCCTCAAAAGCTGATTCCCTGAAATCCAGTCCTTTGACACAGCTGCAAGCTTAACTCATAGCTCAAGCTATTATACTTTGCTGCTCAGACTTCTATGGTAGATATTATTTTCAGGAACTAATGGACTTGTTTGATCAATTGGACTCATTAACCAGACAAGAGTAAATAACCTCCACAAGTACTGTATGTAGCAGCTCTTCCGGACTATGAGGACCACAAGACTATGAGGTCCTGAAATATGCATACACATACATAAAACACATAGTTATGTACACTTATCATATACTTGGTAATAATGTAGAAGCTGGTCTTAGTGGAATGCTTAACACATGAACCAAGTTCTCATGTTGTTTTGCATTACTTGCTATCATTTTTCCTAGAAACTGGCAAAAAAAAAACCCCAAAAAAACCACAGCACATTCTCTTTGTTAAATGAACTTTGATATTTTAAATTCATACCAGATCTTAATGCACCTGTAAGCTAACTGAATCAGGATCAAACTATTTGGCTCCAAGAGACCTGCCCCTACTCTACACTGCAAAGCAAAATACAAAAAATTACCATGCAAAACACAGGACTGTGCTCCCCACAAAGAGAAGGCAAACAGCTATAAACTAGAGCGATAAATAAAAGGTCAAAGCATATGTTCATGGTCACCACAATTGTATGGCACACAAAAACAGTCTTCTGCTCATTATCCACACAGAAATCTCATCAAGTCAAAACTTTCTTGTGTAAATATCGATATACTTGCATACAATATCTGCATACAGTTATTCTGTGGCATCAAGTGGACTTGAAAGCTCTTAACACCTTATGAGATCATGTTTACGGTTATGGGTTATCTCTTAAAAAGTAGTGAAAAGCCATTTTTTTTAACAGAAGGCAACAGTAACAGAAATCATTTAGTTCATATAATATTTCACAAGTACTGTATTTGGCATTTTGCAACCCCAGAGCACAGCCAGATATTTACTCTTTTATGTATTATCTAGGACCCTCAGAGAAATAATTCTAAAGGCAAACAGACTAGAATAATTCTGAGCACCTTCCTCTTACTATCTGAAATGTAACATGGAACCTTTCAAATAACCTCAAAATCTACTGCAAATGATTAGTTCACATTACTACACTGGCTCTTAAATCCCACCTGCTAGATATCTCTCCACATAGTACATCTCTGTTAGACAGCCACAGGAATACTGACAGGTCTAAAATACACCTGTGTATCTGCAGCATAGTGATTTACCAAGCCAGCGAGGGGGCAAGGAAGAAAGTTCAGGGAAGGCAGCACCCTGGGAGACCTCCCCACCACCTGAGTGCAGGGAACAGGCACAGAGAGCTGCCCCAGCTCTATCTCAGTACTACATACATGGAAAAACTTTAACTGAAGTCACACATTTTATTCATCAGTTTGAAGTGCTCAAACAAAAGAACCCGTTAAGAAAAAGCTGAGATTTACAGTTCTTGTTCCTTTCAAAAATATCATTAAATCAGCTTCTTATTACACAGCAACAATAAGGAACTGTTTACAAATCAAAAATGTACCTTCGTAAGCATAGCAAACAAGTCAGGGTGTGGTTGCCTCGAAATTGGCAGGGAACATGTGTCTTACAAATATTTCCAGTTCTACCATGCAGCAGCTTGGATTTAAGGCAGAATAATGCAACAGGTTAAAACACATTCAGAGTTATCTCATGCCATTGCCACAACCACAAGGTGTGCCTTTTGGCTCTTCTAGAGGTACTCTTCACTATTCATCTTACTTTGCTTGCCTGTTCAAAGAAAACCATCCATCATTTCTTTACAATATGGTATGTAGTAAAGCACCCTGACTTCAAAAAGAGAAGTCCAAGCCTTTAGGATTTGCTAAAGGAGATAATAAGCATGCAAAAACTATTTGATGTAATACATCTGGAAAGCTCAGGAACATATATGGAGGTTTAGGAGAATACTAAGATCTCTCATCAAAGGCGTTAAAGAAACCAAACCCTCACAGGATGAGAGCAACAAATTACCTGCAAATTACAACTGATCAACAAACATGAAGTGGGAGATAAGCAGAAGCAGTAAGCTTTTTTAAATGGTGACCCAGTAATTAGAAAAGAAGGGAAAAGCATGATGTACTGATAACCCTCCTCAAGGATATATGCTTTAACCTATACTTACATATATGGAATAAACTGACAGCTATAGAAACTGTAAAAAACTTTGTAAGCTAAAAATTTTAATATCCAGTCAGAATAATCTTGTCTGAAAGTCACTGTGGATAGCCACAGAAGGTTCAGACAGCAACTCTCTGATTGCAAAATGAAATGTCAGATTAAAACCATTGTCAAATGCAATAGAAGGGAAAAATACCATCAAGTGATAACAACTGAGATATTTTAGAAGGGAAAATAAAATAGAAATCATTGCCTCATACAACCTACCACAGTTGCTTTCTTGATTACTGTTTGTCACTCACGTTGTTCAAAAAGACAGAGGGACTAGAGAAAAAGTGACAAACAGATATAGAATGACTTGCATAAAAAAATTATGCATAATTATGGCCTTGGAGGCATTAAAAAGAGCTAAAATCATCAACATAAGCAGGAAATACTATGCCATTATATACAAGAACTGGCGATATCTCAATAAGATAACCAGACTTTAACAAGGAATTCAAGAGTCATTTTCTCCCCCACAATTTATAATTGTTGCCACAGGACAACGTCAAAATCAGAACTATAGTTTGAATCAAGAAGTGAATACATTGAAGATCAGGCACTTTTAATATAACACCCTAAATCTGTCATCCCCAATGCTGGCAGCTCTTGAGTTAGTAGAACACTGTAAAAACTGCTTGTAGTATTTTGTATATGGCTTGTAATAACTTAATACAATTTTCCTCTTATATTATTAAAAGAAAGGGGGAGGCATGTCACATACACTGTCAGCAGTGTTCAGGGCCTAGACTTAAGTCCTCAAAACTGATACATGTAAAATGGTATTGATTAATATGTATTCAAGTTACTGTCCAAAGATGAAAAGAATTTTTATGCACTGAAAAAGGTGAGAACATTATTTGAAGCATTTCCTGAATGTCATATCAAGCCAAAGTTCTCTAGACAACATTTGGAGCAGACGAGAGGGTACAATGTCACAAGGGTCACAAATGAGTCACCTGAAACTATCGACTAGCATAACTGAACAAACTGCTTCATTAACCGCTTCATTATAAAACCTGAAACAAATCCCACACACTCCTGTATCATCAGAAGATTCATATTAGGTGGAAATATGCACATAATGGAAAAAAAGAAGTTTTTAAAATAAAGCCTGTGATAATTACAAAAAGTTAAGATGTTTTTCATGTACCAAATTTTCAACTCAAGACTTCTATTCAATCCTTAAGAACATCTCTTATTCATAAGCACATAATTTAAGATTATGCAATTGCACTACGGCAGTCCCAAAACATTATGTGCTGAAAGCACCGAAACATTTACAGAGGATGCTTGCCAAACATCATTCCATCAAAACCACTACTTGAGCTAAACTTGTTTGAGCCAGACTGAAATACAGAGGTAAAGTATGTTCATATTAAATTGCAAAACAAATGCCAGGAAAACAAAAATAACACACCTGTTGGAATACATTCACAGAAACAATCTGCCAAGCAGAGAGCTGCCAGTGACATCCTGTAATATAGATTTGAAAGCGGAGAGAAAAAAAGCCAAGTTTATGAAGAGAAAGTTCCATAATAGGAACACCCAGATAATTCATAAATAACTCAGATCACTGACATTGTATATGTGAGAAATGAAAGGAGTGACCCATTCCCAGCAGGAGGAGGGGAAAAAAAAAAAAGAAAAAAGGAAACCAAGGGATCCGTCACCTATAGATTTCAAGCACAGCTTAACACATAACTAGATTATTCTCATCCAACAGCTGCACATTGTGTTAAGAAAGAGACTTTGTATCATCCCAGTTTCCAGTGTCCAAAACAACCCACAACAGTCTCAATTAACATCCTCATTGCAGAAGGATAGAAAATCAAAAGAAATACATAAGAATTGTTGTGGCTGTGAATTCTCTCAGAATGTGACAGCAGCTGCACTATACTTGCAAAGTTGCATTTGTTAACAACTTGTGCTCTTCATTTACAGATAAAGTTATCCCAGCTCTTTAAAAATATATTTCCAAGCTTTGCTGGCCTTCAGAGAAGGCAACATATAAGCACTCAAACACCTAAAGTTACCACACTACTTTTAGGATGTAACTTCACGAGCAAGTTTTTTTTTTGTTGCAGCTTATTGCCTCTCCAATGTCTTCTCAATTGTATGTATAAGGTGGAGGAGGACTGAGACAGCAACATGACTCCATGACCTGTGCAGCAGAGACATATGTGGGAGGGGGGGGACAGAAGCAAAATCTAGCAGTAAGAGAGGCCAGTCATAATGCAGTTCCAGGTGTAAGTCTGACACATAAGGCACCTTAGTTCATCATTCACTATATTAGGTTATATTCCAAGTCCCTTTCCTAGGCTGTCAAACAAAATTTTTAAGAGACATCTCTCAATATCAGAACTTCAAAGGAGAGTGAAAGAAATCCTGGCCCTCCAAAACCTGCACTTAAGCACATTTCTGTTTTAGATGCTTTTCATACACTTAGACCTTTCAAATTAAAAATTAAAAAACACCAAACCCAGAGAAACAAAACCTCCCCACTACACTCCGTCTTAACCATACACGTCTCCTTTGGTCACCTAACAATAGCTCACTAACATTCAGAAAATAGGGCCACAGCACACAATAGGTTAACAAGTGCTACCTCTGTATGACCTAGCTCAGGTAGAAATTATGCAAGAAATTTTGAAAATTCACAAAATACCCTTCTATCAAAAACAGTCCAAATGGCACTTAAAGACAAAGTCTGAACCATTCTCAGGATGCACAGCTGAACTCATTACACTCAAGAGCCTTCCTAAGTATTCCTCAAAAGATGACACTAAGAAAAAGAAAGTTATTAACATTTTCTGTAATTTTCTAACCTGCAAGGAACAAAGAGGACCTCAACTATTGTTACCTTATCTCAGTAACACCTCAGTATATTTAAACCATTTTTACTCTTCTTCAGCTGCCGTTAAGAAACATTTTAAAAAAAAAAAAAAATTCTACCTGTACATAGGCAAATTCCCTTTATTCCACTTGTCTCAGGGACAAAAACTCCTCACAATTAAAAAGAAAAATTGAGCTCAATCCATGTTAGCATTGCATATCAGAAATTACATCTTCTGTGGCAGAAATACAAGAGCTTCAAAGTATAAAGCCACTGTACTAAGTCAATTTTGCCACAGGATGATTCTTTCTGTCCATCAAAAGCCCTCTAAATTCCTTCAACATTTTTTAAAAAGCCGTTCTACTTCCATTAGCAATTAGAACAAAAGGACAGAAACTGTTACAATGAATAGTCCATAGCTATGCAGCTAAAGAAGTCAAGAGAAATTAACACAGAAAAATCCAGATACAGTTTAATGCACACTGTGGAACAGACCTTCAAAAGAAACAGAAGGTTTCTTTCTCAGCCCATTTCTGTTCAATCTTCTTCACAATGCGAGCTTTCTACTGCATGCCAAAAAAATTATCAGGCAAAACTTTAATATCTGATGAGAAAAGAAATTTTTTAAATTAAAAATAAATACATGTTAGAATACTTCAAACCTAAAGCAACTCCATGAAGTTATGCCTGAGTAATAGTCATGACCTCAATATATTAGACCTCATTTTAAATCTGCTTCCTCCAAGCTCCACTGTCAACATGGCACTTCAGTTCTTTTCTTACATTTAAAAACAAACAGGTGCCAGAAAATTCACCTCCTTTCCCTCAACAGTTTTCTGCCACCATTTATGTGTATTGTGGAAAGGACTTCCTGTCTGCCATTTTCCAGGTTTGACTATTCCAAATGATGGCATTTTGCCTTATGTTGAAAGAAAGAAAGACTGAATGTGATTGCTGTCTTTATCCTTCATAACTTCCTCTGTTTTTTCCACTTATGTAGCAGGAAGTGGCATGTTCTGCATTACAGCATCCAGATAGCCACAAAAGATTTATGCAAGATAAGGGAATTCTTACTCAGCTCATCAATTCCTTTAGATAGCTGTGGGTTCACAAAAATCTCAAGCTTTTAATTCCAGTCAGAATCAACATCTGTTCAAGTCCAAAGAAGACTTTTCATCTAAAATATATCTGAAGTAGATTTGATTTAATAGCAACAGCATCATGACAGACATACACACTAAAAAATCCCTTTTCCCCCCAAAATAAGTATTCTGAACTCATCCTCTTCTTTTGTAAAAACTTTACCAAGCAAAATTGTAGTTATAGTTGCAACTGTATAAGCCATTCACAGACCAAACTGATAAACTGAGTAAGACTACATGGCAAGTTCAATTATGGATGCACTATATGCCTCAACCATCCTTTAGGTACACAAAAAGAATCAATTTGTGCAATTTGTTCAAAACACAGACAGCCCTTTAGGCAAGATCACCCTTCAGCTGAACCAACAGTTTGAACACTTGCCTGCTGAAAACATCAGCCGTTCACTTCACACAGTAGTAGTAAGAGTACCTTGCACAAGCACAGGAGTAGCATGGCTCTGCTGCAGGAACAGACACATTAAGATCTGTATGTTTGAGAAGAAATAACCAGTGGGGTTTTTGTTTGAAAGTAATTTTTTCCCTAATTAACCTTCCACTGATGCTTAAGGTGACCTTTACCAAAGTCTCCCAGCAGAGTACAGCAGCAGTCTAGCATGTACAGAGCTACTTCATGTTTTGTAACAGTTTTCATTTACGTCTTACTTTACATGCAGCCAGAACTGCAAATCAGTAAATTCTAAAAATGAAACGCTTATGCCCCAGCAAACGTACACATCAAGAAGATTGGTACACACACCTTCACTGAAAGCTATTATCATCGCAGTAAGGTAGAAAAATGAAAACATCAGTAACATTTTTTATTAGCCTCAATATAAAAATACAGAAATCTGCTTATACCTTGAACACATATTCTAGTAGCAGTTTTTACCTCTTTTTGCAGGCTGGAGTTAAGGGTTACCTTTCAGGAGACATAGTGATCCACAGAGTCACACTAAGAAGCAGCATGCCAAATCAGCACCATTTTTCCCTAGCAAATACTCTCAACCAGAATACAACCTGGTACAGCTTCAACAGCAGCACACCCCTCCTACCCATCTTCTCTCCTCTTCCAGTGGTCATTAGCCAGTCGTTCAGCTAATTGCTATTTGATCTACTACTTAGTGTTGCTGCAATTATGGAAAGTGGAGTTTAGCTTTTAAGAACAGTCTCCATTTTAACTACTATAACATACGAAAACAAAGACTAATCAGGCGAGAACTCTACCATTTATTATCCCACCAGTGAAAAGGAAAGGCTTCTCAAAAAGATGAAGCTCATTAATTGAAGCAATTCTTAGACAGCTTTTCAAAAGCATTAGCTGGGGGGGAAATGATTAAATTGAAAAAAAAAAATTTAAAAAAAAAAAAAAATCAGCAATGCTGACTACCTGCCCACTAAGCATTAAGTTGCCTTTGCAGATAAGTATTGATGCCCCACCAGTGCCTCCCACTCCTCAATGCTACACAAGTTCTTCTACTTGCTCACGTAAATTTCAGTCTGACGAAGTTACAAGCAACCAAGAATACAAATTGTTGAACAAGTGTAGGAAACACAAAATACAGGCATCCCTTGCAGTTTCATGCATGATGCAAAGGGAAGGCATTCAGTTCTACCCAAGCAAGTGCAGTTCCTTTTGTGAAGGCATATCATCACCTGGGATGATATCATCACCTCTCTTCTCCAGGCACTCCCAGACAGAGCACTGCACATGATGTCAGCGCAAGACACACTGAGTCTTCCACGAGCATATGGCCACGGGAAGAGCAGCACTAGCACTCTGCATGATTGCTAAGATAGAAAAGGCATTTTATCATACATTTATCTTTTTTTTCTCTCAGCTTTTTGGGAAAGAGGGTAGTGTTTTGTGAGGCTTTTTTTAAAAGCATGGAAATCAAAAACGAGAACATATTTACAGGTACTAATTATTTTTTTTATTTTACCAGTTGGTAAGACAGGGACTAAAGAACAACAGGAGTGCATTCACCTTGGTCCCAGATGCTTTAAAGCAGGTTCAGTTTCCATAATTAAACTCACATTTGATATACACTGAAAGCCAAGAACAACCAGCAAGGTCTTCAGAGTCAACCTTCTTAGCAAAAGCAAAACTGAGCCATTGACTCACATATTCCAGTCAAGATATATTCTAAATGTTTATCTGGTGTAGACCACCATCTTAGAAGAAAACAATGACAGAAAGCAGTTTTAAGGTAATTCCCACACATAGGCAAACCTCCCCCTCCAGGTAAAGACTGGCTTAAGCTACAAATCAAAATATTTCCAGCCGTATTTTTGCCACTGCAAACATACACTTTCTAATGAAAAAAAAGCTTAATTCACTTTACGGAAAAGAAAGAAAAATTAATTCAAGTTTACTATATCCCAACTTTCTTCAGCTTATCCATCCTACAGTAATTCAACATACAGAACATAAGGCACATAAAGGCAACTCAAGTCTGAAGTAACAATAGTTTTATTTTCCTTCCTCTTATTTTCATTCCCAATTCCTCAGCATTTCTGTTTTAAGATTTGTATTTCCAGGACACCAGACAGACTTTCACTCAGAAACAATAATGTCTTTATAGCTTCCTTACAATAATCCCCCTACAAGCCACCTCTATTTCACCAAAGTTAAGGGAGAAGACTCCCCACCCTAAAATACAGCCTTGCTTTCTCCCGAAGCTTTCATGAATTCTATGTACAGACCAAGAGGTAAGTTCCTACAAGTCTAGTAAGGTTTAGCTGACCTACATCTACTACAAATAATATTTCAACAGTAAGGTTGAAAAGTTGATAAACATGAACATTGTGGGGTTTTTTTCAATTGTTCTACAAAGAACAAGCTGCAGTTTAGAAAGTCCACGCCTGTGACTACAGAAAGCGAGTTGCGGGTGCATTATGAAATAAGTTCATCCTGTACAACTGATTAAAAACATTAAACCTTCCTCATGGAAATAAAATAAACTGTAAGAGGTAGAAAACTCAAATTAGTTGTATCTCCATGTGACAACCCACGTAATTTCATGGCAGATTAAATGAATCATTTAAATAATCCAAGAAGCACAAAGCCATTCAAATAGGCACTGTTTACAGTTTTATCTCATCTGTGTCCACTGATCAAATTAACAGAAAAAGTAACATCGGCAAGATAACAAGAGTGTCTCAATTAGATATAATTATGCCTGATAAATCTTTTCCCATGAGGTATAAGGCAAGACAGCTGTGACAAGCACAGGCTGCAGACTGATTTGTCCCTACGTCCTGAAACACTATGTGCTATCTTACAAATGAAGCAAGTGATCCAACCTGCTGAGAGCCCATGGCACAAGAGCTGCAATTGTCAGAAAATAATGTTGTGCAGGACCCAGCAAGTTTTAGCTAGTCTTTGACAAAAATTAAAGCTTTATAACTAAAAATATTACCAGAGGAGAGGTCTGAAGCTAATCCAAGAATCCAATTTCTGGATGACCCAGACTCTGCATCAAGAGAGCTCTATGGCAGTTTTCTTCTGGTCTGGCATCACCATGCAGCCTGTTAGGTATCACAAGCAATATGATAAAATATACAAGTAGCAAGGGCAAAGCATCTTTTTTCACCAGTCCATGTGAAAGACTGATTTGCATTGGACAAAAATATCTTTACTGTCTTTTCTCTGTTCCCTGCCACTACTTCATTTCCCTACTCTCTGAGAATGCCCACTTTCATATTTCTCCCATAAGCATTTATTCTGGCATGACTTTTACTGACTTTGACACATTAAAATATGGTGCAAAGCACATCCCTGCATGCAGATCAAACAAACAGTAATTTATAAATTGGAAGCTGACACCAAGAAAAAAGAGGGCAGAAAACTACTTTTTTATTCAAAGTCAGACAACCACCACAGTTTGCTTGATGCCTAGCTTGAAGAAATGTAATATAATGTGCCACACAAGGCAAAATGTGTCAGTAGCATAACTAAAATGATGTGCAACTACTACCAGCTCAATTTAGACAGAAAAAAGCTTTAAAGAGCAGAGAAATATATTGATTAAATATGCAGCTGCCTGAAACAAGTTGGCTATGTATTAGAAAGTCTACTTCATGCTAAACAATGTAAATAACCCTTTCTGGAAACAGTAATATAGTAAAAAACTACTCAAAGTTTCTTCATGCATCTAGGAATAAAAATAGACTTTTCTGAAAATGCACAATCTCAAGCTCTAGATAAGAGCAAGTTAAAAATATCTGCCTTAAAATGCTTGTTGGTGCTCTGTCTAAACCTAGTAAGTGACATGGACTTTTATTCAGCACTAGTGATATCTCAGCTAAATGAGAATGTCTAGTTTTAGCCTAAAAGATGGACTAATGAAAGTTCAGCAGAGACACCACCAAGCAGCTTGGGGGCTGAAGCACATGAGGAACACGGACAGGCTAAGATACCTCCACTTGTACTCTGGAGAAGACTTGGGGGATCATCTTGCTTTCTACACCTACATAAAGGGAAATTACAGCAAAGACCAAGCTAAAGTCACTATCATCGTACACCAAAATTTTTGCTGTTCAGACTTTTTGTGGGGCAGGTTGCAGTAGATGACCTCCAAAAGTCCCCTTCAGCCTAAATAAGTCTACAAATCTGAGACTACCCATGGAAGTTTTCATCCCAATTTTGGAGGCTGCTTCCCAATTACTCAAAGTAATGACTTACTACAGCACAACAGGGAGAAATATGTACAAAATAAGTATGTGTGGAAGTGAGGTTTCCAAAACCACCTGCACAGCATCATATGGGATACAAAACAACCATCACCTAAAAGTAAGTAGTAAATTTTGCTGTAATTCTAACCTGTGCTTTTAGCAACCACTTTAAGTGTGGCAAATAAAGGATGAACAAGACATGAAAAATAGCAGTTTCCCTCAAGTGTAGTTCAGACTATGGTACCAAGCTTTTCTGGAGGTACAGAAATGAAGTACTAAACTGTCTTCTATATATTTTTCCCCATTCTCATAAAAAAAAAAAAAAGACGCTGCATTCCCAGAAAACAGAAAAACAGACCTCTATCAGACTGCCCCACAGGTATGCATCCAAACTAACTCCTGAAATGACAGTTTCACCTCTAAAGCATGTGTCAACCTTCCACAGAAAGACTGGATATTTCTGAGCATACCTGCAGAACTGCTTCTACAAGCCAGCAAAACAGCAATTACACAGATCATGCTCTTTGAAAGCTTTTCAGAAAGCCTAACATATCAGGTAAGAGTGATATCTGACCAGTGGAACAAAAACTGAATTTGTCATGCTGTTCTTCATCCAACAGGGAGAAGTAGCTCTAGCTTACAATGAGTAGCTCTAGCTTAGTTTCCATGTAGCTCACAAACACAAAACAGAAGTTAAACAATGAAACAATTTCTGAATAGTATCCAGGAAAACCTTTTCCCTTGTCTCATGACAGACACTGCAACATGTTGATCAGAAACATCCTGTAAACATCAAAAAAATTTACATTAAGGGCGACTGAACACTAAAACAGATCACACAGGGACTACTGAATTTTTATCCTCAGACACATGCAAAATTTAACAGGACAATGTCCCCAGCAACAGCTTTAGCTAACCCTGTTTTGAGCAGCTAGAGGAGCTCCAAAGATCCCTGCCCACTAGGAACACAGAGCCACTTACCTGAATCTGCAGAGACAGTGGAAGTTAACCTCCATAAAAACAAGAGGGTCTTTACACAAACACCCAAATCCACAATCTGTGCTATCCTTGCATAGTATTTTACTTATTTTGTGTGGTGCCTCTAGACATGATGATACTGTGAATTGCTGAAATCCAATCATCAGGGCAAGGAATGTCTCTTCAGTTGCAGAAGGTGTAAACAGAAGACACTTTTGTTTTGTGGCACATGAAACACTAGAAGAAAGAGAAAGATCCCTTCCTCTTTCTAAACATTGTTGATAAATGTCACTATTGGGTGAAGGGGGTTAAAAAAATTTAAATGGAATCTCTACTAAAATAATTAGAATTTTTTAAAATCTGCCATAGTTCAAAACAAAAATACATCACCTTATGCCATGCCCTTAACACATATTTTGTCAAAAACCCTCCTAGCACCATCAGCATTGAATTTCTTCACCCTACATTTCTGAACATCACAGATTCACACATGTTCTACAGCACCCAAGACACTACTTATGAACCTCAGCATCTCCTGTCCTGCAGAAAACTGACCCCAGATCCCATGTAATTTTTTTTTTATTTTAAACAAATACACTTAGTCACAATACAATAAGAGTATGCTTTCCCCTTTTGCAAAAGAAAGGTCAAAAGACTTTAAAAGTGTCCAGTTCATGTATTGAAACATAAATGGCAGCTCATAATAGAATCAGGTCAAATACTGAGAACTTGGTACATGTAAATGTCTTCAGAAGGAGATTCAATTTCCAAGCAATGTCTAATAAGACAGATCCAAATAGATCCTATTAAAATCTTTTCCTCTAATGGTCCCTTCTTCTCTTTAGCATTCCCCAGATAAAAAGATTTGTGGTTTCATGTCTATCAAAAAGATTAAAGAGAATTCAAGAAAGAATCTGCTTCACTGAGACTGAATTTTTTTTTTCCCTTTCACAAAATTAGAAATAGGCTTTGGGTTTGGCATAACACTAAGAATGGATGATGAACAAAAGGATAAATACAATGAAGATCAGTTTACCATGTCTGAAAGCATCTGTTCATCACTTTAGACAACAGTGGCTGCACAATACAAGCGAAGACCAACCCTTCTTTAACCATTCAAACACTGTATAAAACCAGCTATTTGTTAGGTACAAAAAAAGTTGAAAAGTACACTTTCTCAAACATTTGTAGAGATAAAGTTGTCAGGAAGTTACAGGAGATGAAATATTGGTTTCACAGCAAATTTCTGCTCTGTCACATCAAACATGATAAATTTGATCCAAATGAGATTCAGGTACATGCTCAAATTTCATCAAGTGTGGCAGAACATGGTACCAAATTGGTATCAGTGGTAGGAAAAGTATAAAAAGTATAATATCAAATACACTGTAAAATCATAGTGGTCTAAATTAATGCATAACGCAAATAAGCCATGCTGCTACCTGGTATTTTGATTTAATTGAAGCCAACAGAATTATTTATGAAATTGATACTTCACATATGACCACTGAACTTTTGACCCAGTACTGGGAGTCCTGAAGTCCTCCTTGTAGCATCACTGAACCAATATTCTAGCTCCATAACCTTAAGATAAGTTTGTATATATATTATGACATACTCTTCAAACCAACTTACATGGCTTTCTGTGCCATTGCTCTCTCCTCCTTTTACTAAGAAGAAATTTGACAGTACTGTGTGTTGCAGCTCTTCTTCAACCCAGTACTGATTGATGCTGAATGGCTGAAAAAGGGTCAGGCTGACAGATACTGTCACCTAAATTGCAAAACTGCAGTTATGGCAGCCTCAAAAAGAAGTTATCCCAGAAGATTTGTGAATCATTATATCCAGCATTAAGCCATGCAAATAGTCGGTGCAGGTGAAGAAACAAGTATTCTCCCCAACTCTTGAAGGAAAAAGGGACCAAAGATCTCTAATCTCAGAAGCAACAGAATGGAAGGGAAGCAGGAACTCATTGAACCCAGGCAACTGGGAGCTGCTGAGATACAAGAGGCACAAAGAGTAGCCTGGCCCTTTTGCTGCTCCACATGGTGCCACTGTCCCAGACAACTAAGTCAGTACGCAGCTTATTCAAAGATGTCTCCTGCCAAGATAGATGTAAACATTTCGTTTTGCATCTCTACAACAGGAAAAATCTCACATTGCAACATATCTTCTAGACAATCTCGAGATGAAAAACAAGTTATTACAAATTCTGCTTTATGTGCAGCCTTATTGTCCAACAATCAAAAGCATTACAAGTGCAGAAGATTCAATCATCTCTCAAAGTCAGGATGTCCTTTTTGGATGTTGTCTCATACCACTTGTCCAGTGTGACCCAAAACAATTAGCCTCTTCATCCCCTGTCTACGTACAAAATGATCCTGCTTAAGTTCTCAAACAGAAGAGAAAAGAAAATTGAAGAAAAAAATGCTTAAGTTTTGGTCAGACAAGCAAAAGCAAGAACAAAACCATCTTTCACACTCACCATACCACCTCTTTTCAACCTAGCCTTACAAAGCATTTGCCAGTAAGCACAGGCAGCTGGAAGCTACAAGTGTCTGATGAGAGTGAATTGGGAGGACAGTGGAAAAGCAGGATCCCTTTTGTGTTTGTCCTCCTCTGATCACTGACTTTTGCAGGGTGAGCCTTTAAACACACATACGTCTTGGTTGCACAGTGGAAAGATTCTTCTTGAGGAAAGGTAGTATGAAAAAGCTCCAGGTAACCAATATTTCAATATTCAACAGTAACACTGGGGAAGTGATATTTCAAAATATTCTTGGAGGAAGAAGGCATTTCCCTGATACAGTGATTTCTTCTACCAAAAAAACCCACAAAAGCTGCTCACACAGCAGTAGCACTAACCATACCGGGGGGCAGGAAAGAAAATATCTCGTAAAACAGAAACTATTGAGCAACCTTAATACAGATACCACTACAGGCTTCCAATTCATTTTATCTTCTGCACATTTCCCAGAAAGAAGACTTGACAGAAATCCATACCAAACAAGCAATTACATGAATTAACAAGGCCTTAGTACCTTCAAATCTCGCTCAGATTTCACATATAAAAATACATACACTCCAGCTGAAGTTCCTCCCATGAAACTGCATTCATCACACAGCTTCTCTGGCAGCTTACAACATCCTTGTGGTGTGTGCTACAGCTCTCACCACTGCTGGGACTCAACCTCACCTACTCATTAGTCTGCTTTTACAAGACCTGTTGGACACTTTTAGACACAGAAGGGACTAAACCAAAACCCAGCAAATTCAAAATATTTAGGAAGCTGGGGAGAAGAAAGAAGTGTTAAGGAAAAAAGCAAACTGGAAGGAACATGCAGAGCATAACCACACCGGCTGGTTTCCATAGCAAACCAAAAATTTTGAGGGCAACCTTGCCTCAAAGAAGAATTGTTATGAGAAATGTAGGATACCGCAACTGCAATCTCAGCAGTGACTGCCATGCAGCGTGGATACCAGAGCTAGCACTGAGCTGAAGAACACTATCCATGCATTTGCTAGAACTAGACAAAAACTAAAATGGAAAAACTGCAAGTGACAATGCAAGGTGTGTTGGCTGACTCTCACAGGGTGCAGTGTCAGCAAAGACATTCTCTGTAGTACAGCCAAGCAGTACTTCACATGCAACTTTTGAACTCAATTCCTCCTAAAGATGACTTGAGAGCCTACACCAGATATCAATACTTTAAAACACATTTTAATGGCCTTAGATTTGACAATTTCTATGCATTGACAAATTATGACAATTTGCATACGTTCTGTTTGATTCCTTTAGCAGTTTAATAGACCTTCTCATTCTCTGTTGCTGCAGGTCAAGATGCACTAAAACACAGACATCTACCTGGCAATTAGAATCTGAGGCAATCTATTCCAGTATTACTCTAATTGGAGCATGCCAGGTACTCTGCTGGTACCATTGATCTTCTGACCTCTCAGCTAAAGGACTAACACCAGAACCAGAAAGGTGACAGCCACATTAGCCCAACACCCAATACAATTCCCTAAGCTTGAAGAGGAAGGCTGGTCAGCTCACATGAGATGCTATGCTACTGCTATTAAATGCTGCACACATGCAACTACAAACTCAGCAGTGTTATGATTGTGTCACGTAGGCACTGACAGCTAAAGCTGCAAATAAAATAAGTCCAGGACACAGGTTGGAGCACTAATCTGTAAATGTCATGGTTTTGTTTAAGCTTACTAAGGGGCCATTGATGTATATACATGAGATCCCATGAGGCAAGGGACTGTTCCCAGTAAACAGCAGGAGTTTGAGCTGAACAGAGTCACTCTTGGGAGCAAAAAGCAGACTGCAGACAAGTGTAGTTATAGTCACTGCCTTCCTCTGAGCTGGCTCAAGAGTCTCCAGTACAGCTTTACAGCTAGTTATAAACAAATTTGTCCACAGTAGGATGAAATCTAAAGCCTAAGGCAGCTTCTGCTATGAACACTACTACAGATTTCTCACGTGTGTGTTAAAACAACTTGCTCAAGGGCACCTGCATTTCCTTACTTCACAAAGTCAAGGAGGTAAACTAATGAATACAAAGCACTGACAATGTCACATCAAAATACAATCTCATTAGTACCCATAAATAAATAGAGTGCACGCAATGCAGAGCAGCACAACTATCATGCAACTATACTGCACCACGTTAGTTATCTAGATGATTCTCTATTTTGCCTAAGATGTCCAATTACACCTTTGGTTTTCATGGTTTTCAGTCCGTGAAAGTACGGACACAATTACAAAATACTTACCTATTGTCAACAATTACACTGCTTGATTCATCTCCCTTTTTTTTTTTAATCAAGACAGGCAGAATAGTCTAAAACTAAGTGGGGAGGAGGAAAAATGACATATAAGGAAATCAGACTTCATCCCAAAAGTAGTTGTTTCTGCCACTAGTAGAGATCATTTACAGAACCTTCCTCACACAAATCCCTTTCTTCCAAGATGCAAAAAAGGAGAAGATCAGATGATATTAACCTTACCAGAAGCAACAGCCTGGTCCTCACATGTAATCATGGGACTGGACAGCTCATTTGTGTTCACAAGATAAGCAAAGGCCCTGAGAAGAGAGTATGGTCAAAGCTGTACATGGCAATTTAAATAGTCCTTCCCCCTGCAGCCAAGTCTCTGAACATTCAGTGTCTTAGAAGAGGTGACTGAGACCAGATGATCCATTCCCAAGGGATAGCTACACGCTGTAAGCCCTTCTCAATTACCTTTCTTGCGGGGAAGAGCCAAGCAACTTTTCAGTACAACCATGCAGTGAGATAATGACAATAGCTCCATTTCACAAGTAGTTTCATTAACACTGCATATGTTCATCTTAATGACATTCAGCACTAATTAACATCGTTATAAACCAAACAACAGTGGCACTTCAACATCATCCTAAGACTTTGGTTCAAAATTTTGAGCACAAGGATAGCAAAACACACTGACTTGCTACCCAGGCTGCCACTATTCAAGCACCTAGCCTGCTTGAAGCTGCAGTGTATTTCAAGAGCTTTTGGCATCTCAGCTAAGTGCCAAGGTGATAACAAAGGGGTTACAGAATAAAAGATAGCTACTGCTATTAACATTTTTAAGCCAACAGAACAGTAACTCAGCACTAACACTAGATTCAAAAAAACCACCAAAAAAAAACCACCACCTTCAGAAAGAATTTTTCTACCTGGCAAAATAGCTTCGAACATCTTACACAATAAGGTTTTTGTACCTCCTTCATCAGCAACAGGAAAATACTGAAATGCAGAAACCAACCAGTATTTAGGGGCATTTTGCATTATACTACACATACCATTACTTCATTTTCAAAAGCACTATTAAATACTAACATTAAATTACTTTACTTGCAAGCACATAACACCCACATACTGCTGCAAAGCCAAGTTTTTACTGCAACCTGTAAAATGCCACTGAAATAGAGAGCACTGTTTCACAAGTCCCCTTCTTTACCCATGTAAAAACTTGAACACGAAAAACCACACAAGCAGGTACAACGTTTATACAATCCTCATATAACTTCTGTTACAAGGAATAAAGTTCTAATTTGTAGCAAAGTTTCAAGCAAGCATTAATCTAGTTCTGTTTTCTGACAAAACCTGGGAAAAAAAGCTAATCATTCTGGAGGAAAGCAGGATTCAAACTTACCAAACTAGGCAGAATTTTAAGCATTTAGCTTAATTTTTAACAAGTTGTGCTGATTCTTCTCCCACCTCCCTGCAAACAGAGCTTCAATTTTTCTCTCACTTTCAAAGCTAGAAAATGAGACATCTCTGGACCCTTCTTTTATAACACTTAGGAAAAAGAGGGAGAGAAGAAGGGAGACACAGAAACAGACTACATGATTGACTTGTTCATACAGTTTTAGCTACAATATTTAAACAAGTCAAAAGATTGCTTTTTCAGTACTGTTCTCTACCAAAATGCATTAGCCATGATAACTATGGATGTTTCTGGATTGCTTTTATCCTCTCCAGCTTCCCTCACTACCTTCCAACATGTTCCAAATAAGTAAGTGATCAAACCATTACTTTATTTTAAATCTGTCCACTAGCTGTCTGTTTCACCAATGACTTCAAGTTTGACCCTTGTTAATTCTAATTACTTCTTCCTATTACTCATAACTGAAAGCTTAAATGAGGATTTCATCTAATAATCCCTTCAACTTCTCCTTAATTTTTGTACTTAGATCAGTTTCTGAGGTCTGTCCATTTAGTCCTAAGTCACTTAAAGCTCTGCTTCAAGAACATGAGGACACCTATCACCTAAAGTTAGGCTGTACCACACTTGGGAATATTTGATGACACTTGGGAATAACCACAATTGCTTTGTGGGTTTTTTTAAGCAAAATGCAGGTATACAAAAAAAAAAGGAACAATTGAGCTCTCTTCCCTCACCCAACATTTCAGGCATTTTCTATCTCTAGGCACTCTGTGTTTCTACAAGAGGCAATGTTCACCTTGCAGATAGTCGATGCTCTACACGACTGCAAAGTTGTTCTGAACTAAAATGACTGCTTCCCCCTGCCCCTATTTTCATAACCAATGCATTCTATGTCTCGGTTCAAAAGCACATTCACAACGTGTGCCCTCTTGCCCTTGGCACGCATAAAGTTGTTGGCAGTCTGAGGCAAGTCATTACACTTAAGATGCATGAACAAAAAGACACTTCTATAATGCAAGAATGGAAACCCTTAATTCAGGTGCTCAGGTATGTAAAGCACCAACTCACTTACTAAAAAATTATATTTAATGATGTCAACAATCAGTAGATAATGACTAACTTCTGTAAAAATAACAATGGTGAGCACCCTTCGCAACACTTAATTACTGCTTATTATCACACCTTTGTTTTACAGGAGATGTTCTTTAAATTACCAACAAATTTGAAAGTCTTTACTGCATCAACACTACATATACAAGTGATTAAATCTAGAATACGCAGTATACTGATGCATGTTCACACCCAATGCCAATACTGTTGTTTGGAGACAGAATAATTTCTCCCTGCTCTCAAATGTTATCTAGCATATTAATTGACCTTAAATTTTTTTCCAGCTGAAACTAAAAGTACAATAGTGCAGGATTAAAATAAAATCTTGATGATTTCAGCACATGATAAAAAAACCTGTCAAGTTCTGCAGATCTTCTGGCTTTACCTAGGTAGGGTAGCAATTGTAAAATAAGTCAAGAATTAACTTTAGGCTCTCAAATTATTCCATGGTGCATATCCCACAGCTCAAATAGCCAAGTGGAGGTGTCTGTGGCAGACAGTACTCCGGACTACCATAACCACTCACGTCACTGTACAGGCAAGCCCTAAAAATCCACAGAACTTAATTTTTAAAAAAAGCCTTTTCAATTTGAAATGGATAGCATGTTTTAAGATGATACTAGCATCTTCATTTATATTGACAGATGCATCCTAGCAAAGATTCTCCTACCCTCTCTGTATGGCAATGCAATAAGCAGTATTAGATTTGGGAATTTCCAGAGCTATGTCAAGTACGAGTCAATGACTACCCTGCAAGATGATGCAGAAGTCAGGGCAGGAGAGGGGGATTCAACAAAACAAAAAAACTGACTTTCTGTCAATACTTCCTACTTCAAGGACTGCAAAAGAAGGGCCAAAGGGAAAGAGTCAAGGAAAAAAAATCCAAAGAAAGGATAAACTATGTTAACAGCTTTTAGGTAAGTATCTCCTTTTTTCCTCACTTCTAAATGCTTTCTTTAGCAAAAGCTTTGGAAAAGCATCATGTTTCACTCTTTCTTCCAGCTGCTGTATAATCAATACAGTGCAGTCTATTGAACTATTTTATTCTGATTCATACAACAAGCTGTTAAATACATTTGGAAAGTAGATGATAAGTGCCAGTATCACATCATTCATGAAGATATGTTTATTTTCAAAGCATGAGAATGCTAAACCAAAACTTTCTTTTGCACAATTATGCAGTTCTTCTGCACGGACTGAAAGCATAAAATCCTATTTCAGGTCTTCCCATTTGAAAAGAAAAATACTACTAGAAATCTCAACTGCATTCAGCAGAAGGAGGGAAGGCCCTCTAGGATTTATTTGTTGAGGTCTAGCATTGTCTTTTACTCATGCAAAAATATTCCAAAAAGAGTATCAAACATTTTAGTTTTCAAAAATTCAAAAAAAAAAAAAATCAGATTGGTAATTCAGAAAGTGAGAAGCCTTGTCCATAAAAACAAAAAGAAGAAATCTTTAAACAGTTCAGAGATAAGAACTGTAATGACTTTTATGTAGCCCTAACGTGTTTAAGCCTGCGGTCTGAGTTTCATCACCCATTGTCTCCTTTAATTTTTAAACATGCAGACAAAGTTATGTTACACTTCAGAAATTAAGAAAAGAAAAAAAAGTCTGATCTTTGTCACAGTTTCTTCAGCAAGAGCAAATTTGTGCTGTGGCCCTGCCAAAAGGCAAATGTTCAAGATGTGTATGTTTCTGCTTACATCAAGCTCTTGAGGGAAGATAAATAAATAAGTACACACACAACCCATTCCCCCTCCTTGTGTGCCCAGAGACAAAGGAAATAGAGTTTCCTGTTGCAGGTTTGCAACCTGAGAGCCACCAATAGTGGTGCTACTGCCCCTGCAAGAGACATGAAGTGTGCTGGACACCAAAGGAAGTGTTTGACATTAGTTAAAAAAAACCCAAAAAAAAAAACCCTTGCTATAAGCATGGTTTACATTTTTTAAAGTTGTTTAAACTGTACCTACAACAGCATTTCCAACAGCAGTGTCCTTTGAGGAGCCTTCCAGCTATCACCAGCTAGCAGCCTGCAGAGCCCACAAAGGTTTAACCCAGGAGTCCAACCTCCTGCTGGAGCAGGGCTGGCTGCCACATTGCTCCCAGTGGCTCATGGCTTTGTCCTGTCAAGCTTTAGAAGTCTCCAATGATGGACATTCACCAGTCACTCTGGGGTGATCTGTTAAATGCTTTGTCACCCTCAGAATTATTTATTTTAATTTCTATAGGTTTTCTGGTGCACATAATTTCCTCTAGGAGAATTCCAGTTTAAGTTAAAAATCTCTCCCCAGAAGTTCACCAGATGTGGCCAGCCCTTAATGGTCACAGAGGTCCAAGCCAACAAACTACATCTGTGTTGGGAACCTCCAATTCAGGAAACCAGACTGAAATCTGTCTGAAGTAAAATTATTCTAATACAAAGAGTTGGGAGACTTGATGCCCACACTTTCAGCCAGAGATCCATGTCTACTCTCCCAAATTATTTGCTAGAGTAACACCAAGTGACAAAGCCATGCATATAAACAGCAATTTTGAAATCAAATGAAAGTACTCTTTGAAAAAAAAAAAAAAAGAAATGAAAAAGAGTTAAAAACCAAGAAATAACCTCTCCCATAAACACCAATAATCATGGATCTGCACCAAATACTTCCAATGACAGTGTGAATTCATTTTGAGTGAGCAAGACCAGTAGCTTATAATAAAAACAATACAAGAATAAAAATGCAATCATTTGAAAAAGTTCCAAGAACAATGTAAAAATGTTCTTGGGGCTAAGCTGTGGTGCTTAGTCGCTGGCTGGGGATAAACCACAATAGCAACCTTTGGTCAAATATACAAATGCATGTCTTAAAAGTGTAACTCTTTGGAGAGAGCTGTCTGTCTGACGGCCAACAAGAAAACCCAAGATATCTATCAAAGCTGCTGACATGAACAACTGGCATGCGCAAAGTTCTGCTACCACAGCAATCGTTTTACAGATATTATCTGCCACTCTTAAAAAAAGTTCTGTATTAATCCTATTTCACGTCACATCAGCATACAATGAGCCTGTCATTATTTATTCAAAAGTCAAAAGACAATTGATTTAGCTGATGGTGCTGTAAAATGCATCATGACTCGAGAAACTCGAGAGAACAGAGCCATGCTACAAAAGCAGCCCTTGCCACCTCCTGGAAGCTCACCATCTCCTACACAGAGACAGGCAGCAAGGCAGCTCCAGAGCAAAGGAAGATGCTTGGCAATTTCCCCCACCGACAAAAGTCAACCTTAAAATCTACTAAATAATCCAGCTACGTACTTTAAACATAACTAAGTCTCACAGGCAGCCTCAACTGGCAACTTTTCTCCAAGTTATGTTCAACTTCTGACCCACACCTCCTAACAGCCTGGAAGAAGAACTTGTTTCCAGCTGATTTTGGCCAGTTGAGGTTTTTTTAATCCACTACACATCACCAATTAGGAAAAAAATAGGATATATTTTAGGGTGAACTTAAGAAGCTTTCACTAAATTAAAAGTCCATGTTGCAGCACAAGTTCAAAGTCAACACGTATCTCATAGCTGCAGTAATAACATAACAACCAGTCTCTCCAAGGTCTATGTGAATATTTTGAGGTTGTAATCCTGTTACCTCAAAATGTAAATAAACACAAAATTTAAACACCCCCAAAAGCTATTTGAACACTGAAGGTAAACCACATGGACTAATGAACAATCCAACTTTAAATCAACTATATATATATGATACATGCCAACTTTTGAAAACTTATCAAATAAAACTTGGTCTTCAAAAATCACACCACTAATCTCTACAACCCATCTGAAGAAAGCATTCTTCCTGTTCTACAGACCCTAAGACCAATAGTAAAAGAGTATTAAAACATCAACAAAAAATTCAAGGTGCCTCTCAGGCCTAGGCATGCACCACTCGTCCCAGTAAAAAACTCTTCCTTCTCTATTATACACATTTAGAAAAGTTGTTCTGCCTAGCCACGCATTTTTCAGGAACTTGATCTCTCTTGAAAAGAGACATCTATCCACTGTGCAGGGACAAGAGCTACAGCTACTGCACTGCAGCATCCTGCACGAGCTCCAGAAGTACGAAGGCACAGCTTTGCAGGACTCCACTCCACTTACAGACTCAGACCCTTGAAAGAGCCATGATGAATACTTAGTTAGCAATCATACAATTCAACACCTATCAAGAGTATGAAAAGTGCTCTGTCTCTGCATTCAAAAGAAGTGCTCTTTAAAACATGCCTCCATAAAGAAAACAAAGATTTGTAAATGCTTAGCCTCACTTAACACTTAACATAAAAGACATGTGGCAGAAGCTAAATCAAATAACTCACCCAGTAAGCTGGTGCCACAGAATTCAATATTAAAGAGACTGAGACAATGACATAATTGAGATGACTGACATGTCACAAACGACTAATACTTTGCATATGCAAAAACAGACACCTAAAATCATTTTATCTGCTGATTCATATGCAAAAACACAGCTAAAAAAACCAAACGGTTCTAGTCTCTGCAACTCCTAACGGGTTTCCCGAAGTTCAGAGTGCAAAACTACTTTTAAAGCTAACACCAAAACTGCTACAGACTGAGTTAGTCTTGTGTTGCCAGCTGCACAAGAATTAAAAATCGAAATCAGTCAAAGCCACAAAATTATTGTCATTCAGCCTCACCAATGGCCATAATCTGCATGTTTACAATAATGTCTTCAGTTTATCATTGTTGGTAAGGCTGCACCCCCAAAAACCATTGAGTGCCTTTCATTGGAGAATATCCTAAGTCTCACAGAGCCATCAAATCCCACTTCATAAACCTCTAGCTCGAGAGTCCTCCTTAAAACATTAAACCGAACTCTGTGAAATATAAAGCTTAGACTATTTAAAAGCTGCAGTTTAGAGAGATATACCTCAAATCAAGTCACCGAAGTCAAATCTCCCTGGAAACGTAAAATACTGAACAATAATTTTTTTTCCCTCACAGAAAGATACTGAACATATGATTAATTTCACATGCCAAATCAACAAAACCCTCATCTAGCAGTTCTTAAAATTATGTATTTACACTGATAACATAACTGCATTTACTATTGCTGTATTCCTGTCGGAACTTACTAACAAGTTAAACAAATGGCTTTCAGAATAAATGAATAAAATAAAAATCTAAGATACAGATAAAAGTAAACAGAGCAAAGATATAAAAAATTAAAATAATTAAATCCTGCCTTATTGACTTTTTAAATATTTGAAGCTGGTAAGAAGTAAAAGGAATCTGCCTGAAGCCAAGAACGCCAAGGAAATAACAGATCAAAACTGTTTGCCAAATAGCCAACACTTAGGGTCAATGAGAATAAATTTCAACCTCTGAAAATGTCAGCATTAGGGAAACCAAGCTCTGCTCCTTTACCCCAGTAGGGCATCCAGGATTTCTAACCAGTAGCAGTAAAAACTCAATAGCTTGCACCAACCCCCTTGCTGAAGGGATTAAACTCCTGATATGGAGAAAACAGCTCCTTTTTCTCCTCTACAATAGACATGGTATAGGACAAAACAGAGGCATAGAAAAGACATTCAACTGGGCCTCAACCCTTTCTCTTACTAGCCTACCACACATTTTCCCAATGTATTTCTAAAATTATCCTCATGACTTTGCTGAAATTCAAAATCACCTAGTATATTTTATGTTCTTAAGCTTTATTCTCCTACCTTAGAAACAAAAAATGCCTCCATAGTAGCAAAACTACTAATCCTGAAATAGACATTTTAAAGGATGTACTTGAGACAGATGTACAAAACTGAGATGACAGTAAGAGCTACAGAAGAACAAAATATTCCCAAAGTGCCAGTAGAATGCTTATAAGCACGATGAAGAAAAAAAACCTCCTTGAAAACCTGCAGAAGGAGGAAGAGGCCACATTTGGACGCTGTTTTTAAAACAACAGCTATCCAAAAGTCAATCCCAAACCTTAAACTAACATTTCAGATAAACGTAAGAGGAAAAAAGCTCTTCAAGCCTAGAACCAATGATGCATGAGTGAAATGACAGTAATATGCTTCATAAGAGAAAAAACAGATTATGAATTACTTGTCCCCATATTAAGTCTTCACTCCTGGCTGCAGCTCCACCCTTTCACAGTTCTGTGTCAGTGCCTGCCTCTACACCTGCTAGCCTTTTTCATCAAGCAAATTTTTGCAGCCCTACAATAGTCATAGCTGACATCCCATTTTGCTTCTGACTTCATTATCTAAGAGGTTTTATAAACCACAACTGAGAGCTAAGTGTGCCTATCCCAAATAGCAATGATGAAACTAAGCATTTTATTAGCATCAGTAATACCTTCTTAATACAATGTTGAGCAACTAAGTGCACATCCTTTAATCAACTGGCCATAAATAAACACTTAAAATGCAGAAAAAATCTCCTATCCCCAACTACGAATCACCAAAATGAGGCACAGTATATACACAAAACATTCAATCATGAAAATTCTCCTTTTAGCTTTAGCGAAATAGAACCCATGGGGTTGATTTTTTGAAACCAAGAAAAAATTATACTGAAGTTCCCACACTGTTTCTACATTAATAACTGGTATGGCATCTGATGGCCTAAGGCATAAAAGCCTTGACATTGAAACACAACTTACAGATCTCTCTCTACGATTACAATTGCCACAAACTCCTACCTTAATACTTTCACGGCTCTCCCACCACTTCGGCTGAAGGGGAATGGAGTCTAACACAGCAATACATTCCAAATAAATAACATCCAAACTTTCCACCTGAGAGAGCACACACACACTGACTACCCAGTTAGTACTTGCAGCAAAAACTCTTTTCCCTTTTACAAAACTGGTTGATGTCTTAATTTAAAAGAAACAAGTGCTTAATTCCCACAGTTAAAAAAAGAAAAAAAAAACATCAATCAAAATTCCATCATGGAAAGGCTGCTTTCTAACGAAAACACCAACCTTGGTTCATCCATACAGATCTGGAACCTAATGAAATCCGACACCTTTACTCTGAAGACAAATTTGCATTGTATTACCAACTAGGGCTCTGTGCTCACAGATGCACTTCATTCAGCATGCAGTAACGGGTTCATTAAAGCATCATCACTAAAATTTTTTAAAGCAATTTTGCAGGCAAAATTTTTAAACATGATTTGGTAAGCAGTATTATCCCCAAAAAAAAGCCTCTGTATTATTCTACGGGTTAAAACGTGCCTCCTCAATCTAAAACATACAGATGTTGTGGCCAAGGTTATACAAGGAGATCTTCATTAAGTTGAGCAATTCCCATTTTGTATCACTGCTTTACCAGACATGAATGAATGCATTCCTCATTAAACGAGCCGAAGCTGCATCACAGCTATCCAGTGCAAATAATACAGTTATTTTTAAATGTGGCATAGGCCTTCATGCAATATAAAACGGGGGAAGAGCAACCAAACTCGGTTTAGGAAGGTAATCGTCTTCTCATCTACCTTTCCTTGCTTCTCCGCCTCATTCTTCCTCCCCATAGGATTCAGATAAGGCATTCCCCATTTTCCCACTTTTCCAGGCTCATAGGGAAGGAATCAACCATCCGCAAACATTTCGTTCCTCCACTCGCCCCTCGTGAGCAGAGCATTCCGAACATCCCCACCGGCGCTGCCTCCAAATCACCTAATTGTTATCATTATTGCGGTCTCAGCACCGGCTCGGAACAAAACCAGTCCGACTACACCCTCGCTGGCTATAAAAAGTAAAGAAGAAGAAAGGGGAAGGAGGAAAAAAAAAAAAAAGCCTCAGTGCAACTTACAGCGGCGAACAAGAGGCAAGTTATTTAGCGAGCCGCGGAGGCGAGCGGCGTGTGCGGCTCCGGGCAGCGCGTCCCCCGCCGCAGGGCGCCCTGGCGCGGCCGCCTCCGCCTCCGCACGGCCGGGCAGCGCGGGAGCCGCCGCGGAGCGGAGCGCAGCGCAGCGGGCCGGGCCGCCTCGCTCACCGCCGCCTCCGGCCGCGCCGCTCCCGCTCGGGGCTGCCTTTCCTGCGGAGAAAAAAGATACAAATCCGGAACCTGGCACCGGGCACGGCTCGCTGCGGGGGGACCCGCGCCCGACCCGCCCCGGGGCTGCCGGCACGGCGGGCTCCCGCCGCCCCGGGGGCGCCTAGGGCGGGCGCCCTCCGGCCCGGCTCCGGGGGCTGCGGCGGGACGGAGCTCAGAAGGCCACTTTCGCCCGGACCCCACTGCCCTCGCCCCCGTTCACCCCGGGGGGGGCGGCTGTCGGGCTGGGGGCCGCTTCCCTTCCCCCGCACTCGCACCCACCCACCCGCTCGCACACCCCCTCGGCCAGCGGCACGGCGGCTCCCCACGGCCGGCTCCGCGGCGGGAAGCAGGGGGCACAGCGCGCAGCCCGCCCCGGCTCGTCGCTCGCAACTCACCCAACAAAGTTGCTGCGGCGGCTGCCGGCGGCTCGGCTCCGCTCCGCTCCGCTCGCTGGGCTGGGCTGGGCTAAGCGCGGAGCTCCCCGCCCGCGCAGCCCGGGATGAGCTCACCCCGCGCCCGCCCCGCCGCCGCTCTCGCGAGAGGGGCCGCCCGCAGCCCGCCCGCGCTCCGCCGCCGTTCCCATGGCAACAGCCAAGCGCCGGGCCCAGCGGGCGGCCCGGGCCGCGCAGAGCTGCCTGCCTTCCCATTGACTTCTTACCGTTTCGGTATTTACATCGCTTCCCAGCCTCCCGGAGACCTGTAGGGAGAACGTCACCGTAGTTGCTAACACGAAGTGAAAACCTTCCAGTACCATACGGATAGTATATCCCAAGGTCTTTTGCTGCCAGTCAAATTAAAATGGATTCTCCCTCTAGATATCCATCACAGATAACTAATTAAGGATGTGGGAAGGCACATCTAAAAAAATGGCATGCGTCAACATCACCCCTTGTTCTGCAGGAACACTGCTCTGTTTTCAAATGGCCAGAATTTTGAACGAAACAAGCTGTGGGTAACCCATTCTGGAAGCCCTGCTGGTGGCTGTTACTGTCCTTAGCTCGGCAGAACGTTAACAATCTCAGTTAAATCACTTTAAGTGAAGCTTTCCCTGAAATTAGGACACTGTGATTTGGACTGGCGCCGTTCCAGCAGTGTGCAGCATGGTGATAGCGAGAGTGCCCGAGCTGTGGGGAGCAGCTGCTCTGCCGCAGAGATGCTCGCTTTACACTCCGTTCACTCTCCAGGAATGGCTGAACAGCAAACACCAACAAAACTGACATACGGATCCATGTGGCTCGACATCTTCTGAAGACATTCCTAATGGATCTTCAGTGCTTTAAATGTTTATGTTTAAATATCACGGTGTTTGGTACTGTAAAAATACCCAGATTTCCAGAGAGCAGTCACTCTTACATACTCCCAATTTGAAGTCATGACACCTGCAGGTGTTACGGGGTCAGAAAAAACTATCCTGCTCTCATTTTCCTGAGAAGTGTGGCTAGCACAGGTCTTTCTCGTGACAACATTCCGTTGTGTTTTATAAACAAAGATAAAGTTTGGATGTTTTTTAAACAGTGTCTCGAGATTTGGACAGTTCAGGCCTGGCCAATCAAGCCTAGGGAGAGGTTTCTGGCTGACCAATCTGGGCGACCTCTGAAAAGTCTAAAATCAAAATCAAAATCAAAATAATAAATCTCCTCTTTCTTGCCACACTGAGAACTTGGGTCTTTTTCTCTGCTAGCGGCTCAACAGCGACAGAGAAGAAGAAACATTATGGATGGACAAAGAACTGATCCCAGTGCTGCTCTGGCATGGAACAAAAAGTAGAATTGACAAGCTAGGGAAAAAAACCAGGAACATTGTCAGTATTTAAATATGTTTATCTTGTATCACCCACCTGAAAAGATCAGTGGTTTTTACTTAAATGAAAACTTTCTCATTGGCAGCTGGAGCCCTAGTCCTATAAAGGGAAATCCAAAGAGGTGTCCAGGCCTCAGGTTCATGCACACAACAGCATTGGATGTGACTGCAGCATCAGGAACTGTGGTGTGCAATTACTGGATTTGCCTTCATCAGAGGAATTTAGATAGTGAGGCTGTGGCTTGCAAGTTCTTTAATGAGGTTAATGAGGTTAGCACATTCTCAAAGTGTTTGTATGATCTTCCTTCACACACTGCTGACGTGTCAGATCTTCAGATGAGGAAGACACTCAGAAGGGTCGCACAGAGAGGGAGAGGCTCTGACACCAAGCATGCTGTCTGCAATGAGGCCACCATGGAGACACACACCCTTGCCTGCAGTCCAGCCTGGAGCTGGCTCCTGCTCCTGGGGCCCTGCCGTTTCTCCCTGAATCCCAGGTGTGAGAGGTTGACATCTGGTAGTGCAGGGGTCCCAGTGTGAGGGCTGCTGGTGTGAAATGCTGTTCTCACCACATGCTCCCCGTGTATGGTGTCTAGAGCTGTGGTTAGGGAGCAGCAGCACTGGAGAACAATACGTTTTCTCACAGGTGTCAGGATATCCAGAACTCATTTATTTTCTTTTTGTGGAAGTACAAACTTTTCTGTGTCTTTATAATGAGCAATTCTTAATTAGGCTTGAGGCAGGGAGAGAAGAAGAATTTAGAGTTTACTCCCAGGCCTATGTAAGAAAATCATCAGAATAGCTGATCTAAAATAAAAGGGATAACAGGGGTTTTATTCCAGAATAATTGTCTTACCTCAATAATGCACAACTAATTCCAGAGCAAAAGGACTCTCGTCTCTTTGATAGAGCACTCACACCAGTCTCTGCTTGACTAGCTGTTAGAAAATGGAGGATGCATAGTTGGTTTCCCTGTGTAGAGACAAGCCTTGAAAACTCCAATGATTTTTGAATGCCAACCCTTCTTCTGCCACTAATTTGCTGAGTTACCATAGGCAAGTCACTTAATTTCTGTTTTCGAATTGTCCTTTAAACAAAAAGGGAAAATGATACAGTCATTTTCTTCAGAAGAGTGAGGTGAGTGTAAATTAATTAACACTTATGTTGCTCTCTGAAGATTTGGCTTTATGAAAGGGTAAATAGTAGGACTGTTTCTGAGTAGAGCTGGCTGGAGCTATTGGAAGCACAGGGAAAATTTGACTAAGAACCTGAACCACCCTGAAACTGAGTGCGTAATTTATTCATTGATGAACAATGAACATCTGAAAGTTTGTATCCAGCACACCCTTCCAAGAAGCATTACAATTTGGGCATGCAACTCACCAGAAAAATAGATGAAGCAATTCACATAGCAATGATCTGATAGAGCCCAAGATCAGTGCGTTCCAGGACATTCATATTCTCTGGAAGTCTGTATATGTGTGGAAGGCTTTAGGCTCTTAGAGTATTTTCTAGCATTACTGCCCCAGGGATTAGACGACCATCTTTCATATGGATCATTTCAGTGATCCAGTTTGTAGCACATAAACAGTTATACAGCCATGGGAAAAGGCCAGTTTTGCTTTGGGGCACTGGGGACACGGACAAGAGACGACTTCTTTAGTGAGCTTTGGCAGGAAAGGCAGCATCTTGTGAGTTAAAGCGTCTGTGTTCTTTTTTTTTTTTTTCCACTCATCAACAGGTCTTTTCTGACATCAAGTAGATATAAACACTCCCTGACTTCACCAGTTATAATTCCATGCAACTCATACAGTCATTTGAACTCTCTAAGGGACTTCAGAGGCATTTTAAAGCAATGCTCTCTACAGCTTATAAGAATTCATCCTGAAGTAAAACTGTTCCATTTAATTGGCATGGGTAATTACTAATAGGGCATAAAAGTATCTGAAGTCATTAAAACTCAGTGTGAGAAACACACATTAGCTAGAAGTGGGAAAAATGTATTTTTTTATAAATGCAAGGAAATGTTTCAGACTTTGGTATATTTAACATAGTAGAAATATTGAAGGATTTCTCTCAAAAGGGATTTGAAAAGAAAGCATGCAGGAGCATTTGCAACAAAGCAGCACATGGAGCAAAGTGTGCGGGTGAGCCTGAAGGCTCGTGCAAAGGGATTGTCAAGTAGGAAGTACAAAATGAAATGATCAGTGTCAAGTCTGACAGGCCAGAATTGTGACCTCTCAGCTGTACAGGGGCTCACAGAGGCACCCAACCACATTGCAGCTTCCTCCTGCCAAGCCTGTCTGTCCTGCTTTGCAGTCAGCAGCCTCCTTCTCACAATTTGCAAGGATCTGCGTTATTCTTATGCATTTCAATGGTTTGCCAAACCACTGGAATAGAGAAAAGAGGCCCAGAAACTGTACTTTTGGTAGCCGCTTAGTACCTAGACAGCTATATATTCCTCAGAAAATAATTGCAAAACACACATTCAGAAAATGTCTCAAGTCTGCATTTATAGAGGCATGTACACAGCCATTAACTATATGAATCCAGAAGGCTTTTCAATAGCAAAGGCACAGTTAATAACCTTGGTCTTTTTTGTAAAAAGACTCCACATTTTATTTGGAAGCACATCAAAATACTTAAAAATATTATTTTGGTGTTACCTTTTGGTTTAAATTTAGTAACCAAAGCAAGAACATGGCTTCTTGGACCAACGTACACTAATTCAGCATAATGTGTCAAGTAGTCATAGTACTACAGGCTTAGGAGAAAGAGCAAGAAAAGAAAAGGAAAATTAGAAATTTTACTTGCCTGACAAGAAGGTAAAGCAAAAGGGATGTTTCTAGAGAGAGGGTTCTTCTGTTTCAAATTTGCAAGTGATGTCATACAATGTCAGCCATTAAATCATACTATTCAACATAAGCAGAATTTCACTGCTTTATTTAATAAAAAATTCCCTTCCCATGTATTAAAAGATTAGGGATGAAAATTCAAATACCCAAAAGCAATAAATCCCAAATAGCATCTGCTTATACCATTATTTCAGATTTCTTGGGCATAAACACTCCATAATATAAATTGCAATTACATGATTGTGTAACTTTCTTCCTGGTTTCTCTGAAGCCTGGAAAATCAGAGCACAGCTCCACACCTTCCTTTCTGCAAACTGTTGTTCTCAAGCTCTGAACACAGGCAGACATGTTGCCAACTGGGTTGATCTGGAGTGTTCATCAGAACAGAATGTTTCACAAACAGCAACAAATGCATTTTTACCCCTTTCCTGTAAGATGATATCGTCATCCCCCTTTCACAGGTGAAATAGCTAGCACCTGGGTTTCCAATGTGGTTAGGGAGGGATAGCTCTTCTTTTCCAGGAAGCACATCTCCCCAGGAATTCACTTGTAATTGTGAATACTTCTGCAAATCTAAATCCAGGCTCCCTGGAGTAAGGCTTAAGCAACACTACAAGATGGCATACACAGGCACAGGCAATGGAAGAAGTAGATCTGTTTACTCCGCACTCTGCTCCTTCTTCCTCTTGGCTGTCTGTTCCTGCCCCTGTGCTGCCCCAACCTTTGTGCTGCTCAGATGTTCACGTGACTCTACGGCCAACTGAGACCTGCTCCAGCTAGAAACTAACCCAGTAAGAAAAATAACCACTAGCTTTCAGCCAGATCAGTTTCCTGATCCAGTTTAGACTGTGGCCTCATAAATGTTTGATACAAGATAGGACAAAATGCAGGAACAAACAGACAGCCAAGAGGGCAGGTAGGTTGGATTCCTTCGCTCAATGGCAGCATCAGCTTGCTCTGCATAGAAGTGTTTGTTGAACTTCAGAATGAGTGACACAAATACATCATCTTTTTTCAAGGACTGGACTTAAAAGGAAAAGACACAACTGCAAGAGAGTGTGGTAGGGGTGGAAAGGACACAATTTCAGTTCAGCTGCCTTTTTACCTTGACCCTACTGAACTATTTCTTTTTTGACTGCCTGTTTTCCTTCAGTCTTCCTTCTCTGTGGGACTGTGAGACTGTTCTTCACCAATGGGCTCACACACTGAGTTCAAATGTAATATTTAAATTGGCATCCCTTCATAGCTTTTCTAAGCACTTTGTAGAGAAGGATGTCAATTTTACTCTGAAAATGAATGTAATATTTAAGACAGGTGAAGGAGAGGAAGGAGGAAATGTGGTTTGTTTCTTGCCCCAGGGGTTATTTCTGTGTTTTTTGAAGAACACATTCTGGATGATATTCATGTAAAGTCCAAAGTGTCTCAGGACTGACTTTTCTGGCACCAGAAATCCTTCCTTTCCTTTCTGGGAAATGGCAAAATTTAATCAGAAGCCATGGAGAGCATTCCCACCAAGAAGAGATCACAACAGCATGATTAGAGCATGGGCCTGGGAAGTAGGACATGTAGCTGGAGATTGATATGGTCCAGAGAGAAGCATAAACCAAGTGCTCTGTATTCAAGGAAAGTTTATTCCAGGCAGAAAAGAGCAACACCCCTTCTGCTGGCAACGTCTCAAAATGAAAGAGTGCCCTCTCGTTTCTACTTGTAATAATGTCATTTCTCTTCAGCGAAGGGTTCTAGGCTGTTAATGCTAAGGAATGGAGGTATCTCCTAGTCTTACCTTGGATGCTAACAGTAAGCTCATTTAAAAGAGGAGGAAAACAAAACCCAGTATCCTTAGAAATTTCTAGAATTTTGAGCAGCATTCTTAAACAAGCTTGAATCATTCATTCTGAAGAAAATATGAAATAAAAAGCCTTCAGATGCATTTCATTTTTGTGTTTCCATAATTCAAGGTGACTATTTTCTAAAGTATTTTATACACAATTAGTCTGAAATATGGTTTTATAACTCTCAGTTTTCTGAGCAAAATATAGAATGACATAGCTATTAACCTTTGGGAAACCTCTCCTACACACAACAGAATTAAATTCTATAGAAAACTGAATAGCATTGGGAGACATTCCAAATGACTTACCACTCATTTGTTTGATGGATAGTTGGGCTAGCTCTGGCTTTCTACAGAGCTGCCAATCACTGAGAGTGCTGGGATATATTCCGAGAACTCTCTTAGAATCACAAATTGCAGTCACAGACTTCCGGGGCTTAAATTATTATGGTAGAAACAGTTACTTTGCATGAAAAGAGATGATACTGTTACCACGAGATGATAATACTGTCATATCAGCAGCTCTCTCTTTCAAGCAGAGTAAGTTGCCTCTTCTAATATGACATTCAAAGAGATATTATTTGTTTGGAAAACTGTTCTGTCTGAGCATTTCAGTACTGATGTTGAAACTCAAACTGAGATCACCATATTAGATAGAGATGGCAAATTGTTGTATCAGTTTGTTTATTCTGCATTTGGCAACTCTCTGAACACTTAGTTTCATTCTTTCCATAGCAAAGGGTGTTAGTCACTCTGTTGTTTGTCTGAGGATTTCATATAGCAGGAAGAAGAGGGGAAAAAAACTTTATGATTTTTGAAATCTGAAACTGACAAAAATATTCTGGAGCATGGCTAAAACTTGAAATTATTTTCCATGCTATTTTGAAAGAGCTAAGCCACCTATAGTTACTACGCCTATTATGAAAGTAAAGGCTCTCAATGAAGCAAGTTATGCTGAGTAGCTATACTTCTGTTTTGGTTATTCAGTTCTTCATGGCCCATCCTAGATCTCAACGGGCCAACAGATCTTTTTGTTAAATCTCAGGCTTGAATTCTACCATTTCTGCTGCGAATAGTCCTTCTTATCTTGTGTCCACACTGTTCCAAATAAAGGTTTGGGTGGGAGGGAGAGTTGTGGAAATCAGAATTTCCTCTCCTTTGGCATCCATTCCATAGGGTTTCCATAGAGAATGTGACTGCTCTAGCCACACCTTTCATGTTTAGGTTCTGATTGGCCTTTCTGCTTCCACAGGTTCTGAGAATCTTGTTGCAGGATTCAGAAGGTTACTTGGAAACTACTAATAAATTAAGATCCCATAAGACTATGTTGTGCCATCCAAAGCTCAGTATTTACTTTCCTCTTCTGTTGCTGTGTGTATATCAGGTATCAGCTACTTTGAAGTTGTCTTCCAGATATTCTGCCAAAGAAGCTTGCACTGAAACAGGAGGATGTTAGAACTGCAACTGCCATTCAACTTACAACTGCAGCTGGAATTCAGCTTAAGAGCAAGTAGGAAACTGAAATAGTCTTTAAAGGACAAGTACAGGGATCTGAAAAGGAAAAGTGTCAGGTATATACACAGTTATTTTTTCCTTTTATTTTTGCAGTTTATATCTCATATTAAATACATGAAAGTGGGAGAATTACAGCTTTGTCTTGTGCCATAGAACTTCTTTACCATAAGAGTCTTCAACATGTCATAAAATTACAAATACCTGTTGCAAGCTTTTTATTAACTAGTTATGTTGTAATAGTACCTATATCAACATATACGTATAGCCAGTATAATTGCAGAAACTATGGAATTATTTTAAATAAATCAATGAGGATGTGAGCATGATGCATTACTTTTAAGTAATGTGAGGGCACCAACACAGATTTATTTTGCTGCTAAGGTGGAAGATGGAAGGGTCTGGCCTAGCCCAGAGTTACTGTGCTATATCATGAAAGCTTTGAAATTATCCTGTGGCCTGAAAACAATATTCTGTGGGAAGATTCTCTTGCTATTTGATAAACATTTTCTTCTCAAGGGTCAAATATGCAGTCTTGCATATATGTTCTTCTTCAAGTTTCACAGCAGTTTCACAAGCAGAATCAATAAGATAATTTTTTTTAATTGTAAATCGTGGTTTCAGAGCACAGAAGTCTGGTTTGTTGACACAAATGTTCATTCAGTGCTTAATGGTTTTTAAATTAGCTTATATAATCATACAAAAATTATTTACAGGAACAAGCCCAAGTGTATTTGCATAAACTTTAGACAGATGTGGCTACAGACACTGTTGAACATGAATTCCAGGCTAGGGCTTTGAGAGCCTGAGGTACTGTCAATGTTTTAAAATTATCAAATCCCAGTGGTATTATAATCTCTAGGAAAAAAAGATACACAGCGGCTTGTAAAATGGGACCTTGAGCAATTATTCAGGGGATGGAGCTAAGAAGAAAAAGTGATCTGGAGATCACTGTTTTGAGAAAAAAAAATCTTTTCAAGTTTTCAAGGGACTAATAAACTGTATCTCAGAATACCAGCCAAAGCCAAAATGTGCATTTCATTTTGGTGAAAGCAGGGAAGAAATGTGTTTCAGTCTTATCCATTATCAAAACTGATACCAATGGATTTTAAGAGTCAAAAGTTTTTTTAAACTGAATAAAAAGTTATTTTTAATTTTCACTGAAGAAAAGATAAAAGCTCTACATAGTGCTGAATAAAACCGATTTGGAAATTAATGGGACTATATTATATGTATGTATATATTTCCCTCAATTAAAACTTGGACGAAGAGTTCATGACATTCTTACCCATTCTGATCTAGAGCAGCTGCTATGCTTGTGCTTCAGGCTGTTCTCATAACTGTAGAATTCCCTGTCCCACTTTTTGGTGAATAAATCCTCATGTTTCTTTCTCAGTTTTCTAAAAGCCTTCCTGAGATCAAAATCTAAGTCAGTCTGTCTGTCTTAATGAGGCATCCTGGTGACATGATTGCACATCACACCCACCATCCCCCCAGTCTCCAAACTTACTTTACATTTCCCCTCATTTTGGATGGCCTAAAAACCAAATATTTTCAGAACTGAAAGGTATTTTGAATTTCAACAGATTTCTTTTTTTACAAATGTCAGGATTCTGTAGGGGAAAAAACCCCTAGGAGTTCACATGCCATTTAGCAAAATAATATATGTTCTTTCAGTTCAGTGTCCCTTAAGTCACCTAATGACAGAGATGAGTCTCCTGATCTATTTATGAGGCACATGAATTGCAGGACTTCCTGTCTTGACAGAGTCTTTGCAAGTTTTACGATTTCTGCCTTTTTTTCCCCACAGTTTCAATTTTGTGTGTTTTATTTGCTTACTAAGAATACACACAGAGCTTCTTTTCTTGCCCTGCTAGGCAGATATTGCTGTTAAATTTGCAGTGATTGTTCTCTATGATATCGTCTGGTGGAGTTAATTTCTTTTCTCTGGAAAAAAACTCCAAAACACAACCCAGCTGAATTACAGTACCTATGACTCATTAATCTGAGACATCTGTTGATAACCCATGAAGTCACTTTAGTTGAACACTGAAACATTTAATAACACTCTCACAAAACAAATGTGGAACATTAATTGATTAATAACTTTTATGTTCTGGCCGCCTGTCATCTCTAGGCTCAAAAGAAATGTAAGCATGCTGTAAAAATAGGAAAGCATTAGTTGTCTGGACATCTCAGATGTGGCCATCCTCTCTGGTAGTTGCTCTGGGGCAGTCATTAGAAAATCTATATCCAAGCAGAATAAAGTTCCTTGTAAGTGGTGTTGTTGGCAATACTCTCCAAATTGATGGCAATAGGTGTAAATGCAGCAGTGTATTTTTCCTAGCTGGTATTTCTTGCTTAAATACTTAAATGGCCTTTGCTGAGACTGGACTTTCAGAATTACAAGAGATGAGTTTTGTATGCAAATACTTTTTGTCACTTTTTTCTAATTTGCTTTCCACTCTTTAGTTCATATAGAACTAAGTAGAACTTTAGTTCATATAAAATGTCTATATCACTTCATTATAATTTATTGACAAATAGCATAAAAATTGATTATTTTTCTACTGTGTCACTGCTTGAAAATTTGCTTATACGAGTAATTTTAAGCCTTGATGAAACAAGTACAACAATTATGTAAGGAAAAAATAACATTACACATTTTTGCAAGCAGCCAGAGTTTACAGTTGTACAGGATCATTGTAACTGAAAATGAACAGGCAATAATTTTGCAGGTTTTTCCTGCTGTAAATCCTCCAGCACTTTTTAATCTATCTTTATTGTTTCTAAGAAATGGGGAGACAAAAGCTGTTCAGTGAAAACCATCACCAACATAAAATTAGAGTGATGGGGGGTTTTGAGGTTTATGCTGGTTTAACAGAAATCAGATTCCTGCTTTAACATCAGAGAAACACATTTGGTTAGAAGTAAGACATGATGGAAAATTCTTTTCTGTCTGCTTTTCGATAGGTTCCTGGTGCCCTCATAGGACTGTAAACATGCAATTAATGCAAGCACATAGAGCAAAATATTCCTGATATTATCCTTCAGATGAGAGCTTAAGCAGTGTACTGCTGTGTTCTGTGTGGATATTAAACTTCTCATAATACTTCTGACTGTCTTCAGTATTTTCACTAATGTCTTTGGCTCAAATTTCCTCTCCTACATTGCCTAATATTAGTTCCATATCGATGTATCCCCTTCATTTTGCAAGTGGCTATATTGATCTAGGCTCTTTTTGTGTCAATATGCACATACTGTCACAGCTTAATGCACATCACAGCTCAGATCAGCGAGAGTCACTACTCATCTGAGCCCTGGCAGGAAAAACATCAGGTTTGTACAGTGCTTTATGGCTCTTGGCACACCTTTACTATCTATAGAGTAATTTCTAATTGGCAGTAGAATAATTTCTAGGTGACATGGTAAAGCTATATGACACAAGTAACCTTGCTGATGAACCTACCCAGAAATCAATCTTGACACCTTCAGAGTATTTCATGTAAGCTGCATACAACCCTTAATGGTTTAGTGTTTGCCAGTCACTCTGACATCAAAGCCTGGGACCAGGTGAGAACAAGCAACTCTCCACCTGTTATTCTTTATGACTATCATTATCTTTCATGGTTGGTGGTTTGAAAAATCATATTTAAAAAAATCATGTATTGTCATTAACTATATTTTTATGGACTGGCTTAAAAGTCTTCAGATAGTGTTCTGTGCAGCTACCTCAAAATTCAGGTTTGGTTATTTGATTTTAGGAATGCTACCTGAAGAGCAGCTACTCTGTAGCTATCTCTGTTGGCTGATCAAATATGGGTTCTCAGGACAGGATATCCCCTCCCATCTCTTTCCTCAGAGAACAGACACAGGCTTAACTTTACACATGACTAGTCCCACAAAATTTAGTATTTGTCCTATGATTCACATGCTTAGGGTTCAAGTCCCTGTGTGCACCTGAAATAGAAAGGCTTAAGGATTGCTGATAGAGAAAAGTGAAGGAGCAACAATTCATATAATCGTCTAAAAGCAGACAAACAGAAAGCAAACTAAAAAAGTTTACAAACAAGGTAAACCAACCAATGCATACTAAACCAAGCAATGCTTACTCTAGGTGATCTTCAGAGGTCTAAGTGAACTACTGGCAGGAATCAGCCTCCTTTCCAATGGAAACTTCTGCAACTATTGCCATCACAGCATCCTTTTTACTAGCTGGCCTGGTTGATTGTGTAATCTCCTCTACAGATCCTCTCAATGCTGCTTTAGCAATCAGCTAGCTGCAGGCACTTATTGTGAAGGGCCATGTTAAATCACTTGTCTTCCCTGATGAGCCTAGCTTCCCACCACTCTGAAACTCTGTCTCCCCAACATCCTGCCTTTTTTTTTTTGGCATGGCAACACAAAGTACTGCTGGTGTGCCACTACATGAGCCAATATTTGCTCATTTTGTTCGGTGTTATTTCTGTTATCATACTCCTAAAAACACAGCTATAGTCAAGAGGATCTTACACTTGGGGATTCATGAGGCCTAATTGTCACTTACAGAAAAATGCCTTTGTGTCTCTGGCAGCCTGAAAAGTGGGAATAAGTGACATTTTGAGAGTGCCATAAAATGGGCAGTTCAGTGTTTACAAGGAGTCATGAGCATAACGTGCATCTGACACCACAGTTTAAAACAATATGAGAAAGCAGGAGAGGGAGCAGTGAGTTTTGAAAATTGTGTAAAACCAAATAGGACATAAAACACCTTTAAAGGAAAAGCAAGACTAGCGGGTGATTGGTTATCACAATAAAAGGTGTCAACAAGTGAATATCAAAACAGTAAACCTGAAAAGACATAAAATTGAAACTGCATATTGCAACCTAGTGAAAGTAAAATTTACTCAGTGATTATTCATTTGGCATCTTTGGCATCCACTATGCCACAAGCAAATTATATTTTTGTGTTGGATTAAGAGAAATCCTGTTCATCCTAAAGAAAGCATCTTGTGGGGATCACAATCCTGAAGAGTGGTGCTACTGGTCACAGGGGATTGTTATAAACTATTGGAAAAGTTTCCTGTGTAATGTATTAGCAGAGGCTTTAAATATATCACAGCATGTTCTCTAAAGCAGATAGCATTTCCTTCTCTCTACTGTTTAAATTGTCATAGCTATTGCAACTGAAAATCCCTCTTTAGATGTTCATGTGGGACATCTTTAAAATTTTCTGCTGTGTCATGTACTTCACCCACAAATGAAGTACATAAGTACCTCTTTGCAATGTGCAATGTATTACAAATTTCAGACACAAGTACGAAGAGATGTGGCTGTCAGCTAGCTGGGAGCCCACCATCACATGAAGATAAAAAAGTAGCATCTGAGCTCCACATTCTTCTGCAAAGATCTGCTTACCTCTGTTTTCCACCATCCCCACACCGGGTCTTGCTGTAGGCTACTTTACAGGGTACTGCACTTCATCATATTACAGGAACAACAATAGAAATAGGGAACTGAAGCTCCTTGTCCAAAACCAGTCTTGCTCGCATTGCAGCATACAGGAAGGAGGCAGCAATGGATATTGCCAGTCATTCAGTTTATTCTACAACACATCTGAAATGCACTCCTGCATCAGTACCATCAAGGGAATTATTGTTGCAAAGTCAGCTTGTGCCAATTCTTTCTGAATACCTGCTCAATTCCCTTGAAACCTCTGCAGCTCAGTTCTACCTATCTTGCCACTGAGTATTTCTTTTATAGCAGACAGGCAGCCCCATTGATTTTGGTAGGACATCTCCTGGGATAAAACCCTCCCCCGTTTAAATAGAAACAGCAGACGCTGTCTTTAAACATCTGCTGGCTGCTGGAATGCTTCTCTGATTACAAGCAATGCCAATGAATGTAAAATTACTTATCAGACGGAAAGAAAAAAAAAAGAAAAAAGGCAAATATTTGAAGAGAGTTACACTAGGGTTGGGGGAAGGCATTTTGGAGAGACCACAAAGACAACATTGTCAAAAATTGATTTGCCTTATTCAAAGCACTAAGATATGTGATTGTGAGAAATTGTAAGATTTCAATTCCCCTATTCAGCTTAGAGTTTCTTTAGATTCTAATTACCACAGCTTAGAAGAAAAGAAAGCAATTGACAGAGAAAAAGTGACCTTTTATGGAATCTTGGCACTTAAATCCAGTAAGGTTTGAGAGTGTTATTATAAGAGTTTATTACATAAAATAATATTATTAGCATTTTATATTGAATAATTAGAACAAAATTCCCTTAACTGTGTCAATGGATGTCACCACTTAATTACCTCTGACCTACGGGGCCACTTGTGATCTTGGAAAATTGTGTGCTTCCAACTGGAGAGAAGAAATATTACATTATTATTACAAAAGAAATATTACATTATTATTACAAGCAGGCAACATGTCCTCAGACTTTGTGCTGAAGGTTTTGAAATGCATGATTCAACTAATCTTGTCACTTCATCGACATGCTGGAGATGTGGAACCCCTCACAAAGCTCCACCACTACCAGCTTATCTGGAGCAGCTTGGACGTAACTCAACATTGCTGCAGGCTGCAGCTACGTGTTCTGTGCTGTAGCTGGTTCCTGTGCCCCTGTGGGCTGCTCTGTGTGTCTCCAGGGGAGTGGAAATGGCAATGATGGATCACTCAGCTGGTTGCTTCCTATATAATGTAAGGTCTTACAAAAAGCAGCATGGAAACCCAACCGATTAGGCTAACAGCAGGGCAAATGCTTTTCCCACAGAACAACCAAGAAAAGGAGCAAAGGAATACTGGAGTAATTTAGGTTTGAAAAGACATTACAGATTATTAAGCCCAATAATTACCCTAACACTGCCAAGTCATCATGTCCCTAAATGCCACATCTACATGTCTTTTAAATACTTCTAGGCAAAGAGAAGCTGATTCCCCACTGAACACCTGTCTCCATGTGGCTGGCAGTGTTCTTCAGCATCTGCTTGGGAGGGGCAGGAAAAAGAGGTCAAAAGATTTGGCTGTATGAATTCTCCTGTGCATCCTGAGAATGCTATCAGTGGTCTTGCAGATGGTTTCTCCTACCTATGTCCCTAAAAGACAGGAATGGGAGGAGGAATCTGACCCGTGGGGTAGGCCTTGCAGCCTTTTCTTCAGCCCAGCATTTTATAGCCACATTGAGATGGTTTTCACCAGTAACTCACAGCCAGTTTAAAGGCTCCTTCAGCTTGGCAAAGTGTCGGTGCCCAACAGACAGCTGTTGGGACCCAGGCCTGTGGCTGTCATACAACAAAGAGCTCCTTGGCCCTCTCATGGCAGGACAGAGATTCCAAAAAGTGTCGAAGCACGGCTTGCTCCCTCACATACAGAGGAACTCACTTGTCAACAAGGATTTGCAGAGATATGTTAACCTCTAGACAGAAGGCAGTTTTACTGCCATTTGAGAGGAGACTTTTCCTGCATTGTGTGTTACGTGGCTGGATTACTGCCTCTGTTGCTGCATCAGCAAAGTTTGGTATCTTGTCCAATGAAGAAGGGCAGACTGTTCTGGAGAATTCACCCCTGAACACTTAGAACACCAGCCATATACCCATACCAGCACAGTGACATGGCTTTTGTAGATTCATTTAAAATTCATATCCATATTCTATGGCTTAAACTCATCCTAAGTCATAATGTATAACTTAATAGACTAACATGCACTGCTCTGTCTTTCCTTGGATAAAACAATTAAAGAAAAAGTTAAACAATGCCTGATTGAATCAGGCATGAGCTTCCCACGGCACAAAATTATCAGCATTCTGTTAGCACTGTGAAGGAAAATGCACCAGTTACCATTGCAACGATTTAATCATGCAACATTGGAAAAAGGATCAGCAGCATGTATGCCACAGCAATATTAATAGAAAACCCAAAGCTTAGAAATACAAGACTTTTGGTTAAATAAAGAGGAATTTACCTTTTCCTTTCTGTATGATCTTGGTGATTTCTTTTTGACAAGAGAGAGGTTTGTCTTTTTTGGATAATAGGAGTAGATGAGGTGTAAGAAGGTAAAAGGAAAATCTTACTATTTCAATTCATTCAGCAAAATCCTACATTAGCTGAGAAATCAGCCTGTTACCTCTGCTTCTCTATCATTCATTTGCAGAAGTTCGTTACTTAATTCCCATTCGCATGGCTTCTGTGAAGAATAACAGGCTGATGACATTTCAGTTAATCATAATCTTCCCTTTCTGTGACAACTTGCCAATAGCCTTTTTGAAAATAGACTTGCAGAATAATTTTTTTATTTAAAGAAGGACTCTTCTTGCCTTCATGGAGAAGGGAAAACTGATAAAATAAATACGTGAGAATATTTCACAAAGGAAAAAAAGTTCTTCTGGATTTATTACCATTTGTCTCTCAACACTTTCTATGCTATTTCATTGCCTGGCAAACTGTTATTGACATAATTCTACATGTTGGCCTTTATCTCCTTTAGGGATATATAGGACTTCTACTATATAGACCTAGGTCTATATAGGACCCCTATTGCCTCTTTAACATACTCACTAGCAAGAAGGACAACTTTAGTTTCCATTGGGCTGATTTGAGTATCAGGCAGCGATAAAAGTGGAAAAAAATTCATGCCCACGTGGGTTTGCATGCATAGAGAGAATTCTGTGTAGGGTAAGAAAGCAGGAAACATTAAGTTTTCAAGCCATTGCTGCTAGCCCTCTTATGTATAACACATCCTAATAAATATGGCCATTTTAACCCAGTTAACATACCAGTAAAGGAGTGGGAAATGGAAGACTGAATTGGAAGAACATGAGAGGGCTTGGAGGGTTTGCTGTCAGCAATGAGCTCAGAGAAGCCAGCACCAGCAATTGAACTTAGGTCATGGCAGGTGTAAATCTTGGGTGGAGGCCACTGAAGCCCATAGAAATACTATAAGCTGGAGACAAAACCACAAGCAGACATCACTGACAAACAAAGAAAAAGTCAAAGGCAGTCTCATCCACAGTGACAGCTTTTGTGAAAACTCAATCAAAGCTGCACAAGTGTCAGCACCATTTGTTCATGGCAACAAAGGGCAGGATGTTGAACTACGTTGAAATAGCCTATCTTGTAAACAGCTGCAATGTCATCAAGAAGAAGAAATTCAAGTTTCTGTCAGCTATGGCATACTGCCAGCTTAAAGTCAGGAAGAATATCCCTGGGTAGGCAAAATGAACAGCTCTTTCATTATCATGGTGATTTAAACTATGATGTCTGAGCAAAAAAAGCTTGGCTCCTTCTGAAGACCAATCTGCAGTTGATTCTCTTTCCCTTAGAAGTAATATAAAAGTCAAAGACAGTTGCTTTACAAACACTTAGGCAGCCAGTATTAGCATTGAAATGTATTTTTTTCAGAGAACTTTGATTCCAGATCCTTCCACAGTGGGTACAAAACTCACACCCACCTCACACCCCCAAAGTCTATCCGACATCTTCACACAATGTACAGTATAATCACTCTGTACTTCCACTACAGAAGGTGGCCAACCGCGTGACTGGTAACCATAGCAGCTGCAAGAGCCCAGAAAAAAATTCCAGTGCTGAATGTATGCACAAGTCTGTTGCTTTAGCATCATTTTATTTGCCATGAACAGCATCAATGGGTATGCCTCAAAATGTCCTGGTGTTTGATAAGGAAAGAGATGCTGTTCATCACCACATGGAAAACAGCATATCTCACACAGAAGAATGTTTTCTGTCAGTTTCTTGACAGAGATATTTGAGAAATTTGACTGAAGCTGTAATCTCAGGCATTCAAGCTAGGATTTCTACTTGTATGGGAAAGATTGGTCCTGGAGAGATTCCATGCTGGAATCACTGGTCTTTTTCCTGTCATGTGCTGAGTGTTGCCTGCCAGGGACAGAGAAGTAATGACAGGCAATAACGTCTTTCCCAGTAACAATCACAAATTACAGTATCAAAATACCACTAGCTGTCTCAATGCTATTAACTCTTTCAGATGGCATAAGTGAACTTTTCACAGGTGGACCATGTGGGCAGGGAATTTCTCCCTTCCCTCTCCATAATGGTAACTTTCCATCTGATCTGAAGCTTGGAAGAGTGTAACTCCTTGGAGAAGGCTGCAGCAGGATGGGGCTCTCCTCCTAGACTATCCCGCCTCCCAGCCCTCCTCAAGGCCTACAGACCCTTGGTGACCTGCTACATGCAGGAGCCAGGAATTCGTCTGCCTGCATCTCTCTCCATTACTGGAGGAGGACATTATGGATGTAGCAGCACAATAGTGCTGTAGGGACAGAATGGAGGGAGGAAGTGGAGTAAAAGCAAGAGCAAAATGCAGCCAAGCAGTGAGGAGCTAAGGCAGATGCTATAGATATTTTGACAGAATATCCTCTTAGTTTTGGTTAAAATTTACTACTGTGGGCATTTAGCCTGTTAGTATTGCAGTGCTGGTATACACATTGACTATCAAAAGCATTCAGCTGCCGACAGTATGTCACACTTGGACATAATCCAAAGCCAGTGACAGTCTAAGACCTGTGAGTTATAAGGCCAATCCCTGCATGCTTATTTAAACTAAAAAGCTCACATTTCAACCCAAAGCGCAAAAGCAAGATATACCTCAACATGTAACACATTACAGATTACTCATGAAGTCTGAGTTCATGAAGTCTGAGTTTGGACCTCAGCACAAAAAACTACCACCTAAGCAGCTACTTGGCTGAAGATTTCCTTTATCCTACGTTTCTTTATAAAGTAGTGCCCCTAAGAATATCAGGAGCCTCAGAAAATACAGTTCTATTATTTTCAATATATTTTGTTTGCACTGAGGAAATAGAGCAAGTACAGATTAGTTACCAAGAAATATAACACAAAATTTAATGCTGCAAATATGTCTTGGAAGAAATCTAGAGTGGTCAGGTAACATCTTCACGGGACAATCTTGTTTTGCTTTCTTATGAAACAGTGGAGACACATGAGGACATTTGGCCAACACAGAGAACAGCTGATCTGCAGAACTCCAGAAATAAATGCACAAGTTGCTGCAGTTTTGGTCAAAGTGCTGTAGCTATTAGTTGCAATAAATATTAATCTTTGCAGATAAGCACAGGAAAAGCTTACCAGTTGCAACCTCTCCTTTTGTTTGCAGCCTCCTCCACCAACATGAACCATAATTTGCTCTCAGGAGACCCAGACAGAACTGTTCAGGAGAATGTAAGGAGGATATAAACTGCCTCCGTTCATAAAAACAAAGGAAGGACAGGCTCCCCACAAACCTCCTTCCTTGTTAAGCAGGGCAGTGCAGGCAAAAATGAACCAGGAATATCATGCTGGCAGGGGCTGCTTGAAGAACCCAACACACAGGTTTCACAGACACCTCATTATTTAATCCTCTTCCTGGAGTAATCAGCTGACACTGCTCACACTGGAGTTCCCTCAAGAGCCTCACCTGAGCAATTCAGTTATACCCTTTGAAAGATCTCTCTTTCAGATAGAGCACTCACCATGCCAGAGCCTACCTAGTTTGCTAAAGCTTGGGGTGATGACAACCCACGCTGTTACAGATTAATTTTTCATTGTGCTGTTACCAAATATTTTTCATTATTTCTGTAGCATAATAATTGAACTGTAAATACCACCTTTTTTATATGACTATGACTAACTATATCATGAAGTTGAGTTGGGAGAGGTTTAGTTTGGATATTAGGAAAAGGTTCTTGACCCAGAGGGTGGCTGGGCACTGGAACAGGATTCCCCAGTGAAGTGGTCACAGAACCAAGCCTGACAGAGTTCAAGAATTGTTTGGTCAATGCTCTCAGACACTCTTGGGGTGTCCTGTGCAGGGCCAGGAGGTGGACCCTTGTGGGTTCCCTCCAACTCAGCATGTTGTATGATTCTATGAAAAGTTTGCTTACCTTAACTTAACACATGTTTCTATGTCTCCCTTGTGTAAACAGAGCTTTTATTTCCACAGACCAACAGTCTCTCAGTTTGTTTTTAATTTTGGAGAAAAAAATAATTTAGCATACCATCTTCCTAAGAAATTTAGCCAAACCCAAGTCCCTTATTAAAATTAGATTTCCAGTCAAGAGAATTATAAATATGTCTCTTCTAGCCAGACATTTTCTATTAAGGCATGACTGCCTTTATTCTTCTGTCTTCCACACAGAGCAATAATTATTGGAACAATAAAAATTATGTAGTTTAAAGTTTTTCCTTTTGTTGAAAAAGTTTATTACTGTGCTGACACCTCTTCAAAACCAAACTTATCTTGTAAAATTGCAGATATTTTAAATATTTGTTGGTATAAGTGGTATCATTATGTAGTTTGCATGTAGTAAGACAAAGCTGATAATAGATATGCTTACATGAGCTTTGATAACATTCCTAAATTCATTTAAAAGAGATTTCGTTATGCCTATAAAATTATAATCAAAAGTAATTACTTCCCTTGCAGCATTCAGTCTACCTTGCTATTCAATATGATCTTCACATATTAGTATATTACACATTTGGAGAGGAATTGGCGAAGTAATTGCTAGTACAGTGAGAAGTGATCATCATCATCTTACACTACAGCCATGCTTTAAATGTAATTTACATGTTTAAAATTGTGTGAGAGATTCATATATTTTATAATTTGGGTGGTTATGAAAAATGAGTGGGCTTTTTATTTGTAACAGATTAAAACAGCTATGGGAAATTATGGCACCATGCCTTCCTTCAATTTGATGTTGCTGGGAAAGTGTGTGTAAGTTGGCCTAGCACTGACTTTTAGCACTCCAAAGATTCAATAGATACAGATGCACTTTTCAGAAAAGCCATAGGAAATGCCTGAGTCTTCATGTGCTTGTTGCCATTGCAAGAGGAAGCCTCAGCAGTACAAAGTGAAGCACAGCATCTGATAACAGGTTTGGAAGGTCTGACCCACCCTTAGTTGCTGTAATCATTAGGCTGCTCTTTTTGTGCAACTCTTTTTCCCATGCATGCTATGCAATAAAATGTAGCAGGAAATGAATGAAGCAAGGATGAAGAGCAATGGAAGCAATTCTTGCTCTTTCATTTGAAATTTGGATAAACCATTTGTGACTGTAACTCACTTGGTGATGCAGTGACTCACACAGATCACACTGCTAAGTTTGACTCAAGCACCACCTCTGAGTAAAACAAGTGGGCTTGAGCCCCTCTTGTCAGAGGAGAGAGCCAGAAACCAAACTGGTATCCTGTGAGCACACAGAAACTGCCTGAATCTGCCATGATTCCTCTTCCGTACAGCTCATCATGAGCAGGGTGTGGAGGTTTCCATTTTCTTGGCAGGATTTCAGAGATTGCTCATTCCTTTAAATACAGTACCACCTGGGAATTAAAACAAGAGAAAGCTTTACAATGGCTGTAAGAGCCTCCCAGTATTTACAAAACATTTAATACGATTTCAGAGGGTTTGGGTTTTTTTTAAATCTGTGAACCCTTAGGAAAAAATTCAGAAATTGCTTTACCTCTGGCTCCAGTTACCATACATGAAGGTTAGGAAGTTGAACTCTGCTCAGCCTTCCCTTCACTTGAAGGATTAAGCTTCAATTACATGCTGCAAATGAGTTAATCATTACTCTCTTTCTCTTTGATCTTGATTATTAGCTATTGATTGCATTGCTTTTACAGTCCATCCTCTTCAATTCTCTGAGGCATGTTTTCTTCCTTCTGTGGGTGTGTTCCCCTTCCCCCTCCCTTTCTTCTTATATTGCAGGAAGATTTGCACATTGTTAATATTGTTTTTATCCCATTTCTCCTTGTTCCCATTTTAAAAATAATTTTTGCTGTGCAAATATTATTTTCAAGCTGACCAGACTAAGCTCCAGTTCTTGCTCCCAAACCATTGGTCCCATTACCCAAATCCCATTCACATCACCTACAGCAATGAGGAGGGTAGAGCTGTGGTGGTGAAGCAAAGGTTTCTAGAGACTTTCCTAATCTCTCAGTCATGCAGAGTGGTTTAGAGGCCCTGAGGGCAACACATGCAACCTCCTTCCTTGGGTTTGGTCCAGGAAGGATTGGTACACAGGATTCCCAGTCGCTGCTGCTTCATTCCAAGAGGAAAGCATGATGAGCAGGAAGCTAAATAACCCCTCCAGAGCCACGGAAAAGGCTCAGGTACCACCACTCCAACAGCAGGGTGTTCAATCACAGTCCCATCTGGCCTTGATGTGAGTGGGCTATAGAGTGGAAAAATTCAGGCGTCTTCTTCCTGACCTCCCCGCACACATTAAGAAAGGCAGGATGGAGCCCACAGAAGGACCAAGCTCTGTTTTCACTGTACAAGGACATAATACTGGCCTGGGCTTCTCAGCAGTCAAATATTTGCCTGCTGGGGTGCCTTCAAGACTGTTTTCAGCAGCTGGGCTAGCCTGCTTCCTGCAGCCATAGAGCTCTGCTCCTCCCCTCACCCATCCCTCCTCTCACACATGCCAGAGAGTATTTAAACATCCACACGGAACCTCATGTTTGAGATTTCATCCAAAATACACCCTTCTACCACCCACTCAGAGGAAACTCATTTTATTTGTCTAACAAGAACAAAGGGCCAAGCAGGTTAACCCTGCCAAGCTTACTGCCGGGAATCCAGACTTTCACATCCCATTTATAAAACCCAAACCCACCCATTCAGCTAATCCTTACACAATGCTGATAAATCATCCCATGTCAGAGGCATCACAGGAGCAATTACTTTACTTTTACCAACTTTAAAAAAAAAAAAAGAAGAAAAAAGAAAAAAGAAAAAAGAAAAAAAAGGAAATAAGGAAAAACAGCCACTGAAGAGAGGAAGAGGAGGCAGAGACCCTTTTTCTTTACACTCTGGGAAGGTTTATTCCAGAAGAAGCCAGAGATATATAAAGCAAGATGTGTCAGGTTAGTATACTGATGCCCTCTCCATATTATTAATTATATAGCAAACACATTCCAATTTAAGGAATAAAAAATAATAAAGAGATTACTTTTGTACTGTTAAATCAGAAAAAAACAACTTGCAGAGAAGAAAATGAAAGAAAATTCCATGCAAGTTAGTTTAAGTTGGACATACTGTTACATGTGCACTGTAATGCCATGGAAATAATTTTTCCACAGTTGGCAAACCAATATACCCTGAGATTTAAAGCTAGGTGTCAGAAGCACTGCAGCGGAGGAAGAACTGTGGCGAGCAGGACATGGGGGGTGGCAGACCTGCCATCAGAACACTGCCTCCTGCTCCAGGGGTGCCAGCCAATGCTCAACTCACTAAATCTCCACCTAGAAAGACTGAGTAAAGATACTGCCACTTCACCTATCTTTTTAGACAATGTGCCTACAGGTATCCTCAAACTCTATAAATAATCTCCTGAACTTTTAATAATCTGTGACACTCAAATATACATCAGCTTATATAGCTCAGTGCTAAAAGTAGAGTTCTCTAGAGTAATAGTTTCCAAATGCAAAGGGAAAAATACGTGCTTTCAGAATGGATGAATTATTGCAGGTTAACAAAAAATGAAAGAATGGAGAAAGAAATAAAAACACAAATCTGGACCCAGAATAAACAATGCCTCCATCTTGAATCACCACGCAGCCCCATTGCTTGGCAGACAGGCTCTTCATTTCAAGGCTGCTACACAGAGAGCATACACCATTCCCACGCAAAGATGACTAAGACCCTGACTGTTCAATTTGCCAAGCCCCTCAAATAATCCTAAATAAATACACTGCTTTCCAGAAACCCTACAAGGTCAAAAATTTCACAAAGCCTCGCTCGTTGTCCCACCACTAGCTGATTTCCTTCCAGGAGAAAGCTCATAGCCACTTCAATAATTTTTTATCCAGCTAAACTTCAAAGGAGTTATTGATATTTATGTGTCCTTGGGACCAGTTCCCCAACTAGTACATTTTAGCTATGATTTTTCCATGTGTGCTGTATTTTAAAAGTTAATAATGCACAGAAATTTTTTACAGAAGTAAAGTTGGTCGATAAGAGAAGAATTTGCAAATATGCTGCCATTGACAGTCTTTTTCAGCATTTTGGCTTGTTTGGATTAATGGATGGGTGACAAATATTAAGGAAAAATAAAAAACTTGCAGGTTTATGTCAGCAGAATGAAGGTCATGCTGTTACAGCTGCTCTGCTACCAGCACTTGCTGCATCTGCCTGTGCTGTGCCTGCACTTCTAATGGCACTCTAGGTATATACCCTTCCTTTATTTGCTCTGCTCTTTGGAGCAAAGTGGCTTTGAATCCACATTATTCAATTGCACACACAAAAAAAGTAAGAATAATTCTCACTTCTGCACTGCTGATTGCTTCCAGCTCCCTGCCCATCTGCTTGGCTTTCAGCCTGGGTAGGTTAGAGCACAAACTGTGCCTGTGGGTCCATTGTCAAACCGTGGTGCACCACAGATATAAGATTCTGGTGTAGTAATGAGCCCATTTTTGTTACCAGACATTTGCAAGCATGTAGGGTCATAGAGGAGCCCAGGTTCAAAGCTGAGACAGTGATGCAGTGAGACAGTGAGATCCTCATGAAGAAAGCATTACAGCATCACATTTCCTCCATGGAATGGATGCTAGCATGGGAGCCTAAATTTAAATCTGACTGAAACTTTCCTGGGGGTTAGGGATGTTACAGATGGGATTTTGACATAGTCTATTAGGGAGACAGGATGCACTTTCTTACAAAGAGGAAAACATCCTGAGAGCCTAAACAGCAGGGGGAGAGAGTTGTCCTAAAATTTCTAGTAAACTCATTTTAGTGCAGGAAGAAATACACAAATTCCTCTCTCCTGAAGGAACATATCTGTTAAGACTGCATATCTACTTCTTGTGTTCCCTCCCATGGGAGGAAATGCAGTGCTTCTTTTCTCCCCTCATCCTGTGGATATCTTCATTATGTTCGACTAAGAGCTTGGCATTACATGACAATGTTGCTAATGAATACCTCCGGGCTCCAAAGGGCTAAATCTCAAGAGCTCAATGATTAAATACAATAATTTGCAGTTCTGCAGTACCTTCCATGTGTAGATCTCAACTGTTTGTACAGATTCCTGTGAATTAAGCTCAGCGTCTTACATGTGAGCTATTTCTTATAAATACTGAATACCCTGGTAGCAAGGACACTTTCCCAGGAGGTCAGAGACAGTTTTGAGCACTTCTAATTGGGGTGAAAACTGAGTCCAGTGTTTTCCAGAGGTTATCTCTGCAGCAGCCTGAGCTCCCAATTTGCCTTCTGGCAGTTTGCAAAAGGGTGACCTTCTCTCAGCTCTTTCAGAGAAAGCCATACATAATGGATCCCAAACAGATGAATATGCCTCCTGGAAGACTCCCAAAGAAATGGATTTAAGGCTTATGTATCCTCAATATTTCCCGGCTGGTTCTTGGCTGGTTCATCAAAGGCTGAACATAGGAAGTTCCATCCTATGATTTGTTCAAGTCACATTGGAAAGAAAATTTAATTCTGGCATCATGCTCTGTGTAGGATGCTCATGCCTAACACAGGGCTCTACATTTTATGGAGTCCATTTGATGTAATCCTCCATGATTAAATAATTCAAGAAAAGTTATGGAATGGCCTGACATGGCATGTTTCTTCTCTTTCTTTTGTGTCTTCTGTTCCAACCACTGCTTCTTCACTTCTGGCAAATGTGAAAATTGGCAAAATATTTCCAGACAAGAATGTACACAAGCTGTTAGGGTAAAAATAATTATTTTTAAATAATTAAAAATAAGCCATGTCTGATTATTCTATCTGCCTTTGTTTCTGGAGCCAAAATTTAGAAAAGGTTTAGAACTCAAATCCTGGAAGGAGTAGTATGAAATGCTGCTAATACCATTAGACTGAAAGTTTCACTCCCAAATGTCTTAAAGATTTAAACCCCCCTATATCAAGTAGACTTCTCATAAAAGTTTTTGTTAGTGAGATGTTTTTAGTACCAGTGAGGTCATGTGTCAAGTGAATGCATATCCAAGTCTTCAAGTTCAGATCCCTGTTTGTTCAGTGTTTTAAATGTTCTAGTTGAAGCTGTTTTGAACAGGAAATGCCACTGCATTGGATTTGAGTGGCAAGGTTGGGGTGGGCAGAATCTACAGGAGTGCCTTCTGTGAGAAGCTGCTAAAAGCTTCCTCTACTGCTGACAGAGCCGGTGCCAGCAATTCCCCTGCAGCCCATGGTGTAGATCATGGTGAAGCAGGATGTCCCCCTACAGCCCATGGATGTCCACCGAGGAGCAAATACCCACCTGCAGCCCCTGGAGGACCTCATGCTGGAGCAGGTGGATGCTGCAGGAGTTTGTGACCCCATGGGAAGCCTGTGCTGGACCAAACTCCTGGTAGGACTTGTGGACCCACTGGAAGAAGAGCCCATGCTTGATCATATTTGCTGTCAGAACTTGTGACCCCAGAAGGAACCCATGCTAAGGTAGAATGTTTCTGAAGGACTTCAGCCTATGGAAAGGACTCATGCTGGAGCAATTTTGAAGAACTGCAACCTGTGGGAAGGACTCCTGTTGGAGAAGGTTATGAAGGACTGTCTCTCCCATGGAGGGACCCCACATTGGAGGAATGGAAGAGTGTGAGGAGTCTTCACCCTGAGGAGGATGGAACAGCAGAGAAAACATGTGACAGACTAAGTGCAGCCCCCATCCCCCTCTGCAGCTGGGAAAGGAGGAAGGGAATGTGGGAGAAAAGCCCAGGAAGAAGAGAGAGTTGGGGGAAGGTGTTTTTAATGTTTGGGTTTATTTCTCATTATCCTACTCTGATTTGATTGGTAATAAATCTAATTAATTTCTCCAAGTCAAGTCTGTTTTACCTATGACAGTAACTGGTGAGTGACCTCTCCCTGTCCTGATCTCAAGCCACAGCCTTTCATTATATTCTCTTTCCTCTGTCCAGCTGAGGAGGAGGAGTGATCAAGAAACTTTGGGGGTACCTGGTGTCCAGCAAGGGTCAACCCACTACACCCACTGGTCTGTAGGTTGTGGAAAAGTCCGGAGAAGCACAATTAAAGAATTTAGTGGGGTAGCATTAATTAACAGCATGTTGTTAAGCAATACAATGGATCAATAAAATAGACATCATTCACGAAGGCTTTTTCTGCATTCTTTCCAGCACCATTTGATAAGTGCTAGAGGCGAAATAACAAAATTTCTTTCAGCAAGATGGGAAGAGAAACACATGGTTGAGACAGGGCAGCTGATGAAATCCTGCCGGAGGGGGAGGTCTGAGACACGTGCGTGTCCAGGCAGCTGGAGGGAAATGCATTCATCCAGCCAATGAAAAAGACTATCCAAAGGTCAGGGGGTAGCTAAGCAACAGAAAGGAAAAAACCTTCATCACTTCCAGCTGGAAATAAAGCAAAAAAAATAGATTTCTGGGATTTAATCACAGTACTGTCCAGTGGGTAGGCAGCAAAGCTATGGGAGCAGGCTGTCTAGCTTTACTCTCTTTGCAGAGTTGCTATGTAACATTAGGCAAATGAACTATTTTTTGCCTCAGTTTCCCCATTTAAAAAATGCCTCAATGTGTATGATACACCTTAATACAATAGCAGGGCTGGGAGGTCTCCATTTCTACATTGCTTTAAGACCCTGAGGTAAAAGAAGCTATAGAAATTCAGATTAACATAGTTATTTTCTGTTTATTTCCAATAGGTAGACACACAGTAGGAACCATTCTGACATGTGTTAGTGTAGGTGGAAATGACTCATTTGGAAATGACTGGAAGCTAACTGCTGTAGACTGGCTGCTGCTACAATCCTAAATAAATCCCATAAAACGGATCTTGAAAAATGAAGTAAATGTTGCTGTTTCTTTACTAATAAACTTAATATTTAACGTGTTTGTGTCTTAATTTATACACATGTGAACATACACAGGCTCCCTATATTGTATACATTCTTTAAATTACTTGTATAATGAACAGTTAATGCCAAAGAGACTTTTAGTGTTTATTTCCCCACTGTATTTACCAACACCATAAGATCACCTAGAAAATACCATACAGAATTTTTCTAAACATTTCCTACCTGCTTTTTAAGAGTCTTGTTATAGTCAAAAGGGGTTTTAGCATCAGATGTATTGTAACAGTCTAAACAAAAAAGTGATGAAACTAAGGCTCAGACTAAGACCAGAAAAGCTAAGGAATTAAGATTAGAGGTCTATTCCAATTTCATCAGGGATTCTCTGACTTCTCAAGGAAGAGAGGAGAGTTTGCTGTGTCAGGTTACAGCTGGGATGAGCTCCTGCGAACGGCTGTACCAAAGAAAAAGCTCGTGCCACTTTCCTCAGGGCATTTCCACTCCTTACTTCTGCATGGCGCTTGTACACACATTGTACAAAGTAGTTCTCAGCTACTTGTGGGCAAAATTTGTATCTTTGGATCTGTGTCTTTCTCCTTAGGTTAGGGATATATCTTTACCTTTAGCGTAGAGGCTACAAAGTGTCTCCATGGGCAGGCAAAGAAGGGTACATAATAAGCTGTAGTCACCATTTCTTTCCATTATCATAGGGAAGCACGTCACAATTTCAAATAAGTGGATGTAATTAACTTTCACTGTTTCCTTCTAGCCTTGACAGCTCTCAACCAGCACAGCACCACAGGAGAGCTACAGCATAGACCAATACATGATAAACAAGGAGGCTCTTTTACAGGCTAGCTGGGCTCCATCCAGATTCCCAGACTTGGAGTGCCCTCAAGACACCCAAGCATGGCAGCATGGTGAGATCTGCCCATGTGGCCTTGCCTGGGATAAGGACACAGGTGCCCAGCTGGTTGGAGCTCTGCTGGCCCGTTTGGCTTGGCAGGGCAGTGGCAGCCACCTACAGCTGAGGGGAGCGAGCTGTGCACCTGCCCACCCCGGGGAACAAACAGCAGAGGGAATGCCAGAATTCTGCTCACATCCCAGGCACATATCTTCTCTTGCCCACTCCCACATGCCGAACTGCACACAGATATTAATGCAACTGCTAAGAGACAGCTAGGCAGAGATCCACTGATTTATGTCACGCCTAAAGCTGGCAGAAGCAAACTTGGAGGTGGAGGCAAGGACGTTTCAGTGGCAGCATTTCAATAGCAGATTTAAAAATCAGGGCTTAATGTTTCTGTAAATTAAAACAACCTAAGTAGTTTACAGGCTGTGAGAGTCTTCCCACTAGGAAAGGACTCTAAATGCAAAGCCCTGCTCCAAGGCCTGAGTTAGGCATCTGGTAACATAACAAATCTCCCCTTACAGAGTGCTAGTGGGTTAAAATACTGAGGAGTGCCTGCAGATAAAACTGCTGAACTCCACTCCAAGCTACCTCCTGCTACAGATCCCAGGGGAGTTCACTAAACAGACCTTCTGCCATTGTTCTTGCCAGAAAGGAAAATTAATTCAGTTAACTGTAAGACTACAGTTATATTTTCTGTTTCACACTCGCCCACCTTCATAGACCTTCATGCCCCCCATTAGAGATTCACTTGCCTTGCAAAGGATCTCAGAGAGACTCCTGAGCTACAGAGCTGGGATTATGTTTGTATTTTGAATTTACCATTACTACTTTTGGAGTTTCAAGTCCCATAGTGCCTAGAAGTCACGTTTTCAGCATGCCTAGAAGCACGGGGCGTAGACTAGCATTTCAGAGGCACCCAATTTCCACCTTACAGCAATGGAAATCATTAATTTATTTAACTCTTTCTTACAGCAAATGTTGCTGTAAGTTTTTGACTCCCAAGCATCTTGAGAGGAAAAGAATGGATGCATACAACATGGGTCTGAGATCCACCCTCAAGGCCATGTAATCACCCTAGAGGATGTAATCACAAAAACCAGACCCAGCCTTAGAATTTAAATGCTCCCTGAACTGAAGAACCACTCCATAGAAAGCCTATGCTGACTCTTCCACATAACTGTATTTCCAAGAATTTTCTGTAGCCAAGAGGCCACTCCCATTTTAGCATGTGAAGTAAACTGGCTGACCTGGAGCTGTGTGAGTGGGGGGCAGCTGGGCATATCTGTATGTGACTTGCTAAAATAAGACATAAGCCCTTGAAAACAGCTTAATATAATCTTGCAGGGGGTTGGTCAAGCCTTCTAATGAGAAACTCTTATTTTTCCCTTGCATCTGGCCAGAGCATGCTATTATTAATAATGAAAAAAGAATCCTCTTCCTTCATTGATTTGTACTTGTGCTAAGCATCCAAACAGATGAGATTTCAGGCAGCAGCACTGTTTCCCCAGCCTACATTTGCTGCTTCTTCTCCAGGAAGGTACATGAGGATGATCAGGGAGGAGAAAGTGCTTTTCTCTCCAATGGTGTGTGAAGGATAACGAGAGACACAATTTAGAAACAAAACTATCCCCAGCTGGAAAGCAAAGGTTAGTCTCCAGAAAAGACAACATGAAGAGAAATTGCTAAACTTCTGCTGAAAATAATGAAAAACACCTGCAATGTAGCTCCCCAAGGACGCTAATTAAGTGAGAAAGATTGGTGCTTATTGGAACTTACAGACTCTCAGCAAAATTTAAAGTATTATCTCTCACATGACTTATATGCTTGCTATTTTAGGAAAATGTATTTTTCCTTTGTTATACTGATTAGATGACAAGATTGATTGACTTCCTGTGTTACTTTGAGCAACTCACATATAGCTATACCCTCCTAAATGGGTATACACTAAATTATTTACACCTTCTGTACATCATTGCCCAAAAACCTCATTCTTGTGTTCATCTGTTTGTCCAGCCTGCCACAGGAGTAGAGTTGTAAGCTCATAAATGGCCTCTTTTCTTGTACAAATATGAAACATGCAATCATTATAACACTTCTTTTTTTTCCTTTCTTTCCTTTTTTTTCTTTTTTTTTACTTTAGGCCTCTTACTTTAAGTTTCTCCCATCTAAAATGGTGGTATTTACCTATCTCACAGGCTTCTCAAATAATTTTGAGCATATGCAGGATGCTTTGCAAATACAGAAAATGACAGTCTCAACCCAGGGGAGTGTAATACAGAAAGAATTAAAACACATAACAGAGAAGAGAAAAAGGACAATGTGCAAATACACAGAGCAATCATACTGCTAATGCATACCCTACTGGCTTATTCTGAAAGGTTTGCAACATTTATTTGGCAATAATTTTTTCAGTTCACTGACTACTTCATAAGCTGATGCTTTCCTTGCCTCTGTAATCCAGGGCAATGTACCTAAAACATATGGTACACGATGAGTGAGATGAGGGACTGGCTGGTGTCATGGTTACAGGTGGATGAACATCAAGCTGCACAAATAGATACTATCCCAATCTAAACACAGATTTTGTATGTGATGTTAGATTAAGTCACTCTGACTTTTCAGAGGTGGTCAGTAGTTCATTATTTTCCAGGTGCCTGAATTGAGGCTTTGAGATCACAGGAGGTACTGAAGAACTAAAGGCAAAGCAAGCTGGAGCTAGAGCATGCAAAGTGCTGTGAGTCACCAAGCGCTGTGGAACAGACAGTTCCATTACAGATAGTTCCACTCTAATATTGGACACTTGAGTGACTTCAGCTTCTGCTCTCCATTCTTCAGCTCTACATTCATGTGATACAGAGCTCTGCATTCATGAAACACAGGTAGTGCCCTGCCATCTCCAAGGGGAAGATGGAAAACAGATGAGTTGGTATTTGCAAGGCACAGAGTTACTATAGCAATAAGCAGCACAGAAAAACTCATGAGGAAAGTAATTGCCTTCCATGCAGATAGGATGCAGTCAGTAAGGCATGGAGACACACTCCAGACAATGAAAGGAAAATGTACTGAGCAGCTGCACCTTAAATGAGCATCATCCATCTTGTGTGCTGGGTGCAGCAAGGCCCTGTGTGACCATAAAATTAACAGTGGCCCTTCAACACTCACATAGGCAATCTTAACCCTGCTATTTCCAACCATTGAAGGCCTGAGTTTGAAATCTTCTTGGCAAGGACAAAGTATGGTACATAGTTATTCAGATTATAAAAGCAGAAATTCCACGTTGTGGCATCAGGCTGTTACACATTATCTGTGACACTTAGGTCCTCCTACACAAACCTCTGTTACTTAGACCAAGGAAATAACTGACTTTGACAACAATCACTCACCCTTGTGATGTGGAGCAATGTGAAGGTACAGAAACTTTGGCTTTCTTGGGGAAGGTGATTGCTTACAGAAAGAGATTCTCCACCCATTTTTTTCCCTTCTGTCCCTTCTTTCCAAATTGTTTGTACATTTCTTCGTCTCTCTCTCTCCTTGCCCAAATTTCTCTCTGAATTTAAGAGTGTTCCTGTTGTCAGCTTCACCCATGTTTTGGCTAATGCCCAATTACCCACCTAGGGGAGCTTGTACAATTTTGTTAGTCATCCCAGCCAGTTTCTTAGTTGCCTCTCCTAAACCATGGGAACACTGTCTCTTGATTACTTGTAAGCTCTGTCTTCCTTGCTCCTAATACTTACTATCTTTGCCAAGTCAGCTTCGGATTCCTCTTTCCCATCTCCTCTGATTCAGTTTTCATGACCACCCATTTGTTTCTATTTTCAGAAGATGAAGATCTCCTAAGAAGTCAATTGCAGTAATCCTGGCTAACAAAAATACTTGGTGCTATGAGATGAATTAGAAGTCACATGTACTGGCAGCACTGCAAGCTTTGACAAACATATTTTTACATGCTAAAAATACACAAATAAATACTGAGATCAACTCAACACATTGCAGAGTAAGTGCTCCATTATGGCAGTTTTCTGTGATTTTTAGTAGGATGTTTTGCATGTTCTGAGTGTGAGGACAATTGCTGCAGGCACTCAGATAATCAGCTCTACATGCCTTTTCTTAAAGACAGTTTCAAGGAAAAAAAGAAGAGCACTTTACTAGAAACTGCAAACTCCATTGCTACATTTAGGTTTATGGTTACTGATGTGAAGTGTTTCCTAATACTCCCTGACTTGTCTCCTAAGAGCAAGCTGGCAGTGATGTGAAATGGGGAAAATTGTCCTTGTGACCCAATCCTCCTTTTCACCTTCAGGACAAAACCATAAGAAGGTTAGGGTGCCAGAAAAGGCCATTCTCTTACTGCCAGTAGGGGATGCTTAGTGAAGGGTAAACACAGGGTTATTCTTCCCAGAATACTCTCTAGCAAGCTGCAGTTTGAGGACTCCTTCAACTTTGCTGTACTCGCATCCCCTAAACCACCCTTGACACACCTTTCTGCCACAAATATAGCCAAAAAGAAAGGATTTGGTCAGTTTGTTTGTTGTTTTGTTTTTGTTTTTTTTTTTAATTTACTATTTTTCTTTTTTTAAGTACGGATAGTCTTTTAGCATCCAGGACATAGAGAACTCACAGACACAGACTAATGTGCTCTGGCAGAAAGCCCTGTTCTCTGTACTTTTTGAACATGCAGACTTTACTGGGCTTGATGCATCAGCGTGCATGTTAAATGAATACAAAACTGTAAACACTCAAGAGCACAAGGGGAAGAGGGATGGAGGGACTGACCTGAAGAACAATGAGAATGCCCACCATAGGGACTGAGTAGTTCATTACAGAGATGTAGCGGAGAATAAAGAGTGCTTTTGAATATAGCAACAATCTTCTGTGAATGCTTCCAGCTTTATTTGCATCCAGCACATTTAATCTGATGCCCTAGTCAGGGTGTTGGAGGAGCAGCCTCCAGAGTTTCATGTAACCATTCCAGCTGCCAAATTAATTTTTGCAGTTTACAGCTAACAATCCATCATACACTACCCAGTGTTTAACTTCTTTTGTTTAGATCATTTGGATAATTAAAGTACCACAAATTCCACAGTGTCAGCGGGTCTCAAACAGACCTCCTGCTGGCTCTGCAATCTCTTTCAGAGATCAAAAATTAAAACAATGAATAATACTAGAAGAAGGAATCCAAGTAACTTGTATTTTATGTCTCATGCATTCCTAATGACAAGGTCATATAGTCAGCAGTGTGATCAATGCAAATACAATATGCCTTTGGAAAAAGGCCAAAGCCTGCCTGTGGAAAGGGCAATCAAGGGAACTCTTTCATAATAATGCACTTCATGGGTAGATAGCAGAGATCCCAAAGCTCTTTACCAAAAGGAACAAAAGACCAGTGCCTCAAGTTGCCAAGTAAAAAACAAGTCTATGGCAAGTCCCACGTGGGCATGATGTCCTATCCTTTGAACACATTTCTCTCTCTCATGCATACTACATTTGTGTCAGCATCATTTTCTGTGGCTCAGAAAGCCTATCCTCAGCAAATATCTGGAGCTAACAACTGTTCTGCATTTAGTTGACATGCACATGGCCATGCTACGCCTGGCCAATCACCGCTATCTCTCAGAAGATGCAGGAAAAAAAAAATCCACAGATGTTAAATTGTTTCAGCTTGCCTAACCATTTAAAATAATTAATTCTGCAGACTACTTCTGACTATGTCTACAAAAACTACTTAATTTCTTCCTACTGGTTGTGTTTTGCTTATTGTATATATCTTTCCAAATCATTGCCAGGGCACAAATTCTGCAGCACACAACATCCTGAGCAAGCAAATTCCCTGATTTACATAGTTCCCTTTGTGGCTTTTCATGATTTCATGAGTAAAAGGCTTCTTTTTGTTTATCCATGTGAAGAAGATTTTGAAAACAGCTAAGATTCACTTTTTCAAAATGTACATAGAGAAAACACTTGATGACAAAAGTAAAGCTAGAGATGGATAAAACAAGGCTGTGATGAAAAGTAAAAAGCTAGAGAAAAGTCCAACAGAGCTCTGAAAACTCCTGGAAGCAAGCTAGCCGTTTCTGACCATTTATAAGACCGGGCAAATGGACATTAGAATAGCTTGGGGGTTTTACAATTCTTGGATCAGCATTAATAGGAATACACCAGCTATGTACTTGGCTCTTTTTTTCTGTCCTTATGGCACACATGACCTACAAAATACATGAGGAAGCCAGGGCACGGCCCCCACACTCAAGCGGGACAGAGCTCAAGTTTAATATGCTCTGGTGACCTTAAAATAGGGATTCAATATAAAAGCATGGTAGAGTTTGTGAGTAAATGTAACTGCCCATGTAGACAATATTTGTAATCACATCTGCACAGTCCTGGTTTTATTGCTGTCCACAGGCCACTAGAGTGCAATTACACATTTGCATGCAACAGCAATCGATACACTCACTCCCTAAGGATAGGCTCCAGAGTCTAACATTTTCACAGCTTTGTTGACCTGAGGGCCAACCAGCTGCGTGTCTGTGGAATCCAGGCTCCCAGGGGCTCCAGGGTGAGCCACAGCTCACCCAGCTCCCAGCCTTAGCCACAGCTGTTACCACTGCCCTCACTATAGGGAGCTGGTAGCAAGCAGCTGGGGCAGCATCTCTCGCAGATCTCCAACCATCCAAGGCTTTTGGGAAGGACCTAGCTTCTCCTGTTTGCTCAGTCCCCTGCAAAATCAGGCATTAAGATGCCTGGACCACTTTCTCATTGCAACTGCTAGCTGTGGGAACATTACTCACCAGTGGTTCATCTTCTTTCAGGATTTCAGTGCTAGGGTTTGTCCAAAAAAAAAAGGATTATGAGCTGTTTGCAGTGCCTCACTAGTGCTCCCAGGAGACACTATGCTCTGCTCGTTGTAGTTACTAAGTGATGAAACAGTTATGGACATCTACAAACAACCACTAATGCTGTTACAGACTTTGGAAATGAAGCTGAGGACCAGAGAGAGAACAACCAGTGGTGTTGTGGTTTGCACCGTTATTTTAAGGTGAATTCTGAAATCATGTGGATTTAGTTGTATTGAACTTAAAATCTGCATTCTTTGCCCTCAGAGTCATGAGGACAGACTACATAATGTGAATTCTGAAAACTCATACACAGAAATTAAATGCAGATGATTCTCCTCCCTTTTTAACGTCTCTCATTTCTTCCTTTTTTTCTTTTTTTGTTATAAATGTTTGTATTCGCCTCTGCTGAAACTTATGTTCACTGGACTATTCCCCTAAATGTCAGAGGGCTAAACTGTCCACCTAGTAAGCTGGAAATGGATGCAAAGGCCATAACAACTGGCAGAAGGGTAAATCACTGTGACACTAGCAGTTTGTGGTCAGGACACAGTGCTCAAATTGAATAGTAAAAGAGGATACAAAACAGTTCTTCCATTGATAAGTGCTGGGTTAGCAATCTTGGAACTACTGAAAAAGTGTTTCTAAATAAAAAACCAGAGGTTTGAGTTCAATTTCGGTTTGATTCTCTTCACTGTTTTTTCTGGAAACCTAATTTCCAGTCTTTAGCTCCAACATTACTGGTTGCTTTTTCCTGCACTATATGCTTTTTCATATGATTTCTTTTTCATATGGCTGTCTTTCTTCAGCTGTCTGCAAGCTTCAAAGCTGCTGAACCTGGTTCTCCTATCCCCATGCATTGTGCAAGGCTCATATGCATCTCATAAAGCAATATGGGAACTTGCAGCATTCACTTTGGGCAATTATAGAAAGAAGACAGGTTGAGATGGACCAGATTGGTCTAAAATGTATTTGCACACGTTTATAAATGTCTAAGGGAATCCCTTTGACCAGCCAACCATCAAGGGGTGGAAAAGCACCAAGGGACAGCTCTGTGTATGGAAATAGTCTTTGAGCACAAAGGTTAAATAGACAGTGCTGATCCTTCTTGACCAATAGAAAAACAAAGAGCTCAACAAAAAAATCCTTGCTCTGTTAGCTGTATCCATTCCTTTATTAGAAATGGGGATCTATCAGGAAAGGAAACTAGAAGAAGCTTTGAGACACATGTAATCCTGCAGATTAAAACAACCAAAAAAATCCTGTTTTCCTTGTGTAGCACGGAAGTCACCTTCCAAAGCCAGAGCAGTTTCATGATGTTATTGCACTTTCTCACTGTAAATGACTAACGTATGCAATATCAAGTCCACCAGTCACTAGCAGATTGCCATGCAGAGCCCAGTCCAGTAGGAACTCACTCCATCCATCCATCCATGTAGAGAAAGACCATTTGAACACTTGTAAATTCCATACCTGCAGCAGCAAGACATATATTATACACATCTTACACAGGAATGTAAAGCCTGGACTGTAATAACAAGTCCATATATATGTGTTGTTTAACCCCAGCTAGCAACTAAGCTCCATGCAGCCACTTTATCACTCTCCCCTGATGGGATGGGGGAGAGAATCAGAAGTGTGAAAGTGAGAAAACTGATGGGTAGAAATAAAGACAGTTTAATAGGGAAAGAAAAAGCTGTGGGTGTAAGCAAAGCAGAAGAAGGAATTGTTTCACCACGTCCCATGGACAGGCAGGGGTTCAGCCATTCCCAGGAAAGCAGGGCTCCATCATGTATAGTGGTTTCTTGGGAAGACAAATGCATCACTCCAAACATACCCCCTGCCTCCTTCTTCCTCCAGCTTTCCATGCTGTGCATGGTGCCATATCCTGTGGGATATGCCTCTGTGCCTGTGGTCAGTTGGGGTCAGCTCTCTCAGCTGTGCCCCCTTCCCACTTCTTGTACTCCTGAAGCCACTCACTGGCGGGGTGGTACAAGAAGCAGAAAAGGCCTTGGCTTTGTGTGAGCACTGCTCAGCAGTGACCAATTCATCCCTGTATTACCAACACTGTTTCCAGGACAAATTCAAAACATGGACCCATACTAGCTACTGTGAAGAAAATTAACTCTACCCTAGCCAAAAGCAGTGTAACATATAAGGTGGTTGCAAAATGAAGAGTGCTCAGATTAGCTCTGTAGCAAGGCTTTACAAATCATGTGGAGGAGTGAGGAATTCTCTGACCTTGACCCAGCCCTACTGACCACCACTGAGAGAGAGAGAGGCAAGCTGGGAAACCACAGCACTCTCACAGCCAAACATCCTTCTTCACGTGACCTCCACAGCACCAACAGCACCTCATGGTGAAGGGACAGGAAGTTTAGTAAGCAATGTGGTTGAAATCCAGTGCCAAATTGGCACTGTGTGCATTCCCACCTGGGTGCTTCTTGTAGCAGCCCTTGCAAGCCTTCCCTCTGTGTGCCTGTGTGGAACAGATCAGCTTCTCCTGTGGATTTTACAGGAAGCTGGGTGTGGAAAACTCTTTGCTAGGCATACAGAACCTCAATTTACTGCTACTAGGCCAAAGCATCCTTTTTTCTTTTTGGTGGAAAAATCCACTGGAGAAGGCCAGGAAAGTTGTGTGGTTTCTGCAATAGCTTTCTGCCTCAGGATTTTGAACCATTCTTGCTCTCCTGAGGCTCACAAGCCAGGTTTTCCATGGAGTGGGATTGCTACAAGTTCTGCTTCTGGCCTCTGCCTTTTTGGAGAATCATTTTAAGAGCAAAAATAAGGTGGTATTAATTTGAAGCAGATTCCCAGCTGGTGTCCACAAACAGGAGCCTATAGTTAGGTCCCCAGTCACCACATCTTCTTTCTTTCACTGGATGTCTTATGCTGCCCAGTGGGGGAAGGAAAAGGAAGGAGAGCTGCAGGAATGTGGCTGAAGTCCAGGTCTTAGAGACTTAAAAATTCCTCATTTCAAATTGTGCCTAGCAATTTTGCATCAATTCAGAGTCTGGACCCTTCCTGTTGAGTGTTATTTTTCCACAATGCTGAAAAAAACTGGACGACTAAAGAAGTGTCAGGCAGGTTTTCAATTTTGTGGGATTTTTTTTCCTTTACCCCATTTGAAAAACAGCAGTCACCAGAATAAATGGCTAATTCAGTCTTTAGAAACATCCATATAGCCTCTGATAGATTTTTCAGGGAATTTTGTGCTGTTAGGACAGGCAAACAGCTGCAGTTTTGCACTATTAGTCCTGACATATACATAGCAATACAGACACTCACCATGTACCATGAAGATTCTTCTGTCTCATCACAAAGAGGACTGAGATCAAGGCCAAAAGGTACAGTTTTGTTGCTGTGTAATATCCTGCCATGTAATGTGGTGCATCCACAGCAGCTGAGTACAGCTTAGGTCCCCAGATGTCAAGAATAATGTAGCAGAGTTAGAGAGGGGCAACTAGAACAGCTGAGAGGATGGAGAAGCTACCTTAAAGAGAATAAAAAGGCTTGTGTTCCTCTCTCTGGAGAGAAAATCAAGGTTGAATGTAATCAAGGTCTATAAAGCTCTGTAGACAGCTTTACTTAGTGACCTGTTCCAGTGTCTCACCACCCTCACAGTAAAGAATTTCTTACCAATATCTAATCTAAATCTATCCTTTTTCAGTTTAAAGCCATTTCCTTGTCCTATAACAGACTCATGCAAAAAATCTGTCTCCAACTCTCTTGTAGCCCCATTTAGGTAGTGGAAGGTGCTATAAGGTCTTCCCAGAGGCTTCTCTTCTCCAGGATGAAAAACCCCAGCTCTCAGCCTGTCTTCACAGGGGAGCTGCTTCAGCTCCATGGACCTCCTCTGGGCCTGCTCCAGTAGGTCCATGTCCTTCTCATGTTGGGGGCCCTAGAGCTGGATCCATTACTCCAAGGGTGTTGTCATGAGAGTGGAGCAGATGGGGAGAATCACCTCCCTTGACCTGCTGATAACACTTCTTCTGATGCAGCCCAGGGTATGGTTGGCTTTCACTTGGCCAGCACATTACCAGCTCATGTTGAGCTTCTTGTCAACAAACACCCTCAAATCCTTCTCCTCAGGACTGCTCTCAATCCATTCGCTTCCCAGTCTGTATTAGTACATGTTTTAATGCCAGTGACCTTAAGGCTTTTAAGCTTCCACCTCATAAAAATTTGCTTTGAATTCTTTTCCAATAAAATACTACATGAATAGATTTTAGCAGATGCCGCAACTAGTCTCTGTTCTTAATGAGAAAATGAAATCAATTAAAAATCAGGGCTTTTATAGTTAGGAAAAGAAGTAAATGATATAGATTACTGAGTAAAAGGAGATCCTTCAACAGTCAGACCTCAGCTGAAATCCTGCAATTACACAAGGTGGGCTCTTTTGAAAGGTCTCAGAGGAACACACATAATTTTCAACATAAAATCATGCTTCTAGCAACCAAATTAGAGCCCCTGTGCTGCTGTTGCTGCACAGAAAGGGAAATAACTGTAAGTCCTTTGGGGGTATTTTTGAAAAAAGGTAAAAAAAAAGAACACCAAAGCAGATGCCCTTGGAGAGACTTTTAAACCAAACCCACAATCTCTATGAAGGTGTAAAATGAAAACCAGGAAAAAGTGAATCAGCAGGCCCCTGGGCCCACTGCTCTGCTGTTAAAGCAGTATCCATATGCACTGTATAGGTGCAGTGTATCTGCACTGATTGACACATCTCTGGTCTGTATATTTATTACAGTTTACTGCATTCTCAGCAAAAATGTGGGTTCTAAGATGCTCTTATTCACTTGAGACACCCCTTTGACTTGGGAGGGTACAGGCTGACCCTACCAACATCATGCTGCAGGGCAGGAGCTTGTCATTGTTACTTGTCTACAAAATGTCATTCTTTGTTGTTGTCATGGTATTTTACCAGTTGCAAAAGTAATTAGCTCCCTGTAGACATAGTATTGCCAACCCCAGCAATCTTTAATGGCTTAATTAACAGAGTCTTAGAACAAGAGGCAGGGTGTTCTTTGCTGTCCAAGCCATTGTGCTTTGCCTTCACTCATGTCCACATTCAAACAAACTTAGAAACAAGCAATTGAAAAAAAAAAGGGACAAACATTATATGTATTGTTTCCAAGTGATATTCTGTGGGAGGTTTAACGGAAACAGAGGGAAATGTAAACTCTTGGATCCAAATCTGAAAGAAGAATCAATCAGTACATCCTCTATCTTACAAACAAGCATTGCTTTCAAAAATACAGACTCTATTCAGTTGTTCATTGCTACCTGTCCCTTCCCTTGATCATAAACAACTGCATGTTTAGTAAAGCTTTACTGTGACATATCTATATGTTTTGTTGTTACAGACACTGCAAAATACTCCCCTGGAACTATTTTTAGCTTGCTGTCCCCATGTTCATTACAAGCAGATTACAACATGGCCACCTCCTTCAGAAACACATCAAAACAAAGAAAGCAGGGGGAAAAAACCCAACCCATGAGTCATACCCTTGCCTTCCTGAAAACATTGAATCTAATGTTACACACTACTGCCTTAATAAGGGCTAAAAAGTAGTTAATCTGTTTTTGGATTAGGTAGCATGACATTGAATTGCTGGCCAGTGTATTCACAGCCCAGCAGAGAATCAGTTGCAGATAAAATGAATAGACAACCAACCTCCTTCATAAGCTCAGATGTTTGCTATCTATTCCAGATAATTCATCTTTGTCTGCTGTAAAGTACACATCACCTGTACCCCCCAATCAGGAGCAGTAAACACTTACTCATTGTAATGAAGAGGATTGCCTCTGGCAGATTAATCATTCTGACTCTCCTCCTCCCTAAGTAAAACAGAGTTTCTCATTCTTTTCTGGATATGTTATTTCAGTACTTCACCCAAACACTTGGCAGAGAGACAAATGCCCTAGACACTCCTTAAAACTCCAAGACCAAGCTCCTCAGTTTATTTAGTATTTTTGTAGGCTTGGGTTAAATAACTACAGTACTTTACAGAACTGTGGTTTCAAGGAATCTACTCTGTGTTTTGGTTGTTAACGATTTTGCTTAATTTCCTCCTTTTTTTGTTTTGTCAAGCAAGTTACAAAACACAAACCTTTCATGAAGATATTTCTGTTCTTGCCTTCTGCATTTTTGTAACATCCTCCCAGCGGCCGCAATTTGAGTTACTCATGGTCATATTGCTGACCTTGAGTGGGCCTGGCTCCATGACAATAGAAATGGTGTGTGATCCACCCCTGCCCTGAGCTCATTTTCATGCAATACAAGGGCTAGCACAAATCACAGACATGTAGCAAGCTTTTGATAGCTGTGGGAAAACATGGGTATTCTTTCTGGATGCTTGGCAGGGAATTCTGGGAAGGCCATGGAGGACCACAGGTGGTCTAAAGCATTAGCCTGCAGCTACCCTACAAAGCAGTGTATGTGGCTGCCCACTTGACCACCTCAGCCAAGCAATCCAAGCTACAGCAGGGTTTTGTGTACAGATGGCAACTAAAGTAGGGCAACACCTGTGCTCTAGCTCAAGTTCACATTGCAAAGAGAAACACTTTTAAAGTAATAAAGGAAGTTTGAGAAGCCATATGGTTAAATGATGACAAAGGAACTGGGTAGTAGCATTTAGATTATCCATCATCAGCCCCAAGTGGGGCATGGCTTGGTGAGTTACAGGAGAGCATCCACATGGCTTACTTGAGTGTTCTGCAGAATGTGCTGTAATGTTTGCTTGTCTTGCAGAGTGATTACGGAAGGCTAGTACAGCAATGCAGGATTTGTAAATCTTTTTGAAACCTTTGAGTGGCAGGTGCACTCTGACACACATAACGTTTGTTTCCTGTTCTCAATATTGCCAGATCATATGCATGGGTAGCCTCAAGTGTTGTTTCTCTTCAGTGACAAATGTCAGTTCCACTTCATCAGTACAGGATGCTGGCTTCACCTCTACCACAAATGCTCTTCCTAGCCCACTCATCCCAGCATAGCAGGCAGGCTCCAACATGGGAGAATGAACAATCCTTTGCCTCTGATCCCTCACACCAGCACAGCCATGGAGTTGATAGCCTAACCAGTCGGAGTCTGAGTGATGGAACCACACCCAAGGACACCACTTTTTTCAATAGCACATGAGATTTGAAGGAGAAGCTGAGGTCTTTCCTGGCTTTACAAACAACCTCAGGGGCTGGGGTAGTGCTTATCCCTACCTTACTCTCTTATGCACTTATATAAGACTTGTTTTTCTACCATCTTGTCTTTCCTACTTGCCTTTTTATTTTCATGAGGGTTTGTAATCACATCTTGGGGAGCCAAACTGTAGTCCTTGAGCTTCATGTGATTCAGCAGAGCAGTTTTGTGCTCCTAGTTAATGCACATCAGAAATGGTCACTGGTGCAGCAAGCCAGACCCCTTCCTGGCAGAAGCCACCAGCCTGCCACGCACAGTGCAGAAAACTGGTTCTGCCAAGGGAGCACATCGTGCCCCTGTAGGCAGTGGAAGGATGCCTCATACATCTCTGAACAAGGCACCTGCTGCAGAGTCCAACAGCAGTGTGGTTTTTTGCCAGCAACATGAAATATCACTATATAGCAAGCAGAAAAATTGCTAAGAGCAATTTCTGTGCCTTAAAAATATACAAGAATATCAGCATGGGTTATAGGAAGATATTACACAAAGAGACTGTTGGATGTATAGGATGACAAGATTCAACTCTCCTGGCTAGTCTGTACATAGTCCTGTGCCACCTGTTAGTGTATGTCAGTATTTGTCAGGGATGTCAGTGCAGACATTCCTCTGCTCCTGACAAAGAGACAGGTATGGCCACCAAAATAGTTGTGGGGAATAGACAATTTTTTTTTTTAATATTACTTTGAGTTCTGAGGACCACAGGATAATCTTCAGAAGATTCTATCCAAACGGTGGATGGTTTCAGTGGGGTTTCTGTGATGGAATTCTCCAGGACCATTCCTGGCACAGAAGGTGCAGCCCATGGCACTAACAGTGCTGCTCCCTGGTGATTCAATTTTAAAATCTTAAGGGCAGTGTAATAACTGCCAGTGTTAGCTCACAAACACAGAAGCCGAGCACCAGTTGGGGCTTCTATGCCATGGACAATGATGACTTCTGGAAGCAAGCAATCTTCCTATGAACTCCTGAATGTTAAAATCCTCTTATAAAAGCAAATAGGCTTCGGAGAAAGCCCAAGGGCATATTTCAGAGCACTTTGGATTTTAGCCTGATTCAGCCTCTACTGCCAACTATCCATCTGTCCTGCTAATGTGCTTCATTATGCAGCTAGGTAATGAGCCTAGAGATCCTTTACTGGTGGGATTATAATTCCAAGGGGACAGTGAGACAAACTTGTTATGTGGGTCGCAGGGAGGAAGGTCCATAGGGGGGTTTTCTCTATTTTCATTCAAAGACAGTCAGAGTACATATCATTACAGTAAAGTTATCCCCATTAGTAAGAAATATGTCCCTTTTCCTCACCACAGGGAAGCTAAACTCTGGTTCAAAGGACTTGCCACAGGGACTATCAGAGGTGATGTTTCACTGACATGAAGTGATGTCTCTGGATCTGGCCATGCTGCCTCAACAAAACATGGGAGAAGCAGACTGATCAGGGTTAGAGAAACACACTTTTTTCTGTTATGTTTTCCATGAATATTAAAAGGCAAAGATTTTAGATACAGAGCTCAGAAATGCTCCAACTCCAGCAATAATAGCTTGCCTTTCATTCATGCCTGGAAATACCCAGCTGGCACAGCTGGCTTCTTATGGTCCAACCATGGACAGGACATAGCACGATCAAGCTTTGGCCAAGCACCTGCTCCACTGCAGCTCTGTCCTAGGTTACAATATAGATGTATTTAAGTATTCTATTACCACCAGCTGTGGGCTGAAGCTGTTATCACTTGCTAATGACCCAATCCGGATAACAGACGATGGGCCATCAAGAACCAACCACATGACTCATTGATTTACCTCATCCTATTGTGAGATGCTCCACCCAGGGGGGAGGAGCCAAACATTCCCACCTGGATATAACCTGGCCTTGGAACTGCCTAAGTTAGCCCCTGTCTACTGGGTTACCAGAGGACAAAAGCTACCACTGGACCTTCAGCTGGAGACCAGACCTTCCTCAGGATCACTGCTTCAACTGAACTACTTCATTTGGACTGCTACCACCACCATAACAGGTTGTCAGGTTGTATCTGACTTTGTTGGTGTTTTTTGCTTGTATCATTTCACTTATTTTTAATTTTCCCTATTAAATTTCAATTCTGACCTGTGATCTCACACTGGTTTGTTTTCAAACTAATACTAGCTCCCCTCACCTTTCACTGTTTCCCTTACTGCCTGAAGAGATCCCTGAATGTCCCACTTACCTGGGTCAGCATTCCCTAGGCTGCTTTGTGAATGTCTCCTCTCACAAAGGAATGATAGCAGAAGACCCTCTTGACCTTCACCATACTCTACAACAGGTAAAAACTGATCCTTGTACTTTATGGCTTTAAAAGTTATTGTGCTTTCAGTTAATTCCTTGATTTTAGCTGCCTGAATCACTGATGACCTGGCTGTTTTGATTTTAGTAGCTTTTATTTTGTCTTCCTTGGAATGGCATTGTCCAGTGGTAGGCAGTTTACCTTCTAAATGGGCTCAATACAAGAGAGTTTTTATATCCTGCAGTCATGGTGGAGAAACAGGATTTGTTTTGATGAGTGGTCCAAATATTATCATATCAGATTTCTGCATTTCAAATTCAGAAACAGCTGCCTTTGAACTCCACTTAGCTCCTGTGAAATGGCACTTCTGATTTATGTGGCCAAGGCATCATCTTCTATAGATTTGTAATAAGGTTTGGATCTGACCTATTGTGAAATCACAATGTCAGAGTAAGTTTTCACGTATGTGTCTCATGTAAGTGCTTACCTTAGTTTAAAAATAAGAGCTGATCTGGTATTTTAGTAATTTTACATTTCTCTTTGATTACAAGCTTCTTGTGATTATAAAAGTCAACAGTAATATAGTCATGGAAGCATACAAAGCTGGTGAAGTCAAAAGTATAAATAAAATTTAAAAAATAAAAGGATTATACACATGTTCTATTTCTGGAAGCAACCACGAATAATAGAAACTGAAACTGTCAGCAACTGCTACAACAGAAATCAGAGTCTGCAGGAGAGGCAGGCAAACAGTGAGACATTCAAAATGAGAGGTTCCTCAGAAAAGAGCCTGATCCCAGTACTTTTCTCCAGGGCATACTCAGGCTGACCCCACAGGCAGCTCAGGTCTCCTGACAGTCAGCGGCGCCCCAGTTTCAAGGTAAGAGGTCCTTTCCCTTACACTGTGGTACTTCAAATGGAATTGAGTTTCCTCTAAGCTTTATGCTTGATAGAGCGAAGGAATGACCTAATTGTTGAAAGATTGGCTACTGGCCATATCAACTATAAAAAAAATTAGAGACTCTGAATTATAAAATAGAAAAAAAAAAAGCTCATACTCAGGCTGACTTTAGTGCCACCAAACAGACTTAGTGTTAGCTGTGGCTCTGCCTTTAAATATCAGCTTATACCCAGCAGCATCAAAGAAATATCCCTCTGACAGAGCCCAGTTCTCCAGCAGGACTATTCTGCTGGGGAAATGCTGGAGAACAATGCTTAGACAGGAATAAAGGGCCAAACTGCCTCCTGTACTCATCATAAGCCTTTTGAATTTAGGTAGCTCCTCATCCTTTGTACACAATAAATCTTATGTCTAATGACTATCACTTTTCAGGTGGATGTTGAGTATCAAATGCCTAGGATGTGCTGAATGGTGATGTAGGCACCCACATACCCTGCATTTACACCCAGAAAGTCCCATCACCCATTCACCCCAGCTTATGAAGCCTCAGAAACCAGAGACCAGGTTGTTGACATCTGTGGGAGGTACTTCACATACAGCAGCATCTCTGCTTTGCCAGGCTGACCCAGTATCGTGGAGGGCTTAGGAGTCCCCACCCAGCAGATCAGCAGCTCCCATGCACACTCCCACAATCCCTTTTACAATTGCTGTGCAAATTATTTCTCATCTCGAAGGGGCTTTGAATGGGTTTTAACAAACGTCTCAGAGCTTTGGCAGCCTTTGCACATTAAGGGAGAACGATCTTCACCTGAGAAGATAAAACCTGAGACTCTAAACTTTGGATTTCTTTTTACATTTCCAGGCTTACTCTTCATGGGAAGAGTGAATGACACCTCCCCCTCCCCGTCATTTTCCCCTCAGCTCAGGCTGGTTTTTGTCCTGTCTAAACTAGAACCAGAATCAGCAAACATGTCGAGGCAGGTTCCACCACCGTCTCCTTAATGCATTCGAGCAGATTTTAGTCCTACTGAAGAGTACTGTAGACAAACTTCTTTAGACCTTTGTCGAGGGCACCAATCGCTCTCAGACAAAGCAGGAAGCTCCTCAGTGCCAGCACCGCTGAGGTCCGACCTGCCACAGATTTACATCCTATATCCTTTAGCCTTGCCCGCAATTTCCCCTGTGTCCTCTGCCTGACCCCTCCCGGTCTTTTCTACACCCTCCCGTTAACGCCTGTGAAGTCAGGCTGGCTGGGAGCTGCGGGTGACACAGTCCGGGGCCAAGCTATGCCTGCCTATCTGCCGGCAGCAAGCTCCTGAGCCGTGTGTGTGTGTATATGCGTGTGTCTCTCTCCTGCCCACACGCCAGTGCTGGGAGCTATCCTTCACAGCTTTGAGACCTCTGCTCCCTCTCAATTTGTTTAAAATTAGCATATGAATGTAAAAGCTACGAATGCTTGCGTGTGAGGGGCAGGGAGGGTAGGGCTGCAGAGACGTAATTGTGTAAGCACAATCCACTTTGGAACATAGGCTAAAAATAATAAAGCTACATCATCACATTCTTTCACAATGCTTCAGAAGAAGAGGAGTAGTACTTACAGCTGCAACAAATCCCCATTAAGTCCAAAGGGAAGTGGGTGAAGATGGAAAAGCTACCTCTGTGTGCTGCTTGCTCTACCAGGCAACACTGGAGCAGCCTCATCCCCTTCTGCACATCACCACTTACACATTAGTGGCAGTACAGGCGCTGAGCAAAATCCTCACCTCTGTTCTGGGTGAGCACGGAAAGACCTTATTAAAACCTCCTTTCAGCTGAAGGGCTCCCCTGCCTCCTAAACAGGTTTTTGAAGACAGCTCATCAGCAGAGATGAAGCCAGGTGTTAATCTGTGTTTCCCCCAAGCAGGCTAACTAATTAGCTACGTTCACAGGCTGGTTCTCTGGGAGCTCTGCTTGCATTTGTATGAAGGAAGATCATTCAGGACAGGAAAGACTGTAGCAACAGTAGGACTGTTCAGACCAAAGCTTTGTTAAAGTTCAGAATAAATGAATACAAAATCATGTGCTTATTCACCTCTACTTCTGACTTTTTAAACATTGCTGCCCTAAGATGACTATGCCTGTTATTGCTAACTTTCAGTATGTTGTGATTAAGGAGCTATTGATGATTGAGGTGGCTGACACCTACATGGAAGGCTCCTGCTGCAAACAGCTGACACAGTGGGGATAAGATAGGAAGAAGAGAAAGACAGAGATATGAATGAGGCTACAATGAACTGCTGAGGCTGTACTGTCAGTACAGCAGGCAGTGGTCTCAGCACAACAGGAGCTGAATCACTATGAAACACTGTGTAGGGTATAGATAAAGGCAAAGTAACATCATCCTTAGCAGAGCCTACTGAAAGAGAAGGGAGAAGCTTTGGCCATAGGGACCTTAACCACACAGAAACTGAATATAAACCCAGAGGTCAATGGCCAATGGCTCTCTGGGCAGTTTGGAAGTGCAAGTCCAGCTCTCAGTCAGTGAGTTATGAGCAGGAAAAAAAAGCCACTTGTGTGTTTGCACCCATTTTCTGACCCCTTCCCACTTGTGGAACTGCCCTTGCAGTGCAGAAAACGAAGGGAGTGGGGCTGTGATTGAGCAGCTTCAGCATCAGCTGTGGCACTTGTGCTTTGGTATTGTGTTTTCCCTGTTGAACATTTACTGTACCTAATATGGGCAGACAATTTTAGGACAGGTTACTAATTCCTTTCCTGAAGCTATGTTTTTCTCTGGAGACACTCATCTGGTCTCATCCCATCAGCAGAAAGGGATACTGCTGTAACAGAGGCATTTATGTCGCTCATTTATATCCATCTCCTGAGGGTGTCTTTATAGCAGGTTGGTTGGTGCAAAAGAATTGAGCACCACACTTGGGTGTCTGTGCTACACAGGACATGAAGGAATACAGGACAGATGCTTTCTGGTAAAGAGGGAAAGAAAAGGCTGACAATTCATGTGGTGCAGTGCTGCGAGGGCTGCAATAAAAAGAGGAATCAACATTTCTTTTTGACAGAGCCACGTTCCAATGGCTAAACAGGCTTTAAAGTCAAGAAAAAGCCACATTGACTGCAGCAGAAAACAGTGAGTGTATACTTTTATTATCTCATTAACACTCTCTCCCTTCCTCCCTGGGATCATTTGGCTCCAAGACTGGCAGCAGGGTACAATAATGCTCCCAGCAGAAACAGCTGGTATGGAGACGGGATATTGTTTGAAATGGCCCAAGAGGTGTCCTCAGCAGGTGGCATTTATCAGCTGTATGCAAACGCTGCGCTTCCGTGAGGAGCTCTAAGAAAGGGTATATACCCAAAAAAATAAAAGCAAAGTGCAACTTAGCAAAGGGAGGATTTGTAACTGGAACCCCATTTTTGGTATAGATAGAAGGGGAGGGAGTCATAAACAGCCCTGTTAAGCTAGTCTGCTGGCTTTAAACCAAGGTAATGAGGCATGTGGGTGCTTTGACAAGGAGCCAGAAACTGCCTTTTGCCACCAGTTTGACTTCTACCTTTTTTGTCTCAATCTGACAGTAAATTCCTCACAGTCCACTGAGCATATCAAAATGGGGCTCAGGCTAGGTCTAATGCCTTTTAAAGTACTACTAGGAAAGTAATTCACTTAATTAAATATTTCCAGTTGTGGAAACCACCCTCTAGGCAAATTGTATCACCTCTTCCCCCTTTGCACACACAAAACATAGAATAACAATGGATATGCTCATTTTTACCCTGCACACAAGAGTTTCACTTGCTCAATCTCTCACTCACTCCTGAGCTGTCCTTCCTAGGGGTTCTTCACCAGGATAGGAGATTAGTCTAGTGACTGGATCAGAGATGTGTGAGAGTCAGCTCCTAGCTCTGCTGCCTACTTATTTTTCAGCTCCAGATAAATATCTTAACCCCTCTTTGAAACAACTTCTGTATCTATATGGCCAGGACACAAGCAGTATCTTTCCACCCCATCACTCTTCTCCACTGGTTAAGGGTTCACAGAGCAGTTTAGACCTCCTCAACTCTAAGTAGGAGATGTTAGACAGAAAAGGACTAAGAGTTTGTTCAGGCCAGAGCCCTGCTGGTCTATTCCCTGGATAGAAGAGCTCTGAAATGCCTGCCTTAGGGAAACTGGAAACAGCATGACCCCACCACCTTACTGAAGGTGCAGGACCATACCAGGGAGCCACTGGTGACCTGCATCGGCAGAGTCTGTCTAGAAGGACAGAAGACCAAAGCAAAACAGACCCAGTCCTCTTGTACAAATCTGTCTGACACTGTAGAGAATCTCACAATGAAAGAAAACTTGCGGTTTGCACAGAGACAAGCCTCCTGAAAGGAGAGCATCAAATCTTAAAGCCTGTTGCAGGAGTACCTTTTTGCTCCACATGCAGTACCATCACAGCCGGACTGAAAATGTCACCACTGTGCTTCTGGATCTCTTTCATGAGATGAATGCAACCTTTCTACTGTAGAACAAAGCATGATAGTGATCTTTTAACAACCATCTCTAACTAACTTGCAGCACTTGCCCTGCAGTAAGATAAGCTCCTTGTATTTAAAAGGTGCCCTGCAGTAAAGAGATTGAATCAAACATGACTGTGACTTTGTGCACAGTAGCTGTTCAGAGTATAACCCGTACCAGGTCTCCAGGCAGTTCCTAGTGCCAGCATTTTGTCCAAGGGTATGTCTATGCTATCACTGGTATCTGCTAATATATCTTCTTTATGACTGGAAAAAATTCCCCATGTGAATTTTGCCTGCCTCCTGCTAGGTACCTTCACAAATATTTACAAATGGTAACACATGTAAGTGAGGAAGGCACAGCTAGTCACATTAGACATGCTTGTACTGCTCCCAGGCTTGTCAGCTTGCTCTCCTCTGCAAACTGTTCAAAGGCTGGGAGATGCTGTCTCCAACATCCACTGTCGCAGCAGTGCAGCACAGAGATGATGTGAGACCAGCTTGGGCTCGGGACATTACAAGTACAGTGCTGCTCTGGAGGCTGCTGCATTTGCCAGGTTTGAAGGTAGCACCAAAAGCACTTTGGGGCATCCTGCACTGTCAAAGGATTGTGCTCCTCCACTGGCAGGAGGCACTCACCTTGGAGTCTGTTCACTCCTCATGATGAGAGCACAGCCAGCTGCAGCACAGAAACTGCATTTCATTTTTGCTTCCTTAAAAATGGAAGAAAGGCTTGGTTTGGTTTTTTTTTTGTTGTTGTTGTTTTTTGTTGAGGTTTTTATGTTTTTTTTTTTTTTCTTTACTTGTAATGAAAACAAAAAGGAAGTGGGGAAGCCACTGGGTAGACACTTTACTATTCACTCCAACAAGAAGAGCATTTCCTCACAGGCTCTTTAGGATACCTGCTTTTCACTGCAGCACACCTCCCAGCAGTGCTGCCACTATTGCTCACTGGTGTGTTTTGACAAGGAACTGTGTTCCTTCTGACACTATAAACTCCGAAGAGGCCAGAGTAATCTCTTTGCCTGACCTCCTGCCTCCTGCAGACCACAGAAGAGCTCGAGTTCTTTCATATCTAGATTTATTATACATGAAAATTAGTCAGGACTAACCACTGCAAACTTTAACTGCCCTCAGAAATAAAAAGCCTTCAGAAAGACACTGTTCTACTGTTTAGGCATTGCAGTAATTATTTGATTACACGGGACATTTCAGATCCTTGCATATGTAGCTGTCATGAGTTGTCCTACCTGTCCCTGTTTCTGAGTGAGCTTCGATAAGGAAAATGTGAGTCATTTGGCAGATCATGTGAGGCCAATTGCGGGTCTCAGGTCAGGCCACAGTGGAGAGATGTCAATGTCACAGGTCACTCCCAAGAGTTCATCCCAAAGTCTAAAGGGCTGGGAACCCCTCCTTTAAAGGAGACCTTTATGTAACATCTGGGTAGATGCCTCTGGTCTTTGGTCCTGTCACTATGATGCCTTTCACAGCAATGAGTTGAAGCTATTTTAGGATTCAACGGGGAAACAAACCTTCCAGTGGTCTCATTGCATAATTTCTGTCTATTGCCTTAAGTACAATGGCTAATAGCTAAAGTGGACTTTGGGGTGTTGCCTGCAGAGCTCTATAATGGTTTCCTGCATTTTTCTTCTATTTGGAAGCTATTTTAAGTTGCTCTACCTTCCCTGGACTGCCCAAGAGGAGCTGTGTTGTGCACTTTAATCGGCTGATTCTGGGAAATGTCAGTTATGCTGTTCTTCTGTTAGTAATATGTTTCTTGAACAATTTAAAAATAGCACAGTATGAAACATTTCCATCTCCTCTCTTCTGGAGAACTGAGGGGGAGTTAACTCTTTTCTGCTTCACTGGAGCAAGAAGTCGTACAGTGTTCAGGTGCTCTGGGGCTGGAACCAGCTACTGGTACTGGGAGAGGCAACATGATGAGGACACCTGGTTGGAGCCTGAGCTAAAGAAGGTCCCTGCTGTTGTCAGAGCTGCCAGCAGACCTGGCATGTGTGGCAGCTGACCTGGCATGTGTGGCAGCTGTGTCCGTGCAGGACATAGCAGGACTGGACATCCATCTGCTGACCTGTCTCTCTGCTGCTTTTACAGATTGCTGGGGGAGCTTCCCAGACAGCGACCATATGGCCAGGTGATGCTGATCATGTTAGAGCTCCTCTCTGTGAGCTGCTTCAGCACACCCTGACTGTAGAGACCACATGTAAGCTGGGAACACCTCCCAGGCATCAACCTCAGTGCCATTCCCTTTTCACTCCCTGCTGGAGCACCTCACCACTGGCTGCTTGCACTGCCTCTTGTGCTCATTGGCATCTCCTTCCTCAGTTGTTCAGTTTCCTGCTAACCTCCCCTCTATTTTTTTTTTTTACCTTCCAGCATTTTCCCCCTTAATTTTGGTCCTCTTTACCTCAGCTTGTTCCTTTTTCTTTCCCCATTGCTGGCATTTCCTCCAGTGGTACCTTCTCCTACACTCCCCATTTGAAGGCAGCTTGGAAGGCAGTCACCCACAGTGCTGTCCCAGGCAGGTGCTTGGCAGCAGCCTGCTGTGATAACCCTCTATCTACATGTGTTAGAGGCAGAGAGAGAACAAAGATCCTTTTATCATCCTAGCAGCAGAAGCATACATTCATCAGACACAGCTTCCCCTACCCATTTTCACTTGCCATGCATTTTTCCTCTGGTCTGTGGGCCCTCTGGGACTACTCTAGTAGCCACAAGGTTGGGAAATACTGTTTCAACCACAAAATACAGCTTCCTCTTTCAGATGACAATTACCTTTTCCCCCGTGCCTGTGGAAAGACTAGAAACATTTAAACAACAACTGGCCTTGTGTTGCCCACATCATCTGAGCTGGAGGAAGAGTAGGGACTGGCAAGAGTTCACGGGCACGTAGTGGCAGTGAAGGGGTGAAAGGGAGAAGGAGTGATGCAGTTAATTACAGATGACTTGCCTTGGTTCTGGCAGAGGTTTAGTGCTGCAGTAAGGGCTACACAGGAGAGTGATTGCTTTGCAGCCCACTCCATCAAAATGAATAAAAATATTCCCATAAGTCTGAGGCTGTGGGGCATCTCTTCAGAATGTATCTAGAGGCATATCAGGGTTTTAATTTGCTTCCAGAATTGGTCTTGTTTTATTTTCTTTCTATTCTCATGGGCAAGTATCACTTGTAGATGTCACCCTCGCTTTCTCTGCCCATAACTGCTTTAAAACACTAATTAGATGGTTATAAATCACAAGGGATCTGTGGTGTTTTGAATTACTCCAAACTGTGGCATTAGAGCTGAGGTCTTGAATGCATTCGCAAACAAATCCACTCCACACTGGTTTCTGTTGATTCAGCAGTGATGTCGTATCAAACTTTCCTGAGCACTCTGACAGAGATTTAAGTTTATTAAAAGAAGTCTGGATAGCAGAGCCAAGTTTAACTGCAGCCAAGTTATTCAGTAAGCCAGCAAGTTGAGTACAAAAGCAGAAGAACAACCCTCACCTCTATGCTGGTGACTGGTTTAAGAGCCTGCAATTGCTTCATCTGCAAATGCTGCCATGTCTGCAAATACTGCAAGGGTCTGTCCTAAATAGGAATCTTCTGCACCCACAGGGACCTAGGGTTTCAACCTTAGCTCATCTTAAGAAGACACCTGTGTGCTGTTTGTCTCCACTTGAAAATAACAGTGGGCAAGATGCATTTTCCACCAAATAAAGGCCCTATAGACATGAGGAGAAACAGCAGTAAATTTTGCAAGAAAATGTTTTCCAGTGGAAAAATACTAAGTTGCTAATAACTCTCAGACCTTATTTTCCACAGATTTTCAAACATGAAGGAAGATTTCCAAAGGTGCTTGGCCAAGCAGTATTGCATCAGTACCACACATGGATTTTCCCCACAAGTTTCCTGGCACCTCAGGAACCCACAAGAATTTACCACACTTTCCCAGCCCTTCACTGAAAGAGATGTGATAGCTGGGAATGCAGGGCTTTTACACTCCCTGATAAAGTGTTTCCTGGGAGATACAGACTCAGGAAGCCCTTGACAACTGCTGACTAAAACTGGCATGGTCCTTGTCATCCCTTCCACTCTCTGCAGCTGAATATGTGCACTCACACCTCTCCACTGTAACAGCAGAGACCACATGACTTCAAAGCAGCAGCTACCCCAGGTCTGTGAACTGTGTCTCACCAAAGGGAATGCAAAAAAGTAGCTATGTCTGCCATCGCATTTCCTGTGATTTCTGTTTCCCAGGCAATTCTGGAAAGAGTGTCTTCATTTATGCCTTGGAACAAAACCAAGTACAAGGGCTTAATGCAAACAGTAATCCCCAAGTTTCAAGCAGCCCTTTGCACATGCATAGACATGTTCCCTGCCATGCGTGATGCCCCCTGCGTAGCCTTTCTGGAGGGGAACCTTCTCAATCCATCTTAAATACTAGCACTTGTCCAGGGGTGCGGGAGCTATACAGAAAGGCTAAAAGCAAAATATCTTTTATTACTTTTATAATGCACCAGAAACAAATTGCCAGGACTAACTCAGCTACCTCTTTCTATGAGCAGAGTATTGTTTCCCCAGCAGCAGTGAGTCGTGCTGCTCTAAGGGATTGAGGCGTGCTTCAAAGGGCTTCATACTTGTTCAAAATTCCCTTAGAATGCCATGCACTGGTGGCCTTCCCAAGTGTTGGGGAGGGGACCAGTGGCTATTACTGGGCCAGGGCACAGCCCCTGTGCAGAAGACCCTCCTTTTGGATATTTGTTGCACAGCCTTAGTCAAAGCACTACAACGCTGCCTGCCAGGCTCTGAGGCAGTGAATTAGCAATAGCACAAGCTGCCTTATACAGGGAAGTCAGGTGAAATTCAATGTTTATAAAGAGCAAGCAGAATGTCCCTGGGCAGTATAAAATATTATCTTTTTTCCTTTATTGACACTCACAGGAACAGTTAATGCTCAGTTTGGATAGTGCTGATGAAACTGCTGTTGCTCATCATTTATCATCTCCAGATTATTGTGGTTGCAAATCATTTGGCTGATTTCTTTTTTTTCCCTGTTCCACAGATGGCAGTGTCCATGAAGCATGACACCCTTGCAGGCATCTGACTGTGAGGCTGGAAGCTTGAGGACCTTTGGGGATAAAATGCCCCTCGGTGTTATCTGACCTCTAAAGTTCATGGACTGATATGCTGTGATTTGCACAGTCCTCAGTCCTCTCTGGCACCAGTTCCCTCTGCTGGGATCTTGGCTTGCAGACTGTGCTGCTTCTGAGAGGAGCCTGTGCCTGTGAAGGGCCATCACACCTTAGCGTGCAATTTTAGTGCTGTGCCACTCAATGTTTGTGGCACAGCTCCAGTTCAACCTTTTCTAGGGTGGGGGTCTAAAGTACTTAAGCTGTAGCTAGACTAAGGCAGCATAGAGGAAGCCCACCACTGTAATTTTATGTGAAAGGAATCATGCAGAGGCTGTATTTCTCCAGCTGATGTCCTGTTTTTTCCAGCTAACAGAGCTGAGCAGCTTCTGCAGCTGCAAGTGAGGGTGTTTCCAGTCCCAAGACACACTGAATCAATCAATGTGCTGTTTTCCTCTGCCGCCTTATTAGCAGTTAAAAACTAAAAAACCACAATGTCTTCCCCAAACACCTGCCTAATTTGCCTTCCCCTCAGCATAGCAACAACCCCCATCATGGACTAGCCCTCATTTGGCAGCTTGGGGGGAAGCACAGGTCAAATTCTTTTTGGACGATGAGCTGTAACCCTGTGATCTTTAATAGGATTATACGGGGGGAAAAGGACAGGACTCAGCCTTTTGATTGCAGAGCAATTTATGATTCATGGATATTAGTGTACTGTCTGGGGACATCCTTGACACTGCTGATGCCTTCTGCTCCTCACATTAAGATCTCTGTGTGCCGAAACACAGGGTTTGTTCAGCTGTCCCTAACCTCCGTCCCTGACCCTACATGGCCAGCACTGTCCAGCTGCCTGGGACTGGGCCAAGTCCAGAGCAAGGATGGAGCAGCCCAGTGAATAACAGAAGTGACCAGCCATGCTCTCTGGGTTTTTGCCTTGGGGTCAACTGGCTTTCTAAGTGAATCACAGTACAATTCACTCTTTTCTCCCTCTAGCCCTTCAGCTTTTTCTGCCTTACAGAGCTCCCCAGAAGCATACTTTGGTGACAACATGCAAGCTGGCATGTGCTGCAGCACTGGTGACTCTCAGAGGAAATCCTGGGAATGATTTCTCTTTTCTCCTGCACGCAACTTCTTTTTGTGAAACTTAGATTACCAGCGCTATTTGTTAAGAACCTTTTTGGTTGAACTTCGCTAAGAGGTTTGATCATAAAAGTGACAAAGAGGGTTGTCCTCAAGATCCGATGAAAGTTCTGTAAGAAACAGGTCTAAAACATACCTAAAATTTGGTGGAGTGTGATGTATTATGAAGCAGGGCAGGTTTACAAGACAGAAACAGAGCATGTGCAGCAGCACATGCCCCTCTCCCAGGTGCATCCTTTAGGACTGCCCTCACAGCCAAATGGCCTATTCCAGCCCTCACTTAGAAGCTCTTCCCACTGTTTATGATGGGCCTGTACTGAAAGATAAAGACCCAGGCACCGCTGAATCATGCATTTGCCACCTCCCACCATCACTAATGCACCATACACCACTTAGAAACGAAGGTTTGGGGTTTCTAGAAATAGAGTGAAATAAAATATCATGTCATCTGCCTGAAGATTCAGCAGCCCACATGTTCTCCCACACACACTGCTATGAAGGTAACATACCAGTGCTTTGGGCAGTGCTTGGGCTGCTCCTTCAGTAGCAGATTAGATTCAAGCTCCAACTCCTGAGCAAGAGTGTGCTTCAGAGACAGGCACTCACATCAGCAACATTTATCAGGGGTAGTGATCCTTTCTGCATCAGTGCAAACCCTGCAGGAGTTCAGGACAGAGGAGTGTCGCCAGCAATATTACAAGTACAGCTTCTTTCTTCTCTCACACGAATGGGATGATCTTGCTGTAACCAAGCCTGAATTCAAGCCCATCTTTTCAATATACCCCACCCCATCACTGTAGAATACAAAAGGGGATAAATAAAATTCCTAATGTATCCTAGTAGAGAGAAGAGTTTCTTCAGAAAGTGTCTATTTATATAATCTCTGCAGTGCTTAGATACCATGGAAATTAGTGAAGAATAATATCATAGTGAGCCTGCTGCACTGCAGCTTTATGTATCATTTACTGTTGCCAAGATTAAAATGCTTTTGGGGTTTCTGCCCCCAGGCTTTCCCCAGTAAGCCACCATATTTTGGGATCATTTTGCATTTTTCACAAATTTCACCATATTGTTTCTAACCATCTTTCCCTAAGCCTACAGCTCCTCCCTGTCCAGTACTCTTCAGGAACAGCATCCAGGTAATGCCTATTCCCTCATTTGGTTCCTTCATGGGGATTTTTCTGAATATAGATTGCAGACTATTTAACATTGCATATCTTATCATCGTTTCCCGATTCCCTTGTGCTCTCCACTGATACCTTGCTGCCAGCTATCCTTTATTAGCAGCACCTTGGGCAGTTTTAAAAATGGCAAAGCCTATGTCAGAGCCAAGGCAATTTGAATCATCTTTGATGAACTCTTTTTAAATGTTTTACTGAGACACAAATTATATTCCACCTTATCACATGCTCCTTGAATCTACTAAGCTTGCAATTCTGCATGGTAGATTCATTTAAAATTCATTTTGCTGAGGCACATGTACAGTTGTTAGACTGCTTATCCTATATTCTGAGGAAACTGCCTTTTAGGCAAGCTTCTGTTGTTGGGAAGCCTTAAGACAAAAGTCCAAAAGTGCTTAGTTTACCTCCAGCCATTGCAGTGGTTCACTCATAAGAAGTGATTTCATCTCTGTCCCTGACTTCATGTTGCCTTCTGATGGTCACAGGCATGTTAGAGACTCCTGTCTTCGGTTCCTTTTCTGTGATCAGTCAATTGTGACTGTAAGCTCCCAGCCCAAATATCCCCCTTACTAGAGTCCTGCAGGAATATCTGATTTCTTCCTAGCCCTGGCAACTGCTGTGGAGCTCAAGTCAGGAAGATGAGCAGCATTCAGAGGACCTGCCTTGGGGGATAAAGACCAGGCTACAGATTTACATGGATGGTTTCATAACATACTCATCTGATGCCAAAGAAGTCACGTATCGTTTTCTTTAAGCACTTGAAATATTAGAAAAAAGCTTTGGACTGTCAGCAAATATGTGCAAAATAAGAATTATTCAGCCTAGCTGAAGATTTTGTTTTGGTTTTATTCCTCTGTTTTTTTCTCTGTTATTCAGAGAGTAGCCCAATTCAAAAACCTCTCCAGATGTAAAGAAATACCAGAATATACAGGAATAATGGATGACTTTGGCTATATAAACAGCTGCATTACCAAAACACATGGCAGGTCCTAGCCCAGGGTCTGCTGGCTGTTACCACATGCATGTTGAAGTGGCAGCTGCACACCCCACAAAGTGAGAGGTATTTGCTTACCTTGCACTTCCCCCACCTTGCAGGTTCCCTATCAACACCATTCTGTTTGATCCCTGAGCCTTGTAATCTATTCCATGCTTGCATCCACATTTGCAGATTTTCCTGAAGCACGTATCTCTGTGCAAGGTCATGGCTTGTCAGGAATGTGGGTATCTTATTTGGGAAGCGATAGACTGAGAGAGTTGCAGAACGGAAAGTGTTTTATTGATAGAGAAGAGCAGATCACAAAATACGCAGATTCTGAACACAGTAAGGGTAAACAATCAGTGACAAAAGGAATCTGTCACCATGCAGACAATGACTGGTGATGTACCACAGTCAGTCATGGAAGATGACATTTTAAATACTCCCAAGTCCTCTGTTCTTCTCCTATAGCAATTCAGAGGCTTCTGTTTGAATAAGCAGCTTCGTAGGTAAAGGCCAACTCTCTCAAACAGCTACTGCAGGGAGTGGTCAATAGGAACTCCCAGGTCCTGAGACCCGTGGTGCTCTTCACCCCTGCCCCAAGAAACAAGACAGATGCACCACTGCAAAGATGTCTTTCAACACATGCCAAAAGCATGTCCTCAAAGTATTTACAATCATCAACTGTGGCTTCTAAAACAATAAAAATGCAAAAGAAAACTTTCATGCTGTAAGCATCTTCAAATGCTAGAGCATTTGGACTATTAGCCTTCTTATTTTTGGATGCTGCAAGCATTTAAAGATCTGCCTGGCTAAGCACCCTTTCATTAGCTAATGTAGCTGGAAGTAAGTGGAGGTAGGTGAACAAACTAAACAGAATGCAATGAATGACTGCAAAGAAGGTCTAGGTGGATGGCTAAAACCAAAGTAGCTTTATTTTGCAATTTCTCACCAAAACTAACATTGATTTACATATGTTATGTCTCAAAAGGAAGCAAATTTCTCTGTATGTACTGACAATTTTTTCCTTTTTTTTAAAATTGGTGGTTCAAAGAATAATTTCCACCACTCTGCCTATGAGGCAGGTTTGAAGATTTGTGGTGCTGTCTCCTAAGCTGTTGGCAAAATCTGATAACTTACAAACAGAATAAGACTAAGGTTCAAGGGGTTAATGGTTGTAGCACAGTCAAGTGATGACAGGAAAGACCTGAGAGCGTTTAAATATTATGAAGAGCAAGGACACAATTAGCAAAATACACCAGGATAGAATTAGCATTCAAGGGTAAAGATAGGAAGGGAAAATGTGGAGTTTAAGGATGGACTTCTTGCCAGAGAGACATGCAAAGTTATCTCTCAAAAGCAATGTGACAAAAGCTCTACTGCTTGGTACATTTAAAATTAAGTTGGACAAAGCAATAGTGAGTGAATGAGAGATAACAGTTCTGGTCCAGCAGGAAGGCAGACTCAGGCTATTTTCATCTTCAGCTCCTTGGAGCTGGCTGTTATCATGATTGTTTCCATGCAGGAAACCAAAAGTCTTCGCAGAATAGCAGGTAGCAGAGAGCTATGCCTCTGCTCTACCAGTTCTGGCAATTTTAAGATAGTTTGCCAGACAGATCTGTGAAGAACAGGAAAAACCATGAGAATTGAAACTGCTTTTCAACTCTATGCTAAATCCAGAAAAACCAAACACCAAACAAAATTCTGAAATAAAGAGTGTGTGAGAGAAATTTAAAAATACTTTTTTACTTTGCCTTGTAAAAGAGATGTGTCATCAATATTTTCTGGAGCCAGACTAAATTAGGCAATTTATTACAGAAGAAGATGAAAAAAAGCTGCACTCTTGTGGCAATAGGAGAATCACAGCTGGGCTGTGATGGGTGCTACCACTGATTTCCTCCAAACCCAAAGTCACCTCCTCTACCTTCCCCAGAGTAACCCCGATAACATGACAGTGGATGGGACTGTTTGTCATGTTTGCTTCATCTTATGCCTCTTGCTCAAATCCCTCTGAAGACAAACCTCATCCATCTGGGCTAAATATTAGTCATGCACAGAAACAGGGACTTCACTGCAGTGTGGTCAGCAAAACCAAAGCCTACTATAGTGAGAATTTAATGTAAGAATTTAAACTCCCAAAGGCTAAAACAGCTCCTTTACAAAGCTTCTCAGCCAGGTGCTGAGTTTTAGGCAGCCTTAACATGGTGGTGAGTGGAGGAGTTGGATGGGAGGCAGGGTCAAGGGCACCTCGCTGCAATTTACGCACTGCAGCATGTGATTGAAGGCATGATGTGATACACTGTGGGTCTGGCTCTGTACCTGTTGCAGGTTTGGTGGATCCCTGATCCAGCATTGCAAGACGGAGAGACAACCCTCAGGGGAAAAGGAAATTGTTGTTGCAAAAGCCTGCTATAACTCCTGAAGACAGTAGGCAGCTTTGAACTGGCACATAACAGAAGTGACCTACTCATGTCATGCATTTCCTTCACCAACAGCTGGGAACTACAAGGCCCAGCTGTCCTGCACCAACACACCATCATACAGCCAAGTGATACTTAGAGATCTGACTTCAGCAAATTAGGCAAACCATTTACTGCCTATTTCTGCTAATACTGAGACTTGCACATGGGCAGTACATGATGGGAGGGAAAAGACACAGCAAGTTAGATTTGTGCCTCTGCCAATGTCTGTTATCACAGGAGGAGCATTGCTTAGACACTAGACTGGGTCTTGAGATCTTGGCCAGAGTCATCCCAAAGCTGCAGGATAACTTTGATCAGCAGCAGCAGCTCCCAGGGACCAGCCAAGCTGACAGCATCACTGGCTTTACAGGGAAAGGACTGGCAAAATGGAAGTATATTTTATGTTTGACCAATGGCAACTATTAACAGTGACTGTCGTCACTTTTTCCTCAATCCACACTTCCAAGTCTCAGGCTCCCATTGCAATCTGGTTAATGCTCAGAAGGGAGAACCAGTCACACACACACACACACACACACACACACACACACACACACACTCCTATGTATTCTTCTGGAAAAAGTCGCACAGTTATAACAAGGAAAATGGGACAAAACCAAAACATTTCTCAGCTACAAGCCTTGGCCAAGCAGGAAGAACTGTGAAATTATGGGACAGTTTTCAGGCAGAAAGGAGAGATCCCAGTTTCATGCTTCATTCAAAACTAGGTTAAAAAGAGCCTTGCAGAGTACACTGTAGGCAACGGTCTGGAAGGGAGTTCAGAGGACAAGCAAACAGAACAAAAAAATTCACCATAAACACCCTCCATTTCAATTTCCTAAAGTTCCACAAAACCATGCATAAGGAAACCTGGTTTACGCCGTAGAGGTAATTTTGTCCGTACCAGATCTGTGCTTGCTCTTCTGGAAAACCATCTGGAAGTAGCTGGTACTGTGTTTTCCGCTTGGCTTTCATGGTTGAAAGATTAGAAATACATATTTGTCATATATATTGGCATTCTTATTACCTCTGCAATTAATGTCATTACCTCTCCTGGCTAAGCGATTGCTTTCTGAAGCAGCTGACTGTACCCAATTAAGGAAAAAGTTGTGTATTTGAAATCACACATTCTCTCAGGAAAGGGGATTTTAAGCACAAGTTTATATTAAATGCGGTTGGAATGAAATTCATCCTGGCTTTTATCTTAATGGTCTTTTGAATGTCACCTTTCCATTTAGATCCTCTTGTGATAATCAGGGGCTTCCCACTGGCACACAAAGGCTTTGGCAGCTCTTTTCATAATACCTGTCCCTTCAGGCAGCACTCTAATTCAGGGAGTTTGAGTGTCTATGCAAAGAAAAGCAATGCTTATTAAAAAGAGCATACAAACTTCATCCACTCTGAGCCTCATACATTAACCCCTGGTGAAAAGGATTTCCAGTTCCTCTTCATGAAAGTGGCGCCTCATGAATACAGAAAACCCGGTGGATCAGTCTGTTACTCACACTATGTCCCCAAGCCTTCCTCTAGGACAATAGAAAGCCTCAATTAGGAGCAAAATGAATTAGTAAAGTATCAGCACAAATGATCAGACATAAAATATCTATGTGAGAATTGCTAATGAAGCACAAAGAATTTCAGACTGACAGAATAGGTCAGGTTGGAAGGGACTACAGCGGATCATTTGGTCCAACCTTATGGTTCCAGCAGGGTCATCCTAGAGCACATGGCACAGGATTGCATCCAGATGGTTCTTGAATATCTCCAGCGAGAGAGATTCCACAACCTCTCTGGGCAAGAATTCCAGTGTGCATTCACCTGCACAGTGAAGAAATTTTTCCTTTTATTCCACTGGAACTTCCTGTGCAGCAGTTTCTGCCCATTGCCTCTTGTCGTGTTGCTTTGGCACCCCAGAACAGAGCTTGGATTCACCCTCTTGGTACCCTCAGATACTCAGATCCACCCTCTTGGTACCTTCAGATACTTACAGACATTGACGAAGTATCCTCTCAGTTGTCTCTTCTTGAGGCTGAACAGGCCCAGCTCCCTCAGTCTTTCCTCACAAGAGAGATGCTTCAGTCCTGTCTTCATCTCTGTCACCCTCTGCTGGACCTACTCCAGAATTTCCATGTCTCTCTGGTACTGAGGAGCCCAGAACTGGACAGAGTGCTCCAGATGTGGCCTCACCAGGCTGAGAGGAGGGGCACGATCACCTCCCCTGACCTGCTGACAATACTCTTCCTGATGCACCCCAGGATAGCACTGGCCTTGGCCACAAGGACACTGCTAGCTCATGGACAGACTGCTGTCCAGCAGGACCCCCAGGTCCTTCTCCACAGAGCTGCTTCCCAGCAGGTCAGCCCCCAGCCTGTACTGGTGCCTGAGGTTATTCTTCTCCACGTGCAGGACGCTGCATTTGCCTTTGTTGAATTTTGGAAGGTTCCTCCCTGCCCATCTTTCCAACTTGTGAAGGTCCTTCTGAAGAGCAACACAGCCCTCTGGGGTATCGGCCACTCCTCACAGCTTTGTGTCATCAGTGAACTTGCTGAGGAGGCATCTACTCCTTCATCCAAGTCACTGATAAACAAATTAGGCAACATTTGGTGCAGTATAGAACCCAAGAGGACACCACTAGGGACAGACCTCCAGACCCTGTACCACTATTACAACCACCTGGGATCTGCCGTTCAGTCAGGTGTCAAAGCACTTCAATGTCCACATGTCCAGTCCATATTTCCTGACTTTGCCTATGAAGATGCTGTAAGAGACAGTGTCAAAACCTTGTTCAGGTTGAGGTAGACAATATCCGCTGCTGTCCCCTCATCCGTCCGGGTAGTTGTTTCATTGTGGAAGACAATCAGGTTGGTCAAGTATCACTAACCTTCTGGCCTTCTTCTTGTCATCCATGTGGATAGAGAGGGCCTCCAGAATGAAGTACTCTTTCTGTTTCCAGGCACTAAGGTGAGGCTGAATAGCCAGTAGTTCCCTGGGTTCTCCTTGCCCTTTTTGAAGACTAATGTGACATTTACTTTCTTCCAGTCCTTCAGGCACCTCTCCTGATTGCCACAACTTTTCAGAGATGATGGTGAGTGGCCCAGCACAGTATCTGCTGTATCTCTTAGCATTCATGGATGCATCCTGTCTGGGCCCATGGACTTGTGCATATTGTCTAACCCAATCCCCTTCAGCCAAGGGAAAGTCTTCCAACATTCCTTTACCCTGGGCTCCCAGGTCAAGGATTCCTGATGACTGGTCTTATCAGTGAAGACTGATGCAAAGAAGGCAGTCAGTGCCTCTGTTATCAGGGCCCAGCCTACATTAACCAACAGGCCCATGTTATCTTTAGTTTTCCTTTTGTTATGGATGTATCTTTCCTGTGGTCCTTGACATCCATGGCCACATTTAATTCCAGATGGGCCTCAGCCTTCTTTGTCTTATTTCTACTTATTCTGCCAACATTTCTATATTCACTCCAAGTGGCCTAACCTATTTATTTTCATCTAGAAGGGTGGATTCATTATGGTTGCATGGCATTAACAGTCCTGTCTGAAACAACCTCTCTGGACCTTTAAACATTCTGCATTCAAGTTCTTCTTGAAGGTAATTTCCTTCCTATTCTTCCTACAAAGACAAAACAGCAGGTACTGCCTTTTTTAATGTATGTATTTTAATACCTCTGCTACAAGACCCATTAAAAATGCACCCTCAATGTTTACAACAGATCTCTTTCTTCATCCTGTCTTAACACTCTTCTTCACCATCACCTCTTCCCATGACTTCTGAAAAATACAAGAAGCAAACAATGGGGGGCAGGCAGTAAATCTTTTTACACTCCCTATCCAACTTTCTGCCATTACAAAAACAAGTTTCCAGGAATGAGTGCTTACTCCAAAGAGATCAGTGAGGCAAAGGAAGAAGCACACATGATATTCCTTCAAGCAATGGTGTGGTCGGGATGGCTTGCCCCTGTTTCTCTTCACAGCCTTACCTGAGAGTGATTGCTTTTATCACTTAGTGCTGTGGCAAATTAGTCTATCAGGGGCTTATTTTGGCAGCACTTTGAAGCACACAGCATTTGCAGAGCCCCTCACCCAGCATAAACTGATGTAGCTCTGTTGCAATGTGATGGTCAAGCGTAACACAAATGAAAAAGTAAGCATAGCTGCATTTTGAATGAAAAGATCAAGCTGAATTGCAATGTAATCCTCCTCTAATACTGATGTGGAGGCACAGTCCCAGCTTTCCAGGGTACAGACAACCAAGAGCAGAGTTGCTGATTAAACAAATAAACAAGCTCTGATGAGCAGAGAAATGCTGAACTGTTCCATCAGCAGTTCACTGAAGCAAGCTCTCAGCACACAAATAAACAGATGCCAGATGCCCCCCAAGAGCAGCGCAATGATATCAAGAAAAATTCAGGTGATGGATGGATATCTAAAGCAGTAAAAAAAAAAAAATCCATTTCCTTGTACCACTTTAGAGCAATAAAGGAAGTACATCTGACACAAAAACTGGCCAGCAACTGGAATGCTGCACTTCTGCCTGCTTCCTGGCCCTTTTTAGTTCATCAGCAAGACTGATGATGACATTGACGTCATGAAGGTCAATGAATTTTAATGTCATCCAGAGCACAGTTTCCTAATTTCACTAATGGCTTTGTAAAATCTTAGGATAGCATCCCTGCCCATCCACAAATTTGTCGTGTTGTGGGAGACCCTTAAATTAGATGGGAGGCTTGATGATAAGCTTATGATAAAACCTCACTAGATGCAACCTGCATTGCTCTTTGCAATGAGAACAGAGTATTTCCTGCTATTCCTGTGCAAAATAATGCATGGGCTGAAGATGGCCCTGCAACATGACAACCCTACACTGCTGCTCTCACCTGGTGCCCCACAGCCCTTGGGGTGCCTCATGCTGGGCTGTGCCAGTGCAGCTCCAGCTCACCTCTGCAGCTCCAGTGAGTTGCCCATGTGAAGCAATGAATATATGGGCTCCAGTCTTGCACTTCTCACTGCACCTTGTGGCATAAATTATGCCAGCATGTTACCACTCCTTCCTGTCTAGTTGTGCCATGTCCTTTCCAAAAGATTTATTGCCAAATGCTTTCCTTTTTTCTAGGTATTAACACACTGTAAACATCAATTTATCAGAAACTGTCACCAGCATTTGATCCAGCCCTTGGCAGCAGTGTCTCTCTAAGAGACCTGCACTGAATATCAGTCTGACAAGTTACTCTGTGGATTTTCTGAAAGGATTTTCATATGATTTGAGATATGAATCACACAGGTATGTGTGGTTACATCATTATCTCACCCACAAGTGGCATAAGTATTTCAGTTACCAGTGAGCAGAAGCACAATCTCAGTTAGCAAACCCAGGAATTTTAAGGTGGAAATAAATCATGCCTTTCCAACCTCAGCTCTCAGGAGAGCACAGCTGTGAAACGGCACCTTCAGCATTCATCCACATGGAAAACATTAGCCCAACTTTCCAAACAAGCTGTCACCTTGGAGCAAGGGAAAGAAAAACCTCTCATGCCAAACTGACAGACATACAGACTTACTCATGAGGGGTGTTCATACATGACATGTCTAAATGGCCTCTGTTTTTCCTACTCATTGGCATTTTGTTTTAGTACAAAACATGACAACAAGGATAAATGAACATTTAGACCTATTCAAATGTCTGGAACACAGACATTTGAATAGGTTTAAATGCTCCCATCAGATGAAACATATGCATGTTCACGTAAGACCAATTTACAGCCCAGTCTGAGGAAAAAGAGTCATTCTTTTGATGTATAGCTTTTTGATGTATAGCTTCCATTATCCTTACATGACGTTTGAGTTAGCTTTATGAAGCCTAATGACTTCACCTGTAAGGTATTAGATACCGTATTTAGTTTAAATTGACAAAATGCATATAATGATTTACAAATCCTGATACACTACACATCCGAGCTCATGTCCATGCAAATATACTTTCTCCATTAGCAGAACAGTATAAGCATCCTCATGCACAAGAAGCACATTTTTCCAACCTTTGCCTTGTGATGTAAGCACTTCATGAAATATGCATGCACATGCAGGCATGTATGCAGATGTATATGTAGATGCAGGGTTGCTGACACAGGTGAGTTAACAGAGGGTGCATGTATCTGAAAATTGCACAGGAATGAACTGACAACTTTCTGTGTTGCCATAATTCTTTCTCCTAGTGTGTGTCTCATGGACTCTTAATGAAGCAGAGATCTAATGGGGAAAAAGTCTCAAAACATCTCTAACTGTATCATTAAAAATGTGATGTCTCAGTGCACAGACAACATGCAGAATCCAGTCCTGACAGCTATTCGGCCTGGACTAACACCATGTGCCTTGCAAGACCAGCTGTGTTATCCATCAGCCAAAAGCCCCTTCTCTAAGAGAATGAGAGTTGGAAGATATTCATGGGAACAGTTCTTACTTCCTGCCTGCTGATGGCTGTCAGGATGCAGGTGGGTCCCTCAAACTGGCTTGCAGAGAACTGCTGGGCAAGGCTCTGACTGATGAAGTTGCTCACATTGATATGCTTTCTGTTCAGCATTGAACTCATGGTGGGTTGGGGTTTGAGCTACTGGTGCTTTTGCTGCTCCAGAGAGAGGAGAAAGCTTTAAGAGTTGCATTAGGAAGCCCCTAGTTTTCCCTCCACCATATACAGCATTTGCTTTAGAGAGGATGTTTACCCTCATGAAGAACATTTGGTTTCGTAGGATATCAGAATTTTTCAAAGATATGCAAAGAAAATGAGGGAAATAGTTAACAAGCTTAGTCTACCAAAGTGGAATTGCATGGGGCAGATGAGGGCTTGTTCATCCTTCCATGGCACAGCTGGGAGCTTCTCAAAGAGAGAAATCACAAGAAAGGCTTGTACTGAAAATGGAGGAACCCTGAGCATGGAGGCTGCCATGAGACTGAACACCCATCCTTCTATTCAGCTTAGTTAAAACTCATTTACAAGCCATTAAATAAAAAGGGAAAGTATGTTACAGCACTACACTAAGGAAATACTGGGTATATTCCAGAAGTGCTAAAGGATCATGGAAACAAAATACACAGGGCTCAGCAAATGCATATCCAACTAAATTGCACCTGTGGGAAGGTAAAGAGGATGAAGCCTGAGGGGCAGGATACCATCCAGAGGGACATGGATAATAAGCTCAAGAGGTGGGCCTATGTCAACCTCATGAGGTTCAATGAGACTGAATAAGGTTAAGTGCAAGGTTCTGCACTTGGACTGGGGTGACCCTCAATATCAATACAGGCTGGGGGGTGAAGGTTTTGAGAGCAATGCTGTGGAGGAGGATTTTGGGGTGCTGGTGGAAGAAGAGCTGGACACAATGGACAATAGTGTGTCCAGCAGGACCAGGCAGTGACCATCCTGCTGTACTCAGCACAAGTGAGGCTGCATCACAAATCCTGTGTTCAGTTCCAGGCCCCTCCTGACAAGAAAGACATTGAGGTGCTGCAGAGTGGTGAAGACGCCACCTGCAGTGCTGCATCCAGCTCTGGGGCCCCCAGCGCAGGAAGGACATGGACCTGTTGGAACAGGTTCAGAAGAGGGCCACAAAAATTATCAAAGGGATGGAGCCCTTCTCCTTTGAGGAAAGACTGGAGGAGGCTCTAGGGAGGCCTCATTGTGGCCTTTGAGTACTTAAACGGTGCTTACAAAAATGATGGGGACACACTTTACACTAGAGCCTGTACCAACAGGACAAGGACTAATGATTTTAAACTAAAGGTGGGTAGACTTAGGCTAGATATAACAAAGAAGTTTTTTACAATGAGGGTGATAAGACACTGGAAGAGGCTGCCCAGAGACATGGTAGGTGCTCTATCCCTGGAAACTTTCAGTCAGGTTGGACAGGTCTCTAAGCACTCTAATCTAGTTGATGTCTTTGCTTATTGCAAGGGGACTGGACTAGATGACCTTTAAAGGTCTCTTCCAACCCAAACTATTCTGTGATTCTAAGACTCTTCTCTGCTTATTTCCCACCACTGACTGCAGAGGGACCCTGCAGAATTACAGATCACTGCTCACTGCAGCAATCGAGTGGCTCATGCCGAGCTTTGAGCTTCACTGGGTATCCAGATAACTAGCTGATGCTACCCAGAGAAAAGGTGTTGGTGACTGTAGTGTGTGGGGGAAGGTGTCCCTCTCATGTCACTGGGGAAGAAGCACAGTCTGCACTATTCAACACAGTCACAGGATTTTCTCAAAAAGGTTTGGGTTTTGAAAGCCTTCTGTAGCTGTCTCTTCCTTGAGGAGAGAGGGGGAATTCAGAGAGAAACAACCTCCTGGTGAGCAGGTTTCTCTGCTCTTCATCAGTGCCTGGTGTCTATCGTGTTGCACCAGGGCTGCACACAGAAGCCCTTTGGAAAAATAGTTCTCTCACCCAGAACAGGCCATGGTAAGCTGGGCAGTTCATTCTGCAGGCACTTTATTTTGTGCAGAAGAGAGCTTGTGTGTTGTAGCTTGGGCAGTTAATTAAGAACTGAAAGCACTTTTCCTGGGGCAATGCACTTGTTCCTTAGAAAGGGTAGTTGATATTATTTATGGCTTGCATTGATCTAACAGCTTGCTGGCAAGAAGAGAAGTCCCACTTTTCCCTCCCTGCATTGACACCAGCCCTGGCAGCCCTCTGAGCTGGCTTTGCTCCCTGAGCTGGCAGAGGCAACCTCCTTAAGTCCCAGGGGAGCAGAAACTGAGAGCAGGAGGACCCCTTGACTGGGAGCCATGGCAGAGGGAAGGGAGCAGAGAGCTGTTGGTTCACATCAGCTCCAAGGTGCAAATATCCTTTTGGTGCTAAACAGAGGTGAGATGAAACCTGCTTGAAACATTTTGATCTGGCTTCTTGGCATACACAAACAACAATAAAGCTGCTTATGGCATTATTGTCCTGCAAGGCATCTTCCTCATTCTCTAGACAGGATGGGCTGTCCAAAACTCTGTTTCATTCACTGCACAACATTGACGCATGTTAGGCAAGAAACATGGGCCAAAGAGACATATAATTAAGTAATGGACCACCATTATAACAAATAGGCATTGACTGTCAAAGTTAAAGAAGAAAGCACACTTTTATTTCTGCAAGTGCTTGAATTGGGAAGTATTTTCATTGGGAAATATGTCCTTTTGCGTGTAGCTTTTAGTGTAATTTTGGTTTTGAGAAACTGCCTCAAACAGAGTGTTTTACCAAACCAATGCCCAGTTGTGCACAAGCTTACATGAGGATGCATCACCAAGGCACCCTGTCTGAAAAACAGTCGGGTGTTTTAGCTAATTGATCTTGTGCTGCCTGCACCATTTCAGGGCCAAGGAGTGTTGCCAGCACCTCCTGTAGCTCTGGTTAATGGGTATGAACTTCTTCACATGTGTCAACTCAGCATCTTGGCACACGTTTTGAGGACTGAGATTTTAAACTGAAGAACTTGTAGTGACCAGTAGTATTGTGTAAGTACTTTTGTGGATCAAAACTCAGCTCCTGTAAGTGCTTATTTAACCTATTTCTTTGACCTAGAAAACATAAGTTTTGTGCATACACAGTATCACTGAGTATCAAGGTTTATTGTTTTTTTTCTGAATATTGGGTATTTTTCTTAAATCTCCTGCCTGTGAAGAATAGGAACATCTTAAATTCCATCAAAACCAAAAAAGTGCGGATTATTCCAAACCTAACTTGGATTGGTTGTAAAGAAAAACTCATAGCCAGGCTGCAGTCTGTGGGTGCAGTAGCAGAAAGCAAACCTCACCAGGGCAGCTCAGCTGCAGGAACCACTCCCAGTGCCCGCTCTACCTCTTCTTGCCTCAGTATCAAATAACACCAAGTGGTTTTAATGCCTCTGCACAAAATCCAGGATTTTACAGGCAGAAACTCAGCTAATGACACAAAGAACCTATTCACACAGGCATGTCGTGGCAAGACAGTGCCAGGCAGAAAGTAGGTGTTCAGAGGGAATGAATGGCACCCAGCAAGGCACCTGTTCCACACCCCTGCCCTGAGGAATCGTCCTTCTGGAAGGCCCTGCAGTCCCACCAGCCAGGCAGGACCTGCAGGCACTGGGTGTGGATGAGCTGGGCACCAGAGAGCTGCTACAGGCACCTGCAGGCTGTTCCCTGGGCAATGCTCCAGGCAGTGTCCATGCAGGGGTGCAGGGGGAGCTGGGGTGCATTAATGCACCAGCGCACGCCTTTGCTGGAGATGCTGCTGCAGAGGTTGTGAGCAGCATTCCACCTTCATCCCATCACCATGGACGATGCTGCTGCTCGAAGCTGCTGCTTTAAGCCTGACGCTACAAAAAATCCTGACAGGCATCACCTGTACTTTGGTGCAGCTTGTATTTAGAGCAGCTAGATAACATGGAATCGTGGCTTTGCTTGTGATCCTGATTTCTTGCTGCAGTGACGCTGTGACTTGAGTCTGGGGGCAGCAGTCAGAGGTTCTCCAAGAGCCTGCTGCTTGCGCTGCCTGCTCCCAAAATCTCTGCCTACCTCCTTGGCTGTGCTGGCTTCCAACCAGCAAGGATAATACATGTCACTGGTTTTTAACACAGATGGAGTATTTATAGTTTAGGGCTTTTGTATTCTCTTCCATAGCTTAATTAGCAATATAATTTCCTGTTGCTCTCCCTGTACTTGTGGGAATGGAGGAGAATAGCAATTACTGTGAAAAGCCAGGGGCAGTGGGGGGAGAGGAAGAAAAACAGAGAGAGACACACACAGAGCCATTTCTTTGCAAGTGGCATAACACGGAGATGGCTCTGAGCTGCTGCCAGCGGAGGGGACCGTCTGCAGCAGGTTTATGAGGGAGTAATGACTCATTTTAACTTCAGAAAGGTTCCCGTATTGCATAGGAAGACATCTCATACATATTGAAATAAACTGGCTTCAATCTGCATTACCAGCACAGCCTACAATAGAATACTTTCACATTTGAAGAAAAAGGATCTAAACAATACTATAAAGGAAATCTGAACAGCTGTCAATGCCCTAAAATAATCATGTTACCATAAGTGTTCAAAGGCCATATTGTCTAAGGAGCTGTATAAATGTGAAAGATCAGATCTGTGCACTGAATGTAGTTTATGGCAAAGTACAATAAGGAAGGTGAAGGAAAAAATGAGAAGCAATGATACAGGGAAGGAGGTCCACAGCAAAGAGTTCACGAAACACAGTGCTCCTGTGGAGGAAACAGCCTCAGCAGCTCCCCTTCCCCTGAGCAGGTATTTCTCATAGAAAACCCTTCTCCTGTCACAGGCAACCAGACTTACACTGGCACATAGCATATTTATATCACTCCAGACTTTTCTCCTGTGAAGTGCATGGGCTGCAGAGAGCCCTCCACCTCAGAGCTGTGGCTCTGCTACTGTAGGGAAAGGGGCTATAACTGCAGTTTGGATTTTCCTTGGGCATGGCAGCGCTCATGGAGCTGGGCTGCTTTCCTGGCTGGCTTCTAGCTCAGTGTTGACTGAGTTATTTCATAGATCCTGCCTCCCCCCAAAAATGAGAAAACTCTGAATCCTCCATCTACATCAGTATTAGAAAAACCATTATAGCTCGACATATATATGTGAATTGCCTCCCACAACACTTCTCTCTCATGAGGTGGATAAAACTGTTTTCATCTATGAGAAGGCATGAAAAGGGAGGTGGAAACAATTAAAATTAACCAAAAGTCACATTAGCAGCAGAGTTTTGACAGCAATCCTGCACCCCGTGCCTTGCTGCTCAGCTTCAACCTCTGCGCAGACACCTTCCCCCACAGCATTCTTGGCCCCTGCTACAGCAGCTGCTAGCTGAGTTAGAATTCATATTTTAAGCAGTTCTTGCTCAAGCAATTATATTGTTTTACATTACTATCTTGGAATTATGCACACAACGATGGCACAGCTCCCTTTACTGCTGCCCTTTGCACCCTCCCAAGTGTTATTGAGAGCTGTGAGGAAAAAATTTAGAGAACAGTTTAGGAAAACTGAGCATCTGCATGTTTATGAATGAGAGAAAGAGACCTGCTAAAGTCATGCTTGTCCGCAGGCATTGTTTGTAAAACATTTTCAGGATGAAAATGAAAAGGCAATTGCAGCACAGGTGTGAGCACCCTGCAGCAAATCCCCAAGCAGGGCTCAGGCAGGAACACTGAGCTACAGCTACTGTTTTCTTCCAGCTTCCTGCTCATGCAACCCACGTGCTTTGTGCCTAAATCTGTGTGCTGCCTGGTTTGCTACAGACATCCTAGGTCACAGCTCTGTAAGGCAGCCTTCGTTTCAGACGTGTCTGTACAGAAATACATGCACACACTTATACAGAACAGGAGGTCATGGGAGTGCTTCAGCAAACCTGGGACTGCCCCTGTACTACTCTGAAAGGCCCAGAGATAACCCACAGGGCTGAATGATTGCTCACCCTGCCCCAAATGCCTTCTGCAGCTGGGCAAGCAAAGGCTCTGGACTTGAACACACTGCCCAGTTTATGCTTTGTGTGGTGTGTGTAAAGTCCCTCCCCCCATCCTATATCCCCCACCCCTAATCACAGAATCACCTCAGCCAACAACAAATTAGAGCTAGAAGCAGTTTCCTGAGGCACAGACAAGGACAGATGCACCTTGGGCATTTGGGGGCACATCAGGCATGGAGAGGGCATTTGGGCATTTAAGCAGCAGCACCCAGGCCACAGGTGCCTTTTGGGGGGCAGCCGGGCCATGGGCAGCCCACACACCTGAAAGAGGGCAGGGGATGCTGGGGGTGAGGGTGCCGGGGGTGGGAGGTAGGCAGCGTTTTCGCCTTCCTTCAAGGCACTATTTATATAGCTGGTTACATAAAGCTGTGCAATTTGGCTCCTGTTGGTAGAGAAATGCAGGCGTAGGAGTACTGGTACACCAAACCTGACTGTAAAAGTCATCTGTAGGGTTTGGGTTTTTTTTCCCCCTGTCATTCTCATCTAATCTCTAGAACAGCCACTGCTAACTACTTAATAGAAAAGAGAATACCTTAGCAGTAAGTTATGGTGTGCCTCCAAAACCTGAGCTGGCAACAGTAGGATGATGCCTGTACTGTTTTCCAGACATGCCCATGCTAAGGGCTCACAGGGGCAGCACCACAGGGTTCACCCCCTTCCTGCAGTGGGGGAGATCAGGGGTGGAAGAGGGTGACAGTGAGCTCAGAGGGGTCCATCTGCTCCCACCCCTGAGGAGCTGCAGTAACCGGGGGTGAGAGAGGCAAGGAGCTGTTCCCCTCCGTCCCTTTCTCCCCTGGTGCTGACAGTTCCTTGGCCACAGGGAAGGGTGAACATGGGGTTTTGGGCTTGGAACAGCAGTGGAAAAAGCACCACTTCCCCCAGACTTGACACTGATATGTATTTATGTGATATGTTTTGTACCCAAGACGCAGCCCAGCTCTGCCATGCCACTGCGCGTCACCGCTGCCGTCTCCTTCAGAGAGTGCATTTTCCATAATGAAAATCAATTGTGTTGAAAATAGTTAGGGATCCATGCAGTGTAACATCACATACAGATGAACTTGTAATCCCGGCCAGCACCGCGCTCTGAGCCAATCACTCATTACACGGGTCACTTCCAGCTCTCATTATGCACGAGGGGCTGCACAGCGCAAGGTGAGGCCGTGGAGCGGCTGGGTGCCCACAGGGATCTCCCAGCACACACACAGGGCTCCAAAGTGCTCCAACACCTGCTGCAATAGCAGGGTTGAAGTGGTGGCAGAGATGTACAGGGCTTTCACTAAACCGTCCCTCAGGTGGGTCCCACTTGGTTGTTTGACTTAAGCCTTAGTTGTTAATCAGCTTTGCAGTGGGTAATGCTGTTTCCGAAGTCTAGAGCTCTCAATTTCTCACACCCAGCAGGCACCTCACCTTTCAGTATATTAAGGGGGCATATGAGAAAGACAGAGACATTTTACCAAGGCTTTTAGTGAAAGGAGGAAGACTAGCAATTTTAAGTTAAAGGAGGATAGGTTTAGATTATATATTAGGAAGAAATTCTTTTCTATGAGGATGGTGAGGCACTGGAACAGGTTGCCCAGAGAAATTCAAATCCCCATCCCTAGCAGTGTTCAGTGCCAGGCTGGATGGAGCTCTGAGCAACCTGGTCTTGTGGAAGGGGTGTTGGACTAGATAATCTTTGAAGGTCCCTTCCAATCCAAGCCATCTTGTGGTGCTACCCCACACAGGTACCCAACCAGCACAAGTTAATCCAGTCACAAGCTGCCAGGTGGCATCTAATCCTTACCTGGGCTGGAGGGTTTACACCACAGATGGAAGACCTGTCCATGCACAGGGTGTCCCCTTGACTCCAATATCACCAATGGAGGCACTTTCACGTGTTGTTAGGGCTGTCTCTTCTCACGGGTGCTGGCTTCCTTAGTCCTAAGGCACTCTGCATCACGCCAAACTGAAAAAAAAAGATGTCTCAGACCTCAGACATGGCTCCCTGAGAGCTGGCAGCAGGCAAACAGGGTGGCAAGCACTGTAATTGAGGCTGCCTGTGGGCAGGACAAGCAGAGGGGTGGGGGGGAGAGGTGGACACAGTATGCGCAGCTCTGGGGTGGGACAGCAGCAGGCTCCCTGGTTGGCAGTGAGCCATACCTTACCCAGTTGCTGTCAGGGTACCTTCCTGACAGCAACTAATCTATTTTGAAATAGAAGGCATATTCCAAATAAAACTTTTTTTTTTTTTTAATCAAGTAAGGTACCAGGAAAGGAGATCACCCAGGCCAGAGGCAAGAATCATTTTCAGGGATCACTTTCATAGATTGCGACAGAAGACAAGAGCGCTGCAGGAAGCTACAGCCCAGAGGTTTCCAAGCCTAAGGCAAAGGTAGGTGAAGAGCACTAAAACCAGGGTGCAGCAAGGAGGTTACTTTGTTATTCATAGGAAAGATCCGGAGAAGGCAAGAAATACGAGCTCTGTGCACTGCCATGGCTGGGAAAGAGAGTTTGAGAGGGATGCCTTTGCAGCTCTACGGGAGCAAACAAGCCCAGTCTCACTGTAGATGTACACAGCACAGATGGACCAAAACTTGCCGTTAGTAGCAAACAACAAGAAGGACAAGAAATGTGAAGCTGTGGCATATAATTGCTCTTAATACATCCGAGCACCGCCTCTTCAAGACAGCTGCCGTCTTGTAACCTGCAGAGGGACGAGCTGCCACCGGTTTTGCTTTCTGCATCTCTGAGTGATGGACAGAGCTTGCAAATGTGCCAGCAAGGACAGATGATGCAAAGGGCATTGGCTTTCTCCCTCAGATGATGTCAGGGAGCACAGAAGACTGACTGCTCCGGGTACTGGTAAATACAAATGGTGCAAGAAAGAAGTTTATGTACCATAGCAGTGACAGTGCAAAGGAGGGCGGGCTGGTCTGTTCCAAACATCTGATATTGCCACGGTAAAAAAGGAGGAGGTCTGGAACAGTTCCTGTTGCTGGGGAACATCACTAAGGTCTCTTAGTCCCTGTCAGCCACTGCTGGGACATGTAAAATGTGTTCCACCAGCAAGGTAAAAATTGTTTTCTACAAAGACACTGTTGACTTCCCGGCAACAATCTCCTGCCTGCGTTTTCTAGCACATGCATCAGATGGCGCAGGTAGGCTCGCAGGAGCATTTCACAAGGGCACAGGACCCAAGTATTCCTTTCCACAGCTGAAGTAAAAAACATTACTGAACTCTGTGCAGGCTCTGAGATGCCTGCCACACCAGCAGAACGGATGTGGGGTCCAAACAAGCAGAGGAGGTGTCAGATCCTCATCAGCCTACATTTCTGCTGCAGCTGCATGGATGTGTCTGGGTTACAGGAGTTAGACATGCATTCCCAAGAACCGCATGTGGAAACAGCAGCCATTTCATTCCCAGCGTCACAAAGGTGCAAGAACACCGTGCTCTTTAACAAAGGTTTAATTTGCAATTTTGCCTGAGTGTGACAACGCACCACAATATATACAATCCACTGAGTAAAGAAAGGGGTCCATTACAACTTTTTTTAGTAGTTTCCAAGACTGATGTCTGCTAAATCAGAATTGCATTCAAAATTAATTTGCACTTTTGAGGAATTCACTTCTGGTTCACCTTGACATAGGGGGGTTACTAGAAAGAGGCTGAAAAATTATATTGGAGCTGCCTACTCCATCTCTTTCAGCTTCTAGAAAGACAAAAATGGTCTCTTCTTCATGTGTCTTTTGTCCAATATATTTGTCTTCCTTTTTCTCACTATTTGTTCCCCTCTCCTTCTTACTCCCCTGGCCACGGGACCGACAGTGAAAGGAAATAATTAGGTAGATGGGTGGGAGTCTTCCTTTCTTTGTGATATCTTAATAGACATTATGATATAATTAAAAAAAAATCAAACAGTCAAATTCATCCATCCGTGTCCTGCTATGCAGAGAGAAGGACGCGGGGCCGCGCAGCTCCGCGGGGCCCAGCAGCGCGGACTCACCGCTCGCTTTACCGGGAACAGCTGGATGCTGCGGAGAGGCTGGGGGTTAAAGAAGCAGAATTGGAAGCACAACCCCAAGGCCAGGCCGGAGCAGAGGAGCGGGAGGAAAGGCAGCCGAGGCTCACACGGGCGCTCGCCTCACGCACAGCCCCAGCGCCCGGCAGCGCACTGCGCTCCCTCACACCGAGCCCCGCCGGCCTGTGCCGCCCTCTGCCGGCCGCGTCTGCTCCGCCGTGCCGCCGTCCGGGCCGCTTACCGCGGGACAGGCCCCGGGACGCGGGACAGGCCCCGGGACGCGGGACAGGCCCCGGGACGCGGGACAGGCCCCGGGACGCGGGACAGGCCCCGGGACGCGGGACAGGCCCCGGGACGCGGGACAGGCCCCGGGACGCGGGACGGCCGCCGCTCGCAGGAGCAGCTCCAGGCCGGGAGAGCAGCGCTCGGGCCCTGCGGGTTCGCGCCGGCAACTCGGCGAGCCGCGGCAGCACTGCCTAGGAGGACACGGTGCTGTGCCGCGGGAGCTCGGAAAGGAACACACATCGCCTCCTGATGAACAGAGGAAAATCTAACAGCTGATGTAAGCAAGGTCTAAAAAGTGCCGGAACCCAAGCATCATCTTTCTGTACGAGAATTAGGTGTCAGAGGAAGGCCAGTTACAAACACGACAGAGGATCTTGGGCACCTCAAGGAAGTCCTGCACATAAGTGTTAGACACATCAGCTGTGTGTTGCAGAAGCAAAGACCCTGCTACCAGCGCCTACACAGGCTCACAGGGATAGTCTTGGAGTATGTGAACTGGATTTCTCTCAGGCCAAACTACACCCAGAAATAGCCTCCAACCACTAACCAGTGCTCCAGTCCCCCAACTTTTAAGCATTGCAGGCCTGTGGCTGACACCAAGAAACAATGGACTACAGCAAAAATCTTATCCCTTACCACAGCTAAATCAGTCTAGCAGCGCTGCCCATCCTTTTTTGATATTCTCAGCTCAAAGCATAGCGGCTTGGTATAAGCACTACAGTTACAGAACTTTTAATCTTTTCACTGGGACTGACTTGCTCACATTAAAAAAACAAACAAAAAAAAAAAACCCAAACCAAACAAATAGGAAAGGAAAAAAAAAATAGCTGTTTCTCCTTAAGAACACTTGCTCTATTTGTGTTCTCCTCTCATTCTTAAATCATGGCCTGAAGCAGCTATGGGTGAAGTCGTACTGGCAAACAGAAGAGAAGTTTGTTTAGGTAAAGCAAACATCCAATCTTTAAAGACCCAGAGCTGTCCAATCACCACTGTTTGTGTTTGAAGTGATTTTTTCAAACTCTAAGGAGCAAGATGTTGTCTCTGTATGAGTGTGAAGAAATTTGAGAGAATGGACAGACAGCATCAGAGTATTTTTAAACTAGTATCACTGTATCAAAAACTGCTTCATGTAAGCACAGTGGTAATCAGGACTTCACCCAATGCTGCATTTGGCTATCAGATCAAAGATGGCAGATGACCAGAAATACCTGATTAAACCACAATAGGTAACGTATTTCCCTGCAAAGTATGACAAATGAAAAACTACTGAGCACAAAGACAGTACAAGAGTGTTCTGGGCTTTGAAAAGCATTCAAGAGAAGGGAAATTACTGATAGAGAAAATGCTTCAACAGAGACAAAATATTTTAACTGTAGAAGAGAGGGCATGTGGCACTTACGTAAAAGCATGAAAACAGGGATGATGCTAGCAGGAAAACAGGAATAGCTGAGGTTATTCTTAGCATACCTATAAAAGAGAATTTTTAAACAACCGTATCTTTCATTAAAGGATGATTTGCGTAAATTTAAAAGTCCTTACATGGAATTTGTGAGGAGGACATCTTATGAGAATGTAATCGTGCAATAAATGACAACAAGTGAAAAAAGGTTTTTTTATTTCTCAGTGTTTCTCCACTGTCAATACTGTCCTTTTGCTGCAACATGTTGCAAAAAAACTCTCTGCCTTTTCCATTTTAAACAGCTACAATATTTACAGGCTGTTTCCAATAACACACGCAGACACATACACACTCACAGACACGCAGGTACATATATCCCTATCCCTGGCAAGGTAACCGTTTGCTGGTAGAGGCAATATATATTTTCATTGTCCATTAAAAAACAAAGCCATCCTCTCTTGTTTATGCTCTACTTCTCTCTCCATTTCCTAACCAGCAGCTATTGCCAAGCTTTGAGGGCCCTTTGTGTAAATAGTTACATATCCAGCTATTGATTGCCATTTTTCAAAGTTGCTGCCTAAGTGTACTGGGATTATCTATTCAAACTGTACATACCGGAAGTCATAAAAATTGCTCATATTCAAATGTTCGTGACCAAGCAATGTAGGTATACTTCCAAAATCTTTTGGGGCAGCCATCTTAATCACCTTTTTAGAAATATGCATATCATGCTGGGGTGAAACAAGTCACATGCTTTACCTTCCACCAAGGTTTTATGTACCCACTTTTTTACTAAGGCACCAGGAATTACCAGTATAATTTCTGAAAGAGTCCAGCGCCACTGAATGTACTGCATTAGATTATCAAATAGCAAGCCAGACAAGAAAAGAATAGATGCCTATATAATAGGTATAAAATTCCTTAATAAAATTAAGTACATAAAACCTGTGGTGGTACAACCCCAAATCCAAGTTGAATAATATTGTTAATGGTAAGAAATGCAATTTATCCAGCTCCATTTTGTGAACGGAAAGTTCTGTAATTGAGAAAGATCTTTAAAGCAGTGTCTGTTATCTACACTCCTAGGTTGCATGGTGGTGTGTGTATTATCAGTGAAAGCTGAATCAATCATAAGGCCTCTCTTCCCTGCTCCTTGTCCAAATCCAGACAAAGCTTTATGGCCTCTTACTAAAGGCATGAACCTATGCCACAAGTCTTCATCTGTCACCTCACCAGTCATCCAGGCTTCTCAAAGAGTTCTTCAATTCCCAAAGGCATGGTGAACGTGGGATGATAAATGACTAATGATAACTGCACTCCTGACCAGAAAACTGACATCACCACTCAGAAATATGCCAGATGTCCCAGACAAAGCGGCTGTAGGACCATGCAGCCTACATGGAATTACCTCAAAAAATAATCATCACTATCATCTTCCCTAAACTCTGAAACCATTTCACATCTGCTGGACCATGAGAGAGATCCCCAGAATCCATCACTAGTACTATACACTGCAAGCAGCACAGAGTCCAGGTGTCATCAGTGGTGTCACATACACAGCTCTAGGCTTTTGTTTGTTTTAATCAAAATATTTTAAAATATTTCATAGAGAAGTGAAATGGGAAGAGGTTTCAAAAAATCAGGTAGTAGCTGTTTTTACTAACAAACAATCTGATTAGTGGGGTTTTCAAGATGTTTTCTGCAACTGAATGTTTTAGGGAGAAGTCCTTACATATGTGCACATAGATACCACCTCCAAAGAAATCTGAGAGAAAGAAAATAGATTGGGATCCACCTGGAAGCTGCAACAGTGGGACTTAACTGGAATGTTCTTATCGCAAGAGAGTATCACAAAGCAAGTGGACAGAGCACAAGCAATCATCTATAAGGGTTTTCATGAAAGTCTAGGAAGATCTACAAAATCTGCTCTATGGTAAGGTCAATTTGTACTGACAGGACTAATTTGAAAATACCCATAATTTCTATAATTAAAACAGGAGAAAAATATTACACATCAAGACATAGGCCAAGAAAATAAAAGATGAAATTATCTCCATCCAGAACAGAGGTTTCCACAGACAGATTTATCCTGGGGCGAGTGTGCACACTTGGCCAAGAAGGCCAATGGCATCCTGGCCTGTATCAGAACAGTGTAGCCAGCAGGACCAGGGCAGTGATTCTTACCCTGTACTCAGCACTGGTGAGGCTGCACCTTGAGTGCTGTGTCCTGTTCTGGGCCCCTTAGCTTAGGAAGGATGTTGAGATGCTTGAACATGTGCAGAGAAGGGGAACAAGGCTGGTGAAGAGTCTGAGGCACAAATCCTATGAGGAGGCTGAGGGAGCTGGGGGTGTTTAGCCTGGAGAAAAGGATACTCGGGGGTGACCTTACCATTCTCCACAATTCCCTGGAAGGAGGATGTAGTCAGGTGGGGGTCAGCCTCTTCTCCCAGGCAACCAGTGACAGGACGAGAAGACACAGCATCAAGCTGTGCCAGGAGAAGTTTAGGCTGGACATTAGGAAAATGTTCTTCACATAGAGTGACTGGGCATTGGAATGGGTTGCCCAGGGAAGTAGTGCAGTCACCAACCCTGGGGGTGCTCAAGGAAAGACTGAACGATGCACTTAGTACCATGGTCTAGTTGAGAAGGGGGTGTTAGGTCATAGGTTAGACTCTGATCTCAAAGGTCTTTTCCAACCTAGTTAGTTCTGTGTGATTCTGAGTTAGAAGAAAACTAACATTTTTGTCACACTGCACACTGAAAACTAAAGACAAACTCAGTACAAACCGACATACAATCATATATGAATCTTAATAAGTTCAGGAAAAAATTTAGAGTTAATTTTCTAAAGCCTCATGGAAGAGTGAAATTTCAACTAGGTGACTTCTGTTGAGCAGATCTGGAATAGGTATGAGCACTGTGTGAATAGCTTCACAACAGATGTTAGCTGAGTATCTGAAAGGAAGTGGTAACCTGTTAGCTGGCCACATTAAACTCCATCTCCTGAAGACAGCACACCAAAAGCCTTATAATTTATGAAAAATAGAAATATTCACAAATTCTCTTTGTCCCCTAAAAAAAAGTGTCTCTCTCTTTGCCGTGTCTGCTGTTCGCCTATCTACTTCCAGGCAGATACACATAGGCTCTATAATTTCCATGTCAACAAGCCAATAATTCCTATCATGCCTATTACCAGCAATGGACATTGTCCTTACATTGCCCCAAAAAGAGTGAGAGATTGTTGAGTCAGGGTTAACATACTGAAAGTTGTTTCAGTCAAGTTTAAAAGAAACCAAAACAAAAGCAAAAAAAACCCCTTAACTATGTATTTTGGTATTCAGTCATTTGTTTACCTCAAGGTTTCAGTCCGAGGGAAAAAAAACCCCAACAAATCCCTGTGCAGCTATTGTCAAATGGGGACTTATTTTCAAACAAACCTCTCCCTTCAAAATGAAGCAATGTTCCTAGTGATACAGAAAACCCAGAGGGTTAATTAATTAAAGGAGTATTTACCTGAAAGACATAGAATAAAACCTTAACTAAAATACCTTCAATTCAAAACATACACATTTTCTTCATTCCTCCTAGCAGCATTACCAGACTGTTACAGAATTTTCATGTACTGTACTATATTTTCACATATGTAGGAAATGAATTCAACTACTCTATAATGGGTACATATGATAAACAATTTTGCTGTTCTACATAGCTTTAAGGGTGACAGATCCAGAACTGTGCATTTATACAACGGTTAAATAGGCCTGCATAGAAATAAACCGAATAGTAATATGCAACTGTAAGATGCACAGCATTTTGAGGACAAGTTTGCATAGTATGTGATGCAAGCAAGATCTCAGTATCATTCACTGGGAACAGTAACTGGAATTGAGTAGCTACCAAGCACACAGACTTACCCATTCATGGCTAGATGGTATACTGTGACTTGAGCGGCAATACCAGTGTTTCTTAGGTAGCTGTTTCTTCCTTTTTCTTCCTTTTTTTTTCCTTATCCCATATAATAATTTCACTCTTACATTAGGTATGTAATGGACAATGTTTCTCTGATGTCAGAGAATTAATTACAATAACCTCTGTGGTATATCAGAAGTTTCTTCTGGTTATAATACATATAAAGAAGTGGAGGTGACTGGAAATAAGATGGCTGCTCCCAAAAGCTAGAACTGTATGCAATTTCCCCACAGAGTCCTATATAATTACAGGTCAGAAACAGGAAACAATCACAACAGGTACAGTTTTTTTCTTACGGATTAAGAAAAGTGAGTCATAGGAACTGCAAGTCAAGAACAAACCAGTTTCCCTCTCACACTCCCATGATAGTTCTGAGTTACTTGTTTCCCTGAATACACACTTTTAAAAAAATACAATAAAACCTAGGATATGTAACACATGAATAATTCAACTTCACAGTTATAAATACTCAAATTACACTTACATAGAATATATAATCACAGAAAATAAAATTCAAGTCATAGAAAAGAATGAAGACTAAAGGGAAAGAAAAGGCAAGGTGGTAAAAGTGATACAAGTTTTGGGCTGTGCCTTCTATAAAAGATCTTTAAAAGTAGAAGTCAAGTTTTGTTGGGTTCTTTCTTTTGTTTGGGGAGTTTTGTTGTTGCTGTTTTTTCTTTTTAAATTGGATAGAATAAAAAAATACCTTCAAGCATCTGTGAAATAATCATGGACCTGCACCTCCCACTACAAAACTAAAACCACTGTGTCTGCCAGAGAAGAGCCAATGAAACAACACAGCCAGCTCTGGGTGTAAAGAAGCAAAGTAGCTATGATTAGTGAAGGGAGGACAGATGGAAAGTCATACTGGGGCCCGCTTTAAAGCTAGATGTGTTGTACAGGCTTGAGGTACCACTGCCACCACAATAAAGTCTGATGTAGTACAGGGATACTCAGGTGCTTTTCTACACATTTGTTATTTTACCATTTATTGTGAAGAGGATGCAGCAAATGCACTTGTACGAAATACAGAACATAGAACCAAACCCATGGCACAGCCCTTACCATCAACATGTATATGGAGAGGGAGGGGATTAATCCCAAAGGCAATTTAAATAATGGTATTTTATATACTTATATTTTTATATATAAATAAATGTTCTCAGCAATCTCAGGGTTGTTTTTAGTGCATTGCTGTAAAAAAATTAGTGCAGTTCTCATTAATGTTTAGCTCATAAGGAATAAGAATCTATACATCTGTTCAGTCTCTTCTTGCCACACCTGAAACCCTTACACTGTTTCACCAAACTGAAGGTTTGTAGTCAATTTCTTAAAATAAGGTGGATGAATTCCACGCACTCTGTGACAAGACATGGCAATTTTTGGCAAAACAATTAGAAAAATATGAGGTGCTCTGATCTTAGAACTGAAAAGTTTGTTGATTTAAAGCATTATGCAATGCATAACAAAATTTATAAACAAAAAGATATGTCTCAACAAATCTATCCTTCATGCAAGTGTTTCTTCAGCAGCTAACAACTTAAAAAATTTTCTTACACTTGTTTATTTGGGGGAAGGGACTTAGACAAATCTGTGTTTCAAGTCCTTTCCTACAACCGGACCAAAGTTTCATGTCCTGGGAGCTGCTTCTCCTGGACCCTTCTCTCTTCTGAACCATTGGAGAAGGGGAAGTTTCAGTCTCAAAGAGATTTACACTTCAGCCCCAAGTTCAAGGACTCCAGTTTCAACGACAGCAACATATTTATCTTCAATTTGAACCAGGAGGATGGTTTTATCTATATGTGACCGACTACTTGGATCTCTGCTGCAAGGCACCCAGCGGTGAATCACCTGGGGGAAAAAAAAAACAACAAAGTATAATAAAATGTAACCTCCATAGGGAGAGCTGTCATATCACAGTTGTGGCTGATAATTCAAGACCCTTAGAGGGCCAAAGGAGCAAAAATATAGGTGCTATACTGACTTAGTTGCTCATTTTTCAGTGACAACATACCCACAGATAAGCTGCAGATTGACCTCTTGCTGAAGATCTGCAGCTTAAAATCATATTCAGATCTTTCACAACCATTTAGGTCATAAAAGACCTCTAAGATCATGGAGTCCAACTAAGAGAACAGCCACCTTACCTGAGAGCAACCAGTCTGATTTAGATTTCAGTAGGAACAAACAACTCAACCCAAACCAGAACCAAACAGTTCATCCAAAGCAAGTAACAGCTGAAAAAAGTGCACACATAGAGATGCAGGATATTTTGATGTTCAAATTGTAATAGTCTTAAAATACCTCAGTGTTGTGCAGCACAGAACTGCAGTTTATCAGGAGTCAGGTGTAAACTACTGTATTTTCTAAGCTAAAGCCCTTGCCCTAATTTTGTTCCCAATGCACTGTGAATTCAAGATTGATCTTCTAAATTAAATTCTTCAAAGATAATTTAAAATTAAAAATATTACAAAGAAGAAGGGGTTGAGAAACAGTGCTACAAATAACTGCACCACACTCCCTTGGATCTACAGAAATCAGATACTTTGATCTGCTGCTTCCAAGTCTGATATCAACTGCCAGAAGGTCCCCTTTCCATACAGGCCCTTGTATGACCTTGCATATCTCTGCTCAGCTGCCTCCATAAAGATACACCCTTAACTTCTGGGCGCCCCAAAGGAACCATAAGGATGCTCCACTAACATGGGTCTAAGTATCATCAGCTTCATAGAAATAGAATTATATCAAATTTTCCAATTGTGAGAAAAGAATGCTTAATTCAAGACAAAGTAAGTCAAAAAGCAAATAAAACTAATTTTAAGTCCACGATAGTAAAGTTTTCAAAAGTCATAAAGACATAAAGGGAAAAAAATGACATAACCCCAAGTGACCTGTATCTTTCAATATCAAATCCAAGAGACTCACTTAATCTTCACTATACCCAGCTGACAACTTCTCTAACACTGGGTGAAGGACATTTAGCTTTGCTCACTGCATGAGATCTATGCTGCATAGATACAGGGAGAGCATTTTAGCCAGGGAAGCATGGCAAAGTAGCAAAGTAGCAAAGTTTTAAACCATTGAGTGCTGAACTTCATACTGAGAGCAGACATAAAGTAAACTGCTTGATGAGCATCAAGTCAGCAGGTAAGAATCATTTCTGCCTATTTGCAGAAAGGACCGCAGCCATGGGATCAGAAAGGGAAGACTGTCCTAAGAGCTTTACTGGTACTAATATGTTTAACCACAAGCAGCAGAAGCAGGCAGTACAAACTATGTAATCAAGTCAAATCCATTCCTCCTAACCACACACAGGATAATCTGGTGCTTTCCCCCTTTCGTGTTAGGTTAGAAGATGCTCTTCTAAAAAAAAAAAGTATGCTGTACCAAAAAGAGATGAGAAGCATTCGGAACAGCAGCTTACCCTGACCTTTAAATCCTCTTGTTTTAATCTTTCTATAGCATCAATCACTGTACATGTCAGTGTGCTACAACTGAAAAACTCACGAAGTCCTGAAAAAAACTGTCCAGTGATACCAGGCAAGAGGACATGTTTCAATATAACCCTTTACATTCACCATCTTTACAACATTTCTGGTCTGCAACAGTATATCTAAACCCAACATAACTGAATGCTTACAACAGCATTCTACTCACAGGTGTTACCTACAGTGTAACCCTACTATCTTAAGAGTGGACTGTCAATTCTGACAGATTCCTTTCATTAATAATTGTGTTTCCAGGGCCCTTTCTTCGTGTACATGTAACAGCAACGTAGATTCAGCATATACTGGGATACTGGTGCATCTCCATTTCTTACCTGAAGTTTGCACATAAATCCTCAGTAACGTGGGCTTTCAAATGGCAAAACCTATCCCTAAACGCAATGTGTAATCACTCCAACTGAGGTAAGTAGTCAAAGAAACTTCTCAAAAACTGATCTATTCAAAATGAAAATACAGTTGTATTGATGAACCAATGCAGACAGTGTCAGTGACTCTCTCCTCTATCACTGAAAGAATACTGGAGCATTACTATAGACATCAAGATCTTAAAAAAAACTGTACACTTCAGTAAAAACCAAAAAACTTCAAAGGGCACACTGGATTTTTTTGGTCATAAAAAGAGCTTAAATTGGGAGATAAGTTTTCTATCCAATACAGCAAATTTTTGTAAAACACAGATGTAACATCCCCAGGGAAAAAAGACGAATTTCAAGTCACAGGCTTTCACAAGTTTTAGTTAGAACAGACTTCCTTATTAAAAGAAAGGAAACACCTATCATGTATCTATTATATAATAGAGACATCTATAGACAATCTTATTTGGTTCAATTTTGATTACAATAATTTAAAACCAAATACTGTTAATCTTTCAATTAAGGACTTGTTAGTAAATTGATCTTCCTTATTTGTTCAGGGATTGACAGTTTAAAGAAAGGAAAATGAAGGCTGGATGAATGAGTGCAATGGCTGAGAGAATGACAAGAGCTGAAAGAAGGCAAGAAAGGAGAGGTGGCTGACAACATTTGAAACATCATCCCACATCTTTTATGGAGAGTTGCAGAAATATCCCTCTGCTTCAAACTAGGATTCTAGACCTGCTCTTCCAGCAACGGTGACTTTGGGGACAGCTGCTGATCTAACTTAACTACTACATCAATCTTTGGCATTAACATATAGGCAGACTGCCACAGAATCAAGACACTGCCTTTTTTTAAGGTTAGCTTGTCAACTTCTACGCAAAACTTACATGGCCTTCCATGCCTTCCTGAGGACTCCAGTCTTTCCAGCTGTTTCTTCCAGCTTTTAGCCGTATCACCTCATCTGGCCACTGCAGCTCTTTCCTTTTTGACACGTTGATCCCTTCCAGTACTTGACTGGGATCCATTAACTAAAAGTAGGAATTGAGTTTTGACTGTTAGTTCAGCCAAAATTTAAAAGAAACAGATAAACTGTAACTTTTCGCATAATTCCAGATAATTGACTGAAACCGAAAATTTCAGTTTCAAAAATTAAAAAAAACAACCCACTGAAATTGATTTCTGACCAATTTCAAGGTTGGAAACTCAAGCTCCAGGCTCTCCAAGCCCAAACAGCACTGAATTTGGAAATGATGCTGTGGTTTCAGAAACAGCTGACAATATGTCAGCTCACTGAAGCAACAGCTCTGGTATCCTTCTCCACTTCTTTCAGTTATACTGGCTCATAGCAGGGCTGGGGAGCTGGCACAACATAAGCATTGGCAGAACACAGTCTAGTAGCAGGGAAAAGTTAAGTGATGACGAGCTGTTAAAATCGGCTCATTACTTCTTACAGAGTATCTTAAGAAACATGGTCTTGGAGAATTCATTGTTAGGCAGAAGTAGTATTTATCTACTAGCGTGGTTAGTTGAGACCCACCCCGTGTTTTGAAGTAAACTGGCCTTTCCACAGGGCAAGCAGGAGAAAACTCCTGAAAACTTCTTCCTATTTAAGGACAGAGAAAACTCCATAATGTTCACTATCCAAGGGCATATGTCCATTTTATCCTCCTCACACAGAGGATTAGTAAGCAGCTTCATAAAAGGGCCCTTGCCTGCAAACGAAAGCTACTTAGCACGGACCTGAAAAAATAACTTAGCTCACTATGATGCAATTTACTAAGGATTACTCTAAAATGACGTGGTATCAGCAATGAAATCATGTTCATTATGATATAACCTCTTAAATACAATTCTTGAAGTTTCCCACTAGTATAATGCCAAAGACATTTATGTAGAGCTAATAAAAACTAAGAAAGCAAGAATACAGATTCCTGGATTTTCACAAAACAAGTAAGGTTGCCATGATTAACGTAGTCAATAATGTACTGCTTGCTGTTCAGTAAACCCTGAAGTGGATATAACCAAAGAAGAAATACATGTGGAAGTGAAAGCAAGTATTTTCACACCCACTTTTGTAGAAAGTCTACCAGGCTTCAAAGAAAAAAGTTTTCTACCCTGCAAATGAAGCTGTTTAGCTTTACCTGCTGTAATGTATAAAAGGTAAACTAAGTATGAAGTGGAACTGAGTTCCAATGACGCTCTCAGAGCGGCACTACAGCAAAACATAAAAATAATGTAAACAAGGGGCATGCAGGAAGGCTGCTTTCCAAAAAACCTTGTCTTTACATTAGTTGTCCAAACATAACTGCACAGAAAGTGTATACCAGATATTCCAGAATATGTATTTATAAGTAGTGATTTCAACAACATACAAAGGAACAACTAATAAAAGCACATGGAAACATAGGTTAACTTGTTCTTCTAGGCTATTCACCTGGATTCTGTAAATAACGTCATCCTTTTTGGCTTGCATTTGATTTGCAGGGCTTGCATTGCCACCTGACTGAGTTTCAGCAGCATTACTCCCTCCTTCAGTCCCTAGAAAGCCCACAAGGGCATGCTGTTTACAGGCTGGGATGCTTTGGCTGGAGCTGCTAGAAGAGGGCAGTCCATGCTGCACGCTGACCCCAGTCTGGCCAGTAGGTTCCATTTGGTTGACCATAGAGAGGCGGGACTGGATGGATGATGGGAGGTTACGAAGGGATATCTGACTAGTGGAAGAGCGCCGGCAAGGCACAAAGCCTGTCGTGGATGTGCGAAGAGATGAATGACGACTGCCATAGCAATAGGATGAATGGCTAGCGACTGAGGCACGGGCAGGGGAATGTCTGACAAGGCTGGACTGCACAGAGTGAGAGCTGTGACTGGTGCCTAAAAGTAAAAGATACAGAATCAGGAAAGTTTGATAAAGCCTCCCACACACAACAGATTGCCAAAACACAAATGCTTTAAGTGCATAAATATACAGAACTGATTGGTCTAATCAACATCACCCAAAACAGATGTACTGTACAAGATCTCTGCCGCATAGCAGAACATTTCAATACATTCCATTTATCTTATCATATTCTGTTCAATTCGCAGACCCTGTCAAACAAGTACCTTGAAAAATGCTTGTTTTAATGTACTTTCTGCATTAATAATTTCTTCCTTAACAACTAACCCTTCAGTTTACCATACTCAAGGCAATAAGGCAGGTACAGATGCCCGTATTTCAAAACACTGACTATTCTTTCTTAATATGTTTGACTACACATTCAAAGTTTGGGTCAGACAATTTGTTAGAACAAAAGCTGTTTTAAAACAAGTTCAGAATTTAATAAAGTTAAAAACAGAAGTTGCAGTTCATGAGCATTTATATAATTGCTTTTCCTATGCTCAATATTTGCAGATACCTCTCTTCAGCTGATAGATCTAATTATGTTCATTCAACAACATACATGTATATTTTCTTTGTGAGTAAAGGCAGCGTTTGAAAGACTTTTTTTCAGCTGTAGTGTTTTTCACCTCCTCAACTACAGATTACTATGGACCCTTGGATAGATTCAGCTAGAATACTATGCAAATAAGAGAATTTGTTTCACTATATAAATAAGAACTATGAACGTTCCCAAAAAATGATGAGTTCAGCATTTGCACATAATACAAGAGAAGCGAAAGGACCCAGTCTACAGACCAGTTACAAAAAGTTATTTGACCCATTTTGTCAGCACAACTATACCCCTACTTATTAGATCTGTTTGGCAATCTAGCATTGCAAAAACCAGTACTGTAGCTTGAGATGAATCCAGCAGCTTTTAACACGCCACAAAATCACATCACTTTTGTTTGCTTTTTCTTTTAACTTAGGCCAAAGAGCTGAAAGGCCAGTTCTGGCTATAGGATTGAACTCGTATGAAGCTGTTTCTTTGCTTTAACTTTACCCAGAGTGGAAGGATGAGTTGGTGGATGAGCTGCAGGAAAAGTTGTGGGATGAGCTGCAACAGGAGGGTGCTGTACTGCTCCAGGTCCCTGCCCTGTAGTTGCATTCCCTCCTCCTTGGGACATGCTGCTCTGCGACTCATTGATAGTTGCATTGTTACTTGTGCAAGAAGCTCCGCCTCCAGCATCTGAATCTTCAATATTTCCACCACTATTGCAGCCAGCTCCACAGCCTTTCCTTAGTCTGAAAACATAATGCAATTGATACATTAAGTCAGGACTTCTAATCATTAGGATTCTAAGAAATGCTTCATGACAAGCAAAAGGCTTTACTCAGCATGTTCCACAGCATTTCCTATAATCAGTTAAAACATGACTTCATTTTCTCAGAATAAGCTTTGCAAATATAAACACTGCTTTCTAAGAGACTGCAATTTTCTTCATGACAGCTATTCAATAACAGTTATTTGTGACAAGTGAAATGCTCATATAAGGTAGCTTTTTTAAAATTATGCCACCTCTGAAATACAATAAAGTGATATAATTCCAGTTCTAAAACGCTTATAGAACATTCTGGTTATTTTGGAACAGTAAGTTTTTGTAGTAAAACTTATGCTACTCAATACACTAGTAATGTATTACTGTTATACTGCAAAATCTTTGTCTATACAGACTAGCAAGGAAAGAATGTTTACTGGATTTTTAATGTTTTTGGTTTCTGTTACCTTCAGTAACGCACTCACAACTGTTTGAAGCACATACTGAACATTCAGACAGGGCAAAAACCACAGCACATTTCCTCCTCCCTTCAATTCCCACTTTTTGCTCTTCGTCACACTCAAATGCACTGAGCACTCCTTTCCAATTTTTTTGTCCCACGATCCAGAATCCTGAAGCATATTCAACTTGGATTCAAACACGATTTTGTGTCATACTTTCCTCTGTTACTCTATCAAGTTGGACAAGCAGAGAGCAACAGGAGACAAACACCACAGACTGAGGTAAATGTGGCATTTTTGGCACTCTGGGGTGAAGCAGCACGTTCTGTTCTGATGTGCTCCGGATGTCTAAGATAAATATGACTATCGGAACAGCTCAGAACTGATCAGACTATGGCATCAGCTCCTGCAGCTAGTAAGAACTGGGACACACATTTCTGAATGCCACACACAGCTGCTACTGTTGCCTTTGGAGCCACAGTCATAAAGGGCCAGAACTGCAGAAAAAGTTCTCATGGCCTATAAAACACAGTACAGCACGAGTTTGTACTGGATTACCCAGGGGTCACATAGAGAAAAGATTACATTATGGTCATTCCAGTTAATTGTTCTGGTGCTAACATAGAATTATATAACATATAAGCACTTGTGAGATTTTCAGCAGTAGTTAAAGCTTGCATAACTACACATGAACATGCCCTAACAACATTAATATAGGTACTTTGATGCTAAGTATTTGCCAGACAGGAACCCCACCAAATAGTCCTGAATCTGTAAAAATGGTATTATAGGTTGCAAAAGCAATGGTACTGAAAAAACAGTACAGAAGTTGCATTGTCTCTTATTATCAGACCTAACATTAGATCTGAAGTTGCAGTTTCTGCATCTAGACTTTGTCCTCTTTCCTCTGAGCTCTCATTTACATGGTCTGTGGTGTATTACTCAGCCTTGGAGATTAATCCTGTACCAAAGCAGCTGCCATACGTTACTGACGTGCCCAAAATAAAAGTCAAGATTTATTTTCTTTTATGTGACTGAATATTATAAATTCTGCTGTATTGGACCTGTACAAGACTAGTTAATGCAATATGAAGGCATGAACACATACTGAGAACTCCTTTCCTCAGCTCACCTGTGCCATGTAGACACTATGAAGTTTCTGATGTTTCCTAAGCTGATGGCTCCCCCAAGAATGTCCTTTAGCTGTTCATGACTATCTGAATAGGAAGTAGTCAAAGGTGAGACATAGATTGGGTATCCAATTGGCTGGTCACAAGAGGAGTTGATCATGTTCCTCAGAGCTTGTTTAGCATTTTGAATACTTCCTCTTTCTGGATTACGATTACGCAGGAACACAAGCTCCTGCTGTTGTCCTGCCCACAGGCCACGCACACACTCCTTATTCACCTGCAAAAGCCAAACAGAGAGGCTGTGTGAGAAAGTGAAGTAATGAGAACATGTGGTGACTGCCGTGTTACACCAAAGCCTTTGTGAGCATATGCAGTATTGCACTGCAGAACTGCAAGCATTCATATGCAGTTCTTCAACAGGCTGAATTTAGGGACGCAGGGTGCAACAGTGAAGATTAAGCAAGTCTAAGAATTCGATGAGAAGTAACATTTTAAGAGAAAAGGAACTAATTTTCTGATACAATACTTGCACTGTATGAGAAGAACCAGGTCTACTAATAACAAAACAGTAAAGATTTGAGTTGCAGCAACAGTTTGATACAGTTATTGATATACTGATATATCAGTTTGATACAGTTATTAAAACACACCACAACTTGCTGTCACATCATGAAATGTTCGCACTTACCTTAATAACCCTGAAACTGAGATAGCGCTTATTGAGCATAATGATTTTATATTCATTGGTGCCATCATCCATCACGTGACGCAGAGCAAGAAGGGACGGAGAATTGGAAAGGACTGCACTCCGCCAAGCAGGGTCCCCTTCATGTGCTATAACTAGATTTTCTTCATGGGTTGTTATAGCTTCATAAAGGACAGAAGGATCATCATATTCATCTGGAGAAGTGAAGTGATCCTGTTTCCAGTAATACATGTTCAACAGGGTATGAGTAAAATTTCAGGTGTAACTACATATAAAAACCAAACATTTCACACCTCAAACTCTTAAAATGATCAGTGCGTTACACAAAGCCAGACATCAAAATTATCAAATACTTGCTTTAGAACATTGTTAAAGATAAACTCTTTTATAACAGATTAGTTCGGTTTGTATTTGCCTCTTTTAACGTAAAACCAAAATGATTGGAAGGACCTGCTTATCACTGATTCAAATAAATTTCTATGTCAATTTTAGTGCAGATTTATATCTATCTATACTATTTACAGAAGCCTTTTAGTTTTAGCTTCTCTTCTTATTCACAAGCCTCCAACTGTAAACACACTTAAGTAAAGCACTGATTATTCACTGAGACTGCACTATATGAAAATAACAAGAAGAATAAAAACAATATTTACTATTAAAAAGTTCACATTAATACTTGATGACAAAGTCTTTCAGCATCAGATACTACCAAGACAGCTTACATTACTGCCAGTCAAATAGAAACACAAAATCTGCAAGCTCAATTCAATATTGGGTGACATTATTTCGTGATTAAAAAAGGATTGTAGTTAATAGCTAAATTTCCAACACTGACTGAAGCTTGGGTATGTTCATGCACCACAAGTGAATAAAATCACCTTTCATAGATGAATACAATAATGTTCAGAACTTCTGGGTTTTTTATTGTTTGTGTGAGCTGTGCTTTTCTCACTTTTCATTCTCTGACTGCAATCAAGCCCACTCTGCACAATAAACCTCTGAGAACACTCAAGTTGTTAAAGTGGTCCTTCTACTGAGTTCAATGATTTTGTAATTATTCTGCTTTGTTACATGTACTCCTAACACACACATTCTGCTAAATTCACAGTTGGTACTACATGAAGAAGTTAATTCAATCACTGCTAGTTTTAGGGGACTCCAGACTCTGCAATGAAGGCAAAATAAGAAACTTGAATAATTATTTTAAAAGTGCAACTAAGATTTGTTTTCTTACTATGACTCTCAAGCAACTTATTCTTTTAGAGTACCAACACTTTTCCCCTTTACAGAGTGCTTATCGCTAAATACATGTTTTCTTCTACTTGCAGAGTTAATACATGCACTAGACAGAATTTGAGATTGTAGTGAAGTGCAGGTGAAGATGAACAAAGACAAACTCTAATTTCTGCTTACTGAAAAGCCACCTTCTCATTTTTCACCTGAAACCTGTCATTACAACACTTCAAAGTAAAAAGAACTAGAAAAACAACTCCAACTGGAGGAGAGGATTGTGCAGCTTTGAATGCATAACCTTTTAAGCCATTATATATGTGTGGGGAGGGAAGAGAGAGAGAAAATATCAGAGAAGCTGTTCATATGGGAAATCTCTAGATAGGTATGAAACAGGACTTGACATGTTCTCTGATCTACAGTTAATGTAATTCTCAAGCTCTGAGCATAAATGGCATTCCCTTTTCCTCTGTATCACCTTCCACAAAAGCTATAATAAATCAAAGGACAAGACATGATACTCCCTTGTTTCCAGTTATCAATTTCTATCACACTCCTTTTATTCTCATCCTGCTTTTTGTCTCTCCCAGCCACTTATTTTTAAAAGAACAAATGCACAGAAATAAAAAACTGGACACATCTTTCTGTGTAATCTCTCACCTGATGTAGCTTCAGTGACATTCGTATTCCAGGAACCACTACTTTCCTCAGCAATTCCATATCAGCAAAGATCCATTCATCTCTAATTGAAGATATACGGAAATCACCCTTAAACAGGGCATGCAGGCCGTACAAGAAGGATTCCAGATTACTGTTGAGGGGGAAAAAAATTAAGAAAACAGCCCAAATATTAACTGAAATACAAACATATCCATAGCTACCATCACTGAAAAGAACAGAAAATGCTGAGCTGCACAGAAAGGCACACAATTCTTCTCTACAAAAGTAAGCTACAGGATAAGACAGGGTAAATACATGTGTGTAAGCAAAATTTGGTACATTAGATTGCTACCTGCACTGAACAGGTAATGACCAAACTATACATGCAACAGACTATTAACTTGGACTAAAGCAAACAGAAATACCATGAAGAGTGCCTGATTTCACTCTGAAGATTTGTAAAGAGAAGACTTTTCAGGATATGTGACACAACGGACCAGTTAAAGAGGGTATGCAACTTCAGTTGTCCATGCTTTAGTACAAAATAAAACTCTTGTCAACTTTCCATGCTCAAAAGGCACTGTTTTCAATTACTAAGCTAACTTAAGAGTGAAAAATCAAATATGCTCTGACAAATCTTGCAACTGCATATCTGCACACACTTCAGAGGCAATTGGCTGGTACTTGGAAGAATTAATCAATAGTTGTCCTGAAAGCGATATAGAACAAGTTTTATACTCAGTACTCAGGTGACCAGTAGCTTCCACATCCAGTTATGTTTCTTTTTAAGCCATCACTTTGTGGTTTACTGAACATTATAGCTATTATTTTATATTTGCTTTCTAAAATTGAGGCTGTCAGTCTGCAAGAAAGAAGTTGCCATATGACCACAGAATTGAGCTGAATATCTACACAAAACACAACTGCTTGCCACAGAGCCAGCTAAACTGTGACACTTATCACAACAGTCTCATTTAACGTCTGCCAAGACATGTCAGTTTCTCACTTTAGCAAACTTTCCTCTTCCCCTTATTGCCATATAACACATCTACTTGGTGCAGGAAATGAAGCTTACTTTTAAAATTCAATCAGTTCTTGTTTTACTTTTCCGTTGGTTATAACCGGTCCTTACCCATACCAGAATCCCCATCTTGCATTAGTTCATTAAAACAATATGCTTAAATTCAAGTTCTCTCTCATTTGTTTTTCTTTAGTTACATTTCATTGGCTGTTGTAATGACAACGAGTTACATTGCAGATCTGTCCAGTTTAAGGGAAAATGACAATTATCTATTTCTTCTATGAAAAGGTACTTATCTAAAACCTGATCTAGGAACTCAGAAGGATTTTGAGGACAGGAAGGTTACAGCAACAACATTTTATTACCTAGACATATGATGTGAAGCTGTTCCCAATGCTCTCCGCCCCAGAACACACAGTCCATAACACAATGTCACTAGGGGTGAGTCTTTACTTGAATCCAGTGGCTTGTAATAACAGAAGAAAAAATAGTAAGTTAGGCGAATAGAATAAAGAAATGGCCACTGAAAAAGAAGCTTCTGCCAGAAGGAGTACAAAGACCCAAAGGTAGCAGTTCTCATGGGGGTGTAGGTACCTATCACAGCAGTTACTCTTAAAAAAACAATTCTGATTGAAAGTCTGAGTTTTACAAGTACCCAAGAATACTTGTAAAGGTAAACATACATATATTCTTATCTGAAATAAGACAAATTGTAAGTTGAACAGATGCATGCAACATCCCCTGTGGATACATTTATCTTACAGGCAAATTGCTGATTAGACGTTTGGGGTTTATGGGGTTTAGACAAAAATATTTTCAGTGAATACAGTGGATTATCACTGGGTAGGAGTATTTAAGCCTGATTTACCTGAGAACTTCCCTGGACTACAGCTTTAGTCAATGGGTTAAGTTAGGGCAAACTTGGTCTCAGTTCAAAGCCAGTAGTATAGCCAGGTATATAATACCCTAGCAAAGGGCACCATTCAATTAAGTGATTAAATCTGATTTTCAGCACATATACAAAATATTTCATGTTCATTTCTTGGAGGGAAATAATTTTCTTTGGCTGTTGTTTGTCATTTGACCACAGGACACTAAGTCTAACTGATCTTTATCTCTGAAGCAAAACTGAACTCTTAAGTCTTGGATCCTTCATTAAACACATAAATTCCAATTATATTCCCGTCCCTTTAATTGTGATCAATTTCTGCTTATTCTCAAGGGCAACACTAATGTGACTAGACCCCACAGTTATTTTGTAAACAAGAAGTCAAGGCATTCCTCTACAAACATATTAATGCTCCTGTTTAAAAGGTGGAAGGATTTTGGAAAGAAAAGGTTGAATGTAGGATGATTGTTTCCACAAGCCAACAATTCCAGTGGTCCAAAGGAATGGTGTAGTGTGATCACAGAGAAAGAAGAAGTAAGTCTTACAAGCTGGCACCAGGTATCTTGGGTTTTAGGGGTTTTTGTTTTGGTGCTTTTTTAAGTTAGGGTTGATTTGTGAACACTGATATGTAAGAACAGAACATCAATTCTGCAGACATACCCTTTTCCATGTAGATAAATGTCTAAGACTCAACTGTTTGATTTGAGCTGGCAAATAAAATTCAGTAATGAACTGGTTAAACTATAAACTACAATGAAACTAACTACTTACAGAATGTATTAAATTCGCTTCTCAACAGAGGAAGATCAAAACTATTTCAATCAAAATACCTTAATTAGACATACTTATTTTAAAAATCCTTCTATGTATTAAACCCATCCATAAGTTAAACCAGCAGGAAAAAAGTGACACCATCCTAGAACAGTGAATAGCTTTCCTCACATATTCACACTCACCTTTTCTCTTCGAGAGCAGCAATATTCTATCCAGTTCAAATATATCATACAGAAGCTCTCTCTTGAGATCCCTGCCAGACGGTGGTCATAATCCTCATCAATATTGGGGTTAAATGTTGGGTCTACATCCACATAATTGCGGTCTGTGCACAACCGCAGCCCTTCCTGCATTGTCTCATTAGCTAACCATTCCTCCAGCTTGGGGGATGTTGTGACATAATAGATGATTCCCTGAAACGATAGCAGTCAAAAATAGGAGTCAGTATTGCAATTTAAAAAAACCAGTCCGCAATCTCAATTGTTTCAACATATTTGCATTACTTTCCTGACAATGAAAAAAACTGATACACAGTAGCAATTATATAGCTCACATGTACAACAGATTTGCACAGGAAACACAATACAGGTGGTATATAGGAGTATTTTTCAAAGACTGTCAGGATTTCTGAAGCTTACATTGAAGGAAAAAGGAGAAAAAGGATGGGACAGGATACTCACTGCAATATTTGCAGAAAACAAGTATATAGAAATTTTTATCTACTTAACATGAAGGCTTAGATACTGAATTTCTAAAGAATTCTGAATTTAAAAAAGTTAAAATACACAACAGCGTAAGACTCTTCTGCGAGGGAACAACAACTTCTGTGCATGTGTGAATAAGTATCTTGGAAATATTTTAACTTGAAAACTTTCAGCTCTCAGAAAGAGTGTAGCTTATGAAAGATCTCAATTAGTAGACTGATTATCTGAAAGGATCTGAGGCCTAGAGTCCTCTTAAAACTGCAAGAGAGGGCTTGTTCTTTTTTTAAGAATCAAAGATGGGTTTGGACAGCTTATAAAGATCAAAGCAGTTTGGCTTTCTCTAAAAGAGACACACTTTTAATTTACAAGACAGCTATTTTATTTGGGTAGCAATTTTAAAGTTTCTAGTCCAGCTTCAGCTAGGAACTGTCCTCTCTCTGATTCAGAGTACAGGGTCATTGTCCTCCTCATGCACCAGAGTACTGAGTCACCATCAGTACAACTCTGTCCTCTTTTGAAGAAGGTGTTCATACATCTGTAATTATCATCACACTCTATGATCCACGTATGACAGACATCATGAGTTCAAAACATTAAACAGTTTCCAGGTGTAATCCAGCCTACCTCCCCCCAAGGATTGCAGTGATCCAAACCATACCTTCACATAGTAAGTGGTGAGAATTTTCCGGAGATCAAAGACTTGAAGCATGGAAGCTGCACTGTTGTCAGTGATGCTATAACCCTCCAGAACATACTTGGTTACAAGAACTTCCCAAGCCAGCCAACGCTGCCCGAAGGCAGCATTAAAGGAAAGCATGTGAGGAAGGTGGCCTGGTTCACAGCAACAGAAGCCTTCATCTTCCTCTACGCCTTCAGTGATGGCCTCTACTTCTCGTTGCTGACAGTAAGTTCCTTAGGACAAAACAAGAGAAAAGAGAGTCGGATGCTTTATATGATTGCTTTTATGTGAACCTGTGTTTAGAAGAGTTTAAAACGTAACCTATGTCCAATTAAAACTTAACACAAAGTAAACTATCTGCCAACAATCACAGAAGTTCTGGATACCTTAATTTATTGCTTTAGGATCACATTTTAGTTAGGTTTCTCTAACAAGTAATTATGGTAGCCATGTTGCACTAAAATGGAAAGAGGGACTTAGCATCAAGTGACAGGAGCATCAAGAGGCCCTGCAGCCCATTTTCAAAGCAATTTATTAACAGGATAGAGCCGAAAATAACTTCAGTTTCCAATGCAGAAGCCTACTTTTTAGTACAGACAGTTAAGGAAGTCTAAGACACTCACCTCTGAATTCAAGCCCCCTCAGCTGGAAGGTGACCAAGCCATTTCCTATCTCTATAAGGTGTACTAGTGCATTGAGGTAGTCAGAGGCTAGGATGAAGCAGTCCCCAGTACTGTAGTTTCCCCAGCGACCCAACAACAAGTCTCCACATAAGCTGTGCTGAAGGGAACGGGTTAAATGTTCATAGAAGATAGAATTCAGGTTGTTATCATCTGAACCTGCAGGAAGATTGGATTTAGGTTATCTGAAAATGCAGAAAAACATCAATCTTCAATGTCAATTATTACTTCATATTGAATCTTACATTTTTCTCAACAGCAATGCTGTTTCAATGCCACACTCTTCTCCCCACCACCCCTTTCTTAAGGGATAACTATTCCAAATGAATGCCAAGTGACACTGCTATTTCAAACCAAATTTTTTTAGTCACTCCTCCGTTTTCCAAATTATTCCATCAGTTCCACTCTTGCATCTCCCATCAACCTATTCATGATAATAAAGCGCAAAAGCAAATGAGCACAGACATATCTCAGTAATGTCTGTTGTACTGGTCTTGTCACCATGACACTGAGAAACCCTCAAATAATACTTGTCACTTTTTTAATTACTCAAGAATACAGAGCAAAACAGTTTAATGTATACTACAGCTATAAATAAAAAAGTAAAGCAGGAACACAAACATACGAGTGAAAGCAAAAAACTTATGGGATACTCTAAAGAATAAAGAGAGGTGATGGAAGACAACAGTAGACACAGCAACAGAAAGGTTGGGCAAGGCTGGACAAGATCAGAGGGCAAACTGATCATGAATCCTATAAAAATTCAATAAAAGCCATTTACATTTGAAAAAATGCCACAAGAAAACTCACCCCTTAAAAACAAAAACCTAAAACTTCCCACCCCACTTCCCAAACACATCCCCTTCACCCACAAAAAAACCAATCCCCAAAAAACTCCAAATCAACCACCAGAATTTGACTAGGAAAGCTACCTGGATTCCGATCAAGCTGCGAAGCCAGTCTAGTATTTGAATGATCCACACGCTTTGTGCTGGAAAGAATAAAATAAAGCATACCTCAGACAAATGTATTACTGTAAGAGCGTCTAAGGAAAGAAACTACTAATATAGTTTGAAATATTCCCACTAAAATACTTTCAAAAAGTTACTTTTAAATAATTTTAGGCACGTATTTGCTGTTCTTCTCATATGTAAAAGTATTTTCTGCTTACAATAGCATTATAATGCCTAATAAAGTTTGTCCACAGTACAACACCATAGAATAATCTTTAACTTTTATCTAAAGTGCATATATTTTCTTAGATAGATATCATAAAGGTTTAGATGTAAGAAATAAAGGACAATTAAATTAGCACAGCTAATATTTCAGCAGACTTTAATGAAAGCCCAATTTTTAGACAGTTATTTCATTGTCTGAAATTAAAATTGTAACACTTTAGTTTAAGATTTGGAACATTGCATTTAGACTGTTCTAATGTTAGAAGGGAAACAATAAATACCAGAAATATCCACTCAACTTGCCCTACGCTGTTTATACAGTATTTTATTGGTCTGATACTCTATCAGCAATAGGGAACTTAAGAGAAAATAAAAGGAAGCATAATCGGACCTGAAGATTCTTTTGCTACTGATCCCACCTTGAACTAAAACCAACTTACATTAAAAGATTTTTATATTAAGTTTAGCCAGTTTTGCTGTGAGCAAAGCAAAAATGAACACAGGTAAAATACACCTATGAACTGTTTCCCAAAACCTTTTTATACACACACTCATTTTTTGATTACAATTGCACTTGACAATACCATAAATTTTATGTGTAAAATCACCAGGATGGCATAGCTCTAAGGAGAGATTACTTAAGCAGCTGAAGCAAATGTTCCTACTGTAAAAAAACAGCTACTACAGTATTTCAGAAACAAGTTCAGTGAAAACTTTCAGTGCTATAACTAGTTTTCTCTGAGGGAAAAAGAATAGCAGAAATTGTGAAGTTAAAAAAAACCAAACAAACGAAACAAAACAAAAAACCCCCCAAACCAACATTTTAGACGTATTTACACTATTAAAACCAAAGTTTTCAAAACTTTACTATTTCACCTACTTGTAGTCTCTTTCCCAGAATTTGACAGGCCTGGCATATGAAGTGATGAATATTGCACTTCCCAGGAAAGGATTAAGTGGAGTAGAGAAGAAAGCTGACACAGCTGCTTGGACAAACAACATGGCAGAATCTGTGGGATAAAAGAATTAAGGAAAGCAAAGCAACAACTACTTTTTAAGCTTCTGTAGTAGTGTTCAATACAGACAGCAACACCAATGAAGAACAAAACAAGATATCTATGAATTTCTATGCAGCAAAGTATGTTTGTAGTATTTCCAGCAATAAGTGGATAACTCTTGTTCTTAAAAACTGAAATGGATGAAAAACCAGCACTAGACATGACAGTCATTCCCAAAAATTCCATTGAGAATACTAACTCAAGACTCCATTCAGACCAGCCTACAGAAGTTTAAAATGCAAAACTCAAGGACTAAAACCATAATTAGTAACTGCTGTAAAAGGGGATAACTGTCAAAAGAAAATCTGTGGCATTTTCAGAATTAATTCTGGTCCATGTTTCTTTTATGTCAGGATTCTATTCCTACTGTATAATTCCTACTGTATTCCTACTGTATAATTCATAGCATTGTAAAAAGGCAGAAAGCGTGCACAGTTTCTTTGTAAATACTCACTAGACAAACCTGTTCCTTCAGTAGTTTTACCCTGTAACACAGAACCCATTGTAATGCAATACTCAGAAGTTATAAACACATGACTTCAGGAGAAAGCTTGCATTTTCAAAGGATACGTGGCACAGCAAAGGGCTGGGCAAAAGCATGGAAGGCAGATCCCCATGTGATCTGCCAGGGAGCAATGTAGGTATATACGAATCTCAGTTTATAAAAGAGTTCCCAAAGCTACAGGGAAAAAAAAAAAAGAAAAACAATTCAGTGTTTTGGCTAAGAATCAACATGTTTTACATCCTGAAGAATTTACTGGTCATCCTAAAGTTCTAACTGGTCTACCAGAAGCTTTGAGACTTAGAAAAAGGATATAATTACAAAAGCAGGTAACATAATACACACTTGATTTTTCTACACACAGTCTCAGGAGATGTTTAGAAAGTTACATATGGTTTCTCAAGCCAACATAAATGGTTTGGGAAGGAAAAGTCTTAGCTGTCTTACAGCCTATGTATTACAGTACAAAAGACTGACAATCTGCAAGATTGCCTATCAGATAGGACTATCCATCTGTTTTCCCTTTTGGATGAACTGAAACACCTAAAAATAGAATTAAAACTTACCTTGCTGAAGAGTATGGACATGAAGAAGAGATCTAGCAGCATGGTCTCAGTAAAACTTTTGTAATCAAAAGTAAAGAAGAGCACTGTGAAAATAACAGTGACATACTGGCACGTTGGGCTACTGAATGATGAACGCAGTAACTTCAAGCCAGCTATTGTGATCATTAAAGCACCCAACCTGTGTAAGGAAGTCACACAAAAGAGTTATTACCTGTCATCTGAAAGGAGTTTAAAGACCACCCAAGTTGTTTCTGTCATTCAATACCGATCTTCAAACTTCAATTTGGGTTTGCTTTTGGATTGGAGGGGGGGGCGCGCGCATGTGTGTGTGATTGGTTTGTAGATTTTTTTAAAGACAACTTCAGATTTTTTTTTTTTAAAGGTTACTATCTAAGTCTTTCACCCATATTCTCAAGCCAATCAATGTTCAAGAACATTGTACAATGTAGCATTATTTCTAAGTGTGCAACTAAACATTTTTTTAAAAAATTAGGAGATTAAATATCCTTCTACTCTGAAGAGAAACACGGTCTTTAGGTTATGAATACTGAAATGCAAAAATGCTAGATTAATAATCAAGGTGATGTTAATGAACACTGAATTATCATTTCCTGCATGACTACACTGCTCTAATTTCTACTGAGGGAACTGCAATTTTTTTCAGACTTAGCAACTGACATATCAAAGGGTTATTAAAAAAAGTTAAAGTAACATAATGGCAATATTCCTCCCAGAGGTCTCAGTGACAGTAATAATGAACGCAAAGCAAGAATTTTCTAGATGCAAGGATTAGAATTAAGAAAGCCAAAAAAGCCATACCACCCCCCCAAATTAATCTACAGATCCTGTCCCCCCAATATATTTTCAATTTTGTTTCAATATTTATAATCTTTTGTTCTAAATGCATAGAACTTCAAATCCAAAAAAGCAACCTAGGTACTGTTTCTTGGAGGCAAAAAATGCAGGGCCTATTATTCAGTTATCATTTGTTGTGACAGTCAGATACACTGCTCAAGGGATTGTAACTGAGACTCAATTTAAGAAGCAGTGTACAATTCCATCTGGATACCGATTATACTTAGGGGCTAGAAGGCCTGAGGAATTCCTTGATGTGAGAATAAAGTTGTAGAAGGGCTGCAAGCAGGCACACCAACTCAGGGAACAAGTCTGATAAACTTACACCTGATAAAATATCAGGACATATCAAAACTACCTTGAACTTGCCATCTGGATGATCATATTATAGACTCTGAAGCTGAACAAACAAGCTCTGTTATCACACTACTAGATAATTCTGCAGCATGCAATCTTGCAGTCTTTGCAGTATGTGCTAGGAGTTGAATGATTTATCTTTGCGTGAGTTTCTATATTAACAGATTAATACTTCAATTGGTTTAAGTCAGCTTTATAAGGGCTTTCAAATAAAGAAAAGCTTTGTTTATTCCTTGCCTTACTCTTAAGACAATACCATTAACTGTCTTCCCATTAAGGCCAGAAGTCACTATTTACTTTTCCACCACAGCAGACACACTTGATTACTTGACAGCCTTCTCTACTTACTCAGTATCCAGTTTCTTTGGACTAGCAATATTCTTAGCGCTGCTACTAAGCTCATTGAGGACTATCAGTGGATAGATAACATTCTTCTCTACAAAAAGAAGCCAAATGTGAAGTTTCTCAAACCACATAACGTGCGCTGCATCTGTCAAGATATATTGAAAAGAAATCAGGCGATACTATCAAATCAAACTCTGCTTACAAAGTAAGATTCTTGATCCAAATAACTTGGATTAACTGTTTTCTCACAACAAACTTCTGTAGTTTAATTTAACCAAAATCAAGAGACGCTCCTGTCAGTAGCCCCAGTAGAGCTTTTGCACTGTTCACACAGCAACAGCACAGTTGGCAAGCTACTTGCTTACTGTACACAGAAGGAAACAAACCAGGTTCCACATCAATAATTTCAACATTGCTATTGATAAAGCTGCTTGAAATTATGCATTTTGTCTCATGCAAAAGGATGTTCTCCAACCATATTCAATCTGAAAGACTCCTAGTTTACAACTCTACAATACAGAAGAGCCTATGTAACCTGTAAACACAAATGTCTGTCACCTGAACAAGTACTTCTAAACTTCTACAAGAATTTTAAGGTATGTTTCAAACTAATGCAAACTAAGAAAATTTATTCTACAATACAGGCTATGTCAGAAGAGCTTATGTCCAAAGTTATGGTAAACACTGAAGCATATATTAAGTGTTAAGGTATACTTGAAAGAGGCTAGAAAAGGTGCTATGAGTGACTGCATGTCTAACATGAGCCCCAGCAAGAACTGATGTTCCTTGTCTACAACAAAAGCCATAAGGACTATTAGTTGTTGACATGGCACAAACTCTAAGTTACAGGGATCAAACTGGAAGATGTTACAAACTTGTATTTAACGTTATTGGCTATGTCTAACATCTTTCCCAAAAACACTACTACATAGAAAAATACTGAAGCTGGGTATCAGCAAAAGGGCACCAACTGTAGCTTCTTTAGTTTTAGAGATTAAAAGATTTAAGGCATAGAGTTGCACTCTTTACTTGTTTCTGATAAAGTTTGACATCATACTACAACTGCTATTCATATCTATCCATCTTTACATGTAATCACTGGGAAAACTTCCCACAAGTCAGACATCAATGAAAAGACCAAACTGAATGGCTGCTACAAAGGTTGGAAATTTGCAAATCAATTGATAGTTCTCTGCTCCTGAAAGCAGCAGAATGGTTTATTTTCATTGCTGTCTTGTCATGACAACTATTTAAAAAGAAAAACCAAAAGAGTTTCAGTTGTTTCCAAGGCATTTTAGACAGGAAATACTTCAGTCTGCTGTTAACAATAAAAACATTCCAACAGTGAAGTCCCCACTATCTACCACAACATTCATCCATTCTGGAAAACAGAGGAGTAGTATAACTCCATCTTTTCTGCAGCCTCTGGGGAAAGATTTCATGACAACATAGGCTTTAGCACAAGCTACAAGTACATGCCTATGCAGATCAACATGTTACACTGATTCCTTGGTGTCTTTATCCATTTGTTGGCCACTCACACTATTTTCTATTAATAAACATGTCAACAATACTGTTAAAAACCAAATCTGTGCCAGGATGAAGTATCCATCAGCATTCACCATACCTACTCCTCTAAAGCATTTGAAAGCTTGCTACATTAAAGAAATATAGTGAAACATACTCAATTTTTAAGAAAAATTCTTGAGGCAATCCTTAGCACGAACTTTGCCACTTAAGATTTTCAAAACAATGTTTTAATAGAGCTGCTCTGAGATAATACAAATGTTTGTATTATCATCATCAGTTAAGAGATACATAAAATGTCATGGAATCAAAGCAAGAGGAACTGAGAAACGAATACATTTATAGATTACATATAATTAAAATTTCCAGGGGTGAAAATAACAGAATAAGTATATCAATGGGTAACACAAGTTGGTCAGTAACTACAGCAAGTTTCAGGAAGTGTTACAAACAATACTTACTTCGGACTTCAAACTGATGGTATTCCTTGGTTTTCAGCAGCGGGTGAGAAAAGCAATGCCAAGGAAGTTGCTTTCGGAGTTGTGGCAGAACATAATGGGTCACAAAGCCTACCGTACCCACCAATGCATAGAGAACATAACTTAAAATAGGCTAAAAAGAAGAATTGAAGAGATTAAGGTTTGTGTTTTATAAACAAAACAAAATATTATTTTGCTAGTGTATTTTCCAGCATCCAGACAGGTGCTCCTGTAATACTAAGTTGGGAATGGATTTCTTAATGAAAAACTGTACTGCCAACTTTAAGATAAAACAAGAAACCCTATGAGGAAAAAACCCTCTGTTTCTAACAAATTTTCACTAAGTTAAAATGTACTTTCAAGTAAAACTAGTACACCAATCTTCTTTCACAGTCCATTGCTTCTGACCCATATGCATTTCATTTTATAAAGGTATTATTCTCTAAAGGCTGAACCCAATTTACATTTCCATCTGCTAGATAAAAGGAGGTATAAGCATAAGCAAAAACAAATAATTTCACATTCTCTTGAGAGGGTAAGAAGCCTCCTCACAAGACCAAACCCTTTCACTGAAGTCACAAAATACTGCAGAATTAACGTGGTGTGATGGTTGGATTTCACAGTAATGCTTTCTACACATTAAAATTTACTCTAAATTTCTAAATAAGTCATTGCAAAACTGAGATTGCATTATTTTGTAAGCTTTTTGTGAATTCAGTGAAGCCTAAGACTATTGAACTACACAACTGGAGAAGAGTGTACAGCCAAGTTTCTCAAATATGGGTGAAAGCAACATTCAGGTGGAGTGCTCAAGTCCAACCATACAACAGAAGGGATATTTTCCTCAGAAAACACAAGCACATGTGTTTAAGTAAGGCACTTCACCTGAAAACATGAAGTTACCTACATGCATATGCTTTTTTAAATTATTTTCCTACTTTAACTTTAGGCAGCAGTGGGAACGTAAAATCCTTCTAAAGTACATGCAAGAAGTTTTCACTTGCTTGATATAAGGCTGTTCATAAGCTACTCAATCATTCCATTACAGGAATACCAAAATAATAAACTCAGTAACTGCGGCTCTTGAGGTAAATGCTTCCTTAAATTCAAGCACAGGATCCAGTCCCATGCCATCATCAAGAGTCACATATAGACATTAAAAGTATCCAAAGCAGTAACACTCACTAGACTGACAAGTGAACTTGAAACTCCAACGATCTTTGAAATCCCGTAAATAATCATTCCAATAGAGGAGTACTGCCCTATACTATAGTCTACAAATAGCCATGCCACCATGGAACTGCAGTGTCAAGGTTCAGCACCTCAAACTTCAAGCATTAAACCTTTTAAATGTTGCGTGTTTTTTTGAGTTTCATTTTCCCTTATTTCAAAATGATCCTGACCCTATTTAATTGAGATAGATGAAACAAAAGAGTATGTTCTGTCAGAGGCTAAACTAAAAGCCCAGAATGTAAGAAGAAACTAGGAAAGAGCTTGGGAAGATGACCCTTTGAGCACATAAAAGTGAAGAACTTCAGTCATGTACACTGTCACACTATATGTTGTAAAATCAGCCAGAATACTTGGTTCACTATCACAATAAGCTTTATACCATATCAAAGTATTTGCATATAGAAGGCTAATTGAAGACATGAAGTAACATCTTACCTGTAAAACTGTAAATACTGTGCTGACGTGAATTGCAAAATAGAGGACACCAATGACTATACACACAATCAGGTCAGACTGTAATCGTTCACTCTGTGGAGTCAAAATAAAATAATTTTAGAAAATACCAGCTTTGACTGACCTCTTAGAATCATCAAGTTGGAAAATATCTCCAAGATACAGCCCAACCTACCAACCCCTTCTTAATACACAAATGCAATGACCTTTAAACTGATAGAAGATTTTCAAATTATGTCAGTGTTAACTATTTTCATTGAAGTTACCAGAAGTTACCAGAAACTTCACAAGACTAATCATACAGCTGAGAGCATCAGTTCAACTAAGTGAAGTGGAAAGATACATATCTACAGCTGGGCAGGATATACCCAATATATTCTCTCTCTAATGCTGGACTCAGAGGGTGTAAGGACCCCCTTAAAGCACTGATGAAAAAGCTGGAAGGGACAATCAATTATTCCCTTATGATCTAAGAATTGCTTAAACTATGGGGCAATTAAGAGCTCTGGAAGAGTGCTGCCTAGGCAGCTATCAACCAGGTGAAACAACCAGGCTCTTTAACTCTTCTCTGCCTCCTTTGCACAACAGTAAAGGATAGCTTTGGAATGGCCCTGAGGGATGAGTATGAATTTTCCATTACCCCTAAAAAACGAAAACAAGCTGCTGATAATGGGGAAAAACCCCCCAAAACTAGTAATGCCAGACTCAGCCACATGGGGGCAATGCACATTGAGGGCCGTTGCAACTCAAAGCCTCAAGTTTACATTTGTTCCCGCTCTGTAAAAACAGCATGGATATTTAGAGTTCAGAAAATCATTAAAGGATTATCCACTCCAAAATTGGCCATAGAATTACACACAGCAATTATTGGTCAAAGCCTTAACTTCTTGGACTATAACTTACTTTTTAAAAAAATCAGTTAGTCTTGATCTTGAAAACCTCTGAAACAAAGACTATCAAAATCCTCAGTTCCTCTGCCTGCTTGGAGACTAACACCACAGTTTGAGAGCTAAAGAGGAGCTTACAGCTCCTGTGGTCACTCTCTCCTTTTAAATGCTAGAAGAATTGCAGTTTCTCTGCTTTAAATATTGGTTTGCAGTTTCCACACACGGCACCTCATCATGCTTATTGTAACTGCTGTATTATGAAACATCCAGCTATACATTCCTCCCCTACAGCTGAGCCGTACACAAAATTAAATGAATATTCAACCTTCTTTTGTAAAAGTTAAACATACTAAACTTCTAAAGTCTTTTACTTATTGCTACACTGTGTGAAAATGAATACTGTTTAAATATTACTACTTCCGTAAGTATTTAGAGTCAATTCAAATATTTAGAGCAAAAATTCAAAGTATATGCTTAAGCAAATGGAACAGGTTTCATCTGCTCCCAGAGAAAGCAAACAAAACAACTCAAACCACCCTAAACAAACCAGAAAAAGCCCCACCACACTTTCCACCATTTTTATTTTCCACTTCTGGAACAGCAAGCACAAAGACCTTCCTCACAATTATAAGAAATACTGAGTAATATAGTTTTGCCATGATTAACCATTTCCCACTAACTTCTTCACAAAAGCAAGTATTCTTTATTATTATTATTGAGCTAAAAGAAAATCCTCAATGATACTTACGGAATCCACACCAGGGAATTCTAAATCTCTCTGCTTTTAAATAACTTAGAATTGCAGTATGAGCATTATACTCTTAGTCTAGCCCATCAGTTCACCTGCTGATTTAAAGGCAATGCTGTGATATCCATTCTAACTAGTACCATGCTAAGTGACAAATGTGGGCTAAGCAAGATTCAGAGAGATGCTATACAAACCAACACAAAGCAAATGCTTAAATCAAATTTAAATGTAAGAATTAAAAAGCCTACTTACTACAGAATTTCTAAGCTTCTCAGGTAAAGGATCTTTTACTTCAGACAGAGGATCCTCAGGGTTTTTGTCTTCAGAATTAGGAAAAAACTTTGATTGCACTAAAGAGCTTAAAAGAGACAAAAAAAACCCCACTGAAAAGATTGTTCTATGTGTTTTTATAATAATAAAAAATTCAGAAGTTCTATTACATAGTGATTGCAAAAATGATTTTTTGCACATTAATGCTTTTAAACACCTAAGCAGATTTACAGAGATCTGAACTTTATGACAGAATTATGTCTCTATTGTACAGAATGGCCACTATTAAAGAGCAGCAGCCAGATGTTCAAACAGCAGTTTCTCTAGTAGCCACGGGAGTAATTGAAATAAAATGGAATTTTAAGCGAAATTTAGCAATCATGAAAACAAAAACTGAACTCACAAATAACTGAACAGAAATGCGCAAAATTTAGGAGTGGTCTGTTTGGCAATGACAGTTAAAAAAGCATGAATTCTTTGTTTTAATTCAAACTTCAACAGCAACAATAGAAGAAACCTATTCTACCCTGATTAATTAATGAATTAGCCATGCTGACCAAACATCTGAATTCTTAGCAGGCCTTGCTGAACAAAGCCTCAAAACCTTACACTTAAGCTCTTAGAAGCCCACATGCAGTGTTACTAGCCATAACCAGTTGTCTCACAACCCCTCAGTGTGATTTTTCTTACAATACCCTATATAGGACAGGAGTACTATTTCATTTTATGGACAGAAAGATCACTACAGAACAAGTCCTAGATCTTCAAAAGAAATTACATATTGCAATGTGTTATAATGCTTAACTGCGCCACAATATGGCTAAACAGGTAACACTGCAGGTCAAACGAACACCCAGGGTTTAGATTCAGGAAAGAACTAAAGAACAAGTATCTAGGGAAATGGACCTCATAGCAACTGAACTAAGAATGACTGGACATGGTTAAGGGGTCAATCCAAAGATATGAAATTCCTCCTGCGTAAACACTCATGAATTGTTACATTTCTTATTGACAGAGGAGGTCCCTCACTATCTACTCCAGGCCACTGTTTATCAAGTTCATCCAACATTATGGCTACATTTAAACAGAAGTTCAAACTCTGCCTAACCTAGTTATGTGGCTAAGCTTTCATTGGCTATTCTGGGAGAGGTGTTTCTCCAACTGAACTATTTTGTTTTACAAGTATCATTATTAACTGAAACAAATTCTTGCAGCATCAGATCACTGCTCCAACTCAGAACAACAGCACGAATACCTGTTTCCCCATGCTAGATGGGAATGCTCATCGCCAAAACAGATCCCTGTTCAAGACGTCCCCCTGTGGACTTCAGCTTAAACCAGTGCCTTGAGCACCTCTTTAAAAACAGAAAGAGTACATGCTGCTCCTAGCTGACCAACCAGCAGAAAGATGTCACCTGACTGACATTTTGGACAACTAGCAGGCAATTAAATCAGATTTGGCATGTAAGTGATTTACCAGAAGCCAGAAAAAATGTCATTGTTAGAGAAAGAACTAGACACAAAATGTGAGAATTTCTCCCTAACTGCTGAGCAAAAAACATAGTATTTTTGATTAATGTACATGACTACAAGTTCATACAGTACTAGGTAGTAACATTATTAGCAGTTTTTCCTTGCAACTTGCTTCTTCCTTGGAGAAGAAATATAAACTGAGTCACTTACAAAAGTACAGAAGGGTCACTGCTTTGTCTGCTGAGATGATACGATATTGCCACTAACAAACCACAAAATATGGAGAAGAGAACTGGAATATGCTGCCCATCCCAGGAATCCTGGAGATGGAAATGAAATGTTAATAAAAAGGACACAAAGTACATACCACTTACCTGGCATACAAGAATTACGTACAATCATAGTACAATGGAAAATCATGGAAAATTAATGACAATTCCATAAAAACAAACTAGGACTTCTTGTACAAAAATATTGTTCCATTTTTACCTATGTCTAACTACAGATCAGGAACTCTAACACAGTGTACACTTCCCTGTACACCATCTTAATCATGAGACGGTCATTTTTTATAACCCTTATGAAGCATTTCCTGCATTCCTTAAGACCATAGGTTCTTGAAACTTGTATTTAGTCGCTTCTTAATTTTGAAAGCTATATATATTTTGATTCAAGATTTAGTTTTTGTAACATGCTGAATGCAAATTAAACAGTGGCTTTATTTTTGTTTTCATAATCTGTACTGGATCTGCAAAGATGAAACAGCTATTCTTTGTTAAAGCTTGTTTGTTTGTTTACAAAAGGCTAATGAGACAAGTGTACAAATTCACAGAAAGCTGATGTTGTGCAAGTGATGGCATCATGGGAGTATTTCCTCTAGGAACTTTCTACTCTCTGTGACAAAGCAGAAAAAAGCCAGTCAACTCTGACATGCTACAATTAATTGTAAACTGAGCATGTTTGATTATTGACACACACTTGAAATGAACAAACAGAACCGCATCACTCCACACTGTTTTCAAACAAAATGGCATTTCAAGCAAGGAAAGTGGGGGGTGGGGGCAGGGGGTATCCCTTTGCCAGCCAGCTCTTTAACTCTACCTTTCAGATAGACACACATCATCACTTTGACACTACAAACTACTTCTTGGTTTCAAGTAAATATTAATTTGAAAACACTATTTCACTTTTGCAGCACCCGAAAAAAATACTTACATGAGCCATTTTGAGAGATTAACAAACCAGTACATGCAGACTCTGCTAGAAACAAGCCACTTGCATGATTTCATTCAAGAATTGATGTAGAATGGAACTGGTAGAAAATATCATATATTTTCAACCGAAAAAACCCCAGCCTGTTAGAGCAGGCCCAAATCACACACCATTTAAAAGAAAAAAAAACTGCTTTGTTCCTGCATTGCTTGCCCCCTATTGACATCACAGCTGAGCAAGTATGAAACACTACTAAATCAGACTAGTACTTCTGATTCAGTAGCTGCATATTTAAGTTACTTAAAACAGATGGAAGCAGAGAACAAACCCCAAAACATTAATGTATGCTGTAGACAAAAATTTTCTCACCTTCAGGGCACCATAGCACAGTCCATACAACAATGCTACTGCCACAATACTACAGATAAAACTGTAAAGTGCTGCAAGCAGGCTTGTGGTAGCTGAATATCATAGAAATGAAAAGAACAGAAAAAAACATTGTTATATTCTTAAGTTAGAATACAAAATACTTCTGTTTGTTTAACAAGATATCAGCCCCCTAGTTGCCACACCTCTCTGATGAAAAATAGCCAAACAAAATAATTCAACATAGAGCAGCTACTTGTATTTTCCCCTAAAAGTAATTTTTATAAAAAGCATTTTATGTGGCTTTTTTTACCTCCCTATTTATTCAACAGCTTTACCATGGGAATAGTTAACTACAATAGAAACCATCTGAGGAAGAAAATATACTTTTTGACAGACATTAAAACAGTAATTCTATTTCTCAACAATCAATCGGAAGACCTTTAAACTTTTAAAAAACACAATTAATTATTCTATGTTTAGAGGGTAGGAATACAAATAATGTAACCACTGAATTTTTTAACTAACATACTAATTTTAGCTGCTCCACATCTCATACATTTACCACTGACACAGAACACAACACTCACCATTGCCACCAAAGACATGAATGTCCAGCTGTTCACAGAGATACATCACAAATGTATTCACCTGAGGCAGGAGACCAATGAAGAATACTATAGGGAAACATAGTGTAAACACTACAAAAGAAGAAAATAGTTGCACAAGTGGTGAATATGAAAAAAACAGCATGGTAAGATAGTTTTCAGTTTACGTTCTAGGGTATCACACACCCCATTTAACTCAACATCACTGAAGTATTTCTCCTGTAACTTCTAAGGAAAATACACATTACGTAAAGTTCTACATCAGTGACTCAGAACTGACTGAATACAGAGGTTATACAAATCAACAGTACTTTCTTTTTAATTGCTGTAGACAGGGACACAGGCCAATTCAGGCTTTCCATTTTTATTTAGCAAACGTCAGCCAGGAGTGTTTAGAGATTAGACTGGTAAGTTTTCACTCATTGTAAGTGAGGCTTATCCGAGCCTAACTGCCTGTCTGGAGTTACAGGAGCAACCTAACAGCAGCCACTCTGACATAAGGGAGGCCAAGCACTCCACCTCTGGGTTTTCTACTACTAATAACATCTGATAATTTTACTCATTTTCCCACACCACTTCTGAAAGTTCTAACCCTAAATGACTGTGGTTTTGGGCTTTGTTTTTGTTTTTAACAAAAACAGAAAACTGTATAAATCATGAAAACGTCTGCAAATTGCAGGATTTCAGAATGCAAAGGTAAAGGAATGCCACCTAATTTTAATACAGAAAATGGTATGTCTCAACCTGTACATATTTACTTTCAATCTTAAAGAATAAAAGATGCAGAAATAACCTTCTACACAAGTTCAGATTTAGTAGTTCAGATATAATTAATATGCAACAGCATATTACAAATTGTAAGTTCTGAGGGACAAAAGGATCAAATAATGAAAATAACCTTAGCAGACAAAATCCAGCAGTTTAGGGAGGATTTTCTATCATCTTATTGACTTGTAGCTTCAATGACCAAAAGAAGAAACAGATTTTGAAGTATCTTGCACAGGAGCACAAGTTTCAAATTTAGTTTTCTAATTTTATATGTTCAGAATGGTTGCACACTGCAGGACAACACATTAGAAATGTCTACAGTGAGATATTGAGAATCTGATTTTTTTTCTCTACTCCATGGTAATGCTGAACAACAACATAATTTAAAAGCATGCAGGTTGCAAGCTTGGGAAAAACCACTGAATTCTGCATTTTTTCCTGACACAAATTAGGAAATATAGGGCCACAGACCAGTTCCTCAATACCTGAAGAAAACACTTTTTCAAAACTTTCAAGTCAAACCTCTATCTCAAATCATTACTCAAGGAAGTCTACAGAGGAGGCAAATACATTGTTCTGTCACTAACAGGTTAAAAAGTTGTTTCTTGCAAGTCCGTAAGTCAAACTATCTTGGGCCCATTGAAAACAAAATTACTAGACAGATCTGGGAATACACAATTCTTAAAGGGCAGTCCAGCAGAAAGCTAGTATTTATGACACTTCTACAGTCCATAACATCATTGTCCTCTAATAGGGACCAATTAGGTGAAAAGATGAAATAATTATTATAAATGTGGAGTAGATGTAGAGCAATTTATCAAGTCCAATATGTGGGACACAAAATAAAGCATTTATGCCAGTCCTCACTTGTCTGTTGGCAAGGAGACAATATTTACATTATCTAAACACAAAGTTTGCCTTGCCCTGCACCTGTGCTGTTCCAGTAGCTTTGCCCGGGAAGGGGAAAAAGGGCAGCTGAGATTTTTACCTAGCAAAGTATGTTTGTCAGCAGCCAGCCTGGTCTGCAATACACACAAAGCTTTTTGAAATGCTGCTTCAGCAACATTAAGAGCTGCTCCAAAGGCAAGGGTATTGCATGGGGTGAGGATGGGATGTGCAGTGCAGGTTAGTGGGGAATTTTTTTTGATGTTTGTTTTGTTTGGTGTTTTTTCATTTTGGTTTTTGGTTCGGTTTGGGTTCTTTTTTTTTTAATTTTTGGGGGTTTTTTGTTCTGCTTTGTTTTTGTAAGATGAGTGAGCTGGTCTGATCTTTTATTGGCAGAACTGCTAAGAAATATAAACGACATATGATGCCGAAGCTGTACCGCAGAAGAAAACTATAACCTAAAGATCAAAACCCACTTAAAACTCTTGAACTCAGTACTTTTAAAAGCTAATCCCAAGATGGACGTAGCCTGGCAAAAATGCTACCACATCTTTTAAAACTGGTAAAGACTCTTAAGTACTTTTAAAAGAAGTAGCTCATTTTGACAGTAGGACACACCACCTACATTTACATTTATGCATTATCTTATGGGGATAAGGGTACACATTATGGCAATGACTCCAGATGATAGAAAAGGGAAGAAAATACTTCCAAAATTGACAGAGCATAATCACAAAAAATGAAGTTAGTTTTATATTGTGAATGAGTCAAAAGTATCTTCTCTCTTAATTTCTTTTTCTATTACTGATACAGAACTAAGTATGCCAGCACATGAATAGATCTAAAGAATTTATTCAAAAGGCACCTTTGAAAACGTCTGGACAATTTCTGTTCATAAATATGCAGCTTCGACATTTTCCCTCTGGGCATTTAAATTTAAATACAGATTCACTGGCAGAAAGTTGAAGGGGGAAGCAGTATGAGGAATAAAATTCAGGATGTTCCTAAAATCAAGTAATAAAAACTAATACCCAAAATGCCTGAGTCAGTAATTCTTATTAACCAATTAATATTTTTAAAAATCCACACTGAGACCAAGTTTTCATTCTTCTTGGACAGAACAGAGTCTGGAGGCACGCAGTCATAACATTTAACTGCTGTAGTCTTTCATGCAGAGGTCTTTCGACACAGCTGAAGAACAAACTGCATTCAGTTTAGATGAATTCTTACAAGTTTTCTCACCCCATCCAGAGAGTGATCCACATATCACCCAAATAACTTTGCTCCATTAAAATAATGCACAAAGTTCCCATGATAAGATGGTCTTCAAGTGTTTATGTCCTTCTCTCTCTCCCCTTTCTATAGGCGAGTTTACAGACCTGTTGTTTTCATAATTTTATAAGTACACATGGGAAAGACTTGTTGTTTTGGGCTTTATGTTGCTTGTTTTTTGCATTGGGTTTTAGGGGGGTGATGGTGTTAAATGTCAGCATTATTCTGAATGCACTATGCTGCTCAGAAAACAATGGAAGTACCTCAAAATTGTATTTTCGGTATTGCTGATAAGCCTGTTCTGAGAAGAGGCACATTAAATAAGATTTAATCTGTCTACAACATTTTTTTAAAAGTGTGTCTGTACTGTTCTGCCAAATTGCTAAATACAAATAACCTGACTTAAGAGAACTCCTACTTGTTTGCCACAAGCCCCTCCAGAGAGTGCAAAAGGGTCCAAACCAAAATGCTTCTTTATGTACTAAGCAGCTAGATCCAAGCATGGGGTAGTGTAGCCAGATCCAAGTTAAGTAAGAAAGTTCAAGAAAAGAGGGCTAAGGTATTGGATAATGAAAAATACTATGAACAACCATAGTAGAGGGCATCTCTGCCATTTGTTACAGCAAAACTATAGAAAGGGGAAATGTTCCCATAAAATTCTACTGTTGTAAAGCAAACAATTCAAATCCATGAAAAAGCCACTCACCTATAACTAAGTCCCTGGCTGACAGCAGCAGCAATGGGTTGGTGAAAGCCATTCCATACAACCTGAATCTTGTTGTAGATATGTTTCTGCTGCCATAATCCAAGAGCCAAATAAGACCACAACACAAACAGAAATATACAGGCCTACTATAGGCTATGATACGATTGTGACCCTGTTTAAAAAGAAGAAAAACACAAACACCAGCATTTGTTTATTATTAATGGAAAATGTCATTTTTATGCTTCTGCTAAAGATAGTTTCCGAACCAAAATGAATCACTGGTCATCATCTAATGTACTGTCACTTCACCATATCCTAAAGTTTTCTTCATAAAATCCTTAGTGCATTGACCTGCAGTGATACCAGTCTGTCATTTTTGTAGCTTTGATATAACACAGACACAACAGTTAGATTAAGTTAGACTAAGCTATATATACCCTGAGTCTCAGCTATATTTTATGCTATGTTGGTTGCAGTACTAAATGCTAGAGAAGCTGACTAGGCTTTGTAAGCAATTGAGAATAAATCAATTTTAAGGAAAAAGGGATTAAAGTTTAGGACTCAGATACTGCTTCTGCTGGAGGGGGGACAGAATCGCTATTTGTGTTTATCAAAACACAAACTTCTTACGCAAAATAAAATTAATGACTTGCGACAGAGGAATAATGCTTTACTCATCTTATCTAGGGCATAAAGGTAATATTTTGTCTTGGGAACCTAGTAGATGCACAACAGAATACAAACATATTGTGCAATACTAGCACATTAACATTTCCATGCTCAAATATTAATGCTCACTAGAGCATTTCAAATGCAGCTTATTAGAGTGAAAAAAATAAAGCAGTGTGCACATTAGAACAACTGAATGATCTACAAGACTTGAACAGAAGATCAAAGCTGTGTCAGTTCATACCAGCAGAGCAAATTACAACATTAAGAATACTTCTCAATGTAATTGCTTGAATACTAAAGATTCATCAAAAAGCTTACCATGTCATGGCTCCCTAGCAAAAGCTAGGCTCAAAACAGGAGGACATGATTTACTAAATACAAAGAGTATGGCAGGGGTAAAAAATATCAGTTCCCTTCTCACACACTAAGACAACTATTAGCCTTTTGTACCTTATAAGAAGGAACATAAGAGAAATGCCAAAAAGATGAAACCAAAATGATAAATTCTCTGTGGGAGCTCTGCATCTGCAGGGTTAGTACAGTGGTACATGCCCATGACTTACATGTCGAGGGGAAGAAGAATCTGGCTGAACGCTCTGAAACCAAAATGAAAAAAAGAAAATTACCCAATCTACAGATAAGTGCATTTACCTTCCCACACACACTTTCTTGAGTTAAAACTCTTCTCACAATATCTACAACTAATTTTACAATTGTTAAGCCACATTACAGCCTTTAAATACCATAATATCGCAAACCATAAAATCTATTTAAAGAGCATATGTCTGTAACCAAAACTATATTAAAAAAAAATCCCCAACCCCCTCATTATTAGGACTTCTACTGTTTTTTTTAAACAATGGTATGAACTTTACTTTTAAATCTAACTTCCATCCCAATAGTCAAATCATAAAAAAAACCCCAGTCGTTCTTGGATTACCAATGTACCATTAACAATGGTCTAACAAAAGCTAATAATCTGATTTAAAATATGCTTAGGTATAATTGTCTCTCATGAACGCACTGAGGTGTAGACACAAAAAAAAATTAAAACCCAAACCAATAAAACTTCAAGTTCAGTTTGTAGTTGGTTTTCAACCAGTAAGAATGTGTTCCTCTTTATGAAAACAAAAAAATGCATGAGAACAATAAATGAAGGATTGTTTAACAAACACATGCAGAACCATTCTAGTGAAGTGACCTTGCACTACCATCTACCAAACTTTCCATGAGGCCAAGTTTACTCTTTCTTTATAAATGATAAGCATGCATGTTTTTCCTTAAAGCTCTAACTAACCTGCAACACCCAACCAGAGTTTTATCTATTGGTCATAGAAAGTAAAGAGAGAAATTAAAATACCTTCAACAGTGAGTACTGACAACTGGCTATTACCAGGCAGAACTGGAAGACCCAAATATCCTTGAAAAAGCCCTCTATAAGAAGTACAGAGCCCAGAAATGCAACTAGAATGGCTAGGATGACAGCTAATACGTTTTCGAGGATCTCACGATTCCTGTATTAAAGGGAGAGGAAAAAAAAAAAAGACAGAATTTAAAGCTATGTTTAAAAAAATGCTGCAAAAGTACCATCAGGGTCAAAAATTAACAAGGGTTATGCTGCTGGTAGCAAAGTAGTTAAGAAGAGATTTGAACTTCCATAGTCTACACTAGAATACTGTCCTTTAGCAAAGCTAGGAGCTACCAGGATATCAATGACAGCTGAAACCAGTTAGCATCTTACGGGATTTTATTTTAAACAGAAGATAACTTCAGCAGATAATTTTAGAAATAATTCAAATGTTCAACCAGAAGCATGGTCCCTAACATAACTTCCTATTCAAAGCCTATCCAGGATGATTATAAGCCTATGAAGAACACAAGCATGATAACTTAGCTGTGTATATAACCTGTCATTCATAATTTTATAATGAAGAAAGTGAAAATACTCTCACACTTGGGTAAAATAGGCCAAGTGGAATACAGGTAATTCCATATGATATTGCTAGTGCTTCAGAACAGGATTGTAAGTATTCCTCCCTGGACAGAATCGCTACTATATTGCTTATCTCAAGGAAGCTCATTACCAAAATATAAATACCCTACGTATTCCAAAAGCTGGTAACTGGAGGGTCACCTTAATTTTATTCCTCTAGGTAAATGCAGCAGGGACAAGTCACAGTAAAAATGATTCTTTGAAAAAATGCTTTGAAACAGCAGGCAAATTCTCTCTATTTGCTGAAACACTAAGTGCATGCCAGATTGTAGATCCTTTCTATTAGCTTTTGGAGAAGGCTATGCTCTAGCTTTAAAGACAGGCAACAAATCTTTCTTTTTGATGGTTCAAATAGGTTATTGTTCCACTCAGGCAAATTGAGGTTTGGTTTCCATTTTCCGTTTTTGATTGCTGGAGAAAAAAAGCAGAGCGGCCTTCATTATCTTAGAAAGAACTACATTCTGTATTATTCTTTCATTTTTTCAGAGTACAGTATACTAAGTACAATTCTCTAAGGACAGTTTTATCTATATCACAATTTAGTAACTGTTTTCATCTTTGCTTTCTGAGGTCTGGTAACATATAAGGATCTCACCTATCAAATAAAGCCAGAAGAGTTAATCTATCAAAATTGATGCTAATCCAAAGCTTAGGCAGGATCCAAAAACGATAGTACTGCTTGACTTTTTGAGCTGCTTCCTCTTGAGGTTGCATGTGGTCCTGAAGGTCAGGGCTCAGGTCAATATCTTGCTGCTCCAGCAGATCTGTATCCATTGTTAGCAGCCTGTTCAACCTGATCTGAGGAAGAGAAAGCTAAAAGAAAGTTAGTATTAACAAAAGCTTGTTTGTATTGAATCACTGCATTATGCTGAAAACTGCTTTGAAGAAAATCGCTACAACTCTTTAGTTTCATTTCTGAGGAATCATATGTTAAGCACTGTCACAGGCTTCTACTTACTTTTTCTGTCCTTATCATGGCACATGAACAGGACTAACAGCAATAACAGTTTGCATACAACTCAACTCTCTGGCATTTCAGCATAAGCCTTATTTCAAATGAATGTGTCTTCCAAGCACATTATCCCATTTACCCTGAAAACTTCAAATTTGAAGACAAGTAAACTGATACATAGACAACATACACTACAAGAAGAACCCAATTATTAATTTAAATAATTTACAACACATTTCTTATAGTCAGCTAACCTACATGCAAACCCATGCTGAATGGTTCTTTTTGCATGACAAAGCAACATATGCGTGCACCAGCAGTCAAATTCAAACTCACTGAATCCAGAATACACTCAGAAGTGAACCAAAAAGAAACTCTGTCCTAACCAGTCAAGTACTATTTACAACTATGTCTCTTAATTATTTTGTAGTTTGCCGAGAGCTCTCCTGAAAAACACAGTAATACTAACAACCATAAAAGATACTTAAGGAGAGTACTCAACACCAATAAACTACTACAGTATCTATGTATCATCTAATCTACTTTATAAATTTCATTAACAGGCCAAGAAGCATCTTAATGTACTGCCCTTTACTCTTAGACAATATATTTGTTCAAATGTAATTCAATGAAAAAGCTTCACAAATGTTTAAGGCAAAGAGTAAAATTTCAAAACTCATGTCATCTTCAAGCGTCAAAACTACAGGTTTAGTGTTTGAAGGGGCTTTTTTCCTACAATTATCTAAGTTTAACATTCAGTTTCTTAATGCATAAAATTTTTTTGCATCACTCCTTAAATCATCAGTGTTTAATGATGCTTAGCAAGCTTGTCCTTTATAGAAAAACACTAATGAAAACAACAAGCAGGAACACTCCCTTTCTAAAGCCATTTCAAAAATACAAACCATACTGTTTAAGGTAAGCTGTGTCAGAAAACAGGTCCTTTCTGGACAAATTTTAAAAAACTTAATTCCTTAAAAGGTAGAATCAGCATAAGATTCATGGCACTAATAATAAATTCCAGTGGAAACTTCCATTTAGGCACATGGGCTAAGCTTTTACAGACACAAATTTGCCTTACACAGAATCATTCCCTCCAATGGGACCATACTGGAAAACCAAAAGCGCAGAAGAGATAATGCAGCCTGCTTTCTAAATGCAGCCTGCTGCATTTTCAAGGGGGACTGTGTAAAGCCCAGAAAGTTTCTCTAGCAGACACCAAGTTTAAAAAGCACATTCTTGATCAAAAGCATGGTCAGGCAAATGGAGGTCTCTTGCTCCTCTGCCAAATCCTAAAGCTATATTTAATTTTCCCTCTTGATTACATCACTAGCTACGTCAACATACTTTTCTTTGGTTCCCCAGCTTAAGAATCACAACCATTTGCACTGTCTTCATGACACAGCAATATATGACTTCAGAATTAAGAGTAAAGGTATGTCTGGACTTGATAATAATACGGAATTTTTGAGATCACAAAACTAAGGAATTATAAACCTATTTGCAGTATGAAACATTGTAAGCTTCTGCCTTGTTTTCCCAATCACTCCTTCCATATAAATTTAAATTTTGTACAGCAGACTCCAATGACACATTTCTAAATCCTTTCAGGAAAATTACTCAAGTGAAGTTTCTGTTGGTCAGAACACTATCTTTAGTCTTTCTGCTGAGTGCTAACCTTAGTAACCTACAGAAGGAAAAGTCTGTCCAAATCGTACACAGTATCTCTGGAAACCTTTACAAGGTATCTTAGAACATCCAATTCTATGAGGTTTTTTTTTAATTGCTAGGTTTTAGAACAGAGGAAAACAACTAAGTTTTAAAAGATTGATTTTATGTATATATGAAGACACTACAATAATAAATACTTTCTCTTCGTTAATCCAGACAAAATTCCTTCATAAGAATAGAGAACTACGACACAGAATGATTAATGAGTGCTATAGAGTTGGATAGTCTTCTGATTCTTTGCATGCTTTAAAAATAAGTAAGAAAAACTTACTAGATCATGTGGATAAAAGCGAACTGAGGTAGAACTCGATACGTGAGAGTCCGTGTCACTATAAGAATAGGGAAAATACTTCAGATTATAAACTACATTTTATTTCAACAGAGGTCAGTCTAATTTTCTAGCATCCCAAATTAATTTTGATTCCTTGTAAATTTTACCTAAATATCTGGAAGTTTTTCCTTCAGTCACTTAAAAATACAAGTAGCCACATAGTCTCATGTATTGTGGTACATTCTGTAGCTATAAGTAAGCCAGGAGACTCTTTAATCTTACCCTTAATATCATTTTCTCAACACCCAGTCCCTAAATTGTCTAAAAAGAACTACAATGATAGCAATTCTTCCACTTGAAGAAACAAAAATATTAAATAAGCTGTTAGTTACTGATTTGTAAGCAAACACCACATCTCTAAAGAAATGCAGAGGCTGCTAGGCGTTCACATGCAGTATCTCTTAATTCTATACTGTTTTTATCAAGATACTAAAATTGCTTTTGAAAAACTTAACTTTAAATAAACTTAAACCTCTGGTAAGAAGAGCAAAATGACTTTGCATTTTCCATTCACTAGAGATGAAGAGAAATTTCTCTTACTGTATGAGAGTCCATATCCAACCACTGCTTTTTTCCCCAATTTTGGATAGCTTTGGATGTTTGTTTTCCATGTAAATCACATGGTTGTAAGACTTGTATCAAATTTATGCAACTTTCCTTCAGTTCCTTGCCTTAAGATAAAAACATTCTTTGTTATCCATTTTACTTCACTGAAACTCAAGTATTCTCTACAGCCAAGATCTGATTATCTGAAGTGGCCAGTTTGTTCCTTCCATTAGCACATACAACTTCATAACAGCAGCCAACAGCAAAGCCATTGCATCTGGAACATGCAAGCAGTAGAGGCAGGAATTGGCAGCTTTGTGCAAGGAATGCAGAACTTTTTGTCAAAGTTCAACTCTACAACAGGCACTTGCGTACTCTCACAAGAAAGACTTGAAGATGGGAGGTTTTATATTCATTACTCCGTAATTCCAAGAGCTATTCCACCTACACATGGTAGGAATGATAGTATTCAGCATGACGCAATAGCTTCAGAGCAGTTCTACATATCGATGTGGATTGGGGGCATATGGGAAAACACAGGAGGTTTTGGGTTGTTTTTCTTTCTTCTGCCTCTTATCCCTTCAGAGGAAGAAAGGGCATCTTTCCAACAGCAGATGAACTTTCCAGTACGTAGCTGGCTATTTCAACTGCAAGTCAAATTTTAATCTCAAGCATGTTAACACTTCCACATACTGTTTGATGCCATCTATGAACTTGAGAATGAATTTATCAGTTTACAATGGCTTCACAATTGGAAGCTCAATAGACATTATGGGCAACAGCCACCTACTTGGGTTAAATTCTTTAGCAAAGACTTTCTATAAGCCAATAAAAAATTCATTTGTCAGGTTCTCAGTTTGGAAGTGTACTGCTTAAGCTAATAGTAGGCTTCATTTTCTGAGATAAATATTTAATTTAATGCAATCTTCTAGTAAAAACCACTTAGGTTGCAAAAGTAAAAGTTAATATATTGTACTGATTTTTTTGGAAGTCCATACTAAATAACCTTTTAAAATTAACATCAAATATTTGGTTGCAGTAAGACAAGAATCATCACTCTTGACTGGCCTTCACACACACCAGATGTTGGATGCTCTTCTTGCAGCTGGCTCAAAGTTCACAAGTGACATGTCGCAGCCCCCTGTCTCGTAGAGCGTAGAACTGAACTTACCTATTAAAGAAAACGTCAAAAGCAGGTCAAAATTTCCTCCTGTTTCATCCCATTGGCAACAGCTTCTATTCATTAACTTACTACATAGATCAATTTAGACACCTAAATTTACATCCGTGTCAAAATATAAAATGTGATTACACATTAATGTATCACCAGTGCAGATATTAGATATGCAGTTGTCTCTCATACCATTTTTCATAACAGTACTGTAACTGAAGTACTGAATTAAAGAGTTTGTATTTACAAGATGCCACCATTAACACAACAGAAGCACACTGTAAGCTTTCTTTTTGCCTTAGAGAATAACCATGCAAAATCTGCAACAACCAGCTTCTTCAGTTCTTCCCCATCCCAAACAGAACCATCAGTAAATCATTCCCTATCAGCATTTAAGAACATTTAGCTACAACAGAGATAATCCAAGCATCCTGAAAAAAATTCTTTTGAGAAGCCCATGTCTATTTGAAAAGAAAAACAAAGACTGAAAGAAGTGGCCAGAGACGCTTCTAAAGTTATAACTTAGGAAAATAATAAAAGGAATGTGAGGCAGAGATTTATTCTACAAGCCAGAAACAAATGCGTCAGTGTACAAACAAAGGACTGCAAACTAACTTCTCAGATAAACCATTTGGACTTACTTACAAAATACATAATTAAAAAAGCAGCCAAAGATTATAACTCAAATGATAAATTACTTGATTCACAATGTGATGCTTATACAGTGCCCTCCTCTCACAATAGTCTGATCAGAGAGATAAGCACTGTAATTTCCTCTGAAGGCCAGGTTCAATATATTCCAGTTCCAAATGCAGAGAACCTGATTTTGAGACTGATCTCATATGAAATGACCTGCCAAATACCCCATTTCTTCTAGCTTAAAACCCTCCTTATGCCATGATGCAAAGCATGCAATTTTCCAAGAACAGCTGACATAAACAAAAGGAAAAGCCCACTTCGGAGCATGTGAAGAAAAACTGTATACACCTCTCAGCTCTATGTCTTTCAGCTCTTCCTTCCGCTGATACACGATAACAAGCAGTCCCTGAAGAAATGCCTAACAAGATCAGAGATTCCAATCTTTCCCATTTCCATGAGAACATAACCTGCTTCTAATACAGTGGGTTTTGAATATTTTATTAACACAATACGATGGTGCTCCAGCTTCACTTCAGACCCACAGACACTTAAATTCAATTTAGAAGCATTTGAATCTTAGCAGATTAAATCCCTCAAACTAGATGATTAAAACCAGTGAAACTAGGAAAAAAATAATGGTATATTGAAAATATCTTCATAAAGTTTTCTACCCTCAGGGGAAGCACTTCAGACAAAACCAGGCATATGCCACAGCCACGCTCAGAGCCACCATTCTGACAAGACAGTCCCCCACATAGCTCAGAAGTCATGTACAGCATGAGCCAGAGCTCAGTCACACAACAGCTCTCTCTCAATATTCAATTACATCTGCCACAGGCCTAAGTACAAAGTTCACTTGTCAGGGCTTTTTCCTCAATAGCTAAGATTTTAACTGAGTGCTTTAGCTAATTATGTTTTGGTTTTCAATGCAGAGCATAGTAAACAGTTGATACTGAAGCTTAAAATTTAAACTAGTGGAAAACATGAGGAATCTTCCCACAACTAATAAAAACCCTTGGTTACAAAGATTTCCTTCTTAACTGCATCAGTAAAAAAATGTCAACAGCAAACATGGAGCTATTGGATAATACACTTCAAGCTCTACTCAGGACAAAAATGTGCATGAATTATTACAGAAAAATCTTTTGAGCAACCAGCCCTTAAAAGAGACAAGGAAGTTGGGTTAAATTCCTCATGGTTTTGCATTACTGAACAGAAATCCTGGAAAGTAAACTGAATTTTAAATTAATGAAATTCTAGTAACAGAAGTTAGAATATACTACACACTCATATCTACAGCTCCCTCTCACCCAACTTATCTTTGAATCTGTCAAAATTTACTGCATTTATATTGCTGCTCTAAGTGCTGCATTGTTGCCATGGGATATAACAAACCTGATTAATAGCAAACAAACAGAAGACTTGCTTCCAATTGTTTATACACAAACTACAAAATGGACTTGGATATGTCATGCTTGCAATTTACCCACCTATTTATATAGGCTTCCTATTGAAAGTTAGCTCCCTGGCAAGCAGAGCACAGCTTCTCATTAAAACAAAAGTTTTCTGCCTCCTTCTTTTGGGTTTTGCTGTTTTTGATTTGGTTTGGTTTTGTTGTTGTTTTGTTCAGGTTTTTTGTTTGGTTGGCTTAAATAAAAAGATTTTTCAGAAAATCTTCAACTCATCTCAGTAGGAAACTTGATAGGACTTTTCATTGCTGTTGATGACACAAATGTCCAAATGTGACTGGAGATAGTATGTCTGAGCTCCAAAGTCCTATCAATAAATGCTTTTTAAACTGTGTGAGACGGGAACAGCTTCCTCACAGCACACAAATTCTAACAAAGAATTTCAATGCTCAAGATTCAATACATATGGATACATCTAGCATTTTTATTTACTCTAGTGGCTCTCCCCCTCCCATTCTTTTATCTCCAGGAGTATTCTCGGAAATACTTTTAATAGCATCACATTGAATAAGCTTAAGAAAATATCGTCTCTCTAAAGCCTGTCGTTTTATCGAGTTGTGAACAAATGGGAGACTCCAAAGATTACTTTGCAAATCAAGAAATACAATCAACAGCATGTTTGCCTACTCAACATAAATGTCTAACTTCTCCACACACAGACACCAAAAAAAAAGAACAGAGGGCTGTAAGTTCTTAGCAAATTAAAGTCACCCAAAAAATATTCTATTTGGATCCGGTTACAATAAAAAACCCAAGACACTGATATTACTCAAGCACACAAATCCAACATAACACTTTCATTCTGACATGGAGAGGAAAAGACAAATGTATTTCCTTCGAAGCAAGTTTCCTTGTTCCAAAAGACCAAAATATCTCATCACCACATCCAGAGACAACCACGTAACAGTTCACATTGTCCAAACTCATGTTCCCACAGTTAAAGGCATCAACAAAAGCAACAGGCTGATGAGCTTACAGACAAAGCCTAGAAGACTTAAGTGGCTCAGGATCTAAATAAAATGGTGCTCTGACAGTTTCCTTAGCTAAGTTATTTTCAGTTTGCTTCCCAATTTTATATCTAATAAATATTCTTTTTTCTCAAACCTCTCAGACTTGTTCAAATGCAAAGACTTACTGACATACTGAAATCTACATCATCATTAGATCAAGATATAGTTGTCTACTGCTTCAGTCAGCATTTTTTAAATCCTAGTCAGCAAAGCCAAAGTCATCAGAATTTGACTACTTGGTAGACTGCTAGAATCTTTATTTCCAAAAACCAAAATTTTACTGTTAGCTGTGAAGACTTCCATGTTTTCAGTTAGGACATTTCAAAGCAGTTCAATTTTTGTTCCTATATGAAATTTGTCAAAAGAGTAACTTACCTATTATACGGAATTCCAGACTACAACATGGATATTTTCCGTAAGAATAATGGGAAGTGAATGTTTATTTTTTACGTGCACCTTTGAACATGCTCCCACATCCATCCCAAATAAATTACATCTATTTAATCATAAAAATGTACTAACTGCTTTTAAATTGATTTTAATCAAATAACTAACCAGTGTATACATTTATCTTTAGAGACAAGTTTAGATATTCAAGACCACTCAACTCCCTTCATAAACTAAAATACTTAAATCTGAAAAAGATTATTGCTTGTTACATAAACAATACAACCAGAAGTCCAACCCACCGCTGCAATTCTCTTGTAAAGATCTAGATGAGCAGTTCTCTCTTAAGACAAAAGCAATTTTCCTTTAAAAAAAAAAATCATCTGGCCAAGGACAAAAGTCTGTTATTTATTATTTCACCCAAGCTTCAGACACTGGGTATCTGTTCTACTAACTAGTACTTGGACTCCTAACCACTTCACAAATTCTAATTTGAATTGAATCAGGCTTCACTGCAAGAACTAAAAAAAATCACACTTACCTGTCCATAGAATTAGATATAAGGGAGAGCAAAAAGCATCAGTACTGCCACACTGTGCTCTGAAAACTTAAATGTTATTCACTTAAGTCATAGCACATGCTTTGTTGGCTTTGTGATTTGTGTTATATTAATCCTGCCTATAATCATAGCATTTGGTTTGCCACCTTTCCTTTCTGTCCTGCTCTCCTTCTATGATTTAGTTTGTGTTTACTGCTCTACATCAAGCTCCTTTTCCATCCTTTTAAGTTCCTCCCCCCTCAACCCTCCAGGTAACATAAGAGATAAAAATCTTCCTACTTTGAACCTGGAAGACCAAAGACAGTGCCTCAAAGCATCTCTTGCCTTATTCCCAGGGCAATGACCAGTTGAAGACAACTGTATCATCACCACACTGGATGTGGGATAGGCATAATACCATGAGGCTCATCTGAGGTAAAATATGCCACCAGAATCAAATTAACAGACAAGAAACTTTAAAGCAAACAAAACCAAAAATTGTGTGCCTTGTTAAGTGCTGCAGCTTGACATCAACACATAAACAGAAAAAATGTAGAAGCAGATACAGCATTGCTAAAGGAAAACATAAGCCCTATATGTGAGGGCTTTAAAAGTAAATGAATACATGCCCCGGTCACCTTTCCAAGAGTATCTGAATTAAGAAAATAAACTCTTGTATGCACTGTACAGAGATACATAACGCCATCTGCTGTGTTTGTCACCATATTTCCAGTTGGTGTAAATTGGGTTTTGGTTCCATATATTTCCCCTGCCACTATCTTCAGGATTATGTTTTTGCCCTGGGCAGTCACAATGATTTCTACAGTGACAAAGAACTGGTCTTATGGCCTTCATTGCTTTAATTTTTATTCTGATGCTGATCAAGGAAAAAGCAAACTACAACCTTCTCCCAACCTAAACCACACAAGATCTAAAGTAACATGGTCTGCTTTTGCTGTAAGGTATCTTTGGATAACAAGAGAAAAACCAAAAGCCTTAGACTCAGTGGAAATAGAAAAATAGTGTTACTTCATCCCTGACTGAGGGTTTTAAATAAACAACAAAAACAAAAAAGCCCCAAACAAACAAAGCAACAACATACCACTTATAAGGAAAGATACTTTGTCAGGCCTGATAAAGGAATCACACACATGAAAGCTTCTACCATTTTGCCAACTATTTTACTCTTAACCAAACATAAAACCTGCTACACAAACTGGAAAATTTGATTTTCCTAAAATAATAAAAAAGGATCCTGCCTATAAGAGCTGCTTTCTCTCAAAGGATTCTAAACAGGTGGTCAGTTTCAAAACAGGAAACAAATGCCTATTATACATCAGATTTCTATCTAGCAGATCCTGGAAGTTTTGCATCTCCTGAAGACAATGTGATGTCCCATACAATTGTAGGCACAGTACAGGCAAAGGTTCAGAAGAATTAAGCCACATAAACTTCTGAAGACTCCAGTATAAACAAATATAATGCATATGCCTTTTTAGAGAGCCTGAATGCCATGCTGAATTTCATAAATTATCCACTTTGATTTCTGCTAGGACACAGTAACATAGCTCTTAAGTAATGTAGACCTAGACTGCATATTAAATGGCAAATTCTACAGAACTCAACTGTATTATTTTAGGTAAGATGGACCAAATCCTTCAAATAAATAATGGTGGCCTCAAGAAAAATCTCAACATTAACCTTGGACAGATAGAACCAGTGTAACAATTTCACAGTTACATTACGAGTACATTTTTTTCAAACAAAAAATTAGTCCAAATTAAAGAAAATTAGTTTCGTAATACAAGCTTTCATAGTTGAGACATACATACAAGTACTGAGATTGAAACAATGACACTTCTATCTACAAAACAGTAAAGCAATAGAATCTACAACAAAACTGATCAGATAACTAGATCAGGTGTATTTATTACATCTGTAGTTAAATTTTATAAAACATCTTAGAGTAGACCAAGACGGTTTTCAGTTTTTCTTATATTTTTCCTTATATTGCAGCTAGATGATGCAGAAGAATGAAGACTCCAACAAACTCACTTTTAAAGGGGTACCACAAACTGGCAACTCATGGAGTCTTCCCCACTAGTGAGGTAAGATGACAACGCATTTATCTTGTAGTACTGGGTTACAGAAAGGTCTAAAACAACTGTTTTGTCAGTGTTCTGAGCAAACCTGTACTTCTAGGTTATTACAGCTGACAGGTGCTCAAAATTCCATTATAGTAATTGCCAGTGCTAAATATGCCCATTTTAATAATTCAAGAAAGAGTTAGATATTAATGATGAAATCATAAGTATTTCAGGCCATGTACAGACAGCTGCAAAGATCCCTGACAGGAATTTTTCCAAGCCTACCCCTGCACTCTGTGAAGCAGATCAGTCATTTATTATGACTATCTTATCTTCTCCCTAGCAATTTTATTTCCTCCACAGAAGTTAACAATTAAGAATACCACATAAAATGGACCATGAAGAACTAAGGGGGCTCTACAAACCTCCGTAAAATGACGACATCTGATACAAGAAAGAGTCCAGATTTCCTTCCAATAGCAAGCTCCTAAATTAAGGTGTACATTAAAAGCAAAGCATTCATTTATGTAAGTATTTATTTTCTGAACAGCTGCTAAGCAACTCATCTAAAGAATGTAAGATCAAGAATTCCTAGGAGTCTTAACAAGTATTTCTTTTCAGGAACCAGAAGATCCCCAAAGCCTCAATCTCTGCTCAACTGCCTGCAAGACCACAAGAAAAATTTATTACATTGTTCAAATCAAGAAAGCTCTCACACCATCTTTACTTGTTTCTATGCATCCTTATTTCCCATCATGCATTTGTTAGAGAAAGTGCCTGGAAAGGCAATTGACAAAGGCAATGAATTGATGAGCAATATGGCCTTCCTAGAAACACACCTACAAGACTCAGAAACAAAGCTCAAGTTAGCTGATTTTCACTGCATTATTACCAATAAATCTGCCGTATTAAAACTTCCATGTCACCAAGGTTACATAAGGCCTGCATACCAAGTTCATCGTGCAAACTGCTACCGCCTACAGCAGATGCAGTGGCAAGTGATGCTTCTAAGTGGACACTCCCATTTCTCACCAGCAAGGAGGGGCTAGCGCCGGGCACAGCTGCCTGGGAAGGGGGGCGGGACTGCACTCTGACCTGGGAGGAGCACTGCTGGCCTTGCTGACCATCTTGAAGGCTACGAGAAAACACGCATTGGGGACACATTACCAGGAAGAAGTGAGAAAGAGCTAGAAGTGAAGCAAAACAAGATTTTTCAGTTTAAAGAGGAAAACTGTTTTTAAGAGAGTATAGTAGCATTAAGCATCAAATGATTAGGGTTAAAGTAACCCCTAAGAACTGTGTGACAGAATATTTAGGGACTAGTTACATCAGTAATCTAGAGATACTGTTCCTGCAAACTTCTTAGAAGTACTATTGCTTTTTAAGATCTCCCCAAATCACCCAAAAAGTATATTCTTCTAAATCTTAATTTGTGAGTGCAAAAGCAAATTACTGGTGGTTAGTTTAACTATAGACTAACCTGAGGTACCACCTATATTTAGTACTGACTATTCCAGCCTCCACACTATAGCTGGGGTCCTTTTTGCTTATTTAGGTATGACCTGATCAGCTGTTTAGTTGGCTGTTTAGAGTTTTTATTAATCCCAGAGACATCACCGTTCTTATTATTAATCCACGCTCCAACCAGAAAATGTCTTTAAGCTTTGTTAATGGCCACACCACCAATCTTGTAGTTAATTGAAGTGATATGTTTGGATTCAGAATTATTTTGAACATATTAAGATGGTCTACAGGAAGTTACTATTTGGCAAAAGTTTTAAGTCTATTTAGAAGTTATTTTGAAAGTACAGCAAAAGCTTTATTACTCACCAAAACACAAGTTTTAAAAGTCAACTTGGGCTTCAGAGAAATTTGTACATTTATAGCCATGAGAAGACAATGTCTAAAAATGTTAATTCTTCTCTTCACAGCCTTCCATTGCAAAACTACTTTATAAAGCTATTTACCAGTTAGATTTTTTAATAGCTTGTTTAATACTAAACTTTTAATATTAGACATGACAGTGTCAGACTACATGATGCTTGCAGTTGTTATAATACCATCTTTGCAAGAGCAGTGGTTTTATTATCCTTCATTCTGTGGATTCAAAGCAGTTACATAATACAGTCATTAGCTGTGACATTATATTAGATAAAAGATTGTATATTTTAAAGACTGGAAAATAGCTTAAACACTCTTGAAAAACAGTATCACCTGTTGCTTTTAGCACTTCACTGTTTACAGTGTGATGTTAGAGTTGGTAAATGAGGCAACTAAAAAAAGCTCTTACTAAGAGTTGAAGGATTATATCTGATGTACTTGCTTTTAACAGTATTTTCTACATCATCTACTTTTCAGTTCTTTTGTTAGATCATCACTGGAAAACAAAATATAGATATAAGAATAGATAATAAAAAAAGCTCATGCAGAATAATGCAGACATGCACAAAGCTCAGGAGGAAAAGAACTGCAACTTATTATTTATCGTATTCTAACATACTTTAATCTCAAATTTAAATTCAGTGTTTTGCTGCTGTACACAAGGCTTTCAGTGAGCTATCCAGCAAAAAATGCCCTAGGGAAGTTCACAGATGTTCCAACCTTCGTTGTCTCCCTTAAGTATTATCAGCAACACCACAACAATGCTCAAAAATACTGCCTTCCCACAAACAGCAGGTACATATCCAAAGGTGTATATACACAGCTGCCCTTAGAATAGTTATCCACATCTGTCACAATTAAAAAACCTGCCATAATATCAACGTCAACCAATTGCACAGATATGCAAAAAATTTGTTTGTTCTCTGCCTAATGAATAATTACAAGAATAAAATTCTGCTTCATACAGTCACACGCATGCATACACCATTGACTACATGGGATGCCACTGCATATATATTTTTTAAGTGCCCAAACCACTGTTGACACTTAGGACAAAAGCAGGGGTGCATGGCGTTTTTTGGTGGATTTTAGATTTGCTTTGGCTTTTTTTAGGTTACCAGGCAAAGTAATCTTGTGTCTAATTTAGCATCAAACCAGCAGAATTTATTAGACCAGGTTTTACCCATCTACCATTGCCAAAGACACACATATATAATGCCACTGTCTCTTTTACTAAATATTTCACAGAGGAAGTGAAAACTAATTGTAATCATAGACAGGTTCTAGGGAAAATTTCCCCAACATCCAATTTTATGAGAGACTTAGAAGATTAAAGCTTTACTGGCAAGAATAAGAAAGACATAACATCATGGCAACTAAAGATTAGTAAATCTAGTACTTTTAGAAGTTCTGAAGTCTGGATTAGCAATATCAGCAACTAGACTGAGGCAGCTCACCAACAGCATATAGGAGCGATGTCAGTACAATTGCAGGGATATTTTGAAAAAATTTTAGTAGTAACTGGCCAAAAGTTTCTCTGTATTTCTTCAAATCTGTTCCTTAGGCATGATTTCTTTAGAATCTTTCTTAAGGGTTTCCTTCTTCCAGTAACACAAAATTTACACTAAAATTAAGCTACCCATATAAAGGAAAAGTTTTTTTCACACTGTTCATCCAGAAATCAGAACAGTAATAAACATATTTTTTCAGATACATTCCACACTTGATAGCTCAAATGGGATTTGTGTCAAACAAATCCAAAAGCACTTTGGTATTTGGTTGGACTAAGGCATTTTAACTCCTTTCCAAGGAACAGTCATTTAGCATCATATACAGTGCTTTGAGCAAACAAACCTCACTAGTATTCAATTCTGAATGTTTACAATACAAGTATTTTTGATAACGTATGTCATTATGTTAGAGAAAGTACAGTAAGCAGTACTGGCTGCCTTTTTTAAATTTAAAATGGAACTGAAAGATGCTTAAAGGAAATACAAGGCTAGAATATTTAACCTGCTTTTCTACCCTTGAATAGCTTGTCTGATTAAAATGTTACTCCCACTTCAAGAAGTGAAATTCATGATTCAAAGTTCACAAAGTTACTTGATAGTCTCTCACCGAAGTCAAGCTTAAGCCATGGGAACTTTAGTGACTGCACTAGCATGTGAAAATGAGGCTAAACAAAACCACAGTTTAAAACAACATCCTTTATTTTCCCTACTTTATACCTACAAGAAAGAAAACACTGTTTCCTGACTAATACAGAGTTAAGAAGCTTTGATCAGTCTGCACAGCCTGTTATGCAGCCATACACAAAACTATACTACCCTCCTTTATAAAAAAAAAGGAAAACAAAACAAAACAAAAAAAATTAGAGGCAAGTTAAGGCAACTACGTATGCCAAAAGTGATCTGAAAGAATACAATGCTTTATCATCCTTCAGCAGCTTGAACACACTACACTCAACAAGACCAAAAACTTTACCAGAAGAAATATCTGAAATTACATGATTATTGCTTCATGCTGGACTAGCCACTAAAAACACACCTAACTAGTTTCAGTCCTTGATATGACAGAAGTCAATCTTTCATCTGTTAGATTTCTAAGTACCATTCTTGCAATCCCCCTGCCTGAAGAAAATTTGCAAACATAGTCCTCAAATATTTTAGTGGTGTTACAAAGATGGCACAGTTCCTCTGCCATCTTCCATTGCAAATGATTTTTGTTTTATTTGCTCAGTTTCTACAGCTTTTCCTAGTGAAAAAAACCCACATAAATATTCCCAAAACACAAAAGCAGACTGCTTCTATTGTCAAAAGACAATTTGGCATACAAAGGAAAATCATTAAGAATATACAACATATGCAATTACTCCTACATATTTATCATGTAAGCGAAGGAAGAGTTAATTCAATATTTATAGGGGAGTGTTCCATCTTCTACAGGCCATGTTCTCCTCACCAGATTCTCCAATACCGTAAGCAACCAAGAAATTCAAAGACTTAAATCACAAGTTTAAAAACTTATTATAGTTGCTGTTTCTGCAGTTCAGGCTGACAGACCAAACAGAGCTGCTGCATGTAACAAATTGGCTCAGTGTTGTAAACAAAAGGGCCAGTAAAGGTTGGGGGACTCCTCAGAAACATGTACAGAGTACATTTTGAACATCGCTAAGGCATGCAAAGTGCCACACAATTAGATTTAATACTAAGCAATACTGGGCATTCTATTCATTTCATTATTTCTCTTCTGGTGTAAAGAGCTGCAGGATATTCATAAAGGTTTAACCGTATTTCAGTTTTGGAGCCTCTGTATGTACTACTTAGCTCTTTATAGTGTTCTGTCATTTTGCTATCATGCTTATCTCTCTCAATCTGCAGCTGTGTAAAGTTATCATAGTACTAGTCCCTAATGCTTACTTTCTTTAAGAAAAGAAAACCAAAATGGGAAGTGGTGATACTATTTTCTTGGGTTTTTCTCCTTGATTGAAAATAGAAGTTCCTAAAATTTTTGATGAAAACCACTGAGGCAAAGTTTGTTAGCATTAGTTAATTTTTATGTCAATGTGAAAACAGCTATAACATGTTAGAGACTGACTATCCTGACCATTTTTAAAATAGTGCCACATATACATGCACAATTCAACAAGCCCACAGTGACATGCAGTGACAGCTCAAGGAGGTTATGGTGGGGAAGGAAGTAAAAAGTGCTTTTCTGGCAACACTGGTGGGTGTGGGGAAGTGGTCTGCTGCATGCATGCTAAATATGGTGGAACATTTAGATACCCTACCTGAGGGGTGATCCGATGAGCAATGTAGGAGGGGTAGGGTTACTCCCTGCATTGTGCCGGCGTCGTACTGCCTGACGCCTAAATGTGCTGCGTTCACGGCGAAATGTGACAGTCTCCTCGCTGGCTTGTGCTGCTGCATCAAGACAGACTTTAGGTCAAATAAGAACCCATCCTAGTTACGTACACAGTAACTTAAGACTCCTTTCTTCCCTCTGACCCTCCCCAAGTTAATGAACTTGACTTGCAACAACAAAAGTAGCTCATGCCCTAACTGCTTGAATAAGCAGCCTCAAGACAGGATCACAACACAGTTATTAGCAAGAATCTGTGTGGCTGGGGGAGTGTTCTTGAATATACAGCTTACTTTTTCTTTTCACCCCCAGATCCAAATAGCCAGCTTGCAAAAAATGTTGGGTATCCCAAATCTCTTCCATTCACACATGGAAGGAAGAGACAACTGATCTCACCCTTTGATCTACAACTGATCTCACTGAACACACAATTAAGAAGAAGCCTAAACGACAACCTAGCAAAGCTGTCTGCCACTTGTCACCATAATCTTCTCAATTTTATAACTTCTTCCAAATAGGTAAGGTGGAAGTTAACTTCACCACAACTCTCTCAGGGGACAAAACAAGAGTTGCTTTTTTCTCCCATAAGCAACAAGGGATACATGTTGCTCCTTCTAGACTAGTTACAATATAATTTACAGAGCCAGGAGGTTGAGAATAAGTGAGTCCTTACAACTTCTTTGTAAGGACCGATGGTTTCGTTGTTTTAACTTGCCAAACAAAAGGTTTGGTTCATTTATTAAACAACGTTGTAAAAAATAGTTTGTATGTACCCGAGTGATTAAAATATTTATCCACATATTTATCCTCAAAATCCACCTGTGCTTCTTAAACTCTACAGTCTGAACAGTTTCAGATTTGGACTGCTTCATGGTGTGTCTACAATCCGAGAAATCTTCCTCCTGAGCCAAGGAAGCTCCTTGCCAATTTGAATGCAGAGCACTAAAGATCTCAACTGAATGGGCCACAGAGAAAATAAGGTTTGGCAGGCAAGTGAAGGAGGAGAAAAAAAAAATTAACATGAAGTCAGTTTAAGAGGAGAATCACAATCTTGACAGGGAAGTCACAACTTGGTAGCCAAGAAGCCTAGAGTTACTAGAGGAAGAAAACCAAGAATTGTGTCAGACTAACAAAAAAACCCAGCCACTTTCCCCCTCCACCCCCCCAAAAAACCCACCACAGTGAGCAATGGCAGAAATACTACAGGCAGAGTAGCCCTAAGCACTTCAGCGCATTTCAAGTTACAACACTACTGTCATTATGCTATCAACACTTACCAGCAAAGATTCTAATGCTGGTCTGCAGGGAACAGCAACCTACAGCAACCTATTACTGTTGTGTACTACTGCCATAGCTCAAGCAATAAAGGCTGAAACAAGAGTTTAATTCACCCATAAACCACAGGTTATCAAATGAATTCTACCTATGAAGCTTAAATCTACAGCTTGCTTTAATAGAAGAGCTACATGAAGAGATACACTTTAATACCAACATTCAAGTTACAAGCATTTCATTACCAAAACAATAGAGGTTAAGGGCATCCTCAATTCTGTCCTTTTTTGCACTTTCAGGAAAACTGAGGGATTGCTCATTCTCTCCTCATTCCTCCACCACTGTTTTAATAATTCTAAGATTGAGTAGATTATACTACCTTTTCAGGGTATTTCAGCAAGAATTCAGTAAGTTTCTCCTGTGGTTTAATATACAGCTTTATTTTAATATACATTGCCTAATTTCTTTAAACATTTCTTTGTAGCTCATACTTGAAGTACAAATCAAGTGAAACACACTAAACAAGACAGATTGAATCCTGACAGACGAGGTCAAAACTGGCCATTAATTTTGGGTGACAATTTGTAAAGCTCATTTTTTCTACTATACACATCAGCATATAAAAACTCATTCACAACACAGCTTCCACCAAGTTCAGATGCAAAAACAATTCTGATAACCAGGCCATAGTTAAGCACCACGAAATTAAGAACAGTGACTAGTCTTAACTGAAATGTAAATATCTGAATTACCATTAAGATGGTAAACATCAGCATTGCATCTTAATTACCATTTGTAACTACTTAGCAAAAGAAGCATTCAAGTGCAATTCTTTAAGGCAGCATACTAAACACTGACATCTGTTTTGCTTTAGCAAACATCACCTTCCACAATAACTGAAGCAGAGACTATGGAAACACGATAGGTTCCTCCTACATAGCTCCAATTTATTACTAAAGCAAGTCTATCTCAAGGACTGACAGAGTTAGTGTTCTGTGAGGAAACCAGAGATATAAACATGATTGAAGAAAAAAAAATTAAAAAACCTCGTATGTATTTGGGGATTAAATTCAAAGCTGTACAGGCAAACAGCTTTGCATTTTCTAACCTTTTATTACTTCTTTTTAACTTTAAAATTCAAAGTAGATTTTGGTTTAGCTTTCTACCTATTCTACCACACGTCTTTTAAATTATCATCTTGAAATTTTTGTTCAATGCCCATCTTATATAAACAGTCTTCCTGAATGTAGGTGCTGACATCCAGGGTCACTGTACTAGTCTACAAGCTCTTGTGAAAAGACTGCAGGGCTTTTCAGACCAACGAGCTCCAAATCTGCTAACATTATGCAACACTGCAAGAAGCTACATGTTGAAAACATGACTAAGGTTTAAAAAAAAAAAAACAAACAGGCTAGCTGAGCAGAGAAGATTAGCATGAAGTGTGGAAAGCCAAACTTTTCCTTTACAACCAAAAGCCAATCCTTTACAACCAAAAGGAAAACCAAAGGGGCTGTGGTCTAGTTTTCTTTGTTGTATCAGCCTTTTTAGTTTGCTTGGGTTTGGGGAGAGCTTTTTGGTGGGTTTTTGGTTTTAATGTCATTTCATAGAATACATACAATTTAAAAAATACATACACCAGTAAGGAAAGCTGCTTACGTTGATTCATATTTGTCTTTCTATTTGCCTTTAAGGAGAAGTGCAACTGATTTATGAGTTCACCAATAGGAAGAACAACAAAGTTCCTAACTTACCCTCTACCATAATCTGAGAGCAGTTTTATCATGTTTTAATATCAATAGGCTTTCTTGAATATTTATGATGTCACACACACACTTCTCCAATACTGCTACTTACAACAACTTATCATAGTCTGCAGAAATGTAAGATCCAGCATCTACAGTCACATACAAAATCGAGATATAAGAGGAGGAGATAACAGAAAACATACTTTTAAAGCTCCTGCTTAGTTAAATCCGTAGAGGAAGACGAGCTTTTCAGGCTTACAGAATGTTTGTTAAAAGGTGCTCTACAGCTTTTTTAATGCTACACGTCTATGCTGAAACACTACACCTAAATTCAAGAAATTTTTAAAATTTCTCTGCATGTTTTCATATGAATGCAAGTCACCAACATTATCTATTCTCACAAATGCAAAAATCACGTTAGAAGTTCAAGGTGCACAAAGTACAAATACAAACCTACTTCCCAGAGATCAATAACATAAGAGGTGGAGACCTAGTGACACCCTTGTAGCAAACTTAACCCCTCACATGCCTATTCCCAACTATAATACATCTGATTTCAAAGAAGAAATAATGACACCTGTATCTATTAATGAATATGTGTTTGTTTAACACTGGGGAGCCAAATTAGCAGCTACACATTTAAAAAGTCATAAGGATATCATTTTGTCATCAGACACTTGGAATGATACTTTACATTGCATCTTTTTACATTAACCTCTATAGTTTCTCAAAGTTTTTAACAGAACTGAAAATCTATAGTTTTACACTACAACTATTCAACTGTTGTATGACACCTAGCTTTAAGAAACAAGACACTAATATTTTCTTTCAAATGGGAACATTCATACAAAAATAAGCCAAAGCAATTGCAACATCTCCCTGAACCTAATTACCACTGTTTGTAACCAAAACTTACATGACAGAAGCTTAAGAAGCACAACATGAAAAAGCAGAACTACCAAATTTTATTGCATCAACAAGACCACTTCATTTTGCTACAAACAAATGCTAAATCCACTGCCTTAGATAAATTCTGAAATACAGATAAATTCTTCATAAGAAGATTCCTGGAAAGATATAGTATGAAAGTAATACAAAGGCGAAGTATCCATGTGGGAAACCGTAAAGTTTTCAGGATAAAAACTGCAAACATCAGTCTAACTAGAATGCAAGCAACAGAAAAACCCACCATAGCAGAAAATGCCCCTTACTCTTCTCAGGAAAAAAAACGCAAAAACCAAAAACCCAAGCCAAACAACACAAAAAACAACAAACAAAAAAACCCCCACAAAAACACACCAACCCCCCTCCCGCCATCACATAAAGCCTAGATAGTTTTGAACATTACTCAGGTTAAGCATGGTTAAAGGTGTGCACGGAACCTGAGCAATGCTTGGACATGCCACCCTATCATGCTTACCCTATCAAATGGGAAATCGTGATCTAACTATTTTCAATAGTTTCAACTATTACTAATTACTAAGCCTACATTTTCTTAGAAAGAGCTGGAATGAATCATTTATGGCTCATGCACTCACAAAAGCAATGAAATCTGTCTTCTAAAACAGAAGATAGTTTGCCAAACCAAACAGCTGAAATGTTGTTTTTCAGTATTGAACATCTATACCTTGTTTGTGCTCAAAACCTGAGAAAATATGTACTTCACGTGCATTTATGGGTTAACACTACCACTCCCCTCACGGCTGAGGCATTTATAGTTTATTTTCACATGCCCTAACACTGTATTAAAAACCATACATGTAAGATACCCAAGCAGGAGTCCATCCAGTCCATATCTTCACTCAGCAGACTAATCAGCATATTATTACGCACCTTAATAAAACCTCCAGTTGAAGGGATTTCTTATAATTCTCTGATGAAAAATCAAAATATTAGCTTAGAGTACTATAACTTACTGTGGATATTTAATGAAAAATATCACTAATGACTGTTTCTGAAGAATGAATATGTGGGCAGCAAAAGAGAAATGATGAAGAACAGAGGGGTATGTCCAAGTTACACATTTTTGCTACAAAATGAAGCAGAAGAAAACAACACACAGTTTAGGAAGGAAAGTAAAGCCTGAGACTTCAGCACTGTGGTTGCATTTATAAAAAAGAAAAAAAAAATAACAGGTCTGAGACTTTGAGAAATATTTACAATTACGTCAAAACAGTCACTACAACAATCGGAAATGCAAAACACTATCAAGGAGGGAACAAACAGGACAATAAAACCATCTGGTTTGAATTCTAAACCAAACATTTTTACAGACCAGCTTGACAGTAAAATTTTTATACTAATGCCAAAGATAAAATTAGGAGTCTTAGTTATTTTACTTCGCTGTATTTCCCACTTCAATTATTCCACTTTTAAAAACATTAGGCTACTCACATAGACCTTTTGAATATAACATCGATGGACTTCAGGTCAAAGAACAAAAGCTAAACCTCATCTGATCCCCTACCCATACAGACCCTATATCCCAGGATTCGGGTATCAACAGCTAGTATTATGTTCATAATTGACATTAAACTTTAATAAATTTAATTCTGACTTTGCATTTAGATTTATTCACCTTAAGGAAAGATGCTGTAAATCTTTAGAACACAGCGTTTCCAGCCTATGTGGCATACTATGTTAGTGTATCATACACAGAAAGTCATGTTTGCATTACATGGCCTTAACAAAAACACCAAACATTAATTAGTGGTCAACTCTGATACATCCTGGAATTTCATCTGACAGCTACATTTTGCAGCAATGTGAGCAATCTCATCACAGTTTACAGAGCTTTTACAACTTTCTTGTCTCTAGGCAGACGAATAAACCCAGGTGCATCTACAAAGCAGCATAAAGATGCAGCTTCATTTTTATCTAGTATCAAAAATTCCTATTCAACTCCTGTTTGAGATGAATATTTAGCAAATACATGAACAATGCATGTCAATAAAAACAAACCACTCTTCCCAAATCAAGCAAAAGTCATCTAATGAAAGCCTCTGTATTATCCATAAATACCAGAAAAGGGACAAAACACAGGATCAAGTCCCCATATAAAGTGTACTGAAGTTTTGCTTTACTAGACAGTGATTAACAATAAATAGATGCAAGACTCATTCAAGTGTTATTGCATTGGTAAGTTCCAAAACTGCAGAAAATTCACAGCAGCCTCATACATCATTCCTAACACTCTCTATATCTTTAAGTGTTTAAAGGTAACAATCTGACCTCTACTAAAATGACAAAATCAAGACAACCTTCACACACAAAAGCTGCAACAGTACAGTATAATGCTTTCAAAGTCAGATATTGGAAAGGACTAACATTAAAATCGCTGTCATGCTTGAACCAAATTACAACACTGCTAGTTAATATCTTAAAAAATCAAGTAATGGAATAAAACTTTTGGTTCCAAGAAGAACCTCCTATGGAAGAGAGTCCTTTCTACTGCTGATCTGCTTACCTGGGTCCAGTTACAGCAGGGGTCCTGCTGAACACATGAACAGCTATAGCGAACATACATGCAACCCAATCACAGAACTTTACACATTTTTCAGTTTCTACCATTTCTAAACTCCAATTTCTCACACAAAACTGTTTGGTTTAGTAGTTTGAGCATGAATTGGTAGATGCACAGAAAACAAGATCAGAAGCCCCATCTTCTGTAACTATATTAATTCTCTCTGCAGGTAAACATAGCAAAAACTAAAGCCATCAGAAGCATGGAACAGCTCTACAACACAGGCAAATTGAGTCATGACACAGACCGTGTGCAACATTGGCATAGTAGGAAAAAAGTAATATATTGCCAACAGCTGACATGACCATTGGCTGAAGAACAGAGAACTTAATTGTAATAATTGCAGGCAGACACACTAAGCACATGTGTAAAAATACACACAGACTGAAGAGATGAACAGGTTTCCATGTATCATACAAAACACAAGACTCATCCAAATTCACAAAGCCCTGTTGTGCCTGCCTGTAGAGATATACTGCAGCCCTCAAAACACAGAAAATAGCATGAGCTGTTACTTCAATACTGCTATGCAATGTACAGAAGGAAAAACACATCACACTATACGCAGTTTTATTTACAAAAGGGTACGTTAGCTCAAGAACTTAAAGTAAATAAACCTTAAATTACAGCAAGCTGTAAAACAGAGTAGCAACTTAAAGGGTGCATCTTTTACAGTTAATATAGAACTGGAGAGAACATTTGACTTTTCAGGCCAGCTCAAGTTTTACAAAACGTCACTGTGTCAAATGAAGCATTATGGTGGCTCTTTAAATCTTTACAAACAGCAATCCAGAAAAAAGCACATATCTGACAGAAACCAGGCACAGGACAGCGCAAAGAGGGTATTTCCAAAATATCACTAGACATCTGAGCAACTTCAACTAACCACTGACTCATCAATTCACTAGCTACTTTTGGAGTCTTAATAGTTAAACAAGGATAACTACTGTAAGACATCTTCCACTGTTTTTGTTATATATCCACCACATACATTTCATTTCAGAATTTTCAGATGCTGTTTCTCTGCATTTTAACGAATTGCAATTTCTATTAAAATGCACGTACTGTCTCTCAGCAAGTGAGTCATTCACCACTTCCTGGCATAATAATATTGAAATGAAACTAAGTTGTACATATTTCACTTCCTCAGATACAAGTTTGTTTAGAATCCTGCTTAATGGAAGATTAGTAAAGGCCATATCCATTACAAAATACATTTTAGTAGTTACACAAACAAGAATGTACTTTTTAGTTTAGTCCCTAAATACTGAAAGATAAAATGAAGTTATAATTAGTGATTTAAGTCATATTTAAAAAACAGGAACTGAAAGCTGCTGACTGGAAAAGAGGTGAAATTATTATCAGTCTTTTAGTTATCCAGTGTGCATCTGGTAATTATTTGTTTCAGAAGTTTATAAGAAGTAATTAGCCATATAAAAATATTTATATAAAATTACAAAATAATCCTTTCAGCAGGAGGCTGGACAAGACTACTTCTGAAAATCACATCCAACCAATATCCCCTGATCATATGAAAATCCACACCAAGTTCATTCTGTAATTCCCCTGCAACAATAAAATTATTCCTTAATTTTCTAAAAAAAATGCTATACATACACACACACAACATTTGTATTACACATCTATGTTTTTAAAAAGTGAAAAGTGTCTTCAAAAAGGTGAAGACATGCAGTAGCAAGAAATACTGGGTATAAAGCAACTTAGATTCTGAAGAGTTAAAACATTTTCTCCCATTACTATTAGTCATGGGTAAGCCTAAAGAAGAAAGCCACAATTAAAGATACAGATGTTACAAAACTTGTAATATAAGCTATAAATTTTGGGGGAAAAAACCCAAAAGGCACACACAAAAGAAAAACCAGTAAAGGACCAGTCTGAAAGAACTAGTCGGATTGATCATGAACAGACAAATGCAATGTAATTACTGCCTTGGTGCTAGACAAGACTGCATAAATATTTAAGTAGTGCTAAAGAAAAGTAAGTCATAATTTTGTTCTGCTTTCAAAAAAAAAAAAAAGGCAGGATGACACTCAGTTCTTACAATCATAAAAGAAATACTTCCTTTTCACTTGGTAGGAAGAAACACAATATATAGCAAGTGCTATTAACCATATCATGTCACCAAATCTGAACTTGATTCCAGATTGCTTCTTAAAGACAGCCTGCAACCCATGGAAAAGTACTTCTTGGGTACTTGCCACTTATTAAAAATACTAACTTCAAAATGACCATCATGTAAAATTTTAAACTGGAAATTGATTAGGTCACCAAGAATGACAGCAAGCTTTTCCTGCTTAAGCTGCTACAGATTTGTATCTTTAAGATTGCTTTGAAATGTGTTAAGGTTTGTCTTCCCCACCATTTCACTCTTCAAAAGAGCAATCAAAATATTTCACAATATACAGCATCTGTCATCCATTAATTCTTTCAAACTACTGACAAGTAGTAAGCACATACAAAGTCTGACATGTTCTGAAAGGTTTGTTAATCCTCCTTTGCACATAAAGGGAGAATATTAACAACTTTAAGCAGTAATAACAAAACAAAATGAAATCAAATTTTGCGCTAATGAAAGCATTAGGTCAAAATGGTAAATACATAAAGAAGACCTTTTATTAGTCAAATTACTCTCAGCAGACATAACGAAGAGGCATCACTTTACCAAGGCCTTAGGAAGAAAGTGTTTTAAATGTTTAGCTTGTAGACTTTGTACTAGAAGAGCTTGACTGTCTTAGTAAAGCTACTGCAGGAATCTGTTACTAGGAGTAACAGAAAGAAAGTAAAAAAAAAAAAAAAAACAAATCTGAATATATTGGTAAAGGCATATAAATAGGTCTGAACTAATGGTAAAACAGTCAAATTTGATCAATAATCAATACACAGGTGAACTTCAGTGTGGCATACTTTTTTCCTCCCCAGAAATTAATTGTACTGATCTTTACAGTGCTTGTGTTAAAAATGGGGGACACGCCACAAAAAAACTCCACAAAAAAACCCAAACAAAACCAAAAGAAAACCCCACTATTGGTCATATATCTTACCTCAGTGAGATAAAAAGAAAACATCTTAAAGATGAAAGAGTCACTATATTTTGCAGACTGCACTATCTAAGCAGGCCATATAATAAGTCAAATTTGCTGCAGTTTGTTAAAAATACCTGTCTTGATCTAAAATACAATTTTATGAAGGGTTTGTGCATCTAGCTGTAAAGATCGAAGTTACTTGGTAGGTATTGGGCTCTGACAATTGCAAAAGTCAGACTGAGGTAATAAGCAACCTAATAGTACTCTGAAAATGTATTTTAAATATGCTTAACTGGAAGACTTTGTGTCATGATACACAAGGCAGTCCATACAGTTAATCAAGAAAAGAAATGAAACATCATAACAAGCAAAAAACCAAAAAAACTATTAAGAGCTCCAAATTTTGCTTTAAATGTCACTACTAATCTGTATTAATATTAACAGCTATTGCAGGTAAGTTTATTATTCACAATACACCAAGCAAAACAATAGTTAGGGAAAGTAAGAGGAAACTGCATTCCTCTCCAACACTGGAAGGTTATTGTGGTCACATAATCAAGACAAAAAAAAACCCCCTAAAACCCAAAATAAACAACACTGTCTAGCCAGCAATGGCAAGGCAAAGCAAAAATCAGATCTCTCAGAGAATTCAGTTTGGTAACTAGACCATTGTAAGAATCCACAATGAAAGGCAGCATGGTAAGGGTTTGGGATTGGTTTTATTTTTGATGCCACCTCAAGCCATGCCAGAGAGGCTGCAATGGTATGTGTTACTCAATACAATGGAGCAGGTTTGATTTGATCACAGGTAATAGTTTTAAGATACAGCTCTAATTAATGAAGACTGCAGATAACAATCCCCTAACACCTCCACTTATACATTTTGTAAAAGCTGTTTGGATTCAACACCCATTTCTGTAGATATTACACGAGATTATGAAGGAAATGCTTTTTCAGTTTTACTGGGCAAGAGTGAAGAAACAGGAGTAGTTTAGTTTTAACTTAAGTCATAGATACCAGACTCATTAACAAAATATGACAAGGTGCTTCTGGTAGGTCATTTACTTACCTCCACTTGCTGATTCTTGCTCTTCCCCTTCAGGAAATGTAGCCTGGCTTGGTAAGCTATTCCTAGAACGAGTGACTGACTCTAAGTGTGAAGCCCTTCCCAACAGAGATAGCTCATCTAGCACCTCTCCTTCTTTGGCTTCCAAATCAGATTTTGAAGTGGTTAACTGTTTTATGTTACCTGGTGCCATTAAACTATTTGGGTCATTTAAACAAGCTACAGTACCACTGTCCAGGCTTAACACTCTGGCACGATTCTTGGCACTGTTTGTGCTAGAAGTCCGTCGTGTAGATCTTTTTTTGCTAATTCCTTCAGAGCTTACGTGGGTTTTGTGAGCATTTTCAGAGTCTGTGCCCCCACGTTCTTTAGAAACATATTTGGTCTTTAAAGCACTGTATTTTCCCTCAGGAGACTGGCATGAATGGGAGGTGGTGCTGGAAGAGCTATCACTGCTGAACTGGTGAGCTGACTGCATGCTTGATGTCCTGCTCAAGTCACTTTGATCACTGGAGTCCTCATCGTGACAAAACACAGCACTGTGAGGTTTAGTACCAGATACACCTCGGAAGGAAACATATTCCCTGTGCCGACTTGAATCAAAACTACTAGCCCGCTTTTTTCCTGTCCTTCTCCGGCTGGACTTGTGGGTAGAGGCTGTTCGATGTATTAAACTAGAAGATTTTGGTCGAACATCTCCTTCTTTTTGTTTTCCACTAGTTTCTTTAGAAGCTCTTGAATCTACTAACACAGCTAGTTTCTCACTCTGCTCATCTCTTTGTTCAGCAGCCTTCCCATGAGGCCTGTCAGTTTGTGTAGTCAATTCATTGGCATGTGGGTTCTTATTGGCCTCTTCTGAAGCAGAGGCACCAAGACCTTTCTGGCTGTGCATCTCATCGGATGCATTAGAACCCTTCACCTCTTGACCACCACCCAGAGTGCTCACTTCCACAGCAGTCCTTTCGCTACTAGTCCTTTTGTCAGTAGTAGAACTACTGTCATCCTCTGAGTCGACACCACAGTCTTTTGTCTTACCATCCTTTTTCTCTTCTCTAGGAGACTCCTCCTCATGCTCTGACAAAACACTTTCTATATGCGTTGAGCTAGTGTGTTCACTTTTGTAGCTACTGATGGTGCTGTTGGTGTCACGATCAGTCCCACTGCAGTAGCTTTCTGTTGAACCACTGCTTCTAGTACTCAGGCTTCTCAGACTGTCCATACTTTTGTCTGCTTTCAACGATTTGCTCTTCCCACTCTTAGTCAATGGTTGAGGGCTGCTACTTTTCAGAATGTCGTCTAATTGAAAAACTCCTGAAATGCAAGAGTTCTCACCCAAAGACTCTCGGGATCCAGAAGGGGGCTTGGAAGCTTCTAACTCACTGACAGGATCTAGCCCCCGTTTTTGCTGATAGAGGGGGAAGTCATTTAGTGAAGCATCTGGAAAAGCAACAGCAGAGCTAGAAGTCCTTGGTACACCTCGTGGTCTATGATCCTTCCTATAGGAGTGAGAATGCAGAGTTACAAGTGAAGCTACTTCTGTGTCACATGCACTGTTTTTAGACTGGTCCACAAGTTGGTTGTTCGAGAGGCACACTTTGTCACTGTTGTCCCTCAGCAAATCCTGTCCAGAGGACAATGACGGTTGGATGGAGACAAACGAGTCGTTCGACACCAGACGAAAAAGCTTCCGATCAGTTGCCAAATCTGTTTAAGCACATATTTAAAAATATTCATGTAGGATGGTCATGTAAGTTATACAACCTGCTTTAAAACTGCTTGCTTATATCAGACAAAGTAAATGAACTGACAGATCCAATTGCAAGTACTATGACTGCATCACATTATCATTTAAAAATATTTTATAACATCTGGGCAAACCTGATATTTTTTAATAAAAAAAGAAACCCTTACCTTACCCTTAGCAGATATTAAGCCAACACAATTCTGACAAGCCCCCAACCTCCTCTATTGCTTATGTGTCTCAGAAAACGTTTTTACATATCCTGAAGTTTCTTAATTATAAAAGAGTACCCTGCCTTTTGTTTTGGTTCCTACATGCAGTAAACAAACTCTAAAAATATTAATGAAAACAGAATAAACCTCCTCAATTCTGAAGTCACCAAAAACCCAACAAAAATCACCTTTCCTACCAGATACCAAGTAAGATTACAGTTAGCAAGGATGCAGTCACTGTCACAGGTCTGTTTGTACTATAATGAAACCCCCTATGAAGTTTTACTACCTCTAAAAAAAAGGTGGATTTTGCTGTTAAAGCAAATAATGAGGATTTACTGTTAGCTCTTGATTAGAACAATCGTTCCTGTTACTCATTGCAAGCAGTCCCCTGTGAAAAGTAGCCACCCGCAAGCAGTACTAAAAGTCAGGCTACTTTCCCTTTTGGCAATGTCACAAAACCAGAAGATCTGGAGGGCCAAATTAAGTTTCTACAGTTGCTAAATTTCTGTAGAGTGTATTTGAACACATGCAACTTAAGAGACTTCAGTTACATTACTCAGCTGAAAGCAGCAGAACCCTGCTGCCTATTACAATAGCCTGGCCACCTATGATGCTCTAGTTTAAACATACTTTCTGCACTGAATCACACAGTAATGACTGAATCATCCATCTAATGGCTCTAATCACCCATTAGAAATTAGACAGGCAAAAATGAAAGGTAATATTCCCAGAGTCAACTTCCACCTAATCAACAGGTACTTGAAAAATCAGCAAACAATAGATTTCCCTTCAGTTTTATGCTCTGTTTTAGTCTGAGCAGATCTTTTCCTGGCAATGAAGCTGAATGAAAAATTGTCCACTTTTGTTTTAGAACACAACATAGCAGTTTCCTTACATACTAGGAAAATTTAAAAAAAAAAAAAAAAAAATCACCAAGCTCTGATAACTTGCATATTGGAAGCAGCTTATAGCTCTAGGAACATAGAGCTCTGTATGCAGTTATTTACTTTGTAGAAAAGCCTGCCACATTTATATTTGTCTGTACTCATAACCAAAGCAAATTAGTCTACAATGAAGTTCATTAATCCCAGGCCACCTGTAGTCTAAGAGATACTGTCTAAAGACATGTAAGTTAGCTACCTTTCAGCAGTAAGGTGACAGTAAATATTTATTACCTGCTGGAAGATGTCAGAACATGAAACACACAGTCAAAGAATAAAGTTATAAGCATTCAAATTATGCTTTCCAGAAGCTTAAGTAATTAAGAAAGGAAACAGAGAACCTCAAGATCGACTCTAAGAAAGGATATCAAGAAACTGCATGAATTTATTTAGCATATTAAGCAAAGGGTCTTTGGTAACAAAATACCATGTTTAAATATGGAGAAGAAGAAATTGTACCTTGTTCTTCACTCCCTTCTTTACATAGGCTAGAACTCTGGCCGAGACTCAAACTGATATCATCAGAGGTCTTGGCAGTGTCAGTATCACCTGTGAATTTTAAGAAATAAGAGTACTAGTGCTCAAAGCATTAACACATACATCTACATTATCACTGTCATGAAAGACTGTTGCTTTTATTTCTTCATTTATAGGTAAGTAATATTAAGTAATATTGACTAACACAAGATTTCTATTTGATACAAGTATTGTCTACTCTATTTCTTTTATCTTCCACAGAACTCAATCAAAACAATTTCTTTTCCCCTTAAAGGTGTATCTATTGGAATATTTCTTTTTGCATGGTTGCCCATAAAAAAAAAAAGAGACTAAGAGAATACTTGTAATGGTCAGCAAGGCAACGGGGGCTGGAATCAAGGTGACAAAAACTCACATCAAATTTTCTTTTGCCTTATCGTTGGGTGCATAAATTTAAAATAAATTATTAATAATATACAAAATGGTTATCTTTTCATCTTAGAGGAGTTCACATGGAAATTACTTTGGCTATATATCAAGTAACCAGAAATAATCAAGTCATTGATATTGTGTATCAGAAGGGTAATGATTGCACTGAACTCAAAATAATAGGGAAAAGTCTACTTCAGCCAACCCTTTGGCTCTGCATTTTATAGGCACAGGGAAAACCTGTCATTACATGGGAGACAGAACAGGGGCCCCAGAATATTCTCTGCTTGTGACTTAGTCACATAATTTGCATGCCCAAGGAAGATTTCCCCCAACTAGTAAATGCTGTATTTCGCTCAAAAAAAAAAAAAAAAAAAAAATTCAAGACAACTAAGGTAGATAGTATTTGGAAACAACACGGTAAACAATAGCGATTTGAAGTGCTTCTGCTAGGTAATTTAAGTAGCTAGAAATCTCACCTTTGATGGTTGCTGCTGTTCCCAGACGAGATAACCCAGATCCAACCTAGAAACAGGGAATTATGTAAAAAGCTGTACACTTTCAGGAAATAAACAACTGTTATTTCCTATTACTGCAATGCGTGCATTTGCCTGTACACCTGTAAGAGGTTTTTTAACGGCAGAAAAGCATCCAGTAGCACAGTGCTGTAAAAGTCTGACTCAATATGTTTCCCATGCTAACAAAGATGACAAAGCATGTAATTAAGCACCCAACTACATCACAGCACTATTCCGTTCAAAAGCCAATGTTCTTGGAAACTTTACTATGCTGATTTTAAAAACAGTTTCTAATCTAGGAATTCTCCTTCAATGAGGCAACAAAGTACTAGTGCAGTGCTATCCTAATGACTGCTGCTATAAAGCTGAATATTCAATGCAGTGATACTGGTTGTCTAAAATGCTTAAAGAAAACAATCTGAGTATAAAACTTATATGTTCAACACAGATAAACTGGATTACTAAATCCAAAAACTGCTCCCATGTGAAAAGATACATACTTTTCCAGTTAGTTTCACATTCAGTGGCAAACCAGCAGGCATCATACCTGCTCATACAAAAACTTTCACCATTTAGGTTTGCAATCTACCTTTCTACATATATCCTATAATCCATAGGAGATTACTTGGCAGAGATGCTAAAGAGAATTTAGACTTTCCCTCAATGATACTTTAAATACAACCTCTCAACTATAAATAGCATACAAAAGTGCATGTGCCAGATAATTCAATCACTCAGAAGTAAGACAGAAGAAGAGCATTCAAAGGCAAAATCTGAATCTATAATACATAAAAATGAAGGCCATTTGACTGACAGATATATACTTATTGGGATGCTGTTTTCCAAAAATTCCTAGTTCAAGTTACTCTGGGGAAAAGAACATAATTCTACTAATTCTTTTCTGTAAGTGCAGCAATTTTAGGTAACCTGAAGAAATGTGCAGATTTGATTCAGCCATACCATAGAAGAACAATGGCTTTGTTATGTGTAATGTGAAACAGCAGCTAAGAGTTTGTTTAATTCATTTTCTTCATTTCATTGTCACACATATTTTTAGTTACTGGTTTTGTCATGTTTCAACATTTTTCCCTTCAGTAATATGCTTTGCTGAATGCTGTCACTGAATACAAATCCATCATCATGGGAAAACTATTTCACACAAAAAACTGTACAGAACTCAGATGCTTACTGCTCACATTGCCTTTGATGCTACACATTGAATCACAAGGGAATACTAATTTTATTAGGACAAACACATTTAAACACTATACTTTCTGACACAGTAGCTTAAACTTCTTCACATGCTTTAACATTAAAACTGTTATAAACATGTTTGGAACATATTTTTTCCAAAGACCAGTCAAAGAACTAGTTTTGGAATCATATTTCCATCTTTCTACATGGACCATCGCTTCCTGTTCCCTTGAGCACCAGCAAATGTCCTCTTTCTTAAAGGAAGGAAAATCTCTTAAGAATATCTATGCTGCATAACTGAGCATTATTCAGATAAAACACCAACATTAGCATACCACTGCACTTCGTTATCTACTGCTTGCTCAGATAGCTAATTAGAAGAACATGATACTGTAATACCACACCAAGGATTTCCATGTCATTTAAAAGCACGTTCTTTGTCTTTACTATGATGATGCATTGCTCATTGTCAACATAACTGTGCAGCCTGGCCAGTCAATGTACTTGTCCCCATGAAGGGTTGATAAAAAGCCAACCACAAGTAGCTAAACATCATAAGCCAAAAAAAAGGAACAGCGCATCCAACACTATGGAATCTGAACACATAAACCTAGTAGACATAATATGGAACAGAACAACTTCCCCAGTGAAATTAAAGGCAACTAGAGCATAATGGAGTTACATTAAAATGTAATAAAGCTGTGTTCTTCAGCACTTCCATCTGGCAGGAGTCCCTATTTATTGCTTTCTTCCCAACCCTGCTAAAGAATCAAGAAAGTGAAGATTTTGCAGATATAAAAAAAATAAACAGTTTTAGTCTTTCCACTTCTAGCAGTTTGTCTTTCTTTATGCTTTAGCACACTAACTTTTTTGACTGCAAATTTGAACAATCAGGAATAGTAACTTTCACAAAGCCATTTACAATTGCAAGAGATAATTAGCAGTGGACACATTCTAAGACAACAGAAGGCTCCTCAAATACAGCATTTAAATTTGCCAATTAAGCTTTAAATGGCAGAACATCCAAAGTAAGGGAGGATGACAAAGTTAGAAGCTTGAGCTATCTAATGGCTCACTGATACCTCAAGGGACAAGGGAATCCTACCATAGTGGGTTCTTAGTCCTTAGTTCACCATACTCTGAGCCATTTTGATTCATTAAATCAGAAGAAAGCTAACTGAGCATCCCTTTCTGATGGGACAGTAGGGTTCTCTTACAAAATCTAGCCACTTCTAATTTAAGTACAAGAATGGACAAGAGAGAGCTGTGCTGCTGGGAGAATGCAAAGTCTTCATAATAAAAGAGTTACATACAGAAACGTAAATTATTTAATCTAATACAAATTACAAAAGAGCCCCACTAAATAATAGGAAAAGGTTATCTACAGATTCCAAAGCCAGCAATACTAAAGCAACAGCTGCAGTAGCTTTAATTCTTACCTGGTTGTTCGGATCTATCCCAGCATAAGAATTGCGTGAACTACAGCCAACAGGGGGAGTTGCTTCTCGTATGAACTCTGACATCTCAATCCCTCCACCAGGGTCACTGAGAGAAAAACAAAAAACAAAAACCCACAACCCACATTAGCCCACCAGTTAAACGGAAGTTTATCTATGCTGAGTGCAGATTCAAAACAAATTTTCCCTTTTCAAAAATCACAAGCTCAAGTATATCCCAATATCTTGGAAGAACACTGCCTGTTTGATACAGGAAGTTCAGTGTGAGCCAGAGCACTCTATATACTGTCATAAAAGCTGCTGCCCAAGTCCACTGTCACCAGCCAACACAAACCACAAAGACTTAGGCACTATAAAACATTCTGAAATGCTGTCTATACATGCACACATGTAGCTCTCGGATCATCTGTTCAACTATAATACCCCAAAATCCATCAACAGAAAATTTACTACACAGAACTCAGAGCATAGAAAGGATTCTTGGTCTTTTCCTTAGACTGAATCTAGGAGCAAAAGCAAGGATGACTAATAAAGAAAGCCACATGTAAAAGTTTTTGGACAGGCAAGGGGACATATGGGGCCAGGGTATCTCTCCGAGGGATGCAAACCCCATCCTTCTACCCAATATAGCTTCCCTTCAGATACTTTACAGTCCCTACCAAGAAATATTTTCAGGTACAACACATGTATCATCGTGTCATAGCAATTTCAGCCTTTCAGGATTAATAACTATTGGTTTGAGAGTACTTTCTACAATGACATCATCAAATTGTAATTCAACAGAACTCAGCTTGTCAAAGGCAGGTATTTTACAAAATGAAAGAAAGTTAGATCTGTCCATTAGGACAATGGGTTGTGAAGTAAGTTGAGGACTAGAACACAAGGATCCAACTTTGCACTGACTGTTAATTGCAAAGAAGCAGTTGAGGCACTCTTTTTCCTCTCTCATTATAGTTCTCTTCATAGCAAGCACCTTGATCCAGGAGACTTCTAAACAGAAGTTAACTGCAGAGTAATTTGACACTAACCCTCTCTGCTTGTTCCCAAACATAAACAACTGTTTCCCAACAATCAAAGTCCAGCGTTTTGCTAAAGAAAGTACACACACAAAACACTCCTCCATCCAGACCAAAGGCACTGAAGATGAAACCCTCTGAAGAGGCGGACAGAAATGGACAGAAGCACTGCAGGGCTTACTTAACAGACAGCTAGTCTTACAGGAAAGTCTGCAGTAAGACCAGCACTTAACAGGGTGCCCTGCGCAGGGCTAGGAGTTGGAATCAATGATTCTGATGGGTCTCTTCCATCTCAGCAAATTCTATGATTCTAATAATTTTTGTAACATATGGTCATCAATTGAGAATATTGTAAACAAACTGTACACTAAAGGACCTGAGATGTGATTCATTCTGCAGCATAACATTTCAAGCTGTTGTCACCTTGGAGAGGTGTAAAGGCATAACCTTGGGAATCACTCTATATAATATAAGAAGCACAGAATTCTACCTAAATCAAAGAGGTGACCAAAAAAAGGATGGTTTGAAGTTGGGAATATATTCCTTCAGTAAAAATAAGTTTAACTTAAAAGACAAGCAGCCATTAGTTAGCAGAACAACTATGGTCCAACTCCAGCAAATCACAAAAAGAAGTGAAAAGCCACCATTTTGGTACAGCTCAGCAGTAAGACAGGCATCCTCTTGGTGACAGCTGTTTATAGAGCCTGCACTGACCTGGTATTAACAACTATGCTAAGGCAGGTAAGAAAAATTAATTTAAAAAGATACAACACCAGCTTCAGCCAAAGTATTCTTTCTGTAAGCATTTTAAGAATGCATAAGGACATAACATGAAATTAAAGACTAAACCGAAAAATTCTCACAATGTTTAAGTTCAGCACACATTACAATGACAACTGAAGATATAACAAAGAATGCCTTTCAGAAAAAGACGAAATTCCTTTCCTGTTTGAATAATTCATTGAGAAACACTGCATGTGATTAAAGTGCATCCTATGAAGTAGAAAAATAAGCTTTCATGCACAGAACTGGGTAGCTAGCCAGGGTAGAAGAAGGAACCATTTTTGCCTAAAACTGAACCATCAGATACCAGCATAAGCAGTAACACAATCCATCACTGCCCCTCTACTCACAGCTCCTATATCCTGTAATAGTGCACACAAACCAATGGATGAACAAAAGCTAGTAACAAACACCAATAAATACAGTGTACAGGAACGAGCAGGAAATACAAATTTCTAGGATTAACCACTGACTTTAGCAACAGAGTTCTTTAGGAGCCACTTGATGCTAGTGCTGTGGCCAGGCCTTTCTGATATAGAATTCTACAATCTGTTTCTTAGAGTTTGCTGTCTTCATTCCTTAAAGCAAGTGTTACACTTTTCAGTTTGCAAACAAAATAACTGCAGTGAAGTTACTACACAAATTGAGAAGACTGAAAAAATTATGTCCAGCAATGGAGACTGCTGTGAAAAAGGCATCCAAAGATGACAAAGCAAGTTAGAACACTATTTCTAATTATTAGTAACTCTTAACTAAAATTACCATCTGCAGGTATATTACATTACCATGTCAGAGACCAACCATAAGTCTGAAGAGGCCATAAGCCTACATGAATTCAAAAGTTAAAACTCTGACTTCGGCTGATTGACTAAAGAAATCTGACATTCAGACCAGAACTTCAACAGGTAATTTTGATTAAGTTACTTTGACTTCTGGACAAAGCAGAGGAAGAGTTTTATTATTTTCCTTTAAACATCATCTGCTGTCCCTAATTTCCAACTAAAATAGGTAACTAGTCAGGAGGCTGCTCTCAAAATGCAGAAGAACCACCGCATGTTCTGCAAATGCTAGATCACAATAGCTTCAAGTATTAAGAGAAATTTTCTTTCAAGCTTGAGTCACTAGTGATAGTCAAAAATACAAACCAGCCCCAAACTCAAGAACAGGTCTGCCAGCCACAGAAAACTGCAAGGAGAATAAATAGCAAAGGCAGGGCAAGAGTTTTAGAGATCACCTTTTTTATGTCTTATTTCTCTTGCTCATATTTGTTTAAGTAGACTGTAAATCTATCACGGTGCAACATTCTCCAGCTACTAGCTTTACTTGTAGAAGTACATGTAAAATTTATGTAGCATCATTATTACAGCTCCCCCATGCTGATGGAGATCAGGAACAGCAGTGTCATGAGATGAACGCTCTATAATACTTTGAACCATAATAGTCACTAACAAGAAGCCATATTCATATATTCAAAAAAAGACTGATTTAAGTCTTTTAATTATTTATGTGGGTCCACTGATACCCAACAAAGATTATGCTTGCACTGCTACTTCTACATTTCTCCAAGACCAGGAGCCTGTATGCCCTCTACTTGCTTTCATGAAACTTCACAGAAATATTACTATACTAACCCCTGAAGTATGAAATCAGCAACTCACATTCCTATCTCTAAATTAAGACTAGCTTCTTTCAAAAACATTAACTAGAGAATTTCAGCTTCAGAAAGAGGACAGCAAAAAAATAAACAAGGCATTTCTAAATGAACAGTAAGCTGTTCTTTGCTTAAACGTGCCAAAATGTCATGAAGATTAAAAACCCCCATCCACAAGCCAGTGTTGACTGAAGATAAATGAGCAGTTCGAACATGCCTACAAATGACAGTACATAATTCATTAAGATACCTGTTAGCACCATTTTGAGGATAAACTTCTTCAGAAAACAGTAACAACAGTTTTCAGAAGCTAAACAGAACCCCGAATGTGACTACTGCTTAATCCTGCAAATACACTAAGATTTGTATCCAAAGTGGTCTCCGTGAGGGTATGTATGGCAGTGTGAAAACTGTAGGATGCTTTGCTAACTACACTATATGTATATTTATTTGGTATCATATGCTGTAGCCTGAGCCATCAAAACTAATATTCTGATTGTGTAAATATTTAAGATAGTATCTTTGCTCACATCTCCCCTATATCCACCTTATATTAGGGGAACAGAGTTTAAAGAGAAGAAAACCCTACATACACATTCTCTTCCCAGACACATTTGGGTTTTTATTAGTGTTCCAATTTAACTTATTAAGAAGGTTACAGCTCAATATTAAACACTCATTCTCCATCCCTTCTACTGGTTTGAATGTTACCCCAAAGTTCTTGTAAGCTTCCAGGCAAAGATTAGTATACACTGTACATCCCACTTACCAAAAAGTAACTCCGTAATTTCTGCATTGACCTTGTTCCCAGTTCTAGTTAAGAGACCTGAAAGTGGGAACAAGGATCATACAAAAGTTAATGAAACTTCAGTTGGCAAGCAGGACACACAGCATCAAACTAACCTCTACTTCTGAGCTCACACTGCTTATAATGTAGTATCTTGTCCCATGTCAACTGCTCCCTAAGCAAAACAGAACTGAAACATCCACAAGTCATTCACAACACTAGTAGAAATTCCCTTGCCAAGTCTGGGCCACTGTTTTGGAAGCAAAAGCTACATGGCAAAAACACCAAACAAAGAAAAGCCCCACCAAAAACCACTCAGAGACAAAACACCTAAAGGTCACACCTAAAACACGCATTACCAAGGTTGTATTGAAAAAGAACAGACCACTAGTTTACTTCCACGAATTTTATTAAGCAGAGTAAGCATTAAGATACAATTAGGGAAACAGTCCGCCAAAATACCTCAGTACAGTTTTAGTAAGGTATAGGGTAATCTAAACAGAGCCGCAATTAAAATCAGCAGCTTCAGTTGCCAAACACATCATGGTAAAAGGGTCAGGTTTATAAAAGATTGATACAAGAAGTTACTGTATACCAACTTTAGAGGAATCCAAGACACAGTTTCTGCCAACAATACCTGAGCTGAGAGAAGACACAGAAGAACCTAAGACTCATCTCATAAGAAGCTACCCCACACATACACAGGAAAGTCCTTTTACTTCTAGGCTTAGCATTTTAAATAGCGGCAGTTTAACACTTCCTTTCTTTAAAAGCATCCCAATAAACAGTCTCAAGAGGCTTCTTTCAACTATATTTCCTCAGTAAGATACACACAACATTTTAAGAGTCAGGATAGCATAAAAATCACCTCACTGTGGAAACTACTCATGGCCACTAGTACCGGAAACTCAGAGACAAGACAAGGGTCATCTTTAAAAGCTAACTATTCAAGGTTGATATATTTCATACAGTTTAACTTTTAAGATGGCCTCAATTACCTAAAGGCAGGCAGAGGCTTTGATAACAGAGCTCATAACACATCCACAGTCTGATCAGACTGGTTAAGCTGGCCTTGCTAATGAGTCATCTTTTGCTCTTCTTCCTCCAAATTGTCTGGTCAGAGGAGGAAAACCTCTGGTGTTCTTTTATGCTGGCTACAGCTGAGATCTCTGGAAAAGCATCACCTCTTACTGACAGTACTTCAGAATCATTATCTTCATTACTGAGCAGAGCAATTCCAGAATTTCCAAATTCACAGGACAGCATTCTCCTGAAGAAAGACTGTATATGGAGTAAAGCATTGTATCTGACTCCTGTTTTTGCAACACTAAAATTGAAACCAAATCAGACACTTCTCCCGATAAAAGAATTAGCATGTAGTATGTGGTCGTTGACAGCCAGATTTTTAATACTACATCTTCCTCTGAAATAAGATTACTTGTACTAATTATGTTCATTAAGTATTTAGTGACCTAATCGGCTCACATTTTCCACACTATTGTTTCAGTGCTTCCAGTATGTTCAATATTGTTCTTGAACTTCTCTGGGGGAGAAAACTAGGAATTTAATGCGAATCCATCATTTCAAACCTAATACATAAATAAGTCGCTTTTCAAGACCAGACTTAAAACAGTCTTTCAGAACTACAGTGGTCTGTAGCTATACTCCTCAGTGTTTTATCTCAATCACCATTCTGGTTACACAGCTGATGAAGACAAGACTGTTCATCATTTACAGCAGTATTCAAACATCAGCAGACAACTTACCTGGGCCCATTGCTGTCTTTCCTCTTGGCTGAAACATTGCTTTGTTCTGTTTTTGCACCTCTGTCCATATGCTCACTGGCATTCCTCTCCACAATTTCTCCCTCATCCAGTGCCCTGTGCAAACGGTAATTCACCATCTTCAAAACGATAAAGAGAGCTGCTATCACCGGGCAGTAGACAGCTACTATCATCATGGAAGAAGGAAGAGCCTTTAAAAAAAAAAAAAGTAAGAAAAAGTGAATGAACACAAGGGCAAATATCCATAAAAGCACTCTATCTAGATTTTAACAGTTTGTTTCATGGAGAAAATATTGAATATATTGAAAGTTACACCACCTACAGTCAACCTTTGTGTGAAAAAGGTTAAAAGTCTAGCAACACAGAAAGAAGAAACAGTTGGACTACAAGACACCAAATCACCACAGCAGCATGCTAAACAGACTTGTCTCACTGAAGCCAGAGAACCAAGTTCAACTCTGATTCTCTTTTTCCATGCTTTTGAAATGCAAGACCTAGACTAGGAAACTTAGAGCTAGCATGTGTGGCACCCAATATTTTTGATTAACTGTTATGAGTTAAAAAAAAGATGGGAAGATTTTAAGCAACACAAAAAATCAGCCAAGCATGGGATGAGATCTTATTTCAGGGCTAGTGCACAGCACCAAGTCCATTTCGGAAAAACTCCAGCCAAGTTTGTCATCCAAGTTTGACAGCATGGCTGGATGGGAGAAAACCCACTTAGATACCAAACATTGATGTTTTGACTTTGCTTGTCAGCTCCCAACAGCTACAGCTTCATGACAAGATACTGATCAGTCACAAAAGCCAAATGTTTCCTACTTGCATACATAAAGAAGCTGTTTCATGTGTGACTCATACACTGCACAGCAGAACACAATAACCTGCAAGACCATGGGCAGCAAAGATTTGCGCCAGATCGTTGTATGCCCACAGAAAGGTAGCCAACACATGTTCTGAAGAAAATTTTTCATCTATATGAAAGGTAGCCAAAAGCCGTATTTAAAAAAACCCTCAGTCTTGAATTCAACGTTTGAAATTCCACTCAGTTAAGAGTCATCATGCAACTTTTGCAGAGGTAAATAAGGCTTTTACAGGCCAATCACATCAACAATAGGTATTGATGAAGTACAGCCTGACAGCCATTTAGGAGAAGTGTTCAAAGGATTGGTTAAACTTGAGATTTCGCTTCAATGCCTTCAAAACACACTTTTATTCATATTTTTAAAATCCGTCATTTCCCTAGGCAGTAACTAAACAAAATGAGATATTAAGTCTCAGTACTCATCCACTAATAGACCACTTCCCTTACAAAAGTGACAAAAGTTTATTACACTGCACCACTACCCTTTACCCCGCTCACAGTGTAGTTTGAGATATACCTCCAAAATATAAAAATACACACAGACAGACGTCCAACAATCAGAATGAAACATCTGATATCCATCTTGAACATTAAAGTAGTACATGAGTAGAACAAATGAACTGTCTTTTTAGAGCTCACGGCTGAAGGAAAATTCCAGCTCGTTCCTGTACCTCCCTAAGAGACCAGGGGAAGAGAAGAGTCATCGTTGATAAAAAAGTCCCAGGAACATCTTGCAGAGTCAAAACCACAAAACAATCAGAGTAGAAGACAGCGATGCCTCTGTAATCAGTACATATAAACACTTCAAGTAATTTAAAATTGATTGGCTGACAATGTAACGTAACATTACACAATGTAGCGCAACCTCCTACCTGAAATTATTGCCCTGAATCTTAAAAGGATATTAAGCGCCATAACCTAACCACCACTGTCAGCCAATCAATTTTAAATGACTCAACCTGGTCATATGTGCTGAATAGAGAGGCCTCCTTTTCTTTTTCTTTACTCATTTTCCCCTTCTGACTCTTCAAGATGTCCCTGGAACACTGATCACCACAATAAGTCTTCATAACCTAGCATGGTATTCCTCCGGAACAAGTCAAGTCTGACAACCATAATCAACACCCACCTTTTCCTCCAAAACAAGTTAACACTGAATATAACATTTGAAGTCAGACAGGCAAACTAAGCTGAAGTTTGCTGAGTTTCATTTTGCATGCTGAGCTGGACAACATCACCATGAATAGAGGGATTCACTTACCAAGCACCAGCTAAGGAAGAAAAAGAGGAAACCAAGCTACTTAAAAACAGCATCAATAAGCTAACAGGATCCACAATGACACAGCATCCCTAGAAGCCATGCTCAAATGGTCTCCTCAAGAAATGTGGTGTTTCTAACTTCGACAAACTTCAGAATCGGTTCCCTACTGGCAAGGGCCAGCCCATTAACTGTGGCAAAGAGCATGAGCTTCCTGTTCCTGCTAAGCAGTCTGTTACTCCATCACACATACAGCTTCAACTTTCCCCTCCTTTATGATACCTGGTGTTAAGAAGTCATTACCAGAAGAGTCAGACTAACACTAGGTAACAAAAGCTAGAGTTACTCCACAAGAGACATGCCTACACTTTTCTGTCTAGATAGATCTTTAATTTCTCCCCTTGACTCTGTAAGCAGTGAGGTCACAGTAAATCCAGTTTATCTTGCAAAATCTACACATCCGGTTTTTCAAAGGAAAGCTTTAAGAACAAATGCGAGAAAAAAAGCAAAACACCACATGTAACTTGTGGCAAACCTATTCAAGAATTCAAAATTTTTCCTCACATCCTGTTTTCACAGGATTGCAGAAAAATTTTTTAAAAAGCTAAGGTAACTAACTACTTTTCCTTCTTCATATTCATTAGTAGCTGCTCATCTCACAATAGGGAATATACTCTGGGAATAGAAGGCATTTTAGCTAGCTTAGTCTGCCATATGAACATACTTGACATCAAGTACCGTGCTGTGGTACAGCACTGCCACCCATGGTACCAACAATTTGTCTGCACTACAACCTCAAGAGACTTACTGCAGCCTAATCTAAACTACTTGCCCCTTCTCTATTTTTCTTAGCCAAACTTAGAAGCACTCAGCATCCATTGAGACTCTTCTCTCCACAAACCAAAGCAAGTTAAAGTGAGATTACCATTTTAAACCATGCTTAGCATTTTACCACATTTGAGGAGAGACAGGTTTCTCACCAGCATCCTATGTGATACCACCTTCAAGACTGGAATACAAATCTAAGTCATACAAATTTCCCACTAGATTATGTCTCAATAATATCAAAATAGTTTCAAATACTAAAGCATTTTTATTGAGCACAGCACACTAAAACCCTCAGGTTAGAGCTTCTTAGTAGACACCTTTTGGCTACATGTCTACAGCTGTAACAGCACTTCAGAGAACACCCCTTTTTACTGCACATTCCTGGTCACTTGCATTAGCACCAAAAGAAAACATACATTCCAAAGCAGTCATCACAAATGAAGCTCTTGTACAATATAAGGAGGTACACAGAATCATATAAAAACTGTGTGCTTTTAATTATGCTCTGTTGAAAACTTCAGTCATCTAATGACTGAACAAACCCAACTATTAGATAAACTCCTACCTGAAATTATTACCCTGAATCCTAAAGGGAAGTTAAGTAGTACTCTCAAATATGGGGGGGCTGCAGGAAGGACACTGATTTTCTACCACCTTTCCCACAAGAGTAACTTTCCAAATTTAAATCTTTCAAGTCAACTTATCAAATCCAAACTATGCATATGGACAAACATAAGATGCAGGAACGCATAGTTAAGGAGGACTATCTCTTCTGAAACCTCCTGGCTGTTAAGTTAGCTCACTTGTATCACAACACGCCTTTTCTAAAAGAGCAGGTAGAAAAAACTTTAAGCACTCCCAGATGCCAGTGGTCAAAATAGAAAAGAAAGCTCCCACCACTAGTTACAGCACTAAAAAACTCCTATTCAAACTGCAAAAGGTCACTGTATCTCAGTTGAACGTTTTGAACACACGTGTGCCAGGAATCAAAGGAAATTTCATTGATCACAGGCTATATAATATCCTTATGAAGAAACAAACACTATATGGATCATACCTAATCTGATTACCTAATTACCTACCTTTAGCTAGACACCACAGATGCAATGAAAGTTCCAGACCATTTTCAAAAAAGAAATGCATAGCTGTTACCTGTTAAAAACACTCACAGCAAAGTTTTTAAAACCAAATCCGTTTGCAAACCATACATAAAGGTGATACCAACTAAATATTCATTAAGAAGTTACAGTCATCTTGTAAGAAGAATCAAAAACACAAGCATTTTCAGTGCGGTATTTTATAGAGCTATTCTTCGTGGAAAAGAGGAAATATCAGGAAAGAGATACAGTTTTATCCCAAATTACTGTTTATGGACAATCAGAGCCCTTAAGAACTGCTGCTATGTGGAAGAGAGTTCAGTTGCAAGTTATCTAGTTTTTGACCGAAACCTCAAACCATACAACCGAAGCTCAAGCAGCCAAGAAACTAGAAGTGTCTTAGAACAATATGGCATACGAGGGACTGTTATCACAGACTGAATTCCAGTTATTTAAAATCTTAGTTTAAGAAACAGGACATATTTCAGAAACTTCAGTGGAAAAAACTTCCACACGAAGCTACATTTATATGACCTACTTCTATAACTATGTACACAAGTCAGGAAATTAAGTGAACTGTTGTCTAAACGTGCTTGACTTTGACAGACAAGTTCTGTAGGTACATATGAGCCCATCACCCCAAGCAAGGTACAGTCCTGGCTCCTCTTCAGTCACTGGCAAAATTCCACAAGTGCCAGAGCCAAGATTTCACCCCCTCATGCGCACGTGGTGGGGCTGAAACAGCATTCCGACTAGGGGAAGTGCTTTGGCAGCCTCCTCTCTTTCCCCTCCCCCCTGCAACACTGATGCATAACATTGGCCTCTGCATTCAGGGTATTTTTTCAAGTCTACCACTAGATTTTACAAAGTGATTGGACAGCTTCCCCATATAGAAAGCACATTTTCTTCTCTCAATTTCAATTTTGCATTAGAGTACAAACAGGGATCAGCTCTTACAACAGATAGGCACATCAACAAGCACAGTTGAGTCTGCTACTGAATACAAATATGCAAACAGGATAGATATAACTAGTCTAGAAAGCAGAATTTTTGTATGCATACTGCCAAGCCACAAATCCAAGAAAACAGACTCAAGTACGTTCCTTAAAGCAGGCATTTCTCACTCTAGACCCCAATTCCTTGATTATCTACACTTTTATTTTTGCCACACTTCCAACAAACACAGGTAAAGTGCATAAATACATAAGAAAAAGTGTCCAGATGGGTAAAATAGGTACATTTATGCATACATCTGTCATCTTCATACAGGATACAACCCTCACTTGCACGTGCTTAAGCTCAGAAGGCGGATGAGGGACCAAGGAAGAAATGTTGGTTATTGAATTCTACTGATAATTTTTTCATAGGTTTGCACCACACATTAAATCCATCAACACTAACAGCACTGGCATACACATACAAAGAAACACTCAGATTTATGGCATTACTTGCTGACCACAACCATTACCAGATTTCATTCTGAAAATATCAGATCAACAGACCAAGTGCACAGAAAAATGATTACCAGTGTTGGATGCACTAAACCAAGTATTTAAACAGTAAGTGCATCTAAATTTCCATAGCCCAAAGAGTGCTATTCCTGTTGGGGGTTAAATAACATTCGGGGAAAAAAAGTGATTAGCTTCCTGTTAAACGCATTCAGCCTTGAGAGACAGCTACAAGCCAAGTTCTTAGGGGATACTTTTGTCGTATTGCTACAAAACAACTTGGAAATAACTGCAGTTATTGCTGATCCAATGCATAAAAGCAATGCTATGATCGTGTAATTCTTTACATGAGGAAGTTTTATAAGCAATATAAAACCTGTCAGCAGTCTTCCTATATACCTTGATTTTTTAAACACACAGGGTTGTCTGCCAGCAACAAGTCACTCGAAGCTAGCTTAGAAACTCCCTCCTACACACCAGTGAGCCATGCTCAGAATTCAGATTATGATTACCTAAGACTTTTCAAGCAAGTTCTGCTTATTTATGTCCTACAGCAATGCAACACTTACTGCTTTTTATTCTGAAAAAGAGCTTAAGAGATGCTAAAGAGCTAAGATGACCAACACAGTTCTGCCTGTTTAGTTTATGTCTAGACAACACTTAAACTGCAGAGGGTGGAAACAGGGAAAACGGCCAAACATGATTCAATCTCCTTTAACTTGTGACTAATCTCCCTACTTATTCTCAGGGAAGTTGGCACTTGTTGCATCCTTAGCTTGTCCAGAGCTATGAAGCAAGAGAATTTCTCTGACCTCAACAACACCCAAGGCAGCTTGATGTTGCCTGTCTTTTCCCTTTGTGCAGGAAAAAGTGCTTAAGCAACACTGAAGTTTACCCCATTGTACAGGTAACTGAAGCTTATCTACTGCTTTAAGAGCAGCAGGAGATTCAAATGCTGGCCCAGATTTACCATTTGTCAAAAGACCTATGTGCAATATAGATCGGTCCACTTTCAAAAGTCTCCTCTGCATGCAGGATATAGTTGTTCATAAAGGTGTGGTGAGCTCTCTCAGCAAGGCACTACTAATTAAATAGACTGTGCTGTCAAAACAGAACAGCAGTACTTTTATTGAAAAAAAAATTGTAAAACTATATTTGAAACCAAAAAGGTGTCTCCTCATATTCTGCAGAACTTTGAATAGACAGATTCATAGTTCTTATACAAAGTATCTGCTTAGTTAAAGTTCTACCTAGCTGTTCTCACGTAACTTCAGTTTTAAAAGCAATTTGTCTCAGCCTGTAGTTTCCCTGCCAGCAGCCTAGAAGTCTTCAAATAAAAAGCCTCAGAGCTGCCTTTTCCAAGACAATGTAATACGAATTTAAAAACTAACCATACAGAGCTGTAACCTCCTTTTCCACATTAGCTATTTCTTAGTATTAAGTGCCTCATACTGCAACCTTACCAATTTCTTTTGAAAAAAGCAAATGCCTGACCTCAGAGCTCTCAATTTCTGGACTTGCGTATGATTTTTATCTCCAATGTTTTATTCACTAATTAAATTTTCACAAGGCAACTTTAGGTTGTCACAGCATCGGAATCTGGCAGTCTTGCAAATGATGTTCTACCCCATATGCCCAAAACTGGTCAAAACACACCTATTACGATCAGACTTTTCCATTGGAAAATCCAAAGTAAACTAGTAGCATTTCATAAGTTAAACACAACTTACACAGGGAAAAAACCTCCTGGCCAACAGGAAACCACCCCCTTTTCTTGTAACTGATCACATCTCTCCTCTATTCGTTCCCAAGTCCAAATGTCAAGAAAGTTTCTAGGTTTAAAGGTTAGTATCTTAACAACTTTGATTGAAGTGCCAGTTACAAAAATATATAAGACAGAAATTCTCACAACCGAGTACACTAAAATCTGGACGCAAACATAAAAGCCGGATTAACTTGTCGATAACACACAATCTCGATATAGCGCCTGCCAGCACACCACACTACGTTAAAATAAAACTTCTTGGTTATGGACCCACATCCTCCACCAGACTCAAAAGTCAGAAAGTGATACTGCTGCCAGAAACCCTGACAGCTTCTGTAGAAACTGCTTTTTACTGACATAGCAGGAGATCGGCAGCGGAAGCTGCCGGAGGTATTTCCAATTTTGAAGGCAAGTAAACAGAAAGACGAAGGCAAAGTGCCAGCGCCTATAGCCCCGCCGCGCCCCGATAGCGCCCACCCAGAGATTCCCAGTAACGGGTCGGTGCTCCCGAAAGGCCGCAGCCCCGAGCACGGCTGCCGGGCCCACTGGCAGCGCTGGGCTGCCCGGCCGTTCGGGGCCGTTCGGGGCCGTTCGGGGCCGTGCCGCGGGCAGGGGGCGCACGAGCGGCGGCCCCGCGGCCCCTCCCGGCCTCCCCCCGCCCCCCACCTTCGGGCCCCGCGAGGCCCGGCCGACCCCCGGCACAGGCCGGCGCTGCGCTCACCATGTACAGGGTGAAGGGGAAGCCGAGCAGGAAGAGCCACAGGTAAAGGTGCAGCGCGTTGACCCCCGCGCCCTGGTGCGGGTCCTGGTACCAGCCGCCGCTCAGCGCCGCCCACACGCCCTGGCGCAGGATCTGCAGCACCTGGGAGCCCATGGCGGCCCCGCTCCGCCGCGCCGGCCCCGCTCTATCCGCCCTGCGAGCCCGGGCAGAGCCGCGCACCGCCCGCGCTCCGCGACAGCCGCAACCGCCGCCGCCGCCGCCCCAGCAACGCCGCCGCCATCTTATGTCCGGGCCCGGGCCGCCCGCCCGCCCCCGCGCCGCCGACGGACCGGCGGCCCTTGCGGCAGGGGACGCGCGCCGTCGCCGCCGGGGGGCAGCGCTGCGCCTGCGCGCGGCCTGCCCGCAGCGCCGCCCCCGCCTGCCCGGCACAGCGCCCCCTGGCGGCCCCGGTTCCGCCTGCCTCCCGCCCCAGCGGCGCGCGCTGAGGGGAGCGTGGGAGGAGAAGCACCCCTCGGAAAGGGCTGTTTCAATCCAAGAATTGCAAAATCAGTTAGGTTAGAAAACGCATCTGAGATAATCGAGTCCAAGTTATGACTAAAGACCATCATATCAGCCAGACCATGGCACCTCCAGCCTTTCCTTGGAGGCCTCCAAGCATGGTGACTCCACCACCTCTCTGGGCTCCCCATTCCAATGTCGAATCGCGTGTTCTGTGAAGAAATTCTTCCTACTGTCCAACCTAAATACTGTAGGCATTGGTGTAGATGCACTTCAGCTGGGCTACAGCCATTGCCCCTAGCTGAGGTCTGCCACCTCCAGGCTCACCTCTAAGGAGCCTGATCTAACACCTTTCCCTTCAACTCTTTACCTCGCCCAGGGCCTGGCTCCTAGCAAAGTGCTGCATCCTCTCCTTGTAGCAGGGCAGAAAGACATTTGTCCAGCACACACTTTTAAGTCTCTAAACTTACAGCAGGATACTAGCTTCATCATTTTTGGAGCTCCCCCGTTTACTCTCAATACATAGTGTTGCCAAAACCTTGGCATGCCTGTCCCCACCATAGGGTTTGTTGTAGGTTGCCACAGCTAAAAAGGCAGAATCTTTAGGGTTTACAGAGAGAACACAACACAGCAGGCCATGGGTGCAATACAAGTCTCTCACAGATTCAAGTTTCAGCTTCCACATTCATCTGTCATCATAGACCACCTGTTCTTATCAAAAGCTGGCTTTTCAAGCTTTCCACTTAGACATGCACACCCCAAAAGTCAGATGTCATTAAGAAAGGGACAGACTAGGGTAGTAGTTCAGACATTGCTCTCAAGAAGGGGCAAGAGGGGTCCTTTTCCTACAAACACTATGGGCTCCAAAAATGATGAGGAGACTGGAGCATCTCTCTTACAAGGAGAGGCTGAGGGAGCTGGGCCTGTTCAGCCTCAAGAAGAGATGACAGAGAGGACTCATCATCATCCTGAAGGGAAGGTGCCAGAGAATGGTGCCAGGCTCTTCTCTGGGATGCCAAGCAATATGACAAGAGGCAGCAGGCAGAAAGAAATGCACAGGAAATTCCAGTGGAATATGAGGAAGAACTTCTTTATTGTGCAGGTCACCACACACTGGAACACATTGTCCACAGAAGTTGTGGAATCTCCCTCACTGGAGATATCCAAGAACTGTCTGGGTGCAATCCTGTGCCATGTGCTCTAGGAGGTCTCTGCTTGAGCGGGAAGGTGGACTCTGTGGGGTCTCTTCCAACCTGGCCCATTCTGTCACTCTGTGTCTCTGCTGCAGAAAAATGGCAGGAATGAAATAACCCGAGCACTCAGCCATGACTCATGATGAGCATGCATTTGGGCTGGTATTTTCAAGAGGCTGCATTAATTCCTCAGTCTCCACTGTCTCCCTGACAGTTAGTGAGCCAATGGCAGCATTTGGCTATTCTTGGAAAATCAGAAGACAGAAGTTACTGACTCAAAGCAAATTTATTTCATATATTTTTTGTTTCCCAGTGAGAAAGGAGGGAGAAGGGATGGACACAAAACATCAACTACAATGTCCCTCTCCCCAGTATTACAAAAAAAAAAAAAACAAACCCTTTTTCAGAGAGTGCATTTTCAAATGAAAAACTGGGAGCAGTATTTTACAAAAGAGCATTTTTTCACTCTGTGAAACAGGATTGAGATATTAAAGGGAATGAAGATAGGGGGAAGGGAAAAAACCAACAGTGAAAAACTACAGAGGATTATCATGGATGAGGAGGGGCAATTCCCTTTATCCTTTTGCATTAAAGCCAAGCATGACAAGCCTCACCAGTTATAGTATGCTCAGGAAAAAAAACAACCCACTGTTTTAACTCCATTTGCCAAAATACCATTAAAAACTAAAATGATGAATACAGCTGTTAAAAGATGAACTTGTTGGGTTGTGTTTTCCATTAATATACTTAGATACTGTAATGATCAGGATTATGAGGTGTTAGTTCTTTCAGCAGCTGTTTTATCAATGTTACATAAGAGCTGTTCACCTTCTCCACAAAGGGAGGCAAGAGGGATAACATTCATTAATAACATGTCTGAATGCTGCAGTAAATGCTTTAGAAACCTTTATGCTCCTGTTTAGGAGCCTTTGATTAAATCTGGACAGATTAGGCTCAGCATCCTAGTAATGATTAATATTAAACAGTGCCCCTGTGTGAGAGCCTGGATGCCGTGGCAGAGTCTGGCTATTTCTCCAGCCACACTCCTAGAAGTTCTTGGACCATTGGATGAGCCTTGTCATAAAGGTTTGGGAGCATGGGAGGGGGTGGGGAGTTTGAATAAAAAAACCAGTGGAAACAGAACACAATTATACATGTATATATACAAATATTTTTTACGTAAAACGCAAGTAAAATTACAGACTCAACCCTAATACAAAACAACATAACCTAGTTCCACACAGATACCCTGTTCAAGTGCATTTCAGAATGGGAGGATGTAGTCTGCATCCAGTAAAAAAACAAAGAGAATATCATGTTCTTGGGAGGACAATTAAATTTCATTGTTTAGATATTTAAATGCAGACAGATTGAAAACATTAGGACACAAGGTGCAGAAACAATATTATTGGACTCTATCCATGCCCAAAGGTAAAATTGATAAGTTAGTTGTAGACAAAGCAAGAAAAAAGAAATCATTATTAGCTTTCAAGGGGAAACAAACAATTGATACCTGGATAGCAAGTAACAGCAGTGGATTAAATCTGTGCATGCCAGTGAATAAGGAGCTTACTGTCTGCACTGTACTGTAGCCTTACAGTATTTCTTTAAGACGGGTACAGGAAAATAGTTTACTCTAGAAAAAACAGAGACTGACAATTTATTAGATAAAATATTTATGAGAGTGGGCATTAAATCAAGTGATTGGAGACAAACCAATGCATGCTATTACAAGAAAAGAAAGTTAAACAAAACAGTGATAAAACAGTGAAACGTGTCACAAAAATGCTTCAACACATTGCTCTTTCAAAGAATAATACAGCAGCATGCTTTGCAACATTAGAAGTACATTAGTCTCTCATCTTCTCATTCAGAGGGATGAGGTTCTACACTATCCCTCCAGACATCTTTCATGGGATACAAAAAATTATAATTTTTAAATTAATTATCAAGATAATTTTAAGTTTTATGAGAACACAATTTACAATTGGGACAAGAGGTGAAACAAAGTAAAAAGGGATATTTTGCCTAAATTGTACAAAACTTATATCCAGGAAAAAAACTTATCACTTGGAAATTTTTGTTACAGTAAATCACCACACTATGATACCAACCTGGGAATGGCTAATAAAACAGGCAGCAGAAAACAAGAAAAGCACCAGTTTACTCACTTTGGAGTTAGGAGGATTAGCACTTCTTTCTCTGTACTAGATAAAGTATTTCTTCTCACATGAGGACTGAAAAACTAGGCCTTGGTGGCTCACTACCAACTTTTATATACATGTTCTTATTGATCCCTTCACTTGGGATCTATAGTTAGACTACACCATTTCAACACCAATTTTGGCATCCTGTTGGTACATACTGCTTTTCATACAGTATCCAAAGCAACAATTTTGGTTAAAAAAAAGAAAAACAAAAAAAACCAAGAAAAAGACAAAAGTCAATTGTGTATGTTATTGATCAGCCTAGGAGAAAAGTACACTTACTTCTCACTTTTCTGAAGAGACAATAGTAAAATATATACTTGCTACTAAAGCATTGAACCTCCTCATAATTTTATATCTTGACCTTCCCCCCCATTCCCTGTAATTGCAACCAAGTTAAAAAATGTTTGGAGCATTGTCATAAATAGTGATGATGTGTTTGATTCTTTCATCTTATATGAAAATTAAGAAGTAGACTTATTTTTAAGGGTGATAGAAAGCAGAAAGGCATTCTACGGTAATATTTGCTAGCCTAGTTTCACTGGAAGATAACTAATTTTCTTATAAAGCCTTTCAGGAAGTTCTTCTAGGTTAACTTTTAATTACAGTAGAGTGGGTTTTAGCAACTACAGGCCTCTAATTAATATGTTACCATGATGTCAGCGTCTGACAGCAGTCTACCTGCTATTCACACAGGTTTTAAACAAACTTCTAAGCGAGAACCAGATCTTGTCACAGACACCACTTCATTTCTAGAAGTCACACCAGATTCAGCCTTGCACATTAAGGGAGTGCAATGAAATTGCTCCACAAAATCTAGCCCTTTATATTACTCCAACTCCCAACTAGAAAACAGCCTTTAGAAACAACAAGAAAAATGTGCCTATTCATTCATGTTTCAGTACAGACTAGAAAGGAGTTTGCCAGCAAGAAGGTACCATGGCTGGAAACATCCTCTCCATGCTGTGCTGACAGACTTGCCACTCACATCACATGAAGCAGCCCCAGCTACATACCAGGCTACTGCCTGCACTCACCTTTATTGCAGAGAGCCACACCACCAATCACATTCCCAGACCCACCTGTGCTTTCAGGATACACCCTGCCCAGCACCTTGTGGGAAAGGCCAAACTATCCCCTCTCAGTGTGGGAGAACATAGTTCTTACTCTCACAAAATGAGAAAGGGGAAGAAAGGTTTGGGTTTGGTTTAGGTTTAGGTTTTTTAAAATTTTTTCAGTTCTTGCTATGACTAATATAGGTCTCCATATTGCCACACAGTGCTACTGAGGAGGAGATAATTCACTGGGTGGAGGATGCTAATTACTCATCTGCAAACAGCTGAACTGTGGAGTCCACCGTCCCACTAATCCTGCCCTTGCAGATTGTCTCAGCTGCCTGCTGCACCTTTTGAGTATGTAAACTCTATTCATACACTGCCTGAGCTCTGTGGTTTTCTCAAGACAAAATAAGAAGACCAAAGCAAGATTCTCTCCGAATAAGAGCACTTACATAAGTTTCTTATTATCACAGAGTGCTGAAAGGGGAAAGCTGTTTAAAATAGATCCACACAAACAAAAAAGTCTCATGACAGCTAATAAAAACAAATTCTTACCAATTTGTTGATTGCAGCTGTCTGTAAGATGCCACTCAAAGAATAGTACCTTCAATTCCACTCCTTTTTTTTCATGTTAGAATTGGTCTCTATGCATCTTTCTGCTGTACACTTTTAGCAGCTATGTAGGCCACAGTCTCCCTGTCCTACCCTCTTGCAGCTGCTTCAGCATGGCTGAAAAATCAATCAGAATGGCTTAATAGTCCCATTGCTGGAGCAAGAGTGGAGTTTTAACATGGATTTTCCTCCTAAAAATAGCTCTGTTAGTGGTTCTTGCAAGAAAATTGTAAGAGCATCATGCACTATCACATTACAGGACCTAATTGTGTGAACATGTCCATGCAGAAATCACGAGAAACATCATCAATGTCCCAGTGACCGTGAGGTCTCTCTGAAAAAGAGGAATTTGCTAGCATTGCTGGTATATGAATTGCCTAAAAATGCCATGGAGATGAAACATAATAAACAAGGCTAAAATTAGAATATCCAAACACTCAGCTGACAGTATTTTAGCAGCATTTATGTCACATTCTTTAAAGCACAGCACAGTGGTGCCTCACTGTAAGAGATTTCTACCAAACAATGATTCATGATGTCACTGGGATACATTGCAATTTCTTTGTTTGCAGTTAAAACTCTCTGTCTGAAGTACAAGGCTCCCCTAGGAGTCCCCAAGAGCATCTTCTCAATCTTGAAGGATTTCCTCTCTTATGGCTCTTTTTAGCCATTTTTCTAAGAAAGCTTAGCCTTTTGAATTGGTCAGTCCCTGCCTAGGAAATGGTTCTGGCTTAAAGTACATTGCCAGAGGCAGAATTACAACATATATTAAGTGCCTATCAATTTCAGGGTAATGAAAAGAGGCAAAAATTAGGAATTCCGAGGAGGAAATGTGGGCAGAATTTGGACAATAGCGTTGAGACACCTGTCTGATCAACATGGAACTGTGGATATCTGTGGAATAACTAGTGGCATTGCAATTATGAGAGTGTTGTAGTGAATATGAGTCACAATTTCATGAAATTGCATTTTTTACAAGGATTTTCTTGAGCAAATTAGTTAAGAGGTCCTGCGAGTCTTAGCAATTTCCCTAAAACTTTCTTGGATTTTAACTTCATTCTGAATAATTAGAAAAGCAACTTTATATTTCTGTCTGATTTCAACTCCTTTGCTAAATGTGTATGTAAGACTCCTCACTGAATACAGCCTTGTCTGAAGTGGAACATGGCAGTGACTATGTGCTTTAGTAGGAGGTGTGAAGAATAATTTTGACATTCAAGACTATTGGAAACAGTATGTAATTCATTGCCTTGAGATGGAATGTGGCCATAGTTAACAACCTGAATTTGAGAAAAGAACTGCAGAATCTCAGTTTTAAATCCCTTTTGGAAGGTAGCATCTCTAGTCATACAGTGCTTCAATGCCAATATAGGTCAGTCACAGAAGAAGCAGTGCTATTTTTTAAACAACCAAGGTTTCAATTCCCAGAGATGTTGCATGATTTATATTGGCAAGAAATCTCAGCTGCCTCACAAGATCTGCCCATTCCTGTACTCTTCTTTCTGTTCTCTGGAGGTCTCCCAGATAAATATTGAGCAGGTCAGACCTGCTTAGTGTCGAAGATCAGATGAAGTCATGCCCTGAAGGTGTTGCAAATACCCTTTTTTGTGTTTGCTTGAATTGGCAGTGGCTGGAGGTATAGTTGACAGATTTCAGAATGTGAAAATTATTAATCTGGGGGGAGTGCCCTGAAACACTGCCACTTTATGGCAGATCTAAAGTAAATTTGGGTTTCAGCAGCCCTTTAAAGAACTCTTTAGAAAGAAAACCCATATGAGCTACCCAATGAGCAATATTTGCTGTCCTAAACAATAATTTCTTGTTCTCTAGGCCATGTTTTCTCTAAGCATGAGCTGAAGAAAGCCATCATCCTACAATTGCATCACTTTATGAACTAAATGAAATCAAGCATAAGTACAGCAGAATGATGGAGGCCTGGAGGAGGTGTGATGAGAGCTTTCTTGGAGAAGACATATGGCTTTTAAAGAAAGGGTCTTTGGCAGCCAGCTGGAGGTGGCATAAGTATTCATCAAGGAAACAACAGCAACAACAAAGGTCTTCTGCTTCCCGTGCTGGCTGAATAGATTTGTTACAGCCATCCAATGGGCAACTAGTTTTAGCCTACCTCCAGAAAACAGACTTCCATTTTAAACTGATGTGGGAGGAAGCTCTTAGTGTAAAAGAAAGCCATAGCTGTAGAGAAACACATACTTGTCTCTGCTTGCAGCCTCTGCTTTCAGCCAGCTCTTTGCTGTAACTCATTAAGGCAGTCCCTGTGACCAAAGAGCAAATGTATGTGTATATATGGACCTGTGTGTTCATGCACATACATAGATACACCACAGGTTCTGAGACATCATAATTTTCATGAAAATCTTCTTTCAGCTGCATGAGCTGATGGTCTTCAGCCTCTTCTCACATCAGACTGGGTTTCACTTTTTATATTTATCCTTGTGTTCATGAGGTCTGACTTCAGAATTCTTTACCATACAGGTAAAGCCTGATGATACTCATCATAAGCAGTGTCATGATAGCACCAGGTTGAATAGAGAACTATGTGCAGCCAAGACAAGTGGACTTTGAAATATATTAACTCTTTGAACCTCAGTGTTATCTGTTAAGTGGCACTGATACTAACGTGTGTGTTGCATCTATTTTTTTAATCTGGATGAAAGGATGCTGCAAAGAAGGTGTCCTTAACTGCTTTGTACAGATGTTAAAACTGTTTCAAATAGAGAGACCTGCTCTGGGTCATGCTGTAAATAATTGGCAAATCCAGCCATAAATCTCCCAAGTCCTGATCCATTAAACAGAGTTGCATTTTTCATTAAGAACATCTGCACAAACTGTCACAGCTTCTGCAGAGTCAGTGTTAGACAAGTGAGTTTTTCTTGGTTCAGAGACAAGATAGTGGAATGAAACTAAGCCTATTCTTTCCTCTATACTTATTTATTGTATGAGAGTGTTCCCCACTTAGTATCAGGAACAGATAGTGCTCAGTACAATAGTGGTGGAGTTCACAGATCAGAGAATTGCAGGTGGATGAATTCCAGCTCTCAGCCAGTCTGAAGTGTTTTCTGCGCACACCGCTTGTTTATCCATCCCCTCTGTGGACAAACCCACAGGATACTCTCTGAGAGGGTGCAAGCCTTTGAAGACTTTCTTCCTGATCTTTTGCTCAGGAATGAGGGAATTTACCCATCATGGAACAGCCTGTAAATCTTTCATGGCAGATTCTTAGGGATCTTCAGGCATTCAGAGGTGCCTATATTTCCCATTGCCACTTGCATTGTGGAGTCACTATGTTCTTCAGTCCAAAACACTGTCCATATTAATAGCATTGGTCTTGCTGCATTTTTTACTGGTCTGCAGCATGGAAAGATATATTCAACCCTCTGGGAAATGTTTGATGGATTAAGCAATGAAAAATGATCAGGGGGAAAACTCTTAGAAAGCAAAGGAATTTGTTGTAGGTGTACAATGCTGATGATGGTCATATATTTCTGCTCACATTTGCTGAGGAAATATATAACCTTCAGTTTTTCCTAGGCCTTTCCAGAACAGTGGTGACTGTAAAATGGTCTGGAAACACTTTTCTGGAGATAAACAATGGAAATTATCTAACATTAAAAATAACCCTAAAGGCAAAAAAAATCAGAAACCACTTTGAAACAAAGGAAGGGTGGAGTAAGCAACCCTTTTGGAGAGACTTACATTCTGTTTTGTGCTGCTTATAGAACCTAGAAATGCCAGTGAAGGTTGTATCAGAAATCTGTAAGCTATATGCCTATAGCTATTATGTACAGTGTTCTAAACATTATAGAAATCAGAGATCCCATTACAAAATTTACAGCAGTTAAAATTAGTTTTGGAGTAATTTATCTTCTTGCAATTGTTTCAGCATGTGCTGTGACATGAAAAGAGGAGGTTTTGTTGCAAACAATATTTTAACCACAAAAAGATATTTTGCAGTAGAACAAGTATCCCGAAGATTTAAATCACTATTGAGTGTTACACAAATCATAGGAAAAACTGTTTCACTGTGGCAAAAACAGAATTAAGTACAGGTGGCCAAAGTAATTTGACTCTTGGACAGCATTTTTAATTTTCTGGTACACCCTGCTGCTTCACAGTTAGGTTGTAGCAATGCAACTAAGTGCTTTCTTGTAAATCTTTAAATGACATATGATGGAAAACAAACAAAACATTTTAGATGTTTTTTTTTAAAGTCAAAGCTTCAGGCATAATTTTGAAAGCTCTAGATTGAAAAGCATCTTTTTTCACAATTATTACTTCTACTGCCATCACAAAATCTACACATATCTCTGCTTTTCTTCTAAGTCTTTAGGATCTGAGTCTGAGTCTTACAAATAAGTAGTTCAGAACTTAAAATTATCCAGCTTTTCACTGGCATCCCTTCTGCCTTGATTCTAAGAAGAGATCATAAACAACACATACTTTCTCAAAAAGACTTCTATGTGACTGGCAGACCTGGATGGATCTTCTGTCAGATGCTGTTCTCACTAGCTAATTTCATCTCCTGGTTCTGTGTACTGCATCATATAATAAACTTTGAGGCAAGTGCTCAAATTGTCAGATTTGCTCATAAATACAACCGAGAAATTATGATAGACTGAGTTTAATGGAGTGATGGATGAATATCAGCTCCAGGCTAGAAATGTTTAGAAGGAAGGGGTCTGATGTCTCCAGAAAATCCATCAAATTCATTTAGCTAGTGACCTTCAAGGAAATTCAGTAGGAGGTGGCTGCACAGTCTGCATGTGTGGCCTAGTATAGTCTTCAGGAAAAGGAGAGATTTCTTTACTGAAAGCTTGGCCTTTATAGTAACAGCTCATCTTTTCCCCTCCAATGAGATAGCAGTGGCTGTTGCGTTTGTGACCCATCTTTCTGACACTCACTGTACAAAATAAAGGACAGAAGTGAGCTGACAGTTAGTGGGTCTTTAAGGGTACAAACCTGAAAACCTGTCATATTCTCTGAATCCATCAGTAGGAGACCTGAGGGAAAAGCCAGAAGTCCTAGATGTGCATGTACAGTTACAACTGAATTAAGACTAACGGAGAGATCAAAAGAAAGTTAGTTAACCTGCCTCACCTCCTGCAGCATTTTTAAGAAGCAAGATTACATCCAAGAGGCACACGTTTCTTTTCTCTCACTCCTACTTCACCCTTAGGATTTGTAATGGCAGTCCTAAGATTCCCTAGAAGGTTAAAAGGGGTAAACTGGAGAACAGAAAAGAACTGAAATCAACCCCAGTTTCTGAGGATAAAAGACCTTGTTCTAAGGGTGAAGGTGGAGAAAAGTATAATAAGAGTGGTATGAAGCATGGACCATAAAAAGGGGTCCTGCAAGGACAAACTGGGTGTTTGTAGGGGAGCCTGTGGACCTGGAGGAGTCTTCCAGACTACCTTGTGGACCTAGATGAGGCTGGGTTTGGTGGTGTTATTTGTAATAAAATGCAGGTAAAGAGAGTTCAGCTTCTGCTGAAGACAACTGTGATAGGGTTTCTCATCTATCCTAGGGAATTACTAAATACAGTTCTATTTTCAGTGCTCTACCTCTGGCTAGGCTTACTGGTTGTGGGATGTAAGCAGGGCCTGGCAAATTCCCTCCTGGATGGTGCTAACTTCAGCAGATGAAGTGCTCATGAACGGGATGACTCACACTACCTCATTCCTTCACTATTATGCAACTTGCTTTTTTCCCACAGGAAGGTTCTCTTCCACATTTTATTCTGTGATTTTTTTTCCTTTCAGTAAAAGTGCCTGCCTTTATCATGATTTCACCCTGAAACAGGCAAGGGAATTTAGTAATGCAGCCTGGCAGGGTGTCAAAAGTCCATTTTCTCAAGAGGAACAGGAAAAAGGCAATAATGGTTTGAGGAACTGGAAAACAAATACGTCCTATGTAGACTACAATTGGTTCATCTAGGTGAACAAAAACAATGAGCTCTGTGTCCTGAGGAAACAGCGCAAGGCTCCAGCGGGGCCAAAAATAGCCCAGCCGAGCATCCCTGCGTTGTTACGCGCGGAGCGGCCGAGGGCGCTGCGGGTCTCGGGAGGCACTGCGGGCTCCCGGCGCCCCCCGCAGGGCTCCAGGGGCTTCACCGCCACCCCAGCGGCGCAAACCTCACTTCGAGATCTGGTTCCTACTCGAGTCTTACCTGCAGGCCTCTGGGCAGCGAAGCTGAGGCTTTCCGCTTCCCAGTGACACAGAATTTTAGATGCTACCGGTGGTGGAGTCATGAGTTATGGTCAAGCAATATATATGTACAAAAATTCTGTCATTCATACATTAACAAATCTTACTCTTACTGGCTCTTTTAGCAGCATAATTTGGAGGGGAAATACAACACCACGAGAAAGAAGGAGGCATGTATCCTTCAGAAGTTAGTTATGTTTAATGTCATCTTTTGAAAACTACTCAGGTACCAATTAGACTCAATGCCACTGAGCAGTCTGTAGTTTGGGACTAAACTGTCTAGGCTCACTCCATGAATCATGTTTCCCTTGTCCTACAAAAGCTTCAGCTGTACAGTGAACTGTGCAGTGCCTTGACGGTGTGCAGGACCAAGCCCACTAATTAAGACCACCAATTTGAGAAAGAAAATTATGTAAATAGATAACCCAAATTAATTCTGGATTGTAAAGGCAGACGTCTTGAAATGGTTTCAACCCTGCAACATGAAATTGCTGCTCGATGCATGTCTCTGGCTGTCTGTGGATCTGGTGCTGCCAGTACTGAGAGATGGCATCACAATAAAAACATAATGTGTCTCTCTGCCCACACTTAACTAAAAGATCAGGACAGACTTAGGTCTATTTTCATGTAAGTATGAGGAAATCTCCTTCTAGTTGCCTTATGAAATATAAAATGCATACAGCATCATATCTGAGCTTAGTCACCAGGCATAGAGTAGACACTATAAGGGAAAATCAAGACAGAAAATTTTCCAGTAGTCATACATTTTTTAAAAGTCTCTCTAACTAATTCTGCTAAGGATTTAAACTGCAATTGTAAATAAAAGGAAACAGCAGGCAAATGTTGCCTGTTCTCTCAAGCCAATGTGTCAAAAAAAACCAATTACAATGAAGACTGAGAGAGAAGGCTCCAGGCAGACCTTATTGCATCCTTCTAGTACATAAAGGGGGCTATAGGAGAGCTGCAGAGGGTCAATTTACAAGGACAAGTAGTGGTAGGACAAGGAGTCATGGCTTTAAACTGACAAAGGGCGTTTACATTAGATTTTAGGAAGAAATTCTTTACTGTGAGGGTGGTGAGACGCTGGAAGCTCAGGGAAGCTGTGAATGCCCCATCCCTGGAAGTGTTCAGTGCCAGGTTGGATGGGGCCCTGAGTTATCTGGTCTAGGGAAAGGTGTCCCTACCCGTGGCAGGAGGTTGGAACAAGATGATATTTGAAGTCTCTTCCAACTCAAGCCATTATATAATTCTATGATAATTACTACTGCACTGACCTAGTTGGTCTTATTTTAGGTTGAGGTTTTTTATTCTGAATAGTAAGTTAATTCACTAAATACAAATTAGGGAAAAAAAGAAATCAGCCTCAATCAACAAAAGGATTATGCAAATGAAAAGGTTATCTACACTACGTTCGCAACTTTATAATGACAGATTTAGCAGAGTTATGATTTGGGTATGAGGCTATGATTTGCATATGAATGCTGGTATCCATTGTATGTTGTGTCTCTGTATATATATTTGGAAGTGAAGTTTGCATCTGTATGGTTTAAACTCAGATGTAGGATTCTTCATTTTTGTGTTGTCTTTCTAAAGTTATTCAAGGGTGGCTTTAGTGGTGTGGAAACTGTCCCAAAGGCTTTGTTTGACAAACTTAAAACCTAAACAAAATACCTTGTTCTCCTTATTGGTTTTGTTATTTCCAAACAAAATCTTGTTTGTTGTCACAAACAAGGAGACTTGGTCATTCCATGGGCAGAAGGCCTTGAATGGGAGATGAGGTGCCGGAGGCAGTGCAGAGTGCTCTGAGTGTGTGCTGCACCATATGCTGGCTGTGGTACTGAAGGGTGCTCTGCTGCGGCTTCGTTTTTCACATGAAACATAAAAACAAGGATCAGCCATCAGCACCTATAAAGATATCAGAAACCAGAAAAGTTTTCTGTAACGTCTTTGCTGAACTCTGGTGAGAGCATTTGCATTGCACTAATCACAGTTCTTCAAATACATTAAATATTTGTTCCACACATTTGCGAAACTGGGGCACAATGTTGCCAGTGTGGCAGCATGGTTCTGATGTTCCTTTACAGGAACAGCAACTCAGTCTATGACAAACAAGACCTATACATGTGGCTTGGATTGAGGTAATACACAGTGTGTAAATGTTAATCATTACTAAGTTAATCATTATTTCTGTTATGTGTATATATTCTAGTGCACGCACAAATCTCATTTGAAAGTCTTCCTTTGTTTTATATTTCTTATAGGCATGCAGATGTATGAATGATTCATGTTGTATGTGAAATTATACTGTGACTTATAATAATAGCCATTGCTTTATTTTGTTGTGAAACCAGATTCAAAATAAATTGAAAATTCAAATCTGTCTATAAAATCTACTGCAAGCTTCCAATTTTTGGCCCAGAATTCCCACTCTCCAGTGTTTTTAGTCTTTTATTTTTCCAGGTCATCTGTTTTATGGAGAAAGAACATATAGCCATCTGGGAGATTAGCATATATATTTTATGAAGCAAAGTAGAGCTCTCTCTTTTCTGACTCAGATGCTAAAGACCCAGATTTGCAGCCTGCCTCCTAGCTAGCACAGCACAGTTCATAAAGCTTCTGTTGCCAGTGGCTTACCCCTCTCCCCCTCAAGAACAAACCTACACTAAAGTGATGTTGGCAAAGCAGTACTGTTCTAAGGTGGGGGAAAAAAACACAGTCCAGCTTTACAGCCATGTAGAGAAGCAATTTTTAATTATAGAAGAATCCATTTGTCAGTAAAGCTTACATTGTTTGAGTAGAAATTATCAGCAACTGATCAAACAAATTTGGCTACTGGAGTGAGATTCATCTCCAGAGTGGTATCTATGGCTATATCTGTGGATAAAAGCATGGAAAAGGTCTGTGGTATGTACTCTGAAATGTATGAAAGACAAATGAGAGTGTTAGTACTGGCTTAATTTAAGATGCAGTAGAAATTACCACAGGATGTAAAAGGAGTGAGCTGCAATAAGATGTGCCAAGGGGCATCTCCTTAATCTTTTATACTTTCTTACTGTGCTGGTAGAGATGTGCTATCATTGTAGCTATAGCTGGAAGTACAGTATGTTTCTAATACTCTGGTGCAGTTAGACAGTGCCAGTAGTCTTTCTTTTTTTCTGGGCATTCCTCTTCCTTTTGTTTTTTAATACCATTCTGGTTTTTTCCCTTTACTGAACAGACATAATAGGAGCCTAGACTGCCAACATTTTGATATCCAGTGTAGATTTATAACTATGGACTGCCAAGTTTTAAGAAGTTATAGAGCTGCTAAGTCCAGTGAAGAGAGACGAAACGCCACAATTAAAAGAGAGAGTCCTAGTCTGCACAAGCCTCTAGAAAAGACAGGACAAAAGATGGCTTCATAATCCTAAATTTATATTTATAATGATACTGAATAAGCAGAATATTTTCCATTGCTTCTTAAAACAAAGGCTGGGAATAGACTGGCTCTTTTTGCTTACCCTTTAATGATTTGTTGGTATTTTTTAAATGGAGAGACAAAAATGAGCCTGAATTAAAAGCTTTGGTTCAAAGTTCCCAGTTTGAGGGAATTTTGTACTACATTCAGAGTATCATCTGCATTTTGCAGGTTAGCCTCTCCTTTTGAAACATATTATATCAAAATCCATGTCCAAACTGTAGGAAGCACAGTGTGTATTCAAAAACAGACTTTAAGAACTGGATCTGTTACATCTAGAATCTGATTCCCATTATTCACATCTGCTGAATAATAAAGGGAACAAATACAGTCTTATTAGAAAATGCGTAAGAAAAAACTTTCAATGTAGCATTTGGGCTGTATGTTCATCAGAAAGGCATGCACCATTTTAAAAATCTTTCTGTATCTTGCCAATGCTAAAACAACATCTTTCACAGACTGCATGCAGACAGTCTTTAATGTTCTTTTCTTCTAGCTTTTGCCAGTTATTGGAATATGAACTTAACATTTACCTTGATGCTAAGAACAGCCTACCCAATCTGGCCAAATCTTTTCATTCAGAAATCAGTCTCTGACATGGCTGGTAAAAGATGCCAAGAGAAGTCTATGAGAGTGGGAAAATCCTATGATGGCTCTTCAGAGTATTTCCCTGGACACTCTCCCAGCTCCATGCACAAGCGACTTCCTGAGGCAGTCACTCCACTTTTATAGAAGCAAACATATAATCACTGGAAATACAGAAAAAACCCAAACAAGCAAGAAAAAAAAATTAAAAAAAAAAAAAGATGTCTTTTGAGAAGGAAAGCTGTGTACTTTGATATCAAGGCATTCCACAAGATGGCAGAGTTCTGTCTTGCCAGGTAACTACAGCAGGCAACCTGAGCCTCTACAGAAGCAATTTTTCTCCTATTGTAGTTTTCACCATTGGTAATATAACTCTCTACTTTAAACCTATCAGTGCTCTATAGCAGTGATCAAAATACATGGCAAACACCTGAAAGACGAGAGGTCTCTATTTTCATATGTCTCACTCACATTTTTATATTGCATAATTTAAAGCACCATATTCACATAAAGCATAATAATTTCTCATTGTGTGAATTAAAGAAATAATTTTTTTCTACATAAAATTAGACAGAAAATTATTGCATGCAACTGCAATTATTTTAACTAGGAACATTAACATCAGTCCTTTGGATTCCATCTCAGTCATTTATTATTTGAACTCCAAAAATCATGACTATAGCTATTTGTTACCACTTGTCTTCATGACCAACCTAGAGATGGGATGTTGCTGAAAGCCAGGTGTCCCTTTCACCCATCCTGCGTCCTTGTGCTGGCTCTAACATCTTTGTGTACAGTCCTAATGCAAGTCAGATCAACCTAAAAAGCTGATTGAAAACTAGCTGCTTTTTCTCAGAGGCTTAGCTTTCAGCTAGATAAATGAGCTGAAATGACTCCACAGCCTCACAGTCACTACTGTTGCAATCAGGAAAGCAGGTCAAGCATATGACAAGGGGCAGGAAAGTCCCTTTCAGGAACAGAGTAGTATTGGATAAGCTTACACTAATTGTGAAAACACACCCTTAAGTAACAAAAGAATAGTGGAGAGGATGCATCCTCAGTTCTGCCCTCTCTGGCAAGAGGCAATGGAGAGAGAGGAGAAAACCTAAAGCTCAGTTCTTAGACAAGTTCAATTGAAAACTTGTGCGGGAGCATGCCTAAATCTTGCACGTGTCACAGTGAAATGTTAGTTCTGACCTCAACTTTTTGCTTGTTATTTTGCTCATTATTTGTAAAATAAGAACACTAATATGCCAGCTCTTTCTAGAGACAATGTATGGTTTCTGTGAGAAATAAAGGCTCTGAAGTTTGGGGAAAAAAGAGAGAAACTAGAATAATTGTAGCTCCCTGTAGGGTTCTCTGCAATACTTGTTACTAAGTTTCAGTTGAGTGGAGCTGTATTCCCAGAAAACAGAGGAGAAAATTAAAATATTTTACAAACGATGATAAGGATTTTGAATGGCCTCAGAGCATGTTACGCTTAAGATCTTCATCATTCTTTTAGAAGCCTAAACCCTGGTGCTTCCTAAATGAGATGCAGGATAGTGCTAACACAAGGATAGATAAATAGACAAAATCTGAATGCACAAAATTAAAGAATTACTAGCAACTACTCTGTACGTAAACCAAACCAAAAGCCTCACTCAGGAATGGAGAATTTTTAAAAAATCCATCTTGCAGAGAAGAATTGTGTAATTGAATTTACTAAACACTAAAGAATAACTGACCGCAAGATTTTATGTATAAGTTAGAAGACATCAGGTGTGGTCAGGCTACCTTGGGTTCTATTTTGGCATCAGTGAGCTTTGTTACAATGAAATATTCATTTCCAGTTTTACCACTGAAATTCAAATGAGGATTAAAAGAAAAAAAAATGGAGTGAAATGAAAAGAAAATCCCCCAGTAATATCACCAAGTGCAAACAAATTCCATTCACAAGATCTGGTGTCTCCACAAGCTGTGAAAACCCTGGTAGCAGGGAGAAGGAATTTGGATTTTCAGGACCAAGCAGCTACATGCTGATTGCAAGAGTGAGAAGTAAATTCCATTAATTGTTAACAAAGGCATTCAGCAGGGATACACTCACAATAGCCTCGTGCGGAAACCATGTAAGAGCTGTTCTTCTAGTTTGGACCGATTATAGAAGAACACGGAATAACAGAGAACAGAGACTTTGTCTGGTTTCCGGCCCAAGCCCGCGCTCCGGCTACCCGGGGCAGTGTCGGTACCGCGGGGGCGGAGGGACACCGGGGACACGGAGCACACCGGGGATACCGGGGACACCGAGCACACCGGGGACACGGAGCACACCGGGGTCACCGAGCACACGGAGCACACCGAGCACACGGAGCACACCGAGCACACGGAGCACACCGAGCACACGGAGCACAGCGAGCACACCGGGGACACCGAGCACAGCGAGCACACGGAGCACACCGAGCACAGCGAGCACACCGAGCACAGCGAGCACACGGAGCACACCGAGCACAGCGAGCACACCGAGCACAGCGAGCACACGGAGCACACCGAGCACACGGAGCACACCGGGGACACCGAGCACACGGAGCTGAGGGGCGGCACGGGGCTGGCCCAGGTGTGCGCCGCCTCCGCCCGCCACCAGGGGGCGCCTCCCCGCCCCGCTCGGAGGCCGCTCCGCCCCGGCCCTGTCCCGTGTCATGCCCCTCCGTCCAGCCAATGAAAAGCGGCCGGGGAGGTGGAGCTCGGGGGCCGCGGCCCAATGGGAAGCGAGAGCTGACCGGCGGGGGCCAATCGGGGGCCAATGGGTGAGTGCGCGACTCCGGCGCCGGGGGCTGGGCGGGGAGGGGGCGGGGCCAAGGGGGCTCGGGCTCTCAATCAGGTGAGGGCGGTGCTGACGGGCGGCGGCGGCGGCCAATGGCGGCGCGGGGGCGGAGCCCGCCCTGCCCTTCCCTCCCGCCGCCGAAGCTGCCAGAGAGTCAGGTGGCTCCGGGATGCGCGGCAGCGGCGGCGGCAGGAGGCGGAGGCGGGCGCGGAGGAGGCGGCGGATGGGGCGGATGCGGCGGCTCCTCCACGGCACGCGCTGCCCGGTCTCGCCCCTGCCCGCGCTGGGCTGAGGCGGCCCCGCGCCGGGAATCCCCGGCGGCGGCGGCGGCACCTGGTGCCGGCGGGCGTCGGGCCGCATGAACAATAGGCGGCGGTCCCGGCCCCGCCGCCCCCCGCAGAGCCCGGCTGCCGCGGGCGCCTCCCCCTATGGAGCAGCCTCGCCATGGAGCCCCTCACCGAGCTCAGCCAGGAGGGCGCGGGCGGCGGGGAGCCGCCGGGCGAAGGGCCGCTCTGGACCGCTGTCTTCGAGTACGAGGCGTGCGGCGAGGACGAGCTGAGCCTGCGGCCGGGGGATGTGGTGCAGGTGCTGTCCCGGGACTCGCACGTGTCCGGCGACGAGGGCTGGTGGACGGGCAAGATCGACCAGCGCGTCGGCATCTTCCCCAGCAACTACGTGAGCAGCGGCGTGCAGGGGGGCGGCCCGGAGCTGCGCACCCGATACCCGCCGCCCCCCGCCATACAGCGTAAGGTGGCCCGGGCCCAGGGCGCGGAGCTCGGCGCGGCCCCTCCTCAGGGAGGGAGGGAGGGAGCCAGGGGAGAGGGGAAGAGGCCCGGTCCCGCCTCCCTGTCGTGAGCTGGGGCTGGGGCTGCGAGGGGGGACGGGATCGGCGGGACTGCCGGGGCTGTGGGGGTGGCGGAGGCTCGGCCCGCCCGATGTCACGGCGGGAAGGGCTCGACCCAGTCCGCCTGGCGCGGCCTTTCCGTGGGTCCTTTTGGAAGCCGGGGCCTCCGCGGAGGGGGAGGGGAAGGCCCATCCCGGTGGCGAGCGGCCGTGGGAGGCCGCGGGCCCAGCCGGCGGCGAGGGGACCCCGCGATGGCCTTCGGCGGAGAGCGGAGGGGCTACGACGCCTCCGCCTCTCCCGCCCTGGGGATGCCCCAGGCCCCCGGTCCGTTCCCTTTCCCACCCACGGAGGTATTCCTGCTGCTCCAGTGCCTTTCTGTCTTCCAGGCTAGCGCGCCGCTCCCGGGGAGGCAGAGCCTTGCTCAGCGTGTAGTTAGCATTTCACCGACGCCGGGAGCAGTTTCCCATTGTTAAGATCTGTGTTTCCAGGGGCTGATAAATTTTCATCAAACGACGCCAGAATCCTGGCAGTTGGGCAGTGGTGGAGTCACCAGGGCTCTGGTTATTCTCCCTGTAAGAATATTCTTGAAGAAAGGTGGCTGGAAGGGAAACAGTTGTTTTTTGAAGTGTTGATTCACTGCCAATGCTTTTCCAGTATTATCTTGCTTACCAACCAAAAGCTCATTATTTCTGACTGAAAAATTCCTAAGTTGACTTGTGTTACCAGGTTCCTCTGGCCTCCTATAAATTCTGTCCTAAAATACCAGTAAATGAGTTCTGTCCATGTTCGGATATCTGAGCCTGCCTGAGGGTTGCTTGACTATGTTGTGATGCTGAAGGCATGGGAGGATTGGTTTGTTTCTGTGAATTTCAGTGCAGTTTTGAAACCTTTGTTGGAGACAGAGAATAGGGCTGTTTCATCTCATTTCATGAAAAAATGTTTCATCATTTTTTTAGTCACTATGTACAGTTGTGGAAACAGCATGGAATGACTTTCTAGATCCTGATTACCTATCACCATTGACAATTCAGGCAAGGATAATGCTTTTTTTTTTTTTTTGGAGCAGAGAAAAATCTTCAGACTAGTAGGCTTTTCTAGAAAGTAAAAGAGTGAAAAGATGCTTTGTCCTATCTGGGCCGTATCTCCAAGGAATACAACTAATAGCTTTATTCTTACTCTCTGTTCTGCTTGAAAGCATTTAGGTAAAACTCAGTAATTTGTAGCATTGCCCTTGGGCTTGTGAAGGGACTAGGTGCTGTTCCTTTTTTTCATGCTGCAGCAGTATAGGTAAGTTATTTTTCCCCCCACACACACAGCAAAAGCTGTGAACGAATGCTTATTAGGTTTTGCTTTTGAGATACTTAGAAGAAACATTCCTACAGAACTTTTTAAACTATCAGCGTCCATCCTGTTTTGAGTGTTCAAGTTCAGGCTTTGTAACAGGATTCTCCTGTCTTGCTGCCTTTTCTGTGGTTTGATAGTTCACAAGCAGTTGTGGAGCTGTACCTTCCCCCTTCGTCCTTGTGTTTCTCTTCCTGTGCCACAACAGGGCTATGCTATTTCTCTTCTGTCAAAGCATGAACCATATGTTCATGACAAAGTAGAATTTATTGCCCTCCAGTAAGTTTGTCTAATGCCTAAGGAGTATGTTGGGTTTGGTTTGTTTTTTTTTTTTTAAAGAAAAATGCAGTTTGGACAGGGGTTAAAGTTGTTTGCCATTGAATTGGATTTTCAAGTTGAATATTAGAAATGCTTTGTAAGGATCACTACTGACTGTTAGAGCTGATGATGTTAGTTTGATAGCTGTTCGGAACAGGAGTAACAATCTACTGTTTAGTATTTTACTGTCCAGTAAGTCCAGTTTTGCAGGAGTGATGCAAAGTGTCATTTTGGACATGCACTTCTGCAGAGAAGCTGTTTCCATTTGTTTTCCTAAAGTTTATCTTCATGTGTAATGAAAGTTTGGGAGTACAAGTCATAAAGAACCTGCTTCTACTGAGAGCTGTACTAGTTTAGCTGGTAATGTTAACCATCCACGTGGTGTGCTTGAATCTTTCCTCGGTGAGGGTACCATGAATGATAAAAGCAGCCTGTAGAGGCTGTCAGCAGTGGGCCAACTTGAAGGACTCTCATCTGCACTATGGGCTCTTACACACTTCAGGCTGAATTAAATAGCTTAATCATGTGGTCTGATAAGTGCAGATTAAACAGCACCTACTTTACAGTTGTCAACATGGCCACTCATTCATGGTGTATAGGCTCTGTAATTCCTTATCAGTCCCCAGTGGAATGATAGCACTCCAGTTCTTAAATTCTCTACAGTCCAGTACAGCACATCTGCCAAATTACACGGGAGTTTGCAGATGGGGTTAGTGTGTTTAAAAATGTGAAGAAGTATTTTGTGCCCTAATGTAGCTGTGTAACTCAGACTGTGAAAACGACTATTAATTCAGCACAAAATATCTTTTAAAAACCCCAAGCAAAACATTTTTTAAAAATGAGGGTTTATTTCTGAAGAAGTTACCCATGAGGGTGAGCTGGTCAGTTTGCCTTATGGAAACATACATTTCTGAACTAAGGTCGTACTTCCAGATAAAAGAACATTCAATGTCACACATTAAATTTCATCCGGAAGCTGAAGTCTCTCGGTTTTACATCCCACCCCTATTACTTTGTGCCTCCAGCAGGAATGTGCTTTTTCTGATGGAAAATGGGTGGCGGCACACGAAGTGTTCTACTTTCCAGCCCTTCGGTTTCCTTTGCCCGTCTCGTTCTCCTGCCTGCCACCTTCCTGTCGCGTTTCACCGCAGCACTGGGGGTGTGGGGGGAGCCGGGGCGCTGCCCGCGGGGCTGTCCTGTTCTGTCGCGTCGCTCTCGCCGTCATCGCTGCTGCTGGAGCTGTCCTTTCAGCACCTGCGGGCCAGCGGGCCGGCTCGCTCAGCGCCTCCTTGATGTCCTCTCAAGGCGTGAAATGCCCGAGCACAACACCCGCAGTGAGCAGCACCGGAGCGCTGTGTGTCCGGAGTTGGCGGGGCGGGCAGTCGCCCTGGTGGTGTGGCTTGCGTGTTTGTTCATTTTCAGTCTTTTAACTGACCTTGTCCCTAGGAGTAGGTTAATTCAGCATCCTACCAGTGCTGAAATTCTATTGACTGAACAGATAGGACCCAACATCTGATTTCTTTAGCTCTTTTATTAGTTAGAAATACAAGAGGAACTCTTTTTTTTATTCTCAGTGACAGGGTAGTCTCACATCTGGAGTTATTGTCATTACAGTCTTGTTCTAAAATTCCAGTGTTTCTGGTCAGAATGTATTCCTTTCATATTTTCTGGTAATCTCTGTCTTGAGCATTTGAACACCACTATAGGACTGAGAACTTCTTTGCTGTGCAAATCCTTGAAGCTCAGAGTGTTACCCAAAATATGTATTCACAGCAGCAGAAGAATAAATTCTCTTTGTGTTCTGGACTGGAAGAGACCTCTTCTCCTTTTGGAAGACTTTCCTGGTCAGTTTTCTATCTTGTTTCCCATTGATCTTTTATTCATGTAACACTAAGAAAAGCAGGACAGGCATACTTATTAAACTAACTCATCCATTTGACTAGCTTATAAAAGTAAGCCAACTTCTACAAGTCATGTTCAGGTAAGGTAGAGCTCAGACAAAAAAGCCCCAAAGCCTGTGGCTGTGGACAGAAGAGTTTGTATTAACCCCATACAGTTTTGTGACAAAGTCTTGTACTATAGGCATATACTTAGGAAAGACATTTGATTGGAATAAGAAAACTAGTTGACTTAAGTGAGATCTAACCTGCTCCCTTACAAACCTGATCTCCTTTTTACTAGACAAAGTAGGGGAGCCATGCCAGATTTGGCATTTCAATTACAGGAAAGTATTAAAAATCTTGGTGACTTCCTATTTAAATCTTGCATTATGGTATTCTTTCTTTAAAACTTTAAAAAATTTGATTGACTGTAATTGGTAACCACCCAAATATCAGACAGAGTATCATCAGTGGTAGCCTATCACTGCTGGAAATTAAGCTGTGCCAACATGTTTTCATTGGTCAGTATGTGGGATTTTCATTCTGCATTAGTCAGTGTTAGATGGGTTCTTTTGGCCACCCATATAAACTGTGTTTAGTGTACAGTTGTACAGGATACATCTTCTCATTGCTTTTGCTCCAGGTGCAATTTGTGTGCTGAATTGAGGCATCTGCACTTGTAGATTTTTTCCTATACTATGCCAATTAGCTACCAGTCACTGTGTCAGCCTATTAAGTGTAGCTGTGAAGGTGTGGGAATAGGAAGTTGCTGTAACAAAAATGCAGCATGCATTAAATAAAAAATGCTTATTTCTTGCTTTGCACCCTCAGTATGTGGTTTGATCTGTTTGTCACACTGTTGTCGGTAACATCAGAACTGGTTAACAGATCTCTTGTGGGGAGCAAATCCAAAAAGCCTGGGGAGGTGGGGAAGAATAAGTGTGATTTGGGAAGGACTGAAAGATTGTGGTTACAGTTCAACAAGAGATATTCAAATAAGGGACAAATGGAGAAGTAGATGCATTTTGTGTTGAGTTTTAGCTATTTCACATTAAACACTGTATTGTGAACACAGTGAAGTTGGTGAGTGTGTTTTTCTTTTTTGGAATCTTGTACTGTCAGTGAGAGTTTATCCTTAAGGCAGGTAGGGGCAGGGGCATCAGTGTTAGAAGGCTTTAAGTGTGGTAAGAGAAGGCTCTTTTATTGCTTTACCGTTTACAGTGAGTACTTCATACAGGTTTTATGACACTGCAAGATCTGTTTTACCATACTGATTGGCACTAAAAGGTTGTCAGAAAGGCCTGCTGCTTTCCTTTGTATTGTTTTGGAGTGAAAATTGATGCCTCTTCCAAGTGTAAGGGTGAGGTTGGCCAACATGGACTTTCAGCTGATGTATAGGCTGTATAGTTGCTAAATGCTTACATCTTTTCTTTTTCCTCTTTCCCTAGTTCTGGAGATCGACTTCTCAGAGCTTGTTCTGGAAGAAATCATTGGCATAGGGGGCTTTGGAAAAGTGTATCGAGCTCTATGGGTAGGAGATGAGGTTGCTGTCAAGGCAGCTCGCTATGACCCTGATGAGGACATCAGCCAGACCATTGAGAATGTCCGGCAAGAGGCCAAGCTCTTTGCGATGTTAAAACATCCCAACATCATTGCTCTCAGGGGTGTGTGTTTGAAGGAACCCAATCTTTGCCTGATCATGGAGTTTGCCCGCGGAGGATCACTTAATAGGGTGTTGTCTGGTAAAAGGATACCTCCTGACATACTGGTGAACTGGGCAGTGCAGATTGCCAGGGGAATGAACTACCTGCATGAGGAAGCAATTGTTCCCATAATTCACCGTGACCTCAAGTCCAGCAACAGTAAGTGCTACACAGTGAATGGTCAGGGTGCTGGGATATGTTTTTGGGAAAAAATCATGCAAAGAAAAGAGGGGAGTAATGTTACCTTAGTGATCCTTTCTTGTGAACCACTGTATCCTCTAACTCAATCCCAGAAGGGTTTATTTTTATACAGTATGGTGCTACAGATCACAGGAAACATGTAAATGCTTTCAGCTCTGTAGAAGCAACTTGAATGATTGGATGAAAAAGCAACTGTAAATGAAGCATGCTTTCTAGTAGATCATATTCTTGTAGTGTCTAGGTTTTATTGGCATTTCAGCAAACTTCTCTATGTTATAAAGCCTTATTGAACTTAAAATGTGTATTATTCTTCCACTCTTTGGAAGGATAAATGCTTCTTTGTAAATATAAGTGCTCCTATGCTTTCATTTTACTTGCTAGATTTTGCTGTATAGATAAGATGCAAGCCTGTTTTCCTTATGGGAGACTTAAATCAGCTGAATTGGATCTTCTCTTTATCCATCATAGAGCTGGTGTTGACAGAAACATTAACTCGTGCAAATAAAATATCCTTGTATACCCAGGACTTCAGCTGACGTTTGTGGTGCTTTACATGATACAGCTCACCCATTAGAGAGCATGGGGACTGAACTTTGGTAGTTAGGATTGTGGAAATCGTGGTGATTGCAGCTCCTCTGTAATACTGACAGCATTACTGTCTGTTGCTTGGGTGTTCTTCCTGTAGTGTGTCTCTTTTCACAAACTTTAAACTTCTCCAAGTCCAATGTACACAAACAACATTATTTATGGGTGTGGGAGCAAAGTGCCGCAGTGGTTTAAAGATCATAATCTCCTTTCCTGATGCCTGTAGCCGCTGTTCAGCCTTTCTCTCTGCTTGTCTGTGCCTAGATGGCAAGAGCAAATACAGGCCTGCATGTTGGCTGTGGTGGTTTAGATTGGTGTGTTAGCCCATTGTCATTTATGGCTTGAGTTAATAAGAAGCTCTATGAACTGAGTGACTGGGATGCAGGCATATGTTCTCTTTTGCTTTGACGGCAGGGACATTAGCAAAGAGGTCTGACAGATGGGAATTTTAATATCTTAAATAGATTCACTAGAGCTAGTATTAACCATTGCAATGCTGTAAATTTCCAGGCCTTGCAGTATCTTCCTATGTTTTTTTGGCCTTAAATGTTGTGGCAGTGAATTTACTTAGTTGGCTGTGAAACAGTAAAGAATGTATTATTAGTTCTTGTTAGTGAGTTTGCAAATAGGAACTACAAGAGTTTTCAAATTAGTTTCTACAGTATTAGTCTTCTGGTAATGAAGTTTTGCCTTTTGTTAGAGTAAAGCAATCTTAATGTTGATAAAGATTTCCTGATATTTAAACCCTTCTCTTACAGATGGCAATATATATGGGCATGTTGATAAATGCTGTAAAATTAAGGAATTATTTGCTTAGTTAATGGATGACTGGCTGCACCTGTGAATAAGAAGTAATTGCCTTTCAGTGTTGTCTTTCCTCCTTACCTAAGAAAATACTTAGTTATTTTGCTAACAGGCCATTAGGACTTTCTTGATAGGTGCTAGTTGAATGAAGTTTAGAATTAAAGTTATTTCTAAGATGAAGTGTTAGCTTCTGGTATTTCACTGTTTTATTTAGACCAGAGACCGCTTAGTTGTAAAAGAGAAAAGCATCAACAAGAGAACCAGCCCAACTAGAGGGACACCAGTGCACAATGTTACCAACCAAATAGATATGGATGCTAGAAAACATCTGGACTGTCAGCAGCGACAGTGAATGTCTCTTGTTACAATGAATCAGCTGAGTGTAACTGTGCTACACTGTAAATAGCCAGTGAGAAGTTGCTACATGCATTACTGTAATTTCCCTCATTTGGGAGGAAGCAATAGTAAAGAAAGAGGAAGAATGAGGGGAAATGCCTAGGAAAGGATTCAGAGATGTTCTGTGTATGAAGGGGAAAGGTAGAGAAGGGGAAAGTGGTTGTGACCAAGATAGCATCATATCTAGTGGAGAAAGGATGGGTATAGGAAAATTCTATCCCAGCTGAGGCTGGAACAAGCAGTATTATATTTGGCAAACCAAACAAATGTAGGAGCTGGTGCTGGAGGGAAGGACTTGACATATTTTAAGGAAAAATTATTGGTTTGTTTCTCTCTTTTGAAATCAGATAAGTTAGTAACCCTGGGTATGGGCTCGACATACTACAACAGCTGTTTATTAAACAAAATGGAGTTCTTCATTTTGTGCTGTGTGGTTGAAGAGACATTTAAAAAATATATGGTATTTTAAACATTTGAAATATATGTTCTTTTCTGGGTGTATCTATAGAGCAAGCATCATAAGTATTAGATTATGACAATGGTGGAGCATTTCTGTGGGGATAGGGGATTGTAGGATAAACAACTTTGGACTGCCTAAGTCATGTCTTTCTTGATTACTCTGTCACTGCTGAAATCTCTCTTCTATTATATGTAATAAGTATATTATTGCACCCTGATAAATATATAGTTTGCATTTTGTCTGGTTATCTGATGTACTTCGTTTTCTCAATTACTGTGGATAATGGAGAGCAGGTTATCTCGTCTGGTTTGTGCCTGTAGAATTACAAGGTTGTAGCACTTTCTTTGCATGAGTTACCACCCACCAGGTGACAGGCAGTAATATGTCTGTGGTGAAGGAAGAGCTTCTGTTTGCAAGAACTTTGAAAGGATTCTTGCAGATGCATTTTTTTACATGTACTAAACATGTCCAAGTGCTGTAGAGCTGTCATGGGAGCATCAGCTGTGTTGATCTACTGATTGGTACTGCCTACATTGAGAAGATTTTGATTCTCTTACATTTCATCTTGCTTTCAAGCACCAGCTGGGATGTTCACTGTGCATCTGAAGCTGCAGGATGAGTTAGGGAGTTAGGGAACAAGATGGGGGAATGGGAAAGAACAGAGTTGCATTATTTAAAATAAATTTTTCTACTAGAATAGAAGAAAATCAGAGAATGCCTTGTTGTTACATGTCTGCTTATATTTAGGCAGACACAGAATGAATAAGGACAGTACTTCATGATGAGTCTTTTGAGCAGGTCACATTACATTTTGAACATGTCAAGTGGGCACCCTAATACAAGTCTGAGGAATTACCCCATTATACGTGTATAAGGATTTGGAAAAAAGATCAATTTTGATTTAACCTATTGCAGCTTTGTGGACTCAGTATATACCAAAACAATGCTCAGAATACTTGTCAATATTACTGGTAGTGTAATAAAGAACAAAGGGTTTTGATTGCTTTGGGAGGTAAGTTCAGTTCATCTCAACTGAACTTCAGACGATTATTTGAAGATTCCAGGTGTCTCTTTCTTGAGATGCTCCTTGTCAAAAATCACTGCAAATCAATTGTCTGTTGTCCATATTTTTTGGTTAAAAGAAAGAAGTTTTTTCATTCTATAGTTTTTCTTAATTTTTTTCTTCTCTTCATTTTCATAACTTTACATTTGATGCTAATACGTTTAGAGTGTAGGAAAAGTGCTCTGTACATTTCGTACCATGTTTGAGGAAGATTTATTGTAAAACTTGGAGGTTCTGAGGACTGCCTGTTTCATTGCTTTGGGGATGCAATCAAGAAGTGAGTACAGAAAGGTCTTTACAGAATAAACTGCACACCCCTGTGATTTAGTTCTAGAGATCCTGAAATTATTTTGTTGAGTGTGAGTTCAGCTAGCAGTAAGTCTGGTAGACAATTGTTCCAGTGGTATTACCAACTCATATGTCAGTCATATAACTGCACGAGAGAAAGCAGTTAACTTAGGAAAGCTATTTGGTTCTGCTGTGTGAGGAGATAAGTATTTCTGTTTTTATTTTGGGCATTTGATTTAAGGGATTCAATTTATTCTGTAAGAAAATTAATCTTATTAATCTGACAGAATCCTCACTGGTTGCTGCTGCTTCTCTTCATCTGCTGATATTTCCAGCCTTTGCTTCTTCAACTGCACGTTGGTGAGCCATTGAGCATGTGTTACAGAATTGTTTGTAGACCTTTCCCAATGTGAAAGCACCTAAATAATCTAAATGCTGAGCTATAGGAAAAAAAAAAAAACCAACTAGAAATGCCTACTGAAGTAGATATCACTGCACTGACAACAGCTCAAAAGAGTTTCCCTTTCTTGTCTCTCTCATCTGTGATTCAAGTCTCATTTCTGGCCAGAGACAAGTGCCTGGCATATAATGCTTAAGATCAAACAGGGACAGTCTTGTTGGTTTTAGTGAAATATTGTAAATAATGAAGCTGATCCTGTTTGTTTCTGTTGGTCTGTCAATGCTAGATATGACAGCATTGCTATAGTAATAAAATAGTTAACTAATACTGCACAGAACTAGCAAAAGCGTATTTGCTCTTTTTATTGACAGTCTCAGCAAAACATGTTTGCTATTTGTGCTACATTGAAAGATTTTGCTGAGGGTGTTCATGCCAGTTAGCAAAGTGCTTTTTAAAAGTCACCATGGTTGTGTTCCATAAAGTGGCACAGAAGCTTAGCAGCAAAGTGACATTGCCAAGGTCAAAGAAGAAAGGATAGGGGTCAAAATAAACTGCAGCAGTTCTGATTCAGGCAAGTCAGTAGTTCTTCCCTTCTAGTTGTTTAAAGTCTTCACCTCTCCTGCTTTTTGGACCAGGAACATAAGCTTGTGGTGTCCTGAGATTCAAAGGTCTAGCTTTCCGAAAGAATTCCAAACTCTGCTATAGCTTTGCTTATTTAATGTAGTGAAGTCTAAGTTCATAAAGATGCCAGTAGAGCTGACTTTCCACATGGTCTATGGATAGTTGCTCTTAGGACTTGCAATATTCCTTGTATTTTTTTATTTCAATCCAGTCATAGCTGATACTCTTCTGGTGGTCTTTCCAGAGAAGAAGTACTTGTAATCGTTTTCCTCTGCCTGGCAGAGGTGTAAAGGAGAGCTCTTGCAGAGACTGCTGAACGGATGTTGACAGAGCACTTTGGAGGTCTGCGCTATTATTATTGCTGCCTCTGGTACTCCAGTGTAATTTGCTGACTAACTCTCCAGTGTTGTACCTTCTATCAGAATGGATTTTCTTTGTCAGTGCAATTAGATGACTGTGAGTAATGCTTTGTGTAAAATATAGTGAAGCTATTTTAATGATATCTGAATGCTTTTTACTGGGTGAATAATTGATCCGGACTCAGTTAGGTAGTACCCTGCCCTGTAAGAGGAGAGTGATAAAAAGATGACTTTTTTGGGGGGAGAGTGGTGGTGTGCAAGGCAACAGCTGGGAGATCAATTTTCAGGGAGCAAAAATCAGTAAAACTCTTTTTTTTTTTTTTCTTTTTTTTTTTTTTCTTTTTTTCTTCTAAGCTTAAAAACTGTGTAGAGTAGAAATCAGGCCGTTCAAACAGCCTGAATATACTTCTAAGGCTGATGAAAGATGACTTTTCTGCCCTTATCAGTTCCATCAACAAGCTATAAGGTATTGCTAACGGTGCATAATTCCTAGTTCTGATTGCTCTGCTTATATTTCTCTCTGTCCCCAGAGTATCATCATTTGTGCTGATATTCTGGTCACTGGTATTGTAGTTAAAAAAAATTTCCAAATACCTATAATTTGTTGCATGTGGTAATATGATGAGGAAATTCATACCATTAATCCTATGCATTTTCATTGAAAATAATGAAAAAAAAAAGTAGGGTTTTTTTTACTGTTAGTGCATAAGATGTAAATTTTGCCCGAAAGTGTTGTGAATTTTTAAGATGTTGAGATACTGGGAATTCACAGAAGTAGGGTGACAGTTTGTATATTGTGCTTTGGTACTTCGTTTGGTTTTTTCTTCCTTAGCTGTTGTAAATTAGTGTGGCTATTTTCTTCTCAGAGAGGTTTGATAGATGCTTTCATGTTGCAGTCTTATTTTCATGTCTTAGTAGATTTCTGAGAATTCCAAAATTAAATATGTCTTCTGTAAATGGTTTAAGTTGAATATGGATTGATATCTTCACTGTTAATTGCAAGTCAAAAATAGAAAGTCTTTTATAAATTACTACTTTATGAAGTAAGTTTGATGTCCACAAGAACACTTTGGTATCCTCCTGCCCACACTAAGCAGTAAAAAGACAACTTCACAGATGGAATCTGTTACCTTCATAGACAAGTGCATAAAGAGTACCTCTTGTTTTTAAGAAATGAAATTATGTCTCTTAGTTTTGAAAACCTAGCTAATATCCTTTTAGAGTAATTGTGCAACTGTATACATTTTTTTTCAGGATTTTCTCTGCTCCTAAGAAAAACTAGCTTAGAGTTGTGGCGTTAGGCACTTTATTCAGATTGTGCGTATGGAAGCAAAGAACAGACCTAAGCACTGTCATGCAGCAGGTGTCTGTAGGCATCCCCTGAATTCACCATCTGACCATCTGTGACAGAGCTGGGAAAGATCTGTGTTCCTCTGAAATTTCTAAAGGAGCCAGTCAAGAGCGAGAACAGCCTTGTGGTATTTCTGGGAAGCTAGAATAATTTTTTGGCCTCCACTTTTTTTTGGTGTTCCTTCCACATCAGTTAACTTAATTTGAATTTTGACTGACTTCTGACAGTAGCTTCACTTTTGCTTTTCTTATCAAACAATTTCAGAATTTCAACATATCTGAAACAAACTCACACTTGAAGCATCATACATTAAACGCAGTCTTGCTCTTTGAAGTAATGATTCATCACCCAAGATGATTCTTTAATTTTAAGCAATATCTCAGTTTGAAGCCTCTGTATATTTCCTTATGATAGGACAAGGGAGACCTTAAGCTGTTTGAAAGAATATGGGGTATAGCACATGGTTTTAAGTAGCTGCTTTTTTGTACGTGTTTGCTTTCTGATTCTAGGATAGTTTGTTATGTTGGTGTGACTTTGATTGCCAAAAGGTTGCCAGAGTTGACTGGTATGTCTGCTAATTGTTTAATTGTCCAACTACTAATGGAAAGTGTTCCTCAGACCCTAGCTTTTTGCAGCTATGAAAAAGAAATAGTAACAGAACCTCATGTACTAAGAAGGGAAACTATTCCAACTCGTAGCAATGTAGAATTATGTTGTTTGGCTTCATCACTGTTTCTTAAGATCAGAAAGAAGAGCTGTTGCCCACAGAAGAGTAAATTTTTGTGTCCCAGCCTGTATAATAGTCGTTATGGTAGTAATGTGCATGGTGCAGCATCGCTTAGGGTCCTCTTGTGAGGAAAGTAGCCAGAGGACATGCAGCCTTCCTCTGAACAGTTTGTATTACTGCCACACACAGCCCTTCCACTTCGCTTTCTAGAAGCATTGTTGTATTGCTCACACATTTATTATAACACCATTTTTTATTAAGAACAAAAATACCCTCCCAAAATAACAAGCGTTATCTAGTGCACATGCAGATTCCAAATTGTCTCTGAAATTCTGTATTTCTGTATTTTGTGCTTTGAATACTGTATGTCTTGTGTCTGGGATGATTTTTACAGCTACAAGCCAAGCTCCTAGTTTTTTCTACGTCCAGCTCTGATGCTTTGTTGAATAGGCTCCTGGAATTTGCTTTGGCTGTTGAGAAATACTAAGATCTGCTGTTTGTATTACAACTGGAAACATCTAGAATGCACGCATGGCTTCCACCTTGCCTAAGTATAGACTTATTGTTGAAATGTGTAGCAAATTATAGTCAGTGTGCCAGCAGCTCCATTTGCTAGTAACAGATAAATATTTTTACCACTAAGATTTTTTGTTTATTGCAACAATCGCTGTGCTTAAATTGGGGATTCCTGGGAGGTTCCTGGTATACTATAAAGAAATGCTAGTATGGATAATTGCTGTTAGGATGGTGTACCCATAAGGGTGGTGGGATGTATGTGAATCAGGCTGTGTGGTCCACCTACCACAAAAATATTGCATTTCCTGTTGGTTCTCCTTTATGAGTGTGGGCCTATAGAAAGATGTTAGAGAAAACAGTCATTATTTGCTTTTGACTTTCCATTGTTCAAGGATCCTGATAGTAAGAAAAATCCCATATCTTTGATTGAAAGAACTCGATAGGCCTAATTCTGCTTGTTGAAGTGTTGTCAGTCTTGCCCTGGATTTATTGATTTGCTTTTTCTTGTTTGATGTAATCAGTCACATAATGTGTGGTTTTGATTTGGTTACGGTCATCTGGTTACCAGGGAATATTCCTAATGCTTCATCAGGTTTCTGTGTAGTCAGAATCTTTGATCACAGGGTAAGCTGGGTCAAAAAAACCTGACAGAAATGTAGCACATCAAAAAATGAACAGCTTTTTGATAGCTCTATTGCATGAGCTGTTATCTTATGTGGACTTTCATGTGCAACAGTGCAGGAATTCCCTCTTTCTGAGCAGCTGGCAACTTGTTCTGTTCACCTTAGGGTCAAACTCTGGAGTATTCAAGAATCCCTGAACTTCACTGTTGTCAGCTGTAGCTTGGTGTTGATCATGCATCTAACAGCCTTTTAACATTTGTTCTGATGAATGAAAATGCACCTCTCTACCTTTTTAAAGTTTTTTAACATTAAATCTGATTTTCAAAACCTCACAAAACACCCCAGCTTCTGGTGTGGGTTGTGCTGTTGCCTGTGAAGTTTTTATGTCTTTCTTACATTCTAGATTTTGGAATATCAGCTTCTTCCATGAATGAATTGGTGTGGTATTATTTACTGTTTCATAGAGATGTCTTAAGTGAAATCAAAACAAAACAGTTCTGCACTACCTTTTTCCATCATGAATTTCAAGTTTATATTTGCTTGGAAACAGCTCCCAGTGAGCCCGCATTATTATTAAATTTATTTTCAGACAGTTTATGCAGTGACAAATGATGTCATTCATGTGGTTTTAGTTTCCCTTTCCTTTTTTTTGCTGTTTTCTAATACAGTTCTTGATTTGTTGCAAGCTTTCAAACTGATACAGTTTGGCAATGCCAAACTGAGTACTGATGTAATTATATTTTTTCCTTGGAGCATTTAACTGATTATCAAGAGAACGATAATCCATGCCTGAGCTGAAGGTTGTTCCAATGTCAGCAGTATGGTAGGGTTTAGTCTGAAACCAGAGGTTTTTCCCCTGAAATTCACTTGAGCATTCTCCAGGCACATTCAAAGTGTTTTGTAGAGATCACTAAAGCGATAAGACTTTATTCAGCCTGGCTAGGTGAAAGGATCGATTCTAAATATACCAGGGCTTTGGAGGCCTTTCCTCTCCCCTCCCCCATTGTGCATTAGCTCTTTAGAGTTACAGTACTGCATGGCTTAAAATCCAAGAACTGCCGTGCTGTCACATCCATCACCTCCTCTAGGTTGATAGAAGAGGACAGTCATGCAGCTTTGTGGATTTGCTGAACCCTGACTCCTATCTAGTAATTAAGAAGGTATTGGTTTCAAGGTATGTATATATATATTTAAATGTACTGTTGCTGAATGGTTAGTAATAGAAGAGAGAAAATACTTGCTTATTACTTGAAGCAATGTTTGTGGTTTTCGGTTTTGATTCTAAGATGTGAAATTTTGAGTGGGTCTTAAATTCTCTCCTCTTCAGGATCTTATGCAACGCTTAGCCTTCTGCCCCTCAAACAGATATTAGAATAAAGATGCAGTCCTACTGAAATGAATGGCAGAGTACCCAACAGAAGGTAGGTAAAGGCTACATGTGGAAAGCCCAGACTTATTCCATGTGCAGATCTGTTAATCACTTTAAGTACTTTGAATGCAGGATCAGGAGCAGATTGCTCATTATCTGGATACTTGTGAAGCGAAGCTGTGCCGGCTGACTGTGGAAGGTAGAGCTAAAACTGCAAATTAGATTTTGGCAAATTGCTACAATATGAGGGCTCGTTTTGGAGCGAATTTTTGAAATCCTTTCCCAAATGCTTAGTTCTGTCCTCAAGACAGAATGCCAGTGTACTGCCAATAGGACTTAATAATTAAAGAAAGGATTGCTTGGCAATCTCAGTCCCTTGTTCCCTTCGCAATAGTGCTGCTTTTTGGACTTGTTAGGCAAACTGCAGACTTAATAGCTATCTTGTGTCTCTCTGAGACAATGCAGCAGCATGAAGCAGTAAATTAAGGCTATCTTTTTATCTAATATCCAGTATTTACCACCTCCACCATCTGAGTTGACACGTATTTTGGGAAATTTTGCTTGTTTATGGGAGGAGGAAATAGGATTGGAACAATCAGAGTAAGTTCAGTGAAACCATTTTCTATGCAAGAATATTTTTGTTTCATGCACAAATACTTGTCTCCTTGAAATAAGGACTGTTCAAAAGCTACAGGGCAATGGTTAATGCTTGTATTACTATAGTACCTTCTATGTAAGAACCCTGAAGATTTCAGAATGCACTGCATTTCTTCAGAGTACAGTAGAACTTGTAATTGTTTTTTCAGATAAAAGCAAATAGAAAAAGTAGTAATTGGCCCATGCAAGAAGCAAAAGATGCTTATCTGATTTTTCTGAATTAGCCTTCATTTGAAAGAATTAATCCACATTTGCATTAATTTCACAGCCTTGCAGTAGTTGAAAGTGTTTGGTCTGGAAATAGATCTAGAAGTCAGTGAAAGGGATTTGTACAAAGTACAAATTATACCTATACTGTGCGGAGATGAGGGAAAAAATTCTGTAGGCCTGAAATTGTCTGTCCCAGTTGTGCAATTCCAGGGTCTATGTGTGTCAGGGAAGAAATTAAAATAAAGCTCCTTCAGAGTTTTCCTGGCTTGCGTAAGTACTCTGTGGTCTGAAAAGCATCCCTTAGAAAACATATATGGTTGAGTGAAAAGATTTTTTGTTCAAAACAAAGTTTCCTGTAACAGATTGGCTCAGTTCTGGATGTATTCTGTCGTGGGTGGGTGACAGAGTCTGGATCCTGGGATGTTACTCAGTCTTTTATCCTCTCTGGCAAATCTTCGACTGCAGTAAGCCTTTAGCTTTCTTGGGAAATTTGTGTTAAGCAGTCTTTGGATAAATTTGGAATTGTTTGGCAAGAGAAATATTTTCTCTTCAACTCTTGCACTTGAGACTTCTGGCAGAGAGAGGTTCTAATGGTAGTACCTCCCTACATGGGCCTGGATTGCTCTTTTATCATACCACAGAAAAGACTTGCATGAAACCCTGCTCATGTTTTGCATTTAGGAATCTTGGAGGGAAACAGCATGGGTTTTCATAAAGGGTTTACTTGGGTCTTTTGGTAAAATTCCTGTACCTGGGTTTTGATGGACTCAGTATCTGCTCTATCTCTTTACGGTACGTGAATTATCTAAATGGAAGAATTGATGGGCTGATGCTTAGTCACCATCTGACAACTTTTGGTGTTTTGCATTTTGGTAAGTAAAGCCACAGTAGGCCGTTCTGTTTTCAGGATGGAGGAAGAAATAAAATGTGTCCAGTATTCCCATCCACAGTAATAGTCTTTCACGTTCCAGCTATGACAGGGTAAGTAATTAGTTCCTTTCTTTGTAGTTTCCAGTTGGCCTTAGTGATGTTGAAAACAGTGATTGTACAGAAGTAGATGAGCAAAGGCCTGTGGGTAAGCAAATCTGGTACTAGGCTGTTGTATCTGTTGGTGCTTCGGTTGCTGTGGAATGATCTGCAGAAACATCCAACTATGTCAAAAAGGTGTGGTATTCTGGGAAAGAAAAGTCAGGCAGAGTAGTGTCATTTCATGTCAGTTTGAGTTCTCTTGACATTTTTCAGCCTTGAGGTCATAACTAGTGGTCTTTTCACCTCTCTTCAATCTTAACAAAATGAGAATAGATGTGGTGAAGCACTGGAAGTAAAGCAGAAACCTTGTTTAGAGTCCAGGTAGAAAGGGAGATTGAGGAAGAAACTTCACTGAGTCCATGAAGCTAGTTAATGATTTAAATATTAGAATTGAATGTTTCTACAGCAAATAAAATATCAAAGATAAGATTTATGCCTTGCTATTGTCACTCCCACCCATCGCTGTTGCTGCCATCTAGCTCTTGGCCTGTGTAAGCAGCTGATGTGGCCCTAAGGAGACAAAAGCACTACACACAGTAATGGGTAGTGGTTCCTGGGAATGGGTGTGAATGGGATACGTTTGCAGGGTAACTGCTTTTGCTGAAGTTTTTCCTCTTGTCATGAGGTGACTGCTTTCCACATTCCTAGTCTGTTGGATGGCAAAGCATTTGACCCACAGTACTGCTAGTGTTGGTGAAGACAAACAGAACTGCTGAAGTGCACTGACACTTACAGGTATTCAGGTATTTCCACCACCTCTGAGGTTTTCAGGCCTTCTCAACTCTGCAACATCTGGGTGCTGTGTCTGTTTGGTAGCTGGCAGCCAGGGCCTCACATGGGACATCCACCACCCCCTTTGTCTCCTGGTGCAGAAGCTCCCTTTAAGCTCAGGCTTGCTTGCAGTACCTTTATAGTCAGTTTTTCTTACATTTCTGGCAAACAAGCTTCTGATAATTTGTTCTCCCAACCTGTTTCAAGGCACCCATGTCCACCCTAGCGTGCTAGAAACACTGTTAAATGGTAATGTGTCTGAAAAATGGATGGAGCTTCAAAATATAACAATAAAATACATTAGTTAATGTTGCTTTATCACTAGTTAGTAGATTTTTTCATGGTCTGCCTAGAACTGTTTTATTTAAATAAAAGAACAATGGTTATTCTGGCACTAAAATCTGATGGTATTGTCTCTGTTGGGGAAAAGTTAAGTGGAAGTTAAGTATGAAGCCAGCAATCATCCATCAAGTTAGAATTATATCCTGGTGTACCACAGATGACAAATCCAGCTCTTTTCCTCCCCACAGTAGGTTTCTTTGTCTTCTAGCCTTCTTCCTTACGTATTTCTTTCTGTATGCGTTCAATTCTCATTATAATCTGTCCTGCTCTTACTTCTTTTTTTATTTCTCCTTCACTTAATTATTGTGACCATTTCCATCAGGCCTGATATTCATTAGCTAATAGATTTCTGTTCTTGTGTGCCAGGTCTACTGAGTAGCATCACGCACAGATAAATTACTTGGTGTGAACTGTGAGCTGGACCATACAAGAGACTGCCTTAGATTCTTTTGCTTTTTTTTCCAGGTTTTTTAACACACACACACACACATTCTCTGGACTGGGAAATGGATCCTGAAGTGGTTGATATAGCTGTTGTCATGAAGTAAAGGGAAATAGTTTGGTGGTTAACTCTTGCGGTGGTATTGCAAGGTAATCCTGCTTCCCTTGGTATCCTGATTACCAACTTCTGCCTTTTAAGTCAGGAGCTTCTTTATTTTCTTGGTGTGCTGTGTGCCAAATAAATTGGGAATACAAGAGCAGAGTAGTTGAAAGAGCTGAAGCCAGCTTCTGGTATGCCTGGCTGTTCATAATATTTTGTGCAGTAGACAGCAGCCCCTTTCCTCTACTTTGATATATAAAAGTGGGGTGTTTTTGCTGTGGAAGATCACACTGTAGTAGTTTCTTCATGAATGTTGTTCTGCTTCTGAAGTGATGAGTCAGCTTGTAGCACAAGCAAAGCAAAGGAGTATTCTGTTCAGCACTACACTATGCAGATTAACCTAATCCTTTCTCTAGTCTCAGAAACAAGAAAAAGGCAATTATGACTCTATTTTTCTGCCTTGACACTTAATTTTGAGAGTTGAGGAGCCATTTTCTACCAGTTCTTTGATGTTGCTAGTGACTGGATCAGAATATGTTAAAGCATTTATTCTTCCATACTTGCAGTTTCCCACTGCTTTGGCCCAATGGACATGAAGAATGCTGTCTGAACTGTCCAAAAGTGTATCTGAAAACTAAAATAACCACTCCAAAAGAAACAAGCAGACATCTGCCTCTTGAAAGTGTGTATGGCAACAGAATTTGTAGTACACTCTTAGTGGTTGAAATTATACAGCTCAATTATGTTGACAGTTGACTGCCTGATCTAGGGAAGGTCTTGCCAAGAGATACTAAGGCAAATTTGATTATATTCATTCCACACTGGGACATGGGGAGATGTGGAAGAGCTCTCTTGCTGGACAGAATTTCTGTGAGCTGTAACTAATTTCTTATTTTCAAATGCTTTTTTTCTGGAGGCCAAGTTCCAGGTCTTTCAGGAATAGATGAAAACATGTATGAGCACTGATGGATTATTACTCCTGTAAAGACACGTATTTGCAGTACACTTCACTGAAGGTTACTAGCAATTTTAATGTTACTTTAAGCCACCATGCTTTGCTTTGCACTTGCAAGATGCAGAGAAGGTGGTGATTTGCTATATTGTTTTCCTGCAAGAGTTGGATGCTGAAAGCTGTCTGAATGTGCTTGTAATACCTGATTTGCTTGACCAGTCCCCTTTGCACACTGCTGGTTGGCTCCTACCTGTGCTACTTAAGATCAGCTTTTAGCCTGTGCTAGAGAGGAAGAAGAGGAGTGGTAGTACATAGCAGACCTTCATCTACAATTTGGCTGGCTCTGTGCATGCATACGGGAAGAGATTTCTTGCATGGGCTCTGCTGAAATAGAAGAAGGCTGATCCACCTCTAACAAGCTGACACACATTCATGTTCCTGCTGGTTTGGGTCTCGTTCTTCCCTGGTTGCTTGCAAACTAAGTTCAATGTCTTTGCTGCCAAACAGTCTCTCTTTTGAAGGCAGGGAATGTGAAAGATTTCCTATTATATTTTCTACCTATTTTAAACCTCTCTACCACATGCAGGTCTTTTAAATTGGCAGACAAAAATGAGATGTACTGCTTTGGTATATTAGCTGTGTTTTGGTGTAAGTGCTCTATATTGTGCTTGAAATTGTTTTGTTAGTGTAGTAGGTTGACTCTGGCTGGATTCCAGGCACCCACCAAAGCCCCTCTCTCACTCCCTTCCACACGTGCATGGGGGAGAGAAAATATAACAAAGGGTTCAGGAGTTGAGATAAGAACAAGGAGAGATCACGCATCAAATACCATCATGGGCAAAATTAAACTCAAATTAGAGATATTAATTGCATTTATTAGTAAGAAAATAAGAGCAGATAATGAGAAGAGAAGACCTTAAAAAAAACACCCCTTCTCCCCTTCTTTCTGCACTGACATTGGTGCCTCCAGAGTTGTTTCTCTCACATATTCTCACTGTAGTCTTCTCTTGCCACAATTACATCTGCACAATAACTATTTTTTTAATTCTTCTTGTGAAATACGTTGTCACAAAGGTGTTACCATCACTTTTGATTGGCTCACCTTTGGCCAGCAGCACATCCATCTTGGAGCCACCAGGGTTTGGCACTGCTGGACATGGGGGAAGCTTCTGGCATCTTCCTCCCCCCACCCTTCCTGCTACCAAAACCTGACCATGCAAACTCACTGCAGTTAGGCCAGATGTTGATCCTCTGACCACTGTTAGCTCAGTCCCAAGTAATCAAATCTATTGAAAGAGGGAAAGGTACATTAACTCTGTAAGTGTAGGAAGTATGTTCTTTGTGTTTCATATGTCTGGTTTGTCTTGTCATGGACTAATAGGACAGAAGTAGTCCTTGCAGAAGAGAACTTGTACTGAGACTATTAAACAAGGTGTAATAACTGATTGTATGTAAAACTCAGAAGCAAGTGAGACCCATTGATTAGCATAAGCAAAATGCATTTGTGGTGTCCTAGCAACCTTCCATGTGTTCTCCATAAAAGAGGTTTTTTTTTTTTAAAGTAGGAAACTGAAAGGAATTAATATTTCACCTATTTACAAGTTCTTCATTGAAATTCAAGCAAACACAAGGGGGGCGAGTCAAGGTTTTTGGTTTGAAAATCTGACAGATGGGCAGGGGAGATGCCTGGCAGTTACAAGCGAGCCTGTTGATACTGAATAATACAATAAGGGTGCTGGAAAAAGATAGCATTCTTAAAATGAATTTTTTAAATTTTGGTTTGCAAGATTACTATCCCAAGCAGTTATTGCAAAGAAGTAGAAAAGGAGCCAAGGATGTAACTAAGGACTTGCAATAAATCTGTCTCTTTTGTTGTCATTCTCTGTGGTCTTTTGTCATGGTAATTTTTCTTACTACCCTGCATCTGACAAAAGAACAAGCTCTGGATACAAAAGATCTATGTGAGTACTAATTATTTTGTTAGAACTGAATACAAATCAAGGTAATTAGATTTAAATAACCTTTTACTAGGAAGGTATATCCAAAGTATGTAGCAGCTGTGATATATGGTGCTCTGTCCTGCTATTGAGCTCATTCAGACAGAATATGATCTGTGCACAATAAGTTTTTGTTCCTCATTGTGATTGTGGAAGGAAGCAAAAAAAACCCCACAAAACAAACAACCTAAAACCATACTTTCTTGGCTCAAAGTTTTACTTTAACTTTACAACATCACTGTACATCTCTGTATTACTGCATTTAAATTTAAAATTAGATTTTGTTATTCTGCCAGTTCTTTAGGCAGAATGGGTACAAGCTAGAAAAAGAAACACTGTATATTCTAGGAAGATTTTCACTTTGCAGTCAATGAGTGACTTGCTAGCAATTTCTTTTAGCACTTCATCTGCTAGAAAGAAGGAAAAAAGTTAGGCTTACTAGAAAAAGCAGCCCAAAGGAAGCTGCCTTCTGTACCTTAGTTTCTTGTGGTGGTTCTGTTTTGAAGTATTGCTCTGAAAATGCATATGCTTTTGCCAAAATTAAAAGAACAGTAACTCTAGGCCTCAATCTCTTTTCTCTGTAATTAGGAAAAAGGAAGTTTCAGTCATGTTAGAAAGAAATTTTGTAAATTAAGCGAGAACCAGGAGCTTAACCATAGGTTTAATCACAGCTTGAGTTGGCCACAAAATCATTAAAGTAGTATCTGGTGAATTCTGAAGCCTTGTAAAAGGGTAACCGATTCTTTTAAATTTTCAAAGAAGAGACAATTTATTTAACTTTATTATTAAACTAAAACCAGTGTTTTAATGTTGTAAATGTGTGTTCTTTATTATGCAGAAGGGTTCAAATAACACTTTTGGGCTTTATTTAGTGGGAAATGCCATTTTAATTTTTGGAAGGTATGATACTCCCCCCGCTCTAAAAAAAACCCAAATAGCCAAAGCTGTGTTGGCATGAGACTGGCACTTAAGTATTTTCTTTTTTTGTTGTTGTTTTTTTGTTTTGGGGTTTTTTTGTGGTTTTGTGTTTGTTTTTGGTTTGTTTTGGGTTTTTTTTGGTTGGTAGGTTTGGTTCGTTTTTTGGTTTGGGGTTTTTTTGGTTTGTTTGTTTGGTTTGGTTTTTTTGCATTGATGCATCCATAGGAAAAAAACCCATCCTCGTGTTTTCTAAAAACCTCTTGTCTCTAGTGCCTGCTAGTGTCTGTAAGGACATTAAAAACTGAGTAGCTACATAATGATGGTGTGTAACTGGCTTGATGATTTTTGATGGGAAGTCTTTGGAATAATAGTAATACAAATATCTTTTCTTTGTGGTGCTTTACAAAGTGGCTGAAAATCGTTTCAGGGTCTTATGGTTAGATTAGTTCTGGAAGTTTGGTGCCCTCATATTCTGTTGCTTTGTTACATTGGTGGTGCAACTCGTGTGGTCACTTTGCTCTAAGATACAGAAAGAGGATAATGAGAAGCTGCTAAAGCAGGGTGGATACTTGTGGGCTCTAGTTTACCCTCATACTTGGTGGTGTACCATTACAACTTTCTGGCTACAGAGGAATATGTCTTATATCACAGCATTCTTGAGTTCTGCCTCAAGGTTTTTAAAGTTTTTAAAGTTCTTGGGTATGGACTCCTTTGCCACTGAAACACGGCAGAAAAAAGTGGTTTAATAATGATGGGGGAGGGAATCTATGGGGCTGTATGTCCAATTCCAGAATTCATGTGTTATTACCTATTATAAATACAGTTTCTCAACAGTGACTTAAAAAAAATTGTGCATAGAGCTTCTACTGCTAACACATTTACATGAAGGGTATATTGAGCCTGTGTGTGTATCTGGATTTTAAAAAAAAGTCCTCTAAGCAGTTCAAGAAAAAGATGCTATTCCTGGCTTGCTGAGAGAGGATTAATTAGGAAATGTCTTCCCTTATCTGGATTTCTAGAAGTTACAGTGGTTCACTTCCTCTTAGCAGAGCATTATTATATAGAATGACACTAGGCACTACATTAAATAATGATATTATTATGTATTTGTTCTCTGGGAATTAGTACTTTGGTTAAATTTGAAGTTATTTGCTAGAGAACTGTTCAGCTGTCAGATGAAGGGATCAGCTTGAAATAACTTGTATCAGAGTATTGTGTGTTTGAATAATGGCAAGTCAGGGAAAATCTTGACATTTGGGGGATCTCCAGGAGAATTTTTTTGTATAAATACTAGCTTTACTCTGCAAACCTTTTATTCCCCCCCTCCCTTTTCTCCAGTACTGATACTCGAAAAGGTGGAAAATGGAGATCTGAGCAACAAGATGTTGAAGATCACGGATTTCGGCTTGGCCAGGGAATGGCATAAAACTACCAAAATGAGTGCAGCTGGGACCTATGCCTGGATGGCTCCTGAGGTCATCCGCTCTTCCATGTTCTCCAAAGGCAGCGATGTTTGGAGGTACTGATTTGGCATTAAGTGATTGGATACTAAGGAGTAACTAGACTTGCCAGGAAACCTCTTCTATGTGTAAGGATGAGTAATGGTGAACCAAATATTAAAATTCAGGTCTTAAGAAAACTTTATCCACCAGCTTTCCATCTGTCAGGCTTATTGTTACTGTAGAAAGTGGTGGACCAGCCACCGCATGCCTCTAAATTTCTGTTGTTCTACAAATTTGCTTTCAGATTATTTTGGGATTCATAATCCAAATCCCCTCTGCTTTATCTAAACCAAACTTTTTGTACTTATTTGGCTATTGGCTGACGTAATCAAAGGCCATCATGCAATCCGAGAAGTACTTTATTTTTTTACTGTTTTACCAACGAGATAGTTTTGAGATATTTTGTTTTGGTAGTAATCTGTCACTGATATATGTGAACACAAGCACACTGTACTTAATTGAATTCCCCATGCTGTTCAATCCAAATACTATGTTTTTGGCTTTCATAATAATTTTATTAATTATTTCACCCTTCTAGTCTTTCACGTTGGATAACAGATCTCTTATCTGGGTCCATCTGAGTATGTAATCCATAAATACAACTTGCATGTGTATGTTGTCTTTTTCATTCATGCACTGGGATTTTTTTTGAATGAGCTTATTTGGTAGGGAGGAGTATAAGGGTCAGCCCAAGAAAGCACTCGGAGAAATTGAGTTTGAATACTACTGTTAAGTGGATTAGTAAATACGGAATTCAGTAAATAGCTCTAGAACAGCAACTTTTCTGGGTGCTGGATGACTTAGAATTAGTACTGAACATCTGAAATAGAGAGAATTTTGGTTTTCCTCTGGAGAAAAAGGTGTTGAAATGTTAGGGTCTTTGTCTTCAGAGCAGTAAGATTCTGTTGCTGGCCACTAATGGTCCTGCACGAGTGAGTGCATGCTGTAAAACCTGTCAGGATAAAGAAATAGCCCAGCTGGTAGACTTGTCTGGCTGTTCTGGCACATACTCGGTGTGGGGATTTTAATTTTCCTTATCCAGTTTTGCTGAATAGATAATGTATTGCACTGTGATCAATCTGTGAACTTGTATTTTGCACACTAATAGTGTGGATAAAATCCTGACTCTGAAATGAAATGTTGTAGCCTCTGTAGTTAATCTGACACCAAGTGAGCAAGAACCAGGCTTTTATTCCAAGTGAAGTCTGGCAGAAATGAAAATCTTAAGGTTGTGCACATGATGACAGTACTGGTTTGTACACAGCTTGTCAAGCTCAAACCTCAACTTGGTCTTCTCTGAAACAGTGCCAGGAAGAGTCTTTAAAGGTAACCTGAGGGCAAGGAAGAAGGGAAAAGGGAAATAGTTTTTCTGTAATTCTAACTTTACTAATCTAGTCATGCTATGAACAGATCAGTAGATGTTCTGTACCAGTATGAATTTTAAAAAAGTTAATTTATTCAGTTGGTTGGTGATTTTCATGAATGTAGCACAAGTGCCTCTATACCTGTGCGTAAGTACCAGTTTGGTCATTGATTTAAGGAATGTGAATCAGTTCAGGACTTAAGGACTGTAAATAAATTATTTACTCATTTTTCAGAATACTTTATTTCTACTTTTAAGGTTCCTTCATCACTATCTCTTGTTGTAGTTACCAATCTTCCCTTGAAAACAGGTTGAGTTCCTCAAAATACTCTTCCTGAAACAGTCATCACCATTAAGAGAACTTATATAATGTCTCTGAATAAGCCTTTTCTTTCTGGTGGCCAAAACCTCTCTTCATAGTTAAACAAGCTGAAAAGAACATGTATGCAGAGGACAAATGCTTGGCAGTGCAATCCCTACTGGTTTGTCAGTGATTGTAAGCCCTAGATTTTACAAAAGCAGTCAGGGACTTCTGTAATAAATCCAGTCCCCACCCAAGGATGCAACCTAAAATTCTTAACAGGATAAACTTTTTTATCCTATTTGACTTGCCCCTCCTCTTGTCCAGTTCAACCACTTGGTTAGTCACTGGAGTCATGGGTTTTTTTTTTTTGCCTGACAACCTTCCAGTTAGTCTATGCAGCATCAACAGAATTGTCTTTAATATTCACAAACCCTTTTATTTCAACACCTTTTCTTTAAAGCTTATTAGAATAATACTGCTGGCCGAACTGTTACCCAGCCTTTGAACAAGAATCTTGTTCTGCTTGTGTTCTTGCTGCACAAACAGGTGAAGAAGATGCTGAAGAAGATGCATGCTAGGACTGAAATTTCCTGAGTCAGTCTTATCATGACTGGCTGCTTCATCTTTTCAAAACATGTTTCAAGCTCCATTTAAAAAGCTCCATCTGTTTACTCTAGAGTAGGGCAGGCAAAGAACTTAAAAAGAGTGAGGAATGGCCACACGTGGCATATATCACCAGGGTCTGGGCCACTGTGAAGCTCGTTCATAGTACTGATACTTAGTAAATCTTGCTAGTGAAAACTCATTGCTATGAATTTTGCTGTGCTTTACCCACAAGCACTAGCTATACAGTAGAAACCTTGTGCTTATATTGCACAGAGGACAACAAAATGACGGTTTAATTTAAATAAGTCAGTTCCGGTAAATCTATTTATGTGTTTGTGTTTGCTTTGGATTTACAGGGGTGAAGTTGAAGCATGGATATTACAGCTTATCCAGTACTGTACTGCAAGCTAGTGTTAGTAGGCATATAAATAAAATTTCTGTCATTTGACTGTTTAGATATATTTTGTGTTTGTTGCACACTTCATTTTTAACTTGTGCTGCTTAAAAGACAGTCATTGTCAGTACTATTGATGTGTGGAATATAAAGGCACCATACAACCTTCATCTGAATTCTTTGTTCCTCAATTTAGATGTTTTTAAGCTATATCTACTCTGAGACCAGTGAAATAATTGGGAATTTAATTTCCATTTAGGAATGGAATACCAGCTCTAGCTAAAACCATCAGATTAGCAGATCATGAAGTTTCAGGCATTGAGTGATGGGTGTAGAAACTTCAGTCATTAGTGTATTTTGTTTTAATCAAGTGTTGGTCAAGCACTTCCATCCACGACTGACCACTTGTAGGTTTCTGTAGTCTTCTGTGTGTAATGAAGCAGTGGCAAGACTTCAGTACCTGGCAGGTAAGTGCTGGCTAGCAATACGAGCAGAAGCTCACCTGGGAGAAGCACATGCATGTTGTGAAATGGGCAGGAAAAGTCAGCTCTGGAACTACCAGTTCATTAACATGCAAAATGCCAGCTGTTAATAGCCATAAAAATGTAATGAAGTTTGGGGTTTTTTTCCCTCAGAAAAGTAATGTTTTAGTTTCTGTTGGAACTGAGATCTCTTTGTTGGGCTGATAATTCCTTCCTCATGGAAGGTGTTGAACCTGGGGAAACAGATATGAGAAACCTATGGTAGAAATGTCATGGAACAGTACCAGTGAGAAAAAATTACTTGTTTTTTAAAAGTTCACAGACCAACAAGGGAGGTGGCAAAATCACATGTGAAATCCTGCAGACCTCCTGCCTCCCTCGCCCTGAAAATCCAGTGTGTGGGATTGAACCTGATGCTAAATGGCTTAAGGGATTACTGGATCACTGAAAGATGGTTAATTATTCACACAAGTGTCAGTTGACTTGGATGCATGGGTTGTGTCACATGGTTCATTTCGTAATTAAAGTCCAAAAATTACTACTAGCTGCTGGAAAAATAAATGAGCTTGATCACTTTTTATTTATCCCTGCTGAGAATGACTAGAGGCCCTTGTTTCTTTCTTTCTATGCCTTTTTTTGTATGAGTCTTCTGACTCTGGCTTTTCCCTTTGTACTTCCAAATCTTCTGCTTGAGAGTTATTAGAAAACACTCTATTCAGCACCTCTCTTGGTGTGTATTCACTTGGGATTATTGTTCAAGTGGCACAAAGCAGTATTTCCCTAGTTCTGTGGGAGCAGTATTCTCAGCAATGAACTGTAAGTATGGTGGCATTGAGTTTTGTCAGAAGCAAAGTGACATTTTCTGTAATATACACTTCTAGTGTCACAGTAGAAGAAACACCAATCTGTCTATTCCTTCTTCCTTTAAAAGTTACCCTGCAGAAGAAGTGCTTTGAGCACATCAGAACTGCTTTCTCCAAAACCAGTGGTAAAGTAATAATACGGCTCTTGGGTAGATTTTCCTACGTTTTGCTGTCAACATTCATATCCAAACTGAAGAGGAACATGAAGGATTAATCAGATTTGGACAGTCCAAATATACAAATTTTCATTTTCTTTGAGTGTTTTATAAATCCTAGATGGCCAAAAAGAAAATGACAACTCCCTAGGCTCTAGTTTATTTTTTTTTACAAATAAGGCTCTTGAGACAGTAAGAAATAGTAAATTAAAATATCAAGAGTATTAATTACAAAGGAAAAAAAGCAAAATATCATATAGGTAAAAAAAAAATTTATTCTGCTTTGTAAATTAAAATAGCTGTGTTAGCAGCAAAGGTTGGATCTTTAGTGATTAAAATCCTGTATCTAAGTAGGAAAAGTACTGTTAGGATGTCCAACTAAGGTAGCAGCAGTTACAGTGAATGTTAAAGATGTGGTGGGGTGGAACAGAGATTGCAAGATACAGGCTGTGATAATGTACTCCCAAATGGATAGGGAAACTGTTGCTTTGAAACAAGAAAAGCTTAGTATTTTAGCTTCAGACTGTTTCATGGAACAGCTCTTTAAGGAGGTTGTAGGGAGAGAAGCAGTTTTTCATTTGGTTTTTGGGTGTGCTTAGGAGGTCTTCAAGGTTGTACAGTATGACATGGCTGAAATAGATGTATACTTAGATTTGATATCTCTGCAAGCACAATTAAGAAAAATCGGTCCATTACAGTAGTGTTTGATCTCAAGATTATTGACAACACTGGGAGTTTTGTGTAAAAACAACAAAAGGGGAGCACAGAACACAGATATCTTTTAAGGACACTGTTAAATATCTGAGTGAATGTATAGGAAAACCTTTAAAAAATGAAGAAGACAATGTAGAAGAGACTACTAAAGGACATCTTTTTAAAAGCTAAATCTGTATCCAAATGAGGAAAATTATGCATGGACTTGAGCTCTGGCACGTTGAACATAAAACACTTAAGATAAAAGGGTTTTAAGGAGAGTCTTAAAGCATAAAACCAAATCACTTGCTTTCAAATGCAGCAGAGGTGAGAACCCTGCAGGAGAACATACAGCCCAGAAGTGATCAAAATGTGAGAGTGCAAAGAAGATAAGGCTATACCAGAAAAAACCTCAGTGGCTTGTGTCTACCAGAATAGAGCAAAGAGAGGCATTTTAAGCTGAAAATTTCTCTTTAAGGGAGTCAAGCTGGAGGACATCACTTACTGAAGTGAAGTTCACAGAGGTGTTAAAACTGACTGATAAAATGAGCAGAAACAATTCCTGAGATTTACAGTAACACCCAAGATTTCTACAAGAACATGAGAGTCAGCTGAGTTAAGAGCTATGCTGTGTAATCTGTTGCTTAAAGCTGCTGTAGTACCAGAGAAATGGAAGGCAGCAGACATTGTGGCAGGTCTTTAAAAGAGCTTCCTGAGGATTAGCAAGTATGATTTTGAGTCCTAAATAGTAGAAACACCACTAAAGAGCAGGGAGTGAGTATATCTGGGAAAGAGTTAGCTTTTGTACAAGAAAATGTAATACCTTGTGAAAAGGGAAAATACATAAAGGAGTTACTGAATATGTAGATAAGTGGTGAAAGTTTTTGAAGAAAGTAAATTGATGGGGGAAAAGAGTGCAAGTCTTTTTCCCATCATTTAATCAACTCTTTATTAGGAAAGGAATAAATTTTCTTGGAAGGAATAGTTTTCTTGGTGGGGAATTGTGTGTTCGACACAATCATAAGTGACTTGAAAAAAACAGTATATGGTTATGTAGCATGGTTGATGATACCAAGTTATTCAGGATTCAAGAAAATTAATCTACTGCAGAGACATGAGGAAAAGTTTTACTATAATGAATGATAAAAAGATGGTAATGGTAATACATACAAAGTAGTACCCATGGGAGAATTTCACATGTAGAATTATAGGCTCTAAATTTTACTATTACGATTCAATAAAACCTTATTTGAGCTACTGTGGATAATTTAGCTCATTTTGTAAAAAGTGAGAAAGGCAACTGGCAAATGAAAATCTAATAGGAAAGAAAGAAGAAAACAAGTAATACTGTTTGTGCCTCTCCCCATATCATTAAAACTTTATGTGATTTTGCTCATTCCAACAGAAAATGTCAAGGTTAATGAAAGATATGAAATGGCTTCTGTTCAGGATAGTAACTAGATTAGGATTTATCTAGGTTAGGATTTGGGGGTCTGGAAAGAAGATGATTTAGGCAGGATGTATGGGAGCCTGTGAAATCATGGATAGCATAGAAGGAGCTAATAGGGAGCATATGTTTACTCTCTCTTGTATTGAAAGAACTACAGGGAAGCAAACAAAATTACCAAATGACAAACTCAAAACACATACACAGAAGTATTTTTTAATTTGTGGAGTTTGCTACCACAGAATATAGCGGGTGGTAAATGGGTTCAGAAGAGAGGAAAAGATCAATGTAATAAAAAAATGTGAGAGCACCAAGTATGAAATAGCATACTCTGTTTCAGGTTTCCTAGAAGCAGAGAAAATATTCTGAGGTTATGTTGTTCATCTATACTTTGGGGGAGAACAGTCCTGGAACTATTTCCATAACTTCATAGGTAATGTTTTGTAGAACATCTTAAGAACAACTTATTTGGAAGAAGTATTTTTTACTTATTTTTAGAAATCACAAGCCAGCAGATGAGCCTTGTTCACATTTTTGGATGTTTTGAGAGGTTCTGGTTTGAAACATGGTAAATTAGAAGAGACATGGTTTTCAGATTGTTCCCAGTTTTCAGATAGAAAACTATTTTTGCCTAAAAGGTAAAAATGTCATCTTATTTCAGACTTATTAAAAAAAAAACCCCAGGTAACATAAGGCATGTCACAAGCTTGGCAGTCATAATTAGCTCGTCCTGAAAACTGCAATTTCTTTAGTGAATCAAACTCACTCTTACAGATACATTCTTGTTGCTTAACAGAGACTGTGTTAAGTCAAACACCTATTCTCTTTTTTTTTTTCCTTCCCGATAGTTATGGTGTGCTGCTTTGGGAACTGCTAACAGGAGAAGTACCATTCCGAGGAATTGATGGTCTTGCAGTAGCATACGGTGTTGCCATGAATAAACTTGCCCTTCCAATCCCTTCCACATGTCCAGAGCCTTTTGCCAAACTCATGGAAGGTAAGCCAGCAGTGGTGTGAGTGTGGTTTGTGCTGCTAAGCATTGCTTCTTTGTGTTGGTTTTGTTACCTGAGAGTGCAGATCCCTCCAGTGTCTTTACTCAGTGGTGGAGAGCCAGGCCTGGCTGTTAGTGTGCTGTGACAGTCACTCTGCTACCAGAGGAGTGAAAGAGACTTTTTATGAACTGGCTTTATAGGAAAATGGGTGCTATTGCTGTCATCACCTAGCTTGTTTTCTAGTAGTGAAGACTTGCCAACACCAAAACTTCACATATTTTTCTCTAGTTCAAAGTCTTTAACTTGTTTTAAACTTCATAGCTTTAACATCTTACTAGGTAGTGTCAGATTGGTTTGAAATGAAACTTTATCCTGCTGACATTTCAGGGAGAGCGTTTAAATGTGACTTTGACGTTCCAAAACAACCTATATTGTCAGGCAGAATAATGTGATTTTTCTGCTTTGTCTGTGGGGATAGTTAATGCCCAAGGTGGGCTACATAGACATAAAAGAAATACAGGACTTAGTCATCAGAGCTACTGTAGTTATTAAAAAGGATTCTGTGAGGTAGCTTTCAGGTGTACTTATGTGCCCTGGCCTGCTGCCACTACAACTGCTTTCATGTCTCCTGAGCTTCAGTAGTTCCTCCCTCCCTGTTTCCCTCCCTCTCTCCTGCCCTCTCTGCCTTCCTTACCTTCAGTATTCTGGTCAGTGCCCCTATTCCCAAGGATTTCCAGGTGTTTATATGTCATAAACATTTTTATACTGATCTGGCAGAAAGGAAAATGGAGGTAAAAAGAAATCAAATTTGGTTTATAGTCTTGGTGAGCGAAGAATGAGTCTCAACATAGAACTGATACTCTGTGGCCTCTGGTGGTACATTTAGCCTCAGGAAAGGAATAAAAGTCATGAAGAAAATTATTCTACGGATTTCTCTGCTTTTGGAATACTTTTGCATTTCTCTGGTCTTTTCTTTAGGTTGCAGTCTTCAGTTAATTTAAAGTAAAAAATTTTGTTTTTTTTACTTTAAAAGAAATATTCTACTGGATAGTAAAGAGCAATGGGAGTAGCAGGTAGAGTAGCTTAGAGGCAGTGTAAAGTGAGAAACTGCACCTGAAAGAGTTAATGGAACTACCAGCTCAGTGTTGTGCCAGGGTAGTTTGACATGGTTCCCTAAAACAGTGACCCTGGATTTCTTAACTGTAAGTGAGGATTTAAAAATAATGCCCTCTATTGGGAAAGTTAGGTAGAAGCATATGGCCAATGGTTGAACCCAGCAGCACAGGGCTGAGCACCCACATGGCTTTGCAACACTTGGCTTCTCTGTGTGCAGGGCAAAGGCAAGAATAAAAAAACAAATTACTTTCTGCCCCTTCACCAAAACTGGTTTTCAAACAGGCTGTTTCCCATCTCGGGTGAACTCTTGTTCCCCTAATGCTGCTTTTACTTTTGAATTACTGCCGTGGTGGTCTTCACTGAGACAACAAAGCTGAACTTTCACTCTTCACAGAAAAGACTTATATATTACAACTGTCCTCATTAGTGCAAATAATGGCTGATCTAGGCCTGGGAAAATAAAAGCCACGGGCCACCTGCTAGTTATCCTGTTCACTGATTCATGCATTTGGCTGGCTGCAGCATTTTGTTTTACTTTGGGTCATGTTTGCTTTGCCATGCTTAAAACCTGGGGTAAAGGGACAGGGATTATGGCACTGACAGTCCAGCTGTAACACCCATTGCTACTAATTGGCCAGCAGCAGGGGATCATCAGAGCATTCTTTAACATCCTCAGTTCTCTGTTTTGATAAAAGAAGCAAATTGAAAGCCATAAACACAAATGCGTTACAGCTTATGCCTCATGGAACCTGTTGATACCCACAGTTTTGAAAACAAAGCTCCAGAGTACAAAATATCTGTAACACTAAAATCACACTAAAGATCTGCAGAACCAAGCCTTGGCAGTTGCACAGGTTCTGTGAAGTGATATTTATTTTTAATTACAGCTGCCCCTTGGTTTACTTCAGTCCACAAAACTGATGAATGAATGTCTTTTAGGACATCACCAAATATTTTTAAGAATGTCATGTTTTTTCTGACTTCAAGGTCTAGAAAACTTTTAGAATCTTTTTATAACTCTTGTTTTGTGCTGCAGTAATGTGTGTCTTAAATCCAGAGACCATGTAGAGCAATGATGTATGATGAGAGACACCCATGTGTTTGTTACTTCCATTCATTCAGAAAAACTGTATTCCCTACAAATACGTGTGAATGTTAAGTTTTTCTGTTTGATTGCTCTGGAATTTTGGCATGCAGGCATTTAGCAGTACTAAAGAGAGTAAGTATACGTGTTGAACGAGAGCCTGTGTAAGTGCTGGTACAGGACAACATGGAATGAGAAAGTGATGTTTTCTGCAGGAAATGAGGGGGAAGTCCAAGGGAGGACTGAATGAATACAAACTTCCTATTCAAAAGTGTTGTTGAATCAAATGTTTTGATTTAATGGTTTGGGGGTTTTTTGGTAGCTTGACGGGTTGTTTCATACTATTTTCTGTTTTCAGTGTTCAATTCCCATTACTGTAAATGCATTACCTTTTGTTCATTGAGTTGCCTTATGTGGTAAGATGGCTACCTTCAGTTCAGTGTTTTTAGAGCTCTGTAATTGGTTAAATAATCACATTAGATTGTAAAGGAAAAAAACTTGTTTATCTCTGGTTTCTTCTAAAAGCAAAAGAAAAAAGTCTGATTAATTTTCTCTGAAATAATAAAAAAGGACCTGTAAAAATAGGAAAACTCCACATGCACTATTTGATGTCATTATTTACTTGAATCTCCTATTTTCACTCAAGTTATGCCCAGTTTGCTTTGCAGGAGAGATTTTCCATTCTGAGAAAAGATTCATAATGACTCATCTTAGTATTAGAGGTTAGCATTAGAAAAATCCCTGAGAGATCCTCTTGCAGCATGGCTGTTAACTCTGCAGTGTAACTATTATAAAAGAGGTGTTTGCAAGAGCCTTGCATAGTATTTCTATTCTGTGAGCATGTATATATATATACATCTTAAAGCAAAATATTTGAGGAAAATATTTGTTATTTTTTTAAAAGACGCTTTAAGATGTAACCATCTGTAAAAGTAATAATCCCGTATTTTACTTGACATATTACTGCAATAGAACCTAGAGACCTAGGTAGTTAGGTAGTTCAAGATTTTAAGTGATGTTGGATGTTGTGTAGGCATGAAAGCATGAATTCCATACTTGACAATAGTCAGTGCAAGTGGGCACTGGGATAGATGGGGTAACACAGATAGTGTGTATGCCACTCTTAGCCACTGGGGATCAGTAAAGTACTACCCATCCTCTCAAACCTCCACACTTGGAGATACTTGACAGTTGCTTGTCTTTGTTCTGTTCTAGATTGCTGGAACCCTGACCCACACTCACGACCTTCCTTTGCCACTATCCTAGACCATCTTACTGCCATAGAAGAGTCTGGTTTTTTTGAAATGCCCAAAGATTCCTTCCACTCCCTGCAGGAAGACTGGAAACAAGAGATACAAGAGATGTTTGATCAGCTCAGAGCCAAAGAGAAGGTAAGTAGAGAGCAGTGCTTCCTCCTTGCTCTCTCTGGATTATAATTTCCCCACTTTGTAATTCAAACGGGGATCATTGTTTAGTGCATCCTGGAGCTAATTTTGTCTGTGCTTTATTGGAGCTTGTATTAAGTCCCCAAATCAATGGCAGGTTGTGATGCACACAAGGGTAGAATCATCAGCAAAATAAATATCCACATCGTGAGCTGCTACTCTTTCTAATACTGTAGTGAGCTTCCATTATACACTGTGCAAATTGCTGTAATTAGTTATCTTGATTTTTTAGTGCATCTGATAACTGTTTCACTGTTAGCATCTTAGTTGAGAAACCCAGTGAAAAATGTTAACAGGCGATGTAGGAGGGGTAGTTTCAGCGTATATACTCTAATAAACATTGCAACTTTGGTTCTACCGGGTTTGTGTTTTTGAGGTTTTGAGCACAACCAAAAAACATAGACTGTAATAAACATGAGTGTTAGGGGAAGAGTCCAGTGATTGCTATAACTGAAGTCCATCTGGGAAAATAGCAGGAAACAAAAATCCTGGCAGGAATAAAAAGAATGGTGACCATTGGCTTCGAAGAGGAGATGTGAAAAAACTGAAGTTTTCATCAAGCATACTTGCAGAAAGCACAGCTTGCTGCATCTAAGTTAAGGTCCTTACAGAGACTGTCTTTAGTTGTTGGTAAGAAAAACTTCAGCAAAATCACTAACATAGTGGTATACTTGTAAATTCACAGTCTCTTGCCTGAAAGTAAATTTGTAATAAGCAGCCGCCTTGATTTGGGCTCAGAGATTGGGTTTAGGAGACAGAGAGAAGGAAAAGAAGGCCTTGGGTCACAGGAGAGAAGTGGACTTGTACAAGAATACTTAAAACATTTCTATTCACCTATGATAGTAGCTTTTGGGAGAAATAAATTAGCTGATAGGCATTTTCTTGATACTGTTGTCCTGACACATAACTGTGTTGGAACAGCTTTTGAAAAACATAAACTTCAACAGACAAACAGACAAACTACTAACCACACTGCGCTCAGGTTGAGTACTGTGATCCTCTTTAGTGATGAGGAAATGTAGGGCAAGAAAAGAAAGGCGTTTTAGTAAAGAGAAAACTAAGAACAAATTTTATATGCTGTTCACTTATTGAGTAAAATGTACCAAATCTCCCTAGTGATGAGCCAGGTAACAATGTCATTATTAAAAACATCTAAACTAAAATCTGTCTGGTTGTCTCTCTGAAGTTTAACTCAATTTCTTCAGTTTTTACCTTCTGCACTGGAATTGGCCAGCTGGAGAGAATTATTCTGAGTGCTGAGTTCTTTTGTCCTTGTGGTGAGAGTGTGCAGTGGGAGTTTGGGATTTCAAGGACACTTTCAGTTAATTCGTTTTGTCAGCAAGGGAGAGATCAAAATGTTTGCCTTATGTGCCTTTGCCAGGACCGTGTTGAGATGGCTTTTGAACGTCCCCAAGAAGGGAGGCTCCACAACCTCCCTGATCAACCTGTGCCAGTGCTCAGTAATGCAGTGTTCAGAGTGTAAAAAAGTGTTCAGAGGGAGTTGCCTGCGTTTCAGTGTGTGCCCGTTGCCTCTTGTTTTGTCACTGGGCACAGCTGAAGAGAACCTGGCTATCTTTTTTCAACTCTTCCCTTGGGTTTTTATATACGCTGCTAAGATCCCCTTTCGCCCCACCCAAGCCTTCTCTGTGCTGGGATGAACAGTCCCATCTCTCTCAGCCTTTTCTCATAGGAGGGATGCTCCAGTCTCTTAATCGCCTTCACGGCTTTTCATCAGACTCTCTCCAGTATGTCCATGTCTGTCTTGTACTGGAGAGCCTAGAATTTGACACAAGGTTTCAGGTGTAGCCTCACAGGTAGTTACGTCTGAATTTTAATACTGGTATGAGGGGTCTTGAATGGCAAGCACCAAAGTCCTTGAGGATTGGTTTTGGCTCTCATCTGAGCCTTTAACCAGTGGTCTTAGCAGTTCTGTGAGCACAAGTCATTGAAGCTGTACCTTCAGAACAGATTACGTTAGTCTTAACCCACAGGCCACAAAGTAGCCTTTTGTTTCTACTTTCTTATCTCCCTGCAGGAGCTGCGCACATGGGAAGAAGAGCTGAGTCGTGCTGCTGTTGAACAGAAGAACCATGAGGAGCTGCTACGAAGGCGGGAACAGGAACTGGCGGAACGTGAGATTGACATCCTGGAGAGGGAGCTCAACATCATCATCCACCAGCTGTGTCAGGAGAAGCCTCGGGTCAAGAAGCGCATGGGCAAGTTCAAGAGGAGCCGGCTGAAGTTAAAGGATGGCAATCATATCAGCTTGCCTTCAGGTTGGTGATGTGTTAGGCTGTGCCAGGTGAAATGGGAGTGACTGTAGGTTTAATAGTTCCTTACCGCTGATGGTTATGCATTAGAAAGGATTTGATGTACTTTGGGAAAAATTTATTATTGGGAAAAGTTTATTGATCTTTGAGATCAATAAACTAAATTGAATGCTCTTGTGGCTAGCCTTGCTCAAAGTTCCAAGATGAAGGCCAGAAGTAAATTTGAGATGTTCGTTAGTCATTGGCTGTATATGGCTTATTGTAAAAATGTGGCGTTGCAGTTTAATGTGTTAATACTCAATCAGTTTATTAAAGGATGTATATAGAAAATGATGAAAGTTCATGCTCTGGGAATATTTTACATAATGCTGCAGCAGAAACCGTAATCTACTGGATTTTTTGGTGGAGGAATCTAAAAATTACCAAAAATACATTGATAGCTGTGAGACTACAGCCCTAGATTGCTAGTTCATATGTGAACTCCTATTAACACACAAGTGACTTCAAATACCACCCTTCTGGAAGAAATATTAAATATCAGTAAGTTATTGGCAAAGTCATTCTTAAGAGTGAAGATGGCAACCTTCAGAAAATCCTTGGCATTTCTACTGCAGATACTCTACGGAAATTTAAATTTGTAAAAGAATAAAAGTTTGTAGGTTTGTAAATCAGCTAGTGCTCCTCATTACATCGGTGATGATGACTTGCACTATATTCTTTGTTTTCTGGGAGATATTGGCTGTTCAGAAATTATGATAAAATGTGGATGTTACCTATGCCTTTCTTTAGGTCTGCAAATGCCTATTTTTGGTGGTGCTTAAGAAACTGAGAGGTAGATTGCAAGGATTTATACAGGGATATACTTTGGCATGTCAGTCAACTCGAGGTCTGTGTGTGTATGTGTATGTATTTCACAGATGCTAACAAGGTACATTTTCAGGGCTGTGAGTGCATATTTTTGTTCTGAATTCTCAGTGTTTACAATGGGCAGATAGCAATTAGCTGTAAAACTTCATTTCTACATAGATCCTGTAAATTGCGCTCTTTGAAAATTACCATAAATTAATATTTATTTATTATACTAAAAAAAGGAATTTTAACTGTGTCTTTCTGCTTTTATTTTTCTTTTCTTTTGTCTAACAGATTTTCAGCATAAATTCACTGTGCAGGCTTCTCCAACGATGGACAAAAGGAAAAGCTTGATCAGTAGCTGCTCCAGCCCTCCTGCAAGTCCTACCATTATTCCCAGACTCAGGGCCATACAGTGTAAGGAACTCAATGTAGTATTGAATTTGCAAAATGTGCAGTCTGTCAGTGTGGTAAGATGCCAAGATTCCATATCTAGGACAGGACTATTAAAGAAAGTACCTAAAATGTTTGCCTTGCGACTTGCATGTATGTATTTAGAGAGAAAAATTGAGTGCTTGGTGATGGGGCGAGTGTCACTTCCTGTGGAGCTGAAGCCATACTTACCCAGGTTCTTGAAATAGTGCTGTTTCTATAGAAAAGACATTCCTTAGGTGTACAAGTTAATTATTAAAAATACCAATTTGCAGAGTAGATCCATGAAACATTGCTGTAGTGTATTAAGGTATTGTTTTAAGGAAATAAAAACAAGGGTGCTTGTCATGCAAATAGTGCTCCCGTAATAACACAGAATTAGGCAGACATACATATCTTAGAATTATGAAAGTCATGTTAACTAATGTACAGTGTTTGTTTTGGCTATCACAACATTTGTGTGTTTGGTGTCAGACTGATGGTTCTAAAGAGAAACCAGTGATGAAATAAAGCTGTAGAGGTTACCTACAGCTTGAAGGGATTAGTGAATGCCTAATTTGGCATTTAGTTGTTAGATCTGTGTTGGTAAATGGTCAGAATTATGGAAAAATAATTTTTGTTACTCTTCCTATTCTGACCTATGTTTTATTCTTTTTGTTGCCATGGAACCAATTATTTTAATTTGTGTATCTGGTTTTCTTTTTCCATTTTCCACTGTTCTTCCCACTTGTGAAGTGACACCTGCTGAAAGCAGTAAAACGTGGGGACGAAGCTCAGTCCTTCCAAAGGAGGAAGGAGAGGAAGAAGAGAAGAGAGGCCAGAAGAAAAAGGGACGCACTTGGGGACCAAGCTCACTTTGTCACAAGGAGCTAGGTGGAGGAGAAGAGGGGTAAGAGACGCCCTGGAGGCAGACTCATTTCCAGGTTCCAACACTGTTCATGAGCTGTCTCACAGCAGATTTGCCCATCCACTTGCAAACACTTTTTTGCTTGCAAACCAATTTCCTGTACCAGAGATGTTAGAGATTCATAACAGTTTGCAAAATTGCATTCAGTTCCTTTGCTGGTGACTGATGTTTCACTGTCTGCTATTACGTTGTTAGGTGTATTTTTAAGCAGTTGAACTTCTTAGCAGTGCAAAACTGTCTCTTGTAGGTTTTCTGTTTTAAGGCTCAGCTTTCTGTAGTTTCATATCATATCCGAAACTGCTTTCTTACAATTCTCAGATACGCTTTTACTTGTCTTAAATGCTATTATTTTAAAAAGTAGCTGATAAAGCCAAGCAACTATCTTCTCTTCAGTCTTTTAAAAAGGACATGTACCTTGAGTAAATCAATCCTGAACGTGATTTTTGCAGAGATCCAGGTTATACCTCTGTTTCTGTAGACTATTGTCCTGTAGCTTCTTTTTTTTTTTTTCCTGTGTGTGTATGAATTATTTATATCAGGACTCCAATGAATTGTTGCTGGAATGCTGCTTTAAACATAGGAGTATTTTGACCTTCTAAAAGATCTAAATGCTTTGTAATTTGTAGTGGAGTTTGAGCGTTTTCCACCTGCTAAATTGACAATTTAACTCTTGCCATATTTTTTAGCAGGGAGAATAAAAAAGCTGGTTATAATCTTTATCTTTACTATTGTGTGTTCAGGTGTGAAATGCCTGGAAAATTGATGTTTGCGTAATGCATTAGTATTGCATCCCTCTGCAAGAGGACCTGGATCTATTAAAAGACATTCTTGCTCTAAAATACTCAAGACATGTTTGTCAGGGACAATGTGGAGGAAGCTTCTTTGACTGCTGCCTATGCTTTACCTAGTCTACAAATGAAGGACAGCATTCTATGAAATTAGAACAGATGTCACACTTTACAATCATTAATTATGTAAAAGGGCAGGAGATCACTGAAGCTGGAAAAAACCACTTCTACCTCAAATCATGTTCTCAGACTTCTGGGAATAGAGCTTTTCCATTTTTCTGTTCATTGCTGTACAGTCTGAAGTACTGATTTCTTCTGCGCACAGACAGCTGGAGAGGGGTTGCTTGCAAGCTGTGGCGGCTCATAAAACTATCTTATTCTCTCTACAACTGAGATGTTCTGTAGTATTCAGAATCTTTCCTAGGGAGACTCAATGCAGAGATCACATTTTGCAGAGTGTCTGAAAAATGAGAGTGTTGCTGAGAGGGCAGTATGGCTGACATACGATGAACCACTCCTTGCTGAGATCATGCCAGACTGCAGACTTTAATTTAAAGGGAGCAGAGTTGTAGTAAACGCTAGTGACTCAAAAGATAGTTCTTGCTATTCTCTAGTATTTTTTAATTCTTTTTTTAATTCTTACAGGGTAAGGAGATAAAACTTCATTGAATATTTAAGGTTGGAAAAGACCTGTTAAAATTGAGTCCAGCCATTAACCTAGCCTCCACTATGTTCACCGCTAAACCATATCCCCAAGTGCCACATCCACATACCTTTTGAATGCTTCCAGGGATGGTGATTCCACCGCTTTGTTGGGCAGCCTATTCCAATGCCTGACTACCCTTTCAATGAAGAAATTTCTCCTAATACTTAATCTAAACCTATCCTGGTGCAACTTGAGGCCATTTTCTCTTGTCCTGTCACTTGTTACTTGAGAGAAGAGGCTGACCCCCACCTGGCTACACCCTCCTTTCAGAGAGTGGTAGACAGTGGTAAGGTCTCCCCCAGCTTCCTTTTCTCCAAGCTAAACAACCTGAGCTCCCTCAGCTGCTCCTCATATGAGTGACTTTCTAGACCCTTCCCCAGCTCCACTGCCTTTCTCTGGACATGCTCCAGCTCCTCAGTGTCTTTCTTGTAGTGAGGGGCCCAGAACTGAACACAGGATTTGAGGTGTGCTCTCGCCAGCACTGAGTACAGGAGAACAATCACTTCCCTAGCCCTGCCAGGATGCCTTTGGCTTTCTTGGTTACCTGGGCACACTGCTGGCTCACATTCAGCTGCCTGTTTACCAGCGTCCCCAGATCCTTTCCCACCGAGGAACTTTCCAGCCACTCATCCCCAAGCCTGTAGCATTGCACAGGCTTGTTGTGACCCAAGTGCAGAACCCAGCACTTCACCTCATTGCTCCTTAGACAGTTGGTCTTTGTCCATTGATGCAGCCTGTCCAGATCCCTCTGCAGAGCCTTTCTGCCCTCCAGCACATCAACATTTCCACCCAGCTTGGTCTCACTGAATACTGACTGAGGGTGCCCTTGATCCCCTTGTCCAGGTCATTGATAAAGATATTAAACAGGGCTGATCCAAATACTGAACCATGGGAAAACTGGGGTAAAGTGAAGAGGTAAACTTAGGATAGACTAGTCCAGTTCAAATACTCTCCATAACCCTGTTGTGGTAGCAAAAGTGCGGCTGTTACTGATGCTTATGTGACTATGTGAACCAGGGAACTTTTATCTATGTAATTTTTATCACTTTCCATGTATTCCGCACAGGAGGTAATTCCAAGTTTATGCAAGAATTGCATTGTGAGAATTGGAGTGACCTATAATTAACATCAAGTAAAGGCAGTCATGAAAAGATGATACAGTGATTATTCACCTTTCTCTATTTATCTTTGAACATAAAGAATATGCAAAGCAGCAGAAGGGTTTTGTGCTGAAATGCAGAGACTGGATGAATTTTTATGTTGGACTGGTTCTGTGACAGTTCAGTTGTGATCTTATGGTATATTCTCAAGGATTGCAAAAGAAATCAAGATGCCTTGATTTAAAAAGGATGTTTCATCTGATTTTTGTAGTGGTGCTTTCTATCATTCTGCATTCATAGCTTGTTAATTATCAGCAGAGGCCTTTTGACTGCCATGATGTAACAAATGAGGGAGGGACTTTTTGATTTTTTTTTTTTTTTTTGGGTGGGGGTTTTTGTTGGTTGGTTTTTTTTTTTTTTTTGTATTTCAAGGTGCTGTAAAGATGTCACAAAATTTCTTGCTATGAGAGGACTTCAGATCTGTGTAGTTGAGATGGATACATGCATACCCTAAGCAGATCAACAGAGAGTATATAAAGGGAGAATAGAAACTGGTTCTGAGCATGGCACATTTTCTCACATCATTCTACTATTTCAGTCTGAAAGCTCTGGTAGAAGGATGCAAGCAGTGGTCATCCAGTGCACCGAATCTTGGGAAGATCCAGAGAACTGTACCTGCTTTTCCAGGATTCACCAGCTTAGCAGAGATGGGTAAAGGAATTCCCTGAACTTGGTACTCTCATCCCCATTTCCATTCACATTTTAATGAGCCTATTTCCGTACCTTCACCTGGTACCTTACAGCAATGTTTTCATTTTGTTTGGTATGGTATCTGTTTTTCTTTTATTCTTTGTCAAGTATCCACTTTCTCCTTCTGGATTTTCTTTTTTTGACCTCACTGCTTGTGCTTCTCCCTCTGTCAAGCTAACAAGCTTCTGTTAATGCTACTCCAGATCCATGCCGTCTCAGCTCCTTTCCTGTTTAATGATATTTACATGTGCAGCATGTTTACACCTTCACTTGCAAGGAGCAATCCTTATAATTTTTGTACCTTTTGCTCCTCACTCACAAACACATAAATTTACTCTAGAAGTAACTGAGGTGTAGATTGCTTTTGTAATGCTGTTCTGCAATTAATCCCAAGTGGATGAATGCTTTACTGATTTCTTCCACTTTGGTAGTGTTTCCAGTTACTCGTCTCAGCCTGTCTAATTTGGAAACAATAGCCTGGAAGTATTTGGGAGTTGATGAACGATGTTTGTGATGAAAACAGTTGCATCTTCTGAGGAGCAGCTTATTTTCAAGTATATTTGTAAGACAATGAATTTGCCAATGAAAATGCTACGTTGACACAAAGTCTATTTTCATTTGCTTTCCAGATGATGAGGACAGCGAATGTCTTAACGGAGAGGGCAAAGTGCACCCTTCACCTGTGCACAATCAGTCATACCTCTGCATCCCATTTCAGAAGAATGAAGAGTGGGATGGCCCTTCTAGTGATGCCAATGAGGAGTCCACCCCTGTAAACTCTGCTACTAGTACCCCACAGCTGACACCCACCAACAGCCTCAAACGTAGTGGCTCCCACCACAAGCGATGTGAGGTTGCATTGCTTAGCTGTGGAGCAGTGCTGGCTGCTGCAGGCCTGGGGTTTGATCTATTAGAAGCAGGGAAGTGTCAGCTGCTGATTGAGGAAGAGCCAGAGGTGCCCAAGGAAGAGAAGAAGAAGCGTGACAGCATTTTTCAGCGAGCTGGACGCCCACGCAGGAGCACTAGTCCACCCTCCCGAAAGATCTTCAAGAAGGAAGATCCCCTGTTGTTGCTAGGCGAGCCATCCACGTCCCTCACCCTTCTTTCCCTGTCTTCCATTTCCGAATGTAATTCCACCCGATCCTTGCTTCGCTCAGACAGTGATGAGATTGTGGTTTATGAGATGCCTGTCAGCCCAGTGACAGTCAAGGCTCCCTTGCCAGCCATTACAAACCCACTGGTCAATGTCCAGATCGAGAGGTTCAAACAAGACCCCAACCAGTCCCTGACTCCCACACATGTGACACTTTCTTCCCACACCCAGCAAAGCGGACACAGGCGCACACCTTCTGATGGGGCCATCAAAGGGAGTGGACTGGTTGTCAATGGGTGCCCAACCAGTGGATGCCCTTCTAGTAGCTGTTTAACTGGGGCACTGGGAACAGGTAGGTTTTCAGCCATCTTCTTCCTCTTCAGAATAAAGACAGAAGCAGTATAATTACTTGTTGCTTATACATCCATTGAGATGACCAATGCACAAGAATTGCTTATGGAGTCTATCTTCACACAAATAGCTAACAGAATAATGCAGTAAAGGTTTCAGTTCCAGCATCTCTACACCAAGGAACTCTCTCTGCTCCCCCATGCTCTGAGGCAGAGCACAGTATTGTTTCTTAGACAGAAATGGTACCAAAATACAAATATTGCACATTTTTCTCAGGATTCCATCTCCATTGCCTTTATACACTTGTTTGTACTTCAAAGTAAATTCCCATCTCTAAGGTGAAAATGGGATCTCTAAAACAGTTTGAGGCTGTGCAGCTGTTGCTCTAATTCCTTAGCAAACAAGAGGGATCTTTCTGTGACTTCATAACTTAAAAAATGTTTTACTGTGTTCTTGCCGTAGTAATTCACAGAAAAAAAGGAAGGACTAGAATCATAAATTAAAATCTGATTTAATTAGCATTTTCCCAAAAGTAAAACAAAATACTAGGTTGTCTTTTAAATGGAAGTCTTCAGTAAAATATGGGTTAATTCAGCTAAAGAATACTCATTAAAATTGTATTCATGAAAGTGTACAAGTTATGTTATATTTATTAAAAAAACCAACCAAACACCACCCCCCACCCCTAAATGAAAAGAGACCAGGTAGCATCTGCAGTAGGTAGTGTTAAGTGACTCTTCCAGGTAGTTTGTCTTGCTCATGGCAAACAGGTGATCAAATAGCAAAAATGTATCTTGCTGTGCTAGTGTCTCCTTGATCTATTTAAGCTGTTATTGGGTAGTGTGCCCTTCAAAGGACTTGAAGAGACCTCACCTCTGGTAGGAGGTCAAATCCATGCTTTCTGGTCTGAAAATTGAAGAAAACACACGAGAGAATGACTAAAACCTGGTGCTTGTTCTAGGTCAGTGAAACGAGTGTCTTGAAATGTGTTGAGAACAGTGTAGGGATAAAGAAGTCAGTCACTTCAGATTGCCATAATCTTGAAGATAGGGAGTTTGTAGATTCTGAATGGAAGCTTTCTGCTTTGAAAATGTTTTTGCATGGTACATAAAATAAACTAAGATCTGTAGAAACCTTAGCAGTGACATCTAACATGTTTCCCTCTTCTCTTACACTGTCTGATTTGGATAGGTGTATTAAAAACACCTAGTCCAAGCAGAGATCCCGGTGAGGTCCCTCGCCTGCCAGACCCCAACCTTGTTTTTCCTCCAACCCCGAGACGATGGAATGCACAGCAGGATCCCACACTGGAAAGACCCAAGACATTGGAATTCCTGCCCCGGCCACGTCCTGCAGCCAGTCGGCAGCGGCTTGATCCCTGGTGGTTTGTGTCACCCAGCAATGCCAAGGGTGAATCTTCTGCCAACAGTTCAAGTACTGATACTCCAAGTAATCTGGACTCTTGTTTTGCTAGTAGCAGCAGCACTGTGGAAGAGAGACCTGGACTGCCTGCACTGCTTCCTTTCCAGGTGGGTCCTCCTGCAGAGGAGCGGACACTGTTGGACATAGATGCTGAGGGGCAGAGCCAGGACAGCACCGTTCCGCTATGCAGAAGTGAACTTAACACACACAAAGCTGCAGCATATGAACTCAAGCAAGAATTCTGGTCTTAATATGAAACCACTGGGGATAGCGAGCCCCTCTAAATTCAATCCTACTTTTTGCACTGAGAATGCACTTTGAAGACAGATGAGATGGAGGGATGCTACAGAGATCATATGGTGCTGCCTCTGCTGAAGATGTGTTGTCGACTGCCTGGTTTTTTCTGAATTTGGGTGAAACTTGGCAACTCTGAGCTGCTGACTTTTGCTGTGGGGGTTTTCTGTAGTCTTCCCTGTCCTCTTATTGCAGTTTGAATTTGCAATGAGCTAAAATTACCATATCAAAGTCTTTTGTTACATACCTTGTAGGATTTGGCACTTGCAGTAAGTATATTGGTATCTATCCTGGTGTTAATCAGTATTTTCAAAACTCAAATATTACACTACAGCAGACATCAGTGTTTGATGTTTTCCCAAGGAATCCAGAAAAGAAACATAAATATCTGGAGACTACCTTCTCTGAAGTGCATTCAGATCATTAGACAGGTCTGGGAATCATCATACCCCCACTGAAAGAGCAGAAGTAGCTATCTTAAGACTTGTTTGTCCTCTTTTGCTTGTGTGATAGGGTAAGGTGGAACAGATGGCAGGGGAAGGACATGGCGTCTCCACTGGTGAAGGTCTTTGAGAGCAGGTGAACCAGACTGTTGGGAACAAGTAGATGTAGTTGATCCTGGCTTTGAGGTAGGTTGGATGAACTTCAGTGGTCTCTTGAGGTCCCTCTCAGCCCTGTTTTTTTCATGACCCTGTGCTTTTAAGATGAAGGCTTATGGTATGGCTGTTTAGCGTGGTTTTTTTTTGTTTCAGGCTTCGGTTCCATCAGTCTCTTTTTCCCCCCGCCCCCCCGGTTTCTCAGGCTCATAGTCAACTTGCCTCAGCTCTGGGAGGGTATTAAAAGAAATTTTCTTTAAAGATGTGTTGGCTTGCAGAAGTAAGTTATGCATTTCCAGATTTTTTTCTTTCTAATTTTGTCTCCTTTTTTATGCCTCTTAGGAGTGACCCATGAAACCCAAGACTGTTCTTATGCACACTGGTACTTGTTTAAGGCTGTTTTGAAAATGAGGCTTGTTATTGGTTGGATTGTGCAAACAGGAATCAGAACATCTGGATTCTGTTTTATTTTGTCACTGACTCACTGTGTGACCCTGGGCAAATAATGTAACCTCTGTGCCTGAATTTTCCCATCTGTAAATAATAGGAATAATACCTACCTCACAAGGGGAGGAGTTGGGACATATGTAATAGGTATAAAGTCCTTTGAGATCTTTGAGTGAAAGGCACTATAGGCATGTAAAACTTCATTCTTGTTCAAATATGTAAAACACTCCTAGATCTGGAGCAAGAGCAGAGCCCTATCTGGAAGGAGGAAGTCACACAAATAAGGTGTGCCTATGCTCAAAATTTTCTGTACTAAGATTTCAATTGTGTCTGTGCCACAGCAGGTATATCTTACTGGCTGTAATGAGATCTTCAATCTTCCCCGAGTTTGGCATTCTCTGTAAGGGATGTGGCCTTTATATGAGTGTAATAGGGTAGTCTGCTTTATTGCAGGGTACAGCGTGTCCATTCACTGTTTTTGTACAGATCTGTGCTCATTTTGCTAATTTACTGATATTTGGTTGCAAATAACTCGTTTGCCTGTGCTGTCAATGCAGTGCTCAGCCTGTTGGGGCAGTCCAGTCCTGCTGTGAAGGCAGTGTGTACTTCCTGCAGCTGTCAGCACAGCAAACCTGCGTGTTTTGATGTTTGTAACCTGATTTTAAAAACCAGCATGTGTGGAGAAGAGCTGTTCGTAAGGCTTTTTAGTTCTGTTTGAGGACTGAAACCAGCATGTTCCCATTAGTCAAGTGCACCTTTTTTTTCCAAACAATTACAATATGTTTTTGTGTTGAAAGGTCACCTATTTCTCGTTTGTCACATTCCATGGAAAATGCTTAGTGGCAGAATTCCTTTCTGCCACCCTCCCCATTGAATGCTCCAGAGCTAGCCTTAATAGTGCTACACTAAATGTTGAAGCTGGAGAGACTGTTGGTTGTGTAGACAAGGTGTTATGATGTGGGACTAAGATACTTAAAGCTTACATTTCTGATTATTTTGTTAAATTTAGACCTTTGATTTCTTAAGCATCCTTTTGGTTTCCAGTTCTGAAAACTCAGTTTGTGACCAGAAGACTAGCAAGAAGACAAAACTCACCCAACAGATCGCTAATTTTGATTGTGCTGTAAATCAACCTTAATCTAATTCTAGTAAGAGGCTGTGTCAGAGGGACTTAAAAGGACATTAAAATAATCTATTTTTCATAGTCTTCCTTACCATTGTAAAAAGTCTGGAACAAAACTGGATCAGCTATTCTGAAATGTAATGTTTTTAATCAAAAAAGTATAATTGTAAATGTCATAGGGAATACCGTCTGCTCTGCAAAGGCATCACCTGGAATAGCTGCATTTGAACAGAAATCTTTAAAATCCATTTACTTGCATGAAATGGGAGGCCACCTTTCTAGGTCACACTGATATAACTCAGTCTGCTAAACTTTCTAATAGCTGGCCAATTGATTTCACCAAGTGAAAGGTTTCTGTCAAGTTCCCAGGAAAGACAGCTGTAAAGACAAGTTCTGTCACTTCTTTCCCTTGAGAAAGTTGAGGATGAAGTATTAAACTCCCTTTCCCCCTCTCTCCCTTTTATATAATCACTTGGTGAAAGTGGTATATAGCTGAACAATGAGAAGTATTTTGCTCCAGGAGCATCTTTGCTTATACCAAATGGACATTGCTACATCAAATAATTTGGTAGGACAGGTGACAAGAGTTAAGGACCCAGATCAGGGTTACCAAACTAGATACTGTTACTACAAAGCTGCCAGAAAGATTAGTTAGAAGCATATTGTTTGGTGTGTGTTTGTTTTTTGGTTTTTGTTTGGTTGGTTTTTTAACCCTTCTTCGATGCAATGATCTTCATTGAATCTAGCATTGAATTAACCTGAGGTAGTCTTTGAGCATCATCCCATAACTGTCTTCCAGGGGCCAACGTGAAGTATCAGGCAAGAGGAGCCTTGTGGAAACAAGGCTACTGACTTCAGTAGGTGGTGGGGTATTCTCTGGCAGGCAGAGAGGGGGCTCTCAAGACAAAGAGTTGTCAGGTATTTTACCATATGAGCTCCAAAAGCTGTTGCAGCTGTTGCAGTGTCCTAAGGCCCAGAGGCTGTGTGCATGTTTAAGCTAGGTCAAAACCTCTCTCCCTATCCATCTGTCGCATCATGGCTTGAATTTTCTGCTTTCTTAATCCGTTGGGATTTTTCCTTCCAAGCTGTGGGAGCTGAGGTGCTCCAAATCTCAGTCTACTAGGTTCTAGTCCACTACATAGTGAGAAGGTATGAGCCCGTCAGCTCAGAAATCTTTTTTCCTACTGGTTGCTAGTATTCCCATTTGTCAGGGGAACAAAAGTGTCAGAATATTGGTCTTTGACTTGCCTTTCTAGTGGTAATCTTGAGGAAGATGGTTTATTTTAAAACAGAATCTAATAAATACATTGTTTCCTAAATATCTGAATAAGTTGCACTTTTTTTGTCTTGAGAAAATGAGAAAACGATAACATGAAAGCCACTGAGCAGTCTAAAACAATGACAAAAGAATGGAGAAAAATGTGTTTGATTACAGGCCTTACAAAGAGGAACTGGCAGTTTTTTAACTGATAATAATGAGGTTGTAGCTGGGAGAAAGGTTTGTGGTTTAGAAATATGTTTATATTTTTGTTTAGTTAGCTGGCAGTGTGTATCACTAATTTATGTAATTGATGTGCTGATTTAGGATATAGAAAAGTTTGTCAGCCCTTCAAAATATGTTATCCTTGTATCCTGCTTAGTTTTTTTTGTAAGACTGGGGGAAAGGCACAGACAAAGCAACCTGTGCAAAAAAATGACAGTTTTTTGTGCAAAAAAATTTATCCAGTTTTTTGGATAAATTTATACTGGTTTCATAGAAACTGAGTGTGAGACAAATAGAGACAAGAAAGCTTTTATGTCAAAATTAAGGTGATTAAATAGTTACAGATTCTCTTCTAATACTGTTGCTTCTTATGGACTGCACAGTGCTCTGTTTTACCAGCAAATAGGTCTTAATCTCCTTTCAATAATTTTCAGAGGTGCAAGTGTAACTTTTTATACATATTTTGCCTCCAGTTTATTATTGTAATGGGTTGCTATTCAGTGTGGGACAGGGAACCTCAGTGAAAATACTCTTTTTGTAATAGTTTCTTAACAAAATGAGTATTTTGAAAGTGAATTTTTTTATTAATAATGTGGAAAGACCTGTTCTGGTTTGGCATGGTTTTATGATGAAGTATTTTTTTGTACCTCTAGGAATGGAAGTAGTTGCCTTCCTCTTCACAGCATGCTGTTATCTTAAGATACTGGACAATACTGCGTAGAGATGTTACTTCAATATGTCACCAAACTGGATACCTCTCATTCTGTTGAAGGTGAGGCAGTAATGGTCAAGTAAAGAAAGTTCTTTACCTCTGGAGTATTTTGTTAAATAACACATGACAGGAAACCTCCTACCTTGAGTCACCTTTCTATTTTGAGATTAATATTTATTTGAAACATTATTAATCTCTGTGGGGTGAATAGGGGAGCTGAAGTCTCATTAGATGTACGGAACCAAACCTACTGTGGAACCAAACTTACTGTGTCCCAAAATGCAATGATAACCTGTTATTTTTGCAAGTAATTTTAAGCTAATATTAATGGGTTTGTTTCTTTTGGATTTTTTGAAACATTTTTTTTGGAAAATGTGCTTAGTGCTTTCTAACCTTTTCCACACATTTTGGAGACATTCTCAAGAACTCTCACCAACTCTGTGGTGAATAAGAAGGGTTATATCTTGCACATTGATTTAAGTTCTCCTTTTGGCTTTTTTTTTTTTGTATGAAACAAGGCATTTATATTTGGAAAGATTTCTGATCCTTATCCCGTCACTGCAGAAAAGTTTCTTAGCTTCCACATTAATAACTCATTTAAGACTGCAATTTAGGTTAAACTGGACATTAAAAGTGAGGGTATGTGTTAAAACATATTTGCAAATCAGCAATAAATACAGTAAATACAGGAGCCAAAATATACTCTCTCTGTCAAAGAGGATAATTTTCAGACTTCATAAACCTTTGGCTGATTATGTAATTAAGGTATCTATGGGAAAAAATGCCTTCTTTTGTTTTTTGTTATGTTTACTATTTTAATATTAGAATACTATGGTTTACACAGCCAGTAATAAGGTAGATAGCTGGACAGAAAGGATCTTTAACCAAATTTGCATTTTTCTCCCCTCTATTTTCAATCCAGTTTTTTAAGAAGAAATTCTTATTAACCTTACTTTAACATTTTCATGGGCCATTATGGGAACAAATCTATGGCTTGTTCTGGTGCTCCCTCTATTGAACGCATTAGTAGAAAGTCATGCTGCAGTTAAAATGTGCATTTGCTTTTGGTTTTTCCTGTGCTCAACTTTTTAAAACAGTTTTGCCACTGGTCAGAGATGAAAACAACTTTTGAAATTAACTGCATCAGCTTTATTTTTTGATGTTGAAAGGAGTCACTCCCAGGCTAAGAGGTGTGTGTTTGATTAAGGTAACTTGCCACTGCTCACTGGGTAGTGGGTCTGATGTAGCTACTAAAATTATTATTGTTCCTCTCAAGAATCTCCCTTTTTTTGCAACTGGAAAGTCTTCAGCACTTCATTAGTGTTTGTATACAAGAAATCCATTTTATCTCCTTCTGTATATATGTGAAAAATCTTCTTTTTCTGATCAGGAACATAATTTTCCTACTGAGAATGGCTTCTTGAACTCAGTGGTTTTGTTTCTTCATTTTCTGTTTTTTTGGAAATATTGTTAATTTTGGTTTTGGTTCTTAAGCCTGTATGCCAAGGTGCCTTTCATCTCACATGTCTCCTTGCTAGGGCCTGAGGTTGGTTTTTTGGAGGGACCTCCTAGTTGAAGCTTTCACTACTGTGTTCTTCATTGCACAGGAAATATTTCATGTCCTTCTATTTACACCCCTGTGTTGAGCTGCACACTATCACTTACTCTCCCTATCTCTCCATCCCATCTTTGTTGGTTATTTATTCTCATTGCCATAGTAACAAGCTTAAGGCAGAAAACCGTACATGTTTTAGGTGTGCTTTGACCTAAAAGATTTCGAAGCTAAAAGCATAATGTACAACTGGGTGAAGTGAAAGCGGAGGTTGGCAGGAGGAGTGAAATTATCCTTTTTAATGTAAATCAGAGGACAGAGGGATAGTAGCTACTTGGTAATCTGCTGGCATCATAGGTAAGTTGGGTCCTAAAGAAGAATTGGAGGAATGTACAGTTACTTAATTTGATAGAATGGTTTGGGTTGGAAGGGACCTTAAAGGTCATGTAGTTCCAATCCCCCTGCTATTGGCAGGGACACTTTCCACTAGATCAGGTTACTGAAAGCCCCATCCAACTTACCCAGACTCTGGTTGGTCTGTTTTGTTTTACCCTGAACTACCTCATTTGTAGAGATGGAATGGGAAGAAAGTCTAGGTTTTAGTAAGAATTGCTCTAAGTAAGCAATTAAGGCTGGAATGAGATGGGAAGGCAGAGTTGAACTCACATTTTGCTCTTTGACATGCAAGTTCCTGATGGAAAATTAAAACCAGCTATTCAGTTTAGTAAGATTATACTTGCTTTAGATATTTATATCTCAAAAATAAACAATATAGGACAAAACAGGGCATTTTTCTTGATAGTTTCTGACCTGTAGAAGAGTTGTTTGTCCATAGGCAAAAAGGTGATGATTTCATATTGGTCACTACTGCTTTTAAAAGTGAGTCTCTTTTTCAAAACAGATTTTTTTTCTTTTTAAATAATGTCATTTGCTCTTGAAATGGAGTTGCACACAATCCTGAATGTTTTCCTGTACTTGCAGTATTGTTTTCCTAGTGTATCAGCTCCTAATACAGTCCTTACTGTATCTGAATGCTAATAACATGCAGACAACCCTACAGAACTAATATTAAGGAACTATGACACAATTTTAGTGTGCAGTGTAGTGGATTTATTAACCCAACTTGAAGTGGGCTACTGTTAGGTCTCTAGCTGATGGGTCAGATGGATGCACAGCTAGAAAAAGGGGGCTTAGAACAAATCTGCAGGAGCAATGCCAAAATTCTCTTTGCTTAAAATAAGCAATTTGAAAAATAATTATGGAGGAGGGAGGCAGAGGGAAGGCTGTTCATTACTCAGAAATACATCCCTAGGGCCTTGTCTATGCTCAAATTTTAGTTGCCAGGATAGCTAGTGAGAATCTACATTGTGTTTAATGTAACTGAAACCCAAACAGAAGAGCAGAATAATGCATTTTATGTGTGCTATTTCAGACTGATTAACATTGTCTCCCATTCTACCTTGTTTCAATTTAGCATTTTCTCAAGAACAGATGTTGAGGTTGGATAAAGCTGACCTCCTTGTCTTCAAGAGGCATATGGGTCTGAGAGAGAATAAACATTGCTTAGCCATGTCCTGATCTTTTGTGTTTTGTGGTCTTAGCTGTAGAGGTTATAATGGGGCAGGGAGACATGCTGGTGTATTTCTAAGCTTCATTGATACATATGCTGCTAACAGCAATCAAGTTTCAGAACAAACCTGGCCTTGGATTACTGTTTGGCATAGCTCAATTGCACACTGAGCTTCTTGAGTCTAACTATCTCTGGAGGTGAATGGAGCTTCTTCCCTGAGTTCTGTTGGAATTTGTGAATGTGGCCACTTCCCAGCTTAGGTAGTTTGTTTTCTCCTGGGCCCAGTCAATGTCACAAAATCAGTTGTCACCCTCGGCTGATTGCACAGATATTCATAGTAGGCTTGTTCTTCTGTCTTGCATGCTTTATTGAGCAGCTCTTACAATGTCAACAGGGTTAGCATTTGTTTCTGAGCGGAGCAGCTAATATCTCTGAGCTGACTTTTCACACTGCATCTCAAGCAGTTCTTACTCTATCCGTTCCGCCATTGCTCTATTTCCAAGGTTATCTTGACAGCTATAACATCCAGATACCCTAGACTGTAATGAATAAAGCCACAGGGAAAAAATAAGTAAGTAAAAAAGAAAGCATACTTCTGTGTGTGCCAGGTGAGCTTGGCTGAATTTGGCCAGTGCTCATGGCAGAGAGTAGGATTCATTCTGCAACATAGATCTCTTTGGGGGATGGCTGGGTTTGAACTGTGGAGTATACCTAGATCCTCCTAAAGTCCATAGGCACTGGTGCCCATCATGTTTGGCAGTTATGAGAAGATACCACATGAACCCAAGAGCATCTAGTAATAAAAGTTTGTATTTAGGGTAATTACCTTACAGGTTAAAAGGGGAGAGGCCTCAATTCAGAAAGCTCTTAATCACACACTTAAACATCACTGAAGTCAGTGGAATGTATTTGTGGGTCAAAATGCACAAGACCCCAACTGAGCAAAGCTCTTTTAATCTGAATTGGGGGATTGTTCTGTAGAGACTAATGATGAAGGACCAGGCTCTTTACTTTAATTGTCAGAGGAAAGAGTCAATTAACCTGAGGAAAAAGTTCAACAAGCCCTTGGGTAAATGCTGGTTTGATTACTGACTCTTGTGGCCTTTCCATGACTGCACATGCCATGCCTATTTGACTGCTAATTCTAACCGTAAGCAGAGTAAGCTTTAAGAATGTTTTCTGACATGGGGTGAAAGAGCAACTTCTGCATTAGCAGATTGCTAGCTGTAAAGGGGCAGTGAGTGGTAACTGGAGGTTATGAGTGCAAATGGCAGTTTAACCTGAGCCTTATTCTCAGGTGTTTCTTCTCATTTTACAAATGCATCCCTCCAGGCTGGTGGACAGACCTGACAAGTTCAGCAGTGATCAACATCTACCACCTTTACTAGAATTCTAGGATTCTTGTCTGTCAGCTGTTGGCACAGCACTTGTGCTGCTATATATGATTTCTTTGTCATAAATTCAGGACAAGCTGGAAATATCTGAGATATTTTGCCTGATTTGAGAGGCTTATATGGAGTGGGCAGGCAACAGTGGTGGAAAAATCAGGGAAAATACCTGTGCTTTTAACAATGTCTCTTCTGTGGCTTTGAAAGTCCAAGAATTTCTCAGCCAGAGAATGTATTTCCTCTTTCTTTATATAAGCTACTTCTTTCTTTTGCCTTATTAATTGTGGAACTGCTCCTGCTTCTATTTCAAGCCAGATGCAAAAATCGATGACCTGACTTTCCTAGGTACAATGTTGTAGATCTGAATAACCAGGTGAGTAGATTTCTCCAGTGTAAGATCATGCCCCTATGTCTGATCCTTTGAGATATGGGATAGTTCCTGCTTGTGTTGAAATCACTGTGTGGAAGGTGTTGGGTACTTCATAAGGAACTCCAAACTCTGTAGGACTGGGATTCATCTTACAACTCAAGTGTTTCAGTCTGGTTTTGGAGACCTCACCTCTCTGTCTTCTCTTCTGTTCATGGTGTTCAAAAGTCTGTTGCTATGGAAATAGCACCTGAAGGTGTGTTTTGCCCGAAGAACCTGCAATGAAGCAGTTATATTACCAATGGCAATGTACCCCAGAGTTGAGTAAAATAACAGAGGCCACCAAGTTTTTCTTGTTTGTGTGATGAAATGTTGTCAAATTAAGTGATTTGTTGGAGCCTTCCTTTAACTTCTGTACAGCAGTAAGCTTAGAGGAAAAGAAGATTGCATTATTTTTTAAAAAGCTTTATTTGTGACCTGGACTTGTTGCCTCTGACCCTCTTGGGCTTAAATAGTTAAATTATATTAATGTCCAATTTGTTTCACTGTAGGTAACACATCAACTGAATACTCTTGTGCATAATCTACTGTATCTTTCCTCTGTTCTGTGTCAATGTATTATGTGTATTTGGATTACAGTTCTTTTTGTATTAAATTATTTTATGTTATAGAACAATATTTAAGTGAAGCAAAGAGCTAATGAAAGTTGTTGATGTTTTGGGATTTCTTTTCTCTTTGCTCTTTTTTTGGATGTACTGTAAATTGTAAACCAAGGATGCCAAGCAGGCTTGGTTCAATGGCTAAAATTATTGTATTACAGTGTAATGCTGATCTAGGCCTTGTCTCAACACTAGAGCACACAGACTTGAATAAAACTGTTATAAAAGTGATTGTCTTTAGGCCTTGAGTTCTTGGGTTTGTGCTCCAAATAATTTCAAGCAAATATTTAAAATAACAGTGGCATTATCTTGCTCTGAGGATTTCAGAATTTTTCCCAGTGCAACAAGAAGTTTATTTTTCTTTACTAGGTATCTTGGTCCTGATCAGCTGTTCCAGATCTGGGCCCTCCATAGGACTTTTGAACTGTTTTTGCAAAACCTCAGACAGTTTAGTACAGGTCTTGGCACACAGTACCTGCTAAGCCCCTTCTGGCTTTTCTCTGAACCAAGGAATTAATTGCATTAAGGCTAATAAAAACTTCCTTTTCTGTTAGCTTGAGATTTTTTTGCTCTTTATTTAGTATCCCAACTAGAATATGATTCTAAATGCCTGGATCTGAAGCTTATGCAAAAACACGGTTTGTGCACGATGACATTTAACAGATGGTTTCGATTCACTTGTGATGCTGTGCCATTGTCTCTGCCACATCATTCAATGAAACACAGTTACATGAACAAGGATCTTTCCAAGCTGTTTTCATCTGCTGTTGGTGTGAAAGCCAGAACAACGTGGTTTTGATTTCTAGGTCAGGTGTTTGAATCCTGGGTTATACTTTTGCTCTTCTCTGCCACAAAGCCATCATTTCACATTTCTCTGCTTTAAGAAATGTATTTGTATTGATGAAGGACTATGCACTACAAGAACTTACATTTCATAATTTCCTTTGAAAAAAGATTTTTTTCTAATGCAGGTACATGCAAGAAATCCTTCACCCTTCCAACAAATTCAGAGACTGAACAATGCATAGGTAGGCTACCTTTAGTAATGTATTCCATTCATAGTGCTGTAGTGCTGTGTTTTGTGATAAACTGGGAGGAGAGTGAACAGGCAATCAATTAGGTCTCTTGGAAATAATAGCATGCAAGATTAATTGCTTTTTCACTTTTTTTAACAAAAGGTGTTTTACAGTGTTTTGTCTTTCAAACTATTTTTCCACTCCTTCCCAAATCCTGACTGTCTTAAACTAAAACAAATATTTCTACCTCCTATAATATTCTGCAGAGCAGCACTGTGTCCTAGAAGAATCAGATTTTCTAGCTGAATTTACTTGTCACAATGACAAGGTTACCCTAATGTTCAAGCTGGCCTCCTCAGCAACAGAAATCTACATGCATCATGGCAGATCAATTTCTGCCAGCAACTGCAGCCTCTGCAGAATATGGCAGGAGCACAAAGCACTGGGGCAGAAGAGAAAAATAAAACAGCAGTTTTCTAAGGAGGGGAATCTAACCACTTCTAGCAGAAAATGAGCATCTTAAATGAAAGCTGGCACAGTCAGCATGGATGCAGAATAAACACACCAGCAGATGCTTCATGCTGAGCAACTTTAGTTTTTCATTGGTTGATGTGTAGGCAAGGGTTGGGTGTACAAGTTCTACAGTGCAAATCGTGTGTGGCCTTTGGCTATGAATGCGCTCAGGTGAAGAAATCACCATATATTACATTATGTTCCTCAGATGGTACAGGCTGCAATAGTAAATGCAAGTGGTGTTCTGAAGGTCCATAGCAAACCTTGATAAATCTTCTGGTAGCCTTCCAAGGCTATGCAGATTAAGAGAAAAGAGGGCACCTATATCATGCGCCTCTTATGATTTGATTAATTAATCAGCCATTTCTAGTGAAATTTTTACATTCTTGGTCCTGACATGGAAGGAGATGGAGAAGATCTCTTACTAAAGCTAGGCTTAACAAAAACTTAATTAAATGTAACATGAAAAGTTTGTAGGCATATTGCTATCGGGCTCAAGCAGGCTAAGCTTTAGAAAAAAATCTGGAGTGGACAAGACAATAACAAACATCAGTGTATCTTAACAAGGATTAACAAGCTTTGTCTTCATGCTTGGGCACAATGGACACTGCTGTTTGCTTTGGCAGGGAAAGGAAATAATTGTGACTAAGGATGAACAGAGCTCTGAGGTTTTCAAGTAGACTTCAACATGCTTTGTGGCTCTTTGCTACTTCATCTGAAATCTTATTAAATGGCATGTGATTTACTTTCTGTTAAGTCCTCATTAATTTAACAATGAACAAATCTGAGTGGAATGAAAAGAGGCAGGATCAACTGATAGCACTCCAACACAAACTAGAACAGAACTATAATCGCTTTACTAAATATAGCCAAAGTCTGTACACTTCCTGCCTGCAAAATTTGCGCTGAAATTTATTCTTTTCTCCCCAAATTATGCTCTGGTATCTTAACTTTAGAACAAATCAGAGGTTTGAATATTAAAAAAAAAAGCATGAATGGGGTTACCTGTCACAGATTGCAGCCAGTGTTGACAGAACCAGCTGTCATGGATGTGAACATCCTATACCACCGTGTTCTCCAATGGGGCCCTGAGACAGTAGTTGGAGAACTGCTCATTGTACAAAGAGCTGACTATTTTTGCATCAGTCTGGCATTTTTGGCCCTGGTGATCTTCCTGCAATTGCATCTGGCTATTTACTTTTTCTACAGATAGCCCCAGGTCTTGCAGGCCTTAGTTGGAGGTAAAGAGGATCTTCTAAGCTGGTGAATTCTAAAGTAGAATTTCTTCTTGGTAATGATTTGTGACTGGAGCTGCTCTGTAAGGAAGATGAACTGGAGCAAAGGGTGGCAGTAGGGCAGTGGCCTCATATATACAGTCCCAGGGTACCTGAGCAAGGTGAGAAAAGCAGGTCAAGTGACAGTAACAGAGGCCAGTCACAGTCCAGTGATCATCAGCAGTCTGTAGGGATAAGACAGATCCAAGGTCAAGCTAGGAAGGCAGAAAGGGGCCTGGGTGAGCAGGGTACTGGGCAGGCATAGTCATACTCATAATTTAGCTGAGGCAAAGATCTGGGCAAGAAAATGTGGCTACTTGGTGAAGGGAGGAGACTGTGATAAGGTTTGTCATAGCTCGTGTCCTGGCCATAGCCACACCGCTGTATCTGAGCTGACCATGAGCCCAAGCAGCCAAACTGTAGAAGCAGCTGTTGTTACAGAGGCTCTTGGATACTCAGTGAGTAATACTCACTATTCAATGACAAAATCCATTTATTATCTTAGTCTAGTTCTGCAGTTAGCATTGTCATCAAGTGCAGTTGGAGGATGAGAGGAGGGCCCAGGAGATTTCACCACCACTGGGGAACTTCAGAACTTCAGCTTTTGCTGAGTGTGGTGGAAGAAGCAGCTCCTGCAGCCTCAGGGCTTAATATCTTCAGTACAAACAGCTGAGATTCTCTGCTGGCTTTCTCTTCCTCCATGCAATCTTCACTCTATAATCCAATCTCCTTTTCTGCAATCACATAGCTGTCTCTGGAGCAATCTGTCAAAACTAAGTTTGCCAACTGGTTTCTCACCTGCATGCAATTCTGACATTAAGACCACACTTCTTGCATCTGCATTGTCATCTCTTCTGGGTTAACCTGAAGTATTTTTCCCATTGCAGATCATGTGCATGGTAGGACAGACACTTTTTCCTTACCAGTTATACACATACCTTTCAGCAGTACTATTTCAAGCAATGTCCATCACTGTCCTCCTGCCTAAAAATATGGGTGAGAAGTCAGTATTATCAGTTCTGAATTCTGAAATGGCATCACAGCCGTTTAGTTTTTGGGGTTCCTCAACTTAGACAGCTATCAGAAGAACAGATGTCTAAGCCTCAATCACGAATTCTTTCCCATCCAACTAAAGATGGAACAGATGTTTTAAAAAGTGTTGTTGGACAGTGCACAACTGAAAATGTCTAGTGGAGTGTAGGAATTTGCTGTAATAACCTCCTACTTAAGCAAGTCCTTCCTGGACTTGTATCTACACAGTCTTGAAGCTGTAAGTGCTACCTAGTATCTCTGAGGAACAACAGGCCTTTTGGGACTAGGGAGGGCCAAGCAGAAGGTTCCATGAGAGCCTTTGAGCAAGAATAATGTTAAGTATTACATAAGCAACTCCTAAGGCTGTTGGAAATGGTTTTCCTTTTCTCACCTAAACCATGCAGTGGATGGGTAAGTTAGCAAGTTTGCACTAAGCTAAGAACAGAGCTTTGGGACCATGTGGCTAAAGGAATCTGGGAGCCTGACTAACTCTGTGCAACTCTTGTCTCATACCACAAAAAGTTCCCCTCGGGCTGTATGGCACATCCAGACTGCCTTATTTTGATGCAGTACTTATGACCTTGGGCTGCTTCTCAGACAGACAGTCTTCACCTTGTGTCAAACCCTTTGTAAACTTCCTCTCCTCCAAAGGTTTTGGTGTGCATCGGGATGTTGCCTCTACATAATCTAAATAACACCAGCTGAGTAGAGGAATTGCTACTGAGCAATATCCCCATCAGCCTCTCTCTTGTGGCTGAAGCACTATGTCAACCATTACTTTAAGTGCCACGGACCTAATCCTATAACTCACCCAGCCATTTTCTTTGCCAAGGGGTCTGCTTCAGCTTGCTGGTATTGACTGCTGTGATCTGCCATAGGAAAGCAGACTGAAGCTGGGGGACTGTAGAGCTGGCTGAGCACTTGGATTCATCTTCCCAATGTGTTTCCTATATGGCTCATTGCACTCCTTTAACCACTTTTAGAATGGGGAGATTTATAATATACATCTCCATAGGCTGCAGTGCACCTTATAAAATATTTTTTAAATTTACTCTGCGTGTTGGAGTAAATGTGATTTGGATTACACAAGGCTCTCACCTTTGTTCAGTTTTGTTTTATCTAAGGCAAACATTTGCCAAATTGACTGGGATGATAGTTGAGTGTTTCTCTTGATGGGTATTTAAAACAGAAGCTGTTTGGGTTCGTGTCCTGGCATTACTGTGCATATGGGGAGGCAGACCTCTCTGCTGGCAGCTGGGAAGGTTGTGTAGGTACTACCTGCATCTGCCCTTGTACCCAGGTGCCTGGTGGACATGTCTAAGCTTTCCAATTCTGGCAGGGGAGCAGAAAAGCAGCAGGACTTGTCCAGAAATGTCTGCTAACTTTGGAACAGAGCCCTTATCTTAATCACCCTTCCCTAGCCAGAGGTGAGGCAGAAGTGCACAAAATTCTTGACATTCTCCTCTGTGTCAGTCTGATACCAGTCTCCTGGCCCTCAAAGACCTCATTTATCCTCACTTATAGTTGGGTCCCTAACTATGCCTTTTAATACAGCTCAGTGGCTGTTCCATATGTTTGTTCAGTGATAGGCACAAACAAGGTCTGTGCACATCTAGGTCCTGGCATCAGGCTAGAGTTTGTGGGACATATAAATTCAGAATTAAAAGGACAGACAAAATACATGGGTTTGAACATGCGAGGTGTGCAATATCCTTCACCAGCTATGCTAAAGCATGGATTAGTTTTATCCTCATGACATGCTGAGAAAAGTCAACACTTGATCTCCCTGAAAACTACCATATGGCCTGGCTAGTTTTCTTCCTTTCTAGAAGGAAGGGTTTTGGCAAACACAGTGCTGCTGCAGCTGGGAACAGTGCTTAAAATAACACCAAGGCTCCAGCTCACATTGGTAGCCTTTGGCAGCTGCACTATGGCTTGCCAGGAAGAAACTGTTTGCATCCTCAAACTGCAGGGGTTGTTCCTACTGGTGCAGAAATATTATTCATTGCTAAATGCTTTGTGCTGTGACAGCCTGGGAAGGAGGTGGATTTACCGTGAAAAGGCAACCCAGGGTATAGACAGCAAGTTTGTGCTGCTGTGAGGCTGGATGACTCAGGATGCGATGGTCTGTGTCCTGCTTAAGAACTTGAAGGACAAAATTTGCTGCAATGACTTTCAGCACTTTAATGCCCAAAAAAGTTTGCCACATCTGCATCTCAGTGTTATGCTGTAACAGGCCAAAAATAAAAGTTTCTTGTATTGCATGAGCATTGGACAACATGGCAGAGAAGCCTTGCTCAGAGAGGTCATTGGGTTTAATTTTCTTCACATCCTGCAATAGCCAAAAGCCACGCAGTCCTATGCTGTAGAAAAGTAGATTGCAGGTTTCTTGCATGATTACTAGGTATATTATCATCAGCAGTGGTGATGTGGCACACTTTGTGCCAGATGAAGAGAAGTGGGAAGAACCACACTAGCATATGAAAAGTCACAAGGGTCCCCACAGCTGTCACAACTCTCTTTCCATTCAACACCTCTTGTCACTCATCTGAGACAGCTGGCGAAAGAGCAGGGCTGTTCCCAGGGTGTGAGGCCAGGCAGCTCTCAGGGGACCTGGTCAGGACAATGATCATCACTCTGGACGCTGTGCAGGAGCAGTTCAGGTTTTTCAAAGGGCCACACAGCTCCATCCGGGCAGATAAGGGCTGGGAATGGGAGTGAGGCTTAAACATGCCTGTGTCCCTGATGTCTCTGGCAGATAGAGAGACTTGCTGATTGTTTTCCTGTCAGGATCCACATGCCTCTTTGGCAGCCGAAAGATAAAAAGGCTTCTGTAGATAGAAAGGAAAACGTCCAGAGCTCCCATCTGGGTTCTGCAGCCTGAATCACACTGGAGGAGGGCCCTGCAGAGAAGAGATGATGCTATAAAGGATCTGTGGAATGGATTAGCTGAGCTCTGGCAGGCTGGGTGGGGAGCTGTGGGTCTGTGGGAAGCAGGTGTGTGCTATGTTCCTGCACCTTGCTGCCCTCGCCTCGTCCAGCATGCTGCTTGTGCAAAAACCGCATTTCACCGAGGGCTTGAATTTTAGAGCAGGCATTCTGTGGCTTGACAGCATGCAGATAGTGCCTTTAAAAGTTGTGAAATGACGGATTTCTCAGGAGCCCCTGGGCTTTCGGTGTGTTTTGCCAAGCAGCCTTATGTGTAAGTCAGGAGTGAGTTGTCAGACATAAGGATGCCTGCACATCCAAGTCTGCTGACTGAGCTCCATGAAAGCCTATCTCCTGTTGCTAACTCTGGGAGGAATGACCCCCATATATCCTTCCTCTCCTCCTGCTGCCATTCTGTCTCCCAATTCCCACCTGACCCTTTTGGATGTGTTTCCAGGGCCTCATCTGCCAGCACTCAGTTTTGCAGCTTATATAGCTGTGCCTTTTCCTGTATTTTCAAGTGGATGGGATACTAATTGGTATAGAGCTCATCTATTTCCAGCTGAGCTGACTTTTTGCATTTTTAGGCACCAATCACAGGCTAATAACAAGGTATCAAATAATAACCAAGGTGAGTGTATGACCATCACAGAACTGGCCTTAGCTCTTGCAGCTGCTTGCATTTGATTCTGTAATGTCTTTCCAGATTTTTTTCTCCTTTTTCTGTCTATCAAGGCTCATCAACCTTTTGTCATTTTTGTCCCAGGTACAGGCTAAGGCTTGTGCTGACTTTATCTGGCAGTGAGCATCATGACTGAAGTGCAAATTATGTGCTTCCATAATTTGTCTAGATTCAAGGAGGGAGACAGATAAGTGAAGATCACTGAAATAAGTTGCATTTCTCCAAGGAAAGGAACTGCATGTATATATCAGCACAAGGTCAGAGCCTCTGACTCTGCAAGGCCGTACAGCATGTCTTTGCTCCTGGTCTTGGGTGCAGGAGCTTGTGGAGGCAAGGCAAAACCACATACTGAGGGATGAGAGGTAACTGGTATGCTGCAGGCAGGACAGCTGAGAGGCAGCAGTAAGGAAATGAAACCACAGCAGTGGATGGCTGTGACCTTCTTTCTGGTTGCGTGGCCTGAGGATCAGCAGCACTTGGCAGCTACACAGAGTAATTGTGGGGCAGGCATTTCTGCATGCTTGTTTCCTTTCCTTTGAACACATTATGGGGAAATGATCATCACCTCACTATCTTTGCTGTTAAAATTGCTTTCCTAACATCCACTACAAATATCTCTGGCTGCAATTTAAATGAGTGCACATAACAGCCAAAAAGGAGGAAAAACTTAGAAGAATCAAGAGTTGAGGATGGAGAGTGGGACAAGGAAATGGGTAGAATTGCCAATTTAGATTTTGAAAATGATGTGATTAAGTGGCACAGGAAGTACAGATCAACTTTTTTGTGAGTGGACTTAGTCCTTTAAATCCACAGTCTTTGAAAACATTGTTGAGTATTCCAAGCAAGCCTCTTGCATGGATCATTCAACTGTTTAAAAACTGAGGCAAAAGGAGGTTAAAAAATCTTTCCAGATGTATAATCTCTAAGCAGAACTGAAAGTAGATCCTAGGAGTCCTGCCTCTCAATTCCATTCTCTGGCCACAGCTCTCTTTGGTTTTCTGCAAGTGTTTTTCACTGGAGGTATACATTAGCTTGGTCTCTTGGACAATTGCTTTCAGCTGTTAGCAAGGATAATAATATTAAAACAAAATGGCTGGATGTCTCCAGAGGTCTACAGAGAAGCACAAGATGCTCCAATAAGCAGCACTAACAGGAAAGAAATAAATGCTATAGCTAGTACTGAGTAATGTAGCACAAGAATTAGCCCTTTAATGGCCATTAAGAAGAAAAATGACATGCAGAAGTTGAGGCTATTTTTTTCATTTTGATAATTGTTTCCTAAGAAAATGTTGCATTCTACCCAGAGGATCCTACCTTTCCACAAACATTTTTTTGTGAGTTTTGCAGGCTTTAGCTAATACAGGAAGGTTAGTGGTGTGTGAGTGCAGAATGATAAAGCATTTCTCATGATCAAAACATAAAACATATGGGGAGTGTCAGCATCCCTCAGCAGTGGTGTATGTTACACAAAGCATCTCGCAGCAGCAGTGCTGAGCCCACACAGTCTGAGCCATGGGTCCCTTTCTGCACAGCACCAGAGATGATCCCTGAGCTGTTTGCTGTCTCCTGACCTGCTGGGGATGGCAGGGTCTCCCAGCCCTTTAGAAATACACATTAGCCTTCCTGAGTCCCCCAGATGCAGGGATGCAGTCATGTCCTGACAATCAGTGGCAGATAGCAGTTATCTGCCATGCAATCTAAGGGGCAGGACAAGTGACCCATCCTTAACATCAGTAAATCCTGAGGGCAACCAAATTATTTTGGTATCAGTACATGGGGTCTTTGCTGCTTCTAGTTTTCACTGTATGTGCTAATACTTTTTAATCCCTGTTCCCATTCTGGTCATATAAAACCAATGAAATCTTAATGCCAGAGTCTCTTCTTCCCATTTTACTCCCATTTCAAGGGGACAATCCTGAGCTTACAGAAGATGCCTCTTGTCTTGGTTTGAAAGTTGTCTGCCAAGGAAGGCGGGAACCTCCCTTGGAATAGAAAATGTGACCCTCTTCCCTCCGAATTATTATAACTTTGAATTTACGGGGATTTCCAGCAAAGATATGGGAAAAAGAATAATAATTTTTCACTAGTATACATAACAAGTTGAGCGAACAACAACGACGGCAGTAACGACAAACCAAGCCAGGAGCCCAGCCGAGCCTCCTCCCGGCTGCCGGGCCCCACCTCTGCTGCAGTTCCGGGCACAGCCGGCAGGGGCGCTGTGGGCTCCCGGCGAGGCAGGGTGATGATCCCCGCGCCGGCAGGGGGCGCTGTGGGCTCCCGGCGGGGCAGGGTGATGATCCCCGCGCCGGCAGGGGGCGCTGTGGCGCGGGCTCAGCCGTGTCTCCCTCACGCGGGGATGGCGGGCGGGCTGCATGGCGGGAGGGGCTGCACAGGAACCGCGGAGCAGCAGCTGGAATGGCAGGGCCAGGCACATTCTGGGAGGGGCAAACTAAAGGTAGCGGAAACTCCAGGGCAGTGCCCGAAGCTGCGGGGTGTCGAGTGGACATGGGGTTGTGGGTTAGAGTGTAGCAAAAAAAGCCCGAGGCGGCGGCAGAAAAGAGCGGGTCTGGACAGCAGCAGCCAGGTTTCTGCAAACAGCCCAGAGATGCTCCCTTGGGGGAAAGGGGGGGCGAGGTCCCGGGTTTTCTCCTGAGGCACCCGAATAGATGGCGAGGGTCTTTTTCAGAGATCGGGTGTTCAATAAGGTCCCAGTTCACTGGCTGTTCTTATGAGCAAAGGTGCACTGAGGGTGGAAGCAGTAAAAAGATGGAACTCTGCAGTGGCTGCAAATTCTTCCCACAGCATCTGCAGACTGGCTGTCTCTCCCTCTGACACTGAGAGCGAGAGAAAGCTAGGAGTGCAGCCCAGCCCCTCACCTGCCAACCAACACCTCACGGTATCTCTGCCCTGCCCAAGAGAAAGCCCCTCAGGTAAGAGAGTAGCCAGCTGCATCCTTCCCCCGAACCTTGGCCACTTCTTTTGCCTCTCTCACGCACTGGTCATTATCATATCATTATCACAGATGGGACAAAATTACCTGAGAGAAAGAAAAAAAAAACAAACCACAAAACCCCCAAAAAATGAACAAACAACAACAAAAACCACAAAAAACCAAAACCATGAAAAGACAAAAAAAAAAAAAAAAAGTAAAAATCATAACCTCCAACACCTCTGCAGAAGTCAATATTGGTACCTCTGCTTCAAAGGTGTGGAGAGTGGGAGAGAGGGGTTGGGAGGTTGCCATAGGATGTATAGGGAGAGGATATAGAAAATCTGACATTTTTCTGGGGAAGAACTGTCATTTTCCCTTTCAATACCCTCCAGGAGGCCACCTGTATGCCTTTCATCCTCTTCCTACTACAGAGTGGCCTTCTGCTTGATGAGATCTTGACAAGCCTGGGCTCAGAGTGTTCTTTTCAGGGCAGGTACAAGTTCATCAGTGTATACTACTGTTACTTCTTACTGTAGCATGTTGCATGTGAGTGCTGATGTCCTGGGGTCAATGCTCAGAACTTGTTCTGAATAAGCAATACTTTTAATAAATTAGGTATAACTAATGTGATTGGATATTCTGGGAGGTAAGGAGCTATCTAGCTGGGTATCTCAAATGCCTATTGCAAATATTGGCTAGACACATATTTCAATTGAGAATATCTTCCTTTCTGAGGATTTAATGTGGCTGTAATCAGACCTGCATAAAGGACAAAGCTGGACAGCACCAGCATTTCAGGGGAGAGGGAAAGTATGCCGATATGAAATCTATGAGATGCAGTGAAGGTAAGGAATCAATAACATGAGGTTTGTTGAAGCAAAGTGTGATTGAATGTTTTGACTCATTGCAATATTTACCACTTGCAATACCTTGTCCCAGATACAGGCCATGATCTGGAGTTATTCACAGGCATTTGAAAATACAGTCTCTATGAAAGATGCCATCCTAAATAAAGCTGTAGTGATGCAAAGAAAAGGAATAAGCTTTACAGACATGAAAAGAGCAAGGAAATGCTGGTTGAGAAGCAGAACCTCAGAAAAAATATCTGAGGCTGGAAACAGAGTTGCCTGTGGATTAACATCAAATGCTAATATAAAAACAAAAATGGCAAAATAACTTTCAGTGTAGAAAGGAACAGAACTTTCCTCATAACTGAAGGAACAAAAGTCCTGGTGTTCTCTATACCCCTTAGGACCCAGCATAGCAGCTAAAGGATGTGAATGATACAGGAGACATGGACTGGAGTCCCAAACTGTCATTGTATGTTACTGTCCTCCACTGAGGGGGAAATGAGTGAGGGGACAGGAGCCCAGAGAACTAAAGGTGCTTTTGCCTTTGTGCATGGTATATCTTGGAACTGCCCTTACCCTGGGAGCTTGTCTTGGATGCTCTTCTGCACATTTCACTTAGTGAAGTACCAGGTGTTCCTAACAGCTGCTTGGTGCTGATTTCTAAACCTAATTCCCATTTAATGACCCTCTGATTGGCATTGTGGGCTGAGTAGATGAATACATCCTTCTCATACTCAGTCTTTTTGCTGTTCTAGCTCCAGTGGCAGATAAGGAAAGGAAAGGAAAGTAATTTCTCACCTCCCTCAAGATAGGTGTTACAGATAACATGCTCTCCTGTATAGATACGAGAGAGGCCAGTCAAGACCTTTACACAACTTTAAATTCCTTTCCTGCTTATGGCCTTACCCTCTCTTACCTATGTGCCTTCAACAAAGATGATATTCTGGGTATCACTCCCATAATCAACCTCTTTGTACAAAAGAACAACAAAATGTAAAAGATTTGTCATGCCAGTCATATTGCCATGGGATAGGACTGAGGGCAGGATGGGAATAGCTGAACTGAAGACTAGCCAAGGAGGGATGTGGTTCTCTGAGCTGGAGAGCAGGGGCCATGCAAGAGACCAGGGATCTAGTGGTGTCATGGGGTCATCTATGTTAAAAAAATTAAAAAAAAAGAAGAAGTTAATCTGCATGAGGGGAAGTCTGATGTAGAATTAAAATCAGTTTAAGTGAGGGAGAAAATAGCCAGGGAAAGGCTGGAATAGCCACACACTGAGCTTCAGAGGCTATTATTCATCAATCTCCTTTGGCAAGTGGGGCAAGGTTGAGGGAAATATACGCCTAAAGTGTGTGTGTGCCTGTGCATTCATGTCCTTTCTCACACATGCACCCAACTATGTGTGAGTTGGGGGAGATACCAAAACCCAGCTCAGAACAGCACATCCATTCTTTGTAGTTTCCAAGAGGGTATTACAGCTGGCATTGCAGCAGCCACTGGAGTACAACACAAAACAACTGTGGTGTGCTTCTCAGCATCATGAAATCAGGAATTTAAAATCAAAACATCTCCTCACTCCTAATGATATTAGCACTCCTACTAAGTTTTGATTATTATTGAATACAGTTCTAAAAAAAGCATTTTACTTGCATTGAATTTTCTGCAGTTCTAAGGAATATCTGGGTTTAGGCTGTAAGACTTGATTTAGTTTAAATGTGAAGACAAATGAAAAAATAGAAGTGAAGCATTTAGCTGCTGTCTGGATCATACTGCAGTAGAATGCTTTCATAAGATGTTAGGTCCTCCTACAGCTAAAAAAGGTGCAGTGCAGAGAGGATACGATAGGAGCTAAGATGAATTCACCACATCTCCCTCACTCCTGCTAAGTCAGTAGGGTTCAGGCTGAGCTCTGGAAATAAAAACTGCCATCTATTTTTGTGATCAGTTGTGGATATTATACAGAGCATGAATCTAGGAAGGAGGTTACAAACCTGATAGAAAGCCCAAGATACGTTCCCTGTAAGAAATATTCCAGCAGTGGAAGGAGAGCTTGAAGGATTTTGCTTTAGGAAGGAAAGGGCTCTGGCACTGTAGACAAAATATGCAAGGGGCCCAAAACATTTCTGTATGAATGAGGGGTTCTCTGAGAAGGAACATGTCAGGTTTTCTGCCTTCGAGGCTGTGGGCTGCAGCATTTCAGTGAGCACAACCTAACTATGATCATAGCATATTTTTATTGCAACAGATCACAAGATGGTTTTTCAGCAGACATTCAATTACTGCACAAAATAGATGGTTGAGCATAAAGGGAAAGTTCTCTTTTTAGACAAAGCTACTCTTGCCTTGGAATTCCTGTAATCAGAAAATGTATTTGTAGCAGCTGGCTACTCCTGCCTCTGCAGGCTTTTTAAATCTACATCAGACTTTCAAAAGTACAGGTTTCTTAAAGTGTCCCTGAGATACTGGACTCTAATGTCAGACTAAAGTATGTAACATATTGCAGCGCAGGTAAATAATAAATAGGACCTTTTCAATGCTGTCACCTTCTTAATAGGAACACAAATAATGGTGTTCCTTTTCTGCTAAATTTATCATCCATCAGTGACTGTCAGGTGAAATTCATTGGTTATACAAGGAGTGACAATTTACACTCCCACTACCCCTTCGTCCTCGCCCTCTGCCTCCCCAGCTGTCACTGCCAGCCCGGCTCTCTGTCCTGGGAGCAGCCACCATCTTGGGGATATTTTCCAGCACCAGCACTGCCGTGGCAGAGCAGCACACCCTCTGCTGCTCTTGACACTTTGGCACAGGCTGTGCGCTTGTCAGTCACTTTCAGGCTTCTCTTAAAATTTAGCAGTGGCTCTTCTTGCCATGCTGAAGCTGCACCTCATTCAGAGAGTCATGTCCCTGTGCTTTGAAGGCCATGCTGGGATTGCCTACCTGTGCAGTTCCAAGGGGATACCCTGCTCACCTGCAAATCCATTTCTGCCCTGGAAGAAGAACCCTGTTTCGTATGGTCAGAAAATGAAAGAATTAACCCTTTCTTGGTTATTTGGTTTTGTGCACCTTCCTTTCCTCAAGTGTGTACTGGGGACACCGGGGATGTCCAAAACCTTCATGTCCCAAGCAACATTCCATTAACTTCACTACAAATCTGCCAGGGATATGGCAAACCCATGACTAAATGCAAGTGGGCATCAGGATGAGTAAGTACAATGACAGTGCTGAACAAGGCAGATCAGAAAGCAAGCCACCTGCAAGCTTCCTGTATTAAACAGTGAGGTTTTCTAAGTAGAAGTCTCCAAAAAGAGGTACCTGGAAGAGAACTACTGCAAAATCTTTCCAGTGACGGAAAATACAGAGGTTCTTGAATGCTCTCTATTGTTTGTGGAATTCAGCAGTAGAAACTGGCGTAGAGTTTGCATGGAATTAGATTAGCTGTTTAAAGTATCTCCTGCAAGCCAAATCAAACCAGATTATTCATCATAGTTATCATAGTATATATATGAGTGAGTGTGTGTGTGTGTGCCTATCACAGAACATACTGATAATATCTGGGATGTTAACATGAAAAAATATAATTGCAAAAGAAATCTCACTGCAAAGTCAGTGTTTGTGTTCAACCTGAAATATTTTGCTCTGCTGATAGACCCAACTCATGCTGAGTAGGCAGTTCTACAGCTGCTACTCTGTGTCTGCATAACTTCAGTAGTACCACAACACAGGTACAAAATGGGCTGTCTCATCTGCAGCCACCCTGAAAGACAGATTGGAAGTTCACTTGGGTTCAAGTGTCAAGGAAATTAAACTATCACAGTGTTTCCTGAGGCAGGGGAATTACAGGCAATGGTGTGGTAAGACAATTTTCTCGTGTTTCAAAGGTGACTATAAAAATGCCATCAGAGGGTTTCTGGTTTACTCTTTCTCACTTTGTATCTCAGCAGCAGAATGGCACCTCAGAAGGTGAAAACTTGTTCAATTTGTCTCTGACTGTCACCAACAATACCATTTTTGCTATCGCTGCTTATGTGACCAGATAATGGAGCTAAATCAGGGTGTTGGAAAGCTAAGAGTCAGTTTGCTGTGTTGCTGAGTCTACCTCTGTTCATTGCTACTGTACTGATTCCTCCTGGCAGAATCTCACAGAGAGTTGTTTGGATTCTTTCCTATTTAAACACATATGCAGGTAAGAGTAAATGGAATGGATTTTTATCCTGCAGAGCAAACCCATGCCTACAGAAGGGCCTTTTCTTTCTCTGATATCTAATCCTTTCCTTTGGCAAAGTAAATAATGAGACACTTCTACAGATCTGATAAAGCCCTGAGTCCCTTTTTAAATGACAGAAGATCAATACTATTACTAAATCCATTAAACAATTCTTCACACTTCAGTTGTGCTCTCTCTAGGATATATGAGAAAAAACAGAAGGGTATTTTGGCTATTGTAAAGAAAATGCATGATAAAGCCTTTTCTCATGTTCTGCTTTCTCTCCCTGGCTCCAAGCCATCTATGTCTTCCAGGCTTCCCATCCCCTGAATCTGGCTTACACGTCAGAAATAGCCAGAGATCTGGGATAGAGGAGGGATTTTGTTTTTCAGTGTCTCAAGCTGGGCTTGAATTTGTCAGTAGTATCTGGAAGTTCTGGAGGTTTTTTGGTTTAATTCTGATGACAAATTGGCTGAAGTAGGTCTCAGTTTCTGGTTTGATTTTTGATTTAGTGCCTGTTTTTTGCTGATGGTTCAACCTTCTGGTCGTCTTCATGGCCCTCCTCTGGCCCTGCTCCAACAGGTCCATGTCCTTCTTATACTGGGGACCCCAGAGCTAGATGCAGTACTCCAGGTGGGAGCTAAAGAAAGCAAAGTATAGAGGAATTCATTTTCTTCCCAAGCTAATGCAGATGAATCTTTTCCTGTGTGATTTGATGAAGAACAGAGACAGCTCTAAAGCTCCCACACTGCAAGCTGGGCTCTGTGAGTGCTGGTATGTTTTTTCAAGCAGCAATCTGAGGCAGGGAATCTCCTTCCAATTTTTAAAATCTGCTGCAGAAAGTTTTGGTGTCCACACCATGACACATCTGTGGGGAATTAGCAGCTCTGCCCATTCTTCTTGTCAAGAAAAGCAGTATTGATGTGGCGGGACAGTGCCTCCCAGTCAGCAGTAGTTACTGTTTCTAGAGCCTTATCAGAAATGTTAAGTACTAAAAGAGCTCGGGATACCGAATCCCCTTTCCCCACCAGAAATGGTCCCTCAGAATGAGGTAGTCCTTGAGTATCTCAAAGGTTAAAGGCAAAGTGTTACAATAATTCGGAAAATGAAGTATGGTACCCAACATGCATCTGTGCTTGTCCATGGCCTGATGTCACCGCCAACCTGAGAGCTCCATCTGCATCCTGCTCCCTGCAACTACTCTGTAATTATGTCTCATTGTACATCATTTTTGTTCAACAACTTGCTGGCTGTTTTTCACATGAAATGAATTATTCAGCAGCAGACTCTGTTCTTAATCCTAACAACAGCAGCAGTAATACTTCATGCTCATCGAGTCCCTTCAGAAGTGTGCTGGAAACGTTATTTGTTGAGTTCTTCTGTACTCTGCAACAGAAGATGGGGCTTGTGCAGCAAAGTGAGAAATGGGGCTCAGCACAGCTCTGTGACATGGGCTAAGTGAGAGTGCAGAACTAGGAGTGAAGTCCAGCCTCTACTGCCCTACACAATTTTCTTCCCCTCTGAGCCACTTTTCAGCACTATACCCAATCTGTCACATCCTCAGCTACTTTAATTAGCATTATTTGTTTCAGTGCCATGGGGAGATACCGATATTTGTTATGTGTTGGTTAGAGACAGAAACACTGGAATGTGCATTCAGATGCCATGACTTACCAAGCCAAGTCCTCAGCTGCACCCACTTTCTCACCCTAGGAAAGAGCAAACAGCAAGTCAAACATTCAGAATGTCTTTCTGGATGTCACTGAGCTACTCATTACCTGTTAGTACTGAATAAAAATCTATGAAGAGAAGCCAAGTAATAATCTTCATTGAAATCTGGGCAAACTTTAAGTAGCATTTTCCTTTTTCTTCTTTTTTTTTCTTCCCATCTTTTATCGTTAATTTTCATTTCTGCTGAGCATCACCTGGTTTTCCATTCATGGTCAGGTGCATGAGCTGCTAAAAAACCAAGACACACAGGAGATATGGTAATTCAAATCTATGGGCTGCACTGCCTATGACCTTTGTTTAGAAGGTTTTGAAAGAAACATGAATCTTCTGCATGACTAGGGTGTGCTGAGGAAAAAGCTTCCAAGGTGTGATGAACAGCACGTGACTTTTGTGCCATTCGTTCTTGAATGTTCCTGTCCTGCTCAGGCATTGTTAATCTGATGATCTGAATGTGCCTGACTCTGCAACATAATTTAGAAAAGCGAGGAGTTGCTTTGCATGATGAAAGACAACTGTGAGTGGTGTTCACAGCCTGTGACTCTCAACTGTGAGTGTTTTTTGTAGCTGCTAAAGCACTGCTGAGCTTCTGCAGCAGAACTTGTTAACAATACTACAGAAGTGAAAGAGGTACAGTGATTTTTCCCCACCCAAAAGCTGGTACATTATGCTGAATCTTACTTTTGCTTCTTAAAATTTGGCCACATGCATCCTTTAAAAAGCAAAGAGGCAGATCTGTTTTTTCTATGGAAAAGGAGTTGTGATATCTGATTTTGTGGAATCTGACTGTTTTTCAGTCACGTGGGATGCAATTCAGTAAGGAATGTTGGCTGCAGAAATACAAAAGGACATGATGACAACATAGAAGAAAAACTGGAATGAGTAAAAGCAGCCTGGGGTGAGACTTGAACATGAGTCAACAATGTCTGGCTAGTGCAGCAGATATGTAAGGAGGCCTATCATATGTAGGACTTCTGAAATAATGCTTCTGATCTGTTTTGTACTGGAACGCCATAGCTGGAGACCTGTCCTGCTTTCAGCACTGCACTCCAATAAAGATGTAAACCACCTGGAATAAATCCAGAGGAGAATAAGGAGAACAAGCAAGGAACCAGAAAACTTGCTGAATTGAAGAAATGTTGATATAAGCTGAAAGATCAGTCCTATAGAAGAGCCTTTCACAAAAATAATTACTTGCTGCAAAGAGAGAGACTAACTTTTTTATCATATCTACTGTAGCTGAAATGAGAAGTAATTGGTTTAAATCACTGCAAAGGAGACTTAGTTAAAACTGTAGTAAGAAGTCTCTTAACTTTTCATCTGTGAAGGCAGTGGTATTCTGTCATAGGAAGCTTTTGAAAGCAGGTTAGATAAACATCTCTCAGGAGCAGTTTAACTTGGTCTGACCTAATTGCCTTAATGTAATGGGGTGATGTACATTATCTCTTGAGGATCTTTTCAAGTCCTTTTTTCAGGGTTGATTCATGCTCAGATTTATAGTATGAGATGACATGGTTTGGTTTGGCTTGCTCATCATGAACAGAGCTGGAAGTCCCTGCAGGGACTTTGGGTTTATACTGCTGATGAGTGAAAAGGAGAGATCTCATCTTTTATTAGACAGCTGTCTTTCATTAGCTAAGTGAGTCCATCTGACATCACAAAGATGTAAACATCTGGGATCCCTAGAGCTCTACATCAGTCTATGGACTAATAACAGGTGGAGTGGGACATGGCTGTCCCAGAACACTGAAAATAAGAGGGATGTCTCTCAACAGCATATGTCTTAAAAGATTTGTTGCTTGAGAAGAAAAATTGAGCTCATTTTATAATGGGAGCCAGTACTGATAATGTTGTGGTGTTCCTCATATTTCTGTTGGTTTGAGCTTTGACTGTGTTGTGGTTTAACCCCAGCCAGCAGCCAAGCCCTACACAGCCACTTGCTCACTCCCTCACCAGTGGATCAGGGAGAGAATCAGAAGGGTAAAAGGTAGAAAACTCGTGGGTTGAGATAAAGACAGTTTAATAGGGAAAGCAGAAGCTGTTCACACAATCAGAGAAGAACAGGGAATTAACTCAGTGCTTCCCATGGCAGGTAGTTATTCAGCACCTCTGGGAGAGCAGGGCCCCATCACACGTAATGGTGACTTGGGAAGACAAGCTCCATCACTCCAAATGTCCCCCTTCCTCCTTCTCCGCACTTCATATACTGAGCATGATGTCATGTGGTCTGGAATGTCCCTTTGGTCAGTTGGGGTCACCTGTCCTGGCTGTGTCACCTCCCAACCTCCATGTACCCCAGGCTTTCTCACCAGCGTAGCCATACAAAAAGCAGAAAAGGCCTTGGCTCTGTGTAAGCACTGCTCAGCAATAACAAAAACATCTCTGTATTATCAACCCTGTGCTCAGCACAAACCCAAAACAAATTCCCATATCAGCCACTATGAAGAAAATTAACTCTACCCCAGCAGAAACCAGCACACTGTGTATGCTGAAAATTACAGGATTTTCCTGAGACTGTTGTATTCCCAAGCACTGATCTGAGAGATAAGCTGCACAGATACCTGTAAACTGCAGGTTCAGGCTCTATTCCTGTGTACAGCTTTTCTCATATGGAAGTAATTTTCCAGACATCAGTCAAATTTCCCAGATGTACAGCATGTTGAGCAGCAACCTGAGCTTGCCAGGTTGAGGTGATAACTTGAGTTTGGGTTGCTGTGACATGTTAGTTTGGTGATGCTCAAGGCAAGCTTTTCTCTTGCTCAGCCCTTCCATTTTGCTGGGCCACTGACTATTTTTCTGTGTTTATATGGAAGTCCAGGCCTGTGTGACACAACAGCAGGCAGGCATGCCTGCCACAGACATTAAGAAGTGATAAGCTGAGCTCTTTTGAGCTCCAGAAAACCTCATAGATTTTTACAGTTTCTTTCTTGATGTCTGGAGTCCTTACTACTCAGGTTTTAAAGGGCTTTTAGAAACAGAGACCTACCTCTACCTCAGGGTGACAGTGTAGTCCCAGCACCAAAGATTGGGATGGTCAAAACCTGAGAGAGTTGTTAGCAATGGGGATATGCCAGTCAGGGTGGCTTTGTCACTTCACCCTGCAGCTTGGGGAGCTGATGTGAGAGCCTGGCCTCTGGACCATGAAAGGGCCACACATCTGTTCTGCTCAGCTGATGCCAAGACCTGGCTTTTTGTGAGCACCCAGGCTCAGCCCCCATATCTCGCTCAGCTAGAGGCCATCCAAAGGAGCCCATGAAAGAGCTGGCATCTTGGCTTGGGTCCTTGGGCTCATATGCTCTCCCTGAGTCAATGCTCAGAGCCTGCCAAGAGGCAGCTGAGCCTCAAAGACAACCTACTGAATTCAGCAAGCTGTCAGTTGGATCTAATTCAGCCCCAACAAAATGCGGGAGACCCCCTCTGAGTGAGGAATATGCTGTTTGCATGCGGCCATTTCTCTAACCAGAAGTTTGTAGGTGGTAATATGAAACAGCTGGGGGGTTATCTGCTGCCAGAAGTTCTGCTGCAACCCAGTACTGGTGCCGTGTGAAGTGGAGGAAGCCTGCAGAGGCTGTAGCTCTATCACCTGCTCTTTCCAGGGAGCCAAAAAGCACAGTCCACCCTGCACATGACTTTCCCATGAGGCTGTTCCAGGCCATGCTAAGCTGCTTTCTTCAGGCTGCCATAGTGAAATGGGAATAACACTGGCAGCCAGAGTGGCTGCCAGCCATCCATTGTTGGTTAAGAAAGTGAAAATCCTTTGTTCCCAACTGTAAATTCCCCAACTGTCTTTGCTAAACGAAATCAGAGAAACACTTAGTCCATCTGTTTCATCCTGGATAATCCGAACTTGTACTTTTTTTTAGTGGTCATTAAAACACATTTTAATTTTAGTATCACAGGCTCAACAACAGTTTCCATTTAGAACATGAGTTAAAGATGCTGCTGCAGGAGGAACCAGGTGCAACTACATCTGAGTTTGGACCACTGCTGAAGCAGAAGCATTGACAGCAAAAGCTCTCCCCACCAAACTGGAACAGCAGCCTGATTTTATGGGCAACTTCGGCATAAGGGCTGGAATTTGAAGTTATCAGGAAAATACCAGTCTTGGAAAAAAGCTGTAATTTGCTTTGTTTCAGGGCTCAGAATAACTCTGTCCCCAAAACACATAATGAAGGTGGTTTACCACTTTCAGCTAGTATAGGTCCTAAAATTATGACCCTTTTGTCCCTGTGCCCCCAGCACTGATGCTGCTGTCAGGTGTTAACAAATACATCAGGACAAGGCATTTGTGCTGTCTCTTAGTTCACGATATTGCAAGCAAAACAAAGGCAAGAAAAAGGGATCAGCATTTAAAGATCCAGCAGACAGCCACTCCTGAGGTCTCCTCCTTGAGTCCTCAGGATGATACCGGCCTTCCTCCCTCTTCCTCCCTCTGTCTCCACAGAGTTAGAGCTATGGTAGGGTCTGGTTACCCAGATGCCCACATCCTACTGGGATGGGAAGACTTGCTATCAGCTCTATCTTGTATTTTTCTTACTACATTCCATTTTTCTATTTCCTCTTGCATTTCACTCCTTGTATCTCCCATTCCAAAAGCCTCTCCTCTGCTCAGGAATCAGAGCTCCTGCCAGGTCCTTCAGACTTTCAGCTATAAGTATCCATGTCTCTTTCTACTGTGTTCCTTTTCCCACCTAAACTCTCATTTGAGATACTCTCATTCTGCTTTCTTGCTCAAACAGGATCCCAGACTCTGAATTGCATGTGCTCTTACTGATTTGTCAGGAGAGTTTTCACTAAGGCTCGTTCTCACATTCAATTAAGCTCTTGCTTTCCTTGGAATACCTTCTCCTTCCTCTCTCTCCATGGGGAGCATGTGTAAACCATTATGTTCACAGCAGATTCATGGCCAGAGAAAAGCCTGCAGAGCTGGGAACTGATAACAGCAATAGTTGGCAACCAAGCATTTGCCCTGCTCTCATTTCAAGAGAATCAAGTATTCAGGAAGAACGTGTCAGGATGGGTTGAGCTAGAGCAGGTCCTGCTGTGGAATTGACTGGGCAGCAGGATGTGGTCAGGTCCAGCTCTGTATTGTACATTTCTGCCCCCAGGGCTGCACCTCATGACTCCCTCATGCACCCAGCCACAAGTACATTCACATAGGCATAGACTGAGGAGTGCCTCCAGAAATGTTGGGGAAAAAATCACTGGTCAAGATGATTTAATATTAAATATCAGTTCTGTTACTAGTAACCAAATATTTTTCCTTTTGTTTCAAAGTGATTTTTTTTCTTGGCAGAATTCTTTATAGAAAGCTGTTCTGTCATCTTCAGTGCTCATATTTTGCATTTTAGATGTCAACATTACACAATAGTTAACACCAAATCTTTACAGTACTGAGGTAAGCTGGGGTCTAATACCAAAAATGTACAGTTTCAGATTAATCACAGTTTTGATTTGAAGCTCTGACAATAGACAAGAGAACATATGCTCATATGCTTCTGTTAGCTCAGCTCTGAGGAGAAAATAGTACAACGCAGAGAGTACATGGGTGATTCACCCTTCCTCTGAGCTCATCTACCATCTCCTCTGTAGGCTGTGGTGCACAACAGGGAGTCTCTGAGTGCCCTGTGTACGGATATACAGTGCTCCTGGACATTCTGCACCTGGGCACGTGCAATCACTGAAGATCTTAGATGAGAATCCATGTTGGCCCCAAAGCCTCAGCCAAATTCCTCTTCTTATTTCCTGATGCCCTTGCCAGTTCCACCTGGCTGCATTACAAATTGTTTCCTAACCAGAGATGGGGAGTTGCCAGAGGTAGCTACCAACTGGCACAGGCTCCCCTTCCCTGCAGGCAAAATGCAGTAAAGGGGAGCCCTCTGGAAGGAGAAGTTGTGGAAGTTGGTTTTCAGAGCTGCTGCTGTGTATAAGACTTGGCTGGCAATAAACGAAGAAAGTAGGCTGTGGTAGGGCCTGTGAATCCTCTCTTGGAGAACAGCTTCATTCACCATGGCCATGGCTGAATAGTGCCATATGTGCCCCCATATCTGTCCATGTAACAACAGGTGCTTTCCGAAGGTAATTTCCTGGTCACTACCCAGTCTATTTATTTCCTTATTCCCAACCACAATTGCCACTGGAAATAGTTGCTGTAGGCACAGTTCTCTGGGCCAAACAGGGTTTGAGCTGGCCTGTGCTGTGACAGAAGGAGTATTTGTCTCTGGGAAGCAAAGGAGAGGGGGTTTTCCCCTCTCTACATATGTGGGACCACCTAACTTCCATCTCACAGGCTGCTAACTGCCTCAAAGTTACACACTGCCATGGGTTTCCTCTCTTGTTCTTATCAAGTATCCATGAATTTACCTTCCTTCAATTGCAGTTTGCAGGGAGGAGCCAGGACAGTGCCTTATCTTTTCATCACCTTCATTGAGGCAGCATTGAGGCTGTTGTTGGGGAGGGTGGTACAGCCTGCAGCACCTTAGTAACCAAGGAACTCCTAAAGAGAACAATCTCTGGAATCTACCTCTTACCAGCTGCAGTGATCTTACTAATTGGTTATGCAAATAGATGGGTAGTATTAAGAAACCAGATCATTTACTGCACCCTCCCAAGCATCCCACCTGGGGGGCACATTGGCCCACCACTGTTCTTCCTTATTTAAGTAACTCCTGCCCAAGTCTCTAAAGTAGTGCGCAGATGAAGAAGTTTCACCATAGAAACTTGGGAAGAATGTTAGTGTCCTTCAGGGTGCAGGAGGAAAGGAGAATAAACAAGCAGAGAAGAGGAATGGACAGTCAGCAGGTCCTGTGAGAATTTGGTTTGATTTCCTCTTCACCCAGTGCATACCCTCCCCTTTCTCCGGCTCCTAGGAAAAAGCAAATCAAAAGGGTATCATCAAGGGACTGAGCATAAAGAAAAAAGTGCAGACAAAACCTCTGGAGATGTGATGTGAAGCATGAGAGCACAGCCATTCCTGGGCCTGCTGGCTGTATTTGGAAAGAACATCTACACAGATGAGGCTTGCAGAGAAATTCTGGGGAAGCTAAATGGAGAAGCACAGCTAAGGGGGTTGCTCTGCACTCAAGACCGTCCTTTTCATCTAAGAGGCTCCTGGATTTCACTAGCAAGCAAGAATATACAGACCTCTGAATTTTGCCTTCCCATCAGTTCCAGAGATTAGTCGTACCCTGTCTCTAATTTAAACGAAGACTTCTTCACTCTGTTCAGGCCTCTTTTACCAATGGCAACTGTTAACACACATTTAGAAAAATTCTGCAGCCAGCATCTGTTTGTCCTCTCCTCACACTTTCAAAAATGATTGTGCTGCAGGAAGGAAGCCTCCCCCTCTTTTGCCCACTCCAACTGGAAAAGTCACATTTAATCTTGCTGCCTTTTTTCTGTGCTGTGTATTCTGCCAAAACTGGATGTTGTTATGAACTGCAAATAGTGTGTCTAAGCCTTTGGTCAGTTTTTTTCTAGTTCAATTATCATTCTGCTCATGAACCTGGGTTTGGCTCATATTTATATCCCATGACCCATCTCATCCCTCACTCCTTTCAGCCTCAGTTCCGGCTTGCTTTCCTACTGTGCTGCCTGGCACCTGCCATTTTGTTCCTGCTGTTTCAACATGTGATGGGTGGATAGGCTCACTTCTCATTGCACTGAGAGCATTTTAGCCCTGCTGGGTACAGGTAGGGGCTTGTGTTCCTTCCCCTATATACTGCATATTGATGACATATAGATACAACACCTAGCTGAGCTAAAATCTTGTTTGCTTTTTTGGGCTTCCAGGATGTGTATCTTCACATTGCTCTTTGGTCTGCAGAAACATACCATCAACTTGTACTGGACATGGCTACCTCCAACAGTGCCCTTCTCTGTCTCTCCAACTCCCTACAATTTTTGTGTAACTTGGGTGGGATTGGGTGGCCTCTGCCCACACCTTCACATCTGCCTGCTAAGGACCACTCAGTGGAAAAGGTGTGTAGTCCATTTTGCTATGGATTCTGAAGGTCTTGTTGTGTATGTAGACCTCTTTCTTGGGGGCTTAATATTAGGTTCTCCCCTCTACAGCTTATCCTTACTTCACTCTCCCACTTCCTGTTAAGACAGTTCTTGGACAGAACTAGAAGTTTCTCTCTCAGATATTGTTAAATTTCTCTCTCAGATATTGTTAAATTCAGCAGTGATGATGAGATAAACTTGCCTGTGGTCTTTTAGGGCCTTGTTTCTCTCGAGCTGAAGAGCTCTTTGATGTGCTGGATGTCAGATATGCCTTCTCTTTCTTTTTTCAGAAGACAAAGCATTTTAGAACATTTCAAAGGCTCTTTCTTATGCCTCTCATGCACACAGTAGAGGTGATGTGTTTGCACATATTTCCAATTAGACTGTGTGGCAGAACTGCCTACTGTTGGAAGGGTGCAGTCCACAGGAGTTCTGGTGGCTTTGGTGGCATTGGTGGCATTGCTGCTGTGTCTCTCCTTGCATGTGGAGGGCCCCCAAACTGGACATTGCCCATAATTCTCTCAAACTCAGTGTCACTGTGTGAAACAGTCCCCAACTGTTTTGTCTTTGGTGACTTCCTTCTTCCTTCTTCTCTGGTGTGAGTGTCACTGCTTACAGGTGCTCCAGGTGTCAGTATATGTAAGGACACGAGTTTTCTGAAGAAAATAGGTTGTTGTGTAACACCCAAAGGCTCTCTGAGATCTTTTTCTTAGGCACATTCACAAACTTCCTTCTTTCCCCCACCCTTTGCAGTGCTCCTGGAGAGAAAGATGCTAAAAACTGAGGAGAGTGGAGCCTGCTGTGCCCTTTTTATACTAATATATACATGGGACTGATGCAGTGACAGTACGTCAGTGAAGCCATTGTGAGGGCATTGTGAGGGAAATTGTTCCCAAATAAAATGACAGTCATGGCTACACTACATCTCCAGTGGCTGGAGAATGCCCTTTCTCTTACATTAAGGTCATGAGTAACAAGCCTGCCTCTGCTTGCCTGAGCTTTCCTGGGGCAGAGACTGTGTGCGTAGGTGCTGTCCTTTGCTCCTGCACTGCCTGCAGGATGAATCCTCATTTCACTCCCTGTGAAGAGGCAGGCGGCTGTGGGATGAACTGTCATGAGCAATATGAAGTAGGGGAAAGTCACCTCTATTTGAATTTTTTGTGTGTTGTGATGTATTTGGAATATAGAGGACTGCATGCACCTGAGAACCAGAACCTTATTAACTTTGTCTTTTATGCAGTACCAGGTACACCTTAGGTGCACCCAAGCACATCTCTGCCTAACCTTTTTTTTTCTGGTCTGGTTAACAACCACTTACAGAATTTCTCTCATTTGTCCTCTCTGTCTTTAAATCATTTTCCTAGCAGCAGCTGTAGTACCAGTTATTGCTTGATATGCGTTATGATGGGCAGCGGTGCTTGCTATTTCTGACCCAGATGTGTGAACCAAGGACCGTCTGAAGAAGGTAGCTGTCTACCTCCAGCAGCTCCTTCCTTTACAGTAGCTGCACACTGTGTTCCAAATTTTGGGAAGCAGCTGCTTTGCAGCACCCACCTGAGGAACATGAACTTTTGTGCCATCCCAGCTGACCTAAGTTTTACACAATATAAGTACATCTGCCTTATTTCAGAGACTTATATGTGACTTTTAGATGGTCTCTCCCCCAGCCCCAATGTGAGCTGGATGTGTTCCTGTACTAAAGAATACGATGTAATTTTTTTCAGAGACAATGACAGAGATTTCATAATGTCATAGAATCATAAATATCCTGAGCTGGAAGGCCCCCACAAAGATCATCAAGTCCAACTCCTGGCACTTCACAAGGCTCTGTTTCAGTTTCCGTGTTTCAGCTGAGGGCCAAGTGAAATAACTCTGGCTACACTCGACACTGACCGCCATGGGATGAGACCATTCATGTATATCCTGCAACTGGGAACAGGTCCCTGTGGGCCATTGCTGGGGCAAGTCACACTGAGAATGTGTTTGTGGCACTTACTGATCCTATTATTAGCAGTTTCAGAGAAGGACCTTTGACCCAAGGAGACAGAGCTCTTAGAAAAGATCAAACTGTTGGAGGAGGTCTAAACAGGCCCTCTGGGCTGCTGAATAGGCTCCAAAGCTGTTGGTCCTGCCCTGTTGTCAGCACCACATTCTCCTACAACAGAAAAAAACAGGACACAGGAAGCACCAACATAAGGTGGGAGAATCAAGACCTCAATCCAATGTACTAATAATACTTAGCACTGTACATCACTGTACTCTTACTTACAAACATTAACTAATAACATCCTCACAACACCCCTGCGAGGTAGGGAAGTATTATTATCCCTAGTGTACAGATAGGGAAACCGAGGCACCGAGAGGCTAAATAACTTGCCCAGGATCACACAGCAAGGCATTGGCAGAGCCAAGGTAAGAATGGAGACATTCCTTGTTCCCCACCCCATGCTGCCCCCCAGCTAGATAATGTTGTCTGTCTGGACATGGGGAACCCAAGAGGCTCCTTTGAAAAGCAATGCCTGGACTTGTTGCCTATGAATAATTTTTATTTGCCTTTAATGAATTATTTCACAGTTTTTCCCTCACACTGTACACCATGCTTTCACAGTCTGTTCAGCACTCTGTGGTAGCCCACAGCCTTCTTCTCCAGCACCGGGACAGCTCTGCAGGGGGTTTGTAGGGTGCTCTGTGCTTTCATCAAGAGGATGTTTAGAAACAGTTTTCACTGACATTAGACTGGGAGCATGTGAGCTCTCACTGGAGACCAGTAACACACACTGGAGAAGCTGGCAGAGGGAACTGATGGTAAAAAGGCATTTGCTGTCCCCTATGGAATGACCAGTGGCTCTCTTGGCTTCTTAGCTCTTCCAAGCTCCAGTGATCACTCAGAGCAGAAACCCTCGTCTCCAACTTTCCTGGTCAGGAAGTGTTGTTCTGGGGATTGCTTCCCTAATAGGTAATAGGCAGTCAGTTCAGGACCAGACAGGTCCCCCAGCATTGCCTACTCCAGGTGTGTGACACTGTCTGGGAACAAGGCTGGCTGTAGTTGTTGTGCTCTTTTGCCACGGGGAAGGGGTATTACCATGGTTGGCAAGCAGCCGTATCCAGCGTCCAAGTCTCTTTAATTTCAAAACTGGTATTCAATGAAGAGCAAGGGAGAATGGATGGATGAGGAGATGAGGATGAGGCAGAGCAAACAGGAAAATCCACCAAATGAGCTTCTAGGAAGGAAATGTTCCCCCTTGGGCACTTCAGCTGAAGTGGCTTCATTTTCACAAGGTTTCCTTCTCTCTCTGGGAACACCTGCTGAGCTTCATCTCTGTCAGCTGGATGTATCTTATGACATTGGTATCTGCAGGGAAAGAACATACACAGAGGTACAGTGGTTACACAACTCCCTGTGGCTGGCAGACAGACAGAATGCACCTTCATCCCTGGTACATCACAGGGGAGCAGCATGGCTCCAGCACTGTGTGCTGGAACAGTATCAATTGGAAGGGGCTCAGAACCAAACCTAATACCTTTGGTTTTGGAGAGCCTGCTCTGAGTTGCCCTCACTGTCCCTGTTGCTCACAGTCTTGCCTCAGCTAGTTTTTACTTTCTCTCTGATTACTCTTGGTCAGCACAGTTGAACTCACACAGCTGCAACTATCCAGGTTGTCCTTGCCTGTATGTGTGGAATGACATCTCCACTGCCTTCCCTTCCTGCAGTACCTGCATGCAAGCCCCTAAAGGCATTTTGTGTACAGTTATGCTCTGCCTTTTTACTCTCTTATTCTATTTACAGCCTATTTTTTCATTTTTCCATGATGAGTAATATTGGGAAGAGCATCCTTCACATACAAAGAGAATGTGTATGTGAAGGATGCTCTTCCCAATATTATTTGGGAATATAATAACTTCCCAATATTTCTTTCCTTAAATTTTCTGCTTGGATGTCCTTCCACCATGACACTCCATCTGCAATTCTGTCATATGCTGTGTGCTGCATACTGCCTTGTCTGTCCTAATGAAGTTCCTAGAGGCACAGAACCACTGATCCATCCTAGTAGAGAGCTGTGATATTGCAACACTCTGCAGGTGGTAAGCTGAGCCCTCTTTTTCCTTCCAGTATTTCAGAGCATCAACATGCCACACAGGACATGTGAGTTTTGTATTATCTCCTGGTCTCAGCCCTAAGGGAATCTATTCACCCTGAATCACAGGTTGATCTAAATGAGTGTGTGTCTCCAGACAGAGCAAATGATTATGCAGTCATGGTCAGTCCTCTCTCAAATCATGCTGATTTCCATCATGAGGGTAACTTCCCACACACACTTCATGCACCCACAAAGTGCACACACTTTGTGCACCCACTGAGTGGCAAAAGCCATATTGTACCAGAAGCAAGCAAGCAAAAACACAGCCACTTTCACTTCTGTATTGATTACAAAATGGTTCTTTGCTCAGAGCCTTCCTCTGACAGCCAGCCAGGGCCAGCTTGGTCCACTAAAGTTATTAGATCCTCAGAAGCCAATCTGAAGTGCAATGCAGTCCAATCAGAAGGCAGTGTTGTCTCCTCATCCAAATTGGATTGTGTTCCACACCAGATAGGGAAATGAGAAGTGCTTCAGTTTTCAAAGCAGTGAACAAATTACTCGGAATATGTCCAGCCCTACCGAGTGTGGGTATTGCACCCCCAAAGCAGTTGTGGGTGCAAAGCTTCCTTTAAGGATAAGGACATCTCTGTTGCACCCTCTGCCAGTGCTGAATCAGTGGGAGATGGATCAGTTTCCTGTCACACAGTGCTATCCACTAACATGCCACAGGGCATCAGTGGGCTGTGGCCATGCTGTTGTGACTTCTTCTGCTGTCTCTGGTGAGGGGTGTCTCCCTGCTGAGTCTTCTGCAGGTTCAGCTGCATCATCCCAGGCACTCAAGAGGGTGGGATTCGATGATTAAGTTACTTGACCTCTTTGGGGCATTTTTAATAAGCTAAGCAGTTCTGCTATTGCTTCTGTCAAACAAGATGCACCAGCATCCTGGGCTGTTCATGCATTAGCATTTCTTACCAGCCCAGCAAATTTTAAAGCAGCTTTTTTGAAAACAGAATTAATTTAGATGTGCAGCCTCCTGGAATGAAGAAATTCATTTGAGGGTGTAGCCCTGAATTTTAGGCTTAAAATGAAATGGGTGCAGGTGGCAGGTGGCTGACTCACTCCCAGCAGTGTACAAGCATGGTACACAGGCTGAGCAAGGTCTGCTGTGCTGCCTGCACATCACTGTGACCTCTCTGCTCTGTGCCCTTCTAGGCTCTGATGGGGCTGTGCTCTGGATACACATCCCTGCCACCAAGGTATATGCTTGGAATGCTTGCCTGGTGCAGATGAGACGGGATAACTGCATGGGCATGTCAGGAAATCCCACCTGCCTAGGCCCGCTGGGACTCAGTGCCTTGCTGAGGGGATGAAGGTGGGCTCATAACTGGGAGAGGCTGCCAGCCCCCTCTGGCTTTTGGTAAGGTAGTGACTGCTGATGGCACAGCTTCACTCACCTGGGAGACTTCCACATGCCTGGGAAGCCAGGGGCAAAATAATGTGTAGCCTGACAGAGGGTGGGAGATGCTCCCATTGCAAGCTACTTATAAATCTCTCAGGCAGGTTTTGGCATGTTTTGCTTCCTCTGTGAGGGCCATTACTTTACCAAGAAAAAATAATGAGAGCAGCACTCTGTTTACAGGAGTGGAGCCCTGTCTTTGTCAAGTTTTTTCTACCAAATGGTATTGCACCATACTAGCTCTGCCTGCAGAAGTATTTCAAAGTTATGTGTAATTGTTAATGAGAAGACTCTCATCTCTCAGTGGAGAAGAACTGATCCCCTTCAGCTGATGTGGAAATAACAAGAACAACACAGAGGAGGGGTCAGAGCCATGCAAAGAGGTACTGGTAGAGCTGCAATGGGAATGTGTCTCCTGGCTCCTAGGACTGTGCCTGTGTTCCTCTGCAGAGTGGCCTAATGCCATTTTAAAGGTCATTTCTGCTTGCCCTGGAGCTTCAGAGACCTGATAAGCAGTTGCTTATTTGCAGTGCCAACACTACAGCCTGGGTTTTTTTCCCAGGACTTCTGAGTTGCAGGGTTGCAGGAATGCAGTGCCCAAGTGCAGCCGTGAGCCTGCCCCAGACAGCACAAAAACTGTCTGGTCCAGGCAGCCCGTGGGATGTCTGAACATGGCCTCCCAGCACAGGGACAGCAGGGATCACTGCTTGACATTACCAGGCCATTGCCAGCTGCTAGTCTGGTTTCAATCCCAGTCAGTCCCTGCCCTCACAATGCAGCCCCAGTGGGAGAGGGCTGAACAAGGCTTGCAGCAAAGTGCATGTCTGGCTGCCCATGCTGCACTAGCCTGTGGACACAGAGCTCATGGAGGGCTCCATATATGCTTTACATGACTTAACAGCAGCTTCCCTTTCCCTTAGTAAGAGGGTTATACAACTATCTCATGTTATTTCCATCTGCTTTTGTGATTTTTGTTTGGAGGTGGCACAAGAAATCAGGCCAACTCCAACCTTCCTTCACCCTGGGCAGACAGTGAATAGCCATAAGGATCTGCTGTGCTGACAGCCCTTTAGAACACTAAACCCCTTTGCTAACTAATACCTCTTTACCATTCAAAATCTCTCCCACCAAAGAGAATAGCTGCCAGTGATTTGTGCCAAAAACATTCCTTATTAGAAAAAAAAAGAACACACAGAACATGACTGCAATAATAACCAGTGAGCCTGGTGAAACCTCAGATAAAGGAAAACAATCACAGTTTGCAGATGGAGACATTGAAAGTGGAGACACTGACTTATTCCAGGTCACATAATAATTCTTGATAGTGTTACCTGATTACTATTCCCATATTTTAACAGCCACATCCTTTCTTACTGTACATATTCAGTTCTTTCCCCCTGAATGCCCTTCAAGTTTTCCATAATCATAAATAAAACAGTGGAACAACAGCCTTGAATGGTCTACAAATAACAGGAAGGAGTCTCTGATGCCGAGCTGAAGGCCAGAACTGGGTTTTGTATACATTAAGGGCCTTTAGGGACACTTTCTGATATGTTTTTGTAGCAAGTGGTATTTGAAGTTGTTGCTGTTGAATAAATTAGTATTTATTTCAAAAAACAATGAGGAATACCAAATAAATAGTATCGCAGGGAGGGGGCTGGTAAGGGAGCATGGAAACACTTATTTAAAAAATGGAAGCTAAGTGGTTCAGCTAAAAGAAATTTTTCACATCTGAGCCTAGTCAAAACTTCAAGGTTAAGATCACTTGTTTTCCACTGACTATTTTTCTCTTGCATATGCTTCTCCATTTCCTGGTTCTGGCAAGGGCTGAAAGCAGAAGGGCACACTGTAAACTAAAATAGGCTAAACTGAGCTTTTAAACACATTTGCTTTGGGAGTGTGGGGCGCACAGCTGTGCTGTCAGACTGCCCGGAGCCCATGGCCAAGCACAGCAGATGGGACCAAGCACCCTTAGGGGAGGTGGAAGAGGAAGGAGATCCCAGCATGCTCCCAAGCAAACCCTCTCTGATGATCCTCCAGGGCACAGCCACTGCAGGGGGGCCTGAAGGGCCAGTGCCTGAAGGACATCAAGCACAGCCAGCTCTGACAGTGTCCCTTCCCTCCTCTAGTTCAATGAATATCAGATCCACCATGCTCTTCCAGGACCCAGGCTTGCTCCTGTTTCACACCCAGTTCTCACTCTTTCCTCTGAGATTCAGCTGAAAAGCTGCTCTGTGGGGTTTTCTTTGTACATGGCTTCCATTTCAGTTTCTTAAGATACTTTGAGTTCTACAAAATTCCTTTCTATTTAAAATCACAGTGTTGTTTTATCTCCCTGTTATTTCTGAAAAATAAAAGCATCATCTCTGCCTCTCCGTCATCTCTGGCCTTTCACCCACCTTCTGAGGCTGGGCAGGTTAGCATAATTTTGGTTGCTCTGGCAAGGCTAAGTTGTTTGGATATATAATTTCATTGCTGTCCCTCAAATAAACTGTATGGTTTTGACAGTTGGATGACAGATACTTAACAAGCAATTGGCTGATTTCACGGCAAAAGTTGAAGCATCCTGATGAATGCTTTGCAGGTAAATGTCTGTCTCCTTGATGAAAGCAGAATACTAACCCTTTACTGAGATGGTGGAAGGTTAGTGAGGATGAAAAATAGTCTCCTGCCATTGTTAAGGGGAAAAAGCTTTTTCTCAGAGTCAGAAAATGTAATGGTTGTGGTACACTGTTTCCCCATCCTCCTTTCTTCTTCAAAAATAATTTAGGGAGGGAAAGAGAGGCAGGATACCCTCCACACTGACAGCATTTCAGCAATGCTGTCATCTTCCAGGTCATGCTGCAGCCTTGGCAGTGGTTAATCTTTGGGCACTGCAATCTTGCTGCACTACCCACGAGTGCTTGAAGGGGAGTCCAGCAAAGGACACACAGTGAGTCATGCTCATCCCTGTGGAAATGAATGCAATCAAGTCAGGGAGAGACAAAGTCTCATGGAAAGAAATACAAAAGCACTCAGTGCAAAGCCACATTCCAGCTCCCTTCCCCATACCTGTCGGCTGGCGGGATCTTGCCTCTTTCAGGTAGTAGAGGGCCTTGTTGAAGTCACCCAGGTGGTAAAATGCCACTCCCGATCGATAGAGCGCCTTGAAGTTCTCGCCTTCCTTCTGGAGCACTTTGAGGCAGTACTCCTTGACCCGCTCATAATTCACCAGCTCGGCCTGGAGCAGGCAGGCTGCAGGGCATGGGGATGATGGCAGACAGACAGACAGACAGACAGAAGAATATTAGTGCTGGATTTCCCCCTGCTCCTGCAATGTGCACAGGAAAAGAGAGCAGCTTAGGTGAGGGAAATGACTCAGCCCCGTGATTCAGAAAGGGTGCAGTCATATGGATTGTTTGCCAAACCCGATTGTTTGCGATTTAAATACCAATGCTTCTATTTTTGGCATTGCAAAGCAATGGGACTGTGTTTACTCCGGGGAGACACATAGGCACACAAAACACAGGGAGAGAGGGAGAGCATAAACACCCCTCCACAGCTCTGGAATGCCACACACTCTCATGGCAGTGGTTGGCCTCATTTGTAGTGAAATTGTTTCTCAAATTGAGGGCTGGAGCTCCAAAGAGTACAAAAAGGCAGACTAACAGTTATCTGATAAGGAAAAGGGGATATAAATTGGATCAGATTTTGTATTTGGCTAAATCCAAGGCTCTTAGGTTTAAAAATAATATGCAATTGCCCTTTATCCAGGAGATCCTGTACGGAGTTTTGCTATCGGAAACAACAAGGGGCTGTGCCCTGTTGGAATGTGTTGTCAGCAAGCCAGAGACACCTGGAGTTGTATAACAGAGAATAAATGTGCTATGCTGCCTGCTTCCTGCAAAGCACTGCAACACAAATGCATTCCCAGAGGTGAATTCTGCTGACTTCCTAAAGGAAAAGGCAAACAGTGAATAAACATGTTGAGGGTTTTGTGTGCTGAAGGACAATTGTTGCATAAATGTTTTGGAGCTGAAGAAAATACCCATTGTGAGTTTCCCACTACTAGGAATGAAATAAAGAAGAAAGGTGAGGATCCCTGAGCCATGCTTTGCAGCTCTGCTCATGGCTTTCTGTAGGGCTTACTCCAGGAGGCTAAACTTTATACAGGTTACCTGGGTATTAAGAATGGCTTGGTGAACACTGACAAAAATGTAAGACATGGAGCAGTCACAGTCTCTGGGGGAAAAAAGTAAATTGTGCTGCAACGCCCATCTAGTGCTGCAATCCAAGGCAACTTTGGGAATGACACAATTTGGGGAAGGAAGGCAGAATGCCACTACAAGGATCATTTCAGATGCTGGCAGTGTCAAGTGCCAGGGCATGGAGAGAAATTTCCCATGGCAGGTGGTGTTACTCAGTGTGTCTCTGGCATGGAGGAGACTCAGTGCTCCTGGAAATCCAAGTCATCACAGGTCAGGTGTCACCAATGAACAGCCAGACTTCATTTTTTGCATGGTAACTGCAGCTGAGAGGATATGGTGCTGGGTCAGAAATATGATGCAGTTCTTGATCCCCTTTCCCTGCACCCCTAAAGTAAGCCCTGCACCCTCTCTGTATCACACTTTACTTCATGAGAAGGAGGTTGGCTAGATGACCTCCAGAGATTCCTTCCAACCTAAATTAGTCCAAGCCCATGATCACAAAATACATATCTAACCCAAGTACACCTTCAAAGCTTAAACAGCTTACTGGGAACAATCATAAACAGGCTTTTACCATCAGAGCACTGATGCTGGAGATGTGTTGAACAAGGACTGCTGAACTAGTCCCACTGCTGGTACATTTGTTTAAGTGACACAGCCATTACTAATGAGAACTTTGTCCCATTTGCTTTAATAATGGAACGTCAATATATTCTAACAGCTCCTGCAATTAATGAGCATAGGTATTTTGAAAGATCCTGATCATTTGCTATTTGATTGCCAGTTAAAAAACACATATGTTTGGAAAACCTTAGTAGCATTTCCTTATCCAGAGTTTGTCCCTTCCTATTTGCCACACATTGATTTTTCTCACTCTATTTCTAATGGAGCTTGAAATGACTGTGCTTTGTTTTTCTTTGTTTTTTAAAGCTATTGAAAAGATGGCTGTGTAAATTTACTGCTGGCTTCACTGCCCTGGAAACAGGATTGCTTTGTTTATCTGCTGACCAGTAGCATGTACAGCAGTGGCAGTAGCTTTCTGCACACTGCCAATCTGAGCTAGCTTTTCACGTTCTGTGAAACTGCCTTTCAGAGCAACTAGGGGGTGGATTTCAGTCTCTGTTCATTTGCTACTTGGTATTTCCAGTGAGAGTCACAGAAATGACTCTGCGAAAAATGACAGGCGGTCTATTCATGTATATTAACTCAGTAACTCCATAGTGGCCTTGCTTCATATATTGGTTTAAAAGAAAAGAAAAACTCTCCCACATTCTGCTAATTCATAAACCCAAATGGATTTCCAGATATCCAGCTGGATTTTTTCTGTGACTCATACTAACAGTAAAGCTTTTGTAGGGCATCTCTGCTAACTGTGCACGTGGCGGGGAGAAGTCATCACCACATGGCCAGCAGGAGAGACGTGTGTTTATCTGAACAAACCAAGCAGATGGATGTGCAAAAAGCAGTTCTGCTGGATGAGTTGGCCATTTGGAGACCCAGTGTTGGAAGTGCCTGTTGGAAATGAACCTGGAGGGAGTATCGCCCTTATAAATATTTAGACATGCGTGCTTCCAGTTCTTGGTGGCCTGAAATGATCTTAATCTACTGTGATCCAATGAAAATATTGAGGCTGTTAGAAATTCAGCTTCCAGAAATGGAAGAGACATGGAATCCTTGTACCTTCTACCTAATTCAGTCGGGGAGAATTGTTTTGAAAACATGTTGTTTTCCTAAACAGGTGTGCAGCTCTGGCTGGGAGTGTTTGTTTACCACATCAAACACCTTATCACCTTCCTTCTAAATTCATAATAGACCCCCAGTGAATCCCACTGAGGAACAGAGCTCACTCAGAGAGACCAAATGTAGACGGTTATCCAGATCACGCTCCTGCTTTCTCGAAACTGAACGGGCTTGATCCTGCACAGCACGAGCTCTAGTAACTCTTTGGTGATTAGAAAGGTGCCCTTTACTTGCAGATGCAAACCTATAGTCACCCATTCCCTGCAGGTCCCATTGTCATTGCAATACAGCATCTGGTGATTATATCTCCCCCACTCAGAAATGCTGCTTGCCCTGCTTCCAGCAGCATGCGATGGTTGTCCATCATATTTGGTTATCATTCTGAGTTTGGCAGATGATTTATTGTGTCAGCTTAAGCAATAAGTAATTCTTAACTTCTAAACCCATATATGTTAACATAGTGATGAAGAGTCCCCATCTGCAGTAAAATAAAATAATATAAAAGCCATCTAAAATTACTGGGTGAAATATGCTATGGGAACAGGGAGAAGGTTAATGCTATTAGCTCCAGAGAAGGGGCTCTGTCTATCACATTTCCCAACTGACTGATGTTTAAGCAAGGGAATAGGAAATTTGGCTGTTTTTCTTCACAAGAGGAATGTTAAGCCTAGATTTGTACATTTTAATTTGTGGATTCAAAGCTATGCCAGCCAGCTCCATTTGAGAGGTGCAGTACAGATCTGGTACCAGTAGATAAATGAGCTAGTTTGTTTAGCCCTGCTCAGCACAAGATTAGACAAAATAAAGATTAAAGCACCTGTAGAGCAAAAATACATCTACACCTTGAACCTTTACCAGCAGCTGTGGCTAGCAATGATAGGAAATTGTTTCTAAAATCCTGGCAGTTGAGGGGTTTGGATTCTACTTTTTTCCACCCTGAAATTTCAATTTCAGAGTATCTTGGGAAGCTATCTACACTTGACAGGTACCAGTGAAGGGATTCACAACAGCTTTTTTATTCCAAAGGCTAATAACTTTAGTTGTTTAGGAAACATCACTACATTTCTAGTTTCAATTTACTAGCCACACATTACCCTGAAAAGCTTGTGTACCCTTGTTGCATTGGTAATCTGAGACTCTGATTAAGTCCTCCATCTTCTCTTTATTAGCTTGTATAAAGAGGCATCTGGAATCTCTTACTAAAAAAAACCCCTTATTTTTCAGATTTCCTCACTTTTACAGCTGTTCTCTGTACCCTCAAAACGAAGTTCAATTGAAAGTGCTATTAGTTATCATCTTACCACAGAAACTTCTGTGAGAATAACTCTGCATGTTACGCAAAAAAATCCAGTTTGGCCCTAATTTTTGGCTTGTAATTTTGGCTGAACTAAGTCTGGGAGTAGCATGTCCAGGTTTTAACACGGAGACTTTGAACAACAGTATCAAGTGCATTGCTTACCTGGCAATTTTCATCAAAGGGCAAATCTTCATCCCAGAACAATTGTCCAGACACTTTTTATACCAGTGGCTAAATTGCCATTGTAGGCAAGGCTCAATGCCTATCTATCCATGATCCAGAACACTTAAAGAGAGCAGGCTGAATTACTGTGCAAGCAACATTAGCACATCCCTACCCGGTGGCATGTTCCTTGGGCTCAGCACACTGAGATGAAAATGCATTTGCCTTACAGGAGAATCTTGGGTTGCAAACTCATGTTTCTCAAACCCCTGTCTTGTTTGCTATTGCTCAGGTAAGCTGGTTGCACTGCCAATTTTTAAAGATTTTCTTGTGCCTTTCACTGTTAGAGAGAGTCAACTGCTTGTAACTTTGCCGGTCTTTTAAGTTTATGGACTAAAATATTCCATGTGCGCTATCTACCTTCAATGTCTGCTTTCAGAAAATGTCAAACAAGACTATTCAGGTATTTTTGAAAAACAGGCTAGGGAAACATAGCTTATTTTTCCCTTGTTACTGATCTCTGGTCACTGCCTCTTTGGATGCATCTCATGCCCTCATCATTTGGCTTTGCAAACGGAAATCTGGCAGATATCCTTTGTGTCAAGCAAGTGCCTTCTGTTATCCCCAAGGTAATCTATAGCTGGCCAACTGATAACCTTCTGAAAATAAAACCCAGTGTGGTACTGCATATAGTACTCTGTAGAGATATGCTTTAGAGTACCCAAATCCTTTGAATATTCAGGCCACCCTGAGCGCAATCTGATCTAGAAAGAAGTTATGATTTTAAAGCTTTGAGATCACAAAAATCCTCTTTTTGGCTCTCCGGTCACAGAAATAAAGCACAGGAAGTGGAAACCAAGCTAAGAGGTGTTTCTTCAGTTATGACAGATGGAGAGGTGTGGCGGCAGAGGCACGGAAAGGGGTTCTGGTGGAAGGGGTGTATGAGTGAGAGCTGAGGTCTGTTGAGGACATAAAGTCTGGGTGGAGACGTGAAGTTAAGAGTTTGGGACAATGTGCTAAGGACATAGATATGCAGTGCAGCTAGCCTAGAGACCAAGAGGACTATTTATAGCAGTGAAATCCAGGCAGAAGAAACCACGTGCATATGGCAGCAGCTTCTCTAGATCACTTAACCACAATCACATTCTGGCTCTGAAAGACCTTTTTCTCTGCTGGGATAGCACCCACTAAGGGTGTCCCAAGGGACACTAACCTGCAGTGCTGAAAGATAAGCCTTGCAAATATTCCTTGGAGACTGGCGCAGGTGTCCTATACGGGAGTTAATGGTAAGTCACTTGATGGAACTGCTCTTATATACCTGTGCAAAAGGGTCTGAGTTCAAATGACCTTTGTTTTCATCCTTTAGAAGGAAAAAAAAAGCCTGTATTGATTTCTTTGGTTGCAATGCAGAGAGAAGTAGCTAAACCTATTAGTTCTTAAACCTGAAGTGGATCTTCCCTCTTTACTGTATTTATTCTTGACTCCACCACTGGAGTTTGACAATATATGTGGAGTGTTCCTCTTTAGCAAGTGTTAGGTACTCCAACCACTACAAACTCAACCTGTATTTCACAAACTGACAGTGTAATTCCCAGAAATAACTAAATTAAACTCTGCAAAATACTTTGCTTTCGGATATGATCTCACCTTAAGTACAGCAGCCAGCAGTTCACTTAAAATCTGCTTAATTGCAGGAAGATGGTTCCTATTCTTGCTCTGGGGTTCTACTTTGGGAAACATGATTGATATTTTAATATAACTGCTGCAGGTTTTTTTCAGAAATTTGATTAAGACTCTCATATATCATTGAACAGGCTTTGTTCTCACATCTCTTGAAGACTCAAAATAATAGGGCAGACTAAGAGAGTCCTGTATTTCAGAAGGCTTGGTATCCTTTATGGTGATGCTCTTCCTCAGAAAAGAGAAAACATGGTAGTGATAAGTTTTGGTTTAAGCATTTGGGAAGAGAAATGACTGGAATATAACAACAACAATAACAAAACCCAAATCAAACAGGAGGTGGCAGTGGGTGGGGAGGTGGTGCGGGCAGCTATGAAAAGAAAAAAAATTTTTTTTTAATAGACAGCAACCTTCTAACCATGCCACTAATGGATGTATCATTAATCTCTGCTGCAGACTGTGTAAATGGTGTTGACAAAAAGCACACGGAGTTTACAATGTCCACTGGAAGAATTAAAAGGGATACCATTACTACATGAGACTGAAAATGTCAGTCATGTGTTAGTAATTTGAATATAATTAACTTCTATGATAAATCAGGTAACATGTGACTCATAAGATGATGCTGAAAATGTAAAGGTTTATTTTAGATTAAAAGTCACCTTGGACTTAATTACCGTAACTTTAATATACATCATAAAAAGAACTGGCTACAGAAATGCTTATCCAAATTTCTCTGAATATATTGATCCTGAGTTTGCAAACTGCACACGCTACATGTAGAAGGCACAGCCCAAGTTTAACCTACGTTTTAACTTGTGTTAAATTTTCAATAGATTGGCACTAAAAGGAGCCATACAATGTGTGAATGTAAGAAGCCTGTTCTAAAGGAACTAAGTAAAGCATCTATATCTCCAGAGCTCCACATATGCTGTGCCTTTCAAGAATGCAACCCAGCATTCCTCAAAAGAGGATGCTTAAAGTATCTTTTTTTTTTTCCAGAGAGATGCTACATGCAGTTTCACTACTACACTGAGACACTAATTAGGATCTACAGTTTCCAAACAATCTCTTCCATTAAATATTTCTCTTCTTTCTCTATAGTCCAAGCTTGCAAACAAAGAGGATTTTCTGGCTTCTCACCAATAAAAAGCTAATTATAGATGGCTTGATAATGTCTGGCAATAATCTGATCAGCTGACTCCTAGTTCCCAGACAACCTTAATGGGATGAAAAGGGAATATCACAATGACAGTACAACTTTCCAGCCAGTGGCTCTCGTTTATTCCTCTCCAGGTACCAAAAAGGCCTAAACATGCCCGTATGTTTCTGCTTGCAGGGAAGCGTGAGGAAAACTAAAATCCAAACTGTATGACAGGTTGTCTCTCTCCATAGGGAGGGAATAATGTTAAATGAGGTGTGGATCCACAAATGTTTGTAGAGCCCAAAGTGAGCCACCTCTTCCAAACAGCCTTCCTCTTCTCCTCAGCCTGACTCAATTTGTGAACAGATACCAACTGTTCCTCCTGCCATCCTGGACATGCTTTCATTCCAAAACATAGTATGGCCTCTTTCAGTTCACTGCTTCTCCTGAATCCTTCATACCTCTTCCAGAAGAAAGACCCTGACTTCATCATTCCAATTAGCTTTTCTAGAAGAGAGAGAGGCAGTAGTAGTGACTGAAGTATGCTGATGCTTCCACCATGGTATATATTAAAAGGTATTTACTAGTTTTCAAAGGAGCTGCTGAGCCTGTGTGTCAGGCTTTTTGTGGCTAGCAGCCCACCCTAGGACTAATATGACCTGTCAGAACAGATCAGTTTAACTTCAGTCTGTGATAGGGTGATCAATCTTGAAGATAAAGGAAAAACAGTAGATATCTTGGCTTTTACACTAGTCAAATGACAAATTTTAGTGACATTTTCTTAAGCAAGTTGAAGTAGCACAGTATAAATGAATAGACTTAACTCTGTTAACATAATCAAAGGCAACATTAAGTAGAGTTTGCACTGATCTGCCTTAAGCCCCATGGTATTTGGTATTGTCAACACAGACCTAAATGACAGACTGCAGACTGTCTTGTCAATTTGCAGGTAAGACCTAGATGAGAGGAGCTGGCATCTATTGGAAGGTAAGGGCAGAATTCTAAAGGATCCTCACAAATTGGTGGTGGTATTCTGATAAAAACAGGATGCAATTTGACAGGGGCAAGTTGAAGGTCCTGCAGATAGGCAGGGAAAAACCCCACTGTGTAGGTACAACAGGGGAACAGGTAGTCGGAAAGCAATTCTACTGAAAATCCACAAGAGGACCCTGACAATAACAAATGGTCCAGAAAGGACAGGGTATCAGCCGTCACAAAGACAGTGAGGGAAGAGAGGCTAACCCTCACCTACACAAAAAGAAAAGCAGCAACTCAAATGCAAAGAAGGGTCTAACCAGGAAACCATCTGTTCTCCTTGTACTCAGAAAATAAGAAGAGGGCTTACATTTCAGCTAGGAAAAACTTTTTAGCAGTAAAGAGAGTGAAGATTTTTAAGAGACTGCTTAGGAAAGTTGTGAAGGTTCCTAGCTTTGCAAGTGCTTAAGAACAGCTTAAGCAAATTTACCTGGGATATGTCTTATGTGTACACTTGTACCCCCCATGGATATGGATAGAAGTCTCTTGACAGCTCTTCAGTCCCATTCTTGATTGTCCTGTGACACTCGGGAGTATGAAAAATCCTGGGTCGTCCTTGGCAGCTGTCATTTAGTGCTAATTCCTATCAGAAGGTCCTGCTGGAGGTTATCAGAGCAACATCCTGGCCAGACATGGGAACAGGTAAGCATTTAAGAACAGCTGGCATGACTACTAGCCTTTGCTATACACATAGCGGTATGTTCCTGTACCTCAGACTTCTGTAGTTTTGAAGAGCACAGTTTTTTAAGAGTGTTCATTATTTCTGTAAGATGATTCTTAAACTACTTCAAGGTAAGTTTGTGGTGATTTGTTCTTCTCTTTTGTCACAAATCCAGTGATGTAATACTGCAGTTTTCCTTCAAAGTGCCAAGGTTTTGAGAAGCAAGGAATTTCAGCTAGCTTTTGATCTGATCCCCATAGCTTCTGTTTTGTAAGAGTATTTTGACCTACCACTTCCTGTAGGTACTAGTCCATCAAATCAAAACCAGAGGCTTACTGAAAATTCTTGGCTTGGTAATATTAAAGCAGTAGTTAAAACCTAGATGTCAAGCAAACAGTTTTTGTCTGAAGCCAAAATCTGCTTCCAGCTGTATACCAGCAAATCCTTATTTTACCAAAATAAAGAGCTTCACATGGAGATTGTCTTAATACTGCATCTTCTAATCTGCATGCCTTTGTTTTTCTCAGCCAGGAGAGGTAGGAGCAAAGTCCTATTAAAGCACTGGTAGAGCAAGAACTTCAGTCAGGTTTTAACTATTAGATCATTTTGATTCTATAAATACTAGCTCCTACTGCAGCCACATTAGAAGAGATGGATGTTCCTTTTATTTGTTTTTGCCAAGGCTGTTATTGTTGATCTGCCAGGTTAAACACCCTGGAGGTTTCCTCCTCTATGACTATCTAGCAATCTTTGACCTGTCTTTATCTTTTAAAATCAGTGCTCACCTAATCCGGTCTAGTCCAGTCAACTAGACATGCTTGGCCTTCAGATCTGTTCCAGTTGCTGTTTATTCCACTGCCTCTTCTGTGCTCTTTGCTTTTGCTCACCTTGTGTTGCTTTACTCTCTCACTGTGGCATCCTCTCTACACTGTACCTTTTACCCCTCTGGCCCTCTGTTGCTATTGACACCCACCGAAGGAATCTTGTCTCTTGACTTGTTTTCACTAGGGAACAGTACACTGAAATTTATCAGAGATCAGCAACACCAGACAACAATCTTGTAAATGTCTGGTGTTCATCAGCAGTTATCTCCAGCAAGTGCTATCAAGTATTTATAATTCTTACCAGAATATATTAAACACTGAAATTAAGGTCTTAGTGGAATGGTGGTATTTTTTCAAAACCCGTATGAGACAAAAAGTGGCTTCTGAAAATCGGGAAACACTTTAGAGGGCGTGGGGGATTTCAAGCTGCCTCCTCTGCTGAAGAGAAAAGCATCCTTTTCTCATAGTGGTTCAAACAACTGACAGCACTACTGTGAAATGCAGCTGGAACAGCTTGAAGGCTCTCCATTGAAGTCACAGACAGTTGTGCATGCCATGATTGCCTCAAGCCTGGTTTACTGCAGCATGCTCAGTTTGGGATGAAAGCTAGCACTTTACCCTGTACCACAAACAAGCCACTATGATGTGGCTGTGTAACATCTGCGTGCTGTGCGCTGTGGTGCCTCACGGTTCACCTCCCAGGACATGTGAAAGAGCTGACCCTTGCAGAGTCTGCTGAGGAGTGGAGAGCAGGATTACTGTGCAGAATTGACAGGGAGTGAAATGCTTTTGGATATTCCTTGAACTCTCCCTATCTGGAAAGATTCATCTGGCAAGATGAAGGGGTCAAATAAGGAGGAATACTTCCTTCATTAAATTAATTACTCATTCACATGATTTTATCTAGGTCCAGTGTAGCCCAAAGCCTTTCCATTTTAATGATGTTTTGAAACAGAGAGAAACCTTTATAGCCTTCGTGGGAGGGATGGAGAGGAGAACAACTGACAGAATCAAAGAGCCAGACGATGCCCAAGTCAACGGTTTTCCAACTAATTGAAGAGAGGTATAAAACAAAGTTCTCAACCTTATTTTCCTTAAAAATGCATTAAACAAACTTACAGGGAAGAGTGGTTTGTCAGCAACAGCAAACTAACCCTGCCTGTGCCAGGCTGTCACCTGCCTGAGCTTTGAGAGAGCATGTAAAGGCAGTTTAAGCGTTACCCTGTTTGTGTAGTTGAGCTTCTAGCATCCTTGCTTCCTCCCTGCCTTCCATTTACATCATATTATTTTAGTATCATTGATACATCTGTCTTCATATCAAATTGAGCTGGCCAACAGGTTTGAAAGTTACTGAGAGAAAACTGACAGGCAGACAGCAGAAAACATATGTACTTATGACTCATTTCCTTTGGAAATCAGGCTGAAAATGAATAAACTAAAGACCAGAGGGATGATTCAGAATATTTTTTGCTTGAAAAAGTCAGGGTTTGAACTATGTAGAAGCACAAGCCAGTTCTCTGATAAGACGTCTGCTCTTTAATATAAGCTGTGGCAAAGTGCTTCAGGTAAAAATCTCAGATTAGTCTCAAAGCCTTCATAAACCACATCTGTGCAATGAATTGCTGGCAGTGCAAGAATGAGGTAGGAGTGCATGTCTGATTGGGGGTAACTTCTACCCCAGCAAGAGAGGCTGTGCTCAGGCACCAGGAACATCAGAATTACTGTACTCAATCAGTACAATTCTCTGTCTTGACTGTGCCTTTTTGGCTAAGCTACGGAAGGGGAAGATACAGTGTAAGAATTATTTGATTAAATAGGTTCTGCTGACAAGGATATTGGTCTGAAAAGAGATCACTAGTAGAATATCTCAGGATTTCATTTCAGAATGGAGCTTATTTAGTGCTTTAATAGCCCTATGCAAAAGTCACAGTCACCTACTGACTGTCAAGTTCAAAGATACTCTCAAAAGGGATGAGGATGAGAATATAAAGAACTACATGACCTGGTACACAGATGTAAATTTATTTGAATAGAATTTGGTGATACAGAATTTAAGACCATGCTCTTTGGGACTAGTAAGAATTTTTGCTAGAATTTGTGAGCTCATGAGCTGGAAAAAACTGAAGAGGAAAAGGATGCGAATATGCCAGCTGATCAAAGAATTACTGAGTCACTTATGTGACATGGCCATGGACAAGGAAATGAAAATCTTCGAGAAGTTTATTCAGAAATTCAAACCAGTTAGCAGTGGTTCTCAAGCATGAAAATGTAATATTTGCTTTCCAGTTTTTATCCTATTTAATAGGGCAGTGAATGTTCTGATAAGCTATATGTCTAAGCCTTCTTTTCCAACCTTATTAGGTTCCTTAACTCCATGATACCTTTTGGCACTGTACTCCAAGTTAATCAGACCTGGGGTTTAAAAATTATTTTGTATTAATCTATTAATTTAATTTACCACCCCACACCATGAGCAAAATTCCTCAGCTGCCTCAGTTTGAGCTCCATCACAGTAGTTAGGGAATGTAAAAAGGAAAATGAATCCATTTGCTTTGTACTTCCAGGATAGGTAAAGATCTTATGCTGCTCTGATTTCCTTGCAACGAACACACTACTGTGTCTTAAGCAACTAATCATTGCAAAGCATTTAAGAAGACAGTAATCTAGGATTTGAATTATGTTAGTATTAAAAATACATGGTAACTAAAGGAGTTGAGGCTTAACTTTGCACCACATTGTTTGATGAGAGGATCGTTGCTACAGGCATGGTACATCAGAGATTCTGATTTGATCCTTTTTGAATCACTACACAACAAAAAAGGTGCCTTTGCAGAACAACAGCTAGGGCTGACTTAAGATGGTTTTCCAGGGCATCCTAAGAGACTCCTTCTCTCATTCTTTCAGCTGATCTTGCAGTTCTGCTTCTTCACGATCAGCTGGGTGGGGTGATGATCTCCCTGGGCAGCCTCTGTTTGGGGGAGGCTTAGGCCATTGCTTGGATTTATTCTCTAAAAGTGTGGATGAAATAAAATCTTTCTGCCCTCTTCCTCTCTGGGAGCAGGAGTGGAGCAGAGGAATGTGAATTCTCAATTTCTTCCCTGCAGCTGGTTGAAAGACTGTTAGATTGTCCTTTATATCATAAAGATGCTTTTCATATCACAGTACGTTTCTGGATTATATGGTGACTGCAGAGATAACACAGTTCACCAGGGATAGATGCCTGTTAGTCACATCGGGCCAGGAATAGACAAAGAAAGCACTGAAGGTCTGATGTAAATTTTCGAGTCCCAGACACTTCCTCTGCTTTTAATTTACTTCCAGGAGTGTATTTCCTCTCCCGTACACCACACTGGGGAATGTGCATGGCAAGGATACCCCACTGCTTGTTTTGTATTCTCTTCTCATTCTGCTTCAGGTAGCAGTAAACAGCTTTCCTGTCTGGAATGGAGTCTTTCAAGCTGGAAAAGGCTGAAGATAAGCAGCATCTAACTGCACTAATCTGAAATCAGTCTTCACATGTTAGTCTAAACCTTACAGACACATCAGATGGGTAGCAAATTTTCACCATTGCCTGATTGGGCTCTACCAAGAGGGCCCTGAACCTTCTTGCTTTAGAGAATAAGGTGACTTATAGCAAGAATAATGTGACTTACAGCAAGAAGAACGTGACTTACACTCAAGGTACCTCAGTTGAGTTTCATCAGGTAGGAAGTTAGCTTTTTAGGTGTCTCTTGATGTGGCCAGGCCAGAACAATGCCAGGGGCATGGAAACTGACAGTTGTAATCAGGGCATCAAAGGAACTTTGGAATCAAAATTTGAGCAACACTAGTTTGGTGGCTCTTTTCTGGCTGACCCAGCTGTTTCTTTCCTGCAGCTCTCAGGCAACTGGATCAACGGCTAGATTATCAGAGTTTTGCTTTCTGCCACTCTGATATGAAAGGAGTTGCTGTTGCCATCGATGCAGAACAATCTACATGACAGCCCCCTAAACTGGCGGCAAGTAAATGCAGAGGGCAGTGCTCCTACTAAAGAAAGAAAAGGAACACTGAACAGTGGCTATAAAAGTAGTTGCTTTAGTAGGGCAGAGATTTGACCTGTCAAATACGGATGTGCTGGAGATGGAAAATTGTTGCCTTGCAAGCAAGGCTCCTGAAAAGCTTATGCAGCAATGTAAGGATGGTTGTTCTCTGCACCCAGGGACATGTACAGGGTTGCAGTTCCTGCCTTGTTGACCATACATGCAAGTGAAAAGGACTGAGATGTCACCATAGTCAGGACCCTGAGACACAAGACTTGTCAGGCAATTACAGTTTTTTTTGCAAACATCCACAACTACTAGAGGTGCAAACAGCATGAGATTGCTTTTTTCCCCCAGACTTCTTCTGTTATCGCAGAACCATTCAGTAGTGGTGACTTCCACTGCCTAAGGCTTTCAAGGGAAGTATGTGCCACTGTGATGGGCAGAGTCGTGGTCATGGCCACACAGGACAAACATGTTAGAATTCATGGCTCTGATTGGAAGAGTTGGTAATTTTATCCAGGTGAGTAACACAGCATGTAAAGATAGGGAATAGAGTCTCGTGCTTGCACACAGTCTGTTGTAGAGAGGTGCTCCTCCTTGTCACAAAAAAACCAGGTAACCAGCGGCAACTGATTGGCTTCCTGTGTCACATCACCCACCGAGGGGATGAGAGGATCTCACTGGCAAAACAGAAATGGGGGGCATCTGGGAAGGGACAAAGCTTTGTGTGGGAGGTCAAAAAGTCTGACATAGTTCTGTTGCAACTGAGACTGCAAGTAAAGGAATTCAAAGGGTAGAGGCATGGACTGTGCAAGCAGCCCTGGCTCCTATGCTGAGAAACATGATGGGAGAACTGGGCACACAGGACAGAGAGAAGGAGCAGCAGATGGTACTATCCAGCCTATGAGCCTCAGGGCAATGGTGTGTCAAGAATTTTGGAAAGTGGGGAAAATGGAGTGGATTTTGCAGTAAAGATCATGGCATCAGCTATTGCCTACGCATAGCAATGGATGAGTTCTGGCATGTCAAGTTATGACAGCTAAAGACCATTGCTCCCAGCTGTCATTTTGCCATAGGTTACCAGAGAAAACATGACTGTGCCTAAACCACTTCCACAAACTGTCTTAGTGCTGTTTGTAGCAGTGTCTTAAACTCCAAATGGCTCTACTGAGACTGGTTTTTCTGCTAGAGCCCAACATTCAATGGTTGCCATTTGCAGCTGTGTATAAAATCACTACTACCCCCTCTCAGCTTCACTCAAGCAAGTGTGCCCCCAGCTGAAGTTACATTCAGCAATTCCAGCAAAGCTTCCAGAAACTGCACTACCTCTACAGCCTTTGTTTAAGAGAACAGAATAGTAGCACTCTGTGCCACCACAAGAAGATTTACCTGCATTCATCCATCAATGTCCTAAGCCTGCTGCTTCCCATCCAAGATGCAGTGCAGAAATGAACAAAAGGAGAGAGATCCCTGAGCAGACATTAGTAATACCTTTCCAGTTAATGATAGTTAATTTTGACTCTTTTTCAAAGCATTTTTAACCCTCAGTATTAGTCACTGGTACGGGCATCTGAGTAAGCTAAAACCAGAATTAATAAACAGTTGTCTCCCTTCTGTATCAGTTTCTCATCCATGAAGTGAGAGAACAAAGAAGAAAATAAATAGCCACGAATTTTTCTCAAAAGTTTATTAAGTATTTTCACCCTTTCTTCATTTTGTTTCCCCCATTTCATAATGCTTTGTTTGTTATTTTCTGTGACACAGTACAATGCCAAGAAGCTGGCAACATTCAGATCTCCCCTTTTATTTACACTGTTTACTGTTCCTTTCCTCACAGCAGTTCCTTTATCATTCTAAAATCCTAATGTGAGAACTCTTGATGATCCTCCATTCTTGGAGCATCCACTGCAATGCTAGAGGACAATGACAAGGAACCTGGGATGCGCTGCTGAACTGATAAGCAGTTCTAAGGGAAAGGCTGAAGAAGGATGTCTGGAGCTGGGTTAGAAATTCCTGGACCTGAGCCCAAGTTAACAGCAAGAAGAGAAGGATACTCCACCTGCTGAACCATGCAGAGGTGGCCCAGCTCCCAGAAAAGGTGATAACCATGGAGCTCATGAGTGTATTTACCAGTTGACTGGGAATGAGCTTTAACACTAGGTTTTACTGAATCAGCTGAACCATCTTCAGCACAGCACTGATGGAAACCTGTGGAGGTGTAAGAGGCTGTTACTCATTGCATAACTTTGGCTGGAGGAAACTCTAGGACAACATTTCAGAAGAGGATAGAGTAAAGTTAGAAGGATGTGCTACTACAGAACTGAGAAAACAGCAGTGTTCTCAAGGTGGAAAACAAGCAGTACTCTTTTAGGTAAATGAACCACTCTGTTCTTGAAGAAACTTTGGGATTTTTGGTATCTCCTATTTCATCTCCCATAGTAAGCTGTAGCTAAACTTTGAGGGATCATAGGTCACCAAGACTGCAGCTCCTCTGGACAGTCTGGCCAGGGGATCTGTACCTTCTCACTACTCTGTTTCAGGCAAATGGTGACAAGGTCATCTGGAACAGGCTTCTCCTTATGCAAAGGGAATTAAATGTGGTTGAAGTAGCTGCAAAAAAATACCCAACCTGCAGAGTCTAGGTTTGAAAAGGATTAGGATGAATAGTGACATACATAGACAAAAACACATCTCCTGCCTCAGCAAGAGATGCTCTCAGACATGTATCACTTAAACCAAGGTTGGTGGCAGCTTGCTACCCTTTCTCTTCCCTCCCTCCTGCCCCCTGGCATCTGGATTTATTTACATCCCACCCTTTCAATGCACAAGACTCCCTGAACAGGGATATTTTTGTTATCATAAATAAAAGGGAATAGGTAAATGCACAAAACTCCCTGAACAGGGATGTTTTTGTTATTATAAATAAAAGGGAATAGGTAAATACCGAGTACTTCTAAAGAGCAATTCATGACAATGGCTTTAAATTCCACATCTTTCCATATCAGAGTTTGGGCCTATCACTAAAAAAACCACACACAGTCATTGATGTTTATTCTCTCTGCAGTTGCACCTCCCTAGAGCAGTAATTGCATCAGTCCTGTAGAACAAGAGGTTTCCAAGCCTTCTGGGCTGGTCAGATGTATCTAAAACAAGAGGGTCAGGAAACACCCCCTGCCAATCAATGAAAATGCAGACCACATCCTGCTGCTCTGTTTGCTGCCACCCCTCTTTGCTGCTGCATGGCATCCCTATTGAGGATGTTTTTTGTTGATGCAGCACATTAAAAAAAAACAAACAACAACACATCAAGCCATCAAGCAACAACCCAAGACTGCTTTAACACCCACAGCACCATGTGTCCTGGTAGAGTCTGTACTTGTGAACGGCTATATACTGGGATGGGCTTTTAGCAGAGACTCCTTGTGATGTGTCCTAGTGGGTGGTCAGTGGAAAGTTTTACCAGCTTTTCTCGTGTTTAGTTACATTTTTACTTGGATTACGTATTAAAAGTATTTTTATTTGGGTTTTTTCAGTGGAACTACTCCCAGAAGTCCATGCAACTGGCAATAATTCGAAGTAGTATCTACATCCCAGCCCGAGGGTCCTAGAACATTTGTATGCTGCGGGAAGTGCCATGTTTTGTAGGACTGTCACTATGACCTTCACATAGTCATTGGAATGGTACCAGTGCACTTTTCTGCCAGTGTAGGACACCAAACCTCATTATCCAGACTGAGATGTATCTTGGAGAGCTTAATTTTTAACATTCTGTGCAGGTATGTGTGCCCTTCTGCCAAGCCTCCTACAGTAAACTGTATGCCTGAATACAGGTGCCTGAATGGGAATATAAACATGCAACATTTGTTTTACATTCATATAATTAATAGCCTTACAGTACTCCCAGGAGGTCATAAATGCAATGGATGGACTGAAGTTTAGGAAAGATTTGGTGAAGATAATACGGCTGATTAGCAGAGAGAGGGAGGATTAGCAACCAGGTCCCCCAGCACCACTCGTCATCCCCAGATCTCTCTCTGGTTCTGTTTCTCCTGCCAGGATTAGCTCTAGAATTTCTGCATGCTTAGGAAAATCAACAAAGGTTTGCTTATCACACTGCAACATTCCCTCACCAGAAAAGCTTAAAACTGTGCTTACCCTTAGCATTTTGCTGCTTTGGAATGACTAGGACTTGTTTCTCTCTGCAAGGCAGACACAGTGCTTCTGATCCTGTAAACTTTTAGGCAGTAATGGTGGAATAAAATAATCATTGCATTTAATGGCTGCATTTGTAGTTGGTAAATGACCCACATCAGCATGCAGTACCTAAAATATTTGAGCTTCTTCTAGATCAAAGATGCTGTACAAATGAAAGGGAGATCAAGACCTGAGATGTATTTGGGCAGTTTGCTTTTCCGCCAGCACACTTTGTACATCCGTTTTTTAAAACTACATTAACCACTATATTGGAGAAAACTCAGCTGAATGCACCATCAGGATGAGATCGTGGTCCTTGTTCTTTATTTTTCAACAGGACTGAGAGAGGCAAAAAGAGGTCAAGTGACTTCCTCAAGGTCAGAGACCATCAGTGAGTCATAAAGAAAGGACTGTTTGCCTTACAACCCTGCATTCATTCTGCAAGGCTCTAAGCTGCTGGTAGGCTTTTTTCTCTGCCTACCCAAGCAATTTCTGGGAGCCTTGGCTATGCTGCTGCTCTTGCCTCTGGTGACATTCATCAGAATAACTTGTGGTAAAATGATGGGATATTGGCAGGCCAACGCAAGAACGCAGCAGCGCAGATGTGAAGGGCAGTCCCTTTAAGGCAAAACTCTTGGAGCTTAAAATGAAGCCCCACCAGCAGCTTAGTGAAAGAAACATGAGCGGCTCTGCCAATGGCAAGTGCTGAAAATCCTAGGCTGATTTAATACAGTAATTTTTTTTAAAATCACAAGAATTTAAAACCCAGCAGATCTTGGATCCTTTGAAATGGGCTAAATAGTTTAGGTTGCGGCTGTGCCACAGAGCTCCACAAGAGAGGGCTTTAGAAAACACACCACATATTGTGGGGCTTTGAACAAATATGAGAGCTGGTCACCCCACCTCACAACAGAATTGCCTGTTAAAGGTGCTCTGCCAAAAAAAATGGAGCTAAACAAGAATCTGTGTGCATGTCTGTGCTTAAATTTACCTTCAGCAGGCAACAACAGGCACTAACAGTTTAGTATTTGCCCACATGTGTCTACTCATATAATCGGTCAATTCTAAAAAAAACCCAAACAACCAACCCCAGCCTTTACCCATGAGATCGCACAAAATCCCCTCTGGGTGTATTCTCACCTATGTGCATATTTACCTGTAGCTGATGCTCTCCTCTGACTTATGCTGCATCTAAACAAGTCAATGTGTGTGCCTATGTAGCTGTGATGCAAAGCATCTCTGACAGGTGGATGTGTGGCAGCCACATGAAAAACGACAGTGCAAAAGCAAGGTGGGCTTCTCAAATGCCAGGCTTAGAGAGTAAGCGGAGGTGCTAAAAGAACTTGATAATAAGGACACCCAGATGACAGCTGGTAATGCTATCGGCTATACTTCAGAGCTAAGTGAAAAACTGCCTTCTCCAGAGTTAACATGTACTGCTGTTATGCTTTCTGCACTATACAGATTTGTTTATTTTAGAAACAGCTCTAGGCACACAGTAGTGCTCAGAAGCAAAACTCTCTGCATCTCCCCTCCTACCCATGTCAAGTAACAGTGACTTCAGCTCTAACAGTATATGCTGGTGCCGCTGCTAGATCCCACTGTGTAAAGAAACTGGTGTCTTTTGCTGCATCACACTTAGAAAATAAAGTCACATATCCTGAAGCTATTAGAAAGGTATGCTAATTATTGTTGAATTTCTGCGGAAATTCCATCTCCCTTCTTCTTTTCTTTCTGACGTGAATTCACTGACCCTCCTGCTAGAATGGGAGCTCTGTGACTGAGCTAGGAGTAAAAACACTGCAATTCCAGTTTAACTGCACACTCCCCTCTCTAGCATGTAGGGCATTTCTTTAAAATTGCTTGCAGATAGCACAGCAGATACACACGAAGCTACGCATTTCCACGACAAGTGCTATTCTCTGCTCTGTGCATGCCATCTACTGAAAACATGTGACAGCCGCCTGTGCAAAATGACAGCTTGACCTGCTGTGAGGTTATCCCAGGAAAAGCACAGCTTGTAAGTCCAGGGTTAATTATACTCACCTCCTCCTGTGTTCATACTGTTTAAATTTAGGAAAAAATCTGTTCGTATCTACATTAAAGATGGAGAATGTTTCTCACACCAATTGCTACTGCTGACAAGATCAAATACAACCAACAGTGACAAAAAAGCCTTGCACAAACCTGAAACCATAAATAAATGAGATGGACAATGACACAGAACAACTCCATCAGCAGGAGTCAAGACATTTCTAGCAAGTGGAACTTGTGTACTGGCAAAAAGTGCCTCAGGAGCAAATTCCGTTCCTTCCTCCCACTTCATTTACCTTCTACCTACCATGTCTCATTTGTATCTAGCACAGATAGTGCCTGTGAGCCCTTTTTCAAGCCCAGGAACTCACCAAGCTTTATTGTTCAGAGTATGATGGGCTCTTTGTGTAGCCCTGCCAATCTAAATGATCCTTGCCAAACACAATGGATTTTAATAAACCTGTGAACAGAAATTTGTAGAGAGACAAAATTACATCTGTGCAATTATGGTATCACTCTGAAATCTCACTTGCCTCTCCCTCTATGAATTTCAATAGGCTTTCGAAGGAAGAGTATTTGGAAACATGATGAAAAGGAGCTAAATTGTGCTCCCCATTACATCCCAAAAAGCATGATGAATATAAGAGATTGGCATGCATTATGACAAGAGAGGATGCTGGCTTAGTGTTTTAAACCATTCACTTTATACTGCATCTTTTTTAGCACTAGAGAACAGGAAACAAAACTAACCAAATCTGTCTAGAAAGCCAAAAGCTAATGTCCTGATTTGCACCATTTTTAACCCCCAAGGATATAAGCGACCCTTCATCCTTCTGGAAAACAGCAGAGCTTTTTTAATGTTGTTATTTTGTGTACCTTGTCCAAGTTATGAATGATCTCCTCCCTGTATGTACCTAGGCACAAGTTTTTGTTGTAGACATGCTTTCAGGCTTGGAAAGAAAAAAAAAACGTGCTGCTGGGGACTGAAAATAACCTCTGATCCTGCAGCTCTTTGGATAAAGCATCTTGAAGTCAACAGGAGTTCTCTTTCTGTAAGGACTTCAGAATCAGACTACAAAGTAGTTAAACCCCCCCACCATTCCTCTCCATCTTCCTGCAGCACTTCTAAACAGATGGCAAGCAGCAAAGGGAGGCATGATCAAATGCCTACTGACCACAGTGATGACTGGCACCTAGTGAAAAGCCAGGACTGTATTTGCTTTCGACTTTAAGTGCTAAGAGGCAAAAAAATTCTTTTTATATCTGGTAGAACTATTTGGAGCCATTGCAGTTGTGCCCAAACCCTTCCCCTTCCTCCCCTCAAATGTGGTAGAAGAAGTCCTTTTCTCTGTAATACCGTTAATTACAGACACCAAAGCCGGAGCTGTGGCGAAGGGACTGAAGGACATCTCGGGCTGAGGGTACAGCGCAGCAAGCAATCTTGGCCATTTCACACGCCACGATTTCTGTCAGCCGGAGCGCCCCACGAACGCACCGCCACCCCGCCACCTGTCTGCCGGGGGAGGAGGGCACGGATTCATCGGGGGCGGATGGAGCCGCCCGGGGAAAGGGCTGGGGGCCGCGGGCAAGCCCGAGCGCCAGGAGCGGCCATGCACCCCCTCCCCAGCGCTGCCCCGGGCAGCACCGCTGTCCCCAGCGGGAGCGCGAACGCGAAAATGGAAGCCAGCGGAAGGGAAGAAGATGCGGCGAGCGGAGCGGGGCGGCAGCGCTGCTGTGCGGAGGGGGAGGGAGGTGTGCGCGGCGCAGGTGGGGACCCGCCGCCTCCCGCCCGCGGCCCCGCTGACCTGCCAGGCTGTTGTAGCAGTCGACCTCGATGGCCTCCACCGCCTGCCGCTGCTCCTCGCTCAGCCCCGCCGCGGCGGCGGCAGCGGGAGGGCGCTGCCCGGCCGGCTCCTGGCTCAGCAGCAGCAGCAGCGCCTTCAGCTCTAATAGGGCGCGGTGGTACTTGCCGATGGCCTCCCGGAATTTCTTGTCCTTGTAGCACTGCGCCCCTTCGCTCTTGAAATCCAGCGCCCGCCCGATGAGCTCACCCGGCTCGGCGCTGCCCGCCGCCGCCGCCCGCGGCTGGGCACCGCCGGCGGGGCCGTGCCCATCGCCCGCCCCGCGGCCGCCGGCGTTCAGCTTGCCCGCCGCCGGGCTCGCCCTCTCCATGGCCGCGGCGCCGCCCGGCTTCCGCGCCGCCCTACGCGGGCGATGCCGCGGCGCCCGCCGCCGCGCTCCCGGCCTTGCTCCCGCGCCGCTCCGCGGCTCCGCCGCTCGCTCCCATCCTCCGGCGGCCGCCGCTCCTCCTCCCTCGCCCCGCCGCCCGCGGGGCGCCCGCCTCCGCCCGCCCCCGCCGCCCGCCGCGGGCACCGCCGCCCCCTGCTCCGCTGCGACCCCCGCCCGGCGCAGCGCGGGGCGGCAGGGCCGAGCCCCGGGCGTGGGGATGCGCCGGCTCCGCTCCCCGCTCTCCGCTCTCCGCTCTCCGTTCTCCGTTCTCCGTTCTCCGTTCTCCGTTCTCCGTTCTCCGTTCTCCGTTCTCCGTGCTGGCCCAGCAAGGGGTGAGCATACGCCCGGACCCTCAGCTCCCCGGACTGGCCGACCCCACAGATGCCCCGCCCGGCAGTCCCACTCTCCCTCAGACTGGGCTCCCTTCAGCCCCCACAGCCGGATCCCTTCTGCTCCTCTATGCCTTGCCCTCCCCTACCTGAGGCTCTTGCCTCCCTGTTTGCGGGCTGGGATCCCACCTCCTCCATTCCCCTCCTCACCCCAGTTTCTGACTCCATCGCCTCTCCCAGATCCCACCAGTGGCCATCCACCATCAGCACCTGTTCATGGTCCCTCGAGATGTTTTGGTACATGTACTCCATATCGCTGGGCAAACAAGTGCCAGACCGTGAAGTCTCCTGTGTCCTCTGTATCAGGGCAGCAAAAGCCAAGGCCCAGTAACTGCCCTGGCACCAGCCACTCGGGGACTTGGATTTTCCTGAAACAGATTTTCCCATGTGCCACTGAAAAATGCATCAATGCTCACTGAGGCTTGGAATATGTCCTGGTTTGGGGGTATCAGTGGGGAGTGACTCTCTTCCTGCAGACCAAGAGCTGAAGAGCTGTGCACAGCACCAGGCATTGTTTTGTTAGGCCTAACACTATGTCAGCATTGAATATTAGACCAGTTGGATGTATTTTGGGTGCGTTGTTGCACCAAGATATTTTGTAGGTCTTACTCATGCTTAAAAACTAGAGGATAGATTAAAAAAAAAAAACACAGTGAAATTTTTTTCTCAATAATATATTTGGATACATCTTTTCTTTACCCATGCAACTCTTACATGGTAAGGTTGCAACTGTGGTGCAATGTGTTCAAGCTTCCCTCTGCAACCATGAGGACATTTTAAAATTGAGACTTGAGTTTTTCTTTGGGGTATGTACAGCCTGCTGTGGTGGCATGTGGTGGTGCAGTGCTGGGCAGACTGGGATAGCTGTGTAGCACAGCTCCATGTAAAGGTATTAATGCAGGTCTGGGACCGGTGCCTGGAAAATTCTTTGTTAGCAGGGCCAATGAGTTTGGGCTTTATGCACTGGTAATGGGAGTCCCTGCTGCTAAGTTTCTGGACCTTGTTGAGGTTGTGGTCACAGTGTGGGATAGACAAGCATCTACTCACTTGAATCCAAAAGCCAGAGCCACAAGGAGAGGCAAATAGCATCTTACGTTGTGTGATAGAAGTACAATTTTGAAAATACTTTCACAAGAGAAATTATAGCTAAGATATTCAGCAGTGATTACATTATTTTAAGTGCTTTCATTTCCGGGTGCCCTACTAGATACATCCTCAAGAAATCTTACTTTATGAAAATGGATTTACAGCATTTTCAGGTACCTCAAGCCAAGAATGGGATAAATTACTTACAAATCTTGCTCAAAATACATGTGATCTGAAATCAGGAAATCCTGGGGGGCGGGTGTGGCGGTGGTGGATATTAGTCACAGTAGCTAGAGTGGAATTGATGTGTGGAACCTAAATATTAAGGAAGGAAAATTCCTGTAGGGACATTTGTTTAATCTGTCTGCTAGTCATATTGCACAAAATAAGTTTTAGTAATTTCAGAGGTTTCATTGTACCATTATTGGTTCCTACATGGGAGAATTCACAAGGACAACATGTATCTCTAGTGCTGGAATGCTGACTTTGCCAGAGGAAAGGAGATTGCCACAGAGGATTAATTGCTCATATCTGAGCAGCTGCAGAAGCTATTGAAGAAGGGACTGTTTTCTTGGAGGGTGATGTAGCAAAGTGACATTGGGAGTTAATGTTGCTTCCCTTTTTCATTGTTTGCCTGAGCCCATGGACTTACGTGGCATGGGGGGCACTGAGACATAAGTGACTTTTTCTCCTCTCCCACCCCCTCTGCTTTAAGAGATCTTTGAGATTTCTTCCTTTGGTTACTGATCCACAGTGGAAGTCTGAAACCAGCTATGAAAAGCGTAAGTTTTCTTACAGAAGAGTTTGGCAGTGGCCATTGGCATTATGGGTGCAGATGTGGTCAGAAATGGTCACAAAATACTGATAAAACTGTGTGGTCCTTGCATTATGACCTGCACTGAATATACCTAACTGTGGCTTAGTGCCAGATGTTGCTTAGGCACCCAATGAGTTTTCCACCTTGTAGTTCTTCCTGAAATGTCCAAACTCCCTTCCTGATATTCCTGGTGCCTGTGAAGATGAATGCCAAAAGCGTGTAAATCCCAAAACAGACCCTAACAGAAGTGTCTGAATTATTGCTGTTTGTTGACCATCTTAGACTCTTCATTGATAGCAAACAGTTTCCCTCAGCTGAGAGCTGGATCTCTCCGTCAGAGAATTCAAAGCTGCCGTAAGATGGACAGGATGACTGGCAAAGATCAGTTTAGTTCACCAGATCCTTCTTCCTGGAGAGAAGTTAAGTAGTATTGGCTGCACTAAAATATTTAGGTAACATCACACCAGTCATGGGATCACCACATTGACCAGAGCATAAGAGAGTGTTTTGGTTTGTTTTTCAAGAGGAATGTGGTGCTTGGTGGAAAACATAAGAAGCTGACACCTTTCTGAGTCAGACAGAATTTGTGTTTGAGAGATGCCTCACATTTCATTTAACATATGACGTGATACTCAGGTCTAGATTTCACCTGCCTGGGGTCCACTAGACTCCCCATACAGGCTTGCAAATGGTCAACACCTCTAGTGATATCCAGCTTGAAAACATGACAGGAAGCATCCAAAAGAGTAAGTTTACATGTTACATTGATACACTGAGCTGTGAAATAAAGCATACATGTGTTCAGATAAAATTAAACCAGTTTGCAATCATTATCTGTGTGCCATGAGATGAGGTCATGGCACTGGCCAGTATTAGCTATTGTGCCTGTCTTTTGTCCAGTGGTGAGGGTTTTTCTGTCCATAGAAGCAGAACATGCTTATCTATCCCATTCTGTAATAGATGGGATGTGTCTGTCTGTCTGGATGCCCCCAGGTGCTGTGAGTGTCTAAAACTGCCTGAGTGTGCCTGTCTCTCCTCCTCCGCACTGAGCTTTCCTTAGCATGTTCCAAAAGCGTACACTTGCATTGCTTAATTATTATTAATAGTAGTATTATGCAGAGATCACATGCTTCATAGGGGTATTTTAAGATCTGTGACTCATTAAACCATAATTTCCTGTTCACAGGTTACCTGAAGAAAATTGTCTTTGTGGAGTCCTGTTCATGGTTGGAAGATGTGTTCTTGGGGAAAATGGTAAATATTGAGAAAAAAACTGGATCTCACATATCTGTGAGCTGCCCCAGCCTTCCTCCAGGTGCAATTGTTTCTGCCTGCACATAAGATGATTAATTTACAGGCATATGGAACAGATTCCCTGCATTTCAGGGAATCAGTGTACTGCTGTAAGGGAACCGGAAAGGCTCCTGAGACAGCTGAGGAGGTTGGGCACTTGGGCTCTGGTAGGGCATTGAAGGGCTGGAGAAGCTTTCCTAATGAAGACAGGCGGAGAGAGTTGGGGTTGTTCAGCCTGGGGAAAATAAGGCTCTGGGGGTACTTATTGCAGCCTTTCAGTACCTAAAGGGGGCTAAAAGAGAATTGGAGAGGGATTTTTAACAAGGGCATGTAGTGATATGAGAAGGAGGGGTGGCTTTAAATTGAGAGTGGATTGATTGGACATAAAGAAGACATTTGTCTGTGATGAGGGTGATGTGTCTATGATGAGAGTGGTGAGGCACTAGAACAGGTTGTCCAGAGAAGCTTCCAGAGAACACATCCCTAGGAGTGTTCAAGGCCAAGCTGGATGGGGCTTTGAGCAACTTGGTCAAATGGAAGATGTCCCTGCCCATGGCGGGTGGGTTGGAACAAGATGATCTTTAAGGCTCCTTCCAACCCAAACCATTCTATGGTTCTTCTAGATGGATGTGAATCCACTGTAGCATTTATGCTCTTAGGTGAACTTTTTATCAAGTGGAACTCTAAGGACTGCTGTGAGGAAGCAAGTCCATATACATTGAAAACCAGATATCAATTTGGAAAGCAGTATGGCATGTGAGGCCTCAGTCCAGTTCTTGTGCATTCATTCATGTCGATGGGACTGTTGACCACGTAAGAGTTGTTTCATCAAATCCTTCATGCCAAAGCACAAGCCTCACCCATTTCCAATTGTGATGAAAATGATGTCAATTCCATGTGAACAGGAGAAGAGATCCCTCATTGCCTCTATTCAACTGCAGAATTCCCAAACAGCAGCAAGCTTCCAGCATACACAGCTGCTGCTGCTGCTACAGTCTGTCACCAGCTTAGTCAATCATCCATTATTTATTTCCAAACTGTATGTAAAGCTCTGCAGTATAGCCTTTTATGCCCATACACAGGGAAAAGAAGAGAAAGAACTTCTGAAAGGCCAGGAGAACAAAACCAGAGAAGCTTCTTAAATCCTTTGTTGGGGAAATTGTCTTACGTAGTTATATCCAAGGAAGAGAGGAAAGGGAAATAAAATCACATTTAACAGAAGGTGTCACCTTGGTACAAATTTCTTTGATCTCTCCATATAATTTATTGCAGTCAAAAATTGCTTTTTAGAACACGAGGTCCTTTGTTTACAAGTGTCCATCAAATGCAACACACTTGGAGAGTACTGTGCATGTCTTCTTCCGCAGTCTGCATTCTGTGATGGGTCAGTTGATCCTGCAGGCTGTTTGAAGCCTGCTGACTGCCTGGTTGAGAATGGTTAATCAGGACTACAATGAATCTCCCAGGAATAGTACACAATCAAGGAAGAATAGCCCCAAAAATGTTTGCAGGCAAATACGAGAATCTCCGTGACAAGCCACTGCTTGTGTATGTGAGCAGCATCTTTGTCACAAAAAGTGCTTGCAGACAATACTAAGAGGTGGATGGTTAAACAGAGCAGATGTTCAGAATTAAAATGACTGTTCAAATTCTGGTTTTAGCATTCTGGATTATTTCTTTCTTTTTGGTAAATGCGGTAACAAATTGCTAACTAAGAGGTTCACCCATAAACCCAGAACAGGTCAAATCAAAACAATTTAACATCATTCCCTGTGTTTCTTTTTGCATTTTAATTAAAAATGAGTACTCTGATTTGCAGAACAGTCTCACTGGAAGGGAATGCTGCCAAAAAAAGTTTGAAAAACACTTTTAACCTCTTAAAATCAGCTGTTGACAGCCCATCTATAGGCTGCAGATACAATCTCTCAAGCAAACCCCAGTGTTCTGGATAACTCTTGCACTTTACTCAGGCTAGACTAAAGAGCAGCAAGGTTGATTCCTCTGTTGGGTGTGAAAAGAATAGATTTGGAAAAAAATCACACCCACATCTTGCTTATTAGATGGATATTGAGAACCACAAAGGAGGCACTCCTATATCTTTCAGCCCTCATTTTTCCTCTATCTTATCTTCCAGCATCCAAAGCTGTCCTCATTCTGAAGGCACATCTATGCCAGGCAAAGGAGAGTGGTGTGAGGTTTTTAAGTTAGCAGTGACCTAGATTTGACTTGAGAACAATGCTTTTTCTGAGACCCTAAGGAAGCAGACCCTCCCTCCACTGTCAGTTGCTGCTGCCCCAGGGAGATCTGCAGAACTGCCTAATGCTATGCCACAGCATTATGAGCTCGAGTTACTGCGCATCAGCTGTTCCACCAGACTGGCAGGGTGCCTGTTCTGACCCTCCATGAAGGTGAAGGCACTCATTCCCGTAAGCTGAAAGACTGCATATTGTGCGGCATTAGTGGGGAATGAGAGACTGCATAGAAGCAGTTACTGCAGGTCTGCTCATGGCTGGCATCCTCTTACTGCCCAGGTAAATGGCAAGTAGTTCAATGTTAGCAAAGATTGCTTAACTAGTGACCAGGTGACACTTGGCGTTCAGATTTGTACAGGAGTGAGGAGTAAGTCACCTGGGTTTGAGTCTAATGAGACAGTATGTAAGTGTAACTGGAAACTCAATTACTGAAAAACACAGAAAAGAAATCTAAAATGCACTGATTCCCCGTGAACTTTGAATTGCTGGCACTTTGAAGAGAAACGCCATCCAATGATCACCAGCAGTAAAGCCTGTTCAGTTTGTGTGTCCACATTAAGATTGTTTCCTAGTCTTTACACCATGCTTACACCTTCAGGATCAAGCAGTGATTGCAACTGCACTCCAGGATAAGTGCATATGTATCATTACTTGCCCATTACCACACCAGCACCCTTGGGTTCAACTTGCACACACAGCTGTAACTCTCACACAGCTGAATTCTTCCATGGTATCATGTAGGCACACATCAAAAGTGCATCCATCTATCTATCTATCTATCTATCTATCAATCTATCATCTATCTATCTATCTATCTATCTATCTATCATCTATCTCTAAGCTTGAAAAATCATCTCACTCTCAGTTTTTGTGCCTTAGTCTCTGTTAATGAGATTAAAAATGGCATGTGGGAGCAAATGAAAATGCTTGTGCTTCTAATGGCTTGCTTTGTGCAAGGCACAGCTATTCCCATCTTCAGCTGAACTGCAAGAGGAAAACTATGAGCAATTATTTTACAGAGCAAGCAGACCTGTTAGAGAAGTGTCTACCTCTTTAATATCTGGTCCGGCAGTGTGTGAAGGAGTTCAGATCTCACAGCAAGCAGACTTGTCTGGAAGGTTCCTAGTTTGGCAATGTCTTTGAAAACCAGGGCTTACATGAATAGTCTTGCATATCCCATCTGTTTTCAATGTCTCATGTCATGGGACAGTCTTAGCTAAGGTAAAGATTCAATGTCTACCAATTTTGTCATGCCTGAGAGGTACCAAACCCTGGCCTCTGGGAAGGCCCTTGCTGTGCTAGACGTACCTGACGGGGCTGATGTCAGAGGGAGAGTTTGTGCTGTTTTCCTGAAGTCCCTGCAAGTTGTTGATGGTGATCAGAGTGGCCTCTGAGGAGAAACAGTCTATTTCAGGAAGTGTGGCTGAGGATACAGCAAATGGTACTGCCCCCTAAGAGAGCACTTAGCCACTCTGTCGGCAGGCTGGCAGGCCCAGCAGCTCAGTTAGCTGTGCTATCTTTGGAAGAGAGGTGAGATGAAGGTGTTTTATGGTCCTGACCTTTAACATGCCTCTGCTGTTATTGAGTTTGAAGTGTAAACTGCAGGGCCTGGGTCAAATTTCAGTGTAAATGCATTTGCACTTGCTTTTCCAGTTGGATATAGTTATTCTGCTTGCTTTTCTCTCTCTCTCTGAACATGCTGAGGGTGCTGCAGTGCACAGCTAAGCAGATGGCTTACTTCATCCTAGAGACAGATCCATTTCTGAGCACGGGGATTCTTGTATCTAAAGAAGTGCTCAAGTGAAACCATTTGAGTAAAAGCTGCAAGGAGATCGTTAAGCTCATTTACCACATATATGGGTGATTTGCTTACAAGAAAGCTTGCAATAAAAAGGAAGAAAAACTATGAAAGAGGAATGCTTCTTGCGGTATCTCCAACATTCATCGTGCAGCATGTGGGGTTTTCCTGAGGACGTGCATTCCCAGATTTGCTACAAACAAATTTGTGAGGTCTGGTGAGCACAAAACCCCAGGCAGTGTGGTCACAGACTTGCCATCTGTGTGTGATCACAGTAGCATCAGCCCTGCAGTTCATTTGTGAGGTTCTCAGCTTTCTAATTTTGTTGCAAAAATGGTTCTGTTCCCCATCCAGACAGCTTTCCAGGCCAGACCTCATCTCCCAGGACACTGCAGTGATGGAAAGTGGCCAGCATTGTGTGGTATCAGTGTAACTCTGTGTATACTGAGAGCTTAAATGAACTTGGAATGAGGAAACATCATTGCTTCATCCTGCAAAGAGAAGAGAAATTCTAGTGGACCTTGATGTATGAAAGATTTTCAAACCCATTTAGTGGGTCCACATGATATTTTCAGTGTAAGATCCCAAGTGTGGACATGGAAGGATTAGTACTCTCCCTATTTAATCGAAGCTCACTGAGGATTTTACTGCAGAAAATTTATTTAGTGGTTCCTGCAACACACTGTTATTGCATTGGTAGACTCTTAGAAAGGTATTTCTTTCCCCATAAGCTGTTTGCACAGCTTATATTAACAATACTGCCCTGAGGAGAGTCAGATGAGCAGTCCTTATGGACCTATATGTCTGTGCACACCTGTCACAATAATTTCTTAGCCCTGAGCAGAAGTGTCCTGGCAGCTCAGGAAAGGAAGGCTTCCTGGTGTTGAGAAGACTGAATAGAAACTAAATGGACTATTTTCCTCCCAAATGAAAATATCTGTATTAATACAGATTTTTAAAATTACTCATTGACCATGCCTCTATTTGCTTCTCTGATTGCATGTCCTGTCAACTAACTACCCAATGACTACAGTATCTACACTTCATTTAATTCTTAACCCATTTGTTTTCAAGTAAGTGTTGTTTGCTTATGAGGATCAACCTAGATAAATCTCTCTTTGGGCTGTTTCCCTCCTTCCTTCATGAAGTTGTACAATTATTTGATGTTTTTCATCACAGTTCTAGGCTTAGAAATAGCAGTACTTAAAAGTGCAGAGCAGTTAGAAGAATAAGCTATGTTTGACCTTATTACCAAGATTGCTTATTCTGTACTGGGAGGCTTTGGGATTTTGTAAATTGTACTGAATAAATTTGATTGAAGAGGACTATAAAACATATAGTGTTTTATACTTAACAGATAAACATATGCATTTTAACAAATGAAATCCATATAGAAAGAGAAATGTGGGATGGATGCAGCTTTCCATGTCCACTTTTATAAATGTTCAAAGACAGAGGAGACATTTGATCTGTCATAAAAGGCAGTATGGATGAGAAAGTAGAAAACCCATGAGCAATACAAAAATTCAGGCTACTGTATCCTTGATACTCACCTGAGAATCAGTTTGAAGTGATCAGTTATTCTGCCCAGAATAGAGTCCAAGGTTTCATCTCAAAGGCTAGTAAGCCATATAATGTTCCTCTCCACTCACCTTTCCTTTTTACAAAGGAACAACAACAGAGAGTTGAATAGATGGATAATATTGATGGAAAAGATACTCCAGTCATCCTGGAGCTAAAATCTGAAAGATACTGATTTCACCACAAGTCTGATAGTGGATTTAAAAAGGCAAGGAAATTCATTTAACCTACCCTTCCTTAAATTAAAATCTTGTTACGACTTGGAATTAAAAAAAATAATAGCATGATTGAGAGACTTGGTAAAGTGTCAGACACCAAACAAGGATTATTTTGGGGCTGAACAGCTGTATAAGACTGCATAGCTTGGTAAGGCTCAAGCTGTCCTTTTTCAGTACAAAGCGCCAGCTGATTTATAAGGACATTTCCTGCTGGGCAGAAATGCCATTTCTGACATATGCAATTTTTTACAGATGCAGTGCTCTATATGTGAACAAAACACATTGCTGCTGCTTTGTCCCATACTGGAGAAGCCCATCATGGAGAAACAGCCCTATTGATGAAGGGTGATCATTGCCCTGCCTTGTGTTTTTTCCCCTCAAACAACAGTCTATACTTCATGGCACTGAATCAAGCTATGAAGGTCAGTCATGTGGTGTATGCTGATGGTAAATGTTAATTTTTGACAGATTTGTAGGACATATCGCTTGTCTGTATTCATTTCCCGATGTTCCTATTATCATTATTTATCACTGCATCATGATAGCTTCTGAGTCCCAGTGGAGCCCCACTGTGCTAAGTACTATAGAAACACATGCCTGGCTTTGCTGGTTTGGCTTCACTCCAGTAGATCAGCTATATTCATATATCTCTTGCTTTGCTATTCTCATTTTTTTCTGTTCGACAAATGGGATGTTTAAAACACTGGGGAGAAGAGACTGGGGGGAATGATCAAATGGGATCATTTGCTTTTTAATCCATAAGTGTCCTTGCTCCACTCTCTGTTGCACTAATAGAAAAACATGACTAGTTCTTTGCTGGATGTGCAAATATCCCAGCATGCTCTGTAAGTTGCCACATACATACTGACTTCAGTATGATCTGCAAAGCAAAGAGGTGCTGTGGCTCTTTCCATTATCCACATGAGGCTCTGATATCAGTGCGGGTTCATCACTTGTTTGGAGCAGATGCTGAATCTCTCTGATGTGAGCTTAATTAGTTTAACCTACCCTTTCCAATCAAAGTCTTGTGTAAAATATTTACAGCTGGCTCACTCTTGGCTGATGTGGTTGAGAGAATATCCTCAGATGGAGAGTTCTCTCATATGCAAAAATGTACTGGATAGTGCCCTCCTGCTAAGATATTTTGTTTGCAGCTTTGTACATTCTGAGTTCAGGGTCACAAGTACATCCTCTGGAAGTTTCTGTGAAGTGGCATAGCACCACTGATCTCAGTCTCTGATGATGGACAGTGCAGCACTAGCATGATGGGCTGGTACTGTTCTGATACCCTAGGAATCTACCTTGCTTCTTTGAGGCTCTACTGAAGCAAAACATAAGATAACCTGTATTTGGGTGGGAAAACCTTTAATTTTTTAATGCAGCTTGTGATAGGAATTTTGTTAGTCCTGCAGAAGAAGGGATAGGTGCTCCTGAGAGTGGGATTTCTCTATAAATTGAAGATCCCAGAATCCATGCTGAGCACCAATTCACTAGTATTTTCCTACCTGATACAGGACCTTACAGCTTAGAGGCTATAGGGCAACAAGGTCAAGCCTATAATGACACTCTCTGCAGCCACTTCTGAAGGGAAAGGAAGAGGAACACACACTTTCTCAGCCACATCTGTAGTAACCAAGGAAATCTGTTCTCTGAAAATACCTTGATCAGACTAAGCAGTTAAAAGCCCATGTAGCTGTTGAGATGAAAGGCCCCCATAACCTCATGCCACCTCTACCAAACTGCACCTTTCCTCTCTCCCAGACAATGTCCAATTACCAGACAAATAACCTTTGATAATGCAGGGTTACCCGGCAGGGAAGGAGCTTTGTTATAGATCATTTTTCACAGGCCCAGTAAATGGGCCATGTTCCCTACCTTAGCTTAGCTCAGATAAATTCCCAATCACTGTGGTCCCAGGGATGAGCAGCCCTGGCTATGCAGCCATTACCTAGGGTTGACGTTTGGGCCACTTGTCTGCCTTCAATTTTGCGTAGTATGGAGGCACAGAAAAAGAAGAACATTGCAGCCAGGATGGAAATAATATGATTTTTTTCAGTACCTGTTGGGGCAGGGACATGTAAAATTCCTGTGAAGGAAGCAAAGGTGTTAGAGTTACCAGGCAACCAACACCAGTAAAAAATAATGTAAAAGGAGAGCAGGGAAAAAGGGGTCCAATTAAGGACCTGCCTTGCCCATTAGTACCTGAGACAAGTGATGAAGTGTGCACTCTACAATTTCATGGTAGGTGAGGATGTCTATTTTAGATAGATGGAAGGTGCAGAGAAAAAACATTTGTGACTCAATGGACAGAGCAGAAATGAAAATTCTTCACTGAAGTGAAATAGACTCCTTTTAGCATTATGAGACCTGCAGTTGTTGAAGCAGAGGGGTTGCTAGATGATTTTATTAATGTTCTGCCAGCATTGCTGCTTGCTGGTTTTTGTAGCTCTCTCCAATCTTGAAGCATAGAAATTAAGTGTTTCTTTTCACTTCCTGATCTGGTCACCCTGTCCATGTTTTGCATCCTCCCACTGGGAAGCACAGGGCTCACTGCCAAAATGAAGCCCTCTGTTTTTTAATAGAAAATACAGTAAATCAGGAAAACAGATCTTGATTTCTTCATCAGACTAGAGAGACTCTGTTTTATTAAAGCCCTCTTTCAGATTAGCCAAGTGCCTGACTTAAAGGCATAAAAATCAAGGACTTTGCAATTTGGCCATTGGGGGTTCAATGCACAGTAAAAGTGATGGCATTCAAAGCTTACTGGGAGTTATCTGCCAAACTCTGACTGTAGTGCAGTCCAGAGATTGGGAATATTAGATTGTTAGACATGTGCAATAAAGAGGATGTATGGTGAGAAGATTGCTTTGCTTTTCTAAACCTTCCCTGTCCTGGGCAAGCCTCTGTTGTCAGCAGAGTGGCAGCGAGTGGGGCCACAGCTCTCCTCCAGAGTCCTGATCTGGCTTTTGGAGACTGGGGGTGAATAAAACATTGGTTGACTCCCAGTCCAGCAAACAAAAGCAGACAAGTAGAGCAATATGGGATGCAGGCCATGCTCCAGGGTTGCCTGACAGCTCAATCTGACCCTCTGAACATTGGCCTGTATGTGGCCTGTGCAGCTCTAGGGACATCAGGCAGCTTCTGCTTCTCCCACCAGTCCCCTCTGGGTGATTGAATACCTGTAGATTGTACTTGCTGCATCCTTCTTTGTCATGGGCTTTTGCATTGACAAAGCCAATGCAGCAGCAGAGATGCTAAGGTCAGAGACATCTGCAGAGATGGAAAAGTCAGTATCTGCAGTTGCTGGTTTTAATACATAATTGTATGCAAGATGACATAGTTTGTGCTTCTTTGCTTGGAAGCTCATTTCCCCTCCTGCCTGCAGTTGTTAGCAGCCATGTGGCATCCTGACATTTCATCTTTATTAACTTCTTGACAGATAGCCTTTTGGGGTTTACTGGGAGATTAATTGTTTTCAGGAAGCTTTTAGACTGTTAGCAGGGTTTCGTCTTTTCTTTCCCCGTTCTTTCAAACAGGAGACTCAAAGCACTATGAGATGTATTAAAATGCTCTGAGGATGCCAGGAACATCACTCTTCTTAGTGTCCCCCAGCTTCCCTGCTCTTTTCAGCCCAGAGATGACAGCAACGAGGTGGGGGGAACACAGTTTTGAGCAGGGCACCAGCTGCAGCCATCATTGCAGCCACTTTAGTTAGATTTTTCCAGTGGCATTTTTCCAGGAAAAAAAAAGAGCTTACAAGCCTGGCTATTTTTTTAATAGTCAATGCATGTGATTAGCAGTATTTATAAAAACTGTGCAGAAAACAGCATCTCAGGAAAAGGAAAAGAACACGCAGATGCACTGAGCGAAAGGAGAAATTAACAGACTTTGAAGTCAGCAAAAGTGCCTGATTAAGGATTTAAAAATCAGAATTTTGCAATTTGGCTGTGTTATGGGTTTCTAAAGCAGAATTCACTGATGGCTTTTGAGGCCTATTGGAAGCTATTTTGTAAATGACTGCATGTGTAATGCCATCTGAAAATACCAGCAACATGGGTGTTTTCAGGGTGGAAAGAAAGAAGCTTCACGGGCAAAAATGTTAAAACAGAATATACGGGATGAACTCATGGTAGTCCACTGAAACATTCCCTTTCCTCCCTTACAAATTTAGTGATTTCAGCATTTTCCTTGCATTGCCCATTACATTTCTGTCTCTGGTTTGCTTATATGTCTTTCCCTCAAACCATAAGATAGGGATTTAAAATAATATTTTTTTCTGTACCGTTTCCTATTCCTATTTATTATAAAACCAGTAGTAAATTGCTCATTTCATAAGTAATTCAAGCCCAGCAATTTTTCATTAGCATAGGAATTTTAATTTTCCTTGTGCTTCATTGCACGGCTCGGTTTACTAGAATACAGAATGGGACTTGGAGCTTTTTACTATTAGTCTGTGAGTTCAAATGCAGGTTGGCAGAATCCAAGGTGCTGTGATGATGTCCTTGTTCAGGAGCCTCTAATATGTTTTGGAAACTGCCCAGAGTTTAATGATAAGGACATATACACAATACTTTTCACCTGATGGCATATAGCTAGCTTATTTGTTCAGGTTCTGCAGACTATTAGAGATGTGCACAGAGATGGTTTTCCATCCTTTTTTAGATGTGGTCCTCTCAATTTAGCTGTGCTTATTTGAAACTATAAAGGGACTCACTCCTTGGTAGTCTTCCTGCTGTACCCATAATGTGGTTTGGAGCACTCAGCACTACCAATCCTGCATCCACTGGAGATAAAAACCATTGTATATTAGGAACAGTCTCTTCTGTTACATATGGGGGAGCATAGCAGGATGAGATTCCTCATTAGCTCTGACCATAGAAATACAGAAAAATAATTCCACTGTGGGGAGAGTGACACTAAATGACATCAAAACACCGGGGCATGAAAAGCTGTCAGTTTTTTTCCAAGTATTTTATGCATTTTAAAGCACACAAATGGAATGAATATGTCTAAATATTCATTGCTTAAGGTGCCTTTCTTTGACATCAAAAGCAGTGTGCATAAATTCCTCATTTTATGTGATAGCTTTCATTATCTCTCCATCTGTAATCCACACCTCCTGCTAAGAGGGACAGAACCACAGTGCTCATTAGGACTCTCCCTTTAGAGGAAGCCAGGTGAAAAAGCCCTAGTCTTTTATGCTGTAGCAGAAGGTGAAAATGTTACCAGATGAACAATTCTTTCCAGCAGTGCTTTGGCTAGTCTCACCATGTAATTGAAAATTCATTGTAAGCAATCAAGGCCCATTATTTCCCACTCAGGAATCTTTACTTTCCAGCCCCTTGCTCATCCAAAGACATACTTGCTGAGAAGAGGCGCAGAGTCAGCAGGAAAGATGGACAACATGAATAATTAAAATAGAGGTTGAGTTCCCATTTGCTACTGAAAAGAAATGGTTTGCACAAAACCAGACTGAAACAGGGTATCAGAGATGCTCCAGAAGGATGGCTGTTATGTCTGGCAGCATTTTTGCCCTCCAGGAGGATTGTGCATGACATGAATATTGAGGTATTTGGTTTAAAATGGCAACCTATCGTAGTGTTATTTATTTATTTAAAACATTCTGGTGCAGACAGCACTAGAGAGATGTGTTTGGCAGAGATGTGTTAGTTGTGCTATTAAATGATACCAAGTACTGTGGTTTCATGGCTTTCTTCTGAATTCAGTGTTACAGTTGGACAGTGGTCTTCTGTTCAGTACTTTATTTTCTTCCACTGTTCAATCTTTTTTACTTATTTTTTGCACATTAAACAAATCTTCTCTTGGAGAGAAGATTAATTTTATCAGCACTTACCACTCCAGCCTCATATTTTTGCAGATATTATTAAATTTATTTTCATGAACCACTCAGAGCCAAGGGGCCTGTTATTGCCTCCCTTTTAGAGATGCAGCCATGAGGCACTGATGACAAAAACCTTATTTTGAGTACTTAAACTGTGAGAGATTTTAGAAAAATTAACTTCTCAGAGTGCAGAGAATTATAAAACATACCAAGGATGACCAGTAGCACTTATTTGTATCGAGGGCTCAGCATATCTATAAATCAGATATTAGGTTGAAAAAGCTTCATTAATCTAATGTATGTCTATATCACTGGCAAGACCAGGGCCCAGTTTTCCAAACCAGCATTCTTCTGCCTGACCGTGTCACTTTCTGTAACCTTCTCTGGGTACCTTCACATCCTTCCACACATGAAACATGTAACACAAGTGTTCTGCAGGCACCTCTGCTTCACAGAAAACAAGGCCAGAATATTCGCAAGTGATACAGTGACTTTAACATATTGAATCAGACAGGAATCCTGGGAAGGAAAAAACAACAAAAAAAAGAGTATGTGGGTTTGCAATTACATTCTGTCTCCTAATGTATTGGTATGAGAGGACTGAATAAAGATCAGCAGCATCAACTCTGTTTTGCTCTAACTTTTTGGTTGCTCTTGTACTGTAATAATATCCCTTTCCTATACTTCATCCACAGTGAAGTACTTCCTATAGTTTTTTTCGCACAGGTCTCTAATGGAAGGGGAAGAGGTTCCACCACCATTTATGATCGCTTGCCATCGGCGAGGTGATAACTCCATGCTCCCTTATACTCCGCTGCTGCCGGCGTGGGAATGGCTGATCTCGGCAGCAAAGGCTCAGGCACAGTGAGTCCCTGGAGGTACAGCTAGCATGACACAGGGGTATTGGGCACACCGTACAGCAGATCGGTAGATTGTAATTGTCAGTCTAAATAAGGAGCTCGTTAATCGTCAGTGCAGTATATTCTTCCACCGAGTGTTATTCTTCACCCTGTAAATTACTGATGCCATCACGGACCGACGATTTCACTTAAGAGCCAGAATGCAAGGACCATAGCTCGGGACAGGAACCATACAGTATTCTGATGATGTGACCTCAAACATCCCCTGTTATTCCCACATGGCAAACTAAATCAGGGCTATCCCAGCCAGCTCAAACAGGATGGGTGGTGATGCTGAGCAGCAACCTGCAGCCCACACCTCTTCCACTTTGACAGTGACCGGCAAATACCAGCGGGCCGGGATCAGGTGAAAACGACAGCAAAACCTTTGAGCAAACAGCTCAGGACGATCGCGTTGATTTTCGGCACTGGCGCCAGCGCTCTGGTTATGCACCACCCGGGTGAAACGCAGGTCACCCTGCCTTGTGGTGGGAGGCTGGGGCAGCGCAGCCCTTCGCTTCAGGAAGGTGTTTCCCCGGCCGGCGACTGCGTGTTGGGCTGAGGGGCGTTGCCCCGTCGCCGCTCCCACCCCGTGGCTCCCGCTCCGCCCCGCCGCTCCGCCCCGCCGCTCCGCCTCCCCGCTCCGCCTCCCCGCTCCGCCTCCCCGCTCCGCCTCCCCGCTCCGCCTCCCCGCTCCGCCTCCCCGCTCCGCCTCCCAGCTCCCGGCGCTTCCTGCGCTCCGCCCCGCTGAGGACGTGCGCGGCGCGGCCATGGCGGCTGTGGACATCCGAGGTAGGCCCGGGGCGGTGGCGGCGCTCGGGGCTCGCTCCCCGCGGCTCCGGGGCCCTGCCCGCCGGCCTGGCTCAGCTCCGCCCGCGGGCAGAGCCCTCCGCGGGGTGGCCGCAGGCGGGGTCGGTGTAGCCGCAGGACGGGTCGGTGTAGTGGTGTGACGGTCCTTGGAAACTGGAACGGCCGGGCGCAAAAGCTGCCCAAAAAGCGGTTTTGTGTATGAAGCAGGCTGGAAGCGTGTGCTCAGGGCCGCTTGGGGAAAACAAGCTTCCCTCTCGGCCTTTTCGGGTGCGATATGGAGGTCCTGCGGTGAGATGGCCACAGAAGGGAACAGCTAGAAAAAGGAGATTTCCAGCTCTGAAGTGTAGGGGAAAATCGGAAGTCCCACACTGTATGTGAGACTTGCACAAGACCCGAGCGGCCAGTGAGGCTGGTATTCTTATTCTGAGCACTTCAGGTGGGTGTTACGAGGCAGGCCAAGGGTTAGGAATGCCAGAACTAATACTATTCTCTGAAGTAATAAAAATCAAGAAACATTTGGGTGAGAAGTTAGGGATGAGAATAAAAAGAGATTATGTTTGGAAGAAGAAGTGATATTTGAATAAAGTATTAAAGTAAGATTTATGTTGTAAACAAAGTAGAAGCTAAATTTCGGTGAAGAATTTGAACTTCTAGAGAGGAAATGGGGGCTAAAAGGGCACAGGAAGGGAGATTCTTTTTCTCCATAGGAGTATATGAATGGAATCACATCAGAAGCCTGTACGGTGGAGTCTCAGAGAATGACCAAGAACAGATACTTCGGGAAATCTCGTGAAGGGTCAATTTTGATAATGCCACAGAAGTTTTCTCCTTTTTTAAATTAAAATTCCTAATGATTGGGTGTGGTCCTGTGTGTTTTTCTGACTGCCTCGTTTAAGATTACAGGAAGGAACTATATGGGCTATTAATGGAGCAGTGCTGTATTAAGTTATTAGCTTTGTCTTCCTCCAGATTATTTAAACTCCCTCAATGTCTTTAATCTAACACAGTCCAATGTAGATTGTGAGGTATACTTCTATTTTAATCTGTCAGCAGTGGGTTAACTGAGGCTGGATGCCAGATGCCCACCAAAGCCACTCTATCATCCCCTTCCTGAACTGGACAGGGAGAGAGAATTTAATGAAAGGCTTGTGGGTCGAGATCAGGACAGGGAGAGATCACTCACCAGTTACTGTCATGGGCAAAACAGACTCGACTTGGGGAAATTAATTGAATTTATTACCAGTTAGATCAGAGGAGGATAATGAGAAATAAAATCAAATCTCAAAACCACCTCTTCTCCACCACTCCCTTCTTCCTGGGCTTAACTTCACTCCGAAGTTCTTTACCTTTTTTACTTCAAGCAGCAAAGGTGGACAGTGCATGGGGCTGTGATCAATTCACACGTTAGCACTGCCACTCTGTCCTCAGCAGGAAGACTCTTCACAGTCTTCCACTGTGGGATCCCTCCCACAGGAGACAGTCCTCCATGAATTTCTCCAATGCTGTTGTCCCAAAATGGGTTTTATCACCTGGTACAAGAAGCCCATCCACACAGAGATTGAGGTATTTGATTTATTGCTCTTAAATCCTGTAGCAGCCCATACTCCCGAGACCAAGGCTTATTTACAGGTATTAAATTCAGATTAACACTCTAAGCAGCAATCAGTACTGCATGCAGGATGTTGGTTTGGGGTTCCTCTGAGGTCTATCATTTGTAAACAGATTTGAGCTTTCCATGCGTTTTCCTGTGAGATGCAGAGCTGTACAGAATTCTCAGAAAAGTTACTTGAGCTTGCATGGTCTCAATCCCAACAATGGAAGGGGATGTTCTGGCACACAGAAACTCCTAAGTAAGTTTAGTATGTTCAGTTGGACACTCCACGTAAGAATTGCCATAAAACCCTTTTGCCCATTGCCCCAACAATTGGTATTGTAACTTTACTAAGCGGGCCCTTGCATCTGGTTATTACTGAATGTGTTGCTTTGCTGTTGATCAGAAATCTGTTGTTTCATTCTCTGGTTGTACTGGAGCTAGAAGGTCTGCTGGGGATGCCTTGGTAGTATTTTCCACCAGTCCCTGTCTTTCATTGTCAGAAATAATGTTTACATCTAATTGGCAACTCCTGCCAACAAAGAGCACATTGATTCAGGCCAAAGGGTGGGACCCCTTTCAGACTCCAGCCCCGCTATTTGTTGCTCTCTTTTCACCTTCTTAAGTACTGTTCTCCTTCACAGTAAGAAGGTATTCAATGTAGCCTGCATAACTCACCCAGTTAGGGTTATTATATTTTGGAAACATGATAGTTTCCAAAAGCTGATACATTCCAGTAAAACAGATTTAAGCCTAGCCACTTTGGTTATATATTTAAAAAATGGATGGGACTCAGATAAGGGTGAAGCTGATAATACTATTCCCTGAATTTGGGGAATGGAAGGGTTAGAAATGAAGGTAGGATGCTGGATGATCAATGGGTCTACCTATAAAAAGGCATCCCAGATTGCTCTGCATCACACATCAAAACCAGTAGTGAAAAATCCAAAATTTTGCACCTCTGAAAAACTGAATTGTTGGTGTAATTTTACTGTATATCACTTTGCGCTCACTGTAACATTGGATTACCATTTAAATTCAAAATAGATATTACTGAAACTTAAACAACTTTATTTTCACCGATCCAAGAGTATTAGAATATTTTATCTTACAAATTTTTGAAATCGAACCATGTGTGATCTACAATTCAGGTCATCAACAATTTTTGTTTAATCCATCTTTGTCTCTTAAATTGGTGGAATTAATAGTGCAGATTAATATTCCGCACTTAAACCAACCTGGTCACAATTTTTAAGTACCTCCTCTGCAGGATGGTTAGCTTGGTTACACAAGCAATTTCATTTTTCCAAAATGACCAAGACCTTTGCAACCCCCCGAGCTGGGTCAGGATGGACACCTGCCCACTGTCACAGAGAGCATGGCCTCTGACCTGCCCTACCCTCTGGGCCAGCTTTGGGACTACTTTGCCCAGGTGACCATGACCTGGCAGCTCTGCAGGGCCTGGCAGCTCGTAAGGCTGCTCGGCATGGCTTGTATTCTACTCGGCATCAGGAAAAATGGGAACAGAATGCTCCAGCGAGGGTCCCCCAGGGGGTCACAAGTCCTGCCAGCAAACCTGCTCTAGCTTGGGCTCCTCTCTCCAAGGGACCACAGGTCTTGTCAGGAGCCTACACCAGCGTGGGCTTCCCATGGGGTCACAGCCTCCTTCAGGCATGCACCTGCTCCAGTGTGGGGTCTGCCAGGGGCTGCAGGTGGATCTCTGCTCCACTGTGGATCTCCACGGGTTGTAGGGGGACAGCCTCCTCACCATGGTCTGTCATTAGGTCTGTAGGACATTGGGGAAGCTTCCAGCAGCTGCTTACAGAAGCCACCCCTGTAAACCCCCACTGCCAAACCTGGTCAGGCAAACACGATATCTGTCAGGCTATTTTACTGTTCCTCCTGGTTTGGCAAAGCTTAGTGCAGGGCTACCCAGCTGACAAGGCCAAGTTTAACACATTGTGTGAATTACTCTTCTTTTTTGCCATGACTTCCTGGCTTGTCTTCCAAATTGTCTTGAAAATCATGACAGATTGGCAGTATTGTCACAAGCACTTTAGTTTTGCATCTGTGATGCAAATTCCATAAGAAATGCTTTGAACAAGATGTCCTATTTTTGAAAGGAGCAGGGAAGCAGGAACACCATCCTTTCTTTCTCATACCCAAAATAAACAGTACACCCTTCAGTATAACAGGCATGTCAGGTTCACAATTTGTTTTACTCTTCCTCCCCTTTTTTCCAAGAATAGTTAAGAGAACAATCTTGCTAGTTATAAAGGCAAATTATAAATACTGGCACTAAGCAGCTATGGATAATTGAGTCTTAGAGTCCAGCTTTATATTCCTTTTTACGAGACATTTATCAGTCTATATACAGCATGATTGCTATATATATGACTAAAGCTTCCCTGACATTCCTTCGAGAAATGCAATTGTTGTTAATCATATAAACAAGAAAAGTTTGTATTTGAAATATAATGTGAGAGTTTATTATGACAAGAATGCAAATGCTTAAGATTTTAAGTTTTTTTTTAAAGGAAAGCTCATTTTGTTTGGAATGGCTTTTGGAATAAACATCACTACCAAGACTTAGGTGCTTAATAATGGATGTTAATGCGGTGTTTCTGAGATTTCTTTTTCTATAGTGAGGAGAGAGAATAGTCTATGCGAAATAACATGGATGCCTCTAGACTTCTCCCTTCATTTCCCTGTTCCCCATGAAACAGGCTGGAAATTGTCAGATTAGCAAGGAAAAATGGTTTACATATAGCTATTTCTGTTGAATTGTTCCTGGATTGCTAAATAGGTAATGTTACTTTTTTAACTGTCTTCAGAGACGCTGCTAACAGTGTACGAGCTGACATTTTTGAAACTGATCCAGTCATTCTTGACCATGCTGAATTGTCAGAGAAGTAAAATATTCTCAGTGGAATGATAAGTGGGAGTTCTGGGTATGTATGTAATGCGTGAACTTTAGGGAGTAGTTCCTGTGAGGAGGGAATTTCAGTTCTTCAGTCAGTCTTCAATGACTTCTCATCACTTGCAGGTTTTTTTAGTCTCAACAATGCATATCTCTTCCTGGTTTCTTGTGTCTTGGAAATTCTATTTGCTGCTTCTGTGATTTAAAAGGGATGAATTTCAGGGTATTTTTCAAGGTTCCTCATGGATATCCAATGTTAGCAAATTTGTTGACTATGGAACTTGTTGACACTTGTTTCTTTGATGTTCCTGAGGAACATCATTTTGCTGTAGGCTGATAATAAAATGCAGGAACTTTAATTCAAATTTCCCTAAATCTGTACGAATTTAACTGGCCTATAATGACTTGTGGGTTATAAAGTGTGTTTCATTAAAAAAGGTTACTTTTTTAATATAATTGTTAATGTTTTGTAGTTAGATTTCTGTAATATCCACTGAGTTATGGAGCAGGTAATTTGCTGGAGACAATTTGGCAGATTAATTTTATAGTCAGGAATAGAATCTCTTGTTCAAGACTATTGGGAAACATCTGCCCAAAGATAGCATCTTTGTGTTTGCTGCTGGTATTTGGGTCTGGTTTTGTTGGTTGTTTTTTTTCTTGTGTACCTCTAAAAGAACTGCAGAAGGTTAAAGGTTATCAATTATTATTTGAACTCTCTGAAACACATCTTTAACTGGTGTGTTTGAGTCTGTGTTCCATCACCTTTCTCTGCTGGAATCATTAACTGGTGGCAATTTACTCTTGGATGTATTTACAGTGTTTTTGTCTGCTTTGATACTCAGTGTAGATTTATTTTCCCAGATAATCTGTTGGGAATTTCCTGGGTTGACAGCTCCTGGATTCCAATATTAAACAATGGGAGTGTGTTGGACTATTTCTCAGAGCGAAGTAACCCATTCTATGACCGAACATGTAACAATGAAGTTGTCAAAATGCAGCGGATGACCCTGGACCATTTGAAGTAAGCTGTAATTTGTAACTGCTTCCTGTGCAGTGTCCCTTGTCACTCCATTCAGAGGCTTTTTCCATGCATGAAAGCATGCTGGAAACCTCGTTCTGTTCTGTGCTTTTTAGTCTCACCACTTTCTAGGAGCCCAGATTTTTTTGTATTTGGATGTTTTCTGCTTCTTCTTATGCCATCTCAAGGAGGTGTTAAGCCTGAAGGATTCTGTGCATCTTTTGAGATTCCAGTAAATCACCCTCTAGATATTTCTCTGAAATAGAAAAGCTGTCTTCTCTCATCCTCCCAGCTCAACAGAACCAGAGTAATGTAATGTAGTTAAATATTCTCTCTGTGGTGAATAGGTTTTATGTTAGGGAATACTTTGAGTTCATAAATAGTTTGTGTTTCCATATACTGCTGGCTATGTGCCATAATTAGTGCATAATTCCTCCGAAGAGCTGGCTTTTTAGTATGGATAATAAGAGTAGTGAATGTTGTAAATAAACTGGTCACATATGGTTGTGTAACGAGATTGCATGTGCAAGTTAACTTTCTTTTCAGTTCCCCATCTGCTACACTGAGCACAAGTGAGTTGTTTGAGACCTATTTAAAGACTCCACAATATGATAGGCAATTGGCAAGCAGAGCTAGAAGTTTGTTGGTAAAGTCACTTGTGCTCAGATGTGGTTGCAGAGAGGCTGTTACATCAGACACACAGATGGTCACATCATACACCAGTTCTTTGTTGCTGTATTTAAATGACATCTCCATAATGGTGGATTGTTATCTTTCTTGCCATTTATCTGTTGCTAATATGTTCTGCTTGGATGTTGCGTCAGGTTGTTATAACTCCCTTTGTCTATGCACCTAGGGTTTAATAGCTAGCTCGGGAAATCCTTTGCCTTTATTTACTACACTTTATAAAGAAGTGCTTTCAAAGCATCAGAACTTCATTGCTTTACTGCCCTTTGGTCACTCTTCACATTCTACAGATTTTACTTCAAGGAAGATCCTTACTCTGGTTGCTTACCTTTTTCAGCCAGATGGTTGGAGTGGAGTACATCCTTCTTCATGCTCAAGAGCCCATTCTCTTCATTATCCGAAAGCAGCAAAGGCAATCTCCAACACAAGGTACAGTCACTCAGTTCTTGCTCCTGTTGAGAAGCCCGATCAGTCAGTCGTTTTTAGCAGTTCCTAGTTTGTGTCTAAGCACTTCTGTTTCCCCTTTTCTGTCTTTATCTTCAATCTAACTGGAAGGATATGAGGCCTTGTGGTGAGGAGATCCTTTCTCCTGCAGTTCCCTGCAGTGTGCCAGCAGGAGGGAGTGCCATCTTGTGGGGAAGTGGGAACAGCGAATGAGAAAGTGCTGCCCTGTGCTGTATTTTCCTATGGGGAATTGCTAATGGCATTCATTCCATGTCGTATTTATCTGTTAGGCTGTGCAAGAGCGTCCACTTCTTATTGTGATGGAATGTTGTGATAACAGCAACACTCCTTCTTACACTGTTATAGATGACCTTTCCAGTTTTTAAATAAAATCTTTAGCTTTTTTTTCCCCATCTGCATGCAACTGGCTTCATTATTCCTTTGAATTTTTGATTGGTCAGTAGAGGTTTCAAATCTGATTTAGCAAATGCCTTTGGAATGCAGTCTTTTTTTGGCAGAATGTTATCAATTTAGAAAGGTATGCTCTATGTGTACTTCACTCTATTGGATCAGGGAAAGCTAGCAGAGAGGACTGTAAAAGTTAGAGAAAGCTGAGGCCAGAAGAACGAGATCTTACATTGTTGTGAGTTTCTACTGGTAGCCAAGGCAAGTGGAATTACTTCTGGAGCAGTTCACTTGACTCCTCCAGTGTAGCTCAGAAAACCCCAACTCTGTGAGGCCAATCATTTATTTGCAGTAGGACAGGACTTTAAAGCTGATGCTTTTCTGTCTGTAGAGCTGACCTTGGTTTTTCTCTCCTTATCACTCTATGGCTAAGGTGCAAATAAAACACCTTGAAGGAAAAGGTTAAGAAGAGAAAATTTTGTGATCGGATGAATATTGCAATTTCTGCTGCTACAACTGAAATTCAGCAGCAAATACACAGTCTTCAGTAAGAACTTTACATTGATCCTGCCTTTTTTATTTTTCCCTTCCCGCAGTTATTCCATTGGCTGACTACTATATTATTGCTGGAGTGATTTATCAAGCACCTGACTTAGGGTCTGTCATTAACTCCAGAGTTGTAAGTGTTCTGTGCATTTGATGTATGATGATATATTTGATGTATACTGGTTTATATCTGCTTTTACTTCTGGTTGTTCCCCAGGCTGTTTAAATCTCTCCTTCACTATTGTGAGGAAAGATCTTGTGTAGTAATGGTGCAATAGCTTAAAACAAACCCCACTGGTTAATAGTGTGTGTGTCCCACATGAAAATGCAAGATCCTGTGAGAGTGCAGTGTTGCCCAAAAACTAGGATACATTGTTTAAGGATGAAGGATCAGAATAACTGAAGCTACACAATTGGCAGAATAGCATGAAGTTTGAATAATCAAAAGAAAAATTATTAGACAAATACATATGAAATAGTAATTAAATACATAATCAGTGAAGCTTGTTTTGGAATGTTATTGTGAAGCTAATGTAAATTTTTTTAAAGTTCAGCTTATGTTTTTAAGTCGATGTGGTATTTCTTTTTAAATTGAATGTTCAAGTTTGTTTTGATTCCTTCTGTTCTCCTAAACTACAGCTTTTGCAAGATTTTCTCTGTCAATTTAGAAAAGCACTTCAGAAGAGCCTTGTGAGAATCTGTTTAAGAAGTTACATTCTTAGTCCAAAACTTGATGTTCCAAGTTCCCTTCCCAGAAAAAAAATAAATATAGAATACTAATTTAAAAATGCCTACTTTCAAAAATTTGTATTGTATTTTCTCCTTAAGTTCTGAACACTGCCTTACATTCTTGTTCTGAAAGCTCACTGCAGTGCATGGAATTCAGTCTGCTTTTGAAGAAGCTATGTCCTACTGTCGCTATCACCCATCCAAGGGCTACTGGTGGCATTTCAAAGATCAAGAAGAACGAGGTATGATTCCTAGTTTCTCCTGCATAATTTGGAGAGGAAAGGTAATGTAGGGAAGAGCTTGAGGCAATGCACAGTAATGGTGGAGAGGTGAGATGAAGTGTCTGAAAGATAAGTTAGGGCTCTCTACCAGGTGAAAGGAATCTTGCTCTTCTGTGCTGGTGGGAATGAACATCAAGACACGGGTGGGAGATGAAAATGATGAGCTATGTGTCAACAAAGTGGGCAATTCTGCAACCCACTGGGGACAAAAGTACATTTTCAGAAGCTTAACCAGCTTGTCAGGAGGTAAGAATCATCCTTAATCTGTCTTCTAAAAATAACTGATGTCAGTGAGAAAATGTAAGTGAACTTTAGAGGAGAGACAAATACCATGTTGTCATAATACAAAGAGCTGTTATGAGAAACTAAATTTTAATACATCTTTATCATTTCTGTGACTTGCAGAGAAAACAAAACCAAAAGCCAAGAAGAAAGAAGAACCAAGCTCTATTTTCCAAAGACAACGGGTAGATGCTTTGCTTTTAGACTTAAGACAAAAGTTTCCACCCAGATTTGTTCAGGTATGGCACTCAAAAGCCTCAGTATTACTGTAACTTAGAACTTAGAAGACAGTCATAAATATTTGAACAGCTGAAACTGAATGGGAATTTTGTGCATTTCTGCAATAGTAGTATGGATTAGATAAAAAACTTGACATGGAAAGCTCATATTGGAGTGTAGGATCTCCCTTTGTAGTCACTGGAGTCATTAAGACCCTAGCAAAACTATGAGAGTGAATTTTACTGTACAAATTCCTTGTCTGATAAGAGGGTCTGTTCTCAGCTATTAGATGTTGCTGCTGCTTCCAGTTTCCTGCTTTGTGAACTCAATCCAGCCATTACAGTATTTTGTTTCAGTTAGTCCATTGTTCTGGAGACTCATTAGATAGCGTGAAAATTCTTGGCGTTCTGTGAAGTTGTGATTACCTCTGATTGTCTTCGGTAGCCATTTGTTCCACCAGGGCTTCTGCTTGGGAGCAAAGGAAATTACATTTACAGCATCTTACAAAACTGCTCCCCAGGTGTGGGAAGGACTGGCTAACTGCATTTTTTTTGCTTTAATGTTTTTCAGTTGTCAGAGGTAAAACTGGATGTTATAAAATGTTAACTGGATTGTGTTTAAAGTGTATTTAGTGATCCATTCTACCCTCACGTCTTACATATAAGAGTGCATTGACTGGATTTCATTCCTAAATGAACAGTAAGAAGGGTTGAGAATTACAACTTTCGTCCCACTGATGTGTTGTTTTATTTTTCTTGTTCCCCCACAGCAAAAGCCTGGAGAAAAACCTATCCCAGGTAAAACTCAAATATTCTCACAAGACTTAAAAAGTAGGCTCTGTATGCAGTATCTTTCAGTAGCCATGTAAGCTCTTGCTGCTGCTACTGTGAGGTGGTTTGGAATTCTGGCATTACCTAATGGTGCAAAGTAATGGCTAAGAGTGAAGACTTTGAGTTGATCATAAGCAGCCTCCGAACAGGAAAGGCACGAACTGTATCACTTCAATCTATTCAACCTTTTAACCCATAGAAGTATGAATTTACTCCCTGCTTATTCTTACACCTTTGAAATTAATGTTGCCCTTTTGACATTCGTAATATTTTCTAAATACTCTGAACAGTATTTTAGGGAATGAAAATCAGAGGTTTAACTTTCTTTTCCTGTTACATCTTTAGTGGATCAAATCAAGAAGGAACCAGAACCAGCCCCTGAAGCTGTCAAGCCAGAGGAAAAAGAGACTGTAAAGAATGCTCAGAGTGCTGGTGCTAAAGGACCACCCGAAAAACGAATGAGACTCCAGTGAATGGAGAAGCTATTACACATCTGGATTAGTCAGTACCTGTAAAACAGGAGATTCTTGCTCCCTTTTCTTCATGTTTAAGTTCTTCCACTGAGACTGACAATTCAGGGACTGAAGTCCCTGTAACAGCTTTTTCTGTAGAAACCTCTCATGCAGATGTTAATGTCAAGATGTGAGCTGCCTCAAAGAAGGTGTTTTCAGTCTTCATCTTATTTTGGATGTTAGCTTCTGAGGATGGTTTTTACATGGACATAATCAGCAGCCTCCTGAAATCTTCACAAACTCTTGCATCCTTTGTGTGTAGGTTTCCTATGTAAAAAGAAAAAACTTTCATATATAAAAAAGAATTGGAATTCCTGGCAAATAAAACTCCTGGCTGCTGGAATGCCTTTCTTAAATACATACATTGTTAGTAGCAAATATGTCATTTATCCTGGCAGCTTTTCTTTTTTTTTGCTTGGATATTGGAACATACTGTGTTCTATTTTGAGGAGGGAAAGCTAAGCTACCTGCTATAAATTGCTGTGCCTTTAGTGTACTTTGGATAAAGATAAAAGATTTGGTAACTGGACCTTCAAATCCGTGTAGTTAGATGTCAGAATGCTCTAAGTTTCTAGATGTTGTTGGACACTTGTTTTACTTAATGGTTAAGTTGATAGTTTATTATAGAAGTTAGTGTTTTGGGAGATTCGTGACATAAAACAGCCTAAAATTTATTGATGTTGCACACTCAGTGAAGCTGCTTATATTTCTCATTTTTCATTGTAACTCAGATACATCAATTATGTCTCTTCCTCTGTGCTCCTAACACTTTCTTGCTCCTTCGTTGGACATGTGCCTTTTAGACCTGCAGAAGTGGGACAGTGGAAGAGAAACTTCACTGACAGCTATACACTTATTTAAGCATATTGCTGAAATAAACTTTTCTTTCCTCAGAAAAATTAGAAATCATCTATTGAAAAGAAATTACTATTAGTTTGGTTTAGTTTTTTCATTGAAGTAATGGAGTGATCCTTGAAATAGCTTGCATTCTTTCCACAACTGTTACCTGCTTTCATGCAGTAAACTGTAGTAAGCAAGAAAACAGTTTGTACATAGCAACCAAAATGTAGATAGAAAAAAGACTAAGGTATGCTTAGATAGCTGTGTCAAATTTATTTTCAGGTTACAAGACAGTCTTTTTCTGTTTCAGTAACCCAGCTCCCAAGTCAGAGCTGTTTATTACTGAATGATAGAAAGATCCATGTCATTTTTCTCTTATAATCCAAAGCCGTAATGCTAAAAGATGTAGATAAGCCAATAGCTGTTCTCAGTTGATGCTGATACAGATCTGAAATTCATATATTCTTGTACTTGAGAGTGTACTAGGTTTATTTCATACCTGGATCAGGTTTGAACAGCCATTTCTCAAAATGTTGGTAAAAGTAGATAACAAGCTAGTGAGAATTTTTAAATCAAGTGAAAATATAGAAAGCAGTTATTCTGGGATGCTCAAAACCAGACAAGGTGGTGTGAATATACTTAGAAAAAAAGGGTGTTGGTTTTCTCTTGTATTAAAGAAATTCCTCTGAAAGCAAGTAGTGGAGGAAGCACCAAAGCCTTCATCTTAGCCACCCCCATGATGGAAAGCTGGGATTTCCAGACATGAAACATGAAGGGTGAGAAACCTCAGCAGTCCTTGCTATTAATAGTCAAAATAAAGTCCTTGGAAATGGTCATTAGAGGAACTGAGAACATGTATGTAATTTGGAAAAACTTTAGCAAGAAAGATGACAGACTGCACTTGATGAAGATCTAGAATGTTGGGCTTTGGTTGTGTGTGGGTTTTTTGGTTTGGTTTGGTGTTTTTTTGTTTCGTTTTTGGTTTGTTTTTTGTTTGTTTGTTTTGTTTTGTTGGTTTCATTTGTTTTTTTAATGGTGAAAAATTACCTACTCACACTTGAAGGAAATATTTAACACTACTAGCAGAAGAAACGTAGCGTGCTGATTGCTGAGGACACATGCAGCTGTGGAAAAAAATGGATGCTAGAACATAGTATGAGCAAAGTGTTCTATCAGTCACTGAAGTTCACCGGACATGAAGTGTGTTGTACAGCTCAGTGTCTGAAAAAGAATATCTCTAAAGTAGAAGGGTTTGAAGAAGGGCAGTAAAATGAGTAGGACAGTTTCCCCTATGATGGCACTATGAGGACAAATACTGAGTCTTTATAAAATCGAGTAGTGAAAGAAGCAGGAAAGTAGAGAACTCTTGTTCTACCTTGTACAAGAATAAAGGGGCAAGTAAATGAAGCTGAATTAGAGTTACATTTAGACTGAACCATTATACTCCATGCTCAGAATTTGAGCTGATTCAGAAATAAGGGTGGAACTTGAAGGGGCAAACTGTCCTCTACGCTACATCTGCATCTCTGAGCAGCCTTTTTACCTTCTGCAGAAATATTTAGTGTTGGCTGCTCTCGGAGTTAAAAAGGATGGATTCCTGTTCTGATCTCATCTGAGTTAAAGTGCCAGCATCTAAGCTATTGAGAGGATATAAAATGGCTTCCATTCAGGAAACAAGCATTTGGATGTGATAAGCTTCTTCCAGGAGAATGATCTTTTCTTGAGAGAATTACATTATAAAGCAGTAAGGTATGTGACCAGTGTCGATTTCTTAGTAGCTGTCCAGTGCTGAAGGTTTGCCATATGAGGTACTGAAATACCTTCTGATCCTGTTACATGCTGACCAGATATTCTAAAATAATTTTATCAGTTAAGCTATGATAATAACTTACTGAAGTGGCATTATGTCAGATACTACTGTTAACTCCAAGTAATTTACTGTAAAAAAGATGTTAAGCAGATAGCTTGTAGTCAGTAGTGTTTTTCAGTGCATGAGAAGCTAAACCTTTTCTCTCTTGTTTTAGAGCCTGACTGCAAAGTCCAGAGTCCTTCCAAAGGACATTCAGTATCTGTAAACCTTGCAAATGAAAGGGAGAGAAGCAAGCACTTCTGAAACTTGCCTGTGCATCACTTTCTTTTGCATAAAGGGGAGACTTGGTTGCACAAGAGAACTATTTCTACTTTTTGCTCTTAGATAACAATCATTCAGACTTCAAAAGGGCTTTTCTTTGGCTAAATCATGGGGTAGCAGGAGCTGAAAATTACCTGGAACTCTAATAGAAGCAATTCTCCTCAGAGCCTGAAAGTACATGTAAATGTTTGTATACACATGAACAGCTGCACATATTTGTATGCATATATACTTGTGGGTATATGTACTCATACATGTAAATATCCAGCCAAACTGTAGGAGGAGGGGCACTCTAGCTACTTCAATTTACTGTGTAAGTTAATGGTGTCTCAGGTGCGGCAGAAATACTATCTTTGTCATCTTTTCCCTAGGTAAGGTCTGACCAGACTATATGTTGCTCTCACCTGTTCCGCTTTGCTGCTCTGCCCCCATACTTTGTATTTTGATAACCTTTTCCTAGCAAAGAAAGTTTGATGCCATCTGGTCAGTCAGTACAATTTGTTTGCTAGAGCTGTACTTGGAGCAAGAAAGGTATAGGCGATAGGAGGGACAAGGCAAAGGGGATAAATTAGATTTATTTTGAGACATGGAAGTCCCATGTAAGAAAAAGGGTGAAGATGTGTTCACACTTTTTCAGGGTTTTCAATAATTTTTTGCAGTAAACCAAATGATAACTAGGCATTCAAGGTTCAAGACGGGTTTTTTTTTTCCTTGGAGAGGAGGGTAAACTTCTGATAAAGTGTTGCTTTGGTCCTGTAATCATGCACAGAACAAATAGTCTCTTAGGTGTCCTGTAGCCTAAAATGTGGATCATAGATGTATGGGTAGTGGGCAGAAATTTTCCCAGTGGGATGAGTTATGATGTATTATCAATCTCTCAGCAGTCTGAAGGCTTAATTTCTTTCTGCCAGTGAATTTCAACCTGTGGTCCACAAGGCTGCTGGTGTTTTGTAACCTGTTCCTAAAGACTCAAGAGAAGGCAAGTGAGAAAAGGAAACCTCTTGCTGGTAGGATTCAATTCCACAGGAACTTGGACCTTCATTGGAAATTCTAGGGAGCTACAAGATTGAAAAAAGTTCAAAAACACTCATGATAAAGCCAGTTACACCTGCCAAACAAATGTTTCTGCAGTCAAAGTACCTACAGATGGCTGTGATATTTTTTCCCTGCTCTACTGTAAGGTCAGTCATTTTTCCTTCCAACATGTTCGTTGTCATATAATGGGAATCTTTCCTCTCTCCTCTTTGATCTTTACCTGATCAAAATACAGAAATGCGAGGCTCTGGTAACCTGAATGCAACAGTGTGATCTCCATGCTGAATGACTTGGTTAAGTGCTGAACACAGTGTTGCAAACGTGCATTGACACTTCCTCCCAAGAATCTGTCATGAGTCCAGCAGGGGAAATAGAATATTTTCTAGTCCTAACTATATAGCTATGTTTATATTAAAAGAGGAAGGAAATAGTCAGCAAATTCAGGTTGGGGGATGGTAGGGGTGGTAACACATGTCTGTAGCAAACTGGCAGAGTGACATAGTAGGGTCTTTTGTATAACTTAAGGGGTGATCACACAGCAGAACTATGCATTTAAAAATAGCATTACAGACTGCATGCAGATTATGTAACAGGATTTTTCCATTATTGTGGTCTGGGTTATATTTATTTCAAGAGACATAATCTGATGTAGTTCACAGTACTGAAATGCAAAGCTGATAATTGAAGAGTAGTGGACAATCATTCAGCAACTAGCTGGACATAAAAGACTTCACAAAAAACAGTTCCTATAATTTTAAAACAAATAAGAAAATTAAGGCTAAAACTGGTCATGAGTTTGGAAGGGTATCTAGAAAGATCCTCCTAGATGGATCCTAACAGAAACAGGCATCCTGTTTCCATTACTTTAGTCTGAGGCAGTGTATTACAGTGGTGCTAATGCTGGCCATGCTTGCAAGGAATGAGCAAGATGCCAACCCACAGAATCTGAAGGACCTTTGGACAACTGTTGGTAACCTCCACAGCTGGTAGTTAGGCCTGCCATGTGCCCAGCATAAGGTATCAGCTTACTCAGACCCTGGGACATGAGGCAGCAGAAGGAGGCTCTGAGCATTCTGCCAGCTTCTTTCACTGCCCAGCCTCCTGAGGAGCAGTGCCTGTCTCAGGTAGTTTGATATGTTAAGTGTTGCTGCTGTGGCAGGGTGATGGTCAGCACACACAAATTGGTGCCAAAACACGATTCCTGAGATGGATCTGGGGTAGTAGGAGGGTGCACCTTTTGCAGCTGAGAAAGATAAGGGCCATAGCAGGATGGACTTCATCCTAGATGTGCTTTCAGTGCAGAAAAAAAGTTGTGACGAGTTCCCAAAAGATAACAGCTGTGGCTATGTTGAATCCCAGCAGTACATGGCAAAAAACCAGTATGCATGGCTGTGTTGCACAGGACATCTTGTATTACCATAATCCAGATCACTGTCTTATAGTTGTGTCTTGATGGAGCTGTATCCCAAAACGGGGATGGCAGCCAAGTGGCAGATGTACCTGTAAATGTTCTCTTTCCATTGCTGTGCAATCACAAGTCTTTAGAAAGGACATGGTGTGGGAAATTGGCTGCTGTGTAAGCGCAGTATGTAATTAGGGTGCATTGTTGTAGGTGTGTAGCAGCTGTGGCATACATAGGCTTGAGGGTTTTATACTTGGTAGTGTTAGTCTGCATCTATATTATAGAATGTAGTAGAGGTGAATTCTCCCCTGGTTCTACCTTTTTTTCTGGGGGCTGTGTATGCTGTAGTAGCTGTACTAATGAACACACTAAGGTCACCACAGGGAGTATTTCTCTACATTTTCATTTCAGACTCTAAGCTTTTCAAGATATTCTCTTGAGCTGAAATAGCCTGTTTCTGTCCACTCACAAATTATCCTGTAATAAAAAGAGCAAAAAAATCAAACCCCAACCTTTCGAGATTTTTAAACAGATTTTCCCACTTGTGGTCTACCCAAATGATGCCTTTGCTCAACACAAACATCTGTGACAAGGAGTGCGAAGCTGAACTGGGGACATTCCTTGTTATCTCTGCTCAGAAGGAGAAGTACCCATTAATTTGAACTGAAAATTAGAAGAAACTGGGAACGTGTTTGTGGGAGGCTAATTTACTGGTTCCTCCTCACGGGAGCCTCTGTCCTGGCTCAAGGAGCAGGGTGGGCTGTCTGGAGGCGCCCGGGCAGTGCCGTTTCCCGGCCCGGCCCGCACGGCGGCAGTTGGAGCCTCGGGGCGGTTCTGCCCGGGCTGGGCCCTTCCAGCTTCTCTCCCGCTCGGGCGGGGGCGACCGGTGCCGGCCGGTGCCGGCGGCCGCGATGAGGACGCTGCCGGGGCTCCTGCTGCTGCTGCTGGGCGTGGCGGGGTGCCCCGGGGCCCGGGGGAGCCCGCCCGCCGAGCTGCGCGCCACGTGGGTGACGGTGCCGCGGCAGCTCAGCCCCCGCCTCGGCGAGGACGCCCCGGCCGTGTCCTACTGGCTCAAGCTGGCGGGGCGGCCGCGGGTGCTGCGCCTGCAGCCCCGGCGGGGCCTGGTGTCCCGCCCCTTCACCCTGGTCACGTACGGCCGGGACGGGGCCCGCCGGGAGGAGCACCCTTTGGTACGGGACAACTGCTTTTACCAGGGCGAGGTGCTGGGGAGCCCCGGCTCCCTGGTGGCCCTCAGCACCTGCGGCAGGGGCCTCTACGGCGTGCTCTGGGTGGAGGACGATACCTACCAGATCGAGCCCGTCCCCAATGATCCGGCCTTTCGGCACATCCTCTACCGCATGGAGGAAGCCGACAGCCCCGAGGGACCCAGCTGCGGACTGACGCCGGAGGTGCTGCAGCAACAAAAGGCTGTGCTGCCGTGGTTCAAGACTCCCAAGGCAGAGGAGGAGAAAGAAAAGCTGAAGTACTGGTGGACGCACATCAGGTACGTGAAGATAGTAGTGGTCGTGGACAACGTGCGGTATGTGAGGACAGGCAGGAGCAAATCTGAAGTCTTGCGGCATGTCATGCAAGTCATCAACACTGGGGACATTTTGTACAAACAGCTTTCTGTCCGTCTGTTTCTTATGGGACTGGAGATCTGGACTGAAAGCAACATTATAAACGTTAGTACCTCTCTTCCCACGGTACTCAGTGACTTTAACCGCTGGAGAAAGTCAGACCTGTACAATCGGATGTACCACGATGTTGCTCACTTATTTGCATTTCAGTGGTTTGGAGGCAGCCTGGGATTGGCATATATAGGGACAGTGTGTGATCGCCACTGGTCATCAGCTGTTGTTTCCTTCACTGAGAAAAAGTTGTCTGGAATTTTTGTCACATTTGTCCATGAACTGGGCCATAATCTTGGGATGGGCCATGATAAACCAAGTTGTAAATGCAGACGCGACACATGCATTATGTATGAAAACAATGTTGAAACTGATTCATTCAGTGACTGCAGTTACAAAAACTACTTTGACAGGCTTGGAACTGGCGCCGAGTGCCTCCTTCAACCACCAACACCTGGCACTTTCTACACCTCGAAAAGTGAATACTGTGGGAATAAGATAGTAGAAAGGGGAGAGGAATGTGACTGTGGTTCACGACCAAGCTGCAGAAAAGATCCTTGTTGCCGCGCAAACTGTACATTTACTGCAGGTTCGGTCTGTGCATCTGGAAAATGCTGCAAAAACTGCAAGATCCTTCCAGCAGGAACACTCTGCAGAGCAAGTACTGGCAGCTGTGACTTGCCAGAATACTGCAATGGGACTTCCCCTCAGTGCCCACTGGATGTATACCTACAAGATGGAACCCCTTGCCAAGATGGTGTTTATTGCTATCGAGGAAAATGTTCTTCCCACAATGAACAGTGCCAGCGTCTCTTTGGCAAAAAAGCCAGGGTTGCTCCTTTGGCTTGCTTCAAAGCAGTGAATACTCAAGGTGACCGGTTTGGGAATTGTGGTATTCATGACAATATCCATTTTACAAAATGCAGTACTCAGAATGTCTTATGTGGTAGGATTCAATGTGAAAACATAGTCAAATTACCTTTCTTGCGGAGCCATGTAACACTAGTCCAAACTCCTGTTGGAGGTAAAAATTGTTGGGGTCTTGACTATCACATAGGGATGCCAACAGCAGATGTGGGAGCTGTGGAAGATGGCACACCATGTGGTAGTGATATGCTTTGTATCAACAGGACGTGTGTGAGTGTATCAGTGCTGAACTATGACTGTAACATGACAAAGTGTCATGACAGAGGAGTGTGTAACAATCGTAAGAACTGTCACTGCAAGTATGGCTGGGCTCCTCCATATTGTGAATTGGAAGGATTTGGAGGTAGCATTGACAGTGGACCTCCTCCAGCCAGGAAGACTCATAGAGCAACAGTAAGACTAGCACTATTTGGTTTTTTTTCTTTATGTATCCTTGGAGTAGCCCTTACCATCCATTATAACCAGGAAATTGTGGGATGGCTTACGAAGATAAAGGCCCAATCCCATAGCATATCCCATAGAATACGGAATATGTTTCAAAGACTGAGAAAAACAGAAGTTCCTAAAGAAAACTCACCTGCTGATCAAAATTCACCAACAATCAACAAGAAGTAGCTTTGGATGCTCTTGGGGAAACCTCTGTTTAGCAGAGCCGTCTGATAAATCATCAAAATAATTCAACAGGTTCTGAACAGCTCTAATCTCATGTGATATCATTAAATGCAGAGTAAATGTTATCTCTGTTTATTTTATTTCAGGTTAATAAATGCAGGCAGTAAGACATGCTGTTCTTTTTACCTGAGCTCTTAAACTGATGTAATTAGGTAAACTGCAGGTATTGTGTTTATGTTTCATATCAACAGTTTAAAAATGCAAACTTCTTAAAACAGGTGTAGGTAAATTATTTGCTTCAATTTCCTCCTTCACCTAATGTTTTCTTCAATTCAGTGAGAGAGATGTTTGTGAACATTTTCTGTCCTTCATGAACAACCAAAGAGAAAAAATTGCACTTGCAATCTCCTCTGGGTTCCTTCCAAGCAAATCATTCTGTATTTCTATGATTTAATTCACATCTGTGACACACAAAGAGGCAAGGAACAGGTATTGCAGTGAGATGCAGGTTCTGTTTCACAAACACTTCCAGCTGTTTTCAGGGAGCAGCCCTTCAGGAGGGAGGTAGATCACAGGGAACAGGGTCTTGCTTTTTGTTGAAGAGTAGAGAAGGATTATCCAGATCACATCACTAAGTATTACATTTCTGAGCCATAATATATACATGAACAGTGTAGTGACACCAAATCTGGTATTTCACAAGAACAAATTGTTTTTATTTTCTGGAAATTCTCCAGTGCCTTGACTGCTGGCTGCATCTGGGAAGTGCTGTGTATTTTATTGTCGCTATGAGGAGCTGTCTGTGGGGTTGCCCAAGTTAACTGAATTTCTAAAGAATTTGGAACTATTCTGCAAGTCTCCCCCACCTAGAATTCCTGCAATATTTGATTGATGCTTTATTTGACTATCTTATCTCAGAGGTTTTCTCTTGGTGTACTATGTGATTGTTTCTTCAGCTATCACTCAATGTGTCCTTGCAGCTCTATAGAGTTCAACACAGAAGCATTGTAGTTTTCATTTTTTTAACACAAGATAAAATATGTCTCACTTCTGAAAAATATGAGGGACATGGAAACACCATTCAATAAGTTTTATTGTTTATATTACATCAGTAACTAGATCTATCAGATCAGCATGAAGAGGAGTCTGTAGTCCAGATCCCAGTGAAAACTTTTTTTTTAGAGGTGTTTCAGGATAAAGGGCTATAATGCGCTCCTCTGCTAACAAAAGAATTATTTGTATTTAGAAAGTGAAGACCACAATTTTAGCAAACATTTTGTAAAGGCAGGATAAGGACCCCAACACTTGGGAGCATTTGGGAAGAAAGATGTTGGTGACTCTACAAATTATGATTATCAACTCTTGCTGCCTCCCAAATACATCACTTATGATTTTAGAATAAGCATTTGCCTGTAATATTTTTTTATCATGATTGTGTCCTGTATCCAAAAAGAGCCAATTACATTATGATGGGATGTGAAATACAAAGGATGTGATTCACAGTTTTTCATAGCTTTTTTCCTAGAGCAAATGGGTCCTTAAATAGTTATCTATACTTGTCTGTGGAAATGAGGTTACACATTGTTTGCTTAGCATGCTGTGCTTATTGTCATGATAAAATATGGTTTTAATGAGATGATGAAATCCTGCATTTAGGTCAAAAGGCAAGATGACTGCCCCTTGACTAACACCCCAGATTTATTCCTCATAACCAGAGACCCTTTTTCAGAGGTGGATGGGGGTGGGAGGGATGTCCTCTGAGAAATAACAATTTTAAGTGAGGTGTTGCAAACAAGGAATAGGTGACAGATAAGGGAGATATTAATTAATTGAAAGATGGAGATAAAAAGTAACAAACGCACTACACCCAGCACTTTCCAACCATCTACGCACAACTAGTACCTACTAAGACTTTTTTATTTTGCTTTTTCAATACAAAAAGAGTGGCAGAAGTTTCAGGTTGCCACCTTGATGGCCTGCCATTGTTGATCAGTAGTATACTATGAATTGCCAAGTATAGATCCATGCTGAGACAGAGAAACACCAGAGTCAGGGAGTTCTTATTTACAGGCCTGCATACTGAAGAGACAGAGGTGTAAATGAAAGCACAGTTTAGGCTAGAAAGCTTACTTGCAAATGCAGTTTTGGAAAACATAAAGTAACAAAATGCTGTAGTTTCCATTTTTCTCTATGCTTAACAATTGATCTGAATAAACAGGACTTAATTGGGAAGAGGCTCTTAGTGAGCTTTGGATAGGAATATTTCTGTACACTTTTCTCCTATTTCTTCTTGGGTCGTATGAACAAGACAAAGACATATCCCAACAAACCTAGTCCATGTTTTATAAAATGTGTGAGCTCCCTTGCTAAGGTTTTGTCCTGGAAAATATTGTTGTTTCTGAATTTAACGCAGAAATGAAAAACTTGATATTTCTGCTGGTTTGTACCTGCTATGAAGGTACAAGTCTAAGTTCAGTCCTAATCTTTCTAGTTTCCTTTTTTCCCTCCTGGTTCTAATTGCATTTTAAAATGCTTTAAATGGATGCTAGAACTTGATTAATGTGTAATTCACTCATACATGAAGAGGCAGGTTGCAAATGTTGCTGCACTGTCTCCCAAGAGATGTGGGTCAATGTAGTACATGAAATGGTGCTGGAGGAAATAAGAAGACACAGCCTGGACTAGTGGAAGGTGTCCCTGCCCATGGCACGGGGGGTTGGAGCCAGATGATCTTAAAGGTCCCTTCCAAAACAAACCATTCTCTGATTCTGTGAAATGGTCTGTGTGAGTGCACTAAGGGTATTAAGTCTTAGGTAGCTGTTAATAAATGGCAGGCCAGTCGTGGTAGGTGAAGCCTGGAGCTGCCTAGGACTAAGTTACAATAGTATACCTGTGTTTCTCGTTTGAAATCTCTTCCTGGCTAAAGAAGACTTTTAAAAACACTTCATATTGCAGTTATCTCAGATCAAGGATAAAACTGGTTTTGTTCTAAGCCAAGACTGTCATCTCTAAAATACATTAAACTGCTGCTAAGGAACACTATATATCTTCAAGGAGTCTACCAAGTACCTCACAGCTGCTCGCTCACTCCTCCCACCTCTCCCAACGGAAAGGAGATTCAGAAAAAATGGTAAACCTTGTGGGTTGAGATAAAAACAGTTTAGTAATTGAAACAAACTAAAATATAATAATAATAATAATAATGAGCAAGAGTAACAGAGCCCAAGAGAAAAAAGTGATGCTTTGTACAATTGGTCACCACAGGCTGCCTGATACTCAGCCCATCCCAGAATGTCTGACCCCTTTACAGGTAACTCCCTCAGCTTTTATACTGGACATGACATTCTATGGTATGGAGTATCCCTTTGTCCAGTTTAGGTCACCTGTCCTGGCCATGCTCCATCCCAGCTTTTGTGCACCTCCTCACTGGCAGAGTATGAGACACTGAAAAGTCCACAACTTCAGGTGAACACTACTTAGCAACAACTAAAAATTCTATCACATGAGTCATGGTTTTGCTCATCATTGCAGGTGTAATTTGACCTTGAATGCCTGTCTCCCACCTCTGAGGCAGGTGTTCTAACACTCAGTCTAGCACTAAGCATTAATGTTGTAGCATTTAGAGATCCAGCATATAGGTTGTGTCTCCCTATTAAATTCAGTAATCCAAAAGGGCAGATAATCTTGGAATGAATGCAGTCAAAAACATTTGTTGTCTTCATTGCAATACCAAAGAAACAAAATGGTGGCGTAGCATTGAAGACCAGAGAAGCTGGTCCTCATTTTCATCAGAGAAGTTCCTGCAGCACGTAGATGTGGCTGCTTTCATATTGCCAAGCAGTTAGGTGGTTAAATTAAATCAGGCCTCTTTATTGTACCCTAATGTCATTGTCTGTATTGACACACGTGCAGCATGTGCTGAAATAGATAAGGATAATTTTTTCCTTGCTGTCTATTTCTCAATAATCTATTGGTTCAGTAAACCCTGAGGTACAGAGTCCCAGGTTCAAGTGGCTTCTCTGGTAGAGAGCAAGTTGAACTACTTTGCCCTTTATTGCTGGTAATTATCTGTTCTGTAGAGTTTTAAGGAAGTTTCTAAAATCCTCAAACCAAACACCTTCTACAGGACATAGCTAACTATTTCTTGCCCCAGCGGGGGCAGTCAGCACGGTGGTTCTATGTACCATTTGCGTTTCTGAATCTAGATCACTTTATTGCATCGCAGGATAACTCGGCGTTGGCATGGATGCTCTCTGTGCGACTTGCCTGCACTGGCCTTTTGCTCCTGCCCAGCACTGTCTGATCTGCTTTGCAGTTTGCCGTGAGGACAGTTGAAAGGTCTGGGAACAGGCCATACATCTCCCTCTTTCTCTGCTACGCCTACTCCAGACAACTATCGCCTACTCCTTAACCTTCCTGAGGAAACAAGCTCCAGCGTGGGGAGTAAGGCAGGACCAGGCACAGATGCGGCGGGCGGGCCAGGGAAGGTGCGGGGGGCAGGAGGACGCTGTGCTGGGTTTCCCCAAGCCCGCTGCCCTTCCGCCTCTGCGGTGAGCGCCGGCGGGAGCAGCTCCGTGCCGCGGGGACGCGCGCTGGCACCCCTTCCCGTCCCTTCCCGCCCTGCGGACTACAACTCCCAGCGCTCCGCGGCGCGGCCCGGCGGCGGCGGCGGCCGAGGAAGCGAGAGCGGCTGCCCGGGAGCCGAGTTCTCCTTCAGGCCGCAGCATGAACGGCAGCGTGGCGGGCGGCGGCTACGCCGAGGAGATCATCAGCCTAACCCGCAGACCCTCGGGTAAGGCGGGGCGGCCTCTCCGCGCCGTGTCCGCGGCGCCTCCCGGGCCGGGGCAGCCGCGCCGAGGCCTGCGCAGCCCCCGGGGAGGCCGGAGCGGCACCGGGCTGCGGCGGGAGGCTGCGGGCGGCGAGGACGGAAGCGCGGCGCCCAGAGGTGACGGCCCCAGCGGCCTCCCGTGCCGCGGCGTGCCCCTGGACATAGCCGTGGCGAATACGCTGCTGCGGGAAAAGCCCGTGCCCTGCGTGAGGGAGAGCTGGCTGGGTCAGAGCCGGTCCTTTGCCGGAGCTCCGGCAGAGCTTGGTGTCCCTGCGAACAACTCGCCTCTGCTTTCGCCTCTGGTTTTCCCAGGAAGGTGCCATCTCCGGTAGAACTCCTGTTGCTTCCAAGCGAGGCGGCAGCCGCTGAAGGTACCCTGAGTCAGGGGCCGTTTGAAAATCGTGTGCCCGAGTGACCGTGCCGTGGGCTGTCAGCTCGGCGCTCATTGTGCAGCGTACCGTGAGGGGCTCTGGGGTGCTGAGAGAGGAGCAGGGGCTGGAAGGAAGACGGAATAGTGCAGTTCGTGGGGCATTTTTTTGGCTTTGCTTTTCCTGTCACAACAGCGTGTGCGCTCATGGAAACCTTGTATTTTAATAGGATTTGTGGTGCCATTCAAATCACATTTTCAGCAGTGAGGCAAGTTGGCACCAAACGTACAGCTCTGGAGCAAAATCCTGGCCATAGAGAACAGCAGGCTCCAGGGGGGCTTTTGGAGCTAGACCTGTACTTTGGTGTGTGAGGCTTTCTCTTTAATTAAAACAAGCATAAATGGAAACGTGGCAGCCCTTCTGTCAGCATAGCTGGTGGGTGCGGCAGCTGGCTGGCCTTGGCTCCATGGGCTCCCCACAGCCCCCCAGCACCCACATCACTGGCCTGTGTGCCATTTTCCTTTCTCTGGTGTGGAGGAAAGCTGGAGTTGGTAGTGACCTCCCTGCTTTTGCTAAGAACCCAGAGAGTGTGAGCCCAGGGAGCAGCCTTTGACTCCCCTGCTCGCCAGATTGGCCTTGGGTCTGAAGGGTGTGTAGCCTACCTGCATGGCCATGAGCTCAAGCTAATGAAGTCATGCTTGTCAGTGAAAGCTGTGCCAAATGAAGCCAGTTCTGATGAAAAGGCTGTTTCCATACATCTGGGAAGCTAAATTTAAGGTAAGGGAATGTTAAAAGGCAGAGTTGAGAATGGTCTTGAATGTGGCCACTGTGACTTCAGTCTCGATTGAACACGAGCCAGCAATGTGCCCAGGTGGCCAAGAAGGCCAATGGCATCCTGGCCTGTATCAGAACAGTGTGGCCAGCAGGACCAGGGCAGTGATTCTTGCCTGTACTCAGCACTGGTGAGGCTGCACCTTGAGTTGAGGGTTCTGGACCACTCAGTTTAGGAAGGATGTTGAGATGCTTGAACGTGTGCAGAGAAGGGGAACAAGGCTGGTGAAGAGTCTGGAACCTAAGCCCTACAAAGAGCGGCTGAGGGAGCTGGGGTTGTTCAGCCTGGAGAACAGGAGGCTCAGGGGTGACCTCACTCTCCACAACTCCCGGGAAGGAGGACGTAGCCAGGTAGAGGTCAGCCTCTTCTCCCAGGTAACCAGTGACAGGATGAGAGGACACAGCCTCAAGCTGTGCCAGGGGAAGTTTAGGCTGGACATTAGAAAAAAATTCTTCACAGAAAGAGTGTCTGGGCTTTGAAATGAGCTGCCCAGGGAGGTGGTGGAGTCACTGTCCCTGGAGGTGTTTAAAAAAAGACTCCATGAGGCATTGTTTAACTGATAAGGTAATGTTAGGTCATAGGTTACACTCGATAATCTCAAAGGTCTTTTTCAACCTAATTTATTCTGTGGTTCTGTGATTACCATGAGCAGCATTTGTCCAGTCATTGAGATGGGCTGTGCATCTTTAGAGTTAGGTTTCTAACTATGTTACTTGATTTGAAGGTTGTACAGCTCCTTGTGGCCTTGATGCACTTGCCATGTGAATTATCATTCATTTCTGAACAAAAAGAAACAAAACACTGTAATCTGTGAAGTACAGTTGAATACTACAATCTCTTGGAGTTTTGGCTGCAACTTTTAAAATACATCTGATGCAACTTTTAAAGTAGGTCTGATTCTAAACATTTCTGACAAAAATTTCCATAGGTCATGAATGTATTTTCAGTGGCAGGACAGTGTGTATGTGTCTCTTATTCAAATTTTCTTGTTTTCAGTCTCTCGTTTTCCTAATCCTGCCAGTCATAATTTTTTTTCAAGGCCTTTTTGAGGGACTTTTTTAGTTCCAGGGAGGGGAAGTGAGGCACAGGGAGGTCTGCAGCCTTGGAGAGGGTCAGAAGTTTAGCTCAGAGCCTGCTTTTAAAGCTCTGCCATTCTGTTTTTGGTCCCTTGTAGACAAGAGATTTAGTGCTATGTGCTCTCTTCCTCCACTTGCTCCTTTTCTTCCGGCTGTGCGGTGTCTCTTTCTATGGCTACATGAACTGGGAGAGAATAGCAAAGAGCTTGAGGATTGATAGAGAAGGTATTTTTAGCCAGAGTGGAAGTCTTAAGTGCTGGAAAGGAAGGACACAGTGAAAAAGCCCTGTGAATACTTAACTTGGTCTAGCGTGAACTTCTGCCTCTTTGTCATGAAGATTTGCTTTTGCTGATGAAAGTTGTGACTTTTGATTATTTTTCCAGTTGTGGGTAAAAAGTTGCAAAGTGTATACTTTTTTCATATATATATCTATTTGAGGGGGTTTATATACATGAGAGAGAGAATGAATGCGTTCTGAAACGCTGATTCCTTCTTTCTAGCTTTTTAATAAGTGTTGATTAAACCTTATACTTTCTGTAGTATTGATTTCCCCCTTTCCTAGCTTATTGGCTTTATGGCAAATAATTTTTAGGTGTGTGGGTTTTTAATTTTTTTACTTTTCAATTTGTATTGAAAGGTGTATTACTGTGCAAAACTGGCCCTTCTTGGAATAGATATTAATCTAGTAGAAACGTCAGTATTTCTTCAATTTTCTCTTGCTTTCATTTTCTTCCTCACTTCTCTGAAGCTGCGAGGAAGGGAAGAAAAAAAAAAGGTGTGGCAAAATTGCTGCTATTATTTCTTTACTTCCCAGCTGTAGATGCACACTTGAAATAGCATGACTCATTTTGTAAATGCTTTGATCTCCTGTGACCAATTTAAAATGCTGCTTCCCAGCAGGCACAAGGTGGTTTTACTTTCATTTGAAACTCTCCTTCCCAACGTTTCCAGTCCCAACTTCGAGAGAAAATAAAAAAGAAAGCGAAAACAAATAAATCAGCCTGGCTGAACGTGGGCAGAATTTGCCTTCAGCTGTTCTTGACAATAGCTTTTGGATGACTGGTTTATGTCAGAAAAAAAAAAAAAAAAGTTGGGGTTTTTTTTCCATTTACTTTGATTGTGTATTTGATTTTTTTTCTTTTTCCTTGGCTTTTCTTTCTTTTTTCATTGCAAGCTTCTTAGGGAATTTTTCCTGTCCCTTGTCATGCATTTTTATTTTGAGAGAAACTTAGCTGCATGTACAATGGGGAATATGTTCTTGTACCCTGTGGGTTTCCAGATTTTAAATTCAGTTTGTTCTTCTTGGTTTTGATGAAACAAGAAGTCTTAACTTCAGTCCAGAAGCTGGATCCAGCTAGATATCTCTGACTGAGGCTTACTCTAAAGAATAATACAAAATGGCAAAAAATGTGGACATTAGTTCTGTTAAATATATGTGTATTCCTTTTTGTTTTGCTTTAAATCTGCGAACTTTGTCTTAATTTCCTGTCATGTTTGAATTCATGAAACAGAACAAAGTGATTGTATACAATTTGAAGTATCTTCATGTGAGCTAATCTTGTTCTTGGAGGCAAAGCACACCAATTCCAGCTCCTGAGATGGGGAAGGGGAGCCTTCTGAGCTCTAGATGCCCTCAAGCTGATAGCACAGTTCTGCTTGCCTGTTTCCTCATTCGTAGACAGGGTCTAATGCTCTTGCCTTTCCTTGCTCTGTTTCCCAGCTCACGAAATGCTTGTCAGAGGTGGTTTCTTGTAGCTCAAAGGTAGTGATTTACTAAAGCCTCATGTGAAATGTGGAATACTTTCCTATTTTTTCATGCTGTGCTGAAGAAGTGTATTCCTGCTGAGGGCTGAATCAGGGTCTCAGAAATGATGGCATGTCCCTCAGTTTTCTCCAACACCCACCTGAAAACAGCTCACAGATGTTTTGTGTAATGAAGCATCTGGGGTCCTCAGGCATGTAGTGTCTCTCCTCTGTTTTCAAGACCACTTTCATGAGAATAACTTTTCTAGACAGTGGAAAGGTGGTTGGAAAGGATGATGCAGATTTGTGTGCTGTGAGTTGTTATATGGTAGAGAAAGTAAGACAATGTGGGAGGGTGCAGTCCCCAACAAGCAAGACAGCAAGAATGTTTGAAGCTTTGAGCTTTTTCTCATCAGCTTTCTCTTTGGCTTACCTTAGGGTTGGGCTTCAACATTGTTGGTGGGACAGATCAGCAGTACATTGCCAATGACAGCAGCATCTATGTCAGCCGGATCAAAAAGGATGGGGCAGCTTACCTTGATGGCCGATTACAAGAAGGAGATAAAATTTTAGCGGTAAGCCCTTTCTTCTGTTGCCCACTGTGTTCTTGATCAGTGATGTGGTACAAGAGGCAGGTTTTCCATCACAGAAGGGAAGGATGTGGTGAATTAGGTGATGCCAAGCAAACTCCATGGAGGAACTGTCTTGGGGATCTGGGGAGAGTTTTGTGCACTGGGGAGGTGAGTGCCTCTACTCATGGGCTTATCTCTTCTGCCTTCTTGATTTGCCACAGAAGTGCTCTGTGCTGCTGTGTTTGTGTTTCCTCTGTGACTTGCCTCCCTAAGGTTTTAAAATACATCAAATCTTCTTTTGCTCACAACGGATCATCATTTACATACATGTAAATACATGTTTTCCACTTCTTCAGTTTCCATTTTTTGGCTGGTAACCCATGATTTTTGATCCTTTTGCACAGGGGGATTTTTAGATTATAAAACCTCTAGGCCGTAAAATTTGTCTCTTCATTTCCTCAAGAATAACATAGCCTGCTTCTCCTTTTAGAGAAATGTTTCCAAGTGTCTGATGTTCACACCCACTGGTTCTTCAGGTAGCTGGAAATCATACAAGAAATAAGCTTTGCAAAGTGATGGGTGAAGAAGTCACCTCTCCTAGTATGACACACCACCTCTTTATACTCCCTAATTTTATTTTGCACTTGCTTATTATGTTGTACATGTAATCTTTTTAGCCTCTGTAGACTACCTTGCATTAGTTGGACCCTAGTATTGATCCAGAAAGTGATATTAGGTTAAACAGAGAATATTATTTTCTTTTTGCTTGACAGTTTAATATTTATGTATTTCTGTTTGGAGTGTCTAAATATGAAGAGAAGGGAGGCACTGGATGTGTTCGTAGGGGATACAATTAGGGGTGATGGGGATGAAAATAAAAGACTAGGATAAATATAATCACTTAGTGAATGAAATCAAGTAGGTTATAAAACTTTGTGCCATGATATGTTATTTTAAATTAAGAAAAATCCTAACACTTTCAAGTGGATGTCAATATGTATGTTAGTAATTTTTTGTTGGTTTTCCTACATCAGTGTGCTTATAAATGTGTTTACAGCACTCTCTCAGAGAGGTTTCCAAGGTACACCAGTAGAGGAAAAAAGGCAAGAGACTCAAAATAATAATTTTGCTGTAGCTGCTCTTTTATTTTCATTAGTTGTCAGAATCACACCTTTGATTTGTTTCCAGTAAAACAGCAGCATCAGAAGCTGCTGTTGACACAACTGTGGTCTTACATTCTTATTTTGCTTCTAGGTAGTGCTTTTCAGTACCTCTGTGTTTTGGCTTGGAGCTTCTCATGTTCTGTTTCAACATATTAAAATATATCTATAATATGAATGAATGAATGAATAAATTTGGATCTGATAATAGTATCCTGCCCCAAATGTAGAATTTTGTGAAAGATTACGTTTTTTATATCCTATCCTTCCTACGTTAGCCTGCATCATTAAAAATTTGGTTTTTTTACCTTCAGCATGTGGCTCTTCTTTTCCTTTTTTGCTAGATCAATGGCAAAGACTTGAAGGATTTGCGGCACAAGGATGCTGTGGAACTGTTCAGGAATGCAGGCTGTTACGTGTCTCTGAAAATTCAGCGCAGGGTATGTTTTACCTATTTCTTAGGGTTATTTCTGGCTCAGTTTAGATTGGTTTCTATGATTGATAGCTATTTTCATGAGGAAGGAAAGTACCACATCCAGGTGCTCAGTGTGATACGTGCATTTAAAAATTTTGTTTGACCTATGACCTTCTCTCATTGCCTTGGCTGTAATTGTCTCTGTGTTACTTTGTAACCATATCAGTGAAGGGGTGTTTGGAGAAGTCCCCATGTCTTTTATTTGCTAGAGTATGTTTTGTGTTCTCACTGATCTCCTTTCTCAGAAGTAAAGGTTTGTGTGTGAAGACAGAATCTCAAGTTGTCCAGTTTTGTTTCAGTGGCCAGAATCTTACTGGAGACAGAACTCCTTTTGTTTCAGAGGTCATCACTCATGTTAGTGATGAAATGTGTATGCAGCCCAACACTACAAGACAGCCATTGAGGTGCTGGAATGTATCCAGAGAAGGGTAATGAAATAGGTGAAGGATCTGGAGCACAAGTCCTATGACGAGTAGCTGAGGGAGCTGGGAATGTTTAGCCTAGAGAAGAGGAGGCTCAGGGAAGACCTTATCGCTCTCTACAACTCCCTGAAAGGAGTCTGTAGCCAGGTGGGGGTCAGTCTTCTCTTCCAGGTAATAAGTGATAGGACAAGTGGAGATATCCTCATGTTGCACCAGGGGAAGTTCACATTGGGTATTAGGAAGAATTTATTCATTGAAAAGGTTGTCAAGCACTAAAACAGGCTGCAGAGGGAAGTGGTTGAGTCACTCACCCTGAAGGCATTTAAAAATTGCGTAGATGTGGTGCTTAGTTTAATGGTGGACTTGGCAGTGCTGGATTAACAGTTGGACTTGGAAATCTTAAAAGGCCTTTTCCAACATAATGATTTTACAGTAATATGAAATATGGAACTGGTATAGTTTAAATATACTGGCACCATTTTAGATATTAAAAAAAAATGAATCCTTAATCACCAGCTAACATGGAAGTGGACAAAAGAAGTAGTGATCTACTGGAAGCTTGCTGGTGGGGAGAGATGGGTTGAGATCCCTTTTCTACTCTCTTAGCATAGGAATAAATCTTCTGGACCAGTGTATAAGGCAGGTAGGAAAACCAGAGAGAATGACTGATGTATTTTTCCTGGTTAAGAGAGCAGGAAATGATGTGGTGGCAAGGGCATCAAGGGATGATTGGGTGGGTATTTGTCATTGCTTCTGCTGTATGAAGTATGTCCTACGCCACTTGGGTCCTAGTTTAGAAAGTGGCAGAGACACATGAAGGTTCCTGGTAGTGACTAGGTGCTCTGCAGTGAAGTTCAGTCCATCCAAAGCTGTTTCAACCCTCCCAAGTGTGGAATCTGCACGTACCTGGGGAAACCATTTTGAACATCCTTACAGAACCACCTGGTCCAGATGCAGAATTGGGGGCTCTCCTGTGATAGGTTCTGACACAAATAATTTTTTTCCTTGTAGTTGCAGACACAAAATGGCCCTGTGGGTCATCCAGGAGATGGAGAATCAGGTGGGCTTCCTCTAGCAGCCATTCTTGTGCCAGGCCTGGCGCTTGCTGTGACAGCAGTCTGGATCTTGCTGAGGTATCGACAGCGGATGTGAAGAGTTCACGTCTGGGATATCACTGCGTACTTTACACAGCTATGATGTAATTTAAAAATAGAGAATCAACGATTTTGTCACAGACTGATGCCAAAAAGGATCATTGCCTATCATCAAAGCTGCTGCTGATGTTCGTATATATTGATTTTGTTGCAGGGTGGGTGGAAGCAGAGAGGAACAAGGGAAGGGAGAAGACTGTTTATGTAAAGAGTGGGATAGCTGTATTTTTTGACAAATCTGAGGAGGTTTTGCCATCCTCCTCTATTTTGTACCATGAACTTTCAAACACATTCATCTATTCCACATTTTAAGATGTAACTTTTGGTAAAAGGGAGTGGGAGTTGGGGCGATTTTAAATCAAAAGCATTTACTAGAGGCTTTGCCTCATTTCCACAGAATTTTTTCTTGAATCTAATGAGTCCTGTCAGAACGATGAATAAAGAGAAGCAATACAAAGGGTATATTATTTTTCCCACTGAATTTTTGTTGGTTGTTGCTAAATAAATGCCTTAAGAAAAGTATATAAAATCTGATCTGTGGTTTCACAGGTAAAATCATCACTGTAGGTGCTGATTTAACAGTAATATGCAATATTGTTGAGGTATTTTGCCAGTTGTGGAAAGACAGAAGATAGCGTGCCTCTGGAAGATTTTGATTGTCAAAATGATTGCTCATTTTTGGGTCAGGGTTGTAAGAGAAAGCTTTCCACAAAATGCTAGCATACTGGAGAGAGACAGGCAGACAATTGAATCACAAGGATAAGTGGTGGCAAGAGATTTGTGCATGCTGAAGCTCCAGAAGAGTCTTTAAATTAGTAATGAAGCAATAGTTCCTCCATTCACCAAGTGGGTTGAAGTCTGCATCTCTCAGGTTAGAGGTCTGTTTTGGGGGTTATTTTTTGCACAGGGAATACTTCAGATAAAGTTTTCTGTAGCAGCTAACTCGCTCTCAGCAGTCAGGAGAATCTTATGATGATTGGAAGGGAGAAGCTGAGAGCAGGCTGGGATTGTCCTGGCTATTGCTTGTTTGTGAAGTTATGTGATGTTCAGGAAATAGGCTATCAGCTTTAAGTCAGGGTAAAGCTTAGCAAATAGAACCAGAGGGAAGAGACCCTCACTCTAGAAAGCACGTTGCTGAACTTACCTGCAGGGTCTCATCTCCTCACTGTGATTTGAATAGTTTTAAATGCCCCAGCTCATAGGAGGTCTGTGGGGTAAGACCTGTTTCTCAATTGTCTCCAAGAAATCAATATGTTTTGTTTTTGTAAAAGAAAAGTGAGATGCATGGTGTGGTCTGTATGATGCCAAAAAAGTGCTCACATATGCAATATATGGTTTAAAAGAAAAACGGTTGTCTTGGTGCTTTACTTATCTCTATTCTCTATTATTCTTGTAGGACATTGCTACATTGTATTTGAGGTTCTTGTGTTTGCTCAGGGCTGTATTCCTGTATTCCTGCCGTCTGCTGGAGATAGAAGTGGTATGCTGTTAAACATGGCATTCCTAAATCACCACCGAGTTTCAGAGCACTAAGAACACATGAAAGCTTGCTTTGGCCTATAGACTGCTCTTAGTGTAAAGGGAAGAGGAAATGGGAGGAATTTTGCTCCATGTCCTTGGAGGACTTTGGGAACAATACTGGTGCTGCTGACCTGGGCTAATGCATACAGTGACTTGCCTTGGCCTGCAAACCAGTTGTGCCTGATAGCAGAAGGGCTGCTGTGCAGACAGATCTTTGCAGATACAGCGTGAACCAGCTTGCTTGTCAGTGACCTGCTCAGAGTATTTGGCTGTGGTGTCCATGTGGAAGATGTGTGTGTTAGGATGGATGATTAGAAGTTGATGCTGTTGTAGCCCAGCCTTCAGAATAAAGATGCAGATGGTAAGAAAATGGCCTGTCCTGTTAGCCTTTGCCTGAGTTGAGTTTCTGTGGTGAGAAGGAATATGTGGAACAGCCTAGGAGGATGAGGATTTGTGGAAGGTAGTGGTTAGTTTTAGTCATTTCCCACTGAAGTAAGGGAAAGCAAAGCCTTTGGGATTTTTTATTTGTTTGTTTATCTTTCAGCTTTGGTACTTTGGTACTGTTCAGATAGGATTGTCTGCCATATATATTGCAGGCAGTATATTATGGGGGGATGGTTATATCCAATGCCCAGATAATTCACTTATGAAAAAAAAGAAAAGGCCCTTCTAGTGCATACTGTTCACAGTTATTTTGGTACCACTCAGTAGCTTTTTCAGAAGTCTGGGTAGTAGTTTATACTCAGGATTTAAACCATCCAGTCTAAAAGCGAGGAACACCTTTCTGTATCTGCCTGGTACCAAACAATCCCTTTTCTGGTTCCCAACCACCTCTTGTCCTATTTATTGACAAAACCCAAGTGGAAAATACCTCAGCCCCAAACTCTCCTGTGAGCTGTGGCTCATATTACCTTCTCTGTCTTCTCTCTTGGACTGTCTCACCTAACCTTTCCATGTTTTTCAAAGTATTTTCTGTGTGTGCTTTCTGAAGCCTCAAGTTTCATCTTTGCACAGAATTCTGTATATATATTTTCTATCATTGCAGAAGAAGCAAACTAGAAAAAATTCTAAGAACAGCTTTTAAATACAAGTGGTCAGGGAGAGTTTTACCTTTTGTTACAACTTAAATCTCTTTTTTAAAAAAAAGGTAAGTTGAAATCCTGAAGACAAACAAAAACATCGTAACTGTAATTTATGTTTGTTTTGTTTAAGAACTTATTTACCATTAATACTGAGGGCAGCTGAAACTCTTTAACACCCATGTTTCTCTCCCATTGTCATCTATTCCCTCAAATGTATTGTGAACTTGCTGCTCTGCTGAAGACTGGATTTTCATCTCCATAATTTAAAGACAAATCTGTCTAGTTTGACTTTCTGTATATTCTAGGCATTTGCGTTTCAGAGTCTTCAGAATTGCATGTGCTAATAATACATATTTTACTAGGGCATAACAGTGAGAAAGAGCAGCCAAACTTGATCTGAAGTTGGTAGATGCACTACTTCTGGCACTTATTAATTAACACAAACTAGAAAGGAGTGTGTAGGAGGGAAAGGTGTCTTGTTTTCAGTTTGCCTTAAGGTTCCAACAACTGGTTTGTTAGGTTATTCTGTGCTAGATTAAAGAGGCCTCTAATAACTGATAGTCCTTTCCTTTGAGGGGATTTATGTGTTGTAATTGCGTTACCTCTCACATTATTTTTGAGAAATGAAGCCAACTGAGCCCTTTCAGATTCTCTGTGTAGGGTACTTGCTCTCTTGTAGTAGTTTCTGTGACTGTGTACCCTTTTTAGTTTCTGTATTGCTTTGTAAAATCCGGACACTCCAACCACATGGGAGTCTCACGATTGACTATGCCAACGCCCTATGCTAGGAGCATTTAATAACATTTTTATCTGCTAACTTGTATTGGTTTTTTTTTTTTTGTTAAGATACAATAAGTACAAAGCACATTTAAGCCAACTCCTAAGAGCTTGCTTTTCTTAACTAACTTTTACAAGTCTCTTAGCAGCATACAGCTTTGTCCTTCTTCATTTGCTGTCTCAAGTGCCCTAAGGAATTTGTAAACCACAGAAAAAAACACCACTGACACATGAGGGGTAAATTCTCTTAGTTTGTGGGTCAAAAGAGTGATTCCATTTGGTCTTAGTGTGACACTAGAAACAAGTGAAATGTTCAGTGCCTGTATATTCCAACTTTGAAGTCCTTGTCCATACCCAGTGTGACATGCATGGTGTGGGGGAAGGTGTCTGACTTAGCATTTTGTTGAATGACTGCACCTCCTATTTGCATTGGCTGTGCACTGACCAGACCAGATTACTCTCTCTGCCTTGTGTCCTGTATTATTTACCAGTCCACTATGTTTAGCAGTACTGGTTTTGCCGCCTTCTAGGTCATCGACAAAAATAGTGGATGGAGTTTGGTACAGAGGCAATTTGCCCCCATGGTTATGATTTTTCAGTAGCTGTTGGCATCTCCTGATTATTGGATTCTTTGTCTGTTTAATGGATGCATTTTGATAGCATATGGCATTGATTTTTAAAAAAATACATGTATCAGCATGTTACATAGTACTAAGTAGGTAATGTCTGAGTGGTAAGTAAACGTCATCTGTTCCCTTGCTGGCTGCTGGGTCTGGGGAGCATGGCAGGGGAAGTCAAGGAATGCAGCTGGGGCTGGCTGATTTGAACTCTGTTTTCTGGGAATGGAGAAGTAGCAGTGTAAGGCATAAATTGCTGTTAATTCACCTTTGACACTGCTGCCTACTTCAGCTGCTCTAGCCCAATTAGTAATAACTGTTTGATGAGCCATAGAGCTCTCTGGGTATTAATAACATTCACACAAATAGACTAGAACCTCTGTTTCTCTGAATCACTTGAAATTTAGAGTTCACAGTTTTCAAGATAGATTGCTGACATTAATTGAAAGACATCAAGCTGTTAAATGGGAAATAGTCTAAGTTAGATGATTCTGGGGTTATTTAACATTCATTCGTGCAGGAAAAGGCCTAGATCCTTAAAGATGTTTTTTAAATTTAGAATATTTGAGATACTAGTATTCTGGTGTTTAAGTTGTTAGTATGGAGATTCTCTGGGGAAATAGAGACTGTGTGAAAGAATTACTTGCTTAATTAGTGAGATATTTGCTGTCCCACTTAAGTACATGAGCTGTATGGGAGAGCAGATGCAATACATGAAATAGTGAGTTCACAGTTACCTCGAGTGGCCTTTTGCACTCATTGCTTCTCAGCATGTTTTATTAAACTTATAAATCACTGAAACAATAAAAAAGAGTAGGAAAAGGGATAAAATAATTGTAATATTTAGGGCTTCTTTCACTTCCTTTTTTAAAAAATATAGCAAGTTAATACAAAGTTTGGGAATATGGTACAGAATATTTAATTATTAAAGGTGAGTAGTTATTCATAATTATATGGATGCTTTTCTTCTTTCATTGCGTAAAATACTTTTCAAAAGGAGCTGTAGTGAATGTCGAGAAGAGTTTTTGCAAGTTTGCTTGTGGTCCTTCACAGACTTTTGTCAGCTGATGCACAAAAAGCTGTGCTGGTCACACACTCTGACAGCAGAGATAATAACTCTGGCTGTAGAAAGCTCTTAGACATGGGAAGTACACGTCTTCTTGGCTTTGCCGTGTTAAGGTTGTATAGAAAGAGAGTAGAAATCAGGTATGAAGTAAAGCCAGAAAAGGCATAGAAGCAAGGAGTGGGACACATTGCAGAAACCAAACTTCTTGGCCCCTTCATCCCAATCCCTGCAGCTGCGTGGGCCTTCCAATTCCTAGCTGAGCTGTCACATGCCACATGGCTGAATTATGGCAGGAGTGCCACAAAAAAGCCAGTTTGTCTGCCAGGCCAGCACTTGAAGATCACAGTTCTGCAAGGAAATGTCAGTTTGGAGTCTTTTTTTTTATTTTTTTAAATTCTTGAATTTTTTCCCTAGCAGTGGTCCCATTTTTGCCAGTTAGCTATAAACCACTGAAGGAACACTGTGTGGGTCAAGGATATGGTCAGTGAATCTGACGAAACTTAATTTTCTTCTAATATTAATTAGAAGAGAGTGTTTGAATCAATACTGAAATTACAGAACACAGTTTTATGGGCTCTACTTCATTTTGTTCAGAGTTTGAAAAAGGATTTCAGATGTTCTTGCATCAACATTTAGACATGCTGGGATGAGGAGGAGAAAGCCTTCTTCGTTCGGTATTCAAGTTCTCTCTGCTTGTCAAGCTTTAATTAATCTTTCCTCAAACTGCTGTTATGCCCCATTTTTGCCACTGAATTTGTTTGTAGTGCATAAATTCTTCTAAAAATCTTAAATGGGATGTAAGAGCACTGATCTGCTGAATGAAAACATGTGGTTCTGAAGCTGTGGTATGAAGCTGGAAAATAAACTAAACACAATCCAGCACATGGACTTCTGTGGCTGTGATTGAACAACAAAGCTTAGTCAAAATGCTGCTTCAGAGAAAGCACTTTGTTTTTGCAAAGGTCCCAATTATGGAAGATGGGCTGGAGAGGGAGAAAGGTTTGGGTAACCCTGAGGACTCAACAGTTGCTGCTAAATGACAAGGCTTGTGCCTCTGTTGATGTCTTAGAAGCATCTGTGTTGATTCTTTGCAAAGCAGGCCCTACTTGCCCAAAATGCAGGCATATTTTTTTGCATAAGGCCAATGCAACCTTGATTTTGAAGCAGTTGAAATTAAAGGGATTTTTTCTCAAAGGCTTCAACTGACTGAAATAGATTCTGACAGTCATGATGTTTAACATTTTAGAGGTGAGATCTGTAGGCTGCCCTTTAACAGGGACAACCATTTCTGATGCAGAGCTTAGCAACAGAGGATAAGAGAGGTTCAATATCTAGCATTGAGAAAAAAACCCCGGTGTTAAGCTGGTGTTCCCACCATGATTCCCCTGGCAGTGGGGAGAGGTGGGAGGAGAAGGAGGATGGTAGATATTTCTCCCTGTTACTTGTCAAATGCTGATTTATTTTAACAACTCCAAAATGGAAGCTGTGGGACAGGGATGAGTTAGCAGGAGGGAAATCCAAGTGTGCCACAAAGCTGTTCTCCTGAGATTTTGATTCAGAGAGAAATTCAAATTGCTTGACATGCTTTTTAAAGGTATTCGTACATTTCCCATATGGATTAACTCTAAGGTGCTGAAAGTAGAATGCTTGCTTTGTGAAACCAGCAGTAATGGCATATTTGTGTAATCTAACAATTTCCCTGGTAAATGCTTTGTAATGCATAGTACTTGTGTGCTTTAACTCCCATACTTTTGATGAGGGTGCTTGATATATTTAATCTATATGAGCATAGCTTTAAGTGTATAGTGAAGTATGGATGAAAATAATGCAATAATACTGTGTAAACACAGAAATGACCCATTTGTACTATCAGTGCCTGTTGAAGATACAATCACTGAGCATTAATGATTCATTAGCAATTCTCAACTCATTGGTTTCCAAGGTGGCAGTATCAAATTAGTGCAATGTTCTTATTGTCTAAATACACATTGATGGTTGTTGTTCTATGGGGAAGGGTCAGATGAATGTTCCTGCAAGTTGGGAAGCACAAATGCTAAGAAGAATGTGGAGCAAAGAAAATGAGAGATTAATGCAAATGACATGTTGTGCAGATGGTGAAAGGGATGAGTCAGACTCGGATGTGCTAATAGCTGTTATTGATGAAGGACCTCTTTCTCAAACAGTTGTTAGTATGGTTTAAGCTTATCATTTAAGGGCCTGTGTGTTTATCCTCAGGCTTTAACAACACAGACTGTTCAAGAGCTGGTGCTCATAGCCACTTGTTCACAGCTGCTTGTACACATGGCTGCATGGAGACCTTCTCCAGCAAGATGATCTATGCCAGAATCAGGAACTGGCTGTACTGTTTTCCCTTGGCTAGGAGGATACATGTCAGTTATTGAAATGGCCTTAAAAAAGCAGGAGGAGGGCAGAGAATAGAGAGCTTTAATATTCTACCCAGCATATCTTTAGTTTTACAAACCATAATAAGTGGCACACTAGAAATATGTAGTTATTCACACGAGGAGGAAAATCTGCCCATCAGTGGAGCTATCTGCATCAAAGAGAGGGGATGTTCTTCTTGCCTTTCGCTTCTTTCACTGCCTAAACTGCAGTTCCCCTCTTTTAAAGGAGGCTGCATTGATTGTGCTCCTTTCAGGATGATATTAATGAACATTTCCATTAGAGGGGCAACTCCCAACGAGGGAACTGGGTCCAAATGTCATGCAAATTCAAATACACATCGCTGGACCAAGTGTTTGTTTGGAGTGGAAAATGTGAAAAGCTGATCTAAGTGGACAATGCCATAGCTCTTTAAGCAATAGTTCACAGGCACCAACAATTTTCTAGGAATATGGTCTTTATCCAAATCTCTGCTGTTTTGTGATTTGCAGAGCTTCTGTTGTAGTCCTGTCCTCTCTCTGAATGGAAGGAACCTTCACACAGAGAACTTTGCCTCTGGCCAGCTATTGCAGAAAGTGTCTAGGATGGTTATAAGAGCTCAGGGAAAGGCACAGCTGCCTAGTAAAAATAAGATCTGCTCTCAAGTGGAAAGAGATTTGGCTATGTCCCATAGCATCTGTTACTGGCCACAAATCCTGCTAGAATAGCAGAATTAGAATACTGAAGCCATATAAGAGTCATCAATATGAAATATATATTTAGGTACTCTTTTGCTCATTAGTAGCACAACCTATTAAAACATGCCTTGAAGATCTAGAGCTTTTGATGTCTTCTGGGCAAGAATGTGGCTTCATAAAACAAGATAAACTCAATCTTAGTACCTCTTTCATGAAACTCTTCTGACAATGGAGGAGTAAATTTTTGTCTGAAATGAAAACAAAATGTGGCTATTAGCTTTTCTACAAGGGAAATGCTGCAGGAAAAAGTATACTTGGCTTCCCAAATGATTCGTGGTTATAACCCTTGCTATTAACAGCATAAAACTGATTTGCATTTTCTGGAAATTAATGAGAAAGCCTTATCAAGCCTCTTGAATATTTGAAAAGCTTTTCAGCAGGAAGAGGTAGTGTTTAAACTAGAGAGGTGATACTCTTTACCAGACTAGAGGCTTAGCAGAAGGGAAAACTAAGTCATTAACTAGCAAACCTGCTAAGACATTTTTATATTTTAAGTTAGTCAAGTAAAAGGTGTCACCTCCCTGTATAAAATCTGTTTTTCTACATAATGGTATCACTTAAAATATTGTTATTGTATTGCTAGTCTTCTCCTCCAGTTCATAAATTTTAACAAAATACACCCAAGTATTAAAAGTTAACATATCCTGCTGTTGACCTTCTGTCATTGAGGAAAACTGTTCATTTATTCCCATTTTTCTGCCCTCAGTCACAGGTCAGAATGCTCAAATTTTATTTCTTGCAACTCAAAAATTATTCATTACTGCACCATGAGGAACTTCACTTGATGCCCCTGAAAAATAAGAGTTGGTCCCTAGTTCACTCCTGCTAAATGTTTTACTGATAAAATCAAAGATTTCCAATAGAGGATGCTTTTTCTTTGCATCATAATCCTGCAGGGTGTCTTCAAGATTCTGCTTTCTCGGAGCCATTCAGCTGATTTATTAAGAAAGTGAGCAAGGTCTGACTTGCCCAGATTATTATCTGAACCTTTTGAAATTCAATAAAACAAGCTTGGTTTCCAGTTCTCTGGAAGAGTTGTTGCTCTTAATAGGGCTGCATGATTTTACTGTGTATCTAGTCACTTAAAAGTTCAAAATCTAGGCCTCATCCTTTGCTGCACACAGTCCAAATCCCTTTGGGTTTTTAATACTGAAGAAAGTGATTATAGAATTAGGAATCTTTGATGCTACCTTCCAAATTAACAAAAATAATTTATTCAAGGTCCTTTTCTCATCCAGTACAGCAGGTAGTGTTTGTGCTTTCTGCTTGTCTCTTTCAAGGAGTTACCCTGATCTCACCTCAAAACTGTCTCCCTGAATTGTTCTCCAACCCAGATCTACTTGTTCTGTCAGGGTTTTTGCTTTCTTCTCCTACTCTCCTGGTTCTTGTGGTGTTTCTCCTGACTCGTCTCTCACTCTCCTCCAGCTGTTTATGTGCAGACCTCTACCAAAAACAATGTAAGCCTTAACTCCTTTTCTAGAGTGCCTGAGTGACACCAGAAATGATTTTGTTTTCGACAGTGATGTATGCTCATGTTTGGAGTGCAGACTGCTGAAGTCTTTCAGAGACCATATAAAATAATTCCTAGGTTTTCTACTAGTTTCAGTATGTACTATGTTGATGTTGTGTACTAGTTTCAGTATGTACTATGTAGATTCTTATCTTTGTTATCAAACTTCAAGTCAGCTAAACTTCCACACATGGATATAGGCTTCGGGATGCTGATGTGGCTGATGATGTGTCATTGAAGGCAAAGATTGTTCTAAAGAGAGAGCTCCAGCTTCTGCAGGTGAGTTCTGGGTAGAGATTCTTGCTTTTTTTTCACTCCTTCATGAACTTCAGCTTTCCTATTCTGTCACTACTCAAATTCACCAGAAGAAAAAGTAAGATTCTTTCTGCTTACAGTTCTCCAGATCACTTCCTGTGCCTTTTTATAACATCAATACAGTCTTTTCTTTGCTCCTGTCCTCCAGGGCAGAAGCTGATCTTAAGAGATAGTATGATTTTTGGTTGAGATGCCAATGGAAAGCTGTACTAACTCTAGTTTTTTGCTGATAATTTGCAGGTCAGAAGAGTGCCAACCCAAAAGACTCTCTCTGGAAGGAGTTCCTCTATAAGGGACACTTCTGGGAAGCTGCTGGTGCTCAGCTCATTGAAGAGTCATGGACTGGGTTGTGTTCCCCACAAGCTCTGAAGCTGCACAGCAGTCAGAGCCAGTCCTTTCTAGATTATAGCACTGAGAAAGATTCAGGAAGGAGTGATCTAATAATATTGCAGTGAAGCAAGTGGAAGATCTCCCAACAGGTAGTGCATTGTTTTCTGGGACAGTTTAATAAAGCTATAGTGACCCTGTAGTGTTGAGGGAGTAATAATGCATCCTTTAGAGGTAGAGACCTTATTTCTGTAGGGAACCATGTAAGTAGTGGTGTTCTGACAGCTCATTTCCATTTCCAGGTTGTTCCACTCTTGTATGTTGTCAGAATTGATGATCACTTAAGGATATTGGCAGATAAGGTTCTTTTATCCACAAAATGCCCTTTCTTTTCCTTGGCTTTATCTTTCCCTCTTTCAAATATCAACTGTTATGGCAACAGGAAGGTTGGAGGCAAATAAGCAGCCGGCAGTGTTCCTAATGGGCAGAAACATAGTCTGGAATCTCTCCTGAATTCAACAGCACAGTGGTAGAACTGCAATAGCATTGCTAACAGTGGCACAGAGTGCATTTTCAACTCGCAGGGTAGCTGGATTTAATGAGATGAGATACTGCTCATGCAAAACCTTCTACCAAAGCTGAACAATGTGATGCGTACAAATGCAGAAAACATAGTTTAATGCTTTAAAATGGCCTTCCCTATTTATTTATTTTTCAGATCAAAATGGTAAAATATTGTTTGTGTTGCAAAACTAGGTCTAAACTAATTGCTTACTTGCTGATTCTGGACTACTTCAAGAAAGAAAAAAGAGGGACATTGTGGTTGCCCCTCTTAATCTGGCTTTAATGCAATACCCTTCTTTTAGCCTTGCAGGTTTTCCACAGATGAGAGGAAGTGTGGGGTGGGGGGAAAGTAGGTTTGGTAGCTGTGGAGTTAAATACTGGTGTTGCAGTGTTTGATTTCTAATAGACTTGTATCTAATCCCTTCTGCTGCTGCTGTCTTTCATTGGACCCTCACTCTGCAGACTGTTTTTCTGACATATTTCTATTATCAATCCATTCTTTTTTTGTCTGCTGCGAGCTTCCTTAGCTCAGACTGTTCCCAGTTATAGGATTAAAAGAAGTTATTTTACGATTGATTTGCCAATAAAGTGACAGTGTTTGGTAACTGACCTTTATTTGATCACAGATTTTACCAGGTTTAATGTGACAGATTAATTCTTGATGTGTGATTGAAAGGCTGAATGTCCGTAGTTACCTGTGAATGGAGGTGAATACATATTTCAGATCTCAGTCTTACTCTCTTGAACTTTGATTGAAGTGTCAATCCAAACTCCATTGATTGGCATCATCTGCTTACTGATTTGAAATGAATCCAGAGTTGAAACACTCTCTGTGCTTCAGGGCAGTTCAAATTTGAATTTCAAGGAGGAGGAGGATCTGGAGGTAGACAGGAGGAAAGCCAGTGGGGTTCTCTAATTACTAGAAGTGTTTTAATTAAAGGAGTGGAGCTACACAAATCTGATAATTTGATTTCTTTAGACTATTGCTGTTTATTCAGAGATACCTGCGCTGGTAGTGGTTCCTCCTCACAGCCCCACGGTTGTGAGAACCATTTTATCTTGTCGTTTTTAGTGGAAGTTAAACCAGGAATGATAGTATTTGAAGGCTGTCACTTCTGGCTGGCAACTGCTTCATCTCCATTTTCACACACTCAGCTTTATGTTTATAAGCATCCCAGCAAAGGTACATCTCAAATATCCAGACTTCTGTGTGCCTGTATTATATATGAACTACCTACAAAATCCATTTGTTTGAGAAATACTCAGAAGTCAATGTTTAGACATATAAGGTGTGAGTATGTGTGTCTGGGTCTGTGTTCGGTGGCAGACTTTGGATTTAATCCTAAAACACCTTCCAGGTTGCAGCTATAAGCACAACTGCTGTAAGCAGCAGTGGGTATGGCCAGCTCAGCATGTGTCAAGTTGTATGGTGGCATTTGTCAATAGAACAGCTCTTCCACAGTCACTACTATTTTTAGTGCTGGGGCATCCCAGAATACTGCAGCTGCTGCCTCTTGCACTGAGATGCTAAAAACTTTACTTTGGCCCCTGCTAGCTTCTACTCCTGGGATCTCTTATTCCTCCCCTATGATGGAATGGCCATTCAATGTTGATGACACCTGGGGCCCCTGGATCTTGACACTCAGCCATCTAGAAGCAGAGCAGAAGGAATTGGAGCCATTACAGCACTCTGGGGTTGGAAGGGTGGAGGAAGCAGGGCCTGGGTTGTCTGGAACCAAGTCCCAGTGAAAAAGTACTGCATTAATTTTCCGCAGTACTCAGGGCAAGCTGTCACTGTGCCTCAGCTTTTCAGGAATGAAAAGGAGTTACAGTCTTTACAAACTCATCTAGGAAGTGTTGTAGTGCTGCTCACATAAAGGCTGTGAATCAAAGCCTCATGTGAAGCATGTTTGCAGTGTGGGGATCAGTAGAGGCAGTGACAGGGATCTCCTCTGTGGAGCAGCATGTGCACAGTGATGCAGTCCTGGCTGCAAGACAGAGGGGCTGCTGCCCAGGGCCTGTTCTGTCCTGTCCCCCAGAATCATGACCACATCCAGACTCTGTGACTGTCTATAAACAGCACGGTGAGTTCAGCTAGGCTAAGTGGGCATATGCTGAAAACTGTAAGGAAGCCCAGTAGCAGGGAGAGTAGGGGTATTCTTTCTTTTTGTTCTGGGAGGAATCACTGGCAATTCCTTTTTTAAAAGCATTATATCATAGGAGCATTTAGGCTTTAGTGACTAGAGGCTTGGCACCACAAGTTCTCATCACTGTGAGAAGCCCTCAGCACTTTGCAGAATTGGGCTGCACCTCATCCCCTATGTTCGATGGGCACATGAGCTCTTCCTTCTTTCCCTTGTGCCTTGCTCTCTGAATGTGGTAGGACACTTCCTCTTTCCCCCATGCCATGATTCCCAAAACTGTGAAATTGCTCTTGTTTCTTAGCGCTGAAATATGTTCCACTCCCTGTGTCTTTTGGGTCTGATTTTGCTTCTGAGTTCAGTGAGGCTTCTGTCCATAGTTTCAATATATTGGGAGAAGGACATTATTTTTGAAAAGCAAAGCAAAAAACATGAATTCTGAGCAACAAAGCCCTTTTAAAGTGTAACTAATTTAAAGGCAAAGTGCTTTCAAAAACAAAGAAAAATCCTAAAAAACTGAATCCTTCAGCTACACAAAGCTAAACAAATTCAACACATTGAATAACATGTTAATAAGCAGCTTTAAAATAGATGATGGTTTTGATCAGATTTATTTTTCAGTCCTGTGGAGACAGCTGATGAATTATACATGGTTATGGCACTTATGAATTGTAAGTCTCCTCACGACTGAAGGCAAATGTCAAAGGCATCATGTGTTAGAGCAAGATATTTTGCTTGGCAGGTATGGCATATTCAGGAAACAGGCTTCTATTTTATACATACTCTGCATTGCTCAATTGAGTGTATTGGTTCTTTGAGCACCCATCCTGGAGCTGTTTCATGTGGCTGAATACCTCCTCTGCATTCAGGTAAACAGGGTTTTCTTCAATAGTGGAGAAGAAAGAGGGTAAGATCAATGAATCCTTTCTCTTTGGCTCTCTTCTAGTAAGCGGAACATGCCTGTCACCTCTGCAATTTGGAGGCGCAATGTGACCTGGCTTAGACCTGAGTCTGCCATAAGGCAAAATGTTTGTGGCCATGTCCTCTCCTCTTGCTGACTTTGTCTTGCTGCCTTAATGGGAGCAGGTTTCTCCCGCCAGTGCTCAGAGCTCTGGCCTGGCCTTTTTCCAGCAAATAGAAGAGACTTCCGACATCCATGCTGAGCAAAGTGCATCGGATGCAAAGCTTGTTTCTCCTGATCTTCCAGGGCTTTGCTGAGAGAGGCAAAAGCTTTCCTAGAAAACCTGGCTCTGAAATGGTTCCCTGTAGAGTTTTCATCTGGTCTCTTTTAGCCTCTCACTTCTATCAGCACAGAGAGCTCATTCTGGGAATAAGTCCAAGAGCCTTGGTGCTGACTTTTGAGAGAGGAGTGAAGTGTCCCACTCTCTAATTCTGAGCAGCAATAGCTGCAGTCTGCAAACTTTGCTCAGAAGTGGGTGTTGTTCTTCTCAGGCAGTGTCTGTGCAAATATGAGCTGGTTGGAGGGAAATGGGAAGATGATTGAAAACAGTATCATGATTGCAGCACTGCCAGTGGAGCACCCCCCAGGAAATATCATTTATCTACCAGAAACCCAATACAGAATATTTCCTGCTGAGCTTATGTGTGGTCTCCCTTCACCTGAGAAACTAGTGTAACTCAGTAGATTGGGAGACTCCAGATACAAGGATCATCATGACTTTAAGTCATGTATTGTTAGTGTTTATAGACTGCAGGAAAGAACAAAGTATGCTTTCGGCCAGCATGATGGAAGGATGGGGTTGGTATGAATGAGAGCAAAGGTATTGGTTTCCTTATAGATTGACCTGAGCTAGTTAGACACTGGATAGAGTATGACTCTTGTCGAGTACATCTGAAGATGAGATTACCAAAGAATTTTGAATCTTTAACTGTTCCAGGAGAACACACATCGAGAAAAAGTAGAGCATCAAGGTGTGGCAAGCACCTGTGCAAAGACTGTCCCTAACAGTCTTGAGTGGTTGAAGATGCCATTGTGCACATGTGAAACATGCCTCTGATAGCTGCACTTTGATTCCTGTAGCCCCATATTCTGTCTCTTTCTCCTAGATCTTCACCTCTTGTCTATCTGCTCTACTTAGAGCCACTGACCTCGACTTCTCTGCTGTTGTGGTCCTGAGCCAGTCTCGGCAAACTTGGACACTCTGCTGGATGGTGGTTTTGTGCAATTCCTACTTTCTATTTTTAACTATTTCCTACTTTCTTTCTGGATGCTGCCTCCCTCCCAGATTCTAGAGCTATGATGAGACAACACAGGGCAGTTTGCAGGTAGCTCTTCAGATTGCATTCTGTTGTGATTCTTTAGTTCCTACAGAAATGATTGATTCCCTCTTGCACTGAGGTAAGCTCATCTTTCACCAGTGATTGGTGGTGAAGTACAAGGGAGATGGGGATGTAGCCCTGATGAAAACGCTGTTGGAATGGAAAGTAGGGTCATTTCTCTGCTGTTACACATCTATGGATGTCTAAAAGACCTCACACATGAGAGTTTCCTTTCTGCTAGAAGTGGGTTTCATAGATAGACAGTTCAGGTGTTTTGAGTTGATTCAGGTGTTTCTTGGCAGAAACACAGCTGAACTCATGCAAAGGATATTTTTGACTGTCCCTCAGCTGCTGGGGTGAGATACATTTCTGGGTTGGATAAGTTTAACTGAGTGGCAGGGACAGGAGATGCCACTAAGCAGATTCTAAGAAATTTCATTCAAACAAACATGTTTTAGAATCTAGCACCTGAATTTCTCTTCTCATACCAGGTACAAAGGATGTGATTAGCAGAGAGATTTCAAAAGCAATGCACTTCAATATAATGGAAAACACCTGACCTGTATCTGATTCCATTTGGGATCTCGGTGACAGCTGCAAATGAAGCCAAGCTGAATTCCATCAGCATAGCAAGATTTCAAGAGCCCCTGTGGAGTATGCCCAGCATACAAAACACAGCCAACACCCATGGATTATTAGCATGATGTCTGTCTGAGCAGGTGATGTGGAACTTTTATTCTGTGTAACTTGCTTAAATTTACTGTTTAAACTTACTGCTTAAGTTTACACTGCTTAAATTTTTAAGAATTAATTAATTGAGGCCTTAATGCTTGAAGAGGCTGGGATGCTTTTAAGCTGGGGAAGGAGAAAGGTTGCGCTCCTGCTGGAATTCCATTTTGCAAGGAGTTCCTATCTTTATATTGACAAGAGTTGTTCTACTGCTATGTGGTTTCAGTGAAAACTGTCTTTTGTTATCCAAAAGGCTAGTTGTTTGGGCTCTTTTGCTTATTTGTTTGTTTTCCTTTCCCAGGAAACATTTTTTTCCCATGCTGTCTTAGTGGGATTTACCAAAAGAAGCAAATTCCCTTCTTCTCCATTTTCCAGGGAGAGACTTAGGTCAGTGAGCAAAGGGATTCTAGCAAAATGAGAATAACAGTGCATTGAACTCTAGTCAAAAGTTTGTTATATGTATGTGATTCTATATCTACATATGAATATACACCCATGTGCATATAGGTTTCATGAAACCCTGAGCGCCTTTGTGAAAAAATGTCCTTGAAAATTTTTTCAGTTTCGTTAGACTTTTCTGTTCTAATAATCCAGGTTCCTTTGGGGATGATATCTGTTCCTGTAACTTTAACCTTCAGTTAGTTTCAGTCTCTATGCTGGATTAAACCTATTCATTGTCTGACTGTCCTCTCACTCATTCTCTGATGATGTATTTGGCCTATAATCTCTCAATCCTTGTGTTCTGAAGTTGGTACAGTCTCTGCCATCCCAGAGGGCCTCCACATCATTACAGATGATAATTTCAGGACACGATGGGGGAAGCCTGATGAATTTTAACCACATGCTTCTTCATTTCCCTCTACCCACCTATTTCAGCATATCTTCACATTGCATCTTTTAAAATTGTTTTCCTTTTCCTTTGTTCTCCTTTTGTTGAGGCCATACCCTTGGCTTAGTCACTCTGAAGTGCTTTCTATGTCAGAAGCATGCCCTTGTGTTACAGCAGAGCCTTGCAAGGCTTAGTTCTGCTTCTCTGGCACTGGGAAAACTATCTCTTTTTCACTCAGGTAGTAAAGTTTCCCCTTGCTATAAATTTATTGCAGCTTTTGTTGGTTCCTAGTTAGAGTTGTGTCCCAGACACTTGCAGGCTGCTGTGTCTACCAGCCAGGACACTCTAATGGTACTGCTAAGATGGTGTAGTTCTCATCTACTAGTTTGGCACATCTGAGCCATTTCATCTTTCTTATTTAATGGTGAGCGGAAAATGTATAGGACACACAATTTGGGTCTGTTTCACAAAGAATACAGGTGGTGTTGCTGCAGTGCTAAAACTGAGCTTTGTAGCTGTTGGAGAGTACCAGAAGCAGTCGCTATTTCCGTGGCTACTTTGACATACTTGGTTTCTAGATCCACAAGGACTGCCCATTCAACTCAATTGATTTGCAATCCACTTGATTTATTTTCCCAACAATTTTTTTATCACTTTAAAAATAAAAAGAAATTTTGCCAGCAGCCCAGTTAGTTCCCTACCCTTCATCAAATAATAGATAAAAAGGACTAAGCAGAGTTCGTAGTGCAAATCAAAATAGAGATTGGGAAACAGATCAGAAGCTGAGCCTGGTGTCTCCTTGCCTCTGAAAATCTGAGGCTTGTGAAAATCTGAGATGTGTGCCAAGACTCTGAGAGGATGGGTTCAAAAAGGATCAGTTTTCAGCTGCTGCCTCCCCCTTTCTCCCCTCTCCTTCCCCTTTTCCCATCAGCTTCTCTGTACATCATCTCCCTCTTCTGGCTGTTTCAGGGTTACAGAAGCAGAGGGACTGGCCTTGCAGAGGAGCTGTTGAAATCTTCATGTCAGCATGAGCTCTCTGGCCAGTATTTCCTCTTGGACTCAGATGTCTTCTGTGGCAAGAGGAACCTGAGAGGAAAATGGATAAGACTAGAAAACAGAAGATATTGTCTCATCCACTTGGTAAGAAAGGACAATGCTGCTAGTTGAGGGGTGGGGGTGATATGTAGACGCTGTTTCTTCCTGCACACTTCTTACCCCAGGGCTCTCTTACAGACCCTGGGGGAGCTGCCTCAGCCTGTCTCCTACCCAGCAAATTCTGTGCAAGAAGAGGGTTTTGCTCATGGCCTTTTACCTGCCACAGCACTGACACATTTTTCTGCTATTCCCCACATCTGGTGGGTGACATTAGGAGTTAGAAAGGAAGAGAGGTGCTGGTCTGGGAGTTCACAGCCCTCTGGTAGGAGAAAGGGAGAGGTCTTTGGAGGAGATTAATACCCTTCTGCTCCAGTAAGATGTATGAAGTACATGAGTGCAGTCTGGGTATAACTGGTATCTTTGGAGCTCTAGCTTAAGGGCAACCATTTTCTCTTTAAGTGCAATGATGTTATGTTTTTACTGTATATTCTGGTGTCACTGCAACAAAATTGCATGTGAAATCAAGGTAGTAGGTGTGATATGCTTTAAGGATCACAGCATTATCCTGTTGGAGCAGATGAAAGAGCAGATGGCATAATTTAAATTCTCAGGTTCTTTAGACGAGGTCTACTGGAGACTGAAAGGTGCAATTCTCATGTCATTGTAAGGAATGTCATAATGTTAGATTTAACATGTGACAATCAAAATGTTAGTCATAAAGCAGGGAAGAAAAATTGCACTGTAGAAGTAGGTGTGTCAGATCTGAGAAGCTGGAAGATTTTTTTTCTCTCAAGCTGTTATTGTCCTCAACTGCTATGTCTTGTACTTACCTTTGTTAAACTAAGGCTGTTTTTTGCTTTTCAATAAGGAGTAATTTTCTAAGTAATAATTATGTAGGAGCTTTTGTTCTGGAAACACCTGTTCTTTAAACGAAGATCTTCACCCTAATTCAGAGCTGGAGATTCTTCCTTGCTGTTATTTTATACATGAGAATTATTGTTGTTACAGCAGGTGAATGTGATACTGCTGTGCAAAGATGCAAGTAAGGGCAAGGTGGACACTGTTTTTTCAAGATGCAGAAAGATAAATGAATTATCTTTGTGAAATCAAATAACCAGACTCAGGGGGTGGGATCAACAGGCAGTAGGTTCTAGGAAGGGGCCTGAACAAGGCTAAAGTATGTGGTCTGGGGGAGTCTGAAAATGCAGAGAATCGAAGATGCATGAGTGTGTGTATGGAGCATATGAGACTGAGAGAGAAGGTGTTGGAAGTGATACTGATGAAGCAAGGCACAGAGTTCACTGCTTAGGCAAAGTAGGCAACACAGGAAGAAAAACACTCATTTTATTTTACATTTACATTTTAACATTTATATTAAGGTATTTTTTAACCAGAAAGACGCAAATATCACTTTGTTACATTAGGTTATGGCTGTAGGTGGGAATGTGTGTTCTTTAGTGTTCATGATACTTATGTGAGGAACTGGCAGAACAGGCAAACTCTGATACATGTCTGAAGCAATATTTACATTTTTATATACTTGCTCCCTTATGTCAAGCAAAGTTATCAAGATGAGCAGTGGGTTCACTCCCATTGGCTATTCATTCCAGCACTGACCCTGTAAAATTGTGTACTTAGGCCCATTGCCTTCAATTTCTTCAGTGACTGAGGGTTGAAGAAATCTATGTTAGCTTTGGAGCTTGTTGGGAATATCACCAAATTCACTTAATTAATTCCTATAATAACAAATTAGTCCATTAGCCTGCAGTGCCACCTAGCCTCCTCATCCTTTGGGGACCAGGGAGTATGGCATGAATATTTGGAAAGATAAAAACTGCTTGGAAAACATTCAAGTGACGATCTTTTCCCCCCTTCATTTTAAGATATGATAATTCTATCTCATCAAAAGATTTTAATCAGGAGTCTGAAAACTGTTGCACTGATATTAGCCAGTGACAGAAAAGACAGGGAGAATTAGAGATTATTTTTCTTCAAAATGTTAGTTCCTTGTTCAGTGCAAGTATTACTCATAATTTGTAAGGTTTGAGCTTGGTAAGGAAGCAGAAAGCTGGTGCATGACTATTAAATTTTTGAACAGTCTGATTCATCTCAAAATGATTCAGAGACTATTGATAGTAGTCCTGTCAGGAGTTGCCATCTCTGTGGTGAAGGTGGAGTGGTTAGTGACATACCACTAGTGCTTTGTGGCCTTTCATAGCATTCATGAGTTAAAAATACGCAGGGTAATGAAGGCAGCAAATGTAGTTCTGCTGGAATGCTGATATTAGCATCTCTGCCACCTGAAGAAGTCATGCAGACTTGGCTTCTGTCCTTAGGTGGGTTTACTGGGGGGTTTACAGATTACTGGGGAGAAAAATGGCCCTGGGAAAGGGGAGCCAAGGCTCTGCTGCCTACCCTGCCCATTCATGCCTTGGGGAGCCAGGACTGCTTCTTTCCCGTTTCTCCTTCTTCCCTGATTCTTTACTGAGTGAAAGGAAGTTGGTGTGCTTGGGTTTGGAGAGTGGCTACTGCAGCATAGCCACATGCATGGAAAGCCATGGCCCTGGAACTGGAGGATGAGACTGAGACATTAGCAAGGATGCAGGGTGGGAACAGCATCCCAAAATCTGCCTGGATGAAGTAGGTTAATGAAGGGTAAGAAACATGTCTTTAGATCCATGGACTCCATCAACTTTGCAAGAGATCTTTCTGCTTCTCCCAGCCTCTCTGCCCCACCTGCCAGTTGAACCTTCTTCCTCACTGTTGCAAGACAGAATTATTTTATCCTTACCTTTTGGGTGGCTGGGTTCACATTTTTTTGCTATTTAGATGATGATCTGACTTCTGCGTTACAAGATTGCTGAAAAAGGCAAGATGGGGAAAATCTATTAAAATAATTGATTTCTGACCAATACATTCCCGAGACATCTGTGATAGCTTCTGTCTTCCTAAATAACAAATGTATTTAATCTGGAGCTTTGCGTTTCAGTAGCTCTGTAGAAACAAACACAGCTTTTTGCTTCAGCACAGTTGAACAGAATCCCCCTTCATTTAGACTTGTAAGAGATTAGCAGATAGGTCGTTTGTGAAAATCTGCAAATGATGACTAAACATGGGGCCACTCTGATGATGCCAACAAGAATAGGCAGAAAATGGAAAACATGCACTGCCACAGGCTGCCTTTGTGCAGTGGGCTCATTTGCCATTGCCAAGTAAGACAACAGACTAAGCTCAATGAAGGTGAATGGGATGGGATGGGATGCTGTTACTGGTTTTCTTTGGTATGGATTTCAGCTTACATTTTAACTATGCTCAAAAACATTGGTAGCTAGAATGTTTACCACAGAAGGCTTATATGATAATTTGAGGGTGGGAGTAATGAGAGGAAAAAAAATCTACTGAGTTTCATTTCCAAATCCTACTAGATTTTCTTCTTTATCAGCACACTTTCCTTCACTGTTTGATGATACTTTTATATATGATTTTTGTTTGAGAAGGCACTGCAGTGGGTTTTGGCTTGACTGAAAGACTAATTTGAGAAGTGTAGATGACTAGTTGTTAGGCACAACCTGTTTGTTCATACAGATTACATGAAGGGGCCTGTTAGAGCACTGGACATGTCTTACAGAATTTATGGGGTTAAACAAAACCCATCACTAAGCCTTGTAAAGCTATAAAAAACTATCCAGATCTCTGAATCTAGAGAGCTACCCTCTTTGCTTAGGCATAGATAGCTCACTCTTCAAAAAATAACAGGGGTTTTTAAGTGAGGGCTTAAAACTAGTAAAAAAAAAAAAAGAACCAGCTAAAGCTGGTCATAGTAGTATGGTGGTCATAATAGTATTGGAACTATCGAAAGGCATTTGTGGATGCACCTGCTGTCAGGTGTGGTGTTATTCTAGAAGCTAAAAGGGTCTTTGTATTGTTGGGATGCTGTAATAGTCCCAGAGAATTGCAGCATTCTATTGTACCTGCTGGCTAATCATCCAACATGAATGTCAAGTAAACTAAGGAAAGGGAATTCAATTCTACTATTCTGAAAAATAACCCCAGCAACCAGCCACAGTGATTTGTAAGGGAATTCATACAATCAAAGAAGACAGTGGAGCACCTGTAATTACTAACCACTATTAATGAGCTGTAAAGACTAGTTTGCAAGTTGCATTTTACCCTACTTTAAACATACAATTTAGAAAAGCAATGGAAAAGTCAAAAATTAGGACCAATTCTGAAACACCTTTCAATACTTTTTCTGATTTATTTCCTTTCTAAAGATTCAGGTTCTATGAAAGGACTGCAAAGAGAGGTTTAGGTATAGAATTAGAAATACTTGAATTCTGTGAATAAGCTGTGATGTATATATGCATCTCTTTAATTAATATCCTGTACCACTAGCTTTGATAATTTTTCTGCAGAATATGATAGCTTGACGGAGAAAGAGACCGTGGACACTAATCAATAGACAGCTTGAGAGCGCTGAAACAGTGTAGCTTAGTAGCTAGGGAATATGTCTAGGAACAAGTGCTGGAGCTTCTGTCTCCTTTTCTGTGGGTTGTCTTCACCCAGTGTTAAATGCATAAATTGCTTTGGGAATGGAGCCTGGGCCTCCTGATTCCTTTGTTGTGTGGTGAGCAGGAAGGATGTAAGGTATTGTGAGAATGTAACGCTAGGTTTCCAGTTCCCTGTAATCTAACTAACAGGTGGTTATACAAAAGGCATTCATTGGCCCCAACAGGGTGTTTTTGAAGGAGCTTGGCCTTTTTTTCAAGATTCTGTGTTCAACACAGTAGGATGCATCAGAGCACATCAGGCAGATTAAGTGATCCGGGGGTATGACACGCCACCATGCTGATTGCTGGGTGTCTGTCAGATGCAGCAGGAGTGAAGAACGACAGTGCTTCGGCTGGAGTAGCTTTGGGCACACCCAGTAGCAGAACAAATATTGTCCTGGTCCAAGAGGGAGGTAGCTTAGACACATTCAGGGTTAAGCAGACTTCGGGTTTTTGGATCGCAGCTTATGATATCAGTTCCTGTGTTCTTTACAAGCGTGACATTGCACCTCACTTCAGTTCTCTTTGGACCTGACTATGCAGCAGTATATCCTGTTTGGCTGAAGTCTGGTCGCTTAGCTTGCCCATAGCTCTGTGACATGGGGTTAATGATGTATCTTTTGTCTTGCCATTCAGCTATCACATCACTTTAATTACCACTTTTCACTGAATAGATGCACTCTTCTTCTATGTGTTCATATAGTGTCCGGTGCATGGGTCCCCATCACAGCTTCTAAACATTATTATAACATAATGCAAATAAATAATATGAAGATGTTGCTGTGGAAAAACCCTCTGAAATTAATTTGCTGATTTGCTTCCCAGAAATACAACACAAATTACTGTGTACTGTTCCTTTTAACTGCATCCATTGGCTACTTTTGACCCATGATAGTTTGTGCTGTGAATTTTTAATAGCCATAATAACCACTACTTCCCTAATCCCTAGCATAAGAACGAACAGGAATGTTCAGCATTTTCATCCTGGTTTCCAGGTTGAAAGTTTCTGTGTACATTGCTTGATCTCAGTTGACAGTGCTGCTTTATATAAACAGAGGAGATAGTCTTGTGCTCCCCTAGGGCCTCTGCATGGCCCAGGAGAACTATTTCAGCCCAGCCTGGGGCCATAAGTCCCTGCCCCTGTGACACAAGTAGGATGCTGGTCTCCAGCTCTGCTCTGCTGGCCCCAACCCATAGGCTGATGTGCTGGCTTGACCTTAGACCTGCCTTATTCTTATGAACTTGCCCAGTGATCTGGACTCATGGCTGAATGTGGTGGCCGTTGGCAGGCCTGCCCTGCACACCTTGCTCATGGCCTGTAGGGCAGAGACCTGGATATGGCAGAGACCCTGCCCTGTCAGCCATGTTAGGAGCTGTCAGCCTTCATTGCTTCCTTACAAAGAGTTTTATATTAAAATGTTGGGAAGTGTAGCTGCAATGAGAAGGGTGATGAAATGCAAAATCAGGATTGACTCAATGAGGAATTCAATGCAAATATTAACTTTGTTTCTCCCTTCTACTAGCACACACCTAGCTTTGAGCTACAAATCCCCACAGCCTTGGATGAAATCTTTTAAATTATTGAAGTAATCCAATTTGAGTATTGTTCTTTCCCTTTGTGGTGAAATAAGAAGTTAAATATTTCACATGCTGCCTTACACCAAGCAAAAGCACATTGCTGGCAACCTGTGCTGATTTTCTCTCATCCTTTTTTCCCAGAGCCTGTACTCAAGTCAGACCAGAATCAGTCAGATCCTTGGTATATGCAAGTGTCTTGGTTAGAAATGAGATTAAACTCCTTCAAATGCCTTAATCAAAATACCTCCTCTCACACTCCCAGAATAAGGTTACAAAGCTCCAGCACCTGTCCAGCAGGTGATTTATTGCTATAGATGGAAGATGGGCATTGCAGTTCCCTTTTGGTTCTCAAATACCTTCCACCAGTCTCAAGGATCTGAAGAAATATTGCCTCTAGTTCTTAAAAGACTATTTTATACTTTCTTTAAAAAGGATTCTTTTGACTAATGTACTCAGAATGGGATAATAATGGCAACTTGGCATGCATAGAAGCACTTTATACAATTCGAAATGACAAGTTGTCAAAAAATATAATGGACAGCCAGGGGTGTTGTACCTGATGTCGAGAGAAGACCATTAAGTGTCTTGAAGTTTAAACTGGGCGGCCCTGCTGTGAAACATGCTTGAAAGCCTCATTGTCTGCTGGGTTGCTTCTGAGTCTTTGAAAGCACATTAGGGTGAATTAAGGAAAGGTGTTAATTTAAACTAGAATTCCTGAATAGCAACACAAGTGGATGAACTCACAGATAGACCATCACCTCTAATGCATTATTTCTCTGTTGCACTGCTGTTCTTTTGTTCTTGCCTCCAGTAGAAGGTCTCAGCTCTGTTTACAGTGCCCAGTGATGCCACTTTTGTGACTTGGACCTGTAGGAGGTGGCTGAAGTGCTCAGCTACTGACTGCCTTGGTTAATGTACCGGGTAATTACTTAAGGTTGTATCTGATTCTTGTTTCTTTACTCCATGATGGGTAGCAGTACTATTTTCCTTTTAACCCTTTTCACCTCTTTGTTAATCAAAGAACACACGTAAGACTGTGTTGTCTCCTCCAGACACCGATCCTTGAAGATGCACACTTACTTATTCCGTAATAGTAAGTGGGGGTGACCACAGATAAACTGAAATATGGGAATCCCTTTAAAGGGAATGCTAGGAATGTGGAGCATATGAGGAAGTTTGGGCTTGCAACAGGCTGCTTAAATGTGAATGAAAGTGCTGTCTAGCTTTTGGTCTATGTATGAAAAAAACGTGTCTGCTTTGTCCTAAAACCAGTATAAGTGGTTAAAAGAAGAATTCAAAACACAACCCAAAGCTCTAGTTGCAGCTGCTCTAACAAGAAGAATCTCCCTTCCCTCTGTACTTGCAATTTGTAATGTTTTTACAATGCAAGATATGGGCTCTGAGTGCCTGTAGGCAGCGAGGGTATCTGTGGGATTATACTCATGCTCCTGAAATAGTGGTTCACTTTCTCGACTGGTATCAGCCCAAGCTGTTGATGAAACACTTCAACACAGCCCAAAGCAAACCAAGCCTCGTGAAGAGTTTGTGACTGTAAACCAACTTATATTAATGAGCTCTCTGAATTCAGACTGATCCCTTCTATCTGGAGCTAGAATAAGCTGTCTGGAATAGAATGGGGTAAAAGAAGGAATTTTCAAAGGATCATTGAAACACTGATGAGGCTAAGTCACTGTGTGGAACAGCTTCTTTCTCTGAAAGGGCAGAAAAGGGAGCCTGAAGCAATGACATTTGTAATGTAGCTCTCACTGTTGTTTCAAGTTAGAGGGAGTGAATCCAGGTTTTAATGTACAAGTGACGTTTACTATCTCTCCTACAGCAAAAGTCCTTTAAATAACAAATGCACACTTAGACTGGCTTTGATCTCCTGAAGCAACATGATTAGTTAAAAGACATGTCTTGGTTTTAATTCCTCCCCCACTTCTATCTCTAAAGTTTAGAAGTGGAATTCTGGTAATTTTTTTCCCCTAGGTGATTAATTTTGAAATGTTTACAGGACAAAACATTGAAGCTTGTGGCTGCCTGTCACCTTTCCCAAACCCTAAGTATTTATAGAGATCTCTCTGGAATGTGTATCTGATTTAGGTCTCTAATTCATTTTAGTGAACTCTGAGCACAGCAGTCATTGGAGTTAATTTAGCAAATAAGCATATGGACAAGTGTAAGGCTGCTTTTCTTTCCCAATTACATCAATTGGTCTAATACCAGCTATTCCCTTTCCTTTCAAGTCTCCTTAAAACATCACCATCTCTAGATCAGGACACATATCCAAAAGTGACAATCTCAGGCTGTCTGAGACAGTTTAGCAGGAGCCTCTGGGTTTCAGTAGGTGGTTTGTCTCAAGTTAGGGCATGAATGATGCTGCTTAGCCTCTTGCAGAGGGAGCTTTCCATTGCTGCATACCCTTTAAAATGACAATGGGGGCTCAGTCTATCCTCTAAGGAGTATCTGGACTCTGAGATGGGAAGGAGGAGGCACCTGTACAAACTGCCCCTTCAGATCCAGGCTGCTGAGACAGATGGTTAATGACATAGTTTGAGCTGGCGGGCTGGAGAGCTGGGAAGGGGGGGACACAAGTCCCTGTACCATGTGTGTGGAATTGTCCAGCCCACCCAATCTAGTCCAGATGAATGGTGCTGGAGTCTCTGCTGCACTGCATGTCATCATGCCCAAGCCTGAGCTGTGGCTTTGCACTTTTAAAATGCATATTAGGTCAAAGCAGTTCTGGATCTCCTTTGGCACTGTTTGGAGAAAGATTTTGTGTCTGACTCTGTTGAGCTGGCATTTAGCTATGCAGGACATGGACTCACTTCCTTTTCCTACTGCTTGCCTTCACTAGAAATTCTCCTGCACACTGTTTAACGAGTCTTTTACAAGGCTGCAGCTCTATGGTCTTGCCCTCCTGCTCCTGACAAAGGGAGGTGAGCCCTTCTCCAGACAGGATGGTTCCCATGCGGCTGAAGACAGGGCTGAGGCATGCTGGGCTTTGCTGATGTAACGGGCTCCCTGCAATTTTCATTCAGATCTGGTTGGCTGTGAGCTGGCAGAGAGCCTCAGCCTCAGATACGCCTCCAACTCAGATGAGGTCATCCCTGCTTTTTATTTATTTTTTTTTTCCCGTTTCAGAAGTCTGTTGTGTATGATCGGTTAAGGTCACAGTGCTAATTTCCATACCACTGTAAATCTCGGGGAGCTTCCTTGTCCCCCTCTCAGCTGCACTCTTTCCCAGCACCATCACAGACTCTGCTCTCCCTTTAAAGCGAGAGGAGGAGCAAAAGGAAGATGAATTTACCGCAGTGCATTTTATAATTGATTCTCGCATCCAGGTCAGAGAGGAGTGTTTGCTGGCAAGACATTGCAAAGCTGCACTGTTCTAACACGAGTGTAAAGTAGCTCCAGGACGGAAGAAACTCCAGCCCCTGCTGCTGTCAGAAGTGAAACTACTCGCCCTGCCCCGTCGCTTGGTCCCTTCCCCGCCCTCCCACCGTATGCCATGCAGAGAAGCATCCAGCCAGCAGAGGACGGGGTAGGTTCCCTCGGCTGTCAGTCAGTAGGAGCTGCCCGGCTCGGGACGAGCTGATCGCGAAATAAGGACTGGCCCTGCGGAGAGCAGAGCACAGAGAGCTGGCGTGCCCAGCCCTGGCCCCGTACCCTGCCTGGAAGCATCGTCTGCTCGGCATCTTCCTCCCTCCAGCCCCAGTCCGGGTAATCCCGCGTCATCTCCCGTGAAGAGCTGCCTACTAACTTCGGCACCGACGCCAGGTCTGCCTGCACGTCGTGGGCAGGATGGGGGTTGCGGCATCCCCTCTCTGCCCCGGGGGCAGCCAGCCCCCTCCTCCTCTTCCTCCCACCGCCGAGCCTCGCGCTGGAATCCCTTTGGCACAGCCCCTTCACCATGTCCTGCCAGGAGCGGAGAGCCCTCAACCCAGTGCCTAAGAGGGACCGGCCCCAGCACCGCGGACAGATCCCGGCTTCGGGCGGCTCGGCTCCAGCACCACGGACAGATCCCGGCTCCAGGCGGATCGGCTGTAGCCCCACGACAGATCCTGGCTCCGGACAGACCGCCCCAGCTCCGCGGACAGATCCCGGGGTGCCTCCGGGCTGCGCCGGCTGGAGGAAGGGAGCTCGGGGCCGCTCCAGCCCCGCTCCGTGCCTTGGTGCCTCGGGTTCCTGTATACTGCTGGCAGCCCGCTGCGGTAGCGGCACTCCGCTCTGCCGAGAAATCCCCTCGCACGCACTGCCACCCACCGTGCTCACGGTGCCAGAAGAGGGCTTGTATTTGGGCTCAGAGTCTGTCTTCTGTGGATCGGGATTTAAGAGCTCGAACGGTGCCTGGTTATAGTGGTGTATGAGTCTACAGACCCCAAGGTGCGCTACAGAGTTAGAAAGAAACCCTGGATCTGTGACGGTGTGGAGGACTAAAATAAACACTATACAACCAGCAAACCCAACCCAGGCCTTCCTACTTCCCTGCAACCAACTTTACACACACACATCCAACCGTGAGAATTCCCTTCTTTCCTCCTCCCTCCATGCTTCTTCCTTCAGCGACTGTAGGATGAGGCATTTTCTTCTATTTGGCTCGGGGTAAAAGCATACCCTGGGGGCATCAACACACATCTGGCAGGGACTGAAAGGTTTTAATCCAGCCTCTACTGCAATCAACAATGGCAAATGAACCAGTGATTTTGAATGTTTATGACATGGTGAGTATGAAACACTACTGACTGGGGGGGCAGTGGGGCTGGGTTGGAGTTCATGCTTGGAGGGCAGGCAAAGAGGAGCCAAGCAGAGATCCCCAGGGAGGCTGATTCTCTACTCCTCCCTCTCTTCCCTGGCCCAAACTCCTCATCCAAGCCTATCATCCTATCATGTCAGAGATTATGCTCACCCCTGCTTTTTTTATTTTTATTTTTTATATTTAGCTTATTGAGCCAGATTACAGGTATTATGCCTGATTTTCTGCAGAATCTTTCAGGAGAAGCATTGGGTGGGGAAAGGACTTTTTAATTTCCAGTGCTCCAATTAAGGAAGGAAATGTGATCACCTCTGTCTTTGTTGGAGATAATTGTCCTTTAATTTTGAGTGAGCACTACCAGGCTGTGGGGCAGGGGTCAGGATTTCATCTAGGGAGGTGAAACAGCTGTAGAGATGCAGTAAGGACATAGTTTCTAGGCTAATAATCTGGATCAGTTCCTCTTATGCGTAAGACTGTAGTTAAAAATTTTCTCTGAAGGTTAATTGTAAGAAATTTTCTGGTGAAGTTTCAGCACAGAAAGGAGCATGGGCACATGCTGCTCAGCAATATTTCCTGAAAGTTCACAGGGTAGCAAGTGGTTTTCCTTGACCTCTTCTTGCAAGGGGGAATGTGAGTGGGTGTTATCTGTGCTAGCAAATCAGAAGGTCCAAATCTTGGCACAAGCTCACAAAGAGAAGAAGACTTGGCACTACCTATTTGCTTGCTGGTCTGACAGAAGCTTAGGAGAGGCATTTTCAGATGAGGAGTGTTTTGATGATCATTTATTTCACCTTCATGTTTTGATTACCAACTAATGATTAAAAAAATGTAGTTTTCAGATCTTCCACAAATTTAGTGTATTTTTCTGGGGAAAATACAACCTTATAAGGCCCAGATGCTGACTGAGCTCTAAATATCCAGCTCCAGACCTTTAGGATTACAACAGACATTTGCTTTTTATCATCAGGCCGTGACAACTTTCACCAGGAAGCCCACAGAATAGTGTGGGTTTCCCTGTTGGGGAAATTCAGAGAATAGACACTGAAGAGATTAGGAGTGGGTTGCTGTAAAAGTCAAATGTCTTTTTATCACAAGGATCAAGGGATCTTTTGTGAACTAAAACAGGTGGGTTTTTTTCTGAGGGAAGAGTGAGTGGTAAGGGTTATATAGGTAGGACTGTATCTGCACTGGTGAGCAGTCCAAAAACCCCAAGTACAGTGGACTGGTGCTGCCTCTCCCAGAGCTATTATTAGTAAAATTGAGCAAGTTGGTGTAAAATCTTTCCCAAGACTTTGGTCTGGAGTGTTTAATGGTCAGTTGCTTAGCAGCCTGAAGTGTGAACTCCCCCACGATGTTCTTCAACCAACAGGTCTGGTAACTCAAATATTTGGTAGCTAGTGCCTGATAACAAGGGACTCATATTGCAAATGCGTGCACAAGAGGTTATCATTAAACCTTTGAGGAAAATAAAGGAGTTGTGTTGTGCTTTTGTAATACCTACTATCTTCCTTGCAATTTTTTTAGTTTGTTTTGCAGCAGATTATGGCCTAAACTTTCCTCTGTCAGCCACTGTTGATCTGTCCCAAATCAGTCAGTATTTCACCACTGAGCTGAAGAGATTCAAATACTGGATGGACATGGTCTTTACCTTTATGTTTGATTGACACCAAAAATGAAGCCTTAAGTAATTAAGGCAGAAGGAACTTTCTGTTCATGGACACTGTGTTCTGAGAGGGACACCCAGACACAGAGAACCAAACTGAAGTCATCAGTTTACTTCAGACTGAGTAGTTTTGCTGCTTAGCAAACCATAAAAACCTTCATGTAACTCCATGGGTTAACAAGTCTGTACACAGAAACCATTCTATTTTCATAAAGCATCTGTTTGACTACCACTGAGTCACCTGTAGCTCAAGTCCTACATTATGACTATTGAGCTGCCACGCTTTTCCATTGCTGCTATGATTTTAACACCACGAAGTCTGGAATGTAGCCATGCAAAATCTGCACTTTGCTATACTGTGGAGGGGAATTGCGGGGGAACTGGGAAATGAGCACATTTGCTTGAATGACTGTTGGAAAACTAGCCTCAATGGAAAAAACCCAACAACAACAAAAAAAAAGACAGCTGGGAACAACAATTAACTGGATGTAAAGCTCTGCTTTCCTGACAAAGAACATGACCCCCGTATGGCAGCTGGAAGCACTTACACTGCAGGAAAACTTATCCCTAGGGCAGAAGTTCAATTATGGGCTTTGTGCAGCTATGAAATACCCACTCTGTGTCATCTTGTGTATTCAAAGATTATAGCCATTTATCCTTTTACCCATTGGATATGTAGCAGGCTTCTTGAGGAAAAAAGTGCTGCTATTTAATGAGGTGTTTTGCACAAATAGCTGAAGCAGGTAGGTCTCTTTGTAAGCTTATTCTCTTCAGCATAAAATAATGGAGCAAAAATCACTGGGTATTCCAAGTGTTCTGAATATTGTCATCAAAAGCAGCCTTCCCTCACCCTCAGCACAGAGGGTGGTTATGTCCCGTTCTATCTCTTACCAAAGAAGTTGGATGAGATTGTATGCACCTAGAAATTTGCAAAACAGAGAGGGCAGGAGGACTTTGGTGCTCAATTAGGACATTTTAAAGACTGGATATGTTGGATGCTGAACTGATTTAATGTGCAAGTGTAAACACAAAATAACAACACGGATCAGGGGCTTGATCACAGATGAATCTCTTTCTGAATCCACTTCTTGCATGGATTTAATCTAAGCCAACTGCTGATTGGAGACTTGCAATAAATAATTAGGTTTATAAAATCTGTGACAGAGTTTGCTCAGCTCAGTCAGTTACCACTTTGCCTTTAGAGGGACAAATCAAATTCCCTTTCATAACTTGCAGCTCTCTTCCCTCCAGTCCCCCTCAATAAGCTGTTTATCATGGAACAGATCTTACTTAGATCACAGGTTGACTTTTTTTAGCCAGGGTATCATCCTGTTCCCTCATCACTTCAAGTCTTTGTGGCTTACTTTGGAATAGCTTTCTTAGTCACTGTACATTAATAAATGTTGCCTATTTAAATCAGGCAGAAGAGTAACTGCAATTATTGCCTGGGTTTAAATCTTTAGCAAGCTAAACATATTTCACTAAAAATAGTTTGCTTGGCAGAGATTCAAGTTAGGGGGTTCTCATTATATTTTCAGCTCATTGCATAGCACATTCATGCTATTATATTAAAAGCAAAGATATTCATATCACTGTTGTCCCTCTTTTATTACAGCTGAGGTTGTCCTGAACTTCCACTGTCTTTGCAGCTGATAACATACAAAACTATTGTTTTGATCTACTGGCATTTTTGTTTACTCTTTCTGCTGGGGAAAATAAGCCCCTGAGATGTGCTGCAGAGGACAGTGAGAGCCCTGGTCAGCAGGAAGCCAGGGAGCAGGGATGTGGGGTCTGTTTGAACAAGAGGGAGATCTCTTACTCAGCCTTGTCCCAGTTACTCCATTGATTCCACTGATATTACTTGTCATCCTCTCTGGAGTGAATGAGAGGGAAATATTATTTGGGTCGCTGTAGATGGACTGAAGGAAGAGAGATGCTTTGTGCCTTTATCTTCAGTACATTAGGAACCTATGAGTCTATTATAGAAGCAGCAACAGGATTGCAAGCAAAGCACTTCATTCTGTGAAGTGACTGTTTTAAAGCACTGACTAGATCATGGAGCACATCATTATCTCTCTGGAGGAAAGAATAAGTCTAGTTACTCAGAAAAATGTGAACATGTTTGTGCCTACTGTAGGTAAAGATCTCAGATGCTCTTAGCTTGCTTAGTCAGAAGAGTGAAAAATCCTAGTGCAGGTGGTGGCCCCATCTCTGCACTACTTGTTATTTGTGAGCTGCTGTGTATGGAGAAGTGCAACATTCTCTATTTGGTATTCCAGGAAGCCACATGGAGAGCAAGGGGAATTTTTTGTCAAGTAAGTTGATAGCTGTGAAATTTCTTGCAATGATGAGCTGAACAGATGCTTTAAGTCAATAGTAGAAATTGTGGTCTTGAAAGATTAAGTGGAGAGTCACTAGGATATCTTTTTTTTTTTTTTTTTTTTTTTTACTTCATCCTTCGTATATTGGCCAAACGGAATGTATTTAACAAATGGAGAGCAAAACCCAAAATATTGCCTTTGGAAGATTTTAATTAAATTCTGGCAACTCCTTAGCAACTCCTAATAGATATATATTAAATGAAATGCTTTGACTTTCCTTCAAATATTTGCCAGTCATCTCTGGCCAAAATTAGTAGCCAAATCTGAATCATTGCAGTTCTCCAAAACACACTGTTCACCCAAAAGTTTGCTGTGTTCTTGGAAGGGCATGGTAGATGTACCATATTCTTATTTATTCTGTGACCAGTCACAAAACTCGTAAGAATTCCCTCTTTCATGAATGAGAATTGTCTAAAGTAAATCTGGGATGTTTTAATCTTCTTCACAGGCTTGTTGTGGAGGTAAGCTCAAAGATAAATCCTTAAATTCCTGAAGGAAAAGGGGAAGATTTTGTGCTTGCAATTTTATCACTGACTCTTCATTTCTCCAGTCTTACTCATTCTGCTGTGTTCGAAGTATATCAAACACAGGGTACTGGATAACAAAACACAATGGTGAGCTAACAGGTGCTTGGTGTCTGGAAATGTGTTCCCCATAGAAGTGCTAAATGCTCTTTGTTTCTAGGAGTAGTCAAACATAGTGCTACTCAAAGTGGTAGTGTGAGGCATCAGGTAGTCCTCAGGTGCTTGTTTTATGATCGTTCCTAGAGCTTTCAGTTGGCCTTCTGTGCTGTTTTTTTGGTTTGTTTGTTTGGTTTAGTTGTTTGTTTGTTTGCTTGTTTGTTAGGACTGAGTTTAGACTGTTAAACTATGCACATGCTGCAATAATAGGTTCAGGGTTCATAATCACTCCAATATCATACTATGATACTTTCTATTATCTGCCCAAAAACTCCCTGGGAAGACTCTTGATTAAAGGTCAGAGTGACTAAATAGATCACTGATGAGAATGAGAGAGGAGGGCAGGAAAAGCTGCTCTCGCTGGATAACAGCAGAGTCCTGAGACCAGGATATGAGAGGTCTGTCCAGACTGCTTCAATTTTCTTGGATGCAACATTTCCTAGTGCAAATGATCTTGACTTTGAAAAACATATCAATAACTTTTTAAAAGAAAGGAGTTATGGCAAAACTGATGGCAGTACTTTAGAGATTTCAAATAAATCACACTGAGCAGCCTGGTTGTGTGTGCAGGTGAGGAAAACTAGGCTTTGTTTCTGCTTCTCTTTTCCTCTTAGACTGCATCAATTTCATTTGAGTGACAACAGGCTGACCTCAGGCAGGGTAGTTATAGAGTGGGATTGCTCCCTTGCCCTGCTTGAACACAGGAGCAGAGGGAAGAGGAAAGCAGTTTGGTGATGCTGAGCACTGTGCTGTAGTCAGTGCCTGCTTCAAGCCTCTGAGAAGATGACGAAATGCAACTAGACATCCCTCCTCTCTCGTGTCTTCAGAGAGAGAAAATCAATTGGAGGAAGAAAAGACTGACAAAACTAATACACTGAGCTTCAGCTGGGTCCATTCCTTCAAGAAGAAAGAGTCCAAATGTCATCTGATTTAAATCAATTAAAAAGCTAAAGTGTAAGTGGCATGGCCAAGGTTAATAAGTCCAGCCCATTTATGCATAGTAAGTAGATTTTTGTTGTCTTAGCAACAGCCTGGGGAAGTGTTATCCATCAGGGGAACAGTCTGTTTGGATGTTGTCAGGGTGACAAGCTGTCTACCTGTCCATGTTACTGCAGATCTTCTCCAGCTCTGCAGCCCTGTGACTGGCTACTGTATGCTTTTGCATGAGATGTTTCAAGAGCTGTCTCTTGACTGCACACAGGGCATTGCTCTCTCCAGCCATGGCATTTATCCCATCAGCAAGCTCACTGAACCAGTGCTCTGTTGCCCAGTGGACTGACTTGAACTGACTCATCCAGGGCAACACGGGAGTTGTCACTTCTGCTAGTCCTGCATGCCTTAGGAAAAACTGCTCCACAACATTCTCTCCTTTACATCAGCAAATGTAAGAAACCCTTACGAGTGAGGAGAACCTAGGAAAGCTAGCATAGTGTAAAAAAATGTGTGAACTCTGCTTCTGGAGCAAAGCCTCTCACATCCTGTCATTAGCCCACAGCTGTCACATCAGTGCTCTTGAGTTGGTTCCTTCCAATGACAATCTCACTTGGTGTCTCTAATGCACTCATTTCAAGACAGCCTGAACTCTTGTGGAATCAGGAGTCTCCTGGGCAGGATTTCAGGTGTAAGTCCAGGGGCTCAAGATAAGGTCGGCTCTAACTGAGAGATATGGAAGATGCAGAATTACTTTTGCTGCTACTGGAAGTTGTTCTTCAACCTGGTCTGTAGGCAAAGTCACACTCCCCTGGCCTGGCTCTGAGCAGCTCTGAGACAAATGATTGTTTCCTCTTGAAACCATATGGAAGTTGGTTTCCAGTGATTTTTCTCTGGTGCTTTTTGGGCTTTCCCCTTACAGAAAGGCAGACTCCTTTTAGAACATGACACTTCTGTCAGCAAGATTTAGCCTCTGGCTCACTGGGCTGTCAAGGTTCCTAATTTTACTTGGCTATTCTTTAAAACAAACAAACAACCCCCCAAACCAAACAAACCCTTCTTACTATTGATGAAAGCTGATGTGTTTACAGTACTGGAGACTGTCATTCTTCTAACAAATAAATTTATGCTAGCAGTAGCAAAGCAGACCCTTCTGGCTTTTGCACCTCATCCCTAGTGTATAGGTTGAGCTGCTCTGGTGTTGTGGCTCAGCTGGTCATCCAGCTTCCTCCTCAGACAGCCCACAGGGACTGAGTTATACATGCAGTGGGAGCTTCTGCAGGGGAGAGCTGAGCATTAGTGAGCTACTAAGTTGGAACAGCTGTCAGATCCATTTCTAAGTGTGGTGATAGGCAGGTATATAGTTGTGCATTAGTGCAATGAACTGAATTTAAATGGGTGTCTTAGGGCTGAAAGCTATGTTTGTGACCTGAGCTGCCCTTATTCTAATTCTCTGTTTGTTTCAGTCTCTGTTGTTCCTGTCATTATGCCAAGATGACGTAGCTGAAGCTGGGGAGGGAGGCGGAGACCAATCAATACAAAAAAAATCTATATTCCTGCTGGGGAAGAAAAGAAACAAAATTTACCAGTCTAATTATTCTTCCTCTAACAAGTGGACTCAAACTTGTGGACTTTTAAGGAAGAAAAAAAAATTTGTTATCATTCTAGGTAAAGACTGTATATTTTTGACTGTGAAAGATCCAGAACAGAGAAAGTAGGTATCTCCTCACTTCAGAGCTTTATCTATGAGCACATGAATCTGTAAGACTTCTCATCTCAGAGCAAAAGATGAGGCTACAGCCTAAGACTGCAAAATTGTTTTAATTTGTAACTTAATTTTAAAACATTTTATCTTAAGGTGTCTGGAAAAGCAATGATAAGGGGAGAAGAAATGCTGGGAGAAATAAATGATCTTTGATAGGTAGGAATGCTGATCTACAGAAGCAAGTGTCTGATGCTAGAAATGCTGAAAACATTACAGCCTCTTTAGTGCCTTCATTGTGTGTGTCAACACATGGGTCGAATGCCACATGACTCCTGATAGATCCAAATCTCTGGGAAAGGGAGGACCAGGCATAGTGTAAGCTCTGTTGATTACATGGTTTGCTGAACCTTCAGCCATGGATCTGTTATTCTACTTTCCATATGGTCATACTTAAACCCACAAGGAACTATCAACCCCTTTGCACTTCTCTTCAGTATCTTCTGCTAGTGAGTGACTTATACTGGATACTGATGCAAGAAAATAAGCTTCTGAGATGCTGATTGCTGCCTGGGGCTTTAGAGTGCATGAGGAACCCAATGTAGCCTTCCAGAGTGAATTATAGGCTTTGCCATAGGTTAGCTTTCCCTAGGTACACAGTGTTCTTCTAGACATCTGTTCTTGGCTCATCTGTGTGTCTTGCTCTGTTTGGGATTACTTGGAGCTGATGATTTTATAATTGCCCTGTATTTTTAATTTCCCCCAGCTCTGGACTAGCCTGGTGAATATGCAAAGTGATAGAGAGGAGCAAGAGGTTAACCATGGGACTAATCTGATAAGTCATTACCTCTGTCATTAACCTCTACTCCTGGGCAGCACCAGGAGCAACAGTTTGCTCTTGTTGCATTAGAAGAGGCCTAGGTTGTGGGTATTTTCAGCCAGGTCTCAGGTGGTTTCTTAGCAAATCACTTCTTTAGGAAACTAAAGGCCCTATTAGCTAAGCATAGAGATAAAAGGACATTTTAGGATATTTGTCTGACCTCTGGATTTCTCTTAGGAAAGGTTGAGGTATTGTCCCTCATTGATCCTCTTTCATAGCTATCAACTTTGTAGAGATGTCTTGACTATTTTAGGGCATTTGAGGTGGCACGACATGTCCAGAGGTTCTGTCATGAGTGCTGCTTATGTGCTGGGGAAGTAAAATTACTAGTTCTGCATTTGGCTTCTACCATATAGTGTGCTGATGCATCTGGGGTGACAGAGACCAGGTTAAAGTCCCTGGGGGACTCAAACACAACTGCCCCTTCACACAGGTCTGCCAGAGAAGCAGACAGCAGGAAACTCTGGATTTGGTTGTTCTGGGTCTCTTGTGTGAAAGTATTTTGGTATTGTTTGAAATTCTCACTTAGCAGAAGAGTAAATATTTCCAGGGAATCTTAGCTGTTCCAGGAGGTTATCCAGGCTGGAGCAAGATATAGTGCTACTTACTTGTTCTATGGCCCAGTGAGCCTTTTATATGAAAGGAATCTATTCTCTACTTTGTACAATTCTAAAACTGATACACCATGAAGGAATGAGAAGGCTGGACTCCAGATACACTATGATAGTGTGACCAGGCTGCTTCTCTCTGAGGTAGGTGGATAGTCAAATTCCCTCTGGCAGGCTGATGTGGTTAGAAAGTTGGTCTGTACCCTCCTGGACAAATGTCTAGACTCCTGGTTATTAGGTACAAGCAGAAAGCACTTGCTCTGCCTGGGAAATAAGACATCAAGCTTGCTCTTCCCTCCTCCTACTGGTTTGTTTTCAATCAGGGCATTTTTAGACAGATGTCAGGCTTTGTTGTCCTGAGAGGATCTCTTCTGCCCCTTCTTCCTTACCTGTCTACCCAGCCTGCAGATTCAGTTACTTAAGGAGCTCTTTTTCTGAGTCTGTCCCAGCAGTAAGAATACAAGGACTGCTATACCTTTAGAGTAACCCTGTGATGGAGACATTGTGGAAAGATGGGAAGGCAGTGCTGAAGGTTTCCAAATCTGTGGAGGCCAGAGCAAAAAATGCATGTCCCAAGCTGAAATCCACCCACCATCTGTCTCCAGTTTTAACATTCATTGTTCTGGATTGCAGTACCATTTGCTGTACTTTTATTCACTCTAATTTTTATGGTTGCTCATTATCCAAGACAGCTGGCTATCTTCTCTTTGGCAGTTCTTTAGGATGTGGAATAGACCTATTTTCTGCTGCTGGAGCACTGTGCCTTGTGTGCTCTGTGTCTGGCTTCTGTGAGAATACTGGGGGACAGAGCATTGAGGAATAGGGTGTACTGAATTGAAACAGAACGGGTGAATTTCAGTATAAGCCAGGAAGAAGCATCCAGTTCAAGCTCAGGTGTTCTTGGGAGAAGAAGAAAGGAAGTACAAGAAATAATTTTTTTTTCCCATAATGAGTCTCATAATATAAGAAAGAGCTGTGACTTCTGCTGAGCAAAACCCTCTGGAAGGATGGAAAATTGTAAACCACATGGATCCACAAAAATTTCAGTTGTTTTTATTGTCTGGGTCAAATTCTGTCTCCTCCCCTGGGCAGAGTGCTGCTGGCAGGAGATGCTCTGCATTATGGTAGCCAGAGGCCTTGGCAAAGAGGAAGAACACCCCTGGGGGGGCAAGGCAGGACAGACAGGAGTTCCTCCCAGCACCCTGTTAATTAGATTGGTTATACATCCCCCTGGCTGCTTAGTGTGTACTCCTCCATCCCTTGTGTTTAGGCAGAGCTAACAGGAAGGAACATGTCACCAGAGAGCTGAATTGGGTGGTAAAAGAAAAAGGGGATGGGGGGAAAAGGCTCCTTACACGTCTCTTATTCACAATTTTCAACTGCACAGGCTCAACCAGAACTTTTTCAACATTCTTTGAAACACTCTCTACTCCTGAGAGGAAGGCAAGGATGCAGGAAGCAAGCTGGAGTAAAAGCGATGTCCTACCATCCAAATCCATTTCTGCAGTAAAGTTATGCTAGGAGTCTTCACGTCCATCTGTGGCTTTTCAAGTGCTGTTTGTAACATGGCATGTTATTGAAATGCTTCAAGGATTCCCTTTGTAATGTGTAATTACTCTGAGATACGCAGTTCAGTGCCTATTGCAGCTGCTGTTCTGACTAATTTTAATGCAGTTAAAGCCGTCGGTGGATCAAAGAAATTTATGCAGATGAAATTTTAAAGCTAGTGTAAGGAACAATTTAATAGTCTCTAACACATCAGGTACTTAAAAATCCTGTACTTGGTACCTCTGAACTTGGATTTTACTTGTCATACCCACAGGACTTTGAAGCATATTTCTAACTGTCTGTTACCTCTCCCGAGATCTCAGAGGTGCCTCATTAAAGCTGATGTTCAAGCCTATTAAATACATGAATGCAGCTTCTAATGATGCATCTCATTTAGGTGAGTTGACACCAGAAATTGGCAGGGATCATTGCTGCTCTGATCCCCTAGTGCCTGGGATAGTGAAAGCCAGCTGGGATAGTGAAAGCCACCTGGAGAAGTGCAGGATAATACCTTCTTCTGTATTGGGAGATAAAAGCAAAGTGTCTTGAAAAGGCTGCTGACTTCCAGGGGCCCACCAACCTTGTCACCTTCTCACTCTACCAGCTCCCCTCCCTCCCACTTTAAAAGTGCAGTCTCAGCTCCTGCAGATTGCAGATGGGAAGCATCTGTCCTTGAGCTCTCAGTCTCTCCTGCCAGTTAATTATTAATCATCACAATATCCCTCGTGTCAAGCATCTGAGCTGCTCATGAAGCATGGAGAACTATTTTGTCAGTCGAGTCAGAAAGGGTTTAGTGTTCTGCCACTCGTTATTGCAAAGCTGTTGTTCTGACAAAGAACTTAAGCACCCAAACTGATAGTTATCTCATCTGAGCCCACACCAGATGACCTGGTGCTAGCAGGGGCAATAAATGTGCAAAATGGGAAAACAGAAGAGAAAGTTAAGCTTCTGTCATGGATCTGGCAACAGAACTCATGCTGTACCATTGCATATGATGAGAATTGTAATGCTCCTGCAGTTATAGGTATGTTGCCCATTATGAACACTTGCCTACTAGGAAAATGCCTCCCTAAAAGATACCTGCTGAGCTATTAAATCCTGGGTGGCACAGCTAATTTTCTGTGACTGTTGGCTGGCTGTTGTGCCTCTGTGGTATGCTGCTGCTTGCCATTGCTCTGGAAACAGAGAGACACATGAGGTTGTATGGAGCTGTAGGACTTACCTGCACTCTGATTCAGCTTGTGTGCTATTCTAAAAGAGCGACTGAGAAGAGACAGACCAAAGAGTAGGCATGAAAGATGAAGAAAATCACTCAACTTGTCTCAAGGCACTTCTTACTATTTGGAATATTCAGGCATGACAACCTGACACCCAGCTCCTTCTAGCTGGGACAATTCTAGTGGAAATGGAATGGCACCAGCACTTTATCTCTGGTTTAGGCAATATTACACTTTCCTGTCACTATTTAAAATCTTACTGTGGTAAGCCTTAGGTGTTGCAGGTAAGTGAACCCATTAATACAGGATAATACACATGACTTGAATTGTACTCTTTAGGACCCCTAGGACAGGTACTTCTGCATTCCCCTCTGTCCTTCCTTCAATCCCAGGATGTCTTCATGCAGAGTGAAAGAAATTATAGTGGATCTGATGGGATGCCTTTTTGTCTGAGTAAATTGATGGTAGATTATCACTAATTAGCACAGCAAGGGTCAAACTCACTCCTCCTTCATTCTCTACTATGATACTATGTAGAAGATCAACTCTTATTTACATTTAATAGAGGGAGACTTTTTTCTCCTTTCAGTTCAAACATAACACTGTGTTCAATGACACCACAATGTTTTGTGGAAAGTACAAGTGCTTTGAACATGTGGGGATCAAAAAGCTCTAAACAGATTGTGTCACGCTGCCAACAAAGCATGTCCTTGGACCCCAGCCGAGAACAACCAAACCTTCATTTTGACTAAAGCACTGGATGATGAGAAAGAAAAATACCCAAGCTTTAGTCCTAGTTCCCATCTCAACTGCATTTCCAGCAAGTAATTTCAATCTCTTTGCCTTGAGTCATCTCACCTTTAAGATGCCTTATTTTATGGGATGCTTGGGTGTTTAAAACTGACTGCTTTTTGGCACTTGGGATATAGCTGCCTGGTGGATGTGAATTTCATAGGAATGGGAGGCAGCTGCAGGGTTTCTGGGCAGCGAGGTTGAGGGGCAGCAGCCCTGCATCCTGCTGGCTGCCTGACGTGTGTCCAGGTGAGCACATGCCCCGTTGCCCCCTTCCTCCTGCTTGCCTTGGCAGCTGTCCTCAGCCTTCCTGTCAGTCAGGGGTGGTGGTACCACTCCTTCCTCACCAGAGCCTGCCTGGCGAGGGTGGAGATTTTCTGCAAGCAGTCACCCACCACACCTGCTCCTGGCCTTAGCCTTTATTGCCCTTTGACCACAAACAGCAGATGAAGTATTTAGAGACAGCTGCTGTTTCTGTCATTAGCATCCGGACTTCCTAGGAGAAAACTGCTGAAATCTGTGACAGCTGAAATCTGAGTCAGAGGAAGCTTTTTACTTCAGCATGCACAAAAGCAAGGGGAGAGTGAAGCAAGGGGGAGGGAAAGATAGAGCTCAGTTTGCTATTCATTTAGTTCTGTCAGGAAAGCCCAAGCAAGTCAAGATGACGGCGTGCAAATGGCAAACACGCAAGTTGCAGTGCAGTGGATTTTGTTCGAGGGAGGGAAGACGCAGAAGGCGTGGGTAAGAAAACAATGCAGATGAGGGGGCTGTGTGCTGTGCTTTGTGACAGGATACATGAGCTCCCACTGAGCAGTTCTGTGCTCTGGACCCTGCTGATGGTACTTGACAATTTAAAGCAAATGTGTCTCCATGCTGTGTTGCTGCTGCAGGTGCTAAAACAGGAGGATACCCGAGGGATCTGCTTAGCCTTTTCCATTCCAGGGCATGATCCTTTCTCAGTCTTCTCTCATGTACTTTCCAGTGTTTCTCTGGAGAAGGAAAAGGCTGTTATTCCCAATCTGCAGCTGAGGCACTGGCATGCAGTGGGGCTGACTTGTCTGATTCTAGGGCATGAGAAATGGAATAAAGCAGTGTCAGGGGAAGTTCAGATTGGACATTAGAAAAATGTTTTTCACTCAGAGAGGATGGTCAGTACCAGAAAAGGCTCCCCAGAAAAGTGGTCAGAACACCAGCCTTGCATGTCCAAGGAGAGTCTGGACAATATTTTTAGTGGTTACAGTTTAGTTTTAGATAGTCCTGGGAGAAGCAAGGAGTTGGACCTAATGATCCTTATGGGTCCCTTCCAATTTGAGATGTTCTATGACTCTATGATTAGGTAACTTGTACAGTCTCTTGGGTTTTTATGATGAGTTAGGATTGTGTGATTGTTCTTACTCTTCTCCAGTTGTGGGTGCTAAAAATGCTCTGATTTCTTTTTAAGGACTGTGATAGATATTTCAAAGTAAAGTGTTTTATTGAGGCTTCTCAATTTACCTGTGCTCTCTTTTAAGGGAGTTCAGATAGCTTCCAGTATGAAGAGAACCGTGGGACAGAAGCACTCTTCCAGCACTGTCTTTTCAAAATGCAAGTGCAGGCCTCTGTTGTTATTGTGATTTCCACTTTGAAAGAAAACTCCTAGGATTTCATTCATACTGTGACACCAACAGGATCAGAGATGGTTCTTCCCAAACCAATTAATTTACAGAGCACCTCTGTAATACAATTCAAGAGGCTTCCTGAAAAGGTGTCAGTAAAGAGGGATCGGTGAGCCAGAGCAAGAGCAATTAATGTCCCTCTTTTTCCCCATGACTCTGTACAAGCTTTGGACTGAGATAGGAGGAGGTAAAGGAGAAACAGACAGTCCCAGTTCTGCCCAATGACTTGATGACAGGATTACATACATGTTAATCCACCAAAATTTATCGTCTGCTTTAGAAATAAAAACAATTGCTCTGGACAAGTCTGAAGCCTTTATGCTGACCTGTTTACACGGGTTATAATTTAATTTGATGGCCAATAGATTTGCAAATATTCTTGTTTTACTCAGTACTTGACAAAATAAAATGCTACCTAGGATTTTGGGGGGATAAGAACACATTACACACTGGGGTTACAGGAGGTGATGTGGTTAAACACTGCATGCACATATGTGCTCTGGGGACAGCTTGACAGACTGCAGGCTTTTGGAAAGAACTAGTCTAGCAAAGGAGTGGGGGTGGGGAGAAAGCATCTGCCAGTAAATAGGTGGATAAAGATGGTCTGTGCTGCTTTTAAGGAGCACCAATCATCTTTATAACTTTGACAGGTGGCAATGGGGCAGAAGGGGAGGAAGAGATTCAGAGAATTGTGTGGGTGGTGAAGAAATTAATCCTAATGAATTGGAAGAGCAAATCCACAGTGGGCAGAAAGCTTTGGATTTCTGCCCTGCTGGATATGGATAAATAGAAGAGAATCCCTTTTGCACGCAAGAGCTAATTGGGCAATTACAGTGTAATCTCAATACCTTTGCTTAAATTGTATCCTGACTATCAGAGTGTGAGGCAGATTCTCTTCCAGGGGTTCATAAGGCTTGCCCAGTCTTCCAGATAGGTGAAAGCTCATATTTGAAATGCCTCCCCTCCTTATATTTCCAAGGTTTCCTTTCCATGTTTTCTTTCTTATTCACAGAAAAGAACAAACAAACATAAGAATGGCCAGACTGATTCAGACCAAGAATCCATCTAATCCAATTTCATTATTCTTCCCTCAATGCCTGCTTGTGGCCACAACTGGGAGATGGAGCAGCACAAGCACATGTGACACTTCCTTCTGACATGTTCACACAAATTCAGCTCTGGGGCTACTCTGCACTTGACCTCTGATTCTTTACTAGTCCTCTATCTCTCTTTCTTCCATTCAGTTTTCCTGAGCAAATGTAACCTTTGTATTAACAGCCCTTGCTGGGAGTTTGCAGGTGTACTACATAGTGGTGAAAAGTTAAGTCCTCTTCTGATTTCCTCACTCTTCCTACTCCTTCTACAAAAATAAAAGTGGGAGGTTCCAGCATGGGAATCTCACCAGTTTTATTTTGGTGGAAACAAGAAATCTCTGATGGAAAGATTGAATTTATTTTTTTCTACTACAGTGGGTGTCAGGTTTGAGTTCTCCTTTTACAGCTTTGTTATCACTTGGCCCTAAAGACTTTTCTTCTGACATGTTGGAGGAAGGATTGAAGAAATAAATATTACTGGAGGGGCTATTCTTCTATTTTTGTAGGTCTGTCTAGAAGTTAAAAGTGAAAATGTTTTTGTCTCATTTTGAAAGCACGGGATCCTGAGACAAATTGAGTGAGGAATGATCAGTAAGGGTGCTCTCTGTCTGCAGTGCTATCTGCTGGACACCCTGGGGTTCTCCCACCCTTAATTTGTGCATTCATGATGTCTGAATCTTTATTGTGACTGCACTTGAACTGAGATTTGAGTGCCACAATGCCAAGCAGTTCCACATGCCAAAGAAACAGAGCATCTGAATGCTTCCAAAATCTTGGCTATTCTTAAGGCTTTAAAACTCAAGACTGATTCCTGTTTACTTCAACCATCTTCCAAAGGCTCACTTGTGACGTGAATCATGTTATTCTCCATCCCACCTCTCTGCTGAACCTAGTTGGCATTCTTTCTCTCAGGGAGTGTTTTTCTTTAGGACTGGCACCAGCCCAGCCATGCAGCACCAGGCTCGTCTGGCTCACATCCGTTGTGTGCTGCCATCTGATCAAATGGATGAGAAGGAGCATGTGCCTTGCTAGCATTAATTGGAAGGGAAAGCAAAGAAGGTATTTGCAAACATGGGGGCACAAACCCCATGGTATTAGTGTTCAGGTGAGGTGGAAACCATGGCAACATAATTACACAAAATAGAAATGAAGCTCATGTCACAGTAGGTGATCTTTTTTTACAAAGAGAGGGGAAAAAAGATGCATTGGTGGCTAGTTTTCCTCTGTCCAGCACTGTTTTCATGCTTGGTTACCTGGACAATGCTGCTGCAGGGTAGCAAACCAAGCTGTGTGTTTACTCCCATTGTTTACAATGTACAAATGCACTTTGGAGGATAAAGTAACCTGAGAGTTAAAAAATTTGCATCTTCTGTAGTTTACTTGCTGAAGAAGGCCGTCTTCTGAGCAGGCTAACTATTAGCAGGCTAACTACTGCCACAGAAGGCAAAGGCATTCCTAGGGATTCAGCACCATGCTTGTGTAAGTCACCACGTTCTGGAAGAGGATAATTAGGAGAAAATTGTTCCTATAAAGAGAACTATTAGGAGAAAATTGTTCCTTTGCCAAGGACCAACCTACAGTGCTGGACCTTTGGTGCAATACTGGGTTTGTTTCTAGGCTCGATTACTAAAATAGCACATGTGAAAAGAGCCAGGCTAATTATCAGCCTGTCCGTGGCTGGCTTTGTACACAGTCCTGGGCAGGTTTGCTTATTGCTAACAAGCCACTGATGGAAAGCAGAGGGTTAAGACACTGCTGTACTCTAAGGCTTTGTTGTACACATTCAGACTGTATTTATGTTTGCCCATGTGATGCATGAACAAATATGTCCTGTTTGCTTGTGAAGTTTTCTCGATATTCTCCTGTGGAAGGAAGTAATGCTCTACTGCTTACAATATGCTGGTGTTTGCCTTGTCCTGCTGTTAATGATTCATTTGTGATACTAACTTCGAGCCTCAGCCATGAACAGGGATTCCACCATATTTCACAAAGACACTTTGTAAATGGGAACCAGAGAAAGAGTTATGTCTCCAAAGAGATTACCAGCTCCTTCTAATCTAGATCTGACAGGAAACGTGCAAACAGAGATTGGTTTGTGAACTCCATCTAGTGACACTAACCCGTCCCAAAATGAGATATCCCAGTCATGCAAGCAGTCCTTTGGTCGTGATACTCAGTTTTATACTGACTATTTTGGGGATTTATCCCTTTGTGGTCTTTTCCAGTAAGGGAGGCTAAACAAGGTTATTGTGGTGTAAAGGGAAGCACAATAAAACGAATTATATAAATGCTACTGAACTCGTACTTCATAGAGCAAATGGAACTTTCACATAAGATGAAATATATCAGGCTAGGCTGCTGATCTTATTTATTTGATGAATCTGTTTACCTCTTGCATGCATCCATCTAACTCAGAAGAAGGCAGATATATGGAGTGGGAACTGAATGGTCTCAGACCTATCCATTCATCACTTGCATGACTTTCATTGCTAGTGTCCAGATTACTTCCCTGCTATACAGGAATAGAAATATTTCTTTTCTCCTGGTTTACTGGATAATTAGCTTAATTCATAGCTTTATGACCATTTGTATTCCCTAGCTTGCATGAGTGAACTTAAAGGAAAGCAACTCAAGAGAACTGAAATTCACATTTGTTGTGCAATATCCTTAATCACTTGTGCAAGTCATGTCCATATCGAAGCTGAGACCAACTGAATGGGGTTTTGCCCTTGTTCTGCACTGTGGATCCCTCTGGAAAGATTGTGATGGTTTTTTAGGTCTCTGGTACTAAGAGAAGATTTCTCAGAGAAATTTCTGGGTCAAAATGGAATAGGGGTTGTGTATAGTGTCTTATTAAGAGCATGGGCTCTTATTTTGGGTAGTAATCAAAATGGGGGTGTGCTTGGAGTGTGCTTCTTCACTCCTAGAAATGAGTTGCAATCTGCTTTTGAGAAATTTGGCCTTGGGGGTGGGCCATTTTCAGCTAAGGCTTTGTTTTTCTGCAACAGATGTGTGGGCATCTAGAAGTTTCTTATAAGGGCCAGTCTGAGGAGACAGCTTCATCTGAGAGCAAATATCTTCAGCATTAGGGGATGTTGTGAGCTAGGTGAGGCATCACAGTGCTTACCTGTTTCTCCTACATCAGCCTGGCCACAGTTCAGATTCAATGTCCACTCTGCATGCAGTAGAATTTTTTGGCAGCTGTCTAAGGAATCTGGCAGACAGCACCATTTGCACGCCATTGTATAAATATACAACCCTTTCTCTTTTCACTGAGGTAAATAGGAGCCAAGATATAGTTGCAGTATCTAATGGATTTTTATAGAAATAAATACAAATGGGGGTGGCAAGGAGGAGGGGGAGGGAGGAATATTCTCAGGGAAACTTGTTACATAAGGCAAATTCTCCTCTTGGGTCTTATTGACGTATTTCCTTGTCTTCCCTCTTCCCCTTCAATCCCTGATCTTATTGGGTACATTTCAGATGTGGAGGTACTTGTAAGATGCAAGCCCATGAAGGAGCCAGTTGTCTGAATCTCTTGGGTCATTTCAGGTCTGTTTCTAGATGTAGACAACATACAGCAGACTAGCACAGAAGATTTGCTTTAACACAAGTGTAAAATTATTATTGTGCCCAGCAGAAAAGAAATATTTAGGGCAGCCTGAATGCTAGTCCAACACATGCTGTGCTGTTTATGAGGTGGAGGTAAGGAGAAGAATCAAAGGATAACTTAGTGTTTTCCAAAGAAGCTTCACTGTCAGGTTTGTGCCTCTCCCTTTGCAATGGTGTTTGTGTGACCCTTGGGAGAAGCAAGCACAGAGACTGTCCCTTTGAAGGGATAAACACAATTTTAATCTGAAGTGATTTGCACACAAAACAGTATCTTCATAGTACTAAATGCTGATGATTTGTTGCCAGGCACTGCTGCTAACAGCCATCTCTGTCTTTCAGCAAGGGATGGCTATTAAATAATTTCGGAGTTGCACATTCAATGCTTCTCATTAAGTAGAGACAGAGGGAATCCTTGAAAAAAAAATCTCCTGTAGCCCCCAGCCAAACAAAAGCAGAGCACATTATGTCAGAATTGTTAAGACACTCCCACAGCTTTTTAATTTGTTCCCAGCCATAGAGACATGCTGCATGTATTAATCATTCTGTTGCATCTTCATATGGGGGGGGCAGGTGGTAAAAATATCCTTAAAACAATTTGTCAGCATCCAATAGGTAAATGCTAACAATAAGAAATGGTTACTCATTTCCTAAACTGCTCATATTTAGTATCTCTGGTCATTTTAAACAGTGCTACAATCACTCAACACCGAAGTCCTTGGGTCATGGATTATAAACAAGTTTCTGTCTGAACTTCCCTAGTTGCTGTTTCTGTATCAGTTTTATGCTTTGTAGAAGATAATTATTCCAACAACCCAATTTGGCATTGAGATAGATTTTACAGTTACCCCTTCTTGAAACAGCTCCCTTCTCAATGAAATATTCCTTGCTTTACTGTTTTATTTTTTCCTTCTTCAGACCAGCAGCAGTGGGTTTTGAGGGAAGATGTATTTGAATCTCCATGGCACAGCAGCATTTTGTCAGTGCTACATTCAGGTTCCTTGCTTCCTGTTTTATCCCTTAAATTCTGATCTGGATATTTCACTGCAATGCGATTCTTCAGTAGTTGTGCTGCAACAGCAGAGAGAGAGTATACAGTTATGGCAAAAATGCACACATATCCATTTACCTGCATGAAAAGATAATGCAGAGAGATGTGATACTGTCTGAAACCGTGACTGTATTTGAAGAGTTTTATCCAAGACAGGACAAACACTGTAGGGTAAAAGGACAGGTCGCTAGCTGCAGGAAGCTGTATTTCCCAGTATTTTTCTGAGCTAAGCTGGTTAGGCACCCTGCCAGCCAGGCAAGGCCCCTGGAACCTCTCCAGGAAAAAAATCTCAGCTCACATTGTGAAAGGGTTTCCCCATCTATGCTGCAGAACAGATTCTTTTCTCAGAAGCCTGGAGACAAATATTGATTTTTTTTTTTCAATAGCAAAGTACTGTTAGTGGCATGCAGTCAATTTCTCTCATGGGCACGATGAGATATTTTGAATATGTGCCACCAAAGCCAGCATGGAGTATAGATTCCTTAGGTGCAAACAGGCCCTACCCTGCCCTTTTCTGATCTGCTGTTGGCTCACAGGACAGGCACAGCTGGTTTTGGCAAGTGAATGGGAATGAGACAGGGAGTGAGAATTTACATGCCTATCCAACATGTAATTTTGACCTTATATAGCCCTTGCACAGAGAGAAGCTCTGGGGAATATTACATTCTTTTTTTATTTTTCTGTAAGGATCCAGATTCACCTGTGGGTAGGTTTAACTCCTAGTTTTGAGGTGCTACTGCTGCTATTGGTGCATACTCACCCCAGGGTGAGTCCTACTTTGTGGACTTCCAGCAGCAAACAATCAGTGTTTGAAAGGAGAGCTGAGATCTTCATCTCTATTGTGGATTCTCTTTATCTGAGTATGGAGCTCACACTATAGAGGAATGAGAAGGTTTTTCATTCAGATTGCTGATAATGGTCGTGTTTAACACTTCTGGGTAAATGAGAATTTGAAGAAGAATTAGGAGGATTGAAATCTTCAATGTGAATGTAGTCTCATGCTGATGAAATTTCAGTTTTGACCTGGTCTGGAGTGAATCTGTAGTATATCCATAGCAGAGCAGGGAATACCTCTCAAGTCCTTGTTGGACATACTAGCTATAGAACTATCCATCATCAGTTTGTCTGTGGATCTTCAAATATACTTGCACCTCCTGTTTGAACCTAAGATTTTTTTTCTCTTTTTTTTCTCTTTTTTTTGGGCAATAGTTTTATTTCCTTTAATGTTTGTGTGCCTCTCATTTTTAACTGTTTTTCTAGTGAAGATGTCAGCTTTTGTCTAACAAATGCAACCTTGCCATCCTACAGATTCCTTTGCAGTTATTTGCTCTCTACCTTGGGTCTCTGTAGGTTGAAAGCAATATGTTATTGTGCTCTGCGTTAATGGGATGGAATAAAAAGAACTATTTATTCTTTTGCCTGTGGTACCCATGGTCATTCTGGATATCATAAGTGGACTTCTTATCCCTTAGTGATGGCCTTTTCTAGTTGCAATTACTTTCTTGTTACCTCAGTCTTCTCCAAGTAGTTGTCTACGTAGAAACTTGGCAGAAGTCAGAAATTGTTTTAACCAGTTTCTTATACTTCCGTGGTACAAAGAGAGTAGATGTCCCTGTCCTGTGTATCTAGGAGGCTGTTGCCCTTGTTGAAAGCATGAATAAATTGGATTGCAATGCAAATATGGGTATTCCTTCCGCTTGGTAGTCATCTCTGAGACTTTTTCTCCACACTGCTACGTTAGCACATGCCTTCAGGTGGTATCGCTTAAGGGAATGTTCCTGACAAAAGAAAGTTGTACGTGGCCTGCATGCAGCTGATCAAAATTTTCAAGGTTGTATGAGTCATAAGAGGGGCTTTATTGTGAGTCTATTGCATCCCATCCCTTCAGGCTGGTCACAGCCTGGAAATTTTGGAGATGATCCTCCCTTCCTCTACCACTGACTAGATATGGTTTGGAGAAAAGGCAGACTGATCTTGGCAGGTAATCAAGGCTTATGATATGAAATGATGATGGAGTATGTTTGTCTGGATCACCTGACAGGTGTGAGTCACTGTCAGAGGATAATGGAAAACAAAACACCATTCAGGAAAAAGAGTGAGCACTCCAATCCACCAAGCCATGAAGCTCTGTTAACAGAATGAGCAGACAGACTTTTTGTCATAGGTATTAATTTTCTCCCTCAAAGGCTCTGATGCCTGTGGCTGTGAATTGGGTCCTGATGAGTAATACTTCATTCCTGAAGTCTTTATGAATGAAAACAGCATGATGAAGGGTGTTTCAAACTATACTGCAGCTTGAAAGAGATAAGCGTTTTGGATGTTCTCATTAGAAACCCAAGAAGAGATCACAAGAAATCTGCCTTAGGTGGTCAGGCAGGGACTGTTGGTATACCTGAGTTAACCAAAAAGTAGGCATTTTTGTTTGCCCAGGCAGGAACATTCCAAAAGAGGGAAGTCAATAAGGAAGAATCAGTGTCTTATTAGCATTTTGCTATCATGGAAGAGAAATTCAGGGACCTGAGCAGGGATCTAGACAAGCCTTTGGTAGAAGAGTCTCAGCTGCTGGTTTATTTGGTGGCATGAATCTCTAACTCTCTTCTGCTAGACCTATTAACATGTGCATGCATCACTTTGATGGAGAAGCTATGGCTGGTGGTTAGGGTGTTCATCTTGGATATGAAAGACTGAAGTTAAAATCTCTGCTAATAATCTGCCAAAGCAGAGAGATGAACTGTGCTTTTCAGCACTTCAGAGATATGCTACAGCTGCTTGTCAATCAGCTATTCTGTGGAGGACTTGGGGTGCATGTTACCTGCAGCCCAGTTCTCTGAACAAAGAAGATGCTTTGGCCTAGGCAGGACTGATTTGTCAACTGGAGTGCATTTTCAAAGGATGCATGGAATGTCTGTTTTCTCTCTCTAATGCTGGACATTAGGATGGGGCTAGTCTCTTCTTTGGAGAGAAACACTCCTACAGGTCCACAGAGGACAGCAAAGGATCCTTACCAACAAGGAAAAGGAGATAATATTAATATTTCTTGGTCTGAGCAGGGCCACAGCATTACTCCACATCTGAAAAATAATTTAATAGCCCTGTTTGTTGTTACAGGTCTCAGTTACATCCTTCCTGCCAGACAAAGGACAGAGAATCCTAAGGCCATATTGCTGACCCTATCAGATATGTCAGGGCCAATCTAGTTCCAGACCCAAAGCATCAGCACTGTGCTTCAGATAGCTCTTGATGAACCAAGTTGTTGGGTATTTATCTCCCTTGTATTTTCTTTTTTCAACTCACCTGAATCCTCTCTCATGAGAAGCCTATTTACTGGCACACTCTGAAGTCCAGGCTGAAGGCTCACAATGCAGGGTCTGAAATATGGTCAGCTGAGAATCTTAACAGCCTCCTCGACATTAGCAGAGGAAAACATTTCAGACCATTCAATACTCTGTCTTGCACAGGCACACTAAGGCTTTCTTAATATCTGGCTTTCAGTCATACAAATGTTTTCTTGTTAATTTTTGCTGCCAGGAAACTTCTAAGCACTTAGTCAAAGTCTCTCTTCTTTTTAAGCTAAGTTGCTCCTACTTGAATCTTTTGTATCATTCTTAAGAAGTATTCTCCCATCATTCATGTCAGCCCTTCAAATGTTTGCAAATTTGTCATTTGCAGTCATTGCTTTGCCAAGCTATTACCTTTTCTGAATTAATTCTTGTATGTCAGTCTTGCCACTTCCCTGATCATTTTGCTGCTGTTCTTTTTGAATACATCTCAGTTTGTCATTGTGAATTCATCTATGGCAAAGGTATTATCACTTGCTTAAGTTTCTAACACATGTGAGTTTCTCTGGCAAGTTCCATAAGTGAATACATTTCAGTGTAATCCTGCAAATGGACATGCTTCTTTTGTGGCTTTATACACTGGTTTAAGTTGTATAACTGGAAGTTGTCCAAACCAAGGGGATACAGCAGGCAAAGTGGTGTGCAATAGCATGGATAAAATCCTTCTTTGGGGCTACTTATAAGATCACTGTGTGGGACAGGCTCTTGGCACTGGCATATACTCCAGCAACTCCCCCTAGTGACTTCTGTTTGGTGTCCCCAGTCCCACCCTGGCCCACTCAGCTGGCTCCTTCAGGCACAGTCAGTAATGAAGTTTAGGGAAATGGGTGGAGGTTGGGAAAATGGCATATTGCTTCTTGAATGCTGTAAACAGTCTGCTATAAATGCCATGTTCTGTATGCAGACAGCCAAGATGGGCCATTAGTGTCAGCCTGGTGTGACAAACCCTTGGGCTGGTGTCATAAACCCTCCTGCTGGCTTTGTGTGAACCTGCAGACAGAGGAGACAAGGAGGGTCATTCTGCAGGGACGCAAAGCAGTTGTTTCATTTAGCCAGCTGGTTGCTCTATGTCTCCATTGGTAAGGCAGGTTCCCACTCAAGCACCAAAACATGAGTTGGATGAGTGTTGCTCTCCTCAGCAAGAGAAGAGTATTTAAAGCAGAGCACACTGGGTCAGCTGCCTTCTGAATAGCAGCTTCAGATGTGCATGGCTTGAGGCCAAAGATACACAGAAGTAAACTTGTAAATGCCTCACAGATGTAGTTGCAGGAAGGAAGGTCTGCTCAGGACAACACCTGCTAGCAAGCAGTGTAACGGTAGAAAGTGGAACAGTAATGAAGAAAGCAGAAAATTGTAAGAGACTTCAAGTAATACCAGTATATTGAGCTAGAACTGTGCCATTTATAGGATGAGGCTGTAAGTGGAAATGCTTGAGGTATCCCACTGTCACAACTAAATCTCATTTTTGATTTTTAATTAAAAATATTCTGAATACACTCAAAAGTTAACTTCTGAAATGCTTACTGTTTCCTTTCCACAGCATGATTAATATTTTCTTCTGTCCTTGTATTCTTCCAGTAAAATCGCATTGAGTCACAACATTGAAGCATAAGTAGATTTCCAATCTCTCTCAGCAGCAGCATCAGTTTTTAATCCACACACAGCATTTTAGAAGTCTCTGAATTAAGCTCTTTATGCTTCATGATTGTAAACATTTTATTGTTGGCTCATGCATCAAGCAATTCTGATGCATATTATAATAATGTCTGAAAAGCCACAGTTAAACTCTGAAGAAATTCCTCCTGAGGAGACAGCCAATGAATGTATTTAGTCCAGCCTGAGAGGAAAAGATCCTTTGCAGAGCAGAACCTGGCTGAAATAGAAGAGCTGCTGAGACAGAGTTGGCTGCTACAATCACACAGAGGCTTGGCCTGTCATTCCTCTCAAGGCTGGAATTGAGCATCTTGCCTTGGGTCTGTCTCTTAGTATCTGTGGGTTTGGAAGAGGGAATATGTTTAGCAGTATCAGTTTTAAATACCAGGCTGTCATTTCCCAGGAAATTCCTGTTCTATTCGAGTGTATTAAACTGAAGGCTGGAGAAGTGTCCTCAACAGAAGCTCCTTTCATTCAAAGTGCAGCAGAGCAGAGGCAGTTGCATGCTAAAGGATGCCTTGTCTTTTTCTTCTTTCTGTAATGTGACTCTACTCCTTGGATGTCTGTTCTTCTGACAGTTCTCCTGTCCCAGCTTGAGTATGAAGTGGGGTCCTTGAGTGGGGTCCTGTCGCTGTTGAGCCGCTAGCAGAGAAAAGGATCCAAGTTCTCAGTGTGGCAAGAAAGAGAGAGTTTATTATTTTGATTTCAATATATATAGACTTTTCAGAGGTCGCCCAGATTGGTCAGCCAGAAACCTCCCCCTAGGCCTGATTGGCCAGGCCTGAACTGTCCAAATCTCAAGACACTGTTTAAAAAACATCCAAACTTTATCTTTGTTTATAAAACACAACGGAATGTTCTCACGAGAATGACCTGTGCTGGCCACAGCGTCCTTGTGTCACCCTGTATTCCTGCCTCATCAGAGCTACCTCAAGCTCTCTGGCTGCACTGAAGCTGCAGATTTTTTAGTACTTGAATGCTCTTCTGGAAGAAAACCTGTAGTTCTTGAGCCATGATCAGTTTTGTCAGTTTGCTTATTTGCAAGCAGGCCAATGCCTATACCCTGGGAACTGTTCTTCTTGAAACTTGTAAGTTATTGCCTATTACAACTGGAGGCTGAGCCTGTTTGTAAACACGACCTACTTACTGCAGTATTTTGTTTCTTTATTATTTATTATGTTTCTGTCTGGAATTTTAATTGGAAGTTAACATACCTGACTAAAGCAGGTGCTTTTGGCTGGTTGGATTTGGAGTGACCGGATGGGCTGTCACACCCTGGTCCATGACTTGCAGACTGACAGCTTTTGCCAACAGTGAAGAGGACCTGACATAGGAGATGATTCTTCAGCCAGGAAGAACAGTATTGTGTGTGTGCTGGAGCAAGGACCCACCCAGATAGTTTTACCCAGATGTAAAGTACCAAAGACAAGTCTGTGTCATCACTCCTCAATACTCTGTTAAGCTTTATTTAGTTGCTGTTCTACCAACATGTATTTAAATCCTTTCCCATTTAGTCTGTATTCACAGTACGTTAGGAAAACAGCATTTTAGACTTGATAGATATATAAGCCTTGGACCCCTGGAGAATGGAGTTTTAGAGGCATGGGTCACACTGAAATGAGCTTGGATCTCACCCAGTTGCTAAAGAAAACTAGCTAATAGTAGCCATGCTGTATAATTTGGCGTCATCCCACATGATAGTTTTTGTCACTAGAGCTCCAGGGCAGAAGGGGTGAACAGCAGAAGGACTGGGACATATTGCAGGACTGTGTGCATGCCTGGGGCTGTGGAACAGAAGTGAGCATTGCTGCAGTATGACTGAAGCACCCTGGGTCTGCAGGAAGCTCCCTGTCCTGCCTGTCTGTAGTTGAAGTAAAGCTTCCATCACTCCTGCAAGCATTGCTTGGGGAATAAACTGTGATCTGTGTTGGGCCCTCTCCTTCCACCTCTGTGGGCCCAAGATTCTGGATCTTGGTTTAGAAAGATGTATTGGGGGAAACAAACTCTTTTGGAGCTGCTGGCTATATGCTGTAAACAGCTGGGATTTTACTTGCTGGTTTTCTGGAGTGCTGTTCTGTAGCTTTCCCCTCCAGTTTTATCTTTCGTGCTCTCAAATTTCTGGATCAATGCATCTCAGGACATAATGCTGAGATATAACTTTAATGTTCCCTAGCCAGTCTCCTTCATCAATCTGATGTTGCCTTTAAAAGACTGCCTTTTGTGTTGAGATTTAACATTGCAGAGGATTCCCTTGGTGTTTGAGATATGACTGATCAGTGCATTTGTTTGTGCACACAGTCCTTTGCATGTCTTCATGAGGCTGCTTAGGTAATTTGACTGCAGGGGCCAAGCACTGCACTGGGTGTCCTCCACTTGGATTTGTTGTCTCTTCTGTGACCCAGCTCCCCCATCCCACAAAGAGGAGACATCTGAAAAGGAGACCTTGGTGCTACAGTGTATGAATTGGCCCTCAAAAAGGAAAGGATTAAAATCAAGCTCAGGTGGTAGGGCAGACAGTCTCTTATTGGACCTGTGTTGACAGGAGTCCCCTAATATGCTCCTTTCTTCCTAACGATGTCTAAATATCATTTGTGTCTCACCAACCTTTAATGTTTTTTTCCTTTCTCCTAGAAGCAAAGCTCTGCCAGTGAGTTCACAGGGAAAAGGAAGTAACCCTACTGAATTATATGCAGATAGTGCTTTGAGAAGAGATATGGTCAAGTTAGTTACTGGTTCATCATCTGCACCCATCCTTGGTACAGGTATCTTGGTTTAAGTAGTGTGTGGTCATACTTGGACATCAGAGAACCAGACAAGGTTGGAGCAAAGCTCTCTTTAGCCTGGTATCCTGGCTCAGACAATGGTTGTGTGTGACACCTGGTGAAGAGTAGAGCTCTTGGCAAGGATCTGTGACACTGGGTGCCCTGAGTTTGCAGCTATTTATTGAAATCAGATTTAATTAGCAACTCCTGGTGCATTTATTTTCTGTATGTTCATACAGATAGGAAGGAAGGAAGGCAGGCTTGCTTAGCATCTGCTCAGTAGTGGATGGATCTGCTGAAGTGGATCTCCAGTCTGTATTGGGGTGATAAATGGAATATTGTCTAGTGCGTTGGGTGCTCAGAGAAAGTATCAAGTGCTCAGAATATCTGAGATATTCACAGGTCTTGTCTCCAGCATCTGGGGAGCTGTTTAGTTAAACTGCTCAGCAAAGATTTTGGTGATACACCATGGAAAATAATGAAGGAGTTGTGAAGTAAGGAAGAGAGAGTTAGTGACAGAAACTTCAGTGTTTTAGTACATTATTAGTTGATGGCAGAAATTAGTGGTTACATGGATGGGCCTCTTCTATCTGGAAATGCATGTTTCTGGTATGAGTTTCTAGGACCTCCTGCTCTGAAAAGTCCCAGGTTGATATAATCTACCAGTATCACATCACCTGCTTCTCCATTCTAGACCTAAAAGAAGTATATCAATATAATGAAGCTTTTTAGTTTCTTTCCTTTCTGGAAAGTTAGGGCATGGTTCAGTGTTCTGGTAAGACTTTTTCTTCTACCTCTGTGTAATGGATAAATGAAGTGAATAACACAAGAATTGACCCAGAGTATCTTCTAGAATCTAAACTATCTCAACAGTTTTTCTGATCTCTGGACCAAATCAACAGAAAATCAGGGAAAACCTGAATAAAACCTGACAAGTTTCAAATTCTACTTCATATAGGACCTCCATTAAAAGCTAATAACTGATACACTACAAACTGAATGCAGAGGTATGTCTCTAGGTTTGAATTTTGAATTCTGGGCTATCTGCTGCTGTTTTGAAGTGATTATAGCCTGGTTAGCCTTCCTCTCTGCCTCTTATCATCTGAGCTGTTCTCTGTCTCTTTTGAAGATGGAAATGAGACAAAATGCTCCAAGACCCTCTGTGTATGGTTTAGGGCACAATTTTCTAGGCAGTATGCAATGCAGGCATGAATCACAACTCCCTTTAAGATAACTGCTGTATTCAGTACCCTGGATCCTTTCATCTGGCTGAACAGGCTGCAGATTTTTGTTTTTAATCTAAGCAATTACCAATTTACTCCAGAGATGAGTATTTGCTTACTGTTGCTGCTGTTCTTATGCTCAGAATTGCAAAAATCTTGGAAAACAAGGCCAGCTCGTGCATGTGTGTACAAACCTGGTTTTAAATCTGGCTTGGATTCTCTTTTCCAGCTCAGCAAGTGACTGACATGTTCACTTTAGCATAGCTTCCTCCCGAGACAAGCCGTGGGCTGTGCCAAAGTGCTGTGAGGCATTCACTGTGAGTTCAGGCACACACTGGAGGCAGATTCTACAGCACCCTGGAGACAGAGGTGACATGAGGACAGTGCAGCCATGATTCAGAGCTGCCTTGCTCTTTGGTCTTGATAGTAGGTCATATCAGTATCATATCAATACAACCAAGATGCAAATCAGACCCCACTTCAATAACAGCCTTGTGTGATTGAAATTATTTGAAAGCAAGTACTAAATCAATTCAGCTTCTGTTCAGCTCTAATTCAGGTATGGCTGAGGTTGTTGCTCCATAATAGTTCATATAATAGCTCAATAGTCCATAATAGCTCAAGTAAAGGAATCAATACTGAAAAACACATCATTTAAATACAGAAATGTCCATGTGATGGTCATAATCTTGCAACACCTGGCATCAGACAGAAAAACACTTTTGCTCATCCCTTCCTTATCTGTGGTGGAGCCTCCTCATCACTTGTGCTTTCAGAGCTGTCCTGAAGCCTGGCCCTCTGCTCCTGGAGTTGGGCAGGATGAGTTGCAGGGGCTGAAATTCTGTGCTGCAATCAAGAGTGGTTGGGGGGCAGGGCAGGCTTGTGGTCTGACAGTGCTCTGCATGTAGGAGGTGATCAGGACTGAGCAAAAGCCATAGCTGCCAGTGTTTCAGTTTAACTTCCTTGTTTAAAATACAAAACCTGATGCAGATGAGGCTCTGCAGATAGCCCAGATTTTGATAAGTGGCAAGAGCATTTCTAATCAAAAAAGTCTCCCTTCTCTTCCTATTAGTTACTCTCTAAGCAAAGCGGTTGGCGTGACCTGGGCATGTTTTGCTTGTATTGTTGCCGTGAGACAATAGCTTAGCCTGAGGGAAGAGGACAACCTACTTACCGTATCATCTGGGAGTTGTTTCAGTAGGACTTGAGAAAGCAGTGTTTGTCTGAAGCTCGCTGCCACTACCTGACACTGTGCGAGGAGTTAACCCGTGAGTGCACCTTCAGTCAGTTTGCAGACAACACCAAATCGGGCAGGATTGATGATCTGCTTGAAGGTAGGAAAGCTCTGCAGAGGGATCTGGTCAGGCTGAATCAATGGGCTGTGGCAAATTGTATGAGGTGCAGTAAGGTGAAATGCCAGATCCTGCACTTGGAGCACAGCAGCCCCAGTGAGTGACTGGAAAGCTGCCTGGCAGAAAAGGACCTGGGGATGCTGGTTGTCAGCAGCTGAACATGAACCAGCATGTGCCCAGGTGGCCAAGAGGGCCGGTGGCACCCTGGCCTGGATCAGGAACAGTGTGGCCAGCAGGAACAGGAAAGTGATTCCCTGTACTTGGTACTGGTGAAGCTAAACCTCAGATCCTGTGTTCAGTTTTGGGTCCCCCACTACAAGAAAGACACTGAGGTGCTGGAGCAGATCCAGAGAAGGGCAATGGAGCTGGGGAAGGGGCTGGAGCACAAGTCCTTTGTGGAGCAGCTGAAGGAGCTGGGGCCGTTTCGACTGGATAAAAGGAGGCTCAGGGAGTACCTGATCATTCTTTACAACCACCTGACAGGAGGCTGTAGTGAGGTGAGTGTTAGTCTCTTATCCCAGGCAACAAATAACAGGATGGAAATGACCTCAAGCTGTGTCAAGGGAGGTTCAGAACAGATACGAGGGAAAATATCCTCACAGACAGGGTTGTCAAGCATTGGAACAGACTGTCCAAGGAAGTGTAGGAGTTGCCATCCTTGGAAGTATCTAAAAAATGAGTGGATATGGCACTTGAGGACATAGTTTAGTGATGAACATGGTAGGTTGATGGCTGGATTTGATCTGAGAGGTACTTTCCAACCTTAAAGATTCTATGATTCTATGAGATGTGGGAGATTAAAGAACTGAACTGCAGGTTTTGTCTCCAGGGGAGACAGGCTTTTGTCCCCTGGTGTCATATGTGGCCTCCACCTCTCTCTCCTTCCCCAGTCAGAGTAGAAAACTGCAGAGAACTGTGGAGAAGGGCAGCAGAAGGCAAGGGCACCTAAATACCAGGCATGGTGTTTGACCCAGGGTTCACTGCTAATGTGCTATCCCAACTGGCAGAGGTTGAGAGCTACCTGACCCTAAAAACAAGAGTTTGCATAATTCAAGTGAAGAAGTAAATGGAAGTTACACAAGGTCAGCAGAGAGCAGTGGGCAGAGGTCCAGCTGAGTTCAGCTGGTTTGCTGCCCTCCTGCAACAATACATCATTTTTGATAAAAAAACTCACAAAGAACAAGAAGCATTACAGCCTTTTCTCAAGGGAAATGGAACTGCTCTACTGCCAGAGGCAAGCATTTTTGAGGACATGGTTTAAGATATCAAGATTAGCTGTATATTAAGTCAGGTTTGGGACTATGGCTTTCATATCAAAGCTATTGTGTTTTTTTCACAGTAGCAGTGGTTTTGCACAAAACATTTTCAGGTGATTTACAGAGTTACTGCAGTTATCATAAATACATAAGCAAGCAAGGTGAGCACAGTAGTTGGAGTATGCCAGATCTGTGGTTGCCTGACAGCAGAGGGGTTCTTACTCTTACCATGGCACCTCAGTGACACCAGACTCAGGGAAGGTGCAGCTTATTCTGGTTCCACAAGAAGCTGCTACCAGACCCAAAAGAGAATTTTAGTTTAATGAACCTGTCATGTCCTTGTACAGGAACATGTGAACAACACTCACTTTCCTCGCAGTGGTAGATTAAAACAAGAATTTAGTTGCTCTGAGTTACTAGAAGATGTGTCTTCACTGCACAGCAGCTGTAAGTGAACTGTAAATATAGCAGGCATGGACAGTTTCCTCAGTGCCTGAAATCATCATTTCTGCAGCAGCGCAGCTCTGCAGCTGACCTAATAAATACCGGTGCTGAGCAGGGCTAATTATCTCAATGCAGCATTGCTCTGGCATGGCTGTACAGCTTCCCACTCTGGAATTAGCTTAGCTGGGATGTGTTTGGGTGTCTGCACTGTCCTTCACGGTGTGGTGAAAACAGGCCCTGCGCAGTCCTTGGCAGAAGAGCATCACACGCATGCACTGGACTGCAGTGTTTCTCTGCTCTGAATGTAACAGGCAAGTGCTGGGCTGCAGAGCAATGGAGTCACTTAACAGCGCCTCTTAAAATTTGTCCTTGATTTGGATGAAATTTTTGTCACCTTGGACCTAATTTTGGAACATTAAGCCCTTGTGTCTTTGGAAATCAGTGCTTGGTAGTATATGGTTCTTCTGAGCAAAATGTTGACTAGCATGCTCTGAGTTTCTTTTTTTTTTCTATAAAGTACTTACAGATATTAGGTAATCATGAAGGGATGCTCCTCTGACCTATCAGGACAACACATCTCCATCTCCATGATCTCTTTGCCTAAAACCAAACTAATAATAAGTAGGTGTTGGGAGGTGATGTGAAAAGGTATGTGGAAAATAACTGGGGATTCTCTTACTCCAGATTTTGAAGATCAAATAAGGCATGTGAATTGATAAAACTGACTCAGTGTCAGGCATTTAAATAAGAAGATAGATAAATAATCACACATCCTGTAGCAGGTTCAGGATTTATGCAGGTTCAGGTCCAGTTGCATCTTGATAGAGGTTAGTGCCTTAGTGGAAAGGATCAGATAAGCATTTTTCAGAGAACTAATCCCATCCAACTGAATAAACACAATGCCCACTTCTGTAGGTGTCTAAGTAGTCTCAATCTGTTTGTCTCAAGATAATTTCAAAATCACTCTTCTCCTTAAGAGAAGTTGGGGAGATGGGGATTTATCCTAGACCAAGATCATGTGTTTCTTTTCCACTAATGCTTCCCAATGTGGCTTTTCTCTTACTGTAGTACTGGATAAATGAATACACCTCCACCCTGGGGATTGGTGTCTTCCACTCTGGCATTGAGATCTACGGCAGAGGTATGAAGTATTTCCTTTTTTACTACCTGCAGAACATGGGGACAGCTGTATGGGCAGTCTGATATAGAAAAGCACCCCAAACTTACAGCTTTTGGCATGGAATGGTTTGAGGAATGAAAACCAAAAAACTCAGCCTTTTTTTTTTTTTTTTTAGAGTCCATTGTGGAATGTAAGAGGAACTTGTGCAGTTCTATCAAGAACCATGTAGCCCTTCTTATTGTCATCCACCTGCAGCCTTTATAGCTTGCAGCAGGGTGGCAGACAGGAAGAGCAATGCTGGAAAGCCATTCTGTAGTGAAGTAGGAGGAGAGAGAAAGGGGGAGAGAGAATGGGAGAAATGAGGGAGGGGGAAGAGAGATGCATATGCCGGGGGTTAAGACTTGCATATGTGTCTGTGCTAATTCCCTGTGAGGGTAAATGCATTTTCCAGTAATGTTTCATAAATACATATGGTCTAGAAATCTTGAAATCCAGGTTTCCAGATTTTGGAAACTATTCATTTGAAACCACAGAGTTATAGAGAAAAGAAAATGGCCTGTAAGACTTTTGAAATTGTCTGGATGGGTTGAAGTTGGTTAGAGCCTCCCATTGCTAAAGGTGCAGTCAAGGGATGTGGGAAAGCATCTGTAGCACAGGGAATGGTGTACTAGCATCACAGACTTTGTTTCCTTTTCCAGCATTAAATTGGAATGACTTGGCTACTCACTTATGGTATTTTAGCCAGTGCCATGCAGTAGCCAGAACCCCTGTGGTGCCATTTGCATCTTGAGCACAGAGGCTTTCACAGGCCTGGTGAGATGGCCTGTGTGACACTGTGAGGATCACAGGCTGTGTCTCACAGGCCATGCAAGGTGGCCTGTATGACATGGAGGGACTGCCTGGCCTGACCTGTGGGCTGAGGCAGAAGAGTACTATCAGCCTGGCTTCCTGCAAAGCCTTCCCACTCACTGCCTGTAAATCCCTCTGGAAGATTTGATTTCTCCCTGCTCTAGAAACAACTTCTTCTAATTCAGTAGCACCACTGGCAGACTCTCATAGTTTATCCAGATGCCTTCAATGCAGAACTTTCTGCTGAGAGGAAGCCACCCAGATGGGGACAGAGGCAGACTCGAAGAATTTTCCTGGTGCTGTGGGAAAGCAGTGAGTTAGCGTGGAGTTAGTGTGAGGGCATCCTCAGTCCAATAGGTAACTGGGCAGTGAAAACAACTTTCAGAGTCTGGCTGAAACAGATTTTGGCAATAGCCCAGCCCCTGGTGCTGATGTTGAGCCATGCAGACAGCTGCCATAGACTTTTTCCTGACGTGGCGTTCATTCAATTACTCACAGTCTGTTTCTTTCCTTGTCAGAGTTTGCCTATGGAGGGCATCCCTACCCTTTCAGTGGGATTTTCGAGATCACACCTGGCAGTGCGGTAGAACTTGGCGAGACCTTTAAATTCAAGTAAGGGCCCTTTTCTATATCTTCCCCTCTGCTCCTGATAGCCATCTATGTAGGGAGAGCTGGGAAGTCCTATCCTCTGGGTCCTCCTTTCACTCTCCTCATAAGTGCCCTCACTGCCATTCTTTACATGATTCTGATTCAAAGACAGCCCTGCACGGATTTTGGAGGTGGATAAAAAGAGTGTGTACACCAAACAAGGAACAGTGATAAACTGTGCTTGTCAAGGATTAAAAGCACACTTACAAATGAGTGCAGTTCTCTTTTCCCATTTTATTCATCTTCTGTGGTCCCAGTTTTGCCTGTTACACAGAGCCAATGCACAGGGTAAAAAAAATTAAACTTCTCTTTTTATGAGTACCCCCTATCTGTGGATACTGCACAGAGTACCTGAAGTCATCTCATGTGTTTATTGCTGCTCTGTTACAAGGGAAAGACTGGCTGATGGAGGAGTCTGAGAAGATGTTACATTCTTGTGTTGTTCAAGATGCTCAGACTGTGTGACTGTGGATCAAGGAAATGTCTGTAGCAAGGGGGCTTGACCTTCCCAGACTGCCAGTTTATGTTGAGGGTCATTTTAGAGCAAGTTCTACTGAGTGAATACTGGGAGAAGCAATAGGTTTATGCATAAAGTTTTCAGTTTGCTCCTTCCTGGCCCACCCCATGGGAACCCTCTCAATTGTGGAAAAAAAGCATCTTCTCTGTTGTAATGGAAATTTCTGTTGTGGGATGATGGGCAGAGTAGGAGCAGAGCCCCAGAGCTGAGACTTCCACCAGGCTTGCTTCTGGTGAGCAAGAAGATCACAGGGCTATTGCCTGTGTGATAACTTGCTTTGTGGAAAAGCTGGGGATATTACTGTGCCGTTCTGTTAGTGAATCTCTGATAGCCTCAGACATGCATGCCTGTAATGTTTTAAGTCTGTCCTTGCCAATATCTGATCATTTCCTTCTCCCTTGGTGTGTATAACACTCTTCACTGTATCCTTCTGTCTTCCCTGTTGTATGTTTTGTTTTTAACTAGAGAATCCATTGCCTTGGGTACCACAGACTTCACAGAAGAGGACGTGGATAAGATTATGGAAGAGCTGGGCAAGGAATACAAAGGAAATGCATACCACTTGATGCACAAGAACTGTAATCACTTTTCTTCTGCTCTGGCTGAGGTGGGCGCAAATTTGGTTTATTTATTTTTTTTTACTGCTTCAGATCCATAGTAATGCTCACAGAAAGGGAACTGGGGTCAGCACACCAGGCCAGAGCCCATAGCCAAATATCCTGTCTCTGCCCTTAATATTTTTGGAAGCCCATTGCTGTTGAAATGGATGGGATCAGGAGGTAGAGATGTAGCAGATTTATTACATATTTGGTCTCAACTGTGTGGGAAATTAGGAGTGCTTGTAATTTGGTTCTCTGAACAGGCACTGAGCAGGAAAGGACAGACCTGGTTAGCATGCAAATGTGCATCAGATTTAAAAACCATAAATAACCCTATATGATCTGCAAAGGCATAAAAATGGTTTATCAGTGTTCTGGAACCAAAAATTTGCAGTATTCAGAGAGTGGGCGTTCTTTTCCTTTATTTAATGTGCATAATCTAAAACCTATTAAAAATAGAATTAATTTTCTTATAGGCATCTTTGGTGCTTATTCATTTCCATGTTCTTAAAACCACTGTGAATTATAACAGAGCTGTTATTTCTCTTCAAAGACAACTGAAGCACAGAGAAATACACATTTATTCCAGATATCTGGTGATTTGAGGTATCTGGTTTTTGATTCCCAAATATCTGATCATTCTGGGGGGAAGCTGCCTTCCTCCTCACTTCCCAGATGAGATGTTTAAAGAGTGTTTCAATTAAGGTGTGAGTATTCAGCATTTGTGTAGATCTGATATCCAGATCTTGACCCAGTGTCAGAAAAAGATGGGAAAAGCACAAAATGGAAGTGACCTTCCATAAAAACTGTTTCTGTGCTTCCCAAAGTTGCTTTGTGGCAAACTCAAGGAAAGAATATAATTTGTCATGATAGGGTATGACTGCAGTAACAGTGAAACTTTAACTTTTCCCTCTGGAATCCCCATCCTAATTAATTATACATCTCTTGCCTTTCTTCAATAGATGGAGCAAGGGTCCCATGCCAATAACCTCTTTTACCACAAGTGTTCATTCATCTCCAAACAAGGCCATCACAGATCCCAAGTGAGATGTGTGGAAAAAGTACTATATGATTTTATAAGAAATGCCTAGTGAATCTGAAAACCAGCTGATTTACAAGGGACCTGCTTAGGTTCTTAGGAACACCAATTCTCTGTTGGTTCCTTATTAATCCTTATTAATTATATATAGAGGAATTTCTGTAAATTTTAGCAAATTAAACAGGAAGGAATTGAATTGGTACAGAGAATGAAGTTTCAAGCAGTACAGTGAGCAAATCAATGTTAGCCACACTACTAATTTGGAATCAAATAATCAAACTACTAAAACAGAAAATAGGAACTTTAAAAATTATGAAGAAAACCCATGAGAAAGATGTGGGATTATGAGGGAAAAATACACAAAATCCTTTACCTGCAGCAGTGAAGTAAAGTAATTGCTTACTATGTACTTTGCGAGGTAAAATGTCTGTCTTGTCTCCAAGCCATAAGCTCAAAGCCATTCTTCCTTGATTTTACCACTACATATCAGTGTATCTCTCACTGCCCCTTCCTTGTCCAGCCTTCCAAACACAAGTCAAGTAAGAGATCTTATAAAAAAACTAGTAGTGCCTTTCAAATTTTGTTTTCAATATACCTTCAGTAGGCATCTTTATAGGAGTGGAATTTAGGGTTAAGTTTTCCTGCAAGAGCTTTTGTGGTGGATTCAGAGTGCTCATTCATTGCCCCGTAACCTGTCACGATAATAAAGCAAAAGCCTGAATGGCTAGTTCTGACACTTCTGCTCCCAGGAGCAGAATTTACTCAGGATTTACGTCAGTTTAAATAAGCCCTTCATAGGCAAGCAGGATTTTTTGTTGCTGTTGCTCTTCACATATGCCTGTGTTTATCAAAACTCTCTAGTGCATTACAAATGCAAACCCAGAGGAACTGGACAACAGGCCCATGAGCAGAATGTCCTGAATGGTCTCTAGCATGGGAATACAGAAAATGGGAGCTGAAATTTTTATCCAAATAGCTGGATGTAAGACAATAAGTGAAGAGGCAAAGCAGATCACATCCCTGTGCTGCACCGAAGTATCCCCTTCCTTGCATACTGGCTTATTTGCTTCCTTCAAAAAGGGCTCTGAAATTTTTTGATAACAGCTCTCTCATCTGCCAGTGTTAATTATCTGGTTTTTGGCTTGTATTGTTCTCAGTATGCAAAACCAGAGACAGAACTTTATAGCCGAGTGGTGATGTCAGAGTTGATGTGTCTTTACACAGACCTGCCTGGCAGGCCTTGAGCTTTGGTTGTAGGCCCCGTGCTAGGGAGCTGTGCTCCGTCACCCTAATTTCCTCAGCTGGCTCTGGGCTTGCTAATTAGTGCCCATACAGATGTTGCCCTGGTGGCAGGGACAGGGGCTGGGAGGATTATACCATCTGGTCATATAGATTGAGGGCAAACGTAGCCATGTGTGCTTCTGTCTGGGGTCACAATTCTGCAGAGGGAAGGGAAAGAAGGTGTAAGACTGGCTCTCCTTCCTGGATCAGCTTCCTCAGGATCATGCTGTGAGACAACAGTCACATACCCAATTTCTAGGACTTGTAGGACAGGTTCCTTATCCTCAGAAGGACTGCTGAAACCAGACTTTATATTCAGACTTTTTTGGGTTTTTTTTTCCCTTTACTTGTGTTTTCTCAACAAATAGAACATCCCTTCAGAAATCTTCCATCTACATCTGTTTCGGAAACATTTTTCTGCCAAATTCCCATTTAATACAGTGGTGCCTTCAGTCCCACCATGATAACCATGATACCCTCACTATCTATGTTAGCGTGAGAGGACCTTGATTTAAGCAATGAAAACGTAGAGAAGGTTGCCTCAGCCACTTGATTCCTGCAACATGATGTCATGATACCTGTATTTATAAACCACTTATGAAAATTGTTTGGGGGTTAAAATGAAGAGGTCCACCAACTGGGATTAGCAACTTGCCTACAAGAAGCTTATACCTTCCATGTTGCTTTGCTGGCAGTCCCCAAAATCACGTAGCACCTGTACCATACTGTCTGAAGAAACTATCCAAGAGGATGGGCAATTCTTTTAGAGGACTTTTGCTTGCAATTTATGCAAAGAAAAATCAATGAAGTCATCATCATCAGATCCCAAACTTCCTGTCCTGTTCTGAGTTTACGTACCATTATGTGTTTTAGTACTCCAGTGGGGTTTCATTCTGATGAAGTTATGCATGTGTGGGGAATTCAGTTAGGACTATGTCAAGATTGGAAAAAACCCTTCTGTCTGATCATCTCTTTAAAGTTACTTTGTTCCTAACAATCCCCTACAATCCTCCTCAATGTATATTTACAGCAATACGTTCAAAAAGCCCTTCAAGTAATTGCAAAATATTTATGTTTTTTATGAGTTGTCCTGGGTGATGAAAAAGGCTATTTAAACTCTGCTAGATGGTAAAAAAATATTGGCTTTTGAACATCAGAAAAACACTTTAAAACAAAAAAGAAAGGCTAAAATAATTAGTTCTTTCCCTAATGTGAACTGTTGAATTTCCTGATTATTTTAGTACATGGAGATAGAGAAAACACAGAAGCTTCAAATTGCTCTAAAGAAGACATAAAGGCAGGGAAAAGCCAAACTCAAAGAAATTCCTGTACTTTAAGTTCCCCTGCAAGGACCTGAAGGTCTTAGGTCCTATCCTTGCCACTGCTTTGCAGAAGCATTTGTCACTGCAGCAGTGGGCCACAAGCAAGTATGGTGTGAGGTGCCAAGAAAGACTTGCAGTTATACTCTTTGTGACCAGGACTGTTCTTTGGGTATAAGTAAGGGTAGGAGCATGCAGACACAGGGAATTGTGAACCTGCTGTCAGAAGGCTCTTTTCAGTGCAGATCATGGCTCATGACTTCACTGCAAGGCTACAATACAACTGGGAGTTGTGGAAGGCAGATATTGGGTGAGGCAAAAGCAAACTTGGCACAACTTGTACTTCCACACACATGTAAAGGTAAAAGGTTGACTGACAAGCTTGGAGTTTGGGCATATGAGAATACGAGCCCTGCTGATAGGTGAGCATATGGTGAGTGTACAGTGCCCAAGGAGAGCTTCTTCACAGGAGACAGCAGTAACTAGAGGATCAGAGGGAGGATGAAAATTTACTACTTTGAGGTTCTTCTCCAGTCTGGTATTCTGATATTCCCCAGTGTTGAGTGTAAGGATCACACATATCACTGGATCTTAAAGACTCTGAAAAAGCTTTTGCTGCTTAGCTCATTCACAAACAGAAGACAGAAGACAACTTACTTGAGTTCTCACCAGCATTTTTTTATGCTTCTGAAGTTTTCTAAATAAGCTGAGGGGCTCTGTTCTTACCAGAGTGATGACAGTTGCTACAGCACCTCTCAGAAAAGGACAAACCGCCATGGGAAGGGAGAAAAACACCTCTGAATCAGCACCGTAACTGGAAGATAAGTGAAATGACTCAAGGAGTCTACTTGAGTCTACTCAAGTAGACTCCTTCTACTTTCATTAACATACTTACTGCCAAGCAACTATCCCTAAGGAAACTCTCTAGCACCTTGCTATAGGACATAATTATCAAAGAAGTGTGGCTTATGAGCACCAGGGAAGGTGGCCCCTTTTAGTTCCCAGCAGCCTTACTAGTGGTGGGAAAGCAATGAAGTCAGTGGGTCTTATGGAGACTTTTGATAACATATGAAGCTGATGATCATTATAATTGGGAAATGAATTGAGAGCCAGTGGTTTGATTGGCCTTAAAAATTGTTGATGCTGGAGCTTTACCTGAGGATAGCTGTGGCAGAAGATTTTATTCTTGTATCACATCTTTCTTTCATCTTCTTGAAAGAGAAATTATCTCTTTTTTTGATTTGTAGCAGTAATTTATCTTAAGTATTAAAGAAGATCAAACCCTCTGTATACTCTGAGAAATACCTGAATGGTATGGTATGAATTCCCTCAGAGTCTATGAACACAGAATCTTGCTACATCACTGAGGGGTGATGAAGCACAGTTAATAATCCCTGTTTGTCTCCCAAATTATCTCATCTTTCTCTTATACCCAGAGAAACCTATTAAAAAAGATCAGACCCAACTGTGAAGTTAGTGTCCACATTTGATCATTCTTCAGAAGGCTTTTTAAGGTCATTTGGATTTCAGGAATTAAAAAATCTTAGGGAAAACAGATTGGTATCTCATTAGCCAGCTTCCGCCTTTTGTACCTACTGATCATTTTCACCCCTTTATTGCTTTAAATATTAAAGGATCTGTTTCCTTATTGCTCACCAAATTATTGGATGTAGGGCACAGGGCTAAAAGATGTCATCTGAATAAATGGCTAAAATTTGAACTAATTATTAGACTTGAACTAGGATTTTTGGAGTAAACCAGGTATTCAAAAGCAGAGCCTTTTAGAAGGATCTGATAGTTTTAATAAAACTATTGCTAGGATGTATTGTGGGTTCCAACAGGACTTCTAGCTGATGAGATGTACTTATTCACAAGTAACTGAGTGAGAGGAGCTTGCTGAGGTGCAGGAGAGCAAGTTGGACTAAGGATTTACTTATGTTTTGTGCTATATTTCAGCAAAAGTTCTCTGAAATATCAGCCACAAGATGTTCTGAAGCAGGGAATCCCTCAGCCTCTCCTGTGGGAACTGTACTACCTTAATCATTTACATAAACAGGAAGATAACACTTTTCAGCAGGAGAAGAGAGAGGCCTGGATCAGAACTTTTGTCCTTGCTGTTTTAGAAGCTCATTTTGAAGTTGTAGAATTTTCAGAGTTTTCTAGAGTGAGAAAATTATTTTGAAGAACTGGTGAGCTTGTACTTGGGCTGAAGTGGCCTTGGAAAATACATCTGAAGGTTAACAAAATTAGCTGGGCCTGTTTTTTGTTGACAAAGGATGGAAAAAGTCTTATAAGTATTTGAGGTGGCTGAGGTCAGCCTTGGAAAATTCCTTAGCATCTTAGATGAGGTTGGCTCCTAGAGGGCAAGGATTATGGATCCTGTCACAATCAAATGCTTTGCAGCCTGAGTCCTAGGACTGGAGCACTGCAATGCTCAACCTGGGAGGTAAAGAGCTTCCAGTCTCCTGAAGTCACCAGAATTCTCCCAAATCAGCCTAAAAGGATGTTCTCCCTGAAATATCCAGAAGATTAACAGATGGAGTCTGCACAGTGGATCCTGATGATTACAGAGGATTGCAGCAGGCATCTAGTATACCCATTATTGGCACCACAGGGATATTATTAAACCTGCATGCCAGATGGAAATGCTTGGTAAAGCCACACATCTGAATCTCTTGAGAGGCAGGGGATGATCTTGGTGCAATCAAGTTTGCTTACAGGCAGATTACTGAGTTAGGATGCCTGCTAGGGCTTCTTTACCCCTTCCTTTGTATTATAGGTAGAGTCCTATTGTCCTATTGTCCTACTGATAATAGCAGAGAGAGGCATTGTCATTGCATATCAGTGTGATAGAAGGAAAAGTGTGATAGCAGGAAATCTGCATCTCGAGACTGCAGTGCAGCAGAAGGTATCTTTGTGATTGGCTGCACAGCTCTGTCTGGTGTATACTTCCACATATATGATGGTGTGGCTGTCCAAGTCATCCTTTGTCAATGTGGTTGGACTTTTGGTAGAACAGAAGGATTGTGTTTTATGGGTAGAGGGTGTGGAGCTGTGCTGAAGTGACAGGAGATGGTAGTCAGTACATATTATTTTCTCTCTGAATATTCACTTCCCCTTTTTCAGCCACAGCAAAACTGACAGCATATAACAAACCTACATCAGAATCCTGCTTTCTTCAGAGAAGCTTGATTTTCAGCAAATTCTCTGAAATAAGGCAGGTTCCCTGAACCAAGGATCAAATAAAGGCAGTTTTTTAATGATCAGTGAGTAATTCAAGACTAAAGCTTTTCAGGTCCATCCCCAGGCACATGTGACTTCTTATGATCAAGTTATTAAAATCTAGGAAGCTCTCCTTAGCCTGAAAGCTATCACAGAGAAAGGATTAAACACCAGAGAAGGGAGGTTCAGGTGGCATTTGAGTCACAGTCAAAAGCAGCAGAAGCTTTTATAAATCAATCTATAGCAAATCCTAAGAAGACAAATAATACTGATGTCTTCTTTAGTCAACAATTGCTTTTCAGTTGCCTCTGTTGCAGAGGAGGTAGGTGTTTTGTTGAGTGAAAACCTATGTGCAATTCCGTTAATGGCAGGGGAGACAATGCTCCTGACAGACATAAAAAACAGAAGGAAATGAAGAAACAAACAAATAAACAGCTACAGGACATGAAAGAACATTAGGAAAGCTTTATTTTCTGTGCCTGAGCTAGTCCTCAGTGAAGCTGATGGAAAGACTTGCTTCATTGCAGCAGCCTTTGAATGTTGTTAGCTCCATGGAGAACAGGCTGTGTTTGTTTTCTGGTTTTTAGCTGCCACATATGTTTAAAAGAAGCTTATTTATAAATATGCCCTGCACCCATAAATTTATCCTCATGGTTTCAGATGGATGTAATTTTTTTCCTTCTGCTTCTGCCTGTATGCATGCACAATGTTGACTGCATGCTGTTAATAAACTGCTGTATTGCATTCCTGATGCAGTGTCTCTGCAGTAGTAAAGTGACATTTCTAGGTGTAGTTTGTGTATAAGTTGAAATTTATGAAGTCTGTGGGAATTCCTTAGAATGAAGCCTTCTATAAAAATATATTTTCCCCACTGTTAACCTCTCTAGCCTTGCTATCCTGAATAGCCCAACAAAAATTATTAGTGGGATAACTTTTTGTATGCACTTTTCAGCTCTTAGTCCATTTTCTTTCATCTATCTATCTATCTATCTATCTATTAGTGCAGGACACTAATATGAGTTGGCAAGTAATTTGAAATGGAAATCAACACCCCCTAAATGGTAAGTTTATAGCATATCATTTCAATTTTTTGAAAAAGGGCTGATTTTGCCACAGTATATACCTCTGCAGCTATTTTAGGTTTCCCCATACCGTAATCTATATAGGAAAAAAAAATTAAAAGTGAAGATATTTGAAGAGGAAATTTAACAAAAGAAAATACTTTGAGCTCTCTGAGGCTGGTGTAAATATGGTGGCTTCATCCACCTATTTTATTTTATCTGTTTTTAGCATCTGTCTTACCAAACTGAAACCCCTGTTTCCTTACCTGTTATATAGAAGCATAATATCTTGGAGCTAAGTTAGTTCACACTCTCTGGGGAGTTCATTCCTTGTCACACCATCATGGAGCCTCTGAGTCTGTGTGTGTGCAAATGCCTGGGAACAATGACTTCTTTCCACAAATGAAGATGGCAAAAAATATCCTTGTCCTTTTCACCACTGCCTATGATGAATGAAATGTGTGAAGAGTGTAATGAATTGCTTGAATATGTTGATAGGCTTTTGAAACCTTGCTTAGGAGTCCTGCCAACATTGCCAGACAGAAGGTCTTTCCCCATTCCTCTGAGTTCTTGTATTCTCCCTTCTCATTGTATCTGCATCTGCAGCAACCTGCTTCTCACTAATGTTAGGAAACAAGGCTTGAGACTGAAACACAAGATTTTTCTGGTTAGCTATGCAGTAAAAATACATGCTCCTAATATCTGTCCCTCCATGCATATAGGTTGGCCTGGTCATGCTCAGCATGTCCATAACAGTTGAAAGGATGACCTTGTTAAGCAACAGCTGTTCTCAGCCACTGGTCTTGAAACAGCATCTGCTAGGAGAAGGCAATTCCTCTTCATGCCATCATCATAATAGGAATGAATTGCAGTTGTTCATTCATTTGGTGGCAGATTCTTTATTTTAAATGCCATTAACAAGCTCAGACTTAATTATACTCAGTCTTCCCCAAACAATCATCCGTTATGAGGCCACTTGCTACCTACCCTATCACCCTGCAGCTATCTGTTGGCTGTACTTATAAGTGCTTGTTACAAAGACCTTCATGCTCAAGAGGGCATTGCCATGCTCCAGTGTTGGTACATGACTAATCAGTGATGCCACTCAGAATTCAGCTCTGAATGTGGTTCAACAAGATGTTACATTTGCAGCCACTGTGTCTCTCCAGTGGTGGCCTGGCCAGTGAAGCTGAAACAGTGCTATGAGCACTGAGGTGCTATGAGCCAGCTGTCTCGTTTGACCCAGAGCTGCCTACCCCATCATCTCTGCATGCAGACTGCTGCAGAAAGGCAGCTCTGCCCTTCTGCCACATGTCCACAGAAGTGACTGACATGTTTCCAACTAGCATCATAAGGGGAGCAAGACTGTGGGTATTAGTCCCTCCCTTCAGTGCTTTCCTTTTTTCCTCACTCCTGGCTAATCTTAGGTAGACAGTGCAGATGCTTCCTCTATTTTACAACACCCATGGTCCTGGAGAAGACCCACAAGAGTTGCAGTGCCCTACCCATTGCAGAACAAAAAATGATTGCATAGGAGATTGGGGGCATTTCAAGCAGTTGCTTAAAATAATTTAAAATTCCTTTGACTTGGCTGCTACTTTCCTGCCTTTGACTCGGGTTGCTACCTCACTGAATACAGCCTCATTACTGAGCTCATTGATCCTCATCTACAGTTTCTCAGCTATACCCTTTCCTCTGTAAGTTACAGGCCATTCCTGGCTCTGCTGAATGTGTGCTGCATGCAGCTTCACAGCCCAGTGAAACCTCATCTATTTTGTTGATCCCCACAGGCTAGTTAAATTCCCCAGAAATTGTAGAAATTGTAATTTTTACACAGTAAGTATACTATAAATCTCTTTCAAGCAATTGATCCTAGCCTGCCAACTCCACCAAGGTGAGACTGTGCCTTCAGGTGTGTTGTGAAGGTGGTATGTCTATTCTCTTTCAGAAATGTTATTTTCAGTGTACACACTATGTGCAGAAGCTGGTCAATGGTGCAGAGCTATAGGTATGTTTCTTGTTGATGCACTCAAACTCCCTTAGCTGTGCTACCACTGGGCAGTTATGCTACCAGGCTAGTTCTTGCAAGGTGGCAAAAAAGATGTCCCTGTGCATTGGGTTAGTAGTTTATTCTGGATATGTCAAAGAACTACATAGATTGAATTGCCATCTTCTCTTTCTACATATGTGTTTTGGCTGCACTAGCATAGCCTGCAGGCCTTGCCTGGGCAGATGTGCTGGTTTGTATCTAATGGCCTTATTCTGAAATTCTGATAAACATAATCTGTGCTGTATTATGCAGTCCTTGTAGAAGCCAGCTCATGCAAACACGGTGATGATTCCCCTTGAACTCTAAAGCCTTTGCTCTTAAATTGCTCTGAGGTGTGTGTTAGACTCCTCATGTGCCAATAAAACCCCTCTGCATTCTCTAAGACACACCAAGGGGAATACTGTACAGTAGCTCAAATGGATACATGCCCCATTTGGACGCCACCTCATCTTTAGCAAAACTGCTAAGTGGAAGAGGCAGTGGGTGGTTCAGCAGATGCTCAGTGCTGAACTCTCCAAGCCTCAGTTTGAAGACAAGAATTGAAGTAATTAGCTTGCATTCTTTGAGGAATGTTATGTTGCCTCTGCTCATCTTGATTTTCATGGATTGGAGCCCTACATGGTGCCTCTGGGAGGGCTCACTTTAAAAAAATATCTTCAGTGCCTTGAGTTATACTTCTGTGCATGGCTTGAATTGCCCCAACTGCATCATCCAGCACAGCACAGAACCTATTACATCTGAGAGCTTTCTCTTAGGATCTACAACTGATCAATGCTTCTCTTCGTTTTGAAAGGGGCTCAGGCTGTTACACTATCTCAGATAATGTCTAGCATATGCCCATAGACCCAAAGCCCTTCCAAAATGCAGCACATTGACAACATTGTCTTCTAGAAGGCAGGAGGCTCAGCATCTTCCATTGCTGGATAGCATTTCAGCCCATGTTTCCCAGCTGCTAGGCTGTTCCCCTGCCTACTGCAAAGCTTTACAGGGAAGTGTTAAAGCCTTGCCCAGCAGGGACATGTAGCTTCTAGGACACTCAGGGGAGGGCAGTTTGTACATTTTAACCAGTGACTGTTTGGTGCAAAATGATACAGCTTAAGATGCTTGGAGGATATTTTTGTATCCCAAATTAATTGTTTCTCAATGAGTTGAAATCCTGATGTTGATTTGACAGTTGCCTAGAAAAAGCACCCAAATTGTCAGGTCCCATTTCTCCTGCCCATTTGGCTTTAGCCATGGATGTCTAAATGGCATTCTCCACTTGACTCTGCAGGTGTCAGCTGGGTCATTCACAGTTCTTACACAGAGTCCCCAGAAGAAGCTGCAGCTCTGGGAGACTTGGCTTTCTGTCAGCAGGTGCCGCTCAGTGGAAGCTGCAAGTACATGCAGCCTTCGCCCAAGTGCCTGAAGTGAGAACTGGTCTCAGGCAACCAGAAGTTGTGCTTGCTGCAATTTCTGATCTGTTACAGTTTATTATTTATTTAAATCTTCTGTCGGAGTTAGTACATGACCTAGCACAGAGAAGTTCATCCCCTTCAAAAGAGAAAACCCCACTTGATTGGCAAGGAAGAAAAACCCCATGTGAAATCTTAAACTATAGAAACATCTGAAAAAGGGTTCTGCTTATGTAAACAATGGATGGTAACAGCATTCTGTGAGTTTATAGTTCCAGTGAGTGGTTTTCAGTGGAGAATTTCCCTGAAAAGCTGCAGTAGGTAGATTTTTCTGTGACTTCATATGGAGTTGGAAAACACCCACTTCATCCTGCTTGTGCTGTTTTATTGAAACTCAATTGGCTTAATCCCCTGGCAGCCAGGTTTATTTGATGTTTTATGGCAAGGAGTGAAAAACACAGAAGCAGACTGTAGCGTTGGTAGCATTCTCTGCCATTGCCCTTTTGCTCCTATTGAACATTGTGTTCTGCTGTGGAATAGTAATGAGGCTACACTGACAAGAGGTGACATGACAAGCAAGACTGAGGTAAGGGAAACCACTTTGACTTCATCATTATCCTTGAGCTCCGCATACTGCTCTTTGTTGCTTGATGGCCTGATGCCCACACATGTTCGTTCTTTTTCTGGCTCTTCCTTGCCTTATTGATTCACTGTGGATGAAGAAGCTTCCATAAAAAAGAAGGCAAACATCTCAGCATTGCTTTTACATTGGAAAGTGCTATTTCAGTTGCTAGGGGATCTGCTTAGAAAATAAACCCAACTCTTAAAAACAGTATTTCCATTTCAGGCCACCTTACCTTATGTTGTTCTGTTGTTTCAGCTAATTTTCCCAAAGAATCATACCCTGTTTTAGTTGTTCTATTAATATCTGTGAGGAAGTCTTTATTAAAACTTTAAACGGTTTGAGAACTAAACTCACATGCATGCATACATCACAAGGAGCCTAAACTGAGTCATTTTCTATACTGGCAATATGTTGCCTAAGCTCCTGAAGAGGAAGAAAGAGGAATGCTACAAAATCTGAGGGAAACTGTAGTGCAATTTGTGACTTTGGCTCTGGTCAAAGTAGTGTAGTGTAGGTCAAAATGTTTGAGTAGAACACATGGAATACAGTTTTAAACTTCAACAGTACCCTTGTGAAAATTGTCTGATATGTCTGGTGAGAAAATCAAATGGATCAGCAAATTTTCTATGAATGAGTCTTAAGCATATGAGGAGAGGTTATCCACTTATAGACTGAGGCAATAGCTCCAGCAATGAAAACCAGGGAATCTGGATGGAGATAAAAAATTGTTAATAATTGTCCCCAGATTAAAAATTTCAAATATACAGATTCATATAGCTGTGTCTGAGGTTAAGTGGAATGCAGCATTGGTAAGAACTGAAATAAAAGTCCTTGGAGTGTATTAGGTAAAGAACAATCTATGCTTGCAAGTAATTTTAGCAGCTAAATGGGTGTGCTCATTCTCTGATACCTAATGATAATGTCTCCAATTTCACACATTGATTTTTAAACAATGCGTGTCAAAGTAAAGTGAGTTCCATAGTCAAATTAGCACAGTCACAGGTTTGCTGCCTTCTCCACACCTCATTGGAAACTCTACACTCTTGGAGCAAGCTAATTCCCTTATGCTCAAGGTGACTGTTGGAGTGGGACTTAGAGCGTTCTGCCCGGGCCACATACATTAAGGACCAGCTGCTCATCAGCCATAACAGCTGTAACATGGCACAGCCCATTGTCAGGGTTTAATAAATCCATGCGAGACGGGTACAACATAACACCAATGTGATGCAGAAAGTCGTCCCACTTTATTCTTCAGCAGTGCTTCTTTTAAAGCTTTTTACCTTCCGTACACGCGACACGGAACTTCTACATATGGTTTGTACATGCGCTATGAGATTGTACAATTGGTTATAGGTGATAAACAAAACTAAGCATGCACTATATGATTGGTATATGCAGATTTACTAATTTGGGCAATATTTCCTATATTCCTTGGCCAGCAAGGAATTCCCTACTTTGGGCAATATTTCCTGTTTTCTTTGGCCAGCAAGCCATCTTCTACTTTTGGGCAAGATCCGGTTTTCTCTGGCCAGCTGCTTGCTTTCTTGCAGCATCAGCAAAAATACTTCCCCTTATCTATCTTCAAAGACTTTCATAGGTCTGTTAAGGCAGACCAGCTGTTAAGACAGGCCAGACCCCAACAAGCCCATCTTCTACAAAATGTTCCATTCTCCCTGAAAATTCCTTGAAACAACCAAGCCGTACATTTCCCTTGCCAGTAACAGATTTCTCATCAAATAATCTCCTTAGTGGACTCCAGACAAACAACCTTTTGGTTGTTTTAGTATTAAATTAAGTGTAGCTTTAGTTAGAAAGAAGGTGGGAGGAAGAGTAGAGGAATTTAGTATTGGCAAAAGGTACAGTATGGACAACCCCACAACCACTAATTCATGTAAATTGTGGGACAAGGTCTGTGGGGTGGAGTTTCCTCTCTGTCTCTCTTGCTCCATGGGAAACAAAACAGGGAAGGAAGGAGAATTCAGATATTATGACTACTGAATCTGCTGCAGACTTTAGGCATAGTGGTGTAGGGCCCCATACAGGCAGTATATTTACTAAAGATGGGCTCTTGAGACATGCCTGCTGATCAGTTCCACATCTCTCTTCTGTGTCTGGCAAGGGATATAGTAAAATGTAAAGAGAAATATTATTTATGTGGTCTAAGCCAGATACAGCTACTAATATCTGGCACCGGTGTGTCTGTGTGGTTGAATGCTGCAGAAGAAAGGGTCTGCAGTATGCAGCAAGTTGTTCCATTGTGCTGAATTTGATATGACCTTGGAAACAATATCTGTGCTGGCTAAGTGCAATCTATGATGGAACAGGACTACTGAGAACCTAGGCTGGAGGTTTTGTTATTGCTTTTTTCCCCATACCAGGAAATACCATATGAGGAGAAACTAAAGGGCAGTATGGAAGGATAGGAAAAGGACCCCTAGATACTGTAATGTGACTGATCCACTGTGTCAGCCTAAGGAAGAAAAAAGAGCAGCAAGAACAGCTTATCATGCATCTCCATCTACCTAGTCATACTCAGCTTTTGGGCTCCTCAAGGTCTGGCCCGCAACAGCCTAAATATTTTTCCAAACTTTTTGAGCTACTTGGAAAAGGAATGTCATTGTCTTGGTTGAGAAGCCTCAGCAGGCCTGTCCTTTTACCTGTGGACTGCCTGGAGAACAGAATCACCAAAGCCACTGAGGGCCATAAACTGTTTTTCCTGGTCTCTGTTATGATGCTAAGGGCTATGGCTGCTGGGCGTCCTGTTGCATGTTGGGCAGTTGTGTAGACATTGGCAGTTCCAGCTCCTCCTGACTGAAGGAGATGATCCTTTCTGTTCTGAGCAACAGGGAATTTGCCCTGTTGAGTTGGTGGTGTGGATGGGGATGACACTGCCTCTACACATGTTTTGGTACTATTAACCATGGTCCTTTTTGGTTTAACTCCACAGATATTATGTGGGAAAGAGATCCCCCGCTGGGTGAACCGCCTGGCCTACTTCAGCTCGTGCATCCCCTTCCTCCAGAGCTGCCTCCCCAAGGAATGGCTGACTCCAGCAGCCCTGCAAAGCCACATCAGCCTTGGCCTCCACAAGGAGGAACAAGGGGACACAACGGATGAGGAGTCCCCCTCCACCTCTGCAGCCCCCTCAGCCTCAGGCACATCACGAACCTGTAGACATACCCGGGTTTAAACTGCTCAGTCTGCCCCCAAATAATATCCCTGCTCTCTTGCTCTATTTCTCACGCCCTTTTGCACACATTTGTTTCTCTCTTCAACAGACAACACAGGGGAGGGAAGACGCCTTCTACTTCTGTCCCTTTTCCAAGGACTGCCACTACAGTTGCTTGGCAAAATGACTGTGAACCTCATCACAGAAGTGAGGATTGTGGCAACTAAACTGGATTCTCCTCCCAGGGCGTCCATGATATTTTATCTATGGAGAACTGCTGACTCTCTCAGGCATGAGAGCATGCGTATGGGCAGAGCGCACATACTGTGATGTTCCTTCTCTGGAACTGTTTTATCTTTTTATCTCTCCCTCTACCCATGTAAGCCCAGCAGTCTCTTTATTTTGGCTGGGTTTTCCCTTACCTGACGACAGATCACCTCCCCACACACAGTGAAGGAACCAGAGCCAGAACTCAACCTTCTCATCTCTTAGACCAGCAACAAACTCCACTCAGATCCATCCCTTTTGTAATTATCAGGTTTCTAACTCATATGAAGGACAAATGAAAGGTGCTCCTGTTCTACAATCACCGGTTTTCAGTACTCAGATTTAAGAGCTTGAATGACTGTCCTGCTCTTGAAAATAACAAATTACCCAGAAAACGAATGTCTTACTGTGGCTTTTCTTTGGGGTCAAAAAGAGGATGGGGCTGTGATGATTAGAGGCAGCTACTAAGTAGATGCAGAGATGACTCTTGACCATATTGGTGCTTTTTGGCACAGACCCCTCTCACTTCTCCTAATTCTAGGTAGTGTTCCTGGTCTCCTTTTTCCCCACAGATTCCCTGGGGAATCTCTCTCCTAGCTGACATTGGCTGTCTGTATTTGGAGAAATGGTCTTCCTGAACACAAGGAAGAGGAGAGTGAATCTGTTTGGAAGGTCAGTATTTCCTTAAGATTTTCTCCCTCCTGCACTCACAGACATAAAAACATGGCTTCAGAGCCACCCTTCCCTGGCCTACTTTTGAGCCAACCCAAGAAGGTAAAAAACAAATGGTGAACCCAAAGAATGTCAACTTGTTCCTTTCTCCTCCCTTTTTGGAGGTGGAGGGGGAAACTTGGGGCCACATTTGGAAAGCACAGATGACCCTTCCAATGCATGGGCCACCATGGTGCCTTCCGTTGTGTGCACTATTTCAGTGGAATGAAAAATGGGCACAGCTGGCTCACTGGCCTCTCCAGGCTGGCTCCTGACAAGAATCTTGTCCTTAGATGTATTTATGCTAATTCTGGCAGCTGATGAGAAAGCACAGGATGAAGAAAGGACAAGTACACTAACTCTTCCACTCAATTACCTCACTAGGAATTTTTGTCAGAAGGTGTAGGAAAGAATCAAAGGGGAAATCCAGGTCCCTTCTCTCCCTTGCAACTTCTCTTAGCTACACAAAGGAGGATAAAAAAGGAACAGGCACTGTGTTGAGACAGAGTTGCCATTTTACAAATGCTGTTCTCAACAGCTACTACCAAGTCAGGATTTCCACCCCACACCCAGAGAGAACTACAAGTCCTTAAGATGGTGGCTGTTTCCTTTTTTTGGTTGCAAACGCATGCTAAGTCCAACCAGCTGTTTCTTTAGCTCAGGTATCCAGGAGTGGGTGCTTTCAGGGCTGAAGGTCTTGGCTATGACATACATCATGTCTGCACAGACAGCATTTTATGGTTTGTTATATGTGCATGCCCTTAGTGAAGCAGGAGGCTCTGGAGAGATCTACTGGATGGAAACATAACTCACAGGATGGCCTCACTCCACTGCCTCCTGAAGTGATGCATGTTTAGGCAACAAAACCTTTACAACATGCCTCTCATTTTCACCCTCTGTACAAACTGCTGCAAGCTCTGTACTGAACAAAAATCGTGTTCCTTATTAACCTTGGCTGCCCACAGCCAATGCTGCATTGTGAGCAATTCTGCAGCTCCTGGTAACCAGTCCAATACCAATCTTGATTAGTCTGGCTTGTCCAGGGATGTTGGTAAGATTTCCATCCTGATCTCCATCCTGATCTCCATGCCGCTGCCCAGAAACCATGTTACACAATGTACTGTTTCACTCTGTATTCCCCTGCAGTTGTGGTCATTGCAGCCTAAACCATTGCAGCAATGCAAGCTTCATTTGTCTGAAGTTCCCAGGGTTTCTGCCAATAGCCAGCAGCACATTATGTGCAGTGAATTTTAAAGGTCCTTCTCAGGGGGAAAGTGAGAAGAGGCTTTCCCAGAGCTTTTGTCTAGGCCAGGGAAACTGCAGTGAGAGGCACCTCATTCCCATTGTTGTGACAAAAGCCAGCCAGCCATCACCCTTGTGTTTCTGCTCTGCACCTGACCTCCAGATAAAGCATCATGTATACATCTAGGAGGGAACTAGGGCTCCAGAGGCACATTTCACACAGAAAAGCCTCTCACATTACTTCACAAATTTGAAAATGCTTAACTGGCTGTATGGTAACCTGGACAAGAAAATGACATTCAGCCTACTTGGGCTGAATACTTGAAGTATTGGGAACAACATGGGCAAGCTGTGAATATCATAAAACCCCCAAATGTTTGTTTACCTGCTTTTATGTTTGTCTATCTGTTTATGACAGTAGGGGTCACATCAAGGAGGCATCAAATTTCTGCTGTAAATCAAACTCAGAATATATTCCAGTCTTCAAAACTGTTTCTCCCTACCCCTCTCTGTTCAAGGTGACTGATCAACCAACAATGACAAGAACAAAACGACACTGTGGAAATAAAATATATATTGATGATGGCTTTACCTCTGTAAATTAACAGCATTTTAGATTATTAAACATGAAGACATTTTAAAATGATAATTTACTGTTCATCTCTGGCACAGTGTGTTTGTTTTAGGCATTTTTATTATCCTTCCCATTATTACAAAATTATTGTCACTATTACATAATTACATCATATTTGTATTTAGTTACTCATTTGCTTTCTCTTGCTGCTTTGTCTGCATAATACCATGTGGAAAATTTTAGATACCAACAGCAGTTATCAATGAAAACAAAAGAATACCTTATGAATCTTAACAAGAGTGCCCCACTGCAATGGAACAAACTCTTAACCCTTCTTCTTACTGCCAGGACTTTTGGTGTCCCTTTAAAAGCTGGGATGAGAGGGCACCAATTCTGCACGTGGGCCTCAGCAGCTGTGGGTTATGCCTCTAGCAGTGGCATAATAGTATTCAAATGGGACACTAAAACTGGAGGTGAGGTTAGCCTAACACTGGAATATCAGAGGTACAAAACAAACTGATTCTAGGGAAAGCATGAGAGGAGCGAAATAAGTAATAACCTCTTTCCTCAGCATGTTTTCATAGTAGCAACTTCCTTAATTTTATTACATGGTTCTTACTGGTTTCTTTTTGGTCAGTTTGGTCAGACTCCTTTTCACAAGTCTGTGAATTGAGGCCTAGTTTTCTCAAATTCTTACAAAGTTTTAGAAGGGACAGTTGTGCTTTCAGAGGCCCTGGTTAAGCTGGTTTCCCAGCACTGAGCCTGTGGTATATGATGAGTTCATGCCAGGCTCAGCACAGCATGGGGATGGACACAGACCTGATCTCTTGCTCTCACTGCTCCCAGCTGAGTGTGCATCTCTGGAATTCAGACCCATGTTGTCTTTGTGGTACTGAGGTACTTAAGAAGGAGTCATTTCCTGCTATGTGGGTTGTTTTTTTTTTTCCATTCTTCAGTTCTGCTTATTTGTCTCTAGACTGGTAAGGCTCTCAGAATAAGTTAGTGGACACTGGGTTACAATAATATTATCATCTTATTATATGTGTTTTATTTTCTTCTCATTTTAGTTTGTATGTACATGTGCGGGCTTATTGACATGTTCAGAAAATAAAGTATCTTCACCATTTCCCTGACTAATGGAGAAGACCAAAAGAAGGGATCATCAGTGTCCCATTTTCAAATGTTTTTAAATTACTCTTTGAGTTGAGGCAGCAGATGCCTTGTTCCACTTTGTCCCTGCCCTGCTTGCCATTAGCAATGTCTTGGAACGTGAAAAGGCTGTGTAGTGATTCAGAAGTATGCAAAAGAGGACCTGACATTCTCCTATCTCCACTCTGCCACTGCCCCAGGCTACCAGAACAAGGCAGAACCTCTGGCTAGAGTAATACATAAAACCAGTGCAGCCCTTGCGTGGTGCTCATCGGTAACAGGTCAGCACTCCAGCGTGGTGTGTGTGGCTGTGGCTGAGAGGTGCTGGAGTGGATGGCACAGCACACTGAATTCCCAGCAGGCAGGGCGGACAGCTGGCTCTAAATGTCACAGTAAGGCTGTCCACTAGCGCTGTGGCACTCAGCTTTGTTTTGAAAAGTTTTTTGGTTTCATTTTGACTGGGACAAGGGATAACAATGCAGAAAACCAGATGATCACGGATGGCAATCTTCTTTCCTTAGCAAAGCAGGCTACAGAATGAAAAGATCTGGCACGGGGCTAGGCCTTCTCAACCGCGTTCATCAAGGAGCTGTGAAGGACAGCGCGTGGGGTGTGTGTGGGCGTGGGGATGTGAGTGTCGCCGCGGTGTGTGTGAGAGAAGCGGGCTAAGCCGCAGCCCCCGCCGCCCAGGCCGCAGCGGAACCGGGCTCGCCGGGCGCCTCGCAGCGGAACCGGGCTCGCCGGGCGCCTCGCAGCGGAACCGGGCTCGCCGGGCGCCTCGCAGCGGAACCGGGCTCGCCGGGCGCCTCGCAGCGGAACCGGGCTCGCCGGGCGCGTTCCCGCCGTGGCGGCGGAGCCGAGTCCCGCCGGAAGCGCCGGGGCCGGGCCGGAGGCGGGAGCAGTGCCGGGCCCGCGGGGCGGGAGCAGGGCATGGAGAGGCTGCGGAGGCTGTGGAGGGGCCGAACGATGACCTTCGGGCTGCCCCTGCTGGTGAGCGGCGCGGCGGGCGCTGCCGGGGCCGCGGCGGGCGGAGCCGTGCGGGCAGCGAGGAGGCTGGGCGGCTCGGGTGGGCGCTGGGCTGTGCGCCGCGGCTGGAGCTGAGCGGGGCCGCGGGAGCCGTGTGCCCGCGCTGCCCGCAGGCCTTCGGAGCTCAGGGACACTGTTATGTGTCATAAGGCATTCCTCTAAAGATATTCCTAACTGGAAGCCGAGGAAAACGCGTTTTGCTGGTGGTTTGGTTTTGTTTTGTTTTGGCTTTTTTTTGTAAAACACCGCTTGTGTTTCTTGTCTTACTTTCTTTAGCTTTTCAATGGATTTTAAATTGCGGTGGTACTGTTGGTCTGATAATCTGTACCTCTAAGTAAGTGGGAAGATTTTGAGTGCAATGAGCTGATGGGTTACAGGTCACAGCTGTGCTCACAGTGGTAAGTGAGGCATAACTTTTTAGAGTAGTCGCGGTTAGAAAATATCAACAATGTCAAAGGAATAAAACAAAATTATAATCCTTTCTTACACACATTATCTCTGTACATAGTGCACGTTAGATTGCACTTCCCTGTCCTGAGTACCTGTGTTCATTAGGGGAAAAATGAAACAACTCAGAGATGGATAAAAACTCAGGAAGGAAGACAAAAGCAGCACCAAGGCCAGTGTGGTTTCTGTTTGTGCAATTCATGTGTCATTTTCCATATATACAGTTTTGCGAAAAGTAAGCAAATTTCAAGGTGGATAAAGAAAAGGCAAAGGATAATCCCAACACTTTTATAATGCTGCTAGAGAAATCACTGTCATCTTCCCCAAATATTCAGCAGCATACCTTGGAAAAATGGAGTGGACCAAAGGACACTGACCCTTGTTAGAGTATAAAAAGTTTAAGGCCATTATTTTAAAGGGATATTACAGAGGTTCTAGAGTAAGGACTTCTATGGAAGTTATTCATGCAACTGAACACACTGAAGTATCTTTTCTCAAATATTGATGAAGGCATTTGTAAGAAATGGAAACAGTTAAAACAAACAAATCAACAAAAGTGTGATAATACCCCAACTTCTTCATTTGCGTCAGCAACTCCACTCCGTGCTCTTGCACACAAACTTTACCTGTAACACCTTTCTCACAGTGATTAAGCATGGCATTACAGCTGTCTGGATATCATGCTGCATGCATGTATAGCTGAGAGGCTGTCCAGAACTGTGCTGCTTTCATGCTTAGACTGAATTTATTTTGTTTTCAGATTTTTCATGTAATTTTTTTTAGTGCTCTGACAGTATTCTTCAGTTTAATAACACCTTGCCTAGATGTTAAAAGTTGGATATAGTTTTAGCTCACAGTGCTTTTGTTTATGTAATTATTTGAGGTTTTTTTTATGTAATTATTTGAGGCTTGCTACTTTTCTCCCAAAGTGGGGGAAGACCAGGCAATTTAGTATTCTCCAGCTCAACTTTAACTCTGTGGAAAGCCTGGGGAAAATATTATGTGATTAAATTATAGATACTTAGAGCTGGTGACCTGGTGGAGGAAGAAAAAACACCACTGCTTTTTAATAATAAATATATCAGATTAACTGGGGCAGTAGGTGAGAAGAGTAAACTGATACGCAAGATTCTGATTTTGATAAAACTTTCTACATTATCTTCCCTGTGAGAACTGCATTTCAGAGAAGTAGAGCAAATATATGCTTCTTATCATTTGTGTTCTCAAAAGGATTAAAAGGTACTATAAGATGTAGTTGCCATGTGCTTGCCAAATGAAAAGGTATCTTTGGAGGTAAGGTGGGTCATGCAGAAATAATGTGGGCTGTAATATTGTGAAAAAACAGAAATGTCATTATAAGACAGAGGAAGTTGTCAAAAGTTGAGTAAAACATGAAACAGAACTCTTCCAGTGTACTCAGTCCTCAGCTGTAGTAGTTTTTGAGCTCTGTGGTGTCATTGTGGAGATGATGAAGATGAACTGTAAAGTCTAGAGGAGTGCAATATAAAAGGTGAGCAGGCATTCCACCTTTAAGGAATGCTTGAAGGAATTAAAAGTTTATTTAGAAAAGTCTGCGAAGTTCTATCTATTGTACATTGAGAGTGGTGGTTGCTCTTCATAACTTGGGAAAGTACCCCCAAAATAAAAGATCAGGTGTTAGGAAAATACTGCTCTTTTTTAGGAAAGAGCACTCTGATACATAACTAGGGTTTTTAAGATGAGGTTAAATAACTCTCTGGCAGCAGTGGCATAGATTGTCTCAGTTCTGCCTCAGTGCTGGAGCAAGGACTTCAGCATCCCTGGCCAGGCCTGTGGTTGTCCTTTTGGCCATCCCAGTGCTTTTGCATGATTTTCCGTAGGTCATAGCAGGAATTTTTAAGACTGGTTTCTTTGACTGCCTGATTTCATTCTGTTCCTGTTACAACATGCCTATTTCCTCCAGACGCAATATTATATATAGAGAAATAGTCTATTATATTTCTTCCCAGAGTTTCATTTCTCCCTGCCTTAAAATTGTTCTCCCTTGTGAATACTTCAGAATGTTTCTGTCTTGCTGCCCAGACTTCTTAGGGAGTAAGAAAAAGGAAAATTCACCCAATTGTCAGTTACCCAGCTGTCTGCTGAACTCTGAAGGCATCTCTGAACAGAACTGATCTAAAAGATCAATTACAAAAAATAAAAAAAGGCAGTAAATCTAGACAAAGAATCAGAAGGAGCATACCTTTGCAGCCCAAAGGTTTCTGTTAGTTTCTTACATTCTGTACATTTTTTTTTCTCACTAGACAGATGCAGGACTGTTCTTCAGTACTGCTGAACTTTTCATCACTACCATATTTGCTTTTTTGGCAGAAAAAATCAAATGGGTTTTTTATATCTTGCCTTTTTATAGTGCATATTTGAATGAAAAATCCCTGTGCCAAAATCCCTAAGGCTCCAAGGTTTGAAATCCTAATTCAAAGAAAGATGAGTGTCTCATTATTCCCCCTCTCCCCCCCCACCCCCCCATATATATATCTTTAAAATATTTCTTACTTTTCAATGTCAGTTATCTTGATCGTTTTTTATTTGTTCATTTGGTCTTGGGGCTGTTAGACTATTACAGTGGAGAAGGAATTTTCTTGGTTGATCTTTAAACCCCATACTGACAGCAGCTTTCAGAGTAATATGTGTAAATCACAGTTTTCAGTCATACTTTCTCAGTAGCTAAAAGTGTTTCTTTGTGAGAACCAACAAAACCATAAGGGGTAGGACTTAAACCTGCAGGAGACCTTGATTTGTGAATTTTTCCATAACTTTGTAAACTTTGCAGATAAAGTATCTCTGTATGGCATAAAATAGTAAACATGCAGGAGGGAGTGATGTAACCTGGAATGGAATGTCTTGAGGGCTTGAAAGCTGTCAAGTGAGTAGTCCCAAAGCATTTCTGGAGATGGTGACATCTGTGTAGATACTGGGATGAACACCAGCAACATTACAGGTGTATCTAAAATTTGCTGTTGCAGTAGAGGGCTCTGCCACTTCTGTGATAACTTAAACATCTTTGTCACCTATATTGACTTCTGTTTCCTGTCTTGATAATGAAAACTCTTTTCTTATCATGCGAAGCTTAACTTACAAGTCTGCAGCACACGTGGTCCTATTATAAAAGGAGAGCTTCAGTCTCTGCTGCTTAATATTCCACATCCAACTCTACCTGACCAAAAGAGATGTGTCTGTCAATGTCATACTGCTGGAGTGATGCTTCTGTAAGATCCTGAGAGAGCAAGGCTCCTTGGTTTGCAGCTGGTGGATCCAGCGTCAGACCTTCCTGATGAGACACCGAACATGTAAGGTCAATTCACTGGTGCAGTTGGAATGTTTGAAGGCAGTTGCAAGGTTTAAATGATGGCTTGGTTGGAAGGTTTAAATTATTTAAACCAACAGGTTTAAATGATGGCTCTATATCGCTGCGGAAACAAGTTTGGATTTCAAAATTGCAAAGTAGTAACAAATCTAAAACACATATTAAAAAGCACCATGCTGCTTCATGTGTTCACACCACTTCCCTAGACTTGCCTTTGTGGTTGTGTCTCCATCTGATTCTAGGCAAGGATTTTTCAAGCTCGCTAAGCTGCAAAATGAACGTATAGATGCAATTCCAGTTCTGTCAGCATGTTACAAGGGAAAAATTACGTTCTGAGTATCTGAAATTACATTTTAGCAGAAAGAAGATACAGTCTATGGTTCATTTGATGATTTTTATTGCGCACCTAAAGTAAGTATATTGCACTGTGTATGTAGTAATGCACACTTTCAGATTCACTCGATGTTGTAACATTCTCCATACCTGTTGCTGGGGATTTTGACTTTCATTTTTCTGGGGTTTTGTGAGTTTTTTTCTCCTCATCCTGTAATGACTGCTTTTACAAGTACTTTTCTTCTCCTTCTGGATCTTGTCTTTGGTGTTTTCCATGGCATGCCTAGTGTTGCCAAAGGAGATGGTACAGGTAGCTTAGAACAGTGAAAGATTTTTCTACGAATAAATATGTTTCTAAAATCTATTTCCATCAGTGATTATGAACGCAGACTGTATTACAATGCCATCTACACTGCTGTCTTGAACAGGGCAAGTTTACTTTGATAAATGCTTTGTCAAGGGATGCCAAGAATGCATGTTTGTACAGGACAAGAAAAAACATCAGATTAGAGCAAGTCCCTAACAATGCTGCAGCAATGTGGTCAGTGCTTCCAGGCACCGTTAGAGAAGCTCAGTGACATCTCAAGCTCTCATTAATGAGCCAGTTGTTTTGACAAACAAAACAAAACAACTTTTCCAGACAACAGGACATGAAATTACATGTCCAAGGATTAGTTTTGTTCACTGGTGAAATCAGGGTCATCTGGGAGCAAGGATTTATGCCCAGAAAGGTTTTGCAGATGTTGTGAAATGATATTTTGTTGTCCTGTGAGTTACTGAAAGTTTGGAGGCTTAATGGGTTAAATTTTCATAGATTTCTTTAAATTCAGCATTTTTAGTTCATTTCATGAAAAAAATGCTGAATTTGGAGTCCTGGGGTGGGCTAAATACAAGGCCCACTTTTCCCCACAGATTCTGGAAGATCTGCCCATGAAGAGATTATATGAACACTAGGAAATATGGAAAATTCTTCTTGGGAGTAATCACGATTCTGAGATCTTATTGTTGCTGTCAGTGCCTATGAGTAGAAACTGTTATTACATTATCTTCTGATGTTGTTTAAAGACAGATTACTGCAATCAGCATTTTTCACTTTTAGATATGTCAGTGTTATTGGTAACATCTTTCACATTATTGCCTTGAACAATTTGTAATACTGAATTGCAGGACTTTTATTAATATCTATTACTTGATGTAACTTTACAATAAAATTTGACATATGCAGAGCAGTTGATTTAAATGCTAATACATTTTTGAGAGATGAATAGAAGTTAACATTCACCCATGAGAAGATAATTCTGACTTCTAGTATTTGTAGATAAATTGTGATTGCCTGTAAAAGTCACAAGTATTACATTTACAGCCTAGAAGAGCAATAAATACAAAACTGTTTTTAGAATTTTAAAGTTGTTGCTCCCAATCAGTGAACAACAGAGTGTTGTTTTTATGCTTCAGTGACTTGTATTAGACATATTGGGTCTCTAGGCCTGTGATGAGATATCTTCGACTTCTGCTTTGCATCTCCTGTTTGTCTCTGTGTGTTTGAATCCACAGTGTGGAGCTGTTCCAGACAAAACCCTGGAGCTGTTTGGGCTGGTGTGGAAGTCAGAGTGTTCAAGCTAAATGGACTTCTGTGGACTCCAGTTGTGCAGTCTGAATTCGTTGACTTCCATCTTTCAGTTGACTGTTAGGTCTTAAAACTTCTGAGTTCTCCTTTTGAATTTTTCATTCTTAATCTTTGAGTACCATTTTCCAGATACATGTGACAAACAAATAGGCACTCTTTAGTACTTTACATTTCCCCTTTGTTTCATTTCAAAACATAAAGAGTGAATTTGCATTTTTTAATGCTGTTAGAATGGACTAATCTGGCATTGGGGGGAACTGAGGTTCTCTGCTGAGCCTCAGAACAGAAACAGAAGAACAAACTTGGCTGTTTTCACCGTGTGTTTTGTCCTGCTCTAGGGTCTCCAACTTATTCAAGGGATTGTGATGGTAAAAGTGTAAGATTTGTGTTTACTCTATAGAACATTTAATCTTCATTCCCTATCCAGGATTAGCAAAAGGGAAATAACACTTCTTGTGGTTTCTTTTTATGTGCTTTCATGCAGGTTTCAGTTTATTGCAGTTTTGAGCAGGGCTTGACACATCACAAGAGCACCAGCTTGCCACAAGATGAAAACACTTTCTCATTGTAGCTTATGTTGGCTAGATTTGAGCCTGTGAGTAGGAAATGATAATTTTAATAAGGAATTGAAATTTTGTATTTTAGAAGCTTGTGGAGAAAAAATGAAGGTGGTCAGAAACTGCAGCTTGACCACCAGGGCAGACTTGGATTTCAAACAGCTGCAGCTGCAGAGTGAAATTCCCTTGCTGTCTGACCAGCCTAAGCAATGTGTATAAAGCAAAATGGCAGTGCTGTGGCTGAAAATGCCCTTTTTTGCTCATGCTCATGTTGAGGAACATACGGGTTTCTATCTCTTCTGTGTTATTCTTAGCTTGGTTTCTATTACATGCATTTTCTTTGGTTTAAAACCTATTATGAATTGGACATTTTAACAAACAAAGCTTTTGTTTTCTCATAAGAAGTTGAATAGTAACATTGCAAGGTTATGGACGGGAGCTTTTTTTTTGTTCACTGGCCTGTAGCCATTCATATTTGCAATCTTTAAAATCATTGCTTTGAACATTCTCTTACACTGAGCCAATTAACCTGACACATTGGGCCAAGTTTAATATTCTGCACATGTTGTACATGCTGTGCAAACTACACTGTTCTGCTTTATCACTCAGTTACAGTTGGCTCCAGTTTGTACCAGCTGCTGTTCCTGAATGCTAGCATGGTATCCATGTGGTCATCTACTGCCATATTTCATCAGTTTTTTAATATAATGCAGTTCAGTCTTTCTACAGTGTGTGATTTTAGTATATGCATTAAGTTAGAGCATTCGCTTGCTTGATGTGCCTTTGAATGAAATAACTGCTGATGGATGCACAGTTTTGGTTTCTGTTTTCCTGCAAAGGAGACCTCTGATGTGAACTAAAAATTATTTCCATTTTTTGCAGGAAGGATATAAAGGTAGACCCTCTTTTACTTCCACTGAGGGTGAGGAGAGGATTTAGTAAGTTTCTGAGAAGACTTTGCACCATTTTTCCCTCTTCTGTGCAGTTTCAGCATTCGAGCCAAGTGCAGGAATGGCTGTGGGAAATAAACTTTTGAGAGTTAGAGCTGGCAGAGGGGGGCGCTTCAGGTTAAGATGACTTGCCTGGTCTTTTCTGGGACTGGCAATTTGCCCTGCTACTTTATTTAGGGGAAAGAAAAGAGACTTCAGTCTTCTGGACTGCCAGATTGTCATCTTTCACCAGTCTTGCACTGCACATCTGACAGTTCTTTAAAAAGGAGCCCCCCAAACTCTCTTCACTGTGATCACTGAAAACTGAATTAAAATAATTCACTACTGCTGTAGTTTTGAAGCTCCTGGTGAATAGCGGGAGAGTTCTGCAGCAGCAGTCTTGAAGAAGAGGTTAGAAAATTACTGTGTTCCTTCTTGTATCATAACATTTTCTACCACTGCATGATCTGTGTTGCCAGTTCTAAACATTGTGATTTGGTTAATTTAGGGATTTATGACTTTGTAATAATGTCTTTCACAATTGGTACTGTAGTAGGAATAGCTTTCTCTAACAACAGGGATGCCTATACATGGCAAATTGCTGGTTCTGCCAGAGAAACAGTTTCTTATTACTTTGTTAACCCAATGAAGTTGGCTGCTTTAGTTTATGCAGGAAACTGAAAAAGGGATCTGTTGGAAGTCCTAAGTTCTGCTATTATAAGCCCTCAGTGACCACCCACTGTAGCTGGTGACAAATACAAGTATTTCCCATCCTAAGATGCAGTTCAAGGGATCAGTCTGATGCCATCCCTAACTGATTGCATAACATACTTCCCAATGGAGACATGAACAAATAGAATTTTTAAAAGAATGTTATTAAAGAGAATTTTATGTCATTTTTTTACATAAAATGTTTATTGAGGTTGCTGAGTGTATGTGACAGATGGTGCTCTTATGTCACATCCTATCTTTCATTTTGTTTTGGAACATGCAAGTCTTCCATGCATGCATAATTGCATTACAACATTGTAGGGGGGTTTTTTGTGTACTCACTGAAACATAAAGGAATAATCCAATGTGGGATCTTTAATGGGGGTTGTGCTAGCAGTGCTGTTAAGCTCTTTGCTTGGTGTTAAGTGCTGGCTAAATAGTATGATTAATGATTTTTGCCTCCAAAAGTTAAACTTCAGGTGTAAAGGAAAAAAATTAGAACTTACTATCGTTGCATCAATCTGCTGAAAGCATTTAAATAACTAGATAGATGATGTTCACTACATAATGTTTTTTCTCTGCATTGTGAAGCAAATAAAATTAATAGTTCCCTCACAATAAAATTATGCAGGTATATATGAACTTTCCAGTTTGGTTATCCTTCAGATGCCAGTGCCTTAATATTTTATCATGCACATTAAGTATCTGAATGATTCTAAAATTGTAATGAAAAGAATCTATTTTAATTTTCATTATATGTGACATTACTTTTCCTCTTCAGTTAACTGGAGATTGAACTTGAACCTGACTTCATCAAAATGTTGCCAACGTAACTTATATTTATATGGCATCCTGAATAGCTTCTACTGTTTCTTTGTGCCTGGACTAGTGGATGGAACATACTGGACTTCACTGTTGCCCTTGGCTTACACTGGGCAAATTTGTCCGTTGTAGTGCTTTTTTAACTGAAGAGTGTTTTGCAACTAATCTAGAGATTCTCTGATTTACAGATTGGAGAACTAGAAATGTATGTGAGATTTACAGAATATGCAAAGTCAATAAGCCGATAATGGTGCTGAAAATTTTGATTCTTATCCCACTTCTAATTATTTTGACTGGTGATTCTTGCTGGTTCATTATTGTTTGTCTGTAAATACAGCTAACTGAAATTAAGGTAGCAAGAACATCTTCCCTCATAATGCAGCAGAAGAGAAAGGGAGCAGTTAAAACCAAGATTAGTATTTCTACTTGATGCATTGTCAGTCACTGAGTCCTTTGCTACCTTTAATGCTATTACAGTTGCACAAATTCATTTATACCTTCTTTTATTGGCTTTTGAACACAGTTTTCAAAAAGGTAATTGACTGAATAGCTGTCCATTGCTGCTCTGGCTTGTGTAGATGAATGTGATTCCTGCTCAGGGCTGTCAGCTGACTGTACTGACAGTTGATTAAATAAGTGCCTCAATATGCCTGATTCTGGTCTGGTTTTGCAATGAAGTCAGACATCATGTTTGGTTCTTTAGAACATTGGTCAAGTGAAATTGTATACATATTATTTATATTCTTTGTGTATATTCTGTGTTTTGGAAAATTACTTAATCTTAATCCTAACCTTCCAGCATTACACTGGGTAATATTTCAGCAGGATTTGTACTTTCTTACAGCATCAATGTGCTTTGTCTCTGATGGAGCTTAACTGATGTTTCATGGTAAGATAAATCAGCCATTGCAGTATTGGAAATGTAAAGGCAGCTGTACTGGTAATGCCTGATAAGCTAAATGTGCCAACTTGCCAGCCTTGTTATGCTGCTTCTGTTCTACGAAGAGCAAAAGTAGAAGAACAAAGATCAGAAACCAAGTGGTTTTTTTCCTCTTAATAGTACCATGGTGATGTGAGTAAAACTGCAATGTCAGGCCAAAACATGAATTCCAAAATAGGAATTGAGAGGTGTGTGTATATCAACTTCTTTACTGTGTGTAGCTGCAAGTGTAAAATGCACTGTGTCATGGATGGTTGCTGTCAAACAAGTGATAGAATGTGATGAGACAAAATGAGTAGCACGTGACTTACTTCATGCAACAACCTTCAACTTGATTCTCCTTAGTTGCAGTGTACGTGATAGAGTTTTAAAGCTAAAGAATGTAATATTTCTTTTTTAGCTTGGAGCATGGCTTTGTAAGCCATAGTGTACTTTCTCACCATGTTAAATAATAGTTGGATTATGAGGAACATGCCCATTAAAAGTCTGCCAATTGTTCATATTGCATCTCATAACAGGATATACTCCATGCAAGTTTATTGTTGGGCAAATTAATTTTTAATTGATGTCACAAGTAATTGCTGCTTTCTGCCTGGTTTAACAACTGAACCATTTCTAGCGCAGTTGCTTTTGCCCCTGCTGTAGACAACATACTAATATGAAAAAAAGGCAATAAGCTCTGGTTTGTAACAGTCATAAATTCATCTATAGCATTTTAGATTTGTTTATTAGGACTTAAAGTTTATTAATACAGTGGCTGTTAATTAACATAATACTTGTTAGGAATTAAAGGAGGTCAGCTAATGAAAATTCATACTGAGGCGTCAACCATGTTAAAATTCAATTACAGTCTGATCCATATCTTCATCTGACAAATCTTCTGATTTGATTGAATAAATTTTGAATAATGTTCAGGTTCTTTTTAACCATTTTGAAGACTTTATTTTCTGCGTTCTGTTATTTTTTCTTACCAAAATACTGACATAAGGAAGATATTCTTTCCTCTTTTTTTCTACTGAGTATTTTGATGATTCAATATCTGCAAGATCATCATTAATTCCTTGAAACAGTTACGGCACAAGTATGGTGCCATCCAGTTCTTGGTAGTTCATATTTCTAGTCACTGGAAGTTAACTTGCTACCATATGATGATTTTCTGACTGGCTTTCTGAAATCAGTGGTCTGTGGCTGAGCAAATGGATGTTCACATGGCAAAATTTATGTCTATTTGTTTCTAATTATCAGCTAGATTTTTAGGCTTACTGAAATGGCCAGAAAGAGGCTCTGGAAGCATTTAACTCCTGGCTATTGGTGAAGGGTTTCTTCTTCTTTGGACAGAGTACCTCAGTTCTGGGGTAGCAGTCTGTACCAACATACGGGTGTGTGTGGAGAGAGTGTTCACATGTTCGTGAGTAGTTTTAACTGCTTGGTGGGAAATAATACAGTCCTGCAACTTTGAAAATGAGTAAGTGTAGAAGGCTGTTTTTTGTTTTTAATTCCTGATTGTTTGTGCCCACAGTGACATGAGCTTCTACTTTTTGGAAAGAACATGCACTTTGACTACCTGTGCAGCATAATTATAACAATTCTTGGATGCAGGCCATTGCTGCAAACCTAATATGTAGTAAGAAAGCAGCCAGCAGTGTGTAGAAAACAGCAGTGCAGCAACAGCCTGTAATGAAGGACTGTAACAGCAAAATTGCATGATGAAAGAGGGTGGTGGTGATGGGTTTTGTTTGTTTGTTGTTTTCTTTTTTTTTCTTAACTCAGGTCCTTAGAGCTTCCTCTTGCTTCCACATTCCTTAGATGTGCATCTCTAGGTGTGAAGCCTTTTGGCCTCCTATGTATGTGCATTGTAGAGAACAGCAGACAGTCAGTCAGGTCAGAGCAGTAGCAAGGAACCTGACTCTTACACAAACCAGCTAGATTTCTAAGCTAATTTTCAAGTCACTTCTTTTTTTTTAACAGTATTTGATCTTTTGATGGTCTATCTATTTCTAATGGTAAGAATACATAGAGAGTTTTGTGATATCACTCTGTCATAAGAAAGAATAATATAATGATTTCATATGTGGATATGAAGTCCCCCCATTTCTTCCTTTATTATTCTTAAGCTTCATAGGCATGGAGGAAATTGCAAGAGAACTAAGGAGTAATAAAAGTGTAGGTGTGCTGGATATGATTTCTTAGCCTGGGTGATAATATATTATTGAGCTATAGCTACAGTCGTGGTCTGTTCAGAAGCTTAATTAGATCTCTCACTCACAGACATCAGAGTAAGTCAGTGTGGCATTGTTACTTCCCCACAGAGTTTGAAAATTTATGAGAATAAAACCTGTGGCAGTGAGGTAAAGGTTCCTTTGCTGCCAGTTTATCAGGAAACCACATGGGAAGGGAAAAGAAGGGGTAAGAGGAAAGGAAGTCCCTAGAAAGTCTGAGTCATGTAACAGTTGTCTTTGTGTGAGAGAGGAAATAAGTGAAATGCAGGCCCAGAGAGTGGAAGAAGGCACCTATACTTATCTTCTGATGTATTATTTTCTTCAACTCCTGGTGGTTTTGTTGGAAAAATAGAGTCTCTTGGTAAATGAATTGAGTCAGTATGCACAGTGGTTTTTATAAATATGCAAAGTGTTCTTTTCATAATAGTCCTAACATGTCTGTTTTCATTTTGTTTTCAGCTGTATCTCATTGGAGGATCTTTTGGACTTCGTGAATTTGCTCAGATAAGATACGATGTTCACAAACTACATGGCAAGGTAGCTTTAAATTGTTTTCTTTACTTTTCATTTCATTATGCCTACATGCTGCTTTCTAAAGAATTGATAGGACAAGCATACTTGGTGTAGGGTATTTGCCTTTCAGTGCTTGGCCCTGAGCTACAGCTGAGTCTCCAAGGCAATAGGCAGAGTAGGTAATAATAAAGGGGCTGACATGATGATGAATCCTTTTACCATCTGTGAAAAAATCAACATAAATAATAGAAACATTTTATTGCTTTGGTTAATTGTGAGTGGCAATTCCGAATCCTGAGAAAGAAGTGAGCACATCTACAAGGAGGTTATTACAAGGGTACTGCATTCAATTTAGACTAAGAAAACTGATATTTTAAAAGGTTTGGTTTTCAAACAATACTTGACAGTAAGTATATAATGTTAGATGGTTTCTGGGGCTTGGCTTTGCATTGACTGAAACAAGCAGATACCTTTGACATTGTGCTACATCCTGTTCTTTAACCCCTGTGAAAGAAGCAAGAGCTAATCTCTACCGAGTGTGTCAGAATATACTGTATATAAGAAGCCTTTCTTTAAATGAACCTGAAACCTTCTGTCTGAGGGAAATAGCGTGTTTACTAGTGCTTACACCTCCAAATGTAGCACTAGTTCCAAATTGCATATGAAATGATCTGAAAGGAGTGTGTCAGTTCAGGGGAAAGTAATATTGACTTGCTTTCCTTGATTTGGTAATATGCGGGTCTGCTGTTGCAATGCAGAGAGACTTTCTGGTCTCAGAGCTGCTGACTTGCAGGTTGCACAAGTCTTGTTTTAAAGACTGTAGCCACTTTGTATACTAAAAAAGAAATTGTGCAGGACTCTGGATGTTGTGGCTTTCTACTATGGTAAAATCTTTGAGATCCTGAGCTGTTGAGAGTTTGGAGAGCCCTTTGTTTTGTCTTAGACACTTGTGGACCGTGTAAATTACTTTTATCTTTCCTCATTGTTCTTTTTGTTGCATACCTGGCTGTGGCCTTTCATCCACCATGTGGCTGACTCCTGCTCAGTCCTGTGTATGACAGAGCCTGTAGACTGGGCAGAGTAGTCTTACAAATCTTTTCTCCAGTGCTGTCTTCTGGGTGGCTTCTTTTTATAATTTCTAGCTTTTTAGGACTGGTTGGAGCCTTGAAGGTTTTCCCCAGCGAGATGGGGATTGCAGCAAGGGGCAAGAATTTGCCTGTTTTGTTTTTGTTATTTTTTGGTCAGATTCATACTGAATCTGGTGAATTGGTGAATTGTGTTTGACCTCGTGATCTGCACTGTGACTGCAGCCCAGGGAAAAACACTGTTAATAGTTGTGCTCATTCAGATCTATGAGGCTCTTTGTCCCAGCATTTATAATCAAGGAAAGCACCACTGAATTAGTCAGTAGTACATGAAAGCTCTGAGTGGAAGCTGCTTCACCCTGGAGTTCTTAAACTCTGAAAGGCTACAAGAGGACTTCTGAGTTGTGTGCTAAGCAGTATTACTTAAGTCTGCAACGTCTCTTTTGTGTTTTCTTTTTCTATTCCTTGCAATTTTATTAGAAGTAGATGACATTTAAATAAAGACCAATGCAATATTGGCTTAGAACTAGCAACACTAACTTTGGGCTGGTTTGTAGACGGGCATATCAAGGCAGTGTGTTCCATTCATTTCTGTTTCTGTGTCCATAAAAATAGTGTTGAAAGAAACTCTAATTCACTAAATAAGAGAGCAAAGGAGATTAAAATGTATTTTAATGGATAAACAAATCTAGTTTAAAATGTACATGAAACTCAGGAAAATAACTTTATAATAAGTAATTTTAAAGTGCTGTTAAAATCCTGATGCTTTTCTTTTATAACACAGTTTGACTATCATAAATCTTTATCAAAACAGGGACAGATGGACAAGTGCACATTTTGGGGGGTTGGACAGGCACATGCAAAATGCAACAGGCAGTAAAAGAAATAAGATTTATTTTGTTACAGTTACTCCTTCAGAATAATAAGTGTATTTAATTAAATAACACTTTCCATACAAGGACCTCAAAAGACTTTCACAGAATTTAAGTGAATTAAGCTTCATACTCAAACTGTCAGAAAAGACAGGATTATTATTCACATTTTACTGCTGGAAAAATGGAGGTTGCACAAATTTAAGCAACCCATTTAAAAGTAGGCTAGGGTTTATAATACCTGACTGCCTGTCTTTTTTTATTATATTTTAAGGATGTGCAAAGTCCAGTATGTCATCTTCTGTAAACATGGTTCCTGAACTTGCTTTCTTGTTAATTCAACTGCTAAAAAGACAGAACTTAAATAATCCTTTTGTGGTAAATCTCTAATACATTTCAGATGCCATACTATGATCCTTTGCCTTCAAAAGTACCTTTCTTTTCCTTTTTCACTTGTAACTTCACACTGTGCTTAGAGGGAAACTACATTAATAAGCAACTTCTCAGTCAACAGTAATATTTCAAAGGCAGCACTACAGTAGAACTGCTGCTCTGTAGTCTGTATTTTAGTGACTGAGGGGCTAGCTGCCACTTTGTATTCTTGTGGCTTAATGGAAAAAGCTGCATTAGTAATAATGACTAGGCTATTAATGTCAAACTGACTTTTGAAGATCAAGGAATTGAAATTCAAGAGAAAATGGTGATTTGGACCCTTGAGGGGGTATGCTTTGGTTGTGATGCATTGGGCTGGGGCTAGCATTAGGGCTGGGAGAGAGACAGAGCCTAGAGCTGTAGGTGGAGTGGGGCTGAGAAGGGGCTGCAAAAGGAATTGTGTCCTCTTGTTTATTTGGGCTGTGTCTTGGGATCTTGGACTGCAGCTCAGCCAGTGTATAGGATAGAGCCTAGAGCTGCAGTTGAGGAGGGGCTATTAGTGGCTAAAGAACAGATATTTCATCCATTTAGTATAACATCTTTGGATATCAGGGCCTTGGATATGCCCATCTCTTGCAAAAGCAAAAAAACCATTTTGGCTACACTTTTATCCTCTCAGGATCCCTAGATCAGTTATATGCCCTCAGCACAGTGAATGCCCTGCATTTAAAGGAAGCTTGCTCTGAGGCTCTTACTGATGTAATGCCTGTTTATGCTAGTCAGAATTCTCCTGAAACTTATCAAGGATTTCTCCATTATCTATTGTTGCCAAAATGTCCATTAATGGAGAGATCATTAGATTAGGTAATTGTTCACTTTCTGGGAAGAATTTATGCAAATCAAAATTGTTTACAGAAAACCAGGTATGCTTATGGGGAAACCATGTGGAATTAACAGAGAAGAAATTAGTAGGTTTGTATAGGCATTATTCCAAATGCCTTTATTCATGAATGGAAGACTAGGCCATTTCTTTGTCTTACTTCTTGTGTATGTAATTGGAGATGCTTATTAAATTTTTTTTTTACAAAAAATGTTACTTCTATTAAATATACAGAAAACGTTTTTTTCAACTATATAACAAGAAATTATTTTTATTTACTGTGTACTCATTGTTGTCATTCCAGATGTTGTAGAGACTTGCTGATTCAGATTTCATTTTGGATATAAGAGTCTTGGAACATGTGGTGTGGTCTGTACTGTTGGCTAATAGCTCCTGTAGAGACTTGAAGGGAAGTGACATATTAACTACCTGGAAAACTTTATGCTTTGCCTCATCAGCAAACCTTTTAGAATAAGACAGTTTTTAAGCACCAAAATGACTCTGTTGAAGAAGTGTCATTGCGAGGCAGGTTCTCGGACTTTTGGGACAGGATAGGACTGAGTGAGCTCCTCCAGGGTAATATGCAGCAGAAGCACTTCTAAGAAAGCTGGAATCTCAATGCCATTTTGTTAGGAAAAAAGACAACAATTAGCCTTTGAAGTTTGCAAATATTTCCTGCTGTGGGTTATGTACTGTAGTGTTACATACTTATCTCTTTACAAGCTATGTAGCTCCTGGTCACTTTTCCTTTGTCCTTTACAAAGCGAGTGCACCCCAAAAGTAGCATGCTAAGAAATAATACTGATGTTTTCTGTCTTACTGAGGTAGAAAGTAGAGGCAGTAAAGAGTCAAAATTACAGAATTTCAATTTCTCCTCCATGAGTTTTACTCTTGAATCAGTTGTGCATTTAAATATGTATGACTGTTGCATGGCATACCAAGAGTTGAAATCCAGATGAAAATGAAAGTTCCTGACCTGTTCTTTCACCATTCTCTATGAGCAATAAAACTGTAAACCCTGAAGGAATACTAAAGGAGTGGTGGTGGTGGTCGGAAGCATACTCAGTGAGTGTGCTAGGAGTATAAAGCCTGCTTTATGCAGACTGAAGATTGCCTTTAAAATTTCTTAAGCTAGTGTTTTTAACCAATTGACTGCCATGTAGTTACCCATGAGGCATTGCTTGACACCTGTAGAGTGTTAGTGTGGCCACTGTCAATCTTCATTTATTGTATATTTTCTTTGTCCTAAGGTCCTAATTCATGAAATTGTGTGACTGTGAGTATCTCAGCTTTCATTTTATGATCCTGGACCTTGAATTGGGAAAAAGACCACATGTGGCATGTAGAGGATTATTCTGGAAACCTTGCTGTCCTTTGAAAAGTGAAAGAACGAGGAGGAGAAGAGAAAAGAAGGTCAACATGATCACTTATGGCTGTCTGACTTTGATTCGTTTACAGCAATTCTCATAATTGGGCTTGATAGTGATGTAAGTGCATTGACTGTCTGGCTGGTTATAGTTGGTATTACAGTTTTAGAATATTGTTGGTTGGTGCCTAGTGCTGTTCTTTAACATCATGTCTTTAGTCTCATGAGTGGGTGTCAGGAGACCCACAGCAGCATGTCACTTAAGTAACACCCATTGATCTCACTGAAATTTTATATCCATCTTGTTTAGATTCTTCAGTTACCTCCTTTACCACAGAGCTTTCCTCTGCCTATCTCACTTTCTTGGTCTGTAGAATATAGGTGATTAATGCTGCTCTACTTTACATAGGAAATAGGAAAGTTCATTAATTCAAATAAAAGGAATTATTTAAATTCATATGAGTATTAAAAAATTTTCTCAGGTGAGATCCATTAATTCAAGTGTTCTGGGGCAGGGTGAAATAGCTAGGAAGAAGTAGGAACAGAGAACTGACCAGTTTCCATGAGACCTTTATGTCAAGCAAGAGCACATCTGACATTTGCCTCAGAAAGGTGTAGGAAGTCAGTCCAGCATTTTCTCATTGTTATAAGTGGATAGTTGAGAAGTGGTATCTGCCTATTGGAATTCTTTCATGTTGCTGTCAAAACATTGCTCTGGTTCACACACATACTGCAATGAGTTTCAAACTGTTGAGCTGAGATGGTTGCAACTGCAGCAGCACAGTGTTTAAATGAGGTCCAACATCCACCCAAAAAGGGAGTACATCTGCAAGTGACTGGTCAAGTCTGTGCCTTGTTGCTGGCTGGCACATTCCTATTGCTGTCCTTAGGTAAACTGCCTCAGGTATGTCTATGGGAGTTGAACATACGGGCACATCCTGAAGTATTGCAGTGGAAATGGTCTGTTGCTTATTGCTTCTGTTTTATCTGCCTATAAAGTCCACCTGGACAGGATTTCTGTGCCCCAGCAGAAGTTTGGTTTGTTTCTTTGGTTTGTTCTGTTGTTTGTATGTTTTCAGAAAAAAGAAGCATTACAGAATCAAGTGTGATTTCAGTGTTTCGTGTTATGTTAGTATGGTTTAAGAATAATGTCATGTTTTTATCTGTCACATCATTTTTTCCTTTAAATAATGTGTTTCATATGAGGTGAAAATTTAAAAACAAAATCACTTTAATCTCTGAACATGCCTGTAGTGTTTAAAATTGCACAAATCATGTGATTTTTTAAACTTGGATTTGCAGAATGTCAGTGGATTGCCCCCATCACTACACATATTGCAAGGTACTAGATTAACCTGGTTTACTGCAAGCTGCCTTGTTTATCTTATTTGAGGACCTGCTTCCATGTTAAAAACAGTATTTGCTGTTTAAAAGGCTGTCAAAGATACTAAGAATTTAACTGAAATAGGTAGCAAGATAAAAAAGCGTGGTTTTAATTTTCTTCCACAAACTCTTCTTTTGACGGAAAACTGCAAGATATATTTATTGGAGTTCTTGGTGGATATGCATCCATGTTTGAAATCCTATTACACTTTGGTGTTCCCCAGGATCCTCAGTCTGACCAAAACTTGATGGACTTCACCATTTCAAGGAGTAATGTGGATAGGCCAAGTCATTGTGATTGGACTGGACTGGCAAAGTCCACGGTGTTCTAATGACAATTAATGGACTTAATGCTATTGCTGCCAGCCCAGATTGTTTCATGCAGTCAATTATCCTGTGTGTTCTGCAGGCTTTCTGCTTTATTTTATTCCATATGGATTTAGATGGAGTTAGAGTTGTCCTCTAGACTTCCTGGTGTGCAAACATGCCCTACCAATGTTAAGGTCAATTTAAATTAACACTTAATACTCAAAAGACTCTAAATGGGTCATTTGTATTGTTAAAGATAGGGAAGTGAAATTTCAGTATCTGCTCAGCTAAATCTAAATGTATGTTTGTGGTGCTGTGCACTAAGTCAGGGTTTCATCTTGCTCATTTTTCCATTGTCTTAAATGAAATGCCTAGTTTGAGGTAGCTATCCAGGTAGTCCACAAAGGTGGTTTGAGAGGAAATGCCCCCACCACAGGCTTCATTAAATTTTAAAATAGATACTTGAGAAATATGTTTTTCTCTTTTGATGGATTGAAAAGTAGAGAGATTGAGCTCAAGATTTTATTACCCCATTGTAGCGAGACAAGTACTTTCCTTAGTATATGAATATAGTTATATTTTATTTGACCAGTGAATAAGAGGTGAGATAAAGCTCTACCTAACTTCAAGGTGCAGACAAGTTAGGGTATATATCTTCAAGGGGGACTGACTTTTTCTAGGAATGCCTATCTACAGCTGGCTGGAGGAATAGCCTAAATAGAGACTTTATGCTTCAAGTCAAAAGTTTAGATGGATGAAATTAGGTGAGATGAAGCCTGCCCTACATACTCTTTCCCTGGAGCTTCATTGGCAAACTAGCAGATGGCTTGAAGGTAGAGGAACTCTTATTTAATCTGTCTGTGCCTGCGGTATTCCTGCATTCTGGAGAATCTGATTTCATAGGAGTTTGTATTAAAAACATCCTGCTTGATTTGAGTGTGAACAAATGCAGAATATCTTCAGTTGGTGTCTGGTGAAATATTTTGATTGAGAAAGGTATCCTTTCTAAACCTGTCAGCCAAGGAATGTGGAATCATTTTAGTGTCTGTCAGTGAACTTGGCAGAATAATCAAGTCTTCTCATCTAGCATTTTAGCATTTATTTATTTATAACTGCATCTTCATTTGTTTAATTGGTTTCAGTAAGCTAATGAGACAAGTGCAGCATGGCAAGGAATTGATGTTGGCGATTATTGTTTTCTTCTTTTTCTTTTCCTTAAGCAGGTCAGGTTGGCCTGGGTCTCAAGTCTAATGATAAACTGGCTAATTTCCTTGTGTAAGTAGATTTAGTTGATTTTCGAAGACTAAATTCGTTACTGAGCTTGGCCCTAGGTCCTCCGAAAATTAAGAAAAAAATACACTGAAATGTTTGGTGCTATAGAGAATGTGAGAGACATACATTTAGGATTGTATACATTTAGGTCAGGAGAAAAGGTCTTTGTCAGTCAATTACCTTTATGTCATGAAGCACATTTTACTCAATTAAAGCAAACCTTGCTTTCAGGCATGGCCTGCTTAGCAGAGGGGTTTAGAATTATATGTTAAGTCAGGCAGCTTGGCTCCTTATTGATGGCTAAGTGGTCACCCTTACAGTGACTCTGTCCCTGTTTGCAGGAGGAATTTGGAGCTTTTTACATCTTTTGACCATGGTTCAGAGCTATCCAAGGTAGTAATTTCAGTCCTGCAATGTGGCACAAAAATGAAAGGGAAGCAAGAGCTTTTCATACCCAGTATTGTGGTGGTACCAGATGTTCAGATGTTTTCTTTCTCATTTCAGTTCAGTCCAGAGGGATTGAATGGAAATGAGCTCTTTATCTAAGTTATTCTTGATGGTTCTAAGGTTCAACTGCTAGTGCTCGGTTCATGTTTTTGCATCGATTTCTGCAAAAACTAATCCATTTTACTTGAGCTCAGATGACTTCTCTACGTTGTCTGTGAATAGCTGCTTACTGAATTTGCTATGATACCAGACAGAGATGTATGTTTTCTTTTTTCAGACATTCTTCCAGTTTGGCATATAAACTACCATTTTTCTGTAAAAGGTAAAAACGGAGTTAGCTCTGGGATTCAGTAAGATTTTTGTTGCCACATTCTGAAGCACACTTTGTATGCATACTTTTGAATGGTTTGCAGTGATTGGATCCACCTAGACCCAGTACTTTTTGTCACCACAAACAGCTTACAGCACTGTAGGAGGGCTTGGAGTTAAGATACTACCTCAGGTTATTGAGCCTCGCTGTGGTGAAATACAATATACAGTGCAAGTATTAAGAGTTCCTTGTTTTAAAGACAAGCAATTTTTCCAGTTTTTACTTCTTGATGGTGGATCTGTTGTCAAGATTAGATTCAGATGAAGAGAGCAGTATTAACTTGAGAAACTCATTCTGATGCCACTGCAAGTGGAACTAATTCTGATACATAAAATGTTGATAGCTTTCAGATATTTACATTTTATATACTACCAAGAATTCTGTTTGGTTTATTTAAATCCTGTCACATTGCCACAATTAACTACTGGTATTTTTGCCTTGCAATTGAAGTGATTACATGTGTGTAACTTAGCTTCAGCCAGCTTTTAGCCAAAACATAATTTAATATCCAGCTGTTTCTCCCAACACCTCCCTAAAGCACCAGAAAACATCTTGCTTTCCTGACTCATCTTGAGAAGCCAATAGGCATGATGTCAGCAGATTGAAGCTCAAACAGAAGTGCAAGGGTCCCAGTCCCTAGAAAGTGTTGAAAGCCTTTTCCCAGATGTGTTTCCATTTTAAGTGCAATGTTTGTCTAAATGGACCTTCCCTTTTCTCTCCTTTGTGTTTTGAGGCTTGAAGCCTCATTTGAAGCCAAATAGTGCTGTTGCAAACTGCAGCTGTATGACAGTCTGAACAAGCAGAGCCCAAACTCATATTGGAGTGAAACCAACTAATGAGAGGGGGAAAATGCATTATCTGTCTCTCTTCAAGTATCTGTCACTGCAGAAAGCATTTATTGGTTTGTTTGTCATTCAACAGGTGATGCATTTTCCCCAGAGTCAGCACTAAACCTCCTGTATGTTATGTCAGGCAGTGCTCAACTGTCTTTTTTCTGATGAGGCATAAAAATGAGAGTTTGCCTTTAGAACCTTAATGAGTTCTGAAATTAATGTTGTAGCTGGTAGAGCATCATGTCTTGCCTCCCTGGAGCACAGCTCAAGGAGGGTAGAAGGTATCTGAGGTTGTATCTTGTCCCTGTGTGAGTAGATGGGCAGCTCTGGGGTCAAGGAATTCACATGCTGTCCCTAACAGTCCTTCCATTTCTGCACCCTCAAAGACAATGTGTGCTGTCCATACAGCCTACCAAACCTGAGCTCTGGGATGATTCAGGGCAGGAGGCTAATTAGATATGCCCAGAGGAGCCTTTCTTTCTTCATTGATTACAGAGAGAATGTAGGAATACAAACTTTTTGGATACTGCTTAGAGAAGAGAGATGACTTGTCTTATTAAATCAAAAATGTATGAATTAAAATATTTTGCATTCATAATTCCCACCAATTTTAGTAGAATTGTTTCATTAATGTTGGATGTTAAGCCCTTATCAGGAAAACACTTACTTTGCTATAGATGTTTTAAACTTAATTACACCAGATTTTCCATTGTAACTTTCTCTAATATACTCATCAGAATGTCTGATCCTTTGGCAGGTAAATATGTTATTTATTAAAAATAGTGGCAATATATCTTTCAAAAGAAAGTAGTGTGTCATGTACAAGTGTGTTGCAAATTCTAGTAATTCAAAGTACAAGTAATTTGGGAAATTAAAAGCTTTTTGTAAGTATAAAGTATTAGAATATGAATTTTCTTCTTACTGTAAAACTTCACTAGATGTCAGTGTGGAAAGTATTTTTACTTAAATGCAATGTGAACTTTAGAATGAGAAGTGTTAATTCCTTCAATACATGCAGATTTTAAGATGACAGTTATTAGAATTTGGTGGTAATTTATTTGTAGAAATGCAGTTTCAGAGCACTGAAAATAATTTTATTAAGTTCACACTGGATTCTAAAAATTGTTTCTGTTCAAAAAGACATTAAAAAGTCAAAATTTGTTTTAATACTCACTAAATTTCTGAGATACATATTGTAAATCAAAATAAAACTTTAAAACATCATTTAAACTATTTTAGGGTTAAAAACAGACCTTCTGGTTTTGTTTTATATTCTTGATTTTTTTCAGTGAGAAAAAATGTTAATGTATCTTTTCTTGCTGTTGGTTGGTGGAGACTGGAGTTGTGTATGTGAGGGTAGCAAGGGTAGCAAGTATATTTTCACATAGCTAAAGATGGGGCTTAACGTATACACTTAGAGAAGAAAAATATGCATATATATTTATAGATGTTTAACTCTGATCAAGGAAAGCATTCCTAACCTGTAAATGTGCTTGTGCATTTTTTAAACTGTGTTTTTATATTATGTTTGAAGGATCAGACTATCTCTGTTCCTATGTGAGAAGGTTGATTATTTGAAGTTTTTTGGGAGCTGGGTTTTTTTTGGGTTTTTTTTGTGTGTTATTTTATTGAATCTTCAGTGCTTTTATTGAAGGTTTTGTCTCCTATGAGATTGACTTTTCCCTTTAAATTAATTCCTTTGTGTTTCTGAACTGACACACCAAGCGAAAAATAGTGGTTTAGATATTGTATGTTGCCTTTGGTTTCACTATGTTGTTCAAGTGAGCAGCTGCCAGGAGTAGTTCAGAGATGAGCCTAGTTGATCAGTCAGTGAGAAAACCTGAACACAGGTATTCCTGCTCAAGTACAGAACTAACAGGACACCCTCTCCAATCCTGCCTGATAGTACAGCAGTGAAAAGATTCTGATGAGATCAACACAGGCTGCTTGCATGCTGCCTTCAACTTCCAATTCACCTTTTCTCTCTTGGAGTTGCTTACTTTGAGCAGAAACTCAAGTGACCTTCCTGTTTTTCAGAGTTACCACAAAAAGGCTGATTCTGTGCGAAGTTATGATATGATTAAGGAAGCCATAAGGGAAACAAACCCTCTGTAAACTCTATTTGCACTAGTTCTCCAGCTTAAACTTGCATAGTAGGTACATAGCCATTAAAAAGGAATCTTCAAAAATTTATGCCAAAAAAAATTGACTCTGCTGCAGTTGCATTGGAAGTTGGATTTTGGACTGTCTCAAGCTGTTAAGTATCTTCTATTTAGAGGCAAAAATGGTTTTTTCCCTAAATGTTGGCATCACAAATTTACATATTTTTTTAATACCAAAAGGAACATTTTCTGAATTTTACTGTCAAATTAAATTTTTGCTAGCATACTCAGAGCCAAGGTTTACAGCACTAATTTGGTACAAATCAAATAAATAAATGTGCAACTGAAAATCAAACTGGATGTAAAAGCATACAAAAATTCATTAAATGATATAGTACTTTCTTCTCAGAACTGGAAATTCTAGAATCCTTGTTAGTTTGGTTGACCATATATGTGAGAAATCTAGGTATGTTTAAATGTTTGCTGAAGTATGGAATGGTTTGGTCATCATATTAGCCTTTAACTTAATTGCATTTCCCATGTCTTTGGGATTGTAGGTCTTTTTTTGATCAATCTGGAAGCAAGTACAAGATTTGGATTTTGAGAGATCACTGGTGCACTGTGTACTGTAGCTCTGGGAAGTGCTGCTGTAACAATTTATATTGCTCCTTTGGAAATGTCTGCATCGATTTCTGTCAGAAGCTGGATAAAATATTTTTTTTATTTAGCTGTCTGTGTTCTATGCAGATCATAGGAAAAAGTCAAAGAACACAAAGCTAGGGTTTACATGTACTCTCAGCTGTCTCCTCACTGTTCATAAGTATTCCTATCCAGTTGATATCCTTGGATCTTACCCTATGCAGTGTAGAATCACATAGCCATAGAGCCGTTTGGGTTGGAAGGGACTTTAAAGATCACCTAGTTCCAGCCCCCTGCCATGGGCAGGGGCACCTTCCACTAGACCGGGTTGCTCAAAGCTCCATCAAACCTGGCTTTGAACAATTACAGGGATGGGGCATCCACAGCTTCTCTGGCAAGCTGTTCCAGTGCCTCACCACCCTCACAGGGAAGAAAGCAACCTTACGTAAGTGGTTTTTGTGTATTAAATATTGTAAACAATATAGTTAAAGGAGTGTTGTGAATGAAGTTGCACAGAAATGGTATGTTTTGCCTTGCCCTTTTCTGTTACCTAAGACTGTATGCCAAAGAACTTGGCATAAGTACAACCCTTGTTGTACCTTACAACCTCTACAAGCTTTGTTCCTTTAATTTCTTAAGTAGAACAGCACTCAGCTTGGCTGTAGTTTACACTGCATTTCCTGAGTCCTGGGATTTATCCTTTCTTGTCTACAGCTTCTCACTCTGCTCATAAACCACAACTTAGAATATTTGTGACAGTCTTTTGTAGCAATTTATGGGAGTCTTCTCAAGGAAGATTAAAGTTGACTGATCCACGCAAGATTGCTGATTTTCCGTTTAGAGGAGTTAGGCATATGATAAATGTTTTCGAAGAAGATACGCTGTGGGAGAGCTAGAATTGGTGATTGTGGTTTACTCTTAAGTTTACAAAATTGGTGGGGAGTACAAATTGAAGAACTTCATATAAACAGTAATTTTGTGGACTCTCTAGTGTGGATACTGCAGGAAAATTGTGTCCCACATTTTTATGCTGGGAGGGGCAGATGAAAACCAAAAAAGCTTAATTCATGTTCATTAAATTCTGGGCACCACCTTCTCCCATTTCCAAAGCTGACATCTTTCTCAGTGGGGCATTATTTTGTGGAGGATAGGGTAGGAACAGAAACTCATGTTTTAGTAAAAACAACAAACTAGTTTTAGAGTAGAAATAGCTTCTACTGTTTTCTGGAAATGCTTGCTAGAGGGAAGGTTCTGTAAGGCTTTGGCTTACAAATATTTGGTCAGTACATGCCAGGACACAAGTATACAATTTACTGCACAGCCTTATGTGAGAGGAGATTGTTAAAAGCACAGTCCTCTTCTCATGACGTGGCTGTCTCCTGACAGTTTCCTTGTGTAGTAACTGAACCCATCATTTTAGAAGATGTAATATTTTTAAGTCTTGGTTTGCTCTAAAGCCCATGGCCACAAATAATACATGGACAAATAAATAGTAATGTTTATAGCATAGAAGGACTGCTTGTGAAAATGGGCTATTTGAGTTAAGATCCAGGCATATGTGTACTGTGGACAAATGGGATGTTAACCTGAAAATTATAATGTGAATCAACTTGTTCCTGCTCTCTGAATGTTGAACAGGAGTGACTCTGCTAATCTGCTTTGTATTCCTGTGTTTCATGGAATCATACAATAGTTTGGGTTGGAAGAGACTTTCAAAGGCCTTTTAGTCCAGCAGTCCTGCAATGAGCAGGGATACATTCAATGAGATCAGGTTGTTCAGAGCCCCATCCAACCCGACCTTTAATGTTTATAGTGATGGGGCATCCACCACCTTTCTGGGCAATCAGGGCCAGTGTCTCACTGTCCTTATTGTAAAAAACTTCTTTCTTATACCTAGTCTAAATCTACCCTCTTTCAGTTTGAAACCATTAGCCCTTTTCCTATTGCTGCAGGCTTTGCTAAAAAGCTGGTCTATGTCTTTCTGTAAGCCCCCATTATTGAAAGGCCACAATCAGGTTTGCCTGAAGCCTTCTCTTCTCCAGAATGAGCAACTCTAGTGCTCTCAGCCTGTCCTCACATGGGGAGGTGTTCCACATCTCTAATCTTCAAAAGGGGTAGTGATGGGGTTCTTTGGGTTCCCTTGTGGAAGAGCTATCCTTTCCTTATCCTGGAGCTGAAGTTTGTGACATTCACAAATTTCTCAGTCACTCTCTGCCCATATTATTGGCTTCTGAGCCAAAATGAACTGTGTATGAATGAACTGAGTATCAATACAAAACTGTTAGCTGGAGAATTTTTTTAGTAGCAGCACTTTTAGGTTTGTAGCTGTACCAGAAATACTTGTGTCACAAACAAGAAATTCCCTTTACTGAGAGGAGTGTACATTTTCTGCAGGGCACTGCAGGAGTCCCTGGTTTGGTAGGGGCTACAAGCACCAGGTATTCCTGCTTTGCTATGTAATGATTTGCCCATTATCTGCACCCCAAGGTGCACCGTTTTTAACTCCTAGAAATGCTGTCCAGGTTCTAATTGAAAAACTGAAATGTTAGCCTTAAAATGTGATGCATCAGCCATATTTTAAAAGGTTTTTAGTTACTTACAGCCTCAAGTAGCTGCCTACTAAGATTTCTAAGAATGTTTCTGTGCTTAACCTCTATTACTTTTAGCCATGTAAGAATCTTTTAAAAGTCTGTTTCTTTGGGAACCTTTTGAAGTTAAGTAAGGGTAAATCTGAAGGAATGGTGGGAGTGTGAAATGGGACAAAATTCTAATTTGAAACCTGTATTCTTAAACCTTCTTTGAGATTTTTCTGTATTGCACTTGCCCTTGCCCTTTCAGTTGATGTAATATGAGATAAGCCTGTATAATGCAAAATACTCTGGGAATGTTTCATTCATTTTTGCTGCAAGTGCTAAAAAAGAAAAAAAAAACAACCCACCCCAGATAAAAAAAAAGTAAAGCCTTTAAAATTGCATCTTGTGAAGGTTGTCTAAATACTTGCATCAAGTATTTCACTAGTCTGTCAATCAGAATTTAATGTGAAGTTATTCTACAATTATAGATGCACACATCTTTGAATTCTACATTTAGGGACGAAGTTTGAATTTAAATGGATCTTAAAGGAGCATCTGAGATTTTGCTGAACAAGAAGAGTCCTCTAATGTAAAGGAATAGTTTTGCTGTTCCTTCCTGCCTCCTAAATCATGGTGGAGAGGACACTGTTATGGCATTTGGGCTTTGTCTGCTGCCATCATCATATTTGCTAATACAGATTTGTACCCATAATTTAGCTGAAGATTCATTTGCCAGAACATAGCTGAATACTTCTAGCTCATTTGGCAGTATGTGTTGGCATAGCAGTCATCATGGAAGCAAAATGTATGTTTGTATTGGGATCTTGTGCCAGATATGTAATACAATGGAGCTACTGCTTTGGCATAGGCACTTTCCTGGCTCTGCCCCCATTTTAAGTGTTCCCTGGTTATGATCTGTGATTGTGGCTCAGACTGATGTTTATCTTCCTTTTCAGAATGAAAATAGCATCATTCTCTTTTCCTTTTTTTTGTTCTTGTGTTGTTTCAAAAATAGTGCAGCATCATACAAACACAGTGGAAATAGAACTTCATAATACATTTCTTCTCAGCTGCTGTGTGGGTTCCTGAAACAATTTGTAACCTATCTGTCTCACTTGGTAGCTGAAAAGCAGGGGTTTGCAGTCAAGGCAGGTGACTGAATTGCTGTGCGGGCTCAAGTATGTTTAAATTATTCTATATGAGTAAATATGTATGTAGAGAACAAAAAATGATAAAGATAAGGGGAAATACATACTTGCTCCCCTTTTTAACTCTTTTTTTTTGTGGAACTTGCAGCAAAAGAACATGTTTTGCAGAAGTGAGCTCAAGATGCGTATGTAGTTTGCTCTCAAAACAGGATTTGACTAGTCTTTTTGGGTAAATTAATTTGCTGAATAAAATTCCTGCTTCCTGAGAAGCAGCACTCTGTTCATTTCACGTTTACAGGATACTTTTTAAAAGAAATTTCAACTAGGCTCCTTCATTTCTGCATTTTTGTTAATATTAAAGCTACAGCATCAAACTGGAATGCTGTGTGTCAATTTTAGCTGCCTTTGTGCAAGCAGAGGAGAATAAAGACAGGAAAAAGTAAAGACAGAAGGGGCTGGAAGGGAGGAGAAGCAGCAGTAACTTGACTGATTATTTGCCTTTGCCTTGCACAAATGTGGCCATGCAAACACCACACATCAGACAAACACTCTAAAAATTGATAAAATAAAAATTGATAATGGGGATATTGAACTGTCTTTGTAAGTTAAATTCTGGCTGTGGTTAATTAGGTAAAAACGATATTCCAACCGTGTTACTTTGTCTGCCTTATTATTAAATGAAGGGGAAATGTAGGATGAAATAAAACTCTGTTTCTGCCTTACCTACTGGAGTTTTTATTTCCCCTTGTCCATATGTGTATTGTGAGAGCACAAAGCATAACAAATAGTGTTTGCATTTAGTTCTGAATACACTGAGGTCCATGATCACTCTTCCCTCTGTGAAAGCAGGCTTCAAAGCCTGTCTGGCTGCCCAAAGACTTTGCATTTCTGCACATGTGATGGATGGGTTCGTTGTTCTAGTGAAGCATGGCTGTTGTTGGAGGATGTGGTGGCCACGGGAGAGAGGCAATCATTCTTTGATGAGGGGCAGTTCTACAGAGGCCTTGAATGCCAAGACAGAGCATTTAATTTTTTTAATTTGATAGAGAGGGCCAGTGCAGAGACACTATATTCTATATTCTTTTACAATTTTTTTTTTTAATTACGAAGAAGGTGAGAGCTGTATCCAGTATAAACATTAACCATTTTAGATATTTTGGCTTAGTTCCCAATTGTAATGAGTCTGGAGGTTGCAAGTGCATGTATTTCTATGGCCAGATCGCTGATGAGATAGAGAAATCAAACCTCTGGCCATGCACAGATGGTGTTAGACTTGCCTGTCTGAGCATCAGTCCTTAGGAACTGAGGTCTCACAGGCTGCATGCTAACTAGCAGACAGTGTCTGTAATCAAGGGGAACATCATGGCCTAGGGAAATCCTTCAGAATAAGTCCCATCAATACAGATAATAGGTGAGTATTTTAAGTACCTCTGATGAGTAAGAACTTGAACTAGGGGAGAATCTGAAGGTAGATCTTCTCATTGAACAGGCAAATTCTGTTATGTGTATTCCCTCCTTTTTGTTTTCTAGACTGCTTGTAGATGTTTGACATTGGTTGTGATGAGAGTAACTGAGCCATTTTCATTCAGATCAAGAAGCAGCAAGTTAACAACTTCTCTTCACTAAGTTAGTTATAGTTGGACTAGTGTACCAGGGGTGTGGAACTACACACATTACCAGTTGCCTTAGACATCTATTTTGGCTTTTAAGGTCTAAAAATGAGATTGTTCTCTCATGGTAGATTTATTTGGTGTTTTAATTAGTTTGCCTGAAGACTATGTCTGAATACTGCATATGTGGCTGTTCAGGAAGAAGGTAAAATGCTTTCTATAAGCATGAAGAATGCTAATTGTCTTTTTCCCCTCTTTGCTTCTACTCTTAGGCCTGTGGGAGACAGATGTTATTTAGCAGAGGGAGGGATGAACATCACTTCTTCCGGGCTCAGAAGAAGTTAAAACATAAAATGTGTCTGCTGTGGTTCATTGACATGTCTGTTCTTAGATTTGTTCTTTCAATAAGCTTCTCTGAAAGGTGGCAGGAAACACCAGCACTGTCCGTACAGAATCAAAACTAGGAGAGAGTTTTGGAGAGAAAATTGAAAATTCAACTCATGCTTAGACTCTAAAAGCCAAGATATATTGTATACCTATTCACTGAACTCAACATTCAGGAGTATAATATGTTACATGATCACAGTTTTCTCTTTCTTTTACTTGTTTCATTTATTTAAGCTTTGTTTAGTTTAACAGTTTTAAACTAAGCAGGTACGATCTAAGGTAATGCAAGTGCAGGGCTGTAGTTGAAAATGTATTTCCCTTTGGAGTTTAATAATTTGGCTGTTGACCTGTTCCTTTTCAACCTGATCTTGTGCTGTTCTCATCATCCTGGTGTCTGAACAAATGGCACATAAACTAATTTAGAGGAGAGGAGGGTTTGCATGTACCAATATTTAGTTTATTTAAAGTCAAGATTTCTTTAAAACAATATTGTTAAAAGCAAACATTTTTTGCTGTATTTTTGTTTGTCTTTCAGGTTGATCCAGCTTTGAAAGAAAAATTAAAACAGAACACTGTGACACTGGAATCTGAATATGAGGTAAAATAAATTTGTTGCTTGGGGCTCATAACCTTGGCTACCCTTGATTACCCTGGCCGCTGGTGGGTTGTATCTGTCCCTAACTAAAATTAGATCAACCATCTGCCTTTGACTCACTGATGTCCAATAAAAACAAGGGTTTATGTAAAGAAAGGTTTTTGAACACACAGTGCTTCTTTCTGAACACAGCTTTACTTTGATGTCCAGGCCCCAAGTACATTGGTACAAACAAATTCAGTATTTCTGTGGTTAACCTAGTTTATAAATGTAGAGCTGATATTGCCTTAGATGGAATGTGTGTGCATGTAAGTTAACACTTCTACTGCATGAGTTTTGATGACCTTTAGAACAAATACAGAACTATGTGCATGATGTACTTTAGGTTATTCCTTGCTTCTGAAATATATGTGTATCTTTGAAACAACTGTCATTCTGTTTACATGGTTTCAGAAAATTTTATAAAGAAATAGTTCACTCTTTTCTCAATATTGCATTTTCTTCAAATATTGCTGAGCTCTAAAATGTCTGTTTTGACCAGTTTAATATACAGAGTTTCATAAATTTTCAGGCCTACAAAAAGCCATGTTAGAAAAACTGGAAAAAGCCTTCCTGTGACCAGAAACCAAGCATAAAGCTAGTTAAGATAATTCCTAATGTTTTAAAATTAATTGAATCAAATGTCTGACTAACATCTCATTTATCTCTATGGTCCTTATGCTGAACACAAGTTTTTTCTTCCCAAACCACATTTCTGTCACAAGCCTTTGAAGATCTTGATTGCACCCATTGCTCTCATACTTAGGTATGCCTACTTAGGTATGCCAAATGCCAGCACACAATCTTGATAATAAAACTTTACTATTCTATTACTCTTGTGATTTGTCTGAAATAAAGATAAAACTTACTTTTTTATATTTTCACAGGCCTAATTTCACAAAATATCTGCCAGCTTTTACCATTATTGCAAATAGTTCTGGGCTCTCCCCTACTATAAAGAACTATAGTATGTGTAGGGAATAAAAAAAAATGGAAAGTTCCAGTGGAGACTCAAAACTTAAAAATCTATTAAATTCTGATTGCCTCTGGGATTATTGTCTCTCAGTTTCCATTCAATATACTGTAAGACTGCTCTGATTTATTTATGTGGAAGAAAAAGTAAAAAGAACCACAGGCGGTAAAAAGAGCCACATCTCAAGCTCAATACCTAACCTCAGAATCAACCAATCTGTATTCAGATATGCCTTACTTTATTCTTCAAGATAATATTTAAATAGCCATAATTGCATTATCTTTATGGATAAATCAATGGTAATAAAATACATCTGGCATAACAATATATTACAAGCCTATTTGGGTAATGAGGCTCTTTTCTGGTGGACAGAAATGACAGAAGCAATCTCATTTTTTTCTTAATCCAAACTGCAGAGAGTTCCCAGACTGAAATTCTACCAGAGTTTGGGTGTTATACAGGGCAGATCAGTTCAACAAAACAAATGAATTTACATAATGAAAATAGATTTGGATTATTGTTTTGAACTCTAATATCAATACATACTTAACTATGGGCACCAGCTTGCAAGCACATACTAATTTCTTGCTTCAGTGAAATTCATGAAACTACCAGCAGCCATGCACATACTTTGCAGGCTCCACACTGTGTGACAATTTTAAGTCACTCTATATTCTGGTGGACAAAATCTAACCAATCCCCAAGTCACAGCTGACATTTAGAAGAGTCGTTTTCTGTGGATCCTGTCTCTTCCAGACTAGAAGGGTTTGGGTGGACATTTTTCTCCTTTCTTTATTTTCTGACTTGTCCAAAATACAGCTCTTAGGAACACCTTCTAATTCAATATATAGGTCACATTGAAGGATTACACTGGTGGCTGTTACTAAATATGGTGTGATAAGAGATCAAGGGCAGTCAAAAAAAAGTTGCTGTTTTGATATGTAAAGCCTTGTTTTACAATATTGTTAGCATTGTATCTGCAGCTGTTACTGAGGATACCATACCACCTCCTTTGAAGAGTGGTTGCCTGATACATGCAAATGTCCTTTGTCCCTCCCTAAGACTTTAAAAAATACCTCACTGTCCTTATGGATATGTACATATTGAATACTTACTGAATTCTTCCAGAACATCATAACTTCTTCTATAAGCATACATATGCCCTTACGGGCATATTGCAGAAAATGAAGACATTTTAAATATTTCAAATATGTTGAAGTCTGCATTTTGTCTCCAGTGTGGAGGTGGTGGTGATGTAAAAAGTTCTAATTACAGACCTAATTTATTGTGAGAAAATTAACATAAAGCCATTTTATTACCTTCTAATTTACTAAATTATATCTCCTCAAACTATAAAAATTTTATTTCATACAGGAGCATTTCTGGTGAGGACACTATTTTGAGGAAGGAGGAATTTACATGTGTAGTTCATACTGCATTTCTTTTATCTCAGATTTGTTAATAATGGAATTTATCATGTGCCATGGGACATGTCAGAGGAGCAACTACCTTTGCATACACTCTCCATTGTTTATGCATTCCTCTCACTCACTTACATGTCCTCTTATGACCAATTAGTCCCTGCTGCTCCCCTTTGCCTAATAAATCATGGCTCTGTCCACTAGTGACACTGGTGCTAATGTGAATGTAGTTCTGCTGCTGAGCTGGGCCTTGTAGAACACACTGTAAAAAATGTCAAGTGTTTGACCTGTGACAAAAGCCTAGAGTATTTTATTTGAAAGGGTAAAAATACTGCTTGAAAAAGGAAGATAAAAAACCTGATTAATGTGATGAGTGAAAAACATTCTCTTGGTTGTTTAACAATCATAGTACATTCCTCTTCATGCATTTAATGCAGTCTCAAAATAGCATTCCTTATTCTAGCACTTGGTTTTTGTATTTCTGTGAAAATAACGGTCTAGTAAACACTAAAAAATCTGGCTTCAGTCAGTTACATCAGACCCCAAATTATAGAATCGTTCTTAAGGATTTTTTTAGCAAATAAAAATGTCCTTAAGAATTTACTAACATTTTACAATGGAATAAAATAAGTTTCAATCAAATATGTGATATTCAGTGGGAATCAATAGCAGTTGAAAGTAGAGGAAAAAATATCACAATAAATAAAAACGTGAAGGATTGCTATGGAAACAGTAAATGAGTTATAAAGCAGGGAAGACTGATAAAATATGCTAAGGGCATCAGAGCTATCTGATAAGTAAGCTGACAAGGATAAGGGTAAGAGGATGGTGTTGCAGCAAACCAAGAATAAAATAATGAGGATGTAAAATCATGAGTAACCATGTTGGCAAAGTAACAACATTCAAAAAAGGTTTCTGTTTTTTTTAGAGAAAGAAGCCCTTTATGTTTGAATCAGATACAGTCCCAAATCCCTTAATAATCAAGCAATATGTTAATTAATATCTACTAGACTCTGATGGTTTATAGCCATGTTCTAAGAATGTGCTTGGAACACTCCAGTGGCTGCTGACAATTTCAGTCTGGGAATGCTGGTTCTCTGAGAAGCGTCCCTGGGCAGGAAGGTGCTACTATTAAATGAGTCCTGTGAGATTTGGGACATATAGGCAATGCTGAGTACTTTTTTCAGTGATGTGAAAGAAATTGTGAAATCATTACTAATGCACAAGTGATATGAAAATATTGTGATAGTGAATGTATGGCAAGGCAGGGACAGAGAACTGTTCATAATACCTGCTAAGATGGGCCCATTAAATGTGCAAAGTACCTTTTAAAGTAGCTGATGTTAATTTATTTAAAAAACTGAAAATGGAGGCCAGAGTGGACTGTATTCTGAAAAGCAGCAACTCTGGAAAAGATTTAGGAGCCAGTGAATAAATAATTCAGCTTGATCTTCTACTGCGATGTTGTGGCACAAAGAGCTAATTCAGTGTATGGATATAAACAGGAGTGGTAGATGTAGGAAGAGGTGATTTTACTTATGAATGTGGCACCGATGAGGCTGGTACTGAAATTCTGTCTCTCCTTTTACTCTTTGCATTTTGAACAGGGCTTTAAGAATGGATTAGGTTGCAGAACAGGCTGACTGTACTAACTTAAGGCTCTAGAAAATGCCTTAAAAGAAACTTACAGATTTAAATAATATTAAAGAAGAATGTTGCTTTCCTAAGAAGAAAGTGATAGCTATAGAGAAAATTTTTATTGCAGAAAATATACTAAAATTATAAGTCAGATCCATAATTAATAGATGGGAACATCATTTGAACACGACAGCAAAAAAATGAGTCCTTTGTCTTTCAGAATATCAAAACTGTAAAACTTTCAAAAGTTTTCCTTCAGCTGGTTACAGGGATGGCATAATTGACATAATATGCTGGTCTGCAAATGGTCAGACTAGAAAATGCTGCTTTCTTGACTTGAAGAGTATGAATATTGAGCAGGGTTTGTTCCTTATAATTTGATAACTCCCAAAAGGTCAACATTAGCTCTGGACAAAAGTTTTTTAATTGTTTGTCCTGAGAATTACAGCAAAGGTCTTGTAATTGCAGTATTAAAATGAATATTGAGGACAGTTCAAAAATTAAAAGTAGCTATATGGAGAGGTGATTTTGGAATATAACCTCTATATTTATTGTCTTAAAAGGAGAATTTGAATAAGCTCTTCTGAAAAAGATTCAGGCCACTTAATGCTCATTGAACTTAACTTCAGGGGTTAACTTCTGGTCTCAGCAGAATGGATGAAACTTTTTTTCAGGGAATGACAGTGTAATAACATAGTAATTGCATCCAAGTGTGTGGACATCAGGAGTACTCTAGAAAGAAATTCCTCTATGCCAGTTGTTGAAATCTGCAAGTATCTTGTTGCTGTCATTATCAGTACCAGAGGATTACTGATTTTGTTGCTGTTTAAGAATGAACATATTACTGTATTGAATTGATTTGCTTCAGCGTCTGTGAAGATACTAGTGGCTTAATGCCTTGAGCTGTTTGAGGGCAGACAGAGATGTTGGGAAAATACCCCTCCTTAGTGACTGTTATGACACTAAATTAGGTTTCTAATACTAAAAGAGATACTTTTCTTCCCCCTTTAATCACTCTGTTCCTTCCACACTCTCTTCTTTCTTGGTGCATTGTCCAGCCTAGCCATTAGATTCCAGCTGCCCTGCAGGTTGTGTCTGGGACGAGCTGAGTGTCTTGCATTTCAGTTTATTCACATGTGAAAAGGTCTTTTATGTTTTTATTTCACTGTGAATCTACAACACAATGTTTTGTAGAGAAGTACAAGGCTATGTTATTTTATCATCAATAGAAACTGCCATGGGAAAGGATTTTAGTTCAAATAGATTGGGTTAGGCATTTTTTTCTGAGTGGATGTACAGTCCATAGCCAGCCTATAGTTTTGATCTTGTCTTCTTGACATCTCAAGAGTTTTCTGTATCATAGGTCAATGTGTTCAAACTACAAACTATGTTCATAGTTTTTCATAGAGAAACACAAGAAGGTGGAATTTGGGGATGAGTATGGCACAGGAAGAGTTCTGGTGGAAAAGCCTTCTTGCAGGAGGAAAGAGCCTCCAGAGGAAAGTTAATGGGGTATCACTTTTTACTGGTCTTACTTCTGGAACTCATCTCTATTGAATAGTCCTGTAAATTATTTCCTGGTCATCTCTTAGCACAGGATTTTTCGTAACTGAGAGTTGTTTCTTTCATATGTGTTGCGTTTGTACATTTTTATCCAACAAGAAGACACAGATTTCTCATAGATGGAAAGCAAAGTGAGTGATTAACAGTCAGACAGCAAACATGGTTGAGACATGCAAATGCATGTTATAAATGATCTCTTCTCATCACCCTTTCTCCAAAATAGAGTGCTTAGTACCAGGCTGCATTCCCTGTGTGGTTTTTTTTGTTTTGTTTTGTTTTTATTGCCACATAAATTGACGAACTCTTACCATGTTAGGGCCAACACGATGTTGTCTCAGTCAGAAAAACCTCCAAAAGTTTGAGTAGGGCAAGTTGTATCCACACATCATGGCTGAATTCTTTCATTTATTGTGTTAAGGAATGCTGCTAGCTTCTGCCAGGCAGACAGTATTTCTTGTGCAGCTGGCTAGGTGGAAATGTTAAACACTTCTGCCATACTAATGGGCCCTCAGTGGGGAATTGTTGGATCTTTGGTGTGAAATATCTCTGAAGTAACTTTAGTGTAGCTTGTGGGAATTTAGCTACACTGCTGAGGCCATATACATTCCTCTCATTGTCTCCTTCTGAAGACAATACAGCAGAACAGATAATTTTGAAGGGAGTTCTTGTCTCAGCAACCAGGCAAAGTGACTTATTGCAACAATATCCCCCTGTTTATTTTTCTTAAATATTTTTCTATTTTTTTGGCCAATTTCATAAACACTACCTGGAATGTTTTGAGATTGGCAGTGTATTTCCAGATGATGCCCACAGGGACAATCAAGTCTAAATGTCAAATGCTTTAAAAGGTTATTAGACAATTCTTTAAAAGGTTATTATACAATTCTTGGATATTCTTTGCTTCTCAAATTATTGTTATCCATCACTATTTAATGTTCAAAATATACTATACAAATGTACTCTGCTTTAGCAAGTTACTGTCAGAGAATGGGTCACTGCTTGTGCTAACAGATTTACTGACCAAACAGAAAAACGAGATGCAAGATTATGGTGGAGGCTGACCATGCAAACGCACGCTTCTTAACTAAATAATAAAACTTCTAAAAATTGAATGGAAAAGTTCCCAAGTTTAACCCCTGACTTCATTGTGTGTCTACTGAAACTTGTTCTTTGCCCAGGTATAGGTGGGAGGCATCACTGAGAAGTTCAAAGCCTGAGGGAAATGCTGTTGGTAATTCAATATGTAATAATCCATCTTGTTCGTAGCATCTTCCCCTCAAGTCATTGGAAAGCCACAGTCCCTCTGTGCCATCTTACAGCTCTAACATAAATAGTCTTTAAGCACAATGCCATTCAAAACCAAAATACCTTCCAACTATGGAAAGACTCAGCCCTTACCTTCTAAACTTCATCTTGATTCTTGTAAAAATTTTAAAAGATGCTGTAATCTTTCTAAGATAGAAATCTTTCTGATTTGATTTGAAGACCTGTTGGTCTGATAGAATGAAAAGAGTTATTCAGAAGTTATTTTGAGCTTTACATCCAACAGTATTGCTGTGTAGTTTTACTGTCACTGGCAGTATAGTGGGGGACTAGCACTCCTATTACTGTCCTCATCAAATAGACAAGGGGTGTTAGCCACAGAGAAGAAACAGGAGGATATTTTTTTCCCTACGAGAAATTGCCCATCAGCACAAATCAAACAGTAGCCATTGATGTTACTGAAAAAGTGTTTATGGCTGAAAAATTTGAAATTGCCCTGTAAGCATTTAGCCCAAATCATAGTTCCTCCACAGAGAAAAGCATTCTGTTTCAACATATAAATTGATAAGCAAGTTCTGAAAGAGAGGTGAGTGGAAAATGAAAAGGGAAGTGTAGATGAGAACCAAAGGTCCTAAACTACCCTAACTGTGAATGTTATCTGAACTGAGATCTGGATAGAGAGGGAGCATGTGAGAGGCAGAAGATTTAACCGTCTAATTCCAAAGGGTCGACTGCTTAGCAAGGTTGACTTCTGATTTGAAGGAGTGTGGTTACTTTAAAGTAGTTACTTAATGGCCTGGATTGAAGTTGAATTTGATACTGTATTGTATACCTTCTCTAGTAGTTTCTTTTCTGATGCCCACACACTTCTGTTAGTAGTTTCATAGTGGTAACTGATGATTTCCTGTGGTAGTCTCTTAGCCCTTTGCTGTGGTATTTATTGCAGCTTTTTCTCTCATGTAAGAAACCTTGCTTTTCAGATCTCTTCAGAAGGAAAACACCATGTGTGACTCATGGGTCTCATATTTTTTTACCCAGGTACACCTCATCCTTTTTTTATTAGAGTATCTTTTTATCTTTATTAGAAGGACATACTGTGCCAGGTTTTTTATACAGAAAAAAAAAATTGTCCACACTTCCAAGTATTCATAGTCCTAGGAAGCTGTTTGAAATAAACCAGTTCTGTGGTGTCAGGAGGGTTTTCTGGGCTCCAGATAGACACATGCTGTAGAAGTCTATATGCTCTTCCTAGCAGCAACAGAACTGTCATTTTTTTACTCTTACTGGTCTCCTGCACTGTTAAAGATCACACATCCCCTTCAGTCAAGTTCATGATAATTTAGTTGAAAAAGATGCTGCAAACATCTCAAAAGTCTGTCCCTGGTTGCTCTTATTTTAGAGAGTTGTGCTGCAGTAACTAGGACATCCCTTTACAAAGTTTAATATGATACAAAGTTAGCAAGATTAAGCAGTCAGACTTGGGAAATTCCTTGATACTCTTGACTTGGCTAGGTCTCCCAAGTTGTACATATGGGGATAAATCTTAGTAAGCAGCACCTCTCTTTCTGGGGCAGAATAACCATAGCTTGATTACACTTTCCTATATGAGGGAAATGAAAACTATCCAAAATGTACTTAAATGCTTAATTAAAAGTGGAATTTGCTGAATTTTGGATGTTTGATCTTGAAGTTGTACTATTGCACTCATGCTATTATCTATGTGAGATCTTCCTGAGCTTCCTTTTTGCTTAAGAAAAGAAGATACACTAAAAGTAAATGACCCTTGCAGGAGTTCCCTTGAATTTATCATAAAGCTTGTGAATCTTCTGGACTGAGAAGTCCATCTTGGGTGATCTGCAGGTGTAATATGTAAATGGCACTGGGTTATCCTCTGAGGTTTAATGCATTTTTTAAGAGATTCTGAATTTTAAGAAGGAAAACTGCTTGTAAATTAGGAGGAGATCATGGCAAGGCCTAATTCCTGATGCAGGACTGTCTGATGTTATTTTCTGTTATGTTAAAAATTCAAGGCTGTGTAATCATGTAGTTTTCACTGAGTGATAAAATTGTTTAGTTTACTGAACACTTTGTATCACTGTAACACCTTTACACAAAAGTATGAGAGTAATGCTCTGTGAGCATTAATTATACTCTGTGACACCTCTGAGGTGGAAGCAAATTCTGTTGGCATGCTTTGCATTGGGAAAAGGTTGTACAGGCAAATGGGTGGTGCAGTTCCTCAACACACATATTTTACGACGTAGTCACTCAAAGATTTTTCTCTTCTGTCTCCCTGCAATGTTCCTTTCAGCTGTGCCAGTTCAAGTGTTTGCATAGTGCTATGCATATATAAGATTTGTTCATAAGTAGTACTTTGTTTTCCTAAAGTATTTTCTTTTTTTTTGTTTGGAGTACAGCCCCACATAGTTGAATTGACATAATTAAAGGGAAAATAATGCATGGGGAAAGAGTCTCTTAAACCAGTTCACCACAGGTTAATTAATTGTGCCATACATTAATGGTATTGGATCCCATTGAAGTAAGCCACAAAACCTCTGTTGGTTTCATCATTGTGGTTTTTGCCAGTCTTCAGCAAAGCCAAAAAGAGAAGCAGCTCTCTGGGTGCTTACATGCCAAACCCCCCACCCATTTCTTCCCTTAATGAACAAAAAAAATCTTATTCTGGCCATAGTTTGCTGCTTGATAACTTGCTTGTAAACTAATATGATAAAAACTAAACATTCTCTAATTGGAAAAAATACTTCTTTTTAACTGAAGAATAAATCACTAATCATGGGCTATTAAATCCCAGATTATTAAATCACTAATAACAGGTATTAAATTATGCCACTTCCTAAACAAAGTAAGTAATACCCAGTTTATATTAAGAAAATGAGATATCAAAAAGATGGCTCTGGGAAAGATTTATAAAAGAAAAAACCCATTATGGCCATATCAGTGTGATGATGAAGTTAAGATTAAGTCATGCACAAGAGAGCAGATTCAGTATTAGCTGTAATTCTGTACCTCTTCATCTGTATATCATCACACAGCTCCTCAATATACCTTTTGTCTCTTCAATCTTTTTTGACACCTTTGCAAAAACAGATTATTCAATTGGTTTAATTCTTTCACTGCCTCTTTCAGCTATGAGGATATTTTTCCCTGGCTCATCTTTTGTCTGCAAATGGGTTTGCTTACTATAATGATGGGAAATAATTGTCTCTCTAAATTAGAGCTATTTCTTTCTGTGGTGCTCATCGCAGAATTTATTTCATCAAGCTGTAAAGTAAACAGGATTCTCTTATCTCTCCTTTGACATGTGAGAAGCTGATACGAAAGCCAAACATTTTTTGCAAGCAGCCACCTTGAATTCACTCAGCCTGAACACTAATAGCTCTAAATGAATTTCTGCAGACTTCAGTTTGTGTATTGTGGCATGAAGACTATCCTGCTAGAGTAGAATTGAAATTTTAATTTTTTAAAAATTTTTTAATTTTTATTTTATTTTAAGGCTGACAGAGGATTGTGACTTCTACTTAAGCCAGGCATTTGAACCCGCAATTAAGAACTGAAAGTCTCTTTATGTCCTTTTTGGTACCTTTGCACCAGTCAAGCTGTTTAACAAGTCTTAAAAGTCAAGTGTGGCAAACAGTTGAACATATTTTTCTTTTTCACTGTTCCTGTCTGAGTAACTGCATTTTTTTCCTTGAATTTACAGCTTCTGTCAGTCCTGTACTCTTAAGAGGCAGTTTAGCTGATTTAGGGAGTGAATCAGTAGATTTAATGGACTATACTGATCTTACTTTAAACAGCTAATTTTCAATATCCTTTGGGCTATTTAAGACAAGCAGGGAAAAGTGCTGCTGATCTGATCTGATTACATTTCATTGTAGTCTCCAATGACTGACTGTTTAGTACATTTAAATTGGGAGAAGAAGTCTTATGGTTTTAGCCTTCCAGTTCATAGGAATTTCAGTTTAGTAAAAGCTGAAAGTAGCTTAACATCTTTATGTGATGTCTTCATAAAGTTAGGTAGGCAGAGTCCAAGTGGCTAAAATGAAAAAAAGAGAAATAATAAATTAAGAAGACTTAGCCAGATAGAATGAAAGATTTTGACTTCATCTGAGAGCAGAACTAGCTGCTTAATTCTTACTGTACAGCTCAGGAAATCTGCAGGAGCTGAGTAACTTTGTAGCTGCACCAAATTAAGAGAAGGACTGTTGATCTGGCCTTACTCTCATCACTAAGATGAATTTAAAATGTAGCTATGTGCATGTCTTTAGCCTACATCTAAAGTAGGCATGTATTCTGGGAGGATACTGTTGTAAGAATTTTCATGTCAATGACCAAGCAAAGGGGGTAGGCTTTTTATTCAGTTATGTGTGAGAGACTGTCCTGGTTTAAACCCAGCCTGCAGTGAAGCCCCACGCAACTGCTCACTCACTTCCCCAAGATGGGATGGGGCAGAGAATCAGAAGGGCAAAAGTGTGGAAACTCTGAGATTGAGATCAAGACAGTTTAATAGCTAAAGCATAAGGTGTGGGTGTAAGCAAAGCAAAATGAAGAATTCGTTCACCACTTCCTATGGGCAGCAGGTGTTCAGCCATTCCCAGGAGAGCAGGGCTCCATCATGGGTAAAGGTTACTTTGAAAGACAAATTCCATCACTCTGAATGTCCCCCTGTCCCTCCTTCTTCCCCCAGCTTTCCATGCCAAGCATGGTGCCGTATGGTGTTGGATATGCCTGTGGTCAGCTGGGATCAGCTGAAAATAAAAATATAGTCTTCCTATATATGCATTAGAATCTTTATTTCTATTTTAGTTGATCAATAGATCTTATCTGTCATGTCAGGCAATGCCATTCACTGCACATAGCCCTTGGTTGTTTTATGCTGTCAGTATATCAGAGTGGGTTTTCTAGGTACTTTATGATTTCTATCAGAAACTTTCAAGATACTCTCTGGTAGTAGTTTGTTTAGATAGTGTAGTTTTTAAATACTTCCTGTTTTTGACAAACCTCCTCTCTGTAAAGCCTTTGTGATGTTTCAGGGGCAAATCAATATGAACGTTTTGGTAAAGATTTTCAGTATGCATGTCTCTTTTGACAGACTTCTTTATGTAGCCTATCTTTAGATACCACAAGTTCTGTTGTACTTATTGTAAAAGTTGATTAATGTTCCCAGGCTTTGGGAGCCAAACAGCTTTGGGAATAGTTTAGATCCTCACAACTGTGTGATACCTTTGTGTTTAATTAAATCAGCATTTCAGTTAAAGCACGAGGTTGTTTTCAGTGTAGTTTCCTTGAAGCTTCCATCAGAATCAGATGTTAAATTCGGAATTTGAAATCAGAGGGAAGAGACACTGTTGTGTGGGATGATGAGTACCTTTCCTCCTCTCTCCTTCCATGTCAGCTCAGATCCCTTCTGGTTGAAATGAAGTACCAGCTAAGCATAAGATGTATAAAGTAGTAAAGACAATTCTTCCGGAAGACCTATTCCAACTCTACTGTACAAAAAATTTAGTTGCTCCTACCTTGTGAAAGTCTGCTATGTTTGTGCATGTGTTCTCTTATGTCTTCTCTAGAGTGTTGCCTAATTTCTTTTGATATCTGACTAACCTCATTGCAATTTCCTCAGTTGTAGAAGTGGCAGGAAACTTTTAAATAACATGAACTAATAGCAGGTCTATTGTGTTATGGCTGTTGAATTATTCTGCAATTATTATTCAGGTCCCTGGGTATTTGCCATTTATTTGAATGATTGATAGTAGACAAATTAGGCTGCAGGCTCAGGACAAGGTTTAAGTATTTTCTGGTGTATTTTTACAGCATTTGCTGAGATGAGGCCCTGATCACAGATCAGGTTTAGGTCCCACTGCAGTACGAATCATTTATTACTGGAATGCAATATTCCAGTAGGTGTGGAACAGCCCTGATTCTGGCTGTGGTGCAGACCCTCTCCTCAGTCTCCCCATCATGTCCAATATGCTGTTCCTCAGTTGGTATGTGAGACTTGAGGTCTGTGTCCTGGGAAGGGACAGTTGCGTCTCTGCCAATAGGACTGTAAAGATGTAATGCATGTTTGTGTTATTCGACTGCAGCACAGGGTAGGTGACGTCAGAAAGGCGCTTGTTCTTTTTTGTTGCCTCTAAGTCTGGATAAATACTTCAGTCATTGGTAGTTCTGAGTGGGGATGATAAGAATAGGCAAGGAGGTAATTAAATCTAGATAGTGTTTAAATACCTGACAGTTCAGTCAGTTAGCATATCTCACGTCTGACTTAAGAAGAGGCCTGTCTGGTGGCTGGGTGCCATGGGAGACTAGTCAGCAGAAAGTATTGCATACTGCCATCAAGTTAAAGCCACATGGTTTGCACTGTTGCTGTCCCTCCTTGTGAGATGCTGAATCTTTTCCAGCGTGCTTTGTATTTGTGCTGACAGGATACTTCAGGTCACTAATTACTAATCTGTCTGTTTGAGCTGTACCAATGCTCGTCACTCCTACTACTTCAGTGCTTGGCAGACTTGCTGTTGAAGAACAGATCTGGAAAACAAGGTGAGAGGAGAAAAAGCAAATACAAGGTATCTTCTGTCTTGTTTAGATGCTGCAGTGCTTTCTGTCCTAAATACTATTTCTCTCCTGACGAGCAGAAGCAGTAATGCCCATCTTAGTCATTTATGTAGCTATATGGATAACTACTAGGTTTTTTCCTTCTTGTTGAACTTCTCATGCAGGGTGGATTGAAGTTCATCAACCCAATGGTGATACTGAGTTTCTTGTGAAAAAAAGAAATCAATTTGGAGTCATACGTACTTTAAATCATGGATCACTCAAAGTGACACTGTTATTTTTGCTGTTTGTCTGCAGAAGCTGGAAAAATCTAAATTGGATAACTGGGAGAACATCAGAGGACCCAGCCTGTGGGAAGATTCCAGGACTGTTCAGAAGCAACGGCGGGAGGCTCTCCGTCACAAGACAGAATGACTGACCAAGACTACTCTGGTGCCTCTGAAAAAAGTCTCAGGCTGGACTGTCCTAATTTTTAATCCAGTGTCACAAACAGACATGGGAGTAGTTGCACTGAACAATTCAGCTGGTGTATATATTAGTAACTGTGAGATCAGTCCAAAAGGCACTGTATTATATGAAGCTCTTTGTTTGCATCCATTTGCATAGAGTACCACAGGCTGTATATATGAATTTTCAATTAAAAAAAGCTGATTATTCTACTGAGAATATCCCATTGTTTTTCAATCTCTAACATTCAGAACTGCTTCAGCAAGGAATAACATTTCAAGAGTCACTTGTCAGTACCAGAAGTTGTCATCCTAATGAGAACAACAGTGCTGTCATCTAGATGTGTGTGACCAGATAAATGCTGCTTCAGGGAGCCCCTGCATGGCTTCAGGCCCTTTAGCTTGGAAGGTACTCCACAGGCATATGAGCTGTTCAGAACAGTGAGTCCAGTTTTAGCTAAATAATACTCTTGTGTTTCATTTCCAGGGGCTTGACTGTACAAAGGCGTGTACTGAGTGTCAGCTGGTAATTGTTCAAATAACATTTGTTTAGCTGTGGTTAAATTTTTGTGATTAGTTTATTGATACCTTCATGCAGGCAGGACCTCTGCACTGGAACTTCTCAGTTTAAATTGGAAGAACTCTTCCTCACGAAGAGCTGTGCTTCTTCTCTGTGAGTAAATATTGCAACACAATCTTCTTGAACCACTGTATAGTGGCAAAGCTCATCTTACATGTATTATTACATGTATAATATTTGTGCATGTGCACAGAGATTTTTTGTTTCAATCAATTCTTCTGAAATGCTTGTTTTTTTATATTTCTCTTAGTGTGCTAAATATTTGCTGCTAGAGGACATTGTGCTAACATTCAGGACGTTCCTGCTAAGAGAATTAAATGAAGAAGCATCTACTCAATTTTTCAAATGAAATTATGCTTTTGATAAGGTTTTGCAACGGACTTGTGAAACTCCTCATTAGAGCAATGGAGCAGTAGAGCACACATTAACAGTAGATTCTAGTTTCAAAGCTCTCAGTGACCCATATGTAAATCCTTTTGGAACTGTCTTTGGAAAAGGTGTGGCCTCACTCCCCTCTGCAGGATGTGTCAAATGCAATCTAAATGTCCCTTTGGACACTTTTTTAGGATAGTCTCCTTGCCATCATGTAATTTTTCCTCAGCACTTAATTTCTTTAGTCTCTCAGTGGTGAGGTCCAGGCTTTCACACAGGAAGAACAATGAACATTGATTTTTAGGGAGTTATAAAGGAATTTATAAAGCATCATATGAAATATCTTAGGCATGTTTTGTGCATGTTTTCTTCTCACAGAGTTGTGAAAACCATCAGAAAGTGGTGGATGAAATCTGGAACAAAGCTGGAGCTGTGTGTTTGTGTATTTCGCTGCTCAGTGTCATAGATATCCCTACTTCTAAATCAAAGTATGAACATAATAAATCAACCAGGAGAGAAATAAGAGGAACAATACAAGAACAGGTAATAATAAATGCTATAGGGAAACCACTGAAAAACTAGAATACGGAGACATTAAGCTGTGCTAGACCTAGACAAGGAGGAAATTGGTTTAAATGTTTTGTCATTAGGCAAATAAAATATAAATATGACAACTAAAGAGTAATTAAAATTGCATAACTTGTTAAGCACTTTTTCAACTCTTAAATATAAGTTGGGGTGCAGTTCCACTGACTGCAAGATTGTTCACTCAAAGGACATTAGAGCTTTGGCTACACTGACATGTTCTCTCAGTTAGGACTCCTGGAGCATTGCTGCTATTGTTAAGATGAGAGCTGGACCATTGGAAATGTATCTTTTTATTCTCCACTTGTGTGGACTCCACAAATTCACTGCCATTTTCAGAGGATGCACATCTTCCTTTTCCCTGCTTTAATTGAAGGATATGGGAAGCTGCCATTGCTTTGCATATGGAGAGGCGTGCTCAGCTCCCAGGCTTGCACGGTGGCTCACAATATGGACCAGCACTGCTCCTGAAATAAACACATGGCTTTCTAAGAACAGCATGTGTAGGAGAAGCAGCCCCTTCCCCCAGGGGAAAAAGCAAAGATATTTCTCTTGCATGAAGCTGTTAAGCTTATCAGTTTTCTTGATGAGCCAAACACTCACTGAAATATCCTGTGTATTTTTAGTAATTTGATATTCTGCAGAGACCGTTTTGGGAATGGTCATCTTATTTCAGCAGGTTTGGAATGTAGTTGTAAATAATTACTTATATGGAGCACATTTCATGTGTCCTAACTTAGGAGCCAGTTTTAGCTGGTTGTTTGCTAGTTGTGGGGCCCCTCCACCTTTCCCTTTGTCTTAGGCACTAAATTCTGTAGTTTCTGAGGGCATATTTGTAACTACCTTTGAAGTGGTATCTCTGGAAAGTGACAGATTTATCTTAGCATCTCTGAGAAACAATGATATGCAGTTGGAAAACTTTCCAACTTGTCCTTCTTTTTAACTTCCATTTTAGAAGACATCCTACATCTGTTTATTGTCCACTAAAATAAAAATCCACCATGTTTTTTAATGCTGACTTATTTTAATAATCTTTTTATGTTGACTCATTGATGAATTAAAAAAAATCCCCAAACCAGCAATAGCTGGTACAGAAGCTGTACTTTTCATAAAATGGGAAGAGCCATTTCAGCAATTCATCTTTATTGTCATGCACTTGAACAAAGGCTTGATGTTTTATGCTGTGCTTTTCTTACCCATTGAATTGGAAGTAATATTTTTGAAAGGCATGTTGAGAGCCAATTAAGTCTCTTAAGTTGTCATGCAACCTAGAGTAGAAGGCACTCCAGAAATGTGGAGAATTATAGATCATAACACTAGCAGGAGAGGCAAACTTCAATTAGTTCAGAATTCGTACTTAGTTTGGCTGCTTATTTGAACTTTCTTTTCAAAACCAGTTAGAGCACTTCTGGTTGTCTCTAAGGCTCCTGGAGACAATCTTGTTCAACTCCTGAATTGTAATTCTAAACATCTGTGAGTGGATGGGGTCAGAGGTAATTAAATACAATTGTCAGTCTGAGACACCAACTGACATTTTTGCATCCTCTTTGATAACTGGCATATACAGGTCTGAGGGGAGTGAAAACAAGGCTTTAGTGAGAGGTATTCAGTATTACAAGGATAAAAGCGAGGACTGAAAAAGTCAGATCTTCTAATCAGTGTTGCTGAAATTAATTAGAAATAAAAGAAGGAAGTTTGGCCAGGTGTCTGTGTGTATGTGGGCTGAAAACTCAGTTTCAAAATCCCTGTTCTGACAGTAAGGGAGAAGGTGTTTATCTCTCAAAGAAATTGAAGCAAGGTTGGTCTTTGGGATCTTCCATAATGAGTAGGGCATAGAATTGGAGGAAATCTGGGGCACCTGTCTCCAGGGATAGGGAGAGGTCAGCATAGCACTGCAGATCCGTGGTTATCTGCTTGGATGATTCCCAGTGGCAGCTGTCTGCAACTCAGAATGCTGATCAGACCTCTTTGTGAGATCTGCCCCATGGATCCTGCTTATTGTGTGTGCTTTTCCTACAGCACTTTGAATGTGCTGACACGTGGGTGACCCAAAAGGCTCCATATCTCAATTCAGCTGTAACAGATGAAGGAGAGCTTTAGCAAAAGCTGTAGCTACCATGGTGCAAAAAGCTTTTAAAACTACTGAATAGTACAGTAGTAGATCATCTGGATGAGCAGTTGGATGTTAAAAACTAACAGAAGCAGAATGCAGAGAGCTATCTTGCTCACAGTGATCCTTCAGGGTCTTGAAAAAGGGTCCAGCTACCAAAAAAAAAAGATAGGCCATGGCGTAGTAAGACATGATTGATGGGAGTGTTAGACCAGAATATAGAATGCAGAAATTTCTGAAAAGCAACTTAAATCTATCCCATCAACAGCTGGGGACTGGTCCCAAACAGCAGAGGAGGAAATCCATTTCTTCATAGAGAACAAGCAACTTAGAGAGATTTAAAGGTTAGTGTTCACTGGATGTTTTACATGGGCACTTTGTGTTTCACTGTGCTTGCTTGTGTATAGAAAATCAAAACTGTAGGTTTCACCTTGTGAAATAAATACAGAGACCCCTGTACTTCTTTATGATCTTGCATTTGCTCTGAGCTGCTATGTTTGCATTTCCGGCTTGAATCCAGGGCAAGTTTCATTTTATATTCTGTATTTTCCAGAGGCACTTATTTCTGCAAGAAATGGGAGAGCCTAATATTATCCTTTGCTACTAACTACTTTATGTCCATTTGGAAAAAGAAAAAAAAAAAAGAAGAAACAGAGAAGGGCATGATTTGAAGCCTTAGGAAAGCAGAATAACTATTTTTACATGAAGATGGTCAAAGAATTTTCCTTAAAGCTTTCATGGTTAGAAAGGCTGCTTATTGCCAGTTTTTTCAGTGGAAAACCACCTTTCATCATCCTCTAGTAGAGTAAGGTTCACAAAAAATTTCCACTCTTATTTTAGACTAGCTAACTAGAAGGCTTTAATCAAAGGAAGGTAATTGCTTAGTGTTAGGCCTTCATTTCTTACAAGGACTTGCAACCAGACTCAGCCAACACAGAAATAATCTCTAGACTTAGAAACAAAAATTCCATGCAGATGTTTTTCTTAAAACTTGTACTCTCCCCAGGAGCCAAAAGCAGTCTTTCATACCATTGGAATCAGACTGACCAAATTTTCTTTTTAAACATGTACTTTAACTGCATGTGTAGCTGTCTTGCTTAACACAGTCAAACAAAGTTTCATGCTCACCGTTTCCATGCTGCTTGGGACGTGTTAAAATTAAATGCAACCAAAGCAGCAGGAGGTAGTGCTGCAGAAAGGACATGTAAAATAGCTTATACATTGCAAATGTGAAGAGTATATGTGTCATAGTCACAGGTCCCTTGAGACAGAAAAAAAAAACCACATCAGAGAAATCCCCCAGAAATAAGAGAGTACTGTGCATTGCCAGTGCCTCCGTAGAAGAAATGCCCTTTCACCTGGCATATTTGGAGTCTGGCATGATGTGCCTCAGTTGATGGAAATAATGACCATAGCTTTTCAGTATGTCTGCTTCAAGGCAATTGATGAGATCCTTGATGTTCAATACCAACTCCATTGTGAGTGTTCAGTATCAAATCCATTATGGTATCAACCTCAAGGAGGCCCAGTGGCTCCCAGGAGTATGGCTTAATCCCACACAGAATCAAGGTCAAACCCACCTCTCTGCCCTACAGATCCATTCTCCTTCCTCTTTCTGTCCTGTCTTCCAGTGTTCCTCCTAAAAGATAGCAATTCAGTCTCTGAGCTGCTCTTTTCTAATGGAACTGGCTGTAAAATGTCACCCTCTTTTTTTAAAAGTTCACTGTCTACCACGAATTGAAGAGTAGTTGTTTCTAAATGAATTTGAATATGCCCTGTAAAATGTAAGCTCAGAACACAGACCCAGTATTATATCCCCGTAAGGATGGTACCCAGCAGACACTGGGGTCTCTTTTTATCTTCAGATACACAATGCTGTGCTCTCTATTTTATGTACAAAGGAAATTAAATGTACTTTTTTCTTTAAAAGATGAGATCTTCATCTGTCTCCAGCTGTCAGTTCCTAATAATGTTGCCCAGAGAAGTGTTATCTGTGATTTAGTGACTCTAGTGGACTATCTTTTCTTCAACAGAGGACAGCAGAATAAAATTTCAGCTTAATATAGCTCTTTTCTTACTCCTTCTGAATAAACAGAGGAAAAGAGGAGAGCAAGAGCAAAGAATCTTGGGTTCCAGACTCAGTTTTCTTCAGCTTTGCAATAGATAGGGCATTTTAAGAAAGGAAAGGAAGGAAAGTAGAGAAACAAGAAAGTAAAACAAATATGGAAAGAAAAAAACACTTAGGGACAAAAATAGTAATAGAAAACAGTATTTTTTCTGACTGGTCCCTCTGGATAGAGTAGAAAGGAAATTTTTTTTTGTCTTAAGAAAAAATTCTGAGGTCAAAAAATACTCAGGTCCAAATGAAAAGTCAAGTATAATATTTTTCAAGTTAATGGCTTTAGAAATACTTTTATTTGGGTGAAGTACAATGTTTTCTTCTGGTTTTCATGTGTTTCCATTCTTGATTTTTCTTCCTCAGGTACCTTAACTCTGGAAATGAAAAACCATCACTGATCTTAAAAATGTAGTTTTGACTTAAAAGATTGACAGCATGAAATACTTCAACAGTTTTCAAAACTTTCCACAGAAACTGTTCTCAGTAAGAGTAAATCTATAAAAATAAGGTCTTTCTCAATGAACAGATTGCAAAATGTCCATCAACCAGATTAAAAAAAAAAGTAAAATGTCTTTTTCCAGTGTTCACCAGTCAGTTCCTCTGTTAGTTGGCAAGTGCTGATTTACTGATGAGGATGTGACTGCACAGCCCTGTGGCTGGGTGTGCCAGCCTTCTCCCCACCAGATGTGCACACCTGCATTTGGAAAGTGGCACTCTTGTGGTTTGACTGAGGACTTCACTACTCAGTAACTTGTAAGAAAAGTCCTACCCCATACTGCATTCAATATTCTGCTATGCCAGGTCATGACAATGTAAGTTTTACGTGAACTGATGAAATATCTTCAAAAACTAGTTCCTTTTCCTCCCTGCTTTTGCTAATTCCACAACCTAAATTTATTTAGTTAGATCCTGTTTAATGTCACTTTTTATTAGGTGATCAAACAGCATGCTTATATGTCATGATACATCAAGAAGAAACCAAACATTCTTCCCAGTCTAAAAAAAGGCTTCACCCCTGCTTAAGTGCTTGGTTCAGGGTTTCCATAATTTTAAGTTGCCTGTCTAGCAACAAATTGGCAATCAAAGATGGGAATACTTCAGTCCTACTCATATTCATATGTATTTAAGTGTCTCTAGTCCATACAGTTCAGGAGTCAAGTGTCACTATTATTTGGTTATCCACCCCACCACCACAGATACTCTTTTGCCTTGCAAACATCCTGACTCAGATGCGATTAAAGATATGATTAAAGATAAACACGTATTTTCAGTATGAAAATCTGAGACTGCACATTTCCTGCGTGTGCTGAGTGCTCCCTGTGAAGTACACACATCCTAATCAGCTATGCTGGAATAAGAGACAGCAAAAATTGTATGTTTTGTTTTTATCATCCTTTGAATTGAGATGAACTTGAATATAGTCTGATCAAATTTTTAGAGGTTCACCCTGGCCCTGATATGGGTCTTTTGGGAAGGTTTAAAAGAGGATTATGACAGACAGTGTTTTGCAACTTGGCTTAGAGAAGTCATTGCAGAGGAACAGCTGGGAATATTCCCAGTATGTTTCAATGAATGTATTCCCCCCTGTATTTTAAATAATCAGAAATTGAAATGTCTTAAATACTTCTTTGCATGTTTCAATTTTAGTGTGTCTTTCAGGACCAGCATAGAACAAGTCCATTTTTCGTAAGTGGGCTGAAGTTTCTGACTGCAAGAAAAAGCTGGATATGGAAACTTTTACTTTGTATGGACAGACCCAGGTGGCTGGGCAGAGATTTGGTATATGAATAGGAGAAGGAGACCTTTATCTCCTATCTTTCATCTATTCAGGAAGATTTCTTACCCCTGTAATGAATTATTCACAACAGAAATTAAAAATTGAGCAGTCTTTGTGCCTTGAAGCTACACAGGGTTGTGCAGTGTTACCTGACAGGTCCATTTTTCTCACACATACTGCTCATGATCTTAAAAGTTCTGTCACTGGTGTGCACTATCCACTCTAACAGCCACATATTCCATACAGTCTTTATGCATTTCCCTTTCTGTGTGTTCAGGTAGTGCCAAGAAACTAGGAGGAGAACAGGTGTTAGTTCTGTGCCCTCTGCCCGGAGATGCTGTGATCCAGGAACTGCTGCAGCAGTCGATAAAGGTATCTCTGTGCCTTGTTCTTTTGTCCTTGTAGAGGTTTCTTTTGCCCTAGAAGAATTCACAACTCTGCTTTCTTTGCATGAGGAATGTAGTAGAAGATCTGAAATTTAGAAAATAGGTAATACCTTTAAGTCTCTTATGTGTTGTCACATGACTGTAAAGCTGTCGTATGACTAAAAGCAGGCCCTTCTAGAGGGCCTGTATTATATACCAAATATAGGTGTAGATAGAAACACACTTTAGGCAGCCCCAAAGACTGTTTCTCCCTCTCTGTACACACACAATGGAGAGCTGGAGCATAGTGTCCCTTCCCCATCAATGCCCTGCCAAGGTGGGGCAAATTGCAATCCCAGCATTGCCTAGTACAGAAGCAATGTATGTAAGCTACCTTTCTGAAAAAAATCTGGACAAAAAGGACAAGGGGAAGTCATATTATAGGCAAGACTGAATGCAGTCCTGCCTGCTGGATGAAATAAGATAAGGAAATATATCTTTCCTACTTCAAAAAGCAAAGTTTTTCCTGGGCCATCCTTCAGCCAAAGCTCGTGTTGTCTGGACAATAAGGTCAGAGGATACACAGTATCATCTAAGTCACCAGGGAGCAATAAAAAGATACTTTCTGCCATTAAAGATAACCTTGTATACAGCAAGGGCACAAACAGAGTGTCAGCAAACTAGCCCTGTGGGACTACTTTATTGATGCTGCTTCAGGTTTCTTGTAACATGCAAAACAGCATTACTATTACAGTAGATAACTACAACAGACCTTTCAGGATTATGTATTAAGAGCTGCAAGTCAAATGCCATCTGCCTAACATGATAAATGCTAAGTGTTATTCCAGAGAGGTTTGCCTGCATCTCCTCTGCAGAGGACACAGAGGCAGCTGCAAGTCACTTTTATTCTCAGCCCCCTCCCCATCATCGCTTCTTGACCTTTTGGCTAAGATCAAATGTAGTATCAGTTGGAGTCTTGGCTTGTGCTCTCTTTGGGGACTCTGTCCTGGCCTGGCAGGAGGCTGGGCTCAATAACCTCCTAGCTCTTACCCATCTGTAACTACTATCATTCCTGCTCTTTAAGAGACCTGGCAGCTTTTAGAAGTCAAGTCCTGTTTAACATGCCTTGCAAGTACAGCTGAAATGCATTGCCCTCAATCACTTCTGTTTCAAAAGGCAGGTGGGTCTCAGTGTTCTGGAGTGGGAGAAATTGTAATGTAGCTTGATCCCCTTCTGTTGAAAGCCATAAAAACATTTATCTACAATAGCAGATTCTTTACTTTTTTAAGATTGTTTTAGTGCTTTGAGGATATGAGGATAGGAATATTTTTGGAAGAAGATAACCACAGGTAAGTCCTTTAAGAGCTTTGTACCCCTGCATGAATGGGGTTCTGAGGCCAGGCAAAAACATCTCTTATGTAGGAAGACCTTAAAGTCCTGTGATAATATGTTTGTACTTGGCTAGGTTTGTAAACTTCCTAAATCCAGAGCTAAGTATCCACAAGGGACACAGTAATTGCCAGCCAGACTTAGTGCCTGAAAACCTTATCTAATCCTGGCTTTTATACACAGATCTATTAACTTGTTCTGGGTGGTTTGTTTTGTTTTGTGTTTTTTCCCAAGTCACTTGTGGAACCGGAAATAATACATATTATCTCTGGGAGAGACCATAAAATGATATAGTGGAACCTTATGTGTAACTCAATTAAAGGCATTTCACTCTAGCATTCCTACATCAAACACAGTAACTAGAGGATATCTTCCAGTCTTTGTGTCAGCAGCGATCACTTAAAAACTCCACCTTTGTCTCTGCAGCTGTCCTTTGTCGAGGAAGTACATGTAGGATGCTGTGAATTTGCCTTTCACCTAGGGAGGGCTGCCCATGTGCCCTCCAAAGCCATTTTCTGGGGCAGCACCAGCCAGCTCTTTGCATGGAGAGGGATGGAGGGGACTTCTGCTGTAAAAACTCTGGCTGGCTCTCATAGGAAGGCAGCAATACCTTCCAGAGTGTTAGTCTCTCAGCTGATTTTGTCTCAAAGATCTCTCTGGTCTAATGACACAAATTGTGGGAGGCCAGGTTTTGTTCACTGTCTCTTGCTGCTATTTTTAGGATGTGATTTTTCTATTTTGGTTGGCTGGGTGTGGAGGGAGTGTTGCTATGCTTTAGAGAGCACTGCAATTAGATTCTCTCAAAACAGTCATGATAAATAATTATGACTGGTTTGTTACTAAAAAAGGAAAAGGTAGAAATAAATAATATAGTAAGCCACAGTTAATTTGAAGGCAATCTCTGTCTCTTTGAAGAGCTATGAGCAGACCTAGGAGCATTTGGGCACTCCTTAGGGGATAGGAAGGCCCTTATTTCTGTACATGGCACTTGCTCCAGTGTAAGTAATCTGATGAGTTCTCTGATGGAAGAACCTCATTTACCAGTCGGTGAGTCCCAGATAACTGCAGCAGCTGGGCAAGTCTCAGCTGTGTTTCCCATAAATAGCAGAAGTATTTGAATCAATAATGGCAGGGAAGCCAGTGAAACACCTTTCCCAAAACAAATCGGTGAATAAACACTGAAAATTTTCAGCCCAAGTGAAATCTGTTTACCCAGGATAGCTCTTTTCTTCCTGTGAGTCCATGGCCTCAGGCCTGCGACGTGGAGTAGGAGCTGTTACTACCTGAAATGGCACTTCATTATCCCATTAGAAACGGGACAGAGAAGTGTCATACTAGCCTCCAGCCCTCTTGCCCTCCTATTGCAGCGGCGGGGGGATAACTCCGTGTCAGGAAACAGTGCTGACCTGGGAAGCTGCAGCCTTGCACTGCTGGCTTGGTGCAGAGCCTCGGGCAGGCCAGGGGAAGTGATAGAGGCCAAACGGTGACCCTGTGCGTTGGGAGGGCACTGCCAGCTGCTCCGTGGCAGGGGGACACTGCATTCCTGTAGAAATAGAGCGTGCTGTGCAGGATGGGCCTGGCAGCGTTGCTGTCAGTCTCTCACAGATGCTGCAGCTCAGTGCCTGGGTCTTGGCAGCACTAAGACAAGCAGTAAGTTCAGGGGGTGGGTGTGCAGGCCGCGCTGTCCTTGTGGCAGCAGCTCCGCAGAATGTCTTTGCAGCTTTTTGAAACTCTTAGATTTTGTTTATATATATATACACACACATATATAGTCAGTTCACTCTTGACTTTGTTTTATAGGAGCTGAAAAACTGTTTCAGTCGATTTAAACACATGTGAAAGTTCTTCATATTATCTCTTAAAATAATGGATTTTATATCCTGTAGTTGAAACAAAAGATCATCTTCTCTCTGCTTAATTTTTCTGTAGAGAGAGTGCTTGTTTCTGGGTTTACTAAGGAACTTGCTTCTATGCTCCCAAAGGAGTAATTCCTTAGCCTTTAATACAAACTCTATACTTAAATGATCTCTTAATCAATAATTGCAACATAAAGTGAATGTCCTGGGTTTGTACTTAAAGGTGTCTTCACAATGAAGTTTTTATATGAGGCTTATGTGTTGCTACAAAATGTCCACCTTGAAAAGCTTTTCTGATGTGTAAATGTCTGGTTTTAAGAGAATCAAAAATTTGGGGGCAACAAAAAATGCTTTCAGTTGCCCTTTTCGTCTATGACATTTTGAGAATTTTGGAGTGCTTATTTAAAGAAGTCTTTCAATAGTTCTCTGCTTTTGTCTGTACAAATCAATGACATAAAGACATTTTCTTTTGAAAAGACAAAGAAAAGCCAATGTCAGTCCCTGAGTTGTGAGATACTGACAGTGGTCCCGAGTAGAAATGTTTGTATTTTCTTAAGTGTCCTAATACAGAAGTATTTCATAGAATCTTTCACTTGAGGGGAAAATTTTCCCCCTAACAACTGAGGTTTTGTACCCAACTAATGTGTCCTGGTTTTAGATAAAAACAACCATGTGACTGGGTATTCTTTCATTTTGATACCCTGTTGTGGAGATTTATTACCTGCCATTTATAGCATTTGCAGCTTGCAATTAAGCCTTCTGTTTTGAATACCTAATGCATAAGCAGGAATTACCATAACTTAGTGTTTGGATATGTCTTTCAAACCACAGCAGAAAAATAACATGTTTCAGACATTACATAAAAGCATTTAAAGCTAGATAAAGATTATAGTGACCTAATGTTACATGAATAAATTGTAACTTTATTAAATTCTTTCCCATCATTTAGAAGATCTGCCCTGGAAAAAGTCTGTCTGATATCATCCATAGGCTGATTTTTAAATTTTGTTTTTCCCCAAAGAGTTGCAAGTGCATTGAGCATTTGGAGCAAGGAAAGTTTAATGTTTGTATAGTTAACTCTTTGTTTTCTTAAACCCTCTTGCTTTTCAATGCTCAGCTGGCTTTGTGCAGGAGAGACTGACTGAGCATTCATCTCTTGTCTGGAATGAATATTGGAGCACCTGATCAATGCATCCATGAGTTGTATTCCCTCTGGAAGGATGACTTACCCAGCCTGTGAACTGGCCCCCAGGGCCTCCTACAGGTGTCAGGCAGTTGGCTGCACTTTTGTGGTGCCCAGCTACTGGGAGGCTTTTGTTCTGGGTGAGTGTCTGACTGCTGCATGTGAGATGAACACGGGCCCTGTGTGTCTGCCATGTCCTCAGCCTAATGGTGAGGAAGGGACTCTGAGGACCTTGGCAAGTAGCAGAGGTGGACAAAAGCAAGGGTAATTTGGATGCTACTGGGCTAGAGCTTTAATCCTGCTGAAGGGCTGGAAGATTGAAGGATGGGCAGCAGAAAGGTTCTCTCCCCTTTGACTGGACTAAGACAGTGCTAACTAATGGTCATCCAAAGAACTAGACTGGACTCTAAGTCTGAGCCTTGGTTGATAGTGTGGTGTAAAAGGAGGAGATAATGAAAAGAAAGCAAAGGTCTTGTTTCCCCAAATGCCTTTCAGATTAAATCACTCTTTGTGGCTAACAGGAAAGCTGGAAATTTTGTTCCACCAGGGACGGGGGAGTGGAATGAAAGCCCATGTGTATTTTTAGCATTCCTTGTAATCATGTCACCTTTTGAAATGAAAGCATCAGTGCATTAGAGCAGAGAAAGTGGGGAGAGGACATTTTCTACCAAGAGAAATGTCATGCTCAGGGTGGATTGACTGAGTCACACATTGACTGAGTGATATTTGTGCTGGCCAGGACAGACCCATCTCCTCCCTGCTGCACGCTTCCTCCCCCTTCCAGCTCCTCAGTTTTATTTGGCTTCCTCATTCATGCATCTCTGCTGGTTGTCTCCTCATGCATCTATTCCTAGGTGATCCTATCCTCTGAGCTATATCCAGCCGGAATAAAACCCAGCACATGCAACATGCTTTGGGACGTTCACCTGGTTTCCTATGCAGAGGGTCAGCAGCCCTGGCAAGGTGACATTACATGCCTTAATGGAAGCTACTTAGCAATGCCTTTTCTTTTTTATTTTCTTTTGTCTATGAAGAAACAATATCTAACACAAGGAAGAGGGCAGGGTATCTGTTCAACTATGAATGTTTACTTGCTGTTCACCTCTGAAATGCCAATGAGCATTTGTGCTGTCTAGCTTGAACTGACTATTGGCCTTGGAGAAATTACTAATGTTCCTCTTGAATGAAATTGTCCCTTACTTTCTAAGGAGGTAGAATTAGTCTGTCAGTGTTTCCCTTTGTAATTAGACACATCATGTCTTTGCTTTGTTCTTTGCTACATCAAGGCAAAGGGAGTAATTCCTTCTTGTTGCTAACCTTTGCCTAGCCTTCATACACTGGTAAGAAGGCAAAACCTAGTTCACACTACTCAGAACAATGATCCTCTGCAATGGATAAATTCCTTGGTTCTCTTAGGAGGCAGCTCATGTGGTTAGAGGTCACTTGTAGCTGTTCACTCTGTGTCCCCTGGCTCAGCTTTTGCAGGGGTACCACCTGTGAGAACTAGAGGAGTGGTTGGCACTAGTTTTTAGCACATTATTCAGTGCTGGGTAGGATGCTTTCACCCCTGGAAGGTAAAAAAACATAAGGGATACAACTGCTTGAGGAGAGTTGGCTGCCACATGCCCATGCCATTCACTGCACCTCTCTCTCTGTGCTTTGGGGAAGGTGTCATCTGTGGCTCAGGTGACCTTCCTTACTGAACAAGGATGTGCAATTGGTGCTGTAATCCTTTAAACAGGTCCTGTTGTCACAGATCTTCTTGAGGTGCCCAAAAGTGTCAGGCAACCCTCAGCTCTACCCATTCCTTCCTCCACTTCTTCTGTTGAGCATTCCATTAAATCCCATCTCCACTGTACTGGCACAAGAAGTGTGTTGTTTCTGCAGTGTGCTAAGGCTTTGGTCTCATGTTTACACTGCCTCCTGCTGCATGGCAGCCACCCATAAGATTAATTAAGCTATGGCACTGGTTTTCTCCTCTTTCTTGTATATTTTCACTTGATATCTGGCTTCATGACTTGACTGAAGGTAGAAATGGAAAATTTCATGCTAAGTGTATGGGGAGTCTCTGAGAGCAGCCAGGCCACAAGTCCAGCTAGCAAGCACCAGTGGAGGGAGCTGAGCAGCAGCATGGTCCCACAATCACTGTGCCGCCCCTGGAGCTCCTGAGACAAGATGTGTGTTCTGCCCCTGTCTCCCAGGGCAAGATGATGCTCTTTTGGCACCTGGGGAGGGGTGTGGGTTCAGAGGCAGTCACAGGGAGGCTGCCTGCCTAGTGGTGTTTTCTTTAGCCTAATGAAGGATGAAGACCTTTCTCAAAGACTAAATGTGGCTTTAATAGGTAACTTATCCTTTTTTTCCCAGGCAGCAGGCCTAGCAAAAGGATCAGCATAAATCTTCCACCTTGCTTCTTTTTTCATTGTACCTGGTTATTAGTGATGACAATTTCTATTTGCACAGCACTCACCTAAGGATCTCCAGGCGTTTTTCTGAAGGTGGATATCTATTTTTAACCTTATTTTATAGAAGTGAAACTAAGATGTAGATGGGTTTTTGCAACAAACTTCATGCAATGCAGCTGTGCTGAGGTGAGCTGCCTGGCTGCTGGAGCCCTGCTGGCAGGTGGAGAGGTGCAGAGTTGGTGGGAAGGCTTTAGGGCACTGCAGTGTATGAATGGGACTGGATAGCCTTCCTCAGCCTGCATCTGTCCCCCCACCTCCCCTTCTTCCAGTAAATGTGGGTTATTTTCATCCAGAGTTGCTCTCTTGGTGACTTGGGTTCATGGTACAAATTTGGGGCATGGCTTTGTCATCCACTTGTGTGCACACCAGTATGGTACCTTGCTAAAGCATCTCCAGTGCCACCCAAGCAAGGCCTCTGTGGCTCCCCAGTGAGTCTTGGCTGAGTTAGGGAGCAGCCCTGTGTACACATAAGCATTTGCTTTAGGGACTCACCCATCAGTTTAAGTGGAATTACATGCTTAACTTACTAAATTACTCTAGGCTTTGCTTAAGTATGTAATTAAGAATTGTGCACTCAAAGATAACGATTTGTAGGGCTGGGGCTTGCTGTCCTGCTTCTATTTCCTTAACAACACACACAAGTTACTTGTGTTCTTGCATTGTTCTGCCTTGGCAATATTTCAGCTGCTGGGATCAGAGTGTACTGGAGACAGGAGGAGAGACAGAGCACACAGGCCCATAGGAACACCTCATTGCTCTGGGAAGCCATCTGAAAACACAGGAGCATTTCAAAGGTCCAGACATAACTGAAGAAACTTTCTTAAATGTTGCAGGGGGCCAAATACTGGCTGTCTTCCACCTCAAGTTCTTTCTTTGAGGCATCCTTCCCTCTGTGGGAGGGTTGGGAAGGAACTGGTGGCCATGGTTGTCCTCCGCCAAACTGCTGGCAGGGCTGTATCCCAGAACTGCCACCTGGCTGAGGACTCTGTGGTGTTTAGCAAGCTCAGCTTTGCAGACCAAAGCGCTTGTGCATGTCCCCTGCCAGTGGTTTCTCCCGATTCTGTCAGCATCCCAGGCAACAGCACTGGGGCAAGGCAAGCTGCTCCTCCCTTGTGGTTAAACAAGCATTGAAGGCTCTGGACAAAGAGTGCTGACTGGGCACTGTGACCACAGCCTCCTCCTGGAGATGCCCATCTGCAGAATAAACCCAAGAAGACCATTTTTCTGCATGCCCAGACAGCGGCAAGCAAGGAACTACCAAGTAAGAATGGGTCTGAGCCAATAATAGTCACAGGAGATGCCCTGGATCCATCAGCTCCTACATGCTGATGTCTCCCAACAGTGCTTTTCAGAGGGAGATGTTCCCTGGTCCCTCTGTGATTTTGACAAACTTTGGCTATGGCAAGAGAGCAGTCAGAGGACAGCTGTATTGCCTCCTAAGAAAAGAAGTGTGCTTTGGTGATGCCCATTGCTGTCCTTTCTTGTCACCCCTCTCACCTTTGTCCTTTTATCTGCATGACCTGTATTTGTAAAGATGGAGAATACAGCTTAAGGAGCTAAAACCCATCTAGAGTTTATGTGATTTTTAAATACAAGAGGCAGTTTTGGGGACAGTTTTTCCTTATCTTCTAATGATTTGCACTGCCTTTCCAGGGCTAGTTTGCCACAATTCAGAAAAGGTTTGGTTCAGTTTTTGTTTTGGGGTGCTTTTTTTTTTGCTTTTCGTTTGGTTGGTTGGTTGGTTGGTTCTGGGTTTTAAACCCCTTTAACTATGTTTTCTTGTACTCTGCTCTTTTCTCCCTTGCCCAGACTGGACCTGATGCTTTGTGGTGTCTCTTGCACCACCATCTCTCCCTTTGGGCTCCTCAAGGTATTATTGCAGATGGCATGTGGTGGTAGGCAAGGACCACTGCATGGTTCCTGTGGGCAGCTCTTCCTCTGCCCACATTGCCAGTGCAACCACCTGGGCAGAGCTGAAAGAGATGTCATCCTGTGCACGTGCTGTGCAAACAAATAGCAGGGGCTGTCAGAAGTCCTTGCTTCTGATGGTTGGCATTGTCACAAAACCTTGGAAAAGAGTTGTACTTCCTCCAGGCTGTCTTCTTACACAAGCCATGCTATCTAAACACATTGAGTAATCCCTGCCTCAGGCTCAAAAACTTCTGCTTGAAACAGTGTAGGTCAGTTAAAAATACAAGATATTAATTCTAACATCTTAAGTTACTGAAAGCTAGCTATTTTCCAGAATGCCTTGTACCAGAGGCTGGTTGTTCCCACAGCTCAACATTTGGGACCTGACTCTATCCAGTTCTTGGCTACTGTCAAATGTCACTTGTCTAGGCAGGTGCTTCCAGGTGTAAAATCCCATGGTCCCCTAAGAGCTTTCTCCTAAGCAAGTCCAGTGATGGTGACCACCCTTCATTGGCAGAAACATATTCCCCAGTGATATTGGGGTGTTGCCTTCTCCATGGTGGCATGGCTATGGCTAATGAGATCTTTGCTGTGCTCCTTTAGACCTTTTCATTTCTGTGGTGGAAGGAGTGATTGTGTTTGGTTTGTGTAGGTTCATGAAGATTTTTCTTTGACTCTTGGGAGAAGATGAACTGCACTATGGCTGGTGCCTACCCTTGTTTCTGCAGCAACAAGCTGTTTACAGTTTTTCTCTGTACTAGACAGCAAACCAGCTTGAACAATAATTTAATGGTGTCATCTACAGTATTTCTAGTATCTAAGGAAAATCAAACCAGATATCTAAAAATATGCCTTTGAAGCAGGCACTCTACTACAGCCTAAACTGGAATGGAAGATCATGGCCCACCAAAAGAGTGCCATGTTCAGTGCCCTTGGACTAATCTGGTTCTCACAGTAAACCTAAAAATGTTGCATCCATTAATCAAACAGAGGATTACCTGCCCACACTGAGTAATTTATACTTCTTTCTTTTTCAGTCCAGAGATCACAGTGACAAACTTTGTGTTGCTTCAGTGTTATTGTTCAATTCATCCTATACACTCAATTCAGTCTTCTGCAGCTTTTAGCAGCACTGTTTGAACATTGCTTCATCCCACATCTCCTTCCTGCATAACTCCTCTTTGAAATAAGCCAGAGAAAGGCAGGTTTGTGCGCGTGTTTGAATGAGAAGCAGCTCTGTCCAAATTCCTGCCCATCACACAGCTGTTCACCAGCCATTCCAGTGTTGTTTTTTTACGGAGGCGCCTCCTTGTCTCTGATCTGATACCAAATGTCTCCTTTCATGTCCTACATCAAGGCTGCTACTTTGGCCTCCTATTCCATTTACTCCTCTTTTTTAATGCTGTGCCAAACATATTAATCTCAGGCAGAGCTGCCCTGCATCCCCTGGCATAATTCCAAATGCAAAGCCCTCCCTTTGCCCACATGTCCAGGGCTTCTCTGGGCCAGCTCCTCCCCAGCCGCATGTGTGGGCTGTAGTGGTGGCACCATCCAAGCCATGGCCTGTGTATTGTCCTGTTTATTGTTCTCGAGCATCCAGAGGACTGGATGCCTTTTGGCCCAGCTGGCTCTGCTGCATCCATCTCTTAAGTGCATCTTGCTGCCCTCTAGTGAGAACTGCCCGTAGTCAGAGCCCAGCATTTGGGACCAGAAGGAGAAGTGGGCCCATGGAGTCAAATACCTGTTGTGTATAGACGGAGGTGTGCTGTCAGATCATGGTGGTGAAGGGCCTGTTGCTGCCCAGCTCCTTTAGGTGTCCATGCCACCTCCTGCTCCAGGCTTTGTGGGTACCACTGCCCCCAGTTCACCTGCTCACGTGTCAACTTTATCCTGAGGTTACAGACTGCAAACTTGAAAATCAAGAGCAGGCTGACAGAGAGTGGTGCAAGGGGCAAGATATTTGACAGGTGATTCTGGTTGGGGATTTTCTTCCTATTTATCCAGGTGTAGCTGCATGCAAGCCAATTGGAATGCTCACTATGGGCCCTGGTGAAACTGAATTTTTGCTGCAGCATTATGAATGTTGCCCCATTGCAATACGGAGGGAGAAGCTCCTCATCATCCACACGTCTAGTGCACAGGAGGAGTTTATCCAACCCGAGGGATGCCTTGCTACACAGCGCTGATGCCCAAGTTGTTAAGGCAGGGGAGGATCCGGTCACTGCATTACTGACAGCCCCCCTGGGCAGCCAGAGCACTGCGCAGTGTGACAGCTCTTGCTGGCTCCGGCTTAGCTGGCGATGAGTCACCTTGAGTGCCTGACTTCATGATAAATCCTGGGAAAAACAGGGCAGTTAAATGTCAGCCAATGGGGAAAATTTTCAGCTGGGGTAAGTTAAACTAGCCCTGCAGCTGTCAGGGCCACTTGGCCACCAACCACCCACCTGCAGATATGGCTGGTTCAATAGCACTCATCTGCTGTGAATCTGCTGGGAGGAGGATGGTGAGATGGCCCGTAATTTTTAAGGAGAGCCTGAGATGGTGGTATAGTTTTCTCTCTCCTGAGGCCTCAAAGTTTGTCTTATTTTTGAGGACAGGTGGGTAAAGAAAGAGCCTTTGTCTTTCCCTGCTTTGCAGGAATGTAGATGAAGGTAAAATGAGAAAATGCCTCTGTTTTTGCCTAATGTATGGTTTTTTCCAGGTTCTCAGCTGTTTTGTAGTCACTTTAAAAGCTGATGGGAATTATTGATCTGATTTACCTTCTGTATAGCTTGAGTGACTCTTTATTTGGAAACTGGATTCTTGAGATACTAAGAAAAAGCAAAGCTTGTCTCATGGACTGGAACAAAAATGCACTTTAGACTATCTGAAATCTGTCAGGTGGCTTTGTGTTTCTATGTGGTGAAATACCAAGAAGCGAGGGAGCTGTGACCCACTTATGTGCTGTGGAGGGGACTCTGGCCTCCTGGTCCTCTAGAGAGAGGCTCTTTTGCTACTGTCCTTCTGTACTTTTTCTCAACTTCCCTGAACTTGCAGCTCTGGGGAATTGCAGCTCCTGCTAGGAGAAAAGGAGTAAAGCCACAGCAGCATTTCTGCCTCTGCCCAGGCAGCTCTTGCCCTTTAGGGTTGATGGTTCTAACTGCGACGAGACAGACTGCAATGAGACTTAAGAGACAGACTTAACCCTTCATTCCCTTCCTTTCTGCAAAGTTAGCTTTGCACAAGCTTCCCTCACAGCTGTATCTCTCATTTTAGGTCTTTTAAGTGGGCTTGATGGTCAGTTATAAGAGCACTATGGGAAAGCTCAGTAAAGAATATGGTTGACTCTTTAATGCTGGGAGAAGTGAGAGCCACCTTTTCTAAAAGCTGTGCTCAACAGTGAGAAGTTTCAGATGACTCACCTGCAGGAAAGAAAAAAAAAAGTAAACTAATTCCTAATTCTGGACACTTCTTGACCTACTTCCAAGCCATGTTCCTTCCCTACCACCACCCACTGTGAGAGCACAAGCTTTGCAAGAAAAATTGCCTTGTGACTGTTAATAGTTAAATGCAATCTTGTTTATTGGATGTTTTGGAAAACATAAAAAACAGCTAAGTGCACAGACAGACTGTTGCATCCAAATGATTTAGGGCTTTGCCTTTTATAGCTCTTGATTACATCAGGTTGCTGCATCAATATCTTGTCTGTACAGTCCAGCCTGGTGGGGTAGCAAGGCAAAGAATATTGTTACTGGGTAGTTTTCCAGGTGGTGTGGCAATTAAAATAGCTTTCCTGGGGGATATAGGGCAGATCACCCAAATCTGGGACGCAATTTAAATTTATGCATGTTCAGATGCTTGTCCAGCCCATAGATGTAAAATAAAAATACACTGTTTTAATGAAATATTTGGGGCATTTTGCTTAGAACTACCTGGCTGTACTTGAGTAAAATCCTTGCCTGAGTATTTTACTACATCTGTCTTTGTTCAGGTTGCAGTCTACAAGCATAAATATCTGTCCATAGCTAGGGATGACTGAAGGCTGTGAACCTGGTTTTGGCCTCTCAAGCCTCTAGAATATGAAGCTGTTTGCATCCAGTTCAGAAATAGGCACCAGTAGTAATGCCCTTCCCCAGGCTGAGATTCACAGGCTTTATCTTCTCCAAAGTATCAGTAGAGTAGGATCCAGAATTTAATGTCCCAGTGCCATGTCATGGCTGTCTTTGCACCTGCAAGTCTCACGGTCCTTCTAGAAGAGTGTCTTCCCGACACACTGCCTGAGGAAGCATGGGATGGGATTTGACTTGGAGGACTCAGCAAAGCCCACAACAGGAACAGATTCCTAATGTTCTGTTATCTCCTGCAAGACCAGATCTGAATCCAAAGGAGATTTTTTTCTTGAATTAGAAAATCTACCCCTGCCCCATTGTTGTTCCGCTCCCTTCAGCAGACAAACCAGCTTTTCCTGTAGGATGCAGGAGGCAGCAGAATTAAGGTGACTAAGGTGGTGTGCTCCATGTATTACCTCCACAGTGGTCCAGAGGAGCTGGAACAAGAAGGAAAAGAGAGGGAAAGGGACTCAGTGCACTGAAAGAGCTTTCCTCACAGTGGACAGACAAGGTGGGGCTAGAAAAGCAAATACTAAAGCAGTTCTCTTGGTGAAAGAGGCAATAGTTGTGACTTTAAGCCCCAGACAGTACAGAATGGGGAAGACCAGGAGAGGACAAGGAGGCTCCCTGGTGAAAACCATTTTCATCAAGAGTTCAATTTCCTACTGTAGCCAGAGCTTGTGTCTGATGAGTGCACATCTCTAAATCAGATACACTTCATACTCCTGTTCTTTGGCTGTGCACTAGACACAAGCAGTGATGACAGGAAATTGAACACAGGACTGCATGTCTGCGGCTGTGTGGAATGTGATGGCATTAGCAACCCAACCAAGGGTCTCTTTCTTGTGGCTCCAGAAAAAGAGCCAGAGTACATCTGTACAGAGCCTCAGATCCAATTTCCTGCTCCCCTTTATCCTGGGTGTATATGTCAGTCAGAGCGACCTCCTGTCATTATCAAGTGATCCATCATATTAAAACAAGGGGGAAGGAAAAACCATAGCAGAAAGGAAGATTAATGTGTTGCAGACTTTGAAGTACTTTCCCTTTCATCCTAGCCCATAAAACTTTGATTTAGTTTTGTATCCTGGCTCAAGGGTTTCTCTCTGTCCCAGTGTTCTGATCTGATCAGCCCTGTTTGGACAGTGCTGAAAATCAAGCAGTACCTGCACAAGTGTGCTAACCTGGCCCAAGCTACCTTTGCCTTCTGGACTGGGTCAAGACAGGTGCCCTGGGGGACTGTCAGTCCATGCATACTGGTTAACATCATTCCATGCCCCAGGTTCATTAAACAACAGTCAGAGTGTAATACCAGGGGGAACAGTGACCTTGTTCCAGGCTAGTGTGTGAAGGAGGAGGACCTGCAGCATACAAGGGGAATGCAGGCTATTGCAGGAGGTCTCCATGCATGTTGTACTCTTCTTGTTGAGAGGCTCAGGCAGTGCCAGTGGGACTGCAATAACTTCCAGTCCAGTTCAAGGTCAGGAGGAAACCAACGAACTCTTTGTCTGTGATCTTGCATATTAGTAGCAGACATCAACTAAGCAGTTGTTATTAAAGGTCTGTTGTAATCCATGAGGGGACTGGTGGCTGTGACATTCTGATCAGAGTACAGATTTCATTCTGCTTCTGTGAATTCCCCTTGGAAGGTGTTGGATGCAGCATGCTTTTCTTTCTGCCCTTCACTGTTCTGCATGGCTTCTCCTGGCTCTTCAGCAGCTCTCATAGAGTGGTGTGGACTATACTTCTCACAGGGACAAAGTTCCACCTGATTTCCATAGGATCAGGATTTGGCTTGATCTCATCATAATCTGTACCCTGTGGCAGGGACTGGAAGCTCCCTGCACTGCTCTCCATGGGTTACAGTTAACACCAGGCTGGTTGGGACCTTGTTGCATGTGGCCCCGTAAAGGCATCAGAAGACAGAGATGTCTCACATTGGGCAGCTGTGGGTGTGGGTCATGATGGATTGTCTGCAGGTCCTCCAGCTGTCCAAAGTTCATGAACTTGCATTTCCTGAGCTGGTCTTACAGGATGTGGGGACCCTTGATCTGGCCAAGAGCAGTGAATGCTCAGACAATTCAGATAATGCCTGCATGCTGAGTCAGGTGCTTAATGTTTCACAGCTGGAGAACCTGGGCTCAGAGCTCTGTCCTCACTGCTGCTGAGAAGTGCAAGAGCCAGAGGTAACATGAATGTGTCTTATTTACTCTGTGCTGGTGAGAAATCTGTGAAGGGAACTTCCCCTGCTCAGTATTTCAGTATCCTGAGAGGTTTCTGTAGCAAGGACTGGCACTAGTCTGCCTGCTTTCATCAAAGAAAACAGGTGACCTGGTTTGGACTATTTTGTCTCATCCCCCCCCAGTGGTACCCAGGGTAAGGAGGAGAATAGCGGAGAAGTAAGGTAGCTGAGAATAAACCCACTGCTGCAATTGCATTCAGAAGAAGGTTTCTCATCCCCACCTTCTGTGATGAAAACCTATGTCATAAAATTAATCGGTGATTTCACACTTCCTGATATACTATGAAAATGATTAGACACAGCAGCAGCTGGGGAAGTGATGAGACTCATTGAGGCTTTGCTCCTTCTAATAATATATTTTTTCCTCTTTTATTTTTTTCCCTTTTCTGAATGCACTTTCATCGTTCATAAAAACTGACAAAGTACTTAAAATCGCAGCATACCTACTAAACAAGTCCAACAAGGGAGCTGTTCTTGCAGCCTGTCCATACCACATGGCAACAGCTCTGTCTCATCAAAGCGGTAAAAACCCATAAAACCACCAATAAAGAAATGAAGAGGAAGCTGTCTATACAGAGGCTAGATAAAAGGTGCTTCTGGTTTTTGTCTTCCTGAAGGCATGATGAAATGAGCTTCACCTCATGGCTCTGTTGCATGCTTTTGTCCCTGCATGCTGTTATGGGGATGGGATTAAAATCCTTACAGCAATGTGAAGTGGAAGCTCTGCCCTTCACTTCTCTTGGGAGCACAGCAGGTCTGACACTGACCTGAGCTAGGGAGCTGCTGCCAGGCTTCTGAGGGTGGTAGGTGACAGGTGGCAGTCTGGATCCCTAGAGACGTGGTGATCCTCAGGATAGTATTGGGCAGAGGGGAGATGCTAAGGGAGTAATTCTCCACCAGCCGGTGGAGAAAAGGGGACCATTGGTCTTTTCCCCAGGGATGGCTGTGGCAGCTGATGGCTTTTCTTCCCCTAGTAGCCCATCAGCAGTTGCAGTGCTGTCTGTGTCCTGGAGGACATGGAGCCATCTCTACATTTTCCTTCTCAAGAAAGTATTTGAGGAGGCCCAAGAAAGATGTTAAATGGAATACCGTAGGAATATAATCATATGGAGTAAGTGAGGGCTCAGTCTATTTCCAGATGCAGCTGAAACCTACTGCATCAGTGAGCTGATGGCAGTAGGGACAGCAGCTGAAAGGGGAGTGCAGTGGTTCATAGCAGAATGAACTGAAAGGGAATCCAAGCACTGCAGGGTTTACTGCACTTGCAGTGTGAGCAAAACCACATGATGCTGGGGAAGGAGGCTGCTTAGTAATGCTGCCGCTCCTGGGATGCCACTTTCCTTGCCTAGTAAACACACTGGAATGAGCCATATAACGAGTGTGTTGGACCACACCTTCATCTTTGAAGATGGAGAGCATCGCAACCAAGGGTCAAACAATTAGCCCTTGCAGTGGCTTTGGGAGATCAGTAATGCCCCCTTGCATTTGATGAGTTGCCTGGTGCTGCTGAAGCTCCTGGAGCAAGCCTGAGCAGGGCTGGAACCAGCAAATTTGTCCTTTCCATAGCTCTGGGGCTTGCTAGCCTACTGCAGGGAAACTTGGTAGCCAGGTAGTAGTTTCCAAAATTCTAATTTCCCAGTTGAGAGCAATTAGGCAGATGGAAGGACAGGCTTGGAATGCCCAGTCTGGGGGAAGTACATGGTATGTTAGGGCTCTGCTACGAGACACTGAGTGCTGCCAGCTGGGTCTTGTCTGCTGTCATCTGTGCTGAGTGATGCTGGGTCACTCCTGTCATGTGTGGCTCAGGTGGCTGGTACAGTGGTGAACCCTGAAAAATTTCTTACTGGTTTGTGGAGATGAGGTGGGGTTTTTCTACCTTGTTTCTGCTCCTGGCCTCTGGGGTGAGGTTGGTGTATTTGGTAAACAGCGCTGTGAGCAACTTGTGTGACTGGGATTTCTTGAAGCTACTTCTCTGTAGCTGCAAGATGGTCAGCAGTGCAAAAATGGGTGTGAGAAATCACACAGACCAGAGCCTGTGCAAAATGGCCATAGCCTCCCTCTGCCAGGAGCGCCCTGACAGCCAGAGAAAGGCAGCCCAAGACTCTCCAGGCTGAAGTGCTTCTGCCATTCCAAGTTATTCCCCCTATTATCTCCAGAGCAGAGCTGCTTCTGCACATTCTGGGATACAAATCTGTTATCATGGAGAGTGAGAGTTACTTTGCGCTCACATTTTAAGTGAAATGTTGGCAAAGAGCAACAGCTAAACCCATGTTCCCACAGGAACAACACAAAGAGGGGCTCAAAGAGGGTGTGTGGGGAGAGCAGCAAGGGCAAGAGGCATGTAGAGGTGGGAGACAGTGTACAGAAAGGGGCAGAAGAGAGGGCAGAGGCTGAGTGTACGTCTGTGTACAAAATACAGGACAAAATACACATTGCATGCAAAAGAAACTCTTTAGAAAGAAACCCTAGGCTATGGAAGACCACCTTATTTTTTGCACATAGCTGTGTCTTTCTATTCCACAAATTAACTTATTTCTTATCTATCTATAAAATTCTTTTGACTGCTCTGAGGGTGGGATCCTGTTGATGAGACTGTGGGACTGCTTCAGGTTGTGATGGCATGTCTTGGGCAAGTGCACTGTGTTCAGCAGGATCTAAACATATATAGGTGCTCTAGAATGACCCTGCTTGAGCAGGGAGGTTGCACCCAATGACCCTCTGGATCCCTTCCAATCTGACCCATTCTGTGGTAGATACATGTTGCATGTGCCAAAGTCCTTTTTGTGGCTGTACACTTTTTTAAAACAAGAGATCATATTCTTGTAAACTCAACTTTTAGGAGAGCCTCAATAAATTAATATTTAAAGGGATAACCGGTGCTTTATCATCCACTAATCCCAAAACATGACATATATCAGAAGGATGATTTTGCAACACCATTAGATACTATAAGTCAAGTCTTCAGTGCTGAGGGAGGTGGCAGGACTTGTGTGGTGTCCCAATGGCCAGCCTCTTCCCAGGGAGACTGTCTACCACCATCATCAGAGCAGTCTGGGGTCAGACTTCACACCAGAAGTGCTCATCCCATTTGTGTTTCCTGGATCCTGCCAGATCTGGACAGGAGCCACATGTATCCTAGAGACGGATGTGTCTCTCCATGCACAAGCTGCTCACTCCTTTAATTAAACTGTTAACTTTCATTAACAGCTGATCTTAATTTACTTTATAACTTTTTCACACACATACCCTCCCCCCCACAATTTTTATAAACCAGATTCTCCTGGAGGGAAGCACTGCTCTCTTCTAGCTGCTCAGGGGGAAGAGACAATCTGGCACTCTTCACTTTGTCCCAGATTTGTAAAGGAAGAGACACTGTTCCATAGGAGACTTTTTTTTTAGTAAGTCTCAGCTGTTTTGCTAAGAAAATTACAGTGACCTTAGGGGAATTGTAAAATTTTATTCTATCTTTATCCAGCATTTATTGTTATCCCCATTGGACAATGCTATCAAGGTCTGTAGCTGTGCTATCTGGTAACATCCCCTGAAGTTGGGGACCTTCAGTTCTGGCATTTTGCATACTCAGAAGTGGAGACAAATCATAGTGTGAAGCCCTGTTTGCCAGCCCACCAACAGCTGATGTTAAGGGAGGGGCACCCTCCACCACAGCAGCACTTGCTGCCTGTGAGCTGAGCACCCACAACCCCATGCCAGGAACTGCTCATGAAGGTGGGCAGCTGCAGCACGGCTGTAGGAGAGTGAATTGCTGGGGAAGACCCTTTGGAACTGGAGGCCAATCCAGGGGGTGACGTGCTCCTGCTACGGCTATGCTCTCCACAATGTAATGTAACCCAAACCATTTTTCATTACAGCATAGTTTTAGCCTGTTAGCAAACCCACTGGCCAGGGAGTAGCTTACCTGGAATGTGAAAGTACAGGCACAGGATGCAGAAGGAAGGGTTTGAAAGAAGTGTGAGAAAGCCTGTGTGTTGGTGCATGGCTGAAGGACCAGCTACTGCTCTAGAATCACTGTGAATCCTCCTCTCCATGAAGCACTGGCTTAGTTTAAGAATCATGGATATTTTGTCTTTTCATGCTGTTAGCCAGCATGTGGTGCAGTAAGCAGAAAAAAACGCCTTGGTTACAGTGTTTAACAGGGAAACCAGAGTGGTGGAGGTGCAATTGATTTTTGTCTTTGTTGGGTTTCAAAATCAATGAAATATGAACTTTTCCCATTGATTTTTTTAAATTCAAAATTATTTTGGGAAGCTGTTAAATGAATTGACAACTTTGTGAGCTAAATCCTCTTCTACACTTTGTAAGACACATGTGAGAACCCATCAGAATGTGCTGATGTGCTTACAGGCTTCTCACCATGTTAGTATCTGTTGCTATCTTCTGTCATACCAAACCTCTTCCTCTGAGGCCAGACTCCTTGGTCCTCAGTGAGAGTGGGGGAGGAGCAGATTCAATCCACAGGTGTAATCTGAGCCTCAAGTTCTTGTTCTGCAACTGAGAAAATGGATGTATGTCTAGCAGTGTTGGTGCTGGTTGCTCATTACTAGTCACTGCAGTTAAAATGGCCTTTTTGAATGTGCCCCATGTCCTGGCACATAGCCTGATGCTGTAAGCCATAGAGTCCCACTGGTCCTTCTGGGAAAAAGCTCTTCTTACAAAAACCCTCTGAAAACTGTAACGTAGTTTGTAATAGAGTTGCTGTTAAGCGATTCTCTAGGACACCAAAAGGAAGGAAAGCCTCAGAGCTCCTCAACCTGAGAAGGTCCCCCTGACCACCACCCATGGATGGCACTTAAAATGCTGAAAAAATCCCCTTTGAATGAGTCCTGTTTCCTGCCCCAGGTCACACTGGCTTGCCAGGCCAAGCCCCAGAGTGTTTGTTCTGACCAAAAGGTATGCTCCGCCACAGATGTCCACTTCTCTGCACCCTGCAGTAGTCAATCCATGGATCAACACAATTTCTGAAGCCAGTGCTAAAATTGGAAACTTTGGAATTAACATGTGTCCTGGATTCCACCATGATCAAAATCTGGTTGTGAGGTGAACCCTCATTTTCCATTGTCAGGTAGATTCTTTGGAAAACGTCACTTCTCATCAGATGTTTTCAAGGGTCTGACTTGCCCTGGACTCCCAGTGACTGGTTGCTATCTTTAGTTAGGTTTTTTATTTTTTGAGGGTTTCTGCATGGTGTCTGAATGCTGCCAAAAGTCTCTTCAGGCCCATGTTTACTTGCACAGAAAACCCTTGGTAAGCCTAGGCCAGGACGTGTTTGTGGTATCAGTAACCTACATGTGGGTTTTTCTCTACATTGCTCTGCAAACATTTGTGATAGTGAAGATGACTGCACAAAGTACTGCCCTTCCTTACAAGCTAGACCTGAGGAACATGACCTCTGACCCCGTACTTAATCTCTTGGGAAGGTTTGCAATGAGACTAAAAGATCTTGTTGCAACCTACAGCTGTCACAGACACATCTGTGGGTCAGAAGGATTAAACCCATTTTTTGCTCCTTTCTAATCATACACAAAGAATCCTTATCTATCTGTGGCAAGCCCCCCGTCTGCCAGGACCTGGTTATGGGGAAGTGCCCTAAAGAGTGCATGGACTGTCCCAGGTGTCCCATGACTTGTTTGATAGCAATTTGCACACTGGTGTGTGTATAAAGCCCAGCTTGGCTTTTGGAGCTCTAACCATGTTTGCAAAACAGACTTTCATGGGAGAAAAAAACGCACAGAATTTTATTATGAACTGCATTCATTTGCTTTGTAATCATGGATAGGCTTGAAGCTGCCTTCTACAGGGTGGCTCCTCTCCTCTTTTGCCTAGAAAGTAATTTTTTCTCAGATTTAAAATTTCATTTCAAGGCGCTGCAAATGCATCATACTAATAAAATGTCACATTATCTCATCCCTGACACAAATGTGAGCAGGCACCTGATGAAAGCTGATGAGAGAGGAAAAGCAAAGCTATGGAAAAATAGCCCAAAACATAACATAGGTTCACCAAGATCAAATCTTGAATGAGAGAAGGGGGCTGTGCCAGGCCCTACGTACAAACTTGAGGTCAGGAGCAGTTGGTCTGCTTGTATTCAAGGAACAAAGGCCAGTATAGTGTTTCTGGCAATTCTTGGGTCATTAGGCCAAGAGCTAAAAGATTGCAGGAGGACAGCAATAGTGGAAGCAATTCCTAAGGCCTAGCTTAGCCAGAAATTTTCCAAGGAGGAGCTGAACCTACAGCTCATAATGTCTGCCACAATAAAACAGTAATATGGCCCTATCCACCTGACATTTTGGATGGCAACTGTGTGGATTCTTATCTGTATGTGCTAGGTGCTTAGCTGGTGAATGAAGGGGAAAGAATAAGTCCTTTCAGACTCAGCTAACACACTCCCAGAATTTCCTCTGGAACTTGTAGGATGCTGGCACGTTTTTATGTCAATAGATGCTGTCTGTTGGCCTGGCAGAGCAAGTCAATGTCTGCTATGTACATTGTCTTTAACAACAGCACTGTTTTTGACTACGTTCTGCTATCAGCATCTTTATAATCAGCATGGCTGCTGGCAGAAGGCTGAAGTCATGGGATGTTGAAAAAATCTTCTCCGTTTTAGGTGGACAAGGAAAGGAAGAGCAAAGCCCCCATTTCTTGTCCTGCTTCAAATCTCAAGAGCTTGGAGACAGGTTTTAGAGAAGTATTAAGGTTCTGATTGTTCATGGGAAAAGTCCTCATGCTTTTATTAAGAACTTCCTTACTTATGGGGGTGACTGATCACTGGAACAGTTGCCCAGAGAGGTTGTGAAGATGTCCAAAAGCTAGCTGTACTCAGTCCTGAGTAACACGGCTCTAGGGGACCTGTGTGAGGTGGGAGGTTGGACCAGATGACCTCCAGTCGTCATCCTACCCATTCTGTATTCTTTTAATGAACTGGTGTTTGGAAGACTTCAAGTGGTTTTGGTTAGAGTCATACAATAGTTTGAGCTGGAAGGGATCTTTTAATGGTCATCTAGTTCCAGCCCTCTGCAATGAGCAGGGACATCTTCAACTAGATCAGGTTGCTCAGAGCTCCATCTGACCTGACCTTTAATGTTTTCAGGGATGGGGTGTCTACCATGTCTCTGGGCAACCTAGACCAGTATTTCACCACCCTCATTGTAAAAAACTTTTTCTTATATCTAGTCTGAATCAGCCCTCTGTCAGTTTAAAACCACTAGCTCTGGTCCTCAGGTGAGGTAACATTTGAAACATCAAGTGATCTTGGTAGTCGTTACAAAGTAGTATCCGCATTTATTAGTGAGATTGTGCTAAACAGCCCAGGAGTCTGAAACCCCTGTATTTTAATTGTTTAAGCTAATATAAACAAGAGGTGGTTGGTTTTGTTTGTTGTTTTGGCTTTTTAAAATTTTAAATAGTATTTTTATACAAATGGTTTGGTTGCTTTCATTTCAGGTTAGTACTTTTCAAGCACACCTTTAAGGCTAAGGAGATAAAAAATTTCATATACTCCCTCTTGTGATGAAAAAATTCTGCCTGAGCTGAGCAATGTAAGATCAGGCCCATATGGAAGGGAAAGGAAAGAGGGAAATGCCTGGGAGCGTTTCTTAAGCGTATTAGGCATGATTTTATGTACTGGGATGAGGTGAAATGAAACATCTGTGTACCATAAAGAGCTCTGTCTGTCTTAAGTTATTGTCAACTGTAAATTTGTGTATTGCCCCCAGGGCTTGCTCCTGCTGACGAGCATTTTGTACTGCAGTTCCTCAGCTCCAGACCCACTCTTGCTGAGCCTTAAACACAAACAGTTGTTTGAAAGTGCCTGATGATGAGCTCTGGGTTGGGAGACTTTCCCTGTGCCAACTGGGGCGATTTCCTTTGCTTGGTGTTGGAGGTGACTGGAGAGCTGCCACCATCGGGGGCTGTCCTCCCTGGCAGGGGTGTGAGGGGTGTGAGGTTTGGAGGTGGCCACCTGGAGATCAGGTGATGCTGGCCAGTGCCAGAGTCCCTGCATCCACACGGTTTTGGGTTTCAGTTATTGATGCTGTGCTGTTGATTTTGTGATGATGTCAGTAAGGGCTCTTCTGCAGCTTGGGTGAGACTGCTGGGCACTCAAATGTCTTGAGCCATCCATGCACATGTGCCTGTGTTCCCCCAGGCAACGGGAAGCCCTTCCCCTCCCTGACATCACACAGGAGCATCATTCAGAGTTGCTGGCCAGTGCCCTGAGCTCAGGCACTTCAGCATACATTAGATCTTGCCATGTTTCCTGGCCCATGTGCATCCCATACCGCGTTCCTACCTGGAACCCAGCTGCCTTGCTGGGTTATTTGAGGATATCAGTAGTGGCAGGTAGCATTTGGGGAGATAAAAGGCTGAGTCTGGGACCCACAAGATGTTCTGCTGCCATCTTGTACTTATTTGCAGCAACTGTGTTCTCTTGTGGCCTCTCCTGCTGTCCATTCACCCTGGACTTCCACACCCTGCTCTAATAACAGTGGGTAGCCAGACCAGAATGGATAACTGCTCTTCCAGGTCTCTGGATCCCATCTGTGCTGAGGTGTGGGGCCAGGGGCTGCCCTGTGGAACCATAACTAACATAATGTACCAGCTGACTTTCAGGGCCTTAGTTGTCTGTGCTGTCCTGCAGGGGACCACAGCCCATTTGCAGCTTTTCTTACCCATTTTTGTCAGCATGAAGCAGGTACAACTCTCTTACATGTCACCCTCCCAGTAAACTGTTCTGCTGCCCTTTCCTCTTCCCTCTGTACGTCTGCTGCCTGAGGTAAAAGTTCTTGCCCAGCGTAGAACTTGGGCTCAGGTTTCTCATGGCAGTTTATTCAGCTGCTTTTGACAGGGAGGGTTTGCACTTGCACATGTGCTTGGGTCTCACCAGAAAGCTTCTGTGCCTTCATCACCTCAGGGGGTATGAGGAGTCCCTGTGGGCTCCCAGTGACAGACCATTCTTTGGCAGGATAGCCGAGTGTCAGGGATTGTTGCCTTGTAGTACCTGGGCTTTAAAGAAGTGCGAAGTCATGCCAGAAGGTAAATTTCATGGAGGCACATGTCTGCCCATAACTGCTGTGGCATAAACAGAGGGGATCCTAAGGGGAGACAAATGTGTGCAAATACCATGCGTCTTGTGTGAGGCATAAATGTTCTGCTTTGTTCCATGGTCTGGCAAACTAACCCCCAAGCAGTCTTCTGCCATAGTCAAATAGCAGCTTTGGAGGCAACGTGTATTTTTTACCTTAAAATTACTTGCTGTCTCACAACTGGTTATTTGACTTTGGTTAAAAAAAATAACTGGGTGGTTTCTGCAGGCACAAACTAAAGCATGCAGCTTCAAATGGATACAAGGACCAACTCCGGCTATGTAATTATATTGCCTATATTTAATCTCTCAGAAGTGTTTGGCAGATGCTTTAAATTTTAGATATGCAATCAATTTCTTCTCTGAGGCTCAACTACCATGTTCTTCCCCTCCTTGCTTGAAATACACAAAGTCAAGTCAATATACTTGGAGGGTACAGGAGTGATCCCTGCTCAGTGAGTGTGTATCTCTATCTATATATACCGATGGAGACCTCGTAGAGGTGTGTGTGTGCGCGTGTTACATGCAAGACGTGCTCTGCCTTTATTTATTTTGGAAAGGGTTTGCCTTGGTTTCACCGTGCCTTGTTTTAAACGATCTGAAAATCCAACCCACCCACCCCCCCACCCCGGATTCAGAGGAATAAATATGCATGGCTTGTAATTCTGTTGCAGCGCTCGCTCCCAGCTGATAGGTGACGTGGAGTTTGGAGGCTCGCAGATTGGCTTTTTGATTTGGCTTCTTGCTGCAGTTGTGCAAACCTCGCTGGCTCCCAGAAATCAGGCTCAGCGCTTTGCCGTGCACCGTAATGCTGGGAAGCCTGCACCGAGCCCCGATGGTGTGAGCACGGGAGCGGGGGAAGCCCGGCAGATTCAGTGGCAATCTGGGGTACAATCCATTTTCGCTTCCCCCCTCCCTCGACCCCCATTCATCTCCGTCCTCCTCGCCCTCCTCCCTCTTCGCCAGATCTCCCTTCCCTCCCCAAACTCCACTGCACGGAGCTGAAGATCAAGGCTGGTGGATTTATCAACATTTTACCTCCACCCCCACCCCCTTTTCCAGATGCACCTCCCCGCTCTCCCTGACAGCTGCAAAAGGGAGCACAGGTTTTGTAGCGAGAGAGGCAACTTGGACTGACATGCAAAGGCGAACCCCCCCGTACCCGCACACACCGTCGGTGAATCACCGGGAGATGCGATGAGCTCCCTTTAGGAACCGGAAGGATTTGTGTTGGGGAGCCAGCGGAGCCCCCTCCTCCCCACATCCCCCAGCCCGACCCTCCAAAAAAAAGTCAGGAAAGCCGCCAGAAAGGGTAAGTAAGGGGGTGCCACCCCCGCTCCGTGGGAGACGCGGGGCTGGCGGGCAAGTGTCCTGCTGCCAAGCGGGGCTCCATGCCTTGCACGCGAATGGCCGTGGAGCGGGGGGTGCTGGGGGTGGGGGGACGAGAGCTCTTTGCAGGCTTATCTCCCGGGATAGCGGGGGGAATTAGCGTTGTCCAGGCGCTGGGAGCTCGCTTCATTCCCGCTGTCTTCCCGGCGCCGAGGCGGCTCCGTGCCCGTTTGTGTGTGTATGAGGGGGGGTGCGTGTGTGTGTGTGTGTGTGCGTGTGTGTGTGTGTGTGCTGCGGAGGGAGGGCTTTGCCTACGGCGCGGAGCGGGCGCTGCGGGGTGGATGCTCGCCGAGGAGGGGGCGCCGGGCCGGGCAGGGCCGGGCGCTGCGGGGCCGGGGCCTGGCGGAGCGGGCGGGATCCGGCGGGGCGTGCGCGGCGTGGGCTGCCCGGTCCCGCGGCACCGCGCGCGGCCGCCCCGGGATCCCTCCCGCCGCCGGGCGGGGGTGCCCCGGTTCGGCGGCGCGGCGCGGCCCGCAGGGATGCCGGGGAGCCCGGGGGTGGTTCTGCCCGGGGCTGCCAGGCGGGGGAAGCGGCTCTCATGCAGTGCTATAAATTTCCTTTTAAAAAATTTCCCCCCCTACTTTAAATTTTCCTTTTTTTTTTTTTTTTTTTTTTTTCCGCCGGGAGAGGCCGGGCCAGGCCATCCCCGGCCGCGGGGCGGGGGCGCCGGGGCCGCCGTCCCGGGCAGCTGTCGCTCTCCGTCCGCCGGGGCCGGCTTGTTTACCCCGGGTGTCAAATATAGCTGCTGCGCCAGGCGCTGTCCTAAATAGGGCACGGGGCCGCCGGCGGGCCAGCAGCCCCCCATGGCAGGGGGACAGCAACTCTCCACACACACATGCACACGCATCAGAGCTGACCTAAATGTGGGCTCATTCCATACTCTCAGCGTTGCTTTATGTTTTTTCACCTGTGTCTAAAGTATCGATCACCCAATCACCCGGGTGAGATGAAACCATTGCAGTTGGTTTTGGGGTTTTTTTGCTGTTATTCTAAAGCATGAGGCCATGGCCGTTTTCCCCTCTGCCTCCTCCAATGGAGCTATAGTGTAATGGTTGAGTTCCTGACTTCTTGGGTTGTTCCCGGACTTGTTCCAGGGATTTCACCCTAAAAATCTGTTTCAAATTTAGGGGGAGACACTAGAGGGACAGTCAGGATGAGAAGGGATGCCTTACACACATCTGCCCCCTCTTTGTGCTTATATGTATGCTCCTTTAATTGCACACGTCTCTTTGTGAAGCAAAAGGGTGATTTTGTTGAGCTGTTTTCTTTTTATTCCTGGAGATGACAGGGCTGGAAGACTTAGGTAACAGTCAGTAGCATCTTCCCATTCAGGAATGCTCATGTGGTGCTCACTGGGAGACTGACGGGAGGCCCAAGAGAGCAGAGCTGGCTTTGAGGGACATGAGACACAGAGAGGGGATGCAGAGGCCTTTAAGGTGCTCTCTAGGTTTGGTGTAGTAGGGAGAGGTATCACTCCCCTGCGGCACAGGCATTTCTAGGGAATCCCTTATCCTACTCCATCCACTGCTTTTGGAAGCATTTGTTTACCCTGGTCATGGTTTAGCTGAGAAAGTCATGTTTGGTGCTCATGTTCGTGCTTCTGTGTTCAACTGGAACGAGACTTGTTTCCAGAATAGAAGTAGTGATATTGGAAAAGACCATGTCCAGCTACTGCTGGGGGCTGGCTGGGGAGGAGCGAGACCAGGCCAGGAGCCCTCAGCTCTGCCATGAGTGTGCAACATGAGGCAAATTGACTACTCTGTGTTGTAAATAAAAGGGTGTAGTATCAAGCAGTGTGGGGAAGGAGAGGACTGATGGGGATACAGAGCCTTAGGCAAAAGGTGCAGTACAGCAGTCTGGGATTTTTTTATCTAAAGCCAAATACGAGTCCTGCTCTAATAAGTGAGTAGTTTAAGCATTACCCAAATGTCCAAGGTAGGACAGATTGTAGTCATACCACTGCTGAGAGCCTGTGTGAGAGTGACGGAAATGCAAGTAGGCTTCTGGTCTTTTGCATACCTCCAGTGTGCTGGTAGGCACATTTCACCTCTTGGGTCTCATTTGTATCATTAGTGGTATTTTTCTACCTGTGTGGTGATTTGGTAAGGACATGGTTACAGTAATTAGTGGGTGACCGAGAGGGAAGGCAAATGTGTAGCTGACCTAACACCCCTCTGCGTTGCACTTGTTTTTGCAGAGAGGTTGTGCTCTTGCTCTGCAGAGCTCCCAGCTGACAGGGTGGGATGGCAGATGCCATCATCAGGTGGGATAGTCCTTTCCGTTGCCCTGGGCAGTGTGGGAAACAGTATTTAACACCAATACCCAGAACAGGAGAGCACATGTGGAGCAATACCAGACACAGGCTGGGTCGTGCACAGTTCTGTGCTCCATAGGCTCTTGCTTGGCCAGTGTGGGGCAGGAGCTGCCTGTGTGATCCAGTCAGACTGGCGCAGACTGTGTTGTTGGGAGTCATGGGCAGTTGTTCTGCATGGCAGTCCTAGGATGCTCTGCTTCTCTGCTTGACTGGCTTGGAGGAAGAAAAGAGGTACCCAGAGATGAATCTACCCTTCTTTGCTTCCTCTGCTTTCCTCTGAAAACTGGCGGGTCTGGAGTCAGATGAGACTCGTCTGAGCTTGGCAGGTGCTGTGGTATTGCAGGTTAGAAGATGGAGAGATTGCTAAGGGCCTAGGCTGACCTGCTGCTGTGTTGTGCCTGATCCCACATGCATCCCTTATTTTTGAAGGGTCTTTCCTGTGAGAAGCATCCTCCATCCCCAAGATAGAGAAAGGCCACAACAGCATGTGTCAGCACTTTTATTAGAAACCAAGTGAAGATGTATTCCCTTTGCCAATATTTTCAAGTGAAGCACTATACAGATAAATGGTCTGTCTGTCAGGGTTTTGTTTGCTTGTTTAAACAAACAGCATCAGTCTCCTCCCCTAAGCTTCCCCAATGACCAAGTGGCGTTGACAAATAGTTCCTTGTTCTTTGCTGCTGTCATGTTTCAGATGCCTTTCATGTGCTTCACAGTTAAAAAGATGGCTTTGATTACTGGCCAATTTTTTTTTTATAAACCAGGCAGTAATATCTATTTCTATATTAAAAAAAAAGTGAAGGAAATTAAATTACAATGACAAAAACATCTTCTTAATAGGGAAAAAAAGTCTCTGAAGCCAGGAAATTGATAGTTGTGATGCTCCATCTACCATCACCCACTGTGTTTAGGTATTGTGGCATAGATTAATGCTATCGTTGATTTACTGTTTAGATAACGGTAACTCCTAAAGCATCAGCCTGGTTGGGGGCCCATGTTTCCAAGCATCATACAGATGTCTAGTAAATTATAGTCTTTGTCCTGAAGAGTTTCTTGCATTGAGAGATACATGAGATGATCAGCTGTTCTTGGGGAACCTTTAAAACACCTGCACTGCAGAGCTCGTGGTCCTGAATCTGCTGATTTGGGGTGACCAGTGACATGGGGCTGTGGGGTTTGAGGCTGGAGAGGAGCTCCTCATCATATCCCTGCTTACATGCAGAATGAGATCCAGGAATCACCTCAAGTCTCCTGCAGCTTCAGTGAGCTTCTGGGCTGCTTGAGGACTGACATGGTATAGATGGTAGTCGGCTTCTCCCCATCTGCCTTAAAGCTTTAAGTTGTGGTAGAGAGCCATCACGGATGTGAATGCATGAAGTTCAGCATGATGGCCTCCCCATGAGGCACTTCTGCCATAGAGTTTTGCAGGAATAACAAAGCATGAGGTGGCAGAGATGTGTTGTGCCATTCTGAAGGTAGGACCACCACCCCATCTGGGCGGTGGCACAAGGAGACCCAGGTGCCGTTGTTCCTGCAGTACAGCATCATAAAGTAATTAGTTTGCCCCATAAGACACATTTATAAAATGGTGATGATTGTGCCCCCATGCTCCTTCAGCTCTCAATTTTCTGGTAATTCTGTCTTTAAATCCGCTTGCTGAAGCCTTTGATCACACAGCTGAGCTGTCATTGATGTCTCTGACAGTTGACATCATGGGAGAGAAGGGAGCTTAGGGCTCTTAACATTTCTTTTATGATGGCTTGTTTTCTAACGAAACACTCCAGTGAGGATTTTCCATCATAATAAAACAGGGAGCTCTTCCAGAGCACTCAGATTTAGGGAGAAGCTTCTGTTTCCATTCACTAGCAGATGATTTCAAGGCTACAAAACTGAACTTGCTGTTTGCTGCCTTCCTGTACTCTGCTGTCTTTTTACCTAAGCTGCCTAACTCAGGACAGCAGCAGAGACAGCCAGGTCAAGAGCAATCAGAAATACTAAATATCCTATGCTGCTGGGCATGTTTTGCAACCAGCGAGGTGCCAAAGAGTTTTAGAAACTATAGACGGATGAGACTGCATTGCCATTGCTTTCATCTCCCCTCTCCTAGGCTGGTACTTAGAGGCTGTCTCAAAGCAAACAGCAGCATCACAGAATACAGTTTTAATCAAAAGAAGTGTAGTGATGCAGGGATGTACCTGCAAGAGGGCACTTAGATCTGACTGCTGAGGCTGTGTTGAAGGTGACATGTCCGGGAATGAACGTGGGACTCCAGTGCCGACAACACAAGGTGCCCTGCCAGTGTGTTCATATGCTGTGTAGTGGTGAAAGCTGCTTTCCACCTCCAGAGTAGGGGCAGAAGCAGGGAGGGTTAGAGCATGTCTTGCACCTCGCTCTGCAGTCAGGCAGCAGCTCACTCTAGATGTGTCCTAGCTCCCCTCAATGTGAGTAGCGCTAGGAGAGAATCTGTCACCAGGGTCCAGGCAGGCTGTGGAATCCACCACTGCCCCAGTGACACAGCTCCCCACAGACAAATTAGAGAAGGCAGCTTTGCCGCTGCCATGCGCTGGTGAGGGTACTTGGAATAATGCTCTGTGTGAAGTACCTGTCCTTTTGCGCTCCACACTGCTGTCAGGAAAATTTGTCTGGTGTTAAGACCTGGATATCTTAGTTTTCCACCTTGAGGGGGGGGCCTTCCTTGTTGGGAAGCAATATCTTGATGTTGAGCTTCAAGTTCATGTTAATAAGCACCTTTATCTTCTGTGGCTTTGGCTGGAATTACGCAGTGACTCTTGAACACATGCTTTAGTTGGGAAAGATGGAGTCAGAGATATGTCTCTGCCCTTGCATAGCAGGACAAGGCTATTCCATGGTCCAGGAGGTGTCACAGGATTCACTGCTGCAAGAGGCAAACCTGCCTCTGCCTGTACAGCTAATGCACTTGTCACGCTTTTCATCCGGACCTTGTTTTCTACAGCTTTCCCACCCTGACTGCTTGTTTGTGCTCCCGTCCCACCCCTGCAGGATACTGGCACAGTGGCACCTGTGCCTGGGTGGTGGGTTCAGCTTGCTTTTCTGCCAGGTAGATTCCTGGTCCTTATTCATGCCCCAGCCATGCAAACAGTTACACCAATAAAAAGAGGAGAGCTAGAGCAGAGTGGTAACAAGTGACCAGAGGTGGAAAATGTTCAGGTTGGCTTAAGAAGCCCTGCTTCCACCTATGAAGCTGCTGCCTGAATTGCCTGCAGCAGTTAAGGCTTGGAGTTGGTTCAGCCTTGAAGTCTGCGCTTGGTGAAACGGATAGTACTGAATGCAAATTAGTTGCAAAGAATCTAAGAGTGATGGGGTCTGCAAAGCACTTCTTAAGCTATTAAGAGGTACAAAAAGCAGAAAAAAAGAGACAAAATAATTTTTAATATAAAATCTTCCCAAGAACATGCACAGGGGTTGATCCTGATTAAAAAATAATCAGAGAGTCTAGGCCAAGCTATTTCTCAGATGCAACATGCCAAATGGACTCAGGTTTTTCAAGAAGAGAATAAAATGAGAACTTCCCCTCTGCTCTCAATTCTTTCAAGTCCCTTGAAAGCTTCACACTAGCACTCAGCACTTCATCAACAGCAATCTCTCCATGTCGAAGCCTCAGACTGCATTCCCTGGCAGTGCAAGTGGGAGCAGTGCCAACTGTTTTATTAGGTTTGCACCCACGAAACCCACTAGCAAGGAGGGAGGACCTGACTCGTCCTCACAGGACCGCCACAGGCTCAGTTTGTGCTGCTGCTGTGTGCTCACTACAGGTGCTACACTTGGCCAGGGTGAGAGTTCTGGGGAGGCTGCCCGCTAGCTGGGGCCCTGTGTGAGGACATGGGGACCTGAGTGAGGTGGAGCTCTGAGTGTTGTCTTCAAGGTGTGGTGCAAGATGTGGCTCTGTGTGTTTTTCTTTGTGACGGATTCTGATGAGGGATAAGGACTTGCTGCTGCTTTTGTTTGGCAGCCCCTAGACAAGATGAGCCTTTCAAAGCTTGGGTCATAGGAGGCAAGCAGAGGGAATGCTGCTGGAGTTAGCCATGATGGCGTATTCTCCTGTATGAGTGTTTTAGAGATGGGTGCACTGGACGTCAGCCTCACATAAATTACCACCCACTCTGACTCTTTAAGCTTCATTTTTCCCTTTCATTTTAACCTTCCAGAGTAGTTTCAGGTTCACTTCTTCTAGTAAATGTTTCCTTTGCTCTTAACTTAAATAATCCATCTCCCCAAAGCTGACCTGACAGATGTTTCCCCTGCAGTGACCCTGCGCACACAGCACACTTCATGAAACCCTGGCTTCCATGGGGAAATGCAGCACCAGCAGTGACCCTGCTGGTGTCCCAGCTAAAAATAAAGCCTGTCCCTCCTGGCAGTGTTGGGGTTTGCTTTTAAGTAGGTAGGCAGTTTTACCCATTGGCTGCAATGTGCTCTTGTGCCAGGCAGAAGGCACAGCTTAACCTTCAGAGCATGGTGGAGCTGCCTCCCCTCTGGGGAATCACACGAGGAGACTGAAGGTGAGAAGATGCTCTGCTGCACTTGGTGCACCTATGTCACTCCCAAAAATCTTCTGGCTTGCCTGCTGCCTGTCTAGATCCATCTCTTTCCTGCTTTGTGCATCCTGGTGAGCCACAAACACCCCTCTTTCCCCCAGCTGTGGCCCTTCCTCTCCTCTGCTTTTCCTTCTTAGATACATAGATTTCTTCATGATTCTCAGTAACTGCCCCAGATGCTGACTTCCCTCAACAGCTCCATGTCTTCTAGCTTCCCAGTGTTTTAACAGCATCATTCACATGGTCGGTCTGACATGTATCCTCTGTTTGTGCCTTTCTGTCTTCTCTCAGGTCCATGTGGGTTTGTGTGCTGGGACAAAGCAAGAGTTTGGCCCAGTCAGGATGCAGATGCCCAGTTAAGAAGGGCCTTTCCAGCTTTTGCTGTGCACGCACATTAGCAATTTTCCAAATCACTGTGAAGTTGAAATATGCACTGAAGCAAGAGGAGGGATGCATCCTGTGTGGTGAATCTATGGGTATTTTTAGTGTTCTCTGCACATCTGTTTTTCCTCTGAGTCTTAAGAGTATGTTTTTCTTACAGCATTGTGTTCCACAGATTGCGCAAATGCACAGCATAGAATTTTAGAAGTTTCCAGTGCTCACTAGATAAGGTAGCACAAGTCTGGGAGCTTTCTTTTGATGTTGGCCTCGAGCTTCCTTTGGCTTGGTTGACCACCTCTGTCCCTCAGACCAAAGCTAATTTCCCAAAGAAGGCTGAGGGAGGGGATGTGGGAGTTTTGCTGTGTTGTGCAGTATTCTGGGAACCTCATCTACTTATTGCTGCAAAGAGAGCATGAAGAGGTGGTATGGTCATCATTTGGAAGTATCTGTATGGGAGCCAACAGCTGCCAGCCGTGGTAGGCTTGCTGCAGTCACCTCAGGGTCTTGGTAGCCAGATTTGGGAAGGACCACAAGGGTGCTGTGGGAGGAGGTGTCAGGGGGATGATCCATAAGGGTCTGTATGTGTATCTGCAGAGAGACCACAGGTCAGGGAGAATGGGCAGAGGACGGGAGTCTGCAGAGTGGAGGGTTGTTTTGATACAGGGCTCAAATTCATTGAATACCCACTTTTATTCGTTTGTGTGTTCATTGAGCTCCTACTGCAAAATGGATTCATTTCCAGGCTTTGTTTGTCTTGAAAAGTGACCATCATTGTGTAAAAGATCATTTGTGCTTGTTCTTTTACCTATTCAAGACATTGACCTGAATGCAATACTAATGGTAGCTCTGCCTGGAATAATACTCTTCCTACCTCATTGCTCCTCACTTGCTGGTGTTGGGGGGCTGTTGCTTCTGTTTCGGCAAAGCATTTTTCTGTGACTTGTGACAAGTGTCAGCAGCAACGTCAGGAAGAGCTGGATTCAGGACACAGCCAAAGAAGTATGGCTGGGCACAAGAGGCTTTCTGGGCTGAGGCAGGAGGGCTAGGGAGTGAGTGTTGAGTAAGGGTGTGAAAACAGGCTGTTTATTCCCACCTCAGCTGTTACTTAAGTCAGTCCATTGAAACTCGCAGCAAGAGCGGGATCCTGCCATTTTCTTGCCAAAGCACTGTTTTAGGAGAAATTTGGACTTGAAAGCAAGTTAAACACATCTCAGTTTTAATCTTCTCTTTGCAGAAAGGATGAAAAGATAATTTCTGCTGTCCCTGTCCCTGAAGGGGACTCAAACTCCTGAGTAAAAGTGATGGAGATACAGGACCAGTAGCATCCATAATGGAGGCTATGCCCCTCAGTGGCAGGATGGAAGCTGTCCTCTCTTTTTGCCCTGGTTACATTAAATAAATTGTATAGCGAGTGCTGCATGGGATGAGTATGTTATTCAAGCACACACATTATGCCAGTGACTCCTGTCATTTTACCTCAGGATGTGCTGATCCAAGGTGACACCAGGCACACAGTGGAGAAGAGAGACTCCAAGCCTTGTTTGCTGTGATCTGGGATTGTGGGGAGAAGGAGAATTTTCTCCTTCTCTTGTCTGGTTTCAGTGCATTTGGCTGAAGTGGTCATCTCCCATGACTCAGCTGCTGCTCCTGTTGGCAGGACTAGTTGTAGCAAATCTGGGGCCAGCATGGAATATTGGGAGGCGGGAGGAATCAGGGCAGGATGGCCAGGAGTATAGTTGGTATGGAGGAAGCAGGAAGATGCCCCCAGCTGCTGTGTGTGATGTAGGTTATGAAGAAGGAATAGATAAGGTTTTCCTTTTGGAGGTTTCTGTTGTATGAAATGGTGCCAAAGTTCCTCAGGCAGCTCTTTCAATAGAATAAGCTTGCTCTGCTGACTTGGGCTCACTGGACCTGTGCTGATTTACGCCAGAGAAAATCTGCTCCTAAGTACTCTGTCTCTCTTCTCTCTTGCCAGCCTGCTGATGGTATGAGAATTGACTGGGCTGGAAAGATAGTTCCGATTTTTAAGATGACTTTGTGTAAAAACAGGCTTTTGGAGGGGAGGGTGAAGGGGAGGAACCTGGTGTAAGTGCTCTGAATACAAGGAAAATGCTATTTCTTCACTTTGGGGGTAAACAGCGGAATGATTATTATATACATTGCTAGAAAATTCCTCTGATACACGATGCCCTGCATCCAGTTTTCCAATGTTCTGTGGTGATATCTAAGTTAAGACTTGCTGACTGCTGGGAACTGGGATAATATCATTGCAGGCATGTTTGAAATGGCAAGGGAAGAAGTGTCATCCTTTTCAGACAAGGTGCTTTGTTGTATGCACTGTCCCCAAGCTGGCAAACACATATAGGTAAGCTTGATTTTTTTGAATCTTCTTTATGGACCAAGTCATATATTTACCTGGCTTAGCCCTGTGACATTTGGGTATGGAATCTGCCCAGTGCTCTTGGTAGGAAATCAAGAAATAAACTCATGTTGTTCTTTGGAGAAAACAGCAGTAGCCTCTCACAGTAATCTGTTTGGTTTTCTGCAGGAATTTCAAATCATGTTTAGGTGTCCAGGGGCAAATCTGTGATTTCAATGGTTTCCAGGTGTGCAAGTGCAGTAAAAGGAGCTGCTCTGTTAAGCTTCTAACCACCCTTTGAAATGTGGTCCTTTGTGACTCCTTTGTGGGAATATCTGAGGCACACTGAGACCATGGATGAGGCAGAGGAGCAAGTTAGTGCTGTTGTAGTGGTGAGAAAGAAGATGTGGATATTGAGGGTATCTAGCTGCAGACAGTATTTCAGATTACCTGCCCTTGGCAGGACAGAGTGGGGCAGCCAGCCAGGGAGGGCAGACCTGCAGTTGGAACACAAACCAAAAGGAAAAAGGTGAATCAACCTGTCTGGTAATTCTGTAGTGAAAAACAAATTTCTGCCTGTCTTTGCTGTAGACATCAGAGTGGCATATGGCTTTATACAGCCCACAGGGAAAGCTGTCAGAGGGTGGGGAGAGAAGAAATGGAGGTGGGGCAGCAGATAGCCTGGAGACTGCTGCCACTTACTGTAATTGCCGTAGCAGCTCAGCTTCCACTGTTTGTTGTCCATGTCATCTCTGCAATTACCATATGGTAAATATGACTTGAGTCTCTAGCAAATAACAGAGCTAATATTAAAAAAGAATCTGTAAACAGCTAGTGCATAAATGAACAAAGAGCAATAAACAGCCTGGACTTATGAAGAATGAATTAATCATGGTGGATGCGAGGGCTTATTTTTTTAAAGCAGTTGCAGAATTAGCAGCTGAAAAAACACCGAAGGATTAAGATATCTAAATTGTCAATAGGGGAGACGTGGGGATATACAGCAGTAAAGAGCGAGGGTGCTGTGTGGAATCTTATTTGATAACTGTATTCAAATTGGGTGAATTTACAGGTTTTGGCACCTTCCAAGTGAAGTGGGAGGTATTTTGAGGATAACCCATAGCTCAGTGCATTTTTCATGCCTCCTGCTGTGCTCAGATCTGCAGAAGCAGTGGGCGTGTTACAGTGTATTTCCCTCATCTCAGCTGGAGACCTTGACTTTTTGGTTGAAACTCTGGAAATCTCTGCTTTCATTCCGCATATGCCAGTCAGCGCAGTGCTCCTTGTGCCAGCCCCACTGTGCTCGGGACACACAGCGAACAGGTGGAGAGATCGTAAAAAGGGAGCAACACAATGAATTTCTGTGTATCAATCTTGATTTAACCTTTGTAACAGTCTAGTATCTTGTGGAAATCTGCTGTATAGCAGAGCTGAGAGGCGAGTTTTCACTGCCCAGGCTCAGCTTTCCTGCTCCAAAAAGTGCAGATCTGCTGCTGGTTTTGGTGGGAGCAGGCATTGAGCTAGGGCTCTCCCAGATACCCATCTGACTGCCTCGAAGATGGAGAATCAAGAGGAGATGAAGATAAATGATTAAAGGGCAGCGTGGGCTAATTTATAAAGATTAAAATAAATTTGTGTGCTTTGGCCAAAGAAAAGCTGTGGAGGAGAACAGCTATTTACAAGTATCTGAAGCATGTAAATCTCAGACAGGGAGGAGAATGGTTGAGAGTGCTCCAAGGACATGATAATGAGAACTAGCAACATAAATTTTCTTAATTTCATCCTAAATATAAGGAAGATGGCTAAAACTTCCAAGATAAATTACATAATGGCGGAGTCTCTATGGGAAGTTGTGGAAATGCCATCACTTGGATAATTTAAAACTCAGCTGGATAAAGTACTAGGAAATAATGGTCACAAGGGGAACAAAGCAGTGGCAGTTTCTGAGGCATGGACCAGGCGACTCTTCAGTCTCTGGCCTAGCTAACTCTGAAATTAGTGAAATCTGTGCTAGTTAGGCTAAGTAAGGGTGTTTCCTATCTAACATGACGAACAACAACCATTTGGTTTTGCTGCAGTAGTAAAGATGCTTTCTGAAGTGTAACCTTCTCTCCCCTTCTGGTTTTCTGCCCAGTTTCCCACTGCCCCATTTGCTGCTTCTGCCTCCATTCACTTTTTAAATATTTTCTTTCTTACTGAGCCAGGAACAAGCCCTTCTGAACAGACTTGTGGGGGGCTTATAGTTTCTCTTGTATGTGATGTGGCATTTTTAATTAAAAACTTTTTTTTTTGCTGTTTATTGACAAAAAATAATAAATTTTGGTTTTATTTTTTCTTGAAGGAGAAGTTAAGAAATATACAGGCTGTTCTGCAGGATGGGAACAGTGTGTGCCCCAGCTCCTGGGGTTAGCACCCAGCATGGCTGGCTGGTGGCTGTCCCAAGAGCTGGCCAGGGACAGGCTCCTTGCCTGCCTACTTGTTGCATCAAATCCAGCACATCACATGATTTGTTTTGTCTGCCTCAAATAGGTGCTTTTTGTCAGAAAACTTGTGTTTTTCTTAACTAAGTCTGGATCTAAAGATGAGCTATGACTAGAGCACCTCTTCTCTTCCTATGTACTATTTAGCCTGCCTCTGTGTGCAAATAACTACAGGCTCTGCGGCACAAATGTACTGTTGACAACAAATCCTAGGGTCTTTAATTGTAACAGTTGCAGATCTGTCACCAGAATGCTAAAGAAATGTCACGAGTTGCCGCTGTCATCTGTAGGATGCTGTGAGTCACTAGGTGATAAGTTGCACTCTGATGGTAGCACCTGAACCAGCAGTATAATATTTCTGTGAAGCAGGAGCAGTAAATAACACACCCTGTGTGCTGCCACGGGCAGTACATAAAATGTCTTTCATGGACAAGAAGTTTTCCTCACACTGCTGGAATGTTTTTCCCCTTCCCCCACTGCTCCCCAAATGGACTCCACTGCTCTTTATAAACCAGCAAGACAGTGTGATGAAAACCAGTGCCTTGAAAGCTGCACCAAAGGAGCCATTGCCTGGTGCAATCCCTTGTGTTGTCAGGTGCTCCAGGTTGTCTCCTTAAGCTGCAGTCCATGGAAGAGGCAGGGGACCACCAAGCGGGTGACCAAGTAATTCCACTTCTTTACTTCCCTCAGCCTCCTGAAGCTAAAAGCAAGGACTTTCAGCCTCTTCACTGGGCCTTTCACATCATGAGCATAAAATCAAGAGTGTGGAGAATGTGGTTGAAAGTACCTGCCGTCTCAGTTTGAGGCCTTTCATACTACGAGGAGTGGTGTGTTCACCTGCACTGGGATTCAAGCACCTAAGGGCATTAATTGTGTTTTGAAATTCCTCTAAATGCATTGAAAAGACAGATGCTTGAAAATCTGCCTCTAAATGTGCAATGGAGGCTTCCCAGTGACTTCTTGCTAAATGCACATGTGGTTGTCACCAAGACACTGCAGTGAGCTCTCAGTACACAGGGTGAGTTTGCTCTGGTTCCCATTCACTAACACCTGCACGTGGTGCTCAGAAGCAGGTCTGGACCCCATAGCTGTGCTTCTTACTCTCTCACCATGTGGGTGACTGAGCACTGGCAGAGGTTTACCAGAGAGGTTGTATTTGAGTATACTCAAATATATTTTTTAATGTATTTTGAATATGTTCAAAAGCCAGCTGGATGTGGACCTGGGCAACTGGCTCTAGGTGGCCCTGCTTGAGCCAGGGGGTTGAACTAGATGGCTTCCAGAGATACTGCTATCTCCTGTGTGAGCTGCCTGCTTGGAAATCCTGGAAAAACAACAGTGAGATTGTGTAATATGCATGAAAAGAAAGAGCCCTCATCTATATCTGAGCAGATAATACTGCCTTTTAAGTAAGAGGGTGCCCACTATTAATCTGTATGTCAGCCTAAATACCAGGTTTTGGTTTTTGAGTGTAAAAAATGCTACAGTTCTGGGGGGGGCGGGGGGGAAAGAGTAGTTCTTGCTCTCTCTCAGGCTGAGGAATCTCAGACATATGGATGTGTATGGGGAATGGAAGAGCAAACACACCATGGCTCTGAAGGAGGCTGTGTTACCCCACTCCATAAATAAGGATGGCTCTTAAAGTGTCGCTGTGGCTGCCCACTGAAGGTTTTCTGCAGTGTCTGTCACCTCCTATACATGTCTGTGTACAAAGCATAAACTGCAGCTTCTCTATCCATATATCTGTCTCTCCTATACAGATATTTTTCAGGTCAGGTGTGAGCAAGGAAATAAAATGCCTGGCCAGTCAAGTGCAGTCAGTGGGGTATTGGAAGGGGACAATTAAGTACAGGCATCTTTATGGGTTAGCTATTTATTCTTCTGCTTCTCCAGGAGCATCATGGATACTAAAATACAGAAAAAACAGCATAGTCTGGTTCTCTGGGGCAAGTTGAGTGTTTGGAGGTTGCTCCTAGCTGTACACAGACTTGTGCTCCTGCTTGGGCCAGTCCCTGGCACCACCAATTGTTACTGGATCCCATCACTGCAGCATTTCTGTAAGGAATCAGTAGACTTGAGTAGTTATGTCAATTAACACCCATTTACCATGCTAGAAGAGTAGGTACTACTCAAATTAGTAGAGACACCAGCTTGTAAATATTAAAGACTTGCTAAGAGAGCTGGTAGCTTTTTTAATGTTAGCTTTTTGCACAGTGTTGAGAGAAAAGATAGGTTGCTTTTGACACATACCAAGGGGATTAATCCGTAGGCAGCTAATTCTGGGCTTTGGCATGTTTACTGTGAAGTGCAAAGCAACAAGCACCTACAGCTCTCTGCCATAACTTTTCCATTGGGCAGAGCTGTGGGGATCTGTCATGGCCTAGACATGAGTTATGGTACTGTTTCCCTCATAAAACCTAGCTGGTGCAGTAGTACAGAGGTAAACTACCTATTTGCTGTGTCATAACCTGTGTGAAGTCAGCTTGGTTGTGATCGTTTCAGATGGGTGGGTGTGTGCCATCAGTGTGACAGTTTAAGGCCTGGTCTGTGTTGGAAATTTGTACTTGTCAGACAAAATGGATCTAATTACACTGCTGTAGCTTTTGGCTTGCAGGTAAATCTTAACTTGCATTCTGGACACTACTCTTGTAGTGATGAGCAAAGGGCTCAATAGCATTTCAATTGAGACAATTGAAAAATAGGCTTTGTTTTGTATTAAATATTTTACTGTGCTTTTATTTTGAGGGAGGGAGGAGTGTGCATTTGGTGTAATACCTCTTCTGTGAAAACTCAGTTATTTGTGTTCTTTGGCAGAAAGGCTATAATTTGAATTTTTGCTCATGGTTATAAAAAACTCTGTGTGTTCAATCAAAAAGATTTTATGTGCTTTGGAACTGAGGAATGTGAAGTAATGTTACTAAGCTGAGTATTTCTGTCTCCCCCAGCTTCAGAGCGGGGCTATAAGACAATGGCGATAGCAGTGCAGTATCTGCTCTGTGCTGGGACTGATGCTTGTCAAGTGCATCTTGATCTTGAGCTGCCTCTGCCTGGCCCCTGTGTGGTGCCCACACCTGTGTGGGGCTCACCCATGCTGAGATCTAATCAGCTGCCTTTCCTGGCTAGTCTCGAGTCAGGGAGAGAGGATGGATGTCCACAGATGTACTCTTGTTTCTCATTTATTTGGGAGGTGGGAGGAAGAGGGGAAGGAGAGGGAGGTGCCAGAAAGCCTAATCTTATTTGCAGGTCAAATCCAAAGGTTTTTGTGGTGGTTTAAGGGGTTTTTTGCCTAAATAAGAAATTAATAGGGACTTAGGGAGTTGCCTTTGGTTTTGTATTTAATGAGCAGTGACGTTGGGAATTTGGCATGTAGAGGTTACGTGTTATCAGCCATCGCTGTTTTATGTTGCCTCTTGATTTAATTTCTTGTAAATGTTTCCTTTTGAAAATATCCTTACCTTCAGAGTCATGTGAGAAGCTGTATACAAAAAACTAAATTATAAGGGATCAGAATGGCCTTGCCAGCTTTATGCTAAGTATAGGTCCACAGCAGACAAACCATCAGTCTTCTGAAACTCAGCTATTGTAAATATCACGGAATTGTCTCATAGAACCATAAAGTGGTTTGGGTTAGAAGGGACCTTAATTGTGACAAGCATGGTCCATACTGTCTTCTGGAATGTCTTCAGAAATATTTCAAGACTCATCTTTTTATTTATGGGTTCTATTTATGCATTTATATGTGGCCATTGTCAACTCTTGTAGAATGAGCTTCTGCTAAAATAACTATTGTGTGACTTCCCAGAGCCTTGCCTGCTGATTGCTAGCTCATCCTGGTGCAGTGATGCTCACAGGACTTTGTCTCTCTTTTTCATTGATTGATTGCTTTGAACTTACCCTACCAGACAGGGGACCCCCTCTGGTCCCCTGGCTACCAATGCCCTTATTTGCATGTATTCAATCTGGAAGCAGTAACAGGGCAGAGACTTGTGGGAGAAAATTATGTCTGGTAGCAAAGGGGTAGTGGAAATGATGATCCTCGAGATGACTCAGTACCAACTTTTAGCTGTTGCTGCAGCCTTCCGTTGTTTGCATCCCACAGGGCCAGGACAGTGACATTGCTGGAATGACACCTCTCTGCGCTGGACGTGGATGTGTTTTGTTGTGTTGGTGTCAGAGGGGTGACACCATGATGCCTCCTGAGTGCCTAGGAGTGACTCAGGATTGTGCTGCAAGCCCACGTAGAGGCCTGGTGCTCAGAGCAGGTCTCACGCTGAAGGTTGGCTCCTGTCACAGTCAGCCATGCTGAGATCAGTGCCTCTGCTTAGAGGAGGAGTGGGGGACATGTCTGCTGCACTCTGGGTCAACCAGAGCTACAGAGTTCCCCTCCACTGGTTTTTGGACTGAGTTTAGTAGATATATCTGAGGAAGAACTTGCACCTTGTATAAGCAACCTTGCTGACCTGGAGCTACAGAGTGAGTTTTAACTCTTCTATCCTTTGTTACCTGAGCATTAAACTGTTACCTCAATGTTTATTAAGAGCAGTTTTAAAATTTAATGCTTTTGTTCTGTAATAAGGCATTTTTGCAGCAGTTCTCAATAGGGGGATGACCATAAGAATGTTTCACTGTGTTTTTCAGATTGTTTAGGTTACTGTTTTTCATGTTAATGAAACATATTAAGATCTTATTAGACAGCATGGCTGTGAGCAAAGTTCCTGTTGATCCCACTGGGGAGTTTTATGTGTGACAAAGAATTGCAGGATTGGGTCATTTCTGTATCATTTTAGAAAAATGACTGTGACCTCCACTTGATGTCAAAGCAAGTGAAAACCAGTGAAGCAAAATACTCCCATATTCTGAGATTTTAGTTGCAGCACATAGCCTGAGTTTGGAGGTCTTAAAACGTAAACAGAGACTACCCTGATAGAGACTGTCTTTGAAACAATGCACTATTAGTTTGACAAATAATAGTAAAATTACCCTCTGCTTAAAATCAAATTAAAAATTTAAGCAGAACTGGCAAGGTCCTGGAGTGTGTTGAGGAATGCCTAGCAATAGAAACCATCATGGCATTACAGAAGGTAGACAGTGTTAATTACAGGAGTTGTTGGTCCTGCAGAGAAGGAGGTTGGTGGTAGCAGTGATTTATTTCAGAGGGCAGTTTAGTCATTGCCCTATTCCTAGACAAAGCTCTGTATTTAAGTTATACTTAGACCTCTGAATAATTTTTGAAACCAAATTTAGGTGCTTGAGTCAGGTAGATGTTTTTCAAATTACTTCTTTCTGTCAGCCATTTCTACATGGCTGATCTTGGAAGACACTGCACCTACTGGCTGTGGTACAGTTAAGTAGGAGCTGGGAGCTGAAAGTGTCAAGAGGTTGGTGGATACCTGCCAGCAGTTGCAGTATGGAAAAGGATGATCTGATGTGCCTGGGGTGTTTTTAGAGCTGCTGTGCTTGTGGAGCTGGTCTCTGTGTTCACCTTGCATCAGAGGCACCTGGAATGTGTCATCTTTGCTGTTATGTGCACACATCTACTTTGCAGCCCAGAGATCTCGGGCTTGTGGCTCATAGTCACCCTGCACATACTCACTGGTCCTTTCTCAGTGGTTTCCCAACATTCTGCAGCTGGAAATCTAGGCAAATACCATGCAGAGAAGGAAGGAGGACAAAGTGGGAGCATCAAACTGAATCTAAGTCATATGTTCCGGGTATTTCAGTTGTCCCTGTGACCCTGAGATGTGCAGGCAGTGGGGCATTTTAACGAGCCTTCAAGGCTGGGGATGGAGCTGTCTAACAGCCCTCACTGGGGCTGAGGTCCCTCTGATCACTGGGAGTTCAGTCAGGCACCAGGGCTAGGGAGACAGGAGGATAAGTAGGCATTGGAGTGGGAAAGTATGTAGGTGAACATGGGAGAATCTCGCTCTTCTGAATTAGTCCATATAGCATGAAGAACTGTATTGTTTTTTAATATCAAGGGTGTCAGATATGGATTTGTGATCCTGATACTGCATAATCAATTCTCTCCCCTCTGCTGTGCTTTGTCAGGAACTGTTTTGTTCATTTGCAGTCCTTGTTCACGCTTTCCTTCCTGTTTTGCTGTCTTTATAGATTTTTATCTGAAAGTTGAAAACATTTTTTGTTGATATTGGGAAGATTGTACCCACTTTTGGAAACAGGCAAGCGACACAACATGATGATAAAATAGCCATTTGAGATGCATTTATTACTGCTGATAACACAGTAATGTTGCCTGGAATATTTACAGTTCAGAGAGGGAGGATCTCGTCAAGTGTTCAGGGGCCAGTTCATCTCTTTGAACTGCTGCCATCTGAAGTTTAGGTATCTGCTCTAAACTGCCTGACTGGGCACCCTCTTGAGACAAGAGAGAGAGGTGGAAGGGACATAATCCCTTCTGGAGATGTGTGTCTTAAATACATCTTCTGTGTCAGAACAGGATGGGACAGGAAGGATTGTCTCCTGGAAATGACTGTCTCTTTCCTCTGACTACAAAGGGAGACTAACAGACTTCGTTTGACTTGCTGCCCAAGATTTGGGTAGTTACAATAGGGGAAATGAATCCCAGGCCTGCTCATTTGGCAGTACAAACCTCAATGAAAGTAAGTGGGAGTTAAGGCTTTTGAACCTTCCAAGTGCTGTAGATAATGCCACTATTAAGTTTGATGTTTCCTGTGAGATACTGGGCTGTGTCTGGACTCACAAATGTGATTTGTCAGTTAAGCCCAAGACCAAATTCTTCCAGAGGCCTGTTATGAAAGAAGGAGAATAGTGTGATCCATGATAATGTGAAGGGTTCAGAATCCAATTTTAAGCAGTGCAAGCCCTAGAGCAATGTAGTCTGTAAGTAATAGAAGGTATTATTGGGCAGTGATATGCCAAATCTGTGTGATACAAAGATCAGCTCCATTGTTTTTGTATGGTATTTTAGGTTAGAGATTATTTTCATTTCTTTAGAAGATATTTGAAAATACATCAATTTCTTAGGGATGCAGAGAGAATGTTGGTGGGTATGTGCATTTTGATCTGTCTTCTGAGTTTTAGGAGGACAACTTTTCCTAAATGTGGCATTTTTTGTAGGTTTCTGTGACCATTTAAAAGCAGGATTATTGATGTAAAATGTGACTGTCCAGATGGCAGAGGAAAGGCTAGTGATAAATGGCCTTTGGCGCTTTGCCGAGTGTGAGTTTTCTGCCCTATTTCTGGGTTGATATCTTTACCTTCTAACATGGAGGCTCTGTGCCTCAGAAGCTGGGGGAACCCTAGGACCCTTCTGCAGACTCTGCAGCCTATTAGGAGGGGCTGTTTGTGGGGATTGTTGTGAGCCACTAAGGTACTCAATAATTTATAACTGAATTACGTCCTACAAATGGACTTCATTTGCAGATTGCTCATTGGCCTTAAACAGTAGCTTTTGTGGTGCTAGGAATTGCTCGATTTGTTTTATTCCCTGGGTTCTGAGGCAGGGGAGTCCTTAGGTTTGACTTCTTGTGCTGAGTTGAAGTGCTGTGTGCTGGGGATCACCATGGCATCACTAGGTGAGTGGCAGCTGAGCACTCAGTTCTCCTGTTGCACATGCTGTAGGTCCAGAACGAGCTATTACATACATATACATATACATATACATATACATATACATATACATATACATACACACTTTTCCTCTGTAGTACTTTTCTAGCAATTGATCTTCATCTGCAGGGCATGTAAATGCTGCTGTTTGTTAGAGTCCCTGCTAAACACCTTCTTCAAAGTGACAGAGAGACAACCCATGCATCTCTACCAGTACTCTTCAGTGGTGAGATGCTAAAATGTGTTTGGGTAAATGTTGCATCTTCCTTCTCTCTCATGCTTCCCTCCCCCCCTCTCTGTTTTGTTTGTTTCAGGTTCTCGGCCTTTTTGGATCTACACAGTGGAAGCTGCATCTTGTGTATGGCGTGGTTAAGCTTGCAGCCTGTCACCTCGGCCTTCCTCCATTTTGGGCTGGTTACTTTTGTGCTGTTTTTGCATGGTTTGCAGGTGGATGCTGGCCTGACGGGAGACTCAACCAGTACAGTACAAAACAGCTCGTGTTCAGGATCTTTTGACTGCAAGGAGGGTGTTATCCTGCCAATATGGTACCCAGAAAACCCATCCCTTGGGGACAAAATTGCCCGTGTTATCGTATACTTTGTAGCGCTGATCTACATGTTCCTTGGAGTCTCCATCATTGCAGATCGTTTCATGGCATCTATAGAGGTTATTACCTCACAGGAGAAAGAAATAACAATTAAAAAACCCAATGGAGAGACCACAACGACCACCATTCGGATTTGGAATGAAACTGTTTCCAACTTGACCCTCATGGCTCTGGGCTCCTCTGCTCCTGAGATCCTCTTGTCTCTGATAGAAGTGTGTGGGCATGGATTCATAGCTGGAGACCTGGGGCCATCTACAATTGTTGGCAGTGCTGCTTTCAATATGTTTATCATCATTGCCATCTGTGTCTATGTGATCCCTGATGGGGAAGCCAGGAAGATAAAACACCTGAGGGTTTTCTTTGTCACAGCTGCATGGAGCATCTTTGCTTACATCTGGTTATACATGATCCTTGCTGTCTTCTCTCCAGGCGTGGTTCAGGTTTGGGAAGGCCTGCTCACTCTTTTTTTCTTTCCACTTTGTGTCATTCTGGCGTGGATAGCAGATAGACGTCTGCTTTTCTATAAGTATATGCACAAAAAGTACCGTACTGACAAGCACAGGGGCATTATCATAGAATCAGAAGGTGATCACCCTAAGGGAATTGAGATGGATGGCAAGATGATGAACTCTCACTTTCTAGATGGGAACTTAGTGACTGTGGAGGGGAAGGAGGTGGATGAATCTCGCAAAGAGATGATCCGGATCCTAAAGGACCTGAAGCAAAAGCACCCAGAAAAGGACTTGGACCAGCTGGTGGAGATGGCCAACTACTATGCCTTGTCTCATCAGCAGAAGAGCAGAGCCTTTTATCGCATTCAAGCAACCAGAATGATGACGGGAGCTGGCAATATTCTGAAGAAGCATGCAGCTGAGCAAGCCAAGAGAACCACCAGCTTGCATGAGGTGCGGCCAGAGGAACCTGAGGAATTCATCTCCAAAGTTTATTTTGACCCATGCTCCTACCAGTGTCTTGAGAACTGTGGTGCTGTTCTCCTGACAGTGGTGCGGAAAGGAGGGGACATGTCCAAGACCATCTATGTGGACTATAAAACGGAGGATGGCTCTGCCAATGCTGGTGCTGACTATGAGTTCACAGAGGGGACTGTTGTCTTGAAATCTGGGGAGACTCAGAAGGAGTTCTCAGTGGGAATTATTGATGATGACATATTTGAGGAAGATGAACATTTCTTTGTGCGTCTCAGTAACCTCCGTGTGGTGGAGACTGAGGAACCTCCAGAGCTCAGTAACTCCCCATACCCAAAGGCCATATTGGCTTCTCCTTGTGTGGCCACAGTGACTATCCTGGATGATGACCATGCTGGCATCTTCACATTTGAGTGTGACATTATACATGTCAGTGAGAGCATTGGTGTGATGGAAGTCAAAGTCCTAAGGACATCAGGTGCACGGGGTACAGTCATAGTGCCATTTAGGACAGTAGAAGGGACAGCGAAAGGAGGTGGAGAAGACTTTGAAGACGCTTATGGGGAGCTGGAGTTCAAGAACGATGAAACTGTGTAAGTACTCCATTCATTTCTGTTCTCAGGTCTAGTTTTGGTGTTTAACTCCACATTTTGCATCCATTACAGGTGAATGCTGGCAAGGGACAGGCTCCTTTTTTCAGCTTTCCATCAGTTCCCCTACTTACCTTTTTCAGGCAAGAGCCCACAGCAGGATTTAAGAGCTCAAAGCTCTTGTCCCTTCCCTCTTGGGAATGACAAATTGAGGCTCAGAAATACTGAGGACCAGGGGATAGGAGGAAAATATATTATTCTCTGAGGTCCTGTACTAAAGCTAAGGGTTGATGGAGAATTAAGGTAGAGAGCGAAGGAAAAGGATGGGGTTTTACTTGGCTGGGCAAATATGGGAAAGCCTCTTTCTGAACACCATAGAGAACACAGGACTTTGTTGCAATCCTTAAATGAAAGGTTCACAACAATTATTCCCAGGCATGCAAGAGCTGCTCAGTAGACATGGGGTTTTATTTTCACAGGAGTAATATTTCATACCTGTGTCCCTAGGCTTGCCTGTGCAACTTGCAGGTCTGTGTGGCAGCTAATTCACAGCACAGGCACAGCTGCAAATATATTCTGCTGGACATGAAATCCTTCCAGCCTTTATGACTCTGTGGTCTACCCATATTCCACACATCACTTTTTCTGTGATCTCTGTATGTCTGTTCATTTACTACTGGTGGTTTTTCCCCTTAAAAAATACCATGGCAAATGGCAATAATGGTCTAAAGCATTGCAGATCACAGCCTGCCTATGTGGCTCCATGACCCAGTGTTTTCATACAGGATAAAGGGAAGCAGCACCCATCCTATTAATTCAGCTTTTTTTATTGCGTACTAAGTAGCTGATACTAAGCTAGGAAGTAATAAAGACAAGAGAGGTGATAATGTCTAATTGCTCTAAGTACCTGTTGTTAACATTAGTGAGAATGAGAAAAATCCCTTAGCTGAGTAGGGAGAAGGACAGAGGTGTGAGCCTGGTGCCGAAACTCCCAAGTGTTAAGTGCCTAGGTTCCTTTTGTTAAAACCTAATCGCTTGACTTATCACAGGAAGAATTGTGCATCTGACATCAGAGAAAGGAAATATGTGTACCAAGCCTCCCAATACTGTACCTGGAAGGATGTTAATATATTAAATTCTATGAAGTAGGGATGTCCTAATTTGATAGCACTTTCTGTTTTAGCCCACTAAACCATTTGATCCAGCTAACATCCACTGTCCTAATGCTTGATTATAAGTATGTGCTCTTCCTCCTAAAGGAAGAGAAGCTCCTGTTGGCTGGCTTCAGCCACTGTCAGGGCTGGAAGAGGATCAGCCTCCTGATCTGGCCTTTTTTGGGAAGATGGGCTATGCAGGTTGGTCTCCTTACTTGAGCCTCAAGCTGATTTGTCTGGAGAAAGCAAAGAAGAATGTTACATTTGTGGTTATAGTCTCCTGTGAGCAGGCTACTTGAAACATAATGGGTAGTACTTTGCTTCAAGCAGGTCTTGAAGCAAAGAGACTTTCCTTGCTTGAAGAAGACCCATCAGTGAAAGGCCAGCAGATTTGGGGTACTAGAGACTAAGCCCATGAGCCATCTTACTCCAAGCTGTACTCCCTTTTTCTCATCTGCTGGCCAATGGAAGACTTCTTTTTGTCTTTGAAAAGTGTGACAGAAGGTCAGAGCATACTCATATGGTTTCTTCACTTGGGTTAAAACAAATCACTTTCAGCAGGACCAGGTGCATGCATCCTTGTGGCACAGACTCTAATGAAAAAAAATGGCAGTCCAGAAAACAAGTATGTGTAGGTTGCTTAACACTGTAGTTTTTGATCCAGCAATGGCCTAGAGCATAGACAACACATTTGTAGTATACTTAAAATGGTGCTCCCAGCTGATGCATTAATGTGACTTTCACCTCTGCATCAGAGGCCTGCTGGGAGCAAAGCCTACTACCCCCAGTGACCATGGAGACCACATGGCTAGCAGAGATTAATTTCTTTTGAAGCTAGAATTAGTGTACTGGCTCAACATAGCACTTAATCAAAGTAATAAGCCTAACAAGGAGGGAGATCATATCAGCCAGCACGTATCTTTATTTACTTCCGATTTACTCCTTTGTTCACACCTCCAGGAGTTATAGAAATGGAATTTTGGTCTGGAAGTGTGGAGGTAATTTTCAGTAATCAGTCCTTGGCCTGTAAATTCAGTGAATACAGGTCAGTTGCTGCATTTTGCTAGCTCTTCTCTGAGGTGCAGGTTGTAGCAGCTATAGAAACTTGGAAGCAGTAGTAGGTGGGTTCCATATTTTCTTCATTTTCTGCTGTCTAAATCTGAATGCAGAAAAATAATTTTGAGCAAATATTTAGGCTGCAAACAAATTTGAGGCGATTTAGGTCTGAATTTGGAGTTCAGACCCATAATGATACTATTCCAATGAACAATTTGTTCAGACCACTTTGGGAAGATTGGTGGATAGGGTGTTTGGTACAGTTTTGCTGACCCAGAGGGCAGTGAGTCATTGCATTGCTTGGTACAAGGCTGTCTGAAGACACTGGGTCACCAAATAGCCAGAGCATTGTCTGGCTGAATATTTGAGGCTCTGTCTCCAAGATGCCTTGCCAGTGAGGGGAATCCACCACGAGGTACTGACACCCCCTGCGCACTGAGGGGAGTCCACCAAGAGTCCACCAAGCCCAATACAGAACAGAGAGGAAAGCAGGGAGACTACGATGATCAGTAGGCAATACTAAGGGGGTCAGAAAGCAGTGAAAAATTACATGCTCCCCACTTCAGCCTCCTGATTAGATGCCCGCCTAGGAAAAGTGGAACTTGGGCTCTAGTTTCCATGCTGGTGTAAAATTCCTATACCAGCATGCCCACCACACTGCCTTAACCTTCTCAGTCTTCTCATGGAGTCACTTTGATAAAATTTTTTGACTCATGGAAGAGGGAATTATTTAACAGCAACTTGCAAACATGTAAGGCAGTGCTAAACTTTACCGTGGCTATGCTAAGGATCTGCAGAACTGCAGCCGCAGAGAAGCACTGATCTGTGTAAACTGAAGGAGAGCAAAAGCTCCAGTTCATGCTCTCAGCTTGTTCTCCATCAAATGCACAAAAAAACTCAGTCTTGCGTTGTGCAGCAGCAGATGATCTGTAAGCAGTTTGTAGGTTGACCTCCTGAAGTGTAGCAATGGCTAAATTAATCTGAGGGGCACTAGATTACACAGCATCCCTGAGATTAAACTATAGGAGAGGCGCTGCCACCTACCAGATTCTGAGGGCCAAGGATAAGCACTTTCCCTAGAAACTAAATGGAGAACAGGTCTTCACTTAGATATAACAAGATAAAATAAACTATATCTGGGTTGTCTTTGAGAGGCTTTCCCTAAAATATATGGGACTAAAAAAAGCTGAGTTGATGTGAGCATTACAGAACAAGAGGGAAGTGGATCCTGCCAGCGGGTCTTGCTTATTGCCTCTGTGATTCTTTCTAGACTAACACAGTCAAAGTTTCCTTACTCACTTGTGGGTGGGAGCACAAGAGAAAGGCTGAGATGAGGGGGCTTGAAACAATGCCATTGTTACTGAAATATGGTCCTATGCAGTGTGTGTGTGTATGGGTGTGTTTGAGTGTTGGATAGCTATAAATCAAGCCATGCAATCTTGAATGCTGTCATCTGTTGAGAAGGGAATTGATCAAGTCTCAAATATTTGATTATACTGCCTCCTTTTCAATACATTTGTTATTTCTGAACTCCTGCCTTAATGAGGGCCAGATATAACCTAAGCAGCTGAAGTGGAATCCTAGCTCTCTTGTTGACTAAAAGGATCAATCAAATCAAAAGCTTCTCTTTTTTTTGGCAAGATGACTGAATACTTTTCTTTTAAATGATTTTGCATGGAAATAACTGTTAGGTTCTTGAAGGTATGAAAATGTAGAAGAATGATTGACCCTGCTGCTTTATCATGTCTAAGCAATAAAGAAATCATTAAGAGCCAGAAGCAAAAAATGAATTGAGTTTTAAAGGATTTTCTTTTTACGTTATAAAAAGAACTCCTATTAAGTAATTAAATTTAATTTAAATTTTCTCTGTTTAAGTTGTTTCCTCTGTTTAAAACTGTTCAAATTCATATGGAAATTTCTCTATGTCTTGTTTTAGAAAGTTTGGGAAGATACACAAGTTACCAATAGCTAGTTGATATGCCAGCTAGGCAATGAAGTGACCTGTGGCCCTGTCACTTGCAGCAGCTGTACCAAGTTAAGGCTTGGGTGAAGAGATCTACTTTGTTACATGCCTTTGTTGCTTTCTAAGTTAGTTGCAGGACCAGTAGGCTACTAGAAGTGTAGCCATTTGCCCTGAGCCTTCACAGAGTGTTGCCTGTGGCTCAGGAAGGAGCTGGCTCTTGAGAGATGCTGCAGTGTTGGACTGGTATACAATGGCCTGCAAAGCCTCTTTGCAAAGTCAACATGGCTAAATTTTGGTAACATGTGGAAACCTATGTTTTCTTATGCTATATAACCTATGTAACCTTATCTATGTGTGTGTTAGGCACAGCAGTTAATATCAGAAGGGCTCTCTCCACCTCTCTTACAGAGACTGCTGGAGACACATATAAAGCCTGCCTTGATAGGCAGTGAGATACTATTCCTTCCCTTCAGGATTTGGGCAGGATGTTGTGCAAGTTGCATGTTACCTCTCCTTGTCTGCTTCTCCCTAGAGAATCCCCCAGGCTGCTATGTGCATGGCTGGGTCTGCACCATGAAGTCACTGTGAGCCTTGGGCTGTCTCCCAGTATGTGCTTGGTTTGGTAAGGCTGGTCTTCCAAAGTGCTGCCATGACAGTGAACAGTGAAAAATCATCTTCCTGGTGGGGGCTTCAGACACTTTCTGGCAGGGGCCTCATGAAATGTGTCTCTGTGTGCATATGTGCACCTAGAGGTGGTTCTGTCTGGGTCAAGGTCATGTTGGTGCTGTGCCCCAAGGTTGGTGGTTAACAGTTGCCCCAGGGCAAACAGCACATGCTGGTGGTGCTGTCCTCTCTCCTGTGTGTTGTGCCATCCTTTTTTGGTAGAAAGGTCAGTATCCCTTCCTTCTCCTTTTCCTCTCTTGTACACCCATGCCTGGACACAGACACAGCTGGGCCCTAGCCCCTTGCTCATTCTCCTGCCGTGATGGCTGTTGCCTTCTCCCAGCAGATCTGGTGAAGGTGGTAGTGGAGAAAAGGGAGGGGCAGTTTTCTGGTTGAAGGATGTCACACTGAGGCTTAGCATCATTGATTGGCCTTCCTTTTTGCCATGCAGCGCTTGAGGAAATTGTCAACTTAATTTTTTTAATTTGATCACCTACACAGTCATGATTGTGTCATTTTGAGGGGAATGCTACTATTGATACTTAGCTCTTTTGCTTGGTGTTTCATTAGTAGATCTTATAGCACTTTGCAAAGGAGATTGAGAATCAGTATTCCCATTTTGCAGATGGGGAAAAAATACAGAGATAGTGACTTCTGCATTACCCAGCAGATCAAAGATAAAGACAGGAATAAACACTGATCTCCCTGAACTGCTGACCTGTGCTCTATCTGTGTAGATAGATAGAAAGTCTGTGTACATCAAGCTTATAATTTCCTGTTACTCAGGGCCCCACTGAATTCATGCAGATTCACTGACCTCTCTCTAGCTGTTGAGAGTCGGGTTGGTACAGGTGTAGGCAGTAACTGGAATATCTCACTATTCCCCCAAGCTGACAACAGGAGCTGCAGTTTTGGATGCTCATTTTCCTAAATTAAATTTTGGCTACATGACATGGAGGTGTGCTGCATCAGCAGACTTTATTTATATCAGCTGTGATGACTGCAATTAAGGACCACGGTAATAACAAAATTATTTTGATACTCTAGTCTGTTCTTTGGTGCTCAAGTCAAATCTTTTTCAACAGCTCTCATACGCCATACGCTGATCCTAATGCTCTGGGCTTTGAGGAGACAACTTTCAAAAAATTAAGACTTATTAGTGGGACTCCGGGCAATGAGAATTTGTTGCGTGAGGCTGATACTTTCCTTCTCTCAGAACATACTTCCTTCCTGTTAGAGCCTGTTGAGATTGAATCCTCCAAACCTTTCTCTAGTTTGTCTCTGTCAGTGGGTAGGCACATTCTGGCTTTCTCTTCCTGCTCCTACACATAAATTAGAGCTTCTTGATCCCTATTTTAATTCACATGAAGGGAAAACAGTAGCAGCTGCCCTCCAGTTTAGCAAGCTTTCCCCCACTATTTTGCCAGTGGTGAAAGGCTGTTGTGTTTGCCTTTTGCAGTGAAATTCTCCTGTCAGTTCTCTTAGCAGTACCTCGATAGTATCTAATTTAATTGAATTCCTTTATTTACATGCACAAATGCTTTAATTTCTGCTGCAGTCTGTCCCACTGTAAGGTCTAGGTGATGTGACCTGCAGGGGATTAGTATAAGGCGTCAGGGGACTGTCTCTGGAGTGTCTGTAAAATCAGCCTGCAGAAATGTGAGACCTTGAAACCACACTGGGAAGAAGAGAAGCCCTGAGCTGACCTTTACCTTCCCAGATAGTCCTGTTGGCAGGTGTCAGGGGGACATATTTGCCCTCTGTCCATGAAGGACAAACAACATCCTGTCTCAGGGACTGTGACTTCTTGCCCATCAAAGGAGGCATTATGTGACAGCGCAAAACAGGGGAGGCCTGGGATCCCAGCTCAAAAATGAGGCATGTGGCAGAGATCAGCTCTTCAGCAGCTCCTGGGAAGCTTATGGATTCTTCAAGAAGAAGGCCCTGTAAAGGGACATTCTGGGATGTGTAGGAGAGAGCAGTGATATTCCTAGTTTAGGGCAAGCACAGGGAAATTCACCCTGACAAATGACACAACCATGTTTTGGGTTTAAAAACAAACAATAGACCAGAACTGATCCAAGATAAAACAAGTTTACTGTGACTTTGCCTGCTTTACTCCTACTGACTCATGCCTTAGTGAGTGGAGCACCTTTGCAAAATCAGTAACTTAGAGATCATGCCCTTTACACACAAGGTGACAGAGACACGGGTTGTATTTGTTTCCCACATGTAAGGAAGGAGGAGAAGCCACAGTTTGAATGATGCAGCTTCGGGGATAAGAAGAGGTGCTGGTGGCAAACTTGATGGACTCGCATATCATTCCAAGTACGTGCTGGGATTTTTTTTTTGTACCAGCAGTGGGAATGCTACTTACAGCATCATTATAAGGTGTCTGTGACTTTTAACAAATCAGAGTGCCAGTAAAGTTCGAGTTAAGTATGGGCTTATCCTTCTGTAAATGAGATCAGAGAACAACAGAATGTAAAGTCTCCCCAAGCAGAGGTCCTTCAGCACATTTTTGATGGTTAAAGAGAAGCAGCTCGTCCTGGTGCAAGGTGGCAGCTGTTTCAAATAAGAGGTAATTTACCTGTTGCTAGCAGTATGATTTGGTTTTTATTTACCTCATGTCAGGAAAAAAGGTGATAAAAGAATTTGCTATGCTAGCTGATTGAAGCACTAGGGACCAAGTTCATCCTCCATTTAGCTTCAGTGAAAACAGCAGATTTAAAGCTGGGAGGAATGTGGACTAGTGCATATTTACAGCTGTCTTAGCAGATGGGCTGTTGACAGATGAGGCCCCTCAAGTCTCTGCCTGGGTGCTGGGTGCCAGCATGTACTGCTGCGAGCATTTCAGCTGAAGTCAGTCCTGGTGTTGAGCAGGCACTGGCTGCTTGGTGGGTTGGACCCTTTGGGTGGATTGTGCTGGAAGGGCAGTAAGGTGGCAGTCGGAATATCAGAAAGTACCTGTTCTTCCTGCCAGGGTTTGCAGGAACTGTCCCTAGGAGGTCAGCGGAGATGTCTTCTGAGGTGCCTCAAAGCCTGAGCAGCTTCATGTGGAGCATGGTGCAGCCCCAGAGCTGGACTGCAGTGACTGGAAACTCCTCTGGACAGCACACTCCTGACAGCCTCTGCTTGTCCTGCCATTCTCCTTCCACATCCTCATGTGGAGACCTTCTGTGTGTTAAAAGGAGGCCAGGACTTGGTGCTTTACTCTGTGTGGGCAAAAGGCATGACTCTGATCTCCTGCTCCTTCTGTTAGATGGTGGAAGATCTCCTTTAGTGTTTTCAGGTCCTGAGGAGGAAATAGACTTGTTCTCTACCCCCTTTCACCTCTCCAAAAATTTTCCAGGAGTGGTTGCCCCTGCCTGTGCTGCAGCTGTTTGGCTGAGTGTGTTGTTGATGGTTTATCTGCTCCTACGCCTCTTCAGAGCTCTAGGTAAAAGTATGTTGTTAAAGTGAAATGGGTTACGAATTACCTTTTGTGCTTCTGTTTTTCTTTCCATGAGATAAGCAAGCCAAATATGTCCTACCTGTAGAAAAACACCTACCTGAGCGTTGTGCTGCTCTGCTTTTATCCTTTATAGAAAAAAGTGTGATAAAACTATCACTATTTAAAGTAGAAATTTTGCTCGACTTATCTCTGCTTTACGTGTCTTCCCTCCTGGGTTGGTCTCTCCTTTACCTCATCTGCTTGAGAATTTCGGTTTAATACTGCTATCTGTTTCCCTCAGTAAAGACAACTAGACCACAATGCTATTTAGGAAGGATGAGCCAGGACCAGTGTATTGGCTTTGCATGACATCAAATGCTCTGTTTTCTAAAACATCAGAAATGCTTACTTTTGTGTTGGGTTGTGGTGGTCTTGGGTAGTTCACCACTATACTAATAATACTACTTGGGTAGTATTTTCTCATTCTGTCATGGAGCTGGGGCGAGGGAACATGTGGATTGGCAGTTTTTCCCAGATGTGTCCTGTGAGCTGACACCACTGGAGGTGGGCAGAACTTTGAATAATGCAGAAGCACAGTGAGCAGACTATGTATGAGCAATAACTGCTTGCCAGATAACGGGGCTCCTAGGGCTTCATCGGCTGGATCCAGCCGTGGCAGGGTGGAGGAGCCTGGCTACTGCTGGTGTGAGAGGCTGTAGCACTGGGAAAGTGCGAGGAACTGAGCACATTATCTCACTGGCAACTGCGGTGCCTGTCTTATTGGAAAGTCTTAATTTTCTATAATCAGCAAATTCTTGACATAATTGTCTTTCTTGCTCTTTTTGTGGCCTGACAAGTGGAGCAGTGCTAGACATGGTCTGTGGGAGTCAGAGCTGATAGCAGCTGCAGTAGGTCATTAGACTTTGTGGTGGGCAGCTGGTGTTGCTTTCCCTTGAGGTAATGTAATGAAAAAAAGATTAGAGGCCTGATTAACCCATCCTATAGATGGTATGGGGCAGCAAAAAAAAGGCGTAACAGATGTGACATCTCCCCTGGCTTGACAGTAAGTTGTAGACAGCAGTGGCGGAGCAGGAAAGAAGTGTAGAGTGGTTTCTTTGGAGCACAGTGCCCAGAGGAGAGGGTAAAGAGCAAAGGATCTGCTGCCTTTAGTGCTGGGAGAACACCAGTAAGTGGCAGGTGGGTTTTTTTCTTCTCTGATCTCTGTGGGGAGCAGCAGCTCCCCTGTGTGTTCCTGTGCCGTGCCATCCAGGTAGAGGTGAAGCACCATGGTACAGAGACAGCAGAGCAGCTGGGTTTGCAAGCCTAGTGCTGCAGCTCCTCTGGAAAGATCTGGTTCATGAGGGAAAAACTGAATGAGTCCAGACTAAAATGGAGAGCAAAATCCAAGGATGGAAATAGGCCACTGGCTTTGGGTGCCCAGGTAATGCAAGCATGGCCAGCCTCAGGGGAACATGCTGCTTTGTGCTGGGGTCACTCCATCTGTCTCTGAGGGACCTGAGGGTGGCTATTCACAGCTCTGGGGCATTTGAAGGCAGGAGAAATGAATGAGTAGGCTGAGGGAGGACCCTCCCCAGCATGTGCCATATTGACTGGAGCCCCTGATTGGCCTGGCCTGGGACAAGGTCAAATGCCTTTGGAGACTGCTTCTTGGGATCTTTCTGAAGGAGGCTGAGACTCCCTCGTACAAGTAGCCTGGACTGTCATATCTCATGTGGTGCTGTATTTCCTGTCCCCATGGTGGCAATGGAGACCAGCAGTTACTTGTGCAGGCAATGGTGACTGCCTTTGGCAAGGGATTTCTCCCTTGTGGTATAGTGCTGTCCTGGTGGCAGGCAAAGGAGTTTCCCAGGGCTGTGAGGTTGTGGAGGAGGGGCCTGAGGAGCAAGTACGTAGCATCAACAAACTTCTGCTCAAGGTACCTTTCTTCCAATTTGAATGCAGGGGAGATGTTTTTTTAAAGTGAATTGCTGTATAAGGTAATGGCCTGCTCCCTGGAGAGAACATCTAATGGAATGAAAGGGTATCTCTGTCTTGTTTTGGGCGGTGAGAGCTTCCTCGAACCGCTGCCCAGAATACTTGTGAGACACCCTATAATTCAATTAGAAGTACCCTCCAGGGAGCATATAATTATATCATATCTATGAAACATAATGACAGCCCCCTCGTATCACATGGTGAGCAACTGTCTGCTGCTGCCCAGAACCTTTCACCGGTAAGGAACTAATCTGCTTAGCACAGATTGAACTCGGCAGTGTACAGTACTTACCCAAATGCTTCTGAAGGGAATCCCTGCCAGCAGAATAAACCTGTTAGCAGCATGTGAGCATCTCTGCACCGGTGTTCCTCTTTCCAACCTTCAGACCACTGCAGCCAGGGCTGCTCACCTACACCTTTGCCATCTTCTTTAACGCTTCTTGGGAATTTTAAAGATTGGGATAAGCTCCGCTGCTTGCTTTCTGCTGTCTCTACTCCCCCAGAAACAAACTCCCCCAGAAAAAGACTAGCACCTTGGACCCTACCTGCTTCCACTACTTATAGCCAGTGAATGCTTCAGGTCACACTGGAAGGGCATCTGTTCTTTTTCTGGCAGAACTGCTGTTGAGTATGGCTTGGAGCGAAGAGAAAATCAGCATTCTTCCCCATGTTCATCTTCTTACATCTTGGCATCTAGGTATCTGTAATGATGATCCCCAGCTCCAAACACTGCAGCAAAGCAAGAGTTTTTGCATGAAAGAAAACATTGAATCATTGTGTAAATCCTGTTGGCTCTTGAGCACCATATCATGGTCCAGAACAGGAGGCTTAAACAAACACTTGGGGCAGGCTCTTGCTGGCTGCATTTGACTTGTGTTTTTACCTCTGCTCTGGAGTAACTCTCACTGCTCCTATGCATTTGCTGTGGTGTAATGCCTTGGCTTTCTGTTTCTAAGGAAACCCATTTTACCAGCTGTCTCATGCTTCACTTGGCCTTAGGAGCAGTTGCATGCTTTTTCTTTAACAAGGAGATGGGACAGTAGCATAGTCAAGGTTATCTGACCTCCTGTAGGCATTGAGAGGCCCTGAGGAATATTGAGGTAATATTATTTGATTACCCTGAGCAGTTTCTCATAGAAATTAAAGATATACTGTGGTTTTATTCCTTCTTTTGTATGGAGAGAATTCCAAATTACTGAACAAACTGAGCAGCAGGATCATTTTATCTTCTGAGAAAAAGTGAGTGCCCATGGGCATGCTGTGTTTGGCAGACTGTGGTCCCATGAGGTACTGTAGGGCAGGGGGTTATCAGGACTAGGAGATGCCTGTGTTGGGCAGGTTTGGGGACTGGCACAGTCAGCAGTAGTGTGTCTGTCCCATGAGGAGGAGTGTGCTGCCCTTGGGAAGCATGCAGTGAGTGAGGTGTGAGCACCTCAGTGCTGAGCATCCTTAAGTGCTGGAAGGGTGATTGGAGAGTTTGTATGGTGCTCACTTGAAAACACAGGCTCTGGAGAGCAGGGTGGTTGACATGGCTGGGATGCAGGGACTAGAAACCAGACAGTTTCTTCATCAGGAACACAGATGAAGATGCTGCAAAAATCACAGGCTTCCTTCCTTCATGGGCACCAGGCACTGGGGACAAAGCCTCCCTGAGGTGGCCTGTCCAGGGTTGCCTCTGAGATGCTTCTGTTGCTATGCCCAGACGGGGCACATTGATCCTCTTTGGGAACAGTGATAGGTCGGTGGGCTTTATGTCATGCTGTGGCACTGCTGACCCTGGCTCCCACAGCCCTCTCCAAGGAGCTCGCTTGGATCTGAATGTCAGCTATTGCTGCAAGGCTCCTGCAGGGATGTGGTGTCTCACCAGAGCCCTGCCGTTTAAAGTATCAACCTCTTTGTAACCCCTTAGCAGCTGTGGAACTCTTGATCTGTGTCTGCCTTTTTGCAGCAGCTGGGCACACCATTCCCTCCTCTCACATGCATGTCACAGTTTTTGTGCACAGAAGGTGATGCCACTGTTTCCTCCATTCCTGCTTCCTCTACCATTCCATTCCTTGGAAACAAGTAAGGACTTGTTTCCAGATTCTGGTAAGCACCTCTGAGAACTGAGGGGACTGAAGTCCCATCCGTAAAGGTGCCAGGGTCTCACTCGCTGCCCGTTTGTTGGCTGATGTCAGGGTGTGTGATGTGGTCACATGCCCATCTCAGCTTGTGCTATAAACCCTTATTCACTCAATCCTTTCAACAGAGACCATCTGGGTCCTTAGCAACATTAAATTGCTTTTAGCCTTGCCTAAACTGAGAACCGATAAGGGAAAGCTTTCTTACAGTGAAGGACAACCAGCTGGGAGTGGATATGTGCTAGATTGTGCTCTTTCTAGCTGCAGGTGACTGGGCACTGTCAGCATGAGTTTACCATAGCAGGTCATGCCTGACTAACCTAATGGCTTTCTGTGGTGAGAAGCTTGCAACAGTGGTCATGGAGAGAACAGTGGGTGACATTTATCTTGACTTCTGTTTTTTGATGTGTTTTGATGTGATAGCATCATTATAGCCAGAAGATATAGCCTTTACAGGTGATACTAGATGGATTAACAGGCTGTCTGGTGTCCGCTTGAAAAGGCAGTGGTCAGTGCTGTAAGGTTTAATGGGTAGCCAGTTCCTAATCACAAGCTTGAGAAGTCAGTGTAAGACCTGAACAGTTCAGCCTCTTAATCCATGCCAGGGATGTCCTGGTGAACCCATGTGCACCATGGTCCAAGGGAAAGGTCAGTAGGTCGGAGTGTGGGCTGCTGACCAAAGGGACCTTGGTGTTCAGCAGAAAAGCACCAATGGGCCTTGGCAAGGTGGGAGAGAGAAATGCAGGTCCTGTGCCTGGGATGGGGTCAGCCACTGCCCTGATGCAGGCTGGAGGCTGGCTGGCTGGGAAGGGCTCTGCAGAGAAGGAGCTGTGAGGCAGGGAGAAACTGCTTGGTTCATGCAGTTAAAAGCAAATCAAGATTGAAGCAGTGTATTGATTTATCAGCAACATATAATTAACCAGCAATCAGTGCACTATATAAGAAGGATCAATATTAGCAACACAGGGAAGAAACCACAGTGCTGGACACCCATGCAATGCTAATGTTCAGCTACAAATTTCCAAGAGTCCTTCTGTAACTGACTCCCAGAAGTTATGCTCACACACACACACTATTCTGTGCCTCCATGGTGTTCCTGTCTCAATGGCAATTGGTACCTAGGGTAAGCTCTGTGATATCAGTAAGCAGCATAGCATGTCTTAAACATTTGCCAGAGTTGTCACTGCTACTGACTTGTGATTTTTGCAGGCAGTGGCAGAGGTTTATTCCCTTTAAAAGATGGAAGTAGCTCTGGCCCTCATTGAGATGTCAAGGAAAAGTTTCCATGGGCTGCCCACCTCCTTCCCTAGCCTCGGTAATGCCCAGGCAAAGCTGGTGAGCTTGAATTTCCCACCCAGTGCCCATTTAGTGACTTTCCCCCATCTGAAGTAGGTGAGTGCTCTTACATGCTGGCCAGCTGAGGAGCAGGTTACTAGACACATAGCAGATCTCCTGGGAAGAGCACAGCCCTGCAGTGGAGCCTATATACCAGTCTGGTTAGTGTTCTTCTTGCTGAACGTCCAGGCAGTGTTAGAGAATGTCCCTTTGCATGATACATGTAATAAGTGCTCACCATGTGTTACTCAATTTTCATCTGCCCAGGTGTACACAGCCATTGTTGGCTGCTGGAAATAGCTGAGGACATGGAGCAACATCCTCTCCTGATGATCTGTTGCTTTGACCTTCAGGTCTAAATTTCAAGTGTTCATCACACACAGAAATTGTGGGGCAGAAATAAGGTCCCCTGGTCTATGGTGTGTGTGCTGGTTGGAGACCAGCAGTGGTCTGGTGACCACAGAGCGGGTTTCTCTTCCAGACATTAGTGTTGTAGCAGATTTGGCATAAAGGGATAAAAAGCAGGAGAAGCTTTCCAGAAATAATAGTCAAAAAAAGGGCTAAAGATGAGGAGGGAAGAAGCACCATCTTTTTGGGATCTCAGATAATATGTATTTCATGTGAAGTACACAACAGCCAGCCTGGCAGTCTTTGAACCCTGATGTCTGGTTGAATTTTTTTTTCCTGTTAACATTCAATTTTAAATAGAGTAGCCCTCTGAGGGCCTGAGCTCAAGCATCTCAAATGTAGTAGAAAGACTCCTGCAGTTAGAGCGGGTAGAGTGAGTTGTGTTAACCATCTCTTTGCTGGTATTTGCTGTTTTGTTGGCAAGTTACTTCCATGTCATTTGGACTTGATCGGTTGGAAGAGCACAAACCATGCAGTCATGACAGCTTATTTAAAGCTTCCTTACTCAGGCAGTCTAGGTATCCGTAGATGGCTGTGTGCCATGAGGACATGTCAGTAAATAGCCATGAAATTGGGCTATTTACACAAGATTTTAACCAAGGTCTGCCAGGACTGGAGTGCAAGTAGGCACTGAAATATTTAAGTCCCCTGTGGAGTGAAAAGACTTTACTTTTCTGGCTGAAAGGGTGTGGAAATTTCACAGGCGCAGAAGAGCAGTCTGTGAAATGCTCTTTGAGAACCTTAGTTTTTAGTAGTGTTTCTTTGTGAAAAATGGAATTAAAGGGCAGTTCAGATTCTTTTGGCTGCATAGCATTTTTGTTCCTTGTGGTGATTTGGAAGCACAATAGGAGTCCATGAGAAGGTGCAATAATTCCTACTATTAGGAGCCTTACCTGCAATTGTTCCTCCTCTCTCTGGATCTCAGTCAGAGCAGGAATTTGGCTTTTCCATTGGCTTTCTTGACCTGGATGGAGATCGGGAAATTTTCTCTCAAGCAGCAGTGGGTACATACTTCAGTTATTGGAAGGGTTAAATCTCAGTGATTTGGGTTGAAAATGTGATATGAGAGATTAGAGCTAGAATCCCATTTTGCTGGTGCACTGATAACAGGATCTTATCAGCCTGCCACTCTTATTTGATTACTAACACTTGCTACTGCAGAAACTGAGAGGGAGAGATGGGAAGTGACTATTGATTGGCAATCAATAGGGGCTGAGGTGCTTACATCAGCCCCTGGGGAAGATGGCACATTCACCTGCTAATTGCAGCCTGCAAATCCCAGAGGGGATGCTCTGGCATGGCATAGCAGCATGTTGTACTATCAGACCAATGCTTTAAGGGATCAGTCTTGAAATTAGTACTTTTTGGCGCTGTCCCCATGTAATCTGTGCCATCCAGTGACAGAGCCACCCATGCTCCAGCCTAAGGTTAGGAATATTGACTGAATTCATCAAACATGCCCTGAGAGGATGCCAAACAACTGGATATTGTACAGTGGGGCTGACTGTGATTATTGCTTGAATACTGATTCTTCATTAAACAATAGGGGCTTGTGCAGTTGGGAATAGGACCAAGCCTCCATTTTTCTTGGTAGAAGCCAGATGGAATTTCATAATCTTTTTCCTCTCTCCTTTTTTCTGTGTGTGCTTCTATATGCATATTTTATTTCCTCTCCTTCTCTAACCCTCTTTTTCTCAATCCTTGTGTGTTTTACCTCCAAGTGCACTTCTGCTTCATATGCTTTGAAAGTCCTTGGAGAAAGGAGTGAGGATTGGCAAGTAATGCAAATATAAGAAAACCTGAGGAACATCCTACCCAATGGTGGTGTCACCTCCAGTAAGTAAGCTTTAAGGCATTAGAAAGGGCAATTTCTTGCACAGCCCCATGTGTTCAGCATGTTGTGGTGGATACAGACTGGGCTGAAGATGGTCCCTAGTTCCTGGTGACTGGGAGCCAGATTACAGAGGGGAGGGCCATCTCATTCCCTTCTGCTCATTCCTGAATTAGACTTGATGCTGGATAGGGCCAAGGTATCTCTTGCCATTGCTAGTTATCCGTACAGACCACAGAATGCTGCACCCTGACACAGGACCATTGCAAACAGGGACATTGCTGGGCCCAGATAAATAGTTTTTAATGTTCTGTACACATAAGCAGGATGGACATTTGATGGCATTTTTGGCATCAGGAAGGGAACATAACTTTGTTCCATGTGAAACGGAGACTTTGGACACTGCTTATTTCTGATATAGAGGTTCATGAGCACTGTGTTGTTGCAGCCACTCCCACTTTGCTTCCCCTTAGCCTGCCTCTCCACTGTTAGCATGACTTTTGTTCTCCAGTAAACTGCATGGAGCTGAGCATGGTGACGCTGTGCCCAAGTAACCCATACTGGGCAGGCCTGCCTGAAGTGGGAGCTGGGGCAGGAGGCTTGCTAAGGAAATCTACAGGGGTGCACCTCTGTCCGATGGCCTCCTAAGTGCAGTGGTCCAGGGCAAGGATGTGGCATGTCCAATGAGAGGTGGTTTTGTGTGAAAGCCTTCCCTGGGACAGAGAGAAATGCCCTTTGTCTCCTGCATTCTCCATTTAAACTCAAGAGAGGCAATTTAAAAAAATCTAGTTAAGAGAGTGTCCCATTTGCATGATTAAGTCCTAGAAGTCAATAATGCCAAGCAGAAAATTAATTCTGCCCCCAGTGTGTGTCATTATAAAATGATATTTAATGATACAGTTACAAACTGTTTATCTGATAATGAAATGTACTCTGTGTCTTCTACATGCAGAGCTTCATATGTGAAACTTCTCATTGGATTTTTGCAATCTGCTGTACTCTCATCATATTAATTACCCTGATTCTACCATGTGCAGCTGAATTGACCTGTGCCTCATTCTCTCTTAATTTTTACTGAGCCAGTGGTGTACATCAGAAGATGCTCCTTTCCCATTAAGAGAGTTACACTGGTGTAAACCAGGCAAAATAAAATAAGGAGTTTGTCCCTTGCATAGGGGTTGTCAGCCCTTTTCAATTTTTGCTATCTTCAGAATATTCTAGGGGGATATATGAGCCCCTTTAGAGACAACTGACTGTCTCATAGAGTACAGCAATCTTGTTTTTTCCAGTAACCTTTTGTGAATCCCTCAGGAGCAGTCTGCATCCTGCCATCAAAATGGCAGGCTGAAAGCCACTGCTCAAAGCCTTTTAGGCAAAAATTCCCTTCCAAGTCAATGGCTGTGTATTATGCCATTCACTGTCCATTAGCACTTTGCTTTGGAGGGTGAAACAGTTAACTTCGGAGCTATTTTAGCTGCAAAACTTCGGTGGCCTAAATAAGCCTGCAGCGGTTCTCTCATTATGTGCTGTTATACTTAATTTCTAGTATGTTGTGTAAGAGTAGTGTACTAAGCTCTTTTCTCATTAGGGACTCTGGGAAGTTTGGTCTGTAGTACATAGAGATGCGCTGTACTGAGCAGTATTGCACTGACTGATAGATTATGGCTTCATGGGATTTAAATAATGAGATGTGGCTGTGTTGTTGGTGTCTGCACTGTGTGTGGAGAGTAAGAATTACTTTTGGGAAAGCTTCTCTGTCATGCCATGGGACAAAAAAATAATTCTGCCATCACAGTGTTCTCCTTGATATTGCCCCTTAATTTGGTTGATATAGCATATGTGCCAGAAGGCTGCTGCGTAAGGCTGCAGGCTCAAGCTTCACTTTCCATGGCAAAACTAAGTCGTGCTTTTTAGTAGGGATCTTTTTTTTCAAATGGTTGAGTACAGATGTCTTTCTCTTGATTTACTGTTGCAATCAAGAAACAAGCACTAATCTTGGCACTACAAAATAGTAAAATAATATTCAAATGATAGTAATAGGCTGGCATTTAGAAATGTTCTGTGCTGACCAGAGCTTGTGGGGTGGAGCATGACTGCAGTGGTTAGTAGTTATTTAAACACCCTCCAGCTGTATTGGTACCAGCTGAATGTTGGTAGTGTTTGAGCACAGGCTGTGGCCATGCTGCTCTTCAGGAAGCGTCGGGTGGTTCTGTAGAGATGGTGATATGACTAGAAACTGTGGAAAACTTTGAAAAGGAATGAAACCACAGTGTGGTGGTTCTGGTGTCTTCGTTGGTGGCTATACCCTGAGCACTGTCAAGAGTTGAGTCTCTCAAAACAAGGCTGAATCAGTTCTAGTTTTATTGATTGAGGCTTTGTCTGCAGACATTAGTTAAAGTCTGTTAACTTCTTGTGTGGGTGAACTCATTCCCAGGACCTTAGTCCAGCTTAATTGCCTTTACAGGGAGATTAAGCTAAACTGAACTGAGGTCATGTTACTTCAGAGCATGATCATCCACATGGGGCTTTCTCATGCTTTAACTTCCCATTCCTAATTAATTCAGCTTAATTTTCCAGAGCATCCCCAGGCAGATGAGGCCTTCCCAGTGTTGCTACATTATATTTTTTTACATGATGTTGGAAGCATATGTCCTTCCTCATGCTAAACCTAGAAGATGGGGATTGAAGACAGGCTGTGGTAGGTCTTGACTTCTCAAAGAAACCAGCAGAGACTACTTGGAACTTCTGCCTAGGACTGTGCCATCATGCTGGGGCACCCAGTAGCAGCCCCAAGCTCCGGCAAGAGTGCAGCTCCATGGCAGTGCTGGCTGTGGAGCACCCGGTACAGGTAGTGCTTGGATTTTGGATTTCAGCCTGACCCAGGTCTGTTGCACTGCACTCCCAACAGCCACTGGGGTAATATCCATTGTTGCTGCCAAAAGAGAAATCACACCTTTATTATGGCTTCATTTGCCATAACTGAGTAGACTCAGATTAGATTAGACACAATTTCTGTTGGGATTTTTTCCCAATGGTGATGCAGCTAAGCATCTTTTCCTATTCTGGCCATGTTTAATAGCCAATAGTATATGATGCAGCTCTAAAGGGAGTAGTTGAGGAAGCATCTCTGCTAAGTTACTAGTAGTTCTTGCAGCAAAATGGTAAAAGGGTGTATGACGGGCATCTAGTTCAGCCCAGGACCAAGGTTCCCAGTTTAAGACTGCAGTGGTGGTTTGACTGGCCAGACTTGGTGAGCTGGGAGCACTTGTCGGGCAGCTGAGGCAGCTGCAGGCAGGAAAGTCTGTTTCAATCTGTTGCTAAAATGCCTGAGGCTACTTAAGGTCTGTGTGGCTGATTCACTTTTTCAACCATTGCTTTGTAACATGTAAAATGGGGTAAGCTGTGTTCTCCTGGACCTGACTCTGGTTTGCTGTGCAGCTGTGGGGAAGCTGCATTACTGCTCTGTGCCTCAGTTTCCCCACATGGAAGGTGGGAGTAATATAGCAGCCATTACCTTTTCTAATGCTGCAATATCATGGAAAGTCTCTTGCTCTGGGTCTTGTCCCTGGTCACTGCTTCCTGCACTGCTCTGTTCCAGGGAGGCCTAGCCCTGAGCATCTCTGCCCTAAGAGAGGACATGTGAGAAGGGTCAGAGTGATTTTGAGGAAGACTGGAACTGAATGAGAAGAGCTATGGGTAGGGATAAAGCTAAAGGCATCTGTTGTGCGCTGGGTGCCATATGGCAGGACACTGGCTTCAGCAGAGCAATGTGTAGGGTCAAGTCCTTATATGTATCCAGTGGCATGGACTGCAGTCAGGGGAATGCACAACTAAATTCATGTCAGACAGGGCATCTTCAGTGTCATGACCCCCACTACACTGACTATCTCTTCCTTCTGAGGACCTAATATGTTTTTCAAGTACATTTATTGAACTGCACGTTAGCTCACAGCTTAGCATCTTTCAGTGATAATGGAGAAAATTGTCACTAGGCATTGGGCTGAATGGTGGCAGGGTGACAACTTGGAGCCTTGGGAAAAATTCCAAAAGGTTTGGTATGAATTCCCTTGTGGCAGAGAGGTGTCCTGCTCCAGCCTTCTGGAGAAGGGATGGCCCCTGAGATCTGCCACTTCCGCATGAGGTGCTGGGAGAGTGGTGGGTAATGGTACGCTGTCTCCTCCAGGCTTGGTGGCTGGCATTCGTGCTGTGGTGGTGGGCTTTTCCCACTGGAGATGGGCTCCATGGCTGTGGCAGAGCTGTTGGTATGATGTTGACTGCATGGTAGGGTGCTCTTCCTGGGCTGCGCTGGATACAGGGGACGTGATGGATACCAGACTTAAAAAAAACAATATCTGTTCCCTTCTTTTACCAGCTTCTCAGCTTTAAAGTTTTCCTGGCCTGGCCTGGCCTTCTCTGTGTGAATTGCTTCTGTTTGTGCAGGCAGCATGGGTAAACTATTCTCAGTCCATCACAAACAGGATAGCTGTGGAAAAACAGACTGGGATGTCTTCTGGCTTGTCTGTCAGCACCAGGCTTTCCTCTATAATTACAAGGGGTCTGTATTACCAGGGAAAGCAGACAAGGTCATGTCTGACTCTCAAATCCTAGCCTGGGTTTGCAGAAGTGACAGTTAATAGCAAATAAATAAAAATGGTAATCTTTTGACTTGAAAACTGAACCTGTTTTATATGGGAACCAATGCAGGGGGAAACCCAAATGAGCAAACAAATAACAGCAACAAGAACAAAAAAAAATACAGAGTACCTCTAACATTGACCACACTCTGGGGAGCTAAATGGGTCTTTCTCTGACACTCTAGTATTTAAAGCATCTAATTAGCAAAACCACACAGTTACAAAGGAGACTACAGGTCATCTCTGAGCCTGACACCTGTGACTTGCTGGCAGTGTTTGCAAGGTCACCCATTTCCTATCTTTCCCACCCCTAAACCTGACATAGCAGGGAGCATCTACCATCCATTTCCCCCCGGCAGAGAGTGACAGGAAAGGTGCACTAGGAAGATGAGAAGTGTGACTGGTGGCAGCGTAGCTGTGCTGAATTATTGCCTATTGTGCAGGGAGCGGAAAGTTGCTTTTGGGATGTTGGACTCTAAATCATCCATCTCTTTCTTTTAAAGGTGAACTGAAGAGCTTTGCATGGGGGAAAGAACTAGCCAACTATTTAAGAGCACAGAAAGCTTGGAGCACTTACTTATTGAAAATGAGGACTGAAAATCACCTCCTTCTTTATTTACTCTTTGCTTTTTGGTTGTTGCTTTTGTATAGTCAAGAGTACCAAATAAGTCAGCGTTGGAAAGGGTTACAGTATTACTGTGCTGGACTTTCCAAGGTACTGCCTGTTCCCTCCTGTTCTCTTTAAATGCAATGGTCCTGGAGTGAAGTTGCTGTTATATCTTGAGATCTTTGAGATGGAATGGGGGTGGCTGATCAGCACAACCCCAGTGTGCACCCTTAGATACACTTCATCTAGAGCTGTTCAGGGCATACAAATTGGTTACATGTTTCTGTGTTGTCAGAAAATGCAAGTGTGAATACATATCTGCATGTGAGACAGGATTTGGAGTGCAGAATAGCTTTAAACCAAAACTTGTGTGTCACCTTACTGTGTGGAAATCCAGGCTTGGGTTAAAAGGGGTTAACCTCAGGGAACATCTGTTTCTGTGAATATGAAAATCTCAAACAGTAAAAGGATTCTTAAATTATCCGAATCTCAGTGTGATATCCCACTGTGGACCCACCCACGCTGGGTCAGGAAGCAGCAGGGCAGGGACCCTGCTGCAGGTAGGAAAATAGTCTGCCTTAAAGCCTCCATAAAAGCAGCAACTTTGCTCTTCAGTGGCACCTTCTAGAATTCTTTACAGATCTTGCACCCTGTTTTGTGCTAGCCACATGAACTAAGGCAGAAAGGCAGTTTTGTGAAGTTAAACCATGAAGCTCTGTGGAGGGGAAGAATGTGACTAAAGCCTCTAGGGCCGCCAGGGCTCTTCTCTGCTGCACTACTTTCCCTTCTTTTTCCTCCTGCAGGAATACGTTTTCTCTTTCCTTCTTTCCTTGTCAGGCTTGAAGGATTTCTCTCCCTTCTCCTTAGGTGCAAAAGCACAACCCTTAATGTGACATTACACCACACATGGCATCTGTCCAAGGAGAAGGTTGGTGGGTGCCAATCTGGCCTTGAGGAGCCAGTCTGGGTGCTGAGGGTGATGGAGATCTGTGTGGAGAGTGTTGCCTAGGGAATTTCAGGCTGCCAGTGTGTAGGTCCCCGTGTGGGAGCATGTGGACCTGAAGGGGCTATGTGAAGGAAAGGAATGAGTTGAAAGCCCTGCATTGTGCCTGCCACAAGAGAGGGAGACCTGATCTCATGTTCCATGTATCTGGGGACCTTAGTAAAGAGCCCTGGGAGCTGGGAAGAAGGGACTGGGGTTTGTGGGAGCAGAGGTGAGCAAAAGGCTCCTGCAGAGAAGTCTTCATCCAGACATCTTCCTGCAGCAGTGCAAAGCACGTGGTGATGGAGGAACCATTCAGACCCTCAGAGCCACCCTGCACCAGGAGAGCAGGTAGTGCTGTGCCATGGGTAATGTGCCTTGGTAGGAGTATGTGAAGTTTTGGTATCAGAGTAATGGTTATAATCATGGCCTTAGCCTGAGGTGCAGTGATGGGAGTAGGAGGATGGGAGTGCTCTCATGTGGCTACTTCTTGACTCCCCTGCTTGAGCATCTCCTTTCCCATCTGGTTTCTCTTCCACTCGAGGGCTTGAAAAGCCCAGAGCCCAGTATTCCCTTCTGTTTGAATTATCTCTTCTAGCCTTCTGCTGGGGTATCACATGAGTGTGGGCTGACATTTCCCTTTCCAGTGGATGAATTGCTTACTGCTGTTTGGTGTGGTCTCTCCCAGAGATCAGCATCCCCCCAAGAGCCTGCTTGGGCTTTAATGAAGCACTGCCTGCCTTGGAGACTCCCCCAGAGCTTTCCATCTCTTTTGTTTTTATTGCTGTAATAAATCTTCCCAGATTTCTCTAGCTGGAAGAGTGGGAGGGTTGAAGAGGGGAGGTTTCCTGCCTAGTGCACTGCAAGCTTTTATTGACTGCCAGAAGTAGCAGTAAATCTGAAGCGGGAGGTGGGCTGGCATCAATGAGCTGAGCACTGAGTCCCCAGTGGGGATCCAGCCTAGTCCCCATGGGATCACTGCTGCTCCGCAGTCCCCATCAGCAGACAGAGCTCAGCTTCAAGATGGAGCTGGGCTTACAGCTGTGGTACAGCTGAGTGAGACAGGTCATCCACTTCTCCAGGACTTGGGTCACTGTGTCTCTGCAGATCTTCAGCAATTGGGGAGTGATATAAATCTGACAAAAACCCCTACCCTGAAGTGTCCTGACTGGCACTGATTGAATGCTTGGCCACCTGGCTTCCAGGAGGTTAGCAGCTAGCTGTGTCATTTTAGCCAATTTTTTTTTTTTTCTCCAGCCCTAAAGCGCAAATATCTTTGTTTTTAGGATCACTGACTTTTTTCCAGTTAAAAATTTTTCTCTGTGGTTCTCAAAAGCAGTATCAAGGACTGGCACTGGTAAAATTTGTGTTGCCTGGGGGAGGTGGCTGCCAGTGCTGCTGAGGGGGTCTTCCAAATTTCTCCAGTGAGATTCCTGCCCTTAGGCATCAGCACTTCCTGCAACATGGAGAGGGGACTATTTCGGCTGGAGCAAAGTCAGCAGCACCAGTGGTTGTGTGTCCTGGAAGGGTGCAGGCTGTCGCTCTGAGAGCACAGCAGGATCCAGGCTGGGCAGCAGGAGGGATGGGAGAAAGGGAATGTTGAGTTATGTGTAGATCTGCACCCTGCCTCTCCTCCTGCACCACGCGTGGAGCAAAGGCACTGGATATGTTTTCAGAAAGCATTAATGCAGTCAAACCTTGGGGTCATCAAATGGATGTGAGCTCTGAGCGTAGGTGTCAACAGTCCTTCTCAGCAGGCTGCAGAGACAGCACACTGTATTCTGTAGTAAACAAATATTTAATACCCACCAAAACATTGTAGCTAGTATTTTAAATACTTATTAAAAGCTTTTTTCAGAAAAAGCTATTAGGCTAAGTCTAGTGGGGTTCTCTATGCAGATCTTCTCACTTTGTCAGGTTTATATGTGAGGCTGCAGTGTAACACTTGTACTTAACCTTAGCACATGCATACATAATTACATACTCCTCTGATTTTGTTTCAAAGATGCTTTCTCAGACTTATAAGGACAGGATAGGGGATGTGTGTCACCCGGATTCCTCTAGTCTGGGAAGAATGACAGTGTCTCATGTCTCATTTTTGCCATGGCTCATTAGAACTGTGTCAACCAGGTGGAGTCCAGGGATCCCTACAGCTAGCAACATTCTGCTGTTTGGTAAGGTTAGAGTGCTGTTCTTGTTTGCTAGTAAATCACGAAACTTCTGGTCTGCAGTCCAGGTCAGACAAATAATAGAGACCTGCCGAGAAGAGATCCTTTCCTTGGATTTCTCAATGCATGCCATTTCCCACCCACCCCACCCCATTAAGTCCAGCAGGTTAGATGAGAAATCTCCATCTCTCTGCTTCTGTGATCTCTTTGCTGTTCTCTTTTAAAGGCAGAAGAATCACAGCTCAGTGTGATGACAGAAGTGGTTGTGGCCCCTCTAGCAACAACAGTCACTTCTTCCTCTGATGTCATTCAAATGAGCATTAGAGGCAAAATGTAACTAGCAAAGGGACTGTTAAGCTAGAAAGCCCAGCTTTTATAAGTCATGGCATGAAAGGTATTGATGTGGCTTGTATCTCATCCTTCTGGCTTTAATGTCCTTTAATTACCACCCTAAGGAACTCTTCAGAACATGGCTCTGCACCCATTAGGAAGCATCTTTGCAGTCTGGCATCTTAATCCTTGGACAGGAAAGATACACACAGAGGTCTGTGTCCTCTCTCTATGCTGCTCTCATTTTTCTCCCCTACAGATAAATGCCTGTACGCAGGCTCCACACCTAGAAGGGATGTTCCTGTCTTTCTTGTGAAATTTGGATACTTCTTATAGCAATTCAGCTAGAAGCAAGACTATCTTTTCAAATTAGATTCCAGCACACTGACTGAATTTCTAGCCAGGATCTGGCAGTTTGTTGGCAAGAGAACAAGGAAAGAAATAAGGGAGAAGTTTAAAAAACGTCAGATTCTTAATGATGTTTCTAAAACTGGTGATGCTACAAAAATGGACATGGATCTTAACTCCGTAAAATCAGTTCTCACATCCTTAATTCATAGTCTGTCTTGCCCGAACAGTGGGGCCAAATGTCTCGGCAGGGCAGGTGATTGATAGCAACTCTACCACTGCATGCAGTGTAGTGCTCTGGCGTTCTGAGGTCAAACTGGGTAAGCAAAGGGCTTTTTCATCTCCCAGCTAGCCAGCTCTCAAATTAGCCTTGTTGCTCATCCTTTGTTGGCTCTGGTATTTATAGAGGAAAATGCCACTACTCTGCTCTTGTAGTTTGTCATCAACATTCACCATTAATGCCTGCTTTAACTGGGAAGAGATTTCTTGCTTCCCAGATATGGCAGTCAGTGCAGTGCCCTGTCTTGTGGAGGGAGTGGACAGGCAAGGAGACAGCGCTTAGTGAAATCCCTCTGGAGAAGCAGCTCAGTTTGTGAAGTGTTACAAGGATGGCCAACAGTTTACAAAATTCAAGGGATGATCCCTCTGAAGAGAGGAGTATCCCTCTTTTGCTTTCCTAGTTAAGCACAATGACTGTTGGTTGATCAGCTGAGAAGCATGGGCATAAAACAGCCATTAAAAAAAGGTGCAACATCATCTCAGCCTAGGGCAGAGCCACTTGCACCTTTGCATTTTCTGACAGATATTTTCCCAGTCTGTTCTTGAAAATCTTTGGTGCAGAGGCATGTACAATACCCTCTAGAAATTCACATCCTAACACTTTAGAAAAGGGTTTCTGATTTTTGAGCTAAGTTGGCCTTGCTCCAAATCCAGCTTCATATTGTTTATTCTCTCCATCAGGAACATGGAAAATATATGTTTCCTAGATCCTTTCTTTCCTTGTTTCTTCCTGGAGAAGTCTTATACATCTTTGAATGCTGTGCCTGAAAGTTGCACTTCCTCTCTTGTGTCTTCCTCCTCTGTGTGGTAATCCCAGTTGCCTTAACCTTTTTTCAAGTAAACCAGCTCTATTTACCATCCAGTTGTTCTCCTTGTTTTTCCATGAACTTGGTCCATGTCTCTCTGGAGGTACGGCACCCTGCAGTGGGCCTGCACTCCAGTTGAGGCCTTTTAAGTTGTAGGTGGCATGGAGAGATGGATTTAGTCTCAGGATAGGTAGTCCATATCTATCTCTGCCACCTTCTGTAGGTCCTGCCAGCTCATGTTGGTAGAGCGATCATTCCAACCCATATTTTTGCCTTGTTTCCTAGGCAATTAAAAGTGGCTCTCAACTGTCTCTGTAATTAGCACTGTGGTCAGCAAAAACTTCCCCTGTTTGATGAGGCTGAAGGCATACCTGCTGTGGCTGCTTTTTCTCTTCTCATCACTCCCGCTCAGCTTCGTGCCACTGTTATTCCTCCTTGTCTTCTTTTAATGCTCTCCAGGATATCTGCTTTCCTGCCTCTGCCAGGTTGCACTGGCTGCTGAGCACAAACCCTTGAGCCCTTGAGGGGCTATTCACTTCACACCTTGCCTATGAGGAGGTGGTTGTTGATCATACTTTATAAGCCACAGTCTGTTACAAAGCTGAGCTCCATCTGTCCTAATAAACCTCAATTCAGCCTTAAATGGTGGGATGGGGTAAGAAGCAGAAAAGGCCTTGGTGCTGTGTGAGCTCTGCTTGGAAGTAATGAAAACGTTCCTGTGTTACCAACACTGTTTTCAGCACAAATCCAAACCACAGTCCCATACTAGCTCCTGTGAAGAAAATTAACTCTATCTCTGCAAAAACCAGCACAACTTCCTATTACATCTTAGTTGTCACTAGGATGTAATAGGAAGTTTCTCCCCTCTGGATGCGGGAGAAAGGACTTCCCTAGTGCCTGTCTAGCTCTCTAAATTTATTGAAGAACTGTGAAGTCTGTAACATTGTGAAAATATCCTTTTTCATACATAGATAATATTTTGAAATGTACTTTTGGTCTGGGACAGAACCTTGATCCTATTTTTGGAAGGTCATTTGGCTATTGAAGAAACCTCCTGGTGTGCCTGAGGGGATACCATATTCCCACCAAGCCTTAGTTTGAAGATGAAGCAAGGAGAGAGGTATGCTCTTCCCTGGACAGAGGACAAATGGGAGATTATCAGACAGGATGTGCCTTCCAGTGCTGTCACATGTACTGTCTTGGCACTGGTCCTCTTACATACCCAGGAGACCTCGGGGTGGGATTTGCACATTCACAATGTGCTTCTCCCAGGCTGCCAGTGGCAGGGGGGATGGGAGACACTGTGGTGCCCTGTGTGTTTGCAGAGCTGTTGGTGACTTCCCATGCAGGGGTAATGCTGCTACATTGCTGAGCCCCACTCACAAGGGCTGGCAGAGTCTGTCCCTTCCTAGTGCCTTCCCTTGCTATGGGAACTTGCCCATTCATGTAAGGCAGGCTCATGCCTGAGTCAACAGCTCATGGAATCAAAGGAGTTTGTTCCCATGCCAGCAGTACTCCATAGAGGTGAGTGTCTGTGAGGTCAGGCCAGCATCACCTATCTTCTTTTTCTGTGTCTTGCCTCCCAGTGTAACACAGGCCTGGATAAGTGTGATACTCCCTTCGGTGAACAGCACAAGACCCTAAATTCTCCTGGGTCTCATCCCTCATTATTGCCTCCTCCTATTTTTCCTTTTACTTTCTGTCTCACCTCTCCTTGTCCGTGTCCATGTCCTGAGGGTTTTGGAGAAGACAAAGCTTAAAGAAAGCAGCTGAATTCCCACCATTTAGCCAAGATACAGGCACAGCCTGGACTTAGCTGTGTAGGTCTTCAGAGAACTCAGGTCGTGATGCCATCCCTTAGCCACATCCTCCATCCCCAAAAAGCTATGTCCAGGCAGAGTAGCTGGAGCAGCAGATATGACTGATCTGTTCCAAAAATCCTCTGAGATGCCAAGAGTTGCCAAAATCTTACAAAGAAAGGAGCAAGAGTCTCTTGCTTTCTCCTGTGGCCACCTGAGTGAGGTGGTGGCACTGGGTATTTCTTGGAGGAGCCTTTTGTTGCCAAATCTGAATTCAGTATTGTACAACACCAGTAAGCAGTCAGTTGAAGAGCCATTGAGATAATTGGAAAGAGACTAGAGAGAGTACTGGGTCCTTGGGGAGAGGAGTTAGGGAGAAGATATTTCTTTTGCAAACTAAATGTCTTAGATTGGTCTGTGGATCTGCTTGGGGACTGGAGGTAGCCCAAGGGAAAGGACTGGTGAAAAAGGCTGGGAAGGAGGGAATAGGTGGCTATGGTCTGTCAGTTAATGCCCATCAGGGTAGCAAACCCGTGACAGATGGGGCTGCCACAGGAAGAGACAGCGTGAGCTCTGCTGCAACCTTGCTCTGCAACCAGCGTGAGCTCTGCTGCAACCTATTTGGTAAGAGCTTTTCCTCCAGTGCACAAGGCTTTTTGCTCCCATTTGTGAACCATGTTTCTATGAATTAGACATTTCTCTGAATAAGAATAGCATCACCAGTTGTACAAATTAGGATGAAAGGAGTCCTCAAGCTTTCAGACAGGAACTGAATGCCTGCCAGGGCCAGGAGAAAACAAGACTGTTTAGAGACCTCTGATATCAGGTTGGTGTGCCGCAGGCACCATGCCCAAACCAGCTGGAGTTGGGCACTGCCAGGATGTTGAGGTGGATCAAACAGCTTGATGTGGCAGACGTCTGCTATTCTGTTGTGAGAAGTAGGGTAAGGACAGGGTCTGTCTAGCACTCTCTGGGAAGTAAGGAATTCCAACTGGCTTTTGCTCTTGGAAAAGCAGTCACAGCTCTTGGTGACAACTGCAGATGAAGAGGTAAAGGGATTGTCTGGGATGCCTTCACTTTCTGCCTTTTTGAAGATCTCAGGAGGCACTTCTAGGAGACTACCTCAGCAGCAGATATCAGGCAGAGAACTCAGAATTGTTCCTGCCCCTCTGAGACATAGGGAACTGCACAGAACTTTACTGCGGCTGTTTATACAATATTGCTTCCATAGTTATCTTCTAAAAGGTAACTCTTGTATCTTGGTGAAATGTTTGCTTTACACATAATTTCTAGCATTAGTTATTTTTAACTGCATATCTTTGATACACTCAGCATGTCTGAAGCTTGCTTTTCTTTCTGGGATGTTACAGTTGTTTATCCTATGTAGATGAACCTCAGGTTGGCCATCAGCTGTTAATCTGCCTTCCTAGGGAGGCTGTGTAGGAATCAGCTGCTTCAAGATTAAAGCTCCCCAGATCTGCTGGCAACTCTCTGAGTTATCCAGGCCCTGGAAACTGTCTTGAAAACATTTGTGTCTCAGTTCTCATGGTAGGCTCTTACGTGGTCAGTGCCTGAAGTTCAGAGGAGACAATCTTGTATGGGTCATGTCATAAGGTCATGATGGCACCTGTCAGACCAGGAGCTGCAGGTAGGAGGAGAGATGCTGTAATGGATCTGTAACTATTTGATTCCCAAGTGGCAAACAGTGGGGAATTATCCCAGCTTTTCTCCCATTCATTCCCTCAACAGGTCTTGCATGGACCATGTATTGCTGGGTTTTGTGCAAAAGAGGAATGCTGATGCCACTCACCTTAGTGCCTCCTAGGCAGGAGCAAGCTCTGCATGAACTTGAGCCCATGGGGTTCCCTTTTGTCCTTCAGGAAGTCAGGATTGGGTCACCAAAATTTCATGTCACCATTCACATGTATACATTGACCTGAGCCTGCTGCTGCAAATCTGAGTGCTTCCTCACCTCCTCAAAGGGTGTTAACCACAGCAGAAATATCATGCATGATACTTCAGCTATCAACACTATGGAAAATGTGATGGAAAAAGAATTTTAGTCCTTGGTAGGAAGCTACACATCTAGACATGGTCTTTTTAACTTTAATTTTCTAGGTAGCTTGAAATTGAACCTTTCATTTCTCTTCATTCTGCCATATCTCCACTAGCCCATTGAGCTCCTTCCTCTTCCCATGGACATGGCTTTTGTCATGTAGAGTGTTTTTTGTTCTGAGATGTCTCCTGTGCCTGCTTTCCTCAATGGACACTGATGTGACATGCAGAGCTGAGCTGTCAGAACTCGGGGGTGTTTTTTTCTTCACCCTGTGATGAGCTGTGACACTCCAGCATCCCAGCTCCACAGGCCATTTCTTTATGCTTTTGTTCATGTTTTATTGTGAATGCAGCAAGGCTCTGAGGGCAAAATGCAGTGGCTAGAGGTGTGCCCAGTTCAGGGGGGATTTTTGAAATATAGTATTTTTCATTTTTACTTGAAGAATCCACAAGGTACCACTGCAGATTACTCTTGCTCCCTTTCTTCACAATTCTTCCCCTCCTGGATTTTTTCCTGTTACTCTAGATTGTCCTGATCATTATTTTCTTCCCTCTGCTCCTCTTCTTTTGGCTCAGGGGAGAGTTTTGTGGGTGGATCACAGGCTCTTTGGGGCAAATTTACATCCCTTGGTGATGCAAATGAGGAAACACATTATTTGAGTTGGTAGTACTGAGCAGCATAAATGAAATGATCCCTGCAGGCTTATTTCCATGAAGTAAAAGAAGGCTGAATATGGGAAAGAAAAAAGTGTGAGTGCAGCTTCTTTGTTGGATCTTGTTTAACAGCCATTGCAATGATGGAAATTTCACTTGTGCCCCATCCTAGGGCCAGCTGGTAGGCTGGGCAGTGTGAAGGCATGATCTGGGTCTCCAGCCAGGCTTTGGAGCAGGGAGAGCCAGGAGCCTGGGAGCAGCTATGTGGGTCCAGCTGAGAAGGAGCAGGTCTGGGACAGGTGAAGCTGTGAGCTTCCAGGGCTGGAGGGGACAGTCTGGTGCAGTGGGGGCATCCAGCCCCTTTGCTAGCTGAAACACAGGCACTGACCTTTGGATGAGAGTGAATCCTGTCGACTGATCCTATTAAGATTTTCAGCAAAAGTCCCCCTGAGGCTTTTGCCCCCAAAAAATTAAGGCTGAGCGCTGTTTCATCTCATATTGCCTTTGAAATAGCCTCTCTGGCTTTAACCCTTTGGTGGCCTGCTGCTGTTTAACCCTGGTGACTTGACATGTTGGAGTTTTTCACAGAGGACATGTGGTGCCCCACTCTGGTGCCTGGAAATGTAGGATCCATCTGTTCCAGGCAAGGGGTCTTCAGTCAACACTGGTAGAGGTCCTTCCTGGGAAGAGGCCAAGCATACACTGTGTCTATAGGATGCTAAGAGGTCTGGGGTGAAGAGAATGTGAGGTTGTCTTTGGGACACCCTCTAAAGGGACCCAATATGCAGGGGAGGTTTGATTTTAGAAATCCTGCTGAGCAGTTATACTAAATGGGTGCTTGCATGGCTTCAGCCAGTCATCAATTTTGCCTGGCATTATTTGTCCCTTTGCCAGACAATCCCCAGAGTATTTTTTTAGAACAGCTGGTGTGCACTGGCACTGTTTCCCCTTGCTGCACGGGCACTAACATTGCAGGGGGCAATGCTTCCAGTGGGGAAACATTGGGGTCTCACAGGGGAGACAAGTGGTTATAAGAGAGGCAAGGTTTCTGGCTAGAAACATGCATCCACTTGGTCCCCAGTGATCCCAGCTGTGCATCAAGGCCAGAGAAGCCGTGAGCTGCAGACAGCATCACAAGTTGCTCTCACCTTGAGTTGCAGCTTCTAAATTTCAATTTCTTTCGGCTGTGGGCGAAGTCAGAAAGTGTGAGTGGTACCCTGGTCAGTGGGAGTTGTGGGAAGAAGCAGCCCTGTACAGGGAGCAGGCCAGTGCAAGGGGAGACTTTGCTTTTGTCACATCCGCTTGGGCAGAACCAGGAGGAAGTAGAGAGGGGAGCCAAGGTGTGCAGCCAGATGGGAAAGCAAGATTCACACTGTAACACCCCCAGTAGGCTGCTGGAAAGGGCAAGCAGGAAAAAAGGCATTTCCTTGCTCCAAAATCTGTAATTTTTACCTGTAATCCAACTATGTTCCCCACTCAGAGGTCCCAGGCAAGGACTTGTTTGAAGAAACCACGCATCTCAGCCATGTTCCTGATGGGGTAATATTGAACAAGATCAAATACTGGCAAGTATCAGCTGTCATCCAGCAGATGCCCTGGCAGGGAAGTCGACTGGAAATCCTCTGAGATATTATTCTGATCTTCTCACAAACACTGAAGCATGGAATAGAATAACTTATTTTAAATATTAATGCTAATTTAACATTAATTTTGACTTTGTTACTGGTAGGAGGTACTACTGTGACACTCCTAGCAAACTAAAATCCCCTTAGCGCTACAAAACTGAGATGGGAGGGACAGAACACAGCTTTGCTGTGCTCTTCTGCAAACTCATGGAAAATCTGCTGTTCAGTTGACTATTCTTCCACTTTGGTGATTCTTTGAATAGCATAGAAAAGCTTTTGGAAAGAAAACCACCCACCACTTTCTTGTAGTGGTGGCTTTTTAATTTTTTTCCAGTTTAGGAAAAAAAACTATAGTCATTCCAAAGGAAACAGTTTAATTTGTTGATACAGCATCTCAGAAGGTTTTCTGCAGAAAAAAGAAAACCTTTCTTTTGTTTCCGGAGTAGATAAACCCACTTGTTGGGAGACAGGTTCTCCGTAAGTAGCAGTTTGCACAGTAGCACAGATAACTAGAGATACAAATAGATATTAGAATGCCTAAAGATCTTCTAAGACCTGAATACTGAGTCTTGTACTGCGGTAATTATGTTGAAAATATTGCTGAATTTGGAAAAGTAATCTGTAAATTAGATTTGTTGCTGCACACCCACTGCCAATGATGGGACTTGTGCTGTGTCTGCAGAAGTAAGGGCTAACTTTAGCATTCCTTCCAGTGCACCTTAGGCTGAGCTTGAACTCTGATAACTTTGAGACTTTTGGGTGGATGTTTGTTGATAAAGCAGGATTGCAATATTGTGGCCCAGATCTTGGGAAGTGCCGGGCCTTCTCTGCACAGGCCTTCTCTACACACAGTGCAGGGCTCATTACTGGTTTTGCTGGGACACTGCAGAGCTGTTTGATGGAACTTGTCACAGGCTCTCCCAGCAGCAGAGCAGGGCTCTGCTCAGGTCAGGGCATTCTGTTAAAAGAAATCATTGTCCTTTGTGGCTCCATTAGCCAAATTTGATGAGATGTAGAAATACCACTCTCCCCAGCCCATTGCCTCAACATCCTAACTGTGCTAGAAATTCATCCAGGTATGTATTATGTCAAAGTGTTATGTAACCTTGGCTTTAGAACAGCACCTCTGTCTGTCTTGCAGCAGTTGAGAGTTTCTTCAAAGCATGTAGCAGCAAGCAGAACTCATAGAGCCATACAAGCACCCATGACTGGGCAATTCCTGCATCTCTTCTGGATGCAGTAGTATCTGTTTGCCTCTGTGAACATATTGTGTGATCCTTTTTGTCCCCCATTCCATGAATTTTGCAGATTTGCTAATAGAGATAGTTGAAATACAACCAAACTAATATTTGTTGGGATATTTCCTGAGCAGCACTGAAATATGAGGCTATTATCTTTATGTCCTGGCTATCTGGAGAAAAGAAATTTTGAGATATATCCCTTGGCTCCCCTGGGCCTTGTGTGAATGTGTATATGCATGTATTTAGAGATCTTTTTTCCATGTGCTGTTTATCTCACAGGTTTACCTCCTGTAAGATTTTTTTCTTGCTTTCCTGTAAGATAAGATTTTACAGACCTGCTGTTTACAGCATGCATTGTAGACAAAAAGGTTATGATACAGCCTCTGGGGATCAGACTCTAGCCTTGGTCTTGTGAAGGGTGAGGGCAGAACTGAGCACAGTGGTATCCACAGAGCACTGAGGCTGGGCTGCCTTTCAAAATAAGATGCTTCAGATTGTTCTAGTAAAAGTAATGAAAAGTCAAAGAAAAATAGAAGGTGACTCCAGGGGTTTTTTTTCCATGCTCAACCAAACCAGGCCTTTGGCCTTTAAGCTTGAGGCTGTATAACCTCTTCCCCTCAACCCAGCTATCATGCTTTTGGGATGGCTGCTGATGACCCTATTTCACTTTGGCAGGGATGAATCATGCCTGTGCATATGTCATGGTGCAAGAAACAGGAAAGGAGGGAATGAAGGAAGAGAGGAAAGGTCTCTCTGCTGTAGGGCACTTCCCCACTTCTATTGTCCTTGTCCCTTTCTGCTGGCATCCTATCTGGATGCACCTTTGTCCTGACAAAATAAAGGGAGGGGGAAAAAAGCCCTGGTGCAGGTCTCCTTTGTTTGGGTGCAATGTCTGGGGTAGAAGTAATAAGGTGCAGAGCATTTTCAAGGGAAGTCATGTGCCTGCCACTATTCATGAGCTACAAGGGTTAAGGAGATTAGCTGTTTCAGTGGATTAGCAAGGGGCTGCGAGATCTGTTCGTCTCCGTGTGGCTAGCTGTCTTGCAAATGAATGTGTTGAGTATCTAAAAATAATTCAATTATTTGTGCAAAATATCTGTCAGGCTTGTTTCCCTCAGGCAGGCATTTGCTTCCAGAGCAGTGCTCTTGCAGAGCAAGGTCCCACCCGAAGAGAGATGGGAGCAGATCCCTGCCATGGCTGTGGAGCGTCAAGCTGCTCGTTTCCCTCTCCTCCTCCTCCTCCTCCCTACAAACCAAGGAGATGCTGCCCCCGATGCTGTGTCAAGTGGTGACCTTCTCCCTTTCCCCTTTTCTCCACAAGCCCCCCCCTTGCTGTCTGTTCCTCAGTGCTGATGGCTGGGCAGGGTCACTGTCAGCAGCCCTCAGGTCTGGTGCTGCCCTCCCACTAGTGTGACCGTGGGGAGCATGTGCGGGAGCTCTCCTGGGGACAGGGCAGGCAGGCTGGTGAGGACAGGGCCTCCCTTCTCCTCCTCTGGCTGCAGGGGATGTTTCTCAGTAGGAATAACTCTGTGCCCAGACACCCAGTATTAGTCTTCTCCAATGTGAGTGCAATAAAAATCAGTGGCTTTGGGTGGTGTGAAATGAACTTTGGAGGCGTTCTGAAGCCTTGGCTGTAGATTCTCCGCCTGTTTCAATATATGAAAAATAATAAAATTTTTATAGATTCCTGAGGCATCTCTTAGGCAGAGCAGAACATTTCAGCTTTCTGTGCCAGCCTTACTCCCACCCACATGTGGCTGCTTGAGCTTAGAGGTCCCTGTGGTGGTATCTGATCAAGGTTAGAGCTGTGGGGTAGCACACGGGGTGGGGAGCAGCAGCTAGGGAATGGGGTCGGAAGGCAGCAGGACCTAGGATTCTGTCCTAATTTTTCCACTGAGCTCCTAAGTGTGCTGGCAAGTCACTTAGTTCACTATGTCTCATTTTTGCTGTTTGTAAATGGGAACACGTTTCACCTCGCAGGGCTGCTGCGAAGCATAATGAAGATTTGCAAGGTGCTTTGGTGCTGTATAAATGCCAGTCACTTTAATTAATAAAATGAAATGGCTGTGCTCTCTTGGCTTCTTTGTTTACCTAGGTGTGTGCAAGCAGCTGTTAGTGCAATGATATGCAATACAGCTGATATTCACACAGCTCTGTTTTACAAATGTGCTGTTTTCCTGAAGGCACCTTGGGATGCCGTACTGACCTGCTAGACTCACCCAATCCCAGACTGGACATCACCTTTGGAAATCAGGCATGAGTAACATGAAGCCTAAGTTGCAGGAACTCCCTCACTGCTGCAGATGGTCATCTGGCAGGGTATGTGGGAGAATGCAGCAGAAAGCACGTGTGTCCGTCTGTGCTTCAGTGTCCTGTTTTCTGGTGCCTAGAAGACAGAACAAGCTGCCTGCGTGTGCCTGGAGCCAGAGGGCTTGGCAGTATGTGGTGTCAGTGGTAAACAGCAGCTGCACAGGTTGAGCATGTCCTGATGATGGAGAAGCTGGGATGTGCAGGAGGAGAGGTCTGTGGTGATGAGACAGGGATGGGGAGTGGGTCAGTGTTGGCAGGATGTATGCAGCCAGGCACAGCCATGATAGACACACACCTGCAGCATAGCTCAGGTAGGGACTGGGGGCAAAAGCTGAAAAGCAGCTCCCTGATGAAAGAGAGGGTGAAGATCCAAGGTGAAGCTCAGGAGGAGAGCTGGTTTGGGGAGTCTGCTGAAGCTGCTCCTGGTTTGCTCCTTCACTGCAGGTCTCATTGGCTGGAGCTTGGGGAAGTGGGAAGTGGAGCAGCTCGCTCCAGGTCCTGTGCAGTAGAAGATGCAAAGAGTACCAAAGCAGCCCGCAGAAATGTCTTTCCTTTCCTTAGTTTTCCCTGACTGTGTCCAAGGAAGGATTTTGCCAGCTGTGTTATCAGCTTCTTTATAGAAAAGGCTTATTTTACATTCATGAGAGCCAAAAATGTCCATGAGGAAGAAGCTAACAAGAAGCTTGTTATGAGGTCTTTTTCTCAGACTTCCAGGTGCCAGATGTTCCAAAGAGTGCTCTTGGGTCTGTCTCTCAGTGCCTGGCCCAGATCTCCAGCAGTTGCTATGTCCAGTGCCACAGAAGCCAAGGTTCCTTCATTCTTCAGTGACCCAGTATTGTCACATGCTGGTCCAGTAAGAGGAACCCAGAGACCAACAGCCCTACATTTCTGGCTACTCTAGATATAGATCTGAGCATCCTTGCTCTGAAATCAGGAATCAAAATAGGATAGTGGCAGTCTCTTAGAGACTCCAGGTTTGACTCTGCATCTGGAAGATGCACTGTGGTCATGTCATTTCTGAGATCTCTGCTCTTTGGATAACAGAGGGTAGATTGCTCAAAGAGGAGTCTGAAATAAATGACTGTAGGAGAGGAGAAAAACCCGCATGGGTGCTCTCTGTTCCTGGACAGGTGTCCCAGATTGAAGCTGGTGGAAAGAGCCCTCTGAGAGACCTTTCTTGGACTTAATAGCCTGATTTTGCCCAGACTCTTGTCTGACGTAGACACTGAGGACAAGGCTTCTTCTATTCTTTATTTTTTGTTTGTTTGTGGAAATTGAATGATGTTCCCCTTGTGAGGTTGTCATGGTTAAACCCTAGCCAGCAACTAAGCATCACCCAGCTGCTCTCTTTCTCTCCCCTCGGTGAGACTGGGGAGAGAATTGGAAGGGTAAAAGTGAGAAGACTGATGAGTTGAGATAAAGACAGTTTAGGAATAGGAAATAGGAAAATAGGAAAAGCAAAAGCTGTGGGTGCAAACAAAAGAGAACAAAGAATGAATTCATTGCTTTCCATGGGCAGGCAGGTGTTTGGCCATCCTCAGGAAAGCAGGGCTCCATCACACATAATGGTTATTTGGGAAGACAAGCACTGTCATTCTGAATGTACTGCCTTCCTTCCTCCTTCTCCCAGCTTTCCATGCTGATCATGGTGCAATATGCTGTGGGATATGCCTGTGGTCAGCTGGGGTCAGTTGTCCCAGCTGTGTCCTCTCACAACCTCTCGTGCCCCCCCCAGCCCTCTGGCAGAGGGAGTGATACAAGAAGGAGACAAGGCCTGTTTTCAGCACAAATCCAAACCAGCCCCATCCTAGCTATTGTGAAGAAAGTGAACTTTATCCTAAAACCAGCACAGAAGTATAGTTCCATTTGTGGCTCAGACCTGTCCCTCTCCTTCACAGTAAGAAGGGTGGAGCAGCAGTGAAGCCCCATCTGTATGGTGATAAAGAGCTGTTGTCTTTCAGCCTTTACATTTGAGTGTAATGCAGCATGGGTGGGTCAATACCATAAAGACCTCAGATTCCTCAAGTTTGCTCTCCTGCTGTTGATTCTGATCCTAAGATATTAGGCCAGATGATTTTGTGAATATGCAGGTTTCCCGTTACTCTGTCCAAGGCCAAGTCTGCAGAGACTGCTTGGTTTGATGGATCCACGGTCCTTCTGCCTCCTCCTGTCTCTTACATCTTCACCCTGGCCTCCTGGGCAGCAAGAAGGAGAAGGAAGATGCTCTGCCTAACGTTCACTTCCCCATCCCAGGATGGTCACTATCATTCACCCATCAGTAGCTGATGCTGCCGCCAAAGGCACTGCAGTCTGGCACAGCAGCACATCCTCTCCTGGAGGAAACAGTGTGGGCAGGCAGAAGATCCTGTGACTCCCAGTGAGGATGATGTTTAAGCATGTGGGTATCAGTGTTGGTACACTCTGTTAGCATGCATTGCTGTGTGTATCTCCACACCTATCATTTGTACTGTAGAGAAGCACTACCTCTTATCTGGAAGTCTGCACCACAGGGATGAGTAGGCGTGTGTGTAGATGACTGCTTTTTATGAGCCGCCAAAGATTTGTACGTGCAACCCACTGGGGTACTTGTAGTTGAAAATCAAGCACACCTCTCTCTCTTTTCCACCCTAACCCTCTGGGTCAGAGTTTTCTGGATGATTTCTTAGCAGTCACCTCTGTGATGGACTAAAACTAACCTTTGGCTTCTGATTATTGCACCGTGGTTCAGGCTTCTAAGCAGAAATCCATATCATCTTTCTGCCCTTGCAGAATACGAGTAACTCAGAGCACAGGCAGCAGTGAAAGATCAGGGTGCTTACGGGCTCTCATATTGCTTCTTACTCATGTCTGTGTGACCCTGCTGTTATGTCACAGCTTAATATGCTGTCCAGAATGTAATGGGTTGGCTTAGTAGCAAGTACTGGAGAGAGTCACAAGATCAAATTAAACTCCATGCCACTGACAGATTTGATTTCAGGAGTGAATTTACAGCAGGGGATGGATATGTAGAGTTGAATTCTGAGACCAAAATGAATTACAAAAATATAATTGTGATCTTTAAAGACCAATGGGAATATTTTAATATTTTTATGTTTTACATAGCCATTTCCAGTATTAGTGATCATAGAATTGTAGAATGATTTGGGTTGGAAGGGTACTTAAGTATCATCCCTGATGCTTAAAGCCCCATCTGATGTGGCCTCAAACGCTTCAGGGATAGGACATGCGCCACTTCTCTGGGCAACCTGTTCCAGTGTCTCATCACCACGACAATCAAATTTCTTCCTAACATCTAATCTAAATCTCTCCTCTTTTAGTTTAAAACCATTCCCCCTTGTGCTATTGCTATATGCTGTGTAAAAAGTCACTCTCCCTCTTTTTTCAAAGCCTCATCTAAGTACTGCAAGGCAGCAATAAAGTCTCCCCAGACCCTTCTCTTCTCCAGACTGAACAACCCCAGCTCTCTCAGCCTGTCATAATATGCTGTTGTTTAAATTTAAAAGGGTGATCAACAGTCAGATCTAGCACAGATAGCCCTTTAACAGGTTATTGCTTTTTGCAAATCTGAATGCTAATACTAGATTAACCTTGTAACTTGAACACCAAGGAACAAATCATGTTGTTTCTTAAAAAATATATGTAAACTAAGGATCTAATTGATGTCTCTACTGGGGTTTGCACCAGATTTTAACCCCATTTTAATTAAACCACCACAATTTCTTTTGTGGTCAAAGTCAGTAAGAATGAGTACAAACTACTTGAAAGTAGTAAGTGTAATTCTGTGGTGAATATTTCCTTAAATCAATGTTACAAGGCTGTCAACACTTCCTATGCAAGATACAAAGGAGTGTGCTTTCCTGGTGCTTTCCTGGTGATACCTCTGTTGGTGAGAGGGTGAGTGGCCAGTAAAGGACACTGTCTGGGTGCCAGCCCAGAGAGGGGGTGAAACCATAGAAGTTCAGTGGGAGGGGTTAACTCTTTTTAGAGACACCCAGACCTCAGGGGACAGGGGACATCCTGAGAGGTAGGCAGAAAGCCACACCACCTTTGTCATTAGTGGTTCAGAGTTCAGCCCCCCTTACCTCAGAAATACCGTCAGGAGTGGACCAATGATGCACAGTGACCGAGTTGTGATGGAAATGCTGTGGGGGCCTCATTATTACAGGACAAGCTGGTACCATACAAAGCAAACGCAGAAGCCTTGGGTTTGGTCCTTACTAGTGCTGCTCAGTCTGAAAAGAACCATTGACTATGGCTGAAGTCAGAGCAGCATAAAGGTGTGAGACGTGCTCTTGGCTGCAGAACAAAGACAGTGAGCCTCAAAGGTGATCTCAAAGGATTTGATTAAAAGCATAGGCAGAATTGGAGTGTTTAAATGAGTTCAGGTCTCTTCATAGAAGCTGAAGCTAGAACTTCAAGAGGCCTGGCATTGCCGGGATGATGCTGAACACAATCCGCACACTGTGAAAACAGCATTAGTCTACTTAGCCTTTTCACTGTCCAGGCATGGAATTGCAAAGAGCAGGGAAAAGTTAAAAAGCTAAAAAAACTCCTTTGAAATCTCAGGAGTGGGCTTCAGTTCAGATGCTAGTAACAAAAGTTCAGAGAGTATTTTTTTCCTAGCTATAATAACATTTTATTCACAGGAGCAATTGGCTGAGAAACCCAAAACACACTATTCATTCACTGCCAGTTTTGACTTCTCAGAAGTACTGCATGACCATCCCATCCCACCATCAGCTGGAATGCCCTGCAGGCCCTGCGAACAAGAGGAAGGTGGCTTCTCTCACTGAAAAGTGGAGCCCACAGCAAGGCTCCTGCTGGCTGCTTGTGTTTGGGACCAGCTCTCTGCATATACTCTGGCCCAGACCAAGCATTTTTGATGGGTGTGTTGACTGCCTTAAGGGACCTGCCTTCTCTTAAGACATTTTTTTGGTAACAAACTGGGGTGTCCCATCTTAGTTGCAAAGCTGTGAGCAAGCCATGGGAACGGGAACATTTCCACGATCAGGGAGTTGCGGGGCTGCTGACTCACTGTGCATGCCAGCGGCACTGCTCTGCCATCCCCAGCGTGGAGGGGGAGGGAGACAGAGCCATTGCAAAGATTGGTTGATAAGGTCACCTACTGCCTCAGGTCATCAAAGCGAAGTAGCTGGGATTTTCATGATATTGTTTGCCCACACCAATGTGGGCAAACACCACCGATTTTCATGATGTTGTTTGCCAGTTGTGCTTAGATATGTGAGGTGTTTCGCACAGCTTTTAGAAGGTTGTTAGGTTTGTTAGGCATAGGTGCCCTCTCCTCCAGCAAGAGGCATACACCACTCTAATCCTATGCTCGGGATCAATTACCTGTTATAGTGATGTTTGTGGTTAAATCCAATGCAGGCTCGAGCTGTACCTGCCAAGGTGCTGTGTGGTTTTCTCTGCCAGGTGCAGCCCATGCCAGGCAGTGGAGTCACTTCCCGCTGGAGCAAGGGACCTCCCCAGACACTGTCCCCTCCCTCTCTAAATGTGGGGCACCCTCCTGTGGCCAACAGAACCACACAGCAGCAAGTACCCTGAAAAAAGAAAACCACTAAAGCCCACAGAGGCAATACTCTGTGCTGCATCCAGAGTACTCTGCACCCAGAGCCTGCGGGGAGGAAGGGAGTGTTAATAAAGCACGTGTGACAAGCGTTAGTCACGTTGCTTAACGAAGGGCTAGAAGGCACTTGCAGACCCAGAACAGATGAAGACAGCTATGTGGATTTTTCTGGCCTTGAAGTTAAAGAAAATAAGAGACCTTGTTTTTACAAGATTTCAGGTGAACTTTTTCTATCAGAGCTTTTTCTATTCAAGATAACCCTGTAAGAGAGCTCTTCAGAGTAAGCTGAAAATGAAGGAGGTTTGGGAATTTCTGTTCTTTTGCTTTGAAAATCGTCCACTAGGGTGGCAACCAGGGATTTCCTTGAGTTGATCCTCTTGACATTTTTAGCTTCCCCATCATCTTCCTCTCCTCTTCAGACTTTCATTTCTTGACCCCATTTCTTCCCTCAGGTAAATACAATGCCAAGGCTAATTATCCAAAAGGGAAACATTAGTGAAAATCATAGGTAGAATATAAGCTGAAAATCTCAGAACAGTGGGCCTAGCTGGCTGGTTAGAGCGCCCTGCCCAACATGATGCTCACACTGCTTGCTTTCTTTACAGACCCTTTGACTGACGAGTTGCAGTGCTCCTGCGATGGTTTGTAGTCCTCTGCTTGGCATTTTTGTGGCTCACTCTACACATTTCAAGTCTACCATCAAAAGGAGCCTCAGGACAGACTGGTGCAGAGAGACAGGCTGAGGTTCTCTTTTAGCCCAGCTGGTCAAAAATAGTGTTGGGAAAGTCTGTGAATCTTGGACAGGAGTAGAAAGAGCAGGGCATCTCCCTGTTTAAAAGTGAGAGATACTTTGTTATCACAACAGCAGCTGGTCTGGTGACCATGCAGGGACACTCTGCAGGCCACTGGTGCCCCACAGATGATGGTCTAAGAGCCACTGGCTAGCATATGGATTTTTAATAAGTTGGCTTTTGTGTTTTTTCAGTCACTTAAATATTTAACATCCTTTTATCACTTTCCATTGGCTGTTCTAGTTCAAGATCCCAGAATTGCATGGTTTGACTTTTCTCTTAACAATTTTCAGCCTTCATAATGATCAGGAACAGAGGGATAGGCAGTCATTTCTCTTAAGCTGCTTGTGGAAGTCCAGCCAGTGGTTTAATCCGTCTCAGAACAAGGGTCACCAATCCTCTTTCCTCTGTGGACATGTCACTGAATCAGGGGAGCAGAGAGGAAATCATTCCCTGTGTTAATCCAGTGGGATAGCAAGCATTTTCAGGATGGAAGGAGGTAGGTACCAGTGTGTTAATTAAAACATGCAGGCCAGTGCAATGGACCTTGCAGTAGAGACATTATTGCTACCATCAGCTTGAGTCTTACCAGCCCTTGCACAAGTCCCAGACAGAACATCAACTTGTGCTTACTCTGCCCGTAGAAGTTTTCTCACGGTACTCCCAGCACACGGCAACATATTTGGGCCATTTTTGGTTTGTTGTGCTCTTTGAAGAATGTTTATTCCATTGAAGAGAGGAATCTCACAATGATAATTTCACATTTTGTCATGCTGCTTATTCAGTTTTCGCAGAATCATAGAGTGGCTGAGGCTGGAAGGGACCCCCAGAGGTCATCTGGTCCAATCCCTCTGCTCAAGCAGGATCACCTAGTTATGCAGGAACTTGTCCAGGTGTTTTTTGACTGTCTCCAAGGATATAAACTACACAGCCTTCCTGGTCACCCTTGCAAAAAAGTGTTTCCTGATGTTCACAATTAATCTTCTCTGTTTTAATTTATGCTCATCGCCTCAGATACACTTACTGGGCGTCACTGACTGGAGCCTGGCTTCATCCTGCTTGCAGCTTCGGTATTTATATACATTGATAAGAGCCTTTTCCTCTCCAAGCTGAATGGTACTGACTCACCTAGCCTTTTCCCCCAGGAGAGGTACTCCAGTCCCTCAGTGGGGAGATCAAATGCTGTCTGCTTCAGCCCTCACTTCCCCACAGGGGTAACAGGGGCAGCCATGGTGGTGTAGGCAGCAGCTGTAACCTGACATCAAGGAAGTCCTCCATCCATGGTTGGCAGGACATTTGTATAATCCAGTGAGCAGCCTGGAGAATCTAAAGCCAAAGCTCTCAAGCAGAGGTAACAAGACTACTATAAATGTGAAGAGAAAGCAGGACCTCTGTCCATGTAGCACCTTGGGGGGTGGTTGTGGGGCAGAAAGGATAAAACCTCTATTTTAGGCCTTTGATTCTGGAGACTTTTGTGCAGGGACTGCAGCTTTTCAAAGAAGACCTGTGAGTTTTTAAACTGTTTTAAACAATTGCAGTAATTTGGAGAGCAATAGTGTCAATTAATTTTTCCCCAGACTTGCAGATAGGTTTAGCCTGTGGGGAGCCCCGCACTGCTGTGGCTATGTTGCTAGCAGCTGATGATAGCCAACACAAGGAGCTTGACACCACCTGTAGCTATAGCAGTGATTGCAGTACAGATGCAGCCCTCAGCATGCAAGCCTGAAAATATTGGCCTGTCTACCCGTATGTAAATCTCAGTGCATATATTTATTTCTGTCAAGAACTAAATTAAATAGAAATGGATGGTTTGCCAGGGCTATAAAAATGTCAGGTCTTCAGAAGAACCCCATCTCTGCAAGAGCATTTGAAATATTGCATATATATTGGAGGGGATTAGAGCCAAATGAGAAGATACCAGATAGAGCAATAAACTTAGCCTTGCAGCCTGTTTTGTCGGGTCTTAGGAGAAAAGAGACTGCAGATCTACCTTGCGTCAAATGAGTTATTCTTAGGGAGCATGGCAGGCTCCCTGTGTGCATGGAGGAGTTGACACAACTTCACTACATATATGTGAGGTTTTTTCTCCTCCCACTGAGCTTAACAGACAGGGTCTCATTCATGAGTTCATGCTCAGCTTTTTCAGAAAATGGGGTTAAAGCAGGGGGTAGGTTTCTGATATGGGGTTGGACGTGAGTATGGCATGCTAGCAGTGATGTGGGAGCTAGTATAGGCCCTCAGAAGTGTCTTCTTTAGGGCTTCAAGCTAAAGATTTCCCTTTTGACAATAAAGATTCATGGTGCCCCTTTTAACTTGAGCAGTTATATTGAATAACAAAACCCAAAAAGACAAAAGCAAACCCTTCTCTGGTCCCTAGTCCCAGGATTGTGCTGGCTGAGATAAGAGAACATGGTGAGAGCCAGATATTTGCATAGACTGAATCCTGTTTCTCACTCAGTCTGTAGACTTTCTCCTATTGCTGCTTTAGTCTTTGTCTTATATTCCCTCCTTTTCCACCACAGAGGTTATTGTTCTTTCCCTTTCACAAAGCAATAGCTGCCTATAAATGTCTTCATTTTGGGTAATAAGGCAAGGCTCAGTTTAGGCATCATCTCTTAGCTACCTTATGCAGAAGATAGGCTTTTATCCAAAACACACAGTACACATCTGTCACCTTTGGTGCTTCTGGCAGGCTGTTCCCCAGAGGTGATCAGGACTCAGATTGAGAGAATCACTTATGCATGAGCTGCAGACCAGAGTTGCTTGTTAAATGTGCTTTAGCAGGAGCTTTATCTCTAACTCCTTCTCTAAAATCCAGAGTATGGGAAGGGGAAAAAAAGAAGTGTGATGATTTTATTCTCTCCTCTCCTGTTGCCTGACCCAAATGCAACAACAGCCTGCAAGGAGGGTGTAATCTGTAATGTACTACAGACTTCCTTTACCATCAGCACACCAGATTGTGTACCTATTCTTAAGACAAAATAACAAGAAAAAAACCCTTTCTATCTTTGTGTATAGCCTTGTCTTATGAGCTCTTGTAAGTCAAGCCAAATACAAGGCAAATTGACTCCTCCTTGCCCACGTTACTAATGTTTGAAGAGCAGTGAAGTAGAAAAGATGCCTTTTCAAGGCATTCAAAACTGTAGCACATTCTCCAAGCCTTGGGCCCAGCTCTGAGTGCTCCACACAAGAAGCAGGCTGCCTAGCTCTCTGCTGGTAAGTATAAAAAACATACCTGTTCAGTAAGTTCAGCTCTAACTCACCTGGCTGAGAGGAGCGCATTCCTGGTGTGGCTGTGGGGAGGTATGCATGCTTCTGATTTGCAGGGCGGTAGCTTCAGCCAACAAAATCTCTCTGGACAATCTGGTTGAAGGCCTCAGACCCTGCCAGTGTTCAGGCACTGAACTTTTTCCGTCCCTAGCTGCCATCTATAGCAGCCCTTTTCTAAGGACAGGTCTTCTCCCCAGACAGGAGCCAGTAGCCAGGAGCTCTGTGGTGCCAGTGGGACACTGTGGATGGGAGCCACAGCTCCTACCTTAATTCTTCCTTTGGTTGCCATCTCATTGGCATTCTGCAAGAGTGAATGCACGAAAGTGTGTAAGACATTAGGGCGTGAGGAGTCCTGTAAGAAACCAGATTGCCAGAAATGGCTGTGGCCTTCCTATTCACAGCAAGCCTGTAAATGCTGCCAGCAAGCCTCATAATTGATAACAAGCAGAGGTCTAAGGGTCCGTGGCTAGGTTTTATCATTCTTGACAGATCTGCTGACTTCTTGGTTTGTGAGAGCTGAGGACGCAGCAGGGTTCCTGAAATGGACTAAGGAGCTGAGCCGACCACAGCCTTCATTCAGGTTATGTGCCACATGTCCCTGTCACGGTGTCATGCTGCTGGACACCCTCCTGCCAGCAGAGAGAAGATCCATGGAAGCCGAGTTTGTCCTGTCTTGACAGCTTCATTTCCCTTACAGGCAGCTCCCTGCCGGTCTCTGCACCACTGACTAGTCCCATGTTGCTCCTCCTAGGGATCCAGAGAATCTTGCCCAGGAACTCCTGGGAGTGGAGCCAGGAAGGGTGGGAAGAGAAGAAAAATGGGGCCAGTGTCCAGGAAGACTGTGCTGCTAAGAACATCCCTAAGGAAAAATCCTGGAAAGGGAGAGAACACAAAACAGCATGGAGAATATCTGAGGCCAGGTGGCTGAGCTGCCTGGTGAGGTGGAAACCTGCCAGAGCTCTCTACCACACAGTGAGGTGTGAAAACAACCCATGTGCAAAGCCTGTGAGAGTTGCTTTGGGGCCAAAAAAGGTGTTACCTTGTTTTGTATATGTAGTAAAGCAAGATTTCCAGTCTGTCTGGGAAAGACAATGCTGACAGCATGATTGGAGGAAGGCGGGCAGGAGAGGTGGTACTTCAGGTTGTCCTCTTTGGGGCATCTTCTCTGCTCCCATCCTCCAGGGCAGGGCCCTGGGCTCTGAAGGGAATCTTAGGGATGGCTTACATGGTTCCAGTTTCTGCACTGTGACTGCTCATCTCCAAACATACTGTGCTTTTCAGATGTCCTTGGCAGACTCACCTGGGCTCTTGCTCTTTACAAGAGATGAGGATCACCTTTGTATTTTTTAAAAGCTAGCAACTGCCCTTGCTGTGAGACTGTGGTCAGTCATATCGGAGCTTGTCTCAGGCAGGCTCTCCTCAGTCCTGGTGATGACTGAACAGACAGTCAAGAGCCTTCTTAAGGGCTTGGCCTATTAAGTTCCATGTCTTGCCATTTTCTGAGAGTTAGTGTTTGTTTCACCACATTGTATGAAATTGTTTTGCAAGGTTGGTGGTTATAGGACAAATTATCTCTTTGTGTGTTGCCTTCCCTATGACTGGAGCAGCAAATATAGTGCAATAATGGTGGAATGCATCATTGCAGCAAACATAGTAGGTTTCATCTTAGGTTGTCTGAAGCCAGAGCTGTGGTGGACAGCTCAATTGTTTCCAGAAGAAATTGAGGATGCCTTCTTATTGCTTTCTTACTTTTAAGTAAGAAGTTAATTAGCTATTTATGTTGTTGCAAACTGTGATGGCCTAAGGATATAAGTCTCTAGGGAGAGGAAACTTGAGCCCAGCTGATTGGTATTAGTTCCATGGAAAAGACAATTTAAGGCAATAAAGGCCTTTTTATACAGGCTTAAACACAAATCCCAGTTTTGAAACTGAGTACAAATGGGCACAAATCCCGTATGTTAAGATGCTCATAGAGCAATATTAGTTGAACTAGTAAAGCATATTACCCTCCTTAAAAACTTTGCTTCTATTTATTTATGCATTTCAAGTGTTCTCTCACCCATAATATTGAAGTGTTTTGAAATATTAATGCATTCATGCTTATGACATGTTTCAGAGGCCAAGGAGCACTTGCTCCCATTTTACAGGTGGGGAAAGAAGTGACTTTCTTAGAGTCACAACAGAGGACACTGTCAGAGGCAGAGCAAGGACTGCATGGTGGCATCCGCAGTACTGTGGTTCCTTTGATTAGGAAGTCTAGGTTAAGCTAAGGATCTTGAGATGGAAGGGGCCTCTGCTCTCCCTATATGCCATTCATAATTTAACTCCACGTTATGGGGAATGATAGTGGGTCATGCTGTAATTTCAAGTGAAATTTGGCCTTTGTGTAAGTAAAGGTGTGGACATGGCTGACTTCCCCATTCCCCACTAGTGCTGCACTCCTGCAGCGCAGGCACCTCCTTTGATCAAGAAGATGCTGCACTAGCTCCTCCTTTGCACTGTCATCTGTCAACCCAGAGAAGGGCATATACAACTTTGATGTCTGCTCATTTAGTTCAGAACTCAGTGGGGTAATGAAATTGGGTTTTGAACTGCACTGCTGTACAATGCAAAATGACTGTCCAGGCCTATTTCATGTCAAACGTTATTTTTAAGAGCTCTCAAGGGAAAGGAGAAAAATCTTGACGTGTGACCATTGAGGTTCAGACTACAGTATCCTCAGAGCAGGTTTGTATGGTCTAACCTGTGCATCTATCACTTTTGCAAAGAAATGGCACAGAGACCAGAGTGAGCTCCAGCGACCAGCTGTACTGAATTGGCATAAGCCATGGTGCCACAGAGGAGGGGAGATCTTGCCATCACGGGGAGACTGATGGTGAGATGACAGCCTAACAGCCTTATGTCATGAGGAGCAGGAAGGAAGGAAGGAAGATACCTGAACAGTCAGTATTTTCATTCCAGCTTGATGACCACAGATGGGGAGGACTGGGGCTGCCACAGTGCTGGTAATGTCTTTGCCTTAGCAAGCAGCTGTGGACAGTTTTCTGCATGGATTCCCTAAATTTTCCTGGTGTTGTTGACATTTTAATTTGTGGCAACAGTTTTAGTGCTGTGTGTAGTTTACCATGGGCCATGTTTCATCCTAGCAGCAGGCCCTTTTCATGGGGCAGAGAGATGATTTTCTAATACAGTTTGTGAAATGCCTCTCTTTGTGTTTCAGTAAGCTTGTAGCAGGACATGAACCTGGTTTAGTAGGAAAGATGTAACAGATGTGAGCTAATGTATACAAAATCAGCTTATATAAGGGTTCGGTGCCTCCAAGTGATGACTTTTCACATCAACAGGAATGGCTTGTTCTAGAGAGAAGGATACTGGGCAGATTGCTTTGAGTTGAAGGATGCCTGAATACAAGGACCTGAGCAGAAAGAAGTAGAAAACAGTGATTTTTGATTTTAACAAAATCAAGTTCAGATATACTGGGTTCAAACCATATTTGGGTGCCTGTCTGTGTTCCTTGATTTTAGGGATGCCTTTGTTTAGAGGCACTTGATTTTGCCAGAATCTTCCTTAATAAGCAGCAATTCCAAGGGCCTTGATTTATAAGTTCTCAGTGCCAAATATGTAGATTTGAGCAGAAGTTGGACATTCCTTTTTCCCATTAGATTTTATCATGCTTCAGTTTCCCATGACTGAAGTGAAAATGTTACTATTTACCTTTTTTTTTGAGTTGCTTTTATTCTTATTAGTCCTTAGGTAGGAAGTAGTGTTTCAGGACAAAGAGGAATAACACTGTGTGAAGGAAATAATAAGAAACTTCTGGGGAAAAAAAAATCTGCATTTTGGAAAAATACTGTGTCTTTATAATGGAAACAGAAACTTTGGTCTGTGACACTTCAGCAAAGGTGTCACCTTCTGAATAGCAAATTTAATCTGACTAGTAATAGGCTAGCTTGTCCAAGTATTTTCCACATTTCACAGAAATAGTCCATGGATCCATAAACATGTGTGAGGACAGGAGCTGCTGATCTGGTACTTAAAGCTGTGCACAACAAAGTGGGGTTTTGGCTGGCATATGTCCTTACTGTTGCACACAGCATAGGAGGATCAGAATGGAGGACAGGATGCAATCATCTCAGTTTTGTTCTTATTTGAAAAGCCATGCTTGCAACATCTTTTTATCCCAGATTTTTCATCAACAGTGTTGTTTTTTCACTGTGTTTCACCCCCCTGCCCCGCCCCCTGCACTGGCAGAGAGGATGTCACCCATGAAATAGAAACCAATACCACTTCCTCCGTGACCTTAGCTGTCCCCAGGTCTCCTGTCTGTACCGCCCAGTTCTACCACTACCTTTTGTCAACTCTGTGAGAAACCCACTTTTTACTGAAAAAGTTGTTTATACTATTGGCGGACTGAAACAGCCTCCTTGATTTATCCCTGTTTTAACATTTCTCCCTGTGGGTGATTGAGTTTAATTAAGGCTGACTAGTAAATATTTATTCTCTTGGAAGAAATAGGTCCAGGTTTGTCTGTTAAAAATACTACACAGCTTGCCTCTTTGATGGCAGCTAACTGAACCAAACACTCCACAGTTCTATTAATATCAGCAAGGAAAAAACCCTCAAACCCCACCGCCACAAGCTTTTAACTGTGCAGCTCTCCCCCCGCCAAGGAGCACCTCTCCCCCCAAGCATCCCTGTCCCCTGCATCCCGCTCCCTGCCGAAGTGAAGCCCGTTGCCATGGAAGCCTCATTAAATCTGCATCTCGCCTGGCCAGGGCTGCAGGGGCTGCGGCTGTATTTTTAGCCGGCGGTGGTTGCATAAGGGGGGCGGGATGGGACCGGGATGTGCCTTGTATCTTGCTTTGATGGAAGTCTGCCAGGAACCACCACCAGCCAAAAGACATGTCCTGCTCAAGAAAGATCTCTCGGGCAGGCAGCCCTTGGCAACCCCCAATGTTGCTAGAGGTGAGCATGGGGAAGATGCAGCATGCAGAGCTGAGCTTAATGGCCAAGCAAGCTTTAGGGTGCTGGCATCATTCTGCCACGGGCTCCAAAGAATGAGGGTCTCTTTAGATTAGACTAAAAGATAACAAATCTCTCTTGACTTGAGCAAAACCTTAACACCTGGAGGGGCAGGAAGAAACTCATCAGAGCACAGCTGAAGAACAGCACTGCACTCCTAACCATGAACGTTTTGGGGAAAACAATGCAACATTTAAGTGCATAGCTGTCAGAAGAAGAAAATGGAGCTAGATAGTGTCAGAGATGCTCAGGGGGAATCCAGTCTTGGGTGTAATGTTGCCTAAATCCATTTTTGGAGGGACTGGATTGGAGCCCATCTCCCTGTTTGATGAATGTAAGACACTGAATGATCTGAAATCTGCACTGAAAGCAACACACAAACACAGACCAAAAAACCAAACCAAAAAAAAAACCCACTATACGAAAAAAAAAATCAAAACCCCCAAACTGCCTCACATATACATTCCTCATAATTTCAAATCAGTGTTGCTGGAAGTAGACAAAAAAAGAGGTTTTAGCATCTCTGCACCATCAGGATTTCTTGGCTCAAAACATGGGGCTGGGCCCTCTCTCTGTCTCTCAGCACTGAATCACAGCAGTGCTAAATGTTCCAAAAATCAGATTTTTATCCTGAATTACACCTGGGCAATCTTTCAGTCTTCTGTGGGTCTCACAGATGGCCAGGAGAGCTTTGTTTAGCCTGCAAAACTGTTATTTGTGCTGAGGCATGAGAAGGAAGGAGTCCAGCTTGACTGTAAACTAATAACTCTTGCCTCTAATAAAAGCTGTGTCTTTCGTTGGAGGCTGTGAAAATTTGATCTGGAGCAGTTGGGCTAAAATTAAACAGTTCCCAATGCCGCTATCTTGTACAGTCACACTCCATCAGAGCAGAGTCATATGTGAAGCTCCGAGGGCTAGTAGGGACTGTTACTATCATTGCTTTTTAAAGAGATGGCAATATCATTAGTAGCCTTTTCTGTCCTTTTCCCAGTCGCAGATCTCCAGATACCTGTCTCTGCAGCAGGCACTAACTGGTAAACAAATGTTTAATAACAAAACCAAAAAAGAAAACAACAGCAACCTCAAAAACATGAAACCACCAACCCCAGCATTATTTCTAATTTGCTGGAAGTGGGATGTGACCTGGTTGTTGTAGGCAAGTGTGCCTGACAGAGCCAGCTTTTGCTGCTGCAGGCTATCTCTGGCTGTAGATCATCTCTAAGTCCTTCATGGGCAGTTATTTCCAGCTTCAAGGCTGGCTCCACAGGCCTTTCTCAACATTCTCAAACCTCAAAAAGGTTTGTAGGGGTTCACAGGGACTGCTTTACAGTTGTAGGACATGCAACTCACCTTCAGTCTTGCTGTGAGATTAGGCCAAGTGATGTTTTGCCCAGGCAGCCTCATTTCTCCTGATTCAGTATCATGATTGTGAGTCTTTCACAGCTCAATTGAAAGGAAAGTGGGCTTTTCAGACTACTTCAGAAAGCTGTAAATGATTTCCTCTGACTCTTGCTCTGAGCCTGACTCTGGTTTCAAAGACTTAGCCCGGTGAGCTCCTGCTTGGCAGCACCCACCAACCCAGGAGGGCACACGTAGGTACCTGGGGAGCCCAGGGTGCTCCTCGTTGGAGCCTTGCAGCAATGGTTCTGCAGATGGACAGAATTAGCTGCTGTACTGCAGCCTGGAGTCAGCACCACACCAGCAGCAGCCCCAGGTGCAAGGGGTATTCCCCAGTGGCAGAGAGGCCAGGCGGGTGCCTGGGGAGCCAACAGGGGGGCTCTCACGTGTGTGTTTCATTCCTGTCAGCTCCAGCTGATTGCTGCCTATGAAGCCAAGCAAGTCTTTGATATTCTCTCTGCTTCAGCTCTGCTTCTGGATGGCAAAGATAAGTGCAGTCTACCCACAGTTGAGAAGCCAGGGGAGAACCTCAGATGAATGAGGTGCATGTTCAAATGCACAAAACCCCTGGTTTGTGGCTGACTGGCAACTGTTTGCAGGTCTTTTAACATTTAAATTGTTTATTTCTCAGCATGTATTTTAATCCACTCCCTTTCGAGGGTGGTAGAGGAAGTGTGGGGCAAAGTGATGGCAAGGAGCAAGGGACAGCATCTGAAAAATAGAATAAGCCATTGATAAACACAGACAGACACCTTGGTAAACAGACAGACAGAGCAGAAGGCTCGTGCTCCTGACAGTCTCCCTGGTGTATAGCAGTCTCCTTGTAAGAGCTCTGACACTCACTGCAGGGCACATGTGAACAGAGCTGGAAGAAAGCAGAGGCTGGAGCAGGGAGGAAGCTCTGCTCAGGCACCAATGGCATTGCAAGCCAATTATGTCCTGGCTGGGCAGAGAGCTGGCATGGGACCTCCTTTCAGCAAAAAAATCAAAATCAGCATAAAAAACCTCAGGCGCACCTTTTCCTTTTTCTTCAGAAGCCCTTCATCTTGGGATTTCATGTCCTAAAAAGTTTTCTAGGTCCCAAAATGGGAAAAACTCCTGATTGAGTCATAGCATTACATTTTTAAAGTGAGAGGGCTAGGAGGGCAAAGAGGGAGCCTATTAAACAACAGCCCTTCCTCTGATACCACAAAGGGTTCATCATTGAGTTCTTTATGAGGTTTTAGCCTTCAGAGCAGTCATGTCATGTTGCTAAACCCCTGAGGACACGTTTACTGATCCTGGGGTGAAGGGTGCTGCATCCGCCACCAAGCTGGGTATCAGACCAGGGCTGAGAGTGATGATTTTTTCTTACTAGTTGCTGTTCCAACTGCAGATGAAGTATGTGAGACCAGCCTACAAACCCAACATTCAGTGAGTGTTTGATATATGCCAGAGGGTATCAAGATTATGGCTGGCCTTTGACAGGACAAGTCATACAGCTCAGTGGTGTTACCAAAACTTGGAAGGGAGAAGACAGAGTATCATTTATTAAATGTGAAGTGTTGAGTGTGTTGTAGTGGGAGGGCTTAGACAGCAAGAATGGGATTAAGAGTTGAGAAGCATGTTGGAATGAGGGTAGGGTAAGTTTTTAGAATGGCTGAAGGGCCTTGTTGTTAACTCTTGCCACAAGGTAGACATGACAGGAGGAGATTCTTGCCTGTCAGCCAGGGAACCCATGAGGAGTTTAGGCTGTCTCTCATGTGGGTCAGTCAGTATCTTAACCAAAACCAGATCAAGAGCAGCCCCGGGGAGAAGGACTTGGGGGTGCTGTTGTATGAGGGGCTGGACATGACCCAGCCATGTGCACTCCCAGCCCAGAGAGCCAGTTGTGTCCTGGGCTGCATCCAAAGCAGCATGGGCAGCAGGGAGAGGGAGGTGATTCTGCCCCTCTGCTCTGCTCTGGTGAGATCCCACCTGTAGTGCTGCATCAGCTCTGGGGTCCCAGCACAGGAAGGATATGGACCTGTTGGAGTGTGTCCAGAGGAGGCCACCAAGATGATCAGAGGGATAAAGCACCTCTCCTGTGAGGAAAGGCTGAGAGAATTAGGATTGTTCATCCTAGAAAATAGAAGGCTTGGGGTGACCTAATTGTGGCCTGCCAGTAACCAGTACCTGAAGGGAGCTGACAGAAAGATGAGAGGGACTTTTTACAAGTGCATGTAGACACAGGACAAGAGAAAATGGGTTCAGACTGAAAGAGAGTAGGTTTAGATTATATATTGGGAGGAAGTTCTTTGCTGGGAGGCTGATGAGGCCCTGGAACAGGTTGCCCAGAGAAGCTATGGGTGCCCCATCCCTGGAAGAGTTCAAGGCTAGGTTGTTCTGAGCAACCTGGTCTAATGAAAGGTATCCCTGTCCATGGCAGGAAGGTTGGAACTAGATGATCCTTAAGGTCCCTTTCAACCTAGGCCATTCTGTGATTCTACAGGAGACCTGCATGTGTGGGTGAGTGCTGTGCAGGCCATAGTGTGTTTGTTCTGTTGGGTGGGGTTGTGCCAGTGTGCAGCACTCCCCTGTCTGGCTGAGCCAGTCTATCTGCAAGGGGCCAGGCTGTGGTGAGGCAGGGAGGCAGTGCAGCAGCCCATCTCTCTGAGCTGAAGCTGAACATTAATTGTGGCTTGAGGGTTGCACTGCTCCTAGATTTAACTCTGAAGCACTGTAGTTCACTGCAAAGCTAGCTGATGGTGTGATTTTTGTTCAGTTTATGAATAAGGAGGTGGTTTTTTAATGGTGCAAAGCTCTGGATTCTGAAAGTAAAAGCCCAGCAGGGCTGGCCTCCGTCGGGGAATCTGCAGCTTCTCCCAAAGGGTGAGATCCTGGAAAATCAGAAAATGGCCCTGTTTGGTTTTTCCAGTGTGTTTTTATTCTGTAAGAAACAGAAATGAAACAGCCCCAAAGAGCGAAATGAAATGGTATAACTGAGTATCATTTGGCCTATTTTCAGTGCTACAGAAGAGAACTGTGAGTCCGATCAAATGCACAGGGCCTTGGATAAAGATGCAGTGTCTTGGCTCTGTGTAAATGGTTGGATATGCAACTTTGATTTTGCTGTGGCAATTCATTGTGCTGCCCCTTATCTTGGTCACAAGAAACCTGTGACTGGAGCCAAAGCACCCCAGCTCCGACTCCAGCTCCTTTTGTTCATATATAATAATTGTATCTGCGGTGTGCAGAGTGGGCTTGTTTCAGGCTGGCAGCTGCACAGTGTTGTTTGCAGCTCATTAATTTCCTGCAGATTGCTGCCTTGCTGCTTTGGATGTAGTGCAACTCCAGTGGCTGGGCTGAGTGCCGTCCTGCAGAGCTGAAAGCACCTTCTGTGTGGGTGTGTGGGCAGAGCAGGGTGAGGGAGGGGACCGAGGGACTCGTGAGGCTGTTATCTGGATGCATTTGTGAAGGGAGAGTTGGCTTCACTCTCCACCCTTTTTGATGTGCTTTGAGTGCTGAAATCTGTGGCTGCTGTCTCATGCAGGAGCCAGAAAAGACTGGGGTGTTGAGATATGCTAGCTTCTGTGCTGGGAACTGGGGGGACTATCCTGACCTTTCTTGAAAAGCCAAATGTCATTGCCAGTGTTATCCCAAAACAGGTTCTTTCATCTAGTATGCAAGAGGCTGATTCACACACAGAGTTGAGGTATTTGACTGATTTACAGTTCTGTGCAGAAAGGGGTGCTGGGTGACAAATTTACAAAGCTAGCACAAGGGCTATCAAAACTTTTCACTATTTACACATTTTAGCAAACAAAGGCATTAATGTTCATTGGCTGCAAGTTTTGTAGTGCTCTTACTAATTAGTATTCTATTGTCTATTGGTTAAATTATTTCAGTACTCCGCTCTATCCACTTTTCATTGCTTCTCATGCTAATTAGTCCATGTGCTCAGACTTTCTCTTCTTTTGAGTCTATTGGTTTCCTGAGTTGGTGCTCCATGAGTTGGTGGTCACAATCTACCCTTGTCAGAATTACCTTTTGCACAGTCAGAGCTGATATCAGCACAGTTGCTGAGTTGGCTTTATTAGTTTCTTCCTTATATTGGGATTTCTGCCAAATGTCCTTGTGGCCTGTAAATCCTACATTCTTTCTGTCCACTGTCAGTAGTATATGCTTCTCCCCAGGCTTTGTTAACCTCCCCCTAGGTCTGAGATCATTGAAGCATGTCAAGCCCTAAACTTTAACAACACAATTTTATCAACAAGTAATTTATCTTTCTAACACCTGGACATTAGCAGTGCAGAAACTGTAGGACAGTGAGTCTTGAACAGCCATGTTAGGAGGAGCCCTTGGTCTCACCTGTGTTGTCTCTGCTGGGAAGAGCAAAGTTGTTGGTAGTAGATGTCAATCTGCACATCTCTCTGTGCCTGCAGCTGGTGGCAGCCCAGGGGATGTGGACATGCCTGGCATGGGGGAGATCAAGGACCTGTAATCCCTGACTGTAGTCCACCTTCACTCCCACCATAGCCTGGCTCCTGTGGCAGTAGGATCAGCAAGCTGGGGTCTCTGTGGCCATCAGCATTCTCTCCTGTGCTGGGTTGTTTGTCCCCAGTGTGCCCCTGCCCATGCTTCTGGGGAGCCTTGGGCAGCTCTGTCCCCAGCTGCAGCTCCCTGTCTGCATCTACTGTTGGCAACAGAGACAAAGCAACCCCAGCTATGGCAGGAGCCCACCAAGTATGGAGTAAGTATGAACTTGTGAAGCAGCATGGCAGCAGTAGGACATGCATGGAGTTCCCAGAGTTCTGTTTTTAGCACCCAAGCAGCAGTGGCTGTTGTGTCTCTGTTGGGATGCCATGCAACACTGCAGGTTTTGCTTTGGGCACCCCACATCAAAAGGTTTTTTGCAAATTCAGTGGGAGTTCAGAGAACTGAATTTTGAAGAAGCTGTTTAGAGTTCAGCTGAGCTAGTGAGTCACATGCAGCGCTTCAGAGCCATGTCCAGAGAGGAGGACATGAGTGGTTGTCCTCTGCATGCTGGGGATGGATGACCTGATGGTGCAGGTGGCTATCAGCACTGAAGACGTGTGATGAACTGAGCAGGAACTGGTGCTCAGCACATGCCTTGAGGCAGCAAGCTCAGGTCAATGGGGCCACGCTCTCCCAGTGCTTGAATGCCAGCCCCTTGGGTCTCTTCAAACCTGCCATGACAAAGCGCTGAGCAATGCATGGCAGGGTCATGCCATCAGGCAATGCCAGGGGCTCATTTTGACTAACAAGCTCCAGCAGTTTTTGCCCTAGGAGGAATTTAAAGCCTTCCTAGGCTGGTGAGGGTTGTTTTGAATCTGGTATTTCTCATTCCTCGACTTCCTCTCCCCGTCTGTCCCCACCTTCTCATCCTCACCAGCATCTCCATGGCAACCCTGTTGCTGAAGAATAGAGAAGACATCTAAATATAGCTTTCAAATCTACATGCCTTCAGCAAAAAGTCTAAAACCAGGGGCAACTGCTTGAAGCACTGATCTGCCAATACCAGCCAATGAAGACTGTCTGTCTTGCAGGTGGGATTCAGGAGCACTGTGGTGGGACAAGGGGTCACTTTCAGCTGAATCCTAGTTTTGTGTTTGCTCAGGACATCTCAAGAGGCTTTGAGGTAGTCCAGCCTACCCTCTCTTGTCCAGGGCACTCCCAGTCCTACACCCTGTCAAGCTTTGGAGCCATTCTCTAGAACAAACAGAAGATCTTCAGTACTTTTTTTTGGCCATTGATTCCCATGATGGATTTTGATATCATAGGCATTTATTGTGGTGCACTAGACTCAGATGGATGCTTAGGAAGGAATAAATGTCATCCCTTCCTTCTTGCCTTCCTTCCTGCTTTCTTCTCTTTCTTCTTCTCTCTGTCCCTCCTTCCCTTGCCACAGTGTGGTTGTGACTGAAGTTTTGTTCCTTCTAAAATTCCTTTCTAAGAGAAAAAGGGCACAGAATCCTCAGTGAAGCTGTTCCCCTGGGAACCTGCCCAAGGTAGGGAGGAGAGAAATGTCTATGCCCAGGGCCTGGGTGCTGCTTTGCACCTGCACCAGGCTGATACCCACCTCAACTCTCTGGTTCATGGGCTGCCAAGTTGAATTATTGCATGTACAAAACACGTACTTATTGTACAGACCTCAACAAATAGCTCCACAGGCTGTTGAAATTTTGTCTGTTCTCCCCTGGCTGTGAAGCATCAAGTCTTGTAGGGTCAGCAAGAAGAAGCCGACTTGGAGCAGGCCAGACAAGGGCCCACATGTGTCTGTGCACGCAGCTTCAATATTCAAACCCAAGTAGCTTTATCAGACTGAGTAAGGAAAAGAAAACCTGTGGAGCTGGGCTATTATACCTGTACAACTCAAATAACTCAGCTAATCAGCAACATGGATTCAGCTGAGAGAAGCTGGGTTTAACAAACTGTGATTTTCCCTTTTTCGCAGAAATTCTTAAAAACAAACTGTGGCATCTTTCCAACCCTGTATATTAGAGCATTTATCATGTTTGAACAAAGTGAAATATAGAGTGCTTTGGAAATCTTGCCTGGCAGGGCAGACTGCATTATGGAAGCTCACAGAGAATTTTTTGGTGCTTCCTTACCATGGCCTTTCCAGCTCTCTAGGGCTTCCAGCTTGAGTGTGAGACATTTGCAATTCACTAGCTCAAGTGCTGATTCCCATGGCTCTCACATGGATATACCACATCTCTTGAGTTGCCCTGAATAACATATTAGGTACTCAGGGATTTTTTGACATGGCATGGAAGTGCTTAATGGGCTCACTTGCAACTTAGCAGCTCTGATTTCTCATTGCTGGTGCAGTTGTTTGCACTGGTACCAAGTAGGTGTGAAACACTGTCATGTGAAGTTGGCAGCATTTCACATTTCTTGGCAATGTTGGGTGGCAGTGGGAAGCGAGGGCTGGGCTGCTGTGCAAGAAACAGGCACAAACTCAAAAATGAAGATGACCAGAAAGACAAAGAAAGCCCTTTAGTGTTGTCATCTGGGATGGAGGAACCATAACAGTTACGCAGTTCTTTGTTTTTAAATTTGGTTTTATCTTTTTACCGGCTATCACTATAAATCTTTTCTGGTAACACTTTAAAGTTTTCTTACACAAGTAAGGACTAAAAAATACAGCTCTTAGTCTTGGCAATGTCCCTTTAATTATCATGTGTCAGTTACTAAAGCATTTTCAATAGTTTTAATTGAAGCATGAGCCAATTTACTAATTAGCCAAGATTACATGAGGAATACACAAAGGGAAGATGCCTTTCTGTGTCTATTTCCTCCTTTATGCCTTAGGAGATCTGGTGTGATGTGAACAAACTACACTGCTAACAGCCAGCCAGGCAGAGCCCTTGAGCTCCTGGTGGTCCTGTACGGTGTCCCACACATTTACCTTGCTGTCCTGCTTGCTTTTCATCCCGGCTAACAGCATTCCACAAGGGACTCTAAATTGTGCCCTTGCATAGCCCTGCCTCTTTCAGTGGTATACACTATGTGACGTCTCCTGACTCGCACTGTTTTTAGAGCTGAGCCTTATTTCACATTCCAAAGTCACACAGACACATCCTCTTAACCTTCTCAGCAATAATTCCTGCAAATGAGAGTGTCCACACAAAGAGATACTCAGTATTTTCTAGCACATTAATCAAATAACCATCCAGTTGTTGCCTTATGTGTTGGAAGTGGACGTGTTGTCAAATAAAATGATCTTATAGATTATCCTCTGTACTTCCCAGATGGGGAATTTAGCAACATCATGTGCACAAAGTCCTTTAAGAGAAGATAGATGTCTATTCATTTCATCTTCTGTTGCTTACTCAGGGAAATCTCATTTTTAATGTTGCTCCCCAGAGGAGTGTTTCCATCCCTAATATTTAAAAGCAATACTTGTTTCTAAGTGTATGTTGAAAGGACAGCTTATACTGCCTTCATCTGAGGGCTGTTGGTGGCAACTTGCAATGACCTCAGAGAAAAAGAAGCAAGCGAGCAACTATCCTGACTTCTGTATGGCCCAATGTTCCCTGGGAGTGCTGGCTTTTGTCTTGCCCTGCTGTGTCACAGGCCAAATTGAAAGCATTGCTCAGTCTACTGAAAATTCCACTAAGAACTGAATTAAAGAGTCCTTCCCATCACTGTACTCAGGCAGGTGTTGAGATGTGACCATTCTGTGGCTTGGTGCTGGCAGTGGGGCTTTGTGTTTTGCAGAGTTGCTCCTTGCTGCAAGTAGAGGCTTTTGGATGGTCTCTGTTGTTCTCTGCTTTTGAGCTGTCTGAGGTATGTCTTGGCCCCAATCAGGCTGTTGGAGAGAATGGGGAAGGCTGGAAAATGTCCTCCTTTCCTCATGTGAAGTGGCCAGAGGCAGGGGAATGGAAGCTGCTCAGCTAAGCAAGGTTCAGCTTCCTTGCTTCCCATTGTGGTGAGTGTGCCCATCAGGGCTACTGCACTGCCAGCCCTTCTTGTGCCTGCCTCTGCCTCCATTAATTTCAAGAATCTGTCATGATGTTCTCGCAGCAAAATGTTTTGAAGCCTCCCGCTCCCAACGCTCTCTGCCTCTCAGTGTCCTTCTGTCACATCTCTCACATTAACGTGATGCCTTCCTGGGGCGGTGTTACACTCCAGCCCTTCTCTCCATCCATCTCCTCTACTCTTCATGCCTTCTGAGGAGGCAGCTCTCGGTGTGGCTGCAGGTGAGAGATGAGATTGTGTGGGAGCAATCTGTGTTTTGGCCTCCAGACAATTTATGACAGCTCAGGACGCAGCTGTATTTATGGTTGCTTTCATAGCCCTGGAAAGGAGCGAAATGCTCGCTGTGCTAGGGAAGCTGCAGAGCCTGGGAAAGGGCAGCCCTCATCAGCCACAGCGGACTGGGAGGGGTGGCCTGATGGGCCACCACAACCCCCCGTCCGTCAGCACTGACCTTTCCGTGGTGACAGTCGCAGGAGCAGCCAGCTGAGAGAAGGGCACTTCCCCTCAAGGGAGCAAACCCAGCCCTGTGTCCCCATCTGTGCAGGCTGCAGAGCGGCCCAGGAGCAGGGATGCTGCTCTTCTCTCTGCCACAAAATTCCAGTGAAAGGTTAACCGCTCCCCATTATGTGGCACTGGGTCTGTGAGCCCTCGCCCACCTCCCTGTGTCACTGCACAGTCCTTGCCGACTTCCGCCCTTCTCCTTTCCTCCTTGCACAGGGAGGTCTGGCAACACACTGGCTCTGGAGCAAGAGCTGCAGTTTGGCTCCCATCACCCCCATCCCACCCCACCTGGGTCCCCGGGCCACACTTCCGGGCTCCTGCTGTGTCCCCAAGGCTTTAATGGGGTGGAGGCCCTGCTGAGCACTCATCACCTCTCAGCAAAGCTGAGAGCAAATCCCATCTCCTTTGGGATTCAGTCAGGTGGGGAGAGGTGGTGCAAGGCCCTGCCTGTGTCCATGCAGGGCACCTGTGACTTTGGTCTTTCTCTTCGATCTGTCCTTCACCTGTTGTTTTAGAGCTGGTTAAAAGGTCATTTTCTTCTTAAAGGCTTGTAGCAAAACGAGGAAACCAGGAATTCACTGGATTGGTCACCAAATTCAGACTTTCTTTTTGGAAAACCACCTAATGCTTGAGTGTTTGGTAATGGTGCAGTTTGCAGCAGAACTGAGTTGGTCTAGGAGCCCAGATGGTTTGCACTCCTGGAAGAAAGGAAGGAGGGGTTGGGTATATGGAAGCAAACTCAAATGGTCTGTGTGCATAATATTGACTGCATAAAGCCTTAGGGTAGCTTTGGTGCAATACCTAACCTGGCCCCCAGGAAACAGGGTCTGTGGTGTTTTGTCCAAATTTTTGCAGACAAGCAATACTGAGTGTTTTGAAGGTCCTGGAATGGAAAAACCATAAGGAATGGTACTTATGAATATGATTTTTAAAAGCAACCCACATCCAGAAAGCCCTGGCTGCTTTTGAAAATCCCACCTTCTGTTTTGTAGTAATGAGCAAGGAGAAGATCAAAGCTATGAATCAGCTGTAGGTTTAACTCAGCAAATTGAACAAGCTTTGCAAAGTATCAGGGGCCCAGATAACATCTGGTTCAAAAACCAAATTCAACATTTCCAACAAAAATGAAACAAAAAATCATCATTATAAAGTCTTAGCAGAGCAACAACATTTATACCAGAGATATACCATTTAAAATCCTACATCCTTCAGGCTGGATTAGCGGAGATTGAAGGCATCTAGAGAAGGGAAAGGAGGCTTGCTGGCATTGTTGCAGGGTATGGGTAGAGCAAGCACTGGCAAAAATAAAGCTGTTTTAGCTTAGAAAGAAGAATTGGAGGGGGTTTTTCTTGCATCTTCCTGCACTGATGGATAGGCAGAGGTTGTCCAAACTCTACCCCTACCCTTATGCCAACATTTGAAAGACAGCTGTTGGGACCAAGATCGAGACCAGAGTCAGCACAGGGAACAGGATTTCCACAGCCAGAGAGCAGGAGTAGTTATAACTTGAGGATTGAATTGTAGGATGATCGAATAATTTTTTGGTAATTAATGGTATTGGTAGGAATGCAAGCTGCAGTGATGATTCTCCTATTCTGTGCCGAAATAGTGATTTACCAGAGGCTGCTGGCCATGGCAGCATTCCCAGGGTGGGGATCACAGCATCCCCAGGATGCAGGGCTGGACTGCTTATTCTCTGAAGCGGTGTGGGACCAAAGATACCGGGTATATTTAATGCCAAAGGCTACAGGCTGAGGCACATAGAGATTTGAATTTGGGTCTATTTTTCCAGACTCGGTGATTGCCAGTTCTGCATTTCTCCTTCCCAATGCCAGTCAAGACTGTTTGGGCACAACACGCACCTTGGGCTGATCTGACTGTTGAGGGTAGGCAGGAAGAAAGAGGAGGTTGTAGCCGCAGGGCCACATGTGGATACAGAGCTGTGGGAAGCAGGGGATCTTTCACTGGCAGGAGGGGCAGCTGGCCTGGTGGCTCTTGGGGCAATTGCTTTGGGATAAGGGAAATGCTTTTTATGTGGAACTGACTTCTGGTTTAAAAAATGCAGTTCCAGCTTGGGGTGGGGGTCAACTAGAAGTTCGGGAGCCCCAAGATGGCAAGTGTGTGGCCATTCAGAGGAGTTACACATGCAGACAGTGCTGTATTTAAGAGTTTGTTATGCCAGCTCAGAATCAAAGCACCAATCTCTTTAGTCATGAGCGAGGGATGAGACTGCATGAAACTTGGCAGCCACTGGGAAAATGAGGGGGACTGCAGGGGTCATTTTGAGCTTGCAACAGTCAGTGCAGCCTGGGTGTAAGGAGGCAGTGGGTTGGCAGACCCTTTGACTCATTTTGCTTGTTCTCTTTGGGTTTGAAAGTTGTGGGACAATAACCTTTGCATAAAGCATGTATTTGTTTTGAAGGAAACCATGGCACAGTGAGCTCTTATTTTCCTACAAAATGGTCCAAGAACTTGTACAGAATTTGCCAAAGGAGAGACACAGGATCTGCTGCCCAGCTGCTTCTCAAAGCAGGCCAATGAAGCTGAGGCAGCAGTATGGTGCCAGTGGGGTGTGTGTGCTTGTGTGGCTGCTGTTGTACGTGTGTGTGTGCATGGGGGTAACAGGGTGAGGGAAGCCTGCTTCTCTGCTGGCCATCAGACCTCACTGCACATAGGCTGAGCCCTGAGACAGTTTGCTGGGGGGTTGTTTTTGTCTAACTTCACTTGGCACAGTATAGCCTGCCATTCTGCCTTTGGGTCAAACAGAAAATTGGCCACTGTCACTTGCAGAAAGGGGGCTTTAGCCTTTCTCAAGGGCCATGTTGAGTTTGTTCAGTGGGTGAGAAAACTTTGACTCTCTAATGTACCCATTTAACTCCTTCCTTCCTCTACTTTTGCTTCTCTGTTCCCCTCTGCCCTTTATGACCCTTATTATTTTTCCATCCACAGCAAAACAGTTCACATCAAGGTAATTGATGATGAGGAGTATGAAAAAACCAAGAATTTCTTCATTGAGCTGATGAGCCCCCGCATGGTGGATATGAGTTTACAGAAAGGTGTAGTACTGGCCCTGCAGACTAACATTAACGTTCTTCTTTCCTCCTCTCTTCCATCTTCTTCCTCCTCTTCTCCCCCTCTTCCTCTGATGTCTCTCTGTCTCCAACTGCTCTGCCCTAAACACTGCTGTACGCGCACACCGTGTCACATGGTACCCGTGGGGTGGCATGGGGAGTGGTGCTGGGGCTGCTGAGAGGCAAAGTGGTGAGGGGAGCAGAGAGAGAAGGATGGAGAGCAGTCCTGCTTGTCCATATTTCTGTGGTGACTTGAGAGGGATCTTCTGCCATCCCCACTGAAGGGCCCAAGCAAATTTTGTAGTGCCAGTGGGAAGATGCTGGCTAGAAACACATCCAGTATCTCAGGAGATCATCACCCAGCCCTGGTCCTATGGGTTGTTCCAGTCAGACCTGTGTTAGAAAAAGACAGGAATTGAGGCCTGGCAGAGAAGCAGCTCTGTGACTTCTGAGAAGGACTGGCAAAGGCTGTGCAACCCCTGGTCTGGTTGCCACAGAGCAACTCTGGAAGCAGGAGCTGAGGGCAAGGAGGAGCTGATGCCCCACTTTGCAGCTGTGTGCCTTGCAGGGGTACTGGAGGGGAGCCAGGTGAGCTGCCCTCAGGGGGAAGAGACTAGCCGTGCTACAATGCCCAGGGCATTTCCTTTTGAGCCTCAGAGGCATTGTCCCATTGTGTCCCCTGTGAGGTCCCAGCAAAGCTGTCCACCCCCTGGGAAGGCTGCATCCTCATTTGGGGAACAGGTCAGGAGGATGAGGCAGATACTATCAAGGAGAGAAAGGAATAAGATGTGCCATTTTAAAATAGAAGTTAGAACCATCAGCCTCCTTTGCAGCCATGGGCAGAGAGCTGCCTCACCCCACTGGGGAAGGTGTCTCTCTCGTCTCCTCAGGCTCCCAGCCCAGAGTCCTTGCAGATTTATTATTAATCATGAGGGTATTATTACTGTATTTATTATTAATGGTAAGAAGAAATTGGTCTTCCAGCTAAAACACAGTGGGTAACTCAGGGTGGTGGTCCTTGGTGGTTTTCAGGCAGCTGATACCCTTTCCATTACCATCTGACACTGAAAAAAAATGCGCTGCAGAAGTCGCCTTCCACTAACCATGAGCAAGGTCCTCCTCCCACTTTTCCCTCCTTCCTCACTCCCTTGCCATCTCCCTCTGCCCCTAACACCCCTGCTCTCAAGGAGCTGCTGCGAGGATGCCGTGTCCGACAGGCAGGCCGACGCACACCACCCCAGCGGGAAGGGGCTGCGTGCCAGGAGCCTGCACCGCCACTCTGCCGCTGCTGCTGCCTCGCCTCCAGCCAGCCGACCCGCTGTACACGGTTGTCTCTCTTGTTGTCCCTACAGGAAGACCATAAGGGTTAAGATAGTAGATGAGGAGGAATACGAAAGGCAGGAGAATTTCTTCATTGCCCTTGGTGAACCGCAATGGATGGAACGAGGAATATCAGGTGTGAGATTCTTTATGAAAAAAAATGAAAAAAAGAAAAAAAATCAGAATCAAGTATCCAAACCCCAAATCCAGAAAATATAACCTTATTTCTCCTCCTTACCCTTCCTCCTTTTCTCCTCCTCCTGTAGAGGGATCGACTTTTACTCTTTGCCCTCCTGTATTCTTGCTCTCACCCTGTTCCGGTGTCGTCTCTGCCTTTAAGAGCCCAGCTTACTTCTGATCCTCCTTTTGTGCAATGCTTAAGCCTAGGAGGCTGTATTATTTTTACTGGGTTTCCTTGTCTTGATCTGTTTTTCGTTCTGAGCACACCTTTGCTGTTCTCCCTGCTCCTGCTTCTTTGCCAGGACCTTGGGGAATGTAAAAGGCAAGAGAAGGGTGTAATGCATGGCTGCCCCCTTCAGCTCCTCCTGTACTCCCCCCTGCCCTTCCTTCTATTGTTGCCTCCAGTGGCATTGCCTTGGTGCTCTTGGGTCCCTATGAAGTGCAGTAAGAAGCCCACAGGAGAAGAGGGAGGGTGTGAAGTAACTCAGGTTGCTTTTTTTTAATGGTCCTTCATGTCTTCCATTTGAAAACCCCTTTAATGTGTCACAGACAATCACAGTCTGTCATGCAGAGGGTGTGAAGCTCTGCTGAGGTGTCTTTCCTACATGTATGTCTGTCCTTGTCCTATTTGTGTTTGACCACTTTCTCACTAAGTCTTGCCTCTGGCTTCACTAGCTTTGGGGTGGCCTGGAAGGGCCAAGATTTAAACAGAGGCACTTTACAAAAAGGAATTCAAATCCACCCTCTGGGTGCCTGTTACAGAGTAGAGCCAGGTGTGTGAGCCCACAGGTTTATTTCTGCTCCCAGGTACTGCAGTCAGTGATGGGACACCTGGCAGCTGCCTGTGCACAGCACAGCTTTCCCTTGCTGAAACATCTTCTGTCTCTTGCCTCACCAGCACAGCAGCAGCCCTCTGGCCAGTCCAGGCTCCCATACACAGCTCCATAGGATGTTCAGGATAGACACAGGTTCCATTAGCATGTCAGTATCATATAGCATCTGTGGACTTGTAAAACATAAACCTATAATTTGATGCTGTCAGACCACCTCCTGCAGCCCACAGGCAATGAAGAATAATAAGGTTTCACTCTGTCAAGCACAGGCCCTCAGCTTTCACCAAAGTCCAACTGCTCTTGAGCAGAAGCAGTGACCAACCTTGCCATATCCCAGCAATCAATTGCCCTCCAGGATAAAGATGTGAGCACAGCTTCTAGGTGGAGTTGTCTGGACTCAGCTTGTAGGCACTAATTATTTTACTACTTGTCTCCATCATATAAAAGAGCTATATCATGCCACAACTTCCGTGTAGGTATCTGCTCACTACACCTACTGTGTGCCCATATTCCTTCTTGGGCAATATGTAAGCCAAATATTCAGTCCTGGATCAAAGTCCTCAGTCCTAGAACCACACTGGGGTCTCCTCTCCACATGTGTCTTTTCCCATCCATGGGTCTCCCACCTCCATCTCAGCAGGTCTAGGAGGAAAATCACAGGCCCCTGTCGCTCTCCTGCTTATCCACTTGGCAGCTTGGAGCACCACACTGAATTTTTTTTCAGCTGTCTGCTCTCTTTGAGTCCTACATCCTTTTGTAAACCATGAGCAGCATCAGGACACAGAGTCAGAAATGGGCTGCATTTATGAGGTTCCGCATTTCTTTTTCCTATACAGGTCACGTTGCACCTGGCTGAATAAAAAACAAGCATTTGAAAAAAATCCAAATGGCCCTTGAAGTGGACCAGTTGTAAAACATCCTCATTATTATTAGGACTACAAAGCCAGTTTGCTGTATCATATGTCTCTCATTTACATCTACATCAGCTGGAGTCAGTGTGACTGTCTGATTTGCAACAGGCAGATAGGAGATCAGGGCTGGACTAAATTGATCTGCAGCATAGAGCCTGCAGGCCAGGAGGTGAGGGCACACCCTTGAACAGACCCTGTTTTACCTGGAGAAAGTAAAGGACCATGCCAGGGAGGAAATGCAGAGCCCTGATTGGCCTCATTAGAGAAAAGCCAGAGTGAGAGCACCGTGGTTTTAAAATCTAAGAGGCAGGAGATTGAACTGCATTTGCAAATGTTGCTGGCACAAGGTGGCACAGTCGCTACACTAAATCCAGGGCATCTGGAAAGATCCCCAGCTCTGTAGTGCTGCCCATTGCGGCATCTCTGATGAGCCTACCTTGTGCCTGGCATGAAGAATAAGGAGCTACGTGAGGCTTTTCCAGTGAGAGCATTGTGAGCGATCAAGAGCAGATGCTGTGGCCAGCAGCTTCACGGAATGCATGCATGAGCAGCTGGCTCCGGGCGGAGAGGAGGCATCCTGGGCTGTGCACAGCCTTGCACATGCTCGGGCATCGTGCAGTGGGCCATGCGGCTTGGGGATGGCATGCTCGTGCTGACGCCAGCACATGCGTTCCTGCCAGCAGGTGCAGGTGCTGCCATCACCCTGTGCCCCCAGACAGGGAAAATCCCACACTACAGCCACCTAGCTGGGACTTTGCTAGCTTTTCTTGTGGTGATGGACGTGCCCCCATGTGACTCACACAGCAAGGACACAGCACAGCTCCTGCCTCTCCTTGGGGGTCCACATCTGGTTGCTTTTGAGATAGAGTCTCTCTGGATTTTGGCTGCTCGTGCATTTGCTCCTAGTGCTGCAAAAGATGTGGTTTTCCTGACAGTGTGTCCTCATTTTGTTGTTACTCCCTGCTTAGCTGTGTCACACTGAGCCTGTGCCTAAGGAGCTGTAGGAGTATTGATGTTCTCAGCTATTCGCAGTGTCTTCAAAACCTCCTGGCTCTTCTGGAAGCAGGGTGGTCTTGGGCACCTCAGATGAATGGCAGTTGTGTTTGGAAGTAATCTGCAATCTGGGTCACGCAGAGACAGCCAGTTGTTCCTGCACTACCATAGCTTCCATGCTGAGGGCCTGTGCCCAGCCCTGGACCTCTCCATAGAGAAAGCAGCTCCTAGCTTACCTTGGAGATACAAACTGAGTGGCAGTGGTGAAATCAGGGGTGAAATGTCCCCTGAAGTGATGGCAGAGCTGATGACAGGGAGAAGTAGTATGTGCTTTTCAAACCAGCCTGGGGCAGAGTTTGAATGGCTTATTTTGGGATGCAGAACTTGGTCTGGAGCCTGGTGCTATTCAGACCCAGTGTGCTGTCCCTGAGGGTACCCACACTGCTGCAGGCTGCAGTGGCAGGGGTTCCTGACAGACATGCAGTGGAGGAGGATGGCAGGTGGGAGCAGGGCTCGCTACCACACGGTTGATTTGCAGTACTGTCTGTGCTGTCCTGTACACCTGCCAACACAAAGCAGTCACCTTCAGTCAAGGGAACTTCTCCTTGGCCCTCGTCAGAGCTGTGGGGCACAGGGGTCTCCAGGAGGGTCTCTGAGGGTCAAAGCTCAGTATGAAATTCATCCTATTGCTCTTGCTCTCTGCACCTGCTAGCACCTTACTGGAGGAAATATCACGTCTACTCAGAAGTGTGCCTGTGGTGATCCAAACACAAATTCCTGTCTTCAGGTAGATCAGGGCTTGCAGAACACAGAACAGCCACTGATACAGCCTTTTAAGTGAAACATTTTGCACCATCTGCAGATGCTGCTCCTTACTGTTCACCTCCAGTTACATCAGGGTCATGCTGCTTTGATCCAGGGGACACCCTGTTGTTAACCCTTGCTGTAAGGAGAGCTGACTGCTTACTGCTGTTATACAAATGTTACATCTACTTTGTCTCACAGGTCATCTGTTCTTTTTCACCAATCACTTTCTGCAGGTGGAGTTTTTCAAAGCCTTTCTGATCATCCAAACAAATCACATCGAGTAGTTTTACCATGGCAGCTCTTTTTGTTGCTGTGCTCCAATAATTCAAAGAGATCAGAACAGATCTGAGATTGGTATTTTGCCAGCCTGGCCTGTGATGACGACCAGGACTGACTCAGTAGTGGCATATCAGATTGCACAGAGCACCGGCAAAGATGGCGCTTGCTGCAAGCTTGTTATATTGAAGTGAGTGACTAAAAAATCAGACAGACTCACATTCTTTACTTAGCCAAGATGGTAAATGCTGATTTTCTCTATTTTCCTGGATGTTTCCCAGGTTTTCTGACTTTTTTGTCCTCTCCATTTTTAAGAAACTAATCTTCAAATCCTTGTCTCACCTTTCCTCCATACGCACAGTCATATAAACTGAATCCCTGTTTACTGAGCACTGCAGAGTTTTGAAACCTCCCAGCACCCTGAACCACATTTCTGGACTTTCTTTTTTCAGCACCTTTTTAAAGGGTTCCTGCAGTGAAACTAGTATCTTCCTTTATGATAAGGTGCTGTCTGTTGGTTTGACTCTTGCTCTCATGGCAATTCTGCTGTTGTGTTAGGTCACAACTCAGAATGAGGATTTTGCTGCTGTCCCAGCAAGATTTTGGAGTAATATGTCTTCACACATCAGCTTTCACACTTTTTCTACAGCCCTGGATCACAGCAGAAAAACTTGCTTTGCTTTCGCTTTCTGAAGTTGCTCTTCTGCTTAAATTGTGGCTAACCTTAGCATTGATACAGTCTGAATGGCAAGTGAGGCTACTTTGGAAGATATCACTTGATTGCAGATAATGGTGAAAACAGCATTTGGAAATGTGTGTTACAAAAGGGTAACTGGGAGTCAGCTTGTGAGAATTCAGCTCATGGCACAGCGGTGGAAGATTCAGCCTCGGGGCTGCTGATTGAAGGTTGAGTCTTGATGGTTATGTTTTGTAAAAGGGACTGACAACCTTCGCGGAAAGTTTTGTTTCAGAAAGCATGTCTCTCACAAGATACGACTTTGCTGGAAATGGGAGTACAGATGGCTGGCAAACACTGTTAACAGCTGGTTGGCATGCCCTGGCTTAGGAAGATGTTGTCTGAAGTCTTCTCAGCCCTCCCAGCACAGAGTCAACTGGTGCAGACAAATCTCACAGCCCATCTTCTAATCGAGTGTCAGCACCTCTGATGGGAAAGCTTTGCGCCCAGAGGGAGGATTAAAGTGCAAAGAAGGAAGGATTCCCAGCTGGGATCGATCTAACAAGTTACACATATCAAAACATTGATGAAATTATTTGACTTGGTGTAAAGATCCATACCCGTTTAAAATAAGCTGTATTGATACATGAACACATGTGCTGCGGTTTTCTTAAGGGTGGGCAGATGCTAAGAAACACCTTCTTCATTAACTCGCCCAGCTGCTGATGAGAACAGCAAAAAAAAGTTAGATTGCTGTTACCTCATTCCCTCAAGGTTTGATAATTTGCTCACAGCTCTGTGATTAAGCTGAACACTGCTGATTCTCCTGATGGAGAGGAGTTTCTTGGAGTCTGCAAGAGCTTTGCTATTGACTTCAATAATAATAGCATTCAGGTTAATGCTGCAAAATCTCTGTCTTATTTAGCCTATAAAAAACCCCGTGTTTACAGCTCTTCACAATCTCTTAGGGAGAAAGTTTGTTTGCCTCAGTGAACAGATCTGGAGGTGAGCCTGTGGACAGTTATACCTGGAAGATGGAGGATCCTTATCTCTTTGGGAACTGAGCCTGTCCTATGGTCACTTCATGTTCGCCTTTGAGTGTGCAGGGGGTGGAGGCAGTGTGTTCTGCTTGCCTTTGGCTTCCTGTGACTGCCCTGCTGTGTGACTGAGAGTGTCCTCAAAATTCATCCTCCCCTCTCATTTCAGCTCACTCTCTAAATCCCAAGCCTTTAACAAGGATACTCTTATCTACACAGTGGCTTCTCCGAGTCTTTAGGGATACTGATTAGAAAAGATTTATGTTAATGAAGAACGAGTGTAGAATAAAGCATGCAGCGCTGTCAAATCTCTCAGTGAGGTAAACAGCAGAGAAAAGTATTTCACTGTTTAGAAAAAGGCTGGGACACACATTGAGCACATCGGTTTGCTGTAAGCTACAGGATTGCTGGATTGCTGGATTGCTGGTTTACTTCAGTCCCAAGCCTGGTTCCTCTTGGTTTAAGCTCTTTGGAATTAAAACAGAAGGGAATTAAATTCCTGATCTGTAACCCACACCAACATGCATGTCACAGCACAATTTGACCCCAAAGTATACCAAAAACGTGCAGATGAAATAGCTTATTAGAAAACAAGTTTTTTTAACAGCTTTTTAAAATTCAAATCTAAATTGTCCACTTTCAGGGATGGCAGGGGAAGCAGAGTTCGTGCATGCAATTTTGACTGCACCTAGTCAAAATGAAACCTTCAGGGCAGAGAAACCCCAGTGAAGAAGAAACTGGGATCCAGAGCTGAAGGCTTTGGGTCCTCCTGGGTGAGTCAGTGTCACAGCCCCTTATCTGCAGGCACACGTGTTTGTCCACAATCACACCATGCAAGGGTTAGGTAAGGGATACTTGGGACTGCTATTTTGGATTTGGCTGTGGAGCTAATTTTAGCAGTTCCCTGTAAGAGTACGCATGTCAAGCCTCTGAGACTACCTGAGATGCCAAGAGCAGTGAGGTGGCCTGGCTTGGCCTCACAAGGAGCATGATGTGCAGAGCAGCAGTGCAGGAGAGGGAGAGGTGCCGTGGGGAGGACTGGAGGGATGCAGCCCAGGAGAGGGAGAGTGGAGGGAGGCTTGTGGGATGGGAACAGCACGGAGGCCGTCAGTGAAGCTGGTACAGGTACAGCATCCCCAGATGGGCTGTCAGGAAACATTACAGGTCAGGGCTAAGGGCACATTAGCAGATGTGTGTGCAGGAAGGAAGCTTTAGTCCGTGAAATCATTTTCTTGCTTGCGTGCACAGCATTCACTCAGAAACATAAAGATAAAATAATCCCTTGGTTTTCTGCATGCTGTATTTTTGATGTTTCATTCATAGCTTTATAGGCTTCTTCAAATATTCATGTATCATATCATAAGTGAAAGGGAGAAAAATTGTTCTTTTGCAGGCTCCTCATTTGAGGAAAAAAAATAAACTCAAATCCCAGAGTAGTATAATAAAAGTTTTAAAAAACATGAGGGACCAATGATTTTTTTTAACCACAGTAGCTTAGGGTCCCAGTAATATTTCATTGTATTATATTTGAACACCAAATTGACCCATTGTACTAATGCTTGTAATTGCAAAAGGCAAATTAAATTTCCGCACATTGTCTGGGGAACCAGAAGACCATGGAATAGTAAGGAGGTCACACGACAGCATGAATTGCAGCAGAACAAAGTTACAAAGAGACTCCAGATTCATGCTACCAGGGGTAGTGATGAGCCTGTTGGAGACTTCCAGGAGAGGTGTGTGGAAGACAGGAGGTGGTACAGGCAGAGTGAACATCTCATTGCATCTTATGGCTCAGTGGCACTGTACTTGCTGAAGAACATACTCATGAACATTTTCCCCAAAGGTTTTTGACTCTCAAAAGGAATTGACCCTGAAACACAAGGGATGTTCAGTAAGGAGCCTCTTCATTGCCCCTTCCCCTTTCACTGTGCCTCTCCCTGCCTGCATGGACAAAGGAGATCTCTTGGAATGCCCACAGTATTTCCAGATGGGGATGAAGATCTTGACTAGGTCAGTGTCTCTCTGCAGACGGCTGGGAAGGCTGTGCCCATGGATGCTGCTTAACAGAGCAAGGAAGTGACTGGGTGTCAGGACTTAGGATTAGTTTCCCTGGTTCTGCCATGGATGCGCTGTGCAACCTTTGATAAATTGCTTAGGAAATCACTTTCAAATGGCACAGATACAATTAGGTGCATCTATATAAAAGTGCCTGCTTTTCAGAGGCCTGAACCGGCAAGTCTGGGAAAATCAGCACTTTTGGACTCCAGCCCACTTCTGAGTTTGCAAAATGCTCCCTTTAGCTTCTTTTTGCTTGCTTCACCATCTGTCAAATAGGGCTGTTAATACTGACTCAGTCTTTGTACAGAGTTTTAAGCTTCTGAGACTAAAAGTGCATGATAATAAGTGTTAGTAATTACAATACTGTCATCACATGCAACCAAGTCTTGGGGGACTAGTTTGCTGTTTGAAAGACAAGAAGTTAAAGCTAAGGCACAGAGTTGGTGCTTGGCCTGTCTCAAAGAGCATTCAAGGTTTTTTGCTATATGGACTCTGCTGTAGCTAGTTTGATACCTGGATGTAGGCAGTGGCTGTCTCTGGATAACACTTCAGAGGGATCCAGCCAGATCTTTCTTTGTGACAGCTCTGGGGAGTTGGAAAATCAAGAGAGGAGAGGGTCAGGGGTTCACTGCCCAAGGGGGCTGGGCTGTGTCTGTATGGAAAGCCATGGTAAGGTCATCCCTTGCAAGGACCTTTGCCCCTTTTTCTCCTTTCCTCCCACCTCAAATCTTACAGGACCATGCAGCTGCCTCCCACTGCGATGGGATTGCATGGCCTGTGTCCATGCAACACTGTAAGGCAGACCAGCAATTTGGAACAAAGATAGCCAGAAGGACTCAAACAGTGATGCTTTACATGTGCCTATGCTCCTCTAGGCAGCCTGACCCTCTGAAAGTGGTACCTGTGGGGTATGGGATAGGTGTAGGTGAGCCAGGGCATCATCCCAAGGGATTGTGCATGGCCATGTTACCCCCTGCCTCTTTTGACACTGGAGGCCACCTGTTTTATCAATGCCTCCCTCTGATGCTGCGCTTCTCAATGAGCTGCCCATCTCCTTTTCTTAATACCTACAAGTTTATTAGGGCTCCTCAGCTGTGTCAAGCCCTGCCATAGCCACACATACCTGGCTTAAGAGGGGGCACCTCCCATGCCTTTGGGTCAGTTAGGGTTGTGTCAGGCCCCAATGGCAAGTGTAACTGCCCTCCTCCCTCCCTTTCCCTCCTTGCCACTTCCCCCCAGCTGCATCCCATCCCTCTGGCTTTGCTTGGGGGGAGGGGGTGACTTTGGGTATCCAGTGCCATGGTGCTCACTGGAGCACTGCAGTCTCCTCTCCATCTTGCTGCTGTGGTGTCTGCTCCCCAGCTTGTGCCCGACATGCAGCCCTGGTGAGCTTGCACACTGCCTTGCACCATGTCCATTGCTCACTGACAGCCTTCATCTGCAAAACAGCTTTTTCCCGTTGAATATTAACTTTTTCCTTCTTTTTCTTCTCTCTCCCTGTCTTTCTCATGTTTTTCTCTCCCCACAGCCCTACTGCTCACGCAAGGTAAGTGCTTTTTCTCCTTTCCTCTGGCTGCTCTGGCTCTCTGTTTGTCCCCTTTGGTCAGACCCTCCCCCCCTCCAACGTTTGCTGTGTTGCTGTTTGTTTGTGTTTGCTGTGCTGTAGACAAACCCCAGCTCATGGTGTTTGTGTCTAGCAGGAAATAGTTAAGAGCAATACAATTAAGAAAATAACAGTGATTGATTGACATCTAGGAGCATTTCCCGCATTCCAGATTTTTGGAATTCCCCCTGCAGTTTGGGGGAAATGACCCAGACAGAGTTGCAAAGCAACACATGCAGCTGTGGCTAGTCTCAAGCTGTGACTTAAGCCTCTCCATAGGTTACTCTTAGGTACCTAAAGTGTTTGGGTTGTGTTTGGTGTACCTAAGGTGTTTGGGTTGTGCTAATGCACTGGGGAACACGGGGATTTCTTCAGGGAGGTAGCATTCCTGAAGTGCAGGACAGTGTTGCCTGGGGTGGGTGAGGGTACAAGGTTATGCAGGTGTCCCCTTCCCGTGGAGGTCACATGTCACCCCTCGGTGCCTTCACCCGTGTGCTCTCCACCTCCCATCCTGGGGGGTCCCTGGGGTGTGCCCAGCGCCAGAGCAGTACTGCCAGAGCCTCATCAGCATCAGCACCATTTCTGTCCTCGACCTCAGCTCTGGCTCTGCATTCTTCATCTCCTCTCCCTGTCTCAGGATATAATGTGTTTTAATACTGAGCCTCTCTTCCTTGCCCGAAATCCCCATTACACTGGTCTGTCTTTATCCCGTTGTGGTGCAATGTACGCCTCCTGTATTGTTGTTATTCCTTCGATTCCAGATGTGATTGGTGTTGAATTTGCACTAAAGAAACATTTCTTGAAAGATAAGGGCAGGCATGCAGGGTGCAGAGAGGAGCTCAAAATCCCACAGGTTTGTGAGCAGAGCTGAAAACCAAAGCCATTTGTGATGCCTGAGCTGTGCTGCAAATCAAAGGAGCAGCATCTGCCACGCAGACTTCAGACCTGCCCCTTTTCAGAGGATGCCGAATCTGCTGCGCAGGGGATGTCCTCAGCCCGTTGGCTATTGGACTAATTAGAAAATTTCTAGTGGCAGGCAGAAATCCCCAGTTCCCCAAATACCAGCTTAGGGTGTTTATAGAAAACTCCTCAGAATGGTCTGGATGGTTTCCTTTGTTACCCCTTCAGATCCGGGAGGACTGGAAATAAGTTGAGCACAGCCTCCTTCCCAGTAATTTCATTGCTTTAATTCAGTAGCTGCCTAATTTGATCAGAACCCCAGGAACCAAATTATTTCTATTAAAATAACATAACTTTCCTCCCTCTGTTGTGATCCAGCCTGATTGCTTTTGGCAGCCTGTATTGGAGAACTTGGTCACCAGCTATGAAAAGTTACTTTTCAGTTCATAAGGGAAAGCCTCCTGTGTGTTTGATGGGGGTCCCTGGCATGCCCCAGGCTGCCCTCTGTGCATGTGACGTGTGTGGGGCTGGTGGTGCTTGGCCTCCACATGTGCTTCAATCCAGCAGCCAGCCAGCAAGCAGGCACGTGCTGGAGTGTCACTCAGCAGCAATCATGGCTAATCAGCAGGGAGAGAAGTGACGTCCTCGTTTAGTCCATGTCATGTTAGATTTAGGTTACATGGGCACGTGGGAATCTTTGTTTAAAAACTGCATTATTGAACGTTTCGGTGGAATCCGTCAGTCCCACGCCTCGTCCCTTTCCTCCTAGAGCAGCTTGAGCAGCACTTCCTAGGCAGCACTCTGTTCCTGGGGATGTGTCCCTGGGACTGCTGGGTGTCCTGGCTCTCCTCTGCAGCCCTGGGAAATTCCCCCCACCCATGGCACTGCTTTTGCAGCCCCCGCAGGGCTAGCAGCTGTACAGCCCTTGCTCACAGGGGTGACCCCTTCTCTTCACTGAAGCTGTGGGTGCCCTGAAGGATGAGCCCAAGTGACAATCCCTCTCTTGTCCCAGGAGCCCTTACCTGGGGAGAAATGAGGGATCCTGACTTTGGCCCCGCTGGCCTCGCAGGGCCCTCAGAAAGAAAATAGGGCTGTGAATTTTACACAAGGTGAAGTAGCTGGGAAGGGCACAGGTCCTGCTCAGCATTTACTTCTTCGAAATAGGCTCTCTGAGCCAGACTTGCAAGGCCATGCGATGCTTGGCCGTATGTCCAGTGCCAGTGTTCAGGCTTCAGAGTAGTATGGGGTAGCTGCGGAGAGACTCAAGAGTCTGGGGGTTTTTTTAACTTTCTGTTTTGACGCTGGCAATGATGTCTCTGTATACTCTTTATACAGGGAAGTATTTGATACCAAAGTGCATGGGTACTCCAGTTGTCCCTGCCTTTGCCAGCAGTGGAAGAACTGCTCTGAAAGTCCTTCTGGCCTTTGCAAAAGTCACTGAAAGCCTGAGCACTGCCTTTGTTTGAAAGTTCTTGGGCTCAGGTGTTCCAGATCTTTAAAGGGATGTGGAATTATCTAAATGGTGGGTACTTCTATATCATAATTTCTATATATTCACCCAGTTCAAAGAAAATATTTCTAAATATGTTACTTTATTTATACATTAAAACTCCCATGTCCACTTTGCAGTGGGAAAGACTGGGGAACAAAGATGCTAGTTGTCTGGACAGTCAGGGATGGTCATGTCAGCAGCAATCCCAAGGCAGAGCCAGAAGTGGAATAATGCTCAGTTCCCAGCCCTGTGCCTTAGCCTCCCTCTCATGAATGTGCATCATTTCCCAGTTAGCACTAAGGAATGCTGGGGCATGTATATGGGGTGTATCATGTCTCAAAAATAGCTTTCAGGCCTAAGTAAGCAGATTCCTTATATTTTAGAAAGCAGCCTGGGCTGCCAGTGCTTGTACATGTGCATGCGCCTCAGTAAAGGGTATATCCATATGCTAATCTCCAAAGCCAGAGTGTCTTTTAGCCAGAAGTCTTCCCCACTTGTGACTGACAGCTTGACAGTGCTCTGGAGAGAGGAACTCATTCACACTCACTATTTACGTTGTTTAGCCAGGATTATATCTTATTAAGCCACAACAACAAAAAAAAATCCCATTTTAATTGTTGTTTCAATTTCTTCCTAGCAGCACAGTCCCCAAAAGGGGTGACCTTCATGCAGATACATGCCCACTCCAGAAATGGATAGAGACAAGATAGGTGAAGGAGTGTGAAATCGCCTTCATAGCAATCTTTCATGAATACATTGCTGGGTTTAATTTAATTTACTCAGCAAGTTTCAGGGAATAAAAACTGGCCCATGGTTGTTTCGTAGTCTTGCAGGATTGCCTAGGTGAAGAGTATCTACCTCTCTGATGGTGTTACAGGGCCTTACCATTGCATGTTTTAGCTCCAAAGATGCAGTGGTCAGATTACACCATGGAAATGGGCTTTATCTAATTTTGATTTTTAATGTGTCCAGGAGGCCATGTCTAGTTCCTGTTTGATCCCCCCGCAGTCTGCAGGAGGTTGAGTGGGCAAGCAATGCACAATGTGGGAACACTGTTCACTACTCCCCTTTCCCTGGAAGAAACACAAGGAGGAGGGGACATGCTTACAGTGTTCTGAGCCCAAGAAAAGGCCTGTCATATGCAGGTCTGAAAGTGCTTTGCAGATCACTGAAGTTCAAGTCCTCGGATGGTCCTGCAGGCATAAGTTGAGAGAGACAGACTGAGACAGACATGGGGTGAAAGCTGAGCAGTGAACGTGGCAGGGACATGCCCAGGGCTGCAGAGCACAGCAGTGGCAGGACCATCACCAGGAGCTGCCAAGCCCCCTTGTCTGTCATAGCTTTAAGGGTCTGAACAAAGCAGAATAAGTGAGAGCATGGAGTGGTTTATCCAAAAACCTCTCCTTGCTTACTGCAGGGTCCAGCACCTGGCGGCTATCAGCGGTGGCCGTTGCTACAGCCCAAAGCAAAAGTAGACTTTATCCTCATTCCTCCCACCTGGCCTTTGATTTCACCAGACCTGTTGTCTCACCTGCTTGCAGCATCTTCTCTCTAAGCCATTGGCTCTCTGGCACCAGGAGCAGGGTACCTTGGTGCAGCAGCTGGCACAGCAGCCCCAGCTTGCCTAGCCTCAGCAGCCTGTGTGTGCCCTTGCAGCCCAGAGAGGTTCCTAACACTCAGTGGCAGCACACAGCTATGTGCCAGAGCAGGCAGGGTCTAGGGGACCCCTTTCTGGCCACCTTCCCCTTCCCAGGGAGGAGGTGGAGGCAGCCTAGAAGATTCTGGCAAGCTCTGTTTTCGATAAGCACAGCCAGACCATATCAGGCTTAATTGGAGTTGACAGCAGGGAGTCCAGGGTGCAATCCGCATTGAAAAGTAGGTACTGATGCAGATACAAACAGAAATCAGGCTAGTTAATAATTAAGCTGCAACTTGGCAGTATTCACCTTGACAGAGTTGACCTTCCAAATTAAAAATCTGTCTCCTAACGCACACACCCTTTGTGTTTTATTTATCTCAGCCTTGGTAGTATTCTTTGCAGGCTACCACACTGGGGTGATGTGTGACACACCTCATGGTTGTCCTGCTCTGCTTCCTAGAGGAGCCCTCCAAGACTCCAGCCCTACACCAGAGTACCACAGACTGCATGGGAGCACATTCCACTCTTGCTGCAGGGGCAGCAGCCTATTGCAGCTCCACAGGTGGGCTGGTGCACCATGTGCTGCCTGAAGTGCTTTTCTGAAAGGCAGGAACATTGGTATTGTTCTCTGCCACTGGGTAGTTGCAAGAGTTTATTCCTTCTCAGCTGTTGGGTCAGTACACACAGGCTCAATTAAGCCCTCAGTATCCCATTGAAACAGGCAGACCCAACAGGCCTGGAGCAGGTTTAGGATGGGATCTGGTTTTGCAGAGGTTGACAGTGATTCCTCCCACAAGATGCTTATGTGTCCTAAACAGTAGGTGGGCAGAATTGATGGAATCATGTAGGTGATTCATATCACTCTGGAGATGCTTAGCTCTTTCCCTTAACTGTATTGCAATATGGGTTGGGGCAAAAATATGTCAGCTGGGCTCCTAAATTTGTCCTTCCTGCTACTGCCCTAATTTCAGAGGGCAGTCAGCAGCCTGGTATTTGGCACCTATGGGTCACTTGCATGAGTGCATTGAGCAAGATCCAGCACAGTGCTGACATGTGAGTCCTGATCTGTGTTTGTCTCTCACATTAGGATGGAGGTTCAGTAAAAATACAATGGCAGCTTAAATGTTTTCAGATGCATCTTTGACATTTGTTAGGTTTCTGTGCTTTGCTTTTGTGTTGCACATTCACAAATGTGACTGTGTTTTAATGAGACATTAAGGAATTACCTCCTTTCTTCCTTTTCCAAAAGCTATTAACATTTCTATGAGGTACCTATTTGGATGTGCTGCCTGTGCCTGTTCTCCTGTGGTTTGCTTGCAGTTGACATTGAAAGACTTAGCTTGGCAGTCATTTTCAATCATCTGTTCCCACAGGATGCCCTTGATTTGCCTTCTTGGGTGCCCATGCTCTCTCTGTGCCCCCACACACATGGCAGAGGAGCTGCATGGTGACATCAGGGCCTCCATTATTCATGTCTCTGTGGATGTGCTGTCAGTAGGCTGAAGGTCTCCATTGCTGCTCAGCTTGTCTCTTCACTCCAAGTGGCCTACCTAGGGCTTGAAGGTGCCTCTGGTGGCACTCAGTGTGCTGGGAAGGTGTCTTCCAGAATAGCAGGGGTCCCACCACCTTCACTTTTTCGGGTGTCTGGTCCCATGCTGACACTAGCATCCAGCCCCTAGGCTGACACAACACTCTTGGACATGGTTGTGTTGCTTGATTTACTCTAAGAGCTGCCTGGCAAGTGATTGCCATGCTCATGGAATCAGTAGGTGATCCACAGGTGGCTTGCAGAGACAACAAAGCCACCTGCTAGAAGGTCATGTGGACACAGGCATTCCCTGCCCAACAGCCCTGGACCTGGCACACACTGAGGAGAGATGCAGGAGATCTTCATCCACAGGGAGGGCTTCAGATCTTGCACTGTCCTGCCTGGTGCAAGTACATGAACTAGGATAAGCAAGATGCCAAGTTCTGGGACAAAGCTGTGTTGGATAGCATTTTGGTGGAGATGAAAAAGTTTGCTGCACTGCATGTGCCTACAGACCTGCCTGCAGTTCAGCCTTGTCTGGAGGCATAACATTTGCATGAAGCTCTATGTTCTCTTGCCATGCCAAAGGCTTTTGTCATATCAGTTAGATTGGGGACTAAGGTTTCATTGCATCGCTTTTCCTGGAGTTGTTAAGCAGGGGAAATCCTGCCTGATATTCCCTATTTTCAAAGCATTTTCTCAGATTCCAGACATTTGCTCTCTGCACTCTGCAACTGCAACCAGTAGGTGGGAGCCTAGGGGATTGTGGGAGCCTAGGGGATTGTGCCACCAACTGTGACCACAGCTTTTCAGATGTAGTTACTTCCAGGGAAGGCTGTAGTGGGTCAGACTGTCACCAAGTCTGGGATTTGCAACCCTACCGGGATGGCTGTAGTGCTCTTGCTCAGCTCTGTATTGTCAGCACACGTCAGCATGAGCTCAGCTCATCTGCCGAGCTGGGCTTTGCGGAGCTGAGGGTTCCTTTGCCCCTGACCTTCAGGTTATGGGGAGCTCAGACAAAAGCTAAGTCATGTATGCACTATGGCAACTGATGTGTGAGTACCAGCATTTTCATTGATGGACACTGCTTGTCATTTTCACACACTCTCAGGTAGAGGAAGAGACTGGACTTTCTTGTTCTGTGTCTTAGAAAAAAAGATGTACATTATATCTGACTCCTTGTTCCAGTGTATATAAGTATCTTGAATCTTGTTCTTGATAATTATCAGTTCATGCCTCCAAGTGTAGCATAAAGCAGAGCATTTTGATGTAGTCATGGAATCATAGAATCATTAAGGTTGGAAAAGACTTCCAAGATCGAGTCCAACCTTTGACCAAACACCACCATGTCAACTAAATCACAGCACTAAGTGTCACGTCCAGTTGTTTATTGGTCTCTTCCAGGGATGGTGACTCTGCCACCTTCCTGGGGAGCCCATTCCAATGTTTAACCACTCTTTCAGTGAAAAAATGTGCCCTCTGCATCCTGCATTGCCCATCTACTTCTCCAGGTGCTGTGCTCCTCTGTCTCTGTAATATTTTTGTAACCTTATGGGGATTCCTAAATCCAGACTATGTTGTCTTGCAGCTAGTTGATGGTTTTGATGTACGTCATTGATTTCAAATGATGGATGCAACTTTTCTGTTTCTATGACGGTTTATAATAATGTCACCTGCCACAGGCATTATTATATGTTTTATAAACTTTGCAGGTCTTGCAAGGCTTACAGTCTCTGCAGTCAATCTAGCCAGGCAGATTAAGAGAGAAGTCAGAGTTTATAAATAGATTTCACTGGTACTGTGTAATTTCTGTGTGATTTTTGGTGTGAAGTATGAGATCTGCTAGGGTCCACATGGGATTAATCATGTCGTAGGCATTATTTGGGTGTTTGTAACCTCTGCAGGAAACCTCGGGTTTCCTCTGACCCCCCTGTTTAGCCAGAGCAAGAATCTCTGCCCTTATGATGTGCCCTCCCAGGTTCTTAAGAGCTCCAGCTCCCACTCCCAGGCTCACTCCCACTCCTGGGCCCTGTATTGCAGCTCTTATACCCTGACTGGTCAGGCACAGGAGAGCCAGGGGAAATCCAGCCCCTTTCTTGAGATGTCAAAGTTTTACAGAGAGCCCATCAGCATGTGCTTGCACTTGGGAATGTGGGTGGAAGAGAAGACCTGGGTCAGCTCTAGGGACACTGCCTGGGCACCCTTCCAGCTGGTTGGGATGCTCCTTCCTATCTGGGCAACCAGAACCCTCTTGAGGCACCTTGCTGGGTTAGCTGAGTCATCAACGAGATGAGCCTGACACAGAGTCATCTCAACATGCTGCTGACCCAGGGTCCTGGTTTAATTTCCTTCAGCAGAAAACTAAATATAGAACCACAGAATAGAATATGTTGGAAGGGACTTTAAAGAACATCTGGTTTCAACACTGCCCCCCCATGGGACACCTTTCCCTAGGTTGCTCTATGCTACATCCAACCTGGTCTTGAACTTCCAGGGATGGGGCAACCACAGCTTCTCTGGACAACCTGTTCCAGTCTCTCAGCACCCTCACAGTGTTATGAAAGGAAAAAACTACTTGTTTCATGACTTACTTCTTCTTGTTCATTTTTCCAATTCACATGTGTCATTCTGAGTGTAAGATCAAGCACCTAGTGGCACAAAGGACCAATGTGATTTTCTGCTCAAAGGGGGAAAAAGGGTTCTGTCTCTTGTTCATTTAAAGCAGGGAACACATCAGGGTGTTAGAAGTGTCTTAAAGGGCACTTCTGCCAAATGGCAGAATGAGTTGATACCTCGGTCTCACCAAGGCTGTGGCTGCTGTGGGGGTGATGGGAGGGTGTGTGTCAACCAAGAGCACCAATGCAAACTGAAGAAACATTCAAGGGGCTTTTTAAAATAAATTAAAAACACATTGCGTATGTTCTTAGTGACAGATATCCAGAAACCTTGGTCCTTTGTTTATGTGGTCCAGCACCCCACCACTGTCCCCCAAAGTGCTGCGTGAGCTTAGCAAGCTGTGAGGGGGCTGCAGAAGCCCATGCTCAGGCCCCATAGACAAGTCCATGTGGTGCCCTGGAGCTCCATGGCTGCTGCCCACAGCTTGATGTTGGCCTTGCTTTCACAGAGGTGGCTGAGAGGAAGATGACGGTTGAAGAAGAGGAAGCCAAGAGAATTGCAGAGATGGGCAAACCAATACTCGGCGAGCACCCCAAACTGGAAGTCATCATTGAGGAGTCCTATGAGTTCAAGGTCAGTAGGTGTCCTAAGGGTCCTTCAGGAGGGGAAAGCCATACAGCACTGGTGAGCAGCCTTGGAGAGCAGGACTGAGAGGGTGGCATGTGCAGGGAAAGGGCTGTTGAAAGAGGAAAATAAGTATGTAATGCAGTAAAGAGTGGGTAAAGGCTACAAGAAATGTCAAAAGTAGCGGTTGCTGGTTGGAAGGGGTGGAGGGAGAAAGGCAAGAAGGCCCTGCTGAAAGCAGTAGAAGCCAGTGTACAGGAGAAGGCAGGAGCAAAGCTGTCTCTGGTGAGAGAGGACTGAGGGAAGAAGAAACCTTGTCAGGATTAAGGTGTGGCAAACAAGCTGGCTCTGGTGAGGTTTGGGTCAGCCAGTCCAGGGAGAAGGTGGGCTCAACTCCAGTCATAGCCTGATCTAGCTGGTAGGGGAGTGCTTGTGATGCTCCCACAGTTTGGAAAGGGTCTGTGAGACTGCAGTGCACAGCAAGATCATCCTTGCCCACTAGCAGCTGGTTTAATTGCTATGCATCTTTATTCCCACAACAGAGCACCGTGGACAAGCTGATTAGGAAGACAAACCTGGCTTTGGTTGTAGGGACACATTCCTGGAGGGACCAGTTCATGGAGGCCATTACTGTGAGCGCAGGTGAGTGGGACATCAGAAAATCCATATGAACATCCAAAGGGTTCATGCAGCCTGGAATTATAGCATCTCCCTGGTCAGTGATGCTCAGCTGTGGTGACCATCCCAAAGAGCATCAGAGAGCTGTGGTGACCATCATCAAAGAGCTTCTCTGCTCCAAATATAGTGGGCTTTTGCAGGTCCATTAGTGAGGAGCCCAGGAGATCCATCTTCTGGTGCAGAGCCATCCAGAAGGCCAGTTTGCAAAGACTGCATCAGCTGGCAGTGCTCCTGCTGCTTCAGTGATCTGATGAGTAGTGCACAGGCAGCAAAATCCCATCCTGGCTGGGATCCTGGCCAGTGCAGGTAGCTCCTACTGGAAGATGCCCTGTCAAGCCAGTAAAGCTCCTGGGAGTAGGGAGGGTTACCACATGCAGACAGGAGATGTTGCCCCATGAGGCAGCAGCTGGTGAAGGGAAAGGTCCAGAGACCTGCGAGCTATTGCCTGAGGAGAGAACTCACTGCTTTCAGAGCCAGGCAGCTGTGGAGAAGGTATTTTAAGCATGTCTGTGCCATTAATGGCACTTGGGCATCTTTCTGAACCTTTACTCAATAGTTTGGCATTTTCCCCGAAGGGGTGGTTTCCACCCAGCTGTAGAGCAGGCTCTGGAGCAGGAGGATCAAGAGATCTCTCCATTTTCCAAATTCAATTACTTTCCACTAGTTTTTGGCCCAGAACATCACTTGCCTGTGTAATTTCATGGTGTTCTCAGTAGTGATCTCCACAGGTTGACTACCTCCTATGTGACTGCCTGTGGATGGGGACAGGGCTGTCTCTTTGTGGGTACAACACCCCACTCCATCACTCCCCATCCCTCTGGGCTCTGGGGTGGCTCACCCATCACTGAGGGACCTGGTGTGCCTTGAATCCACTGTCATGGCCAGCACCATACCACCTTGTCCCAGGAGAGCAGAATCCCTGGAGCCCTGGAGTGGAGGACACAAAGCACTGGCTGCCCCAATGGACTGAATGCTGGACCTGTCCTTCCATGTTGTTTGCAGCAGGCGAGGAGGATGAGGATGAGTCCGGTGAGGAGCGCCTGCCATCCTGCTTTGACTACGTGATGCACTTCCTGACCGTCTTCTGGAAGGTGCTGTTTGCCTGCGTGCCACCCACTGAGTACTGCAACGGCTGGGCCTGCTTCATCGTCTCCATCCTCATCATCGGCATGCTCACGGCCGTCATCGGCGACCTTGCCTCCCACTTCGGCTGCACCATCGGCCTCAAGGACTCGGTGACCGCCGTCGTCTTCGTCGCCTTCGGCACTTCTGTACCAGGTGGGGTGGCCGTGGGGCAGGGATGGGCTGGGGGGTAAGTCCTCCGGGGATGCTCCTGATTCCAGGGGACAAGCTCTGTCATGGGATGGGGTTTGGGCTGGGAAGGATATTCTCAAAGCCCTGTCCCCAGGCAAGGTTTGCACCCAGCTTAGTGGCAACACAGGGTCGCTGAACCCCAGAGGGGTTGTGCACAAGAAGAGGCCTGTGTCCTAACCTGGTTCTGTGCCACACCTGAGCCTCCCTTGTCCCCCAGACATGAAAGGTTGGCTGTTTTTCCCATTGGCCCCCAGTGATTTCTCCTTCCCTCCTCCCTCAAACCCCAGACACCTTCGCCAGCAAAGCCGCAGCCATCCAGGACATGTACGCTGACGCCTCCATCACCAATGTCACGGGCAGCAACGCTGTCAACGTCTTCCTGGGCATCGGGCTGGCATGGTCAGTGGCAGCAATCTACTGGGCGTCGCAGGGGCAGGAGTTCCAGGTGTCAGCAGGCACCCTGGCCTTCTCCGTCACCCTCTTCACCATCTTCGCCTTCATCTGCATCAGCGTCCTCCTCTACCGCCGGCGACCCCACCTCGGGGGGGAGCTGGGTGGCCCGCGGGGGTGCAAAGTGGCCACGACATTGCTCTTCGTCAGCCTCTGGCTGCTCTACATCCTCTTCGCCACCCTGGAGGCCTATTGCTACATCAAGGGGTTTTAGGTGGTGGAGGGACGGTGCTGCCGGGGGGAGGAACCTCCTCCTCCGTTACCTCACCGGACACCAGTTCTGGAAGCGCGGTTTCGCTGCAGGGCACGGCTGTCTGTCGGGGGCTGCCACTGCCCAGACGGTCAGACAGCTGCGTGCCGAGAAGGGCAAAACCATCACAGAGCGAAAAAAACAAAGAGACAAAACCCATCCAAACACGGTACAAAAGAAAGCAACAATGGCAAGTGTTGAAATAAAACACAATAAACCCAGGCACTGACCCTGTTCAATGAAATTATGAAGTTTCAACCATCTCCAAAGGCCACCTCTCCCACAGGGGTCCTCTCCTTTCCTGCCAAGCACCCCTCCACTGTAAGGAGATGTTTCCTTATTTTTACTAGTTGAGAATTGCAGAAGTCTGGTTCAGGACTTTGGGTTTTTTTTCTTTTTTTTTTGTTTGCTCATTGCTTTTTGGTTCTGGGGGAGCACACTGATGGATTTTTTTTTTCTTTTTTACTACTTAATCCAAAAAATGTTAAAAATTTAAAGTCAAAGCTTCAAGCTGCCGTCAGTGCTGGAATTAAACATGTATTTCTGAAGCCACAAAAGACTGTGACACAGTCAAAAAACTTTTTCACTATTACCGGTTCCCTCCCCTGCCGCCTTCCATTTCTTTCTTTTTTAAGAACATCACAAGACTGATATATTTTTAATACGAACACAGACACACAGTCACACACATTTAGTGACAAAGGCTGGAGCATGTAGCATCTCAATCACCTGCCTGGGCTAAGAAAAAAGAAGGAAAAAACCCCCCAACCCTCTAATACAATACGTGTCATGTATATTTTGACTATGGCATTTCTCTTTGTATAATTAACTTTGAGCTTGTGGTATTGCAGGGAGAGAAAATTGTGCTAATTTACAACTGTTAAAGAAATAAAACAGCCTGCCCTGTGGGGAGCAAGGGGCCCAGGGAAAACAGCACTGGCTCCTTGGGATGGTGGTGGCAGGTTTGCTGCGTGGTCCTGCTACTCAGAGGTGGAAATGAATTCAGGAAAACCTGGATAGTGTGCCCATATGTTCCCAGCACCATCCCACCCAGGGCTGTGGTGTGGCTGCCCTTCCATTCAGTTGCTACCCCAGTTTTCACAGCACCCACACCTCGCTGGTGGTCTCCAGGCCATTGACAGGTATGGGCTTAAAAACTGCCACCCACGTCAGGACTCCTGCGTCATCTCAAGTACCTTTTAGGAACACCAGACAGACAAAAAAAAAGGATCATTTTAATTTGAAATGCATTTCTTTTTAAGGATAAAGAAGAAAAAAACCCACCACCATGAGAGTATGTCATGAGTTACATCAACTGCAAATTGAAATGTTGGGTTGGTAATAAAAGAAATAAAAACTATACCTATATCTATATAAACAGTGCTATCTAGAAACATATTTCTTAATTGAGACCCCTGGAAGAGAATGTTAAAATCAGACTCTTTGTAAAGTGTTTGTGAGATGAAGACCATTTCTTCTATCAAGAAACAGGTGCTGTAAAGGGAACCATTTTCATCAAGTTCCCTATAATAACCCAGGCTTTGGGAGGCAGCAAGTAAGAGAGGGGCTGCCAAAAGGTACAGTTCTGCCTCCTGCGGTGCTTTTGGCTGCCCCAGGAGGCAGGAAGGAGGTGCCCGTGGGTTAGGGAAAAAGCAATGGGAACAAGATTATCATGGACAAAAAGAGATGTAACATTATAGCAGGTGACCAGATGGAGGCAACGATGGTCGTTAACACACAGATGAAGTATTTATTTTCATACAAAATGTTTATCAGATACCTATAGCTCTATATTAATGTGCACACCTAGGCAGATGAGCAGAAGAGGCAGAAGAGCTTTGTTGGTGGGAGCCCACAATGAGCAAAAGCCACTGGAGCTAACAAGCATCCGACATCCTGCCTCCTTACCTTCCCTTTGCCATGCCTATGGGGAAGGGCCTGAAAAACATGGGCAAGAGACCCTGAGGCCAGGCTCCCACCAAGCTTGCTGCTCCTTCTGGCTCTGGTAGTGCCAGCAGCCACCAAGAACAGCTGCTGCCACTGTCACCCTGCCCATCAGCCAGTACCCCAGAGCTCACATGTGTGACACTAAAACAAAAATTACAAGAGTCCCCACGTATTTTTCGTGGGGGTTTAAAGTGAAGCTCTCGAGGGGAGATTGTTATTGTTGCTGTTTTTAATTGGGACATACAGAGTCTGTTGAGCTTTTATCTTACTCATGCCAGCATAGCCATCCCTGGCTAAAGCCCAGCCTGGGCTCTTCTTCTGTTGCTTGTGCTGTATCCACTGTGTGCTTTTCATGCACTTCTTTCTCCAGCTGACTGCAGGGAAGGGGTGTGGGGGTAGGGCTGGCTGCCATGAGGGGACCCTGGTGCCCTCCATGCACAAGGGCAATTTGCACCAGGCTGACATCTGTGGCATGTTTCTTTTATTTTTCTTTTTTACTTCATTAAAAAAATATGCAAGCTAAAAAAACCACAACAGGTTTGGTGCCTTTGGGGATTTTTTTTTCTTAAGCTGTTACATTTTATTCCAGGTCTAGCAGTCTGCTTGCTTCTGTTTTCCTTGGGGCAGGAGCCTGGACTTGGTTGCAATGGCTCTGGCTGGTTTGCCTCACCACCCCAGCCCTCCAGCTTGGTTCTGCTGGGAGGACCCTGCAGCACTTGCCCCTGCCTAGCTAGCAGAGAGGAGGTTTTGCTGCTGTTTTTGTTGCTGCTGGTCTTTCCCCTTTGTTTCTCCCATCAGCTTCCCATGACAGCCTGCAAGAACAGCTGCTGGCCCCTCGCAGCAGCCCTCGTGCTTTGGGCTGCACATCTTCCCTTTGTGTCTTCTCCGCTGCATCACTGCTGTGGTTGAGAGTAAATAATATGTCCTGACATCAGGAGGGAAAAGCCAAGGTCATCAAAGGAATTGCTTTGTCCCTGGGGCCTACCATGGTATGGGGACATAGTCTGAGGGCCACACGTGGTGTGGGGACAGGGGTACCTCTGGCTGCCTTCCCATCACTGTTGCCATGGAGGACACACAGGACCCCACAGGTTTTGCTGTCCTGGTGATGTTGCACTGCATGGATGCTGGTCAAAAATCAGCCTTTGGGTAAAGAAGAGTTTTGCAAAGAGGAGACACTCACCTGTTCCCCAAAAGCCCTCCAGGATCTGTGCCCCAGTTTTGGCCAGTCGCATGCTGCTTCCTCACCTGGCATCATCACTGACTGATTTTTTCCACTTGTGTTTGGGCCTCAAAGTGTCCTTTACAGTGGCCCTTGAACTAGAACTGTTCCCACCTGCTCTCTGCAGCAAAGGGATTGCTGGTGCAACCCATAATCCCAGTCTCCCATTTTTACCTGACAGGGGGCCTGCTTATGGGGCTCCAGGGGAGCAAGGGACTTGGGCACCTCACGGAGCAATGCAGAATGCCCAGATGGGGTGGAAAGACTCCTAGCTGGACCCTCGTGCAGTAGGACAAGCAGCCCTGGCAGAGCAGCCATGGGAAGGCTGCCCTGGACGTCGCTTCCTCAGGCAGCCAGAGCTTGGCAAAGCCACAAAGAGATCACTGCCCTACCGAGTCCTGCACACTCCCAGCCCCTTCCACAGGCCTGTGGGGTCACTTCCCACCCCTTGACCTGCTGGATGGCTCCTGCCAATGGAGAGCACACCTACTTCTGACCTAAAGGGAAACACACAAGTTCCAGCTCTGGCTCTGGGAAAAGCACATTGCCTTGGACTCCAGTGAAGGGACCAGGAAGGGATGTGGGGATGGTTTGCTGCCACTGCTGCATAGAAGTTTCCTAGTCCCCACAGGTTCTGAGGCTTAGATCCAGGACCAAAAGGGGACAAGCCAGAGAAAGATGGGATGAGTAAGAGGAGTGTGCAAGCATCAGGAATCTGCTGTGGTACAGTACAGAAATGGAAGTGTTTGTTAGAGATATTGGGCAAAGTTTTTAAGTTAGGAAGGAGGCAATTACAGCACGTGGATTGGGTCTTTGTCACCTTTCTGGCAATTACTGCGGTGTTGGTGTGATCAGGGCTCTTCTGGACAAGCTCAGACAAATCACAGAGATATTCTGTGATATATATTTCCTCTGGTTTGTGACTTACTAATTTGTAAGTCACTTGTCCCTGGCGCAGAAGGACCACTCCACTGCTCTTCATCCCTAGGTACCAACACGATGCCACTTCACAGCACCATCTGCAAGGAGAAGCCCCATCACTGCATGTGCCACTCCAGGGTTTAGCTGCTGTAGTGGGATGATGCCTACCTGCATGTCTCCACCAGCACAGCCCTTTGCTTTGGAAAAACATTTTGAAGGACACCCAGTATTGTTGTACCTGGACACTAGTGAGATAAATTATAGGCAACAAGACCTTTGTTCACCTACAGTTCACCTCATCCACCTCTCAATAGCAGTACAGGATGTAGATATAGATCTAGATGGTAACAGAAAGGCATCCAAGAGATCTGGTCATGCTTGAATATGGCGTCAGTGCAGGAGCCAGCCTGCACAAGTGGGAGCAGCAGTTGGCTCAGCCCTGGCCACAAGCTGAAAAGCACTTGTCACCAAGAATAACCTTCTGAGTATTAAATGGAAAAAAATGTTTTTAATGACGTTGCCATCCGTGTGCATGTGCCAGCAGCAGCCAGCTTGCTAATGACAGAGCTGAGTGTGCCAGTGTTGCTTGGCGCCCAGCAGAGCACACAGTGCTCCCAGCCTGCCTCTGTGGCAGGAGGGCATTAACTCCTGGTATTTAAATGAGTCTTTTAAAACACACAAATAGTTAACACCATGAGTAGATTTACCCCTCCTCCCTGCCTTCCCTTGACCCAGGAGGTCTGTGCTTTGCCCAGAGGTAGGTGGCAGGGGCAGACCAGCCCCAAGGACCCCAGGGCATCCCTGCAGGTGGCTGAGGGGGGGAGGGGTTTGCTCATACTTTTGCCCCCCTGCCAGCAGCAGATAGCCTTGGTGCCTTTTCCACACTGCACGGGGAAACCCAGCACTTCCCCACGTGTGACCTGGGGTGTAGTTTGAGCTTAAACATGGAATCTAAAGGCATGATGTGAGGTGGATGAGCTCAGCAGATGCTCCCACTGCACTTAAATTGTAAGCACTCACCCATGTCCCAGGCTGCACCATTGCTATTGCCTTGTAAATGGCAAGTTGAGGAGGAGTTGTGGCTAAAAGAATAATCATGACCCACCTATTTGTCATTGCTGGGCATGCACTCAGGAATTGGCCCAGTTTCAAGAAGCTATAAAAAATTCCACAGGCCTAGGAAGTGCTTTGAAATGTGTGTGAAGTTTGGGTGAATTGAAAGAAATAAAAACCCTTTAAACAAAGGTTGTTTTTTTTTTTTAGGGTGTGAATTTTAGAGTTAGAAAAATACCTTCCCAGGAAGATGCCTCTGCTGAGGTGGAAAATAAGCTTACATTACAGAAACAGTGGTCTCATTTCATGGGAATTATGTGTGCAACCTGGGTGCATGTAAAAGCTATAGCAGGGGTAACAACAGGAAATCTTCAAAGGTGTTCTCAGAAAGTCCCCATGGCACATCCTTGGCACTAAGGCATATTGTACAGAGCACCTTTGTGTCTCTATTAACACAAATGCTGTCGAAATAAGCTCTTAAAGCTACCAAAAGAGATTTGATAGCCTCTTTTTGTGGAGCATCTTGTGCAGAAACTAAAAGTAAAGCCAAATGTGGGGTTTCTGTTGGCATCACTATTTTTTTTTCTTCTTGTTTTATTGACAAGGGCATAGAAAACAGCTTATTGTTATCCTTATGGTAAGAGGATTTTGTATGTGGCACTGTCCTTCAGGTTCTCCACTTGCTCCTTTTCCAGCCTCCAAGAAGTCATTTCTACAGGATTTCTGTCCAGTGGGTCTCACTTTGTGTTTGCACATTGTCACAGCTGCCACGTGGCAGATCATCCCTTGCCTCTGCTGAAACTCATCCTGTTGACTAAGATTGTTTCTTCAACTTACCAAGCATTCTGGTCCAACCCTCCATAGGTGCTGACAGACACCTCCCCCAAGCCCCCCAGTACCCCACCCCACATTGGATATCACCAGGAAAATTTATAGTGAAGCAGTTTGCAAAAGTTACTGCTGAAAATACTGAACAGATCTGTACTCTGGACAATCACTGGGAAGATTTCCCCAGGAAGCTCTCTGACTTTGACACTGAACCCAGCGTATTGTGAATCTAAATAGGCTGCAGTTCTTCTGCTCACTTACGAGAATGTCTTCTGGGACAGTGCCAGAAGCCTCTCCAAAGTCAAGACATATCACATCTAGTGCTGTTCCCCCTCGCCATGAGGAGAGTTATCCTGTCAAAGAATGGAATTAAATTAGTTGGAAACTATTTGTCCTCAGTGAAACCTCAACAAACCCCTTCCTGCCACTTATTTACAAATTTATAAATGTATTTAGAGGGTTAGGGAATAACTGGCCAGTAGCTTGCTCCTTTAAGTTTTTAGAGACAGATATCAGGTCTGTAATTCTCTAGGTTTTTCGTCATCACCAGTTAGGTGATGTTGCTATGCTTTCAAGTCCCCTGGCTGCTCACATGTAGTCTGCAATGCTCCAACATCCATCCCACGTTTCATATTTTTCCTTCTCATGCTTCAGGCGGTTGAAGAGCTCTTGATCCACTTTATTGATCTCTGCTTACTCTCCCTTCATTTCTCTTGCAGCAGGATAGTTTCTTATTTGGACTTTGGCTCCTTTTATCAGTCCCTAGATCTCTTTTATCATTTAGGACATCTCTTCACAGATCCTGCCCACGAGTTTTCTGAATTCATTTATATTTGATATCTTGATTTTTTGGAGTCTAAGTACTTTAGATTAACTCATTTTACAAAGGTCTGGTATCCAAATGCATTTTGAGGAGAAAAAGCTTGCAGCAAATATCTGAACACTTGTGTTATAACCCACTACAGAAGGCAGGGGTAGGCCAGGTTCTTGTTAATAGATCCCTTGGGGGCAAATTAGAGTGAAAAGACACTGAATTAGTGGTGTTTGTAAATATACACAGGTAGGCATTATTGTAGAACCATTTGGTTGCACTGTAAAACAGGGTATGTATGGTTGTTATGTATAGTAATATGGCAATATAAAAGCATAAAAATATCACTTTAAAATGTACAAGAGAAGGAAAGAATAAGAGTAGATCTAGCCCTCACAATGAGGCTTGGTTGTTGTAATTTTGGTATCTCTTGGTCACAGTGATAGTTGTAGACTGGATCCATTGGGTGGTGGGGAGAAATCCCCAAAACACAACATCTATTGTGTTTATATTCACTCAAGTTCAGGTGGCAATGCCCAGGTACCTCCTCTGGGGCAGGGAGTTGCAACTGGATGATATGTTGTGAATCACTTCTGGAATCTTTGACCTTCTAAGACAATAGAGGTGCCCATAACATCAGTGCAGCTGAGTCCATTGTGGCCCATCAGCAGAGATGAAAATCTTCAGGCTATGGATGAATGTCCCAGTACTTGCTGGGCAGGGGTGTTATCACAGCCGAGTTCAGATGAGTAAGGACAAAGAGACAGTGCCCTCCTCACAGGGTTTACCTCTTTCCTTCTCACAGAAAAGAGCTGACACAGCCTCTGGCTGAAGAGAGAGAGCTATTTCTGAAGTGACTTGGATGTTCCCACTCTGAGCTGGCAGGTTGTCTCAGAGAAAGCTGTGTGAAGGTGGCTGAGGCTGGATTTGTTCACCTGTAGCTTGCCCCATGAACGTTGGAGCCATCAGCATTCCTGTCTGTCTTCCAGTATCATTGGTGAATACATTCTTCTCCCCAGACCTGCAATGACTGGACAACAGTATCCTCTTTGTCTTATCTCAAGTTCCTGACACAGTCCACATTACAGCTGGCAGGCATATTTGGGGAGGGGTAGGCTTCTGTGGTCATAGATGGACAACAAGGTTTCTTTGCAGTCTGCTACAGTGGGCAAAAGTCCTCTGATATTTTGAGCAATATTTAGGCCATTAACTTGAAACATCTGGAACAGCTCCAGAGATGCAAAAATTCACTTTCATGTTGGGCTGCAGGTGAACAAATCCAGCCTCAGCCACCTTCATACAGCTTTCTCTGAGACAACCTGCCAGCTCAGAGTGGGAACATCCAAGTCACTTCAGAAATAGCTCCCTCTCTTCAGCCAGAGGCCATGTCAGCTCTTTTCTGACATGGTGAAGGCAGCAGGAATCACTTCAGTGGTCCCAGCCAAAGTCATGACTGAGGGAGATAGCAGGGGCACTTTGTGCCATGCAAGGCCAGAGCTGTGCTGTGAAATGGGATACTGGACACCAAAGATGCAATTTTTAAGTGCATGAAGCACAGCACTGAGATGCTACAGAACTTGTTTCACCAGTCTTTTGTTTACACACCATAGAGCAATGAGTTGAGGATCTGTTTTGTACTGGGACTGAATTTCTTTATTTTAATAAGGTGAGCTGAATTCATCTATATTTCAGACTCCCAGATCATGCACTGAGAAACCACTCAGAGGTCCAAACTAGGGCCACCTGGTCATGGGTCATATGCAGGAGACCTGAGCTGTTCCTGCTGGCACCAGGGAGGAGGTGAGGTGTGGAAACCTCAATCTCCACCAGAGCCACAAGCAGCTGCCTCCCTCATCATCCAGTGTACACCCTGTGTGCCTCTCTGCCTGCAGCACAGTGCAGGTCTAGCTCAGCTGGGCAGAGAGCAACCCACCACCTCTGCCTGGCCTGAGCACACTGTAGGGCCATGGCTCCTCTGCCTTAGCTGATGACCTTCAGTGCAGTCCCAATGTGCTGAAAAAAAAACATAATGTGGATCCTAACGTGGCATTTTTTTAACCCACTTTCTATTCAGGGTGTTCTCCAAACTAAGGAGCATCACTTCTGCAGATCCTTCTATCCAATTTAATATCAGCTTTTGAACAGTTTCCAAGTTACTTTGCCTGAAATGGCTTGTAAAGGCTGGCTGCTGAGAAGTCAGAAGGTGAACATTCTGCATGTCCATTTTGTTAGTTATGTCACAGATAAGAGGAAAGAAGGCAGGGGAAGGAGGAAGAGAATGAAGTCTTCCGGCAGTATCACTGTTGGAAGCAGAGGCAGAAGCAAGCCCTTTGAAGTTCTTTGACTTGCTTACAAAATGGCAGCACAATCAGGGAAGGGTGAAGACCTCTTGGGGTACCTTACACTGACTCCAGAACCAGGAAGCATGGCCAAGGAATTGCTCTTTTCTTTTTTAAAACACCTTTTTCCAGCTTTTAGCTAAGACTTGCAGAACTCCAGAGATGACAACTACTGCTCTTCCCTTAGCCCAAAAACTTGTTACCTCGGTAATACAAGGAAATTAGCTTGGTTTGCCAGCTTATTCCTGACAGATGCACGTTGGCTGTCGCTCACCTCTGCATTTTCTTCTTTTATTGTTGAATTTGTATCTAAAGACTTAGCAGAGCCCTCTCTGGCCATCTACAAACAATCCAGCCTGTGACTACCATACAAGCAGAAACTCTGCCTTGGGACTGCAACTGCCTTGCCTTGCATGTGCAAGTGATTTTGAGTGCTCCTTATTCATTGCAAGAGATTTCCATGACAGTGATGATAAAGCTGGTCACATGCACTTGAAGGGAACAGTGTGTGGCCTCCTGGACCTGGTGCTGCAGCCTCTGATGAATGCCACTTCGTTGTAGCCTAGGAAAACCTATGTTTTACAATAGCAGCAGTTTTCTAGCATGGCTCGTTACTTGTCTTCTCTGAGGATTAAAAGGTTTTGGACACCAGCTAGAAGATACTATCTCAGGCTCCCAAGGAGTGAGGCATGACCTGCTAAGGTAAAGGACAAAGGCTCCCACGTGAAAGGGAGGGGTGAGGACATGCAAGGTGCAGTTCCTGTCTCCTACCCCTGGTGTGGTGAGACTGTGCGATGAGATCCACCTGGCTGTGCAGATTCAGACAGCTGTCATCAAACCACAGAGATGCACTCTGGAGCTTGCTTTAATTCAGCTTGGAGGCTTACACACAGGGAAGAAACATCACAGACCTTCAAACCCAACCACAGACTGACACTTGACTCTGCAAGGAGGAAAGTCCCCTTCCCTCTCCTACAGCACTATAGGCATAACTGGAAATCAAGATTCAACAAGAAACCACCACAAGACACTGGAGCAAAAGTTATCTATTTTATTACAAAACCAAACAGATGCCTTTCAGTTTAACAAATGATACCATAGGCAGAAATGTGCTGGAGCAGGGTAAGTTCAATATAAACTCAGGCCATGGAAAGCAGTGCCTTCACACACATGAATCCCACTGTAATGCAATTTCCTACAACACAGTATGCCCTTGGAAGATCAGTAAGAAAGAAAAGTTTTTTTCTTCTGGCAGGAAGAACAGATGACTTGCACTGTCTAGTCCTGGTTCTCTTCTCTGTCCCAGCTGTTTTCAGCCATCATTCAAAGTAGAGCTGGAGAGGCCCAGGAGGACTTGAAGGACGAGGAGACACATGCCCAAGGGTCTGCTTTCAGACACAACACTGACACTGCCTGTGTCCCAGCTTCAGTAAGATGCTACTGACGCAAGACAGAGCAGAAGATTGCTTATGGCCACCAGATAAGGACAATTTGGCATGGCAGCCAGGCAGACTAGCAATAAAACCAAGAGGGGGAGTGGGCAGCCGAGTGAGCTGTACTCTTCTGATGAGTACAGGTTGTTGGAGAGCTCATAGCGTGGGCTGTGTGAATCAGGACCAGTATGGTCTGCACAATCCTCCAACACAAAGTAACCTGACCTCTACCTGGACATTACGCAATCATGCTGGTTGGGCCTTCCACGGCAGTGGACAAGTGTTGCCAGAGGCTGCTCAGAGACCCACACAAATTCAGCAAGTCAAGATGTGAGGACTTGGACTCGTCTTGTGAAAGGGGAAAGCAATGTAATTCTTGGTCCCCAATCCATCTGTAAAGTCAGCCATGGCCTAGCAACAGGAATACCCATGAATACCAAAATTAACCAACAGCCACCCCTTGTTTGCCTTCCTTGAAGAATCAACCCAATTTTAGTTGCAAACCACATAAGAATGCAGGCCTTTTGGAGGGGAAGGACACAAGGATGAGAAAAAGGAGGTCAGCAGAACGATTTATGTGACAAGCAGGAGTGGTGCCTGGCTGGTTCATTTCCAGAAGATGCAGTGAGTTTTAGTAGCTTTGCAGTCCCCTCACAATCTTGTGGGGCATTGCCCAGCCCCAGTGCCTGGCTGATAGAACTCCTAGAGGCATCCAGTTGTCTGCTTCTGCTGGATGTAACTATACATTAAAAAAACACCAACCAACAAAAAAAAAAACCAAAACAAAAACCCACCCCCAAAAAACCCCAAACCACCAAACACCAACCAATCCAGCAGCCAGAACTTTTAATTCCTAAAACTAGAACATTAAAATGGAGAGGGCTTTTTTAATACAGTTGGTTTCATTCTTTACTCCCTACAATAGGATTAGTGAGTGTTACAGGGACATTTCTAACTATACACTAAACCAAATCATTTCAACACACAAAAATGTGCCCTGGGCATTAAAAAAAAAAAAACAACATGAAACAATGACCAAAAAAAGAAGAAGCAGCAAGAAGGTGGGAGTGTGCAGGCCAAAAAAGCACATACATTGCATGTGAGAAACCACAAAGATCCAGCAGTAGGGTCTGCTCTTGCTAAAGAGATGACTTTTTTATATTATGGTGGTATGATGTATATTTCAGGTATTACCAGTGGTGTTTTCAACCATTCCATATGTTTTAAGTAGCTCTGATATACTTCCCAGAGGAAGAGTTACTACTCCTAAATAGTTATTTATAGAAAGGTTTGCTAGTTTTTCTTTTTTTTTTTAACTTTTCATTTTGTCAACAAACACTAACTTACTGCATCAGGACACTTTTTTTAATATGATATGTATTTATCTCACGTGACTGTCATGATGACATGCAAACTGAAAAAATACTGTGTTGTATCATGTTTTACCAAAGCAACAGAGCCTTGAGGGATGAATCAAGTCTCTACAGGAACCCATTGCTGTTACAAGCAATTGTTGGTGTGATGTCATATTAGCATGTAATTTCATCACCTTCCCTACAGTTTCTTCTAACAGGTTCTTGGTCCAGAGATAAGTGGCACAAGGATCACCAGGTCTGAACTGGGAGGCTGCTCAGAATGGCAAGTGCTGCCAGTGGTTGGACATACACAAAGCAAAACACTGCATGTCCCATCACACTCTGCCCAAACCTAGGATTGCTGATATGGGCACCCCTACCAAAGAAACAATTTTGGTAAAACTGCTAGTGGTTGAAACTGCCCCTGTGGCCTCCAAGAACACAGGACTCCTCACTCCTAGCCTTCACTGTTACTGCTAATCACACACCAGTGTCAGAGTAACCAGGAGGGACTGATAACAGCAAATCAGGCAAAGTGGGCAGGCACACCACTGTGCAGGAGGGGAGCTTGGATTCACAACTGCAGTGACAAGAAAAGTCACTGCTGACAGATCTTCACGGGTGAGCATGGCCCAAGCTGCATTGTTCAAACATAAGTAAAGCAGACTCTTGGGGACCAGCACCATGACTGTGTCTGTCTGCACTGACAAGTATGTTCTTTGCTCTTCAGCAAAGCACAAGGCAGGCTAATGCTGCTTTTAGTAGGCTTCTCAAAATGTTTATTGTTGTACAACATACAGATGAACACTTTGCCTGAGAGGAAGATCCAAGACTTCACTCCGCTGGCTGTACTAGGCTTATGGCTCCCACATCCTTCCTACAGCTTTAGATTCCAGAGGCATGGCACATCTTTGCTAAGCATGTTATCTGGGCCTGAATAGCAATGCATTTGTAATTCATTTCTGCCCAACTTGCAAGAGATGCAGAAACTACTTTTGTGCATCCCTAACACAACTCTTTTCTATCCCTACTTTAAGCAGCTTTGCAGTGCACCAATACTTAAAATCTGTGCTCTAAAAAGCCCAATTGCCTGAGTTGCACAGGGCTTTACAGTAAGAAAAGGGGTTCAGCTGCTCTCAAGAAGCATTTGGTATCTGGGGCACTGTGTGCTCATCTGCAAAAACAAGTGATGCTGATACACTGGCTCCTTTCTGTATGGGGGTGTTAAGGTTTGCCACTGAATGATGGTTTGGGGGCAGAAATGAATGCATTACTATAATCCATCAAATGCAAAGTGTCCCTCTAACCCTAACAGCCTTCAAAAGCAAAGGGAGGAACAGAACAGTGACTCCAACCCCTGTACAAGACAACTGTACAATTTACATATATATTTATATACAGTATATAAAATTCTTTGAGTCCCAGTGAGCTCAATTTTACATCATCAGTAGCTGTTCCAATTTTAAAAAGTCATGATCCTGCTTCCCTCCGCTTTCCAAAGTATTAGAAAATGGCATTGAAAAGCAATTAAAAACCCAAACCAATTTTTAAAAAGTGCAAACGTTCTGGGTGCCACTTCTGCTACACTGGATGTTGCTGGTGCTGCATGCTTGCTCACAAGCAGCAAGGTGTCTGTCTGTCTGTCACTGGATGTTTTCTTCCTGTGGGTCAGCTCCTGCCTTCCCTTCTTGTCTTCTGCTGCTACACCAGGCGACCTACTGAAAGGGTAGGATGGGGTGGGCAAGGAGGGAAAAAACAAACACAACATAAGCAGGACAAATCAGGGAAAAAGGCAAATTAAATCAAAAAGAAACCTGACATATAAAGATCCAGTATAGCCTCTGCTGATGCCATGGCCCCAGAAAGCTGAGATCCCAGAGTAAGCTGTGAGGCTGAAAACAGCCAGGGGCTAATGAGACAGCCTTGCTGAAAAAAAGCATTGAATGAGTCACATGGAGCCTTAGGGACTGGCATATTTTTAAACACAAAACACCATGTTCCTCCCCCTCCTTGGAAATGGGCATGCAGTCTACGGAAACAACTGGTCCAACATCCCTTCTTCTGCTCTTCTGCCTGGCACAGCTGATGCAGAAGCCCACAGCTGCCAGGCTGTCTTGCCACCATCTTCCCATCAGCCACAGCCAGCTGCCTCCTCTCCTAGCAGACAAGCAGGTCTTGGAGGAGGCCTTTCTTCAGAAAGCTTTTGTTAAGCCACTCATCAAAGGTCCTTAAAGATCCAAACCTCTTACAGGATCAGAGCTAGAGCTCTGTGTATTAATTACAGGTGAAAACATGCTAAAGCAAAAGTAGGGATTTGATTTTCAAAGAGGAGAAAGGTTACCTCACTGGGAAGAAAGGCTTCAGTGGGATCAGTGCTGATCAATATGCCCTGTCAAAGGGGGCAAATATTGTCAAATGCAAAATTATTTCAGGTAGCCATATTTGCAATCAATGGCACAGCTCTGCAAAAGGCACCTGCAGGGCTCAATGTCTGGCTCACAAAAACAGGAGATTGTTTTCCTGTCTGTAAGTGCAGTGCAGTGTGGGAGTGGGCATGACCTGTCCTCCACTTAGCACTCTGAGTGACTAAGAAAGAGGCTGAAGCCACAGCATGCAATTTTTCACATGCCTTTGCTCAGCTTTTAGCAGTAGGCTAAAATCAAGAACATAGTCAAAACAGAGGACACACCAGGAACCATCACATCCTCAATGTACAAGGTGTAGCTGATCTTCATCTTCAGTCCTCTGTTCAGCCCATGTCACCAGGACCAGATACATTCCCCAGAAAGATAAGGAGGACAGCAAGAGGTATGGGAAGACTTCTGGCATTAAACAAATACATAGCCTAGACCTTCTCAACTCAAAAAGAAGTCTAACCAGACACATGTAGGACAGCTATAGAACAATTGGCAGAGGATACAAGCAGGGGAGAGATTCTCACTGCTTCTTACCATCCAAAATGAGAAGTACCCAACAAAACCATGAGGTAGCAAGTCTCAGTGTTGTTGTTCATGCCTCATTAAAGGGTCTGTGTGATTCAATGCCACAAAATACAGGGGAGAGCAGACCTTCACCAGGGAAGAGTCTTTATGTGAACTTGTCCATGGAGTAATGTAATGTGAACAGAAGGTATCACCTAAATTATTGCTTGATAGAAGAAGGGAGAATAGGATAGGATTCATCCCATAGCTTCTTTATCCTATTCTAATTCCTTAGCAACCTATTGTCTGCTCCAGCAAGAGGCATAGAGCTGGACTTTGAAATGATGCAGTGGAGCTGCATGTTGGTATATTTATACCTCTTAAGAACAATTTTGTTGTTCTGGTTTCCAGCTGTTTCTATATTGCTGTTCGTGAACATGGGAGAGCAGGGGAGAATGAATTGTTCAATAGATGCTTATCACAGAAAAAAAAGAAACATTTTGACAAGATACTCACTGAAAGGGTTAAGGCCTTGTCTTTTTCCATTGGGCAGACTGCTCAGGCTACCTGTAAAATCCAAGAACCACATTAAAGGCAATAAATGCCATGGCATGACAATGGAGACTTCCCTTGTCTGTTGCCACATGGCAGGTTCAAGGGAGCCCCTCTGAGCACGCTCACAGCAAGTCCTGCCAACATTCCTTAAAGATTCACATACAAGAGTCTGACCAATGTGCCTGAGATGAGAGATGTTTGATACCTGGTGCTGTAGTAGCTGAATATCATGAAATCCAGAGGTTTTGCATGGACAAGAAATAACAATTACAAGGTTAAACTGAACTGTGGAAGGAGAAAGAAGAAAGGAAGGATGCAAGTAGCATCATGAAATTTCCCCACACAAGCAAAATAATGCCATGTAGAAAGGGACAGCCAGAAGAGAGTGAAGGTGTAGGCAATACAGATAGCGAAGGTTTATTAAATCTTCCACCTGGACCAAACAAACAAACAGGTGCCTAAAATCAAAGACTTGAACTTGTACCTGGCAAAAGGGCAGAGCTGTGACTGTGTTATGAGACAACAAGCACACACACCCTACACCAGATGGAGCTCATAGGAAGGGCCTCACCTCAAAAATAAACCTGTTCCTACCATGCACTGGGTACAGACAGCTCAGGGATTACAGGAGCTCTCGAAAGCATGTCACATTTCCTGCAAGCTGCTTAGTCTGATTTCAGAGGAGGGATTAGCTGAAAATGCCAGCAGCAGCATCAAGCCTGCTGCCACCCTCCACTCCAGCCTATGACTTGGATTGGTGCACACATGACCTGACCGCACTGCTCACTCTGCACATCAAGTACTCTACAGCACATTCTGCTCTGTGCAGGGATGATATGGGCAGAAGCTCAGAGGGCAGGGGTGAGGTGTAGGAAACCCTGAGGACCAGGAGGCTAGGCTGCAAGACAGGAGCGGAGCTGCTGGGAAGAAAACACATGGGGGACAGAAAGGTGGCAGTGGCTAAGACTGAAATGGGTCACAAAGCACAGCCTGTTGGCTTTAGAGAACATTAATACGAGAAACTGTGTCAGCACAGTAAATTATTCCAAGGCCCCCAAACACCAGCCCGGTACCAGCCACCTGCCCTGCTGGGATCAGCAGAACCGCAGCTCGCTGACGCCCACGTGTCAAACGTGGCACTGCTGCCATGAGCAGAGGCTCCACTGCCAGGGGCAGAGGATCTGCCCTGGCTGACCAGCACTCACAGCCTGGCCCCTCCATGGATGGCTGCCAGGCCCCCGGAGGGCACTGCTAGGCTATGCATCACCACTCTGGCCAGCAGCCTGGGAAGCCAGAGGGCATCCAAAGGAACCCTCTCCACTTTAACACCCAGTGCAGGTAAGCCTACAGCACAATGCTGTGCACGAGCACAACCTATCTTTAGAAAGGGTGAATCAGCACTGTCTGTCTTCAGAAAGAGGTGGGGAGCTCCAGGCCAGTCTGTGCAGAAGGCAGGAGCATCCCTCCCTGCCATGGCCAGTGTGGTCGAGGGCATGGCCCCGTGCAGCCTGCAGGAAACCGTGCTGAGGCTCATCCCCTGCCACTCTGGGGGCAGAGAGCGCTGCCTTCAGCAGGGCAGAGAGCACAGCCTTCAGCTGTCTGCCTGCCATACAAACCAGGCCAGCCATATACACCTGTGGAAGGCAAAACCCTGCCATAACATTGCATTGCTGACACAAAAAAGAGGAAGAAATATGGCAGGTGGTGACCGTGAGTTACTACCATATAGCTGGGAAGCCCTTGAGCATCATTCAGTAAGTTTCACAAAGCAGAGTATTTGCTCATCCTCACAAGTACACTATTTTGGATAACAGTTCTAGTCACATTGGATTAGGCCAGGTGTCCTTCAAAAGAAAAAGCCCCAAGGAAACCCCAGCAGCTTTTTATAGAAAGAAATTATTCCTCAGACATACTGAGCAAGTCTTTCACCTTCTGGGGAAAGAAACATGCTACCACAAGCCTTATCTTGTGTTCTCAACACAATACCGACGTCCTGATTCATAATATCACTAACTTTTCCCAAGATTAAAGGCAAATTATAGCACCTCTACAAAGCTCCAAAAGAGAGTATCTGAACAAGACAAACAAAACCAAGCACTGAACAAGTGCAGGTCCTTTGATTCTAATCTAATAGCAATTAGATGTACTTTGAAATTCCTTTTTAATTCAGTCATTACCTGGTTACAGTTTTCTCATGGCCACTCAGATTGTTATTTTCTACCATCATTGGTCCAGAGGCCTTTCCCAGATGACTGCTCTTTGCTACCTTCTTCCACACAGCTGCTTGCACAGTAATGATATAGAGCAACTTCATTCCCAGCCTCCCAAGTATACAATTACTTCTGAAGAAAGCAATAAGAAAGGCCCAAAACACCACTGAATGAAATCTGCTGTTCAGATTGTCCTTTACTTTTCCTTCTTTCTGTAATTTCTTCAGATTCAGTAGAAAGTGACATTCTGTTTAATTACACATACATACACTTTTTAATTAAGATATTTTGATCCTCTTTCTGGCCTGCACTCTTGGTGGCTGGGTTCCACCTCAGAAGTGCTCATGGCCTGTGAAGCATGCCCAACACCTACCATCTGACAAGCTCTTGGATAGCAAAGCAATCACGGGATCTGAGCTGGCAGAAGGGAACTTCCTGTCAGCTGGCAGAGGGACATTTCTCTGCTGTTTATTCCCTTAGCTCCTCTTTGGGCAGGCACAAAATGCTGACTTTGTCTTCTGAATTTGGAAGAATATAGAGGTACAGCTCAACTCCAGCATTTTGCAGCCAGCACAACTAGCATAAGCCTCACTCAGATCTACAGCCCTCCTCTCCAACATCACTGGACTCAAAATAATCTTGGGTCCAGTAACTTTCCAGCAAAGCTTTACAATGTGTGTCTATCTCCTCTTAAGGATCCTGCCTTTTGACTAATGCAGAGAGCTAAATTTGTTCTTTGATCACAGATGGTTCCCCCCTTAACTCAGGCTGTGCAGACTACACTGAGGAATGCTAACTTTTAACAGGCTGTAAATCAGTCTGTTTTCCTTCCCCAGTTCCTCAGACAGACAATCCTAGATCAAGTGATGGCAAAGACTGTTTCTGGCATACTCCAAGCTAAAAGCCCTGCCTGCCTGTTCTGCCCCAATTTAAGAAATTGTTTGCAGGCTTCTGCAAACACTCAAAGGCTGACTCTTATGTGGCTACTCCATTCTGAGATCCATGAATGGCATTTTTCCATGCAAATGGCCCCTGATAGAAACAAGTCTGGTTTAAAGAGGGCCAAGGGCTGTGCAAAGTGGCCACCAGACCTAGCAGATTTGACAGCAGCTTTCTAGGTCACCATAAGGAGGGAAAAGAGGAAGGGTTTCTGATGGACTGGGCAGTTATTTTCCTCGCTGGAGAACCACTGGTTGGCAGTACCCACATATTAGTTTACCACAGGTATAAAGAGCCTGCTCAGGAAGGGAAGACAGAACTATGCATCTCAGACAGATTTGATTCTAAGCTGGAAAGAGCTCAGATTCAGGTTTGTCCTTATAAATATCCCAGCTGAATCCCCACATATAAATCCTATTTGGTCTCTCTGGGCCCTGAGAGGCATGGAACAGTAGTGCATTATCTATGCCCTATGCTTCTTTTAAGCAACACTATTTCCACATTTGGTGGAACTGGCCACCAAAAAACAAACAAACAAACAAACCACTGACAAAAATGCAGAATGTTTAGTATTTGTTTTCCTCAGCATCCCAAATACTACAGAACTTGTATTATGTTTTATTTTCAAAACTATTACAAGTGTTCAATTTGCCTAGCAAGAGGCATACTTACCATGAATGATGACACACCTCATTTTAGTCTGTATGCTACTGGATACCCAAACAAGATTTGGAAAATCTAAGCTAAATTCACTTGTAATGAAGTATAGGAAGGAGAAATTATAACTTTCCTTGCCTCCCTCCAACCCCTCCTCATCCAAGCCAGACAGAAAAACCTTTCAAACAAAGCTTTTGTTGAAACAAAAACATTTCCATGAAAAGTTTTGTTTTCATCTGACTAGCAGTTTACAACTGAAAGTACTCAAAAAGGTTTCCAACTAGCTCTTGGCTTGAACCCACAGTGACTTCAGCTCCAGCAGATCTTTGGAGGCTACTGTACAGAGAACGAAACAGACAGCAAATACAGGGACTGACAACATGCAAGTATGACCAGGATAAAGCAAAGTTAGAAGAGGGGTAAGATCGCAGACTCTTGGAACAGTTTGGGTGGGAAGGCATCTTAAAGCTCATCTCGTTCCAGCCCCTTTTCAGGTCACCTTTCACTAGGCTAGGCTAGTCAGAGCCCCATCCAGCCTGGCTTTGAACACTTCAAAGGATGGGGCACACACAGCTTTTCTGTGCAACCTGCTCCAATGCCTCACCACCCTCACAGTAAAGAATTTTTGCCTCATACCTAATCTAAACCTACTCTCTTTCAGTTTGAAGTTATTCCCCCTTGTCCTGTCACTCTGAGCTTTTGTAAAAAGTCCCTCTCCCTTTTTCTTATACACTCCCTTCAAGTACTGGAAGGCCACAATTAGGTGACCCTAAGCCTTCTCTTTCAGGGTGAACGATCCCAATTCTCTCAGCCCCTCCTCACAGGAGAGGTGCTCTATCCCTCTGATCATCTTGGTGGCCTCCTCTGGACACACTCCAACAGGTCCATGGCCTTCCTGTGCTGAGACCCCAGAGCTGATGCAGCACTACAGGTGGGATCTCACCAGAGCAGAGCAGAGGGGCAGAATCCCCTCCCTCTCCCTGCTGCCCATGCTGCTTTGGATGCAGCCCAGGACACAACTGGCTCTCTGGGCTGGGAGTGCACATGGCTGGGTCATGTCCAGCCTCTCCTCCACCAGCAGCCCCAAGGCCTTCTCAGCAGGGCTGCTCTCAATCTGTTCATCCCCAGCCTGTGTTGATACTGAGGGTTGCCCTGAACCAGGTGCAGCACCTTGCCCTTTGCTATCTTAAACCTCATGAGATTCCCATGGGGCCACTTCTTGAGCTTGTCCAGGTCCCTCCAGATGGCATCCCATCATTAAGGCATGGCAACTGCACCACTCATCTTGGTGTCACCTGCTCATTTGCTGAGGAAGCACTCAATCCCAGGATGTCATTAATGAAGGAATTAAGTAACAGTGGTCCCAGTATGGACCCCTGAGGAACACCACTTGTCACTGGTGTCCATCAGGACTCTGAGCCATTGACTACTACCCTCTGAACGTGACCATCCAACCAATTCCTTATCTACCTAATAATCCAACCATCTCTCTCCAATCTAGAGAGCATTTGTGGGGGACCATGTCAAAGGCAAAGATACTGATTGTTTCTAAATGTAGCAGTTCTTATGAATAGTAAGCAGAGAAAACATGTCATCTACCACCTCACACTTCATGATTTCCCAAAAAAGATCCATCAGAAGCTTGATTACTGCCCCTCTAGAATACTCTCCCTCAGTTCTTTCTTACATGTTAGTACCTGCTGTCTGCACTGCCCCCTCCACTCCTTTTTAGTCTTCACCATCCTTTCACTTATCCATTCATCTTTGAACCTCAAGGCTTATCAGGTCTGTAGTAGGTATAGGGAGCTGTATGATGAAACAAGATCAGAGCCCCTTTTTGACCACAGTCCTGTTCTCATACAACAGAAGAAACTATGAAAGATCAAGGTTGTATTCTCAGCAAACAGTTGGACAATCAGGCACTCCCAACAATGTTTTGCTGCTTTCTTTTCCTTTCACATGGGCTCAAAGTTTCACATTTTCTTCCTTCTCTCCCTTTGATTTTTTACCCCTTCCATAAACTAAATTTTGAACAGTAAGTTGGCCAGGGCAGTAGATTCCAGAGAGTCTTATTCCAGGCCAAAAAGCAGTAAAACTCATTTGGCATATTTGTCTTATTGGAAAGGTAATAAAATTAAGGATTGCTATTTTTGTATGTCATTCCTCAGTAAGGTACTGATGACTAAAAAAACACTTCCACTGGGCTAGGGAAGCTGAATGCTCCTCACAGCTGACAAGTAACACTATATGCTTATTATGGTAATTAAGATGTTTTCAAAGCACCTAGAAAATGCAAATTCCCAACACCCAAATGTATTGACTCCCTTCCCACTCATGCTAAACCTGAGAAAAGAACTAAGGAAAGACTAAGATGGGAGAAAAAAAAAAAACTACCCACCTTTTCCAACTACCATGATACTTGTAACAACAGCTGTCTGCATAGCCAAAACACCTGCACAGGAAATTAGTCCACTGGAACCTCCCTGTTTGCTTTCCCCTGCCAAGCAAGTCTGCCCACAGTCAAGAATGACTGAGAATTTTTGAATTTGGGTTTAACAATTTCAATTCCTAAAATTTCCAAAAATATCAGTTTGGTTTGGGTCCCAAAGATGACGAGGTAAAGATGAAAAAGGAAGGAAAGGTAGGAGGTTGGGTTGATTACTCAGACACTAACCAGAAAAGAAAATAGGTTATTCACATGCCTTATTTCTCCCCCAGTCTTGAAGTACAATTTACTTCAAGAAAAAGGGCAACAGTACAACCCTGCTCTTTCTTTCTGGGTTGTTCTCTTTGCATCATCCACTTTCTTGCATGCTGAATTTAGCAATGAAAATAAATATTATTCCTGTTTGTCAACAGGGTCTCCAGAGAAAGACTGGGTCTGTGCTGGCTCATATGTCATCCAACCTGCATGGCTGAGACAACAGAATATTGTTAGCAGGGTATTACTCAGAAGGGTCCTGATTTGAACTGTGGTTTCCAAGGACTTCTACAGTACAAGCATAATTCTGGCCAAGGCTCATCTGTTGCCCTATTTCTGTACATTGCTTAGCACAAAGGTCTGTGATAATGCATAGAAGATGGAGCCATAACACAAGTAACAAACTATATTTGCATGGCAGTGTAGTAATCCCCTTCATTTGCTCACACAAACTGTGGCACTTTTGAAACAGCTGGGAGAAAAAGGATTCCTGAGTTTGCTGTAACTCAGTTTTTATTGGTCGTTTGTCAATTTTTATTGCCATGCAATGGAGAAGAAAAGGTACTCACCTCCTTCCTTGCTGACTCCCAAACACCCTTTCAGCTCCTGAAGTGAGATTGACTTGTCCTTGTTGAGGTCACAGTAGTCAGTGAAACGCCGGGCACATTTCTTGGGCTTGGCTTTCTTCTTCACGTAACGTTTGAAAGGCTTTAGCTCCCGCTTGTTGATGTCATTGCTGCTGTTGTTGTCCAGCTGGCTGAAATACCAGTGCACCACTCGCTCCTCTAGTGTGTGGCTGGGGTCTGGCTCAGAGAACCTGGAACAGAGAAAGCACAGGCCCCCGACAAGTGGGTGCTCTCACCAACACTGCCAAGAGCATGCTGAGGAGCAAGAGCTGCTCTCTGAATCAGGCAAGTGCTATGCTGTATTTAAAGAAAGCAAAAAACACAGGTCTTCCAATCTCCTCCTTTTAGCTGGGCTCTTTTGAGACAGATGAACTTTTTCTAAAAGTGTCCTTTAGCATTAACAAGTGAATTGCCAAGAGAATCTTGGAGTCTGATACCCTCAGTAGCTCTGGTTCTCCTCACATCAGTTGCTGAAACTCTGCCTAATCCCAGAACAATTCTCATTAGAGGGCAGGAGACCATCTCCTTGGTCCTTTTTACCCTTGGGCTCCCATTCAAGTTAACAGCAGGAGAGCCATGAGTGTCAGCTGTCAAGGTAGTTTCTGTGACAGTAACATCTAGACTTCAGAAAAGAAACAAATTAATTTAATGCAAGACACATTCATTATTTGAAAATGTCCTTGGCAAGATGCAATATTCTCCCTGTATCTGTTTATATAATCTGAACTCCTGTGCTGTATTCTCAGCATTTTTAATGCTTTTCACATAGCTGATTTATATGTAAGAGTTCCATAGCAGACAAACACCACAAATCCATTAAAAGCAGTATTACAGAGCAGGCAACTTCAGTTTGTTTCATTTCTTAACTCATTGTGGTATTACAAGTTTGATGCTATTTGATTCACATTTTCTTTCTGTAGACAACAATATCAGAGAGGGGGAGAAGGGAAAAAAAGGAGGAACAGCAAAAGGTGTAGACATACAAATAGAGAATGTTGCCTTTCAACATTATGCCATCGCTGAACAGGCACTGTTAAGTCATCCCATTCAAGCAGTGACTGGTGCTCTGCAGCAGCAGTGGGAAAGGGGTTATTCCTCAGTGATACTGAAAATCAAGGAAGAAACTCTTTCTAAACTAGTCTGCCTTTTCTCCATATAATGAGTATGCCAACAGTGAAAGCTGAAAAGATGCTGAAATGAGGCTGAGACCTGAGCCTTTCTTTCCTTCCAAGAATAAAGCATTTCAGTGCATGGAAATTAGTGGATAGGTAGTCAGACATGCTACACTGGCACTGATTGCTCTGACTTATTCCAGGAGACATATCCAGCTGCTGTATAAATTCCTTCCCCAGGAAAGAGAGAGGAACAGTTGCCTGCTGCAGACAGCCAGGTTCTAGTGTGAGTTTGGGGCATTCTAGCTGGGGAAATATGAACCCAAGTACCTTAATAAAATGCTAAGACTGTCACTGACCTTCTTTCAGAAACTAATAGGATCAATACTTATATGGTCACTGAATATATTTTTGTTGGGAAGTAGGAGAGAGAAAGTATTCAACTTTCTGGTGTGACCATTTTTACCTTTCAAATGCAGCTACAGAGCCTGCAAAATACCCCCTCCCATACTCTACCATCATGGTAAATTAAATCATTAGTGAGGGGGAATCTGCAATATGCAGAAAGCAAGAACTTGCACTTAGGTGGAGAACAGAGATCCTCACTGACCTTCTCTGATGCCTTTTACAAATGAGGACAGAAATTAGAAGAGTAGCCCCTATCCAGAGATACATGAATCCTTGCAACAAGTAAACACAGTACAGAGAGGCAAACAACCTGCATAACATTTTTCCCAGGGTTTTACTTGAAACTATTTCCTTAACTTAATTCTTAACTGAGAGGCAGGCTGGCATTCAGTCACAGCATGTGGTCAATGCACAATAGGATAAACACTGTGCAGGAGGAAGAAGGGGTCAGGAATAAGTCTGGCTTAGTTTGGGGAGCCAATATACCAGGTAACCCCCTGGAGTCACCTATGGACAAGCAAAAATTGCAAAATTCTCCCCAGGAAGTTAAGGGAGTGCCCAGATTTTCCAAACTGTATGCAATGACCAGGAGGACAGGAGAGAATATAAAGACATCCTGTGTCTTGTTTTTATGACATTTATTAACATAGCTATTGGACTCTCTCATTTTGGAAAAATTTTGGCTATCATTTGAAGACTAGAATGTTTCCAACAGCCTAGGGGAAGTTCTGTATTGCCTGGGGCAATACCCTGCTTTTGCTGAGAAAGAAGAATAAAACCTGAGCTTTTACATGTGAGATTCCCCTTGCCACACCTTGGCTTGCCCTCTTTTACTGAAGGCCCACAACTGGAGAGGTAGAAATGGAGAAAAGAGCAGAGCATCTTAGAACCAACAGCAGAAAGACAACAGAGTTTCTCACTATCTACTGAAGAGGCATTCAGAAGCAGGATTTAAAAGTGCCTCTTTTCCAGAGGCACTCCAAGGAGGAGCTCTTAGGAGTTATCAAGAAAGGCAACCTGGCTCTCTTCAGCACTTTCACAAAGAAAATCAGGGAAATTCACAGGCTTATACAAATACATTGACTCATGAGGTGACAATCTTTGCCATTACAAATATGCTGAGAGCTCATGCTGAAAACTGTAGCATGCTAACAGAGCTAAAAGGAATTAGTTTAACAGCTATGACTTTAGGAAAAGGGAAGATACAGCCATTTCTGAGTTTTTACCACAACATGATGGCCGGCTTAGCAGGATTGCAGTTCCTGAGATGGCTCATTGCCTGCTCTATCTGGTTATCATCCAGAATCCCAGCACAGGAAGCATCCCCATCATCTCAGGCTGGCCATATCTCCCTGGCTCATGAAATTACATGACACACTACAGATGGCTGAAGTTACAATACCATGTATAACTACCTTGACTGACTTGACCACTGCCTGTGCAAGGCACCTAGGCACCACCCATGAAACATGAATTTATGCAACTACACAGCACTGCTAGGCCACCTAGCTTTGCTGTTGTGCCATGACACCAGCCATGCCTGCTGGGTCAGCTGAAATAAGTCTGGGGCCCTAACTGCCCTGCAAGCACAGACTGGCCAGTATTCCAGGGCATTGTCCTTCTATTTCCTCCCCACTACTGTTTCAAGAGAAGTAAATCAGCCCTCAGATACAAACTTCATTATTGGGCTGTCTCTCATTCAGACCATAAAGGAACCAGAAAAAGCAATACAGAACAAAGCTGCCCTGTACATTCTCAATTTCCAACATCTTTTGCTCTAACACCAATCACACTAAAATCCACTGAATTCCAGTACCTCGCTTCTGTGCTGTAGCAGCTTTGTAGTATCTGTAGCAGACACTACCAAAACGTAGACAGCCTTCTCAACCTTCTCATGTTGACTGCATTACAGCTGTACTTACTTTTGTTCCAAATTGTTCCTTTTTAGCACTCTGTGGCAAAACAACCAATCCTAAAGAATGAGTGGTAGGGAAGAAAGGAGGTCTGTGAAGGCTAGTTTTCCAAATGTAACCTGCTGTTGCTGGACTGCTTTTGTACACAAGCCAACAAGTTTAGCTTAGTTATGCAGCATAAGCCCACCAATATTCCAACAATGAAGAGAAGCATGGTCTGTCATTAACAGCCTAGGACAGCAAACCGACTCTCTCAGCTTTCTTAAAAATTTGTTGGCATCAAGTATATAGTCTTTTCCAAGCAGGCTCTTGCTCCTCCTTCTGTAAAATGTGCTAAGAGCTCCCTCATAGCAGAACACTTATTTCTTAGGTGGCTCATGCTTGGAGATAAGTGTGTTAAGGTACTGCAACCTTTAACAATACTATCTTGTAGCTGAGGCACTCTTCCACAGAATACCTTCACATCATCTGATGTAACTGGAAGAATGCAAAGAGGGTATGTAAAAACATGGGCATACACTTTTGTGAGCTGCACTGAATTCTGGATCAGAGAATGACTGCCAAAATATCAAAAAGGCAGTGTGAATATGTACTTTGGGTGCAATCTGTAATGCTTTCCAGCCCTCGAGGCCCTTGCAAGAAAGGAGCAGTTAGCTCAGTGTGAAAGAGCAGGGAAGAAGTGGAGGTATTTAGGGTAAAGTATACAAGAGCAGCAAATGTGAGACATCACTCCCCTAACAGAATCATGTACAGTGTGCAATCACATTATGCTCCATGCAACTGTGCTATCAAAGTGTAATATGTCCCACGAAATTTTACTAAATAAATTGAAGTCCATTCCTACCAAAGCTGGTCCTTTTCTCCCTGAATACTTGCAGCCCCACTGCACAGGCTGCATGGATCCACAGCACTGGTGCAGTGACAAAAAAGCCTAATATAAACTACTGCTTGGACAGAAAGCAAGGTTACAATCTCTGAAGTACCCATCATGTGATCATCTGTTTGAAGACTTAGAAAATCTATTCTTTTGTAATACAAACTTTATGTAGCAACATTAGCAGTTGAGGCAGAAGGAGGGAAGGGCAATAAGATCAGCTCATCACCTAGCTGGACTGCAGAACCTATCAACCAGAGATCCTATTCCAGGATGAAAGAATAGTGATGGCCAAGAAGCTGCTAGCAAATGCAACAGAGTGAAAAAATAAATTAGTCCAGCTTTCATTCCTAACACACAAGGTATGTTTGTGGTCAGGATGTCTAAAGGAGTGAAAGCTGTAAGTTCCTATGACTTGAAAATATTTTGCAAGGATATATATGTACTTTGCTTGGTGCTGTTGTTGAATGAAGAATGGCTGGACAGTGACTGAACCCTCCAGCCAATGACCATAACAGCATTGATGATGTTCACCAAAGTGCCAGCACTGAGCAATGGAAAGCAATGAGTTTAACAAACTGAGATAAAATTCAAAATTGTTCTTGCTCTGCTTCTACTTCTTACTCCCATTTTGTTGTTCTTTGCAGTTGCCTAAAGTCTGTAACAGTGGAACATGGTTTGAATCAGAGAGGATTACTCTAACGGAATTGCAAAAGGATCCTGTATTTGTTTTATGATTCCCCCTTTCCTGTAGCCAAGGATTCAAGAAGCCAACAACAAAAAAAAATAAGCTGCGTTCAGACTAAACAAAAGGGTACTACACAGTCCAAATTCATTACGGGAAATGCATAATTCCTCTACAGTTAAAACTTATCTCCCTGTTACAGGCCAGTTTCTTCCTCTCCTCGGGCTAAGTTGTATATGAAACGTTACTCTGAACACAACTTTTCTAAAGATTGTAGGACAAATAATTTAGAAGGTTAAAAAATCACCTCCCTTCACTCCTCATTGATTGCTCAAAGACCCTCATCTTACATGAACCCTCCTGTATCTTTAATTAGGCTGGAATTTCCATCAGAGGACTAAGAGAAGTGTGTATCCAACATCAATTGAAATGCAATAGGAGTTGAGCATCAACTTTCCTGCACTGTTTAAAAGTGTCAATCTTTATTAAAACATGGATTGGCTTCAGAACACCCTGGAGATGTGCTGAGCTGTGCTTGCCTGCTTCAAAATGCTCAGCTAGAGCATGAAAAGGAACCTCAGGGCTATTTTCTGCAGTACTTTTTGGGGCTATTACATGGGGAATAATTGGCAACTTTAAGGGACTGATAGCTGCTGTGTTACATGATAAGGGTGGCCGTTGTAAACTGCCCATTTACCTTAAATTCCACAGAGCAATAATATTTTTGCTGATAACACAGCAAGCCATAATGCACACATTTTGGCAACTAAATCTCATTTCTGAACTGGCAGCGACCAAAGAGAATTTCTCAGATAAGGGAAACCCAGGCTGGGATTCCCTTTGATCTAGTTTAGTTTAGACCCTGTGTAATACAACTGTATCAGAATTAGAAAGTAGACTAAAATATACTAAAGCAAAATCTAAATTTTTAAGTGCTGTACCTATCACATAGTACTTGCTTGTGAACAATTTCAACACTGCTTTTTTTTCAATAAGGATACCAAACACTGGCTAATAAACCAACTCCCTACAAGTGCTCCCTTAATTACTTTGAAAACATACAGTAACAAGATGTGCCTTGGAGTTATTACATAAACTTAAAATTAAGAACGAATTTTACCAGAGATTTTCTGTTTCAAAACCCTAAATGAAGTCTATTTGGCTATTATGCTGTAATATAAACCAGGTCCATAAGGAAGGGAAATTCTCATCTCATTTACATTATTGTAAAGCAAGAGTAACTCAATTAAAGTCAAGAGCTTTGAACTTCCTTAAACAAGACAAGACCTATAAGGGATTACAAGGTTGTTTTAAGCATGCCCAGTTTTAAAAAAAAAGTCTTACCAGGTTTTGCTTACATGCCCTGCAAGAACCCAAACTAACTGCCTCAGTTTGCTGCTACTAGATTGTTTTTGGGTGCAATTTAGCACAGCTCTATGTAGTATTTCAAAGGCCAATCCCTAATTTCTCCCCATGCTTCTCCCTCCCTGCCAAACAAAACAAAAAACAAACAAAAAAACCCCCTCCAAAACCCAAAAAACCCTCCACAAAACAAACAAACAAACAAAACAAAACAAAAACAACCCAAACCCCAAAAAACACCCAACCCCCCCCAGCTAATATGGACATTTATTGCAAAGACACTCAGCAAACACAGGAAATTCTCACTCACATATGCAGATTCAAAATGAAGGCAGCAGGGTAATCTAATCTGATTTCCTGGATATCATACCCACAGAATGTGAATCAAATTAATCTTGAGACCATAACTCAGGTTTGACTAAAGCAAGTTTTTCTGAAATACATCAGGCCTAAGATGAAAGCCTTAGAGAGGGGGAATCAGTCACCTCCCTCATGATTTCATTCTGGCTTAGAATTGCCCTTGCTTTAAAGAAATTTTGATCACAAGTTTGTTTATATTCAGTTAATCATGTTTTTCCCTGCTAGGCCTGCAGAGCCTTTATCCCTATAGAGATACTCAGCTTTTATAAAATCAACTTCCAACCTTCTTTTTTATTTTTTTCTTTTAGTACTCTAAGGAAGTCTGACCTCTTTAAGACTCTTACTATTAAGCTTTTTAGTCCTTGACACTTTGGAAAGGCTCTTCTCTGCGTTTGGTCCTTTATTTTAATATTGATACTAAAGATGCGTATTGTACGCCTGTACCATCTCTCTGCTGCCACAGAGAAACAGGAATACTTCCCTGCCTTGCCCTAAAACTCCTACATGCAGCTTCTCTGTTTGGTTAAAATACATAGGACAAGATACAGCTGACATGGGGGTACAGCCTGCTGTTTACCTGGCCTGTCCCCTGCATCGGGCGTAAGTTTTGCTGGTGATATGTTAAAAATTTACCTTCGATAATGGGATGCATTTGCTCAAAATCTAAAAAAGGCCCAGGGGCATGAAACGCTGAACACTATAAAGGATCAGAAAGGAGGAGGCTACAGAGGGAATCAGTGTGTGTTTGAATACAGAACCTATTCTGTCATCATGATGGCAGTCAAGATGAAGAAGAACCTTTAAAAGTGAAGCTTGCCTCACAAATAAGAAAATTGACATTAAGACATTAAAACTGACATGACTGATGTTAAGACATATCAGATAGTCAGATCTCTAGTTTTTGTTTTCAACATGAACTTCTCAGTAAATCTGGGCCAGGGAGATATAGGATAAGCACTGTCATAAAAAGTTATTTTGTTAGCTGTTAAAGCTGAAAATTAATTAAACATGTAACTAACCCAATAGGTAATATACCACTTCACCTTGGAAAAGAACTTTCATTTCCAGTGCCAAAGTCAAGTTAGGTCATCTAGACAATTTCAGATATACCCAGAATCATAAAATTGTTAATTGGAAGAGACCTCCAGCAGAATTGGAAAAGACCTCCAAGATGATCAAGCCCACCTGTCAACCCAGGATCACCACCATGTTCGCCACTAAACCATATCTTTGAGCTCCACATCCACATATTTTTTAACTCTTCCAGGGATGGTGATTCTACCACTTCCCTGGACAGTCTGTTCCAATAATTTACAACCATTTCTGTGATTTTTTTTTTTTTTTTTTAATATCTAACCTAAATCTCCTCTGACACAACTTCAGGCCATTTCCTTTCATCCCGTCACTTGTTACTTGGGAGAAGAGACCAACCTTCACCTCACTACAGCCTCCTTTCAGGTGGTTGTAGGGAGAAAGAAGGTTTCCCTAGTGCTTCTTTTTCATCGGGCTAAACACCCCCAGCTCCCTCAGCTGCTCCTCTCATAGGACTTGTGCTCCAGCCCCTTCCCCAGCTCCATTGCCCTTCTGTGGATCTGGTCCAGCACCTCAGTGTCTTTCTTGCAGTGAGGGGCCCAAAACTGAACACATGGTTTGAGGTGTAGCCTCACCAGTGCTGAGCACAGCGGGACAATCATTGCTGTGGTCCTGCTGGCCACACTGTTCCTGATCCAGGCCAGGATGCCCTTGGCCTTCTTGGCCACCTGGGCACATGCTGGTTCATGTTCAGCTGCTGTAGACCAGCTCTCTCAGGTCCTTTTCCGCTGGGCAGCTTTCCAGTCACTCATCCCCCAGCCTGTAGCAGTGCATGGGGTTGTTGGGACCCAAGTGCAGGATACAGCACTTCACCTTGCTGAACCTCTTATCGCTGGCCTTGACCCATTAATCCGGCCTGTCCAGATCCCTCTTGCCCTCCCACAGATCAACACTCCCACCCAACATGGTGTCATCTGCAAACTTGCTAAGCCGGCACTCAACTCCCTCCTCCAGGTTGTTGAAAATTACATTAAAAACAGGGCTGGCTCCAATACAGAGCCCTAGGGAACTCCACTTGTGACTAGCCACCAGACACTCTCTGGGTCCAGCCATTTTTTACCTAATGAAGCATACATCTGTTCACACCATCAGAAGCCAACTCCTGAAGAGAGAATTCAAGATATTCCTCCCCTTGGGACTCCTGGAAAGGAGAGCTCACTGCACAAAGACAGCTTCCCAACTCCAAACACAAATGAAATGAAAGATGTACTGATTAAATTTTTATATGAATATAAAAAATTCTCTGAAATCACTTTAAAACAAAATGGTCCCATCATGGCATATTGGAAAAACTTGGCACATGTTCTTAGGGGCACATGCTTAGCCTAGCTGAGGCACATGGAAAATTACACCAGAGCAGTTATCTGAATTTAATCATGGCTCTGGGCAGGCAGATTATTTGGGTGGTAGCAGTCTTTCACCTTACCAAGGACAGCCTGCTGAAAGATTTCATTTTCCCCTCGCAACTGGGCTGCCGACATTGGAGTGGAAAATAAATCAATGTGATGACTGTGTGAGGACCTGGGCAGTGAAAAATTCCACCAGAAAGGCCTCTGTTGAAAGCTGAGAAATACACAAAGCTTGGGGAACATTAGGAAGCAAGCCTCCTGGTTTATAGAAGTGCAGTGGGGGTATACATCTCTGGTCTCTACAACACTGGTTTATATTAAGCTTTATTTTAAGAGTGATGATTACATTGGCTGTGTTTCAGTCCCAGTACCAAAGATGCCAAATAAATATCAAATACTCTCCAGGGCTTCCTACCACCCCTACCCACTGCATTTGAACCATCCAAATTAGACAGAATTGACATTGGAATGCTTAAGTCTGGGAGAGAGCGATGTATTTCCCATCCTTCGAGCATTTTTCATCCTGTTTATGTGAATACAGACATGCGTGGCATAGAGTGCTAATTCAATGGGTTACAGAATATTCAGCATTCAGGCACACATACAAGTCACTGGCCTGATTTGTAAGGTCCAAATGCAAAGTTAAAACCATATGAGTTCACAAGTAGTCCATACTGAAGCCAAGGGACGCAGCCACGCCACCCAGGACTTTGAATAGTCTTAAATAGTTAAAAGATGGCATTGATTCCTTCTCCATTATGAAAGGGGAAAGCAGGTGATCAACATTACTGTCAACACATTGGAGCAATACCCACAGAAGTAACATATGTGCCGAGGCACTGCCATCTCCAGACCCCTATAAACATGAGCACATTAGTCATTGTGCCACCCCTGCAAGCTGCCCCAGCACTGACTCCTTTTATAGTCAGGCAAATCCAGAACCACAGAAGCCTTGCCCAGCTGAGGCAGTGCAGCACTTTTTCAATCCATCACGGTTTGTTCGCAATGGCCTGTCCCGATGCAGCGCTGCAGGGAGCTGCTGTTACCAAGCAGGAGGGGGAGACACAGCCTCAGCTTTCCTCCAGTTCCCCACAAACACAGACTTCTGCCCACCTCTTGCTACAGGCCTGTTGCTCCTTCCAAAAGAGGTGGACAGGCAGCTGATCAGAGAGGAGGGCCATGAAAAACAGCTCCTCTCCTCATTGGCAGGCTGGCTGCAGCCTCACAGCAAAACCACAGTGCTGGTCCTGCCAAGAATTTGGTTCACATTCTTCACTCCCTGTGGTAGCCACTAGGCCACACGGTCTCCTTCAATCCATTTGCATTTTATTAGGTCTTTTCATGCACCAAGGGACAAAAGAACAAGCCACTTCCTCCCACTGAGCTCTCATTTCACACTTCAAATGGGCTATACTAACCTTTATGGCGGAGCAGCTGCCAGGGAGGAGGGGCAGGAGGAGGCAGGCAGTGCTAGGATGACAGGACAAAGCAGCCTCAGATCCTCTCCCAGCAACCCAGAGGAACCCATATCAGTCACAGCAACCCCTTTCCCTCCTGCCCCCACCTCAGGGGCACCCAGAGCTCTGCAGCCACCTGGGTGGCATTCAGCTGGAGTGTTTTCTGGACTCACCTCCCACCCCCAGTAGGTGCTGCTGAGTTAATAGCCTGTACCATGTCCGTAGTCAGAGCATCAAGTAAGCTGGTAATAAATTCAACTTTCTTCCCTTCTGGGCAGCCTGCAGAAAGAAAAGAGGAGGTTTAATGCAAGAACACACAGGCATGGTCTCCTACCCTGATTCAGCAAGAAACAGCCAGAACCTCCTTTGTTTTTAAGACAGCAGCCATCAACACAGTCCCTAAGGAAAGGCAGAAAAATCCCTCAGTGGGTTTCTTTGCGTGGCAATTTGTCCTGCAGCTTTTGTCCAGACACATGCAGGGTCATCAACAATATCTGGCAGGAAGACTGTGTGGTTTGCTTTATGGTCTCACCCAGTTCTCTACCAGCAAAACCACAGGGATGTGCTGGAAGTGCCTGGCAGACAGGAGCTCCCATAGTGACACTTCCAAAGAAGTTTAAAAAACAATTCAGTACCTCCTGGGTCATCTTCTGATGCAAACATGGCTGTTCTGAGGCCCTAAATGACAGAATAAAGTATCCCAGAGCATAAGGCAAGTTCTGCTGCTTGCATTCTCCTCTTCAGGCACAGAAAGCATTGCCTGCCAGCACCTACCACAATAATTCATTCTTTTCATGATCACACTACATAGGAAATACGTCAAACTGACTCAGTATGTGGTAGTCAACCCCAGTCACTGCTGGCTTAAGCAAGACAAACTGTGTTAAAGATGAGCTTGGTAACCATTTCCATTACTTAGTGCTGAGGCTGTCTAGTTCCCCACCATCATAACCACAGACTGACAGAGCCTCCTATTATAAGCAGTGCCAGGCCATTACAATGAAACTGTCCACCTCCTCACCTTAAAAAGGCAATCTAAGCTATATCCTTGCCACTTAAAACAAGCTTCATTTACTACCACATAAACCCTGTAACAATTGCTCTAGCCTGGAACAAGCTCAGGAACAAGCAACCAAGGAACAAGCATGCTTAACTTCAACACATCACCTCCAAAACTGTTGTCCAAAACCCATCACCTCCCATCCAATTGTTTTCTCTTGATATGACAGAGAAAGCATCACCATATCCCTCACCTCTTTGCCCAAACCACCAGGCACTACCAATTATTCAGCTGATTAAGGCAGCAGACATCAGCAAACAACCTCCCACAGCAACATAGAGCAATGTCAACACTTTCTGCTTTTCTTGAACAAGCAAAGAAGAACATGTACCCCAAATTGAGCACCAGAAACGTACTGTAATCCCTTGACAGCTGGAAGCAGCTTGCAAATTGATCTGACAAAAGTCCCTCCTTTGCAGGATTACAGGCTCTATCCTCTGCAATAGCTAACCAACAATCCCTTCACTGTCTCCATATTATGTACATTACACACACGCACACCTCTCAGCACTCATTTGGAATGTGATCCAGAAAATGTCAGCATTGTAATGGGTAAGCTGCTATTGCAGCCAGAGTAGACCACACTTATAGGAGCTTTTTGTTGAGGTAATGAAAAGGCTGAAAAACTACTTGCTAGAAGTCATCTCCCTGGGGTCTCAGCATCCCACCATCTGCAGGAATTAGCAGCTTGCCATTTGCTATGTACAAGCAACATTTTCCTTCCTTTTTTCTTTTTTACTTCTGGCCACAATCATGACAGGTTGTGAAGAGAGTATGTGTAGGTGTGCAATGATCTGAACTTATGTCTTTCCCACCAGGGCCTCTGCAGGGTCTCTTCACACAAGCCAAGAAGCATACTGCCTGCAGCACTGAGAGTCTAAAGAATGGACAAACCTTTACAAGAGGAATAAGGTAAGTGGTCCCCCTGACAGTACTGAGTGCAAATGATACAATCAGTCTTAAATTAAAGGAGGAATTTTTCTTAACATTTAGTTCTGCTAAGAAATAAGTGCAGAAAAAAAAGAAAAAGAAACATTCTCTCTCACGCCCTGGAGTTCTGGCTCACCAAGAAATTTTTGCATACAAGAGCAGCCAATCAAACAAACCTCAGACTGCATAAAAAGATCATGAAGTGCAGCATTTCTCAGGCAGACAAATCAGGATCAGATCCTCCATCTCCCCATCTCTCCATAGACAGGGGTATTTTCAGTGATAGAAATCACAGAATCCTAGAATGTGGCTAGGGTTGAAAGGGACTTTAAAGATCATCCAGTTCCAGCCTTCCTGCTATGGGCAGGGATGCCATTCACTAGTTCAGGTTGCTCAGGATCCCATCCAACCTGGCCTTCGGCACTTCCAGGGCTGGGGCATTCACAACTTCTCTGGGCAAGAATCATGCCAACCATTCTTCCCCCAGGAAGTCTCCAAGCATTCTGTTTTCTCTCCTGAAAATTCTAATCCCAGAAATGTTTCCAAAGGGCAGACAGGCAATAAACATAACCCCCCACAGGACACACCCAGCCTTTTCCAGTTCACTGTTGAAACTGGAGGTGATTTTAAAAAAAACACAGAATAAACCCCATGGTAAAGCATGCACTGTGAGGAAAATCCCCCATCTCCTCAACAGTGTTCTTTGCCTCTTAAGGTCCCCCCCTCTCCAAGGTGAGACAAGGTAAGAAGGCAGAGACAGGATCTTGTTCCTCTAACCTGGAAGTTCTCTGTCCTTGAAGGGATCATCAATCTCTGTGCTCTTTGATCTGGCATCGCTTTCACACACTGGGGTCTCATACCTGAAAAAGGAGAACAGCAGAAGCTAAACTATGGGACACAGGTTTAGTGTCATCACATGGTCACTAATCACAGACTATTCTGAGCTGGAAGGGACCAGCAAGGAGCATCGAGTCCAACTCTTAAGTGAGGGATCAAACCCACAACCAGGCCATTATTAGCACCACAGTCTGACCAACTGAGCTACTCTCAGGGTCAATGGGTTTTGCCTTGCCTGCTTACTGCAGGGGAAACCAACAAACCTCCAGAAGAAATACCATTCTCAAGCACCTGCTATTGGACAGTCAGCAACAGCAGCAGAAGTGGAAAGGAAGATCAAGCTTTGAAGTCCAGTACCAGCTATCAACTGAAACCCACAAACAGCACAAGACCCTCTTCCTATTCTTGTGGGCATAGGCTGAGATTTTTTTCCAAGCTATCCATGCTATGCAGAATCACAATTATCTAGCAGAGTTTAGGTCTCAGCTCTTACTATCCTGTCTTTACAGCCTGCCAGACCCACAATTTGTTTCCAAACTCCAAGCGAGAAAAGATCCCTCAGATAGTTTCAGATAGAGAGTAACTCAAAAACAAAGAAGATCTATTACTAGTTTAAAATCTACCCATGCACAACAAGCAGTCTTCTAAATCCCTACTGGTCGGGACTCAAGTGGCTACAACATGGAAGTCTAAAGCAGATAATAATGCAACAAAGACACTTGTCTTTTCACTGCTCATACCCATAATCTTTATTCTTAAGCAAAGCCCTTATTGCTCCCTACCTCACAAAAGCTGCAAGCCAGAAGAAAAGAAAAGGCTACTTTGCATGAATACTTAACACAGAGAAAAGTAAGGACAGTAGTTTCTGTCCACCAACTCCAACTATAGAGAGGGAGTTGCATAGTAATGCTCAACAGGGAACATCACATACAGCACTGCTTGCTCTAGGGAAGGCAGTGTAGAGCTGACTCCTCTAGAGCGAGGCACTGATTTCATATTGCAATAGTATTTTTTAATATCTCATCTTCTGCAGCCAGGCACCTCACCAGGCCTGCCTATAGCTCTCACCGAGTGGAGGTACCAGGGAGGGGACGTCCCGTGTCCACCAGGACACACCAGCAGTACCCAGTCGACTGGTGGCATTGCACTGGTTTGTAGAGTCCTCCAGGAGCACACTCAGGGATGACAATACCCTCCCGGGGGTTCTGCCTGGCCTCCTCCAAGGCGCTCTGCCTTTCCTGGTCACAGGAGTGAACTTTTTCTGGAAGACAGAAGGGAGGTTGGAAGGGGTAGAAAAAGAATCAAATCAGTATCACTGTCCTCAGGTCAGCATGATATGGGGTATCCTTCACATCAGGAGCCCTTTGTGTCTGTCTCCTTTGCATCAAACATCAGTATGTCTATATTCTCAGGTACTTTTGGGTTGAGAGCTTTCTCCTACATTTAGCTGTGACACAAGAAGTTTATGGATTATAGACATTGACTGCCAGGTGCCCAGGATACCAGAAACAGCAGGAAAAACTCTTCTTGATCATTTGGATCTTGGAAATGAACTATCAAGTAACAATAATTCACTATTAATGCAGCCATGAGGTACGCATTTCCCAGATTATGTTTTCACAAACTGAGAGATCATAAACTGTGACTTATATTTTCCAGTTAAACAAGGGAGGCAAACATCCTGCCCTGCCCCTCTGTCTCTTTCTCCAGACTGCAAAACACTCCTCCCTCTCAACAGCACCTCTCCAACATGATCCCAAGAGGAGCAGGTTATGTTTTAACATAGCCTTATCCAGTGTGGACAGCATCTGCACACACCTCAGCAGGGAACAGAATGGGATATCCCATTCTACCCACACTATCATCACCTCTCCAGAACTCTCCACTGCTGTCCTCACCTGGAAAACAAAGGGCACCCAATGCTTCTTTCTACTGAGGGGCAGCTAAGGCCCTGTCCCTTAATAACCTATTACACAGAAAGGGCTATTTCCAAAGATGTTGTCAAAGAGAACAGAAGTGCCAAGCACCAAAGAAGAGGAAGTAGCCCAGAAGGCAGCCAGAGGCAGCCAGCCTGCCACACAGAGCCCGAGCACTGCCCACAAAGGAGTGACAGGTGCATGTACAGTGCCAGGCTGCTGCCTCCAACAAGGACCAGCCATCTAAGGGAGGGAAACTCTGTTTCTACACAGAGTACCTGCAGGATGATAAGACCTATTCAGCTCAACAGCCAGAAATTCTCAGTTATATGTATTCAAGCATTCTTGCCCTGAGATGAGTTTGATTCAACTTGAAAATTATTTCAACTCTGTAAACTACTGAAGGTATCACAGTGAGGAAAAGCAAGCAGTTAAGATAGCTGAAAACACATCTAAGTCTAGGTTAACAAAAGACAACAATCTAACTCCTAACTTTTACCCTTAGGAGAGTGATGAAAAGCAGAACCAGGAACAGCTGTCCTCTTCTTTCCTAGCCTTCCTCTCCCCCACAGTTTACTGTGTTTTTTCTTTTCTTTTTACAAATAAGCCACAAGACCTGTAATTACTTGCCACAGCCAAGAGCCACCTCAGGCTTTCAATACATAAAATGCTTCCACTGACCACCAATGATAGCATAGGTTCATCCCAAATTTGTAGATGTTTGCATCATCAGCCCGCAGACATGGCATAACCTCAGCATCCTGCTCCCAGGAGTGGCTCAGCACACAAATAACACGTGCTCAGGCTCCCTATATTTTGCCTACCTGTTGGTACACCATATCTTGTATTTTGGTGATAAATTATGCTGTAGAGAGTAAGTTTTGTTACGTATTTGGGGAACAGAAGGGGTGCCAATTTGCAGCTTGGTAACAGCAGGTACAACAAAAAACTCCAGCAGATCTGCACAGCATCACCTGAGTACAGCATGCCTGGGAACCAGAAACATTTTTACTGGTTTCTAATTGAATTGTAGCAGCTGAAAGAGTCTCAGAGACCCCAAAAAGTCTCACTCTCCTCAACATTTCAGATCACTGTCAAGGCTGGGAATGCGAAGGGCACCTGAACTTTGCCACACACAAACCCATACAATAGAAACATAGAATAAAAACTTTTAAGTGTTGGTAAATCTGACTCAAGCAGAGAGAAACTTGACCATGAAGAAGCAGGAGGGGATAAAGTCAACAAAAACTGAAAGGGAGCTCAAGCTTCAGCTGATATTTAAGCTGACTTCACTTTGCTGACAGATTTCACATCTGAGGAAAAAAAAAAAAAAGACTGTTCCTAAGCTGTATGTGGACAGAGAAGTCATTGAGGCAGAGGCCTGCAGGCTCCCTAACAAACCACTCACATCAAAGGGGCCCCACTTACCCACAGTCTGCTGACAGCAATTCACACCTTGGCCATCAGGTGAGGCAAATCATTCAGGCAGCTTGGGGAAGCAAAAAAGCAAGAGCAAAATTCCCTATCATCATTTTATTAAAAGCAAAAGGAAAAAACCACAAACTTCTGCTAAAGTGAACTACATTCCGGGAATTTTTCTATCTAAATCCCAAAAGTTTCCCGAGTGCACAAAGTCAAACCAAGATTTCTCAAGTCCTTTGAGTCTTGCAAAACTCTCAGTAAAATTACTCTGAAAAAAATAAAGTGTGTTTTCTTTGTGTGTCAGAACAAAGAAATATGCCACTTTTATTGAATCAAGAGAAAAAATAATAAATGTCTTTAGTGAGTTAGTATCTTATTTTACATACATTTGCAGTTAGGTATGCAAATTACACTGAATAAATCTGCATACTTACACATTTGTGCTATGCCATAAAAAAATGGAAAAATTCTCTGCACATATTAGAAATTTGCGGGAATTGAATAGTCTCTACCAGAATACATAACTAATTGGTAGCTGTTTCTGTTTGAAGGGTGTTTAAAGGCTGAGAGAAACAAATCTTACAGGCTTTGTTCAGTTAATATCAGATAGATATAAAGATGCAAACTCTGCCATTGTCACCAGCATTCGGTAGCCCATCATTAGCAATGACAGCACTCCAACTGAAACATCAGGGAGATCCTACTTTATTAATTTCTAACATACATCTAGAAGTAGCTGCTATGGAAGTTCCTCCCTGCTTTACAGATTCCTACTTCATCTCTTTTACACGCTGAAGAGTCCCACATGGCACAGTTCTTCTCTGAACCCCTTCCAGATCCACCATGCCTTCCATGAGCTACAGGAGATCACAATAGCAAACACATTGACAACAGCCTTGTGGAAATTTCCTTCAGTGACATCTGTCTACTAAGCAGAATGTATTAACTAGCACTAGTCCCCAAAGAGACTCTTTCCTCCAGGATACCACTCTCTCAGCACTTAATTCCCTTAAAAAATAAACATTAATATTAACAGTTGGGGTATTCAAAAACCAGCAAAATCAGCTGGGAAATGCATACCAGAAGTTTCCCTAGCAAGGGTCTTGGCATGAACTGCATGCAGTGTCACCCTGAAAGATGGTCTCATGGGTAACAAAGGAACCATCAAACACTATCCAAGCTCCAGTACACTGGAGTCCGCCTGTTCCAGTCAAACTGCTTACTGGAAACTTTGCTGTTGTAGCCAAGGCCAGGTTAATGGAGAATAGTGAAAACCTATGGCCAAACTAGAAAGTGTAATGCCAGGTATGAAATTAAGCTGTCATCTTAGAAAGTAGCATGTATTTATTATATGTGCAGGGTACTTAAAAGCCTATTCCCTGTTAATGGGAGTTGCAGGCATAGAAAGAAAGGTTTTCCTTCTTTCCCTAAATTAAACATTTAGAGAAAGAACATTTAAAAGAGCAAGTCAGTGGGACACAGTCTTTCTAGAACAAATAATAATATTATACTAATTTATTTCTTTATTTTAAAGGCACTGTCACATTCTGCTGTTTTCTGCCATCTTTGCTTTGACTTGAGACAACCATCAGCAAAGAAACCAAGTAACACTTGCCAACTTGCTGTTGCTGAGGAGTGAAACCTTCATGAGACAGCAAATCTAGATTACCAAAAAAACAATTACAGAAAAAACAATAAGGAATCTGTGCACGCACACAAAAAGGAGAGCCATTGGCAGAAATATCCATTTTACCTCAACTGCTCAGCTCAAAAATTCTGTTTGCTCCTTCTTATTCTTGACTGCTTCTAACACTCATTAAAACATACTTTTAAGGTAGTGTCTCTGAAGCCATGAGCTATGGCAGGAAAACAGGGCTTGGACATCTGCAGTTGCACACTACTTATGCAACAATTTTCCCCTAGTAATGGCCTTCTGAGGAATACATCGTCAGATTCATAAAAAGGTCTCTCATTCCTGGTCTCTTAAGTATAGACATTCAAACATACATCTAGTGCCTGCACAATACAAATAAAAATGATGGATGAGGTAAGGGACTCATCTGACTGTCTAATAAACTATATGGTTATTAAAGAGATGGGGTGTTTGTTTACCCTACAAAGCTGAGAAGAGAGGGTGTCTAGTTGCATCTAGCCAATGTCTTGTGCTTAACACTTCTCATGCTCTTTTTGCAGGGCTCTGTGCAGCCACTGGGGACAAGGCAGCCTCCCCTAGCTGCTCTCCTGACACAGAACAACCCTCATTTCTACCAGAAACGAAGCACAAAGCATCATTCACTGTGGCTGTGAAGATGCTGTGGATGATTAGGGTAGGACATAAGGAACATCTGCCATCCAACCACAGCAGATTATTTTTTGAATGTTGCTCTTCTGCACCCTAATCTTTTCTTATTAAAAGAAGAGAGAGACTGTGACACCAAAACCAGCCACATTGAAGAGATTCCTACATCCTTAAGAGACAGAAGTCTTTCTTCCAAGTCAGGCAAAAGAGAGGCTCTAACCTCCCTCTGTGCTTCTGCCCAGCTCCAATGAACCCATGTGAATAGCCTAACCCCATAGCTACAGGCCATACCAGGCAGGGCAGATTTCCTTCCCTTTCTCTCTCTCTCGTTTCTTTTGACCAGAAATTCTGTCTGGACCAGCAAAACTTTTCCCATGGAATTTCCACAAAAAGCTTCAGTTTTAATGAACAAGCATTCATCACAAGCAGAGGAAAAGGTCTTTTACTGAAGAATTCTTGACTAATTCCCATTGTTAGTGCTGCAACAGGGACCTCACCTCAAAAAAACATTAAAAAAAAAAACAAACCCAAACACATCTCCCCCAAATTTTTTTTGTTCAACTCCCAACTTTCCCCTCAGTGAGGAATTAGTGCAGCACAGAACAAAGGGCAGCAGCATGGATATCTAGTGCCAAGTTCCCACTGACATCCTGTGCCAACCCAAACATAAGGACTATGTCTTTGTGCCTCAGTTTTCCTTTCAGTGAGAAAAAGTGCTTGCCTGTCTCCCAGGGGAGCTTAATTCAGACAGGGTCAATTTCTCATTTCTACTTAGTATGTCTTTACACTGCTGTGGCAGTGAACAAGAGATTTGAACTCTTATTTTATCATAGTATGCACACCAGCTTAAAGCTGCTTTTACATTGCAGAAGGAAGCTCTTACGTGAACAGGACCCAGGTCCACTCCAGTTCAACAGGTACCTCATCCCAGTACAGAGCTTACAAAAGCTGTGGGCAGAAAGCACGGTCTGATTCCACAAAGCAAGTTCAGGACAGGGTACATCAGCAGCCCAAATCTGCATCCTTTCCTGCTTGGAGGGGAAAGAGCATTTGAAAAGTCTTGGGTATGCACACACACAAGTGCTGGCAGGACTAGCAAAGCAATGCAGTGAACAGGCCCTTACTGCCTGTCCCCTGAGCAGGGCTGTGGGTGGAGGGAGAGAAACAACCCCTTCTGTGTTTACTGGGAGCACAATAACAGCTGAGCAAATACGGCTCATGGGGATAGCATAAATCTCTCCACACCTCTGTTAGTCATCGGTACTGATACCCACTCCACCCTGTTCTGTCTGGGATCATGGTCCCTCCAGAGTTTTCTGGCTAATGTGAAGATGAAAAAAAAACAAACCTTGCAGGTGTTCCCACACTGTACCAGTTGAGCAGTCCTTGCTTTAGCTTGATACTCACTCAGTTTCATTTCTCAAGGCATAGACTACAGAGGAAGCAGATGTTACTACATGTTCCAGTGCTGAACAAGTACAATGCAAAGGTTTAACAGGTGGGTTATAATTTTCAAAAACACATTATTCCAAGTGGCTCATTAAACTTCAGCTATCCAGGAACACATGCTTCCCCTGCCATTTTCCTTCTGCTCTAAGAGATAAGGCTGCACTGCATTCCCACCAGTGTTATATAATGAGAAGCCTGTCAAAAATCTACCCTCTAGCTTGAAATAGAGGCTGAATAGATGACTGAAGGAAGCACCATCTCAGGGATTAGAGCAAACTTAGTGAGGGACTTTTGGATGCGCAACTTGTGCTCATTTTGCAGAACCTGTGGGCATTGTACGCTGTCCAGCTAAGAAAAAAGACTGCTCCACAGGGTTTCCAACCCATAGAGAAATAAAGATCCACACCTGCACATCTTGAAACCTGTCAGCTGAAAGCTACCTGTCCTTGCAATTCTAACTCAACTGCCTTTCAGGCAGGCCTTGGACTCTTTATATCACCCCATCTCTCAAGCAGTCAGTCACATGGTCCTGGCCCTCCTAGAGCTATAGCCAGACTCGCTGAAGGATGGCAAAAGGAGAACATTGCATTTTTTATGGCTATAGTACATTATCCTGGAAAAAGCTGTGAATATTTTCACATTCATATACCATGCATTGGCTAGAGCTCTGACTAAATTCTGGCTCATTAGAGCACAATTTAAGTTGTGTCATTCTCGTAACCAAATGAGGAAAATGCAAACTACATACAATTACCATGACATAGCTGTCTAACACTGCAGGCTAAGAAAAACATGCTCTCCAAGACAGGAGGTCTAAAAAGTTCTCTGTGAAACAGTTGCTCAGTTTTGAAAGCTATCATGAGACTTGTATCAAATTAAATGACCAATCTGGCCAATGGAACAGAGCATCCAATTTACAGACTGAACTTCAGGAAAGAATTCAGTCACATTGATAAATGGCTTTAAATCAGCGGAATCACAACTTACAAGTACAAACCATAACAACCAGCAAGGAGAAATCCAGCGCACTGAGAGGAAATTGCTGGCCAGACAGCAAGACTTGGAAAAACTGGTCAGCAGCTTAGGTAGACTACCAAAAAAAGCCTGCAACTTCATAATGCTGCAAACAACAACAAAAAAATCAAAACAGGTAAATCCAGCTGTGGGATATAATGACAGGGGCTTCACATAAGGAACAGGAACTAAGTACTGGTGAGCCTTTAAATCAGCCCTGTGTACAAGCACTGGGCACTGCACTTTGAGGGACAGGAAGACTGTTTAGCAAGAAGGCGTGAGAGAGCAAAGGGAACAGGCAAAGGTCTAGGAAATGATCAATGAGGAAGGCTAAAAGAATTCAATTTGTTTAGTCTAGAGATGACATTCAGTCTTCTGAGACATAAAAGCTGTTCTCTACGAAAAAAAAAATAGCCATAAATAACTTTCTTTCCTTCACCATGGGTAGTTCAAGTAGGAGACAGTTTACTTGAAGAAAGGAAATTTAAGTTTGACATAAAAAAGCCCTGGCGATTAATAGTTCACTAACTGGAAGAGGCAGTGGGATCTCTGTTGCCACATTATGAACAGGTTACATATGTCAGAGCTGCTATTAATTAGATAAGACCCTGGGTTAAAATGAAAAGAAAAAAATACATGCTCTCTTCAGGTCTTTTCTGCTTTCCTCACACAGGCTGAGAAGCTCCAGCAGAGCCTCAATGACTGAGACAACCTCTTTGCTAACACAAACTAAAATCTTGAGTATATTTGATCTGGTTAAAGTTTCCAGATTTTGGGGTATGATCCCCTCTAGTGCTTCCATATTCTGTAGAACAGCTGTACCTGTGCAGTACCTTCACAATGACAACAGTTTCCACAGTCTGAGCAGAGAAAGTTTGACATCATAATGCAGCCTCTTCACTTCTTGGCATCAGGATAGTTCCTCAGCAGTAGAAAAATCTTTCAACCTTAGACACTGCCCTTGTCATTTTGAAACAAAGCTACACAGTCTGTGCTTTTTCTTCCCTAATGCCTCTTTTCCGTTTCACATAGTTTCTAAGCACTGTGGCATACCTAGCTTTGAGATAAGCCACCTGTCTCTGAACACATTCATTTTCCCTATACTCCTTTTTCACTTCACTTCACTTCACTCTTTCCATACTGAAGAATGCTGTTCAATAAAACAAAAAGCAATAGGTGTTTCCACTGGAGCCTTTGCATTATTGGGAAAATATTTTCACTTCCACACCTGTTTTTAATAGTCCTTGGAACAACTAGCACAGCAATTATTGGAGAACTTGCCTACCTCTTCTAGCTAGAGTTTACAAGCACACTATTTTTACAGTATTGTAACTGTGCAATTATAGGACACCAAATAGAAAGCCTTTGAAAACTGTCATAGGCAGGTAAAAAGTGGTTCAGACTGGTCTTCCTACCTCCAGCAACATTTTATTTAATGCTGCTACTGGTGAGGCACAGAAGGCAAGAGAGACAGGTTTATAGTGTGATGAGCCTTTTCATGTAGTGACAGATCAGCTTTTTCCTGTAATGTTTCGCACTTTACAAGGAGGCAGAGGGAATTGCCTCTGACAGGAGGCCAGCACTCACGTTTGGATATTTAGCTTGAGTCAGCTGTATCTGGGCAGGATGTCTGGGCTTTGGAAGTTCAGTGACGTAACATGGGATTCAGACATCAGCCATGGGACAGAGAAACTGCTCCCACTTTGTCAGTGCCATGAGATGGATGTCCATGCTCTGGCTTAAAAGGCAAGGGAAGTACTACACACTGACATTATAGCTGGAGTTGCTGTTCCCAGTGGGATTTCTCTGAATTGCAGCCTTACACAGGCAACAATCCCTCCATTTGTGGGAGCCCATGCATTCTGGGGGACTGAGCTCTGGACAGAAGCTGCAGCTTTGTGCTACCAGAACCTGTTCAGTCAGCCTAAGGTGAGGTGGGAGACTGCTGACACCAGTAGGACCACAGACTTCCCTGCATTATAACAACTGGTGAAACCAGAGAAATATCACTCTATTCACCCAGAGTAAGGCCAACCAGTTTAACACCTCCTCTCTGAAGTGTCCCAGAGGATCAAATGCTACCTTGCTTTTTAAACATACTCCCATCTCTACTCTGAAGGTGGATTCTCTGCCCAGCTTCCTTCCTCTTTAGGTGCAACCCCTGGAATCTTCCACCAAGGCCTTTCCAGCTACTTATACACCATTTCAACAGTCTGAAAAACATGTATATAAGCCACTTCTGCACTGCACCACACCACAAAATGTACTTATGTGTTCCCACTGATTACTTGCTTATTTTGGTGGTCTGGCAAAAAGCAAAAATAAGATGACGACCAAGGGAAAGGGAACATAAGGATGGCAGCCCCATGACCTCCCCAGTCTATACACAGGACTCAAAATACAGATCACAGGTCTGATAACATCAGTTTGAAAGTGAAGTGATGATCAACAAAGCAAGGTGGTTGCTGATCTCTTTTCCTATCTAACAAGTGAGAGAAGGGAAGGGAAGGGAAAGGGAAGGGAAAGGGAAAGGGAAAGGGAAAGGGAAAGGGAAAGGGAAAGGGAAAGGGAAAGGGAAAGGGAAAGGAAAAGGAAAAGGAAAGGAAAAGGAAAGGAAAAGGAAAGGAAAAGGAAAGGAAAAGGAAAGGAAAAGGAAAGGAAATAGCCTCCAGTTGCACCAGAGGTTGAGATTGGACATTAGAAAAAAATTTCTTCCTCCAAAGGGTTGTCAAGCATTGGAACAGGCTGCCCAGGAAAGTGGTTGAGTCACCATCCTTGGAGGCATTTAAGAAATAAGTAGATGTGACAATTAGGGACATGCTTTAGTGGTGAACATGGGTTAATGGTTGGACTTGATCTTAAGGGTCTTTTTCAACCTAAATGATTCCATGACACTTTCCCATGCTGCTGCTCCACAAGCCCTATTCAGGGGCCTCACACCATTTCCCTTATCTACTCACTCCACCTCCAAGACCCATCAAAGTAGAGAACTTCACCCTAAGCCTGGCACCAAAACATACCTACCATGGGAGGGGGCAGGGCTTTCCAAAGCTTTTGAATGCAGCTCTTCTCCTTCACAACCTTATGCTGTACTAGGCAATATTCATGGCCTTCCTGAACAATTCTGGGGGCAGCAGACACTCATAGGGATACACTGACCTGTGTTCTGAACCCTTTTTTTCTTCACTTGTCTCTTTGCAAATCACTTGCAAGCCCCACCAAGGCTTTCGGGTTCAGGAGAAGCCTACCTAGGGTCTAAACCTTTTCCAGAGGTTACCTAGGAGCTAGTAATGACAGTTACCTTAAAACAGCTCCTTTTTAATTGTGACACCTCAAAAATGTGAATTTGACAGGAACATTTCAAGAGAGGCAGGAAGGTGAGTCAATAGTGCAGTCTTTCTGCAGGCATCAACATACATTCAAATGAATGTCTGAAGGGCAGATCCACAAATGAGCCTGTGCTGAATGTTGCTATTACATACAGCAAAGAGCACTTTGGTGCTAAGGAAACAATTCACCAAATCAATGCAGCCCCTTCAATAACAAACCTGTATGTCCAGGTAATGCCTGGTGCTGGAGCTTATTTTCTCTCCCTTCCCCACCAAATCCCCAGTGGTTTTAAATATGTGGTTGTTTTCTATTTCCCCTTTTACCCCAACTTCTTATATCTTTACTCCTCTCCAACTGCTCCTTGTCCGCTTGCCTTAACTGGCAGCTGCAGAGTAGTAGTTATGACTCCACATCTAAAGTAATTTGTTTTCTTTCTTTGGGGGAAAAGGAGGGGGAAGTGACTGAATTCTTTGGGAATGATTTATCGCACAGCACTCAGGGGGAGCTTCATTTATTTGCCTAGCTGCATATGGTTTAACACCTATGGTTGCATGCTGATTATTATACAATGTCATTTTTCCCACTTGTATACTTTGCACCTTTTCATAGAGCAGATTAACTGGTCCCCAATGGCATGTTATTTATGACTTTATTTGCTGGCTGTCTGGGAAGGGTCCTGGTCCTAGATCTTTCCATTCCCCTGGCTTTTGCTCTCTCCTACACACTCCCTTCTTCACCACACACACCTGTCACACTGAGACCATGGGAGAATCACCCTTGGGCATCACACATATCATACTTCTCATAACTTCCAGAAGGGAGGAAGAGACAGAGGCCTCCCAAGCAGCAGCCAAGACAGGAGAGAATGCCTGAACCACAGATGGAGACAGAGGGAAGGGAGGGATAATAAGTAATGAACGAATATCACCTTTTGGCTTGCAAGGAAGCAGGAACTCAGCAAATAAGAGCATAGGTATTTGTTGTGAAAATATAATGGAATTAGTAAGTTTTCATTTCATATTCAACAGGAGCTTCTCTTAAAATTGCTTTATTTGATATCACGCCACAATCTAAATTAAAATCAATTCAAAACAAAACCAAACCAAACCCTCACAACAACAAGGGCTGCTAGCACTAATGCAGAGGTCTGAAGATAAATAGTTGTGGTGAGTGGGACAATAGTCACAGACTTCTAGCCCAATAGTTTTGACAGGTCAGAAGAGCACTGTGTTGGGAGGTACTGGCTCAAGATGCAGGAAGTGAAAAGGAGGATACATTAACAGAGGATAGTAGAAAAGGCAAAAGCTTTCTGATGCACTGGTTGCCCTCCATGAACTCTTGTTCTTGACACCATCGCTGACACTTTTTGCGTCTTATGCTATGGAGAAGTTCAAAAGCCATTAAGTAATCCCAGGTGTTATGCCCAGAGGAAGCAGAAGCATGAAACTGTTTACCAAGGAGGGCTGCAGTCAGCATTAGAATGTCATCCATAGGCACCACAATTTTCCAATTCAAATGCCATCATAACATCTTATTCAGGTGTTCCTAAAGCACAATTATTGCTGACTACAGCCCCTTTTCAACCAACCTGCTTTCTTGCCAAAGTGATAGCTATCTCCTCCGCTTGGTATCCTGACTAACACTAACCAGCCACAGATTTTGGGGAAGAGCCTACAATCCTGTATGAGACATCTGGACAGCAACATTAACAGAACTGGAACAGAGAGAGAGACAGTCAGTTTGGAACTAACACAACTAGTTTAGTAATAGTGGAAAATAGGAAAAAAGCACCAGAAGAACCAGAAGTCCGTGGTCTTTAAATAACATGGCGGTGAGTGCTGTGCACCAAGAGTCAGACAAGACACCTAAGCAATAAGGCTGAGAAGACAGGATAAAGACACGTGTGAAATTACACCCATTCAAAACACTGCTTTGCTTTTCAAAATCTTCATCTGAATCTACCTGTGGCTCCCTGTTCTCTGCACTGTTCCACATTTCCAAGGCATGAAGAAATTTGCTCCAACTCCAGATAACTATACATTCAACACATAGCTCCAAGGTCTCCCCACTCTGGAAAATAATATAGGCATTCAAGCTCTTTGTATTTATCCTCATTTCTGAAATGGAAAGTCCTAATAACAAATTAAACTCTTGTCTAACTTTGGCTATTTTTGGGGTATTCCACTAAAACTGCCATATTCCTTTTCAAGCTCTGTCCCATTATATGTTCATCTCACCTGACTCAAGAGGAACTACACTGATTCTCAATACAGTCTCAAGCAGACTCCTTTATAATGTATAGGATCACAGAAAGCCTCCATATGGCTAAGGCAACATACCCATGAGTACATTACCCACTTGAAGCAATTACTACCCCAATCATTAAGAAAGGCATGCAGCAAAATGGTGTAACTTCCTAGCTGAGTATTAGAAAGAACATTTTTGGGGGTGCCATGGGTGCTTTCTTATCGTTTCTACCCCTGCAAGTGGGAAAAAAAAAAAAAACCTTAAGGAACACAGACACACCAGAGAACCCAGGTCCTGGCAGTAACACTTGGTATAATTACATCCCACCTCACTGTGCAGATCTCTGCAGACAAACTGCACCCAAGAGTTAAGAGATTCCCTTTCAGGTGGATGGCGTAATATATGCAGCTGTGAAATTTTCAAATTGTTTCCCCCTTTGAAAAGCCCTAAAGTTTGGGCTCTGAGTAGACTCAATTAAGAAAAAGAAACATGAATACCACCATTCTTGTTTTCAAAGCTCATTCAGTTATACTCTATCCACTAAGAGCTCCTGACAGAAGAAAGTTCTATAACTGTATTGCCATCATGAGATGCCAGCACGATGCCTGGCTGCCAGAGCTGAACAGAATAGGGCACACGGAATAGGTCCTCATTCACCAAGCAAGATTTTGAAATAAACAGCTGTGGGTTTTTTCTTTTCTTTTCTTTTTTTTTAAACTAGGCACAGCACACACAAACCTGTCTTCAGCTGCTAACCTTAATATATTACTCATTCTTCCTTTCAAATAACGTCATTTTCAAAACCCCAGTAACTGAAGAATATTTACTTGAGGCTGCTACTGCTGGTTTCTCCAGAGCTGTTTATTTTTCCATGCAGGGGCTCATTACATCATTCTGTGGTCTTCTTAAAGGTTGTCATGGTAAGCTGGATACAGGCTGGAAACTCTTGCTAACTAAAACCAAATCACTAAGTAGCACAAATTAATTTGGAGATAACCCAACTCTGGAAGCGAGGAAAACCCTTGGATTCCTCAGCGGAGATAGGGTTCACTTAAACAAGTAGCCATTAGATTTTCTGGAAGTGGAGAATGTTATCAAGTGTTTCCCTAGATTAAGAACCTTAAAAGAAAATCATCACTTGGACTGTTGCAGGCTGGAATAGGATAAGGGTGAGGGGAGGTGGCTGAAACAGTAAAAGTAGAATAAAGAGTTCCCAGCCATGCTGATTAGAGAATGGCCACTGCAAGAATCCCATCTGAATCACCTCCTGCTCTGCAGTGTTAGAAATGACATATCACAGAGATAACTGTCTTAGCCTAGGGTATCCATGTGCATGCAAGTGTGGATGTGCATGTTTAGGAAAGGGAAGAAGGATCAAAAAATATTTTTGTCATCTTTCCACAACAATATTGTGTTGATCTAGACCTTTCACTTTTCACCCAAAAAGAAAAACGGAATTTGGGACTTGTAGGATACAAACAGACAAAAGATGTCATTTCTAAGTGCAGAAAAAATGCTTTTCTGCTGTGCAACAGTTTCAGATGTTCATATTTTGGTTCCTGCCTCTGGCTGAGAAGTTTGAACCTGCAAATCACCCTCTGAGAAAGGGCTGCCATTTAATTCTTTAAGGTGGGCTGGCGTAACAGCACTAGCAATCCCTCCTTGCAATGCTCTTTTAGTAAGCATAGAAAAACTCACCGGCAAAATGCCTGGAGACATATAGATTCTCACTCAAGTGCTCTAATCACCAGGCTGGAGTCATTCTGCTTTTCCTGATCCCTAGCTTAATTAGGATTTACACATGCCAAACAAAGTGCTCAAAAGAACAAACAAACAAAAAAAAACCAAAAAAAAAAAACCAAAACAAAACCAAAAACCCATTAAAAAAACAGTTTCAGAAGAATGTCTTCTCTTTGTCAACACTAAACAGAAGATGGAACACTCAGATTTCAAATGCAGCTCTTACAGGATACAGGCAGCATATATTAACGTGTGGTGTCACCAGCTCTGCAACGCTCAGCTGCCTGGTGGGTGGCTCATCTAACATTGACAAGGGAAAATGACAGCTAATTAAAGTGTCTATTTGACTTCATATAGTAATTCTTAATTCTCCTTACGGTTAACAGAGTTCTTATTTTTCAAGATGTCCAATGTCAGTGCTGATGAGAGAACAGCACACACCCCCTGAGAGCAGTATCTGGATCACTCTTCTCTGCAAAGGGCAGGGCCATATAATGACCACAGGGAGAAGAGAGATCAGTTCCAAATGTTTCACTATACAAACTCCAAGGAATGGAAAGTAAAAGAGTTAGGCTGGATATTACAAAAAGAAAAAACCTGAGATTGAATTCGGAGAGCAGAGCACCTTCCTGTGGGAAGAAATAAAATCTTTATTAACTAAGGCATTTATGATATCGTAGAAAATACTGCTCTCCTTACAGTATAAACATTCACTAGCCCTACAGCAATAGATTAGATGACCTAATACGTCTTTTCTCTTTTCTCACTTCCAATTTCAGTGATCCCATTAAACTGCTGCAAAAGCACACAAGGCTGTATCTGCTCCAAGACTGAGTGTAAGCTCAGATAGACTATACAGCTGAGACAATAGCAAACCCAAGAATCCAAATCTTGTGCTAGCAAAACTTATCTTAACCCTTTAAAAACAAATTTAAAAAATCTGACATGTGATAAGCATTAGTATCTCAAGTTGCGCCAAAGGCAATTAAAAGCATCTCCCAGTTTTGCATGCCCATCTCATGACAGCTGTTTCATCATCTACAGCCAAGACGGACTCGAAGACACTTGAAGAAACATGATTCTAAATTATAATTATCCCCCCCAGTTCTCTGCAGTTTGATCCCACCTACCATACATTGCCTTTAACCTACATTACAAGGGATGAAAAGAATGTAAGATACCAACCAAGGTGACTAGGCTTCACTATTTGAAAGAAACAGACTGAAGTAGCCCACATTTTACATCACCTAAACCACAGCTCTAGGCACCATTCCTTAATATCAATAACTTGCAAGAAACTGAGATGGCTGTGTATTTGTATGGCAGCGTGGGGAAATTTGGGGATAAAAGTTGGCAACCCAGTCTCTTAACAAGACCCTACATACAGCAAGTGAGCATCAGAGAGATCAGTAAGGCTGAGTCAGATGAACCACGTCTCTTTTTAGATTGATATTGTATAAACCACCTCTTACAGAGCTCTTGAATTTTCCAGAAGTTCATTTATTTTTCATTTGCAGCATGCACTCACAATAATTTTGTTTGAGTAACAGAATTGGCATCAGAAAAAAAACTGAAAAAAGTGGACAAAAGTAAACTCACACAAGGAACTGTTTTGTGGACAAAATTCCAGTTCACATCAGGCAGCTTCCTGACCAAACAAAGTGACTGCCTTTACAACATGAAAGCCAGCCTACTTTGGCTCTGTCAGGCCAAGAAAGGGTGGAAGACAGACCCTCCTGCTCCCAAGTCCCTTTGCAACCTCTTAGCACTCACTCTTCTTTCCATCAGAGCTACCAGGTTTGTGACATTAGAAGGAAAGTTGGCCTCTAAGATAGGTAGGACCCATTACAATGGATTTTAATATTAAACTGTCACCTTCAATTGCACTGTCAGCTGCTGGCTGTCCCAGCAGCTAACAGAAAACAGAAGCTGTGTTTGCTTTTCCCTGGAAGACATCCTTAAAGAAGGATGCTGATATTCACACATCATCTGAAGCTTCCTGATGATTCCCACTGCCAGATCCTACACAGACCACCCTGCTACAAAAACAGCTGGGAGGTGAAGCACAAGAAACTTGTTAAAACTGTGGTCTGGGCAATTCTGGCTGTTTTCCCACCAAGAGCTCTTCATTCTGCAGCAAGAGTTTCACCCCACCTAGCACTGATTTCACCCTGCAGCTTGGTAGTGGCAAAGCAAGGTTAAAGCAACTGTCATGAATGTTCTCTAGCTAATCCAGAAATATCAGATGATGAGGCACTTCAAGATATCACACTTTATCTGTTCAGGTGAATGGAATTATTCCCAACAGCCATTCTAGGCATGTATGTTTCATCAAATATATGTAATAGTAGTATCTCCTATTCAAACCCAGGAGTTTAAGTAAACCCATGGCTTCTTAAAGCAATTCTGTTCGTTTATATTCCCTTTAATTTCTTCATTTCTCCCACCTCAGTTAAAATATCAGACAGAAACCATTCTCACTAAGAATGCCTACCCTTCCTCCTCAGATTCTCCAGCTTCTTCTGATTTCAATGACTTCACACCACCATTTCACTCTCAACTCCAATCTCCAGTTTTACACCCTGACTTCACATCTTCCTGCTGCCCCTTTCCCCACTCATATTCATGATCTCTTCGCTGCCATTTTTAGGCTTGGGTCTTCCCTCATCCACTCCATTACCACAAAACAATATCAACATTTTCTTAGGCCCAAACATAAGTAACCTACTTTTAGTAGTGAAGTAATCCAATAATTTTTCTATCAAAAAATATCCCCTGCAGAGAAGAATCTTGAATTCACTGGAAAAGAAGCCCCTTTTTGTATTTTTTGCGACTGCCTAGACCAAAACCACAGCCCAGATTTTTGAGCCAAATGCATGAGTTCATATATCCATGCTGAACAGCAAACAGAATAAAGATGACAGATGGCTGAGATGAATTAACAGATTAAGAAATCAAGAGATTCCCCAGTTAGGGTTTGTGGAAACAAACATCCTTCCTCACACATTGATTATGGCCCTTTGGACACAAAAAAGGATGTTATCTGCAGTCATTTTAGAGCCTGGCTGCAAGTGTCCCTAGCAGCTTGATAGATACAATGAAGAAAGAATGAAGCAAGAACAGATGGTGAGGAACTACAGACTAGTTAAAATAATTATTTTTTTTTTTAGATGGAACATTACCTGAATTCCTTATACTGGAGCTGTTCATTTTGGAATCTTTGATGACCAAGTGCTTAATCCAAAGGGTGGGAGCTGTGATTTCTGAAAGAATAAAAATAACAGCCTTGAAGAAACTGCAGCAACTAGTAAATACATGATTGTTGTTCAGAATCATAGAATAGTTTGAATTAGAAGGGACCTTAAAGTTTATCTCATTCCTGCGGTCCTTGCCATGGGCAGGCAGCCATAGCAAGGGCAGGGACATCTTCCACTAGACCAGGTTGCTCAGAGCCCCATCCAGCCTGGCCTTGAACACTCCCAATCATGGGGCATCCACAGCTTCCCTGGGCAACCTGTGCCAGTGTCTCACCACCCTCACAGTGAAGAATTGTTTTCCTCACACCTGATCTGAACCTACTGTCTTTCAGTTTGAAGCCATTCCCCCTTGTCCTGTCACTACATGCTCTTGTAAAAGTCCCTCTCCAGCTCTCTGGCAGGCTGGCTTCAGGGACTGGAAGGTGCTAGAATGTCTCTTCTGAACAACCTCAACTCTCTCAGTCTGTCTTCATAGAAAACAAGATGTTGGCTACAATCATGCCTTAACTAATCTATCATCTTTGAAGAGATAGGTTCATCCCCTGGTGAGGTCTTCCACCTCTTGTGAACCACCATTTGTAAATCTTTCACAAGGTTCTCTCATTATCTTCCTGTTACAGAAAGTATATCTCTGCTGGCAAAACACTTTTTTTCCTCCTTCTTCCCACCATTTCCTAAATTCTCAAGTCTAAAGCCTTTTTCCTCAAGACTCACAGATCTCAAACATTGCATTGGGTGCTATATTATATGCTGCTTCCCCCGAAAGTACTTATGAAATCCAGATTTTAAAAAGTCAATCCAGACCTTAAATATTGCTTTAACAGCCCAAGAAGATCTGGCCACAGTCAGTTCCTTAAAACATGCAACAACAAAATCCGAAATAAATAAGCAGAGACATGAAGATATTTCTGGAAAGACTTGAAAGGAAGTCTGTTAAAGAAATAGGTTCTGGTTAGAAAAGCATGTCTGATGCACTAACCAAGACATCCAAACATAAATTTGTGGAAAAAAAATGCTTAGAGCACCTCCTCTGAGGTGTTATCATCAACTTCAAAACATATCTGAACCTGCCCTAAGCCACAGAAATGACATAACCTCAGCATTTGATTAGAACTGAGCAAAGCAGTACTTGCTACCATGGGCTAGAGCACCTCAAGTGACATTTTCAGGACTGTTATTTTCTGAAAAATTTTCAGTTTCCACAGGAACACAATTTAAATAGTACATCCTGAGGTTTTTCTGAAGTTCCTCTAAGAACTTTTCATATGAGTTTTCCTGCTCCCTTGTTGACATTTACATGTCATTACTCAGCTAAGGGAGAAGCTGGCTGACTAAAGAGAAACTGATTTGAAACTACAAGAGCATGAAAAGAAATGAAAAGAAATTTCTTCTTCCTAAATGTTTTCAGCCACATTGATTGTAGACATTATAGTAATCATGTTCAGGACATTTTTGTCACAAGGAAGTATAGGCTGAACACTGTTAAACAAATTTTTACTGTGCTGTAATGTCTAAAACTGCCTCATCTGCCAGTTTCACTACACTGATTTATCAACAGTCAGCCATTACGTGCTTCTACAAATACATATATCTGCATATGGTTTATGGACTTTGGTTTATGGACTATTTCTAGTTTTGTGCTTCTCCCCTTCCTAGCTCTTACTCAATTTTTAATTTGAGGTAGTTCTCCCCAGAAGGAGCATAAACTCCTAAATCTGGGATGAAATTAAGCTCTGACTCTGCACCATATGGACCAGGTATGTCTAGAGCTGAAAAAGGAGAGACAATCCAGTTAACCTGGACTTTTTTTTTTTATTAGAGGCAAGTAGCACAGACACCTCTGAACAACAGATCTGTGGAAAGAGTAGATTCCCACTGAATTAAGAGGTGAAGTTTACCAAAAAGAAGAGATGTTTAAAGAAGGTATCTTTAGGAAATTATTACACCTTGCACATGGAAACTATACAGATGGTGAAAGAAAAATAACAGAGCCTGGAAGTGCAGGAGGGAATACAATCTTTTAAAACTATAGCAAGGACATTAATAAAACACTCTTCAGCAGAGGAGAATCTTGTCCCAAGAAAAGATTCACTATAAACATCTCTAAGATCTGCATTATAATAATATTAAATAATTTTTAGAGAGATGGCTGTGTTATGATTCAAACCTTGGATGGGAGAGTTTAAGTTATCTGATTTACATTATCTCTGGCACTGCTCTATTATGCCCTCAGGGAAGATGGTAGGGAGTGGGAGGGGAATTTATGCATGAAATGTGAATTTTCATTATGCTCTAATGAAGGTGAAAACATGAGAAAGGTGAACCTTCATCTTAGAGATACTGAAGTCCAAGAGGTATCACACATTTCAGGGGCAGCCGAGTGTATGTAATGCCCTTTGAAAAAAGTTGGCCCCTTGTGCATGGAAGGTAGACAACCAATGGCAAAACATGAAAAAAAATTCTACATTGTTATTGTCCATTCACATTGATATCAGCTTCACCCTGGCCACCTGACTTTGAATATATAGGTTTACAGGAACCCACCAGTTCTCAATTTCAGCAGAGTGGAATGGGATCTGAACTTTAACCGCTTTGAACATCTATGAAGATTTCAGACCTGACAGGTGAATGGATAACTCTTTTGCCCTTTTCTGTCATTTGTGTCAGACACCAAGTACAAGCCATTCCTCAGGAAGACCTACCCAAGATACTGGGAGAGCATTCTAGTGAAGTATCACAACATGTTTGCTTCAGATATAATCAAGGGATTGCTCAGGATGTCCAACCTTCTGCGCCAGACCGGGTCAGCTAAAAGAACACACCAGGTTGCGCAGGACTTTCGAATCACAAAATATCCTGAGCTGGAAGGGACCCACAACAATCACTGAAGTCCAACTCCTGGTTCTGCACAGCATACCCCAAGAATCACACCACTGTTTACTGTTACAGCCACCACTGAAACCTACTCAGTCCTATTTTACTAACAGAAATGACAAAATATAGAGTGACAAACTTAGAAGAGGTTATTCATTGATGCATAGCTGGATTAACCTGCCTGTCAGGCTCTTCTCTGGAGTCATAAGGGACACTGCTAATACAACAGGAACCCATTGCATTGGTCATTCTTTCTCAAAGTCTAGGAGATAAGGTTTTACAAATATATTGCAACGTTTGTGAGAGGCAACCTGTCATCATACCGTGCAGGTCCATTTATCAGACTTGAGTTCACCCGCAAATTGATGCAAAGGTTTTTGATTGAAAATGTTTTTCATAGAAGATGGGATAACACTTTTTTTCAGATTCTGCTTGTCACCGGAAGAACCAGAAAAAGTGTGTTCACTACAACACTTCGAGAACTTTGCCCAGTTCTATCTGAATGACCAAAACATTGACCCTCTCCTAGAAGGAGCTTCTGAATAGGCTGTATTAGCCACATCATGTTCATTCCTGCACTCTACTAGTGCATTCTTTCCTTTAAATATCTACGAGTACCCTCTCGGGAAAACTTAAAGGTCAGAAGTTTGTGATTGCCAAAAATAATTTAATACAGTATCAGCTTACTGCCAGGAGGAACTCTCTTTTGATATAAACAAGCAAGAGCCAGCATGGCTTCAGTCTCCTTTGTTCATTTGAGATTGTTTTTTCGCTCAGAGCTTTGCTGTTCCTTAAAGCTTACAAGAAGATTCTTATAACAATCACTAAATATGAAGTGATAGGACTACAGTGTTTTGCCATTAAATAATATTATTTTAGCAACAATAAAACCCCACCACAGCACCTGTTTTTTCAAGAAGGCAGGAAATACCAACAGAAGAGTACCTGCTACTCTTGCTTAGTAGTCTCCCTTTCTGCCTTTGATCCAGCTTAAAAAAAAAAGTGAAGTACAGCAGTCCCCTAAGAAAATGCATAGGCTTTCCCTCACTGCCTTATGCTCCACAGTTTCAGATGGGTCACAGAAAAATTCATACTTCGGCCCATAGCTTTACTATAATTGTGGTTTAAACCTGTAGAAAACATGCATTACTTCTAAGCAATGTGAAACATAAGCAGCTGCTATTAAGCCCATTCACTACCAAAGGACCACTATTCCCACTGGTATTTAAGTTTATATGCGTAAAACGCTTGAACCCTCTGTGATGACAGCCATTTTATCCTTGTTTAAAGGCTTCCAATAGACTAAGGTCCAATATTGCCTCTCCAAAATAATACAGTTGCAAGATTGCCTATTTGAGAGGGAAACTGCCTGGGTGGGCCATGAATTAAGTGGGCCCAGGACAATGACTTCTTTTGCTTAAATAGTATGTGCGTCAATGAAAGCATTTGCTAAATAAAGAAACCTCCCAGCAATTTTCTTCCAAGTCAACATTCACAAGCTGTGGTTTAGCATTACCCTTCCTTTTGTGAAGCTGTAACACACTGCAGAGGTTATGAAATTCCCAGCATTAGTATCATAAAAGTTGAGATAGTAAGGGGGTAAGGACAATCTAAAGGAAGTGGTCACTTCTGATTTGATGCACCTTTTTTTTTACTTGCTGTGACACTTATTCCTCCAAGATTACACCAGGAATCTGATCAACTGGTGTTATTGTTGGATTCCAGAAAAGAGGGGAGGACATAAAAGGATTAGGGAAAATGTCTGAGGTCCCAAGGGCACTCTAAAATTTGGATAACTTATGAGATTCACTGACTTGTCTGCTTTGCAGGATAAAGAAAGCATTTGAACCATAAATCCTAGAGAAAAGAGAGAGGAAAGTAGCTTTTTTTGTTGTTATTTTAAGGGATGTTCTTACCTTCTCCATCGAAAATAGGTTGGGTTTCCATGGTGGGCGTTGGCTTCGAACCATCATCTGAATTGAGGGTTAAAAAGAATCGAAAAGAAACTACCATTATTGAGGTAAATACTATCTACTCTCCAGTACTGTTGAATGATTGGGATTTGTACATGGCCCGGCCAAGTTTGGAAGAGAGAGAAGACAGACAGAACAACATCATTTTATGCTAAAAGCAATAATGTTTTACTTAAAACATGCACCAAGCCCTCTCAGTACACTTAAAAAGCCTCCCCTCTCCCTCCACACACCAATGGTGTGTATCACCTGGTAGTCTCCCCAAAAGGCAATTAATTGCCTTTTTAGTTTTAGGTAAGTTTAGTTTTATACAGGCCATTTCCTGAGACAGTAAATGTTCTGGAGATTGCTGTCCCATTTTGCTCCCATTGCGTCTTTCTCCTCATTTCTTTTGCTCAAAAGAAAAATTCTTCTTCTGAAACTTACCTGTGTAGAACCTGGCACCAGCATTTACTGCAGAGCTGTTAGAAAGGGATGGTCAGTAGTAAATCTTTTTTCTTACAATGACTGCATCAAGGTGTTCTCTAATTGCAATGCGGTGGCAATGTCTTCCAATGGCAAAATTGTGGAAAAATAATTTCTCTTACATTAAGTTAAGGTTTAGTTGAGTTTGTTTTGCCCATGACAGTATTTGGTGAGTGATCTCTCCTGGACATTATCTCAACTCACAAACCTTTGATACATTTTCTCTCCTGTCCAGTTCCAGAGCAGAGTGATAAGAGCAGCTTTGCTGGGCACCTAGCATCAAGCCAGGGTCAACCTACTACACTTACTTTTTTTTTTTTTCTTTTTAAAATATAGTGACTCTAAACTTCTGATTTCTAATAACAGTTCTTTGCATGTGTTATGGGCAAGAATGACACTAGGCAGTAAAATAGGCACTAATCTAAAATGTAAAATCACACTGAAAATCTGTTGGATGGAGAGGTCCATGCCAGAAAAGCCAGGCTTTCCTCAATCTCTATGAATATCAGATAAAGAGGGAAAACACTGTTTGGAGGAGAGGTACATGGCACAGTCCTTCCTAGAGATAGCAATAACTGCCCTTAGACTTCTCTTATATCAGTTCCACCAACAAAAGTAAGAGACATTTGGAAGGGGAAAGGTGGAGATGAAAAACAGAAGCTTGTGGACTTTTTCCACCCATACCTGTATTTGCAGTTTTATAAAGTGAGGAAAAGCTTGAACACCTCTTCCACAGTTCATCAGTTTTATGCACTTACACACAAAGTAGGCTAATTCACAGAAAACAAAAACATGCTGATAATTCCATTTCAACCTCAGAGATCCACTGAAGTAAAGGTTGCTGACAGAAATGAGCAAGAGACACCCTGTTGCCATTTTCCCTCTTCACCATTGTATTTGACTTTATGCTTAACTGCAAGCATAACAAAAAATACTTGGAAGAAAAAAATACTTACCATTCCTCAGTTCTTGTTCTGAGCTTTCCTGTTATTGGGCATTACCAGTAATATGGATAAGCACTATTTATTTTTTTTTAAGTTTGAGCAAATGACTAGGAAAAAATTCCTGAATATTGGTTAAATTACAAGGAGGAAGGGTTTGCCCTTTAAAGACTCTTTGGATTGAAGTAAATAGCTGATCTTCACTTTTTATGTTAGAATAGGTTGCTCTGCTTCTGCAAGATTCCAGGAGCCACAGCTATGGCTTGTTATTTATTTAGGATGACACTTTACACTGTAATGAAGCAGTGAACAGTATGTAATTAGCATGATTGGCTTTAGAGATTGAGAAACCAACCCAAAACTGCTGAAGACACTCAGAACAACTAGAAAGGTGAACAATTCTTAAGTTATACAAAATAGGAAGAGACCTGGCATTAAAAAAAAGGCCAGTACAATAGTAAGTTTCTTCTTATTGTTCTCATGAATGCTTCTACACCAAGTAATTACAGAATTGCTTTTCAGATTTAAAGCAGAAACCCGGAAGCCAACAATGGGGAAAAACTGGAAGTGGATCTGAGCCACAGCACTTTATCCAAATCATTATTTGAACTTCGGCAGAACACAGGATGTTTCAGGTTCAGAGGGGTTCTTTTACATTCATGTATGTGCAAGGAACACAGACAGCAGCAATTACAATTTGTTACACACATTCTCATTAAAGAAAGAGAATTTTGCAGCAGCTTTTGTATGAAGTTAGCCATTAAGCTACTGGAAGGTATTAAATAAACCCCTCAGTTCAAAGCTACTGTTTAAGATAATCTCAGTAAAAAGGCTCAATGAATTACACAATCATTTCCTTACTGGATTACTAAGGCCAAATTGTCACTAAGTCCACACTGTAGCAGCACCCAGTACAGTACTAAGCGTTCTGCAAATAGAGAGAAGTATAATTACTCCCCTGTTGTTCAAGCAAGTACAGTTCTTTCATCACACAAACAAGAAAAAATGCAGTAGACAAGAGCCCTGTAATTACATTCACCATATTTCAAAAATCAAAAGCCAGGGATATTTCTGATTATTTTTTAAAGGTCATGAAATAGTCACATAAAAGACAAAAATTGCACTTCATTAAAAACACCACACTCACTTTCCCGCTGCCAGCTTCTTACTCTGAAACTACCAATTCTTTTCTTAAACTGGAGAATTCCCAGTAAGTCTCAGTGTTTCAAATTAGCTTATGGCAAAAAGTTTCACTGCTGTTCCCTTTCAGCAGAAAAACCTCCCTAATACTTGTCTGCTCTTATTTGATTTTTCCTCTCGCTCAATACTCTGTTCATCACACTGAACATTTGTTCCACTGGCCTGTTTGCTCCTCACAAAGAATAAGTCCTATTTTACATAACTGAAAGTTTTGAACAAATATTTTGTATTCCTAAATAAATATTTCAACACAGAACAAAACCCAAATTATTCCAGAGGCCTAAGATCTCCTGTGATATTATATGAGAAGTACAGAATACTGTTACTTTGAGTACAAAGATAATGAAGTATGTTCACTGGGTACAGCCTCTTTCTTTCTTCAAAGAGCTGTTAAATTCCACACTTTCAAAAGAGACATGTAACTGCAACAGTTCCTTATACACAGCATGTCACAGAGAGATTAAAGAGATCAAGTGTTACTTCCTAATCCCTCCAGATAGCAATGCTTCCAGATCAGGAACTCATTTAATTCAGAACCGCTTCCCTTGGCTGCAGAGTATTTTCAGAGCCTTGAGGAAGGGTTCACTGGCATACTTCTCTTCCAAGTTTTACAACCCAGCATGAATACCCACTTTCTTTTCCCAAGACCACTGACTACAGACAGTATCACTCAACAGAACACTTCTTCATAGGACATTTTAAAGCTATAAAACTCCTCCAGTAGATCGCCTTTTCCTAGGGTACACTTGCAAAGGTTAAGCAGATTTTTCTGGCTCAACTGCTGTCAACTTTAGAATGGTATTTTTATCTTGCCACAGGATAAGAGTGAAACAGGCAGGTCTAAATGAGACTCCCTAAGCCATTTTCATGCCAAGTTACCTTGGCTATAAACCAGAAGCCCACTTGCTCTACTAGTGTCAGAAGCTCATAAGCAAGAACAGTTTTTTTTGCCTTTGACCGACAGTAACTCAAAACAGGGACAATTACTTGCATGTCCAGATGTACTACTAGTGCTGAAAAAGAACTCGTTATGCTCTCACTAGAATTCCCCTCCCCATGTCTTATCCTTGAAAAATATCTAGCAAGCATCCACATCTGGAATGACTGTAGTGTACACTGGGGTTGAGGGAGAAGGAGATCCAGTTCATTCAAAAGACAACTGTTAAAGTGATCTTTCTACTCAGAATGACAAGCACTGAGGCCATGAGCAACTCAAGTTATGTCAAGAGAAAAGGAAATTCCTTGACATAAAAAAAGCATTAATTACTGTGGAAAAATCTGACGTTAAGTGCTGTAAACTACCATTTTTGACTCAAGCCACCTAATGGAAGCTGTAGAAAGGGGAAAACTTAGGAGATAAAAAGTGATGTACCAAAAAAGGTTGATGTTGCTGAGGAAGCACATAGGTCTTGGTCTGCCAATGTGATGCAAGTATACAGATGACTTGTGCACTGAGTGTGTTTTGCCTGGATAGGAGATGAGACATGGGAGGCTAATGTCATGCTCTCACTGGAATCCATGAGACAATCTGTAAACATTTCTTCCATTTTGAAGACCACAGGCATTTATGGAGTCAACCATCCAGGCTTTATACAAAATTTAGTATTTTTTGTAAGTCTATAGCTTCAACATCAATGGTTTCCAGACTTGAGTCAACCTGATAGAATAAGCAGATGACAATTTTAAGTGCATAGCTCTGCTCTGGGAGCAGGCAGCCTTCTTCCAGTGTCAAGTGATTCCTTCATCTACCATCATCTGGTTTTGGCTGTTATTAGAGAGTATAGCTGAAGCTAAATAGGCAAATTAGAGCACAGAGATCCAGGACAAGGAGTGAACTCTTAGCATGCTCAATGCAGCAATGTCCACCTTTAGCAAATCTGTCATACCAACAGCAAGGCAGAAAAGCATTCCTAGGCTTCAGTACTCCTGAGGGACTTAAGTCATACAAACTCATTCCTGTGGCTTTAGTAACTCTGGTCAGATGAACAAAGACCTGCCAGGTCAATTAGGCTCCTTGCATCCACGCAGCTCCTGAATCTTGAAGAAGCATTTTTGACTTTGACATTTCTACGCACTATCCCCAGGGGTCCGAGGGTGATGTTTAGGGTTTTTTTTGGTTTTTTGTTTTTTTTAATTAAAAGAAAAATAAGACAACAAAGCTTTTGTTTGCACTACATGGGGTCTTAGACAAAAATACATGTTTCTTCTAGTATTGCAGAGGAGGAGCAAATTGTTGCCTTAACCACAGTCCTTCCCTACATTAAATGAAACAATTTCAGCAAGTCATAATTAACTTAATAGTCTGTGTGACTTTTATGTACAGACATATATTGCCAATATAAGTGCAGAAAGTTAGCATTCATGCAAAAAAAATTCTTATAATCTGGCCAATCAAGGTAATTTTTTGCAAGCAGTTGAAATGGAAACACACCAGTGCAGATAGACTTCCCTGCCAAGTTTTCCCACTTCTGTCCATAGAATCATTTAGGAAGACCTCTAACATCATCAAGTCCAACCACTTCTATGCATGAAGATCCCACAGCTGTTAAGGAGAAAACCCCAACTTTTTAAACCAAATCAGCAAAAGCCAAGTTCACGCTCTTTACTCCCTTAATTTTAAGAAACAGCAGCAATGTGCTGCTTTTGGATATAACAACCCCCAAAGACTCAGACATGGATGACTGAAGTAAAGTTTTGCTTAAAAAGGTGAAAATATGTCTAAATTCTAAACATGCACAGGCTCTGTGAACTCTTAACTGCAAAGGTTGACTTGCACTGTCACTACAGCAATTTTTCTCTTCCTACATTCCGTATGCCATATGGACACAGGCAGCCTTTACTTCAGCACTGCACTCCAGGCATCAACCAGATAGGATGAGGAGCCTTTCCCTCTGCCTTCTGGAAGGCATTAGTTCCCCCCATTTCCTTCTCACATCTCCCTCGCAGGTGCATCAACATGAAAAAAGCCACTCAAGCCCCAAGGACTTTGTGGTCCAATGTACTCAGGGTTTGTTTGGCAGCACAATTCTTTGCCCTGCAAGAAAGCCTATCCCATGCACAGACAGCTGGAAGTAACTCTGACCTCTGTGACACAACTCAAAGCCTCCTCTGTTTAGCTTTTTGATTCCTGATTGACACACTCACTGCCAGGCGGAGATAAATGCTGCTCAGAGGACAATGTTGATCTGCTCCAACTATTCTTGTGAAGGACTTTTTCAGAATAATAAACAAAAAACACTGGTGTGCTTAAGTGTCTGAATAGAACTGGAGGTAGACAGAGAGGGGAGTGGAGTGCTTTAGAGAGGCTGGCAAGTCGATTGAAGAGTTAATTGTCTGGGTGTACAATGAGTTTATTCTGCCCACAAACAAAGAGCTCACTCTTCCTGGGCCTGGTCCTTCAAAAGCAAACGTGTCAAAAGGGGTCTGGAGCAGCACTCATTAATAGCAATGCTGTGGTCTCTGGGATTCAGTGGCTTTAAAACTATTGAATCTTGAGATTGATAGAATCTCTCTAAAATCCAAAGTCCTTATTTACTGCATAAGTTCTAAAGGTAGTTCTACAGTAATTAGCCAAAAGAAACCTGCCCTCTAACCTCACATTCTTTGCAGCCTTTAAACAGCTTATTTTGAAAATAAAGACATAGCAAGATACTACCCTTCAGACATAATGCTGCAGACACCTTCCTCAACACAAGATCCAGTTTTATATTATTTCAATTATGTGTCATGCAAAAGCAACCCTGAATATCTCATACTTGGGAAGATACAAAATCCCAGCCCACATCTGGGCCTGCATTTCAGAGCTTGCACTGTAATACGCCAAACCAATACAATGTCCAAACATAGCCCCTGCCTCTGGGAAACTTCAGATCCAGATTCAGATTTGAAGTTAGCAGGTTGAACCAAGCCCTATGGTAATTACCATTTAAAATACCTGACTCCCTTCTGTTAGTTATGCAAACCTTTCTGGGGAGGAAAAAGATCTTCCTAGTACTGCTGCATGAGGACAAGGCAGTTGATAACTGAGACATTATACTTTACCACTTCGATGGCAACGCTCTTAGGGATTTTGGGGTCAATGCAAAGACACTACATGCTGTTGAACAAGCACCAGCTATAAAGATGAGAGAATTAAGCTGCGCCGTTAGTGAACATCCTGGTGATGTAAATTTACTTCACTACTTGTGAACAGTTGTCATTTTAACACACTTCTAGAAATGTAACATTCCAAAGAACATTTTCCTCAAGTATGTGGGCTCACTTCCAAGCAGAAGACAAACTACCTTAAGATTATTAAAGCCATTATTTAAGAGCTCTTAACTAATTCAAACTTGAGATTCACCAGTTGCTCTCCCCTTTCTCAAGCTAAAATCCCAAATATAGTGCAATCAACTAATTTAGGAGGACAGCAGGGAGCCACAAGTTTGTGTGATCTCTCTTTTGTTCTAGTGAGTAATAAATGAGGGATTCAAAACCTCAAAACCTGTGAAATAAAATTTCTTGGTTTGCAGCCAGTTTCTCTCCAAATTGTAAACAGTAAACTGCAGTCTTAACCAATTTGCAGACTTGGAGTTTTGGACAAGAAGCAGCAGAATCCCTCAAGTAGCCTGACTACAGATGTAACTCAGAATATGGAACCTGCATGCAATCCTGTCGCTTAGAACTAGAATTCTCAGTTCACTTTTGGGTTGATCTCCAATATAGAAATGATCTTCTCTATCAAAGCAATCTGTACATAAGATATGGGTTAAAGAAGCAGATGATCAGATTTTAGTTTGGTAAACAGAGCATTCCTGAGGTCAAATGCAAGGAAGCTTGAATGGAGAAGACCTGTCACTGCGCAAAAAATGTACCTTAATGCAGTTTTACAGTTTTTAGGCTTCACAGCCAAACTCCTTCTCAAAAGGCAAAACAGGTCTCTTCAAAGATTTGAAGTAGTATGAAATATAAACGCCCAAGGCCAGATTAGAACTTTATCTGTTAAAAAGGTGAAGTAGGTAATAAAGGTCAGGTTACTTTTGAGACCATCCTCAGTTTAAATTTGCACAAAAAGCTGTATTTTTGATAACCATGGAATCACTGTCAAGATGTGAAGACATTGTCCTCACTGTGCCCTCCCCCACTTTCAGAAATTTATTATTCTCACCCTCCTGCAACAATTTCAACAGCAGTTTTATTCATCAAACTATATAGAAATCATCCTATGACTTAGAAATACATACTCGTGATCAGCTCTGACCTACAGAACCATGTCTGCAGTTATCTCGCTGTCCCAAAGAGAATGGCAACTAGCTTGCCAATGGTTTTAATTATCTTGATATAAGTCAAAAACTTTAAGTTCACTCACTGAGTGGCTCAAATTGCCAGAAGGGGGGAAAAAAAAGTAAAAATATTGAAAGAACCTGCATATCCATTCAAAGGCTCTTGAGAGAGCTGCTAAGATACAAGCAATTTTTCTTAATCTACCATTTCCACTCGATCAGATTCAAGCCCACTCTATCTGATTCAAGCCTTTCTCCCTCTGAGCTCAGTTCCTCCCTTCCATCATAAGCGAAGAACTGCAATTCTTTGGAAGAAGGGACAAATTTTTCTGGTATTGCTGCATCTTTTCTATCTAACTGCTGTTCTGGTTACTTTGCTGAGTTAATAATCAAAACTGTCAGTCTTTAATGACTGTATAAGATATACAGTATTTTTACCTTGAGAAATTACCATATTCTCAATCCCATGGTGCCAAAATTCATTCTCCTTTACATTGTTTATGTATCTTCTGAAATAAACTAGGCAGCAGCAGGGACAACACTAGAATTCCTCTTTGGCCTAGAGTCCATTAGCCCCACTGAACAGCTTGCCTAGAAATGCTACATGTAAGTACCGTATGTTGACTTGCATGTTTATTTCACAATAATAATGCATTATTAATAATTAAGATAATTTCAGACCGTAGTATTTAGCAGCAGACAAGCTGTGAGCCCATCCTCACCAGCAACACAAGCATGGTTAAAACACTCTAGCTCAATTACTTGTTGAGAAAGGAGAAGGCAAGTGAAGCTCAGAGTCCCATCTCAGCTTCCAGGCTCTGTTTCAGTCATCTGGTAAGTTTTCAGACAGGATCTCAGCCTGCCTGTCATTGCAGACTGATGTTTCACAGCTGCCAGCAATGTTCTGCATGGCTAAAGAAATGAATCTTGACCACCATGGAGTGTGACTCTTCTCCTTATGTACCAGCAACAATTTCAGTGTTTAAAAACCCAGCTACAACACCTGGGAAGGCTATTGGAGTGCCTTCAAAATTAAAGAACACATACAGGCTGCAGAAAGGGGCTCCCAATGGGAGCAAAGAATATTTTTCATTCAGCTGTGTACTTAAGCTGTCCTTCAAGAGTCTAATATCATCCCCCTACTCAGACACATATTGAAGGCAAAATGGACACACAGCTAAAAGAATCAGGGTTTTTGGGCTGGCCACAACACACAGCACCAAAAACTACCTGTCACCAAAAACCATGACTACCTAACACATACTGAAGAATGATGACATATTTGCCAAGTAACAATGGCAGCTCCTGTAGGGATGGCACTCAGTTTCGAAACAGCCTCCAAGGCTCATTTTGACCAGCAGACACCTTCACAGGACAAACGGCATAGAAAAGCTTTGCTGTGGTAAATACAACCCAACAATTATACAGCTGTAAATCCAGCACTTCCCTTTTTTTCCACAGAAAAGGATCAAGGTAACAAAGATGAGAAGAAGAATTGAAATAACCTTATTCTGCAAGGAGATTAACAACTGAAAGGAAATAAGCTGTAATAAAATAAACACAGAATAAAGAAGAATCAGGCTCTGTATCTGTGTAACAAAAAATGTATCCAAGCACATATCAATGTAGGCTACAACCAAACTGTTTGGAAAAGCTAATACAAATCCACAGAAAGGATGTTAGGCCATCTTGTTCCAAGGAGTAGTACTGTCTGTAGTAACAAACTGAGAAAAGGGAGGTGAGTTAGAAGAGGCCATGTAATATATGGCTGCTCCAGACAGCCCTGGCACTAAGCTTCACAAGGAAACTGGAGAGAAGAGGCACAAGACAGAAAAACAGAGCAGCAATATTTTACAGGCTGGGTAAGTCACAGTCAGCAAAAGTTGGAGTATAGACTATTAGGAATATGTTTGTTGGTGGCATTTTTTTTTCATCAAAGCAGAAACACCTCCAAAGTGTCAGCATTACTTACACTGTAGAGTGAGTGATGAGATCAAGAAATCAGCAATAGGTAGCACTGAGAATGTTTAAAAATAGGTTGAAGGAGGGAAGGTAAAGGAAGAGATGCTTAACTTTTATATAGCCTTCATACTTGGTTGAAGAATATATTTTTATTTCACCCTGTAAACACCACAAGTATTATAGATACTGCAGGATTTTAAGCCACAGTATCTTAATTTTGAACCATCTTCCATTTGGCTCACTGCCTTGAGTGACATTTGAAATAAAACAGGGAGCAAAAAGTTTCCACACAAAGAAATATTTTGCTTAAGGCACCATATCTCATAGCAAGATTTTAGCACTTGACATTGCCCCAAACTTTGAGCGAAGTTTGCAAAAAGCTCTGTAGCACTGTCAACAGCTGCCTGATCACTGCTGGCAAAAGCAACAACCACCATATGATTGTTTAGTTTAGCTACTCTGTTTTTATTCTACCTACAATATATCACTTTTTTTTTCCTCAGGAGCCTCTGCTTTGATGTGAAGTACTCTCTGTTTCCACATAGCCCAACAGACGCCCCCTCCTCAACTACCTCTCCTGAAAGGCTGCTCAGAGTCCACAATCAACTACCACCTTGTCACTTTTAGGCTGTGTAAGAGCCCAGATATCTACAGCTGTGGAAAAGGGAGCACATCTGAAATGCCCACCAGGACACTGGGATTCTGATCTTAAACCGCTTTGCTGAACAAGGAAAAAAAATTAACAATTGTTATGCAAGCTTTACATAGTAATAACAAGATTCCTAGCTTTGGGAACGCTTTAGAAGATACCCGAAAATATATGGTGAGCTGAGGCAAGGAGCATGAAGGGTGTGATTAGAATACCAGTCTCTCTTCCTTCTCTCCCCAATGTCACACACATTCCCTTTCACTCCTCTCCTTCCAGCTCTGGTCTCTTCAACGTAAAGACTATAAATTCCCCCACATCTTCAAGGCCTGTAAGTGGGGGGTTGCAGACGGCAGCAAATTTCCCAGATCAATGGCCATTTGAAATTCAGACATATGGCTGAAGCCCTACAGCTGCATGTGTTAATTACCACACGTGTCCCCTGTAAAGCAGTCTGTTAAACACAAAAGGAAAACAGAAGAGAAAAAAGCCTTTCCAAGGGATTAAGTAAATAGTCTAAATTTTTGACCCTGCTCCCCCAGACACATGCCTGTGTAAAGCTGCCTTCCTTTCTCCCAACACCTGCATACCGAGGAAGCACAAGACCCCTTCCACCTCTAGCCATGTGCAGTCAGCCTATCTCAGAGTGTACCTTCCCCCTTCTAGCTCCTCATTTCCAGCCTCTTCTCTCGCCAGCCCCTCTCCCTTTCTCCTTTAGAAAACTAATTCCTGGCTGACAACCAGACTAGCCTTGGGCTTACAATACGCCTTTTCATTTCCTTGCAGGCAAAGAGAATGGATACCTCACTGTTATATCTGTATTGCATGTGTGAAAATTAAGAAAAATAGTGGGGGGGGGGGGGGTGAAGAATATATGGTTTTCCACTGCTTGTTTCCACAGGTTTTTTCCTCCCCAGATCATTAAAAAGGAGTTTCAGAGCTTTAGTGAATAAGCACAATTTTGCTCTCCAACTAAATAGCTCCAGCTATTTCACCCCAGGATCTGAATTTTGGCTAAAGGAGGTTTTGTATTTGATTATGAAACCAAAGGAACACTTCTTCTCTATGAGGGAAGGAATGGAGAACAGAGGGAAGCAGATAGGGTAAGAGTACTGCTGGAAGGACTTCCAAAGGATCTAAAGTACTTCAGAAGGAAATGTACATGTACAGAACAAAGCATCTCACTGTACACAGGGTGTAAGTGACAACACATTCTCAACATTAAAATATTTTTATTTTAAGGTGAAGGTCAATCCTCAAAGTTACAGACTGCTAGACATCTATAGATGGATTGTTCAAAATGAACCAGAGACAACTGATTTTAAGAACCACCTCATTTAATGGCATATTTGTGAGCAGCTGAACAGTCAAGATGAAACCTGTCAAGTCCTTACATAATGTAACACGGTCCGGGAGGGTGGCACAGGCCGGCTGCCCCCCCCGGACCGGGTCTCTGGTTCGTGTTATTCCACCAGGTCTGAGGCGGGCGGCCCCCGAGGTCAGCGGCATGGCGTGAGTCTTCCAGCCACGTCAATTCAAGCAGGAATATCGTGAGGCAAAGGAAGAACTGGACTCCATCTCTGTTCTGCTAGAGAGCTTTATTTGGGGTAACGGGGAAAAGGGGGTTGCAGGGAAGGAGAAGGGGGAAGGGAGACAAGGCAGGTAGCATATCCTAGCAGCCCAGAGATGGAAGACCTTGAGCAGATCTGGACATTGCCTTATAAAGGGAAAGGAAGGGGAGGGACTGTCTCCCCCAGAGCCAGTCCCAGGGTGTCTGAAAGGAAGATAGGCATAGGGAACACACCAATAGATTTCGGGGTACAGCAGAGCATATTCCAAAATGAACCAATGGTATACAAAGCAGAGGGACAAAGAAGCACATGGAATCCTAAAACCCACGTTGCTACACTTACACAAACTGCTTTGCTGCAACACCTAAAGGTCCCATCAGAAACTGAGCACCAAGCTGAGCACAGGAACATGTAATAAAAGACACAGCCCAGAAAAATTCAGTCTGTGGGGAAGACTTCTCCCATTCTTAGCCTTTATCAAAGCATTTTGCAGTACATCTCCCTTACTGTCAACATAGAACAAAAGCCCAGATGAGCACACAGAGGAAAGCTATTATTCCAGCTAGATCTGTTTTAAAGAGCTTTAATTCCCCTAGTCTTCTCAGGAACTTGAACAAACATTAGGGTTGCCTCTCTATCTTCTCCCTACCTTATTTACAAGCACACATGGTCTGCACACATTCTAGCTACCCCATCACAGTTTCATAGTTTATCTCTCTTATAGAGAAACTTTGACAGAGCTCATGGGGCAAAGGAGTTGAAAGGAAAGTACTTCCAGCCCCTTTGACCAAACACCTGCACCACAACAACACACATTTCCTGGTGCATTACTCTGATTTGAAAGAAAGCAACACTAACATTCAGATGCCTAGATTCTATAGAGCATGAGAACAATAATTTCAACAATCCTTTAAAAAAAAGAAAAGGTTTTGAGCTTACATAAAGTATTTAAGCAACAAAACCAACTCACAGAGCCCAGATTTATTCTGTTTCTCTGCAAGCTGAAATGATCTGACACCAGAAATCCACATATAGGACATGAACAGTTAATAATACCTGAACAGATGTTGCTTAATCAATTGTTAGTTGACTTCTTAGATCAACTCACCAGGTTGCTCAATACTGAGAGTTAATAATTTAAAAACATTTACAGCTGTCCTTAAGACATTACAGACATGAGTTGTCTGTAGATGGCTATAATAACACTTGTAAACTACAATTTTATTAAGTCATATTATATAGACTAAGCTACCAATTGGAACTGTTACTTTATAGATGAAAGCAGAATTCTTGCATTGTATCAAACAAAATATACTTTAAAACAGAATTAGCCTTCTTTTTATACTTGCCAATGAAACTTTCTTCAGTCTCAAATTTGATACATATGTTCTGAGGCCCACAAAAAGTCTTGACGAAAACCAAACAATTTCAGACAAGGCAGTGATGTGGGAAACCAAAAGGTTTGGTTTTAGTTGTACTGCTTATGTAACAAATTTGAGGTTTTTTACTTCTAGACTTCAAGATTTCAAAAATCTGTTTGCTTCATGTGTTATATCTAAGTGTTTTCTAGAATACTGCTCTACTCTGGAAAAGTGATCCAATGTACACAGTATTGCAAAATTACATTCCTCTGTTCTCACAAAAATTGATCACAATTCCCAGTTAAAAGATGGGTTCTTGCTATCTTATAATATCTGTAATATTGGCAAACTACAGTCCACCATACCTGTGAAATTGACAGGCTTTCTACAGTTATATTTAACTGGAACTAAATAAACAATTTTGTAGATGATATACAGTATAGAGATAACAATAGGAACCAGAGAGAATTCTATTTACAAACTGGCAAACCTACTGATTAAGTTAATAGTATTTTTTACAGTACTCTTTTTATAATAGAAAAGCAAACTTCAATTCCACTGCTAAGTTTGCTTGGAAATATAAACATGAGCTAACCAAAATCTTATGTGCCACAAATTCCATCTACAGAAATTTTTGCTCACAGCCCACTTGAGCTGTTGCAGGACAGTTTTTGTTGCACTAACCTCTCCCCATAACTTCTCAGTCAACTGCGTTTTTATCCCAGTTTCATGGAAAGCAGCACATATTCATGTTTCTCCCATAGACTGCTTCCTAACTCCATCAGATTTTAACAGGGGAGACTGAGAAACCGTCACCATCAGTGTGTGGAAGGACAAATCAAGCTTTTGCACATCTGAAGGACTTGGACACTCTTGTAGCGCACACACATAGCAAATTTGTTGCTTTCAGGAAGCAAACTTATTACATATGCGTTGCACAGTCTGACTTTCCACGTAGCTACACTACACACTCAGCTCTATCCACAAGCATCAAATGGTTTGTGCAAATTTCAAGCACACAAGTATATTTCGCCCACAAAAGACATGACAAACATATCAGCCCTGGTCTAGGAATATTACATGATGAACTTAGTTCAGAAAATGGTATCTGCATGAAAATTCTCCTTCATCCAGATTTCCAAATTAGTATGTATTGTTTATTTTCAAATATGTACTTTACATAAGGGATCCAGATGAATTGTTTGGGTAGCACTGCAGACTTGATACCTGGTAATGTTCTGCAAAAAGTTAATCCTAAAATGATGTTCATCAGCTAGAACCATCACTTGACTTCATACTGCCCCAGTGAACTTGTATTTACTTCATCTTACTGATGAAGGCCACATAGTATTTATCTGTCTTTCCTATATTCTTCACAAACTGCTAAAGACATCAAAGCATTTTCTCAGTATTTATGAGGTTGGAGAGGCAGTTGAAGCTCGATTTGTGTAACAACACAATCGTACTTCAGATTTGATCAGTACCTACTTGAATCCAGAAAGACCTGGAGAAGGTAAAGACTAAAGTGCCAGTCTGGTGTTTTAGTCACATTTCAACTAAATGTTTTTGTCAAGATATTATCTGCCTTCTGTGAGACATTCGAGCCCCTGTGGAGGCCATGTGTTCCTCTCCCTGAGAGCTGAGGGCAGGTGAATTAGTGCCAGCTGCACCTGACTTCTTACCACCAGCAGGCAAAGCTTCCAGGTCCCCAGGTACAAGTGGCTCTATTTATTTACACCAGCACAAGCAGTCCTTCTCTTGGGTTTGCCTGAGGAGAGTGTTCGCCCTTTACCGCTCAGCCTAATTACTGACTCACACTAATGGCTCATTACTGATTCAAATTGCTCAGTCTATTGGCTGCAAAACTGGGCCATTAGCATTTTCTAGAGGTAAGACTCTTGGAAAACAGCAGGGAAAAAGCCACAGAATAGGCCAACTTGCCCATAATTGCAGCCCAGAATTTTCCTGCCAACAAAGCCTGCCTTTAAACTTATTTCTGACAGTTAAACCCACAAAAAGGAACCTAATTCTACATGTTTAATTGGCAGGAATTTCAAGTTGCTCATCTTAGTTTTCTCAGACTGCTTCAGTGTTTTCTTGCAGGCTGCAAAACTAATTGAGGGAAGCTTTTTGCAGCTCTATACAAGAGTCATGTCTACATGTAAAGATGCTAAGTGTACAACAAGCTCAACCTGGGCTTTGCTTTCTGTGGGGCTACCAGAGCTTACATTTCACCAACCGTTCAGGGCATAGCAGATGCTATTGTCAGCTTTTGAAATAGGGAGACAAGTCAAAACAGGCCTGGAACTTTTTGCACTGCAAGAGACTTTATGAAAGAAAAAGGGAGTTCATACCACTCAAGACTCTTCATGACTGACACTGAATGTTACTCCAGCCCAAATTTACCCTGCAGCTGCATCATCATTAAATTCCTGATTATAGAACCAACCATCCTTTCCCATTTCCTTCATTCAGTTGATTTAAAAATGGTATAACATAGTGTCCAGAACAGTAAACTACCACTAATGAACCCCACTTCAATATATTCCTCTTCACTCATTTCCAATCTTTACACTTTCAATTCACTCCGTTTCCAGTTTTAACAAGGAAGACCAAGTGACTTTACAGAGCTAAGCAGTTACATGTCTGACTTTTACATGCCTCTGATTCCTGACGAGCCTACTTTTAAAACCTTCTTGGTGACTGTAAATGACCAAAGTCCTGATTGCAATATGCTAAATCAGAGATAAAGCCTCAGCACTCCCCAGATAAAGAAAATAAAACTTTATTTTGTTTCATGTTTACTTCTTTTGTCTCAAAGTGTGGCACAATTTCCCTTTGGCTGGAAAGGAATGTTCTGCATTCCTCAGGCAGGGAAGAAATCCAGTAATGTTGGCTCCAAGGATGCCTTTCACTGCTTCTTAAAACATTAACATCCTAGTGGGAGAGACTGGAGAGATCCAGACCTCTAGAGGACAGCATGCATTTTCCAAGTATCTCAAGACTTTCAAACTAAGCAGCAACTGGAGCAAATTAATGCAAGAAGCTCCTTATGAGAAAGGACTGCATAAAGAGCAAGTCATAATAAAAAATAAAAAAAAAAGAGACAGCAATAGAAGTCTGCAGGTTCTGGATATCCTGATCTCACAGAAGAGTAATTGCATTCATTGGCAAAGGTCTTGGGAACATGTTCTTCACTTGCAGGACAGAATCAGCATAGAAAGGACAGTGGTAAGTGTTTGAGCTGCAAAGGCACACAACAATCATGTTCTGGGGAGCCTGGGTTTCCATTCCACCTTATGGAAATGCCTCCATCTCCCCAGGCCCAGGTCCGCTCTGCCTTCCAGCAGCTGAATGCTTCTCAGACACAGAACAAATCAATATGGTCTATTTCATAGTTTTACGTTTGGTGCCAATTTAATTTTATTTAAATTACCTTACGGGGCAAATTGTATGAGTAACTGGCATTGCATCACACAGCAATAGCAGCAATGCAAATATGGGTAAACAGAGCACGGAATTTGAAAATAAAAAGTATCTCTTGCCAGCGTGCTTGCTTGTTCTCTGCAGAAAGCTCCACAGAGCCACTTCTGGAACTACATGCCAAGCCACATGAACATAAAGCCATTTTGTTTTCTTCTCATCAGTAGTGAGAGCGCCTGTGAGTGGAATCGTATGTTACTTCACATCTTCTGGTACTCCATCATACCTACTGAGCCCCAGAAATTAGAGCTAAACAGGAAGGAAAAGAGGGCAAAAAATTTGAAGAAAGAGTTATTACCAATAACCAGCCTTTTTCTCCTTCCAACATTAATTTGCCTCTTCCAAGGAGAGATAATATGCTAGTAAATATGCTCAATTATTACCCAGCAGCATAAGCCTACTCATCCACTCTGTTTCTAAGGCAGAGCAGCCTCCACCCTTTTGCCCTGAAGACTTGAAAGGCACAAAGTTTATTAGCTCATATTTTACATTCCTGTATGAATGAGACAAAAGAAATCACTTTTGAGAGTCTTAGCTATTCTTTTTCTTCTTCAGAGTACCTATTCTGTGCCAGATTATGTTCTTTAACTATAAGACCCTCACTCAGGAATAGAGAGATGGAGGAGTCCACTGTGCAACAGGAAAATTCCAAAAGCTCCCTAATCAGATGACAGTTGCCCAAAGACATATCAGAAGTTTCCAGGTTGTGCCTCTACAACAGAAAGGTCATCACTGACTCAGTTCCTCATGGACCCCTCCTCATCCTGCCTGTTTTGTAACCCTGCAAAGGGCAATCTTTGCAAAAAGTCTCTGAATACTCAGCAAGAACAGATGTTTATGCGCATGCTGGCTAGCCAACAGTCTTCAGAGAAGTCAGAACAGCAGCAACCACCTTGCTTCAAGAAAGCCAGGCTGTTCTTGATTCCAGCTTCCTTACAACAGGAACTGATACTAAAATTTTCAATCAAGGTAACTTAAGAAAAAACACTGATAAGAAAGATTAATTCATTCTTAGATTAGTCGTTTTCATCACTATAGGAAAAAGTAATGCTATGTCCATCAAATTTTAAACCAAATTATTACAGCTTCTAAAAGCCCTCTTGACTTTAAAAGACCCATTTAATAGCAGCTCATAAGTATTCTTCTGACATGATGGAATAGGGCTAGACTTGCTTGTGTGTGGGTTTCCAGCAGATATGAACAGATTCAGAACAGGAGGAGACAAAGTTTACATGACTGCTTGAAGCACGCTGGCCCAAAGGGAAATGTTTCCCCTTTGGGAAACATGCACAGCTACTGCACAGGATGTTTCTGCAGACACATGACCTAGCATACCATCCTTGAAACAGGATGCCACAGGCAGCACCATGGAGAATCAATTTATATTACAAATTTTGAATTAATTCATACCATTTACAGTTCTTTTTGCATGTTCCAACCTCTGAGTTAATAAAGGAAGCGAAGAAGAAAAAACAAGTTCAGATGTTTTCCCCTTTTGCTCCTGTTTCTTATGAAATCCAGTGTCACCTGCTTTCAATTCTAGAACAACAGACCAGGACTATCCAGGTAAAAAGCCTACAAATAACTCAAAAATACTGCCGATTTCAAGAGCTATTTGATTTGCTTGTACTTCAAGTTAGACTGGCAATGACTGCATTAACAGAATTATAAGGATGTGTTCAGGTGCCAATTATACATTAATGCATAATTACAGGTTTAAAGACACATATCCTCACCTAAAATAAGAAACAGGCTTTAGCATTCAGTCTCAACTAAGTGATTTTCCCTTTCATTCTTCTCCTTACCTTTTCCTAAACTATTAAACACAAGCAATAGACTAGAGAGCAGATATGCTCAAAACATATCACTGCTCTGAACACAGCAATCTAATCCCTATCAAGTGCCTTCAGGACTTGATTGACATTCCCAGCATGGAAGATGTTCCTCAAATGAAAGTATTGGCATCAAAATCAGTATTTTCCTGGGTTGTGTCAGGAATAACTGGTTTAGAGCGTTAGCACTAAAAATCTTGCTTCAGTTATCAAAACAGGAACTTCTCCCAGAAAAGAACATTCATTCTCACCATGGAAGTGAGGATGCATTCAACATTGTTTTCCTGGAGTAAGAAGATAAATTCAAAAGTTGACTCTGATTTGGGGCTAGAGGGAAGAAAGGCTGAAGATTAGGGTACGGAAAAGGCCTAAAGACAAATTTGACTGTTCCTCAATGTATACTTCAGTGGTCAACCCTCCCAAAACAATTTCAGTGAATGCAAACCAGAGGACATTAGGGAAGAGCTATGAACACTGACAGAAGAAAAACAGTGATCCATCTAACACATTTCTCAGGAAAGGCAAGGAGTGAAGACAGGAGTATAAAGAAGAAGAATCAATGCCTGTGAGGTTTCCAAGCACAGCTCCAGCTGGCCAGAGGGTTTTTATGTGCTGTTAGAAAAACCCCACCTTTCAATGCACACAAAGCCACAACCATGACATTGGCACTCCTGTTTCCTGGAGTACTAGTCATGTTGACAGCCTTCCCGGTCTCTAGGGATTTTACTAAGAAATGCTCAGTATGTTACTTCAAGGTGAACAAGCAGAAGTTATTCTGGGCCAGCCACTCCTTTGGGAAGCTTGGCTTTCTTGTTCTTCAATTCAGCTGAGGAGCGCAGAGCAGAGCGCACCCTTTTCTACTCCACAGGGAGCAGAACAGTCATCTTATTCCTCCGCCTGAAGGGAAGCTCTAATGGCACATCCACCCCCGCACCCTGAGCTGGTTAGGAACCCACAGTCTGAGCTATCTTGAGGGACTTAGCTGGGCAGCTGCTATTACAAAACAAATTATTGAAGCACAGGACTCCACTCACCTTTCCTTCCTGAATTACCCTGGCTTGATGGTTTATCAGTTACAGAACCTAAAGGGGAGAAAAAAAAGATGAAAAAAGAAAAAGACATCCATTTAGATGTTTCACAATCACACAGAGCATATGATGTCACATTAATACAGTCAATATCTCAACCCATGAAACATCTATTTTACTTGACAACAGCTCCACTTAGGACTCAGAGAGCCTGTGGCTTCAACCAATGTGAAAAGCACAAGGAAGTTTTATGCATTAAGATGTTAAACTGGGATGAGGGTAAACAAGAAATCTTTAGTAGCTGAAGCTAGTGATTTGAAAGACCTCAACAGAGCAGCATGCTAGTAAGAAACCTGGAATAAATCCAAGGGCAAGAAGGAAAGATCAATAAGAGTCACTTCTGTCATTTGCAAATGTCAGGAAGAACAAATCAAGAACAGATGGGGAGAGTGTGCAGGGAATGCAAGCGCATTCTAAAGGAAAGGGATTAAGTGGGACAATTTGCAGAAAATGGATTTCAACCAACCCCTGAACATCCCCAGCTGTTTGAAATGGGACACTGAATAAGATCCAACATGTACTTGCATAGAACATATCTTGGTTTGTTTACTACAACTTAGATCTTCACACAGTATATATGAGTCTGCTTGTTTCTGCACTCTGCTTTAGTGCTTCATCACAGTTTTCTACTAAAACTTGAATGGGTAATAAAAGCTTTTCAAATAAATCCATTACCAAAGTGTATAAAAATCTATGACAAGCTTTTTTTTAAATAATTTTATTCACAGGAAACTGATTCTTCCATGCGCCATTACTAAAGAGTTCCAGTGATTACTGAACATTCAGGAAACATGGATCAAAAGTCAGCTCTAAAGAAAGCAGCTCTGACAGGCCCAAGAATCTGATCAAGACAAACTCTGAAAGTAACCTCTATTGCCTGGGCACTTTCACTTGCAGATCAGTTCATCACACATCTACTGTTGAATTACAAGTAGTAAGCACAAACTCAGTATTAGTCATTATATGCCTTACATCTGCGTCCTACAATACAACATGATCTTACTTTTCTGCAACACAATTTTGTAAACAGTGCAAGACTAACTGAATAGATCAGTAAAACTCTAAAACATGCCCTACCAAAGTGATAAGCTGGAAATGGTGCCATAAAGTCATATTCTAAAGGTTTAAGTCAAATTACTGTAGCATTTTACCTTACACGAAAATAGGATATTAATAATTTTTTCTTTCCATATGCCTGTGAAAAACCAAGCATCTCCTCAAGGTACAAAAGCTCACTGGTTCTCAGACAGCTCTCCCACTCAACTCAAACACTTATGCAAGTCACTTACGTTTGCTTATTACCACAGAACACCATATAGCCAAGAGGACACTGGATAAGGTGAGAAAAATTCAAAAACCCAATGGTTTGACTGCTGTCATGCTCCCACCTAAAGGGCAAATGCTGCAAGGGGTGAGAGGAGAAATACAATAAAAACCCCTGAGGTGCAGATGGTAGGGCATGAAGCCAGATGCAGCAGCAGTGCTTAGGTAGCATCACTGACCAAGTTAAAAACACATTCCTACACTTACTGCCTTTTCTTTCTTCTTTAATTTATTTTTTTCTTGGGGGGGGAGAAAAAAGTGACAAGGGCAGCACAATTCTAGTGCTGTCCTACAATCCTCCCCAAAGTACAGAACAGCTTCCCACCCCTGCCTGTGTCTACTGCGGTGTTGTCACAGCAGCACGGTTCACCACAGCTCACAAAGCCAGAACACTACTGATCAGGGCTAAATGAAAATCTAGAGCCCAGTCTCAATCCGCTTGAGCCATGGGCTCATATTGAATGGTCAGAGAAGAAAGAAAAACAGCATTACTCTGTTTTAAAGAAAATTGTGGATTTGGTCTCAATAAACCACAGAGCAACAAAGTAATGTCAGGCTCAGCGCCCAGAAACACATCACTTAGTAAACACGACTAACAGCCTGGTCTGGACCTCCTTCTTGTGAGCTGTAGTGCAAGCCCAGTGCTGCTCACCCCGTGACACAAACACAGGGATCCTAAACTAAGCAACATGGTCAAAAAACCCAAATTCATTATAACAGTAGGACCCCAGAAACTGACTGTTTCACACAGAACCACCTTCACTAATTAACTGAAATCACTCTGGACAAAAAACTACTCCATGTCCCACAAAATACAGCCCAAGAACCATTTCTTTAAAAAACAGATCATGGAAAAAAGTTATCCCATCTGTTCAACAAATCTTTGGTTTTAGTGTGCACAGTAGCAATGACTCTTGACCTGGCTGCCACAGGTTGTTACCCTAGTGGTTTTTCTCACTGAGCCTTGCAGAAGTGTTTGTATCCTAATTGCAGGGTGGACATAGCAGAGTCCAAACTGCAGTGTTAAGTGGGGCAAACTGGCAAAGTCACCTGAAAAGATCAGGCTCTCTCAACAGGATGCATTCACCCCAGCCCTCTTCGGTTATAAAATTAGAATTTGTTGAAGCCACTCCCACAGTACCTGAACATACAGGAGTTTTGTTCTGTACAGAAGAGCCGCTAATAGGCTTGCCATCAGGTGTCACACACCAGCAGTATCCAGTGTAGGTATGGCACTGCACCTGTTTAATAAAACAAAGAGCAGGCATTTCATTTCTCTATCACTCTATCACCAACCACTTTTATTATAATTCAGCATCTTTTTGGAAGTCCCAACCCAGATTAACCACAAACACATGCTTCAGAGCAAGAAGGTCTTACAGAAGACTACCTTTGATGTCATTGTCTTTTCTTCCCTCACCTTCCCCCCCCATCCAAAGAAAGGTTATTTCTCCTTCTCCAACTCCTGTAGCTGAAATTCGGGAGACAAAGGAAGTTACAAGTAATCACCTGAGAACACTTTAGTTAGTGAATGGAACAGTTGTGTCTCAGCTCATTCCACCTTCTGCTATATCCCTCTTACTGTTTATTGAACAGTATTTGTTACTAAAAAGTTGTCCCACTGCATCCCAGCTGGGTCATGGAAACGCCACCCTGTCCCAAACTGCATAGCCACTACTTGAAAGCACCATCTGTAGGCATTTCAAAAGCATTTTGTTCAGTAAACATCGCTGGAAAAATACAATTCTGACTTATGTTAACAAACCCTCTCCAGATATATTTAAGCCCTATTGTGTTACTATGTCAAACTACACAGTAGGAGCAAGATCCAACATGCTTGCTCCTCATATATTGACGTGGACTTCAGAACATTTGATGAAGGTTCTAATTAGTCAAAAGGTACACAATACAAAATTCATCTTGATTGACTTTAAAGCTCTACTTCTGAATGGAATATCTAGAGTTGCCCAGTCCCTTCCTTCACCACAGGAAGACACCAAAATTACTAATTCAGGTATAGAACCTCTCAAGTGAGAATATATTAGTCCTAGCAGACTGATATAAGTAACATCTATGCAGATATTAATTCAGCAGCAGTAGAGTTTCATTCTAACAAATCTAATTACAGCCTTTGCCTCAGCTTTCAGAGTGGCCAGCATTTAGATGAAATTCAGGATGCCTTTGACATCTTTGAGAAAAAAGTAAATTATCATTTACAGGCATCTGTGTAAATACTAATAGGTCCCAAAATCCTTTCTAGCAAACATACTTTCAACTGTGGCTAAATGTGCACATCAGGATCTTGAAATGGTACAGGAGTGCACATGTTACTATAAAACTAGAGATGGCTCCTTCAATAAATTTCTGGAAAAAAGCCATGACATGAGACCACTTCAGAAACTACCTTTTTATTTTACTTATAAAATTAATTCTGTCCATTCTCTGTTTTTCCAAACAAGTTCATTGAAACCAATTTCCCAGTCCAGTCCTCTTCACACAGAAGAGAAGAGTGATGGGGTGTTTGTGCTGTTCCCCTCATTAGAGATCCTTCTGAGCTAAACCAGTCATTCCCCCTCGCTGACAGCTGGCTTCAATGCCCTAAGGTAGCAAAGTTTGTTCAGAGACTTAATGACAGTTTTTTTAAAAGGCTTTGAATATCACATAAAACATGATCTAAGAGCAATTATAACACGGTATGTCGTGTTTATCTTGGGTTTTACTTGTTTATCTTGGGTTTTACTAAAGTGCAAATCAATCATTTTGCCTCAAGCATTTACTTTTAGTAGCCAAAATCAACAGTAATCTCATGTACCCATGTTACTGCAGTCACTGTCACCACTATTTGCAGTTTCATTTTTCTTCTCTCAATATATCAAAAAATTAATTGCAAATTACTTAAATGCACTATGACTATAATTAGCAATAATCAAGTTAGAAAATATTTGTTATTGCTCAATCTAATCAATTGAATACTCAAAACAAAGGTGATGGAACTGCTTGGGTTTGTGTTTAGAGTTTATCTTTGCTGATCACACACACCTAAAACTGCATTCCCAACAGCACAAGAAGCTGTCTTTACATCTGAGCATTAATTGCAAAACTCCTACCAAGAGATAAAGCTAATTTCCAGGACAGGGTCTTCAATTCGTAGGGCAAGACCATTCCATGTTACATTATATAAAAAAATCCAGTGTACCCAGCATTTGAAAAATTCAAGTATTAGTCACTTGAGAGTCCTTTAGCCAAAGCTTCAGAAAAATAACAAAGTACATAGCAGAGGAGTAAAAAAAAAAAAGTATTGACAAATTTAGGATAGATGCATTAACTAAGAGTATGTTATGTAACTCACCTCAGTGGAGAGCTATCAAGTACATACACTCACTTATGCAAACCAAGCACATTACATCCTTAGAAGTGAAATAATTTTGTAAATAACCAGGCTAAGGAATGCTAGTCTTCCTTGGACTGGTATCCCATTCTTCCTCCACATTGCCATTAAAAAAAGGAAGGGAAAAAGTCTGAGACTGACTTTCACAACAACCACAACCACACGTTCTACTGCAGCACCAAAGTACTCCCCTATGAGAGATAACTGCAATTAAAGCTCATTATCCTAAAGGCCAGACAGCTACCCAAGAAGAATGGACACTTCAGAAACCTCAGGAATCAGTACGCAGTTGTTCTTCCTGAATGTCTTCACTTTGAGACACACTACTTTTCACCATGATACCTGACCAGTTCTCAGCATATTTTGGTGTCCTAACAACAGTGGCCTACAGCTCTAGAATTTGCAACTTAAAGGCTGAGGGGAAAGGTATACTCCTCATCAGTTACACAGGACTGGTATGACACTGAAAAAATGTAAAGGCAGTGGCTGATCTATTACCATTTCTAAGCATTGTGTGTAAACAAATGTAAAATGTCAACTATTTCAGAGCACTTACAGTAAGGAATCTCTAAAATGTGGGGGTTTACTTTGAAGTTTTCCATTTATCTTATGTTTGAGCTTTTATTTCTAAATAAAATTTCAACTGTCAACCCAAAATTCAACCTCATTCTAAACCTACTCCCAAAGTAGTGAGATTTTTAAACACTGTTATAATCAGAAAAGTAACTACACAAGCATGACAGATGTTTAATGCACAGATTTGATCTTCAGTTATTGCATTAATTTTGCCTCTATCAAAATAGATGTCAGAGAAAGTGTGTTTGACTTATTTGGCTCTCAGTCTTCTAAAGCTAAGCATTGAAACTGAGGAAATACAATCTTTCATACTAAAATACAAACTTATCTACTACTTAATAGATTTGATTGTTAACCAAGCTGCAGCTACAGAACCCATTACTGCTAGAAAGGCACATGACAGAATTTGACATCTCAAATTAACATACACCTGTCCAACAGCTGAACATTGTAAGTTACATAATAGGAGATGAGACAAATAAAACTTGTAAATTGCTTGAGGTCTTCAACCGATTCCCTGTTAAAATCTACATTAAAAAAAAAATACAAATGCATTTTAAAGCACTGTAAGCAGCCAAATCCCTGATCATGCAGTAGGACACTGTTCCTATTTTTTATGGAGAGAAAGGATATCTCATCTGTGTCTCAACTGAAGGATGAAAAGCATGAGGAACAAACACAAGAAAAATTACTCCATCATCACTCCCGAAATTAAAAGTGAAGCAGCAGCTTCTCTATTTCACCCTGCCATTACAATGTGTGAAATCAAACAGCAGCCAATATACTGGCCATACAATTAAATATCTGCTCTCATAAAATTCCTTAGAATATGTAAACATTAAAAGAGCAGTCACTGGTAGATGACTATGCCTCTTTAGTTCCTGAAGGGAAAACAAAGCCATTCTTTGGGTTTCCTCAGTATCTCACTGGCAATGCCAGAACCAGATTCCCAAGTAGTCCAAAGCTTCTAAACAAGCAAGAAGTATCCCTTCACAGCTATTTGACAAAGAAGGATCAAATGCAAACTGGAAGTGAGAGAGAAATTGCATGCACATATATGACAGAACAGAGGCAAAGGAGCAATTCTGTGATGGCTGAAACCATTTTCCATGGAGTTACAGAAAGAGGTAGTTTTCTGTAAGAGGCTTGAGAGCACCTTAGACAAGCACTTGCTTGGCTGAGTGCAGGAACAGCAACACTCACACTAGCCTCTCACTGCTGTTCAGATTAAAAGTTTAGCAACCCATTCCCATCCCAGATCAAGCAAACATTTCCTGGCTCCTTCCACAATAGAGGGCAGAGATGAGAAGGGATGAACATTGCTTCTGTATTCAAAGCTACATTCCTATGAAAAAAGAAAAAAACATATGTAGTTTTTGAATGGCACTGCTGAGGGTAAGGGCAGGCAGCAGAGCTACTGACTACACTCACAGCACAAGGTAAGGCTCCAAATCCTGGCTGCACCCAGGTGCTCCCTGTAAACACTGTAAAAACAGCTAAATAAGTCTGACCCAAGAAGCAGAAGCCAGCTTCACACAGCAATTCTTTAATCAAGTCTTTCCTCTATTCAAGCCATTGAGGCTCCGCTAGAAAGTCCTCTGAATGCAAGTTATTGGTGTTCAACCGGCACACTGGCCTGATGGCTATTTATCTGAACTCTAAATGGTGATGCCTCTGTTCTGGTTCACATGTCTTGCTGTAATGCTTAGACCCTGGATCTTGCCATACTTTTTGCTACATTTAGAGTCAGCTGATTATTGTCAGAAGCCCATCCCACCCTTATAGGCAATTTTAGGCAGATATAAATCAGCCTGCATCTTGCATTTAAGCTTCTTTGGGACTGCAGCCCCTTAAATAATTTTTGTCACTTTTTCTGTTCTCCAGTCGTATTTAATTCTTCACAAATGATGTTGTGCAAATATTCTCACCAGGGTTTTACACAGCACCCACTTCCCTCAAGTCTATGCATCATTCAAGAAATGCTTGCTCCACAGGAATTTTACTATTCTTGTAACCTGGGAAAGAAATTATTTGAAGCAAAAGAATCTTAGTCATGATCAAGGGCATTCCCATCACACACACTGACACATATATTATTTTTAGCTCAGGAGAGGGGTCCCCAAGAGAGGCTTTTTACTTCTGACACAGAATGTGACACTTTGAAGCTAAGAATGATCTTACATTGTCACTTTCCTAAATAACGTCCACTCCCACTTTAAAAACCTGTTCCTTTGCTACCTCAACTGGTGCTTCTTTATGGCATTCTTGAAGAAATGCCATAAATAGCCAAAGGTCTTACCTCTTTACCCATTCATGGGTTATCTTTAGCACAACATACAAATGAGAAACATAATGAAAGATGCAGGAAGAAAGCAAGTGGACCAACCTCGAGAGGAGTACTCACTGAGAGCTGCAACTAGAATCTTTTATAGAAGTGATGTCTTTTAATAAAAAAGCCAGAATCACCTACCAATTAAAACACAGTTATTTTTATAAAGAGCTTCTTTAATCTAGCAAGATAGACTGTGCTCTTCTCTTCTGAAAGGAGAGATGAAGTCCTGGAGAGCTTAGTAGCGCTGGAATATGAACACTGAATAATGGAATAATAGACAGCATGCAGAGAATGTGGGACATGTCTACACAGTACCTTGCTGCATTAAGAAGTGAGTTTGTAATTCTGCCCAGCATCACACTACACTAGCCAATATAGAGGAGCCGACTTGGATCATGAAGTCACACTAAGGGCTGAAAGGGTTCCCCGTATCTTTAGAAAGGGCTGTTTGCGGAACTTGGGAGAAAACAGAACTCTGTATGTGCATTAGCATAGTGTGGAGTGACACTATTGCTATGGACCCTAATACAGATCACTTTCCAAGCAGACTTATCTTACTCAGACGTGAGAGTGCTCTGGAAGCTCTCTGATAATGGAGAACTTGCTCTGATAGTCAGCCCACTCACTGATCCTGTCATAAGACAACAGGTTTGACTGATGCTCTCGCTTTAAGAGAAATCTTAGTGCTGCATCATAATTGCACCCAGAGCCAGATTTTAAGAATCCTAAACTCAAAGAAACTCTCCAAGGAGACTTGCCCTCAGACACTTGTATGCAGTCTTGTGAGGAAAAGAAACCACAACTAGACAGTGAAAGGTGGCAGCAAATAGCAAGACATACCACAAAGTCCCACAAAACTACATCCCCAAGGCAGGATTAACATTATTCATGTTGATATTAATCTGTCTGAAACAGATCCCATTTAAAATCTCAGCAACCTTTTCTGAAAAACTGCTTGGGGAAAACTATAAAGAATGTGAGACTCCCTCAGCCCATGGCAACAAGCCCAATGGCACTAGGCAGCAAAAGAAAGTGTGCAGATTACCCACTAGTGCCTGTTGTTTATGAAAAACAGATCACAGCAGGTTAAGTGCTGCATGGAAAAGGAATGGCATTTATGCAAAATACAGCATAACAGCAAAAAGGCATAAGTCTTGGGAACAAAAACTGGTTTTAGTGATATTAAATTTTGCACAACAATACGTGACCTCCATTTTCTACAGTTAATCAAATTACTCATATCTAACAAATCTATGTTGTGAGTAACTTGGATTTTATCTGCCTACTTATGTTACTGTGAGCTAAATGCAGTGAGATTTTGTTATAGGAAGTAATACTCCCCACACAGACTTAAATTTAAAGACATAGCAATTCCAGAGGATATAATCAGGTCTGCTCCCATTTACAGTCATCCTACCATGCCTGCAGTGCCACAACCTCTTCATGATGCAAATCCACGTCACGTTTTTAGATACGTAAGCACTAAAAAGGTATTTGATAAGATCTTTGTAATACACATACTCAACAACAAAGGAAGCAGCACACACAGTGCATTGAAACAGTTATGACAACCAGTGAGCTGACAAGTGTCTGCTCCTCTTGATGCAGTACACAAACCCCACTATACCTAGTCATGCATAGGAAAACTGGAAAACTGATCAGCTGAGCAACAGAATCAGTAGCAACACTGCTTTTAGTCTAAATTGCACAGACAGTGAAAACCAGGCAGATCATACGAGTGTTTAAGACAATGCACAATGTCTCTGTAAGACACGGTTTAAATGCAAGACAAACTAAGGTTTTTGCCTTTAGGCCCTCCTCCCTTTCACCCTTGTTCCCACATCTAACTGTGGTAAATCCAACCCTACAGGGAAGCAGGAGGAGGTAAGGTGAGCACGCTCTTCCTCCTGCAGCTGCTGCCCATGTGGTACACGCTGCCGCTATCACAGCAGCAGAGGAGCTGTGCTCCCATCACCATCCTACAGCCCCATCCAATCTGCAGTGGATCCACCCCCAAAATTCAGTATTGAACTGGGTACAATTCCAGGAGCTGAAAGCAGGTCATCTACATCTTGAATGAGTGCTGTAACAATTCAGTCATTTAATATTCTAAATATATGCATGCATCTGTGTTTCCTCTCTGATCAGAATTTTTCTTCTACATAGAACACTCTTTCAGTAAAAGTTACACAGAAAGGGAGAAGCTGTTGAAAAAGTCTCCGTAGACAACTATACCCTGAAACATGTGACTCTGCTTAGACTCTTACTGGGATGGGGATTCCATGTTGAAGAGCACAGTGGGTATCTCCACTGGAAACTTCATTGAGAGATGCTGCTCTGTTGTAGACTTCCTAATTGAGATTCTGCAGTCTAGACAGAGCAACATTCTGGGTACTGAACTAGAATAAATTAGCAACAGTCCAGAGCTGACTTCAGCAAGGCCTAGGGACTCCAAGAACACAGCCTCCCTGTAGAACAGAACCCAGGAGCACCAATTCTCTGCACAAGAGATTCAGTTCCAAACAACCTCCCTCAGGCAAGATCTATTCATGAGTTGCTGAAAGCAAAACTGTTTAGCTTGTTCACCAAAATTGTAATTTTTATACATAATTTTAAAAATCAATTTAATTCATTGCAACCAGAAGCTAAAGGAAATATTCACCTCAAATGCAGGTTGAAATTAGTAAGCTTTCTTGGACATTATTCTTCACTTTAAATCTTATGCAGGGACTATTACCTAAAATGCTGCAATATAACTGATGAGGTATTTGGAACGTAGGGTATTTTTTCAACCCAAGGAATGATATGAATTTCAGTTAATTCCAGATACAAAGAGATCAGAGGCTTCCTTCATCAGGCCAGGTAAAACAAAAGCACTTTAGTGTTCACAGATAGAACTGAATGAAGGAAGAATGTGACATATCACTTGGCTGCCAACTGACAACACACAATTTTTGTAAGCAGTTTCATGCTGCCCCTCAGCTGACAACCAACACTAGCCACGGAATGTGCAGGAAACGTCCAGCAACTGCTCCACAATCCAGACACTGCCATCAACCTTCAAAATAAACCTGTCTGAAACAAAGCTTTATCAACTATACTATCGGTCCAGCTTATAAAGAAAAATTTCACCAACTTTACTCTCCAAGAGATTGATGGACAGGTGATAGACATTTCAAAGTCACCTTTCTTGCCTTTTTCTCTTGAACTGTGAAGTTTAATGTGGAACACTTTGTTCCATGTTGGCCCACTGTGCTAGGTTTTATATTCTCCTCCAGTGCCAACACAATCTGAGCAGCTCTACACAAAACCAAATTTCAGCAATTCACAGTGCACTTAAACTGCATGAAACTGCAGCCATCTTCTCTTACCCCAACCTTCTCATGATGATTCACACTGTACAAAAATATGATGCTGCCCCAAAGAGCATGCAAAGTTTGCAGGATGAATAAAACTTTTTCCACCTCACCATCAAAAAACAAAAACACTCCCACACAGCAGGGAGGGAGGGTACGGCTGAGGAGGGGAATAAAAATTTTGGTGGGTTATCACAAAAAAAAAATCTTTCCTCTCCTATTCCCCCAGGCATCACAAAATGTTTGAACCAAACCCAAAGCTCTCTGCCTTTCTCATCTTTTTTTAAGCCAATATTGATGTTCTTTTGGAATTTCTTTTACCTTCAAAAGACTTTGAAAACAACTAATGTATCTAAAATTTCTGAGGAAGAAGGTGTGTAAAGCAGTACTAAATGTATGGAAGCTAAGGCAAAAATCATTCTGTAATTTACCTGAATTCACAAAGTAGAGGTCACAGGGTTGCAGGGTTTTGGCTTTTTAGATGTGTGCAAAACTTAGCAGACAGCATAAAACTGTGTCAGGAAACCACGCATGAGCCACTTTTAACAGCCTGTTCAGTCAGCACTAGGACACTACTCAATATGCTAGTGGTAAGAGAACCAAGTATCACTCTTCATTTCTACCCTGCTTTGGCAAACTTCAGCAAGTGAACAGTGAAGAATCAAAAAACCAAACAAAGCAGTCTCATCTCCTCTCTGCCAGACCCCCAAATCACAACAGGGCATAGGACAAGAAGTACCCTGCAGAAGGAATTGGCTGAATAGATTGCTTTTTTCCTGGGATAGAAGAAACAGAGGTAACAGCAGAATCAGCTGGGCCCATCCTGCTCTGTGTAAGCCACAGCTCTCTTTACAGCTCCTCTTCACGGAAATATTGACCTCCCCTGCAACTGTTTTTGTTTCTATGCAATGCTGAAGCTTAGTGCCATTTGTCCCTGTACTGTATTGGAGCTGAATGCTATAGCATATATATGTATGTCCTTTAAGGTAATGTGATAGAATCAAAGCTTCCATTTGATTAAAGTCCCCAGCTTTCAAATTTTTACCTGAGTAACTGAGTCAGAGCATGCACCCACTCTGCTATCATCACTTGGCTCATGCCTTAAAACTGAATCTCCCACAGACACATAAAACCTGGCTGAAGGAAGTAAACAGAAATTTTACCTGCATGAATGATCCATCCTCGTTGCATTCTGGGATGAAGACTGCTTCCTGGGGCTTCTTTGCCTGTTCCAGAGCTTGAGCTCTCTCTAATCGACACTTGCTTTGGCCAGCATCTACAAAGAGAAAAACAAAACTTACATCACAAACACCATTTGGCATTTCCACAAGCTACCAAATGCCCCACACAGCTGTGAGGGAAAACCCCGCCCCAAACAAAAAAATATAAATCATAAAGGACCAGTACCTGCATGTTCACAAGGTAGATATGGAGTTAGCACTCACGATCCGAAAGACAAATATGAACCTAGACAAGCAAACTACAAGCCAGTTAATTAAGAGCTGCCTAATTTCCTAGTCAATAGTTTTCGTAACCATCTAAGAATCCTGGAAGCTTCTTTCAACAAGCACTGGAGCACAATGTCCATGCAGTGAAAGGCCATTAGCATTAACAGACTGAAACAGGATGGCTGAATATAAACCAAGGAATTCAGGCCCAGCAGTGAGCAATGTGGAATAGAAGTGATGACCCCATCAAAGGTTCTTCTCTGACCAACTCTCCCAAGAAGATACTCAGATAGCCAGTCACCCCTATGAACTTCCATAGAGGTGAACTTTGTGTGGTTCAGATGAGGCAGATATGCCATTTCATGTGCTTTCCTGAAACTCAGTTTCCACCTCTAGTCCCAGGGCTTACAGCCAGGAGTGCATTATAACTTTCTCCTATCAGCTACTCACTTTGGATCTAAAAAAAACCAATTCTCTACAAGCAGATTTTGAAGGGGTTAAGATTCCAGTTCTTACTTCAGATGATGGCAAAGTGTAGCAGGACCTTAACCCCTTCCAGGTCCAGTGCACTGTTGCAGAGTATACCAAGGTAAGTCTAACTCCAATGACTGATGGGACAAAGAGGAAAGTTCTGCCCTGCAGAGATCCACACTGACTCAGTGTTTATATTTAAAAACATGAGGTCTAAAAGTACTGCAGTTCAGTCTAGAATGAGAAGGAAAACAGTGAATATCTGTTTCCATGGCACTCAGACACAGGAACTAGCACCTTCCTTCTCCCATGAATCCACTGACTAGAGATTTTCAGTGCAGAAACTGCAAAATCTAATCACCAAAATCTTTTAGCAGCACCACAGAGAGTGAACAAGTTTCAATCCCCATTTTACCAGGTATGGAAATCATATTGGTTAACAAAAAATTCCACTGGACCCCTGAAGATCACATTCTGTTTCACAGATCACATGAACTTTGACAACAGAATCACTAATTCTAGCATTAAATTAGAAGTCAGTCTGGGTTCCTAAATCAACTGAATTCACATTGTGTGGCAATAGAAGCAACTTCCATCTAGGCATCTCTAGATCTAGAAATCAGTGACAGTGCTGTAAATAGTTTTGATAAAGACATAGACCAAAGTTTTCAGGCTGTAAATAGTTTTGATGAAGACATAGACCAAAGTTTTCAGGCTGAAAAACAGGCTGTGTTTATTTACACAACTGATGACTCTAACAGATTAGGTTTCCAGTTTGCCAACATCGTTTCATTTTAAACACATCACATTACTTCCCAAGAACGATTTCACAAGGCTTCTGAAATTACAAAAATTAAACCCTTCTCTCTGGAAGAAGAATGATTCATAGCAATAGTAAACAGCATAGATGCCAGTTTCTTAGGCACTGGGTTAGAAAGCAACAGTACCTGTATCAGTGCTGCCACTGATAATTGAGTGACTACAAGTTGGTGACCTCACCCCCCTGTGACCTCATGTCACTTCTGATCCTATGTCACTCATCTTCAGACGAATTTGTTGGTTGGGTGTTTGCACTATACCAAAGCACACAGAGCTTTGATCTCAGGTGGACGTTTTACGCACCTGTATAAAGTGAAATTGTTACAGACTAAAAAGACTTGAATAAAATTTACATTGGGTTTGGGTTTTTTTTTCCAGTTATCCATAAACTCTAACATGGATTTCTTTTTTGCCTGCTTGCCAACATGACCAGATGATCAGACTTTGTTTGCATATCTCCTGTGGAGGATAGTCTTGCCAATTGACCTTTACAAACACATCCTCACTCTTTCAGCTAAAAAGGAAGCACTGGCAATGCTGTTAACTGGAACACCTATCACCTGCAGATCTCCTGTTCAAGCTTAAGAGTCTAATCTTGCTTGGCATGGCAGAGGACATTATCTCAAAACCAGATGGTGTGCCTGCACTTTCTGTTTCATAGCTAGCTGCCTGACTGAAAACATTTTCAATTTCTGCTTCACAGGAGACAACCAAGTAGCAAAAAAAAAAAAATCAGCACAGATTATGCAGATGTACACTTGCAAGGAACAAAACAGGTGTGCATTTCTTACGTGACAATCAAATCACAAGTTCTCAAATGAAAGTGTTTTCTAGTCTCTGCATCTGAGGACACAAGACTGCAGACAGGCATTTCTGGTTCCCCTCCTGAACATAAAACAGAAGCATAAAGCATTTCCACACAGCATCTGCTTTAATGCTGGCATACTCACAACTACATGACTGAAACTGGATGCTTCAGCACAGAGCTGGTAGAAACAAACATTCTGTGATATCCCCTGCAGTACAAATACATTAGTAGCCCAGGCAGAAGGGAAACAAACCCAGATCTTTGTCCAATTTGTGTAATGAACAAAGAAACATACACACAATCAAGCCCTTAACGTAAGGAGAAGATAATATAAGCACATTCCTGCTAAGGCTACCATGTCCCTCCTGCCAATTTTAACTGGCCTTTATAGATTGAACTCCCTACTCCCACCCAGCAGAGCACACCACCACTTCATAGCACACCACGACTACTGTTGTTGCAGCATCTTTTGCACTTCAATCCTTGGCTCAAGTGGTGACTCTTCACAAATTGCTGCTGAAGTACAGAGAAGACAGACAATTTTTCTCCTGTTCACAGACATTTAGGACTGATTACTTCTCCTATCCTCCCTCATTGATTTCCAAAGGTCCTGACAGTCCTTTTACAGCCTTCATTTCGGACAAACATCTATATACCACACTAGGTGTAGATGTGCGTGCATATTGCTATCTTTTTTGTTGGTCTTCCACAGTTCAGTTCCAGTAAAAACAGTGCCTTTAAAATCAACATTTACCAGTTTGCTTTTAAAAGGACTGTCAATCCTTCTCTTCTCCACTTCACAGGCTGGTATTTTTATAATGTTTGCAACAACATGTGATTTCAGTGGGATGACTTCACCTTGCTATTTTTGCTTTGTTAATTAGAAAATGTAAAATATTACATAAGTGCCAAGTGTTTAAAAAGTAGCTGCCAAATAGCTCACCCCAAATAAGATGCATTACGAATTTTACTAAAGCCTGATCTTATTATTGTAGGTTCATATACCTTATTCTGCATTTTGACTGCTTACCCAAGTACTTCAGCACTTTCTTCCCTGTTTTTAGAAATGTTCTCTGGAATATCAACACCATGTTTATAAACTAGAATGGCATTAATGCATTCCAGTTTCATGGTTCAAGAAGACTGAATTCGACATTCTTCCCTCCATTACATTAGGTAAAAAACCAAAACAGCATAACTTCTTTTGAAAGCAGACCTCCTTCATTTTACTTTAAATATCTTCAAACTTGGGACAGATTTACTGTAGCTCAGAAACCTGGCTTTTAAAGAAAATTAATTCTCAAGCTGGCAGGAGTTAACAACCAGGAGATTGTTAACTGAAAGTGATGTTTTTGACATCCCTGGCCTAATCAGCACAATGCAGGTGCACATGATTTTGGATTTTGCAATGAAGTTGGCTAGTTACCATGGCTGATCTTATCCATGAACAGTTTATTCAAACAAGACCACCGTGTCCCTCATAATATACACAGTGCACTCCTGAATAGGCTCCAAGAATTCCAACATCCTCTCTTCAACAGGAAGAAGCAGTATTGACACCACACAACATCATGGTACAAAGAGCCAAGCTCTCCTAATAACACAAAGTAAAATATCTCCAGGATCCACATAACACTAGCAGCAAATCAATACAATGCAACCACTGAAATCTATCTATTCAAGCCATTTGATTTTAACTCTCCTATGTTTGTATCCAAAGTTTAAAGAACAAAAATTGATCCAAGCAGCTTTTTAACTACTTCCAGTTCCATTAAGTAACTATCTCACATACAGGCCAGGTCTCCACCAGGCACGAAGCAGTTCAGCTACACTCAAGTCAGCAGGTTCATAACCATTTACTCAGTCACCTGTGTATTTGCATAAACCAGGCAAAATGGAATCTGAGCAAACTACAAAAACATGCCTATCTGTTGTATAGGATATCAACCATTACTCACTCTCCCCACTGCATTCCACTTCAAGTTCTACACCTGGAATCTCAAACTTCTTTCATCCACAGAAACTGGATCAGGTTGGTAAGGACCACTGGAGGTCATCTCATTCAAACTCCCTGCTCACGCAGATTCCCTTAGAGCATGCTACTCAGGATTGAGTACAGATAGCTTCTGAGAATCTCCAGTGAGGGAGACTCTACAACCTCTTTGGGTAGCTTTTCCAGTGTTCAGTTACCTTCACAGTAAAAATTTTGTTCCTCATGTTCAGGTGGAAGTACCTGTGTTTCAATTTCTGCCCATTGACTCTTGTCCTATTGCTTGGCACTACCAAAATGCCTGGATCCATCCTTGACACCGTCCCTTCAAGACACTTATATATATTGATGAGGTCCCCTCTCAGTCCTATCTTCTCCAGGATAAACAGGCCCAGCTCCCTCAGCCTTTCCTCACAAATGAGGTGCTTCAGTCCCCTCATCACCTCTGTCATCCTCTGCTGGACCCACTCCAGAATCTCCATGTCTCTCTGGTACTGAGGAGCCCAGAACTGGACAGAGTGCTCCAGATGTGGCCTCACCAGGCTGAGAGGAGGGGCACGATCACCTCCCTTGACCTGCTGACAATACTCTTCCTGATGCACCCCAAGACAGCACTGGCCTTGGCCACAAGGACACTGCTAGCTCATGGACAGACTGCTGTCCAGCAGGACCCCCAGGTCCTTCTCCACAGAGCTGCTTCCCAGCAGGTCAGCCCCCAGCCTGTACTGGTGCCTGAGGTTACTCTTCCCCAGGTGCAGGACCCCATACTTTCCTGGATTTCAAAAGGTTCCACTCTCCCCATCCCTCCAACCTTCAAATCTTTCTGAAGAGCTCCACAGCCCTCCCAGCTTTGTGTCATAACCAAACTTGCTGAAGAGGCATCTGTCCCTTCATTCAAGTCACTGAGGAACAAATTAAATTATACTGAAGCCAATACTGAACCTTGGGGGACACCACTAGCGACATGCCTCCAACCAGACCCTGTGCCACTGATCCCAATCCCACCGAGACGTGGTGTTCAGACAACTCTCAAATCACCTCACTGTCCACATGACCAGCCTGCACTCCCTGAGCTTGCCTGCGAGGATATAACAGAGGACAGTGTCAAAAGCCTTGCTGAAGTCCAGGTGGACAACACCCACTACTTTTCCCTCATCTCTCCAGCCAGTTGTCCCACCATAGAAGGCAAACTACTTGGTTAAGGATGACTTCCCTACCTATGCTGACTGCTCCTAATCACCTTCTTGTCTTCTTTTCATGCCAATGCACTTTGCTCCTTTTTTGATACCCACACACCATTTCTACTCCAGAGTTCCCTAATTTATTCAGAGCATGACTAGAAACATGCCTAAATTTGCAAAGTGATTGCAAGTGACATTTTAGATTTTACTAACTGCTGCCAAGGAAGGACATTCTTATTCACAGTCAAGGGAGAATAAAGCAAATTCAAAGACAAAACACATGGATCTAGCAGGCAGACTAAAAGTGATTTCAAAACATCATCTCCTGTCCAATGAAAATAGTAGGTAGAGAAGACTATCTTCAAATAACTCATCAGTCAGAAGGAGACCTGCCTTTCTTACTACATTAGCCAAAAGCTGTGTTCATTTCCTGTGTTCATGTCCCAGGAGAAAGGCTACAGGTCCCGTTAAAATTTCCACCAGTAACTTACAGATGGTTTACTCTATACAGTGACTTTTGATCTATGAATGAACTCTGTACCAGCAGGCTTATTAACCTAATTAATAAACCTACAGGGAATTTTTTAGAACACTTCTACATTGTAATTAAAATCAACCAGTTAATACAGAACTTAAATGTATTCTAAGCTACAGATATATACCAATATAATAATCCCTGCATAAATGACTCTTGGCAAGCTGTCAAGATTAACAAGTATTTGTCCTTCGCGCCTGCAAAATTCTGAGGTATAACTCTCATTTAATATCAGATTTTATGAAGCCTCCTGAGAAAAGATACAGGTAGGATTGCTTGACTGTGTATTTTAGACACAGCTATACCATCTGGAACTATTCTCTAGAACCTCATCAGTGAGGGATGAGATTTGTCAGGGATGCCATAATTTGATCATTTTAAGATACTCCTGACTTTTAATCCTTTGCAATGTGTGAGTGAGGGTTTGGAGGGAGTTCAGATAATTTAGCACTGACGGAATTTCATTGAAAAGCACGTGAGGAAGCTAGCAAGGAATGAGAGCTGAATAAGGGTTACAGCTCCCAAAGGGCTGGCAAGATTTCATCCTTAAAGATCCTTAGTTTCTTGAGAGAGAACAGAGCTTAAAGCTGAATCAAAAAGGTTCTGTTCTCACTATGGAAACCATTCTGTTTTCCTTGGCAAAAGCACGGTTCAAGTCATCAGCATATACATTAGAAGTCTATGGTAATCTGGGGTGCAGAACTATGCCTTGCTGTCCACAACATACTTTCTCTTTTACTTATTTCAGTTGCCTGTTTTTTTCCCCACTCTAGAGAGTGAAGTGTAAGTTAAAAATTCTCATTCCATGAGGGTAAGTTCTTAGACACAGTATCTATCACAACTGACTGAGCTCCATGACCCATGGGATCCCTCACAGCCCATGGGGGCTCTCTTGTAGAGCACCTGTCACACAGGAGAAATGAAGGCTGTTCAATGTATACCCGGTGCCCTGCTGCAGTACAAGGTGCTCAAACACTGTTGGCAACACCTTCCTTTTTGCAAGTACACAATACAGACCTGGCCAACAGCCTGCAGTTCAGCACAGCTGTCTCACAAATGCGTGGATTTGCCAACAATTGTGATCTTTATGCACCAGAGGTCATGCTCCTTATGCAGCTAGAAAAACAAAATACCTTTGAATAGCAGCACATGTGGAAATTACCAGGAAGGTTAAATTTGCATGTCATAGTTGAAAGAATGTTCCTACTTCACAGGGATTGATGAGAGTGTTAAGTGGGTTAAAAGCAAGACTTGCAGTTTACAAACATTCCCAGGTTGTTAGCTACTCTTTAGTACCACAGGATAAGAGGAAAAAGGAAAGGATAAAGAAATTAGTTTCATCTAAACATTTCAGTTATATCAGAGAGCAGAAAGAGTGTACTTTACCCGTGCCCAAGACAAGACAGTCTCAGTTACTTCTCTGGGACTCTGCAATCAATATGCAGTAGGCCATGTAGTTTGGCAAGCAAATTTTGTCCAATTCCAGAAACAGACACTTCAGTATATGGATGAATTTCAGATCTCATGTTTTAAGCAAATGAACAGTGCCAGTTTATATGCCAGTATCAGCCATGGAGCTGCTTCTCTAAGCCACTGTGCTCAAGGGATGAAAGCAAAAACAGGGCTCTCACCCTAACACTTCTTATTGTGATACTCAAAAAATGCATCACTTGCAAGAACAATCCAAGTGTTTCCTAAGCCCTGGGAAGAAAGCTTCTGGGTTTCCAATACTCAAAAAGCAGCCCAATTCAAAGGCCTCAATCTATGCTATGGGAGAAGCTGCCATAAATCAACCCAGCAGCAGTGAAAAAACCAAACAAAAAAAAATCATACAAGCAAGCTTTTTTCCAATGAGAAACGGTTTAAAAGAGAGCAATATTTGAAGCCATGCTCATAATTCACCTACACTATAAATTCTGTCAAGACACTGAAAAGGGATTTCCATTTTATATCAAGTAATTATAACAAAAATACATTTTTCAACAGTAAAAAAGCCTTCATAAACAAATGCAGGCTTAAAGGAATGTCTATTTATTCTTTAACACTGATTTTAATGATTTTCTCCTGTCACTTTAATCAATTGCTAAAAACACCTGTACCATCTGCCCTCTGAGTCAATTGTGCTCTCAGAAAATGGACTCCACTTTATTTTTCACTTCACTGCAAAAGCCAACAATATGTGTGACATGACACCAATATTCATTTTAAAAGTTTCAACTTCATCTTTAGACTATGCTGAAGAGCTGAATTGAGGGACATTATTCGTACTTCTAAGGAGATGTGTAGCAGAAACAGGCAAAATAAAAAGCCATATAAAGCTTAGCATGCACTGTCTTCCTAATAAGCTCAGCACAGAAAGGCTGTGTATGCCTGAAAAAGGATTCAACGTCTAGTGTGCATCAGTCAAAGGTATCTCAGTTCCTCATCAACGCAGGTAGCAAGTAAGAAGTCTGCTTTCAGGATTTGGTTTTGTACTTCCATGGGGCCAGTTGTTTCTGCCTGCAGACACATATTTCAGCCCTTCTTCAGCGAGGCCTGTGGCTTCTTTGCCTTCTTTCATTGATAATTCAGTCAGCTCTTACTGTGTTCCCTAAACCAAGACTCAGATACCCATGCTTGCAGGAATGCACAATTCCAAATCAGATTATTCTCAGAACATGGTACTAAACTCAAGGGTCTAAGAATTCAAGGGTCTAATTTCTTAGGAGATAGGGCTCCCATTTCTCCTCTCAGAGGCTTTTGAAATCCACCTACCTTTGCACCGGCCACGATGTGTCACACTCAGACTCGGCTCACGGCATTTGGCTCTCTGGTAGTCGCACATCGACTCGTATGTTCTGCCATCAGAGGCACAGAGTGGTTTGGATTGGGACCTGGAGCAATGCAGGTTACACTGAGGGTCTCTGTCACGGTCGCTTATTAAAAACTGAAAGAAGTGAAAAAAGGAGGGAGAAAAAAAATAGTGGTTTTGTTTGGTTTCCCAAAGCATGGGTTTCCAGAGCATGGTGTATATTTTTCTTTATGACAATAACAATATGACTATAATGCATTTTAAGCTGCCTACCAAAGCTGACTTTGCCTGAAGGGAACTTTATATGAAACACGTACATCTCTAAAAAAATTAACGGTCTTTGCCATTCCATTTTCTTTAATAAAACGGAAACATTACTCACTCTGCCTCACCTCTAAAAAATAAGATGTGCAAAGCCAAACACAACCCACACGGGAAGGGCAATACTGAGTCACAACAGCCCAGCTTGCCCAGTGCTGTGCCACAGACAATATCTGGTACTAGATAATTTTAGTCAGTGGCACAAAAAACTTATCACCAAAGCCAGAGGAATCCAAATAATCTATCAAGATTGGCCTTGGTAGTTAAACCATGCATGTGACCAGTTTTATATCACCAGTGATGTTTTTGAAATCATTGTTTATATCATCTGTGAATACCACCGGCAAGAACATACCTGCACACTATGTGAAAACCTATTTCCTTTCATAAGTTTGAATTTATATCATCTTCCTGCATACCTCCTCTTCCTGAGCATTCCATTAGGATACAATCAATTTGTACAAATATGGCATTCCTTGTCAGTCTCCTGCAATTTGAACAAACCAAACCTTCCAATTTCTCACCCAGATCACTTCCTCCATATCATGATCACTACTGTTTTCCTTGGCATTCTGCTTTATTTTTGGTGATGCGGAAGCCCACAATGTACGAGTCCCCATCTTCTGTCTGCTTGTTCCCTGCAAATCCGAACAGTTGGCAGTAGTTTACTCCTGGGTATCCCTAAGGGCAGCTCTACTCTGAGCTGCCCATAGGGATACCCAGGCCTCTTTCCCAAATTCATATTGTCTTCCTGAGGATCCAAACTGATGGTCATCTTTCCATAACCACTTGCATAAAATTTTGGCAAGGTGTGATAGTAGCCAAATCCTTTTCTCTTCCCATACAACCCCATTCAGTGGTTCATCAGACCTTTAATTATTACCCAAAGCCAATCACCTGCTCACAGGAAGATTTCAAGTTCAACTTCAAACAACTTCCATGAAGATTAAGCAAAGAAAAGGGAAGTAAAACCTGCCTTGCACTTCCCCTTCCCTACCTCCCATTTCTACAGCCTCTCACAAGCCTGGGGGCACCAGAGCTGCTGCGCTGTAACACACTGATTTCCCAGCTCGCTGTCAAAGTAGTTCTGAGCTCAGCAGTTCAGAGCTGGCTGGCAAATGGGCACTGACTGACACCCTGCCTGCATGCACAAAGCCACAACTCTCCAAGTGTGTTGATAGCTGGATGCCTTACAGGGAAATGTGAGTCATTGCCATAATCACCTTGGTGTTACAGTTTCCTACAAAGCTGTCTACTCTGTGCTTTGAGGTTAAAGCTGTTGAAAAAACATTGCCCGAAGCCTAGTTTGGGTTGGTTTTTAACCACTCCAAGAACATGCACCTCTGAATTTGGTTGTTGGTGGGTTTTTATTTAAAAAAATCTTCACCCCTTTACTCTCCCTATTTAAATGAAAAACAATTGAGAAGTTTCATATTTTCATACAGTACTGCTGGATCTTTTGAAGACTAATGCATTACTAAACTCCTATTTAAACCTGACAGCTGGGAAAAGTAAGCAAGGTTTCCATTTGTTTTACTTTTGGTGGGGCAAACTTTTTTAAAAATCTCATCTGTCACAGACTTGACATATTTGTTACAGTACAGTGTTTTTGAAATGTTTTTGTTCCTTTTCTGCAGCACATTCTATAACCTGGCAACACCTGCTCCAAATGGGAAATTGGAAAATTTAAACCTGAAGGCAATTTTAAATGGTTTATAGAGACCTGGACTAGACTATAAAAACACTGTAAAGCTGGACCAGATTTTTTTCTTTTCAGGGGTTGGACTAGCGCAATTTAGCTTGGAATTGCTCTGGCTACAATATGTCTTTCTGTAGTCCCCAAATTGCAAAGATCAGTAGTGACTGCAAACATACAGCAAAAAGCAACAGACTGAAGATGCTGAAGCTTCCTCCCAGTGTGTAACATCAGAGACCCTGAAAGGCTCAGAAGGTTTTTCAGGTGTCTCTATGTATAAACAGACTTCCAAAGCAGAGCTCCCTGACAGGACAACATGGTGCACATGCAGCAATTAAATATTCAGTTCAACATAGGAGTCATTCCAGTTTAGAAGGAACACACAGATCTCCCATTTATCAAAACTGAGGGCTTGAGCTACTAGCATGACATTTTTTGCAAATTCCTTGTCAGAAGCTGAGTTCCACATGTCTTGAGTTATCCAGAGGTTCAACAAAAAATCTAGAACACTGGTTCTCAGCATCAAACCATATTACCAATTTACCGAAAGTCATCTTGTATCATGAAAACTCACTTAAGCCTGCTGCAACCTGTATCAAAATATTTAGAACAGAAGGGGCTTGTGCATCAAGTACACCTCTTCTTCCAGAAAAGCCATCTCTAAAGAACAGAAAGTTATACTCAGGGCTGACAAACAAGTTAAACCTAAGGCTGTGGAAGAGCTTTCCTCGGGTGCCTCCTCACAGACAGAGAAACAACTTGACATTGATTAATTATGAGGGCCTGAGGAAACACGCAGAGCACCCCAATGCAGTCTGTGAAGTTCTTGCCTACCCAAATTAAGCCAAGAACCACATTATTACAAAAAAAAAAAATTAAAAATCAAAGCCTTTTTAGCATTTGTAATTTGGATTACAGTAGGGAGCCCACACAGCATGTTCGGTGCTTTCCAGACACTGAAGATGCCACACCTGCCTTGCCAAAAAAGTTTATGGTTTACGTAGTCACACAAGATGGTGCTTGTTTTGTTCAGGTAGATTGTAACTGTGTAAGTCTGCATTAAATTCAAGAAGGATCCAGGATCACACCTGTCTGAGCAGGGTTCTTCTCACGCAGGCAAACAGCACTGCCAGAAAGGCCAGCTGTATCTCCAGGAGATCCAAAGGGCTTCAGAAACTTCCCCCTTACACTAGGACACCTGCTCCACTCTAGCTCACAGCCCACATCTTTTCTCAGCAGCACTGACAACATTCAGGTGTAAAACGGTGGTTCTCTGTGCCATTTCTAGAACGTAAGCATTTATGCCACAGAAGTGATGGTTGATACAGACCACCCAGTGACATTTAATATACTAGATATTTTGAGAGTACATCCCCTCCTGCCCAACACAAGAAGTCTTCCTTTAGCATTTTGGCTGTATGACAAAGCAACCTCAGTGGCATGAAGAACACTGGATGAATGCCGATACATGTCAGCCATGGGGAGACCACTTGGTTCTGTAATTTTAACAGCTAGAACTACAATCTGTATGTAGTCGTATTTATTTTTATAATTCCTACTTTGAGCAAGCAGGCACTGCTTTCCCAAGGGCACAGCCCTGCTCCAGAAGAGCTCCTTAGTCACTGCTGGAGATACTGCTGAGCTTCACTGAGGGCTGTGAGAACGTGCACAAGGTGCCCTAATGCCGGGTATCCACCCTGCCCAGACACAGCCGAGACAGGAACATGATTCTCTGGTCCCTCCAGGGGAAGAGCAGCAAGGTAAATATTCTGCCTTTAAATGCCAAATATCCTATGATGACCACTGAAGCTCAAATCAACGCTTGATGTCCCAGCAGCTTCAAGACACACACACAAACAGGCTTTGCAAACTACAGAATCACTACTCACAGAGCAGTGCTCAGTGCTCTACACACAGACACACAATGCAAGTAGACTTGGACTCGGGGAAAAAGGTCTGCAAACATGTGCAGCACCAGCAGGTTTCCAAGCTTCATCTAGAAAGAAGAGGAAAAAATTATCTTAACTCTGAAATTTCTCAAAGCTTCTTCCTGATTTCTGTGATCCCATTTGTTTCAGAACAGACTACATCCAAAGCAAATGGGATTGCAGATGGCTTATCAGTTCTTATCTCCTCCCTTTTCCTCCATGAGAAAAAGCTATTAAACGTAGAACTAAAAGGAAAACAAACAAACCACCACAAGCACAAAGCTCCACCAAAAAAAAACCAAAAAAACAAACAAACCCCCTCCCAAAACTGGAAGGAATAATCTGTTTTACAGGAAAAAGTTAAAATTGACCAGATTGCAAATGGGATCTGTTGAATATAGACTCAACACTAAAATAAGCATAAGTAACACTAGAATTAAACAACAGTATTTGTATTTATGTAACATTTGTTTACACTAAGGGAGTCTGCACAATTCCTATTCCAGCCAGTTTGAGTCCCTACCCTAAAGAGTTTCCAGTTCAATGCAGCTCTCAGAGCATCTTTTTATGTCAAATGTTCTATCTGTATAAGGACACAAACCTCCTCCTTTAGCAAATACATTTACACAGGTGCTTGCAGAAACCACTTCCCAAACTGCTTTCTGCTTCTTCGGACTTGAAAAGAAAAAGGAAAGATAAGAGGTCAGAATGAAGTTAACTTTGCCAACACAGCATATCTGTTCTTTTTCTCCACACCTCAACACCACTGCTGACAAACAACAAACACTGATTAAAGGGGTTTTAATGCCTGTGAAAGAAAGCAGACTCCCTGCAGCTGCACAGCAGCTGGGAACACTTGTGTTATTTAGCAGAGAAAAGGTCTGACCCCACAAGTGAAAATGAGCTTGGTGGTCACTCATTCTATTCACCATCTGGGTACATTATAAGCACAAACAGAACAGCACAGCCCTTTGTGATGGAGGTAACGAGAAATGGCCAAGGCATTGTAGTACCACAGTAACATGCCTTAGCAGGGCTTCAGGGAAAAGAGGGAGCAAGGGACACAAATGACACGAACGTGAGAAAGTGGAGATCTATTGAGAAACAAATCTAGAGTTCACTACAGATCAAAACAGAGGTGCCTCTGCTATTTAGGAGCTTCACTTCAGATTAGTACTGCAGAGTGCTGCTGCCTAACAAAACTGAGATAGACAAAACAGCACATGCAATACTTTAGTCCTGTTTTGGCAGATTTCAAGTTTGAAGACCCTTAGAACACATCTTGGGAAAGAGTGACTCATCTATCATATGGCACTGATCACCCACTCATTAGTCAAAGTACTCAGACTGGCCTGATTTAAGTACAAATAATCGAGTCCTTCCCAGAGAGAATTCCCCAGGAAAACCATACCGTTTTACACATTAAGGGAGACTATAAACTTCTCGACATTTTTGTTGCTGTTGGAAAGAATCATTTCACATATTTATGCCTTGGTTTCAGGCTCCAAACTGGTGCAACCAGCCATTCTGGAGGCAGAGACGGAGCCAAGTTCCAGTTTTAATCACAGCTAGACTCTCAGCCCCATGGCAGGTTGCCCACGGGGCACAAGCACTTCAACTTCAACCACTAGTTTTGGACCTCAGCCAAGTTTCCTGCCACTGAACCATAAGCCTAGCAGGCCTCACAGGGGTCAGAGACCCTGTTCTGAGCCAGAGACCCAAAATGGCTTGCTTCTAGAAATACAAAGAGGAAAATTTGAAAGTCTTGAAAACGCTGTCAGGGTTTGCAGTCTTACATGTGCAGAAAGATATCAACCAGCCAGAGCCACCAAACTCCCAACAGCTGACCAGGCTGTCCAGCCTCTGAAAATGCCCATGTAGCCCCAGGATCCATCAAGTGAAAAAAGGCTTTTAAAGTGAGCTTCCTGAGAAGTTTGTCATGTGTTTTGGGACAGGGGAAGGAAGAGATTGGTTTATTTTAATATACCATTTTTGGAAATGCTCACAAGTTTGTATTTCACCAGCAAGTGGGTAACTTTGGTTTAAGAATATGTTTTTAAAACAAACTTTCTCAAAGTCCTGCATCTTAACAAGTGCCTGTCCTTGGATGGTGTTTTCTAGCATCCTACAGTTTTGTACAGAGACTTAAGGCTTTCCCAACCAATTTTAGGAGGGTACTTTCCCAAAAAGAAGGTACTGACAAGAAAGATATTGTAATACTTTTATTCCTTGACTCATCCCTCTTGCAAAGTGAAGAGTCTAGCCTAACTTAAAGCACCACTTATCTTTCAACCCCAGGCCTCCAGCTGTGCAAATAAGAGCCGGTTCAAAGCACAGAGCCTGGGCCTGAGGATGGTAAAGGCTGGGCAAGTGTATGGGATCACACATTATTTACATGACTTGGATTCAAGATGGTTTTCTGCTCTTGCAGGCTAGAAACCTCACTTTTCTACAGTGATTTTCCCTTTCCTCACACTGTACTCCCTCAGTCTTTGTGTAAGCCACTACAATGAAGGGCAGCACTTAAGTATTATGCTTCATCCGTTAGATGACTTTTAGCTAGAAAATAATACTTTTGCTTTCTGTGCAAACTGATCCCCAAACATGATCCAGCAGCTGTGTTCTGTTTTCAGAAGATGGCATACTATATCCAGAAAAGCTGCCTAATGGAGTATTTGAAGTGCCCACCAAAGGTTTGGGAGAAAAGCCCATCAAAGTTCAGGAGAAACCCTTAGAACTGGACTTCGCCTCAGAGCAGCTCTCTGTTGGGGTTTGCTGTTCACAGGGGAAAAAAAAGAAGTCATTGCAGTCAGGGTGTGAACTTCTAAAATACTGTCTTTTTGCTTTAGACATGCAAGTTTATGAAAGTGCAAGTTTTACATTTGATTTGTGAGAAAGAAAATGCTAGAGACATCAGGGACAATAAATGAATTTCAGATTTTAAAATAATCCCTTCTCCCACACAATTTTTATATCCACATACTTGTATTACCTTCATAAAATCTAACACCAATTTTCTAAGTCACAAGTTTAGACATCTCGTAAGCTCAGTATAGCAATCATCTGAACAGAGGAGGAAACCAAAACTTAAACACAAACCAGAAATTTCATCTTAAGTCTCACATTTCTAACACACAACTTCTAAATCTTTCTAGTAAGTCTGGCCATATTAAGGTAGAGACTGATTTAATTCATTTGAAGTAATTACTTCAGTTTCTGTCAAAGCTCACTCTCCTGCTCAGAGTATTCCTGCAGCCAAGGTGACATGTAAGCCTAGAACAAACTTGAAATTAAATTTAATTTGTCAAACACATTGACAAGAGAAGGTATGTTTAACTTGGACTATTTCTTCTCTTTACCTTTGCTACCATACATGTTGAACCAGATAGAAAATCCAAATGTTTGAACAGTCAGGCAATAAACTTCTTGTCCTAAGACAATAACAGCCGAACTTCCATTAATATAAAAGGTGGAATCTTGTCTTTAGTAAATTGTATTGTTTAATAATATGATCCAGTCTTTCTGGTTTAAGGAGTCCTGTGCTTATTCAGCATAACCCGAAAAACAAACTCAAAACATCCTTCTGTATAACTTATGCCAAGTTAATCTCTCAGTAACCATACCCCCTACTTCGGTCAGTCATAATGGTAGCTGAAGCTGTTCCTCTCCGTCAGCAAATGTAGCAGGATTACAACTTCGTGCTGTCACTAGGTGAGAAGTCAGCTATTCCATTGTAATGGGATATGTTTTTCTCAAAAGAAATTCTCAGGAAAGAAGGGCTGAAGTAATACCAGGTGTATACTTCAACAAAGAACAGTAACTCAAGCAAGAGTTCTGTGAAGACTGATCCCCACGCTTACCCAAATGTTAGCCTACGGAATGCTTCAAACCATTGCACAGACTCTTCCCTCTTGGCCCCAGTTGTCTTCAGTCATGGTGACTGAAGTACGTACTTTCTTACCTTCCACTGTATAAACCACTAAAAGTCCGTTCCAGGATTTGTAGGGTTCTGTGCACTGGTGTGGGAAGTCTAGCCACTTACAGAAAGTGACTGTGAAATAATACTTTCTTGAGCCTCTTTTCCCTCTTGTACCACTTTTAGCAGGACTGGTTATGCAGTCAGCCTAGGAAACCTTCCTCCCCATTTATAAGAGCCTGGAGTACTGGAAACAGAATGGTCTTGATATAAGCTTTTCACATATGTCTTTGCTAAGTTCTGTGGGGTTACACATAAACTGCAGGCATGTGGGTGACAACTAAGTTTTGCTGAAGCATTCTTAAATGAATAATCTGATGAAGTACAAATTCTCTGCTAATTTTCCCTAAGCAGATGGATAGGTATAAAGGGCTTCCTTTTAAATCCAAAGTCCCTAAAATTTGTCTTCATCGCCTGACATCAAGTCATCCAGACCCCCTTCTCTTAAGCACCTTCTCAAGTTGTCTTTTTCTCAACTCAAAGTACTTTGCCCTGTACTTCCACAGTGTTATTGCAGAAGAGTAGATACCTACTTTAAGTGGAGTCTCCAAGTTAGTTGACAAGCTTTCTAAACACCCCAAACTAGGAAGATAAAAATGACATTTTCTCCTCCCATCACCCCTTCTTCCCAATAAGACAAAACTTCCTATCTACACCAGAGACTACCCACTGCAAAAAGCAGCTATCAAGTCTTATCAAAGACAGCTTTCTAACCTCCTGAGCACTGTCTCCTAGGTAAGTACCATTCCCTTTGTCATGCACACAAGGTACATAATGTCAGTACCCATAGCAAGACAGATACAACTGAGTTTACCTCAAGCCAGACACCCTTTTCCCACTTTCTAGTCTACACCACAACCACTGTCTCCCGTCAGTCACAGCCATATGTATTAGATACTACTACTGTAAACAAAGCAAGTGTATGAAGACCACCACCATCTCTGGAACTGCTCTATTCTGCTAGGACATAATCTCATAAGGAGACACAATGATTTAACATAGTTTACAAACACAGTTTGGCAAACACATCTTCAGGGGTGAGTGCAAATAAAAATAAAACTGTACAAAGGCACTTCTTCCATCACAAATGTTTTGTTCTTGTAGAACTTCCAGGATGGAGAATGCCATCCATTATGACTTGATAGCTCTACAAGTTTTGGTCCCTAAATCAGTTCCTCAAAAATGCTGAAAGAGGCATTCAAACTGAAGCTGGCATCCAGCCTTCATTATGTTTGGTGTTACTCCTGCCAACAGCAGAACCAAGAAGTAGATATTAGAAATAGCTGAGCTCATTAGCTCAAAACCTATCAAGGGCTGGCTGCCCATCAGGAGACACACTGGCACTCAATGAATGCTAAGTCTTAAATTCCATTGCACAGAAGGGATATTTAAAAAAGAGGTACTGGGAGCACTCAGGGGTTCACTTTCCTTAACTGTATTCTTACCCCTATATGATCCAAAGACAACAATTAACCAAAGATGCCTGCATCAGGACCTTCTCCCCATTTCATGTGGCTTTACAGGTATTATCATCAGCACTTCAGTGCCAAAGCTTCTGAAACAGTGTCTGGGGACAGACCTTACACACATCTCCTTCTACAGGCCTAACTTGCCATGTCCAGAGAGATGTTCAGAGTTGGGCTCTGGCCTGATCAGGGATACAGAGTGGTAGTCGTCACAGCACCCATAGGCCTCAAAGCTATACACAGTAATAAAGGAAATTGACCCTATTGCTCTATTAGTCCTCTGAAGTGTCAGAGACAGAAAAACTGAAGAAAAGACTGGAATTTCACCTTGTTCATACATAATATTATGTACTCTTATTAAATACAGAACAGCTTGTGAAAGCAGCAGCAGCTGTCTTACACTTAGTACTAGCATTACTCCAGTACTGTTAAAAAGAAAGGGTTTTCCTAACATCATAAAAGATGTGTTATCCCTGGACATCTAGTCAATAGATTAAGAGGCAACAATAAAGACATACTTTCATTAACAGAATGAGAGTATGTTCAGTTAATAGATAAATTAACAATTCAGTTAAATGCTATGAGGTACTATTCACTCCTCCTACAAATCACTGCAGCAGCGATATCCACCTACCAACAGACATTGTCTAAATGCAGTTATTTCACACTAAGATCACATGCATCTGATCTATAGACAAGTAGTTTCAGAGACTCAACTATATACAAGTCAGATGATAACATTTAAAAATGCCCTTTAGAAATCTTAACTCTTGCTTCAGCGGGACAGCAGAGACTCTTCTGAATAGCCCCTCAGTAGGATGCTGTTGACATCATAAAGATCCCAGGGTTGGCTTAACACTTACTGCTTCAAGTGCCAAACCCACTTTGGTGTAGTCCACAGTGACCCAAAGAGACATTATAATGCAAGGCAAGGTTTAAATTCAGAACAAAATAACCCCATCCTGCTAACCAAGAAGAAAGTTATCAGCCAGGAATTGTCAGAAAGAAAATTATCAGCCAAGAAAGTTGTCAGCCAGGAATTTAGACCAAGAGGGAAAGAATCAGGAAAGGACGTACAAAACAGAAATGAAACTCCAGTAAAAAGTCAGAAAAAATAAACTTTTCCCCCCAACTCCCTAAGGGAAAGATTCATTGTTTCATTACTTCGTTCAGTAGTTCTGTTTGCATTGTATTTTACGGTCTTTAAAAATAATTCTCATCTTTCTACTTACACTTAACTAAATGCTTCCCTCAGTTTTGTAAGGGTAACCATCCAGTTTCACCCTCTGTATGAAGAAAGTGCTGGACAACACTTTCTTTGACTGCCAGGCAGTTATAGCCTTTTGGGACAGCACAGGCAGTAGAAGAGAAGATTTCCCCACTACCAAAATCTTTCTGGATCGCAAATTGAAGAAGCTGCCGTTCACAAAATCTTCAGGATAGGAACTTCAGTTCTGCTGGTATGCAACTAACTCTGCTCTCTGCTCCTGCCTCAGAAAAATAGTCACTTAATATGACAGTCTAAATATATGATAAAAACCTTTCCAGAATAGACAAGATACTTGAACTGGTTGCTTCTGGAGTTAGAAGCTCTACAGAGAAACACTTGAAGGTAAAATGTTTGCATGAGGCAAAAAGGAAGGACCCTTGTTAGTGGCACTGTGGTTAGCTCTAATGCCACCATCTGCTGTTAGTGACTACATTCAGAAGAGTAAATACACTTTCTGATTCCTGCAGACAGAATTTGTTTATAATAATTACTTGTGCCTTTGTTAAAAATTGTAGCAGTAACCTAGGCGCTGAACTTGGAGAGAAAAGAACAACAGGTCAATCATTTCTACAGCATGGGCATTCACTGAAGAGCCAAACTAGGCAACACCACTCTAAACTTCTAAGTTATAAGTGTGCAAGGTTTTCCAGACTGTTCAAGTACAGTTCACATGCTTGGGAGTAAGATGCTGCATTTTATCACTACTGCTGAACTACTCAGCAATATGACTACATACTAGCATGAAAACCTGCTTTAGCATGAAAATCAGTTTACATAGGTCAGGCATATTTTCCATATTAAAGTGACAGATGTGGTTTGTATGATGTTCCCAGCAGAACCCCTCCTGCTGAGATCTACAAGGAATCACAGAACAGAATCATTTAGTTTGGAAAAGACCTCTATAATCAAGTCCAACCATTAACCCAGCACTGCCAAGTTCACCACTAAACCATGTCCCTAAACGCCACATCTACACATCTTTTAAATGCCTCCAGGGATGGTGACTCAACCACTTTCCTGGGCAGCCTGTTCCACTACTTGACAACACTTTCAGTGAAAAAAATTTTCCTAATATCCAATCTAAACCTCCCCTGGTGCAACTTTAGGCCATTTCCTCTTGTGCTGTCACTTGGCACCTGGGAGAAGAGGCCAACCCCCACCTGGCTACAACCTCTTTTCAGGGAGTTATAGAGAGCATCAAGGTCACCCCTGAGCCTCCTTTTTTCCAGACTAAACAACCCCAATTGCCTCAGCTGCTCCTCAGACTTGTGTTCAAGACCCCTCCCCAGCTTCACTGCCCTTCTCTGGACAGCCCTTCAATGCCTTTCTTGTAGCAAAAGGAAACATCTCTAAGCTGTCAGGTTGCTGCTATGAGGTCTGCAGTTTTATTATGCAGAATGGGAAGCAAGGACAGTGGTGACTTCAACACAAGAAACATTTACAGGTATCATGTTACTGCCCCAGACTGTTGGCATGAGCTTCTCCAGCAAGATACAAAATCCCTTTCCCCGCAAAACACTTCTCTTCCTCCCCACAGTGCTATACATGCATTTAACACCCACACCCAAGCAGAAAGGTGTTAGTGACTGATGTTCAATAAAGGCTGTTCACTCTCACATTGACAGCTTTTTCACAACATTTTGTACTATAGAACTGTTTATTTTTGTGTGTTTACTTTCAAGCTGCAGAAAGGATGATTCCAGCTACACTGAACTATTTTTCATACTTCCAGTGAGGAGCTGCAGAATACTCATGCTGCTTCCTTACTGCTAGAAGCAGACATGCTTTCTTTATCTTCTGGGGAAGTAAGTCTTCAAATATTTCCAGTTCTACAGTATTTAACCTTAAACACAAGTGAAGTTAACTTCAATTGTCACCAAGCCACTTGCAGTTAAAAGCTATCCAAGCCAGTGGCCTTGGATATCTTGGATATCTTTTTTGTCTTTTCATACACGAGTTGTTCTGTCTAGGATTGACAGCATTCCTTACAAGTAGCCATCTCTAGTCCAAATTCACACAGCACTCACCAGGTTAACTTTCCTCCAATTGCACTCACTGGGGTTCTGGAAATGCTCAGCCAACTTTATGCTGCGATTTGTGCGTCTCTCTAGAGGAAAAATTTCTAATATACATATCAGTCTATTTTTGCTGTCTGCCTCCCTGAAGGGAGAAGGATATCAGTCTTAATACAAGCAAATACGAGACCTTTGCACAATAAAATCTTTGACACAGATAATTGGCGAGATTATTGCAGTCTCTCATCTTCCTTTTCAGGGCATGTTATTGAAAAAGCTATGGGAAAACAGCTGCGGTTTTATCTGGATTCCTCAGATGTTCTGGATCTCTTTCTGTCTGGTCTAAGACCTGGCCTCAGTACAAACACATACTCAGGCTCACTGGTCAGACTTCTCACAGTGGACAAAGACCAAACTGACATTTTTAGTTGACAAACTTAAAGGAGGCTGTGATACCAGCTGCCACATTCAGCTTTGTGACTGCATCAGACCATTAAGAGTAAGTAGTACGCACACCATCACCACATCTAGAAGAATATAGTGAGCTTCTGTAAAGGGTTAAGCAGTTTTCTTTCTTTCTTCATGCCCTCAATAGCTTAAGAGGCGACTGGGCCTGATCTCATCTGAAGAAATTTGTTTTTCTGACCCAAGTAATTGAGGTTCCTCTTCTCATTGGAGGATATTGCCCACCTTTACAGCAGCCTGGACTGTGACCAATAAGATGATCCTAGGAAGAAGTGACACCAGCAGGAAGGACCAGAAGAAGCAGGACTTGCTTCATCGCTGAATAGCGCCACTGAAGGGTAGGCTGCTTACTGCTCATGTGATACTATACTGATTGAGAGGACAGCAGGAAAGCTAATGTATTGGCAGGGAACAATGGAAATTAAGTATTAATAATCATTTCTCCCCATTCACTTGCAGCCACCCATGCAAGAATTACAGCATGTATTTTTCCTCATCCAAACAACACAACAACAACACATTACACTCCCTCACCCAGCTCAAATGTAAGCCTCAGGACAGCTGCAGTTACTATAGCTATAAAGTGCTGCATGTCCCTGTTGAGGCTAGTGACAGCAGAATCCATGGCAATCAGTTCTCAGCATGCTTCTGGCTGACAAGGAGCCTGTTCTGGTGCAAAAGGCCTCTCTTTTCACCCCAGAGTATGAGAACCTCTTGCAGCTGAAGTTATCCCAGCCACTAGCTGTCTCAGCAAACATTGCTAAATCCTAGTTTCACCTAAAAAAAAAAAATCTTGACATGCTGAATCAGGTATCATTCAACTTCTTACAAGCATTTTGGTCTACATCAGGAGGCAAGAGATAATTGGAGGAGTAATCAAGTTTAAGAAATTGAAGAAAATCCAGCCATACAAGTAGGAAGGAAAGAGTTAAGAAAAAAAGATTTTATGTTGTTTGATAGGACTCCAGGCAGATACTGTCAGTTTAGGTCAACTGTGACTGAAGAAAAAAATATCTGGGTTTAAGAACTTAAGAGTGACAGTTTCATTAAAATTGGTTTAATAGGTGCATGAGAAATGGCTATGTGTCTGGCCTTGCTATAAGGTTTCATGGACCTTAAAGATGTGTGCACCAGTAAAAATTCCAGACTGATTCTGTCTGAGTTAAGTTGCTTATCCTTGTGAATCCTGCTTTTGCTGTGACTGTTTGCTCCACACATTTCTCCAGTCAAGTCTCCTTGTAACCAGATGTTCCCCATTCCTTATTCTTACCTGCTCACTCTTTGTCTTTGCTCCTTTTTAATTGCAGTCCTCTTAAGATTCACAGGTCTTACACATTTCATCTGCTCTCTTTAAGTATTTAATTAGAAAACACTGAAACATTTGAGAAAACTATTAAAGTCAAGAAGACTCATCTCTGTTCCTCCCTGCTGAAGTTTGCCAGCTCTCTCACACAGAAAGACCACACTGTACCTGACTCTGAAAAGACATTTTCCTCCTAGCAATTACATTAACATCTTACACACACAAATATTGTTACCAGCTCCTGCACCACACATCTTCTTCCCAAGTTTATTCACATGCCAGGCTGCCAGTTCATTTCTGTCCCTCATCACTGTTCCAGCTCCTCCACATCCATTCTAAACTTCTGTAGCTTCCTAAGCCTTTTCTGTCTTCCCATTTACAAACCCAAACAATTTCACTAGCCAGCTTCTCATTTATAATTCATGTAAAAGGAGGAAGTTATTAACCAGACTCTCAAAAACTCTAATTATACTCAATAACTGAGCTCCATCACTGGATATTATTTCAATCCCCAATCCTCTGTTACTGGTTACAGCTCAAGTACCACCATATTCCTTTTTTTTCCCAGGACTTCTGACTCCAGACTACAGAGAAATAAGTCAGTTCAACGTTGGTGTGTTTTGCATCAATCAAGCCAGATGACAGATTTTACATCTTGAAATCTGATATTTTATTCCTCTTAGTTTTTAGTGACAGAGAAAGATAAGTGTTGCCTAGTTTCCAATTACTAACAACCCCCTGGATGACACAGAGTTGCTGGCCACAGGGCAGTGAATCATTAGCTTAGTTTCTTGCAAAGATTTTTAGAAGTGCCCCACTACTGTTACACCTGGATATCAAGACAGTGTCAAGAAAGCATTAGCATTACCTAAAATAAAAGCAGAATCGGGAAAAAAAATGCAAACGCTAATTATCCTTAAGAAAATACAAACTATGTGAAAGCAATACTGAGCTGTCTTGCAGAGACTCCACTCTCTGGATTCAGCTGCCTTCATCCTGTGTCAACAGAGCCTGCTAAGAGCACAAGTACATTAGAGCTCACACAGGACTAGGACTCATTGCAATTCCCAGGTCTGTCTGTGAAGATTCTGCCAAGAAGCTTCCTTCTTCCCTCTCCCTCCTTCACTGGAATTCACTCATTAGTAAGCAAAGCCCAACACAAACTTTCTACAAAAAAGTTTGCAAGAAAATTTAGTCATCATTAACCCCTAGGCAAAAGGGAGGGAACACTTCAGGAGGTAAAAACCAGACCCAGATTTTGAACACCTGTGAGCAAGGTTTAAGGGAGGAAATTCTGAAGATTACACGCAAAGTGGCTGAGAGCAGCTTTTGGCTACAATACAGATTTATATCCCTTGATTATTTCACCATTCTCCATGCTCATACTCAGAAGCAGATTCCATTACAGAGTGTGAGAACTGCATCAGAGAGGTATCTTCATCTGAGAATTTTTCTTAAAATAGAATCACCTAAAGTCCTCTAAATTAGATAAACCCTGTGTTTGAAGTCAACAAATGGACTACTTCTGTGTGGCAACTCTCATGAGAAAGCCTCAAAGCAGGACCTGCATGTATCCTTGAGCACAGAAAGAAGCTTTCCCAGAAGTGCCAGAATGTAAGTAGGAATCCTTAAAAGCCTGTTACTGAATGAATTGCTAAAGAGCAGAAAGCAAAGCTGGAGTGCCTGGTCTCCCCAAAACACAGGTAACCTTGTGATAGTAACTCTTGCCACAAACATTCTTCTTCAAGTCAGTACTCTGAACTGGCATGCTCTGAAGATGTGTAATGCTTCAGGCGACTAAGGACTAATAAAAAGAGGTTTAGCTTGAACTGGGAAGACATCAAACCAAGGGACAAAAACAGCATCCTCACAGAAACTCAGTATAATGTGAATTTAGAGATGAGATTTTTGTTAGAAGGTGATTACTGTTGCTTTCCCAGGAAAGTTCAAGGACCTGAAGATTCTGTGAAATGGCAGCCCCTCTGATTTTAATATTTCTATACAGAAAAGATCTCTTTTCCAGCATTTAAGTCAACTCAAAGAAGCAAAAATAGTGTATTCTCTTCAAAACAGCAGCCTGCAAGGAAGAACATCCAAAAGACTCCTTTTTAGCTCAAATCCAGGAGACTGCTCTTATAGGATGATGCATAAATCATCTAGCCTTTGCAAAATTTTACGGCCTAGACCATATGGTTAAATGGGTAGCAATTAATCCAAATTATTGGTCAAATTTATTAGGTACGCAGTGAGAACATAGGAAAAACAACCCCATCAAGTCACTCTTCCTAGTCAATCCTATTTTTCTCATCTTTTTTCTACTTAAGTATAAGTCATCTTTAGCAGCAGAGGCAGCTCATGACAAACATTACTTTCAGACAATATTCTTCCCACTAGTATTAAATAGTCCAGGCAGAAAGAGATTGTTACTGGTTCAGAGTAGCATTACTCTTCCTGGTGGTGCCATGTGATAGATTCATAACTAGATACTGGAACTGCTCATCTTCTTTCTCAGTACTTAGCCAGGATTCCCCAAAACATGGAGTCAAAATCCATAGCAACAGCTACCCAAATGGACTGGTGCCATAATATATTCATGCAGGTAATGCATAATTAGGAACCTACCTGGCAGGTTCACTCTAGCTACCTTGTTGACTTAAGACTTGTCACCTTGTCTCTGGGCATCTCACTCCATTTTCTACTTAAAATCATTTCCCCAGCATAACAGTATTTTCTGATAAAGTTTACCCCTTTCAGACTTACACCAGTCATTCTTCTCCCCATGAGCACCAAAAATCACATACTACTCCACCCTTTTGATCAGCACCACCCTATCAAAAGCAGCAGCACCACAATCCTGAACACGCTGCTTTTTGCATTCACACAGTCTACTTTCACTAACTGGAATACTGGATGCAAGAGCCACAGAAAACTGTCCCCTGCAGATATGTACCACACTTCCACTGCAGAAGTATCACTAAAGGTCTGTTCTGAGGCACCTAATGAGCAGCTAGTAAGCTCCTACAATAACTTTCTTCACAGACGTTCTGACTACTCAACTACGTATTTCTATTACCCTTATGCAATATCGATGTATGCAAAGGATATTTATCCAAATGCAGAAGTTAATTTCATTTTTGTAAAGTCAGATATCAAAGAATTAAATTAGTAGCCAGAAGACAGTAGGTAGTTGCTTGGGACAATTCCCTAAGCTTCATGTTGCTGTGTGCCTATTTAACGAAGGAATCAGCTCAAGGTTTTTACAACAGCTTGTTTGGGAGAGAACTTACTGTTATGGTAATCATTAGAAGAACCATTCACTAACCTCTAGAATTCCTCCCACCTGCTAAACTGTTTGCACTGGCTTTAAGTGCTGGAAGAATATCTGTGTCCTAACCACAGGGAATTGGGATTCTCAAGTCCGCTGATCTCTTCAGCTTGCTAAGCTTAAGTTCTCCTCAAGAAGAGTGGAGAAATGTTGCCTGAAAAAGTTATTTAATCTTAATGAAATTAGACTGTTAATAAATCAGAAACACCAGAGAAATCCTGTAACTTTTTACTGTCTTAAGAACTGTTTTACATGGTGATATGTGACACTGGCTTAGTACCTAGCCTACACCAGCACAGAGCTTCAACTCTGCAATTAAGGAAAAAGTATCATACTTGCAAAGAAAACTTGCAGCAAAAACAACCTGAAGATCAGGAAAGATACTGACAGCTTTAAAGGACAGCAGGCAAATTGGCAAAGGAAAGGGTCAAATGAAAGGCCAGTAAAAGAGTTACAGAATTCAACTCTGAAGATCTTTAGGAAGACTGTATGAGGTTCTCCAAACACTGCCCACCACAAAGGTTTTTTTAATTCATGTCTAGCCAACCCATATATGGTTTATCAGCAGTGATCTCTATCTGCTCGAGCCTCAGTCCAAGGCCCTTGTCCACAATCTTGTAAGATTTAGCTTCCTGCACTTTACAGTAAAGAGAAAACAAGGCCAAAAATAAGCCTTTTTCCTTCTGAGATGTTTTAGAAACAGTGAGGACAGCACGTCTAGAGCCAAGGCAGTTCACAGATAGTATCACTCTTTTAGATCTTAACTTCTTCCCTATCGTAGGAATTCTTACAAAGCAAGCATGTCCTTCTACAGCAGATCAATGCATCAATTAGCATGAATTCTGTTTCAGACACTTAATTTCTATAAATAGGTAGCCCAAAATAACTGAGGATTACAGAGAACAGTGAGAGACTACTGCCATCTGAGGCATAACTTGTCCGGACTCTTCAGCTGGTAGCCTACAAACTGCATCATCCAGACAAGAAGGACAAGTCATCTCCTGCCACTCAGCAAGCCTACTCCTTGCACTGGGGCTCTCTGGTGTGGAGGAGAAGGGCAAGTTCTACAATATTAGCCTGTCCTTTCAGTAACCAGCACTTCTGAGTCAACAAGCACTGCTGTATACTGATGCAATGGAAACAGTGTTCCCAGAAACATCCTCCAGAAGAAACGGGGAGGAACACATCTAGGCTTCCATTCCAAGACATTGCTATTTCAGAGGCTGCAAACTAGTCCCAAGGCACTAGGGTGCAACTGCCTGTAGACTATCATAGCCTTATGCACCAGATATGCTTCCCTCATTCTTCTCACCCTCAAGCCTGTCTCCCTTTCCCAAAGCAAGTGTCTTCAGTAGACACTAATCCTCCAGTTCTCTCACAGACACTGGCCTTCACCCCCGACATTTGTTTCTAGTCCATCTGTCCAAAAATCTTTATTTTCTCTCTCAATTACAAAGGACTATGCTTACTTACATCAGCATCTTTTTCAATTTCAGATTTATTAGAAAGCATGAGATGCTTCTGTGATTATGTGGAGGAGTTTTCCTGTTGAGAATGTTCCCACTCTTAAATTTGAAGTGAGGATAAAGCAGACCCCCTAGTGTATCTTACTGCAAGTTTTACCAGACTGCAGGAATGAGACTGGAAGAATTTCTCCTCTGCAGTTCCCAAGCCAACACAGAGAAAAACACCCCAAACATTCTTTGCTCTTGTTTGAGCTTCCAGGCAGGAATGCTCCTAGGTGCTATGCATCACTTGAACAAGAATAATTTGAGGTCCTACTTAGGAAAAGGAATGACTAGGATCCCATCAAATGCAACAGGATACATACTTGGCTGCCTCTCGTGAAATAAAGACGACTTACTTAAAAACAGTTTAAAACATCCCTCATTAACTGGAAATTGCATTAGACATTGCCAAACAGCTGTTTAATGGGGATGTATTATACGCATGCTGTGCAGCTTCAGAGGTTTTGCACTTCTAAGACTTCTTTTATCTGTGGACTACAGCATGTTTACTAGGAAAAGGGCTCTGACACACACCTGTAAGGCAGGTATTATTCCACTCAAGGTGAAAAACTTTAGAGATGGTAACTCAGTCAAATTCACAAAACAAGCCAGTAGAAAAGATAAAAGAGAGCACAATCTACCACCATTCTTCAGGCACTTAATGCCTGGAAAGCTATCCTCCTTCAGCCTCCAGTCACATTCATAGTTACTCACCAAAAGCATGTCCAAGAAAAGAGTACGAAAATGCAGCGCTGTGGTCAGTGTAGTATGTAGTTAGCGCCTTACACCTCAGAGCTCTTTCCTCTTACCTCTGAGCAATTACAGCTTCACTTACATGCAGTGTTTGGACTATAGGGAGGCACTTGCTGATGCAGCCTGAGTGTCTAACGTAGGAAATAGGTGGATAACACTGGACAGCAGGGAATGAAGCAGTGCTATTGCTTTAAATCAACCAGTACAGCCAACACCCTTCAATAGGGAAGGGTTAACCAAAAATCTATCACTGTTCTTTTATACTGCTGCATGAGTATTACACTGGATCAAGACAGATCACCACTATGCATTGTCCTCAATTTTTTATCTATCGAGGAAAGGTTAGGTAGAAATATGCAAAAAGCAACCAAAGGAACCAAAGCTAGAGTCAGGCCAGTTGAGTGACTAGGTGGCATCCTTATTGTGGAGTTACTTGACTTGTTTGGGCTTTCAAAGAGGTTACATATGTAAGAATCTAAATACAAGAATGAAACTGCATGGATCCAAGTCTCAAATTCCACTTAAAAGTAACGTGCCAGTTTTTCTTGTAAAACTAGCTTATCATTTCATTAGTAGCTTACCCAAAACCCATAAAATACTAGCCCTCATTAGCAGAGGGGCAAGTTATTTTTTTACTGAGCGGCAGCAGCCTGCTAGCCCCTCCAACAACAGTACAAACAACAGTTTGTACCTTCCCCATCAAACCAGACTGCTCAAAATAGTAGAAATTCAACACTATCCTGGTGCTCCAATTTTGACAAAGATACTGAGAGCATCCATGTAAGACTCTGGAGCTTTCCATCACATTTGACATATTTACTCTTTGTTTGAAAGACTTGAAAATCCTCTTAAGTTGCCTAATCACATCCTCTGGCAAGTTGAAGACATTTGACATTCCTCTCTTCTCTTTCCCACCTTTGGGGCAAACTAAGTGTAAACAGGGCACCAACCCAACTACAGCAGAGCCAACTACTATTTAGGATCTCAAAGGAGTACCCTCTGAGGTTAGCACAACACAGAAGATCCAGGCACTGTCCCTTCCTATCACCTAACTAACCTGTAGGATAGAAAGCTCTGGGAGAGGCAGTGAAGGATGCATTTGCTTTTGCTTCCAGTGATGGCACTTCCACTCAGCTCTAAGTCTAGAAACACACTGTTAGTTCCTCTGTAAGAGAAGATTAACACTCATCCACCTAACCAGTAACAGAAATAGCATTAGGGTAAGGCACCCCAAAACAAGCAATGAGGAAGCACATGAAAAAAGGCAAACATCTCCTTCAAATTCTCAATTTAAAAGGGGCAGACAAGAACAGAGAAGGTACCCAGTCTGATGGTGCATTTAATTCTCAAGATGGCTCACAAGATAGCTCAGAACTCAAGTTCTTCCTGAAAACTTCCAGGGCAATTTCTTTAGATTGTTCCCACTCTGCAAAACTGTGGCAGAATACACACACTGTTGACAATCCATCTTAGTATACTTATGTACAAAGAGAAGGTCAAGTAGGTACTGTTGACATCATTGCCTTTCACAGAGAAATCCACTCAGCTGCTGACAAGCCCAGAGTTAAAAATATCACATCTCAGGCATGTACTTTTGTGGGAGACCAGCAGTTACAGGTTTGGCAGATGCATCCAAGCCAACTGCTCAAAGAGGCTACAGAAGTTGCATAGCTGCTTTAGGAACTGTCTTGCCATCTCAGTACTGCGTTTCCCATCCAACACAAGAATGTTCACCAAGTTCAGAATCAAACAAGATTGACTGGAGAAATGCAACAACAACTGTAAATCAAGTGTAGTATGCATGATAAAACCAGAAGCTGAACACTTCCAATTCAACACTTAATTATTGGAGCAAAGATCTGCTGAAAGAGTAATTGAGAGTCTTAAAGGATTCTCTCAACTGCTAAATAATGACTCTGTTTCTAGGCTTGAGCAGAACCCTGACTAGTTTTATTTTGACAATGTAGAGCCCACATTGTACAGACTGACACAGTAGTCAGCATCTGCTTACCTCCTCAGTTGTCCAGCCCTGACAGTGCAGAAAGTACAAGTTTAGATAGGTAAGTTTAGATAGTTTATAACTAGGAAATAGAAAGCTGCAGTAGCCTTGATAGGAAAAGAGACACCATACTGAGTTTGTTCAACAGCTTTATTCTCTTACTACTGAAGCAAAGAAAACACTGAACAGAAAAAATAAGTATCAGGCGTGCATCTTGGCAATTATACATCCACTGTATTAGTATAGGACAAAGTACCTTTAGAACAAAGTTCTTACCAAGCTTGTGATTTACTTTGTTGTATGGTAAAGATCCTTAGCATAGTGAATTTAAATCCTTCAGTTTTTGGTACAAAGTCTTAAAACACCGGGGGAGCACCCTTTCAAAGAACACAATCTACAGAGAAAATACAAGTCTTACTGCATTTTAGGCTCTTTTTTTTTTTTATCATGTTGCAGCTATTTAGGAGTCATCCAACTTAAAACAACCTGAGCAAATTACCAGAACAGAGATTCTCCGGTCTACAAGCACACTCAGATGGGGCTTGAGACTGTCTTCAAAAGCCAGATGCATAACCCAATCTTTGTTCATTCAGTACAGTCATCTAGCTACAACTTCCACATGCCTTTTTTAGCTGCTTCCAGAGGTAATTGCTCAATTTCCAGTTCAAAGAACTTTATAACTAAGCATGCAAGAAAGCCATCTCTGAGACACCTTATCAGTATGCTGCACACCAATGCATACACCTCTAAATGGCACAGTGAGTTCATCGTATTATTGGTCAGGCATACTATTCAAGTGGAATTAAAGCATCTAATTAACTTTCACCAACAGCATGCTGAATGAAAGTTGAATGAATACATCATTATTAGAAGCCACAGTAAATTTAAAGATTAGATTTAAAGGCAGAGTCTTGCAAGCAGTTTTGATCTTGGAAAGTCAAGGCACACACCAGTTTTTCTTCTTGGTAGTAAGCAAGTACAGATAGCCAATCATGCAACCAAACACCTTTTAACCTTCTATAGCCACACAAACACTGAACTGAAAGAAGTTTTATTCTTCAAAAGAACAAGAAACAATGTTGGAGCGCACACAGGCAACAGCATTCAAAGCTAAGCAGTTCCTTAAGGAGATTAACCTAAGGGTTGGTAGAGCACACCTGAAGCTAACTTGCACCTACAGACCTCCAAATGCTCCAAGTTCACAAACCTGTACAGTCTTCCATGGCACTGTAAATAAAGTGGTGTGCATTTTATCTACACGGTTTGAAGTAAAACAGGTTTTACGACACTGCTGATGCAGTTCTGCACTGTGTGATTCTGAAATTCTGTCTTGTCTGACTTTCCATTTGATCATCAAAGTATCTGATTATTTGCTCAAAACCCCAGGCTCTTTGAGAAGGGAATGCTGCCACTCTTCCACAGTGGGCTCCTCCCAGAAAGGGTTTATTCTCAGACAAAAAGGTATAAGTACCCCCAGATCTCGCTTCTGGAATGCTTGGCATCCCGTAATATTTAAATAATTCAACTTGGGAAGTCTTTCCTGGATGGTTTCCATTGTTTCTCCTCCCACCGTTAGAGCACAGCTGTGTGCCCAGCACACCCCCTCGAGCTCCCTCGTCCTACTGAGCAGCTCGCCTGAGGCTGGTGCTCAAGGTGACAAGGCAGCCATTCCCTGTACAGCCAGAGCCACGAGAGGGCAGGATTCCGGGTGAGGGACACACCCGGCCCTCTGCTTTACAGGGAACTCAGACTTCCCATCGAGCTCCCTCTATGTGAAGTGCTCTCTCCACAGGGATCACATCACCACTAGGATGTTCATGCCTAGAACCACATGAAAAACATCCCATGGTTATCATAACTTCCTCCATGCAAGACTTCAGCCTTTAGCTTACATCAGCCAATTCACCTAATCAAGCCACACAACACATCAACCCATATATTCCCACCATGATACACCACTGTGTACATTGGTCAAATTTTTGCCATCTTGTTCCAACTTCTTTGGTAATTTAGACAGCAGAAAGGATTTCTGAGCATTCTCTGCCTCATCTGAAGACAGCAATCATCTCTTCTTTATTTCCAGGCTAAATTCAACATCGCTACAAATTCCAGATCTCTTCCCTCATTCCCATCAAGGACCTTATCCACACTTGCAGACTAATTTTCAACATACTGTGTTTACAGACACCTATTAGAGATTTTCACTTTCCCATGCTGCAAACCTAAACAAGAAGAACTGAAGGCAAGTGACAATCCTGCGTTCGCATTTAACAAGCAACAGATGAACAGAGAAGCCCTGCACTCACCAGAATCATCTCACTGTTCTATTTCAATGAAGTACTTAAGTATTTGACAATTGAAAATAAAAAGCAGCTGTCAAGAGCCTTGCACAGGTTGGCCATAGGACTTAATAGCAGAGAGAATATAGATGTTAGAAGTCTGAATCAGTAGCATGCCCTAGCTAGGCTAGATCTGGTTCATTACACCTGAGGGCTTAGTTTCTTTTCCCTATTCAAAGACTTTTCAAGGTATATATAGGACCAAAGTCATCCACCAACACCTCTTGAAAATTCAGTTCCCAGTGCACTGTGGATAGCTCTCCCATGTTCTGAGGAGCCACATCATCCCCTCAAGTGCTGCTCCACATTCAGTTTGAAACCAGCTTGCCCAGGCAACACACAGCAGCATCATAACTAGTGTGATACAATCACACTGTGCAGTTCAGTAAGTGGAAGTATGACATGACCAGGTATGCCAGTTCAGAACACCTCGAGGTCATCAACCCAGCTTCATGAAGTCCAGACAATACCCTTATCAGATCACAGGTGTGTGTTCTACAATTGTTGGCAAAAGGTGGCTATCCTTGCAGAGTTCAGAAGTACATGTTATCAATCTGGGTCTACCCATCAACCACTATACTAGGTTTGTAGGGAAAGCTTCCAAACAACTGGCAGGATAAAACTAGTTATAATGCCAAGGTTGGGACATAAAAGTCACCCCAGACCTCTGCTGGAGAGATGGGTAGTTTTCTTTTAGCAGATAAACTCTTGTAGATAGCCCTGTGTTCAATTATATCTACTCTAGGTACAGTGCAGATAGGAAGTTCCGCCTGCACAGGACACCAGCAAAGTGTGCCTGTAATAAAAGTAGAATCTCCAACTAAAGTCAACCCAGACACCCTCACTAGTCTCACATTGAACTGGTCTTCCTCACTTCACATTATCAAAGAAATAATCCACTATTGCTTTGAGACATAGACCCTATTCAAGGAGGGCGATAAATTCTCTCTATTCAACAAGTTCTACATAGAGCCTTAGCCTACTCTGAAAGGCTGAAGAAACAGTTTGTCTCACACTTCCTTGGAAGTAAAGTTACTTCTCATGCATGTAACACTTAGCTGGAACATCGTAACAGAACACTGCAATTTTAACACAAATCTCTGTGGACTAGGGATCTTCTGTGATTTTAGCAGACATAGACATTTATTCCTATTCTCAACTATCAAATCATGGTGAGTACACACAAGTTCTGCTTTCTCTAAGGAGTCAGCACAAAAGAAATAGAACTCATTATTCTGGACAGAAGGTAAGAAGCATAGTTAGGTCAGTATAGCTCCTAAGAGAACAGGAATGGAAAACAGTGTTTTCTCTTTAACTTGCAGCAGAACCTCAGAGCTGTAAATCCTATTTGCATGGGGTTTATATAATAGGACAGCACTAAAGTTCATAACTAGCACTTCCAGACTTCAGCTGGTGTTCTTAAGTGTTCATAAGTCATGCCATCACCTCTTGCTTAGAGCCAAACACCAGGTACTATCACTGAATTAAGACCTCTGATCCAGTGATGTACAAGCATATGAATGGTGGAATGAGTTGTTAAACTACTCCTTGAGAACACTGAAGAAGCTGGGTTTCTGAAACAGGAGAAATGTACCAACTGTCACTAAGTTGAGTGTCCAGTCTCCAAAAGGTAAAAGCTGCAAGCAGCCACAGATTTATAAATTAGTGGGCTTCTGGAAGCTATTTCAAAAGTTAAACTTACTTATTTTTCCCTAGTATGAGGCACAAAAGGAACACCTGAAGCCCTTCCAAGGGTTTTAAGTTGCCAGATAACTAGAGGTGCTAAGCCAGTAGAAACAAAGAGCCCATTTTCAGCATGGTCCATCCCTACAGCCAGCACAGGTTGGCTATGAGAAACTGCAGTATCATAATGAGAACCCTACACTCAAAGCTGCTCCAGTTCCACAGTATGTCAGCACTTCAGCCAGGACGCCAGAGCTGTCTGGACCACCTTCAGTAGCTGTCCTTCATCCAGACTTGACCACCAAGACAAGTGACTAAATCCAGCTCCAGCCACACAGCAGGCAGACAAAATTCGTCAGTCTAGCCACAGCAGTTGCCTGGTTATTGCTCACAGCAGGCCAAAACAACATGTTCAGCCATAGCCAGGGATCAGAAAACATGCTCAGACATGAGCTTGGAAACACAGACCACAGAATGGATGCAGCATAAATGATTGTTTATGGGCAGAAAAACAGATGGGAAACTGGAAGCTGTTACAGCATGTAAGTACCCAACTAAACCTGTTGCCTGTTGCACTTAATTGCCAAGAATCTTAACTCAAGCAGTGGTATTGCTATAGCTAGGATAGATTTTTTTTTTTAATAAAATTACTACATTTTACTTACAGTTTGTACCTTCCACAAAACTCTGCCAAAAGGAAGGAAGCATTGCAAGTAAAGTAATAGAATTTCATTAGTGCTTTAAAGTGTAAGGTCAGTAAGTGTGAATTACTACAGGAGCTTAGTCTTCTTGGGGCTTTGAGAAGCAATTTGGTAAAGGTTTAAAACCTCAGATTAAAATGTTAAACTGTCAGATTCTGGTAACTTAAAACCACTTATTCCTATCCTGTTTGGAGATTGTTGGTGACCAAAACTACTAGCTCCTGTAAGTTTCCCAGGTCAAAGCTTGTCAGGAGATACAATATTTGGCAGTCCTTTTTCAGAATTATTTAGCACCAGGAGCAGTTATAGTGCTTATGATTAAGTGTGTGATCTCTTCCCCTTCCAAATGGGGAAGACGAAAGGCCAGTTCCAAGGTTTGAACGTGACAGCCCTGCCATATCAAAATTTTCAGAGGCTCTTCATGGAGCCAGAATTCACACAACTAAAAACCACGTGGGTGCTTGAATTTATGTGGGATTTAGCACTCAACTCACTGCCAGAGAACCTGCATCTATATGCCACAATCTGAAACACCAGTAGTGTGTAGAAGCTAGAATCCCAAAGAACTTCAAGGTGATCAGGCTTTCTCCTTCCTTACTATGGGAGTCACCCCCCATAAGTCACACACATGCCTGCAAAGCAGCTGTTTGCAAACTGTACAGAACTGCAGTGCTCTGGAGGTAAAGGCACTCATATGGGAAAAAAAAAAAAAAAGAGTAACACAATCAGTCTGAAATTTACATTCATATGGTAACAGACCTTGAAAATACTCAATCAATTTGAGGCTATATCTTAAAAAAATTAAAAGCACAGAGTAGAAGTTCAACTAGATGACATCTTCTCTGATATTGCTTAGGTGTGCTGTCACCTTTCACAGCAAAACCACATGCAGCCTCTCCAGAACATCCATACTGCCTTGACAAGGATTGACACAGGTGACTTCAAGGCACAACCAGTTTGACTGTCATGTGAACTCCATGTTGGTGGTACTTCCAGAAGCATGGCAAAACCATTGCAGACTACTGGGAGCTTTGCAATCCAAGGCAGCATTGCAGAAGAAGCAATGCTGACACACAATGTAGAACCTGGTCTGACAACGTGTTGGGTTGACAGGGTAAAGTTTTGGCAGCAGCTGCAGAGGTGGTCTCTGTGAGAAGTCAGGGGCTGACCTGTGCTGGACACAGCTGGTTCCACAGCACACCCACTGCAGCCCAAAGACCAGCCCATCAGCCAGGCTGACAGTGCCTCTGAAAGCAAACTTCAAAGGCAAAATGTCACATGGCATGGGAAGCAGAACAGGAAGTGAGAAGCCAAAGCACAATCAAGGTCCATGAAGGAGGTTCTCTAGATACCAAAGCGGAGATTCCTCTGCAGCCCACAGAAAAAAACATGGTGGAGCAAGTATTGCCCTGCAGCCCATGGAAAGGATGCCACAGTTCAACATTTTCTGAAGGAAGCTGCAGCCCATGGAGAGGCCATGACAGAGTAGATTTTTTTCTGATAGATTGCAGTCAGTAAGAAAAATCCATACTGGAGCATGGGAAGAAGTGAGGAGGGGTCTGGCAGCTGGACAAGATCAACCAACCACACAAGGAAGGAGAAAAGCAGAAACATTTCCAATTTGCAGATTCTAGGCACAATCCTCACGCTCCAGTCAAGTACAGCCCACGTTGTTTAGTCCTGTGGATAACTTGGTGCCAGCTTGCTTGTCATTAGAGGCACTGTCACGTAAGTGAGACTTAAGAAATACAGGGATGGTCTGAAATCTAGAAAGGAAGCTTTCCCTGGCACTGCTGAATAAACTAGTAAATAAATTAACCAAGGGACGGAATGAGGAAATCAAGTGAATGCAAGTGATTAATTACAGTTCTGTTTAATTTTGTCATTGTCTGACACCAACTCAGAGATTCTGAGCTATCCTGTGTTTTTAGAACTGTTGACCTTCTGTAGCCTAAGAGCTTATATTGCAATTACCAAAGTGGATTCCAAGCTTCAACTGAGACAGACACTTGCCATATATTCATTCAGCCCTTCACAATTCCCTCTTTAGTATCTTGTAGCATTTGTTGAATCAATGCCATTTGAGCTTCAAAGTGGATGACTTTATAATCTTACGCAATTTGCACAAAAACTTTCCCCAAGCAGGAATCACACTTGAAGGGAAGCCTCTTACAAAGTCAGGCTCACTGTCTGAAAGCAGTAGGTCCAACTAAAATTGTCCAAGCTGAGCAGACTCTGCATACAGCATTAAATATAACATGGATGTTACCCTACAGTACATCTAGAAAGATTTCCCAAGAGTCAGCTTTACATTCTCATAATCTCCACCTAAGAACAAGTTGTCACTGGGCACCATCAACTTCTTCCACAAAGAATACCGGAGATAGAGACATGTCACTTGCTACAGTAAGGGGGAACTTCCTGGTGCTTTTCCTTGATTTCAGGGATGTGAAGCTCTAAACCAAGTGCTCAAGATGAATAACAAACCAGGGCAGCAGCTTGGTATGAGTTTCAATTAAAGAGCTGATACTGAAGCATCAGCTTTATCAGGAAAATATAAGGTCAGAGCTGGGGAAAGTAAAACAAAGTACTCCCTGCTCTTTGGGTAAGAAATACTTCCTCAAACTCTGTCCTTCGCCTATTTTAAGAGGTTTCCTCTATTTAAATCCATCAGATCATGACTGCAATTCTGTACAGGGCATCAACTAAACAAGCTTCATCAGTGTCAGCATTTATAAATGCTGTCTTCAGCATTTATAAATGCTGTCTTCAGTTAGTATTTTTTTGAATCTAGTTGTGACTATATTCAGATGTTTTGTGTAAACAATGCCTAGCACTGGTGTCAATCATCTCACAATAAAACAGATGCCAAGAGAATCTTGTATTTTTACATCAACATCTTCTAGTGAAACAAAAGCCACTAGCAAGTCCCACTAACGCAATTTCATGTAAGTACAGTTCTACCCATCTGAACACTGGCATGAGATTTAACAAGATTATCTCTTCTCATTTGATCCTAATTGGTTGCCTTAGGAAATACATGGATATGCGTGAACATCAGTCTGCCATACACTGAAGAATTGACATGCTTGGCTTAGACTGTTTGTGGTAATCCCTAGGTTTGCTTTCTAATAAATACTAACCAGAAACAAGCCAAAGATAACACCCTGTTTTGTCCTCTTAATCTGAGGTGACCTCATCACGTCTATCATCAGCCTTCTGGCACTTCCTGTATACAAGTGCTTATATTCTCCACAGTTTCATGCAAGGTGAAGACAAGGAAAGAAGTTAAAGTCATCTTTAGCTTTTGCTCTGACATGCAGCACTTCATCATTGCCCTGAAAAGCTGGTTATATCTTTACAAGTGAGTTTATCAATGCTGAACAAACTGAAGGAAAACATGTCAAGTGGAATACATATGGGCAGTTTAACTTGATTTACTTGCCCCAATGATTCCAAAGAAAAGCATGAATTCCTGAAATTGGACACACCTTTACCAGAAGGAAGGCTTCAGGCAGAGTTCAGTAAAAACGACCAAGTTCAGAACTGTTCTCCCACTTCTGCTGTCCTGCCTGAACAGAGGCACACCCAGAGAGCATATATCTTAGAGGGAATGAAGCAGATTTTGACAGGAGTCTAGACAAAGGAAAAGCTAGTCAGAAGCTTTTAATCTATAGCTGTTCTGTAGGTGACGCTCTTAGTGGGCAGGCTAACTTGGAAGTAGTCATAGTAGAGGCTTCCCATTTAAGGTCAGATGTCATTTACTTAAGAAAAGCAATAAAGAGCTATGAGTTGCATGGGATACTTGAGAAGGTATGACATTTAACAGGAAGACCAATTACTTTGGTAAGATACCTACCTTTTTTAAACATGAGGGGGAAAAATATGGCTTTGTAACTCATTTTTTGCTACAGAGAAAAAACTTGCTGATAGCTGCAGTTAAAATTTCTATTTGTGACTGTCATTCACTTAAGAGCACACTGTTGCTTGATTTCTTTTTATCAAATCCTTCTCTTTTCAAATTGCATGAGGTTCTACTACTGAACTCTTCCAGATTCTGGGACTTCAGCAGGGAGTAGGGGGAAAAGTCCCTGGATTATGTGAAGCAACTGTGGTAGCATTTTTGCTTTTGTTTGCCAGCAGAACTACAAGCAAATTTGAAGACTTTTAGGTAAATTCTTAAGAGTTCCAACAAGAAACTTAAAAACTTAATTTGTTTCTGATAACAGCAATTCAAGCTAGATCAGATTCTCAAATCTTTGGGCTCAAAATGTACTTGTCATACAACTGGTCCAAAGCCAGAAACATTGAAGGACAGGTTTTAGGAATGCTCAAACTTACTCAAGTGTGGTGAATTTTTTCCTCCCACTCAGTTCCAGTCTCAGCACCCAAAAACCCCAATGTTCTAGAAGTCATACTGCATTTTTCTGAAGTTAATTATACAGGTAAAACTTGTTTTGGAAGTTTGGACTGACTTGGGTTTTTTTTTGTAATTACTTTCATGCAAGAACCACATACACATGAACCAGGATAGCTTTTATCCTAGGAGGATGAAGGTAACAGCTACACCTGTTTACACACCAACAGATTTTACAGAACAGTGCAGATGAGTTAGGATGCTTTGTCCTATGGGTGCTTTCAAATCCAGATTAGAAATCTGCAAAACATACACTGCAGTATACTGATTAGCAACAGCTAGTTTCAGCTCCAGTACTGCTGCCAAAGTGCTTCAGGTGAAGAAGAAATTTTGTGGTAAAGAAAAGCTCAACTCCTCTTCACAATCCAGCTAGTTTGAAACTTCTTTAGGTATCTATTGTTCACAATAAAAATCCTGACATTTGTTTAGTCTCATTGAAGATGAAGACAAGAAAAGTCAAAATTTCACACTGATTGCTTTTCACTCCCCTATTCACCTTTAAGAGACATCAATTTTAGTAACAAAATGGCAAGTGTTTAATTTGTCCAGTTATTTAAAGCTCTATAAGCCACCTTAAATGCAATCCTGATTTTCCAGGCTGATAGGTGAGCTAGGGAACTTCAGGAGAGCTCCAACAGTTAGATTTTAACACCTCTTCACGGTTTAAGAAGTGTAGTCACTTAGGTGACAGCCTCAAGTCCAGCAGAACACAATTTTTTTTCTACTAATACATTTTTTACTTCAGGGGAACTGAGGAGAGGACAAAACCTGACAGCCTTGGAAAACTTAGGTCTTCAACAGCTACAACCAGAAACATCCAGATTACTTCAGAGCCAACTAGATTACCTTGATGTAAGAGTCCTTATTTTGGAAAAAGGAAACCACCACCAAGCTGGAGCATAAAGCACTTTCAGAGTTCACTGTGAAGAGAACACTCGACTTCAGGAAATTCAAAAACAAAAAAATTGGGCTGTCATACTTCTAGACAACAGGTTTAACAATATCATTAATATGCTACCACCAGCAAAGCATGTTTATGTTCATTTTGTAAATGCCCGTAGCAATTACAGCTACTATTCCTTCTACAGTTAAGCTTAAACTGGCAAGGTAAAGGAGTGCAAAACCAGTTACTGCCACTGAGAGAACATCCTGCCTCTATGAAGGAGAACATCCCTGGCTCTACAAAGCTTTAGCCCCTAGAAGACAGCTTTGACTTTCAAACCTAGACTTAGAGGCATGATTCTTAAATCTCCTAAAAATACCCTCTGTACCTATGCAATAATAAAGAAGGAAAGATAGCCGATAGACACTGATGAAGTCAGAGGAATGCTAGTGGAGCACCCCTAATTAAAAAATCATAGAAAAATTCTTCAATGTTCACCCCCTTTATGGAAAGCATGAGACACATGTCAGGTAGCACAGCCACCAGCCACTACTGAAATACTTTATTCCACCATTAGGCATTACCTATGCAGATAAACAATGTCATTTTGCCATCACTTCAGATTTTTACCGACAAAGTTGCAGGCTAGCATCTCTAGAATAACCTGAGGCCTTTAGGTACCAGCAGCCAGAAGCACCATTCTCTTAGTCAAAAAGTAAACCCCTGGACTTCTACACATGTGCAGTGCATTTAAGAAATCCTATCCCATGGCAAGTACTTTCAGAAGCTATGTTAAAGCTCTAGTCAGACAGATTTCTGCATCTAGTCTAACTTCCAGGAATATTTCAGATGCATTGCAGCTAATTGAGGGCAAATTACACCACCAGCAGCAGCACTGAGAATCCAGTTGGCTACAGTTTACTACAACAGCAGGAAGATATGGCAGCACTTACACCCAATCCCTTACCTGACAGAACTCCAAAGTCTTGGCTGTAGGTACTGGTATTGTTTTTAATTTTAAAAGGTGGATCAAGTTCTTCTAGACTTTCATATTTTGAGGTTAAGACACAGAAAGGGAAATAAGCTTATCTCTAGAACTGTGGAGCAAAAAAAAAACAGTAGAGCAAAAAAAAACCATTGCATTAACATCCCTGTTCATTTTACATATACCAGTCTTACAGGTTTCAATGTTAGAAGTAATTTTTTTCCACTAAGCCTGAGAAGCATACACATTAAAACTCACATTTCCCTTCAAGTCTGGAGCGCATAAATCCTCTAGTGTTCCAGATGCACACACATTTTTAAAAGCTAATTTTGCACACAGCTTATCTACTTTTGCAACACTTGTCTGCTCACTTTTAAGAGAAAAGGAGTACGCCAAATGCAAAACTTCAGGCAGAAGCCAACAGGAGTTACCACCATTCTGTATGGTAACTAGACCCAAATCAGAAGCAGCCTCTTGGCTCAGACAGAAACCCCTTTTTCTGGCTAGTATCCACAAACTCCAACTCATTTAATATCCTCCACTTGGAAATTACACCCAAGAGCTTCTGGCTTTTTAGTTCTTAACTTGCACCTAGTTCTACCACATATTTGTTTAAGCCCAAGTGTAGAATGCATATAAATCTGCTTCAAAGAAATGGGAATGGAAGTGGTTTGATGTACTAGCTAGGGTAGGTTCTTTAATCTTCATGCTACTCAAGGGAGCCTATGCTGCAACAGAAGATTACCATACTACATGTTTCTGACTAGCATGTATATGGTACACACAGAAGCAAGATCTAGAGATAGTGTACATCTGGACATTATAGGACACCACTGCCTCTACCAGGTGTTTTCACCTAAGGATGCTTCCTTATCTGTTTGATTCCTGGTTCACTCCCCCTCTATACCATACATGGTCACACTGCTTCTTCTGCAACCCACGACAGCTGTAGAATTTAAGACAGTTACCTTTACATTAAGACTGTATTGGATTGTTTTAATTTCTTGCAGTGTCAAACCCTAAAGTATTAGAATTACAACTGAAGGATCATGTGATCTTGTATTTAGGGTTCTCTGTATAACCAAGGAAAAAGTTCTTAATCAGCTATTCTGGAACTCCATTAAATAATAGAACAAGCAACTATTCCATACATCACAAGCCTACATATAGCAGCTAGGTTAGTGGACTTTCTTCATCAGAAGGCAGAATATGGCTTCCCTGTGCAAGTCAAGTGATTAATCTCAGTCATGGAACAGGGAAGAGAACAGGGATGGACAACATTTTCCACATTCCTCCTAGTCTGTGACCCAAGTAATGGTAACAGAGGACTGGTGGCCAAGAGAAACTCTGAAACAGAATCTGCCCACTAAGTGTTTGGAACCTCTCCTCCATATTTGAGGATCAGCACTTCCCTCTGGATATAATTCCAACTATCATTAACTGGACCAGTGGCCAAGAAAAACCATAGAAAAACAAGTTATTTCATCTGTCCTACTTCCCCATCTTTCTTACCCTTACACACCTTCCGTTCCACTTATTGTGATTCTTTCTATCAGAGGTTCTCCCATGAGAAAGCCCTCACCTTTATCACCCCCTCAATCCCAGCTTTAATCAACATTTCAGTGGCACAGAAAGAGCAGGCTTCTTCCACTCTGAGTAGGGTGAAATTACATTCTTTCAGTTTGTCATGAGACTGAGAATAGAGAAAAATTATATTAGGCCAATGCTCCTTTAGCAGTGAATCAAATTTAACTTCAGACTGACAAGGGCTGCCATGTAGCCTACAGAGCCAATCTCAGTAGATTCTCAGAATAGAATCTCAATAGTCTATGCCTTCCACAGAAAGAATGTTGCATGCAAGTAGTCTGCTCCTTTTCCCTTAGCCACTTCAAGTCAAAAGTCTGTGGGGTGAGGCGACCCAGTTTACAGAACCCTGCACATGTTTTATGTCTATATACTCAAGTACTGAGCAGTTGTCCTCTGTGGCAGTTACTCAGGTACGATGTCCTGCTCACATTCCTTCATCTACTTCATCCAGAAGCAACAATTGTTTCTTCAGAACTCTAGCTCCAGCCTAAGAGGGGAGTCTGGGTGCCCATAGCAGAGCAAGTTATCTGCCTACACACACTAGTTTCTGTATGATTTCCTCCACCTGCATGAAGAGTCTGCCAGGAGCACTGGTGGATTGCTTGTCTAGGCTTTGCAGCCAGACTCTACTTGCCAAAACCCTGAGCCAACCTTTAATGATGCAGCCTCTGTTACTATAGCACCTAGTGTTATTTTCCTATCTCTAGGCACAGACCTTGGGGGGAAGTACCTGAGTTTGCTCTCGTTTCACACCTACCACTCACTTCCCCACTGCATAGCTACGTGCCACTCCAAATGAAAACCCCTGTCAGTCAGTGGGCTCTCAAAAACAGCTGGCCCAGCCACAAGCCTGTGGGAAGCAAATATGCACAAAACCAAAAATGCAGGCATATCCTCCTGAGCAGGCTACAGCTGGGAGACCACCGGCAAAGAGTTTGACAGTCCAGACAGCTGGAGGCTTTACGGGGCCTTCTAGGCCACTGCTGTAAGGACAGAAGAACAACAGAAACACCTGACAGAATCACAGAATGGGTCAGGCTGGAAGGGACCACAGTGAGTCATCTGGTCCCACCGCTCCGCTTGGGCAGGGCCATGCTAGAGCACATGGAACAGGTTTGCATCCAGATGGTTCTTGAATATCTCCAGTGAGGGAGACTAGACAGCCTTCCACCAAGGGTGTTACTCCAGGCTGCTGCTGTCACCTTGGCATCATCCAGCCAGGCCCAGGCCAGTCTTCAGACTATCCTGAAAGTGGTAAACAGACTAGAGTGAATCCCTTCACATGCCAAAGCCAGTTTACTCCATTGCCACTCCTGACACTGTAGGGATGGCACTTCCAGCATGAAGGCCTTGTACTCAGATAGTACAGGCTTCCTTTGGAGCAGTTCTTGTAAGGGAGCATAACAATCATATTTGTCACCTCAATTTTTAAAGAAATAGCATTTGTCAGAAGACAGGCCCACTATATGAAGCATTGTTTTCATCACCAAACAAGCAGATGACTTTTTTCTAATGCCCATGAATATTGCTAACATTTTCTATATTGTTACTGCAGCATCCCACAGGACCCTAGGTTGCATCAGGAACTTTAAGAAGGAGAAAAACCATCCAGGATAGGAGGCATGAGGCTGGTTTCAAGGTAAGGCCTTATCCTGGGAAAGCTGCTTCCAGGCTGCAGGGCTGCTGATAGCCTATCTGAGGCCATATACAAAGAGCTCTTTTGTATGGTGGGTGGTTTTCACTGTCCTGAATAAAACTTTACACCCTGGTGTGACCAGCTATGCTTTCCTGTTGTTATTCTCTTAAAGCTACGCCTCCTCCCCTAACCCAAAAAATAAGAAAGAAAAAAAGAAACGAGGGCAGAGGTGCATTCTTAGTCAAGGTTTTGGTGCCAGAATACTCCTTCCTCATACCTACAAGCAGTATAAGTCATCACACACAGGAAGCTTCACATGGCTCACATATAAATACGTTGCTGAACACAAGTTATAACTGTGCATGTGAGCAAGTCAGAAGAGTCAGACAGTTACATACCACTTCCATCACATCCTGGTAGTTTTCCTGCATAAGCAAAGATTTCACACTGACCTCTCACGTTATCCAAAAAGCTCCAGCACGGAATGGACACACCCACAGGAATGGCAGCCTTCACTGTTAAGAGCAAGAACTTCATAAACAGAAGTACTTCTCACAGGTGAGCACAGGAAGCTTACAGTCTTACCAATGCAATGACAATACTTAAGCTTGTAGGCTTCATAGCTGAAGTCACAAATTACAACAGCTGCTACTCTGCCAGAATGTCACTTGAAGACCAAAGCAGTAAACAACTCCCACTGCACACCACACTTGGCTCAAGGTCTGCTGTGCCACAAAGAGACCTTGTGGCAGCTGCTGGGGGACTCTGACAGGAAGCCATCACACTGTGACACAGTATGGTTAAGTATGGCTGTCAGCACAGCAGCCTTTAGGGATCAGCTTCAGTTCCACCTGTATTGCTTCCATGTTTAGCTTTTAATGTTAGCATAAAGCTTATTGTGTAACACTTAACTGCACTGTCAGATGTGCCAGCACCAGAAGAACTGGGATTCAGCAGCCAAGTAAGAGACAAATGGGGTTTTGTTTGTTTGGGGTTTTTTTGACATAGTAATGTCGCAATTAGTTTGAGATAACAGGATAAGAACATCTAAGATATTTAAATAGCAGTATTAATATTTCAGAGCTACTATACTACCAAAATGAGTTTACAGTCATCTTACCAATTGCTTCAGGCCATCTGGAAATGAAAGAAGCCAAGAGAGCATCTGTTCTGCACTGTGAATATTACCTTAGCACATGACTAGAGCTAGAAACTAGAAAACTTGTCAAAGAGGTTATCATTGTAGGTGTTCCACCAGCTACAGAGCTTGCTGCCACCACCAGCAAAAATAGATGAGAGCAGTTTCTTTTTCTGTATCTCATCTTTTGCTGGCCAGAAATCTTTCATTAACAGCACAGCTCATTAACATAAGTGGAAATATTCTTGTAGCCAACTCTGAAGCTCAGGCAGTTAAAACACCAACTCTGAGACAACACAGAGCAAGTCAGATCCTACAGCATTTTTCTGTTTAGAACAGGACCTGCTGTTCCAATTCGAATGGCATGTTTTAAGACTTCTCTACACAAGAATTAATCCTGTTCTTCAAAACAGTTGCATACTGTTTAAAAAACACAAGTCAGGTCAGTTTCTTTAGTACACACAAATTCAGCTAACATTAAAGACCTAAATAGGAGCAAGGAGAAGAAAAAATAAGCAGTATATATCTATATAGAATTAGAGCTTCCACTTGGGTGAAAAGCATCTCTCACCCAACCAAAACAGGGTATCTGTAACCAAATGCTGCTTGCCATAGAGTAACAAATCTGTCCTATCTCTTTTCTGAGGACTTGCCTTTGGGTAATTGTTTCTTCATTAAATCAATCTCTCCAAAGGTAAAGAGATCTAAAAGCATTAAAGTGCTTTAGTTGCTAGTTAGTGTAAACCTTTGCAATGCAGAGTGGTGACTGAGCTCAAACCAAGAAACAAAATTCAGTCATTGAAAACCTATCCTAGGGTTCATTCTTTTGCTCTAGATCTCCTGTGTATGAAGACCTCTGCTTTATACTTTCTTTACATGTGCTTTTCTAATTTCTTCCCACCCTAAAGAACACAAACTCCCTAATTTTGATAGGGCATGCATAAAGATACCTGCTTCGTGGAACCCTTTCAATGGGGCTGCAGTGAACACAAAGCAGAACTCACTTCTTGTGCCACTCCTTGGCATAAGCTGCTATGCTGCTTGGTCCTCCAGAGGGAACAACAAAGCTGCAGGAGCCTTTTTAGCACGTTTTATCAATATTCTTATTTGGTGTTCTAACTAGTAGCGAGCTGCAGCAAGGAATTCCCAATGCTCTGTGGCACTACAATTTAGGCACTGGAATCTGTTGGTAGCTTCACAATTTTACTATTTACTACCTTCCTTTGCACCAGCGCTGAAATGTAAGGTTCCCCATGCCACCCCATCACCAACCAGTGTGCCTTTTAAGGGAGGATTTTACATGCTTCCATGCATGAAACTAGGAGGAAAGTTATAGTGACTACCCAGTCCTCCCCTCCCATCTTACGGCATATCCCATTCTTACGGCATATCCCATTCTTACTCTGAAGTCACTGGAGGGGTACAGGTCCCCAGTCTTCCAGAAATCTAAGCCCATTCATAGGTCGGCTTTTGACTGCTACAGACACATTCTGGGCCTTCTGCAAGCATCCACCATTTCTCTGTGCTAGTATTTGTCATTGTCACCAACAGTTCTCTGCCATAAATGGATGAAGTTCATAATGGTCAGGAGTTACACTCAGAAAGCAGAGGGCCTACACAGAGCTCTCTCTCAACTAGAAAAAACAAAGGTCACAATTGATTGTCCAGATGGATGAAAACAGAGCTTAGTGGCACAATCTATACAATCTACTATGAAAGAATACTGCTTAAGTGCACCACGCAGTAGGAGATGCAAGAGCCAGCCCAGTCAAGCTCCCCATCTATCACTTTGGGATCAAGGAGGGGGGAAACAACAAGACCTGGCATGTCACACCCTCCAGATCTCATGCCAGCAGAGAGAGAAGCACACAGGAAGATAATACAAACAGCGAACAACACCTGATTGTCTTTTCCCAGAAGGTAGCATCCTTCAAACAGAGATTTTCCAAGCATAGTCCCACAATGCTCTTCTGAGCTACAAAAGCAGAAGTGACCAGGTGATTGTGTAACACAGCAGAAGCTTTACTAGAGTCTGTCAAGTGAGGAAACAAGTCACACAGCAGCCTTGGGCTTCCAAGTTATTTCTAGGACAAGATATTAGACTTCCTATGTGGCTTCACTTAGGACAGTTGTTATGAACTGTCATTGGGCAACAGTGTATATGCAAAAGCCAGATGTTTCCTACAAGTCACTGACACCAAGCCTAAGGAATTCACATCACTGCTCATAGTTTCACTATAACAAGAAACAGCAAGCTTCATACATCTTTTGAGAGCCAGAAGTTCTCTGCAGACCTGTAGGTACTAGCTGCACTTGTAATTTACCTTGGTATTCAAGTAATTATCCTGAACTCACTTCATCTGAAAGTTTCATCCCTTATTGGCACAAGAGATGCTGATATATGTATTTCTCTTCAATACTTACAATTTTTCAACATTTTCTGCAAACAGTAGCAAGCCGTGCTGGCTGCACAGCTTAGAACACTACAATAGCAACGGGGAAATGCAAGGAGGAAGATCTAGAACTTGCTTCAAGCTTAATTGCTGGCCACTTGAATTTACTGAGTAGGACTAAAAACTAGTTTTCACCTTCAAAAACATTTCAGCTTGCAAATATTGTGGTTCTAATACTTACCATTCAGAAAAGAAAGTGTGAAAGAGCAGGTATCAGACCTAGCAATTGAACACCTATAAGATCAAACCCCCAGAACTGCAGCACTGACACCCCCCACCACATGTCCAGGGAGATTTCCTGACAGGAATACACCCTAAATCGCAAGTCCACATGAGAAATACGTACTGATGTAACCTGGAGGTCGTTATTTAGGAAATTAATAATAAAGTATTTTTGTTTTCATTAGAATCTAAAGTCTGGCACCTTTACACTAATGACAACTTTAATGGCAGTGTCTAATCGCTGCAAGGGATGAAGCTCACGGGCTTATCTCAATCAGCCTGGTTGCACACAAGTAAACCAAACTCCTCACCTTCACATGCACTTAATCATGACACTCCAAGGAGGAAAAAGACAGATTTCATGAGTTAGACATCCTGGAAATGTACAGCTTTCCATTTTAAAATCTTGTAAGTTAAAACACTAAGCTAAAACTTTAACACACATCTTCCTACAGAATTGTGGATGTTAGTGCTTACAGCTGACATTCTCTCCCAGCCAAGAAGGAAGAAACAGCAAAGTCAGTTCACCTACTTCAAGCAAAAAGTAAATCAGTAGTCCTTTGTATTTCGTTTTCCACTTTCCTGAAGTAGCTCCCACTCCAAGACAGCACGGCACAGGGAGCAATTAAACTGCCTTGTAAAGTACAGTATATAAAAATGGTATATATGAAACTGTTTGATATACAGGCTCATTGTACAATCATGCACTACCATCAGGATTTTTTTATTCTGTTATTTCAATTGCTCTTCATTAAAGCAGTTAAGATACTTGTGCTGATGAAGGCCCTAGTCATCCAGCAGACTCTTACTTATCACCTCAAAGCTCCTCTCTGTTTGGAATCACTCCAATTTTGAGGTTTATGCTTGATATTGGTTAATAAAGATATATGCATAAGCACCCCTGTGTTTCCTGATCTTTTAAAGCAGGTCTCCAGTAATTTATGGCACATACCAGCTCTGACTTAGAACTGGTGAGATCAGAACTAACAGCTGCTGTTACACATCTGGCCATAAAAGAGGCTATACAGCACAGCTGAACACAAGGACATCAGTGCAGCCAGTAGTACACTTTCCATAGCTCTGAGAAGCATTTAATAGCCATGATGGTCACACAAAACTTCCATCAGAAAAAAAGAACACTGCACTAATGTCCCTTGTTGTAATACTTTGGCCACGCAGGGATTTCAAAGACTCCTGGTCTTGCCTAACCATGGTCTAAGTTAATTAGGTCCTACACTTCACAGGATTTTAGACTGCTGGGTCAAGAATGCACATGGCCAATGAATCCAACACGCCTGCAGAGAGATAAGTTTTTCCACTTACCCAGAGCTGTGCTTTCATTGCAGCATTGGCTGAAGAACAGCTACTGTTTTGCAGCTTTATAATTGAAAACTCTCACGCTACTCCGTAGTGGTGCTGCAGTGGTAACACTCACTGGGAGAACCATATTTAGAAAAATGTTGCCTTCTCCCCCAGAGCAATGTAATAGTTTAGTAAGTGAAATTAACAGCCCCAGTAAGAGTCAAACATTGTCAGATTTAAAAAAACAGAGCTAGACTCCTACAGGGAGAAGCCTGGGCTGAAGGCATCTAGCTTTATTGCAGGGATTCATTTAATCCCCGCTCGGGAACATAAAAAAAGAAAACTCCTAAAGCTATGTGCTGGGAACAGGGGCTACGTTAAATCCAAGTCGAGCAATATACAAACACAGCCTGCCAACCTCCCCCCTTCCGTGTTTTTCTGCAATAAATACCAACAAGTTAATACCGGTGTATGAACTCGCATGCAGCCGACACCCGGCTTTTAACAAGCGAGCGGGGAGGCCCTGGCGAGGGTCTGCGCCCGGGGAGCGGGCCGGGGGCGGCCGGGGCTCCACCTGCGGCGCTGACAGGGCGCGGGGGCGGCGGGCCGGGGCAGAGCAAGGCAGGGCAACCTGCCGCGCCGGGGCGGCAGCTCACTTACCCGGGGCCCCGTGGCTCGGTGGCCGCGACCCTGCAGCAGATGCACCAGCAGCAGCGCCAGCAGGAACGGGCGAGCCCCCGCGCTGCGCCAGGCCCGCGGCGCCATCGTCCCTCGGGGCGGCGCGGCTCTGCGGCCACCGGAGGCGGCTGTCCCGGGCGGCGGCGTGTCCGTCGGCGGGCGGTGCGGCGATGCCGGTGCCGCAGGTTCCCCGCCTCGGCCATGGGGATGCCCGTTATAAAGCCGCGGCGGGGCGGGGCCGGCCGGCACTGACCGCGCCGTGCGCCTATGGCCGTGCGGCCGCCGCGGGCCGCTGCCAATGGCGGGGCCGCGCCGCCTCTCGCCCCTCCCCTCAGCGCCGTGGGGCGGCGGGCGGCGCAGGTTGGCCGCGGGCGGCGCGCGGAGGGCGCGGGGCGAGTGCCGTGCCCGTGCCCGCGGCACCTGGAGCCCTCGGTGGCACCCGGGAATCCCGGCGGCACCCGGAGCCCTCGGTGACACCCGAGGATCCCGGCGACATCCGGAGCCCCCGGCCGTCGGACGTGTGCGCGGGTGCCGAGCAGCCCCGAAGGGGCCGCGGGAGGCGGCCGGCACTCTCCGCGGGGCTGCCGGGCTGCGCCGCCCGCCTCAAAGCCCTGCAGGGCATAGCCGGCCCCGGCTGGCGGCGGTGACAGCTAAGCCGTGCAGCCGGGTCGGGCTGGCGAGCGAGTAAATTGGGCATAGGAAGTCACCTCGTGGTCCACAAACTGTGTTTCTTTGGTGCTGCGCTCTGCGGCCAAGGCTGCCGTAGGAGCAAGCTCGTGTCTCAGGGGGTGCAGGTCCTCGTGTCACCTCCGTGCCGGGGCTCGGGGCATGGCTCACCCACAGCCACGGAGTCTGCGCCTCGCTGAAGATCTTGCTCTGCGGTCCCAGCTGCAGAAGTAGCCCCACAGGCCATTGCTTTGCGTTGCCCAGCAAATCCTGGGGACCTCGTGCCAGTTATGTGGTCAGGGACTTTGGTAATACATGCCTTGCACCTGGGAAACCATCCCAAGTCCAAGTTTGGTACTTCTTGAGACGACAAGCCCTTAGAGAGTGCGTGTGGATGCTTCACCCAAGCACCAGGCGCTCAGTAATGCGAAGTTTGGGTAGAAAGTGACCATCATCACAGAACGGGCAAGGTAGTGCAGCTGTAGAGCAGAAGCAGGAGAAGAGGGGGAAAATGGAGATACATCTACCGGCAAGGCCCAGGCTCTACAGGCGTGTCTAAAGAGGGAGCAGTACCTTGGTGTTGTAATGACATCAAGATGAAGGCCCTGAGCACTGGAGGCAGAGTAATGCCAAGCCCTCTACTTGACAGAGGGACTGAGTGGTGGAGATATCTTGTGAACCAGGATGGCTTGCATTTACATCAAGTCCTTAATTTTCAAATTACCAGTTGAGTTTGATGGAGGGCAGGGCAGACGCCCAACATTTTGCAGAGTAATACGCACGGGAGGTCATTGCTGTGCATGTAATACTGATAACAACCTTTATGTAGGACTGCTTTGTGGTGCTCTTATGGAAACACACAAGACATGACATTTTTTTCATATAATGTATTAACTTTCTTGACTCAGTGACCTTACAAGAGGCAATACTCACACTTGCAAAAATTCCCTAGAGTGTATCCGCTAGGTATGGGGAGGGGCTGCTACACCCACACAAAGAACCTTGTTACACAGTAGAAGTCATGTAATTCTGGCATCTTATCAGAGCAAAGCAGAGTGTTTAGGTATAGCGGTTGCTTTAATCTTTCTTTTCCTAAAAATAAAAAAAAAAACCTTAAAAAATGCCAATATGTAACATTTTGTCATTAGCCTAGACAGGATAAGCCGTTTGTTACTCATATGGAGCTCCGCCAGTATTCATTATTCTTGGCTTGCAGATTTCTCTGGGACTCCAAACACAGCACCCTGTACAAGCCTACATTAGTCCTAACCCTCACCACTCTGCTAGCCTAGTGCTAAGCTTTGCCAGTTCTTCTCCAATAAGGCCTGTGGTATCCTCTGATTTTCCATTTCAAAGTCTCTCTGATCCACACCTGAATTTAATGCCATTCCACGTGACATGAGCAGAGAGACCTTGAAGGGAAGAGCAGGAGAAGAGCTGGGAAATCTGAATATGAGTATTCTTGTGCAAGTTATGCCAATGCACACCTGAGTCTATGAAAAGACAGGCAGAACCTAGTACAGTTTTGTTGAGGTGGTGATCCCACCACTGCAGTACCACATCACCTCATACTTAAGTGTTGATTAAATTCCAGTCCAGATAACAGTATTACATTTGCCTGCATTCTCATCTCCAGTTTCATAGGGGGGTTTTTGCATCTGGCCTGTTTTGTGTTTTGCCTTCATGTGTTCTTTATCACTTGTACTTTAAACATGAATGTCTTTCTTTTGTGTATTTTTTACACACAAACACAAGGATATCGGAATCTCTATGCTAGATAAATGTTTGCTACCATCATGAAAAAGTAATTGTTTTTTCTTAATCCCTAATGGAGAATACCAGCTACACTGGAAACCTACCCACCAATACCTATGAGGCCCTGACACCAGGAGCATCTTAACACCAAGTAAAAGTTCCAGAGAGGGTCAGAAATTCATGGTAACAGAGCCCTTTGACCTCTTCATGGTCAAAGCTGTTCATAACCTTGCCACATGTACTTCCAGCCATGGCCAGGTGTTTCTCTGTAGGGTCATATATTTCCTTTGCAGATAGTAACTGCCTTAGTGCAGAAGAGACATCATATGCCTGGCCCATGTATCACCACTAAATTTCACTGAGCTGTTCCAAGCCCAGAAATCTCAGCAAAACACCATTCAGGTGGCTGGAGGGACATCCAAGCTCTGTTTAAAGACACCATTAAGAGAGAAAACACATGGTGTTTTTTCCAGTGGTGAGTCACTTTCACCATTGAAAATGTGTGCCTAACTCTTTGGCACACTGGGCCTGGTACTCTAGTTGGTATAGGTGCACTTTAATGGTGCGTCATCATCAAAGAAAAATCTAGGTAAATAAAATGAACTGCAGAAACAGAAAGCTTTGTGCCATTAAATTGTCAGTTATTTCTCTCAGGTTGCTGGCAGGTAGGAAGAGCCTGCACTGGGCATCAGTGGTATTGCAGAGATGTTGATGAGCCAAGAGAAGGCTATTGACCAAGCGTAAGTGGAATTGGGCACCTAATTTTCTTACTTGAACTCTTCTGAAAATCCCTGCCATCACTCAGAGTGCCAAATACTGTGCTGGCACAGTGCCACTTCAATCAGTGGTGTCTCACTAGCAAAGAACTTGCCCAGAATCTGTAACTGAAAACCACAAAGAGAGAGGGACACAGAATGGGAAGCGAAGTTGTTCTCCATGTCCCGGCATTTGTATACCAGGCCCAACACATGGATCCTTCAGAGGAAGGTGTAAACGCAGCCATAATGAATTCAACTATGCAATGCTGCTGAGGTAGTGCTGAAACTAGTACTGTTGAGGCTTGTTGTATACATGAGATACAGCCTACGACTTGCACCTCTGAAGACGTAACCCCAACCTGTGCCCGTCAGTGTTGATGATTAATATCTTGTTGCTATGGTGCTTGCATATCATGTGCACCACTGCAAACTCACAGCACAGGACGTGTATATTGGTGGTCTTGACAAGTGTTCAGGGAGAACTGTTTGATTGCTTTGATTATTTGCCTCTGCTTCTACTTGTCTTGTCCTCAAACAAGTTTCAGAAGATCGCTGACCTCTTTTGAACAGCATTGGCACTCAGAACCATCATGAGATTTATCTGCCACAGCTTCCACCAGGGCATGAATCCCCTCTTGCACATGTTTAGTAGAAATGATTACTTCCAATAGAGAACAATCTGCTTCCTCCAAATATGAGATGATTGCTTTTAAGGACTGATTACTGTTGGAGGTTATTTTTTAAGTCAGTGGATGCTACAATCACTTCCTGCAAGAGGTTTAGATTTCACTTGTCACAAGTAAAAAAAGGAGTAAAGAAGAACGTGGGAAATTTGCTGGAAGATTTGTTTTTGTAGGTTGTAAGGTTGTAACAATGCAGAATTTAGAGCTTTGTTTTGTTGGGGATTTTTTTTAACTTTGTGCCTGTTTAATCATTTGGACCATTTTAATCAGACAATTATCCATTGCTGCCTTAATTACTGAGGCCTTAATTGCTAAGAACCTGCAGTAGCAGAAGAACCTTTTCTACTATGCTGACACCTGCAAATCTCCATCCAGAGACAAGTTCAGGGCAGTCCAGAGTAAAGACTGAGAAGCCACATCTGAGCACAATCATGACCCTAATGCAGTTAGGAATAGCAACCACAGGAAGAGAGAGTCTGTGCAGTCACCCTAAAATGAGGTAGAAAACAATTTCCCCAGCTACCCAGACATAGCTAGAATATGGGGAGTAAGTTTGACTCATTGATTATGAGGGTGGAAATCAGATGCCACTGGGTTCAAAAGCAACAAAATATAGTCCCAATGTCATGACTTGTTGAGCTCACATCACAGCATACAGCGATTTTACAGTGTCACAGCACTGTCAACACAGCTTTTTACTACATCTTACACTTTACTGCTTTGTTGTATGTTGGTGTATGGCCAACAACCTCTTCCCATGGAATGGAATAAGAGTCTGTTGCTTCTGAGTGCAAAGTACTGACTCTTGTTAAGAAGAAGAGACACACTGCTTTGGGGTGTTCAGCATATTTTGGGGTGCATTTGCTGGATTATGTCAACAAAAAGGAGCCTCAGCTTTTTATAAAAGCTATTTTTTTATTTTTATATATATATATATATATATGTATACCTGAATGAAACAGAAACCTGTTTTTTTCAAAAACATTACAGGATTTTGAATATTTTCTCATGAAATCCATCTAGAGTCTGCCACTTCATTCATTACACTTCATACAGAAGTTCTGTTCAGACTTTTTCTCTAGAAACTATATTAAATTGTGTTGGTCCTGGCTGCACTACTTTTTTTTCCCAAAGACTTGCTAGTAGTCCTGATTAATTCCCACCACTGCCAGACCCCCACCTCTCACTAGTGTCCATCCATCTGATCCAACTGACCAGCCATACTTTCATGTACCTATGTTATCCCATCATGGGAAGAGGCTGTTGGTCATACACCAGCATTATTATGATAACAAAACAAAATGAAAACAAAAAGAAAGGGATGCACTAAAGTGCAAGATGTAGTAAAGAGGCAGTAATTCTCATTTGATCTTCGGTATGTTTTTTCATGGTGCTGCAGCACATACATATTTTTAAGGGTGGAACCACAACAATGACACGGCTGATGTTAGTCTGTAATCTGCCAGCTCCTTGAAAACAAAGATATTCTCCTTTTTTGTCCTTTTTACTCTTACTTATGTTTTGCAAATACTAGGCTATAATGTTAAAAATCAGTATGAGGCCCACTGCAGTGGTGGTGAATGATGGGTATATATGTGGCACTGGAAAATTGAATGACTCTTCCAAATATCTATCTAATAGATTTGTAATGTTAATTGTACACTTCTTTGAATTCTGTGAAGCAAATATAACATCACTCCAGGCTCTAAAAGAATGCCAATCGACCGTATCTTTAACCTTTAGAATCTTTAAAAGTACTTAAGGACTTGCCAATTTTTTTTTTATTTTGTCAGCTATGAGTTTGAAGTTGTGTTGGACTCCATATGGAGTCCAGAAAAGAGGAGCTCTGTTCCAATCTCATTTATCAATTTTATCAAGGCAAGGATTCTTTCTGCTCATCCTGTCTACCTGGGTGGGATAGATGGAAAGTGGGTGGGGAAAGAACTACCTCTGCACTGAAATTTTGAGGACTTGGTACTCTGGGCTCCAAATGCGGAGGAGAGCAAGTGGTGAATCTGCCATGAGAACTCTCTGCCCATGCAGAGTGGGCTCAGCATCAGCAGTACAAAAGAACCGTGGCGGGGTGGGGGGAGTCATGCTGGGGCGCATGGAAGGCAGGTCTCTTGCCTGACCTCTCCTCCACGTGGTCCTCCACCAGCACAGACAATGACAAAAAGGAAGAGGAAGCAACTGAGGAGCAGGCTCTGTGAGCTCAACAAGTCATTACATTGGGACTATATTTTGTGGCTTGAGCTCATTTATCTTGTCTAAGAGATGCTCAGATGAATGCAATAAAGTATTTTGTCTCACGGATTGGCACCTGCCTCATCTGCCTCTCTCCATTAGCAGTCCATTTCCTCAGGAAACTCAGAATCAGATTTATGTTCTAAATGGTATGAAACAGCTCAGAAATATACTCCAGCTAAGAAACCCTGACATCATATCAGACACTCTTTGTCTTCTCAGTTGTGGAGGCAAAATGGTGACAAAACAGCAGAATACTTTCTAAGATGCCTTGATCCTGCAATTTTTCATCAGGGCCAAGAGTAACACTCATCGGACAGGCAAAGTTTGTTTTTTCTTCCCTACCAGTTTCTGAGCACTGATTTAAGTTTCACACTGACACCAGTGAAACAGCACTTAAATCACAGCCCTGAGAACCAGCTACATGTATCCAAAGCTGAGCAGAGTTCAAACCTCAGCCCTGTGCTGATACAGAGTCTTTTCTGTTTTAAATTGCCCACCCACTCACTATTCCCAGCTGCCGAGCCACATAACGTTCAAAGACCACACACAAGGTGCAGGAGCAATAGGGGCCTGTTGAAAATTAAAGTGCAACAGCTTAGTCGAGAGGATAGACTCCAGCGTTGCTGCCTAGAAAATGGGGGCAAGGAATGAGACGGAAGGGCAGACAGGACCGTGGGAGTTCCATACAGAAAGCGATGGGAATCTAGAGTGTATTTTACAGAAATCCCCTACCCTCAGCTCAACAGATCAGCAGAGACACACAGAGCTTCCCATATGAAGACAGGCAAGAATCAGCTCAGAAACAGAGCTGCTGCTTTCCAGAAGCTAGACATGATACTAGGGCCCCAGGGCTTGTTCTCAGCTTGGCTGAAAGCACCTAGAGCTGGTCAAAAACTCTCTCTGTACCTTATTTCCCCTTCTTGAGCAAGTGTTAAGAAGTGTAAGAGCCTCACATGAATGTTTTGCTATGTCCCACTGCCCCCAACAGACAACAAAACTGTCAAAGAGCTCTGGTTTCTTCTCTCCAGCACTGCTGATGAAGGTACCTTGCTCTGAAATGCACTCATTTGAATGCCAGATAGTAGTGTCACCTGTTTCTCTTCATCCCATTGTAATAGCACATTGCCTTTGAAAACTACAGTGTTGCATTACCACTCAGTGGTGACACAAAGGCAGAAGTGGGTCAGCACCGTCACACATCACAGTGCAACACCCCCATTTTTAGAAAACAGCGTGGTCCCCCTGCTGACTCCTATCTAGTACTCACAGGGTCTGAGGCAAACTGATGAAAATAGACCTTATCCTGAACATATCTACTTATATGGTCAAGTTTGCAAAGAGTTTTGCACAAGAAGAGACTATTCACCTCAAAATGTTTTAAAACATTCTTAGGTTTTGTCCTGTTGCTTCTATACATAAAGAATGTGTGTTTGTATGTTTATACATTGAGATTTTGTGCTTCGTCACTAACCAACGCTGAATACTTAAAGGCTGAGTCAACCTGTACTCTAAATATGGGCTATTTAATCCATCACTAAATGAAACAGCTTCACTGCTGAGACAAGGCAATGTTGTACCAGCACACGGTGCAGCCCAGCAGTCGGAACAAGAAACAACGATGGTGGTTTCTAACAGAAAGCGCTCAGGGTGTTTGAAGAGGCAGACTGCCAGCACTGTACAGTGTCATCCTACTCCCTACTTCTCAGCTGGGACAGCAGCTAAGGCGAGAAGAAAGGAGGAAAGATGAAACACAACATGCCATGAACTTTCTCACTGCAGCTCTGATTACTGCTAGCAAAAAAAAAGCAAGTCAAGGAAGCACTGGAAGGAGAGACTCAGGGAAGTACCCCATACCAAATACACTGAGAGGGTGGTTTGAAGCCAGAACCACATAGGGTAGCTAGCATGTGTTCCTGTAATGATCTAAAATAGAAGCACAGGTACAAAAGTGCTCTCAGCATTGTCAGGCTCTTACATTTGGTCCCAGTTTTGGGCTTCAGAACATGCACAACAATAAACAGAACAAAAGATACCAAGACTGGAATTTTGGTTGTTAACTCTATTGCTCCATTAATTTAATTTCATTCCTAAAAATGGGAAATGCAAAATAAAATATAGGTATACATGCACACCATTTTGACCTTTTGATTCCTGTCAGAAACTCAGTGAAGAATAAAATCTTCCAGCACACAATTGTTTGCATCCAGCTTTTTGAAATATCCCACTGTGATACATATCAACCTTTTCCTTTTGATTGATAGACTTTGCTAGGGGAACACAGCAGAACAGATGTGTGTGCATGGGTGCCATCAAATTAATTTTAACGCTCTTTTTTTTCCTGCTCACCCCTCCCACCCACAGGCTTATAAAGTTATTCTGAAAGACATGAGAATTCTAAATAATGGGGGGAGGAAGAGCGGGGATTAAGGGACATCTGAAGAAAGTAGTATAAAATTGCACTGAAAGCAAAAAATCCTCCCACCATAACCTACCCTTGTCCACCCCTGTGTCAACAAATATGCAACCAATTAATGTAATTGCAGAGTTATTTATGGCACACAGGAAAGTGTAGTCAGGGACCCTGAGAAACAAGGTTTTGGGATAGGAACGCCTGGGTTTCCCCCTCACCTCCCCCTTTGCAGATGTTTAAGTTGACTTGTGGTGTCCATGTGTCTCATAACCAAGAGCTTGTCTACTTTGCAGGTGTTGCTTGCTGCATGGGGGTGGGTAAAGTGGATGAAAGGAGACCTGCACAAAAGTTGGGGTCTTCTGATTTCAAACTGTGACTAAAAGATATTGGTTGGGTTTAGATATTCCTCCCTCCATCCCCCTGCCCCGTCAATTCCTGCCAACTTTGTAGCCTACAAAAGCCCCATACTTAATCCCTTCAGATGACCCTTCCAACAGCAGCAACAACATTTAAACAACAGGGAAAAAAAATTTCTTAGCTCCATGATTTGATTGTTCGGGGTGACAGTTTTGTTACTGTTCAGTGCCCCGCACAAGAGAGGTTTTAATTAGAGCTATTGACTGGTTTGAATTGGCACAATTAGGGTCAGCATTAATGATTGCTGCATGTGTTCTTTTGAACAGTAAGGGCTTTTTTTTGCCCATGGACAGGAGGGGGTAGCAGCTAATGAACTAGGAGAGTGCAAATTATCTCTGCAAAACTGGGGCAAGTGTAATACACACCGGGGATAAAGTGGAGAGCAGGAAGAGAGAACACAGCTTATGGAGCTGATCAAGAAGGCTTCCCAGGAGTGTGCTGAGCACATCAGTCCCCAGTATGTGTCATTTACTTCTGAGGTGCTAAGGCTATGTAAAGCACTTACAGAGATGTGTTTCTTGTATTGCAAGGAACACCTCACAGGGCAAAGTATATGCAGTGTTTTCATACTGAAAAATACAAAAGGAGAAGGGGAAAGGCTGCTGTCTGCTGAGAACAGTAGTCTACTTCAAAACAAGGACATGCTCATGCAAATTGGTACTGCCATGAGTAGGCTTGTAGGCTTTACCCACCTCCCAATCACTTCAGTGGGATATTGGATCAGTTCAAAGGAACACAGCCACATAAGAGATAGAGATATATATTTGTGTACAAGCACCCTTCCTGTGTGTGCATAGGAATGCCTCCCAAATACACACACCTGCTTTAGCAGTACTGCGGGTGGATACCAGAGCCCCACACCCATGGCACCTCTGCTAAAGGCTGCTCCTTAGAAAACAAGAGTCTCCACAGAATGTGCTACTTGACTTAATGAGTAAACCTCTTGGAGGGCATACCTGTGGTCTTCTCAGAACTTGTAGATCTCCCGAAATGTGCGTATTACACAGTCCCTTCCTGATCCACAGACTCCCTGAAGGTCTTCAGAAATGCTCCCAGGTTTCAGGAGGAATACATTCCCATGTCATCCCAGCATAGCCAGAGACAATTCTCTTCTACAAAGCTACTTGGGGAAGAGGCATGTGGGTGATAGTGACAATATCCATGTGGGTGCAGCACTCACTGGCAGCACAGGACCTGCCCCATTCGTCTGAAGAACATCCATTGCTTCTAGACTGTGCATGTCCTCCCCAAAGCACATACTATTTTTGCCTCAGGCCTACAACAAAAATTTCCAAGTGTTCTCCGTTTACTAAAACAAGCTTTTGGTCAGGCCTTATATTAGAACCACAGGCCTCTCTTCATCTTCTAGGCATAAAAAGAGTTTGTTCCTGTGCCAGCTGCCCAGTGGTGGAGCTGCCCTCCCCCAGAGAGACAAGCCATTCCCTACTTATGCCTGCAATACATCCCTTTTTACTGATGGAAGGTTGACCCTTTGGTACCTGAATCAGCCTAGAAGTCTCTTCTGGGCTCCAAAAAGCCCAGATAGGACATCACTGCTAGGGGCAGCCGTGGGGCTTCCTCAGGTCTGGCAGTACCAGCTGAGTCAGATACTGACACTGGTGTCTGGTCTGGCCCCTGAATACCTGTGCAAGCCATCAGGCCTGCAGTAAAATGTCCTCTCTCATTGCATGTAGTGATAATGTCTTCTGAATGTAATCCGAAGATGGAGATACATTGCCAGGCACCATGAATCAAAGAAAAGGCTGATTGTTCAGTAAATTTAGTTGGTAGAGCAGAAATGTATATGCTGTCAGAGGACTGATCCTCATGCATTTTTGAGAAAACATTTTCAGCCAAACTTTCTGCAGCCATCCCAGAGTGTGGTCACCAACACCTAACCACTCAAATTTTTGAGGCTGAAGCATTGGCACCAGCCAAGGCTGCACACCCCACCAGTGCCTTCATTGGCAAAGCAGGTAAAACTGTGTGCACAACTGGAACGGAGGAGCAGGGTGGAATCCTGGGTGTGCAATCTTGGCTGGGAACTAGCCAAATACTTCACCTTTCATATATGCAAAGGAAGACAAAGGTGCCCAAAATATGGAGAGAATTAGACCTTTTGGTGTGGTTAAGCACAGATTTCTGTGTATTTCTATTAGGAGATATTTTAAGGTCTTTCAGTGTCTCACTGTCTCTCTAAACATTACCTTCTCTTAAAAAGAATCCAATAATCCAATTTCTCTGGCTTTTTTAAGTAGGTAATATAAATTGTGTTATTATTACCTAGGATACACAGTAGCCCAACATATTTGGGAAATAATTACAGGCCAAAATCTTGCCATGCAAACAGAGGTTAAACAGACTGTGCATAAAGAGCTCATATTCTCTAATAGGCTTAATCCAGTAGGAATTTAGTTTGCAACATGAAGATTTAAGCAGTGATGCTGTTGCGATCCATTTGAAGCCTGTGGATGGATACAAATCTAATGGGCAATCACAGCTAGGATAATCTCACTTAGTTCTCAAGGCAGAAAACTACCTTAGGCAGTAGCCTAAGGTAGACCCCTTCCCCTCAGGTGTGGGTTACCTACTCATTTGCGGCCTCACAAGTTCTTTACCTTATTACAAATTTTGTGGTGCTCGTGCCCAAGATTCATGAGAGCCTGCCTCGTAAAGCATCTTTCCGCAGGTGTGCCAGCCTCCAAGGCATAAAGAGCCCAGCAGCGCCAGGCAGAGGTCTACTGCTGCCAGCAGGAGCTGGAGGTGAGCAGGTGGATGGCAGGAGGGTGAGAGCAGAGATGCACCAGTTGTCCCTCTTGGGAGTGAGCAGTGTGGCTGCAGGTGCTTCATTTCACCCGGCCCCCCAAATGGAGAACACTTCCCCCTGCCCTCAGCTGGGCAGGAGGAACTGGTTCTGCTGGGGCTCAGCAGAGGAACAAAATTGGAGTGCTGAGGAAAGGGCAGAGACACAAGCAGCACCTCACAGGTGCTTTTGCCATTGGTTGCTTTCGTGCCCTCTCCCCCAAGTCTCTCTCATAAGGGCTTCAACTGTTCCCATGGCCAGCAATTTTGTTTGGGCAGGCATCCAGCATTGCTTAGCAGATCCAAAATGACACCTCACACATTCTTGAAGGTGTGAAAGAAACAACCAAGCTGCATAGTTTCACCACCCTCAGGGTACTAGAGGTGGTACCATAGACTTGCCAAGGAATGCACGAGGACATCCACAAACATTTCACGACCACCTTCTTTAAGTCTGCTTTGTTATTAAACAGTCCTGGGTTTTGGCATTAGCTGGAAAGCAGAACATACAACTGCTCAGACAGGACCTCTGCTTTGGCTTTCTTGTCATATATCCTCAAAGGCAAGACTTTTTTGTAACAAGTTAGATTTATGTCATGAAATAAATATATTAATAGTGTTCGTATGGATCATTTACAAGCAAATAATAACTCCACAGGCTGGAGGATGGGGCTAACACTGTAGGCACCAAGCTACCAGCTGGGCCCTGGCCTGAAGTTGAGCTACCTGGAAAGGGTCTGGAAGCTAATGGGTGAGAGAGTGGGTGTGACATGGAAAGCTGAATGTGAGAGGGAATATTGTGAGAAGCTGGCAAAAGGCACAGATGGTGCTGTGAAGGCTGGCTGGATCCCTCGTGTGGTTATGGGGAACGTGTGTGAGCAATAGCTGAGCCACACAGCTGGAGTGGAGCACTGAGGACATTCTGGGAAATAGGGCCTTGCTAGGCCAGCGTGCCTGGTAACCATACCCTTAATAGCACACAAGCCTGAGATAATCCGGTTAGCAGTAACAGAAATAACAAACTCAGAAATGGATATGGCAAAACCAGGAATACAAGGAAAAAGTAATTAGGTGCAAGTTGTGTCTCTACACTGAAGAATGGAAAGGGAGATGCAGGGGTGGTAAAGAAAAAGCTCAAGAAACACAGAAATGGATAATAAGATACATGATTCATGTGCCTGGGGGCATTTGTCAAGCAGCCCTATCCTTGACCACTGCAGCTGGAGCCAGACAATGAATCAAACCCAGTGTTTCTGGTCATGCCAGCAGAGTCAGACCTGCTTACACCCCAGCCAGAGTACAGAGGTTGGCAGTGCAGGTGATTAGCTTTCATTTGCTGGACAGACAGATTGAGCATCCCAGCATAACCACTCCGGTGCCTGTTCCAGAGCAGATCGCATTAGCAACCACCTACCACTGTGTAACAGCTAGGATTGTGGTTTTTTGGTTTTCAGTTCAATTAATACAGCTAAACTATTGGAACTAAGGAAGGTGTTTTGTTTACCTTCAAACTCATGGTCTACACCCATGAGAGGTATCTTCCAGGAAAACTATTTGCACTGAGAAATCAGTATTGCATGTCCTGTGCCTTAGTGCAGGCACTGATTAGGAAATACAAAATATGCAGTGAGCCTGTCTATGAAGTGGTACTTAGAAGTTCTACAAGCACTCCCAGAAGAAGCTATAAATGCAAAGTTCATAAACTTGCCAGGAAAAAGCAAGTTACTCAGAATGTACTTCACCTGAGCATTGGCTGAACATTTGACACAGACTAATTTTACTGAAATTAGTTAACCCATCTCCAGCTTGAGAGAAGTATATCTTGTCTTTAATCTCTACAACATTTTATTGTACCTCAGATCACCTATAAACCCGCAGAGGCTGTGCTTTCCATAAGTTCTCTGTATCTGTGTTGCCGTACCACTGCATGTCTGTGCTGCAGTCAGACCAGCTCAGAAAAGGTGATGAACCAGTCATGGAGACTGAGCTATGAGATATCTTTCATTGGCCTGAATATTGAGCAGTGAATTTACCCTCACAGCCTTTTCTTGATGTTCCCAGGTCTCCTTCCCCTGGCAGATCCCAGGTTTGTCCTAACCTGGACCTCTTGTAGGGAAGCCAGTAGCCCTATGCACCCAGAGCTTCAAGTCTTCTTTCCTAGGGCAGACCTCTCCATCTTACTTCAGCACTCCTTTTCCTTGCCCCCTGCTGTAACCTCTTCTGAAGGCATCTTTTGCTCCAGCTTCACTACAAGGAAAATAAGTTACTTAGATTCTGTATCTAAGAGCACTTTGGAAAACTCCATCATTGCCAAGACACTGGCAAGGGGATGAAAGCAGCCACGTTTTTTGCTGAATGCTCTCAGAGCTCAGAAACATGTGCAAAGCTGGACTCAGTATATCATCAAATTCATCAGATATGATAACCAATATCAACTGCAGAAGTGTTCATGAGAAAGCAACAGAAAGCTGGGGACCTTTAGCAGAGCTGGGCAAACAAACCACCATTAAGAATTCTACACAGTTTGAACTATTTATCCCATTGCCTTTTTATTTAGTTTTAAGCAACATCCCTTTTGCTGCCTCAGAGATTTTTTTCCCACTGTTATGGGGATTTTTCAATACTGTTGCCTTGGTTTGGGAGAAGGGTACATTTCTCCTTTTGTCACACCAAGCTACATTCTCACAGTAGAAAGAAAAGCCAGAGAACCAAATTGATTTTCAGCTATATTTCCTTTTAGAGCAGAGCTCTTCCCCTAGTTAACCAGTGGGGCACATCAGAAGACATAGCTCAGGGTGCATGGGGGTCTAGGCCTGGTCAATAAGCTGATAGGCCTCAAAAAGGGCAGCTGATGTGAGGGAAAAGCACTAAGAAGAGCAACATTAACTGCACAATAACTTGAGAATACCATCAGGAATTCTAATGTAAACAGTTCAGATTTTTGTGGGTAAAGCCATCACTCAAACTCACAGTCACGACCATGTATTCAAGGGTTTCTGCAGCCTGGAAGGGCAGCAGATCCTCCCACCTGCACCACAGCTCAACCAGCACCTTTGCAAAGATCACAGTGCCCAGGAACCCAGCCCCTTCACCACCACCCTGGCCAGGCCTGGACCCCATGCTTGGTACCACAGACAACAGTAGAGCTGCCTGAAGAAGGGGTACATCCCTGTTTGACTTCCAAACTTCCCTCCCTGCTCTGATTTCTCATGAAGCCTGAGAACCTCTGCACTAATTGGAGATCCTTACAAGAAAAGGTAGTTTGTTACCACAGAAGCACGTTTCACATGCAACACGAGTTTAGTGTGGTGTGAGTATTCTGTAAAATTTCGAGCTGGAACTATGGTCTTAAGTTTAACGCAACTGACTGGGGACCCACATTGTCATTTTCTTCAGCTATCCCATTTTCACTGCCTACAAATTACTGACCTTCCTGTAGCCCCCTCTCCTACACGCCTGAACTAACGCAACTCAACATAGCCTTTCTTGGTTCTGTGGCAGCTCGTGGCTTAAATATAGTATAAGTGAAGGCCCAGTGATGCAGCTCTAGAGTACAAATGAAGAACATTTGTTGGATTCTCTACCTGGTGAAGTAGTGCAACCTGAGAAACCAGACTCTGTTGGTATATGTGTACTGCCCCAGTTAGTTCATAGTGTAGGATACAGACTGTCTGCCTAGAGACAGTCCTGCAATAGCCCCCAGCTCAGGTGTCTGTGGAGCTGATGTCTTTAGCTCCTGCAACCCTCTCCCTTCCAGAGGGTAAATTACCAGCTGCGTTACTGGTGAGATTTCTAGCACATCATTCTTCCTCAATGAAAAGCAGAATTAGAAAGGTGAGCAAATGTTTCTCAAAATAATGATTAAAAAAAAAAACCCCAAACCAAACACAAACAAACAAAAAAGGCACTTAAAAGGATGAGCAGCAATTGGCCCTGAGAAACAGCCATATTGCAGCCAATGCAACTCTCTTTCCTAAATGCCACAGAGAGCCAGCATCTCAGAATTCATCTGGGGCAACAAGGCAAAAAACATCACATTCACCTTGGCGAGAACAGCCATTACAGAATTACCACATTTCTAATGGTTTTTTAAAAACTACCTTGTACAGTTCATAGGAAGAAGAAATGTGTCTTTTCAGCACAGTGTTTCCCAAGGACAGCTGCACTCTGAGAGGGCAGATATCTGGGTGCCAGGAAGCAAGAACATTTGGTTGGGAGGCAGATCAGGGGAAGAAATTCTAGTAGCACTGATCATCATTTTTGGAAACATCATTCAGTCAAGCAGACTGCAATGAAACAAGTGTTGTTCATTCCTGTTGATGGGTTGTAAATGAGTGAGGTGCTGCACCCTCCCAAGTACCAGAGAACAGAGGTGAATGGCTTCAGCTGGCTATCCAGCTTTTGGGAAGTTTTTCATGCAGAGAGGGTCTCAAAGCTGTATGCTTGCACTGCATAAAGCCTGTGCCATTATTTCTTGTTTCTTATGAATCTAGGTATCACTGGGCTTAATAGCAAACAAGTTTTGCCCTTCTGCCAACAATTTAACTGAGCATACAAGCATTGCCAGGTTACTTCAGTGCTTAAGGAGTACCTTTCCCACATAGCCATTGCTATTCACCAGAGATTTACCAGAGAAATCATCTGCAATTGCCACAGTCAGGACCAAAAGCATAACTTCCACTGTCTGAGCATGGAAACTCTGTGTTCCTTCAGCTCCACAATATACCTTGAAGACAGCAATAGCCTCCACCAGACTTTTCTCAAAAGGATGCTGAACTAGTCTGTCATATAAGTGTGAGTTACTGAGCAAAATAAGTAGGTAATTTTCTGACAGCAACTAAGTGCAATTCTGAATTTGAGGTGGGATTTCTGCTGAATACACAGGCCTTCATGTTTTCTGGGATCTCTTCAAGGTGAAACAGCCTAGGAAGGGGCTGATCCACCATGCCTCCCACACAAATGTCTGCTCTGCCAAGCCAGCACCAATAGCAATACCCTTTTTCATCACCAGGCCATCAAGAGCACAACCTCACATCCACAGGTATGTTTGCAATTAGAATAACTTTTAATTTTGTTATATTATGTGAGGCTCAAGCCTTTGGGATGCAGTGGTCTAGGGAGTGCAAAGCTGGGAATCTCAGCAGGCACGTACACAGCACCCCTGCCATGCTGCCCAAGTCACAAGATAGGCAGGGAAAGGATTTCCAGCAAGGAAGAAAGAGCATAACAGAGTCCAGCAGAGGCACTGGTATTCATGGTAGTCCTCATCAAGTTCTGTCCTTCCCCTTACATCATTCTTATCAGTGGGAACAGATACCAGTAACCTTGTCTACTCTCCACAGGTAACTCCCCTGCTTGGATGCAGAAGGCCAGGCTGGCACAAGGAACATAATTTAATAGTGTCTCACCTCATGCTTGGTAAATTGGGCCCCTTACACAATCCCCTGTCTGTATCACTGTACATATGGAGTACGTATTGATGAAGCAGGATTTTTGCCTGCTGAATAACCTCCATATGATACCCAGGAGATATTTCCTATTCTCAGCACTGTTGTGTCATTAACTTTCCTGCTTGTTTTGACTGTCTCTCAAGCTGAAGTGTCTAGAACTGGGAAAGCCACAGCCAAGAAAAGTCATTAGTACAAACATCACTAATATTTATCACAGACACTCAAAGAAAAGCATTCCACAATGCATTATTTTGTTTTCCACACAGCTCAGTAAGGGCTACAGTGCCTCGGAGTTCTATTCTGCTTTAGCTCCCTTCCATTTTCCTCCAAGCAGTGAGGGCACCTCAGAGCAATGAGGATTTTCTGGCCCTTTAACAATCCCCTTGTCCGCCAGACTTCCTCCTTTCATAGCCCCATGCGCTCCCTCCCCTCTCCCCCAGGGCTAGTTAATATGTGCCAAATCCTGACACCCTGAATGGTTTCCCAACGCCGACACTAATCACGTTTTCGGGAGCAGGTCAGCAGTGAAGGAGCTGAAATTCGTGTGAAAAAGTCCCCAGGATGGCCCCGGTGCCTCACACCTGCATGCCCTATTCATCTGCACTGTTTACACATTGTCATCCACAATTAATTCTTTCCAGGGACGCTCCACTGCCTGCCCTCCCGTTGCACAGGGACCCCATTCTGAGCTGTTGTGTCTGTTAAATTGAGCATGGGGTGCTGCGATTAAATTAAGTTTTGTGGCACTCTCTCTCTTTCTCTCCCTCCCTTCCCTTCTCTTTTCTCTCCATTAATAACGATGCCTGATGGAAGATTGCTGGCACTGGAGTAAAGAGGTAATTACAGGCACTAAAACTAGGGAAAGAAAAGTTTCTATGTGGAAATGTGAATGGGGACATCTTTTCTGTCTAGCCGACATTTCCTTCAGTGTGAGGTGGGAACCACAGCCACATGCAATTCCAGGGTAGAAGCAGGAGAGAGGAGAGGAGGGCATGGGGGCATACATGAAAATCTCCCATAGAACAAAGTGCCAAAATTTGGATTTGTGAGGGTCTTCAGCCACTGGCCTGAATACAGGTTTTCTTTGGCAATTTACATTCTCACCTTCTACTACAGCCACATTTGTGCATATACATAGTATACACCAGCCCAGCTGCTCTTCTCGCAAAATATCATACCCAAAGGCACCCAGAGAAATTCGCTGGCTAACAGGCCAGAAAGTCACCTCCTCACACTGGCACACTCCTGCACTGTTGGGTAAAACATGGGATGAGAACTGCTCTCTGGAGATGAGAAGGAAAACAACAGGAGAGGACAGGAATTTGACCAACTTCTGCAAAACCTCAAGGCAACAGCTTTTTCTTTGCCAAGTGTTTTGCTCATGCATGAAGTGGACAACTGGTTTTTATTACTGGGATGTCTTCAAAGTCAAAGAGCCATTTTTGCTGAGAACAGAAATGTGCAGCTTTCCGAGCAAGTGGAGCTGGGTGGATTTGGCTTTACATCTTTGTTCAGCTTCTTGCAGGACTTGTGGTAGTAACCACAATCAGGCTGCAGCCCCACAGCATGGCACACCAAGTGTCCCCTTCATAAGAAGGGCAGAGCTCAGACCCTTCCAGACAGCAGCCTGGAGTAGAGCTACAGCCAAGCTAAAGAGAAGCCTCTGTTTGCTCATGTCAGCCATACACCAAAAAAAAAAGACCTGAAAATCTCCTGAAGTTCTGAGGCCCCAATATCCAAGACATACATGAAACATAACAAAATTAATTGACTACAAGCACAGTCTTTTAAGGCTTAGCAAATAGCAGCCTCTCTGATTTTTATCCTATGCAAGAAAATTACCCCTGCAAGACAAAAATCTTTATGTTGGCAATTAAAGAAACAGCCTCCTCATAAACACCACTGTAAAATATTGTTGCATGCACATAGGAAATGTGCTGGATATAAAGCACGTGCTACATCCCCCTCTAGTGCTGAACGACTACAGAATAACAATCTCATACTGCTACTGCTTTCTTCAGGTGGAGCAGAGACTTTTCTGCAGCAATCCATAATTAAACCCATAGACATACCTGAACGGTGGCTGCCACATGTGAAGGCATCTTTATAGGGTGATTGCTCTACAGAAGAGGGATTTACAAGGGCTGAGATATCCAAGAGTCCTTAAAATTAACAAGGTTTTGAAACCTCCTAAATACCAATGGGAGTCCAGGACAAGTTTGTGTTGTTTTGCAAGCCTCCTTATCCATTCTGTGCTTCTTCTTAAAAACCAAGGGGCTGTACACATCACACACCTAATCAACACTAATCCCATGACATCACAGGTCTTTAGTGCTTCATACCAAGCACCTGGGCAAAACAGCCCCTCCAAGGGCACCAGCCATAATTATTACCCTCCCAATCAGCCTCTACCACAGCAGCCATGGTCTTGCAGGCCTTACTCAGGTAAGGAGCCTGGCTGAGTCACGCAGGGAGCACCAGCTTTCATCAGCTGCCTGTATTCTATTGCATCATCCTGTCTCATCTCCTGCACCTACAAGGACTATCAGGATGACATTGAGGGCGTACCAGCCCTCCAAGTCTCCAAGGAGCATGACAGCTCTCACCAAAGCCATTCTGACTGCAAGTCTTAGTTCTCAAGCATGCATGGCAGTGTGGGTTGCATGTCCCAGACTCTCCCATGCTCAGTGACACAGAGCTTTTCAGGCAGCCAGTCTACGTTTACCTTGCATCCCGCTGGGCAATAGTCACGGCTTGTTAACAGGAGAGGGAGAAAGCCAGAGAGCAGTCAAGCATCAGGGAAAGTCAGAGCCAAAGAAGCTCCTGGGGTCTGGAGAGGGGAGAGGCAGAGTGGCTTCAGCAGGTTACCTGAGTCAGCCTGGGTAGAGGTCAGGATTTACAACCGGCATGGGCAACAGATGTAGGTGGAGCTGGCATCCTCAATGGACATGGGAACAAGGCAGTACACCACAACACCAGCACCATGCTCCTTGTCTCATCCTTCCTCACCCAGGCAACACAGCCTGCTTACACAGTCCTCCCAGCCTGATACTACAGGCACAGAGCACAGAAATTTTATCAAAATGCCTCCATGGCCTCCTGACAAAAACACCATCACTCGGCACAGTGGAGCAGCTGAGGCTCCTATACCAGCCACGCATGTTTCACCACCAGCTGCAAACACTCTCTGCCTCCTCTTTTTATTCACCCTCAAGAAGAAGTAAGCTCAATCCTTCTTTCCAGGTGGGTGAAACTTGCCAAAGAACAGCTGAACATAGGTCTTTATAATGGAGGTGTTTGAGTAACCTTAGTGGCAGGTGTTGAGAGGGGCCCCACCTATGAAAACCTGAAGCGAAGGCTCATATTTTAATTGTTTTCCTGAAGCAGAAGTGCTAGCACTCTTAGTAACATAACTATTACCGCAAGCTGCCTACCCCCTTTCCTCCCATTGAAACAATGAGAGCAGAGGATGTTCAGCAAATTATACTGCTTGCCCAGTTAATAAACAATTCACAAAATTATGCATGGTTTTGAAGTGCTCTATAAACATATAATAATCAATCATTAAATAATTAAGATAACTCTCTGTTCTTTTTCTCTGGCACTCCCAAGTTGATGGATGTTCCTATAGCAACAGAGGAGCAGGACTGAGGGCAGGGGGAACGCAGGGCTCGGGAGGCAATGCTAGCACAGGACCTTTGCTCTCCAGCCCTCCAAAAGTCACGCAGGGCAAGCGGAAGGGGGCTGCAAGAGGTGACATGCAGGAAGGAGGCTTTCAATTTTAATGGAAATTCTTACGATGACAGTCTATGCAAATAGGTACATGAAAGAGGAGAGGAAACAGACGGGGGGGAAGGGGGAGAGAAATTAACCCTGGTTCAGATTTCAAAGCAAAGCCAGGAATAATTTTTGGAGCTAAGAATAGTTGCAGTGCACCTTGTTCTCCCTGGGCTCAAGCCTTGCATAATCCTTAGATTTGGGGTCTGAAATTACAGCCGGGAGGGGGAGGGAAGCCAGCCTGCACAGTCCAGGAAATGTGGCTGTCCAGGCTGCAGCTCCATCACCTTTCTGATTCTTTTGTGTCACCAAAAGGCACTATTTAACAAAGGAGCTGTCCTTCTGCTTTTGCAGGGCCCTTGCAGTTGTTTTGCAAATGAGATTGCTTGATTGGTGAGCAAAATCAGAGATCTTTTGAAGCTGTTGCCCAGGAAAGGGGGAGGGCAAGGAGTTCAATTATCCCTCACAGGAAGTAGTAGGACCTGCCTGGTCCTATATAGAGCTGTTCAGAACAAACCAAAGCAACTTCTGAATTTACTTTTATGTAAAGTTCATCAGAAATCCCGGAAAGACCCTAGAGCCACCTGTGGAAAAGAGCAGAGTCTGCTGAATACCCAGGAGAAACTCCTGTCCCTGTTGCAGCTCTCTCACCTCCCTGGGGGACAGCCAAGCCAGAGGCTGCCTCAGCCCCAGCCAGCCCCCAAGCAGGCAAGTGGAGGTCTTTAGGGTCTTTAGCTTGTTGGGAAATCTGCTCAATCAACACCAAAGAGCAGCTCCTCCAGTAAGTCCAGGGATCCAGGCTGCAGACCTCCCAGAGCTTATTGGTGTAGATCACATCAGCACTTATGTGGGCACTCACTGGGAGATCTTTTTTAATCAGAAAACAGTTTCTGCAACACAAAAAGTGCCTGTGGGAAGATATGGATGCTGCTGACAAGAAATTATATTTTGTGGTGGTGAACTGGAACAGAGCACTTTGCTTCAACTGCTACAAAATTTTTCATTCCAGTGAATTCAGCATGGAAAGGAACTTTCCCGAAAAGGCCTCTTTTTTCCTGTGTTTTGGGCTTGTGGCTGAGTACTCACTGAGAACAACGTGGACCTTGCCCAAGCTTTATGGGAGCCGGGCAGAGCTGCCAGGGAGCGCAGCCCAGAGGAGAGAATGGGACCCAAACCCAAGGAAAGGCACAGCCTACTTTAATGTTAAGCAGACTTGAAACTAAACATTTCATGTCAGTTCAACAAATTGAAACAAAACATTCCTACCTCAGAAATGTCAAAATGCTTCACTTTGATCCAAAAAATGTCAAAACAGAACATGGAAACATTTCTGAACATGACTGTTATAATTCCAGGAAACAATTTTTCCTATTTTTTTGCCCCAGTTTGTTCTGTTCTGAAAAAACAGAAACTCAGAATTTCACAAAGCTCTACTTAGAGCCATTTATCACAGGAGGGACCAATACTGCCTATATATGCATGTGTGTGTGAACACTTTCACTCACACACACAGCACATCCACTGTGCCTTTCAGTGGCACCCCCAGGACCCTCTCAGGGCTGGTTTCACCACCACAGAGCTGCCAGGCCTCCAGCCCCATGACCAGAGAATGCCCTTCAGTCTGTAGGAGGTCCTATGTGCCTGGGAATACCCAGTCCAAGCGCTGTCAAACACAGGTGGTGGCTGTCCACAAGATACCTTAAATACAGGAGTTTTAGGGCTGGCAGAGCCATCACTACCATCACCACAGGGTTCACACACAACCCAGCTTCGAGTCCTCCTGCTCTCATCCAGGGTGGACCCAGGGTTTGGTCTGACTAATTTCAGACCTCATAGTTTGGTGCTGATGTGAATAACAAGAAACTGGTTTGAATAATCTCCTGTTTTGGGAGCCAGTGTTAAAAACAGCACATACTTAAAGAAAAGAGGGAAGGGTGTAGGAATTTCACAACTTCAGTACAATTTGACCTGTGATGTTTATTTATATTGCTGAGGATCCTCTCCCGTGAGCATACATGCAAGTATGGAGAATGATGACATGCTCCTAATCATGCACTCCATGCCCAAGGTGGATCCACAGATCTGCTTTCACCTCAGTAAGTGTAATCATAACACTACATCCAGTAACAGTTTGACAACTTTGTATGGACATTGCTACAGTGTTCTTGCTGTCCAGCTGAAGGCTACAAATATGGCTGGCTGTGTCACTGGCCTCTTAGAGAAAGTGTTCCCATTGTCTGTGCCAAGTAACAGCTAACCAGGGAATAAAATCTTCCCCTGTGCTCCCTCTCTGCCCGCCAAAGGTTTTTAGCTGTTCTGTTTCCCATTTGCTTAGGATAGCCTCCTTCTTCCAAAAAGCTACAAAAACCCCCACATTTTAAAACATCTTTGTACATTTATCTTTCACAGTCTTTCAGTGTTGACTACCTCTCCAGGCCATATCTCCAAACAGAGTCCCCTGATGCCAGGTCCTGTCTTGCTTCTGTGAGGTGGGGACACTGTAAGGTGTACACTGGTAGTCTTGCACTGGTAGGATAGCTGACATGACCAGATTAGCCACATACACCATAGCCCTCTGGACCAACCTGGCCGGGACTGAGACTCCATACTCCTCTCCTGCCAGACTCTCAGCACCCATTGCCTAGGTTTCCCTGCTATATACAGTCTTTCCCTGGTACCTTCATCTGGGGGAATTTTCTGTATCTTGGTCTCTTCCTTACTGAGGAAAAAAAAGCTTCTTTTAAATATTTCCCACCTGGCATTTCTGCAAAAGCAGCACCTCTCATCATCCCTGGACATATAATGTTGCACCAAGAGATATATTTCTCTCTTTTTGTATAAATAACGCACAATAATGATTCATTCTGCTAATTCTCTGATTCTCTCCAAAGCTAACAAACTCATTCACCCTCTAAGCACGTAAAAATAAACTACAGGAACAATTCATATTGCATCTACAGCTAAACACTCTCTTTGGTTCCGCTGTTGCCCAGACAGTACCCTCTGGACTCGTTCCCTGTGGGTTGGCAATAGCTCAGGACTTACAGGCTCTCTGAGGCTTGTATCTGATGCAAAATCAGTTTCTTGCTGAGACCTTGCAGTTTCTTCACAAGGCTTCTGCAAAAGCTTAAAAGAAAACGCAGAAGACTTTATCCATCACGGGGCTGTCCTGGGCTGCAAGAGGAGAGTGGATGTGAGATGGGCTGCTTTCCAGGTGATGACTGTTGCCACCTCCTAGAAACATCTTGCAGCAGCCTTGCCAATTGCTGGGTTTCATCCCTAAATATAGGAAGGTTTTAGGCTTTAAAATGTGATGCAGATGAATAAGAGATTTTCCTTTTAGGGATAAAAGTGTAGTGACACTTCGTGGAAGCAGTATATCACCTTTGAGAACTAAGGCATGCATTGTTTTAAATATAGAAGATAATAAAGTAAAGAATAACCACAGGAACATAGAAAAACGCTGTGTAGGTTATGTTCCAAAAGTCTCCTCAGTGAGGCTTCAGATGTGCTCTGTTGCCACCATCCCCCTTGAAGATTATTTCAAGACTGTTCTAATGTGTGGATCTTGAGTGTGGCTGTTACCATGGGCACATATCTAATCAAATGGGTCCTAATTATGTGTATTACCCAATTTGGCACTTTGGGAGCACTTCAGTAATGATACTTCTGCCTGTCTGACAAATAACATGATTATTCAGTAAGCTGCATATGTTTTAATGCTTGGTTTTTGTTCTTCGATGAGAAACTGTCTAGCTAACCAAAAGTGCTTTTCACTTGCAAAGTCATAGTCATTAGCAACCAGATTCAATTAATTATGTTTAATAAGCTAATAAATATATTTAGGACTCTTTGTGCTATGCTCAGTCACCTTTAGAAAACACTTCATCATTAGTCACCAAAACATGAAGTGTTCTCTTTTTTTCAAGGATGAGAGCACTTCAAAAACTTCAGTTTAACATTATAAATTATAATGCAATTTGCTTTAAAAATAGATTTTAAAATTGATGCTTGTCTTCCTCTTCAAGACTGAAAACAGATTCTTCATATGTGTCTCAGATTTATGGGATATGCAAAGATTTTTTCAGAAACATGTCAGAAATAAGTTGGTGATGCTCATTCTTGTGGCCTCACATTAATATATTAAAATTGTGGAGAAGTTTGCTGCTTCTCCCACCCTGCTACAATGCCCCCAGGCACAGGCAGAAGGCAAGGTTTTTCCTGTGACACCCACAGAAGAGGAGATTGTCAGCAGAAGGACAGCAGGATGGGTAGTGACCGAGGCTGCAGAGCTGGGCCATGCTTTAAACAATCTGTGGCAATGAGCTGGGAGACAAGACAGGAACCTGACAGACTTGGATCAAGGTCTCAGGGAGATGAGCAATCCTACCTGTGCATACAGCAATGTGCTTTCCTCCTCTGTCTTTCTGCCAGCTTTACTCAACTATTTTTCTCATAATTATATTCAGGAAAAGGACATAGAAAGGCCCCTCTGGAATTATGTTATCTTACCTTCAACACCCATCACACCCACATAGCTGCCAGGACACATGGCTGGGAGAACCTGCCAGCTAGAGCAGCCTCTTTCTTCCCCTCTTCCATGCACTGAAATGATAATGAGAGAAGAAAGAGACCTTGTAAATCACTGTGTGACCAGAAGCATGTCACCTTCTGTGCTTTTCTTCATGTGACGAGAATTCCTCAAGTTTGTATGAGAGAAATATGCAAAGCGTGGAGTTGAGTACAGGAATGAAACAAACTCCTGAGCTGCAGGAGGAGCAGGTATAACAGAACAGAAAACCACCCAAACTGAGAGGCGTCTAGTCAAGATTAGCAAAAAGAGAGACAAAAAAGGGACACAAAAAAAGTGTCTCTACCAGAGTCAGCGATGAGTAGGTAAGACCATGACAAGACAGAGGAAGTACTCCACAGGATGCACCATGTGATGTCCAGATGAGCAATCACTAATACTGCCACAAGTTGTGGCAGGTTGGCTTTGGCACAATTATTTTAGAAACCCATTGGTGAATACAGCTGCTGATAGGAAAGAAGACAAGGACCCTCTTTTGCAGCCCCAGTGTGGACATATGAAAGACCCCCAGGTCAGCCCCAATTGCCCACTGTCCTCAGCATGAGTGGCCTCCCCAAACCACCAGACAAGTGGTCTGCAAGGGCATGACTTACCTGGTGCTGTGTTGAGTGCTCCTGCTCCAGCTGCTGAACTAGCATGTGAGTGAGCTGGTATGATTGGAGTTCGTATGGCTGCTAGGGTAACACTTAGGTTAGATGCCGTTTGCGTAAAATTTAAGCATTCATAATAAACCACAAAAGAGTAGTTGGAATATGGGTATGCTAGTTAAAGATGGGAGCATATCTTTCAATTCTGGTTGTCATCCGATTCAGCCAGCAGCCTCTGTGCAAGTCAATTTGGAAGTTCCCAGCTTCAGCTGCTCTGTGACACCAGGCAACACACGGCCTCCTCTCCCTCCCCCAGCACCCCACATCATTAAAAGTAATTAAACTTTTGTACCGTGGTGTCCAGGTGTCACAAGACACCTGGTAAGTCTCACCTCTAACTACCCATGTGGCTGTGCTGAAATAGCAGCACTGCAGATGCTGCCTGTGGGGCTCAGTCTGCTCACAACAAAGTGCTGGACAATGTGCTGGTGGGGCACCCCCAGCTCTGCCTGGCTTCCAGGGCACAGTAGGGAGCTGCAAGTTAATCAGCATGCCCCACAGCAGGTCAGCACACCCAGCTATCTGTGTTTTCCCTTGTTTGTCATTTTCCATCAGCCTCCATTTTCCTCCAAATCTCTTTGGTGTACCAATTAATCCAGAGGGTTTTCATTTACTCGGGCTGTCCAAATCAGCAACACACGAATACCCCCCACAATCACTGCCAACAGCTCATAATACATTTTAACTGCTCCTTGGCCTTTGATGTGTTAGCCTTCTGGGCAACATTATCATTACCCTTTATATACCTCTGTGGATGAATGCAGCGCTGCACAGCCACTTGCACATGCTAAGTGTGACGGGTTTGCTTGTGCTTGAAATAAAGCACATTGTCCTAAGAACATGCAAGAACTGTGCCCTCTTTACTAGCAAAACCCTGAACAAGCCCAAAAAAACCACCAATAATATCCTGGGTTATGTAGAGCTTATTTTCAAAGTGGATGAGCAAATATAGAGGGGAACAGGACGAACCAAAAGATGTGTTTGCCTGGGGAGAAGCCTTAGTGGGAGAAAGGAGTCCTGATATAGTCTGGAAGTGTGGGCACCATGTCAGGGTAAGCAGATAGTGTGCCATGCAGATGTGCACATGCTGGAAGTACATGTGGAATGAAATACATCATTCCATCTGAAGCCTCAGATGCAGGCAACTTTAGGAAAATATAATGGGGAAAATTTAGGGAGGCAGGATCATTGGAGTCCCAGACTGCGGCATTCTTCACAACTTTGGAGACATTTATAGTTTCGAGGGCTTTTGTAATTGAAATATTTACAATTGTATTTCTTAGGAAACATAAATCAGTGTGGGAGGAACCAGGCTGACATTTTGAAGGGTGTTCAGCCCAGCTAGGAAAATGTGAAAACACTCAGAGCCCTGAAAGATTAGTTGGAGATGGCACAGGTTAGCTAAGGGTGGTTCCACAGGACCACATGACCCACCGGTGCTTACAATAGGGGGGTGGAGAAACAAGCTCTCTGTAATAAGACATTCTTGTGGGAAATTATGGATATGCAACGTTGATATGGGTGCACCATATTAATGCTCATACAGAGTCCCCAAACCCAGCCAGTGAGAGAGAACATATGGACTTTGCCCAGCCAGCCTGTAGCCTCTGAAGTTTTCTGCTTATCTTGCCAATTCTCTCACCAAAGGTAATAAATGGCTCCCCCAGTCTCCATGGTCATCCTCTAGCTGTAAAACAAAGTACTGCTCCTTGTTGCCCTCCTCTATCCAGAGGGCTGATACTTTATTTTTTATAAATTCAAATCTTTGATTGGGCAGTCCAAAGCATAACTTCCCTATTGCAGGCATCATTGTGCAAAGGGTGGGCTGGCCCATGCCTATGCAGCACAGACCTTGATATAGTGAGCATGGCCAGTCTCCAGACCCTCCAGCTCTGCAAGAGACTCATGCTAGATTAAATTAGGATTACCTCAGAAAGCTGGGAAGCAGAGAAAGGGGCTGCTTGCAGCTTGTTGGTGCACTGGTCCCTAAACTAGGAATGAGTGCTTCCCCACTACCCCTGAAAGCAAGTGGGGATAAACAGATCACAGAGAAGAGCTATCAAAACACATCTGTGGGAGGCCTGGTTTCATGCAGGGCATGGGACACTGAACAATAGCTGCCATTTTGAAGCAACTAGAGCCAGGAGTGCTCTTGACGAGGTGGCAGAAAACAATCACAAGGAACGACCCTTGCTTGCAAAATAAATGGCCCCTGAGAGCTCATTGTGCAACGGCTGCTGGCATGCAAAGCCAGCACTGAAAAACACCAATTGTGCTTTCTAAAAATATGAAAGAGCAGTGCCCAAGGGAGGTGGCTTGGGAAGGGAGAAGCAGAGGGAAGAGCCCAGCAGTGTTGCTGTATCCCTGCAGGATTTCTGGGAAGGCACCATGCCTTTCTGTGCCCTGCTGAGAGCAGGGTCACGCTGTGGCCCCGCTGGCAGGAGTCACCAGCCATGCAAACAAGCCCCTGGAGGAAAGAGCTCCTGCCCGCCCTTCATGAGCCCTCGGGGAAGATCCCATCCCGACAGCAAGCTCCGCAGGTGGGAGACAATCCTCCAAGCCAAGCTGTTCACACACCCTGGCTGCAACCGAGCGGGGGACAACGTGTGGTGCTGCCCCTGCTGAGCTCCCCAGACCTTCCCCACCAGGACAGATGGTGGCTGCAAGACCTTGGAGAGGCTTTGCTGCCCAGCAGGTGTGAAGGACGTGGCCAGACACAACCAGGCAGGGCAGACCAGTCTCCGCCACTGGGGCGATGCTGGCCACTGTCACCACCTCTGGCTGCCCCTCCAAGCCCCCAGAGATGGGGCAGGCTCCTCAGCTGCAGGACAGGCCAGCCAAGAAAAAGGGAAAGAAATAGTTAAAGCTGGTAACTAAAATTCCCAGCAGAAAAATATGATCTGGGCAGAGAAAAGCATCCTTTCCAGCGCTGCCAACCCCACATACTCAAAAATTATGCATCAGGCTCCAGAGAATCACAGCTTTAAAATCTCAAGGCATTTTGTTCTGTTTTTTAAAGAAAATTATAAACATTTGAGCTTTTCATACTTGCACTCTGGTTTTGTGAAGTTTATAATCACATTTTCAAACTTTTCTGCAAATGCCTGAGGGCTAAAAACTTCTTTTTTTTATAAAATAAAATTGAGTAACTTACCTAATGTCCACAGCTTTGGGGCAAACAGCAAAGATCAAAAGATCAAAAGACTTACACTGAAAAGGGGAGTATAGGAAACATTGGAGGTCTCAAGAATGAAGACCCTTCAGTATACATCTCATTTTTCTCCAGGGCTGCACAAAAATTTTTAAGATGTCTTAACCAACATCACATTGCTTAAGTATTTTATTTGTCAGCATGAAGAACAGGTCTTCAGTGTCCTTTTGCTTCCAATAATAATGTTGCTCGCAGCCAAGTACTGCAGAAAAATTAAAACTGAGACTGCTGTCCCTGGCTTAGGGGCCAGAGGAGCACACAGTTTCTAGGACCATATTGTGTGCTCAAGGCTGCTGCTGCTCATGGAGCCAGGAAGGCTGTGGAACATTATCCAATGTCAAACCCAGACCCAACCTTCCATCTTTAGCCTGATCCATACAGAAATGTCTTGCCCAAAAGGGGCAGGTGGGTGCCATCAACTTATTTTCTTTGTGTCCAAAGGCACTGAAAGAACTGCCACATCTCTTACAGGGAGACCTGTGTTACAGGGCTGGTAAACTGTGGGAAATAGATCAGCCAGTAAAGAGGTCAGTGATCCTCCAAGATTAAAATCTGATCTGAGCATGAACTCGCTATCATGCCTCTTGAAAGGATTTGGCATCTAACAGCCTGATTATCGATTGCTGTCCTTAAGAGAATGTGATCCTCTCCTTTGCACTGATCCTGTTAGCTTGATTTACCATAACACTTGCTGAAACATCCTCTTGTAGAGATAATGGCTTCCTTTGGTTGCTGTCAGAATGAACAAATGGAAACAAAAACATGCTGCTAATAAATGTGTCCTAGTCTAATTAATTAAAGCAAGACAAAAGCACTGCACTGCTGGGTTTGGCTTGCCATTGCCTGGGTGCCTGGACAAGCCCCAAGCACAGGGGCTGACCACAGGAATACCAATAACACTGCAGTGCCTAATACACGAGATTTTCACCAGCCCAGAAAATCAGCAAAACATTCATGAGGACCAGGAATGTGTTTGGCACCCAAACTGGGATCTAGCCACCCAGAGGCTGCTGTTCTAGGCACACCTCAGCCCACGTGGGCCTAAGAAGCTGCCAAAGGTGGCAGATGGGTAAAGTACGCAAATTAGCAAAGGTTTTTCAACAATCCTCTTGAAATTTTGTGGCACATCTGCACCATGCAGAAGGACCAATAGCTCAGTTCAGGCAGGCAACAACAGGGCTTTAGCAGGATGGTGGAAGAGAGGCACAAATTGGCTGGCCTGCGTCCTACAGCAGGATGCTAATCAAGGAAATAGGTCCAGCTCTCTTCCCCTGCAAGTGAACACCATAAACTCTGTACATCCTGCCTCTGCAGACTGAATCAGGGTCCAATCACAACAAGTACAAGTTGAAGAAAAAGGGAACAAACAAACGGAGTGCACAAACCCAAACTAAAAAGCAGTGGCATAGCCACAGCACTGAGCACTCACAGAGCTTATGCTGTAAACAAACAGGTCACCATATCCAAGTGCTGCTGTACACACAGATACTTATTTAGGATTTGCTCAATGACGGACTGTGGATCACAAGAGCTTGGCCAGCAGCCCAGGACTACCCAGGCTTAAAACATACCTTGGGATGTGGTTTCAGGTGTCCCACCTCAGCTATAGTGCTGCCTTGTGAATCCCTGCTGTCCTCCATGCCTACCTGGGGTGCTCCCTCAGGCTGGGACACTCAGGACACCCCAGTGAGTGTCCTATGGGAGCCAGGCTTTCACACTAGCCTTTCTGTGCATGCTGCAAGCAGAAGAAGGCTTAGAAGGAAGCCCTTCTGTGACAGAAATGTGCTGTGCTTATCTCTTAGTAAGCTCAAATCACTTCAGAAGCCTTCCCCACTGCTTTTCCCACACAGGTGATGGTGACAGAGCAGGGAGCAAGATCTAGAGTGACTCCAACCATCCTGTCAATGGTGTTTCATTCCTGAGCCTCATGAAAATGTGCAGTGAGGCTGCTGCAGCCATTTCTGCTTCAAGGAGTTCTTTACTGCTGAACAAACTAACATGTCCTCGTCTTGAACATCCCAACACCTTTGGGAGAGAGGGAGAGAAGTCTGATCTCCTAATATACACACTCTACGGCTTCCCTTCAAAATCCATGAGTAACCACAAGTGTAGGAGAGAAGATAGGCAAGGTCATTTCCAGGCATGGCAGGTATTTCCAGTGATGCCAGGATGCCCGAAGGGGCAGACAAGAACCAAAAAAAGCCATGGGCTCTACAGTAGCAGCACCCTTTTCCTCCTTATTAGCCCTGTAATTCCAAGGGTCAGCTTGGTCCTACAAGGTGAGGTATGCTTTTATATATAGTTCTGCTTTGGACTGCATTACTTAAATTGTTTCTTCTTTCTGTTTCCCCCAAAAAAAGAGGTTTTTCCTCTTCATGATTTTAGAGGTCTCCCACACAGCCACCTGGGGACTCATTTCTAAGATTAACTCTGGTGGTAGTTTCCATACATTCTCCTTTACATGGGAATTTCTCTCACTTATAAAGTTAATTTGGCTGCTCTTCATACGGGAGCTTGGGGACTAGAAGGAGAGGAAAAAAATTGGTGATGAGTCTACCTTGTCATAGACTTCCTGAATCTCCCCAGGGGTTTGCAAAAGAGTCTTGTACTCTTTCATTAATCCTTGGCTATTCCTGAACACCTTATTTCTAACTTTTCCACTTTCCTAACCATCTCATTTATTTAATCTTCATATTCATTATGTAGGAAGGAGGACAAGTTCATGTCCCTAATTGAGCAGTTTAAAGTTATGACGTTAGAACTTGAGCACAGTCTACTCAAAGACGTAATTTAAAATGTAAGCTTTGATACAAAAGAAGCACACTCACCTCAGCTCAAGGTGCAATTGCCCTTTGTAGGTGTACAGCATCCACAGCTGGGAGTTAGGCAAGCGACTGGGCAACCTTCTGCTGCCCAGACCAGCTCTTACAAGTTCATGACAAAGAGGCTTTTCATGTGACCCAAAGAGAGCACAGCATTTTCTGTATAGTTATCACCCTGCAAAGGTCAAAAGAACAGGTTCATTTCTCCTGTGAAGCTAAGAGCAGTAGTTAAAGCTATACAGATTGGAGACAGGCTTAGGGAACGTCCTGCTGACAGCATTTTATCAAAGCTGCAAGAAAACTTCAGCTGTCAAATTTTTCTGAAGCTGTCTTTGACATCTGGTCCCTAAAGAAATCAGACATTCAAGATTAAGTAGAGCCACTAAATACATAGTAAAAACTAATTACATTGGACAATAAAAATATCTCTTCCTCCAGAGAAAAATAAGCACCACAGACATGAACATGCTTCATTTTGTAGAATTTTCTCACAAAAAATCTGCCCTTGAGGTGAACCTGCTTCAACACCACACTTGACACCCTTCCTGCAGGCAGAGGTAGGAAAAACAGAAACACCCTCTGTATCTAGGAACATGAGGTGACTCAAGTGCTCCCCTCAAACAATGAGCAGGGGTGTTTCTGCCCCAGACCTACAGCTTGCTTCCCACCAGGAGAAAATAGAGCCTTTCCCGTGTATCCTCACATTGCCCACTGCTACAGGTTCCTTAGGGAAACAGAGAATCTATCACAGCAGCCAGAAATCCATGGCAACCTGTGCTTGCCTACCATAAAAATCACCCTCCTGCAGCAACAGAGCTCTCTGTCTGGAATAACTTAAAATTCCTTAGGGTAGCAACACCACTGGAAGGATGAGCTAGGACCCTTCCCACCCAGCAAGGCCCTTTGGTACTTCCCAGTGCTAGTGGAAAGCCTTGTTCTAGAAATTCAGAGAAAGATTCAGGGTACTGATGTCATAGAAATCTTGGTCTAAATGACTGAAGCACCTCTTACTCTTGGGAGCAGCATTTCTTTCTCCAGAGTTTCCCACACTCCTCAAGGTATAAACAATACCTACCTAGCCAGCAAACTCAAATTTTAAAAAACCTCCTTAACACATAGAAAAGGCCTCAGAGCAAGCTTCTTTTTCACTGCTGACCAACTGGACCACACTCTGGCTGACACTACCAAGTCCATCCTAGGTCTCCAGCTGGGTTGAAGCCCTCAGCCACAGCTGGAGCAAGTCATGACAAACCATGATTGTCTTTTGCACAGGCTCTCCTTGTTCCATCCTCAGCTCAGCACAATGTCCCCATGTGGGCAGGGCTGTGGGGGGCAAATTGCCTCAAAATCACTCAGAAATGAGCAAACTGATTAGCCAAGCACATAACTGTACAGTTCTCACTGTTTTCACAAATCTTACCTGAGCAAAATATGGACACCAGAGGTCAAAGTCTTGTCTTGTATTGTGGGCCAACAGTGTGAAGTCTGATATAAATCAAGCATCGCTGCTCCTGTCGGGCACATCTGCTGAAACAGGGCCTTTGGGCAACCACTGGACTGAGCTCAGGTCACTCTCTAAAAACACAGAAGAGATGATGATGCCAGCTGTAAACTATGAAATTGGGTTTCAGCTCCCCACCACTGAAATGGGCACACAAGCCATTTTGTATTTATCAGATGAATTTATGAAGCTGCATTATGAAAGCATGAAGCACTAACTCCAAAAAAAAAAAAAAAGTCCACAACACAGCTCATTTTGAGCGCCAACAGGAAGTCTGTAAAGTTGTGTACATTTTCTTATTCCTTTTTTAGATACTCCTTCAATGCCTCCGGCTGGTTAAGGATCCCGCGGTGCCTGCTGCGTTAGACCGTACCTCTGGATGTGGGGATGCGAGCCGTGCGCGGTGTGCTCTGGGCTCTGTCCCGGGCGAGCGCGGGGCGCTGGGCATGCCAGCACTGCCATCCAGCGGCACCGGCCGGGCAGCAGCCGCGGGGCTCCGGGGACCAGGCTGCTGCAGCCCCTGTCAGCTCGGAGAGCAAAAACGGACAGCATTAGAACAGCTGGAAGTTTAGCTTTTAGGAACTGAGCCCTTGCAGGATGTGGCCGAAGGAAGGAAAAGGCACGCTTTGCCCCGGGGTTAAACAGGCGGCTTGTGAAAGGGAAAAGCATACCCTGAAGCAGGGCAGGTGACTCGGGCAGCAGGTCAGCAGCGTGCCCATGCAACACCCGGGGCCACTGCCCTCCGGAATGGGAGCACACTGCTTCCTCCAGCCATGCCGTCAGCCCTCCCACCTCCCCGCTCCACCGCAGCGAGCAGCAGCTTCAGAGCTGAGATGCAGCTCCCATTTGAAAGCAAACTCCCAGGGCTAGTGCCCATGTCAAATAACTGGATGTCCAAGCATGAACCAGGGTGAAATAATGATCCTAATTTATCCTGCTTTCCTCAGCCAGTCTCTTCCTTGGCTCCGGTGGCATTTCCTCCATTAACTACTGGAAACCAGTAGGAGTGCTTGAACAATGAACAACTAGCAGGCATTTTTTTAATTATTAGAGTAATTGAATTATTCTTCTACAGCCCTGCAAAGGCAAAGGGTGGCCGTGTTTGAATACTGTCATTTTGAAAACCTGAGCTACACTGAGTTTAGGGGAAGAGGGTGTGCTGCCGAGGCAGTGACACTTTATAACCACTTAATTGCTTGTCTTGACTCTTTTTGCATTTCTTAAAAAATTCAGCACACAGCTAAAAGGCAAACACAGTGAAAAACAATCATTTCTTTAGGAAAGCTGGGGATTCACAGGGAAAAAAAATCCTGGAGAGGGATACAAAGAGATAAGGAATTGCTGTGGGCTTTGCTCCTGGACATTTTCTTAATTCTTATGGATCTTGCCCATGTGCTACTTAAGCAGCCCTTGCTTGTGCCTGGCAGTCTTGCAGATGCCCTCAGAAAATGGAAATGCATGCAGTGCTGCAGACCATCTCACCCTGCCTGCTCAGCAATGAGCCCAGGCACTACTCTGCCACCACAGTGACCCAGGGGGCTCAAGGCACCACCTGTGGTTTGCTGAAGGGGCCCTTGTCCCCAAGAATGGCTGTGGGGTGGTCACAAAGGTGTAGGAGAAGCCATGGGTATGGATGTGCAGAGCCACTGGGAGCTGTAGGCACTGCTCCTTCCCAGCCCATGGGCGATGCCTGTGCTGGCCTCCTGAGCTGTTGTTGCTTTTCCGGCCTGGCTGCCAGCCTGGAAAACAAAGTTCCCAACCAAAGCAAGAGCAAGTGGGGAGGAACATAGAGAACAGCTCTGACATTCCTGCCTGCCTCCAGCAGTGTTTCCAGAGCAATAGGGCTGGAGAGGCTGAGCCTGCTGAGCTCCCAGATGAATAGGAGCAATAGACATGCTATTGCAGCATCATAATGCCCTTCAGCAAAGGAATTAGAGCTCAGCCAAAGTGCAGCAGATCTCCCTGGTTAAAATCCCTTCCCCAGTCCTGTTAGTACAACCATCATGTAGCAACAACTTCCCTATCTGTGAGGCTCTTTTAGACCCGGGCTTTATACCCTGCAAGCAGAGGACAGGATTTTACCAAGGAGGATTTTCTTGAAGCAGAGGGACTGAAGAGTATTATCTCTCACCAAGCTCAGCCAGGAAAGGACGGAGCAGCAGCTGACCTGCCAAAGCTTCCTCCAGCCGTATCCACTGGAGTTAAGGTAACGGCATCCACTTTGCTCTAGTTTAATGTGCTCAGCTCTGTCTGTTTCTGGAGCTCCTCCCTTGACCTCGGGGATGGCTCAGCTCGATCTGAAGGCAATAAACACCTTAAATGAAGGCAAAACCTGCTGAGGGATGAGGAAGCATGGCACCTGAGGGCAAGGCAAGGCAACGTGCCATGCCTCAGCATGGCAGGTGTAGGGAAGCACATCCCCTGTACAGCCAGGGACAGAGAGCAGTGGCAGGATGAGCAGCAATCACCATTGCAGAAGCTGGAGGATCAACCACCTTTCCAGTCTCTCTTCCCGCCCCAGCACCAGCTGCCCAAGCCCTGCTTCCCTGCACACCAGAGTACTGAGTGCATGTCATGCCATGCAGATTTGTACTGAGAGCACATGGCAGGTATGTCTGGGGGGGATAAAAGCTCCATATTTGGCTTTACTTAGAGAGTTTGTGTGATGTCTGCAGCCCCAGCTGGATCACAGTGCAGAATGTCCCAGGTCCCAAAGGCAGCACTGCTGTGCCCATCGAGCCCAGCCTTGCACTGCAGAGGTCAGGTGAGGTTCCTACCAGGCAGAACTTTCCCCCAGTGCCAAGGAGGGAATAATATTTTCAGTGCTGGCAAGGCTTGGAGAATTAATTCCTATACACAAGCAAAAGATTTCTAGACAGTGTCAGACTTAAAACATCAGGAAAAGAGATATGAAGGCCCCTAAGAATTTAGTAGAGAAATTACTCATCCACAGAGAAATTTCTTCCTAGACCTTGCTATCAAAAGGTTACTTTATGGCCAGAAGAAAAAGTATTTTATAATCTCATTAAAAACTACGTACCCTGGATGCATATTTTCAAGCATTAGCCTCAGCAGTGTCTTGTGGTGAGAGGAGCTCTGATTCATTTTCCTTTGTATGAAGTGCCCATCTTTACCTGTCTTCTCTACCCACCTTGAACTGTCTCCCTCTTGCTCTCACCAGCTGTCTCATTGTGAGGGTGGATGCTGGAAGAGGTGGAGGACCAGAGCAAAAACTACACAAACTGCAGAGGATATTTCCAAAGTGAGTGGGGCTCACAGCCAATTGCTCTAAACATGGATTTATGTTTCAACAGCTGCTAAAGGCTAAGAGCAGTGTCCTGAAAGAGAACTCATGCTTTGCTTGCATTAATTTAATGTTATGTGAACTTTTGAATCAATCCTTCCCTCACCTTCCCAGCCACTTACAGAAGAAGGGACCTCCTAACCCCTCAGCAGGATGAACAAGACCAAAGGAGCTTTTGATAGCCCAGAACTCTGGAGCTCAGGTTGCATGCAGAGCAGCACCTCCCTGAGCAGTGTGGCACCACCACTTGCATTTGGACAGCAGGCCATGGACACAGCCCTGAATGTAATCCTTATCGTGGTCCTCCTCATCATCATGGTGTCTCTGGGATGTACAATAGAGATAGCCAAGATCACAGCTCACCTCAGGAGACCTAAAGGTGTGGCAATTGCCATAATGGCTCAGTATAGCATCATGCCCTTGACAGCATTCATACTGGGCAAGCTCTTCCAGCTGAGCACCTCAGAATCCCTGGCCATCCTCATCTGTGGCTGCTGCCCAGGGGGAAACCTCTCCAACATCTTCAGCTTGGCACTGAGAGGGGACATGAACCTCAGGTAAGGAAAACTATGTACCTGCTCATTGTCCAGCCAATCTAGTCGTATGACTGGTTCAGAGACTAGTTTAACCAACATTAGCAGGCCCCAAGAAGCTGGACAAAGACTGAAATACTAAGTCCAAAGTATTTTTAAAGCACTCATATTGCTCAGTAAGTTATTTGTCCCTATTTTACAATAAAATAGGATTTTGTTCCTTTCTCAGAAGCATTAGCATGCTGCTCGTGATGATATGGGTGCAGGAACAATTTTTCATCTCCATGTAGCAGTACACAGAGCATATATATGCTGTATCTAGCCATGCAGTTCTGTGTAAACTGATCATGCTGCCTGAAAATGCTGCGTCAGTGAGAAATATTGAACCAGCAGAACACCACTCTCCAACAAACCCTAGCGATAAAACAAGATCCAGCATGAAAATACAAAGCGTTACTTTTTTCTCAGTTGTGAATTTCTTAAATGTGACTTCTACCCATAACAAGGGTCCTTTCTCAGCTTGTATGAAACCTGAGTCATCTCCCTTCTCCATTCATACCACATCCTTCTACAACCTGACAGTGATGTTGGGGAAATCTCAGTAACAAGTTGGGAAAAAGCAAAGTAAAGTCTTATATTAAAATCTGTCCAGGCAAGTAATCAGATTAGCATATTACATTTTTAAAAGTGTTGCTCTTCTACTGAGGGTTCCTTTCTTCATCTCAGCATTGTAATGACTGCATGCTCAATGGTCCTGGCAACTGGATTAATGCCACTGCTTCTGTACCTTTACTCGGGAGGACTCTATGAGGGTGACTTGGAGGGCAAGGTACCTTACAAAGGAATAATCACCTCCCTGGTGCTGATGCTAATCCCCTGTGCCATTGGCATCATCTTGAATGAGAAGAAACCACAGTACACTGGCTTTATCACCAAGGTAAGAAGTATCCTGGGCTAGTCACCTTTCAATCAAGGATCTTGGGGAAGTTTTCAAAAATAGAATCAAAGATGTATTTATTAACTTCTTTAAGACATGCTACAAATCAATGAAAGGTTGAGGATAGAGCTCAAGACATCCACTTCATCACTTTAATCATTAAAATATTTGCCAAAGTAGAAGTTCTCCATCTTTGAGGCAGGCATTTTGTGGCCAACTTCCTACATTACTCTCCTTTGTTTGCTTCAGTTTTAACTTTGGGGTTTTGTTAAGGTATCAGCACTAATGGACCTCATAGGCACTGCCCCCAGCTACTGCTGTAAGCAAAGCAGAACCCAGATAAAAACCAACCAAACGATAACCATCCCAAAGCAAATGAAAGCCACCCCACTCTTCTCAGAGGTCTAGCACAAGGCAAAAATCAAATCACAAAACTGCTGCTTAAGTCATGGAGATACCTATTCAACAGAAGCCACTAGACCATTAAGTCCTCACTTATCCCTGGAGTCACGTCCCTGCCTCCTTTATACATTGGGCATTTAAACAGCAAAATAGAAATCCAGACAACCACATACACCACTGTCCATCTCAAGAGCTCCACTAGGCTCTACCTGCAAGTAAAATGGTTTTCTCAGCTCTTGCTTGGGGTGGACTAGAGCCACAAAGGTACCTGGACAGAGAAACATAGCAAGGCCTGAGAAACAAGCAGCTTGTGCAGCAAGAGCAGTCACTTTGCATACAGACCAGAAGGATATTTGGTTAAAGTCTCTCTAGGTTATATCCCAGGATGGACTCTTGTTGATTACTGATAACATTTATGCCCATGAAAGCCACTTATGCCTGCTGTGTACTTCACAAGTGAAGGACAGGGAACTGGGTACAGCTGCCTCCAACAACTGAGGCAAATTTTGCTGGGGATTTATCTCTTGTCCACATCTCAATTACTTTTATTTTAGGCAGGGATGGTTGTTCTTCTACTGTCATCTGCTGCTATAATTGTTCTGTCTGTGGCCAATGTGGGAAGCTGTATCATGGTCATCTTCTCACCCTCTCTCCTGGGATCTTCTGCCTTAATGCCTCTTATTGGATTCCTGCTGGGCTATGCTGTCTCTGCAGCCTTCAAGCTGGATGACAGGTATGTTCTTCCACACCTCCCTGCCCTCACTCTCTCCTCAGGAACAGAGAGGTATGGCAGCTCTGCTTTGCAAAAAAATGGTGAAAACATGGATTTCAATAGGGATATACTTCTGTAAAACACTGATCCCAGTCACCCAAAACAGGACCTAGGAATACAACCAGACACAGTACAAGATGGTTGCAAGGCAGTTAACTCTCACACCTTGAGTGAGAAGAGAAATTACTTTAACCTCTGCTTGGCTTGTCTGAGAGGGGAGGAATAGCTAAGCAGGTTTTTTTGACACAAGCACCTGATCACCATGGAAGGTTCACTGAGCAAGCAGATGGATGGATTTGGCTTAAGGTCACTGGTGCCACATTACCTCTGCTTTTAGTAATGAAGCTGGGACAATTATTAGCACACAAAAAAACCAAACCAACCAACCAACCAAAAAAACAACCAAAAAAAAAAAAAACAACAGAGCTCAAACCCCAAGTGACACAATTATTCCCCAGCAGATTAATAACCCAAACCAGTCAGTGCATTCTGCTGCAGCCCCAGGAATTTGGAATGAAAACCTGGCATAGAAAACCTGCTCCTCCTTCTTTTCCTCATTCCTACCTAAACCAGGTAGGAATCCTGCTAGTCCTATTTTATACCTTCACATGTTGGACTTCTAGCACCTTGGAAGGAGATTCCTTCCCTGCAGGAAGCTGCAGAGTCCAGGGCAGGACATAAGGCCTCCAACACCATTATGAACAAAGCTCACATGTGTAACGTGATCTGCCTCTGCCCACTGCAAAGGGAGCAGGAGGCAAAACCTTCCAGGGATTGCAGTATTGTTCCTGACAGAGCAGCTTTTAGCCACAGGCAAATGCACCAGCAAGGTGGGCAGGGCTCTTAAGTTGTTTGAAAGGGATTTAAATCTGTTTAACTTTTCTCCTTCAGGTGCAGGCGGACAGTGTGCATGGAAACTGGCTGCCAGAATGTACAGCTATGCTCAACTATCCTCAAAGTTGCCTTCGCCCCAGAGATCATTGGCCCCCTGTATTTCTTCCCACTACTCTACTTGCTGTTCCAGCTTGCAGAGGGACTTCTGCTCATCCTGGTCTTTAGGATCCGTGACAGAATAAAGCAAGCCAATGGCAAGTACAGCTTTCCTCCTTTATTTCTTACACTTTCCAAGCTAAGCCAAACATGATTACAATACAACTACCGATGAATTGCTGCTTTGTAAAGGCAGAAGCCAGTCACTCCAACTCGGGATTACATACCCAAAATATTAAATTAAAATCGGAGTCAAAAATGCAGAGGTAACTGAAGACCTGAGAAATTTCATGGACTTCTTGCATTAGCAGGGTGTTTTATACAGCTACATACTATCAAGACTATCAGTACTCAGGCTTTCAGTCCTGTCCTTTAAGCTACTCTGCAAAAGTCACAACTTGCACAGAACACAGGGGTATTTGCATGTTGCTAAAACTACACAAAAACATTACATGTTCTTTAATACAACAAATCCCAAGCTTTGCTTCAAGCTGTTAAGTGATTCCTTGAAGGGTGTCACTTTTGGAGCGGGATGAGGGAGAGAACAGAACTGCAAGTACTGCAGCCAAAGGAAGGAAACATTTGGATCTTTTGCTAGAAAAGTACATAATGAGATTGAAACTTAATTAAAAAATATATACAATATTGGTATAGATGTGAGGTAGCCTCTTCTCCAACTCCAGCAGCTCCCTAATGCCAAAACTCAGCTGACTGACTGCACAGAAAGCTGAAGAATGCACTGCTGAATGAGATCCTCCACCAGTCACCCATCTGATGGTGCCAGTCCAGCTTTCTCCAGTGCCTCAGGACAGAAATGCAGCAGAGTAGCTGCTTCCAGATCACTTTACCACATCTTATGGCTATGCTGAAGGATAACTTATGGGGGGAAGAGGACAACCACACTCATTTGGATCTTTGGGTGTGTGTTCTGTGCAAAGCAGTTGATACTGGATAGAGCCATGCAGGTGCTTACAAGACTACCGTAACAAATGGGTTGTTTTCCAGCCTGAGTCACAAATGACTGAAAATAAAATGGCTTCAGTCTTCTGGCAGGACTCCCATGTTCCTTCCTGTTTTAAGTCACCTAGTAATCCTAGTTGTAGCTGGCACAATCTTCCCCTAAATAACCTTCTTTCAGAACTGCCTATTCTTAACATTTTTCTCTTCCTTCAGATGCTGCAAAAGTGATCTGTGCAGGTGTGGACACAATTAGTGCTCAAGAAATGAAATCAGTGTCAATACATTGCAGAAACAGTGGGAAACGAGGAAAACAATGTATGGATTCTGCAGCAGCTGCTCTCCCAACCCTCCAAGCTCTGCCTTGTGCAGCTAGCTCCTAGGTGTCCAGCAGTTGTGGCAAAGGCCTTTATCTATATGCTCATTTCACACCAGCCAAAGGGATTAACAGAGAGCAATTTGCATCTGTGTTATTTCCCAAAGACCTTGCTCCAGACTAAGCCTCACTGTCAGCCCAGAAGGGAGACTTTCAGTGACTTCAAAGTTATTATGACAACCCTTTGGGATAGCTGAAGAACATGCTGCCAAGTGACTGTCCCGGTTTTGCCTGTAAGAAAAATCACTGCCCACATCAGTTCTTTTTTTTAATTTCACTTACCTGTAACTGGCCTGCTGGCACATGATGGAAGCAGATCCTGAAGACATCACTGAAGATTAATGTAATTTCGTTAACAGAGACCCAGAATGAGGTGTAAAAGTTTCTCTGTGCAGAAGCCAGCAAGATCCAGTACACAGACAAGAAGCCCATTGGCTGTTGGTTGCTCCCATTTTCCAGTGCATACCCTGTGGTACCACTGGATCTCACATAGAGGCCACAGAAACCATGACCACAACTATACAAAACTGCCTTTGTAGGTTGAGTTCCGGGCCAGCTAGCTGTACCTCCAAAACCAGATGAACCTTGAATGTGCCTTCTTTTGTGGGAGTCAGTGAATTCAACAACACACCTGTTCTGGACACCATCTAGGTGTGGTCACGCTATGCACAGGACCAGGAAAGACTGGCATCAACACCTCCCATGTCCAAAGTGTGCCTTGTAGCTGAAGTAGTTCAACTTGAACTAAGAGTGAACAGGTTCATACCAAGAACATACACGTAATAAACAGAGAATTGCTGGCCAGAAATCTACATAAACTTCCATACTGCAAAGCCTGGGAGTTTGTTTTTAACAGGAAGTTCATCATTACAACAGTCAGCTCACCAGGGAAAATGCAGACACCTACTCATGCTGCTTGTAAGGCAAGTGGTGTGGTGAAGAAACAGATTTCAGAACAATTACTTGTAATGCAGGTAGTACTCCACATTTAGCCCGAGAAAGTTCATGACCCCTTTCAGCACATCAGGTACCTTCAGCCACCTGGGTTCCAGCTGAAGCCAAGTCCCAGTTGGACACAGACACCCATCATCATCCAAGTAGAATCAATTGACTGGAGATCTCAACACAGCTGACGTTCTACCCTGATGAGTGTGAATGCTGCCTGAAAGCCCCATTCTTTCACATCTCTTGGGGTGATCCAGCAACTGCACTAAGGCTCTGAGAATGAAGCTTCCTATCCCAAAGCTGACTGGTAATGATACAGTTAACTGTGGATCCTATCCCCCCTCAATGCCTGCTCTCAGGAGCGTCAGGCAGTCTGATACACTGCTGCCTCTACAGGCACGTGGCACAGCTCCTCCTCCTTCCTTAGCTTGGCACACAAGAAGTCAGCAGCAGCAAGGAGAGCAGACAGCCAGGCTGCTGAGACCAAATGCCTGACCTCCACCTGGCCACACCTAACTCTGACAGGAACAACCTTGCATTTCCTGTGATCTATCCAAATGCTAGCCTAGACTACAAACATCTTTTTAAAGGTTGCAACAAATTACTAGAATAGCTTTGTAAAGCACTTCATTAAAAAAAAAAAAAAAAAATCACACTTTTAAAATTAAATTCTTAAGTTCTCTTGTGGGTGATGGCTTGAGAAACACAGGGATTGCAGAGGACTGCTACCACTGGGAGGCACAAACACTGAAACACAGAACCTCAAGGTACCACTGCTGCAGTACTCCCACCCACCAACTTAAATCCCCCTTCCCCCCTAGAACAAGGACTTACGTGTACAAGAATGGTATATCTACACCTCAATGCTCTCATATACATGTACACAAACACACTAAGGAAGTATGCTGACTACATCTGTCTGTAACATTCCACACTTATTATCCCAAGTGATTAAAAGCTAAGTGACTCATCCACTCAGTGTTTTGCTATGAACTATGACAGCCTGATTATCTGTGTTCTTATTTCAGAACATAGAGACATCGAAGGACACCACATTATGTATTTAAAAGGACACTAATTCTCCTTCACCCAAAACAATTACCACTTTGCCACAGCCCCATCTTCAAGAACCATTTAAACACCATTACAACCACTTTATTAACACTAAGAAACGAACTAGAAGCAGAAATGTTTCTTTATACTTTATTTGAACTATTTCAATCTTAGGTATCAAGAAATAAGAGTGCTTTATAGAACATTATTACCACAGGGCAGTGAAATGGGCATTTTCTTAGTGTAGTGCAAGTCATATTAAATGAAAATATTTTAAAATAAAGTTTTATTACCAGTACCGATCAGCACTTAATCTGCTGACCTATAGCTGAAACAAAGTTTTAAAAGCACAAAAAAATACCCTCTGAAATAAAGCTTTATGTACAGCACATATAGAGCTCTTAGATGCCTAAAGCTATTAGTCTGAGATAGTAAACTAATGGTTTTGAGTTGCTATTCACAGTTGAATACTCTGAGAATTAAGTGTTCAGATAACTTTAGAGTACAAAAAAAATTTGTCTGCTTTAGTTATAAAGAGCTCTGCCAATATACACAAACTATACACTTCAGACAAGTCACAAAAAAATGTGAGCAAGAAAAGGGTTATCAAAAAACATTTAATACAATTAGTCAATAACCCTTCCCACCATGGTCCACATCTACAAAGTTCCCCCATCCCCCCCATCCAAAACCTTCCCCGCAAAAAGTCACATACTTACCACAAGTTTTAGCAAGTATGGTTTAAAAAAGGGCCCCCAGGGCAAGTTATTTATAGTTCAGTTGCCACTGTCAACAGATCTGGACCTTGATCTTGACCTCTGCCGATCCACAGATGACGGAGATTTGGATCTGCTGGAAGAACCCCGTTTCTGACTCTTGTTTGGCAGTGGAGATCTGCTAACTGATCGAGACTTGCTATGGCTCCTACTCCGTGACCTGCTGTAGGACTTGCGGCTGCGGGAACGGGAGCGGCTGCGAGACCCAGACGAGCTCCTGCTGCGCGACCGCGATCTGCTCCTGGACCTACTGAGGGGGGACAGACAGCACGGGTGTCAGCGACACAACCTCGTGGGCCACATCTGTAACCAGGCAATCCACTGCTCTCCAGCTTGTCTGCCTGGCCACTGACATCAATGTTTCTCAGTGAACGTTTAAACACTATTTAAGAGAGCAGAAATCCATACCTGTGCCTTTTGCTGCCTTCAATTAGTTTGATTTTCCTTCCATTAATTTCTTTACCAGAAAGCTTTTCGATAGCATTCTTTAAATCACTGTAAGAGGCAAATTCAACCACCCTATGGGGAAAAAAAAAAAACCCAAACATGAAGTTCACTATTAGAAGTTGTATCCACCAAATTACCAATACAAGCAAAATTTACACTGGGAAAAAACCAAACAAACTCCCAAAACCTACACTAGTCAGTGTAATTATCCCTTGTTATCACCGAAGCATGAAAAATTCCCCTCCCCCAACATTTCCAACATGCATTTTCCAAGGGTAGCTAAATTAAGCCATGAACAGCTGCTGACACTGAAAGTAGCCAGCTTCCCTCCCCAAATATTACACATACAGGTATTACTCCACAGCTTTCAAGAGGTCACTTGATAGGCTTACCCTTCATTTAACTTAGGTCTGTGTGCATCTGCAAAGGTTACTTCCCCGGCTTGTCTCATGAAGTCTTTGAGATCCTAACACAAGACCACTTATGTTATGCAAAGAAGTGAAATTAACGCTTATCTACACAAGAACAATTTAAAGCAAACAAAAGACATTTATGACTACTGAAAAAGAAGTTGTTAGATAAGTCACAAACATGGCATCTGCCATACTTGTATTCTATCAAAATTGCATTATCTGTATCATGATCTGTATCAGGGCACGAAATAAATGAGAAAAAGCATATTGCTTTAAGCAAAATGCTAATAAAGTGTCTTAACATTAAGGTAAATATTAGTCTATAATGATTTTACAGATTAAGTAACAAAGAGAAAGAAAGAGAGAGAGAGAAAGAAATAGAGAAGCACATTTTTATATATACTGGATTGATTTTGAAATACTACCCATATATTTTTGGACTATTTCAGTCTCCATTTACGTTACAAGTCTTATATGAATACAGAATTACATTTACATAACACCAATTATTTTGTGCCCCATATGTCATTAAAAATATAGTTTACTTTACCTTTATTAACATTTCCCTAGGCTAGCCAAGCAGCAAACTGCATTAAGCGACCGGAGATACCGTCATGACATATGCCCGACTGGCTCTTCGCCACCCACTTGCCGAACACTACCCAGTCGATGGAAGCCTTTAATCGCACTGCCCTCCCTATCAGGAGACTATGGATGGATCCAGATATTCTCTATGCTTGATGTCACCAAGGACCACTTTACTGCGATCAGGATTCCAACGACCACCTAATTTCCAATCTTTCAACTCTTTTCGACCAGGACCTCGTTATTCGGAAGCGTTACAGGAAGAACAGCTCTCAACTTAGGAATCAGATCTCGTTAACGCTCTGGGACCGCTGCAATGTGGCACTTTAAGGAGTGCATCGATTACGTCTAGACCGGCAAACACAGATCTAGAGGTGGCCAAGTGACATTGTAGGAGCTGACTGGAAAGTCAACCAGGCCCGACCAAGAGTGACCAAGACAGAACGATTAGGATAACCCACAGGCACTCCTCGTCATAAGGCCAACGACACAGATAGGCTGGCAAATAAAGGGTTTAATATGTGGTTAAAATGGATTTTAAAAACAAGAAAAAAATAAATATATATCCTCAAACATATAAATTTACCATTATTATGAATTAAAGTTAACTAGCTTTCATTCAAAATATTTAAGTTACATTATTAAAAATCATATTAATTACATAAACATTTTAATAAATTAGGATTTAATTTAATTAATTATTTTCCAAAATAACTACATTACATTACATACCCATTAAATGAAGTCAAAATAGTTAATCGTGTTTCAACAAACCTGCCAGCTGACTCGGGAGGACAAATTCTCCACTATGAGGCGATTTTCTGTTCTTAGAGGTGGGGCATTTCTGTTTTGAAACAAACAATTCCGACTTTTGTTAGTAAATAAAATATCACCATGTTAATGCTAATGAAAGCTACATCAAGAGCTGGTATCAACGTATCATCATTAATACTACAACGTGACCTACGTAATGCCCTGCGCAATCTAGGGCAGGCATTAAATACCACGGGGAGGGAGCGTAAGGATGACACGCATATCTGAGAAGTTCCACAATCCTCATTATCCTACTGCCACATCAAACGGCTGACTTAAATGGCAAATAAAACTTTTTAATAGCTCATTCCAGCTCACGTTCTTTGGGATGAGCCCAAAGCATATTTTTTTAAGCTGCACTGGTTCGAAGCTGCATGTACCTCCTGTCACTGCGCGGGCGGCGGCTACTGAACCGGTCAGAGTACCTCCCTCTGCCTCTGCCCCTCGACCGTGCTCTGGCATGCTCAATTGTCACCCTGGGAAGAGAAAACACAGCAAAACACGTTTTAATGTTCTTCTTATTTTATATCTAGTTATAGTTGTTGGGGGGGGGGAACACCAAACAAACATACAATAGTTTGAAAAATACTGATTACGCAATTTTAGTTAAAATTGACTCTCCTTATTTTAAACACCCACACTGATATACGCATTAAATAGGATACCTCTCGCTGCAAAGCTCTTTTCCATCCAATTCATAAACAGCATCATCTGCATCTCTCGGATCCTCAAATTCCTGCAAAACCAACACAACAAGAGATTACACTCCACTGAACGAACAGACGCCTATCTGTCATCTGATGTGCGTTGACGGGGGCATTAATGGATTTTGTTTAGAAGTTGCTTCTTAAGCCTCAAACGCGAGTGAACAGTGGGGGGGAAGGGGGGGCGCACTCACCACGAATCCGAAGCCCCTCTTCAGGTCGATGTCGCGGATGCGGCCGTACCCCTTGAAGAACCTCTCCACATCCTTCTCCCTGGCGGCCGGGTTCAGCCTCCCGATGAAGACGCGGCAGCCGCTCATGGCTGTGTGTGCGCGGCGCTGCTGCGGGGACAGGCGCGTCAGGTCAGGCCCCGCCCGGTGACTCAGCGCCGCCCGCCGCGGGTGCCGCAGTGCGCCAGCTGGCGCCGCCCTCGCCCCGGCCCAATGGCAAGGCGACGGGCGGACACCGCCTCAGCCCGCGCCAATAGCGGCCCGGCGCTGCGCCCTCGGCCCCGCCCAGCTGACACCCCGCACCTAGCCCCGCCCGCGCCGAGCCGAGGAAGAAAAGCAAACGCCATCGCTCTGCCACAAAATGGCGCCCGTGCCGCACCCGGCAGCGGCACCGACCCCGACGCGGCGCGCACCGAGCGGAATGGCGCGGCATCAACGCCAGCCGGGGGTCCGCGGGCCGGCCGGGCACACGGCGGAAGTGCCCCGCGCCGCACACGCGCTGCTGCGCTTCCCCGGCGCCCCGCTCCGCAGGGAAGAGCCTGGAGCTTTCACGAACCTGGGCTGCGTGTCTCGGTGCTGGCCGAGCCGGGTGGGCGCGCGGTGCGGTGCGGCAGACGGTCGGTGCTCAGGCTGATGCGTCCTACCCCGGCGACGGTCGGCTCCGACTGCTGCGCAATACCGGCGCTGCGCCGCGAAATGGAGGCGGCCCCGCGCGTCAGCACCGCCCCGCGCGGCGATTGGCGGAGGCGGAGGCCACGCCCCTCCCCGGGGAATCCAGGTCAGGGCGGGGGGGCCGCGCCGGCGCCCCTCAGGTGGGAGCCATGTTGGGGCGGCAGCGGGGGATAAACAGCCCCGGCCTAGGAAAGCAGAGCTGGGCGGCGAAGCACCAATGTCTGGCCGCTTTTATTCAGCCAGTACACAACAGGCGAAAAGTTGTGCTGCTTTTATGTGCGAGTAGGGTCCTGCGTGCGCGTCGGGCGTCTCTGGGCCCTGATAAGCAAAGAGTGAGATGAAGAAAATATCTAAAGAGCTCATGATATGCTTGAATCCTCATTTGGATCAAAGTGTGTAACGAAAAGGTCGAGAGCTGAGCTTCGTCTTCATTTCACATAACTCTGCCGGATTTATCTGAGCTTGGCTTCTAGATGTTGCAGTAGACGCAACAGATTATCCCAAGGGGTATTTGAAATGCAGAAGACATCTGGAAGCTGGAGATAACACCCACTAGTTTTCCAGTGCAGGGAGAGGCTGCAGCTCGGTGACCGTCCTTGCCGGATTTGTGCACTGCTAGATTGGTTGACTTTACACAAAAAGCCGTCAGCTACAGCTGCACCAGGCTGCTTCTTTTGATGCGTTTTGATAATTACTGTGTGATCCTTTTAATAGCGTTTTCCTGACTTGTCACCTGGAGTCCCATGCTGCCCTGAGTCTCACCCCCTTCCCTTTGTGGACCATCTTTGTTACACCCAGGGTCTGTTATTAATGACCTCTATGGGATGAATTTCTCTGTTTCATGCTTAGTCACCGACATAAATTTCCCTGGAACAATACAGCACGTGATGGTGCTGACATCATAGCTTTATATGACTGCCCCCACACTCGCTCCTCAAACTGCAACAGCAGAGTCCCCAAACTAGGAAAGTTATTTCTGCTGCATGCAGTGATGAGAAAGACTACAGTATAGCTAAAGGTTTGACAAGAGTGCTGTCAGCATCACTTGTTTCTCTCTTGTGTTCTAAAGACGCATATTTCCGTCCTGCGCAGAGGCTGCATCTGCGAGAAAAGCCAGGATGATGCACAGACAGGAAAATATGCAGTACAGGGAGGACTATGAGCAAAGAAAGACAATGCTTGTGATTATCCCTGTGGATCATAACCTTTGTCTGCTGAGGAAGATACATTCAGATATGCCATCTAACATTTAACAGTGCCAATTTCATAATGAGTTACAGCGCTTTAACAGGTGTCATGGGAACAGTTCTGTTCTGTCAACACTAGGAATCTCCTGTCTGCAGAGTGAGCTGGTAAACAAAGCTAAACCAGCAGAATCTAGTACTGGAAAAGGCAAGCAGATTTCTGAAGGTCTAAGTCCGTGAAAACCAGCTTGTAGTAGGACAAAAACAAGGGTTAGCACTGAACAAAGAGGAAGGGGCAGGAGCGCCCCTCTAAGGAAGAGCTGCTCATTTTAGCAGTGGCAAGCTGCAGCCTAAAAAGCCTTGTCCTTGTTACTGCAAAGCAGTAATGTCCCTGCATGTCATCATCTGAACACTGAAAAGCATCAAAAGTTAGGAGGAGGTCCACGAGACAACAATCACTCTTTAGAACATTCCTGTGTTATCTAGGTCTGTTATCAGCATAAAGGTCACAAACCCTTTTACTCACATGGACTTCTCACGTGAGGGTCATGAGCAAGCACATCTGTTTCCTACCCAGTTTCTCTGAGTTTTATGTAAACAGGACTATTTCTCCGTTTGGCTTGAGGTTGTTTGAAGACCACGTAGGACTTGTTAATATTATTGCTGCTGGCTAGCCCAGTAGCATCCATACTCCTACATTCCTGCAATTCTGGTTGTTGAGAGCCACACAAACAGGCTAAAATCCTTGCCATTTGTTCATCAACATAACTAAGTAAATGCAGTTACTATTTGGAAGTGAAAAGGTCACGAGGCAGCAGAAGATTAAATGAAAGTTGAAACAAAGTTGAAAGTTGAAAATAATTGATAGGGATTAACTCTTTGCTGTCTCTTCCAAATTAAATTTTTTAAAAAGTGATCAAATGAAACTAATGAAGTTCAAGTCAAAACATGCAAAAGGAGGTGGTGCTTCACCAACTGATTGTAGACCTCTGGCATAACTCGCCACATAATGTTCTGGATACAAGAAGTTTATATTGCCTCACCCTACAGACAATTTTAAACCATGCAGGAGGAGGAAATAGGGGGAAAAAGGAGCGAGAGAAGAAAAAAGAGAGATTCCAATTCAGAGACTCTGCCTGTCATTGCTGAAGACCCTCTACAAAAACTACTGTCCCACAGATCCACAGTGAAGCTGCTGTATAAGCCATGCAGCCAGAGACTCAGCACCTGCCCAGTTCTGCAAGACTTCTTGAACGGAAGCAGAAATGTAGCTTGCATCCTCTCCTGCTACTGCTGAATATGTTTGTTACTTCTTCACTATGGTTATCCATGTTCTCGCTACCTTCCTTTATTTTTTCCTCTCCTGTACTCTTAGTTACCTATGCATTCTCTGTTCGTTTTTTTCCCCAAAGCTCCACTACTAACTAAACGAACATATTTCTGTTACTGCTAGATAAGTGTAGCTCTCTTAGAAGAACCAGTAATGAGGGTTCAAGAGCTGCTTTACAAAAGTCTCAAGTAGATGGCAAAAACTGAATAGAGAATCTAATCTTTGAACAGCAATTGCTTTTTTTTTTTCAAAATATTTGGAGAGAGAAAATGTAAATTGGCCTAAAAATAATAGAATAACACATTCAGAAATAAGTTTGTCACTTTCTTTTCATGTTTTTCCACTTTTCAGGAAAGCTAAGCTTTTCAAATTGCTCAGATCTAAAAATATAGATTTCTTATATGTTAGTGTCAGGCTGAGAGCCCTTGCCCACCACCCAGAAGTATATTTAGCAAGTAGAACCCTTTTTTCAGCAGACTGTAATTCAGGGTGAAATGTGCTGCCCTGGGGCTGCATCACTGAGCAGTCAGTAGAGTTAGGGAGCCTGACTGAGGGCTTCTCTTCCACAGTCCAAACAGACCCTCACAGCCTAACCAGCCTTCCTTCAGCTGCTGCCAGAACCTCCTGGATACCAGTTCCTCACATTCATCTTTTCTGACCAAATGTAATAATTAACATCCCATTAATTATAGCTCAGCAGCAGTATTTAGCTAATCCTGGAGGTACCTTAGGTACAGGGGGATCTGTAGCTCCTCACTGAAGTTGGAGACTTTACCTTTTAGCTCAGGTAAGTCTGTGAGTCTTCCATGGCTATGGCTCAGGAAAAAGGAGCAGAGGCAGAAACTGATCATCCCCTCTTCTCTAGGATATGGAGCAGGTGCTGCCCGTGTCTCTGTAGTTTGCCACTGTGGGAAGCAGTCAAGGCAGATTGACAACAGAATAGTGCACCATCACATCAGATCATATCCCAGTAGAAATTTAATGATGACAAGGCATTGCACATTTTTACATTATCTATTATTGCAACAAGGTTTAGGTTAGCTTTTATGCAATTTTATGCCAACTGCAGACAGACAGCTGGAACCTGGTCCAGCATGAAGATTACAGGTACAAAGTGGAAAAGAATATTTTTTTTCTTCTTGGGTTAATATTTGAATGATCAGAACTAGTTTACACCAGCTCAGTGTGTTTAGTTTTAGACGCTGAATGTGAACATGTGAGGAAATCTCACAACACTATGAGAGCGAGCTGTAGACTGCTACAAGAACACCTTACAGGGTCAAAGCTATTTATAAATCTTCAGAAGGCAACAGGAGATCATCTGCAGGATCATGTGTCCTTCCTTATCTGGCCCTTTCAGACCTTTCCTGAAAGCCACCTAAGCCCCCTTCTGATTTAACCTAGTGTTAGAGCTCCCCCGAAACTCAACAACTGAAGTCATGGCCATGGTCTGCCATTACATTTCCAAACAGCTTAAATCATATTGTACCTTTATTTTGACAAACCAACTTCTTTGTGTACAAAGACCCAGGGACTAACATTGGCAATAGTTTTTGTTTTCGGCAGAGGGCAGATTGCAAACACTGAGCATGTAATCTTCACCTTTTGCTTAATTGAGAGAGACAGTATTCACTTTAAATAGAGTATGAAGAACATAGGTCATAATAGGGGAAGAATAGGATGAAGAAAGTTCACCTTTTCTCTAGAAAACAGCACTTTTAATCCTTAAACTTGATGAAGTAACCAATGAACCATTCCTGAGAAATCTTTAGCACTATACCAAATGCCTAATTTCCTGCTGGTGCAGTGATTTTTCGATCGACAGACTTCAAAGGTCAAAAAAGCAGTGAAACAAAAGATTAAATCATCAACTTTTATGCACTTTCATTCAGTAAACTGGTCAGCTGCTCATGCCAACAAGGCAGGCAGTCAAGGTCAAGCTGTTTCAAATTAATACAATACTCCTTACTGGAATAATCAAGTTATCTGGCAAGGGGGAAAAAAATAGAGATGTGTTAACCCTGACCATAATAAATATTTTGGTCCATTTTTTTAGCAAATAGGAAAATGCCACAGTAAAATTCAACGTAAGCTGAAAGTACAACTTTTTCAGAGTTTGCATTCAAAATAGCTCCTTGACAAACCTGGGGACAATTCCTTTGGGGAATCTGGGATCTCTTCTTAGCACAGGATCATTAAACACCTGCATTAATAATTTGTTAAACAGATTAGAGCATGCAGTGTTTAAAAATGCAGAAAAATCAGGCTGGGAAGAGTTTCAAATATTCTGAAGACAAGGACAGAGGGTGTGATATTTAAGGGCCAAGTTACAAAGTGAATGGCAGAATGTCAGTGAGGTAAGATTTAACAATAACTTCAGTTTCCTTACCACAGAATGTCACACTGTTCATGAATAGCAGTATGGATTGCTTTGTGCCATCTTTAAGGAGTAGACATCAAACCTTTGTGGAAAGCTGGAGTGTTATCAATGCTGTAAGTGTCTTGTGTTCATCTAACCCTCTTTTCACATCCTTTTCAAGTCTGGGGAGGATAGTATGTGTCCCATCACTGGTGGATTTATTTCTTATTTTTAGGCAACTGTTATACTGAGGTAAAACAATATTAAAACATTCTACCACATACCTGCACAGTCCAGGAAAAGTGTGACTAAGCTAAAGTGTCGCTAAAGTGTCACAAGAGACTCTTTAAAAGAGATGTCACATCACATAGATTAAAACACAAAGTAGAAGGGACAAATACATAGATGACATCCTGGTTCCTCCAGCCTTCTGACAGATGTTGCTTGAAAGCAAACTGTAATTTCAGTGACTATTTAACCATACAGGAATTACGCATACAGCCCAGTCTCCTCACCACCACCTCCTGCCTTTCCACAGGAAAATAGATCCCCTTCCCAGCATACAGACAAGCCTGCGCTTCTTCTGCTTTCTGTGGGAAGTCACTTCAGTTTAACAAATGATGCTACAAGGCACTTTTTTTTTGCCTGTTTAGCCCATATTTGTGTTTCAGAATTTCTCCTGTCACATTGAGTTATAAGCCCTTGAAGCAGGATAAAGACTCCTTTTTCCTCTCTAGGGACTGTTCCCTTTGGATGGTAATAACAACCCTTCTTAGGCATCCTTGCACAGCTGAGATACACATATTTATGACTTTTCATCTTTTCTTGTAAGTCCTTTCAGCCTCTGATCATTTCATTGCTCTTGTGTGACCTTTTCTCTGTTTTCCCCATGTCTTAGACTCAACTGCAAGACAGCTGATAAAAATGATAAATATCATGATGCTTAAATATGTTGCTGCTCCCACAGGTTCCTCTCACCCCTCCTTCTCATCTGTTGGTGTGAGGGTATCTCCTGGCAGCTCAGAGGCCTTTTGTTCAGACTGGGCTGAATTCTGGGCTGAGAGCCTCTGCTGCTCTGGGCTGTGCTGCTGAAAGGAAGGAAAATGAACTCCCTGTCTGGTGAAAAATGCTCTCCATGACCCTAGCTCCCCTGTCCGACTGAGACAGAAATATGGACATAAAGCACTGGCTCTGGCAGGTAGCTTCATGGTAGAGGAGAAGAGTGACTCAAGGAAAATACTGCTGGGCTCTGCATTCAATGTGTAACATGCTGTGACCAAACTGTGTACATAGGGAAACTTGAAGTGTTCCTGACAGCTGCACTGGGGCTTCAATCCTATTTTGGGTTGGGTTTTTTCCCCAAAGCCAGAGAAACAAAAATAAAAGGAAGAAAAAAAGAAATAAGAGCATTAAAAAAATAAAAAGAAAAAAAAAAGAAAAAAAATCATTCCCTATTTAAAGACAATTTTAAAGGTTTTTTTATTTGTTTTACCAAATCCTTTTCATATCCCTGGAAGAAAAGGGTCATTTTATACTCTAAACTGACACCCCTGATTTCAAAGGTAAAAGTAGCCATGGCTATGTAATTGCTGGATGCTTCATGATCTAGGCTCCACACTCTAGTAGATAGCTAGGTACACAGATAAAAATTCAGGCTAGATCTGCCTTGGGTGACTATGAAGCATCAATCACAAGACAATATCACAGAAGCATCTGAAAGAGGGAATAAAGACCCTCACCACATTATTATGCTCCATTTTTGTTAAGCACATTTTTAACTTCAACAGCTAAATAACATACTGGCTCACAGCTGCTTTATTTAAAGTTTCATTGATCTTACTCTGTTGGAAAGCTTATAATGAATAGCAGATCCCATATCCCTTATATTTTCTATAGAGACGGGCAGAGGGAAAACACTTAAAACAAGGCAGGCTTTCTTTGGGAAGCAGGGGAGGGTGGGAATCCCCCTCAAGCAGTAATATCCCCCTGCTCCCTCACCAGACTAAAAAGGAGACACTTATAAGTTATAAATAACTTCTTTTTCTTGGTCATGGAACCCAATAAAATAAGAAAGATGTTCTGGACTTTATAAAGCAAAAAAATCATAGTTTGTTTTTGAAAATTTCAAAGAAAACTGCATCAATTGCCCAGAAGGGCATCATGTTCAGAGAATTTATTAACTTAGTCATTAACCTGGGTGGGAAAGCATCTCCTCTGTGCCCCAAAATATCACGTTTGGGCTCCACTGTCACCCTGGCTGGAGAGAGACTGGAAAGAGTGCTTTCCCTTCTCCTGTTTACATCCCTTCCTTAACCCCTTGGCTTCCAGTAGCAATAAGATGCTGCTGGTGAGTTTGTGCTCCTGGGGGAAGAGTTAAAATGGAACGATGATTGACATCCTCAAAAACTACAAAAAGTAATCGCAGATGTAAAGGGAAGAAGACTTCATATAAATGGAGAACAAAGGGAAAGGCAATGAAATAAACATTTAATCTTCCTGAATCTCTCATAATTGTCTTTGCTAGTTGCATGGGGAAGCTACAAGGCATTAATCCTTGCTTCTCAATTCACTGGGACAAAGACCACCCTATTAACTGATAAATCAACCAAAACAGTAACACACTTTGTTCCATATTGCACTAGTAAGCAAGAAAACCTTACTCCAGAGCCTCGGAGGTACAGCACTACATGCCGCTGCACCCAGACTCCTCCCACACTCCATTGCATTTTTACCACTTTGTTCTGAAATTCCTAATTTTGCTGCCAAAATTCAGCAAAGAAGAAAGGCAACTTCCCTGCATGACTCTGCCAGAGTCCCCACTGACCTTTCTTAGGCTGGAAACAGCAGGGCCTCCATTTGATACTCCAGGGCAGGGCCCTGACTGGTTTATCTCAAACCCATTAGCCACAGGGCAGAGTAAGAAGAGAGTGATTATGTAGCAGGTGTTACCCTTGGCATTAGGCTTCCACGATGAGGACAATCAATATCTCTGAATTAGCATTTCAGCCATTCCCTTCGGGCACAGCCTGGCTGGAATAAAGGGGCTGTCCCTCTGTTGCCACGTGCAGAAAAAACAGGAGTTCACAGCTAAAGCAGAGGTCTGGAAGAAGACGTGGGGAAGGTGTCATTAAAAGCATTTGTTTTCCTGCCTACCACACAGCCTCTGGTACAGCATGGAGAAGGTTACTTCAGTTTTCTGTGCTTTGTTTTTTTCCCCTCTCCATCAACAAGGACAGCGTGGGCCTTCCCACCCACGGAGATGCCACAAAGATAAAATTCCCTGTTATTTGTAAAGCTGTTGAAAAAACCACCAGGGAGGCATAAGAGAAATACTGAACAGTTTGACTAACAAATCAACTATTTTAAAGCTTCCTGGAGGAAGCAATTATTTGCAGCCAGGTTACATTTAGGAGGGGAAACACACACTGTAGGATGGTAACAACTCTGTCTGCAGAGCTGAACCCAGGATAATAAATCTCCTGGAAACAGCTGTTAGAGGGACATTACTGCCATCCTGTGCAGGCAGCTCATGGAGATGGAGGAAAGTTGTTTGTGCAAGTTTGGAGTCGTGTCACGCACAGGAAGCCCTACAGTGCCATGCAGCATCCAGGACGAGAAGCACAAAATGAGAAACCCAGCATCTGCACCCTTGGGTACCAGGCTTCCACTTCTGGCTCCCATCAGGAGCTGACTCCCTAGGAAAACTGCTACTCCCAAATCTGGCCCCTGATCTTTTTAACAGGCAGAGACTTTAGATGTGTGTTTAAAGATGAACATTATATACCTTTTATTTAAAGGGTATTTATATATCCTTTAATTATGCACACCATGTTAGCCCTTCTCAGTGGAGGATCTTCCTGATGGGCAGAGCCAGGGCAGAAGCAAATCCAGCAAAGCAGCCAGCAGCTCAGTCCAGCCAACAGCATCCCCAGTTGCCACTGACCTGTCAGGAGGGTTGTGAACTGCCACTGCCAGCTCTCCCAGCTGTCCTCCCTGCCACTGAACCCGATGAGTAGGACAGGTCTCCTTGGTGCTCTCTAGTATCCAGAGGATGCTCCAGCCCCCTCCTTTCCTGAGAGCATCAACCCTGCGCCCAGCGATGCTTGGCTGCCTGAGCTGTTCGTGCTGTGGTTTGACACGTGTGGGGACAAAGGAGAGCGTGTCTGTCCCATGAAGTGGGTCCTCCAGCCTCCCTGGGATACATGGGCCTGGAAGATAAACCCAGCATACCAGGCAGAGCTGCTAAACTCAGCAGGATCTCAAACAACAACCACCAAAAGAGCTGCAAGGAGATCTGAGCAGCATGTCCAGACAAGGAGACAAGGGTGTTTGTGCCTTGAATACTGGCACCAGTCTCTGCCCTCTTGCCCCAAATTCTGTCATTTTGTCATGGATGTAGCATGAAAAGCCTCAGCTGTGTCCCATAGGCACACCGTGGGCTCAGCTTGGGCCTCATGACAAAGAGCTGTCAAAGAACAACCACCTTGTGCCAAGGGACCCTCAGGGCAGCTCAGCTCTGCCTGTCTCACTGAAGGTTAAGGCGAGGAGTTTGCTGGTGAACATCACTCTCCTGCAAAAGGGAACAGAGAGAATTGGGAACTCCATTGTGTGTGCTTTCCTGTCCCTTTCCCCGCAACCCAGCTTGGTGCCAAGAGAGACCATTCAGTTTTGCCAAGTACCACAGGCAATGAGGGATGGGGGCTGGCAGTGTGTCCTGGCCAGACCCTGCTCTCCTCTCCAGTGACAGCACTGTAAGGAACCCTCTGCATGGCCCTGGCAGGTGAGGACTGTGCAAACGCTTGCTTTGTGAAGCATGGGGCTTGTTGGCACGCTGCCTGCTGGCATTCTGCTTTCCGGAACGGGAATCTGCATTTTCACGCCACCCATAAAAACAAGTCAGCGGCTCCGGGAGCTGTTAGTGCAGGGCTGGGGCCGGCGGGGTCAGAGCTACCGCTGCTGAAGGGCAAAGCTTTCCGATGGTGGCGCTGCGGCACGCGGCAAGAACAGCGACCGAGGCACTCCGTCCTTGTGCGGGGCTAAAGCACGTGGCTGCTCCGGGGCTGCTGCTCACGGCTTTGTGTTCCTGGAAAATCCACGTGTACGGAACATCCTGTCTGGGAGCCAAGCAGTGCAGTGCGCCGGCTGCCTGGGGAGGGCAGTAGCCCATCTATCGCCTTTCCTGAGCAAGTTTCTCAAAGAGGCTTTGTGGCGGGGTCAGTCTTTGTGGTGAGGCTGTTTTTCTGGACGCAGAGATGTCCCTGTGTGCCCTGGCCTTTTTGCCCTTCGGCCAAAGGGCCAACTGTCAAGGAAGCTTGCCCAGACCACCCACCTCAGGCTGGCTGCCCTCAGGCTCATCTCCCACAGTCATTTCTCATTGCCAGTACAAACTAGAGGTGACAAATCATTTCCAACGTGTCAAGAAGGGCACATTGCTGGCTGCTGGAACTGCTGTGGCAGGAGACTATTGCCCAGTGAAAAACAGTAATTAAAAACAAATCCTGGAGGCCAAAGACTCCCACATGCCAACTCTCTGGTACAGGAAGGCATACACAGGCCACAGAGCTCCAGTTTCGCAGTAGTAAAATTACAGTAAGATCCGCTTGCTGTGTGGGAATAGTTTTTTGGAACAAATTTAAATGGGAGAAAGGTAGATATCACCCATTCCCTTCTCTTTAACCTGGCTATTCCTTCACAAAGAATAAAAATCACGTATAGACGTACACAAAAATCTCAGCATCTTTAAGAACTTCGCTTTGAACAAGCTGGCCAAAAGGATCTTCTCCCTCCTTCCCTTCCCTATCACATTACTGATAGGTTTTGTCAGAAGAGCACTCATTAGTACACTTGCCTGAAAAGGCAACAATACCTTATGTCTTTGAAGCAATGCAAACATTAATAAAAATAATAAAGGCCTGCATACTGCACTAAAAGAACAATGGGTGTCTGCTCCTCTGCAGTTTCTCCTTCTGCCATTGTCCCAGTGCAGCACAACTACAGAAGAGGGAAGATCAGAGCCTGCCCCAGCCTCCCCTCTGCACTCACAGCTACTCTGTCTAACCCACATACTTGTAAGATCTTTCTAATGTCTCCTATACCAGCCTGCTACTCACTTTGGATTATTATTTCACCAATGAGAGCTATCTTCCCTCTAAAAATAGCACTCTCTTCCTATACATACTGTTCTTATAAAGACTCCAAGATTAATTAGCCATTTATTATATTTACCTTATCCTCCTCTCTGAAATCCACTCATACCATACATGATCTCTTTTAACCTTTCCCCCCTGCCCGGCCTGGCCTCATTCCTCAAGCAGTTCTATGCAAGCACACCAAGGGCAGCCTTTGCTCCTCAATTTGGAAACAGAAAAATCCTTCTAAGGCTGTGCCAGCTCTGAACATCTCTTCCCCAAGCCATTTGAGCATCCCTAGCTTTAGCTTCATCCTGGTTTTCACGTAGAAAGCATTGCACTACTGCAACATATTCATTAATTATCTGCTAGACTTCCAGGCCAAAACACCTAAGCAGTTAAGAAAAACCCAAAAACCAAAAAACAGCAAGAAATTATAGCTTCACTTCAAAAGAATTTTTTTTAATTTAGAAATGCAGTTATATACATAGAACAATTAAATTAAACTTTGTACAAATATTAAAATACTATCTTCACACCCACTGCAATGTACAGGATACCAGAAAATACATATAAAATAAAGCAAAATAAAACCGATTGAGTGACATCCTGCACAGCATCAGTTATCGTTTTAAATCCCACATATATATGGAGTACCATTCTGCAAATAATTCCATAGTGGTGCAATTCAGATAAAAAGAAAACACATACAGGAAAGAAAAGATTAATGCAGAAAGGCAATCAAGCTCCCCCCCTTGCACTTGCATCAGCAACTACCAGCAGTTTACCCACCACATCATAGGACATCTGCTTTACAGACACTTCACTTCGTTTTCTTTTGGAAGGAAGCAAATTCGAGAATCTGAACTCAAACATTTTCCAGGACAACTCAGTTGCTTCTGTCTGTTCTCACTCAAGTGCAGAAGCAAAAACATAGCTTACAGAAAGCATACACAGAGCATCAATGTAGCATGTTCTGGTAGGTACATAGAATCTGAACATCACCTGCAGAGGGTTGAGTTTGAAAGCAGTGCTGAACACAGGGCCCTGAAGTGTGGGAAGGGGCATGTTCTGTCCTAGTGTGCTAGGACTGGAAAAAGGCTTACTTCTTGTATAAAAATACACCTTAAAATGAAGCCTGCTCTAGGAAACCTCTTTGCATTTTCAAAGCATATTGTAGAGACAAACTGTTTTCTAATGAAGTTCTTCTGCAAACAAAGGTTTTCACATAGAGCAAATTAAATATGCTGTTCCCTGCTAAGGACTGAAGGTTGAGGACAGGGTGAGGCAGGATGTGCAAAATGAATGGGATTTATTGCATTTATATACAAAAAACCAGAAGGTGAAATTTATTTAAATAGTTATCTGGATAGAGTAACAAGGCAGATTTTTTTTTAATTGCTATCAGAACAGTAAAACCACATTTTGCAAGTATGTTCTAAAATGTTTAGCGAGGACAGCTCAGTGTGTCCAATCAGTTGTACATTAATTTTTTTTTATACAGCAAGCCTGCTGGTGTATGCTAGATCATCTAACAAAGCACAAGCGTCCTTACAACCAGGTCATGATTGCATTAGCTCATTAGTCTGTAGTATACCTCTGTTTTCAGCTCTTCCTTAGACTCCTCCTTGTATTCCCTTTTCTGTGCTGCAAATGACTTAATCATCTGAGATTATTTCCAATGGCTGAGCCAGTTGCTCTCTTAGACCCACTCCTCAGTATTGACCCAAGTCACCCACCTATGGGAGCATCTTGGGATGTTTCTTCCCAAAGCACTTGGAACAGATTTCTTCCTAACCCACCTGAGTTCTCCACACACTGAAAGGCCATATTAAGACTACAGATGCAGTAAAAAATTCACCACACCAGAGCTGAAAGGCCAAGGAGAAACCTCAGGGGAGATGTCCAAGGGGTGAAAAGCACTCTGCTTGCTGAGTACACATTCTGCTACACAGCAACTTCCCTGGTGGCTAAGGATAAAAATGCATTAAGCTTTTCTCCATCCCAAACTCGTGATGTTTTAACTCAGCAACAACTCCACAGGCTCACATGCTACAGCACATCTCTCCTGACTTAATTTTTACCTCTTCAGCAGTTAATGATGGGGAGGCACAAGCTATTTACAACCAGAACACACAAACCCCTTCTCTCACCAGTGATGCTGACACCCTTCAAGGCTGCAGGAGGCTCTGACACAGTCCAAGCTTGCTCATCATTTGAGGTGAGCTTCATGATGCAGAGCCTGACAAGAGACTGGCCCACTTCTGCATGGGTCACTGCCAACCACACTTCCTGGTTCTCTCAGGCTGGTTCAGCTCTACAATGCTCAGGCTGTAAATACTGCAGTAAGTTGCATTAATTTTTTTTTAAACTGTGTAATTGGAAAGGAGCAAGGAAGTTTTTCTATTGCACATAATATCCTGAACTTCTGAAATGCCCTTCCCCCCCCCCCCAACTATCAGACTCCAAAAATAATGGGAACCTTTAAAATAAGTGCTATTTTTATTTTTCTCAATATAATTAAATCATTTTAATGTTCTTCAATATCACAGGATCCGGCATGTATGACAAAGCATGAGATGATTATGTTGGAAGTGTTAAATAAGAAAAAATACCTCCCTTTGAAATCTTTTGCCAGACATAGGTGGGGAAAGAAAAGGTATGGAGATTGTGGCCCCATCTGGAAAAAAAAATAATAAAAGGAAAAAAACCCTTTTACTGTGTTACATCTTGCAAGGCTGAGCCTCTGTGGTTTCCAACCACCACACTGAGATCCAGGCTGCATCCTACTTAAGGCAAAATCCAGAGAGAACACACTCTTTGCTCAGAGATAATGAACACTCCTGAGCCAGAGCACAGCTCACAACTGAAGGATCTTTAGGCTTCAGCCCTTGCTCCCATAAGTAAAGACAGGACTGTGCAAAGTAGGTTTTCCTCTATGACTACCCAAAGACTTCCCAGTTCTTCAGCCTCTGCAGAATTAAAACAAACACAAATGAAAAATAATCACTTGAAGTGAGACCTTCCTCTCCCTCCCCCCTGAAAAAGTTGCCAGACATCTTTTGGGTTACTGCCCTGCAGTTTTACCTTACTTAATATGAAAATTAACTCTAAAGCTGAGGATGTGGACAAGAGCAATGTGATGCCCCCAAACTGTGTTCTATGTTCTGTCTCACATAGATCCTTGGGGCCTGTTCCCACAAGATTCACTGCAGAGCTCTTCTGTAGGACCTTGAATCATCACATGGGATTACCAGCCAGCACAGAGACTGGCCTGGAAGCTGCTGGCTTACCCTCAACAAGCCAACAGAAGCTGCCTGTTTATGCCTGATCACAATAACTACACGTGCATATTTCTCTCCACCTCTGCATTTCCCCTCACTCGTTAGTAAAGCCATTTCCAACAATTTTTATAGAATCCAACAATATGAGGCTTAAGAAGACCAAGTGCTGGGTCCTGCACTTTGGCCACAACAACCTCCTGCAGTGCTACAGGCTGGGGGAAGAGTGGCTGGACAGTGGCCAGGCAGAAAAGGACCTGGGGGTACTGATTGATGGCAGACTGAACATGAGCAAGGAGTGTGCCCACATGGCCAAGAAGGCAAATGGCATCCTGGCCTGTATCAGAACAGTGTGGCCAGCAGGACCAGGGCAGTGATTCTTCTCCTGTACTCAGCACTGGTGAGGCTGCACCTTGAGTGCTGTGTCCTGTTCTGGGCCCCTCAATTTAGGAAGGATGTTGAGATGCTTGAACATGTGCAGAGAAGGGTGACAAGGCTGGTGAAGGATCTGAGGCACAAATCCTATGAGGAGGCTGAGGGAGGTGGGGGTGTTTAGCCTGGAGAAAAGGATACTCAGGGGTGACCTTATCCCTCTCCACAACTCCCTGGAAGGTGAGTTGTAGCCAAGTGGGGGTCAGCCTCTTCTCCCAGTGACACGATGAGAGGACACAGCCTTAAGCTGTGCCAGGGGAAGTTTAGGCTGGGCATTAGGAAGAAATTCTTCACAGAGTTACTGGGCTGCCCAGGGAGGTGGTGGAGTCACCGTCCCTGGAGGTGTTTAAGAAAAGACTGGATGCATTCAGTGCCATAGTCTAGTTGACAAGGTGGTGTTAGGTCATAGGTTGGACTTGATGGTCTCAAAGGTCTTTTCCAACCTAGTTAATTCTGTGTGATTCTGTGAAATTAAAGTACTCCCTCTTTGTACAGCTTGCTTCCTTTTCTTCCCCACCCAAACTGAATTTCCTCTCCCAAGCTGGCAGCTGCTTGCTTTGTAACAGCAGAGAGGAGGCCAGGCCACAGAGGATGTGTTTTCTGCTGGTGGTGCAGTTACTCGTCCAGAGCAAGGTCAGGCCTTGGGATCAGCTTCCAGCTTCTCCCACCAACCTGGCACTAGCAATGCCCTGTGGAGGAAGGCAGCACATTCGCAGCTTCTATGCCCTGAATTGCTGAGGGTCAGTTTGACCAAACAAGACCTCAAATGCATAGAAAGCAACTCCTGCTCCAAGCTGATTAGGAGGCAGGAAAAGTCAGACAGACTTTCCTCCACACTCCCTTACTACTATGCTTGCTTGACCCCTCCATCAGCATCAGCCCTGCTAAACCAATGAATGAGAATTTGCTCAAGCTTAGACCATTTCCAACTGTCAAAAAGCTAAATGCAATCGTTCCCATGCTTATTTTTCAAAATTCCAATAGCAGATGTGTAAACAACATTTGTCCTCTGCAGTGCTTGAAGCTGACACACCACCAGCCCACTGTAAAATGACACAGGATTTTCACCATCTAAACTGAACAAAAAATACCTAAACCATCCAAATGGGACTTATCAAATTCTCGTGTTAATGCAAGGTAATGTGAGCAACAGAGAAGGATGTTTAAAGCATTGTATTTTTAAATTAACACCCCTCTATACCAATGATAGGGAAAAAAGGATTCTTCCATCCACAAGCACACACTGTTCCATGTGTCCTGGGATTTAACAGCTATTCAGGAAAAACAGCAGATACATAGCTGGATTCTATGGCCAATCCCCATTTCAAGGAACTGGAGCTAAGCCACAGTGATTTTATAGGTAAAAATGTTGCATCACTTTTGTCAAGTGTGGTAATGGTTTTTTACTGTAGCAACAAGGATGAGGATGTGAGGAGTGTAAACCAAAAGCAAAGCAGCAAAGACAGCATCCCTATTTACCTGTACATTACCACATGGTGTGTAAGGCCATGACATTTTGCTCCTTCAACTTAAAAATTTAGCAGCTTCTTACAGGGCAAACACTTCCCTGGTTACTTCAAGACAGTTATGACAAGGTACATGCATCTAAGAAGCCAACTCTTCTTGCTCAAACCAATCCCATGGAACTGTGTCCAGACCTCACCAGTGAAGAACATTACAACCACCACAGCACTTGGATTGGATCACCTACTCCAGACAAATGTGGCTTCCTGCAGATATAGAGTCCCAACACGGACATTCTGACCTGCTGTAGATAACTGTGGGGGGTAGAGGTATATTTCTGAATTTTCTCTTCCCTACTATCAGAACTTGAAACAATCCTGAAAATTTCAGGAACGAGCTGTGGTGTCCTCTAGCATTGCTTTCAGGGTACTCGACCTTCCCTCACAGCAACAGGCTGGCACTGTGTTTAGGCGAGGCTGTACAAATGCTGCTTACCCCCAGCCACAAGGCAGGAGCCCTTCTCTGTGGGCCCACTGGAGCCCACCAGGTTAAAACAGCAGACCCTTTATTTTATGAAGCTAGGAAGACCCACCAGCCTCTGAGATGGTAGACACCCAGGATTCAAGTACCTGCTGTGGCTGGAAAAGGAATTTGGGATTGCAGCAATGGCACTAGGAATTCACTGCCTAGAGGCATTTTTTTGTCTTGGTATTTTCAAACACCTGAACCTCTTCCAGTGGGCTGCACTGGTAGAGGAAGAGGGAGGAGACAAAAGTGATTTTCAAGAATGGACTCCTGCAGAGATGGGGCAGAAAGCATTCCTACATGTTGGACTTCTCAGCCTTCAATGCTTTAGCAATTCTCAGAGAACTGTTCCTGCACGCCTAAGCTGTCACACAGCCCATCTCATCTGAGGCGCTTCTGGACACCACAAGCTGCCCCTTAACTGCAATCCCTCCCAAGCCCAATCTCAGTCCCAGTGAGGCGTTTTGTCCTGCCCTATCACAAAGAGGATGCTGGAAGAAGAGCCTATATAACGTATATACATATATTTAAACTGTGTCTGCGCCCAGCGAGCAAGCGGGTTTAGCCCCTGCTCTCTGGGCAGCAGGAGGGCTAGAAAGGCTGATAAGCTGCAACAAGCCGGTGTGAGGAGGAGAAAGGCACAAGAAAAGAGCAGCTCTTCAGAGACTGCTGTCAAACATCTGGCTGGGGAAGAGGAGAGGAGAGGAGAGCTCAAATCCACTCTGTTCCTTGAGCCCCTGATGCTGATGGAATGGGGAAGCCAGCGCTGCACCAACTCCACTGGTGCATCCAGGAGGCAACCTGGCAACATCCTTTGGATCTTCAGCTGAGGGCATCTCTTCTTGGAGGTATCCGGGGTACAGCTTGCGAGGATGGGGAAGACTGCACAGAGTGCTTCTGTCCCAAAGGCAGGGAGAGGGGTGGAGGAAGAAATCCAAGATGGAGAAGACTAGACAAACACAGCAGACCTCATGCTTCCTTCAATAGGGGAATATCTGAATGGTGAGGGGAGAAAAAAAAAAGAAAAAGTAGTCAAACTTCTGCAGTTCAACACACATCAGAAAACCTACTGTTGAAAGCAAGACAGGCTCCCACTTCCATAACATGACAATGCAGTGGTCTCCCTGTCATCACATCAAGCAGAAAGGAACTCTGGAGGACTCTGCTCTAACCTGCCCCTGTGAGTGGGACCATCACCAGCTCCAGCCAAGAAAAACTCCGACAGAGTTTCCATCACCACTCTGGGTGTCTATCTGGTCCTGTGTTACCATCCTAGCACACAATATTTCTTAATACTGTGGGAAAGGGGAAGTTCTGCTCTGAGCTATCTACAGGCCAGTTACATTTCTTGCCTACAACACAGCAGTCCCTGCAGAAACAGCCTTAAGCTCCACCGTCATATCAGCTCTGGCATTGCAAAGCCACTCCTTCAGGACTATTCCGCACAGAAGTGAGGAATAAAAGATGTTTTGACTGTTTAACAGACTTGCCTCTCTGCTCTCTACAGCAAGTTCAAGCACATCCCTCTTAGGACTTCTTGCAGGCTAAGGCTGCAGCACTGAATACTCCGTGGCAGGAAGCTGCTTACTAAAATAGTCTAAAAATGAAGAAGCCCAAACATCACAAACTGTTTGTATTCCAAGCATGTCCTCCCACTCCCACCAACTTAGTTTCCATAAACACAGTTATTTTACTGCTTTTGCACTATGATGCTGGAGGCTGGATTTCTCTGAAAATCCTTTGCTAAAACAAGAGTAAGCTGTAGACAATTGTGCTCAAGACTGCCCGAGGCTCCCAGTCTGAGAACACTGAATCCTTCAGAAGAAGGTATTAAATACGGCTTACATTTTTAAGTCATGAAACATGCTATGGAGGCTGGATCTTTTCAAAAGCTGCTTCAGTGGCAGACACACATAGGGGCATTCCTTGCTGTTTTCATCCTAGTCAACCCATCCTAGTAGAACCCACTCTTAAAAGGGTCTCATTTAGTGCTCCTTGCTCAAGTCACTTACCATCTGTGTATTCCTCAGAGGAAGTGAGTGATAAAAGACTCTGTATGTCACTGCTTTCTGAATCTTGGACCTCTTTGTGTACAGGTCTACTGCTAGCCATGCCAGCTACCCAGGAAGAGGTAGCAGCCTGATGCACAAGAACAGTTTCAGAGCGCTGAGAGCTACTGGCTTCACACAGTCCAGAATGTCCAGGGGCTTCATCTTCTCTTTCAAAGCTATTGTGAGCCCCTTGGTCCGGTTGCTGCATCTCTCTGGGTCCATTCTGTCCAGCTCCCTCCGAGAGCACAATCTGCACTCGGGAGTCCGAGGGTGGAATGCAGTTCCCTGTGCTGCCATACACTGCTTCTTCATAGGACGGCAAGGCCACTTGGACACCATCCACCATAATGGAGACCTGATCACCAGACACACCTTGGTCTCGCCTCAATAAAAAGAAACAAAGAGCAGGGAGGAGAAAAAATAAATCAAGTTTAAAATATTTATTTTATTATATATATCTTACCAAGAACTCCATTAACCTCCCACAGCAGAACTCTAATTCTCATCATTGACTTATTTGGGGGAGAACAGAAAGAAACTTGAATGGTAGTTTAACAAGGTCAAGCAAGCACACTCTTGCAGCCCCACTGCGAATTGCCATTAAACATGAGCAGGGGCTGTAATTCGTGGCACCCAATGGATTTAGCAGCAAGAGCTGAAAAGGTTACAGTGCTTCCCTTCCTCACTTACCTCCATAGATAAATTTGACAAAGGTCATGATGCAGCTCCATGCTCTTGGCAAAGAGCATTGTTGATTCCAGCCTGGCGCACTGCTACATTCCACAACACTCAGCACAGTCTGTTCCACTGCTGGTCAGATAACCTCTAGCAGGGTGGAGATGACACCTCTGGCATAGCATGAATCACCTAACCTCATAAGGCTCAAGAGTAAATTTTTCCTTTCTAGTAGTTTGGACCTTTTCTGAAGAGGGCAGACTCCAGAGCCCCACCTCTCAACCTCCCTGCTGCTCAGCAGGAGTGTCTGCCTCACAAACAGACACAGCAGGAGTGTCTGCCTCACAAACTGGAAGCAGTTATGGCTGGGTCCCTCCTCTCACCTACAAACCCAGGCCAGGAGGGTTCTCCGCTGCAGCAGGGGAGGATGGCAGACTTGCACATGTATCTGAAAGCAGTACTGCCTAAATTCGGGTCCACAGGACCTCAAGCAGTCTGGGGGATATGCACATGTATATATACACCCAGACACATACTTCAGTAGCTATCCAAGGCTAGAAGAGGGAAGAAATTGATCTATAGCCAGGCTAGTAAGGATCTTAACTTTTTCCATTCAAGGACAAAGCAAAAGCGCAAGGAAGTCACTCCTTGGGTGGCATATAAGAATGGGGACTGCAGGAGGGTATCACAGACCAACATTTCAGACTAGTGCTGGACCAGTAGTGTGGGGCAGAGATGTCACTCAGGTGATAAAAAGAGGAACAGAGAAATGAGGAGCTAAATTGCTCCAAAATGAAGGTCTAACCCAACTACCTTAATGGGTTTCTGCTGCAAAGAAACAGAGTGCTTCTGAGTCCCTCCAAGTCCCAGCTACACTTACCTGCTATGATGGAACGACTTCAGCTTTGGCTGCAGTAAAACAAACAGCACAACTAACAGTAGAATCAGGGCGACGGAGCTCGCTGTGGAGGCTACTATGGACAGTGTGGGCACTCCAATTGTTGGAGGAGAGTCCTTTTCTACAAAACCAAGGGAAACACAAGGTAAAATAATCCATTCACTCCCTTAAATAACTGCCATAGAGGAGGAAAAACATTCACACTGCCCCTCAGGAGTTACACTGGATGTGCATATCAAGAGTCCAAGTTTCCCATACAGTCAAGGCACACCACCTATCTCAGTTAGCAGCTCAAGCTGACACCTCTCCATCAGCTGTAAAGGGAAGCAAAAATAAAACAGGCACATAGAGGGGTCCTTTCGAAAAGCATAGAGCAAACAGAAAAGCAGTGCAAGCAGGTCATGGGAACTGAGAGACGGTGGTAAGGGTCATGTTATATATAGATCTGCCTGAGCAAAAGCTCAGGAATGTCCTGATGTCACCAGCAAGGCCAATAATTGTCTAGCACAATAAGCAGCATACTTTAGGCCAAACAATGGAAAAAATTCCAAAACATATTTTTTATCAACTAATGTAACAGCCTTGCAAAGAGGGTTGGAAGTCAACTGGCTGGGTATTATTATGCACTTACTATAATTAAGACACAGAAAATATTAAGTTTCTGTCTCACACAAACATATGCCAGAGGACAGAGAGGAAAGGCAGGTGTTGCTTCAGGGTGCTGAGTTGTCAGTGTTAGATACATGTGTTCTGTTCACATTACTCTTTCGTACCCTTCTGCAGCTGTGCTGTGTGACAGTATGGAAACCAATTTGGCTTTTAAAGGACTGTCTGTATGTGTTGTTTCTGTCCCTAATTTGTGTCTTTGGTAAAGATTTGAAAAGCCTCACCTACGCATCACCAAATATTACTGTGAATTTCACATTTCCCATTTATGCAGTTCCTCAATTCCTGTTGGCTACATCCAACACATTCTTCAGGACCACAGGACTCAGATTGCAGAGGGAATTCAGGACACATGCAATGAGGGGTGAGGGGAAGAGAACAGGTAAACACAAAAAATAGCTGGAAGATCACTATTTTTAAGTCTACAACCTGAAATTTATGCCCAAAATAGGTATTTAAGATGCAAACCTAGCTTGCAATTTTCTGCATCGTCTCTTGGGGTCAAACCTACTGGTTTAGTGGTTTTGGACTTGTTTCTTTGCAATCTTTTAGGAGTAGCTTGACCTCTTCCCAAGAAAAAGACAGTGACTGGCACATTTTTCCCTGTGGCAAATAGGGTTGAGTAAGGGTTTTAATTTTCAGCATTTCTCAGTTACTTTGAGTGAGTGTACTTTGAGTACACTAACAGGAACAAGGGTAGGCAAATAGAGATGCTCCATTTTCAGCATCAGTACATGATGCTGTCAAACTGCTCACTATCCAGGGTGTACTCCAGAACATTTACCTTCTCATATGCCAAAAAAATGTCACTAACTCATATAATAAACTTGCAAAAGTCTATGGAGCTGACAGGCTCAGAGCTGCACAAAACCTGTGATGGTAACTGTTAGGGACTTAATTTATCCTATATGGAGCAGGTGGGATCTTACCCTTACCATTGTAAGTTATTTTAAGACCTACTGTCTTTCTAGAGTCTCCCACCTCCTTCTCTTCCTTTTAGGCTGATGAAAGAGACCCACTAGTTAAAACTCAGCTATCTCTGACCCTGAACAGTTGATTTAAAGCTTGTGTTGAATCAACTTGTGAAAGCAATGGCTTTTTCATTGGGTCAGACTTTTGAGGCACCGTATTTTTGATAATGCCACTGGATTCTTCAAGATGCTAAAGAAATCAGAGGGATTTCTGCTCATCACAACACAATCCTTCAGCTAGACCAAGTGCCCCCATGCAGGAGTGGCATTCAGGGAACACTATGTGCAATAGCACAGCTTTGTTCTCCAGCCTGGGTGCAGCAAGGGGAAGGGGAATCACTGTGGAAAGGAAGCTCATGCTGAATTTGAAAAGCCTCTTCATGATCTAGTTGCTTCCAGGTAAACTCCCAGATCCTTCCTTATACATCATAGGAAGGGGCTACTGGAGTGGCAGAGATACTGGAAAGACAGTGTCTTTGGGACAGGACAGGATGTTCCATAGATCACAGGTATGCAGTGAGCTCCACAAAGAGCTTGATGAAGGTACTTTTCTGTTTCCTTCCAATTAAGCTGACACATTTTGCTTTATGTATTATGAGCCTTAATTCCAAAGTGTACATCCTGCTGGCTCAGGATGGCTGAGTAGTAAGGTTCTATCAACAAGCCCACCTGGAAGAGGGGAGGGAGTTCCCCTTTTATCCAGTATGCCTACTGTTAAAACCAGAAGAGTAATAGGCAAACTAAGAGCTGTGATGAACATTTTCCTGCAAATCTTTTTACTTTCCTGCTTTGATGCAGGAATTCCTGTTCAGCTGGGAGAGACAAAACAAAAGCTGTCCACTTCTTTGTGGAGAGAAGTAGAAATCATTTGTCAGCAATGTCCTTTCCTGCCAGTAGAGTGAAAAGCAGCACCATCAAGCTTTCTGACACAGGAAGCCAACAGTTACTTAACCTGTTTGTAAGGAAGATACACACACACAAACACAAACACACACATACACATGTGTACAGACTCACTGAGGGAGATGTACTGTCAAACCCATCAAGGAAAACCAGATAGCATGGAAAATGCTTTTCTTAGGCCTTCCCCCATTCCTGGGATGAGAGCCTCAAGATAAGAAGCTCCACAAAAGAAACAAGTTGCCTACTTTTATACTCCTTTCCATTACTTTTCTCCTTGTATTAAGGACTCTAAGTCTACATCTGCTGGGCTGCTACTGAAGAGACATTTTTAAGAAAGGGCCATGATTGTTAGCTGCCTTTATGAAATCACTGGAGCAATCAGAGACAGCCGTATGGACTTCCTTTGCATCACACTAAGTGTTTAAGAATAATCTGAAAAGTCAATGCAAGGGCAATTCTAGGGTCAGGGAGCACTCACCTGGGCTGAGCCTGCAGCTGACTTCCATGGCTGGGTTCCACTCTCCATTCTTGCAGGTCAAGTATTTATAATCTCCTTTCAGCATATAGCCTTCAACACACAGATACTCGATGACACTGCCTGAAGTCAGAGGGTTGTTGCAGGGGCTGGGGTGGCATTTATAGCCTCCATTCTCAGGTTGTGGTGGCTGGGGACAATCTGGAAAAAAAGAAAGTATCATGAAGGACATCTCAGAGGAAGACACCTGTTACACAAAATGTCTGACACACTGGCAGGCTTCCGCCTACGAACACCCACTAAATTAAGAAACTACTAAAACCGAGAAGAAAGGCTGTTACACAACGGCAGAGAACACCTCTGATAAGTTTCTGTGATTGGTTATTATCCCAGTAGTACAGTCCAGTCGGCAGGCACCAGCCTGGTGGTATTTTTGAACAGTGACACAAGAGAGATTCCACATGAGAGAGGCCCAGAACATCCTTTGTGATACCTTTTCCCCAAAACTGTTTCACCAAAGACTGGGGTGAACCTAACAACCAGGCTTTCCCTGTAGTCTGGCAGGGGAAGAGCATGAGACCTTCTGAAACGAATGAGGAATGCAAAAATCCCTCTGTACTATGGGTACACAATGTCAAGGTGCAGAGCTGCCCCATCATAAGGCACCCTCAGAGCCTGTAAAAGCACACAGATTTTGATTATTTTACGTAGATGTGCCATCAACGATATTGGCAACAGAGCTTTGCTGCAGTAGGAGGAATTGCTTCACTGAAAGAGTGGTCAGGTGTTGGAGCAGGCTGCACAGTGATGTGGTGAAGTCACCATCCCTGGAAGTGTTCAAGAAACAACTGGGCATGGCACTTAGTGCTATGGTTTAGTTACATGGTGCTGTTCTGTCAAAGGCTGGACTTGATAATCTCAAGAGGACTTCTCCTAAGACCAAATATTCTAGTCTACTTTTAAAAAGGAATTAGGTATATTATTAAAACATTCCTAAAAAAAACCTATGTTTCCTTGTACGAATTCTGGAGTGCTGAAGGCACTTCACATTCCTCTTTGCACCTCTATGACCCTGACTAGTGGGTATAGGCAGAGCACATGCCAGAACTTCTCTTGCTGGATTTTCAATAGCCAGTCAAATAAAAACAGCAAGCCAAAACTGAGGAAACTGCACTGAAAACAGGATATTTGTCTTGCTCAGAACTTCCTCTCTTCTGGCAGGTCACAATGACGCTGCAGAACACCCCAATAGCTTCTGCAGTATCTGCCTGGCTGAAAGATAGAGAAATCCAGATTTTTCCCTTAAAATTCACGTCAGCTTCCCAGACTTCATTAAAAAAAAAAAAAAAAAAAGACCTCATAGACCACTCCTGAGATATTTTGGGGCATGGAAAATCAGTCAATCTACTCAGGGTGTTCCATCAGAGCATGGTGACCCAGGCCTGTCCTTAAACCCCAGAGCACGCATTCTCATGTCTCACTTACTGTGGGCCAAACAGCAACAAACAGCTGGGCAAAGTTCAAGTAATTGGATTTTGAGCAAGATTTAAGGAGCAAAAAAAACCTTGAGATTCATTCACTATGGAAAAATTTGCTACACTGCCTTAGTGCAAACAACCCTTGAACCTAATCACATGTGAGAATGCAGCACAGGTAGTGCCTTGTAAATGCCAATAAACCCTGAGATGAAGTGCTGACTGAAGCCAAAACCCCTCTAGTATGAGTTCTGCCAGCTTTATAACTGCAATTCAATTTACTTCTTCAGAAAAGGTTAACAGGGGTCTAAGCAGCAGCTTTTCAATAAGACTTTGCTCTTGAGGAGATTTATTCTTAAATAAGCTTCAGAGATGCACTGTCTTGTGCCTCATGAGTTTTAACTGTTGCCTCTTCTGTGTTTTTTATCTTTTCTTTCTGCAATAACTTTGTAACCAATGTTTTAATTCTGCACCTTATGAGGCTAAACTTGCTTCTACTTTGAGCCTGTGCAACACTTCGGGACAGCTGGAATCAGCCGAAACAACAGATTAATGGCTCATTTCCCATTTAAGCACATAGACAAATGCCCTGGTTCATCTGCAGTACAGGAGAGGTTTTTTTGCTAAATTGCAAGGACCCATTTGTGCATCAGAGATATTTTTAGCAGTTTAACATGTACCTCTCTAGGCACTGATGGAGAGCTGTGGGTAAAAGCCAGTGTTGCCACAGCAATTGCCAAAACTGAAACGTAGAGAGGACACCTTCCCTACACCTTTTTATACCACAGCAGTTACCTGGAATTGCTTGGGAGTAATGCACAGCATCTTTCTGCTAACTGATTGCAGCAAAGACCTCATTCCCTCTGTTTTGTTTCTCCTGAGCTATGCCCTTGTGTAAGCCTGGCCACTGCACCAGGAGCCCTTTTGCACACAGACGCAGCTCACTTTTGGTTCCCCTTCTATCATAAAATGCCACCTACGCTGATGAGATTTCTCAGTTATGTACAAAACCCAGCCAGCCAACAAGAAACAGGCACTCACTTACAATGCAACAGCACTCTCATAGGCTTGGAAACACCACCACATTGGGCACCTGCAGAACCCTGACCTGGCCTTCTCAAGCAAGGTCTTCAGGGGATGCACAGCTATGCAACTGCAAACTGGATTCCTCCTCACCTCCACAGGCCCCTTGGCACTGGAAAGGAGAGAAGCAGCTGATGAGTGTGTTCAGGCAGTTGTGCCTGACATGTCCTCTTCACAGGGAAGAGATTGGTAAGATGGACTGGTGGAACCTGAAAAACTGAGGAAGTCAAATACTTCTGCTCCCTGCTGGACCAGCTCCCTGTCCCTGGCATCTCTGATGGAATGCAGCACTCCTGCAAACCAGGGCCCAGACCAGTGTAACAGAGGCATCCAGAATGCCTGGGACAGCAATGCAGCGACCTGTTCCTAAGCTTTCACACTCCATAAGCGGTTTCTTCAGTTGCCTCCATATGTGCACTCTAAACTAGGGCTAATAGAAGAAAAGGTAAAAGTCTGATTCTGCACAGCCCTTTATGTCCCCAGCAGCAAAGCTTACACCAGAGTTTGCAGCACTGGTATATTCACAGCAATACAGAACCAGGCAGAGCATCCCATTTACTGCTGTCCACAGAATAAACCACTGACACTCCAGGGGTGAAAAAAGCTGAGTGCCAACTGCTGCCAGAATGCAAATCCAGAGCAGTCCACTCCTGGCTATGGTTAGCTGCGAGAAGGTGCAGGTGGATGGGAAGAGCTGCCTGTGTGAACCGGTTATTAGCACTCCAGAGCATAGCCAGCATCGTTCAGTACTGGGAACAGAAAGATACATGCAGGAATTTCATCGACTCCCTCCCTGAAACACATGTTTTTGGAAGTATACCAGGACTTGTGAGACATCTTAAAACATGTTAAAATGTTCATGCCAGGCAGGGACAAGTAAGAGAGCCAAGTTACAGAAGTTACCAACTTCCTAGGGGGTTACTGACAGTCTAGGCTTGCAAAGCTATTGCCAGTATTCTGATTTGTCAGGCTTTGAGGATGCACAGAAATAGGTTTTAAGCATTTCTCCACTGTGTGCAAAGGGTGCAAATACTCCCAAAGTCCCTGTTTCTAGGAGGTACTGAAGTTTATGACATCTCCTGAGAGACTTGGTTCTCTGCCAGGACACACTGCTGGAAAACAGGAAGGAAATAGAAGTTCAAAGACTCTTAACATCACTGAACTCCATTGGGAGGTAAAGAAATTGTCATTTCCAGATTGACAGGCAGAAATTAAGTTACGCACTGGAGCTTGGTATTTAAAATACAGACAATTTTTTTAATACACAAATGAAGAAAATACTAAGCCAGTATGTACCTCCACCCAGTTTCCCACCAAATCACCTGTAAAGCACTGTATTTTTCTGTGTTTTGGTCACATGAAAAAATACTGTCCTCCTTCAAGAAGGGTTAACTGCTCTGATATTTTTTTTAATAGCTGTTATCAGCTTGACAATAATCACCACAACACTCTTTTAGAAACTCTTTTTTGTTGCAGTGACAGCAACATCACATTGTACCTTCACCGCTTCCCTTCCCCATGGCTCTGTTTACAGTAGCAAGCTCCACTTGCTTCCTCTTCCACCAGATTCACAAACAGCTGTGAGGAGCTGAAATCCAGCTTCTTTTAGCGACAGTAAGAGATGTCAGTTGGCCTAATTGATTAATGTAATCACCAAAGGATGAAATGGTTCTTCCATGAACTGGCTGTGCTGAAGCTGAGCTGTGGACCTGAATGCTAACCTGATGCAGAACTAAAAGCATTTCCAGCATAATGTAATAAAGACGCAAACCCAAGCCATGGTCATATATAATGTCACAGATGGAAGCATGTGGTCTGTTGTGTGTTGACACAAAAGTGAGGGGTTTAAGTGCTCAGAACATAAACCACAGGAGCACAGTTAAGCCTTGATCACTGAGAGTGAAATTCACAGATAAGCAGAAGATTTACAAAGCTCAAGCAGGATGAGCCTGTTGTGGCAAGGATCAAGAACAATACACCCCACTCACATATACAAAGAAAGATTAAATCATACTTCAATTTGACTGGATAATTGCGACAGAATAATAAAAGCTCCCCAGTATTAACCTTCTTTACACAAGCACAACACCATGCAGAAGTCTAAGACCCCTCTACAGTCTTATTTGCTTGGCACTGTCTCTTTCTTTTTTTCCAGCTAGTAAGATTCATGGACTCCAGGAGGGGTCTTACGCCCCTCTTTTCTACACCAAGCACCTGAACTGTTTTTCAGTCACTAACCTGTTTTACTGGGCAGTCTGACCACACAGAGATGAAAACCCTATCCTCCTTTCTTATAAGACAAGAAAAACAAACCAAAATCCAAACAAACAACTAAACAAAAAACCCAACCAACCAAACTAGTAAACAAAAAAACCTTTCTAATCATGATCTGCTAGAGTGCATAACTGTAAGTTTGTAAGTAAGGGAGAACAAGCCATGGCTTTGCTCACCTTATGTGGGCAGACAATTGCATATAGCATTGCTTAACAATGGGATGTTTTGCGCTGAGCATCCAGTAATATTTCTTCTTCTCCACAGCAGGGCACAAAGGTCACTAAAACTAGGACAGGAACAGTTCTGACAAATTAAAGTTACTCTTCAATGAGTCAGGCCCAAATCCCAGCAACTTCAAGAGGAAGCTGGACTTAGCCTCAGGTAAATTCCTCACTGACCACACAAGTGCTCTAGCAGGTTTGACCATCCTCAGAGCGGTGTCAGAGGAGCCTCAAGGTCTGTGCTGAAGCACTCTAGAAGCCATTTGTATTTACAACTGCTCTGCTGGATGCCTTGAGCACGTGCCAGGCTTGGATGTTGTTAACACCTTCTGGCCTTTTAGACATAGCACAACTTTTGTGTGATGTGAAAACTGGAAATGAAAGATGCTAAGCTCAGTGCTTCTATTTCTTCATCTACAGCCTTTACTCCATTTAACAGACAAAGAAGAAAAACACCCTACAAACAAAACCCACCCTCCTAATCAAGATGAACATTCCCCTGGCTAGTCTGGTTAAACTTGTCATGATGTCCCATGTCAGCAGGTCTTACCTGGTGAGCAAACACCTTTGTGAAGCACCCAATTAAACTGTCCCAGTGCTAGAGGCCATGTCATTTCTTTCCTGCTGTTTCCTCTGAAGCCTCATCCTAACTTTCTTGTACTACTTTGACTACCCTACAGTAGGATTTCTGTGGAGTAGTTTAGAAGATGTTGGCTTGCCTCAAGGTCTGCCACCTTTTTGTCTCTTCTCTTAACTCCTGCCACACAGGAAGGTTTCCTCCTGGTCACAGTCATTGCCTATTCACTCTCTTACAAGTTGTGCTTCAGCATATTCCACAGTGGCAAGGAGAACTTCTCTGTCCAGGTCTCCAGTTCTCCAAAACACTGCCACCTTTATTCTCTCGGATAGGACTTGACACTAGCCTTAACAACAGCATAACTAGAAAAGCAGCCAAAATAAACACGAGATATCCCCATCTTCCACTTACTTGTCCCTGCTGTGGAGACTTTCATTTTCAACTTGGATAATTTGTGTATGCATCACATCAGGATAGCAGAGGGAACTTCAAAAACTAGTATTAATTTCTGGCAAGGACCTTTCCAACAGCCCCAAACTCTCTCGGGGAGTAACCCTCCCTCTCTACTCCCACCTTCAGTCTGGGTCTTGCCACTGATAAATGGGTGGTCTGAAACACCAGTTCCATCTGAAGCCTTCTGCAGAGGCCATGCATTTTCATCATCTCAGACTTGAGGTTCAGATTTAATTAACACCATGCTGAAAACAACAGAGACAGATTCACAGTTCTTTTCCAGTTAGTGCTCTGAACTGGCTTACAGTAATAGTGGGGTTTTTATCAGTTGCTATTTGCATGCAAATTCATACACAGGGCCTCTTTTTTTTTTTTTTTACACAATGTTTTTTCACAATAAAAGCAGGACAGCTTCATGCAGTCAGCAGGCTAGAAATGCAAGCCAGGGAGCAGCAAGAATGCTCACTTCAGCTTCTATAGGTGTGGTAATTCTAGTGGAGTGCAGCCCATGGATCCCACTCAGGGTGATACCGAACGTTGGTTTGGCGTTAGGAAGCAACTGAATGCATTTGCTAACAAAAGCTCTGGCCATACTTGCTGAGAGGAGAAGAGACATCGTTTTCTCTCCCTGCAGAATTTCAGTTCTTGCCAGCAGGGTACTACCAGACCTCTCCACTAATCTGCTAGTTGTTTAGTAAATCAATAAGGAAAGAATTTACTCCTCCCTTTCCCCAGTTCTAGGATATACTCCCAACCTCTGTCACCAGTACTCAGAGAAGCATGAATGTGATCCAACCAGATAATAGTGTCACTACTGTCCTTAGCCACAGCGCTGAGCAGACTTAGCAGCTTCTTGAGCAACAACAGAGGGAACGCATCAGCCTCCCAGTGCTGCAGACAGGCTCCAGTGCCTCAGGTAACACCTAACAGAACACCCTGCAAGTAACTTTAATTAAATTTATTTGGTTTGCATCTTTTTCTGTTTTGTTTTGGTATGTTTGTTTCCATTTTGGTTGGGTTTTTGTTTTTCAGCTTAGCTTTGCCTCCTAGAGAAGACATTGTTTCAAACACTTCCACATTTGCTAAGGCAGGACAGATCCCTACCTGGAATATAATTAACTCAAACCCCACTATGCACCTACTGAGAGAAAAAAACTGAGAAGTAGCACCAAAACTAAAGGCACACATGCAACTGTTTTTTCAACAACAAAAACTTTTTTTATAAACCCTTGGGAACTATTGGACAGAAAATTCACTGCCCAAGTTAGCTGCTTTTCTCATGACAACTTTATCCCCTATACGCTGAAGAGTCTGGGCTACAGGTGGTTTCCTGCCTTGAGAAGAAAAAGATTTTAAAAAAATGTACACCTATTTTATTCAAAGAACACACAGCTACTTGTCATGTCCCTCTAATCCAAGCCTCCTGCTGTGTCATTCTCAGGAGAAGCAGAAGAAAAACATGGCTGCAGTGATACCATGACTGCAGAACAAAAAAATTTTTCAGTCAGGAATTTTTCTTCTTAGACCAGGGCCTTCAGTCACACACAAGATTTCCTTCTACCTGAGGCAGGACTGGTGTTTTGCTCCAGGAGTTTTCTGCAGAGAGGGAGATGATGGAGGAAGATGACTAGCCAGCTTCATTTCCAGTGTGAAATCCAGAGAGAAAACATTCTTGTTTTTCTTCTCTTCGCATGTACACACAAAACAGCCTAAAACCTGCAGAAGCCACTTTTGGCAACCCCTCTCTCAGCAGCAGTTCCATTTGACTAAGAAGCAAGTCTGTTACCGTTTCATACCCCTTTTAGACTAGCTACGTCAACCAAACACCATCTTTTACCAAAGAAAAATCACTTCCCAGGCAGTTGATCTGCAGAGAAAAAGCACCTTGATAAGCTTTGATCAACAGCACTGCCACTCCCCACCCACACCTTCCTTCCTGTTGAGAAAGCAATCACAAGGGGATGTGCTTCAGCGGTAGATAGAAAAGCAGTCACCTCCACCCACATTTTCCAGCATGAGTGCCAGCTCCATTTCTGAGTGCTAAATACCTTCAGGTTTCCAACTAACCATGTTTGCCTGGATGCACTCAAAAGCTTTCAGCACAGAAGCTTCCCACTATGCACCCTCTGCTCCTGCATTGTCCTTCCCAGGCAGAGAGCCTGGACTAATATTAGGCTAGGAAATGGCTCATCAAGTATTTCAGGGACAAACGTCACTGCTTGTAACAGCAGGTTTGTGCTGAACACAAAGAGCCACATGCTTTAGACCGGGGTTTCTCTTGGCAGGCTGACTCCAAGAAGCACAATGACCTGATCTGGGAATAATATTTGAGATTTTACCCTCTTCCAGCATTTTCAGAACATTTTTTTAGCCCACACAATGAAATTCCAACACAAATGTGTGCTGTGGTCATTAGAAAGCCTTTTCCCTAGAGGACAAGTCAGTCCCTCCTGGTGGCAGTGAAGCATGCTTTGCTCCCCTTTCAGGTAGCTCAAGGTATTAGTGGGGTTTTTTGTTTACTGCCCACTAGAGTACTAACCTGTGTGTTTTAACTACATAAACACAATAGCTGCAGATACAACATGTGAAAAGGGACCCAGACGGTAGCCATCCTCTGCCAGCTGGCAACAGTCGAGAACTTGGTGTGTTTCTAGCTGGACACAGGATTCACTCCATAAAATACAGATTTTACCAGATGCCCAGGTTTTCCACTGGTCTGTAATTTCTGGGGTGGAGATGGGAATTGGAAGCAGGAGAACAGATTTTGAATCTTCTCCTTTTCAGCACTCTGGCTTTCTCTAGCACATGAGCAGATGGGTCATTTCCCAGAGGGACAAACTCAATACAGCAGCTGCTGCCGGGGCCCAGTCACAACAGCTGAGGCTAAAGGACCTCTTTATATTTAACTTACAGGAGGCAGAAGTCAATAAAAGGCCTCCATTGTGAGTGCACACACTTCTCACTGACCCTGCCCCTAAAATATTTTAAGCCTTCCTAAAAACACACTGCAAAACATAACCCTCTTTTGGGTTCTGTGTATTAAGCAGAGGCCAAAGTCCACTGAAAAATAAGATCTCTGTCTTTACTGGCTCCAGATGCTGCTTATTCTGAAGTCAAAGACAGAAGACCAAACTGAGCAGGACTGGAGTCTTCACAGGGAAATTACAGTATCCCCAGCAAGGGCATACTCTGAAGAGGAGGCTTATTTTTTTTTACATCATAATGTGGGTAAATGAGAAGAACCAAAGCAAAGAGATTTGTATATATAATCAGATAGCTATGCAGTTATATAATTAGACACAAGCACTTAAATTGTGTACAGTAACAGACACCCCTCACAGCCATCCCATACACACTAAAGCTGCTTTTTGTTTCTTTTCCTTTTTTCCCCTCTTTTTTTTTTTTTTCCTTAGGGCAGGGGAAGAAAAAGCAAGAAAGAAAAGACTCTAATTGCAGCCTTCCACCGATGCAGTCGCCATCTGGTAACTCAAGAGACACATGGAGACGAATTATCTTAATTAACATGTTACAAAAGTATTTAAAAAAAACTCCATGCTTATTAACACTCAGCTGTGATTAGCCAACCATGGAGGAAGCCTGCTAGTGCAACAGTAATTATGGGTCTTGTCTGTGCTTCTATTAGAAATATGATTTTTTTCCCCCCAGTAGTTTATCTCTCTCCTAAAAAGAAAACCATTAGCATCAAAGCTTGCTCTAAAATGCAAATTATATTTACGTTGTACAAGAGTCAAAATGTTTAGGCTATATGAAGCTGCCACTGGTGCTCCTACAGTGCTACAGATTGTCTGGATTTAAAATGTACTTATTTCTGTCCCTTAGAAAGCCTTGCTTCCATTAAAAAACTCCCAGTGTCACCGATATTTTAGCAGAAAAATAAATATTATACCTTTCTAGTTCTTTTCCCCCTCCAAAACAGGACAGACTTTGCTGTATGCTAGGCACTTGGAAAACCAAGATAGAAATTCCAGGGCTAACAAACACCACATCTCTGAAAGGAAGATTTCTGCGACAGAAAGCAGCAACCAAAACACAACTGCACTCCAGCAGCCCATCTGTCTCCCTAGAAGAGTGCTACTCACTGTGACAACTGTATTATTTTCCCTGTAATAGGCTCACCTGTAATGTGCTCCCCTCAGATACATTCCCAAGTGATTCAGCCTGACAGGCTCAGAGACTAACACTGGCAAGGTTTGCAGCATTGCCTCTCATCCGTGCCAAACATTCTGGACATCAGGATAGCACCAAATCATGAGACAAAAACCTGGTGCTTTTAAACAAAGCCAGGATGATAAATTAATTACGGAAACATTAACAAGGAGGAGGAAACAAACCGGGAACAACTGCAGAAGTACTTTTAAGATCTTCTGATAAAGTAATCTTATTGCTGCACACACACACACAAATAGAATAAAGTTGTTGGTGATGTATGTGGAAGCTCATGAAACTTGCTCAGGTCCAGCAAAGATGAAGACCAGCTGACCAGTACTTTACAGCATCCCATACTGCCAGGACAGTATAAACAATTTGCATCTGGGCTGCAGCTGAAGTCAGCAGTACAGTGGCTCCAAAAAAGCCAATTTAATACAGAAACCTGCTCTCACCCATAGGCACAGTGCAGCTTTCCAAGTGGAGCTTTTCCACATTTCATTTGCTTTTGTTTTCCAAGGCTGCTTCCAGCCTGCCTGTGCCTTCTTGCAACCACCCCATGATTACTTTCACATGTTCCAAGAAGGAAATTAGGCAAGTGCTGCAACAACACTTTGTATTATCAACAGGGTCCCAGATTCTGCTTTTGAACCCAAAACCCAGCAGCCCCGTAGGGTCATAAGAGTGGGTTCCTCCCCCTTCAAAAGTTTCCTTAAGAGGGTCCCCCTAAGAAAGTTGCGTATGGGTTTTTGTGTGAAATTCTGATTAAGAAATATAAAGAAGCCAAAAGTGTTTGTCACATGAGGCAGAGGCAGCTAACACTGATCAGGGGCGTCTCTTCCTCTCACTGACAGATCTTCCAATTCTAAATTTTACTTTATATTGCAACAAAGAGATTATTTAAAAAGAATAAGAATTGTCAAAATAATTGGATGGTTTTACAAAAAAGAAACAGACAGCTGTACAGGAACTTACTTCATACAGCTGTGATTTGTCATCTTGTCCCTGCTTACCTTTTCTCAAAACTTACAAAACTAAAATTGGTCTCAGTTCAGGGGTGTCCTATGCATATATCCCGTTGTTTCCTTCTCTGTTCCTAAGTGGGTTTTCAATTTGGATATAGCAATACCCCAAGGTGGTTTTTTTGGATAAAAGCCTGACACACACTATGGTGTCATGAAAAAAATCTCATGCTTCAGCAAGAACAATGAGACAGTATCAGAAAAAGCATAACTGTTGTTCAGCATAACATGATGTTCATGCTGATTCTGGACACCAGGTTTTGCCAGGACACAGGTGACTGGTCTGTTATGGCCTGCCTGAAATGAATACAGTCCCTCTATTGACATTAGATGAGGACACTGGGGAAACATACCTTAAAGACACAGCAGAGCAAAACTTGTCTCTATCAGCAAGTGTCAGGAGGCCTTCAATTTAGCAGTGCCTCAGGAGGCTTAACTTGCTTGTGGATTTTCGTATGACTACAGAACTTCCACTCCTGAAACTTCAGCCTAGCACAGCAATCAGGTTCCTTTTTCAAACAAGGCCTTATAAGTTCTTGCTATGGGAGTTTCCCAAAATATGTTCCCGTTGTGGACTCCAGCATGGCCACTCAAGCTCAGGATGACACATTATCACCTGGCTGGTAATATCACCAGCAGTAGGAGTCCATTGCTCCCCTTTCAGAATGAGGTGGAATTCAGGCAGACGCTGCCAACCACCACAACAACTGGCTTCCCCTTACCCTAGAGGCCACCTTCTAACCCCAGGTCTGCTATGGTTTACTCTTGAGACTTCACAAAGATCATTGCACAGTCATGAGTCTGCTCAAGAGGCAGTCCTAAAGTCCCAAGGGACATGGGAATCTCTGCAGTAATAATTTTTGAGTTTAGATATGTTAGCCAAGTCACTTTAAAGCTCTGCCCTGGTAGGCCTCCTTCATTCACTAATGAACGTTTTGCAGCTGATTCATTTTTCATCCTTTCAGCAGCAGCAGCTGTTGCCTCTGACTCAGCCTATCCAAAAGTACTAATTTGGAAGTTTGGCCAAGGCTGATCTAGTAATGGCTTGCGCACAGGAGAGCGCTGTGTGTTAAATATTGTTCCACCTTCATCTGTGTGAAAATCAAACTGGGAAGCTCAGAGTCCTGGGTTACTGAAGTTTCCCTCTGCAATTCATCTACTGACAGCTTTACTAGGGAAAGGTGGGTAAGGACAGGGATCTTGAAACCTCAATCTGATACATCAACATACACAGGAGGGTACTTTTTCATTCTGCCATGCTATTACTCTTCTGGCTTTTGGCTCTGCTCAGGACCACTGAACATAACAGGATCTAATATCTGGGCAGATCTGTTTATCCTTTAAGAATGACTCATCTGTATCACGGGACTTGTCAAAACAAGCACTCAGATAATTTACCACTGACTAGGCAGAACTGCAAAGACTTACTATCCTTGTCTCACTGGAAAGCCTCTCTTAAGCACATGCCATATTTTCACTCTAGTTGTGGTTAGGTTAGCTGTAAGTATTAAGTCATCTTTCCTACCAGTTTTAAGAGAAGCTCAGCATCACAAACAACTTCTCTGCAGAGTCTAGCAGGACAGAAAAAAAAAACCCAGACCCATCTGAACACTCCTCAAGTCATCCTGTTCAAAATGGGAAGCATCTCAGACTACACAGTGACAGAAGTACTTGCACATAGCAAACCTATCTTTCCCAGAGACCACAGTCCTACAGACTCCCACTTACACAAGTTCAGTCAGCCTGAGCTTCACTTTCTTGAACTGATTAGCTGATACAGACTCAGTCCAAACTCCAGTAATTCAAAAGCTCTAAGACACACAGAGTGAAGCTGAAGAACTCATCTTCAAAGAAAAGTAAGAAGTTTTTTCTACTGAGAAGAGCTAGCTATGACACACCTCTCTAAATTGCCTAACACTTTAACAGCATTGGGGCAATTTAAGAGCTAGGGAGGTGATAGTAGGAAAGGTGGTGTCAGACTCTGTATAACCTGCACTGAAACTAAACACCTACTCAGTATGTAATCTCTATTTACTGTCAATACAAGTAATTAGAGAGTGGTTTTTGGCAAGAAGGGAGGAAACCCAGTGAAGCTATCAGTGAGTTTGCTTTGTGACTGGAGCATGACTAGCAAGAGGCATCAAGGTCTAGTGGGATGCTGCTGCTACTTTGAATTACCAGTCACAGCAGACATCATCATCTCTGGCAGAATAGGCAAAGTCCCACACATTCCACCCACTTAGAGTCTGCTGGAGATCAAATGGTACATGGAAAGTAAATGGCAACTTAGTATTATGCATACAAAGGCAGTGTATAGAAAATTCAGATTTTCAGCCACCTTATTTGAGAATACTGTCTTGCCATACAGATGTACTTATTTCAGAGTGTTTGTTTTTTCATCTCCATTTTCCAAGTTCCTACAAACAGCTCTAAGCAAATAAATGGATATGAAATAGCAAATTGTCAAAAGTACACCTGGCAGCAAACGTGAATTCCTCCTGTCTGTCTTGGTAGCTCCTCATCCCAAACACCCACAGGGTAAACATAGCTGAACTGAAACAAGCCAGGATTGGGAAACTGTTTAAAAAACAAGCTCCTTCCACAGCTGGCAAGAAAAGTGTTCAGAGAAGATGTGTAAAAGGAAGTCTCACCCTTTGAAATACTATTTGTTCTTTGACACTTTCACTATAGCCACTGGAACCAAAGCACAGGCATGTCAAAATATCCAGCTGAAAAAGCGTATAATAAAAAAAAATAATTAAAAAGGTCAGAAGTAGCAACTGTCAAGACAGAACTCATTTGTAGCCCTTGATGCCTGATAAAAACATACGAAAAGATGAAATTCCATTCCTTCCATTTGGCATAAAAAGAAATTAAAAAACATACAATCCCAAACCCTACAGTGTAACCATTTTCAAAATAAAATCTTCAGGAAAGAGATTGGGTCTCCTCAAGGACTGCTAAACTTCAATCTTGTTTCTCTGCAATTCACTGCTTTTAAGCAATAAGAAATACAAGACTATACATATTCTTTGCTTCTTGTTTATATTCCCTGGTAACCTAGAGAACTTCTTTGTTCTGTAACAATTAAAAAGCCAAATTAAAGCCACAAAAACCCCCAAATATTCTCACAATGCTTTATTTTGGGGTTGCTTTTCATAGAAAGGTTTGGGTTGAAAGGGACCTTAAAGATCATCCCGTTCCAAACCCCCTGCCATGGGTAGGGACACCTTCCACTAGACCAGGTTGCTGAGCTCCATCCAACCTGGCCGTGAATGCTTCCAGGGATGGGGCATCTACAGCTTCCCTAGGCAACCTGTTCCAATGTCTCACCACCCTCACAGTAAAGAATTACTTCCTAATATATAGTCTAAATCCACTTTTTTCCAGTTTAAAGCAATCCTGTCACTACATGCTCTTGTAAAAAAGTCCCTCTCCAGATTTCTTGCAGTCCCCTTTAGATACTGGAAGGCTGCAACGAGTTTTCCTCAGAACCTTCTCTTCTCCAGGCTAAACAACTCCAGCTCCCAGCCTATCTTACAGGAGAAGTGCTCCATCCCTCTGAGCATTTTCAGACTCTCCTCTGGACCCTCTCTAAGAGGTCCATGTCCTTCTCCTGTTAGAGGCCGTAGAGCTGGATGTAGCACTCCAAGAGGGGTTTCAGAAGATTGGAGCAGAGGGGCAGAAGCACCTCACCATACCTGATGGCCATGCTGCTTTTGATGGAGCTCATGCACAAGAGACCCAGGCCTAGGGACATGCTCCACTAATAGCTAAGCTGAGGTTTTGCCTCCCTGCCTCAGCTTCCCCCTTCAGAGAGCTCTCCTTTTGTCTGCTTCTGTGAATATAAGGTTTCAGGTTGGAGCATCTGATGCGATGATTTAAGGGTTCTTGTCATCAATGTAATTATTTTCAATGACAATGATTTACAGATTATTTCGACTGCTTTAATATTCTTCTATTGATTTTCTGTACCACAAAAAAAATTCGATAAAGTATTTCATGGTTCACTAGCTCTTCCACACAGGTCTCTCTGGCCAGGAATTTACTTCAGCCTTTATTGCCATAAATAGGACTACCACATGGCTCAGGATGCATATTCTACATTACCATCTTGCAGTGTTACCCTCCCTTCTTCTGCTTCTTGCATGCCAGCTGGTTTTTTTTATATTATTTGTGACATTTCACTATGTTTCCTTTATTGCTCTGAGCCACTTATTTGCTCAGCATTCTCAAGTGGCTTCCTTCACCTACATCGTAGCTACACAGCATCACCAGTCATGTCAGAGCAGCTCTTGCTAAAGCAGCAGGAGTATTTCTCAGGGCAATGTACATTTAACAGGGTAACAACAGTGTGAAAATGCTCAACTGAGTTTTGGTCACATAAAGTACCAAGAATCACACCTGAGTGACTCATTCTTGACTTTGACAGGCAAAGTCTGATTGATACTATTATAATTACCTGCCAGCCAGACCTTGAGGTCTAGAACAGTGCCTACATGAAGAGGCTGTTGCAGGCCAGGTTCTTCCAGACAATTCAGGTGATTTCCAGATGCTGTCCCAAATGCTGTTTCCTTGAATACCACAAGAACCAAAACAACATGAGACCATTTTGCTTGTTGTCTTATGTAATTTCAGACAGCATTTACATACAGCATCAAGTTGGAGAAATTTCAAGTCCCTCCTAAGCTTCTTACAGTTTTTTCTCCTCCTTTCTAAAATCGTACCGCTCCTCCTCACAGCCATCTTCCACCAAACATGCATGAGAAAATTCCTGCTCAGCTCCAGCATCCCCTCACATCAGACAATAACTTTAACTCCTGTTCATTCAACTACCTAGCTCCATAAAAGAGATTGTGTGGTTAGCTGGGGTTTGCAAGGTGTGTTTTGTTGTGTAATTTAAGCTGTAGGATGGGGGGGGGGAAATTAAGCATTTAACTGCAAGTACAGTTTTTGTTTGTTTAAGCAATGTTTAATGTTACTATTACGTTTACTATATTAGTAGATAATAATAGTATCCACTATATTGCTACTTGTTCTTTTTTGTCTAAACTGTCTAATCCAGCAGGACAACATTTCAAATTTGATTTCAAGAGCTGCAAAACCATCTTATTATCACAGAGAGACTATCAGAATGAAATGCTGATTTTACACTGCAAGATGTCATAATAATAGCTCAATTCTGTGATGCTCTGAAAAAGAGGATGAGGTGGGAGAGCCAGATTATTCAAAAAATCCCAAAATAATTACTTAAAGGATTTATTTATTTATAGGTTCATGATTCCCTAGAGCATAAAATCTGTTCCACTGCCTAGGCCAACACAGCATATATATGTGCAGACACTGATCTTGCCGACAGATTTCACAACCACCACCTGACTCAGGCTTTGGAAGGGAAACAGTAAGCAAGAGCAACCAAGACAGTAGGAGCAGTTATAGCCTGTCAGCTAAAAACCACATAATCTTTCCCAAATCACGCAAGAACAAAGCAGTTTCAAGTTCCTACACAGAAAAGAAAAGTGTATTTCAGATGCTCCCCAGGGAAGAATGCAGTAGAGGAAGCTGTTGCAGCATGCCTGAATGCCACAGGAAGTGCTCTGCTGAGCACAAAAGAGGAAAATTCATGAGCTTTCCCAGCTTCCTCAGAGCTGGGGCCAGAGCTCAGAGGAATGCTGAGAACACCCTGGAGAGTCCTCACAGTCACACAGCTGGACCCAGATCTGCCTCCCATATCATCACATGAACATATGTGGTAGGAAGCAAGTATCCAAACCCCAGCTCTTCCCCAGTATCAGTGCTCCCATCTAATACTCCCTTAACCTAGCAAAAAAAACCCCAAACCCACAAACAGGGGAGAGCAGAGGTTATGCTCCCTTCCTCTACAGAACCAGCTGCTGAACCTGCCTTACACACTTTCCCAGTCCTCACCAGGCTTCTGCAATCAATCCTGACACCAGACACCTACAGGCCCTGGGCACAGCCTCCCCAAGCCCCACTTCTGTGAGGAGGCAGCTCACAAACAGATCATCTCACACTTTCAAGAAAAACACAAGATCCCTCCAGATCTAGGGCACCCCATATCCTCACGCATGTTTCCAAGTCACTTTTTCAGAAAGCTGAAAAAAGCCCTTCCTGCCCTGGACTCCCCAGAGAAAGAGTTCAATTCAGACTCAGTTAGTTGTGAGGCACCAGACACCCACACAAGGCTGGTACACAAGGCACAGTGCCTTCAGGAGCCCTGCGCCCTTCCAGAAAGGAAGCTGAAATTTAGACTGACTTCAGACCACTCTCAGACCAGCTCTACAGCTGAACACTTCCCATGCTAATTCAACATTCCTGAACTAAGAAGTCTCTCTTCCTCATTTAAATATTCACTAGTTAATGGAGTTTTTCTTTCTCCCTGCAGCAGATGCTGCAGTTTCTCCCATCACACCTTCTGGATTGTAATACAGAAGAGAGGCAATAATCCACCATGAGTTAAGGCCAGATGGAGATCACCAGTAGACAAAAATGAAGACCTAGACACAGTGAAAATAAACAGTATACAGACTTTGTCCCTACAACAACTGTGTCTTAGCTGTAGAACTTCCAGGTCAGGCTACAACCTAAAGTCTCTTCAGCTGCTCGGAGTAACTCAGTCTACCAGATGGTTTGGCAAAAAATGCCCAGACAGTGCTGATAGATTTCTTGGTAGTGGAGCAAAAGCTTCCCATGAAACTTTGAGATCCATTTACAATATGGCTCAACCTCATTACAATTAGTAAGGTTTCTCACACAAAGGAAATGGAAGACTCAAAGAAATCATGCTACAAATAGCAAAACCACTGCCCCCCCGAGAGACACACACTTAGGAACTCTTCTTGAGAATGCTCAAATAACACCTTAAGCCTGAGAACTAGTGGGAAAAACAGTGTGGAGGGAAGTTATTTGATGCTGATAAATTAACATCCGGACTGTAAAACACAGTTACAGAGAAAAACCAGGAGTCCATTACTAAATCAATCAGTTACTGTTCTGTACATGATTTCTGTTTCATACCAATATAAAAATTTTCCCAGAATAGCACATGCATTTAATCAGGAACAATAAGCATTACAGGGAAACAATATAAACAGAAATTTGAGAGCTCCAAACCCAAATTTGATTACTTGGGTCAAGTTTGCTAGGAACACGTGGTGTCTTGAACACATACCATCTAGGAAGCCTACAGCAGACCAACAGCAGCTATTACAGTGTCATTCTGATACTAAAGACAGAAACAGTATCTCCTTTACCCTTTCTTTCCTGGGTTGGTTTGTTCGTTTCCCCATCTCCTCCATATGATTGGAAAAAATGGTATTTGAAGTTTTTAGAGGAAGGAAATAACAGAAAACCCAGTGTCTTAGTAGTAAGGCAACAGGCACTGCAGAACCACACTCAGCAGGCAGCAGGAGCTACCAGGACAAAAGGCAGTATAAAAATGCCACAGCCCCTTCTTCCAAACTTCTGGTAATTTTCCTTTTTTCCAATCTCCTCCTCCCCCATACAATTTGCTCAGCACACAGGAGTTACTGTTTCTTACCAGATACATGCCACAGACACTGTCAGAACTTTCTTCCTCTTGCCAATTATAGTCAAAGATTGTCCAAAGACTGGTGTGCCCAATTTCACAGCACTCATCATGTTAGACAGCCTCCAGCATCATCCTTTATTCTGTCCCTTGTCCACTCCTACCTTTTCTATTAACTTTAAGAAGGATACTTTAGCCACACTTAGTATTGAGGATGCCACTCCGAAAACAGCTATATTCTGGCAGTTGACATAGAGAGCAGATGACAATGCTCCTAAGAGACACCTTAGCTTCTGTTGAAAGTACCTCAAGTTTGGGAAAGAAGAGAGAAGTGTTAAAAGTTCCTACTTCCCAACTGGACTTCCTCATGATTTTATCTTTCCTCAGGGTATTAATGAAATACCTAATAGCCCAATCTAAACTTTTCAGTTCTTGTGTCCTCTCCTCCCAAATCAATACTTACTGGTCAGAACACTCAACTGGAGTATGACAGCACATCCTCCACTAATGCCACCTTCCTTCTGTGCAAGCACACAAGATCCTTCTAAAATCTCACAAGGGATATATTAGTACCAATGTAGGAAAAGCCCTTTCTGGATTAGATAGATCTTTTCACCAAGGATCCAGACATTTCCAAGTTACTATTTTTAAAATACATGTTCAAGAATTAGCACTGTCAAGATACAAATTTTCATTCTCTCATAGTCACCCAGCAACAAACCTCAAAATAGATTTTCAGTTCTTAACTTAATGCTGCAATTGTGTAAAGGCTATTTGATGGCTAAACACCATTATACTGTGTCAACTCCCACTGGAAGTCAAAGTGGTTCCCCAAGAAATAGAGTATTTAATGTCTGGAAAAATAGAGTGTTCCTCAAAAGATAGAGCCACTGCTCTTCTTGATGCTTTTTCTTGCTATCTTGCCTGAGGACAGAGAAAGCAAAAGTCTCCAAAGCACTGGGAAAAGTCACCCAGATTGTGACACTGGACTTTTTGCTCCCCTCTTTTCCTCCCAGTCAGTATGGCTTTATCAGAAAGTAGGGTGGAGGTGTCTGCTTATATTAAACGCCACGTTCTACTTTCACAGCCCTGCCCTCACAAGCATCCATTCTTAATGCCATAAACACAAATCACAGCAACCTAGTTATTGCACATCAAAGCTGTCACTGTCACTCATTCTCAGGGGAGAAGAGACAACCAGACAGTTGACATTTACTCTTTAGCTCACAGCGTAAACAGAACCAAAATCACAATATCTCTTTGCTGCTCTGGTAAGGCACTGATCCTCTACTATCCTGCAACAACCGCACTGTCAGGCCTAGATTTCAACTGCACCTGTGTTTTTCTCTTAATACCTGTGCTTTTTGAAGTTAGCACTTACCGGTCTTTTTAAACTCCTCATCACAATGAAAGTCACCCTAATGTGTAGAACACACTTCAACAATAGCCTTCCTCTGTTACAGAGGCAGTTTGTGATCACGTCTTCTTATTCAAGGGCACATACCTCTGCCAATTACAGAAATCTGCTTGCATTGAAAAGCAAAGAAACATTCAAAGCTTTATTTTAACACAATTAGAACAGTTTGAAAGTAAGAAGCTGTCATCATGTGGCAGGCAGAGCTACATGGGCTATTGCTACGTGTTCCAAAGATCACTGCTTGGGAACTTCTAATCCCAGTCTAGCCTCTGCAAACATCTACTGGCAACAGATTTCCAGTCTAGCCTCTGCAAAAAGCTCCCAGAAAATTTTTCCATAAGAGTCCACTCTGAGAGGAAGTCATGCAGATAGAAAATTCAGACCTATCAAGTAACTTGCTCTCCTCAGTAAAAAAGGTCAAAAGCAAGGCTCATAGCAATGGGAACTTGACATGGAAATCCTCTTGAGTAATCAGCCTGCAGTGAGTTTCTGTCTAGAATTGCAAAATGCCTGCACAGATAGGGCTATACTGCAGTCAAGGAAATCTCCAGGACTGCACTGGTCGAGAGGAACAGGAAGGATGGTTTTGCAATAGGTGAAGATAGTACTGTCTGGGGATACATACAAGAGGAAAAGGTATATGGTACTACACTGCCTTCCTGAAACAACTCAGAACAGGCTGCCACCACCGCAAATTGTTTAAGGAAATGAATTTAAGTCTTTTTTCAAATACTCCCTCAGTCTACTTATGGTCAAGCAACCTCTAGAGAGAGCCACCTTCAGCGTCTGTTCGCGGATTTACAAATGTTACTAACTTGCTCTGTTACTCAGAGTAATCTCATGTTACTCAGTTGTCATGGGAATTTTGCAGCTCTCTTTCAGTAATGTACTGCCTACCAATTTAAGCAGCAGAATACTAAATCACTCTTTCAGATTGTTAAACACACTGGGCAAAACTTTCAGCAGTGTTAGCATGACTTGAGACAACCTCTCCCAACCGATTACCAGTGGGACACAAACACTTTGGAAAATTTCATGTGATGGTAATGTACCTGACATCAGCACCATCCCACCAGGTATCTTCCTAATTTAAAGATGCAATGCTGATTTTCTTTGCTATTTACTTCCTTAGCTGCTGTATCACTTTATACTGTTAAAGCTGACAAAAGAACAAACAATTTAGTGGAATCTAAACTATACCATTAACATGTGAGAAATATCTGACACATGCTTTATTTATTGTACTAAGACCCTTTTCTGGCACTCTGCCCCTTCTTTCTCCCACCTCATGCACTCTTGCTGCTTGTTACACAGAATCCCATTACTCTATACAGCCATTTCCTTTCCATATTTGTCTCTATTTTTTGTTGAGAGGAACAAAAGAAAAAACAACTTTATTATTATAAGGATCTATTTGAAAATCAGTGTCTCACTTGTTTCCCTGCATTTAGAATTGCATTGTATATTGCCCTGGTTTCTCCCCTCTCAATACATCAGAGGCATATTAATTCAGTTCTCAACAACTGACACAAAGCACTTTCAATGAGGGATATAGTGGTTAAGGTCTTATGTCTTCAATTATTTTTACTGAAATGCCTCTTCTTTTAAAATTTGCAGTCTTGTATAAAGTACATTTGAAAAAAGCCACAAGTTTGCTACTAGCTATTTCCAAGTAATTAAATTCATTAATCCAAACAGGGAGCAAGGGAAATAAAACTACTTTCTCCTTCATGCTTTTTTCCCCTCCTCTTACTCCATAATAATTATAAATGCTCTTAACTCAGTAAATATTATGACTAGCGTTTATTCATTCTGGTTTTTGCTGTCCTTATCTTTCTTTTGCAAACCTTAAAACAGTAATTGCCCTGAAATTGGAAAGAATAAGAGGGTTTCCTCTACAGTAAACCTAAAAGTTGATCAGCCTCTCAGAAAGCCAGGCTGTTTGCCGCTTCTTGCACTCTTCAGTTCTTAGGTTTTTAGTTCACAGCATTCAGATCTACTGTTTTACTTTTTCTACAGCTTGCCTCCACCATGATACTGAATATTTCATTTCTATCATCACTACCAGAAAAGGAGTTTCAAAAAGAGGATTCAAAAACTCACACATCCCAAAACCAGCCACAGGTAGATGCACAGGAGCTAAGCTGAACTGCAAATTCAAAAGCCTCTACAGCTAGAGCTGGTTTTACAGCAACTTGGTGACTAACTTCCCAAGGAGACAGCTGGTAGGTTTGCATAGCTGTGTCTGCTGGTACATCTGCAGGAACAAAAAAAACGAGCAGACAAAACAGAGTGACGGCAGCTTTCTGTACAGCACAGGGCACCCAGAAGCTCTACCTTCCCTCCATGTAGGTTCAATTGAACATCTAATGTTTAAGACATTCCATCCTTGTTGAAGTTTATAGACAGAAGTGCACTGTACAGAAATAAGCAGATTAGAACATGCCTGGAGATGGGCAGAGCTAGAAATACGCTGAATAAGCGTGCACACGTTGTCAGCAGCCACCACACTACTGGGAGGCCTTCCACAGTTCCTGTTTTCACACAGATAAGTTAAATGCCTCCTTTTCTCAGCACACCAAATACCCTGCACTGTGTTCGAAGAGGAAACTACTTGTGCTCCTCCCTGGTGCCCAGAGGGACAGCTTATCTGTGGCTCAGGCCTACCACCTCCCTCAGGAAGAGCTGCAGCTGTGCGGGGAGCCATGAGTCACTGGAGAAGGCTGGCTGGGCTCCCCAGTTGGGCCCAGAGCAAGGGACACGTGTGGCACATCAGCACTGCTCTGCAGAGCCACTCGGTGAACTATGTCCCATGACAACATGCAAGAGAAGTCCTTGTGGGTACATACAAAGATTAAGGCCTGTGAGCACTTCAACCTTCATATCTAATGACGTCTCTTCAAAAGACACTTTTCCCTCCCTATTCAACAGTACAATACACCAAGCACTAGCAGTACTGCTCCAGGCAAGGCTCCAGGCAACAACCAGCATTTCCTGCTGCACGCCCTCCAACTGTGCTCAGTCAAGGCAAGGGGCTCCTGTTTTGGACACCGTGGGTCAGCTAATAATTTTAGAGCCCACACATGGTTGGAGAGGTTGCACAAAACAGTCTTGCCTCTCTCTGGCAGGCAAAGAAGGCAATTCCCTTTGTTCTCTTCCCCAGGGACCAGTTAAGCAGCCTGCCTGGCCTGACCAGTTATTTCTATAGCTAATGGAACTGGAGAGGAAGTAGCAAGCACAGAGATTTTCCACCATAGCCCAGCATATTTAGGGCCTTAATGCAAGTTTCCAGCACAAGTAACATCAGAAAGGGAAAGTGAACTTACTGAAAAACCATCAGCTGAATATTGATCAGACTGAGGGTAATGCAACAGAATTGCAAGAATCAGGAGTTAAGTTTCCAAAAGAATTTTTGTTGCTAAACAAGACCTTATAAAAATACAATTATTTCCCAAAAAACCACCCTGAAATCCTGTGCCTGGGCACAGAAAGGGTTTTTTCATACCACAAGATGTGTGGAAGGCAGACAATGAATAGGATGCATGTACTGCCCATTTCCTTTAGTTGAAATATACAAGACAACCTAGTAAAATGTAACTTCTTCCTGTAAGCATGACTTCAGGATAGTTCTCTAGCATACAGTTTTGATCACAACACATCACAACCTTTAACCTTTCCATCAGGAAATTCTCAGGCAGTCACTCCAAATCAGCAAGAAAGAATGCTATCAGAAACAACTTTATATCTGCCAGCCCACATTTACACCAATAAACAACCAGCTTCCTTGCAACAACAACCCACTTTTAACATGGCATGGACACCTCCATCAACCCTTCAGGATCCACGGCAGGAGGAGGGGGAAAAATTGACAGAGGTAACCAGAAAGCAGCTTTTCAAGTAACAGTCAAAATACCCTATCCTCAGAAGCCGGGGGTTGTGGTAATCCCGTTTTTGAAATGCTAATGTCATTACAACCATAGCACCAGAAGACAAGCGTGGGCCTGAGTGACAGAGCCTCTACTGTGCCCTTACACAGATGATTTAAACTGGGCCTTTTGTAACTCTCCTCCCCAAAGCTCCCTGCCCGGCATCATGCTTGACAGGAGCTGCAGCTGCCATCCGACCCTCCCGAGAAGCAGGGGTGCAAAGATCAAGCTGATGAATTCATGTGTGCGGGCTGGGGGTGCAGCAGCCATGCACTGCAGCCTTGTGTTCTCTGAACACACAAGCCAGGACAAAGATGGGCTCGGGGAAGACTTGAAACAAGACAAAGCAAAAGGTCCCCGACTGCTGTCTTGCTACTGCTAAACAGTTGCACGACAGTAAAAATCATTATAGATGGTCATTAAGCTGGGCACAGCATATATCGGTGTAGGAGAGCATGGCTCAGAGAAACAAATCAACATAAATATCAACCTGTCCTTACCACCCAGCAAACCAGCAGCCTTAGGAAGAAATGCCTCCCGTGGAAAAAGCTACTCCAAAGGGACAGAACAGTCAACTTCCCCAGCAAAAGCAACTGGAACTATTTGCTGTGATGAGATTGGAGACCACACCAGGCACCACAAGTTTCATCTTGCCATCACATGATATTTAACAATTGACAGATGGTAACCAGAGGGCTTTCTAGTTTTGTTTTCAATTCAGTATTCAGGTTTTGTTGCCTCCAATACCCATCAGGGAAAACCAACTTCAAGGGATGATACCGTTGTAAATACTACACAATTTACTGTAAAAGTGTTTCCTGGAAGTTACTATTTCCTACCATCTCCCAGAGAATCTCCCACTACATGAAAAAAGAGACCATCACCACAATGCCTGAGAAGTAAATCAAGCTAAGTTTCACACCAAGTGAAATACAGGTTAACTAGAAAAGCAAACTACAGACTGAAACATTTGCCATTCATAAACACTGCTGCATTTACAGCAATTCCCACTCCACCACGGCATTTGGTGAAGCTACCTTAACCCCACAGTCAAAGCTGGTCAAAGCAGGTGATTGTCCTGCTCTGCTCTGCATTGGTGTGGCCCCATCTCAAGTCCTGTGTGCAGTTGTGGGGGTGTCCTGTGCAGGGCCAGGATTTGGACTTAAAGATCCTTATGGATCCCTTCCAATTCAGCACATTCTATGAGTCTATGAAATAATACATAAGAGTCCCTCATCCCACTCCTGCTTAGGTGTTTGAACTCTTACCTATAGAGAAGTATCTGTATTTAATGAGGAGGCCAGCCTCTATTGCCACAGAAAGAAGAAAAGGTGACAGACTACTCTGGAAAGAGAGATGTGTTTGGTTTCATTTGTGCACAGGGCATGCTGGCAAGCAGCTTTGAAACCCTGGGTTCAGCGCCAGCTTTTTAGAAATAAAACCACAAAAGCTCAGATTCTGCAGGCACCCTCCCTTGGTGCTACTAAGTAACCAAAGTCAGGAGAAAAATTTCCTCCATCTGAAGCAACTAATTAAGTCAAGAGTTCAGTGGATGGAAACAGACTTAATGATAAGATGCTTCCCTGCTGTCAGAGGATGTAGAACAGACATTAATTTTCATCCTCTCAAATCCCTCCATGACAGCCAATGCAGCCAAGCATGAAATACTCCTGACCTGCCTCAGTCAAGTGGCCAGAGGTATGCAGTAAAATAGTTAGGAATTTGCTCACCTTGACTATAGTCAGAGAATGAATCTCTTCACAACACCCCTAATTAGCACCTTATACCAATCCCTCTTCGTTTTACTAACAGCAAGAATCAAGGATGCTAAAAGCAGCCCTACCTGCGTACCAGATGACAGGCTGCAATGTCCCTTTTCCCCCCATGCAGTCATACCACTGCCTACCCCAGGACATAACTCATACATAGGATCAGCTCATGACTGGAAAGACCTGGATAAACTGGGGACCAACCATGACCAAGGCAATACTGACTAAAATCTGAAAAGGTGCTCCAGCCCTGAGGAGCCTCCACAGCTGGAGGCACATGCCAAGAGGCAGTCATATCTCCAGGGCGCTAAGAGGAGGCAAAACTTCTTACAGGAGCTAACCTCTTTCAGCACAAGCACCACACTGCAATTCCAGCGTATTTGCCCACCAGAAGCACAGTGTTACGCCAGCAGACAGCAATCTGCCTGCCACTGCACACACCTCCTCTCCCACACAGCACAAGTGTGCTAACAACGCCTGACTGCCAGTCTGGTCATCAGCCTCTGTGTGCTTCACTACTGCTCCAGTGACAAAACTGAAAGAGCATCCTGTACCAACACAGAGCTCAGCCCTCCCAGGACTGTACATCTCCCCTCAACTGTTCCACAAGTGGAGTCTAGTTTACTAAATGCCATGGAGGAAACAGTCACCATCAAAGCACGAACTGTCAACTTGAATACAACATTTAAATATTTGAGAAGTAAATGCAAATAAAGAGATTCAAAGTGAGAAGGCTCAAAGGTCAACCCTGCTTTGGGCTAATGGCAATAACATTTGCAGCAAGACTAGCTTGCTGGGAAAGGCAAAGAAGTAGAGGACTAAAACATAAAATTGCAAAAAGCCAAACTTGCCACCTTCATGGGTTTCATTAAGACTTGCTCTTAAAGGCAAATTCATTGCAGCTTGTGACTATGTTCATATTTTTCAGCTTACATATGAAAAATTAATAAATTCCTCCTTTGAGAGAAAAGTGACAGTTGAACCCAAACATGCAAATGATAAAGCTTTTAGCTTTTCTTAGTATCTTACAACCTAAGTCATTTACACCAAAGAAAGTGTTTACAATGAAACCTGAACATTGTTCTCCAGGAGCATTCAACTGTTACTTCAGCTAGGGAAAGCAAAACCAGTGACAGAAGGGAAGTGTTTTAGGATAATACGAAGTATTACAGATACTTTACACACTTTGCCTATAAAAAAGAGAAGGTGTGCTGCAGCATAAAGCATGGCTTAGCACCACTCTTACAGTATGGGTCCTTTTCAAGAAGCACACCAGCAGGCCTAAAACTTGAACTGCTGGAGACAGGTTACACAGCAGGGGCATCCCCAGGACTCTGAGTTTCAAAGATAACTGCTCTGAAGTCACCAGTGGAATGGGCGCAGGAAACTGTTAGAAATCCACATTTCTCGCCTCCATGACAGAGAAAATCCAATAGCTGTGAGTTTGGTTTAACACACCAGAAGTACATTCCTAAAGGCCTCTGGAGATAAGTCTCCAGTATGCTGGTGGTCCAGAATAAAGGCAGCACCAGAAGTCGCTTACCCATTCTAATATAATTTCATTCCACACATACAGTGACATACAGACCCCACCTGGAAAGCACCACCATCGGCAAGCAGTGTTGACAAGGAACCAGGGTTAGGCAGCTTTAATAGGTTTATCTTCTTTACAAAAAGGGTTCCTCTATAGCGGGTGAAGCAACCAAACAAATGCAGGATAGGAGAAAGAGCAAAGCAGCTTTTTGCTATTAAAGTGAACACAAACTAAGAAAAGCAGAACTTTGAGAAAGTCAGATACTACTCTAAACATGGCAGCAACTTCCACTTGAAATTCCTCCCTACATCATCTTTGACACAAAATTGCTATATGGTCTTTCACAGTTTCTCACCCACCCAGACCACCATCCATGATGTTAGAGCACTTATAGACAGGCACAGTCAATACTCCAGTAACTGACATCTTCACCCTGATCTGCTTCTGCCTGAAGCTTCAGTCCCTGGAGGGCACACACACTTTATAACCCTTAAATTCTTAAGCTCTCTGTCAGTGTCTCACAAGTCAGTCTTGTTCCCTATGGAAAAGTCTAAGAACCTTGATGTTGTATAGGCATCCTCCTGCATTCAGACACTCTTACCTAACCCTTAAAAAATAAACACACATGTATTTTTCTACTAGAATTCTCCCTCCCAAGGCCATACTATTGTCAACTGCTCTGATCTGCTTGCATAACTAAAACACTACCTTCTTTTAGGATTTGCACTACTTAACCACCAAGCCACTAATTGGCTTTTTAAACCACTAGGATCTTTTTCATAGCTCCACCTCTGGAAACATTCACCCTCCTGTTTTGCTGCACACTCCTATCCCCCTCCTCTCCTTCTTAGAATTTTACTCTTTACTGATCCTCATTCACCTTCTATCTATTCTGTCATTTTCCTACAAATCTCCATTTGCCTCTAGTCCTTTTCTATGCCTGCAGACTCTCCAGATAGATCCCTTTCTTTCAAAATATTCTAGTTCTACCTAAAACAGAAAAACTTCACCTGCTGTCTCACCAGCTGACAGCTCTGCTTAAAAAGAAGCAGAACGAAATTTGTCTAAACAATAAAATTGGTAAGAGCACAAAAAAGTTTTATTCTCCGTCTGGACAGTTTTATGAGTGCCTAAGGATATGTCTGACACTAATTCTTTACACACCGTGTTGGTCTTTTTCTCACGACATAGAAACAGACGTTTCTGTTCTTTCTAGCCAGAAATGCAGCAGCAGCCTTCCACTTTCTAGTTATGACTCTGCATGTGTCAAAGTTTGCCATGTTTCTTCCCTGTCTGTGGGCTGAAAACTAAAGACAACATCCACCTGAGGTGCTTATCTCACTCTACAGCGAGGCAACATTTTTCAAATAAGACATATTTTTCCCTTTACTGACAAAGTAAAAGATGTATCTCAAAAGCAGCAGCAATGTTTTTTTCTGCTCTCAAACAAGAAATATTTTCCCAATTGAATTAAGATGACTATTTAGACCTAAAATGCTGAGCCCACACAATTTCAAGACGCTCTTTTGTTACCCTACTGTTCAATTCTTTGGCTTCTGCTCCCACTGAAATGCTTCTTACTATGCCAGGTGGATAAACACACTTATTCTTGCATTCACAGCATCAGACCTATAGAGAAGGAATGCAGGAGGCATCTCCATCCAGCACCAGCCATGCCAAAGTACACAAGCAATGAGGGAGCATCCTCACGTTCTCTTGAGATTAGGCAGTCCTCTCAGCACAGGAAATCCAGAAGTTCCCCTCCCTGCTCCATAATAAAAGGATCACTGTACTAGGCTGACCCAAAAGCTCATTTTATTCTTCAACTGTTTAGCCACAAGCCCTCTCCAGCCCAATCCATCTAGCACATCCTATTACTGATCTATGCATCCCCATATGTAACGGGTTGCTTCAAATCCCTTCAACAACATCTGGAAGCAGTCCTCCAACTCCAACACTTTGCAGAAGCAGAGCCTCGGGATTTCCTGTTTGCAGGCTAAGATGAAACCTCCCCAGAGGTTTCAGTTCATTAAAAGGAAAATGTGTTTTTAGATGCAGATCACCACACACAGATAAGCAGGTACAACCTCTTGTGACAATGCCATAATCCTATTCCAATTACTCTCACAAAGGTAAAACATTTCTGAGCTTGCTGTTCAAGTGCCTTCAGTATCCTATCTTCACTCCTGACTACTGGCAGCTTGTTCCCAGCAGTGTTTTAGTAGTCCTCATCTAGACACAGATTGCTGGGTTTAGCAGAGCCTTGACAGATTCAACCACATAAGATGAAGACTCAATAATCTACAGTTTCCCACCTTGCCCTACCACTTGTTTCATCCTTATCATCCATGTCAGCATGCTGAGGTCATATCCACAGCTTTAGACACCACACACCAGCTATTCTAACAGTATTTGCAGTAACAGCCCAGGCTGAAGTTTCCCACAGTTCCACAGCAAGTTTACTTCCTGCTCTGCCATCCCCACAGCAGAATCACTATGAGCTGGCAGCATAAACAGCACGTGGTCACTGCTCATGGTACTTCAGTTAAGCATAAGGGCTGGAGAAGCAATGGCAGGCATGGGTTGCACAGATGAAAAACATTCCACACATGCTAAAAAAATAGTGCCTCAGCTGTACTGGGAATCAATGTAGGATTGAAAAGGGACAGAAGCAGGAAAGGAGTTGGCACAAGGCGATAAACAAGCAAACTATCTTCTACCCCACTGCCAGGACTTTTCTTATGATACTAAGGAAAAACTCAAACTCTTCCCAAATGATTGACACAAGCAAATAAAGAGGAAGGACTCAGTGAAAATAGGAAGAAAAGGACAGAGAAATCTGTATCTTCAGCCTAGCGGGCAGCAGTCTTCAAGGGACACCAGGATGGTGATGAATCTGTAGTTCACAGCTAGTTTCTCCTGAAGAACAAATGATATTCAGCACCTGTCCTGCTCCCCTCTACAATGAAACTGCTATCAGTTTCCATCTTTCTCATTCTAACCCAAGAAGCTACGGTGAATTGGACCTAAATTGGAGGCTTTTCCTAAAACAGCTTATTTTCCTGCTAGCAACCATAGTCAAGAACTGAAAGCCCCTTAATACTATGTGTGTGTGATACTACTCTTCTTGCCAGGAATAATATGCAGGCACTGAATAAAAACAGAGGATTCAGATGACTCCACCAGCACTTCTCTTAACCCCCATTTTCTGAAGACCAAAATTTGATAGGTGGTAAAATTCCTCTCCCACACCTTTAAATTCTTCTTCATTCATCCATTCCCCTCAGATTTTGTTCCTGTGTTCTTTTTTTCTTTTTTTCAGAGGGTGGGGAGAGTTCAGACTAAACAGATCATATTTCAGAGTTTAACAAAAATATACAGAAAATTTTATTTTATATATTTAGAAGAAATAAGGAAACCAAATATGCTTCCCAACTCCTTCCAAAACTGCATATATCCTTAACATGCCCACTGGAAAGACTAGACCTTTTTCTGAGCACATGAAATGAAAAGCAGAAGTAACCAATGGAACACATCAACAGTCATGCTGAGATGTTCACTTTCTTGATTAAAGCAAACAAAAGATTTTTTTGCCTCAGCCTGTCCTCCCTGTCCTCTCAATACTCTGTCAGCCTCTCAAAACTCTCACAAGCAGCATCTCCTGAAATATTTATTCTGACTTGTTGTTTTCTTGAGTAATTTGAAGTTAAATTCTGTAGAAGGCACAAGGATCCCTTGAAGCACAGTGAAAGATACGAAGTTCTCCCTTTCTCAAATTGAGGGCAGCTGTCTTTCCCAAATACAAGGGTCAAAAACTAAAATGGGGCATAGAGATGAATCTCAGCCTATCCAACACAACATAAAGCACAATGGGAATCCTAGCTCACAAGCCACTTTATATTACCCAGTAAAATATCACACTCATTTCTTGTAGGAGAGCAGTGAAAATAAGTTTACTCACATGCAGGTCCTTTGGATTTGCTTAGCCAACCTAAGACAGACAAAAGGAAAATTCAGGATTATTATTATTATTATTATGCTATCATGATTTAAGCCAGCAGTTAGCACTAAACATCACAAAGCTTTAATTAATCCTTCAGCCACTAGAACTCCTTAAAATTAAACAAGTTATGTGGTTTCTTGAGATCCTTGTTACTCCCTTCAAGGCATGTACTTCAGTGACACTGCATGGATCAGTGTGTGTAGCAGTGTGATTGTTCTTACTATTATTCTATTCTGAGCCCACCTGCATCACTTCCTAGCCACCTTTGCAGCCTGGCCATTATTCTGCAGCTCCTCACCATGCTCTTCCATACCACTTTGCTCTTATTAAGCTATCCAAAGGGACTGGAAAGAGGAATTGCTCCTGAAAATGCTCCCCCCTTCTCTCCATGAAGAACATATGCTGCTTTGGGCTGACCCTGTCATTTCTCCGAACCCACACTTACATGAAGCATACATGTTAGAATCAAGATCATCTGTTCATGCATGACACCTTCCACATTTCTGTCTGGCCATCCAAAGCTATGGTGTCCTTGTTTTCATGGCCATTGAATTCATCCCTAGCTGTATAAACGCCTTCCTTTCAGCTGCATAATCACAGACAAAGGAAAACTCTGCTTCGCACAGATTCTCAAAGAATAGGAACAAGTCTGAATCTGCTCCATGAGTGGAGTGTGCACTAACGAGCTGCTCTGTGCAATGCAAACAAATACCAGCAGTATCCAAGAGCTTCTGTGCAGAATAACCTTGGCACTGAAAAGACCTTAGAACAGCAAGCAGCAGATTGGCTGCATTTGCGTCAAAGACAACACACAGGAATGATGTAGTTTCAGTTTATTCAAGCTCAATTTATCACTTTAATGGCAATCCTAAAAATTAAAGAGCTAACTTTATAGCATTTCACACGTGCAGTCAACAAAAATCAGATTGTGTCTAAATCTAAATGGACTTAGATTCACCGAGCCTGCATTACTATTAATTTTTAAAGGTTAATATTTAAACTCTCTCCTTTATGGGTATTGATATTTGCTTAATTCAGGATGTTTAATACTTTTACCAACATATTTACTTGTATTTTCCAGGATCAGGTGATGCTATTATTAATAATGAAAGGCCCAACCTGTTTTGATAGGTTTCTGACAGAGCCAGTCATGAATCCAAGAGAGATTACACATTTGGAACATAAATCATTGGAAGCTTTCAGAGAATTTTACAGACTGCATGTTAAAATTTAATGAACAGCTTAATCTGATCCACTGTCATTCTTCCAAAAATAGCCTTTCCAGGCAGGAGGACCATTGTGAATGAGATATAAACACAAGGCCTTCAGGGACAGAGATGGGAGGGAGAGGGGGGAAAAACTGGAAAAATCACAGCAACAAAGAAAGAATGGAGAGGCATTATCTGTGGAAATGCAGACAAAAAGGTTGCCACTGCTCCTCTCCAAAGCTTCAAAGATTCCCCCACCTCTATCTACTAAGCATCCTGGCTCTTAGCTACATTCCTGATGAACCCTCAAAGAAATAGAAGAGACAGATGAAGAACTAAGCCTCAGTATTACTGAGGAGCTTTCCAAGTCTCCTTGCCTGCTCATTCCTTTATTATTTCCCACAACTAATCTTGGAGAAATTGTCAGATGAGGAAAAATAGTACAACAGTGATAAAGCTCAAAAAATATTTCTGAGCAGCACTCAAGTTTCCATAAATCCTCCCCTTCTGACATAGCTTCACTGCTTGCCCATTACCAAATGCTGCATTTGTTTTGTGTTAATATATGTGCAGTGGTTATTTTCATATTCATGGATATCTTCCCATGTTTCCCTGAATTCTGCACTGTGACTAAGCAACTTATATTCATCTCATGGCACTCGAGGATATTTGGATAGATTTCTTGAGACAAAGTGCTGAGGATTTTTCTTAAAAATCCATGCATAAATAAAATTGATTTATTACCAGAGGACGGAGCAGATGCTTGCTGACTGAAAATGAGTCTGCTCTCTGCATCAACCACATGGCAAAGAGAACATCTTCCTGCCCAGATCATGAATATATCTCTAAGCTTCCTGGAATTTAAGCAATAGAATTTCTAAGCAGCAAAATGATGGCAATACAATATACCTCATATGGTTTTATACATATGAATCACAAGCTCTGCTTTCTCACTCAGAGCTGAGCCAGGCATTGTCTCCATGTTTGTCTTTTTATGAGAACATTCTTCAGCTTTTGTAGCAATTGTGAGCATGTCACATTGGCCCCACATTCAAGATAAGCATTACCACCACGAGATTTAATACAATCTCTTGCTTCATGTTAACATCGTTTTGCTCTGCTTGCTCTGAACGACTTTGCTATACAAAGTAATAAAGTGAGGATGGCGAGGTGGCTGGTGGACAAAGAGGAGGCAAAGACGGTTTTCCAAGCGCCTCGCCAGTACTCTTTGTTTCTCCATCTGGCTCTCTGCTCCTCAGCTGACTGGCTCATTAATGTTACTCATGGCTGGCATGCTGCTGCAGGTGCAGCTCCCTGGGCCCATGATGCATCACAGAGCACTCCCATTCCTCCCAGCAACTGGCAGTTGGGTTGCCACCTCCCAGTCTCAGAAAACCCTTACGTGGAAGCGCTCCTCAGCAAAAATCCTGCCCCAGGATTTTTTTCCCTGTGTGTCTTGCCCTCTGCTATGACCCTGGCTCCCCTCTGTTTTCTCACTTCCCTGCAGGAAATGGGTCCATGCCTAACCACTATAACCCTGTTCAGCTGATGATCTGCCTTGATCAGTTCACCACAACTGGTTTCAGATCCTGAAGCAAAAAGAACACAGAAAGGGAAACAATGTAGAATCACTCTCAGGTCTTCTGGCATACCTAACTAATGCTTTTGTAATGTGATTGGATGTCTCAAAAATTTTATTAAAAAGGCTTGCCAGTATTGTGGCAGCTTTTCCCCATCCAGCAGCCCATGCAGCACAAGGCATTTGCATACTGATTACAGTCTCAGTTGAAGGTGCTGCAGTGCTTAATGGGAGTTTCTGATGGTGATGGTGCCCCAGGCTGGGAGGCATATCTGACAGGCCTACATCTGAAATGACGCAGAGACACTATCAGCAAGGCTGGAAGAACACATGGATAGACCAGATCCAAAAAGATCTTGTCCCCTTCCCACTCTCACTAACTATCCATAACAATTTGTCATGCTCTCAAGTGTGTGTCCCCCACCCCCTCATTACCTACAAGGCAAAAATCAGGCCAGAAGACATATAAGCCTAGTATATCTGATTTCAGCAGTCTCTCCCTTCCTAAATGAAGAGCCAGGAATAGTAAAAGGAAATCAACTCCTCCTTCAGAAGTTTCTTTTCCATACAAGATCACCTCAACTTTGAGTGCATCTGGCAGCTAATGTTTACTCTGCTCTACCACACTGATGCTAAGGAATGTTAGTCACATGACATTCTCAAGTGCCATGATATGTCAAATAAATAGGACTTTTTAGAGTCATGGCAAGAACTGAGGTTTTGTTTTCAAAGGCAAGCTAATGCTCTACGTTACAAGAGCTGCTCAAGTCAAATCTATGAGGTTTTTTTGGGATTAACTCCTTCAAAATTTCTGCAAAAGCCCACAAAGTTCCTCCTTCCACCTCATGCCTCCTACAACCAGGCATCTCTCTAGACAAAAACAACATCATGGCTGGTCTGAGAAAAAAAAGACATATTTCAGGATATACTGTGTAATCAAACACATACTTCATATCATGTATTACCTTCTAAGTATCCACTGCATTTCCTTCTTCCACCCATTTCTAAAAGGCAGATCTCTCATCTCTGATGACATTTTACATATCATCCCATTCCACTGCTATTTACACTATTCACAACACTTATCCATCAGAAAAACATCAAGGGATGAGGGCAGAGGGAAAACTTAAGCTGAAAAAAAGGATCCAACAGAGGGGTGCAGGTAGCAGGTACTGAGGTGTCAGAAGACAGAATACAAGGAAAGACTGAACAGATTCATCAGCTGTGCAAAAGAGCTGAACATAATCTCTGCTTCCACCCCTCCACGTGAGCAGTTACTGCAGGGCACAGAGATAACACTGCCTTCATGAGAATCTCACTCAACAAAAACCCAGTCCATGCTCTAGAGATGGTCCAAGTTTCCCCAGCTGCAGTGAAGGGATGAGAATAGAGGGGGAAAAAAAAAAGCCATGGGAATCAAAACTACAGGATGAAGGACAAGCACTTATTTACCAATATGCAAGACTCATTCGGTTCAGACACTTCACGCTCTGCTTAACTAGGAGTGATGGAATTTTTCCTGTGAGTACTGAGAGATGTATAAAAACACATCAACCATCACCAATTTTCACCTGGAAATATACAGCCACTTCCAAACTTATATATCTCCCCCTCCCTGTAGCATAAATAAAGGTTTCGCTTACCTGTGGACTGTGCTTCCAAGATAAAGGTACCAAAGATAACTAGCAGACGAAATAACCCATGGCTAGTCAAGGCAAGAGATGATCCTGTGTTGCTCTTTGGTGCTACCATTCCATGGCACATCTTTTACACACCTAAGTTTCTTTTTAAAAAGTTTCTGAAAGATCTGGTTGATCAGGAGCACGTTGGTCTAAAAAAAACAAAGACAAAGCAAGAAAAAGTAAATGTTGAGCCCAACACCTACAACATCTGGAGAGGGAAAAGGGAAAGTCAGAAACAAAGAGAAACCTTTTATGTGTTCTATATCACTTAGGAATCTTACCAAGTATTCACAGTTCTCAAGGTAACAGGAACAGAAAAAACAACCTTCTACACAGGAAAGACTAAAAGGAGCTGTATTACAGAGAGACCATAACTTTTCACTCCCTGTCTACTGTTTCAGATGTGAAGACTGCCTAACTTACAATTAATTTTACCTTTTCCTTTCAAGACAGCCCCTGAGGACATAGCATCTGGAGGATTTGTTTCAAAAATTCTTCAAGAGAGCCAGTCTTCCTATAACCCCACCACTTTTCAGAAGGTCTCCAAGACACAGCAGACTGTACTAGACAGCTAGGATAAATCAATCAAATGCTTCTTCAGCCACCTGGAGAGGCACAGCAATCCTGACAGGCAGCCGGCAGGCAAACACACACTTGCGAGGAGGAATGTAAAACAACTTGCAAACCTCAGGTATAATGATCTGACAGTACAGAGCTTAGCAATTAAAATTGCAGGATGTGACACTGCTCATACCTGAGGACTGAGGGATTCACCCACAGCCTATGAGGCACTGTCACAGCAAAAACAGACTTGTACACAAACACACAAAGCACAGCTGGGAAATAGAGAAAGCACAAAGCTGAACCCTTACTTTTAATGAAGACCCAGCAGAACACTTATTTCACCAACCTACTATAGTTTTAACCTGCAAGGCCTCCAATGGTAAACACACCAACAAACAAAAAAAACAAACAACCAAAAAACATCCTGGGAAAAACAAAGCAACTAATAAAATAAAAACAACCAAAAAACCTCACATCGAAACACATTTCAACACTTCTATCTTGCTATTCATTACACATCTAAAACTCTCAGATTAAAACAAATTCGCAGAAATTAATGGTTTTTTACACCTGACAACAGGAATACTTTTAATTTTGAGGAAAACCTCATTCAGCCACAGTTCTTCAGTTAAATGAATACTCAGACTGAAGGAGGTTTAGGTTTTTTATTTGGCCAAGTTTCCCAGGGAAATTCAAAACTGCTGGATAACTCCAAAGAGATCTGACAAGTGCAGAGGCAGGTACTGTACTCTTTTGTACCCTGTGAGGACAAACAGGGCACCTGGGTTAGCACTCTTACTACTGGGGAAGGTAGAACCTTCAGATTCTTAAGTACGTCTGAGATGAAAGCAACACACCAGAAACCCACTACTCAAACACACAGAAACACGCAACTCAAACAGCCCCAACTCACATTTCCAATTACTCAGGCAAAACAGTAGATGCATTATGGGAGGGAATATGTAGATTTGTCAATAAAACTGGTAGCCATCCTAGTGAAAAGAGGGTTTTTTCTTAATTCCATGTCACTACTACTGTCATATTTACTTCACAAAAGGGCTATCTTTTTAGTCTCTATCAAAGAAAAATTCATTGCCTGCATACACCCTGCCTTGAAATGTCATTTCAAGATGACATTTAAAGTGTTATGTGGCAAGTCTGGAGCTGCTGCTACAATAAACTCTGTGTCTACCCCTTTTGTTTCTTGCTTCATTTGGAGGGGAAGGGAAAGGAGTCAATCTATCCCACTATGCCTGCAGCACAGCCTATAGATTTCTCGTGTGTTCCACGGATAAGGAGCCATTGCTTTGTTCACCAAACTCTCACCATGCAGAACAGAATAAGGATACTTTCACTTACCTGCTAGAATTTCTTCAGCAACAATTACACCATGGAATGAAAAAAAATACTCCATATGAAGAAAGTCAGTTAATCTACATCTGCCCTGTCCTCTCAAGTCAGACCTCTTGCACAGTATCTAAGTTCATTACCAATCGCAAGAGGCCAACCTCTGGCCTATACTCCAGGTCAACAGACAGCTGCTCTCTTCTAAGAGTCACTGCTCTACACAGAATTACAGCTCTGACAAAGCAACACACCACCTTCAACAAATGCCCTTCTGGTTAGATCAAGAAGGTCAGTCCTCCCTATTCCTATTTAATGAAGCCTCATTAGTATAACAAACTCTGAAAGTATTGCCAAGGTATCTTGTAAAGGTGGCCCTCCCTGCCCTTGGAGCAGTGCATGCCAGGTGACATAGCAGCAGCCAGGAGACTAGGGAAGAAGGCATGCAATTATCACAAAATCTGCTGAGCCGCCTCAGGTGTGCTACCTTGTCCCAGAGGCATTTCTCCCCCAAAGACTGCACCTTGAAGTCAGCAGTCCAGTTCTGGTATCTGAATGGCAAACAAGTTAGAAATACCTAAAACAGGAGTACCTTCTGGGGGAATAAATTATTGCTTATTCTTGATTCACTAACATATTTCAAAGTACAGCACTGTTTCTCTCCTTTCTTATAAAATCAGGCATGGTTTCCACATCTCTTTTCAGCCACCAAGTCACTTGAATCCCAGGTTCCCAGGATACAGGCCTGGGGCTGCCACACCAGGAATGCTGTAAATTGATGCTGCTCTGCCTAGAGTAACATCCCACTAAACTGATTTAGTTCAGTGTGGATTTGAAGGAAACACGAGGGTAGCCAGCCCATTCAGTGGGTGACAGCACCGATAAACCCCTCACAATTGTTAGGAGACAAGGGGTACAGATACCACTTGCGAGGATTCTCCCTTTGGGCTTCAGCCAAGTCACAAAACTTGTTCCCAGCCTTGACTGTTCCTTAGCAAAATTAGAAAAGAGAGATTCTGACTAGATAAAAAACTACCCCTCTTCCCAGAGGAGAGCTGGTTTGGAGGCTATTTAGATAGACATTCAATTCTCTGAAAATTGACTGTTGTTTTAGCACACTCCTTATACCTACAGCTCAGGGGGAAGCAGCTTTCATAACAACTCTTCAGGCCTGCACCGCCTGAAGTTACCTGGATTGCACTGTAGATCACACACATTTGCCAGAGACACTCCAGGGACATAGCTTAACAATTCAGGGGTTTGGGAGAATCAAAGTGGACACAAAGCACTAAGGAATGGGCTGGTTTCTTTAATGGATACTAGGAACAATGAGGCAGAAGCTGACAATAGCACAAGTATGCAGAGCAAGGGCATTTCAGACCCATTTCTCATGCCATACCCTAGGCTAAAGGGTTATATAAGGATTAAGTTTAAACAAAGATGTTTTCAAAGATAATATTTAATATAGCCAGCAGTGCCCATAAATACAATAAGGAGTGGAGGAGATTCTTCTGTTAAAAGTATATCAGTCAATACAGGTGGAGGGTTTTTTGCTTTCTTTTTGATGTGAACCTTGAGAAACACCTACTAAATATGGATAAGACAATAAACCATCCTCTATATACACAAAGTCAATAGCCACACACCCTCTTAGGGAATGCTATGAACAAGTGAAAGGTACCCATTGCTCCCAGCTTACAGACATCTCCACCTGATTCTTCAAGTCTTGGCATCAAGCAAGCTTCCCAGTGATGCTTCAGCAAGAGTCCCCCTCGTTGCATGGCCAGCCCTGCTTGCACAAGGAGCAGTAGTTTGCTTCTACATGAAGTCCTGAAGCAGGCATCAGCTTCCACTGAAACCAGTGGAAGCCAGTGAAGGCCAGACCTCCTGCTTGCTCTTAAACCACTATCAGCCCTTTCCAAAGATGACACGCTCACATATGGCAGGCGCTCTCTTTAAGATATGCTCTTTGGGGACCTTTGCCATTTATCTTCCAGACCTTCAGAAGCTGCAAACTCATATCCCTTGATCCAAGATCCCTTTATAAGCATAAGCATAAGTACATTTTCACAGGATTATGACTTAATTTTCTTATTCTTCTTATTTTGTCACAGCACGACTCCTATGTCCACATGGAAAAGCATTCTTTGGAAGGTCATATGCTCAGGACATGCTCTAGACAACCAGAGACTGGACAGTCTGAAGCTCTCTAGTTGCTCAAGACGCCTGGCACAGCTCTGTCCTGTGTCACTATTGCTGGAAAACAGGTTTTCAACCTGAATTCTTCAAAGTTTATTTAGGGAAGTGTTCAGAATGTTTGGAATGCTACTGGCTCGCTTTTAAATACCATACTTGAAACTTACCAAAAGAAAATTAGCTATCCTCATGCACATCAGAATTCTCTATTTTATCCACATGGTTTCCCCCTCACAGAATAATATTCAGATATTGTTTGCTAACTCTTGAATGCACACAGCAAAGATCTTAGCAGTGGCATGTGTGATGGGTGTGCACAGCATAGCTTTTGAAAAGCTAAGCACAAGCATTGTTCTTGCCTCATGGCCATGCCGCAAGTGGAATCTATTGTAAGCAGTGTGGTTCAGAAGATTTAACCTTCACCCTTAGTTGCTGCTTTTGTTGTATCTTTATTTTGTCTGCTTTCAAAGAGCAGTTAAGCTTTAAAACAAAAAAGTCATCCTCTTGGCTGCCACAAAAAAAACCCAAAAACAAGAAAAAAAAAAGAAAAAAAGAAAAAAAAAGAAAAAAAGAAAACAGAAAAATCAAGTCCAAGTGCCAGCAGAGGGAAAAAAAATTTCTTAATTCCGCTTACCTTCTGTGGTTAAACCAGTTGAGTTGAAAGCTTTTAAAAACAGAATTGTGTTTTTAACATTTAGGGATAGCATCACAGTTCAATTGCACTGTTCAGTTTAAACTAGGCACAAAGGAAAACAACAAAGCCTTTGAAGTTACCTGCAGGCAGTTCAGAAAAATCTTAATCATCTGACTTTTGAGCACAGCCAGCTCTCAATTATTCAGGATAATGGGAAAAGGTGGAAGAGGAAAAGAGGAAATATGAAAAGCCAAACAACATGTAACATTCCCCATCATCTCCTGCCCAATAACCAGATGAAGTGTTTGTAGCTTCATTTTACACCTTCATATTTGAATTATAAAAAGGCAGATATCTGCATAGCACAGTCACAGCATAAAGCAGACAACCAAATTACACAGATTCTGCTACAAAGAAGAATCACTAGGAAAGACCAAGCTGCTTATTCTGGACATTGGAATCCACACATATCCTGCAAATGAACCCATTGCTGAAGTGGAATCTGCATAGTTGGATTTTCTTCATCATTCCCCAGATGTGCCAAGGGTTTGGCCTAAGACCTGCAAATTTGGCTGCTTCTTTCACATAATTATTTCAGTTTAGCTTTTACCTACTCTCTCCCATGCAGGTTTCTAAAACACTTCTTCTAAATTTTAAAATTTTAAATTCAAAAAGAAACCCCAACAAGCTAAAACAATAAATGTTGGTGATGCACAACTTCCATTTTCCAGCAGGAACATTACAGTTTGCTCAGAAAGAAGCTTGCTGGACAGGTTCAACTCTGAAATTCCATTTTAATCTCTGATAAATGGCATGTGCCTAACTCTCCACGGACTCACTGAGGCACACCCAAGCTTTAAGCCATGGAACTGGATTTTTCACTACTGGATAACTGGTACCTTTACTTGGTTAAGTCAAACCAATATTCCTACCCTAATATTCCTTCCCAAGTGAAGAAACCTGCAAGATTCACCAGTTTGCACAGTTTACTCCCCAGCTTCCTCCTCTCTATCCTTCCTATCACAATCTAAAGTCCTTTTGGTATCCTGATCATGCTTTTGACTGCCTCCTTATCGCACTTGATGATCCTCTAAAAGTCATCCTGAGGTTAGCTGAGCATACTTTTTTGTGGGCTGATGGCAGGGAGCACTTCATCCAGCTATCCCCCTTCCTGCTAGCAGTTGGGTGCAAGCATTTGCAGATGAGCTTCTTCCCTGCTGCAGCCCAGAGAAATGGACAGCAGGCTCAAAAGCATTCCTGTGTGGACCAAACAAGCTTCAACTTCAACACTTCTTTTAAAGGTAAGTAACAAGGAAGGAAGAGACTTTTCAAGGTGTGCAAAGAAGAGATGTAGGGTTGCCATGGGGAAAAGGGGTGGTATTCTGGTATTCACTACCTTTCACTGTCCATTGTATGATGGAAATGCTCAAGTCAGCTGTGGATTAACAACTGCCAAGCAGGGCTCAGTTTTCCTTCTTGCAATCATTCGTACATCTTGCAAAGCATTCATAATCAGAGACAAACCATCAGAAGCAGTCTCAGTCTTATGATGATTCTTCCCCATTTCCACATAATGCGGTTGTCATGCCAGGCCTGACACATTCACAGAAGATTTGAATATTATTACTTAAAAAAAAGATAAATAGTAATAAAATTTTCCAATTTCCCTTGCTGTGGTAAGCCAAAATGAAAGTCCTAAATACTATTAGCTCCCCAGATTTTAAGAAGTTTCCTTTAAAGTCACAGAATTTCACAGGAAACTTTTTCTGTTTAACTTGGGAAGAGGAAGATAAGAGATCAAAATCCAATTGTCCTTCCAAATAAGGAAGGAGAAGCTAGTCATGGGCAGACTGTGAACTTCCAGAAACCAGTAAGAAGAAAAACAGAGCTGTGGAGGAGCAGTGGGGAGAGTTAGGTTAATGCATTACAACTTCGCACTGCAGATTTCTGCACTCTTATAAAAATGCTTATAGCAGTGGGATCATGTCACCAGTGAGTGAAAAGAAAACAGTTATTTTTTTTAAAGTGCTGGATCTGCTTTAAAGGATTTTTTAAAAACATACTGTCATCTGTGCAATCTACAGGAAGAAGGAGAGATGGGGGGGATTTGGAGAATACATCTCTCACAATCTTTCTCAGTTTTGGTTTTTGGTAAATTTTTGTTGTATGTGGGTTTTTTGAAAACATCTTTATTTGGAAAAGTATTCCCTTTAGAAACAATTGTTTCAGCATTTCCCCCCTGCTGCACTGCATCAGAAAAGCTAGGTTTCATACTTTCAGCTTTAATCAGTACAACAGCACATTTACAGAGGACCATATGCACAAAATGTTCCAGAATGCCTTCCAAAAATAATAAGTCCTAAAAAAGAAAACTCACACTAAACTGGAATGGCTTCAGGGAAGGAGAATAAAGAAAAGCCGTGCAAAGGCAGAACCTCTTGGAACCACATCCAAGCTTGAAATGTTACTTTCAGTAACAGGGTTCACAAAGAAGCACTGGATTGGTGAGGCCACTTGTATATCCAGGATGCTATTCTCATTTTGCAGCTGTGTTAATCTGTTTCAGAGAATGAGCCACAAAGCCCATGTACAGTAAAGATTTATTTTATAATGCCTCACTACTAGAAAGTGCATCTCCCCATCCTTACTGTTTCTGTGCTTTCATTTCTACTAATGTGGCTAAAAGCATCAGTCTGCTATACATGCAGCTGCAATACCACCAGGCTGCACAACCACTTGAGAGGACATCCATTTGGAAGTCTTTTTCCTATCAAATCCCTCTAAATATAAACTTCAATGAAGCAGTCTGACATTTAAGTAAGGAACTCTACTAGAAGATGGAGAAACTCTTACATTTATTCCTAAAAACACAGCTGTGAGACACAACTCAAGTTTAAAATTATTACATTCCCCAGATACAAAAATATCCACTATACACAAGTACCACTCACTTTCAAGGAATGACAACAAATGTTGTACAGTGCTTGTTATTTGTATCCCACCTTATACAGAAAGTTCTCGCAGATGTTTTGTAATATCAGAACATTCCAGGCTAACAAATCCTTGATGTTCAATTGCCTGTCAGCACAGGTCTTTGCAAAGATAAACACACACACACATAAAAACTCTGAAAAATAAAACTGTCCCTTAAATCCTCTGAAAACTTAATCTTCCAACAAGATAGATCATTGACCAAACTAAGAAAGTTAATAAGCACAGTTTTAAATTCTGGTTTTGGCCTTAAGACTGCACGTGGGATTCCAACACAGCAGAGAATTACTTCAATACATCTCAATAAGTCAGGCCTTTCAAAAGGTCTCAGTGCTATGTCTCAGTTTTGTATCCATTAGTTCCCTATTTGCTTTTACTTTTGTTTTTTAGTAGCTGCAAAGTTGCTAGATGTTTCTTACTGCTTTTCCTCCTCAGAATGCACTGTGCAAATGGCACAGTTGCATATGTATTGTCACAAACTCTCACTGTGGCAGACACCCATCACAGTGGCACTGGACACGTTTTGTTCCACAGAGCCATATCACTCCTGCCAGTGTACAATGAAAAAAACAAAAGATTTTGTATCCCCATTTAACCCCCTTGCAATTAAAACCCCACTTTTAAGTGTCAGAGGGATCCCCATTCCTCCAGTCCCCAAGGAGGGGCTTCTGCCTAGCTGTTATCAAACAAACTCAAACAAAATGTTAAGCTAAGGATCCTGAGGCAGACAAGGAGTACTGCTTGATAGTAACTGCTCATTTAGCAGCTCTCATCTTGTTTATATAGCAGCAATGGTTCCTCACCCTTTACTGACCTGCAGTCCAGTCCACCTCTTGCACCTCAGCATCTCTCCTTTGCAGAGCCAGCTGGGGTTGAAGCCTGTCCCTCCACCATCCAAGCACTTACAGGCTACCTTGGCTGAAGGATGATTCCTTGCTCCTGGGTGACTGGACATCCCCATGCTGCTGCTCCCATACCCACCTTACAGCTAACCATCCCCTCTACAATAATCAAACTTTCAGGAACCTCTTGGGGAAACTGGGTCCTCGCACCAGGACAGCTCTGGGGCCAGTGGACACAGCAGCTGGGGAAACAGCCCCAGCTCAGCTTTGCTGCCAAAGCCCAAAGTGTGTGAAAACACTCTCTGACTTAAGCAAGCAGCCCAATATGCTGGGCCAAGAACGTGCACAGGCTTCTTGCTCCTAAAATCATCTCCATTTTCAATCCACACTGACGTGTGGAAAAAATAATTTACTATGCATAAAGATGCTCTATATCTAAATCATTCCTCTAAATCATGGCTCCAGCATCACGGTTTCCATACAGATTAAAAGCCAGAAAGCTGGGTGAGAGTGCTCCACAATAGCCAAAGGTAACAGAGGCTTTCTTAGGTAGAGGAAGTCAAATGAAATCAAACCTGAAAGAGGGGGAAAAGATACACAAAGCAGAACAGCAAGAGTCAGCAAATTGCTCAGCAGAAAATCTTACAGTTTTGTGCAACAGTGAGAAAGGCTACAAAGCGGTGCTGCACACAGGCCAGACACATGCCCATGGCTAGGTCAGAAGGAGATACACCCAGAACTCAGAGCATACAGGTTATTTAACCTTCTACCTCACACTTCGTCTGTTTTGCTAGACCACCTAGGACTACAACAGCACCACTAGGCTTTGTCCAGTCTGCCTCAAAACTCTAAGGAAAACCCTTCCAAAGATCAGATTCCCTCCTAATACTCAAAATGTGCAAAGACAAACCCTGGTAAAGCCACAGGCAATGCCTTCTCACCACTGGGATGAAAAAGTAGAGGCAAAGCATGGTGCTAGTGACCTGGGCAGTTGCGTCACTGCCTGCTGTTCCTCAGCCAAGCACACCACTCCCAGGTGCTACCTCCCTCCTGGCTCCAGTCATAGTCCTCCACCCCTGAATAGGCCAGCTACCAGGCAAGCATCCATGAAACACAAGCAAGAAGAATATATTATAGTCTTCACTGGATTTCTGCATTTTTTTCACTTGTCCAGAATACGTGTATTCAAATGTCAACAAGCTGAGCACATGATCATGAAAGATACCACAGATGCTGTCTCAGACATGTCTTTCCCTTGCTCCTTTTGCACACATAGAGCTCAAAAGTGGAATATCTTCCCCATTCCCTCTAAAAAGTGCATTTTAGAGCAGGCATATTTAACTCTCTGCTATCTGAAGGTAAGGAATAAGTATGTCAAGCCACTAGCAGCTACGTGAACAGTATATTCACTTGGGAAGCAGGTCACTTCCTGCTTTGCATGGGGTTTTGAAGCGTCCCCAAGCACCCTGCATGAGTACACTGAAGCCATGAAAATATTTGTCAAGAAAAAACATTCTAGCACAGAATTCCCAGTGACCTCTACTCAGCCTCATGGGAAAAGCACAGCAACTCCAGTTTCAACTGCCTTTAAAGGAAGACTGATTCTATTATTATTTTTTTCCAGACATTTTGCAAATAAATACGAAGGTCCTGCGACAGCCAGTAATCCTCAAGCAATTTCCTGTCTCTGGAAACAAGGTTCCCTCAGACTGAATTGATTAAATAAAGGTTATTAGAATTAGTATAAATCCAGCTGGTTTAAAAGTCCTTCTCTTCATGTTTTTTACCTGTAACACACTGCTCCAAGCAGCAGCACAAAGATCAGCTATGAGAGCTTACAGCATAAAAAAATTAATATGCAAGATCCACCAAAGAGCGAGTTGATTTAAAATTACTCTCAACAGCAGAGGATTTTCATGTTCATTTAATCTATTTTGAAGTGAGTTTCTCAAAGGGTATGCACCCTTTTATACTGTACCCTTAAAATTAGATTTGTTTTCCCCATTTTGTAAATCTGATATGCAATTTAGTCTTTTGAGAGTCAGCAGTTGTCATCACCAAAGCTGTTTTCCTTTTGCCTCTGCAGCTTAAGGATTTGCTGCAAAACAACTGGCTAAATCCATTTACACCATCTTTCAGTGTTACCAATTTCCTTTTCCTCTAAAGCCAAACATTCTAAATAAAACCCATACAGATGTGTTAGTTTCTACAAATGCTGCATGTATGTAGAGGAATGCGAACAGCTTGACATTAGGATCAGAAACTTGCTCAACAATTCTCTGGCATCTCTTAAACAGACAAGAGGAAGTAACAGGAGACACTGGTGCAACTGTTTAAAAAAAACAGAGCAACCATTTAAATTAAGGCATGCTTTACAAATAAAAAACCTTGAATCTTGCAGAAAGGTGTAAACACCAACATCAGACTGGCAACTGTCTCACATGCACAGGTTAACTGAGCTTCTTGCTCTTATCCATAAGAAAAAAATACATTACTCAGAGTTTTCAGAAAGGGTCCCTGCATAGGAATTGACAAAGAATTTGGGCATTTTTTTGTGTTCTTTGGGTTTTTTTAATAACCTCACTTCTCTTCACTAAATGCAGAGAAACAACTGCTAAAAAAACCCAACGAAACACCAAATGTCATCTGTAGCTCCACCTATAACCTATTCAAGGATAGATTGTATTGTGAATGTCACAGCAGACATATCCAGAGGAGTTGGTGGTCTGCCACTTGCAACTATCCAGATTTCCATCGGCATCTTTTATAAAGCCACTTGCAAGCTTCATTTTGTGAAAAGACTAGTCTCTGTGTGCTTTTATACACATTCTAACTCACCTAAACCTACTCTTCTGGATAAGCGAACATTGCACTTAACAGGTGTAAGAAACAGCTGGCTCTGGACAACAAACCAACTGTTATCCATTGTCTCCTTTTGCACTTCAGGATCTGCACTCCTCATGAAGCAGAATCTCTCTTTCACATGCAGAGGGAAGTGGGGAGAGGACGAAGACAAGCCGGCATTGTGGAAGATAAATAGCTCCACTAAGGCTCCACAGGACACTACAAGGCACATTTTGAGGAAACCACCCTACTTACAGCAAACTACACAGCACAATAGCTATCAGAAGCCTTTTCTCCAACACTCACATACCCTTCCCTAGTCTCCAGCAACACTGCCACAGCCTCCAAGTCCTGCTCCTCAGAAGCACTGGAGTATAGCTTCTGGAAATCACTGCGAAGGCTGCTTCACATCACCCTTGCAAATGAAAAGAAATCCCAGTGAAACGCTACTGTGAGCCCTTTTTGAAAGGTAGGAACACATGCTGGTAAAGACAGAACTCAGCAATGTACTTCTGAGGGACCAAGGTTAAGTTTTGTCATCTCTGCCAAGCACAGCCATGCTTTATTTACATCAAAGTCATTAACAGTCTTCACAAGTTCCTTGCAGACAAATCAAATCTGAAAAAGCTAATTATATTTAGGCTACATTTGCTATGAAACAAGTGTAATTTGGCAGGAGTTTAAGTTCTTTGAAGCAGTCCCACTGATAAATTTTTATTTCTGACCAAAGAAAACTCAGGTTTTGTCACTAGACCAACAGCAAGTTTCAGTCTTGGAAGTCATGACATAAAAAGGTTACTCTTGCCCAAAGGCAAAGACTCTTGGGAGGGGGTCGACTTCACCAACACCATCGTCAAGGGAACACTATTCCTTGCAAGCACTGCAAGTATTTCCACCAGCAAGGACAAAGGCAGAGCAGGTGATGGTCTGCTGCATCAATAGTTACAAGATGCCCAACCCTAAATTTTTGCTCTCTTTCTTTTCTGGGGAAACAATCCTGACTTTCTAACTGCAGGAAAGACTCCTGATCTGGTGTGAATGAAGAAACACAGAAAGAAGAAGGAACTGGCCTTGTGGCAGCCATGTAATCTCAGAGCACAGTAATGCTCAATGCCCACTGCACATTCCTGAAGGCAGACTACAGAGCTCGCCTGCAAATCAGTCACGAGATGTGAACATGCAGAGGGATCCCAGCTCCCTTCCACAAGTGCTCACCCAGGCCGACACACAGAACGCAAAGGGTTTGAGACCAGTGAGGTAAGACCAGCGACGGTAACGTGAAAGACATTGCAACAAAAGAAAGATGCACAACCTACAACAGGACTCTCAAGACTTTGCAGAAGCCTAAAGAAGAGCTGAGGAGGAGACTGGAACATAGGACATGCACATTACTGCCTTCATGTCATCAATCCTGGGAGGGTCTGGTTCCTGAAATTAGCTGAAGTTGAGAGCTGAAACTATTTTTCAGATATTAAGATTAACCCAAGGTCCGCAAACATCTCCATTTAAAGATGCCAAAAGGAATCCTTCACATCTTTAGCCAAGAAATTATTAAATCCCTATTTCCAAGAGACAATTTTTTTTCTCCCCTATTGTAAGTAAAGAGAAAAGTATGAGGGGGAAAAAAGGGTATCAGGAATGAAAGTCTTAAAGAACTTCAGAGAGGTGATTAACATAATCAGCACTTCTTTTTAAAACCACACCTGAAGTGTAGGTGGATTTGTATAGGTGACTTGCACAAGAAATCGTTTACCAACAGTCAAACCTGAGCTCTAGAAACCTTGGAAGGGTGTTAGCTTACCACCAGCTGAATAATCCAATTATGTTGACTTAAGAAATGTCAGGCCTACCCCCAGTAATGCTTGGCTAAATCCCCTCACCTACTAGTAGTCAGTAGACTTTAGGCAAGCCTGCTCTTTCACCAGAATTAAGGTAGAGAGGACTAGTCTTTAAATAGCATAAACGTGGGCAATAAAGGCTGCAGCTACCACAGGTCTCTTTGGTCTGTTTTTCTACAGTTGAATGCTGAGACACATTTTCTGAAATAAATGACAGCCACATGCTTCCTTACAGCAGGCTCTCCTTGCCTTACAAGGAAAACATTTCTTGTAAGACATGCAGGAAGCAAAGGTTAGATCAGATTTGAGTTGTGGGATCTTTTCATACTGTGCAATAAAAAGCCCACTGATCTCATGCTGCTTCCCCCTTGGCTGCATGCTACTCCCCCTCATACAATGAAAGCCTCTTGGCTGAAATGTTATTTCTCATCCCTTCTCTTTAGCACACGCTTTTTAATATCTTTTTTCCTACAAAACAGCTAGCTGTTGTGACTCACTGGAGAAGTCCCTGCAAGGGAAGAGATGCAGACAGGAAGCCTGGGGCACATGCCAAAGGATAAACTTTTGCTTCAGACAGGTATGTGACCAGGCAAAAAAGCCCTTCACAAGCACTTCTTGACTCATTAGCACTTGCAGGTTAAAGAAAGGCAGAAATTGGAGCCTACAAATCAGACCGTGCTGTACTAGGTGTTGTATAAACACAGAGCAAAAAAACGACCTCAGCTACAGGGATATCTTAAGCTCCTATCACGTGGAGAGAAAACACCTCTTTAATCTGAACCATCACTGGTCACAGAGATCTTCCTCTCACAGCAGATTCTTGCTACATCACACCCAGAGAAATACAGAGCTCTTTGGTCTACTGCAAACACGCAATAAAATCTGCACCACGCCTGCTCTTAATGCTTTCTTTGTTCAGTACAGTTCATTACTCACTACAGTTCAGAAGACTGAAAAGGAAATTAAAAGGTCACTCAGACACATGAGCTATTTCTGTCCCAAACATGCCAATAATTTGACTCAGCAGCAAGAAACAAAGAGCAAAACTACTTGAAAACAAGTTTCCCTCAAATTCTTATCAGTAAACATTTAACCCCCTTTATATTTTTGTAGCTACAGTCACTGGCATGAGCTCGATACTTACTGATACATAAAATAAGATTTATGAAAGGACTGAAAACTAAGACTCTGCTAATGGCTACCCTCTCCAGTTTCCAGCTCTTTTCCTTTGTTTACAAGTCTTAACACTGCCTCACCTCTGTTTCGTTTCTCTTTCATTCCTTCTTAAGATTTTTACCACACCTCCTTACCCTCTTTGCACACATTCTAGTTCACGCTTCACACGCAAGAAGGAGCCTCCCCTCTCCCACAGTTCCTTGTGTGATTTCCTCAGCTGAACTCATTAACAATGTCTCCGGGACTTCCCATGACTGAAAAAAAACTCGCCGCTGGGCAGATAAGAACGAGTTTGCAAGGTTTTGAGGGCAGTTACTTTGTGCATTTCGCCAAGGTCCTGTGCGGCTGCAGCAGCAGCAATCCAGTGAGGCTTGTGCGGGCACACCACCCCCTGAACAAGGCTGAGCAGTGCTCCCACTTTTCGGAGCTCAGGGCAGAGGTGAGCTGCTCACGGATAGTGGAGGCTATGCTCCTTCGTGCAAGGGTTTATCACCACCCTGTAGAAACCTGCAAAAGGCTTCCCTAAACAGCCACAAATGGGAACACAGGAATCTCCTGCTCCAGTCAAAAGAGCAAACTGACTCCTCTCCCATGGCAGATGAGCTTTCAGAAAGCGTGCAGGTTTTGCGGTAGGGAGACTGGTTGGGGGGAAGGGACAGGAGTGGGTTGTGGGGGTTTTGTTTTGCAGGTTTTTTTTACTGTTCCCAGTTTAGTCATGCCTCCTTAAGACACAAAACCTGTACACAAGCATACACCCCCTCCTTGGCTGAGATCATGAGCTGCTGCTGAACATATCTTTCAGAGCTTGATACTAAGCCAAAGCATGCCTGCAGCATGGACCATGGTGTGCTGCAATGGCAGTGCAGGGCAAATTACTGAGAGCAGTGGGACAGAGAACAGAAAACATCTCCAGTCATCTTGGCTACTGATCTTGTCCATCAGAGTTTAAATACTTTTTTTTTTTACTTAAAGAGTGTACATTGTGGCAGCACGTCAAAGACTGTAGTAAATCATGTAAATACAAATGAGACTACTGCAAAGAAATGTGTCTCTTCTCAGTGTCTTAGCATTTATCTGTCCTTTCCTTGCATTTTATCACCCCCAGAGCAGCTGTTCCTCTTTTGTTTATGGACAAAGATGAAAACGTTGCTTTGTTGCATCCTTGTAACTGGGTCCAGTGGGATTCTCAGGGAATCCGAGTCTGCTCCCAAACACAGCTATTAGCAGGTTTCAGTCTTGTAGTTTTTTAAAATTTTAGAGCCATCTATCATAACTGACTATGCCATAAATCCCACTGTCCTCAAACATACACTTTCCCCCTTAGATGAAGTACTCTAGGTTTAAGTCTCCTCAAGCAGATGCTTAAAACAGTTCAGTCTGTTGATGGGCTCTGCCAAGGGGCCACACTAAGTTTGGAAGTACCTGCAAGTGGAAGTATTTTGCAATTAAAGCTGCCTGCAAGACCACCTTGTCTCACTGAATGTGGCAAATACAAGCCCTCACATGTTAAGCAGAGTGCACAAACCATCACAGCTAACTTACAGCATCAAACAAAAAACAACAGGCCCAAGAGCACTCAAGACACAGGTTTTCCAAAAAGAACTAGTGGTTTCTGAACACAGACAGGAAAGGCAGTTCCATACCACAGGTTTCTTCAGTGCATGATCTGAGGCAAGCCCCTTGGGCCCTGAAATAAGCTCCCCTTCACTTCTGTTTCCTTCACCAGAAAGACAGAATCTGTCCTCTAGAAACTCATGTTTTCCCCAAAGGGGAATTACCCCGTGTCACTGCCATAGGCCTTTCAAAGAAAAGCAAGAGATAAGGTATACAGACTGGTCACAAGACCTGTGCTAGTGCCTCTTCTCAGTATCACACTAACCACAGAGTACAATCAACCACACACACACATACTTTGAACTGTTCCACATTTGGTATCTGCATTCTCTCAAAAATGAAAGACTAAGATAATAATTGCTTCACCTTAAGCAATCTCATCACCATATACCTTACTGAACTATGGACAATTTTTTCTTGTTAAATCATGGCAGCTTCCTTGATATTAACAGCAAAACCTTCTCATTCTAAAAATCTTTAAAAAATCTACCACCACATACTCCTGTTTTACACCCTTCTTAGTAAGTATGTCCATACTGTCATGTGCTTATCTTTACAAAGAAAACCAGCAGGCAGGGTTCCTGAAAAGGGAGTAGAAATAAATTTTGACCACAGCTGGATTTACAGAGAAAAGGGAAGGAAGGAGCTGCCTTCAAGTATGCCCAGACAAGTAGCCTGCAGAAGGGCTCAGTTCATAACCATGCCTGTTCCAGCTGCATGTGTGAAAGAGTTTTCACAAAGGTCAGCATGGCAGTGCACACTCAGCCAGCTGCTGACATTGCCTTCGGGCAACAGAACTCCAGAGGCAAAGCAATGTGCCCCTTCCCACATAAGGATTCCTAAGAATACATGAAAATAGGAAGATCTGAGTTATTTCACCAGCAAGGATTAACGTTTGAGTGTCGTGTCAAGCGCTTCATACTCTGTGCAAACAAAAGACACAACAGAGAACTACTCTTTATGGGTGCAGTCCTCAAACTCCTGCATCCAGACTGCCAACTGCCATGGTCTGTCTGGCACTCAGACTGCAGTTCACCTCCATATGCCTACTCTTCCTTAGTAAACTGGAAAAGCAGCTCATGAGTACATAAGAAGACAAACTGTGCTGGCAGGGAGAATATAGAAAACAACCACTTACATGCAAAAATATCCTCATTCTCTCACTAGAAGAACAATGCACTGGGATACAGAGTGATGCAGATTTGCAAAGAAACTGCTTTCACTAGCAAAACCAAACCAAACTACCATAAAGAAGGTAGGGTGGAACATGGTTTTATGCTGAAGAACAAAGTGCAAAGGCTGTAAGTAAACAGCAAAACAGGAGAAACTATTGAGCTGAGCATACTGAACTAGAACACAGGGCTGTTACCACCTATACACATACATCAGAGCCACTACCCAAGCAACACTGCATACAACCCCTGCCTTTTTTGTAAATCCACATTTAGAAAGTCAGAGCAATAAGCTGATACAGTCAAGATAAGCAATGTTACAGCCCACTGCAGACACGACAGAAAGAAAACAAAGAGAATTTGTGTACCAAAGCAAAATACAGCAGAAGAAGAAGGTCTGTTACTTTTACCAGGAATACCATATGGTCAGTATCTGAGGAAAGGAGAATGAGTTCATTCATATTTAGAAGCAAAAGTAATAGGTCATTGCTTCCAAGTTCAGAGGCAAAATGCCTGCTCCTCTTTCCCTGTTACAGCCACATCATTCCCAGTCCAGATATGGTTTTCCAAGGAACTGGTACTGCTAGTATTCTGGTCCAGACAGTCACACTCAGGGCACTTTTTACATAAGGATGACAGAAAGAGAAGGATGAGAATGCTCATGTAGGAGTTTTGCTTAGTCCTAACATAAGCCTGGTTTATCCACAGCCGAGTCAGAGCTGCAACACTGAAAGACCAGTTTTGTCACCAGCAGATTACAGTTACATTCTGAAGCTGTGAGGCATTTGGCAGCAGTAAGCACGGTTAGCACAGTACATCTCAACCACTACCATGAAGCAATCTTATAATAGCAATTCCTGAAAGATCTGCTCAGAACTGCAACCAACACAGTTGATTTCAATCAGAGCACCCAGAAACATGTCTTTATTCAACAAATGTGAGGGCAGGCGCATGGCAGCAATGTTTTCTAACATATTACAGAACACATGCCTGCCAGCTGAGAAAGCTTCTACCTCTGTAGTGCTACCCCACATATGGATCTGCCATGCAGCAAAGTTACAAGGCAAGAGAGACAATCTTAATGTATCCTCATTGCCTCTTAAAAAAACCCAAACCAGATCAGTAAGGTCTTTTTCTATTTGAACACCTGTTGGGGGGTACCACTGAATTGTGAAAACAGACAAGACCCCTGATACCAGCAAAGGCCCTTAACAGCTGCCAAGATACAGCACACTAGTTAATTCACCTCTGTAAGAGCCCCTCCATCACAACAAGGCCTTGCCATATTTGCTGGTTCTTCATTCTTCCCAAGCCTGAATCCACAGTTGCTCTCTGCAATTCAAGTATTCACTCTGTCAATTGAGTTTTCGTTGCAAGAGACAGATAGCAAAAAGGATTAGAAGGATTTTGTAGCAGTGCTGAGCAGTCTAAGCCACAAAGAGAACACAGTATAAAAGCCTAGTCTGACAATCAAGTGCCAGGAGTAAATAAAACAGAAAATGACAGGCCAGATTAACTAGTGCCAGCATTACTTCCCAGATCCATTCAGGTCACAACATGTCCTAGCCTCCCCTCTTCACCCCTTTAAAACACTCCAGTCCGAGTCCAAGCATATCATTGCCTTGACCCATACATCTTACTTTGTATTTGCTCTCTGCCTATGGAAGGGAATTCAGGCAAGAAAGTCAGAGATGAACATTCTTACGTGCAGAGCAATTCATAAGTGTCTCCAGCAGAGCCAAGCATTTGTTTACAGGAAGACAAAAAGGCAGTGTCCCAGGTATCTGGTGTACAGCTATCATGTGGGGCTCAAGTCACTGTTGAGATGGCAAGGCTATTTCAGCCTCCTCCCAAGCAGCAGGTGGAAAAAGCAATGCAGCACAGAAGAGATGCAGACAAGTGTCTGGCTATCAGCCCCACAGCCAGAAAGTGCCAGAGGCAAAAGGAGATGTAGTATCAGAATTTTTGCTATTGACAGGATAAGTATTTACCAAGAGAGTTGTCTAGAAGTCTCATCTTAGGACCAGGAGTTTCATCTTTTATGTTTATGAAAGCCAGCTTTTGATGATAAATTTGTAGAACAAAGTGTCATTTTCTTACATGTTTTGTCTTCATCATTTACTGATGATTCTACTATAAAAGGATACATTTCACACGAAAGTACAGCACAAACTTCACTTCTGTGATGTAGAAACCTATGGAAGCTGAAAGCTGGATCCAGGCTTCTGACTCTAAAGCCTTGCACAAATCAGGCTTCTGCACATGGTTTATGTTATTGTTATTTAAGTTTTTCTGTGACACCAGTCTTGGAAATCAGAAAGGTTGTAGAACAGCTTTAAGCAAGCCAAAGGCTATGGGGAGAGATTAAATACAGACTTTTACAAAAAATATTCTCAGGCTTTTTTTTGTCTAGCATCATTCACTTTGCTTGTGGCTAACAGCAGTCTAACCACAGCAACCTTGTTACAATTTCCAGAAAAGGCAGATTTTGTGGAGACAAACGAAATCCATTGTTTTCCTGTGTGAAACTTTGGGTAGCCCATCCATTTTAGGATCACCTGAAACCAGAGCTGGACAGCAATCTCTTTGCATGTAGAAGGCTAAGTAAAAAATGTCAGAGCAGTGCAGCAGTTGCGTGTGTCACCTCAACAAAAGCACACAGGACGGCGGAAAAATGAAATTACTCTGTATGTGGCACCTGTCATCTGCCAAGGATAAGGAGGTCAAGGGGGCAAGGCCAGTGTATCACAAGTAAGACAAAAGACTTTTACATTGTCTTTTCCCAAGTCTGTCCTCAGTTCAGTAGGGCCAATATTAAGCTTCATTAGGAGAGCCACGATTACTTCTACCTTATAAAATAAGCTTTGCCTCAAAAGTCTCACTTTGATCTGCATATTTGTCATCTACCCAATAATTAAAGGATTTTTTTTTCTCTGCAAATTTAAAGAAGCTTCAGGTATTAGCAATGGCCCCCAGCTGCTCTGCCAAGGTCTGAACTTTAGATACAGGACAGTTTGGTTGCTCTTTATCTCATGTAGCACAGAGAAGAAAAGCAGAAACATAGCCAAGCCTTCAAATCTGGAAGGACCAACCAGATTTATTCAGTGGGATATCAAAATAACCATGCCTGTGTCAATGAGCACACTATGATCTGAAAAGGTAACATTTCACCCTCCAAACTTTTTCATAATCTTACATGAACAAAGACATTTCTTCAAAGACAGCCATTTCCAGTTGACCAAGCTCCTATATGTAGTCTGCTCATGAGGCATTAAGAAACCCCAGAGCAACAGGACTTTTTTTTTTTTTGGAACACCAAGTACTTCAGCTTTCCTGCCCAGTGAAGCCTGGTGAGGAAGCACTTCTGTTTGATAAAAAAGGAGGTAAGGTCTAGCTCCGCACTACTGCAGAAAGAGATCAGCAACAGCACCTAAATGCTTTTCTTCCCTGCGGCTGCCCATGCCCCACAGGCCTACAAGGTCACCACCTTCCTGTGTGCCAGGTGTGGCTGGCACAACCCTACACCAGCAGCTGAAAGCCTGGCAACCTTACAGCCACACATTGGGAAAACCACAACATAATGAAGTCGCACACCGCAGTACAAGGCATGCAGCAGCCACACGTTACATCCTATTACACTGGAAACAGCCATTAATTGTGGAAGTACATAATTTATACTCTATGAGCTTTTGCTTCTGTACTTCAGCTATTTTAGCTCTTCTTGTTCCAGGACATCAAATAAGCTCATCTTTTGTTACAGAGTTACCTATAGAATACAGTCAAGTTATCCAAGTGCAAGGCTCATCCCAGCAATGTCTTCATCGTAGAAAAGCTGAGGAGAATGAATGGGATGTAAGCTTTTAATAGCAATACAAAACAAACTGGATTAAATTTACCTAAAACTTATTTCACCAAACACATCCTAAAGGCAAAAACCTATGGCCAAATGATAATTCTCCCTCAGAGGAACCTAAGTGACATCATTAAATTCCAAGAACTAGCTTCTGGAGACTGGTAGGTTGTTGCAAGGTTTGTCTTCCCAAATGTCCTCATATCATCAACATAAGAGTAATGTCATATAAAAGAAACGGGCTATTTCAGTTTTAGTTAGTTACATCTTTATGTGTATCCTCCATCACAGGTTACTGGCCTTTGACTGTGATTTGTGTCCTCACTAGGGAGCACTGCCTAGCACACACTGGGTTACACCTCGATTACAGACAGATACATCCTGAGGAAACCAATCTCCCCTCAAAAACTGCACACATACAGGGGTGCAAAAATCTACAAGTGACCAAAACAAGTTCATCTAGTTTACTGCACCATTTCCTGCAGATGCTTTGAAAGCACACAGAGAAGACCAGGCAACAGCTACAGAACATTCATGGCACTATACAAAGCTTGCATTAATACTGCCTAATCAACTTTCCTAACCTCACGGGTTTTTTTTCCTGAGAGACTAATAGAGCCTCAGCCTCTATTCTCACAGGCAGTGAAAGTCAAATACCTTTCTCAGTACCCAATTCCTGCGTAGCAGGTGTAGTGTCACACTCCTCAAGGTATTCCACTCACTCTGGGTGCAACATTCTTATTTTACCTCCCCTGGCCATAAAGAGGAGAGGATCTCTGCAGTACCATTATGTGAGGGTGTAACAGCAACCACCTTCATGACGCAAATCTGAACTAACTCTACTGAATTCATGGGATAATCCCAGTATACTAAAATATTAAGCCAGCTTCAAAAAGCCTCCTTAAAATATCTTACTGTCCTCCTGGAACCTCACCTACATTCAAAAAATTTTTTTTTTCAAACTGGAAAACAGGCTGCCTTCTACACCTAGACGGAATTCTACCACTGTCACGTATAACATTTTTGGCTCCGTAGCCAAGAAAAACCTCAAAGACAAGAAAGACTAAGGTAATTGTGAGTCCTAGAGGAAAAAATATCTAGATAAAATTTACTGATTTTACATTTAATGTTGATCTTTGCGGCATGGAAGACAAGAAAACCCCCACTGTTATTGTATCCATCCTACAAAATTCACCACTCATGGGGATTAAACAAACTGAACAGTCAGTATGAGGTGCTGCAAGGGAAGAAAATGTTGCCTTTAACTTCTCTGAGCGCCTTGACAGTTCGTGTCTGTATCTTCACAGTTTAGGATATACACAAGCCCTTGTTATGACACAGTACTGTGTTTTCTAAGCTGAATAATACCTCTTAAGTACCTCTTTAAGCAGATAGAGGGTGCAAAATTCCCCTATGTACTGGGAGCCTGTTAAACAAATAGTATAAAAAACACCGAAATTAATGTTGGCATAAATCCCCAAAATCAATCTGTGCTTGACATAGAAGGAATCAGTTATGCAGCAATTAAATGCGCAATGCAAGAGGACTATAAAATACCAGCTTGCTTTAGCAAGTACGGTTGCTTGACACCAAGTACATCAGAGAATAAAAATAAATCTTATCACATATCTCAAATTCAGCAAGGCTTGTCTGGAACAATGCCTGGAGAGCCTGCAGCATTGTGCATCACTGTAAGAAGCACAGCTGGACATGGTGGCACACATGTCAACAAAGCTAGTAGAGATCAACTTACTTTGTTTCAAATCACAAAAGATGAGCAGGATGTTGAAAAGTGATAGAACATGAATAATTAAATACAGGGCACCCATTTGCAGGAAATGCCTTGCATAAGCAAATCAAGGGTAAAGAAAAGATAAAACCAACACCACGTACATCTTCCAGTTTTTCTTTTCAGGTCATAAAAGCAATCACTCTGAAAATTAGCATTTCCTGGGATTTAACAGTTGTTGGGTTAATAGCACTAGGCAAAAGCAGCTACACCTAGCCCATAATTTTACCCATATAAAATGTGTCACACCGTATCTGGTAGAGATGCCTCTTCAAGATATTGTCAACAGAATCAACCTTAAAAAACAACACTGTTTGGAACTGCTGATAAACCCCTTCCCACAGCTAATGTTTCCATGCAGGTTTGCATCAAGGAGCCAGGCTGGATTAATTTGAAACGTACACCCCACATCTGTACATAGTCACTGGCAGAAAGCACTTCAAGTCAGTCTCCTCAGTGGAGCATCTTCTGATGGGGCTGTTCTCCCTCTGCCCCATTACCTTTTTGCACACATTTTTGGGCTCAGCTTATCTAGATATTATATGTCTATATAGTCAAAATTGTGCAGTTTGCAAAGAGATCAGATTTTTACTGCAGGACTTCCTCAATTCTGCATTAGGAAAAAACACTCCACCAAAATGAAACATTAGAGCATTGCACCAATATGCATGTGCTAGCTGTGCAGACATACATAGTCTCTGTCTTCTAGGGAAGATCTTTAACTTGTCTAAATCATTCCCATCCCTCTATTCTATACTGATACCAAGAAGGGTCTCAAACCACCCTGCAGAGGGACACAGCCCCTAGTGAAAGACAGCAAACTCCCTTACAAATTCACTAGAAGGCCAGTCCAGCCAGACCCAGGACAGATTATCCACGCAGGATTGCCACCATTGATTCTCAGAGAGCCCACTAACAGCAGTGCTGTATTAGCAGACCTGCATTTAGGAGCACAATGATGAGCTCCTCATCAGCTTCCTACTGCCAAGGAAAGGCTAAAGAGGCTAACTCCAAACACTTCTTTCCTCCTCTTCTTGATCTGCATGATGTTTTTAACAGCTCTGTCTGATGCAAGCATTTCACATACGACATAACCATATTTTCACCACCATCTTTTCCTCATTATCACAAATAAGATGTGGTGAAGAGGCACTATTTTTTGTGTTATATCACAGGCAGGGTCATATTTCACTTTATAGCTCGGCTTCAAGCTTATCTCTGATGCTGTGCAGATTATGTTTAGACTGAGAGCAGATTACTGGTGTAGCCCAAAACATTTTGTAGGTTGTGCACACACATTCACTCTAGAAAACTTACAGAGCTCTTTAGAGCACGTATCAGAAGTTAGTCTCTTAAGGAATCCTTAAAAGCATCTGAGAAACAGCATTTGTTTGCTTTGGCCAAGAAGAGACAGAAGGAAAAATACCTTCTAAGTTTCAGTTACATGTCCCAACATGTAGCAAAAGATGTCACTGTATTGAATCCAATGTGTCTTGCATCAACGAAGAGTTGGGTTTTTGTTACTTAATGATACAAAAAATAAGAACACCCACAAAACCACCAAGATACCTATTAAACTGAAGCGTACAAGTACCGCCCAGGAGCACTCCAAAAAACCTCAAAATATTTAAGTAAGCATACCTAATGAGGCCCTCCTGAATCTTTGCACTCAAGGTAGGAGTTACAGAAAACAAGGACATCAGGCAGGCACAGCAAAAAGAGAGGTAGCAAAGAAGCTTAATGCCTTATCAATGCTAGAGGAATCTGAGAGGAAGAGGGTGTAGTCAGAAGAATTATCCCTATCTTGATTAGCATCAGAACAAAGGCTCACATTAGTTTGTCTGCACTAGGACTCCCCTAGAGCACTGGATAATAACCTTGTGGAAAGCATTAAAGGGATTTCCTCCCCACTTCACCCTCCGGCAATCTACACCCCTTCTCTAAAGGGGGATAATAAAAGGATGAGGTCCAGATAACAGCTTTATGTTTAATTCTCTGAAAGACATATCTGGGTAGCTTTTTACAACTAAAACATCAAATATACAAGTAAGGTCCTTCTGAGATAGCTTTTCAAAGGTAACATTTGGGAGCAGATAGGGGAACAAAATCAAAAACAAAACCCATTTTCTGTTCAAGAGAAAAGGTCAGATAGCACAGGTGACTTATCATGCATGCTTAACTCTGGAAGACAGGAAGGACTTCAGTAGTTTCTACAGCAAAACCAGGGAGTGGTAAGGGAGTGAAGAATACAAGGAAAAAAACCCACAGCTTGTGGTATCTGAACACCACAAAAACCAGGTTAACAGAGGTGTCAAGAAAAATGCTAAGGCATGGCTACAAAGGAATCAGAACCTAGGAACATTTTAGAATACTTCCTGCTTCAAAAGCTAGAGATGCTAACACAAGTGGCTGTCTCACCACAGGAGAATATGGAAGGCAGCACATTCTGCCTTTAGTTTACAGAAGAGTCATGGCATTTGGATAAAAAACAGGTTTTAAAAGCAAAGACTCAGGAAAAACAAAGTAACAGCATCAGCTTTCATCTTACCTGGTATTAACACAGGCTGGCATACAACGGTTGTCACGTTAGCAAGATTAAACTGACCATCCAGTGACGATAGGTTGATTCACACACCTAGGACTGCACAAAAAAGTAGGTATTAGTTGTGAATACACAGGGGATAAGAATGGCACTCTGTCACTTAAAAGAGCAGGAGGCTTGAGGGGTAGAAGTAGCTTTATTATGTTTTTAGGACACAGGCACACAGCCATGCATCAGGTACAGACGTTACCCACAAAATTCAGATGTGGGTCTGAGATATAATGCACAAGTTACTCAAAATCAAAGAATATGCAAACCACCCTCACACATTCCATTTAAAAATCTCAAGGATAAGAACAGTTTCAAGCATAGCAGAGTGTTACCAAAAACATTTTTCAGCAGCACTCCAGCTTTGTTTATGGAGCTTTTTTCAGTGGGACAGAAACTTCCCAAAAGTTAGCTGAAATACACATTAAAACTGCATCAAGTCCAGCCATCAGATACACACCTGCACTTCTAGTGATTGCAAATACTGCATACTTCCTAGATAAGCATAGGAGAAATTTGTGTCTACAGTGCTAAAATTCACAGGTATGTTTTACTGTGTCATCACCATATACACCCTTTTTATTCAGCATTACTACTAAAAATTCCAATACTTAAAAAGATGGTTATTAATAAGGTAATCTTCTCCATTTTGGAAAGTACAACAGCAAACTGAGAACTGGGAAAACTGGTCATCCAAGTGAGAGTAAAAGCCATGCAGCTGAAAGGAATTTTTGTCTAGCCTGCTTAAAGATCTCCTTTGTTGCTAAACATTTCATTGTCACATTTAAATGTCAGCTCTTTAAGTCTCAGAAGCGCACAAGCCCTGCAAGACAGGAAACCAGAAACAGACTTGAGAAGAAGGTTCTCACAGCTAATGAAATGAAAAGTAAACCTAGCAAACTGCTCTTCACATCTCTCATATGCTTGCCAAAAGACACAAACCCTGATCTTACAGCCTTGCTCCCCATACCCACGAACTTATTTTTAACTAATCTCCGTTAGTAAGTTTGTATGGTTTTCTAGTCTACATATATATACCAGGGAAAAGCTTGCAATGAGTCTCCAGCACACTTCTGTCGCACATCACAGACCCAAACCGCAGCATTTCAGGATCACACAGCTCTTTGCAATAGTGCTTTAGCTTATAAAGACATACTACTCAATCTTCCTCAGGGGAAAACAGGAGCCTCCCTTTCCTGAAGCAAGTAGCATGCCCTTTTTGGACTTTGAAAAGGAGTGAGGGGCCCTGGGAGAGAATCTGGCTTTAAAGCTTTCAGGATGATCGCACATATGGCCACTGGCTCGCCAGTGGCATATGCGGCAGCAGATGGAGAAGCGAAGCTTTCATACCCTCTGAGCAATGCTCTGCAATTTTGACACTTCTCTTGAAAAGCAGAGATGTCAATCACCCTTCCAGGCTGGTGTTTTGGCACAGAAGGGATTCTCCTCAGTCTGCGTACCAACACCAAAGGATAACTTACACAGGCTAGTTTAGAGGCAGTTTCTGTCTTGGCTTTCAAATACAATGAATCCATACACAGCAGAGAATGATAAATTACTGTTGTCTTCACTGCACTTCAGCTGGCTTTTGGCTCATTACAGAGCAACACATACCCAGTATGCATCCTTTCCTTTAAAGCAGGAGAGGGGGGAGGTGTTTTAATTAACATTAGAGCACCTTACTAGGTCGAACAAATAAAAGGCCTTTAGAGAGAGGACAGCAAAAATGGGCTCCAACACCCAAAGGGGATTCTGGCACATCCCCCAGTAAAACTGTACTAGTGTGGGCTGCTCTAATATATCATCCTTGAAGACTTTTAACAAGTTATTTACAGAGAAAAGAAAACCCAAACAGCCTAAACAGGTCAAAGACAAACAGTTCACTAATCCATACGTTTAGCACTACACATACAAACTACAGCTCCTTTCAAAGCAAGTAGCCTTTAACAACCACTGTTACAAATCACATTGCAAAGTTTAGCTATTGAAAGATCTGCATTTTTATACAGAGTAAAAACATAATTCTCAAGCTTACTTACAGAAATTGGGGGTTTGGGAAGGGTGTTGTTTGGTTTTGGTTTGCTTGGTCATTTTTTAAAGACCAATACATCAACAGGCTTTCCCTCTTAAAACTTATGCTCCCCTGAAAGACCTGCAGGAAGAGACCCAATATAACAACATAACTTCTTTACTATCTGCATTCCCAAACAAGCTGCAAACTTGGTCTTGATCAGAGATTCTTTCAATTCCCACTCATTTTATTACAAAATCCCATTAAATCAATGCAGGAAAAAAAAGCCAGGAACAGCAGCAAACCACAGCAATATTATAAACTGTGAGGAAAATTAGTTAAGGAAAATAATAAATGGCTTTAAAGTTTTCCAAATGGTCCTGGCACTTTTGAAGTGTAAGCTAAGGGAGCTATGGACAGACACAGTATTGAAAGGGGTTCACTTCTGAGCATGAGGTTAAAATAATGCACATTTCAGCCCTGCAAAGTTCAATCAACTACAAGGAAGTCATTCCTATGGCAAGTATACACTGTGAGAATGAATGCCATTCTACTCTATTGCACAAATATGATGTGGTGTTTCATTTGCCACATAAAAGTGATTCCTAGGGCCAATTTCCATTGACTCTGCTCAACCAGCTCCAAAAGCTGTACTTTGCCTTGTCTACAAGGTTACTGCGGCAGTGATGACCAACCCGTTCCACTCAACACTCACTTACACCAGGAAGCCAATTTACTGCTGGTGGGCTGGTTGCCAGGATAGCAGTTCCCCTCAGGGAATCACCAGAGTGACATGAGACACATCGATCCTTTGTGCTGCAGAGAAAGTTCTCAATGTACACTCCACTTCTGGAGCCTGCCCACTGTTCAGCACACAAGGAAAGACAGAGGCTGGGGGAAGGGGCCAAGTGAGGCAGTGGGAAAGAAGTAGGGTTTTTATACCTCTAACTTCTGGTCCTGCAGCTCTTCGACATAAGCTTCCTCAAGACACTGTCTTGAATTACCACACACAAATAGCATCAGTTTAAAATAAATAAATAAGCAAGCAAACAACAGGCCAGGCTTTCACTGGTTTCTTACTAGCATCACTAAGCTTAGTCTGAAAATACTTTGCAGACTGCATCATGTAGTAAGCCATATGAGAGCACTAAGCTTCCTGTGAGAAGCGGTAGCTGCCACTACTCAGTAACAAAACAGCCAGCATATAAACGGCAGATGAAAACTGTTTTTGCTACTTACAAAAGCTCACTTCCTGACATTTACAGGAAGCATTTCTACTGGTTAAACTTAAAATCAATTTTCGCAGCTGCATAAACAAGACTTCTACTAGAATCAAGGAAAATACCATCTGTATAACTACAGAACAGCAAAGCCAGAGGAATTACACACATGGACTTAAAAAGACAGAGAGCGCTTCACTGAAGTTATATACCTATTCCCAACTACTACACTCTGTGCTGGAGGTTAAATTGCTACATCTGAAGCAATTCCATTTGTACCCAGAATACCTTAATGAGAGGAGATTACACATGTTTGATGGCATTTCTAAGGACATGTCATGACACTTGTCATGACGACTAGATAAACATAATTACAGACTACTGTATTTTGGCAAAAGAAATCTACTGTAACTGATACCACAATACCTTTGCTACGTATGGGTTAAATTTTCCCTTTCCCAGTTCTAGGAAACGCCTTCATGTTTCTATTTACATATTCCTAAAGCAGCATTCAGTCCCTGCTGCCTCTCCTCCCTCCCTCCCTCCCAGTCTTTCAGGCAAGCAGGTTGTGGGACCAACCCTGCCAGTGAAAGATGCCTCTCTCCCAGCTAAGCCTGATCAGCTGGGATCAGCTGGTTATAGCAGTCGACAAGTGGCTCAGAGGGCAGGGGAGCTGCGGGGAGTTCCTGTGCCAAGCAGAGTGCACAACAGGACACAGCCCGGGAAACTCTGGAGCAAGGCTTCCAAGCTACTGACCTTTCATGCAGTTGGTGGTAGATAATGGGCTTCTCTGGAAGTATCTCAGGCAAGAAAAAGAGATGCAACTTTCAAAAGGAAAAGAAAAAATACAACAGCAGTGGCCTGACACAGACCCCGAGTGCAGCATCAAACCTTCCTGGACTGACAGAGGCAGCAACTTACATCCGTTTGCTCACGAATGCAGAACAAGCAAGAGGCGGATTTGGGCGGTACAGCAGTAGATGGCTGTGGTGCGAGCAAGCACACCGATAAAAAGCAGAAGTGACTCAACAGGAACAAGTCACAGAAACCCAAATCTGCAGTTACGATGTTACATAGCTGAGGTTAAGACTATGGCAGGCTGCTATTACTGAGAGGTGAAACAATTCTCCAGGCAGGAGCAAAGTAGCTGAAAACAACCATGACCCCAAGACGGAACAAATTCCATCAAAACTGCTACACTACAGGCAGGACACACTTTTAGTGACTTCAGTAACCATTACTTGCTGACTCCCCAGGCAGCTGTGCTCAAGCAGCCATTTCAGTCCACCTTCACACGCTGCACCAAATATAAACTGTTGATAACTGCATGAAAACTGTTTCAGCAGAGACAAGGTGCACTGCACAACTCAAGGACGTTGGGTCCTCCTCAAAGCCAACAGGTGGTCAATCTGCATAAGCAGAGGGAGAAGGGGACAGAGCCAAAGTCTCTGCTACACTTGTGGTTGGGAAATTTCTGCCACGAGATCAGTACTTTCCCAGACCCATACTTCACTGCGTCATCTGCCTTTAAATAGAAAATATGGGGGCACCTGGGTTTTGACAATGACTTGTCTAAGAGGAAGTTATGGCTCCATTACGATGTGCTACTTTGCTCTACAATGATCTTCAGTTTTAAAATCTAGTTAGATTAGGTTGCAGATCTTTCAAGCACGTCCTTCACTCCGTGGCCCTTAAAGGAACATACTTTCCTACTTTCAGATGGCACTCTCTCTCCTAAGGGTCCATAAACCACTCATTTAAATAACAGGACAAGTCAACGTAACAGGGCAGATGAAACTTCAAACAAGAAGAAGAAAAGTTTTTTTCTCGAAGTTTTGCTTAGAGAATTACTACCAGAAACAACATGAAAGTTATAAAGACAGAAATATGATCTGTAAAGCTGCCAGTGCCACAACTAGAAAGAATTCTAATACTAGAAAGAATTATTCTCTCTGCATCAAAATATACCCCCAAAAATAGCATGTCACAAAAAGAAGAAAAGGAGGCAGACTTGCAAAGAGATTTATGGTAGACACCTGAAGAGGAGGTAGATGAAATCAACGATAAACTACAGACACCACAGAGAGCACTGATCCTTAGAGCACTGGCATTTAATATGCAAATTCCTTCTCTGCTTAGGCGTTTTGCCTCCCTTTGATGTATGCAGACAAGTTCGAACTAGAGATGAGAACTGGGAGCATTCCCTTTCTCCATTATCTCAAGTTTTTTTTCTTGTCTAAGCAACAGTTAAGTACTCTATATCACTTTTGATTCTGTTCAGAAGGGAAAGGAAGAAAAACCACCACTAAAAAGAAAAGTACAACAAATATTATTAAAGGAGAGAATCAATGTTTTCCCAGCTCTGATGCAGGGCGTAAGCAGCAAGCTGGTGCCCAAAAGCTATAGCGCAGCCCAGGAGAACAGAAAGACAAGCTGAACAACAGAGGACGGTAAAGATACTCTGGAAAAGATCCAGATGTCTTGAGCTTAGTCCTACTGCATGAAAAATTAAAGAGGTTAAAACCTCCTCTTAAGAACTTTTCTTCCCATTGTTCTGACCACGACTATTCTGAACAAGCTGCATTGCTCCAGAAACCTCAGGAATTACGGTGACAATAGATTCCTGCCAAGAGAAGCACCATTACATAATAGCATTTATGGGAACACGCACAAAAAGCCACTAGGAAGTGCAAACAGACAAGTGCAAGATCCTCTCTGCTCATCGGCTCAGTTTAGCTCTTGACCATTCTAAAGACTACTTCAGGATATTTTTAATTTATACATTTGCTTCTTCTCACCCCCTTCCACTCGACAAAATCTGTGTTACTGTAACTACACTGAGATCACGTCCATTCCCCACAATAACCCCCTTGAGAATACGCCCACTTGAAACTACTGTATTTGCATTAATCTGTTTAAAAGAACACTACAAAGATGAAAAACTGTGTCACTATTTCCATTAGTATATTACAAATAAGAACAATTTATCATGGTATTTTTTCATCCTTTACCCAATTTTAGGGATACTTGGAACAATTATTGCTTTTCAGTTCTGAGAAGCCTAGTGTGGCTATTTTTGAGTTCCAGGTCTTCCACAGGGGATTTACCATAGATTTGTTACACGCACACGTAGAGGCTCAGCCTAAGCACTGCACACGTGTAAAGGCAGCTGCTAGGGAAGCTCTGACCTCTGGGCACTGCTAAGACACCACAAAGAAGAAAGCACAGATGAAATCCTAACAAAAAGTTTCTCCCGTTGAATTATCCACAGCAGTGCCTTCAGTACCACCTTCATCTCAGACACCACTTTCCCCGTGTCTCCCTACGCACCCAAAAGCTCTATGAAAGGAAAAAGAGAAGACAGCGGTGGACGTTTATCCGCTGTTACTCAGGGGTTTTAAATCCTAGAGGTTCACCCCGCACCAAGCGAATCCTCACGCCCAAATACACACTTTAAGACCGCTGGCCGCAGAGAAAGCCCAGCTCTGCCGTCACGACCGACCAGCCGCCGCTGTGACACGCGGGAGCCGCAGGTACCACAGGTGACATTATGTAAGGGAGGCGGCCGGGCGGGCAGCCGAGCGGGGAAGGGCTCCCGGCGCAGCCCCGAGCACCGCGAGCTCCGTGCGGGGCCGCGGCCGGGCAGGGCTGCCCCTCTCTCCCCGCGGGGGCCACCCGGGGGAGCGCCGCCGACACCTTCCGGCTCCCGGCCCCGCCGCCCGCCCCCGCCCAGCACAAGCTCCGCGCTCCCCGCACCCCGGCGGCGAGCCCGGTTCCGCGCCCCGCCGCGGCCAGCTCGCTGCCCCCGCCCCGCGCCCCGGCGGCCCCTCGGCTGCGCGCCCTCCCCCCGCGGCGGCGGCGGGTGCTCACCGGGCGGGCGGGCTCGGCGGGCGGGCTGGGGGCGGCGGTGCCGCTGGCGCTGCAGGTCGGCGGCCGCGCGCCCCGGCCGCCCCGGCGTCTCGCCCGCCCAACGCCCCGGCCGCCGCCGCGCGCCAGGCCCCGCCCCGCGCGCCGCCGGGCCCAGCTCGCGGGGCGGGGCGGGGCCGCCCTTAAAGGGGCCGCGCGGAGGGGCGCCGCCGGAGGGGGGCGCTGCGGCGCGGGGCCGGTAGCCGCCGCCGAGGAACGGAGCGGAGCAGAGCGGAGCGGAGCGGGGAAGCGCCGCCGCATCCAGTGACGGCCGCTGTCGGAGGCCGGCGGGAACGCTGCGAGCCTCCTCCCGTCATCGCGGCTGCACGCACACGTGGCATTCGCTCCCGGCCCGGCACCGGGGAACAGCGGCTGTGAGCGGAGTTGGAGCCCTCTGCGGCCCTCTGCCGCTCTGTGCCGGAGCAGGAGCGCTCCGCAGCCGCAGGGCACAGCGGTGCTGCGTAGCCCGGGGCATTTCCTTGCGCTGGCAGCCCCTTCTCGCCGGGCCGCGGGGGGCAGCGCACGGTGGGTGCCCCTGGCCTTTGCCGTGGCTGTGGAGCCACCCCGGAGGTCGGGCGGTGCGGAGACTCAGCATGGGCACGCTGCTTCGAACCTGACACAGCGGCACAGAAGCCATGCTGTCGCTCTTGCCGCAGGCACGCTCCTGCCAGCCCGTTCAGTGCCCTGTCCCACGAGCTCACCTGCTGGCAGACCCTTCGTCACTCCGCTGGTGACAGGCCTGTGGGAGCACAAGCCACGGCTGGCTCCGTCCTGCCGTGCAGCACCAATAGAGCAAGACTGCTGGCTGGAAGGTATAAGGTTGGGCTGTTGTAGGAGATAACACTCATGCTCACAGGGGGTAAGGGCATACAGGTGTAGAAGGATGCTCTACACCTTCTTGCCACCTCCTCTCTCTTCATCTGCTTTTATGGACTCTCCCAAGACAGCTCTCCTGTATCCAGAAGTGCACTCAGGGAATCAAGGAGGATTCCTTGCTTTGCTTTCCTTTTCATTGCTTGAATTAACACCTACCTTCTATGGGTCTGCTACATTATTCATATTTTGCTGGAGAGTGAGCTGTTCTCCTGTTTTCTGTAGGGAAGGAACCATATGTAGTTCTACTGGAAAGGTGAAGGGAAGTTTACATATTTTTTTGCAATAGTACGTTGATCAGTCATAGTAAAAGCCCATAATAGGTTATATCTTACCAATGGCTTACCATCACTTCATCAGATGTAGGAGATGAATATGTTACACTACAAAACATTCCCTATAAATATGCCCCTTGTAAGCACTTCAACACCAAAAAGCAGGAAAAAACTACATCATCATCATCCGGAAAACATGCCTAAAGGCAGGAAGGAAGAGTGGGAGCTAGAGCTGCACACAAACCTGCTGATTCACACAGCTGCTCTTTTTGCGAAATCTCAGATGCAAAGGTGGAAGGCACAGAGTGAAAATATTGGCCTGTGTTTTGCTGTTATTTGATCAGTTAGTACAGCTGTCCTGGACCTGAAGGAAAAGTTCAGAAACCTTTGTACCTCTGGAATATAAAAGCTATGAGGGGGCTGCCACGGTACTTCCTCTGCTCATGGCATTAATGCATACAGAAAGGTGCAACTCCTGGCAAATTTTCATTAAAATGCCCTCTAAATGGCTGATTCATCACATTTTTGGGTTCAACCAGTTCAACCTTTTTAAACATTTAGAGATCTTTTTAATTTCTGTTCTATACTTTGTTTCCATAATTCTCATTCATACATATTTCTCTTTATAACTGCATCAAGCCATAATAAAAAATACTATGCTCTTCCTTTGAGGCCTCAGATACACTAATGTGGCTGCACTTGTTTTTTTGTTTATCATGGAATTGCAGCAATCAGCATTTACAGACCATCTTATATGTCTAAAGTATCACACAGACATTAACTAATGCCTTTCACATTGGATTTGCCACCCTGCATCAGACCACCAGCCAGTCTAATCCAACATCCTCTTACCAGCAATAGCCAACTGCCAATGCTTCAGAGGAAGTAAACGGCACAAATCACCCCAAAACAGTTACAGCCCTTTTCCAGCCCAGAGCCTGTGACCTACTGGTTCCAATCTTTTCAGGCTCCAGGTCCTGAAGAAGGAGGTGAAACATTTTATTACATGTGTCAATTAAAGGAAGATCGGGAGCTGCCACCATTCTCCCCAATGCACAAAGCTTATGGTCTCAACCAGGTATTTTAGCATAATTTTCCTGATGTTCACTTTCAGGTTGCTTGAATAGAAACAAAAATAAATAGTTCCTTGAAACATTTCAATTTGGATAGTAGAAATTTTTAAAGCATAAAAGCTGGCAAACTCTGCTGAAAGGTCAAAACATGCTTATTTTGTGCAGCCCCATCTGATTAAACAATTAATTTCTTATCCAGTGGTTATTGATGTTGCTTTTATTCCACAAATGGAGTTTTACTGTCACATAACTCTTAGTCTATCAATACACTCCTTTCTGGCAGAGACAGCAATGGGATTTGGTCAGACTCACTGGCACAGGGCTGGGAAAAGAGCAGCCCGTATATGGGAGCAGTGAGACACCCCACACCACATCTTGCCCTAGATCCTTTGGCAAACCTGCAGCAGTGGGATGGCAGTGGAGGCAGGGCTGGAGAAGACATGTTTTACAACAATATAAAGCATCTCTCATAGTGATGCAAATGCACATTATTCTGCATGCCTTGATAGATCCCACTGGGACAGTTGCTGCCCTCCAGATTCAGACCAGCCACTGGATTATTCAGATAAAATAAACGTATTTTAATCCCAGACATGAAATTTGTATCCTGCCATTCAAACTGCCAAAAGTCCTTCAAAACCTTGTGAAAATAACTGGTACTTTTCACCCTCCTGCACACACCTGCTCATTCCTTCCATCCCATGGTGAACTTCTGTAGTAGGTTGATGCTGGCTGGATTCCAGGCACCCACCAAAGCCTCTGTGTCACTCCTCTCTGCAGCTGGACAGGAGAGAGAAAATACAACAAAGGGTTCATGAGTTAAGCACAACAACAGATCACTCATCAAATACCATAATGGGCAAAACTAGGCTAGAATTAGAGATATTAACTGAATTTATTACTAGCAAAATCAGAGCAGGTTAATAAGAAGTAAAATAAAACCTTCAAAATAACTTCCTTCCACCTCTCTCTCCTTCCTGAGCACTACTTCCTCCCCCAGCAGCACAGAGACAGGGAGTGGGGGTTATGGTCAGTTCATCACCCATGGCTCCTCCTGCTGCCCAGGAAGAGGAGTCCTTCCCCTGTTTCACTGTGGGGTCTCTCCCACAGGAGACAGTTTCCCATGAACCTCTCCAAGCTCAGTCCACCTCACAAGCAACAGCTCTCTGCCATGCAAACCCAATACAACTTCAAAGGTTATTCAAGTCTCTTGACTTGAATAGGTGCCACAGATCTAACATGACCCCAGTTTCAAGGTAACTTCACTTCTGAGAGAAGCCACTGATAAAATATGATTTCTGATGATAGTGCTCAGCTGGGAAAGGTCTCGTGACAGTCTGAGCACTCTCAGAGGAGAAAAAATATAGTCTAAGAGATGTTACTTCAGGCTGTCACACAAGCTATCCTTGGCCATGAGCCCTGGTAATGTTACCATCCTATGTGACCTCCTCCTCCCCAGCACTGTGTGCTCCTGCAGACAAGGCACCAGTGCTGTACCTGCTCCATGCCATTTGTTCTCTCCTCCACATTGCTGCCCAGCCAGCAAACCAAAAGATTAAGACAGCTTCATGCGAAGGGCAGGCTGCTACAGACACCCTTCAGCTCCCAGCTCAGTCACCAAACATGTTTTGGCTTCAGAGGACTCTCTTGCAAACCTTTTCTTCTTGGAGACAGAGCTCTTACTGCTAAGATGCAGCAGAGCTACTCACCTTTTTCTGTTTCCGTCAACCTCCCACATCCAGATTCCAGTGGGAAAGCAAGTAGCTGGCATTACACCACAGATGTCTTTTGTTTCTTGGAGCTGCCAGCATGCCATGCCTTGCTCTAGCAAACAGCATTTCCCACTTAGGCATACATCATAGCCATGCACACTCTTGTTCCTTTGCCTTCTTGCTGATAACACCTCTGTGACCTATTCATTGGTAACTTGTTTGAAATGGGTTTTGTGCAGGAGTTAATCAGTTTTTAAATGCTTTTGAAATACTCACAGCCCATTAGCCCCGTGTAGAGTATACCTCTCCTATTTTGCTTTGTTTTTTCCTCATTTCCTTCTGCACACATCTCCTGTTCTGTTAGCCCTTGGTTACATTTCTAGTATCATATACTGGAACCCACACACATTTTTGTATTTAGCAGGGCATTATTCATTTATTAATATTCAGAGTAGATGTAAATAGAGCAGCTCATCTCCAAAAGACTATTAAAGCAACATGGGAAAAACAAGAATAAAAGAGAAATCTTGGCACACCATCCACCCTTCTGCCTTGCTAGGGTGCTTGAGTTCATAATCCGCTGATGAAGAACAGGTAAGGCTAAACCAGGCTATAAGCATCATCCTTGCCACGGCCTTTCCCTTCTTAGTGTACTGCCAACTGGACTAAGAGATTTTTTCTTTCTGTGTTGAAAAGCAACATGCAGTTGTGGAGCAGTCACCAGGGCTGTCATGCTGTCATGGGAGCCAGAAGACTCAGCTCACAACCTGAAGTTTATAGGGATTTGGGGCTTGAAACTGCACAACATTTGTTCTGTACATATAGGTCTGTACCAGAGAAGCCTAAAAAAAAAATCATCTCCTGGAAACTACCCAGAGCTTTTCCCTCTGAGGAAAACAAACGAGGCCTTAATTAATTTTCTTTCAAATACAGCAAATTGACTTCTGCTCCAGTTGTGCTAGTTTCAAGCCACACAGCACAATGGTATTAATTCCACTTCAATTAAGGGCTAAATATTCAGAGCAAGGAAAAGGGAGTTTCCTGTAGGTCTTGTTCATGTTGAAGTCAACAACCAAACCACCCTGGTTTTCACAGAAGTGGTTTCTTCAGAGTCTGCATTTCTGAGGGTGACTGTGACATGCCCCTGGGTTAGCACAGCAAGATGCAGGATACATGAAAGGCACTGGCTGAGCAAATTGCCTGGTCCTTTGCATATTTTTAAAAGTCTACCACATCCTGCCTCAAATTTCATTTTACGGGCTCAAAGACAGAAGCACTTTTAGCGCCCTGTCCTAGGGCTAGCTTACTGGTTCGCTGATCATCCTAACTAGTCCTGCTGTCTCAAACTTAATTTAATCTTTCTAAACACCAGAGTTTTGCCTGCAGGATTTCCAAACACTGGAATAACACACAGTGTTCTGCACAGGGTCTCCTCAGTACCTTGCAAACCAGGGGTGTACCTCTCACCTCTATCAGAGACACTTTGCTCAATAAACCAGAGGATCGCATTTGTCATCTTAGCATTTGCTTTATTTGGGTACAATCAGCATCTACACCATGTCCCATAGAATTGCACTCAAATCCCAGCAGAACAATTTGCCTGGGCACAGTTGCACTGTGCAGCAATTGTCCTGCACAGGTATCTCACGGTGGTGCTCTCCAGCGCCATGGACCTGTACTAGCACCATTTCATGAATCTCATCCTGATACTGTGCTAAAAAGCATGAGAGTTGGAAGAAAAATTGTACAACAAAACCCGAATCACTGAGACTGTTAGTTCAAGCAGAGAAACTGCAGAATCTGACCTATATATCCTTGTATATGAAGCACCAATTCTACAAAACTGTTATGGGAAACTATCCATTCCACCCCCTTTAGTATGTTCAATGATACAGTAGCTGCATCATTGCTTAAGCGTTACAGTAAAGAGGTAAAGGGGATCACTCTTGCTTGTCTGAGTAATTCTGTTTCAAAGAGGATGAAGAACAAGATCTCCTTCACCTTAAAATCCTGTAAGTAATTTAAGTTACCTTCCAATGATCTTGAAATCCTCCCACTGCCAAGTTTATCTAATATATTTAATACACAGCTTCAGTATAATATTGGCTAAGCACTGCTTAGGGAAGGTGATGTTATTCCTCTTCACAGATGGAAGAAGGCTGTACAGATCCCACAGATACCAATTCATACCATTTGCTTAGTAAAAAAGTGACAAGCAAAGAACTGAACCTGTTCCTGTGTAACACCCATTGTTCTCAACCCTTCCTTCTTTCCAACAACTTCATGTTCCAGGATTTCTTGAAAAGCAGCCCAGTTTACTCTCAGCTTCTCCTCTGTCAACTCTGAAAATTAAATTAAGAAAGTTAGGCATCTCTTGATTGCTTCTTCAAAATTGAGTAGCTGTAGAAGTCTTTCTATTAAACAGTAGGTTTTTATTATAGGACATTCATTAACTTCTTGGATTCCCATCTGTTCTTTCCACATGATTTTGCATTGTTTGGCTACATACAGACTCTGTACACCTCAAGGAAGCAGCAAATCTTCATTTTCTTTCCTTTTTATGAAACTCAGCCCTTTTCAAGCTGCATACTGAAACTACTGTCTGCTGACTCTCATATTTTCTGAGGCAACATCTGGCAAAAAATTGATTGCAAATATTATCAGAGTTAGGAGGATTTTCTTCCAGCAGTCTTCCAGCTGGCTTTATTCCCAGAAATCAGCCCAATGGAAAAGAAAAATCTATTTGGCACTGTCTCCAGTTGCAATTTCTCATTCCTCAGGTAGAACAGTTTCCCCTCTTGGAGGGGTTTTGTTGACATGGGATTCAGGTGATGGGTTCTGAACTGCACTGGAACTGGTATTGCCGCTGGGATTCTGGACAGATGCTCTCTGATGCCTAAGGAATTCAGAATCCCAGCTCATGCTGTAAAAGAATAATGGAATTTATCCCCTCCAAAGTCTAAACATATACCTACAGGTGTAACTTGAGGAATTTAAATGTAATCTTATGAGTAGTAGGCTTCATCTGCAGACATTTGCCCATAATTATGCAGAATTATTCATAAGGGGCTTTGGCTGCAGTCATGGCAGTGTTGGTAGCTCAGGTCATTGTTAAACAGTGTTAAAACAGCAAGGGCAACGCAGCCCTGAGCAACCTCCTTTGGACCTAATGTGGATGAGTGATGCAACCCTGCCCACATGTGTTCACTTTGCCTCCATGAGTGGGATATTTGTTTTCCAGTTCTCCTGAATTCAAGACCAGGCATCATGGGTTTAACACCTCCTTGCCTTTGTCCTCAGGCTGTAATAAACACCAATGTAGACTGGGTGCAAAGGCCCCATATACATCCTTTACACTCCACAAGCATGGGTGTATGGATAACAAAACAACAAAAGGTCCAGCTTCCAAATCCTGACCTCTCTTATGCTCCTTGATGTGCATCACTCCCAGATGAGAGCTGAAGCCAACAGCAAATTTCTTCCTTCTGTCTGTTAGCTCCTTGGCACAGCACCACCAGCCAAGACCAAGTACAATCTAGGAATGGAAAAGTAGCTCATGTTTAGATCGGCACATAAAATACTTTATCCTAGAATACTATGTTCTAATTTGGCTTCTGACAGGCAAAGAAGGAGTGATGTGAGATTTTTGCAGTTCTAAAAATACCTAATAGATAAAATCCAAGCAATGACGAAGGTAGAAATCATACAAAAAGAGAAAGGATCTAACTATTCATCTAATAAACACCTCAGATTAGTTAAAACTAAAATAATTTAAAATCTCCAGTCTTAATCTGACAATTTGTTCTGTTTGATTACTCTTTGCATTTTACTTCCCTTGAAGAGCATCACCAGCAATGTCATATTTCCCATTGTTCTTCAATAGCTTCATGTTGTGATTTTCAGGCTGTGCTAGAATAAATAGTGCAGCTTGGAAACTGAAGCAGCATGCAAGACTGATCTTTTGCTCCAACCAACAGTTTTCAAGCAAAGGAATGGGATGTAATTGCATTGCAGCTTCAGCTTGAAAATGTAACCATGTAGCATTAGGATGTAACCTTCCTGGTGAGTTTACACTCAACGGCATTTGCTTATTTAGAGACTATTCTGGGTCACTGAACTATTTGGATATGGATAGTAGCTCATGCACATGTAGTTTGTAGTGCTGCGTGGATCACTCCACTGGTGTACCCTGACCTCTCATAACATAGACATCCTCATACTATTTTCAGGTATTTGTTTACCCCATTTTAAATTTGCTCTATGACCTTGGGGTCAAATTCTCCATGATTCACCATGTGCAAGGGCTCCATAACTCCCTCACAACCCATGAGTTCTCTAAAGAAGCCAAACCTGACCAGAAGAACTGAGTGCATTAGGTTCAACAGCCACATCTGGGGTTTGGTTTGTGCCAGTATATGCCAACATTCTAATTGCTCCAGAAGTAATCACAGACAACAGAACATCCTGAAAACCAAATAAAATCTACTCTCACATCCATACTTTTTTCCGTGGAATATGCAGTGACAAGGTTTTTTCCCCTCACTTTCCCTTCCAGCCAACCACTTTTTTTTTTCAAACAGTCCTGGTAACTGACTAGGTTTACTCAAAACAAAACTACTGCTGATGTGCCAAACTTGCACAAAGCCAAATAGAGAGCCGTTCAGCATGACCCCAAGAAAGCATCCATGCAGCAACACTGCTGACAGTCCTTAATAGAGAGAGGGAGACAACTCTCTACAGATCCTTTCAGCCAAGGACCAACAAAATCTTTTCATCACTGAGGACTAACTGGTTTCAGTGAGACAGTAAACAGCACACACCACGGTGTTATCCAGCAAGATGAACATGAATAACAACTCACTGTCAGCACACTGGCCTTAGACTCCAGCTTTATATTAGAGTGTAATATATGGTATTTGCAGTGCAAGTCTGTCCCCAGCGGCTGCCAAACATTTTCCTTCTGGCAGTAGCCCTCTGCATCACCCCCCACCATATGTCACCATTCCCAGCTACCTCCTCGTGCCCCACCTCTTCTCTGCTGCCTTGCTCTGTGCATCTGCCCCAGACAGAAGGTCCATTTCCCTAGAGACTCTGATGAGGATCAGCCACAGATGACAACATTAGGCAGAGCCTCTAGGCTGTGAGTGGTGGGGATGGTGCCTCCTTTAGCTTTAGGCAGTAACTTGGAAGTCTCTCAGGGTGTTGTGCACTCACCATACCAGACCAGCCTGGCAGGGAGCCGCAGAGGAGAGAGGCTTTGCCCACATCTCCCCAGCAGGCAGTCTGTGGCAGCAGCAGGAAAGCAAATGCCTACCCTGCCACCTGTGGAGGAAGAGAAAGACAAGCCATATCAGGACTGCAGGCAGAGCAGAAGCACAGAGTGACAAAAACCAAAGGCAAAGCATGGAAAATGTATAAAAAGGAGCCAACACTGAAATCTCACAGAGGACTTTGGCTCTTGTCAGGTTGTTACACTGATATTGTGGCATGCTGGGTTTTGGACCTTGCCTATCAGGCAAGTGCAGTGTATAAAGTCAAATGGGACTTTATGTTCAGCATTATCACATAGCAGGCTGCAAAATCACTCAGGTGGGTGGGCTGCAGGACTGTAAACAAAGGATTATGGCATGTGACAAGTGGCTGTTCAGAGGGAAGGAACCAGGGATACCATGGCAATGGGAATCAGTAAGCCATTAGACTGAGTGTCTCATTAAAGTTTTAAACTGGGGCTTAAACTATCCAGCTGACAGAAGAAGGTTGTGCTGGAGACGTTCTGGTGTGTCCTGGGAGAGGTGCAGGAGCTGCAACTGGGCAGTGAAAGGACATATTTGGGCAGATGCTTGGTGCTTGTGCCCCAGCAGCAGCAAGGAAGAGAAGGGCAATATGCCTGGGAGATACCAGCAAAAACTGTGCCAGAGGGTTCCTTAGTCTCCTCTCCCCAGGGCTGTCACTTTCCCTTTATCCGCAGGGCTCAGGAAGGTGCAAGAATATTATGGTGCAAAACCAGGAAAAGTCTAAGCAAGAGACCATAGGCTGAAAGCTGAAGTAGCTACACAATATGTCAGGGTCTTCCCAACAACAGTACAAACACAGCCTGAGACAGAAAGTAGAAATTGCAAACTAGATGAAAACAGGATTCAACCTCGATTACAAAAGCTATTTAGCAAAGAGGAAATAATTCACCAACTAACATTTCTCTAGGCAGAGGAGGGAAGAGTTCTGGAAAGTCAAACTGTGTTGATCTAGCCTTAGGAGAGTCAGAAAATTAGAGAAGGGGACACAAAGTAATTAGCTGGAGAGGAGGAAGGCAACACACCAGCACCAGGAATGGCCACACAGCTACCCTGCCAGGCAGCATACAGCTAAGCGCTGGGCAGGACTCCACTGCTTAGTTCAGGGCTGTGGCTACCATGACAGTCTGACGCCCTGGGAGGAGACAGAAGGTGAGAGCTCCTTGTGCAACAACGGAGGATTGATTTGTGATGACAGTACATGTTCCTTGTCTCTGAGGGGACATAGAAACCATTTACAAACATTTGTAGGGCATACACCCAAGCAAAAAGGAGTGCAAATTACTTAGAGATGACAAAGCAAAGAGAGGGAAAAACCAAGCTGAAAGTAACTCAAAAGCTTTTACCAATGAGCCGTACTGGGCTGTGAAATAGCTCTCATGAAGAGAGCAGAGAAGAACCCACGTATCGGCAGTTTTAAAGTTGAATGGGAAGAAAGTAATTAATACAGGACCAATGGAAGGCATGTGGAACAATTTGTCAAAGTGATACAAAAATTTCCACCCACTCAATCTGTAGTTCCAGTTTTCCACTGCCCTGTATCTCTTGCTATCATTACTAGTGATGCAAAGCAGGAAAATGTTTATTAAAGCGTAACCTTATAGTACTGGTCCACCTGAGCACATGGATTTCTAGACATATCTAGCCAACAAAGAATCAGGCTTTATAATTGTGTCTAGGAAAATGACTCACTAGCAGTGATCTACTTAAACTCCTCCAATGATCTCCTCCCTCCCCATCCAAGTCTCCTTTAGTCTTGACAAGGTAGGGATATGATTCCATGTTTGGATAGTGTGTGTTAATGTCTCCTAAAGTCACATCCAGCTGCTTCTAAAAATCTCCTGATAAATCCCTCTTTAATTGCATTTGGGACACCATTTATGGGGCTCCCAAAGACCCACACAGAAACCTGAAAAGGCCCAAATACAGTCCTGATTAAGGCTGAAATAGCTATCTGCCAAAAACTTGGAGGAGCCTACACCTTATCTGGCATACATACTTACCAACTTAATATTTTCCAGAAGGGAACACAGCCATAGCTTGACAGCTACAGTGCTACATCAAGTATTAATGGTTAGGCCCATCAGCCAGAAAGCTGGGCTCTTCAGACAGCAGAAAGCTGTTCCCAGGCCAGGATTTTTCACGTGACTCATAACCAAGCTTTATAACTGTCCCCTGCAGACTATCATGATGATGAATGAATGAGATCAGACTAGTCAATATGGCTTATTGGTGGAGTTTGCTCACTTACTGTGGATGCATCATTACCCTGTGGATTCATCAGCACAGGATAAGCACGATTCTTTGCCCGTACAATATGAAATGACAACCAACCTGCAGTTCCTCAGCTTTCTGCTAAGAACCCCCAGGCCTTCTTGGGTCCTTCTGTTGCTCTGTATCCTTGTCCTGGGCCATCCTGGAAAGTTGTTTGGTGTGCTTCCTTATTAAAACAAAGCATATTAAGCTGTACCTGTAGAAGTTAAATGATAAATTGCTGAAAAACATTGACTTCATAACACAGTGACTAATGGTGCATTTACTACTCCTGTCCTCTGCCTGAAAAAATCAGAGTTGCTCCACTAAGTGGCACAGATGCTCTGCAGCTCCACAAGCTACAGTGATCCTATTTTGGCTGAATGGTATTTCCAGAGCAGAGCATTTCTCAGCTGCACTGAGGCTGTGGAGCCCAGGATCCCTAGAGAAACCAGGGATATTTCAAAGTAACTGCAAGCACCCTATTCGAAGTGGGTACTCAAAAAGGTGTACTGTATCGCCTGACACATCTCTGCATCAAGCCATAGCTTACACTAGCACAAAGGGGAATAAGGTTTCATGGTTGGAAACTGCTTTGAGCTGAAATCTGAGAGCTTTACCATTCCTTTCCAGCTCTGGCGTGAATTCCCTAGGTGGCCCCAGGCAGGCACCTTCATCTCCCTGGGGCTCAGTTTGCCATCTGTAAAACTGGGTTAGCATCTCCTGCATCTTACACCCCTTTTATACTTGTCTATATTAACGGTAAATACAGATGGGTTTGTTTGTGTGCAGGAACAGCGCAAAACGGAGGGCACGACCGTGAAAGTGCCGCTCATATGGGGAAGGTCTGCAGGGAAAGACGAGCTCGGAGGAGCAGGTGCAGGGCAGGACGCACGGATGGAGAGATTCGCACACAGGGAGGGGGGATGCCTGCAGGGAAGGACACTCTCCTGGTGGGCCGGGCGCTTATCCGCCACCCGAGCCAGCCCCGCGCCGCGCCCGCCGCAGCAGTGCCCGGCCCGGCCCCTCGCGGCGGGGAGGCAGGGGCGGGTCTCCCGCCCGGCCGCAGCGCTGCCCCCGGCCCGGCCCGGCGCCGCCGCGGGGCTGCGGGGCGGGCTCCCCCCGCGCCCGCCTCCGCCCGCCCCCCGCGCGGGGCTGCAGCGGGCAGCGCGGGGCGCCGCAGCCTGCGGGCGGCCGCCGTGCCCGCCGCCGCCGCCCCGCAGGTGGGGGCGCCGCGCGGGGCCCGGGGTGCCATGGAGGAGCCGCCGCCGCCGCCCGCCTGATCCCCGAGGCCGCCGGCACCGAGACAAAGAGCGGGGCTGCGGCCGCGCCCGCCCGGTGAGTGCCGCGGGGGACCGGGGCGGGCGGGGGACTCCGTCTTGCGCCGCGGGCGGCGGTCCGGGGGTAGGTCCGGGTGCCGCTGCCAGCCCCGCCTGACACCCTTGAGCATCCCTTTTCCCATTCACGCGCGGATACCCTCGTCCGCCACTCCGTCAAGCCTGGCGCACCTAAAGCATCCTTGTTCGTAGCCCGGCCACCCTCACCCCAGACTGCCCTCCCAGACACACGCCGTGCACCCCCAGCTCCCCCGCTCCTTGCCGAACGATTCGGCAGCCCCTGCCCAAACCTGCCGGAGGACTCTGAACGCTCCCCACGTCACCCCGAACACCCCCGTCACCCCAAACGCCCCCGCGCGCACTACCGGGCGCAACCCGCGCGTCCTAAAGTCTCCCCCACCACGCCCCTGCGCCCGACCGGCAAACACAGCTCCCCTCCCCGGGCACCGCCGGCCCCTGACACTGCTCCTCCGCTCACAACACCTCCCGCAGCCTGCCCCCTTCCTGCACACATACAGCCCAGCCCAGGCACCCCCGGTGCAGACCCCGCCGCCGCCTCCCAGCCGCTCCTCGCCCTGCCCGGGGACACAAAGGGGTCTGCGCGCCCGCTGCCCGCCCGCTCACCCGCCGCCTCTCTCTGCCCCGCAGGCCGAGCCATGGTGGAGCCGCCGGCCGAGCCTCCCCCGCAGCCCTGCCCGGCTCCCGGGGGGGCAGCGGGGGGAGAGCCGGCCCGTCCTGGAGAGCAGTCGCCGCTGCTGCACCTGGACCTGTACAACTTCGACTGCGCGGCGGCGGAGGGCAGCCGGTACGTGCTGACCAGCCCGCGGTCGCTGGAGGCCTGCGCCCGTTGCGCCGTGCGGCCCGTGGAGCTGCTGCCGCGGGCGCTGGGGGACCTGCTGAGAGAGGCGCCCGGGCGCTCCATGCGGGTGGCCGCCGGCCTCTACGAGGCCTACGAGCGGGAGCGCCGCCGCAAGCTGCAGCAGTGCCGGGAGGAGCGGGAGAGGATTATCCGGGAGGAGAAGAGGCGGATCCTCGCGCCCCTCGGCAGCCTGCCGCCTTCGCCCGCCGCCCGCGTCTCCACCCGGGCTGCGGCCGCAGCTGCCGGCGGGCCCCGGACCCATGGCGGGGGGAAGGGCAGGGCATCGAGGGGTGCCAAGGGCAAGAGCCACTCCCTGGACTCGCTGCAGAAACGCCGCGAGGGTAGCTGGGGCAAGACCTCCTCTGAGTCGGGTGCCTCGTCGTCCTACAGCGGGGAGAGCTTGCGGGAGCGTGGGGGCAAGGTGTGCGGCCGGGGTCGGGGGGCAGCTGCCGTGAACGGGACCCTGCTGGGGCGCAGCTTCAGCCTGGGCGACCTCAGCCACTCACCACAGACTGCCCAGCGAGTCGAGAGGATCGTCAGGGAGGTGAAGAGGAAGAAGGGTCTCTCAGAGGTGCCTGAGAGAGACAAGAAGATCGCGGCGCTGATGATCGCCAAGCACCAGGAGGCCAACATCCTTCGGGAGCAGCGGCAGGCGGCCCATCTGCAGTGGGACAGCCAGCGGCGCCTGGCCGAGCAGCGGAAGGAGCAGGAGGAGAAGGAGAAGCAGAGGGCCCTCCTGCAGGGTCAGCGGATGTGGGAGAGCCAGGTGGAGAAGCGGCGAGGGAGACTGAACCAGGAGCAAGAGGAAGCTGCCCTGCTGAAGCAGAGGCAGCTCCTGGTGTGTGAGGAGAGGTGGCGGGAGCAAGCAGAGAAGCAGGAGCGGCTGCGGAGGGAGAGGCTGGAGAGGGCCATCCAGGAGGACAAGCAGAAAAAGCTCCATCAAGAGCTCAACCTGAAGGCAAAGGAGGAGGTCAAGAAGGAGCACCAGGTGCGAGAGGAGCAGCTCCTGCAAGAGAAGCTGTCCACAGCTGCACAGAAGAGGCTGAAGAAGGAGGTGCAGCTGCAGAAGGAGAAGAGACTGTTCAACCAAGCAGAGAAGCTGAAGCATGAGGCCTTGCTCAAGGAACTGGCCAAGCAAGAGGCAGAAGAGAAGGAGATGCTGAAGGCATCCCTGAAGATGAGTTTGACAAAGGCTCAGGAGAATTACGAGCAGCTTGTGGAGAAGAGGAACCAGGAACTGAGGGAGAAGGCTAGGCGTGAGGAAATGCAGATCCAGAGAGCTAAACTGGCAGCAGAAAAGAAGGAAAGAGAGCAGAAGGAGCACTTGGAAGCACTGGCTAGAGAGACAGAGAGAAAGCTCCAGCATGCTGCCCAAGTGGCTGAAGAAGCTGTCCAAGAAAAAGCCCGCAGAGTGGTCTTGAGCCGTCTAGAAAAGGAAAAAGTGCAGAAGATGAACAAGCAAAAGGTGGAACAGTATGAGGACTTAAGGCGCAGGGAAATTCTCCTGTCTATAGAGAGGAAGCTGGAGAGAAGTGAGCAGATCTTCAAGGAGAAGAAGACTGTCATAGAAAATGCCAGGTCTGTTGCTCGAGCATCCTTCCATGTTCGGGAAAAGGTGCGGGAGGAGACGAACGTGCGCACCTTTGACAAGATGGCCTTCGAAGCAGAACTGCATGCTCACCTTAGTAAGAAATGAAAGATCTTGTCATGGATGAGTGAGGATGCACCACTGGTTGCCCATTGTAATGTGACAGAAAGCTCCTCGGCATGAGTGTTTAAACAACGAAAACCAACATCCACCCTAATTTCTTATTTTGGGGGAGCAGGGTACCGCACAAAAATGTGGCAGCTATTTCACATACTGTTTTAAATATGTTTTTTGTTCTGGGTGTGTTTTATGGACTGACCTCAGTCATCTTTACAGAGAGGAAGCAAGTTTTTATGTCCTCCACCCCACAAGCACATGCATTTTCTCAGAGAGGGCTGCAAAAGTCTGCTTGAAGCCTCTGAGTTACTGATTGATTGTTTACACCAGAGATGACTACAGCTGCACTCTCCAGCTGGAAATGCAAACAGAGGTAACTGACTACTAGAGCCTGCAGAATAAGAACCAAAACCACCCAAGCTGATTCTGCCTGGAGTGATGGGCAGTTTGGCCTGAGTTACAGGACTGCATTTTCAAAGCTGCTGCACTCCCATGCTGAAGGTGAGGAAGGCTGGAGTACAAAATGCCATATGCCCTGGGTGCCCCTTGCTTGCTGCTGGTACCAAGTTAGGGAAAGCACAGATCAAGGCCCATGTAAGTAGACATCATCATCAGAGCTGGGCAGAAAGTGCTCACAAACACAGTGTTGTTTTTGCTGTTTGTAACTGTTGTCCGTTCCAGCTAATCTCACCTCTCCTTCTTCTCTCCAAGTTTCTCTTACAAGCATCTGTAGAATTCCTTCTCTTTTGGAGGTGGGAGTAAAGGAGAGAAATTTGTGGGAAATCTACAAACTGACGGGCACTCACACAACCCACTTGTTCATTCAGATAGAGAAATTAATGAACCTGTGGAATCTGGACTTTGAGGGAAATATGGAGGTCACCTGTAAATGGAGATCACCACCCTCAAGAAGACCCTCAGCCACCTTATCCAGTTTGCCCTACCCTGAGCAGGATGTTGGACCAGATGTCCTCCAGAGTTCCTTTCCAACCTTATAGTTCTTACGGGCTGAATACAAGGAGACGTTCACCCAGCTCTTATCATTGTCTACTGAGTAGGGCAGCATTTCTCTGTCCACTGGTGCTAACAGTTGTATTCTTATATAGGGCATAAGAAAGAGTAGATGCACAAAATAAGGTACGTTACAGATTCTCTTAGATGAGGATCATGTCTTTTTTTATAACAGTTAACTCAATACTGTTTAAAAGAAACTGCATCGTTCTGTAATTAAATGCACCAGAAATGTGAAAAGCCTACCTGTACCGTGTGCACAACATTCAAGTACAACAGTGTTCTGCTCCAGATTTCCACATTTACTCTTTGTTGAGTTGGAGTTGCAAGCACACATCCAAAGCAGGCACTTTGCTTTTTTTTTCTGGCTCCGGGCAGCATCAGCTCTCTGTTTCACCATCCGTGACGCCGTGTTGGGTTGCTGTGGTGATAGCAGTCAGACCTGGAGCATGGAGGAGAAGCAGCAAGAACAGACAGGATCTTGTTTCTTTGCGGGTGTCTCTGACGTACAGCACAGTAGAAGAGAAAACCAGAAGAAGGTTGACATATGGCACAGACATGCAGTCTCGCATGCATAGATTGCTTACCAGAATTTACCAGGAGGTAACAGCAGGTCAGAACCCTCCTAGAAGGCTTTAAGGAAGGTCTTAGATGAACAGTAACAACTACAATAGACCAAACACACCTTGGTGCCCTGCAAGGCTAGAGACATTACACAAACAGTGTTGAAAATGAAGTAGGGATTTTGTTTTATTTTTATAGAACTTGCTCTTCTTTGAATCATGGTACGATTGGTGGTGTTAAGGGCAGGCAGCACAAAAGCAGGAATTAGAGCACCTGAGCAATGTTTGCTCTGTCAGTCATTGGCCCACTGTGTAATACCAGGCAAGTCTTCAGAGGCTGGAGTTGCTCCTATTGATACAAACAGAAGTGGAGTTGGGCTCTTGGGGTTGCTGGGACTCACAGGAAATAATAAGACTTGGCTTGGCAAAGCACTTCAGAGACTTTGGAGAAATGTTGCTTACAAAGCACAAAGTAATATTTTATTTATGTATCTATTTATTTATTTATTTATTTGAGTGGTTATTAAAGTAAAACATTCCTTGGTGAGACACATTAATACCAAAATCTGGTAGCTGTGGAAAGGACAGCTGTATTTCTGTTTCCAGCAAGGAGGCTGTTCCCTCACCCTCGTCCTCAAAGCAGCAAATTAGAACAGTGAAACAAATCCTGTTGTAACACTGGACAAGGTCCATGAAAAAACACAGTCTTATCCATGTGTTGTCCATGCCGCAGTAATCTGTGTGTGCCCTTATAGCTGCAAAGACCTAGAAAAGAGATGGCTGGTGGCCCAAATCCAGCCAGTACAAAACTTCCCTTGCTCCCTGACAGCACTAGAATGTGGATAAAACCTGCAGTGACTCCAGCATAGCCAATGCTTCATCTGGTTTGTAGCATTTGGGGCTGCAGAGAAAGTCTGCCAGCATGGATGTGAGGACTTCTGCTTCCTGTGTGGTCCAACTGTGGTTGAAATTCACTGCTCGGTTCATTTAGCAGAGGGAAAACGGAGAGAGATAGGAAACAGCAGAAAGAAGGCAAATGGTGGTGTGTGAATGAGCAGGCAGCCTCTAATTGGAACAGCATTTTTCCCCTAAAGCTCTACTGCAATCTACCTGAAGACTGTCCAAACCTCCCTCTGACAAGGGCATTTCCAGACTGAGAACATTCTGCAGCCCAGGAGACATGTTTTGGCCACTGACTGTAATTACATCTGGGCTCCATGTCCTGCTGCTGACTGAGTTTGACACCTTGGGGCTACAGCTGAACTAATCAACACAAATCTACATGATGATAATTGGATTGGCAAACTAGTGTTCCTGTACTGTGCAGTGTACAGCTCAAGTTTTGAATGTGCAATCTAAGAAAAAATATTTTTTTTCAAAAGACAATAATCTGTGTATGGATATTTTTTTATTTCTGTAGTGGTTTAAGTCCAAAGTCCATGAAATTCAGTGGAGTTTATGAGTTCGAAATTGCAGCTTGGCAAATTTAAGTCAGCAGTTTGGGTGGAGGCATGAGAGGTATTTCTTGGGTCTGCTTATGGTTCTGTTTATTTGAGAAAATTCTGCTGGATTTCTGAAGGAACAGAAATTAAACCCTTCCTCACATGTAAAAAGTATGGCTCTTCTAGATGAGGCTTATTTGGTGATTTTGCTATTGAACTGCAGGCTGGGGAGAACTAAAAGCAAGCAACATGGAGGAGAAGCACTGACTAAGGAGCAGTGTCATGTAGCTGAGCTCTAGAGGAGTGTTGGAGCACAATGGAACATACTTTGCATGTTCACAAACTATCTTGTTTATGTGGATTGTCTAGTTTTTAACTGCATCTGGGCTAAAACTGGAGCCCTTCAGTGCCAGAGAGAGTGCCAACAATCTCATCTGCATGCTTTCTCTTCACACAAAATTCATCACTAAAACACAATCTCTGTCAAGGTTGAATTTGGCAGATACATTCAAAAGCTATTAGGAGGAGCAGCTGCACCACCACTAGTTAATATTTTACAAGGTAAATTTTGAGCCAGTTTATAGTAAGTTCTTTCACCACATAAGAGGGATGCAAGGATTAGATTTCTCATCTTGGTTACCTACTATTTTCCTCTTAGGATGCTCATGGAGCTCCAGGCGCATTCTGTGCTAAAATTTCTCCTGATGGCAGGGGAATTCTGTTCACTAAACAAATGCTGATTATGCAGCACACACAGGTTTGAGAGGGGACTTAGTTAGATGTGCATGTGTTTGTTAAGCCAAGGGTGGACAGGGAGATGTGGGAAACACAGAATTTGCAATACAAAGTCAGCCAGGCTGATGATATCCTACCTGAGGATGACTTCTCATTGCTTCAGTTGTTGCATCAAGGACTTGCTTTCAGCTGTGGGCTTTCTGCTGCTGTTAGAGACAAAAATGTATTATTTGAAATGCCATTTTGAACGTGGTTTTTTGGTCTGGGCTTTTTTTGGTTTGGTGGGGTTTTGTTTTAAAGAAGACGCAGGGAGATGCAAGGACGAGACACAAAGCTAGTTAGATGTATCACATTACAGATGGTAACTGTGACTGTCTTCACACATAGTTCTGCTCTGTGGACCTGGGACTGTGCTGGAGTTTAAGTAAAGCAGCCACTACATCCAGGAGAGTAGAGGTGCACTGGGAGCTGCTCTGTGTCCTCAGATCACGCAGGCTCCCTTCAAAGCAATCAAAGCTTTGCTGAGTCAAGCTCCCAGGAAATTTAGTTTGTTGGGATTGGACTTACCCTACATAGTTGTAAAAGAAGGCTGTCATAGGCAAACAAGAGGAAGACACAGGCTTAGCCCTGGAAATCAGCCCTGAGACATCTACTGTGCAGCGCAGTACGGGATGTTGCGGCATGAGCTGAGGGAGCCCTAATACAGCTGCTTGTGGCAGTGCAGCCCCACAAGGCCTTGGTGAGCAAGTAGCACCCACTGTAATGAACCAGTACAGAGGCACGTGAAGTAAGGAAATCATAATGCTTGTGGCTTCTGGGGAGGTGGCAGCTCTGCCCTCCTTTTTGGTGAGATACTACTAGGTGATGTTTTGAAGAGAAAACCCTGGGAAGAAGAAAAAAATTGCAAAACTCTTCCACACAAGATACCCAGAAACAGATTCTGCATTTATGGAGAGCATCCAGCGCTAGGGATGCCAGTCTTCAGAGCTTTCATAATGGAATGTGCCCCACATGCCTCTTAACACTAGGGCATGAAAAAAAGAAATTCAGTTCTAGGTCTGACATGCTGCTTTGTTGTGAAACGTTACCTTGTTATTGTAAGAGTCTAGTCTGAAAGGATCCAAATCTTTCTCTGGTAACTCTGCACTCATCTCCTACATTGCTGCCATTCAGCATGGAATCATCTGCATTACAAAACCACTCTGGCAGTAAGAATTATCCTGTATTACAAAACCAAACTGCCACTGCTGTTTTGTTCTTATGTGCTTCACACAGCTCTCTGCATCCAATCTCAGGACCTGGCTGTGAGGTAAACTATTTATCGCCCCCAGCCTAAGTACAAGCAAACTGAAGCAGAAAGAACTGATGTGATTTGCTCCGGGCCATGATGGCCTCCCTGATCTAGCTGTAGCTCTCACTCGCATCCTCCCTAATCCCCATGCAGTCCTCTAATTAACCTCTCCTGGTTGCAGTGGAGGGATATGTCCCTGTGCCCTTGCTGTGGCAGCTCGCCTGACTCCTGATCTGTGGCTGGTGCTTCATGGAGGATGAAGGTTTTAAGCCATCAGCCACCACTTCTGGGAATTGCCCCCAAACTTTGAAACACTTTTGAACAGGGGGCCTGAAGGTTAGATAAGACTGCACTGGGAGCCTATGACGGGCAGGGTGAGAAGAAAGTGCATTAGCAGAAATGGGCAGGAGCTACAGATAGAAATGTTAAATGAATGAGTAAACATGGACTGAGTACACTTATACCATCCTGGCTAGCTAGAATCACTTAGATCTCTATGTATGACAGCATACAATAACAATCTTTCAGCACATTAAACTTACAGGGCCCAGTTCATCCCATTAGTTACCTCTCTAGGGCCAGCAGAGTTATTCCAAGAGTGAATACAGCTTAGATATATTAAACTTTTCATTATTTATGTAAATCCCAGTGGCTTGGCTTATGCTCTCAAGAGCTTGGTGGAAATTTCCTCCTGCCTGAGCAGTAACTGGGCAATGGGATGGGAGGGTCACATATCAGTTGATATTTTTAGACTGGGTCACAAATTTGTCAATAGCCTGGTGCTGGACACAGTGTTCCTGGGTATTTACAAAGCAGTGGCTGCTTAAGCAGCTCAGTGCAGCTGAGGGGAAGAGCAGCTGGCACAGAAGTACCTTGTCAGACAGCAAGCTAAACAGTGGGGAGTAAGAGATTTGGCTCTTTGTCTGTTAAGTGCTACTGGGAATGTTTTGGTTTGTAGGAGGGTGGTGTGATAATTTAGTCTCTTTTTTAATCACCTCCAAAGTAAGCTGTGCTGGTTTTGATAATTATTTAATGATCTATAAGAGACAGGAAAATAAATGAGGAATGGAGTTCAAAACACAGATGTGTAGGTAAAGCTGAAAGACATTTTCCTTTCCCTTCTGAAAAAAAAAACGTATTACGCCAGCAGGTGAAAGTTTTGTTAAGTGCCCAGTTGCATGCAATTTCTTAGATCCTAGGAAGGGACCACTCTGTTCACAAACTTTGCAATGTACACACCTGTCTCCTGTACATGCTGACAAGACAGGCTTCATGTTTACCTCCCAGCAACAGCTATTTATTCAGATTTCAAGGAACAGGTGAGATCCATGAACAGGCACTATTTTCACTTTAGAGGGACCGCCCCACAGCCATCCTGATCCCACACAGACTGCTATCACCACTTGGTCCACATCTGATATGAACCCTGAAGGAAGAGTGGTTCTCATCAGGGAATTTCAGCAGCCCTCATCCAGACATTCTAAGAGCCTCTGCACCATTTTCAGTTCCCACCTGAAGCTGTCAAGCTGTCCTTGTTTCCTAGTTTAATCCTGAGGCTCCTGCTCCCATTGCCTGCAGCTAGGTATCTGGGGAACTGACCACAGGGTGCAGCCAAGTCTTCACTTGTCTGCAGAGGCTTCAAGAAAACTAATTTGCCCTGCTCTTCCTTAAACTGGGGCATGTTTGTGCACGAGCAACTGTGGGAACTGTCTGAATCTGGGCTTTGGGTGGCATAGATTGAAAACCTACAGAAGAACTGGGGTGTTGTGGCATAGCAAAGGGATGCTACTGTTTTAATTATTGACATCGCTGCTAATTTGCTTCTCTTGCTCTGCTTTCCCAGATAGTACCGTGAATAGGGCGAGGACTAACTGCCCCAGAGGAAATGCTTAGCTGTTGCCCTGCCCACTTAGACCCACAAGGACAGTGCTTGGCATGGGAAGCAGTGTCCCTTCTTGCCTGAGAGGGAAGCTTTCCTTTCTGCAATCATCATCGTGTCATGCACAGGTGCTCTGGGGACAGGCTGGCATCCTAAGATACATCCACACTATCACCAGCTTCTCCTTATGATCTGAACTCTACCAGTAAATTCATGTGTAGCTCACATAGGTCTGCATGACCTGTCATGATAGGAATTTTAGATATGTCATAACAGCTATAAGTTATGATATTGCTTTTTTTGCTGTCAGTTTCACCTACTGCTGCTCAGGAGGAAGTAACGCCAAGGAGGATTGTTTCAGTAAACCAGAGGTAACCTGCCTGCTCAGAAAATGCTAGGCAGGTAGGCAAGCTGAGGGCTTTCAGGGCTTTATGCAACTCTGCAGCACCTGACATCTTAGGTTAGCTCTATATATACTCCATATCACTTTTCATGGTAGCTGTCACTCCAGCTTACATCTCTTGGGTGCTTTGAGTCCTAATACTTTCCAGGCAGAAGGCATTCTGTCTTGTAACAGAAGTTTTCTCTGATTCCTACAACATTTCAAAGAACCTGCACAAACTGTTGGCAGAATCAGATACTTCAATGCATTTTACTTATGGTTCCATCAAAAAATTGTAGAAGTAGAGATTCCTGAATGCAATGATGTTCACACCCAGAGCTACTGTCCTGTCTAAGTGTCTCTGATCAGACTACACCGTGCTACTCCAGAGATTTCTTGCTGCTCCTGCCATCTCTGGGAACCTGCAGATCCCTCTCTGCAAAGACACTGTACTATAATGTAGATGCCACGTGATTCAGTCATAGCCTGCAAGACCCCAGATTTGCTGTAAGCTACCAGGGGAATTTCTGCAGAGTCTCCTGGAAGCAGCAGGGCCCTTTCTATCCATCCTGATGCCAGTGCTATATAAACTCACATGCTGTACAGTACCTGCTGACCCAGTAATGCTGTCTGAGTCCTCTCCATGGCAACGCACTGCAGTGTCCTCAGGTACAGGGAAATATCTGCAAGCAGGCAAGCCTGGCCAGGGAGTCAATGTATCAGATGTATAGAGAATAATTTTAGCATAAGTTTTTTCTGTGGGGATATTGGAGGCACAAATGCAGAGGAAGAAAATGACTCCCCAGAGGAAATGAAAGAATGTGTAAGAGAAGAAAGAAAAAACAAAATGAGATATTTAAATAACCTTAAAATCATAGGAGACAGGGTTTATATGTCTCATGCAGTGGATGTACATGGCCAAGAATCTTCATGCATTTTAGATACCCTCAGGGAATGAAGAATGGTGGAAAGTACTTTGGACCTCAGGTAAGGAAAGAACGATGTTTTCCATCAAGGGTTGGGGTTGGGGTTGGCTGGAGTGGAAAATTGTAGAAAAGCTGTTCTAGACATCTCCAACTTTGATGGCTCACACCACTACTGCAAAGAAACATGTCCTGAATGCATGGTAGGAGTAAGGACGGAAGAGAGAAAGCTGGGATAAGCATATACAGGATTTAAACAAATGTATAGTATAATGAAAACAAGACTGGGACCCTACATTAAAGTCATGATGAATTCTGAATTTTTTTTAGGTCTCCTTCCTGTTGATGGCTCCTCCATTACAGTAGCAGAGAAATGCCTTCTAGAGCACCCCAGCCCAGTGGCTTCCTCTACCCCAGGCCTGCATGGTTGCTGCTCCAGGCATCTGTCAGGCAGCACCCCAGAATGTTAGAAAGGAGCTTGAGCTAAACCACCACTCTTTGGGCTCTAGGGCAGCAGCCAAGTGTGTCCAGGGTTCTCCTGGGAAGCAGAGGGTGTGAGGAACACTTCTTTTAGTATTTGATTCTGGGCTGACAGTGAAAGGATTTTACCATTTGTCAGTGCTAGGATCAGGAGGATGTGCTGGGAAGAGGTATGTAACTCAAGACCACAGGATGAAGAAACACATTTCTACTAAAGACTGTTTTAATTCTGATTTTTCAGAGGGTTTTTGGTTTGGGTTTTTTGTTTGGTTTTTTTAGGGGGTGGGTGGTTGGTTTGGTTTTTGGTTTCGGTTGGAGATTTTTTTGTTTGTTTGTTTTTCTTTTTAAGTTGTTTTTTCTTCCTTAAAGACCAAATTTAATATCAACTGCCAGGGGTTGGTAGAGACCCACAGCATGTCCATAGTCCAGTTCTCATTAGGGAACTGGATTGCTGGCTGGCAGCATTTCCCAAAGACCAGATCCATACCCGCCTTTATTTGTAAGCAACCATTTCGATTCCGTCATCAGACCCAGGATTGGTTCCTGCCTGCTAAGGTCAATTGCCCAAAGGCAAGCACATGGGGACAACTAGCACTTCCCTGTGTCCAACAGAGGTGACACCACAGCCAGAGGTAACCTGAGGCTGGGGCTGTTTCCAAAGAGAGCAGGGGACCTTCTGAAAGGGAGAAGCCAGATTAAAGGGGAATCATAATCCTTAACTATGCAGTGACGGCCTGGGAAGAGAGGATTGCTCAAAAAACCCAAGGGTCCTCCCTCAATAATGATAGTGTCTCATTTCTGGCAAACTGGATGTGGGCTCATGTCTCCTCCTTCTCTGGCAGGGGCAAGAAACAGAATTTCAGCAAAAAGCTGCGGACAGAAGTCTGGCTGCCGGGATAAAACCCCCTAGGTGAGACCCTGTCAGTCAAAGCTCTCCACAGTTTCACTTGCAGACAGAACCCTAAATACCACTGGGGAAGTGGGCTTCAACCTTCAATTTGTACAACCTGAAAGCTGGTCATGCATACATGCTCCGATGCATTTGCTGCACTTGCTTGGACGTAAGGCAGGCATGTGGGGCTTTCTAGCATGCCAGCTGCGTGCTTCACAGCCATATCCCAGCCACAACTTGGAAGCAGCAGGAAAGGTTATATCTCATTCTTTCCCAGTTCAAATCAGCAGGATTAGTTGTTTATTCGAGAGTCCCTTCCCCCCTCGACAGAGTGAAGGGAAAATAATGATAAATGTTCTTTCTATATATGCCAGCTAGCAGACAGGATCAGTATGCAAAGGGACTCCCTGATTTCTGACATGCCTAAGCCCTCAGACTGTGGGGTTTTTGCACCATATGGCTCTATCACTTTACAAAATAGTGCCCTAGATAGGCTGGTTGTTTTGCAGTCTGCCACCAAATTAACCTAGGAGGATGGGCACATACAGCCACAGTTTCTGTATTGTTGCCACCACTTCTGAGGTCTCCAGACCTGTCACAAGCCACTGTATTTTTGCAGCCCCTCCTGCCCCCCCTCCAGGACCAGCTACCAAAGGGATTAAACACGGCATGTTATCTACTGCAGTGGCTTAATCACTAAGCAAAGCACTCATCCCCTGACCACAAGGTCAAGGAATTATCTTCCTGACAGATAATGCAGCCAGGGCTTGGGAACAAAATGAGGAGCTGAACTGTCATTGCAAGCCCACAGGTCACAGCTTTATTGCTATTTCTGGGGAAGTAATGCTGCTAAGATGCTATGAAAGTGAAGCATGACTCTTCCCACCTGCCCCAAAACGTCTCTCAGTGTCAGAGGAAGATAAACTCAGAAAAAAAAGGTATTTGGTTTTGGGTACATATATCCCCCTCCCTTAAACACCCCTTATTCCAAACCTGTCCCTCTGAGAGCAAAAGGTTTTGATGGTTGGATGGTTTTGGCACTGGGTACTAAATAGACTGAAGAACTAACTGAGCACTAAGACTGGGCCAAAAGAGGAGTGACATTGGGGGGAGCATATATATCTAGAAATATGGTTTCAGAAGGCATAGATTCTACACATAAGTTTCAGCAAAAGGTGGGAATTCCTATTCCTATGTAAACTGGCCTGTTGGGGCAGAGCTGCAGGACCTGCCAGCCCCGCAGCTCACTGCAAGGTGATGGGCTGCAAGAGGGCAACTCACACCAGTGAGGGGAAAAGCTCTTCATTTGAGATTTAAATATAGAGAGCCCAGGTCTGCTGCCACCATAAAACAGTGAGGAGAACTCCTGACACAGAGAGCTACAAAGTGAGGTTCTTACTAGGCACAAGCACAGGGCATCAGCTCCCACGGCATTGCTGTGAGTGCCTCGGGACCCTCTGCACAGAGCTAGGCAGGATGAGCCATGGTCTCCTGCCTGGTGGCTGCCAAGAGCAGTGCCTTTTCTTAGAAGGGGAAGGTGTAAACTGAAATTACAGAAAACGGCTGAGAAGATGAGGGTCTCTACCCAAAGCTGGGTAATACAAATAGCTTGCAGCTCTCCAAGTGACTCTTTCATGGTCACATATATAAAAGGAACTGCAGAGGAAGAATCCTCGTCTCTCTGAGTCCCTGAGTCTCGTCTGGGTCCCTAAGACTCTGGTTGAAATTACACGTGTGCTAAATCTTTCTTGTTGTGCCTTTCAAAAGCAGCTAAGCAATCAAATAACATCTTGTCACCTCCCTCAGCACATCTCACCTTTTGCAGCCCAACTGCTCCATAAAAGCCCGTTTGTCTGTCAAACGTTCACACCCTGCCAAGTCTGTATGCCTTACCTGTGAACAGCAAGTGCCACACTGCAGCCAGAGGCACTGCTCTTCTCCATCTTCCCACCAAGAGATGCTTCCTGCAGCACTGGTGTGGAATGTGAGAAAAGCAGCTCCCACCTTAAAGCACAAGATTACCCCGGTTTAGCAAATTCCATTGTTCTTCAGCTATAAATCAAAAATAAAAATGTTTTTATTACTTTCAGCTCAAAACATGAAGGATCTGATTGTCTCTGAGATGTCTGTCTCTATTAGGCTTGGGGGATCCTCCAAAGAGCTCAGTGAGGTTATGCACATGCTGTTCATCCTCCTGGGGCAGGGCACAGACATCAGAGCCCTTTCCATACACCTACCTCCAACCTAACACAGCAGAGACACAGGCAGGACTGGCAGGCAGAGTAAGTAACCTGCCTGCTCTGCAAGGGGTCTGGATGAGCTAGCTGCAAATAAAGGTCCTTCTTCCCCATCTCTTATCTCAGGCAAATGAGACAACACTCCACAGTGCTCTGTGTGCGAAACAGAGCACTAATAAAGCTTTAGATTTTCCACACAACCGCTGCTCCTCAGCTCCCCTCACTTTCCCACCTGCATTTCTCTGTGCCTTTGGGGAAATCTGACATTATGTATTTTTCTATATTGTTCTTAATTAGGGAAAAAAAGGTCTGCCTCCATTAAGTGGCTCTCAAGAGCAGAGACGGAGGGACATGTATTGAGAACTATTACAGTCTGCTGGCAGCCCTCTCCCCAGTGTTCCTCCCACAGCCACTGTCCCTGCAGCCCCAGGATCTGCAGAAAGCACAATTCAAACCTCAGTATCACTTTGTCCATAGCAGAAAGCTGCACAACCCCTTCAGAAAAACCACATCTCTGCTCTAGAGCACATAAAGGAAAGGACCCCTTTTAACTATGTGGAAATCAAACACTGCTCCACCTGTCTTGTGTGTGCTTCTCTCTGCTGTGATGCAGCTGGGTATTCAACCCAGAGCTTGTTCTGACCAAGCTACAAGGTGCTCCCCAGAAAAGGCAATGGCTAATCAGGACCACCAGGTCAACTGGGGAATGGTATGAGCTTCTTTCTCATCCCATGGAGCTGCAGCCTGGCACCTCTACTTACTAGTTTTTCCATTTCATTGAGTTTCACCTCCTCCCTACAAACAGACTTTACTCATAACTTCTCTACATTTCTACCACGTTCTAGATGATAGCATGGCCACCAAGAACAGGACCGTCTCTTCCAGAGATTCCCCAACCTTCAGCCTCAAAAGTTACAGCAACTAGCCTGGATAACATTTCGTCTTCCCAATAAATGGTCCATATATGTTTAGATACAAATAGCTCTTGGAAAATGTATGTAATTAAATATAACCCCTCCAGCAATAAGTCTAAGAGCCTGGGACAGCCACTGCTTTTCTTCTTCACCCCATTAGTGGTACCAGATCCTGCCTACTGTGTGACATGGGCTCCCTCCCACCAAGCACCCTGGTTGCTCTCCTTCCCCTTGCTCAGGCACTGCTGGCTGGGTTTGCCAGGTTTCCCTTGGGAATTCCTTTGCCTTCTGGCTCTCAGTGCACAGCCAAGCATGGAGGCCTATGCTCCATGCTCCCTAGCCAGCTGCTGCTCCTGAATACCTCCTGGAGGGTCTCTGCTGGGCTGTGTGTAGGAATGTGTTGGCCCAGGCAGCAGTTAATGCAGGTGGGGAAATCTCCAGTGTATGCCAGAGACAACATGCCACTAATCCTTTCCCCAAGTCTTTTTCACCATAGATTAAGAATGGCACTAAAATTCACCAGTGGTAAGTAGGTGAAACATACTTGTCTGTGGCAAGCAGGAGAAGAGATTAGAGGCTGTTTTCAATAAATCTCTGAAGATTAAGAAAAAAGGAGATTCCATAAAGTGAAATCTGATTTGTCTTTTGCACAGCTGTCCATCTAAAGATGAGTACCCACATCCCACTTCTGTACAATTCACATTTCTCCACACACAGCCTCCAGAAAGTGAACTGAAGTCATGGCTTTACTATCATAATTAGCATCCATAACATGGCAGGCTGTGGTATCAGGGCTAGGGGGATGGCAAATACTGACCCATTTCTCCTTAAAAAGGAGACAGGATTAATTTCATGTTAGCTTGGTAACTCACACCCTGCCATAGCAAACATCACATGGACAGGCAGAGAAAAAGTGGAATATAGTCCTATCTGTCCTACTGTCTTCTGACCTTATACAACACAGCCTCCTTCTTCCATAATTGATGTCTCCTGCTGCAGAAGCAGCCACAGCTTCTGATTCTCTGGCTATCCCATTACAGCAGTAGTAAGTGCATGCCCAGTATTCTGCAAAACAATTCTAATTAATTCAGAGCCTGAAACCAGGAAATCTTTCTTTACAACCCCACCTCTCCCTTGCTGCACTGCAGCCACAAGAACTCGGCAGCTCCATTGCTCCATCTCTCCATCTTCCCCATGAGCCCACTGTCTCGGACACACATGCCATCTCCTCCAAGGAAACCATTTCTTGTTTTCTTTTCAGTGACATTCAGAGATACTTAAAACACCCTTGATGCATGTAAGAGGGATGTCTTTCCAGGGCTCTTAGGATATAGCTGCAGTCTGTTAATTCATGTGGATAGGAAAACGTTGAGGAAATTTCTGGCACGCCAGCTGTCTGACCTGACTTATTTACATGATGCTAGAACTAGGAAATGCACTAGTTTCATAGCTCTTGTGATTTGAGACTATTTATCCAGGGAAAGGCAGCAGCAACAAAAAGGGCACATCAGGCTTTCTATGTGCTTAGTTTCAGAAAAAACATGAGTCTAAAGCCTCATGCCCCAGCCCTTGCTGTGGGACAGGCTGCCTGCCCCCTTCCCCAGCATGAGAGCTGCCACCACCGACCCTCACCCAGGGCAGCTGGAAAGGTACTCTGCTGTCTGTCATGACCAGGTTGCTGAAAGGCTTGGAAAAGCTGAGGCCACAGCTGACCTGGCAGCTGCAGAGTGGAGGCACAGACATGTCCCCAATGCAGGATTAACAGGCTGCTGTCCTTGCCAGGGCTGTTTGCCCACACGCGGCTTTCTCTGTGGGTCTGGCAATGCAGCTCCTATAGAGAGACAACCTGCAGGGCCACCTTCAGTTACAAAGCACACCAAGCTTCATCTGCAGGTAAATCTATCCAGTCTCTTCTCTGCCTACGATGAAAAATGAGAAATTACTTTTGGACAAATTATTTTCAGGGAAAACAATAATAATAAAAAACATCATTATGAAATATTTCATTGGATAGATGACACACTCCTCTGAGGGCAGGTCCAGTGGAGGGGACTGGTTCCTCTACCTGTCCCTTGCCCCTGTGAAACACACTGGGACAGGACCTGGCACACAGACTACAAAATGGCTCATGCTGCATGTCCGAGGCGAGGGGACACCCAGCACCACCCTGCCCATCTCTGTAGCCACACGTGGCCCACAGCCACATGTGAGGTGGGCAGTGAAGCAGGGAGGAAAGGTGCCTGGTTAAGAGCCCGGGGTGTTCACTGCCCATCACTGTGCATTTTCTGCATGAAACGCTCAAGTCTGAAAGACTATGGAGCAGGATGAATAATATTTCGAGACAGGAAGCCAGTGTTATGTAAAAAGCATGAGCAGCTATGAGGGCGTGTCTCACCTCCTTTGCACTCCAGGAGAGCAGTCCCCCCCCCATCTCCACCATGGCAAACTGTCTTCCCACTGCTCCTGGGTGCCACAAAGCCCACTGGGGTGAGGCTAATTTCCACCTTGGGGAGATAGCCCAAGTTAGGCAAAGAAGGATAAACAGAAAGCTGAGGGAGCAGCCTGGAGGGGAAGGTGAGGAAAAGCCAGCTTGCAATCCTGCTCAAAGCTAGGGAGAGCTGGATAGGCAGGAAGGGGAGTACACTCACTGTGTAAAGCAGTAATTGTTTGCTAGCTTTGTGACCCTCAATACAGACAGGACAGCAGCTCCTGGTATGGGCAATGCACCAGAACCAAGACCCAGAAGCATATTTTGGATCTGTTCCCCCCTGTCTTCAGGACACTTCATTCCTTTGCAGGGTTCTATCCACAACAGCTATTCTTTACTTCCCTGCTAGGTCTGTTCTTTCCTTCACATTCACCTGGAAAGCAGCTGTTTTGCCTTGCCCTTCCCTGCTCCCCTGGTCTGGAAATGAAGCAGAGCCCACACACAGATCCCCTGACAGCCAGGCTCTGTTGCTCCCTGCACAACACTTAGGAGCTGAACCAGGTGTTTACAGCAGAGCACTATGGGGGCTGTGATCAGGAGATGCTCTTCTCCCTTCAGGAAGGAGTGGAATAGCACCCACCCGTTCCCAGTAGGCTTTCTTAAGGCTGGCTCACTAAATTGCTTCCTTCCATACTGTTGCTAAAAGCTTGGTGGCAGGGTGCTGGAATCCAACAGGAGGGAGGCAGTGGGAGGCTGGGATGCAGGAGCAGCTCAGGCTGTGGGCATGGGGCTCTCTGCTCCTGGGTGGTGCAGAGCTGCAAGCTGAGCTCATGCCCACTTGCAAGGGGAAGCCAAAGGCTCCCATGACATGGACATGCTGTGAGTGTGTCTGGAGGGGTGTCATGCACATCCTTTGAGAGGTATCCAGGTCTGAGGGTGCTCCCTGGAGCCACAACCATTATCACTGCGTCTGAACAAGCCTGTAACTAAGCAGCAGTTGGTCACAACTGGAAGGATTTTCTATGTAGTGAGCAGCCATCAAAACTAATTCCATGCCAGCACCAGGAGCCAACCACATGCTAAAAGTGGATGTAGTGTGCATGTTCTAGCTCCTTCAGCATCATCCAGGGCAAGGGATTAAAACATCTTCTCCAAACTCATTTTCCCTCACTGCAGGCTGGCTTCAAGCTTCAAATACAGTGTATCCCACTACTCCCCCTCATCCAAGCTTGATATATGTGATAAGCACACTTATTTTACCCATCTGTGATACCTTTGAATGGCTGAGAATTTTCTGTCCTCATTTTGGAGCCCACGTTCCCCCTACACAGGCAGGAAAGATAGCTCTGCCTGCACATTCTTTCTCCTAATCTAAAATAAGCTCCACATTAAACCACATTTGATCTGTGTTTGTGTAAGGGATGAAACCACAGCATGAGAAATTTAGGAGAAGGAGCAGAAGCAGAAAGGAAAAGTGTCTGCCATTCCCCACATCCCTTCATGGGTCACAGCATCTCTCTGAAGTACCACACACTTGATCAGAGAAGCATCTAGAGGGCTGCTGCTCCAGGCTAGAGAAGTTTCTGAACATCCAAATCCCTTGACAGTGGCAGGAATTTCCAATCTCTTCCAGTCATGTTTAGATACCCAAGACCTTTCCAGCACCAAAATATTGACTTCTGCTCCCCTGAGCAGCCTCTGCATAAACACAGCTACCCACAAAGAATAACCATAAGCCTATATCCCTGCATAACAGACCTCATGTAGGCTGGGGAAAGGGAAAAAGGTGCAGATCTCTTTTCTCTGAGCACCTGGGGCTGGACTCCTTGGTTGGATTCAGTAAGCTTTTTCCTTACTGGGAAATTAAACATCTGTCTTTAGGTTATTGAAATGCACTTGCCATAGCACACACTTTGTTTTTGAAACACACCAACTCGCTATCAGCAGTGCTCCAGCTTTTAGTCACACCTGCTGCACTCCTACCTTTCAAGCTTATTCCTCCTGAAGCCTCCTCACCTTCCTGTCACCTGCAAAAAGCATATGAGGTGTGCCTTTAGCAGAATCAGGAAAGAAAAGGAGAAATTAAAACAACGGCTACTCCCGAGCAAGTTACAATCCAATCAATCTCTGGCAATCTTTGCATTAAAAGCCTGCTCCTCCTACTTTGCTACAAAAGCCACAGCAGTCCCAGCTTTTTGCTGTGTCATTTTTATTGCTGGTAAGATTAGTGCACCTAAAAGCACAGCCCATCTCTGCCACCCAGGGACCTTGAATGCTTGTGAACTGTCCCAAAGACAGAGTTCTGCCAAACATGCTGTTGCCCTGTGGTCATGGCTGTGCTTTCAGCAGTGAGTAACATGAGCCTCCAGCTGTACTCCATCAGGGCTGAGAGCCAGTACCTCTTTTGAAGAGGGCCTAATTCTATTGCAGGGAGTCAATTTTATCACACCCACCACAAACAGCTGGTTTTCAAGCCTTCTTATTAACACGGAGATGTCAAAAATATTAATTCCTGTTTTGAAGAACTTGAAAAACCCCAACACAACAAAAACCAGAACCTGTTTTCCTCATGTTGGAGAGGCAGGGGCTGCTTCTCCTGCAGGCAGCCACTGATATGTGGAGGAACATGAAAACAGGAGCTCTCTCTCGCCCCAGAATTAATGATGAAGAAACCAATGGGAACAGCAGCACTAGGAGAGGACATATTCCTCCACTCTTGGGTGGTTTCCACAGAGAGGTTTAAGGCAGGGGTGCAGTCAAGAAGAACTCAAGGGTAAGCTGAGTTCACTTAGTATTTTAAGCAATGCAAAGTTTGCACTTTTCAGGATATAGCAAAATAAAAACATGTGACCCTGCTGAGTTCTTTATTGCGACACCTTTGAGTTAGCAAAAGGTGCCTTTGTTACCACCACAAAATGGCCTCTATAATTTTTTTTCCTCTGAAGTGCCAGATCTGCCAACACTGCAAAAAGCCAACAAAATGTGTATATTGGTTCAAGCACTACAGTGTATCCTGCAAAGAGCAGGAAGGACTCACAGACCTGATTGAGTACTCACTTGAATCCTTTCTGCATTTTGGCTATGGAGTTAAGCCTGCAGTAAGAAGTAAGTGTTACTTAATATAGAAAAAGGGATGTTACCTCAGTGCACAGAAAGACACTGCAGGCTGTTCAACAAACCTCATGTAGTGGCTGAACTCATGGTGACTGTCACCCCAGGCCACCTCAGACCCAGCTCTCAGGTGACTCACTACAGCAATTCCTCTGGCGTGGTCATTTCACACATTCAAGGCCGTGCCCAGACTAAGTAGGTAAAAAATCTGACAACTGCAGTCATCCTTGTGCATGAAGAAGAAGATGCCAGAATTAATGCATCCTTCACAGGCACACCAGCACCAAGCTGGGCACGGAGTGTCCAGACAAGCCCCTGCCGTGGACAAGACTTTCAGAGCATGGCCACTTTCCTGGGAGCAAACTTCTCCTTATTAGATACAACATGAGCCAGCTTTTGTCCCTCTACTAACCACAAAAAGTGACTGCACTGAAAAGTATTCAAAACTGTTCCTATGAAAATCTATCATCTTATTTCCATAGAGATACACTAATATTATACTAATTCCTAAGCAGAAAATCTGCCTACTATGTGGAGCTAAAAAAGAAGCCATACTTAGTAGAGCTGAAAACTGCTACCAGCCTGTATCACTTGTGTGCCATGCACAGCAACGCATAACACGCACCAGCAACCATTTATCCTTTGTTATTGACTTCTGACCCTGAGGGAAATTTCCATTTCTTATACACTTTCTCTACTTTAGAAGCAGCACAGACTGGGGCAGCAGGGCTAGGGCTGCCTTCCTTTCTCTGCCATTTACTTCTGTGCAAGAGCAAAGCCTTGGGGCAGTGTGCACTAGGGGACCTGCAATACCCCTGTCCTTCAGCAGGAACCACTATTCTTCACTAGGAACTGAAACCACCTGTGCATCTTACAAGGAGGATGATGTTAACCCTTGAATCAGTTAATTGAACCTTTAACAGAAGCCATCCTTCACACTGTGAAAAGCAGCCAAGACAATGCAGAGGAGAATCAGCAGGTTTCAGATTTAACAGTGTCTTTGACAGCAACAACAGGGAAGGTCTTCAGAGGGAATAGAAGTTCCCAGATGTTACCCAGAAGAATGGCGGTGGAAGAATGGCCACAGGCTTTTCAGAGCCAGTCTAGCTGTTCCGCAACTCTTGAAGTGAAATCTTAAAGGTGCAAACCGTCCCATATTTTCTTCTATCCTCAGACACAGGAGAACAAGTTAGAGAACTCTTCTCAGTAAAGGGAGTTAATACCTCATTCCCAATTTTCCCAACAGGAGAAAGCATTCTAGGATTACCAGTGGAGGTTATTTGAACAGAGGTGAGTTGCTCTCTAAGCCACCTTCCTGTTACTGCATTGCGTTAAAAATACACAGAGAACATTGAAATCAGTAATTTCTGTGTCCTTTGAAAGGAGACAGTCACATAATTAAGATGCTGTGGTGCATAGCCACAGCTCAGTGCTGACTCTGCCACGGAGATTACAGGGTAGTAGATTCCTGTGCAGCAGGGAATGACTGATGGCAAGCACCTCCTCACAGGTGGCTCATCTTGCTGGTTACACAGAGAGTTGCTCACTGACTTCAGGTTAGCAAGTGGGAGCTTTCTTCTTTAGATTTGATACATTCTGCTTAAACTTTATACACAAATTAAAAGTGGAAGTGGGTAGTAAGGGTGAAAGATTTTAACATACAGCCAGTCCTTCTGAGAGGTGATGTTAAGCACGTAGCACAACACAGTGAAGCAGAGTTACTGCACTGGCAGTAACTGAAAGTGTCACAATGATTTGTTTGAACTCCTGTAGAGACAATTTAACATCATTTTGGTGACAGTGTATCAAGAACACACAGGAATTCACTCTAGTGTCAGCATAACTTTTATTTATTTATTGCTGTCAATATGCACAGTAAAGGAAGACCTGATGTGGCTACCTCCTGCATATAATACTTCTGAAGAGTCTGATATTGTGGCTTTGATGGTAATAGAACAAAAATGCTGTATTCACAGGCCACAGGGTGATTTTCCTAACTGCCTGAATTACAGATACATTCCCTAGCTATCCTTTATTCTGTCCTTTCCAGCATCACATAATATAGCCCTTGCAAACTGGAAAATAGCTAGAGATAATGTGAGAACAGCACAAAGGGAAAAACCATTTCTGTATTGCTTTATCACAGTCCTTCAGCCTTGTAGGAGCAAGAATTCATTTGTGGCTTTCTAGCATATAAACACAAGTAGAAAAACCACAGAAGGATCAGGTATGCTATGGAAGGATGGAAATAATCTTCTCCTACTCTACCACCTATTATCACAAAAACATCATCCTTCAGAGCTGGACCCTCTGATTGGATGAAACCTCCCAATGCCTGGCAGAAGCATGCTAGTCAGTAGCTGACTGAAATGGGAACTACAGGCTGTGCTTTCAAAGCCTTTCCTCTGGTCACACCAGAGTGATTCTATCCAGGAGCATCACACAGTCACAGGATGCTCCTCCAAACAGCATTAACCCCTCTCCTCTGGCTGGTAAGCCAGGGCTTGCTTCCCAGCTTCATCCTTGACTTCTCCCTACGAACAACACTAAATTGGTAGGGAATTATGTAGGTGGCCAGAAGCCAAAGGCTGTGAGTGGACACTGTCACAGCCTGATTGGGACAGTAGAAAGCAACTACCTGGGTGTCACTGCACATCCATAACACTCAGGGGTCCTGATGCCATGAAAGGTACAGTAAATCTGCACTTAAGACTCCCTGACCCCAAACTGTACTTCTGCTGGTAACTTTATTTACCTTTGTATTGTCTATTTATCTCCTAAATAATACCCTGGAGAAAACAGGGTGTCACTCTGAGCGTGCTCATCCTGTGGTCCATAAGCACCAGGCAGTGCTGTTTCTACAGCATGGGTGATTATTAGCCAGTTGCTCACTTAAAATAGGTGGGAGAGGCTGCAAGGGGCTCCACAACAAAGTGACTCCTCTCCTGTACCATACAAGATGACCACATGCAGGCCAAATTCTCCCCTTCAATAACCACATGGCGAGCAATTGGGAGGCTGGTGAGAAGCTCTCCTCTAACAGGCTGTTCACAGCACTGCTCCCCATCCAGCTTTGACTGGACAGAGGTTCCAGTTTGACCAAGACTGCCTGAATTGCAATTAAGAGGACTGGTAAAGAGCAGTATAACGCCTCAGCCACAGGCTGTTCACTGCAGCACATACAGAGATGACTTTCCCCACTTCCACAGCCCTGACAGCTTGCTGCTGATAATGTTTAATTCTTGAAGGGTTTTGTTGCTGGACAGTCCTCACCTTCCTGCCCTCCCTCCAACTTGTTTTACAGAGGTGTTGAGGAATCCATCAGAACTGAGTCAAAGGCTTCTTCACACTGACAAATAGATAGCCAAAACACCTCTAGCACATATTCCTCTATTTGGACACAGCTACATGTCCCAGCGCAAAAAATGTGCAAAGGTGGCCCCAGAATGTTCTGCCCACAGTCAACCCAATCCAACCCTCCCTCCAGCTTGCATCAGTGCCACTGAATTACCTATAAGCTCTTCTTGGTACATGATCGTCCTTGGACCCAAATCCACAGCATCCTCCTGTTGTCTTCACCTTGTGTTGCTGCTGTTTGCTTGAAATGGTGTAGCATCAAGACAAAAAGTTGCCCTGTGTTTGATACTTTTGCCTGTGCTTGGGAGGCTGGGACTGCTGCAGCCTTCAGGAAATGTGCCCCACCTAAGTGCTGATAGACTGAGGGCGTGCAGCAAGCCATCTCCTAGAGGGGATCAGGCAGAACAGGGTGAGCTGTGTTCAGCTGAGGAGATTACACTAGCTGGAACATAGACTGATAAAGGGCTTTCTCAGAAGCACCTGTGTTTGGCAGACAGACTAGACAGGGAAGGGAAGAAGAGGCACTTCCTAAGCTACGGTCTCTGGCTCACTTTAACACTGAGTGTTGCATCTTGGCAAAACATGGCTTAATGTAAGCAGCTGAAGCAAACAGGTCTGGAGTGATCAGCAGAGAAGGTCTGCCAGGCTACAGGGAGCACTCAAACTAAAGCAAAGCCAATAACTGAAGGGATTGCCTACACACAACTTTCCCCCACCTTCCCCACCAAATGCCAAATCTCCCTTCTGACCCTAGTGCCCAAGGCTGTAATTTTTGCAGAGCTGAATGGCAAGTTGAGCTCAGAAGCCCCCTCCCAAGAAGAGTCACTTTTTGTCCCCTGAAGCAGAATCCTTTTGCGACCTCATGATTTGATAGATGGTTTTCCTAAAGCGCTGGTCCCGGCTCAGTCTTTTGGCTGCTTCTTTCAACTCCTCAATGTTTTCAGCTTCTGCATGTGAGAAGATGAAGGACTGGGACTGTTTCACTGAAACAAGAACAGCACAGAAATGTCAGCACTCTCCATCAGGGACGCAGACTGAAGATAAAGCTTCACAAGAGTGCATGAGCCATGTGATCAACATGACTGAGCCTAACTCAGTCTCTGATTAGGCATTCTGATGAAGTCATATATAAGCATGTTTCTTAGGGGTCCAGGACCATCACAGAAATGTAACTTTCAACATATATAAAGAAATGGGCAACAAGTACACAGGCTTAGTGCCTGCTCTCTGGGAAAGGAAGCTCCAAATAGTGCTGTAGCTCCATTCTACTACTAAAGAACATGAAATACAAACAACATTTGCAGCCTTTACTGCTCTGTCAGCCCCGTCTGCACATAACTACTCCTGCAGGATACAGAGTAGGAGGCTGCCCGATACCTACTGTCGTTCCATGAAGCACTGGTTCTCCGGCAGCGGAAGCGGCAGCTCTTTATGCGGCGAGTGGCAGCCTTGTGGATGTACACAGAGTTCTTCATGATCACAGGCATCTTGGCCTCCAGCTCAGCATTGCGGATGCACTCTTCAAAGAACTCTGGGGAGAAGACACCACTGTAAGACTGATGGGACAGACACTCCAAGCAATGAATCAGTCACAAGGGACTGCACTCGTTGATGGGCTGAGCTAGGTAATGATGACCTTCATGAACAACAATCCATAAAGCTCCAGAATATCTTTAGAATGAATATTTTTCAAAGTGACAAAAGCTTCCAGTTCCCAACAAACATATACTCAAATTTTAGAAAGAACTGCAGCCATCCATTCCACATCAGTAATTCCCACAACTGTTCATGGTTCAACTGCCAAAAGCCTCTGATACTGTGATAAAACTTCTCGACTCTGAAGCCTTGCTCATCATACTTTCTTGGAAGGACTTCTAAAACCAGTCCAGTCTAACTGGGAAAGTCAGGTGTTAGCAACACCAGCACAGGCACATATACATGGTCTGGATCTCTTAACAGCATAGCAAATATTAACACATAGTTACATATATTACAGGCTCCAAACAAAGCCCCATGTCCAAGCTCTGATGTTATTCTGCCCTGATCTGCCACACCAACTGCTTTTCCTGGCCCTTTTCCCCTATTATGGTCTATAATGGCAGCATCTCTTCTGCCATTCCAGTCCTGCTGTCCTCCTGCCTGTCAGTTCCCCTTTCTGTCCAAAGGCTTCATGTGCTAATGTGCCCAAACACTTCTATCAAAGGGCAGGGCAGAGCTGCAGGAACCACTTGGAAATACTGAGGCAATCTGTGCTGGAACTCATGTTAAGAGAAATGTTGCTGGTCCCTTATTTTCTCTAGTGCTCTGCTCATCAGTACATTTTTACTGTCTTGAAGAAAATATCCCCCAAAATCTAAGGTTGAAAATATCAGGAGACATTCATTACCAGTTACTCACTTATGCCCTGTGAAGCTCTACTTGAATGCTGAGCTCAACACATCTACTTTAGCTCTGTTTTCTTACCATGGCTCTGAGCCAGTGGGATGAAGCTCAGAAATCATGCCTGTTTTTCTCAGTTTGGAAATCTTACATAGAAACTACTGAATAATACTTGTTTTATTTAAATATATTAAAATTATAAATATGTAAATAGATATAAAACTATTTATACATGTATTTATCCCTATTTACCTAACAGTGCTCAGAAAACCACAGGACCCCCTTCACTGAAATGAAGCCTTAGCTGTACAGACACAACATCTTCATAACTGCATCTCCCTGCACTATAACTTGTGCATGGAAAATAAGCAAGACTTCCCTCAACTGAAGCTGCTAATGCCAGTTCCCAAGCCTGACTCAAGCCAAATGCCAGAGTAACGCACCCCAAGAGAACCCAAAAAGACCAAACCCAAAAACCCAAAACAAACAAACCAAAAAAAAAGGCAAAGAAATGGATAACCTGTGAGGAACATGAGCCTTACACCTGATCTATGGACTGTAGTGCTGGGCTGATGCTGTGATTCAGCTCTGAGTAAAGATACAAACTTCACCTGCTGGGTCACCTACCAGCACATTGCTACAGCAACCACAGGCCTCCCTCAGCTGGTGATATTCTTGTAACCAAGGTTGAGAAAATAAAGCCTTGAGGGGAATCAGAGGACTCTTTATAACTCAAACCTAGTCAGTCTTTATAGCTCTGCCACAGCTTCCCAGTTTAACATTTTGGAAAGTATTTGCTCATCTCTAGGTTTGTCTTCCACCCAACAGAGAAGGCTGGAATAATTTCAACCTCCTTTGAGGGTAAAACACCAACTGCCTGCATAGCACATTACAGCTCCTCAAAGGGGAGGTGTGGTGGAGAAGTTAGGAGAGCACATTATGTGCAGCTGTGCTAATTTAGAATCTTCTTTTTGCGTCCGGGAAGATGGGTAGAAATATTTCCCCTCTTAAGTTTGTTCATCAGTAGAGAGGATGGATGACTAACTTCTCAAGTTGCTGACATCTGCTTTCATCTTCTTCTCTTTCTCCTTGTTGCAATTCAGAGAATTTAAGCCTTGCTCCAAGCTCTGTAATGCTTCCTCAGCTTCTCTCAGTCTCCTCTCCAGATCCATGCGTACCTTCACCTCAGCCTGAAGAAGAAAATAAGAATTGCTGAAAACCAGTCTGCTTCTCAATAATCATAACTCACAAGGTCTGTGAGGGATTTGCCATGGATGCAAGTGAAAAGATAACGGTGATGAAAATCCTTAGAAATATTGCAAGGCAACATAAAAGTTGTTCCTCATGTCTTCAGACAAAATCTGAATGTGAAGTACAGGCTATTTTAGTAATTTTTCTTTACTCTGACTTCATTTTTCACAGTTTTTCTCCCCTTATATAAACCATATGGAATCAGAGATGGTATTTCAACACATGAATTTGTGCTAATGCAAGTACTTGCAGCTGAGCAGGAACAGAAGGACATCATTCCAGCTGAGACAGACTTGAGATAAAGCCAGTCAGTTCCCACAAAGGGGTGTACAGTGCTTAGTTTCAGAAACAAAACACAAGAGAAGTTAGAAATACAGTCCTAGTTTAGCAAATGAGAAAGACTACACAGCTTAGGTCAACTTAGCTTTCATTTGGCCAAGCAGAAGGTTACAGGAGAAGAAAATTTTGGAGATGCAGAAAAAATAAGAACTGAGGGTTTTGCGGTTTTTTGACAAAATATTTGTATAAGGACGTTGAGTGTCAAACAATCAATTATTAACACAACTTTTACATTATTTAGATTTAAATAAGATATCATACTTTGTCCAATTACCTTTGCATAGATTAATGTATTGTCTGTTACAAAGGAGGGCTGGTCCCTCAGCCGAATTCCTCTGCTTTTGAACCCAAGTTCCTGCAGAGGTTACTGATGATTTTAAAATTTTCAGGTTGGTTTTCTAAGCACAAATGAGGAGGAAAGATGTCTGCTCAGCTCTGCAATGTACATATTAGCAGTTCTTTCAAATCTTCTTTATTCTTGATTGTGTCTACTTTCCTCTTTTACTTTTTCGGCTTCCCTCTGGCTATAGATAATGCTTTCACACTAACAAACTAAAAGACTTGTACTGAACTGATTAATCAGGCTTCAGAATATGAAAATAAATAGTAGTGCTGCATAGATATAAGATGGCAACTTCATGTGTTACCATGATATCATAGTGTTTTGGGTTGGAAGGGACCTCAAAGATCATCTCATCTCAGCCCCTCAGCCATGGGATACTTTTCACTAGACCAGGTTGCTCAGAACTCCATGCAACCCAGTCCTGAACACTTCCAGGGATGGAACATCCACAGCTTCTCTGAGCAACTTGTTTCAGTGCTTCACCACCCTCACAGTAAAGAATTTCTTTCCAATACCTAACCTGAACCTCTCCTCTTTCAGTTTGAAGCCTGTTGATTCAGTTTGAATCCCATCTGTCCTATCACTACACGCCCTTGCAGAAATTCCCTCTCCAGCTCTCTTGTAGACACCTTTAGGCACTGGAAGTGCTATAAGGTTTCCTTCTCAGAGCCTTCTCTAGGCCAAACAGCACCAACTCTCTCAGCCTGTCTTCACAGGAGAGATGCTCCAGCCCTCTGAGCACCTTGCTGGTCCTACTCTGTGCTCACTCCAACAGGTCACTGTCCTTCCATGGCTGGATGCAGCACTCCAGGTGGAGTCTCACCAGAGCAGAGCAGAGCAGAGCAGAGCAGAGCAGAGAGACAGAATAACCTCCTTCACCCTGCCAGCCACACCACTTTGGATGAAGCCCAGGATACAGTTGGAAACCTGGAGCAAAGCTAATGAAGATTTGTGACCACAATGTGAAAACTAAATAAAACCAAAAGTTTGGCTTGATAGGGAGCAAACTGAAAGGGAAGATGGGAGCACTCTGGGCCCAGGGACAGCAATATGCAACATATGCAGGGGATACCTTGAGGTCTCTCTCTGCCTGCTGTTTCTCTGCAGTCAGCTCCGAGAGTGAGTTCTGCAGTGCTTGCGACTGGGAAGAGTAAAACTCCCTCTCCTCCTCCAGTGCTCGGGAGCGCTCTTCATTCTCCTTCATCCTGGTGAATGGCACAGCAAAGAAAGATGACCATTCCCACCCCAGCACCACTCACAGGAGGGAAAAGAGCTCAGTATTGCGATGGGACATGCCTAACTTCCTGGCTGCCCAGAGCAAAGAGACACTAACAGGAGCACTGTGTGCTCCACTCCAATAACACAGGCATTGCTGGAGAAAGCCAGGTGTGTCCACCAGTGTCCAAGAATGTTCTTGAATGGAACATTCTCAGCTCCCAAATGAGGTCCAGGAACACCAAACACTCCTTATGGACAGGCCATGAACACCTTCATGTGCCCAAGTCCTAGTTTGAAAGGAGCAGGCCCTACTGGGAACAAGTTCAGCTCCCCTGCCTTGCTCTGTCTGCTTTGAAGCATTTGTAACCTGAACTCCTGCCATGGGAACCAGACAAGCTTCCAGACTTATCTGGTGCTGGCAACCAAAAAGCAAGTCAGCAGGCAGTCATGTCTTTTGGCACCATCAAGTCTGAGCAGGACAGAAGTGTCCTCTTTCCCCATTTCACCTTTTCTCTGCCAGGAGTTTCTCCTGCAGAAGTTGCTGCATCTTCTCTTCTATCTGTCGCAGGCTGCAGTGCAGTCCCCAGATGGGGCTTTGCTCCTTGCTGGGGCTGGTTGGAGGTGGGATCTGGCTCTCATTTTCTTTCAACATCTCCAGCATTTGTTGTTTCTCCAGGGAGAGCTCCTTGAAGAAGCACAGAGATTGTGAGTATCAGCCAGGTCTAACGTTTCGAACGTTAGCGTTAGCCAAGTCTAACTCTCCTGATCCTGCCTGGTTCTTTCTTACTGAGTCCCTCCATCCTTACATCCACATGCCTCATTCAGGTTAAACACAGGAATAACAAAATTTGGGTTTCATTTCATACCTGCTTCATGAGGAGCAAGCCTTCACCATAGCCTTTGCCACAAAGGGGGTGAACCTGCAGGCTCCTTTGATATGGTATGCTAGTAAGGACACAGCTCAGGGACTGGAATCTTGTGCTTCTCTGTGTATCACAGATGCAGGCAGCTTCCCTGCCTTCCCTGCTTGGCTTGCTCCTTAGTGGGAGCTGGAGGCACCCCCCCTGTGGTACTTCTAACTGCGGACAACAGGACACATCTGGTGCAGACATCCTGTGCAGACACAGGACACACGCTGCTTGCCTATGAAGTGTTCAGCCCAATGTGCAATTAGGGCAGGAGCAGTACTGCCATAGCTTTCCAGTTCTTTTTTCATACCCATAACTGTGGACAAGGAGAAGAACTCAAAGGAACAGATTTTTGGACAAATTTGTAGGATCTGACACAAACATTAAGGATGACCTTGCAGCTTTAGAAGGCCAACTGTGTGGAAATTTCACAAACAATATACATTTAGAAAAGACGCTTTCCACAAATCCACCGAAAAGGAAAGATTCTAATACATCAAGACTCTGTTTCCTAGATTCCCATGTTCCCTTGGGAACCATGCTCCCTTCTGTGAGCAAAGAATGTCCCTCTGCTGCTCCAAATTCCACCAGAATGTAGGGGATCTGCAGTTAAAAAAAATAAAAATGCTCAGAAATCTCTTTCAGCTGTACAGTCATGTTGGCTGGAAGGGACCCTCAAGTAAGCTCTTGTCCAGCCTGCTCTTCAGAGCCAGTCCGTCAGCACAGCATGATATGGTGAGCTGTAGCTGTCTACAGTCCAGTTGTGAAAACCATTTACAATGAAGGTTCCTCAGCCTCTCCTACTGCCTGCCTTCCATCTGGTGAAAAGTCTCTCCCTAGTGTTCCACCTAAGCTTCCCAAACTACAACTTACTATGGTTATTGTCCTACCATCACATGACCTGGTACTGCTGAGAAAATCTTGGTTCAGCTGTGCTCTGTGTAATTTCTCATGCTTTTCTGCAGGGGATTTTGGTGTTCATATCAGCTGCCAAATGAACCTGTTAATCTGTACAGCACTTCAACTCTGGTATTAGCAGACACTGGATTCATTCCATGGGACAGCATTGCTTTCACACCAAAATGCTGTCACTCAGAGGGGAGGAGTGGTCACTCACCTCTAGGGTGTTCTGTAAGGACTGTGTCAGACTTCGCAACTCTTTCTTTTCTTCCTCCACTCCTTTAAGGGAGCGGGCTGTGAGCTCCAGCTCCCTAAAGAGGCAAAAAGGGTGACAGCTATTGCAGGGGAACAACAGCCCCACAGACCGCGCTCAAGCTGCGCAGGCTGTGGGTCTCCTGGTGCAGGACCTGCAACCATCGGTTGGTGTGGGCAGTCCTGGAGAGCCAGGATCTTGTCAGGAAACATCACATCATGCCTTGGACACACTGTGGGCATCCAGGAACTTCACTGTGCCTCCTGATCATCAAACCCAACCCAATAGTTACTGTAGTCCTCTAGCAAGGGAACAGCCATGGTTGCAAATGAAAGAGCTCAGACAGAGCAGTCACATCTAAGCTGAAGCAGGCTTATGAGAACAAAAATGGTTTGCAAAATCCCACTGGTTTTTCTGACGTTATTTAGGGGAAAAAAGGAAAAAAAAAGAGCATGATAGCAAAAAGTGCCCTTTCAACACTCAGTGCAAAGCACTTGGATCTTTTTCTTTCTAAATTTTCTTTCTAAATTTGCTGCTCATATTTTTCATAGTCAACTTTTAAAATGACAAAACTATTCTATGTGAGGCAACATCATCATACACATAGTGTCATTCAGCTGATGGTGGAAAACCAGATACAGATGTCTGGACTCCACATGGCTGCTCAGTCAATTGAACTAATTGCCTCTCTGAAATCCTCTCTTGCACCCATCCATTGCCATGCTACCCTAACTAATCTGGGGTTTGCTCATGTCCCAGCCCTTTGAAAATAAATTGCTGGAGCCCTGAGTGCAAAATGAAACTAAGTTGTATTCTATTGGTCACACAAGAAATAACAAATACAGATAAAGAGCCAACAACCATTCCTGTTTTGGTCAATGTAGCATCTCCTTCCTATATGCACAAAATAGGTGGATTTTATAGACTGTTTTGATTCACCACCATGGTGGCGCTTTTGCCCGCTGCGGGAGTTTGTGTCCTTTTGCTGTCCTGCAGCGTCTGCTGCCATACCGTCTGATCTCCTCCTGCTCCAGCCGCAGCTCCCGCACCACCTCTTCAAAACGCTGCTTCTCTGCTTCCAGGATCTGGTTCAGACGCTCAAGTTCCTGCACCAAAAGAGAAGACAGAAATGTACTCTGCCAACACAGCTAGGAAAAGCTTCCCTGTTAACAATGCCTGGGACTTTTAGCATGGCATTTAACTCAAGCTGTGTAGAGCCACAGGGTGTCAAATTCCACCACACTTTTGTCCAGGGGCAATTAGAAGGATTTGAGGCTGGCTGAGGATTTTCAGACATCCAGAAGTCCCAGCCAGGCTACCAAGCAACTGGAAATCCCAGATACTCCCTGCACAGGTCAGCTCAGACATATATATACAGAAGGTCCAAAACTCCCTGGGGATACTGGACTCACTTGTATGTACCATTTTCGGGCACCCATGCATGCAGGTACAGAAAGCCCAGACAGCCCCAGAATGTAGCGGCACCAGAATTTCTGTGCCTCAAGTGTGATACTTCTGCCAGCTCAGGCTTGCTTCCCACCCCCACTGGGGCAAGAAAACACAAATCATTCAGTTACAGCTTTGCGCTGTTAAATCAGCCTGTCACTATCTCTGTGCAGACAAAACCCTGCTAAGAGAGCAGCATATAGCACAAACTGTCCTTCAAGCAGTGAAACAGTCTCTTCCCACAGTCTAGAGGATGCAGTTGCGCTGAGACCTACTGCAGATGGAAAAAGACAGGACCAAAATTCAGCCAGGGTCCCTCTTGCTTTCAGCTTCCCTTGCAGCCATAGCTGCTGCGCAGAACTCCTGCTATAGGCACATGCCAGTCACAAAACAGCACTGACACTGGATAAATTCATAATAAGACTCCTGCTCCATGGTACAGATACATGGTTCAAGCTGCTTTCCCAAGACACTGCTCTGAAGCCTTGGGCTCCCAGCAGGTCAGACCGGCACAGCTCAGTGAGCTCTACATTCAGCCCTTCCCAGTACCAAACTCCTTCAACCTATCCCAGCCCCATCTGCTCTTTGTGGGCAATGGATTTACTCTGCATGGCTTTGGAAGAGCAGAGATTTTTTCTGGGATCTTCAGACATTTCCCTCCCCGTGGCTGAGGGCTGTGCAGCAGAGGTGAGGCTACCTCACCAGAGGGGGATATATCCCTGCAAACCCACCTTTGGATTTTAGCTCACCAGAAATGTATGCAAGCAAAAAAAATGGGTTTGAAAAGTCTAGGTCAGCACTGCCATATTTTCCTAAGGCGAGGCAACAGTCATTTTGGATTAACTGGAAAAGAGCATGAGGCCCTTTGCAGGGTTGTAACATGGTGCTCTAGATCTATGCACATTTTTCTATACTGTAATAGGACAATCCATTTGCACAGCTATCTTGCCATGATTTTATGATGGTGCTATAAAAATCAGTAGAGATTTGGTGTAAACATGAGAATGTGCTACTTTTATTATATTAAGTGTAAGTTATTAATATTTGGAAAGTAATTATAAACTTGATAAAACAACCTGCTCTAGTGAAAGATGTCCCTGTCCATGGCAGAGGGGCTGGAACGAGATGATATTTAAGGTCCCCTCCAACCCAAACCATTCTATTGTAAGGTAAATTAAGGTATAATAATCACATCTAAGAGAGTGCTCTCTTGATTTTTCCCTAGTGCAACATTTATTATTCTCCCCATCTCTGGTGTGTCCAAAGAACAAACCACCTTGTTTTTTGTGCTCCTTGTTTCTCACAATGGTATCTCTATGCTAGAACAATGTCAGGTCTGTTTACTTGCTTTCTGGCTGTGGAGACTGGTCTTAATTGCCACAGTCTTCTTGAATCTGTCAAATAACAACTGAGTAATTCAATCCAGTGAGTATGAATTTCATTTGATCTTCCTCCCTCGTCTTCCTGGAGACATAATCACAAGCACTCTGCATGGAAAGTAACCGGGAAAGGGAGCAGGGATAGAGCTCCATGACCCATCTCATGGCACAGGTCTTATTCCTCTCTTCATCCCCAGGGTCCAGAGGTTGGCTGGAGACTCTTGTGCCTCCACAAGCCTCTCTCCCAGAACACTAATATGCCTTCAAACCAACAACTCCCAACCTCCCAGTCCTGCCACATGGCAGTTGAAGGAAATTGGCTTGTGATAAACACTCACCTCTTTTTGCTCCCTCTGCAGACATAGCTCTTCTGTTTCTTCCATTAGTTTATCTGCAAGCACACAAAAAAGTCCAACCACAGAGAAAAGGATTTTATAACCTTGGGATATTTACAAACAAGAAGCACTGACTTTTTGAAGCTTGAAAATGCAGCATTTCCTACTCCTCTGTGTGTATCTGTCTGGGAGGGTCCAAAGGCTGAGATGGCACTAATGGGATGTTCTATAACTTCCCTCCCGCCAAATAACTTAATAGACTAAACAATCACATTGCTTTGTACTCCTTCTATGGTTTCCTCTCAATGTTCTTAAAGAGTATTAATGAACCAACCTTTACTGACCTCTAACTGAGTCAGTAAAATATTCTTATATCTGCTTCAAAGATAAAGAACAAGGCCTAGAAAGGTTAAGTGACCGCAGAGGTTCACACAACATGTAGCAACAGTCAGTTTTCTAGCAGCTCAGCACCACATCCTCACCTACCTAGCATCATCCTCTCCTTGGCCCTCTGGGCAGCACTGCCAACTCCCTGCTGTCACCTTGGAATGTCCCAGCCAAGCCCAGAAATCAATTCCCTAACTTAGCCACTGAACTTTTGCTGTATGGAGCAGTTCCCCTCAACATCAGTTGCTCTTGTCCACTGAAGCCACATACCCACCAGAGGCTGTGCTCTGGCCGTCACCCTGCAGCCTGATGCACCCATGCTGTGCTAGGCTCTAAGCTCAAAGGCTGTGCCTGGGGCAGCTCTTAGCCACACTTACAGGAACTCAGATGAGAACACTCCTCATGGTCAAGCCTCAGATTTTGCTCTCAGCCCTGCCATCCAGCTGCCACGGGAGCAGGGGCAGATTCACTGCAGCACTTTTATCTTCCTCATGCCAGGCGAGTGGGATGCTACATGTTTCCCTGGTGCTGAGGACCTGACAAGGTTCCTATTGCTGGCAGGATTACTACTGCTAGGGGGAATGCAAACCTCTACCTCCTGCCCAGGGCAGGGCTCCTGGTGCCAGAGAAATAGTTACATTACCAAAGCTCTGACCACCACTGCTCACTTTCCTTCCCACTCTCTCCCTCCTCCTCCTGGCCAGAACCCAGTGCAGATGCACTGTAATTACACAGAGGCTCTCCTAACTTCCCTCTTCTACCCCTCCTGGGGGCCCAAGCCCTGGATTTGATGGACTTCTGTAAAGTCCATGTCTGACAGTGGGACAGTGATCCCAGCTGGGTGGAAGGTAACTCAGTGTGGATTCAGGAAATTCCCCAGAGCAGTATTCCTCCAGAAAACCTTGATCTGCTGCCAGGAACAGTGACTGACCTCAAAACTTACAGGATGGACACAGATCATTGAAGGTAAGGCTAATGAGGCAGAAGCCTTAGCAGTTATACAGAAATAGACAGTTCCTGACAAAAGAAAGTAATCAGCTGTGACAATTGACCAGCTCTCAATGTTCTTGTCACAGACCAAAGAACTCAGTGACATATATATTCTATATTCCAGATATCTCCTGTTCGCCACAGAATGTGTATACCTCTATTCCTCCATCACCTTATCTTTTGTCATACTAGAGACCTCTTTAGTCTTTTAAGCCCTTTAGTTTGCTCTGGTGGTTCAAAAATAATGTTTCGACAAAACTTTCCTGTTTCTAATTTTCCCTTTGTTTCTGTCCCTTCAGGTCCTCCTCTCAGCATCCCCTGTTATTCTTTTCTCATGTGTGGAACCACTTCTCCCTTCCTGCCTCACGTCCAAGCTCATCCATCACATCATGTGTGTGAGTGGTGCTCAGATGGCCAGGATGAACATGCTTTGATACTTGAGTTATGATCACTGTTACATGTGAGACCATATACTGAGGTCAGCCCTGATCAGCATGGATGCAGAAATGCAAAAAGCTCCTCATGATTCCTCCAGTGGCTCAATGATTAGGAGTAGATACTATGAGCCCCTGCTCAAGGCATCACCAACCTGAAGGACTCAAATTCCTGCTGTTGTTCAAAGCAGATGACTCTCCAGACAAGTCACTGGGCCCACACAAGTAACCAGCAGCTCCCAGGTCAACAGGACTGCTAGACCTGGGGAGTGCTCTAACTTAGAGGGCATCTGGGTTAAAATGGCTATTCTCCCTTGGCTCTTGCTATAGGCAATGTGGGGAAGAGACAATTGGACCTCCCAAGGCAGTCAGGGCATCCAAGGCACCAGGCCACCCAGAGACCAGTTCCTGAGTAGGGAATTGGACTAGATAACCTACCTCTCTTCATACCTAAGTTATTTTGTGTTCACCTGGAGCAACTGTTCTCTCTCCACTGTCTACAGAGAGAGCACTGACAAGTTAGCCACTGCCATTAGACACCTCAAACAAGCCCATGTAAATGCTCCCACTTCTGATATGAATAGTGTGAGGAAACACAAAGACTAGGTAGAGTAAGAAAAAAAAACAAAACCCACCAGCTAGGTGAAGAAAACTCATGCACGAAAAGCTGTGACCAGCCTCAAAAGTATCAGTCCTGTGTGATTCAGGGGGACAAAGGTATTGTCTGTTTGCCTGTGTGCAGCTGAAACCAGCACATCCAAACGTCTCAGGGGTGGCAAATGTTTGCACAGATGAGCCATGAGGAGCTGCAGGACTGCAGTATGTTGGCCAAAGCACATTCCTCCTTCACACTTCACACAGATGTTCAGATCCCACCTTAACTTCTGCGTGTTTTGACTCCCTTCAGACCTGAATTTCAGTTGCTTGCTACTCAAAAGCTTCATCCAGTGAAAACCTGCAGCTGCTTGGCTTGACTACACTGACAACTCCAGTAAAAGAAAACTATTTTGGCATTTATGGCTTTTCAAAGTAAGAGTTTCCTACCTAAATATTCCTGTTTCTCCTTGGCCAGCTGTAGTCCTTGAGCTTCCAGGCTCTCAATCATGGCTTCTCCCAGCTGGGCATTCCTCCAGGTCCTAGGGAGAGCAGACACAAAGCAGGCAATGTAAGAGAGCTAAGGGTCCCACAGACTAGGACAGGGGACTCAGCCTAGCAAACTACCAGGGAAATCAAACATGTAGATTCTCATCAGTTGGGACAGTGATTCTCTAGAATTTTTCTCCACAGATGCATTGGAGAAATTTCCCTGGTAGTCAGGGTTTCTTTGGTTTTTCTTTTTTTTAATACATGAGCTTTATGTGAATACCTCACAGCTATTCAAATGTTTTTTCCAGTGTTTTGGAGATTTCTACACTGAGCTTAATTTTAAGGGTCTCAAGACCAATCCAACACATCCACAGCCTCCAATTGCAACAGGATGTACCTGGAGCCCTTTAAATGACAGACTGTAGAACCAGACTTTAGCTTTTAACTCTAATAACTTCCCACTGCCAGTGACATTGTCCTCTGCAGCCTTTCAAACATTTTGCTCTTAGAGTCACTTTTCCCCTTCAGACTTCAACCGTTTCTTGAATCCATCCCATGGCCTTCTACCTTCAGTCTTTCTGGTATCCCTCATCCATCCTGGAACCAATCAATCCCTCCTCTGCTAAAGCTGTAAGCCACTAGGACTTGGTGTCTGGTCCTACACTGTGAGTCAAGTGCTTTTCCCCAACAATGAAAACCAGAGGTAAAAGCCACGCAAGATGCTGGCAAATAGGGAATGTTAAAGGAAGCAGGCATACCCAAAGAGCACCTTATTTTGTAGGACCATTGGCCAGAGGATCTCAAGGTCTCTTAAATACTTTATGAAGCCAAGCTACTAAAAGGGCCTGTGGAGCAGATATCCATTATTAAGTTGACAGACAAGACAGGCTTTAATACAGATATTAAACACCAAGGACAAGGACACACAAATCAAAATAGAACCAGAAATGGAGTTTGCTGCTCACTTCTATTCATGTTTAATTAGAAAAACAAATCTACACATATAAAATGCATAACATTAAAACATACATAAAATTTATCCCAATCTGTTTATACAGATGTGCATAAAGGAACAGCAATTGTTGCCCAGAAATGTTGCCATCTTTGTTAAATCCAAAGGGATCTTATTAATATTAAATATCTGTAAAGCTTCCTGTACTAGGCCTCTTTGTGAACTATTTGAAATTGTAGCTTTTTGGAAACTGTTAATTTGGCAATCTCTTATTTCAAGGCAACCTGTACATTGTCTCTTATAAAAGCCAGACAAATAAATTAAAAACACACCACCCCAGGGACCAGGCAGCTCACAGCTCCAGCAGCCCAAGCTCTTTGCAGATAGATGTGTTTCTTTTCAGCTAATGAGGATATTTCTAAAGTGCAGAGGAAATTAGAACACTAATTAAAAAGGTGTTGTTTTGCCCACAGGTAGGCATCTTCATCTTGAGTGAGAATATGTGGGTGTGAATGTGTTTCTTCACTAGCATTCTCTGTTACAGGATGAATCTGATCCCAGAGAAGCCAACAGCAAACAGGTCAAGATGGGAGTGGGGGAAACAACAGAGTTTATCATATGATTACATGGAGGGTTTCCAAACAGCTGTAGCCTTTAAGGTGTCTCTTCATAGATTCACCTTTTCAGTGCTCCCTCCCTTCTCCAGCCTAACAAGACATTTCCTTGTCTGTTACTCAAAGGTTACTACACCCACTGCTGTGTGACTTAGAAAATGCACTCATATCACTGTGCAGCATTAGAGCTTTTATTCCTACATCTGCTGGAACCAGTGCCACTGTAACCACAGCTACAGGGAGGTACAGGCTCTGACTTCAGCTGAGGGGCAAGCAAGGGCTTTTTTCATTTTGTATTTCTTGCCAAGTGAAGTTTCATCAAAAAATGCTACATTGCTTAAAGTATTGGAAAACACAGGGCCAGCAAAGCTCATGGGACAAGTAGAAAGCCCCTGCCTGGAAAAAAACCAAAACAAACTCAAATATGTAGGACATCCCCATCACATGTACATCTCAATCACTGTTCCAGTCCTTTTTGCAGCACTGGAAATGCCTCTTTAGCTTTGCCTGCATTTTACCTTTCTCAGGACCATCCACAGCCAATTTGTGGAGACACTTAGCACTTAATACTCCACAGGACATAAGTACTGTGTTACTTATTTCTTCTCCCATTGCCCACCAAGTTTACTTTCTACCATTTCAGGGAATGCTGCTGTGGACAGAGAGAGAGTATGTGTGCCCCTCTCCCCCTCTAGAAGCAGCAAAGCCTCTCTGGATGGGAAGAGAGCCTGGCAGTCTGGGAGTCAGGGCTTTACGCATTTCCAAAAAGCTTTCATGATCTGGCAAGTGTGGTAAATCCAAGCCACAACACATTAGAAGTGTGGGGAGACCAGCAGTTCCCCTCCACATTGTATAAGCCATTTCCCCATCAGGGCAGGAGGCTTGGAAAGGAGTGAAGAACTGAAGGGATCACTGAGCAGACTGTAATGGTGGAGGCAATAACCAGTTGTGCAGGCACATATACGTGACCCCTCAGATGTAAAGAGGCAGTGGACAAAATTGAAGCAAAGGAGAGAGGATACTTCCCAGCTTGGGTTTGTTTTTCCTCTTTCATCTATTTCCATATCTCTACATAGTTTGTTTTGGGGGTCTTTTTGAGGATGTTTGTTTGTGGGTTTTGGGGTTTTTTGGGGGTTTTTTTGTCAGTTTTAAATAATGATGAAGACAGCAGGATGATCACAACTAAGTGCTGCAGTGCCACCGGCAGTACAATCTCCATCTAGAAAAAGCAGGACATTATAACAGATTGCCTAGAGTAATTCAACAGTATTCTTTTAGCTTTTCTATTCACTGCAGATCAATTTATTGGCCCACACTGGCCTTTCTGACTGCTGTTTAGCTCCCAGCCTGACCCTGTAACTATAAATCACATAATCTATGCTTTTTTTTCACATGCAGGCTACCATCAGTACTGATGAGACTGGCACTGGAGCTGTACCACTCTCCTCTGATGCAGTAACAAAAGCAGAGAGTGGAGGGAAGGAGGTGTCTCAGTCAGATTTTCAACTGGGTGCAGGTGGTCTGCTGTATGATAGCAGCTACTCTTTAGCTTCTGTTTTAAATGCTACTGCTGGAATATTGAAGCATGGACTAGAGAAAAGGCTGGCTCTGTGACAAAAGCAGCAGTACAGGGCTTACTTGGGAGTACCCCGTCTGAGTTGTGCTGCCTTCCTCCTTCCATCCCATACACATCTGTAAGATGAACTTGGTCCCAAATTATTGCCCTTGGCAATAGTTTAGCTTAACATGGGTGAAGGCAAATGCAGACGTGCTATTCAATAAAAATCTCCAAATTGCTCAAAGGCTAACTCTTTGTCACTTGTCCTCTGCAGTGGCCAAGGCTGCTCATGCAAAGTGGGTGGCAGACCTCTGCCTTGGGTCTTGTGTCCCATGGGAATTCTGCTCCCATGAAACTTCAGTGGATAGCTTTGTGTTGCAGTTCATACACTACCATGGAGGTAACAGCTTGCCTCAGCACCAAAGACAAGCATGCTGCAGCAGCACACAGCTTGGCTTGGGCTGATCCACCATAACGCTGGGTTCCCCATTAATTACAAATTGACATTTTGAGCCTCACAACATTGAAACTAACTGAGATATTGCCTTTACCATGTACACATATATGCACACACTGGTGTCACAAGTTAAACAGCTTTTGTCCCTACAGTGACAAGGGACCACACACATGCCATAATGCAGCCAAGAAGGGCAGAGCAAAGTGCTCATTGCTTTAAGCCTCATAGCTGAATGCTAGGCTCTGCTCTACAGACTGAGGAAGTTTCTATATCTCATTTGGGAAAGTCAAATCCCTGTTTAAGTGTTATCTCTTCCTGCATCTGCTGAGATTTAGAGGGAGCCTGCTCTGGTTTTGCAGGACAGCTGCTCATCACACAGTCAGGCTCCTGGGTAACGAGGAATTGCAAAGCTGGAGGCCAACAAACTGCAAGTCTCTGTCCAGCATTATTAGCAGTGTGAACCAGTACTGAACGCGTACAGCAATCAAACCTCTCACCCCTGTCAGTGGGCTGGGAATGCTTTGCTAACACTGCCTGTCCCGGGATTTAGGCTGCCTCCATATTTCACAATTAAACTGTTTTGAGAGGCCAAATCCTGCTGCTGCATGGCCTGAGCACCCTCAGATCTGGGCAGACGGAATGCACACCCCACAGACACACAATTGCCTCACAATTACTGTTATTGATCAGTACTGTGCTGGTGAGATCCCTGCTTGCAGCAGGATGTGAAGCACATGGGCAGTTGCTCACTAGATTTGTGCCTTGCCTATTCTGCTCTTACTTTACCCCAAATTCATACAGAGAAGTTTTCTGATCCCCACTTTTGTCAAGCCTGCAAACCTTGTTTCCCACACAAAATGGACCAGGAGGGGTCCCATTCAGACCCAGGTTTCACCTCTCTGAGGCAAGAGAGAGGGATAGCAGATGGAGCTCAGTATATCACCATTTGACAGATGACAGCCTGGCGTCATGAGCAGAGCACCACCCTGCACACACATTGCACACCAAGGCAGGAAGTTTAGATCAGTTTTAGAGCATTCATGTTAATGGAAAGGATGGGTCCAGGAGGCAAATGAAGCTCTCACTGGTTTTGAGGAGCTTGTCTGACTCCCTGTAGCCCTTCTAGTCAGGCTTCTTCCTCTTTATCCTTTGCACATCTACAGAGCAGATCAAAGCAAATAAGGAATAGAAAGAAGCTTACACTTTTCCAGACTCCTGTAGCATCTCCAGCCACTGAGCCTGCTCAAACTCTGATTCAGCTGCTAGAACAATGTTACCCTAGAAGAGGGGAGGGGAGGGGGAAAAAACCCAGATTAGAGAGGCTGGTGCCTTATGCATCTCTGTGCACTCATGGCATGAGCTGGACACAGCTGTGGTGGGAGGAGAGCCCACCATTGTCTTCCACCTCCACAAGACACATCACACGGGAGCAAATATGACCCCGGGCTACCACACATTGGAAAGTGTGCACATGGCAAACAGTCACAAGTCACAATAGGCATAATATTGATATGTCAACATGAGCTCTACAGCTTCTGAGAATCTGTCGGCTACTATCATAAAACCTGGTGTCAGAAAGTGCAAGTTTCCTTGTTGGTTGTCAAAGCAGCAGCAGCAAAGCCTTGAGGGGATTTGGGATGCTAAGCCACCCTTGCTCTCAAGATGGTCTGTCCAGAGAGGGTAGGCATACCTTGGTGGAGAGGAAAAAGACTGCCAATCCAGCTCTGCTCATCAGCATTAACCTGTTCTGTGGTGTTTGGAGCTTTTTAGAAGAAAGCTACTTACATGGAAATCTTCATGAGAGATCTTTATGGCATAAGGCATGTTGGCCTCTTCTTTGGGCTCCACAATGCAGCCTCCCAGGGGTATGACACCCTGGAGATAAACCAGAGCACACTAATCAGTCAGCAAAATCAAGTATAACTGTCAACTAACCAGGAGCTGAACTTTCACATTCATAGGAACAATAGGCAAATGGAGCTGTTACACCCACCACTGGCTTTGCCAACAGTATTTTTATAACCACAAGATTAGTTGGTTAGATCATGTAAACAAGGGAATATATCTACTATCTGGTAAAAAAGATAGACATCATGTGCCTGCTGAGTCATTAAATAACCCGAAAAGGTACCAACGTGATTCTTTCTCTTTTGAGGCTTCCCTGGACCTATGAGATGTCTGTGACTTACTGGGACTTACCTCTTCTTTGCTTGCTGGGCCCATGGAGGAAGGAGGAGGGGGGAGGTAGAAACAGAATAACCCCCTCCTTGTGCAAACACTGCTCACCTTGGGATGAATATTGAAGTATTTATTGCTTTCAAAACTCTTCTTCTCACTCTCAGCATAGTACAGCAGGAAACTTTCCTTAATGATGAAGAACCTTTAGGACAGAAGGGAAATAAATTCTGCTAGAACAGAGGTTGTGGTTCACAGCACAAGAAAATCTCCTCCTAACTAAAGCTGCTTTCTGAGCAGAAAAGTTTACTATTCCCACCTGAGGTGGGAAATGAGGTACCTCATTTCTGCTCATAGCCAAGAGTTAGTGCTTAACGGCAAATGTCAAGTTCAAGTACTTTGTGCTTGCAGTTTACTCCAGCATGCACACACCAGAGCTAAGGGCAAACCATGGCACCACGTACTCACAGGGCACTGGGACAATGCTCTGTGCCCAAGACTGGACCAGAGGCTTTTGGCATCTCTCTGTGTGCTCTCTCTACCTCATGTGTTGCATTCAACATTTTTGAGGGAGCTGTTCTTTTTTTAAAGGGTCTCTCACATGGGCTAAGACCAACTAAATGCTTATTTTGCAATCTGCTGCCTGCTACCCTCTTCCCTCCCATCTCAGCATAAGCAAGAAGGGAAGTGTTTCCACTCCAACACAGAATCACAGGCTAGCATTCCCAAGCGACTCTTGAGGCAAAAAATTGGCCACCAAAGCATTCAGGAGCAGAAATAAATTTGAGAGATATTTCTAAGCAGAGCACCTGGCAAAGTCTCCTGTCATTGACCTTCACAACAACAAAGGAAATTGAATTTTTTTTCTCATATGAGTAACACTAAAATATGCCTTGTTCTGCACACTTAACCTTAGGTATGCTCTGATAATCATTATATAGTATCTATAAAATATCACAGCTTCTGCAAGCCAAGCTTCTAACTTACTGGAGCATGTCCTCAAAATTATGATTAAAGGAGTGCCACCTTTAACTTATCTGGATTCTTGAAATGCCCCTGGGAGAGTCCCTCCTCTCTTCAAAAATTGAGGTTGCTTGCACTGTGCAGGCAATGGTACAGGGGAGAGATATCTGACTTAGTTTCAATTTGGTCTAAATCTCTGCAGCACTCAAAGATTATGAAGAGCAACTGAAAAAAATAGGGACAAGTTTAGCAGGGAGGTTTCAAAAGAGTAAATGTCAAAGAAAATGTATTGTACTGTTTTGTACATATTTTCTGACATGAGAAAGAGGGATTTGGGAAGAAAGTGAAAGGTAAGAAGTTGAAAATTATTTTAAAATGCCTTTGCACATTTCACAAAACACAGCTGTGTAAATTACTTTTATGTGGTCCCGAGGACAAGAGATCATGAGGAAACTGGAAAGGATAAGGCATTTCTGTGAATAATAAGAATATTCCCAGGAAACCCTCCTGTTTCTGGGGGGAAACAAGAGGAGACTTCTACAGCTTGGGCATTCCTGCACCTTTCCTTGAAGCCACCATTAATGATGAGCTACAGGCCAAGGGGGCTGATCCACAAGGACAATTCTAATGCTTTCATGTGCCCACCCCACCCCAGTCCTCTCCTGAAGTGGGTGGGCTGTCAGATGGAGCCAAGTGCTGCCTCCAGTACAGATGAGCACAGCAATTTGGTACCAGTTTAGTTCCAAAAGCTAAAGAAAGATTTTGAAGCTGGCAGAGAATAACAATAAAGATATAATTATTAATAATAAATATATAACTATTAATAATAATTATCATTCTTTTACTTGGGTGAAAGCTTTACTGCTTCCATCTGCTTCTATTTCTTGCTATTCTGCCATGGCTCTGGTAACACAAATGAAATTGCCAAATGCCACGGAAACAGAGACCATGGGCTCTCAGGGCAATAAAAAATGCAGAACAAAGCTACACTTCTGAAAGTCTGCAGCAAACTCAAACTGTGGATCTACTTTGTACCTTCTCCAAAGTGTTTAAAAGTGACAGTCATTGAATACGCACATATTTACATCCAGAAATCTTCAGAATGTACAAACACCGGTAGCAGTTATTGTTCCCCAATTTTTTTCTTCTCCTTGCCCTCTCATCTATACCTGTTCATGTTGACATCAGAGCTGGGGAGAAGCAGGCAGTTTGCTTCCTCAGCAGGACACATTTGATACCCTGGGAACCTCATGGTTGACTGCCCAACTCACCTCTTGTTCCTGACCACAGCCTGACAAAATCTCTCTAAGCAGAACAGCACAACTACTGCAAAAATCACTCCTCTGTGCTGAGCTTATTTAGCTGCTAGAGGACTGAAAAGGCGCCCATTTGCAGTGCAGCCTGTCCAGAAAGTTACCAGAGTAGGAGCAATTGCTATTCACCTTCCCCCCTGGGGACCATCTCCTTTCCAGCCCAGACTCATGTTCCAGTGCACCACCCAGAGGAGCTGCATCTAGCATTCCCTCAGCTGGGAAAGCAAGGTGTGACCCTGCCTGTGGTGGCTGTCCCATACTTGAACTGCTCAACTTTGAGACACCTGCCCACTTAGCAGAGGCACTGGGCACATCTCTGGGGGACACATTACTGATGGAACGGATTAATCAAGGTCTCATCTCTACATGAAACAAGACTCGGCATTTTCAGGTATTTCAGATATTTGCATTAATGGCAAAGGCAGCCACAACTCCTGCAGCAGACTCAGAGCTGACCCTGGCCAAGGCAGACATCAGAGACCTCCATAGAGCAGACAGGACTTGTTCCTGGTCCTCCTCTCCATGTCACTTTTGTGAGCAGCAGCCTTGTGCCTTCCTGATGAATTTTTCCTCCCACCTCTGGTCATTAACTCTATAAGAAAGTTTTCTTATGAGTAGCTGCATCTTGGTGTTATGTCCCTATGCTTAGTTTAAAGAGGACTTATTTTTTTTAGAGGTAAAAGTTGCACAATATCTGCACAATAAATACAGAATTAACGTCTTAAAAGAACAAACCTGCCTGCCCAATGGCCTGTGATTGGTACGGTGAGCCAGAGGGAACCAGATACTTGTGGGCACAGGAATGAATCTACAGATGCCAAAAGCCAACATTCCACATAAAAACGGAGTATCATGAACAACTTTCTCCACATGAAGGAGAAAGTCTACTCATCATTTTCAACACTCTTTTCAGTCTGAATAATCTCAAGAAACATTTGCAAGACAGGTAAAGACATCGATCTTTAACTCTGTGTGATTTTTTAGTCTAAATGTTAGACCCCAGTTAAAGCCAGGCTTTAGTTTGTTACATACCTTTTGTTGCTCAGTGCTGATAATCCTCATATAATAGATTATGCTCCAATGGAAACCAAAATCAAAGCAAAAAAAGAACAAAACATAGCACAAATCTCTGAAAATTGATGTGTCTCTCATAGATAAATGAACTTTTAGATTCCTGACCTCACATATGTGGAAAGAAAAAATGGGGATTTGGAATGAAAATATACGAAATAAGAGTTTAAAAAATAATAAGAACAAAATCCCTCTGCAAGTAATGAAGGAAAAGCATTGAAAATCTGGTTAGCTTGTGGACATAATGTACTCATGTATTTATTTATCATCTATCCTTACTTGGAAAGCAACACCTAAGCAACCAAGATCATGACTATAAATTTACCTTCAGAACAAAATCTCCATACAACAATCCAGGGACAATTGATGCAGCATAGTGAAAAGAGGGATGAAGCAATAGAGGAGAGAGTTACAAGACTCAAGAGCAGGCTGAAGACTAAAGCAGCAGCCAGGTGAGCAAGAGCAGAAAGGGAAAAAATGGCTAAGGGAGAATGGGGAGAGACACCCAGTTAGGACTCTGATTGGAGGACTGGAGACACTGAACACATATCTGAATTAGGCACAGATGGGGAAGATTTTAAATACAAACAAGAATCCAAAAACCAAGCAATTTAAAAACAGAGCAGAGTTCCAAACTTTGGAGAGCAGCAGCAAAGGTGTGAGAGGTGAGACAGGCTGGCACAGCCACACTCCACAGGCAGCACGTTAATACAAGAATGGCCATTGATGTGGTCAGCTGCTCTGGGTCACCCATCCCTGCTGCTGGATCCTGCACTAAGGAACCACTGAAACCACAGTGTAATTCATCCAGAATAGCAGAGGAACAGTAACAATTTGAGTGACTCCAACGTAAAGCAGAAACAACAGCTCCATATTGGAAAAGTTGAGATACCTGATCTCTGAGGAAAAAGTGCTCTCTTTGTATCACAGAGGGCTAATGAAATTAATTAGCTAATCTTTGTACAGATTTTTGACATGACAATGGCCCAGATGAAGTAGTTACACTATAAAACTGCAGCAGTCTCCCTGATCCTTTATTCTGATGGTGTTTTTCTGGGCACCAGTCCAGGAACACAGGCAGCGAATCCCAGTTACTAGATCAGCCCAGTTCTCTGTCCCTGGGGACAGCTCAGGAAACCGATGGGCAAATGATCTTTATCAGCATGGCAGCTCAGAGTCCGCAGTACCTGCCCCTAACTCTTCCTCTCCTGACAGCCCCAGGCTCTCCTGCCTGCATCCAGCCCTGGCACCCGACAGCCGGAGCACGCCCAGCCCGGCAGGGAGCGGGAAGAGCTGGATGCTCCCTGACAGCACGCAGCCAAGTGGGAAGTTTACAAGGACGAGAGGGAAGCACACGCTCTCTCAGCCCCGCTGTCTCGGCAGCCGCCGTTGCCCTGTGCTGCACACACATGCTGCTCTGGAGCTGTGTGATTCCCAGGGGATTTTCTGAGCAGAAAGCAGTCCTGAACAATTCTCTTTTCCATCAGCCCTGTGACCACACACAGTGACTATTAATAGCCACTGTGGAAAACAAGGTTATGTGCATACTTTGCGATGGCACAGACAGGACTGGTTCAAGAAAAGAAAAAAAATTCTCTCTTAACTGTGTTGTGTTTCCCTCCTATCAGCCTGTCATCTCTGATAGATTTACTGATATAGGCACATTTTGTGTTTCATTCTCTTCTGTTTTCAATTTCTCATGCTCCACCTTGCTTTTCTGATTCTCAGTTGTCTGCCTAGCAGGTGCCCCCTCCTGGCACTGTCCCACTGAACCTCAAAGTCTCAGACCTAGATGGTGACAGAGAGTTTAGAGCCTGGCATTTCTATATGGGACTGGGAATATTCATGGTAAAAAAGGATGTGCCACTTCCTTCCTGGAAAGCCACAGTACCCTATTCACGCCATATCCAGGGCAGGTATGCACATTATGCATTTCTCTCCAGCCTCCGTGCTAGGCCAATGCCATTACCAGTAAAACTTTGGTAGTAGGAGAGACTAAATTGTTTGTTATTCATTGGAAAGAAAAATAGGGTGCAGTTTGTTGGGAAGAGGACAACCATAAGTCAGGGACTGAGAGTATGATTTCCCAAAGCCACCCCAGCAGTGACCCAAGTTTAGACTGGTCAAAAGCACCAGTAAACTCAGAAGACAGTTGCTTTTCTGTTGGAAACACATTACCTGAGATCCTCAATGACATGAAGCAATAGTTAACTTGTTTTCTTAATTTAACTGGAGTGGGAAACATCTTTTCATAAAAAAAAAAGCACTTGACCAGCTATGCGTTGCTGGGCATGAGGGGAAAGAGGGAGAAATTGATTGATTGCTCCGTGTCTCCCTATAATGATTTGTTATAATAACATGCAAAGTTATCTCACTTTAAAACAAGTCTCTCCTATGATTAAAAAACAAACAAACAACACACTGCTCCTCCTGTTCAAGCATTTTTACTCCAGTACCCACTTCCTTCCAAAGCCTACAGATTCCCTGTATTCAACTCTCACTGACCTGTGTCTGGTCCCCCAGAACCCTCAGCTGCTGTGCTTGCAACTAATCTTCTATATCATCTCTGCTCCACAGTCACCTCCCCTTCTGTTCCCAGCTGCCATCACTAAAACATTTACCACTTGCTGAAGATGGGGGTGACTTCTAGGAATAGAACAGCACTAAATAAATAATGACAGAGGGAGCAGAGATTGGCCATTTGCCTGCAAGAAATTTTTATGAGGGGGAGCCTTTTAAGAATGTCTCCTCCATGGCAAATTACCTTCCCCTCTGTTATTCTGTCCACTTCTTTTCCGTAATACAGTCACATTAGTTTCCAGACATAATTCATTTAAGTATCAATATTTGGGAGCTGAGTAGGGAGCATCAGCACAAATTCTTTTCTGGGTGAAAATAGGCTGCTCTTGGCAGGGGAGGGAATAAAACCCACACACAGGTCAAAGACTGCTACAAACACAAAACTGCTTCCCAAGTAATGTTTTTTTCAGGCTATGCCATCTTCACAGACTGGGCAACACTGTGGTTACTACACAGAAGTAGTAAAAGCTGGGAAAGCTGGCTTTAGAAATGGATTGTTTGTATCTACACTGCAGACTGCAGCAAAGACGTACTTAACTACAAAAGGTAAGAACCAGAGATTCAGTGATTTGCATAAAGAAACGTCATCAGCTCTAAACTTCAGTATTCAAATCCACCACTTCAGTATTACAGAACATACTTCTGTCCTTGGTTAAAGGTTATAGCAAATGCTTGCCAGCTCTAACCTTCCTGACTGCTGATAACACACAGAAGCTTACAACTCCCTAATGCCAGATGGGAGAGAATTCAGAGCCACCTTCTCCCCAGGGAGGAGCCTGCATGTGCTGTTCCAAGCACTGTCACTGTCAGGCAGCACAGCAGTACTGATGCTGGTCCACAGACCCCTGCAGACCACACACACACATACAGACCCACATGCAGTCAGCTCAGCTCTGCCATCTCACACCCAAAGGACTCAAAGAGCTTTGAGTGCTAAAAGAACAAAGTCAGGCAGTTTAGGGGCAAAATACACAAGCTGACTCTTCCTCTTTTGTGAAACTATCATAAGGTAATTATCCAGAGGAGGCAGCTAGTCTCTATTCCCACCCTGAAGCTCACATAGCACAAGATCTGGACAGATAAAGAAGAGAGCACAGTGGGCTGCCACATGTGTAAAGCAGACTCAGAACAGCAGGGAAACTATGCCCCACGTTTTACCCTTAGCCTCAGCCTGGCTGGCTGCACTTGAAGAGTCAAGCACTCAGGCTCTTCACTTATCCCAGCACCCTTAGGCTTTGTATTTCACCCGAGCATCCCTCAGCAACTGTGGCTTACCTCCTGGACCACTTGGCTGACTGCCTCCCAAAGGGTCTCTTCCAGAGCACACCGTACAGCTGCACTTTGGTGCTGATGTCCAGAGCATCCGAATCTGCCTGTTCCATGGATGGAGAAGGGGAGACAGAACTGGATTTTGAAGCGAACATCATAGATGGATCTGGTTCTAACTCTCCCCCTCTGCGTGGCAGCTCAGGGAATCCGATTAAATGCAATGAACCAGCAGGACGTAACCAGCCCAGCAGACAGAGAGACTGGGCTTTGGTTTGAATCAATAACTTGACTGCTCAGCACTCAGTCAGTAATTCTCTCCCTGATGCACAGATGATGAGAGTTTTCTCATTGCGTATTATTTCCTGATGCATTGCAAACAGCACACATCCCAGCCCAAGGGAGAAAGGAGAGTGAAGAGAGTCAGACATCAGAAACACAGAGAGGCAGAAAGAGCTCATCAGAGAGAAAGCTCTCAGCAATAGCAAGCCAAAATACCTCTGCACCAGAGCCAGCTTGGAAGGTTATTTCACTCGACATTGCAGCACTGCACGCAGAAATTAGGGCAAGACGGATGTTTTACTGACAGGCATCTCTGACACATATTCCCAAAATCTTGCTCTTGGAGACAGGTTCTTCTCATTTGTCCTGAGGAAAATTGGGGCAGAGTGAGTGGGAGCCAGCAAGTTCAATCAGAGCCCCTTTGCCATCAGGGCAGGGTGTGGGGGGGAGGTCTTGCTGTGCCAGTCTGGCACTGCCCACCTGGGGAGAGTTCACGTGGCTGCTGGGTTTGGACTGGGCAGTGTCTGTACTGCATGCCTTGCTCAGCCTTAAAGGGCCATAGCTGATCAAAGTTAGAGCATAAAATTCTGCCTGCCTTCATGCCTTGCTGCATCTTGGAGATGTGGCAAGGACAGCCTGTGCACTGCCTCTTGGGTACCAGCTTCTTGGCCACAACACAGACACACATGAATACGTCACACAGCTCAGGTGAGTCTGTGTTCATCTCCTGCTTAGTACTCCTACAGCAAGCTTTTTAATCTGGTTCCCTAAGTCCTTGCTCCTCTCTTGAAACCCTTCCTCCCTGCACAGATACAAGCACAGTTGTGCAAAAGAACCCATCTTTTATAATGCCTACAGGAAAGCAGTTTAGCTTCATATTGTTCTTTACTGCGACCTGCCTCTCCTCCAGAATTAGAATTTAGGGAAGAATCCTAGCTGCTAAAGCATCTGAGGTTTTGGGATATCATATAACCAATACAGACACATACATACTGTATGGCATGTATGCCATAGATGCTGAGGTGTCTGCTCCTGTTTTAACCTGCGCCATCCTATGTGAATCAATTTTGATGCTGTAATTGCTGCATGTCAGCCCTTCCCAATGCAGTTGTTCAGAAGAGACACAGTGCAGATACATGGTCCTTTCCCATCTTTGATCAGAAACCTGGGATGTGTTATAGGCTAGATCACACCACGAGGCATGAGCTCACTTAGCTTTATATGGTCAGAGGTACTTGCAAAGCATCTTAAAAAGAGGACATGCAGACAGCCCGCCTCGGGTTCACAGACTGCATTCAGCATTAGAGAAATTAGAGATGCAGCTCCCTGACAAAAGTCACAGTTGATCAATAGATGAGAGGGTCAGCAAACTCCATGATTTGTTACTTTCTCTCACCCTGGCTTTGACCAACCTTTTGGTCCCAGGCGGGACATGTCCCATCTCAGAGTGACATTAAGGTGGAGGGTGGAGAAGAGAGCAGTAGGTACTGCCTCCATCTCACCTGTGCTCTAACTCTTGAATATAACACTGCATTGCAGAGGAGAAGCATTAATGCTATAGACACCATTCTGTACACAGCACCAAGAAGGAAATAGTACTCATAACCAGGAGTGGGAAAGCTTTCCCTCAAATTATGTTGCACAAAGGGGAAAAATTATTCCGGGCCCAATGGCCTCACTTTATAAATGTGCAGTGAAAAGCCACGGAGCTCCCACATACAGATGACCCAGTGCCCCTGCCACTGTACTGCACCGATAATGCAAAGATCTGACAACAGTGACCTGCAGTGAGGAGAAGCAGATTTTCATCCTTTGCTTCTTTACTTAATTTTTACCTTATAAAGACCAAGAGACTAAAGAGGTTTCTAGTCTTGAACATCAAAAAATGAGATTTTTTTTTCCTCTGGAGGCCTCTAAGACAAGCAAGGCACTCAGAAGTTACAGCAAGTTCTTTAAAGTCAACGCTACAGGAGAGGGAAAGAACAACTTGCTTTTGTCAAGTGACAGGCAAGCAGTGCTGGCGCAGTAGACAGCAGCAAGGTGAATTTTGTAACTGCTGGTGTCTGGTCACAGTAATCTGTAGTAATAGCAGTTCTTTTAACGTTTCCTTTATGTGTGTATTAACCTAATTAAGGGGAAACACAGCTGTACATCCTTGAGAGAAAGCACTGGAGCTTTAATAAGAAAACCTTTCTGTGGAACAACAGGCTGCAATGGTATGGCAATTATTTTGCTAATATGTTGTTGTTATTTTTCCTACACACCAAGCCAATGAAATTTTGCTAAAACCTATGAAGCAGACAGCAGTGCAAGCCATATAGAAGTAACACTTCTTCACAGAATATCCTGAGTTGGAAGGGACCTACAAGGGTCATCAAGGCCATATCTTAGCCCTGCACAGGACATACCCAAGAATCACAGCATGTGCCTTCATCACAGGCCACTCTCCAGCTCAAAGCTGATTCCTTTTAGTTTAAGGAGACACATACTGGCTAACTTCAGCTGCTGAGAAGGCTTGTATTTTTAATTTTTTTTAAGTGAAAAGTTATACCTTCATGTTCTGGGCAGACTTACAATAGTGCATTATGCAGAAAAGAGCAAACTGCTTCTTGGGCTGGGGCCAGTAAGTTGAGCTGCCCTGGAGTTGGAGAGATAAGATCTTACCTTCCAGTATAGACTCCTTTTCCTTTTACTTCCTTTTAGCTTCTGATGGGTTCCACAGCCATTTTTAACACTGAGAAACACTAGCAATTATGGGAGGTATTAGCAGGTACCTGAAGGTGAAGAAATAAAGTCCAGTTCCAGTTGAATTTCTGGTATCTTTCATGCAAAGACAAAGTGTCACACGTACTCCTCAAAGGGATGCTTTAGCTTCCTAGAAACACAGTTGTGAGCAGAGGCTATTTTAAATAGAACAAAAGCAACTACCATCAATCCACCTCTAGTGAGATGCACTGACAGAGCATGTTTCTTTTGCACATGATTACATTTTCAGTTTCAGATGTAAAGTTAAAGCTGTTCTGCAGAAATCAGAGAAAAGTCACTCAGCAATGGCATTGAAGTCAAGTGCCTGTGTAGATTTGCAACCCCATCTGACATCACCCTCACAGATTTATAACTCCATTTGATATCATCCCTTGGTGAGAATTACGTGGTCTCAGTGACCTGTTCCAGCCAAAGCCCTTCATCAGCCCTTCAAACCCACGCAGATCCATGTTGGACAGCCCAGGAGTCATATTAATCCAAGTACTTGCTGCGGGTATAGTGCCACTTCAGGAGACTTAGAGGAACACAGAAAATAAGGTATCAGTTTACTGAAGCAAAGGGATTTGATAGCAAGCAGCCAGACCCATAGCCTGGCTTTTGGGAGGTAGCTTCTCAGGAACTGACACCATAGTCAATGACTATTTCTCTCAGCATGAAAAGGAGATACAACTTATTTTTTAAATCCTACTAAGAGATGTCTTCTGAAAGAAAATTAATTTACTCAAAGATAAACAAAGATTTATCTCAAAGTTAAACAAAGATTTCTGCTAAAAAGCCATTTTTCAGAATACATCAGAGTGGTCAGCTACATTTGAAAGCCTCCTCCAGAAAATAGTCCACAGGCTTCCTGCAAGGCACCAGCTTTTCAACCATGAAGCCTAAATACCACAAAGTGATCACACGGCTGACAAGCCAAAAGTGCTTGGACCCTCCATAGTTAAATAAGCTGCCTCCAACCAGAAACTTGTTCAACAGCAGTGAATAAATACTGCTCTACTTGTTTTTTCTTTCCGCAGATTATGAACCTACTGCCACATTCTCCTTTCCGTTCCTCCCTGGGGAAGTGCAGTGCTGCATGCCTGCAAGCCAGACTGCTCCAGCAGCCCCAGCCAACCAAACCCCAGTCCCATTTCTGAGGATGTGGGAGAGCGCAGCAGCCACCACAGGAGTGCTGCTTCCCTCAGCAGGAGGAGCGGCTGAACCGCCATACACGGGGACAGGAAAGAAGTTGCAGCAGCATCTTCAAGTTTCTGTCTCTCCTTCCTGGTCCTGGTCATCCAGCCAGTCACAGCAAGGTCAGGGCTCCTGCTGTGTACATACACAGGACAGGCACAAGACATATCTCTTGCCTCCTTCCTATCCACATTCTCAAGTGGTTATCTAAGTAAGAGGCACAAAGATCTACTGCTGCCATCTATCATAGCAGCAGACCATAACAGCTCTACTGCAAACTCTGCAATGTTGAGGAGAGCCAGCAGCCAGATGAAAGATAAACTGGCAAGGAAGGACATCGAAGACATTGTCCTCTGCAACATACAGCAGGCTGAGGGCTATCTCCTTTCACTCTTCTGTGAGCCATGCTCCCACACACCTTTTGTAGATGAGGCTTCTTTCATAATGCTGAAGCTTAGATTGTAGGGATAAACATGGAAAAGCTCCCAGACCTACTGCCTAGTCATCCACTTGTACCCAGTCACCTTCCCATGAAGTGTCTGCACAGAGAAGATATCAGGGGTACCAACTTTCGCTCAAGATCAGTCGCCTCTCAGTTTCTCCGTCAAAAAGAGAAAACAGAACATGGGAAATCCATTGCAGTCCTAAAACTCGATTCATTGTACTAACAGCATCACCCTCTGAGGGCAAGAAATGCTTGCGTAAGAGGTGTAACACTAGAGTCATTTAGAGTAGTAGTAAGGCTTGTAAGCAGGGGTTTTAGCAGCCCTCTTCAACTCTGTATAACCATGAGTATGTCATTGAAAGTGTTTCTTTAGACAGCAGAAACTCATTAACCTCCACAGACTCCAACGTAACTATAATCATATATCTTAAGTTAATTACCACTTCAGATACTGGCTGGGCATACAGACACAGAATAAGCATTTTTCCCTAATAATTTCAATCTGCTTTTAGATTTTCTGAATACTATGTAGCTTTGGTGTCAGTCAGTATGATACAGCTTAATTTTAATTAGGCCTACAAGTTTTTCTGAATGAGGCATTATTCTTTACCCCTCACCCACCATAAGGGTTTGTTAATCTCTCAGCATCTCAGACAAGAGGGAGAAGTGCTGTGATAAGGAGGGTGGAATGTTGTGCAATTCTGCCTGCAGGGATATTTGGGTAAGGCTTGCACATATCAGTAGAAGAATGGCTTAATTTGTAAGCTGGAACAATAGATGACAGCTCATCTTCTTGCTGCTGTGCTCATCCCTAATGGGTCTCTCATAAAAATGCTGATGTACATTTTTATTGCCTTAACAAATGAAGGAACACTCTACAGCAATCATCAGGAAGTCTGCAACACCACAGCTCCTAAATGTTTAAGTTTGTAGTGGTAACTCTATACCATAAATGCACCTAAAGCACTTCCTCACATCTCCAAAATGATTTACCACAAACTGCAGTGATTAAATCTCCAGTTACAGAGGTGACACATTTACTAAATACACTAAAAGAATGGTAATATACTGCATAATGCTTCACCATTAAAACTGAGTTTACTTGCCAAAAAATGAAGACTGGCTGGGAAAAACACTGGCTTTCTATCCTTACTGCTTTACATCTGCTTGTATCAGCTTTAACAGCACCTCTGTTGTTTGCTTCAGTTCTCTTACTGACATTAATCATATTCTCTTGTGCTTAAGCCAGTATAAGGAGATTACACTCTTTATTAATGACACAAGTCTTATGAGCTACCAGAAAAATCAAAAGCAAGCAACCAGCTGAGAGGATTGCTTGTTGGTGAAGTGAAAGAGCTACAACACTGTGTGACAGGATCTTAGATAAGTCTCTAGACAGCAAGTGCAGCAGAAAAACATAAATCCTTTTTCTAATGAATTGCTTATGAATCATCTCCATCAAGCGCTATCTCTAAAATGGATGCATGAAGTTTGCAAATGCATACATCACTCATCCTGTAACAGCAACATTCCCCTTTCTCTTTTCTGAAAATGCAGGTCTAAAATCCAGTCCTGCTTACAGGGCAGCTGGGAAGTATGGAGAACATCTATATATCATGTCAACTCAGCAGCTCTAAGAGGAATCTCATCAATGTATGCAAACCCTTGAGAGAAGGGTGCAAAGAGGATGGAGCCAGACTATTTTCAGTGATGCCCAGTTACAGGACGAGGTAATGGGCACACACTGAAACTCAGGGCACTCCCTCTGAATGCTTTTTACTGCATTACCGAGCACTGGCACAGGTTGCCCAGGGAGTTTGTGGAGTCTCCCTCCTTGGAGCTACTCAAAAACCATCTGGACATGGTCCTGGGTAACTGGCTCTAGGTGGCCCTGCTTGAGCAGAGGTATTATTGGACTAGATGACATCTGGCGGTCTCTTCCAGCCTCCATCACTCTGCAATCAGTGCTCTAGGCCACATTTTATTAGTGCCTTCACACAATATGCTCAAGAAATTGCCAAGTACCATCCCTGCACCAGGGAGGTGGAGGTCAGTCCATCTGTAAGCTGCTCAGATTGCTTTATCCCTTCCTGCTGCTCCAGCTGATAGTTTTATCATGCAAGGTCAGGAGGCAAAGTTGCAGACCACTGGCATGCAAAACCCAAACCCCACAGATCTGAAAAGCCTATGGAGGTAATTCTTTATGGACTGCCTTGTGACAGGGAGTCAACTTCCTAATTATTCCAAGTATCCCAACTCAAATTCTCATCCTTGCCCTAAAACCTGACAGTAGCAAAAGAATGCTGCAGTGGTAATAACTTTCTTTTACAAACCCCTAATATCATACACACAATGTCAGACACTTTGGCAAGCCACAAGCACCTTTCCATTTGCTCCTCTAATTCAATTATTTGAGCCCTACATGTGATTTAAAATGTTAAATCTAGTCCCAACCATATTTGGTAAAGTAATATTTTCAGTCAAAGGTGCTTAAGCTGGTAATTCTTTAAAGCTGCATCTTGCCATATAAATCCACTGAATTTCTTTTTCTAAAAGTTTTCCTTTTCTATAATCACAGTACACAGTGTACAATTCACTGGATTTTTAAAAAAATCTGTTAATAAAACCTATGGACCCTAAAAATGTGTCTTGAAGTGTCTTACAGGAAAAAAACCAACCCACTGCAAGCCCCACAAGCTTTAGCTCTGATAAAACAGAACTAATTTTCCAAGCACTCCTCCTAACCCCTGCCTGAGCACCTCTCAGAGACCACTATTAACATTTTACATACTACTATTCTTTGCCACTCAAAGTTATGTTGGCAGAAAATAAAAGCCAGAGAAATTCAGGAGCCTGAGAAGACAAGTTTTCTCCACAGCAAGAGCACAGTCCCCTCTCAGTCATAATGACCACCATGACATTAGAGAGAACAAAGGGAGCTATAGCTTAAGAGGCTTCCATGTGATTGCAGGCTGCAGGAGGAAGGTGAGGCTGCCTTCCAGTGAAACTGCATCAACAGTGAAGGCAAAGCAACACTGAAGAGCTGTCAACAGGTAAGCAGTAGGATCACTGTAGGGCAGTCACAAGGAAAGCTGAGCTGTGACTCAGTGCCTGAAAACAGCAGGAAGATAGGAGGAAAAAAAAACCCAAACAAACCCATGAATCATTAACAGGGCATGAAATATTACACCAGCACTTTCCCCCCATAAGACAAGAAGAAAAACTGGGCTAAGATTTAAAGCTGACTTTTCATCCAAAAATCATTAAAGCCCACACATGTATAGGAAAGGCTACTCTGTCACAAAGACTACCACAAAGAATGGAGGAACTTAGTGGCTGCATTTTGGGTTTGGGACGGACAAGACTGAGAGCATAGGATGGAGCAAAGACAATTTTCTTTAGCTCCAAAGCTAAAGGTATGGACACACCTGCTACTGCCAAAAGTCCTCAGGCCTTTTAACAGTGGCCTGGAGCAACCTTGAGCCCATCATCTCCCTGTTGGCCTCCAAAGAGGTCTCAGCCTTGTAAGCTCCAGAGATTTCCCTTGGGGTGCAGGAGATCGCTTGGGGCAATGCCAACTCCTAAACACTCTTCGAGAGAGGAAAGCTGAAAGTCACCAAATGTCCTGCTCAAGCAGAGCTGTCACATCATCTCTGCATTAATACCTCTGAACACATTCACACCCATATCCAAATCCACCTGCTGGACTGCCTCCCGACATGCAGTTTCACATTCCAGGTTTGCAGGAGGTGCTCAGACATCATGAAGAAAAGCAGCAAATACACTCCCACAAAAATAAAATGTACTGTCTGCACTGCTTGCATCCCATTTAAGACTCATTTCTTTCCATCAGAGCTGTCACAAAACCCCATGCAGTAAATGACAAGCCAACTCCAAAGCACTGCACCTAGTAAAAATTTAATATAATAAAACAAATTGAAAACGGCAATATTATTTTAACCATTCACAATTAAAGTGGAAAAATTATAAGGCAGCCATTCATGGAATGATTTTGTGTACAAATGGTTTGGAAAAAAGACATTAAAATTACAGTTCCATACATGGAGTCAGGTAAACAGCAATGACCACACAATATTTTTCCCTGGAAAGCCAAGGCTGCTAAGAGATATAAGAACAGTAAGGAAAAAAGAAAACATTTTAAAAGAAGTTTGACGGGAACAGGAATCTGAAATTTGTGACAAAGAATCTGATATTCATCATAGATTTTACCTCTATACTGCAATCACTCCTCCTCCTTCCTCAAAAGAATACAAGTACACTTCCCTTCTCTTTTTCCAAGTCCCAGCACAGAATGGGAAGGGAGCAGCAGGAGTATTTATTCCACATCATCTCTTTTCTGCATTCAGCTGATATCACATGGACACACCTGCCACTGTCAAAAGCTCCTTGAAGGCTCTGAACTAGTTCCTGAATAAACACAGTGGTTTTCCTAGGCCTCTTGGATAAGATTAGCTTTTTACATAATCCACCTGGAAATAGTTCTTTGTAGTCAACAGTGGGTTTCTGTGTTTAACACCCAGCCACCTGACAAGCCATAACAATCAAAAAATCCTGTCTTGGTGTGACAGCTCTGCCATTGTTACTGAAGTTAATGTCAGTGCAGCTTCTGCATCTGTCATTGAGTGCTGAAAAGTAAGTACTTTCTTTCTTCATATGTGGAAAAATAAAAGCATTAGAACAGTAGGGAAAGTACCTGAAGACATCAGGATCAACAGAAACAGCTTTAGGCCAATTCCTATTGCCAATTAAGAAATCATTAACTGAAAATAAACAGGTGATGAGATTATGGATTTCCTAGAGGGACTTACAGAAGTAAAGGGGGACATGACTGGCACTTGGTTTAAGCATTTACCTATTAGACCTGCTGCCACCTCCCTCACAGAAGAAAAAACAGGTAGAGAGGGCTATTACAGAGAGAGTAAGAGGAATCTGTTTGCACTGAGGTCTCCTGAGGAGCAGAAAATGATACCAGATGGCCCTGACTACACGCAATGCTTGGATTTACTGTGACAGATGGGGAAATAGGTAGAAAGAAAGGGCTATAATAAAATGGACCATTTCATTTAACTCATTAAAATACTGTGCTTCAAGAAAATAATCCTCCATGTGGCACTAATAATTTGGAAAGGTTTGGTAATATAAACTTTTACATTCTCTGTATCAACATAACCAAAAGCTTCTTTAGCCACTGCAGTTTAAGTTACAGAATCCAAAATAATAATTCAACTGATATAAGAGGCAGCCAAAACAAAATGCTGTTGCTACTTCTAAATGGGTAGAAGAAAAAATGAAAATACATAAGTTTATCATTAAAACAAATGCCAAAATGAAAAGTATGTTTTCAGAATTTTTGTGCCAGTTTTAAGTTGCCAATGTTTTCATTCAAATTCCCTCACCTGCTGCTATAACTTGGCCTCTACACTTCATGAATCATTAAACTGAGTACTACTATTTCCGATGGCTGCCTCAGAAATGGGAAACACGATCTGAAGGTACAGGAAAACGGGAAGATGACAAGACCTCTCAGCAGCGGCACCCATGATTAATGTACCAGAGGTTATGTCAGCAGTGAAAAGCCTGGCTGCCATATCTTCACCAATACACACAGATCCATGTAAAAAGGTACTATCCACATGCTTCAACCTGGAACAAAAGCCATGAAACAGGACCTTACCTCCCTAAACCATTGCTATTGTTGTGCACAAAGTGAGGCTGAAGGGGAATGCAGTCAGGATGTCAGCTTAACTCCCAGGGTGGGGTGTAAATGCAAGTGACAGGACAGAGTTTAAAGAATAAAAACTTACTGCTTCACTAAATGTAAGCACCAAGTGCTGCACTAAGCTATCTCCTGCTCCTGCAAACTCTCCAGCTTTTGGAAATGGTTATGTGGAAAGATTAAATATGGTAAAACAGTGAGATTATCAAGGAAGGTAATTAAGGAGAAATCAGGAAGAACAGAACTCTGGAGTAAACATCCATGTGTATCATTTGCATGTGTTAAGAACCTGTCCTGCTCAACTTCTTAAACCAGTAGCTTACCATTTGCATTATGTATGTTGTAAAAATCCCAAGACCAAAACAGACAAAACCATTTAAAAATGAACTGAAGAGGATCTCATCCACATCACTAATTTTGCACTGGCTTTTCAGAACACAATATTGAAGGTCTAATATAAAAAAAAAATGCTTGTTTAAGCCTGAAGCACTAATTCTATCTGAAAATACTGTCTCATGGGAAAATATGACTTTTAATAATTTTGCATTGATCTTATATAGTAAAACACACAAATGAACAAGCACTCCTGGGAATCAATACTAGGTTCAATCCTGGGATACACCCATATCGTTACAGAGCCAACAGCAAAGCAATCACTAGTCCAAGAGCCAGGCCATACCCAATACTGAAATAACAAACAGGACAACAGCAAAAATGTAAAGAAGTTATGAGGCACAATGGGCTCTGCAGTTTAAGCAATAAATGACATGAAAAAGAGTTGCACTCATTCAAATGGAAACAAGAAGCACTTCAGTTAAGAAGATATTTCAAGACTTCAAAATTCATTTTAAAAAATCAAAAAGAAAAAATACATTTGGCAAAGTTATCTTCAAATAGTGCAGACAAAGAATAGCTTAAAAGGGGTACAGCATTAAAAAGATTTCCCCTAAAGAAAGAATTTTATGCTGATTCTGTGCATGTCAAGCACTCCCGACTTTTCAATGCACTACAGTTATTAGAATATAACATATTTTGCATAAAGGAAAATGGTGCCTGATAAGACAAAGCTTATGCCTTGGAAATGGAGGGATCTTCTACCACTTCTCTGCAGTGAGACACATCAGCAATTGGCATTAAGTCCTCCAGCAGATGCACCAAAACGAATGCATATAAGCAAGAGGTGAATGAACAATTACCAAAGGAAAAGCTAAATGTCTAACAGGTCCACTGGGAATCCACCAGTTTGGTTTTTTGTTTGTGGGTTGGTTATTTTTTTTTTTTTTTGTTCAGAACTGCTTTAGAAACACTTTGTATTCTATCTGCAGCATAATTATTTAACTAAAGACCTTGTTTTGTTAGCTGTAATACCTTTATTTAGTGAAAAACCCATACAGTCCCCCACTGATTTCAGCAGTTCAGATTTTTGAAAATAAGCTAGTCAAGTTCTCTGGTCCCTCAACAGCTGTCTCCATCACAATTCTAGTCCTCAGAGCCCAGAACAGCTCTATTTCAAAGGGCACTATGGGTCTCTCGCTCAACAGAAGCAGTAGTGTATCACAGTAGCCAATACGTAACTCCTGCTAACATTTTTGGTGCTTAACACTTGACTGACTTGGCAGAAGACCATCTCCCAGGAAACAGTGCCTTTTTAGAATTTATTAACAATTGCATAAACAATCAAAACACTTTTCTCCTTGCTTCTATCCTTTGACTTAAATAATGGAATACACTGCAAAACTCATTTGCACTTTCTTACCCAGCTGATTTCTTACCCTAATCCTACACAGTCTACATAATTTCTTTCCTATCAAGTGACACTTCTGTGACAATAGCAGTGTTATCCAGAGTTCCCAGTGTAGCCAACTTCTGCAATACAGTAAGTGACAAGCATCACAAGGTCCAGTCACATTGCCAGGACAATGTAGAACCCATGGGGGAGAGCCCCCTTCTTCATTAGTGAGACTTGAACCTCTCAAAATGCAGCCATCCTTGGGTTTTGCTCTCAGCTGTGAAAGCTGAACTGCAGGATACTTTGGTGATTGCAAATTCATGATGAGTCGCTATGTTCTTCCCCGCTCACCTTTCTTAAACTTCAAGTTCCATCTTCCCTGAGAATAGGGCCAGAAGTAACAATTAAAATAGCAAATGTTCTTCAGAAAAGAAAGTTACACAGAATTTACGTCCGGCTGCCAAAGTACATTTTGCTACACTAAAAACTTTCCCAATATTCCTCATTTCATAATCAAGATTCCCTCTGAACTCCATAAAGTGGATGGGATGGACGATGGGTAAGAGAATGATAAAGGGAGCAGCAGACATTTACTGCTCATGTCGTATCGAGGAGGAGAACAGTGAAATTTGAGCGTTTAGTGATGGTGTCCAATGGACAAAACTAGAGGAATAAGGCACCCTAATACTAGGGCTGCCACCTCCAGACGACTGAGTCCTTTTCCTCCAGTTGATTCAGGTTTGTGGCTATGAGCAATTCCTCCTACTTCTGGGAGGACATGAACTGTGGCAACATAAAGAAAAGTTCCAGCAGAAAACAGCATAGCAACTCCAGTGGCATTGACTTCTGAAAGGGCTTCTTTGCTGCTCTGAAACACAAAGAGCAAAGAAAGTGAGAATAAGCAGTTCTTCAATCAGTAATAAAAAATTCTCTCAGTATCCAGGCACAGTAGGATTTCTATCAACTCTCACTGCCTCACAATGACAATGGTTTAGTGTGACTTTCTGTGTCCTGCACCTTACATATAGTAACTGGCACTCTAAAGTTGTAGGGGAACAGGAAGACACCTGTCCTCCTAGTTATTTCTCTTTGGACTTACAAAAGAAAAAAAACCCTTACAAAAGAACCCTCAGAAATGCAAAAAAGTCACAGTCTGCTGACGTATCTTTTTTGACCATCTCACAGCCAACATAGCAAACATTTTGAAAAAAAATAAAGCTCATATTGCAGAGCCACACATTTTAGAGAGGATGTTCAAAACTGACTTCTTCCCTCCCTTTTTCTAAACAAAGGGTTCAAATAAGATGTTAACCTTTAAATATCTAGGTCACTGCTCTTTGGAACCAAGTCCCAAAACATCACTCATTTAATATTTCATTTGTATGTAGAAGTAAACACCCAAAACTTTTCCATGATTTCCATGCAAAGTTCATGAAGAAATGCATCTTCTGCATCAAAACTGAGCGTCTCTTCACCTTCATACTATGATTAAAATACGCTACACATCCGTAAATGCAATGAAATGCAAACCCACTTATATCAGATTCAAAACCTTCTTGAACACTCTCCAACTCAGACGTAATCTTAGTTCTTGTGTATACTCTCAGGTCATTTTTCCAAAGAGCAAAGATACATCATCTGGAAGTATAAAAACACTATGACAGCCCTGATGCCTTATCAATTCTCTGTTCTTTCTGAAGAACAAAATGTAAACCCAACCCTTGACAAGAACACTTTAAAAGAGTACTCAGAGAATGAATTCTCTTTGCTATTTACCTTTTTAAAACTTTTTAAATTTTTTTTTATTTAAAAAAAATTTTTTTAATTTTTTAAATTTTTTTTTTATTACCCAACCTTTTTTTCTGCTGTGTCTTGTACTGTAATGACAAATATAACTCCAGCAAGCAAAGGATTAGCCCAGATGATTTATTTAATCTTTCCTCTCATGCCTTGAGTTGTGTGAGATCATGTGTTATATCCTTCACAACAGACCATCACAGCGTGTCACCAGCATGACACAACACAGTTAAGAAATACAGGAGCATCCCAGGATATGCTATGAGAAGCAGAAACATTTCGTTTGGACAGAGATGATAAACTCACGTGCAGCATCCCATTTCACAGGCCATTTGTTGTACAGACCCAAGACACAACACTTTACAGAGTAAGGAAAAAAGACTGTTCTAGCTGAGGACTCAACTTCTGACACAGACTTTGAATGTAAGAGGATGACTTCTGGGATGGTGGGGGAAACTAGAGGAGATTATTTCCTACCTGCATACTAAAAGAAGAATGTGTGCAGCAATGCTGAAAATTACTTATTTAAACAGGCATCAGATAAAATCTGCTATATAAAAAAATTGTTCTCAGTGGGGAGCAGCAGAAATGATAAAAGACAGAAATCAGATTTCTAAAAAACACTATACCAAACTCTGTAAAGAAGTTATGTCACTGATTCTGATGGAAAAGCATGGGTTATTACTTGTTTTGTGCATTCATATTGCTACCTTTTCATCAACTTTTCTTAAATCTTCATTCTGCTGAATTTTTCAAGCAGTTTGGAATTATGTAATACGAAACTCGTATCACAGCCCTTTTCCCAAACTCCACCACTAAGCCAGATTTTGGGCAGAACAAAATCATGGACCTACCTTGCTTAGCCCTAAGTATGTCACCATCGACATAACAGGTGCTGCTAACGCAAAGACCAGCAAGTGTTTTCTGATTCGATTCCGTTCTAGCCCAGCGTGCATCAGGAAGGAAACCAGGCCAAAGGCAGCTGGTGCCTGCAAAAAACAATATTCACTGGTAATACAATACCTTCTAAAAACCCCTGAAAGATGAGAAAAAGTTGAAATATTACTTACTACATCGGAATGGACTGATCTGGAAAACATTCAGGGCAGGCACTAGCATGCTGCAGCTAACACAAATCAAGAGCATTTTGCAGACTGCCCCACCTTAATAACCAAACCTAATGAAAACTCATGTTCTGGCTATCAGAAAACATGTACTTGTGTAGTCATTATAAATACTAAAATATTCATTTTTACTTGAGTCATTGCTATAATTCCTAAGACTCCATTAATTTAGGTTATTTCTTTTTTCATCCTGTTACTATCACACATCCTTAGATAGATAGTTTCTTCATCTGCGGTAGAAAAATTCTACAACTAACCCACAGAGGGAAAAAATTGCCCAAAGACAGATAACAGTCAGCCTCCATGTTAACAAATACTTAAGAGCTCTTTTGATTAGTTTATCATTCAGTTCATTCCTGTTCTCACCAGGAACCAAATACTTCCGTCTTCTCTCTCTGCTGGCATCCAGTTTCCTATACAAAAGGCATATGTGTCCCACTACTCACAGAATTTACTACATTTTTTCTTGCATAAAGACAATGCAATCCACCCTGATATTTCTGAGATACGACATAAAACTAAAATACATTAAGCATTTTTATACACAGAATCCTTTTTCTTTTTAAACTTAGAAGAAGGAAAAAAAATGAGAAAGACTAAAGCATCAATCAAGATCAGAAGAATAGAAAAAAGACACCAGAGAAGAAATAAGTTTCTCTTCTAATACCAAATATTCATAGGAGAAATTTCCCTCCTCTAAAACTGTACAATCTCGGAAGTCAGTTAATTTGAACATGAAGAATAACAAAAGCAAGTTTCACTTGGCAATAGCCGTAAGTCAAGAGGCAACAGTGACACTGCCACCTTCAAAGAGTTGTGTAAACCACAATTTCTTGTGTGAACATTGAGGAAAAGACACAATAGATATGCATTTCCTAACATTTTGAACATGTAATTATGCAAGCAAGATTTCTGATGAATTTATAACTAACCCCTGTGATCTATGCATGTGCTACCATAAGGCAAATCTCATCTGCACATGTATGTTTAGAGCCTATATAGCCAGTAGGTACATTCACACAAGTATTAAACAAAGATCTCCCTATCTTCAAGAGGCACTGTTTGCATATTACCATCAGCAAAACATTTGTTTTCCTACAAAAATAATATGTGATGTTGAAGCTACTACAACAGATGCAACCAGAAATTGTAATTTAGCACTCTGATACTCAGTGGTTTCAAAAGACTAACCTTTTAAACACTAAAACCCTTCACGACAAATATCCTTCCCATTTTCTTACAAACATCACAGAATGAAAAGAGTGTTGTAATCAGCATAAAACTGCTTTTCCTCTCTGAGTGCACTAGCATATACTTCTGTGCCTCACCCTTTAAAACTTCTCTGAATATGCCTCTTACAGCAGTAATAACCTAGGAGTTTTTGTTTGTTAAATAAACACTACCACACTAGCTTCAGAAGAACTCAGTGTGAAGCTGACACATTTCTCCACGAGCTACTCTTCTATCCCTACTTTTGGGAGACTTTTCCCAACCACTGCAACCAAGGTAGGCTGTAGGCAGTTAGAATTCTCTCTCAATTTGCACCCCACTCAGACTTAGCATCAATCATATGTTCTTCTGTCATACATCATACTTTTTGGTGCTTTTTGGTCTTTGTATTACCAACATCTTTGTTTCAATGGCACTAAACACTTCTGTATTACATCACTAATGAAACTGTAGCTCTTAAGCAATTCCTGTGAGCTTGAACGGTCTTTTGTAGAAGTAAGATATTTTTGATGATAACTCACCTTGTGCAACATAATCGCAACAAACACTATCAACTGGACACTAGTTTGAGAAGTAGAAGCTGCTGCACCCAATGCAACACCATCAGCTGAAAAAGGAGTGCAGAATCATGGATTATTCCTCCACGTGAGCTCCCCCACCCCCGCAAAGGCTGACAGTAGAAAACATGTTGATTTACTGAAAATCACCATTAAAAATAGCAACCCAACACAGAATTCACTTGCCTTTGTTAAGCCATAACATTCCAGAATATCAGACAACCCTCAACAGGAGCTGTCTCATGTTTCCCAAGACCATAAAAACCATACTGGGAATCTACTCAGTATTGACACATTCTTTCAAATTAGAACAAGTGTAGTTGTTTTAGTCTTCTGCACTAGAAAAGGCTAAATTAAAAAAATCTGTTTTAGGTACTAAACATTGCAAGAATTTTCATTATTACCCTTTAAATGATTTTTCAAATATAAATACTTTTGTAAATACTATTTTTATATATACTGTCTAAATGAAATAGAAAATGGATACTATACTAGTCCTTAATAAACACTTGCTTAGTGAAGAAGTACCTTTTTGATCAACATCTTTTGCCTTATCTAGATAACAACCTTCAGCAGGAGATGAAAAAGCACCATATTTATGCTACACATATATAGTGAAGAATTACAACATGATGGCTTGACTGTTATACATACCCAACAGTCAGTCCTTGCAAGTCAGCCTAAATGTGTTTCAGTCAGGTCTTTGTGCTCCACCTTATAATGGCCTTTTTTCCCCTATAAGATACTATTCATTTAAAGTAGTATTTCCTAAAAAAATACATCAACCAACAAGCAAACCCAAAGGTGTTTCATGCTACTTATCAAATGTGTTAGCATGATTTGAAATTTAGCAACTAAAGGAGCCAGCAAAAGAATTAAAGAGGCAGAGAGTGAGCATCACACAGCCTCTCAGATGGCAAAAATAAAAGAGTAAAGAGAAAATTCTGTACCCAAATAAAACTCCGTGAAGCATATGAGCTCCCAGTTAACTCTGGGGAAGATCTTTAGTTCTCCCTGCCTTTTTTTTTTTTTTTTTCTTCTGTATAAAAAGCCACCTTCAACAGCAAAACCCAGGTGTCTCTACCACACCTAAAGATGACACACAGCAATGCATGTCCTTGTCAAGCATTAACAATAGGTCTCACATTACCTGCAGCATGGACTACTAGACCCAGTGTTGTGGTGATTTTGGAATTGCCTGATCTTGCAGCTTCTGGATCTGAAACAGTAATGAGAACAGTTAGGATACAGAGATAAAATGAATAAATTATGTTGGAAAAAAAAATTTTAAGTATCACTGTACACATCTCACCCAGCTGCTTAGGCAGTTATATTCAAAACTACCAGCTTCTGTATTTCTGCATTAGATTTACTGTAAAACAGTTTGACACTTAACACCTTCAAATCATCGGAAGTTCTGCCAACAAATAAGTGACAGACTAATAGACAATTCTTTGCAATTTGCAGGATCTCTCTCACAGGCAGAAGCAGATGTTTTTCTTTACCTCCTGAAATGAAATGTTAAAGGTTGTGGCATCAAGGGAAAGAAAAGTTACTTTTGGATCCCAAGAATCCAGAGCTGCTCCAAGAGTCAGGGTTATTTTTCCCCACACAGCTCAATGTTTGTAGTTTCCTTCAGGTGACAATCTGGGTCAGCTTTTGTTGCAGTGATTCTCTGCCAATTACCAGTATACAATCAAGTCTATGTGTCATGGCGCCAGTTGCAAAGATTTCCCTTCAATGTTATACACCACAAAGGAGAAAAGCAGCCAGTGCTGTTTGAGATCCAATTTTTTCACCAGAATTGTCTGGCATTTGCAGGTTAGCTCATTACACAGAATGGCAGGGCAACATCAATATCCACCACCACAAACCAGTGGTGAAACAGTTACAAAGAATCACTGCAGGGCGGGTAAGCCCTACACACATATAGAAACATGTTATTATTCAACTGTTTAATTCCAGACAGTTGAACAGCCATTACTGAATTCTCCCAGTGTTCTGTAAGAGAACTGTATGCACACCTACACAGCTGCCTCACTAAGTGTGCAGTGGTGCTGAAACAGAAATTCAAGTCCTGTTCTTTCCTCCTGCCTGCCCTCTCACCCTCCAGTCTCTCTTTATTTCCAGGCACCCATGTAGTTTCCCAATGCCAGATCAGGAAAGTGAGTTGGCTAAAACTAATGCATTGTCCTTGGTCCGCTTAAATTTCTGAATGAAGGTGAGCATGTGTGAACAACTAATTGCATCAGCTCAGCTTGCTTGACAGCAATGGTATACTCATGTCAAATGGGAAGAGATACAAAAACTATTTCCTTTACCATTGTTTTGGGTTGACCACTACTAAACACACTGAAAGAGTCACATTTGACTTCATATCTTCATTCTGACCTACTGAATTTTTCTAGTTTAGACAAAGTAATATCTAGTTGCTTGGCAGGCAATAAAACTACAAGACAGTGATTCAAGACAGAAGTGTTTTTCTTCAGTTGCTTTAAAAAGCGTTACAAAAACAGTACTACATCTCCTGTGACAGGTACTGGCTAGATAAAATTTTACTTAATGTTCTATTTTCTAGTGTGTATCTCTATCACAGATCAGAGTCAGTTTTCTCCTGGTATTTGCTATGATCAGAGACATAGAAAAGAGTCACAACCTTCCAAAAGAATCAAGGATTCTTTTGGAAGTTGCTCACCTGTATCTCCCTGACATCCTCATTGCCATTGTTTCTTTAGAACAGCTCTGAAAATCAGCTACCCATGGCTGTGGCTCCATTTACACTTCTTCAGGAGCACAAAGGTGACATAGCGCCATAGCCTTTCATCTGTCCCACCACACTAACCCCATACAAGCTACACTGAAAACAGACAAGAGTCCAACCAAAACATATCCCCCCTCCTTTGTGTGTGTGTTTTACTTTTACTTTAAGATCAATTCCTTAATTTTTCAGGGCCAAATTCCACTGTCAGAGGACATTGTGTGGGAGAAAATAAGCAGCCAAAAGCAATAAAATAGCTTTTCAAATGACAGAACACCTTTTGTGCATTTCAAGCTACACTCTGAGCATGAAGTCACAGGCAGAAAACAAAGCCAACTGTAGGCATTTTTAGAGTCTTGAAAGAAGCTGACAAATCTCTAGAAAAAGCGGAAAGTATTTTGAAGTAAGTAAGGCTCTAGACTAGTGTGGGAGACCCAGCTATGCAGTTAAAATACCAGAGCTTACATCTACTTATTTCTGCCATCTTACTTCAGATATCTTGTTGTTTGTTGCAAATTTTACCTACATATATGACAATTAAGTAGGAAAAAACAAACTAATATGACTAACCTGAAGTTTTTTGGAAAGCCAAAGAAATCCCCTATGGGTGATACTGTAAAACAGACAATAACTCAAGTGTCAGGTCACCTTTCATCCCCACGCGCTCATACAGTTATTTCATGTTAGTGAGGCAAGTTCTCAAATTACGGTGAACTTTAAGATAGGTTTCCAGCATAAACACCTCACATGGACCTTGCTTTATGTTTTTAAAGCACCTACTGAAACTCTGGACATGACTGGACAAATTAAATCCTGGCAGCATTCAAAAAAGAAAAATTCCAACTTGCTAATTAAGACTAATTAGCAAGTCTAATTGAAGTGAATCTTTACTTACCATCTGTAGAGTGTACATGAGAGCTGCCTATCTGATCCACCAACAGCATGAAGACAAAGCCGAGGACAAGAGACACGCCAATGTAGGCATGCAACCTGGAATGGTCATGGCCATGCTCATGTACAGCTGGGATTTTCGCTACCTTCTCAGACTCAATCACATGCTGCATCTCACTCGCTGGGTGATGCTTCCCTGTGACAGGCAATCAAACAGGTTAGGGGACAGGGGACTAGACATGACATAGTCACTTTTTTCCTCCTTTGCCAAAAGTCTTCCTCACATTTTCCTGGACAAACACAAAAGACCTTGTTTAAGGTCTTTCTTAGACAATGTTCTTAGGAAAGCATTGATAAGCTTATAACAAAGCCAGGCTGCATTTTAAATACAAATTAATTCATAAAAATTGCTGTATAATTCCTTTTTTAACTGAAGTTGCCAATTTTGTCAATATTCAGAGATACCATAAAGCAGTTACTTCATTATCTTGATTTAAGTGAGAAAATACAGGATGAGGAGATAAAATAGGTTCCAGCCACTCAACAATTTAATAGCACCTTTGAGAAGATTAACTGATGCTCTGAGATATTGATACATCCTATTGGTATAGACTAGAACAAAAGTCAAGCACACTGACCTACAAATGCCATACCGTCCCAGAAACCCAAAGTCCAAGCCCTGGGGATGAATGATGTGTGGCTGTTGCCTTTTCCTACACAAGCCATTAAAGCTTGTCCACGCTTTTTTCATTTTGAGCAGGTTTTTTAGATGGCAACTTCTCTTCAGAAGTTTTAGAAGCTTACATCAGAACTCAGCTTACTCTAGCAAGTCATGGTGTTGCTTGAACATTCATATGTCTTCCTGGATGACACAAGTATACATTCATCACACTGTACAAAATGTCACAATGCCATTACTACAGTCAAAGCACATCAGAATACGCTTGGTAGCAAAGACTTCAAAATATCTTTGCTGAACGAGACTGATCAATAAAACTGCTTTAGACCACACAAGGTTGCTGCCATCTGTATTATGAAGTTGACTTTGCTTCAGATCCTTTCAAGCCATAAAACATAGTGTGTAACTCAGGGCAATCTTTCTGACAGTGGTTATACAGTTTCAGCAGTTAAAACAAAGGACTGAAGTCAGCAAAGGAATTTCATTTGCTGGCAGTACACAAACCAAGGTTTCTCCACACATATACACAGGTTTATGACTAAAGAATAATCCAAGTCATTATATGCTGTTTGCTCTCAGCCTACAAGGTTGAAAATTAGAAGTTATTTATTCCATGGCCTGTGGGTAGATACAGAATAGTAAATTACTTCCCTATCAATGAAAAACACTCAAATGACTGATAACAAGCAACCAGAGTTAAGCTACACCTGAAACAGAGAAAACAAAGACTTCTCTTTGTTTTTCCACTTATGTGAATATACTTCAGTGTTTCCCTTAGCTGCACCTTTCTAGGTTTAATTATGTAAATAGGTGAACTTGAGGGAAAAAAAAGAAAAAAGAGAAATCTATTCTCATAATCTTAAGTTTAATTCTGAATATCCAACATTTCTAAGAAAAGCATTAGAAATAACTTTTGTAGTTAAATCTGTAATACCCATTAATTGTTACTCTTTACAATATAAAAAATATCCTTACAGATAGACTGGCTTTAGACACAATACTGTGAGCTAGACGTTGCGTCTGAAGCCATTCACAGACAAATTATTTTCTCCTAGGTAAATACTTCTGTTATTACAACTGCAGTACTGTGAAGTGTCTTTTTTCACCATACACTAAAGAAAGGCGCAGCCCATACACCTCGACACAGCAAGCTGTAGATGTCATACATGAACAGTATACCCCATTTAGTGAAAAAGTATTTAAACCCACAAACATTCACAGCAATTGTATTTGCTGCTAGCTGTACCATTACAAGAGAAAATTAGTCTACACAGAATTAAAATTCAATAGAGAGCAAACCACAACTACAGCTCATTAGAGACATCCGACATTGGAGTGCACAAATTATAGTACAGTATAAAAGCATAATTAGAGCTTCCTTCACTTCTTGATAAAGGCTGATTTTATGTATTATCTTCTATTTATTCTAAAACTAATCAGAACAACATAAATTTAGTGGAAGCTAAAACAGTATACATTAAAGCATATTACTAAAACGAATTTTAAAAGCTTAGAAAAAACCCAGTACTACAAGAAAAGCAAAGGACTACAGTTACTTCCCAATCCCAGATTAGCAACAACAGTACACCAGATGCTTGCAAAGTTCTCTACAGCCTCAACTTTATTGTTGTTTCCCCTGCAACCAGTAAGTAATTGCCATTTACCTTCAAACATCTGATTCTGAGCATATTGGAAAAATCTCATACATGTAACAGTCATCTAACAGCACAAATCTCCAAGATAAAGCAAAATTTAAAGTGCACTCCAAACAGAGGTGATGAGCCCTGGCTGTTTAAAACAATGTCATAACCTCAAATTGAGCTCTATTAAGGATTTTGCCTCTAAGACATGCTCCACACACACATCCCTGCAAGACACGATCACTGCTCACTTTGAGCTCTTCATTAGAGATGATGAGGTGGTGAAGGCAGTGGCAGCAGACTAGAACTGGATGCTTGAACTTGGAAACACACAGAGATTTAGATGTGCAGTGTACACCACAACCCAAGAAAGAAATGCCTGCTACTCTGTGAATTAGCCCTATACAACCATAATTTTCAGCTAAGTATATTAATTTCAAGATGTTCTTCAGCTTCAGAGGAAGTTCTTATTATGGCAAGGACACAGATCTGTAAAACATCTCCTGCAATTGCTTTAATTGCAGTCTAAACTACAAAAAGAAACAGCAAATACTCCATAATTACATTCTCTGCCAAAGGCATCCTTACACCTCCTTTGAAGTTGCAGTGGAAGTTAACTCTCCCCAGAATAAGAAACACTACAAATGACCTGTCATGAAAGGCTGTTATTCCATGAACAGTACAGTATCCAGACCCATAAATGACTGGATAACTCAGCAAGTCATCAATCTACAGTCTAATCACATTCTTCAACATGCAATATCAGGCTTACAGCAGTTTTGCATTTCTATGCCTGCTTTGTGTCACGTGGCTGTGAAGCTCTTCCATTAACCTCATGTTAAAAACCCTAAAAAGAAGCCTCAGTATACCATAACACCATGACCTAAAATAATCTTGAACTAGGCCATCGGGGTTTGGTTCTTACCCTCCAAAATGTCTTCATAAAGTGCATGTACTCCTTCTGGCACAATGACAGCCAAGGCAGTTCCACACAGCAGCCCAGCACCCAGAACAGTCACCAACTTCAATCTCTCCTGCAAGCAAGTACAAAACAAGTAATATGTTTAAGAATGAAAATGCTTTCTTTACTCTCCCTTATAAACAGAGGTTGGGAAGGGAGTTACTTGTGACATAAATATTGAGAATCTACAATTAAACCTTAGCTTAGCAACAATACATAAAAATGTTTTTTATAGTATAGTAAAGAAAAATAGTTTTATTCATACTCTGGGAAGAATTTCTACTACAAAAACACAACACAAGCACAGTTTATCAGTACTTGCTACTATTACTTAGATTTGTTTTCATAGTTACATTCTAGTTTGGGGCAAAAAGCTTAGAGGTATCTTCCACCCACACTAACTACATTCTGTTTTACCAATAAATTCACCAATTCACTTCCTTGTGACTACAATGACAGGCTAAAGTCAAAGCCACGTACTAAAATCCAATTACATAAACATAATAAAATATGACAGAGTCATCAAAGTATGACAGTTTGCAGAGGCCATTACTCAATTTCTGTAAGAATCTCTCTCAAATAATGTGTTGCAACCATGGGAGTTTAGATCGCCCAAACAACCGTGTAGCCCTCATTTTGAGGCAGAACCGTCATCGTCTTCTGTGCTCAGTGAGAAGTCTGAGTGCTACCAAAATACTAAAGTTAACTACTGAGGACCTAGAGACAGAGGTCAGCATTTGATTAACAGGAAGTCACTTGTTGCATATCATTATTATGCCATCCATTCTCCTTAATGTACCATAATGACACAAATTGGTCAGTGTCACTGAGTCGTGCAGCACTTGCACAGAAGAAGGAGGCACTAGGGAGATGCACAAGCAGCTTCCTGAAAGAAAGCCAAATGTGGCCATAAGGGAACAACTGCAGCATTAGTGGGGAAAACTCAAATAGTAACATGCAAGAGAGGAAAACAAGCATAGAATTTCCACAAACATGCACTGTATACTAGCATTTATAATAACTATACCTGGTAAATTGTTATACGCTGGCAATCTACACGAGAGGATAAATTTTCTACATCTGCTGTTCATAAAGTCATTTTGCAAAAATATAGTATCTTACAAGGGGAAAATAGATTATTTTTATCTGCAACACTATAGTATCTTTTGCATACACACATAAACACAGGGAAAAGTGTCAGAAGTAATACTGATTTATTACAACTGCAAATACAGAGTATTGTTTATTTCATTTGGGCACCTGTGATCCATGAAAATAATATACATTAACAAGTTTTTATTTCAAGATAAGTCTCCACCTCCTTTTCAGTATAAAATAGTTAGATATGGTGAATACAGGAATTTAAAAACAGCCTACATAGGCAGGCAAAAGTAATACAGTTTTATCCAAGAAATCAAACCATTTCTGTTAAAGATATTTGCATGTTAAAAAACAAGAGTAACACAGTAAACAGTGCTAAAAATCCATGGGAAAAATCTCAAATTCCTCAAATTAGCAAACTTTTCCACCGCTCGGTATTTTTTTTAATCTGCATGGCACTGGAACTCTTACTTGGACCTATCAAAAATTTACACCTACTTTCAGCAGGAAGTGGCCCCAGTTCCTGACTCTGTCACACTACCAAAACGTTCAAACTACTACAACTCTATTTTGTCAATTTTCTGCATTTAGCCTACATCTTAAGAGACTGCCTCAGAACTGGTACAGTGTTGTTTCCAGCCCTAAATTAGACCAACAGAGTCCTGTAAATTAGGATTAACCTGAAAGGGTACCTCTGCACACAGAAATAAGGCTAAGTTCTGTTCAGTTTGTACCTTTTACCACCCATGTGTAGTCATACCTGGCTCTCCCAGAGTTTTATACTTTCAAGAATCCTAATCTAACTGAAACAATAGAACACAGCATGAGATCAGAACACAAGTAAATCAGTTCCATGGCAAAAAAAGTCACCTGAAGGAATGTATTAACACTAATGAATAATTTTATTGTTCTCCAGCATCTGGGGTGTATTATGCACAGCATTCACTTTTGTCTTCAACTCAATTATCACAAATGCCCAGTGGGAAGAGGCATTTTTACTCACTTTGGCAACCTGCAAAACTTTCTGCAAACTGTAGAATGAACAAACTCCTTTCAGTTTGAAATTGTCCTTGTTGCAGTATCCTAAGTAGTAACTTTAAACAAAACAATTGTAACTTCTAATTAGACACTTCCAGGATTAGCTAGGATTTGTACGTCACATGCAGAGATATTTTGCTCCTCTTTTAAACAAGCACTGCATGCAAACCCTTAAAATATATCATATTTAAATCAAGTGCAAAACTGTGTCAAGAATTTCTGATAGCTTAAGATACCATAACAAAGCTGACTGCACATGTGTGTACTGATGGTAAAATACAACACACACAAAAGGCTAATAAGTACATGATTACTACTTAGGCAGAGTTTTGGATTCACAACAGATCTGTATTCTTGCAGCTGCTGAAAGCCTTGAAAGGTTTAGGAGACCACTGATTCAACTATACAAAGGGAAAACAAAGACAGATCAGGAACCTTACCTTCAAACTACACTGAATATAAAGTTAACAGGTGACTGTCAAGCACATACATTACAAAATGCAATATTAAATTTAAGAAGAGAGACAATATTAGCACACAAAGCAGTGCTCTCAGCAAATTTGCAAGAAAACCTTTTGTAAGCTCCAGGGCAAAAGCAAGTTTTGAAGACAGTGGCAGCAACAACAGTGAAGACACATAAGGGAAGGTCCACCAAAGAATCAGAAGAAGCACTGGCAAAACAGAACTCTGGTGATGTTCATATAAGCCTCCCCAATACACTCTTAGGTTTCAATTCATTTAGTTGAGTTGTACTTTTCCTCAAATGAACAGCCTTTCCTTCCATGCTGCTCAAGGTCTACTGCTCCCAAAGCCTCCTAATAATGGAACAAAAGGACAGGTGCAAGGAGCCTTTGGACTTGATGGAAGACAAAGTCACATTTCTCCACCAGCACATTGCTTCCCAAAAGCAGCACCATTTCCAGAGAAATGGGAAACCCCTCATAAGAGTGCTCTTACTACCTTGGAACAACTAAACTTTCACTACACCATACCGCTATATACGACAATTATCATTTAGAAAGAGAAATACCCCTCGGGCATCAGGGGATATTAAGAAACTTCCAAAGACTGTGACAATCATCATCACCTCAACAACTATTTCTTAGAAACACCCAAGTATGTTTAATAAGGAACTCCTGTACGGTTTGGAAACTCACCCAATCTGTGAAGTCTCTCTCTGCTTTAACAGTACCTTACTTATCCAAGGTATTTTTCAGAAGAATGCCTTGAGTTACACGGGGCAGTAACTTGAAATTGTATGGCAATCAAAGAGCTAAGGTTTAATTTTCAACAGTGTAGGCTGTGAACAAAATTGTGAATCAAAGTTTTCTGAGAATATTCTTGGAATTGTTTTTAAAAGCCTTAATTTGAGTAGCCCACAGGCACATAATGAGAGATAATCTCTCACTTCAGCAGTTTCTTACACAAGCTTCTAAGAATAGCCATGCCTATTCGTGTCCTCACACTACACGCTGAGACTTCGCTTCACCTGTAGCAGAGACCCAAATCTGGCAAGTTTAAATGGCTTCTATACACACTGTGAAACAAACAAAAATTTACACAGCAGTTCTGAATGACAATTAATTTTGCACCCATAAAGTTACAGCTTCATCCTCGACAGCGCTGCCGCACGCAAGAGGACGGCACCAACTCCTACTGGGAGATTTCTCCTGTTTCTCCTTTAGCAACCAACGAGCAGTTTGGCGGAGCTGTCTTACCTCGGAAAAATTAACTGCCAGTGGTATAATTCCTGCCACATAGCAGGCGACCAGCATGGCCAGGGACAGCAGGCAGATGGAGGGGAAGTCATCCATTTCGCCGCTTTCTGTCTGGTCCCTTGAAGTGAAATCCAACAGCAACTTTTCCACCTCGCCCCACCGCACGCCTTAACCCGTGCAGACACCGAGCTCCCAGGAGAGGCTTTCAGCCATGTCTCTCTCGCCCGCCGGCTCCGGCCGGCTCGGCCCCCAGCCAGGGGCTCGCGGAGAGCCCGGCCACGGCCGGGGGGCGGGAGCGGCTCGGCCGGCGGCAGGTGGGCCCGGCCCTCACCTGAAGCGGGGCAACTTTTACCCGCACCGCGCTGCTCCCAGGGGAGGCGGGAGGGAGCGCTGGCGGACAGGGAGCACTCGGGCGGCTCCTCACGGCGGGGCGGCCTCAGCCAGAGCCCAGGAGAGCCTGCGGGACCAGTGATCCCACCCCGCACCCACGGCCGCTGCCCGGGCGGCCAAGTGGCACCTCCGCGCTTCCCCTTCCGGGACGCGCCGCCGCCCGCCCCGCCCCCGCGCGCTTCCCGACTCCAAGATGGCGAGTGGGGCCACGGCCCGCAGTGGGCAAAGAGCAGTTCCCTCACCAAAGATGGCCGCGCCCCGCCCCGCCCCCGCTAGCCTGACGGCCGGCCCTGTGAGCGCATGCGCGCGCGCGGCTCGATGGTGGCGGCCGTTGGCGCGGCGGCGCTTCCGGCGGGCGCGAGGGCCTGTGGGGGATCGCCGCGCGCCACTTCTGCCCGGCGGTGCTGAAGGAGCGGAGCCGCCATGGTGAGAGCGGGACGGGACGGGACGGGATCGCCGCGCTCCGCGCCCGCCCGGGCTGCCTTTCCTTCCTCTCCCTTGCCGCGTGGTCACTGCGGGCGGGAAGGCCGCGGCCGGCAGTGCGGGCCCGGGCGGGCGGCAGCACGTTTTGGCGGGGCAGCGCAGCACGGGGCGGGGGCACAAAGGCGGCGGCGGCGCTCGGCGAGAGTCGCGTTGGAGGCTCCCGCTCCCCTCCCCGGCAGCTTCGGCCCCTTCTCAGAGCGCTGCTGGAAGAGTTTCGGCCGTGGAGCGAGCCTGCCTTAAATGGCTGATTTGCGCTTTCCATGCTGCTCTCCCTGCTCCTCCCCTCTGCTCGGAGGAGGGAAAGGCGGGAGCTTGCCTTGGTGGGCTGTCGGAATGGCACGCTGAAGCTCAAAGGCCTCCCGATCACCGCGGTTTGTTGCGTTCATCTAATAAATGAACATCTGCTGAAACTAGTTGTTGCCCGGCGGGTGGGACAGCGGCTTTTTCGGTTGGCAGCGGAGTTGCACACCGGCCTGGCCCTTGCTCCAAAGCCGTTGGCTTCGGCCATGATGAGCAGCTGCCAGCCCTGTCCCTGCTGGCCACAGGGAAAGGTGCCCCTTAGACCACTTTTTCTGCCTGGCAGAGGTGACTGCAAGGCATTTAGGTGTTTGCAGTATGCGGCTGGTATTTGCATCACTGCACATCTTATCCTTACAATACGTGTTTGTCTTCCTTCTTGATTGTTTTGGGACTTTTTTTTTTTTTTACATTTTATTGTCTGATAGACTACAATTGGTGGAAGCCTCTTTGAGCAGATGTTGCCTAGCTTTTAAGTCCTGCTGGTTTGGCTGTTGGCACTGCCTTAACCAGTTTTACAGGGTTCTGCCTTCAGTAACAGGAGCAATTTCTAAAGCTCTCGCTAGAAGTTCGAAATTGTTATAATATAAACCATGTGGTGTCTTGTTCAGTGTCCTGCCTAAAAGCAGCCAGTACAACTGTGCTTTTAATGAAAATGCAAAGAAATCCAACATATGCATCATAGTAACAAGGGTCCATGTTGGGCTATTCCAGGTAACCTGGTGCTAATGCAGGAAGGTTTATGGATCTTCCCTTGTTTTGGTTTTATGTCACCTAGGCACATGGGGCAGGTAATAATAGTTGGAGGAAACTTCCCTCGGGCTTCTGAACTTGTAATTTTTCTGTACCTGTGTGATAGGATAGGACCAAAAATTTTATCAAATCAATTTTTTTCCCCCTTAAAGTAAAATAATGTCCAATTTCCAAAGAAATGTTTGGAAAGCATTAATTCTACAATACAAATGATCCCAATGACATTAATTTTAATTAATTAGTATTTTTACAGGCCAGTATCTGACAATGTATATTGTATAGTGTCTGAAGTGATAAGTGGCTTAAATTCAGAAGCCCAAATGATTTCCACTGTGAAATTCTGGAAAAACTGGCTTACATGTCTGGCTTACTGATTTTTCTATAAACTGATTGTGTGGATAATCTCAGAACGTATGCATTCATTTAATGCTCTTTAGTGACCAGCTAATTAAAATGATATTGCTGGACAAACTATTTTTTAATAATGTTTGGCAGTCATTTGGACTCCCTGCTAAGACATGCCTGTTCAAGTACAATGCACTTTGGAACAGCCAGATACCAGCCCCCCCTTGGGGAATGCCTTTCAAATCTAACATCCTCTGGCATACGTGAAAGTGGATTTAAATTATCTACTCTCCTTTGTGTGATTTTTGTTGTTACAATATGCAACTCAGAATTCCTCTTTTTTTCGATTTTTTTCCTGTAAATCCTAACATTTGCCTTTCCTCTTCTTGTCACTGCGTTTGATGAGCACCAAACAGGTATCTTCACTGATGTCCCAAACGAGGGTCAGGATTTTTCTATCAGCAGCTGATTAATCTAAGCCAAATAATGTCTTACCCTGCAGTTGCCTCTATGTTGTGTGCTCACCTCATATATTAGCACTGAAAATGTTGGATCCAATTAGCAGCACTGGAAACGGCCATTTGCAGCATGCTTGCAAACTTTCTGTGCTATGCAACCTGTTAATTAGATCACAGATTGTGTACACTTCAAAAATCTTGCTTCCTTGCTCAAATTACTTGCTGTAGCCAAGTGAAAAATGTTATGGAAATAATGCAAGCCACAGAGTGTACAGTCACTGAAGTCTTCTCTGCAGAAGAACAGGCTTATGGACTCCAACATTTGGAACAGTTTTCTGTGCCATAATTACTATTTAAGTAAACTCATTGAAGTGTGAAAAACCAGTACATCTGTTTTGGGGAAAATAATCTTGAATGCTAAGTGCAGATTTATTGTGTCATTTGTGTTCCCTTGGAGTTAAATGGATAACTCAAAATAGCTATTTCTGTTAAAATCTTTAAGGTGAGATTGGCAATGGGGTTAAGTTGTATCCCCTCCTGGCTCTTTCATTGGGGCATTGAAAATTTTGCTAACAGCTTGCATTTGGAGCAAAATAAGTAAACGCACTAATGCCACAGCTTTTATGCATTGACTTTACTGCTTTGCTTGTCTGTCTAAATAGAAACTACTATCTCTCTAGTATTTTTTTTCAACACAGTAGCTGCTTTACTGGTGATTTTATACATTTTGAAATTCCATAAGGATTGACAGGATTTGTTAAAATTATTAACACAGCTTATATAAATAGTAAATGCTATTTGGAAAATGTCTATGTCCTTGATTGCTAGTCAAATATTTTAGTATTACTATTCTTTTTACTCCTTCTTTCAGAAAAATAACTTAATTCAAACAAAAATCATTCAAATTGTGCAAGTAACTTTTTTTTGTGTGTGTTTGTTTTGTTTTTCAGTCTCACACAATTCTACTTGTCCAGCCTACCAAGAGGCCAGAAGGCAGAACATATGCTGATTATGAATCGGTGAATGAGTGCATGGAAGGTGGGTGGATGCAGACATGGTAGTTAAAAACTGTTGTTAAAACCTCATTTTTGACCTATTCACAAACTTGGTAAGAAAGTAAGTCGCTGTTCATGTTTTTTTAAAGGAAATTCACAAAAAAACCTTACGCTTTTAGTTTATTAATGTTCTAGCAAACTAAAAACTAATTATTATTTGTTTCTAAAACTTCCTTTTTATATTAAATGTCTGGTTTTGGTTTAACTAGATGAAACCACATCCAGTTTGGGAGAGTAGACAGTATTCTTGCTGGGGCCATTCAGTAGACTTGTTTCAGTGCATTTCATTGCAGGATCAGCACCTAATTGTTGCTAATCTTTGTCCTAGCACTGTAAAGGAAAGATTGCTACTGGAAGCAATATATTAAATAAAAGATTGTGTGCACTTGATACATAATATGCTGTCTCATGGCACTTTTGCCAGAGTAAAGATCGTACAAGACTTTGATAAACCCAATGAGCATGGAAAGAAGATTGAAATGTTAAAGCTGTAGTTCACTTAACATTAATCTTCCAGGAAGTTTTGTGAGGCAAACAAAAGTATAATAAAGACCATGTAAAGTCTCTGTGCTCATTTAAATACTACTTTCTTCTCAAATGTATCTGAATTGCTAGTGGACTAGCTTAAATAAATAAAAGTGGTTTAAATCCATATACAAGGCTGGTGCTGTCACTCTTACCTCAGTAGCCCTGTTTTGACTCTTCGATCAAGAATGATCTTTTGAGTTCTTCTGTTTCTTAGGTGTTTGTGCAGTAGGAATATATGTTGTAATTTCTGTCTTAAAATTATTAGGAGGAGTTCCAGGTATCTGCTGGAGCTTACTGCAAGGAAAGTTACATATTTGACAGAACTAAAACTTTTTCCCTGAGATGATAAAAACTTTACTTTCCTTACATCTTACTTTATAATTTTCAATGCAAATCACTAGGAACAAAAGAATTTCAACTCTGCAAAATCTGGTTGTTTTCATGGTAGTAATCTTTAAACTTTTGTGGATCAATAGCTGAAAAATTTTCAACAAATACAGGGTTTTTTTTAATATTGCATTGTTAATCTTTGTTTCTCTGTAGGAGTCTGTAAAATGTATGAAGAGCATCTGAAGAGAATGAATCCCAACAGTCCATCCATTACATATGATATCAGCCAGTTGTTTGACTTCATCGATGACTTGGCAGACCTCAGCTGTCTTGTGTAAGTTCAATTGTACAAGTCCATTTCAGTGACTTAGGAAAGTCACATGTCTTCCTTCTAAACTCTTTTATGTGAGTTTAACATAATCCTGTTTTATGTCTTTTTTTGCAGTAACTGTAATGCAGCAGTATTGCAGCTGCCATAACATGTTGCCCAATCCAATTAATTGCATAGAAATAAGGTATCTCTAAAGAAGGCTTAGAAATAGACAGTTGCACAGGGATTTTACTGACATTGAAGCTCACAGCATTTCAGATACTGAAATCTAACTGTTCATTACAGCTGCTCCTTTCATTACTGCTAGAATCTGTTCAATTTTGTGGTGTTGGTCTGATTCTTCAAGAGGCAGGATGATTACAGAGTTTTTTTCAGCTGAGGGCAGTACTAGTGGTAGGGCAGAAGGCTGCACAAGTGCATTGCAGCTAAAAGTTTGTTTTGATCAAGAAACAGCAAGATACAGGTTTCTGTAAATCATGATGAAGTTATTGAGGAACACATGAATCCTCTGGAGAGCCCTAGCTAATTGTTTACTTGCTCTTCTGAAAACACCTTCAGCTCTCATTTGTATGTCAAAGTTGTAGGCAAGCAAAGATGGTCTTGTGTACTTCCCATTCTGACTTCACTGTGAAATCAGATGTTAAATTTCACTGTTCAGAACAAAATTTACAATGTCAGGTTGAGTACTGTCCATACTATAAATTTCAAGGTGATGTTTTGATACAACAGTGGTATCAATTTGGCAGAAATGCTGTAGAAATAAGGATACAAATCTCATACTCAAGTAACAAAAGTCTTGTATTAGGCTTTTGAATCTCAGAATTCCAGAAAATGTTCAAGTGAGTGAGATTCTGGTATAGGCATTCCTGCAGCTGTACTGCTGTGCCTGAAATCCCAGCATAAGTACTTGTGTAGCTGTCCAGTGAACAGACTTTCCCAGTTCAAAATACAAAGTTATTTTTAAAACCTGAGCATCAGATGGTTTTCCTTTGGATTCTGGTGTACAGGACAGAATCTGTTACTGGCAATGACTTATTACAAATGCCATTTGTCAAAGTTTTCAGTAAAGTAAGTAAAATGAGCTCACAATTCTGCAGATTTACATTGTCCCTACACATTCTGACACATTTGATCTTCAGGTGTCATAGTGCTGGGCTGATGCTATTTGAGAAACACAATTTTTACCTAACAGAGAAACTAACCATTTGTTTGAGGAGGTAGCAAGTGTTTTCTGGGATACTAGCAACTGTTTTCTGGGTTTTGCTTTTCTTAATTGGGCTTGTAAAATCAGTATTGTGCCAAATTCTGCATGAGCTTCCAGTTTTCCAGCAGATGGCACACGTAGCACGAGGTGTATCAGATGTGTCTTGTGTTCACAGAAATTCCTGAAGTACTTGATGTCTGCTCTTGCAGTAGAGCATTATGAATGGATTTGAGGGTGGAGGGTAGAAATCAGTAACTTTTCCTGAAACTAACCTTTCTTACACTGCACTAGTACTACTGCTGTATGAACATATACCGAACCTCTCTTTATTTGGCCTTGATCCACTCATGCTGGGGTTCAAATAACAAGACTTTCTTAGAAACAGCATGCTTAGGAGTTTTTTCCCTAAGTAAGAACTTCGGATTTTTACTCCGCTTGTTACCACTGACCATCTCACCCTTCCTATCTGATCAGCAATAAGTATACCAAGATTTAAAGACTGACCAGGAGCTTAGTAGTTTTGAAGCATTCACTGAAAGCACCATCTCCATGAACAAAATATTCAGCTTTCATGACTGAGGGAGAAAGGAGGGCATGAGCCTACACAGATAACTTCACACAGTTTGCTTTCATTTTTCAGTCTCATTCTGGTTCACTTCAACAGGCCTCGAGTGACTGAATTCTCTGGCCCTTGCTAGCAACCTGCTTTTATCAACTGTCCTTGAGTAGCAAAAAAAATGCATCTGTGGGCTCTTGTTTTCAGTTTGCTTTTTATGAAGTGTCCTTGTTAGATGTAAGCTTGCCCTCATTGCCAACTGGCAAGAATCCTTCATCATCCATCTGTGAGTCTGCCTTTGCTCCTGGAAAAGTTCGGTTTTATTAATTTTCAAAAAATTCCAGACAGAAGTTGAACCCTTGAAAAGTTAAATAAAGAAAGAATGTTGAAGAAGTGCTTGACTTATTTAGACAAGTTAGATTGTTTCCTGGTGGAACTATTCTTCTGCATTCTGAGCTCTAGAATACTAAAATTCTCTACTTGTTGTCTCTAATTAAAAGCATGAATTAAAATGTGAACACACACTCAGTCACTCAGTAATCCTTGGAGCATCTAGTTTTGTTTCAGGCTCAGAGTGACCTGCTGGGTAACTGTTTCTTAGAGAACAGGATAAATCCATTTGATAAGTGGCAGTTCCCACCTACTTCTGATACTGTCTTCTGTACACAAGTTTCTGCCTCATACACTTGAGGACAATTGATTGTTAGTGAAGTTCTTCTGGTAAATGTACTACAGGGCAGACTGACACTCCTTCCTGTTTTCTCTGCAGTTACCGTGCTGATACTCAGACATACCAACCATACAACAAAGACTGGATAAAGGAGAAGATCTATGTCCTCCTCCGCAGGCAGGCCCAGCAAGCAAGCAAATAATGGGGACACCATTGCTACGTGGGTTGGGGGAGGGTTTGGACAACAGGTGTGTACAGAGTGTAGTAGTGAGCGTTTTGTATTATAGTCATCCTGTTGCCATCTTGATAAACTCGTTAGCCAGGACTGATTGTATTTTTAGAGATACAAGGATTTTGTTGGATTTGACTTTTTTTTTTTAATGTAAATGGAGAAGAAAATACAACATCTTTAGTGGAGTTTTAATTTGGTTTTTTTTCCCTCCAGTTTGCTAATGGTCCTACCTTATTTGAACCCCTGGGGCTGTTCACACTGTACTTCACCACTTTTGCTGTATGTGCCCTTCTGTGGGTTTTTCAACATTCAGTTATGTCCTTGAGATGGTCTTAATGGGAAATAAAAAACTACCCTTTAGTTAAATTTGAATGCTCAATTTTGTGGTTCTTGCCAAAAAACACAAATCTCTTTTCCTTGTTATCCAAGGAATAGGGTTTGAAAGGTCATGTGGACTGAACCAACAGTTGTTTCCTGTATAACAGAACAGCTCAAATTCTTGCTTACTCTTGATACTGTTTTCCCTGGGTATGTTTGGGAAACACAGCAACCCTCTTGCACACCACAAGTGATCTCTCTGTGAGGCATTTGTTTTCAAGTGTGTCAGCTCTGAAATAGGTGATGGGTAAGAGCAGGCTAAATGTATCACATCACAGGCCCCCTGAGTTAGTCTACTTAAAAATTCCCCCAATAAACTAAAAGTCAAAACTGATTGATTCTATGGGAATCTGCCCCAAACTTCATTTTCTCTTTACAGAAGATAAGGATTTAGCTGTTCACACACACTGTAAAATTATATCTGCCCCCATCTATCTTGAATGCTGATATTTTGGTAATTTTGATGTACTGGAAAGGTTTGGGTTGGAAGACACATCAGACCAAAAAATAGAGCAGGTAGAAAAGAAAGGCTGGTGCTATGTTCCTTTAGAGTTTGCCTACTATAGCTACAGAGGCTACAGATACACTCAACCAAGAGCAGTTCTGGGATTGACAGAGGATTGCAATTCTCTCCAAAGCATTTAACTTCCTAATACACATCAGTAGTTTCTGATGGAGCTCATAGCAAATGCAACAGCTGAAAAGCATCTGAGGTCAAATTGACAGTAAAGCTTTAATGAAAACAGCTTTACTTAAGTGATAAGTAATAGCTGCTGAAGACTTGGAATCAAATTACTGAAGAGAGATAAATTCTTAGAAAGGTACTGGGTGAGGGTGTTAAACTTTTTCTCAACACAAATACAGGTTGGAGATCAGACCTACTAGCTCTAGAATTATATTGACCAGGAATAAATTCAATCTGCTAACATCAAAACATGCTTCCTTTATAATGAATTATAATTTTCAAAACATAGTAGGTTAGAAGTATATTAATCCACTTAAGGTTATTTAAATCTCTAAACACTTTGGGATGGAAGTTTTATATCCAGCTTGACACAGTAAGTAATAATGGGAAAATTCACTCTTGCCCCTATAATAATATTCAGGTTTAATACAGGCAATGTTATTTAAATAGCTTTTATAGTTTATCTTCCTGGATAGCACATACTAAAGTAACATGTTCTTTCCCAACATGTTTGAGGTTAACTTCAATTTTTTTTTTAATAAAAATTCCAATATTCTCATGGATGCAATTTTGCGGTCTTTAAATGAAGCCAAAAAACTATCCCTTCTCACTATCCCATTTAAAATAGTGATTTAATATTTACCACATTCTGTGAACTTGTTTTCAGGTTAAGGAAAACCAGCAGTGTGGGCTCTTTCCTATTGTGAAAAGCACAAAGAATATGCTGACTCTCTAGTAATCAGGCATTAGAACACAACATAGCTCTTCATTCAAAGGTAACCTAAGTTTGGTCTGATTTTAAAAAATCATCCTTGATTTTGGTTCTAGCACAATAACTGCAAACTCAGACCACTAAACAAGTATAAAATACAAATTTCTTACATCAGAGCAGAAAATAGGAAGAAGGTACTTTAAAGTATGTGGTAATTAACCTTTCTGCTTTCTGAAAGGGACTTAGTGAAGGTATGTTTTTTAGTTTTTTGAAAAGCAGAAATTCCAAGCTTTAACTTCAAAGTTAGTTCACTTTGGGTTTTGGGGTTTTTTTCACTTCTGTGGTCATTTCAGTAAGTGAAGTTTTCACAGAATTGGAAAATGCAAGTAAACAGTCCTTTCATACCTCTGGAGCCAGACTTGGCCTTCTGCTGATAAAAAAGTGTGGTCTGTAGGCCACTTTTAGAGAAGGGACTTGGGCATCATCTCTTTTCCCCCTTTTCACCCAGCTACAAGTCTTTTTTTCTGAAATAAGCTACTAGTTAAATCTCCAGTGCCTAATTCTTGAGCTGCTGTTTTCCATAGTCTTTTAGAGTTGCATTTGACTTGATTAACTATTCATGAAACAACAGAGTTGCTGCTTAGCTGAGCAGCTGACCAAATACCCTGAAAGGAAGAAAAAATGCTACAGCATCTATCTGATGTGCATCAAGCTAGAAAGAAGAATCTGGAAAGTTGTCTCCCACTAACCACTGTCTTCAGAAATTTAGTGAAGTGGGTTATAAGCACTTGGGAACTTACTACATGCTAGGAGACTGGTGCTCTTGGAACATAGTCTGCGCTAGCAGGCCGTGAAAAGTGACTCTTGACTTTGCTTCTTGGGTCCTGTGGAGTAACAGATGACAGCAGAGTGCTTAGTACCTTCTGCAGTTGCACTTGTCCTCAGAGGCATCAGATAGCACTTTGGTAACGAGACACTGATAATTTGCCCAAGTTCAGCTACTATAAAAGTGAGGTTCAGCAGCAGCATTTAGGAAGTAAAGCCATAAAAAAAAAAAAAGGCATGATTACAGAAATTATGTCAGAAAAGGATCTGTCATCCCATGCATGCTTTGCCTGCAGCAAATTGTCTGGTGCTTCTTACATAACAATAGGTGCAAGTAACTGTGCTGGTCGTGTCTGCTACAGTGTGGGAGTGAATGATAAAGGAAATTATATTGGCTGCTTTCTGCAGGAGAGTGGTACAGTATTTTAAAACAGGGATTAATAATGCAATCCAGAGAACTAATAGTTCAAAGTGTGGAAATACTTAATTTTTTAAAAGGCAAGTCTGTTAAGGAAGCTTTGCCTCACACCAAGGAGGGGTATGAGCCCTCAACTATTTGCCAGGATTGCAGAGCAACTGAGGTGCTTGCCTGACTTCTGCTTGCCTTGTGGAGCCATGAGCCATGCTGCTTCTTTGCTAATCACAGCCTTGGGAAGTCCTCCTACAGTTTCTGGTCTGCCTGCCATGGATTTCAAGTTAATGCATGACCAGACTGGTACAACTAATTTCTCGGTATGACTGTTCACTAAGTAAATATTAGAGTGAAGTTGTGTGAGATGGCTGAGCTGATCTAGTTCCCTGCTGTTGAAAGGCATAATGCTACTTCACAGTATATATAAAAGAGACACTGGGTGTTGTGGGGAAGGGGAGGACTGCTAGTCAACACCAACAGGCAGAGCAGCTGGTCACTTAAAAAAACCAAACCAAAAAACAAAAACAACCTGACATTTTGAGAACAAGGACAAGCATGGTAGATAAATTGGTGTATATATAAAGCGTTTGTTTGTCTACCATTGCATGCTCCTGCCAGTCAGTGATGCACTTAGTGAGGGAGTAATCCCACTAAGATTAGAATTTTTTGACACCACCATAATAACAGGATCACTCTTATAGGAATCCACTCTGCAGCCTCCTTCAGTATGCTGAAGGGGTATTGTGAAAAGCAAAATTGAGTTTGTATTCCAGCTCTGAGGGTAAAATAAGTTAGGTGGTTAAAATACTTGTCTACTGTTACTTCCATCACATTCTTTTAAAACAGACTGAAATCTTGACATCCATCACAATAAGCACAGCAGGAAAGTAGCGTCATTGCTAGATCAGTCTGTTCTTGTGTTTTATCACCGCTGTCAGCATACAGTGGAGATGAAAGTAGTAGCCAAGACCACCTCGTTATCTTCCTTAGTAACTAATAAACCTGTTTACAGCAACAGGAGACTTGACTACCCACAGTATTTATAAGGTTGAACGAACTACCAGATTTTTCACTAGCATTTGAAGACTGTGTGTTGCAAAGATACTGGTTAGGCTCTTATTACCATATGTCAAGCTGTTTGTGCTAGTACATGATGCACTGAAAGTGTGGATACTTCTTAAGATTACTTACTCTCAGAGGGAAGAGAGGAAAGCTTCAGCTGCTTGACTTTAGAGTATATAAACAGTTACGTACATTCGTAATCCCCACTGAATAAGGGTCTGATTGTTCTGGAACTCAGCTACACTGAAAATTCAAACAATCCATCAAAAAAGCTAATAAACTGAAAAATCAAGGGTAGCTGGGTAACAAGTGCAAAATAATTAAAAGCTCCCAATTTTTCAACTGCAATGAAATTGGTGTCTCCTAGACCCTGGTGAGCATTGAAACAAATTGTTTTACCATTATCATAGGTTGAGGGGGCCAGGGAATGTTTGGGGGACCAGGGAGCACAAGTTAGCAATTCTCCAGCCGTACATGGGCTATGGGTGATAGCCTCACTGAGCATCTGAGCCACTCACCTTAGGTACCCACTTGCCTTTGAAGTCTGAAAGTGTTGACTTCAGTATTTGTCTCAAGGTAAAAAGATAAATTGTACTAGCTATAGGTAAACTGCAAAAATAAATCTGTTGAAATAGAAAATTCTTTTGCACTTCTGTCATACTAGTCAATTTCCTTAGGTTTTCTACACTGAGTGTATTGTCTGCTATCATGTTAGTGTTGCCCAAATACAAGGTACCATTCATGGAAAAAGCAGGGGAATGAATCTGCCACTGAAACTCACTGAATGGAGATGTCTGGGTTTGCATAGTACAAGACAGCTCTCTACTATCACCCATTAATACATGCTTCTTCCTCACTGTGTCTGAAAAGGATTAAAGTAAAACCTGTTCTGATTTCTTACAGGAAAACATTAGATTCTAGGAATTAGTTTTCTCATTACTGTAGTCTGAACCATGCCTGTAGGAACAGTTTATCTGGATGAAGTTTGGGCATAACTCCAATTAATAGGTTTTATTCCAACTCTTTGTGCCAAGTTTGCAATGACACACAAGTAAAACTTGCATGCTACATATGCCTGGGCAGTGCCATTCCTGGTGAGCATTAGCAAGGGTTTTGTTACCAATTTTGTACACACCTGAGTCATCTGTTGCTGCATCCCCTGCAGTGTCCCCATAGTCCCCAACCAAGACTGTTGCTATGGACTGCATCTTCTGGAATGCTGTAGCTGCTGCCTGCCTTGTGTTTGTGCCATGTAAGTCAACAAGACCTGCAAAGGTGAAACATTTGCCAGTGTACGTAGAGGCTGTTGTGTCTGGGCTCTACCACTGACTAGATCCAACACTTGTATTTCCCAGATCTCTAAGGCACTGATTCTTCCATCTAGGGTATTTAATGCCTGCTTCTGCAACACTTCATTACCCACACAGGAAACAGGCTCCTAAATTTAAATTATCTTCTTGGTTACCTAGGGGATTTGCTTTCACACACATGCAGCACACACCTGCTGCCCTGAGAGGATGGGAAATATCCATCCTTGGGGATGACTCAAGACCTGACTGGACACAGCACTGATCTGATTATATCCATTAGACCCATGCTGAGCAGGATTTGATTAATGACTTCTGGAGCTTTCTTCCAACCTAAATTATCCATCATTCTATCAGAGTCACTACTAGAAAATCCCACATCATGAAAGATGGGAAATCTAAACTGAGTCCCTACTCCAACTAGTTTCATGCAGGTGCTCATACTCAGTGTTCTCCAGGCCACCAAGGACAGTGCTGAAAATGGCAATCCATCAAGTATCCTCAAGTGGGTTTGGGTGACACAAGAGTAGTATTCTCTAGGCTACACGAAGTACAACTACTCCCCAGTGATAAAGACAGGGTGCAGAACAGTCAAATCTGATTTTGTTATCATTTTCTTTGTATGACTGAAGGTTCACATGGGACACTGAGAATAATGCCTTGTCACAGAGTTTTAGTCCCTAGAGGTAATCAGACTTGCCACCCAGAAGCAACCCTCCATGCTCCCCACACCTTTCCAGCCCCCAACAATTAAAAAAAAAAAAAAAAAAAAAGTCAGTGTTCAAATCTTCTCTTCAAAGTGCATTTCTCAAATCCAGAATTGTTTCTTTTCCCTCCTCATTGTCTCTAGAAATTTAGCCAGTGCCAAACCAATACCTGGCTTGCAATGGTCCTCTAGAACACATTTCTCAGCTCATTAGTATCTTTCTAAATTCTGGGTTAAGTAAGTTTAATTGCAATTTCTATCCACTTTGTTTGTGTCCTGTTAATCCCAGCAGTTTTCTGCAGGTTTTCCTGTCTGTCTTTGGAACCTAGTTCAATTAAATAACTGCACCTGCAGCTCTAAAGGAAGATTACCAGTATTTCATACTGTAGTAATGATATTGCCTTAGTCTTAACCAGGAATGAATCATTTAATGCCCCCTCAAACTGCATTTTTTGGTTTTGTGTTTACAACACAATTGTTCAGAGATCACTCAGTGCACCCTCTATTCCCTGCTGCCATCATCTCCAAGTAAAAGCACTCATTATTCATACAAAATTTAATAACTTCAACTAGAAAGCTTGAGAAAGAAACAGAAGAGAATAACCAAGTATTTGATCTTAATGAGGACGCTCACCTCGGCTATTCCAGGGAACTCAAAGCTTGTCTGAAATAAGCACAGTAGGAGCTACATTTAACTGTGTTGCTCTGTTCTTTGGCAGAAAGGCACCCAAATCAGGTCAGCCATAGCTCCAGGAGGTATTTCCCTTCTGAAAAACCCGAGGAAAATAGGCACCTCCCTCCATCTTATAATTACTGGACTAAACATTTTGATAGCATGTTGCATAACCTAGGCAGGTTTCTGCTCAGTGTGCTGGTTTCACTGTCTGCCTCACTCCTCAGACCCCCTTCTCCTCAGGTACAGGACACCTAGGCAGCTCACTTAGAGCCCCAGATTCCTCTTGTGGGGGAATAGCAGCCAGTAGAATTTTTATCAGCCTCCACCTGCACCCAAAGACACCTCAAATAACACATATTAAGCTCCATAAATCTGACTTCTCTGTTTAAACTATTTCTATGGAAAATTCATGACTACCTCCAGGCATGCTGCCTTTAGAAGTTAGTCATCACGCCAATGTAGTTGGAGAGGATAGAGAGAATAGAGGTCCACCCTCAATGTATCTGACACATAATTCAGATTGAAAAAATTACCTGTGTGTCTTGCCAGACTCTCCTTCGATTCCTGGAGCAATGTCAGAGTAAAATGCAGGTCCCAGACCAATGCCAGCTGAGCAGCATTTTCATGCAGTTCACCCTCTTCCATCCTCACACATGCATCGACCTGGTATCTCCTGCTCTACCTTCATCAAAAACCTGACACTCAGCCTAACTAGCAATAAGCAGTGCTAATTAGTTAATGCAGAGGATCCTTAGAGAATGGAAACACACCCTTTTCCTATTTACTTAGATAAACCTTATAAAGAGAAATCCATGAAGGCTGTTAAATGCAAGGATGACAGTCCTGGCTCAGGGTGCCAGTGCATCAGAAGTAACTGAGGGCCCTGACAGTGTTTTGGGCACACCAAACATGGTGCAGTAGCACCATGCAATCCCCCTGTTCTTATGTTTTTCCTCAGACCCTTGGTGTGGGCCGTTGACAGAAACAGGCTAATAATTGGCTTGGTGGCACTTGCATCTGATCACATACACAGAGGCACTCTACTGCTGGGGGTCTTGTTGGATTTTTTTACTTACTTGGCAGACACCTTCCACAGATGTTTTGCAGGGAAGATGAAAGGGTTTATGCAGCCCCAAGGTAGAAAAATAGTGGGTTTTTTCCATGTATTTTCCCCATTATATCCACAAGTTTGATGTTTTGGGCATGGTGTCCTGAGAATGAGACAACTGGAGATGATGTAACTAGCTGATACAGTCATTGTTTAGGAGCTGTTTACTCATGGGCTTCATGAAAACTCAGGAAATACTTGCCCCAGAATGCAAGTGGTACAATAAATTAGTTTAAATATGTTCTTCATGGCACTGGGTGGTTTTTTAAGTGACCCTTAACATGGCAGATAACTTTTTTTGTAAACTTAAATGTAATTAATAATACTGATTTAGCCACATCCGCATTTCTTTGAAGTCTAATGCTTCAGCACTCTTGCAATTACTTCTCCAGATGAGTTCTAGGGGCCTTGGCAATTGCTTGCTGCTGCTATTTTGATCCTATGCCCTAGGAGTATAAACTCAGTTATAGAAACTCCATCTGAGTCCATTTAATGAACTACATGAATCAGAGACCTGCAATAAAGCCCAATTAGAAATGAGTGCACAGGAAATATTGATCTCCTTAAAACCTTTCACAGCTTTCAGGATCTGCCTGGTCACTCTTCACTGCAGCAGGCACCGGACCTTTCCTGCTAGCTCCCTTTCACTTGCTTGCTAGGGTTATGGTTGGATTAAGATGTGATTGAACAGATCAGCTGGTGGGGACCCTGGGGTATGAGGGAGAGCCCCCAAATAACCCTTCTCACACATGCTCACAGTCCTCTGGGTCAGGTTTTATTAGTTATCTAATTCAGAGGAAATTTCTACAGCAGTGCTTGCTTTTCCTCTGAGCAACACCAAAAATAACCCTTTTGAGATTTTATCATCCTTTTTACTAATGAACATGGTGTCTGGAAGCTCTGGGTTCACAGAGGTCACAGACAGCATTACCACACACAGCACACCCAAAGGGTCCTGTGAACTCCCCTCAGTTGAGACCCTCAGCCTTGTTTGCAGTGTATTACAGGATAAGAACCTCTGTGGTAATGAAGAACACATTATTCAAATGAGACATTTGAATAAGAAGTTTAAGAAGTGTGCATTAAGAGGGATGTGTGGCATCCTAGCCAAAACACCACTCAAAGAGAGACGATTTCAAACTCTTCTCCAGGCTACACCCCAGATGATGTAGGATGTCCAGAAGTCCATATCCAAAGGGTGTAGGTGGGATTTGAATCATTTGGATCACTAGATTTTTGGAATTAAAAAAGTCTCTGTTCAGTTATTGTCCGAAGCTGGATACACCTCAGATATGCACATCTCAGTCTTCACAATCCAGGATCCACTTCAACACCCACACAGAAGCACTCTGGTCTCAGCTGTGTTCAGACCACCTCCATAAGTGCTAAGGGAACTCATAAAGAGTTTGCTTGATTTGATAAGCCTTCTCCAAACATAGCCATTGCAAATAAATGGAAAGACAAGAGTCACTGCTCTGTTTAACCAAACTGTATAGGCTTGTCTGGGGCTAGCAAGAGGGATTAGAGGACAAAACATTGAATGTCTTATGATGAGGCTCTTTTGAAATCCTTGGTATGGAATATCTGAGGATGCCCTGTACCAGAGGGAAAGTAATTATAGTTTTCTAGTAGCAGCTGGGATATTTACAGGAAGGTCTTGCATTCCAGGCACTGTTCCAAAGGCTGTTTATGAGCTTGAAATTAAATAGTTGCTGAATAAAAATGCAAAGTAATTCCTGAAGCAATCTTGGGCTCCAGACCTTGCTCCAGAGAAAAGCTCTTGAACCACTAGGTTAGAATCATACACTCTTTGTCCAAACCAGGCTTTATCATGTGAAGTCTGACGTAGAACAGCTTTAGCAGGCAGAGCTAAGAACAGCTCCACCCTGAGAAACTTCTGTTTCCCAAAGAGTCTGTTCCTTGTCTGATGTATTGCATTGGTACAAGGGTGGGAGTGATTCCTGGCAGCCTTATGAGGTACAATGAGCAGCCCCCTCTTACATATTTCCCCTAGCAGGACACTCTGCTGGCAGTGGGAAAGCCACTGCTCGAGGCTAGTGGCAGCCCCGGGGGATTCACACACAGTTCAGCATGTGCTACAGATGTCCCTGGGCAAAGGGGCTGCAACTGTGCTGGAGCTGCTGGTCCCGCCAAGGCCTCTTGGATGCTGCAAGCAGCCACCAGTGACCCAGCTCTGTCCCGTTCTAACCTGGGAAAGAAAAGCTGCAAAGAGAGGCAGAAGCCAACTTTCCTATAACCCTGCTGCTCTGGGCTAAGCTCATCTCTGAGTTGGGTACCTGGCTGGTGTCGTTCACTGGCACTTTTATTTTTAATAATACCAAAATGAAACTGTGAGGGGAGAAATGGAAGAGCTTCGAAGAAATACAGACCTCTTCCCTCTCAGGACATAGGACTTGTGCTCTAGAGCCTTCCTCAGACTTTTCAGCATAGGCTCAGAATTTGCAGACAGCTGACAAACTCCTGACACGAAAGTTTAGAGTAACCAGACGTGATGTGACACGTTAAATGTTGCTAATGAGCATCAGGTGTTTGCAGGGGAAAATGGCTCCTCGCCTTAGATACGGTAATTATTTTAAAGATCTATTTAGCATTTAGATTGCTTGGGGGGAAAAGAACTTGGAAGAGTTGATTGCCTTGAAAAATGCTCTGGTACCAAGTGGGTCTCTTTGAACCTTGCTTTCATCTCCTCAGAAAGAAAGCAGAGGAGACACTTCAGTTTGGGGTAATTAGAAGCACTCTGACATCATTGGTCGTCCTTATAAACAGTGTTATAACGTGCAGCCTCCAGTTAAAGAACCGCACAGTAGTGTTTCAGAGATAAAATACAAAAGATTGAACATGCTGCACTGAAGCCTTGAGAGGAGCTGTGAAAGAACCAGCTGGAACTCGAACCCAATCACACTCCATAACTCCACCCCAAGCAGAAGACCCTTTGGTATGCTTTTAGACTTAGCTACATCTGTTGCATGTTTAATTCCCCGTGTTCATCAACAGGCTGCCACATTATCAGCACTCACACGCCGAGTGATTTAGGCTAAACAAAACTCCTGGAGATAAACACTCCATGAAAATCCCAGATACGGCAGCAGGTAAGAGCAAGGAACCTGACTGCCCTGTGGCAGCTGAATATCTCCACCCACAGTCAGGCTGCACTGTGCCAGCCTGTGCCAGGACGCCTGGTTGAGGGGGTGGATTAAAGCTACTCAGGCCAAAAGGACAAAGCAACCTGCAAGCTTAATACACCAGGCTGAGCAAAACCAGCAATATAGAATAAGTCTCTGCTACAATTTGCTACTTTTCCTCAAAAACCTGAGAAATGGCCTGAAGAGAACGACTTCTGTCTCAAATAAATCCCACCACACCTGAGTCACTGAAACCACTGGCAAGCACCTGCCCTGCAGCACACTGAGCAGCAAAGGCACTCCAGGTGATAAGCCAACACAGTCTTCATCTACAGCTGTCACTAAGATAATTTTAATGGGCAGAAGTATCAGTGCATTAAGCAGTGTTGCAGATTAAAAACTTGAGATAGGTAGGGTGCATTAAAAGGGAAGTGATGCTGGACACTGAGGGAGGATCTGTACAGAGCATCCCCTGAATGCTGCCAAAACAGAAGGCAGACCCTATTCAAGCATTCCTTCTTGAAATGTATTTCTCTCCCTCCTAGTAGCCCCTTCAAGATTCATATTACCAGTTTCCCTGTGTCTGTTGCTGAAGAAATACCAAGCAAGATAACCACCAAGCTGTCTTCTAGCTCTCAATCTCACAACTGCCTTTTTCCAGCTCTTTATTGCTGCTTCTGCCACAAAGCCAGTGACTGCCCAGCAGCATTCTCCCAGCCACTGACATTTCTTAAAGCCAATAATGTTAACATACACAAACAGAAATTTAGTCCAAGCAGGAATAATTCAGGCCAAGTTTCCCAAATCTGACAAGTGTATGCACTAATGAATAACATTCATATAACCCTGCAAAAAGAGAAAGAAAAATGCAGCAGTGAGGAGAAAGCCCAACATCAATTTCTGCTAAGAAAAATGTTTCTCTGTTCAGTCTCCTCACCCATAAAATCTGTTGAAAGACCAGAAAGGAAGAATGCAGATGTAAGTGAAGGTGATGGCAGAACACACAAGGACTAAATAGAGCAAGAATTTCATCCTTGGGCAGGCAAGGCCATAGGTGTAGGTGCACACACCAGCTGCAGGGTGGTCACTTCATGTTGCAGTATGGGGTTGATGTGACTGGTTTGCAGTTACTGAGGATCCCAGCTGACAGCAGAACACATTGTTTTTGCTCTGGCCCTCGTTAAGATGAGGCAAAATTCAGAATTAACTGTCCTATTTATGTTCTCGACACTGAACCTCCAGCTGTAGTACTGATGGTTCTTGTGTTTATAAGGAATCACTGTTTAATTTATAAGGGATGAGTGGTGGAAAAGATCTAGTTCAGTCCTGGCCAGCCATGGACTGCCTAATCCTCACTGAGATCCAGAGACACAAGATTAAAAAAACAATATTCAGAGACAGCAAGGAGAGAAGCAGGTGTGTGCAAGACTGGGCTGGGACATCAGCCTCAGCTCACCCCAGTGCCCCACATTCTGCTGCAGCCTGAGATACAGATCCCTCACACAGTGCACCATGCTGCCAGGGGCATAACATCCCTTCAGTGGGAGCCAGGCTTGAAAGTCACAGTCTGAGCATGTTCCTCCAAGTCCTGGCTGGCTGGCACAGGCCAATCTGTCTCCTGAAAGGGAAGTGGGACAGCTTGCAGAAGGGCTGGGGGCAGCTGGCACTAGGAACAAGAGACAGGTCTCTGTTGTCCTAAGAGCCTGACCCATCAGTCTTGTCCTAGAAACACTCCCAGCCATCACAGGAAGACTCCTACTCCTTTCACACCTTTCTTCTTCACCCTGTTGCTCTACTACTGGTTGGGCTGAAAGCCACTCTTCAAGCTTCTTCCCATTTCTCCTACACTGGAAACTACAGCCATATTTGAGTGTCCTCATACCTATTTCAGCATTTCCCCTTTCTCTGCTTTTCTGCTCGCTACAGTGCTGGGAACAACACTGTTTCTATTCAGCAAGGGTGAAAATGCAAGCCATTGCCTTCAAAATATACCAGCATTGACAATTCTGGTTTGCCCGCGTTATATGTTGGGAGGACTGGGAAACAAGGTGTTTGGTGGGTAAAGAAATTCATACAAACTCTGGTGAACTGTAAAATATGTCATCTCTTCAAATAAACCATTCTCTGTACTTTGTATGCAGCTGTCCCACTTCTTTAACTGTTGTGGGCACTTCCAAAATACAGCTATACTGCAGGGCCAGTTCTGGTCACCCAGCTGCTGAAGGGAAGCCAATAGCAGACAGCAGCAGGACTACAGGTTAGAGTTAACCCCCAGGAGACCCCATGACAGCCCTATGAGGTGGGAAGGGACCTCAAGAGCTGGGATGAAGCCTGTGAGAGCTCACAACCACCCTGGCAGGAAACAGCCACCATGCTTACAAGGAGCTCAGGCTGCTGCAGAGAGGGGACACTGAGATCCACCCTTCAGCTGAGACTAAGATGGGGGAAAGCAAAGCAGCACTGCTCTTTGAACACAAAATTCAGGGAGAAGAGCCATTGGGAAAAGAAAGCAGACAGACCTGGAGGTGCAGAGGGATCCACGGGTGGCCTTTTGGGTCAGTGAACCCATTCTGTTCACTTTATGCTCATGAATTTGTGCCTCCCCCAGGCACTGGCCAGCTCATCACCCAGCACACTGCTGCTGCTGTTACTGCCAAGCTCAGCTCTGCTGCAGGCAATGGTAAGCTCTACTAGTTTCCATGGAAATAAAAGAGAAGCTGGTTTCCACCAAAATCACATTAAAAACACAATTTCGTCCCAAGTGGATTATTTTGTTATCTTTTCTCCCATTCTTTATTTTCCCAACATGCAGTAGAAGTGAAGCTGAATTTATTTTAATGACTCGGATTTGTATAGCACAAGTTTCATCAATAAGTCAAGCAGAAGCTGCTTTTTCCATTCAGATGGGATGTCTCAAAAATAGGCATATCCGAAGACTTACCAGTGTCACTTTCAGCACAGAAATACTACCTTGTTCTGGCCTGGTTTTAATTACTGGTCAGTCACTGGTGAGATTTAAGCAGCATTTCTCAAACAGATGCAGATCAGTCAAAAAAGCAAAAGGTTGTTCACTTCCATCCCCAGGCTCCCCTTGCCAGCGGCTCCTTTGCAACATGCTGCAGCAAAGAAACATTTTTGGACACAGCTCTGTAAAACACTTTACAGAAACAAAGCCCTAGAAACATGGATGGCTGTTACCTTGCAGCCAAGCTGGGAGAGCGATGGAGGGACAGTGCCTCCTGCCTGAGCATGGGCACAGAGTTCTCTACTGGAGAAGCAGAGCCAGAAGCACAGCATGCTGCAAATATCCTGTTTATTTTCATAAGGCACTTCACTGCTGATTTTTTGCTGCTATAGCAAACACACTGAAAACAAGTTTTGCTTCAGGTAGATCTAAACATTGAATTTCCATATTTGCAGTTCTCCAGGGCTACTCTGCTTCTCTTTAAAGTTCTCAGAAGTCATGATGAAGGAACGAATCTTTGGCTCCCTAAAAGGGAGGGATACAGGAGCTCTTCTGCTCCTATTTGGACCAAGCAGTAAAGACCAAAGGAGAAAGGATGCAGGGAGCATGTTAGGATGCTTGCCCTAGGGAAGAGCAACAGTTGGGTTTCCAGATGCTTCCGAACTTAGAATGTACTTATAAAATGATGAAGAAGTCCAATTAAAGGACTAGAGATATCTCCTTCCACACCCCCTGAAGCCCAACAGCAGAGAGTATTGAGAATTAAGAGACATTCCCATCAGGTCTCTGTATGAAGCAAATCCCTTTTAACAAACTGCAGAAAATGATGGTCCCTTAGCACCTAGATTTGTTACTGAATGTAGCCTAGAGAATACCTCTATTTCTAAGAAAGTAATCTGCTTTGTGAGTTCTAAAGTGAAGTATGTGAGTATTTAAAAAACTCAAATAAACAATTTGGCAACAAATCCAAACAATACTTGATTTTCCTTTTTAGATAAAGCATCTACTGAATTTGACCCAGCTGTATGACTGCTGTGCACATAGTGCTTCAATGTTTTCAGCCTCCAGCAGAGAAATTACTCCCATATAATTTTTCCCAGTCTAGGGTCTAGTCCCTTTTGAGGCACCTATTTCTACTCCAAACTCTTCTGTATATTGTGTATGTGTCAGACCACTGCATGTCTGACCCTATCCTCCTCATTTCCTCATCCCTCACTCATTTCTCCTTCCCTCCCAACCCCCTCCAGTCTGGCTCTTCAGAAGATCAGTATATCATTGTCCTAGGCAGGACTAATTAAAGACTTTCCAGCCATCATTACAGCTGGAGAACCTCCTGGTTTCTAGGGCACTTTGGTGGTCATCACTCAGGGTGTGCATGGCAGGGCTCCAGGGACACAGCCCAACTATGTCCTTCAATTTTAAACTCGAAGTCTCCAAATTGACACTGCTGGCTGGGCTTTTTTTTCCTCTCTTTTTTTTCCCTTTGTCTTTTTTTTTTTTCTTTTTGTCCCCTCTCCTTTCTTTTTAAATAATATGAGGTTAGAAAAGCTTACCAGCCTCCTTGGGTAGTCACAATATTTGAAGCTCAGCAATGCACATGCTAGGAGACATATGTGGGTGGTGATGCTTCTTTGCCCTCAAGCTAGAAGCAGAAGAAGGGTCTTTGGGAGGCTTATGTAAAATAAAGGCAAGCTGCTAGCTTAAGGAAAATATCAAGGAGGAAGTAAAGGAAGAATTAATTCCCCACAACCCCAGTGATTTCTTTCAGCATGTAAGTCAGTTCACTAATTGCCAGGAAGGATACTTGTCTCCCTATTCAGTTGAGAAGGACTTTTTCAGTCCTTTTCAGCTGGCACATCCTTGTACCCTAGAAGCATCTCTGCCAGCTCCAGCAGTATCCCTCCTGAGGCAGCCCCTGAACCCATGCAAAGGACTGAGGTACGTCTATCTGGAGAACAAACCCAGTGAGAGACAGAGGAGGACATCAGACAAGAAAGGATGCTCTTTTCCAACAGAAGAAGCAAAGGGGAATAAGAACAGGCTGAAACAATTTATTTCAAAATGGATTTTATTCCAGGCAATAAACAGATTCTGGCACATGCTTTTTTGAAGAAAAAGGAAAACTAATCTGGGTTCCACATAAATTACATCTGGCAAAGTGCAACTTACAAGTGAGTGGGAAAAATAAACCTTGTGAAATTGATTTCTGTACAACAGTAGATTCAGCTCCTCTTAAATAAGCCCCCATTGGTTCATAGCACAGGAAATTACATTGGATGCTCTGATACAATAACAGCTTTCTTTAAAGGTATTACCAATGCAAATGCTCTGTCTTGACAGTCTAGGGGGCTGTTTAAAGTAAACAGGAAAACAACAGTGAGCAGCTGCTTGTTTTGACTGTTAAAAACAGTCCATTTGCTTGAAAATATCCTAACACAGACCTGTTCCAAAACATGGCACTGTGTGGACTTTGGGGAAAAAAAACAGAGATAATATTGTTCTTCCCTTCAGAGCAAGGGAAATGGAAAGTATGCTAATAATAAGCTTGGACAAGATTTTGTTTATTCCAAGAAGTTCAGTTTGCCCATACTTGACAGCAGCCTTTTGTAATGTACCTCCTTTTCAGCAACTGCTAAAATACATTGGAAACCAATGGCTTCCGAAAAATGAAGGGGGGGGAGGGTCTAGGTTGAGCTAAAGCAATGCTTTAGCTGACAGAAGAGTGAGCAGTTGGGAGGTGACCTCAGGAGAACATGTCCAAAACCAGGCAGAATTAAAAAATTAAACTTCATACTCCAAAAGCAATTTGAGTTATTGACATCTAGCATATGTCCACCTTTGCCCTTTCCTCCCCCAGGAGGAGAGTGAAGAAGGAGAGTATCTTCTTCAGCTGCCCCAGCTTACAGCCCAAGAAGGATGCCAGTTCACACTCTGCCAGGAGGAGAGCAGTAGGAAGAGAGGCACAAATCAACACAGCTGGTCCAGGTAATTCTGCTCCAGGAGCAGTCAGCAACCTCCAGCATTGGAACCAAACACGAAGTCAAGGGCAGTAGTCATCGTGCTGACAAGAGACCACTGAATTAGGCCTGGCCCAGAGCTTGGAGACTGGATATATAAAGCAGAGTTTCTGAGGTCTGCAGCAGTCAGGAGCAGTGTTTGTGGAGGAGCTGGGCCCTGGCCCCAGAGTGGTTATGAAGAAGGAACTGCAAGAAAGCTGCACACAGAGTGGGAGCAGGGAGGAAGGATGCAGTACCTGGTAGAGGAGTGAATATGCTGTTAGCTGCAGCCCATAAGCTGCTGGAGAGTGAAATGGGGGGAGGTCAGATGATCCACTTAGGCTGTGTTTTGATGAAAATATGTAATCCTTTCATGCTTCATTTTATGTGGAGCTTACACACAGCACCTTTTCAGTGGCCCTTTGCATCAATATTTTTCAAGCAGGTGTGTAAGAATTTGACTGTTCCTGTCTCCTACTGCATAATGATGCTACTCAGGAAGTAGTATATATCCTGTATATTCTTGTTTAAAAATGCAGTAGTTGATAGGATGGCATCTCTTCCCTTGGTGGGCCTGTCTGTCTTGCTCTCTTTCCATTCCTAGGTCATTTTCCTTCCTTCTCTGCCCTCTCCTGACCTCAGTGGTTCCAGCCCAAAGCATCCCTATACAGGGAAGGAGAAATCACTGCAGAGTCAGTGCCCTCATTTCCACACAGAAGAGCAGCTGCACCATTCTGTAAGGATGAAAAGGAACTCCCTCATGAGTTTACACAGTGCAGGCAGATCACTCTTCTGGCTAATCAGTGCCAAGATGGGGAGCTGATGTCAAAGTGAAGGGGAAGACAGGAAAAGAGCTCCTGACACATGATGGATTTAATTGTTTTAAACCAAGAACAAAAAACATTGTCCTGTTTTCACACTAAGCACATGCAATGTATGAAGAACATTATCTGTTCTTTTGTCAACTGTTTGGGCTAATGCCAAGCTTTGAGAAAGAATTAAAAAGAGATACAAACATGACCAAAAGCCAACTGCTGTTCAGAATCCAAATGAAGAACCTGTTTCTTCTGCACCAGATCAGAAAGGATCCAGGCAGGGAATTGCCTTATGAAAGTGGATGGTCCCACCATCTGGTTCCCCTGTCAGTTTCTTGGCAAAGAGGGCTGGTTTACAAAATCTAGCTCAAGAGGAAAATTTCACAGATTTAGTTAGGAGAAGGTAAGGTTGGGGGGACTTTATTTATTTGACTAGGTAAGCCTCCCTTGGCAGGTTTGAAAACCACACTCAGCTGGAGCTGACTGGTAACTGGGAGCAGGACTGGGATGTTAGCTAGAAACACCAGTGTCTTTGGTATTTCCAGAATACAAAGAAGAGATCTTTCAGGGCAGGCTTACACTGTGGCAGCATTTGTGCAGGGGGCACTTTCAGCTTCACCAGCTAACCTCTCCCCAGGGTGCTCACTGGGAAGAGAGAGCAGCAACAAAAGTATAGCAGCCCCAGCCCTTTTGCCTCATTTTTCTCAAAGAGAGGTGGAAAAGCAACTAGACAGAGGGATTGGGTGGTTTGTCATGCCAGGCTGTGTTCACAGGGACTGTGCAGAGCTGGAGAGACAGGCATGAGGACTGTGGCCCTGCCCAGCCAGCAGCAAGAAGTCTGCTATCACCTAGGGCTGTCCCCTCCTGTCTCTCACAGTGGGGATCCAGGTGGGCTCCTGCCACAGGCCTGAGCCATGTGCAGCACCTGTGTCTGTGTGTGCTGCCCATGCAGCTGTGAGTTGGTAGCACCAGGACAAGCAGCCAGAGAACAGTCCCAGCTCCCCTGACACCCCAAAGTGTTGGCACCTGTCTCTGGCTCCACCAGAGCGTGGTACCCTCAACCTGCAGGCTTGGATCACTCTTGGAGGCAGGGCTGGCCTTCCACACATAAAAAAGCTACAAGGAAGAATTCTAAAACCAATCCATGGTTAGTCTGCTAAAACAGATTGTCCCTTTTCAATCTCTCTTGTCAGGGTTGCCCCAACCTCAGCACATTTTGCTGTAGGGCAGCTACTGTGGGCAGAGGAAGGAATGGGATCACAAAAAAAGAGGTGACAAACCTGCCCCCATGATCTGCTAGCTCTTTCCTAGCCTCTCTGCTGATCATGATGACTCTTCTGGCCAGTCCTCACTGAGAGACATATGCATAAATGATGCATGATGTTAGCACAAAAAGCCAGGGAAGCCAAAGAGCTACCAATGTTTGTACAAGCATAGCCTAAGTTGAAGGTCATGGACTCTGGATGCAGAGAAAAGATAGGGAGAGTTGCAAGGTACTTCTGGTCACTCCAAGTATTGGGCTGGGTGCTCCTCCATCTCCAGGTGAAGCTGTGCACAGGCATCAGCTACAAAGGAGAACTTAAGACAACAGATGGGAAGATTTCAACAACTCTCCTATCCCTATCACCCCCAGCTTCTTCTCTGAAAAGCTCAAAAACGTCAAGTGCTCAGCTGAAGTGCTTACTGATGGGCACAATGAAAACATTTAGGGTCAGACATACAAAACTGTTCCTCCCTTCCTGATCCCCCTCTCTTCCCAAAGTCTCATGCACAAAGAAACAAGGAGATCTCTGTGCTACCATCATGTTGCTTGTAGCAGCTCCCACTGTTGGCCAGGTACTCCTGCTTGACAGGGGTTGGTCACCACTTTTCCAGTCTTGTTTTCCAGGCAGAGACCGCTGACAAAGTGTTGAATGAAACTGCCTTTCATTTTCCACTTCTGCAAGAAGACACAGAAAAAACATGATGTTACTGTCATTCCCCTACAGAACTGTAACTTCAAGGTTGAGGGTAATCTCAAGTAAATTCCAGTAACTGTGGAGAGTGAAAATCTGGGTACAGCCAATATCTCTAAATCACTGGTTTCCTGTACTAAGGATACCTGCAGTTAGGTAGAGGTAGGGTTTAGCTGAGTTATAGGGCTGGATACTCAGACACATCTAGAAGGCCAACAACACCATTGGTCACAGCACCAGTCCTTGTCTGAGTTCAAGAAGCTTTTGGACAATGCTCTCAGGCACATGATGTGACTCTTGGGGTGTTGTGTGAAGGGCCAGGAAGTGGACTCAATGATGTGGATGGGTCTGTTCCAACTAAGCACATTCTATGATTGTTTGATTCTATCAACACAAAAATCAGCAAGTAGTGGTGTTTTCAAAGCATATTATACTCATAGTTTCCTTGCCATTCTCTGTCCTGGGCACCCAGACACCTGTCAAAACTTGAAACCTTTCTATGGTTCCTTTCCAATCCATGGAAAGCAAAGCACTGAAAGGTCTCCCAACACAGAGAGCAACCCATCCACAGAAAGCAAAAATCACACTTCCTACTGTTCAACTGGATCTCTTTCTCTTCCATTGTCCCCTCATCTCTTCTTTCATCAAATTCAAATGGTCCCATATACACCCCTTTCCTGAAGGTCCACTTTGGTTGTGCTACTTACCAGAAACAAAGATACATCCTAACCTTGAATTGAAAATTTTGCTGGGAAAGGGCTGTACCTTCTATCCCTGCTGGAAAAAACTGGTAACACTGGCTGATAATGAAGAGAAAAAACTAGAAATGAGTCTGTGGATTTGGGATCTCCCAGATGAGGTGGTGCCATTCACCTCCAGTGGGGCACAGCTGAGCTCAACAGGTTGGAAGGTTGAGGGGTCCAGGCTCCAGGGATTTTCTCTTCATTCTTTTCAGTCATACAGATGACCCAGTTAGAATTACAGTCGGGGTGCTCAGTCAGTAAACAGTTTACGAATATTATGAGGACGTGTTGGCTAACCCATGAGACTGACGAAGAAAAAGAATCAGTTTGATAACACTGATGGACCTCAAGGGTATTGCAGAAAAGATAAGCAAAGGGAATTAAAAAATTTCCTGCAATATCTGGACAATGTCAAAACCTACAAACATTTAAATTCTTGAGTAGCATAGCAAAAAGACTGCCACATGCTGTGTGGTTTAAGATATTCAGTTATGTTCACATATTGCTAGCAGCTGCTATGTTTCTTGGAGGGCAGGGCAGTTGCAAAGCCCAGAGTAATCTGTTGCTCCTGTATCACATATTTTTTCAAGACTAAATACCAGAGGCAGCATCAATTTGCAGCACTGCTAGCCCTGTTCGACAGGATACCACTAAAGGAGAGTTTGTGCAGCAGGAAGCTGATTTTAACAGAGAAGGGGGCAGAGGAATGCAGTGATGATGGACAGGAAGATACAATGCAGTCTTTGCACTGCAATGCCCTCACCAGCTGCTGCAACCCACTGCCTACACAGGTCCCAGAGCCATCTGGCTCCCATCTGGCAGAAGCCTTCCCACAAAGAGCTGGGGAAGAGTTAATACCATAAAGCAGCAGCTGTAATGATGGAGTGTAAAGGAGGGGGTCTTCTCCCTGGAAAGCTGTGCTCTGTGCCTGCTGGTGCCATTGCTGCATGACAGCCTTCCCAACACTGTCTCCCAGTGTCACAGACACCTCAGTGAAGAGCCTTCTGACCTTCTCCAAAGCACACCTACCTCCTTGCCCTCCACTTTGTTACTACCTCTCTCTATTTGTGAATTCCCAGTCTCCACCTTCCCCTGTGCATGTGCTACAGGAAGCCTGCCAGCTGCCTCTCCCACACACCCTGCAGCTCACCAGAAGACCCTGCTGTAAAAGAACATGCTATTTCCCACACTTTTTTGTAAATTTCTCTCTCCCTTTTTATCTATAATTTCAAAGTACTTATAGGTGGCTGGATAGAAGTACTCTATGTGCAGTTACTAAGAGAAAAGTCACAAATAGCCAGTGCTCTTCTATCCAATATACACAAGAGCTGAAATTGTTTACACTAGTCTAATTTTTCATGATAATCAAAAGTTTTCTTTTAACCCCCAGTAACCCAAGGCAGTCCAGGGTTTTTCTCAAAATCCTAACTGTGGAATTGGCCAAGCTTAGAAAGCACAGCTGAGAAAGGCATATTTTGCTTATGAGGACTGAGATGCTTCAAACAGAAATGTATGGGGAGCTGATAACTGGAGTAGCTGAGGATGTTGTAATTGAATGTATTTGCAGAGCCATGGGCAGCCTGAAGCTCGTCTTGAACACCGAATTTTAAGTATACGAGCAGACAGAGTGTGATGGAAAAGCTCACACCAGCATCCAGCAAGTACTGTCCTCCTTTGAGCACTGAAATTTGTAAAACTAAATCATAACTGAGAGAAACTCTTGTCTCCTGAAAACTACTTACAAAGTATGGCATATTGCCAGCATTGTTTTATCTACTTATTATCATAAAGATGCTGAGTCAGGAGCTTTCAAAATAGACAGGCTTTCACTGCTTTTCTTTTGGATACTTTGTATAAAGTTGCATTCATCTTCACTTCAGGTAATATACACAGAGAAGTGGGAAAATTCTCCCAATGGCATACAAAGAGACACAGGATTTCAAATACTGTTTGTCTCACAAAAAAATGGTGTCCTCATTTTCAGGCTGAGGTCACATTCCTTCAGAACATTTTAATGAAATATAGCTGTTTAATAGGATTTCTCAGCATTTCTTGTTCTGTTGGGAAATACTGTGCCAATGTTTCTCATTTTCATTCTCTTGTTTTAGTGTCTGACTCTCACTTTGCCTTCTATTTGTCCTCACTACAATACAAATTAAAACACCACTCCTACTGTCAGTCAGAGCCAAAAAACAAAGCTGAAGGCAATAATTTATTGTGTATTCAACTAAAAATGCTATTCTCCAAATAACATTATGGATAACATCCATCTGGTTTGAAATCTAGTTCTGATTATGCACAATAGCTTTTGGCTGGTCTTCTGCTAGCAGTGCCAGCTGTTGCTATTGAATGATCAATAGGATCATGTTGCCAAATAGATTTCATTTCTGGTTTCTTTCAACCCAAGGGAGTCTGACTGAACCAAAAATCATCTAAAGTGTGACTATTGTCTCATATCCTCCTGCTTGCAAAATTCTAGACTTATTTTGAGGTAATACTCTAGACACAACTCATAATAGTCTAAAGCCTCTGCTAGAGTATTACCTATATATTAAATGGACGGTTATTAGCACTCACAATTAACAACAGAATTATCTGTCCTTGGGACATGCTTAATGCAGAATAGCTGTGTAGCATGGGCACAGCTTCAGTATGCTTGAAAGCAGAAACCAACTTTAGGAGCTGTGTGGTGCTGTCATAAGGATCTAACCAATCTACTCCAGGGACGCTAAAAACCAAAGCTATCACGTGTACTGTCTTTTGTCAGAAACGTTGCTTTTTTATTACTCAGACACAGACATGAAGTCTAGATTCAGGAAAATCCAAATATCTTTCATCACAGATCTCTGATGACAATGACAGGAAAGATGCTCAAAGCTGGACTTTCTTTATGCTGCCATCTCCTCTTAGGATATTGTATGTGTGATGAGTGTGATGCATGCTGCCCAGGCTCACCCTCCTGCACTCAGACCACCTACTCAGGGCTCCTGCTTGTCATTTCCAGTTCTCTGAAGTAGCTCAGCTCCCCTCCCTCCACCCAGCTCCTCTGGCTTTCTGAGAAGCCCACTTGAACTGAGAAGTGGATACACCCATGCACAGTTTGAAAACACTGCTCTCCCCCTCAGCACTTGCACTTTGGGCTGTGAGTATCCGTGGGGAGACAGGAGAGCTGCAGGGCAACTGAGGGAATTTGTTCCCTCCAGCTTTGCCCTTTCTTGGAAATCAACCTCCCAAATATCAGGAGGAGAGAGAATGGAATAGTTTGCAAACTGACTGACTTCTAGCTAATTAAAATCTAATGTCAGTGTTAACAACAATTACTGTTGTGTTTATGAAAGGAAAGAACCATAACAACATTCCCCAGCAACACAACAAACTTGAGCATTTCAAGTAGAATTGGCTTTATAAGTAGAAATCTGAAATGGGAGTTTGGGACTACAAAAAAGACCCAAACATTTAAGAGCACTTCAACCCAAATTACATTAAAAATTCAAATGCATTTCTCCCACTTCACCCCACCTTATCCCATCAGCTGCAAGGCAGTTTGGAATGGCAGCTGCAATTCAAATCAGTCTCTAATTATCTGAAATGCTTTAACAAAATCCTTGCTTAGATTCAGTTGGTTAAATCATCTGCTAGGTCAAGTCCTTGATGTAAGTGCAGTTTGCTCACATAAGGTAATGGAAAACAACAGCTCACATCCTTAAGTGTGTGTGCATGTCTTTATAATGAGCCTGTATATAATCAACACATCAAGATTCAATAAATCCTATTCCAGCAGCAGAATAAGCCTGCTTGTATTACTGTGGATTAATCTCTCTTCTGGCTGATACAGCTTGGACTCCACCCTCCTTGAGGGACCCTTGTCCCTTCGTGAGAGGGGAGGCAGGGAAAGACAGCTGATTTTGGCAGCTGCTAGAGTCCTCTCAGCTGCCAGGGAGGAAAATACTGCAAGGCACATAAGGAGAAGCTGAGTGACCTAATTACACAGCAAGGTGGTGAGTGATTGCCAACAAGAAAAAGGAGCAGGCAAGCACAGTCCACCTGGGATATCCTTACAGACTAATCCAAACTCAAGAGTTTTCCCAGCGTATTCAAGGCGACAAGTCTTCAAGGCATTTCTGCATTAACCAGCCCTCCAGAGGAAAGTCTACACAGGTTTTCCATAAATGGACAGGACTGGATTTCAGTGCTTTCTTTCAGGAAGAACTAATTTCAAGGATTCATATAGCATTAAAAAGTACTGACAAAAGCAAATGCTGCTGAGAACTGGTCAAAGCTGAGCCATCTTTTACTTTTGGGCTATCAAAGTAACAGATACGTCAGAAAGCACAGAGTCAGCATAGGCTTCGATGACAGAAAATTTGTTCTCTCTTGGTGTAAAGGGAACTAGGAATGAAACAAATCCAATCTGCTGTCTGCCAGTGTAGCATTGTTCCCTTTTGTGCTTTGCCCAGTTCTGATAAAAAGGCACATCACATCGCTGCTGAGGGCACCCTGGCCATTGCAGAGGCCATCCCTTACCTAGTGCTGTAAGGCAAAATGATTGATTTGTCCTGACAGATCAGGGATGCACATCTTGGGAACAGCATAAGTCAAAGAGCTGCATTTTGTTGGGAACATTGCTGCCGTGTACTTTTCCTCTAGGGAGCAGTTCAGGTGGAACATACGGTGCTTTATGTCAGTCAGCATTTCTTAAACCAGCTGCATGCATTCAGCTTTAAAGGTCTGCTCACATGTCCAAAGACAGCACAAAGGACACAGCTCTCCCATTTCTAAATAAATAAACAAATGATAGCACACACCACTCTTCCCTTAGGTATGTCAAAGCAGTTGCCCAATCTACCTCTCTTTGGTGCTGTGCTTCATCCATGCATCAATCTGGCTGCACATAAACTTATCCAAGTGAGGTCGGGGTGCTACTGAACTGGAGCCAACCATGCAGCCAAGGGCCCAGGCAGAGCACACACCCACATACTGCACCTCCTTCTTGGTCACAATGCACTCTCATACATCCAAGCTTATGAAACATAGCAGAGAGGGAGATGCAGAAGATGGAAAGGACTTCTATGTGCTTGGATAGCACTGGGTTTGCCCCTGCTGGCTGCACTGGTGTAGGTACACTGGTGTGTGGCAATGGAGGCATTAGAAACAGGTGCACAGTTACCTACCTGTCTGCCATCTTTTTGATTGCAAGCTTCCAGTGTGATTTGAGAGCCAGTAGAAAAGGAGGTAATGGAAAGACACTTGTCCTGCTGTCTAATTAAAGGATCACTGAATATCCACTCCTTTGGAATAAGAAAAAGAAAGGTTCCATTAGGATCCAAACAGTGATCAGATGAGGGAGAGAGCTTTTTCTATCAGATATTCAAAAAACCTCTACCTTTTGTTCTCTTCCTACCGAAGGCTCCCTGGGAAGACTACCACAGCAGTCTTTGCCTGATCAGAAGTTTATGCTCAGGCTTGGTGCATCATGACCATTTCAAAGCCTGCAGCTGTCTCCCCTCACTATCTGAGGTGCCTGATTAACCCTGAATCCCATGCAACTCTCTGCTCTGCAGATTTACAGATTTCAGACCTACAAAGCAAGGTGGATCCCGAGCCCTGACATACGTGATGTGCACCTGCTTCTGCATATTCCACAGAGAAGACATGATCTGTTACAGGTATCCAGGACCTATGGATGGTCCAGCAAAGCAAAACACATCCAAGCATATCCATATATCACCAGCATGCATAAAGGACAGCTGACTCATTTTTCCATCCTCTGACTAGATGGATACCTGATCCAATTAACTATTATTACTATACTTTCCTTAAGGAAAGGAATACAAATTGCAGTAAGTTTTAGAGATTTCAAATGGTAATGACAAAAAACAATGAGTCAGATTAAACAGCACATTGAATCCTGGCTGCAAACTAGTTTCCAACAGTTAACAGATGTGAATATTTTGAATTTTCTGGCACAAAATATTCTACCGTGACCCTTAACTTTCTCAAGCTGCTTCCCTGCTGCTTTCAGTCACCAAAGGAGAGTCTGAGTGCATATCTTCAGCTCACAGAAACCATCATAGCTCCAGTGCATTTAGGAGAACTGCACCACATTAATCATTAAGAGGGTCAAATTCTTTCTTCATTCACCTCCCTATAAACCCACCAAGGCCAGCGTTGCCTCTTCATTCTCAGATAATAAAAAGGGTAGGAGCAGGAGCAAAGCACCAAACTGAAGCCTGCCTTACCTGAGTGACAGGTGGATTGTTCACTGTTCCTTTACAGTTTCCCATGCCAGCCAACATATTCCCTGTGGTATCCTGTGCCTGAGACTCCAGACAGTTTCCTCCTTGTCTAATTATTCCTGGAATCAACTCTTTTTCAGGAATCCTTGAAGTAAAATGACAGTTGCATGGCACTTCATACAGAGAAATGTCCAAAGTACTTTCACATTATAAGGGCGTAATTGGCCCTTGACTGAAACACAGTTGCCTGTATTTGACAGAGAATGTACAATATCATGCTATCCACTGGAAATATCTGGAGGAGGCAAAAATCAAAGCAGAACTTGGTCAGAGGACTGGCACCTTTTTTTCTCATAAGGCATACCAGGATCTTTAGAGGTACCCCAAGCAGTTTAATGTGATGATTCCGAAATTCTGAAAGAGGCTGTTTCCAGCAAAAAGCCATATCCACAAGGATTTATTCTGCTTCTGCCTCCCCCTTTTTCAGTCTTCTCCCCAGATAACACATATTCATTGCCTCATTGTTTTAGCTCATGCTAGCCACAGACTGAGTGGTAAAGATGCATTGCCAGGGCATGCTGGCACACACGTGCCAAAAACACAGCTCTACCCAGGCTACTTCCCAGCTGAGAAAGGACACGACACTACTGTGTCCTGACCCAGGGCAGGGGAAGCCATGGGGACAGCAGGTTCTGGCAGTCATTAGAACCTTCTCTGAACCACCCAAACCTCTGCACTGAAGCTGTTCAGTTCTACTTGGCTCAACTACCTCCAGGCAGAACATCCAAAGGGCAGAGACCAAGTGAAGACTGGGAGGGGTGTAGTGTTCTGGCACTTGTCTACACCCCACACCTCTGAAAACACCACTGTTGCACATCTCCAAGGGACAGCTATGTGGGGCAGAATGGAAGTCAGACCTTTTGCAGAGCTGTGGTAATACAAGCCAGGAAAACACAGGAGGTTTCTCACCAAAAGAACAGAGGGAAACATTTTCCAAGTATAAGTCTCTCTTTCGCCCAGTGCTGTCAAGGTTCATCTTCTCATTGTGACCCACCTCCCAAATCCCTCAGAGATTTCTACAAGTGAAGAACTGACTCACTTGAGCTCAGGGTAGACATTCTCCAGATACCACTGGAAGGATTTACAGTTCAGTTTGCGTCGTAGCTCCACTCGGTCTGCAACACTGGAAACACAGGCAGTTTGATGAGAATAAGACAGTGAACAGGAGGGAGGGGAACAATGGAAACTGGCCAGGAGGTTTGAGGGAAATTATGTGACTTTTTGCCATTACTCATTCTCCCACATAATTGTTGCTGGGTTCAGAGCACTAGCAGCGGCCTGAGATGAAAAGGAGGAGAGAGGCAAGTGACAAGAAATAGAAATGGAAGACAAACACTTTAGAGAGCTGTTCTTGCATTTCCTTTGACTCAGAGCGATGGCAGAGCCCAGGTCCTACCTTGTTAAATAATACATTGCAGTAAAACTGCTGTAAGATCAGGAAAGTGTTTCTGCCTCTGGGTGCCCCTGTAGAGGCATACCATGAAACCTGCACAAGTCAGCTGCTGAGAAGGCCTAGAAAGAGTTTGTGCTCAGGTACATGACGATTCATCTGTGTATGCTAAAGCATGTGTATAGCTCATGGCAGCTGCTCTAGTCTCAGGCTGGAGAACTCAGACCTGGTGAACTTAATTATTTGTTCTTAAGCAGTTTGGGGAAAGGGTGGGAATATAAGGGGAGATTACCTCAACATCTCAGTAGCTGTCTGCTGTGGCAGTCTTCCCAGTGCTGATTTGTTTGGCTTTAGCTGGCTAAAGAAGAGGATTTCCTTCCAGCAGTCTTACTAAGCAGCAAAACCAGGAACTCTTGTCTTTTAAGCTGTAATACTACATTTGTGTGTTGGGAAGTAATTTCAACTGTACCCATGTACCTTTCCATCTTCAGCCCACAGAGGCCACTGTACATATACATGAGGCTACATACCTCAGGGGAATGTTTTAGATTTTATATCCACATCAGAATTATGGGGAAAGAGGGTCCATTTTACGCCCAGTTGTCAGTGATGGTGTCAAAGGCATTTGCACCCTAAAATCTAGATTTAATGCAGGTTCACAGAGCTGTTACTACAGGAAATTGCCTGAAATCAAAGCCTTATGCTCTGCTTCAGCTTTTATTCAGCCAGTGCTGCCAGTGAAGTTACTAGGAAATCTGTGTAAGCAAGAACTGCAGGTTTTGCTGCTAAAACGCATGAGCAATATATCCACATACAATATACAATAGTCTGGTTTCCTTCACAAGCAGCAGGGTTACTTGCTATTTGGTCCCAGCCCAGCTGCTGCAGTCAGCTCAAGAACTGATAAATTAGGTAGGCAAAGCTATTATTATGAAGATATGTAATGCATCATGATAATAAAGCACAGTCTACAGCAAGAAAAAGTGGCCTGGTTGTCATAAATAAGAGATGCATCATTATCCTGTGCACACAGCTACACATTTGAGATAATACCACATTTGCCAAGTCCTGACACTGATACAACAATAGCCATTTGTTCACAGGCAGATACAACCCACAGAAACACAGCACTCCTGGGATTTTTACTCTTATTTGGGAGTCATAGGGGCTTGAGACCACAAGAGAGCAAGCTCTCCCCTCATCCAAGGTTTGGTGTCCATCACTGATTTCTGGGTCACAGAGAACTGTTAAGCTGAAACAATTAATCTTTAACAAAGGTGCTGTAAGGAGCACAGTTCTGCAGACTGTGTTCCATTGGCCATGCTCTCTCCTGCCCTACAAACCAGGCAAAGCAGCATTCATCCATCAGGAAAGAGGGGAGTGCACCAAGTGCAACACGCCCCATGTGCCAGCCAGCCGTGCTTGCCCTAGGATTTTACATCTGCACAGGAACTGTACTAGATCAAGCTCTAGTAACTGCACAGCCAGAACATTTCCAGAACAGCTGCATGCTGTGTTAGAAAAATATCCCTATCTATCCACTTAAAATATCTGGTCTTTTAATGTCATTACAGATCTCTCTGGCGTTCTGCTAACAAATGATTTATGCAAGGTTACTGGGGAAGAAATAAAGTGAATGAGAAGCAAACCTCATTAGACAGATACTCAACCTCTCTGGCAAGCCAGCTGCTCAGAGCATCTCTGTTTCTCACACTTAGCCCCAGATAAGACCTAAAAACTATTTGTTACCAAGGGGTTTACCAGAGCCCACCTTCCAAGGTCTGGGGCAGCTTACCTTCCAAACGACTTGCCAATAGCAGACGGCCGAGCCTCATAGTAGTACTGCTTGTATTCATCCATCCACACCTCTGCTGTGCGCTTGGTGTTCCTGCATGGGCATGAGCAGAGGCTGTGCTGAGGAGATGCTGTGCTGCAGAACCTGCCCTCCCAGCAAGCAGGTACTGGGTGGGCAGACCCAAGGCCTGTCTGCCAGGAGGGAGTGGGGGACACACTCAAACACGAAACAGTATGGATGGATAGAGATTGAACACATTAAGTCTACAAAGCCTTGCAAGAACACTTCAGTTTGGAAGGTAAAAATTTAATTGCCATAGTTTACAATGACTTTTTCACACACGCTTCCTCGGCAGAGACACCAGGCCTGATTGTCACCATCACACTCATTACCAGTATCCCTTTCTCCAGATTAGAATAACGCCATATGATAATTCAGCTTGGAAAGCACCTCTATCTAACCTCTAATCTTCTGCCCAAAGCAGACTAGCTTCAGATTAGGTTTTGTTGTTCAGGGTCTTGACTGGCTGAGTTTTGAAATCTCCAGTGATGGAGATTTCACTATCTCTCTGAGGCCCTGCATTAGTGCCTAACTGCTTTCACTGTCAAGCACTTTGTCTCATCTCTTTTCTCTTCCCATCTGTTCTGCAGTAGAAGCTGTCCTCAAGGCTTATCCTAGAACATGTACAGCTCAGAGACAACAGGGATGTCCAAGGACTGCTGACACACAGGCACATGCCACAGGGCAGCACCCGTGAATGGCCAGGGTCTCACTCAGCCATACTGCTCCCTGCCTCCACCAGTGACTGAGGTGGAATAAGGCACAATAATACAAACAACAGAGAAGGGAACAGGTTTTGCTCACAGAAAACAGCAACTCATCCTTCCCTTGAGAGCAGATGCTCAGTCACAAGCTGTGCTCTGTTACCAGGCAAAAGCACAACAAAGAATTCAGACTTATTTAGACATGTCCAACACGAAGGTGGCCTGGCTGCTACCAGGAGCTACCCAACACCTACTTGATGTAAGTCAGTGCGTTGCCCTCAGGAAAGTCATAGGGATGGCGCTTCCTGAACACGTGTCCCACTCGACTGCAGGGAACGATCTCCAAGCTGCCACCACACATCCACACCCGGAAAGAGAGCTCTGGAAGAAACCCCAACAGTAATACAGCTGCAGACAGATTAGCAACAGCTCCAAGAAGGGCAACTGCCTTGCCCCTCTGCTATAGGTGTATTGCCTGCAACAGCAAAATCAGGGAAAGCAATGTCATGGTGAGAGCACAGAAACTGTCCCCTCTTTGTAAAAATGGAGGCAACCATTGTGGCTCAGGGACTTCCAAGCATTCTCCAGTCCTGCTTCTATTTGGTCTCATTTCAGTGAGACACCTTTGCATTCGACCAGTTCCTTGAGGTTGCTCAGGATGTCAGGCCCTCAGGATGGCATTTGGCAATGGACCAAGACCAGTCACACACACACACCTTGTTTTGACCTTCTGTCACTCTCATCCCTGCACATAGATGGAATTAAAAAGGAAGAATTTACTGTGTAAAGCAAATCTTGTGAGGAAGAAAGGGAGTTTAGAAGACAAGAGGAAAGAAGAGAACAATATGAGGACATAGGGAGTCAATGTCCAGAGTGAAGTCCCCTCCCTCATACCTCTATGTTACCCACCCTACAACAGTTCCTTGTTCTCATTCTGGTTGGCTCTGTTACTAATGAAAAGAAAAAAGAGGATGACTGTTTAACAGTTGCCTCTGCTGAGGGAACTGCTCAGAGCAGATACCAGTCTAATATAGTATGACTGTGAAAATACAGGGAGAATCCTGCTACTTGAAGAAATCCACTCTGTCCTGAAGCTAGATTCAGCATTTTGTTAAAGGATAGAAGAGCATGGAGCTTTGATGTACAGGCACTGATTTGCATCACAGAAGGTATGTGACCTGGCTCAAGCTTATGGGTCTGTCCTCACAAGTTTAATCTGCCACACCAGAGGGGTTTTCCACTTGCAATTCATGTGGTGATGAGAAGAGAAGGAACAAGGAAAATGAAAATTAGCTGGGTAGTTTGGTAGTCTTTACCGAAAGGGCTTCAGATGGAATAGAATGATTACTACAAAAACTTTACTCATTTGGGATCTCCCTCCATGAATGCCTTATTTATGCGGCTCTGATGCTTAGAAATTAAAGAGAAATTATGTATCCAGACCTAATGGATGTTTGAAACCATGTACACATACTAACATCTCCCCAGCCTTCATCTTTCTCCATAGCTTTCCTCTCTGCATACTGAGAGGTAGTTCAAACAGTGAGTTGCAGGGTGTGGGGAGATGGTGTACTTAATCTAGCTCCTAAGTAAAAAACCCATTTGATTAGACAGTATTTTGTTGTATTTCTTACTAGCTCTTTTCTCTCCTGAGTTTTCTAGGGTAATCTTTCCAGATTCTTTTTAACAGGGAGCTCCAGATTTGATGAGAAAAACGGTTTTAGAAACAAAAAAAACCCCAAGACATAAGTTTCTGTCTGGTGATGTGTTCAGCTGACATTTGCTTTCCTGAAATGAGCGTCTGACTCACTTTGGCCTACAACAGAAACTAAACTCTCAGTCTGGCATGTGTAACTTAAAAGTTATGTCCACTTCACAAGAGAGGATTTCTCACACCATCTTAGACAGAATCACTCTCTCATCTTATCTACAAATGTTGACCTAATCCAAACAGTTCCTTTCCACTCAAAATTGTAATATTTAGTAAAAATAATGTTTCAGAACATTATCAATATTTTTCCTTGATCAGAAACCCCAGTTTTCAATTAAGTATGGTACACTTTTTTTTCGTTAAGAGGGTAAATTAACCACTCTGAATTCTTCAAGGAAAATGAATACTTTTTGGTGTCAAATCCAGGTTGATTTCTATCCCTCTGCTTTCAACAGCAACAGATTTGATGGAGGATGAGGGTGAAGTGACAGGAGACACTGAATTTACAGAAGGCTTTTATCTCTTCAGCTTCACCTGCACCATTTCTAAATGAATGCCCCAGATACTTGAGGTCTCCCTGAATCTCTCTTTAACACTCTTCTTGCTTTTGTCATTAACACCTGGTGACATTGCAGCATCCCTTCACACGGGGCAAAGAGAGATGCCTGGAATATCTGTGCCACCATTAAGTGCAAGGAGATGGGTTTAAGCACCAAGCCCTGTAAGAGCACGTGAGTGGACAGACTACACTGGGCCTCTGAATTCCTCAGATGTTTGTGATGCCCTAGTCTGCTTCTAAAATGTTTGCTTTCTAAATCTATTTATAACCAAATTCCATTTACAAAAAAGCTTGTTTTATCAGGAAAAATATCTTTCTGACCTGTCAAGCTGAGAGAGCAATTCAGACATCTTCGAGACAGGAAGAGGTATAAGAAGAGACTGTAGGAGTGGCTGCCCATTTCAGAGCTGGGGCAACACAGACTGTCATGTGAAGAACTGGAGGAATATTTTCCAAAAACAAGCAACAATTTAAACATCAGGAGGTTCCTTTTTCTTTCTTGTACTGTGAAAGCTCCCTTATAATACCACATATGCCTGTAGGAGTGTGTAGCCCTGATCACACAAAGTCTCCATTTACTTCATGCTGACAGCATACAGCTCTGACCACCTTGGGGATTACCCAACCACATCCCTAACCTGACACTGACATGCAGATCAGATCTCTTACAAAAAAGAGTTCTGGTGAGCCATGAAGACTGGGAAGTAGTTCTGCATTAGCATGTCATTCCCTTGAAACATCCTAAACTTACCAAAATTTTCTCCTCCCCAGATGTCCATTTGGGTATCATATTTTCCCAGGTGGTTAAACCAGGACTTGTCAATCACAAAGATGCCTCCTGCTATGACAGGGGTCCTGGAAGAGAAAACAGAAATCCAGACAAAATAATCACACAAACCTAATTTTGAAGTAGCACCACAAACCTAATTTTAAAGGGCAGATAACTTGTCCATGCCTCACAAATCATACCTCATTTAAAAGAGAAAAATAGTAGATCTGAAATGTGGGCCTGCAGCAGGTTTCTGAGATGCCCCTTAGTAGACCATCCTCTTGCCTTTGTTAGATGGTCTTGCAAGCACTACAAGAGTAATGCTGTGTCTTTTGCATTTATACAAATACACACAGTGTGAAGGAATGACGGGCACTGTTTGATGACTGTGTTCACCAATTAGACATGGTGTGACAGGCTGCTGCCTGTACTGCTCTGCTGTTTGCAAGCTGGTTGCTTCTGCAGTGCAAAACAGAGGCTCACAAATTACACAGAAGAATTAAATGATACTTTTTACATTACAAATAGGGAGCTGTCTGCCTATACAGACAGGCACTGTGACTTACCATGATTTGTTACATTCTACATGTCTCAGAGCCATGCACCCTGCGGTGAGGCTGGCAACAACTGTTCCAGCCAACAGAATCTCTTTTGTCTGTGGACATGCAGATTTAGTAGGCGAGAGTAATTCTATGCCCACATAACTAGGTAAGATTCAGTTCTCTAATCTGTCTTAAACATGCTGAATGACTGTTTATCTGTTTCACTCCTAAGTTTTCATCTGAAACATGGAGGTAATTAAAAAACCCCAAAGGGATTTCGGAGGCATTCAGAGTGTTCAGTTAGGGAGACCACAAGAACAAACATATAGAAGAGATGGCTTGGAGAGGTATAATGCATGGCAGTATATAATTGCTATTCTTACAATATTCAGAGAGCAATACCCTCACACTTACGGTATAGACCTCAGTGTATACAGAAAATAACATGAAGAGTTTGTCATCAACAAGTGCACACTGTGGCATTTCACACCCAGCAAGGCAGTCCCTGTGCCCTCCTTGCCACCTTGGTGAAGGCTTGGTAAAGGCACTTGGAGGAGTGTACCCTGTCCATCAGAGACAGTCACCTTATAGACTGAGTTGGGTCTGTTCTGGACATCTTCTGCTCTATAGGAATCTGTTCCCACTTAAAGTGAAGGCTCCAGTCAAACCCTGAAAAGGAAAAAGACATGCCAAATTGGTTTCATTATTGTAAAAACAGTGCTACTAGCTTCAGTGATAATCTCCACCATTATATGACAGGCTACCCCTATGTTCCTTCCCTAACCTCCCTCACAGCCTACCCAAAATAGCAATAGCCTGTTCTAATGTAGACCTCACCAACTTCTGCATTGGCACCATCATTCCTTAGCATTACAGATCTCTCCTCTGTTTCACTCCACATCTTCAGGAGACTGTTGTCATTCTGAGATGTAATTGTATTTTGGCCAGTTTGTCTTACCAAAGGCAAACCCTGTCTGCCAAAGTTATGAGGTTTTAATAAAGAACCTGTGGGATGTGATATATTCTGGGAACAAAGGCCTGCAGATCACTGTAACCACCATGTCTTTCAAGTACTGTGTACTTATCAATGGCCTGTGCTGGACAGTAGAGCACAGCACAGCTGCTAACTTTATACCATTGTTAAGAGTAGCCAAAGAACAGGTAGCCTTTGGCTGGCAAGCAGTGCAGAAGCAAGCCCCAGCCATAAAAGATGTAGAAGGGCACCAGGAAGGGAGGTGAACACAGGTACAGCTGTGGGAGTTACAGCTGTGAGGAGAGAGGTGAAAATGTTTTTCAGAAGATGCCACGAAACAGCCTGGCAGATCAAAGCGGCAACTGGAAGTGCCTGTCAGACTCCAGTATACATGTAGCATAGTGAGGACATGGTGAGGTATTTAATCAATTAACTAAGTCCTGAAATTGCTAAATGTTATGAAAGTGATCCAAGTTCAAGAGGAAAATACGAGCTACGTTTTGTTCTAACTCTTCAAAAGATCTGACTTTGCAAGTTGCAAAGAAAAAGGGACAGGTAACCCATCAGGAAAGATCATCACTCTGTTTTCCTGGAAAGCTGAAGAGAACACAATTTATTTTTCATGCAACATCCCTCAGGTCTAACTTACATAAGCCATTCATTGTACTTACCTCCCCTCAAATCTGCTGATGCTGCCAAGTAGGCAAAATTATCCAGGCTGATAACATCAATGATTGGACTCACCACTCGGGTATAATCCTCAGGGAGAGAGAGACAGAGGGGAAAAAAAGAGTCAGGCTTTTCTTGAATGTCCGGCAAAGCTGCCAGAGATCAGGAAACACAAAGTTGCACAAGTAAATCTTTGTCTGGTTTCTCCAATATGATTCTGCTAGCTGTGCAAGGGATCTGTGGCCACTACATCCAAACATGGAGATTGTGGGTACTAGCCAGCTGCACTTCATGGATGTGGAGAATGGAGTCAGACTCCAACACTTACGAATGCTGCTAAGAAACAGCTCTTTACTTCCTGCCCAAGTCACAGGGCATGAATCACTGTCCCAAGGGTTTTGTGCTTGCTTTTGATATCTATCAACGGCATACCTTCTGCTCAGCCATCCTTGAATTAACTCATTATTATCAGCCTAGAAATTATCAACCCCCTAATAAAACATCTTCCTGAGAAGTACTATGAATCAGGACCCCACATTTAAGATTGATAGTGCAAACATTATAATACATATGATGCAGTGTATATATTATAATATAAAGATATTGTAACTATTGCCACTAAGGCATATAGATATTTATAGTTTTCCTTCACAATCCTTTTAGTAAGTAGAAGTTAAACAACTTTTCAACATCATGAGACAGGGCATTAAAGAGAGCATTGTGACAGCTGACATATAAAATGAAACTGAGCTGGCAGTGCTAGAAACAGCAGCTTGTTATTGGACAGCTGCCAGCTTCCCTGCCTTTCCTGTCAAACCTTCATTTTGTGCCTAGCAATAGTTCCTCATGATGTAGAACACTTGGCCAGGATGGGACATCCTTGGTAAGAGCTATCATTCATGTTTTTTCCCCTCAGAGCTGTGATGGCTGCTTAATGAGAGTGTGTCTGCCCATCTTGAGCCCCCCAGCACCCACCTGGCAGCCTGGTGTGCCACCCCCTACTCCAACCAGTAAGTGCCAGGACTGGCTATGGCAAGACTGAAATTGGAACTAGGATGCCCATCAGGAATGTAGAAAATTGGTCAGAAATAGATTGACTTGAAATCTGCTCACTAAAAAATTTGTATACTAGAGTCAGCTCCCAGACTTTTGCAATTTAGATCCTTCCCTAAAGAAATGAGTGAGGTTCTTTCTGCTTAGGGACCCCTATGTTGGTGCAGCAGTTTGACTTAAAGATCAATAGTAAAGTAAACATTTATGGGCTTCTGAGTCAGAGAATTTATTGAACAGGAATAAAAAGCAGTAGCTTTTAATTCATCAATCCTGAAGTTTCACCTTCTTCTGCTCCTTCATATAAAGCTAATCAGACATGCTTACAAAGCATCATTAAAGCCTCCACCCCTTCTCCTGAGGCCCATTACTTCATGGGATCCTCCTTTCAGAGGGGAACAATCATATCCATTTGCAAACATGGCTTCTCCCATCACGTCTCCCCTGCCTTTTCTTACAGCAGAGCTGTATGGTCTCCCCACTCCAGCCCTACAGTGCAGTCAGGGTGACAGCTGCTAATATTTCCACCTCATTTTCGTTATTCCAGCCTTACATCAATCCTTTGCCAAGTGAACCATCAAAGGGACATCCATGCACTCACAGGCAGCTTCTCTGTGCTCAGAAGCTGCCCACATGCAGGTGATGTATGTTGGCAGCTCAGTGGGAACATTATTGGAAGGAAAATTTTGGCAGTGACAAGGCAGAGGGGAGTGTCCAGCAACAAGAAAGGAGATGGAAACCATGGGAAAGTTGCACAGTGTATGCTGACCAAGTGCCTGTCCTACATACAGCTGAACAGGACTAGGAAGCACAATGCCTGCAGGAGACAAGGTACAAATTGGTGGTTCCAGCATTCACCATTGCATCCCATCACTCTGCACCTCCTGCCTTGTCATGCTGGCAGAAGGTAGAATCCCATCAGGGATCTCTTGCCCATCCAGCTCAGCCTGTACCTTCCTCTGTAGCAGCCTGGCTGAGGAGCACCTTGCAGGCCTTGTCCTCACCAGCCCTGCTGATGGCATGTGAGGGCAGAAGATCCACCAGCACAGGACAGGCCAGCTCCATCCACCCCACAGCAGGACATGGTGCTCACCTCTTTCACCCTCTGAAGCATTGGCTGCAGCCACTCGCTGTTGACTTCGCAGTGACTGTCCAAGAAGGTGAGGATGTCAGCAGTTGCCACTTCAGCTCCTCGCACCCGAGAGCGAATCAGGCCTACAAGGACGAAAAGACAGCAAAGGAGCAGCAAGGTTGGGTAGGGAAACAGTTGAGCCTCCTTCAGAAAACATACTTTGTGTGGCCATTAAAGGGGAAGAGCGGGTGATTCTCCCATATCACATCTCCATCAGAAGCAGAGAGCAGCTTTAGCAGGGCATCCCCTGGGGCAGTCAGATGAGCCCTCCTAGCATACAATGAATGTCCTCTCCTGTCACTTCTGAGACACAGAACTTTCACCTGGCTCCTTGCTCTTCCCTTCCAGCCCTCCCCACAGATACCTGGCTGCTGCCTGCTTGCTGTCTCTCCCATTGAGCACCCTACTGCCCCCCTCACCAATTCCCCATGGCCAAATTCTGCTCTCTGCTTCTTGCCTTCCTTACTGCTTATCTGCTTTATTCCCGTCAGTCCTTTATTCCACCCTGCAGAGATATCAGCCTGGCTCTCAGATGACTCCTTACTTTCTTACAGACCATCCCACTATGTGGGATGCTCTTTGTGAACTAAACAGTGATTCCTGTCTCTCCTTCTAGATCCTTGCTCCAGACCTGCTGTGCACTGACAGCTCTAGATAAAAGCCAGCACATGTGAGTCAAACTAAAGAGCATTTGGGAAAGTCAGAGTTACCATTTATGCACATAGGAGATACAGGAAAAAAAGCTTTCCTTAATTTTATCTCTTTATGATAGATATGTGATTGTTTTTCCTACTCCCACGTCTCCTACACAGCTTGTTAGTTAGCTTGAGTTTAAAAGGACAAGACTTACATCTGCATCTTTATTTATAAAGATCTTAAAATGTGGTTTTTGTTCCAGCCAGGGCCTTCTCATTATTGAAGTATTAAATGAGACCCCTGAAGCCTGAGAGCTGATAAGCCACGCTCTTCCTCCACAGAGCTTCCAAATGCTTACATGGAAAAACAAACTCTAAGAAACAACATGTAATCAGCTGGCAGGAAAACAGGGTCATGTAGAAAAAATCTCTGTACTTGGAAAGCTTTCCATACTCACCTTCTCGACGGGTGTTTCGTAGACACTTGACCTTTGGGATCTTGGTAAGGAGCTGGCAGTCCTCAGCTTAGGGAAGGCAAAAAAGACATTTGGGATACATGCATGAATTATTTGGTTTCAACAGAGAGCCCAAATTAACTGTCCTCCTGCTTCTCCATGGGAGGGGAAATTCTGCTTTCACTTAAAATCACATCAACCTGATGGCACTAATCTTGCTGTCTAAAGAATACACAGAAGAGAACTGCCTGCTTGCTGTCCTTCTCAGGCAGCTGAGCCCGTGTTTCCCAATTCTCCGAGCAGCTAGGCCTCCATCTCCCCTGCTCAGCATTTCACAAGAACAATGGGGCATGTGCTGGCAGCATGGCACTGGGCACTAATGAAATGGAGGGAACACAGGGAACCGGGACTGCAAATCACCAAGGTGCCAAGGAAAAAAGAGTTCTGTAACATGAAGTGATCTTATCTGCTCTCTTTGCCCTCAGTGCCTCATCTGGGCATTTCCTGCCATTTGCTCTCATGGCAGTTTCTGCTTGATTTTACTTAATGAAGGCCACTGGGATGTGACCCTGCTTCCTTGGAGACACCATCACATTCACACATGGATGCCTGACTGAGGGCTTTGCTAGCAACTTGCCAGAAACTCCTGGCATCCCTCATTTATATTAGCTAGGGAAGATGAGGGAGAGGGACAGTTACCTGCTCCAGTCCAGGTACCAATGACCACCGAGTCTTTAGCTCTCTGTCATCCTCTCTCTATTCCTGCCCTAGCAGAGGTCATAGGAACAGCAATTTCTGACTTGCTCTTTTTTCTCACTCCATCAAATTCACCCCAGTTTCCATGTTTATTCCATATTCCTTTTCATATCTCATGCCACCTCCTTCGTGCTGTCATCTTCCCACAGACAGAGCACTCTGGAGAGAACACAAAGGCCCTTAGCCAGAGTGCACCTCTTAGCACGTTCTTGTACAAGCATTTCCACTCTCAAGGATATGTGCAATCTAAAGTACTGCTCTTATGTCAGAATTTTGGCAGATGCTGCATCATCCAAGAGAAGTGGCAGGTGCTCTGAATTCCAGAGCATCAAGATTTTGCTGGACCTCTGCTACAGGGGAAGGCAATGCTCTTATCTTGGCCAAGTCACAACTTCAGAAATGAGAATCCTTATTAAGTCTTTCACTCTGCAGGAGTGGAGCACATCACTGCCAGTAGCTACTTGACAGAGATGACAGACTCTCAGTATATTTGGAGAAACTGAGGCAGGTATTAAAGCAGTGTCAGACCTCAAATGTGCTGAAGTGCCTCAGGGAAGTGGCCATATCCACAAATACCCAGCTGCCAGTGAAAAAATAGCTGTGATAGGATGGAGCTTTTAAAAAATCTTTCTATTTACTGAGGAGCATAAATGAGAGTTTCTGGTTGAACCCTGTGCAGAACAGGTACCAGAAATTCATCAGTGTTGATCTGGAGCACTTTGCCCATTGAGAACTGAATTTTTAGGTGCAGAATGTGGAACACTTAGGATTGTTTGTTGGAAGCGCTCAGAAACACTGAACTTAAAACAGCTGAGCACAGCTAGGTACTTATTCAGATCATACTGCAAGGCCCTCAGAAACTTAAACCCTTCATTTCAGAATCCACCATTTTAAAGTTTTTTTGTGGCCAAAGCTCCATAAGTATTTAGCTGCAAAACCAAAATAGCATTACTTCCTTACCTCAGTAGGCCAAGGTGGGTATTCGCAGCTATCTGTAAAGTGTTCTGGAGGAGTAATTATCAATTGTTATAAATGGTACATAACTAGATTGTCCTTGAATCTAGAACACATTATGGGAGAAGCAAGAAATCTTCCATCCCCACCACCTCACAACACAACAGCCAGGAGCAGGAGCAACTGTACAGATGGAAAGACTCCAGAGCCTCCAGTTGGCAGGTCTGGTGGAACTCATGCAGTAGACACTCCCTGTGCCAAGCTGCAGAAGAAGGTATGGTCATGTCCAAAGCAGTAGATCTTCCACAGCTTCCCACAGGCACACCTGGGATCCTAGACACATGGAGGCAGACAGACAGCCTTGTCTTGGCCTGCCTGCAGGACCCCAGGCAGCAATTCTCTGCAGGCTCCACTGCATCCTCTTCCTGTCTCTCGGTCTGTAATTACCTGCTCTGCTCCTGTACACCACTGCCACATACATATCTGTGCTAAACAGCTCACCTAATGGTGCATCATGAAACTTGACAGAGATCTCTGGCAACCAAGCAAAAACTGCCACGCTGACAGAAAAGGAAGACCCAAAGGAAAAAAATAGAGAGGAAGAAGTTCTGGCCTCTGCCATGCACATTAAACACAGAAAGACTTTCTTTTCTTTTTCTCCTGCATACAAGAGGGAATGTGTGAGGGAGGGGGACTCAACAGAGCAAGGAAAAAGTGGAAAAACAGAAGAGAAGAAATAAGTGTAAAGGAAATAGGTCCAAACTTACGATCTGAGCTGCAGTCATCTACCAAAATGATCTCCTGGATGAGACTGGGAGGGGTGCGGTTCAGAACACTGCAAGGACAAGGGAGGAAAAGACACTTTGTGAGCTGCCATAATAACAACAACATTAGGACTGATAGAAATCTGCTGTGCTACGTATTACAGCAGGAATACCAAACTCCAGTAAAGTGAAAGCAGTGACCTTGCCCTTGTAACAGCATTCATTGGGAGGAGCCAAACTGCAAGTGAGAATATCCCAGAGAGCTATGGCATCTCAGCCAGACCTTACAAGAACCCACAGCCAGGAGCTGAGTGTGGACTTGCCTGAGGACAGCTAGCACAGAATGCTCTCTGCCTCTAAACAGAGGTGAAATGGAGAGCACCACCTGCCCCAAGGCAGCTCGATGGCCACTCCCATCTGCCAGGCTCTGTGCAAAATTCATCACTGCTGGGGAGCAGAAAGAGCTGCCACTCTCCCCAGTAAGGAGCTCTATCTCAATGCAACAGGTGAGACCTGCTCAGGCTTTCTCACCAATTCCTTTCTCTGGAAGGAAATATTGCAAATATTCTGGATTTGGATTTCCCCCCACCTTTTGCTTGTTACATGTCTGTCTTTCAAACCAGCACCACACTTGCTGAAAGCATCCCCTTTTCTCAGGTTGGTTGTACCACACCATGTAATACCCTCGGGTCTGCAGTGAGTTTGTATCTGCAGGACACACACAAGGAGAGTAGATAAAAGCTTCTGCCCTCCTCAGAGGTCAAAGCACTCTGGTACCCTGGAGTCTTGAACAGTTTGATTCTGACCTCTTTATCAGCCTCATTTGTTTAAAATGCTTGAACTCATTTTCCACGAGCTTCTTCATGTCTTTCACTTGGCTTTACTACCATCACACAGTATATTCCCCCTTCAAGCCTCCTCCAATGTCTCTATGCATAGGCAGGTTCTCATTAACTTCAACAAGGTTGCTCAGTGATGCTTAGGCAGTCCAATGAAGAGTGCAGCAATGCAAATTTTAATACTAAAAACAGCAGCAAACATGGTCCTCCTAGTTCTAGCAACCTGTCTCATTTCAGTGGCACCTACTGTTCTGTGCAATACTGGAGAAAAATTTCGGGTTTTTTTCTCTTTTGGATTTTGTTGTTGCTGTTTTATATAGGAAATATAAAACAACATAAATAATAGACAACAAGAATAATCTCCTACTCCCAGGAATGAAGCTGTAGAGAAACAAATTACCATCTTCTTAAGTAACATCACTGATGGCTTTGCATACAGAGCCGAAGTTTCCAAAGTTTGGAAGAGTTTTCTGCTTTCTCACACAGCAAAGTTCTGACTGTTCTGCTGCTCAGTATCACATCCCACTCTGTTTCAGATTCACACTGCTTTATATGCCTCTGATAGTATTTGTGTTTTGAACTTACATGTCCCTAGATGACTGAGCTTGCATTTTCCAAAGCTAAATCTCATTTGCTTCTCTTGGCTCATACCTCTCTGGATCCTGTAGTATGGTGGGGTGGGAGGTGAGGGGGATGTTCCTCTGCCATTCTAAGTGCAGCTTCTCCCAGCACTGCCATCATCTGCATATTTTACAGACAAGGTTGCCCTGCTGAAATTTTTGTCTGTGCAAACACAATGCAAAACAACCCAGATATGCTGCAGTATAATGGCTGTAAAATGGCATTCTACAGCTTCTCCCACTAGCCTGACTGTTGACAATGCTCACATTTTCTCCACAAGTTTCAGGTCTTTAAACTCAACATAACTGGGGAAAAAAAACCATTTTGTTCTCTCTTCTTCACCTGTCCACTGATTCTCCAGCAGAGAAAACACATCCCTTGAGGAGTTCACAGCTCATTGTACAGTGCCCCATTCTTCTCTCAGCTCTGCAATAACTTGCTGGGGATCCTTGGGAAAGGTACTTAATTGTCTTTGCACTTTGTCTTGCCATTCTTTTTGATAAGGAGCACAGTAATCCTAATATTTCCCTTCACTGATGTGCAGAGACTGCCATGACAATCACTTCTAGGCAGAAAATTTATTACTAGAATTCCAAAATCCAAATGACAATTGCCTTTCACAGCAGAAAAATGGACTGCTCCCCACTTCATCTCATGGATTCCCTGCCTACTTTGCCTTTTCTCACAGCTTCCTTCTTCTTTCAGTATCAGAGCCCTTACTCTCCTTGCATGACATGACATCAGGACTGCCAATGAGTTTCTCTCCTCTGCTCATCCCCCCTCAGTTCACAGATAATCTTGTTTATTGTGGATGTTAGCAGAAAAACATCTCTTTTCCCCTTTGCTCTGAAATAATATCCTTTTTTGCCATTATTTAAATTGTTGTTGTAATGAGATGTTACACCAAATGCTCTAGCATTACAACAGCATCCTCTTAATCAGAATTTTTACAGGCTCTGTGCATAGGGACTGAACCACTGACAGCTGTTCAAATCCACTGACTTAAAGCCTGACAATTCACCTTTACATTTGCACCAAAACCAAGCAGTCCCTGCAATAGTGACTGAAACCAGAAAGAGAAAGAGAGGGACCAAACAACAAAGCAATTGACTTTTTCTTCTGCAAGAATGGTCATGGCAGCAGAAGTGATGGTATTGCTTAATGACTAATCATGCATAGACATCAATCACACAAAATGCCTTTTGAGTGACAGCTGTTTCTGAAGGAGAACAGTATGCCAAGCAAGTGACTGATTTGAGAATGACAGCTATGTCCTAGAAAGGAAAAAAGATCAAAGAAGGCAAGCAGCTCTTGACTGACACACATCTCCTGCAGGACTGAGGATGCCGGCAACAAGCTATTTGAACTGGCACGTTCACAGGTTTTGTCTGATAGCCCATTTCCCCCTTTGTTTTTTTTCCCTATTCCCCTTCTTAGTCTCTTGCTGGATATTTTTAACCAGTTGTCTCCCTCTACACTGAAAACATATTGCTGGAGCCCACACTAGAAGGCAGGTATGCAGCCCATGCTGCCTCTGGAGACCAGGAGGGACAAGCAACAGGGTGCTTGAGGGAATAAGTTATTCCTCCTCACAGTCACTCCTCTATCTCCCCCTCTCCCTCATACACAAACATTTCTCCCTCCTCAAGGAGCAACAACAGCACAGTGTTCCTGTTGCTTCCACCCAGCAGCAGAGATGCCAGAGACAGGAGGGAGAACCTTGTAACTGCTGAGTTGCCAGAGGCATTTAAGTCCCTATGGTCACACTTGCATGTGGGGTTAGTAAGAAAGATATTCAGATCAGGATCTGGCCTCTACAGCTGCCACGTTTAAATCATCCAGAAATAAGCCTGTAATGCAGGAGTATCATCCCTGGGTCAATTCCCAAGATCTTTTGGTACCAGCATTGCCACTCTGCTGAGTGACCTGGCAGTATCTGGCTCAGGGGAGTGCATTTGGGCTCCCTCTGGGCTTAAGATCAGTTCAATCCCAGTACCCTTTTCATTTGTTTCATTCTAGAATTTCCCAAAGTCTTACAGCTGGCTTCTGACTGCCCAAATTCAGACACTCAAAAGCCACACCTGTAAAGATCTCATGTATGAAAACTTCAACTGGTAATACATATTCTACTAATCTCAAAAGATTAGGCCTCTAAAAATGTTTACAGACATGGAAAATTTTGCTTTTAATGCTGCTCATTTCCATCAGTTTTCCTCTTTAACACCCATTTCTCTTATAGCATCCTCACAGTGTAATTATGATAACTGAAATTGGGGAAAGGCCCATAGTAACAGCAGACTCATATTTAACTTTCACTAGATGCATCTCAAGTGGTTCATTCTAATTTTCTACATAATCATGCTCTACCTGGTTTAAAAAAGCATTTACAGATACAGAAATAATGACAAGCTGCAAGCTGGACCAGTCAGCAGGTAAGCAGGCAGTGCAATTTTATGCTTCCTGTTGCTTAATATCACTGTGGTCCTCTGCAGACTCACAGCCAGGTCATAAACGCAACAGAACAGAACAGTTCTATCGCTTTGATACTTGACTTATCCCAAAGTGCCAGGGATGCACAGTAATTACATAGCACTGGTGCACTGACTGCGTATATGACTTGAGCAACAACTACAGTCACAGCAGTAATTCAGCCTGGCACATTCAGATGAGTTTCGCTGAAAAATGGAACTCTCAGCTTACAGAAGAGGCCCTGAAGAGAGCTGTAAAGTCTTCAAATCCCTCTGTAAGATCAGTGTCAACCTGTAAGTCAGACTTATGCCTATGCCTCTTCTAGCAGTGCAGCTATGACTTCAGCCTTTCCCTCTGTGTGTATGGTTGTCAATCCTTCTGTGCTCAAAGACAAGACTACCAGCCAATGCTTGGTTGTGTGGCACTGCAAATACTGAAGAGCCCAAAAACTCGGTCTTTGGGATATCTCATGAGATAGTGATAAATTATTGACACTTCTGACATGATTTAAGGAAGGAGAAAATCCATCACATGCATTGGCTGTAAAACATCTGGCAGTGAAGACTCCAGCTGTAGCCAAAGGTCTGCGAGAAAATTCCATCCACCATACCACAGCAAAGTGCCACCAGTTCCTCACAACAGCACTCCTCCAGTGGCAGCAGGATTGCAAGGACCAATCTGAACAGATGGCCCATCATTTTTCAAGGTCTTTGTTGGGGGCTCTGGTTGTAGGAATACTCATCGGAGAGACTGGTAATATCACATCTTAAGTGCTGTGTCCAGCTCTGGGCTTTCCAGGACAAGAGAAAGTGGGACATGCTGAAGCAGGCTGAGTGAAGGACCACTAAGATAATTAAGAGACTGCAGGATCAGACATACAAGGTGAGGTTGGAAGAGTTGGGATTGTTTAGTCTTGAGAAAAAAAATGCTCAGAGAGTTTGCTGAGTCTTTGTCCTTGGAGATACTAAAAACTCACCAGAGACAACCCTGAGCAGCGACTCCAGTTGACCTCGCTTTGAGAAAGCCTGGCTTGTTTGGGCATCAGTGACACTCACCTGTTCATTAGTACACATCACTTCCATAGGATCTGGATATCAATTTATCTCTCTGTGTAACACTCTGCTCTGAATATCACTTTCTCCTCATTTGAACTATCATGGTATCTGGCTATTTAATTGCCTGCCTTGAAATTTTCTTACTACCATGGTTTCTCAGCACCTAACTATTTACTGTCTGACCTATGACTGAAATGGCAGAAATCTCCTCCAGCTGCCCTAGCAGCATCATGATTCCAAACAAGTCTGCTTGTTTTCTGGACAGTGACTCTGTAGAACTCATTGTATGGTTCAAATGAAAATGAAATTATAGAAATAAAAAGACAAAAAGTGTTAATGCAAAATACAGGTCTCTGGAAACACAGTAGCACCAAACTTGGCAGGCAGAAACCCAGCCTTCTAGACATGAGGCCAACTTGAAAAAGCCTGTTCTTTATTCACATAGCACATTTCCTTAAGTCCGTAGGACCTGTCAAGGGAAGAAGTGGCAGTGATGAATAATGCATTCCCGTTAGTGATACCAGCAGCTCAACCTTCCACACAGACAATTCACTTGTCCTTCAGCCTCAACAGGCTGTTCCAGGGCCTGCCTGTGGACTTCAGAAACCATTTGAGAAATTACTTAAGTCAGAGAAGGCAGAGGGCATATTTTCTGTGGAAACTAAAAGGAAAAGAGCCTCCCTGGGTTCTGTGGTGGTGATGGAAGAGGGCAGTAAAGGAGCAGCTGGACCATTGCTTTGTGGTATAGACTGCAAGCTTCCATCTACCTGGGGATGCTGACAGGCCCTATGACACCTATTTACTTCGTTAGATTTGGCCACTGCTGATACTCAGATATGAAGAGACATTGGTACAAGATAGCAAGCGTCCTGCAGGCTCAGCAGGGTCTGTGTGCAACGCCCCAGGGAGCACCTGGTGGGCCATCAGGTCCAGCAACTGTTTACCAGCAAGGGACTCTGAGCAAAGGCTTGGCCTCCATGAGACTTGCTCACCACTTTGTGCTTGAAAGACTTGCAAGCTGTGCCCCTGCCCACACTGAGCCAGCCTCAGCTCCTGTAACACATGCCCTAGCAGGGAGCTGGCTGCTTATTTCCATTTATTGAACATAGTCCCTCCCAAGCCTCCATTCTTCAGCTGCACCTAGCAACACACAGTGTTCTCTTTGGTTCCCCCTTCATTCTTCCAAACCAAGCTCATACAGACTGTTCTCACCTGTGGATGCAAGCCCAGCTAGCCTTTCTTGCAGCTCATGATCCCTCCAATCAGAGATATACACTGCCTAATTGCAGATATGTTCTACCCTTGAAGATATGCCCACAATGCCAATCCAAGCCCCTGGCCTGTCCTAGTGGGCCAGCTCGAGAGTAAAACACTATCACTTGGGGAACTGCAGCCACCCTGCTTGTCTAACTGCTGGAAAATGCCTGATTTTCCACCAGAGCACTTCCAGACTCCACCACCCAGGCGCAGCAGCCCAGCTGAACTCACCTCTTCACCGTGCGGAGCAGGGTAGATCGCGCCTCATTGTGGAAGGTGATGATGAGACTGGTGGCTGGCAAGTCAGTGTCATAGTGTACAGAAGTGCACCTGCAGCACAGGAGAGCAGAAGTGTAAGCCAAACATAACCAGCAGTAGCCATTACAGCAGCCTACCTGGAATTTCAAAAAAGAGAGTAATATGCTAAAATCAGAATCAGCACAGTTGAGCTGCAGCAAGGCAGGTCTCAGCAGCTCCTGCATCAAGGCCGGCAGAGCTTAAAAAGAACTGTGCCTTTTGAAAGGCAAAGTTTGGAGGCTGTGATACCTAAGCTCACAAAGCTGCATGCTAAAGAGGCCACATGGGTCTTATAGTGAACTAAGTTTCAATATTGTGGACTCTTGTCCTTCGATTTACCTGTGATTCACATAAAATCTTGTATATTCACACACAGGACAGGCACATGCTAAGGATGCATGGAGCTGGTACACACAGGAATTGCTGTATAAAGCACTTCAAATTCTTTGGACACTAAACTTTACAGAAAGGAAAAGAACAGCTAGTGCTGTGATCTGCCCTGGGGAGCTGCTGAGGCTCAACACTAATAGCACCGCTGGCAATGAAGAGCAATTCCTTCAATCTTCTCATCTGACTTTGTAATGTTAGGTATATACATACATTCTCACACTCAGAACCAAGGATTAACTTGCTCTAGGCTGCTTCTCCCTGTGGAGAACAAAGTTTCTGTGAGGGGAACAACTCACAGATGTGAATCCTGAATCCAATTCTGGCAGATGCTAAGCATGGCAGATTTGGGCTGACCTGCTCCTCCAAACTGTCTGCCTTCTTTACTTCCAGACAGCATCAAACTGCACTCAGTCTGCTCTAATTCGCTGTCTGATGCAGAACCCACACCTACCTTTAACAACTCAAGGCTTCGCAAAGACTGAACCTCCATCCTGAGAGGGAATACAATTCACTTCTTAGACACACTACTTGTACCTCCATATTTACTTACTATTCTTTTATGATTATTGCTAAACTGCTACTGTTTTTATCATCACTTCCCATCCTAGAGGTTTATGACTTTTTCATTGCAATGTTTTATTAAGGGGACAGCAGCTTCATACAACAATTTTCATACAAAGAAACCTTGATAAAGAATAAAGTGGAAAACATGAGACCAGACATGAGACAGACCATATTTAATATTATTTCAAAATAACTCCATGATGTAATGCATACAAAATGTATTAAGGAATCAGGAAAAGCAAAAGAGGCTGGTGTATGTGTTATTTGGGGAAGTCTTCCCAATATTTCAGCATTACTACAGCATCACAGAGAACAAGGACAAGGTCCATGCTTGAAAGATGACCCTTTCTTTGCTTTGGATCAAAGAAACAGCTACGTGCTAAGTCAGAAGGAGCTTGTAGGATGTGGAGACAAGTATGTCCACGCTCTGCTTGGGTGCCTGAAGAAAAATTGGTATGTTAGTGACCTACAGACAAACAAAGAGTCATGTCCACAATCTAACTTGAATCAGCTGAAATAAATCCTCATCCTAAGCTGCCAGCCCAGCAACTATTCCAATATTGATACAACATAAGATACTCAAACGCAGATCGCTCATTCCCAAATTGCCACCCTTTAAAGGGGAGAAACATGGAAATAGGTTTATTTGTTCTGACTATACACTACTTTGGACTCGCCATTGCTCAAGGGAATCCTGGCAAAGCTGGGTCTGAAATGGCCATACATTTGTAGGGAATCACATATATGTTGCTCTTCTGACTGAAGTGCACAAATGGCATGCTCTGCATGCTTTCATAGATCAAAATAAACAATAATTCACCTTTGAAGTGAGTTGGTTTTAGGCCAGGACATGACAGCAGATTAACAGAAAACAGCAATTCTGCACGGCAGGGAGACTTGTCGGTAACATAGGACATGGCACCACTGCCTCCGGGTCACTAGGAAGCCAATCCCAAATACTATGCTGGAGAATAGGAGCACAAGACTTGGATCTCATAACCAAGGTCCCAACTGTTTGCCTTCACAAAGCACTCTGATGGCTGTCAGTGCTGGCAGGCTCACACAGCTCTGTGTCTCCTGGCATCCCTTTCACAGTTTCAGTCAAGTTAGATGCCTGGTTTCCTGCTCCCAAAAGCTGTGAAATGCTGCTTTGCAACCACAGGTAGGTTCTAGGTAGAGTCTAGGACAGAAGTAGACTACTGTACACTATCCTATTACTATCAAAGCTACAGTTTTCAAGACCCAGCATTACCTTTTTGTACTCCAGAAACTACAAAATAGTTATCTGAGCACTATTAGCAATTTAAGGATGAGATTTTTCAGCAGAATAAATTGACCCCCAGTGAAAAAAGGACAGAACAGTAAGTACTTTTCAAGCCAAGAAATACTGTATTTGCACATTAGTTTCATTTCTATGCCAGCAGCCCTCATCCAAGCAGTGATGCTGAGGCTGGAAAGAAGCACCAAACCAGCTTCACACAGCCAGGGCACAGCAGGTGAGAAACACCAGAGCAAAGCAAGGCAGCAACAAAGGTTCGCTTTGCAGCCAGGACAGAGGGATGCTGAGGGAAGCCCTGAGTGTGGGAGCAGCTGGGCAAAAAACAACTGTCTGATATGCAATTTGAGCTGCAGTGGAGGGTTGTGCTAAAACAAGATGATGCTTGGACCTGGAAAAGGAGATACTAGAAAAGTCACAAGCTGAGGCTGAATTAGTCAGAGTTCTCTGACCATCTGAGACCTTTCCAGATGAACCATGAAATTCAGTGAAGTAGTGGACCATAGCTGGCAAAGAAAAACCCAAAATATCCTTTACCAACATTGCAGACCAACACAGGAGGGCAGTGGACTCCCCACACCAAGCAGCAGCTGTGGCTTGGAGCAGGGGCTGCAGGGTACCTGTAGTGCCTGGTGTCCCGAATGGGGCGATCACTGCTGAGTTTGTCACTCTCCAGCTGGTTAAAAGCGTGCTGGCGGTAGGGGTCTTCTCCAGCCTTCAGCACCTTGGAGGACAAGTAAGCCTTTTCGTCAAAACCCCGACGGCTGTTCTTCTCTCCTTGGGGAGCCCTCGTCATCTAGAGCAGAGACAAGATCAAGAGCGTCAGGCAGAGCAGCCAGCCCATGTTTAGACAGAGGGAATAAGTTCAGACACTGCCACACATCTGGAAGTTGCTCAGGTTGGGGGGAAGGCAGGACAGGCAAGAGCTTGGAAAGGAAAGCAGGAAATCCTCACAGATAGGGTGTTAAAACTGCCATCTCCAAGGAAAATTGCAGGATTTGCTATTCTTACTGACTGAGCTTGGGATGAAAGCTGCTGTTCCTGATAGCACAGGCAGAGCCAAATTCCCTTTAGCGCTTGTTACACAGAATGTGTGAGACTGCAGGCATTTGGAAATCCTTCCAGGCAATGAATGTCTGAGAACAGCCTCCAGCCAAGGTGGCTGAAACACAGTATTTTGAAGAAAGCAGTTTCAGCCTTCCAACAATCATTACAGCATACAAACACCCAGGCAGCTGATTTAACAGGTTTCCTGCTGTGCCTTACTCAGATTTGCCCCATCTCACAGATGTCCCTGATACAGCTGAAAGCTGCAGATGAGTGTCTCCAGTATCCCACAAGAGTTAAAAGACCTAGGCCATCCCTCTCCCAGTTTTCTTCTAGCTTTCCTAAGCCACAGAGTCAGTACAATACCAGTGCCTGAAAACCATTTAATGGGGTGATCAGGAGGGAGGACAGGCACAGCTCTGGCCCATGCTGAACTCTTAGGTACGTGATTCTGGTTGGAAACAACATACAAAGTATCAGCTTATAAAGCAATCAATATTGTTTCTACAATAAAAGTAGTTTAACAAATTGTCTGTGATAGTTGTTTGATAGACCAAATCATGAAGAAGACAAAATACTCCCATCTTGGCAAGGGAGTGCTAAAGCACCCTAGAACTACTGCAAGAGACAGATACTGGCACATACACATCTCATTCAATGCACTAGATAATCCTCAGATCTTGAGATCCTTCCATGTAAAATAGCTTGGATACCCTCTAATACTAGGCTTGATCATGTTTCTTTCTCCCTCTGCTAAAGGGCTCCTTTTAGGAATTATAGAGCCCAAGAGATCAGAGAATGATCCCCAGTATCACTTAGCATGTTGGTTGAGCCATCCTAGTGGGTTGGGAAAGAATTCCAAGAGACCCAGCACCACGGCAAATTCCGTAAGCAGGAGAGCGCTCAGAAGGACATTCATCTCTGTACCTTTCTCTGACAAGGGCTACTCTGCAGTGCAGACAGCTCTAGGAAAACCAGACAGTCAGACAACATGATGGCAAATGAATTTCAGCATAGAGAAGTGCAAGACAATAAACATTAGAAAAGATAAATTGAACTACTCATGTACATTGATGGATTTCAAATGAACCGTGACCACTCAGGCTACAGATCTGAGCATCCCCGTGGACAGCTCAAATGAAACCCTGCACTCGGTCTGCCAAGATGGGAAATGTAGCAAATTGAGTGCACTGCAAATGGGACAGAGAAAACTGAAACCATCGTGAGCAGTTATATGAAATCAGTGACAGCTCAGCAGCCACAGCCAGAGCACAAGCTTTGTCAAGCCTATATCTGGAAGGAAGCTACTGGAGGATGAAGAGAAATTAAAGGTTAGGACTATTCCATTTGGAGAGAAGATTAATTAAGTCAGAAAAAAAAATGAAGGGCCCATAAAATTATGCCTAGTACAGCCAAGGTCAGCCTGATGCTCAGATTTCCCTTTCTCAGCATACAAGAATGAGGGAAATGTCTTTTCATGGGAGAAAAAAAGTGCTACTATTTTCAACACAAAGAAATTCCTTCAGCCACTGCACAACCAAGCTGATGTTTATGGATTTGCCCTGGTGTAGGACACTCATAGGCACACTCCAGTGCGTGAGTCTGCCTCTGCTCCACTTCTCCAGGCAGAGTGCCCTGCTCTGACACCCCTTCTCCAGGGACACTGCCACCATCCTCTCTGCCCCTTGCAGCCACCACCACCACATTGCCTGGGCATGGTGCTGGGTTACTGGAACATCTTGGCTACTTTTATGGCTGGTTTCACAGCCTGCTGCCTAGAATCTTCCTTGAAATTTTATTTTCGGTATGATGAGAAAATACTTACTTTCATACCTCTAAAAAGTGAAATCTTTTCTTTCCTTAAATCATACAAGGAGTTCTGTCAAACTTAGCTTTCATTTCTCTTTTTCTTTTTGACCGAGAAAACAATGCTGATTGGCAGCAAAAGCCCAGTTTATCACATACCTTCAAATATTTTGCTGTCATTCACTTGCCCTTTCCTCCTTATCTCTTGCTTCCCCAAGTCCTGCAAAAGCAACAGCTGTTCTTGGTTTCTGTTGCCAGGAACATACCAGAAAATGCTGGAAATGACAACAAACCTTCAGGAGACGTTTTTCTCAGCACAGCACAAGGGCTGGGGGCTCCCTTGTGGGAGCAGAGTCTGGCAGCCACGAACCATCCTACACCCCAGCCAGAAGTTGAGCACCAGGTGGGGGTACACAGGCAGCCCCAGCCCTGGGAATTGGGCACCTCTCTGGGGACAGGACGGGATGGGCACCCACATTGGCAGGGCCATGGCTGGTCAAGGCAAAGCTACTGGGAGCTGGAGACCAGCCCTGCTGCAGTATCACTGGGGCAGCGGCTGTGAGACTGTGGGGTCCTGGCCATGGGAAGGGAGGGGAGAGTCCTGGGGAGTGGGCAGGGACAAGAAGGCCCTTTATTGCCCTCAAGGCCATGACATGTTTAGACTTGAACTAACAGGGGTAATTCCCCTAGATATCACGGTTCTCACATTACTTATACTTCAAAAAGTGATGAAGAGCGATGCGAATTGATTGTCAGTTAAGAGTTAAGTCCCACTTGCAGTTTTATCTCAGACAGTATCTCTTTGTGCTCTCTTCAGCCAGGGAAAACAGAGGATTCAGAGGATGACAGCTAGGAGAGCCTGGCTTCAGCTTCCAGAAAGGCAGCTAATCAATAGATAATCAACAAGTAACCAAACATCCATCTATGAGCACCAAGAAGATAACAAGGTAATAAATAGGAGCTAACTGAGATTTGTCAAGACTGAATCATGTCAGACCAATCTAATTTTCTTCTGTGATGGAGTACTCAGGCTCAAGGGTATGGAGAAGCAGGAGATAGATACATCATGACTTTGATAATGTTTTTGGTAGGGGCTGTTAAGATGTTGTCATTAGCAAGCTAGAGAAATAATAGTCAGGGTGAAGCAACTGCAGAATGGGTGAAACTGGTTAGAAAGCTGCTGCTGGAGCAGAATTATTAGCTGTTCACTGTCAGAGCAGAGGGGCTATGGCAAGAGCAGGTCTTAGGGGTTTGTTCTGGATCCATCACTATTCAGTATTTTCATAAATACTTCAGATATTCAGACACAGTATGTTTATCAAATCCATAGGAAATCCAGAAAAAATCTCAAGGAACATAGGGTAACAGCGTTAGAATTCAAAATTATCTCAACACATGGGAAAAACATCTGAAAACAGTAAATGCAATTCAATAAGGATACTGCAGACCTTTACAGTTCACCAGGCCCATGCTGATACAAAATATGGTAGAGACAGCACAGCAGCAACTCCTCAGAAAAGCCTGAGACATTACAGCTCATTACAAAGCACGCGACAGCAAAGTCAGATTAAAAAAGCAGAGTAAACACAGTCCTGAGTGGAGCCTAGACAGCTATGAACTAGCCTGACAAAGTGAATATAAAGCTTATCTTTAAGGACGGACTTACTTTATCAGATTATTTTCCTAGAACATGATGTTGGACTACAGGACGTTTATCACTGTGGAGTCAAATGATACTTGACAGGAACAGTACAGGTTCTCTGTGAAACCCTGCCAAAGGCTGTGAGAAGGCCAGACTAATGTCTACCCCCCTCTTTCTTGTCTCTTCACATTAGCACCTCTCACTTCAGGAAGAAGTCAATATAAGCAGAATTAGCTTTGGTATATTAAAGGCACAGTATGTACAGCCGAGTGCAGAGTCAAGACTTTTACCATCCCAACAGGACAGTTCATATCCCTAAGTCCCTTATGTAGTTACACACCCTGTATCCCCATGCTTGGGGCCGGAACTACAAGTGCAAGTTAGAGAAGAAGAGCCCAGTTCCTTATGACTGATGCTCTCTGATAGATTAAAAGAAAAAAAAAAGTGGTACATGAAAGCAGAAATAAAGATGAATAGGCATTGGAAATGTGAGTGTCTAGACTAGGGATTAGCAAACAGTTTGCACAAATTAAGATTTGTCCCAACCATTGTTGAGATCTCCAAAAAAAATTCACATATCAAAATTTCAGGAAATACTATAAACCTTCTAATCTTATTTCACCATTTCTCATTTTCACATATGCTTTTCCCTCTCAGTGACATAATGGACCCAGATGCTCTTCTGCTGTTGAAAGTATGTTCTTATTTGTGTTTTGATATGGTTCAAGAGACCAGAAACTATTTAAATAGCAAAATTAACTTTGTAAGAGAGGGATTAAGGGAAAGGAATTAATGCCATGCATGTCTGTGAAAACTTGAGAGCCTCATTTCTCGACTAACACGGATATTCCTCTAGGCCTGATTCCTTGTGAAACAGCAAGACTATAATACAGACAGTGCCATTCATCTCTGTGCATTGTCACAGTCTGCCATCAGACACAAGCACACCAGCTCCACATCGTGCTAACAGCCACTAAAACCATAGCTGGGGAATTCAGGGTCCCAAGATGCTTTTTTTTTTTAACAGCAGGCTTGGCCAAATTCAAAAAGAATAACCATACTCCAGGGGTCATGAGGAATCATTACTTAATTAGAGTAAGGTATGTAAAACTCTCAAAGGTAAGTGCAATTAATCATTTTACAATTACTGTGAAATTAGTCCCACACCAGTTTTATGTGAGAGGACGTATACTTTGCAGCTCTTGCTGTAAGAACAGGTGTCTAGTGCCAGTACAACAAATGGAGCAGGGGATGCCATGCTTTTCCTTTGTTTTAAGCTCATTTTCACAATTGCCTCAGCTCTGTCAAACCCCATAAGTGAAAAGCATCAATTCCAAGCCATTCCCAATAAGTGTCTTTTTGAGGAAGACCCAACTGACCAGGAAGGTCTAATTGACCAATATGGACACAGAGCTAGCCAGGGAGTAATAACTTCACCAAACCTTCTTCCCTCTTGAGGCCCCCCTTCAATTTACCCCACTGCCACAGCCTCACACACTGTCACTTGTGTGACTCCCAACCCAGCCAGCACCTCCCTCCCACCAGCTCTGCATGACCAACTCCCCCCACCAGATTTCTCTCCTCTGAACTGGTTTAATGCCAATTTCAACCCATCAAACTGAGATAGAAACTTGCTGGCTGTACAAATCCTCATCCCTCAGAGCAAAGGTCAGAGCCAAGTCACCTCTACAAACCCCACTGGCGCCTGCATGGGGTGACATTTCTGTGTGGGCTCACTCCACACGCTCCATACACTGTCCCAGTGACCTGAAGACAAGTCCCAGAGAGGACAAGACAGCACAGCACCACCATGAGCAGTGAGTTGCTGGGAAGCAGAATAGTGCTTGGGGATGCTAAAGAGACAGGTGCTGCTCAGACCTGTAAGCCATACACTGGCACATGGATGGGCTATGAACGGCACAGATCACAGGCAGGGTAGGACAGGGAGCTGTAGCAAATCCCCAGAAATTCCAAGGGAGCAAGCTACTCTCTATGGGCTGAACCTGCAAGATCATGTGAGCTAAACGCCTGTTGCCAAAAGCATTTGTTTTAGAGGGTGTGCTCCATTTCCAGTTGGGACTAGGAATCCCAGTGTGTACATAGTTTTTGTTATGTCTCATGAAATAGTCTGTACACTTCTCAAAAAAACTGCTCATAGTCCTCAGAGACAAAAGACTGTGCCTGACAGCACAAGACCTGTTTTATTCATGCTTTGTTAAACTGTGTAAAGCATTTTAAATGTGGTTTGGGAACCATGCACTTATGGAACTTCCACTATGAAATTTTAATAAAAATTACCACAGTTAAATAGAACCATCACTGTTCTTCTAGAAGTGCAAGTGCTGACAGCAGAGCTGAGAGACCAATTTGAATGTTTCACTTGTAGCTTGCACAAACTGGAGTAGCACAATGGAAACAGCAAAGCAACTTGATCAGCTCATCACCTAATTGGTCACAAAAGGATTTCTCCTGCCATGAACACTGGGCAATCCTGAGGCCTGCTGTCAGCTCCAGCAGCAGACACCCAGCAGGATCTATTTCCAATGTCCTCTGAGAAGAACCCATGCTCACCAGCTCCCAGGGCTTCTCCAGGCCCTGTGGCAGAGCTATAGCTGCCACAGGATGGTGAAAGTAAGAAACAGAGGTTGCCTGCTGGGGCTTGCTTTCCAGTACCGATGCTTGCCCAAAGTTCCTCTCCACCACCCTGCTCTTTTCCATAGTCTCTGGGCATTTAGTACCTTCTGTACATGCAGAGGCAATTCCCTGTCAACTGCAAGACTTGCACCTCTACTCTCTTCTGGTTTTGCCCTGAGAAGCCCTTTCTCTCTATGCCTGCCTCATGACTAGAAAGTTATGCCATTCCACCAAATATTTTCTATTTTGTTCTTCTTTTCTTCCCTCACAGTTTTGCCAGGCATTGAGTTGCTGACAAGGAAAGTGTCCTCAAGAATCTGGCCTGTAAAGGTGGAAATTCCATACATGGTAAGAAAGGAGAAACAACTACATTTCTGTGTTAGGTTTCCACAGCAATGTTCTTCCCACAACTATCAATTTTTGGATGCCACTTTCAGAGCCTCCTCCAAGGGACAAAAAAGATGGCACAATGTATTCCATGTTATTTCCTACAGCATGGATTAGACGAACATCATACGCTACTATGATGTCTGTCATAAGCAGACATGGGTTGTTGGTGTGACAGGTTTAGAAACAAGATGTTGCTGACTTACAGGACACAACAGTGTGCTGATGGACAAAGCTTGGTCACTAACTTTCAAGCAGACTTGCCATAGTCTGACAGCTGGTCTTTTGGGCAGTTTTAGGAAAGAAAGCAACAGAAGAAAGCAAAACAGTATGGGTAGTTTACAGAGGGAGCAGCAAAAGAAAAAAAAAACAAAAACAAACCCTCAAGTAATTAAATTACTGCCTCTATCATGAGGCGTGGTTGTCTGATACCCTCATCCAACTTCTCAGTACACAAAAAGGTGGTGTCTGTCCTATCACACTCCCAACTCCTTGCTTTCATGTGTAAATACTCACAGTCTTGCTTCTGAGGCAGCCATGTGGCCTCTGCCTAACGATCCCACTTTAGCCATCTCTTCACTGTATCTGTGCAGAAGCACCCTTCCCATAATATTTCACCCAGATTCTGCACGTCCTCATCTATAGGGGGGAAGAGATGCTTCCAGGAAGCATGTCTGAATCACTTTGCCCAGGTCTCAAATATATGCAAGGCAACATGGGTTGACAAGTGAAGGACAGCCAAAAGTAACACAAGTGTGCAAGCGCCAGCATGACAACACACATCAGTCTCATTCATTTTGCAAACAGCAGCCCCAAAGAGTGTGGGGTACTTGCTGCCATGCCCGTTACAAGAGCTCAGCACCACACTGTGGGCAAACGAGTTACTTCCACATAAGGGGAAGTGAGCCAGTGCAGCCACTGGCTTCAGCACCAACTCCATGCCCAAGCAGATTAACAATCAGTGCATAAATCCTGCCAAGCTGGACTCCCCTCTGAATACAGCCCTGATGTATATTCGTTGTAGAATGATAACCTGAGAAGCTGGAATTTATTATACAACCTCTCATGTCACAGTTGCACAATACTACTGCTTATCCTGCTCTGCTGCTGGCCAAGGCAGATATGGTATATATAGACAAAACACATAGCAGGAGATTACTTCTACCAGGTATGCCCATCTTAGACCCAGCTATTCAGTCCTGAATAGACTTTCAGCAACTAACAAGGGTTGGACCCTAAACAGTGTTCTGGCCCAACTGCCCAGAGGCAGAAAGACACTGCCCATAACTGGAGGTACCCTTCTGGTCTTTTGTTTTCAGGAGTGTTGAATAAAGCAAAGCAATGGAAACCAAAAGGGCTTGAAAGACAGATGCCTGAGGACACTCTCTTCCAAACAGCTTGGAGGAAATGAGGCTGCTCAGAACCACAGAAATCCAGACCTCAGATGAGGTAAGGCAATTGCCAAGGCCCATTTCTTGTCTCAGTTTGAAGTCTAATGCACACAGATGTCTATTATGAAAATGTACAACACAATTTTTTGCTTTAATATATTTGTGATATTTACATACATTGATTTTGTATAAACACCCACACATCCAGATTTGCATACATCTGGTTTCTATGTTTGTTGAGTCTTCATCTCATACCCTTGACTAAAGTAATTTATTCCCTATTTGGCAAACTTTGTTGTGACATGAACACTGCCACTTTTGCTTACAGAAACCTTTATCCTTTTGTAATTCATTCCAGGAGAAAAACAATGTGGAAAACCCCATGAAAAATAGTGAGTGGATGGTCTTCAAAATTGCAGAGTACCACCAACACAAGAGAGGACTGTGAGGTTCGTAGGGTTGCTGTTCCCTGAAACAGCACTTGTTTTCCAAGCACACCTCCCTGTATCCATAAATATCCATGACAACATCTGGTGCCAGGGAGAAGACAGAGAGGACAGTACACTCTTTGAATACCTAAGGGACTAGGCTGCTCATGCTGGCACCCGCACCAAAGCAGCAGCACTGTCAGAAAGAGATCCCAGTGGGTAGCTGGGGACACAGTGCCTCTGGGTATGAGGATTTCACACAGAGAAGATGGTCACATGGACATGAAGCTGACTGCATTCAGACATCTGTTTAGTGTCACACAGAAAATCTCCTCAGCCAAAGCCATTCAGGTTACTTACTCTGTGTAGGAATACTGCTCTGCTAAAGGCCACACCTACACAATTTGTAAAAGTGTGTCTTGAGATACTTCAGAGTAAAAAAGCTGCTGTGTGAAGATGCATCTTTTTCTTTTGGAAAAACATTCCCATCTTCATAGACATTTAGATATGCATAGAATGCTTCTGGTTTCCCAGCGATTTTGAATTAGGAAAACAAAGCAGAAAAAGGAACGATGTTTTGTTATTTGTCTTCTAAGTGTCAGATACTCAGTGGCCACTTGTGTGTTACCTGAGCCCTGATTTATAGCACCTGGATCAAGACAGACTGACATACAGCATTCTGTATCAAGATAATGCCCCCATGGTCACCTGGTAACACCCAAAAAGCCAAGAAGACAGTTCAAATGAGGGTGGTCTGTGTCTTCATAAATCATCAGCCACTGCAACACAAATCATCATAAACTGCATCTCTCTCTGCCCACTCTCCCACCTACACTGTCTGCACAGACACAACATGTGTATGTGCCTGCCGTGCTGATGTACTAATCTATTCCCTCTGAACTCGAGTGACCTACATTCAGTCCTTTCCTCCCAGTGAATCACAACTGTCTGGAGTGACAGATGCCGCCACAGATATTTTCACGGAAAAAGAGAAAGCAACTTTAGGCCTCATAAGCTGCTAACATAGTAAGCAGTGAACTGGTTGCCTAAGAGATGAACAGAGGTCAGCCAGCACTGAGAAGCAGGCACCACTCACCCAAAGTATTAAAGTCTTTAATTATATTAAGCTTGGGGCTCATTTTCTTTGCCTTCAAGATCATGCTGTAAGGGCTTTTTGCTAAGGCTAGAGAAAGGAGGCTAAAGTACCTTTTTAATCATTCATCCTCAAGAGTTGGAGCTTTAAATGGAGATTAGAAAATTAAGAATAAAATAGTGTAGTTTTGAAACTAGCCAACATTCACACTCCACAGAAATACTGTGCACATGCACATACACAGATGAGCCAGGAAGACAAGGGGCACTTCAGAACATTTCACACTCCCACCAAGGACAAACTCAGCCCCACAGCAGGAGGTGGGAATCTCTCCTTTCCAAAAAGGAAAGCTTTTTCCCTAATGTGTTTTTGTCAGCAGGTCTTGCTCAAACAGTCATGATTTTAAATATTATCCAATTCTGCACCAACTTTCTCCTCTCTCCCCATGTTAATCACCACATTGATCCTGTCACACCTGTCACAGGTAGCTGCATCAGGCAGGTGAGAAGCACTGCACATCCTGCAGACCAAGCTGGGTGGAAATCTGACCTCAGGAGCCACACTCCTTCCTGCCTTTGTGCCAGCTGGGCCCAGTCCCATGCTGCTTCTGGAAGCTGACCCACAGCCTGCACAGACCTTGTCTTCCCAGGAAATAACACCTGAGGAGGACCGGACCTTGACGAGTAAGGTTAATTTACCACAATGCTCCACACCAGTAAAGTTAATTTACCACAGTGCTCCACACACAGCTCCTCCTCACATTAACTTTTTAACATCACAGAGACAGGCTTTTGGCAGGACATATTGGTTGGGAGTCAGACAGGCCCAATATGAAAATGCAAATTATCTGTAAACCAACAACCAAAGTGACATTTAGCAGAGTGACTTAATATAGCTCCTCATGTCGCCACTGAATCATGACCTGGTTTCTTAGAGAATTTCAAGAATGACCTTCAGCTCACAATGTAGATCTGTATTTTGGAGGTTTGAAGCCATAAGCTCTACTCCCAAAGACTGTACTGACATTCCTTCTGTAGTGACAATAGCGATGGTGCATATACATCCGTGATTTATTAAAAAAATGAGTCCTTTTGTGTAAGACTTTCTTCACTCAGACATCTTCTCTGCCAGGCATTCAACCCTGCGGCATGCAACATTGTTCTCTAATAGTGGAAAAACACACTGCCTATTTGTCCATGAAGATTTGAGACTATCAGGCCATTGCCATTTTGTTTAGGAGCCAAATTATATTCCATTTTAATTGATTAATTTTTCAGTGACTACATTGCTCCAGTTCCAGGACTCAGCAATCAATGTGAACTGACAAAATCTCAGAGCTGCACTCTGCTCCTGCTTGGGTCTCCATTTGCAAAGGCATTAAATTCATCTCCCCAACAGCAAATGTAATCAAGGATGCATGCCAACAAACAATCATGCAATGGGCTCATATATGTCTGTCAAATATGAAAAACACCTGTGTTACGCTATGCAGGCCTCTGCCATTCTAGACTTCAATCACACTAATAATACAGGCCTCCTCAACAGCCTCTCGGCTCTGCCACTTCATCACTGTCAACCAGGAGAGAGTTGGGCACATCAGGAAGAGCAGAACAACTGAAGCATCACAAAAATACAGTCAGGACAGGTATGGCCACAACCACTGCTCATGGAAATACAGCTCTGCTCATACACAAAGTACCGCAGCCCCTCACATAGGTCCTTGTCTCATTCTGCAGGTGCAAACTGCAGGAAAACAAAGTCAATTATAGTGAGCATCTTTAAAATCCATTACTCAATCAATCCCTGTCCAACAAAAAGGGCATCATCTGATCCTGCACACACAATGCTCAAAGTTCTGCATTGTAAGATCATCTTGTAAAGATACAACTCCTGTGTTATGCTCTTAAGAGAACTCACAGCTTTTCTATGGATAGGACGAACTTTTGCTGTCACAGTCGCAAAAAAGAAAAAGGTGGATGTCTAGAAATTCAAAACTTAAAAGGTAAAGGACACAGAACTTGATTTTCAAATCAGGTAATGTTTGAATGTTTTGTGGTCAGCAATAACACCACTATGAAGCCCTTGGGCTATAGCTGTTTCCTTTGGCCTGCCTTAACCTTAAATTTGATCAGGCAGATTTTGCGAGCTGCTGGTTTTGAGTTCATTTATGAAAAGGTATGTCTGACATTTTTCTCCACATATTCAACTAGTGAAATTTTGCCCAAATTTAATTTTTAGAAATCTCCCGGAGTCAGGCAACCACGTCCCACTTCCCTCTCACTGTAAAAACTGCACTCCTGCCCTACCCACCCCCTGCTCCCTGCCACCCAGCTGGCTTACAACCCAGTCACCAGCTCAGCAGTTTCCATTCTGTGAGCAAGTTTTCACTTTTCAAAGTTCATGTATGGGTCATAGCAAGAAATGCGGGTGTCTGTTTCTGATAGCTGGGGCTGTGATCCTAACCTTTGGCTTCCCAGAGGAGTGTTGTATGAGTACAGCCAATATTGTCAAGAGGACACAGTCTTCCCTTCTCAAGATCCATTGGATGCTTTTTTAACAATTCTTCCAAAGTATGACAGCTGAGTATAACCAGAAGGATTGATTGCTCCATTCACCACCCTGGGCAACACTACAGCCTTGCTACCTCCCACAGCCTCAGGAGCACTGGGCAGGTGCCTTTTTCACCACATGGACCTCTTTCACCAAAGAGACAGCACAGCTTCAAAAAGCCACTAGCCAAAGAACCTTGCCCAGGCCTTCAGCAGCCATCTTAAATATGAATGAAAAATACATGTAGACACATCCAGTCCTGTCACAGCTCCACAAAACCCACAGGGTTGCTTATGAGGATGAACACTGCTCAGTGAGCTCTGCTTTCTCCTCTCCACAGAGAGCTGCATGAAGCACATAGGCTTTGCCTGTGTTCAGAAGAACACAGTGTAAAAGTCTGAGTGACTGTAAATTAAATGGTCAAATTCAGTGGTAAAACTGCCAGTGACATCAGCAGGATTTTAGCCACAACAAAAATATAAACCATGAGAAACAAACACTCACAGAAGACCCAATTTCCTGCTACCTTTCAGACCTTTGGAAAAATTAAACTGCTCAGCACACTAAAGTTCCCTTTCTTACAACTCTTTACTTGCTCTGGAAAATGACTCATATTTAGAAACCATTTTAACTATGTTGTAAATGGCCTTCATTACCAGAAAACAAATAATGTATAAATTTATAGCTGGAGGTTGTGGTGGTAATGTAAAGGTTAAAAGCAAACAAGCTTGTTCAAGATATGGAGTCTGTAAAACAGTTCATTTTCTCCCAAATAGAAAAAAAGTTGCAACATTCTTCAAATTTCTGGCTTGCTCTAGTTGGGTTTCAGCATTTCTGGCTTTACAAAGGAACATGGGAGATGAACAAACATGAACAAAGGAAATGTGCTGACAAGTTTGTTCAAAGTAGATTAAAAAAAAAAAAAACACAAAACAACACAAACAAAAGCAGAACGGTTGTTGCAAGCACCAAAGATAACACAAAATAAACTTTAAAAAACCTCCAAACCCTGAAAACCAACTGCCCAAAACTTGAAAGAATTGTTATAGACAGGGAACAAGATGCAGGAGGCCTGTTCTTTAGATTACAAAAGGTGAATGAGAAAGAGAAATTAGCTTGTAATTCAGCATCACAGTCTAGAATGAGCATTTCTTACCATAGCTGGTTGAATGTAAAAAAATATTCTGTATAACAAGTCTGACCATGCCAGAACTGTGGACCAACAGCACCCAGGCAAGGTATTCATCTGCATGCCCTACTCCAGACAGTTCGTCCCTGCCAGTGCTGAAGGTGGTTAGACCAGCAACACACCCAAATGCCAATAAAGAGTAACACTCTCTAGCAGAGCACCTTGCTCTGAATAAAACAGATTTAACTGTTCAAATCTTATTTTTGATTGGCACAAAGGCAGCTACCAGTGAGGTCTCTGCAGCCAGAATGTGCACAATAGCTCCCATGCCCAGTAACACTGACCGCTCATGATCCAGCCAACTGCAAAGACAGAATTCTTCAATACTTCTCCCTAATTAATAGATGTTTAAGCAACATGTACTGGTGAAGGACTCTTCATGATCTGTCAACACATACAGCTCTTTATACAGCTGTAACTCATACAGCTTACAGCTCTTTCTCTTACCCCTTCCTCCCCAAGCCAATATCAAAAGGCACACTTAAGGTTGTAGAGTTAGGAACTCAGCAAAAAGGGCAATCCTGAATCATAAGTGTCAATACAAAGCTACTTCTACCATCCATGTCCACTAAAAGCATTAGCTGGCATGACTACACATTACATGCCAATGCAACCTCATGCAGGAGACTGAGCTCCCTGGAGTTCTTCCTCTGCTTCCCTGCAATCATGTGCAAATTAGAACACAAACAAGTGGTATGCCAAAAGTGTCCAGATCAAGTACCCAGTGAAATCCCACACACAGTAGCTTTACCAAATTTGAAGCCTGAAATAGTAGTCAGGCCTGCAACTTGGTCCCAAGGGGAGCCAGAGCAGCACCAAGCTAGAGAAGTCCTTGTATTCCAAGAGGCAGCTTCCTTTACACATGCTAGGATGCTGTCAGGATCATCCCTGGGGAGGGATGTAGGAAACAAGAGGGTTTTTTTGTTTGGTTGGTTTTTTTTTTTTAGGAGGCAGTATTTTCACAGAATCACAGAACAGGTAAAGTTGGAAGGGACCACAGTGGGTCATCTGGGCCAACCTCCCTGCCCAACCAGGGTAACCCCAGAGCACATGCCACAGGATTGTGTCCAGATGGTTCTTGAATATCTCCAGTGAGGGAGACTCCACAGCCTCTCTGTTCCATGTGGATGGTCACCCACAGAGGACAGAAGTTCTTTCTCATGTTTAGGTGCATCATTTCCTGCCCATGGCCTCTTGTCCTATTGCCCAGCACCATCAAGCAGAGCCTGGCTCCATCCTCTGACCCCCTCCCTTCAAGATATTTACATATTCTGAAAAGGTCCCCTCTCAGTCATATCTTCTAGAGGCTAAGCAGGCTCAGCTCTCTCAGCATTTCCTCACCATGGTCCAGTTCCCTCATCATCTTTGTCATTTTGAGGTCTTTTCTCCTCTTCAAAGCCAGGCCTTCTCAGGATAGGTCTTTTCCTCTTCTAACATCAGCCTTTATAATTATAGCAGGGTCCCCTACACCTCCATAATTACCATTCTGGAAGTTTCTTCCCTTTTTCTCCTTATCTATTGCCCAGTCCTGCCATATTTTCTGGTAGATGCTTGTGGAGAGGGAAATGGCTATTTGAGCTACCAAGAAACCCCACGCTGTAGGGGTGCTTTGGAAAGACCTGCTCCATCTCTGCCAGAAACTCAATGTGCTCTGCTACTGGTACCTCCCCCCAGTAGGATTTTAACACTGCCCAAAACAGTGCAAAAATGGAAAACAAGAATGAAAACAAAGCAAAACCCAGAACTACTGCCCACACAAATAAGCACCACACCAGGGAAAAAGCTGAACCCCCTTTGCCTTCTCCCAGGCCTGCCACTGAATTTGGTGTTGGAAGCTGCAAATGATACCTGTTTTCTTTCAACTAGTCTAAGCCCTTCAAAAGTCTGATGAAAGACCCAAGCTGTTCTTAAACTGCAGGATATTCCAGCGCTGCAAAACGCATTTGGCCACTAATCTCTCATTGCCTGGATGGGTAGCGAACAGACAGTGACAGACAGACACCAACAGCCTGCAACTGCTCCTAGCGTGCCTCAAGCAGAGGGAGCAGTAGGTCTCACATTTGGAAAGATCCCAAGGTATCATAAACCTGCTGCTGTTTCCCTTTACAGCAACATTTCTGTCTCCTGACTGCATATGCAACCACCAGGGCACACCAGGGCACAGGCTACAAAGCCCAAGCCAACAGTTAATACAGAGATCTGCCTGCATTCCTAGATGTTTGTTACCATAGCAATGCCACAGTACTTTTTAGCTTGTTTTGTTGCTTTTGGTTTTTTTTTAAGCTAGGTTCTTACGCAGCACACACAGAGCCAGTTCCCAGTTATGTGAGAAGGAAACCTCACGGTGTGCCGTGGATGTGGCAGAGCCTCCTCCCTGGGAGCAGAGTGCTGAGAGGAGATGCTCAGCTCCTGCCTCAGCCCCACTGCAATTGCAGGGCTCTGCCCACTTCATTCACCACAGCCATTCCTGACGCCTGCACCCAGCATAGTGTTGCTCCCTACCCACACTGATCAGCACCACACCACTGCATTTCTTACCTCTCGGAGAGATCTTGGGATGAGCTTTTCTCAGAACACCCATCAAATTGTTAGGAGCATCCACTTTCAGCTTCTCTCCTAAATGGATCAGCCAAAAGCAGCTTACAAGACCAGCACAAATAATGTAAAGCCAACTTTTCCTTCACGCTAGAGCTCACCTCAGGATCTGGTAGAGATCTACAGAAGTCAAAACAACTGTCGTAAGACTGTTTCCCAGGCCTGCCATATTAACATACAACTTGGTCAACAGCTTTTTTGTCAGCATGTCGTTCACAGGCTACTCCAAAAAATGTGAAAAAGACAGCTATTTACTCCTCAAATATAACTAACTGTAATCATGTTCAGAATCAAGGATACCCACAGGAGAATCCTTCCAAAAGCAGAAAAAAAGGTATCCTTTTGCTAGAAGAGTTCTTTTATCGTTTTTTAGGAGTCAAACACTTGGTATGTTTGGGCAATTTTGGAAAGCTGATGCTTTAGCAACCAATGCCCCAAGTTGGTGGAGCAGAAGAGCTTAGCAGCACACTTCATTAAAACCAGTGAAGTTAAACAATAGAAAATTGCCTCCCACCATCAAACCCTTGTGAGGTATGTCCATCATAAAGTGGAGCAATTTTTGCACACCTATCTTGCTGATGCATTTGGACTGCACATTAGCCATGTCTGTATGCCAGTTCACAGAGGGTAACTGCCTGGTATGGTTCCTGCAAACAAATAATAAACACAGCAGCAGAGGTTTGTACTGCAATACAAAAGGCCTGGAATTGATAGATGTCTGTCAGTCATGCAGAACAAGAAAATTAATAATTTCATTAGAGGATAGTAGAAAAGTATCTTTCAAAAGTTCACTGATCTTTAGTCACAGATTAGGGAAGAAATCATGTTTCTCATTGCAGAAAAGTAAGTGATTTTCCTCACTGAAGGCAAAATTATAACATGAGGAAGACTGCTTCAGAAATGGCTGCCTTTGAGAGAGACACTTGACACAGACTGTGCGCTGTGGTGAAGGCAATGCAATAGCAATGTATATCTCTGCATTAAGCAGTGTCAACAGTTCAAATCCTACTGTGCCACATCTAAAACATGCTGATAAGTGTCAAGAGAAAAGAGATACCTATCTCAAGGAAGCTGATTAACTTGGGAACACTAAAAAATTCTATTAAAATCTCACAGGCTGAGGTACTGCAACTTCACACAGCAATCACAAGTAAATGCTCACTGATTGTGGTTTTAATCAATGGAGTTGAAAGTGCTTCACTAGTTTTGCTGGTGGGGCCTCTGCTGCAAGGCTCAGAGATCACCTCCAGCTAAAGAGAGGTCTACCTGCTGCAAGTCACTGGGGATTTTATCAAAGGATGCACACATGAGTGATCCCATCTTGAGCAAGCCCACCCTCACACAGGAGGGTAACCTGGCTTGTCCCCAGCTCTTGGATGCCTCAAATCCAGCTTACGGGTGCCCCAGATAAAAGAAGCTTCAGAGGAAGGAAGGCAGATGGGTCCCAAAACTGCCTGCTCCATCAGCCATTTCTGCAGGATGGCTCTGGGGCTTTTAAACGAAAGGTATTCAAGATGAACCTCTGCTTGGTGGGGATGGAAGTGCATCAGCCAAATTGATCAGGCTTGGCCTCTTTTTAGGTAGGTATGTCAATTCCTTTGGCAAATGCAGGGAGGTGTTCTGATCTCCAGTGCTTTTGCTCAGGTGTCCAAATGGCTTGCCAGTATTTTGTTTGTACTGCTCAGAGGTGTAGGAGAAACACGAGATCTGAATTACTACTTTAAACAAAATAGGAAAGTAAGTACAAAGATGATAAAAACCCTCTGTACTGAAAAAAGTCTCTGCAACAAGAACCTCAAGGTTTTCAGTATATACCCACACAAATAACATGTACACATTTCCCAGACAACTCAATTCGAAACTGAATGTAGCCATATCTTCGGCTTCCTAAAAAAATATTGTGCCTTCTTCCCCTCATCTGAAAGAGAGGAAGGTCTACAGGGATGTTAAATTGCTGTGTTCTCTGCAGTTTACGGACAGGAGGAAAAGCACAAGGAAAAAAGTTGGTCCTATCTTGCCAGCTGCAACATACTTCCCCTCCAAATTACCTCTCTTCATCCATCCTGCCAGGCCCCCTGCAAGCTCTTCCCATCCCATGTCACTTAAATGCACTGAGTCAGAGGCTGTGAAACTTTTCTACCTACAGATTAATATTCACTCTCTGAGTTATGGAGCTATTTAGACCAGTCTCAAACTGCAAGGGTATTTCCAGCAAGACTGCTCCAGCAGCCCTTGGAGCTGAACTGAGAGCTGCTAGTCCAACTGGCACCTTTCCACCCCATCTTCCACTCAGTGCTCAGCTGGAGCTGGGGGTGCAGCAACCACCCCAGCAAACAACCATCTCTAACCTGGTAATATCTTAACAGATGAAAGATCCTATAATTACTCCCTCATCCATCAGACATGCCTCTAACAGACTCCTCCTCTTATAACATATAGTGCAATATTGCCAGAACCAATTTCCAAATGACTGATAAATTTTGTAGGGAAGCAGCAAGCAGAAAAAGCATACATAGAACACCCATCCCCACCCTCTGTTTTCCTACACACATTCACCCCTTCAGTCTCTTCTCAGAGCACTGTTAACCTGTGTGAACCAGTAAGTTTCTATCCAAAAGGGAAAGAAACTCCCTCATCTTATTTTGGTTAATAGTGACTTTCTGTTACCCTTCACTGCACACTTTCATGTCACCAGGCAAGTAACAGCCATCATCCCTCTCACAGCCCCTGGTTAATACCAGGCTAACAACAGGAATTCTCTTTGCAGTCAATCCATCTGAAGCAAAACATTACCTGAATGGTGTCTTCACCTCCACCCAAGTACTTTAACCTCGAGTATAAACATCATGGCAACAGAACAAAAAAGTTTTCCTCAGGAACCACAGCCAGCATCTGGTGGAGATAACTTGGCTTTTGCTTCTCCTGTTTCCCCCTACACTTGTTCCAAATACAACTAACATCCCTCAGTGTCTTCTCAGGCCAGTTACTAGAAGACTACCTCTGTCTCTAGACCTATCATGACATAGCAGAGCCCACTTCTCCTGCAAGTATGGGACTGTACTGGCTCAGCCTCTGCCACAACCCAAAGGGTAGGCAGCACCCACGGACAAGGAAATACAGGCGTTATTTGCAGACAGAGGGATGCCTTGGTAAGACTAGTTTCCTGACTTCTCAAGCAGTGTCCCTACTGGCAGCTGGCAAAATCTGACAGAATGGCATAGTTGCTCATCATAACCTGCAGAGCAAAATATAAGATTAGTGCCTTCTCAGAGCAAGAGAAGCAGTAATAATTACCTGCAGACTCTCAAATCAAATATTCTCGCTTCTTTCAGCAAGCCACCACAGCTGTCTACTCCTTCTGCCATTTGCATGGTCCCAGCAAGATCTTTTGGAGGACACAATCAAAGATGTTCACAAGACAGCATGTCCTATCTTGTAGCACCCTTGAGAAGTGATTAACACTCCCTTTCCATCTCAGCTCAAAGGGAAAACTACAAAGCATAAAACAGCTTCATCAAACATCTACTTCCAGATCTACCCAAGTCCTTCACCCAAAAGATCTTGCTAGTCTAAACCCCGCAGTGTTTTATGTAATTAACTGCTTCCAGCAGTGCAAAGCAGTCACTGAAGAGCAGGTCTTCATTAAACACATAGCCAAATATTCATCTCCTCTCCAGTAATACCACTGATCACCTAGCTTTTATGCTTAAAGGACAGAAGCAGCTGAAAATCCCAACTTTGACACACTGTGAGAGCTGGAGTGGGATTTGGCCCAGTACAGTACCAGTGTGCCCACCTGCTACAACACTGGCCTCCTCAAAACACCCTTACTCCATTCTTCCTGTAAGCCGCCTGTGTGGGCTTCCCTGCCTGCCACACTGGTGTTGCTGCCCCTCAAGACTCAGGGCTGAGAGCAAAGTCTTTGCCAAGTTAAAAGAGGGCTCAAAATTCATGTCTGAGACAGCTTCCATACGTTCACTTCCTTTTTAGTCAGGGAAGCAAACATTTCTCCTTAGCCATCTGTTAATACCATGATATCCATCTGGAGAGGAAGAAAGGAGACAAACCAGCTAAAAGAAAATTTTCCCAAGGAGATAAATGGGGGTTATTGGCTAAAATACCCACCAAAATCAACTCTGCAGTAGTCCAATAGTTCATAGGTTAGGAGGAGGGCCCTGCTGCATCCCCCTGGCAAGCATTTCAGATAATGCTTATGTGCTTTGCAGCCAGCCAGATGTTCTTGCTTTATTCTCTGAGAAAGACAAAGACCCTTCAAAAGCTGAAGGTAAGCAATTAATCCCTGATGCTGGAAGCTAGGTTTCACATAGAAGAACCTAATAAGCCATTTTTAACCTCTAATTCTCAAGCTTTGCACAGACAATGGACTTTCTCTTCTTTGAATGCTGTCAAAATGGCATGCCTTGGCCACCTGAGGGCAGAGAGAGAAAGCAGGGTGCAAGAAGTGCCCCAAACCAAGCTATTCACTTCGAAATTATCATTGCAAATTATTTTCTTGCAGTCTATCCCTTCCTTTCTAGTGGCAGTATGGGAGAAGAGAACATAGATGTTTTAGGAGAGGGCTGCTGCTAAAAATTTAAATATGCCATGATTTTCCCCCTTTATCCCTGCAGATCCAGATATTTTTGAATATGCAAGTTTTAAGTATCTGATGATCAACAGATAGCAAGGGCTTGTGGAGCTATCTGAACTCAAAAGTCACTAGTTTATTAACTAATTAAAAGCATTATAGTGGTAGCACAGCAATATCATATGGAACCTCATCTTTCTGCGGATATCAAGGATTGCCAGTTTCATAGAAACAGTAAACAGACACATTTCTGAGGAATTTCTGAGGATGTGATTAATCTCTATCCCCTGCCATAATAACAAGAGAAAGATGCCCATGTTTATGATGAATTCTTCTAATTAAGAACCCTGCGCAAATGGCATGTGTTTCACACGAGGGATTTTGTCTAAACCAGGAACCCAGTTCAAGGATAAAATTCAGTTGCATAGCTAGGTGAGCAACAAATCACAGTGACACTCTTCCTTCTGCCAGGCAAGAGCCAATGAAGCATTCCTGGAGAACTCGTTACTGCCTGCCTCATTTGAGCCACTCATTACAAAGGCCTTCACCTGACAGCACTGCAAGATGTCCCACTTGCAAACAGAGACCTGAGCACTCTCAATGCTGCACCCTAAACATACCCAATGAGGACAGGCATCATCCTTGGGGGGCAAAGGATGCTGGCACTGTGCATCAGCAGGGTGTATTCACTTCCATTTTCCTTATTACCCCTGCCTTCCCTGCAGAAGAGCCATGACTATTTAAACATGCACTGAAGCTCTAAGGAAAGGGATGTCAGTTAAATGCCCAGAGGGAAAGACATTCAAAAAGAAAGTCAATGGAGCCTGAGCAATCAGTGTAAATCAAGACTTTAACCTTTCTGAGCCTTCTTCAGACTCTTGATGTGTAAAAGAAAATGCTTAAGCACTCACCACATTTCTGAAGAGTCAAGTGGACATGACCTGTCAATGCGAAAAATGTTTATTAACAAAAGTACCTATTGAAGTGTTTCAATGTTATTGTCTGCGGACTGTTTTCCCTGTAAAAACCATTGGGCAGAACAGATGCCACTACAAATCTGTTTAACATAGATATATGGATTCACTTTCAAACTGTACATCTCTAGTAGATAGGTCCTTGGCTTGATGCAATATCCAAGTCCTAACTAATCTGACACTAGTAATTAAGTCATAACTATAGCAGCCAGCACCCCAGCTTCTGGTGCACAAAACAGCAGTTTCTGTTTATTGACCAGCACAGAGAGATCTGGCTGCCTGGCAGCTGAATCAGATGGGAGCAGTCCCTTTCCAGTGCAGCAAAGAAAACTTTCAAGGAAAATCATCCTCTATTCACTGCTCTCTGGGGTAACACAATTAGGCCATGACATACAGACAGGTCATTTAATACAATAGGAAAAAATCCATTGATAGCATTTCCCTTGCTTGAATGGAAGACAGGCTGTTAAATTACCTCTGAAGGAGCAGACAGGCCTTTCTAACAGCAATCCTCTCCTCCCAAACCACACATATTTAAAGAGCAGCCAGCTCTAGCCCAGCCACATTGAATTCTACACTGTAACCCCAGCATGCTTAGGTAATCTTTCCTGCTGGTTCCAGACTGGTTCTAACCTGCCTCAATATAGACTAAAACCACAGCATTGTGCTTCCTGCATTTCATATTGTCAACCTTTTTAATGGAACAGAGGAAAGGAAGAGCTATCAGATGGTTTCTGTACCTCCCAAAGCAAGCCAGAAGCTCCAGGAGCCACGGAGCCATTTCTACAGGAGGCAGTCAGCATCTGCAGGGAGGCTGCACTTATTTTAAGGCAATATGAAGAGCCTACATTTCAGTGAACATTCAAATATTTTAAATGTATTAAAATTGATTTACATATATTTTAATACTTCCACACTTTCTCTATACTAGGAGAACACACTAAAAACAAAAAAGTACTTGCATCCCACATTTCTTCATACACCTTTCTCATCCCAAGGAAGCACCAAGGAAGCTCTCCCAATTCAGATAAGCTTATTCAGCAAATCAAGGAGAATATTGCCATCACACCATCACACTCTCAGAAATGTACCAAATCAATTTAATTAAAGCCAAGAGACATTTTTTTAAACATGCTTTTGAGAAATGCAGAGTGACAAGTCCTTTCAGGTCAACACTTACTAAACCACAGTATAAATACCTTCTTCCTTGCCAGACTTGGTGTCTGTGATGAGAACAGATAGCTGAGCTGCCCTCTAACATCGAAGACATTCCCATGCATTTGTTTTTCACACATGCTTTGGTAACACTGGAGGTACTGAACTGGGAGGAGAATAGCACGTAGTTCTCCTGGAAGCACAGCCTACAGGGAGCCTGAATGGCACTACCAAACCGGTGAGGATTTTTCACTCTTTTCAGGAGCAAAGGTATTTGTTTGAGATCATCAGGGCTTTTGGTTTATTTTGGCCATCTTTTCCCCTCGAGTAAGTCCAAAGAGCCCATTTCTGCTTAGAGTGCAGTGTCATTCTGAAGAACCAATTCTGTCCCACTGTCACTACTCCAACAGCACTATATGGAGATATTCAAAAAGCAGTAGCAAGTCTGTGTCAAACAGGACAGACTTACCTAAGGATGTTGAGTTGCTTGCACCTGTTAGGAGCTTTTTTGAGGTGGCATATTGCTGCTGACCTAGAAACATTACCCCTCACCCCTCCAACCAGGAGAGGTGCTCTCCAGCATGCTTCACAGAGTGGGTTATCCAGCCCAGGTACAGGCTGTATCCCCAGGGCCCCACACTTAGACTGCCAAGTTTTCCCTGCTTGTATTACAGAATTATTGGCAATATTACCCAATATCACTTGCCAGAACAACGGTGGTGAAGGCCTGGCCATCCCATTTGTAACTTGTCATCATCCAGCTGATGTTGTCCAGACTGCTGGAGTCTGGAGTAGCCAAGTACCCCTTCTCAACACAAAGTTGGGCGTGCAGTGGCAGCAGCAGGTGCCCTACGTTCAGACTCCTATTTGAGGGAAAATGAGTACAACCAGCTACATTCACCCTTGTAAAATTCTGCTCCTACAAAAGTATACAATGCTGCTGTACTCGCATTTGACTATTAATAACTTGTGGGAAAAAGGCCATATGCCCAGTCAGATGGTACTGCCCGTGACAACTTGTGCCACATGCCACTGGCCAGACATATAAGCATTTCAGCATCAAGCACTCCTAGTTTTACCTATCTGTGCAAAGAATTGGGTAGCAAGACAATGAAAGAGTACATGCTACAAAAGCCAGGAACATATTCCCTGATGAAAACACTCTTTTTTTTTCTGCAGAGAGAATGATTAAAAGTGCTACAGTGTATTTTCCACTCAGAAGAGCAAATTACACAGAATACTGGTTTAAGCACAATGGTTAAGGATGTCATTTGGCATTGAAAACACGTAACGTGGGGAACATCACTTTACCCTGATTAAGTTAAGAATTTAAGTCTTCAAAAGCAGAATTGAGAATGAAGAAGCAGCATCAGCCCCAAGGAGCCCTGCTGGTCACTACCGCAGTCAGTTAAGGAGTGTTTCAAATACTGAAACACTCAGTATTTGACAACTGACTGTTTCAGTATTTGGGTTGAGGTGGGAGAAACTGAAGTCCAGCTTCCAGAGTTCAGCAAACACCCTGAGATTTAGTTCAGTATAGCCTGGCAAGGCAGTTTTTCGTGGTAAGTCATGTTGCTACATGGTAACAGGTTTAATAATTAACATTTACACATCACTTAGAAGCTTTTCCTAACCTGTCTCCCATCCCAGCAGCTTATTCTCAAATGCTGCTTCTTCCCCCAAAATGAACACACAGAAAGAAATGCACATCAAAACCGGAGCTGGCATTTGAAGTAACTGAGGTAATTGGGGGAAACAGATTTCCCAAGACCTCCCCTCCAGCCATAAGCCAAATTTGTTCCCCCTATGGCGTCCCAGCCCACTCAGGTCACATACAATATGTGCCAAAGTGGTTTTAGGTGCCAACCCTTCACTGGTGATAGAAATTACAAGGGGTGGGGAGGTGGTCCAAACACATTACCAATGCAAAATATAATAAGGTATGGCCAGCTACAATAGGAGCTACCACAGGACAGAGTTTTAATTGTCTATGGGATAGTAACTGGAATCCAGTAGCAAATTCATTGAACATGTGTTGGTACACAATTAATAGCCAAGCTATCTTGGCTTCACTGGTATTTTCATCAGAGTTAATAATCAGAGATTAGCAGTTCTGAAAAATGCTTTGTTTCCTTTCAGCAGAGCTCAAGGGTTAATCTCAGCTCTGTATCAGGGAAATGAGGGAAAGAATGCATTCTATCCCCTACTCTTTATCTCACTCATCTACAGAGGTTATAAACTCCAGGAGAGAAGCTGTCTTTTCTGTTCACATTTGCGCAAAAGAGCCCGCAGTCTGGATACCCAAGGAGATCAGCAGATAAGCAGGAAGCACCCAGCAGCACAGGCCTTGTGTGAGGTCTTGGATAGGAGCAAGACAAATTCGAGATCTCACAAAACTCTTACATGCAAACTGCTTGAAAAAGGATGGCAAGGCAACTGTTAACTCCAAGCAGATTTGTGGCAGCCCCCAATGGTTTATTATTCAGCTAGTCTCCCTATCTCACTCTCCCTTCCACCAAGGGCCCCCAAACAAGTCCCTCACATGCAGGAAGAACCTGCTACAGAAACACACCACCAACAGTGAGCTATGCACTTCCCTGGCACGCAGAGTTACAGCAGGGGCAGGGGAAAGGAGCTTTCACAGAGAACAGCTTCTCTCCATGTCTCTCCTTTTGCACCTGAACCTTCAGCACACTGCCAAGCCTCACCCAGCTCCTGCCAAGCAGTCCCAGGTAAGGCTGGAGTCACCCGCATCGTGACCCAGCGCAAATCTGATCTCTGCGTCGCACAGCTGCTGAGCCCACCCCAGACTATGCACCATTTGACTCTCAAATGGCTCCCAGCTGACAGCCACTGATCAAAATACATGTAAATTTACCCCTGTCAGATATGGGACAGTGATATGGGAATTTACTTTGGAAAGAAAAATATTGAACAGAAAACTTAAAGCAAATTCTGACCTCTGTGGAAATACTTTCCATTCAAATTCAACCCACCTACTCAAGACCAGAAAGATATAACTTGCCTCTAATGATTCAAAATAACCTTCTGGCAATGTGCTTCATGGCTGTCCTTGCCACAGAGAACGGTGAAGACCACACTTAAAGCTCCATGCAGGGCTTTATAGCAGTGGGAGGTGTATTTCCAGCAGAATCATAAAAGCACTAACAGAAAGTTGGAAAGGAAAATTGATGATGTATTGTTTACTTAGTCTTTATGAATCAGTCACAAGACTTAGTTACGCAATTTCCTGGATATTTAATAAATACCATGTATGGCATTATTTCCTAATTTCTCAGTTTCACTGTAGTATGAACTAAGGAATCCAAATGGTCACCCTGTGTTTCTGCTTTCTAACACTTCTAAGTATTCTTGCATGGTGAACAGCACCATCCAGCTACACCCTCCTCTCCTGTCCCCCCCGAAAAACAAGTCAAGATATTTCATTTAAAGTTTAGATTTTGGATTCTGCTGAAGAAACTGTGCAGAACCATGTACTAGGTTTTCTGAACATGCAGCCCACTGGCAGAAGCAAGTTCCTTTTGTGCACTGGTGAGCTGGGGAGCCCTAAAAGCTCCTGTGGCACGGGAGGCACAGAAGAGTAAGAAGGGAATCCCTTCACACATCCAGTTCCCATCACCACTCTCCCCTCCTGCAGCTGCTGGTCCTGCCCAAAGGAGTGCTACAAGTCCCTGCTGCTGCCCCCAGGCAATCTGTGGACACAGACTAATGCTGGTGTGTCAAGCAGCTGCCACAGCTCAGGAGGTCATGCAGCATCCTGTGCAGACCCTGCAATAATGCAGGGTAGGGAGCACTTGCAGTGGTGTTAATACCTGTTTATTCATTCTTGACCATTCTTTATGATGTCTCTTAGGAGATACTGGGCAAAAGCAGACGAAAAATACAGAGCATTCCAATCCCCTTTAAGCTCAATGCGACAATTTTAATCCTCTAACTAAAAGGAAAGAGGGTGAAAAATGAGATGGACTGTGACAGGTTGGAAGGACTAAATCCCCATTAACTAGGGCACCAAGATTTAAAGGGCTCAGCTTTGCACACATCAAATGTCTCTCATAAGGTCCTCACAGAACACTGTCCCCTCCAATTCCTCAGTGCAAGTGAGAGCTGGTGAGACCCACTGCCCCAAGGATGCTGGCAGTGGGCAAGAGAACACTACTGCCACGGCATTGCCATCCATGACTGATGTATCCAAACCCAAGGGGGAGGCAGAAGCACTCAGGTAGCCCTTTTGAGTCACATATACAAGTGATAGCAAAGGTACCAACCACACAGGGCAGTACTGCACAATTAACAGCTCAACAGCAGCAGGGAGAAGAATGTAGCCATAACCTGTATTTCATTACATTAGCCCTGCCACACACAATGATTTGTATCACCCCACTATGTTTCCTTTCAATTCCAGCACATCCTTTCCGAAAGTGAGGCTTTGGGCCCAAGAAAACTAATGAGTAAGTAATTTACAATTAATAATTTTGAATACTGCTGTAAGAAGAGTAATGCAGGCAGATCAGCAGATTTTTCCTATTACCCAATGTGACTCAATCTGCATCCTGTGCTGTAAGGACAGTGTTTGCCTTCACTGTTAACCACCTCCTCATAGCTCGCCTAACATGTAGCACGAGACATGTCTGTTCAAGGACCTGACCTGACCAAGCAGTCCAACTGCTCACTTAAAATCCTTTTCCACACTGCCAAAGGCAGCTTTTGAAAGGTACTTGGGCAGCCTCTCCAAAGCCAGACCTCAGCTGACTGCATCTCATCATTGCCTGGTCTGACAGATTCACAGCTAGTCCTGAAGGAACACTGATTTCCCAGCCCTTCCCAAAAAATTTTTGGGGCTGCCCAGACAGTGTGATCCAGTTTTCCCAGCACAGACTGGAAATGCCCCAAAATGTCCCACAGGGCCACTCAGCTAGCAGGCATGGCACAGCAGTCTGGCATTCCAAGGCACAGCACAACCAGACTCAGACTACCCAAACACAGGCAGGACACAAACAGAAGCCAAGTTCATTCAAGATTTGCTCCAACAGAATTTTTGGAAGAGTTACCTCACTGCAGAACATCCATCCTTCTGCTGCCAACCCAAGCTCAGTATAAACACCACCCTGCACCCAAGCAATGAGCGAAACATAACTGTGCTCACCCCAGCCTGCCCCTGACAGAGCAGCCAGCTCTGCAAGTGTAGCACCAGCAGGGATGTGGCAACTCAGCATCCCTAGGCCAGAGACAGGGTTATGCCCCTATCTGTTTGTCAGTGCTCCTGCCAACACCCTCAGAGGTCACTGTGAGAAGCTGTTCCCTATCTTTAGGCATAAAACAGGTAGTTCAGCCAAACTGAGACATTTCAAAAGGTTGGGAGACACGTACAGCCTACTCCATCAGCAGCCTGGTAGCTGGTAATTCCTGCCACACAGCCACATCTGAAAAAATCTCACTGAAAGGTATAAAAAAAAGAAAAAAACCCCACCAAAAATTACATGCATATTACAGCGCCTGGGAAATACAGCATGACCACATGCACCAGGACTTTGCAATGAGTGCTTGCAACATTCACAGTTTTTAACTCAAATACTTTACTATTAATTTTTACCATTTCACAGACTACCAGAAACTACATAGGAAGCATGCAATTGTTTCAACTTCATTGTGTGGATGTGATGGCTCCCATTTGCACTGCCACTGTGTTCAGATTCCTGTACTCAGAGACTAGCTGACCTTACCCAAGGAGCTGCACTGCTTTTTGCAGCTCTTATACGCTCTTCCTTATATATTATAAGGATATTATATTATCCTTTTTACTGCATACTTGGTACTAAAAGGCACAAAGTTACAGCATGGCGTTTCTGGGCATGACACTCTCTGGCACCAAATACTTTGTTCAGGGCACTCAGCATGCAAGTAGATGGAAAGCATCATTTTTCCAATTTTGTGCTGCAGAAAGGTTTTTTCAGAGAACCTCTGAAGACACTTTCATCAGTTAGAAGCACTTTTCCAGCCAAGCCCTAGCTGTTTCAGGGCCGTTATCCAAAACAATAAAGGCAAGAAAAATAGTCTTTTTTTTCCTCACAGGCCCACAAAATGTCTGATGCAGATTTGAGCACAGGTGCTTTCTCTCTCTGCTACTGTTAAAAAAAGCCTCCTCAAAAGGATCACATTACAGGTTACAAGACAAAAAAAAATTTTAAGTGGGAGAATTGAAAACACGAGGTTAAAGCAGATAACTTTCTGCAGCTTTAGCCGAGTATCATCAGTGACCATGCTGTAACAGTCAGAAGTTAGAGCACTACCCCAGTCCAGCCATGGCAGCCTTGAAGCCTGAACTGCAAAGTCAACCCCACAGCTCCATCATGGCAGGATGACCAACCAAGCATCATCTGACCAGCCAAAACAGCTTCCCTGCCCAGGGGCAGCCCCATGTGACGGCTTCATTCACATCCTGGGGACGGCACAGGGACACCAACAGTGCTGCAAGACCTGCAGCAGCACTGCAGAGGGAGCTGAGGCAGGTCTCTGCAGGAATGATGTCCCTGAAGGAGCTGAAAGAAAGTAGCTCCAAAGGGAGCACGCAGCTGCTTATCAAAAACCCAGTCTCTACCAACATCAAGAAATTACCCATATGCTCAAGGCACATCACAACATGGGTAATTTCTCTGCAGAGATGGTGCCCAAGAGACTACTGTATTTTTTTTTAAGTTTGTTCTTGATTTTGTTTTAGATGTACTGCAATATATCTCACTGTCTCCACAGCCCCAAGCACAGCTGGGGCATGGATATCTGAAGCGGACAGTCCACCTCCAGTCCTTTATCACTTTTATTAGCTGCAAGAATATCTGCTTGTAAAGACACGGCAAAAGACAGCAGCAGGTAAGACACAGCCTTTTCTAACAAATCCTGGTTTTCAGTGCACAGAGCAGCCCACACGGTGCCTTTAACAACTTCCTCTTGCAGCAGATCAGCCCTGATGTGCTACAGTACTACTAATCCCATTCCTGGTTCAGAAGTATACAGAGGGAGAGCTCGACCAACTGTTTTGCTAAGGTTATCACTCTCATCTCCAGCGCTCAACAGAACTTGCCAGCTAAACTGCCCAAAAGCCCTGTGAAATGATAAAATCTTCATTTTAGACTTTGGGAAAACTGAGGCACGTGAAGAGCCTGTAAGGAGGATGAGTTCAGCTCAGTCAATAAGCCAGCCCAACTCCCAGTCCATGAGTCTCATTGTGGTTCAATCTTTACCTTAATACAATAGTATGGGATGTGTTGTGGATCACAGTGTCTGCACTAGGCACCAGACAGACAGAACAGCAGTGACAGCTGACAGGACAGCCCCAAAGCACCTATAAGCCTACTGCAGGAGCTGGCAGATAGGGCTGGAGAGGCACATGAGAGCGGCAAACAAAAACAGGAAAGAGAAGCCAATGTCCTGGGACTGTCACTGAAGTGATGTAAAACAGAAACAACTAGCTGGCATTCTGTGGGGAGAAAAGGAAAAGCAAGTGATCCCACCTTGCCAGGCCCTGCCCTGGGGCTCCCCCTGCAGAAGGGAGACAATGCACAAGTGAGCCAGAGGCCCCGCACTCTGGCCCCACATGCTCCATCCCCAACACATTTGCCTCTGTTTGCTTCATTGCCTTTGTGCTCTCCACATTTTTCTAACAGGAATAATTAAGTCAGTTTTCAGTGCTCCAAAATGGGCAGTCCCAGTTCAGTGCCACTGAAACAAAACAACATCTTCTCCCCTTGCCTTTTAAGTGACACTGCCTTGGGATGAAGTGTCTGGACCAAGTTTCACCATGGCAAGAAGCAACCTGAGATGTCTACCAAAGCTTTCTGTTTCCAGCAACACTGCTAAATTTATAGCTTCTAAATCTTAAGACAGTTTTGTATATGCAAAGACAGATCTAACTGAGAAAGCAGCTGCATACTAAAGAATGCTTCAGCTCACTAAAACTTGCAACTGCTTCACCCACTGATTTAATGAAAAGGCTCTAATAAAATAAATCATCTTCAGGAGCACTGCACTGGCACTCCCCTCACTTCCACACACTGTCCTAGGCTGCCCAGACCACCACACTCCCCAGCTACCTTGCTGCAGCTACAGCATACTTTGATTAACAATTAAGGCCAGTGTTGCCAGCTGGATTTTATTACTATTGTGAACCATTTCTTTTATTTTTCTTTTATTTTTAATGCACCACAAGGGCCACTGGGACAAATTAAATATAAAATCATTTTCTGGTATTTAGGCAAACAGCAGTCATTCCCACATTTTTAAAACATAAGCACTGTAAATAAAATATTAAACCATCAAGCTGTCACTGAATCTTCCTCCTGCAGTAATACCCTTACAGAAAAGTTACTAAGTCATCCTTTCCCAGGGAGCTGGCACAGTCCTCATGTGCCATAAGAGAGATGCCACAGAGATCCAAATATATCAGTGCTGCAAGGGTCTGGCCACAGCAGGAATGGCTGTCACAAAGCTCCAAGCATTAAGGGCTGTGTCCCCCACCCTGATACAAACTGGGAAGAGCAGAGGCCATATAGGTGCTGGGAAGAGCCAGGCAGGTGCTGGGTTTTGGCACTGAAATGGGCCAGGCTGAACAGCACAGACAAACCCAGCAATTGGCAGGGACACCTTCACCTGCAAAAGCATTGGCACTGCAACCTCTAGCTTCTTTTCCATCTCATTTCCAACACCCCAGATATCTGCAGAGCCACAGGGAGTGGAGCTGCTTTGCAGGTTGGTAGGATGGAGAGGTGGAGTCTCATCCACTTTTCCTTTAACTTGAAAGGAAATTGTTTTAAGACCAGAGCATTGTGAGCTGTTGAACATGGCAATTTCACTGGCTTGCTCACCATACCTTCCTGGCCTCGAGCTCCTGCTGCTGCAGCCAAGGTGGTCTGGCTTGCAGGCAGCATCCCAGCCCTGGGGAGACCACAGAGCCTCCTGTGCTCTGTCTACATGTGTGCAAACCCAAATACAGACACTCAGCATAAGAGCAGAAAGAAACCTACAGAGTCATGTGCCCGAGCCTTGCCCCAAAATGCAGGACTCTCAAGAGGGAGCAACCTGCTATGAGTAAAGTGGTAAGGAAGCTACTGAAATGAGCTGTGGCATCTCATTAAAAATTAGGCCTTTTCTCTCCAAGGCACAGCAGGTCATGAAATTGAGCCTGACAATATGCCAGTGCAAGGAATTAGTGCTGTTCCCCCTCTTGCTGTGTTTGTTGGGTTTTTTTCACTTGTTTAGGATCCACCTCAGTTTCCAGAGTTACATGGCCTAGGCTACAAGACCTGCCTCCAGGCAGACACACATGCAGGAGCCTCATGGGACACAGGTCCCTGAAAAATGGTATCATTTAGCAAACCATGAAAGTTGCAGCTTATCCCAGTTGTGAGGAAAACAGCATCCTCTGAGAGCAGCACACAGAGGAAAAGTGATGAGGGGATGAGAGTGAAATCATTCATGAATGCACAGTGAACATCAGCCAGCACCTGCTCTGTGGGATTCAGATACCCAGAAGCCAAAGGCAACACAAAACAAAAACAGCAGAGAGTGCTGTTAACTTGGTATTTCAAGGTCTGAAGAGCATGCATCATGGTGGTCTTACTTGGTGGCAAGTACATGCATGGTTAAATGTGCCAGCTCAGTAACTCAGAGAAGCAGGTAAAGCCCAGCCACCGCCTATTTTCTGGCTAAACAAGATGTGGGATTTAAACAATTGACATCTTTCCTCGCCAACTTGTTCTTTGCCTACACACACCACCTGTTCTGAGCAAAGCATCCCAGTGGAGTCTCCTGCTTGCTGTCTCACCACAAGCAGGTGACACTCAGTTCAGTGATGTTTGCAGGGCATTTATAAACCCTTTGCTACAAGGAAAAAGGATGCCTTGATCTCATCTCCCCAGTGCTCATTTTACACGGCTGAGCACAGAGGTAGGGAGCAGCCAGGAGGGCTGAGCCCAGGCAACCTGAGCCAGCATTACAATACAGGGCCTCTCCACTGCCAGACTGGCTCCAGCAGGGTCACAGATCAACTACACAGGTCACAAAAGCTGGCAGAACAAAGACGAGGGACAACATACCTGCTCCAAAGAGCAACTGACAAAGGTAAGAGGCATCATACCTGCTCCAAAGAGCAATCAGGCATCAGCCTAACACAATTCAGAGCATTTAAATAATGATACTCTTCTGTCTCCAACTTCCAGGCATGTTGCTGCTTTCCTGCCATCCCAGAGAAGCCAGCAAGCTGGAGAGCCCTGTGGGCAGCCTCACATCCCGCTTTTAACTAGGGAATAGGAGCAAATACTCCCACCCTCAGCTCACAGTCAGCCAACAGAAAAATTTTCCTTTCAAAGCTGCCTACCAACCATCCCTCTCACTAAAACAAGCTCTGCCCACACTGCAGCAACGGCCTTGCTCTCTTCAGTGGGACACAAGTACACTGGGCTAGCTTCCCATGCTGCAATCTTTAGACAAGGAAGAACAGAGCCCTGGGCCCTGCTCATCAGTGCCATACTAAAAAAGACAAGCAGCACATGGTGAACAATTACCACCTGTACATAGTGCAGGAATGATGCCAAAACCCTTCCAAAGACACACGGCACAGCTTCTGGCCTTTGGAAATTTCCTGGAGACAGGAGACAACCTTTTGCCTGGGAGGGACAGAAGAGAGTCCAGGGAAGAAGTCCATCTTCCAAAAACACACAGACCAACCATCTGAGGTCCCAGGGCTCCTTCTAATTGATATGAAACTGTGCTGTGCTCCAGAGAAAAAATTTATTTCTACGAGTGTGGTACTCACTTCTGTTTCTACGCTCTGTGGCAAGTGGAAGCAAGCAGGGGCTCGGTGTGCCACCAAGTGAACCCTGCCATTCACCAATTTCTGAATTTTCATTTCAAGCACCTGTACAGCCTGTTTGTGAAGAGCCTATTGCAGAGAGGCCACATGTCAAGATTTCTATATATAAAGCAGATATCTGTAGGATCACTATTAATGCACAAGCTGTTTCTGGGACACTGATCTCTGACAGCTCCATGCCCCAGCTTAAATATTCAAAGATTTCCCTGGCTGACTCCAGGAATCAGACATCCAGATTTTAAGTTCAAAGTTGTGCTAAAAAATATGAGGTCAACAAATAAAAAAGTTTCAAGCTGAGACTTGCAATTGACTATAGTGTTTACCTGAGGTGACTTGTAGTCTTCACATTAAGAGACAATAAAGAAGATAAACACAAGCCCAGAAAGCACTTCAGTTTTTAAACCCGTGCAGTACACTTTCACTTGCCCAGGATTTGAAATGTCATACCATAAATGCAAGAGCAGAACTCTTGGACTCGCTCATCCAAAAGAAAGATTTTTTTCTTTTTCCCAGACAGAAAAGCAGCCAATTTTAGAAAACTGAAAAAATATTTTTCCAGAGACCCGTAAGTCACATGAGTCACCCTTACTTGCAGATCAGCCCAAACCTGAACTCCAATACCATCACTCATGCAGAGCAGAGGAAAACCAGAAGCTGGATCAGAATGGGCAGCTTGTCTCAGTAGCTCTGCAGAAAGCCAAGGATAGGGAAGGAGAAGCACAGGCACGCCTCCCCTTATACATGACTGCCATGATACATTAAGTCAAATAATCTAACTTCAAGGGGGAATGAACTCAGGGCTGAGGGCCCTGCACTGCCAAAGGACAGCTGCTTCTCTAGATCTGTTATTTCTCCAGCGGGGCAATAGAACTGGCACATGTTCCCCCCGGGCTGGGAGAGGGTGGTGGGCTGTGCCACAGCCCACATGCTGTGCAGCCAGGGATGAAGCTGGGTGCATGCTGAGGACTGTCCACACAGCTACTGCCCCAGCCTCACCAACCCTCAGGCTCACACACGCAGCTCAGCCCACGAGACAAACTGCTCAGACCCTGCTAGATGCCACCCCCTGGGGGACAGTGCTGTTCCCAGACCTACACCAACCTTGCCGCCCTGTGCCATCCACAGTCACTTCCCTGCTTCTGGCCCAGCAGTGCGGGCAAAGACCATGGACAGGACAGCTCGTTGTGCACGTCACTGCTAAGCTTGTTAGGCTCTCCAAAGCCATGGCACTGCACAGTTACAGGAGTACATAGTGCATTTTACCACCCTGACTCTTACGACAGCCCACCAAACCCTCGGGAAACCTGCATGCATGAGGGATAGCCCAAACACCACAAACCCTTCCTTGTTTCCCTTCTCTATGTGAATAGATCATGGCAGGTCAGGATGTCGTATTTCCACCATGCCCCACTGCCAGGTGCATCAGGAGAGGGTCCTCCTTCATCTCAGCTGCTACTGAGAGCCCTGCTGGGAGGGCTGGCACATCCTGAGACCCCAGTTATAGGACAGGAGACATAAAAGGTGTTTATTTTCCCTTGCTACGGGATTTCAGGCATGGAGCAGAGCTGAGATGCTTTACACCGTTTTGAGAGCAGGACCAGATTTGGAGTGGCTGTTGCACGGCACTATATCTTGTAAGAAGAGGCTTTGTGGTTAGCCATGAGCACATACTGCCTCCCCCCAAACAGCGGCAATATAACAACATGCGGCACTGCCACAGCATCCTCCTCATGAGGATTTTAAGGTGCTTGGCAGACGATATGGATTCATGTAACCTCACAAGCCCTCTGAGAGGGAGTAAAGTAAATGCTATAAAAAACCAGAAGGGATAAGCGGGGGAACAGAGAAATAAAACTGCCAGAGCAGCATGTTCAAGCTCACACAAGAAATCAGAGGCTCCGGGGCAGCTTCCTCTGCCACTAAGGTGGAATCAAAAAAGCAGGAGTGCTCCAAATCCTCCGTTTGTTCAACTCAGCCTGGCCAGCCTGAGAGCGTTTCCCAGTGCACCCAAATGGCTACAGCAATAACAGCATTTGCACAGAGCTCCTGGCCTCACCATACTCATTTCCACAGTCCTGGTCCACAGAGGGTTGCAGAGCAGAGCAGCCTCAACTGCCTGCAGCCCAATAGCACGCAGCAAATGACATAAGAGTTCTGCCCAACAGCCTCAGCTTTGACTTTTGAATTTCAGCAGCTGCAAGCAACGGCCAAGGGGCTCAGCTGAAGGGTTTCCACCCTGATGCCTGAGGGCTGGGGCTGCTCTGACAGCACTTTCCAAACATTCACAAGGCTTCCCAAACACCTCCCATCCCCACTTCACAGGTGAAGAAAAGTGAGACACAGGCCAAAAAATCCCAGTACCAGCCAAGGAGGGAAGGAGTCAGCCCTGGCCTCTGGCCCCTGCTCCGACTCTGACCAGGCTGCTGCTTTTATTCACTTCCATGTGTGCGTAACCAGCTGACAAATGGATTCACAGCCAGAGTGACACACAGTGCAGTTCCCGAACTGCTTCAGCTGGATCGCTCCTGGGAATGGTATTGCTGGGCCACTTCCTGCTCCAAGGGCTGATTTATTTTTTATTAAGCTATTGCCTAGAGTTGGGAGAGCTTTACTGATGCTATTATACAGGCTGAAGGGAGGACAAATCACCCCCACGGACAGAGCAGAAAGGTCCTCATCATCCTTATGTCAGGGACTCAATTTTATCCTCCTACAGAGCCCACAGATACCCAGGGAGGACAGTGTGGGGCTTTCAATAAAACTGAAGTAGCACATCAGGGCACTGCTATTATCCCTTGGGTTAGGAAGGAGCCCTGAGGGTTCCCTCCATCTCCCTGCCCAAACCCTAGCCTTAGCCCGACTCACACACTGCTGTCTCTGGCTTAAAAGAGACAAAAGTCGCGAGTGGCGCCCAGGTCCCCCATCTGGCAGCCAAGCGCAGGGGGCCGAGGCAGAGGTTGGTACCAGCTGTACAGCCCCCACTGCAAGTGCCACTCGCATCCCCCGGCCCGATGCTCAGAGCCCAGCTGGCTGGAGGAAGGGCTTGTGAGAGGTCATGGCTCCCAACTGGTACTGACGGGAAAGCACTGCGATCACATACATGAGTGCATGTGTACATATCTGTGTATGTGCGCCTCCTGAGCGCGAACCAACGACCTTCCAGCTGTTTCACCCGCCTTTTTCCCCTGCCAAGGGCAGCCGCTCTCAGCCGGAGCAGCAGAGCCCGGGCTGAGAGCGGCGGAGACAACTCGCAAACACTTTACCCGCGGCATTACTCAATTCCCCCGAGAGTGCCCACCGTGCTCCCCGATTGTACCGGCTGCCATGGTGACAAGCACGAATGCTAAAATAAACAGAAAGCAGCCCGAAGGCAAAGCGCAACCCTCCGCCGGCGCACCCCGCGCCCGCCGTAACGCCGCGGCTCCCTCCCCGAGCATCCTCCCCGCCGCGGCAGGACGGGATGCCGGCGGCCGCCGCTCACTCACGATGAGGGGGATGGTCCTCTCCTCCCGGCGCAGCTCCAGCCTGCCGGCCGCCCTCTGCCCGCTCCGGGCGCCGCCGCTACCGCCTCCGGCGGACCTGCCGGCAGCTGCCGAGCGGGGCTTGTTGTCCTGCCATAAGTAGTAGAAAGTGCCCAAGATCCAGGCGACGGTCAGGATGGCGATAGCATTGGCCCTGATCCTCCTCATGCCGAGCGCCCCGGGGGAGCCTGGGAGCGCTGCCTCGACGGGTAGGGGCGGCTGCGGGAAGAAGGAGAGGAGAGGAGGAGGCGGCGGTGGCGCGGCTCCCCCGCCCCGCACCGCTCCGGCCCCAGCCCCGGCCCCGCACCGCCCAGCCGCCGCCGCCGGGTCCTAACGCCTCGCCCGCTCCGCCGCAGGGGGCGGAGGGCTCCGCGCCTCCTCCCGCTCCTCCTCCTCCCGGCCTGGCCGGCGCGGGGAGCTGGGCCGGCTGCCGACGGCGATGCGCTCGGCTGCAGCGGGGACGGGGCGGCAGGGTACCCGTGGCGGGGAGCGGGTGACACGGGCTCAGCCCCAGGGGACAGCTGCTGGGACGCGGGTAGCAGAGCAGCCTGCCCTCCTGCACCGCTGGCCCGGTGACTCGTGTCTGTGCTGCCATAGTCGTGCCCGTCAAGTAGGCAGCCAGCGAATACACCGTGTCAGCCCGTGGCACACGGGATCTAGGCACCACGCCATGGAGATGAGCCCATGTCCCACCGACGCTGGGTGGTTCACGGGAGCAAGGCTCTCGGGCTCAACATGGAGCTGCCCAAGCACTCGCTCCCACCGCTGCCACACGCGAGCACGCAGCAGTCACCCCTCGGCACAAGGCTGGGCCCCTGGGCCAGCACCACAGCCTCGAGGCCTTCCAAACCCTGCGGGAGGACAAGCAAGGCAATGGAGAGGCAGCGATGATACAAGTCCACATCAAAGGGCACTGCTAAAGCTGTAGCGGTAAAAAGGTCGCTGAATCCAGCCCTGCGGGCAGCTTAAACAACAGAGCATGCCGCTTGTGAAACCAAGTGACATTTAGGCACAGTACAGCTGCTGTGCAAGTACGGCTGAAAGGTTTGCAGGAGCAGGAGGAGGTACCGGGAAAACTTACCAGGGAAAACAAATATTAGGAAACAAACATTAGGAAACAAAGGTGCTTCCAAGGCACCTGATAAGGCGGTTAGATAGAAAACGTGGGTGCTTCCAAGGCACCTGATGAGGATATTAGGGTATTTGTATTACAGTATGGAAAATGTCATCAGGGCTTCTAAATAACTTTTTGCCCTACTTGCCTCCTGACCAAATTCCCCTAAGTGTAATTGCAACCTGCCCTGCTAAATTGCCCTTTCAGATTTACCTGCACACTGCCTGTTTCCTGAAGTCCAGCACAGTACAAAATTCACCCGTCAGACTTGCTCTGTGGGCACTCAGAGCAAAATGTTTTTTCTAGGACCACCACCTCCCAGGGCCGCAGTATGGCTCTACACCAACCTCCCTTTAAAGCACCCTGCATGCCTTATGTAGAAAAATGTTAGAAGGCATCTCACATCCTCCTAGGTACTTTTCCCAATGACTTGTCAACCACACACAGCTTCCCAGGCTGACTAGTCATAGTCAGTGGCAAGGGGAAGTTTGAGACATTTAAGGCAAAACCAAAGTCCTCCAAGGGATCAATAAAAACATGATTTGTCTAAGCTGCCCAGTCCACATCTGTCCCAGCAGCATGAGTAACCTGTGGAAGCTGGGCTCCCACTATTTTCAGTCTCTTTCACAGTCTTAGCAAAAAAAGAGCATCTGCTCTTTATTTGTGTGGGTTTGGATCCAGCAGCTACCTGGGCTGCAGAGGGACACAAAGACAGGCAGAGGAGCTGTACCAAGGATTCAGAAAAATGATGGACAGGGAGTAAAACGTGTTCATGTCCACGTGACAGCAGAGCCAGCCAGACTGTCTTCTCTTTCACCACTGTGCAGATCATACCAGACTATGCTTGATTCCTTCTTAGTATTTTCTCACCTTTTGGTGGGATTCACTACAGAAAAGTAAGTCACAAACAGCAGTGGAGACTTATGCGTCAAACAGGAGAAAATCCTCTGCCCCAACAAGTGAACTGAACAAGCTGCCTTCTTCTGTCTTTCCAATCCCCTTTCCACTGCAGCCATTCATTTTCTTCGTGCATTGCCCCTCCGATCCACTAGCACACCCTATAAGCTGCCATGCAATCACCATTGCTTCCCACACTGCAATTCCACGACTTAATTTTCCTGATGGAGATCTCCACCCCGCAAGCCTCTCAGCCAAGCCTCTGACAAGCTCCTTTTCAGGGTAAGCCCAGCACTTCCTCTTTTCTGTTCAGAAGAAATGCAGCTCCTGGACTCTTCTGATTCAGATTCTTCAGGAACATAATTTTGAGCACTGGTGCTTTTCCGGAGCAGATGGCGCGTTTCTGAGGAAGGATGCCTTGCACTTTATTCCCTGTGCAGGAGATGGGCCAGAGGAGCCTTATATTCTCACAGCATTACCTGTGAAACTTGAGTTTTGCAAATATGGTCTAATATTTGCCACCCACTAATGAATCCCAGCACTTTGTCCATACTACAGTACTGTTTCACACTAACAGGACTGACCCCCCTCCCTGCCATTAGCAGCCTTCAACCCCTGTGCTAAGCAGGTGCAGAGCACTGCCAGGTGATCAAGAGTGCAGAGTAATACGGTCTTGCAGTGTTTCAGAGCTGCAGTCACTGTCCAGGGGAATGTGTCAGCAGAGAATTCAGGCTGTGCTGGCACTCAACCTCAGTGCACACATGCAGGGAGGCACTGTGAGCAGCACAGTTCAGCAGGCAACTGCCTGCATCCAGCTGACCCTCACACTGGAAGCACCTTACATACAAGCCTTGAAAGCAGACTGCGTGCCCGGGGGTGCTTTCTGTCATTGATGAGCTCAGGCTCTTGGAGAGGAGACTTCCAAGCTCTCAGTAGTGCTTTCTCACTCCTGCAAGCCATGCTGCCGAGCCCGCATAGCAATTCTTCCCCCATCATATCCTGTTACTCCCAGAGCACTGTCAGCAGTTCAAAAAACAGCACAAAAATCCCCAAAGCCACTGAGTTTACTTGTACTACCTGAGTAGCATGGCCTGCTGACAACTTACATGAGTGACAGGAACCCTCCTGTGAAGAATCACTGCTTTCCTTCTTTAATTCATTAATTACAAAAAAAGCTTCAACCCAGATAATTTAACCATTTCATTTGAAGACCCCCAAATCCCTCTCAAGGGATGGTCTGCAGGGAAGAGTCAGAAACAAGCAGAGTGCTCTGCAGGCAAGCTTCAGCAGAGCCCCAAACAGAAGCCAGGTCAGGAGGTCTTTCCCTACAGGAGCATTTGCTTTTACTTCCCACTCCCTCCAGGAATCAGCACTAGAAAGCAGGGTCTGTTCCTGCAGAAACATGTTCAGAGTGCTGGGTAGGTAAGCTCTGCTCTAGACCACAATCACAGTGAAGAGCACAGCAAAAGCAAAAGCACCTCAGAGGTGGTGGCAGAGCAGCTCACCATGCCAGCAGATCCAGTTCAGCACAGACAAACCAGATTTGCAGAGGCCCTTTATTTATGCTGCCTAAGCTTTGGGACATATTTGAGCTGAAGAATGTTAGGAGGTGCTGGTTGGGGCACTAGAGCTAGCTGACTTGCAGGAGACAGGACCTTCAGCACAGCACAGCTCCAGCAGAAAAGGCATCTACTTACACAGCACCAGGCTTCCACATGCTTTGAAATATCTGCAGCAATGTTTCATCTCCAGAGCCCAAATACCTCACTGTAGGATGACTAGCACACAGGTCCAAGCTATTGGTACTGCAGGTTCCATGTCCTACAGCCAGAATTTGCAATGACTTCATCTCTGACCACTGAGCTTTGCTCTAGAATCTCATCTTTCTTTTAAAAGACAAGATTTCCCTTGTCTTCTAACCTTATGTTCTATAGGTTCTCAACTCTCACACAACCCTCACACACTTCTAACCTTATGTTCTATAGGGATCTCTGACAATATAAATTTTTCCGTTCAGGTATAGGTACACTATAGCTGCAATGCTGCATGCAGATATTAGAACAAGCCCATCAGGGAAAAAAATACCAGAAGCAGTCTGGCATGGACATCTCTACACCAGACAGCCAGCAATGTGCACACACAATGAATATTAACAGTGATAATAAATAGTTCTGTGCTGATCTTTGCAAAAGCATCAACTAATTCAATAAATGCCCTAAGAGAAGTGACCTGAGAAACATAATATAATAAACTAAACAAATTAAGATTATAAAAACCCCACAGCATAATTTTGGGATCTTATCAGTGCCCTTGTTCCTTTTCAGAGATGTTAAGTCTTATTTTGTAACAAACTTTGTACAGTGGAATAAGAGACCTCTTGACAGCCCAGGTGGCTGTTTTTTCAGCACAAGCATAAACTAAGTACTTGGTGAATAATAAGAATACAGAACAGAAGAAGGAATATAAACAGCTATAAGGAAAATTTTATGTGGGGTTTGAGAACCTTATTTTATTTATAAACACCAAGGCCCTAACCAGCATCACCTTCAATGAAAAGAGATCTCCTAAGGCCATGAATATTAAAAGGTACTCTTGAGAAGCCAGTTTTGTCTTTGGCTGATAGCTTAGGTCACATCATCTAGGAGAACAGACCTGGTGTCCCAAATTGCCCAGATAAAATTGCAGGGGAAAAGACAAGTGTCATCCAGATTTGTCTTCAGAAAAATGAAGTGCAGCTGCTTTATAGTTATGGTGAGACACAGTGCATGTTTTTGCAGTAATCTGACTTAAAACGTAGCTGAACTTTCAACTGTGAAACATCTGGAGAACACTAAAAGATTTTCCTTAGCACTGCTCAGATCTGAGAAATCAGGTCTGCTATATTCCATGGCTGCCTCCAGCCATGGAAGTGCCATCTGAAACATGAACATAAGGTCTGTTTGGACTCTGGAAACTGTTTGAGTAAATTCATCCAGAGTGTAGCTAAGAATATTTGAAGAACATTAGCATTAGAGTTCAGGGGCTGAAGCAGGTCATGCTCCAGAGAAAAACAAGAGTAGCATGTTATGATGATGAGATGGGATGAGAAGACTTGCTCAGAGAGAGGCAACTCTGCTTGCCCACAACCAGCCAGGAGCTGAGCTCCACCTTACATCTACAGAAGAGCAGTCCCCGTTCAGGGACTTTTCAGGGATTTTCCCACAAAAGATCACTCTTCAGAGAGCTCCTCCTGCATGGGCAGAGCAGGGTGCCAAGGAGATGAGACATCTTAGGATGTTTTCTCTGAACTTGTTGCCACCAAGTGACTCCTTCCTCTGGCCCATGTCTAGGCTAGACACTCACCCTCCCTGGTGAAGCTCCTGATCTTTTCCCAAGCAGGGGCAGTAGTCTGCTTCCAGGTCAGGAAGAGATTGGTAGGAGTAGATTAAAGCAATTTATCCATTGGAGAAGACTCACAACTCATCCCTGATTTCAATTCAGGAAAAAGAGGGAAGAGGGAAATTGTTTGTTTCAACGGGCAGAAAGACCTGAAGTCCTTTGAGGTGAAGATGCACCTCTGACAGTCTGACCATGACATCTTAACATGCTTTTCATCCAGATCCAAATCTTATCCCTATAAACCTCTGAGACATGTTCACCCATACTGTAATGCTGAGATGACAAAGTGTGTGCCATCGTCCTCCACCACATGGCTGTTGAAAAGAAAATGAAAAATGTTATCTGCATTACCCATCTACATTGGCCAAATTTCTACACTGCCTGAAGTACTCTCCTTGCCTGAAAAAGCTTTCTCATACTGGTCAGAGGGCATGAGTATTTGTGTGGGTTTCTGTGGGCTTCTGAAAATCCATATTGCTGTGCCTTAGATCATATATCACCCTTCGCATCCCTGGCCTCAGACACCACTGGGAAACCACAAGGTGCACCAAAAGTCCAACAGCTTGTCTTGATCATGCCCTGCCTAGAGCTAGACACTGTTCAAGTACTCTCCAGCTCTCCACTGCCACAGGCACCATAAAAAGGCCAGTCAGATATATTACTCCCCTAGGAGTGGCTTAATTTATCCTGATGCCCAGACAGAATAGGTACAGATGGTGGGTGCCAATTAGTTCTGCATTTAACAGAAGATAAGGTGTCTGGGGTGTCATATATGCTGACGAGGACAGAAGTGTCTTCTGGGCCATTGTTTCTGGCCAGCATGCAAACAAGTAAGGTGGTGGAGGGCAGGCACTCAGAGCCAAATTAAGGCAAATAGCACAGAATTAACTGGGAAGCAGGATTTCAGTTGCTTTAAATTGTACAATTAAACATTGTCTGAAGTGCTGCTAAGGTCACTGTAATCTTAACGTTACTTTCATTAGCATGTTTCTTAAAGAAAATGAGAGCATAGAGAAGAATTCACAATAAGCTGTAATTAACAGTTCCCCATTGCACTTGTGCTTTTCAAGTATGAAGAGAAAAACATCTGCTTGAAGGCTAACAGTGGCAAGATGAATCTGCTTTGACAGTGTGTAAGAGCGAGGAAAGCCTTCAGAGTGGCTGGCTGGGATTCAGGACACCCCCTCTCCCTGCTGGGAGATGATGCCATTAATCCCCTCTAAGACAGGTAACCCACCTGCCACAAGACAAGGGGGGGCCTGAGTGAGGAGTTGAGTTATGGCAGAATCAGGCAGGAGTGATCAACAGCCCAGAAAAATGCTCTCAAGTTCACATAATCTTTTAAAAGCGTAGAAACAGAATAAATATTTAAGTAGTAATAATTACATATTAATACAACTTATTAACTAGAAGATCCACACATAATCAACCTGATTCACTTTATGAGCTGATATAATTTTTGCTTTCCCTCCTACCTACTTTTCTTATCTCCTTTTCTCACCCCAAAAGTGAAGTAATTTGCTTCACTTCCTTGCTGCATCTTTTCTAGGACACAGATTTATTTCCCACCTTCACGGTAAAGCACGTAGCACTTTTTCTGGTCCTCCGAATTAATTAACAATAAAATCTTTTTATTGCGATCTGATGACAATTTGCTCTCCTTTACTGGCATCCCATCACAGCTCTGTGACCTGAACTGCAATTTAATCCTAATAGAAATTCAAAGCTTTAACAGCTCAGTGTAGCTACCAGGCTAGTGCTCATAACAGTCTTCTTGGCTGCAAAGGGGAAGCAGTTTGAAATGCTCATCTGGCAAAATGATGTAACTCTGTCTTCCACTACAGACAGAGGAATTTCATGTGAAAACACAACAATCTGGCAAATAACCTGTGAAAAACATCCAACCCAGTTTCTCACACATCCCATAAAAGGGAGATTGCACCCTGCACAGCAGACTGGGTTTGAAAAGAGTGCAATGAAAAATGTTTAACTTCCCTAAAAATCACAGCAATATATTTATTTTTAAAGCTCTATCACTGAAAATAGCTTGGGTAATTAACGGAAAACTTTCCAAAACATTCCAGCCCTGGCACTAAGCATGAGAAACTCCAGGCTGAAGGGAGGCCAGGAATAGGAGCCACGGATCAGTCAATTTGAGAGGCACTGCAGTGCTGTTGCAGTGAGCCCGACATCATAATCTGCCTGCTGGGATCAAGGTCCATCTCTAGGTGGCAATTGGAATGTATAAAAAAGCCAGGGAAAGGGCTGACGTTCAGAGGACATCAGGTATCCCTGTAATGTCAGGAACACAGTCCAGGCAGATCAATGTAATTTTAAATATTTATAAGTTTCTACCATTTCCAGCTGTGTTATGTTGGAACATCTTTATTTCCATGGAGGTGGGTGAAGCAGACATCAAGGATGGCAAGAATATTTATTGAAATGACAGCCTCGGTGGAATTGGAACCAGTAAGAACTGCTGACCTGCAGCAGGCCAGCAAGTGGCTGTGTCAGTCTGGAAGACATCAGGGGCTTCATGGGGCAACACACAGACAGCTCCCTCAGTATGACACCACTTTGGGTTGAAGAATAAGGTACACAGTCTGACCCTGGCAGCATCCCTCTCTATAAACAGCAATCCAGGTATTGCTAAACTTCCACAAACTTGCTGCTAAATTATTTTGAAGCTCTTGCAGAAATGGAGCTGCTGTCCTTTCCATGACTTTAGAAAGTACTTCTTTAAGTGTTTGCATTTTAGGACAAATATTTTTATCCCCCCCCTAAAGGTAAATGCTTTAGATGTGCTGAACAAAATGGCCTCCACCACTTTCGCACAGAAGGGGGGATGGGAATTATGAAGTGAAAAATTTCACTGTTTAAACAATTACCCCTAATTTCTCCCATAATTGTCTTCAGTACCTGAATGCATGGTTTAGCAATGAAGAACTGTCACTCTGGAGCACAGCAGCCAGAAAAAGGAGTGAGAAATGGGAGAAAATACTTAAGCCACTGTGAATGGAAGTGGTACTCTTTCATTTGAACACTTGCATGTCTGTAGAGATGCTCAGCACATCACTGCAGCATTTTCAGATGCAGAGATACATCATGACATGCATATACATGCATAACATGCATATGTGTTTCACACCCTTAAATTAGTTTCAAGTCAAACTCAAATTTTCAGCAGACACCACTTTATCTGGTGCTGGCTGAAGACAAGGAAAATATCTCCCACAGGAGCTAAGAACCATTACAAACCTAACCATTTCTGTTTGAAGGTCACAGCAAGATCTGAGAAATGTGCCACATCTAGCAAATCCTTCACACATAATTCCTTTACAAATGTGCCCACTGCAGCATACCTTTCCCCACAGACAGAGGATGAAAAAGGGTCTGTGCAGCTCTAACTGCAATTATATCTGTATTGCTTAATGGCATACTGAAGAACACTTACAGGTTATTTTACTGCAGTAAAATCTATACAGACAAAAATAACCATATCAATAGGTTCACGTTTTAAAGCCCCATGTATAGCACATGCAATGTCAGCCTGCCAACAGTTATGCTACCATGCTTAAGTGTCATACTGGTCTTTCCTGCTTCACTGCCTGGCTTTTTTTCTGCTCTAAGCAGCCCATTCAGCCAGGCAGGCTTTGTCCCTTTTTCAGCACAGAGCAAGCTCGGACTCCACCATCACAGCTCTTATGTGCTGTGTTCCTGCCTCAGCTGGGCGGCATCAGCCCCTGTACCTGTGTCTCCAGAGATAGCAGTCAGCTCTTCCCTACTTGGTATCCCCAGGGGCAGCTGAGGGCAGCACACACAGAGGGAAGGAGGCACCAGGTTCTTTTTATCATCATGTGCAAGGGGAGCTCGTTTGGCCCCCAAACTCCAAAGGATGAGTTTGCTTTGACAACCCTCAGGAACTTCTGCAACCTCCCTAAACAGAGAGAAACAAATGGTCCCCTTCTTTCCATCTCCCTCCTCCTGCCTCATCCTCCTTCATGTTCTTTATAGCAGCTGGATCAAAAAAAAAAAAAAAAAGTTTAGAATAAGCTATGCGAGAGTGTGATCAACAGTGAAGGAAGAGACGTTTTCCGCTTGCTAGGAGAAAACTAGCCTTAGATTGAAAATTTGAGTATCACGGGTTGAAGGCCCTCAGTGATGCAACAAAGTGGGAAATGGAAGGTCTGAACCAGTAAAGCTGAGAATGTCAAATGGGAATCACAATGAAAAATAGCTGTTGGATCTGTAAATTAAAGTCCAGCCTCACAGTCTCAGAGGAAGGTGCAGCAAGAGACTGCTCACCAGAGGAGTGATTATAGAGAAAGCTAGGAATTCCTCAGTCAGGCGTCCCATGCATTGCAAGGAAAATCCAGAAGGCTGGTCCTCTCCCAGGCACACTCAGTTCTGCATTGGCTGCTTCAGAAGTCTGCTGTAAAGAGGAATGAGTCCAACTACAAAAGCAGATGAACATTAGTTATATGGTAAGGAAGAAGAGGGAGAACAGAAAGTGGAATGCTCTTACTGCAGATAAAACAGAACAAAGTGCCTTGAAATTCACAAAAACTTGGTGAATCTGGGGTCCCACAGGAAAAGAAAAATAATGGACCATCTGTTATTTGGGGTGCAACTAGCACCATATCCATCTAAATCTGAAGTTGTTTTAAATCATCTGCAACAGGAATGATTTGTGATGACATCAGACCATTACGTCATTGTCCAGTCATCATGAGCTGAGGCTCACCCAAATTGCTGTCCACAGTTAGACCACCAGCCACTACAGTATAAATAACAAAACCTGTAATTCATTTTTGGCTCAGATGCAGTTCTTTCTCTAATAAAACATTGAAATCAGTGACCTAGCACTGTCTCCCATGGACTGAACTGAGCCAGGCTGTGGCTAGCACAGGTCTTTCTCATGAGAACATTCTGTTGTGTTTTATAAACAAAGATAAAGTTTGGATGTTTTTTAAACAGTGTCTCGAGATTTGGACAGTTCAGGCCTGGCCAATCAGGCCTAGGGGGAGGTTTCTGGCTGACCAATCTGGATGACCTCTGAAAAGTCTATATATATGTTGGATTAAAATAATAAAGGGTTTTTTCTATGCTATGCTGAGAATCCGGGTTTTCCTTCTCTGCTAGTGGCTCAACAGTGACACCAGACTGTGCACATTCATTTTTTTTGCCCCCAGACCAAGCAGAAGTCAATAAATGAGCTATAGCCAATGCAATGAGATTTAGGAGGGTTTGATGGTAGTTTTCATTTTATACCTCTGCTGAATTTGTAATTTCTTGACCTCAGCCTACGCATCATGCTTTGGATGTGGATTTATTGAAGTTAAGATTTCACAGCTTTGAGCAAGATTCAGAATACAGTTTATGGATGCCAGAGAGGTCAGAAATGAAGAATTAGGACATGAGAGACACACCTTAAGAAAGGAACTTTCCTCCCATCCCTGAAGACTAATCAGCTGTGGCTCTGAAAATCCTGCTCAGCAGCTTGGTCTCCTCCAAATGCCCCCATCTCACTCTATTTCTCTTCCTCAACCCCCAGCTATTTGCTGCATTTGGGAATAATTTTTTCCAGCCCTGTTACACCATTTCCAGCTGCACTGCACTTGAGGGGCAATGCCCTACCACCACCCCACCTGCTGAAGTATGAGCTCACCTACTGAGGCAGCACCCCCATTCCAAGGACTTGAGGTTTTAGAAATAACAAGAACAGACTTCCCCATGGGAATGGTCTGAAGGAGCAGCGATACATTTCCTACATTCACTGTGTGTGTTTTGGGTCTCCTTGATATGAAATTAACAGGGGGCAGGAGCAGCAGGTGAAATAGTGAGGTCTGCAATGACTGAAATCAGGAGATCCATTCCCTGGTACTGCCTCTTACTCCCCTGCTCCTGCTGACCGCCAGTGATGTGACAACCTTCCACCTGAGTTCAGAGACACTCCAGTGCCCAATTCCCTAGCAGGCTCCTTTGTACCAGGTTGCTGCGTCTCAGCACGAATCCAGGCTGCCAGCAGTGCATAAATGCACATAGCCTGGAGCCTGAGGTGGAGACACACAGATTTAATGCCTTTTATTCTTTTTTGTCAGAAAAATGTAATTTACTTAATACTACTATTCCCTGTTAAAAGAAAGAGGAGCTTGTTAATACAAAAGTAATACTGCTTTAGTGCACTGATAGCATTAAACCAGTGCAGCTTCCTCAGGATGGACACAGCTGCCGGATTCAAGGTGTTTATAGTACTACACTGCCAGGGGAATGAGCTAAAAACACATAAAAGTCCTTTGCACATCAGCATCAGCTCACATTTCAGTAAGATAAACAAAAAGACCATCCAAAAGTCCTCCTCCAATCAAAATAATAATTAACGCTATGCAAGTGAGGTCTAAATTTCTGCCTGCCATGACAGAGATGCATCCATAGGGTCCTCTCCAGATGGTTTGTACGGGCTTAGAAAACAGGTCCCTTGATGCATCTCAGTGGGCATTAACAGGCCATAACTAGTGAAGACCACTGACATTTAAGTACTTCACTGCTGAAGACACAGCCATGGTGTCTCCTTGCCACTATCATCCATCTCCCCAGCTGGCTTGTCATCCAGCTACCTTGCAAGTGTCTTGATCACACAGTACAGTTGTTGATAGGCAGGCGGTTTCAGCAGGGGCAATGAGGACCACAAAAGCAGCTCTAATGCCTTCTTTATCTCCTCCATGTCAAATCTGCAGAGCAGTGAGGTGAGCACGCATGCATAGAAATGAGTTTCTACTCCTATGCCACACATTGAAATTGGGAATTCTGGTTATGTGTTTCTGACAATGTTCCCCAACATCTTTTCATGTCACTATCACCACAATCCACTGACAAATACAGGAAGGAGGGTGGAGAAGCTACTTTTTTCCTTATCAAATTAGCACACCTAGAGCATTGAATCTTAGGGGTTAAAACACGCAAAATAGCTTGTTAACACCAAATCTGTCTGAACACCAGCATTTCATTCCCCAGACTCTTTAACTACGTTTATCATTACTCTCTGCATCCCCCATCCCTAAAAGAAACAAAGAGTCAGCTATAGAACAGAGTACTTCAAAGTTCACTCCGAGTGAAGACTTTGAAGTTTTTCCTTGTAAAATGCTTTAACTTACCAACAGTTCCTCTATGCAGGAACATTTCTGAAGCAAACTGAAGCAGTATTGTATCAATCAGGGTCTTTCTCCCCCATCTTCAAACCCTAAATGCAGTTTGGGAATTTGTGTCAGCAGAAATGTGTGCAGTCACTTTAGCTGACATTTTTCAGACAGGCAATTCATTGAGAGTCTACTCACTGCTGGGTATTTAGAGAGGGGAAGGTGAAATTAAATCCTGCTGACCATACAGCTCAGCCCCAGCAAAGCAGGCACTGCCACATGTCTTGGTGATAGGAGGCTTGCTAAAAAAAAAATCTGGCTAGCTCTCCTCAAACTACCACAGGAAATATCAGTCAGTTTTCACCCTGAAAACATGAAGTGTGAAAAACAAACTATCTGGGGAGAACCAAGCTCACAGTACTGACTACTAAGGTCAGAGAAACTGTCTTGAACTAAATAGACTTTGGCTTCAGTCCAGCACAGCAATTTCTACATCTCCATCCTTGTCCTCATGGATCATATGGGGTATCTTCTTTCCGTGTGCCTAGCACACAGCACCCCATGGCTTTTGGAATTCCCTTCAAGTTGATTGTATATTTCAGGCTTTCCCCTTCATCCTTGTTCAGGACACAAGTGAGAAAATCATGCTGGTTTTACTGGCATGTATTTCCCATCTTGATTCCAGCACAATTTGTTTCTTTGTACAGCACTTCCATTTAACTTCACAGGGTGGTGGTGAAATCTCCCCTGCAAACTCTCAGGAATTTTACAGAAAAATCAGGCTGAAGTTACTGACTCCATTGTCTCCCCTAAGTGAAGCTCTGAGATTTAAAAAAAATGAGCACTTACTTAGGAAAAGAAAGTTTGTTTAGATCTGGAGGTCTGTTTTTGTAATTTTTCTCAAGGAAGCAGGTTTTTTTTGGAAAGCTACTGAGTTGCATTAAAAAAAATCCTCATTTGGCTTCTGTGTCCTTTTTTGAAGCATTTGACTGGAAGTGCCAAGTGTGATGTTAACACATAGTGTGAGGAGCGAAGGGGAGGGAACACGTGCTAAGGTCACCTCCTCAGCAGTAGCAATGGCAAGCTTCACAGCAGTGATATAAAACCTCCCTCTGATACAGGATACCACTCACAGCTACTTTTTAAGAGCTATAAAAATCCAGAGCAGGCACATATTAATTAAAGTAGTTCAGAGAAAAATTCTGCATGTCTGTCTTGGCAGCAGGTGACTGAAGAGCACATAGCACGTACGGGAGCAGAATGTCCATGGACAGAGTTAGCTAAAACATTTTAGTTTTTATCACCTCCGGGTTTGACAGTGGGCAGCACAGATGGTTTGCAGCTGGGGAGCCAGTCAGCATGCTGCTAAGAATGCAATGTGACCTGTGTCATGAAGCAATGCATGCTATGAGGAAGCTTTTCTTCACAACTAGCACGAATCTCCTTTGTTGACATTTAAGTCCATAACGTCCTGTCTTAGCTAGACTAGAAAGTAGACCACAAAAATCCCCCTCCTCTTCAGCACAGTATGTTTCTTATTTACCTCTTTGTCCCTCCAGTCTTTGTTTCCCCTAAACAAGACAAACTCAGTTCTTCTAGACTTTGCTCGTAAGACACATTTCCACACGGATGTCCCCTGCAGAGCACTGGACTCACCTTACAGAGTGGCATATTCACAGCAAAAGAGGCAGTGATGAGGAGAAGGACCCATTCAGGCTTCCCTCTGCTCCTTTCCCTTCAAGGTTAGGGCAAGGCAGGCTGAGAGACAATCAAGGTTAGTACCCACTAGCTCTGGCAATTTCTCTTCCTTGTCCCCTACTGCAGCCCACCATGAGAAATAAGTTTTTGTTGTGAAATCACTGACTAGACACAGCTGGCAGTGAAACAAATCCAGCAAAAGGTTAGTGGTGGAAGGAAGTCTTTCTGGTTTTAACTGGTGATTATTCCAATTGAGTGAAATACAGATAACCCACCTTTTTTAGATTTTACATTTATCTACCTGTATTTACCTCACCTACTGGCTTCTTTGTCCCAAATTGCAGCAGGCCTTACACACTCCAATATTTCATTATACACTGGAAACCTTGAAAGCAGCAGAACCTGAGCTAATGAGGCCAGAGCCCAGCAACATTAAGAGTCCCAATGCCCATTTGCAAGGCAGAGAAAAAAGTGGTATTTGGGTATTCTTGAGGATCTAACATTCACCATCACCTATGGTGCACAGAAGATGCACTTGAAGCCAGTTTTCTCCCCTTTGAGTAAACACTTTGTCAAGAGATGGGCAGTCTAGTCTCATATTTTTCAAGGCTCTGTAAGGATTTCTTAAGTTCCAATTTTACTGCTTGAACCAACTCTACTTCTAGTGTGGGGAAAATATCTGTAAAATGGAGCTGGTCTTTAAGACATCAGCACAGTGCTTTGAGACATCAGCTGAACAACATCTAGTCTTGCTACTCATAAATCACAGGAGAAGCAGAGGGGGACAGAACATAGTGTAAAGCTTTTAAAACATATGGAAAACATTATCTGAATAGCAAAAATATTACATAAAGCTATACACACATACTTACAGCTCAGATTTGAACTCTCCATAGCCCTGGCTAGACAAGTAGGGATAATGATTTTTTTATTCATAGTGCATTGAAAGGGAGTCCCACTCATATTTTCACACGCCCCAGCAGTCAGTCTCTCTGCTTTTATTTACGGCTAAAAGTCCTGGACAGAGTCATGGCACAGAGGAAAAAGGAAAAGCAACTGGCAGATCTCAGCTAATGCAAAGTACTGTCTGACATTTTTCAAAGAACAATCAATTGGAAAGGACTTGCTGTTAATCAATGTGAAACAGATACATTTCAGATCCTCACAGAGCATGATACTATGTGAAGCAGCTTCTTAGACCAGCAGGTTTTTGTGAAGGGGGTTTGGACAGGCAGTTTTTCTCTTAGGCATGCATTTCTGACAGCTGCCTAGTACCTTTTTCCCAGACTTGTCACATTCATGTCAAGATATATAAATGCCTTCTCCTTTTTCCTTCTTAACCACTGCACAATCTTTCAATTTTTTAAGCAAAAAAAGATAGAAGCCATATTTTCTATCATCTATAGCTGAAGTTTTTCCCGTTCAAGGAAATGGCTTCTTGTTATCTGAAGATGACATCTCTATTTTACAGTAAAAGCCTCCATCCACTTGTTTTTCTGTTCTCTTTACTCCCCCCTGTCTCAAAGCTGAACTTATCCAATAGCTTGCAAAGAAAAGTAATAGAAGGATGGTTTTGCTGTTTCCTGGCGACCAATACCACTGAGACCCCAGGTAGCATCACACTGGCTAATTCAAGATGGAGACAAGTTCTGTTTCAGTTAAGTGGCAAGAGAGGATGCAGCACTAACCTCGGCATAGAAAATCCTTGCCAGAGCTACCTGCTCTTCATGGTAGAATTCACAGCGACAGACTAATCTGTTTTCAATATGAGAAATTATGCTCCATGCATGTTTATTTAGCTTTTGGTTTTTCTTTTTTACTTCTGCTAAGCTTAACCATGTTGGCTCACTTGCATTACCCTCTTTACCTTTAAAAGCATTTACAAAACCCCCTTGATTCAGGGCTAATACAAGAGGCTCACCTCAATAACTCCCTGAGAAAGCTGGGTATATCTTCTTTGCAATTGTCTCAAACTGCCTCTGCCTTTCTCCAGAACAACATACCCCTCAGGGTGAGGAAAATATACCTTATACCAATAACATGGTACTAAGGAAAAGAGAAAGAAACTACTTAAAAATGGCCCCTACTCCCAATAAACATCAAAATGGATGGCATTTTGTCAGCCTGTGGGAATGAAGAAGCTCTTATAGCTCTGGACTATTGTGGAGGCCCAAAAGAAGGAGATCAAGAAGCAGTGATGAGAATTGACTTGCTGGTTCAGACCAGAGGTGCCTCTAAATCCATACAGAACGCTGCAGACTGGTAGGGGCTCCTGGTGACTCCTTGTTACAGAAGCTCCCTTTGCATGTGCAAAAGACCCAGTTCCTCAAAGATATCTAGGCACAGGGCCAAGGCAATGAGGCACTTCTCAAGGCAACCACATTGCCTTCACGGAAAAACTCCCACGAAAACCATGTTACAGATAGCACAGAGTTCAGATACTCCTTAAGGAGCCAGAGCAATAGAAATGCAACAGGAAGAGAGCTTCCCATCCGTGCCATTACCGAATACCAAATAGAGAAATATGCAAGCCCTCAGGGATATGTTGTCTTCAGTCCTGTCAGTCACAGATGTGACAGCAGGGACCTTTAGAGACTGTCAAAGGAGAAAAACCAAGGCACTCCAAATGCCAAGTCTGTCAGCAGCATAATTAACATGTCATGTATGGTCTGCTCCAAAGTGCAGCACTTACTGCACCTCCAACAGAATATGCTGCTCAGCTGGTTAATCCTGCACCTTGCAATAATGTCTAAGTTACTGAAAAATCAAGAAAAAACCACAAACTGTAGTGCTTGGAAAGACAGTTTGTAGCCCATGGAGGAAGGCAAGCTAGCCTACCACAGGGGCCATTGCTACTCCCACTCCAGAGGCATGTCTCTGGGAATTTGTACCCAGTCATATACTTACAGAAGAACAGCCATTTCACATCAGCAAAACACATGAAACAAAAAGGATGGAGGCAAGTTCTGCAGAGAATTCATAAGCCAAGACAGGTTTGGGGGTCGCAGAAGCTAGGGTGTGCTCTCCACTAACCTGCAAGGACCAGTTTGAGGCAAGTGGCACCAAGCACCAGGTAAAGGGGAAAATTTCTCCCCCCATCTTTGGCAGCATACTTTGGACAAACTTACAAATGCAAAGTGACAAGCATCAGAAAGAAAAGTCCCATGTTGTGAGAGCCAGCCCATACAGAAAGCACTGCCAATTCTCTTCTTCCACAGACAAAATAGATGTGCATGGTTAAGTGCAGGGCTGTCCCAGTTAAGGTAAAATACTTGGGGCAACCTAGATGAATGCTCAGGTTGAGAAAAATCTAAGGTTTCATTTGAACAAATGTAGATCTCTAGTCATGAGTGACCCAAATGACCAGGCCAAGGACAGCACCTGAATCCACTATTCAAACATACCTGAGCAAGCCCAGTATCACATTGCTTAGAAGTACAGTATTGCTGCCAGCATGGGCTCTTCCATGCCGATCTCTGGCACACAAATCAGGGAAGGCACTGGAAAGGCAAACTTAGAGGGTGAGGTCCAGGTGTTACTGTAAGGAATGATGGACTTGTGAGGACTGGGTAAGACACAAGGAAAAAAAGAGTAAAAGCAAGCATGCAAGAAAGGAACAAAAGAGCTTCAAAAGTGGTAGGTCTGGTAAAAGGGTAAATTTTTATAGAATGTAACAATTAGCAATGGAAACATACAAGGAAGTTTTATCTACAGAGTAGTATAAAATTCAAAATCATAATAAAATAAAACCAATCTATTTCTGCATAATAAATATATTGCCTCCCCTCTTCTTTCAGATTGAATTAAAATTATGCAAGTTAAGGATGTCTTACAAACAACAAAGAAACTCAGTCTAGAAAATATTTGTGAAGGAAGTTTTCCTTGCTAGTTTCTATTTCTGAACAAGTGATTTGGAAAAAAACCCTCTTCAATGATACTTTCACTGACTCCTTAAAAATAGAGGACCTGCAGTCCAATTCTTGTCCTAACATTACTTTCTTGTCTCACAAATAGAAAAGACCTAACCCTGCGGTCAGCCAATCGGTTCCATTAAACAGACCAGTTTTATCAGGAGTTCCTACATGAGAACAAAGGGGAAAAAAACAAAGCAGAAAAGAAGAGATGAAATGGACACCTCGTACTCCTGATGACTGAAAAGAAGTTTCTGAGCCATGCAGGGAGCTCTCAACACCCCAATCACATGGAGACAGGATATAGCACTATCTGAACACATGCTCAAAATGCTTTGGAGAGAAATAGTTTTATCCAAACTGCTGCTGTAGGCAGGAAGGTCTTGCTGGGATTATAATCAGCTGTGTGAATGAGCACAAAGACAAACCATGTTTGGCTAGATGAATTTTTGTTAAGACTTGCTAGCGGTACAGGAAAAAAAAAAGCCCTTATAATGAAACTGATCTCATTTTCAGCTCTGTGATAAGTAGTATTTATCATTTATCTTTGATTCCTCATGCTGCCATTGCAGCTCCTCTGGGATGGCATTAATGTACCATTTCTCTCCATAGCTCCTACTTATCTCAAACAGTCTCTGCTACAAACAGGATTTTCACCCCTGGTCTGTGAAATTTCTTGAATTATCTGATAAGGGACAGTTTCAGCCACAATCACAGCAGGTCCAGGATTCTGCCCAAATGTTACAATAAAATGTGGGTCAACTGCGCTATACACAGTAGTGTGAAGTACGATAAGGGTTTTACTGAAAAATCTTCACAGAGACATATAAAAGTGCGTCTTCATAGCTTCATCGTTCAGTAGAAGCATATTGATCTCGTGCAATCAAAATCATCAAAAGTGATTTTACAGAAAGGAGTATGTATTTTTTTAAAGTTATGTTTTAACTAAGGTCTAGCACCAGACAAAAAAACATGAATATTTAAGAGATAGACAGCAGCACATCTTAAAAAACAACAATAATAATTAGCACACACTAGCTTATCTTTTCAAGGCATTTTACAAAAACATGAATTAATTAAGCCTCACAACACCCTTGTGAGATAGTTAAGTATTATTAGTCCCATTTTAGAGACAGAGAAACAGGCATGAAGAGAGTATAACCTGCTCACCACCACACATGTCAAATCCTGGTATACAACATCAGATTTTCCATTTTTTGCTACATGTGGTCTGATCTCTTAAAAGCTGCTGGTCTTTGTTTCCTCTCATCCTTTTTAAGACACCTGTCCTTATTTTCATCTAATATGAAAAGATACTCACCAAGAGCTATTCATAGAATCATAGAATGGTTTGGGTTGGAAGGTACCTCAAAGAACATCCAGTTTCAACACCCCTGCCATGGACTGGGACACCTTCCACTAGACCACATTGCTCAGAGCTCCATCCAACATGGCTTTGAACATTGCCAGGGATGAGACATCCACAGCTTCCCTGGTAAGCTATTCCAGTGCCTCACCACCCTCACAGCAAAGAATTTCTTCCCAGTATGTAATATAAACCTAGCCTCTTTCAGTTTAAAGCCACTACCCCTTGTTTATCACTACATGCTCTTGTAAAATGTCATAGGAGAGGTGCTCCAGCCCTCTGATGATCATTGTAGCCTTCCTCTGGACTTGCTTTATTATGCTGGTGGCCCCAGAGCTGGACACAGTACTCCAGGTGGTCTCATGAGAGCAGAATAGAAGGGGAGAATCACTTCCCTTGACCTGCTGGTCATGCTGCTTTTGATGCAGACCACAATGCAGTTTGCTTTCTGGAAAAGTTATCAGTGGATTTCAGGAACCTCCTGAACTCCTTGTGCCCTGCTGTGTTGCCTCTGCAACAGATATGGGGTGGTTGAAGTCCCCCATGAAGACCAGGTCTTGTGAACACGAGGCTGCTCTTATCTACAGAGGGCTTCATCCACTCAGTCTTCCTGGTTGGACAACCTGTAGCAGATCCCCACTGTCACCTGTCCCTGCCCTCCTTTTAATCTTGATCCATAAGTTCTTGTTTGTCTCCTCATCCATCCCTAGGCTGAGCTCTGTGCACTCCAGCCAGTCATTGACATCGAAGGTGAGACCTCCTCCTTGCCTCCAGTGCCTGTTCTTCCTAAAGAGCCTGCATCCTTCCATTCCAACACTCCAGTCATAGGTGCTATGCCACCCCATCTCTGTAACAGCCCTGCACGTATGAGCAGGGCTACTATGACAAACAAGCAGAATTAGAAAAAACTAGTTTATTTTTAGTAATAAACTAGTAAGGAAAAATTAGTTTATTTGTATGAACTCTGTGTTACTGGAAGCTGTTTAACAAAAGACTTGACATGGGTATTTCTACACTGCCAGAGTGTCACTTCTCATCAGGCACGTGCCACCAGGAAATTTGCTGAGGCCTATCTGCAATAATGGTACAGCTCAGAATCTGCAAAAAAAAGTAATGTTTCTTTGCTTCTTCCAAACAAGGAATCGCTCTCTGGCAGGGGGTCTTCTCTAGGAAGAACTCATATGGGTACAACTGCACTGAAAACAAAGACAGACTTTTATCAAGAAGACTCTCAAGGTGAAGCCAAGGGCACAAATGTATGTCAGAAAACCTGGAAATGTTCATCTGTTGTGCTTTTGTTGCCTACCTCTTGACTCACTCTATTATGAGAGATGGTCTGGAGGCACCAGACATCCTGGGGGCTAGAAAATTATTCTTCCTTGTCACTTGGAGAAGACAAGTTCCCTTATCATATCACTCTTGCACTGAACTAGTGAGTGACAGACTAGGATTAAACTTCCAAACCATGTGAAAATTCAAGTCAATGAATTTAATCCTATAAACTGTCAAATTTAACTCTGTCAAATCTGGCAGATCTGCTGCTGCCTTTTTGGAAACCCAGGCCACAGGTGTTAGTGGAGACAGACGTAAAAATAGTCCTTCCATCTTCAGTTACATATGTCCATTAGACGCTATCCAGAGTCCAGGAATTTAGTTTCATGACAGCTTGATCTGAAGATCCTCCCCATACTTTTGGATCAGCTTCGTGTGATTATGGTCCACTGACCATTGCTCTGGGAGGTGTTTGGGCTTCATGCTGTCCAAGAAATGCTGCCGCCAGCGTCTTTCCAGCTGCATAAGGGAGCGCAGACCTCCTTTAGCACAACACTGCACCACCTTCAGTCCATGTGGCACGTAGCTCTCATTGCAGATCCTGCCAGGACACAAGCACAATTTATTTTCGCACAAGCCCACTATCAGGCTCCAGATCTGTCTCCAATGAACAGCAAGACACTGAAGACACTTTCAGCTGCAGAGTTTAATTACAGACAAACTGTAAGCTAACCAAGAGGGAGAGTTTTATGCTTTGCTTCAATGCCAGTCTACTTTCTGGAACACAGACTGTAAAGCTGGTTTCTCTGAAATGAGAAAGTGTTCTTCTTTTACAGCAACACTAAACAAAGCTCTTAAGGTCCATTACAAGCTCCTCAGGAGACTACAAATTTCTCAAGGCAAGAACTATATGACCCTCCAGAGCACTGAGCCTGTCACTGAATTCCCTGCCTGGATAGATTCTGAGTTATAACATTGGCACTTTACAAACAACAGCAAGCATAACGAGAAAATACTCATTTGATGCAGAGACTAGATACTTGTTAAGAAAAGATATTTGGGGAGGCTTTGAGAAAGTGAAGAAAGGAGACTTCTGATATGACTGTCCTCCAGACTCTTTTCCTGATCTATTCTTCAAAAGAAGCATAAAATGTTGGAGGGGAAGATGGAGAGCAAGAACAGAAGACTGGTGAGGAGGAAGAGAAAGAGGGAAGGAAACAAGAGCTGCAGTTCACAGACCAGTGGTGCATTGAGGGGAGACAGGTATAAACAAAAATAAAACCAGTAAGAAATGCAATATAAATTACTAAAAATCTTATATCCAGCCTACATGGGCTTGCTATACCTGGTTTCCAGACCAGCTGCTGCCTGAAGCATCTCTGCAGTGACTGTCTCTGTGTTATAGAAGTCCTTGATGCTTTGCAGCAGCTCTGCCCTTCGGGGGTCAGGCAGGCTGTCTGCATTCAGCAGGGCTCGCGCCCCCGAGCGCACTTGCCTGCGCAGAGGGTCCTCCAGGAGACGAACACCTTCCTCGGAGCCAATGGGGGCCCCAAACTCCTCAGCCAGCTGCTGTTTGAGGTGGTTGTCATAGTAATTGGAAATGGCATGGCAGGATGTGCAGAGCAGGAGCACATCATGCGAGTTGTGGTCCTTCATCTGGATGGGGAAGTGTCTTCGGTATTCATGAGGAACAACATTCTTCCTAGAGAAGACAAAAAAGACTGCTCATTGCATTTGTCTGGAGCTGCTGCTCCCCAGTTCTTCCCCTTCCTGGCCCAGAAAGGGTCAACCAAAAGTCCAGGAGAATGAAGATTACCAGGATCAGGACTCTTAGTAAAGCAAATGATTATTTTTATTTGCAGTTCTCTCTACAGATTTTCTACGTTTTTCTCTTTTCTCCCCTTCCAAAAATTCACCCCTTTCAGTTAAAGATTCATACTGTAAAAAAAAAAATTAAAAATCAAGTAATACAGTATGAGAAGTATACTTCCCAACTAATCAGTAGCAGACAAAAAGACAAAGACAAAAATTTTGTTCTTTTTGACCTCATGAGCTTTAGGCTCTCCTAAACCTTTCAAAAATGTAAGGATTAAGTAGTGGAAGAACACCACAGCTATTTTCGGAAGGGGATGCCAGTGTGTGTCACCACACTGCTGCCCCATCAAACTGCAGCACATACATGTTCCATATGCTTTGCTCTCTCCTAGGACCAATATCTCCTGCCCCTCTGTAAGAGGAAAGGCTGGTCTCTTCAGTGTCTCTCTTACACAGCCACACACAACTGCAGAGCATTCGAACAGTGATCCCATCCAGGATGTGAACAAGCACAATGTTCCAGGTCACTAACCAAGCTTCTGGATGTCAAACTAGAGGCAGACCTCACTCCTGTTTTAAAAGATGCATTTTTCTCCTATCCACTAAACAACTCACCGGATATAGGATTCTCGCTTGCCACAGACAACACACAGGTTTTCTTTGACTGTCAGATAATAATCAACTTGAGATTCGGGACGTCCTGAAGGCTCAAACCGCAGCTTCACAACAAATGGGTCTGTGCTAACTAGCTCTAAAAAGATAAAGGCAAAGAGAAAATATTCAAGACAAAGTTGTATTTGAAAGCTAAAATAATGATGCTACAACACAAGAATCATCCTAGTGAACCCAAACAGTATTTCCAATAAGAAAGGATACTAAAAAAATTCACGCTCCATTATCTAAGAAACAAGGAGAAGAGAAAGGAGAGAGAGAGGATAAGAGAGGAGAGAGAGAAGAAAGGGAAGAGGGGAGGGAAGAGGGGAGGGAAGAAAGAGAGAAAGAGGAAAGAGAGAGAAAGAGGAGAGAAAGAGGAAAGAGAGAGAAAGAGGAGAGAAAGAGGAAAGAGAGGGGAGAGAAGAGAGAAAGCTGTATTTCAAATGCCAACAGGAAAACTGGTAAGCCTACCTCCAATGCCCTTGTCCAGATACCACTGAGCCTTCTTGCGATCACAAGTGCACAGGGGCTGTCCATCTGGTGCATGCAGGAAGCAGTTGTCATACAGTGGAGATTTTCTGTGAAACAAGGGCAGTATTACAGCAACTATAGTAGCATGCAAAAAAGCCCAGAGCTCTCTATAGCCCTGTGTGCCACACTGAAGTTCATGCAGCCTCCTCCAAATCACAGGAGTATCTCTAAACACACACTTGAGGCTGCTACAGAGGCAGTACATTTGAAAACTTATCCAGGGTTCATCAACTGACTCTAAGGTATCTTCACTCTCCTGCTGCCAACAGAATTGTAACTCTGAATCCCAGTTTTCAAGAGATGCCATCAATAATGACACCCTTTTTTTAAAAAAGTGCATTAGAAAACAAAAGAGAATTGAGGTCACAAAGGATGAGGAGCTAAGAGTAAGCTCAAAGAGAGCATCAACTTACAGGCAAGCCAGTTCAAGGATCATCTACTTAACCCTGGATTTTGATGTTTTGTTATAAAAACTTCTCTCAAACTTAGAGGAATCTCTGGTGGTTTGCGGCAGTGTGTGAATGGGCTCTGTTTTGCAGAAAACGTTTCCTTACTCTGCCAACCTCCTTCAGAAAAAAACTGAAGAGTGGAGCAGGCTGGCCTCAGAGAGGACTTGGGAGGAACTGGCCAGACAAGTCACAATACACTGTAGAAAAGTTTCCTTTCTTCTCTACTGCAAGAATGTACAAATTAGTACTCGGCTCTACCAGCTAAAAAGATTAATTCACAGGCTATGTGATCTGACAAAATTATTTCTTCTGAGGTCCATGAGGGGAAAAAACCCAACAAAAGGTACAGAAGGTCTCCTTCCACTGAGCATCAATAGTTTAACTCAGTCACCATGACAATTTCAGTACTTCCCAACTATAAATGAGTAAACATTAAAAATAAACAGACTTAAACAGAAAGGAAGAGTGAAAAAGGACTTTGGAAACCACATCTAGTGTTATTACAGACCAGAGCCACATTGCTGTAAATACTGTAAATAATGGTGGGTCTATAGATCTCTCATGAAGTCAAGCACAGTTAAAAACCAAGAATAAATAAACAAGTATAGGGAGATCTCAATTTATCTTGAAATGTAATTTTGTTTAAATTTTAATCCTCCCATGAGATGCAGTCCTCCTGTTTTGTATTACATAGCCTTCAAATGAAAAAAAAACTGAGGGACTTACTCGGTAAAACACAATACTGTTATTGACTGCTAATGAAATCAATACTATTAACTACATTAAAATTTCTCCATTGTCAATCCAGTAAACTCAAAAAGAAGACAAAATCAAAAATGTCTGATTCTCTTTCCCAATGATTATTACATATAGTTTCAGTTATGTCCAGCGATAAATTTTATAAGATTGTATCCCAACAAAACCAAACATAGCAGTACCCCACACCCTCCACTGCATTGAGCTTAAAGCAACTTCTCCACTTGTTTTTAATTTAAAAACACCTGAAATCTCACTAGAAAATCCCATAAGAATTTAGGATCTCCTCCAAAGAACTGCCTGCAAGGATGCTGATCCTGAATCCAGCAACAATTTGCCTCTGCAAGGCCAAAGCACCACTGTTCTCTCCTCTCTCCCCCTAGCCACACAGAAGAGCAGTGCTTTGCTTCTGTCACAGACTGTTCCTTCCTGTGCCCTCTGGCACCTCACACAGCATATCTTACCCCATTAACCATCTGTGGTCACAGTGACATGGGACAGAAAAGGACATACAACAGTCCATTTAAGGACCAGCTCTGTGCAGTTGCCACCTTTTCCCTGGAGGAGACAGGGCACAGCTGTTTGAGCAGCAGAATCACACAATCACAGAATATGCTGAGTTGGAAGGGATCCACCAGAGTCATTGAGTCCAACTCCTGGCGCTGCTCAGGACACCCTGAGAATGACACTTGGACAGCCAACTGCCTCCTGCTGGGATTCTGCTCTCTGGCTAATGCGTCCACAGGAGAAGGAAGGGCTAAAGATTAAGACAACACCTCAAATTGCTCACGATCTAAGTACACCTCTAAGTGCTGCCCCTACTTTCAATACCACTTAGAAGAAAATTAAAACAAAACCAGTATCTGACTCCCATGACTGTTAGGTTCTGTGTTCCCTTTCCTAGTTCATATGATCCACTTTGTTTAATGACTAGAGCATGAGGCAACACTCAAAGTTTTCCATATGCAATGCAAAGAGTAAGATGTGGTCATATACTCACCGTGCAGAATATCCCACACCCAGAGGCTTTCGCTTCTGCCTCCGTGGATCTCTCGTTTGCTGATTGCCTGAGGGCTGCCCATTCACCCAAGGTTTCCGATTCTTTGTTTTCTGAGGAGAACGTCCCTCTCCAGTCTTCTCCTCTCCTGCACTGTTGCCACTCTTTCTTCCTCTAAATGGGATATCCACCAAGCCCTGGCATTTACCCCGTGCTTTTTCCCAAATAGTGACAGAGTTTTCACCTTCAGATGCAGCAGGGAGGCTGGTAAATCCCAGCAAATGGAAGAACAGAGCCACTGAGACCTGGGCATCCCTAGCAGCATAGAGAACCTGCAGAAAAGCACAGACATTGAGATACTGACAAACAGCAAATACTCTCAAATATTATCAGTCTTGAGCACTTGGTACAGTAAAGTCAGAAGATGGATTCATTTTCTTTTGATGCTCCCATGAAGTTTTGCCAGTTGAGAGGCACTTTCATAATACCACCACACCCCACTATCCTGGGGTACTGCCCCAGGAACTGCAAGTGACTGAAAAAATTCAGGTTAGACATCCTCCTACCCCACCAATCCCTCCCTCATAAAAAGTTCCCTTTTGGCATACTGGCTACGAGCATTCAGCATGGTTCTTTGTCCTGTTACTCCCTCTACCGGTCATTGCTATTGCAGACATCAGCAACTTGACTAAAGAAACTGGGCAGTCAGGGAAAACACAACGCTCTAAAGAAAGTGAACAAGATTTCTAGTGTCTCTCTAATATTGCACTGAGTGATACAGACTAAGGAAAATAATAAAAATGTGAGGTTTTGGAAACACTTCTTCAAGGGATCTTACCTTATATATGTTTCAGGACTAAAAGAAAACAAGGGTCAAGAATCCAGGGAGAAGAGCAGAAAATTATCTTCATGGAAAAGGAGAGAAATGCAGGAAGTGAGTCTGAAATTAACTTTAGGCCACATGACACATAAGGTTTTGACACAGAATTTGAATAGGCTCAGATCTCCCTGTTGTAAAGCCTCTTTTTCTACTAAGGTTACTTTCCCTCCCAAAACAGTAAGTTGAAGTGGAAGACACACCTGATCTTGTGTCAGCTCTTCTGCCTCCCAGTTACTGCAACGCACATGAGGAGACTTGTCAAGTGGGAAGTTCAGGACTTTTTCAGCTAAAGACTTAAGGCTAAGGCAGTTGTGAAGTAGATCCTTCCTTCAGTTCGACAAAGAAAGTGGAACAAACATATTAAAAATGAAACATGCAAATTCAGATGGCCTCATACAGCCTGAACCTGCCAGAACACAATGCACATGATGCATGCCTCAAACAGCACACAGCTGCCGGTCAGCTTTACAGGCCCTTTCCCTCCCCTCTGCTAAAATGTCCTTTCTAGATTTAGTAGTTATCTCATACCTGCAATATGCAAAGGAGGCAAGGCTGGGAGTTAGTAACATTTAAGGCTGAAGTATTTGGCTCTGAACTAAAGAGGTCCATCATAAAGTGATGGAGTGCCTGTCCCAGGAATTCATGGGAAGCCCAAGAACCAGGAATGACTTGGAGGAACCCTGGCCACTAGAGACAAGCAGTCCACCCTCAGTGCTAAAAAGGCACCAACAGGTCAGCAAACCCATGGCCCAGATCACTAACACCACACCCAGGCATACATATAACTGTACGTGAAGAATATTTGCAAGTAAAACATCTTGTTTTAGGAAGAGTGAAAGATAAGAAAATGGCATGACAACTGTAAACTTTCCATAGAAGCATTGTTATTAAAAGAGAAAACTGGAAGCAATTTATTTTGTAATTTTTCAAGAAATCTTGAAATCTAACAGTTCCTCTTATGTGCCCCAGGCACATTTAACCCATACTTCTAGGCAGTGTATTCTAACATCTGCTGACACAGTGATCACTCACTGCCATCACTGTGCCTGGACTTAAAAATTGAAGCAGAATACACATGAAAGTCCACAAAGATATTAGTCTGCAAGAGAAGACTAACAGACACAATTAGGAAATGAAATCCTCATGAAGATTTTATTTCCATTAGGGCCACAGAGTAGAAGCATGACATGTTCTTGGACTGCAGTTATCAATGCCCATTCTCTAAAGCCACCCTGAGAACTCCAGACACCAGCCTGGTATCATTCTGCTTACATAAATCACCTAAGAAATATTTCCAACTCAAATGATGCCTCAAACAGAGCTACCTCTGTCTTCAGGCACTTACCGCTGCCTCATGGCTAAATACCGGAGATCCATGCTCCCTTTGACTGGAAGACTATAGTCCTGAAGTAATTTGCAAGCATCTTCCCAGCATCCTACCCCAACTTTCAACACAGCACTATCTGCCATGATGTCCAACAGGGTCTTTGGAAGAGTCTGGCCACTGGCAACAAGCCTGGGCAATCGAACAAGAATGCAGAGACCACTGGAAGAAGCCATCTGTAGCAGGGATACAGGATTTGCTTTTCCCTCCACAGATACCTGTAATGAAGTAAAACATGAGAGTCCAAGTCACGCTATTATTAGGAATTAGCAAATTGCAAAGAAGACCACAGAAGGCAGACAGTACTTATCAGTTTATACAGTCAAATATTGCTATATGTCTCTAAAAATTCACTGCAAGTTATGTGGTCTTTTTCGCAGTATTACTACCCCCAAACTACTTCTTGCCACTTTCCCACAAGAGAATCTTTTCCCCTTTCACCCTTACCCTTCACAGCTGACCTGGTAGAAGAAATCAGACACATTTTTTAATCCACATCAGCACAGTATCACCCACTATATAAATGTTTATGAAAAATACACTGTTTAGCTGTGGCTTATACTAACGACTGTGGGGTGAATAAATTTCCAGTCAAAACAATGGGAAAGCCAGGCTTTATAAATTACTTTAAACCTGTTTTGAGATATCACACATGCAAATGTACAAGCAGAAGAGGAAGTTTGTTTCCTAGTGGTACCAATGAGTTTTATCTATGTATCAGCATTATCCTTTTTGTACATAACATTCTTAAGACTGTTTTTTAAATATGTAGCTGGATTTAAAACAATGTAAACCCAAACTACTTCTAGTAAATCACCTTTAAAGAGATACTACACAAAACACACAAAGCTATATTTAGCCATACAACTGCTACTATACATAGTAAAGTCGATATATCACAGGAATTCAGTAAACAAATATATCTACTTAGCACGCTTAAACATAAGAGCAATCAAAATTAGCAGCTACTCCACTGCTGTCATGACAGACAATCACAGTTTCAATAGTCGGTCCTGTGGTATCTGTTTAAGCAAAGGAATTCCTCCACCCTCAATGACTTCCCCATGCAATTTGCAATCTAAAGGAAGGAGAGGCGCTTCTTGATCACTCACCCACTCACAATCAACTCCAAGCACCGGCCAGCTCTCCAGCTCCTTCTTCAGCAGTGGTTCAACATGATCCCACTCCTCCTGCTCTGAAACTATCACTATGTCTGCACCAAGAGTCCTCTCTACCCAGGAAAAGGTGGGAGATCTGAAGAAGGAAAGCACCTTCTTATCCTCTACCTTGATGAGTTTCTCATCTCCCGACTTTACTGCTGCTTCCTCTTGCTGACTGTTACAGCACGTTTTTCTTTTCCGACGCTGGGTTGCTTTCCACAAAACCAGGCCCCCCAATGCAACACCCAGCAGGGTCGCCAAAGTAATTGTCACGGCTGTTTGCTTGGCCATTTTTTATTGCCCTCTCTCCCCCCTCACCTCACCCTCTCAAAACAGCATTGTAGGATTTCATCACGGCCTGCAGAGAAAAATGAGAGGCAGAAATTAAAGACAACTTAATGTAATGTGCTTAGAGATACTAAATACATACAATGGTATCATAACAAGGTTCTAGCCACAACTTGAAATCCTGATAGAAAAAAAGTCCCACTTTGATAGACTGGGGGCCTAGGGACAAACTGCTGCAGTGACAGATTGGGCAGGAAGAGCAGACTGAATGCTGCTGTTGATCGCACCACTAAAAGCATTAAAGGGAATCCATTAATTCATACTGATGCAACTGGGTGGTTCCACAAACTCTGCTATTCCAAAAATAAACTACTCATGTTTATTGTCAACATCTTTTAGCTCAGTTTGGAACTAGATGAGCCTAAACAAGGGCAAAATGAAACTACTGCAGAATAAGCATATCTGTTCACGCATTAGTAAATAATAGGCATTTGTCCATTACATTCACATCCATACTGGGGTCAAATGGCTCTTCAGGCATTGAAAAGCCCTAAAGCAGCAGCGTCTGTTTTTACCATAGCTGTTCATCCCTCTATCATACAAAAGCTCAGTACTTTACCTTCAGTAAACTGAACTCAATCCTACCCCTGCATCCCTACCTCCCCAACCCACCACGCTGTTTCTAAAGGGCTGCCCTCGCACACTCTTCTCCACAAGCAGAAGTTCTGGTGTTGATGCTACACCAGCCCTGCACAGCCGCTCCCAGCACCCCGAGCACGGCCGGGCACCTGCCTGAGCGCCCGCGAAGCAACAGGTCATTGAGTGCCACCCGTAAGCCGAGCGCGAACGCCCAATGCAACGAGGCCGCCCGCCGCGATGGCCTCTCGCTCGGTCCTACAGCCACCACCCCTCTGGGAACCGGGGGGTGCCTGTGATCCCACACAGCCCCTCGTGCGAATCCTCCGCCGGGGCAGGAGAAGCCCCGATGAGACACCCGGACCCCGGCTCGGCCCCGGCTCGGCCCCGGCGACAGCGGTGCACCAAGGCCCGGGTCGAGCGCTTCTCCGGGCCGCCGCCAGGCCCAGCGGGATGGGGGCGGGGGGGGGGAGGGGGGGGAGGGCGTTCGCCGCTCCCCTCGGCAGCAGGGCGAAGACGCTGCCCACTTCAAGCTCGGTCGGGGTTGTTTATCCCAGGAAGAGGGCCGGTGGCCGGGAGCGAGCATACGGGAGGCCGCAGACGCACCGGACAGCGCACCGGCGCACCTGAAGCCGCGGCCGCCGCCTCTCCGGGATGCGCGCAGCAGCCTCACCCCCGCGCCCGGCCCCGTCGCCCGTCTGCGGCCCTGCCGGGCGCCCACCGAGCCGCCCGCTGCCTGCGTCCCGCGGAACGGCTGCGTCCGGCTGCAGGAACCCCCCGCGGGGCTGTCACCACACACACCGGAGCATTAGAGTGGCGGACGCTTCCTCTGTGTCCGGCAGTGCGAGTGGGCTCTGGGCGCCGCCATGTTGTACGGCAGCTGGCGGCGGGGCTGCTGTGTCTCTGGGCAGGCGTCAGCATGCTTTCAGCCGGGGCATCAAATACTGGCAAAAATACTGAAAAGCCAGCTCTTCTTAAAGGAGATTTTTGGAATGAAAAGTACGGTTTATTGTCTGCGACTAGGGCGGGCTTGAGGAGCGAGCCGCAGCGGGGCCGTGGAAGCCACCCACACGCGAGGCGCCGAGGAGCCCCTGGGGCAGGAGGGACCAGAGAGGATGGGAAGTGAAGAACAAAGGCAACCAGGAAAATAAATAGCAAATCGCAGCCACCTCCAAAGTGGCAACCTGTAAGAAAACAAAGAGGGGGGAAATCTAATGGAGAGTACTAAGAAATTAACAGAGGAATAGCCATTACAAGTAATTGTTTCCTTCTGTGGGGAGAAACACGAAGCTTACAAGTATGACACCACAAAACCTGGACAATGAGTGTATAAGCAGCTGCTGTGTTCAGAGTTATGATCATCAAGGCTTGAGGCCATCAATGTCAAAAAGCAAACAAGTTTCCAGACCAAATTCCATTGCAAATGAAAGGATCTGAGCACCCAATTTCTTCAAATTCCTTTGCAATTCCCAATATCTCCCAGTTTTTGTGCTGTTAGAATTCCAGCTAGCTACATTGGTTTGAAGTAGAGACCGAACCCACAGGAATTGATGCATTAAAGCAATTTAACAATTTGACAGCATCAAATTTTGTTTTACTCTAACTATGCCACTTGTAATCATCAGGGTAGGAGGATTTTCTTAGCAGGGACTTGGCATTTAGCAGACACATTGTCCAAAGAGTGCAACAAAGCAGCTAATGGCTGGTATCAGGGAAAATCTCTATAGAAGCAGTATTTTTTTCTGTCTGGAGGTGAATGCTCATCTTTATTTTCCCCCTTCTTTTTTCCTTCTTAGGAATGAGGTTCAGACCTATTGATTGCACACAAGGAACACAGGTGATTTCCAGAGCACTTTTCTGAGCAAATAAGGCCTCCTCCTTATCAGAAATAAGATGATGAGGCCATTAAAGGTTAAGCTTAGCGTGTTCTAAGGACCTGATCGATGCCAGCATGGTGTGACTGTATCAGGTCTCACTGGTGGTGGGGTAGCATCAGAGAATTTTTGTTTTCCCTTGACTTGGATCTGTATTTTGAATGTACAAGTGCTTTATACCTCAGTTACAGCTTCTGTTTAATCAGTGTTTCTGCAAAGCCTCTCAATCTTGCTCTACAATGAAGAGATCTTTATCCATTTTTATATTAATTCGCTGGAGGTTACAAAGCATTGAAATCTCACTGCACTAACTCACGTATCTTGTCTCTGGTTCATTCTCCTCTGTAGGGAAGGTCTGCATCTCCCTTTTGGTCGCAGCCTGGCCACAGCCTCTCCATCCATCCCCTATGCTCTGATGCATCAGACACTGTTGACCAGCTGAATTGCAGGTCACCAAGCAAGACCCAGCACTACTCTGATGTTTCTCACATGGCTTGTGATCAGAAGAAAAGTGCATCAGGTGCATGCCCAGGAAAGAAAGCTGGAGGAGTCTGGCAGTACCTGAGTTCCCACAGTCAGGTGGGCATGTTCTGCCTGTTTCTTCCCTTCACACACCCCCCAAGGTATAGTGCTTTGTTCTTTATGTTCATTGTAACCTAGCATAAACCTGGATTGCCACTGGGATGGGTAGTTCCATATTTCCTGTTGTACCTGGGATCACTTCTCAATCCCTCCTCCCTTGTTCCAGCACCCACATTTCTGTAATTACAGGGTCAGAGAATCATGGAACTGATTAATCTGTAAACTTGTTCAAGGGAAAAAGGTAACACCTGGGGATATGGCAGATGTATTTCAAGACCCAAGTGACTGGAAAGAGAATCAAGATTATATAGCTACCCTATTGTGGGGTAGGCAAGGCATTCTTGAGAGACCTCTGTCAGAGCACAAGATAAGCACAGAACACTGAACAAATCTGCAAAGGTCCTTTGTAGGTGGACCCTTTGTAACAAACTGGCATCCACTCAGAAATCCGAAATAGCAGGTTTTCCTTTTACAAATTGTTTATTTTAGTTTCTAAAGTAATAAAAGTGTAAATTTACAATAGAGCAAAAATGCAATTAAATACCCCAATATTTATTACACAGTGAAAGTCTCACAGAGAAGATGCTAGGTTTTCTCCAAGTAACAGGATTGTATCCCTGGTTGCATTTAAAGCCTTTATTTTTCATGGCATCACTGACATTACCAAGTCCTGTAAGCCACAAGTCTCTTTACGAGCTTGCCTTATACCTACATAGCCATTTATTCAAGTATAAAGATTAAATTAAAAATAAATGAAAGCAACTGATGTGTGATTGCACTCTGGCAAAAACACAAACAAAAACAAAAAACAAAAAAAACCAAGTTCCTAAAGCCTGATTGGGATATTGCTGAAGATGAGAAGATAACCAAGTGAGTAAACACCAACTGCTGGCTTAGCCTTACTTATAAGAAATCTGTTACAGGATGTAACTGGAAGCATTTACATGATAAACAGCAACATTTACTTTTCTGTGTTTGTAGCCTGATCTGAGGTCTCTGCAGAGGTCTCTGTCAAAAGACTAATTTTTAGCCTGATTTCCTAAGGAAAGAAGGCTTATGCAATTACTCTTCGTTAGTATTTCTGCCTCTGGGTCCCATTACTTCCCTCACTTTTCTTGCCAAAAACAGCATGTTTAAACCATTGCTAAATTCCATCTAAATTTGTACAAAGGTAACTTAAGTGAAATGCAAAGCCCAATGGATGAAACAGGTCCTAATAAAGCTGTCACTGATAAAATGGTAAGCATGTGCAGACACCGCTTAATATACATATGAGAATCCACACAGCGGTACCACATCAGGACAAATCCGTAGGAAACCAGGCTTCACTTGTTCTGCTGATCACAGAAAAAAGAATTATTTTTATAATGACATTAGCTCATCCTTTAGGAGGGAGAAGACTAGGGTAAATGACTCAGTGTTCAAAGGAAAATCAATGATCGTGGAATATCAAAGGAGAGAGGCTCCAGTGAAGACTTAAATTGCTGGTAGCAGACAATGAGCAGAGAGCTGCATGTAGTCCCCACTAGCTCATTAATAACACTGTCTTTGGGGCCCCATCCCAAGCTGCAGAAGAAAGCCAAACTCTCATTTCAACTCCTAATGTGATTTATCTTCCTTTTGTCGATGCTAGTAACCCCATGACTACATATGCAAACAAGCCATTTTGAGCAGGGTTTCTTTTAATAGGGTTGATACCAGGAAGGCAGTAGGGTTTCTTTCCTCAAGAAGTCAGAATGAGATCAGTTTCAATCAACTGTGAAGCCACATCCTAAAGGTGGAGTTTCACAAGGTGGATAGAAGGTTTAACTTCTGTTGAAAAAGGCAATTGTGCTTCCCCATTCTACCTGTTGGCATTGTTCCCCAGCCTAAATTCTGCAAACACTGGTGCCTTCTTGATTCAAGGAATTAAGTGAGCAGAAAGCTAGCACAGCAAAAAACTGGGTTTTCTTCTGGTTTAACTCCTTGTACTAACTCATCATACAACCAGATCTCAGTGAAACTATATCCTAAGCCAAAAAATGAGTCAGTGGCAGCTCACTGCAGGGATCTGACAGAGTTTGTAGGTTTTGCAAAGAATCTGAAAAAAACTCTCTCAGAGGTGCAAGATGCCAGATAATCCCATGAGGATGAGTTGTATTAACATTGATCATCATCAACGCATTTCTTCCTTAATTGCCAACTCTTTTCATTGCTTATGTAGAAACAGAGATGAATTTCATTATTTCATTTCTTGAAGAGCTGCTTAACTTACCCCAGTGTTCAGTCCAGAAGGCACACTGAGTCAGCCTCACAGTTTATGGCTGCTAAGAATATGACATCCCCCATCTCCAAAATTCATCTCCCAGCTGGGCACTCCAGACTAGCTTGTGCTGATTTTGGCAGTCATTGGGACACTTCCATGAGCCAAATAAACAAATGGCAGACAAACAGGTCCAATAAGTAGCAGCATCAGCACAAAGACAGAACACAGAGCCACAAAAAGAAAAAGCCACATTTCAGTGGCCACAAGTCATCAGATTGGCTTAGCTGCATGTTAAACCTACATCTTTAGCTGAACAGCAAGACCCAAGGGGAGACATTTGAGAAATCAATCCTTGTTTTTCCTACCTTTCTGGTCCATGAAAGTAAGCAAAAGGAGAAAAGCCCAGAAGCTACCAAATTTTCACTAGAGAAAATAAATTACACAAGCAATATTATTTTTTAAAAATTATATGGCTAAAATACAATATAGCCTTCTTGGTTTACCCTTCCTTCCTTTCTATTTCCCCTCAAAAAAAGAAAATATTGGTATAAATAAGCAAATTAATAAAAGCCTTGACTCAGCTCCACTTTCCTAATTATGTATTGACTCTCTCTTACTCCATTGACATCCAACTATCAGTGTCCAAACTTCTCAGTTTCTACTCTGGATTAACCAAAGCTAATCAAAGGTTCAACAGAACTAAAAAAAAAAAGTATTTAAAGCTCATCCTTTCTGACCTGACACAACCAACCATGCTTCACTTAAATACTTTTTACCTATTTAAACCTTCCTTCCTAGTGTTTGACAGACTCTCAGAGAGCTGTGTCCTTGGTCTTCTGTTATCCTCCTACATTATCTCTGAATTATCTTATCTGAAATACAAATTAATTAATATCTCTCTGCAGATGATATATGGATCTGCTCCTTTCCCCAGAGCTCTCTCTCTCTATCCAAACTCAAAACACAGTCATCTTCTCTCTTCTGTGAATGACTAGCAGGACATTAGAGCTCGACAGAGCTAGAAGTCTTCCCTGAAAGCCCTCTTATTATCTTCTTTGTGAATATCTGTGGATAGCATCACCAGTTTACTTGCCACTCAAACTTGTTTGTCAGCTGTCAGGTCTGACTGAAATTTCTTTGCAGATCATAGCGCCCTGGGTACACACTTCTGTGTGGCAGCTCCAAGACAGAGTCCTTTGATACAAGCTTGCAGCTGAGATCCTTGTTCTCTTGCTGGTATACAAAGAGTGCCCTAGTACCTCTCCCTCCAGCTTTAACCAGCCCAGCTCCTAACACAACAGCCATTGACCACTGTTAATGCCAGTCTGACAAGGGAGTAAAGCTGACTGGAGGCTTCCTATTAAGGATCAAATACAGCAGAGCCATCAAATGGAAACAACTAAGGCAATTTAACTGATTCTCCCAATTTAAATTTGTTTGGAAGAAGTGTTGAAGGGATAACTTTGTACCAGCAGACAGTAAACCCAGATCAGTTATTGCCAGTCCTTCCAGAGGCAAAACAAAAACTCTGTAGCGTGGACAGAAGTTAATGTGAGAGCAATGTGACACCATGGCCATACCTGACCAGATCAATTTAGTAGTGCTGAGAGACTGGGCTGTGCACAGCCTTGGAATTAGCAACTCTGAAACTGCAACCCAAGATTGTTTACATAGATCATTAACCAAATCACTTCCCTATTTGAAGGATTCTCCTTGTTCCCTCTTCTGTATTGCATCAAACATTATTTACTTACCTTCATTTCTAAGGGCATCTACAGCAAGCCACCACCCTGTTCGTTATCTTCTGTTTCCTTTCCTTGTTGACTGCTCCACTCTATTGCCTACTTGTTGAAATTCCAGTCAAAACTTTTTCTGTGCTTTACTCCATGCTAATTTGAGACATGGAGTCTATAAACATTGCACAGAATTAAGCAGCTCCAGCACTGTGTACAGACAGACTCTGGCTTTTTCTGCCCTCTGAGTCTGGCCAGGCTCAATCCAGTTTGGTCTGTGACAATGAGTCTCGGTATAGCATTCCATGTGCTAACGTCCCACAGAACAGCAATCTGATGAAGTCTGATCTGTTTGACTAACTATTGTCCGTACCTCTGTTCCATTCCAAGCTGCAGAATATTCCCATTAAAGTAGACAAAGATGCTTCACTGATGCAACTTCAGTATGACTCAGGACAACAGTGTATGTGCTTTGGAGAGATAACAGCACTCTGGCATTATTAACACAGCAACCCATTAATTTCAAAAGAAGATATTGCCAGTATAAGCTATGATAACTTCCTTAGGTGTTATATTCAAAATTAATTCAAAGGAAGGAATCAGAGAGTGAAAAGAATGCTTACCAGCATGGTTTTTTAACCTATATGGTCATGTAATTGAGCAGAACAGATTGTCAGTCTGCTATTATTTTTCTTTTAAATTCTGACTGTATATCTTCTTTCTGACTGCTTACAAATGTGATTAAAAAACCCAAAAACCAAAAAATAAACAAGTAAAAACCTTCCATTAAATCTTTCCTGAAAATCCTGGCACTGGGGGCTTAGGAAATACTTTTATTTCTATGCAAGACCTTGTAAGTGCACAGCTTTTCTAGAGACTGGATCCAAAATGTGGAGAAAAAGTGCTGGAGATTTTAGTATATTGCATATTTATTTCAGTACAGAAACCAAAGGTACTCAAAGATATTCAACCTGAACAATACTTTAGGAAAGGGGGGGAAATGAACCACATGTTGGGAATTCAGAAGTGAGCAACAGTTTCTGATATAATTATATAGGAGCAGAATTTCATGGCATGCAAGCAACAGAGCTACAAAATACAATTCTGTCGCAGTGTCTGAAGCTTACCTGTGTCTGAAGCTAAGGTAATAAACACAAACCATGATGGACAGGGTCTTTGCCTCTCTATATTGAGGGTCGCTATTACGTTACATTGTAATAGTTGGCCATCAACAACTGTAACTAATAAAGACCCTTTTGTATAGTTCAGATGTATAAAATATTAACTGCTCTGTTTTCACTTCAGCGTTGCTAATTATTAATGTTAACACTGTTAATGTTAGTAACTTCTTACATTTTTTTATTCACAATTAGAAGGGAATTTTTTTTATTTACTTTTGTTATGTGTTAAAATTAAGGCTATGGTGTTGCCAAATAAAAACCATGGTTTATGCAGGATTTGATACTTTTTGTATAATCCTAACCAAGAAAAAACCCTAAGCAGTTAACTGACTTTATATAATGAAATCATTTCAATTTCTATGGAAAAGCTGTCACTGGAATATGGCAGCAGTCTAACAGTACTCAGTCATGTTGCCACATCACAGTTTATGTCATGGAGGGTTTTTCTCTTTGCTTGTTTTAAAGTTTGAAGATTCCTAATTCTCGGCAGATGCAGTGCTACACAAAGATGGCCACAAAGGTCAGGGTAATTCCTTTCACCTTCTGAAATCTGTATCTTCCCTAGGTACTGGTGCGTGAGAAATGCAGACCTGAAAATTTCAAGCTCCTCACTTTGTGCGCAGGCAGCATGCAGTCACATGCTGCAAGGTGGGACTGGGGGTCTGTGCAGTGCCTCACAGACATCACTGAATGACACTCATGTTGTCTGACATGGCATCAGATGTTACCTGAAAGGTACGGGGTTCTGTGAAAAGATATTTTTATCCCAGAAAGACAAAAGTTGGTGTGTCCCTAAACAGTGAAGGACAACACAGATCAGTTCCACCTGGTTAGCCAGCTGTCTTTTGGGGTTTAGTTGATACTGGAGGGTAAGAGAAGAAAATTTGTGTGTACTTCCAGCAGTCTTCCAGGGCTGCAAAAAGATCTACTGACTCACTTGGGATGGAGCAACCTTCCTGTTTTCAGTGTTACTTGGGAAGGAGCAGGGAGAGCAAACAGTGAAACCTCTGACAGCCCCATGAAAACTATCATAGAGAAAACCACTACCACCACAACAAAAATCCCCAACCAAACAAAATTCTAAAACCGTAATGCTTTGAATTCCCGCAAAAATTATTCAGCATTTACGGTGGTCAAGCCCCACTGCAAACCACCCCCACACCTGAGGTATTTTTCCCCTCATCTTCCCTCCGGTGCGTTGCACGCAGGACCTGAAGGCGGGCCGGCCGTGGTTCCGGAGCGCTCCCTTCCCATTGCCCGCTGCGCGGGAGCACCTGCCCGCCCGCCGTCACCTCCCTGCCGGCCGCAGGGCCGCAGGCGGCATAGCTCACTCAGCCGGGCCGGCTGAGCGGCGGCCGGACGCGTCCTCCCGCGGCTCCTCCGAGTGACGGGTGTACCCGTCCCCGGCAGGTCCTCCGAGCGGCGAACGCGTCCTTCCCCCCAAAGGTCCCCCGGAGCAGCTAGTGTGTCCGTCCCCCCCGCAAGTCCCCGGAGCGACGAATGTGTCCTCGCCCCAGGAGGTCCTTGGAGTGGCGAACGTGCCCGTCCTCGGAGTGGCGAACGTTACCGTCCCCGCGCAGGTCCCCGCAGGGGCGAGTGTGTCTGTCCCCCCGCGCCGCTCCAGCAGCGAGTTAACCGGCGGCGGCGCCACGCTAGAGCCGGGCCGGGAGGCGCGGGCTGCAGCTGAGGATCAGCTGCTGAGGGAAGTGGGGAGGAGCCAGCGGGATCAGGAAGCGGCGGAGTGTCTAACACCTCTCTGCCATGGCTGGCTAAAGAAAAATCATCATAACCATAACAAGGGGGGAAGCGGGGGAGGGGAGGCGGCGGCGGGGGAAGGGGCGGCGGGGGAAGGAGCGACGGGGAGCGGCGCAGGCGGCAGCATGAGGAGGAGAGGCAGCCGGGGGGGCAGCATGCGGTCGGTGGTGGGGTTCCTGTCCCAGCGGGGCTTGGAGGGGGACCCCCTGCTCACCCAAGACTTCCAGCGAAGACGCCTGCGGGGCTGCAGGAACCTCTACAAGAAGGACCTCCTGGGGCACTTCGGCTGTGTCAATGCCATTGAATTCTCCAACAATGGAGGCCAGTGGCTGGTCTCAGGTAAAGCGAACGCTCTCGTCCCTCGACCCCTCCCGCCACCCCCTCCCCAGGAAGCATCTTCCTGCCCGGCCGCCTCCCCCGCGGCCCGGGGGAGGGGAGCCGCGGCAGCGCTGCTCAGAGCCGTTTCCCAAACCCACCGGTGCCCGGGAATGATGTTTTCTCAAGTAGGGATCTAAAATGGTTGACAGGTTTTAAATTCTACTATTATCGGGGGGGAGCCCTGGACAAAGTTTTTACGAGAGTGTTTCCCGGGCGCTGGGGGTGGAAGCTGGGGGTGCCCTTTTATTTGATGGCTCGCGTGTCTTTCCTCGTAGAAGGGGATTTTCTTGTTTCGGGGGGACGACGACGGAGAAGAAGCCGCCCCGCGGCGCGCATTGTGGGCACCGGGTGACATTTGTCAGCGCCGTGCCCCGGGCCGGGGGTCAGCGATAGCTGCCGGGGGCGGGCGGTGACCCCGAGTTTGACCGGGGGGGCTGTAGTGCCGTTCGGCATCGGGCGGGAACCGAATCGGTGTAATCGAGGGACTGGTCACTTTGGGGCCACCTCCACCCCATCTGCTTTTGGGGGAGGGGAGTGGGTTTTGTTTTGTTCCTCCTCCCTCGCCTCGCAGGTCGCGTTTGTGGAAGGAGGGAGTTATATTTGTGGTGATGGTTTTTGGCTTCTGGTCCCCTCTGTTGCTTGCCCGGGGCTGAGGGAGCCATAGGAGTGGGGGATGCTGTCTGGTAGGAGGCAGGCGAGGGCTTGACATCAGCTGCGACACCGAGGACAGGGAAAGGCTCTTCACCCCCAGCCAGGGAGGGGCTGCGGGGCTCGGCGGCCGGCTGCCTGCTTCCCCCCACCCTAGCAGCGCTTGGCGCAGGTGCCTCTTCCTGCTTCCCCGCCTCCGGTCTCGGAGGGGTGGCAGGGGAAGGAGGCAACTTGAGGCCGGGGCCTGGCCGGGCGCTGCAGGCCGCGGTCTCCTCGGGCGGCTCTTAGCGACAGGCCGGGGAATCGCGGGCTGATCCCGCCCGAGGCGCCCCGGGGGCTCGGGCGCTGAGGGGCCGTGGCGCTCTTCTCCCGCCGAGCCCAGGAACTCCGGGCCCCGCTGCAAGGGGGCAGAGCCTTCGGGCGGCGGGGAGGGGGCTGCCGGCCCGGGAGGGACCGCTCGCATCGCGCCGCCCCGGGCAGGGCCGGGCCGCCGAGCGTGGTGTCCATTGCAGGCCGCGGTCGGGGGGCGTCGTGTCCCGGCCGCCCCTCACCCCCGGGGAAAGCGGGTTGTAGGGAGCGGCCCCCCTTCCATTGCTCTCCCGGTACTGGGGCTCCGACAGCTCCCTTTCCAGGGGCCGGGCAGCAGCGGGAAAAGCTTGTTCCTCGTCGTGTGGGGCAGATGCCGTCGGGGGAATAGCAGAGGTCCTTGGCACAAGGCCTTGGCAGCTTTGTGGAGAGTGGTCTCCACTTGCCAGGAGGGTGATGGCCTGGTTACCAACTAAGGGCCTCGGTTTTTCCTGTCCACCTTGTAAATAGCGACAGGGGCTACTGAGGAATGTGATGGGGGCATGGCTGAGCGGACAGTTTACTGTCTTGCCGTGGTGTCTGAGTAGAGGTGAACTGTATCACACAATGGTATCAGTAATAACTTCAAAGAGGTTTCAATAAAACGTTTTTATGACTGGTTACTTTTAAGCAAGGGCAGAGTAGAAACCCCGTGTAAATGTAGAGCGTAAGCCGATACACTGAAACCTTCCTAAATTTAACAGTCTTACCTGAAGAAGCTTACAGGCATACACCCAGTGATTTCTGAAGTGTCCACGAAGGATGTTAGTGTTGCCGTTAGGGATTCTTTTATCTTTATGCACATGCATCTTCAGAGATATGCATACATTTATCTTGTGAATATATGTGTACATATGTATGTATATACATATATAAATGTGTATTGGAAGGGATTGCTGATTCACCTATTCTAAAGTTCCCATTTGTGTCATTGTCATATTGGTTTGTACTGGTCCTTCTCCAATAGAAAATAGAGTCATGTATTTCTACTTAAAAAGTGCTACAAAGAGCTCAAGTGCATTTATTGTTTCTTTTTTATTTTCCATAATAATTGATGGAAATACCATCAGTGTTTTCTGTTCTTCTTGCTCAAGAAGGCCTCAGGAGATACTCAGGTCTTGCCATACCATCGATGCACTTACCTATGTTGACATCCTTTTCTTAGGTAGAAACATAAACAGTTGAGGGCTAGAATGGGCTTTTAGGAATGAATTTTGTCCAAACTGCCTGAATCAAGGTAGGTGCAGTGAGAGAACGAAGACAGATTTCCCATCTAGTGGATATCTAAAAAATGTGTATATAAAAGGAGGGCTTTCAAGCTATGTCCAGTTTTCAATTTCCTAACTTCTCATAAAGCTTCAGAATGTTCAAAGAGGGTTTTTCTCTATATGGTACTGGAGTTCTACCCTAAAAAAAAAAAAAAAAAAAGGCTTAAATTATATGTGCTAGCAGTGCACAAATTTGGGATAACTAAGAACAGGTTACCTTAAGTCTGACCGTCTACTGATGCCCTGGGAAAATGAAGAGCTCTAATTATGGTAATTTTCTTTTTTAAAAGTTTCATGTCATCCATGACCATAATATCTAGAGTGCTTTATGTGCCACAGCAACAGCAGGCAGGTGCTTTGTATTTCAGTCAAGAGCAAGAAATTAAAAGTCCAAAGATTTACGGATACTCTGTTAAATTTCATGCCATTATAAGACTAAGCTTTATTAAAATTACACTCAAAGCTCTCCTTTTTAAGGTCATTCTTGATCTTGAAGCTCTGAGAAATAACAACAGCAGGAAAAAAAACCAATGAGGAAAGTTAAAGGAAGGGTGTAAGCTGCCTCTACTCAGAAGTTTTGTAGAAGAATTGCTTCAAGAGACTTCCAAATGCAGATAAAGCCTTAGAATCTGTGGCATGAGGGTCTCTCTTCCCTCAAAATAGTCAGCGTACAGAAGTAAGGATGCGATGTTGGATGCTTCCAACTGCACCTACAGCAGCTAAGAGAGTTAACAGGTATATTGGAGTGCTTGAAAAGGGACAGTACAAGTAGTCTTTTCAGTTGTTCCATCTTAAGTAATATGTATATTCTTAACCTAGAGAAGTCTGCTTTGGCTGACTGACTTGTTAACAACTTAGACCTTTTTAGAGCTGTTTTAAGTACAGCTGATACAGTACATTCATACTGGCTATACAGATGCCATTGAAATACTAGCCTGCATCCAAGTTGGTGCTGTTCTCATCACTTGGCTGGAATGCTTTCTTTGGGTGTATGTGCCACTTTTTTTTTTTTTTTTTTTTGCCCCCCCCGTGTATCTCACAGAAGCAAGTCTGTAAGGCTAATGATTACTGTTTCAGTAAACAATTCAAACTGCTTAAACAGGGTTTATACTGCAGTTGCAGATAATTTTCCTGTTAGGATTTTGGAAAGAACTTTGGTGTAGACAAGCCTCAGCAGGCCCACTGAAAGCATGTTTGAAACATTTTAGTGTCTTAACTTCTTCAAAACTTGTAAAGTATACATTTAGTAGTCTTTATTTTTGTTCTTAACCATGTTTTCAAGTGAAAAAGTTGAGGTCCATGAATTGAATTGGGAGCCAGCATGTAGGCTTTTTCTGTACCTGTCTGAAACTCAACAGTGTCCCTTTATAGAGGGGAAGGAGAGAGATTAATGTTTTGTGACAGGAGTGCTAGAAGAAGGGACTGACATAAGGACAAGAAATTTTAAAAATTGAAATAATCGGAAGAGGAAGTGGGCACTCAGGAGAAGATGCAGTATGACAAGTAGAAAAAGCTACCTGTAGAATGACACAAGGGAAGAGGAAAGCTTAACATATAAGAAATGAGCAAGTGGGTTGAAATTGGTTAAAACTTGCTGCTGGATAGACTTGAAAGATTTTAGTGGGCAAAATGTGTCTTTGCAACACTTTGTGTACTAGGTAGTGTCTTTTTCTTTTAACAGTTTGAGAAACACATGACTGTCCATGCGTGGAAATTGAAATCACCATGCATTGGTATGCAACTAACTTCTTCCCTCACATTTGCCAAGCATCTCCTGCAATTTGACTTCTTAAAAATCAGCTTTGCTTGGTCTGTGTAATAGATTGTCTTTCTCCTATCCTTAGGTTTGGTGCATATATTTTCCTGTTTGTTTATCTGACTGACATTTTTCATGACTCTTATCTTTTAAAAACATGAGTATCTTTATCAGAACCTCCCACTTTTTTTTGCATACTTTAGAATGCATTTTCAAGATAACTTCTGGGAAATACTGTAATCAGAGACTTACTTAATCCATGCCAGTGTTCTTTTTCTTTTGGCTTTTTTTTTCCCCTCCTACCACATAATGCAAAAATTAATGTCTGCTCTATGATCCTAAATTTGTGAGGATGCAAGAAAGTAGTGGAAATACATCTGTCATTTAGTTGTTATGTAAATCTGAAGGAACATGAGCCTAAAATAGGGGAATGAGGTGATAGCAAAAGTTGTGGAGTATACTTCTGAATAAGGGGATTGTGTATCAAGTATGTTTTAAGGAAGGATACTTTGATCTCAGTTGCTTCGTTTCAAGCAGAATTCTGTGTGAGGAGGGATGTTAGGTCCAGTTACTACATCATGTTTCAGTTAATGTCTGAGAAATTATAATATTTCTCAGGAAAGATAGCAGGATAAGGCAGCAATAATTTCAGGGAATAGGGTTGAAGTTCAAGTTAATCAAGGTACATTACATGGAAAAAAATGTCATGTGTTTTGGTAGAGACAAGTGCAACCTGCAGCATGTGAATAAAAATGGTCAACTTTACAAACACACCATGGAGACAAGACCACAGTCATGCAGAAAAGGATCCAAATGCATAAATATCACAACTTAAATTTCATCAGACATGACAAAGGATGTAAAGTAAACCTGTGGTGCTGTTGGGGCCTCAAATGGAGCACTGTGCTCAATTTTGGGCATTGTACTTTGACAAAGATGTGCCCAAACTGAGAAAATTCAAAAGAGGATATGAAGAACGGTCAGAGGCCTAGAAGAAGGAAATAATGAAAGAAAGGGGTCCATTTAGTCTAGAAGAAAGAACAGCTGAGTTGAAATGCAAGTCTTGAGCTGCATAAAGATGTTTTTAATTGTTATTACATGAAGTGGTAAACTCTTTTTATGTCTGCTGAGACTAGGACGAAGAAATGGCCTTAAATTATAGAAAGATTTTAAGATGCTGTTTGATCTTGCACTTTCTCTTCATCCTGTAGCTCATGCACTTATTTCTCCTTTTCACTGTTTGCAATGTGGCAGTTTGGTAATTTAAAGTCAGAAATTGGTATGATGGAAGTATCTGATCGGGGGATGGAATAGGTAGGGAGAGGTTGTTTGTCTGTCAGTTCGTTTTCTGTCAGGTCAACTTCTTTAACTTACTCACCCCCTGGCTGAATGGCCACTGAATCCAATGGAAAGGAAAATAAGAGGAGCACATGGCAAGGGGAGTGGGATTATATTTAATGTTGAACTGCACCCTCAGGCTTGATATTAGGGTAATCTGCCTAATGGCAAGGATAATGAAAAACTGAAATAGGCTGCCTAAGGAGGGTATGAAATCTACCTCAGCAGTGGTTTTCCTAAGAGCAAACTAGAGACTTATCTTCTGGGAATAATTCTGACAGACTCTGGCCTTCTGCCTTTGGCCAGGACCAACTAAGTCATCAATTTCTTGAAATACCATCCAATCCTGCTTTCTGTGATTTGTGCAACTTCTGGACTAGATATAAGCAATAAGACTAATCTTTTATGTTATGATTTAGGAATACTGCCCACTTGCCGTGTGGGCTCTTTAGTGAATGAACCTGGTATATGGGAGATAAAGGGGAGTAGTGGTCTTGAGCTTTGTCCACAATCAGCAAGGCTAATGCACTTTAAAACTGCAGTTCTTCAGTCCTGAATGATATGATTTTGAAGTGCTTCTGTTAGTACACAGGAGCTCAAGTGTGTTTCATGAGCTATGAAGATAGTGTTTGGATTAAATTTACTTTTGGCAAGGGTTTGTTCTGGCCCTCTTCAAACTATTTTAGGCTTAAAAAGAATAGACTTCTCTTCCTGTCTCTCTTTGGATTTGAATGTAGAAGCAGGTTTGACCCTGCTCCTGTAATGAGCACTGAAGTACTTAACTAATTAGATCTTTTAAAATGTGGTTCCTTTCTGAAAAGTAACTGCAGAATGGTGCTGTATAGTTCCTAGCTGGGTCACACAAACTTTTACTTTTCAAATTGTCAGCCGTACAGTCCTAAGCCAAATCTGGAAAATAAGATGAAAGCTATTTCCTCATTGTAGATATCAAACTTACTGTTTCTGACACCATGGACTGAAAAATTACAAATTCTCTAGGGGTCTTCAATTTCCAGAAAATCCATATGTAGAGCATTGTTGACTAAGGTATTTTCATATTAAGCCATATATCCAGGTTTTCCAGATACGTAGTAAACCTATTGCTGTTCGTATATGTTCCATATTAGGTTAAGAATGTGCCCTTGCCATACACAGTTCTTTTTTTGGGGAGGTCTGTAGAGTTACCACAAGTCTGTGCAGTGGGCCCAGTGGTTTCGGAAGTGTTGAGTGGCTTCTGCTTCAGTTGTAGAACTGATGTACATGCACAATAAATTCACCATAAATTTAAAGCATTTTAATTAATCTGCATTTGCTGACCTACTATACAGAACAAATGCTATAGGCCTGAAGTTTTCTATAATTCTCAGATTTGTAACTTATGTTGCATAATGTGAATGCAGTTTGTGTCTGATGAATCATAATTCCTTTCTACAAAGCATAAAAATGATATATTCACATTTTCTTTGCTTTTTCCCTGTATACCTGTCCATACTTGTGCACCTCCCTTCTTTCTTCCCTCGTATTTTAAGAGTCAGGTTTGGGTAATGGAGACTGCATTTGCTGGTTTGCACCTTTTCTGGCTTTAGTGACTTTAGACTTGCCTTTTCTTGGGTATTATTTGCCTGTGACTTAACACTCCTTGTTCTCTTGTATGAGGATGTAGGCACTGCTGAAGTCTCCTGTTTGCCACAAATCCTCTGTGGTCCAACAAATTAGGTAACTTTTTCTTTCAGGTGGAGCTGGCCTTAAGTCAGAAGTATTTCTAGAACAGCTGAATTGGAATTAGAAGGGAACGCACTTCCAACACAGTGTTATTATTTTGTTAAACTTTGAAGTCTCAGTGGGGTATGAGAGGAATAAAACTGAGGAATGAGCAGGTATAGAAGTTCTCAAAGACAAGGATGTACAAGAGAATACATAGATGGAGAAGGGACAGCATTGCATGAGTATGGAAAGCATTTAAAACCTCTTAAGCTGTGGAAGGTGCCACCACCAAAGTTTCATGGAGATCTAGGTGCCTGGGAAGAGGGAGACATTTACATTCAACAGAAAAAGTCGTTTCCAAGGTGGAGGCACAGGAAACAGGCACTAAGGTATAGGAACTTAGAGAAGGTAGTGGCAACTTTTCACACTATCAAACACTTTTCTGCACAGGTTGAAATATATCCTATTCTTACCATACTGTATATGTGCTGGGAACCACAGTAATGTTTGTTTTCTATGGTTATGTTAATGATTTTTGTTGGATCTGGACAGTGGTTGGTGGAAATGATTATGAATTTTCTGTTAAAGTGAGACACCTAGACAGCTGTGCTCTTAGGTAGGAGGCTATGTAGACTTACTGCAGTGGTTTTGCAAATTGGTTTGCTATGGTAACAAATAACAACAATATGTTTCTATGTTTTGCCCTGAAATGATTTTTACAGAAGGCAAAAAATGAAGTCTGATAGAAGCAATGTTGGCATTCACCTGTGTTAAATGTTGATTAAATTGTTTTCAGGTAGTGATAACATTATGACGTGGCTGTTGGCAGCTTTGGGAAGTAGCCATGTTCAGTGTCAAAATAGTTCTTAATTTTAACTTGAATAATGGGGTCATATGTTTCAACATGCGTATTTCTCTGTCTCCTTATTACAAGCTCATCTGCAATCACTAGAGTGCAAATACAACTTTCTCTCCTATTTCTAGACAGAAAAGAATATAAGCTTCCACCAGTTCAGTTGACCATAAATTACTGTGAGATTTTGGACCCATCAGATTTGACTTGTTCTCAGTAGTTATCAAATGCATCACAAATTTTTGTATCATGTACTCTTGTTTGATGTGTGAAGTGCAAAATCAGGAGGAGGAATACACAATTTCATGGAGCATGGGTAATCACAACATGCTGCTGTACTGTCTATCAAAGTGTCATAAAATCTGTTAGAAGACTCAAAGGCTGAGAGACTGTTTACTTGTAGGATGTTTGACATAACTCAGTTCCATGGAAAAAGTTAATAGTATCATATGATGTGAAAAGTTTTAAGAAATCTGATTAACAGTAGTAATGAAATATATTTATGCATTTACCTTTTCTGTAAGTAAACAGCAGGTCAAATAATTTTGATTTCTTTTTTTCTCTTTTTGATGCCTTTGTCTTCTGGATAGCAGCTCAAAAGGCTCTGAGTTTAGGCTTTTGATTTTGCAAAGAACCAGTAAAATGTTTTAACTGTAATCAGCATGTTTCTAGTGTCACTTTTGACTTGTGATGCCATTCTCTTCGTTTGTTATTAAAGACAGATACAAAAAATATTTTGAGTCTGATTTGAAGAAACCTTATTCAGATTTTAAAGGCATTCAAAATTGCCATTGAGAATCCTGACCAACGCAACAGTAGCTTGATCTTTTTTTCTTTTCCTAATAAATAATAGCTTAATGCAATTGAAGCATGAACAGTCTAATATTTATTTTATGTATAACTGTTTGCCAGACAGAGAAGGAGGCACTTAAATATATTTGTGTATAGAGCTCTAAACTCAGAACTGCATGTAGGCAGGCAATTAGGAGTACAGCGAGATGTAAAGCAAGAGAGTTGAACTTCCTTTCTCCAGGAAGTTTGTCAGGACTTTGCCAGGACTTCACCACAGAAATGTCTGTCTTAACTTTACAGATCTAGAAGCCTGACATAACTGTGCATGCTGAAGACTGCTGAATGCTTCAGTAAAATCCTTTTATGGCCACATGTCAGTCCTGAGCCAACCTATGCTATGAAAGCTTTGCAAAGACTGCTGGAGGAGATACAGTTGTCAGTGAAAGGGGAAAAAAGTTTGTGTTTTATGAATAACATAAGGAATGCTGGCAACAAGGAGTTGGTGTAGAAGCATTTTGCCAATGTGCGTATGTGGATTTGGCATGTAGCTCATCTACAGCTTGCCACAGAGTTTTACATAGCAGTAAATTTCTGACTCTCCAGGTTGCTATAGGTTGTCACTATGTGTTGGCAGAATGGCAGCTGTTTAATTCAAACTTTCCCTGCCGTTTGCTCTGTTTTCATTAATTTTAATTGAATACCTGACTGCATGACATCTTAATGTAAATGTGTGTCTACATATTCCAAAAGGCATACATTTTTTATGCTAATTAAGGTTTTAGCAAAGCTTTTTATGAATAGCTGCAGAGTTAAATAATTTGACTGTAATCAATTTACACATGGCTCAGGCAATAATGCACATTTCCTTTACTTCTTCTAGGAGGGGATGACCGCCGGGTCTTACTTTGGCATATGGAAGAAGCCATCCACTCAAGAGTCAAACCAGTTCAGCTGAAAGGGGAGCATCACTCGAACATCTTCTGCCTGGCTTTCAACAGTGGCAATACAAAAGTGTTCTCTGGAGGTAAGGAAGGAAGAACACCCTGATTTCACATGAATATGTATTGTGAATGCCTTGGAGTAGAAGACATGTGTGAGATCCTACCCCACATGAGATCTGGATGGTGTTCTTAATCAGCAATTGAAATGTTTTTGGGAACAGGGAATCCTTTAGCTAGCACAACATTTTCAATTTTATCATGCCTTTTTCCAAGCCCTGGTGTAAGCACATTGTGTCTTGAGCTGTTGTGAGAATCCTGGGTCCAGTCTGCCCCTACTTGTGCTAAACACTGTGGAAAAGATTGTTTTTGTTATTCCCTCTTAGTTGTACTGAGATCAGACCCTGCATCCTCTCTGGCACTCAAACCTGACGCTTGAAAATCTTTGCTGCTACTATCTGATTTCAGTGCACCCTTAGATGGCTCATGAAGGACTATTGCCATCTATTGGTGGATCATGTTTTCTTATACTCCGTTTCAGTTCTTACTGGGTAAGCCTCTGCCTTTCAGAACTGTTGGCACATTGGGCTCTGATAGCCCTTGACGCTCTCATCTCTTTTTAATATAAATCTACTTTTTAATAGAAAGTTTAATTTGGTCTGAAAACTAAGGTAGGTGGACATATAGTGGCTCTGGGATAATAATTTCTGTAATTTAGGTCCATTTCACCACTTGATTTTTAAAGTGTTGAGATAGGGAGGAAAATTGAATTGAGAAGAAAAAGGCACAAGTGTCAATGCAGTCAAGTTGACATTTTCTGCTGTACTTCATTTCCTCTATCTGACATGGTCATAGAATGGATGAGAATTTGCATCTTTCATTAGTATGTCCATTATCTTACAGCTAGACTTCCTTTAGGGGGTACTATGGTCTAAGACTACTTGGTAAAAGCCCTTCATTACCTTTTTGAACCAAGATTTGTCAACTGCAGATCAATGCTAGAGATTGATTCTGAGTGCATGTGAATGGTGGAAGCTCCCTGTCCTTCAGCATTGTGTTAAAATTATAATATACCTTAAAAAAAGAGACATGACAAAGCTTGAGATGGCATTAGATTTCAAGGATGAAAATATTCAGATACACTTCTCAGGTGGAATAAACCCCAAGACTGTCAAATAGTGATGCCTATCTTCTTATTCTGTGGACTGCTGTTTGTTTTATGAGAAAGACAGCAGTACACACTGTCTTCAAATGAATATATCTGCACAAGTGATTCCAATGGAATTTTGGGCCAGAGTCTGTTTTACTTTACTTTGAATTCAGACAAATGGAACCTTACATGAATATTCAAGGAATAAAGTGTGCCAAATCTTGCTGGACCAGCTGGAATGGTATTTTCTCATGTCCAACTCAGGCCTCTGTCCGTTGGGATTTGCTCTCAGAGGCTGCTGTTTTCACAGGAAAGGCAGAAGATTGGCTTGATTGTACCTCACTACTGCAGTTCACACCTGCAGTTAACGATTTATGTAATTGATTATGGTGGATTTTTGCTAAGATGCCAGGTTAGATGAGCTGTGACAGCTGATGCACAGAGAAACTGGCCGTTCTCATCTCTTTCTCCTCCTCCAGTTTGCATAAAAACACTCTGCCTCTGCCAGAAATTATTTCCATTGGAGGAGTCAGGAACTCTTTCAGCTGCTCCATCAAGATTCAGTGAGCTCATCTGCAAGGGCTGTGAGTCTGACTCTTGGATCCCTTGTAACGAGTCATTTTTCCGCATGGCCTAGATGTACCATCTGTTTTATCTCTGTTGGTAAAATGGGGCTAGCTATATTTATTCACTCAATGATGTTCTGGGAGATTCTTAAACAGTCTGAAAGAATTGTGGGTCCTAAGATCTACTCGTTGCCACACAGACACCCACACCTGAATTTGGAGTTGTATTTAAATCATAGAAGTTGGAATACTTAAAACCCCCCAAACTAAAAATTGGAATATGGAAACTAGCACAAGTCACACAGAATTCAATTTATTCTGTAAATAAATGACTGTCAACAACTAATGACTTAGGATCTGATGACCTTTCCCTAAAGCAACTCTTGATAACACAGGAGAAGGGATTTTCCACTTCAGTACAAATTGGATTGCATCCAAGGAATTTCAGAGTTCTTTGCTTTGAAGGAGCAAGCACCCCATGTAGCTGTTACAAAAATTGAAGGCAGGAACTGAGTGGACGGTGTTTTGCATGTAATCCTGAAGGAAAAAACTGTCACAAAGAAGTTCCCGTCTCTGAAGAATATTGTTGCCCTTCTCTGTCCACAAACACTGAGAGTAGAGCAGCATTTGAAATGCAAGATCCCTTCCTAGCAAACTGCATGGACTTTTTAAAATTTGCGCTTAATGTTAGGTATATGAAAGCTGAACTAAAGCTACGGGAAATTGAATTTGTTTTTTTTAGGGCTTATATGACAGATAGGGGGTTTGGGCCACCTTAACTGTGCTCCTCTATATGTGCTCTGTGGTATTTCACCCTTACAAGTATAACTGAAGGGAATGGCAGATTCCTCCTGTCTTTCTGATTGTTGTAACTGCAGTTATCAAAACAAGAGAGATTATAAATGACACAGTTGTGTATACAATTATGACCTAGTTAGTCTCAATGAAGACTGAACTGTCCAGTGTTAAAGAAAAAACATTTTAAGTGGGAACCCCACTGGGCTAAACAGCAGTGATGTTTTCTGGAGGGATGAATCCTTACCAGAAGCAATCAGTATGTGGTTAGATTTTTGTCACCACTGTCTCCTCCCACTCGCAGATCAGAGGAAAACAGTGATTATTCAACTCTCCTTTCATTCTTTCTTTCCCATTTTGGAGCTTGTGATGGAAGGGAATTTGATCCCATGATGACTGGATGCCTGAAACCAGGCAACTGGAATGATTCTTGTGTTCATACTGGATGGAGACTAAAGAGCCAAGAGTGTCTGCTGGAGGAAATTTTGTCATTGGAGAAACTAGGCAGCATTTTTCACTGGTGAAATACATAGGCCTAGTAGGTATAAACAGTGTGTAATAATATATAATGGGCAGTTCCAAATACAATTAATGACCAAAGGACACTTACACTTAAATGAGTTGTTTATTGTACCATGGAAAAGATGAGCTATTGCAGTAATCTAAGGCTGGCACAATTTTACTAGGAGCCTGAGCAAAGAGCAAGTGGTTGTAGACAATCTGATACCTCACTAGTCAAAGAGAAACTTTCTCATATTTTTCTGTTAAAACACATTACAACTGAAATATGTGTGGGATAAATGAAAACTGAGTCAACTGAACATTGAAGAATCATAGCATGAAATCATGCTTGTTCTGAACCTCTGTCTTCAGTATGCATTAGGAATACTTCACAACTCTACATCAGAACTACAAAGATATACAGAGCATAAAAATATGACTTTGCGGCTTTCTGGTTTTTAGTTTTTTCTGAATTAAAGTGTGTGTGTCTCTAAATATTTCTAAAGAGGAGGTGGCAAATTTAGGTAATTAAATATTCAGCACAGAAACTAAAAAAAAACCCAAAACCTGTTGCTATAGATTGAAAAACACTGCGTGAGCTGTTGGAATTACTTTGTGGCTGTGACCCTCTTAGCCTGCACACATGTGCTTAGTTTCCATTGTATTCAATGGATGTGATCAAGGAAAAGTGACATGATTGTCTGGTTACTTGCTTTGGTTTTTGTTAATGCAGAAGAAATTACATTGGCTGTCACACTCATGCCTTCTCAATGCTTGCAAACCCCTGAATGCTGACAGTATTAGCTGGCAGCATTTGATCTGGGAGCCAAGTGCATTTCATTTATGACATCTCTTTTCACCTTCCATAATCTTTTTATGGAGCATCCTTTAAGCAGGAATAAAGATGTGTTTTCATGAGAGGTAAAAGCGTTCTGCTGCTTCATGTAATAGTCTTCCCTTTATTGCAAATGTCCCAAAACTCAAGCTCAAATTGGACAAAGAATGTTTGGTAGCATATTTAAATAGAATTATTTGTTGAGCAGAAGCAGATGAAACAGGTTGATGCATTTGGTCATGACAGGCAATATCACACAGAGACTTTCATAAAACTGAGCAGGGGGTAATCCCATAGCAATTTAGCTGGTCTTCTCTGTTTCAATATTGGTTTTGAAATTGTAAATTAAAAAAAAAAAAAAGGTGGTTTTTGTTGTTTTTTTTTTTCCACTATAATGCTTTTTAACCACTGGGACATGATGCTAATTGCTTATATTTCTCTTTTAGGCAATGATGAGCAAGTTATACTCCATGATGTCGAAAGGTAAATATAGTTTGCTGTTTCCACTGCGTCAGGAACTCCTTTTATGTCAACTCACTGGAGGCATTTTCTGTTTTAAATTAATGGTTTAGGAGAAGAACAGTGTTTTAATACTGAAATTTGCTTTTTATTTATCTAAATTCATAACTGGAATGAAATATTCCCCATTACCCCATTTTCTTTTTCAGCACCTGGGTTCTGTATTATTTTGACCTCAGGAAAGGGAATGGTTATTAAATATATATGCTCTCCTGCAGACAGCATAGTAGATTCTGAGTCCATTATTCTGGCACATATACAACTGTTGGCACACACAGACTTCTTGTTTTCCAACAGACTCACCTGACTTGTGTTTAAGATGGCTAGTGCCTGGCCTACCTAACTTCCTTTTAAAACTAGATGCAGCTGCCTGATTCCTCACACTAACATGAAGCATATTGGTTTTGATACTTGACACTACCAAAACTGCAAAACAATTGGGAATTAGGCTTTGTTGTCCTGCATCAAGATTAGGCTGTTAGTCAAATTAATGCAGTAGTGGTAGTATGTTGAATTGGACTTTTCAAGACATCATGTCTATTGAGTTTACTGCTTTTGAACTAAAAAAACTTTAAAATTTTGGTCTGTACTTATAACTTCTACAGATTTAAGCATTAACCATTCATTTAACATGAACTCAAGAAAATCAAGTATAAAGTAAAAACAGGAAGAAATATATGTAAGAACAGAGAAATACAAAACCTTACTTTTTTTGAGTTTCCTTAATAATTTTATCTGGACATATTTCTTGATGTGTTTGTCCAAAGCCTTTTGCATTGAATTGTTCAGTGTATATCAGTCTTCCATCATATCTGCATGCATTATATCTGCTCCTTGCATAAATCTCACATGCAAGCTGGGCAAAAGAGACTTTGTCTTCTGTTCTGATGCTTTCTCAGGAATATCATGTTGTTTAGTGTTTGGGGGTTTTTTTGTTTTGGGAGATTTTTTTGTTTGGTGTTTTGTTTTTCTTGTTTTATTTAGGTGTGGAAACGTCAATTTTAGGTGCTGGTTTTATTGTGTTCTGACTTTTTAAGCTTCTACAAGATCTTTGTCATTCTAACTTTTCTATATAACACAGTTTTTCTTGCTGTGTCTTGTCTAGATGTTTTAACAACTCTTTTTGGTATGTACATATTTTTAATGTGCTTTTGTTAGCAGATTTTTATATTTTTAGGTATTCTAAGTCTATTTGTAATCCATACAGAATTCCTTCCTCCAAGGCTATTTTGTGTGATCTTCTAAAAGAAACTGTAGTAGTCTGACACACTGAATTCTGATTGATTTCTATGGGAAGTTAATATCTTTTTAATAACATGAGGTCTGTCAACTGCTTTTTTATAACTTGCAATGGCTTTTTCTGTTGCTGCTTGTTTTCCTTTTTTTATTAATGGTCCCTGAGACATAGTTAGTAGATCTGCCACTAAGAACATCAGCTGCCAAGTGAGCAAAATGCTGATTTTATGTAGGATCTCTTTGGTGGAGCTTCCACAAGATATAGGGATTGTATACAAAGTTTATTCCATAAAGAAATAAAAGGGCTTTTTAAAAGAAATAAAACAGTCTGAGAGTCTTCTGATTTAGTATTTCAGCTTTTGGCCTCTCTATTCCACTATTTCCTGCCTTTTTAAATGATCTAAAACATTGGGAAAAGAATAGACAATGTGCTTTTTCTTTTTTTATAGCTGTGAAATGGCTGAAATCCAGGTACTTTGGGGGGAATTATTTTTATTTTGTTGGTTTTTTACCGCTCTTTCTACATGGAAAAATATAGGTCTGGTCTATCCTGAAAAACAAAGAAAACTTACTGAAAAAGCCATCTGGAAAATTGCTCTTATGGGAGCTTCAATTGAACAAAACAGAAACCTGTATTAAAGAATGAACTTCTGTCTTGTTTTCCTTTTTACATCATACAGTAAAAATTTACTCCAGAGGTCCCAAGGCTTCTTTCCCTTTCCCATTACCACCTCCCAAACTTAATGTAATACAACACGTGTTCCAGAGCATCTTGCAGTATCTGAAGTTTTTAATGTTTGGGTTTTAGTTTGAGAAATTTTTTTCCTCATAACATGAGGTCACTGTACATGGACATTTTGTTTGGGTTTTACCCTATTTAAACACAAGGCTCTTCTTTAGAAGTTACAGGAGCTTTGTCAGTAAGTATTACTAGGTAGATAAAGCTGTAAAGAGTATGGTTTTCAAAACAATAGCAAATGAAGGAAGAATGATAATGTTGTATCTCTCTTCCAGCACTGAAACCTTGGATGTGTTTGCCCATGAAGATGCAGTGTATGGCCTTTCAGTGAGCCCAGTAAATGACAACATCTTTGCTAGTTCATCAGATGATGGCCGGGTTCTTATCTGGGACATCCGAGAGTCTTCCCATGGAGGTAAGATCTCTAGAGGGAAAAGAGAATTGATTTAGGAAGAATTCATGCACAGCAAGGAAAAGCTTTGTTTGTCTGGGACAGTTGAGAGAGTGAGTCTTGGAGTAGGGTGAAAGTGAGGCATAATTCTTTTGGCCAGTGATTGGCAAGCCCTGGTCTTTACAGCTCAGTGTTACTGTAAGTGACTTTATAGTACCAGCATATAGTGCAGACTAGCATAGATCTTGGTATGAATAGGTTTTAATTGGGTAATTAAACATTCCCTCCCCCTTGAGTAAAGGGGCAGTGGAGGGAATGTTTCTTCAATGACAGCATCTTGCCAAACTTGCAATAAACTGGGAATATGTTTATAGTTTTTTTCTATGGCCTGGGGTGAAAAAAAAGTTGATGTTTAGAAAGCTGTTATTTTGATTTGAATAGTTTCCAAAGCTATTTATATATTTCCTGACCCTGGGACAGTTATGCATCATGTTTTCTGGTTGTATAGAAACTCAGAGCCCTTATGTGATAAAAGGGAAGTTTAATTATTACTTCAATCTTTGTTTTCTGAAACAAAACTGAATTCTGTTGGTTTAGGTAACAAACCTGCAGCTTATCAAAACACTGTAAACTGTGTTTTTGCAGCTGCAGTTCTGAAGCTTAAGAATCTCAGTTTAAAACTGTAGTGACATAAATTTGAGAGAAATACCTCAGTAATTGAATTCAGTGTATAAATACTCAAGTAATACTTAAGTAAATGAACCTTCAAGTTTACCTCATACTAAAGAACACTGAGCAATCCGCAGGATACAGAATATGGTTCCCTTCATCCATAGCTAAAATAAACGTTCATTTTGTTTTGTAAGCTGTTTAAATGCAATTACCAGTAGTTTCTACTCGTCTTACAGGAGCATTGTTCATGGCACTGAAATCCATCTCAATATACTTTGTACACATTTGTTGTTGGGTCAAAGCTGATGTTTTAGCTGAAGTATCTTTTTCCATGCCTAGTAAATTTGATCACTTTTCTAGACTGCAATTCTGTCCCTCTTTGACTTGGAAATGAAAGCTGAAATAAAACATACTTTATAGTCTCACAGGAGTCTTTTAAGCTGTCTAGTATCCTGAGGGCTTTATTGAATATGAGTAGCCAGAGTCAGATCTTTGACAAGCCTCACCAGAATACTCATAATAGATTGCTTATAGATACCCTCCCTAGCCCAGGCATATTACCTTTGTATAAGTATAAATAAAAATTAAACATACTAGCACAGCATCCAATTTCATGCAGTTCTCTGACACAATTGTATAACCTCTTATCTCTTTCCCATGTAGCAATTTCATTAAACATTATGAAAAACAATGCACACACTTCATATATGTGTATTACAGACTTTAATAAAAGTATCTACATAGTCCCTTCTGTGTCTTTGAGGAACTCATTAGTAACATTCCTCTTGCTCATAAATCCCTTACAGTACAGTGAGCTATCGTCTTCCCGTTAGCCAATTTCTTACCCTATGCAACTCTCTTTGCCAATCCCAACTGCCTGCAGCTAAACTTGGTATTATCCCAAATGTGAATTTAGTCCTCATTACATCTACCACTTTTCTCCTGTATAAAAGATCAGTTGCTCTATTAGAGATTAAATCACTCTGATGTGAATATTTTACTTTTGGAAAATCCAAGGGTCACTTCATCCATTTTTTTATGGTTTTGTAATATCCAAATGATATGACTAGACACTGAATATGTTTTCCAAATTGAAAATGGTGAAATGTTCCTTTATTGCCTTCTGAACTCTCCACCATGAAGATCTCTCTCTGTTAGGGGAATTACCTGTTGCTAACAGTGGATGTCAACAGTTGGGAGGACTAGATGTTTAAATGCACCTGTATGAAGCTTCTCAGTATCATAAGTTAATGTCCAGTCTGATCTGAGTTTCTGAAATTATATGAAATTAAGTTAGTTCTTCTTTGTTGGAGTTAAACCTTGGTTTTGCTTTTACTGTTGTTGAGACTTTGAATGAGATTGCTGAACCAGTGAAATTGCAGATGTGTGAAGATGTGTTGTCTGTAGCAATTTTGGGCTTTTTGGAGTTGTGTTTCAGGTTCTCTGAATTAAAAAAAAAAAAAGCTTTTGCATGCTTATGTAAGAGTCTTGAGTCAGCATTTATATGTGAGCCCTGACAATGTTTACTGCAAGGTAATGCTTGTCACTGGGGTAATGCCCTTGTCTGCAATGGTATTTGCATGGGAATAGACACTATGCATGCTAGTGTGAGCATAGTTAGTCACCCAGAGTGGCCAGCTTGTTAAAGTCTTGCAAACAACCTCCTCGTTTAAAATGGTGCATTAAAAGAAGCCCAGGAAACTTCTTTTCCTGCCTTTCACTGTTGAGTGATTTATGCAGTAATTTTTATAAACCTACTTGTAATTTTTATTAAAGATGGTGTTGAGCTACTCCCTTGAGAAACATGTTCATACTCCAGTGTATAAGAGCTACAATTGTGAATGAGCATAAAGAGCAATAGAAAAGTAATTCCCCTACTTTTCATTAAAATTACTTAGTGCCTCATTAGTTTAACTCTTGTTATCTGTCTTTGACAGGCTGAAAGACAACTTTTGATATCTTAGGAGAAAACTTTTGTGCCATTTTTTTAATAAAAAAGGTGTGAAGGAAAGCACCAGTAATTAGTGACAATTATTTGACTAAGGAAATATATACAAATGGAATGTTTATTTTAAAGCCCAGCTCTTTATTTGGCAATCTGATGTTTGTCTCTCCACTCAGCTAATGCAGGTCTTTGCTTCTCAGTGGGGGCTGCCATTTTAATAACATAGCCTTTTATGTCCCAGCAGGATTCTGATTTGATGATGCAAATATAGAAGGTCAGTTTTGGTGTTAAACCTTATTTGGAGCTTCAGGCAGACCAACAGCAATTTCTAAAGCCTTTGGGCAGACTGGCAGAACAAAAGTTGTCTTTTCTTCTTTTTACCTCTGACTCTTATGACAGTGAATAGCGCCATGGAACTTCATCTGTGTTCAGAGACCTTTGTTTTCATCAGTACTAAATAAATGCTAAAAAGGGAAGTCTCTGTCTAAAAGAACTTGTAATAGAGCCTTAGAGGAGGACACAGATGGGGCAAGACAAGTAAATGTTAATTCTGTCTCAGTTGCTTAATGGGTAGTCATTTCATAAGGTATTGGGAATTTGAGAGGGTTGTCTGTTTTACCATGTTTAACTATTGCCATATTTGGTAATGAAGGATATGAGGAAAGAAAATTACATACCTTTGGAGGTGCTTGTGGGGCTACAGGGGCTGCACATGGTGGCCCAGATAAGGGCAGTAATTGTCTCCCTAGCACATGGGCAACACAGGAGTTGCACCAAAGCAAACAGCGCGTAGGAAAGTGTGGAATAATCCCTGGCGCAAAATAGGCATTGATTCTGGTTTCTTAGTTGATTGAAAGAGTGGCAGCATGTCACGAAACATACACTCAGGGAAGAGAATTAGACTGTGCCTAAAGCTGTAAAGCTCACAGAAACAGAGACAAGGTAACAGTCAAGGCTTTTTCCCCTTGCTTCATGGAGACAGTATTTTGATGATACGAACAAGGCAGAGTAGCAGTCCAAACACAGTCTTATGAAAGGGAAAGAGTCTGAATGAGCATGTTTTCTACTTTGTGTGTGAACAGCAAGAGCTAACTGTTACCATTTTTTTTATGCAAGGGGAATACCCTTCTTGTCTGCTTGTACAGCACTTAAGAAGTGGTAGGCTTCTTTTCCCCAGCAGCTTGCTCTGAGTTGAGTTTCATACAAACTTATTTCACTTCTTGTAATATTGTTCTCCCTTACAAGCAATTGCTGCTACATTTATGGTTTGGGTAATCATCAATAGCAGTGGAAGCTCTCAGGCATACATTACTAGGAAGCTTTCAGAAGCCCCTTCATGTATAGTCCTTATCAGATGAACATTTGGTCATGAACCGTAAGAAGATTCAAATATGTGATCTTTGAGTAGCTAGTTATAAACTCTGATAACCTTCCATAAACCAAATGGTGTCTTGAAATTCAGTATGTGTCCTTTTCCATATTTAGACAGAATTAATCTACATGTGGGTGGATTTTAAAACTTCAGGTTTTATATTGCTTTGGATGTGTCAGCTTGAGAAGTGGTATGAACATGTCTTCTTATCTTCAGATCTTGTTATGCTGTTTCCATATTCAGCTGCCAAACTCCTGGCATTGAACAGTTGCATGCATTGTTTGTTCTTATGTCTGAAATTTAAACTTTTTCAACAGAGCCCTTCTGCTTGGCACACTACCCATCAGCCTTTCACAGTGTGATGTTTAATCCAGTAGAACCCAGATTACTGGCTACTGCCAACTCTAAGGAAGGTGTGGGACTCTGGGATATTCGCAAACCTCAGAGGTATGATCTGGCTGTCCTTGTTCTATGCTGTGCTATTTCTTTCCATTGGGAGGTGTTTGCATGCTGCTTTGATTTTGTTTTTTTAATTTAAGTCAGAATATATGATAGTAAGAAAAGATGTAAAGATGTAACAAAGTTAACAGTTATGTTGGTAATCAGTTATTTTTCATAATTAATATTCTTCGTCATACTTATGATCTAATTTGATTTGAAATGGGGCTAGATCTTCAGTGTTAAGGTAAGTGATTCTTTTGAAGCCTGCCTGGCCTCACCACTGCAAATTAACTTGGATTGCTGTGTCAAGTTCTCGTCATTATATTTATCACTGTCTTGCTAATACTGGAAGAAGCTGTGGTGGGCACTTCGTAGTTTACAGTTTGTTTTTGCTGCCCAGCTCAGTTTTTAGTGGCTGACTGGAGACTATGGTCAAGACAGCGTTTTACTCAGTGCTTACAGTTTTACGTGACTTTCTGAGTGATACGGACATCTATGTAATCATTTGTCTGTATAGCATGCTTCAAGATTTGCATAGAGTTAAAAACAAATGAAGAGAATTAGGTTGCAGCTTGAAATATGGTTAGACTGGGTTCCAGAGTAGATGTATGCAATGTCCAATACCAAACTTGGGCATGCGTGAGAGATTAAGCTTTTTCAGTCTTTCAGATTTTGAATGTTCATTTGCTCATCATAATAATCTATGGAGGGTTGAGTCTGGCTGAATGCCAGCTGTAAAATGAATGCAGGTGTTAAGTCTGCTTTCAGCTACCATTTTTCTGGGATAGCCGTTAGCTTTCCTCCTTTACTTGATCAGATATGTGCCCAAAACATGGTGAGAAGGGTATGCTTGGCTTAGGAGAAGGAAATGGCATTAAAGCACTCTGCTATCACTGCAAGTTTTTTCCCCCATGAAACTCTCAGGAAAAGAGGACTCTTCAGAATGATCTTTGTCCTACTAGTGGGCTGCCAAAGCCAGAGTTTCTCATATTTAAATATATTAGGCTGTATTTTTAGTCTTTTTAAAGTAACAGAGAATTTGCCAACATTTCTACTTGTCTCTCTAGATCTAATATGCTAATCTAGAAAGCTGGAACTTGTTTTTTAATATATTTGTGGCCAATTTACTTTGTCTTACAAGGAAAAGATTTTGTTAATTTTAAGATCAGTTGAGATAAAATCCTCACTCCAGTGAGGAAGTGGAAGCTAGAATTTACACTACATCCATGTGTTTTAGTTTGTTACAGTCTCTTCTGGGGAAAATACACTTACTTTCAAGGGGAAAAATAGTTTTTGTTAAAGATAAAGTAATCTACATGATGCTGTAAGTTCTTGTGATAGGCTGCCTAAAACTGAAGTTGGTATGTGAGGGAGTTTATAAATATTTTCCAGATTCTTATTAATAATAAATGTCGCTGTAGTTGCGATCTTTTAGGTAAGATGTGTGCCAAAAGCATTTTGGTTGGTGAATTTTATAGGCAGAGTGAGTTAAACAGCCCTGAAATTCTCCATAATCTAGGGATAAACAGGAAGCTGCCTGTGTAAGCATGCCATTTGCACAGCAAAGAAGGGCTACTGCATCAGATGCTTTCCTCTTTGTCAAAAAAGTCTGCTAATGGTGGAAATCCTTGCTTCCCTACAGGTTTGTAGCTCTCTTTTATACTGTCATTGGTATCCAAGAAAATGTAATACTGAAGTGTTGGAAGGATGAGGGAATAGAGGTTTTTGAGGGACATGATTTAGAAGTATTTGTTTGATTGTTGAATCCTTATTGGGATTGTTGAATAGCACAATATATAAATAACTACAGTAATAAATGGCTAGATCTGTCTATTCCTTCCCTAGTCTACACTTTTATTTACATTACATGTGCATAACATTGACCTGTGAGGGATTTTTATGCCTTAAACTGTCAAGGGAAATTCTTTCTTTCCTTCAGTATTGATGTAGTCCATCATAACACTGTGGCCATTGTGGAAGTTTTTCAGTCCTATCATTCCACCTGTTGTGCTAATAGAAAGTACTAGATAAGGTAAACTTTGTCTCTTTTGTCATAATGTGTGGTAGTGGGGTTTTGATTACAGGTTGAGTGGGTAGAAAGAAGGGGAAGAACTGTAGATGCTTTTAAATGTTTGCTGTGGATTGCCAAAATTTTAACTTCCAGTGGATTAAGCTGGACTGCAGCACTCTTGCAATATGAGACAGCTGGTATGGTTATATGTAGCTAATAATTTGCTGCTGGTATAATACTTCCTGTCAAACTCATTTTCCCAATTACTGTCAGTTCTCAGATGGAGGCAGAGTTAGGCTGATGCAGGCACTACTTGGTTTGCTTCATAACTGGATGCTTCTCTGGGCAATCCTGCTGCTGCTCATCTGCAAAGTCCAGCAAATGAAAAGCTTGGAATTCTGAAGACTAGCTGTTTGTGGCCAGTAGCAGTACTGTAGTTATCAATACCTTCACATAACATGTATTGCAGCCAACAGCACTGGTTTTATCAAACAGCACAGGTTTGATAAAACCCACAGGATTTGGCTGGCCTTCACTCATTTGAAGGGGATCAGGCTTGATGCTGAATTTCTGTTTTTCATCAGCAGAGACTCCTCAGGTGAAGTATAGTTTTTCTTTGACTCTGTCCAGCTTGATAATGGACTGTCAGAAAAAGGAGGATTTCCTGTTAACTTCCAAACTTGTATGTCAGTCAGTGAAATATGGTTGATTGTGTAGTTTTTAATAGCTCTACATTTCAAAATATTGAATAGAGAAGTGATGTCCTTGTAGGTTAGAGAATTCAGATCTAGATTCCACTGCTTGTCAGGAACAAATGAACTGCATCTACTTATTTATCTAGAAAAATCTGAGGATTATTACACCAGAGTATTTTCTCCAAAATAAGTGGCTCTTCTCCAATTGGGTTCTGGGAGAATTTGTCTCAGCTTCCTGTTGCATGCCTCCAGCCAGGAAGGTCGGTTTTGTCTACTTCTTTAGTCACGCAACATTAAACATCTCTAAAACTTTTAAATTGAATACTTTTAGGGCTAGGAAAAAAGTCCTGATTATGAGTAGATTTTATTCATATGCTGTGGAATTGGTTAACTTTCTAATGGGAAGCTGGGAGTGCTTTATGCTTGGCTAATACAATGAAGGAGGTAATTGAAAAGCCAGCATTTCTTGGCATGCATGGAGAAATTTAGAGACAGTTGCACAGCTCTGAATTGTGGAAAGTTTAGCTCACTTCAAATAGTCATAATTCGATTAGTCTTGCTGACTGAGTCAGGATACAGAGGCGGATTCATTATGCTTTCTCCCAAAGTTCATTCCCAGCTTGATCTCTCTTCTGTCTCAGACTTAGTGCAGCAATTGAGATTCTCTCCTTCTACCTCAGTATACTAATAAGATCTGAATGTGGTGGGTTGGGTCCTCAAAAATAGCATATGAAGTTCTATTAATATAGAACTAGTATAATTCCAGCATGATTACAAGTGATTCTGGAAATATTATTTTTCTATTTTTAGAATGTGTAAGTATTTCTTTTCTTTCAGGTGGACATTAAACTGAAACCATCTGTAATGTTTCTGTTTTAAAATAAGTTCATTGAAAGGCTTTAAGTGTGTTTTTGATTGAGGAGGCTGCTGTAAGGCGTTCACACCACTAGATGGGGTCTGGAAGCTGTGCCTTTTTTAAAGAAAATTAAAAAAGCAGATCTGTGCTTCTTAAACTATTTACAATAAAATATGTATTACATATATATATTGTTAGAGAATTGCTGGAGGAAACTCAGCAAGTTACAGTACATATATATTAAAAGCAAAGACTATGTAACTTCAGCTATTTTTAGGTACTCATGTTCTCCCTTCTCTTTTTCCATGCAGTTCCACAACCATCTCCTTCTTTTTACTGAAATCAGGAGACTGCTTTTTCCCCCAAGGAAATATTATCATTATTCCCTTAATGCTTTCTTTTCCTATGTTCCTCCTCACCTACCATTTACATCAACTTATCTGAAAGTTTTTGAGATCAAAATTATATTGGTTTGTCCTATTAATGACCATTGCACATTTTTAAACCGGTCTTCATGCTGCAAAAAGGCTGTTCATAGAAGTGTGTTCTGCTTGTGATGGGAGCATTGAACCAGTACTTTGTGCACACTGGGATCCATTGGTGTGTCCAGTTCAAGGGTCAAAATGCTAAGTCTTGTGTCATAAATACATATCTTGGGGTATTTTTTGTGAGCCTGGGAGGGCTTATCTGAATACTACCAGGCCCTCATTCCTATGTCTGTTGCATAGTTATGTGTTTGACCTGTTTTCTGAGCCGACTCATCATGTTTAAAAGTAGGAAAACTAAGCTAGAAAGGCTTTGTAGCTTTCTTATGCCCTAGCAAGTTGAACTTGATTTGAGGAGGATCTAGTGGCAAGTGTAAAGGATTGAGATGAGAGAGTAAGGCCTGTAAGGCTGAGAAGAGGATGTAAGAAGCAAACAAAATCTTTCTCATTTGAGGAGCAGTGAACTATTAGGTGTGTTCAGCTGTTTGTGGTGTTCTGCTCATTCTGTTTTACTTGCTTTGGTTTCTTTTGCCAATCAAGGCGGCTTTCTTAATGGACTCTAAACTAACATTAAAATTGCCTCCTGCAGTGAGAATGTAGAGGAAGCAAACTCCTAAGTTGTGGACAATGAATACATGTTGTTAGATGTCAGTGAATCATCTAGTGATTAGCTCATTAAATAGTAAGCAAAATATAGAGATGGAAATTTCTTCCCTGTAGCAAACTAATTAGATTCAGAGGGCTCTTGAGAGAGGACTCTTAGCATGTTTATGAATGTTCAGGTATGTTGATCTTGCCGGTGTGTGGAGAACTTCGAAGGTGTGGCTGCACTGTGCTGCTGGTCTTGAATTGACTGTGTTTTCTAAAGTCTTTGTTTTGAATAGAGTTTTTCTGCCAAGTGCTAATTATTAGGTGTTCAGCTTAGTCACCGTGCTGCAAGTAAACACTATCCAGCCCTTAAAACAATCTATTAAATCTGTAACTTCTAGTCCGCACATATTGGAAATCACAGGTACTTTTGAAAATTCAGTTCTTGGCTCCTGATTGCTTTGACTTGTAGTTTCACTTATTTCATTTAGTTCCCAGCCTTTCAAAGACCTGATGAGTATTACTTCTTTTGTTTTTGTATCAGTGCTCTGATAGCAAGAGGAAAACACTGTTTGACATAGAAATCTTGCAGGTGGTGTATGTTAAATTGCCATGTAGTTGGAAAAGCTAGGTTTCAGGTTTGTGAGGCCTCTCTCAGTGTCAAAATAGAAGTGGTAGCTGCCAGAACTACAGGAAATTTGAGAGCAGTTCTTCACAGTTTAGTTAGATGCATGCCAAACAGGCCAGCTTTGCAAGAGAGGACTGAGTATTACCTTTGAATAAAGACATGGTTAATTCTGTTCGAGTTTGTTTTTGATGAATGGATGTACAAGGGAAAGGGAGGAAAGAGAGACGATGAGTATTTGCAACTCTGTCTGTGCCACAGGTGATATTTGTAACCTGTCCCATATAAAAGACTTTGGAAAACCTGCGTGGTGATGTTGAAGGTATTCTAAAGTCATAAACATAGCATGGTAACTGAGTCCATGTCCATAGACTGAGGTCTCCAATGGTTGCCAATTTTAGTTTCTAAGGTCATACTTTCAGGTATTTGATCCTTAAAGAACATACCGGTAGAATATAGATGGCAATTACTTTTTGAGAAATGCTCATGCACGACCTGAGTTTTTATCCTTTCTAGCTTTCCTTCATGAGCTTACTCTACAAAGTAGCTGTTGCCTGCTTTTACCTGTGTGTTGCCAAGATGTCTGGTATTTTGGATGAATTACTGAGCTTCTGGAAGTGCAAGTGAGTGATCCAGTATTGTTGGTGATTGTGTTGAGATACCAGTTGAGGGCCAGCCACAGGGCTTACTTCTGATAGTGAGCTTACCGAGGTTGAGGTCTCTTTCCTTAAAAGCTAGTACTGGTGGATTGGGAATTTTCTTAATGCAGAATCTGTAGATATAACATGATGGCAGGAATAGTATGAGGATATTTAAGGTTTTACTTCAACTGTTTTCCATTTTGACTTTTCATGTGAAAGAAAGAAGCTTCTGATTCTCATCACTTCCAGTGTGAATGTTTTGGGATTCCCAAAGCTCTTGCAGGCAGAAGAGTTCACTACATCATTAAATTGGCAAATACCTGTTTAAATTATTTCAGTGCAATAGAAGTGTGCTGCGTGTTTCTGTTCTGAGACCTTTGTCGGTCCTGCTCTGAGCAGAGCCCTATATTAAAGATTGCAGCAGAAATGTGTGTATCTTGGCAACCACTTGTTTATTGTCAGGCTTACAATTTATTTTTCTTCCCAGTGGAATAATTTGTTGTGAATTTTGACTAACTGGATGCTGCTTAAAATAATGCATTTAGCTAGGTTACAGTATAACAAATTTTAAGTGCTATTTTGGAACTCACCAATATGGGTCAACCACACCACCTCAAATAGTTCAAATAACTATTTGTCTTCTCTTGCATGTCAGGAAATGGAACTCATCCCACACATGTACCATCCTCATCTGTTATGCTTCTGTGCTACTGAGGCAGCTCAACTGATCAGTTTCTCAACCTAGAATGTGAAGATCTCCTAACGAGATCCAGCTTGCCCTATTTGCCCCAAATTACACAGAACCTAAATGTAGATACTTTCCCTCCTATTTGTCTTCCATTATTTCTCAGAGGTTCCCTTTAATGTGATAGAAAGTGAACTGATTATTGCTTAAGTTCATGCATTTTTCTGGAAATTGTTGAGTTATATTGAGGGAACATTTGAACAGTAAGGGCATCCGTGGGAGTAGTACTTTTGGGATGGCTTTTGGCTTTAATTTCCTCATTGTAAACATAAATAAATCTCAAAAATATTTGCCACAAATTTAGCCAAAATCAATTACCTATTTAGGGTTAGAAATATCTAAGGTAGACTCCTCTGCCTTTCCTTCTTTCTTCTCACTGAAGGAAAAAAGGGGTACTTGCAAATGAGCCTTTTTTTGACCTTGGACAAAGAGAGATCGTGACAATCATTAAGGCTGTAGTCATGTTGATGACTTTCCTGCATATGGAGAGTTATTTTGTGGTTGCCATGTTCAGTCAATGCTTTCTTCTCTTTTTCTAAAAACAGTAGTACAGCCTAAAATTGCAAAATATGTAAATCAGTGAATTTATTGTTAAAGATTTTTTTATTCTGAAGCAAGTAATCCTTTCTATTGCTGGTGTGAGCACCAACTAACAGTCTGGAAATACTTAAGTGTGCAAGTCTGCCAAATACTGCCTGATATTTAAGTGTGTGAAACAGGTGCTGTAGTCTCTTTTTCCCACCCTTACGCCTTGTCCTTATTGCAGAATTTACTGGGGCGGTACTGTAGGAAGGCCCCTCTCTCTTAGCTTCTGTTTTAGATGTACATACTCCATATTTCATTTGCAGTCCTGCTTTATGCATGACCTTGTCAGCCCTCTTGGGATAGAGGGTTTAGCTTAGCTTTCTCCGTGTTTAGGCTGATATACTTCCTGTAGTGGAGTGTATTTAGAAAGATTTTTAACTTTCCCCTAGCATCCCTGGATTTGTTGATCAGACACACAACTGAATTTTGGAGAGCTGAGGTTCAAATTATATAACAAAAAATGTTGTTAGTAGCTCAGCTTTTAGTTTTTTGCTGTTCTCAGATAGGACTGTGGTCACTTTTCTGTTCAGCCTCTCCTGTCTTGATTGCCCTCCCTCACATGCATGGGGATTTTGTGATTTGGAGATGAAACTTTTTCACACCTATCAGCATCCTCACATTAGCACTTGTTTGGTTCTCACCAGGCACTTTAAGCTCAATACTGTCCCTTTGCTCTGTGGAATGCAGCTTGCTCCTAAAAGCAGAGGTGCTGTTCAGGTTTTAAATTTTCAACACTGTGTGTAACTGTAAACAAGAAGTCAGGAAACCTGGTTTTGTTTCACAGTGTTGGTAAGGTCTGTTGGTTGACCTTTCTTGCCCTGGTTTTTCCTGTACCAAGAAAAGGGAAAACTGCCTACTTCAAAAGCCTCATGATGCTTAATGTTTTTGTTAGCTTTGAAATACTTTAGCACCCAGGTCTCTGTAAAGGAAGAGTTTAAAGTGCAAAGTATTGTCCTTGCTATGCAAATTTTAAAAGTATAATCTGTTGTTCAAAAGAAGTTCAGATTTAATGAGATTTTTTAGCCTGCTTTCCTAAGGGAATAGGTCTGTAATCATCTAAGTCTTGCCCTAATCACTTCTATACCTCCACTTAATGTGGAGGGAATTAAAAGAGAAACTTTTTTTGTTTAAAAAAAAAATTAAAAAGAAGAAAAAAAGAGGAAAACAATAAAAAAATATTAGTGACTAAAATCAAAGTAGAGATCCTCTTAGTGCATTTACTAGGAGAACATCTGAACTGTTAATTTAATCCTGTTGAAAGACAAAGGAATTAGTCTTTGAAACATCACTCCAGGGGAAACTGTGGTGGAACAAACCTGATGAGTCCAAAGTTGTGTGCAATTGCATTCACTTAGCTTTATATGAAAATTTATATTTATCTTTTAGCTATTAGAGGCAAAAACTTTACTTGAGACTGGACTCTCCCACTGTAGGTGCATTTTGGATCTTGCCAATTTTCCTGGAAAAAGAAAGGCCTACTTTCTTGTTGCTGCTATTTTCTTTAATTTCTGCTTGTGTAGCTTTTGCAGATTAAAAATTCATGCAGCTTCACTAGAGAAAGAAAGGAATATATATATTATTGTATAAAGAAGTCTGTGGCTGATGTTAGTCAGCTTTCCTAATGCGAGACTACAATTGCAGCACAGTGTAGGAAAAAATGTGTCGAAGGACTGCAGTATTGACATGTGACTGATTTTGCATAGACACTAAGTGTGAAAATGGATTCATTCTTCAGGAGGAACTGCTGACTTTTACATTAATTATTTTTCTGAGGTAATATTGTCTGATATCCATGTTCTTTGTATTATAACACCACATTGTGTTATTCACCACATTGGTGAATGCTTCACTTTGGGAGCAGGTCCTGTTCCTTCATTTGGCCTAAAGGTCATCTTCCCATGCCATGTCTGGCTGTATTTGCATCTTCTCTGTCTGGTTATCTGATGGAACCTGCTCCTTTGTGTTTTGCTGGATTTAGCTGAGCAGTGTTCTCTGTCACAGTCTGTACTCCATCCTACAAGATACTATTTCTGAACAGGCTGAATAATGGACTCTAATCAGAGAATTTAGGAATTAGAAAAGGATTGAAATGATCAGGTGTTTCAGCTGGTTTGCTTGTGGGTGTTGGACAGTTGCTTTTTACATTGTATTCTGTAGTTTCTTTTTTTTTTAATCTGGCTAAATTTTGTTGGTTTGCTGGGGTTTTTTGTTGTTTGGGGTTTTTTTTCCTGAAAAACGAATTGCCTGCCTTCTAGATTTCATTTATTGCTTACATTACAGTAACACCTACATGATCCAAGCAGAGAGTGAGACTAGGACACTCTTGTGCCTGCTGTCTCGTACATCTGTAGTGAGGGCAAGCCTAGGGCAGGAGAATGTTTGGGAACAGGTCTGTGATAAGACCAAAACAAACTTTGGCTAGAGCTGGAGGGGGATGTGAAACATTCAAACAAACGGGTATTTTTTTAGCTTGTTGTCATTTGCTGCTGTTCAATCTTTGTAATGGCAGAGGTAAGCCTTAAATCCTGAAAGGATAAAAGCAATACAGGTGAGGGGGAGAGCTTAGTATACTTTACGCCTCTGCTCTTGCCATCTTCTTCAAAATACTGAAATTATTGAATTATTTTCCTGTGAATAAAGGCAGAATACAGGAGAACATGATGCTTTCTGGAGAACTGCCTGAGATCACTGATGGCACATTTTCATTCAGTGATTCAGTTAGGTCATAAGGGCCAAACCAGGTGAGCCTTTGCTGTTACATTTTCAGGTTGCTCTGGGTACATAAAGGGTGATGTTTGATGTTTTTAGGGCTCTAGTTTCTAAAGTCAGTTATCAGATGAGAATCTCACTTACTAAAAAAAATTTAAAATATTATATAAACCTCATGGTTTGAAGGGAACGGCAAGAGTTCACCTTAGAGTTTGCCATGCATGAAAGTTCATTGATGATGGGGAGATTCCTTTCTGTACTAGTTTACATGTTACTAACTCTAACAGTAAACAGCAAAGAAATGTCACATTCTTGAACACGCAGAATCTTCACCCTGAATTCTGTGCTTTTCTTATCTTGGTACATGGAATTCATTTTAGTTGTTCTTTCTTTTTGAAGGAAAGCAAAGATGTTTAATTTTACTAACAATATGCAGCCTTTATTTTATCTGGTTATTGTTTAATGTCCAAATAAATACCCCTTGTTTCCTGGTAAGGATTCTTGGAGACAGTTCTTTTAAAGGTAGTGAGATAATCAGAAGCAGTGATGATAGAATTTAGAAAAATGAGCTTGTTACTAAAAAATAATAAAATCTTGAGTATGGCTTGTATACCTTTTAAGACACTGATGGACTTCCTTCACATTTGTTAACACTTATAATACTTACAGTGAAATGCCATCCACTTTGACACAATTCATCTGCTTTTCAAAGAAACTATCTTGAAATTTCTGAGACTCATAATCTATTTTAAAAAGATCTGCATGATTATTGCTATTGTGCTGACTTTTCTGTTATTGGCTAAGTTGGCTCTAAGTGTTTTCTTCAGACAATATATGAATTGTGTCTTTTAAAACACACAGTAATTTTCTTTTAAATAAACCCCCAAACTTTTCTGCAGATTTCCAGACCAAAATTCTATTTGCTAAGTTTCATTCCAGTCCTTTTTGCACAGTTAAAAATTTTTCAATTTTGTGGTTACAGAATTGCTGACAAACAGAGTTGTATGCAATGGTGTGTATTAGTTACGAGCATTCAGTTCATTCTTTCCTTTTAAGGTCATTCTTTCATTCAGTTAGTCTCACTCACTGCTGTTTATGATACCAACACTTTTTCCTTGCTTAATTCCTTTCTTTTCCCTCTTAAATGATGCCCGTTTCCCAAGGACAGTGTCTGTACTGCAATGCAATGATACTACCTCGTCCCTTACCCCACTAACTTCCAGTAGAAATGGATTAATTTACATTAGTGGTGCTACTGGTGGATTGAAAGCCTTCCATTGTTTGGCTGAGCTGGTATTTAGTTAGCCCTTGCCGGCTGCCTGTGTGCAGCATATCCAGCTACGGAAATGACCATATTGCAGATAATAGTCCATTCTCTCCCTCCTCAGCCTCCCTCCAGCTCCAGCATGTGTGTTTGGATTGCGATGTTCCATCTGTGGACTAAATATTTCTCTTAATCATACAATATGACTTTTTAAAAAACTCAGAAAGTGCATGTGTCTCTCTATATTGCTTCCAGAGCTGGTAGGCAACATCAGCATTCCACAGCTGTCTGGGTGAGCCAAATTTGGAAGCAGAGTAAATCCAAGCAGTCTGGCTCTGGATTCATAAAAATAATGCCTCTGGCAGAAAGGACATTCATCTTGTTCAGAAGTGTCCTTTCAGGATTGCCTTCAGATTTCTCACTAGCTGTCATGGTTTGTGTCTTCAAGATGAGAGTATTGCTTCTGGTGTGATGCATCAGTAAACTTTTTAGTAACTGAAACAAGGTGTTGCCTCTGAAATTCCTTTGTTAGTGCATGCAGTAAGGGGCAGGCAGAAGTGGCAGTTCTAACATGAACAACCTATCCAAACATGTCTACACTGCTCCACATAATCCTGTGTGAAAAAATCCAAAAGTAGCAGTGACTAAAGGTACACAGCAACACCCTGGTGCAACTGGGAAAGCAGAGATAGTAATTTGAACATGCTTAAACATAGCACTTCTCTTCTTCTCCCCTCCCCACCCCCCAAAAAAAGAAAGTGCAAAAGCTCTGATTCTGATTAGTTTGAAGATCTTTAGAACTTTTTGATTCAGACAGCCTCTTTAGTACTAATGAGTATTAGTAGTGGTTTGATACTGTAAAAAATAACTTCTGCTGGCTTCTTTCTTGGAGAGGGCTGACTGGTTTTCTTCCTGCAATTTTAATGGATATGGATACTCTAGAAGGCATCTCAGGCAATTGTTATTTTTCTCCTAAAACCAGTGTAGTTATTCTATAATCAACAGAATTTTATGATGGAAGATACCAAAGTCTTAGGGTTCCTCAGTTCCCAATACTGTAACCATGTGCACTGCCTGCAGGATGAGGCAGAGGAAGAGAGATTTAGCAAATCCTTTATATGTCCTCTATTTGTGAACTAGGTGAGCAAGTTTTTTGCCACCAAGATAGAGCCATGAGCTGTACTCCCTCCATACATATCTCCCCCGCTTATTTGTGAACATGTATGTTTTGTCCTAGGAGGAGAGAGAGGGAGCAAATATTTTTCCTCTGTTTGGATCAGGAAAAGGATGTTTGGTGGGGTCTTGTGGCAGTTTGTTCCCCTTATCCCCACCTGACTACCTGCTGCCTCTTTTGTTAAAGGAGTTAAAGGAGTTTGTTAAAGGAAAACACTGTGCAGTTAATTTAACAAATCCTTTCCAAGAGGCAGAGAGGAAGCAATCAGGGCACAGCAGGGTGGGGAAAACAGAAAACCGCTGTCTTGTGATTAGTACAGCAAAATGCTGCACTTGGAGCTATAGTGTCTGACTTTTGGGGCCACAATTGAGGCAGGTGGGGAAAGTTATCACTCTTACATTATAAATTAATGGCAAACAGCTATTTTAGTATTTATTTCTGTAACAGGCAAACTAGCTCACTGCATTTTTTTGTTAGTGTGGGGTTTGGTTTTTTTGTTTGTTTTTCTTTTTTTTTGTTTGAGCCAAATGTTAAAAAATCTGCAGCAGGAACTGTATTTCCATTACATGTGTGGCTGAATTGTGTGGAGTGAGGGTCTGAGGTAGGCAAAGCTATGGATATTTTGAGGAGCATTAACTATGTAGCTCCTTAATTGTAGACTTTTCATGTGTGTATCTGATAATCTTTTCTGAACTTCTAATCTCTCTTAACTCCTTTAATTGCTGAAGTGAAATATTCTTTTAGAGCTTTGTTACATTGAAGTTACTGCAACACAATACAGAATTCAATTCCAAGAGGTGTTTGCTTTGGTGCCTTTGACTGCCATAGTAGCTTAATGAAACATCTATAAGCAGAATGGAAGCTACTTTAACACTGCAGTCCTATTGCTATAAAATACTATCTCAAATGATTTCAGGCAGGGCATTATAATAGTAACCATGGAAACTTTACTTGAAGACTTGAAAGGATGGGGCATCTGGTAGGCTCATTCACTTGTAGGGAGGAGAGGATTCTGTGTTGTGGTTTGGATCAAGGAGGAGAACTGGTAACGAGGAGAGCATTAAGTCTGGTTGGTATGTATTTGTTATTAACTTCTTATTTCTGTTGATCAATTAATGTATTTTTATTAAAATAGATTTGTCTTAGCCAAAATATCTGGGATTGTTTCTTCTGCCTGTTTTTTTCTGTTGAGGTCTTGTTTGGGTTAGGGTTTTGGGAGATTTATGAAGTTTTAGTTTATTTGTTTGTCTTTTTTTAAGGAAGTGGAAAATTCCGTGGAAAAATATTTGGCTTACTCAGACCTATCAGAAGAGGGGGAGGCAAAAACATTGTGTGTGTTTTGGTTTTCTTGTTTTGTTTCAATTTTTAATGCCTGACTGAATATTTTGAGCTCTCTGAGTACTTTATTGGTCTTGAACAACAACAGTTTACAGAAACTAGGGCTAATGATCCTAAATCCTTGTCTCTAAGTTAACAGTTTCTAGTATTAAATTCTCTCATGTTTTAACTTAATACCTTGAACACTATTAAGAAAAGGTCAGCAACTTTGCCATGAAGGAGAACATGAGACACCAGGACTGTTCATGCTAATAGAAGTATTCTGAAGTTTTGGTGCCCCTCTTGAAGAATGTAGTAGTTAGTTGGCTTTGAAAATATGACTACTGGTGCCTTTGTGGATCCTGGCTTTGACTGTTCAGTTCACCAAGTGCATGTATGTGAGAACAGTGTATTTCTAGGGCATCCATTATGTAGAGTCTTTTGTATTGGTTTTGTTTAACTCTGGCTTAAGAACAATGCTTTTTTTTTTTAAACTTTATGGTATCTCAGGCAATGATGCATGCTTCGACCTGCATGGAATGTGGCTTCCCATCCATGTGGAGTGACTCATTTTTCACAATTGTTGGGGCAAAGGACTACATCAGAAAGTATTATGCGTTAAAATCTATGAATAAACTTCCTTCTAGAATTTGCAAATTCTGAGTTGGCATGCCTTTTTCTGGTCTGGAAGGGGCATAAAAGTCACAGTTCTCAACAAGTTTTGATGGTTATTGCTCAAAACAATTGTTAACAAAAGGTTGAGCTCTAGTACTGCTTAGGGAGGTTTCAGTGATCACTGAACAAAAAAAAAGGGATAAAATGTCTTCCATCTTTGTCTTGCTTTCCATACACATAATAATTTTAATTACATGGACTGAATGAAGTCTTTGAAAAGAAAATCTCTACAAGTTGCATTTAAGTTGTGCTTTGATTAACTTTAGGTTCCTTTATGGAACAAATTCAATTTCTGTTACTTTTTTAAAGAGAGAGCCTGGAAAGTTGTGAACCTCTGGTTTTGTCTTGTGTATGTCAATAAGAATGGATACAAATATTCCAGCTCTGAACATACAGCTTTATATGGGACAAGGAAACCAGCTAATTCTCCCACATTAGAGTTTTAGGTAATAATGTCATGTGATTGCATAATTGTCTTGCCTGCTTGGCAGTGTTTTTAGATGAAGCTAGTTTGAGATTAGCTAAGTGACTTATTTTAGCATTTCTTGCAACAACTTGTTAGTAAGATGTCCTTTTATTTAAGACATCTGGAACTGATTGTAGAGTTTAAACATCCTCTGATGCCCTGTAGAGATATAAATAGAAGCAGAAGTGAGAGAATGGTCAGCCTATCTGCATTTGGAGAAAATGCCAGCTGGTGCCAGAGCAGGGGTAAAAAACTGCCTGGATTCAAGAACCAGCTAACAAAAAGGGCTGAGTGCTGGTAGAGTCAGTCTCAAAGGCAGACATCCCAGAAGTAAAAGGACAGCCCTTTTAAGGCTAAGTGCTCTGTCCAACTTTGCTCCTATGCAGGAAATGTATTTTTTATTATCAAAGCTAATCACAGTCTTTAACTTTTCTCTTTTGAAGACTTTACAGTCATAGCATTTTGATAGCTTGTCATTCAGGTGTCGTATTAAATTTTTTCATGAATTGGTGCTTTGAAGCAGAAACTAAATAAGGTTATAGTTTACTGGGTTTGTTCGTTTGAAATGCCTCAGTAACATTAAAGAGACTTCTGACTTCAGGTAGTTCAGTTCATATGCACAGCCCATCTCACTTGCTCCCTCTTGTCTTTTCCCAGTTCCCTGCTCCGCTATGGTGGAAACCTCTCCCTTCAGAGTGCCATGAGCGTCCGGTTCAACAGTAATGGCACCCAACTGCTGGCGCTGCGGCGGCGCCTTCCCCCGGTGCTCTATGACATCCACTGCCGCCTGCCTGTCTTCCAGTTTGACAACCAAGGCTACTTCAACTCCTGTACTATGAAGAGCTGCTGTTTTGCAGGTGATCGTGATCAGGTAATAAGCAAGCAATGCTGCCCTGAGTCTCCAGAGTTTCCGTGACTTTGAGAGCACCTCTGTAAGAATGGCTTTTTTTCTGATTCAGGAGATAAAACAGGAAGCAGAACACGTATAGGCTTATTCAGAACTGTTTTGCAATGTGGGCTGTGAAAGAAGGAAAACGTATACCAAAACACATGATAAGTTTTTTGGTGTTTGATGTGATATAATACTTACTGAGAAGATTATATTCAGAAGAAAATATTTGCAGAGACTTTTTAGGTCAAATTAATACAATGTTGTCAACTCATCTACATATGATAAGGAAGCATCTTCCATGCATTTCATGCTTTTTTTTTTTTTTTTTCAATATTGTTACTGTGTGGAGTAGAGGCAATTCCACAAAATGTAAATATTTTGTATTTATAGAGTTATTGATTCTTAATTCAAATTATAATGTTTCTCTTGTAATGCTCTACCACTGGATCAGGTAGGATAGGTCTTTGTAGGTCAGTGTTCTGTAAGTGATGGTGGCAGCTGGTTAGGAAGGAATAGTCTGTTACTTCCCTGAGGCAGGGCTCTGTTCCTACTACTAATCACAAAGAAATAAGTCCCACATGAAGGGGCTAACAGAAGTTCATATGATTCTAGAGCCAGATATTGTCTTTGGACAGCTGTGTTTAATAACCACTGGCACTGTTTAAGGACAAAAGATGTATTTTCAAGCTATGATAGTATCCAGCAAGGATCTGAAAATTTCTTAACTCTCATCAGCAAACTTCCTGCAGTCAGAATTTCATCACTAATTCTGATGTTGCTGCTGCAGGAGGCAGAGTTGAGCTTCTTTCAGATTGCAAGTAGGAAATACATTCATGTCACTGAACTTGAGCACTGCTCCTTAGTTCTGCATAGTTTTTGACAGGAATGTGAAAATGTGTTAATGAAACTCTTGAAACAATTGAGTGGCTTACTATAAAGAATGGGAAAACACATGTATTGTATAAGAAGAAAACCACTGACAATTTGTGGTCGATTATTTCATCTGCCTAAAGATAACACTCTTTTCTCCTCTGGAACTCAGTGTAGACCTGTGTACACTCTGACATGTAATCTAGCTTCTCATCTGTTACTGAAGATGTAGGGAAAAGTCTTAGTATATGTTGCTCTGCTTTCTAAGCCATTTTCTTGTGAGGATGTTATTATTTCAGTGGGAAGAGTATGTCTGTTCTGTATCCGGCTGATGCAATACTTCAGGAGCCTGCATATTTTAAAAACTTTATATTCTTGTGGCTTGACAGACTTTGTGTTCAGGTAAGTAGCAGCACATAATGCTGCTAATGAATTGGGAATCAGAGCAAAAGACAATTATATTTTCTCATAAAGCTATGCAAAGCTGATAGGAGAGATGAAGTTTAATATGGAATGTTAAAGAGATGTGAAATTTGACATTTAGACACAGGCTTGTACCCATCTTCTAATTGGAAGGAAAAAGTATGAATTCAGAAAATGCCAATGTGTGCTCCAACTCTATGTCTGAAACCGTCCAGTCATGTTCAAATTCAGTGACTAAGGCTGTCAACACTAGAGATAGCCCTCAGTTCCCTTCTACAGTGAACCCAATTCCAATTGCAGGTATATCTAGAAAAGAAGGTTAGAGTTGGAACCTACTGTAAAATAGACAAGGTGAATAAAAAAATTACAATGTTTTTTGAGTTTTGCCTTTTTATAAACTAGTATGCTTTTGCATAATGTATACAAGTCTTCACCCCACAAATCAGAATTCATCAAAAGAAGAAATAATCCTGTATCAAATTTAACTTGGCTCCAGTCCCGTCTCCCTTTTAATATTGCAGTTCTTAGTCTTTATAAAGAATGTCTTTCATTTCAGGTCCATGCAGAGTCAGCTTCACAGAATACCTTGCTTGTATTTCCTCATAGGATCAAAATTTTGTGTGGGCTAAGGCTCGTTTGAAGGGACTTGTGGATAAGAAGGTTGCTTTCAAATTGTGAGTGGCACTTGTGGTAGGAAGGCTTCTCCAGCAATTTTTTCACATTGCACCTCTGGTTTTCTCTGTCTTCAGTTTTTCTTTTCATCTTTATTGAACTGCCAACTTGATATTTTTTTCTCTTTTAAGCTGTCTTAATTAGTTAGGTTTTACCTTCTTTACAGAGCATAGTAAATTAAAAATGGGAGTCTCCTGTGTTCAAAAACTATTATGTGTTGTCTGCACAGGTAGTTCATCTCATGAAATTGCATTTCTATTCCGTATTTTAACTCTAATAAGAAAGGATTATCCTTAACTCATCAGTGCTCAGAATGCAATTGCATGGGCAAAAAAGTGAACTGCTGAAAGGGAGAGGCTTTTCTTATCCAACAGAGGTGATGTAAAACCTTTCACCGATACAACTTCCTAACTTGGCAGCAGCATTTACTTCTTTTCCTGGGTTAATGACTTGTACTGACACTCAGAGAGCTCTGACAAACATTTGGATGTGATACAGGGAAGGGATCAGAGGACAAGTGAAAGATGGAGACATGGCCTTTCAGCTCTGTGAGACTCAGCTCCTCACAGAACTATAGCCTTTGCTAATTTACTCTGAAGTTTGTACATAGCAAATGGCTTGCTCACAGGAAGTTTTCTTTTAAATTATGACCATCAGGCTTTAAAACCCTATATCTGTTAGCTTTGGGTTAGCCTTTTTAAATTTAACATAGTGGTCAAAATCTACAGTAAATGCAAATAACACCCTGTTCCGTATGGAATGGTTGGATTCTAGTGTGGCAGAAATTAGCAGATCCTGAGCTGCAAGCACGCAGCTTAAGAGTTCTCTTGGAGATTGCCCTTATATCTTAAGAAGCCAAATACTTAAGTTCCCAAAATGACCAGAAGTGTTGTTTTTACTTTGACAAGATATGTGTTTTAAATTGATAAAATTTCTTTGCAGAAATAAAACACAGAGTACTAGCTGGGGAACATTTTGATTGGTTTGTCTATTAATGGGGATTAGACTTTATACTAATATTTTCTCAGTATTGTTTTTTCAGTACTCACAGATTGTGATAGGTACTCAGAAGGACTTGGAGCCAGAACTCCTGATGTGTCACTCTTGAGAGAAGCCTGCTACCAGCAGGTGTGCTGTGGTCTGTGTATCACCTCCTTTCACTGGGGCATCTGTGATGCAAGTAGGGTGAAGCCTCTTAGCTAAGAATGATATATCATTAATGCTTTTAGGTAAAAAATGCAAAAAGATTCACTTGTTAACTGCAATGATTTTTGGTTTTGGTTTTTTTTTAAGTTTAAAGAACACATTCTGAAATGCTTATTGCAGGTATTTTGGATGTGTGGGTTGCAGCACAAGCTAAATGACAGGGATCTTAGAGGATGAACAGTTTCGTTTCTCTTTGTGGCCTCGCAAACTATTGTTTTCCTCCAAAACCATTATTGTCCTAGTCCTCGTCAGCCTGATATCAAAGTCAGTGAATATATATATATACACACACATATATATATATATACACATGAGCATTTTTCCTAGAAATGCCAGTCATGCTTTTCTTGTTTCTTGCAACTGCTAAAGCTTGAGAGGCATTGTTTAGCTGATATTTTATTTGCATCCATTTATAACTACCTTCATTTGCTCCTCTAAGAACTTTAGTCTTTTGTCCATGTCATTGTTGTAATGACCTCATTCACATGACACCAATTTTTCTATTCTTTGAAGAGCTCTGATGTTGGTAGATAAATGGGTTCAAAATTGTATGGCATTTTCATTATCTAGGAGCTCACTTGAGTCATACAGTGGAAGAGAGGAAGGGTAAGGTAGGGTAGATGGATCAAGCATGGTTCTCAGCTTCCCACTGCCTTTGTTGGCTGTAGAGATTTGTGTGAGAATGTAATTTATCCATCCTTCTGAGCATTCAGGTCCAGAATTTTAAAAAACATTTTTATTTATGCATCTAAGTCCCATTGACTTTACTCTAGAGTGCACAAGTGTTTGATTACATACAAATATTAAATGTGTGAGAATCTTTTGTCATGTCATGGTGCTGGGGGAATTTCTATTCTTGTAGCATTAGAATTTGGGAAGTGTTGATTAAATATTAAGGATTTTTAGTTGCTAGACAGGTATAGAAAATATCTTTTTGTATTTGAGGGTACAGAAAGTGTTGCAGGACTTCAGATACCCAAATGTATTTTTAAGTGTAGGAGCCTCAGAAGCCATAGTGATGGGCAACAGCAAAACAAAGGCCCAGAAAGAAACTGCAAAACACAACCACCCTCCAAACGAAAATAGTCCAAAAGTTTTTCTTGCTCAAGAATTGTTGCCTGTGTCACAATGATGAATGCTATTGGTTCATTCCTTTTTTCCCTGTGTAGATAATGTGGGGCTTTATAACGCTTGTGGCTGTAAAATCAACTGCTTATTGCCTGTTTAAAAAAGGCGGGGGTGGGGAGAAATAACTTGTACCCTGTGAATCAAACAAAAAGTGTCTTGACTCTGGCATGCCCTCAGACATTACATCACCACTCAGCCTCTTCTGTTGACATTACACTGGTATAGGAGAGTTTCAGGAATGCACTGCTCACGGTGCTGCAGGGCTGCTCCAACTCCCTATAAAGTTACAGCCCTCATTGTGTTGAAATCTGTGTTCTAAATAGCCCTGGTTAGGGACAAGCCAGCTTTTCGCAGGACAGAATTGTTACATGAATGTTACTCTTCCAAGAACAAGGTTAGCTGTATAGGTGCCAGGGGTCTTGTATGGTTGTTATATTACCTTTGTAAAGAAAGAAAACTTTTCTTTGGTGGTGTTCTTTGTGTCATCTAATTTGAAGGTCATTTTTCATGGGAAGTAGTGCTTATCAATGTCTATGTTTAAGAACTAGCAAGAAGAAAGGGAATTATTCTTTTAGAGAATATATTGTGAGTTTCCTGTGCACAGATGACTTCTTAATGAATACTAGCTTATTGCAGTCAGCATTTCTTAATATATGAAAAGCATTCAGTGTGCAAATATGTTGCTGTGCTTGGATAAAAAGATAATTAATGTCTTACTTTGTCTTAAATTTGGTTTCTTCCAAGAATTACTGATGAGACTGTATTTTGTTTATTGCTTTATCTAAACAACAGTTTAAATTCCAGCTATATGCATAATATTATGTTTATATACATATAAAGTTCCTACATGAGAGTTATCTGGCAATGAAATGATTTATTAATTTTTTCCTCATTGTTTTTTGTAATTGACATTGGGAGGGTCATACTGAAAATGTTTCTTCAGACTCCAGGTCTTGACAGCAGGAGCTATGAATTTTCTTTAACCCTTCTTGTTCTGATTGCCTCTTCCCCCATTCCTGGTGCATCCTGCCAGCTCCATTGCCTGTCTCCCTTCTCTTCTGCATTCCTATAAGCCCTTGGGGGAAGTTTTTAGACATCTGCACAGTAATGCATAAGCCCAAAAGGACCCACACTGAAGCTAAATTCTGGTGGAGTGGAACTCTGACTCAGGAGACTTTGAATTTTGCAGGCTTTGTGTTCTTCATAGAACATCACGGGAGATCTGAAGTTTAGTGGCACGTCTGATATGCTCAGATAAACTTGTTGATTTCTTTGTAATGTAATAGTAATATTTTCCTTGCCATAGAAATCCTCAGCGAGGATTTCTAAGTTGCTTTTGTTCATTAATAATTTTACTCTTATGACCTTTCTGCTTTGCAAAAAGGCAGCTGTAAAAATGTTGATGGATTGTTCCTGGTGATGCTTCTGTAAGCATTTAAAATTGCCCCGCACAGAGTTGGCTGCTCCTAAGATTAGGAATTTAGGGAATGGGAATACTAATTTTTGGCTTTGAAATTTATGTACTAGAAGCAATTTGTATTTCTCCAGTCTGCTGTGTCATAGCTTTATTTTTTCCAGTTAATGAGACAGGCACACTTCTTACTGAGGAACAAAGCTTCTGTTGTTAAAAAGTCTTTTGGATACACCTGTTTGATTCTCAGGCTGAGATGGAAAACTTTTAAGCTCTTTTTTGTGCCAGTTTCAGCCTCTTGAAAAACAGTCTTAAAGAGGACAGGCTAGTATGTAAAGAGTACTGGGTGTTCTGGCTAGTATGAAAAAAGATGTCTGTTTTCAAAGAAAACTTCTTAATGTCACAGTGCTGTGAGCCCTCTTTGAATTTTTTAAATATTGAAGAAAAAAACCCATAATTTGTGCCCAAGAGTTTGTTATAAAACAGAAGATAAAATGTTGTGTAGTTACCTTGTAGGCAAATTTTTTTCTTAGCCAAAAGTTTTCCCAAACACATCTCAGAGAGAACTTCCCCAGTTCTTACTTTAGGTTTTTTCTTTGAAAGACAGGAATGAGAGGTTAGTATCTTGCAAGGGTGACTGCTCATTTCTTTGTCATCCTAACCTGACACCCTGGTTAACTGCCTTGGAGAGAAGAGCTTCTCTAGTTAGTGACAGTGAGAGCTGCTACAAGTAGGCAGCCACTCTGACTGGGGGTGCAGGTCGAGGTACAAACAAGGCAGTAAGCCCTTGAGGGGACATCCTGTACTTACCCTGGGCTGTGCTGGCAACCATCTGACCCCTACAGAATCCGGTTGAAATATGTAAATGACAATACTTTATTGAATTACTCATGATGATTCGTATGGGGTTTTACTGCTGTAGCTACTGAATCAGACCACTGCTGTTAGGAGTACTGATGTTAGCACAAGAACAAGGGGGTGGGAACATACCTGCTGAGGAAGTCAGCAGATGATCATTACAGCAGTTTTTCAAGCTGTACTCAGTGGGAATTCTATACTAAAAACCTAGATTCATCAACATGAAGGTACCTGCCTGACAGATAAGGAATGACAAAGAGATGGAAATACTTGACTAATTGATGGTAGTTTATTTCTCAATTGTTTAAGGAAGGAAAAGGAAAGGTGTGCTTTGCTATATGTTAGATTCTGTGTTTTTCCTTTGATCCCTCTGATATTGCCCGTCTCAAACAAGCTGTATTGCCTTGCTCCTTCCTTGTTTGTTTGTTTCTTTATGCTTTTTGAATAGGAAAAAGTATTTTCCTCCTCCATAGTTGTGTCCTTACCCTTGTTTCCCATCTGATTAGTAGGTACTCTAGCCATAAGAAGACTTGAAAGCAACTGTGTGGGTTTTCTACCTGCAGGAAATGCAGACAGCATGAAATTATAATGAAATTGTAAATTATCAGTAATTTTTAAAAATTGAAAATATAGCAGGGGGAACTTCTTTTAAAAGGAAGATATGTAGAGCAGTCTTGGCACCACAAAAGGTCTAGAAGCAGGTATGAAAAAATTTTGGTTGTGTTCTGCCAAACACTTTTCATACAAAAAATGTAATATATAACAAGGCCCGTGTTCATGGTTGTGATTTTTTTATACATATATGTATATACACACGTGTATATATATATATATGCAATGACACCCAAATATACATGTGTGTATGAGGTGAGCTTTCTTACTTTTTGCTTCTTTTTTTTATAGCTTGCTTATCCCCCTTGAAATAGTTCCATGAGAAGCAGGTTCGTTATCTGTTGTCACAGGAAAAGAACCAAAAGTCTACATCCCACGTATGAATTATGTTGTGTTACAGGTAATATAGAGGACCTGTACATCCTGTCTCTTAAAAGAGATGTGCAAAGCACCAGCATAACTGTTTCAAATTTGGATGCCTCTGTGCTTCTTCCCCAGCATATGGATTTTGCATTACTTGAAGAAGCTAAGGGACAGCTCACTAAAACCCTGAGAAGAATTCTGTCTTCTCTGATCTTTTCTGCCCTGAGTTTCATTGGCCCCTCTGAAGAAAGGGCAGACATGCCCAAGTGAGTGGGAATAAGAAGTTTAGTCTCTTTCAAAGCTGTAAACAGCAGCATGAAATTCGAGTCTGACAAGCATTTTCCTGCTGGTAACTTAGCAGTACTCACTTTTTAAATGGTTTTCATTTCTGTGCCTTTACCTGTTTCTTGTGCATCAATTTGTAATTATATGGTGATGGTGCTTTTTGATTTAGGACAAAGTCTCCTACATTTTTCTCATTCTCGTCTGCAGTAGTAGGGCCATTCAAGAGACTTGCTGGTACTTTTGGAAACATGATCCATGTCTGCTAGTCCTTTATCTAGGGCTAAAAGTTTAAAAATCTCTCTGATATAGGTCATCAGTAATAGACATTTTATGGGAGCAGGAAATGTGGATAGTGAAAACTAAAATAAGGTACAATTTAGATAAAATTTTACTGAAATAATCCATATTCAGTAGCACCTGAGGAAATGTAGCTTGTGGGATTTTGAAAGCTTTGAAACTGGCAGTGCTAAGAACAAAAAATAAATTCCCTAGAGTGGTAGTACTCTGCAAAATGCAATGCTAATGCTACTGTTACGAGACTATAGCAGCAGATTAGATCTTCATTTATTTATATCAACTGCTGTAATTTCCTTGGGGAGAGAGAAAATGAGAAGAGTTACAGTGGAATGAGTGGGGAGTGCTAGTCCAATATAATTCTTTCAGATTCCTGATGGTGCCTCATTTTAAGCTTTTTATGCGTACTTGGAACTCAGACTGAATTGGTGTTTTCTCACAGGAGCAGACTCTAACCACGCCTGAGAGTTTTCTTCCTTCTAAGGCAAACTTCTGAATCAGCAGCTCATAGTCATCTGGAAGCTTTTTCCTGTCATTGTTGCTAACAGCTAGGCACAGAAGCTGGCTCTGCCCTTCTAAAAAAACTCCAGTATTAACAGCAAGTGTTTTTTTCTGTCTAATCTCATGTTTGTGTGAATATTGTAAATGTTGATTTCTGAAGTCCTGGTCAAATACAGCAGCAAAAAGGCAGACAGTGAAACAGGTGGGTTTAATATTGGTCTGTTCCCACCAGACATCTGAGCTCCTCATGCAGGGTCTGGTCTGAGTCCTAATTCAGCACTGCAGTGGTTCTTGAGGTTATGTTCAGCTTAAGTTTTTCTTTGGGGGTGAGGGTGGAAGGAGGACAATGTCTTAGCTGTTTAGTTGTCTCTGTGAATGCACAGGTTTTTGCCTCCCCCTGGCTAGCCTCTGTGGTTTGATTATCTGGGCTTTTGTTCTGAAAGTGAGTGAATAGAAGGTACTCTGCTAGGAAGTACATTTCCATCATCCCCTCAGGACCAAAAATCCTTGTTCACAATTTAAGTGGAATCTAACAATATACAGTATGACATCCTTTCATCTACCCTTCCCCAAGCCCTTCTAATTTTGTTTTCCTTTCTGTTCCTTCCTTTTGAAAATTCTACTCCATTCTCTCAGGATTTGAGCGTTATTAACTAGGGTTTGGTGAACTTAATAGCAATTATTCTTTTGATTTTTCTAGTAGTAGGGACTGAATTTTTCGTTTTCTTAATCTTTATTCTCCCGCTGTGAACTAGTGAGGAGAACCATTGTCTTACTGTTATGTTAGTAGTGAATACATCAAAGAAAAATTTTCACAAATGGTCATGAAAATGTCCTAGTAACATCAGTCCAGCTGTGCTCTCTAGAGGCCCTAGGTTCTGATTGTCTTGTGCCAAGAATACTAAATGGAATTGAGGGTTTTATTTTTTTCAAGTGTCATGGAAGTGACATCAGATATGTTTCTGACCTTAGCAGCTTGGGTGTCTGCTCTTTAAGCTTCATGTGTTACATTGTTCTTGCAATGGCTGCAGTCATGAGGTTGTTCTTCTGGCAATCTCTTGGTCTTGGCCAGAAAAGCCACTTTCTACTTGTCAGACCCATATCACCTTGTCTTACAGAAAAAGACAAAAGAAAAGGAATGCATTTGGGGATTCAATTTTATATTGTGAGAACAGCAAGAAAACATGTACCGCAAAGGTATTCTTACAGGGAAAAAGAGTGGAAAACAATGCTGGTTGTTACAGCAGTGGCAGTGTAATGGCAGAGATACGAAATACTTGGATATCCATTTTGTGGAATATGATCCATTTCTGGTAATTATTGGCAGACCTAACCATGAAAATTAAGTTTATATGAAACTTATATAAAGCTACTCAGCCCATTGCTTACAACATCAGACTTGTGTACATGACTTTATCAATTAACGCTTTTGGCATTTACTGATGGCTGTCTTGTGTCAAGATTAAAGCCATAAGTACTTCTTCAGCTCATATCCTGAGCTGAGCTTGTTCTGTGACTGGGCATAATTGCATTGCAGATGTTTAATTCATTCCTACTTATTTTCTCTTAATTCACTCCAGAATATTTTAGCCAAGTGTGTTTGATCAATGCAAATGTCATTAGGCTTGAAAATGATAATGAAGTGAAGGACTTCATGGTCCTTTTAAGTAGGTAGGATTGGATTGAATATCTCTGCCGTTAGAGATACTCCAGAGCCATCTGGACATACTCCTGGGAAGTCAGCTCCTAGGTGGCCCTTCTTGAGCAGGAGGATTGCAGGAGACCCGATGGCCTCCGAAGGTCTCTTCCAGCCTCAGCCATTTTCTGATTCTGTGAACTATTTTAAGGTACTTTGTCAATTTCTTCCTTTAAATTCCCCAAATTGTGACACTGTTATTTCTGCAAGTCCATGTGCTGAACTGCAGATCCTATCTCTGTGGCCTGAGTTTGTCTTCCCATTAGTATTTTCTTGATGTCTGACAGAGTGTAAAAGTTTCATGTAGGCATTTTCCTGACATTGCTGCCTTCTCCCCCCTCCCTTCCCCTCCCCTCTGTAACCCAAAGCCCAACCCCAATCCACCAAGACAATTATTTCTCTTTTTATTTTGGCAATCTTTGAAAAAAATCAGTCAGAAGAGAGCTCTGGAGATCACCTGACTTAAGTTGCTTCTCAGAGCAGAGCATCTTCAAAGTCAGATCAGATTGCTCAGGGAATTATTCAGGTAAATTTTTGATTTGCAAGAGTGGCGCTTCCACCATCTTTCTGAGGCTGAGTTGCAGTTTGTTATGCTCCTGAGCATGCTGTTCCTTTGTGCTCAGCTGGAATTTCCCTTGCTGTGACTTGTGACTGTTGCTTCCTGGGTACTCACTGCTTGTCTCTGAGAAGAGTCTGTCACTGGTTGCTCAGTATGCCTTTGATGAGTGGGAAACAGCTGAGGTCTGCTCTGTCCCTTCCCTTTCTCATCTTCTGGCTAAACAAGATCAATTCCTTTAGGTTTTGCTGGTCATGTACCTTCAGCTGCAGCAGCCCTCTTGTCCACTCTCTGATTTGTTCATGTCACTTTTGGATAGGGGGATCCAAAAGTGACATGAACACAATACCCCAGGTGTGGCTTTAAAAATACCAGGTGAGAATAATCACTTGTCTTGACCTCCTGTTTACACTCTTGATAGTGCATCAAGTTGCTGTTACTACACGTCACTGCAAGGACACTCTAAATTTTGCTCTCTCCAAAGCAACACAGAGTATACTAGGGTCGGTGGTCTTTGCAGGCAGTATATTTTTGCTCCATGGGCAGTGAGATTTCCTGCACAATTGACCATTGCGTCTTACAGGATACACAGCGTATTCCTCTGCAAATAATTTTGGAAGCATGTTTGAAGTGTCTCTCAGACACTCTATTCCCAGCAAATATACAACATGTTTTTCTGTCTTGTGTATTCTCATGTAGGATATCTGAAATCTGTCACTTTGGGGTCCTGTGATTGATTATGGTGTGTGGGGAAAAAAAAAAAAAAGGCACAGTCACAAATTCAAGCTACTGAGCTTTCTAGGTATTTTAGTTACAAGTCTGGTTTTAGCCATGTGTCCTTGGCAAACTAGTTGCTGCTTCAACACAGTTTGGTAATAAATAGTATTTATTTATTAGTATAAGAATAGTAATAATAGTATTTAGTATAAAAATACTAGCAATAGTATTTAGTATAAAAAAATCTCTATATAAATGAGACTTTCTTTTTCCATGTAGCATTTCTTGAACAAAACATATTAAGATGCTTTCTTTCTAATTGCATTCCAATATTTCCTATATGAGCCCTAATCTGTGGAGTTATGGCACAGTGGCTCAGCCTGCTGTGGGCTAACATTTACGAGCAGTCAAATGAAAGGGGAAGCACATATTCCTGGCACCGTCAGGTCAGTTTGGAAGGTAAATTGCCTAAGTGCTTGAACATGTTGGCTGTAGAAATAACTTTCTGGCTTGGAAAGTATGGGTTTATGAGTGATGCTGAACTAGTGTGCACAAGCTTTTAAAGGAGCTTTTGTTTGATAGTGCTTCTTACCTGTCAGAAAATGAGCAGAATTGCATTCATAAGTGCTTACTCACATCCTGCATTCTTAAAAATGAGAGAAAAAAGAATGGTTTCATTATGATAGTAGGAAACGAGATAAGGGATTTTAGTGGTTCGTTACTGCATTTTTGTGTTAGGAAGCATCCAAACACTGTACTAATGTTATATGCATTGTAAACAGTATGCATGCAAATATATAGCCATTTTTTCTGTAATAGTGTATATTCTTTGTTTATTTGCTTCTCAGTCCTGTGTTATTACAGGTCTTGTCTCCTCACTGCTTGATGTTACTTTGCCTGATGATTTTATGTATCCCTGGAGAATGAAAGGCAGAAACCAGTTATATTTGAGCCAAGCAAAACAGAATTTGTCTCATATCAAAGGTTAGAAAAGGGACAAACTGGCTTCATTTCTTTTTCTCCCTTTCCTCTAACCTAATAATAATAATAATAAAATTAAAAGCCCAGCTTCTTGATTGTATTGATTAAACTGCAGTGTAATGTCAGTTGAGGGATAGAGATTTACACTTCCTATACTTGAGGGATGGAGATTTACACTTCCAGTATAACTGGAATTGGAATCTGCGATTGGTTCCACTATGCATCATTTAATCTCTAATTTGGGAGAGAAATAAACTATACTCCTTGTCATTTATTGGAGAATAAGTGTTTGGAGGCAAGGCACAGTTTTGCCTCTCAGAACCGAGAGGCATAAGCTTTTTGCCACGTCAAATGTCACCTGTCATTCCAGTTCCTGTTTGTGGTATATTAAGCTACTTTAAATTGCATATTGCCTGAAGTTCTGCACAATAAACAGATTGTTTATCATTTGTGCACTGTTGAAAAAGGGCAGCCTTCCATCTCTTCAGAGTAACTATGACCAGGAAAGAAATTAATACTGTGATAAATGGGGGAGTTTAAACCATTTGGGACTTGCTGACAGTGAATGTCTAGCTTTGATTTTTCTTCGGTGTTCAAGATTGTCCTCAGTGACTGACTTTTGATGGTCTTGGTATACATGTCTGGCTTGATGAGTAATGGGCATGCTTGTGTATAAATGGACATATGTGGTAGCTCTCTTCTTAGGTATGTATTTGATGGAGTTTTCCTTGGTAGTTTGGGAGATGAGAAAAAACAATGAATGATTTCAACATCAAAAAAAGACCAGAGTTGCAGACTGCAAAATAGAGAGTGTGATCTAGATCTAGACATGCTTATATTAAAGCCAACCAAAATTCATAGCCTTATTTAGCAAAGCAAACATACACTTTGGGCAGTAGGCATTAGATATATGAAGTATGCTTTTGAATTTTGGTCAATTTATTTCCATGCAACATTTTTGTGCTGTTACCTCATCCCCATTTAAATGTAAATTGATCAGTGAGGTGTGAGGAATTACACAAATTATCTTTTTTTTCTCATTTTTGATTTGGAGGAACCAATAGTAGAATAGCATAGTTCAGGTGATACTTTGTGGTAAACTGCTTTTATTTTTATTCCCAACAGTACATCCTTTCGGGCTCTGATGACTTCAATTTGTATATGTGGAGGATTCCTCCAGATCCAGAAGCAGGTAAGTGATGCTGTTGTTTTAGGTGGGGAAGGAGGAGTGGGGGGCAGGTCTCTGACTATTACTAAATACTAGGTTGGTATTTCAAAAGAAATTGCCATTCTCACTCACACTGTGAATCTAGAGCAATTCGGAGGAAAAGCTGGATAGGGAGAGTTTACAAATGCCTGATCCAGTCTCTGGATAACAGTGGTCAATGCCATTTGAATGCTTTATTGTAATGATTTTTTTTTTCCCTTCTCATGTAATGATCATTCATTCCATAATAAAGCTTGTAGCATAAAATGGCTCTGGGTTCACAGGGTGCTCCTTACAGCTCCAGTGCATTGACGTCTTCTCCCCTCTCATTGCTCTTACACTGAGATCCTCCCACTGATTTCCAACGCAGAGGAGTTACGCTTTTTTACTTTCTGGGTGGGGGAGCACTATCAGCTGGTGGAAATGGCCACTTTTGACTCATTTCTGACCCATTCCCATGCTGGGGCAGACATACTAGGCAAATAATACTAGCACAGCTCTGTATGCAAGTACAGGAGAGGAAAAGTAGCAGTGAGTGGGGGATCTAACTATAGTATTGTGAATGCCACTGCTGGTCAGTGTCTAATTTGATGTGGTCTAGTAGGGTATAGGGTTTGGCAATATGACACTCTAAGCCATACAATGTCAGCATCTCTCTTCTGTTGAAACAAATCACTGCACTTTTAGAAGGATGTTAAATCTTCTTTGAAAGAACCAAGACTTCAAAAATATACTTGCATTTTCATTTGTAGTGGCTCCAGCTCTTTAAACTGTACTTTTTAGTGATATTGAGTAAAACTGAGGGCTATCCTGTGGTCTCAGGTGCTTTAGCAATAGTGAGAGATAATTACAAGCTGTGTTAGAGGTAAAATGAAAATATTTTGTTTCATTTTCAAAGGTTGTTAATCACAGCTGTATAATCCACAGCTGAGAGGATGAATAGCCTTTGGTTAATGGCATGATTTTGAGGAGAATGACATTCTAATTTTGGGGGTTTTGCGTAGTTAACCAACATTTCATGTTGCAGTCTACATGTCCAGAAAATGGCCCTGGTAAATACCATTAGTTTGGCCTTCTATCTTTGCATAGAGTTTATAGAGATATCTCCCTGCTTTTCTTTTTATTTGTGTGATTTTCTTTTACATTTGACACTGGTTTACTACTACTTACAGTTTTTCCCTCTTAGTTAAAACAAAGCTTAGGTACATTTAAATTAGTTATTTATTTGTAAGTTTTATTGGGTAGACTGTAGAATTACATTTTCTGCATGTGTCACTGTACTGTCCTGACTTCCTTTGTAAATTCTGGATTTGAGATTTTGTGTTTATATGGCTGTGATGCTCTTGAAAACTTTTTTCCCAGATAGCTGCAGGTGACAAACTTTTTATCTGGGACTTTTGCACAAGGAGTGATAGCTAGTACTTGTAGCACCTGTAAGCAAAATAATTATAAAGCAAAATAATCTACTTCAGAGTAGTTGTTAAGTATGTCCCTTTGTAATAAAGATATATGCTGGCAAAAAAAAGTTGCTATTTACAAATTTTCAAATAGATGATACATTTTAATGAACAAATTTACAATTTAATTTGTGATTTACCACAAAACAATGTTATATCTGTTTTGGTTGGCTTTCTTGTCTCTGGTTCTTGTAACTTCAGGAAGGGTGTCAGTACGCTTGCAACATTTCAGTTACAAAAGTAATTACTTAATATCAATTGCCCTCAGTGGTTGCTTAACGAATCAGAAGATCCAGGAGCAGGAACATGTATGTCTTAATGACTTGTAACTTGAACAGTTCTCTTTTTGAAATATTTTAGCAAAACTCACAAGCTTTGTTTTGTTAGACCTAAAGATCTGCTTCTGTGGCAAATAACTAATTGGGCATCCAGATCACCTGTGGCAGGCTTAGTGAAGCTTTTCTTCATTCAGGTCTTTTTGAAGAGTTGTGTCTGTTTTGAATGTGATGAAATGTCATTTCTTAAATCTCATCCTGCTGTTCAGAATAATTGTCAGGGAGAGGTGTTGCGGTGCTTCCTTCTTGGAGAAATAGTCTTTCCATAGGGATGTAGAGACTTTGGAAAACTTTTGCTTCAGTGGAAAACTGCTTGTTCTTATGTTCTAGCTAAAATAGGAGTGCCTTTGGGTTTGCGATCTGAGAGTGGAATGTGGTCTTTCACTTAAAATAATGTACAAACTAGACAGGATGATGTAATGTCCTGTACCGTTGGTTGGTATTTTAAATAAAAATATCTCTCTAACTGATTTCTGCCTTCCTGTTGAACTCAGACATTTTCTTGCTGTAAATATTTATGATACAACTACCTTAAATTGTATCAGTTATTTGAAAATAGGGACTTTTTTGCAAGCTTATATCTTTTTAAACAGCTGCATCCTTAACAACTACTCTAAAATTTTTTTAAGTACAGGTGCACGAAGTTCTGGTTATCCAATGGTTAGCAACATTAGTGAACAAAAGATGAAGAAGAGTGTGAAGGAATACACCAGTCAGACAATTGCAAACATGTTTCAAGTTGGAGAAATGTGGTTGCTTCTACTGGTATTTTGCCAGGAGAACAGAAGGAATTCTGCTGGGCTTTTTTTCAAATAGTCATAGTTTAGAAGTGTCCTTCCAGTAGGTTGCATTAAATCATTCCCATAACTTGCTGGAAACTGCAAGTGGTTTTGTTTAGTCCAATAATTAGGCAGGATTTTTGCCCCTTTTGGGGCAGGGAGGTATGTGAAGAAAGGTATTTCCTAAATTGCTTAGGAAGCTATTCTATTGAAGAGTTTTACTGACTGTCTCCCTCTATAGTCTTAGATTATTCTGAATAGGCCAGGATTTCCTATGCCAGAAGGCTGGTTGCATTTTTACCACCTTTTGTGGTTTCTTAAAGATGGAATAGTTAGCTCATTTTTCCACTTTCTTCTCCATCCAAGTACAATCCAGCTTTCCACTGTGCTTTAGAAGTAATTGCCAAATATTTCATGTATTTGTTAGCCAGTTTCTTTTTTAAAGTAATCTGTGAAACTATCACAGTTTTCTTCAGAGGCAGTTTCTAGCAAAACTTAATACGGAAGTCTGGCAGAAGAAAAGCAGTCTTGAGTTTCCACAGCTTTTACTTGACTCCAAGGCAAGCTGGAAGTGAGAAGAGACATCAGTCCAACATGACTTACCCAGCAAGCCTGTCAACATAAAAGCACTTAAGACATTATTAAACCTAACACCTATAAACAGGGTCTCTTAACTGGTAAAGAACCCCTGTTCAAGACAGAACCTGACATGTCTTGTGGAGTAATAGAGGGTTTAGTAGACCAAAAGTTTTCAAAATGGAATTTACATTCCTCACTCACTACTCCGAATCATCTATGCGACTCTTTCTTTTGAAGTATTGCTCAAAGCTGCTGTGTGAAGGATGTGGTATTTATTAGTGATTGAGAAGAAAGTTAGGGGTTCTTCAGTTCATGTGAGCAGGCTTTCACCAGGTTTCTGGAAAACTTCTCTAAATCAGAACAGCAAACTGCATTTCAAAACATCATTTTAATTCTGTCTTTGACTGTAACTGCAAGCAAGAAAGGGCCCATCATTGTGGTCCAGTTACTAAACTAATTGCACAAATTTTCAGCAGAACTGATGCAATTTTTCTTCCTTTTTTTCCTCCTCCTTGGTATTTGTAAATGCTGACACTTCTTCAGGCTTGAAGAATTCAGCAACAGAACTTTTCACAATATTTGAACAGGGTTATCTCATTGGAGATAGCTTGTGGTTCAAGTTCTCAAAGTTCTAGGCTGATAAATGAAGATGAATAAAAATGATTAAGTGTTTCTTACTGTCTTTAGCTATTTTTGAGATATTTTATAGATGGGTATATATGCATATATACATACCAGTTGGGATGTAAATTGCATTACTTTTAGGACTGTAGTTTGTCTCTTTCTTCAGGTCAGTCAGTGTTGATCATAGTGTGCTATGGAACAGTTGTTTGATTAACACAGCAAGTAAGTGCTGGGGCATTGTGAAAAGGTGGAACTGAGACTGCTTTCCACGTCGTGTGGATTGTAATAATACCATGGACTTGCGGAATGTACTGGCCAGATGGCATCTATCAGAAAACAAGGCAGTGTTGGGTGCTTTGTAGTGCTGTAGACAAATGAAAGAAGATTCAGCATCCACGAGTGTTTCTCTCACCAGTCTTAATATGTTTAATATCTAATTCAGGAATAGAAAGCTGAAGATAACACTGAGCACTGGGAGAGGCTGGAGACGCTCTAGTCCCTAGCAACTGGCCATCTGATTGTACCAAAGCTCCTTTCTCTTTATTGTGTTGAACATATTTGCAGCCACCAGTGCAAAAGAAATGCACAGGCAAACGGTTTTCACACCTCCATTACAAAAAACCAAATCCAACCACAAAAAAAACCCAAACAAAAAACCCCCAAGCAAACAGCTATTGGTTATGAGATAATTTCACTTACTTTATATCTGTTATGTTCAGAAAGCATAATTGTTGGTGGTAATTTGCATGGTTCCAATAATATTGTGAAACCCATTGCAACCTATGCAATTAAGCACACCAGAAAAGCAGTGTCTCTCAGACCAGGAGGGGGAACAGAGTGGAGAGGGTGTGCCAAAGTTTGTTTCTATACTAATTTTGTCTTAGCTTTCATATTGTTGTTCAGTTGTGCTTGTGATAACAACAGTGGGAGGGTTGGTACAGATAAGGTGTTTGGCAGATATTTACAAGCAGCAAAAGAAGAGAGAAAATATACGTCCAAAAATAGCCACTACCATTACAGCTTTCTGCATAGTCTTTAAATGTTTAAATATTACTTTTCTCTTTGGCTTTTGCAACCTCTGCAGAGGTACAAGACCACGATGGGGCTGGTTCTAGGCACAGGCCAGGCAAAGAGCTGATTACCTAGAAGAGCACGTTGTCTGATGCAGAGGCTGCTGCCAGCTGACTGCTCCCTGTGCTTTCACTCAAGCTCTGCAAGGCCATGCTGACCCTTTCACCTCACCTGGAAGGTGCAGGGGGTATTCAAGGGTGTCAAAGGAAGCAGTCTACAAATGGAGTTGGAGCTGTGCTCTTAAGGGGGGGATTCTTGGTACTTCTGATGTCTCCCTTTACCATGCTAGGAGAAGAAGGGATCTTGGCCATCCCTTCCTGTTCTCACCCCATATTTGATGTGACCAAAGTCAGTTTTGCTTGTGCTGCTGAGAAACCTTTAGTAAGTGTGGCTGCTGATAGAGCTGGAGTCAGAGCCCTAATCCCAGAAGAAGGTGTGCTGCAGGACCCTGTGCTCTCAGGGCAAAAGTGCTTGTGTTTCAATCTAATTTCTCTGCAGATGGGTCTCTGAGGAACAAAGCCATCTACTGGCATCCATTGTATGACAGAAATATAGGTGTGTGAGTGACCAGATAGAAACTTTTAAGGTGCCTAAACATAATCTGCTGCACTAAAGGCAGAGGCCCTATATGCTTTGCATATTTGCTTGCATTGTGCTGTGCGTTTGCTTTCCATACTATGGTATCTCTCTTTGTTAGTACATCATGATCTCATAGGATTCAAATGCAAAGTAGTGGCCTGCGGTCTAAATGTGCCCTGGATTTTTATTAATGAAAACTAAATTAATTTTAAATGAGCTACTACTGTAGTGCCAAATACTACACTGGAATGGTATGCTATGGCACACTGGCAGCAGCTGCAAATATCTGGTTCTTCTCAGGAGTTTTCAGCACTTTGAGTAATTCACAAGGCTTGCATGAAGATATTCTTTAGTCTGTGGAACGTCTTTCTACCTTGTATGAAGATATGCTTTAGTCTGTGGATTGTCTTTCTACCATATATGAACAAACAGTGGGATTTCTTTTTCAGTGTCCAAGATAGAAAAGACTTCTTAATGAGGTCATTTAATTCCTCTGTTACAGAGCCAGTGGAGGATAGTTCCTTATTCCAACAAGTTCTTTGGCATTTTGACAGGCTTTTTAACATTTGGAACAATGCAGCTTCCATTAGTTTGGAGACTGTTCTACATTCTTATAGGATTTCTGCACTAGAGCACTTTTCCTAGTAATCTATCACTTTGGCTTTTTCCTTATCCTTCAAATAATTCATTCTAGGTTTTTCTAAACACTGCTTCTTGTAGAACTCATGCTGGGCAAGTCAGATTGATGTCTAAATCTCTCACTCTCCTTTGTAACAACTTACTAGAGTTTTTTAAAGGTGTTGGTATCTACCATTCAGCATGTTTGCAATATGTCAAATGTCAACTCATTCACATAAGTATTTACAAAACCACATAATTAAGAAGTAGTTCATTAGCCAAACATTTAAAACGTAAATTAACAAAGCAAACCAAGAAGAAATCACTTTGGCAACTTAGTAGACATTGACTACTTCAAAATGTTGTATTATTCCTTCCTCTGTACAGGAGCCTGTAGAGAGGCCTTGTGTTGCCAAGGTATTCTTGTCAAATGTATAAAGCCAATCTGTTTTAAAATGTACATATTAGATTTAGCCTTTTGTAAGTTATTTCTTTCAGCTGGTCAGGTATCGTAGTAGGATATTACCCAAAGGATTTTTTGAGATTTTGTATTGCTCTTCTTTGGAACACTTATTCGCAGGGTATAAATTAAGAGTGATTTTCTTGACACTTCACTTGTGTATCAAATAAAAGCAGACCAAAAAAACCCATTGAGCAACACAACTCGAGCACTAAACCACTACTCAGCACTGTCTTTAAGCATGGTGATTTTTGGGTAGTATTGCAAAACCAGCTAGAGCACATCCATCTCTTCCCTCCAGTAGTTAGAGGTCATAAAATTATAAACCTTCTAAAATTAGCATAGTCAGCCTCTGAAGACTTTTGTATTTTTTTTTAATATATTACTAATAACATATATGTAAGCTAGTGGCTTCTGAATGAGCACTGATTATACAAGAGGGAGTTAGTTAGCTACAAATATAAAAGCTGCTGTGCTGAAAGAGTTGCAGGACCTAGGCATGCCACTGAGTTTAAAAGCAAACACGTAACACCTCCTTCCCCAAACCTCAAAAGCAAAATTTAAGTGGTTTTAGGGTAGCAGAAGTAGATTCTGCTAAAACAATACAAATAAAAGTACCATTTCAAGGGAAGACAGCAAAAAGAAATTGAATTTATTACATGCAAAAAAGGAAGATAGCATCAGGAATTTGATCAGTTTATTGCTAGCTTCCACTTAATGTACAGATGTACTTTTTTTTCTGCCAGCAGACATGAGCACACTTAACTCACACTCTGAGATGGCTGAAGGCTGTATGGCTGTAGCTAAGCCTCTGCTGAGAGACATGGGGGATTCCAGACAAGTCTGGACACAGGCAGACTTCTGCCATGCAGATACGCATGTAATATGATTACAGCTGTGGTGAGCTACTATAAAATAAAGGGACTGCTTTCAAGATAAGGAAGTAGAAGGCTTTGCATTAAGAGCTTACTTAGAGGTGTCACTCAAACACATAGGAGTTGGTAGACTAAAATTGCATCAAGCAAGGAGTTGTCCAAAAATGAGGTTCTGGGGTAGTCTATTATATTTGACACAAAGATTATCGGAGTATTGCTGGAGTCAATATATTGTTTTTGGTTTAAATTATTAAAACCTCCCATACCACTGGTAAAAGCTGACTGCTAAGATTTGTACTTCTCCTGTGGCAGTTTCATGTAATTGGGCAGTTAGTTCTTTTAAGGAACCTTCAAGGGAAGTTCACCTTCATTTTAAGAGGAGTGAAATATGTTCTATTACTATGCTCCCTCTGAATTTACCATTAGTTGCTTAAAAGGAGTTCTGCAAACTTCAATATTAAATCAGAAAGCTTTGGAGTTCCTTCATAGAATCATAAAATCATAGATTCATAGAATCACAGGATGCGTTGGGTTGGAAGGGACCTTTAAATATAGTTCCAACCCCTCTGCCAAAAGCAGGGACATCTTCCACGAGACCAGCTTGCTGAAAGCCCCATCCAACCTGGCCTTGAACACTTCCAGGGATGGGGCAACCACAGCTTCTCTGGGCAACCTGTTCCAGTGTCTCATCACCCTCATTTGACAAAATGCCTTCCTTATATCCAACATAACCCTATATTCTTTCAGCTTGAAACTGTTGCCACTTCTTCAGTCACTACAGGCCTTGGTAAAAAACCTCTTGTCTTTCTTATAAGTCCCCTTTATTGAAAGGCTGCAGTAAGCTCTCCTTGGAGCCTTCTTCTGCCCCAGCTGAACAACCCCAACTCTCTCACCTGTTCTGGTAGGAGAGGTGTTCCTTCACTCTGATAATTTTTGTGGCCCTCCTCTGGACCCACTTCAGCACCTTCAGGTATTTCTCATGCGGGAGGCCCCAAAACTGGATGCAGTACTTCCAGGTGGAGTCTCACAAAGGCAGAGGTGAATCACCTCCCTTTACTCGCTGGTCACACTGCTTTTGATGCAGCCTGGGATACATTTGACTTTTCTGGGCTTTAGACACTGGATGAATTTGACTACAGCCTAGGCAGCCTGTGTTCTAGGCATGGCATGCTGAGCACTTTTCATCCATTGCTCTTAGTGTATTGATAAACATTCAAAAGTTTATTGCGAGAAGATGCTTCTGGCATTGAATGATTCTTCTCACTGTTCTACTAGGACAATAACGATGGGTTAATTCACACTGCTGACAGTGCCACAAAAGGCCAATGACTGACTTAGAAATGCAGCCCAAGATACTGGTACATGGTATTTGTATTTCATCTCCATGATAATTCTTTCTTTGCTCATTGTCCCTCTAACTTCTGACTCTTTTGTTAGTGACTTGTGGGGCGTATTTCTTGTTTTGTACATAATTCAGGCAGCTACAGTCCATGGATAGTTAAAACTTGTTTTAAGCATCACTTGCAGGCTTGGAAACGCTTCCTAAGTGAACTAACTCTTCATTCCTGAGGCCCTCTTTCTTGGAATATTTGTCTGCTAGGTCAAGATGTGTTGAGAACTGGTCTTGATTTAACCACCTACTGTTGGCTTGGTAGATACATTTGGATTGACAGCTCTGATTTGGCTGGAAGGAATGCTGTGGGAGTAGGGCAACTTGCCATCAGCCATAAGCGTCTAGCAGGCTGAGCAGAATGAAAGGACATGAGGAATCTCATAAAATGGAAAAGAAAATCAAAAGAGCCTAATTTGGCATTTAATGAACTTGCTGTCCAATCAGTTACTTCTCAGTCAAATTTGCTGACAGTGGTGAAAAATCTTGCTCCAGTGGCTAAAGGCAGAATGTGTCTCTAAATCTTTACAGAAAATACAAATGTACCCAAGTAAGAAAACTGCTCCAGGTAGCTCAGTCTCAGTGCAGTTTCAGTCTGGTGAACACATGTAGAAGTTAACTACCTAATGATAATCTCCCTGTCAAGTTTTCCTGGTTTTAAATGAGACTTCATTCTGTAAACAGTCTTTAAAAGGGCCATGTATTTTGGTCCTTGGGGTTACTTGCCATCACTTTTCCCTTTTCCAGGAACTTTATTTTTCTATCCCAAAGTGCCATGACAAAGCAGTTTGGTGTGCAAAAATCGTGCAAAGTGGAAGGAACACTTTTCCAGGAGCAGTAAAAGATCTGTCTCTGGATTTTAAGGACTTGGATGACACCTCATTTCTAAGTTCTTATCATGGTTTGTATTCCATGTTAACCATCGGTCAGGTCTTCCGAGTGCAGTTATGAGTGAAAGGAGTAGAACACTTTCTAAGAGGAGGGGGGCTGTACACATGGTCATTAGCTGCTGTTCTTTTCATCATTTATGTAACCTAACAAATGGAAGGTGATGTGAGAACGGTTTTTTCCTTTCTCTTTTTTTTTCCTTTTCATTTTTCTTTTTCTTGACCCTTATATCTTGCTATTTTTCAGTGTTATGCACATTTCATAAAGAAAAACTTGCATTTACAGGAGAACTCTGACTCTGTTTTAGAAAACAAGTTGTTCAACAAAGGGCTTAGACCAGCAACAGTTTGAGCTGCAATAGCTCCTGTTGGCGTCAAAGGAAGATAGTAAACATTTTCAACAAGAGGAACATAAAGTGTGTTTAGTGTAAAGATGACTATAAGTAGCACAGAAGCTAATGAAATTATTTTAACTTTGTGTAAGGTGTACTTACAGCCTGTGAAGTCGTAAATAGCAAGGTGGTTTTCATCTGAAGTGATTGTCAGTTTTTACTTCCCAGCTTTTAAGTTTTGTTTTCTTCAACTGAAAATGTTTAGTCATAGCATGTTGATGGACACTTGTTTATTCAGATACATAGGTGTGCTTTGTAACAAATTTGTAGTTTTAATTGTGTGATACTGTGAATGTAAAAAAAATACTGTATGACAGTTTCTTGCTTTGGTGTATGGACCTAGTAAGAGTCAATGACCAAGCAGAAAAGTTAATTGGCTTCTGTTTTGAGTTTTACCACTAGCACAAAAGCATTCCACTTTGGCTAATTCACTGCCTTATGACAAAGAATGATGATACAACCCACTGTTCAGATGTGTTATTTCAAGTTCTTCCTATTCATCAGAATGGAGTCAACTGTGACAGTAATAAATTGCTGATTTAAAAAGTAAATTTGAAAAATAGTACAGCTCTTAAAAGTCAACCTCTTTATTTGTCTCTGCTTCAGATTTACAAACTGTTTGTGTCATGCCTTAGGTTCTGTGGTTTCTCTGGTGATTTCATTATGTATGTTGTTCTCATTCACATATTTGTCATATTAGGTAAAAAACCTTCATTGTTTGTTTAAATGAATCAAAGCAAGCCTCTAAGTCCCAATTTGCAGGAAGGATGCTTTTCATCAAACTTGCAGCTTCTCACAGGGGCATTGCTCATAAAATTGGAATTCTGCAGCCAACATAGGCCTTCAAATATTGCAAAATAAAGCTGAAGTGCATTGTCAAATATAATAGGACTTTAAATGACTATGACCGAAAGTAATACAAAGATTTAATTACTCATGTCCATGTATGCTGTTTTCCCCTAGGTGGCATTGGCAGGGTCGTCAATGGTGCTTTCATGGTATTGAAAGGTCATCGGTCAATTGTCAACCAAGTGCGGTTTAATCCTCACACTTACATGATCTGTTCTTCTGGCGTTGAAAAGATTATAAAGGTAAGATTAGTTATCAGAAAACGTGTTCTTTCAATGTTTTGGGAAGAAATGCTTTGTTTTGCTCAGTGTCATTCTTTTCCACACCCATCCTCTCTTCTCCTCTTACTGTTTTATAAAATGTTATCTCTCATTTGCTCGCTAAACTGATCCAAGTTTTTAATTGAGCATTTCAACTTTAAACTTCATTTCAATTTCAAAGGTTTCAGGGATAAGGGATAAGACCAGCATTTTCTAGATTTGTACCTTGAAAAAGGAATTTTTCTCCAGTTTAATTCCATGCATAACAGAAGTATCATGCAAACAATCCCTCTTGGGAGAGTTTGGTCACAGTTGTAATGTGATCTCCTATGGCTTCTGATACTGTGGTCTAACATTTAATAAAAGTATCTCCAAAGAGCATTGTTGAACCTTAGCCTAGACTGACCTGGCTGCTTTTGGCCCAAATAATGCCTCAGAAGCCCTTCTACAGTTTTTGTACTTATTTGTTCATTGAATCAATTCAACATACCTTTTCTGTGGCTTCCAGAGGAAACAGGACTCTTTAATACCTTGCATGGTATGTCTTCTCTGAATCCTTTAACAATGTACAGTATTTTTAAGAAGTTTTTACCTTTTTCCATGGAACTGAAAGAGATAAGAAACTTTGTTAGGTTCTGAAATTTTCTTTCCCTAAGGAAAGACAGTCAATATTGTGGGAGCAGGAGAAAAACAATTTTGTTATTTGAGGGTTGGGAAGGCAAAGGATTATGTTACACTGATGGGATTTGCATTCTGCTGCCATAGATATTTTGCTATAATTTAGGTCTACCAACAGAGTGAAAAAAGCCTTTTAAAAAACCTTTTAAATTTGAAGTATGATAATAAGAAATGTTTCTGATCCTAACTGTTGAATGATTTCATGGAAGTCTTACCTGCATGGAGCTATACGTAATGTTGTTAAAATACTAGTAAATGCTTTTGTCAGCTACAAGTTGACAGCATGAACTTGTCCTGCAAAGGAATGTTTTAGTGATGTGCAACTTATGGACCGGAACTGACCCAAAATCCTGGGACCATGGCCCAGTGCCCTGCTGCATCGCTTGCATTACAGCTAGTGTTGGCATTTGGGTTCTGACTGTAGTTCGGCTTTCCTTCTCTTCTGTCTTCCTGTGGTACTTTAGTTTGCTTGTTTCTTCATCTGTGTCTCCCTGACAGGTTTGACCACAAATATCTTAAATACAGGCTTTGAACAAAAGTGCATTGAACAGTGTTAGCAGCTCACTGATTTTTCAATTTCCAAGCCACCAAACTGCCACTGCTTAACAACAGTTTTGCCAGAGGCATTTTTTTTTTTTTGCTTTGGGAACTTGATTCATGCAGCCTGAATTTTCCCTTTTGGATTCTAGATCTGCTGATCCTTCACCCTATGAATCCTTCCTGCATGAGTGTGCTTAGACTGTTGGATTAGCATTGGTATAAACATCCCCTGTGTTGCTTTTGTGTACTTCTGCTAGGGTTTTGGCAGGACATTTTTTTTGCCTAGTGATTAAAAGGTTATTTTGATTAAGGCTGCAGTCACAGGTTGTGTAACTCTTTCAAAGACACCTCTGCTTGAGCGCTTCCTTAGAAGAGAACGCCTGTTGTGTCACAGTGTGTGCAGTGGAATTGTGCAGCTGCTTGGAAGGAACTGAATTCCCCAAACATTGCAAGCTAGAAACAAATTAAGGGAAAGGTGTTTCATGTATTAAGTTTACTAGTGAGCCAGAACTTCTTACCCTTTTTCTGTATGTCCTTTTGTCTCAGCTTGCAATGAGCCTTGTTTGGGGATCAGGTTGTTTCAATGCTCATGTCTTGTCTGAGCTGCCTCACTTCACTCTAAAGGTGTTGTCTTGGTGAGCAGTGCTTTGCGGGCGACTGTGCAATGGTGGTTTCTTCTTCATTGCAGCTACTTCTATGGATAGGTTGGAGACTAGTAGCTGCCACTAGCAGAAGGGCAAAACAGGAAAAACAGCACCAGCAGTTCTGAGGGGCCATTTACTGCATTAAAAACAGCTGGGTACACAAGTATTTCCCTTGCATTGCTGTCTTTCTTTCCCCCGTATAAATGCTTCATGTGCTTGCTCAGAGAAATTGAAATGACAGGAGAAGGAGCCATAATTAAATATCATAGTTAAGTTTTGTATGTTTTCTTATTTTGTTCCTTTTTGTTTATTTGTTTTAATCACTTTCTTTAAAAGTGTCCTTCCTTTTATTATCCTGCCAATGTCTTCTAAAACCCTCTCTGGAATGAAATCACAGAAGGTAACTTCACTGTGGCTGGTTTCAATTGTAGAAAAAATTGTAGAGACTTCGTGATGAATTAAAAATGTGGATGCAAGTAGTTGTTTGTCTAAGCTCTAAATTTTTAGACTAGCTGGCCTAAATTTAATACTTTAAGAAAGGAGGAACTGATAGCACCAGCATCAAGCCATAATATAGACAAGCCATTCAATAATTCCATGGGCTTCTGCCAACACACTTGCTACTTTAATGCTGATTGCAAATGAGATACAAATTCATCTCAGGCCTAGCCCCACAGAAAAGAGTAATATTCACAAGAATGGTTTTGATGTTTGTGGTTATGTTTTTTTGCTTTAGTTTTATTTGGTTGTAAAGGACCCACAAGAATACAATTCAGTAATTCACTGGTTTAGGGTTTGATTTCTGCTAGGACCAAAAATAAGACCCAACAATCTCATTAATAAAAGACTTTAAAGCCTTGATTCCAGACAGTGTGTGGCAGACATGTCAACCCAAATGAATTGTTCATTGCCCTTCATTTACTGAACCTCAGTAGAATTGTATGCAAAAGTGCAGCTGCAAACTAAAATAATAGTTTGTATCAAGCATTCACCACAAGGGCTAAATCAATATAAAACAGAAAAATACCACATTCCCCTCAGTTTACTGTGTAAGACATTGGGATGTGCTGGCAGGAAAACAGATTGCATTGCAAAATAAATAAATGAGGCATTCCCTCTGATGTGTTTGGCTTAGAGGAGGGCCATGGAGAATTATGCAGTTAGGAGACAGTTCCAGGAAAGATAAAATAGATGAAGTACGTAACAATTTTCTGAAAGAAATTCTGTTTTGTATTGAAAATGGAATATTGTGTACTGGAGCACAACTGTTGTAGGTCCCATTTGTTTCTAAAAATCATTGGTGTGTCAGAGATAACAAAGTCTATTTGCACATGTTACTATGGTGACAGATTAATGTCATTGTGACTAGCTGCCTCTGCCTAATCAGATAAGCTAATATAGCTGGTTTTAATTACTCTCATGCTACAGGCATAACTACTTTTTTGTTTTAAAATCTGGGGGTTTGCCACCATGGAATACAAGCAATTCAAACTGCTGTCAGTAGATATCTACTGAAGTAGAGAACCAGTTTTGTATTCCCATTTTCTGTTACTGTTCCTATTTTTATATCTGTACTTGGGTCATCAGTGAGTAATATTCATCTCCTTAATCTTCTGGCAGAGAAGGAAGAACTTCTTGATAAATTGTTGCTTCAGTGGGTTGATTTTCCAACTTATTTTCTCCTGTTCGATAATATTCTTCCTCAACCTGGCATCAGCCTGAGTTTCTCATCCCTCAGAGGATGAGAAAGAGGCAAAGGCATTCCATTTACAAAGAAAGCCCATTTCAGATGCCATAGAGAGCACTGGATCAGTTGATGCCAGTTTAAAGACTTCCCAGTTCTGCCAAGGATAGATTCTTAGTCTGATTTCTTTCTGTGACTCTGGCAGCCCTTCACACTCTCTCGTAACAAAATATCTAAAATGTAGGGATATCAATCTCCAGAGACAACTGATCCTGTGCAAAAAGGTATTCATAGTGAATTCCCTTGACTTCTCTTTATTGCTTATTTCTTCTCTGTGAACAAATCTCTCTTGGAAGGAAAAAGCCTCACTATGGACTCTTTGTAACCATTTTTTCAATATTTTACACTGCTCTGTTTTCACTGATGCTTGTGAAGTGAGCAGAAAGATGTGGTAGTGCTAGCAAGGATGTAGAATATCTCTGTGTACACTTTATGTATCTTTTTAGATTAATTTCTTTACAAAACAGACCTTTCTCAGAGGGACTTCAGAGCAGACTACCTCTACTCCATTTATATTGGTGCATACAGGATCTAAGCATTTTCTAATTCTCTTGCTTAAAAAATAAGAAAAGGCTTTATAAAACCTAGTGATCAATCTAACTCTGCTAAGACTATTTGAAGAAGGGGCATGCCAGCCTGTCTGTCCAAGCACACAGGATGAAGTGTTTACAAGAAGTTATGTGCTTCTTAAATAGATCTGATCTGCTTGTTGAAATGCTCAGCAGTGGGACAAAGGGGGAAAAGATCTGACAGGTTGTGAGAGAAGGTACTGAACACACACTACATAAATCATCAAGAAGGCAGCAACTCAAGAACAGTCCTTTCAGCAAGTAAAGTTCTGTTTTTCTATTTAAAAACTTGGTGTATCCACAAATCAACAATCTCTCTCATGGACTCACTGAGAGAAAGCTCTTTCCTACATTGTCTTAGGAAGTGGAGCCTGGGAAATTGAGGATGAAGAGTGATTCTTTCTATTCTCTTGAGTAGTTCACAAGGTTAAGTATGGTTGCTGAAATTCTGTACATAGTAGGCTTAGATTGGGTTTTATTATCTTCATCCAAACCTGATGCTTGTCCTTTGGGCTGTGTGTCTGGTAAGTGCAGTGCTTGAACCAAACAACAGAGAACTGTCTTCATTCTGGTTTCAAGTGTCATATTAAGGAGCTGCACTGGGAGAGAATTTGCTGAAGTACTGCAAATAATAAAAATAGCAATTGAGTACCACAAATACACCTTGATGTTGAGATGTTCTTAGAAGCAGCCTAATATAATGCAATGTAAAGTTCCTCTCCCTTTGCTCTGAAAGGCAGCTTGATGATTGTCTGCAGAAGAAAATATATCTGCAGCCCACTTTAGTTTTGGAATAGTGTCTCTTTTATTTATCTAGCCAGATCATATGTGGAAGCTCTGTTAACCATAAATTACACAGGATGCAAAGTAAAAGCTTTCAAATTTTGAAGATTTCCAGAATAAAGTTTACTTGTTCACCTTAAATTTGATTGTTCTGGACAAGTAGTTGCAAGATGATTTCTTTCATTTTGCTTCCATTATTAAAGATACAAGTTTTTTCTGTACATTGTTGAAAATCTCAGTGATTACAGAGTAGTTGGCATTCTTGTGGGCTTTTCTTATATTGCTTGTCATGGAAGTATCAGGTTATGTTGCATGTGTTAACTAGGCATCTGTAAGATGTGTGCTGATTATCAGATTTACATGTGCAAAATACTCTTTTTGTTAGCAGTTTTCTCTATTTGGAAAAAAAGTAATTAATTTCTATTGGGAAAATTGTTAGATTTTTTTTCCAAAGACTATCCCAGACTATCTGGTATAGAGAGCTGGCATAGAATTTTTTTCCCTGAGCTTGTTAGCATGGCAAAACCAAAGCATTGCTGAGATCAGATCTTTCATAAGCAGAGTATTAAGGCATTTTTTAGATAAGCTACATACTGGCTCTGGTTACAGTAAGGTATTGTTTATCCCATTAACCATTGATCCAAAGTGATAGTGGTTGTCCACAGAATGTCACAATTACATTGCCCCCAAATCTGTGAGTAAAACTGAGAAGGGTGAGGACATCCACCTATTACGTTTGCTATGAATTACCAGTTTCTGTGGGATATTGGAGGATCTTCTTTGGAGGTTTTTTTTTTCCCCTTTTCCCCTCCATACAAGGAAAATTGAGGGAAGGATAGATGGACAGCATAGTCGACTGGTGCTGTTGGTGAAATCATGACACTTCAAAAGTAGCTTTCAATAAAACTCTTCACCTTTCCCCATTAAAACTGCTGGTGTGTCTGCAGAGGATGCTGGAAGATTTCCTTTCTTTGTAACTGTTCCCTAAAGGGAGTAGTGCAGCTCTACTTTTCACCTCCATGCATTCAACTCCCTGCCTGCTGATCAGGTGTGATTGACTATGTAGCTGGATGAAATGTTACTCTACACCACTGGCACAAGCAACTCGAGTTTCCTGGGAAACAAGTGCCTTCATAAGTACTAAGACTGTATTATAGGCAACAAACTATTCTTACTGTTAGTGAGTAAGCATCCCTTATTACATAAAAATAGAGCCCTGCAATTTGGGAGAAATTATCACACAATGAATTACCAAAATGATGGATAATTTGCAGTGTGAGAGCTTTTATATTCTGGATGGGTGAAGTAAATGCAGGAAAAACACATTTGTAAAGGGGAAGAAAAAATCCCACAGCTCTGTAATACTTCTAAGAATGGTATTGAGGGACAAAAATTAAAAACAATCTGCAACCTGCAGTTGTTGCGGGCATTTGAGCTACTGTTCCATTTCAAATGGTTGTAATAGTTTATGAATTGAAAGACATACGTAATTTTTTTAAATTTTCTGTTACAGATCTGGAGTCCCTACAAGCAGCCTGACTGCACAGGGGACCTGGATGGTAGAATTGAGGACGATTCACGTTGCCTCTACACTCATGAAGAGTACATCAGTCTTGTGTTGAACAGTGGTAGTGGTTTGTCCCACGATTATGCCAACCAATCAGTCCAGGAAGATCCACGGATGATGGCCTTTTTTGACTCTCTTGTGCGCCGGGAGATCGAGGGCTGGAGTTCTGATTCAGACAGTGACCTCAGCGAGAGCACAATCCTGCAGCTCCATGCAGGAGTAAGTGAACGCTCCGCATACAGCGAGTCAGAGTCCTCCACCTCTTTGCATCACTCCCCACCACACGTGGCTGAAGAGTCTGATGAAACTGCCTATAACTTAAGGGCCTTAAGATCAACTGCGTCCCCCTCAGCCAGAGAAGATGTGGCTTCCCGTCAGCAGAGGCTCTCTGCACTGAGAAAGTATCAGGATAAGCGTCTGCTGGCCCTTTCTAATGAGTCTGACTCTGATGACAATACCTGTGAGGCAGAACTAGATACAGACCTTTTCCCACGGCCACCATCCCCGAGTCCTGAGGAGAACGAATCCAGCAGTTCCAGCAGCAGCAGCAGTACAGAAGATGAAGAGGAGCTGAATGAAAGGCGCACATCGATGAGGCAACGCAATGCACTGAGGCGCCGACAGAAGGTGCAAAAGGAGGAAAGGACTAGCACTAACACAGAGAATGTAACCCCCTATATAGGTGAGGACATATATGATTACCCCCAGATCAAAGTAGATGATCTTTCTTCTTCTCCAGCTTCTTCACCAGAGAGGAGTTCGGCCAACAAAGAAGTTCTTAAAGAAAGGACGTCCCCTTGTTCAGACAGTGAATCAGTGGAGAGAAAGATTTACAAAGCTTACAAATGGCTTCATTATTCTTACGTATCATATTCAGCTAGCAAAGATGGTGAATCCTCTAGAGGAGATGGAGAAAATGATGAAGGGAAACCAGGAACCAGTGGAAGGCACAGTGCTGCACGCTCACTAACTAAGGAAGATGCTAGGAACTTAAGTTCAGTGGTTCCTCAGGGTTCCTCAGCTCTTTCTGCTGAAAGCTGCAACAGAGAAACTTTAAGAGAATGTGGCGTAGTAGAAAATTCTAGTAATGGTCAAGCTCATGAATGTGACAATCAGCGGCAGATGGAGGGTCAAGAAAACACATCTGAAGACACAAGTAGTGGAGGTATAGACCATTCTTTTGAGACTAAAAAGCTCAATGGAAAAGCTAACTGCAAAGGGCTAAATAGCTGTACTGAAGAACCTTGCATTCAGACCACAGGACTTGTGGAACAGAAAAATAGTCAGAACTGTCAACCAGCACCAAGCCATCACTCACTGGTCCCTCCATTCTCCACTGTTGCCATCTGTAGCATGTCAGGTCACTGCTCCAGAAACCAGACTGATGACAGTGAGGAGAGGAGCCTCGACACCTCCTGCATTAATCATAATAATGGCCACTTGCATCTTCACCCTTCATGCTTCAACAATGGACAGAGTTTTGGAGAGCAGGAGACTGTGACGCAAGGACTACAGGTGCACTCAAATGCCGATAATGGCAACCGTGTACAGGTGGGTGTGACCTTGCACAAAGACTGCTGCCTGTCTGAAATGGACTCCAACAGCTACAGCGTGAGCACGAGAGAGGATACTGCTGACCTACATCCTGCGGGCAGTGAGAGCACTCAATCTCTTGGAGGACTGAAAAGACACAGAGCAGAGTTGGAAGATGCAGATTCAGAGAGTTCATCCTTAGAAAAGAAGTTAAAAACATGATAAATGCAAATGTCTGTCGTAGCGTGCACTCTCTCAAAAAGAAAAGGAAAAAGAAAGTATTAAAGGCACATAGAGCTTGGGTCTGAAACATTGCGTTTGATTCTCCATTCCGTTCTTCAGTGGGTCTGTTTTAGATTGCCAGTGGTTCATGCTGTATAAAAATCCAACTTGCTCCTTAATGAGACTGAGTCTAGTGTACCCATACAAGGTTCTGTTTAAAGTAAATCCTTATTAAGATGGTTGACTGAATAATTCTTGTGTGAACATGTGTCATTTGTTCAGCCAGCCAACCAGGATGACTGCTTTAAGGTTTAGTTGTTCTTCTAAGGAAGAAGTTTTCCGTACTGACACTACATATTGCAAGCTGAAAAATGGTGGAATTAGATCACACTGGTGGTAGCTTGGGGTATGTTTCTTGTTTAAGAAAACAGGGGAGAAGTCTTTCTGAACCCTTTATTCTACTTCAGAAAGTAAAGAAATTCAACCATTAGGGAGGATATTTTCAGAACTGGTTGGTATCTTTAGAGATGATACTTCATAAAACACTTCTGATACAGTTCAGTGACATTATTTTTATGCCAACAGAAAAGCTATAGGAAATGAGCCTCTTTCCAAAATCAACTTTAGACTGTTCCCATGGTGACATTCAATTTTGTGCACTTTTTTAAAGAAAAAAGCTGAATAACACAGTGTCATCACTATATAGAAGTATGATTGTTGGCAAGAGGCAGGTATTATGCTGTAGACCTCATTCTAACCAAGGGCTTTTAAAAATCAGGCATTGAAACATGCCTTTCTTTGATCTTAACACACAGACATTCTTCATCATCATTATTATTGTTATTAAAAATATGGTTCTGAGTATTGGGATATATCTTGATTGTGCCACCCTTCCCCCATGTTCTTACTTTTGGGAAACAGTAGGCCAAACAGCAAATAGCTGAAATATGGGTAATGTAACTGATTTGCGTTAACAGCAACATTTGGTAAAATCTGAAAACTGCTTTTTTAGCAGTTTTCGCAGCCCAAAGCTCAAAACAGGCTGGGATTGGAGATCAGGGTTGGTTTTCCACCACTGGACTGCTAATATTAGAAATTGAAGATAGGTACATGTATTCAGCAGAGTTCTGCATGTAAGGAAGAGCTTCAGAGAACTGTCCCCACAGGGGGGGACTGGGTCTTCAGGTCTGGCAATCAGAACTTGGGCAAGAGCACACCTCTTGCTGCCAAGAACTGAAGTACTCTGTGGTGTACAGAGTCCCTTCTTGCCTGGGCACTGTTTTGAGCTGAGTATGTAGTGAGTCATCTCAGTTCTGGAATTGGTGGAATTGCACTTGCTTCCCTGGCAACACGGTAAGAGGAGTCAGTGTGTGAAGAGAAAACAAAAACCCTGTATACAGGACACAAAAACTACGTGTATGGGCCACAGAAAAAGAGACTTCTTTTGACCTCATTAATTTTCAAAGCCTTTCAAACCCAATACTGAGGAAGGGTTAGTTTATTTTAAGGAATTGGAAGTTTTTGCTTTTGTTATGACTCTAGCAGTACACTGCTGTAGAGCACTGGCCTCAGAATAATTATTTCATATCCACAAGTGAAGGAGCACTTCAGAAGGGGTGCTGTGAGGGAAAGGTAATGGGAAGGAGAGTGAAGAATATGACCCGAAACATTGTCTTGCAATTAACTGTAAGTAGTCTGTCATAGGCTGTCTGCCCACACAGGGTCTGCTTTTCTAGGTGAGAGCTTGGAATAAGCGTATGATGTATTTAAGAACATGTAAGATGGGTGAGAAGCAAAGGGATGTTTGCAAACAAGCGGCAAAAAGAGCAAGCTCTGATACATTGTTACTTTATTGAAAAAATAATTGTGTACTTATTATATTGTACATCACTGCAGTCAAGATCACTATAGGAGTGTTTTCCTCAGTTGTATAAACATCTTACTGTAAGTTCTGGGGTTTAGTCAAAATCTTGAGGTTGCTGAGTCAAAGCTTTTTTATGTTGTTTTAAGTTCTTTACATTGGAAAATTTTCTCATTTTTTACTTCTTCTGGTGAATGAGTATCTCTACTCTTCTTTGACATGGTCATCTTTTCCCAATGTTTTCCCAAATGCCATGTGGTCTCATTTTCTGGTTCTTCTGTTTGTTTTCCAAAGCAGAATAAAAGCTCCCAGACTTGGTGTTACAGAATCACAGAATGGGTAAGGTTGGAAGAGACCACTGGACATCATCTAATCCAACCTCCCTGCTCCTGTACAAGCTCTGGGCATAAAGGATCGCTGTGGTTTCCCCAAAGACAACCACCCATGCTGTCTGCATTCTTGTTATTTCTAGTTTCTGTCAGGCAGGAGGACAAAGGCAAGATGGAATCTTAACCTTTTGTTCACAGGAAATTTCCCTGCACACAAGAGCTGCAGCTTCTGAAGCAGTGCATTCACCTCTGCACATAAATGTTATCAGCAGTAGGCAGCTCCATTATGTGGTAAAAACCCCTGAAAAAGCAAGCCAGCAAGCAGCAGCACGTCCCCTTCAAGTAGCCAACCCTGAGCAAAGCTGCTCTGTACAGACTTCATGCATTTGCTCTCTCCCCCTACACTTGGGTTGTTTGTCCTGCTGTGTGCCAGCAGTTTCACATGTGAGTTTTGCTGCATGCTTGGAATTGTTACTCCCTATTTCTGGCAAAAGGGTAAACTGTTCGGTGGAAAATCTTACTAATTTATCTGAAGAGATTTTACCTTTTCTAATAATCTGCCATGTACTTAAAACAGAAAAGGTTGTGTAAATATTGAACTACCCTGTTAGTCACTGTTTGCTTACCATGCAGCTTGATTTTGGCTTACCAAGCCCTTGATTTTGTTATGGCAGGAAATTTGCTAGGCCACCTTGTACACTTCATCTCCAGAAAACCTTGTCAGCACAAAAGAAAAACCTTCCCTTATGTCTTCCCAGAACATGTTAAGCAGAGAAATATTGATCTTCTTTAAAGAAGCTCTTCTTTATACTTCTCCAAGGTTATAGACTGCATTTGCTTATTTCAGCTTTCTCTGTTTAATGAGAGTCAAAGCTGACTTTCTCTGAGGCAGCAAGCATGAGGCTTGCCTGGGCTGAGTAATTAAGTGCTTGCAGAGGTGCAGGAGGATATCAGATCTATCAACCAAAGTTCATCTGAGGTTTTCCCAGCTCTCCAGTGAACATTTTACCAAAACTGGTGAGTCTTCTCCAGGGCGTATTGCTCAATGGAGATGACACTTTGCCGTTTATAAGCAGCTCTCACAGACTTAAATGTGAGCAGAAAGATACAGCTGCCTTGAGAAGGCAAGAACACAGGTTTTGACCAGTTGTTTGCAGAAAATTCTGAAATCCAGCCTGTCTCAGCTGGAGTAATAAATGGGAAGTATGACTTATTTCAGAACCCTTTCTTCTTCAAAATTCACAGTGGATTTTTTCCTGCTCAATTTTGTAATAGAATAAGTGATTTTAACCTGACCCTAATCTCTGCTTATAACCTATGTCACTTGGTAGCTGGGAAATCACTATTCCTCAAACGTTTAAAGAAGGTAAATGTGGTTAGGTCCACTTGCCTGCATTGTCACATCCTCGTGAACACGTGGAGGTCTCTTGCTTTCTGTGGCTATCACAAGCTGAAGTGCCCTGATATTACTGAAGTCTTGGGCTGCTTTCATTTGCAGTTAATTTATTTTGCTGTTTGTGGAAGAGAGCAAGACAAGATTTTTGTTATTACCTCATTGAGTTAAAATGTTCTGTGTTAGTTTTCATCTTTTTGCAGGCACTGCTACTGGCAGAGGTACCCTTTACACCTGATGCTTTTGCTCATTTTCATCCACATGGATTCTCTGTGGGTCTTTGTCAGACCTGGGAAGCTCAGTGCTGTGCTGCAGGGTGTTCAGAGTACCAGAGAAATGCAGATGTCTGCAACAGCTGAATTACTATGTGCACATGCACGTGGTTCTTCAGGAATTCTTTAATAAGCTAATCCTAGCACATACATAATTTATAAAACAAATCAGCACACTCCTGCAGTTGTGTCAGGATGCACTAATTAGCCCAGCTAATGCTCTACTGTTATGAAAAAGAACTCTTTCAAACATTTGAGAAAATGGCAGTTCTCTGGGGGAAAAAAAGAGAAAAAACCAAAACCAACACCACCACCACCCCACTCTCAATAAAAAAACTCAAATCAACACCCTGTTGGTTATGGGAGGCTCCAAGTTTGCCACAGTTTTCTTCAGTGGTTGTGCAGGTCAAAAGCAGAGAAATCCCAGACATCAGTGGATTCTGTGATCAGAGGAAATAAGCATCTGACTTTGTTGTTTCTACTTTTATTGAAGTCAAGGACTTGAACTTGGGCCTCCTGCCCTTCGCTTGAGCATCCTAAGCATCAACCTATTGCATTATTCAGGATAGGGTTTTTTGTCTTTTGTCTGAAATGGAAAGGGAAAAGGAAATGGAAACAGTTCCTTCCACAAATACCTGGGGCAGAGCCTTGAGCCCAGCCTTGTGGGTTTATGGTTTGGTGAGAAAATGCTGGAGGATTCTTTCGCCCTTCTCCACCTTGTGTGATCTCTGTTCCAGAGAATGAGAGGGAGATGCTAACGCAGCTTCATATGCTTGCCATTTGTCTTGAATGTGGGAGAATGGTCCATTCCAAATTGGGCAATGTGGGTATGCTTTTCTTTCATGTTATTATCATGTTGTATGCACATATAATACCTACCTCCTGAGCTGACTGGCCAAGCCAGTGAGCTGTTTGTTCTGGGATATGGCTGGCAGGCTCAGCTTCTGCGTCTCATGGATCTCTTCCTGTTCAGTTCTAGTCTTGCACAGTCTCACCAGCAGCTCTGGTGTTGCTGTGCAAATGTAGGTTGGCACTGTTGCTGCTTTCAGAGCTGATCAGCATTGCACCTTTGCTGAAGCTGCCATTTGCACTCTGGCTGCTTGGAACTATGTAGTGCAAATGAGTAGAAACACTTCGTATGGTCAGGAAAAAAAATGCCTGAATTTGAACTTTTGAAGGGGGAGCAGGTCCCTCACACCCTGACAATGCCTCTGGCTATGTCTAGCACTTCCCTAATCAGATGCTACAGGAGTTGCAGTTTTCTAGGCATAATGTAGTCTCAGGACTGTATTTTACTTCACAAACCACAGCTTCTTACTAGCAGCATTAACAGCTGAAAGCACCAGCTCCTAGGTACTTCCAGGGCTCGCCTTGTGGCCATTTCTAAATACTCAAACCCTGTGATCTTTTGGAAAGTTTTATGTGTCAGTGTCCAGCTTCTGTAACAAAGACTGGAACAAAAGTTGCTTCAAGGAAAGCCTAATGCATATTTTCAAAGAGCTTTGGCTTTAGTTCAGCATTTAAGGTTAAGTACGCATGAGATACATTTTGAACTCCTTAAAATGTGGATGTATGTCAGAAAAAGAAACAGCATGAGCTTCAGAACTGAATTCTGTCAGGAAATAGGAAAGTAGTTGAAATGTATTTAAAAACAAACCCCTCATACCCAGTTAGGTTCTGAATAGGTCATTGCCTGCTTCAAATACTGACTTCTGAAAGCCTCAGCAGTAAGTTAACAGAATTGACTTCTCACTCTTGAGCTTGGACAGCTCAGTATCACTGACCTGCAAAGCCACAGCCAGGCCTCGTGCTCTCTTAGCGGGTTTGCCACAGGCTGTTACCCAGTCAGGCTCCATATGCAGCCAGTGTGGTTGTCAGCAGCAAAGCTGCCCCTGGCTCTGACCAGCTGATTCTGTCTTGTTTTCTTCTACAGCTGTCTGGTTTAGCTTCCTATTACCTGGGACGTGCTGAAGAAAACCCAAAGTGCTTTCCTGTAAGGAGCTTAGTTCATATCTGCCTTTGGATCTTGGAAAGAAGGTCTGGGGCTATGTTTCAGGGTGATCTTTATGCAGCTTATTAAAATGAGGAGAATAAATGCATCCTTGCAGAAGGAACAGAGGAGTCAAAGACATGAGGCTCCTCTCACTTACTCTTTCCCTTCCTGAGGTTTCTATGTCTCCTCGAGGAGTCTTGTACATTTTTCTTCTCTCTAGGACCTAGAGAGACTTCCAGTGTTGGGTGGCTAGAAAGCAAAAATGAAACTTCATAGCTCTGCTTCACTGACATTTCCAGTATATTGTGGCCAGACCTGGCATTTCCTGGCTTGGAATTATACCCTCGAATGCTATTTTCTCCAAAGCGTGAGCAAAGTCTGCTTCCCACCTATCTAAGCTTTGGAGGCAGAGAAAGGAAAGATGGTCTAAGCTTCAACAATCTTGGAATGAAAGGATGTACATGTTTCAAGCTGGTTATAAGCCCCCTATTCCCAAAGTTTGTCTTTCACACATGTCGACTCTGCAGGGCAGTGCACTTATCTGCATGCAGGGGTGACAACAGCAGAAGTCCTGCATTTCCTTTAATTCAGGGACTGAGAGTGATTCAGTATGTCCAACAGGGCAGATCTTTAGTCTTTCCATAAAGAGGCTTTTTTTAGCTCGTGCATGTTTCTGATGATGTGGAAGATTTATTTTTAATCTGGGAAAGTCTGTAGCAATGTTTTGAATTCCTAAATGGCTGACTGACTGATAATCTATCTGAGGAACACTGGACACAATTTACAGCCTTAGATGGTGATTTTTATTTACTTACACATTCTTCTAAAGTCAAAGCTTTTACAGTTCATCATCCAACATGAGGGCTCTTCACCTTTCATCTCCCCTTTGCCAAGGAAGGGTGAACTTTCTCCTTGCCTCCACTAATGATCTCCACTAATGATATAGACACAAAAGGTAAAGACCATTTGTGGCCCATCTTCCCAGCAGTTAATGAACATGCTGGGACATGAGATCATCTTGCCAGAGACACACAAATTTCAGCAGACAGCAGGAGCAATGGCTCATTAATATATGCTCCGAAGTTGCAAATCTGCAAAAACATTGGAAGGTTTCAGTTGGAGTGACACATCTTGAGGTCTCCTACTGCTGGGCCAGAAATACCTTTGATGTTTCTCCAATTTTATGCTATAGTCTCCAAAGCCAGTGTTTGTTTCCAGCCCAAGGGTAAGCCTACTATAATCTTACTCCTGCCAGATGAATATTATTTCAGAACTTAAAGTCAGTGTATTGCTTAGCTGATTACATTTCTGAAGTTTAAACCAAATTAAATACTCAGCTGATCATACTATGCAATTATACTGCCTAAAGGGAAGGACTTAATTTGTCTACAGCTGGGAAAGGAAAAAACCCAACCAACCAACCAACCAAAAAATCCCCAAGCACTTTAAACTACAACCTCTGAGTAAAAAGGAAGCTGATGGTTGCATGAGCAGCTGAGGTCTGCTATCATGAAACTGCTGGGAGAGGAAACCTATTCTCCAGGACAGAGGCAGGCAGTCCTGCACTGCTGGCCTTCCTATGGGAACCAGTTCAACTTCCAAAGCCCATGGAAAGCTGACAGGTTTCTCCTGAATTAGTGTGCTTGTTGACTCACCAGGAAAACCCCAAAAGGAGCAGCAGGAGTGTTTGGTGGTAGCCAGGCTCAAAGAGGGGTGCTCTGACTCTTGTAACCAGTGGTGAGGAAACCCTCAGAATTACAGTATGGTTTGGGTTGGAAGGGACTTTAAAGATCATCTCATTCCAACCCCTTGCCATTGGCAGGGACACCTTCCACAGGACCAGGCTGCTCAAAGCCCCACCCAACCTGGCCTTTAACACCTTCTGGGATGGGGCATCCACAATTTTTCTGGGTAACCTATTCCAGTGCCTCACCACCCTCACAGTAAAGAATTTCCCCCTAATATCTAATCCAAACCTATTCTCTGTCAGTTTAAAGCCATTACCATTTTCCCTGTCACTCCATGCTCTTGTAAAAAGTCCCTCTCCACATTTCCTGTGGCCCCCTTTAGTTTCTGGAAAGCTGCAATAAGGTGTCCCCAGAGACTTCTCCAGTCAGAACAACCCCAGCTCTGAGAGTCCTTTTGCTCAGAACCCCAGAGCTGGATGCAGGACTCCAGGTGGGGTCTCACCAGGGCAGAGCAGAGTAGAGAGAGAAAATTCCCTCCCTCACCTTGCTGGCCACACTACCTGTTTACTGCTCCACAAAAGTGTTGCCCTGTGGAGGAGCGATTCACTGGGGAAGGAGGGACAGGGAGTCACCGGACTTCAGTTCCCTCCCTCACCAATTCCACTTGTTATGGCATCTTTGCTTTTGATATCGGCATGTGAAGACCCCATTTCACTACTGCTGGTAGCAGCATATAATGGAGCTGCCTGGATAGTTGTGGCTTCTTTCCCTCCAGCCCTGACTTAAAATGACTTTGGGATGGTACTAAGTCCAAATACCACACTGAGACAGATGGGTACCGGTGATTTGCAAATGAACTTGGGTTCAGAGGCAGTAAATGCACTAATAAAATACATCTTTATAGTTAGCAAACAGTGAAAACAGGAAGTTCACTGCAATAAATATGAATTAGAAGTGAGGAAATGTGGGCTAGAAATGAGGGAAACAGAAGTCCTAAGGAGAAAAAAAAAAAAAGGAATACAGGGCAAGTAAGAGTGTTTGGTCAAACCTAGATCAGAAGGAACCTGCTATTTTCCCAGGAGCTGAAAGTGCCGTTTGTCTGCAGTAGCACAGGGTGGGCAGGGCCCTGAGGTGAGCTGCCCCTGCCCCAGGAAAGCCAGCAAACAGCTGCAGCTCTTGTTCCTTCAAACCACCAGGAATGGATAATTTGCACTTGGGAGTTTTCAGCTAACCACACAGAGAGAGCTCTGAACTGCCAATATAGTGTGTGGGGTATTAATAAGCCTTGCTGCTCAGGAAAGCTCTGGGGGTCTGGGAAGCAGCCGTGGAAACAGGATGACCTAATTCCAGTCCCACTGGCTTGCTTTCAGTGCCAGCAGAATGAAGGAAGATTTGATATGAGGCAAGAGCTAAAAAAGAAGCAAGAAAATACCATCATGGCTAATTAAATAGTGCAAACTGATAGGGAATTGCATAGAAAATGGGTTGTGTTGAGCTAAGCATATTTTCAAGCTCAGCTGATAAATGTAGAAGTTGCAATAATACTTGGGCTACTGGAGAGCTGTTTTCAGTGTCCTAGGGTCCAGCATTGTCTATTAAACCAGAGCAATCCACATTCAGTGCATTCATCATTAATTAACATTAACACCAAGCAGCAAATCATTTGTGACACTTTTAGTGGACAGCAGGGCCTGAAATGGGTACTGATATATCTATTAATATCTTTATTAGTGCCTGGGCAACATGCATAAGGGTAACTACATCCTTTGCAGCCTGTATTACAAGCAGGAAAGATAGTGAGAAGAACGTGGTTCTGCAGCCTGTTGTGCCAAGCAGCCTGCCTCAGCTCAGGTCCTGATAAACCTGGGACACTTGGGTATGGGAAGAAAACAGCCAGGGATTTGTATGGTTGAGGGATATAAAACAGACAAGTCAATGTTACCTTTTCCTAACTTCATTTAGGATAATGAGATGAAACCAGACTCCAAGCAGTTTCCACCCTTCATGTGCTCCACTGCTGTCTGTTGATCGCCTTGCCTGCTGCAGTGCAAGTCAGAGCTGAGGACTTCTCACAGAGAGAGAAGTTTTCTCACAGCACTGGGTCCAGGTGGCTGCGTGATGCCAACACTTCTGCAGGTGTTCCACTGACACGTGAGCAGCACAGACATTTGTCCCTGTAATCTTGTACAGGACAGCCCCATTTTCTGCTGGAAGTTAATGGTGCAATGCATAACATTCTGCAGAGGTAAACCTGTATTTGCCTGATGTACTGGAGCAGCAAGTTGAGAGAAGAACTCCTGAAAAAGCATTTCAAATGTCATTTCAGATAACTACTCTGCATCCTTCAGAAGCTACATTAAGCCCACATGTGCCATGCCTAAAGTACTGCAGCTGGCTGGTCCAGTTGCCTGCTTTTTAATTAATGTGAAAGCTATATTTGCCTCACATACAAACACAAAAGCCCCTTTTAGCCCATTTTGTTGCTAAAGCAGGTTGAGAGTCTTCTCTTTGCAGTTTTTCTCCCCTGTTCCCCCACCCCTTGTGCTGCTCAGCCCATGCTCTGCTGAGCAGGCAGCTGGAGCCATCCATGCCAACAGCACCCTGCCAGGCAGCAGCAAAAACCTTGCTGGTGCTAAATGATGACCAGGCAAGGAGATGGGAAAGAGCCCCATATTAGTGCAAATGGGATCGTAACAGCATTGCATCCTGTCTCTGAGGAGCTGCCTGGAGCCCTGTGCTGAGACCATTTCTTGTTAGTCTAATCTTTAATGTTTTCCAGTTTATGAGCACAAACAGCTCTTTGGAAAACAGTCATGGGGGCATCTGGCTCTGCAAGGCAAGAGTGAGGAAGGATGGGATATAGATATTTTGACTTCAGGATCTGTTCTCACAGACTTCTGTGGTGGCATTCGAACTCTTTGAGAATTAGTAAACTAATTCACTTAAACAGTTGTGCCGTTGTTCACTTTGTTATCAGCTCATCTATGAAAAGTAGCAGCTTGAGGATTTTGTTCCAAACACTTGGATTTTGCTTAAGGTGGTACTTGATTACCTTCAACATACTGAACTGATTTAAGTTCCCTTCTCATGAAAGGTATGATGGGGAAGCTGATTTATTCAGTCAGAGAATTCATCATTGCATAAACAGAGGAAGAGGCTGAATTAGCATTAGTGAAAGATGTATGAATGTTCCTGGAGAAGTTTTATTAATTTAACTCAGAGAGTTGACTCTGGGGCTTGGCTTTTTCTCCTTTGCTCTGTGAGAGTTTCCAGTGTACTGCTCTGTGATGAATAATATCTCAGTTGTTCTTTTTTTCTTAAATAAATCTAATTATGCTTTTTCTATGCAGGAAATGGAATCAAATTATAGGTATCACTCATTCATCCTTTTATAACTCCTGCAATATTAGCACGACAATGTTCTGCTGGTGAAGAAAGCAGAATGCTTGGCCCTGGGCAATTGGTAGAAGATGGAAACATCTGATCAAATTACTCAGCTTCTCAAAGAAATCATTTTTAGAGGTTGTTGATATTTATCCTTTCCTTACCTTGTTCTGTCCAGGGTGTTCCCAGCCATGGAAAATCACCATGGCAGAGGGGTGATGCTGGACAGAGGGATACGGGCAGTGCTCAGCATGAGGATACCACTGAGGCAGCCAGCTGGGATAACCCACCAAAGCAAGTGCTTGGTAGTCTCATACATATCTTGGATTCTTCTACAGGGCTTAAAGCATGTCATCACATACATCTTGAATTATATATGAACAGCTGATTGGATGTAGCATATCTGTGTAACCACAGCATTATCCACCCGCCTACAGGCTGCCGGCTCCACCAGATGGGAAATGTCTGCTCCTGCAGAGCCCAGCTGCACTCTGTCTTCCTCCTGTGTCGGAGATCCCAGCTGCTGCCACACTGGTGTGGCCTCCATCCCAGCAGAGGTGCTGTAGAAGGGGGACAAGCTCAGGTATGAGCATCCCACAGGGATAAAAGTGTTTCCATCTCTTTGTCCTGCCCTGGCCAGCTTCCCCTGGTGTTTAGTACCACACTGGCCCCGGGGGACAGGTGGCACCCCCAGAGCATCAGGGAGCTGCAGCATGGTGGGTCTTGGACCACAGTGGTCACAGATAGCTGGTAAGGATGGTTCCTGACTTCCCCACTGAGGAGGCCTGCTGAGAAGCTGCTGCTTATGATTTTATGCAGCTGTGGTAGTAGAAGGGGGAGAGGGCTGGATCACCAGCATGGGTGAATTGGTAGCAGGGTGGGTGCAACCACACCTGTGCACAGTGCTGGATGCGCAGTGATGGTCCTCTCCGTCCCTTGAGTGGGCAGGATTGGGGCTCCTGTCCCCAACACCTGCATTGGCATTTGGGCAGGTGTGACCCTTTCACCCCAGGCACTCTGCAGCCTGTGTGACACAGAGCTATCTGCCACAGCCAACTGGGAAGCGAGGGCTCTGCACTCAGGCTGGAGCACACAGACTCCCAGGAAATAAATCATCGCTGACTGAGGGTTGAGCCTGGTGTCTTTTAGAAGTGGGTTTGTGCAGAAGCAAGGCAGGGGTGGGTTCATGGAATTGGACTCAGGGCAACAAATGTGGTCACAGTCTAAGCCCCTCTCCTCACCTGTCTGCAGTGGGCACAGTGAAAAAACACCAAATCTTCTAAATCTCCTAGAGACCTCCTCTGCCTTTATTCCTTGTGAAGAGCTGCTTGCAAATCCGTAAAGTATGTGAAGGGCTGGGGCTGCCCAACCTACCTGCAGGGCTGGTGCCCTCAGCTGTGCAGACTGACTCCAGCTCCATGTGTGCTCAGACAGAGCACGTTGCCAGCAGACAGGCTCAGCACCCGCTTCCCAAGCAGGAGCTCTTCCTTACTAGCCCCCAGTCCTGGGGAACTGACCCAGTCTGACCCCAGTTCTCTGTTTATTTCAAGTTTTATAGCTTTAGAAAAATTCCTGTCTGATGATCTAGAACTACTTACACCCCACTGCTGTGTAGTAACATTCCATCACTGCTAAGCAATATTTCATTCAGGGACTAAATTTGCTGTCTGAGTTCAGAAGCTCTTCACCATTGTGGGAGCAGCTCTCTTAAAATCTCTCTCAAATATTTATCTATTGCATCATGTCCAGAAAATTACAATCTGGGCCTTTTTTTGGACTAGAGACCTGTGAAAACTACTGCCTCTTTCCCTGGGCCTCTTCTCCACATGGGGCTAAACTCTCTGTCCATATCCCTGGGAGCTGTGGAAAGTCTGGATAATGGTGATGATGACAAAGAGTTAAGGCTTTGTAAATAAGGACATGAAAGGAAACCAGTTAAAGGTAGCTCTATAGATCTGCTAAGAAAAGGGAGGGATGGGGGTCCTGGAGCATTCCCGAGCCAGGTGCTGCGGTTGTTCCCATCTCTGACTGGTTATGCAGGTACTTTGGTATCTGACCTCAGTCTCCACTGGACAAATGTCCAGTGCTAAGTGCTGTGCTAAGAAGGATCTTGCCTTCTTAGACAAGGCAATAAGAGGGGAAAGAATGAAAAGTCTGGGACTGGTAACTTTGGCAAGAAGATTAAATACAACAGGTCATAGTAGCTGGAGCTTCAGAGTTCATGAGATTCAGGAAGTGTCACAAAAGACCAAGACTGACTTACGGTATGTGACAGTCTCACCCCTGCCTGACTACATGGTTCTCCACTTCCCTCTGAACTGCCTTGCTCAGGCTGCTGCCAGACAAGGTAGACCTCAAGCTTCAATCAACATGCCAATTCCCTTGTCCTAACTGTTCCCTTGTGCTAACTGTTTTCCACAGCCCTTCCACCTTGCTGGCTATCAGTCTTGTCAAGGAAGACAGGTTAGATAATCTGCAAGGACTGAGCACCCATTCCCTGGCTGCTGGTCCTCCCCCATCTCTGCCATCCTGGCTCCTCAGTGAGCTGGTATCAATGAAGTCTGAACTTGGGCAGTTTCCTGCCTAAAGGGAAAATATCTTTCTCCACAACCAGCTCTGACACGTCTTGTCAGCAGCCACTTCAAATTCACCAGGTAACACCAATAACAAAAGCCCACACCTAAACTGCAGCTGTTTCACATGGTCTGGTGCAAGGACAAGTCCCTGAGGATGGAGCTGTGGCTGGAGGAGTGCAATGTGTGTCCCTGCGGGGTGCCTGCATGGCTGCTGCTCCCACAGCCTCTCTGCAGGAATGCAGGCAGGCACATTCCCCTGTGCTGCCTGGACTCTGGCCGGGGCTAGCTGCCAGCTGGTTCTGCAGTCTCCCTCAGCTGAAAGGGCATGAGGAAACCACAGAGGATCTCTGTGGCCTGTGCCTGAAAACTTTTTCTCTATTTGATGTTGCCTCCTAATAGAATTTGACTGGTCAATACTGGCTAGCGTACATGGGGTGAGAGCATTTTTAAATGGGTGTTGAAAACTTTTTTGTGGAGAATTTCCAGCCTACTTATTGCTCCAGGTGGGAGAAGCCTGGAGGAAAGCCACATGCATGCAACAGTCTAGACATATTTGATTTCTTTTTGGAATTAAAGAACAGAAGTCCCATAATACCCTCTCTTTTTTTTTAGCATTCATACAAGTAGCCAATATAAACAATTCTCTCACTGCTCTGAAATCTGGAGTTGCTCACAGGATGAAGCAGTGACCTACTGAACCTCTGGGAAGAGTAATATTAGCCTCTGTCTGGTCTGCTGCCTTCTTGGCCTCAGCACAGCCCCACTGCCCGAGGCAAGTACAGGCACTCCAGTGCTGTGTGTCTCCAGGCTGCCTCTGGGGTGCTGATCCCATCCAAGGAGAGGAGATGCACAATGGGGACACTGAACTCAAGAATCCCCCTGTGCTTAGGCACTTAACAAACCCTCTGCTTCAGATACAGCAGATTCCCCAGCTTCGCTTCAATCCACTTGGAGAGCTAAGCTACCAACGACTTATCCTGGGATCTGGCATTAGATTCCATATGTTGAATGCAGAGAATATTTTTCCATCACACCTGAGAGCTGCTGCTTGCAATGGATTTTGAAGTACCTACAGACACGTGTTCATGGCAGCAAGCCTCCAGGCTGACTTGCAGGTGGATGTCTGCCACTTAAATCAGGGTCACTTCTGAGGTTGCCAGCGCTTGCTGCAGATTGGCTTTCGTGCACAAATGATGGAGTTTCTTGTCACAACATGAAATATTGGGATAAGTGTCAAGGAAGCCAGATAATTATTGCACTTGCAATCAAGTGATGATGAGGTCTGCTTGTTCTTGAGCTGGTGGTGGTGCTGCTCCTTTGAGCTTCCCTAAGCCTTCTGGCTTCAATAATGTTGCATGGAGTTCTGATGCTGTCACTTCTCCAGCTTGTTTTATACAAATGAATTTTTCTTTTTCTGGGTTTTCTGTGCCTTTAGGTTTGGTTCTGCCTACACACTCACGGTTGGAATTACATTGAAGAGGCACACAACAAAGAACAATGTGAAGCAGCTGTCCATATATCCTGCTCAGTTTCAAATGCAGTAGAGGAGATGACAGCTGCCCAGGTTGGAGTCCTGAGTATAGAAATCATTCAAAAATTGACAAAATCATATTGAATGAAAAGACCTACTCAGGAGTCAGCCTCTCTGACAGCACAAACAGCCAAGATGTGGTGTCCATATTGTCTCTGTAGTGGTAGGATGTCTGAGGGACATGAGAAATTCTTAAATGTGATGAAGGGATTGTTGCCTTTCAGCTAAGCTCTTGTCCTTGCCTTTTATGACCTGAAGATAAAGAACTGGCATTTTGATCTAATCAGGACTTAGAGAAGTACAAGCTGATAACATGTTTCAAGGTTTCAAGCTCTCTGGATGCATTTTGGTTTAACCCCTGTATATTTAATATTTCTTCCCAAAGTTGTTTTGCGGGCTCTTGTTGCAGGCTTTGTTCTTCTTCACATCCCACTTCAGGCATACGTGCTGCTGCTGCTGCTGTTGCTGCTGGGTAGCTTTGCAGAGCTGCATCCCACCACAAGCTTCTGGGTTGATTGACTCCTCTGTGTGCCATGAGCCTAGGAAGGCAACTTGGGGTCCCCTAGACCAAAGGTGGAACCCCCAAAAGAGCAGTTGCTGCAGTTATCATGGCTGAAAATTCCTCGGGTATCTCTCTCTGTGCTTCGTTTCCTGCCTTGCTCTGGCAAAGCTCCCTGTTTCCATGGTGATGATTTATTCCTCTAAATAGTTCCTATTCAAGAACAATATCATGGGTCCTTCTCTGTTGTTGGTTTAATTAAAAATAACCAACTCTTCTGACATCAGTCTTGGCTGAAGCAGTTGGAGTTGGACACTGACCTCCAACTTCTCTGATCCGCCCTTGCTCCCACCCAGAGATGACCTTTCTGCCTCGCCACCACTCAGTGTAACCCTCAAGGACTGTCCTACTGCTCCTGACCTGTCCTACTGAGAAATCTCACATGAGTGGAGCTAGAAGGAAGATGCAGAGAGGACGAAAGGAGAGAGCAACTGAGCTCTTGCCGGACAGCACCACACAGTCCCATGTCAGTCCAGGAGTGTAGAGGAGCACAACACCCTGTGCAGCTCTGCTCTTGAGCTTTCCTATCCATGAGCAAGGAGGCTTGTGATAAGTAGGAAGCCTCGTGAGAACAGAATGGCCTGTGATGAAATGACCTGTAGCGTATCACTCATCGTCACAGCCTGGATTTTAAATGAGCTGCCAAAGAGGGAGCCTTTCCCCTCCTCCCCAGTCCTTGGCTTCCAAAACAGATACTTTTTTGCTATGAGTGGAAAAAGGACTTGTAGACTGAAAACTATAAACAAAATGAAAGCAAATTAAAAGGCTGAACTGCATATTTGGTAAATCATAAAGTATCCGTTTTATTGCATAAAAGTCTGAATAGGCAGCCTAGTCTCCATTCAACAGGTGCCATTTGGTGTTTCTTGGGACACTTCCTTCTTGCTTTGCATAATGAAAGACACAGAGCATCTGGTTTCTCTGCTTCATTTTAAATGCCAGTGCTTATTTTGTTAATACATTTACATTCAGATTTTCTCCACATGTAGTAAAAAAGAAATGCTTTGAGGTTCTTCTACACAGAAGCACATTAATGTGCTTTATTTTTAGGCACAGGTAGCAGACATACTCAGAGCCTGGGGTTCAACCATGGAGTGAGGAGAATGAACTTTGGGGAATTGAATTCCCATCTATGAAAGCAGTTCTTGAATCAATGAAGAACTTTTCTGTTTTGTTCCATTAAATGCAGCCAGTACTGGCTTATGCTCAGAGATGCACAAAAAGCTGTCTACAAAAAATAAAAGTATGTCATATAACCTTCCAAATGGTTTTTGCTCTGGTGCACAAAACAGCATCCCAGGAATGCCAGGTTGCTGGCTAATCCAGAAAGGCAGGTATCAGGTACATTTCCTTCTGCAATAGTCAGGCTGAGAAATCTTTCCAAGCAGTTGCAGCACCTTTCGAACATGCAGTGGAACTCATCCTTATAAGGTGAGAAAGCTCTGTGTTCTGCTGTTAGAAGATAGGAATGTGAGCTCAGCTAGGATTGCTTCACGTGAGCCCTTTATCTGAGAAATTGGCGATAAAACTGAAGAAGTTCATGTGACACAAAAAGAATTTCTCCCTTATCTAAAGGAAGCCACAGATGTCGAGTCAGAGGTACAATACACAGGATGAGTTATGAGGAGGAAATGATGTAAAGGAGTCAGACTGTTGGAAATCTGCCTGCTTGCTTGTGTCCTGTTTTGTGCTTTGGAGGATTATATTGACATCAATACAATATCAATTTTAAAAATCACTGACTGGAAGCTTGAATCTGTTAGCTGTATGACAAAATGACAAAATCTAAAGTCCTTAAGACTGTCAGGTGTGCCATCTCTATTTTTGACCTCTCTTTGACATTGAACTGGGAGAAAGCAAGGGAGGGTTTTGAGATTAGCCTTTCAATCTATCAGTTATTTGTCATTTCCCTCATGCAATTTTTTCTGAAAGTAGCAGCCTCTATGCTCCTTAAAGTATAGTGGGGCAAGATGCAGTGCTATCAAAACAGTTCATTTGCCTTTTACCAGACACCCACAAAGTTTGCCTGGAAGAGATTTTTCAATCATTTAAACCTTTCTTTTAAGATGGCTTGTTTCCTTTGAAAGCCAAGAGGAAAATGCTACTTCTTGGCATAGAATATAGGCATGCCAAGTGTTAAAATCTAGCTATTTCCTCCATATCCTTTCCAAAGCCTGGCTAGAAACATCTTGTTCCATTGTAAGAAGCCTATGTGGGCCTCAGCTTCTCTTGACACATCACTTGGGTGGTGTTTCTCTGCATGCTCCCTGGTTTATCTTGCCATCAAAACCCTCTTGCTTCCATCCCTCATGCCACTGCTTCTGCCTATCTCATGTTTTACCTCTTCACAGCCTCTCCTTCCCTACTTCCCTTTCCTTTTGCCTGGTGTCAGTGTTTGGCTGAAACGCTGCTTACCCTACACAGCACAGTGTGATGGAAAGCCAGACATCAATCATCCCTTGTCTAGTCCATGGACTCCAGAAAAAGCAGTTACATGGCACAGGACTCCTGGTGAAACCAGAGGACTGTGAGGGGAGTGCCACATGCTCACCTGGTCCCCAAGAAGCATGGACCCAACACACTCTGTTTGGCCAGGATATCTCCAAAGCAAAACCCAGGTACCACAGGAAGAGGTCACCAACAGTACAGTAGCTGTGGTGCTGTGAGGCCATGCTACATCATTCAGACATGGTTTTTTACTGAGAAACCTCATCCTTCGTGAGGAGCTCAGACCAGGCCTTTTTTAAGAATAGCCCTGGGTTATTTTTATCAAAGACAATGTGGCCACTAGAAGTAGCATAATGGGGCTCAGCATGATTTACTTTTTTCCAGGACAATGGCCATTGTTCTGGTGGAGCTCTTACGAAAAGGACAGTTTGGGCTCTTACCAATTGCCATTTTCATATAAATCAGGGCAAAAACCAAAACTGAATCTCACTCTTCAGCTGGGCAGAGCTGCAGTGGTTTCTCTATTGCTACTGTGACTTAAAACACAATCCAGTCTCTCAAGCCAGCAGGGAGGATGAAAAAGAGAGTGTTAGTGGAATCCTTCTTTTTTTGGCCTGAGTCGCCTGATGAAAACTGGCCCTGCTCTGAGCCAGTGGTTAAGGCCAGCTGTCCTCCTGGGGCCCTTTCCAACGTGGACTTCCTGATGGTACTCAAGAATGACAGATTTCTACTGGTCTGCACAAAAATTTGACTTGAACTTCCACAGACAGTGGGAGTTCACTCCAGAGTGAGATCCAAGATCCCAATTCCATTTTGAATTACAAGTCCAGGACTCGATGTGGTTTTCTGGTTTTGTTTTTCAGCAAGCCTGGGGTATCCCCTGGTGTGGAGCTCCCCAGCAGCCAACCCCCTGGCCTAGCGGTTCAGCCAGTGCCTCCCACCTGGTAGTCCACGCATGTGCATGTCCTCCCTGAGGGCTACACCCTGCAGTGGTAGCTCTTTCCAAGACTCCATTGGATCTGGAAGGAGTGAGAGATGTGTCTGTAGGTATACATTAAGATGCAAGACCTGAATTTTTCTCAGTGGAACTATACATAGAGTGAATGCTGCTTCTGCTCTTCTGGGGAAGGTGGAAGGCAGATACTGGCCCTGTTCCTTCTTCAGAGCATCCATCCCAGGCTTATCTGAAAATATAGACCTACACTGGGACCAGGCTGGTCTGAATGTGCCTAATAAAAGGGATGGTACCAATGTGAAGTGGTGCTCACTCATGCAGCTCAGGGCTGTGCCCAGGGAACACCACAGCCCCTGCTCTGAAACACCCGCATCAAGAGTGACTATGGAGGGCCAGAGGTCTCTGGCTGGTGCAGGCAGAGACCAGGGGGAAACAGACCTGCTGTCAGGAGAGAAGAGATTGCTCCAAGAAGATTGATACTTCTGCTGAGCCAGACTGGAGAACAGTGGTAGGAATTTTTCGCTCATTTGCACCCATCTCTAATTTCTCCCACCAACGCTCTGGCAGAACTGGAATCTATTGATGTTTAAAAAGCTCTTGGAGCTGGTTTTTTCTCTCAGGGTGTTTTAGATGTATGCAATACATTGTGACTATGCTCTCAGAAACCTGTTGGATGGGCTGGATTTTATAAATATGAATGTTAAGTCACAGATAAATTAATGAAGCAGATAAGCAGGTACAGGAGAAAATACTGCTGTTAACCCAAGGTGTGCCTCTTCTGTAGCTTTATTTGGGAATCAAGAAGAAACCAGCACTCAGTCCTGTTCAAGGTAATGGTAGTTTTGGTATTGGGCATACACAATTTGGATTGTGCCCAGACCTTGTTTCTCCCTCCTTTTTTTAATTGCTCTTGCCATAATTGCTCTTACCACTATTGTTGTGTGTAGTTGTTTTTTTTCCCTTTGTGAAAGTTTTCATTACTTGTGCGCAAAAGCTATGATGCAAATGGGAGTCACTCCCAGAGAGTGCCCAAGGGCTGGGATGCAACTGCCCTGAGATGGGTCATGCTGCAAATAAGGGTCAGGGGACTCACTCCAAACCAGATGGCACTGGTGAACATGTTGTGCCATTCCTATGCTACGAAAGAAGTGCCAGAGCCGCGAGCCTTGGTCGTGCCCCAGGAAACTCTGTGCAGCTGGGCTAGGACTCATCTCTCCTCTGTGGTGGTCATACAAGAGGGGTTGGACTTTTTCGCCCCAAAGCTATTTGAAAGTCCTGGGCAAAGAAGGAAACTGGCCCTGGACAGGAAACTCAGCAATTGCACAGTGCTACCAAATGTCCAGAGACTATAAACCACAAAAGCATGGAGAAAATGGGGAGCCTTGTGCTCTCCACTTTGTTTTTCATGTGTAGGGATCTTGGGGGCCAGCCACAAAGAGACCAGACATCTGCAGACAACCCCGTGATATTTACATTTATTTTTAACTAAGGCAATGTAATTTGTGGCTAATGTGATAGTGTAAAAAAACAGCAGCAGAAAGGAGTGAAGTTATTTATGTCTTTCAGCAAGACCCACACAGCCTGTTCCAGCAGCTCTACAGCCCCAGCCTAAGCCCCTGGGCAGAGGGGATGTGCACGGAGATGATACAATGCTGTGAGCTCTGCTCAGCTTTACCATTAGCAGATGCTATTTGAACATGTTATTAAGTGGTATTCCAGTAACCTTAGACTCATCTAATCTCTGCTTTCCTCTCACTTAAGTCAAGCTATGGTGCAAAACTGAACTCAACACAAGGGAGGCCTGGGTACTTTCAAATTCCAAAATGGAACCTCACTTGAGTCATGTGATGAAGAAGTACTTATGGTTATTTTCTACAGTGTCAAGTGTGTACTTTTTGCATTGTCTCTCCTCCAAAGAATGACAGCTTAGGGATTTAGAAGGATGAAGGGGATGTTTAGTTACTTTTTTTGCCTGAGAAGAAAATCATCCTTGAATAAAGAGCCTGGAAATATTATTAACCCCAAAACAGTATGGTACGGAAATTTAATATGTAGAACAGATTCTATGCACACTTATGATGAAAATTATTTCCCAATTTTGTCTTCTGTCCTGTCACAGGACACTTCAACAAGGTGCTGTCAGGACAGAACTTAACCATAACTTCCCAACAAACCCCCTTAATCAACCAAGTTCATATCTGTGTAGTGCTAGGGCTGAATTTGGCACTGCCTTTGCAAAGGTTTGCAAAAGTGTAATTTGCATACAAGTTCCCTTGTATTCTTAGTCAAATATTCACACCTTTTGGATTTTAATTTCCATTATTCTTCAGGTTACCATATACTTGAAGTATCTGAGGCTCACTTAGGTACGCCTGGATCTGAAAGAAAAAGGGATTAAAACTTGCTTCATTAGCTGTGGGTGGAGGTCTATCAGCAGGGAACTGGAAATGTTTCTCTGAGAGTGTATTTTTGGCTCTATACCTGAGATGGCTGTGACCATTAGTACTGTGCATACCAGTAGTTGTAATGATTTGTAGTAGAAAATAATATATTTCACTGTATTTCCCATACAAATATTGTCAGCTCATTTCACACAATTGGCAGGCCTCTTAATATTTTTACATTTTCTCTTTCGGGAAATACTTACCATTCAAAAAGGAACAAACCACCTTTATACACAGACAGGTAGACTATGCCACAAGGGTTTTTCTTTTATGTGGGTGTTGTTATAAAGAAAGATTATAATCTAGGGCTCTTGCCTGTGGGGTATCATGGGAATTGTTTAAATTCATCTATAAAAGTGGAGGATATGGAATGGGACTTCATAAGAAATAACCAGGACATTTCATAAAATCTCAGTATCTTGGCATTTCCAATTCCTATTCTGCTAGACTGCAGTGCTGTGAACAGTGTGGCCCAAAGATGTCAAGTGTCAGGGGGATATGCAGAAGAACGGGATAGTGACGAAAACTCAATCCCAGAGCAGCCAAGTCTTATAGTAAGACCAAGTCACTTTTGTTTTCTTCCCAGGCCTTTGTTTTAATCACTACTTTTCAAAGTCCTGGCTGATGGAATACCTAAAAGATGTTCTTTTCAGCTCAATCTTACAAGAGAGAGTAAAGAGCACCTGTGGCTTGTTACCACAGCAGTAACAGGAAGCTTTCTGAGGCTTATGCTTTATTAGCTCAGCTTCTTCAGCCATAACCATTTTGGTACAATGTGCACAAACTGCACAATGATTACGGCAAGAGAAAAATCCTTGATGATTTTTTCTGCCCCACGGTCTGTGCACTGTCACCAACCATGGGAGATCTGCTGTCCCTGACTCTAACTCTGTTTCCCAATACCTGCAACCTTGGATATGCCAGGAGCTACTGCAGTACAAAATACCCTGTAAAATGAAGTAATTGCTAAAAAAAAAAAAAATTTAAAGATTAAGTAATCAAGAGAAAGAGTCCAGTGCACTGACCCTGTGGCTCATTCTCGTCATCTCTCTTTTCCCCAGATGGGGATATCCTTACTTCTTGTCCAATGACTTTGAGGCAATGCTCACTGCTTGGGATCAGCTTCTCAGAGCTGTGGGTATAAGCAAGATATACCAGGCTGCATATCACCAAAATGCTAAGATGGAGAAGGAGACCATGGTAACAAGCATTTTAGCTGGAGAAATGGCCTTCACTGAGTGGAAAAAGTGCTGGATGCACAACAGCCACAGGGCTGTTTCTGCAGGTGAGACTGGCTGTTTTTTCAAATGTCAGCCAGCTACCACCTGTCTTTGTAAGGTTCATTCCTCTGAAAGATATGACTGCCATAAAGTAACATATTGCTGATTGGGGATGGGAAGATAACACTTCAGACTTTAGCCCTTCTCTGGCAATTTTCATGAAAATGAATTCCAACACTTCTCTGCAGACTGAAGAAAAGCATGTATTTGCCAATCCAGTGTGTTTTGAGCCAAGGCTTGTGTAGTACAGATGAGACAGGGCCCGAGATTTGGTGTCAGAGGAGACATACTAGTCCCATGCCAGGGCTGCAACAACCTCTTCCCAAGTGGATCCAAGTGGGAGTAGGTCCCACTGTGTCAGCCCCAAGGCCAGAACCCTTCTGCCTATGATGGGGCTCCTATTTCACCTCCAAAGCTGCCAAGATCTCCTACAGCACTGCTTTCACTAAATATATAGGGTCACTGGCCAGGCTCCTGTTGCCACGCAGGCTGCCTCCCAGCCAGTTGAAAGTGAGAGAGCTGAAACCCCTGTGAAGGGGATGGGGTGGGAATGTTCAGGGTATGTTTGGCCAGGAACAGTGATGGTGAGTTTGCTGTTGGCCAGAACACAAGAAGAAACCACATCTTCCTTTATGTTAACAAGTGGCTCTCCTTTTTCAGTAGGGGAAGGCCCAGGGGAGCTGTAAAGGCAGCTTTCACTTTCCAGAGATGAGAGCAGCACTGCTTTGTGCCTGTGTCCTGCAGGGCAATATACAGCAGCATATCTTTATCAAAACAGTTATTTAAACAGCACACACATCTGGAGCAATGAGCCCAGCCCCTAATTCCCCACTCGGTGTTTCTTCCTCTTGCACCCGGTTGAGATTTGGCCCCCCATTTCACAGCTTAAGTCCTCAGAGCCTCCGCTCTGGCTCGGGAGAGAGAGCCGGGCGCTGCATTGGGAGCGAGAGGAGCTGCCTGGGGGAGGTGGGACGCCACGGCCGGCGGGCAGACATCGCCCCCGCTGCCGCTCCGTACAAGGCTGGAAGGTATCCACCTTTCCTGCGGGGGGGCGAGCCGGCCCGAGGGAAGCAGCCTGACCGTAGATGGCTGTGGAAACCTTCAAGCTCCCGGCCAGGCGCCGTGCGGCCAGGCACAGCCCAGCGTGGGGAAACGCTGGCGGGGGAGGGTGGCATGGCCTACCAGGGACTCTCGGTTTTGTCCCTTCACCAAGCACCAGCCAGTGCTGCGGCGATCCGGCTTGTGAGCATCACTTACCCAGGGCACTCAGTCAGGGTCACTGAGTGCTGGGCTGGACAGCAGCAGCACTAAACTATGCTTAAAGCTGTCACGTAAAAAACCAACTGTTTGATTCTCGGACATCCCACATGGAAGTGCAGCTCTCCTTCCTGGGACAGGAGCACAACTACAGGGAGGGCCTCTGCTTGATGCCTGCCCCGCAAAAAATATTAATTAAATAATAATTTTTTAAAAGTCAGGGAAGAAATGTACCAATCCACTGGAGTTAATTAGTTGTTCCAACAAAAGACACAAGAAATTGATGTCTTGACATGTGGACTTCAGGCTTAATGTGAGGTCTACTCCACCACTTTATGTTATTTATTACTCCTCAGCCACTTCATCTGCCTCTCTGCCATTGAAGACATAGCTTAGGCTTTCTCACGGGAAGAAAAAGTAATTAAAAAGCAGAATATATAAATGGAGAGCAGATGCCCTGGGAAGAGCTCCTAGGGATGGGGGAAGACCTGTTTATGGGACAAATTCTAAATGGTAAAGATGACTTCTGTCCCTGACTGCTGGGCTACAGCCACAGAGAACACAAGTGGAACATGCACAGAGTCAGTAGCCCAGCCTGAATCAAGTGGTGGCTGGGCTGCCCCAAGAGCCTCCTTCCCTTGGTCTGAAAATGCTACTGTCTGCATTTTCCACATCCCTCTTTACTTGCTGTATATCAAAGCTAATTTTATGAGAGGCTTGGAGGGAAGGCACAAGCAGGTAGTTAGGGCTCAGAGAGTCAAAGCACTACAGGGGAGCCCAGGGCTTGCACAGCTGGTTTGGAGCCTCCTCCTAGAGGAGAGATTAAAGGAAGCTGGAGAGAGCAGCTTACCTAGTTTGCCTGCTGAGTGGCTGCCCCTGCTGTGGGCTGTTGGTGCTGCCCAGGAGCATCATCCTTGCTTGTCTTACAGGACTGGACATATTGCTCCACAAGTGTCACCTTCCTCAAAGTGGAGCTACTGCAAACGTAAAGGCATGAGGTTCTCTGCTGCTTTCCACGTAAGACGCTTTCTAATACAGTAGGTATTCTTGCACTGTGCGAGTTTGATTTCTGGTAGCTGTGCAGAGTTGCTCCCCCTGTACAGAGAAGAAACAGCCAAGAAAATGAGCTAGTTAGGAGACAAGAATAATGAACACAAGATGATTTTCTGTACAAAGGTATGCATAACCCATAGCTGCTTCTATGCAGCAGTTTTTGCTTGCTGAGCACAGAAGCTTAACCTATTTTGCAGAGACAGGCAGGCTGCCAACAACCCAGGCGCTCCCTGAATCCTGCAGAGAAAGTGGGGTGAAGGGACTTCTTCAAGTAAAGCCCATAGCCATATTACCTTCTTGAACAATGAATAGCTTTAGGCTCCAGGAAGTGTATTTTGGGAAGGCAAGCTAATGGAGCAGTGCCTTTAGGCTCAGCGTGTGGGTCCTGCTCCAATTCTGAGAGAAGTCTGAATTTGGATCCCAGCCTCACTGACTCAGTATCATGTTCCCCACTCACTGCTGGACCACTGTGTGCTGAGAACAACCTAACATGCCTGGAAGGCTGTTGGTATATTTTTCAGCTGTACCAACTACTTTTTTAAAAGAAGTGAGCTCTTCCTCCACACCATGCTGTGCTAAGCTGTGCCACCTCTGCTGCTGGTGGAAGCAGGTGGCTTGCCACTGTACAGAAGAAACCGAAAATCTCAGGTGTTTCAGATCTCCCAGGACAGCCCTAGGAGCACTAGATGATACTGCAGGAGCCTTGACTAGCATCCTGAAGACCACAGATAACAAGAATCAACCAACTGCCTTCACACTAATTTTTAGTTTAGAGCATTTTAGAGCATTCATTGCTTTAAATGTTAGTGCACTGTGATGAGGGTGGGCCTCTCTAGAGTCACATGGATCTGCATTTTCTTAGCCCTTTATGAACTATTTGTCATTGTGGCTCCATACCCAAGCATGGATTATGAATATAGTTTGCAGTTTGATGACACTGTGACCCAGCTCACTATTGAAATAAACAATTAATGCTAAAAGCATGAGGTGAAGGAGACGCCATGAGGGGTGCATTTAAAAGCTAAAACCAGAAGTGAAGCATCTCCTGTCAGCATTTGGAGTACTGATGGTGAGTTTTGCTGGTAGCTGTAACACAAAAGAGAACTGTCACTTCCTTTATGAGGCAGCTGGAAGGGGATTTAAAGAAATTTTTTTCATGTAAGTGTATATAAATGTATTTTTTCCCACAGCCCCTTTCACCTTACTCACCTCTCTAAGCTGAGTCAAGTTCCTGCACCAGTTGTGCTGCAATGTGCTTTACACATGGGTGTCTGATGAGACTGTCTAGGTCAGGTTCCATATGTCTGATTTTACATTTTTTATCCCTACAGTTGTAAATACTTTTCTTCCATCATTAGTCTCTTTACAATCATGTTACATTGCTTCATACTGTCTTGCCCCCTGAAGATGTCTGTATTGCACAGTACAAAATTCAGTTAGAGGGGATCACAAAAGGTGACACTGGGTTTATCTTCCAAGCTCATGGTGGGGTTGATTGTCCCTAAAGTTTGGCCTTTCTTATAACCTCCAACTTATTCTTTCAAATCTCCAGCAGTGGCAAGTCAGCAGCTTCCTTTGGTGGCTTCCTCAAGTGCTTTGCTATCTTGACCGTTTGCAGATTCCCCAGTGGCCACAGCAAATGGTGTAATGTGTTACTCTTTGCAGTAAACTTTTATGTATTTGAGGACTGGTACTGTGTCTCACTTAAATTTTTTCTTCCCTAGACTAAACAAAGCCTGCTTCTTCCAGTCTCCCCTCAAAGGTCAGGTTTTCTAGACCTCTGAGCCTTCTTGTTACTTCTCCTTTGGACTCTCTCCAACCGATGCGTATCTGTCTTAAAATCTTGTACCCAGAGCCAGACACAGCACTCCATCCACACCCTTACAAATGCTGAGGCGAACAGAAGATGTGCTTCTAATGTTCTACAAACAGCACTGCTTTGTGCATGCACTTCTGGACATGGATTTCCTGGGGAAAGGCCTGAGAGAGCTGCAGCTCTAGCATTACCATCTGCCTGCATAGCATTCATACCTTGCCATGCTGCTGCAATTGCCCAGCATTCCCTGGCTGCTGACAGTACAGTCTGCTCCAGATCTGTTGATATGTGCTCTTCTGTGTTTGCTCTGCATATACAACTCACACAGCCTCAACTCTCACACCATGCACTTCTCCACAAAGAATTAAAAACTGTAGTACATGCCTGGCCTACTTGTATCGCATTTTGCATTGAATCAAATTTCTACCATCCGTTACCTTCCATGGTTTCCCCTAGAGGATTACCCCAGGCCTGCATCATTCATGGAGTAAAAATTATGAGCAACTGAACTTCATGCATGATCAGGTCTTATACCAGCTCTCTGCAACCTGTCAGGGATGGAAGGGCTGTGTGACTACAGCATTGAGCTCTCTGGCAATGCATTTCTGTGGCAGTATCCTGCAGATCTTCCCCCAGGGATGCTTCTTTTGTGCAAAACTGTCCCATGGATGGATGGAGCCTGAGGTCTGCAGACAGCTACAGACCAATGCAACAGCATGGAAAATCTTGAACAAGCACCCTCAAAGCTTTGCTTTAGACATAGCTGAGTGCAGTCATGAGTTTGTTCAGGTAGGGATTGCTGACCCACTATTGCAACAACTGTGACCTACAGCTGCATGCTCTACCCATACTGTCTGTAACTGTAAGGGACCCAGCACATCTCAGAGCACTGATGGATGGCATACCAATGACTGTTGCTGCTCTGGTCAGTGTTAGACTCACAGGTTAGTGGCAGAGCTACGTGGGTAAGAAGCCAGTGCAGTGTGTTGTTGCTGAAGTATGATGAGGCAGCTGCCTTGCTCAGAAGAAATGAAATGTTTGTTGGCTTTCTCTCTAGAAAGTGATTCCAAGCCATGGTCAGAAAGGGGTTCTGCTTGAAAACAGCCTGAGGATACCACTGTACCAGTGATATATTTGAAGATGGGGGAGGGATGGTTTCTTGGTTTTTTTTCAAGCGTTGTACTACAAAATAGCAGACTTGCAATTATGGAGTACATCAAAGTGAATGGCTTTTAAGTGAAGTTTTTAAGCTGGAGCTACATAATGATAGGTCTGAGAGCTCAGTGACTCTTGCACAAAGGAAGATTTTCTGTGAAGAGTGGAGCCAGAAAGAGACTAATCCTCATGCTTGCCTTTCTCCTACCATGTTGCATCTGTTCCCTTTCCAGAAAAACTCACAACGTTTACCTCCAAAGCTTGTCACACCTGTTCCATGGTCAGTTTTAGTGCCTGGGAAGTGAGAGAAGCAACAAATTCTGCCTCTTGCATCTTTAAGCCACAGGCACATCATCAGGCAAACTCTGCACAATCAGAGAGTGAGAACAAGAGACTCAAACCTGAGTTTCCTTTTTGGTGGCACCAGGAATGAGCCATCCTGTATTTCATTTGCAGTCTCCAGAAGTAAGCATGTTCTCCTGCCTTCTTGCTAGCATATAGAAGGCACTGATTACCTGGTAGTTTGGTTGAAGCAGTGATCCTGTGGAAGGCCTGGTCTCTACTTGAAGGTCCAGTAGTAGCTCTTGTCCTCTGAGAACCCAGTAGACAGGGGCTAACAGGCAGTTCTAAAGCCAGGTTATATCCAGGTGAGAATGCTTGGCTCCTCCCTCCTGGGTGGAGCATCTCACAATAGGATGAAATAAAAGTCAAGAGTCATGTGGTGGGTCCTTGATGGCCCATTGTCTGTTATCAGGGGTGAGTCATAGCAGGAGATAATAGCTAATGCCCCACAGCTGGTAGTAATAGAATACTTAAATACATCTATATTGTAACCTCAGACAAGGGAAACTGCAGGTAAAACATGAAAATAAGAAGTATTTAACATGAGTGACTGAAGGTCTCTATGCCCATATCATAGAAAAAGGATGGTAACCCCAATGAGGTGGTCATTTCACTGTACAGTGTGTTTCATGGGCATCTAACATGACTGTCAGTGCCACTGGATGGTTTTACTCCCTATGTCCCTCTCCAGAACTAGCTCAGCAGCTGCCCAGGTTGTTTCTGTTGCATGATGCTCCTGTGCACTTCTGAGCAGCAAACACTTCCCTTCAGGGATAAAGGGAGGGAGCAAAGGGGGCGTTATATGGGCAAAGTTGGTCAAGTACTCCTTGAAGGATCAAAGTAGATACAGGTACGTGACAACAGAAATCTAGGACTGAACAGAAATCTAGAATCCTGATTCTATTGTTGTTCAAGTGACTCTCTCAAAGCAAAGGAAACAACATAGGGTATAGTCTTCTAGAAAAGTAAAATCAAGGTTTTTACAGGGAAAAAAATAATTTTCACAAAATGACACATCAAACAATATTAGCAAATATGTATGAAGACTGTTCTGTAAGTCACTTTGGCCTTAAAGCTCATGCTCTGAACAAGCATGCCTGACCTCCAGTCAGCAGAAAGAGGAGATAACATCCTCTTCAGGTACTTTTGCAACCCCACATCTTAGGGTGAAGGACTGGGGAGCCAATTTTGGAAGATCAGGTAATTGGGAAGGGAAGTAAAGGGAAAGAGGACTTACAATGGTGGGGTCCTAGTAGAAGAGGAAACTCAGCTTGGGTGAAAAGGACCCGAAGGAAAGAAAACGTTTTGTTCTTGGGAGCTTCATTTCGGCCTCTTTTTCCTTTTGTCCAAACACAGCACTTCTGCCTTGGTTGTTCCTTTTTTTTTTGCCTCACTTCCAGCTATCCCTGGATGACTATGCCAATTATTCCATGGCACTCCTTAAAAGCACAAGTTCTACCCAATCTCTGGGCACAAGCTCCTTCCTCCCCAGACCCCATGAAGCGCAGTATACTCCACTAAGCTCCCCCAGATTAATGTCTGCATTTCACAGGGCCTGAGTTCTTACTGGTAGTATGTCCTGGATTGGTGACATGGAAATTATGAAAAAGAATTTAACTTGTTGAATTTTTTATTGTGATGGCCCAACATGCAGTTCAAATTTAAGTGCCAAATTCCCGAGCAACAAAGTTTTTGTGCATCTGCAGAATATAAGTGCTGAAACTTGGCTGTGAGACTTCCCAAAACAAAAGTGAAAGGCCATTCCAACACAGCCTTATTCATTGTTGTACAGTGACTGAGCTCACCTGCCAGGCCTCATTACAGAAGCTTATGGATGTTCTTGGCAAGAAAACAGATATGTCCCCAGGGAAGCTTGTGACCTGTAGCTAATATGGAAAGCACAAAGAGAATGAGCAGCAAACTGTAACCAGAAATACCCCAATGCTTTTGGGCTTCTTCCTCTTTTCATCCATCGCAGGCTAAAGAATTAAGATGTACGTCCAACTGTTCCCACGGTGACTCTGCCCCCTGCCCTGCCAAAAGCCCACTCTCCCTTCATTGCATCAGAAAGACTTTACTGGAGACCCACTTGGTCCAGCACGGTTGGAATAATGCCCATGGAAATCAGCAGCAATCTTGTGCAGAGAAGAGAACTCTAGAAGTAACGAAACGAGGTAAGGAAAACCAGAATACTGCTGCAGTTACAGGAACCTCTCCCATTAGCAGCACCAGTCTCTGTAGCTCCTGTTGCTGCTGTGCTTCCCTCTCCCATTGCAAACTCGTCTCTTCCCCTTCATGGTGCAGGTACAACTCTTCACAAGGTCAAAGATCAAGTGGATCTGGGAACTACCCCAAGTTTAGAAATGGTCTTTTTTTTCCTCCCCCACTATTGCTCGTAAGTTCACAAAACTCTGGCCAAGAACACTCATTTCCTTTTGTTAAGGAGTTTGTAAAAAGCTAATAGTTGGAATGGGCTTTGGAGTGAAAAATTAAGTTATTTCCCAGAAATCCAAAAAGGAATTGTGAGAAGAAAGGATAATGAAGTTAGAAATATAAATGTCAGGGACAAATAGGAGAGAGGCTCTAATTCACTAGAAATGTCTCAATAGTTCTTTTATAACATTTATTGCACTTATGTTGATATTGTCTAGTCCATCCTCTGCACTGTGCAAGAAGAAATAGGTACATGAACTGGATACTGGCATCTAAAAGCATTTTCCTATTTATAGTATCACCAGACTCTGTAAGAGATCACTGGGTGCATTTTATGCAGGTAAGAACAATAACATTATGACTATGGGGATAGTTGCTTTGTGACTCAACTCCAAGTAACCAAAGAGGCAGTATCTGGAAGATTCAGCCTCACAGAAACCCACCGCATGTCTTAGGGCTTGTATCTCCATGCTGCTGAGCATTTCCTGGGAAATACTGAAAATCCCCACTCACTAAATGGCATCTGAGACCTCTAACAACATTTGCGAAGCTCTGAAGAGTGGCTTTCAATAATAGGCTCTTAAAATATCAGGGTGGGGAAGCAAGTAGAACCCCTGCCTTAAAATACAAAGCCTAGAACTTCTTTCAAGGAATATGTTTGTTTCCCTCCTACTTTTTTTCCCCAAGATCTCTACCAATTCCCATATTCTTCCAGATTCCTTGTGGAAAGTGTCTTCATAAATAATGAAAACTAGAAGGTACAAAACTTTTAGACATCTTTGTTGTCTCTGTCATGTGATCAAGCTGTGGCTGTCGGTTCACAGCTTCTGTTACTGGGTGTTCATTGAGTGGTTGTAAGAAATAAAAATTGGCCATTCCTCCACAAAATCATGAATGTTACTGTACTTAATATTTAAATAATCTTTCTCCATCTCAAGTGATGCATGATAGAGTGAATACAAGTCTCTGAATGGTGCAGAACTGTTATAATTCTGGTAACTATATTTGTGTTTTGGATGTCTGCAAGGGTACATAAGGAGCATCACATGATATATGAAGGCAGAGTACCATACAGAGTACCATTATACCATTATACCATTATACCATTATACCATGCACCTGTTCAATAAAGTGCACAGTTATTTATGCCAAGAACATATCCAATCTCACCTCCAGTGTTTGTTAAGAAGCAGGAAAAAAATTCCTTTTTTTTGTAGGTGGAGCTCATTGGTATAATTCAGTGCTAAATCCAGCTTGATGTGCAACATTTCAGTTCTATTCAACCTAGTGCTTTGCAGCATCCTTCCAGTCCATTCTCAGCACCCTCTCTGCCACACTCCTGGGCCCCATACTCTCTCCTTCCTCTGTATGGGATGAACTGGGACACAGACTCACTCTGCCCTGCACGGTGTTGTGGAACGGTGTTTCCTTGTGCTTCCTCTCACTTTTGTGAGAGATGCCTCAGTGCTTCTCAGCGAAACTACTGGGGGAACAAACAATGCTGCTGTCCTTTTGCCCCCTCTACTCGTTTAACTGACAGAAGCCCATGTATAGTGTTTGCATGTTGGTGCACTCCTTAACGTGTTGTGTTTCCCTTCCAGGAAGCTGCTAGGTGAGCCAAGCGCACTTTAATTTAGTGTTTTCCTGTCAAACAGGATATTTGTGGGCAGACAGCAGCAGGTGTGTCTGAGGCCCTGGTGCAGCACTGGATGCCCCAGGCTGCACGTGCTGACTCTGGGCGTAAGGAGCGCTGGCAATCCCAATCTTGACCAGCGGTTACCAGTCAGCAACAGGGTAACACAGCCCTTTTTTTTGCATCCTAGGTGTGGGCACACCTGCGTGACCCCACAAGGAAGCTGTTTTGAGTCGGGCAACAGGACTGTGAGGCTGTGACTGAGCACCCTCACTTCGGGGCAGGATGGGCCACCAGCTGTGCCACATGAAAACATCCTCACAGTGACAGGATTTGAGGCACCTAGAACTGTGCCAGGGAAAGTTTATGTTGGGTATTACGAAAAGGCTCTTCACCCAGCGGGTGGCTGGGCACTGGAACCCAGGGAAGTGGTCACAGCACCAAGCCTGACAGAGTTCAAGAAGCGTTTGGTCAATGCTCTCAGGCACAGGGTGTGACTCTTGGGGTGTCCTGTGCGGGGCCAGGACTTGGACTCGATGATTCCTGTGGGTCTCTTCCAATTCAGAAGATTCTGTGAGAAAAAGCCGCCCGAACCCTGCCTAACCCGCCCGTGAGGACGCGTCCAGTACAGCCTCCCAGGCTCCCGCGCCCCATCCAGCCGCGGAGCCCTTGAAAGACGAATGTCCCGAAAGCGGCGCTGGGATTCCCCACATCGCACGGCACCACACGGCACGGCACCGGCCCGGCCCAGCCCAGCGCTGCCAGCCGCGGCCTCCATCCCGCGCCGGGGAGGTGACGGGCGGGGCCGCGAGTAGGGCGGGGCTGCCGCAAACCGCCTATCGTGGCAAAAGGATCCCGTGACGGGCGCGCGTGAGGACCAATGAGTGAGGCCGTCGCTCGGAGGCCCGGGCTCTGCCGCGTGGATCGCGGCCAATGAGAAGCGGGGAGGCGGGCGGTGGGCGGGGCGTACCGCCCCCGCGGCGCTGCGCGCGGCCGAGGCGGAGAGGTGGGAGCGGGCGCCGCCGCCGCGCGCTCGGGCTGAGCGGCCGCGGGGCCGGGACGGGCACAGCGGGCAGCGGCACCGGCGGGACGCGACGCGACGGGACGGGCAGCAGCGGCCGCAGCCATGGATCACTACGACCCGCAGCAGACCAACGACTACATGCAGCCCGAGGAGGACTGGGACCGGGACCTGCTCCTCGACCCAGCCTGGGAGAAGCAGCAGAGGAAGGTGGGCGCTCCCCTGCCCTCTCTCCTGGCGCACATCCCGCGGGGCTGCCGGGACCCGGCCCGCCGCCCCCTCTCCCGCCGCGGCGGGGCCGCTGCGCGCCCGGCCGGGGGCTGGCGCTGCGCTGCGCGGCGTGGCGGGGCGAGGCGAGGCGAGGCGGCGGGGCCGCGGGGGCGGGCGGGGCGGGCAGGTGATGGCGGGGCGGGGAGGGAGGGAGGGAGGGAGGGAGGGAGGTGCGGCGGCGGGTCCCCCGCAGCAACAGATGTCGGCCGGGTCACCGGCTCCCGGCCCGCAGGTGCGCCCGGGCGGAGCGAGGACGCCGGCGGGCGGTGGCGGGGCCTCTCCGCATCCCCCCCGCACCCCTCCGCCGCCGCCCGCGCCCCGGCCCCGCCGGCCGGCGGCGGGACAGTAACTGGCTTCTGGTTTGAATGGTGTGGTTTAGGGCAGGGCTTGCGCGGAGCTCATGTCCAAAAATGGTAACATTCAGCCCTTTTTTAAACCGAAAGGGTGGCGGTGGGGAGGGGAGCTCAGGAGGAGCTCCAGCCTCGCCGCTCGCTAGTTATATTTTTTTCTCCTCCTCCTTTAAACCAAAAGCATCCTGTATTAGATCACTCAGGAATCCTAATCCCTGAAACATTTCCGTTTTAGTCACTCTATCAGACAACAGTAAAGCAGAATTTGGAACAACTCTCGTGCTGGCATGGCAGGGGCACTTCGGGGTGCAGCAGGCTCCTGCCAGCTCCCCAGCCCGTCACTCCTCGGTGGGCTTGCGTTTTGGATCGTGCCTTGCCCTCCCCATGCTGTGAGCAGACAGAAGAACCCCACACCTTCCCTGAGAGGGGGGATGATACTGCTTTTTTATGCACAAAGTATATATTTACATATATAATGTAGCCTGAGGTGCAGGGCTTTCTGGAGGAAGCTGGGAACAATTGGGAAGGAGAGCACAATAGTGAGATGATTATTCCTCTTTAACCCTTCTCCTCTTCCCCTCCTCTACTTCCAGATCAAAGTTTTTCAGGTTTTCCTGTTCAGAGATGTCTGAAATGGTGCCACTGAGAAGTCTTTCCTCTGGACCTGATGAGTTAATTGTAGGTGATAGCTGTAGAGCTGCTGTCAGTAGTTTCCTTGCTCAGGGACTTCAGTGGTGAGAGTAGACAGCATGAGGACTAAAGTGTACGTACAAGGGTATTTATTGGAGAAGGAGTTGATAGTGTGTGAGGTTATATTTCAGCAAAGGAAAAGCAAGGAATGCAGGCTTGGTCTGGGCTGTGAGTGCTGGACGGCTTATCGGAAGTCAGAGCGCTATTCCTTTGAGGAGGGAAGTTTCTTCCTTTTCAAAAGATCTGCCTGGCTGCAATCTCTGTTTCCAGTCCTACGCCTGTTATCTGGCCAATACATCTAGAAGCAGCTATTTGGGCCCAGAGCAAGATCGGCAGCCTTGCTCACAGGCTGAGAAGGGAAATGATCGTCGTGCTGTGGGGTTTTTTGCCTTTTATGCTGCAGAGTGAGATAAAATATTTTATATGTAGTAGGACGCTGATTCGGTTGTCAGAAGCAGGAGGGGATCCTTTGAACTCAAAAGAAGTCTCAAACTCGAGACTGTAGTACATGCTGTAAATGTAATGCTCCTTTGGTATTACCTCCGTCCAGGAGATTTTAAGTCCTCTTGGTCCTATCACAAGAGGGTGACAGAGAGCTGCTCTGTTAACTTGGGTTACTTGTGCAGAGGGAAGAAGCCAAGAGGGAGTTTTAAGTAATGAATACATCTGTTTCAAAATAATCAAAGCCAACTTCTTGTGCGGGTCGACAGCTACCAGTTGAATTTGATGTGCTTTGAGTCACTCTCTAGCTTGCTGGACTGGAGGACTCTGTATAGTTATATGTCACTGGTGGTGGGGTCACTTGGTGTTTCTCTTCCTGCTGATGGACACCTGAAGCTGTTTGCTTCTGCAGTGGGTGCAAGCTCCATGTGTTATTGTGACCCACTCCTCTGGTGTCTGTAGTTAGGAAGGTCAGGTCTGGGAGTGATGGCTCTTCCCAGTTGCAACCCACCAGGCTAATGCCCCCTCAGGGGTTGGTGACTGGAACCCAGCCTGGGCAGGCTGTGCAGATACTGAGGGACAGTTTTGTTCTTCTGGGGGTCTGAATGTGACCAAAAGCCCTTCTGGGGTCTTGGGGCTTGCTTCCTTCAGAGGTGAGAAGGAAACAGTACCTACCAAGCATAAACCTGCAATGTGTGGTGTAGTAGAACTGTCAGTCCTTCTTACCTGTGAAATGAAATCAATGCATTAATGAAAGTTAAATGTTCAGTACCGTACATGCTAGTTAATAGCTTATTGAGATGACCAGGAGAGATATTCCTGTAGATTCCACCAAATATTCCTGTAGATTCTTTTCAGGCTCAGTCTTTTCTTGTTGACTCACATGTTTTAGGTTTTTATTCACCTAAGTCTGATTGAAGTACTACTGAATTATTGTCATTATTATTATTATTATTTATAACACTGAGGCCAGCTGGTGAGGCAGACTTGAAGCTTTGCTTCTTGGGCCCTCTCTGGGAGCAAGCACAGCATGTCTGATATGGTGGCATGGCCAATAATGCAGCGAGCAAATATCTGTGCAAGAAGTGTTTGGCTGTTTCCAGCCCAGCCCCCTGTGTCCTGGCTCAGTAAGGCCCTGTAGGCTGCGGATAGCTGTGCTACATTGCTGTCCTGCCAAGCTTTGTCCAGCTGGGGCTAATTGAGACTTGGGAAGCAAGCAGTCTAGTGATGTTACTCAAATATGAATTAAGTCCAGCTCCCCGTCTGGCTGCATGGGCTCAGCAGAACTCATGGCAGATGTCAGAAGTGGGACGATGTACTGAATTTTAGTAAAGGCCTCTACCAGGAGCATTATAAGGACAAGTTTGCAGAGCTTTTGGGAGCTGGTTTGCAGGTTTCCTATCTGCAATGAGACACATACAACAAGCTTCGCTGTCTGGGATGGTACTTTGAAATGGGTAAACAGGCCAACTGCAGAAAGAATTTCATATTTGGAGGGTGAAAGTTGGCCTCTTGAATATGATACAGAGAAGGACTGGTTTCACACCTTTTCCTACCTGCCCCTTCCTAGGAAGCTACTGTTTTTCAGTGTAGAGATAAGGTGACAGTTCCTGGGAGGAAGGCAGCTTTCCATGTGAAGCCAATTTTTCATGTCTATCAGAAGTGACTTTCTAAGAGGCTTTAAAGAGCTCGTCACAGCATTGCTATTCATAAGCAGCAAAGAAAGTACAATGTGCAGAACAAATACAGCTACTTTTCACCTGATATAAGCCTCTGCACGTTCAGCTGGCAATCTTTTGTGCAGGAGCAGGGGGTCTCTTCTGGGGATTAAAATACTTTCTCCTTTAAACTACATCTCAGTAGTTTCAACTGTTGAACTCATCTCAGCAATTTCTTCTAACAGCCTTTTCTTTCCTCTGCCTTCTCTTCTTTCCTGCCTGGAGTCAAGCCTCAAAGTAGCACTAGCCAAGGCATAACAAGATTTATCCTGCTGTTTCCCAGATTTACAAAGCAAAACTTGCTGAAAGCCTTTGCCATGGACTCACCTAGCTGTTGAGATTGACAAGCTTGCCATGTAAAAAGTACATATGTGGGTGTTCAGTAGCCAAGAGATTGTCACTTGTGCCCACAAGGACATTTCTCCCTCCTGATGACAAGTTACCAGCTGCAGCATTCAGACTTTTCCTGATGGGCTGGTGAAGGAGCTGGATTTGGTGTGAGGGACTAGGTGAGCCACTTGGTGCTCAGCATGCCTGGCTCATCTTCACAGATGAGGTGAAGGGTAATGGTCTGAAGGACAGCCTCTGGCCACTGTCTCCTGAGTGTCAGGAATAACACTGGGGTGAAGCTGGCTTTGTTTGGGGGTGCTGGTAGGGGTTAGCCTTCAGACCCTGCGTACAGCAGGCTCTCATGTGGGCCATTCTCCTTTAATGAGCTCGTTGTTCAAGGTACGGCCTCATTCAGGTTTATTTTAAAATCTGGCCTGAAGCAACTTGTCTCAACTGTAGAGCTGGCAGGGAAACTTTAAATGCCAAGTTGCATTTTGACCTGACAGCTGCAGTCTTGACAATAGGAGTAGGAAGCGGTGTTCATTTGCAGCATGTAGAAGACAGCTGTATGCAACTTAAATGCTGTTAGGAATTACAGTAGTGCTTGTTTTCATTAAAAAAAAATCAGAAATCAAATTGATGAAATTAATGTGCCTTGTCTTTATCCACTGCTGTCTGCCTCACCATGTTGGCACCTCTGTGACAATGTGGCAGTAAATGATATATCTGGTTTAGAGAACTGCACTGGTCAGATTTATGGTCCTGCAGAAGCAGTGATAGCACAGACTTTGGGAGCACCTTTTCTGCACCAAAGAAGAGCTTACTAAGTACAGTTGTTCGTGAATGAATTTACAGAAATTCCCTGTTAGAAACTGAAGTCTCCCGAAACCCCTCTCACTACTCTGTGCCATGCACTGCATGTAAAGATACACACAAATAAAAGGGTGATTGCATCACCTAAAAAGCCATGGGTCTCGTGGCCATGCTGTGTCTGCATCCAGCAGGTATTACTGCCCTTATGACTTGAATTTTGCTGTGCTGATCACCCCTCTCTTTGAGGTTGGGTTGTTAATGATGGAAAATACCCATTGAAGAGGGCGGTCATGGAAACACCCCACCTCCAAGCCTGCTGGTAAGCATGCTCAGATCAGATGGTATGAGTGTGCTATTATGTCTGACAAAATGTAAAAGCCACAGCTGTAGCGTCCTTTTCACTTGGATTGAGTGTCCTCTTGTCCAGATAGGGTCTATGTTGAGAAAGGTGTCTAGACTTCCAGAAAGCTGCTGTTGTGATAGGTGCCGTGGACCCAAAAAAAGGTGTGATACCACTCATAAACTGGTTTGCTAAAATTTCTTTGCTCTTCTGCTTTCAAACAGGCAGGCGGTATAGGTCACCAGATATCTCCTATCTTTAAGATCAAGCTTTTGTTGTTTTGTTGTTTAACATAGGTAGCTTGTTGCCAGATACTTGCTTTTCAAAATATTAAACTCAAAAGTTGCTGTAGGGAACTCTGGAAATACCTGGCTTTGTAGATCAGTTATTTGTTCTTGAGTATGGGAGCTGCCTCATACTTTCTGTGATCAGATTTAGTCAGGACTAAATTCTCTTGTTTAACAAGAGAATTGTATTTATTGCAACCTCATGGTGGATGATGAATGAGGCATGTGTGTTTTGCAGTGACTTACCCTCCTATTCAGAATCCTGTGTAAGGGGGAAGACTAAGGAGAAAACAGGCATGGGTTAAAAAGGAGCCTGCAGATTCCTTCAGGGGGAGTCTATAAGAGATCCCAAGGATCAGCTTGTGAGAGCTGATCACCAATCTGTTCTGAACTTTTCCTTCCAATCCTCTAGGAAAGGGTGAAACACTTCAAAGGCATCCAGCTACCAGCCCAGTGATGTAAAGTATGTCTGTCTGGGGAATTTCTTGCTGACTGCTTCAGGCAACCAGTTTAAATTCTTGTGCATGTGATTTAGTGATGACATTTTTTTCAGTGCATTAAGTGCAAAGGCTAGAGAGGATAACATTGTTTTCTGCCCTGACCGCTTGCAGTGCTCATAGCTTGGGGCGTGTGGCATGCTACTTAAACATCCTTAAGTAGAAGCTGCTTGGAAACCAGTTTTATTGTGTAGAAGGTGAGAACTTGTTACCTCAGAAGGAAGCACATGTATGAGATGGTGTTGTCTGTGCATAATTCAAGTATAACTGGGTGGTAACTGAGCACGGGGGGCAGTAAACCTGTTCAGTAAAGGTGTTCATGAACACTGGAATCATATTTTTAGAAGCTGTGTATGTTACAGTGGTGACCCAGTGAATGGTAAGTGTTCTTTCTAGCCCTGAGGTCCCAGCTGCTCCTGCTGTAGGCACTTTGCTCTTCTCGTGTGCTGTGTGAGAGGTGCAGCTCTCATGAATTGTTAAGTGGAGGAGGAGCAGGGTTCGGTTGGCCTCCCCAGCCACGTTGTGAGCCTGTGTGTTTTTCTGTGGCACCTCACTGGAATCCACTAAAACATTGATCTGGAGTTCTTAAGGTTGGCACAAGCAACAGTGACAGAGATGGTGAAAACTTGCACGGCTGTGCTGGTGAAGGACTGAGAGTATTTTCCATCTGGCTGTGGATTATCACTGTTGTGCCTGACACTTAGGCTGTTCTCTGGGGTGCGCTTATGCTGTCAGAGAATGGCTGTGCTCTTTCTGACAATGAGGTGCAGAAAACAGTCAGTGTAGAAAAGAGGCTGGAGAACTGTCTGGGGAAACATTGAGAAGCTGCAAAAATACAACATACAGTGGACTGGTCTTACTTTCAAGTGTTTTGTCTGCCCCAGGGGCTTGCTGGATGTACTGCTCTGATTTTTAGAGGTATTTTGCACAATCGAAGAAGTGGTGTTTGTTGAGGATGGGAGACAGTGCAACAGAGTTTGCTCTTCTTCTGTATGAGTATATAAAAATTATTTGTTGCTGTGTGTTACTGTTGGAAACATGATGGTTACCATAAGGAACGCACTTAGCATGACTTCTACAAATCTTCTGTAGCAATGTAAAACCCTGTCATCCCCTCAAAGCCATATGTGAACTGTTCCTGAAAGGGGGAAAAAGCATGTGTAATATGCTTGACAGCTGCCAGGGTGGGAAAACTTAACTTCAGTGAGAAAGGTAGTCACCTTTCCTTCACAGAGGCATAAGATTTGGGGTTTTGGGGCTGAAGCATTTTACTCAGAGATTGAATCTGTTGGGATGAGTTGGTGGAGAGTGGTGAGATAGACTTGTCAGCAGCAGTGCTGTCTGACTGGTGTTAGTCATGCCAGAAAAGTCCTCTATTGAAGTCTGTGGAGCCACCCACCACTTTTTTTGGACTGCAGCATGGGAGACTGACATTCAGGTTCCCAGTAGTCACCCAGATCCCTGAGACAGAACTGGGGACTTCTTGGGCCAATCCAGAAAATGCTTAGGTGAGCAAAAGTACTAGCATTAATATGATTAATTTTAAAAAACTCACTTCCTGTTCCCCTCCTGCCATTGCCTTCCCTGCTCTTATTCCTGTACTGTATGAGAGCAGAACTTGGTCATAGGATGTTTGTGGTGTGGCCTGGTGCCAGTTTAACCTCTCGGCTCCCTATTAGGCAATAAAACAGAACCCTTTTTTCCCTGTGCTGGTTTCCTGTCGTTGTGTCTTTGCCGTTCAGCTGGCAATTAGTGTATCCTATTGGTAAGGGCTGGATCAGGCCTTTGAAAGCCAGCTCTCATAATGTACTACAGCTTGCTGTCCTCACGCTTTTACCTGCAGTTGTCTTCTCTTGTCTGTTTCCAAATTCAGGGCTGCTTTGAAGCACTACAGCATGAATGAGACTCTGCAGATACATTCTCACCCCCAGTGTTCTGAAACAGCTTCCATTGGCAGGGCTGGGTATGTGTGCATATGTGGGGATTTTGGTCGCTCATGCAGATGAGTCTTTGATTTGTCATTCTATCTATGTAGACTGGAAATGTGTTCAACCCTGTGGTGTGAGAAATGACAGCAAACCTGTCATTTTTTTCTATTGTATTAGAGCCAAGATGGGAAGTGTTGGCAAGCAAAAAGAGCATACCTTGGCTACACTCACTGCGGTGGACACCACTGATGTATGTCTCCGTTTCACCTGTCTGTCAGGTTGGAGTGGTTTCAACCGCTCCAGTGGTTCAGGTCTCTGAACACCAGCCATCCTGGGCTGCTGGGAAATCTTACGGAAACACACCAGCGTGGATAGTTGATAGGCAGGTGAGGCTGCAGGGCAGACTTCTTAAGCAGCAACTTTTTCCACATCCTCCTAGATAGCTTATGTGGACAATGGGAAGGCAGAGATGACTTGATGGATCAGCTGATTGCTTCTTTAGCAGTCTACTTGACTTTGCAGTGACTGCAGTGCTGCAGTGTAGAGCCTGCCCTTCAGGATAGCAGAGGTGGGCTCTGTTCATGTGTCCTGTGCATCACCCTCATTTTTCAGAGTGACCCTTGTGAAATCTTGTATCTGTCATGCAGCACAGCATGGATGGGCAACCGGTTTATTCTGCTTCTTCCAGGTACAGTACTGGATGGCTGGAGAAATTTCACACAGAATACTTACGTTTCCTTTTATAAAGCTCAGGATGACTCTCATGTCCTACAGAGGTGCTGAGCCAAGGCCAACTGGCAGTGGAGGAACGACTTCTTTCCATGTCTGCTTTCCATGTCCTTTAAATCAGGTGGCCAGGGAGCTTGCTACTCCTCACTGCAGCATATGATGCTAAGCACTTGAACTTCTCTGCTGCTGTAAATGGAAGTTGTGCTGTTACATCTTCACTGCTGGAGCTGGCCCATAAAGGCCTCTGAGAGATGAGAGAGTGAGAGAACCATGTATGGTCTCTGCGTCCCAGCTGAGTGCTCTTTCCTTCATGGAAAATGATGTGTACATCCCAGAGCCCTTTTTCCTGGCCAGATTCCTTGGCTCTACAGAAGCCAAGCTTCTTTTGCTACCCAAGTACTTACTTACCTGTTACCCCCTCGATTTATTTAAATCTGCTCTTCAGTACATGGTAAGTTAGTTCTGCTAGTTAAATGTATTATCCCCAAGAAAACTGTAAAATTTGACTCATGGGTGAAAAAAAAGCAAGCTAATTTCTTAACTGCTAAACAATGCCAAAAAAAGGAGCCTGTTTAAAGCTGCTTAGACCACATCTATGCCAGGCTTTATCGCAACGGAAAATACTTAATTTCCTAAGGAAAACTTTGCAGCCAGAATCAGTTCCTAACTTTTGAGCATATTTGTGCTTCTGGGTGAGTTTCCTACATGTCTTATCTGGTTTGGGAGATGTGGACATCTCCCACCTATGAAGTAGGGGAGAGCAGTAGCTCAGTTGCAAGCGTGTGGTGTCAAAAGGAGTGTGAGGGGTTATTTGTTCAAGCTCTGCCTTCCCTGTAGCCCTGCTTGTGGTGTTGCTGTACAAGCGGAGCATCTCCAGAGGAAGCATTGGTCTTGGCCACACCTGGTTCTGCACACAAAGCGAGAGACCCTGTGCTTCGTCAGTGCTTGCTCATCAGGCACCCTTTGGCAGTGGCACTTGCAGGCGGCTGCGCTGTGCAGAGAAGGCTGGGTGGGGGCAGCGGGGGAGTACAGTCATGAACATCAGTGTTTCAGTCTCTTTCAAAATGGCCAGCATGTGGAAACTTGCTGTTTCCCAAGGGTTTTTTCGGGCCGTTGGGGAACTCTGGCCAGAGATGAGACTATTTCCAGCTGTGGTGAGCCAAGTGTGAACTCACTCTGGGCAAGATGCCCAGATCCACTGGTTTTCTCTTGCCAGAAATCCTCACCCTCCAGCCAGTGATACCAAGCTCAGTTTCTGCCAGTCCTCAGCTGAAGACCTCTGAAGGGAAAAGAGAACAAGGAGACCAAGTAGAGCAAGATACTGCTGAGGAGGGGCAAGGGGAATAACTGAAGAGCTTGTGCAGGGGTTGCAGTGGTGGTGTGTCACCACTGAGGGCTGGCTGTAGTGGGTGAGGGCTACCAAGAGATGTAGGGACCTGCTTTTCCCAGGGCAAATAGAGGTGTAAAATTGGCTGGTGGTGGTGCAAAGGATTGGCTTTTCTTTATTAGGCAGAGCTACCAGACCCACAGGGCCATGGTGTACTGCTGGCAATACCATCAAGGTAGTCACCTGTGAATGAGTATTGTTGCCTTCATTGTGGTTTCAACACACTGGGGATTTCTTCTGTAAAGTAGGATATTGCTTTCCTCTTTTGTGGAAGGTGGCCTTTAAGGTGGGGAGGCTGTGTATCTGAGAATTTTGCCTTCCTCATATATGGGAGTCTTCTTGCCTTTCTCAGAAAAGGCATGGCCACAAAAAATGTCATCTTCCAGAGCTGGCAGTCCTTGTTGCAGTCTCTCCATTGGGATAGGACTTCTTGCAGGAATCCATTGGTACAGTTGCTCTTCTGCAGACTGCTCCATAGTCAGACTGTGAAAGAGTGAGGAGATGTATGTGTCAGGTGTGCAGGGAGCCTCCCTTTCTGTTAATTGTGTGGATTTCTGGTCCTTCCGATGCTGGCAACAATTACTAGTGAAAGGAAATTTCTGCTCTTTTTGGTGAGTGCCTTTGGCTTTTGGTTTTGTGGGTAGTTGCATTCAGCTGTTTGGTTCAAGTCAGCAGGTCTCTCTTAAGACTTTCTAAAAGACCTGTATTCATGACTTGCATGGTGAAATAGAGCATTTCAGGCTTGATACCATATCAGTAACTTAGCGTGCACACACCTTCCTGCGTCATGTCTTTTGGGTCCAGTCATGGAGAGGGTGTTGGAACTCACAGGATCAACGCATTAACAGAAGACCTTCTGTTCCTGCAAACACACCTCCTCCAACACTGATAATTTTCATGTGGCAGCATGTAATTTAGTGACACATTACACAGCTCCTTGCTGTTGCAGAGTGTTGCAAATAGTCTGACCAAACCATCTACTAAACAGCTTCCTACAGAGTGGACTGCTGAAATCTGTTTCTATCCTAAACCCAAAGGAGTATTTCCCTCCCCCTTTTATAATGGCTTGTTTCTTTAAAGCTATTAACTGGCCATAATCCAACTGTTACTACTGTAATTAGTGAACCGCTTACAGTAACTGAAGCACTTGAAGTGGAATATCCTCTGATTGCAGAGCTTGGAACAACTTCTGCCTGCAGTCCTGTGAGAGGTAGTTACTGCTGATGGCCCAGGGGTGGGTGGAGGGGACCCAGGGCAAGGCTGGCACAACTGCCACAATGCCTCTTGTGCCAAGCCCGAGCTGGCACCTTATGGTCTTTCCACAGCAAGGCAGCACCTCAGAGCCCCATGGATGTGAGCTGGTGTGCCTTGCTTAGGGTGGTGATTGCTGTCATAAAGGAGCCTTCTCTTTGCAAGTTGTGGCAGAAGACGGTGGTGTTGGGTGCAACTTCCAGGGCAGCTGGTGGCATTGAAGGTGTGATGTATTAGTACTTAACATTTGGTTCATACATGGTAGAAAATCAGTATGTCACAGCAGGCTCAATGTCTTCTTGCTATCGCGGTACCCTCTTGTCCTAGTGTACAGTGCCTGTGCTCTCCCTCCACCTGCCAGATCACCAACTTCATAGGCAAGGTCAAGGGGCTTTAGCTTCTGGCCCTGCAGATGCATTGCTGCAGCACTTGGGGTTTCCAGGCAGAGACATCCCTTGCTGCATTCTTCAGCCACTTCTCTTAGGAGCAATGAGACAGCTTTCCTGAGAGCTTCACTGGCTCTCCCCTTTATACCCTGACAGGAGGGCAGTGCCAGCACACTTGTCTCTAGCCTTTGTTCTGTTTCCTCATGTTTACCTCCTAAGATGAAGCCTGTTGTAACTTGAGCTCTTCCTTCTTGGGGAGGAGGAGGGCCATGGTGAGGATCAAGTGTGGGCAGCTTTTGAAATGGAGGGCCCTGCTGGATGAGGAGTGAGAGTGGGTGAGTACATGCAAGCACAGCAAGCAAAGGCTGTGCAGTGGTAAAATACTTCATTGCCCAGCTGCCCGCCATGAATTGGCAGGCATGCTGTACTCAGCAGCTGAGGAGGGTGTGTGTTCACAATATTTGGCCTGTGATGGGGTCAGAAAAACTAAAAGTCTTTCTGGCCTCAGGAGGACCTTTTTAAAAAACCACAGAACAAACAAACATGACTACTACCACCACCTTCAAACTCCTTCCCTCCTGCCCCCCCCAGTCAAAATAACACAAAACCTATCCAACCCAAAAACTACTCCCCTTGCAAGGTTTTCATTTTGGTCCCGAGCAATTACTATACAGTGTCTCCAGGCTCTATTCCTGTGTGGTTCTGGGCAATAGAGGCAGGTCTGCACCATGGCTCCTGGCACATGAAATGGAGAAAAACAGCCTCTGATGAGAATGAGTTTCTTCAGTATACTCTGGATTCAGCCTAGGAGGGAAGAGCTATTCTCACCCCTTTGGACCTTATGCATCTTGTTGCATCTCCACCACTGCTGTCTATATACTTTACTTGTCCTAGGGCTGTGTGAAAAGTTGAAAATGTGCTTATTGCCATATTGGTTAGAGTGGTCAGTAAGGTGAGGAGGAAGTCCTAGAGTGCCAGTGGCCAGAGATCTATCTGGTGGGCACAGTGATGTGCCAAGATTTCTTCCGGCTCACCTGAGCAGAGTCTGCCTGTTGCCTTGCACTCTGCATGTGCAACTGCCTGCATCTTCCTGCAGTCTCTTGCTAGGCTTGTATCCTGCAGGGTAGCTGGGGAAAGGGACTGTGTTTCTGCTGTGTTTGTACACCTCCCTGCACAACAGAACTGTGATCTGTGAGGGTGGTTCCCAGATAATGCAAGGTCACTGAAAAGATGGTAACTGATTTTAAATGGATTTTTTTTTATTTTTACTTTTACATGTTACCTAAGACCATTTGTGCCAATTTCAGCACATCCTTTGTGATACTTAGATGTAATGCATTTAGTTCAAAGAAATTATTTTTGATTCCATCTTCTTGTGCACTATCACTATGTGTTCAACTTGTTTTAAGGTGCTGACACAGCCGCTGTTAGCACACCGTGATGGAGAGCTCCCAACTGTCTCTTCAGGACCAAGTCTAGTGATGGACCACTTCAAAGTGGTGCTTCTGTATTTCTGTATTTTTAGCTTCAGATGTTTGCTTTCAGTATGTCACTACAAACTTGCAATTATAGATGTCCCTTTCGCTACACTGTTTCAACTCTGCTAGCACAGTACTGCAGTGTTTGATAGTGTGTTTCTCATGTGGGTGAAAATAGAGAATAAAATCACATACTGTTTTTTGTTAAATTTTGCTTGGAGTTTAAAAGCAGTCTTATAGTACTCCTTGATATCTTTTTCTACCTACATATCCCTATCCCAAATTCTACCTCTTCCTCTTCTGCCTTTATTTTCTTGCCTCACCTTCATTAACAGGAGCTGGGAGGGGGAATATGTGTTCCTATCTCATTCTGCCATTGTGTTCAGTGATCTCATATGCTTTGGATTGAAGATTGCTGTTCTGCTTAGGTGAGTTGCTGGCTTTCATGGTCTGATATGTTAACAAAATGATGTGCTGCTGGAGAGAGCTTTTGAAACTTTTTTTAGTAAGATTTTAATAATTATCTTAATCTTTTTCATATAGAGACTGTTTCGGTGGTGTCACTGTCCTTCAGAGATTATTTGGAAGCCCCCCACTGGGAGAGGGCTCCAGCAGCTCCTGAGCAAGCATTGCTCTGCTTCTGAGTGAGGCAGCAGCAGGGAGGCTTGAGGTGGAGGAGTGTTTGTACTGGGTGCAGTCAGGCTGTGGCAATTGAAGATGTGTATTCAGGATGCACGGCCCATCCAAAGGAGCAGCTCTCCAGGGAAAGAACAAAGTGCTTCATCAGTGCTGGAGCACTGTAGTACACAGTAAGAGGTGTCCTTTGGGTAAGTGTGCCTCTGGGAATGAGTATTGTCCTCATGCTATCCCAAAGAGTGAGGCATCTGCAAAGTTCACTCAAGTTTCTGTTCCATTCTGACCTTCCTGTGTGGTGGATTGGTAGGTCGTGTTCTCCTATGACCTTTTCTCATGAGAAGCCTCAACGGTTTTGTAAGGGTGCTTATTTGTCATGAAGCTGCAGTGCCCAGAACAACCACCACCCTTCCAATCTTAATAGAAGAGAATAGCATAGAAATATTAGCTAGACATGCCTGTTTCTATCAAGCTAACTGGGATTTAATTTAACCCCCATTTCCTGCTTGCTTTGCTTTCCCAAGAAGATATTAGTGGGCAAAATATTTCACATATGTGTATTGGGGATAATGCACTCCAGAGCTCTTAATGTAGTTTATATGGTGCTTATCTGCTTTTTGGCTTGTAAACTTTGCTACTTCTGCAGCCTTACAGAAGGGGTCAATAAATGTATTGTGTAATCGCTGTCTGTAAAGTGTATTCTAGAGAGTTTGCCAGAGGCTGATGTAAAGTATATTCAAATTTACAGTCCCTGATGATTCCAAACACCTGCCAAAACCTTATTTCGCACCTACTTTATTTAACTTTGGCATATGCTTGTGCTGAATGTTCTCCCCTCATCCATTTACTTGGGACAAGACTCACTCCAGACGCAGTTTCATGGTCTTTGGTCCAGTCTGACTTTATCTGTCACTTTTTCTCAGTTGGACGCACTCATGATCAGTACCTATATGTGCTATGGAAAAGTGAGTTTTCAGCCAGATAAGAGTTCATCCCTGCTGAGTGTAAGGTTAAGAGAAGAAGGAGGTAGCAGAGTGGGGGAAGTGACTGTTAAGTTCAGAGTGGGACAGCCCACTTTAATGGCAGCTTGTCAACAAAGTGGTCGATGTCAGCCATGAAACCAATCCCTTCGGAGCTTCAGCAAATGGAAAGGGGACCTGGCTCCTGGCTGCCAAAGGAGCTTGAGGTTTGTGCTTTGTTCCAGGCTTCTGAATACCTTTTGCTATGTTGGAAAGCAAAACAATGCTTTCCCACTTTATTTAAGCCCTGCCCAAATTCCTTGAATTTTTGCAGCTTGGACCAGGTGATAGTTCTAGTCTGCATGTGAAAAGAATAAAGTGTCCGCCATTCCATAGGTAGGAATGCAGCTAAAACCTGCCTCTAGCCATGCAAGATATCTGAGATTGTGGAAGGGTTTTGAAGTGGGGAATGGAAATTTGCCTGACACAAGTAAGTAATGTTGGAAGCAGTGAGACTGTGCTTGACAGAGTAAGTGGGCTGAACTAGCAATAGCTGCCTGAGAAATAGCTTTTCCTTTCCTCCTTTGCAAGGCACAGCCTCTGCATTGCTCCAGCATTTACTACTTGTGGACACGAATTATGAGCCAGATGAAAGAACTTAATTGGTGTTAAAATTAATTTACCAAAACAATAAGAGGGAGAAGAGTTAAACTTAGATAGGTCTCCACAGTGAAGGAGCAACAAGAGAATGGGAAAGAGCTGGAGAGAGTTTAAGAAGAAATACTCTTGACTGTTTTTGCTGTGAAAACAAATACCAGCACATCTGTGTTCTGAACATCACATTGCCTGGTTCCCCAAGCACTGGCCCTGGACTGGGATTTGGCATCTGTCTCATTTTCAAGTCCAGTGCAGTCTCCTGCTGTCTGGAAGCGAGTGCTTAATGGCTGGTCAAAGCACTGCTGCAAAGCAGCTGCTGAGCTGGGAAAGAAGCTGCTGCTGTTGCCTATGCAGGAGCATTAACTGCCTCCTCTTAGGCCCTGCAGAGATTGCCAGAGCTTGGTGCAGCTCCCACAAACCCAGTTGCTGAAGTTTTGAGGAAACAAAGGTGCTCAGCAAGTGCAGTCTTCAGCCCTCCAAGTCTGAAAGCTCAAAACCTGAAGACTTTGCCATGCTGCTTTCCAGAATACCAGACTTCTTCCGCGAGCAGGTACCAGTAGTCCGAACTCCCATCTTTAAAGAGGGGCCAGGCTAATGTAGGGAGCTTTGGGAGCACAGGGTTGTGCTGTGGGTTGACCCCTCATGCCTGGGAGCTGGTGCTTCCCTTTTGGGTTAATACAACAGGGCTGGTTGCTGCTACAGCAGGAATTCCCTGTCAGCAGGGAGATGCTCTGCTGTAGTGGCTCCACTGATGGGTGCCTGGCTCTTTATTCCCTATCCAGTGCATAGTGCTCAGCTCTGATCTGCTTTTGCTACCCTGTCACTGTTCATATGAACATCTGTTGCTCTGCTAATTCCTGCTTCAAATGTTGTTCAGAGTCAGCAGCCTGAACATGTCAGGGCTCTGTGCTGAGTTTTCCTGGGTAGACCTCAGCCTACAGCAATCCTAAATACAGAGAAACCACACAGAGAGCTGGAGACAGGCACTAAATTACCAGGGTTGGGTTCTTAAGCATGAGGAAATCAGGAGAAAAAAGGATCCTAGAGTAGCCTGCTAAGCAATGCAAGAGGCTTAGCCGTTTTGGCAGCTGAGAAGGGAAGAAATAAATTCTAATTCACTTAACAATACCTTACCTGTGTGCAGAAATGAGCTGGCTGGCTCATGACATGGGAGGCTGTCTAATGTGGAAATGACTAACTTCCTCTGGCAGTACCAGTATGCTGCATAGGATGTAGGAGGTAGGATATGGGGAGGTCCTGGGCCTCTAGTAAGTGTAGCTAGGCTTGTTAAGTATTAAGCTGAATTTGATCTGTGAAAACTGTACTTTCTGAGTTGGATTGTCTGATTTCTGCAGGAAGAAAATGTTTCCCTTAAAAGCACAATGCTGTGTGGCCATTGGACTGCATAAAAGGAAGTAAGAGTCTTGCAAAGGCTAGGTCCTGCGTGCCTTGATAATAGGATATGTGATCCCATGGAAGGGAAGAGAATCCTGTGTGAGAGGAGAACTGAAACTTGTTACTTACTGTCTTCTAGCCTGCTGGTTCAGGTCACTTTCTCTTCCCAGCCTGTGGTGGGTGCTGGTGTAGGGTTGTGTGGTCATAACTGCACTACGTGTGTGGCAGCAGTTGGAGTGGGAGCACAGCGAGCGATGCCCTGTGCTGGATGCTTGTGTAGCAGCCCTGGTGTCCCTGGGTGATGGCCAGTACTACTGTAGTGTGTAACAATTGTGTGATTGCTTGCTGAGGAAAGGGTTGGGACAACTATGCCCTTGCCCTTCAAGCCCACCCACTGTTTATTCAGCATATTGGGAGTGGGATTATTTCTTCCTGGCCCACAGACAAGATCAGCTTGGGCCTCTCTGCAGCATCTTAATTACCCATACTCTTTTCCCTGTGAAGCTGCATGTAGTATTGCCCAGCTGTATGCTTGGGTCAGAGCAGGGGACATCACCAACTGCCAGACTTCCGGTGGACTGTTATAGTTGAAACTGGATACATCTTTCTGCAGTCTTTCTGCAGCCTGTGTGGATGTGGCTCTTCAGAGGAGACAGCACCAAGCACCAAGCTGAGGACAAAAGGCCAGTTGGTTTGTGGATGCAGTGTTTTGCTGTTCCCACTGCAGCTTTGTGCTGACTTGCAGTTGCCAGCAGGAAGAGGGTTAAGCCCGCATATCACATGGCACAATTCTGTTTACTGCATATTTCTCATAATCAGGACTGGCATCCAAATCCAGATGATTAGCACTTAACCAGAGACCCTGAAACAATGTGCGTCACACTTGTATTCCTCTGAAGCTATGCAGTGTGCCATCGTTTCTCTTGCAGAGACACGGTTCTCCCTGCAGCCTTCAAAGGGAGAAAATTAAGAGTTTTACAGTGAGGACTAGATTGGACTATACTGTGTTTATCTTGGTCTAAGCTTGAAGCCAAGGGAATTTTGCCAGGAATCAACTTACGCCATAATAACTTTATCTGTACCAAAGGAGGCTGTTGCCTGACTCTAGTCTGAGATTAGAGCACCAGCTCAACAGTGACAGCCAGGGAAATGGGACTGTGCCCCTTGGCTTGAGGGCTTGGATGGGTATTGTTCAGTGCTGAATACAGGTGGTGGTGGTGGAGAACTAAGTACAAAATTCATGTTAGTTTTCGAGGTGTGGTTTTGGATAAGAGGAAAGGTGTAATTTCGCAGCACAGTCTATATCTTATTCTTGCTATCAGTGTGGGCATTACTGTAGCAAATTTCCACGGGGCCCAAAGCAAGTTGTGATTTACCTTTCTACTGCTTCTGCACAAGGCAGGTCTGTCTGTTTCTCTCTCCTCACAAACTCATCTCTGCCAGTACACATACACAACATGTGGCTTTTCCCTTCTCCAGCGTCGTAGTTCATTTGAAAAGACCAACCTGCTTTGTCCTCCTTGAAGCTTCAACACTTGGCTGCAGCCTGCATTGCTGCCATTTCTGAAGACAGATTGCAGAAGTCTGTTTTTCCCCATGCCTCTTAAGGTCTTTTTTCATCCCCGTTCTTTTTGTCTTATCTGAAAAGTCATATCATCATCCCTGGATAAGGTTTATATGAATTAAACATGGGAGAGGAAGGATGGAGAGGTGTACCTTTTGCCCCCTTCTCCATGATGAAGTCAAGCTAATGGAAAAAGAACTCTTGACCATCCTGTTTGTTATTGGGATCTACCTGCTTAGGAAATTCCTGGGCTGAAGGGAATTAGGAGAGGTTTTCTGATCTAAGCACAAGCTTGAAATAAACCTGTCCATATGTTAGAGAGTAATGTCAGAAGGACCCTCCTTTGGTTCTTTTTTTTTCTCAACCACAGTGGCTTTTTACTCCTTTGTACTTCAGGAGGAAAGGAGATAAATTCCTGCTTTCTATTCTCTTGAGTGCCGGCTGTGGCTGCTAATGTATGGTACGGTTTCTTAGCCACAGATATTAAAAATATAGCACTTTGAGTTTATGTTGAATTATCTTTTTTATTTTGGTCTTATACTGAACTGCACTATTGTAAAAGAAAGAGAAGGCTACTTGAACTTCCAGAAATACTCTCAATTTCCTCTGATTAGAAGACTTGTGGTGGATGTCTTAGGGTGCTAGCAAGATACCTACTTTTAGTGGATATTGACAGACTTTGTATGGACATTTCTCAAATGAGGTTTTGAGGTCTTCTGAAACAAGCGTCAATAAATGTTCTTTGGCTCTTTGTACCAAGGTAATTTGACTTCCACGTGATAACTTACACTGCTGTCTGTTGTCTGCATGTACCTTGCCTCGCTCAGAGGCAAGATGATAAGTAAAGAATCAGATGATTCTTTATTTGAGAAAACAGACAGTAAACATGGCAGTAATCAGGACTACACATGAACTGCATGTCCTGCCATTTGAGTTATCTATTTCTTGTCAGTAGTTTGAACCAGACTGAACAGCCATGCATTTTTTTCCGTGTAGCCATTAGGATAGTCATCATGTGTCAGTTGTGATACTAAGCTGAACTGCAAATGTTTTGCTTAGCAACTGTTGCAAAGGAAAATTGTCAGGCAACAGCAAAATCAGGAATGGTGAGTATGGAAGGCACTCTTACAAAGAGATGAGCTGTACTCTGACGTGTTATCTGTAACTAAGTGATTTGGCATTTTCTTGCACAAACATGTAAGAATATGAGTGTTTATGAATAGGCATCAAAGCAAGTTCAGTCTAATCCCCGAGGTCTACCAGTGCTCTTGCTAGCCTGGCTTTCTGTGTACAGTAGATATCTGCAGGCAGATTATCAACACAGGGCAGCAGGGTCAAAAAGCTTAACATGATGGGAACGTCCACCACCAATCCTTGGGCAGCAGTGAAGAATTTGAGTGGCCATCCAGCTGTGGTAACTGAAGAAAGCTGGTTGGTTTAGTCATTCTCCATCATGAAACCATTCCTTTCCCCTAAATTAAATTACATACCTGAGAGGACCATGACCAATACTGTATTTGAGATTTCCCTTCTGTGGGATTACACCAAGGTTGATGGTGATGTAAGCACAAGTGTGAATGAGGTACTGGTGTGTCCACTCTTAAGTACAGATCAAGACAGGGCAAAATGATGAGTGACACCATATGGTGTCTGCAGAAGTCCTTATTCAATAGTACTGGCTGTGGAGCTGGAGGGTGAATCTACAGTGAAATAGGCTTTAATTTGGTCATGTATAGGTGTGCACATATTATAGAAAACACTATGTTAAAAGTGTCCATGAAGGGGACTAATCCAACAGTCTTTAAGCATAAAATGTGAAATAAGAAATCGGTACTAAGTTAAACAACTGCTTTAAGCATTTATGTTAAGCAGTCTGTGTTCACATGTCTCCTGCCCTTGCTGCTGTAATCTTAACAAGTGACTGTCTTAGGAGAGGCATATGAGTCGCAGTTGGGTATCAGAATACAAATACTGCCAGGGTAAGAGCACTTTCATTAGGTGTTACTTATTCATGGGAGAAGTTACTAAAGGGAAAAGAAACCTACCTTGAATTGGCACGTGTCCCTCAGAGTGTGTTGGAGCCTTTCGACTCTGTTATCTGTGAGAAGGTGCTTGGCACTTGTCTTACAGACTAGTTTTTACTTGATTATTAAATTCTGTGCAAAAAACAAATCAATTTAAAAGTTATATAAGGAAGAGTCAAGGTACAGCTTAGTAGTAATCTGCCCAGACTGCTTGCACAGTCTTGAAGTAAAGGTTTTGTTTTCCCCAGTGTCCTGCTGTTGAGTGAGGTTTTGTAGTGCTTCCATTGCCCTTATAGGCCAGGGCTCAGTTGGAATCAGAGCATGCTGTCCTCGTTACCTGGCCTTTCTTCCTTGCCTGTCTCAAATGTGTATCATGTGGCAGTGGGAATTGCTGTTTTTTGTGGGTGACAACACAGCTCAAGCAGCAGCTCTCCAAGATGAGAACTACCATGTTTGAGCCAGGCCATGCAGGAAACTGTTACCGGCGAGGTGTTACCTTTTTCTTTAGTTTGCGTCCTACCTGAGGCCAGGATATTTCTGCAAGTCCTGTCCTGTCTGGTGGAAGGCTACCAGAGACAATGTGGAGAGGGGACCCAGCAGATCTGGTATGAGCACTGGTGCCACTTGCTATGTTTTGGACTTGCAGTTGTGTCATTCTGTCTGCCCCATATGGGTTTCGTGTCCTCTTACCAGGAATATTCTTTGTTACAAGCTTACAAATAAAGGTAGAATCCCTGCTGCCTCATCCTACTCTCAAATAAATGTGTAAATAATTTGCCTTTCCCTGGGCAGAGACCTCATGTTTGTCCTTCACATCAGGAGTGGGAGCATCTCCAGGCTCATTCCCTGCTGTATCTGTGGGCTTTCAGTCATGGTAGTAAGGGTTGTATGTCCCTCTGTTACAGAAATAGTGCTGTAGCTGTTGTAGTTGATCCCTCCTGTGTCTTCTTTATCACCATTCTGATGAGCAGAGTGTGAAACAGGCCCTGGGGATTCTCCAAAGCTACTGGAGGAGGCAGGTGCTGCTGGCAGACACTGCAGAAGCCTGTGCTATTGTTACTGACTCTCTCTTCCTTGCAATGAATAAAAAGGACTTCTTAAAAAGAACAAAAGTGCTTCTTGGATGCACCTGCTTTTCCAAAGTCTGTGCAGCTGGTGGGAAGCAAATGGTGTCTAAGAAGAAGTGAACGGGGGTGTGTTACCAAGAATCATCTGTAGCTTCCAGGGCCTTCATAGTGCAGGCAAGAGGGTTGGTTTAAATTAGATATAAGAAAGACAGTTTTTACAATTAAGGTAATAACACACTGGAACAAGTTGCCCAGAGAGGTATTGGATGGAAATACTCACCTGGAAACATTCAAAGCCAGATTGGATGGGGCTGTGAGCAACCTGATGTAGTTGAGGATGTCCCTACTCATTGCAGGGACGGTGGAGTAGATTAAAGGTCCATTCCAACCCAAAGTATTCTATGATTCTGTGTATCCCAGCAAACAAGGTGTGCCTGTGTGCTGGGGTATTTCTAGGTAAAAGTAGTGGTTCCAGCTACCCCTTTGCAAGTATAAAGCAGCGGGCATCCTTGTACTTTGTTCTTCCTGACGAGCCAGACCGCAAATGGTTTCCTGTGGTCAGAGCCACATCTGAGAGTTTCAAAGGCAGCATAGGCCGGTTGGGGACCTTGCAGCTAAAAGAGCATACATTTCAGATGAGATCAGAGCTTAGTAGAAAGAAAAAAATGCTGAGGAAGGATATGGGTTAGAGATATGATTGCATGCACATTCAGTCTAGGCAAATAATGTGTTGTGATGCTTCATACTAGTTTTGATGCCCTGTTTTATAGGGGGTGCTGAAGCACTACTTTTTGAAGCAGCCTGGTTCTGATACCCAGCCAAAATTTTTATCTTTGTAAGACTATTTCAAAACTTGAAATACCCAAGGTAAAAAGTATCTCATCTTTTGAATGGTTTCACTTTTGTGTATGAGAGAAGGGCACCTCCCCATGCTGCTCTCAGAGCTGCCATTGTCACTGATAGTTAATATACAACCATAATGTCCACAGAAAGTCTAGGTTTCCACAATTATTTCTGTACCTTGACAATGTCTTTTCCAAGAGTGGCAAGGGAGGGGCAGGAAAGGAGAGATTTCCTTTGTATTGCCTTAAAAGATCTAAACAAACTAACTGCAAGCCACAGAATATTGATCTGACCTTCACTTAAGTCAAACTCTGCATAAAATCTGCTGTAAATATATGGAACAATCACAGCATAATTCTATCCTGCTCTTTCCTACTGAACTGTAAAGCAGAAGTAAATTGAACATCTCAGATGATTTAAGGAGTTTGCTTACAAAAACATTTTGTTCCTGCTGTCTTGTGCGTGTTCAGGACCTCACTCTGTTCTGCATGCAGGAGCAGCATAGAGCAGAGGGCTTTTACTGTAATGTCCATAATTCTTGTTCATCTTGTTTTTTCCTCACCTGTACTTGCAGTCTCACATGTTGGGTATTGCTGTTTTTCAAGGGGATGAGTTTGTGGCTCTTTCCCATTTTGTCCCAGTTCATTTTGAGTTAATTTGGGATCCAGTAAGATGTTTGTGTAGTTCCAATACAGCTGAATTGGGGAATTATCACCAGTCATTATGTTACTCACCTGTTTTTTACTAAACCTTATTCTTCAACAGCTAGGCTTTATAAACCAAAATATGTTTACACCTTACTGATCATCTTCCTTTTTTCTGTCACTAGTGATCAGATGGTCTTTGTGCTTGTGTGACATTGTGTGTAACCCCTTGCTTAGTTCTTTCCACAATGGAGACTGGCCACTTCATGCTTTCATATTCTATCCTCTAGCTAGTTTACATTCCAGAAGAGCTGTTTTCCTGTGAAGAGTCAATTATGTCAGCCGGGAAAATAAGTCAAAAGTTGGGCAATAAAGAAGAAAGGTGCAAACTGCATGCTCATTTCTAGATGTATGGTGGGATGGGACAAGCCAAATAGGTTTCTTTCTTACCTAGACACCAGCACACTGTGGCAGTGTAGAGAGCCAGAATTCGTTAGTATTGCTGCTTGCTGAATTGCTTGTTATCAAAGAATAAACAGGTTAATATTTGACTTTGGGGATGAGGCATTACTTTTCAAGAAGAGCTGAAACCAATTAGGCATTGAATACAACAGTATGTAGGAAAGCGTGCACTAGCATTATTTTGCATCTTTCAAGAATGGCACATTGCCTGTTTTGTTTGAGTGATTTGTTTGAGTTGCCAAGGACAGGCGATGTTTACTGGTGGTCAGTGGCTAGGGCAGCTTCCTGGAAAAAAAAGCCCTACTGATAACCAAAGCAGTTGTGGGTTTCGATAGCCCAGTGAAGGGAGGAGGAGGCAGGGACGCCACTTCCATTTTAATGCTTAGCCATGGTCACTTAAGCCTTCACTAGGGAGGTGCTGTTGAGTTAATGCCTGTGGCAGGTGCAGTCAGTTAAGCTTTACTGTGGTAGCTGTCACATTTGAGTGCCATAGTGGTAGTGCAGATGGGAGCCCATTGTCTGGAGGGGCACTGCTCTTTGGGTGTTGTCCTCTCCTGCCCTTTGCAGTGAGACAGGATATTCTGAAGTAATGGATTTCCGTTCCTTTGCGTGGGAGGCAAGGCCTGTGGTTGGATACCCATTTTGGTCACCTGGCTAGAAGGCTGGTGGATTGCCCTTGGCACTGCAGTTAAACTAGCTTCTTGGTGGGGCTTTCTTTGTGTTCATCAGGTCTGGCACAGTTTTTGAAAGCAAGTGCAAAACACTTTGTCTAAGTGGGAATTGAAGCTCCTATGTTGATTCTACCACATCACTCTTCAGAAGATAAAGACCTGAAGTATGGTTTATCTCAAGGATGAGGGAACTTTTCTAGGGCCTTGATTTCACCTGCAAGATTCCATTTGTTCTCAAGTGAAAGGGTAGAGAAACTATGAGGGCTGCTGGCCAGTAGTTGGAAAGCTAGATCTTCAAGACTTCCTGAAGAGCACGTGTTTCTTGGGGTGGTCGAAGTGCATGGAGGGCTGCTGAGTTCTCTGTTAAATTCAAACAAGTGGGATAGAGATGAAGAGCAGCATACAGGCCCTTTAAGAATAAATTGGCAAAAGAAGAACTCAGTATTTAAATTTAGTGCAGACGAAGAGGGAAAAAATTCCCTGCAGCATCTGGTTTATATTACTGCTCTCTGCCTCAGTAGAGGGTGTGTTTACAGTGAAGCTCTCTGGTGCATAACAAGGGGGGTGCTCAAGCCGTTTGTTTCTGGGGACCTCTGATCTCAGGGTATGCCTTGCAGCCATCTCCATGTCCTCCGTTTGGCCTCCTTAACTAATCCCATCTCAGCTCTTGAGCAGAGTGGGGGGCTGCCCTGTTGGGGCTGAGATGTCTGAGCACAGCACTCCAGTTTCTAGGATTCTCCAATATTGCTTGTTATCGTGGTTTCTTCCCATTTTGCTCAGCCTAGAAATGGAAGCAAATAGTTCCCTTATAATGAGTTTATGCAGACATATTACTAGTGGCTATGTACAAAGACTAGAACTGCTGATGTGTCTGTGTCACAGCTGTTTTAATGCTTTGAACAGAGCTGGTCACTTTGGATTTTTCTAAATGCAAGTTTGAAGCTCAGTGTGGGAGGTAGAAAGAGCAGAAGGACAGCTGGGTTTTAGTTGTGGTGGAATTTCTATTTTGTGTGTATGTGTTTTGTTTATTAAAATGTGGTTTGTGGTTTTTGAGCAGTTTCAGCAAAGCCCAGCACCAAAAGGAAACCTTAACTAGCAGCAGCGGTGGGGTGAGCTGCTCATCAGAACACAGCACAGCTTTGCATAGGTAGTGCTTTACAGAGACCTGTGGTAACCTCTGCAAATGCTCCCCTCCACCAGTAGCTTGTGCATCCTGTAGTGTATCTCCTAAAGGTCTGACTGCACCTCTGGTCATGAATGCTATAAAAGTACAGTTGGACCTACAGTGAGCTGCTATGTTCTGTTTGGCAGACAGGGATGTTAAAATTTAATTTGATTTACGTATCACCTGATAATGTATCTTGTATTGCTAGATTTCATTATGTTCAAGGCTAAAATACAAATTTTTTTAGACCGAGAGCTGTGGAAGAAGTAATTTCTTGACCACAGAGCTAATGATCATTTCAGTGTCTGCTATATGAAACTTTGGGAATAGATGCCATATGTTTTCAGGCAGAAGGAACAGAAATGGAAAATTCTATATTTATGTTCATGTATAATAAAGATTTTTCATATGGTCATTCTCTCCAGCTACTGCTGGACCAAAGCCTATTGCCACCACTGCCAGACTGAGATTAAAACTTGTAACACAAATAAACTCTTCACTCAGCTATATTTGCAATTTCCCTGGTGCAAGAAAACACAAAACTAGAACCCATCTCCCCTTTTTCCTCCTCCTGTTCCAGAAGCAGTTATCATTTTGCAACTTTCATCAACTCTTCTCTTTAAACAGTAGCAAAGGCAAATAATAATTAATCTTTGCCTGACCCTATTCAAATTGGTCACCTCAACTATTCATCATCCATCTCCCTACAGGTGAATTGAAATTTAAACCCTACCCTTGACTCTGCCGTCCTCTTTTAGCAAACCACCATCTTTTGAGCTGACGTGATCACTTCCCAGTGACTGTCCTCCTAGAGACAGTCTGCCATCACTCATTCAGGATCTGCATGATTGATGGTAAAACTGGCAGCACTGTGTGTGTGCCCTGTTCCTTGATGATGCTTTGGGAAATGCTGATATGAAGGGGGTTGATCAACAATTACTCAGTTGTATCTGTGAGTTGGTTTCCAAAGGGAATTGCATGTCCCATGATGTACTACCATCAGACCTCTGTAAAGTACCATCCTACAGGCAGCTTATTGTGGACAGTGTCTTTAAACAAGTTCCTGCAGAGCAGAAGAAAATGGGAGCATGAAGCATCTGAGTTACAGCTCCCAAAAGGCATCACAACTCTGCTGCCAGAGCAAAATTCTGCAACATGTAACAAATTATTTTTATTTTATGCACCCTTGCTGTAAACAGACCTTTTTCTAAAGAGCAGAAAAAAGCCTAAATTGTCAAAGTGATCCTGAAACTTGCTTTTCTAAAAATGGGGAATTTGCAGCCATCAATTGGGAACACTCACAATTTAAGAAGAAAGTATATGGGAGTACAGTTAGGGTTGAAATAGAGCTACTGTAAGGAAGAGAAAATGCTAACAAATAATGTAGAGTTGTCTGTAAAATTTTACTTTTAACTTGGGTTATGGTGGGATTTTATTCTTCTTCTATCTTTGCTCTTTCCTAACATATTTGCATTAATGTACATTAACTTGGGACATTTGTCGTGGCAAATAAGAATGCTCCAATCCTCTTTATTCTAATGTAAAGCTGGTTAAAAAAAAAAGGCTATCTAGTGCTTTTTATTAGAAATAGCTAAGACACCATAAACTCAGAGGTATATTTATTTTCCTTGATGAAAATACTTGATTTTTCTTCTCTCTTCCAGTCCTCTGCCCATCTGAAGGCTCCTCTTACTGAGGGAAAACATTGGAGTTTTTTCTCTCATCCCTTAACTGAGCTCTGGCAAGCGTTAACATTTTCATACCAGAGTGATGCCTCCTCCAGTCTACTGAAGAATGCACCTTTTATACCAATGGCCTTTCCTATAAATGGAAAGGCTTTGGATATGTGTGAAGCACAGTGGGGAAAAAAAAACCTAGCATAGTGTTGGCACTTACCATCCAGTTTACATCATATGTCCTCACTTGTGGTGAGCTCTTTGACCTCATGTCCTAGAAATGAGAAAATGCAAGAATTTGAATGTGTCTGTGGCTAGGGCTTAAATCCCATTCTGTCCTTAGCCACTGGACTTGCTATAGATCCAGCTCCTGCCTTCAAATATTTAATGTGCTTTCCTGACTGCCCTGTGTGCCAGTTTCCCCAGCCAGATGCAGTAGAGTGGTGTGACTAATGTAGGGTTACATTTGGGCTTGTCACATCTTTTCAGAGGATGAGTGTGGAGCAGAGCATGAATTTAACAGAAGGCAGTCCTGGGCTGGTCCCCAAGTCCTCACCAGTCAATGGAAATGTCTGCCCAGGGCACTGATGCTGGGATTTGTGTCCCCTATGTCTCTTTGTGTCTCAGAGAACATAGTTTGAAGCCTGTAGCATTTTGAGCTGGAAAAATAAAAGGAGTAAACATTTCCTGATGGGCTGAACTGGCTGGTTAGCAGTGTTTTCCTCCCAGTTCCTTCTGCAGTGTGTTTCCTGGTTTGTTCCCTTGGGTTTTCGTGTCATCAGGATGGTGAAAATCTTGCCGCCAGGTTTAAAAAGAGATCCATTTTTTCCCAATAGTATCTGTTCTGGGTGTCTGCTTTTAAATAACGCAGCAGCTCCTTACAGCTCCTTTGGACTTGGTTGGAGTCATCAGACTTCTGTCATTCTGCCACTCTCCCCCACAGTGCAGGGCCTGAACCCAACTCCCTGCAGTCAGTGGAAACATTCTCCTTGGTAGCCTTTGGGTTAAGTCCAGAAAGTTTGCAGACTGCCTTTCCCAGGCTTTACCTAGGGCAGCTATTCTAACAAGCTCAACACGCTCCCAAAGTATTGCAGATCCCTGGTGCATGTGTCTTTAAGTCTCACTTCCTGTTTTGCTTTTCATAAAAGTTATGGAAAATTAGACTATAAACCCATAGCACAACCTTTTAAAATAATAAACAATACTAATAGATTTTAGCTCAGAGCTACTGTGCTACTGAGAACTGGAACTGCCTTTGCTAATGGTTCAGGTTGAATAAAAGATCAAAGAAAGAAGAAAACAAAAATACCCAACAAACTGGAATGTTCCTCTTTTGCTTTTAATCCTTGGTATCAGTCCCACATCTGACTTCTTTTAGATGGTGTTTCTTGCTTTGATAAACTACATAAACAGTCTCAAGACAAAATAATTAAGATAAAAATACAAGGTTTTGCTCATGAGATCAAGAAAGTCTTTAAAGATTACATCCTCTTAAAGTTAAGTCATATTGTCCTTTGATTCCCAGCCTAAACTTTTGGTTTAGGACAGGTTTAGGCCCTGTGGACAGGAGCATGAGTTTGGAGCAAAGACAACAAATTGAAGGAAGCGCAGGAGAGTGCTGTGCTGTCCTTAGCCAGGTGTTGCGTTGGGTGAGCCAGCATTGCCTCCATCTCTCTTAATGTAATTGCTGGTCTCTTGGGATATCTGAAACATTGAACCACAGCAGTCTGGAACAAAACTCCTGCTGTAATTATGTCCTATCACAATTTTTAATCTTCAGCTATGTTTTTTTCCTTACTTTGTTTTAAGATCTGGATCCTGGCCTGAACAAAACATGCTGGGAAGCCATGATGTGAACTCCCCTTCTTTGCTCCATTGCATTATTGAGCCTCAGTTCCCATGTTTGCTGGGTATTAATCTCTGCAGGGGGGTGTGCCCTAGACCCCTGTTACAGCTCCTACATTCGATAGCCATTGCAGAGCTGTGCTTTACTACCACCAGTGTTTCTGGTACCTTGGTTTAGATACTCCACAGTGTTTTTCACTGTGCTGTCCAGGTGTACCCACAGACTTGGCACAGATCACTCAAAGCACACGTCAGTACCAGTCAGGACTATACATGAAGACAGAAGATCCCATCACTTGCAGTGGTGGTAAGTCAGTGCTAGAAGCTTGCAGTGGCATGCAGATGCCTTAAGGCCCATGAAGATGCTCACTAATTAGAGCCCTCCTTGGGCTCTGATGTGCACTGAGAAATAACTTGCTATTCCATGCTATTGTAGAGTGTTTAGATTCTGTTGAATTCTACTCTTAGATGACATATTCATGCCTAAGCACAGAATATGCCTTAAGATTCTGGAAAAGACCATCTTCATAATCTCACCACCCACAGTAACTTTCGCACTTTTGGTATCCAATTAGAAGTAAGTCACGATCAATTCAATATTAAATATGGCCATTACCTTAATAAATACTCGTCCCCATAACCACAGGACACTGAGACTCTGATCTACATCAGTTTGTGTTGTTATTAGTGGTTTCATTTATTCTGTAAGTGAAAAAATATGTTGTACCTATGACTGCAAGTATGTGAGCCCACCTAAGAGTTAAAGCCTGGGAGGCGAAATGCCTGTGGTCAACTCCCAGTAATTCACTGAGGATCTGATCATCCTGACACTGCTTCTCTGTGCACTGCTGAAGGCCTGCAGGTTCAATTAGACAGAGTGGACAGACTGGCAAGCTTGTGCCACAGTAAAGACTTACCTTCTATTCATGCATGAGACACTGTAGATCTCAGTCCCATCCCTATTGTCTCTGCTGGCTTTACATTGGTAACAGCAGTAAAAGGTGACAACTCCTGCTGCTCTGTGTGTGTCAATGAAAGGAGCACATCTGCTTGGGGGTAGATAGAGGAGCAGTTCACCTTTTCAGTCTCTCTGTTGTTCTGTTTCAGGGATAGAGGTGGGAGGAAGAAGTGCCCACGTGGTCTCTTTTCAGAGCTCTCAAGGCTTGGTTCCGTATTTTGCATTTTAGAAGACATTTACTGCTCACATGGGTTACCAGTGAGACTTTTTTTGCAGTGCCTTTATGTAAACATTTGGTATCTTGCCTTCACCCAGATCAGTTAAACCCTTTCATCCAACAATAGATGTGACATTCCCTACTCTGACCTGACATTTTATTTATTCCAGAATGGCTGATGTATCTCCCATACAGCTCTCACACAGGCTCTCAGTTATCTTATGTCTGAGTAATGGCAACATTCTTTTTTCTCTGACCTCCATGAAGCAATCCAATCACACTCATCCAAACAACTGCAGCGATAATTTTTGTCATCCATCACTTTTAAACATGCCCTTCAGTTCATGTCTCTTCAGTAGCATCCCTTTCTTCACATTATTAAATACGAGGTACTTGTCTTTGTTTTCAAGGCCCTATTTCACTTCTCCCATTCTTACCTCTGCTGTGAGATGTCAGCCAGCACTTCTGTGAGCCCCTGATGCCAACTGTCTGCTCATTGCATTTTCAGTTGCTTTCTTGCTCTCATTTGTGCTGCCTCTCTTGCTTAGGAGTGATCTGCTATAAACTAGCAGTTACGTTGCTTCCCCTGCCAGCACCAAGTGCATGGACCAAACCAAAGCAAAATGCACCATGGCAGCAAGATGTAGCTATTGAGAACAAGGTGATGGCTCCAAACACTGGAGAGTGTGGGGGATTTAGTCCTGTGGTCTTGCACAGGAGGCTGCAGTTCAGACACATTTGTGTAGCTTGTAGGGGTTGTGAACAGTTTGTTCCTATTTCAGATAGGATCAGTCTTTTTGTAGATCAAGTCTCTCTTTAGTTTACTATGATCTTTATATAGAAAATGACAAGAGGTAGGCTGTGGGCGTGCTGAGACCACTGCCAAGCACCCTGACTAACACTGCCTACTTGTTTCCACGCTCATCTCCAACTCTCACGTAGAAGTGCTTTGGGGCACAGAGCAGCTTTTCACCTTGTGTATGGTAGTTCCTAGGACAGTAAGATCCCTACGCATCTTCAAGGCCCTTACTTCTTTGGTAGCACATGTGAACTACAGACATCTTGTCCCAGGAGCTATTTTCTTAATTTTGGAAAATCCCATTTCAGGTGAATGACCTTTAACAACTGCAGACGGTGGGCGACTCTTCCGGAGCTGGGAATGACTTCTCTGGAGCTGGGAATGATGTGTTTCACAGTTGCAAATGGATGTGAGAGCTCTGAATGTTGTCAGCACATTGTATCGGGGACTGTGGTGATGGTCAAGGGGACAAATGTGTCCAAAAATCTTACTTTTTCTCTGTATGTTTTATCCAAGAGTTGGTGTTACTGGTGATAGGAGTGAAGCCCAAATACATCTATGCCATGTAGCTTTCTTTTGGATACAGATATCCTTTCTGATTCTTTTCTCTTTGATAGCGAGCTGTAAGGTTTCATGCCAGACACTGTTTTAGAGGCCCTTTGTCACTAGAAATGCTGCTGTCGTTTCTTTTATCAAAAACATTTGCTATCAGCCCTTAGAAACCCAGATTGTTTCAGGTTTTTTCTGTGTTCCAGAGCTGCAGAGTTCCTAAACTTCTGCCAATGCTTTGTGCTAATTTTGCAGCATCCATACAGAGCAGTGGGCAAATACATTAAGCTGTTTCAATTATTCAGCCTGTTTACACAGTTCTGTACTTAGAAAGCCTGGATAAATGAAGCTGTAACTTCCTCCCTTTCCTTCATCAGCAAAGTAAACAGCCAAAGAAGAGCTACAGAAAGAACACCTCCTGTGAACCCTCCCAGGAAGCTCTGGGCAGCCCCAGATGTCTCTGAACCTATACTGCAGAAGGGCTTTCAGCCAATCAGCTCATGCACTGCTGGCTCTGTGGACTTAGTATGAACTGGTAGGCCCCACACATACACCTTTATGGCATAAGCAAGACAAATCTTCATTGGAGCAGTTGTGTTTGTGTCTGCCTGTGAATCCACCAGAGGAAAGCTGCTTCCCTGACCTGCTTTGAATTGAAAGAAGTCTTGGACCTTTGGCCTGTGCTCTCAGATTGGCCAGAGCTGGAGCAGAGCTGCATGCCCTGCTTTGTGTTACAGGGCCAGGTGTTCCCCCCCAGCCTGTTGCCAGTACCAGGTGGGTGACACCTCACCTCACCTCACCTTCACAATGATATCAGTGCTGGGTCTGGATAAACCTAGATAGTGAGATGTAAACTGCAGGCCTGCCATCAGGAACAGAAGGCTGCTTGTGCAGGTTTTCATTCTGGTGTCTTGGCCCAGTCCTGTGCTGAGCAGTTGGAGTTCAGCATCCATGAGTTGAACAGTCAGGCTTTCAGTGGTTGGTTGCCACTTTTCAGTCTATAAATAGTTGCATCCTAGTGCGGTAAAATGATTTCTTCCAGTATATCTTCAAATGTTATAAAGCATTTGGGAAATTCAGCATATAAAATGCAGAGGCAAGCTCTGTTTAATTTTTGTTATGAGAGAGCTTGAAGCAAGTTGACATTTATGAGCTAATTTCATAGGAGAGAGAAGAGTATAATGAAGAGTCTTGCTAGTCTGAGCTTAATGATAACCTCTAGAAGACCTTACTTCCAGCCAGTTGATATCCTTGGATAGTTTTTGGGGGTTTTTTCCATGGTTTTTGCATGTCTGAAGGCTTATTCTGTTTTCGTAGCTATTAATGCTCTATGGTAACTCAAGGAGTAAGAGACCTTAGACTTTACTGATCTGAAATGCCAGCCAACTCATTGATGGTCAGTAGTTTTTAAATACCAGAAGCAGATTCTTCTTGAAATGGTGCGCTTCTGTAGCAGGAGTTAAAGGCTCCAGAGGCACAAATGCAGAGAAGAACAAATATTTGCATGTGTTGGACAGGAAGTGTGCTGGATTGAGATTTCTGCCCTCCCCACTTTAGCCTGTTGTTAGCTAATAAAAGGGAGTGTTCTCCATTCCGAAGCAGTTAATACCATGCCAGTGGGAAAGCAGTGTGGAGCAGACTTTGGGTTTTTCTTTTTTTGTTCTGTCTTCCAGGATATGAGAACTAAAAGCTGTGCAGGACACTGAGAACTCTATTCCACTGAGCAAAAATGAAAACTCTTGCGCTGAATTTACTTTGCACTTGTTGCAGGTGATGTGCTTCTGATTCATTGCCAGTGTCCAGAAGGATGAGTTGGCTGTCAGCAGAGTTTATTTTTCCTATGCAACAGTTCCTAGCTCCTCTGGACAAAGAGACTTCAGTAAAGAACTTCACACTGCCAGTGGGATGCAAGCTGGCTTATGCAGTTACCCCTAGGGATGGAGCTCCTACTGCTGCAGTGTTGTTTCATCCTGACCTGCAGAGATGGGTTTTGGAAAGAGGCTAAGAAATTGTGATTGAGTTCTGTTTCCAAATTGCAGGAGCTGTGCCCTGGGGTTAGTAAATGCAAGTAGGCTTAGAGTTTGCCTTTTTGCCTTCAGTAAGTCCTTACGCAGTCACGACATGGTTCTTTGAGTGTATGCTGGTGCTGCACAGTACAGTGTAATGATACCTCCTGTTTTCAGGGCACAGCACTAGAGAAGTAGTGTGGGCTATATTTTGTCTTTCAGCTTGGAACTCAGTGGCTGCAATTAAGCCAGAACAGGACATTAGCACTGGTGCTGGTAGTACTAAACTCCTTTTGTGGAGGTGGTGAAATTGTGCTGCGAGTGTCTGTAATGATTCCTGCTGAATATCCATTTAATATCTTCAGCCTTTCTAAAAGGCCAGCTCTATTGGAAAGCAAAGCACTTCATCATGCAGCATTCATTGCATTGAGCGTCATACCTGTAATTCTTTAGAGGTCAACTGCTGATAGTGTAACTTGTCAACACAGACCAAACTCTTTGAATTATCCCTGTGTCCTGGAGACCGGGCTTGAAGCATAAATACTAAAAGGGTCTATCAAATGCCTTTCTTCTTTTCAAAATTTTAATATGGCTTCAAATGCAAAGCAACATGCAGTGAAGGTATGTCAGGTTAGAAGATGAGATTGGAGAGTATGGCAAATGGTGACTTTTCTCTTAATTCAAGTTCAAATAAAAGGCACTTTGGGTGGCTCGCTGTACTTGTCATGAGGTTTGTGTAGGGGATCTGCAATACCTACAGCTCCCCTGTGGGGAGAGGACAGCCATTTTCAAGTATTTTTTGGCATTCTAGCAGACATCCAAGCACACCAAGGAGTGATCCAACAGGTGTAGTATACAGAAGCAGGGCTGTAGTAGGTCTGCACTTCCTCCTTCACTATTGAAAACCAATAACATGTATGTGTATGAAGCTTCTGTCACTGACAGCATGTGGGCAGAGAAAATAGTCAATGGGCCAGTTGTACCTCATGAACAGCCCTTTTAATGCCCAGCTCTCTTCACTAGGGTTGTTGGTGTGATCTGTTATGTCCAGCCATGGTGTTTTCTTGTGCCAGGGTGTTCACAGGATCTGGGATTACTTTGTTATTACTCCCCAATTGAATGAGCACCTCCTTGTCAGCTTATATCACAGACTTGTGCAGAAAAAGAAGCTGCAACCAAGCCTGTCAATTGAGTCTGTGTTGAGTGTGGGGAGGGTGTTAAGCAGCCACCCACGAGACCCCAGCATTTCTTCCAAGTGCTTTAAGATGTGAAAGGAGGATTCAGAGAAGGGGGTGCCACAGAAACTGTCAGAGCAGTAGCATTAGGAAGGGGAAAATCGCATGAGACCCTGGAAGGTAATGCTGGTAATCAGTTGTTGCTGAGTGAAGGGAAGCTGGAACTGGATTGTTGAGCTTTATTTTTCATGGCCTGCCCAGCCTTTCAGTCCAAATCCTTCCAATTAATAAGATGATGATGGCCTAGTCTGTCTGTTCAAGGAGCAAGAGGGAGATGTTTGTGGTGACTGTGGGTTAGCATCCTCCTTAATTGATACAGTATGTTCGGCTTGCAGACTACCAAGGTGGAAAGGATCCCATTATGGGGCAGCTGGACCGCTTTATTAGTAATCCTGTTGCTTAAAAAAACTGTGTGTGCAGCAGTTTTCTGCCTGCTATAATAAACTATTAGCTGTTATTAGATGATTGCATCAGTCCTTGTTTCAGATAATTTTATTCAAATAAAATTCCTTGCAGCATGGACTTGGCTGTAGAATTTGTTGCAAGAATTAGCTGATCTGTCACAGCAGTCCTGTAAGGAATGTATGGGGCTGTAGTAAGCAGGAGCCATGGAGGATTTGCGTTCAGAGCAGGCAGGGAATGCAGCCCGGCTGTGCAGTCGGAAGCCCAGGTGCATTGCTCAGTCCATGATTAGCAGAAGTGCAGCACTTGCAGCTGGGTAAATTGATCTTGTTTTTCATCTGTGTATGAAGTATTGTTTGAATATTCTGATTTCTTTTCTGATGACTGGAAAAGGGAGTCCTGCTATCATTTCCCCTACAACGCTAGAAGAAAGCCCATAGCTTTCAGCCCACTCAAGACCTCACTTTGCAGAGCACACGTGTAGACAACATAAAACTGTGCTACTAGACTGAGATTTGTGTGCTAGCAGCTCCATCCCCTTCTTAACAGGAGCCAAACCTTTGTGCACACATCTTAACAGCAGAGCTGTGTTGAAATACTTGATTAATATTCATCCCCCAGCATAAACACAAGTAAGGAGGGTGCCTTGGTGGCTGTGAATACTGCCTTGCTTTGAGTACAGTGGTGGTGGTCTGGAGAGGCAGTGTTCCAGTGAATTCTTTTGCTTAAGCCAGACCTTTCTCCTGTCAAAAAAGAGGCAAGCAGCACAGCTCTGGCACAGTTATAGCTTCTCCAGGGCTGTTACACAAATATGGCAGTCTCTTGGCTGTCAGAAAGTTTACATTCACCCTTGGAAAGCAGGGCTGTGTGGAAGAGTGATTTAGCGAGGAGAGATGTAAAGAGCATCTGGAAAGGTCAGATGAAGCTGGAATGTTACTGTCCCAGCCACAAAGAGATGAAACTGCCCATTTATTTTTTTTTAATATCTGTCATTTACGTGGTTGTGGTAGCTTCGACATTTACACTGCTAAAATTGCTCAGCAACTGAAGTGCCTTATGACTGTTTTCTTTCAGCAAAGAGCTCTCTAGGTTTGCTCTGAGTGGCATCATGGCACTGCGGCTTTCCAGGCAGAAACATTCTTTAAACTTTAAAATGTTGACTTACTGTCCTACTTCCCTAGATTTTGGGAACTTTGCCTGAGCCACTTCGGTATCAGAAAGGTACTCAGATTGGAAAGAACAGTGTGGAGGGGAAAGGCTGCTGGCTTTCAGGAACAAAAGCAAATGTTGGGGAAGTGCAAAGAGTACCAGAGTGCATGTGTGTATGCACAAGTAGTACAGGCAGGTTTGCAGTCGACAGGGCTGAGAGATACCTGGAAGGACCTAGCTGAAGATGGTATCTCTTTAGAGTTTTGGCTGCAGGACTCGCTGTCACCTGGCTGTTGTTTTTCATTAACTCATGACTGGCCAAGGGTTAATACAGTGAAGAAGCAAGGACTTTTCATGTTGTGTCAGAAAAAGGATGTGCGTGCCTGTTAAACTAGGTATGCAGGTAGGCTTCTAGAGGATACCCCAACACTAAATACACTGAGGCAGCAGAACAGTTAATCATATTTGCTTGCTTTTAGTAACATTTGTTATTCTTTTTATTATCTGACAGGTTATATTGTTCATGCAGCACCCAGCAGCCAAATAGCAAGAGTTGATCTTGATGTCAGGGATCTTGCTGATGAGGCTGGGGTGTAAAAAGAAAAAAAAAAGCTACAAATCATAGCTAGATGGGAACAGGAGTAGAGGGCAATGATGAGAAATGCTTCCATGTACATGCAGATACATATGTGCTCCTTCATTGGGCATCCTCCATAGTGAACAGTGAGCAAGAGGAAGATCTGCAGGGGTGTCCTGGCAATGTGTTGTGTCCAAAAATGAAATCAGGAGTACAACATATGGAAAGATCCAAGGGCCAAGAAACACAGCTCCGTTTGCACCTCTTGTGCAGTTGCCATAGAAAATTTATGGTGTGAGGTTTCTGTGCTATTATTTAACAGTAAGTAGTTTTCCAGCTCTGAAATCTCCATAAGCCTCAAGATTAACAGACTATTTGTTTTCTTGTCTTTGGGACAGGGAGTTAGAAGTAAGTAGAAGAATAATCTCCAGGCTCCTGTGTCTGCAGACAGCAAGGAAGAACATCTGCTGCTTCAGAGCAGCTTCCTACTTGGCAGTGTATTTTTGCCCTCTGAACTGGGGTGTAAGTCACCTTGCCCCAACAAATGCAGGTGGGGTGGGTTTTTTTCTTGTCTGGCTGCTTCCTGGGCCAGGCCTGCATCACGAAGGTGCCTGGCTGCTCTTGACTGCCCTTTCCACTTTCAAAAACTGGTTTGCTGGTGACAGGCAGCACAGCAGAGCTTAGCAGCCACCCCAAGCCGTTTGCCACTGGTAGCTGTGACTAAGGATGTGAGGAGGAGCGACTGTGTTGCCCAGAAGGTGGTTGGGGTGAGTGGGTGGTTTCAGTAGGTTTCCTAGAATAACAAAAAGGATCCTGTGCAGACACGTGAAGCCAAGTCAGTAAAAATGGCTCTAAACAAGACTTGCAAGGATTGCAAGACCCAGTGGACAGCAAAAATTTCAGCTCTCCCTTCTCTTGCTTCCCTCTGCTTTTCTGATGCTTTTCTCCAGGCTTCTCCTATCTGTCAGATCTCTCTTCAGTTTACTACTTTGAAGTAAGAAGATATTTTACCCCTCTGCAGAATATGCAGTAAATACAACATAAAGCTGTTTTCTGATAATTACATTTTGATAGATGTTGATCTGGGTTTGTGTGTGATGAATATAGTGTGTGAGTCCCACTGCAGTTATTACAAGCATTCATAATCCTGCTTGCTTGTAAAGTGGCCTGATGCATCCACATGGGGCTACTGGTTGTTGCTGTACATATATGCCATTGTGATGCTCGTGGTATATGCTTGTCAGAGTTCACGTAGGACCTGAAGGATGCCTTGAGAAAATGTCTGCACATCTGGGAGTTGTGTCATGGAAACTGTGTGTTCTCTATCTATTAACCCGTCGTGGTCCATGTTCTTGAGAAGCTGAAATGTTCATTCTGCCACTCATGGCTAATAGCAGTATTTGCAGAACTGTGTCACTTCAGTCTGTCTGAGGCCATGATGAGATGGAGATGGTTCCAGCTGAGAAGCTGGTGCAGGCTCTGGGACTTTGTTTCCTACCAAGCCCTAGGTGACTCATGCAGCAATAAAAATACTATCACTGATCTAGTTATCCTGCCAGGCTTTATAATAGGGCAAAGTTTAGAAGATTAGTGGATTGCATTTAACTTCATCCGTGTGTCTTGGAAGCGAAGACCTGGTGACCCTCTTCCACCCTCAAACTGTGCAGAGAGATGCTCTCTGGAGCTCTATTGAGATTACCACTGTTTTAAAGGAGAGATTTCTGATCTGCTTTGGGCTGATGGAAAACAAAACTGAAATGACTTCAGAGAAGTCAGACAGAAAATAAAAGTGCAGCCTTGTGGCCTGTGAGTTAGATCTCAGGCTTCCTCCTCATATCAACACGAATTTTGTAATGTCACCCAGGGCCAGACACTAGCTCAAGGTGTCTTGCTTTGTCTGCTTTCCAAATATGAAAAGGAGGTCCATGGGCATCCACAACCTTTCTGACATAACTTGCTCTCGTACTTTTACATGTGATGATGGTGTAGTATTTGAAAGCTTTTCTGCTCTCATTTGTCCTTCTGGAGAAGTGAAGTAGCTTGGCTGCAAAGGGGAGCCAAATAAATTAACCTCTCTTCTTGTAATACAGCTCAGGCAGTAGAATGAAGAAAATAGTGCCAAAAGGATGTACTTCAGGGTACAGGGCCCTTTTCCAATTAAAACCACTCTTATTTGAAAAAAACCCACCACCTCTTTTATTTCTCAGGGGATTAACAATAAAAAGCAATAGAAGGTGCCTAATTACGCACTCTTCTTTTTTCCAAGCTTCCAAATCTGGAAGGAAACCAGGCCATTTTGAAAAAAAAGATCCCAGACTTTCACAATACATGCATCCATCCAAAGGGCCATTGCCATAAAAGTATTTACAGCTGCACTGTTATCCTGCTCCATTCCGCAGTCCCAGTGGAGAAAAAGATCAGAGCTCGGAAAGCTCGGCAGTGGAAAGCTCGGCAGCTGTTGTGCAATGCTTTTTCCAAGGAAAGATTCTGCCACACTATTTGTGGTCTGGTGAACTTAAGTGCGAGCAGGTTAGTAGTGAAAGCTCAGCTTTGAGACAACTGAGAACAATCCTGTTGTCATTTGGGGTATTTTTTGAAATCCTATGCATGGTGTAAGTAGTAGTGAAGCATTTCTAAATTTTTGGCATTCTGTGCTTTAGTATTAGATGAGTTCTTCCTTCTGTGGTTCCCCAGCAGCCTAAAGTGGCATGGCTGCTGTGGTCCACTCCACCCTCCTGCTTGGCCCTTGTATTACCAATTTTCTCTTGCAGAGGCTTGTTAGGTTCTGCTGAACTGCCTCCATGGTCTACTGAGCAGAACGCTAGTCTCAAGGAAGTAAACAGTTCTTTGCTGGGTCAGTGAGTTGGATTGGCTCTAGGATCACATCTGGGAGGGGGAGGGAAGACTTTCCTTGTGGTAGCACTGAGCTTTTGGATACATTCATTTTTGGGTAACCTCACCCTTCTATTTAAAGTATGATTGAGGGGTTATCAGGTTGTACAAAGGAAAGGGTTTACTTGGTGTGCTATTCAAACACTGCGAAATACATTCATTAGGACTTGAACAAACTTGTCCTCTTTAAAAGATCTGGTTGCTGCCATTTACTCTTAAAACAGTTTTGTGTGAAACAGCTTCTGCATCTTCAGATGAGATTCAGCTCTTTGTTTCACATGTTTAAGTCTATACCACACAGGGGTGTCTCAGGTGTTTTGTATGTGCTTCTTGTGTTCTGACCATCAAATGGTAGCACTTTTCCAGACCAGTTCATATGGTGCTCTTTTGAGATAATCCCTACTGCCACATCTCGTGGAAGAGATGGTCTCTCCCCTGTCAGTGCTCCACATGCCCATTGTTCAGAGCATGGACTTCCAGATTGCAACCACAGAAAATGTGTTGTCATCTGTTGTGGTGAAATAAATTTCTCTCATATGGGAGATACTTTTATTCTGACACTTGAGGTCAGAAGGTGCTTTCCAAAGAGTTTTGTTTAGCCTGCATAGTACTGACTGTATTGTAGTTTGGGTCTCAGTCTGTCCTGCACTTCAAACTCATATTATTATTCCAGCGGTGGTGCATGGTATCACTAATTACAGAGTGGCTGTGATTTTTGTTATGGAGATGGCTGTAATGATGCTTCTGCCAGAGGCTCTCAAAGAGTGGGAATTTGGGGCTGTGCTAATAGTGTCACTAAGTAATGGTTACTTACATCCTTTCTAGGACCTGCACTTCTCCTGAGATGGGAGGATATTACCGTTATATAGAAAGTATTTACTCCTCCATGTGATGGAGGAGGGAAGGTGGGATGATCACAGGGGAGGGAGGTTTACTTAGCTAGTCAGCAAGAATGGAGGCAGCAGGACAGACGCTACTGGGATGTGGTTTATGTGCTGAGGAACTCAGTGTGCAATCCTTCAGCATCTGTCTAAGGGCTGCAGTGTCTGATGGGGATGGAGTAGACCAGAGGCACTTGAAGAGCAGTTCTTTTTTTTTCTCAAGCACGTCTCTAGAGACAAGATCATCTGGAATGCTGTTCTCTGTTCTCCTTCATATTAATATGTGTCATCTAATACCACTGGAAGTCCTTAGCAATCTGAGCACCATGTTTTAAAATTGGTTTCAAGGTGTTCTAAGCCAAAGAGAAAATGAGAAGCCTCTCCAGAACATCAGATATGCTTGAGCTGTAAAATTACTGTCTCAGACTCCCTCTGCTACAGAAACACCCTGCAACTTCTTTGGATATTTAGAGGTGCAAATGCTTGTACTCCACAAGGGCATCGGATGGAGTGGTGATAACCTAATGAGCATTTTTTAATGGTACCTAGCATCACTGCTTTGGTTGGGAACTGTTGTTTGGTTTGTGGGAAGATTACTGACTGCTTTTTTTTCCCTTCTTTTCTGTGTTTCAGACATTTACAGCATGGTGTAATTCTCACCTCCGCAAGGCTGGGACACAGATTGAGAACATAGAGGAAGATTTCAGGGATGGTCTTAAACTCATGTTACTTCTGGAAGTCATTTCAGGTGAGAAAGTTTCTGTGTGGTGGTGCCCATGCAGGATACTGACTGCAAGGGCTGTAATGCTTCAGTTTTTGCTGGAATGTTAGAACAGCTGCTTCCTGATTCAGAACAAATTTCTCCCTAACGAATATATGTCTCCATTTTGGAATGCACTCCAAACCTCATGGCCTGTGCAGGCTGCCCATTGCATTCCTGCTCTGGCTTCTTGGCTTTTCTCTGCCTGTCAGGAATGCACAGCTTCCTGTGAAGATCCAGGCAGTGGCTCTTACTGCTTGGCAGGGCTGATGAAGTAGCTCTGGGAAGTGCGGGAATGCTGCACAGGCAAATCATACCAAAGCCACACGGCAGTAGGAGTACGATAGAAGTTACTGGAAGAAGGGAGTCAAACCAGTAAATCTTCTCTGTCATTCAGTTTCAGCCATGACTGAAGTTTTTCCATTCTAGTTTCAATCTGAGCTCAGTGCTCAAACCTTCATGGGGAAAAAAAATTCCAAAGAAAAGCAAAATCCCAAAATACTCAGTCTGAAATAAAAGCAGTGGCATGAACAAGTTAGGTCAGATTTGTTTTTACTCTGTGTCACAAATGTCCCACTACTAGGCAGATATCTCCCAGGAATTTTTTCATATGAGCAGTAATCTCTTTTGATGTGCTCATGAAATAAATACCTTAATAAAGTATTGTAGGAGGGATTGAAAGGGGGCGAGACTGTACATATCAAACTGGGGTCGTGTGCTCACAGACTTAGTTTTGATGGCTTTTGAGCTAGTTACAGTGACTTGCATTCCCGACCTTGGTACATTTTCAATAAAATGGCCATGACAGAAGCACTCAGACTGCCTTTCCTCTGTTGCTCCTTTTCTTTCCTTACCTTCCCTTTTGCCATTTTCTGCAAAGATTCTGTCAGTTTATTGTCAGTGTTTCCCAGAAGTTATGAATATAGGATGAAACCTCAGAGGGTTTGCCCATGCTGGTTGTTTGGAAGGATCAGAGTTCAAAACACAATCAGAACTTTGCAGCATGCACATTGTTTCTACAGTGCCTGTAAGAAATGAGGTAGCAGAGTCCTAATAGTTTATTTTCTGTATTTATGTTCCCTCACAGAGGCAGGGCTGCAGCCTGGATGTTGGGCCAGATGGGCCTTGATGGCTTAGCTTCTAATCACTGGACTGGAAGATAGGGGAGAGAACGATGGGTAGGACAAGGCAGATGAGGCTTGGTGCTAAAGCAGGGGGTCTTGTATCTCATGCTCTTAATCCCTTATATCATCTCCCACTCTGCCTCTCCTGTTGTCCCTTTGGTAGCCCACTGGCAGGGCCTGTCAGATCCACCTTAGTTTGGGAAGAAGCTAGCAGCTTCCAATTGCAGTGGTGTGGGCATGGCACGTACCTGTCCCTGTGCAGAGCGGCTCTGTGCCTGCAGCCTGCTGCTGCATGACCAGTGGGCAGAGGCATGGGGGGTAGCTGGGGACTGCATCCCACCAGAGACCATGGTCCTTCACACACGTCAGACTGAACATCCTTTCCCTAGAGACAGCAGAAGCTAGAACTGCAGTTCTCCTAAGAACAGTGGCAAAAGAAGAAGAGAGTTGTAGCACTTTTTTCCCCATTTCACTTCCATCACTGGCGGTTCCATTATCCATTGTGAGCCCCACTGCTCATACAGAGCCTCATTCCAGTTGCCAGCTCCACTAGCACCCCTTTAGGTCCATAGCTGGGGAAGCAGCAGCCCATATGGGGAGCAGTGTGTGGGTGTCAGGAGTCTCCTGATGTTTCACAAGGGCTCACCTGTATGATTTTGCCATGGTTCCCACTCATCATCAGCCAAAATGGTGAGTCTCTGGATGGCTGTTTGCCTTCCAGTTCTAGCTTCTGGGCTTGCATTTGAACTTTTGGCTCACACCTTCCTCTTCACATATTCTGGGGGACTGATGGGAATTTAGCATGGGCCGGGTTACTCTGTGGCAGGCTGATCTCCTCTAACCCAGAGGACAATGGCCATAAGAGCTTTCAGCCATGAGAGTGCTGGGTCAGCTTGGCTGAAAGCCATGTGGAGCTGAGTGCCTCCTCCACCTGGCCGCCTGGACGGGATGTGTGGGAGTGAGGGAGTACTGTCTCCCTCTGCCCCTGCTGCAGGGTGGCTGCTGCCACTCTGCCAAGGCAGGAAGGATGGAGCTTGCATGGGGGAGGCTGCTGGAGATCCTGTGGTGGAAGAGGGACTGCCGTTAGGACTGTGGGAGACCTGTTTCAGGGAGGGAGACCCTCACACATGTCTGTGGGAACACTGCTGCCAGGCAGCTAAGGCAAGTGGGAAGCAGTTTCCCCATCCAAGGCAGTTTCCCAAAGTATGGGAAGCAGTGATGGTCTGCAAGAGGAGAGTGCTTTAGTTTTAGTAAATGTGGCACCTTCTGGAGGTTAGCTGTGCTGCTGACAGGTCCCCTTTCAGCCCCACTAGAGCCTCTTGGTTCCCCACTTACTGTGCAGTGGGGGAAGTTCTATGGAGTGTCCTGGAACTTCCTCCTTGCAGGTCCTCTCTGAGTGGCCTCTGTGGTTAGAAGTAACAACTGCATCCCCCCCTTAGAAACTTTCATTTTTCATCACATGTTTCCTTCCCCTGACAAAGCCATTTTAAAAATAATACTGCAAGATGGAAAAAGTACTTTTAAAATAAAGTAGTTTTTAGTACTTTTAAAATAAAGTAGTAAGATGCTTTTTTTCCCTTCGAACAGACAGAGTCACTAATTGAATTTTTTCCTAAACAAATTTGCAGTGAACAACTTCTATGCCAACACATCCTTGTATTATTTGACTTTTAGTACAGCCTTGGGCTAGTACATGAGAATCAGAGAATGGAAGCGAGTGGACTGTTTTCATTGTCTCAGCAAGGAGAGTACTGAGAAATAAAGCAATGATGCAAATAGCTCAAAGTAGAATATATTTCTAGCAGGCTTTCCTTTAACGCTCTCCATCATTAATAATGTATGGCATTGAACCAGGTGATGTTTTTTTCTGGAAATCTAAATCTGTAATAAAGTCCAAGTCTGAAGGAAATAGCCATTGGGTTTTGGAAGCTAAAAAGTTTGCAAAGAAAGGATTCTAATCTGAGGGAGGTTTGCAATCACCATCAATTGCTCAGGGATATCACTGCTGTCAGGGGGAACAATCCTGCTCTCCCCAGCCCCAGGGAGAGCAGTTCATTTGCTCTCCACTGTATTGGCGTTGCACATGCGGCCACAAGGTGAATTGGATCAGCTTGCTGTTCCAGCTGAAACCTAATCGCTTGTCTTTATTTTTCTTTTTGCAAGGCTAGCTTACAGTCATATGAACTGAAGAAAATGGCTGTTTTTTAGCTGGCTCAACCCATTTGTTGATATTTGGCAGTATAAGTCTTCTTAAGTGTGAAGTGAAATTACATGTAAAAAATACAATTGTGAAACTGTCACAAATAACCATCACAAAAAATGCTTCAGCTTTTCTTTAGAATGACTAGCATTATCCAAGTGGAAAAATAAAGCAACATACTGTGACATGTACTTGAGGTTCCATTAAAGAAAAAGAATTGGGGTTTTTTTTTCAATCCTAGGAAGGACGTAATACCATAAAATACACCTTCTTACTTAAATTGTCAGACATCAGTGTTTCCTTTTAAAAATTAATCTGGTTTTATCCTTAAGCTTGAGAGGTAATGTCACCAGCTTACAGTAACCACTGAAACACTTTTAAAGGATTTTAATTTCCAGACTTTTTTGGAGGGCATGGTTGTGGAGGTGGTATTCTCTGTTTTAGCTTTTCCTCGCACCTGTGTTGGGAAACGAGCCAAATACTTTTTTTCCCTCATACTTAAGCCTTAAATAAAAGTTTTGAATCAGCTTGCATTGACATAAATATTTAGTTCAAGATATAGCAGGAGACTTTTGGATAGGTCAGGTACTTACTTGCCTAGACTTGCCTATTTGATCTCTTTTTAATTATAACTTTTTTTAAATACAAAGGCTGCTTGTGTTTTCTTTGCATTGTTTTTGTATTCTGGAGCTTGTGATCTGGAAGTGGATGTTCTCTTCACTTTTAATATTGTGTTACATACAGGTGGTTCCTGAAATCCCATCTAAGTATATTTCTATCTGAGGTTTCTTTGACAAGTCCACCTGTCCAAGCTTTAATTTGCTAACTCTGAGTGTTAGGGTTATTGTTAGTAAAAGTAGACTGTGAGTGTAGTTACAAGCAGCATATCAAGGACATGACTGCACTTAATGCAACTTTTTCAAATAAGTTAGGTTGGAAAGTACTTTTCCAAATCTTCCAGCTTTGTTGCAGTCAGGAACTGGGTGTTATCCTGAGACTGATTTCTCTAAGAGATTAACCTGTTCTTAGGGCTAGGCTGCTTCCTTCTGTGTGCCTCAGTATAAACATTTAAAATGCACCTGTGTAAAAGACCTAGTATAGAGTTAGAAATACATCAGACTTAATGGAAAGGAGTTGAGTTGACAGTCCTTACAGTTAAAAGCCACTTTTACAAAGAAGTAATTTTATTTCCTGCTACTGGCAGTTTTGGCCATTCAGTGAAGAGACTAGAGAAGTAGGACGTCTGAATCCTGGCTGGGGAAAAGAAAAGGCAAGGTACAAGGTCACCCTCATATTTGACTGTAGGTTGTTCCAAGGAGAGATTTGCTTTGTAAGTTGGGTGTTGCAGATGTTGGAGGAGAGCTCCTCACCTGTCTTTGCCAGGGAGGGGAGTTGGTGCTCTTTCCAGCTTCCCTTGTTATCTGTGGCTAGAGGAGATTGGTTCCCCTGCCTAGCTCAGTGGGGTCTTAACAGATTTTTTTCACCTCTGATGCAAACCTACTCTGAAAAGGACTTGACAGGTTCTCTGCTACCAGCTTATCTGTGATGCATCAAGAAGATTCTTTTCTGTCTTGCTCTTTCTAGGGGTACTTAGCAGTGAGTGTGGCTGTTGTGAAAGGATGCAGGGAAGTCTGCTATCTGCCAGCCTGAGCAGTGGGAGCCCCACCACGGGAAATATGCACCAGGAAAGAACGGGTTCAGAATTGTTTTCTAATGCTTTTTTTTCCTCCTTTTTTCTTATAGGTGAACGTTTGGCTAAGCCTGAAAGAGGCAAAATGCGAGTGCACAAAATATCCAATGTGAACAAGGCCTTGGATTTCATTGCCAGCAAAGGAGTCAAACTAGTATCTATTGGAGCAGAAGGTAAAGGAGCCATCCGATTTTTCTGGGCCCAAGTTGTGCTTCGCCCTTGCCTTTCTTTCATAGCTGCATGTCATTTCCCTTTGCACTTCCCTAGTCCTACTGTGTTCTTGTAGAATAAACAATCAAGTTAAAAACAGAAGAGAGTAGGCCTTTACCCTGTATTTAAATCCTGTCTTCACACCAAGTTGCCAAACCTGATTCCCACGTGGGATTGTTGGTCAGGTCATCCTGCTTTTCTCCTGGAAAACTTTGAGCAGTGGCAGAAACAAATTAATTGAGATGTTTCTCTCTCAAATGAAAAAAAACCTGAATTGAGGCATAGCAGCTATTTTTATTTAGCTTGTTTCAGAGCTACTAGGGAAGATCTCCTGCTGCTGGAGGACATTGCATAGGTCAAAGCCAAATGCAGTCCCCAACAGGATAAGGACCCCAGAGGCTCCAATTTTCAATTTCCCAGGCTTCTTTTTGTGCCCCCTATATAGCAGGGTGCTCTGGCTGGAAGCCTGTAGTGTAATTGTGTAGACACCAGTGTGGGCAGCATCTGGGATACCCTCAAGAACTTCCAGATCATGCAGAAAGCAGGCAGTTGTGTAGGATTTTTGTCTTTGTAGCAAAGATTGTGTTTTATAGATATGTCACCCAAGACCCAGAAGGGCTTGCAGGTTTTCATGATACTTGTTTTCTCCTGTTCCGGATCTCTGTGTGTAAGTCCTTCCTATGGATTCAGGTTGTCACTGTTGCTGTGGAGACACTCTGCTTCTGTGATATTTCTAGGTTTGTCTTTACAGTGACCATGGAAAATGAGGGAGGTTTGTTATCTCCACCTTGCAGATGGAAATAATTGGTTTCTCTAGGGAAACTCATGACACATCCAGGAAATGAGCCTATGATACAGTTCTGGATGAGCATTCCTTCTTTCCCAGTCTTCTGCTGGGGCTACAGCGCTGAGGTCTGCCTGTTCTCAGCTCATAAGATCAGTGCAGTCTTGGCATGCTGTCCCCAATTTTGAACTTTCAAGCATTCTCTTTGGCATCTCCAACACCTGTTCCCATCCTATGGTTCACTTGTTCCATGTCAGATCAGGCAGATTACCTCAACCACTGCAGATGCTTATGTTTGCCTTACCAAGACCTTTACCTCAACATAGTGGCTTTAACTTCATGGAGACATTGGAATAATTTAGAACTAGTGTCAGGGACATTGCAGATGCCTTTTTAGTGTGTTTGGTATTGAAGAGACAAATGTAAGAGGTCAGTGGCTGAATGATACTGATATTTTGCGAAGAAAACTTTTCTTCAGATTTCTCAGCTTTTTTAGCAGTAGCAACCTGAGGCTGTTGTTGGCCGTGACTACTGTTTAGGTACTACAAATACATATGTAAGGTCATTTTGGGCCCTTACAAAGATGATGCATCCAATGTCTAATACAATAGTCCATATCTATATGGGACCCTTTTCAAACTAAAAAACTAGAAGCTGGATCTGAACCCAGAAATGGTCTACATTAAGACAGCTCCTGTTTTCCAGAGCATGTGTAAACCCTATCTTCCTTTCTTGCTCTATTTCCCTTTTTTTTTTTGTCCTTCTTATTCTGCTCTCCTTGGCACTAGTTTGCCTATTCCTCTTTTTTCAATTGATTTTTTTTTAAATCTCTGTTCCTGAGTCAGCTGCGACTGCATCCTCACAGCACTTAGAAATCATTTGCAAGTCAAATGATCTGTGACCAAAGATCACCAGGGTCCAGTTATTCAGTATGGACTCACAGCAGTTACCCTGTTCAGAAATAGGCTGTGATGTGCCATTTTGTGACTGAAGTATGATTCATATCAGTCTGAATAGTGATCCTGACCTCGCCTGCCAAATGTTTCCTGGCTTTCTTGGCTTTGTCTTGGTGCCTATGCAGCTGCATGGATAACACATGTGGCTTTCTTTAAACTACCAAAGGTGGCATGGCACTGAAGTTTAGACGAAGGTTAGCTTTGATTTTTGTACAGAGTGCTTGGGCCTGTGCTGTGATGCCAGCTCAGGCCATGTAAGTGTGATCACAGCATGGACTCCTCCACCCCAGTGCCTGCCCGTGCACACAGACTTGAGCCCAGGCCACTCTGGTTGTCACCAAGAAGCATAACCTGCTGCAGGGGCTTTGCCCAGCCCATCACGTGCTTGGTGAGCAGTAAACTGCACGTTAGCTGTAAATATGGACTTTTACTTTGGACAGCACAGCCATTAATTCTGTCCATGAAAGGGATTATGAACCTTCCTGAGGCATGAATTTTAGGACCTTGGTTTCAGACTTTTAAAAGACCTCATGCAGCAGCAAGGTAGAAGGTCAAAACCAATGAGTCAGTCATAATTCTGCACCAAGAAAATGAGCTATAGATGCCTTAGTGAGGTTGGACTGATGTAGAAAGTTTCCTAAGCGGCTTTTCTCCTAGAGAAGAAAACCACCATGCAGCAGCAGTGTGGTGGTACTGGCTGGGGGAGCACACTCCTTACCTCAGGGGCTTGTTCCATCTCTGGCTATCTGCTGGGTAGCAGGGTGCTGTGTGAAGGATCTGCAGCCTAGCTGTGGTTCCATGTACACATTGGCTGTGGATGTCCTGGATGGGTTTTTTTGGAGGGATTTTTTAAATCTAAACGTTTTGTTAGCCAAAGTCCATAGAATCAAAGTAGTGGTGGCATACAGCAGATACGTGTAAATCTGGACCAAGGAAGACTCTAGCCAAATGGTTTTCATCTGCTTTTAAATCTCACTGTCATCTGACACCTTAGGAGCCTTTTGCTGTAATGGATTCCATACTCATGTCAAATGCTCTTGGGATTTAACAGCCTCAATAGGTCAAGTGTGTCACCCTAAGAATGGTTTATTTTTACCTTTAATCTGCATAGAAAGTTGCTGCTTTCTTAAACAGACCTTGCTCACTTCAACATACAGATAACTTTGGATGAACAGATCCCTATTCTCATCTGCATAAGTAAAAAGAGAAATAAAGCTTAGAGATTTCAACGATTGTGGAAGTCCCATCTGAGTGAAATAGCTAATGAAGCACCAGGCAGTGCAAGCATACATTTATTTTACTGTGGAAAGAGTGGGGAATAGGATCTCTCTGTGTCAGTGAGTGAAACATAGCATTTCATTTGTCCCTATGTCCTGTCCACTCAGTTAGGGACCTGAGAGTTACACCCTCACTGGTAATGCCCCCTATCTGTCCTAAGTCCAGCAGGACCATCAGGAGCTACATGTTTTCTGAAGACAGGGGCATGGGTAGTTGTCCTGCTGTATTTGGCTTTTGCTCCATAAACAAAATGCAGAGCAGCCTTTATTTTATGTCGCTATTGTTGTTTTGTGTCTCCACTTCCCAGATCATAATGCTATGCTGCCTGTTGTTCACGCCCTGCAACTTCTTCTCTCCATTGGATAACCAGAGGCCGTGCTCTCATGGGCAGCTCAGAAGTGTCTAGGGGGGGATAACAGTTTCTGTATTGTTGATTCTGCGTCTAACTATCCAGGGCAGGAAAAGAAGCTTAGTAATTTTGCATTTTTCAAAATGAGTTGATGCATTTAAAAGAGGTAGTGGCATTTCAAAAGGCACATCTCTGTAGCCAACCAGTACTGTAGCTTTTGCACACTTGTTACTTGGTACAGTGATGGGAGCTGGGTGGAAGCATATTCACTGGTGCAAAAAATTTCCTTCTAGTGGATGCAGATGCCTCACCAGCTTTATCCAGCAACTGATCAACCCTCAAGTTGAATGTAAATAACATTAATAACATGTGCTTGCCGCTGCTGTTCCAACAACAGCTGCTGCTGGTGAAGTGCGCACCGTATTTGCAGATGTCCTGCCTAGAAAGAGCACTTGGAAGGCACAGTCAGGCAGAAAATACTGTCTGATTACTAGCCTTTTCATATGTGAACTGCTCTCACATTACTGAGTCTTCCTTATATCAGTAGGGAACAAGTATAGTATCTGTAATTAAACATTAGATTGCTCTGGCTTTGTAGTGTTGCATTCAACTTTTTAACAATTCCTGTGGCGTTTCTTCTTCTTCGTCACCAGGAAGCAGAAAGCTTCATGAAAACCTGTTTTTCAACCATGTTTTTCACTTTTATTTCTTGGCCTATTCTACTATAATTAGAAAAAGACCAGCAGCAGATGAAGGGTGCTGAAGGGATTCTAAAGGAAAAGGAGGTTGGCAGTGAGGAATGCAGGGATGTAAAACCAAGTGAATGAGGGCCAAAGAACATAGGGTCTTTCTGATCAGGTTAGCTGACTTTGTAACCACCTTTCCAGGAGAAGATTTTTAGCACCAGAAATTAAAACTACTTGCCTGCTGCTAACAAATAGTAACCATATTTTCAACTCTGTTTAAAAGAGAAAGAAAAAAAAAAAGACAGGGGATTGTGTGGCTTGTTATATGAGTATCCTAGGATGGATCACTCACTAATCTCACTGACATCAGTATCTGCTTGGTAGGTGGTGGTACTGTGTAAAGTAAAATGACATGTAGAGATGAAGTGGTAGAAATATCCTGGGTTTCCTTCAGAGCAGATTTGTTTTGGTGCAGTGCTAAGGAATAATCAGATACAGGAACAGGAAGCGTATCTTCCTTTTAAATGAGTAATACAGTAAAGAAGACTGGGAAAGAAGGGATGCTTCCACCTTAATTCCACCAGCTGACTTCATAAAACTGGAATTTGAGAACGTGACCAGAACATAGTGCCGAGTTCTTATGTGGCTTTCACGACTTAACACTATCTGATTTTATGTAAGTGTCTTGACCTTTATTTCCAATTAAAATCCATGGAACAGTAATATTAATTACCTGTTTCGGCTCACTGATTGATTTATTACTGTTCATGAAGCATTTTCAGCATTAAAGTATTGTCTTCAGGTTTTAATCAAGCCCATTAAAATACAGAGCTCATTTTAGTTTCAGGTCTTAAATATATCCTAGGAGAGTCCTGCCAACTGTTGTGGGTTTTACAAGCATTGGATTTTTTCTTTTTTAAAATCCCTGTGCATATCTATATCACATGAGCAGAACAAGCAACCTGAAAACACAGATGCTTTCTTGTATATTTTCACTGCAGTATCTCAGGTGTTTGTAAAAATCGTAAGGATTTTTTTTAAGTTGATTGCAGTGCTTATTGGAGGGGAAAAGAATGCAAAACCTACAGAACTGAATACACTTGCCATCACATGACACTTTCTTGCATCAGCCTAGCAGACAGCCCCTGACCTCAAAATGCCTGTAAAAAACTAATTTGTGTGAAAACTGTCAACAGACAAACATAGTTTTTTCATGCCAGCAGCAGTAACTGTAGGTTTTTTGTACTGAACTGAAAAGTTACTGGCTGTTTAATTCTGGGCAAACTGATGACCCACTGAGAGATCTTTGTGTACCCTGAAGTTTAGAAAGGAGCAGACACAGAGTTTTACTGCAGTAGAACCAGATGGCATGTCTTGTATTCTGGCTTTTGCATCTGTAAATCCCTAATTCAGGTGTGTGTTAAAGGACAGCAGATCTTGTAATTCTAATTTACACTAGAAGTTGTATGACATGTATCTCTAAATCACAAGCTTTCAGGAATTTAGACATGCTTTCTGAAAACGTGTGTTTGGGGTGTGTGCTACTTGTCTGCTGGTTTTGAATACAGTGAGGTTTGCATGTTAGAATTTTTTCGTAAGAAGAAAAGCACTTTTTTAAACAGCTTAAAAGGAAAAATTCAAATATTGTTACTTTTCTGTCAGGATTCAAACAGGCATCAGTTGCTTATAGCAGAAATTCTACTTGCCCCAGAATACAACATGTTTCTGCTGGGTGGCTTTATGAAAGAAGTGGCACAGGGGTGTCTGCAGTAGTACAAAAATGGTTTCTGACAATCTTCTTGGGACTTAAATTATTCTACCTCCAAACAGTAGGTTAATTCTAATCATTTTTTACTGAAAATACTCTTGTAACTTGTCATTTATTTGTGAAAGATCCTGCCATACAGGAACCTGCCAGAGAATGAGTAGGAGAAGGCAGCTCAGCTAGATTCACTATCCAAAAATGTGAAGGCTGTAAATTCTGTAATATATATATAACTCTGTGGAATTTTTGTGGATCTTGAGGATCAGCACTTGAGACCCATCTGCTCACTGTTTGGCTCTAGTCCCTACGTGGTGGAAGCTCCTTTCTGGGCCAGCATTGCCCCAAGTGCCTCCCCCCAGGACCTTGATCCTCCATCCTAAACAGATCATACCTCACACACGCAAGCAGTTGCCTTGTAAAACCTCCAAGTTGTTGACCCTTGCTGATTTATATGGTGGAATCTAATGAGCAGTAAAGCACAATCTGCTCAACATTATGGCTTATGTTACGTTCTGTGCGGACTGGTCAGCATGAGTCTTTCCTTTCTCTTCCAGCAGGATGCATGGACTTTTAGAAATGCTCTGTTGTGTCTTTTGGCAATTACATGACTGAAAAAGTCCTATACAGGCAGTCTGATGTATTTAGGCTTGTTTGAAATTAAAATGTTTATGTTGAGTGGTTTTCTTGGTGGTATCTTGTTCGCAGGACAAAACCAGCTGTCAGAGCTCATCTGTTCTGGGAACTGTCACTGGTTCTTGTTGTATAATTATGCTGGAGCAGTTATGTAGGTGACTTGGTGTAGACATAGGGTAAGAAAAGGAAGGCATTTCTTTTTCTCAGTTTGGTTTCTCTGACTTCTAAGTGATAGTTACTATACTTGAGGAAGGTGCTTTCCCTGTAGGGAATCACGTTGATCTAAATTAGTTCTTATTCCTGATCTTTGGGATCATCTTTGTCTGTTCTGCTCTCAGTATTCTACTGCAAAAGAACGAGTCTTAATACTGGGTATTAATACTTGGGTACTGTGCTGTACCAGCAGGGCATCTGGGAAGGCAGAAAAAAACGGTTTTTAGCAGGAATTCCAGTTCTCCCATCTGCAAAAGGAAATGCTCCCCAATGCTTCTCTATTACAAGGATTTGCAGTTGCAACTTGATTTCTATTGAAATCAAGAAGAAACTTCTTGATTTCAATATCAAGAAGTTTCAATTAATTCAATATCAAGAAATATCAATTCAAATCTATTGAAATAGAAGAAACTTCTATTTCTTCTCTTTCAACCTTTTCTTTTTCCATAGAAATCGTGGATGGCAATGTTAAAATGACCCTTGGAATGATCTGGACCATCATCCTTCGTTTTGCCATTCAGGATATCTCAGTTGAAGGTAAATTTCAGTTCTTTCCTGACACTGCTTAGTAATGGACAACTGGATAACTAAATGGCTTTGCCACTTAAATGACCCAAAATGTGCTCTTAAGTGAGTCACTGAAAGATCCTTGGGAGCTACCCTTCCAAGCTGCCTTGACGTCTCACGGGCATTTATGGCTAGCTTCAAGCATACTGAGATGAATTTTTCACATCCTTCTCTTACAAGGGATTTCAAGGGTAGCTCAAAAGGATGACTAAGCCTGAAAGTAAACTTTTGTGCTGGAATCTGTTGAGTCTTGATTCAGAGGCTAGCACTGAAAATGAACCTATCACTTAAAAGTACTGCAAGACTCTCTAGTCCCAGAAAGCTATCTCCTTATTACTGATCCTCATTAAGAAGATAACAGTAACAAAACTGTTCTAGTAGACTTTTCCAAACAAGAAATTTACTGACAAGTGAAGTTAAATAAAGTACAATTTAGTACATTCTCTATGAAGGAGGGGTTGGTGGTGGTTTTCTAGCATGTACTCCAGAGACTCCTGTTTTCTAAGAAAATTAGTTAATTGATGTGTTTTCTTTCTTTCTCTAGAAACATCTGCGAAAGAAGGACTTTTGTTATGGTGTCAGAGGAAGACAGCCCCCTACAAAAATGTAAACATCCAGAACTTCCATATCAGGTGAGTTACAGGCAAGAACTTAGCTTTACAATCTGTATTATTTTCCCATGTCTCTCAGTATATTCAACAATATTCCTGACAGACCTCCCAAGGCAATGCATGTGCACACTACACAGTAACAGTGTGGTCTAGAGAGAAGCCTAGGAAATTAAAGGCAGAGGTTCTAGGAGGATCCAAGTACCTACATCCCAATTCCTCATTCAGGTTGCACTTGCTGCTTTAATGAAGTTCTTTAGGGCTTTAAATCCTCCGAGAGCAGCATTTGTGCCATGGGCTAAGCAGGAGAGCTTTTGCTCTGTGAAAAGTCAGAAAACCTTAGGAATCATGAGAAAAAAGGACTGCTCCCTAATTTCTGTATGTGGCAGAGCTGGGAAGGGATAAGAGGTTTTCTTGCTCTGCATTTCATATTTCCAAACTGGCAGATGTTCCGGTGAACATTCTGCATAATAGTGTTATTTTCAGCGTATCTTGGAGAGTTGTATGAACCATATAAATGTAAAGCACTTTTAAGAGCTTAACTGCCATCCATGCTTGCCAGTACTTCAGTGGAGCTAGCTGAGGACATCTGATTTTTCCCTAAGGAATGCACTTGTGGCATTCTTTTAGGGCTTGTGTCTACACCTTTTTTCAACAGTGAGCTCACATGCTGCATAGAGAGTTCAGCACAGAGAGCTGCTAAGAATGAGGTTCCAACTCAATGGGCAAGTCTTAATCACAGTGGATTTTTGTAGAGGTTGAAAGGAATCTTTACTGCAGTCTCATGCAAGACATCCCTCATTCCCAGCACTTAGAGAAGCACTCTTAGTTGAAAACTAAACCAGAATCAGTTGTCCCACTGCCTTGGTGCCTTCCCTCATGCTTATCACTGTGTCTTCGTGGCTGAACAATGTTAATTATTCTCTCTTGTGTTTCTCTCGTAGTTGGAAGGATGGCCTTGGTTTCTGTGCTTTAATTCATAGACACCGTCCAGAGCTCATTGACTACGGGAAGCTACGAAAGGTACAGCTCCATTTTTTTGTCAGACCAGATGCTTGGCTCCTTGGAAATAAAGAGGGAAAGGAAATTAGCTTGATAAACATAATTGGAGAACTTCAGCACAAACTGGCACTTTCAGGACTGGGGGGGGGGAAGGAAGGAGGAATGAATCAGTACATTCAGGCTTCTTAGTGAAGCGTGAACTTAATGAGCTTCCTGCTTGACTTTCCCTGCTTTCAGACTGCCTTGTATGAGACACACGTGCCCCAGTCCCAGCTGATGAGCAAAAGCTGGCAAACTCAATAACACCAAATGTGAGAATAGTTCTGTGCTAATGTCACAGACTAGTGAGTCAAATCAGACTTAACATTTCTGTGGAGAGTTGGATAGAAAACCAGTTATCTCGTGTGTAAAATGCAACAGCTCATTGATAGGTTTGTATGCCCTCACTGGACACTTGTCACATGCTTCAGCTTAGCGCTGAGTCATCTGCAGTGCTTCTGGGCTTCTCCTAGTAATAGGTATCAGGTGCCAAGAAAGCATTTATCGCAAAACTCAATTTGACTTTAAAATTTGTTCTGGTAGCATGGTACCAAGCTGCTCCAAAGTTTACATCCTATGTGTTTTGGAGACAAGATTGCTTAATGGATGATGAGAATAACCACTTAGCAGTTTATGCTGCTCCCAGTGTCTTGACCCAGCAGTGCGATGGAAGATCAGACTGGGTTCTTATCCTACTGCATTCCTGCAGTGTGCTGTGATCCAGTTTCACTGTATCTGTGCCCATGTCACCAAGAGCATAATGAAATGTCACCAAGAGCTTAATTCATGTGTCATTGCTGGGGCTAACACCAAAAGCTTGTCCATCAGATCTCCTGGGCTGGGTGTTTTACATGCATACGTGCTTGATGTTAGCTACGGAAATAAACATAGAGCTCATCACCAACAGACCTGGGCTCTTTGATCACCATGCAGATAGACAAAATGTAAAATAACTAATCAAATTAGCTGCATCCCAGAGGCAATGAATTGTACAATGCCCAGTCTGCCTTTCAATAACCTTTTAGATCTTTACTGTCTTGCAGAGCAGTCAGTTATATTTTCTGATCAATTTTAGTGTCTGGAGTCAGCACATGATGAATAAACAGTGGGGGGAGACTGTAGCTGTTTACATGAACAGCAGCATGAAGAAAAGGAATTATTAGAGTAGGATTTTCAGAGCCTAATGTTGGAAAAATAAAGCAGCTAAGCAATGTGTGCCTGACAAACCTAGGCAGGTAAATGCTACAGCGCACTCTGTTATCAGCAAAGTCCTAAGTCAAACCCAAGCAAAAATAGAATGAAGGAAAGTGAGTTATTTGGTGATATTGACTGCAGGCTTTTTAGGGTGAAAGATAGGGTGATCTAGCCAAGTTCAGTGTACATGACGGGATTTTTCCTACCTGGAGTAAGGTTAAATGGAACCAACATCTTCTGATCTCAGCTTGCTTTTGATCCCATCCTTCATCTGGTTCTCCCTGCTCTCCTGAAGTCTTCTCACTCTCTCTGTATTACTTTTATTGCTGTTCTGCCTCAATTACTCTAAAGGAATGAGACGAAATGTGTGTTAGAGAACTCTACAACAGCTGACATCTTGAGCAAATAGCTGGGAGGAACTTAGAGGGTAATCTTCAGCTCTGGCAGTTGATGTGCGCTGCAGGGAAGTTAACCTTTTTTATGCTAGGTATTTGAAACCCATTTGTGCAATGTATAAACACAGAGGAGGCTGCTGAGAAGCAGTCATTACAGTGGATAGTAGATCAGAGATCCACCTCAAGTTCTCTTCCAACTCTGGGGAGAAATTAGTGGCATCTCAGTTGCTTGTGCCTTTGGCAATGCTGTGTGTGTTTCTGTGTATACACAACACATAAATGTACAAGACAAAGAGGTGAAATCAGTCCCAGCTGCCCAGAGTTCTGCACTGTACCTCTTGTTTGGGCAGCATTATTTTGCAGCTTTAGTGTTTTCTGCTCTTTCACAGAGGCTGTGTCTAGGCTACAGACCTGTATTGGCAGTGTACACTTGCAAAAAGTAGCCAGTGTATTAGCTGCATGTCTTCCCAAAATTCAGCAACTTCTTTCATCAGCATCGTTTTCTATTGAGGTGGTTCCTAGTTATTTTTTCTAGTCTAGGTATATTAGTGGAACAAGCACAATTCTTTTCTGCATATGGACACTTCCTACCTAAAGTTATTTGTATAGTCCAGGCCTCAAAACAAAGGTGCAAGTCCACCCAGCTTGGCGTTGGTGATTTTCTGACACCACAGCTATTCACTTGGTTAGATAGTTTCTATTCAGTGCAGGTCTGTCTGCTATTGTTCAGCTTTCTGTAGATAAAGTCTTGGGATTCAGCTCATGGTTGACAAGTGAGTGGTATGCAGAACATGGGGTTTCCCCTCCTCCTTTTACCCCTGACTGTAGCTCAACTGTGAACCACATCTAAGATATTTTTGTCAAGTGCAGTGATTGACTGATGGCTCCAACACCCCCTTATATACCACAATTTGTATAGAACTGTGGTCTGTGTACTGCTGTATTTTATGCAGATATTTCTGAAAACATGAGTTTTGGATTTCTTTCTCAGTGTCTTCTACTCTGGCAGATATCGTAAGTGCTTGCTCTCCCTCGATTTACCTCCCCCTCCATCTTCTTCCCTGAGTGCTAGTTAATAGATAATGTTTTTTATGTCACATTGCAATAATTGCCATGGCAACCTTGTGTGCTGCAAGGACTTGGAAATATGTGGAGGAAGAGTCCATGTATGAGTTAGGGTTGTGGCAAAAGATGAAGAGCCGCAATAGTCTTTAGTCAGCAAAAGCAGAGAATAAGCCCGGTTGGCATCTGTTCAGGGCAGGTTTGCTGTCTGCCACCACAAAGTACCTCCTCCATGGTAAGGCTACAGAGTTCCCAGCTGCAGTCTGGCAAGTTACTGTTCCTCTTTGTGCCTCTGCCATTGTTAAGTTCACGTAAATGGAATGGCAGCTGAGGCACCTCTGCAGCCTCATCTGGGTCAGTGCTCTTCTTGGGTGTGTGTTTCAGCTGTGGAAGGAATCAGGGGGCAGGTGACTTGACTTTTGTTTGATCTGCTGCACTTGGGTCCCTGAAGTGTTCCTGCAGCCATGGTGCTGCAGTGGAGCTTGGAGCTGCCTGGCCAGTCTTAACTACCTTACCCCTCCTCATGGGCATCAACTGAAACAGGTGATTTGAAATAATGATTAGGTGGTGTACAATGGGATGGGACTGAAAGTGGTGGAATTTGGAGGAATTTCATAGGGCTTAAGACCCTGTTGTAGTCTTGGACAAGCCCCAGGGGAAACCCTAACTCTTGCACAAAGAAGCATCACTTTTATGATGAGCTGCTCCACTGTCCTTGAGGGGTGAAGTTTTTTTCTACTGTTGGAAAAGAGTCTTGCTCAAGTTTAGCTCTATGCTTATCTCAAAGCTAGTCTTGGACTTAAGTAGCTTGCTTTCACTAATGCTATCTTTAGTTTGTCCTAGGTTGCAATATTGATGTAGTTTTCTATTACCACCAGCTGTGGGCCATTAGCTGCTATCACCCACTCCGGATGACAGGCAATGGGCTATCCGTTAGCTATTATCACTTGCTAACGACCCACCCCGCATGACAGGCAATGGGCCATCAGAGACCCACCGTGTGACTCATGGACTTATCTCATCCCATTGTGAGATGCTCTGCCGAGGAGGGAAGAGCCAGGTGTTCCCACCTGGATATAACCTGGCCCTGGAACTGCCTGAGCTAGCCCTGTCTACTGGGTTCTCAGAGGACCAGAGCTACCACTGGATCTTTAGCTGGAGACTAGACCTTCACAAGATCACCGCTTCAACTAGACTACTTCAGTTAGACTGCTACTACCACCCTAACAGGGTGTTAGGTTGTATCTGACTTTGTCAGTGCTTTTCCTTGTATTATTTCACTTATTTTTAATTTCAATCTTGACTTGTGATCTCCTACTGGTTTGTTTTCAAACCAATACATATTTTGGCGCCCAACGTAGGGCTCGACCTGGGAAAACTCAGAAAATCCTATCACCATGATGATCAGCCTGTCTATGTGGGTAATGTATCTTACCCTTTATATTTTCCCTCAAATGGGAAACTATCTACCCGTTGCATTGCTCCTGTTGCGACCAGGGAATGGCATGAGAATTGCTGTATTAGTTTATTATGCCTATTGCATGGTAACGTGTGAGGCGATAAATACCATTCAGAATATATACTCAACTTTGTCTGCCTGACCTAACCTGAGCTGCTTCGTCTGGGACCTCCTCAGCAATCGCACCCACCCTCTGGGGCTAGGAGGAGAGAGTAGTTTCTTCCAGCATTTCAGGCCAGGCACAGCCATCTTTGACAACATTGAGTTCTCTCTGGATGCTAAGGATAGCATAATCTTCCTGTTAGTTCTGTTTTCTTTCTTCTCTGCGACCAGCACAGTGTACCTCATGCTGAGAAACAGAACAATACCTGGTGTTGTACAGCGTCTTCTCAAAAAAAAAGAGAAAAAAAAACAAATCAGCAGGCAAGAAGAAAAGAACCAAAGGAGCAGTCAATGTCTCAACACAGACCATTGCCGAATCAGAACAGCCAAAGCCAGTAGCGGTTGCCCCCGTCCAGAAAAAGAAATCCAAGAGCAAATCAGTCCGCACAGCGACTGATGAGAATGCGGCAAGACCATCTCACCCAGCAGAAGAGACAGAGCCGGAGATCATCACTCGCTCTCTATCCCTGGGGGAGCTGCGTGACCTACGGAGGGAATTCACCCGGCAGGCGAATGAGTCCATCTTGACCTGGCTGCTCCGTATCTGGGACGCCGCAGCTAATGACACTATTCTAGATAGAAGTGAGGCCAGACAACTGGGATCCCTGTCTCAGGATGTGGTCATTAACCAGGGGATTGGGAAAACCCAAGAAACTCTCAGCCTCTGGCGGCAATTGCTGCTGAGTGTACGGGACAGATACCTGTGCAAAGAAGACCTCCAGATGCACCAAAGGAAATAGAACACAATAAAACAAGGTATCCGATGCCTGAGGGAATTGGCTGTGCTAGAGATCATTTTCTCAGACAACGAGAGATTCCCCAAGAACCCAGATAATGTCCGGTGCACTTCACAAATGTGGCTAAGATTCGCGCGGCTCGGACCAGAAATATACTCTCGTTACCTGGCAACACTGCAGTAGAGGGAAGGCGAAAACCAGGTGGGCGTGTTAACAAACAAACTAAGAATTTATGAGGACACTGTCACCGCTCCACTACGCACCCAGGTCTCATCGGTAGAAACAAACCTGACCGAGCAAGTCCAGAGATTGATTGAAGAGAGCCATCAAAAACTAAGGAAAGAGCTCACAGAAAGATTTTTCCATGCCACACCAAAACCAACCCGAGTCTCTGCCATCAGGAGCAAACGTACTCCAGTCAGGGAAAAAAAACAAACTCCACGACGTGACCTCTAGTTTTTCCTTCAAGAGCATGGGGAAGACATGAGGAAGTGGGATAAAAAACCCACCTCCACCTTAGCAGCCCGGGTACGTGAATTGAAAAAAGAAACATCCACTTTAAAAAGCTCATCTAAGTACAACACTGCCCCAGTCTCTTGTGGCCAAAACTCCAGACAGAATGGAAGTGATAATATGACTGATCCTCTTGAAGAAACCTCAAAAACACATTTACAAGAGAAAAACATCGTGCACCAAAAACAAAATTAAAAAAGCCCTGCCTCTAGCCAGGTAGAAAAAAAAAATAATCGGATCTATTAGACTGTGTAGATCCGATGGCCTGGCACGTCTGACCCACAAAGATACACGGCTTTGGTTGATACTGGCGCTCAATACACCCTAATACCATCCAGGTATGTGGGGACCAAATCCATTTCTATTTCTGGGGTGACAGGAGAATCCCAGCAGCTGACTGTACTAGAAGCTAAAGTGAGTTTAACTGAAAATGAGTAGCAAAAACACCCCATTATAACTAGTCCAGACGCCCCATGCATCCTCGGCATAGATTATCTCAAGAGTAGATATTTCAAAGACCCAAAGAAACATCGCTGGGCTTTTGGGATAGCAACCATAGAGACGGAAGACATAAGACAACTGAATACCCTGCCCGGTCTCTCAGATAACCCGTCTGCTGTAAGACTATTGAGAATTGAAAAACAGCGGATACCAATTGCTACAGCAACAGTGCACCGCCGGCAATACCGCACTGACAGAGACTCTGTAACCCCCATCCATAAGATGATTCGAAAACTAGAGAGCCAAGGGGTAGTCAGCAAAGCTCACTCACCCTTTAACAGCCCTATATGGCCGGTGCGTAAGTCCAGTAAAGAATAGAGACTGACGGTAGATTACCGTAGCCTGAATGAAGTCACACCACCACTGAGTGCTGCTGTACCGGACATGTTAGAACTTCAGTATAAGCTAAAATCCAAGGCAGCAAAGTGGTATGCGACCATTGATATTGCCAATGCCTTTTTCTCCATTCCTCTGGCAGCAGAGTGCAGGCCTCAGTTTGCTTTCACCTGGAGAGGTGTGCAGTACACATGAAACCGACTGCCCCAGGGGTGGAAGCACAGTCCCACCATCTGCCATGAACTGATCCAGGCTGCACTGGAAAAGGGTGAGGCTCCAGAACATCTGCAGTATATTGATGACATCATTGTGTGGGAAAACACAGCAACGGAAGTATTTGAGAAAAGAGAGAAAATCATCAAAATTCTCCTGGAAGCCGGTTTCGCCATCAAGAAGGGCAAAGTCAAGGGACCTGCCCGAGAGATCCAGTTCCTAGGAGTAAAGTGACAAAACAGACGGCGTCAGATTCCTTCTGAGGTCATCAATAAGATCATCGCGATGTCTCCACCAACCAACAAGAAAGAGACGCAAGCTTTCCTAAGCGCCATAAGCTTTTGGAGAATGCACATCCCTGAGTACAGCCAGATCGTGAGTCCTCTCTACCTCATAACCCGCAAGAAGAATGATTTCCACTGGGGCCCTGAACAGCAGCAAGCCTTCACCCAGATCAAACAAGAGATCGCTCATGCGGTAGCCCTTAGACCAGTCAGGACAGGACCAGAGGTAAAGAATATACTTTACTCTGCAGCCAGGAGCCATGGTCTGTCCTGGAGCCTTTGGCAAAAGGTGCCTGGTGAGACCCGAAGTCGACCACTAAGATTCTAGAGTCGAAGTTACAGAAAGTCTGAAGTCAACTACACTCCCACCGAAAAAGAAATCTTGGCAGCTTACGAAGGAGTCCAAGCCGCCTCAGAAGTGATCGGCACAGAAACACAACTTCTCCTTGCACCCCGACTGCCAGTGCTGGGGTGGATGTTCAAGGAAAGAGTTCCCTCTACTCACCATGCCACTGATGCCACGTGGAGCAAATAAATTGCCCTCATCACACAGCGCGCCCGTATTAGAAACCCGAATCGCCCTGGGATTCTAGAAATCATAACAAATTAGCCTGAAAGTGAGACTTTTAAATTATCTTCAGAAAAAGCAGAAGAGCAAGTAGCACGTGCCGAGGAAGCACCCCCGTATAACGAGCTGCCGAAAAGTAAAAGACGCTATGCCCTCTTCACTGATGAGTCCTGCCGAATTATAGATGCAGATCGGAAATAGAAAACTGCAGTATGGAGCCCCACACGACAAGCTGTACAAGCTACCGAGGGACAAGGTGGATCGAGTCAGGTCGCAAAGCTTAAAGCCATCCAACTGGCTTTAGATATTGCTGAACGAAAGAAATAGCCACGGCTTTATCTCTACACCGACTCCTAGATAGTAGCCAATGCACTGTGGGGATGGTTAAATCGCTAGAAAAAAACTAACTGGCAGCGCAGAAGAAAACCCATCTGGGCCGCTGAGATTTGGCAGGACATTGCCACCCGAGCAAAAAAGCTGACCGTAAAAGTTCGACACGTAGATGCACATATACCTAAGAGTCGGGCTAATGAAGAGCATCGTAACAACGAGCAAGTGGACCGAGCTGCCAAGGTGGAAGTGTCACAGGTAGATCTAGACTGGCAGCACAAAGGAGAATTATTTCTAGCTCGTTGGGCCCATAATACCTCTGGTCATCAAGGGAGAGATGCAACATACAGGTGGGCTCGTGACCGAGGAGTAGACTTGACCATGAACAACATCTCACAGGTCATCCACAGCTGTGAGACTTGCGCTGCAATCAAACAGACCAAGCGAGTGAAGCCTCTGTGGTATAGTGGACAATGGTCAAAGTACAAGTATGGAGAAGTATGGCAAGTTAACTACATCACACTTCCCCAAACCCGCCAAGGAAAGCGCTATGTGTTGACCATGATAGAAGCAACCACGGGATAGTTAGAGACCTACCCTGTGCCTCATGCTACTGCCCGGAACACCATCTTGAGTCTGGAAAAGCAAGTCCTGTGGAAACATGGTACCCCTGAGAGAATCGAGTCTGACAATGAAACCCATTTCAAAAATGGCCTCATAAGCACCTAGGCTAGAAAACACGGAATTAAATGGATATACCATATCCCCTATCATGCACCAGCTGCCGAGAAAGTTGAACGGTGCAACAAACTTCTTAAAACAACTTTGAAAGCACTTGGCGGGGGAACCTTCAAAAATTAAAAACTGAACTTAGCAAAAGCCACCTAGATGGTTAACACAAGGAGTTCTATCAATCGAGCCGGTCCTGCCGAGTCCAAACCTTTGCACACAGTAGATAGAGATAAAATCCCTGTGATACACGTAAGAAGTTTCTTAAAAAAGACTGTTTAAATTAGTCCCACCTCAGGCAAAGGCAAACCCATCCGTGAAGTGGTTTTTGCCCAAAAACCTGGTTATACTTGGTGGGTGATGCAAGCAAATAGAGAAACCCGTTGTGTCCCACAAAGAAACCTTATCTTAAGTAAAAACTGTGTAGATGGTAATAGAATAAGGGGTGGATAATGTCCTAGGTTGCAATATTGATGTAGTTAAGTATTCTATTACCACCAGCTGTGGGCCATTAGCTGCTATCACCCACTCCGGATGACAGGCAATGGGCCATCCGTTAGCTATTATCACTTGCTAATGACCCACCCCGCATGACAGGCAATGGGCCATCAGAGACCCACCGTGTGACTCATGGACTTATCTCATCCCATTGTGAGATGCTCTGCCGAGGAGGGAAGAGCCAGGTGTTCCCACCTGGATATAACCTGGCCCTGGAACTGCCTGAGCTAGCCCTGTCTACTGGGTTCCCAGAGGACCAGAGCTACCACTGGATCTTCAGCTGGAGACTAGACCTTCACAAGATCACCGCTTCAACTAGACTACTTCAGTTAGACTGCTACTACCACCCTAACAGGGTGTTAGGTTGTATCTGACTTTGTCAGTGCTTTTCCTTGTATTATTTCACTTATTTTTAATTTCAATCTTGACTTGTGATCTCCTACTGGTTTGTTTTCAAACCAATACAAGTTTCATTCCCTAAGAGATACTGTGATCACACATCTTTCTTGCATATGAAGTAGAAATCTGCTGGCTTTATCTAGGTGAGTCTCCAGTTTCCTGCATGTTAAAACTTCCAGCCCTTCCTTTTAGGACTGCCCAAGCCCAGTAACTTTTCCTATCAGGAAACCTCTCCCAGATTTCAGCCAAAAATTTCTTTTTAACCTTTGGCAACAATGCTCTTGATGTTCTAACTTGGGAAATTATAGGAAAGCTATCTGCAGTGAGAGGAGATTTGCTTCTCCCCTTCCTCCAGGAGAGGTTGACAGATCTTCATGCAGCTCATTCAGATGGGTCTGTGCTAAGGAAGGGTTTGTGTTAATACTACACACTCTATCAGGGTGTTAACAGCCATGATGGTCATGGCTAGCATAGGGGGAATTTGCTACAGAGTGGTGACATTGCTACAGAAATAGAAAATGGCACATGGGCTAGGGGAAGACTGGCAAGGGAGCTGCCCCTTGGCATGTCTGGATACTTCTGCTCTTGAGTGAAAGTCTGTTACTTTTGCTTCCTAAATGAAACCAGGGCTGTGTCTACACTCAGAGAACAAGGTATATTATACATCAGCTAGTCTCAGCTGCTCAAATAAGGCTTTTGGTCACGCTCTGGATTCATAGAGGTTTCTCCACGTCAGGCACAGAAGTCAAGTAGGTTGAAATTGAAATGATGCTCTAAATCCATGGCATAGGATGGTTCCTTGTGGCTGGAGAATAGTAAAAAACCACTGCTTGCACCACTGCTCAGTTCTGAAGTGGTGGATATAGATATATCTGATATAGTCACCATTGAAAAGTGTATTATATAGGAATATAGGGATTTGACACTATGTCACACTGTCTGTGACAGCTGCTCCTTCATCACAGTATGCCCATGCAACGTGTCCTTGCTTAATACTGACTTGTTACACTGGACTAAATACAGATCACTGTTCTGTTTTAAAGGCCTTTGTGTGTGATTTACTTTAGTAGGTGAAATGTTGCGGTCTACTAGAGACATTCACCTAAAGGAAAATGCTGCTGATATTGGATGACAGCCTAATACATGCATTGATTCCTAGGGAGATGCTGCAGGAAACTGCTTTTCAGAGCAGCTCGGTTTCCTAGTTCATGAAGGCTGTAATCTGAGGGCTACATAATGACCAGTGCCATAAGGGAAGTTTTATTCATGCCCATACCCTGTCTGCCCAAGTTTGCCTAGTTTCATCATTCCTGCTGGGTGGGTTCAAAGGAAACTGCCTGTTGATTAGAGTTCACGCACAGCCTAATCTTCTAAGTTAGAGCAGTAAGCAAAGGGACATGATTCAAATAGAAAATAAACTGAATATGGATGCCACTCTAGAAAGAAGGTGAAATAATTTTACTCCCTATTTCCTAATCTTTTATGTGGGCCTCAGTGTGAGTGGTACAAATGACAATATGGAGAATACCACCACATCTTTCCTCCCTCCCAAAAGACACCAAACAAGACGGCTAAACACTGGCATTTTATGTTCAGCCTTTCATCCAGTAGAAGCCATGTGTCTCAACAGTAGAAACTGATAATGCAATTGTCATTTGTTGCTCATGAAGTGGATTGATCGTTCAGAATAATGAAGTATGATGGCTATACAGGAATAGAGGAACAAGCTGGTATGAGAACCTTACACAGGTTGCCAGATGTCTTGTTACTGATTATTATGTTTGAATGCTGGACACAATTTGCAGAGAGTCATTTGAATGACGTTTGTATTTCATGTTTTCTTGTGTGGCTCTTTAAAATCTACAGGAAGTTTATATAGAGAGGAATAGAAATGTACTAAGGAAATGACAAGAACTGTGCAGGAGGAAAAGCAATATTCTAGGCAAAATGAGTACTTTTAGATGTATTTATTTTGTAGAGATTTGTTGAAACATTTCTCTTCCTCCCACTCAACTGGTGTTCAACAAACTGTACACCAGCTAAGGACAGCACCCGTTGCAGATGTTGTTACCTATTTTAGTATTGCTTAGATGTTCTAGCAGATACACAGCTCTGCAGTTCTTTAAAATGGAAGTTGCAAACCTAAAATAAGCATGAGATGTAAATGTGAGATGTGGTCTTATCATTTACTATCAGTATGATATGAAGCTAATTTTACTTTAAACTAGGTTCAAGACAAAATGCATTATTCCTTCTTTTTGCTAGTGTATAGACTATATGTTAATTATGAGTCCCCAGGCTCTGCTTTCCAAGGGGAGCAAATTATTTCATCCTGCTATGTGAGGCTTCACACACAATTTTGTCTGGACAGCAAAAAATTTTTACCTGAACCAAACCAAGCTCTTTCTGAGAGAAATGCTGTGTACCTTATTAGAAGTTGATGCTGATGCTCTGCCTCTGTTTCTTTCCCAGGATGATCCTCTCACTAATCTAAATACAGCATTTGATGTGGCTGAGAAATATCTGGATATTCCAAAGATGCTGGATGCAGAAGGTAAAGTAGAATAAAACAGCTTTTAACCTGCTTTGTCTCAAGAAATTTTCTGCTTCTTCTAGGTGGACTTCTTCTGTACAAGATTTCAGTAACCTCTGAATGTTCCCTACATGACTGTGTAGTAAATGTATAGGGAAAAAGTTAAAATGGAATCATGAGTCACATGTTCTTCCTCCTCTGCCCCTCAGTCATTTGAGTCTAGCATGGAGATCTTAGCCTGGGGTTGACACACGAGGCAGAGATGATTAACACCTGTCATCTGCTGACTGAAGTGTTCCTTTCCAAGAATCAGGCCAAATATTGAGCTAGTGTATGGTGTAGGACTGTGTTCCATTTGCTCCAGGGTTTTGGTTTTTTTCTGTGATCTTTCTGACATTGCTCGTGTTCTTATTTTTGAGAGCATGATATTATTATTATTATAAACTGCTTTTTTGTGACTATTTAGAAGCATTTGGCATGAAGATCTTTCACTGACTGGGTCTGGAGACCAAGGCAGAGTTCCATGTGGTTCAGAGATGCTTTTGCTACTGATTATGACTGCTTTTCTGAGGCCACTGGGACAGCAAGAATTACTTTTCAGAGCCTTATCAGGACCAGCTTGGCAATAGATTTTGACGACTGTAACTCTGTAACTCTAACTCTGGAGTACAAACAACAGCCTGAAATAGTTCACTGGTAGTTGGCTGTTTGCCGAAAGCCAGCTGGTGTCAATGGTAGAAGCTGTATTTCAGGCTTGGGTTGGACAGGAGAAGCAGTTAACACTTTTGTTAAATAAAGGAGTGAGAGGAGCAAAGAGGAAAGGTGGGAATAGAACAGCCAAACCCAGTGAACCTGTATTTCAGTAACTAGGATGTTCATACTCCTAGGTAGTAGTTCCCATCCCCAGAGATGAGTTTTGCTTTCCATGCATTCATCATGCTGAGGTCGGAAAAATCCCCATGTGGTTTCCAGAGTAGATTCAAATGCTTCCTGCCATTCTGTAGGAGATAGACACCTCCAAAATAAGCAGATCTAGCTTCAGATCTCAGCAAAAGTAGCAGTGATGAGGAGGGGCCCTGGGTGGAGCTCTCATTGCTCTTTACTGATCTCTCTCCTCCCTCATGGAGTCAAGCTAATGTGCATTCCTCCACACCATTAATTCTGATATCTGGAGGTGTTCAGTTTCCCCTGAAACTAATGAAAGGGCCTTTTGAAATTCAAGCCATCATTATGTTGAAATGGAGGAGGGAGGCATGGAAAAGAAGAGAGAAAGTATCTTTCCTGACGAACAGAACTGCATGGAGGAATTGCAGTATAATATGTCTGTAAAAGTCATGTCAACCTGCTGCCAGTTCGGGTTCAATCCACCAGTCATAGTAATATTCTCAGGACAGGGAAGTGCTGTGACACAGCATGCTGACATATGGCTGCATTAGCCTGGCCAGACTCTGGAGGAAATTTTATGAGGGAGAGGAACCAGAAAGGTGGTGCTGGGTCCTGAGACACACACATCTTCTGGGGAATGCTGGGAAGCCCTGTGGAGTCGCTATGACAAGCACATATCCCAGCAGGCCTCCTGGACAGTTGTGGTTCTACCTCTCCTTTGCTTTTCTCTCATCAGTTGATTATGCTCTTAATGTGAGGTTTTTTTTGACAGACATTGTTGGAACTGCCCGTCCTGATGAGAAAGCCATCATGACCTATGTTTCTAGCTTCTACCACGCCTTCTCAGGAGCCCAGAAGGTATCACAGGATCCCAAGCTCCCTCCACAGAGCACACCTGGTGCCGTTGCTAATGTCCAAACCTTTTTTTCTTTCTCTCTCTCCTCTCTAGCTACGGGCATCTTTATTATTATGTTCTTGGTAGAGTTGGCTGTTGGTTCAAAGTGGTGCCCCAGATATAATACATGGGGCAAGGGAGCCAGGAGTTCCATTTCCCTGTAGTCAAAGTACTTCCAGTGGCACTTAAGTATGCCACACTTCGGCATGCACACAAAAGCACACTAATTTAAGGGAGTGAGGGGCTCTGCCTTCTCCATTTGCCTTACGAACTGCTGTCCTGATGGCTGAGAACCTATACCTCCTGGTCCTGGTAAATCTGGGCTAGGATGCTTGGTCTCACAAAAAGTAAAGACCACCACACAGATGCTCTGCCTAGCAGGAAACTGCAGCCTGCCCTCACGGGAAATAAAACAGATACACATTCACTTTTTTTTTTTTCTTTTTCAAAGAAAAAGAAACAGAGCTGGCTGTGGTTTTATGTAGGGTTTAATGAGTGGCCAAAGCTTTACCTTTTGCCTTAATGTATGCTGCAGGTTCTTGCACCCTTGCTTTAAGGTCTGAACCTGCTTTCTCAAATTGTGCTTCAAATTCAGTCCCCATTCACCGGGGCTTACAAAGCATGTCTAATGAGTACATCCATGGTGATTTTGCAAAGAGAGATGCCTGGTTTCATTAATTTGTTTCTTTTTTTCCTCTCTTTTCTCACCCACTATGTTGGAAATCAGGCAGTTGAGTCCTTGCTGCTTCTGGCTTAGCCATTTTCCTGTTGGTATTGGAATCACTTAAGGAAAACATATTGTGGGTGAAACCTTGTAAACATCTCTTGCCAAAACCAAGCAGCTGCCTGTACTTCAGTGCCTCAGGAGCAGGCAGTGCGCGCTGCAGCAGAGCAGATCCTGTGTAGGAAGTTCACTGTGTAGGAAGGCTCTGATCTCCAGCTCCTCGGCATACGAAGGGCCTTGAGTGAGGGCGTTCAGACCTCCCAACAACTTGTTTGCATCCTTGGGCCAGGCCTGCAGGCTGCAGCTGTGAAGGTGCAGAGCCCAGATCCTCATCTCAGGATCCCCCTGGATTGGGGGGTAGGGAGGGGTGCCGCTTTGAGCCACAAGCCAACACTGCTAGCCACCTTCTGATCCGAATTCCCAGCTCTCCGCATGGAAATCTGTTTGGCCTGTCCTGCAATGCATGATGGGAAGTTTTCTCCCCCTCTCTCACGCCACCCATGATTGTTTTGTTTTATCCTATGTGCTGCTTCTTACTTTATCCTTTCAACCTCTTTTCCTTCTCTGCACAGATATTTTAGGCACGCTAAGGCCGGATGAGAAGGCCATAATGACCTATGTCTCATGTTACTACCACGCCTTCTCAGGGGCGCAGAAGGTGAGACTTTACTGATAACAACCCCTCCCCTCACCCTGCCCTGCCCACCTGTCCTCTCCAATGAGGAGCACCAGACCCCGGTCCACCCCAGGCTGTTTGCAGGGAAGTCCAATGCATCCAGTGATGCATTTGGATGTGCCATCTGTAGTCTTGGTGGAGAAATTATGTAAATGTCCTTTTGGACAGACTTGAGCTGCTCCTTCCCTCCAGTCTCACACCACAGCAGAGGAGAAAGCATTTGGTAAAGCTGGCATTGAAAGATGAACGGATGTCTGCTCTGACAGAGGCAGTACCCTTTCAGTAACTAGTGGGCATTGTCCCAGCCAGGCAATGCACCTCCAGAAGTACCAGTCAAATCCACCCACTCCAGGAAATCACAGCCTGTCCTGCTTGGGCTGCCATCCTGCCTTCCACACTCAGCCTTCACTAGGTCAGTGGTCTTTTCCTAGGCTGAATCATCTCTGAGCTGGTTACATAGCACTTTTGTGCTCCAGCCACAGAGTTAATTTCTACCAGGCCTTGAGCTTTCCCAAACTCACATGCTTTTCCATTCCTTGTATCTTCCTTCTCATTCTGCTGTTTCCCAAACCACCTATATGTTTTATTTCTTTTTCCTCTGCCTTGCCCATTTACATAGCTTCAGGCCTTCCTTCTTCCTCTCCTTCCTCTTTACTCCAAAGTCTCTTTGCCTGTTATCAGGATATTTGGAACTAAACAGTTGCAGATTGCCTTTGGGCAAGCAATTTCCCAGCAACCCTTTGAATAAGGGAAAAGGGTCCGTTCTTTCCTCCCACGTCATAGTCTGCCTGGGCAGCAGCCCTTCCACAAGATTACTGCTAATTTCAGACTGTAGGCTTTGGAACAGTAAAATCCAAAATCCAAGACTACATTCTTCATATTATGAGCAGAATTATAATCTCATTGTTTCCTCCAGCCGCAACTTCTTTCTCTCATTAGGCCTTTTCTATTTGAGACACAGTCCTTGTGTTGCCCAGCTTGAGGGCTAATCTAACTCTGGGAAGATTCCATCTCTTTTATACAAAAAAGCAGTGCTGATGGTCCCAGCATTGATTCAGTTACCATGTTAAATGCTGGCTTTGAGAGGGCAAATGCAAACAGAGGTTTCCAGGGAGTAGCTCTTCAGTTCAAGCTTTTTGTTCTCTGCCCAGTTTCATATAAATTATGTGATACTTTCTTGTTTCCAAGGAACTGGGAATGTGTCCCACAGCAGTGCAGTAGACTTGCCCATTTGGCATAATTTGTGTAGTCATGACTTTTCTGCTAAGATCCTGCTTTGTGATCCCTGTGTTTTTTTGTTCAAAACACTTAAGACCAGTCTGCAAGCTCCAACCAGCTGATACTTGCCCAGGAAGACTGTAGTCTCAGAAGTCCTGCCAGCCTGATGATAAGGCTTGGTGTTTGCCAGGTGTCCCTGAGGGACTGCTCCATGCTGTCTGCTTAACCTGAGGAATTCCAAATGAGGAAACAGCAAACCACACTATGAGGATGGCTGCAGAAACAGCCATGCCACTCGCCAATCCCTTCCTTTTCTGTCTGCACCCATTCCATGATTTGGAAACCTGCTCAGCAGGTTCTATGCTCTGATCAGCGATTTAGGTGGATGCTAAGTCTCCTGGGATAACTGAAAACAGTCTTTTACTGGCCTCAGGACCTGAACCAAGTAGCTGGGGCAAGAACTAGAGATGAATTTTCTTAGTTATTAAACTTTCAATCCCATGTAGTCCAACTGGCTTTTCAGGGAAGATTTCACAGTTTATTAATTTTTTAGCAGTCCTGATGGACCAGCAACTCAACTGTGCCCTGGCAGGAGGGGCACAGCTCCTTTTTGGAGCTGCCCTAGTAATACACAGACAGCTGCTGAGTGACAGAGATTCAAACCCACAGGCAAGTGCCAAGTGATTACTGAGTACAAGCCCCTGCCCAGATGTTACTGTGTTGCCTTTTAATGCAGGGTTAGGTGACTTACTGTGATATCGCTCAATTTTTCATCCAGATTTTTCATTACTGCCACCAGTCCTGAAGGGAGAGTCCCATGAGCCGCTTTCTGCTTCTTTCACTCTCTTATACTGAGCCTTTGAAGGTACAGGGTCCCCAGCCTGAGATGTGTGTGTAGATGGCTGCTTTTTCTCTATGCCATTTTTTTATATATATATTTGTAGATATACTTGCTTTGGTTGGTTTGCTTGTTTTCTAACCGCTTCTGACTTTCACACTAAATGCATGCAACTACTGGTTGGCTTAATATTTTGTAAACTTGTGGAAATTTCTAACTAATGTTTTACTGTTTTATTAAGAGATTGTGTTTTTGGTGTACAGTATTTTGGAGTAGTCCTCTGAGGCCAGAGAACAGCAGCAGGCAGGCATCTTCCCCTGAGGCTAAAGGACAGCAACAGGCAGGCATGTCTGCTTAGTGTACTGTGGGAATGCCTTCCTTCATGATTCTCCTCAGCAGAAAGATTTAGATCCATGAACTAGAGACACTGCAAACTCTACTGCTATCCTAAGCAGTTCAAGTTATGGTTGAGAAGTACAGAAAAGACAAAAGGCAGACAAATTGCTCCCATTCAGTTTTTCATTTTGGCTCCACCAGACAGCCTGTGAATAGACACAGCAGTGTGGTATCATACAGAATGTCCTGGGCTTGTCCTCCCCAAGACTCTGAGTGCAGGGAATACAATGTGTCAGCATGGTGCTGCACTGAAGCTGATGAGCTCACACAGGTTCTCTGAGAATACAGGTATGCAGCTTCCAGACCCCAGGATTCTGCATCTTCTCAGTGCTACCCTGTGACTTGTGGGCATCTTGGCTTGTTTGGAGCCAGCATGAGCATCCTAAATGCACTATTGCCTTTAGTAGTATGGGGAAGCCAAAACAGCTTTTTCCATTCCATTAATGAAGGTGTAGGGGGAGCTACCTTGGCGTCATGTAAACATCTTGGTGTGCCACTCTTCTTTTACCTAAGTGTTTCACTTTAGTTTTGAGGTTGCCATCACCACAGATCAGTTCATCAGCAGCAGAGTGTGGGGTATTTGTAAAGGTTGCCTGAAGCACCTTTTGTCATAGCTCGCTCAGAGCACAGTGTAACGTATGTTGCTCATGACATCAATAGTGATTGTGGCCACAGAGCCTTTCCTGTGGCTGCAGCAACAGGACCCTATTGCATAGAGCAGTAGCAGTTCCAAGGCAAGTACTGGTGGGGGAAAGAAAGCCTCTACACTCCTGCCATTAGGATAATACAAATAATGTCGTAATTGCTGACATTCTTAAGGTTTTTGTGTTTGGACAGTTGTTCAACATGCATATATACACACACATATTTAAACTTGGGGGCAGCTGGAGAAAGTCTATAATCAGATACATGTAAATATGCCTCAGTGGAATGGGGTCCTGCCTGCACAGCTGGCTGCTGCTGTAGTGAGCTCATGGGGTGTAAAAATAAGAAAGTTAAGAGTTTGCAATGAACACCTCTCCTGGAGTGATTGAGATAAACATTTGGTACTGCCAGTACCCTGCAGTCTAGGCATATTGTGGTAGGGCTCTGGCAATGTCTTTTTGACATACAATTTGGTCACGTCTATAGTTTTTTCTGTATGTCAAAAACCACTCCATTAGAATACAAACTTTATTTAAAAATAGATCAAAGTACAAGCTTTCTTAAATGTAACCACTGTTTGCACTTTTTACAGATTTCTTTTTAAGTGAAACTCCTCCTTTTCCTGTACAGATCTCTCTGATGTGTTTTAAATCAGATGATAATCTGTGTATCTCATAGCCAGTTCACTTTAGTGAAGGGGCAGATGACTGAATATATGTTTTAACAGCTTCTTAAAAATGAATAAGATTGCCATGTCCCCTGGGACCTTAGCAATCCATACATCACTGTACAGCCTATGACTTTATTGCTATTCTTGCTGCTTCACATCAGCTGAAAAAATTAAAGCTTTTTTCTCAAATGTCCTTGAAGATTGAATAAACAGATAATAAAAGGTCTTTCAAAAATAGAAAAAGGATGAAACATACCAGCTATAAACTCAGCAAAAGTTTGGCACAAGTCCCAAATGTAGTTTTAAGGCAGGACACAGCGTTTATGGTTGGTCTGTTGTAGAGTTGGCATGTGCCCTTTCCCCCTTATTTGCACTTAGCCTGTGCAAGGAGGCTTTCTCCCAGAGGGGCCTGTGGGTACCTCTAGCACCTTCCCCAGGCAGCAGGGCCACAGCAGTATGGGGTGAGTGGGTCTGAGCAATCCCCTGACACCCATCACAGGGGCACATCCTCAGCCTTTGTGGCATGGCACGCACCATGGTAATGATAAAGGGAGTTGACACCCACAAATACATTCTGTGCAAGGATCAGCCTGCTCTTATATCCCCCACACAAAACACATGCATGGCACTTTAGACCAGACGGACTGCTTCGGAGTTCATAGCTGGGATTTTTCTGATCCTTACTTTCCAAATTCATGTTTTAACATGTTCAGCTCCCTGCAGAGAAACAGGTTTTGGTCTCACAATGGAAAGAAAGAAAAAACTCCAAACTTAAATAGTAACAGTAGGATCTTTATTTCCTGTGAGACTTCTTTTGGAAGAGTTAGCAGACAGATTATCCAGAAAAGTAGGGGGAAAAGAAATCCTCCTCTCAGCTGGATCATGAGACACTGAATATACGGTAGGTATATGTTCCACCAAAGAGGTGGCCCTGTAATGAATGCTAGAAATACAGGGAAGACTGGAAGACAGTTCCTCTGGGCAGAATTTAAGGTTAAGAGGAGTACCTACCATTTAATCATCCAAACAAAATTAGGAATTTTCCCATAAGTCTGGTGTATGGATTAACTCTGTTTGGGTAGTTCTTTCCTGGGCTGAAAGTATGGAGACAGTCTCATCAGCTCAACATCACTCAGTTACTGCTGTTCCAGCTCAGAATGCTAGAATAGGGAGTGGAGGTGGCAGCAGAAAATCCCTATCTTTGATAGGAAGCAAACAACAGGGCCCTCTTACAGAAGCAGCTTCAGGAAAAGCATAGAAACATTGTTTCAACATACAGGGTAGAATCAGTACAGCTGAGATTCTCTGAAGGAATGTATTCACCTAAGGCAAAAATATCATTATAGAAGGCCAGATGGAAAGCGAAGAGGCCAGGACAGACATCTCAAAGTGCAGGCAGGTTGCTAGAGCTAAGAGTAGGAGATTTTGCCTGCAGGTACTTACCAGGAAGCTAAGCTGCAAGTTTTGGGTTGGGCTTTTTTTCACACTTTTCCCTTCTTCCATTTTTCTTCTCTTTGTCAGGCGGAGACAGCAGCAAATCGTATCTGCAAGGTGCTGGCAGTCAACCAAGAAAATGAACAGCTCATGGAAGACTACGAAAAACTGGCCAGTGATGTAGGTGTTGGTTTCTGACTGGTGGTATTCAGAAAATAATTCAATTTAATGCTAATAAGTGATCTTGGACAGTGCTGTTGACCCGTTGCTATTTTCCCTGGAAAATTATTTTTTCCTTTTTTAGCTTGAGAAAAATTAAAGACCGAACTTACCTTAAAAACAAGAGCAATCTACTTTAAAACAGAAAGCTTCCATAGAGCAGCTTTGAATTTCTCAGTTTATTAGAAGCCAACCCAGAAATGCTAAAATTGAAGGAACAATCAAGCTGGTTTAACTTGCTTTCATTGGGACTATACAAGTTCATTACATCTTTCATTCAACTTGTGTGCTAATACACCGTAGAAGTCAGTAGTCAGATCAAAGAATAAAAGTTAGAGATAAGTGAGGAAAGAAAGATACATTTGCTGATAATGGAAAGAATCTCTGTCAGATACAAGCTGGAAGCTACTTTTGTTAACTGAGAAGGCTGACAGACTGACAGCAGGGAGACTTCAAAAGAGGCCAGATGTGGACTGGAGTATGTTTGTGGTAGAAAAGTAGGGGGGAGAAGATGGACAACAGAAGGACAAACATAACCCATAAGCCTTGTTTCAGCCTGATCTGAAAAGCACAGGGCACTACTCCACTTACACTGTAGACCACCCCAGCATTTTGCCAGCTCTGCAGATATGTTTGTTATGGGGCTGTATTCAAGGAGCAACACTGACTTTGAGGAAGCTAGAGTGGGAAAAATGTAATCGAAGGCAACAACTTGATTTCTCCTGTAACATTCTTCTGGAGATAATATGACTTACAGCATCCCTTAGTTATGCAACAGTCCAGCAAAATTCTTGAGGCTTTAACATAATCTGAGGACATAGTTTTGGTCCTGGTTGTGCAAAGGCTGTGCCTTAAGCGTGTTGGATTGGCACTGCTGCAACAAGTAGTACTACTTTGTGTGGTAGGGAATGTGCTGCTCACTAAAAAAAAAAAGTACTTCAAACAAGCTGGCAAACTTTTCTTTATGAGCCCTGCTGGTGGCAGAATCTTTCTGACAGCAAACATAAAAGTAAATGGTCCCTAGTGAAATCAGAGCAACACCTGCAGTTTAAACACAATTTTCAGTTCAAGGCTTTTTGTCATTGATCCTTCCAGCTGCTGGAGTGGATTCGTCGTACCATCCCCTGGCTGGAGAACCGAGCCCCAGAGAACACCATGCAAGCCATGCAGCAGAAACTAGAGGATTTCCGGGACTACCGCCGCCTGCACAAGCCCCCCAAGGTCCAAGAGAAGTGCCAACTTGAGATCAATTTCAACACCTTGCAGACCAAGCTGAGGCTCAGCAACAGGCCAGCCTTCATGCCCTCAGAAGGGAAAATGGTCTCGGTGAGTGGGGGTAGCTTCTTCTATGTACCCCAACCATGCCTGAAAAGTGAGACTCCCTTTCTGCCCGTGGGTGGGCAGAGAGAGAATGCCCACCTTCACAGTGAGATGCTTTATGGGAGGAACCCTGCAAAATATAGATCAGGGAGGCCATGATAGGAGAGGATCAAGTGATCATTGCTTCCCTGTGTCTAAATCAGAGTCTGAGGCTCTTTGTAAGTTGCATGTCTTTATGAGGAGATGTCTGGGTGTCTTTCTGATTCAGAAACGGTTGAATTTTACTAAGTTTTTACGTAGGGGAGTGTTTAGAGAGGCTTTTTTTCTGCAGACAGCTATATCCTGACACTTCTAGTCCTGCTTCTGTTAAGTCTGACTCTATCTCCCTGACTTGTCTGCAAAACACTGAGATGAAAAGTCCAAGCTCATTCCTTCCAGTCTGCTGGAGCCATGTAGTTCGCTGAGACTAATGCTGGTGAACATCTTCCCTCCACCTTCTAACCTGCCTTTCCTTCCCATGTTCCTGTCTCTAGGATATAAACAATGCCTGGGGTGGCCTAGAGCAGGCTGAGAAGGGCTATGAGGAGTGGTTATTGAATGAGATCCGAAGGCTAGAGAGGCTGGATCACCTGGCAGAGAAGTTCCGGCAGAAGGCATCCATTCATGAGTCCTGGACAGATGGTAATGCCAACCTACATGCTTCCTATTGCCTGACACAGTGCTGTCTGTTGTGTAGGGAGGAAGAGAAGGATTACGCATGGGTCCTTCCATAAAAGTTTTCCTCTTAATAAGGCTGGATTTATTAATTATTTTATTAGAAAATAAGTATGAAAACCAGGTTGATCTCTGTTCTGCATCATGAAGTCAACTTTGGCATTCCCTAACTGTGGCAAAGTGAGAACTTTGGATAGAAGAGAGCAGCTACAGAGCGGAGGAGAAGTTCCTGTACAGTAAATGCTACCATTGGCTTTTACAGGATCAGAATAGCCCATTTTACACATACTGGGACAAGTCCAGTATAAACTGTAACAGTGCTGGCTTGAGCTGGATTATGTGCCTTTCTCTGTTATTAATGGCAAACTCACACTTCGTGGCTTGAAAGTGAGCATTGTGCTTCTCTAGGCCAGCAGGCATGGGGACAAGCCTTGGGCAGGGCGGCTGGAGTGGGGCCGATGCCCTTTTGAGGGCCCTGGAGACTGCCTGGGTGGCGGGAGCTGGCTTTGGCCACCCTGGGTCCCCTCCTTCATTCTTCTGTCCTTTGGCTCCCTCCCCAGGTAAGGAAGCAATGCTGCAGCAGAAGGATTATGAAACTGCAACCCTCTCGGAGATAAAGGCCCTGCTGAAGAAACACGAGGCCTTTGAGAGTGACCTGGCTGCACACCAGGACCGCGTGGAACAGATTGCTGCTATTGCACAAGAGCTCAAGTACGGCACCCCAGCGCACGTCCCATCCTTGGGGCCGGGGAGGCTTAGCGAGCTTTGCCCTCTGGAGAGTAAAAAATCCATTCCATACAAAAATGCTGGGAATTCCCAGTGTTTCCAAACAGTATCTAGGATACTGCTCTCCAGTATCCGGGCACACCAGAAAAGCAGGCCAGAAAACGGATGAGTTGTGGGTGCTGTTGAGGAGGAGACAGAATTATATTCCTAAGCCAAGTTTCCATTCTCTTCCAGTTCATTATGCTGCCATGAACCCTTTCCTAGAGAGAACTGCTGCCCTTTCCTAAAGAGACCTGCTGCTGGCACCAGCTATGTTTCAGAGTTGTAACACTATCACACTTTTCCAGGAACAGAAGGAAAGAGGAGAGGATAGGAGGGTCTCAGTTTGCCCCCTTTTATTAAAAAAAAAAAGTCCCTTTTATTCTAGCAGGAAAAAAGCTGCTTGAGCCTATGGTGGCTTCATTCTTTCTCCCAAATGTACTGCACTGTGTGCACTCTGTTCAGCACTTGCTGCAGGGCATCCTTGCAGGAGGTCAGCTCTCTCCCTGCTTCCCTGCAGTTTGGAAACCTTTACCTCCACTCCTTTTCCTGAAGTAATACAGGTTAACAGGAGAAATGGGGGCTCTTTAGGATTGCTAGAGATAGCAGGCAGGCAAAGAGCCAGTGGCTGCAGCACAAGGGGGTTTTGAAACCTTACATGCTTCTTGGCAGAAAACTGTCTGAACTACTCCATTTGGACTCTTGTTTCCTATTTTAAAAAGGTTTCTATATCACACTGGCCTATCTGAAGTTAATGTCTGGGCCAAGATCAGTACTCTTGGCCTGAAGAGCTGTTTTTCTCTAAAAAATTAGGATTATTGGCTCAAGATCATTGTCTTCTTTAACAACACAGATTTACAGAACTGGTCTCTTTGTTCACTGGAGGATTGACCTTGGAGCAGGAGGAGGGTTAAAGGCAATCTTCTGTGTCAGTAAGATTAAAATTGAGTCTGTCTAGTCAGCAAGCATTGCCTGACCTGGTACTTCCAAAGCACACACTACATGTCAGCCAAAGAGCTCTAAGAGCAACAGGGAAGACTGAGGCCTAAGCTGTGGGAGAGGTTATTTCTTCTACAGTGTGAGAACAGCAGGCTCTGCTATTCTCGTAAAAGTCATCTTCCATTTCAGCGAAGAGGCCATGCCCTGTAAAATCATGGCAGAGCTCTTTTCTCACCCAGAGACACACTGCCAGGGTGATGCAGAGGGTCTGGAGGAAGCCACTGCAGCTACCCATGGCAAGAATGTTTGGGGGCATTGTATGTTTCCCTCTGTAGCAGCAGGATCCAGCATGGGTGTGTTACAAGTCAGACTCTCAGAAGGAGTTCTTTTATCTGCAGTGCTGGCTCTGCAGCAAAGTAGATCAAGCAACTGATCTGGATTAAAAACCTAGCAGAGAACTTATTTTTAGCCCAAATCAGTGTCCTGACTAGTTTACTGGAGGACTCCACCAACAGCTGTGCCCACTCACCTCAGGAGGGCAATAAATAGTGTGAAGAAACAAGGCTGGGGTATGCAAGAGTGTAACCTGCATTACTGCTTAGAAAATTGCTCATTAGATGGCTCAGGGTCACTCAGTATCCCAGTGATTTATTCTGGGTTTATTTTTCTTTCAAGGCTCACGCTTCCTAGATTGGCTGGTGTCATTCTGCCTGCAGATTTCTTGCTCTTTCACCATGTGTAGAACCATGAGCACAAAGCAATGCAAGGCTGCAAGCTTTAGCTTGCCCCTGTGCTCTCCTTTCCCCAGTCATACTTCTACCAGCTTGTGTTCTTTGAGTGTCAGCCTGTAGATATGTCAGGAAAGCACTTCCTGTCAGGCAGATAGGAGAGAAACCTACACTGTTACTCTGGGATTGCCCTAAATAAATTTACTGGGTTGTGTAATTTAACTATTCTTTGCTACCTGTACTGTGCAACTCTTAGGACAATCTTTAGCTGTTTCTTGGTGTTCCTAATAAAATCTTTGCTTTCCATTCTGATGTACAAGACACAGTTAGCCTGCATAATGTTCTTAAGCAGAATACAGGAGCAGATTGCTCTGCTCATAATCTGCTTATTTCCAGTTTGAGCAAAAGTCTGTACTCCCTTCCCCCTTTGGCAAGTTATTCCCATCAGGTAGCCAGCCTCAGTATTTGCTCAGGCCTCGGGTGGTCCTGTTCTGTGCTGTTTGATTTACCATAACATACAGTGTCTCCTAAACTAGATCCTGATATCTTCCTGACTTGCTCTATTTGCAGAGACCATGACCTCTTTGTCTGAATCTGTCTTCAAGACTGATCAAGGTTTCTAATGGGTTTCTCTTATTTCTGTACAGGGTCATTATTTGACTTCTTGTCTTTTTTCCCCTGCCCCTTATAGTGAGCTGGACTATTACGACTCTCCCAGTGTCAATGCCAGGTGCCAGAAGATCTGTGATCAGTGGGATAATCTGGGTGCCCTAACCCAGAAACGTAGAGAAGCCTTGGAGGTGAGATATGCTACAAATTGGACCTTCTGGGTAGTGCATTTGGGAGTGCAATCTGCAGTGGGCACAAGCAGTATCAGCTCACTGTGAACTCCTAGAACATCCTGGACTGTGAACAACGGCTACATTTCAGTATACCTAGGCTGCTTTTCTTCCAGCCCAATTATGGTGTCATTTATTTGCTCAGGCAATTGATTTATTTCTACTTGTTTTTTGTCGTTTGTAATCTCATTCTGCTTGAAAATGCTCTCTTAGTTTTGTTTTATTTCAAAGGACCTTGGATTTATTTTATTTCCCTTAGAGGAAAAATATCTGTCCAGTGTGTAATCTCTAACAGCAGAGAGATTTTTTACTGATGTGCCATCTTGAGAGCACCAAGGAGGTCTGAAAGGAAGGAGCAGCTCAGACAACCTATGTATCTATGTGATTTTTCTTCCTAACCATCTTTCCTGATTTTCTTTCCTTTTTTTTTTTCATGCACAGAGGACAGAGAAACTACTGGAAACAATTGACCAGTTGTACCTGGAATATGCCAAACGAGCTGCCCCTTTTAATAACTGGATGGAAGGGGCCATGGAGGATCTGCAGGACACATTCATCGTTCACACCATTGAGGAGATTCAGGTACAGATTAGTCATTTGCACCAGTTAGGCTGGGACAGTGAGAAGTTTGGGGTCTCCTGAGTGCTATGAATTCAGAGTGATATGAATTTGTAGGTTATATTTTGGTGCTTCTGCTCTACTGAGTGAGCCTTACCAAGAGAAACAAAAATTAGTATGTTTTTCCTTATTTTCTCCAAAAACCTGGATCTGAATAGGTGTAAAGCATACTTACATCGTCCTAGCTGGACACAGAAACTGAAAGCAGGTTTTTCAGAGCGACTCCAGAGCCATATTAATGAAAGCCTGAAAATTGAGAGAACCTTTTAGTAGAATCTTGTGGAATCTTTCTTAACCCACATGAGCAAAGTTTAGTGTTGCTCACAGGGTCTGCAGGTCAATTCTGACATGTAATGTCATGTCCAGATCATTTGGTCTTTACATGATAGGATGTACCATGAGGACAGTTGAGCTGCCAGCTGGTTTTTGGTGCTGAGCACAAGAAAATTCAGAATTGTCCACTTTGGTGCTGAATTGCCATTTGAAATGAAGGTTGTCTTGCCTCCTCTAAGACAACAAAGACAGTATATCTCAGTTTTTTCCCCTTTCTGAAGGTGTGTTAAGAAAGCAACATGAGGTATATACAGGTAATTTTCAGACCTTAGAGAGCAGGAATTACTCCTTCCTGGATTGCAGTGGGGACTTCTATTTCTCCTGCTTGATGGTCTCTTGAAAAGAATCCAAGTCAGCTCTTTGCTGGAATGGCTGACAGCAGTGTGAGCATCAAATGTGAGGCAGCAAATGGGACACCTACAGGGAATACTACAGCCACACAGTGACAGTAACTGAGCTGCAATTTGTTTCTTCCATCTCTCCCTCCTGAAAAAAGGGGTCTTTCCTAATGCAAAACAAATCTAAACAGCATTTAAACACTTCCATCATCTGCTTGTGACTGCAGTATCTTTCCCAGCCCCCAGACTTGTATTACATCTCTGTGGCCTCTACACCAGCTGCAAAGTAATGAGTCACTGTGTAAGGAAGGAATTTTACAAAAAGTAGTTACAGTGTGTGTGTTTTGAGAGAGACCAGTCAGTCACATGCTTTACTTTCATTCTCTCTTCTGTCCACACTCTTCCCTTGGTTTATCCCTGCATGCACCTCTGTTTCCCATTCGTTTTGCTGCCTCTTTCCCTGCGTTTGCTTCCCTAGACTTGATCTTCTAGGTTTCTGGGATGAAGTACCTTAAAGGCCTGTAGAAGCAGTGCAAGATGAGCCAGGACCAGCTGGCTTGTCAGCTGGCTACAAACAACCAGCAAGCACACCCCAACCATCAGTCCTTGGAGCACAGCCCAGGCACTGCAGTGAGACGGGGAGCAGGAAGGGCCTGCTGTGGTCAGGGAGAAAGAGCTGTTTTCCAGCAGCAGGAGCATCTGATGCCTGTGCAAGTTTGCGGTTGGCTGGAAGACTTTCACCTGGTTCTAACTGACTCTGATCAAATTGAATTTGGCTCTTAGTACTCATGTGGAGTTATTTGGGTGTAGAAATAGTGCACACCTAGTGGGATAAGAAAATACGGTGCATTTAAAGTAGCAAGACTTTTTTTATATGTCAGATTTTCTTCCCCAAAGGGGCTGACAGGCAGTCACTGAGCAGTGTTGCAGAAATAGTTCCTCTTAAATTATGATCCGTTATTATTCCACCTTTTTTCTGGTATGTGATCTCTGTCACTGGTCAACATGGGACAGAAAGAGAGGGGAAAACAACACTTCACATAATTTAGCTACTTAAAACATCCCGTTTAGTGATGCTGAGAGGACCTGAAAAGTGTATTAGAATAGCCTGCTTTATATCCTGAGAATATGTTAGCTTTTGCAGTCACTTCAGAGATACATTTGCTGAAGAGGCTATTTCATAAGTAATGTTCTTACCCTCCATTTGCTGCTGCCTTCCTTCTGCAGGGTCTGACCACAGCTCATGAGCAGTTCAAAGCCACATTGCCAGATGCCGACAAGGAGCGACAAGCCATCCTAGGAATCCACAATGAAGTCTCAAAGATTGTCCAGACATACCATGTCAACATGGCAGGGACAAACCCTTACACTACAATCACCCCACATGAGATCAATGGCAAATGGGAACATGTGAGTTCTTTCCAGCCTTACAAGTTGGTGGGGGACAATGTCACTGTTCAACCACTGTGGGCCCAGGAAATGGATTATTTGCTCTGCAGTTACCCTCTCATGATTACTGCTGAGTTTAGTGGGGCTTTGTCATTTGATTTTGGCTCAGTTGCCATGTGCTTGGAAAGTGGAAGAGATCTTTGATATAAATGCCTAAGGCATGTGACCCCCCCCCCCTTACATGCTAATTTTAAGTGAAAGTTGTGAAATTTAAAAGCTTTGAGGTTTTTGGTCTTCAGTTGACCTGCAGGTAAATATAGGATGTGAATCAGTATTCCTTTTTCACCTTCCCATTTAGCCCTTCAGATGTTCCGTCTCTGCAGCCAAGTAGCCTTTTCTTGCTGTAATCCTAAAAGAGCAGCTACTGTCATACCAGTTGTGCTGATGATTCTTACTACCAAACAAAATCACCAAACTGAGATCTGAACAGCATCCTGCAACTCAGTTAACATGAGCCACCAAAAACCCAAATAATGAACAGAAGCATCTTCTGGTCTTCCATGGCCTAGCATGAGTTTGTGTGTATCCTACAGCAGATATGATTCACATTCCATGGGCTTGCCCACTGTGACTTAAACCATGTAACTGCTTGTTTTCAGTGCAAACACCCACTCCTCCTTCCCTTGTGGCAACTTCCTCATTTACTGTATGTGTGCCTTTGTGTGTCTCAGCTGCACACTTAGTTACTCTTCGTTGCAGGTGCGGCAGCTGGTTCCCAGAAGGGATCAAGCCCTGATGGAAGAACATGCTCGCCAGCAGCAAAATGAACGACTTCGTAAACAGTTTGGTGCCCAGGCCAATGTCATTGGACCCTGGATCCAGACCAAGATGGAGGTAGTGCTTTGCAATTTTTGAAAGTCTGTTTTCCTCTGTGATCTTCACTGATATTCTTATTCGTGCCCTATTTTGACCACTGTCACAGCCATTCTTTCTTCAACTTACAGCAAGAGAAACATCATAGAAAATACGAAAAATCCCAAGATTGATATTAGTTACTGACGTGCTTGTACTTTTCTTCCCCTAACTCTAGTACCAGGAAAAAAGCATTACTTAAGATGGGGAACACTGCTATTTTAAGATTTATGTTTATATGCAACAAATTTAAAACCCTAGATCAGAGACATAGATTGTGTAATTGCTTTCATAGCAATGGTCTTGATACATGTGACTAAATAAATATAGTTAAGATACCAAACATCTGTAGAGGAGACATTTTTAAGGAAGACCTCTCTTTAGGTAAGATTTGGGTTAAAATAATTGAAGTTGATGAAACATAAAAATATGAAGCTATTACTGATGGCAGGAGCTGGAAAGAAGAGAGTAATTACAGAAATATGTCTGTATGAAGGAACTAACTTAGTGGCAGACAGTACACCAGAAAAATACCTGTCTTGGTACATTACTAGCTTACGGACTGCAGTTTCCTTTTCTTTTGTATACTTGCATTAGACGCATCTTATATGATACACTTCACTTGGAAAATGTTCAGGGCTGTGCTAAATTTTTTGTTGACACTGTCTCAGCTCCTGTGAAGTAACTGCTCCATGAGATTATTTTTTTTGAATCATCATCCTGTGTGAGAGTGAAATTGCTGCAATAAATGTCAAGCATGTTGAGGCTTGTCCTTTCAGTGAAGTCTTAACTCCTTTGGCTTTGCTAATGCAGGAGATTGGCCGCATTTCAATAGAGATGCATGGGACCCTGGAGGACCAGCTCAACCACTTGCGGCAGTACGAGAAAAGCATTGTGAATTACAAACCAAAGATTGACCAGCTGGAAGGAGACCACCAGCTGATCCAGGAAGCGCTTATCTTTGACAACAAGCACACCAATTACACCATGGAGGTAAATGTTTTGGCAGCAGATCAGACAGCCTCATCTGCTGTGGCCAGTGAGCATCAGCTACATCTAGCTCTGGCAACATGTTGTGGTTCTCAGGAAAATGGAGAGCTTGATAATGTTGCCCAACATGCAATAACACGTCATTGAATTTCATTTTTGCCTTACTGTGCTTCATGCCAACCCACTCCAGTGTACTTCCAAATATAGACAACAGAAACAACCTGAATGAGATCCACAGTATTGCTTGAAAAACTGACAGGTCTTGTGTCTCCTGCCACCCAATTGTGGCAGCCTGTTAGCTGGGATTTGAAAGGGAAGTGCTGATGATTTTGAGCTGTCACTACCTGGCAGAAGAAAAAAGTCCAACAGAAGGTTATTTTAAAATAGGAGACTGGCGTTCTGTTGATAACGTGTGGTTTCTTGGGAGCAATTTGAGTTCAACCTGAGTCTAGCAGAAGACAGACAGGCTTTGAAACTTGTTTTTTGGTTTCTGGCCAGCTTCCCATTAAGCAACAGCAGAGGCAGGGGAGCACCAGTGTCTTCCAAGCACCATGTTTTATTTATTTTCTTGGTAAGGAGAGTTTTCTGCTTGACTAAGTCCTAGAAGCACTGGTCTTGCTTCTGATTTGTGTTAAAGGCCTTCAAAATGTTGCTCTGACCAGACAAAGGAACTTTGCAATAGGGCCAAGTTTTTCTTAAGATCAGAAATCAGGCTCTTCAGTATGGGGTTTTTTTGGTCAAAATTCAGATTTTAAACATCTACAGATTAGAAGGAATCTTTTCTGAAAAAATGGAGACCAGGACTGCTTTGCACACCAGGATCATTTAATTTGCAATAAGTAGCACATTTGACCCACTGGCCTCAGAAGCAGAAGAGCAACTTCTTAATTTCAGAATTATCCTGACCTCTTTTTCCAGCATATCCGAGTGGGCTGGGAGCAGTTACTAACAACAATTGCTAGAACCATCAACGAAGTGGAAAACCAGATTCTGACCCGTGATGCCAAAGGAATCAGCCAGGAACAAATGAATGAGTTCCGGGCTTCTTTCAACCACTTTGACAGGGTAAGTCAGTGCTGACTGCAGCTTGGTAAGCTACAAGTTTCTATGTGGACTGCACAGTGCAATAAAAACCAGTCACTGTGCTAAAGTGAGATCACAGAAGATGTTTCATTCTTAAAAGTGCCACTCCTGTGGAGCAGTCATTTCTGTGAAGACTGCCAAGTGATCATTAGCCTGGGAGAAGTATATCTTCACAAGCAACTGTAAAATTTCCTGGTAAAGGGAAAGTATGGAAAGGTTTGAGGGCTTTTTTAGGCAATTAGACTCTTATCCATTCTTCTCCAGTGAGCAGATTATTATCTTGATATATATAATTCTTGGGACCATCTGTTCTCCACTCTTATATACCATCTCTGCTATATCTGCCTGCCCTCAGAGATTGGCAGTGCTTTCAGATTGCTGAACACTGGCTGTTTCAGCCCTTCTTTAGCTATCTAAGAAAAATAAACCATGGCCTATTTTCTTAGGAGAGGGACGCATAAAAAGTCTGTATATGTTATATTTTGACCTTCGTATCATTTGCCCCTTCCTTCACAACAGTCTGAATAATAATGCAGACAAAACATGGGTTTCCCACCTTCAGCTGTTTGATTTATGAAGGCTTAACACCGACTTCAAAAGCTGGGGCTGTTTTGGAGAAAGTCACTTTAAATTGGCCCCACCCTCTCATCTGTAGCTTCCTTGATCCGGCCAGAGGTGGTGGCAGCAGGCCGGGGCTCTTCAGTGCTTGGAGGCTGTTCTGAGCTAAAATTCTGCAGGGTGGATGGGGATTCTTAGTTCCTATAGTAGCTTGTGTTTTATTTGATGGGTACATCCAAATACTGGGGGAGCGGGCAGGGAGCAAAGGGAAGAGCAGCTGCCAAGCCATGTTGTGCTGTGCTGTACATCTGTGCTGTTTGCAGAGCTGAGCACTTGAAATAGCTTTGCCAGTCAAAGCTCCACCTTGTGTGCAGGTCTCATAAATACAGCCGTAATGCTGCTCCCCTGAGCTTCAGCTGGTTTTCTTTGTCTGTTCCTGGGATGCCCTGACAGCTAAGCTTCCCTTGGGTGTGTTGCCAAACATACCTGTCCTCACCTACTCCTTTAGTGGAACTTTTGACTAGAAGATTAAGGCAATGCTTCCCACTGCCTCTGCCTGCTTACCTGCACTCTGGGTTACTAGTGAAACACAGGGCTTCTGACACTGGATAACAAGCAGTAATTCACATGGGAGATTGAGATCTTGAGGCTTCTGAGCATCAGCTGTTTTTGTCATTCAAATGCTCTCAAGATTGGATGAGCTCTCTGAGAAGGAACTGTTCCAAGAGCATTTTTAGCACATCCTGAAATGTCATTGTGATATCTAATGTTGTGCACTTTTTATTTTTCTTCCCTATCTTTATCTGCATGTCATTCTTCTTCTCCCTCTCCCCTCACCCACTGCATGGTGCACCTGTTTGTTGTCCTTTCACCTCCCTTGGATCTCCTCTGTGTCTCCCTTCCTTCTGCCCCACACCGTCACCCCACTGGCACTGCATGTCCTGCTGCCTGGCACACCGCATAACCAGGACCACTCCGGCACACTTGGCCCTGAGGAATTCAAAGCCTGTCTCATCAGCTTGGGTTACGATATTGGAAACGATGCACAGGTACTGAATGCTAGTGGTGAACACAGCCAGATATTAAACTGTGAAAAAGTAACAGGTTTTTCCTTTCTTTTCTTGTTTGTCTTAATCCATCTGTCATTGTTGTTCTTGTGTTTGACTATATATATATATCTCACTTTTCTATACTACTTCATCTCTAAATGCACTTTGGTATCTATACCTTTATAATCCTTACTTTTTTGTCTTGGGAGAATTCCTTTTATGTCTTCAAACTGTTCCGTTTACTTTTGTGTCACTTAAAACTCCTTTTCTCGTCCATTCCTCAATCTGTCTTGCTTAATATCTTCTTGCCCTTTTTTCATCACCAATATGTTTCTTGTGTGTAAAACCATTCCGTGTCCAAAACCACCTTTGCTTCTTCATGTTTTCACCACCTTTCCTCGGTTGTTTTTCATTGTCCTGTAAATCCTTCCTTCTATCTTCTCCCCACCCCAAAACTCATTCTTTGTAATGTCTCCTGTGGGTTCATTTCTCCCTGGACTGGTCTCCCTTTTCTCTCTTGGCTTTTTCCATCTTTGCATCATTCCCTGTAGAAGAAGACTGGTATGATGGATTGTGAAGATTTCCGAGCCTGCCTTATCTCCATGGGTTACAATATGGTAATGTAGAGCCTCTGTCACTCCTATTCAAAGTGATTCTTGTAGGCACCTTCAAAAATAAAGGGAGACTGTATAGTGAATCAAGGTAAATATAGCCTTATTTTCTAGAATTATCAGCAGCGTTAAATCTAGTCTTAGTTGTACATGTAAAATTGTTGTCTCACAGCTGTAGCTAAAGGTAAAAAAAATGGAAATAATTGTCTAATTCTTGTGTGGTTCAAATAAAAATTATATTTATCAAACTGTGTAGCTACCAGTGGAAGAAACAATAAACTTCTTTATATTGGTGCCTGCTCTCTGCACAGCCCACACAACCTCCCCCAGCCCTGAATATCAGTTGAAATCATTGGGAAGTGTACACGACCTCACTTCTGAGTACACTCAGAATGCCGCTCCTCTCATTCCTACCCTTTGTTTCACATCTCCTTTCCTGTACATGTAAGTTCAAATTCCAGTCATTCTCCCTGCAGTTTTTCCCTCACCAGAATACCTTAATATTCAGAGCAGTAACATGTGTCACCTTGAGAGGCATGGCAGCTAACAGGAGGAGCTACACCAAAGACTGATTCTCATGAAATGGCAGGAGAAGAGCATAGTGCAAGCATATTCATCTTGCACTATGATGTCTCGATGTCTTTGCTCCTGATATCAGGCAAAGTAGTGTTTAATCATCTTACTCATCAGCCCAGGATAAATACAAACTCTTTAGTGTAGCATGCCAAGACATAGTAACATTTGTTTAGGTATCTTAATTACTCTTGAAGGTATATCGTTCTAAATGTGTTAGGGGAGAGCCTGTTCCCAGGAGAAGATTTGGCTCTGCTCTCCCCTCCTCCTTCCCTGAGGAGGAGGGAGTCCCAGAGATGAGGATTTGATGATCCCATCATCAAATAGATGACCTTTGGTTTAACTGCAGAAAGAAATGCAGAAAACTACTCTACAGGGTTTTGGCTTCTGTAGCAAAACTTCCCTGTAGGATCTTCCTTGTAGAAGCTATTTCCCTGGGCTGCTCCAGATATGCCAGTCCTTCTTTCCAAAGCCTGCCAATTAAAGATGAGTAAGATACTATGAAATATCCCAGAGACATTTCTTCTGTTCTGTCAGGTGAAGAAAACTGTAAAATGTCTCTTTAAGTACATGAAAGTAAAAAGACTTGAGTGTATATCTTCAAATATTGCTAGAGACATCTAGCACATATATAGAGAAATCTGGGTCTTCCTCTGAAGTCTGTGTGGTATTGTTCCCCAATAGGAGGATTGTCCTAGAGCTGGATGTTATCCTCAAGCACAGCTGACAATGTTTTATTCCAAAGGACAAATGAGTGGGAAACGTTTGTATGCAACAGCAAGCTAAGAAAGAACATTGTGATGAAAAAAACCCCAGAGGTGGTTTTTTTTGACTTGGTTTTCTAGCTATGAGATGTGCTGCTGAATGGTTTTTCCTCTCTTTGGTAGCACTGCTGCCCAAATAGCCAGGCTTACATGACTCTCTTGCTCTCCAGGGAGAGGCAGAGTTTGCCCGCATCATGAGCATCGTCGACCCGAACCGTTTGGGTGTAGTGACGTTCCAGGCCTTCATCGACTTCATGTCCCGGGAAACGGCAGATACGGATACTGCTGACCAGGTTATGGCTTCCTTCAAGATCCTGGCTGGAGATAAGGTCAGGCTCCATACCTTGGTCTCCTGCATCCACATAGCTCCTGCTTTCTTTTTTCTCTCATCTCTGAGACAACATGCTGAGGGAAGCACTCTACCATGGGAGGGTATTTTCACAGGAACATTCTGTAGTGCTGGAGGAGTGCAAGGTTAAAGTGTGGGTTAATGAGCAGCCTCCTAAGGCACTCAAAAGTCCTGTTCAGCTGTCAGTCAGAACTTTGCAGCCCACTCTTGCTTTAAAATTTTAATTAAGAGCTTGGTCTCAAGTTGTTATTTTAAAATTAACAAGTTCAACAGATGGTTTTTGATTAGTCTTGAAAACTGTTCATTACTGACAGCTGGAAACTTGAGATGGCCTTTCTCAGAAATATATATGTCACTATCAGTTGTTATACAATCAATAGATTTTCATTGAGGTATGCTGTATCTGCAGGAGGAACATCTTTTAATCATAGAAATTGGTCGAAAGTAGGAAAACTCAGGGATGATATGAGAAGCATTAATTTTTTGAATTTACATCATCAGTGGAAGCAGCTGATAAAAATGTAATCTTACTTTTCTTATATAACAATGCCCACTAATCTTTTATGTAACTGAACAAATAATATGTACATGTAATGTTAACGTATCTCTTTAATGGCTGATGATTTTAGTCACCTCACATGAAATGCTGGATACCATTTCTCAAATTGTCATGACTTACCCTTAAATCTGGTGCTGGTTTCCATGTTGCACTAAGAATCTTGTCATAATCAGGATCTAGAAACCCATGATACTTGTCCTTTAGACATAAACCTGACTGAAGCCAGTTCTATTGTCTTTTGAGGCCTGAAATTTCCATGTTACTCAGATAAGCTAACCATTGAATAAATAGGTACTTTGAGATGCAGTATTACTTATTAACTCGTTTACTCTGTACAGTACATTACATATACTTCTGAGTGTTTAACATGCTCTGATGACTATAACATGAATTAGTATGTCATTATGAAGAAAAATACCTCATACCCCAGTCATTAAAGTGAAAGGGAAAAAGAAATTGTTAGAAGTCACAGGAGAGAGAAGGATGGTGTGAAACCTGAGCTGTTGTTCAGACAGACTGCAAACGCCCATGAGTCAGTTAGCTGAAGACAACATACTGATTAGCAAACAGGCAGCTACTGTTACCTACTGCATGGAGAGAAGCCAAGCTAGCTCAGCTCAGCGCAGTGAGTCTCCAGAAGCTGAATTTACATAGGTTTGGCTTGCTTATTAAAAATGTCTGCAGTGAAAGGACTGTTGCTGGAACTGTGGAAGTAAAACGGTGTTTGCTTGTCTGCTGCCTGCATTGGTGCACCAGCGAGAACAGGGGTGGCCCCTTTCCTTACTCTGAAGAGAGGGAGTGGCACCTCCCAGGCAGCACAAGCAGCTGTTACCTCTTGCTGGTGAGGGACAGCATCCAAATTACATGTCTGCTTCTCCCATTTGATTTCAGCAGGACCTCCTCTGTCAACAGGAAGGCAGAGTGTTACACTAACACCTTGCCTTACTAACCTCTAGGTCTTTTCTTTAGCTGCACCACCATCTCTCTCGCAAAGCCAATGTTGGTTGTAAAACCCACTTACTTGTCCAAACAGTAGGGAGGGGGTGCATGTCCTCCCAGGGTGTAAGTGCACAGAGCTCCCTGTGTGGGTGTACAGCACAGGGCTAGTTGTTGGGCTGCTGTCCCTGAGGGTTTTGCCTGCTGCCCTGGTGGGACAGGGGGTGGTTGTCCCTCAGAGGAAGGTCAGTTTTCTCAAAGTAATGATTGCCTGATCATTTGTCCTCATTGCAGAACTACATCACTGTGGATGAATTACGGCGGGAGCTGCCTCCTGATCAGGCTGAATACTGCATTGCCAGGATGGCACCCTACAATGGCCGTGATGCTGTACCCGGTGCCCTGGACTACATGTCCTTCTCCACAGCGCTCTACGGCGAAAGTGACCTTTAACTTTTTTCTGTCCCACCACACGCTCCCTCCCCTCTCCCCCGTCCAACACGACCTATTTTCTCTTTGCAAAGCAACCTCTGCTCCGCTCTTTTTTGTGTTTTCCTGTTTTGCTTCAGATAACAGATCACATTTTTAAGTGGGGGGGAGGACATTGACACAGCACCGCCTACCTTGCCCTTGAAATAACAGTTTACAAAATTATTTTGTGCAAAAAAGTTACGTTTTAAAAAGAACAGACATATTTTATTATAGAAAAAGGTATTTTTCTCCACCAGATTGAAACTTAAAAAGAGTTAAAATATTACACCAAATATTTTTTGTTGTGACATAGAAAGTCAAGCACAATGTTACATTCCATCCTTTCCAAAAAGAACCAAACTATGACAAAACTCCACTTGTTCTGTTAACTATTACATTGCGTATGTCTCTCTCATCACGTTTATCTTGGGAGGGGGGAAGGCACACAAGTGCATGTGTTTGCTGGTTCACTCATTTCATGAAAATATTTTATGATAAACTTTTGAAATTGCTGTGTTTTCTAGGGAAAAAAATAATGTACACAGCTCATGTTTTCATATTTAATTAAAAAATACAATACGCCTCCTATGTTTATCAGTGCACAACTTTTTTTGTTGCTGAGAGTTGTCTGGTTTCAGAACATGAAGCTTGAGAGTTGATAACTTTGATATTGCTTGTCACAAACCATATTAAAAACTTCTTGTGATAACAACTCTAGACTTTATTCATTTGTATAGTAAAATTGTTTAATCCTACTTAGTTAAACATTATAAGAAGAATCCAAAATTAATGTTTTTAACTGAAATTACCGCACATTTAAAGGAATATTCTCAGCCCCATAATCTTTTCATACTTGCTGAATGCTGTTAAAATTTTCACAGCTTTATGACCGCTTTAAATACCCCATACACTCCTATCTTTAGAAGGAATTTTCTTGTTATTCCTTAAAAAACAGTACAGAATTAGTTACTACATCTGCACAAACAACCAACCATCATATCTTGAACCATCGATGAAGAAACCATCCACTGTTCCACGCTCAGCACTGAATATCTGACTGATTTTGATACCACATCTTCTGACATCATAAATTCCTTCAGAGGTCATCTTTCTGTTGGACATAGAAGAGAAACCAGTTTTCAGGACAGCTCCTTTGGAACTTTTATTGAGTCATAAAGTAACACATACACATACGTGCCTGGAAATTGGCAAAGGGAAGCAGCTAATTCCTTCCATCCATCTCATATTACAGGTGCATTTCCTGCCCTCCCACAACTTTTTCAGGAAACGTGGGGTTAGGAGCAAAATAACATTACTGCTTCATGACATGTTTCAAGTGAGTGTTTTATAGGTATTAGCACATACTTCTCCCTCTTAGACCCAAAGGCAGATTTTATTTTGAAGTAGCAACTGCAGGAATGGTGAATTCGTGGACAGATTCACAGGGAGCTCTTCTGTTTCCCAGGGCAGAGCTGAGCCCTGAGGAAGGTATTGTACACGATGGTTTGGGGTTCAGCACAGCTTTCTGGTTTATTCCTGACCTTCAGTAGGACACAATAAAAATCGCAGCAGTGCATTGTGATGTATCCCAACGTGACAGTATCTGCCTACTGTATTTGGAGAGGGGATGCTAATGTCTGCTACCACGCTTCTTTCCAGGAGACCCAAGATCTGTGTTCTGCTGTAGGCTGGATAATGTGTTTACAGGGGGCATGCAAATAAATGCCATATTGTTTCATACATAGACAAGGCCGGGCTGCACTCACCAGTTTGTCTTCAAAGGTGACAGTTTGTGCATAATTGAGTTGTTAATGAGGGCTGCAATTGAGCTGAAGCAGAGTTTCCTATGTTGAAACCCATGATACTGAGAAGCCTGGAGGGGTTGAAATGAATTGTCAGTAATGTAGGACTTGGAGCCATATCAATATTTAATCCACTTTCAAGCTCCTCCATGGGCTCATTTTCAGCCATGTCACTACTATATTGCTGCAAATGGGACTGTCCTCTTCAAAGATATGGTATGCTGATTTCCATCGCCGTGCTTTAAAGTACTTCACATAGGTTATCTGTTGGAAAGCTAAAACATCAGAGAGGATGACTAGAAGCCTGAGCAGATAATCTGTATTGAAGTTTGCCTCTGAGTATCTATTGTCCTTGGTTTGGTAACCCTCTTTCCTCTTCCACAGTAGGTGCCTTGTCCTTGGTTTGCTGCACCTGAAAAAGGACATTTGCAGTCCAAAAATTGAGGAACTCTGTAGGTTGTACCCACTCCCAGAAAATGCAATGATGTTTTAATAAAGTTTTATATTTATTTAAACAATAAAACTGGGGTGGAGGGAATGGGAATATCTGTTGGGCTATTAAATGACCGATCTGGAGAAAAGATCTATGTTATTTTGAAAAACAGGTAGAAAAAAGCATAGCTTCACCTTGGGCCATTGCACCCTGGTCTGCTGCCACTCTGAGAACAAAGCCAAATTATGTTGAATGATCCTGGTGACAGCACTCTGCAAGTCCATGCTTGGAGATTCCAGAAGACTTTATAAAAATCTTTTACTGAGCTGTGGCAGTGTTGCAATGTGTGACCAGGTTTCACACATAACCCCAGTTAGGTGTAAGTATTCCTAGTTTTATGACAGAAAGCAGGTGGCTCATCCCTGCTCACACTACAGATTGATTTGGTGTGGGCTCCAGCCTTGCTAAAGTTGACACTCCAGCACTGACATCCTTTGGTGAAGTTGAGGTGTCAATAGCAACAGAAAGGTCTTGCCTATGCTTCTGAGTACTTGAATTGGCAAGAGGTGTGCCTAAAATACACTGGCATTTCTTCTCAGATGGCACAGCCTCTGACACTGGCTAGAGCTTGCATGACCTGGTTTTTCCCTCTAGGCTGTAGATAAAGCTTCCCCATTCCCACCCCACACCCAGAGGAGCGCTAGGATGCTGCAAGACATTCACCTTCCTCATTTGCAGCACAAGATTTATCTTGCAATTGTGGGGCCTGGCAGTCTGTGGCAGTTAGTATGCTGAAATGTGAAAACAGCTTTTGGTATTAGGCTCATGGTTTTGCAGCTGACATGCCATTCTTTAGCCAAGTCCTGGCATCAGCCTTGATGAAATTCATCTCTGGAAGTAGCTGTTTGCAGCTCAGCAACTGCCCCTTCTGCCAGGAACAGAAGAAGTGGACAATCCACTTCAAGCTTGCTTCTTTCATTCAGAGTTGTCAGTCTCCCACTATCACAATTTCAGGTATGGAAATTGAAATAATGCTTTTTGAAGAAATTAACCAAGAAAGGCTTTTCATGACTGTTGATACCTTTGGCTGCTGAGATCTCAATGACCTGCTTTATTCAGCCTGTCTGACAGTACAGGAGCAGAAAACACTTCAGTGCTCAAACAACATGGGTCTTGTCTTGCCTGCCAGAATGTCAACCACATTTCCCAAAGCCTCTCAAATCTATCTTGTGACTGTTACATGTCTTCAGTGCTGCCAGCATCTGGTTCGGAGCAGAGTGCAGGAGCAGAGCCAGGAGTCTCATAAGACAATGAAAGGAAACTGGTCTGCAACCTTGAACTTGGTTTCAAAGAAGTATTCATATATCCATGGAGATTCCATCCAGACAAATCAGACTGACTGGTCTTGTCAGGGAAATAAAGGAGAGGGTGAGGAGTGGGGGCGGTTGGTTGGTTGTAGTGGCTGTGAAAAGGAACAGCTTGAACTAAAATGACTTCGTTAAGAAAACAGAATGCAGGTATAATTTTCATACCATAACAAGCAGATTTGTACATTACTTGCACTACAGATACTGAGGTAGGACAGACTTTTTCCACCCCTGTGGTAGCCAAGTACAAAAAAACCTTAATCCTCTTGAATTAATTAAACCATTGAGGTGACTCTGGCTACTGAAAGAGTTGCTACTGTGCAAACCCTTAAAATCCATTGCATTAGCACTAAGCTGTTGGGAAAGTCTTAGCGTAGTAAACATAGATTAACAAAGTCTAGGGCATATCCTGAGGCAAACAGGTAATCAGAACATTCCCCAGCAGGCAATGAGAAAATGTGCTAAGTGCTGCAGTCAGTAGAGAACTCAGCCATTGTGAAGAATAAAGCTGGATGATTGCATCTTGTACAGGGAGGGATGCTCAATGGCTATTTCAGGTAGATTTAAATCTCAGCAATTTTAATGAAAATGAAAGGAGAAAAAGAATCTTTTCTATATTTTGAGGGCTCAGAGCTGCTACAGGCTAGATCTCACCAATAAGATAATAAAATGGATTCCTCCCATCTTTGAATACCATACAACAGCCAGGAAATAAGGTCTCAGTTTTGTTCTCTGCTTTGACTTCTGGGACATACATGCATGAAAATATGTTGGCAGAAACTGCACTACCTCCTGTCACTGTCTTATCCCCAGCAAGTCTCTTTACACCCCCTTTCTATTCATCAGGAGTTCACATCCTGTTGGCCTAGCAGGCATTCAAGCAAAATATTGAGGACCTCTAGTTATCATCATGCCTCAGTAACCCCGACCTCAGACTGTCTGGAAAAGCACAATCTCCCACTACTGCTGCAGGAAACATCTAGGGATAAAACTGAAAAAGCTTTAATTGGGCTTCTAGCATGACTTATCTTCATTACTGCCAGTAACTCCAATCCCTATTACACCCATACCATTCTAAGACTGCCACCTAAGGAGCTTTTTTCTGCTTCTGAGCTTCTTAACACAGCAGTTCAAGCATACCGTCACACAGAGACTCTACTGCTGCTCCTGTAACAGTCCATCTCTGCCACTTACACAGAATTTGCACAAAAAGTCACAGCGTTGCCATTTTGAGTGTCTTAGACTGTATTATCAAATGAAAAAGTAAAGCAGCCTTACAACTAAACATTGTATTTAAAGTTGTAAGGCATACTTACACCAGCTACAGCAACTCTTGCTTTCTTTTTCTTAACTACAGCTAGCTGTGTTTTGTTGTTAAAATTGCTCCATTTTCTTAAAAAATAAGAGTTCACATCGGCTGCCTTGTGGCAAAAGTTGACAGCATCCTGGGCTGCATTAGCCAGAGCATCACTGGAGGATCAAGGGAGGTGATCCTGCCCCTCTACATAGCACTGGTAAGGCCACATCTGGAATTTTATGTCATCTGAACACAAGTAAACACTTATTGTCTACTCTATGGGTGATCAAACACTAGTTCAGGTTGTACAGAGAGGTTGTGGAGCCTCCATCTGGAGAGATAATAAAATGCTGGCTGGACATGGTCCTGGACAACCTTGGGGGATTAGACCAGATGATCTCAAGGGGTCACTTCCTACCTAAAAGATTAGGTTCATTATATGATTGTTGAATGTATAGGTTATCTCCATCCTAGACACTAATTAGAGGGCAATAAATTTGAATGATGCCTGAATCTAACATACAATATCATAAATGTGACTTAGATATTTACTCCAGGTTAAAGCAGGAAATCCAGACATGATGCTGTCAGACAAGGGGGGAAAAGGGGCAAACCCAACTGCAGTTATATTTTAAGCATTTGGACAGTGAACACTAAACAAGCTATGCCACAGTGAAGCAATGTGATTTTTATATTGATCATCAGACTGTAAACTGTCATTAATTACACTGTAGCAATTCCATGAAGCGAGCATATCTGTTGCTGTAGGATATTTGACTCTCTCAATCCCCTAAGCCTGACCCTCACCCTAGCCGTACCCCAAACCCAAACCAAAAACCACGGCTGGCCCAGATTCGAAAGCTGTAGGAGCAGCAACGCTGGCATCGTTTTGGCACGCCTTTTCCAGCCCTACTGCTGTCGGAGATGTGCCGATGAAGCAGGGAAGGGCTGTGCTGTTTACTCTCAGCCGTGCAGGCCTGGCTCTCCCCTAGTCCTTTTCCGCAGCCGAGGTTTCCCCGTGCCGCCAGCGACACCCGCAGTGCCGCGCCACTAGCCAGCGCAGCGCAGCTCCCTGTGCCCCGGAGGAGCCGCTAGCCAGGGGCTGCCTGCAGCACACTCCCGTTGGCAGCACTGAGCTGCCGAGTGCAACACTTCAGATAAATTCTCTGGACTTTTCTCCTCCGCTTGTTAAGCAGAATTGTAACCCATCTGTTTTGCCATGTCTTAGTCCAAAGTCAGAGGCAGTTCAGCACGAACAGGTTGCCCAGGGAAGCTGTGGATGCCCCATCCCTGGCAGAGTCCAAGGCCAGGCTGGACGGGGCTCTGAGCAGCCTGGGCTAGCGGGACGTGTCCCTGTCCGTGGCGGCGGGTCGCAGCGCCATGATCTCCGAGCTCCCCGCCATCGCCCCCCGCGCCTACATCTCCCGGCGTGCCGTGCGGCGCGCTGCGGGCGGGGCGGCGCGGGCGGCTGCGCGCAGGCGCGGTGGTGGCGCGGCGGTCGGTCGGTGGAGCAGCCGGCAGCCATTGTCGCCGCGGCCGCAGAGCGGTTCCCTCACGGCCCGCAGGACTCGCCGCTCCGCGACGGTACGTGGCCGCCCCTCCGCCGCGGGGGGGCCGGGGCGGGTGCGGGGACCCGCCGGCAGGATTCTGGCGGCCGTGCACCGCGGCGGGGCGGGGACGGGCCGAGGCAAGGGAGCCGCGGGCGGAGGCCGCGCTGGCGCCGCGCGGCGCCGCAGGCCCGGGCGCTCGGCGGGGCCGCAGCCGGGGGGGGCGCGGGCCGTGCTCCATCGCTGCCCCGAGCGGGGAGGGCTGATCCCGGCGGGATGGCCGGGAGGAGCCGTCGGGGATTGGAGGCGAGCGCAAAGCATCGAGGAGCCTTAGGGGCCTGCGCCGCTGCGTGGGCCGGCGCCGCGGTGGCGGCGGGCCCGTGAAGAGGGCCCTGCTGCCTTGGGCAGGCCGCGGGCCTGGCGCAGCCTCGGCCCCTCTCGGCGTCTCCAAGGGAGGGAGGAGCAGATGGCCGCTTGCTGCGGGGCTCTGCTTCCTGAGAGGTTTTTCGCGTCTTCTGAATCGCGGGCGAGCGAATTCGGTTGCATTGTGATAGGAGCGGCATGTGAAGCTCCGCGCCTCGCAGGTGTCAATACAGATCTGGCATCCATTGTGCTTCCTGATTTTGAATAAATAATGCACGGATGGGTTGTTCGTACCTCTTTCGCAGTGTATTTGATAGTTTCAATGCCGATCAGTTCCACCCACCCATCTCGTGTTCATTTTCCTTCTTCGATTCTTCTTCCCACCCTATTTTCCTAGAATAGCAGTTACACTGTCGTTTTAATCTTTGAAATCTCTGTTGTTCCCAAAATGAGCGCTGTTGCCAAAGTGGCTGTTCTTGCCGTGTTTTAAAGCACACAGTTACGTAAGGCTGCCCTTCCTCTACAAGGCCTTTTCCTTAATACCCACTGCTGGCCTGGCCAGTGTTTGCGTGGTTAGGGTGCGCCAGGGAAACCATCTGTTGGAAGACTGGGCGCTCTTCGAGGGAGCTGAACCAGCCTCCTGAGCTGGATTTCTGGGTGGGCATTAAAATGCATGTGTGAGCACAAAGGAGAGAATGGCTACACAGGGCAGTGTAGGTTCCTCCGAGGTTCAGGGATGGCTGAGGCCAATCTAAATAAGTGCTACCACAGTTCAACCCCTTGCCTCCCTAAAAAGCTTCCAAAATTCTGGCACTTCTCTGATGGCACAGTGAGTCTTAGTAAAGAAAGTAATCAATAGAAAGCTATTGGGTGTTAGTTAACAGAAAAGGTAAATCACATTAATTCAAAATACTGCATCCAAACTGACTGGAATTATTTTCACAGCTAACATGATATGTTGTCTGTTTACTCTACCTGCTTTAGAGCCCAGTATTGTAGTGCAAAATCACATCATACTTCCATTCCTTAGGGCTTGAATTCTTTGTTTTTTCTATGACAGCAAGTTCATTATTTGGAGTGATCCAAATAATTAATCCTTTCCAGTTACAAAATCTTAAAAATTTTTAAACCACATAAACTGAAAAAGTGACACCTCAAGGTAAAAAATGGAGTTTTACATAGAATATCTCAAATTACATATCCTGGATCAGTAGATAGCTTTGATAATTTGAATGCCCCAAATAGCTTTTTTTATTTTGGCCATTGTTGAAATCTCATAATGCAATTAATGCAAAAACCTGATAGATTGTTAAGATATATTTATGGTTACTGGAAATCGAAAAAATTTTATTACTGCCTTTTGTCTTTTGTGTGCCAATAAAATTTTATTGCAGAGATTCTTCTAGGTGAAAGCAAAAATTTTGAGAATGTTTTATGTTGTTTGTTGTTATTCCAAAGATAAGCATATGAGTTTTGGTTTTTTGATTTCTTTTTTTTCAACTGCTGCTAGTCCAGTAACATCTTCAAAGTATTAGAGTTGGGGTTTTAAGTTTCACGATTAAAAAATATGAAACGAAGTTCTTTGTAGATTCTCCTAGAAGTCAGCAAGACAGGATTTTATCACTTTTCTGGCTGTAGAGAATTAGGCTTTTAACATGTATACCTGGAGGACAGTAAAATGAAATCCTATTTAACCCAGATTTCTGAGATGTAAAAGTGATCTTAATCACTCTATTTTAAGTTTGTTAATCAGATAAACGGTGCTGTTTTCTTTTTTAGCATCAACCTTAAGATGAGTGGCTGCCGTGTCTTTGTTGGACACTTGAGCTCACGTGCTCGTGAACGGGATGTAGAGAAATTCTTCAAAGGATATGGCCGCATACGAGAAATCCATCTAAAAAATGGATTTGGGTTTGTGGTAAGTAATAGCCTTGTTTTCCTTGCTCTTGCTTCCAGGTACTAACCTTGCTAGGCTGATGTCAAGGAAGGGAAGATGTTTAAGACAATAGTAGTTGCAGTGGGAAATGGAAAATACTAGTACACATTTCAGACTGCTTTTTCAGAATTTTGGATTACAGTTTTGGCCATGTTTTACCCACAATCTTGGTAATATTTTAGCTACGTTAAATACATTGTTTGATTGTAGCCTTCTGTGGATTTAAAATTTATACCTCATTTCTGAAGAATCTATAAATATCTTGTTATGGTAGTACAAAATTCTGTGGTGTTGACCTGGAAGAAAAGTTTATACAGAGCCACTTAAGCTCCTGTCTGACTTCTTCTAGTCTGCTTGGTCATATCTTAAATAATAGCCTGACATAAAAGCAAAGTAGTTGGTTAAGACAACAGGTGTAATAGGTGCTTGCTGATGGATTCAGGCAGCACAGCTTTGAAGTCTTGTGCAGCTAAAGTGAGATATATTCACCCTCAGTACATATTTATAGGCCTTACGTGTCTGTCAGACTGTTAAATTAAATAGACAGTTCATTGTATCTCAGTTACCTACCACTGCTTTCTAGAGCTCTGTGCTCCTAAATGTCCAAATTTTTCAGCTTTACAGGTTCACAAAGAGACTCAGGTTCAGCCTGTGTTTTAACTGTTATCTCCTGAGAACTGAGAATTAGGTGTTCTGCAGCACTTTGTTCAGACTCGAAAGGTTGATACTGCCCTCACACTGTGGTAGGCTTACATGCCACTCTTTCTGCCAAGGTCAATCCCTTGAGTGGAGTTAAGGGGAAAGAACAAAAGAACAGGCTTTGCCTACTTTAGTTTCATACAGATATTGCACCTTAACTCCTATACATGGTGGTTCCTGATTACCCTGCATTATGCGCTGTTTCTTGTTGACTGCCAGTAGGTAAATATCTGTCATTTAAAGTCCAGAGGTAAATGGCTGATCCAGACATGAGCCTGAGTTTATTTAGAGTGCTTTTCCAATTGGTGCTAATTCTCAATCCTGTTTCCATGAGTGTTCTTGTTCTCTTCCTGGACAGGGCTGTTGACTCATTCAGGAACAACTTCTGTTCAACTCCTGTAAACGAGTCAGTCAGTACTCCCTCTTCTCTTTTTTAGTTCCTACGTGGAACCATTTTCTTTTCAAAGATTGCTAATAAGCTTGAATAATTGTCTCATAACTTTATCGAAAAACTTTAATTGTTCTCAGGATATTTTTTTTTTCTTTGCAGCTGAACAACTTCCCCTCCCTTACTTGTCATCCCATCATTGTGCACCCATATCGGAAATCACTTCCATTGTTTGTGTAATTGTGTTCTAGGTTTTGGAAGACTGACTGAATTCCTTTGGAGCTGCCTTTTCTTCAGGCTAAACAAGCACAGCTCTCTCGACCTTTCTTTGTTACCCAACCTTCTGATCAGTTTTGGTGGCCCTCTGCTAGTCTCACTCCAGCTTTTCAATGTCTTTTATGAGCTGGAGGGACCAAAACTGGACACAGTGTTCCAGGTGTGGCCTAACAAATGCCAAGTAGGGTGGAATAATAAGCATCCCTTGGTCTGCTGGTTGTACTCCTACTGCTGCAGCTCAGGATGCAATTTGCTTTCATTGTAGCAAGGCCACACTGCTGACTCATGCTTAGCTGACTCTCTATGAGGATTTCCATGTCCTTTTCAGCAGAGCTACACTCCAGCCACTCAGCCCCCAGTGCATTCTACTGCTTAGGATTATCTTATGCCACATGCAGCACTTCATGTTTATCTTTTGTTAAGACTTGTGATTCTTGTTTGCCTAATCTTTCAGCCTATCAGGGTGTTTTTGTGGGATGGTTTTTCATTCTGGTATATCTATTTCTCCTCCCACTTTGGTGTCAGACACAAAATTGATGAGGCTGGTCTTGATCCTGTTATCCATGTCATTTATAAACACATGGAATGGCATTACCCTTTGTGGCACTTCACTTGCCACGTGCTGTCAGTTCATCTTTATTTTCTGTTATTAATATCTGTATTTATAAAACATATTGCAAAACCAAGTAAACATTGTTACAGTGTTAAAAGCACATTTTGTTGTGCTTGATTGAAATCATTGCTTAGTCTTTGAAACTAGTTATAACTACTTTAAGTTTTGTAGATTTCAGGGCATAGTGTTTTCAAACTTCAAACCATAAAGCTGGATAGACTTGCACATCGCATGTTCAGTTTGTTAGAAAGTAGCTGACATAATGGGACTTGTAGTTGTCGGCTATTGATACTTCTAAATGCTGGGCCTGAATTAATTTTGTTAAGATAATCATTGCATCATCATGCAAGGATGTGTGATGTTTCACTTGGTAGTGAAACAGATTTCAGTGCAGAAGGGGGAAGGTTGCTTAAGCCAGTATTGCTTTTGAAAAGCAGTTTATAGTTATGCAAACACTTTCTTCAACTTGAGAAGCTTCTCCTCTGTTGTTGATTGCTTGCAAGGTGCAGTTCCACAATTTTTTCTGTCCTTCTACACTGTTGCTTCTAGCAGTCCCTACCCAGCTGCTGGTTCTCTCTGCTTTATTTCTTTCCTTTGTCCCCTTACGTCTCATGGTGTTGCTGCAGTTGTTCAACCACATATAATGAACCTGCCTGGGAAGCTGATCTGGTTGAAAAATAACACTGTCTTTTTCACCCCACCTCCTGCACGAAGTGTGCTGGTTTTCATCTGGGTAGGTTTCTTGACCTAGTTTCCTGCAGAGCTGTACAAGTGGCTTTGCCAAGAACCAGTGGGCTGGATAGTGGGCAGAGGCTACTCAGGCTGACTTAAGCAGCATTTCTGCCAAAAGCAAAGTGACAGATTCCATTGCAACAGTAAATGGAATTATGCATGTTATAGCTGATCTGGACCCACAGTTGGCAACTGCTGAAGAGGGGCTTATGTTTCATGCTCTTCTTACATGGGCACTTTTTTACCCAGCTAGTGAACTGAATTCAGAAAAAAAACTAGGAGGGTTTTTTTTGCTGGTTTACCCTTTCTTTGCCAATTCAGTAAGAATTTAATCTTATGAGAGTTTTGAGAGTGCACAACTCTCTTGCAGTTGATCAGCTCATGCTGTTACATAGCATTTCCCTGTATGTGGGGCTGTGTTTTAAACTGTATGCCTTGAAGGAATTCCCCCCACTTCTCCCCAGAAGTATTTTAGATATTTCTGCAGTAAACCAGGTCATTTAATTTATTTAATATAGGTCCTGCAAATAGTTATACTGAAACAACTGGAGAGGCAAAAGGAGTTTGTGGGGTGAACGGAGAAGAAATTATCATGAATAGGAACACCTTGGCTTTTTGATCATAAATGTCCTAGGAATTGGCTTCCTTATTCAAAGTTCTTGGTGATGCTTGCTGCAGAAATGTAACATTTATAAAGAAAGCATGTTTATTATTATTTGTGTATACTGTGGGAAAATACTTTTTTATTCCTATTTTCTTCCTAGGAATTCGAAGACCACAGGGATGCTGATGATGCAATTTATGAACTAAATGGTAAAGAGTTGTGTGATGAAAGGTAAGTGTGATACCATAATTTCCCTTAAGAATAGAAAACGTGCTTTGCATGAAAATGCAGTGCATTATCTTGTGCTCTGCTTGTGGTTCTGTGGTGGGATATACCTTCCCTAACTTGAAAGACATTCATTGGGATTCATTCTTGTTTAAGGCAAAGATTAGTTTGGGACTGAAGGAGGAGTGATTTGGAGCAGGGCTGACTGTTTTTTCTACTTCCACTTAGTTCTTTTTCAAAGCTATTTCAAGATCATTAGGAATTACTAGTAAGAGTGAATTGAATTTATTATTTATCTGTCTGTTGACAAGAAAATAAGCTGATGATAGCCTGTCATCATTTGGAGGGTTTGCCCTTCAGTTTGCAGCAGTATGGACTATGGTCATTGTATGCTACAGTAATTTTTATTTTGATTGTGGAAGCTGGAATTTAGGTCATTAGGTTGTTGTTAGTTATTTTAGTACCCTTTTCACTTTGTGAGTACTCCTGGGCTCTGGTTGAGCAAATTCAAGTGTTTCAGTCCGAATTACAGACTGGTGACAATTTTCATGACAATCCAAGGGAGATGAATGAGAAAAGAAAAAACACTGGTCTGGCTCTTTAAGAAATGCCAGTGATTGTGTTATAAATCATTGTTTGCAAGGGCAAGATAGTTCTTGTTTGTGCACATTTGCTTCCAGTTGTGAAAGATTTAAGTCAATGTCAGATACTTAAAGTTTGTTGTTTTATTTTTTTCTGTGCTTGTTTTGTTTTGTTCCTGTCATCAGGGTCACAATTGAACATGCTCGAGCCCGAAGAGGAAGGGGGAGATTCTCACAACGGTTCAGTTACTATCAGTCGCAGAGTGGATCTAGGTAGGTGGTCTGGGCTCTGTGTCCTTTTCCTCTTCCAGTAACTGAAGAGCTGGAGTGAAATACTGTTCTCTTCTTGTGATTTAGGGATCCAGCTCTATTTCTTTGTGTAGCTTCACAAAAAAAGTTTTATGTTCTCAAACCTTTCAGGTTCATTACTGTTATTTGTCGAGGAGAGTGTGGATTTTTAAGCAGTTTAAATGTCTTGAAGAGGTTTACAAACCTATTATGAAATGTGCCTTTGCCATATTGTAGGCACTACGCTGGTCTTGATTCTCTTGTCATATAAATGATGTGAACGATTATTGCTGCAGCTGAATTGGCTGATTTTAACACTAAATCAAGAAAAATGCAGAGCTTCACTGGTGGCTTTTGTCACCAAACTGAGCTTACATGATAAGTGGAATTATTGTAGAGCGGTAATTCAAGGTATTTGCTGTCTAACCAAATTTTCACATTTCCAGTTGTATGGTTATCAAAATACTTATTTCAGCACAGCCTAGAAACGGAGCAGTGCTAGGGCACAAGATAAACACTTCTGCATGTGTTAGTAAATACCAGTTGACTAAGTTTGCTGACCAAGCAGGTGCCTTGCTAAAGCAGAGTCTCTCTCCAGCGATGGAATGTGAAAACCAGGACATAGTTAATCTCTAGAATACCTCTAGAGGACATACAATATTTGTGGAGTTGTTCACTTTCAGTGATTTCAGCTAGTGGTGAACTTTGTGCCAACTTGCAGTGAAAGTTCTGCAGATTTGCAAATATTCCACCAGACAACTACACATTACGTCTTTGTACTTTATATCTACCTGTGTGAAGGAAGTATCTGTAGAAACATTTATAGCTGTGGCCTATGCAGAGCAGAGTTTGGAAGAAAGACAAAGATACGTGGAACATAAACCTTCACATTTGTTACCAAGTCAGAATTGCTACCAGTTACAAACCAATGTCAGGAGTGCATAATTTGCATATGCAGCTATGCTAATTAGATTGTTTTTTCTTTAGTGGCAGTAACCTTGATGCAGTATAATTGGTCCGAGGTCCAGGCTGAAAGTGGACTTTTAAAGTAGCAAGTGTGACTGATTGGAGGTCGTAGGCATTTGACATTGTAGTCATGTTCATGATGTCAGAGTGCCAGTGCCAGACAGGAAGAGATTTTGGTTTGCAATAATGGAAAAATGAGACTCCTCGTGCCAGTTTTGTGACTCTGGGACCTCTGTTTAAATACCTGGAAGATCTGGATGTTCTGAAAAAAATGGGGACACTTTGAGGTATGCCATGAAATGAAATTGCCTGTGCTTCAGTTTGCAAATCAATCCATACAATTTAGGACTGTGTTTCTGTGGGAGAATATGAGAATCATTTTCTCTATGGTCAATGCTTTTGATTTTTCAGTCTTTTTTGGTAGCAATTCAAAGTAGTGTCATTGTTAGAATCCTGCATTACTTAGCAAAAAACTGGCATACCTTTTTCCACAATTCTCAAATCCCTTTCTATTCAGAATGGCTAGGATGGGGAACAAATTACTTGCATGAGTAATATTCTTTCCAGATGTTTTGCTCTGTTATATGAACATTGGCAAGCCACATTTTCATTTTTGTGAGGGTCTTTCATTTTTCATTAAGTGGAAAATACCAGCTTTCATTCAGGAACTGTAAACTGCCACAGTTCATTCAGGGCAGTCAGTTGTTTAGCTCTCATTTTACTGAAATAGAAATATTTCTACCCAGAAAACGTCTAATACAGGTCACGGTGGCATTTTTAAATATTAACAAGTGATTTGGAATTTAGAAGTGTGAACTAAGATGCCTTTAAATTGTGCCTTCTAGCTCCCTGACATGAAGCAGAATGCTACCAACTAAAAAAAACCCAGAAGATAGATAAAAAAGTCCTTTCTCTGAATATCCCAGAAACCATATGTGAGCCAAGCAGGTCAAATACCAAAATTAAACTAAATCTCTGTACATTATTTTCATTTCACTAGACATTTACATAGTGTACCTTGAAAAAAATTACATCTATGTTGACTGACTTGGTAAAAAGTTCTTAATAAAAATCCTTTTTAATCCCCTTATAGCAGCTTGCTTCTTCTAGTGGAGTCTTAAATACACTCTTGACTAGGGAGAATCAAGTCTGCAGTCCAAAAATAAGGAAATAGCTTAAATCTTTCAGCAAACTGTAGAAAATGTCAGATTTCTTAAGTTCTAAATTCCTTACCCCCAAGAATTTTTTTCTTTTTTTTTCTCCTTTGAATTCTTCCAGCCGGTATGGACCTCCTGTTCGTACTGAACACAGGATCATTGTTGAAAACCTTTCATCCCGTATCAGCTGGCAGGTGAGTTAGCATCTTCTTTTTTTTTTTTTTTTTTTTTACACTTTATTTTACTGCTCTGTAAGTAGACTGCTTTCAGCCTAATTTCTTAATAAAGCCATCATAAATATTTAATGTGAACAAAAAATAAAAAAAGCTTCAGTGATTGCTAAAAATTAGCATTCAAGCAGTTACAGAAGTCCTTTGTTTCAGAGCTGTGCAAATAGTTCTATCATTTGATTTTGTAGTTGGGAGGTGATTCTTTCTTGCTTCTGTTTGCCAAGTGATGAAACTTTGGAAGACACTAGATTATTTTTAAAATACTGAAACATTGCATTCATTCATACTGTGTCATCCTTTTGTATTGTTACACCTGGAAGTGCATGTCTTTGTTTTGATCGAAATTTATAGTCTTTCCTTAGGTTTTGCAAAATACTTTTGTGACCTGATGCATAATTGAGAATTCTTGTAATACAGCATTAATAGAGGGACTTTTAAGAGAGCTACTGCTCAAGTATGCTTACTCTAGATATTTTTTTTTAAATCCTGAACTTTCAGTACATGTCATTTGAAGCTTTCTTATCACCTTTCTTTTTTGTTTTTTCACCTCGCGCTAATGTTTTGCTAATATTTAGCTGGCTTTTAACAGAATAGCCATATAGTCAATTCCTTTAGTTGTGTTCTTTGTAGTATACAGTGTATAGAAAGTTCATTTTTTAAGGGCATTAGCAACAGATGCTATTTACAAAAGGTGAGTGAATAGTGGAGTTTAGTCTTGTTCATTAACCTTTATATTCTTTGAATAAAGAGACTTTAATCAGTGTACTGAAAGATGCAGCAGAACATGTTGAATGTTCGAAGCCTCGGTCTTGGAGCTACTTCCCCATGAGGAGGCTGCTTGACTTGCCTGGAGCTCTGCTGATGTGTTTCATAAGAGTTGGGTGCAATCCATGCAGCTAAACGGTTGAACTCTGTTTATCTTCCACATGACAGGTTCAAAGGGTTCGTAATTGTACAGTTGTGGTAATTATTGAATAACTAAAAAAAAACGAGTTGATGTGATGAGCAAGTGGATTTAATCTAAATATCTTCTGGGTATGCTACACAGTTACATATATGAAGAGATTGTCACTTAGAAACTACAATAGGGACCAGAGAAGTAAGCTATAATGGAGTGGAGTGTTAAGGAAAATAAATCTTATAATGCTGTTTAGTGTTAAATGCATAACTTGAAAAAAATTAACATTTTTGTAACTTTCTTTTACTTGTGAATATTTATAATGGCTTTATGTGTACTTACATTTTAATCTGAAGCCCACCCAATTCAGATATCATACTGGTGAATCTTTTAGTATTCTAATATATGGTTTAATGTCTCTTAAATATATGATGTTAGCATAAGAGACTTTTTGATACCTGCCTATCATTTGAGGGTAACAGCCATATGCAAGCTGCATTTACTTTTGAAGTTGCACAGCTTTGATACTGACTACAGTGTTTTAACTTCTAACTACGCTACTTACACAACACATTAAAATGGCTAATAAATGCATTAACAGTAGTGGCATTCTTTCCTTCTAATTCCTGCTAGGAAACACACTCAATATGGAACCTTGCTTTTAAACGTAGGTGCATAATATAATCTTTGGTGTGTCCAGATCCCCATGCTTTGAGAAATCTATTTCCCTTAAAAGTTACTGTGTTGGGATATTTAAACATAGAAAAAGCCATAGAAATTTGTATTCATTTCAGTTCCCTCAAATTGTTGACTATATTGCTAATAGATAATCTCATCTCTAAGTAGCAGACAAACTGTTAAAACTCTCCTTTTTTTAGCAAACATATATTTCTACATGTTCAGAGCTTTCCAACCACTCTCATTAGTTTTTTAGTATCAAATTTTCAAGCAGTTGAGAAAAGTAGAACTGTGTTACATCAAGATGTATTGTTTAATATGTGTTATTCCAATTTATGGTTGTCCTACATCTTATTTCTTTTTGCTGCTAAGGACAACAGGTTTTTTTGTGCTCTTTAAGGTAAACCAGAGCAGTAAACTTAAAATAAAATTTGATTGTTCCACTGGTTAGGTAAAACAAGGTAACTTTAAAACATTCCTCTAGTAACAGAATGTTGAGCTTTTAGAACACATGCACACTTCCTCTCTTTTAAGCAATAATGTTGGCATCTTAATCATGTTGACATTGCTATTACAAATGATATTTCATGTTGATATTTCTTAGGATTCAGCATATAGTATGGCAAGACTGTGGGAGCCTCAATTTTAAAGCCTTAAGTTACTGATTTAGGAAATAATTATGTAGATTAACATTTTCTAACTCCTTTTTGACTTACCAGTCCTGGTCTGGTTAAATTCTCATTGACTTGAGCAGAGCCAAAATTTTGTCCATCATCTCTAAATTGAGGTAAAGTGAATTTGAAGTATTGTTTTTAATGGTACTATAGGTACGAATTTTTTTGCTCTTAGGGTTTCTTTATATTAAGATCTGCGAAACTAGGAAAATATCTACTACTTTGCATATGCCAGTTTTTAACCTAAAACTATTGAATTTTAATTAAAATACTAGATAAAACTAAGCTTTCTTGTATTCTGTGCCAAATGTTCTAAAGTTTTTTCTCGGCTTTTTGTTTTGTAGTCTTTTGTTCCTTAAGCATATTTCTAACCAAGTGCATTTTGAACCTCTTCTAACAACCTTGATTTGGTTAACCTTCATTTTTCATGTGTGGAGGAAAAAAACCAAAGATTTGGGGGTTTTCTAGTGGCTGAAATTCTAGGGTTTGGCCTGTTCTGAATTTTCCTTTTGGTTCCTATGACACTCCTGTTTTTTGGCAGTCTAGATCTTGGTATGCCTGGGTTTGATCTCGATTGGCTAGCACAGATCATCCTCGGGTTCTTTAGCCACTTCTGGAGACTGGAGACTATGTCCAGTGCTTTCAGGGCCTCTGGTGCCTCCGTGAAGCATATTGCTATGAGCCATCACTCTGCCTTTCTCATGTAAGAGAGTTCCTCTTGGCCAGCTAGGTATTGGACAAGCAACTCTTTGCTTAAGGTACCTTCTTATATCACCTGCCACTTGTGGCGTGCTGCGGTAAGTAGTCTGGGATTATAAAATACCAGATACTGTTGGGTAAAAGTGCTGCGTTAACTTATATAAATATTTAGTTTTTTAGTGACCTTTTGCATTATTTGTTTATGCTTTCTCCTACTGCTAAGCAAGTAATTTTACTATGTCCACGTTTAGCCTCTGTTAAGTTTAAGACAAGGAAGTGTATTGATGTGACACTGTAGTGTGACAGATGCTCAAATGAAACTTAAGAAAAAAATTTCCTTTGTAAAATTTCTAATTACATTGTAATTACACCTTTTTGCTTTTAATTTTGCTTTGAAGCTGGGGGAGGTGAAGATAAAGGTTGAATTTGTCTACATTTATTGGATTGTCATTTAACTGGGGTGTTAGTCATGAAAATCTGCATTTAATACTACTGCTTTTCTCATCTTCTATAGTTCTGATTTCAGTGGACATGTTGGTATTTCAAGTATTGCATTGTGTTTTCATAGCTGGTTTTGGGATGCAGAGTTATCTTAAAAGCAGTTTTATTCACTGTAGCTGTAAAATGATGGATCCTTTCTATATGCAGCTGCTTTTACATAAGCTGTTTCAGAAACTTTTCTAAATTATACGTATATTTTGATGTATATAAATTGAAAAGCATTAAGCAGTTTTAGCAGAGAAAGTTTTAGGAGAGTATTCTGCTACCTGACTCACTTGTGTTGTGTTTAAGACTAAAGTGTTAACTTTTGCTGTAGGACCTGAAAGATGTCATGAGAAAGGCAGGGGAGGTCACCTATGTGGATGCACACAGAAACAACAGGAATGAAGGGTAAGTTCATTTTGTGTCTAAATCCATATGATAGCTGAAATTATTAAGGGCATGTTTTTCCCTGTAATACAGAAGAAATTAAATGTAAATCTATTGTGTGGCTTAGATGCTGAAATTTCTCCAGTTCAAAAGCCAAAACACAAACTGTCAGTAAGTAGGAGTTCAGTATTGAACTCAGTCTCTATTCTCTATCATGAAAACAATATATGAAAGCAGAAAAGGAAGAATTCCTTTCAAATGTTAAGTCCTGCTGTCTTTAACATATTTTTATATAATAATTTCTGATCTGAGTCCTGAGGCTAAAACACCTCCAGTCTGTGGCTGCTGAAAAAGGGCCAAACTTGCTCTCCTTTCTTTTTCTGTTTCTCTGAATTTTTTCCCTTTGTTTTCATGATGGTAAACAGGGTTGTGGAGTTTGCATCTTACAGTGACATGAAGAGTGCACTGGAAAAATTGGATGGCACTGAGCTGAATGGACGCAGAATTAAACTGACTGAAGACCACAGAAGGCATAGGTATGTCACCTGACATGATAAAATTCTGCTGAGGGCATGGATTTGAGTAATATCGATGCCAAAGTTCTATTATGTACTTTTTTGGCCCCAAGCTAAATATCACTGCACAGAACCACTTTTTAGCAATGTAAACAGATTAAGGTAAGAACTAACTTGCTGAAACAGGGTAAATAGAACACTTCTGGATGAAAGTAAGGTTTTGGGGTTTTTTTAAGATAAAATGTAATATTTTAAAGAAAGAACTTTGTAAAAACATGGATTTCAGTTCTAAAAATGTTTATTTTAAAAGAAAGCTGTTTCACTATTCTGTGAAATGTTTCTCAAAGAGTTGTGAAAGCCAGCTTGTTCATGAGAATAAAAGCAAATCAGTTAGCTTGTTTGCATTATTCCTAAGCAGTTCTGCTGTTTAGTCATTAAAAAAACATATTGACTGCAGCTCTTCATTGTCTCTCTTAAAAATAAATCCATTTCTTTCCAGGAAAAGGGGACACACTACTAGTGAAGGTATTAAAAATCTATGGCCTTGAAGTGTGCTGGTGATCCATACCTTCAGAGACTTTCTTAGCCTCTTGAAAGAAACTCTTACTAATTTGCATGGCATTTCTAGAGAGAATAAATACCACAGGTGTGAAGTTTGATTTAGGTGCTTTTCTTGATAAGTTAAATGATATTTCAAGGCAGGGTATATGCAGACAAAGAATTCCTCTTTGATTGAGATTGCCCTGCCTAAAAATTGGCTTCTGTCATCCTGGCAGGACCTGGGAGGAGGCATCTTTTATTAGGCAGTTAATATTTTGCCATGCTAGCAGAGAATGTCAAAGCCAACAGTTCCTGATAGCCATGACCTAAGAAGATACTGACATGATGGAGCATAACAGAAATCTAGCAGCACTCTGAAATAACTGAATGCTGTGCATAGTGCTTTCAGGTGTTCAAATGGATGTGCTGTGCATACAAAGTAGTTGAGAATTTTACTTGATTGTTTTAAATTTAGTAATAGGTGAGACTACAGCTTTTAATTATGTTTCCCTAGGAGCAGATCTCGATCAAGGAGTTACTCAAGATCTCGCAGCAGGTCCAGGTCTACCGGATCTTCCAGATCGGACAGCCGGTCCAGGTCCAGGTCAAGGTCCAGGTCCAGGTCCAGGTCTCGCTCTCGATCCCGATCTCGCTCTCGATCCCGCTCTCGCTCTCGCAGTCGTACTCCTAAAAAGAGTTACTCCCACAAAAGCCACCGCTCCAGCTTGATAGCTTCTTCCCCCTCTCCCTCTTCTTCTAAAAGAAAATCTCGTTCTAGGTCGAGCTCTGCTCATAGCCGTAGTTAACTTGCTCTGAGAGATGTATTAATGAATTTAATTTGATTCAAGTTTCTTGAAGACTTGAGACAAATTATATATGAGAACTGGGAGGGGAAGAGTTAACATGATGAAAGGGTGACCTCCTCTTACATTGCCAAAGTGCCTGTCATCAAATAGGCCATCTCTGTGAGGAGGGGCTGGCTGTCAGCTTTCTTCTTTCAGTGAAGTCTGGAGTGGGAAATCTTTTTTATTTTTTCCCTGCTATTAGTAAACATTTCTATCATAGATATATTATGTACACATAATGCTGAGGTAATGGGATGAGACAATACGCTGCTTTCTCCCTCTCTTGCCCCCACTTTCTCCTCCACCTCTAAGGCCTTTGACTTCCAAAATACTATGTTAGCTTTTGTCCTTGGTACTAAGTCCGAGAACAGGAAGTATAGATTTTATTCCTTTAAGGTTCTGTGGCTACTTTTCTGTGCGAGAATGAATGGACCAGATGAAGTTAGTTTAGAGTTCCCCTTTTTCCCCATTGCTTGGCTTAACAGGCTGTTTAAGTTCCAGCTTTACATGACCTTGACAATATGCTTAATTTGCAAAAGACTTTCAGGAGTACACATTGGTTAGTTGAATATTGCTCACTTGGATAATCAATTAATACAATGTTAAGCAGTAATGAAAGCTGGAATTTTCTGTTGAAATGAGACGTACCATCCAGATGTCAGGATTATTGGGAATCCATTATAATAATTTTACAGTAATTCACTAGTATGTGGTATTGTATGTATAGGCCTTATTTGACAGGTGACTTCATGAAACTGCACAGAAATGTCAATATGCATGTCCATGTTTTTGATGTTTATAAAAGTGACATAGCTTTCATACCCCAAAGTGTGATACTGAATAACATGTGTATGACTAGCAATAGTCTTGATGGAAAGGAAAGTTATTTTAGTAATGAGAGCAGCAAAAAAAATCCCAGGAAAAGTGTAGTCAAAATCTCTGGAATGCACAGGTGTTTTGATTAATAGAAATTTCCACTGCAGATACTGTCGTTCTTATAATTTGGAATTAGATTTTTTTTTTAGCTTCTGTATCGTTAAAGAAGGGAAACGTTTTTGGAAAAAATATGTAAATTAATCCCGAAGTCTTACGTGTATTTAAATGTACCATTCCTAATAAAATCAAACCTTTTTCTGGCTTACTTTGCAGTTTTGTGTAGTTGTTTTTGCTGTTTTTCACTTTGTACAGTCTTTCTGACATGATCACAAAGAAATTAATTTTAAGGTATACCTGTATGGAAGCAAGAAAATGTAAACTGGAAACCAGTTATGATATGTAAGTGACCAGATGCTGACTAGCAGGAGGACAGGATAGGATTTTACTGTCATGGCCAGCAGTGGCTGTTTGAATGGATGGCAAAAGAATTCTTTCTGCATTCCTTGCAAACAGGTTTGTGTGATACCTTCTGGTCTGCCAGTTCAACAGAGGAACCAACAACCAAATGGCCACAGGTGTTTTAATCTTTCTCTAGGTAAATTCATTTGTTACTTTTGAAATATTGTACTAAAGATTCTTACATTGCCCATATAGTTTTTGTGCATGTAAGAATGCAGTCTTGAGAGGGAAGAAGAGGGGCTGGAGTAGATAGAAGCCATGAAGGGAAAAAAGTAGGACAGGTTTGAATTTTGACAGGTGGCAGTTTCAGTGTCAAAGATGGGACCACAGAAGGGAATACAACCTTCATACTCATGACAACAGTTCAAATGTACTTTTCACCTAGCAGGTAATCCTGAGAAAAAAACTGAGGAATGTAAGAGCTTATGGGTTTTGCTTAAAAATATTTGATGTTGTACCGAAGAGCAAAAAGGTCTAAAGAAAACAAGTTGTTCCTATGTATCTACAAGTCAGGTGGGCAGCTTGATTAGTTAGACATGGTCTTGCTCAGTAGACTGTTTTGGGAACACACTGTAGTGTGAAACTTAGCTGGAATGTTGTCCTGGTTTCATTGAAGCTGGCAACTAAAGCACCACACAGCCTATTCCCCTTCAGTGTTGTAGGGGAGAGAACTGAAGGATAAAAGTGCAAAAACTCAGATTGAGATAAAGACAGTTTAATGGGCAAGAAAGAAAAAAGAAGAAAATTATGATAGTATGATGAAAGAGTAAGAATACAAAACCATGAGATGCACAATGCAATTGCTTACTACCCACCAACCAATGCCTGGCCCGTTCCTGAGCAGCAGCCCCAACCCAGCTTTCTCCACAGTTTATATGCTGAGTGTGATGCCATGTGGTATGGGATATCCCTTTGGTGAGCTGCCTTGGCAGTGTCCCCTCATTTCTCATGCCTCCCAGCCTCCTTGCTGGTGGGACATGAGAAGCTGAAAAGTCCTTGATAAACACTATTTTGCAATAACTGAAAATGTCAGTGTATTATCAACATTATTCTCATCCTCCATCCAAAACAGCACTATACCAGTTACTAGGAAGAAAATTCTAACTGAAACCAGAAAAACTATTACTGTATTTCTGAAAGCTAATTATTTTTAAAACTATTTTTAGACTGACTTGAAACAAACTATTTACCCATATCAAGTGCCTTACTTCCAACTTTACAGAGCACAGGCATGTAAGCTCCACTTTGGATAACCATAAATAGGCTAATGTACTAAAGTCCTATCTTAGCAGTATGTTCCAACATCTGATGCTTTTCATGAGAAAGATGGGAATCATCCTTTCCAGCTGGTAGAAAGCTGCTGTTCTCAGCCCTTTCAGGAAAGCTGAAAGGAACAGAGCTCCAAAGTCACAATACATCTGCAAGTATATCTGTCATTACTCCTCCCCTTATTCTGCTAACCTGATTCTTGAGAGCCATTTTCACAAATTTCTCCTCAGCAAATGGAGGCAACATAATACAAATGTTATATGAGAGTCAAAGGTTCCACTTGTCCCTTGGGGATGCAAGTGGGCAGCAGGGGCTTGGGTTGTTCAGCAGCTTGCTGCTGGCAAGACAAGCCACCATCCCTGTGTCTCCCCCTCATCTTTTGCCAGTTCTGATGCTAATCTGACTCTCCAGAAGCCAATTCGATGACATCACAAAAAGTAGGTTCTCTGGGTGTCCTGCAATACTGCTTTTTCCAGCATTCTCTGGCAGGGAAGAAGTGAACTATGACCCAGGGTGTAACTCTCCCGTGATGTTTCTTTTTGCTTTCCTTTCAAACACAAGTACCCTATTTTTTCTAAGTTTATCCTCCCATCTGTTCTCAAATAGGCAGCATTCAAATAGAATCCCATCACCCTGCTCCTGTCCAGTATTTCTTGAGCTTCTCTTACCACAGGGCATTTTCTCCCCAGGGAAAGGAAGCCTTATCCTCAGCATGCAACTGCTTGCAGCACGGGGCACACCTGGTAGTTGAGTACCATAATTAGTCGCATTTCAGTAACTGGCTGCACCATCCCCCAAAACCAAGAGCATATTTTCTGTAATGTTTATGGCATTTCTTTATTATTAATTACTGTTTTGTCAGTTTAACACACGGCTCTTCATGCCGGATATCCCAGTGGTTTGTGAAGATAAACTTTATTGTGCTTGGCCACATCACATCTCTGCTTTACTGATGAGGAAAACCTATCGTTGCCAAACAAGGAGGTGAGGAGGCGGAGGAGGAATATTCCCGCCGGGAAGGCCGCGATTCCTCGCCGAGCAGGTTCGGCTCCGGCTCGTGCCATCTGCTGGCTCTCCTTTTGCCTGAAGCCGAGAACGGGCTGAGAAGGGTGTGGGCTCTGCTCAGGGGAAAAAACGTTTCTCGTTCAAAACCGCGGTGACGGAGCAGCGTGATTCCGAGTAGGAAGAAGTGCTCCCGGATCTGCACTCGCGGCGCTCTGCCCCTGCTCCAGCAGAGGATCGAGGGCGGTGAGTGCCGCGAGCGGAATTTCTCCGCACTGCCAGCTCCTCCTGCCGCACCCCGATCTTAGAGCTGAGTGCTGAGTTCCTAAGTGGAGTTAGTCTTCTTACAAGGCTTTTGGAATGTTTTTCTTTCATTCCCACTCCATAGCCATTGTTTGCCGGCAGACTAAATGCTCTGTGCATCTAGTACCTGAGGGCACGTTTCCCATTTTACCAGCCCTGCAATCAGTTCCCCCTCCACCACCTCTCTTTGCAAACTTGCAGGAGGGTTGTTTAGCCTTTCAGCCCGGGTGATTTACTAGGACAATGACGCTGATTAGCCAACAGCTATAGCTGGCAGAGGGCTATGCAGAGCGCTCCATGCATGCCACCTTAAAGGAGGGGATACAGCAGAAACATAAGGGAGCCATTCAGGCCTTAGAGTCAGCACCAAGAGGAAAGTGTAAGGGTTAACAGGCTGGGGTTGGAAACAAGGCCAAATTATATGCTGTAGTGAAATACTAGCTAATGGCAACTCTGTATGTCTGGGTAGTCTCAAGATGTTCAAAGGACATTCACTACTATTGATTTGCTGGGCCTAAGACCATGAGGGAGTGATGAGGGAGGGAAGAATGTATCGTAAAACTTGTTTTTCAAGATTAACGAAGGACTTAAAATAAGACAGAGTTTCACTGGTAATGAATTATACTTTTGTGCAGTGTGATGGCTTTTTCCTGTAACCACGGATGAATGTGGTGTTTCCCTGTTCTCTCCCTTTCCACTCTAGAAATCCCTTGTGCTGTGTGGGCATTTAGCAGTGGCAAGTTGAGCTGGGAAGATACAGATCAATATGCTTAGAGGAGACCAAGAATTTCTCTCTGTATGTGTGTATGTAGGTATGATATTTCACTGGAGACCCTGAGATCAGGTTCAGCAGGGTCCTACACATACGCTGGATGTATTTTACCAAACAGCCTGCTCTGTGGTGTTCTAAGGCAAGTGATTTCTCCTTGATCAGATTCCCATGGATAATACTTTGTGGTTCATAGAGGTAGGATGCTGCAGGATGCTCTTTTAAAGTGGTATACTCACTGGTATAACTGAAGTTATTAAAATCTGAAAAGGGTCTCAGCCTAGAGCCTTGAAAACAGAGGTACCCTAAACTGTTGTTAAAATTTGTGCCAGATTTTAGTTGGGGGGCAGAGTGACGGTGGTGCAGCATATGCTGGCACAGCAATGATAAGGAGACATTAGGAAAAGATACCCAGGAAAAGAAAAGAAACTGGATGAAATCTTTGCATTCACATCTCCAGCTGAAAGAATTAGTCCTCAAACGCAGTGAATGGGACTATGGATGTAAGCCCCAATGTGACTTCTGGTTGGGATTTTCCAAGTGCCTCAGGCTATCAGGAGTCCAGGCCAGCAGCATTCCAGATACCAGACAGAGCTCTCTCTCCAAAGCAGACTGTGCTTAGGCCATGGGCAATCTGTCCTTGTGCTGGTACTGACCATCAGACAATCAGTATGTGACCTCTCTAGACAGCCTATCCCTTTCATGCCTCTGGCCAAAGATGGAATTTACCAGAGCTGGACTTAAACACATCTAGTGCTTCAGACCGAAGTGCTGGTATTGATTGCACTTGGCTTCGTCCCTTCCCTGTATTTTTTCCAGTAAAGCTTCAGGTCACAGTGGCTGTTTAACAAAAAGTATAAGCAAGCAGCTCTGCTGTCTCTTATACATACGGCCATTACCATGTTCCCTGCATCACTGCCAGTTCCTGTGAATGCCTTGACTGAAAAGTGATGTGCTCAAAAACCCCCAAGTTTTCTTACATGTTTAAAAAGTTTCTGCATTCTTTTCCTTCAAATTGTCACAGCCTGTTTCTAGCACTGTGCAGGAACCATTACTGATCATGTAGACTGGTCTTCCAGGTTTGCCCAAAATGCTTGATACAAGCTTTCTGCCCACACTTGCCCTCTGTTCATTTCTATTTGCTTTATCTTTCCTCAGTTCTGGCACTTGGATGGTCTAAAATCGACATCTGGTTATTGTACACACTCTCTTCAACTCCCTTTCGTCCCGTATCTTGTATCTCTTATCTATGAGCACCAAAATTATCGCACTGTGCTCTATTTCCCAGTGAGAATCGATGATGCTCAGCGTATTTTGAGACCCCAAATCTCACCGCAAACACCTGACAACTTATGAGTGAATTTACTTAACTCTGCTAAGACCTCACAAAACTGCGTTGTGCACCTTCCTATCCTCCTTCAGGTGTCTGTGCTACCCGAACAACAGCGACAGCTGTGCGTGGAAGAGGAGGGTGCTGAGAGAGGGTAATGCTGGTGCTGACGGTGAAGAAGCTGTGGTGTGACGCAGCAGCCAGGGCTGGGCTCTGGAGCTGCCCACGCTCTTCAGCGTGACGGTGCTGTTGGGTGTCAGCGGGGTTTGTCCGGCCCGTCAGCTCGCGGTGCCGGCGGGCAGTGTCCTCACTCGGCAGCACGGGGTGCGTGACGGCGAGCTGATGATCGGCCCCGGCCCGCCCGAGGCTCCCGGCCCGCCAGGTGGCGCTGTGGCACCGCCTCACGCGAGCGGCGTTTCTGGAAACGCCCGGAATCGCCGCTCAATCGCCTGGCGACCCAGAGCTTGGCCTTTGCGGAACCCCCCGAGACACACCCGCACCGCATCACAACAGCCCTGACCTGAGCGCTGGGAACTCTGCCCTCGCCCCCCGTGCCGCTCTCCGCACGGTCACCTGCCGGGGGAGGGGAAGGAAAAGGAAAAGGAAAAGGAAAATGTGGGGGAGCGGCGCGGGGGCTCAAAATCAACCCTGGAGGTGAGCCGTGGGCAGGTATTCTGAAGGGCCTGCTAGAAGCCACGTCTGTGTGTGCAGATAATCTGGATCCCATCACTTGGACTCCCTGTCACTTCCTCGAGCCCTTGGAAGTCTCTTTGTCATGAGGGCCACCGTGAGGATTGCCCCGAAGGGCTGCCGATCTGTTTCTCCAGGCCAATGGTGGTCTCAGGGTAGCTCCCCCAATCCCCACAACATCTTCTGAGGGACACAGACTGACAGCTTCACCAAGGACCCTTTGTGAGCTCTGGCAGGGAGAGGAAGATGAAGATGTTGAATTAAGATCCAGGTGTTAAACTGCAGCTGCCCAGGAAACCTACACAGGCTAATCTTGAGAGGAGAGTGGTTACAAAGGCATAGAAGCAGCGAGAGCTAAATGCGTCCCTTTTGCACTAGACTGAGAAACAAAACTGTCTGCTGAGGAAGCAGCCACCCCCACGGCTTCCCCCACACACGTGTATGCACAGGAGCTGCATGGGACTGGGGCTGCACCCTTCTGCCATGGCCTGCTTCTAGACACTGCTAGGTGTACCCTGAATGCTGCCACTCCTCCAAAGGAGTCTGGTGACAAAGAAGCTTCAGGAAATAATTTCTGGCTTGATCTGGTGAAAATTTCTTGTTGTCTAGCTGTGACTTCTGAGCGGAATGGTTTTCTGCTATGTTTTACCACCCAGTGCCTACAACAAGGCTATTACTCCTTTCAGCTGTCCTGCAGGCTGGCTGGCTTTACCTGGGTGTGCCTTTCCCTCCTGCACTCCAGAGACCTCTGGCCCTTACCAACTCCTCAAGGCAGCCTCTCCACACTCCAGTTCCCTACCAAAGTCGGGGCTCCACAGAGGCTACCCCAGGACAACATCCACTGCCCCTGGAGAAGGGGTCCAGGTCTTCTTCATCAGTCTTTTCACATCAAGGGGTCTCAGCTGGCTTTCTTGGTTCACCCCTGGTACTTGGAAGCACAGTCATGGTCTGTGAAGTTTCAGGACTTGATCCCTTTGCTTAAGAGCTTGAGGCATGAACAGCCAGACTTCAAACTTGTGGAGGAGTGAATCAGATCCCAGACTTTCTGGACCTCTGCTTCTGAAGTGTGGCAACAGGGTGGTTAGATGCTTAATCGTCTTCTGGTTCAGAGAAGAAGGCAAAGCTCTGGCCTTGGATTTCCCTGATCCCACTAGTCTCTTGGGAGTCTAGCTGGTACCTGCTGGATTGAAAAGCAGGGGGGACAGAAATAAGAGCTTCCTATTGGTCCAAATTCCCATGGGCATTGCTCCCCCAGGATTTAGAAAACCTTGGGCAATTAACAGGGGTAATTTTCAACAGTCTCCATTTAATTTGGCTTAACAGACTTTGTTGCTTTCTCATCAGCTTAACAGTGATGCCATTCACTCTGAGTTCAGCTCAGAAACAGCAGAACCGGTAACACTCTTGCTCTTCCTACAGTACATTGCCAGTGCACCTCCATCTTCCCTGTGCCATCATCCAACATGCACACAGCACCACTGGCTGGCTAACAGCCACCTGCCTAGCTCCAAGGACAGGAGCACCTGAGCTTCAGATCATGCAGAAGAGCTCCCCTTCACATCCCATCCTCTCTATCCTGGGTTCACTTGTTTTCATTTTTACTACAAGAAGCAGGTTCAGGTAATTTTCAGCTCAGAGCCCTCCAAGAATAAGTGCCACAATCAAAAGGTAGTGTTTGGGAATATTAACCCAGGGTATTCAAACACTTTCCACCATTTTATTTACTGAGAAAACACTCCACTGTGGAAAGCTTTGCTGGTCTTCAATATCTCTGGGACTTTTAGTGTCCTCTTAGGGTGAGACTGTCACTAGGGCTTGCCCCACTTCTCCTTTGAAGGACAGGTAAAGAGGGCAGGGGAAGTGTTGGCTTACAGCAGGGTGGGAGGGAGCTGCCTGCACTTCAAAGCTCCCGAGGCTGTCCGCAGGCAGGAAGGGCTGTCCGTGACGCTGGGGCGTGAGGCAAGCCCGCCACAAGGAAATGGCGAGGCCGATGGGATGTGAAAGCTGTGACTGTGTCAAAGGCAGGATGGAAATGTATGGGCAGCCTATTTTTAGCTGCTTCTTGCAGAACTTCGCTAGAGCTTGCTGGAGTCAGCGGCTGCTTCCTCTTTCCTTGATGTAAGCAGCACTGGCGAGGTTCAGATCTGCTTTTATTTAGCCACTCACACAACAGTATTGACTGAAAGGTCCCCCCAGCCCCTTGGACACAAATCACCCATGGTCAGAGAGTCCTAGGTAAGGAGAAGAGAAAGCGAATCACACATCCCTGTCTCCATTTCAGGGCTGTGAGAGGTGGAAACCGACGCTGAGGCTGTGGAACATGACTCTTAGTCACATCAGTGGGGGATTTTGCAATTTGGAGGGTGCAGGGCGCAGGGCAGGCAGCATGCAAACAAAACCAAAGTGCTTTGTGAGCACTTTTGGTTTGGCTTCATCAGCTGCAAGATCAGGGTATCATTGCCCTGCAACCCTCACCTTCCTACTCCACTCCAACCTCCTTGTGTGCTCAAGGTGTGTGGAGGTGGCAGGGTTCAACACACTTCAAATTAGCATGGGGCACTGTGGAAAGCAGTAGGCTAGCATGAGAGTCCTCTGCCTGTTTCCCTTTAACATTTTTCAGTACTAAATGACTCCTACACCTGCTGTAGGGAAATGCATGGGGGAGAGGTCATTCCTAAGCCAGATGAGAGAGAAAATGAGGCAGCAAAGTAGAGGAGCAGCCATGGGAAAGAAGCAACAGCTAAGACACGACTTTCCTGAACAGGTTGTAACCACCAAAACATGCTACAGACTGTCTCCAGTTGCCAGGGGTTCAGAGCAGTTTGACTTGCAGTATTCGGTTCAGGAACAGGTTGGGAAGGACAGTGTCCAGCTTGCTGCTGGTCTCAGCAGACTTGGCCCCCACTTTATTGTCAAAGAGGAATGAGATCACTGTAGGGATGGAAGAAAAACACATTCTGAGCCAAACTAGATACAGGTCTGGGGCATTTCCAGAGCAAACTCTTCCAAAGCCTGGTAGTAGTGAGGAGTAGCAGATGAAAATGACACTTACTCTGGCTTGATGTGCCTAATAGGCAACACAAACCCTGTCCCATACTTGCATCTTCCTGCTAATAATCTTTCAATACCACACATTTAACACCACCCCCAGAAACCTAGAGCTCCTCAGAGCCTCTCAAGTACTTCCGCAAGACTCTGCTTTGTGTCTCATATTTCATACTGTCCTTCACTCCTGTGGGAGATGCATCCATTATCTATATAGGCCATTCTTAAGCTGGATTGATTAAGGCAGCATATGCCATTCTTGAATGAGAGATGTGGATGGAGAAATGCTTTGTAGTATCGCAATTTTATTTAGTAATGAGGAATCCTTTATAAGTAGGCAGGGAGGGAAGCAGGTCACGGCCAGTGCCATTGCTGTCCGAGGGAATGTGCTGGAAGGTCACTTTAGCCTGTAGATGGCAGCCCTATTGCTTCCTCCCAACCTGCTGAGAGACAGAAACGCCTTCCTTTCAAAAATGGGGCATAAACACAGGCCTTATACTCCACACTTCTGACCCAAACCTAGGGCAGTCAAGACTGCATTATAGACAAACTCTTTTGGGTTTTTTCTATCTGGAAATCAGAGCAGGAGCAGCTCCATTAGGCCGCACACTTGCACACCCTTGGTTTGTGCTCTGCCTGATGCACTGGCAGCCCTGCATGGGGGAGAGCCAGAGTCTCCTCACTGCACTTTACTTGACCTCTGGGGATATAGGGCTGTGAACCTAACAAGAATCTAAACCCCACTTTGCCATAGCTACCTGTACAGTAAATTGCTTTATTGTTTCAATAAAAAACTACAGCCAAGCCTTGAATGGCTCACAGCTGCTGCATCTCTATGGGATTACATTTTAAGGTTTGAATGCTTCTCTTCTTTTCAAAGAATGGGGACAAAAAGGGAGAGTTAGTGTCACTGTTGTTGACTGATGTGTCTTCATGCTTTCTCTATATTCGATGAGATAAAACCAGCCTTTTGCAGGAGAAGGGTCATAAATATTTCCGTATTGGAGATGGTGGTAGTGGGAATCAAGGGAATCTACAAAGCTGGCTATTAGCAGAAAATGTTAATAAATTGTCTTTCTGATTAGAAGTTACTTAGTTAACTTACTTGGAAATACCCCATTTCTGTATTTCCTGAGAACTCATAATCATCACTTCTTGCATCCTCACAACACCCTGAGAGCTAAGTGCCGTAGTCTAAGAGGGGACTGAGACTGTTACCCAGACGTGAAAGCTGTTCAGTACCTACAGATAGGGACTGAGATATATATGCCCTGCCTGCAGAGACATCAAAAGGCAGCAGGAGCAATGCCCTTTTGAAATCCAATTAGACACTACAACAGCATCTTCAAGTGCCTTGATACCTGCAACACTACTCCTCAGATGATTCATGGGAAGTGTGTGTCAAAACCCTGCATGAACAAATTGTGCAAACAAGGCAGATGACATCCACAGGGTACAGAAATGTGACATTTTAAAATTGATTATTTGGGAAGATGATAATAAGATAGGAAGAATGTCCTCTTGGTGTGTAATTCTGTTGTGCCAGTGCCTGGTACAAGGGACAGGCCTGAAAGTGGAGCAGGGCTGACGCAGTTGTTGTCCAGGGGCAACAAAGCTGGGGGGCTCAGGAATTAATTTCTCATGTTATGGGAAGTTCTCAGATCACGGGCTTGTCAGAGGTGGATATACTTTACCCAGTGACAGGAAGAAGTGTAAAGGAGAATAAATATATAAAGAAAATGGTAAACAACAATTAAGATAGTTTTTTAGCTTGGCTGTTTGGGTTTTCTCCGCTTTAATAAAGCAAAAGACAATTTGCAAGAAACTTATGGTTTGATTTGAATCCTGCTAATGCTCATGGAAATCCCTTTAGTGAATGCTGGACCAGGTCCAAGAAAAGCAGGTTATTATTCCCTTAACTTCTGTTCATCCATAACTGTTCCCTTCTGCGTGCAGTTTTGTTAAATCTTGCCAGTAGATTTAATGTCAGCCTCATCAGCAGTGGACCTGGATAAGACACTGGGATCAGCTGCCTCTTAACTCTGAGCCAGTCTTTCCAGAACAGTGGTGGTAAAGGAGGATGCCTTGACTACATGGCAGGTAGCTGTAACCTTGGGCAGAGCATCCTGGTAGGATCTCACATGGTAAAACCCAGCTGAGAAGTGTGTGACTTCTCTCTGTCTTGCACTGAACTGCACTGCCATGTGGGTGATTTTAGCACAGCAAAACCAGAACAGCTCAATAAAATGGTTTGGTTGTAGTCAAAAAGTAAAGACTCCTTTGGAACAGACAGAGAATGGACCAGAAAATGCCCTTATGTTGCCAGGACTAGTACAAGGCCAGGCACCTGGAAGCAATCTTTCCCCTGGTCTGGGAGACTAGAGATGAGAGGAAGCAGGTTCCAATCCCAGCTCTGCCAAAGTCTGGGTACTCTTTTTGATGTGCTTTTGCAACAAAAGAGTTCAATGAGAAAACTCAGCTCTTGTTTCATTGCCCTAGGGACAGAAGAATGCTTTTGGGGAGTTTTACACTTGCATCACTCTACATTTGTGCTGTCCTCAGCAAACCTGTTTGAGTTTACAAAGCCAAGATGTTTGAGCCTGGAGTACTTGTGCTGCTGGTAAGGACATAGTTTCTTCATGGATCAGGATCTTCTCTGCTATTTGGAGAGTAAGTCTGTGTATGGAAGAGGTGATATGAACAGTGAATTTAGGCTTGAAACTAAAAATGAACCCTCAGTTACCCATACAAATATCTTTCAGCACTTGGGAATTCACTGAAGGTTATACCTACAGTACCTCCACCCATATTAAAAGGTTGGAAATATAATTTGGGGTAATCTGCTAGCCTTCTTTTCTTTCCCTGTCCTGCCTCTCTGCTCTGTGACTGGGATTATCATAGGGCATGTAGGCTCAGCCTAGACTGAATACATTTTTGGGGACGTGGTTTTGGGTTTTGAGTCACAGGATAGCTATGACTGCTCCTGGTGAGGTGGAACAGCCCTCACACATCCTACCTCACACATCCTTCTGTGATGCTGAGATGCTGTACAAGGTGTAGAGTGGGAGCCTGTCATGTGTGAACACAGAGGTTCCTGTTGAGGTACAAGGCAAGGAAGCTAGTGGTGTGCCACCAAAAACAGGGAACAGGAGCTGCACCCTGCATCCTCTTGGGCTATAAACAAAACCACTTCTCAGGTCCCAGGAAGCTGAAAGCTGCTCCAGATCCACCCTTATGTGAGAAGAAAACACACCCCATGCTTCTGCCTACATGTGGCTGCAGGTTCCTTGCCACAGCCTGAGCCAGCCCTCCCTGATGATGCGTGGCCCTAGGGTGGTGTGACACTGTGCCTCTTGGGAGTGGGGCTGTCCGGGCGGGTGCTGGAGTAGGCTTCCCCAGCTCCCCTTTCTGCTGGGTGCTGCCCCTGTGAAACAGCCTCCAGCCATCTGAAAATTCAGTATGGTCCTGTATCTTCCGCAACGAAGATTTTGTTAAGCAGTTTTATATTTCTAAACATTACACAGCTCTGTTGCAAGCTTCCCAATACCTGCCTCAAGCAGCTCATCTGAGCTGTTCCTCCCATGCTAATCTCTGTGATCTGTGGCATACATACAGCATTGATGAGAACAGGACCTCCCCTCTGCTGCACCATATTTGCCAGAACAGGCATAACTCAAGATAACCAGATTCTAAACAATCAGAGCAGGAAGCAGCAATAACTGGCCTGGAGGAAAGGCAGGGAGTTGCCCATAGACAGTATTTAGTGGGGTATCTGATCTCTTTCCACACTCTAGCCTCACCTACAAAGGCAGGATGTAAAGCTTGCAGGACCATCCCTCCTCTCCCTGGCTTGAGTTTAGATCTGTAATGTCTTCTGTTTAGCTGTAGGGTTTTATGTATAGTGACACAGATATTGACCTATGCATGCGCATGACAGAGATCTCCAGAGCTGCACCTGGTTCAGACACCGGTGTCATCACTGAGGATGGACAAGGTCGTGGACATTAATGTTATTTTTTCTTTACAGTACATGGACCTGAAGGCTGGTGCAGCTGATGCTTCCCAGGATTTGCACCCCGCAGTCTGTACACAGCAAACACGGCCAGCCTCCCAGCCAGGACCAATTCACCGTGGGGGTCAGGGCAGGCTGAGGCAGGCCTGCAAGCGCCTTCACTGTCGAGCTGACAGCTTAGTCACCGGGGCTCTCCACAGAACCCTGTAAACACCACTCACAGTTCCCTGCAGGAGTCCTTGCCATCGGGCTCTGCTGGAGCCCTGTCCTCCTGCTCCCTGTGCCAAGGGTCACGAGCTGAGACCAGCAGCTGGGTGCCAAATGTGGGCTGTAGCTCAGTGCAGCCGGTCTGCTAGAGGTCGTCACACGCCTCCTTAAGCAAACAGGGATCCACGCCAGTTGATAAATCATTTACGAGAAGTCAGAAGCAAAGAACTAGATTAACCAGGTCACTGGGTGTCCTGGGGGAATGACGTGTCAGTGGAGCTGAAACAGCAGATCCCACAGTTGCAATCTGTTGCCTTCTTCTGTCCTGACAGCAATTCATGGAAATCCCTGGAACTAGACACCAGATATGGAAAAACCCATTAGCTCATCCCTGTCAGCTCACTAGTTAAAGCAGTCACTCCCATTGTACGTTTTCTGGCAAAGTTAAAAATGTCTCAGGAGAGGGGATTTCCACCAGTTTCTTCTCAAGGGGAAATTATTCCACCTATCAGGAAGGCTGCCCTATGGTGATATTTTTGTAAACCAGAAGTAACTCCAGAACCCAAGAGAGAAAAAAATAAAAAGCCTTCTGCTGCAGGAACTGGGGCAGTAATGTTTTTCTGCCTGAACAGATACATGCTGCATGGAGCACGTCTCCAGATGGAAACTTCGTGGGTACACATGTTTACACACAGCCACTGAGGTGTGCTCGTGTGTGTGTATACATTCCCGTGTCCTCCCTCCCCTTCCCAAGGGTGGGATGACCTTGTGCCTTCAGCACAGCCAGTGTGTTGCAGAGTGATATCACACCTAGCTCCCATTTGTGCAACTCCACTGACATAAAGGCACAGCACATTGCTCTGAGGAGGCAAGACGTGCACGGAAGACGGGAGGCAATAGCTGATGGTTGTGCTCCAGCACCCACTTCTCCTGTGAACAGGGAGAAGTTCTCCTCAGCTGTGTCCAGAGAAGAACAGCCCCCCACACTGCTGGGGGCTCTGTGGCTTGGCGCATTAAGGGTTGAAACCCAATATGAATAGGAAAGATGGTGCAATGCAGAGCTGTCTTGCTGAGGTTGACAACAAAGCCCATGGAGATTTTGGCAGCTAAGCTCTTCAGCACCTGCGAAGCACTTTGGGACAGTGGGGAAATAAATTAGCCGTGTGATGGCATTTAAAGCCTTATCATTAGTTTCAGAACTAATTCTGCATTTAGATGAATGGGTGTAGCACACATTGCTGAGCTGGAACCTGCAAGAGATAGTGAGGATTGCTCCCTGTTCCCATTTAGGAAACTTTTGGCCAGCAAAACTGTAACTTGCTGTCTTGGTGGCTTAGGTCTGGGAGCAGGGGTCTGTGGCTGGGGTAGGCACAGCAGCAACACCAGCAGCAAACAAGCCCCATACTGCTCAGAGCTCTGATTACTTTTGCCACTGGGTGTTGACTTATGCCACTTAGAAGAAGGTGGGGTATTACCTGGGTGTTTGCCCTGAATTTGTGACTCTTCAACTAGTCATTTTATTTGTCTTTCACACAGCTGCCTCCCCTATTGGGAACCCCTGAAATTTAGGCCCTGTGTTTTGCACTGTTCTAAGGACTGGAGTTTCCTTTCTCAGCACTGGTGCTGAGGCTGCCCAGCTGAGCACCCTGAACACTCTGTGTTACTGCAGGACAGCTGATGTGCCAACCGTACCTAGCTTTGGCCTGGGCTTTCTTCTCTGGGGTTCTTACTTTGTTTTGTTTATCACAAAACACACTGAAGCGTGAACGGGGGCTATAAAAGAACTATATGAACTGTGGAAAAGGATCGAACCAAGGAGGCACAGGTCACACTCTGGGCCTTGACCGGGTCCCTGTAGTTGCTGTCAGGTACTAGCCAGCTGACCTACTGAGCCCCTTGCCCCTCGCACTGTGGAAGGATAAGGGCACGTAGAGTCCAGTAATATTTTAACTAAAATATTAACTTTCTGCCAGTTCAACAACAACAGATCTTCTGCTTCTGTGGATGAATGGTGCTGACTTGAGGCTTTTCCACACTTCAGCCCAAGCTTTCCTGCTACTGGTTGCTCTGCCCTCAGAGGAAAACTCACATTTAACTCTCAGACAGGAAAAGAAACCTCAGCTCCAGAGACAAGACCCCAGGAAGGTGTTGTCTTGACTCTATACAGCTCATGTCTCTGGCACAGTATGGGCAGCACTTAGTTCCCAAAGGAGGGTGAGAGGAAGAACTACCCATCTTCCTTCTAGATGCTCAAGACTCACCCATGTCCCAACAAAGTCCTAATGCACCTTGAACATCATGGTTGAATGAGATGTACATGAGTGGCCTCTGAACAGTCCTGGCACTCAAATGCATTCCGTTCCCATCCCCAAGTACTTTTGAGACCCTTAATCTCTCACACCTTGAAATTCGTGAATGTTTTGCCATTGCTCTCAACAGGTACCATACCAGCTCCTGAAAGACAGGTCCAAAGCCCAAAGAAATCAAGATGGATCTTTCTGCAAATTTCATCATGGCAATGGAAACAAGTTTTGTATGTGACAAGAAAAAAAGCAACACCAGATTCATTGGAATGACCTATTGCAAAGGTTATATTCCAAAGATGAAAATACCAAGCGTTTTCTTTTAAAACAGAAGTTAAGATTCATGCAGGGAAAGCTGATCTTCCCTTCAGTAGCATGAAGCTGGGTGCAGCAGCATACTGTGGGGCCTGAACCCCAGCCAGCCAGACCAGCGAGTCTCAGAAAGTGGAACTGACTAATCTGAGTCGTCTGCTGTGAGCTGGGCATGAGTGAAATCATGCCCTGTGTAAACAGTGTGAAAAGCAACGAAAATGATAACGAGCTCTTTTTTTAAATTATTGTTGTCATTCTTGGTTCTATGTGGGAGAGGGTAACAACATAGGTGAGGATTTTAAATAGCAAAGCAAAAGCAGCCCGTGGCAACATGTGGCCCTGGATGTTCAGCACTGAAGGCTCTGTTTCCCAGTGCTTGCATTGAACCACTTTTGGGAGGCTTAGTTTCCAGTAAGTGCTCAGCACTTAAAAACAACTACCCTCACAAAGAACTGGGGCCATGATCTTTATCTCCTGAACCTGTGCTTTGAGAGTCATTTCCACTTGAGAGGCAAACATTTTCCTTCCACCTCCTCACAGAGCCTCTTTCCTCCCTCAGACTTTTGCACCAGGACTGTATGGGCAGAAATTAACCCAGACCCCAAAAGAGAAGATGAGAAGACCCTGCCCAGCACTCAGATTGTTTGCAGATCCTTGCAGTGTGGTGGAATCAACCAACACCCTGGTACAGGGTGTGTGTGTGTGATGTGGCGGAGGAGCACATGGCTGCTGATTTTCAACTGCTTACCTCTGTGCTGTGCATGGCCTTGCGTTAGTTTCAGGCATAATAACATCATGATATCATAATGATATATCGCGCTCTGATGACAACACCGCATGGAGAAAGCCACAGCAATCTGATCTCATTCTGCAAACGTGGAGATGAGTGTTACTGCTTCACAGGACAAGTGGGTGGCAGGTAGATGGAGCTGGCACTACCTATATTGTCAGGCCTGGGTGGGAACGTGACCTGCTGGGTTAAATTAGGTGGCTGGGAGCTTAACGCCTCAGCTCTAAGTCAGCCTCAGCGGTTGCGGGTGACTCACCAGACCTATCTGCATTCACTTCTTCCATCTGTGAAATGGTGACAATAATATTTCCTCACCTGATGGGGGAGGGAAGGGAGCGTGTGTACAAGAATGAATAAATATTTACAAAGAACCTTGTGAGCAGTGCACAGGCTCTGGCTGCGCTTAGGAGGAATCCGCGTTTTTCCCTCTGCTCTGGGTTGCACCATACTGCGAGGTATAAACACTCCCCTCAGAGTCAACAGTTTCAAATGAGAGCAAATGAGATAATTCCTCAGGAGAGAAACAGAGAGCGAGGATTTCATGTGTTACCAGCAATTTCAATGAATTCCATTCAAGGAAAAGCAAAGTAACCTTTTGAAAGATATAATAAAGCAGAAAAACAAATGAGCTGTGACCAGTATTTTTTTTTGTGATGGTACCATGATCTTAGGTTTCACTTCCCAAATAGGAAACAGAACAGAGAAGTGAATCCCCTTGAAATAAAAGTGAAGTTAATAACGGGATGCCTTTAGCTCTTACCACATCCTGTGTATGCTGATCACTCTGCTTGTAGTTGGCAAGAGCACTTCTAGATTTTTCTTTACCATGTTAATTCTTTGCTGAGTCAAACTATGTTGTATAAACAGTTGGGAAAAAGCCTTCCTGCATCTCCCCTCTGGCACTGTGGAGCGCTGTCCTGCAGTGTCCTGCTCCCTTCCTGTGTGCATGGGTGCTGTGCCCACAGCTCTGCTCCTCTTCCCTGCTGTGGCTACAGACCCACACTCCCCATGGCTGCCAAAACCACTCAGTGAGCACTCGCGGTGAATGAGCATCACACAGCCCTGCCCACCCTTGCTCCCTGTCGTAGCACACTCTGTTTCTTCCACAGTTTCGAGTGCTCACACGCAGATGTGTGATGGCCACTCAGTGTCTTGCTCATGTCATGCTCTAGCCACTCAGTGTCATGCTCTAGCACCCATTCCTATGCAAATACACAATTCCCTAAGCCAGCACAAACACACACACACACACAAATATGCACACTCTTGTTAGTCTAATACATGCACTTTCACCAGTGCACACATGCACAGAAACATCTATTTTTTTACTTTTTCTGGTACTAAAGAGAGGATCTGCAGAGGGATCTGGAAAGGCTGGATCGCTGGCTGAGGCCAGCGGTATGAGGTTCATTAAGGCAAAGTGCTGGGTCCTGCACTTGGGTCACAGCAACCCCATGCAGCTGGGGGAAGAGTGGCTGGAAAGCTGCTCAGCAGAAAAGGTCCCGGGGGTGCTAGTCAATCGATGGCTCACCTGGAGATGAGCCAGCATATCTCCAGGTGGCCAAGAAGGCCACTGGCATCCTGGCCTGTATCAAGAACAGTGTGGCCAGCAGGGCCAGGCCACACGATTGCCCCCTGTACTCGGCACTGGGGAGGCCACACCTCAAATCCTGTGCTCTGTTCTGTGCCCCTTGGTACAAGAAGACATTGAGGTGTTGGAGCATGTCCAGAGAGGGGCAATGGAGCTGATGAAGGGTCTGAAACACAGGTCTGATGAGGAGAGGCTGAGGGAGCTGGGGGTGTTTAGCCTGGAGAAAAGGACACTAAGAGGTGACCTTATCACTCTCTCTCTGGAAGGAGACTGTAGCCAGATGGGGGTCAGTCTCTTCTCCAGGCAACCAGTGACAGGACAAGAGGAAATGGTCTCAAGCTGCACCATGGGAGGTTGGACATCAGGAAGAATTTCTTCACTGAAAGGGTTGTCAAGCGTTGGAATGAACTGCCCAGGAAGGTTGTGGAGTCACCCACCCTGGAAGCATTCAAGAGATGACTGGATCTAGAACTTAATGCTATGGCTTAGTTGACATGGTGGTGTTTTGTCAAAGGTTTGACTCAATAATCTTGCAGGCACTCAATAATCTTTTCCAACCTTAATGATTCTATGATTCTGTGAAAAGCATGCACTTCACAAATGCAAACTGGTCATAAGTATTTACAACTCGGCTATGATACAGAGCTATCCCTCTCTATAGCATCATCATTGCAGCAGACCTTCTTCCTGGGGATGAGCTTTGTGGCTGAGGGTTCAACTGCTTCAGGAAATGAGGATGAGATTGGCATATTAATTTGCCAGCACAGCTATTTTATTGGTCTGATTTAGACTGGACACTTACCTTCTTGTGCATTACTGGCTTTTGCTGCTGCTACTTTTCATTCTGCTTATACTGTTGGAGGCGACTGTAGGACCCTCCCTTCACGAGCAGACTTCCTCCTATGAACAGTTTCAGTAAGAAAGCCTTTACCATCCACCATCCCCACTCCTGCTCTTCAGTATGTCTTCAGCATTCTTTGAAATTCTGGTTTGCATTTTGGAACAGTTCCATTTGCAACAGACATAGTCATATCCACCACAGCTTGAACCTGTAGGGTTTTTATCCACCAACAACATTAGAGGTAACAGACTGGTCATCTCTGAGCCGCACATCTCAAACGCATCTGAACTTGGGAGGAGGTGCACAAGTTTGCCCAGCATCCTGGCATTGTACTGGTGGGCCAACCAACTGCAAACTTCAGTAATAATTAGTGGGCATGATTTCTTAGCTTGATGTACACAAACTAAGAGGTACTGAACTTTGGAGTCAGAAGACTTTTTAAAAATTATTTTTAACATGTCTAACTGCTCACTCTGTAGACCTGAAGACAGAAGTTGTCCATTCACAGATAAACGAAGCAGCACAGCCTGTGCATGTGCTGTTAGTGCAGTGCAAAGCCTCAGCTGGAAGGATACTTTGATGGAGAAACTTATTTCCTGATAATTTCGCTCCCCTCTGCTGGGCAGGCAGGGTGAAGGGCAGACGTGGAGACACCAGTTACTGCAGAAATTGCATGTGCAGATACTTGTCCACTAAGTAGTGCCTGTACCACTGGCTAAACTCACATTTCACACAGGACATCAGGCAACCATTGAATGGGAAGAGTTTCCTGCTGCTATGAGTTACTGCTGGACCTATTATCCAGTTGGACCAGCCACATGCAGGAGACCTAAAAACTGATCTGTTTTTCTCCTTGACCATCTCAGGTGGTCCCAAATTTCTGATTAAGCTCTTGGTATTTGCCAAGTAACATCTCCCCTGCAGAGCTGTGGGCTGGGATCTTGGCATTTCCCAAGTGGCACTAGAGAGCCCATATCTTTGCATTTCCAGAAGAGCTAATCCCAAATGTTTGACAGTCAGGTTTCAAAATGCTGCCAGTCAGCTAAGGAACATAACTAAGAAAAATTAAAACCAATAATGTTGAATTCTGTACATTTGCTTTTGACTCTAGTCTTTGATTCACACTTCAGAGCTTTTATGTTTTTCTGTGTGCTAGCTAACATGAACAGAATGTTTTTTCTTAACTGAAAAATTAGATTCTCTTATGACCACATGATGTATGGAACAGAGACTTATAGAAAAAAAAAGTAGGAAAGTAGGAGGATTAGCTTTCTTCTTTTCACAGCCCCAGTAGCCAGCAGTCAATGTCTCGTGCGTCTGCAACACTTTTTATTCCTTACAGAAAGCAAAGGATTGGTAAGGAGGTAAGGAGGAAGCATTCTGCTGTGGATCTTCAAGGCTGCCTGGGCTTCACAACACTGAGGAAACTGCTTTGGAGCAGGGAGGGTATTGTGTCATCCCCTCAGCGCTCACTACCTGCACTGCATGGCAGCCCAGACAGGAGGCACAGTGTCTCTGTTCTTGTCAGAAGCATGATTAGCTCCTCTTTAATGACAGTAAGTGCAGGCTTTGCTTTGTTTCTCAGCCAAAAACCTACCTCTCTGTGTACCCATGGCCACAGGACAGCACTGGCAGCTGGGGGCACCCAGAAACCCTGGCTGAAATAGTGACAAACATCATCCAGCAAACGATTTCCCCTCCCTGGTCATCCAGAGAGCATGTGGCGAAGCTCCTGCCTCTCTGGTGTAGCCACCTGTAGAATGTGTGGCATTTCTCCCTCTCTAGTTTCTCCACAAAGGTTTCTGTGTGGCAGAAAAGTTGGAAATTCAGAAGGCGTCAGTGCCCCCCCAAGCCTGGCTGCCTTGCCACACAGTGGGGACAGATGCCTTTGTTCTATGTCACCTCTCAGCCTCTGGTCCCCAAACTTGTTTCAGAATCAGTGTGGTTCTTTACTGACTTCATAAAAATAAACAAGGGCCTGGTAGCGTTTAGGTCATACTAGTAAATTATTTACACACAGAACCCCCTTCCGTTTGTTATTGCATGGATCATGGTGTCACCACACCCTGCCAGAGACTACATTTGTCCCTGCAATGCAGTCCCCACTCTGTGAGAGCCGGACACTGATGTGAGCAGGCTTTCAATGCACAGGCAGGGCTCCACCAGCTGCTGCCCAGGGCTGGACGTAGCCCACGAGGCAGTTGCATGCAGCCTCTGCAAAAGTGGGTGTCGGCAGCCTATCCTGAGCAGGTACACTGCTCCGGGTGGCTTGGCATGCAGAGATGGCTGAGTTCAGGCCAGGTACAAGCTTATCAGCAGATCACATCCAGCTGGGAACAGGACTGAGAGGCAGCCCGGTGGCAAAGCACAAACTTCCTTGCAACTGTTTTTAAAAGCACCTTTACAGCTCTCTTTTCAACTTGTAGAGCACAAATAAACCGAAAGCATCAGCCTGTTGTTGCTAAAGGGAACTATTGTTTTGTAGCCTTCCTCATCCCTGTCACAAATGAAATCATACTATATTCCTCAACCTTCCTTCACAGAAAAAGTCCCCCATCTGGCTCTGCCTTTGATCCTGTTTCTATTCTTCCATGGTGCCTTTAGTGGACTTTTGATCTTGACTCAGCATGGTCCATCTTACAGTGTTTCTTTAGGTTCTGCTTCACAGCGGGTAAGTGGGCATGGACTGCGATGGGCACCAGGTTATACGATGACATGTTTTTATGCTGACCCACGGTGCAGGTCTCTGACATGTAATGCTTGAACAGTCATTGCCCATGCCCGCTGGTGACCCCCACAATGCAACTTCTAATTCAGAAGCTTGCCCAATTTCTTCTAAAAGAGCTTGCTTTGGCATTTGTGTGCGCTGAACTTTCTCCGTCATGGTGGATTGGTTTCCAAGTTTAGTTAGAATTTTCTGGAATTCCTCCCAGTCCTGCCAAGACTTGCTTGCATTTGTAATGCATGGTTCTCTGTTGGCAGCAAATGCTGTTGCTTTATTATCCTTCTTCCCCCTTCACTGATTTTTGTAATAGTATTCAGGGCTGCTTTCATCTCTGCCAGGCATGGTCCCACCACTCCCTCCCACCCAGTAAACTTTTCTTCCCCAGCTCGAACACTGGCCTTTTACTTTTAATGGATTTTTCCCCCATTCTGTCAGTTCTTACTCAATTTTCAATCCATGATGGGACTTTTCACACTATGGCTGCCAAGTTTGTTTCATTCTTGGAAAGGCCTTTATCAAAAAACCTTTTGAAAGCATAAATTACTAACTATGGTCCCTACTTGTTCCTGATGAACTTCTTCAGAAGCTCACAGAAGTCAACTGACTAGTGGGTTTAGTGCTCTATCAGTGCTCCTTCTGCTGGGTGCTGGCCCACCAGTGTGACCAGCACGGTCCCATTTTTCTGTAAGTCTCATATTATGCCCTGTCTGGCCTTTCTTTAAAGGGCAGCTGCTGCCTGGGGCAGGGCAGGAGGGAGGAGACTGGGGTTCTGCTCTGTACTGTGGAGAGCAGCAGCAGGGCCAGTGATGGACCTGGGGATGCTGATTCCAAGGCTGTGTCATGATGCTTTGTGTTCTCCCGGGTAAACCCCTTGAGCCCAGGTGTCAAACACAGCAGTGCCCTGTCACTGGTACCAGCAGCTGTGCTGGGCGTTGAGGATGCTACTCTGGGCACCATCATCCATCCCTGTGTGCTGTGCAGGCGCAGGGTCCATACAGCGCAGAGGCCAGCAGGAAACACCTCAGACTGGTGTAGAACTGCCCGGGTCTCCCTGGATAAAGCAGAGTACTGCAGCCAAAATGTCAGTTCACCATGCCTCAGGGAACAGCATGTGGCAAAGCCATTCAAAAGCCCCTGGAGCAGCAGCTCTGGTCCTCTGTCACCTTCTGAGCCCAGCTCTTCTCCTTGAACGCTGAGTGCTGGTAGCACCCCCTCACCATGCTGGGTGGCAGCACAGCCCCACCAGTGCTCCATCCCACCCTCATCCCAGGATGAGAACAAAAGTTCAACTCTCCTGTGGCCAAATGTGCCAGTTAAGGTGGTGTGCCCTCATCCAGGGAGCTGGTGGGCACTGCCAGGCCATCCCATCCTCTGCCTTTTGCTGCTTTCCCCTGCAGAAACACTGAGATAATGTGTGTCAAGAGACACATCCAGATGTGGGCCACGGATCAGGAAGTTCAGAAGTGGAGGGGCCAGGATGCCCCCAGGATCAAGGGGTGGGTGCAATTGCCTGTCCATCAAATTTGGATCTGGGTCTTGCTCTAGCAGTAGTTTAGTTTCCCAGTTTACCTATGAAGTGCTTCAAAGGGCACTGAAACAGTCTGCAAAGGGCAGCAGGAGCAGGAGAAACTGCTGAAACCTAAAGGAAGGCCCCCATACTGCTGGGGCAGGCTGCAGTGGGAATTTTATCACTGACTCCTGCATGAGCAGAACTAGGCAAGCACACAAAGCTTTCCCAATCTGAGTTCAAATGTATGAATTTACCATATCTAACGCCTCCCTGAAATCCAAACAGACTCAATTACATTCTCTTTCTGTAATGAATCAGTAATTATATTGAAGAACACTATTATTTGTTTGGCATGACCTATATAAACCCGACTTGGGGAGTGCATAGTTGGTGTGGTGCCAGTGCCCTGCGTATTATTGCCTTATAAACACAACCATTGTTTGAATTTCAGATCAAAACAAACCGAGCCACGTCGCTTGTCAGTTATTAGATATCTTTTTCCCAAATGCTCACCCAGGCCGTATTACAATAACAATAATTATTATTACATACTTCCTTATTGTATGTTTGTGCCGAGGTAGCACATTTTCCTTTTTCCCACACATTAGTCGCTTCTCCTGACTCTTATGATTCACTCCTGCCTGTTTCCCAATGTCCATGAGCTCTTTCTGCATTCCCAGCTGCATTTTGTCAAGACCTGCAGATTGGCACAGGGACTCACAGTGCTGTATTGCACCAGCCTGCAAAGGGTTGCAAACCAGCACAGGGGCTTTGCTCCTCGAGGGAGTATACAAACCAAAGAAAGATGTGGACCCTGCCCCCAGGTGCTTTATAAATATTTAACTTGGTCTGATAATGTGATAAGGGCTGATAATGTGATTTGGACAGACTTAAACCCAGCCCTGCTTGGGCAGGGCTGGAAATGGACCTTCTGTGGGAAACAGGGTGGGAGGGGGGCAAGCCAGAGCACAGTGATGATGCTTTCCACAGCCACTGCCACAGCTGGGAATAGGACTCACCTTGCCCAACTTGGGACACCCAAAATGTAGTTGTCAAACCCTCAGCAAGTTGCCGATTTGCCTTTACAGTCACAGAAGAGAAGTGGGTGCTTGGCTGTTGGGTGAGTCAGCTCTTCTCAAGATAAACTTCAAGATACGTGAAATGAATCATACACTAGAGGTACCTATTTGTCTCCATTGACTATGCAGGAAGCCTGTCCAACTAATTAGGTTTAGACACCTAACTTTTAGGCATTTAAAAACAGATGAGAGGAATCTCATTGTCACTGATGTTCTTCATTACTGGCCTGACAGAGGAGGCAGTGGGAAAGGCTCCCTGGAAATGCCCCACCAGATTTGGACCTAATCAAAATCCTCTATCCTCTGTGCACGGGACTCTGCAAAGCCTCACCTCCATGTCCTCCCCTTGGAGCTTCTACAGGCACAAGGTTCTCTAGCCATGCCCAGCTGGCAGAGATGAAAGCATGTTCCCTGCTGAGGTCTGATTGAAGCAACGGTCTTGTGGGAAAAGATATAATAATGGAGCTGAAGTCTGTATTATAATGTATTCAGAGCAGGCAGAAGGAACAAAAAAAAAAAAAAGAAAAGGAGACTTGACCTTGGCTTCCTGCCTGGTGCTAAAAGTGTGTATTGATGGAACAGGATAGGCGGGAAAGCAAGCTGCCTCCCTAATGCAAATATCTCAAATATAAGATGTGTGGAGTGCAACACATGTGTTTGGAAACAATGTTATGACAAGTTCCACTGTGAAAGGCCAAAATGGTATTTTTCAGAGGGTTACAGCTGAGCCTGTTGGAGGTAAGCAGCCACCAGCACAGCAAGCAGCACCTTCTGACACTAGCACTGCATGTCACATAAATGTCATGATCCGAGAGGCTCCTGACTAGTCTTAGACCTTCTCAAAAAGGGAAATAAAAATATGAAAGCATTTAGTCCCAGCACTTTTTTTTTTTTTTAAGAAGAATTCATGGAAACATTCCACTGGTTAATGTCTGCTGAATAATCAGCAGCCAGGGCTGCTGTGGCTGGAAACAGGCAGAGGCCAACAGAAATCACTGTGCTGTTTTATCATCTTGCTGTGTATGGGCTCAGGACTGTGGATCCAGGATTTGAAAAAAACAATAGAATTTGTCCTGATTTCTGAGATTTATGCCTTTCCATGCCCCTGACTGTTTGTTACATGCACTAACCATCTTATTGATACAAGGGCAATTGCTGTTTTGATGTGCAGCAGGTGCCACTTGCTTCTTTTTTTCTGGAAACTGCCAGCAGCCTCTTTAAAGCTTGTGGCACTTCCCTTAACCTGAACAACAATTTATTGAGATGAGATATATTTGAATTCCCTCTGCCCTGGCAGGCACAGAGCCCTGTACAGATTAGGCAAGGTTAAAGACACCTATTTGAAGCTGTGCCCTTGCTGTACACCATCATCGGCTCCTGAGGTTGGGCCCAGCAGGGATGCTGGAGACCACAGGACCACCACATGCCTGGCTGAGATCTGGAGGAAAGAGGATGCTGGCACCTGGCTGCACAGGCTGTCCCACACATGTGGATTCTCCATGGGCACGGATGGGGTGCTGCTCCAGGGACCTGCAGCAGGATAGAAAACCAGTCTCTAAACAGGAGCTTCGTGGCTCTGCTCCACCACTGATGAGAAACAAATCTTGCTCCACACCTTGCCTTACTGTAGCCAGGCTGGGCACTTCCTCAGTTCTCATTGCCACACTGGCAGGATGGAAATCCCTCCTCTAGCTTTGCGCACTTGCGGCATGTTCGGGGAGGAGATCAGATGAGTCCTGCCCCTTGCCCTAAGGGGTTTGCAGCTTCAGTGAGAACAGGTAAACTCTAAGAAGAGAGAGATTTCTCTGCAGGGGGTAGTGAGTGCCAGCAGCAAGTGGGTAACAGGGAGACGTGTGGTACTGTGTGAGTGGGCTGCTGGGCTTTCCCACTTGTCCCTGTGTCCGGACAGGATGTGCAGACCCCAGCCAGGGGCTGCCCTGCCATGCAGCTGGGGTAAAGTAACAGCCCCACACCCAGGTCAGAGGCAGAGAGCCAGATGTTTCTTGTTGGGCACCTTCACTTTCCACAAAAATACAGCAGATAGTCCTGGTGATGCTCTTTTCCTCCAGCCCCTCAAACCTACTGGCACACTGGGTTGTCTCTCAGCCCAGCTCCCACCCTCAGCACAGGCTGCATGTGTCTGGGTGCAGCTGGACAGACCCCAGGATGTGGCTAGGCCAGCCTCCTGAGCAGTCATGACAGACAGCTGAACACTCGCATGGACTTGTTGTCCTGCTGTGTGGAAATACATTAATTGCATTAGTATTTCCACTGGAAATTATAACTTGATCCATTAACTTCAGCCAATTTCCTTACTCTGTGTCTGCTAAAAGGACATCTCTGCTTTTTCCACTGCCAGTGTCTTGTCAGTGCCACCAGTGCTAAATTCATGGCAGGCTAGTCACATCCATGTGACACTTCAGAAGAGGCCACACATTACCTCCACCTCCTGTCTTCCCATCCCCTCACTTCCCCCAGAGGTAGCCCAGCATCTGAGCTGAAAAACAGAAAGCCCTCTTTATGAGCAACTAAATCAGATCCTAAAGCCCATTACTAATTACTAAAGATGTGCAGTAATTTATATCACCTTGGATGGTCTTTTGGTCATTCACAGGTGTAAAGTCAGGAGGATTAAGGGCTTATAATATTTGTCTCATACCGTTGCTACCAATTCCAGCAAAAATAATGAAGCTAGCTTCTTGGGTTTTCTGCCACCACAAAGTACACACATCCACACACTCTCTATTTTATGAATGTTTACATACCCGAGCTGCCAGGAATCTCACTCCCGTTGCTTCCCACCACCTTAACACACTTTCCTGTATCTCTGTGAATTTGTTTTCTCACCGAGCAGCTGGTAATATCCCTTTCGTTGGGGAGCAGGCAGAGACCTGATTTCCTCGGGTGCCAGAAAAGTTTGGCAGAGGGCGCACCTACAAGCTGTGGTTTTCATCCCAAGCCATTTACACCTCCCAGTGGCTACCCAGAGATGTTCCATGGAAGAAGTGCAAGGCCAAAATAAAAGGAAGTATTAAAAAGTTACAGACAGGTGGGGAAAGGCCACGCTGACATCCGCCTACTCCCCCTGAAAGGCCACAGCGTCTGAAGAGGAGCCTGGAACAGAGGAAACATCTACACCCGCTTGCAGAGACCAGCAGAAAGTCTCTTCCACACCTACACCTCCAAGAGTACAGCCAACAAAAACAGCATCAGACCCAAAAGATATGTATAGAATAGTGACTGCAGAAAGCCTTGGCTCATTTTATACCCCCAGCAAAAATAAAAGTAGGAGGTTTGTCCTTCCTCTGTTCCCAGCCACTGTACATTGGAGCACTGCTGCAGGAAAGACATGTCCGTTTACCTGAGGATTCCCATGGGAGCAGGCGAGTGAAATGCCCAACTCATCTGAAACTCACAGGGGAAAACCTTACTTATGACGAAAGCACTTCCCTTTCCTACCTTGAAACCTGGGAACTGAGTGGTAGGAGGGGGAATAAACCAAAACACCCCACCCCCACCTTGTTTTCAACAATTCAGGCTTTTTTGTACTCAAGTTCTTGCTCAGTAACTCTGACGCAAGCAGACCTGCAGGTTTCCTACTGCCAAATGGCTCCAGGTGAAGGGAAGTGCAGGTGTCTTAAGATAGCAACCTTGTTCTTTTGCTATGGGAGCTGTACCATCAAATATATTTGTGGCAAAGCTGGCACTTGGATTCAGTTTACTCTCAGGGCTCAAAGCAACCTCTTATTACCCTGACAGGGAGTTATACTGGGCAAAGAGTGCAGCCTTCCCATGAGACTGTTCTCCAGAGGCCAGTGTGTGAACCCATGCACAGCGGCTCGGGGACAAGATAGTGCTGATTTGAACATCCCAGTGCCAAACTGGATCAGATCAAAGGTCTGTTGTGGCTTTCCTCTTACCTTCAACAGCAGTCAATGCTTACAGGGAAAAACAGAGGAATGAGAGAGTGATACTTTTGCTGTGCATTGTCCAGCAACATGTCACAGAGGGCTGCCTTTGCCTTTAGTAAACCTCCAGGGACTTTTCCTCCATAAATTTGTCAAATTGCTTTTTTGACCCAGTTTATACTTTTGACCTCCAGAGCATCATGTGCCAACGAGCCCAGAGTTTTACACACACATGCAATTGGAAAAAGTAATCCTTTAAACCTCCTGCCTTTATAATTTCATTCACTGCCCTGTTCTACCCCACTTTCTGGTCTGTTTCAGCCCTTGTGCAGGAAAATGATTCTTAATTCCTCTGCTAAATGTGTGCGCAGAATCTGCTTTTTGTGACAAGTTTAACATCTGCTTGCATTTTACCCAGGGAAGGAGAAGAATCCAAAAGCAGCTCCTGCGCTGAGGACAAGTTTGGGAAGGGCTTGGGAGGTTCTGGACATTCATTCCTGGTTCCTGGGCCCAGCTGTAGTATCCCAACTGGAATGTGCTGGGCCAGGATGGATTGACCCACACCAGAAGGCTAGTGAGCATGGCATTGCATTCATTCTCTTTTTCAGTAATCTTCTTTAATAATTGACTTTCATTTATTCATTTACCTATCTTTATTCATTTGCATCTATCAAAGTTCTGGCACGGCTCTGGTGGGTGGTGTAAGGCTCCAATTTTTTCATTCCTCTGCTCGATGTGAATTCATGCCCACACAAATTCCCACTCTGGCCCGGAGGGCTCTGACTTTTAGCCACGAGGTGGGGTGAGCAGCTAAATTCCTGATCTGAGCATGTGCGCAGGCAATGCAAGGCAGACCACCATGGAGTCGGGGTTTGCCAAGCTAAATCACTGGAAAAAAAATTCCTTCTCAGCTTCAGCCTTTGCTGCTTGATCCGTGGAAATGTGCAGCCTTAAACCCCAAGTTTCCAAAACAAACGCACACGGCGCGAGTAAATAACACAACGGCAGCAGGGGCAGAGGGCTGTGCTGGCGGAGGGGCTGCTGGCCCTGGGCTTGCTGCAGTCCCGCTCCAAGATCAGCCTCATGCCGTGGCTGGACAACAGGAGGAACCGGGCAAAAGCCAGGCTGGGAGCGACTCGGTAGTGAAATAGTTATCTCAGCTGTCTTTCTCGGTAACTCTTGGAAAGTCCCCGAAATGACGTTTCTAACTAACAATTAAAATGGGTTTAATTATAGAGAGGCTCAGAGCCCTGGGAACAAGCACCATCTACAGAACGAGTAAACAACTGCAGAAAATAATAGGCTGTTCACTCTCCTGTCTACTCCTCACTTCTGGCCAAGGTGAGGGGAAAAAAAAGAAACTATAAAGAGAAGGAAATTCGAGGAACCTGATTGCTCTCCTTAAGTAAATAACAATAATAATGATCATAAAAAAATCTGGAATAGGCTGAGCCTGTGGGCATTTCTCTCGGTTGGTTATTTTGGTTGTTCTTGAAGACCAAAGGAGGGGAAAAAAGATCAGCCGCCAGCGCAAAGTCCAGATGCCGCGACTCCAAAGCAAACAGAGGAGGAAGTGGACCATTTGTTTGAAGTTTTCGGTGCGATGGCCGCTCGGGTCAGGCCTCTGCAGCCCAAGGCAAGGGTTTCTGTTCTCCCAGCCAAGCGAGAGCACAGGGAGGGAGGAAGAGCCTGCAGAGCCGGGGCAGAGCACCCCCGGCCCGCCTGCAGTGGGAAGAGGGCCCAGATGCCATTGCTCAGCCTCGCCTGAAACACCCACTAAAGTTTTAGCTGGGGTGAGCCTCACCTCGGCTGGGGCTAAGGGGGATAATCGGGCAGAGACTGAGAGCTGAGGCACCCTTGTATTTACAAGCCTTCAACAGTTTGGCTCATTTTTGTTATTATACAGAAACTGCCACCATCTTCCCCCCTCCCCGCCATACCGATATCAGTATGAATCATTGAATCATACTTTGCTCACTAAAACCTGGAACAGATTACTTTCTTAGAGACCTTATTTTCTTTCTTTTCAGTTTTACAATGTTGAGTCCTGGGGGCTGGGAGAAAAGGCAGGATTTATCAAACACCCTTTTAAAAGGCAGACACGTATTTTAACAACTTAAATCACTGTGGATGTGAACTATTTCCCCTTGCAGAGCCTGCCAAGTCTCAGTAAAAATTTGAAGGAGGGAGGCTCCGAGGGAGGGGAGGGGGGCGGCGGGGGGCGATCAGCACTCAGCCCCCCAGGGCGCACAAACGCCGGGCGAGCGGCAGCGCGGAACAGACCAGCCGTGCGATCAGTTTTAACGCAAGCGGGCAGACCCCCGTCGGGTTTTCGCGGCAAGAAGCGCGGCGAGCCCCGGGGCCACCGCCCAGCACGGCCGTTGGGCGCGCGGCCGCCGCTCCCCCCGCGCGGAACGGGACGGGCCAGCCGCGCGCGCAGGCGGAGGGGAACTCGCGCGCACGCACGAGGACACACGCGCAGAACGCGGACGCACGCGGAGAAGCGCGCGGGCACACGCGCACGGGAAGGAGGGCAAGCGCGCACACGCGCGCACAAACGGACACGCGCGCAGAGGCGCGCGGAGTCACTCGGTGCGGCCGCACAACCGCCCCCTCCGGCGCAGCGCTGCGCAGCGCGGGGCAGGGCGGGCCCGGCACAGCCACCCGCCCGCCGGCCGCGGCCGCTTTGCGTTCTTTCCCCCCTCCCCCCTTTCCCTTGTCCCTCCCCCCCTCCTTCCTCCCGAAAGTTTTTCTGGGCCTGCCCGCCCGGGTGATTCAGTCGCGGTGTCAATCACCCTGCCCTCGCCCTTCTCCTCCCCTTCCTCTCGCCGCCGGCTCCTCCTCCCGCTCTAAGTCAGAAACTTTATAAGTTGAGCTTTTCCCGAGCCCCCCTGGAAGCGGCGAGCGGGCGCGGCGGCCGGGCGGGCTGGTGGCGGCATCAGCAGCGGCGGCGGGGGGAGGCTGCGAGCAGGGGCGCTGGAGGCTGTGCCTTACCCACGCCGTGACTCCTCGTGTCCGAGTGCCGCTGCCCCACTCGCTTCCCCCCTCGCTCGCCGAAGATGTCCACAGCTCTGGTGTCGCCCACCATCTTCGACTTGAGCGAAGTTTTATGCAAGGTAAGGGAGCCGGCGGGGGCTGCGCCACCAACTTCGGGGCTTTTCAGTTTCCTTGGGGTTCCTGTTCGGGCTTTTTTACCCCTCTCCCCCCCCCTCCGTTTTCTGATCGTGAGCAAGTTCGGCGCCGGGACCGGAGAGCGCAGGGCGGGCACCGAGCGCGGCCACCTTCTTTCGGGACGCAGGGGTCTCTCCCGCCCGCGCTTCCCGCCTCGGCCGCTCCGGAGAAGGGAAGGAGGGGGAACCGCCCCGCGCTCCCGGCGGGCTCAGCCGCGGCGCCGAGCGGGGGGGGCCGGATCCTTCCCGTGCCCCCGGGGCCGCCGCGCTACAACACGCCCGGGCGCGGCGCGGCGGGCGGCGGCGCTGCCGCGGGGCCGGGCGGGATGAAGAGCGGGCGGACGGGCGGGCTCCCTCCCCGCGGGGCTCGGCCGCCCCTGGCCGGGGGAGCGAGGCCGGGCGGGGAGCGGTTGGGCGGGCGGGCGCCGCGCGCTGTCCTTCCCGCGCGCCGCCGTCCCCGGGGGCGCAGCGGGGAAGCGCTCCCGCCGCGCGCAGTCGGCGGGCTCAGCCTGCGCCCCCCCTGCCGGGCGCTCGGCTCGCTCCCTGGCCGCTCCGCGCCAAGGACGGGGAGGGGCGCAGCAGGGGGCTCTCGGGTGGGGCGCTGCAAGGGTTGCAGCAGATGAGGCTCCGCAGGGAGGGAGCGGGGAGGCCGTCGGGGCAGGGCGGCCGCCGCTCCCCGGGCCGCGGCAGCGGGAGGCGGCGGGGTGCCGCGCCGCGCTCCCGGGACTGCGCGGGGACGTTGGAGAAGGTGGCAGTAGCAGTGACGTGATCGGCCCTTCCTTTCTCCCCGCAGAGCAACAAGATGTTGAATTACAGCCCTTCGAGTGTCGGCGGGTGCCTGCTGGACAGGAAGGCGGTGGGCACCCCGGCGGGCGGGGGTTTCCCTAGGAGGCACTCTGTCACCCTGCCCAACTCCAAGTTTCACCAGAACCAGCTTCTCAGCAGCCTGAAAGGGGAGCCGGCTCCCATGCTGGGCCCCCGGGAAAGCCGCTTCCGGGACCGCTCCTTCTCTGAGGGCGGCGAGCGCCTGCTGCAGCAGAAGCAGCCCGGAGGACAGGTCAACTCCAGCCGGTACAAGACGGAGCTGTGCCGCCCCTTCGAGGAGAACGGCGCCTGCAAGTACGGCGACAAGTGCCAGTTTGCCCACGGCATCCACGAGCTGCGGAGCCTCACCCGTCACCCCAAGTACAAGACCGAGCTGTGCCGCACTTTCCACACCATCGGCTTCTGCCCCTACGGGCCGCGCTGCCACTTCATCCACAACGCGGAGGAGCGCCGCGCCGTGGCGGGGAGCCGGGAGCCCGCCGTCACCGACAGACCCCGCCTGCAGCACAGCTTCAGCTTCGCCGGCTTCCCCAGCACTGCTGCCAGCGGGCTGCTGGACAGCCCCACTTCCATCACCCCGCCGCCCATGCTGAGCGCCGACGACCTGCTGGGCTCCCCCACCTTGCCTGACTGCGCCAGCAACCCTTTCACCTTCTCCAGCCAGGAGCTGGTCAGTCTCTTTGCCCCCAGCATGGGGGTGCAGGTGCCCAGCGGGAGCTCCCCCACCACCTTCTTGTTCAGGCCCATGTCCGAGTCCCCCAACATGTTTGACTCGCCACCCAGTCCTCAGGACTCCCTCTCTGACCAGGAGGGCTATCTGAGCAGCTCCAGCAGCAGCCACAGCGGCTCAGATTCCCCTATCCTGGACACCTCAAGACGTCTTCCCATCTTCAGCAGACTCTCCATCTCCGACGACTAATCTGGGGTTTCCTCCTGCCCCTCCCCACCCCTATTACAATGTTAAGCTGAACTCCCCCCTCCTTGTCCCCAGTAGTCTGAGCTGGATGTTAACATGTCCACCTGCCTGCCTAATACCCACTGGCTTAAACCTTAAGTGCCAAAATTACGATAAGCAATAACGTTTACAAAATTAGTGCCTTTTAACACTTTCACTGTGACTGTATTACCTCTCCAGCTGCAGAGGGCACCAGCAGCTCTGTGCACTTCCAGATGTGCAGGAAATGTCCAAATCCAGCTCCCTCCACTGGCCATGTACTGCATCGCCCTCTCCCAGTTCCTTCCTGACTGGCCAGTTTCTGCTAGGCTGCGGGCATGTGGGCAAGTGTTAACATCCAGTCCTCTTTCTCCCCTCCCCTTAAAGACTAAATCTTGCCTGGATCCGCTCAGGTCTGCGGGAAGAAAAGCTGAGAACGGACAAAGATTGTAACATGAGTGGGACTTCGACTGCGAGGAAGAAAACAAAAAAAGCAGAAAACAGATGGACTGTGAGAGACTTGATTTTGGTGCTAAAAGTTCCCCATGTATACATGTGACATCTGAGAACAAATAAAGAAATAGAGGGGTGGGGCCAACAGAAGTCATTCCACACACACACAAGTTCGTGTAAACAAAGTTCCAGTAGACATAGCTTTAATGGTTTTGCTCTAGAGTACTTTAGACCTATCTTAGAGCACTCACGCCAAGCTTTTTACTATTTTTTTTCTGGGTTTTTAATTTTGTATAACTTTTCAGAAATTGGAGAGCAAATTTTGCTTGTCACTGCACAACAATATAAAAAGCTTATTTAACTTATCAAAACGTATTTATTGCCGAAACCTTTGCTTTTTAATTTTGTTCATATTTATCGGGATGATGAATCCATAGAATATATTCTTTTATGTTTAAATTATGATCTTCCATATTAATCTTAAGATTGTGAAGTGTCTTTTTTCCTTTTTTCCCCACAGTTTAATATATTATACTACAATGACATTTTTGTAACTTTACACTTTTTTTGGTTATTTTATTTTAAAAAATGAAAAATTAATTTAAAAAAATGCAAAAACTGTGTTTGGATTATTTATTTTAGAATTCCCTCCCCCTTTTTTTGTGTTGGACTGCAAATGGAGTTGTGCATCTTTGCCTTTTCTCTTCTCCTTCTCTTCCCCTCTCCCAGGTCTTGCCTACCTGGGCTTTAGAATGTACATACCTGAGCTCTGTTGCGAGACAACGTGGGAGGAAGACCTTTTTTCTTCCTCTTATTGTATAGATTCTTCAAGGAGAAAAGCCTTGGGCTCAAAGTGCCTATCTGAAGACATTCCAAATACAGTTTGTCTTTGCATTTCTGTATTCCAAGTTTGGAGTTTTCCTTGCCAAGGTGAATGGGACTGGCACAAAGAGAATAATGAATGTAATTTTTTTTCCCCCTGTTACTGTTCGCTATACTGCTTTTTCTTCCTCTTTGTGTGAGTTTATTTAAAAGAGAATCTCTTTTGTAATGACTGTTTGCAGTTTAAATCAATAAACCCCAAGTTTTTTCAAGAAACTGACACTGGAGCTGGTTTTACTTGCAAAAATTGAGGGGCTGGTTTTAGACAATCCTACAAATGCAGATGCTTCCCTTCTCTTGACCCTTGAGGCACCCACAGTGTGCATCCCTCCACCATTCCTCACTGATTCAGAGAGTCAGCCCTGCAAGTGCTCGGGAGCAGATCAGTGTGGCAGAAAATACCTGATGTGACCTACGCTGATGGCCTCTAACCTTCTCTGTCTCTTATGGAGTGCTTGAGTCGCTCAGTCTGTTCCTGACAAGCTCTTTCTGATCAGCATGGCTTAAACTTGGGATTGACTCTCATTGCTTGTGTACCTTGTGTGTTCTTGCATAGCTCCTTCCCCTTCAAGGAGCGCTTATGCGTGTTCGTGAAGCTAAAGTAGGATGTTGAAGTGTTACAGATATCCCAAATCTCAGTCCTGTCTTGTTAGTGGTACTGCTCTGCTTGCACAGAGGGGCTGCCTGTTCAGTGTTTTGTAGGGGAGAGGAACACGAACCCCCAGCAAAGTCTCAGTGTACAGACACATCACCCTGCTATCGTGTTTAGGCCTCGCACATCTTGAAGTATCAGCAATCCCAGAAGCTAATTAGGCCATTGGTTTTGTTGAGGAACACATCCTTGCCAGCACTGCTCATGGTGTTAAGTCGTGTTTTCACCTTTCAGCTCTCCTATGGAGCAAGCTTTTGCTTCCAAATTGAGGCTGAAATGTTGCTGCTGAACCACCAATCCTTCAGCTGTCTTAACATGCCTCAGTGTTCAGGAGAGATTGCCTAATTCACCTTGGAAAGGATCCTGCCAAACAAAAGCGGCAGGATACTTCAAGGCTTACACTGGTGTACCTTCTCTGCTGTTGGCTTTATGCAACACACTTGTGTGGTCTGGCACTAAAGGTGAGCTGGGTAGAGGAAAGGTGGAGGAAGACAAGTGTGGTTGATGGAAGCTGCTTCCCTTGAACACTGCAAAAGCTATAAGAGGAGTTTGCTTGGCAGATCCTGATGTAAACTAGCATGTGGTGTGGTCTGTGTGCTGATTCCTGAGAGAAAAGCCTCAGGCACAGCTCCAGCACTGCTGCCTTCAGCAGTACTGTTGACTGCAGCCTTGCTCCTGGGCATGAAGGCAATGAGCCCCATGTGAGGGATGGGTTCTGCCTGGGAGACTCATGCCCAGTTGCTGCAAGGCATCCCTCCTTCACTGCTGGGAACCAAAGCCATCGGCCCCTGAAGACTGAGACATTATCTGATCTGGAGAGGATCCCAAGCCTATTGCAGGGCACACACATGGAGCTTGAAACTGCTTGCTTACTTTCTGGACTTTCTGTGCAGCTCTTCAAACAAATAGTCTTTGACCAGTTAATAATTGATGAAGAAAATAGTTGTATCAGTTGCACAATGCTATTGGTATGACAGGAAGCTGTGCTAAAAGTAGGTGTTTACTCATGGTACTTGGGTACTTCCCTTGTCCTTCGAGTGCACTGATTCCGGGAAGCCAGCACCGTTTTTCTCCTGTGAGTTTATTAATGATTTATGCTCTGTCATGCCGTGTTTTGCTTTTGAAACTAACCTTGAGCTGGTTCATGCAGAGAATAGAGAAGAGCAAAACAGGGTGCAAGAGCCTTCAGCAATGAAAGGATTTACCTGATCTGATACCATTAGGACTAACTGCAGCTTTAGTATGTGGTAGCAGATATTCTAGAGAGACTTCTCCTTCCTTGGATGAGTTGTCCATGCACTTTTTCATAGGGTTAGCAAGTTCACATAACGGTTGTTTAGGTGAACTTACCAGGGCTGGTAATGGCCTAGCCAAAGCTCAGGAAAGTATAAATAGCCTTTCCTGATGTGATCGTTTTCAGACACACATTCCTCTGACTCAAGGACTCCTTTACTCTATCTCATTGATTTAGTGCATGGGACTTTCAGAGTGGCCATAAAATAGGGCTGCTCTGTGCACAGCTGCTCCTGGCGTGCCTGGTGTGGCAGGACAGAGAGAAGCGCCCACAAGAGCAAGATGCCTGTAAGGTGCCATGGCAAAGTGTGCCTCAGTAGACTTTACAGATTGCACTTACATTCCTTACTGTGAGGCAGGGGGACACCTATGGTGGCTCTTGCTTCTCTCAATGTATGTTTTGTTGTAGTCATGGATGTTTGCTGTGGGCTCCTTCTAAGAAGGGACATGGTCCATGCCTCTGGGCTACAGGCACTTGCTGTTGTTTGGCTTTGAAGTCAGATGAGTCTACTGCTACCCACCCTCAACACATCTTGGAAATTAGAGCCAATGTGTATGGCTGTCTATGCGAGTTGCCTCTTGGTATGGAATAATGTGATAACTTTGATCTGCAGAGCTCCAGGTGGCTCAGATCCCACCCTGGTACCTGCCTCCCTCCTTTCTAATTCCTACAACAGCTGTACGTGTCCCAGAGACACTATTGACAACTCACTTCTTTGCTATGGGCTAGCTGTGGCTTTTGTACCAAAACACCTTCAGTTCTGCAATTAGGGCCTGTAGAAGTAGGGGCCATTTCATTTCCTGAACGTCATAGGTGAGGGCTGAAAAGTCAAATAGGGTTTCTTTGTTGTTGCTGATAGTTTTGCTTTTAAAGGCAGGCAGGAACTTAACTGTCTGATTTTGGCCAACCTTTGTTCAGTATTACTTGTACATAGACATGGTGTGCCAGATTGTGAGTGACAAAAAATACCCTTTGAAAAGAACCTTGAAATGCCCCAAGTTCCTGGTCTTGACAGTTTGTCTCATCAGTATAGTCATGAAATTGGGAGGCAGAGTGGGAAAGAACTCAGAGAAGAAACACACCTGGAGGATTGTTACAAGCTAGCTCAAATTTTCAGTCCATGTGGTTCCTATGCAGTAAGTGCAATGGTCTGTGGATGGGACTTGGGGCTGCTGCTGCAAATCATCCAGGGCAGAATGGGCTCTGCCAGGCCTTTGCACAGCTGAGAGGAGATGGCAGGGGGCAGGAAAAGATGGGGTCACCATTAGAGGTCAAGAGCTAGAGACTGAGTCCGTGCAGCATGGAGATAGCATGGGCGAGAAAGAAGCCATGCTGTCTAGAGTCTGAAGACTAATAGTGTTCAAGTGCATAAAGGCTAAGAAACTGGGTCTCTCTAGTGAGGCTCAAGAGCATCAGATGGAGGGGAAGGTCTGGATAATGTAGCCTGCTGGATGGTATCTGATGACCATGCCCAAGGATATGAATGACTATTAAGATGCAAGTAATACAGGCAAAAACCACAGCATGCCCTTTATGCTTGCTAATTGCTGCAATTTGTGTGGTCTGCATTGGGGAAAGCTTGTGCTTTCAAGCATGTGCTTGAGTCTGGAGAAAGAGGCTTTGGGAGAAGGTACTGTGGTCAGTGTGTGAACAAAGAGGCTCCTGACTTCAGTGCTGGGGGTTTTGTGGGGGCTGGAGGCTGAAGACATGTCCAGGGGCAGCATGGACACAAAACCACAACTCCAGTACCTGCTGGGGAGGGAGAGAGAGGCTTGTGCTTCAGGGAGGCTGCTCATGCCCTATGTTACAACAGGCAAACATCGAGATGTGAGGTCTGGTACCACGCAGTGGGGCTGACGGGGCAGTTCTGCTGCAGAGAGGTGATGTGCTGAGCGACCAGATGCTCCAGCAACAAGCAAAAGTGTGGTAAGTGAAGTGAAAATAGGCAAAAAATATAAGAGTGAAGAATGGTGCCTTTCTGACCTGGGCCCCATGGAAGAGGGGTCAGGAGGAGCCCTTAGCAGAAGCAGTTTGAGATGTATGTACCAGCCATAAACAGAAGGAAAGCTGCAAACCTGGAGTTAGAGAGGAGTTAGGTGGGAGGAAGGGGTGACACGAGTGTAGAGCATCTCTTGGGCTGGGGACACTGGGACAGATGGTGAGACTGGCTTGGTGGGGACACTTGGGTTCCCAAGCATCTGCTGGAAGCTTGCAGCACAGCTCTTGCCCTGGAGGCTGAGTTCAGCCCAAAATATTAGAAGATGATTCTGCCTGGTGATGTAAAATGTCCTTTGTTTGGAGACTCTTTGGCCCATTCAGCAATGCCTGTTCCTCACAAAGCCGATGCTTATTCCCTAGAATACTTCCAGAAAAAAAAAAAAAAAGGAAAAAAAGGAAAGAAAAAAGTTCCTCTAAGACACCCTAAACCAATACCTGCTGTGACTAAGCCCTGTGGGCAGCTCCGCAGCTGATTTATATCCTCCTCCTCCAAACTGAAGGGGTTAGAGTGGAAACAGACGCGGCGTTAAACATAGCCGAGGGCAGCGAGCAGGCAGCTCCGCGCCGGGCGGAGGAAGCGCGGTGCGGGGCGGCTGCTGCCAGGCGTGACGCCGGCTCGGGTTTCCTTGTAGGCAGAACAGAGCTCCTTTTGGCTGGTGCAGCTTTATGGGCTCGCCTGGGTTTATTATACTGCACATGTTTTGAATTCCACATGTTAATTTCCAGAGAGGCTTTGTTTCACTTTTGCTGCTTTCCCCCACCCGGTTTTGATTTTTTTTTTTTAATTTTATTATTATTATTACCACTGCCTTAACCTCTTCTTTTTGCTGGGTTTTAGTATAGCTGCCGTTTTCTGAGCAAACAGAGTTCTCCCTGCCTGGGCTCCAGCTGCAAATTAATCTCTTTTCATAGTTTCGTTTTATGTCCGCCCACTATCCGCACCACATTAACTTAGTCAACACATGGAAGTGAAATTTTTCCATCCAGGGTCCTGCGGGTTGTAAGGCTGTTGTGGAGCACGTGACTGCCAGCTCCAGAGTTTTCTTGCACCTCTGGGTGGAAGGAAGTTTTCTCATCCCCCACACATGTGAGTGGCTGTCGGTGGGATGTGAAAAGCTTTAACAAGTGGAGTCGGTGGAAACATTGCAGGGTTCAGCATTTCTGTGTGTATTTAAAGTCCCAGCACACCAGCCGGGTGGAGGCACAGCCCGAGGTACGTTCTGTTTGCAGCACCTCCGGTGCTACCACACCACTGCTCAGCAAATGAGCCACTCGGGTGCTTCTGAGTGGAGTCCTGCTGTCCCTGCAGGGTTAATCTCCCTCCCAGGGAGGACAGAAAGTGCAAGCAATGACAATGCTGACAAGGACAGATGGATTCTGCTTGGCCTGTGTAGATGTATGTTGTAACTTCTACATGATGCCTTTCACACGTGGGCTTGGGATTTACAGGTGTTTTGGGCACTTGGCAAATATAATTGTACCTATTCCACAGGTTTTAAAACTGTTAGATATACAACTGCCATGTAAAGGGGACTGTCTGGCAGTGGCACAGTATCACAGAAAGAGCTGCAAAAATAATTCAGGACTCCTGATACTTTTTCTCCTGTCTCAGTCTCCAGGCAACAGCAAATATTTCTCCTGAATACTCTGGATGAGCAGATGCCAACGTTGATTCACAGGAAAAGGATGTAGCCACGCAAGCCATTGAAATGTTGTTTGGGATGGTAGCCACGGCCCCTAAGGAGACATTAAGCAATATGGAACAAACGCCAGCAAAGCTCTTGAAGCTCTGGCTGTGTTTGCTATAAAGAGATTTCTTGAGCAGTCTTAGCTGGGAACCTTTGTGACTTACCTTGATTACAGCTACATGGAGAGAATATACTGTGCTTCACAGCTCTGGAGATGCTGCTAGGGCTTTGGAGCACTAGCAAAGTCCTGGTTTACCAAGAAGCTACAGTCACAAGATAAGACAAAAACTTTTGCTGAAGGCCCACAGCAGAGTGTAAAAGGTGCACTTTTGCTTGGGAAAAGGATGGCAGTGAAAATGTACTAACAGGTTCCCTGTTTATTTTCTCTCAGACTCAGATCTTCTACGCTGTGTTTACAAATAACACCATTCTTCCCCATTATTATACTTACAAACTTATAATGAGATTGAAAAGCTGAGAACAAACATAATTCACCGCCTCTTCGGGGTGCCCAGCCAAAAGAGCTAGAAGAGCTGCAGAAAATAATTTCTCCCTTAGGTTTAGGTAATGTGGGCTTTGGATTCATTGACTGAATCTGCTGACCAAGATATTTTCTTTCTTCCAGCATTTTTTCTGACCAGAAAAACACTTCCAGTGTGGATGAAAAGAGAACTGAAGATGTTTTGAAAACATGTAAAAGTTTGTTCCAAAAGCAAGCAGTTGGTAAGAAATTGAGGGCAGACAGCTGGGGGAGGCCAGCGGTGCATGGCCTGTGGGGTTATCAGAGTATCAGCCAGGTTGGCACAGACTTCTAGTGAGTCACTGAGACCTTCTCTTTTAACTGTGACAGGACTGATCTCATTATTCTCAAACCACCTCTCAGGCAGAGGGAGTTGACTATTGATAGCCTTGAATGTCTCCAGCACCGAAGTGTGCACAGCATTCCCTTGTCAGGGGGTTTCAACGCTCAAGTGATTTAACCTCTCTATATGTAACTTAATACTGAACCTGAATACCTCCTACAGAGGTTTGTGGCCACTAACTTTGTGTCCCATTGCCTTTGATTAACAAGACTGGAGCCCAAGTTCCAGACAAAGTCCCACAAAATGGTGAATGTGGTTTTACCTTTCAGCTCTCCTTCAAGCTCTTCTCCTCTCCAGCCTGTTCCCAGGGAATATGATTTTCAAAACCTTTCCACGCTTCTCTTCCAATGCCTGCTAAAAATATAGGAAGTGCTAGACCCACCCTGGACTTCTGTTTTCAGCCTGGTTCTGCTCTTGGTGGTGCTGTCCTGCCCTTGGTTCTTGAGGCAGTGAATTTAACCTTCCTGGCCTAATGTGGGATGAGGTCAGGAGAAAAGCACTATGTCAAATTATATTGCTTCTGCTAGGAATACAATGGGAATCACACTTCGACCTCTTGTCACAGCATTGTGCTGCCAACCAGGGTCCTGCCCCAGTACTGCAGGGTGTCCTGGCTCCCCTCACGCAGCCTGGCAGTGGTGGGTGCCTGATTATTCAGAATTTATCCCCACTGGGTTGCATGTATGAGTACATGTGCATACATAATACCTAGTAACTAGCCCTGATATTAGCACTGTGCTTCATAGCACCCAGGGTCCCTGGGCAGCCACCCCACTGTCAGGCTGGAGCACCCTGGGGCTCCTGCCAGTGCACTCAGAGGAAGCCCGACTCCTGCCCTTTGGTTTTCCTCTCTGAAGGAGACACGTTATTCCCCATCCCCAGGGAACATCAGCTTTGAAACACAAGTTGATTTGTTTCCATTTACTGTTTTCTTGGTTTACATAAATTACAGCACTTAACAATGGTCATAAAATTATCTGGCTTTAAAAAAATTCAGCTGTAGAATTTGGCCCTGTGGCCTCCCTGATCAGCTCATTTCCAAGGGGCAAACATGCATTGGGAAGGGAAACAGTCTCTCCTTGTTATCACAAATGGTCATCTCCCCATTGTATCAGCAACCAGCTTGCCTAGTGTTGGTCAGTACAGGAAAGCACAGCAAGCCTCTCACCATGTGCTGCTTCGCCCTTCTGAATAACTCTGCCAAGTCATTTAAATCAGCTAAATCACCCACCATATCTCACCAGTGGCCACCACATCACCAACATTTTAGCATCAAGTTCTGCCCTGGAAAGGAGGCTCCTTGACAGAGCAGTGATGATCCTCACTCAGGAATGTTGGATCACCTCTGGGTGTACTGCAAGTAAAACAGTATCTCTTAACATCTGCCTCATCTGGAAGCTGAAAGGCAGGGTTTAGTAATCACTCTTGACCTGTGTTAGAATTTCAGCAATGAGAGTGTGGTTTCTAATTGTGGTATGGTAAGGAAAGAGGATAGGCTAGATGCATAGTGTATCAAAATAAAAAACCTAAACCAATAAAATCTTTAGTTGCCGAAACAGAAGCTCTGAATCTAAATACCCATAAGGAGTAGATGAGCTGGACAACCAGCAATATCAGATAGACATTGTTCCAGCAATGGTAACTGCACTTTATCTCTGTCACCAAGTTTAGGTAGTAGTGGGTGTCTTTCTTCATTAAAAACTGGTAGGTAGTGAGGTCCAAGATGCCAGTTTATATAATTAGTCAAAAGAATATATTATTTCCCTTTTTCTGGTACATAGAGATTAACTGTGAAAAGGCCAGAGCTGGCAGAAATGTGGATTACTTCAATTTTTCCACGTGTATTCTTTGTGCTCCCACTGGTAGGACTAGGACTGCCATGACTCTTTCCCACAGGAGGCAATGAAAGGTGATCAGTGATCCAGCCTGTCCCTCTGCTTCATCTAAGTAAGACACAAAAAGAAGACAAGAAACATGAATGCTAAAAAGGTAAAATCCAGTTCAGCTCCAGGTAAAGGCAATGTACCAACCCCTTTTCAGCGCTCTCTGACACACAGAATTGGTCTTTGAAATGCTATCACCATTTACATTGGTCTGCTAGTAAAACAAATCAAAATGTTCAATATGAAGTAAACCAGGAAGAGAGGAAGAAACTACAATTCAGGAGTGAGCATCTGAACAGTGTGGAAACAAGTGCTGGTGGGGGTTAGAGCCTTCAAACCCTTCAAGCCAGGGGCCCCTAATTCACAGAGCACAGGGGCTGTGCTAGATTTCAGTGATTCCCAAATGCAGTGGGGAATGAGTGCAAAAAAATCTGCTCTAGAAACTGGCTGTACTTTGTCCAGCTCTCAACAGCTGTTTTGGGTCCTGCTTTGTAAAATATTAAATAAAATTTAAAAGAAAAAAAAAAAGACAAAATAAGAGAGTGAGTGAAATTGAGATTGGGAAAAGAAACAAAAAGTCCCAAACAAACATGTTTTTGATGGAGGAACTGGGTTTTTGCACCTAGCACTGTTTGTACTTTCAGATTGTCAGCAATCTGGTGTGCTGAGCAGAGAGGACAGTGTGGTGGAAATACCTATGAAGCAGCGAGAGCCTTATCAAGGTACTGTACCAGGAAATACACCGCTTTCTTTCCTACTTCATGCACGATACTGTGATTAAACCCAACAGCACGCCTCATCATAACATGTGCCTTATCAACCCCACCATCTGATGACAGCAGCAGCCCTCAGGAGACCAGACTGACATCACCCAAAACCTCAGTGGTTCAAGACTGAAGTATGTAGCTTGGGTGCAAGCTGTGCTTGACTGTTTGTACTAAACTTGCAGGTACTTTGCTAGAGGAAAAGGAATATAAAAATCAAGCCCAAACAATGTTTCAGAATGTGCCTGACAGGCTGTCATGTTATTTAACAAACGAATGCAGCAAGCAAAGGAGGGTTTTGTCCTCAGCAAGTCTCAGAAGTCTGCTCCACAGCTTTCTGTAGCTTTGAGAGAGGGGGTAAAAAAAGGCCAAACCAACACATTGTCACTGCCTTGAGGGGACAATACCACTGGTGATTTGGTATGGAGTCCCACTCCCAGGTGACCCAAATTCAGCTGCATGTGGCTGTGAGATTTGGGTCCATCCCGTATCACAGACAGGGGCCAGCTGTTGATCCAGCTGGAGCTCTGAATCCCCAGATTCTAAACTTCATCATGGCTGGTTCATTGCCAGTCTTCTGGATTGGTTACTGCTGGTTCATTGAGGAAAAGCATACTGGCTCTGGCCCCCTGTCCTCCTTTCTATAATTTAAAATGAGGGCAATTTCTACAGTCACAAAAGTAAGAAACAGAAAATAGAGCAGGCTTTTCTTGTGTAACATTCAGCAAACTCTGCTCTGGTTTTAATTTGTTCTCCCTGTCCTGGGTTCTTCAAAACACCTTCTCTCATTTACGTCAGCATAGATTTACCACACCCCAGTTATTTCAGACCTGGATAGCACCATGGAAAAAGATTACCAGTCTTCTGGAGCTGTTTCCTTATGCCTTGGACTAAAGAAGATCATATGTGACCATATTCATTTGAGGACTGTGTTTGTATTTGTACACAACTTAGCACAAGTGAGCCTACTCCTTGAAGTTTGCTGTACTACAAAATTGTTCTTAGAACACCCCTTGCCTTTCATGTTTGGGTTTGGTTGGTTCGGTTGTAGTTGCAATGCAAGCTTTCAGAGGGAAATCAGCCGGATTTAAATGCTGAATGCATGCATAGCAACAAAAGTAGGGCTATCCAGCACACGGATGCTAAGTGTCCATTTACAGCCCCCATTCAGCCCAGCAGCCACCCCCTGGGCCATGCACGGCATGGTGGCCTCACTGCCTGCTGTGACCCCGGCTGAGGGAGGGCCACACTGTGCCCTGGAGTATGTTGAGATGTCTGTCACATGGATCTGGGGAGATGCTTTGCAAGAGACACCTTGTCTTCCAGGCCAGTAGTTGCAAACTCACCGTGCACTCGCTGCTCCCATAAATGCTGGTTTCTTACCCTCCCATCACACCTGCCTGCCCTGGCAGCGCTGGGCACAGGATGATTAACCAGGCAGGTTATGACTGTGAGCTCCTTCAGCAACGTGGAAAGGACTGAAAACTACCCAGCAAAAGCAGAATACAGAGGATTTTTATTTTACTGGCTCGGTGAAGGCTAGGCTTAAGGGACAGGCTGGAAAAAGGTCTGGGGGAAATAAGACTTGCCTTTTAAGATAGAGCGTTAGATAAATCCAAATGTGTTGTGGGACTGCTGGAAGCCTACCAGAACAAGTGTGGGGAACTTATAGTGGTTTTTGAGGCATATTGCTATTGTCTGTTTTGTTGAACAAATTTCTTTGTCTTTTTGAACTTTAAGGAGCACTGAGAACACAATGTGCCATAGGGAGAAGACTTACAGAAAGACTTGATTAGAAAATGGAATAATTTTAAAATATCTTCTCCCACAATATTTTTAAAATATTCCTACCCTGAAGCACACTTGGTTTTTTTCTGCCTGATGTATACATCCCTGGCTCTTACCTGGCTCTGCCATATTACTCAGTTATTGCTTTGGTTGATTTACTCTCATCATTGCTAAAAATACTGTAAAAACCCACTTTTAAACAGACAACACAGTGGAAGATTGTTGAGGTAAAGGTTTGGTAGGAAATACTGGTGGAATTTTTCAGGTTTAGAGACAGCTTCTGCTCCCACTTTCCTGAAGAGGAAGCGCTTTTGCATGGCTCTTGTGAAATATGCTGATGGTCTGAGCATCCACATCACCAACTCCCCATGACAATTGCCACTGATTGACCACTTGCTGGCTTTCTCTACTGCAGCCCAGGAATGGATGAGTCATGGAAACAGAATTCCCCTTCACCCTGGCTGCCTCCCAGGCCCTCTGGGGGACTGTATTGACAACAGGGGAGGAAAGTCAGGGCTGCTTCTTTTGACACCGTGAATCATTAATCAAACAAAACTCTTCTGCTTCCACGGTCTTGATATCAAGGCAATGCTTCTCATGAGTGTTGCCTGAACAATTTCATACTAAGCAAATAATCTCAAATAGTGCTGGGCACATTACTTTGTGTGGAAAATTGATTCCGTGCTACTTCAGGCCAGAAAAAATGTATCACGTTTGCTAGTAGCTTTATCAGAAGGTGCTGAAAACCGTTGCCGTGCTTAGGTGCAGCAGTATTTAAATACTGGTTTTCATTTTGGAATTATTTTCTGACATAGGGTTTGGTTGCATTTTAATAATTTTTAAATGGAACAATTCTCTTGGGGGCAGAAAAAAGACAATAAAAGGGAAGGAAAGGAACAGATTAAACCCTGTGTGCTTCCCTGAATAAAGAATTACTATTTAGTTGGGGAAGCAGGTTCTGTTCAATGAGGAAACTCAATTATTTTTATTTGAGTTCTGCCTGGAACATTACTCAATATTCACACAACTACTGCTACTGCTCAGATATAAATACCAATGAACCCATACAGCGAGGTATTCAGAATTTCCCTCGAGGTATTCTCAAGTGAAAAAAAAACATCCAAAAAGTTTAAAGGAATTTTTGTCTTGACACCAGATGTATGCTGGGAGAAAGAAGTGCAAGTCCTGCCTGAATACAAGCCCTTTGCCTTGAAAGGAACTTTTTGGGTTTTGTCAGCCCTGCCCACACAGCACACCCGGCCCTAGTGCAGCCATCCTAAGGCAGGGCCGATGACTGTGTGGGATTTGTGCAGGTAGGTCACAGCCAGCACCTGCCTCCTTCATTCCTTCCCTCCTTTCCTCCCTGTCCTTCCCTGCCTGTGCTATCCATGCACACCAGGAACAGTCCTGTCCTCCCCTCCAAGATGCTCACCAGGACATTTCCTGCGAAATTTCCATGTCTCAGGGAGTTGCAGTGCAATGGGTGGATGTGGTTCCTATGACTGCATGTAATCCCTTCAGTGCTGGAGTTCGTCCTGGCTCTTCTGCTGTGTCAGGATCCAGTGGTGCTGGGATCCAAACTTACTGCTGAGGTGCTGTCTGTGACCCAACACCAACTGCAGGTTTTCAGCTCACATGCCTGTGATGTGAGGTTGCATTGACACACTTGGATCAAACAACAGGGCATGGAAATGAGAGCTGTAATAGGAATTGCACCTTGTGTCTGGCGTCAGAGCCAGAAACAGAACGTACTTGAGAGCCCTCAGTACAGACAACCCCACCTCATCACTCCTGCTTTTCAAATGGGGGGCCCAGCTGGGAAATGCATCCTTATCTGCACACGGGGGATAATTTTAGCTACACGCACTGGGAGAAGTGTCACCACAGTGGTGCCATGCTTATGCCTGTCTGTACTGGGAGGGACTGGTGACACCTCAGCTATTGCCCCACTTCTTCCTGAATTGGTGTTTTGGGAGCTGTGCCACTCCATGCTCCGGGGCACAAAGAGGCGTCCTTGCAGGCCCCAGTCTCCTGGTGGGTGGATGGCCTGGGAGCTGTCTGTGTCTGTCAGGAGTGCTGCTCTCTATGCCAGTGCCAGGTGGGGCCTGGTGGCAGGGTGTGGGATGCTGCTGGCAGCAGCACACCCCTTCCACAGGCTGCTCTCATCATCCTCCCCTCAACACCAGCCGGGATGTCGGGAACGGGATGTCCTGGGTGTTGGTAACCATGCTGCCTTTCACCACTTGTGATTCTGCAGATTCTGCAGCTGCTGGGACAGGGAGGTGTCGTGGCACAGTTGGGACACACTGGCTTCCATCAGGGTGAGCAGTCTGGTCTGCTTCAGCAGTCATGCACACTCTGCCTTGCTTTTCCATTCCAAAATGATCATATCTGGGAGGAAAAAGTGGAGCTCCTGCCCCAGACACAGACAAGGATGTATGGGATTAGACCAACAGGCCACCTAATCTGTGCATCTTCATCCACCAGCAGCCAAGCCTGGGCACTTCTCAAGGAGACCGACCTTAAACCTCCCTGGAGCTGTGCTATGTTATCCCATGGAGAGTGCTGGGAAAACAGTGACTTAATCTGGAGGACTTCAAGAAAGGGCAATGCAGAAGTAATGATACACTAAGAAACTTTCTGGTGGAAAGGGCCACAGTTTTGCAATGCTGCCCTTTGATGGGGCTTTATCCACATTGCCCAGCCTTACAGTTTTAGACTGCTGCACTGGTCCTTCTTGAGGTCACATCTTAAACCCTCTCAGAGATGGCAGCCACTGCAGAAGCACAGTGCATTTGTTCAAGGGGTCATCTCCTTGGGGGCATGCAATGCCTTTGTCCCTCCAGGAAATAGTCCTATGGCTCATAGGTTTCTGGGTGCAGTTTTGGGTGTTGGTTGCTTCCCATAAAAAACTGAATGGCTCACAACTGGCTGTAATGAGCATCTGACTCTCCCTACTGTACTGTAACAGCAACTGGCAGCAGGAGTGTGTGCTGGAGCACCCTTGCTGGAAAAGATAATGTCTCTGTAGGGGAACTGGGACACACTGGGATGCTGGAACGCCCTGCCCGGACTGATCTGAATTTGCTGGTTTTCCAGTGCTACTCCTAAAGCCAAATTTTGGAGACATTCAAGTTTTGTGGGGGAAACAAGTCTGTTCCCCAGGATGACAGAAACACTAAAAAGGATTTCTGGCAGTGCCACCTGACTGGTGTCTTACTGAACCCAATATTTTCTTATTGCAGAAATTGAATGGATTTGTTAATTGCTTTTTGGGTTATCCAGAGCCTTGGAGAGATTTTTCTTTACTCAAGAAAAAAGTAAATCCATACAGTTCCTCTTCAGCACTCATTAGCTAAGCTGAGCTGGCAGAAGTTCCTGTGAATGATGCTGTGAACTGGTGGTTACTGTAAGGGAGACAGGACTAAAGTCAGGCTTTGCTCTACACAGAGGTGGGGGCCAGTCTGAAAAATGGATCAAATAATACCCAACTCCATAAAGCACTTCAGAATCATGTTATGGCATTGATTTGGTTGGTAAACCCTCATGTAAGCCAACCTTACAGATAAACTTTAGGAAGGGAGGGAAGATCTGCAAGTGTTAAAATAAAACATTTTAGTACAAAAGAGTACTCAAGTTCTAATTGGATCAAATTCTCGTTTCATTCTAGGAATCATTGAAATTAAGGAAGAAAAAAACACAACAAAGAAAAAAACACTGTGACAGTACTTTGCAAAATCCCAGAAGTAACAGAAAATACCTGGTAATATGTTGTGAAAAAAAGCTCTGTTTTATTTTCAGATAGCTAGATAAGAAGATCTAAACACAGCTAGTAACTTGTGGGTAGATCTGTAACCTTCTGCTAACAGTAACCACATTAACTGCACTTGGAGTAAATGCAGAGCTCCAAGACCAGAGCTGAGGTACAACTTACACCCTAGCTTTACTTTATCTAAAGTGCAAGTGGTACTTGCCTGGGGTTTGGCCTTGGCAGCTCCTCAACAGAGGTGCAAATCTGCTTGGGTGCACTGCTTTGCACTGAGCAGTTTGGAAGGCACTGAAACCCATTACAGCTGTCTGGCCTGTTTGTGTGTAAGCTGCGTAGAAGCTGCGTTTCTGATGAGAGCACATATCTTGTTGAGGTAGGCTAAAGCTGAAAGCTTGTGGAGAAATGAACTCAAGAGGGTTTCCGGTAGTGTTTCTGCAACTTGGCTGTTTGAATCAGCAGCCTCTGATGCTTAACGTAAACAAATTGCAAAATGAAATATCCTTGATTTAAGGGTTGAACTGGATACCTAAGATAGGAAGAAATGCCCAAGAGCATTTGATGTTGCACCATTTCTCAGAAGTAGCAGGGTCATGCCTGCTTGTCACAGACTAATTGAAATGACTGGCACGAAAGAAGATCAGGTTGTTGGTGTGGGTGGCCTATGTGGAGCATGTGGCACCTGCCATGACCACGTGGCTGCACAGCCCTCACCCAGACCCACAGCATCTCCTGTAATGGAGAACTTTGCTCCACCTGTCTCCACACCAGGAGGGATCTTTCCCTGCAGTGCCTCTCCTCTGCTTGCAGCTGAGACCCCCAAAGAGACAGTGCTGGTGGTGGGAATCAAACCAGATCTTCCTGGCCCCTGTATGTTCCTGTCCTGCCTCATGCTCCTTCAGAAACTGTTAATCGTCCTGAACTACTTACTGGTTTTGTGATCTTATACAGAGCTTGAACTCAGCTTTCTAGAGGTGAAAGCACAATGTCTTACTGTAATTCATTTTGCCAGCCAATCCTATCCTGAACCCAACAATATTTTAATCTCGAAATCCAACCTCAAAACCCACAGCATTTTCAGTTACTGTATTTCATCACCACACAGCTGAAAACAAGCCTTTTTTTTCAACCACCCTTGTTTTTCTAAAGTGAATCACAAACCCTGGAGCTTAACAGACAGAAAAGACCTAGAGACAAATCCTCTCTCACAATCCTGGTGTTTATAAGGAATACTGTAATTAGAGTAAAAAAGCATTTATCTACAGTCACATGGGTATAACAGAGTTTGAAGATTCAGCCACTCCATCACTGAGCCATACAGCTCATCTTAAAGAAGCCAAAAAGCATTGTTTCCTTTGATGTATTTGTGGTGGTACCTGTCAGTCAGTCCTTTTTTAATTTGCCAAAGGAAGCCCTTACTTGTTCCCTGGAAGGGAATTTGACACTGTCCTAGATTTGGTCCAGGTAAGTGATCTGCTGCTCACTTTACTGCTGTTCTTGGCTGTGCCTTCTTGAATCACACCAAGGAATTATTAACAGTAATGTAACTCTGGTTCTCAGTGGGTTTCCCCATCAGAAAAGTGTTAACCATCAGAGTGCTCAGTGTAGCACCCATGAATAGTGTTTAGCCCTTCCAGGGAAGTCTGGTCTGTTTTAGTCACTCCAGTTAATTGGTGAGAAAACTGGGACATCTGAATTTATGCTTCCATAGAAAGGCTACAGGATAGCTAAGGAAGAAAGCCTGATCTTCAGGCTTGTCATTCCAAAGCAACAACCACCTTTCTTTCAATCGTGTTTACACTTCGGGAGAATCAATGGGCATTTCACAACCTGAGAAGGGTGTTTACAGTTCCCAGCCTCTGCTTACGATGTGCTGGGGTAATGGCTCCTGGTATGTGTTTGGTACTAGTGCTGATGAAGGGGCTGGAAGGAAACCCTCAAGAGTGGGGGCTTGGTCGCATTGACCAGGTCTCATTGACACCAAAGGAAATCTGAACTACTGCAGATTTGAAAAGATTTATCCAGCAGCAGAAGTCTGGCCCTCAAGACCAACTGATGCTCAGGTAAAACACGAGCATAAGTGCAGATGTGTCAGAACTGTGTAAGAATTTGGTCAGAGAAGAGCTGGAAAAAATCCCAGGTGATCAGTGGTGTCCAAGGCGAGACAAGTACAGGTTGGTCCTTCCATCAGGCATTGCCCAAAGCTGGTACCAGCAATGTCTTGTGCCTGGGGCTACTGTGGTGAGGCCAACCCTGAGCTTTCCCACTGCCCCTCTTGGGGGTCTCTCGAGAGCAGGACACATCCAGCACAAGGCAAGTGCTGCAATCAAGCTCTCCATGGGAGCTGATTACCCTCAGTCATGTCTGGGAGGGAGGGAGGAACACACTTCGTGTCTTCATCAACATCATGCATCTTTCTATATGGGGGTTTGCAAAATTAGACTTCATAAGCCTCCCCCAGCCCCTTCCCTGAAAGCTACACCCACATTTTTCTCATGGATGACTCATTGTTAAAACAAAATGTTTCTTCAGCTAGAGTTTTTCTATGCTATGTATTAGAAACAGCTGAACATCTGCCTTGACATCAGGCTTCTCGGGTGACGGGGAGAGCACGCCTCAGTATGCTGGTGTATGTGAACTTGCACACATGTGTACATATGCTTTGTATATTTTTGAGTTTTTCTTTCGCCCTTTCCACTCCTTTTCCTTTCAGTTTCTTTTAATTGTTGCATTTGGTTTTGATTTTTTTTTTAATTTATGCCTCTCCAGCTCTGCTCTATGTGTGTTGATTGCAGAGCCACAAACACTTGCATTCTTCATTCAAAACAACGGTAAGAAGAGTAATATAAAATGACCTGATCCATTCCTTTTTGGATAAACAGAAGAAGATGATGGAGTTCTTTCATATGATACAAGGAAAGAGTTAAAACAGATCAGTTTAAATTAAACAAAAGAAAACATTAGATGAAATAACAGGAAAAGCATCCGCAGTCTGTCAGATTGAGGAATAATTTGTTTCTCAAGGGCAGTGGCTGAACTGGACAGTTTGCACATGATTTTTTTGGGAGTGATAATGCTTCTCTGTCCCTAGAGTGAGGTGTGTCTTCATCACTTTGATGTGTGCAACTCTGAAATCAGCAACATGGGAAACCACGGGGGCAGAGATGTCAGAAATGGTAAGAGGTTTCCTGAGGTGATAAAAAGGCCACCTGGGAGGTTGTTGTGAAGGAAAATTCCAATGACTGTGTGCAATATTTTGAAGAAACAAACAAAGAGAGTTGAGGTTAAGATGCGTTCTTTTGTGAAGGTTGATTGCCTTCAGGTTATCCCCCACTGGAGGATTCTCTTCGGCCACTTTTCAAAAATGGAGTTAAAATGAAGGATACAGAAGTGGGGGGAAAAAAGCCCAACACATATTTAAGCACATGTCCTGCAAGGAAATCCAGAGAGGCTGGGGAAGTGGTAAAGGTCAGGAGATGTGCTCTGAGGAGCGAACCCACAGCGCAGCAGCTGTTTGGCCCGAAGGAGCACACACACCGGCCTTGTGACACGACGCTGACACGGAGCACATCTCCCTTCAACCCTGCTGTCCCATGGCTGCTGCCTGTCCTGGGGAGGCAAGGCTTGGTGGGCACAGGGAAGGGTGCACCTTCCACCACATCCCGACCCCAACTGCCCAGAGCAGCCACCCCTGCCCTGCTGTGGTGTGCGCACCAGGGTGGGGAAACAGCCTTAATGAGCTGGCTGTGGTTGGGAGTGCTTTGGCTGTGGGCTGTGCAGGGCAGGAGCAGCCCTTCTTCACCTCCTCATCAGCTGCAAGCAACTGCTGAGGGCAATTAACAACTCAACAGGCTGAACAGGTAGGGCGAGCATGGTGGCAGAGCAAGTTCCCCTCACACTCCACTACTCACAGCACCCCAGCTGAAGTCTCTACTTGCATCGCAGTCTGTTAGGTGTGGTACATGAGTTATGCTTGAAAAGTTTAATGAATTCAAGGGTACAGCCTCAACTAGCAGCTAGCAGCAATAAATGAGCCTTGGGGCGAGCCAAGCCAGCTTTCACTCAAGTTGATAGAGGTATGGTCTTTTGGCTTCAGTGGGAGCAGGATGAAGTCCCTCATAGCCAGCCAAAGAGAGATTAATCTAATGATGTAATGGTGCTTGTAACTGCCTGCTCAGCCTTAATTCTGCTCTTACATTGTGAGCATGTATCATAGTACAGTCTGTAATTATGTGATCACATACTACTTGCTCTGTGAGACACCCACCCCATTTGAGGTGCAGGATGGGCGGTAAGGGCAGAAAGGTTCTCTCCAGCCCCTATGACATTGTCCCATATCCCAGATAACTGCTCTGCAGCAGGCTTCCTGCAGGGTCTTGGGCAAGAAAAGGCTGTAGCGTGCATGTGCCAGGGACAGAGTTATGGTTCCATCAGCACCATAAGCCTGGCTTTTTCTAAACACAAGAACTTGGGTTTTCATTCTTATTGAGCTCTGAGAGTAGCTTTATGCAATGGCTAAGTCAACAGCAATGATGGCTTTAGGTTTAAACTGCCTATACAGCCTACCCAGATCCTTGCTGCAGGAGGTTTGAAAATCCCTTGGCTGAGGCATGGAGGCACACCTATCTTCTGGCAGGCATAGACCGCATTGCTGTTGGCAGCAGTACCACTTAAATCCGAAGTTTTTATCTCCGTGATCTGACACCACAAGCTCACTCTGCTTCTGGACATCTTTCCAATCTCACCTTCTACTTCATTTAACATGTTCCAGAGGCTCTGCTGGCCTGGCTCCTAGCATCCCCATAACTGGGGATAGCTAAAGGGCTGGCCTTAAGATCCTTGTGCCCACTGACAAATGGGAGTGAATGGAATGAATGGAAAAAGGGTATGGAAGGAAGTTCTGAAGCAGTGCAAAATGGAAGATGAGAACAGACTGAGCTTAGAAGGAAAAGGACATGTGTGACTTTGGTAATGTCAGGAAGCACAAGGAGAGCTGCAGGGGAGTAAAGGAGCTGCAAAGGACCGAAAGGGTCATAAGGAAAAAGAACATCCAGATCAGAAAGAAAGGTTAGAGCATGTGAAAAAACAAGGAAAAACAGATGAAAGAAAACAAAACAGAGAAAACAAAGAAAATAGCTCAATCTGGAGGTGAAACCAGGAAAGACCACACAATACAGCACTAACAAACAAGGCTGTGGATGAGTTTCCCCTACCTTGCTTCATGCCTGGACCCCAGAGCTTCACCTCTGTGGGACCTTGACATTGTACTGCAGGGACTGATCAAGAAAGGGTGAGGTGTAATGGCTGCATGGTGCTACAGACAAGACACAGTCCCTGTTCCTGGTGGGGCTTCCTGGTCTTTCCAGCATCCCCTTCTCACCCTGGCAGCCCTTAATCCAGTGCACTTTTACTGGTGCTTTTGTCACTTAGGTACATCAGGCATTGCAACTCAGTCACTTGTTGACTGGAATCTCTCTGCAAGAGACACTGTAAACACATACGCTGAGGGGCAACATGCTGGCTTGGTGCTGAGATCCCCCAAAAGACAAATACTTTGAGATATAAAAGGAACAAACATAAAACCCCCGAATTTAGTCTCCTGCAAGAGTGTCTGGGCTACAAAGTATGTCACAAGAGCATCTTCCTCCTCAGTGAATCTTCTTTACGCCTGAGTTTTATCTAATTCAGGGATGGTGTAATCCCAGTGACATCACTGGGCTGACGCCGGTGCAGAAGTGGTGCTTGTGCCTGGTGAAATAGGTCAGAGCTGTGTACTTGGAGGCAGAGCTGCTGAGTTCACTGACAAAAATGAGTTTCTGCAGCTATATTCTCCCATGAGCCCTTCAGAGCTCCCCAGCTCTAGAGGGTGAGCTGCAATCCTCTCCAGGCATGGCTCGGGGCCAGGGGCTTGCCTGATTTCCTCTAGCTTCCCTCTCCATCCTGGCAGTTTCCACAGGTCTTTGGCAGAAAAATACCAGTTTTGTTGATGGTCCACATTTCCTATGGGTAAAAGCAAGATGAAGTACTATGTTCCTGGTGCTGTAAGGCTTGCATCAAGTTTTTTTAGTTTGTGGAATGGAATAAAGCAGCTGAGGACTTGGTGTGGTAATAGTTGCGACCACTGATCAGCTGCTTGATTTCACACCCTATTTTTTGTACTGAAGTGCATGAGATTATTATTATTATAATCCCATGTGGGTACTTGACTTCTTACAAAAGATTTCCATCGGAGATGTGAAATGAAGTGTTGTCCTTGGAGCCATGTTAATGCCCAAGCTGGGCCTGCTGTGCCATTATGCAGAGCGTAATTCCGCGCAGTCACTGAGCTGCTGGTGTCGAGCATATTGCTTTGGGATTTCTGGGGTCATGTAAGCTGCTAATAAACAACACATGTCTTTCCTATGGATGGATCCCTTTACTTCACACAGCAGTGCCGGTGCAATCCACCCCACACCCATCACACCTAATCTTTTCTTGGAAGCAAATATTGAAAGAGAAAAAAACCCAACACACAAGCCATTAAATAAGGAAGAAAGAAAAGTGACGCCCAAGGAACTTGGCAGAGCCCTGCATCCCCCATGTGAGGAACTGGGCAGCTGACTTCCAGCATCCCAGGTGACGTAATGTTGGTTTAACGGCGTACACACCTCTGTGTGCTAATGAACAGAGCAGGCTGAGGCAAGTAACTGCACAGACAGCTCTGGAAGCCGCTAGCAAGAAATGCGCCTTGGTGTGTGTGTGTAGCAGCCACCGCACGCTCCTCATGCCCCTTTGATGCCGGGAAGGAATGCTCTGCTTTCTGAACCAAAGGCACTTCGTTTTGCCTGTGGGCTATGCGGAAACTCGAGAAGGTGGAAGCAAGAAGCAACTTGTTCTGTCAGGGAGGAAAAGCAGTCTGCAGCTATTTACACTGCGCATTACAGCTTTCAAACGAGGTGGCCTGAGTGCCTGCAATGTTTAAACCCCAACTTTCTTTCCGCAGGGCTGTTCCTTGCCCTGCTGTGCTGCCCACTAGCAGTTGGCTTTTGCCCCCATCTGTTGCAACAGGTTGATACGAGGTGGTTTGGATTTGATAATTCTTGCCTGAGTTCCCACTGCGGTTTTTTCAGTCTTGCAAGGCACTGTGTTTTGTTCCGGCAGTCTCTCTGAGGCATGACGAGGGAAACTGTTTCCTGTTTGTGTGTCTGTGATGGACGTAACAGCCACTTTTACTACACGTGAGGCATCGGGGGTTTTTGTTCCTTCTTTCTCCAACACTTTCTGGGTAATGTTTTCCGCATTTGGTCTCAACCCACAGTCGTTTTCTCAGAAAACTTAACAGAGTCACCCCAGCTGTATTTCCATGGGTGGGTGGGTGTGTTTATATACACACATACGTGTGTTAAAAATATCCTGCTTAATTCAGGTTCTATTAGAATATTCCATTACCTGGCATTAATCTAGCTGAGCCAAGCAGCAGTTGAATCAGTGCAAAACGGGTCTAAGCCATCCCTTTGTATTCTGTCTGGAAGCAATATATCACTTTCACCCAGCTCTGGCTGTCAGGTTCTGGTGGTCTACGGGGATCCAGCCTAAGGAGCTCCTCGAGAGAGACAGGATGAGAGGGTGCTGCTCCCAGCCTGGTCCCCCTGCAGAGAGGGGCTCTGGGCTGGGTGTCCCTTCAGCGGCAGGGCTGCTGCTGCCTGCCAGTGGGGCACATGCTGGCCCGAAGACTGAAAACACTGGCTATCGATTACTGCTCCTGCAGACAAATTTACATCTAAAAGCCGAACGTGAGAGATAACTCACAGATAAGCCTGCCATTTTCCAGGTGCTGGAAAACCGGACTGCCTTCTTTATACAAACACAGGTTTGAGGACTATTCACCTCCGGGTGTGGATGAGTTTATCTTGGTTGGGAATCCAAGGAAATTACTTTTAACCCCTTTGTAAGAGGTTGCCCAATGCATCTATATAAACATGATGCACACTTAAAGTGTAATGATCCCTAGGGTTTATTAAATACCATAACAAGGACTTTCGGAAGGCAGCCAGATAGCCTGTTCCTCCAAGCTATATTATTAAGAAAGGCCAAGCTGTTACAACAAAATGTTTTAAAGATGTGTTGGGTTTGTTTGGTTGTTTTTGGGTTTTTTTTGGTTTTTGTTTGTTTGTTTTCTGTTTGTTTTTTGGTTTTGTTTTTTTAAACTAGCCTTGAATTCTTTAGCGTGTTCTCTAAGGGATTATTGTTTCATGTCCCTTTTCAGCATTTGAGATCTGAAGAGTCCCATGAAATAGTCTCTGCAGGCAGCAGCCAGTTAACCCTTCTGTGTTTCCACTGGTGACCTGCAGCTGTGGGTGCTTCTTCCCTTCTCAAGCACCAGAACATTGCAGGCAGTAGCAGATTTCAAGTACAAGACTGAGCTGAAAAATGATTATGTACAAATACATATGGCAAGGTCCTGCAAAATTTGAGAGGATGAAATCAACAGCAGGCCAGGCAAATTTAATTAAAATCCATAGAGATTAACTCTGGAAAGCAGTATACATGAATAAAAAAGAACTACAAGTTTTATGAAGCTACACAATACTACATGTGACTTATGGTGTGTTAGCAAAGCTAGGGTTGAACCAGCATACAGTAAAAAAACCCCACTTCTGGTGCTCAATAAAGAAAAGATTCTGCAGTTTATTACATGTCTTGTCTGTATGGTGCTGCAGGGCTAGAAGAAATAAAAAGTAATAAAATCCGACTTTGTTTCTAATACCAGCAGATCCAAAGCTAAATATGCAAAGGCACAATTCTGTTTTGTAAGATTGTACCATTTTTCCACAGCTTTTTCTCGGAGGTAACACATGCAGAATGAGGTGCAGAACTTTTACTGAAAAAAAGTTCCCTTTTCAGAATGTTTGGGGAAATCCGTGTATTGCTAACAGCAGAAGTGGGAAAAAGCTAACTCATCATCTAACCTTTCCCTGGGCCATGAACATGCTGTACCCAGCGTTGTGTCTCCAGTGTTCCACACGGGGTGTGACATGTCCCAGGGGAGTGGTGGGGGCTAGGAACCCACATGCCTGCCCTGTACTCCCACAGGTCGTCAGCAGCCACGGCCAGGCTGCCTGTTTCAGGCACTGCATGCCAGGGAAAACTATGTGGGTGCCTCCAGCCCCAGGGGCTTGGCAGGCATTGCTGTGGGACAGGGATCCTGAATGGTGGACTGGCGTTCCTTGTGTTTGATCAGGAAATAAAGCTCCTGGGCTTCAGATTCACCCTATCTGGGGAGGTTTTGCTGGCTTCTGGGAGGTGATCTCTACAGGAGAGTTTACAGGATTTGCCAAACTCTGTGGAGCAGAGCAGTGCTGGAGGCTTGCATGGCACAGCAAGGCATTCCTGACAGCCAGGCTGCCCCTTTTCTGCCTGGCTGGCAGGGGCTCGGGGCTCCATCCCAGCTGCCCTGCTAGGGGCCATGCAAGACGATGCCCTTTTGGTTTTGATAAACCACCAAGCTGCAAAGATTTCTGAAAACTTACCCAGTTTGACTAAGCCTTTGTGGATTAGCAAAACGGGCTGGAGAATTACCAGAAGTTGCTGCCCGTCATGGTGTCTGGTGCTTCCTGCTGGGGTCAGGAGCACCAGCCGCCCTGCCCTGCTCACAGGAATTTCAGCAGTTTCACTTCCACACCCAGCCCAGGGCAAAATACCCGTAAGCAGCAACAAAAAGTAACATTTTAAAAAAAAGGGAAAAAAAGAGACATAAGTGTTTCATAATTAAGAAATACTTACCAGCAGAGGCTACAGCTCACAGAAAATGGACAGGCTCTGACGGGGATTTGGTGTGAAAGGAACCTGTAGCCTGATGTGCCTGAGTATGGTTGGTAAAGGTGGAGACAAGGAACATGCCAAAGTTTGGAGGGGACAGGAGCTCATGTTACCTTACAAACCCCTGGAGGATCCAGCCCCACTCCCTGCGTGGGAGTCCTGCCTCTGTGGCCAATTTGCAGACCTGTCTGACCTCCCTTGCTAAGCCACAGCCCTGCCTTGCACACTCCTGGGGGTCACAGCTTCAAGCCTTCTGCTGCCACCCTCCCAAAAGCCCCGTGGAGCCCAGGAACAGCAGTGTGGCACGCCAGCTGGTGCCTGAGGGGTGGGTATGGCCTGGGGCATGCACATCCCACACGGCCACATGTGGATCTGCCTCTCAGGAGTGACCAACATCTGATGCACTGGTCCCAGCAACGTGAGGAAGCTGGGAGTGAGGCAGGGGCATCCATGGCTTGACTTCAGTCTCATCTGTGTATTTCTGCATCAGGCTTGACTGCTGTCAGCCTTTTCCCATCCATACAAACCCTGTACGTACACAAAGTCTTATTAAGAAAGGATTGGTCTGAATGTTGACACATGTTTTGGGGGAGGGAAACCTTCTTTTAGCTGAACTCCTTCATCCACCTCTAGTGCCTCCTCTGCCCCAAAGAAAAGGCTGTTCTCATTCACTTCTTTCACTGCAGTTAATTAGTAAGTCCGAGCTGGCCCGTCCTCTGGAGCTGGTAGTTCCTTTAATCTCTCTGTTGCTAGGGCATGCTGACATGCACCACTGGTACCAGTTCCAGCGTGATGTGGGGGATTGTGGAAAGAAAGGGGAAAAGGCTGATCAAACAGAGTCTGATTTAAAAAAAAAAAAAAAAAGGAAAACAGAATAGGAAAAAAAAAAGAAAAGAAGCTCTTTTTGATGAGGCTGAGAAGTTTACAATGAGGGAAAGCACACAGTGAATGATAAGGCCTAAAGGAGCTCATTAAATTGAGGCAAGCTGAGCAGAGTTATCTTATTTCACTCCCTTTCTCCTGACACCCCCATGAGGGAGAATTCTTTTATTGAAGTGGGGGAGGGAAGGATCATTTCCTTGCAAAATGTTTGATAGAAATAAATGTGTAGTTGTTTTTCTAGGTGTTTTTGTAAATCAACCCTTTAAACATCTGTAAAGCAAACTGGAGCCTCAGCAAAGGGTGCTGCTTGAGAGAAGTGTAGGGTCCAGGTAAAAGAGGTCCCATAGCCCATTACTGTTTCCTCCTCTCAGCTCATCCAGCCTTCTGAGAAATAGCAAGATAGAAGTTAAGTAGGACACATGGACCTCAGGGTTGATAGACATCAAGTATGAATGCAAATGTGAAATGTTTGCCTTGGAAATAGTTTTGCTTACTTTATTTGATCTGCTCTAGCCTTTACAAAACCAGAGCAAGCATGTGATTTTGGAAGATTCATGTATAGAAACAAAGTGCTGGCTGGCTAAACCTCACACAGTTATTTTCTTGGGATCTCTGGGAAGTGCCTTTCCTCTGTGGCCAGTGCTGATTGCCTCAGGAGCAAAGGAATCCCACTACATCGTGCCTCAGTGAGTCCAGATATCTTGAAGAGCTAGAGAATGCAGGAGGCTGCAGGCTCATAGGGAAGCTTCCTAGGTCTGTGCTCAGCAGAGGAAACCAGGCTTAATCCCTTGCTGGCAACACAGTGGGAGAGTGCAATAATGGACAGTGCATTCTTTCCTTCAATCTGAAAATTAACCAGATTGCTTATCAGAGCTCCATTTTGAGAGTCTGCATAAATGATGGACCACAAAACGGAAGTGAGCACCTGCTCCATGCAGCCTCCTACTCACAGAGTCATGAGATGAGCACTCACTTTCTTATGGGGACAGAAAGGGGTGGTTTGACTGCAGCCCTGCCAGCCAGAACAGCTCTGGGCACTGAGGTGGGGCAGCAGTGGCAAATGTCATGCTGTCTCTGCAAAACTCTACCAGCACTAGCATAAATTTTTTAAGGATCCTTGATGGTTTGACTTGACCCTTTCTTTCATGTCCCCTAAAGGAGGCTTTGGAAAGCCACCTCATAGTTCTCGTTAGAAAGTAATTCATTATTGTAAATAAATATTTTAGCCTCCCTCACCTGGAGGTCTTTCTCCCTACCTTAATACTTCCCTCTGGCCAATAATTCCACTCTTGCTATGCAGGTGATGACAAGGACTGCTCATTTGTACTGCAAGGGATAAAGTTAGCTATTGCCAAAGATAAGAGCAGCCTTTAACTGTGCAAATATGTTTTTATTAATCTCTCCTCCTACTTTGAGTAGTTTCTCCTCCCCTCCAGCCATAGGAGCACACAGGGACCTTTGCTGCATGGAGAGTGCTAGATTTTACACATGGCAGTTCAGCCTTAGTACAGCTTTACTGGCTTAATCTCTTTCAGGTATCAGCTCATCCTTCTGCAGGCTGTTTTAAGACAATCCTTTTTTTTTGCTGAGGGATTTGTTCTTAAGAGGGATCAGGTGTTTGGCATCTAGCACATCCCCCACTCTCATTTCCCCATCTTCCAGTCTTTCTATCTCAAATTTTATCAGCAGGATAAGGTATGATGAGACATGGTGGGGTGGGATGTCACTGTTGTCCCTTACTTTGCCTGGCTGACCCATGTTAGCAAACAGGCTGGTTTTGCTAACATAATCTGAATCAGTAAATGCTATCCTCTCATAAACATAGGGATAGCTAATGGAACATACTGTTAAGGACCTTTCATTAACCTTGGTGCCATATACTCATGTGTGTATGGGCCCACAAATGGTAGCATGCTTCTCCTTCATTCACCCCACACATCTCCACTTATCTGGGGTCTCATGAAGAGCAGGCAAATGCGAGTTCAGTGAGGCTTTGTTTGCTTAATGGATTGGTAAAACAAAGATGGAGAGAAAGGCCATTGTAGTCTTCTGTCAGTCTCATCCATTACCCTATGGCACTGTCTGGTGTAATTCACTTTATACTAATTTTGTACATGGTGTTAACAGTGGTAACATGCAGGACAGTGGAAAACTTGTCTGTTGTTTGGGTTATTTAATGCCTTCGTCAGCTGGACAACACCCTTCTCTCCCTTCTTTCCAAGCATGGTGGTTTTTAACTTCTTTCTTGACAAGTAGTCTTTTAACTTGTTTCTTGACAAGTAATCTCCAACAATTCTTTATAAAAACTGGAATAGTTGCTGTCATGCTCTCTTGCATTTTAGATGTGATACATTAAATGCCTCTGTGTATCAGGGTCTTTACACAAAGGTCACACATGATTTATGCATATTGACATGGGTAAGAAGACAAGTCAAAACAAGATCCCATGGCTAAAAGCATAACAAATTCACACTAGATAGCACATAAAGCATGGCTGAACAGGGGATATTGTGCTAATGGTGTCATTTGCCCAGGCTGAGAAGGAGAGGGAACTTTTCTGTCATGGAAAATTGTCCTGATAAGATTGGATAAGAACTCTGTTGGTAGAGAGCAACACAGCCGTTATGGTTTGCTACTTCTAGTGTTAACCTGTAACAAACCATAAATATTGTGTAAGTTTCCGTATACTGCAGTTTATCAGCAGGGTGTTCTGTTACTTGATTTATGACCGAGGTTGCTTTGGTTTAACAGCAGTTGGTAGTAGTGAATGTGTCCTGCAGTAGGGTGTAGGTGATGCCTGGGGTCTGAGGCATAACTAAAACCCATGCAGGGCTGTCCTCTCCTCTCTGACAACAGGCTGACACTGCAAAATACACAGGAACCCTAAAAACAAAAGCAGCATAATGGGAAGGAAGGCGACTCACAGCTAGGCAAGGGGCCAGCTTTCTCTGCTTTTTCCTCTGAGTCTCCACTTCTGGAAGTCCCTGTTTGCATGGCCTTACTATTAACTGATGTTTTAGCTGCTCATTTGTGGTGAATCATAACGAAAGGGAACCAAAGCACGATCTGAAATTCCCTTCCTCTGGGGCAACAGAAAGACCAGCTGAACTCCTTCCCCTTTTGGCTGCTCATGCTGCTCTTTTGACAGAGCACAGCACTGGTGGTACTGCTTTGGCTTCCTCAAGCAGGGAGCTTTGGAATATCTTTACTGGTGAGAAGAATATGTGACAGTGGAAGGTGAGTTAGAGCTTCTGTGCAGATGTAACTTTAGTGGGATTACATTATTAGTGAATTCTAAGTTTCTCATATGTGTGAAAATAAAAACATATTCCCCACTCCATCAGTTAAGTCTGTTCTGCCTTCAAGCTTGGCAGGCCAGCTGAGGGAAGCCATCAAAAAAAAAGTGCCCAAATGAGAAAAGGTGATTTGAGTAGCTGAGATGAACCTGGAGAAAACTTCTGGCTGTAAAGACTTCAGCATTTGGGACTACGCAAAATTCTGATCTGGGTTAGAAGATACAATTATTTACACTCATCACTTATGACAAGGACAGGAGGTTAAACAAAAGTTGACCAGCAGAGTCTGAATGTTCAGGTAGGGCTTAACAGTTGGTAAGTGGAAACAAAGATCAGGCTTCTGGTCTTTCCTAGACCAAGAAAACCAGTAGTGATTCCATTAAAGCCACTTGCTCAGTGACTAAAGGTGTGTAATTTTGGACCTTGGGCAAGGGAGAAGCTCTAGTTACATAAAAGCACCTTGGAGAGAACATTAACAAGCATCAGCTATCCAAAAACTGGAGAGTTCACAGGAGATATAACAGCACTTTAGGAAATCATCAGCTCTTCTTTGATCTCATCCTCAGGGAAATGAGCATGCAGAAGCTGGGCTAGATATATGACAACAAAATCACAAAGGTCACACAGCAAAATGGGAGCCAATTAATTAGAAAGAGACCTTAAAATGACAATTACTTTTCCCAGCACTACTTCAGCAGCAAGAGGAAGATGTAGGCGACTGAAAGCATGCTGCCCATTGGGGAAGAAAGGCTCCAGACAGTTCATGGCTAGAGTGCCAAGGTTCTTCACACCTTTTTGCACTTGTTATCACTTCAGACATATATTGCTATCAGTGTCAATGACAGGGGGCTGAGATCACAAAACTAGAACAAAGACTAGACCAGAAGATCCTTCAGATACTGTTGAAGTCAGTTGGGCCAGATGAATTTCATCCTCGGGTAATTGCTACAACCAGTTCTTTAAGCACAAAAGCTCGAGGCATAACCTTGCCCAGCTCCTGTGATGTTATGGAGCCCAGAGATCATACTTGGAAGCCTGGAAAAGTGCAGACGTAGTTCCGGTCTTTAAAAGGAAAAAAAGGAGGAGCCAGGGATTACAGATTGTTCAGTTTGACTTCAATTCCCGGAAAAATACTGGAACAAACAATCAAACTTTGGTAAGCACCTAAAACAAAACAAAGAGATGAATAATGGCCAGCATAGATTTTTCAAAAACAAATTGTGTAAAACAGGTCAAATTTCCTTTCATGACAGAATAAAAACCCCTCATTGATAAGGGACAAGCAATAGTATTCCTATATTTTGACGGTGGTGAAGCTTTTATCACAGCGTAACATGATACTCCAAAGCAAATCTAATTAAGAGAATCTGTGGTAGATGGAGCTGGTCTGAGATGATGGAATGCTGATAGGAAAATAGCACCGAGTATAGTTATTAGCTGTACTTTAAAAAGGGAAAGATGGATAAAAAAAAGTTGGTGGGTATTTATACCAGGTCAGTCTGATTTAAGGGGATTATGAACAGCTTGGACAATGGAATAGAAAATATTACATTCTTGGCTACCACAAGTTTGGAAGGGTACTATGGGTAATCTGAAATATAAAACTACAATTAAACAGTATTAAGACAAACAGCCTTAAAAATAGGATTCATTTCAGTAAGGACATTTCTCAGTTTCTATACTTGGGCATGATCACGAATAATTAATTCTATTTATATAAGGTAGTGAATTTTTGTTCAAGTAGCAATGCTGCATAAAAAGATCTGAGAGATGTTCCAGGGCACAATCCAAATATGAGTTTATTGCTAATGCAAAAAGGACAAATGCTTTACTAGGATGTGTGTTTAGAGGTGTACTCTACAAATAATGTTTGTGCACAGTTCTCTGTGAAGCTGTAGTTGGAGTGTGATGTGCAGCTTTGGGTGCTGTGCTCAAGACAATGTCCAGAGGACAACCGGGGGATAACCAGAGCTCTTGAAAAACAGAGCTAGGAGGGAAGTATGAACAAATTAACTTCCTTAAGTCTGGAGAAGACTGGGGGAACAGAGGGTTACTGCTGTCAAATATGTGAAAGGTGGCTGGGAAGAAAAGGGGAATAAGTTGTTCTCCATATAGATGATGGATAAAATAAGTAATGAGCTTAAACTACAGAAAATGAGATTGGGGTAGGATGTTAGAAGGCAAACAGTAAGGATAATTACCCACCAAAGTATCTGAGGAGGGTGTGGAATCACCATCCTGCTTTTAGGAAGAGGTTAGACAAGCATTTGCCAAGTGTGACATAAGTATAATGATCCTGCCTTGGGACATGAGTCTGGACTAAGTGATCTAAGATTCCTCCCAGCTATAAAAATCTCTGATTCTCTCCTGACTGGTGCAGGAAGCAAGGCTGATGTTGTGGAGCATTGCAAGTGCTCCATGTTTGTGGTTTGCAGTGCTCTCATTTATGAGTGAGAACTAAGAGCAGGAGCTGTGTGCACTGCTTTCTGGTTCGGAGAAAAAAGGCTGCAGTGACAGGTGAAGTCACCAAAGACTCAGATGTCCTCAGATGTCATATTCTCACATGGATTGTGAGAATATAGTCCTGCATGTTTGATCTCTCATTTAAATGTCTCTGATTCCCATGATGGTGATATGTGACACTAAACTTGTTTGATCAGTACCAAACAGTGTGTTAAGCTGAAACTTTGTCACTCTGACTGTTCCTAGGATTGCATGCTATTGCAGCCTCTGGTAGAGCCAACCAAAGTAGCCTGTCCTTTATATAATTCAAGACTCTTGCTTTCATTTGGGTTGGAACCAGAGGCCAGTTCAGCCTGCAGCCCTGGCAGTGGTGACACAGGCTGGCACTTGGGGCCCTAAAGCTGCCACAGTGTCATGTGCTGGGGAACAGAAATGTGAAAAACTGGTTTTTTATCTGGAGTCCCTGTGGGCCATTAGGGACGGAGCTTGCTAAAGATTATTTTATGCAAGCACATACAGAAGTCTGTGTTTCTCTACGAACTCAATGGAAGATAAATGGAAAAGGGTACAAGCAGGAAGGACAGAAATATTCTTTCTTTTTCAAGTTCTAAAGACAGCTTTTACAAACACTAGTATATAAATAGCAGGGAAAAAATAAGAGAAGGTTTATTTTAAAGAGGTGGCTAACCCAAAGTCCCTTGAAAAAAATAGCAGAGAGCAAACACTGAAGTCCTTTAACTCTGTGTCATAATTTATAGCAGGTTTCCAATTGTGAAATCTCTCAGCGATGTGGGACAGATGTTATGGTGAGGAAAATAATAAAACAAACAGACAATGGGATGGGAAATGCAGAGAAGATGAAATGACACTGTGTTGTAATCCTTATGGGAAATCTCTATATGGCTTTCCAAAATACTATCCTGGTGAGCAATTAGGAAATAGATGAGCTATATAAACAGAGCCACTAGAGGTCTGTATCTGTTCCCATGCAATTTCCACAGAGACTGTCAGTCTCAAGGACAGCTTTGGGAGGGGACTACTTCTGCCCACCATCTTCTAAATGATCCTTTTAATAATCTGTCTGGACCTATTTGTGTAACAAATGCACAAAAATGGAGGTTTTCCAGTGCTCGTTCCGGTTCCTATGGCAGTAGATCAAAGGCAATAACAATACAGATTTAATTAATTCAGGAGAAGGAATTCCCACTTGCAGTGGTCTTAACCCAGCAGTGGAGGAAAGCTGTCAATCATAAGGGCAAAGGTGCCGAAACTGGCATGGATTTGTGGTTTGGTTTGGGTTTTTTTCCTGCACACTAAGCAGTTCAGGAGGAGAGTAAAACAGTAAATGTCACCTGAGCTTCAGAAAAAGTAGGGGTTCACATATAATCAATTTCTATATAACATAATATAAACATATAACTATTTAGAACTATGTGTGAACCATCCAGCTACAGGACATCTGGACAAAAACTAGGCCTATAGTAATGTCAAAAGAAACCTCTCTGAGGAAATTGTATTTCCCTGTCCAGGTTAAATTTGTAGAACATCCCTATCAGCCTTACTCCAAATGCCCATCCTCACATCAAAGACCAGCAGCATCCTCAAAGGCAGCAAAACCTGACAAATGAAAAGTTGGGGAGGAACTCATCCCCACCTTCAGCCTTCCAGCTTGGTGTAAATCACAGGAGAAGAAGGGATGAAATCATTGGGAAGAACCTAGAATTACCGACTTAGCTACAGAGGAGTGCAGGCAAAAATTCTTGCACAGAGCTAGCATTAAAAAATGAAGAAAGGCTTTTTTGGGAGACAGAGCAGGGAGCTGGCCACCAGGGCACTTGAGCTTTCTAGAATGCCTTCAAGACCAGAAGGAAAGAAGAGAGAGAAAGTTTGTTGATTTTACTTGAGCTAGAAATTACCATGATAGCAATCTGATGCAAATCTACAATGGGAGATCTTATGGAGGCCAGCAGAGAATGGAAAAGTAGAAAGAATGACTACTTTCTCATCAAAAATACATTGTCTGAGTGGGAATAGTATAGGAGAAAGGATGACACATGAAGGAAAATATAGAATTCTGCTGATGTTAAATAAAATAATTTCTTTGAATAATGTCTTCAAAAATACATTTTTTATCAAACAAAGGTTTTAAAATAAACTTTCACTCATACCTGTAAAAAAGCTCTCATTGCCTTCTCCTAAACAACTGTGCAATATCAGAAGTGAAGTCAGTTTAAGAATCTGTTATACCTTTGCCCTGTATGCCCTCAGTTTCCTTTCTATATGCAGCTCATCTAACCTGGCCTGAGTTTCTTTCTCAACATGAGGAAAGTGACCCACACGATCCTTTGTGTGAATTCTGAAGCACTGAGCCACAGAGCACTGAGACAGCACCAGAGCCCTGCTGCAGCCAATTTTAGAGAAAACATGTTGAACCTGTGGCCAGTGTGTAGTTTGGTGCAAGGTGCCAAATACTTTGAGGGTTGAATCTGCCTACCTAAGATTGCAATGAGGACATTTTTGCCTTAGGCAAAACAGGGATAGCGGCTCATACCCAGCTAGGGCAATCTGGTGATTTATCTACTACTCTGTCAAAGAGGCATTAACTAGAAAAACCAGATAAATAAGGACTCAGATCCAATGGCTTGGTCTGCTGAAAACACCTTAATCCTATTTGCAGAAGTCCACTGCACAAAATGATTTAGAAATTGTTTCCTACCTGTAGCCTGTTTCATCTTTGAACTCCAGCTGACACCATCCCAATGGCACAAAACTTCAAGGCTCTGACATACAAGAAAGACTCTTTACATTACAACATCTTACAGCCAATCTTGTGGGTTTATCTAGAATCATGCATCTGATTCCCAGCACTACACATGCTAAACACTCTTACTACACAGGGACCTCTGTGTGTCCATTCATTCAGACACACCATCTGTACCCACACTGGGGCTCTCACAAACCCCTGTGCGTGTGTGTGTGGTTTCTCATCATGTGTGTTTTCACTGAAAGCGTAAATTGAGGAAGAATGGGTCTTTTCATTTCTAGGAAGGCCCTGAACCATCATGTTGTATATAGATCTGCAAAAAGGAAGTGCTCCCGTTTGGAGGAGAATTTAGGTACTCTGAAAAGAATGCCTTCTTCATGCTGGCACAATTTAATTTATCTATTTACTGGATATTGTCCCATTAAACCACTCGCAGCATGGCCAAGGTTAGGTTATATAAGGCCTAATTGAAACTCAGTAGAAAACTTGATACCTTTAGGGTTTTTTTTTTAGGTTTATCGTATATCATATGTCCTTACATTACCTTGGGAGTTACATTTTTCAAAGTCTTCTGCAGAGCTCAGTCCCTACCAGGTTCGACCCCACAAGTGGTCAGTCTGGTCCTCCATTTAGTACTCCCTTGGGCTGCAGGGGCTGGGAGAAGATTTGTCAAAGATCATACTAGAGTCAGTGAGTCACACAGACCAGTGTGCATGAGAGGGCAGCACAAAAGCTGCCATCAGGTAGGACCCATATGTTGTAACAAAGGGATATGGGGCAAGTCTCAGCCTCAAGGCATTTCCAGAAGGAGGCGAGGTGATGCCTGCTGGTGACATTGCTTTTGAGATAGGAGATCTTCAATTATTTTAAAAGTGTCATTTTTTTGTATTTTATAGCCATCAGGTTCTTTTGGCACAGAGACACCTCATCATTGCACTTTAGACACTGTTGAAATTTGCCACTTCAGTTCTAGGGAGAGTCCTTGGGCTATTTGCTTCACAGCTGCAACTTGGAGCCAAAATACTTACTGCAACCTGAGATTTAAAGGTTTTGCATGTTATTAAGAAAGCAAGCTGCAGCCTGCCCTCTTCCCCCATCCTCTCTTCATGGTGGCAAAAGCACTGCAAATACTATACATGCACACTGCCTTTTAGCTGACTTCACAAAAACTTGTGTACAATAGTGTAATCTTTATGTTAGTAACATACGTGAAAAGAATGTGTGAAGCCCATGAAAGTATGCAAAGACTCATGCTAGTTCTGTATTTAATGAAAGTGAGATATGAGGCTGCCACATCACACTGAGGTGTGCAAAGTTCTGGCTCTCTGAGCCAGCCTTTGAGAACAAGGCTGAGAGGCATTTGTCTCCTCTGTGACATTTGTGTTGTCAGGAATGTGCTAAAACCAAATCTCTGTATGCTGGTAGTGACGACCAGCGTAGGCCCAGTCTCCACATGAGTGAGGTGAAGGCATTCTGCTTTTTGTGGTCCCTGATAACGTGGAAGTTTGTTATGGATGACTTGGATTTTTCTCAGGGACATAACTGGGAAGAGCAAGCTGATACCTACACTGAGAACTTCTATATGTGTTAAAACATCAGGAATTCTTTTGACTTACCTTAAATTTGAATTTTCTGGGGAGAAAAAGAATCAAGGGTCCTGATATAATGTAATATTTAATGCATAAATGCAATGTTCCCAAAAGTATGTTTCCCTGTAAAACAGACTGCCACTCAAGTAGATCTTCAACTTAGAATATCTTTTCTTGAAATCAGTACTTTTCCTCTGCCCTTACCATCCTCCTTTGCTACCCCAGAAAAATGAAGGCTGGTACATTCCTGAAGGCTGCACCAAAAGAAACATCCAGCAATGGTCAGTTTCTGCCTCAGCTGCACTAATGAACACCTTTAAACCACCAGTGCAATGTAGTAGGTGCTTATGAGAACGACATGCAGCCATTGTCTGTGCTTCAGATACTGGGTTGGTTGTGAAGCAGGCAAGTTTCCAAAGCTGGGATAGCATTCCTGCTACCACTTTCCACGCCAGATGTCTCAAGGACCTGTTACAAGAGGTGCTAATCAGGTGCTCAAGAACAGCATTCAGTCCCTCCTTCCCCTCACCATGCTCTGGACATTGCTCCTGAAGAGGAAAATGCTATTAAAGTATTAGGTCATCTCAGTGCTTCCTGTTTTCTTGACTGGTTCTCCTGTAGCTTTGCTCTGCTGATTTCCAGGTCCCGGTGCACTGGGGTTATGGCTAAGTGTACAAAATAAAGGCGGAGAAATGAGTGGCTGCATCACAAAAGCATATGACTGGACATTTTGTTTTGCAAGGCTGGTGAGACAATATGAATCATACAGTTCCTCCCACACAGAAATCCCCTTCTGCTATAGTTATGCCTTGCATACCTAATAGCTTAGTAACTGGCATAAAGAAACTTCTCTGCAAATTGGGGAAAACCATATTTCCCAAACAGCCAAATGCCACCCTCCTCAGCTTTAGTCTCATATTGACATCTGAGATATTGACACTTTGATAATCACTATGAGAAGTGCCAGTGGAAAATGATTGGATGCAAAAAAGTGCAGTTACCTCTCCCTTAGACAGCCAAGAATAACTGGAATGTCCTTTAATGTTTTGGTTACTCCACGTGCTTACACGTGAACCTTGCTTGGAGAGTGGCAGCAGCATAACAAAAGAGGAGCTTGTGGGATTCTTCAAACCCCCCTGCTGCTCCTTATAGGCTTGTTTGATCAGAGTGGCTCAGCACAGCTCCACTGTGGCTCATCCCTGACATTCACATCTATCTCTGCAGGTGAGTGAAGGCTTTCTGAAGCATCCCAGGAGCTGGGAGGCTCAGAGTCCTCATGCTCTCAGAGTGGGGTCAAAACCCACAAAACAAGCAGCATTTTATTTATTGCCCGGTGGAGGCTTTCCGGAGTCCACGTGCCATAGGTCACATGTGAAACCCTGGCATGGGTCATCACTTTGGGCAAAAGCCTGGCGGGGAACGGGACAGTGGGAGTTGAGGAGAAGTCAGTGGTATTTGATGGGTGGGCAGCCAGGAGCTACCAGCCACTTTATCCATGACTCATATACATGCGCCACAGTACACAGCAGAAGTTTCAGGTGCTGATCAGCTGTGCAACATGGGATAAAAAAGAAACTTTTGGCAGCATATTGGAGAGATTCAGGTTGTGAGGAGGTGGGAAGACCTGTCTCAGGAAGATGGGAAACTGCCACCCTTTCTCTTGTGTGTCTGGGAATACAGGGGCTGTGAGTCCTGTAGTTCAAGTTTACAAGTCTAAAACACTGAATTCAATGCATTTTCATAGGGCAAGTCTAGCCCAGCTACTTCCATGGCGGTTTAACGGGACCCAAAGCACTCACAAAGAACAGGAGGAGTATTTCCAACAGCTCCTTGAAGGCAGGCAAAGCAGTGAGGTTGGTGTGGCCATAGCCCCAGGTACTGGGCATGCTGGGGCTGCATGGGGGCTGGTGGGAAGGGTGGCTGGTGGGCATGCTGGACACATCTGTCCAGACTCTGTGAATTTTCTTTCCCTTGCCCCCAGCACCAGCTCTGTCCTGCCATTGCCGTACTGGCCTGCTGTCCCTGAACTGCAGGCCCTGCTGCCAGGCCACCACCATCCCACCCGGAAAGCACCCACCTGGCACCACCTCCCTGGTGCCCACTGCTCCCAGCAGCGCCTGCCAGCTGCATCGTTTATTTTGGAGGCCCACCCCAATTCCCTCTGCCCTCCCGCCCCTCCGTTTACAGTATCGCAGCCGCTTCCAGCTTGCGATAGCGCAGTGGCCGCCAGGTGACCCTGGCTTAGTGTAAATATTTTGCTTTCACTGGAAGGAAATGTGACATACATTTGGGTGGAAGTTATCCAGAGGTTGTGGCCTCAGGAGCCGAACTGCTGGGAAGCCCCTGCCACAGTGCTCTCAAGGTATCAGCGCTGTTGATATGGGGACTATGCACCAGCAAGGGGCCAAACAGATTTGTTTCTCAGAGACAGAACAAGTGCAGTCGGGTGCCAGGAGTGAGGGTGCCCCATGCACACCCCAGCAGTGAGGAGGGAGGGTGCCCATGCTGCCCAGGCACTGCACAGTAAGGCACAGCTTGGCCTGTCTGCCCTGGCACACCTCCCCTGGGCAGCTGAGCACTGGTATGAAAGAAGGTCACGGCAGGGACAGATTAGCAGAGGCACTTTTCAAACACCTGTGTGAGTTCGGAACAAAGACACAGTAAAAAAAAATCACTACATGATGATTTGAAAAATCACTACATGATGGTTTCTTAAACCATGTTGCCATGTAAGCAGCCATGGTTAAGATCCCAGTCTCCTGCTGATGGGCTTTGTCCTGCACTGAGGAGAGTTTAAGGCCTGGGTGGGTTTTAAAAGCTGTCTCCAGCTGAGGGGTGTTTGCTATTGGTGACACTTGCGATCACCTGTCTCAGTCTGACTGTCTGTAGAGATGTTTAAAAAAGAATAGTAAAGTGAAGCTTAAAGGCATATTGTACCAAGTAGCTAGTGTCACATTTTACATCTGATAAATATTAATTAATGGTTTTTCAAAGTACAAAAGGTGCTGGGAACTCATGCATTGACTGGAGAGAGGTAGATCTCCCATATTTAACCATAATCTTGCTGAATTATGCATTTGACTTGGCATAGCTGGTTACCCTGGAGTGATGTCTGCTCATTTGGCATCCCTCCCTGTCACACCAAGGTGCCAACTTCCCACAGGACAGCCCAGCAGCCTCCCCAGGGAATCAAAGAGCCAGATTATCCAGAATGGGCAAGCTGCACCAAGTCAGGGGTTTGGTTTTGGTAAACATCCAGAAATTAAGGCTCTAACTTGTTGAGGTTTTAGGCCTTGCCTAGGCCCCATCCTTATCAACTGCTGTGAGCTTAATTACCAACCTTTGTTTCTCCAGACAGTCAAATTTGTTATGGAGAAAATGCATGTGTGTTCGACTTACTTGTGAAAGGCTTGACAGTAGATAATTTAAAATCAAATTACAGTCTGCCATTAAAACAAACCCAGAAAGTTCCCTTTCACAGGACAATGCTCCTCATGCACGAAAATAAAAGCTGAAACAACTGCATTGTAATGCTCAGTCAGTCCACAAAACCATAGGGAGGTACATTGACTTTTTAGGAAGATCCCTAGTGAATATAAAACAAACCCTGACGTTCCTAGCAGTGCTGCCTGAGATCAGCATTTCACTGCCTACTACGTGCAGAGACATTTAAACAGCTCTTGCAGCAACCGCTGACACGATCACACTGAATCCTGCCCAGGAGACCTTAGAAATGAGTCACAGAGGGGAATTATCCTGTTCCTTAGAGCACACTGCCGGTGTGCTTAGCTGAAAAGCAGTGGAGAAGGAAGGAAATGAAATAAGAATTCTCAGAATTGGAAATTTCAATGTGTCATTTTGTAATTAGAAATGAACACATACATATACACACATATGTGTATGTATGCATAATACTATATATACATGCAGGCCAAAGAAAGCAATAGGAAGCTGTTGCAACCAAAGCATGTGCCATACAATCCTAAGTAGGACGTTCTGTTCATAGCAGAACATAATGTAGCTCATGGAAGCTCAAGGATGAAGCAATAAAAGTTGTGTACTAGCCAGTTCAAGGTTACACATAAACATTAAGCTCCCTCTTATTTAGAAGACATTGAAATGTGATACATGAACAAAATAATAAGTAATGTCTTTAAACAGTAAAAAGAATAGCTGTTTTACTCTGTTGGGATCTATGGGATCCTCCACTCCGAGGAAGATAAAAGATCTCCTTTTTCCCAGCTGGAAGGAGGGATTAATTTTAGGTGGATGCAGTATGCATGTGATATTCCTCATGTGGTAAATTAAGTGTGGGCTGGCAAGCCTATGGGCTGCTCACCATCTCTATTTAACATTCAGAGTTGTGCTGTGGTGCTGACCACTGAGGCTGTGGGGCATCATGGGGTCACACCTTAGTTTGGGTCAGGCTGCTCTGACACCTCTACATTCTGACTTATAACTGAAAGTCACACCAAAGCTCTTGCCTCAGGACTGAAGTTGACCTCCTAGCTCTTTGAAATCACCACCAGCAGCAGGTTAGCCACCACTAGTGCCCTGCAAGGCACTTCCACACTTGTCTGAAGTAGGAGAGTTATGGAGAGGGATTTTTGGCTGCTGCAGCCTTCAGGTGTGCTGTGCCATGTAGTGCACGTGCTGTGAGCTGCTGCTTCTCCTGAGAGCAGCCAGAAGGAGGGGGTCCTGGCATCACAAGGCTGAGAGAAAATCCATGTCAGGCCAGCAAGGTGCCAGTCCATGAACCCACTGCCACTATGGATATGGAATGCTGGGAAAGGGCAAAGGAGCTCCCAGCCATTACAGACAGGCTCAGTTCCGTGCCTGGACGATGACAGACCTGTCTCCCATCACAGACTCTCTGTTTAACATCAGATTAACTGAATTCTTTTGAGCTTTTCTTGTGCTGAAAGGACGTTACCCAAAGCAGCTGAAAAGACAGCCCACGTATCCAAAGCTAGCAGCTCTTTTTGATCCGCTTTTTCTTTGACATTGCCTAGAGTACCCTCCCCCCACAGCGCTGCAATGTAAATTCACTTTTTAATGCAGTGGGCTTGGATTTGTAAGCAGTGTGAAGTGCCAGAGTTGCCATCTAAAAGACCAGCTGGCAGACAAGTGATTTAACCTGACAAGAAAAGGTGTTGAGACTAGTTTGATTATTTTTGGGGTGGGGGGTGAGGGGAAGTGGTAGTGTTGGCACAAACAAAGAGCTCTGGGCTCAGTAGAAACAGCTAATTCAGCCAATTACCAAAACTGGTGCCAGCTCTAGATAAACTTTGGTGCTCCTCTTGCAGTTTTTATACAGACTTGTCCCAGTCAGCACCAGGAACTGCCGACGGGCGCATCTCATCAATAAAAACAGGCTAGAAGAGACTTGTGATATGTTTCCTGTGTGTTTGCCTTGAACAAGGATGTATCTCACACCCAGAGCCCCACTTAGCTGTGTCAGTTCCAAGAGATGGCTTGGTATGTACACCATCCTAAATGGGAGCTGGGGCAGCCACCAGCCTGAGCAGCAGGAGGAAACCTCTCCCTTTTTCACAAGTGTTCATGTCTGGGGTTTTGACTCATTATAGATGGTGAAGTGGGGTGTGTGGGGTGTGTGGTGTCTTGCGAATTGCAGCTCTGGATGCAGCTTTCAATGGTCACAGCCATCCCTATGTAAATACCTGTGATGAAGCACATGGTTCACTTTCTGAACACAAAACTCTCCCATAGAGAGATGTACATTTGAAGAAGAGGAGAAAAAGATATATATGGCATGTGTTTCTGAGCTAGAAAACGTGAAAAGTTATGCCCAACAAGGAAACACAGATGAGAGGTATTTGGGAGGGCTCTGTCCTTTCAATCTCCGTGTCTATGAATGGAAGAGGTGTTTGAAAATTGCACCCATCATTTTATTTTGCAGAGTAATAAGCAAATAGGTTTTAGCCTGTTGCCTGCAGGGAAATGGTTTTGTAATGGAAGAAGCACTCTAAACTAAATCAACAAACACGAGAATGGCTGTGTTTGTTTTTCCATGTACTGGAGGTGAAAGCTCAACCATGCTGGGGTTTCTTTCACATCCTCTCCACTTGACACAGGGCAGGGGACAGGCACAGACACATGCAGAGCTGCACATCTACGTGGAGGGAGCGCTGGAACAACAAAAACTTTGGTCTCTGTCTTCCCCCCACCCAGGTGCCCTGCCCTTCCTGTCAGCGGAGTGGGAGATGTGGGGCTCTTGGCATGCCTGATGCTCCCCCTCAGGCTGTACTTTCATGGAAGTTTTAAGCCAGCACTTGCCACTGACATGGGAGCTGCCTGGGTGTCTCACTGCCCCTGGCTACTTGCTTCCTCCCCTCAGCTCTTGTGCAATCACACCGAAGTGCATAGTTGAGTGCAGCTGGACTGCAACCAACCAAGGACTACAGAAATTATGAGGTTTTTTTTTTTTTTTTAAAATCCAGCTATTCCCCACTCCAGTTCACTCTCTGGCACTGGGAGCGAACTTCGTGTGCCTCTTTTGGCAGGGACGCTGACTTACTGGGTCAGACGTTCATGGCCCTCTGGCCTGGGGCAAGGGATGCCCTGGGTGGGGAGGGCCCTGCTGGCCCCAAGGCATCCCTGCCTGCCCGTGTGGGTGGCAGGAGGACAAAGCAGTAAGCAAGCTGAATTAACCAACCAGGAGCTGCAATAGTGGTGGAAATATCTAGTTTATGTGCATACATGTACTCATAGAAATGCACTTTACTACAGCCAGTTTCACATGGGGCAGGTATTTTTGCTTTTGATAATGAATTCAGAACCACCAGTATAGTATTTGTCCACGTTACAAATGCTTTGCTGGTACGCCTGAAGGACATGTGCCCAGCACAGGCACAGACTAAGCATTATATTGGGAAAAGAGTTACCTAGCCAGACAGAGGCATTTTTTCCTCCTTTCAGCTGCATTCCAAAGACAGGCAGTTATTTGGAAGTATCTTGTGTGTTTAAAAGTGCACAGGAAGCATTTGCAAAGGCAAGGGCAGCAGTATGCTTTAATCTTGTCTCATACAGAGCATTCCCCTTATTCATCTATTCCCAGCATTTGAACTGTTAGCTCAAAGACAGGCCTACAGCTGGAATGAATAGCTTAAGATAGCCCTCTCCATGTCTAGGCCACTGGATGCCCGTATGAGCGTATGTTTTTAACGTATATTTCCTGTGGTCCATCTTTGCTCCTAGCAGAGGGGGAGAGAGGTATTTCTGTGTGCTTCTTGTATGTGCTAGGCCAGGCACTCCTGTGCCTGTACAAGTACTTGTGAGCTCACACACATATAGGTGCGCCCATACAGACCTAGATGTGCCCAGACAGACCTGCATTACTAGTCACGTTTACATCTGTCTATATACATGCCTATTCTGCCATGCAATCAACGTATACACAAGTTTGCTGAAACAAGCCAATTGGTTTTTTTTCTCTCCTGAATTGCCACATGCTGGAAGCCGCAGGCTAGCTATTGTGGTTGCCCTGATTCCCAGGTTTCTTCTGCAGTTGGCAAGTAAGCGGCACTGCAAGTTTCCTAACAACTGGGATGAAGTTTTGTGTAAATCACCTTCTAGGCGTTAGACTTTTCCCAGGAAAAGAGGGGGGTGGGTGTTTGGAGGAGGGAGAGTTGCTCCCTTTGATGTGGGGATTAGTTCACATGTCAGCGTTATCCCCTTTTTTTTAATATGCTGTGATTTATAGAAGGGCGGCTATGAGAGACAGCCAAGGGGACACCCACGTGGGACTGACAGACACCACCTCCCAGAAAATACCTACAACTAAAGCAGCTGGCATCAACAGAAAGACTCCAACTGCAAAAAAATGAAAGCATTGCAAAAAAGCCCTGTTTTGCCTAACAAATGCTTTTTTAAAATTAGGATACGCTTTACTGCTTATTGAGCAGAAACTGGTTTTCCCAGCAGCAGAGGGGGAGTCTTTCTGCACATCCACAATAAAGAAATTATAAATACTTTTTTCCTTTAAAAAAAGTTTGTTTTGTATTTTCCTCTTGGAGCACAGATCACTAGTGAGAACGAGTGTAATTTCAAACATGATTATGCTTGCTTAAAACATATTTAGTAATGTGACTGCTCCAGTCAGAGTTTCCATATTCTCCTGCATGAATATTTTATCAATGCTGTAGAAAAACTTCACTTTTTGGTCAAAAGTTATGTGGTTTGTTCCGCAATCCAATCTTATGTCTATTAGTGTTGAAGGAAACTTTCCTGATGTTTTTCATGGGAACTAGATTAGGCTTTGACTTATTAGGCTAGAAGCCATATTCAGAGTAGCTTTGCTTAGCATATCTGAATTATTTAGGCTTACTGCTTTGTGGAGTGCGTGGCTGAGGGGCTGGCAAAGGAGACAGTGATAGATACAGTAAGAGATTTAACTAACTTTTATAGGTTGTATCAGTATTTTTTCAAATTTCCATCTGTTTTGGCCCTTTTCAGTTCCTAATATTTTTATTTTTCCAGTTCTCTTTGAATGAAACTTTGAGACATTTTAGTAAAGCAAACTTTTATTTGTAACTAAAAAATAGTTTAATTTCCAGACAGATCAGCTCTTTGAGCTGATTCCCTGTGTGGCTGCTCTTGTGTTGAAGGCAGGGGGGGTGACAAGGCTGTGGCAGCCCAGACTTCATAGCGAGCTGCTGTAAAACTCTACCCTAAATAAGCAGTTTTCTCATGTTTTCACCACAGAGATAACATGAGGTCTTCTTTGGGTGTTTCTTTAATTCCTCTCCCATCTAGATACCCAAAGTCTTGCATTTATCCTTGCTGCTGCTTTACTTGTGCTCCTTCCAGCACAGCACAGGCAGCTCAGCGACTGCCTGGGCACCTTACCTTGAGGGACAGACAAATGCCAAACCACTTCTTTGCTGCTGTTTCCAATGGTCTCCCGCAATTCCCCCCGCTATTCTTTTAAGCATAAAGAGGTTATTGTGTCACCCCCAGCAACCCATGACTGCCACTGACAACCAAAGTGTGACGCACGACGGGACATGCCCCACACAAGTAGGCTTTGTACCCAGGGTGCTGCAGTAAAGTGGCCACGTTCAAGTGTGGCCTCACAGTGTGACTTCTCCCACCCCAGCCGGGGCTGCTCCATGTGCTCTGACCCAAATGCTAATCGAACTACTTAAACCCGCAGTGAAAGCACAGCCAAAAGCTCCTCTGGCATCTCCCCAAGCGCAGCGCCCTGGCCCAGGGCTCCCGGAAGGTATGCTGCAGCAGCATGCTCACACAGACGGGCCTGGCTCTGCACGGCAGGGTGGAGAGAGGAGCAGCTTTGGCTCTCAGGTGTCTGTGCATGCACCACCTCGGCTTGCTACTGCTCTTTGGTGCTACTGGGAAGTGACTGCAAATACAGCCCTTCTCGGAAACATACACAGAATAATGTGTTATGTGCACATGCACCCTCTGTCATGAACAGGTCACAGCAGAGTACTTCAGAGAGATGCTTCCTTTCACCCCAGCCTGGTGCAGGGTTGGGGATTGTGTGTGGAGAGAGAAGGGTGACTTGGTGGATGGGAAATCATAACCCCTTCCACAGCCTGGGAAACATGGTGCATAAGTTACTGGCAAACAAGGGTGTTTAAGAGACATGGCACATGCTCCGCTACTTATTCTTCTTCACAAATGGCCCACTGGGGCCAAAAATTAAAACCATTTCCTGCTTATTTGTTCAAATTGTCAAAATATTTGACTGCATGAATGTCAAGCAGTATCTTGAAGACAATACTTCATAAAAGGAAAGACAATTTGGAGATTGCTGTTTCTCCCCATTTCAGTGCACTTTCCAAAATTGGAAAATCCTCCTTGCTGGTCTCCTGGCTGTCATGTGGCAGGGTGGGCAATGCCAGCTGATCACAGCACACACATCAGCGACTTATACCTTTTTCTACACATTACCATTTGGGTGCTCTGACCTGTCTCCATTCTCACTAGTAGCTTGAATATCTCCTTAAGGGTTAAATAAGTTTTTCCTTTAAATAAAGACACAGCACCGGCTGATTAAATGCCAGTATTTATGCATGCATTTTGCTAACACTTTTGAGTGAGAAAAGTAATTCCTGTATTACTCAGATGTGCTCTCGTCGGGGAGAAACAGGATTTCTCAACTCTTGGTTGGATTGAGTTGGAAATATACAATTTAAGCAAAGCTTGTTAAAGGCCCTATATACTTAGGAGTTAGACAAACCATTTTTCAGTAGTTGTGTTTGAGTGTAACTGAGATAAGAATTCAGATTTTATTATTTTGATGGCTTACAGTTAAGAATTAAACAATGTAATATAATGTAAAGCAATAATCAAACAGCCAGTCAGTCAAGCCGAACAGGCTCACACTTTTGAAAACATGAGAAAAGCAGAGAATTTGAAAAACACTGTCAATTTGGAGGCTTTTTTTTTGTTTGCTTTTGAAAGTTATGTTGGTAATGATAGAGCTTAAATCAGAACAATATAAACAGACTGCAACTTAAAGCTTTGCCTGGTCTTTTCACTTAAACCCACAAAAATGTAAGTATAGGCTGGAGTTCATAACAGGCTGGATCCTTCCCCTTCAAAAAAAAAAAAAAAAACAACCCAAAACTGAAATCAAATGCTCAGTTTGATTATCCAACTGTTTGGCTCGAAGGTGCAACTGGCTAGTCTTTGTGTGGTCTCTATGAAACCCAGAGGAACATTGGGCTCTGACTGCCAGATGCAACTTCCATGCTTCCAAAAGCTGAGCTGCAATTCATGAATCATACACCATGTGTGAATCCTACATGAAAATATCAGGTGGAGAACAAGAACTCTTCCTGCAGGAGATACCTGCCCTCCCTCATGTAACAGTGATAGCTGGAAATTACTTGTAACTGCTGATATATCAGAAACAGCCCTTGAATATTTCTGCTTTTCATCCACATTTAATAAAAGATCACTTCCATTTGAGATGCTCCAAAAGCATGTGCTTTCTCTGATGTGTCATAAGTAGGGGTGATGCAAAAGTAAATATGTTACCACTTTCACAATTTGTGTGATGAACTAAATATCTGCATCATCTAACATTCGATAATGGAAAGTTTTAGGGAAAGGACTGTATTTTCTTTACAGACATATTGTTAATGTTCAGTGAAGGTTAAAATTCTACTGGACCACAGCTGTGTACCTTGTATACAGGCTTTGAGAAGTGATTTCCATACCCTGCTGAAGCAATTAACCATTAGTACGGAGGTTGGGATAGAGCAAGTGAGGCAACCACAATATGCCTTTGGTTGGAAAGCAGCTTCAGGTCAAAATAGCAGCCTTGTCAGACATTCACCTGGTTCCGCTACTTGTATTTACAGATCGGGAGAGAGTTCAAAGACTCTGGAAATGCTGCTGCTAAATAGCCACCTTCTTAGCACCCTGCTCAGTGCAAAGCTTCCCTGGCACCTGATTATGAAAACACTGCAGGGGATTCACAGGAACAGGGGCTGGGGTCAGGAGAAAGCTTTAAACCTTTGCATGTAACTTTTCATGTGACCGGGCTGGCGGTCCAGTGACTGTGGGCTCCATTGGCAGGCAGTGGCTTGTGGAGACCTGGGAATTATTATATAGGATTGAGAGAGAATGCCAGCAATGCACACGGAGCTCAGGGGGGAGGATGAAAGGCAAACGCCACTCAATGAATGAATTCAGAAATATGCATGCAATTTCTGAATGACTTCTTTCCCTTTGCTGAACCTACACACCAGTTTGTACAGGCACCGGTGAAAGCCTCATGTCCCACGACTGAGAAGATCTGTGCCAACCCCCTCGGCTCTGCCAGGCCACCTCTCGCAGGCCACCTATGCTGCCAGCAGCAAGAAGAGCACAGTGTCGGTGTGCCACGAACAAAGGTCCTTGCCAAGACACCAGTGAGCCCCCTAAACACAGCTGCCCTCAGGACAAAAGCGGGGTGTGGCTCTCCTGAATGCAGCAGCTCCCATGGGTGGTGGCAATGCTGTGGGGCCATGGTGCAACCCATGGAAAGGTGGAGGGAAAATTCAGTGTTGCTGCTCTGGCAGTCTGAACCAAGCAGTGCCAGAACAGCCCACTGGCTGGGGGCAAAGCTCAGCTGGTGCCACCTCCATCGTTACCATGGTGGTTGGGGGCCCACCTGTCTTGTGGCTGGCCTTCCCAGGTGGCTGCAGTCAGATGGGGTGTGGGGGCATTGGGCTTCGAAAGCACGCTTGGGAACAGTAACTTGCTGCTTCCCCACAGTGTGTAATTTTGGAAAGATGGGAGTAGGGCCATCTAGAAACGGTGTCCCTGCAGCTCCTCAGTTGGCATGGTAGAACCATCTTTTATTATCCTTTGGGGCTACAGCTGAAAACAAAAAATGCTTTCATTTCAGTTTGGCAGTAGCTCTGGTTGTGTGTGCTCTGGCTGCTTCCTTAATTACAGTGGTTGTTGACAACTTCTGATAGAGACCCTCTCTTTGAGCAGTCCCCCCACTCCCCCATTTTTTTTGCAGTCTGAACACATAACAAACTGGGACAACGTTCTGTAAAAATAAGCTCACTGTAACTAGTGATTCCCATGCCACAGTTACACTGTGTTCCTCTCTTCTGTCCTCTCAGCTTGTGCTGCTGCTGTTTATTTCCTCTTTCTGGCTATAAGACATTTTATTTATTAGTGCTGGATTTCCTGTTGCCTGCAGCTGCCCGTTCTTTACTCTCCCCAGTGCACTTTGCCACTGGAGGCTGTCTGTAGGTTTGTTGTCCCACTGACTGAGGTGCTCTCATCAAGTTTTGTTGGTGGTTGTATTAAACAACACTTGACAAAGAGGGGGCTTGCAAGGCAGCCTGATCAAACAAGCCCACCCCACCCCGCCCCCAACCCCCCTAAACCAAAGGCTGGCATGGGAAGCCCTCAGAGGCAGAGGAGGGTTCCCTTTTTTATGAATTACTGATGTAGAGATTATAATTTTTCAGATGGCAGGAACACCTCTGGTTTTGCTTGCACAGACTGCACCACACAGAGGAAGTCAGTTCCTTGACTGCACATGTCTGCAGGTCTGGCTGACGAGGGGTTAGAGGTTTGCAATTATTTATATTTCAGACTGTGGGCCACATCATGGTAGAAACATTGTGCAGGCTTTGCACACATGAAATTCATGAATGACTTCCCCGACGTTTTGTGGACATTTGACATCCTCGTAGTAAACAGAAAAATTGCTTATACAGAAAGTGAGATCATGAAGTGGAAAAAAATGTTTTGCTGCTTTGAATGTGATTTCCCTGCTGGAAGGAAGGAGGTGGTAAAAGCTCTTCACGCTCTGTGTATTACCAGGAAGCCAGTTGGAAAAGCTCACTCATCTACACTGGGGTGAAGTGCTTCATCTAAATTCTCTGTTGTCCGATAGCTATCTGGTGTTATTTCAAATGGCAGAGAATGAGGTTGAAGCAGCACCTAATGGTAATATTGTCTCTCTTGTATTTTATGTGTGAGGTGCTGCCCTAATTTTATTATCTTCTCTTTCTGTTTGGAAGGGATTTGGGGCCTGAAAACTGAGTAATGAGGGTTAGGGGTGAAGTGAACCCCAAGGCATGGAGGTGTGTTTTACAGCGGTGCAGCTGTAGTCCTGTCAGAATGTGATCCTTTCTGCTCTTGTTCACGGTGGGCAGTTGCTGGCAGAGAAGCTCTGCAGGTGCAGCACCATTTAGACACTTCTTCCTTTGTGTCAGATGTTTGAGAGCTGCCCATGATCATTAAATACGGAACGGTCCTCTGACATCTTCCAGGTAAAATGGAAACGGGAGATCCTGAGCATTTGAATTATGAAAGATCCCAGTGTGTTACCTGCAAGCCAGTGTTTTAACCCCAGTGTCCTGGCCAAATTCCAGCTCTGCTAATTACATCCTGCCTATGTGAAAATTCCCCTGCATTTGTACACTGCTTTCTTCCTCACTTGTTTTCAGCAGCTGTGTGGGGTTGCCAGGTGCGGCAAAGAGCTTGCCATGTTCCACCTCAGGCCTGGCTGCCATTCAGCAGGGAATGAAATGAGCACTGTGCACAGCATTTGCAGTGAGTCTGGATCCTCTGCAGGGAAGGGTGCTACAAAAGCAGCTTACCCAAGGACCAGTGCTAGGGCTTTGTCACAAAAGGTAACAGTGTTAAGAGGCCAGAGGTTCTAGTGCTGGGGTATGTTGTAAGGTCACACGAGAGAGATGAGGACTGATTTTCCTCCCAGTATCTCTCATCTACAGGGATTGGAATAGCTGGTACACACTGATCTGGTTCTGGGAGCTGACTGACTTCAGGTTTGTTTGCACAGTGGGAGAAGTTCTCAGCCCCACTTACACATTCACTGTCAATATATATCCAGCTTTGCATGTCTCATTATCTATCAGTGTGAACAAGGGAAGCTAAGGGAAAAATAATTTTAAAACTTTAAATGTTTCCTTCTCTTCCATTTTGTGACTCACGTGCACATTGCTTTTTGCTTGGCCCTGTTGGGAACAACTCTGTTCAACTGACCGTTAATACCCCTGGTAAAAACCTCACTCATACCACTGGAGAGGAACTGGCTGATGGATTATCCCTGTCTTCTGAAGAGCTGAAAGATGGCTGCAGCAATAGTTACAGGATTCTGATAATAAGAAGCAGTAAGAAATGCAGGTCACAAATAGAAGGATAACAAAATTACATATATTCAATACAGAAGTGACTTATTGGCTCATCTGTCCAATTTTCTTGTCAGCCAAGCTCTCTTTTTGATTGTAGCATTTTTACCAAAGTTCTGCCTGAATACTATATGGAAGTACATGTAAAAATATGTGAGGTTGCTCCCAATAGAACACTGGCAGCAGTGGAGGCAGAACATGCCCAAGGCAGACAAAGCAGTGACTTGATTTTTTTTCCCCTACATCACATTCCTCTTTGGTCTTTCCAACATCTTAATTTGATGGGACAGCAGTTCTGAGCAAGGGGGAAAACCCAAGGTAGTCTCAAGGTGTGATGTCAGCATGTTTTCACTATATCCTAGGAAGGGAAATACAGCAAGCCTTGGAAAGGGAGGCAATGTGTGTTGTCTGTGGCATAAGATAGAAATGTGGGACTCAAAGACCCAAGTCCTCTTACCATGCTGCCCATGTGACTTCAGCAAAGCACAACTATTTTAGTCTCATTAGCCCTGTCTTTAAACTGTGCTTGCTTCATGGGGATGAGAAGAAGGGGATTAAGCTTTAATTCATTAGTTTGTAAAACATTTTAGAACTTGATGGAAATTTCCCTGGTAGTGCAGGGAGCACTGACAAGCTCATCTCCCTCTCCAACTGCAAATGGTTCTGCAATATGAGAGAAATGAGTGAAAACAGTGCTTGCATTCCAGTGTTTACGATAATGAAACCCTCAAGCTTCCCCTCTCCATCCTTCCATGTTTTTTAAAATAGGGAGAGGCAGCAATGAGAAATTTTAGTCAAACAGAGTACAGTTGCTCCCTGGAGACTTGAATGCATCTCAGTGGAATTTTCCCTGCTTTCAGTCTTTTGTACTTCTGAAAGGTCCTGGAAGCAGACATGTGACTGTAAGAGCAAAAAACACTTCTCTGTCTGAGTGCTCTACCAAATATTTATAAGATAACCAGATTAAATGGCTACAAGCAAGTTCAGCAGGGTTTGAGTGGCCAGTAGTGCAGCACTGTCAAGAAGAAAATCTAAATCTTAGCTAAAACAAAATTAAAATTACATGTTCCAAAGGTCTCTTCAAAGCACAAAACGTAACACTGAAGCTGGAAAATTGCTCTTCCGCAGGGTGAAATGTATTAGCTTTTAGAAGTAACTTATTAAGAAGTATCTTATTGAAATGCAGTAGCTTCCTTGTTGCGATGGAAACTTCCTTGTTAAAGGAGAGGCCAAAGCTGTGTGAGCAGGCGTGTAAGCGGATAGCTGCAGAGTTGCCCTCTCCATGCCATCCCGTCTGGTGGCTTGGAGTGGTGTGACATCAGCTTCCACATCTCTTGCACTGCCTTGCTTAAGGGTGTGCAGCACTTTTGCATAGAGGCCAGGTGCTCCCAGGAACTCTCATCACCCACAGGCTGTCTAGCAAACAGCAGATGGCAACCTGCCTGCCTCTCTGCCTGAGGTGGCCTCACTGCAGCTGATTTCTCTGCTGGGTTACCTACAGCCACTTTGGCAGTACTCCAGATCTCTCATATTTCTGTACAGGTTACTCTGCTTTCCAAGAGGGTGCTCAGGGAGGCTTTCCCTGTGACGGCAGAGGACAGAACCAGCCTCTCAGGTGACCGTGCATCAGCTGCTGGCACTAACTGAACCCATGGCTTTCCTGTAGGCTTGAGAGCAGGGAACAACCAGATCCTGATCACAGCACAGCCAGTGATGCTTTTAGTGGCCTTGAGCAAGTCATACATTCTCTAAGTCTCGAAGGTGAGTAAATAGTTCCGTGGTTTGCAGTCATGCTGGGAATACTTCAAAAGTGCTTTGAAGACAGAGAGAGCTGAGCAGCTGAAATACACATTGATCTTCTCACCGTTTGGATTGCTACCTGTTCTCCTAACATTCTGAACAGTCAGAGCCCATCTATTTGCAACTCTTACATCATCTCTGATGATTTCCAAGTGAGTTACAGGAATAAGTGCTTACTGTACTATTGCTTCTTAATCAAGTCAATGAGTGGGTTTATCATTCTCTGAAAAAAAGAAAAAGTGAACATTTCACTATGTTATGGGCTGTGGACACTCTTGTGGTTGGCTTTTGATTCCTCCAAACTGATGAGGTGGTGAGGTGAATTAGGAAGGCACATGTGGCCTGTGCTTCTTCAGTAGCATGTATGTTGTTCAGAGGCTTTTATTATTAAGTCACTTGAATTAACCTAAACAAAATATAGATTTTTCATAAGTTCAGAGTTGTATATGGCCCCACATATACAAAGAACAGCACTTGCTCTGACTTGGTTTTAAAGTTAGTTTTTGAAGGGACAAACGAAGAAGAAAGTTCACTCTGCTTCACCAGATTTTTGAAAACCCATGTTATATTCATTCAGGCCTTTGGGAAGGTTTCACTTGTCCTTTCTGTAGATTTGATGTATTGCTTGAAGTCTCCCCACTAGTGCTGGGTAAAGCAGCATCAAGTATGGTATCTTTCAAGGCAGTGTTCCTCACTCGTATGGGCTGCAGGGCAGGATTGGTTCCTTCCCAAATTAAATTTGTTTGATCCTTTCGGTCTGAAACACACAGTAAAGACAGACACCTCAATCCCAATATTTCTGAATGAGATTGCAAAGTTGCCATCTCCTCCAGCAAACAACCACTGGGAAACCCAGTTAATACACAAAACAAATCAAGGTAGTAAGTTCACAATGAACTAATCTTACAGATTTGCTGAAAATGGATTGAAATGCATGTAATGATTCCCTTTTTTCTGCCTGTCTGGTTGTCCTTCTAGTTACTAGTGTCCAGACTCTCCTTCTCATTCTGGCGAATTTTCTGATGTGCTCTAGAGCCAAACTTTAGATTAGTCCAGGCCCCTCTACCGTTCTTTGCCAGAGCTCTCCAAAGGCCAGCATATACTTGCTAGGGTACTTTGAACCACCCTAATTTTCCAGAAAAATTGATTTTTGGTAGCCAGTACCTATGAACAGAGAATGCATGTGCAAGAAGATTGACATTCTCTACTACAGCTCATGTCCTACAGTTCCAATACACTTTCTAGAGTTAAACAGTACACAGCTTATAGCAATATATTTTCTAACTAATAGCATATTGCCTTGGATTCAGAGAAAATATTATGGCTCCATTCTATATGCTTTATTAATACCTAGGTTGAGACCAGAGCCTGCCTCCCGACCAGTATAAGATGCTCCTCTTCTAATCTTAGTGCCATGTCAATGCCAGACATTAAAGTACTTTAGGATGAAGCTCTCTATGTAAATAAATTATATTATATGACTGTGATTAGACACTTTATGCAGAAAACAGACTATTGTTCCTGAGAGGAAATATTTAAAACCAAAATGAAAGCCTTCCTGAGCAACCTGCATGATGATGAACACAAGCTGAAGAAACATATGCAGTTACCAGGACCAAAAGAATCATCAGTCAGATCACATAATGTCCTCAGGTTTGCTGCTATTAACTGTGTTGCAAGGCATCCCAGGCCTATTCAAATATGTACTTCTTTTCCAGTCCCTCAAGCCGACCCACTGAGACAAACTCCATCATAGCCCAGAGAGCCCCCAGGTGCCTGAAGGACTCTGCAGAACAGCCAGCTAATATCTGAGCTGATTCCTACTGTGCTGTACCAAAGCTTTCAAGAAGGTCAATAAAGCTGAAAGGAGGAAAGTGAAAGGCAGGATATTTCACAGTAACAAGACATGATTAATATTAAGAGGTGATATTGTAGAAGAAACACAAGGCTTATTACACAGGTTGTCAAAGTAAGCTGTGTCTTGGTTTCCTCTTCCTCTCTAGCCCTGTTTGTTAACTCTATCAAAAGCAACTATACTAGAATAGAGTTGCTCATATAGCTGCCCTGGTATAACTATACTGAAAATGATGATAATGCTAATTTCCCATATTCCTCAAGGGAAATATGCTACACTGACAAAAGCACCTCTAAGACTGTTTAAAACAGTTGTGGTATTTACTGCAAGGCATCTACAGCATTGTTGAAAGTTATATTCTTACCCAGCTGTACTTAATGTTAACGTAGAGCTGGCTTGACAAGCCAAAAAATGTGCAGAATTTACATTTGTGAATTTACTGGGAGAAAATAGGTGAAGTTGTCCAAACTCCGTCTAGCTCTGGGAGAGGACTGACAGGAAATCAGAGAACTTATTTCAATAAAAAGACAGGAAAGAGTGAGCAAATTCTTTCCAAAGAAACAGCTTGTAGCGAGCCTCTGAGAAGTCTATATTCTTATCCTATTAAAACAAACAAACAAACAAACAAACAAACTAACTAATCTCCAAGCCCAACTCTCTAAGCAAAGGAACAGAAAACACCACCTGTCTTCAAGACAAATCTAGGCATTGCATAGTCATGATGTGCTAGGCTTATGAACATTGTCATTCTTAGTACAAAGAAGATAATGAAAAATATTTTTGCCGTGTCATATTAGCCAACTACATTTTTGAGCCCGAGATAACCTAGTAAATGTGCATTTTCAATATGCTATCTCTTTTTGCTTACTAGTTTGTTTCTGTTAAACCATGATGTTTAAAAAAAATCACAGAAATCTTGGAAGTCTGTTTAATACCACTGCTTTTTGAACAGCAACACTCAGGAATTCCAGGCCAAATGAGTCTCAGGCTCTGTAAAGTGGCTGAACATACTTTTTAACTATAAGAATACCATAGCTTTTTTCTAGTTTTCAGTAAGGCCCATTTTCTACCAAACAGAGTTTGTATAGGAAGTTATGTATGACACCACCCATCCATAATCACAAATTATAAAACATAACATAGGGTTTTTTCCACATTGTTTTTCTAGAATAACTGTTAGTTACTAGGAGGTCTTGAACAGTTCCCACTGATTTTGTGTGGGATAGCAATACCCAGTTGTATCCACATCTGGAGCAGGCCGACACACTACATAAAATTGCTTAGATTTCTACACAGACTCCGATTCGATCTTTTGCATCTTCTCTGAGCGATTCAACTTGGAGAACTGGCCTGATTATATAATTATAAGCAATGACATGTAACCGTTTCACGGGGCTAGAAGCCATTGCAAACTATTTGTACTGTATGCATGCAAATCAGCTTCAGTTCGAGGTAGTCTGGGAGAAGTTTGAGGGGAATTTCCCTGCTTTATGTAATCATTGTTATTTCTTAGCTTCCTCTATTCACAGAGCCAGGAGACATAGGCTTGACACTGCTGGTAGTTTCTCAAACTCAATTTGAAAGCAAAGATAATGTGCTCAGTGACCTACAGCAGTCCTGTAGCTTTTGGTAAATCCTGAGATGCTGGTGCAATGATAACCAGAATGAAGGAGACCTGAAGGAGAAGTAGGGGAATAACTCAGACTTCACTTGCTGGCATACTTTGAAAATGGTCAGCAGCCAGGAAGATCTGTGGTTTATCCCTCAGCTATAATTCTGGCCTACCCAGAGCCCTGATTTCTCAATTCTCAATCCACACAGAGCGACACACCTCATACATGATGGGCACTGTCAGTTCAGTCTCCAGTCAGCGTTACTCCAGGGCAATTACAAGGCCCCTGCAGACCAGACTGCAAGCACACAGATTTGGCTGCCCTCACCTTCCCATGTGGAGGTGAGGAACAACATTCGTCTTACTATGTGTTCAGGTGTATCCAGTCCAGTCCCACTACAGATATTCAATGAAATGACAGGCTGGACAGGCAGAAGCTTCAAGGCAAGTAGGAGAAACCCTCTATCTCTTAGCAGCCCACAAACAGCTATGTGCTACTCAGGCCACACTGCTTCTGACACCCAGGTAAGCCTGCTCAGGGCTGAGTATTTCTCCCTACCCAGTGTATCATGCTGTACATGTTGTGGTATTATTATCCAAACTGGAAGATTTATAGTTCAGCAACTATCCAGGTTCTGAGAAACACACTTACTGAAAACCACAGCTAAGGGAAATACAACAGGTGAAGTAAGCATGGTGGCACTGAGGAGGAAGGAAATGTCCCTGCAGTGCACTGATAAGAGTGTGCTTGATGTATACACTGTGTTCAATCTGCACAATCCGCAACTGGGAAAACACAGGCTAGCTGAAGGAAATTCAGCTCGGAGGCCCTAGGGACTGAACTAGTCTGTTAAAATGCTTTGTTGGTTTTATTTATCACTACTTAATTAGGATGCTTGACCAACACACTGGAAAGATAGTAACTGTTAAATATTCAACAAGCTGACCTTTCAATTACAATATTACAATTCTGAATAAAGTTCATGGAAAGTTTGTCCTTCCTAGGTACTCCAACAAAGCCAAAGGGAACTGGACTGGGCCAAAAAAATAAAAGAGCAGGAAAAAAGTAGGGCAGTACTGCGGAGACCTGCTTAAAAATCCAAGTCTTGCCATGGGCTCATTGAATGGTCTTGGGCAAGTTGTTTCCTGCCCTGTGCTTCAATTTTTCCCATCTGTAAAAAGAGTACAACAATGCTGACCTTCCATGAGATGAATGGCTAAAAAAGCAGTGATACATTATTAATTACTTATTAATATTTCTGAGGAAGAAAAAGCAAAGAGAAGAAGCCATCAATCTTTCAATTTTTTTGGGTTTTTTCAATCCCCATAAAAAATAAAAAAGCACAACCTAATGTGAATTTCACACAACAGAAACTTTTGGTAAGTTATCTTTAAGAAGAAATAGTGGGCACACAATTAAAAGAAAAGTTTAAAGTGAGCAGACACTCAGGAAAATGCTCCAGATGGTGAAATGAGTTAGGCTGCAGAGCAGGCTCTCACAGGAAGCGGTGAAACCCCCATTGTTTGAGACATTTGAAACGGAATTCTTCAAAGTGCTGTTATATACAATACAAGGAACCATTCTGCACTGTCTCAAAGTATAGTGGCACTGGGATGACCTAAGAGAACTATATCTTCCATTTCTCCAATTTTAAGAGGATTTGTGATGCTCCGACAATGGAGAGCTGTAGATTCTTTTATCAATATAGTACCTGAGGAATATCTGCTGGGGAGTAACTACACTGTGTTTTTGCAGGAGATGGATTCATCAGCCTGTAACAGATCTTTCACATTCCTACTTCCTATGTCTGAACGTTGTATGTCAAAGAGGGGAAAAATGCCCCCTCATTCTCTGAGAACTATAGTGTGTATTCCACTATTTATTTCCTTTATTACAATCTAAAGAGAAACTGGGTGGCTTGATTTTTACAAGCACTGGTTTGTGGAAGAAATACCATTATTTTAATGGAACCAAATGAGCAATCATTACACAAATGGCATTATGAGACACAGAACTGATGCTGAAATGTTAAATCCTTGGGTCAAACTCATCAAAATGGGAACTGGCAGTGGCCTACTGGAACATTGGGGTTTCTCCACTCTCAAGATACTACTGCAAACATTTCCCAGTGCTGTTAATGCTGATTCAGCTCCTCTGGAGGTAGCTGTGGAGGGCATCTGACTGCTTCTGTTGTTACTGGCCCAAACTCTTAAGTCCATCTCTGAAATCTAAATTCAGAGCTTTGGGCCAGTTTTATTGATAGAACTTGGTTAACTGCTTGGAGCAGGCAGAGCATTTTTAAAAGAAGCTGGAATTAGAGTTTTAATACCTTCATTTCCTCTTGGTCTCATATCTGCTGGTACACAAAAACACAACACAGATTGTTTCAGTTTGCATATGAGCACTAGTGATCCTGTTTTACTCCATTCACTTGAGCAGGACAGCCATGGAGTGCTCCTATCCCCTCTCAGCTCCTTGGGCAGGAGAACTGCTGCCAGGAGCAGCAGGATGTGCACCCCAGCACGCCTTGCCTGCTGCCCTTGCCGAGGAGTGCTGGCACTGCCTGCATGCTGCCCCTGTTCCTGGCCAGAGACGCAGCAATTTCCTCAGGAATGAGTCACGAACAAAAAACCAAACAGCTATTTAAGAAGGTTTCATCTCTCTCTGCAACTGTCCTGACCAGTATCATATTCCTGACAGTTTATTCTTCAAGAATTTAGCAATCTAAGGTTTCAGTGACTCATGCGATGAACCTTCTGCCCATTTCCTGGAAAGAGTCTTGCGTGGTCCTCTACACCTCCTGCCGTTTTCCTTGAGGGTCTCAGTTCTCACTTCGTTTTCATACAGTTCAGCTTTCCTTCAGTTTTGGGGTGGAGGAGGAAGGCAAAAATATCTTGAGTGCACCCAAATTTACAGTGAAACCAGAAAGTAGTGTGGTGAAAGTAGTGTGGTGAAAGAAACATTTGAAAAACAAAGATGGACACTGAACTAGAGAATGTCTTTTGGAAGTAGTTGCCTCTTGGGCTGAAATCTGGTTAGAAGGAATTGCTCTAGAAAAGTGCTGTATGGTCCAACAAGGTCATGAATTTACCAGGGCTGTACCCCATAAAATGAAAATGAGAAAGATTTGAGGGCTCTCTCAGATCATTGCTTGGGTAGGTGTGACTTACCCTGGGCAAATGCCACCAGTGACAAGCACCCTGACACAAAATAGTGAATGAATTGTGCTGGATGGGAACCAAAGTAACCATTTTACATACTTGGGCCAATCTGAAACACATTTCTGTGCAGAATAAAACTGCTTCCTTTTCCTAATGAAACTTCAAAAGCTGCTCACAAACAGCTTGAAGGATACTTCAGCAAACTCTCCTCTAAGTGGGGCTGTGCTGCACCTACAGCAGACAGCTGCCTGGACATCAGCGATGCCCAAACCATACCTCCTAACCCATACAGAAGTGATACTGCTGTGTGTTTATGCTACAGTTAAAACAGGAGTGGGGGTTTAGTGTTCTTGTTAAAATATTCAGAAATGTGTGAGTGTGAGCCTGGTAACTTCATTTCCAAAGTGTGAAACAGCTCAGCAGCAGTGCCTGTGCACGCTACAGATCTACTCCTTCTATGCCTAACTCAGCAGAGTAAGCATCCTTAGTTAAGTAACTTACACTAACTTGCAGCAGAGATAGTTAAGGAATTTGCAGATCTGTCTGACAGGACCAACATGTCCAGTGTTCTTACAGGATGTTTTCAGTGCTCAGTTATAGCAGTATAACTGGCACGTATACTGGTGTGTGTGCATGTATATGTATGTGTGTATTATTATATACACACACACACACACACACACACATCATATCAGTAAATATACACTGATTTACATCAGAAGTCTTTTCCCCCTAATGGGATATCATACCAGGCCAAAGTTAGCCTGACATTCTTCTTTTTTAAAAACAGTAAACTTCTACAAGCCTTGATTCCAACAGAAATGTTTCCATGATTTATTTTAAGAAGAGAACATTCCCCTGCAGTGCTTACCGCAACCCAAACATTGCAGCACTGTGCAAGAGCATGAGAATCTGAGAGAAAATAGACTTAAAAATCTATTTTCACTGCTTCAGAAGAGAAATAAAAAGAGAAAACAAACAGAAAAAGCAGTGACAAATAAATTGTACTTTAGTGGTGGCTGGAGTGTTATCTGTAGTATGGCTAAGGAGAGTAGACTTGAAGCATGCAGGCTTTTCTAGTGATTTCTACAAGACGTGACTAAGTGTGTGATGGGGACTTGTGGGAGCCATCTACGCTGTAAGATAAAGATTTATTTTTCTTTGGTTCACCCATCCTGCTCCTCACACCTTGCCTTTCACATCTGAGAAACTGAACAGCAGACTAGAAGAAATTACCCCAATGTTTTCAAATCTAGAAAATTATTTGAATCTTGGGCAAGCTATGCAGAGAACAAATTCCTCATTGGTGGGAGAGCACTTAGATACTTGAAAGTAATGGGAAGGGTCCTGCTTCTAAACATCTGGAGCCCTCTGTTCTACAGAAAGAGGCAGTAGCCCTCAGTGCTACTGTTTGTTACTTTGCTCAAATTTGCAAAAACCAGGAAGCATTAGATGGTAAAAAGCAGCATATGTTAGGAGAAAGAACTAATCAGCCAGCACATAGTTTCCTGACATAACTACTGACTGCACGCACACACACATGCATGAAGACATGCACACGGAGCACACAGTGCCTCAGTCTGAAAGATCTGTGCACTGAAGACAGAGAAAAAAGTGAGTGAAGCCTGCCCAAAAGAGACCATAAAGACCGATCTTGTGGCAGATTAGTGATTTCACCAGAAAGTTTTTGGAAGCCATAAACAGGAAATGGTTAAGTAAAAGCAGGTGGAGCATGCTGACTGTAGGAACAATGCAGGAAATTGCTGAGCATCTGAATGGATGCAAAAAAACTGCTCTTCTGCTCAGGCCTTGGCAGTCACTGTACACCCACTCTGCCTTCACTTGGTCCTCCCTCTCTACCTTTATGTCCCCAAGCTACAAAGTCTCAAAGTCTGCAAAAACCTTTTGCTTGAGTAATCTGCTCTCCTTGAATTTTGGAACCAGTTCAGGAGAGTCAGGAGGTTCTGCTTGGAAGGCAAGAAACAAGAGGGACTCACCTACTTTGACAAGAATGAGTCAGAAACACCCAGCAGTACCCACTGCCTGCCAGGAGTTTCAGGTCTGAGGAGCCAGAACAGCTCCTCTGGCTACTGCCCCAAGTGTTGAATTCCCAAGTGTATTTAGTAGAACAGTCCATTAGACAAACATTACTCCTATGGCCCCTTCTATTCAAGGGGGCTCCCAAAGTGCTAAGCCATAGGGATCATTCTCCATCTCTACTGAAACACAGTCCCTTCTGGGACAAAGCACTGCAGCTGTTTAATAGCTCACAGCAACAGCACACAAGCAGATGGAAAAGAAAGTGAAATGTGCAAGAGGCAATTTTTCCACTTTCCTTCTAACCTTTCCTCTCTTCTCCTTGTCCACAGCCATTTGTGCCAATTCCAAACTACTCCAGATGTGTGTCTTTCCCACCAGTATCTGCAGAGACTTGGCTCTGGAGACAGGGATCTGCTTGCCAACGTGCAGACTTCCCAGTGCTTTCAAGACCCAAGGGTCAAATTCCTGCTGCCACACTCTCATCCCTGGCTGTGCTGCCAGATGTGCTGCAGGATGGAGGGCAGACATGCTGGTAAGGAACAATTCTGCTTTCTTCTAGATGAGTATGGTGTTGATATAAAATTGCTTAACATAGACAAGACACTCTTGCCTTCACAGTATACTAAAAGTCACATTAATGCTCTGAGAAATGTTAAGAAAGAAGTACATAGATGGTAAAGCTCTGTTGGCAAACTCTGTCTGAGATATTTCTCCTCCATGTACATTAAAAAAAACCTGTTTCTTCTTACATTCTGAGCAAAGAAAGCACTAATGGCAAATGGACTTCTATGGAGTTATAACTGCACAAACAAAAAGTTTTTTTCTGGCAGAGAAATCTTGTAAGGAAATCCTGCTCTTTTTTGACATTGTTATTTTGGCAAAATTTACCAGGTGTTACTGGGAGTTCAAACTTTAACTCATTTTCTGCATCTTTTAAAACAGAGAGTTACTATATACAACCTAACACTTTTAAAGTTCAAACTCTTAAATCCTAGTCTAGACAGGGCCTTTGGGAGTTAGGCTTAAACTCACCCTGAGCAGTCTCCCATATCCCACACTTCTGCCCAGTCCATACCTTCCTGGGAATGTCCTGAGAACAGTTGTGTGTCCAGCACTCCATACTGCTCTCCCCATGGGAGGAAAGACGTGGCACTGCCAAGCAAAGGTTGGTGTGACACCTTCTGCCAGTGCCACCACACTTGTGTAAGATGCCACGGGACATAAGTGGACAGAGAGGATGTGTGTTATCAACTTCAGGTGGATGGCAGGCCAACTTCAGGTAGGTAAACCTTGACACTGACTTTTGGGACAAAACAGTCTGTGATTCATACAAATCTAAGAAACAGAGAGAAAATAATTGGAATGAGCTGAACAAAAATAAACAGGTGCCTCTTTCCTGTTCCTTTCACAGTTTTAGCTTCCCTGCACCCTTACTCACATTTTTTTTTGCACTTAAGTAGTTGAGAAAAACAGCAGGAATGAGGTTCCTGGTATAATTACAGTTTGCTGAGAAAGTCACAGCCCACAGCAGTGATTCCTTTAGTGCTAGAGACAGATGTTGCTGAAGTCTAATCACAGTCTTCCCACTAACCAGGTCCTGAGTCTAATCTGTCATCAGCTGTGAGGCCGCTGGCTCCCGCCATGTGTGTGAACCCAAGCTGCTCTGTTCTTTCCTCTCCCCTCATCCAGAGCCAGGCAGTGCCAGAAGGAGGGCATGTTTGCATTCACTCCTTGCTCTCAGTTACAGTGATACTGCAACTTCAATGTGCTGCTTATCTCTCCTCCATACCTAGTATCAAAGCCTTGCTGGAAAGGGCTCAAGTGGTTGTTTTCAACCTAACAGTGCATAGTGACTGCAGTTCAAAAATACAACTTGAGATAAGGTGAAGGAGAGGTTTAATAAGAATGGCCTATAGCTAATTCGTCCTTCCAAAATGCATGGTATTTTCTGCTTACTAAGAGGACAAGGCTGCACTCAGTGATGGGTCACATATGTTAATTCCATATGTTAATATTAACATATTAAATTCCATATGTTAATAACAACAAGACCCAAAAGTGTATGAGTGCTGATGAGCACAGAAGTAGGAGGAAGAGAGCAAAGCAGAGCTGGGTGTATTGAGAAAGGTCAGGAACAAATATCTCCTACGTGCTACACGTAGATGCCATTGCCACAAAATGTTTTGTAGCTGACATTCAAAGATTATTGAGCCACAAAGAGCATCAGGCCACATCTTTGAACTTCTCTGTCCTGGTGAAAGAATCTTGAAAACCAACAGATCTCATCAGTTCAGCAGTGCCCCTGTGCAAGCAAAAGCCACTGTAGTACTTCAAAAGATTAAAGATTAAAATCTTTAGATTGGATTCTGGTCATAGAAGGAAACTGGCTGGAGAAGTCTATTTCAAAGGCACATTACTGCAGCACAATGAACCAGTGAGAACTGGGGAAGTCCTTAAGCTGTTACCCACCTTTCAGCACCTGTACAGATAACAAGTGCCCTGACGTAGCAGGGGAGATGTTAGGTGGGGAGGCATAGACTAAACAGCTGTGTTTTGCATAAGCAGCTCTCAAGCAAGGCATAAGGGAACTGAGTAGGTCATTATTTCTGATCAGAAGAAAAAGCATATTAAACGAGGTGACTTTCTGAAGCAGACTGTGGCCAACTCAATTTCTTCGTGTTTAGCTTTTTCTGAATCTGCACACTGTAGCTGGGCACACACTGTAATACTCACCAGATCTCTGCAGTAAAGGTGCACAGGGCAGTATCTCAGCCACTGACTGAGGGAAACAGAGTACAGCATGATGTGTCAGAGAGGGGGAAGAAGTGACTCATACAGGAAGAAAAACAAAGCAAAGATGAGCATAGAGCATAAGAGAAGTGGCAGACTGATGGCTGTAAATCAGTTTTCTTGCACTCAGAAGGGTGGGTATTACAATGACAGAAGCTGCGCTTGACATTAATGGAAGTCCAAGGAAGTTTGATTAAGATTAAATGGCAGTCACAGGCCAACACAGAAAAGAGGCTTTAAGGCTAAAATCAAAGACAGGAAGTGACTAAGTAGGTCAGAAGCTGTGGGTAGTGAGCTGCATAGATTAAGTGAGACTTGGAGCAACTGAGTTAGCTCTGCTAAGTGATAACACAATGTCACCAAGTTTAACAAATCTGACTCTGAAATCACCTTCAAGGCCTTGATAGCAAATCAGAGATTGCTGAGTCCTAACTGTATCTACATCAGAGCAGATATTGTAAGTGTTTTAACAAGAGATCGGTTTTACAGTCACTTCTTGACCCTGCCAAGCTTCCTGTAAATAGAATGCTGTTTTGTCTGAACAGTATTTCTTCTTGAGGAGCTGGGAAAAATGAACAGACTAATAGAAACTGTGAGACTGAGAAGGGCTGCTACTGCAGGTTGAAAGAACAGATGCAGTGGAGAAACTTCTATCCACTCCTCAACTCAGTAAGTCTTTGATTCAAGAGCTTTGTTCACGTCCAGGGCAGCCGGAAGAGAACAGTCACCTTGTATTTTTGTACCTGATGAGAAAACTCTAGATTGTATGTGTGCACTGGGACAGTTCAATGTGTGTCTATTCTGACTTCAAAGAGGCTTTCAGTGCCCTTTGAGATGTAGGGTGTGAGGAAGGGTGAGAACTGCTAAAGCTAGCCCCATCCTCATTAAATCTTTGCCCTCTCTGGAGCAAGCATGCAAGTGGAGAGAATAGATGATATGCATGAGCAACTGAGCATCTGTGATCTCATGACCTTTGACTGTTGTATTATGGGAAATGTATTCTCTGGTTGCTATGCTTTTCTAATTCATTTGTATTTTCCTTCAGTGACTCCCTTGTATTTTCTTTGGTGCTCCTGTGTAACGGTTTCAAGGAACTACAGATATCTCCAAGTTAGGCATGCATTCAATAGCTTTAATTAAATGTTTGTGGGTATCCCACAGTAAAGCAAGGGAAAGGGAGAGCAAACAGTTTTGTACTCACTTGTACCTATCCCTTCTGAGCCCTGACTTGGGTGGAGGCATCTGCACCATTGCCATTTAAACCTGTTTCTACGCTATTGTGAAACGAAGGGCATCAGGTCCTGCTGCTCTGCATGTAAGCACTTCAGGCATTTCACTCTCATTAAAAAGCTACAGACCACCTGTGAAAGGTACAATGTGAAGATGTTTTAGACTAGGCCAGAAGAAATAAAAAATAGGCTAGGGGAGACATTTCTTTACTCCATTTACAAAAATTGAAGACTAAGATTAAAAATATCCTTAACCATTTCTTAAAATACACTGATGCTATCAGAAGAGTAGCATAAAACCAAAGATTTTGGTCTTCTTCAATATTTTCCTTCAATGTGAAATTAATATTTTCTGTTCTCTCAGTCACTGGCACAATCTCACTCTTGATTCCACCCTCCAGAATGAATTATTGTTATTATTATTATAATTAATGATGGGAATATTTGCTTCTTTTACAAGTAGTTAACAGAATTTTTTTAATGTATAGAAGAAAGCTGCAAAGAAATTTGTTTCCATTTCAGGCTTTAAAAACAAATATACATAAGGCAAATGAAATTTGGAAGGGGAACATTCATCATGCGAAGATGGAGGAATAAGAGACAGGACACAAAGGTTATTGGTTAGTTCTTAGAGCCAAATACAACACAATTTTACTGCACATAAAGTAGTGAATCTGTCTAGAGGAATAATCTTTCTCTTGTAGGATATGGAATAGTTAGCAATATCTGCAAAGATAACTAAGAGGCCTAACACTAATGATTATTGCTAATATGTAGTAGTAGTATAAAGCACTTATCTTGAGCTTTTCAATGACTGGCATGACTATAATTTCAGAGTTGATACAAACTAATTTAAAACCACTTTGGCAGAGCTGGACATTTTTTATTGCAAATCCATCCATTATTTTCTAGTGGCTCCCAGAGACAACATTCATCAGAAAATACAAGAATAATTGTAAGGCTAGAAAGAAAAAATAAAGGCCAGTTTGATGGAGAATAAAGAACCCATACTTCTAACTGACCTTGGTTATTTCCCCACACTGAGGCCAGAGGCACTGCCAGTCTGACATGCTGGACTTGGGCAGAAGTTGAGTAGAGCCGGGGCTGGCTTAGGTTTGCTGGAGCTTGAGCAGGAGTGAATTTTTAGGAGGGAACAGAAAGCATGGGTTGTTTCCCTCACGCAGCAAGGCACAAACAACAACAGGGTTATCTGAGAAGATTGAGAACTGCTGACATAAGAAACAGGAACTGGCATCTGCGAAGAAGAGTAAGAGTGGGATGAAACACCATCTTACAAAGCAAAGGAGGAAATCAGAAGGCCAGGGAAGAGCTAAAATTTTGAGCAGCTAACAAATGCTGACAAAGATTTTTTTCCTCAAGGGTCTGATCCTGAGCACATTCAGGCCAACTTGAATATTCCTACCAGGGTTTTTGAAATACTCTTAGTGAAGATTTCTACTCTTTGCCCCTCTCTTAAGCTGTAGTCTGTTTCCACCGTATCTTCAGAATATGTTTCTCAAAAACACACCTAGTTTTGATGATGGCTGAGAATAAAGAAGGTTTATTCTGAGAGTTGTGTGAAGAAAGATCTGCACTTCACCCCCCTTCATCTCTGCCATGCCTGTCTGATGCCTTTATTACAGCCTGTCAGTTTGGATGGCCCAGTGACTGTAGCAAGGTGCAGGGCAGTGGTGCACAGAAGGCACACAGCTTGGCCATTTTTGGGTTTCCTACTCTGATAATGAAAGAGTTTGATTTTTGTTGTTTGCTTTTCTGAGTTATTTACTCAAGCTGCCCTACTCCATGTAAAATCAGACCTGGCAGGTACTCAGGTTTATAAGCTCCACAGCTCTAACAGATTAATTTTTTATTCATTGCCTTAGACTTTTCTGCATGTTATTATTTGCTTAGTACTGTTTATATCTCACCTATCAGTCTTCTAAATGAAATGACTATCAGAATTACTATCTTCACTGTTGCTTCTCTGTTTCCTATTACATTGCAGCTGCAAAACTCTTTCATCAAAACCTAAGTTACTCTTTTGTTTTCTACCCTACTAGGTACTCAAGGGACTATTTCTGTCCTTCTCCTCTAGCAGTGGCAGCTGATTTACATCACCAAGGCTAAGGCCAGGAAAATCGATGCCTGATTTTCTCCCAGAGCTGTTTTTATGGACAGCAATTAGTTACTGTTTTCACCACACCGGTCCCAAAAAGACCCAGCCTGTCTAGGACACTAATTAAGGCCCCTAGGGATGTTGGTGCAGTAATCTTAGGCTTTGGGCAACCATAAGTACCTTTAGTCTTCTCTGGTTCTTCATGTTCCATTTCCCTTTAGAAAGTCATACCTTCATTAATTCACCAAATATGTGAACAACTTGAAGTTAAAGATAAAAGTTCCGTGCAATCCCTCTACCATGGTACCTAAAAAGTACAGTTTACCGACAAATGCTCCCCCAAATTTTCTGGTTTTGTGTGATAAGGAGAGGGAATTGAAAGAGAAGAAGATAGTGATTAGTGACTTCTTTATAACTTTTTAAATTAGCTTCTCCTAAAAGTAGTTTGGTTCCTCCACAATATAAAAAAAATCCTTTCCTTGACATGAAAACAGTTGCAAATGATGTAGCAGAGCTATCTGTACACTGTGAATGCAGTGTTCACACTGCCTGTCACCCCATCAACACCCCAAACAGATTGAGAAACAAGAGACAGGTTGAAAAATGAGTATAAATACTCTGCATGGAGCTAGTAAGACAGCAAAGTCACAACGGGGGAAAGGAGAACATCAAAAGTTAATCTCAGGTGTAATACCTCAGAGGCCAGATGCATGTTGTGAGAGGTGTTGTTCTGTTAATACTTACAATTTGTTTTCCCTCTGTGAACTTTAAGGTAGGCCTTAGCCAGTGAAAGCTGAATTCTCTGTAGATGCTTTGTACTACCTGTTGTTGTCTTTCCAAGTTTCTTATTCAACAGCACATTTTTTCCCGTGTTTTCAAATGCTTGCTGGAGTCTTAAGACATTTTAAACCTAACAATAAAACACCTGCATTTTATTAAGACTTGAGACTTAAGTTCCACCTCCCTCAATTTTACTGCAGTGTTGCCATTACTCAGGTTAACCCTTTCATAGTCAGTTTTGCTGTCAAAGTGAAGTTACATGTCTGCTACATAGAGCCAAATTCCACCCTTCTTTACTATACTTGGAGGAAAAGAAAACCAGCTCTGAGAAAGACCCAGAGAGCTCCATCCCATGCTGTCTGGCAAAGGGTGCAGAATCCCTAAGCCATAGCTGCAGAGGCTACACCCTCCACAGAAGCACAACTGCCCTGGAATAACATGTCTGCTGGTGAAACTTAAAACTGAAATGTCCTTACCAACCACTTCTGCTTCAACAGACTTTTGAGTTGTATCATAGAAACTTCATTCAACTAAATGGGAAAACTTATTATTCTCCCTGTTCCTTCCCTTTTCTCATTCCATTGTCTCAAATGAGAAACAGAGCAACACTATACAGTGATTTTTGTGCCTGTATGTCCAAGATTGTTATTATTCTTATATTAGATTAGAAAAATGGCAGCATGTGAAGTAACTGCCCAAATTCATGCAGCAGTTTAGTAGAAAGGCTGATAAATTCAATTGTCAATGTACTAAGTAACTGTGTTGTTACCCAATTAACTTAACTTTCTGATAAGCAATTATTTCTAAGTCCACTTCACATGTATCACAGAAGTACTGCACTGCAAAGAGCAACAGCTGCTGGCTATTTTATCAAATATGCTCAGCTCCCTGAAGACAGGAGAGAGCAACTTAATGCAACTAGACAGGGACTGAGGTACATTGTGAGTTTTTATTCCATTTCTGTTGCTATCTTTGTGTTTATTGGCATGTAACTTTAGTTCTTTATGACTCAGTTTCCCATCTATGCAAGAGGAAGAGTAATTCTTCACAGCCAGCAGGTGAATCAAGAGGTCATAGATGTCTGAGACGATTCTGAGTCAGTCATTCATCTTAGGACTTTAGTGGCACACCTATACAGGGCTAATTGTACTAATATGCATCAGACCAGCATGGAGATAACAGGTACCTCACAGATTCAGAGGTTTGGAGATACTCAAATACCATGGCTACAGAGCCATACAAATTCCTAGGATAACCAGGTAAGTAAACAGAAAAGTATTAGTTGGTACCCTGTATATTTACCAGTATAATTCATTCACAAGGTGGTTATTATTTACACAGTCTGATGCATTAGATACTCTTGTGATTGATACTAATATATCCCTATAACACTGGTATAGGAAATATTATCACATATCTTGGCACTCATAAAGGGAAATAGACAAAGTTTATGCTGACCTTACAAACAATTTCTATTCATTCATACCTTCCAGTATATGATTTCAAACCTGTGTAGGTATCAGCAATCATTGGAAATGGCCCCTATCATCATGGCAGAGATAGTTTTAGGACATAAGCCTGTTGCTATTGAACAGAATGTCATATGATGTGGGCTGTGGTAGACTGGCACATGCAGCAGCAAAAGTCATCTGGTGTGAGAGCAGCAGACAGCCCCTGTGCCCTCATGATAGCTCTGACCACAAACCAGGAGTGTACACTTGTGTGCCCACTGACGAGCACCCCTTGCCTCCCCTGCTATTTGGAAAGACAAAAGCTGAGCGTAATTTATAAAGGTAATCTAGACTAGAATTTTTCCCATTTGAGTCATGACTCAGAAGATTCTTACTTTTCCATTCAGTGTAAACATGCATAAACAATCATTCTGAATTGCTTTTAAATGTATAGGTAAACAGCCTTTCAAAGTCTCTCTTAAACCAAATTGGTGTAAATCTCACATTTGTTTGAGTTTACACCCTTTAACTAGCATTAGGAAGCTGTGATTTATATTGCTGTGTAAATCACATCTGCTCATGAGCTGTGGTTTGAAAACATTGCACATCTGTGGTATCAAATGTGTGCAAATTAGAGAATGATATGACATTACCAGTCACTTACATGCAAATGTAAGCAATGTAAGCTTCATTTCTTGTGTACTATTTGAAGTCACGTTATTATGTAGCATAAACTACAATCATCTACTCTCTACTTAGACAGCAATCCAAACAGAGATTTGCAATCCCTTTGCAATCATTTTCCCAGAGCCTCATTCCTCAGGTACCCCACGAGGAATGTAAGTTACAAACTGTTATGTGCCCTGAAGCGTGCTTCTGGCCCTTCTTTATAGGTGGCCTGGTCACCATACTCATTACTTTTGAGTAAATTAAGGGCAGGGTTTCATATTTTGGAGTTGTGTTTGTTGATAAAAGAATCAGCAGTCTGGGAAAACAGAGGTTTTTCAGCTTTACTTTCTTCATGTATCTGTGACTTCTTTTTGAAGTTAGTACCAGATTGACCAGAGCCAGCACCTTCTAATCCAGGATCTAGAGGCAGGAGTGGGGAGCTGCTCTAATCAGTCTCTTCAACACTATGAAGGGGGTTGTCCCCTATACAGTATTTTTCTTCCTCTGAGTGTCTCAAAAGAGAGTGTCAGCAAGATTTTCCTCTTTCTGTTTTGTCAACTTGCTCCTATTTTCACCTCTTTTTACATAAGTACTTTTAAAATCTTGTAATAGGAATGTTCTGCTTTGAATTATAAGTTTATTTCTTTTCAGTCTTGACTGTATTTTCCTGTAGACAAATCTTTTTACAAAACTTTCATCAGAGGACCTAACATTACTTATAAGCATCATTAATGAAGCCCAAGAAAACAATTATGCAAAAGCTATATACTTTTCACAATTAATTACAGATAAATGAATACACAACTCAGTCAAGGTCACACCATGAATCAATGATAGCAGCTGGAAATGTAGCCTAGGAACTTTGACACCCACACTCCTGCTGAAATTATATGCCCTGAAAATACCAGGACTGCCTCAGACCCACTGTGATCTACCAACATTTCTCTCATATCACTAATGCCTTTTTAGGCTGTGAAAATTAAAGGGAAAATAATGTAAATCAGTGGCTGATTCTACATTGTTTTCCCCTCTGAAACGAAAATACTTTTTCTTGGTTTATTTTTTTTCTTGCAGTAGATATTGGCAGGCTGAAAGTTGAAATAAAATAGGAAAAAATAACAAGCATATTTTGAGTGATTACTCAACTGGGGTCCTTTGCGACAGGAAATGCAGCTGCGTGACTAATGGGCCTGACTTTCTCTTGGCTTCCTTCCCCCTTCAAAGATCTTGTTTATTGCCCCAGCCAATTTTTCTTTTTTTAAATTGCTAGAAGCTAGAATTTTCCAGGAAAAAAAAAATCTTTGCAAGAGGCAAAGGCAGTAAATCTTAAAAAGATCAAGGGCTGCAGAGCTCTCCCTCATCTACTCCTTTTAGCCTTCCAGGCTCTTGAGTCACATCATATCTTCCCCTGCTCTGCTCCGAACATGTGTCTAGCAGATCTTTCTGCTTGGGTGAGGGGAGGGAGTATGCGAATCACATTTACAGCATTTAACCCTGGAATTCATAAAGGAAGGACTAATTCCATTAAGGAAACCAGGGGCCTCCTTAGCCTTTTGCATTTTGTCTTTTTTATTATTTTTCCTCGCTCTCTCCTTAGCAGCAGTTGTGTGCCCATACTCCATAATGACATGGCTGTTAAGTGTGCGCTATTGAGATTTGACACAGCATAGTCCCATTAGTAAGGGGCCATGGAGTTTTAAATGTTGTTTGCATTTGGCCTGCTTTGTAAGTCTGCTTTGTTGAGCTTCCTAGGTAACGGCAGATAGGCCAGGACCCAAACCTCCCCTGAAGTGCAAGGGAAGAGGAACTGTGCATCCGAGCTTCATGGCAGGCTCTTAGCTCTGTAACTCAATGCAAAGAAACCCTGAGTTCCCTCTCAGTACTGGACAGTGTTGGGCATATGGCTGGATAGAGTATCTGTGGGAGCAGGGTCCTGTCATCCTCTGGAGATGCATACCCCAAAGGACAGTGGCACTGAGCCCGGGGGGGGCACAGTGGGCTAACTGAGATGTCTGAGCTGGGAAGTGCTCCCATAGTCTCAATAAAGCAAACATGGCATTAACTGGCCTGAGGGTGGGCGCTGGTGCTGGAGCCTGTGTGCTGGCAGCTGCAGTGCCAGCCCTGCCACAGAGGGGACAGGTAGAACTTTGGACTAATAGTGGAGGGTTTTTTCCTGCAAGGAGGTTAAAACTCAGACAGACAGGTAAACAATAGCCTCACAAAATATGATCTACAAGAAGTGGGAGCCATCCTTTAGACTTCTCTAAAGGCTCTATGGAAAGCTGGGATACCAAGTCATGGAAGGAGAGTTTGAGGGCTGCTCCATAATCTACAATGCTGGCATGGTTTCCTGTGCCTGTAGCAGAGGCTAAAAAAGGAGGTGAATATATTCATTACCATAAATTGCACAGAGGAACCATCAGAATGCATATGCTAAAAAAAAGAGATGGAACCTTTGCTTAGGAACAGACCTAAAAGAATTGAATACATGTGTACAGAGGGATCATTTTCCACTACCTACAAGAGGAAAAATCTCTGGGGAAGTGGCTGATGCCAAACATTTTCTTATGCTTCATGTGTCAGCAGGGTCTGGCAGAATCCCTTAAAAAACAGAGCATGCATTTTGTGCAAATTGAGAATCACAATTCTAGTGATTTGGATTGCTTCACCAAAGTAGAGACATTTCTCCAAAAATATAGCAGATGTTTGATGATGTACCAAGTTTTCAGCATTTACACAGATCAGATGATGTTAAGATCAGCAGAAAAAAAAAAAGCAACCCAGAATAACACGCAAAAGTCTTCAGATCTGTCTTGAAAAAAGAACTTAAGCTGGGTTAGAAAAAATGTTAATTTCTCACAACAGCTCTAAAATCCCAGACAAGATATACACCAATGTTACAGAGGAGCTAGACTGGGTGCAGAAGTGGTGGTCACAAGGATTCATTGGAATGGGAGATGTGTGTGTAACCTGGCTGCATGACCTGAGAACACCAGGGCACTGCTGCAAAAATACTGTCAGTAGACTTTGACTACAAAGTTTAACAGTTCCAGAGACTGAAGGATAAAGGGGATGCAGCCCTGAGGTATCTTAAAACTACATGAGACAGAGCTGTCCCAAAAAAGAACTAGCCTAACCCTCTTGCAGCTATATGGTCAAAACTGGAGATCACCAATTTCTGTGCAATGAATGCTAACAAAAGCTGAGTGCATCCTGATAGAAAGGAAGGATTTGGCACTTGTCCATGAATGTAAAAAGTTTCCTGTCCATTTTTTTTTTTTTGGTCTTTTATGAGAAGACTATTCTAGAAAACTGACCATAACCCACTTTCTGCAATTGCCAAAATGGCCTGGCAAAGCCCCTTCTCCTCATGAATACATGGATTTACTTTCTTCAGTTATAAATTTATGATTTGCAGATTGGGAGGGATTTGGTGGGTTCAAACCTAATCCCTTGAGCATTTGATGAAAAAGCAATGATGCAAAGTCCAGAGCTTTATTTTGTATGTGATAATTCTCTTAAAAGGGTTTGCCTGTGATGAGGACAAGACCCAATGGAAAGTATATGAGCCTGTCATTGAGAATATTCTCAGCCTTGTTGCTGTCTTTGGGTGAAGTATGACTTGTGTATCCTGGCTAGGAAAAAATATATAACTTCTTTTGATTCTTATTTGTACTTCCCTGAGGTAATCTTACTATAAGGTAGTACAACGAAACAGGTGGCAGGGCATATCAAGCTTATCACTATTACATGTCCTGTACCTGCTAAGGTAAACAAGATCTGACAATATAGCAGAAGTAAGTGTGAGATGTCTTCAGTAAAATAAGATTTAGCTCTACCACTCTTGTTCTATTATACCTAATCAGTGAGATAGTAGGAAGTAGTGCCAAAACAAATGCGTTACTACTAAGAAGAAAGTGTGGAATTAGTCACTATGATTTAAGTCTATTATATTAACATATCAAGGTGGAACATATGAAGTCAGTCAACCACTGACATTTCGCTTGACCACAAAAAACCAACCCCTAAACAAAAACCCAAACTATTTTCATTCTTGCAGTCTTTCAATTCCCTGACATCTTCAAGGGTGTCATCCAAATCATGGGGGTCTTGACGAAGAGTAAAGAAACAGCCAAGGCACAAAAACCATAGAGTAACATAACTTGTCTCCTTGACAACTGTAGCTGTGATATTCCTGTTCCAGAGATGTAAGAAACACTGTCCAGTTCTCAGGATTCACCAAGCACAGTTTATGTGATGCTGGTTGTAACTATTTGCAATTGCACATCAGGACAACTTGTCTGAATTTTGTCCTGGAAAACTCAGTGACATTAGGACTTCTGACACTTACAACTGCTCTTTCCAGTCTGAGAATCTGACTGAGGTGCTACAAAGTTCTAATTTTATTATGAACAGCTGGATGAAACCAGAGGCATAATAAAGCAAATCCTTCATAGCTAGCCTAAGCACTACATGTGCAATGATGACAACTGTGTTTCAGCCCAGAGGTGGCTGCATTTGAGCCATGGGGAAGTAATCAATTTATAAACAAACGTCTCAAGCACTTAGAGATGAAAACACTACACAGAATCAATTTAATTCACTCTACTTATGTGACAAACTCATGTTATTCATGTTATTGTTTTCCTGGTTTTGCTATGCCAATCACGCTGCAATTCCAAATGTCATCACTCTGTGCCGAAACATTAGTCTGACACGTTCAAAAAAGCCAGCAGAATAAAAAAACTTGTGATGGAAATTGTTCCCGTGTGTGCAGCCTGCTCATGCTTAGAAAGTGTTCATGTTCCACTTCTCTGTGTCTAGCTAACAAGTAGCATGAGGATGGTTTTGAATTCTGGGTGTACTTTACCCATTAGTAGCCTGTTCTAGGCACTGTCTTCTGTAGTGTGATGGTCGCCTTTCATTCAGGCTCCCAGCTCCTTCAATTTTTGCTCTAATGCTCTCCTGACTCTGGAAAATCTCACTTCATCAGCAGAAACAACCAAATTATATATCAACAGTTTCAAAATCTGAGACAATTTGAAGATTTTCTCTTCCCTTTTGTCGAATCCTGCAAAAACAACTAAAAGGAGTGTGTTACCTAGGAGACCAAAAAGGACTGTACAGTCTTCGGCCTGGAGAATATTATTGAAACTAGATGTCAGATGAGGTCTAAATTAGGTTTCTGATGACTGCATGGTGTAGCTTAACTCAAAATGTAACTGTTGTTACACACTGGCCACATGGCCTCCTGTGCCTTTGCTTCTTCACCTGTAACATGCAGACAGAAGCACTCAGCCACACAGCAAGGTATTTAGAGTTCATTGGCATTCCTGAAAACTTTAGAGATTCTTAGGTAACAGTGCAGTATGAACAGAAACCAGGTGACGTATCTTTCTCTTGGTGACATCCCTCTTCTGTTGGTATTGTGCTCTCACATTCCTGAGTTAAGCTTGCTTGAGGGATTTGATTTCACTTGGGCTTAAAATCTTTGTTTCATTCCTCAGAGAGGATGCTGGAATACATGTTAAAGAACAGCAAATCTCACATGTCCAGAAACTTCACTCTCAAGGCCCCTGCTGACCACTTCCACCTGACCTTCCTCACCTTTTTTAATATACTCAGCCAAGGATGGTGAGAACAATATAATATAGGCATGTTCTGCGCACCCTGCAACCCAGTGCATTTTGAAGGTCAGAGTGTTCTCTGCCACAGCAAATAATTTTGTGCAGATGAGAAGCTTTGCTTTATAGAAAAAACTATGTTATTGCATGCCCATGTGATTGCAGGTTTACAAGAAAAAGCAGAACTTCTGAGCTCTTGATAGTGAGGAATAATCCTAAGCCTGGATACACATTTTGCTTCAGGAGCTGAGCTCTATGTCTGTGTGCCTTCAAGAGGCTTTGTGAGTACATCATCATCTTTCTTCCTCATCTTCCTCATCTCTAAAACTGGGATTATAATACTCTCCCATAACAGAGGCATTTAGAAACATCCATTTCTAGAAGTTTTAACAAATGCTAAAACTTTATTTGTTCCTATTGAACATATTGATATGTTTTGATCCTATTCCATTCCATTTGATCCTTCTTCATTACAAAGAAATTCTGCAATTCTTCCAACCTCTCCTGTCAAAAAGATCCTCTTCTCTTGCAGCCTTTCTATTATTTAATTGAATTGTACAGGATAGTTGCACAAGCCAACCTCTTCTATATAACTCCTTTTTGTTGTTAGAGTGGGGGAAGATAGGCACTTAGACAACAAGTAACTATTTTGTGAGTAAAAGTAAGAGACATGCTGACAAAAGGTTTCCATAAATAACTATTTCCCCTCTGTGCCCTCAGAACAGCTTTGTCTGCAATAGCTCCTCTCTGATAGTATGTCTAGGACAGAACAAGTCACAATCAAAAAGTATCAGCAGGTGTGAAAAGCACACTCACACAAGTGTCAGGTCCTCAAGCACAATCCGAGCAGCTCTTGAATTTCCCACTTTGCAGCAATGATTCAGCTTGGTGATGGCATTGTGAATGGATCAGGAGAAGAATGAAGATCTGTAACAGCAGCTCATTAATATGACATGAATGAGTATTTGCATTAAGGTGGTATGTTTCAGTTCTAATTGGTGGTTTTCCATAAGGATCTCTGTGCTAGAGCACCTCCCTGTATGGGCAGAGAACTTGAGGCTGGAGGGTGGGGATATTCTTTATGGAGTGGGGAGTCACAGTGAGGGCAATGTACATCAGGCAGTGGTTTGTGTCCAGGAGCTGAGGGCAGCTGGGGAGCCTCACTGGCTGCTGTAGCAAGAATTGGGGTCTGGGCTTGAGGCACAGGCATGTCATGCCAGCTCTGTCCTTCATCTATCCCCTTGAAAGTCATGCTTGGCCCACACATTACAGCTACTCAGAGAGACAGTGGTTCCCTTCAACACACATACTCACACATAGCTAATGGAACTGGAACTATTGCCGCAGCTTGGAAAAGGGAAAATATATAATGCCAGGCTGGATAAAACATTGAGACACTGTCGGCTTGATGTGGGCAGAACTCCTGCCAGATGAAGCATTTGCACCTGGAAATCCATGAGGCAGTAGACTGGTGCTGGAGCATTTGTGTTGCCATCAGCAAGGCAGCAGCTCACTCACACGTACTCAGACTCCCAGGAGGCCAGGGCTCAGGGCTCCTCATGGAGGTCAGTTTTTTATATAGTAAAGCAAACAGTTTAGCTAATCAAGGATTTTTTTTTCTGAGGCTCTTGGCATCCAGCCCTGTTACTTGCAATCTTTAATTTGTACTGTGGCTTCCTTTTCCCTGCTGCCTTCTCACTCAGTCCAGTTTTCCCATACACTTATTTCCTAACTACTTCTACAGAGGTCTGCATTTAGTTTGGACCCAAATTTATCTCAATCCTACACAAAGCTTATGTTACCACATCATTTATTCCTGTAAATGACTGTCATCAGAAATTTGTAAGTCTGAAAAGTTTATGAAAAAAAAAGCCATTTTCTGTGTTGTTACTTATAAAGTAACTTTATTCATACACATTTATAGAAAAGGACCATGGATCAATTTAGACCTTCTTTTCAGTTATACAGCTGCCTGAATCTTAAAATTGGGGCTTTTAAAGGATCTGTGTATATCCATGGTAGGGGTTGGCTGAAATTTACACACACTACTCACAAACTGGCCATGAAAAAGCTTCTTATCATAGAGCTCCCACTGTAAGGGAGCAGATTCTGATGAAACAAAGTCACAGTTTGGCAGATTCTCCCTCCCACTTCCATGATACTACAAAAAGAATGAAAGAGATAAAGGCATTTTTTCTGTTTAGCACAGAAACACAGTCCAGAACACATTGTGTCATTTGTGTAGAGAAACTGATGAAGGCGACATCAGCGCAAATAAACATCTCGACTAAAACCACAGCAAAATCCCAGTAAAAATATACAGCCATCTAGTTCTCAGTTGTCAACATGGCAGAGGCTGGCTGGCTCAACAGCTGATGAGACATAGGAATGTGAGTGAGAAGTGGCCCACCTGATCACTAGGTTTTGCCTCATGAAATCACCTTTAAATGACCTTTTCTGAAAAGCTGCACAGAACCCAAAGTGTTCCTTCAGGCTGCACATACTCTATGAGCTGCAAAGCAGCACTGTGTAACAAATGCACAGCCTCCACCACACATGTAGATACACTTGATCTCATGTAATTTAAGGTAAATACTTCTCCTCCTTCCCTGTGGTCATTTTCAAACCCATTTCTACAAAACTCCTCTGCCTCTGAATGCAGCCCAAGTTGGCAGGACGGTACTTTCCAAGTCATGATTCAAGCTGCAAACAGCTCACAAAGCTTGATGCACATTCCCCATATTTTCACTGTAACTGCTCCTCACAGACACTTCCATGCAAGCACAGAAGGGTTGCATGGAAGGGGCTAAAAGCACTGTGAGACACTGAGTTAGCAGGCAGTGGATGGGCTGTGTGTCTATCTTCTGCAAGGCAGCAGATCACAGCCCAGCGCCGGCGGACAGGACACAACAGGCTGTTATTCATTGGTGTCCCTCACAAAGAAGCCCCCTAGACTGAGCAGAACAACACATTAGAAAGCAGATGCTGCCAAGTTGTGCACTGTGCATACTCTGTGAGGCAGTTTGTCCAATGCTTCTCATTAATTTCAGAATCCACTACTGAAGAAAACACAGCTCTTTATAAGGTGGGACATGTTTTAAAAGAACAGTTGGTGCAGATTCAACTTGTATAAAGCTGCACAGCTCTATTAAATACCAAGGGGTGTTGGTGATTTATACCAGCTGAGAAGTTGGCCAATATCCTTTTGAAGCCATCAACTCTCCCATTGGTAATTGCCAGTAGAAACACTGGGAAATACAAGAAGACATGAAAAATGGAGCACATTTATGTGAAAAACCTTCAATGCAAAACAAATGTCTGCTCACTGCACAAAAGCTGAAATAACGCAGTTGTTATTGGAACTGTGCTACAATAAAACAAGCTGGATGAGTCAACCAGCAGTGCATCTAATCTCCACCGGCTGCCTTTCCGGTCCCCAAGCTCTCCATCTATTTTTACCTCTGCTTTCTTCAATACGATTTTTGGTTTACAAGCAATAAATCTACAGCTCTTGGGTCCCCTGTGTGCATTCTTGTTGGCAGGCCACTCAGCATTTAGCATTTTACCCAGACCATTTCAGTTACAAGACCACAGAACATGGAGGCTATGATTCAGATTCAAGAGACACCGTGACCCAGAGAGCACAGCAGAGGCATGGGGCGATGCAAAGTTTTCTGCACTGAAGGAAGTAGGCACCATGCAGTCTGAGCTGTCTGAGAGGCTTTGGGATGGACTTGCTTCCAGACTTGAAAAAGCACACAGGTCTGGGCAGTGCTTTATCCAAGCTCCATGATGCAGCATAGGGCACATACAGAGCACGTGCTGTGCTCAATGATTGTGCAATAGCGAGGGGAAGAGTTAACACTAAAATGGCACTGGCAATCAAAATGGCACTGGCGATCAGCGCCCATACAAGGATAGGGTGGGTGAAATTTAGTGAAGCCATTTGCACCTGGTCTGCCTTAGGACCCTATACATTACCCATTACAGAGTGTAATATTTGAAAACTGAGAAAAAGATAACCCTGATTTCAGAATGATTGGGCAGGTGACAGGAACTGTGTTCATGAAGTGAGACTATTGGTTTTTGTTGGCTGGGTGAGGTAGCCCTTTCTTGAGAAAAGTGTGGGTGAAATTTTGGAATCACAATACTCCTGCTTCATTTTTCTCTGGTAACCAAATTATCATCCTAGAAACAGAGCCATTATTTTTCTAATTTTTCTCTGTTCTCTTTAATGGTTTAATTACAAAGACATACAGCTAGTCACCCTGAGCTCATATATACTGGGAAACATCTGTTAATTGAATATTAAGATAGACACAGTGTTATAATGGATAGAAACTACTGGGATATGATGCTAGCCCACAACTTTCCCTTTCATTCCAAGAGTACGTGCTTCAGGGAGCCAGGGAGAAGAGTATATGAATTTAATTTCAGACATTCATGCTTTAGATGCTCCCAAGGGATGTACCCATTTCCTATATAAGGTTTGGTCTGTTTGCAATTAAGCTCTCTTCTTTGCATATTTCCGGATAGATTAAAAATAGCAATATCAGCTTATTCTTGGACTTCTGGAGATAAACAGAGCCCTTGCTTCCAGGGCTTTTAAAGCACTGATCAGACTCATAGATCTTGACGGCAGAATTTTTATGTGAATTTTTTATGCTGGATAACTAGCATTTCCAAAGATAAGAGAAAAGGTAGGAGCACATTTCTAGAACTTTAAAGCAACTTAACTTTTGCAGCCTTCATTTTTAAACAAAGTTTAATGTTGATAAATAGTTGAGGTGAATACTCTTTATACAGAAAGCTCAAGAACAGTTCAAACCTCTCCCACCATTCTCACAACCAATGGATCAATTCCAGAGCTAAGAGCCTTGCTGAGCTCCGATTACAGTTTTCCTCTTATTCTTTTTCTGTTGGGATTACCATCATCAATCCATTTAATCCAAAATGTAAAGCTGCTTTTTTGTGATGCAGTCATCCATTCTCAAGGACCTTTACAGAAACAACTCATTTATAATGGTGCCTAAAGTGCTATCAGATGGGATTGAGTCCCATACATCCCTAACAGTCTGAGGTTGGACACATGATAGTGATCTGCAACTGATAATTTCTTCCCTGCTATTTCGGTTTCTCTGCAGAAATTATCTGGAACAGGGGCCATTTTCCAAAGAAGTTCTTGACCAGCGTGTTGTGAATTTAAGTCTCTTGGCAGTGTTTTTGTGTCTTCGTTTACCTTTTGCAGACTAATTAGAAGTCAGTGGACTCTGATGGAACCTTGACAATGGGGTTAAAATCACTGATACAGTGGTTTTAACATTAGTTATTCCCACTCTTGTGCGCTGACGACAGAACAAGGATTCAACCAAAATTAATTGTTAGCTTTCCTAAAGTCCAGAAAACACTTAGGACTACATTCAACTCAGTAGTGGAAATAATTCCTACTTGGCTTTCTAGGAATTATGTTAATTTATTCTCAATTGTAATTTTACTAGTAGACTGAATTAAAGACTCAGACCAGCATTGAACCCTTAATCTTGAAAATTCAATCATGGCATATATATACCTCATAATTATAAGCCCTAATTCTGGTTGTGTTTGAGATTCCTTATCCAAATAATCTGGTTATTTCCCTACAATCGAATCTTTAGCCATTTTCATTGCTTCTTACCTTGAGAACAGAGAAGGGTAACAATGAGTGCAAAAGGCTGTGATTCTGCAACAGTATAATCTGACCTAAACTGTGGCTGCATTGGCTCTGCCTCCTATAAACCCCCCAGTCAGAGTCCTCTGTCTCCTTTCTTGTGTTCCACTGGTGCTCACCCAGCCTTGCAAGAAATTGGTCCAGGGGATGGTGAAAAGACACTTTTTTACAGTTAATTTTCATCCAGTTCAACTCCCTGAACTACGCTATTACAGGGTCAGCTACAAACCATTGCTTGTATTGAGAGAACACTGGAGCATGGCTGGGCAATAGCAGCACTACTCTAGGTTAGCTGGAATGGATGTGGCATTGTACTTTACTCTGTGGGCAGTGTTTGCTAAAAATATATGGGGCGCCTTACAAAAAGCTGCTCGCAGCAGTTCCTTAAAGATTCGTTTTCCAAAGCAGAATTTCTGCACCAGTAGTCAGTAGAAGTCATTGTGAAATTCACAGGATATTTTCAGACCATCACGTAAGGGTCTGACTGATGACACACTTGACAGTCTGACAGGGTAAATTGCATGGAGATTCTGGCAGACATTTAGGCCTAGAAACAAGGACTAGGCACCAGTAGATTCAGGAGAGTGTGTGTACCAGCTTGATACAGCATAATGAGTACCAGCTCGATACATCACAAGGACTGGAGGAACAAGTATACTGCACTCTGGAACCAGGGTACATGACTAGCAAAGCTGAGAACCCCAGATTGTAAGAGCAAGACTAGCTAAGTCTGAGATGAACTGGTAGAACTACCTTGTGGATGCTGCATAGAGCCTGTCCACATAATGCCTGGCTCTTACATGCCTTCTAGGCCCTCGCTTTGCAAGTGCTGCATTGCCCCAACAAAAATGAAGAACGATATTGAAATGGATGATTCAGGAGGGAGAGAAGATTACAGCACCACAATAGCCGTGTGAACAAGGAACACATTTACTGTTGAGTAGTACATCCTCTGGAAAAATCCACTGTGGTGGTGCGTGATACCACCTCAGAACTGCTGGGGAGCCAAGTGGTTCCAGTACAGCAGGGCTTCACTGGTGGGAAACATCCTAGTCTGAGTAACATAAGTCCCTCCCCAAATTATGTAAATCCCCCTGGCTGTAACCTAACCCCTGACTCCATCCCTCCCTTCTCCCATTGGTTGTGGTGTTCCCCCCGCCTCCTCTCCCCTGACCCCAGGTGATCCCTATATCTAGGGACACGTGGGGTTCTTCTTCCTCTTTCACCCTGGAACCCTCTGGAATAAACTTCTGGAACATCCAGCTGATTGAGCGCTCTGAGTTCTTTGTCTCTGGTAACGCATGAGCTATCCAGCTCTCTGGGTGAGTGAGAATCTGTGCCTTACACCGGCACGGGTGTGAGAAGGGTCTTTCTGTACAGCACCAGAGCAGTGCTGGCTGGAGTGATCTCTTGATAGCCTTAGAGACACTTTCGGTAAACGCAGAGGCCTGGTTCCACCCCTCCTCCCCCACCTTGCGTTAATCCACATGGCCATTAGTAGAGGGGAGGAAACAAACAGTTAAGCAAGATACTAATGAAGTGGCCCATGCCACCAGGCTGCACTTCGTTCTTCTGCTGTGCAGTGGCATGGAAAACTGATGGCCCATTCCATTCCTCCTCCTCTGTGATGGCAGAAAGACTCTTCCCTAGCACACTTGACTCGTAGGGCTCTACAAGGACCACCACTCCATACCTTTCAGACACTAGCAGCCTTGAAGAAGTCAACAGTACCATTCAAACAGGACTGATTCTAAGAGATCATGCTGCGAAATGAGTCCCTTATTTTGGTAAAGAGAAGCACAGTAACAAGTCTTATTGCTCCAGCAACGTAAGCACTATTCCTGAGGACCTAATAAAGGTTCTGCTGTGTGACAGGAGTCATAAACAGACCTTACAAAATAATACGGACTTTTGCAAAAGCAGTTCAAAATTTGGGTTTTTTTAAATATGCTTCAGAATGAAAGTGTTCTTGATCCACTTTGGCTCCCAGCAACATTAACGACATGAAGATCTTTGGCCTAGAAAGAGTCAACTCTCTGAGCTCCTAAATGTGCTCCTGCATATTTCCAGGACATTTGTTGAAAAAAAATTTCCAAACAACAGAACAACCTCCCGTCCATCAAGCAAGATTTCGCAACAATTACAGTACCAGGCACAGAGAACTCTGCCTGTCTGGCCCAGAGCCACACTGTGGGCGGCAGACTTTCTAGCTTTCACAAACTAATTAGGCTTAGGTCAGGTATGTGACTGAGAGAACTCCAGGGAGAGTGGAGGGTGAAGCAGGAAGTAGTGCTGATGATTCAACCAGGGATCATCTTGAAAACATTTTTAAAGTTTCTTCAGAAATAAGTTTTGGACATGAAAGGAAAGTGATCTTTTTTCTAAGAGTACAGAAAGGGAAAACTTTCTGGTACAAAAATGAAAGAGAGGACACTTTGTTTAGTAAGTAAAGAAGCAATGGTTTCATTAGTCAAAAATTTTATGGCGACAGTTTATAGTGTGTAAGAGTGGAGTGGAACAGGTGACAAGAAGGCAAAACCACTTTCAGTTGCTATTATCAGCTCTCAAGACAATCTTTCTTTCTAGTAAGAAACTAGAGCTGCAAGGGAATTAATTTTGAGATTCCAGCAAAGCTTTCTGCACACATAAAGACAGCACAGGAGTGACTCCAATGTCTGCACATGCAATCAGAGGAATGAAAAAGACTAATTTCTGGGTTTTGTATTAGATACTGCAAACCTTTAGTAGCAGATGTAACCTAGGGCTAAATGGGACTGCTTTGTGCCATTCTATACCATAAGGAGTGGGTGACGTTTAACACCTTTCTCCCAAAGCCATAAAATTACAAACTAAGGTTCACAGCAGCTACAAGCAATATGAGTACTGTTCATCCACTGTATCTGGCTTCTCAGAAAGGCTGCTGCCAAGTTAAAGTAGTGCAATGCCAAAGTACTCTCATATTCTCCATTTCTTAACATCTTCAAATTGCAGCTTTGTGGGAATTCCCTAAGTCAAGTAGAAGGCATTATGCTTATGCATTCAGGCAGAGTGACCAGAGAAGAGCCTGTGGTCAGGATTATACAGGTCATCCTTGGTTCTGTAGGGGGTCTTTTGAATAATGTAATTCTACCATCAGTAGATGCAAAAAAGATGGTCCAAGTGAACAACCTACTATCTGGATAGTACTCATCCATCAACTTTCAGGTCCAGTTTTTAGTTGCCCATGACTGTTCACTACATGACACATAGATGTAATGACTGGTGAAAGTAACAACAGAAGCAACATGGTGGAGCTGTGATGGTGAGAGACAGATGTGAACTTCAGAGGATCAGGTATGTCTCATTCCACCTATGGGTCTTTTAGATATGTCAGTATAAGCATGGAAGATCTCCTACTGTGTTTGCATTGAGCATCAGAATAAACCTTTTCACTGGGTAAGTTGTATGGTGCTGGAATGGGTTACTCAGAGAGGTTGTGCAATCCCTATCCTTGCATGTTTTCATGACTTGGCTAGACAAAATCACAGCTGACCTGTTAAGTGCTAGCAACAGTTCTGCTTTTATCACGATGCTGGAATAGAGACCTTCAGAGGTCCCTCCTTAAGCTACATTTCTATGATGCTATGTGTCTTGGATCCCAGAGCTGAGCTGGCAAACCATGCTTTGGAAGGACCTTGTAGGGTGAGAGGCCATGGCTGGTAACATCTACCAAGCTGGAATGGTTAGAATGGTTTATGTGGAGCAAACTAAGTGTCTGAGTGGAGGTCTCCCACACCTACATGTGAAGCCCCCTTTTGATCAGAGACTGAATGACAGAGATATTGTGAAATACTGCTTATGAGGTGGCAGTAGTTATGGAACAGTGATGCTGCTCAATTTCCTTATCCAACCAAGGCTTCAGCAAAGAAAAAGTGATAGCCTCCTGCAGTGTTCTTGTGACACTCCTTTGTAACAGTGGTGAGAGAGCAATGGCGCTTGTGTTTGTTCACTGGCATGCTGAGGTGTTGCTCAAAGAGGGTAGGCTTATGGCTGAGTTACAGGCTGGCATATACCTCAACATTTTGTTTCCTGCTTTCAAGACAATTATATTTAGCTGCTTCCCACACTAAAGGGACCAGAAGTGACTGCACTCTTCCGCTATACAGGAAGACAGATTCCAGACTGGACTGGCTGTAGAACATGCTGGAGTCATGGAAAAGCTGGTAATTCAGTGAGGACACTTCTACACAGGCTGACAGACATAGTAGAAATATGCACAGAACAGACAAAATCCTTTCCACAAAAATGCCATTTGCACAGTTCTGCCACACTTCATTCATTCAAAGCTTTTTGCTGGTTTGTTCGTGGCACACATATTTCTCCCTCCAGTTCAGAACTAGTTCCACCACTGCTGCAATATCCTTATTTCTGCCATTCCTTTAATCCCTCTCATAAGCTCAGTACATTCCCTGCTTTTAGCACAGAGATGTCTAGCAGTGATGATGGAACCCAAGAAGTGCATGTACTAGTTGGACATAGGGAGAGCCAGAAGAATGTGGCCCCAGGTGAGAAGAACTTCTCCATTAGCAAACACAAGTTGAGATGTGAACATGTCTCTGAACAAATTATGTTCTCTAAAAACTGCCAGGAGAACAGCTCAAGTCACAGTGAACAAATGGAGCTTGATCTAAGAATCACAGGATATCACCTGGAGCTACCAATGTGCTAAAGAAATTCTTTCCCTTGACAAAAGCCCTAACCACAGTTTACTGATGTGGACTTCCAAATGGCTACAAATAACATTTCAGAGATTATTTTCCCTCGTATATTACCTTGAACAAATATTGAGCAGCTGAGAATGCTTTGGTAAGAGTCTGAATCTTAACATGAGACCTTACACAGGCACAGAAAAATATGTAAAGAATGAGATAATTTTGAAAAATGCTGTGATATTTTTAACAAGGGCTGTTTCTCAAGAACTTTTGCTGATACAACCCTAACACCAGGACTACCAGTGCTTTCTGGGATCTCCATGAAACATGAACCAACTTCATCACCTTTTAAGCTGGCAGGATGTTTGAGAGCATTTAGAGCAGTAGATCTTGGGATCTGTTATACACAATAATTATATTTATCTCCAGCATGTTTGATAGCCATAAATATATTAATTTCAATTTTCTCTACAGAAAAGCCTAAATGTATTTAGGAGCCCTAAACAATGAAACTATGATGGCAGTTAAAACATAGCCACACAAACCAGCAGGATGTATGCTCAAAAGGCCTCTTCCTGCCAACTCAATAAAGAGTAAAAGCTTCTCACACCCTACAAATACAGATAAAGATCTTGATCTACTTCCTAAAAATGTCATAGGGATAAACTCTGTTCACTCTTGCATATATATGTGTAAGAAACCTTCTCTCCATACAGATCCTATGCAAGGGACTAGCTTCAGCTACAGTCTTTTGCATCCCTGTTCTGCTTCCTCCAAAATTGTCCATTCCATATTAATGCCTGCCTGCCAAATCACATTAATTCCATAGTTGTATCCCTGTCATAAGCCATTAGTTCCACAGTCTTACTACATAGAATACATACATTCCACATTCTTTTCCTTAATATGCAAATTTTTCCAACCATGGCCGCCTTTGTTTTGGTGCCTCTCAACCCACCAGAATATGCAGGAGGGCTCAGAAACTGATCCTCTGGGGTATACTCAAACACAACCAATATGTTCTTTGTGATTCATATGTAACAATAGGAGAAGTTTTGAGGTTCCCCTCCCAGGCCTTCAACTGCTTAAGTATTGCACAGATTCCTGATGCCTTTCATCTGCACCAGGTGGTTTACACTGGTCATTATGAATTTCCTTTCAAGGCTGCTAAGAACTAAATTTGTTTACAGTATGAAACTCTTCCAATGCCTCGAAGTAGTATTCTGAGTGAACAGAGAGGCTTAGATGAACAGCTATACTACTGTCACCATCTCCTGCTGTCAGAATCTCATCAGGACCTTATGTGGCTCATGGCTATGTGTTGCATTCAATCAGTTAGAAATACTTGTTTTAGGAAAAGTATCTCCTCATTTTCGTATAAGTTGTCAGTCCTAACAGTTCTTGCCTTCATTTCATCCAAACCGATTCCCTTCAAAATCTGCATCAAGAACACACTAAACAGTAATCTGAACATTTTAATTGGTCAAAAATAAAGCAGAATAGACAAAGTGACATTGTGCCCCAACAAAATTCAGGATGTTTCACTTGCTTCAGCAAATTCTCTTACCCGATAAGGTTGAGTACTCAAGGCCCATACTCTGTTTCATTGACACAGCTGCAGTCAATAGGCAATTGAAGCTGGCAAACTCCATGATAAAACTCTGAAGTTCTGGACACTACTAACAGTACAACTGAAGCCCTGGGGTGTGAAGCCAGATTTTACCATTAATTGGGTAAAATGTACAACACAATTCTTCCCACGATTTTTCCTATTCTCCCAGTTGCAACGCCTGGCAGCATCTCTCTCTGAGCAGGGAGATGGCTGAAGAACAGCTGAGAACTTGGTCTTACCAGCCAGATTTATCTCTATTCTTAATTTGTACACATGCTATGGTGACGTGTGCATTGCATATGCTCAGACTGCATGGCTGAATGCTCATTTTATATCAAGCTGTGGATGATTTTACAGCTGGCTCTGCTTCTCGAGCAGTGGGAGCAGCTCTTGTACATTTCTGAAAGGCAAACTACAGCCAAGTGGCTGGAGCTGTAATTCTCCAGCCTGATCTCTCCCATCTCAACTACCGTGACTCCCTCGTGCCCCGACATTCTTTGCTGCTTTGTTTATGCTGCAGAAAACATCTGTGAGGGTATGTGGCCAAGGTGAAAGATTTTGGCAAACAGCTATTTTTCATAGCTCATCTTAAAGGGAAAATATGAAGACTGCCCCTCCTTCTCAGAAAAGAGGAAGGGTGGGGTTGAAAAATGAGATCCGACTGCAGCCAGGCCAAACAGCAGACTTGCTGTTCCACTAGTCCCTTTAAAGGAAAAGGGAATTCTTTTTTCAGTAGAATGAACGATGCTGCAGAAGAGGAAAGGTTTAACGGAAAGAAACTCGATCAACTTTCAGAGGAACCCTTTAGGTAAATGTATCAGGAAAATCTTCAAGATGTTGGGATGTGTTAGGCTAAGCATAATATTTCCACAAAATGCACAAATCATGCTGCAGAGATCATTTAAAATCAGGCTGACATAACAATAAAAATCTGTAATAGAGAAGCCCCACACTACTAGGAGATGGACTCAATTACACTGTAGGTCTTTTTCAATGTTTAACTTCTATGACGCCTTATAGAATTGGGGCCCTGTAAGGAGAAGGAGAAAAAAAAGTTGGCTTATTACCTTTGTTGATTAACAGATCAACTTTCTCAAGCATTAAAGTACTTTATAGGCCTACAAAGTATAGACATTAGGTAGAGAACTGCAGATTACCCTGACAAGATTTAGTTTATTACTGACATTCTGCAGTGGAGCAGAGATGACAACACATGCTGCTTGCATTTATCTACCTTTCTCAGGTTGGCTTTGGAAGATAGGGAAGGAGAGATGAAACTTCCTGCTGGGAAGTGAAGGACTTGTGGGATGACAAGGAGACTACAGATTTGCTTTAAGGACCTATAAACAGGCAGGCACCACTTCATTCCTCCCGGAATTGCAGACACTCCTAGGCGAAACAGCAAAACTGACTACAAAACACAGGGAAGCTTAGGATACAAGGTGAGGAATGGTGTGTTATTGCTTAAGAGGAAATTGGAACAAAAAGTCAGGAATCATTCAGAAGCACTGTGCTGGATGATAAATGAAAATGTCTGCCTGTAACTTAAGTCCCATTTTGTCCCCAGTCGCATTTAGGACATTCCCCTCTCTTGCCATTAAGTCAGTCACTGCTCACATACAAGGAAGCTCAGCTACTGGCAGATACACCCACTGGGATGCAGCAGCTACATAACCTTGAGGATAGAGTCAAACAAAGCTATCTTAGAGCTTGGAGCAGAAAGATGACACAGGTTGAGTATTTGGAATCTATTTATGATCTGTCACGAGCAGTTGCGCAGCTGACCAATGAGAGAGGGCACTGCTGGGGGGGCTTGCAGCCATGCAAGCAACCACTGCCTCTTCCACTCTCCTCTCCCTCTGTCTGCCCTTCCCCCAGATCTAGATAGGCTCCAAATTAATTTTTCAACCTGGAATGCTGTTAACACAATCAAATTATGAAAGAAAAGCTCATCTTGAGGGAAGGCAAAATCAGCTCCCTTCTCTGTCTCACAGCTGTCCCCTCCTCCTCACCATGTGTTCCTGAAACCTGGGGCTGTTCCAAGCACTAAATGCACTGGAAAGCGTATCCTTGGGCCAGCTGTGATCTGATCATGGCACATTGGCTGCGGGTGAATCAGCAACCAACTGATAGGCCCAGGAACAATGTGGCCCCTTGTTAGGCCCTGAGAACAGCCATCGCCTTCAGCCTCTCCCACCCCTTCCCCAGCCAGTCTTCAGCAGAGCGGGATGCCAGGACAGCTTCTGTAACATGTCCTGCATGATGATCCTTTCCCACCAACCCTGTGACGAACTGCAGCTATTTTCTGTTTTGACTGACACGCTCCTTGTGTTGTGAGAGACTCTGGGTGGGGGCTGTTGCAGCCTCTTTGGAAGTGGGTGCACAGCAAGTCACAGGCTGATGCTAATATTTATGTGCAAGCTGCTACGGGGCAGCCCTGGCAGCAGCACCTGGGACCATAGTTCCTCTGGAATCCCAAGGGCTGGAAACCTCCAGGGAAGCTGCTTCTCATCAGCCTCATAGAGCACTCAGTGGATTGCACAGATCCCAGGAAGCAGATTTTATCTGGCCTCACAAGTTTGCCGATGTTTTGTAGGCTTTGTATGTTTATGACATTAAGTAAGCATTATGGAAATTAAGTAGTGGCACAGAGCCAGAGTCCTCTGTTTTTCCCAGCCCTTCTCACAGCTAGGCTGTTGCAATTCTCAGGAGCAGATGCTGTAGGAAGGGGGTTAGTGATGGGACAGGGCTCAGTTTTCTCCAAGGCAATACTCTGAGGGGGAGCAGAGCGCTGTCTGGAGGGAGAAGAAGCCATGGCCAACACATATTTGAGGCAGTTTACAAAAGATTGCAGAGAAATTTAACCCTGGTGCATTACCAAGTCTCACAACTAATAGCTCTTTGCATTTGTATTGAAGTACTGTGCCAAAGCATCAATCAGGATTGCCCAATGTTTGGCGGTACAACCCCATCTTCAGGGTAAATACGCTTTGCCAATCAATCCCCACTGCAATTTTGATTAGACACAACAATTACCTTGCTTCCTGCCCTAAACAGTTGCCATGTTGTACCACAGCTGCATTTCAACAGTGGATAAAGGATACAAATACATTGGTTCAAGCAAATTTCAGTGTAAATATGGACCTGAAATTGGGATCCTTCCAGTTAAAAACTACTGCACTGGTGCAAGACATTACTAATTGTTGATAAATGAAAACTACAGATTTGTTCTGTGTCTTTTGCTAGTACAAACTGCTTTATAAGTAGAATACCACATACCCTATATGAGAACTACTTATCATTACCAAAACAGTCACTTGCCTGGTGGGCAGCTCTTATGAGGATACCAGCACCAGCTCACAAAAGAAATAGAGCAGAAAGTTAATTTTCCTGAAAATTAGTGTTGATTTGGATAGCTGTAATAAGCTTCTAATCACATCCAAACTGATTCTGCAGCTGTGGCTCAAATGTGTATATATTTTTCCACTCTATTAACTTTTGCTGTGGAACTTCTGGATTTTGGGCCAAAACATCCCTGAAGCTGGCCCTGATATTCCAGTGTATTGCAGCTGCACCAGAAATTAAATCAGACCTAAATAATTAAAATGCACAAGTGAAATATGTGCAGAGATTAAATCTTTTATGAAATACGTAAGTCAGCAAGAACCACATATTGGACCATCACAACAATGAATATGGAGTACAACAACTGAGTACCAAAGCCAGCAAAAATTTAACATGAGTAAATTTTACTAAACCTTAATCTGCATTCTGCAAAGAAAACTATCAGGATTTTCTTGATACATTGAACTCAATAGATTTGCTTTGAATAGCTGTCTGTGTGTGTGACAGAGAGAGAATTAGGCTGGAATGCTATAAGGATGCCAGCCAAGCTCCCAGCATCTGGAAAGCAGAAAGCAGAACTATATTTAGTACACAATGACTTGCAATAATTTGCAGGGGGGAGCAGAGAGGAACAAAAAAGACCAAGAAAAAAGAACAAAACTTAAGTTGGCAGTGTTGGACAATTAAATTAATTATAAAGAAAAAAGAACAATGAGGCTGGGAGAAGGACAAATGAAACTCTGGGGTACATGTTATTATAAGAGCTTCTACAAGCAGAAATGCTGTATAGAGTTAGCAGACATATTTATAAACATGCTACAGATAAAGCATACTTCAGTATAAATACCACCTCTAAGAATTTCTGGCACAGAACAGTTACGGCATTGACCTCTGCTGTACATTCGTTTCCTTTATGTGGCTGAAATGGCCTAAATATGTTCCTTAGTTAGGCATGGGAAACTTTTTCTATACAGTAACTGCATCTGCAAGAGAACTCCACGGTGTAACTGTACTCAGTTATGAATGTGTTATGAATTTTTTGCAAAGCATGTATAGGTTACTGTGTGTTCCCCTACACCTACCTATGAACAGAACATGCACCAGGTTAAAGGCTAACATTCACTGCTGCAGTACATTAAAAAAAAAAAAGGTGTAACACTAAGTTACTTATTGCTATTATAAAAACTAGGTAATGAACAATCAAGTTCCCCTTCTATCACTTTCATAGTTTTTATTCTATCCTTCACTTGACTTAAACATTCCATCTATTCTTCAGTGTCAGTCTTGTCTCCTGACAGTTTCTCAGACCTGAGATCCCAGGATTCCAGAGCCTCCATTTTCAGCACTTTGAAGAAAATCTCAAATAACAAACATTAAAACTGAAGCACATATCTCAGGCACACTGATGCTGTTTAGATGAAAGCAAACAGTATTACTGACAAAACAATAAAAAGATGATTATATTCATAAATGTCAAAGTATTTTCTGGTGTTCAAATTAATCTAGCTTTCAGCTTCTAGCAAGCAATGTGCTGCCAAAAGATGATGTGTGGCCAAGGGAGAGATACCAAAAGTGAGCATAAAGTGTAACCTGTGCACAGGCACCAATTCCCTGAGACTGGTGAAAGACAGCAGAGATCTGGGGCCTGTGAGCTGGGAGGAGAAGCTGGGTCCTGCCCGCAAAGAGCAGAATATTGCCTTTGAAGCACAGACCAGAGAAGCAGACGTTTTGAGCTTCTGCAATTTAGCTGCTTTAGCCATCAGTATGTACTTCACTTGTATTTACAAATAACAGCCAAAAATAGAAAAAAAGAAGACTTATTTCTGAAATAGGTAGCTTGTGAGAAAGTAAAAACCCAGCAGCCATTTTCTGCTTCAAGATCAGCTAACATTTGTAGGGACCTGTATAGCCTCTTATTTGTAAACTTCAAGTTTTGGCTCTCTCTAAATTAGTGCTCTCGTGTGCCTTGTGCACAGGGCACATGAGATGGATTCTTTGAGATGGACTCTTGCTGGCTCTCTATGTATTAGACAGGTGTATCACTTATATTTCCTACTGTGTTGTCCCTAAGGGTAAAAGGAGAGACCTTGTTCCTTGTTGTATTAAACAGGTAGTTTCTAGACTAGACTCTGCTAATTAACGCACCAGCATTTGTGATATATGTGTATATATGTACATGCACTGGAGCTAGACCAAACCTACCCACAGAATCTGCAGAGCTGTAGCTGAGGTACCTATTCCGCACTGTCTCACACGCTCTTCACCAGTCACACAATAAACACGCATAATTTAAAAGAATGAACAATTTTTCAGTACAGTACAAGGCATGACACCAGCACTGTATCTCTTTTTAGAGCCACAGATATCCAGCATCAGAAGCGATGGGGAGTAGGTACCTTTACTACCTCAAAAGCAGAGTGGAAACAGGGCAGCATATGAGATTCAAAAAACAAGGAGACAAGGATGTCAAATAAAAGGAGGTAAGGATTGAGATAACAGCTACAGAGAAACTGTAGCAATGCCCATAATACAGTCTGCAAGGGCAATGTTAGTAATGTAAACCATTGTATCACTCCTTCAGTTGATATAGGGATTGGGGAAATAAGGACACTTAACTGGACACTGGAGCACAGCTCTGCAATGGGATCAGACTTGTCCCACTAGGTGAGATTAGTGCCTAAGAAAAAAGACAAGACGACACTGCTGCTCTCATCAGACATGGCATGGAGCTTTCTTTTCCTCACACTCCCCTCAAGCAGAACACTCACATGTGTCCTGTTTTCAAGGAAAAACATATGTTTGAAATATTATAAATGAAAGCTGCTAAAGAAAGCTGCTATTACAGAATTAGTAGATTTTGATACATGTTTTACATTCTTTGGGGTCTGAGATCCCATTTGAGCCAGAATTGCTGTCTGCAAACACCCCGCTGAAGTCAGCAGAAGATGAGGATTTACTGTAATCACTACAGCACTGGGCAGTGAGCTAGGCTCATTCCTGAACAGTTTCCTAAGAGATGTTAACAGCCTCAGCTGGGTGCTCTTTGTAGTTCTGGCAGAGGTCAGCTCTGTCTCCAAGCACAAATCAGAAAAGCAAATCTAGTCTAAACAATTCTCTGTACTGTTCCAGAAGCAATTAAAGGCACTTTCCTTTGTGTATTTCCCCCAGGTGTGAGCAGACACTTCCCACAGACAGTTTGCCCAGCAAAAGCTCAAAAAGCATAAACGCTTTGCAGAGGAAAAGGCAAAATAACCTCCTGCTTTAGGCATATACTTCTGGACAAAACAGTGCAGGATTAGCTTGTCCAGACACTGCCTACGACCTGTACTTGGTGAAAAGTAATGGTAAAACAATTCCAGTTCAACTCTTCAAGCTCCATCAGGCTCTTTATTAGCAAGGCTAATACCAACAGATTAGGTATTCATTTCTCAATTAGGTATTATTTAGCTAGGAATGAAAACGTAATGTGCTTCATCAACATGTCACCTAAATTCATGACAGAGATACTAGTATGCATGAAGTTAAAAATATCACTCATGCATGAACCTTATAAAACCAGCAATTATATGAAAAGGGTAGAAAGAAGTGAGTACAAAGTAAACTCTCACACATTTTAAAATTATTATCTTTGTTAAAGTGCATTTGGCGGTTTCTTTGTTCATGCTCCTCCAAAAATGGAACAAGAAATACAAATACTAGTAAGTATTCACATAGTATTAGGTATACTCACTATACCTAATAACTCCCTCTGGTTTTGCTAAAAGGCAGGACTAGCAGTCCTCAGAATTCAACACATTGTCCATGAATCTCCTGTGTATTAGCATCGGTATGTTAGTTTTTCAAAACAGAAATCTACTGGTATCACTAGCATCATGATAGAGGGGATGAAACGTGAGTAGCGTGTGGAGTCCATATTTTTCCATTTATTCTTTTATATTCTTTTAAAAAAATCATAATTGACACATTCACTGCATGGTATACCTCACCAGCCTTGATGCAGCACAACTTCCTACACAGCTGTGGCAGTAAATAAAAGAAACAAACTGATTTAGGGATAGTTAGATTAGACAAAACCATCTAAACCCTTGATATTCCCAGATATGATATGGCTCACATCATGATCACACAGATGTACGATCGCAGTTCACACAGCAAAATGCACAGGCAGAGGAGTAGGTAGGGCAGCAGTCACTGTAATAGTAAAGCACAATGATAATGTAACCTGGAATCCTGGCCTTTGTGGCTACAAACTTTATCCCCGTTTTATTGATATAGCACCTTCTAACTGCAGAATATTCCCTGAAACAAACTCCCAAAATATATATTTATAGTATTGCCAGTGACCAGCAGAAAGCACACCCACTATTGTTAGGGGATGCCAGGAGCACGTGCTAGTGCCAGACAGGATTTTGCTGCAGCCTTGCAGATTTCTGCTTCTGGTTTCTGAGCAGTGCCCAACACTGCTTGTCCCTATTTGCCCTTGAACCCAAGCAAGACCTTTTCACCAGTGGTTCATCTACACTCACTGCTAATTTTCACCAGCAGCAGCCAGAGATTTTCCTAATATACAGATAGTGCAGATACATAAAAAAAGGACATTACTTTTATACTTGCAGATAACACATATTTTTACTGTTATTTGACACTGCTGGTCAGTACCAGCCCCAAAGAGTCCAGCTTCATGGAGGGGAAGATAACAACTGGCAGCAGAAAGGAGAAACATGTTTACACCTGTTGTTGTACCAAGAGGTTTGCATGAATCGTTTCACCTTCTCAGTAAATTCTAAAATAAAAATCTATCTCAGTGGTTTTGCACAGGAAAAGGCAAGACACAACTAGGGGCCTCGACCTGGTGAGGCTGCAGAGGAGCCTCCAGCAGTAGGTTATATTCAAAGAGCTGAAGATACCAATCTAGAATGCTTTTAAAAAGCAAACCAAAACTTTTTCCCCCATCTGTGTCCCCCAGAATACCAGGCAATACCCACCTCCATTGTCAGGCAGGCAATTTTACCATTTACCATTAGATTACCTTTATTTAGCATGAGAAACTTAGTGCACATATTTGAGTCCATGCAAACAATCTGCTCTGGGTCCTCTGGAACTGAAAAGAAAGGTGTCACTGTGGGTGCTATAAAGGAATTTTTGGCACATGAATTCAGACAGTATTAGGATTCTCTAACACAATCCATGCTACAGCCCAAATTCCTCCCGTGGATCACACCTGTGAAGAAGAGGGTTCCAAGACTTCTATGATAACATAATGTCAGATTCTAGATCCTTGTGGAACTGGCAGGAGCTCTGTGATAACAGAAACTATTCACATGTTTTTAATACTGTAAAAATGTCTTCACCACCCTCTCTGACAGTGGATTAGAGGAGAAGCTAGGGCACACAAGACAAGCTATTTGCAGATATTTGCCCCTGAGGTGCCAAGCTGTCATTCATAACAGGACTACTGCAAAGTATTAATCCAGCAGAAGACAAAGGATTTATTTCAAATTGTTTTCTTACACGAAACTACAAAGGAGGGAATGGGCACCTGTCTGTTCTCATCAATGAAACCCTAAGCAGGAAGAATTCTTTACTGGGTATCTGTGCTTTTACCGTCCAGGATGTCACCACAACTGCTCCTGTAAATTATAGCCTTGTGTTCCCTCCCGGGCCATCTACAGCACCCCTTTATAGACTCTGTTGTAAGACTGGGACAGAAGATCAGCACTATTGCCTCTTGACTCCAGAAAGATAGGTTCTCTATGTTGCTATACCAGCAACAGCAAAATAAGCCAACCGAAGCTGAAAATAATACTGCATATGGAATGAACTGAGTTGTCAGTAGTACCGTGTTTTGTTCCTAGCAGGAATAGGTCGAGCAGATATTAGAACTACTCACTGACAGATCCTGAGGGATTCTCTGGTAGAGCAAAAAGTTTTCTAAATATATAATAGACTGTGTGGCTGTACAAGCTGATTCAGAGGCAAGGGTCAAATTAGCCCTGGCTGAAAATCCATGGATTTCAGGCAGGTCCCTAAAATGAATGCATCCATATGAGTGAAGTTATTCTTTCATTACCAGCAGCCTTTATCTGTCTAAATCATTCCAAGCTAATATTGGACTTCACTTACTGTGTGTTTTGATTTTTTGGGAAGATGAAAAGAGATACCAAGTAACCACCTTAAATAGTTATTTTTTGTAACTGCAGTCAGTTCTTCAAATGTTGGTGTGCTGTCCTGTTGCCAACTACAACAGCACAATCTTTCCTGCCCTCCTCTTGTTTCCAGTGAGAAAGAAGAGCAAATCATAAGCCAGGTCTGCTCCAGACTGTGTCTGGAGTATGAGCTATCTGAAAAGGCATGCCCTTCCGTTCATGTCAGTGCAGTGTTCCTGTGGTTTCTACTCATCTTAGTTTTGGAATAGAAGAGTGAAATCCCTCCAGTACTTTTCATCAGGTTCAAATCTACTTAAAAATAGATACAAAAGGAAAAAGAAAATATATACTCTTTGTTGATATATCTGTGAGTACTGGAGAGCAGTTGTATCACTGATGTTTTGGAGAAAGATCAGACACCTCCATAGTCAAACGGCACCATCCAACATATGGCAGTAGATGAAGGCTGCTTTTTGCCTCTCACATTCACTCTGAATCCTTCTAAATCACCCATGCCAACACAATACAATGTTTGAAGACCATTAACAGTCATCAGAAGAGCAAAATCTCACTTATGTAATGGTCTAGATTGCACCAAACAGCAGGTATGAAAAGTTCCCTGGGGGAAGACACCTGCAGAGTCTGGTTGCTTGACCTTCAGCTCAGCTGCTCCTATAGATATTTGACTCAGCACTGCATTAGCAGTACATATCCAAAGTATTTCTCAGGAACAAAACATGAGCTCTTCCGAAAAATATCAGTCTAATAGTTTCACTGGTCAGATGATGCTTCCTACCAATTTTGAACAAATCAAAAGCATTCCTGGTTAAAATAAGAAACAATTGAATACATTCCCCAACTCATTCTCTTTGTGAAAACACGTATCTTACAGAACAAAACATTTAAATACAGATTGTTGTTGGAAGCATTTTTCTGTAAGAGGCCCTCAAATCATTAAAATATTCCATTAATGAGCTGAGGTCCCCTTAGGAGAGTCTGGAGCACACTGTAACTCACATGTCACTGGTAAAACTCACATTTTTTTCTGACTGCAGTAGATATTTCAGCTAAATGTAAACTGAATCAATGTGAAACTTCCACCTAAATTTCTCTCTGATTTTGCAAGTAAACACAGATGGGACTTCCCAAGGAAACATATACATATGGACTTCCCCACATGCATGAACAGATATTTAGATGTTCTTTAAAGGGAAATAAAAAGGAAGAAGCAGATGAGGAATTTCTAATCTATGTCAGGTCAAACATTTGCATGCTACAGGAGGAAAAAGTACGCTGTTGATCCCAGTATAGTAGCTTTCCTCACATCCTTCAAGGCTTATCTGCTCAGTGTATCAGGCACTCCTGTTATCCATGGAGATACAGTGGCTGACTTGCCAACAAAGTGGAGAAAAGCCACTTGAAATCTTTTTCTTCCTCAGTGCAGTACAGTCATACTCTCAAAGAAAACAAATCTTCGCACAGTTAATCTCCCCACATATTAACAAGCATGTATTTTACACTGGAAAGAAGGGAAGGATCTTTCCACTTCAAATAGTCCAGTGAAATTTTTCTTCTGCAGGCTTTGTTGGGATATACTGTGTTGGAGCACTGAGGTGCTCTTTCATTACATGTACATATTAGGAGTTCTGGATTAATTTGCTCTTTGTCCAATCCACTGTTCATTTCCTATCAGTTCATAAAAGATCTGCTCTCGGTATTTGGAGAAAAGACAAGAGAGAGCCTGGCTGTGCTCACACTATCCAACGACTGACTTATGTGGGAACTCATGAGACTGAAGGATTTGGCCCAAATATCCAGTAGTTCACAAGAAAGTCCAGAATGTTAGGTGCCAGAAGATTTGGAATGTGAGATATTGTAGTTACTAGAGCATCTGCCACTGAGGCAAGTAAAGTCTGAAAGCAAGGAGGGAGGTTCTGGTTTGGAAGGAAGCAGATGACACCACATTATCAGTACAGTACTAGACAGATACAGCTGGATTTCATCAGGATTGCATCTTCCTATGAATGGCAGCAAGCATCTGTTTGCAGACACAACCAAATCAGAGAGGGAGGCAAAACCCACATGACATTCAACCTGTCTGAAAGTAAATGGGACCTGCACTCTTGCTGTGGGAAAGCAAAGTCCTCACCAGGAGTAAAAAGAGAACTTCTACAGGTAGCGATAACCCCTTGCTCAGCTCAAATCACTTTGAGTCAAGAACCCTCTTGACCTTCCTGGTTGCTCTGGCTCTGCATTCATTGCTGAACTCTCTACTCTTGAGTTAAGGCCTAAATGTATTTTGTGAGTGAGAAAATCTATTTAATCTCTCCCAAATGTTCCATCTCAAAGTAATGGCATAATACCTGGCTCATTCTTTCAGCTCCACCAAACAGTAACTGCCAGGAAAACAGCTTACTTCAGTCATTCCTAACAAAATACAGTTAGGTCTTTAACACAAGGCCTTCTTTTCACTTGGGCTAACTGCTACTCCTTTGGTGCAGTTCTTTGTAGTTCCCTTGGTTAATGCCAGCTGCATTCCTCCTCCTTGCTTCTTGTGAGAAACAAATACATTTACATTTGGAGAGTTTTACAGCTGGGGTATTTCCTAAGTCCTTCCACTTCTGACATTACCTTTTTTCCTGACAGCCTACACAGGTACCACCTGAAGACAAGGTACTGCTCTTAGCTTTGTCTCTCAAAACTCCAATGTCTCATGACCTCTTACAGTGAATGTTAAAGTTGGAAAAGCCAGATAATTATCCCTCTGTGCTAAAATGGTGAAAGTTGCCATATAAGCACAATTAAAATGGATTTAGAAACCAAACAGTAAATGACAGAATTCATACTTCCCTGCCAGATGTGCTAGAGCACCACTATGAAAACAGCTAGGTGGGCACTAGGTACATGCAAGGGCTTTGAAGCAGAAGGCTGAGCAGAAGCAGTTAGTGATACACAGAGATGTGGAAAGAGGGAGGAAAAGGTCTGAAAAATCCTGGAAAAAAAAAATCTAGTGCACTAAGGGAAAGATTTCTCCAGTGCCAATCCCTCTTGGAGCTTTTGCTCATTCAGCTGTGGTGAACTGACCAAGACCTACTGGATGGCCACACACTGCCCAAGTACTATCTCTGCAATGTGATACCAAAGGGCCAAGGCAAGGAAAGGAAGTGGGAATCTCTTGGAAGTATCATAAAAAACTGAATTCCCTTCATATACTAGTTTCTGCCACACTCTGGGAGAACATTAAAAAAGCCCCATGGTATTTTCTTCTTCTTCTTTAAAAGGGACCTGTACACTGTTCATAGTACCTGCTACAGACTTAAAAGTAAGACACTCACTCTCTGCCTAATGGAAGACGGCCCTGTTGGTGAACTTTCCGGGGGAGCTGTATGTGACAAGAGGTAGTATGTAACACAAGAACCAACAATTTACTTAATAAGACTGGATCACACAACATGTGGATTCAATTTTTGACTCTGGTACAGACTTTTATAAGAGAAGACTTCACTATGAGAGCCCCTTCAATTCTTTTGCTATATCCCTTCAGAGTAAGACAACAATAACACCCTCTCACCACATATTAATACTTTACCATAGAGATATTAATTCCTATTTGTACTCAGTCCTGTGCTAGGAAAGCAAACAAGGCAAAGACAAGAAAGCCTGCACCTGCATAGCCTAAGCAGACATCAGAAGTCCCCTCCAGAATTCTGATATGCAATCCATGACACAATTATACAATTGCTTTAGTGGCAAATACAGCCTTGCAAGGATTCTGTAGTACTGTAAACTTCACTTTCAATGATTTTAGCTTTCATGGATTTTAAATGATAAAGCAAAAGTGTTACAATGCACCTTCAAGTAGCCCTTAATAAATAGGTTTTGCTTTAGAAAGGGTTTCTTACGGAGTCTACCATGAAATATTTGCATGTGAAATGAAGAAATTTGAATTAAAACAGGTTTGTTTATTTTAGAACGCACTAGAGCCACCCACTGCACAGCTGAGTTTCCAGCACACCAGTACTGGATGCCAAGGAGTTTCAGGGAAACAAGTAACAGAATGGGAAACTGAACAGCTTAGCTTCTTTTCACATTAGTTGCCAAAAGCAGGAAGCACTACTGAAATAATATTGTACAAAATCTCCTCTTAACTCAGAAAGCTTACTGTTTATTTCCTATCCAGTGTCTATGCATAGAAATCCCAAAACATTGCAGGAAACAACACTAACTCTACATTTATCCAGAAAACCAGAAGTATTCTTCATAAAAAGAATTAGTAGGTTTAGGATCAAGAAGATGCATATTATTATCGTACATCTTCGTGTACTCAAGCAACACATTTCTTGGAATGAAAAAGCAGCTTTTGCACAGAATGAGCATCAATGTAGCAGTTAAGGCATGTAAGTGCCTTGTACAGAAAGCGAGAACATCACCTTTCTAACTAATATATGTCTCATGAAAAAGCATCCTGAACAAGCATGAGGAGATGACGCCCTGGTTTAAAACCTCATCTGATGTAAAAGGTTGTGTGCTGCTGTGTTAACATCCTTCCAGGGAAGTACTTTAATTCCAAATCAAGAAGAAACATCACCATCTCTTGAGTCATCAGCATCACTTCCTGCCTTTCTGTGTGCAAGTTCATAGGAAATTTTTCATTTAATTTTTTTCAAAACCCAGTCCTACTTGGCTAGCAAGCTCAGGCAAGATCCAGCCAAAAACAGTATAGGCACAACAAGTTTCAACACAAATATTTGTTGCAAGAACACTCTTTGATTCATTTGCTCTTCCTTGGCTGAACCTCGACTACACCCATCCTGATGCACATTTGCAGAGTGCTGTTGCCATGTCAGAGGATCCAAGTTCAATTTCTGCATACCCTAGTGATTTCTTCTGGCTTTGAGCACTCTCCAGGTGGCTGCACAAGGGGCTACAGAAAGTACAGGGAGATGGCAGAACGGGTGAGAGTACTTGCCTGAGAAGCAAAGAAAGGGGAAATACCCACATTCTACCAGCCTGTCCCCATCCAATCTGCCCACAATATGCTGTTGTAAAGACTTTGCAGTGAAGCTGGGGATTTGGCACTAACATGGTGTGGAATAGTCATCAGATATTCAAAACAGAGCTGAGAGAACAAAGAAGGGCTTTGTAATGCAAGGCAGCACTGAAAACCCTGAATCTCTGCCAGCCGGCTTGCATGGAGTGTTTGCTAATGTACACAGTGGAGTGCATTCCTCGCATTTGATTACATGACAGTTTTATATACCAGGTATATGCAGAAGGTTTTTCTTAACTCTTTAAGTCCTCTCTCATTTATAAATCCTAGAGGGACTCACAGTGCCTTCACTTCTGCTGTCTTGCACATGCATGCAACTCCAGTGATGAAAGGCTGAGCATGTGCCATGGGCAGCTGCTTGTCAATGTATAAGTACACTTATTTCTGTTGCTATAAACAGTACACGTTGCTAAGCATGAAAGAATTAGAAAAGTAATTTTCTCCTTACTCATGCTATAGTCTTCTGTATCTCCCTTGATTTAAGCAGTGAGTATAAAGAGGCTTGTTTAAAGGACCACTGCCATCAGCTCTCCATATTGTAAAATAAAGGATGTAGAGACTGCTATTAAAGCTCCCACTTGTTAGGTCATGGAAAAGGGAGCCAGGAACCCCTAGCTGGCTAATGCCACATTCTACCATATACATGGTGTCTACCGTAAAATGGGGATAATTGTAAGTGCTCTTTTTGGTGAAGTTCTTCGAGATGCATGGCTCAAATGTGTTGCCTGTAACCAGGCAATGCTCCATGCATTCTGGCAAAAGAACCTTTCATTTGTATGATGTGAAGAATACAGATGGATTGCAGGACCAAGGCCTAAATTGCAGGGCTTGGATGCTTTAGTGCCAAGTGGTTGAGAAGGGCAAAGTATTAGTTTCCTGTTCTGCTAATACACAAAGTAAAATTTTTAGCCATATTTTTAATAATACACAATTATATTTTCAGATCTGCTGTGGTATCTTTCATAAACTCTAAGCTGTAGAACTATTAAGTTACAAAGTTAGAAGATTAATGTCTGTTAATTAAGTTAAAAGAAAAAGAGAGGCACTTGAAGAGGTATTTGCGGTTCAACTCTCCAGCACCCATATTGTTGCCTGTATTTTTAATGTTAGCAGCTGACAGACCAACATCTAATTAAGCCCATATTTAACCAGAAATTATTTTTTCTGCTTAGTCACCCAGGGAAACAATCAAGAGACAAAAGTTAAAGCATCTTGACCAATATTTGGGTGTCAGAGGTAGCATTATTATTCATGAGTTTTCTGCTCCCATACTCCCAACTACTTAACAAAGCAGAATTCGCCTTGTAGGTAGAGAGGAAGTGCTTGGTGTCTGGAATTAGACAGGCAGAGAGAAAGGAAGTAAAAGAAGGAGAAAGGCTATTGCAGTGGGGGAAAGTACACAGTGGCAGATAATGCTGGTGCAAGATGAGTGAGAATTAGGCCAGAATAAAGGCAAACTAAGCTCCTGACTTAAGTCTCTGTAAGTCATTTACAGGTTCTTACTGTAGTGAGAATGATTCCAAAATAGGTCCCAAAATGGATGACTGTAAATAAAGGACTTAGGAGAACAGCAATGGGAATACTACATTTTGAACACATGAGCAGGCAGACTGTTGCTGGAATATTTGTATGAGCTTGAATATTGTAAAGAAGAGGGAGAATCATTTCCCAAATCAGAAATTGCATGATTAGATACCAAAAGCACAGAGACAGAGGCAAGAAGCAGCAGATATCCTGTTTCCAAATTATAGGTATTTTCACTGAAGAATGACAAAAATTTCCATATACGCAGAATTAACTTTAAAAAAACCCCACTTTTTGAAGTTTCCACTTAAACACTGATAGGTCTTTAAAACTATTATTAGCTGTGAGAGCTGTCTTTTGGACAGCAGAAGAAAATGTTAAATTTTTAAGGGTATAAGGGAACTGGAAGCATCACAGAGGTTCTTACGGGAAAGTCAATGTTTCATAAAGTGTACTGCAGATGATACATTCAGACAAGTATCTGTGTCCTATTTTTGAAACAGGACTGTTTCTGTGTTATTCTTAATTACTTTTTCCTACTGTTAGATTGTGCAACTTGGAAATAATGTGACACTTCTGAAAGAGAAATATTTTCTAATATGGAAATTTATTTTTTACCATGAGGAAAGGGGTGGAAAGTACTCAGATAATAGCATTTCGCAGCAATCTTTAGCTGTAATGATCACAAACTGCTGCTGCCTCTCTTTAACACTTTAGCTGCATGTAAAACACCAAGAAACATCTCACGTTCCTTCTCCTCCCAAAGGGTCATGATACACTAACACACTTCTGCAACCACAGAGGCCCACATGGCTCAGTTATCTTTTCCATACCACGAGACATGTACAAATGTGTGGGAGACGGCATCCTTGGATGCCAGGAGAGCATTTATGACACCTAACTTCACAGTGCCTTCAGATTACAAACAGATAGCACCATGGCCCAGCCACCTGAACTCCTCAGCTCAAATAAAACCCAAAGAAAAACCCTGCTGCTTAGTCAACCACAGAAAAACAAAGGTGATGTTGCCAGAAGAGGTGAAATTTAGCCACACCAGCAATTATCATGCTGTGTTCAAAGAACAGGCCACTGTCACAGTGGCATAGACCATCAAGATCTCCTGATGTAAGATATGGAAACAACTATGACAGCCAATAAAACCGGTTTACACAGTGACTCTTAAGGAACATGACCCCATTCTAGTGTTCAAGGCCATGGACACATGAGTGTAGAACTCCTGGCACAAGTGACTGTACATGCTCAGTTTAAGGCCCTCAGACCTTTTCAGGGAGATAAATATAAGAAATTTGACATGCAAAACTGATGAATCTTCAAAACTCTCTTAGGAAAAGAGCTAGTGGTGGCCATAAATTCCAGTAGCTTCAGAAAACTCCTTTGCAACCGTCTACACTGCTTTTTAAACAATAATTAATGTGGAAAATATGGGGCTGTATCAACTGTTAGCTCAAAGAAGAAAGCAGAAATTTAAATGAAAAATCAAGCTGTTTATTAAAACAGTGTGCTTTATATTGAGTCCAGAAAGAGAGACAGAATACAGAAAAATGACCCTTTTAAAAAATAATGTTACTTTATCAAGTTCACAGAGCATTAATGAGGGAATATAGTGATTTCTCAAACATATTCTACAAGTAAATATTAAACCTCCACACCCATCCTGTGCATGGCTCCAATTAACATATATAGCCTTCCTCTAACATCACATGTGGCTTACACAACACTGAATCCTGCCAAAACATCCCTGGTTATGCATCAATAAAGCCATGAATACACAACTCTGGGAATGGTGTTGGTTATGTTCTACATGGGAATCAGTAGAGGGAACACATAACACTGTGGCTTTTTGAGTTCTACGAAATAATGGAAATGGCATCTTTTTTTCCTCCTCTCAGTGGGGTAATGGAACAGTAGATAAACTGTGCAAAACCACAGCTAAATATTTAGAACCCACAAGGAAAAAGTCCTTTGAACAAATCAAGCTATTTCACTTACAGACTGGGAAGGAAAAGAGAGACAGAAGGTTTATTATTGTTATTTCTATTTTTAAGTACATATGAGATGCTCAGATACTGTTTTGATAGGGGCTACATAAGCACCAAAAGAAAGAAGGATAGGATTTTTTTCCATGATGTTCTTATATCTTTATAGCGGTGATTCAAGCTTCAACCTTTAGCACCTTTTCCAATCAAGACATCTGGAAATGTCTCAAAACCATTTAAAAAATCAGTTGAAATACTGCAATATAAAACATGGCCTTCAGGCCATCTGGAGTTATGATGGGTATTTGGAATTCCCAGGGATTTCCTCCAAAATAGGTATGTCCACTATTTACTCCTTGCCCACCATCACATAGTTAATATTTTTCATTTAAAGAATGCTCAAAGGCTGACAAGAAAAGGTACTTAGAAATTTTGAAATATGGTTGAATTCATTAAGTAATTATATTATTTAATATACTGTACCTCACTTTCCCACCTTTAAAAGATTTTACTGTAAAAAGACATTTACTTATCTAGGAGGATTGTTAAGAAGCTAATGAAGAGTTTAAAATATTTAAAGAAGGCAAAGAAAAGCATGGAAAAATTGTGATTTGAAACACAAAACGAAAGGATCAATGAGAAACATACACAGAACGAATTGAAGGTTATCTCTACACAGCAGGACAGAAACTGGCAACATAGTATCTACACGAATCCTCCACCCTATTCTTCATTATGCTTTAAAGTAAAACCCCCACAGATGAAGTGCACCTATAGGGAGAATGAGTACTTCAGTTTCCCTGTTGATCAAACTACTTGTGTAAGAAATTTAGTGTCCCTCTCCTAAGAAGAAAAAAACCCTGTTTCTCAGAGTTCCCATGAATTAAAGCAATAATCCAAAGCACAACAAAAAAAGAGGAAAGAAAAAAAAATTCCAAACAACCCCTGAGAAAGAGGCAAAGATAAATCAACTCAGACATGAACGAAGATAAATCTCCTCAGTTCAGAGACTGTGAGGACTAGACAGGTTGTCTTCATGCCTCAATAACAAGTCTGTTAAGCAGTGAGCATATACTCAGGTTTGCAGCTGAAAAATCATAAAATCTTTCCTAAATATTAATTTGTTTACATTTCACAGTCCACCAGTAAGATTTAACCAGTACATTCTCCAGAACTACTTCCACTACTGACTACCTCCAGTCACACCTCGCTGCAAATGCCTCAGTGGTGAGGCAAGACACCTTGAATTGAAGTCTTCATCTGTTTTGGATCCAACCTACTGTCTAGAACATATGTTAAATATCTGCAAAACATGAGGAAATTAAAAAAAAAAAGATGCACATTTTTAAGGTACTCGCTCCTTCATCTGAAAGCAGCTTTGCTCAGAAATGGAATTTGAGACAGTCCCACCACTTTGCATTTAAGTATCTTTCATTGCAAGGTCTTTTTTACTTACTTAGTTAACTGAGCTTTTAAACACTTGGGATTGTATTACTGATCCTGTTTCATGCCCAGATATGTTCAGACAGAATGTACAATGAGTTAGCTGATTTTTTGGGGTTTATATAAAACACCACAGAGCTATGCTGGGACAAGGATTCAGGAGCCCTGCCTCCCACCCTGGCACCATCGTGTGCACCACTAGCCAGCCACCATTCAGGGCTTCAGTGCTAGCTTAGCTTGTCTGGCCCAGTAATAATGAAAGGAAGAAAGGATTTTTCACTAGGAATTTGGAGTATTTTCTCATTATAACCAACCAGCATGACCAGAAAAAAGACTCCTGATGCAATCCATGGGCCTAGTTCTCACTCCCCCGCTGGCAGAGCCTGAAAGACTGCTGGGGCCACAAGCCCCACTCCTCCAGGAAAGGGGAGGGAGAAGGGGCTAAAACCAGATCCTGTCTGTCAGGTCTTGCGTCCTGCCTTCAGCACTGTCCAGAGCTTCATGGTTCAGGGAAAAGCAAACAAACAAACAAAAAATCCCCCCTGCTTCCCCCTTCCAGCCCCGTGGCCTGTGGTGCAGTAACCAAGGCAGCGGCTCATCCCGTTACTGGCAGCCAGGCCTTCAAGACATGAGGACTGGGCAAGGATAAGCACCAGCTAAAATCCCAACTCCAGTCTTGCCCTTCAGACCAAAACTAGAAAATAGGGCAGGATGGGCAGAATTCAGTATCTCAAGGGCCCGCATGGCTGGAAACAAGGTCAGCTGAGCATCTTGTGGGGGGAAGAGAGTGGCCTGGGGGAGGTCAGTGCACAGAGGGATAACATGCTTTTCCACTGGCATTTCAGCAGCGTGCCCAGGGTATTGATTACTGCCCACCACAACAGCAAGTCATCAGAGGAGGATTTTCTTCATTCCTCTCTCATATTCACCCTCGACACTACAGCAGCAGCTGAGGGGCCTTCTCCTGGAGAAGGCACAGCGGGAACAATCCCACAGGTCGTGAGGCAAGGGCAGAGGCCGGAGGGCAGGGAAGGTCAGCTCTAGGAAGGCATGACATGGAGCTGTTGAAGCAGGCAGAAGGTCAGTTTCTGGGTCCTCCAAGCCCTGCTGCCAGAAATTTAAGATGCACTTTGGGAGACCCCGGGACAAGGCTCCCGGTAACCTGCAGTAACAGACAGCTGACTGTCCTGGGGGCGGGAGCAGGAGCAGGGGGAGGAAAGGGCTCCACACTTCATCCCTGCTGGTGCGACTGCGTGTTGATCTATTTGCAACAGTGCAGCCTCAACACACTTGTGGTTTCTCACGCAATGAGAATGTGTGCCCAGACGGAGACAGAGAAGGTGCCAGCTGACACAGTGCAGGGGTGGTGAGAACACTGTCAAGGCTGTGCTCACTGCAAAGTGTGGGTGCACCTTTTCCAATATGGATGAAAGAAGCAATGCAATGCCACAACACAAATTTGCACCAGTTCATTGGAAGTCCTCATCTGTGTGCTCCGCTCTGCTATGGACTTCCTTGGATTAACTCCTCTTTCACATACAGTCACAAGTCAGAGTGAATCTTTTGTTGTTGGTGGAGTCACAGCCCTGTACAATAGTCACAAGAGACAACCATGTGACTCCAGGTCTCAAGTCTTGCTGTTCCTGTAACAGGAAAAAAGACTACCATGCTTGTCCATTCAGGCTGAATGTGTACTTCTGGCACTTCTTGAGACTTGCTGTGACCCTGAGAAGGTGTTGGGGGAACTAGAGGGGTCAGAGTGGTTTATACCACCCCATACACAAACCAAGGTCTCAGACAGGAATCATCTACATACTGCTTTCAACTCCAGTCCAACACATGGTACTTCGTCCCCTCTGCCACCAGATTTTTTCTTTCCTTTTCACTGAAACACAGATAACTGGAATTTAATTTTCCCTCATCTAATTTTGTGATTACGTGAGCTTGTGCAGGATAAGCACATAGTAGATCCGTTCTCTCTCTCCCCTGCCACCTATTCCTTCTGTCAGGCCCATTCTTTGGCCTTGTCGTCATGTCATACAATCTACTTTTCACAATTTTGTGACTTTGATCACAGTGAAACTCGAGGCCTTCCTAACAGCTCGTACACAAGCCCATCATTGCTAGTAATGGAGCAGAGGACAGCGGAGGCAGGCAGCGTTCTTGCTGAAAGCCATGTTGGATCTGCCCAGTAAGAGAGGCCAGGCAGAGAATAACACAGGTTTCTCCTACCAGATCATGCCAGTAGTCTGTTTCCTGCAAAAGTCAACTCACTCAGAAGAAAACAAAATAAGTTAGTGCACCTAGCCAGTTGCAAAGCAGACTAGACAGAAATACTTCCCTCTTTCCTTCCCTGACAGGGCAGCCAAAGATACATTGTTACATTGAGAATTTTTCTGCCTCCTTTTTTCCCCCATCTGATTTCACTTATCTCACCATGGTTTCTGGCTACTGGCAGAAAGAAGAATTTCAATATGTTTGAGTCTGGAACCAAACTTTCTTAGAAAACAGGAATGTTTGGTTTTGTGTGTGTTTTGATTTAACCCGTTATTTTGCTGCATTAATCCAATTAGAAATCTGTATACATCTGACACTCCCAGAAGTTAAAGCTCTGAATCTGTTGTTTCATCTTCAGCAAAAAGAGAAACAGAAACAAAATAAAAATAATGAGATGTGAAAAGGAAATTGACAGAACACTTTTCTGAGGGCAACTGCTAAATTTCACAATGTTCTACCTGCAGATTTGGAATATCACCTTTCCACTTAAGATACTACAGGTCCTGGTTATCAGAGTGCTAATTTCCATGATTGAAAGCTGGGACACAACAACTTCATTCCAAACACTGCCAAGCACACTGGAATGTTTCCTTATAATTTCCTTATAATTTTTATCATCCAAAGAGAGAAAATCTTCTTCCTGAAATTAACTCTTTGCCTCTGATAAGCTCAAAGAAGCAACTGGGCTGTACAGAATTCAGAGGCTGCACAGATTGAAAGAAGAAACCACAAAGCACTACCTTTTCCTCCAAATGGGCACAGGCACTGCTGGTTTGGGGCATGGGTGACTTAGGATTTGATGATATTTGCTGGCATCTATTTAATTGCCATGCTTTTTAATAACTTCTCTCCATGATGGATGAGTTTTTTGTTGAAATGAGGTCACTGTGTTTTACCTTTTCCTCCCATGCTGGGACTGTTTGCTGTGTCAATTCGTGTAGCTTAGATAAATATATGCACATCCTCTGAGCAGCATCCTGGCACCATAAAGCAAAGCCAATTTTGGCTTCCTCCACTTGGCAGTAGTGAAAGCCGGGAGCCTTTGGGTGCACAGACTGCCCTCCACTGTGCATGCAATTCTCCCAGTCCACAGGGGACACTGGGCAACTGGGAAATACAGGGTAATGGTGTACCTCGCCAGGACCCACCTCTCAGACAGCCATCCCACACTGAGGAGTAAGAGGGATCCTGGACTCACCTCTCCTGTGCAATTTCAGGGAGATGCTCTGGCCCTCTGCCTCTTGTCAGCACAAGACAAACCTGCTGCTCTTGTCATTTCTGTCATTCCAGCCACCCTCCATGGAAGAGCTGTGGATGTGTGCTCAAGCTGCACTTCTTGACCTCCTCTTTCTTTTCCATTCTCCTCATCCTCTGCACAAATAACTCTACTCTTTCAACAGCAGGTCAAGTAAAACTAAGAATTTCAAGAGAGGGTGGACACTGCTGATATGTACCCAGCCCAAAACATATCTCCTAAACTCCAGAGCCATGAGCCAACTGGTCTGAGCAGGGTGGGGAGGGAAGGAGTCCTATGACAGTGCACTACCCAAATTTGATTCAAGAGAAAAACGTCTTTAATGTGACAACACACACAGGGCACCACCCCATTCCACACAACCAATGTCCCTGGACAGCTTTGATCAGTAGTCTGTCTGGAATGTAAAAGGTTCAGTATATAGTGACTTCAGTCACTAAGCCTTCCAAGTCAGCCCTGGAAGAAAAGGAGAAATCAAATACAGCCATTTGCTCCTTTCCCCAATTTGAACTTGACAACTATTTATGTCCTTCCCCAAAGATGGGCTGCTCTCTTGTCCCTGACCTTTGCTGTAAACGTCAGCATTGTTGTTACCTCCATTAGAGCTTTCTGAGTCTGTTCTATTGCTCTCTGAGCCTGGCACTGGCTTAGGACACACCAGACAGCACTCTGTTTATATGCAGGCTCTGTTTACATGGCAGAGACCCAACAACTCATCAACCTCCTTAAAAGCCATGAGAAGATATGGGAAGCAAGCAGAACTGCTGCAGTAACAACACTGTTTGTTCTGACCCCTAACCACTCTGGCTCCACAACAGCAACATAATGAAGAGATTTGATAAAAAAGTGGGCTTCAGTAAAGTAACTCCTGTCCTTGCCTAACATTAATCTCAGTCCCTTTGGAAGGCTCTCCCTGGAGTCCATGGTCATACCTAGAAAAGTAGGGTGTTCCACAGCTGAGCACTCTTTGTGCCTTGTCCTTGTGCTCTCCAGTCCCTTGCTTTTTGGGAATTAGAGCCTGGAGAGGTCAGAAGCCCCAGTCAAATCAAATGAAGCTGCGGCAGACAGCCCTAAATTATTAATGTCTTTAAATACTAAGTGCACCCGGGAACCAATTCAGCCTCCAGCACACAGGCTGTGCATCAACATAGTCCCAAAGGGGTCACAGAAAAACTCACTAAGGACTGTGAAGCAGCAGTTCTGTTTGCACTGACACATTTGTCTCTCCCATGGACAGAGGATACACAGAGTCATGAATCACTCCGTTTGTAAGCATGTCCACTCTTCTCTTGCTATTTCAGCCACTCCTTGTCCCTGGGAGACACACAGCAGTCCTAACCAAAACTCCATTTTATTTACATCCAAGAAGATAGTCTTGCAAGCTGTGAGATGACCTTTCAGTTATATGGCAAGGAAACCATACCTCCACATCTACAATTTTACTTGATTTCGTCACTGGAAAGACTGCAATTCATTAACATATCTCTGCTATGCACACTTTGATATTTCTCTTTAACCACATCCCTTTAACACTAACCTTACAGACAACTTACTTCTGCAAACTTCCATTTTGTCATTGATTTCGTTTCATCCCCCTATGGCATCCTAGCTCTGGCTCCTCACCACTGCCACAACTAGCCTGCAGATAACAATTCTGACTTGGATGTTGTGTTTATTAATGGTTTGCTGGTTTTGTGCAGCTTTAATTGTGTTTCAAGAGGAACCGATGCTGATTTTTTGCTCCTGTTTCAACATTTGGCAAATGCATGAAATTCTGCATGTTGTAGGAAACAGGAAGAAAGCTTTAACTTCAGCCGTTTAGAATGTACATGAACAAACGACACAATCAAAGTACTCCTCCTGTTTACCTCCTCCACACCTCAATTTTTCTGTTCTCTTTCTCTGCCCTTCTGGGAATGTATCTCTTTCACTTCTGCTCATCTCCCTCCCACACTCATAGGCATGCACTGATTTGTTATTGCTAGGTCACTTGTGATTAAAGGTCTGGATACACTAGTTTATTGCAGGGTTGTCCCTGGCTTGATAGGCCGTTTGCTGTTTTGTTATTACAGTGCTGAAGCCTCATTCTGGCAGTTTACTGCCTTTCACACACACACACACACACAAACCACCATAACATATTTGTTTTGAAATTGCTAACAAGAAAAAAATTGATTTGGGCTTTGCAAACAATTTGAAAGGGAATGAGGGAAAAGGGGGTTACAGGTCCTGGAAATGCAGCCTCCCTGCCCCGCCTGACTTCTCTGAGTGTTTGCCATTTTTTCTGTGGTACTGGAATAAAAAGCTTCAAGTGCCACAAAAGCTGCATGCCCGTTGCTTTGCTTGGCTGCAGAAACTCAGGCACAGCATATTTATCTGGGAAGCTGTTAGTTGGGGTTGGGGAAAATCGCTGGTCCCTTTTGGCTATACACTCTTCGACAATAGCTTTTACAAGTTTGATTTGGCTTTCTGAGCAACAGGCAACACAAAGAACTAAAAACCTCTAAAAATTATTATGGGTGTATTTACACTTATCACATATAGCAGCAAGCCCCTCCTCCTGAAATGGGTTTCAGGCCCCTTGCAAAAAAAAAGGGGATCTCAAAAGCAAAGCTCATAGCAGACAGAATTTCCGTTCTATTTTGAAAAGTCCTGTGTATACCCCTACTGCATTCCTCTCCTTCCCCCTCCCACCAAAAAAAAAAAAGGCAAACTTCTGGGCATAGCTTAAAAGCCACAAAACTTCCTCCATATGTGTATTCTCCAGCTCCACTGAAGATACTTGGAATTACATAAAACTGGGCAGTTAGTGATTCTGGCAGCTGAAAAATTACAAAGTTCAGGGGCTGAGGAGGGCGTGGGCCAAGCTGAAGTTTTCCAGAGAGCCGTACCAGATGGAGCAGGGGAAAATGCTTCTCTTTTGGCTCAGGAAGGTGGAGTTAAAAGTTCTGAACCTTAAGCAAATTTCAGAGAATTTCTCCGTTCCCTATTCCCTGTGAACACCGGTGTTGGTAGTGCTCGTTATCAAGGATGATTTGGACCTTAAAAAGCAATGAATGTGCCTTTCTGCACGTGGCAATGCAATGCCTTTACAGTGACACAGCAGAGACTGATGTGCTGCAGTTAACCCGCTAGCCAGAGCTGTGAGAGCCTTCTCCCTTATGAACCAGCAGCATGTTTACATTTCCAACTGCATGGTTGATGCATAAGGATGAAATCAAAATGCACCATGTAATAAACAGCACTAGCTACCAAACATGCTCCAAGTCAGCACATATACACTAGAATATGGTTTTGTGTTCAAACATCTGTCTACTCGGATGATGCTAAATTTAACTTCTATATTTAAATTATAGTAGCTCCTAAGATTTGGACTTAAAACTATTCAGGTAGGAAGAGTCACACTTCTTATGTAAGTGCTAAATAGTGTGTTAGTTAACACATGTTGTGAGATGTTGGATTTTTTCAGTGTAAGTAGCCTCAACTGTGTTTTAAAACATCCTGGCTAGTCAGGCTTAATTTTCTACCTCTGGACAGGGTTTTAAAACAGGGTTTTAAAACTGCGACCAGCTGTGATCACACTAAGGACAAAATAGCCTTTAACCATGTGTTAGTCAACAAAGACTGGAATATTGTGTCCAGCTTACTGCATACACTGCAAGAAAGACAAGCTGAAGAAAAGTCCAGTGGGGTGACCCTAAAATGGTTAGGAGCTGGCATATGTGAAAGTCTGGAAGAACTCAAATTCTTCAGCCTAGAGAAGGATAAGGCAGGAGACTTTGTATATGAAAATGCAGTATTTAAACTTTATTATTTCAATGAAAATGCTGATTAAGAAGCTACATTTAGATGCTTTTCAGAAGATACTTTATCCACTAGGACCTGGAATAACTAATTTCATATGAGTGAAAACGAATAATTTGATTTTTGATTCTTTTAACTATCTGATATGGAACCTAGCCCAGATGACCTAGAGAGGAGACGCTGTATAGAACACATTACCAACTACACAAGGAAATTATCCACATAGTATTGACAATGGAAATTTGTTTTAAAGACTGAATTTTCTGCATGGTGTCATCAGTTCTCAGTGAAATAAGTATGGCAAGGTCGACTCTGTTTATCTATTAACTATGAACACAAAAGACAAACTTCTCTAACTCAGCATGGAATCACTCAGCTAACTAAATAAAGCAACTACTTATATGCAATGCGGTCTTGGTCAAGTCACTCAAAAGCTTACCACTTGAGATTATGGTTCTGCAGCAGCTGAAATGAAAATAACAGTTGGCTTATGTGGTACAGCTCTGGCTATGCATTCCCATTCTTCCATTACACCCTACATTACACCTTTTACCAAGCTGTTTTCCTGATCTAGGTCAACATAAAGCTCACCTAACAAAAATTAACATGGTCTTTGGTACAAAACAGCATCATAATAATAGCTAAAGCTGTAGACAAGAAATAATATTTAATTTCAATTTCCCATTTTATTTTAGACAGCTGCAATTTTCCTCATATTTGGGAGTTGTGGGGATTGTGAAGTTTTGGATGATTCAATAGTGTGATCATTCTTATATGCAAAATAAAATTTCAACATGCTTTCTCTGTTACTGCTAGTTCACATTCCTTATGAACAAGTTGAAGTGAAAATTAATGAAATTCAGTGAATGCTTGCTGAAAAATGTTTTCTTTAAAATGAAAATATAGGCATACCATGACAATACTTAGAATGGAATACAGAACGCATTTCAGCTATTTTTTATATTCTTAGAGAACATTATATAATTTGTGCAGCATTTAGCTGCACTCCAAAAAAATAAAAGACTACACATACCAAATAAAAGTTATTAAAAAGCCCCTTTCCTCCACCTTGCAGTATGCCTTGTAGGATCCAGGATTCTGACCCTGTTAAGACCCTCAGTCTGGCAAGTAGCTATTTCAAGGTCCAGCTGCACCACAGCTCTCCCTCTATGCTGGAGTCCCCTTGCAGACTACAGTGATCTGCACAAGCCAATTTTTTTCCTCTCTGTCTGGGATCTGGCAATGACCTCCTGCAACTCAACTGCTCTCCCCACCAGCCTTTTCTCCAGGCTGTGTGTTGACCTGGCAAATGCTTCTAGCTGTAAGGAGATGAAAAGAAGGTAAGGAAAAAATGGGGAAAAAAGTGCAAGCCCTGCAGATGAAAGTCTGAGGCAGTGTTTTCCTTTCCAAAGTGCTGCTACATTCCCATAAGCTTGTGGTTTCCTGCATTCTGTTAGAGGGCTTTTTTTTTTTTTCTTTTTTTAAAAAAATCCTTCTGGTGATATCTGAAGAGGGAAAATGTCCAGAACTAACAGGAGGCCTTTTGTTCTATTCGTTTCTAAGTGGACTTTAACCCAGTTACTACAGACTGAGTCACTGTAGAAACAAATAAAATAAAAGCTCTCTGTTTTGTTCCTCTGGACAGGTCAGGGACATGTTAAATTCTGTTCTCCCTTTCCTACCTTTTGGAAGCAGTACTAGACCTGGCATTGGACTGCAGTAATAATGAACATAGTTTATGGCTGCTCATTTTGTATGTCCTGGCAACCCCTACAGAGCTGATATTCCAATAAAGCTAGCATTTCATTAACAAAATAAATGCACAAGGGGCACATCTTTGGGTAATGAGATGAAATTATATCAGAGAAAGGCTAGCTACCAGGAACTGGTAAGATGTGAGTAAGTGTGACACACATAGGTGCATATCTGAGCTATTTCGGTACCTTGTCAGATCTCAGATTTTTTAATGACTCACAGCTTGTCTACTTGTCTCTGAATATGACTGTAAGATTCCCTTGTTCTCAGGCTGAATTTTAGGCTGAATCTGAGGGTTGACTTTCAGTCCTTTGTTGCAGTTCTGATTGCTATGACAAGTTATATCCTGTCACCATATATCAATTTTAGAGTAAATCATGATCTATTTAGATTCCAACCACCTAAATTAAAACATCTAAAAGAAAAGCATCCTGGGTCTTACTGATCTCTGGAGGCTCTGGAAAGTCTGTGCAGAAGAGGATTGCTCCTCCTCCTTTCCCCTTCTCTCATCAGCTAGCTTTCCTGGAAAATCTTTTTAACTCTTTAGTGTCCCCTCATTTATGAGCTCTCAGCTGTGGCAAAACAACTGCGTGTTGAGGCTGGCAAGTGCTGAAGCTGGCTATAAGCTTGCTTTCACCCTTCTTTTGTGTCCTCCCCTACAGCTGGTTACACAGTTGCTTATCTAAAACCATAGTTTTTTTCTAACACCCCTCTTCCTGGTCCAATTTGTTTTTAAGGTAGGGAAGTTTTATACTGGGAAGAAATAAAGTACGAGAAAGAAGTAGTAGTAGGAAGTACTTAGTAGCAGTAGAAATACATTTTTCAGCTGGGCAATGAGTTGTCATGCAAAGCTAGGACAGAGAGAAACAGCAGCACTTAAGAGAGAGGATTTTATACAAGAACATGAGCACGCAGTGCTGCATGGAGGACTAAACACAGGTAAAACCAAGACTGTTCTGGGCCACAGGTGTGAGTCAGTAGGAGTTTCACACGTGGCTGGCATTTTACTGGGCATGGGAGGACAGAGAGCACAGAGCCAGAGGACTGTGCTGATGCCAGAGCTGGGGTGCAGAGTCAGGACTGAGCTCAGTACCATGCCAGGCCTCCTGCTGCTCCCTTTTCTCTCTTCTATTTCCCAGCAAAACTGTCATCTTTATAGCCACAGCACTCTACCTGGCACAAATGGTATCTGTTCCCACACCTGCTCAGAGCTGTGTGGAAATAATGTCCTAGCTGCTGAGGTTCGCTGGAGAAATACTTTAGTCATGCTTCCTCCTCCTGGTTTGATTTCTTGTGCCAGTTTTGATGTTCCTCAACTCTAAAGCATTTCAGAAATGGTTGGTCAACATCTTATGCTGTGCCAGAAGAGAGCTTCTTTTAGCCTTCTACTCTAAGTAAAAGAGTAAAATGCAAAGCAAATGAAAAGTGAATATGAACTGTTATGCTATTGACTTAACACCCTGTATTCTGTCTACAGGAACTTAGGAGTCTAAACAAGCCACAGCAGGAGTCCAGCAAAGGCTCCATGATCTTGGTGCTACTTAGCATCATTATTCTTACTTAATTTATCCTTTGATTTATTTTCCAACAGCCATAAGAGACCAGAATACGGTCCAGGTTTAGCACAATTTGGGTGCATAGGTGGCTGCATTACTCTTTCCTTGTTAGAGTAACAGCAAGGGAAACACAGACAGACTAGACAGACTCTTCTTTTATCTTGTTTCTTCCTACTACACTATCAGGATTTCACTGGGATGGTCCTCACATCACCTGGGCTGATAGAAAAAACGGAAAAGAGATTCGATCCCAACTAGAGATCTGGATGGGTTTCAGAGCTTGTCAAGAGCAAGTAAAGCAACAAAACATTCTGAAGTTCACATAGCAGATTCTTTGGAACAGTTTCCAAGCAAATTTATGTTCATTTCTTGGCTAAACACTGCTTGAAACAGAAATTAGAATGGTGAATATGGGGAGAAATTTGTGATCAGCAGAAGTAAAACATCTGTTTTACCAGAGACAACTGAACTCCAGATGTTGTCAAAATCACATAAATCTAGAAGTGCCAATCTCTTTGTGGGTTGCTCTGAGAAAGGTCATGTCACTGAACTCTTGGTGACTGAATGGCTTTTGTCCTGGAAAATTCACTCCCAGATGTGCAGTGCATGCTGGAGTTTGATGCAATTTGCTGTGTTAACTTAGGCAGAGAGAAGAAAGATATCACAAGGAGATACCCTACTTTATGAGAGTAAGCTGGTCTCAGATCCAGCATGACTTGTGCTTGTTTTCATTCCTGAAACCTGTTGGACATGTTCACTGCTACAGGATGTTGCCTCAAGTTGTCAGTAAGATAATCAAATACCTTTACTTCAGCCTGGCTGGTTTACAGGTATGGCACTCATCAATATTGGTACAGGATACAAATCAGAGTCAATGCTGACACTGTCTTTATGTTCCTCTGGAGGAAATCATGCTGAGAAAAGTACTAATCTAGGTTTGTGCTAGAGCATTATTCCATGCCAGCAAATAGCATAGACAGATGGAAAACATTTGAATTTCTTTTCAGTACAGAGTTCTTTCCCAGTTCTGGGCAGGAACAACTGGGCTCCTCAGTTGTTCTTTTGGCTCTTAACCTTTGAGTCCCTGACACCAATAAAATGCTGACCAACAATGTTAGAAGCATTGTAATGCTCACATCATGTGTCATCTGTTTCCCTTCTCCATTTCACACATAGAGTCTGTAGGCCGTGTTTGTGCATGTGACAGAGGGAGGAGAAATAAATGACACATGATCCGGGGGTTACAGTGAGACTACGTGCATCTGTTTCAGGACACAACGGCATGGCACTAATGAGTGCAGTGTGCTTCTATGACATGGAGGCCCATGACTATGCATACCACAGGGCAGCTCTGTGAAGATGTCAGTGGAACCCATTTTCTTTTGTAAAAGCTGTTCTCCCTGCCAGATTTTTCTTTTTTGGTCACAACTCTACTATAACTTTGCAACGCGAGAAGATTCTCAGTGAAATCTCTTTTCTTGACACTGTAGATACTAGGAAAGCCTAAGAAATTTCTGATGCAGAGTCAAAATGCTCAGCAATGAGATGCAGCACATTACATACAAAATTGATTAGAAAATGGGTTTAAGCAATAGAATAATATAAATTGCATCCATCTGTCACTCAAGAAGGGATGCACAAAAGAATCTGTCACTGAATTCAGTAGGGTGATCAGTGGGTCTGCCTGGGAACGTACTTATTTACAAAAGGACACATTATGGCTTTAGAGCTTGTTGGAGTGAGGCAGGCTTAAATGTGAGTGTGCATATGAATTGTTCTATTTTATAACTTGTAAATTGCTCTTTCTGATGTACTCCACCCTCCAGTGACCTTTTGCTCAGAAATTAACCTAATCCTCACAGAAACTGAGCTTCCCTGATGCATCACTATCACAACAGCTGTTTTCTACCTATTTGTCCTGAGCACAAAACTTCAGTTATCCTTTTATTTTTATAACTACTGAAGTCAGTTTATGATGAGTTTTACCAGCTGTTTACAGCAGGTTGCACTGCTTACATTTAGTAGGTAGCATGGTCAGATATGAGATCTAAAAAGATTTTGCATCAACAAGTAAAATAATAAAAAAGTGCAGAAAGCAATTAGAGCAGAAGACTGAATTTCTGCTAAGACCTTTGACAGTAGATTCATTGGTTTCCAGCTGCTGAGACAGACTTTCAGCTCCTTGCTGGCTTTATTCTCACGTGATCTGAAGGCATTTGGATAGTGCATTTTAAACCAATTGGTTGTTTTCTCAGAGTCCACATAGAGGTCGGGGAGAAAGGGGAGTATCTTTCTTGCTAATGTTAGCCAGACAATGGCAGCTTAACTGTAAAGCCCCCTAAAAGAGAATAAGCCTATTGTGTCCTCAGTGTGTTTCCCACATTTCAAAGGCCACTAAGTAGCACCAGCATCTTTGCCTCTGGGTTACTGAGAACACAGACTCCTATGCTTATTAAATGATGTCTTTCCCTAATGACTTGAAACAAAAAAGGCACACACACACAAAACCAGAGATGTGCACATTTAAGGCTTCTCCTGCCACAAGGTCAAACACATGAAAAGACACAAAAAAAAGTTTGGCCTCAAGATATCAGAGTAGATCCACTTGCCCATCTCTCCCACACTGGTCCTAACTTTATTTTCTGCTGCGAGAGCCCCCAATTCCTGCACAATTAAGCGCGGCACCAATGGCATTTCTGCTGCCGTTCCTTCCACTTGGTTTCACTGCTGAGAAAAGAGCTTGTTCGGCAGGGAGGCGGGCATTGCTGCCTGAATAGCCTCTGAAGCATTCATTATCTCCCGCCTAATTACATGGCCGGCATAGTGGTGGTGTTGTGGGAACATTGCATCACATTAATCAGCAAGGGGATGTGCCAAGATGAAAGGATCCCCTTGTGTCTGCTCTCTGCTGTGGAAAATGGGCAGGAGGGTGGGGGAAGGAGTGGGGTATTTATCAAGTGGCAAGTAGGGAAGGCACAGCGGGTGCACCCCAGCTTGGCCTGGCCAAGCCGCCATCTTCCCAGGTCAGTGCTGTTTTAGCAAATACACTTTTTGTGTTCATGCATGTTGATGGATCAATAGGTCCAGAAGCTAAAATCCTTCACCACAGCACAAGTATGAGAAAGAGCTGTAAGGCAACACTCCACTCAGCTGCTCCAGGAGGGAGTGGGAGCTGGTCCTTCATACCTGTCCTGCCCTCAGCCTGCTCTGATCAGAAAAAGGATCACCAGTTTGAACAGACTCAGATTCAGCTGCAAGGCCACAAGGCTTCACAGAAAGTCACTGTCCCTCAAAACACCCTCCAAACACATTCTCCTCCAACAGTCTCTGAGTCAAATGTTAAATAGTAGCTGTGTTGGGGCTCCTGAATCAAAGTCAAGCTGGTACACAAAAGCAGAAGTTTCATTTCCCAAGGCCTGCTGGTGAGAACCCCAGTTCACCCACATAGTACAAAATTTAAATGGACTCTTGAAATCTGAGAAGAGATTTCATTTCCTCCTATCTTTGTCCCACTTGTAGGACATTTGAAAGGCTTTGTAAGGCATTGCATAGATGCTCCTCTGTGTGTTGGGGCTGGGGGAAGGGCTGAGGCATCCACACTGTGGTTGTTTGGCACCCTGCAAAATACTGAGTCAGACTGGAATACAAAGTGACAGTCCTTGGCTGAGCTGCTTATTGCTGTGAGATGCAACAGCAGTGCTCTAGAGAGAATTAGGAAGGGTAAGGAAAAATGAAGACATTACAAATGCAATTCTTTGCATTTGTTAACCTCTCCCATTCACTTTTTATTCTATCAGTTCACATCAGTCCTCTTTAAAATCCTCCAAGGACAAGCAGCAGCTCATGCTCTACTCTCTTCCCATTTGGCTTCCTGCAGACCTTCTGTCCATCACAGCTTTTCTGCACTTGAACTGTGCTTCAGGATGAATTCAATTGCTTGGAATGGAAGTGTCTTGTCTCCAAACCCCATTGTTTTTGCAATGCATCTGGCTTATTAATGCAGACTATTAAAGCCACTTGGGAAGCAAATTTACTGAGATGCAGATGAGTTTATCTGCCACAAAGTAGGTGTGAATGCTTACAGTTACTCCTGCAGTGACTCTTGCCAAGTCCTCCCACTGATATGCCATGCTGTTTTGCGGACAATTGGGGCAGCCTGCTTATCTGTGTGCCACCTGTTGTGCTGGAGTCACCCTGACCCAGTGCCACCTTTCTATTCAAGTACTGTTGCCTAGTCAGGTGGTGTTCTTAGGGTTTCAGCACACAGGGGCATTGCTTATGTAATGCTGGACAGGCCTATATTAACAGACTTGACTTCATTGCCCTCTGGTGAGAGGAGTATATACAACAGGGCCAATCAATTTTTTTTGTTTTGGTGGGTTTTTTTTTTTTGTTTTTTTTTTTTTTTAGGGAGAACAAATGGGACCTGCCTTGGTTATGGAGCAGGAGGGAACATAGCAGGAAGGAACATTTAATATTGCTCAGCTCCAGATGTCATCTCTCTTATCTCAGGCTTTCAATGATTACAGCATTGCTCTATTTTTGCCCTGCTTCTTGATCTTTGGGCACAAGAAAAAAGAATGTCTACTGTGATACTTTAAATCCAGCATGGGGACTGCATGTTCAAGCAGCTCGTTTAGTCCCAATGCCACAATTCCTGTTTCACTTTCACTCTTGTTTCAGTGCTAGAGATCCACGCTAGCAAAGAGCATCTTAGTGTAGTTTCCACATTTGCCAGGTTTGAACAGAATCCTTCCTCTGCCATTTGGGCACAACATCCTTTAAACAAATCAACTTAATGTATATGCACCTTATAGCTCCTCTCCTCTTCTAAGTCTTTGGTTGACCACCCTGCCTTGAACACAAGACTCTTGGTACTTTATTAATCTTTCCCTCAAGTCACCAGGTCAGTAGTGCTCTAGCCATCTCCTTCCCAACAGAGACTCAGAAATTCCATGAGATGGAGAGCATTTTTCCAGGCCTGCACTCACTAAAGATTGATAAAAACCATGAGATTGGAATCCCAACCTCAGGATAAAGCACAGTTTTACCCCCAGTAATATTAAGGTCACTATCTGAACAACAACTAGCTGTCTTTTTCATCTCACATTTGCCTGACAAAAGTGAGATACCGAACTTTGATCACTGCAATATATCCTGTGCTAAAACTGGCCATTTTACTTTGGAGGAAAAAAGCATGAGAGATAACATAGAGAAAAACTCTGGTCCCTAATCCAACAGACAGATAAAAACACAGAATCAGGAGGAAGAAATCTTACTACATGATGCAAGGGAGATAATGACAAAGAAATGTGTCAGACTTTATAATTACTGTTAATGAGGTTAATCTAAGGGCAACTAATCCTGTGGGAGAATATGTTAGCTTTGTGATCAAGGCCTCTTCTGAAATACAAGAGTTTTCTGCAGTCCTTGATCCTAATGCCTCTCCCCTTTGGGGATGCCCACTGTCCCCCTGCACAGAATGTCACCTTTTCTCATGGAGCCACCCCAGCAGTGTGCAATTGTCATGCCTACCCCACATGGGCAGTGATTTATCACTGGCAACTTGCACCCCAAGCAAAGAACAGGTTCGTCTCCTGCTTGCATTAGCTTCTGAACGCACAGGCACGAGCTTGTCTGTGCACTGCAGTTTGATTTGAAAAGTACCTTTTGACCTGTGTTTTACCACCACTGCCAGTTATTCCAGGACTTGAGTTTCATTTCGGCCCATGAATCAAGGCTCTGGGAAGACCAAATGCAGATGCAGCAGATGAAGAGCTCTAGAAGAGGCCTAGAGTAAAAAGCCAGTCCAGGTTCCATCTCCTCCTGTTTTGCATGTGCCCCACTCACTGCCATATTTGTGGTGGCTATGCAGGACATTCCTGCAGCAAGTTCTGTGTAGTAAACACTGTGCAAATCACAGTGTTTCTACCAGTTTTGGGAATGTAACTTCAAAACCACTTTTTTTAATCAGAGGCAGCAGAAAGGTGATGGCACAAAACAACCATGGGAATTTCTTGTTTTGACACAAAATTTCATTGCTTCTGAAAAGGAAAACAAATGTCACAAACATTCCCTCTTCCAGCAGAGAGAAGGAAAATGGGGCAAGTGGCTGCTCCCCACAAAGTTCTCCAGCCCTGAAATGAAAGTATCTCCAAAGGTCTACAAGTAGCTGAGGCACATCTGCAAAGCCCACAAAAAATCCCAACAGACTTAAGTTCAATTTCACTGCTTCACCCCCACTCTTCATGTGACAGCTTTCTTTACAATCCCACAGTACCTCTTTCTCACCTGGAAATATCATCTCTGGCTGTTCTTTTTTCCTTGTCTTGGTGTCTGGTTTTCTGTTAACTAAAAATATGTTTTCTACCTTGTATGCATGTTCCTGTCAACCTTGCTTTACATATTCTATGATAAAAAATAAAATCAAACTTCAACTGCATGAAAAAAGGACTCAAGCAATTTGATGGTAACTGCAGCATTCGTGCTTATCTCTCACTGGTGCCAAAGGTGATTAGAATTTTAGTAATTTAATAGATAGATAAGACATGGGAAGTTATTTAATTTAGTATTTGGCTGTACCATGTTTCTAAAATACTCTGCAGCTAAAAAATGTAAAGATCATATGATATGCTTCTTTGGGTAAATGAAACAACTTCTTTCAAAGCAACATGCTCATTTCAGGTGTGATTATCATATTTTTAACACTTTGCTGCAAGTTTTGTTTAAAGCAAACTCTTATCCAACAGCTCTGTGGTGATTTTTAATTCCCCACCCTCCACATGCCCACACTAACACCAACAGGGCTTACAAGGAAATCCCAACAGGCAGACTGTTATTCAGTGTATTTCTGCATTTCTAAGGCTCATCGACCTTTCTTTTGTCAGATAAAAGCTTCCCATCTCTTTAAGCCCTTCATTCTTGCAATAGTCCCACAGAAAAATTGACATCCTTGGCAAGGAGAGTGAAAAGCAGATTGTCCGCCCTTCCCAATAGCTAGGCTGGAGTTGTTTTAGCCTGTTTAAATCTCTCTCTTATTTATATGCTAATGTTCTGGTATCAGCAGAAAGTATAAACAGTGTTGTTTACAGCTCCCTATAGTCGTGAGCACCAAGCTGCCAGGAGAATACTGTATACTGGGCAAGGAGATATATTTATTGAAATTAAAATGGCCACTTCTAAGACCATGAGAAACAAAACTGAACTGTAAAAATGCAGTGTCAGCCAACAATATAACATACAAAATAGGACTGGCAAAAAGCCATTAGCCAGGGGGTCAGTCATGGGCTCTGGGGAGCTCCAAGATTTCATATTTAACAGGGAGAGATCTGGGGAGACCTTCAGCACAGAGACCTCTGAGAAAAGAGAGCATCAAGTTCCTTGGCAAGGCAGCTTACATGCTCCATTTGCTATTACTGCAGATTTTTGTTAGTGGATAATGGCTCAAAGCTTGGCTCATAGCTCTCCTGGATCCTGAAGCGAATTAAACTCTCCTAAGAAAAACAGCATGGTCTAAAGGAGCAAGCACAGGAATTATTGAGTTTAGATCTTGTCTCTCCAGTTTGTGGTGATTCTTCACCAGTAGAGCACTAGGTCTTAACAGTAACAGCAAAACCAGGCAGCAGTGAGGATGTACAACAAAGATGTTTGTGCAATGTCAAGCTCTCTGAACATTAGGGCACAGAGCTTGTGTCTTCCTTACATTAGTCAACAAAATGTTGACAATTGCAATGGCACTCCCTTTTCAAATCTGGGAAAATACCTGTTCCCATCAGCAATGTCCTGTAAATAAATATTTAAAAGCCTTATAAAAAATCCTTGTTTACCATAATGCCTGCTGTATACAATTCTCACACAAATGCAATTACTGACAAAAGATGCTGGACTGGTTGACCTCACAATCCTTATTGTATGGTTTTCTACTGAAAATCAGAAAAAAGATGCAGAAATTAAACTTTAACTCATATTCTCCTACTGTATATGTTTCAGTTCTCACCTTGTGAGATTCAGCACTCTGCTTTCAGGAGGAAAAACGTAGGGTACTTCAGTGAGGGCTCTTGGGAGCCCAGGCCACACAGACGAGCTGAGGTACATCCAGTGCCTGCACTGACTATACCACACTCTGCTCTCTTTGGAGTGGGACTCCAGCAGCCTGATAACTGGTCCTGCTTGTCTCAGTGAGCCAAAACCACATCACATCTGCCAGTACCACTGCGTCTCTTGCTGGGCAGTCTCAGACAAGGTACCAGGAAAGGACTGAGTCTTTTTCTAGCCCTCACGGTCCTGCAAAACCAGTGCAGAGGCACCTGAGTAAGACAACATGCACTGGCTTGGCTGTTACTAGAGAAATATACATATATTGTAAATAAAAGGAAGTCATCTACTCAATAACTTTATATCATCTTGCTTAAAGTGTAAGATGCCAAGAGGACCACTTGCAATGACATTGCGCCTTGTCAGAGCAGCTCAATCACAGAAAGAATTTGAGGTGGTGAACAATGAGAGTATTACATTGGAAAAGATGTGCTTTTCTTCCAGTGGGAATTCAGTTGCTAAGTGCAACAAGAGGATTTACAGCAACCCTTTGCTGAAATAACTAAACATAGGCCTGCATGAAAATCCCACTTTTGGCTGTGGCACACTGGCTAAACTACTCTGTCTCCTTCTAGTACTGTGTTCCCAAAGAAGGCAACAGTTTATTTCTGCTACTACAGTACATCTGAAATTAAGTAGTAGTCTGCCAAATTTTCCCATGCAGAAAGTTTCTCTGTCCTCTGAGTTAAAGTAATCTGCATGTGGTCTTGCACATATTACTTACATCATCTTTTTAAGAAACTTAATCTAACCAGTTTTGACCTCTGAAGTTTTGCTGTACAATGTAAGTGTCAAGTCTACCCAGATTGCATCAGGTGCCCTGCACACATTACACCGTGTATTTTGCAGGATTACAAGTGCTTATCAACAGCACAAATAAACCAGCTCAGTGCTTTTATTCTACTCAAGACTGTCTGAAATGTGTTAATTTCTAATAACTGACAGCTAAACAACTGAATCAGGTGGGGATGATGCTTGTTGGAGCCATTTTGAGCTCCAGTAGCAGTTTCTAAATCTCCTTCCATTACTTGTTGTTAATTACTGTTTGCTAAGTACCAGCAGTAACAGACAAATACAGGCAGCTCCATAGTAAGGGGTTAACTTTTAAGTAAAAAGCATATTGATTAAAACCACAGCATGAACAGTGAGAGACATCTTGAATCTAAGCCACAAGCTGGGATTGTAGTGTTTGTATTTTTGGCATCTGTGTCTAAAAGATGATGAGAAGGCACATAAGTGTTTTTAAGGATAGGTGGGTGTTTTGGTCAAAGAGAAAGCTGACACATCTAAAACTAGGTAAAGAGAGAACTGTAGATGTACTTCTTAGAGCTGTGTCTACCGAAATAATACTAAAGAAAAGGCTAGAATGTAGTCTTACATAATTCATTGCTGCTTGGACATGGGCCGGGAGGGAAGAATGGAAAAAACAGTCCATAAAGATGCCAGTAGTTTCTAAGCAGAAACATCTGTTGAGGTCTTAAAAATGGTCAGGCCTGCAGCAAGCTCAGCAACAGGAAAGTCTGCAGTTGATCACTCCTACCCCCGTCAGCCCCATGAGCTCCCACCCCTGGGACTGGATCAGAGCTTGGAAGATAGCTGACACCATGAATCAAACACAGCTCCTTTCTTAAAGGGGAAAAAGGGGAGGAACAGAGAACCAGGATGAGTATCTGGGGAAAACAAATTATTATTTGGAATGGAGGTGTTCAGGAAGAGTTGCAAAAGAGTAAGGGAACATGCAAAGGGAGACCCAGTGGCTTATCTACTCTGTCCCATGGGGTGCCTGTACACTGAATTTCCATTGCTCTGTCCAGTCTAATTTTAAATGTCTCAAGCAAAAGGCTTTGCTCCCCGTGGGAGGCTATTGCAAAATCTCACAAATCATCTTTGCCTTTTACATGACTGCCTCTTCCTTTGCGATAGTTCATTTAACTTCGTTTTCTCTTGATATTCAACAGTGCCCCTGGACATATCAGCTCCAAACAGAAATTTCTTTTTCCTGAAAGCATTTGTTCCGCTTTGCTATCTTCTCTCAAGAAAGGAGTTATCTTAAAAATATCTGTGGAGACTGTATTTAGTTCATCTCTGCAGGATCTGCATCTGCCAACAGAAAGGGAGCACAGTTCTGCTGGATCTTACAAGTATCAATAACTGGGGGGCCTCAGCCGCTATATTACAGGAGATGTATACACTGGCAGAAGTTCTTATAAAGCAGCAGGGTTTGGATCATTTTCCTTCCCATCTCTAATCATTTAATTTTGACTAATTGCACATGTTAAAGCTTCTTAAAGAATGTGAGCCTTTATTAACCAAGAAGGTCAAACTTCAATCAAGGACAATAAAAATTTTAACTACTGGTCTTTGGGTGGAAGTTCCATTTTTGCTGCAAATGCAAAGCTCCAGCAGCCTGCCATATCCATGGGAGTGGGAAGAAACCTAGCAGTGAATTTCTGAGTTTGCAAAGGATGCTACTTTAGAGCTAGTGGTGACTGAAATACCATTCAATCTATACTTCATTTCTCAAAAAAGGGTATTATTTGAGTGCTTGGTACTTCAGAAGTATTTACCCTACACTTTTGAAAATCTAAGCAAAGTCCTTTTTCCCCCTTAAATGAATCACTAATATTTTCCTAGCAGTACTTGTTCTATATAAATTTAGACTGAAGGATCAACATATGGCTTAGAGTGGAGCTTTCGCTGTGAAATTACCCATGCAGTTCACAACCAGCACCTCCGTAACAATACCAGAAGTGAGCAGAGCAGTGGTTAAAGTGTTCAGATGTCCAAAATAAACTCTGCAGTACTCAGTATTCATCAGTTTTCAGATTTTGATCTGCTCTAGACCTGCACTCCAAAATGGCATAGTGAGATTTGCTTCCTGGGTGCGAAAGTTCCCAAGTTCTCAGCACTGAACATCAAAGAAAGCTTGCTGCTGAGGGAACCTCTTCTAGCCTGCCTGGTTCCCTGCTTTTCTGCTGCACCTTTTGCTTTATTTGTTTAGATTAGCAAGTTTGAACAAGAAACTATGGCACTGTCTGAAGCTCCAAGGATCCATTTATGAGTCTTTATGAGTCTTTATGAGTAAAATATTCTCTCCCTTAATACTTGCTTTCTGGTTATGTCTATAAACATTGTATCAGGGAGGACTTTCTGACAGTGAACTTTTCGTATTTCTAGATATGAAGTTAGTTGGATAACTTAGTGTTGACATTACTAGAAGTAGTGGTATTAGACAGTTTTTCATGTCATACAGCTCAAAATGACTGATCAAAAGGCCTTATCATTTAAATTGGTTTTCCTTTCAGGTGTGGAGAGAAGTTGTCACACTGCTTGTGAGGCACTGGATGACTTCAAAGACTAAGAAACAAAAAGGTTTAGAAAGCTTCTTGCATCCCGCTATTGCTCCTGCAGATTTCTAACCAGTCTCAACCAGCAGCCTACATCCAGTCTGGTCTCATGAAGCCCCAATTCCCTGCAGGTCCTCTGGCAGCACACAAGAAGGGAATGGTCTCCAACAATGCAGGAGTAAAGGGAACTTTTAACTCAATGTTAAGCCTCTTAAAAAATGAGCTGAGGTTCCTCTGAGATTTTATTAAATCTGCCAGCCTGTGAAGCACTGCCCATTGGATCAAAGACACAATGCACCCTTTCTTAGCTTGTGTTGAGCTCTTCATGGATCTCCAAAGGGCAGTAGGGCTGTAATGTCTCGTTAGGTCAGTCATTAAACACAAGGAACTGAAAAATTCACCAGAAACCAAGAGTCAGTATGAGACTCTGCCATCACTTTAGAAGCACAACATCTGACCCTTTTAATTCATCTTCACTCCCTTCTCCCCCAGTACACTGAGAACCACTCACTGTTGCTGATGTATAAAACCCTGCCACGACAACTACTAAAAAGGGCAGCTCCATGCTGGCATTGATCCTGCCTTCATCTCACTGCATTCTTTGTCTAAGAGAACAGAGGCAGGATTAGAAGGCGGTTTAGAGTGCAACCAGGCAGTAAGATTAATAACTTCTCTTAGCTTCATTCATGATCAATTGAGTGTATGTGAATCTGCAGAGGACCTACTCCAAACAATCAGTAGGGATGGTAGTGCCAGTCATGGAACTGGAAAACCAAAGCAAATTTCAGTGACATCACATTTGTTTAGGGAAAAATTAAATGTTTTGCTATCTCTTGATCAGCAAATACTGCTCTGCTTGTGTACGTCTGCTAGTACTTACCCCCAAATGTGTAATGCACCCTATCTTAGTCCCTAGAAAGTCCAGTGACTCTAGAGGGCACACAAGCAAGTCTTCTATGAAGGGAAGTTTGCTATCAGGAGTGCTTTCAGCCACGCATTTGAAGTGTGCCAGCTACTCTTTAAACAAATCAAACACCTTGAAGCCTACAGGATAAAATGTTTCACCTGATTTATCCCAAATTGATCATCCACAAGTGATGCAGATAAATCATATGGTCTGGATCCTTTATCTTGAAGGGGTTAGCACTTTCATGATGAATTCTTGCATATGTGAATACAAGATATAGCAGGTACAGTGGTCAGAGGGATGACCAATCAAATGGGATGCCCAATCACCACCATGTTGGTAAGACCTGACTGGTCATAATTCAGTAGTTGCTATGGTAAAAGCAAAAAATGCAGTTACATATGAATGAAAGGTGGCCATCTATTACATTCATAACGTAAGTCTGTTAACATCACAAAACATAGCATTTTTGTAGCGCTTTGGTTGCTTGCTAAGACATGCAGTTTAAGGAGTGACTCCAGACAGTGTATGCATGCAAGGCTTTGGGACACCACTCTGGCGGGACCAAAACCATGTGGGAAAGGCATGTGCAGGGGGCTTAATCTCAGAGTATAGAACATCAGATGATGGGTTTTTTTCAGAGATGCCCCTATTTTCAATCTGTACATCACTTTTTATTCCAGAAAATATCGAAGTAGAGAGGACCCAAGCTACACAAAGGAATGCCTATATCCACAACTGAAATGGAGCTGGGGGCAGCAGTTAGCCGCATGGACAGCACTACACAGCAGCTAAGGAGAAACACGACAAATAAGTTTCCATTTCCAATGGCCAACAGTACCTTGCATGCATGTCTGTACAGACTTGGAATGCCTGGAGCCAGGTTTCAAAAATGTGGTACCATCTAGGCATTTTGCTTGGCCTGACAAAGAAGAGGAAGAAGGGCACGTGGTTGCTTTGTCCTTACCACACTCCCTAACACATCCTGTAATGTGTTCTGCAGGGCCAAAATTCTTACTTCAAATAATGGAGCATTACCTGAATAGTCACCCCATAGTCTGTACAGAGCAGCTGGCTGTATTCCCAAGCATTTAGAAATTTGCTATCCCTATTTAATTGAAACAGCAGGAGAATTTATGGAAGTGGAATTGAATTCCCCTAACTGATAACTGACAGATTAACTTTTGGAGGGAATGCCTTGACATTTTTAATGATCACATACGATTATAACTCTGGTTTAGTATGTCATCTATCCCCATTATTGTACTGACTAAAACAGGGTTGATGGTAGAAAAAAAAAGAAGAAAATTAAAAAGAAAGAACATATAGGCCTCTGCCATCTGAAATATGGTATAAAGAGGTCACTGCAGCAGCCTCACAAAATCCGTGTGCCCGAGGAATTTCTTATTGATTAACAGCTCATACTGGCATCAGTGAGAAAGAGTCCAGGCAAAACAAAGCTGCTCCAGCGTGTTTTAAAACAAAACAAAACAAAATAAAACAAAACAAAAAAATCCCACAACCTCCCCACAGGCTCTTGTTTTCACTAGGCCAAGTGCCACAACTTCTACAGATTTCAACCAAGATCATTAATGGTCAAACTTGGACTATATGGGACCACCATATGAGACTTGTATTCACTCTTCACAGTAATTTTAAATTCTGTTTCCAATTCACGATAACCTTCCACCTCCCCAGAAGCATTAATGAAAAATAAACATTGGCATTAAAGTGAGACTTTAAATCCAATGCAATACACTGCAGCAGGGGATGGGTGAAATCTGAAAGTGGCACTGCAGTGAGGTTCTGATTCTGCAAGTTCCCAATCTGCAGGGCCAAATAGCTCAGTAACTTTGAAATGCTGCTTTTTGATGACAGGGCTATATGAGTCCATTGGATTATTTATTAGAATTAAATCTTCTTAAATGATGCCTCTTTGGCAGTTTTAGCCTAGAACTGACCATGGAAATATCCTTTTTTGCTCACATGAAAAGACTTTGCCTTAGGATTGAGGGACACAAGCCACAGCAATAAAGTGAATGTGGAGCAGGCACTAAACATCAGTCTTCAATGCTGTCATACCAACATTACATTCACTTGAAAAAACAGTTGAGAGAGACAGATGGTAAGATATCTAAGAATGCTGATACTTCTGAGAAGGGGAGCAAGACATGGGTCATTTGTAAAAATAGCAGAAACCCTGTCTGTAACTTCAGCAACGTTCAATTTCTGTATTTAAAAGAGTCCTCAGAGGCTGCAGCTTTCACGCACATATCCCAGCTTTCACAGGGAGCATGGGAAAATAAGCTCATTGTGTCAGAAGGCCTTGAAAGGGAAAGGAGGCTTGCAGCAGGATGGGAGGAGGGGAAGCGCTAGAGCCCAGCTTGAAAACGCATGGAGAGAAATTGAAAACAAACATGTACCTACCCCCAACATGCACATGCAGACACATGCAAGCCCTAAACTCTGACTGAACTCTGAAATTGAAGACCAAGCTGCTTTTGGAAGCCACTGCAAACTTTTCTTCTCTCCTTTTTTTGTTTTCCTTTTTTTTTTTTTCTGTTTGGTTTGGGGGGGTGGGGGGTGCTGTTTTGTTTTGTTTTTTACCTTTCTAAGGAGGAAAAGAAAATCAGCAAACTTGTCTGTGTGTGTGTGTCTCCTGGGCAGCTTGGGAAGAGCAAGTTGTCAAAAGTGCACTCCAGCATCTGTCTTTCTTGTTCCTGGTGAGGATTTTATAAATATTTGGGAGGTTGCATGGGGCAGGGGGGATAGCTAGGGGGAGTGAAGGCTGCAGGAGGGAGGCTAGATAACTTTTGGGCCCACAGAGCACAGAAGTTTTGAAAGCCTGCTTTTCATTAGCATTGCCTAGCAACCAACTCATCTGCTGCAAATCTCATCACGCCCCTGCAAAGCATCCACGGCATGCTAATCTTTTCATTTCATAGAAAAGCTGCTGTAATCTTTCTTCCTTTTCCTTTCTAAAAAAGCAGACAATAATAATAATAATAATGATAAAAAAAGATTCCATCCCTGCTCCTCCTGCTGCCCTGCACCCCACCAGTGCTCCTGTTGATCCAACACTTTGCTGAGTTCCCATGGATGACCTACATGTGTGTGTTCTGGCTGATAAGTCCCAGCTGCAAAGGCAAGCTTGGGTCGGTTTTTGCTTTCTGTGTTGTGTGTGCTGGAAAGGGAGGGCAGCGAGGGGGAGGATTTTTCTGGCTGGGAGCTGAGAGAGAAAGGAGGCAGGCAAGGCTACAGCCCTCAGAGCCCAAATGGGTCCAAAAAGCTTAAATGAAATCTCTGGCTTCAGATACTTTAACCAAAGCCTCCCCAGCAGACAGGGAAGAACTGGTTTGCTCTGGTGTGTGTGCACAGATGCGTGTGCATGTTTCAGCGTGCGTGCACAAACCCGAGTTCTCCCCATATCCGCAGGAGAAGAGTGAGTCTTGCTTTGTTGCTGATGAATTCCATGTCCAGCCAGCTGCAAACAAGCCATGCTCTGGAATCTCCCTGGGCTTTGCCTGTCCTTTCACTCTGAAAATATCACGCCTAAGGGCAGGGGAAGTGGTTTGGACAAAATAAGACCTGACCTGAGCATATGCCCAGAACTGAAACCAAACGTCTGTCTCCCTGAATTTTTGGCTTTTCACAAAGCTCAGATAATTTCTCTTGCCACCTGCCCATCTTTAAGCATGTCTGCACTTTATGGTTCCACATGGAAACACTAATCTATCATAAAACAGGCCGTGCATGCATGCAGCTTCTGAGCTGGTGAGAAGCAGGAACCTGAAAACCTGCAGACAAGCACATTTTCAAATATCCAGCCCCATTTTTAGAGACACACACCCCAGTGATGAGGGTGTGTACCACCTTGGTCTTTGCTCTTTCCTCAGTCTCTTTCCCTTCCTTCTAGTCTCTGCATTTCCTCTTCCTTTTTTGTACTTTTAAGTGCTCCTGAGGATGTCTTGTCCTCCCCACTCATAAAGTAGTAAACTCCTCCAAAGTGCAATCCTGGGGCCATTTCACATGCTGCTTAACAATCTATCTTCTTCCCTGATCCTCTAACCTGTGAACCCTGAACATAATACACCTCACTTCTACCCACATGTGATGACTGAGAGCAGACTCCTTTACAAAGATGTTTCCTCTTCTCTACAGCATACTGCTGGAAGCATTCCCACTAGAGAGGTGCTATAAAGACGACTCCAAGACCACAAGGCCCTAAAGCAAAGATGAAGTCACTCCAGCCAATAATGGTATCATACCTATGGAAACGACAATGTGGCCATTGTGCAATGGATCAGGTAGAGATACTATGAATTTCCTAAGAAATCCAGGCTAAAACTGGAGCAATATGAGGCCTGAAAAGCAGTAAATCTTATGTAAAGTTGGAAAGGTTACCACAGTTGTGGAAGGTATTTCAATGTCACACTGCTTTGCCTTTTTAAGCAATACATAGTGAACAATAATTGTCAGGCGCACCCTTACAAAGCCCTGAAGGACAGAGACCCAGTAACAAAGCTTTTGAGGGTGTAGCTGAAGGAATGGCTGTAATGCCAGTGAACAGGACAGCAAGAAAGTTCAAGCAATCTCAGCTTCAACCTCTGGCAACCACTTCAAAAGGTTTCATGGAGCAGAGTGCCCACAAGCCAATGAAATGAGACTCTCCATGCACCATTTACTGCACTTGATTGGGAAGAATTGCCAGCTTTTGTGAAAACACATCCACCTCCTCTCTCCTATCTTCTGAATAACTCCAGAGTTACCAGCTTCAGCACTCTGCACTGCAAGCACTTTCAGAATTATCAATCAGGTGAAAACCCTTTCCCCTATGTGCACACTGGGCTTGAAACCATTACGGGCTGGCTCTGCTCCCATAGCCAGCTGGAGACAGAGGTGCTTCAAATGCATTCAATGGGAAAGGAAATAAAAACCCCACCTTTTCTGGCTTTTAATTAAAAAGAATCTCAAGCCTCATTGGTTCTCAGGAAAATACAGAGTTGGCTTGTGTTTAAAGTGATAGTATGGAAATAAAATTAGTCTTTTAACAAATTCCATTCCCTATGTTAGTAAGACCTTTAACAAAGAGGCTGTTCACCGTTAAAATAAGACTTTTTGGTCACTGGGAGGCAGGTATTTTGGACTCAAAAGAAGACTACTAAAAGAAGCCACTAATTGCCTTTTCTTTGGGATTTGTAGGTATCTTTTCACAGACCCGCATTTCTTTGAAATCAATTCTAGGTCATTCCAGGGACAGTGAGCTCTGTTAGGCTGGATAAGAAGTAACAGATAGCAAAGCAATAGCACCAGATGGCAGAAAGAAGCAAGTGAGAAACTGAATGCCTCTTACCCACATGGCAGATCATTTGCTGTGAACTACCATCACTGTAGTGATGGAAAAGGATAGATTCTTGTGAGTGGAAAATGAACTGGAATGGAGACAAGATTCCTTGGTTTGGGTGCAAACGGTGATTTATAATAATTTTTTTGTAGTGCCCCAGAGGGCATAAATTTAATATGTGACAAGTGTCAGACTTCCCTTGTCCTTTGTAAACTTACATGCAGGTTTCAAATACCCCAGCCTAACCAGCACTCTCATTAGTAGAATGACCTGAGAAACTGAAAATTGAATGAACATCCTTCAGGTCCCCAGATGATGAGAAAGAACTTAAAGGTTTGGGGTTTTTTTGGTCAGCCTAGAGGTAAGGATACATAATTGCAAGCTCCTCTTGTTAACACTAATTCAAGTCTATGCATATGTGTTCCTCATGGCCTCTACTGGAGAAAAAAATCTTAATCAAAGAGCAGCAGCAAGTTATCTGGAATGATCCGCTCTTGGGAAAGACTCAGGGCTAAGCAAACAATAGATCCTTATAAGCATCAGCCTCTTCCATTTTCTTTTCTTCTTTTTTTTTAATTTTAGCAAAGTGTAACAGCTTCTTTCTAAGATATATTCTTGTTTTATAGCAATCATGTTCTTACAACATTAATAAAATGACAGCTCCCAATGAACAGTGCATAGAAGACTTACAGTATTGGACAAGGCTGAGAAATGCTGGCTTTCATGGTGTTCTGCAGTTCAAAGTGAGGAAAGTTTGTCACTTTGGCAGAATATTAGCTGAGGGAAAGAAAAATGTGTGAAGGCAGTTAAATAAGGTTACACAGGTGCTGCTACTTCAGACTGTGGAAAAAAATAAATTATAATACATGTGAAAGAAAATAATCTCTCTAACATTTGAGTCTTCTTACTGCAGGGATAAAACCACAAGTCTGCTTTGGGAGTGCTGCCCTCCTTTAACTCGCCAAACATCACACTGACATTCTTTAGTGACTTGTGGTTTGGAGAGACAGCATTATGCAAAACTGAGGTCTATGCACTTCTTAGAACTAAAAACTATTTGTATGTTCTGGTAAACTTTGAGATGCAATCAAGCCAAAGACAATTTTACATGCAAATAGAAATCCATCTTATGATAAATGTTATAGTCTCTTAAGACAATTTTATCATTTAGGCCACTCCTTACCCCTCACAAACCAAGAGATAGTTTCCAGTTTTAGGGAGGAAATGAGAAGCGTTTAAATGGTCCAATATCAAATGGAGCATTTTCAGAACAGCCGGAGTTTGAAGCAAGTTCTGTGATTGCTAGAAATAGGTCAAACTCAAATTACATTCACAAGTACTCCACAAGCTTAAAAGAAACTTAGGGAAAGAAAGTAAAAAGGTGTCCTTACCATTAACTCATTTGTACTGAAGAAATAGACAAAATTTTATCAAGGAGATCTCTAAAATTTAAGTTGTTATTTAAATAGAATTCTTGACTTGTATTTCAGCAAAAGTCCCCCTTGCCCCCTAGAACTACTAAACTGCTTTCTTCTGAGGATTTATAAATGAAATACCCTTAATGTTTTCATAGAATAAACATAAGGATTTGGACTTGTTGCCATACAGGGCATTTTCCACCAAAATTTACTGAGTTTCATTTGTATTAGACATCAAATCCTAGAGCCAAAATATCAGGTTTTGGTTTAGTGCTCTCAAACACTTATTAATTTAAAATGCCAAATTGCATTCCATCACAGGAAAATGCTGGTATTTTTAGGGCTTGGGTTTAGATCTAAGGTGTATCCTTTTAACTGCAGACACAAATAGCAAGCACACTGTTCTTTCTGAAGGTGAGAGGGAAATGAAGCAAATATCAACCAAGTGCTATGCAATAATGAAATATCGCAAGATTCAAAAACTTCAGCATATATTTAAGGTCTGGAAAAAAGTTCCTTTAAGCTATATCTTCCCACATGGATCTCCTCTTATGCCACACCAGTTTTAAACCTCATTGTGGCTGTAACTTCCACAGTCTTGTGCTTCAACAGTTTCCCAGCTCATCACCGCCATGGTTCTACTTGCTCACTGCTTTCCATTCCAGTTTCTTCAAGATCCCAGAGGGGTACTGTGGAACTGGGGATACAGCTTAATTTCCTGTGTCCTAATACTGCCTTACAGTGACTCAACAGTTCATAAAAGTTAGGAAAAGGAATTTTTAAAGAAAATGGACTCAATCTCATTCTGGAGCATGCCTAGCATACGACTATCTGTGGTAAATTTTCATGAAAATGAAACTCCTTTCCCTTTTTTTCTCCTAACGCCCCATTCATCCATCACTAATGTGCAATCTATTCCCAGAAATAGACGCCATAGAGTTTCCTAGAAACTAATTGCTTTCAATCACTTGTAAAACAACCACTTTCTTCATAACTCAATACAAACTTTTTGAAGAAACTTTCTGTGAAAACCATTCAAAATCAAGTCCCTTCTATGAGCCTTTTGGGCTCAAATCCTATGGTAAATTATAATTAGATGAAAACAAGATTTTGTAATGGAAGGTATAAGATAACTGCAACAATCATGGGGTGACTTGCTTTGCCTGTCCATCAACAGTAAGGTGACAGCAATTCCAAATGTCCAAATGACCAAACACAGTCAAAACAACCTTAAACTCCTTAACAGATCACTTAGGACACATTAATATGCTTCCTGCACTGTAGATAACAGGAGCAATTCTATGCCTATCTCTGCACTAGTCTTAATCCATGTACATCCTTTGGAGGTCAGTGCCTGGGCTTTTATGTGTCTGCAACTTTGCTGTAGATGCTTCCTGGTGTTGCAGGTGTAGTTGTGCATGCTTCTGTGCTTGCAAACACAGCCATCCATTAACCTCTTATCACCCTCCTTTGCTAGGGATTACTCTATAGATAAAGAAAACATAGCGAAAACAAACCAGGATTGCACGATCAAAGTTTTTTATTCTGTTCTGCCTGCAAATTAGTTTAGCGTTGCTCAAAAATAAAAGGCCCTGAGAATACTGGGATTTAACTACAAAACACAGATGAGGGACAAGCAGCAGCACAAGCTTCCCCACTGTCTGATGCTGCATGGTCACTCAACCAGACAGAGGAAGTCCAAAGACAGGAATGATGTATCGCCTCTGACCATTCACTCTGGGACCTCTCTGCTGACATCAGTGACAAAGGTCTCAGGTTATGTTCCCTAGTTAACCTCATGTTGGACCATTGACTCTTACCAGAAAGACCAAAGATGAGAAGGAATAAAGTTCTAGGTCCCATCCTAGATGTGTAGGCTGCTCTGCAGTCCTGTATGTCAACATGGAGTAAGGATCCCTTATGAAGCAATCAGGGTGATCAACTGCTCTCTGCTGGGAGGGAAAAGAAACAGACTACAGCAAAGAGAATTCTAACCCCTACTCTTGCTAGAGATTTCTTCTGAAAGGCAAATGCCTTCAAACTGTTAGTTTGTTGTTAGTGACAAAGTAGGCCCAATCTTAAGAGAGCAAAATGTCTAATGTAAGTCTGTAGACTTACCCTATACTACTGAAACAGAACTCTTCATGATGTTAAAGAGCCTATGCAGCAATTAACTTAGGACACTCTTTTCAGTGGTTTTAAGAATACATATTAGTACATTTTTATGGAAGGTCCTGGCTGCATGGAGGATTGCATTTGTAAGTCAGCTGTGAAACACAGGCCACCAAATTCACAAACTGTCCTGGAAACAGCACCAGCCAGAGCTGTCTTATGTAATGGAAAAGCTTAGAGGAACTGATGAACGATTATCTATAGATGCCATTCCATGGCACCTTCAACCAGTCTCAGCTGAGTGGCCTAAAAAAAAATCCCCCTGGATTGTTTTTCAGCCAGTTTAAGCCAGTTCATGCAACTATTCAGGTCAGGAAAGTGCCGGTGCCAGAGCAAGAGAAGGAGAGGGGAACACATAGCTGGGAGCTGAATGAGTAGGAGCACAGCAGACTGGGCAGTTTAAACTGCTATGGAGCTGAACCATGAAACTATCTGAACCACTTTTCGGTCGCTACTGAATGTAGCACATGAGCTTCTACATGTTCACTTCTTAATGCTAAAGCACTTTTTCAGATATTTATAAAACATCTTCCCTGATTATCACAGAGGTAACTGGACCTTGCCCCACTTCCACTGAAGGCAGTGGAAAGAAAATAGGCTGCTTTCAGTGAACAATGGCAAACTAAGCAAGGAGTGAAACTGAAAAGCAGCTGTGCAAAGATATTCTACAGTTAGAATTATAGACACTAAAGAAACCCCAAAGAGAAATGGCAAGTGGAGCCCCTTTGGATTTTGAACTGAAACCTGCTCTCTTGAATATTCTGCACTAGCTGAGAAATGGAAACGATTTACAGTAGATAAATGTCCTGATGTCTGACAGCTTGAATATCGGCACAGTAGTGGATAGAAGTTGATGCTCTTTGACTCCTAAATTAAGTCAACTGTGAAGTCTTTAGTAAAAGGTGAAGTGTGAATAAGCTGGTGGAAGGGACCCTAGCTTATGTGGAAGTTAGCCGATGGGCAGATGCTCACTCTGTGCACAGCTGTCCTGGTCTGAGAAACTGCTACCCTCCAGCTGCCTCTACCTGCCGCCCCGCTCAGAGCTGCTATCTCCCCAGCAGCTGGCAGAGCTGCCGGTGTGAGCACTTCCAGGCAGGAATCATCACATCAGTTTAACTGAGTGCTTTGAGCTTATGCACCTTTACTGCACACCCCAAAACGTACTGGGGAGTGTACACACAAACCCTGTCATGGCTGAGCAGTTGGTAGTGGTCAGCAGAGGACTGCGGTAAGTAACTGAGCCCAGCAACGCCTTCCAGCTGCATCCGGAGGAAGGGGGTTGTCCATGGGTTTTGACTTTGCTCTTGTTTACATAGGGAAATTACACTGCTTTAAGTAAATGCACAGTTTATATCCAATTTACTTAAACTATTGCAAACCCTTGTGTAAGCACTTAGTGAAATGCAGCTTAAACAGAGGAGGAACATGGGTGTGGCACAAGTTCCAGTAAACGTGTTAAATTTATGTAAATTAAACCAGTGGGAATCCCATGTGTTAACATATGCTTTGCAACTCCCGTAAGGGTAAATTCTCCCATCGTCTATATCCATGCACGAGTAAACATTTATGCAGTAGGACTAAATCACTTCAGAATTTGGCTCTGCACTAAGCCCAGACCAAGTTTTAGATTGTAACCAATCCCAAGCAGCAAATCACAGCAAACCTTGCATTCCTTTACTATCACTCCCAGGGCAAACACACTACCTGAAATGTGGGGAATATGAAGGTTTCCATCCTCATGATCCCTGTACCTGTCTTCCTCTGGCTCAGGCTTTGTAAAGAAATGAGAAAGAGCCATGGTCTCCCAGTACATCAAAGACTAGAGGCCTTGTAAATCTTAATATCCTGCCTGCCCCCAAGAATGGAGCAGAGCTAGCTTTGGTATGGGGGAGGAGAAAGGAAGTGCTCATAGCCCTGAATGTGACCAGCACATACAGTAGGTCTAATTCTTGTCCTATCAGCCTTGACGCAATGTGTCCTTTTCCTTCAGCTATTTTAGATAAACAGGAAAGGAAAAGAAAAAAAATCAGTACTGGGAAAAATACAAGTCAGTTTGGAAAGAAAACATTATTGTCAAATGTTCTAATTGCAATTTCAAACAATAGTGAGTGCAATATGTCACATGAAAAACAGGGGTATTGCTATGATAGTCAATCATACCAGAAACAGAAAAGAAAAGAGACTTAAAAGAAAAAAATGGTGCTACAATAAGAATAGCTAGTGATTTGGAGTAACAAAGCCTGAAAAGTGGTAATATTCTTACACCCAGTTTTCTGACAGGGAAGGTTCTTTACAAATAGTTAAAGTGGTTTGTTGTGGTTTGCAAACAATTCCTTTTGCTACTGCTTAGCAAAACCTAGCACTACCTTCCTCTAACCATTAAACTGTTCCAAGAAGTATTCTTTCATTAATGCCTTCATACACAAAAACAGGTGAAAACTGGTTACACAGCAGGAGTAATCTGGTTTGGCACTCAATACTACTTCCAGAAGCCAAGTCAACTTTCTGGTTTAACTGTGGGACTGTTAATACCTCTGAAAGGGCTCATTCTACAACTGAAGACTAAAACATACTTTTACAATGATTTTTGTACCTCTGGTACAGAAATCCCCAATGAAAATAGACATAGGTTATCACACCAGACCCTCTCACTTGATACATTTTGTATTTATAAATTTTGTTTATAAACACATTCGACCTACTAAGCAAACTCATTAGAGATAGGCATGGCTTCATTTAAATCCATGTAAACTCACTGACATGATGAAAAAATTTGACTCAATCAGTTTAATCTCTTATCCGTGGGTTTTTATAATTTTATTCAGTGAATGGGCTGTATTACATGCTCTTCCATTTCAGTTCTTAGAGAATGTATGTTCATAACACAAAAAACACCCTGGTTAAAATTGCCCTTAAATGAGTTTCTAGAATGTTATGGATGCACTGGACAATGCTGGCAGTACTCTCCTTTGACCCCATTTTAGTTCTTCTGTGGAAGGGACTGTAACACGTTATTAAAGCTAAGAGAAGAAAGATGCTCTGAAAGAGGTATCTGGAGGATGCAGAGTTGCTGATGCAGGGTATGCCCTGGTCAGGTGACATGGTACCAGCTCTCTGCTCATTCAATCCCTGCACTCCCTGTGATGCTCTACATGACTCAGTCATGCTCTGACACTGCCTGGGGTTATTTGTTTGTCTATGTGTTCAAAAGTCAAGAGTCAATCAACACTCACCTTCCTCACACAACTGTACAACTTTTGCTGGAATTCTTGACTCTCCCCATATAGCAGGGCATGATAGTTGACTTTCTCTAGTTGCTGGCTCCTGCTGACATTTTTCTCCTATACTTCTTGCCCTGCTTCTTCTCTTTTTCCTTTCTTTCCTTAAACCCAGTTGACAGGACTGTCTTTTTGGGCTGTGCCCTTGGGCTGCAGGAATACCAAACCATATTCCCAAGAAGCCTTGAGCCCTAAAATGCAGGTTGAATAAGTTAGCACTTCTGTGAACTAAGTATTCTCTTTTTAAAATATTTTAAAAAGAGAACTTGTTCACAAAGAACGAAACACTAGAAAGGTTTATAACTCCTAACAGAAACCATCTGCTTGAACATAAAGCTGGGAATGTATTGGTACTTTCAATTCAGGCTCAAGAGAGCTGGGAGAAAGAACACCAGCCTGCAGGCTGTTACTCAGACTTATCTTTCTGTTAATGAAACAGTTTTTGCAAGAGAAGTGTCACCATATCCTTAAAAACAAACAGACAGAAAAATACTTTCAGAAAATCCCAGCACACTCTTTTATGAAGCTGAACATTTTCCTCTCACAGCCCAGAGAAAAAGGACATGCTGCAACTCTACATGAAATACTGTTTGTCATTATAAATCAGAGGCAAGAGAAATGAAGAGCTGATTCTGTAGTTGTTCTTTGCTAAAGAATTTTTAACTAAAATTATGTATTAAAATATGTAATGCTGTTTTTCTATAAAAAAAAAACAACTCTCCAAAACTCAAGTCTGTGAATTTTGACCATTATGGGAACTTTTGCTTCTCCCCTCTCGAAAATACCATGACCCGTGGCCTATTTTTCAAGCCAGACTTCAATCCTCTCCAGCCAGCTGTCAGGAAACCACAGAAGGTGCTTGAAAGAGCACAAGAAATGGCTGGTTCTAATCTGAAGGGAAAAAAAGTTGAGGAACAAGGCAGCTACTTGTGGCAGAATGTTATTTTTTCTACAGCCTCTGCCTGCATATTTTCACAACATGTGTACTCTGTTACCCCATCACTTCCCTCTTTTACTTGGGTAAATATCTCTGCTTTGGAATAAAAGAAGGCCCAGGGGTGCTACTTGTAAGGACTGTACTCGCCTTGACATGTTGTTTTTGAACTGAACACATACAATGGACACATTTCAAACTTGGACCTTTGCCATCATACATGTTGGTTTTAGTTTAACCTTCTCAGATGATGGGGGGAGGCTGGAGGTAAGGAAGAGGCTGGGAGTGGGTTCATACACTCTATCCTTTACCAGATGTGGGATCTCATGGGAGCCAAGTGTGACAGCCCACACAAACCCCTTTAAGCACACAACAGCATGGAGAGAGACGGGAATGCAAACCGGCCCTCTCCAAGTGCCGATTCTTTGCAAAATCAAATACAAACCCCATGGAGAAATGGGTGACTAGGGCATATTTTGCCATCCAGCTGCTTAGATTAAAAAAAAGGGTAGTGTGATTAATAATTTATTTTAAAAAATAAATATCTCTGTACAAGTTCTGTGTGAGGAAGAGAATCAACAAAAAGGAGATTTCTCCCTGTTTTCATCCTGTAAACTGCATGCCTTGTTAAATGACTGTGTTTCATGTATGCAATTTAACATGCCATTTGGAACCCAACAGATGGACTGAACTAGATTAGACATCTGTTCTGGAGAAGAATTAGATACAGAATTGGGAACTAGGAAATTCTGGATTAAACCGGCTCAAAAACTACCCTGCACTCAGATACTAACCGTGTTAAGCACACTGGGTAAGACAGATTTTTAACCACCATTTCCTCATGCATGCAAATGACAATGCAGCAACAGGTAGGGGAAGGACAAGAGCTGGCAGTGGGCTCACTCTCTTACATGTGTAACTCATGTCAGGTTACTTCCAGGTGGCATTTCAATCAAGCCTGAAGCTCTGAAAGCTGCTATATGTACTAAGCAACTTGGAGCTGCCAGTGGGGATTAGAGTAGTACTGAAGCAACGCTAATTTGGGAACAAAACAAAGTATTGAATAGTTCCTGGAAGGCACTAAGACAGTAGAAAGAGTTGAGAATTCTCTGTACTACTAGTATTGAGGCCAGCTTTGCAAAGTATTCTTGAATATGTATTTTACATGCATGTACTCAATTTGATAATATATCCAACCTAATTTGATCTCAAACCTGGCAACCAGTCACCTGAAGAGTCATGCTTAAATGCTTGTTCTGTACAAACCATCTCTCCCTCCCTGATCTCTTTTATAATCCTAATCTGATCCCTTCTTCATCTTCCAAAAGTAATACGTCTAGTGAAGTCTTACTTCCCCATCATTACACTGTAACTTCTTTCCCAGAACATCCTTTTTTAATGAATTCTTTTCTCCTTGATGTCCCATACATACTTCACTATCCTGCCACATAATTTCCTTCCCTACTTACTCACTTAAGATGGGGCTATCCTGCCTTCAGCTCTACAGCTCTCTGTACAACCACTTGTACAGAGCATAGGTAAATCAGAAACCTTGTGGCTGCACACATGGGTACCTTTCCCTTTCCCCTGGCAAGTCCCATTCAAAGAACTGTTTCTCTCTCTAAAGCAGCAAGTAATTTGCCAGCATGCAAATGAAAAGACTGGGCAGATGGTATTTAATTCTGTATTTACATCTTATGGGTGTGCTTCCATAACCTTGGTATTAGATATCTGTAACTTTGATAACCACTAAAGATCCTTGAAAACAACGTTGGCTCACTGTAATTCTCATGTTACACATTATACTCCTTTTCCCAATGGTGCACCTTGTTTAGAGTACAAGCAGTGACACATAGCCAAGTGAGAAGGTGTTGTAAGAAAAATACTATAAATGGGCATACACTGGAGCAATCACTAGCATGTGTTATGTGTAGAGAGATTGAGCCAGTCTCTTGGATAGTCCTTAGATGAGGGGAATTAAAATTATCTTTATCATTTGCTTTTTACAGTGTAGAGGGATTTAGTGGACATACTCTAAATCTGGGTTTTGTTTATCAAAACAGAAGTAAAAATAGAAAACCCAGTCACTCTTCGGTTCTTTGAGAAATTATTGTTTTTCTTGCTGCTCTGTCAAAAAAACACAGCAATGAGAATAGTCCATAACTGGGAATTTGTCAGGCTCTAGAGCATCTTACACCACAGAGCCCTGGAAGTCCAAAATAGCTCCACAGTGAACAATATTTTCCCGAAGTTGTAGGTTTGTTTATACACACCAACCTATCTGTGAAAATTCCAAGAAGGTTTATGAATACAACGAACTTAAAATTTCTTTATCTCCTTTACTAACCAACTGAACTAATTACATTATTTAAGTTTGTGTCAGGTTTTCATCTGCTAAGATGAAAACAGCTTTGGAGCAAAACACAGCAGAACTTTGTAGGAGCCAAGCAGTGTTACTCAGTGGCAAAAAACATATAAAGAAATCTAGTAACATTACAGGAGGAGAATTTTGGTCCCACATAAGGTAAATGAACATCAGATACTCTTTGGCATGGAAGGGCTGACTTGGTTTTCACCTACAGTATATGTGCTATCTTGGCAGTGATACACGAGCCAGCTCTGTGCTGTGACAAATGGTTTTTCTCAGTCTAGTGAAGCAGAAGTCTTCTGTCCCACTGCGTACTCTGGGGAAAAGGAAACACACAGAAAGCTGCCCAGAGCATGGGCAATTCAATCAGTATCCCTGGCATATCCAGCTGCCACCCTCTGTCACACACTGGACAGCTTATCAGGTGAAATGACAGCAGGCCCAAAGCTCTATTACAGATTCTGCTGCTGCTCAGAAGTTGGGTAGCAGTCCTCACTGGACTAACTCTGGAGTGGAAAACTTAATCTAAAAGGATATGTAAGAAGTCAAAAGGTGTAAGAACTGCCAAATCACTAAACCTTGTAACATGACACTAGCAATGGTATGTGTGCAAGAAAATAGAGCAACACCACAGACAGCTGAAAAAAGGTGTTGTTATGACCTGGTAACTTCAGATAAAATGATTCAGGCCCTGCTGCTGCATGGCCTGTAAAGAAAGAGTGGGCTCACACACGCAACTCTTCAGTAGCTCCTTTTTCACTTTTACAGTTTCGACTCAAGTAGCGTCACTCTGTGAAGTGGCAGAACTCCAGAGTCATCTAATGAACCTCTGAAATCCATTGCTGCTAAACAGGGGGCCAAGATTTCAAGACATTAAAGGTAAAATAATTCCCAGTAGACCTCCTATGAACATCTTAATGCGTCTGTACTGAGCGGCATTTTCACACCATTCCCTTCCTCTCTCCTTTGACTGGATAAAGAGCTCAGAGGAGAAAAAAAAGTACCTACGAATACCGATGTGCAGGGAGCCCTCGTAAATTCACTTCCCGTCAGTCCAACAAATGAGCTCCCCCTGGGAAGTTGTGAGAGAGAGCCTTCTCACAACAGCCTGATTATCAAAAGCCTGTTCTCTCATGAAATACCCTAACCTCACAGGGACAAGTATCATAATAGTATGAAAGTATCATAATAGCTTGAGCACTGTAAATTACTTTTGTAACTTGGGAAGTGTGGGGCACATTTCCGGCAGGTTGGTTCCCAGTGATGCTGTTTGCTTCTCTGTATCACTTGAGAATTACCCCAAGCATGAAAGATTCATGTGCTGTAAAAATTCAATTTCAGAATAGAAATGCGATTCTCCATATTATCAGATTTCAGGCAGTCACTGCATTCATCATAATTTTAGCAAGCTGGCTTTATCACTGCCTTGCTCTCCTCAGAAATATAATACATGTTACCTGCTACGCTTCTACCCAATATTTCAAAAATGTTCTAGAAATAAGCTGCTCATTGATTTTGTTCTTCAGGGATTGCCACAAATCTACAGTACTTGAGTACTGATGGCATTTCTGTCGATTTCCAGATTTGCCTTTCACAGTTCTGTGTCTTGGATCTTTTCCATTTTTTTGCAGTTTTCAGATCCATCCACGTTTTGCAGCTATCTGGGTGTAAAGGAATCCTACACAAGAACCTGAGGAGCTACCTCCTGGTTTTGGTTTATTTCTTTCCAGTCTCCCTAGAGTTTCTGAGGCAGTGCTTTTGCATGCCGGTACACAAAAATAACCTCACCTTTATCCTTCTCCTAACCCTAAAAAAGAGACTGCCTTTACAACCATGTTTCATTTCGGTTGTATTGGTAAAACCCTAAACCCTGAGAAACCAGAACAAACTAGTATAAATCAAACAGTGCTCTTACCACTTAGACCCGCCCTGCAAGCCTTTCCAATCAGGGAATCTAAAATTACCATATTTACAGCATCTGCAGCAGAGCCAAGTACAAAACAAGATGAATAGCTGTGACGCACAAGGCAGAGTGTGGAAGTATGCAGCTGGGCCTGCAAACAATATAGGCACTCGGCACTGAAGTCCATCTAATGCTTTTCACAGACCAGAGTGACTAAAGGGGGAAGGAGGGGGAGGGAGGAGAAGAGAAATTCCAGGAAGATGAGTGAAAACACAGCAGAAATCCCAGGCTGCTTCACTAATGGGTAATTGAAATGACTCACAAAAGGTCTAGTAGGGAATTCAATTAATTAGGGACGTGACTGGGCAGAGAGGAGGAGGGAAAGAAAAGAATGCCGGTGATACAAGAAAATCACTCCTCTCCATTCACTTAGAAAAGGGTCTGGAAAAAAACCTCGAGAAAAAAAGCCAAGTTTTTCAAGACAGAGCCTCTGCCCCTTCTTATGCACAGAAAAGGACAAAAAAGCACACCCCTATTGCTTGTTCTCCTTCCCCAAAGTTTCTAATCAAAAGGGAAAAAAAAAAGAGAATAAAATTTGATATATTAAATACATCAGGGCAACTGGTAAGAAGGAACTATGAAAATAAGACAGAGGAAAGATGCAGAATAGATCATGCAGTGCTGCTAATAGCACCCCCCTTGTCGTAACACTGCTGCTTATTCCATGTGACAATGAAGGGAGGGAGATAGGAAGCAGTAGGAAGATTAGTAAATTAAGAATATGTGGGGATGTATGAAGGAAAAATATAATGCAGGAAAGGGAGAGTAGTAGGAATGGGGGCATTCAAGAGGACTGGAATTGACAAGAGCAGGGAGAGAAAAATGGAAAAGGAGTGGATGGAGGGAAGGTGAAGAAATGGCAAAGGTCATGGGTGAGAGAAGCAGGAGGGGGAAAACCTGAAAAGGAGGAGAAGAGCAGATGCAGGAAGGGTCAAGGAAGAAGATAAGTTTCACAATCAGTCAGCAGTTAGGATTTGCTGTGATAGGTCCTTGGGAACAGCAGTGTTGATTCAGCAACCATTTATTGACAAATGCTGCTTCCGACCAAGCCCCAGAGACTAAATTTACACTGGTGCTAGTTTAGAAACCTTCAAGAATGCGTGACCTAAACTTTCCAGGCCCACAACTGGTCATTCCTGGTAAGGGAACAACAGGGAGAGATAGAATGACGAGGGGTAAGTGCTCACTCACTGGATGGAAAGTGAGATCTGCAGCCTTTCAGAATGAAGTTACCATAGCTTGAATCGTAGCTCTTGTTAATTCTGACTCGAAGCTGTTATTGCCAGGCTGGCTGTTCAATAGCTTTACAAAGGAAACTCGGGATCATTGTTTACCTTCGTGAATCATGAAGAGAGCTAACAAAAAGTACTTCTTAGGCCCTATCAGGTTCAGCACTGAATGCCCTCTGAAGGCTTAGATATGCTCTCACGCTCAAGGATCAAGATACTATCGCTGTGAAAGGTTGGCAAAGTTTGCAATATGCTGCATGTTTGGGCAATTAGCTGAGTATTTCTGTTCCCAGGGCTGTCAATCTGACATCTTAGCAAGAAAACATATAAATCAAACCATATACTTCTGCCAGTGAACTGACCATTAATGTCAGCTCCACTATCAAATAACTTTCAGAAAAGCAAAAGATTTTTTATAAGCGTCATATCTTCTGTAATAGAGCAAAGAAGATACAACACTGCCCAAGAAAATACTTTTTAGGCAGTCAAGACATACAGGACCAGAAGGAAAAATATACAATTTAGTTAACAAGAACCAGTATGAATGATACTAATATCTTTATAGTACTGTAAATACTCTAGTGTCTAGACACAGAGATTACACTACTGTAACTAAATCCAGGCTTTCACAATGTTTTAAGATACATTCATGCAAAAATGAGTATGCAGAAATCCCCAGCTGATTCTGAGTCGAACTTCCAACATGACACTAAGGAGCATTATGCTGCTGCAGGAATAATCTTTCAGAAGAGGTATAAAGTGGGAATTCAAATTCCAGTGGGCTGGTATAAAATAATAGCCCCTAGAAATTTTGCAGACATTATTGTTGGTGCTCTGGACAAACGTAAACATATTTCAATCAGCTGAGCTGGTATTTTCTATGGAAAACGACTACAAACAGTGGGCATCCAGCACCTAGGTGCCTATGCAGCAATGTGATTGTCCTACCAGCATTACAATACAGCTATAAAATGTCAGTCAGGCAGCCCCAAAAGCAAATTCGAGCTGGGCAGCCAGAGCACCACTTGACACAGTACTTTTTTTTTGGCTTCAAAGCTCTATTCTTTCCAATTCTCTACCGTGTCTGATGAAACAGACAGTGCAATGTGCTCTGAAGGTCCTCAGTTTCTAACCAGAGCACCTCCAAAATTAATCAGGGCCTTGATTTCACTGCCAATATAATTTTGTCTTTTTACTGAGCCTTCATCAAGTTAAACTCATGAGAACTGCAGGCTTGGTCAACACATATCTCGAGGTTATCTGGGTTCTGTTAAGCCAGGCTGACACATTTTGTCCAGACCCTTCTCTCCTTCTCTTCAAAATACTCAACAGAAAATTGAAAAAAATCCCCTCTTTTGCACAGAATTAAAATAATGAAAATAAATTCTTTTTGTCCCTCTAATTAAGTACCATCCTGTATTTAGTCAGTTGAGAGTACCAAAGAATGATTTTTCTGTATTCCACAATGTCATCCCTCCTCCCTGGATCTATTCAAAGCCTCTTGTACATATTTAATCACTCCTAGCCAGGCCTGGCTAATGAAATGCAGGGCCTTGCCCTGACCTGACCTTGCTATTTCTATTTTGGCTCAGCACATCCTCTGCTAGCTGGGTTAAAAAAAAAAAAAAAAGTTGTTTCTTTCTCTTGGTCTTAAAGGTCCTGTTACTGGCAGGGGCTATGGTCAAGGACACTGCTGGAAACAGAAGAAATGACTGTGAACACTGCTTTGCAAAACTACTGCAAATCAAAAATGGACCACAGCAATCTAAGTGCAAAGTTTTTCCCATTTTTTCTTTGGTTGGCAAACACTGGTGGGCATTGTTCATGTACTGGGAATGGCTAATGGCTAGATAACTCTGTAAGAAAAATGGATTGCTCAAATTGTTTGTAGCACTCATAAAGCACTGCTATTTGTTTTGGGCACTTACTGCAACTAAATATGTTGTTCTTGGTTTTCACTATCTATCCTTCCTATTTGCCAATACGGCAATTAAAAAATGTATTTTCCCTTTCTGAGAGCTTGTAAAGAAGTGTGATCCCATTTATGAGCACTTGGAATCCTGGATGTTGGGTTAGCCCTTTTGTCATATGATGTTGGTTGCAGGAATTTATCAGCATGCCAATAGAAGTTAGAAAGTTTCCAGTGTAAAACAGGACAACATTTACATGGTGAGCCATGTGGGTTTTTGAACTGCTGTTTGTTTTCAAGTGGTTTGTGATTTCGTTGATCATTAGTTTTGGTGCTCAGTTTGACACACTGGGTTGCTGGATGAACCATAAACCATATTTGAAGTCAGCAAGGGCAAGGGCCATCATTTTATTCTTTGTGTGTACACATTGCCTTACATTGTGGAGCTCTGGATACTGAATAGGGGTCACAGATGCTATCACAAAACAACCAGTAACAGCACAAGGACCTTTAGGTACTGGGACTGTCAGAAAAATCAGGCTGAGCGGTTCAATTCACCATTGTTCCTCAATTACCTCTCAATGGAGGCACATCAGAGAAAATGGTGCTGAATAGGATGAAGATGCCTTAACTAGCTGCCCCAAACTAATGCCCTACATCCCATGGAGCACTGTGAACCTTAAAAGCTGCCTAAGGACCACGGATGTAGACCATATTTCTAACGGCCAGAATCAGTTTAACACATCCCTATTAGTCCTTCTGCATGTGCTGGAACAGATATAAGAAGAGTTAGACTGGCATTTACAAGCCCAGTCTTTTCTCAGCTCAACTGAAAACAGTTTCAAGTTGCAACCTTCAGATGAATTGAAGCAGTAGGATATTAGACATTGCTTGAAGGAAGAAATGATAAAATCATGTTTGTAATCACTAAAGTCAAACAATATTGTTGTGTCATTTCCCTTCTAATACTGTTTATCAGGTTCTTTTTAGTCTGGTTTTCTACACAGACACTACTTTTGCAATCACATTCTGTACTCCAACAGCTTTTATCCCTATAACTTTTTCAACTAAGTCTGACAAAGAATAGGGGTTCTCCAACATAAGTGAGGTCACAGAAATTCAGTGAAATGTGATGACCAAGTAGAGGAGAGAGCAACCATAAATATCCCTGGCTGCCTTATTAAGTAACCCATTCTTAGATTCCATGAAACCCACAAAGAGGACTTCTGAGTACCAACCACAGGAAAGACTTGTAGATACAGTCAACCAACCACAAGGTACAGATCTGTACCAAGCCAAATTTTATTAGTTTTTACTGCACTCATAGGTTTGCCACAGTTTCCAAAACCCTTGAAGTTGCCTATTTTATAGGAAAAAGTGGAAACATACAGCTTTGTTGGGATCCTGCTATCAGTCTCTTCCACCACTGCAACACAACACCTGCAGCTGAAGGTATGCTATCCTGAAACAAGTGTCTTTACTTCATTGTCCCACACGGTTTGACACTGGAGCCAAATTGTTCTAACTGTGAAGGGTTAACAGAAGACATGGCCCCATCTCTCTTTCCATGTCCTCCATCCCTCTTTCACCCAGCCGTACCTGATTCCCTTGCACTAGTGCTCATCTTACTCCACAACAAATCAGTTAGGTGGCAAAGGTGGCAAAAGGGTAACCCACAAGTACAAAGTGAACAGACTACTTAGCTTCCATAGACAACTCACTGAGGGGTTTGATGAGTACCAGAAGTGATGCAGAAGCTGGCCTTGGTTTGGACACTTGCTGATGACTAGGAGTTGAGAGATCAGCGTTACTAGAGTCTGAAACTTGGCTATGGTCTTATGTGGGTCTCCACAGTCAAACACCTGCATCTGGTGACCCTCACTCAGAATGGTTCCCTTGGGAAGACACAGCAGGCAGTGCCACTCTAAGCGAGAAACAAACCTCTGTGAAACTAAAGGCAAAGGCAACATTCAGCCACATTTCTTCCCTCTCCATGGAGGACTCTGACCCACCTTGAACCCCAGCCCCATTGCAGTTGTACAAAACAGAGCCAAACAGGGCATGCTGTGTAGAGCAAGAACATTCACACTGACTGTCCGTGTCTTTTGCAGTCTTCTGCAGGCATTTTGTTGTGATTTTACCCTACAGACATCAAGAGCATTGAGTGCGGAATCTCCCTTGCTTATGCTGTTCCTGATGCTTGGCAGAACTGGAGAATGCTACCTTGGGGTGCTCCTTCCCTCGGAGATCTGGCGGGATGTTGCAGTTAAGCCACATCCCCACAGCTTAAACCACAGAATGTAAAAACAGCTGTGAAATCCAACTGCCTGAGCTGCCTCAGTGTTTGGCTGGCTTCTGTGGGGCCAAATTTTTTTTACTTAAAGTAAAAATATGATTTAGCATAATTCACGAGACTAGGCAAAAACATTTTTGGAAGGTTCATTCCAACCTACTTGTAACAAACAAATTTCGGCAACCACCTATACCTGCCAGAAAAAATGTTTATCCAGCTTAGCCAAAATTGAGCAAAATAGATTTGTTGGCAGCATGGACAAAGCTTTAGGCTTTTTTTAAGGTCCCTTCCTAATTTCAGTTTTCCATTCCCCACCCTTTGGAGGTTCTTAGATGATTCTTTCTCCTCAATGACTTTTTAGTTTGGGCACTGTCTTTTTAATGTTTACAGCCTTAAGATTATTTTCTTTCCTTTATTCTTTTTTTTGCATTTGTTTTCTTTCTGTCCTTTCTCATGGAAGCATATTAAAAAACCTCCTATCATCTCTACCATTCCTCCCTTTTCTTTGCCAAATTCTTTTTTCCTGGCCAAAGATATATTCTTTGATACACTTGATTAAACTTCCAATAATTGGGAAACAGGAATTTTAAGAGTTGCCTAAGACCTCTACTCCAAAAAAAAGAAGGAACTTCTAATTTACATGTGTCTAATTAGTGCAGATATTTATGTATAGATACATATATTTAATACTTTTGCCAGCTCCTCAGAAACCAGCACACAGAAGATACATGTAAAGAAAAATGAACTGAAGTAGAACTTCTGAGCAAGACAACTTTAAAAAGAGATGAAAATAGACTAAATCAATGCCTTAACAAGGAAAATTGGAGTCTGAAATTTCTAGGCCTACTGGTCTTCCTTCTAAAACTACAGACTTCATATATTTCCCATGCAATGGACTGCACAACTCCTATTTTTTTAGCATTAACTGCTTGAACCATTTATAAGATGGCTCATACTCTGAAAAATCAACAGAGAAATTCTCAGCATTCTAGTTAGAAGTTTTCTTAAATTTTATATGAATTATTTAAATTCAAAGTCAGACTGAGTCTCACACTGTTCACAGTAAGCACCACATAGTTTTGTGTGCATTCCCAAGGTGACTCCAACTAATCTACACAGGCCCGAGTATTCCCAGCTGGATATGTTTCCTAAAAATTGTCCCACTATCTCCAGAGACTTGAAATCACAAGAAGCAATTCTGCACAGGCAGTTGTTCAAGAGAGCCTCCCCAGTGGATTCCTCTAAGAGTTCATACCTTCATGTTTCAGTAAGAGCCTCCTACCATTGCCTCAGACTCACTTTTTGGAATATATGAGCACTTGAAGTTAGATCATGCTACATTTTTCAAGGGCTGATTTTATCCCTTTTTAATTGAAAGCATCTCACAAAAAAAAATTGCCCACGTTGAGGATGCAAAAGATTTGGGATGGATATGACAAGTCATTCAAGCAATGCTTGAGTGTTCTAAAGATGCTTAAAAGCTCAAAATACAATGCTGCCCACAAGAAGAGAAACTCTGCTTAGGCAGCCTTTATGCATACTTCCCAGTCACATCAGGACTGGCTCCCAAATACAAAATACTTGCAACATGCCATGCTAGTAACCTGTCAATGTTTATCATTACTCATCCAAAGCCTAGAAAATACAGTGAAAAGCCAAATTACAACTAAAACCTTTTCATTCTCATTATCAATTGATGATCAGTTCTAGAAAGAAGACTTAGTTTTGTTTTGATTTTTAGAGGTCCCATTGAAATCACTGATGGCATCTTCACTAACTACAACAATATTGTGGTGACATGTATCCATAGTGGCTCTTGGCAGGTCCAGTAAAGTAAGGGGAAGACTGATATCACTTTCTTGCTGCATATGTTACTGTGAGATCCAAGTCCTTGCTGGGTCAGAAATCACATGGTGTATTAAGGGCTTAAGATTAATTACGGAGATTTAAACTCCTGTTTTGACCATAAACCATGAATGGAAATGGGCTGCAGAAAACATAAGCTTTATGATTCTGGGCCATGGAGTGATAGAACTTCTTATTCAAGGAAAAAAGGATGAATTAATTTAAGTGATAGATATGCTTTTAGCATTCTTGTCAAGTAAGTCACACCATTACCTTGTTTTGCGAATTTGACAAAAAATGACAATATCAGGTACGTTACATTAGAGGAGAATCTTTGCAGGGGGTCTGTGTAATTCCATTCATGTTGACAACTTCTACATTAAAAGGCCAGGAATAATCTGCTCCATTAATAAATGGAATGAAATAACTCTCTTCTGGTTGGTTAGCAGTCCTTTTTTCTTATTTCTGATGTAGCCCAGATCTTAATGTAAACTGACTATTAGGTGAGAACTCTGCTGTCCATTACCAATATCTGAAAACTTCAATATGTTTTCATCTCCGTACAGCCCATACAAACATACGTGGGGATAAAAAGTAGTAAATACAAAAGTAATGTCCAAACCAATCCTCAGCCTTCAGAAAACTACACAACACGCAGATGACCTCCTATACTCAGGTAATAAATTTCTCTAGATGATCGATGAGGAGAGATTTCATATGTAGGGATGTAATTTTAACATCAAATACATTCCAACTCCCTTATCTAATCTAATGAGCCATTTAACAGTTTATCTATCAGATCAAGTCTTTGAATCAGTTTTGTGCCATGGGAGTAAAAGATGCCTAATATTTAAATAATCATCTTTTTTGACAAAGGTGAACTTGATTGGTAATAAAGATTGTTTCCAATCAATGATCTTCATAAGATCTCTTCCCTTTCTTTCCAGATGACTATACAAAACATCACAGTACATAAAATACTTTGGTCTAGTCCATTGTCACTTATTTTTCTCTTTGTCATTATTTCTTAAGCTTTATGAAGTACTTTTGTAAATGTTTTGGGCCTAGAGAAGGCAAGCTCTTGCTTTCATATGGAAACTGTAAGCACTTTCCTCCCTCCACTGCCAGAAGACACACACACGCACACATCTGGCACATTCTTCTAATCACAAAAATAAAGAAAAGAAAAAAAACCCCACAGCTTCAATATTAATAGCAAATATATTCTGGTTCATGTCTGGTTACACTCAGGTGAACACTGGTAAGTCATGTGTGAGGATCTCATACATAGCTCTGGCACTGCAACACCAATCCTAGCATGCCTCCAGGCTCTTTTTAACATTGCCCCACAGCTCAGTCCTGAATGGCGTCTTGCTGATCCACTCCTCTCCAGTGGAGATTTATTAGAGTTGGCCACAGTCGGTCTTTTCTTTTTACAGAAAAATAAATATATGGGCCTCCATCTTCCCTCAGAATCTGAGACTTCAGATAGGCAGGTAAGGCCAAATTCTGCAGCAACGCTTCCTCCAAATGACAATTTTCAGACATCATTCCTGAATGTTTATGGAATACATGAGGGAAAAAACCTGTCCTAATTAAGCTGGTTCATGTGTCCTTCCAAATACTGTAGAAGTGTTCCAATAATGTATATAAAAAAATCAAATTAAAGTACAGTGTTAAAAAATCCCCTGTCTATATCATGCAAATGTGTCCCAGATTAAAGTAGTGAGAGCTGTAAACACCATCTAGGCCATCTTAGGTCATATATAACCTGCCTGATTTTTTCATAATCTATATTGCATTTGTAGCGTGGGGAAATTGCTGTGAAAGGAACCCTGGTGCCATTTTCCATGAACAGACAAAGTTTGCCCTTAAAGCAATAATGCTGAGGCAAATTCCATTATGTTCCCTTTCAGCAGTTTTGGTACAGCAGTTCTTCACTACTTGCTACACTCAGACAGTGTTTATGGAAAGTCACTGAATACCTTGAAGAAGCAGGTGTCTCCCTCCCCATAGCACTCGCCTCCAAGTGTGCAGTATTCCTAGCACAATATTAAACGCTGAGGACTAGCATGCCATGGCATTCCCAGCAGGGCTTTACAGCACACTTGGCTACAGTATGCCCAGCACAATGTACCAAGAGCAAAACAGCTTAGCAAAAAACACTGAAGAACACTGAGCGAATGGCATGGTATCTTTGGACCGCTACCAAAGCGTCAGGTCTTCGTAATGCAAAGTAATATGCAAAAATAGACCTTAACATAAACAGTAGGAACAGAAAAGCATTGCCAGACATTAATGAAATGCTAACTTTCCTAGCTTGGGAAAATTCATTCATCACTACAAAGGCATTGCTTTGTAGCTTGATTCAACAGCAGAGAAGAATGCCTGTAGAATTCTTTATAGGTAGTAAGAATTTATAGGTTCTTTATATAAAAACAGTATTTTTTTAAACATACCAGGTTCAAGTCTAATGTGCAATCCTATGAATGTCTAATCAGTTTTGCTTTCTTCCTCTTCTCACTTTCAAATTCTGGTCTCCTGGACAACCACACAGCAACAGAAGACATTTGCAGTAGTTCAGGACATTTTTGCAATTACTTAAGCTGGTTTAAATGACCTTATGGTAACAAGTATTATCACACGTAATAATCAGCTACAGGGAAAAAGCTTTGGCCTAAATGATCAATACTCTTTCAGAAAGAATGATGGAGATTGCCTCTAAATGTCATCAGTGTACAGACCTGTTTTTAACTTTCCCCTCCACAGCCTGAAAGAGACTACATGAGATAAAGGGGCCTGGCACAGCAGAGCTGTGCTGTGAGATCTCATTCTTCCTTTAGGGTAATTAGGCTGCATCATGGTCTGTGACTCAGTTTCTGTGTTCAAAGCCTACAAGAGAAATGCACAAAGCAAGAAACAGACAGCAGTGGGAATGCTATACTAGGCAACTCCTGATGTGTAAGTCAAATGCAATTGTATAGATAGAATTGCAAACACTCAAAGGCCCCCCAAACCCAGGGTTCACTCTCCTTGCAGTACACATTTAACAACTTTCAAGAAAGCAGCTGCCTTTCCACATGCCACCATGGGCCAAAATAAGCTGCCCACCCCAACAGGAGCGACCAAACTCAAGCACTTTGCCTCTGTTCCAGACCCCTGTAACATGAGCAGTCTATGAGGGGATGGGGCACCATGCTGGATGCTGCACTCAAAATGCCTGTCCTCTCCTGGCACAGAAAGAACCACTGTTCCTTTTTAAAAATCCCCTGGTCTTAGCAAGGTTTGTTTTTCTAACTGGTTCCCAGAAACCTCTTGGGTGTTCCAAGCCCAGAAAAGTAATTACTGCATTACTTTGGCCACAGACACAATATCAACCTTGTTAGACTTGGCCTGTGGAGAGAGCCAAACACCTGCTGCTGCAACATTTATTTGATAAGCTTCATGGTTCACTAACATAAACCTGATCCTGCTGACCTGCAGGAGGATAAAAAAGAGTCAGAGGGAAAGGGTGGAGCAGGTAGGCAATCTCATGGCCCTCTGGCCCAGCAGCTTACAGCCCTCTCTCCCAGCAAGCTCCCATTTCTCTTTGCTTTCTTGTTTCCTGGTGAGAGCTTCAGAGAATTGGTTTTCCCCCTGCAGTTATGCAGGCAGATGTGGATAGGGCTAGGATTCCCATGCCTTATGACGGATTAACTGACAAGTGCGAGATCAATACGGGAATTGTTCTAGCTCTGCCTGCATCTGTAGGCTTCCAAAGCAGACAGAATAGCTGCACACACTCTCATTGGCATGGTGGTGTGTGCACTGAAAGGCTGGATTAATACCAAAGTCCATTAGTTATTAGCAAGGAGGGAGGGGAAGAAGGGCTGTGAATCAGTCAAATCAACAGATAAAAGGTTGGGGAGAAAATCAGATATAGAAATAGAAACTTGATTTTTATTCTTCAAATGACAGAGTTTTCTTGTCTAGTATAAAAAAAAGAAAAAAAAAAGAAATGGGGGTGAGGGGAAATAAAAAATGTTTTATCCCAAACAGAACCATCTCTTCCAGTTGATACTGCCAAGCAACATCTGAGGAAAAAAACACATGCCAGGGGACTTAGCAGGAAGCAGAAAATAACTTTCCCAACTGTGGTGCTCAACATCAGGAAAGAAACTTATTGTTGTCTAAATCTCAGTCTCATCTTTTTCTAGGCAGAAGAAATAAAATCCAGGCAATCTAGAAAACCAGTAACGGACATTTCCATGTATTTGCTAGTTGTCACTTACACAGAAAGCTTTGACCTCAGGACAGTATGTTTTCTAGTGTACTTTGTTTATCATTCTTTACCTGAATGACACCTCTGTCAGTGCTTGTTGATAGTTTATCTTGGAGATACACAGTGTGATTCACCCTCTTGGGAGACAGTGAGAAGCAGATGAATCACTGTGGATTACATCAGAGCCAGACCAACATTTTATACGAAACTTGGCAAAAATCTTAACACTAATCCTCTAAACAAATGTGAAGTTGTCTACATGAGCATCTTCTATCTTATTTCACCTTCTTCCGCTGGCTTAGAACTTCAGGAAATTTATTTCCTGATGGATAAAAAACCCTGCAAAAATTCAAATAATATGCCTCAATGTGCCAGAATAAGACATTTTCTGGATAGATCCAACCCAATAAAAGCAAAAACCTCAAAAGAAAACCTCTCTTGTGGAACATCAAGCACAGTTTTGCAGTTATGTGAAATTCAGGTAATGAATGATAAAGTTTTGGACTAGCACCAACATTCTACTTTTGTATTCACCCTTCACAGGGTGAAGGTGCAGAACACAAAGCATCAAAGCAAAACAATAACTAGACTCAGAAAACCAGCATGACTAGATTCTCAAAACTCTACTTAACACAGACAACTGTTCTTCAATTTCTGCTTTTATTGACTAGACTGTTTCTCTCTTAACAGTATGAGGCAGATTTTTTAGAACTAGTCATTAAGGAAGACTGATGCTATTAGAATACTTTTGTGGAAAGTGCTGCAAGAAAGAAGACAGAAATGGTAAGAAAATTTGAGCTGCACTAGGAAGTCTATATTGTTTGGAAGTCTGAGTGTACAAAAGATCCACAAGATAAGTGCTGCCCAGCACGAAAATCTTGAAAGCAATGTACAATACCTCCAGCTCCTGGAAAATGCACCAGACTGAGCCATCTTGGTTTTGTTAAAAACTGATGATGACCAAAGCAAATAACTTCATTCTTCCTCCACCATTTTGCTTTAGGCTGTATGCCAGCATTCCCCAACACACTAAAAGCAAAATGAAAGAACTCCAAATGCATTGTTCACCCACCAGGCAGTAGTGACAAGGAAGAACTCATGGCTGCTAGAGAAACCACCAGCAAAGCTCCCAAGCTAAAAACAATTTTATTTCTTGGAGCCCTCTAAACAATAAACCCATCTCATTTCAGAAACTATTAAAAGCATCCCAGGCAAAGACCAGTAATGACTATAAATATCTTCCAAATGGAATTTCTGTAAAATCCCTATCATATTACAGGATGCTTGTCTATATTACGCTGCCTTTTTTCTTAAGCCTAGTTTCAGACTGTGAGCACATGTACACCTTGTACAGCAGCTTCTACCCATAGCTCCCCCAGAGCTTCACAGACGCAGATGGTCCCCAAGGAATATATGTTTCATGCTAAAATTCTGGTAGACTGTTACACTAGCAGGACTAGTTCAGAAGAAAGTTGAACAGTTTGACAGCAGCCAGGGTGAACTACTCCAGGTTGTCTGAGAAGTGGAACCCAAGGAGCTTGACCTGACAGATCAGCAGAGTACTCTGAAACCACACTAAGTTTGGAGCACAGCAGGGCAAATGAGAAACAATAGTGATGGTCACAGAGCTCACACAGAACATCCCCAAGAGAGCAGCCCTATGCTGACAACGAACATTGCAGCCAAAAGGAACCAAAAATCATATAACAGCTTCTTAAAATAAATCCTCCCAGCGGGCCCTGCTTCCTGTCCTGTATGAGCCACCAGAGCAGAGGAGTGAAACTTAGTCTGAGTCACGTAAGTGCACGTGTGCTGGTCTGCCAAGGACCATGAGAAGAACATGAAAGCAGGATGTCTCTCTCTCTCCCTCTCCATTTTCTTCTTCTGTGCAGAGAACTTTATGTAGTTGAAAACTGAAAAAATTTTGAGCTTTTTCCTCTCTTTGGGTAAAATGTGAGCAAATATTGCAGGCCCTTAACAGTGCACAGGTAACTAGAGCTCAGCCTGGTAATAACACATCACTTCTGCTGTGCCAGCTCCCTGGGAATCTCCAGGATCAACATCTTACCACTACACCATTTTGTATGACAGCAAAGGATCAAACTGGACAGAGTCAGAGCAGAATAACACGATAAAACGTTTTTCATGGTAACTGAACATTGTGCTCTCAAATCTTTTTTCTCTTTTTTCAAAAGTGCATTTCTAGCATCATGGTTGTGATGACGACTTTTATGTTGGGAACTAAGAGTAAGTAATATAAGTAGCCCAAGTCTGCAAACACACTAAAATAGGTTTCTCAAAATTATGTCATAGCTTGATGCCTTGAAATGACTGAACCCTATACTTCTCATGAGTGTTTTGTTTGAGTGTATGTGGTTTCTTCAGGTTGGAATCAATGGAAGAAAAAGTCTGTTGCTTTTTGTTATGTCTTAGGTTAAAACCTATTGAAAGTGGTTGACCTAGCACTGCATTTCCTTTCAAGCTAAATAAGGCTACAGTTAAATACTGCTTTGTTTAGTAATTGCTAAAAACAAAGGACTACAAAATTACACAGGCTGTGCAGGGTCTAGACCTCACAAGACAAAGGGAATCATGGGAACAGATGCCACAAATGTGGAGATTAGGGCAATGAGAAGTGCAGCTCTGCTTTTAAAAGTGTCGGGGATTAATATGGTATCTTTGTCAACATAGGAAGCATATCCTAGCATGTGAGGCTTACTGTAAGTCAATGTTACTTACACAATTTTTACTATATCAAACTATTGTGATTATTTCTGTGGTAATTTTCTAGCTGTCACTCAAAGCATGTGGAATAGTAAAAGCACACAACTGTTTATTTTATTTTTTGTTTTTGTTGGGGTGCATGTGCATGTGTAAAGAATACCAAAACCAGGTTTCTTCTTATGAAAGCTATCCAAAGCCATCCAAAATTAAGTTTACTCTCTCAGAATACTGTTACATTGCTTTGAGCCTTAAAATAAATCTCTGGCCAAGTTCTAGATGGCTAATTACTTCCAGTTATTTCTAAAAAAAGTTTTAACCACTTCTGTTAGAGTCATCAGTATCTAACGGGTTGGGGTGAGGGGAGAAAGTGATTTGTCTGAGCATTAGACAAATAATAGACTCAGTGACAGAATAAAAGCAGAAGAACAAAACACAGTAATTGTAAAGGACAGCAAACCAATTTGTTTCTAGCAGCATTTGAAGAAGGCTGAGGGAAAAAATGAAACTCATTACAGTATTCAAAAGCCTTCAGGTCACTTTATTTCAGCTACATCACGCCTAAAGTTTTGGAAAGATGAAATAAATGCAGGAAATTCTAAGAAGATTTCCAGTACATCAACTCAAACTTGATTTATCCTTAAAAAGCCCAGTCTAATTCCTAAAAGCTCTGCAGCAGCTCTGGCCTGTTTTCAGAGCACTGTGGCACACAGGAGATGAACTGGGTGCTGATGGCAGAGTTACAGCATGTGCTTAGGAAAAGGAAAGACTACATGAGAAACCCATGGAAAAACCATGTCCTGCTCAACCTAGTCTCCAGATGACCTGTTATAAATGTGAGAAATTATTTGTCAAGCAAAGTATAAGAGACTCTCTCTGTATTTAAACCTTTGCTTGAACTGACTCATAAAGCAGGAAAACCATGAAAAAGCGAAATTCACTTTGGAAAAATATGCTCAGATTAGGATATATAAGGCTTCCTGGATAACTATGCAGTAACTGGACTATATTTATACAGCATTTAACACTGTAGAAATGGAGCATCCTGCATATAATGCCAAACATTTCAGCATCTCTGTAAATTAGAAAAGAAGATGGAAAACAGGACATGGTGAAATTCTTTCGTCCATTATTGCACAAAACTGGCAAGAATTAGCAGTTGAAGCCAGATATGACCAGACTTCAATCTTAAAACTGCATTTTCTTTGATGTTACTCATTCCTAGGGCACATTTAATAGAGCAGTGAACAACTGGCACTGATTGTTGTGGCTTATTAGCTAGTGATAGGTAAGTGCCATGCATATACTCATTTCCCATAACAAATGCACATGGCACTGAAGTACTGGCAAGCCATATACATACAACTATGGTCTCAAGTCAACCTTTCCTTCCAAGGTCTGGTTCCTCTCCCTCCTCCATCTCAGTCCCTTCATTAATCTCCCCATTTGCCTTCTAGTTGTGCTTACGTTACAAGTTATTGTCACTAAGTACATGAAAACTGTAACCAAAAACAGTCTGTGCCTAACACAATTACTCAAGTAATTTCCAGCTAATGATTTATTGTTTGCTTCACTTCTCCACCCACTGTCTGGCTTTTTTAGGGCAAAGACATAACTTTTTGCATGTTGCTAGAGGACTACACACAATAATGGGACTAAGAATGCAATAAAAAATATTTCTTGTCAAAGGGGATGAATAGAATCAATGAGTATTTTCCCTTCAGCAGATAACAGTAGATTACTATTTCAGTGGCAAAGGCTCCTATGCCCACAAGAAGCTTAAGAACTGCCTTCTGCAAGTGCCATGCCAGTGGAAGCACTTTTGGCTTGACTTGTTTTGGCCCACGTGTCTGCTATTCTGATTCTTCAATGAGACAATTCACTGTCTGTTTCTGGGGACAGAATGAATGGAGGAGTTAGATCAATTATCTGAGAGTCTTCAGGATACATTCTGACAGATGATGAAAGGACTTTAATATGTAATTGAAATAGCCTGTACCAAAATACTCACATTAAACCTTGGCTGATTACACACAGGTCTGAGCTATCTCAGACCTTCAGAACAGGAATTGAGTTGTTTATCAGTGAAAGCCAAACTTCTAAAAAGCTGGCTGCCCACTACAGAGCCTTTGTGTTAGGTAAATTAGCTTCAGGAAGAGAATCAAAATGAATTAAAACCACATGGAGATCCTCTCCCTTTACCCCCCTTTTCCCCTTTCCTCTTGCTATATGAATCCCCTCACCAGGAGACAGAGGCCAGTTCAGTATAATTTAGTCCAGTGTTTTTGTTTCCTAAAGTCTCAGTCTTGGGCTGAGTCCATTAATAGGCTGCAGCTGATTTTAATCTAGATGAACTCAAGACTTCTCTCTTCTTTGGTTTAAAAAAGATTACAAATTGTGTGTTATATAAATAGAGGGAAAAGGCAAAAAGGAACCAGAATGAGTAAAAAAATCTGCTCTCCATTAGCTGACCTGCTGAACAAGACTGTGATTCAAATAAAGATGAGAAATGAGGGATGTGGGGAGAAAAATACACAACTAAAAGCTCTAGTGATACTGCACCCAGACACAGCATGTAAGAGGAGATGCAGTAATGTCTGATAGCTACCACTACCATTGTAACAACACAGAAGAGATATTAATGGGACTCCAAAAGTGACTAACCAGATGGCTCAATGACTGTTCTGATAGTTTGCAGCAACCCTTCCCAGTTAAACATAAAATCACTTTGATTAGCAATTATGACCTCTTTGTATCTCAGGTCTCTCTGGTAGCTAAGGTGGAATAAGTTGGTCCCAAACTAGCTCCTTGTAGATACTTTAGAGGGTGAACAAATGCCATGATACTCACATTGACTGATTCAAGTGGGATTTCTAAATAGAGTTACTGACTCGAGAGAGAGTTGCTGCAGATTGGTGCTGCGGTAATTTTGGGTGGGAAGGGGCTGGGCTTTTTTTTTTTTTAATGCCAACTTGAATTCTCTGTCTGCTTTATGTCACTCTGGAACTCTACATGTAGTCATAGGAAACTGGATGGCTCAAGACTACATGAATCCATGATTTTAAAAATAATTGCTATAGGCTGCAAGTGTGACACTCATTTTTATTGATGCTCAACCTCAGTGCTGATGTGGTAGAAGTTTCCATTTAGAGGACTCTCATGAACAGCTCGTAAACAACTGTTCCATTTAAAAACAGCCACTGAGGCTAAGCAGCAAAGCCAAACATGAAGAGACAATGAACAGCACAGGAGTAGAATGTAACTACTCACAGTACCCCACAGACATAGTCCTGGTGGACAGCAACATGGTGGCTGCCATTTGGAAAAACAAGGGTTATAGTATTCTCTGCAACAGACTTCTGTTATTTAACACCAGCTGAAAAATATAGATAAACTGTATTCAATCCATAAGAAAACCAAAATGTTTTTCATAGCCTATGAGCAAGATGTTAAGTGAGCTGTACTGACAAAAGAAAGGTCCCAAAGAAGCTGGAGTCTCAATGTCATGATGATAACTTAAAAATTTCAAAATAGCATTTAATTCCACAGAGTCCATTTCAGAAGTCCAGAAATGTTTTTCTCTGCTTGTTAATGCTCTCATTTTGGGAATCGCACACATCTGTTTAACACAAAGAGAGTTTATACCTGCATAAAGTAAAAATCATAGTTTTGCCATAAGAAGGAAATGCAATAGATGTAGTAAAAGTGCTAGTAAATCAATAATAAACAGTAGATATGCAGAAAAGCAGATGCACAGACAACATGATTAAGGGGAATCACATAGTTCTATCAGATTTACCTGAATACGATTCCTCATAATAAGTTTTGACTGCAATGATAAATGTGCCTGGATTAAACCCAGTAATTTTTCATTCCTTACTAATGGGGCAAATGTAACTTGGAAAGAGTTTGTATGCAATCACTGGAGGTTTTATTTGTCTAACTTTTCTGGAGTTTAACTATGACTATATTTGATTGCATGTGGGTGGCTGTGGGACAGGCAGACAGCTGGGTGAAAAACTATGACAAAAGGAATCTTGTCCCATTTCCTGCCTGTGTTTCATTCACTAATGAGCACTGCTCTGGGTCATTCTCAAGATTTCTTCATCTGTTGTTGTCTCGTCTGCAAAAGGGGCACCCCAGCAGTGGAGCTGTTGTCAGCTTGTCTTGAGTTTATTCTGCTGCCTCTCACCCTTGCAGCTGTGTGGGATTTTAAGTGCCTGGCTGTAAACAACTCCATATTTCGTGCTTCTTTTTGGATGACTTGAAGGCCAGTCTAAGGCCAGATGTGTTTGCTCGTGTAATCTGTTTCTCATTTCTTCTAATGAATGCATATCTCAACAACTAATAATAAAGTGGAATCAGGATTTATCTGTTGTCTTCTTCAGTTCAATTTCTATTGAAAAGAAAATGTTAATAGAACAGCTTAGTCTTCAGTCTCTCCTTTCTTCCTGGAGTGCTTGAAATGTTCACTGAACACATCCCTGCAAATAAACAACCAGGCTGGTGATCTGATGCCATTAGGCTCCTGCTGTAGCAGCTAATATCCCACTTGCTAGCTTGTGGAAACAAAACCATTTTGCTTCTTGAAGAAACAGTTTTTCAGTAACACTGTGTCATCTATTCTTGATTCTTTTGTCAGCCCAGTTCACTTGATTTCTTCCTGGTAAGGTTTACTCTTTTTAGCAGGATTCTTTTATAAAAGGCATCTACCTGTGCACAGGCAGGATTCAGCCTTCTCCCCGAGCAAACTGTTCTGTTTTCAGGTCTAGTCCATTGGTGAGAAAATTCATTAGAGGAGAAACATAAGGACTGCACCTCTCTCCCCACGTCCAGGATTCAGTAAGCATTTATCCAAGGAAAAGGTAGAAATCACACCCAATTTAATTGTATCAAAGAGCTGTCTTTTGATTTGTATTGTAAAATGGTTATTGTACCAGCTTTCCCCTTCCAAACAGGTGTAAAGGTGAGACCATGGGAAGGGGAATGCTGCAACAACTTAGCCTACCCCCTCTTCCACTAATGACCTGCAAGATGTGCACAGTTGCAGTGCAACACAGAGCTGTGCTGTCCATGATTATCCTCTTCTTTTCAGTTAGATCATGGCCTTATCCACTGCCACTCCTCATTTATTGTAATGGGGCCTTCACTCTCACTTAAAACCACTGGTTAAGTCTGTCAAAGATACTGCTCCAACAAAAAGCAAATCCATTAGGCATGGCTTTGATAACAGACTTCCAATCCCTTGTATCTGCTAGATGGTTTTTTACATCCTCAGCAAGTTGAAATTATGATTGATAGACATGGATGGTCATAAAAACAGTCTCTATAAAGAAAGTCATAGGGTTGCCCTTTACCCACAAAGACTTTCAGATAAATTCTCTAGTTTCATCCCAAAGGAGATTTTGCCAAGCCCTCTAGCCCTAGGAGGGAAAAGAAACCTTTTCCACAGTGCTAGGCAGCTCTAATTACAGATGCATCAAACCAGCACCTACTTTTATTGAAGGTAATTGTTCCCTGACAGTCCTCAGTAGCTCATCTATTGTCTTCAATTGCACTAATGAGTGTTAGTTACTCGCTCAGACTTGCTAATTATGTTAAGCAAAGAGGTCACCAAGAACCTATGTAAATTCTATTTCTTCTGTGCCTCTTCAGATTTATTTTAACACCCAAGTATGAAAACTGTAACTGTATATGCAAGCCACCATGACTGGCATAACTGAAGACAACTGTTTAAACTGGCAAAGGAGACACAATTTATTCTATTAAAACCACTCATGATGATATGTGAGAAGGAAAGAAATCCTTTTAGCTTTTAAGAAACAAATAATTTCTAGGGTTAGTAATTAGGAAAACAAAACAAACATAAAACATTTGCATTTGTAAACTGACTATCCTTGCCGTGGTTTGGCTAAAATGTGCTAAATCTAATCCTGCAATTTTTTTCTTCAAAGAACCACCACACTTCAAGATGCTAGTAACATAAGAAAACTAAGTACAAGCACAGTCATTCCCCCACTGGCCCATCTGGGTTTTCAGCATTTTACTGAGCTTTCATATCTAACATGTGAAATAAAGACCAACCTTTTTTCAGAAGGCTACTTTGGTGGGTGGTCTAAATTAATTTTATTTTCCAGGACATTCAGAGTTTCCTTTCAATTTTCTGTGTTGAACTTCGTGGGTTTACAGAGCCACAATACCAATAATGTAATATGGAGTATTTGTTTTATTTCTTCCTGTATTCAACATGGTTTTACACACAAGCTGATCATACCCAAAACCACAAGAAGCGTATCTAATTTGAGCCTGGCCGTAATTCTTCTGCTTTCAATGGTTTTGTATATAGTTGATGTACTATGACCCTTTAAAGAACATTTCTTACACTTGACTCTCAGTATTTTCATGGGATTCTCCCCATTCTCTTTGCATTCTTGCCAAATGCTTTCATTCTGACAAATCACATGCCCTCAGATTGCTTGCATTAAACCACACAAGGTTATTTTATCTAATTAACATTATTGCTCTATCTACAATAATGTTGGTAGAACCTTCACAAAACATACTGTTGTGAGAACAATTAAGATTTTGGGATTATGGAAATAGACTCTAACACAAATGTGTGAAAGTGTCATTTTGTACATCATGCACCATGGTAACCTGTGAATTAACAGGAAATCAATGCAGTGATGCACCCTGAATAGGAGACAAAGCTGGTAAGTATTTTTGGGCTGCTTTTATTTTCTGTTGAGAAATTTCAAAGCATCATATACAAAGAATGAACTCTGTGTATCAGAATCAAAATATGCACGTACATTTTTCAAACATCCCCACACCACAGCATTGCCTCTAATGGGATGCAAATCCATCTCTCTGGTGTCTCTTGGTATGCAGAGATGGTACATGGACTAGACAAATCCAGAGTAAGACTAACACATAGGCAGGCTAGGCAAAATTTCATGATGGCCAGGGGTATCTCTAAATTGTAACCTGAGCTTAGCTGATGACACAATCATTGCCTGAGTCATCTGAAAATCTGAAACAAAGGCTCTGAGCATGGTAAACTTTGTCACTAATTGGACAGTGTGTCAGCCTCATAACTTGAAGGATGGGGAGAGGGACAGCAGGGATTCTGCCACTTCAGCAGACAACTCTATGAGTGGAGTAGGAACAGAAAAGTACAGTAAGCCTGACTTAGTCCCTAGCAGATACATTCAGCAACATGACTGAACTTTATACTCAGGACACTGGGTGCCTGTCACATTCAATAAGGAAATGGCATCTCTTACTGCTCCTCTGGTGAGCAACAATGCAGAAGAGGAATCAAATAGCAGAGAAGCAGCAAAGCAGAAGAACCAGGGTTTAAAACCAGGTTTTTAAAACCTCACATGACCCAAATAATTACTAGTACTGACATACCTGATTTGGGGTTGTCATGAAAGGGAAGCCTAGTCTTTAGACAAACAGAGGGTCTGCCCTTAACCTCCTGAACTATCAATTTTCCTCATCTAATTCTGCAGAAAGGTTATGTTGCAGTGCCCTGTGCTTCCTCACATTTAAAGTTAGGGTAGCCAAGGGCAACAAAGACTCCTTCCTCTCCAGCCTGATAGCAGAGCTCTTCCTTCCTTTTGTTCACATGAAGAACAAACACTGAGTTGAACAATAACAGTGGATGCTTCATTATGATGCTCTCTTGGGCACCCAGCCCTGGTTAGCATTATCTTACCCCTTGGTTTTGTTTTAAAGGAAACTGTGAATGGTCCTTTCAATTGCTGGTGTTTCAAGATCAACATTACCTCTACTTCCTCTGTTTTCAAGTTTCCTTATTTTACCAACAATATGTGGCACTATGAAAAAAAAAGAAAAAAGAAACCACCTAATGAACTGAGAAAGCTTCCAGTCTAAGACAAGCAGCAGCTAGAAGGCAATTAAATGAGCTTTCCCTGAACCAGTTAAGCTACTGATTCTGAGCACCATGAAAAAAAACCCCACCAAACAAAAAACAAAGAAAGCCAAAACAACTTACTCCTTGGCAACTATTGAAGGAAATGGACATGAGGAACACAGTTTAGGCCTGGAATATACTTTATTTGAAAACATCCAGGCATCTGTTCACACTTCCTGAAACTTACATCAGCAGCAGACCCCTCCCTGTCACATCTCCTATTTTATGGACTAAAAGATCTTTAGTTATTTAACAAAATCCATACCCTCTGATCGGATACAGAATTTGTCCAATGTTTTTTTTGTAGTGAGTGGCCCAATAACAACACAGGGTTTGAGGTGTGGCTTCACCAGTGCCGAGTACAGGGGGACAATCACTACCCTGGTCCTTCTGGCCACACTGTTTCTGATAGAGGCCAGGATTTCCATTTGCCTTCTTGCGCATCTGGGCACACACTGGATCATATTCAGCTGTTAACCAACACCTCCAGATCCCTTCCTGCCAGGCAGCTTTTCAGCTGGATTCCCCAAGCCCATTGGGTTGCATGGGTTGTTGTGATCCAGGTGCAGGACCCAGCACTTTGCCTTTTTAAACCTTATACAACTGGCCTTCGTCCATGAATCCAGCCTGTCCAGATCCCTCTGCAGACCCCTAAGTAATGGAACCTTTCCTAGGGTATGACAAGTCTTCCAAATGAAAATCAAACTGTGACTCAGGTGGCTGCCCATCTTTGCTGCTGCTGCCTTGTAGTGCTAGCCAAATTGGCCCATTCAGCTATGAGTCAGTTGTGTGACCACCCATTCCCCAGTTCAGCCTAACACACATTTGAAAGGAAAAGGGGGAGAAAACCTGTTTCTCAAGAAAAAGAAAGTATTCTGGAGGAATAAAAGTTGCCTCTGCTAAACTCTAACAAAGTCCTCTCCAGTGTTACTCAGCTGGACAGACTGCAGTGATGAAGCATGGCAAAAAAATTGTAGGGGAAGGAACGCTGAAAGGCAATGAAGAAGCAACATACCTTTGAGCTCTGGTGTGCTCTGCGTGAGGCCCTGCCTCTGTATCAAACATGAAGGTGGCCAGGATCACTTTACAGAACTATCAATGTTATGCTTTAACCATTCTGATTTAGTGCTTTTGGCTTTTGCTACCACATTAGAATACATTGGCTTGATTTTCAAAGGTAATGAGCACCTACAGGTCCCACTGCCTTTGGTGACAGCTTCAGCTCTAAAAATCAATTAAAGGTAGTTTGCATATTGAGAAGAACTGAAGGAAAATAAAAGGCCTATTGTGTAGATACGAAGAGTTTAAACACTCCTGATTGGTGGCATATGAGCCCCTTTCCTTTTCAAATGAATTTCACTTCATGTTTTGTTTGGTTTTCCTGTTGATGCATCCTGCACCCTCCAGTGCTAAGCTGGTGGGATCCCACATACTTTTCCTGGCATGTGGTGTTTAAAATAAGAGACCTCAGCAATCGGATATCCTCAGCATTTCCAGCTATTGAACACAATCATGAGTGCTGTGATCCAATTTCAGAGTAGAAGAGGAAAGATATAGAGTAATATTCTCCCTGTGCTGGTATGGGGCAGACAAAAGAAAACTAAGCAAACAGGATGTTCTGCTCCTCTGTGGACTTCAGCAAATGCCATGGCAGACAGGATATGGTCTAGCTCACAGCTAGGACTCACAGCTGCAATGTATGTGCCTGGCTGCCCAAAACCTTGTTTTGGGTAATTCACTCACAGCACAGATATATCATGAAGAAAAGTAAAAGATGTGGTGAGCAGTTCCCACTTGCATGTCTCAAGACAGAAGCCCTTCATTGAGCATATGCAGCCTGAAGGAGGAATGTGATATTTATATATGCTACTAAGAAAGAATCTCATCCCTAAATTCTCTCAGAACATCTTCACCAGTGCAACACTTGGTGTTCACAGCTTTACTTATCAGCTTGCTTATTCTAAGTCTATTCACTGAGTAGTAAGGCATATCTCAGCCGGGGTCTCCACAACAGCACACAGCACTCTGTTCAGACCATTCAGACTTAAGATTCCCCAGCATTTTCTAGAAATGTCATTCCTCACATCTCTGCTGCTACTTCTGGAAAGTCCACCTTCACAGAGCAGTGGACTGCATGGGAGATTGTTTCTGTAGTGGAAAAACTAGGAAGTTTAAATGAAAATGAGATTCAGTGAACAATAAAGTAAAATATTTACAACAACAACATCTCTTCTTGAACTGTTAATTGTAGCATCATTTGCCTTTGCTTCCTCTTCAGCCCTGCAGGCATACATGTGCTGCCTTGCCTGTGTGTTGAGCCCTAAGGCAGACCCTCTAGGGTTATTCAGGTGGCAAACTAAGGAACAGCCTGGGTTGATACACCACACTCTAGCAAGCTGCTGACTAACCTCGTTGCCTCTCTTATCTCTGTAATGTCTCATTAACTCAATCTGGCCCTGGAATTTAATCTCAAAAGTTTTTCAGGGGTCTTCACAGAACTGACTGACAAAGGACCAGATTCTGGTTTCATTTCGACACAAACACTGAGGAACAGTGCCAAAGTTTAAAGGAACATTGCAGAAAATATTTTACAGTAACAACCCGATATTAGGAGTTTTAGGAAATGATGGTATGAGAAAAAGTTTGAAGTAAACCACTGCTTGCTGAGAGAATTTATCACTTGTGCCTGTTTCTAAGAAAGTACTGTATATTCCTATTCCATCTTATCAAGATAGACTTAAGCATATATAAGCAGATAATTTAAATCTGTGACAGGGCAAGTCAACTCATTAGATGCAGAGATACATGAGGTTGTTTGGGATGTGTTAATTCTGGAAACAGAGGAAGTTTCAGAGAAAAACAGCACTGGGGTCAAAGCAGTGGAAGCCCCATTTGTAAAGCGTTATCCCTGTGCTAGTAAGCCCCTCCTCAGACAAAGTTTTCTAATTCAGACAAAGTGCTGTTCCAACGTGCTTCTCTACACAGAATTGCACTCTGGAGACTTCCAGGTTTAGACTTTAGGTAACTCTTGGATCTCCACAGCACCCTCCCTCCCCAGCATAGGAAACAATAAAGTGTCCAGCATTTCTCTTTGGAAAACAAGCTTACACTTAGAGACTTCACAAGACTTTAGTAATACATAAATTCCTACAGCTAGAGAAAAGTTGCGTGTATAACCAAGGTGAGTCATAGTCCTCTATTGCTAACTATCACTTCACAAGATCAAATGACATCAGTGATGGCTTCACCAAACATGCTAGCAGTAAAGCCAGAGCAGACATAAGCTTTGAGGATAGCAAAAGAAATCTAGTTGTGCCTATGTGAGAAAGGAAAAAATCACAGTGAGACTTAACTGTCTTTTACTTTCATAAGCTGCATGCAAAAGCATGAGACTTTACTCTGGCTGAAAAACATGTTTTTGAACAGACATTTTTTTGGCTCCCCACTCATGAATGTGTTCACTTAAGAACATTAAGTCCATTTCAGGTACATTTGACCTTATTTTACAAATCTGTAGCTTGAAAGATGTAATATCTACATTAAATCCAGGCAATTACTGGTAAAGTCTTAGTCTTCTATGACAATGTTCAGTTCCCACAACAATATATTATCACAAATCACAGATACTACCTCTAATCAACAGACAATTACACTCCTTATGTTAAAAACCTTTTGGAAAAAAGGCCATTTGCTTTAGCACTATCCTGAAAACCCAGGGGAGCAGCCCACTTTGATCAGGAATTCATTACAGAGAGCCTGGTAAGAAGAAGATTTCTCTGAAGTGAGATCATTTTGTCCCAGGAAGCCTATGCCAGCCTTGAAAAGAGGGCAACAGACTTACACTCTTCATCTCATTGTTTTAACAACAGTGGATTAAAATAAATTAGTTTTGATTCACACTTGTGTAAATGAGAACGGATTTGGCACACTGCTTGCACTAAATATTTTGTTTTATCTTGCATTTAGTAGAACTTCAGACAAATTAAATGCTGGCACTTCAGCTGCAATCTAGTGAAGCATTTAGGGACATGTTTGGCTTTCAGTGCAAGACAGGAGTACTGTATCTTTGGGATCTTTAAAGGCATCTTGAGAAATAAGCAGGTAATTCAAAACATAGTGCTAAACTGGATTTATCCAGCATAATATCCTCTCACAAGTTAAGCTCACATTAAAAAATATGGCCAGAAACTTTACCAAACTACTGCCTATCTACCATGCCATTATGTGAAGTGCCCCGTTTTCAGAGAGGAACATTTGATTTTATTGAAATGGCAGTTTATTTGGTTTCTACTGGATCTAAACCCTAGATGTTTCTAGTCTTCCTTCACCATTAAAACATTTTCTTTCCATTTCTGTTCATTAACATTTTTAGTCGGTTTTGCATCTGTGCTCTGTTTCTCTGACCTTCATTTGACAGCCGTGGAGTTTGGCTACTCCAGCAAGGCTTTGCCAGTGCTGCTGCAGAGCAGTAGAGCAGTTCTCACAAAACCACCTAAACACTGTTCCTGGGCCAGGTTTAGTAACCCATTCCTCAAAATGCCATGGATTACCTGAACAAAAGGACATTTTCATTGATGTTGGCTATATCTGTGTGGGTGATATTGCTGGCATTGGGATGATGGCAATCTTATTTTTTCTCATGCCTTACTGCTAGGATACACTTAACCTACAAACTGACAATGTTTCCTTGCTCTCATTACTACAAACCTGTTAGAAATAGCATGAGACTTTCAGTGTCCTGTGGGGAATACAGCAAAAACAGTTCTACCCCACAGAGATCCTAACAATGATCAGTTCATCTTTATCCCTCCAATAGGGCTGGAAATCACCAGTGGCACTGCAAATCTTTTACCATCTCAATAGCAAAGCACAACTCTATTCCCATTAATCTGTCTTCCACCCATTCACACATCAAGTACAACCCTGCTTCATTTTACAGATTATATCCATGTTGCTCCAGACAAAGGTCACTTTATAGTTACAGTTCTCCAAGTGAATAAAAGCTTTTGATGCAGTATATCATTGTCTTTCACTGTTCAAACCCACACAATACAATACAAATAATGCTGCCCTTTCTTTCAGAATTCCCTTTCTACCTCACTACTTGCTTCTTTACAAAATAAAATGAGGCACTTTTCACTTGCTTCAGCCATAGAAATTAGTTATAGCACTTTGGAGACCGTTTGCCATGCTGCACTACAAACCCCGACCCTATGCAATTTTGAGATCAAAATGAGCTTCTTTCATTACTTTTGTGACAAATGAAACATAATGTACCAATGTTTCCCTAGATTTAGCTGTTACTAGAATTTTTTCCTCACTTCTGTGAAACTTAAGACACTCTCTTCCAAGTGCCACATCCTTTTGTTTCTATATATCATAAGTTACCTGCTTCAATAAGATGTCACATGCAAGGTGAGCATGTTTGTGTTCAGACAGGTTGTGTACAGTGGAAAATAGGGCAGGAGAAAGGATGGATTAATTTACTAATTATCTATTGCTGTGGCACAACCCCCAAACTCTTCCCTTTAGCAATACAAGGTATTCTGTTCTTTATTTGGGTAGTGAGGGGAGCCAGTCAGCAGGAGACACAGAAATTTTGAGGTTAAATTTATAGACAGTTATACCTTTGTTTCAAAAGCAAGAGTAAAACATAGCAGTATAAATCATAATGCCAAGTACACTTATGAAAAATGGCAACCATTTAACAGCAACAGTGCTTTTTTTATCACTGAAGGTCATGACAAGAACTGAGGCCAAAAGCTGAAGGCAGGCAAATTCTAATCTGAAATACACAACAAGGGTTTAGCAACAAGGTAGCTAAAACTTGAAAACACTGTCAAGGCAAACTAGTAACACACATTTTTTATGTCTTCAAATAAAAGTGAATACTTTTCTGGAAGACATGATTCTGTGTAAGAAAGTTATCAGGCACCTGAAGGAAACATATGATATATGGGAGGTCAGTTTGGGCAAGCTGATAATTTTACCCATCTTTAAACCCTATGAAACTGAAAATATATGATTACTCAAAAGCAAGTCCTAGCTCATGAACATATTTTGCCTTATGTTTTCAGTGTTTCTGAGTTTTTTCAGCGAAGAGCAATGTTAATCACTTAGTTAAAGCATTCAGTCCCAAGAAACTCTTCAGCTGGAAAACAGCCATCGTGTCCCCTGTCTTCTTTCACAGCACCATCCTCTGGGTAACAGAAAGCATTTGCTTAAGTTAGATGGAATGAGACTTCCACAAACAGATGAGCTATTGTAGCTAGTAGCTAGGCTTGTTGCTAGCTTGTATTTATACCCCAGAACACCGCTGCTTTTAAAGCTAGACTCAGATGATCACCCACAGAATACAGCTTAAAATCAGTTTATTTAGCCTGTCTTTTTTGTATATATGTGTGCAAGGCTAAGTTGTATCTTCTAGTTCAGCTGACCTAACCCAGTATGTGCTACATTCAACTTCAATGAAACTACAACCAGGCAACAGCAGCTCAAAATTTCCTTTCACTGTTGTACCAGAACAGAATTACCAGCTAGTAATTTCCAGTCAAAACAGAAATTATATCACTGCCAATGAGAAAAATCATCTTACAACTTGCACTTCTAATCAAGCAGATATGGAGCTCTTTTAATGTTATTCTTTTTTTTAACAGTATAATTTCACTCTCATCAACTGGTGTATTGAAATAGGGAAGCAACAACAAACAGCAAACACAAGTTGACAGTAAAACTTCCAATATTTTGCAGTGCTTAGATCCGGGTTTCTGCCTTTCGTATAAGATCTCTACAAAACAGAGATCTGCTGTCAGACTGGATTTTGCACTCACAGTTCAGGTTCATCCAAGAGTGACACTGTACAGCATGGCAGAACATGACATGACAATGTATTGCAAAGTAAAGGCAATTGAGGGTACTTTGGGGGTTGCCGTCCACTCCATCCATAGCGCAGAGCAATACAAAGCAATGAAAGGAGGAGGCTGAAGACTTTTCTTCCTAAATTTCTGACTGTCCAATCTTGCTTTTCAATCATCACATTTCATTTCTCTAGTCTGAACGTGGAAATAAGAGTGAGTGCAAAAATGTATTCTCTTCATCCCTGAACTCTTCAGGTTTATAAAAGCAGAGAAGTTTTCCCCAAGGACCCTTGGGCAGCCTGGAGATCTCCTCTGACAATAAAAGAGAAGCAGTTCTGCCTTCACTAAGGTCTCCTCCAAAAATTTCTGTGCTTGCACTGAGGCCATGAGATGCAAAGATACCAGGGAAACAGAGCAGCGATTTACATTGACAAAGAGGATTTTGATACACTCCTCCAAATGGGGCAGCATTACCATCTTAATAGCCTTTTGCTCTCAGCCCTCTTCCTGAGGACGCTGGAGATTTTTGCAAATGGAGAACAGTTCCGCTTCCCATTTTAACTGCAACAATAGCAGAAGGGCTCCTTAAACTGCATCAAATAGCAGTCTGTGAAATCCCTAACTAGCTGCACTGCCTCTCCTGCCGTTTTATTATCCTCCAGCCCACAGAACAAAGTGGGGGGAGCTCCTCCTCTTTTTTTTTTTTTTTAGCCTATTCCACACATCCTAATCCCTCAGAGGTGGCAATGGAAATTGCTTGTGGAACTGTTAAATCACACTTTCACTTTGTCTTTCATTCCCCATTCACCCTTGCTAATCAGGGAGCTTCCAGCCACATTTTCCAATATCAATTTGTTTATGGCCTATTGGTTAATGGTCCCGGGATGGGACCCCCTGAGTAAAAAGAAAGAATCCTGGGCACTTCAGCCAGCTGCTGCTTCTCACCAGTTCCCACACCCATCCACTTGTTCCCATCAGCCACCCTGAATGTGCTCACCTCCTGACACCAAGGGAATTAAACAACAAAGCCTGAATGGGAGGGTCGCCTTTGCAATCAGGCTGCAGGACAGATTCCACTTGTTAGCGCTATGTGATGTCCCTCAAGCAGTGACCGGCTGACCCACGGCCAGTCGCCTTACTGTGATCTTCCCTTGCATCCATCTTGCCTTTGGAAAGAAGCATCACGTACAACTCTCAGAAAAACTCTAGCCTCTCTTGAACAAGGCAGCCTGGTGCCACTTGCTGCATCTTATCCAAACCAGACACTTCCTGGGGATTTGCTCATTTCCTCTTTCCACAGAAATCATGATCACTGAAATGAGGGGCAAGACCATGCAATATTTACTTTTACAAGTCAGTGAGATGGGCTCATGTGTAAGTGCTTACAAGTCTCTATTAAACAGTCTGCGGCACATTATCAGGGAAACCATACCCTTTCTTGCTACCCATCTTAGAGGAAAGTGTCTAAAATAGAAAGATAATGATGTAGTCAGAAAGTAATAAAAGGTTCACACAAAGAAGACATTCTAGCTGCCTTCCAAAATACACAAAGAATGCCCGATAATAAGACATCAAATACTTAAACAAATCCAAACTGGTATCTCACCTGTTTGTAGAAAAACGGTGAATGATGTTTTAAATGTACACCCCAGAAACATATGGGTATAGAGAAAAGAGCAATTGCCACACTCCTAATACAATATTGTCCTATCAGAGTGCTGCTCCATCATCATTATGTGTAACCAGGCCCATTTGTTCTTTAAAGGTATGGTTTAGTCCAGGGAAAGCTATATTCATAGTTCACAGAAAAGAACTGAAAAAATAAATATCCTCTCTGAATAAATGCTCCCTGTTTCTGAAATGGGAAAATTTTCTTTCCCAAAGTTTCACTACATTAGTGCCTGAGGATAGAGCAGGAAACTGTCTGCCTTTTATATAATGACCAGAAACATCTATGTAACTCAAGATGCCCAAGATAGAAAAGTAGTTTATCATCTGCCCTATCCTTAAACAAGGTCAAGATCAACTCTTGCAATAAACTCAGTTTAAACTAATGAAAATTGTTTTAGTTCCTGTAGACTTTTAGAATTACTGGTACCTAATAAAGCAGATCAAGTGCCCAAAGTGCTGTCTAAGAATACACTGAAAATAGTATCCAAAGGCTTAGGGAACACTGCATGGACACCTCTCCCACCCATAATAATTATATATCAAATGGAACCAAAGATGCACCATAAAATATTTCCATTTCTTTTGTTTTCTGACATTTTGCATCAACCGAGATGTAAACACGTTGAGACACTAGGAAATATAACTATGTCATTAGTCTGGTACAGCCCATGTCAACATGAGAAATGTGCACATCCCTTAAAAATGCTGATAGTACCTCATGGGGATCAGTGATTCTCAGTGTCTGGAACCTGAGAACCAGCTATACTCACTTGTCTTATTGCCACAGCTGCATATCAGTGTCTCCCCTGAACAAAAAGTGACAGACTAGTTTTATTCCGTCTGTTAAACTGATACAGTGATATGCCAGGCTGCATATCAAAAGACAGCAACAATAAACTTGATCTATGAATGTTTGTTAAAAAGTAAGGATTTTGTTCAGATAAATAGGGAAAAGAAGGGAAGAGTTGAACTTCTTTGATGTGGTCTAAAAGTCCATGATTTAGGACACAGCCACAACGAATCCTAGTTCCCTGTCAGCATGGCAGTAATATCCAGTTTTTCAGTATACCACTTCATATCCTAGAGAATCTGAGGATAATTTAAGACCATGCAACATTAGCATTAAAATGATCACAAAAATAGAAAACAGATACAAATTTCCTGTATTTTTATTGATGTCAAGCCATTCGCTAAGAACTATTTCTGTTTATTAGATCAGGTCACTAATGATAGTTGGGTAGGCTTCTCCTGAAGACACCTATCCCATAGGACCCATGTTACCCAAACCATTCCACTTTACCTTGGAGGAAAACAGGGAGCCTTGGTTAATAATTTCAGGGCCCATTCCTAGACCCATGGCAATATGCAAGAACTAATTCAGTGTAATCCAAGACAAAACAGTGAATTCAGCAGAAGGCTGCCTTTATCAACCAGAATGTTTAAATGTGTGGGGTTTAAACTCAGTATAAACAGCACCATTTTCAACAATAGTTGTTGTTATCTACATTCAGTCTGCTAAAAATATTCATCGAAAAGGCAAAACAGCCAATGTTCTGGTCTTACCCTGAAGAACCAAGCCTGATTTCTCAATGGTGTAGAAGAAGGCGGAGAATGGAGCAACAGGGGATTTAGCAACCAGGAGCTGCAAAACAAATGTATGATGTAAGTATGCATCTTTATAACATACTGATCAAAGCTCAAATCTGCAAAACATTCTCACCAGATTTAAATTCCAGAAGTAGTAAATCATACTTCAGAAACAACATGGTAGTTATTGATCTAGCCCTGTCACTTCTAAGTAGTTGAGGTCCTTTCATACACAAATATAGATCATGCTGCAATTTTAAACGGATTCACAGGTCTTAAAAAACGACTGTAATGAAAGCAGTAAATTTTGTCTTACTGGCATCCTGTTAAGCTTAACCATTCCTGCTGGTTCAGGCTGTTGCACTTAGAGACAATTTTGAACAAAACTGCTACTGTCACTTGTGTATAGCAATTTTTAATTGCCATTAGCCATTCCACAGATATGCCCCATTGGTTTCTCCAAGAACTCCACCCACTGTCTTTCTCCAGCCCCTGGAAGCAGCATGTCCACTCATGGGTCATCACATCACACTGGGGATGTTAACATGCCATTGTAAGTATCTGGATGTCCTCGTTTGCAAAAGGGGTAATGATCCCTTTATTCCAGGATCTTGTCCTTGAACGACCATGTCAAGCCTTATTCCAGGATCTTGTCCTTGAAATATCAAAATAGGAACTGGAATTCCCTCGATCGAATTTAGCTTGGTGTTAGGGTAAGGCCAGAAATATACCAAGCTCCCTGGCTCCACTATGGAAGAACCATCCTCTGTAGAAGATGTGCTGCAGCAGAATTGCAGAGATAGAAAAGAGCTTGTTGGCAGGGTAGGGTATGTGGCACCTGCAGATGGCAAACTCACACAGATGTGCCAAACTTTATTGCTTGGCTGTTTGATTTTTGCTCATTGTCAAGGACTGCTCTTCCACAGCATGCCTCAAAATGACCCTCATTCTGTCACCTACATGAAAGTGGCATTTTAATGACAAATTTAGTACATTCTGCTTGGAATGTGATCAGCGCAAACACTGCTCTGATGGTGCCCACGTGGCCCTGCAGAAGTCACTGATAGTGGCTGAAGCAGAGAGCGTGCTGCTGCTCTGCCTCCAGCACAGAGCTGCTGAACAAACCTGAATCATGGTTCTTGTTCACCTCTTCCACAGCTACAAAAGGCTGGGATCTGGAAACCAGCCCTCCCAGTGGCGGTTGTGTACTCTGGGAGAGCCTTCCAGCCTTCCCATCCCCTGGGGACATGGTTTGGATAGATGGTTTCCCTTCAGCTCCTGCTGAGGTCCAGCAAGGATCTGCTCCCAGCAGAGCCTGAACTGTGAGGGCTGAGGACACAGAGCTGGCTTTCTTTAAGTGCTCTGAATTCATCTAAGCCCTTCTCAAGGCCTGTCAAATGCATACTGTGGAACCATCACACACCTCAGTGCCTGAATTCCCAAAGCCCTGTCAGATACTGCACCCTCACAGCCCATGATAGGCAGCTTTCTATCAGATGCATCCAAATACAGATTTCCTAGAATGACAGACAGCAACAATCTTATTTGTAGATGTCTTAGCAGATCCTGCTGATTCCTGATGAAGTAAAAAAAATCCCATTGATTCCAAATGACATGCCCTAATTCTGCCAAACATTTGAGCACTTGTAGGGATCACTGCATATGAATTCTGGTTGGTGGTGCCTTTTAATCAGTGGGGAAGGAAAGCAGGTTTTACAAAATCCAAGAGAGACTACAAGGAAAACAACGAAGTTCACATTCACCAAAACTTCTCAGGTTTTCTTGCAAAATCAGACAGTATTGAATAATATAAGACATACAGAACTGGGACATTTATTCCTAAGTGTAAGAATAGCAATATCAAGCACCAGAAGTTTGAGCTCTGCAGTGTCTTTAAGTATCCAAAGGATTCGGCAGCAAATTCTGCTGCAGCATCAAGGCTCATGTGACTTTCTCATAGCACTTTAAATGCTAAGGGTGTCAGTAGAGTAGGTAGTTTCACTTATATTTGTATGTAATCTGCAGACAGTACCATGCTTAAATGCTTAGTCTTGCAACTCTTTCTCATCTGATTCTGATCGAGGCTGAATTAAAAATGTCCCTATATATGTTCTTCAAACATAACCATTACCCACAGCTAGCTAACATTTTTATGGGCTTCAGCATTTAAACCAAATACAATCTCACTTCTTCTTTGAAAGTGAAAAGTAAAGGTAGGCACATAAAGACCACAAATACAGCTGGAGAACATCCAACCAGTCCAAATGTCAATGTTTTCCTTTCTGTTTTACGAAGCTGGCCAAACCATCTCAGGATATGATACTGTGAATACTTTGTGAATACTTCAAGTAGAAAAACTGCTGTAGTAGGACTTTCCCCTCTTCCATGTTAATTACCATTCTCCCTGGGATTATCTTCTGGAGAAAAGAGGGGCAAGTCACATCCCACATGTCTGATGTACTCTAACAAAACCTGAATTCCCTTGCCTGCCATTATCACAGAATCACAGAATAAGCAGAGTTGGAAGGGACACACAAGGATCATTAAATCCAACTCCTGGCTCTGCACAGGAAATCCCCAAGAGTCATACCATGTGCCTGAGAGCATTGTCCAAACACTTCTTGAACTTGAACAGACTTGGTGCTGTGACTACTTCCCTGGGGAGCCTGTTCTAGAGCCCAGCCACCCTTGGGTGAAGAACCTTATTCCAATAGCTAACCCAAACCTTCCCTGACACAACTTCAGGCCATTTCCCCTGGTTCTGTCACTGGTCACCAGTGACAGAAATGTACAGCATTTCTCACTGGTACAGCAGGAGGAAGACTCTGCCAAGAAGAAAGTAGAGTGGAGCTGCCTCCAGGTACTTCGCACACTCCCTCAGCTGACAGCACAAGGGAGAGGATGGGGTGGAAAAACTGTGCAAACACTCAGGTAGAGTCTCCCACAACAGCTGGATGTTTAATTGGCCTGAAGTGAAACAGTTACAATTCTGACATCTAAGGTCAAATTTTTGGCATTCCATGCACTACTATGCATATAAATACTAACCTATATATGCATGTGCACTAGGCACAGTTATACGTGCACATGGATAGACATTCAAATAACTCTACGTACATTCTGTTACTGCATTTTTATGCAGTTGTAATATGTGCACAACTAAGTATAGCAATGAAAAAATACAATAAATCACATCCTTTCAGCAGCACATCACAGGGCCCCTCTGGAAGGTGGCTGCTGCGCAGCTACATCAGAGGCTCTGAATTAGTTTCCTTTTTAGTGAAATGGAAACAGCTCAGAATATTCAAAGGTATTGCTTAATTTTGAATGCTTGCTTACTGAGAAAAAGAACCTTTACACTACAGCTGCATATTCCACAACCAGATAGAGTACACAGAACTAACTTTTATAACATCAAACTATAATAATTAACATTAAAAAAAAAAAGGAAGTATGTATTTAGATTTGTCTTTCAAGCAAAACCAAAAAACTGAAAAAGGTCATTGCAAACCATCCTCTGGTTGGAACAGACAATAGAGTAGGTTCTTACAGATAGACAAGGAACTTAAAAAGCATAGAAGGAAATACATATAAAAAAAAAGAAAATTATGTTTTGAAGACCAGGAAGTGGAAGTATAAATCAAAGATTACCAAAAAATCAAGGAAATGCTGACTCTGGAAAGATTATTAACAATTGCAAAAAGGAAATAAAAGCTGGATTTATAATGAAATGACATTGGGATAGTGACAAAATATATTCTAGATCTCAGTGAAGAAATGATCAGTTTTCTACAAGTAGAATAATACTGAAAAAGAAGAAAAGGCAGGTAATGGGAATTATCTATATCACATTGATGTAGAAATAACAACTGAGTGGAAAGAAAACTCCAGGAGTTTAGCACATCCAGCAGAAGTAGATAATCCCTATCGGAAAACCATTGTAAGAAACAGAATGTGAATTTAGGTCTGATAGCTAGTGTTTGCCACTTATCTATGAATTTGAAGATTTGTAACATAACTGAGGAGCAGCAAACTTAATTCCCCTAAACAAAGAGAAAAAAAAGTAAACTAGTGAGTTGAGGCCTGTAACGTGACAGTACCATGAAGGGCTTTAGAAGAAATTGTGAAGTGAAGAATAACACAACTGGGATGCAGGACTCAAAAGCGTAATAAGTAAATTTGCTGATGATACTAAATTGTGAGGAGCTGTTGACTCTCTCAAAGACAGGGAGGCCCCTGCAGAGAAACCTTGAAAATTTAGAGGACTGAGCAATCACCAACCACATGAAGTTTAACAAGGGCAAGCTCTGGATTAAGCATGTGAGATGGAGCAACCCTGGATGTATTGACAGACTGGGGAATGAGGCCAGAGAGCAGTACTGTGGGAAGGGACCTGGGGGTCCTGGTCAATGGCAAGTCGAACATGAGTCAGCAGTGCCCTGGCAGCCAGGAGGGCCAAGTGTGTGCTGGGGGCATCAGGCACAGCATTGCCAGCTGAGAAGGGGAGGGGATTGTCCTGCTCTGCTCTGCACTGGGGCAGCATCACCTCCAGTGCTGGGGGCAGTCTTGAGAGCCACAGTATAAGAAGTATATAAAGCTATCAAGTGTTGAAAGGAGGGCTACAAAGATGGTGAAGCACCTTAAGGGGAATATGTATGAGGAGTGGCTGCAGTCATTTGGTCTGTTTAGCCTGGAGGAGACTGAAGGGAGACCTCATTGCAGTCTATAACTTCCTCATGAGGGGAAGAGAAGGAGCAAACACTGATCTCTGTTCTGTGGTGACCCAGTGACAGGACCTGACGGAATAGCTGAAGCTGTGTTAGGAGAGGTTTAGGTCAGATATTACAAGGAAGTTCTTCACCCAGAGGATGGCTGGTCACTGGAACAGCTCCCCAGGGTAGTGGTCACAGCACCAGCCTGACAGAGTTCAAGAAGCATTTAGACAACACTCTCAGGTACATAGCATGATTCTTGGGATGTCCTGTGCAGGGCCAGGAGCTGGACCCCATGATCCTTGTGAGTCCCTTCCATCTCAGAATATTCTATGCTGCTATGAACTAAAGTCTTGGAAAATGGGGTAAAAGAAAACATGGATGTCATGCCAGATATACCTGACATCCTTCTTTGATTAATTTTTACAAGTCTGATATAAATTTGAGCTCATCTCTTTGGATCTCTGTAAAGCTTTTAACAATGCTAAATGGGAACTGGTAATGAAGAAAACAAGGATAAGCATAGAAGCTGTAAGACAAAAGGGGAGACAGTTATTGAAGAGAAGACACTTTCTGGGTGTATCTGACATATTAGTATCTCACTAAGATTGACCCATAAGGTGATGTAGCCAAGACAATGGCATATCCAGTTGCACCACCACACACACCTGGCAAAACCAGGGATACATGGGTGTTTCTGTACAAGACACCAGCAAGCTTTAATCTGGGAGACTGCATACTGTACAGGTCCCTTGTGAACTCGAACGGCAAGAGATGGGCTTGTGCTGACGAGGAGAATGGAGCACTCATCTGAGATGCCACTACAAACACGATAGCACAGTGAATCTGGCAAAAATGAAGGCTGACACTGTCTGTGCATGTAAGTGAATGGGGAGAGAGGAAATGAGAGAATGAAGCAGGAAGAAAGAGAAGAACTTCTCAAACTGACAACACTGGCAGAAGAATAGACATGCAGCCATGGAAACTTTTTGGCAGGAAATTTTAAAGTTCATAACTATCAGTAAAGTGAAACTCTGGAAGAGCCTTCAACTCAAAGAGGCAAAGCTAAAAAAGTTAATCTTTCTTTTTAGGATTCAGGTTAAAATATTTATGAAAGGGATATGAAGCAGTGTGCCTAGGGAGAACTTCATGACCTATTATGTCTCTTCAACTCCTATGGGCTTCCTGACAGCATCAAAGCCCTGCCAACCCATATTTTATGCTGACAGAAGTGACAGAGTTGGAACTATACACACTAACAATGTCCTTTGATGGTCCACATGCAACCAAGGATCTTTGCGGTGAATAAACCAAGAAAAAGTTGCTGGTTTTCAAATACAGAATCTGTAATTTAAAGTTTTCTCATCTATATCTTCTGCTGAGCATTTGCTCCTCTCCATAAGATTTCAAGCAGCCACCTGAGGATGTGGAGAACACATGGGGTCTCCCAGAATAACTCAGAAGCAGGCAGCACACGCAGAACGGGACTTTATAACACATATATTTAACTATATGTCTTGTTTCAATTCTAAACCACTCCTGGCTGAAAACTGGGGAGAGTACAGAGAGGTGTATTATGTGAACCTGGATTGGAATCAGAATTATTTAATAACAAGCTGAAACACAGACCTCTTTCCACAATCTTACTTTACCAAACTTAAGATCATTAACCTAAATTTTCAGTCCAACATAAAAGATTTCCTAGGTTCCTTTTTCTCTTCAGGAAAAGAAAGGAAAATAGAACTCCACTAATGTTCTTGATTTATGTAAAGGAATTTATTGCACTGTTTCCTAGCCAGATAAGTCAAAGACACACCTTTAGTGATAAGCACGATTTAATAACGGAATCAAAGATGAATCCAGGTCCCACCAAATTTTTTCCTGTTAACACTTCAGCGCAGTCAAAGTTGCACCAAAAGTAGTACACATTTTGAGATGAGTAAACAGTAATGGTAAGTAGTAGCCTAAAGAAATTAGCAAGCATTTTGATTACAAAAAATATTTTTTAAATAGTGAAATTAATAGAAAATAGACATAGAAAAATGATGAAACAGTACTGAGTCTTTCTAATTCATCCCACAATACTTCTGAAATGCTCTCCATGAGCTACCCTTGAGCTTCTAGAATGAAATGGAAAATCCAGTTGGAGTTATTCTTATGCTGCTGTTCCTATAAGGTGCAAATGATAGAGATGGATGAGGGAAGTAAAAATGAAAGCAATTTCAAGTTTTGCCAAGTCCAACCTCTACAAAATGGTCAAATCTTAGCTTCCTTTCTTTCCTTTCTAGTATCACATTTCCCTGTCAAGAGGTTTGTAATAATTATTTATTATTTGACAACAATGTAGAATAAATATTAAATGACTGAAAAATCATTTCTGCTATGAGGCATGCTAAGAACACAGAGGTACTATGGAAGAGGAAATATATCACCTTGATGAAAAGTGAAAAGAAATTGGATAGATGCCATTAGATTAGATAAAGGAAGATAAATATGAGACAGGCAAAGCAGCTGAAAAACAAAAGGCTTAGAGTGAATTGATGATGACAGCAAAAATATTGTATATTAAAGTTTGTTTTAATTAGGGAAAGCATTTTTATTAACACATTTTATTGTTTATAAGCTTTATAGAAGAGATGAATCACAGATTGATTGCAGAAGCCCAGCAGAAAATACTAATTATTGGGTCAACACCTCCTGTCAATAGAAAGGAAAGTGATGAATTGGAAAATGTATTGGATGAACTTTCAGAAGGATTCTGATAACCAGAAATCAAGCCAATGTCCTGCCAAAAAAAAAAAAAAGAAATATGATGAAGGGGACAGAGTCTTATATCAAATTAGTTATCAAAATGCCAGGATGATAAACTACCAAACAGTGAAATAACAAGATGATTTGACTGAGCTATCAGATCTCACATGATTAAATAATTATGATTTAATAACGGAAAATGAATGATTTTAACAAAACGAATGGACTAAGATATTTTAATGAAATACTCAAGAAAATCAGCTGTATTAACATTTAATACATAATTTCCATCTAGACTGGAAAGACAGCCAGTTTTGTCCCTATTTTTTTTAAGGAAACTATTACAAGAAATTGGTTTTTAGCAACAACTGAGGAACATAAATAAAACTATTCGAAGCCTCCTCTAAAGTATGTCAGTTTCTTATCAGTGAACAGATTCTTCCCATTTTATTTTACTCTGTGTCAAGTTTTTTCTTACATTACCTTTTCTCCTAGACTTATATTACTCCTCTCTATTGTGCTGACAAAATGCACATACGTGCACTAAGGACTGAATGAAAAACAAATCCACATTTGCAGTCAATAAACATTTTGGAATTCAGGTCTACTGACAATACCAGAGACCTGCGAAAGGAGTCTGGCTCTCATTACACTTGTGGCCCTTACTGAAACAATGCTGGCTTGCTGGGATATTTTGCTAATTCCTGTTGTTGTCCTATTGCAGTAAACAAGCCTTGCTAATAGCTGGTGCATTTCAGGAGAACTCTTCAGTAACACCACATTTGCTTGAAAGAGCATGAGAATGGAGAAGGAAGCTGACACCACTGACAGGGTCACTCAACAGGGAGAATACTATCTCTCAAGGTTTGATTAGATTCATGTACTAATAAAATCAGTGCTAAGCTAAACAAATCTTTCCCATAATTGTGCCAAATTGACTGGGTGGACAATCTTCACGCCAGAATTTCCCTTCTTATTGTAGATCAGAAGGGTTGTTTTTTCAGCTGCAACAGAGCCCAGGAAAAAGCCAGTAAGGAAAACAACAAAGTTGATTTTGCATCAGATATCCCAGCAGACTTCGTAACTGTTTTTTCTGCCCTCCCTTCTGCTTCTTCTTAGGCCCAATGTGCTGGAATTTGATACATTCTAGAAATGAAAGCAGCAGTTCTTATTCTGCAGATCATTTACTTTTGAGCAGGAGCAGCAACTCAGTTCCCAGGGCCAGCTCTGTTTCTCAATCCCACAGCTCACACTGCCTCCAGCCCCCCCAAAAGGTATCCAAGGAGAGTTCCCTAAAGGACACTAACACCATAGTGGCATCAAAGCTTCACAGAGAAATATACCAGTTGTTCTCCACTCCCTCTTCACACTGAAGCACCCTTTAGAGCAATGGGATGGCTTTTTATAGTGTAAGAGAAAAAATGGTTGCATTTCCTGCCAAGGCTTACCAAACATTAATGCTTGTTAGACCTTGGAGCTCTCTGAGGCTTCAGTCACGCCATGGGTTCTGATTTGACTTGGGAGATAACTGCCCCTTGTTGCAGAAACAAAAAGTGACCCAAACACCTTTCCAGTGTTATGGTGGAAAAAAAGTAGTTTAGCAATCATTTACCAAGCTCACAAGATATACCTACAAACAATTAACTGATCTCTGATGGCAAATGATTCTTCAGCTAAAAACATTTTGCTTATATATGGTACTTAATCCATAGACTTTAAAAAGGCCTTACAAAGGTGGGGAAAAAATGACCCCATTATGCACTCACATAAATTGAAGCTCAGAAATTAAATACAGTCCTAAAGATTTTATAGCTGATACCAGTACCAAAATCTGAACATGTTATTAAATCACATTGCCTTCATAAGCAAATCACTGTAGAGTTTGACTTTACCAGGGCCTAGTGTTTTCTTATGGAAACAATTATCCCCTCCTTTGGATCTTCCTCCAAATCCCACTGCTAGGAATTGCAAGCAAAAGCTCTCTGCACAAATTTTCCACTTTCAAGCAGAAGAAAGCTCAACCACTGCAGCTATACTGTCTGCACCCATACTCTTGTCAGTAAGAAAGGTTACAGGCTGGGCAGGCTGTGCAATTATTGGGAATGAAGAGGTAAAACAGGCTGAGGAAAAAGAGATATGTGCAGTCATTCTTCAGTCTACCCAAGCATCTAGACCCCCTACATGTATTCTCCCTGTTAAAAAAATGTTGGATTGAAACAGGGCATGTTTAAGATGTCTTGAGCACTAGAGAGGAAACTATGAGAAGTGGGGCGACAAACATGCCCCAGGACTGGAAGTAGATATGGAGTCCTTACTGCTTTCATATATGCAAAGGAAAATAAAATTTAAAACCAATCATCATTTGGATTAAAATGATTTCTTAGGAAACTATAATTTAATTTGTGCCATACATAGCACCTGAGAGATGTGGTTCTCTGAAGTCCAACTATTTAAGAAAGCTTTCATCAAGGCCAGGTTAAAGAGGCAAAACTCAATAAAATTCTTTATAGAGAAGCTTAAATGGATTGTATCTCCCCTTTCCCCAGAAGAAAATCCCACCCAGAGGAAACTGTTTAAGAACGAGTTTCCTTTCTAGTACTTTATAGAAAAGCAACAATGGCAGCTAGAGACACTTTATAAGAGGCATTCCATAAATCCAAACCAATTAGTGCAGAAAAGTGGGCAAGCAGAGTTTGTGTATCTCCTAAAAATGTCCATTAGCACACATCTGGAAAAAACAGCCAAGTGAATGGACTCAAAAGGCAACTGACTATCCTGCTGTTGTCTCAATACCTCAATACACAGCAGCACATCTGTTTATTTTCTTTTAGTGCAATGCATACAAATTTCATATATTAAAAACATTGCTAAGACTGCAAAGCCAAGAATTCCCTGTTTATCATCTTAAGAAAAAGTGAGGGGGAGACAAATGCTAATGCACTTAAGACATTTTTACAGGGAAAAGAGCAACCATGAGCACTGATTTGAGTAAGAAAATTACAGGAGAAATCTCTGTCCTAAAATATCAGCATGACATTTACATTAACAAATGCAAATTAATATCAAAGAGATCAAATTTTCTCAGCCAAATTCCAACAGATTACCTTTAATTATAGGAGTCAGTACTAGTGGGAAGCAGAGCTTCTGAAGTATTTAAAATTAATCTCTAGCAATCATGAACCTATACAAGAACAGCCCAATTTCAGATAAATCACTTCTTGTCTTTTTGTTTCATCCTAGCAGTAACTTCTAGGATATGATCCTATGTTCTTTTGTGTAAGCCTAAGCAGACCACTTCACTTTCCTCCCTGTGCTCCAGTCTCAGAAGTGGTTAATTAATAAAAATTTATTCTACACCTCTGTATTTCTTATGTGAAATTATTTAGGCTGCTTACATACCTGAGTTCTAGCTTACATTTATGTTAAGCATATGTTCCTAATTAAATTACCAGTGGTTTTATTATTAATGTTAGTTATTAATCTCCAAGAAGTACCAGGAGTTCCTCATATGACTTTAAAGATGGGACATCATGTCTTGCCCAGGGTGTCATAGAAATATTTGATAACTTGAAAAAAAGGTGAGGATAAATTATCCAGAGTGGAGGCTCAAAGTGCAAGTGAGATAGAAGCATACTTTTTACTTGCCTTTTCTGAATCAGCCATTTCATCTCAGGCAGACCTGACTTGGTGATGTTCTCGCTGTAGACTTCATTATTTTAAGAGTATATAAGAATAGCCCATGACTGTGCTTGCACTTTGTGCAACAACAAATCCTTCCCCAAGCAGAGGTCAATTGATTTGCTTAGGTGGCAGAGAAGTAAACAGATGGTTGAAAAGCTGACCTAAAGAGACACCATGAAAAGAAGCTGAGAGGTGCTGAGATTCTGCTTTGCCGTATCAGACAGAACAGGACATTCAGAAGGCAGCACTAGTGTCTGAGCTCCAAACTCTCAATGTCTTAATAATGGCAGTAGATGGCTGCCACTCTCAATGGCTATGGACAAAACAGGACTTTTTACAACAGAAAAAAAAAGCCCTCGGAGCAGTTTGTTAGTGCAGTTCTTCCTATAGTAATGAATAACAGTCACAGGCAATGACTCCAATAAAAATAAACCATCATTGCACGCACATGTGGCTGGGCTTACTCCCACAGGAGACATTCAATACTTGCAAAGGAAAGAAATGGAAGGAAAACAAACAAAAGAAGGAGATAGAAATGAAAACCAAGAATCTTTTAAGAATAGAGGAGAAACAGAGAGGACAAGTCCAGGAAAGACGGCACTGCAAAACTCAAGCCTGCTATACCTGGCTGGCTTCATGTGCTCTGTATAAAAAGCAATATATGTATAGAGCACTTATTCACAGTGCACAATGCCAGCAACTGGGAATCAGGATTCATGAGTATTCTTCCTAACTTTGCCATGTTTTATTGGGCAACTACATGAAAATTGTATATGCAGATAAGACATCTGTAGCAACATCACTGTATTAATTTTTTGCCAGGTAGGCACAGCTCCAGAGGTATCCTACCTTCCTGTACCCACAGGGTACAATCCAGAAGGATCAATAAGGAACAGCTCTGCTATCTCTTTTCTGTGGGGTCATTTCCTCCCCCTCCCATAAAACCAGAACAAAGGCATGTGTTTTGGCTGGGCCTATCCAAGCAGTTGCTAGCAACAGATGACCAGTCTGCAAATTGTTTCAGTCTTTGTGGTGTGCCAAACATTGGATTTCAAGTGAGAGAGGTCAGCATGAAATATGTAGTGCCATTCAGACATGGTTTTAGCATCAGGCACTATAATGAGGAGCTCTGAATATCCTTGCACTGAGTAAACATAACTTCAGTGGAAGGAAACCATCAAAACCTCAAATGAGTATCAAAGACAATCACAGACAACAAAACCAAAACTCTCCAAGGTGAACTGTCCTGATGTGTTCCAGAGCAATGACTGTCCTGAATGCAATAGGCATAATCTAACAAAATGCTGCTTTTCCTTGGCTGTTCTTTCCCAGACTGGCAGAACATTCCTGAGCCTTCATACCCAGAGAGCCTTTTTTTGCCTGATGTACATAACTTAATAATAACTTCAGTGGCAGGGAGCAGCACTACACAGGCAAACAGCATGTGACTTCAAGTTTTAATTGGAAAAGAAAATTAAATCCCACATGTGTATCCAAATTGTGTCTGAACTGCGGCAGCATGGCCAGGGAACTGCACAAAAACAGGCTGCCTCCAGTTTACTTTGCTGAAGTCAGACTTCTGGTGAAAGTTCCCCAGGGTGAAATACAGGGAGGGAATGCAGGATAGTCAGCTTCCTTCAGCTCATGAAACACCAGATCCTATGAAATGCTTCTCTCCAGAAGCATTTTCTGTCTCTCTGCCACATGCCTTATTCCCTAGTCTGTAAAATTAATTTTGTCACCTTTTCTGTTTCCGAGTCTCTCCTAATTTTCCCAGTGGAGAGTCCTCTATAGGCCAGGAAACTTCACAAGAACTTGGCCATGATGATTTCCTACGCTATAATACTTTTGAGGCTCAAAGCCCTGATAATTGTCCAATGGGAAGGGTAACTCAGGAGAAAATGCTTGTAGCTTTTATTAAGCATGAAAGCAGCCAGCCAGCAAGAGTGTCCTGCTTGCCACAATAAAACAGTGCCAAGAAAAGGGATCTGAGGATGGTGCTGTGGCTGGCTAAAGTAGTTGGGCAACATAAACACAGCCTCCTATGGGAATTCTCTTATGTGGCAACTTGTGGTCATTCATGAGATTTACAGTACACCAGTAGTGAGAAGGACAGAAAATAAAGTTTATGTAGCTTTTCAGAGCCTTCCAGACTGTTCCATTTCACTTTAGTTCTGTAAATAATAAAAAAGCTGAAGGATACAATACTTATTTATGACACATATTGGAACACTGCTTTATCCCAGAGATCTTACGTCCCAAATCATGAAGGACTCCTAAGGGAGCACCAGTACAATAGCACCAGAGCAGCTCTTCTCAGAATATATGGCTGCTTTCACCCAGCCTGCCAGACATGACTGGTAGAGACGAGATGAGTGGGGAGCACAGCTCGGAAGCCCAGCAGCTGCTCACTTTCTCCACCAGAGAGCCACATGCTCAGACAGAGATGGCACTGGCTCCTCTGACCATGTCACTACATGGAGTAAATCAGCTCAGTGTAATTCAGCAGCACAACATGAGGAATATACATTCTTAAGTATGTAATTAGCATGTGCATTGCCATCATGATTAATTACTTTGCTATTCTTCTAATATCTATAATAATTTTACCAACATACTTATCTTCTACAGATAAAAAGGTATCTGCTGTAAATTCAACTTCAATGTCTGTTTCTAATGTGTCTCAAATCTTTACTTAAACAATACTCATTCCTTCTCTAACTTTCTTTTGGTTGCCTAAATCATGAAAAACACCAAAATTATTGTTTATAAATTGAAAGAAAATTAATCCGTTACAAAATAGCACCAGAAGTGGGCACTTCCTGGACTCCACTCATGGGTTTTGAACATCAGTAAAAACAAACGCCCTTCATACTTCCTTGATGTAAAGGGGTAATCCTAAAATCCCAGACTTGGGCCAAAAAGCTTGGGATTCAACCAAGTTGAAGTCCTAGATCATAGCATAAATATTTTTCACCCACGCTAGAGGCTGCAAAATGCCTTTGACATGAAACAAACAAAATCCCTTTCCAACTCTTTTTGTGTGTTCACTTTGTTTTGTTCCTAAAAGCAAAGTCCCTGGAGACAAGCTAACACAACACTACTAAGCTCACATGTGAGAGACAGCAATATTATCTTATGTAAAGCCTCAGAAGAGTGTATTTTGGAGTCCACTGGGCATCAGACAACAAGGACAAGAAAAAAAGGCAAGCTAACAGATCTGTGAGCTAATATATACAGATGCAATATGTGGGCTTTTGGAGTACTGTCATGCTCTATTGATGTTAAGAAAAAGGTGATAAAGTTAATTTAAAATTTAATTTAAATCTTTCTACAAGAGTCAGATTTTCTGTAGCAAGAATGTTATTGGGAAAAATTTTCCCAAGGAATTGGAAACCAATGGCCTTATAAAACATCATCTGTATTGCTGAATGTAGAAGCGTTGAATAACAAAATCCTAGAAAAACTTTTCTCTACCAAACATGAACTGTTCTAAAAGGCTTCATTTACATTTCTACAGGGTACTGGATCTCCAGCAAGCCCTAGCTGGCAAAGGCAAACATTCTTGTTCCAGTGCATGGCACAGATGCACTAAAGAATGGTCAGCCCTTTAAGACCTAAAATACTGCTTTATAACCCATCAGGTCTGAAATTTTTGATGACAACATGCCCCAAACAACAATCAGTAGATTAATGAACCTTTTTATGCTGGAGAAGAAACAGAAGCAAAGACGATATGTAATGATCATACTTTTCACAAAATTACTGGGAGCAGTATTTGCAGCTCATAGATATTCTCTTGCATGGGGATTATGCTTAAGAAATTCAGACTTTATGGATCCTAACTACATGTGAATTTCAGAGAAGTTTAGTTATGTTCAAAGGACAAAAATGTAGCCATTACAAAAAAATGCAAAACAAAAAAATACAACCTCAACCTCTTCTTTCCTGCAGTGGCATCCAAATAGCAACCTTTAGTGTGCATCTTACAATAAGTTGTTTACCTTTATTTTATATATTTAATACCAATTTAGTATATCTGGTATTAGCTTAGTTAGATCATTAAGAAATGGTTTGATTTTTTTGTTGTTTTTATTTACATTCCTATTTTCGGTTTTCAGCTTGCTCAGTTACTTCAAATGAAGACTGAGATGACCATTGAGAGATCAAAAGTGAGAAACATGACAAAACATATGAAAAAAGGAGAAAAAAGTGGTTTCCTCTTGTTTTTGATATGAAATGTACCACATCCAGCTGTAAATATCAACATAACTTAAGAGAGGTTTAGGTGAATTTTTATCTGTAGCTTGAGATGATTGTGGGTACAGTTTTATATTATTAGACAGATAAATAAAGACTGATGCTAAAAGAAACAAGTTCAGTGACATACGGTGAAGAACAAACATATAATTTGCCCTTTGTTTTCAAATTTAAAAAGAAAAAGAAAAAATAACAAATTAAAAAAATTTTAAAAAGGGAAAAAAAGAGAGAATCTGGTTGAGGACTGGAGGCAAGGAGATTTGCCAAGTCATTCCAAGGATAAACAACTTTGGTCATTGCCACTCTTTAGGAATGATGACATTTCAGTTATTGATGACAGAATCTGCCCTAGGTTAATTCCACTCTGTTTTGAGGGGAAAATGCACACTGAAGTCAAATCAAAACCAGAAAATGATTCTGTATAAACAGGATGGGAGTTTGTGTTCATTCCCTCTATTCCCTCTTAAGCAAAGGGACTTAAGCTTACAGAGCATTCTTCAGACAATTCAGACCAGAGCCTGAAAGTAATATCTGGTTCTTTTTCTCTCCTATTTTTATGCTGTTTTACTTAACTGTAAGTACAATGTTTGTAAAGGGTGTTGGATCAATAGTATAGCAGACAGAAGTCCTCTGTTTGTATTCAGAACAGATTTTATTACAGTAATCTTACTCCTCCCATCCTGACCTTTAAGTGGCTTCCAATAACGAATAGGAGATATAGCCCAAATTTCTGAGAATTGCTATCTGATTAACATCAAGATGCACAAGTATCAATTAGACCAAGGCAAAAGGCCATTTCCTCAGTTACAGAGCTGAGAAAATATGTAAAAATTAAAACAATAGCATCACTGTGACTAAGTAGGTCTCATCAAGGTAACAGTTCTATTTTCTGTAGTGTAATTGAAAGAAGAGAAAGAAGGTATTGATAATACTAGAAATGTTGCATTAACCAATATTAGAGATAGGAGCCTGGACAAGCAATTTAATAATCTAAAAATTCAAGTGCTAGCTACTGTGTTTGTTGGGTACTTGCAGTTTGGAACAGTTTTGATGTCTGCAAAGAGGAGAGACATAGGAATGCAAGGTGACTTCTAGAGTTCAGCCTTAGAAAAATCACCTCTGGTATCAACAGAAACTGGAAACAAGGAATTAGAGAAAAAGTGCTGTCATAATGCTCCAGTCACAGACCCAGTTTCATTAACCTTCATTGATGAAGAAAAGTTTATGACATGCTACGAAGAGAGATCCAAGACCATTTTCAGTGACCACACTGAAAATCAGTTCAGCCGGTGAGTCAATCTACAGAAAAAGTTGGAGCAGGAAGCAGGAGTACCTTCATAGCTGAGGAACTACATACTACCAGAAGATACAAAGGCTTGGAAGTGCCTGAAACAAAGGCAATAAAGGTTAAGCAAGATCAAGCTTACTAATGCGCAATGGCAGTGAAGAGATTGCAGCTCTGCTCCCAGCTGCAGAGGATTTACTCTGGCCAGTCACTTACTTATGATTCATCTTCCACAGTTATGAGCACCTGGCAAGGGCACTGCAGAGATCAGTCTGCAAATGCTTTTGCACAGTAATTTGAAAATATAACATAATATGAGATGGTTAACTTGTAACTGGTGTAGGTTAGCAGCAACCAAAGAGGAGTCTCTTCTGAGAGCTGAGTGGTCTGTCATTCAAAGATACCTAGTGCAAGGAACCCACCTCTGCCACCAGCCTTCGTAGGAAGGCTCAGTGTAACTTAATGACTGAGTTTGCTTCTCTGCCTCAGAGATGTCCCTACTTCTCTGTTTAGGATGCCTTGAACTACAGGTCAACAAGTTTGAAGTTTGTACAGCTGCTCCTACATTATGTCTATCTGACATTAGAATAATCCTCATTAAGAAATCTTGCAGTGGTTATTAAAGAAATTACAGAGAAGAGAAGAGAACAAGATAAACTATTTCAAGGTTTTCTTCCGTTCTTTTCTATTTTACCTAGAGTATTTTCATTTCTACTTAGATTCCTAGATAAGATTGATTTGTGTTCTCTAAGTATCTGAGTAAATGAATTCTTGTTCAAGTATGATGGAAACGTTTCTCTAAAAAAGTGTCCTGTTAAGAGGAGAGGGCCATAAGTCCAGTCCCATTTAATGCAGACAGGGCTACAGTGATGGCTGTATTGTATGACCACCCCTCAAAAGTTCATTAAGAGAGGAGGCTTGCTGCAAAGAGAGACATGAGCAAACACTAAAGCCAGGAAAATAAGTCACCTGGTGATGTTTGAGCTGCAAACACTTGTTAACGAACTGTCTCTGTTCTTCTGGCATCCTTTCATTTGGCACTTTGCTGGATTAAGTCAGTATCATACTATGTTGATAACCATCTGTTTATGCTACAGTTGTGCCTTGTGTCCAGTTTCATATTGTTCTCATGCAACTCAAGATTATATTGCTGCTTGTGCTTGTTGTATATGACTTGTGGATAAGCAAAAGATTTCTGTCATAAGGGTTATTAGTCGACAGCCTTTTTGATCAGAAAAAATCCCCATAAGCTTATTTATGTATTTTTAAGGATGTGGTTTGTAAACATGCATGGAAATTTGAGCTTGTAACAACATTGTGTCCTGATTCAAAATGTTCAATTGACAGCTGAGGTGAGACAAAAGTCTCCAAAGTAAACTGTGCATCCTAGGAAAAATACATTTCTTTAAATAGAAGGGTTTGCAGAATTTGAATATGTGCTTCTGCAGTCTTTCCATGGCTATTTTTTCAAGAGAAGCATAATGGAGAACCAGAAAAAATTAATCTCACCTGAAAAAAAACCTACTTTCCTGTAAAATTTCCTATTAATTTTTTCCTTGCAGGACTCCACATCATCACTTTTATCTTAAAAAAACCCCAAACCTCTATGTTTTACAGAATTTACTTTCCATATGATAAACATACTATATAAGAATATGGCTCAGAACAGGTACACACTTTGCAACACTTTCAATAGTCATCTCCTGGTAAAGTTACAGCCAAACATTCATACATTTTCAAAGAATGCTTCACTAATATGATATAAAATATAAAGACAAGAATTGCAAATTGCATATATGTAAAACATCATCCCTACTCCCCTTGGCTCTCTTCCAGCCCTTCCCCAGTCCAGCAAGTACCAGGGTTACTTCACCATCGTAATTTTGGAATGCTTATTCAGGGCTTATTCATATGACAGTACGCAGAGCAAGATGAAACAGCTGGTCTGTAACCAAGGACACAACAAAAGTTATGTCTGGCATTAATCTGAATGAGATAAGGCGGTTTTGTTCTGTTTTGTTTTATTAAGAATGAGTCACCATATACTTACGCATTTGAAACACTTTACCTGAACACTTTACCATTCTAGCAGGAAAATTCCTGCCCAACAGCCCACTTAGCACAGCTTGAAAGATTCAGCCCATATCTCAATCCTAAAACCAGTTGTTCTCCAAGTATCCAGCCCTCTAAACTGGAACACATGGACAGGGAGCAGAATGAGACCCCCATAACCCAAGGGGAAATGCCCAAGTCTATGGGGCTAGGTGGGATCCACCCAAAGGCACTGAGAGAGCTGTTGGAAGAGCTCACTGAGACACTGCCCATCAGTTACCTGCAGTCCTGGTCAACTGGGGAAGTCCCAGGTGATTGGAACCTGGCAAATGTGAACCTGGCAAATGCGTGTCACATTTGCCAGGTTCCAATCACCTGGGACTTCCCCAGTGTGTACCAGAGTGTACCAGAGGAGGATCTGGGAACTACAGGTCTGTCATCCTGAGCTTAGTGCTGGGGAAGGTCACGGAGCAGATCATCTTGAGTGCCATTATGCACCATGTGCGGGACAACCAGGGGATTGGACCCAGCCAGCGTAGGTGTATGAAAGGCAGGTCCTGCTTAACCATTCTCATCTCCTTCTGTGACAAAGTGACCTGCTTAGTGGATGGAGGTGCTGGTCGACAGACAGCTGAACGTGATCCAGCACCATGTCCAGGTGGCCAAGAAGGCCAATGACATCCTGGCCTGTATCAGCAATAGTGTGGCCAGCAGGACCAGGAAGGTGACTGTCCTCCTGTACTCTGCACTGGTGAGGCTGCACCTTGAATCCTGTGTTTGTTGTGGGCTCCTTCATACAAGAAGGACATTGAGGTATTGCAGCAGGTCCAGAGAAAGGCAATGGAGCTGGTGAAGTGTCTGGAGCACAAGCCTGATGAGTGTACGAGGGAGCTGGGCTTGCTTAGCCTGGAGAAAAGAAGACTCAGAGCAGACCTCATTGCTCTGTAGAACCCCATGAAAGGAGGTTGTAGGTGGCTATAGGTCCATCTCTTCTCCCAAGTAACAAGTGACAGAACAAGAGGAAATGGTCTCAGGTTGTGTCAAGGGAGGTTTAGATTGGATATTAGGAAAAATGACTTCACAGAAAGGGTTGCCAAGCATTGGAACAGGCTGCTAAGGGAAGTGATGGAGTTTCCATCCCTGTAGGTATTTAAAAGAGATGCAGATGTGGCACTTGGGGATGTGGTTTAGTGGTGGACTTGGCAGTTCTGGGTTAATGGTTGCACTCGATGGTGTTAAAGGTATGTTCCAACCTAAATGATTCTGTGATTCTAAATGCTCTTTCTAGAAAATACCACAGGAGAACACTGATTTGTTATAAAATAACACTTCCATAAGCATCTTCCATCCTAGAATTTCAAAACATGTTCATTCCCTTCACGAAGGCATTTGTGTGAAACAATTAACTTATCCCATGTTCATATGCCACTGTGCTGCTGTGGAAATTGTACAGCTCAGTCCCACCACAGTAGCTAAAAGAGTCCTGCTGTTGTCCATGCTTGTGGATTTTGGTGCCATAATGAATTTATATGCAGACTGGAAATCTTTTTTAGCTCTCCCCCAGTGATGTTTCTTCTGTCCTGGAGAAAAACAAAAACCAGAACCCTGGCTTCTAGAAGGATGCGAAAAAGTAAAGTTCATCTGTTTGTTAAGAAACCTATTCCTATCCTAGCAATAAAGCAAACCTAACTGATTTTCAGGAAAGCAGGACATCCCAGAAATGTCATTACTTTGCTGAATTGGCTGCTGTCTTATAAATGTTCACCAGACAGAGGAAGGGTGGGGTGGAAAAAGGGATAGCTGGCTGGAAAATGTCTACTGGACAAACAAAATAAAGGCATTTTTTACTTAATATATTAAAAAATCGCAACTGTGTAGGAATTCTATGTTCAATTTCCTAAGGTTTGTTACATACTTGTTCTGCCACCTGCTGCCCTGGCATTCCCCAAAGTTTCAGGAGCAGGGACTGTGTCGGTGAGTTTTCCCAGAAACAAATACTGCATGACTAAGAACAAGTATCTAGCAGCCCAGTGGGCTGTCCTGTCCAGGAGATACCATAGTTCTGGAAAACTGCTTGCTTGAATCCTCCTGAACAATCACATTATCACTCCATGTTTTGAAGAATACCACTCTTGGCCCAGTGCTTTCTCTCTTGATGAGTGGGATTTTGCAGCGACAATTAGCACGCTGGCTCTGCTACCTTGGAAGTCAGATGTAATAAGGAAAAGTCCCTCAGACTGTCACCACTGCTCCAGCTTCTCCATGGAAAAAAAGAGGGAAAGTAGATCCAGAAAGAGAATATTCAGGAGATGAAGTGACTGACTAAAGAATGAATTCTATCTTTTGAAAGAACAAATTGTGTCCCCTGTGCAAGGAAAACAGAGGTGTATGTCTGGTGGAAGCTAGGTCAGGTGACACAGGAAGAATACAGAGATGCTGCTTGCTGTGGTAGGGGGAAAATTCATGCAGTCAAAGCTCAACTGGAGATGAAGCTGGCCAGAACTGTGGGGGACAGTAAAGAGAATTTTTTCAAATATATTAGTGGCAAAAGGCAATGTAGAAATAACATCACCCCATTACAGGATGAGGATTGTCACCTCACAAACAGGAATGTGGACAAGGCAGAGGTGTTTAAATACATTCTTTACCTCTGTCTTCAACATGGATGATGGGCCATGGGGCCTCTGAGCTGGAGGACCATGACTGCAAGAATGATCAATTCCCAGTCAACCCTGAAATTGTGTGGGATTTGCTGCTTTAGCTGGATCCCTACAAATCTATGGAGCCTGATGGGACTCATCTGAGGAGGAGCTAGCTGATGTAATCACAAAACCTCTCTCAATGATTTTCAGCAGTGTTGAGAATCCTGAGAGCCCCCAGCTGATGGGAAGCTGGCAAACATTATCCTGATTTTCAAGAAGGGCAAGAAGGAGGACCCCAGAAACTACAGGCCTGTTAGTCTCAATTCAGTGCCTGGTAAAATCATGGAAAAGATTATTCTGGGAAGTTCCGCAAAAACAACTGGAAGACAACACAGTCATTGATCACAGCCAGTGTGGCTCCATAATGGGTAAGTTCTTGTTGAACCTGATTTCCTCCTACAACACAGTAACCCACCTAATTGATCTAGGAAAACCAGCAGATGTAATCTTTTTGGATTTCAGCAAGGCTTTTGGTATCCTTTTGGACAAACTGTCCAGCCCACAGCTGGATAAGCATATCATGTGCTGGGTAAGCAACTGGCTCACAGGGCAGGCACACGGAGTTATAATGAATGGGGTGACATCAGACTGGGGACCTGTCGCTAGCGGGGCTCTGCAGGGCTCCATCCTTGGCACTATGCTCTTCACCATCTTCATTAATGAGCTGGACACAGGATTCTAAGGAATACTAAGTAAGTTTGCCAATGGCACTACATTGTGGGGAGCTGTTGATTCCCTCAAAAGCATGGAGACCCTGCAGAGAGACCTTGAAAAATTAGAGAGATGGGCAATCACCAACCATATGAAGTTTCCAACATTCTATGAAAATACATCTCATTACTTGTCCAGTATTGATTCTATAAGGTCAGAAATTTCAAAAAGCAGGAACAACTTGGTTTTGCACTGCTTTCTACCCACATCTCTAGATCAACTGTGTGCTTTGAATAATTTCCTGGGGCAAAATTTCACTTTAAAACCAAGACTACAGATAAACAGGTTTCTGGGTGGTTTTTTATTTTTTGTGTGGTTGGTTTTGTTTGCTTTAAAAAAAAATACGGTCATATGAGAATTTGTAAATGTACTTACTGATTTGGTAATTTTTGACTCTTCGTGTTAAGCTTCCTTAAAAAGTGCTGGCTTTCAAAGCACTGATATCCAATACCTCCTGGCAGAACCACTTTATGATGACTGAAATGGCATCTTAAGAACTGAGGCACCTTTATTCACAGCTCATTTCTGAAAGTGGGTATAAAGCAATTATAAAGGAGCACATGTTTGTAAAACTACAGTAATTTGATCAATACAGTGCTTCGACAGGTAGGGTAACTCTAGATGCCTTCCTCCAACTGGAAATTGCATGTTTAGCTGAAAGATTTCTATGAGTTTGAGAAAAGAATTTATCTGAAAAAGGACACAGATATTAGCAACCGGAAAATACCTACAGAATACCATGGATATTTCAGTCACGGACTTCACAGGCACATCATTATTTATATCACACTTCTGTCTCAAATTATTTTGGTTTTAAAAACAGATACTAACATTTACTTTAAGGTTGTTTTTCTTCACTGTAGCTTTAGTTCCTTTGCTTAATTAAAAGAGAATGAGCCCACAGCTTCACATGGAAGCAAGGTGATGCACCTGATAAATCCAGTCAGTAAGCGAGGAAAACTCTACTAAGCAGACCATAATTTTAAAGGCTTGAACACAACTTTTCATACGCTTGCGATCTATTACTTCACAAACAAAATCAGGAAAATCTACATGTAATATCTGAATGTTCTTTAGGAAAATGGCTCCCTTTTTCCACCACCAGAGGAATGTTCTTAATCTGTTTTAGCTGACTTTGTGCATCATGAAGTGAAACAAAGCCCAGTTTCTGCCCTTTTACCTCTGCCAACTCCACCTCTCATGTAACTCCAAAGTAATACAGGAAATTTATGAATGATTTTGTACTTTTCAGAACTTAGCATTTTTGCAGAAAAGGAGAACTCATTACAGACCAGAACACGAAACGGTACATAAGAAAATTTCTAAGACCAGTAGCAGTAAGAGTATATTTCTATGCTGTCTTTAGAAGTGAATACAGAAGATGCCTTTTCTATCTGCATTTGACACACTTAACCTTCTACCTCAAAGTCCAGAGGACTACTGCTGCTTCACAGTACCCACTACTTGAAGAAACAGGAGTACTATCATTATAATTTTACTTCTAATAAATACATTCATAATAAAACAGGATGTCTTCCTCTCTTCTAGCTCTAAAGACTGCAATCTAAAAGCGAGAAATGTTGTGTTGTGGCAGTAAACTCAGGAGCACCAATTTGAATGCATGTGGGTAGAAATGGTATAGGAGTAACATGGTACAAATATCACGCAGCAATTTTTCTGACAGCTCTCTAACTGGCAGAAAATCAATAACATTAAGACTGAAGGTCACAGCCTTTGGAAAGAGTTACATCAATGCAAAAACAGAACAGACAAAGCCAAAAGAGATTATAACCACAGATATCCCAAGGGACAGATGAAATCATGCATTATGATGTTTTTAAAAACAAAAAAAAAAAGTCTTTCCCTCAATCATACCCCAAATGTCTTGTCTCCTATTTTGTCAAAGTTTTAAAAATTAAGATGTGATGATTACAGTAAAAGATGCTACTATATTTCACTCAAAAGCATAAATTCTCTCAGTGAAATGGGTAGCTATTCTGGTACTTGCAGGCATACTTCTGCAAAATCGGTACTATACTTCCTGCTCAAAGTTAAGCTTGCCGGTACAGGCAGCAAGCTTCTACTCACAAACAGCAGTTGCAAAAAACAGAGTGCTCCCTGTCCTAACAGTCACAGCTGAAATTGGGCACAAAGAGTAGACAGCATGACAGCAAAACAATCATGGCAGTGAAAAGACTAGGTTTCTACTCCTGCCCTGCAATTCCTGTGCAGGAAAGCACTTTAAGGATTACCTTTCACCTTCACAATGTAGAATGCAATAAAGGCTCAAGAAACTTGTATGCCTGTACCAAATATGACTCAGAAAAGCCCATCCTAACACAGGGAGGTGTCGCTGTTGAGCAGCTAGCAGAGTAATGAAGGCACCAGTTCTCAGTGGCAAGAAGGAAAGACCTTTATTGTTTTGATTTCATCATATATATAGCGTTTTCAAAAGTCACCCAGATTGGTCGGTCAGAAGCCTTCCCCCAGGCCTGATTGGCCAGGCTTGCACTGTCCAAGTTCTGGGACACTGTTCCAATAACATCCAAACTTTATCTTTATTTATAAAACACAAGAAAAATTCTCATGGGAAAAACCTGTGCTAGCCACAGGGAGGCACTGGAGTGCCGGTCATCCCTTAAAAACAAAGGACACTGGCTGACCCCCACCCCAAACAAGCAATTGCGCTCTCAAATTCCAAGTTCTCAACATATGTAGCGTAACCAGAGAGGCCGAAGGACATAGCCCATCTGACCAAGCACTGCTGGCATAGCTTTATTAAAATTCTCTTTATTAGTAAGTTCTCACCTGTCTCGTCGGCAAGTCATGATATTGGAGTATGAGCCTGGTGTTGACGCTGTGACTCCATGTGTTGCCAAGAGCTGCTGTCACATAACCAGAATCCCTCTTCCCACTTACAGAAGATCCTGAAGATAAATATGACAGAAACTGCATCAAAACTGTGGCACAGCAAAGGGTTCAGCATCGAAACTTCATCAGTCACCTCAGATTATTCCTTTAACTAGGCAATTACAAATGGCATTTAAGAGATGGCACTGCTGCATTAGCTTCCTACCTTTCTGGTTTATTTATACAACTGTAGTGGGAGTTCTCCATCTCACCTTCTGATATCAACAAAAAGTGCCAAGAATTAAGGAGATGTTGCAAAGTATTACCTACCTTCTTGGAGAGACCAGCATATTTTCTAAATATCTAGGGGTGCACCATGCATGTGGACACTTGCCCATTCCTCTTTATATATCCCCACGCAAACCAGCTTTCTCTTGGCACAGAGGAGAAGGAAGCAGGCCAGCAGAGTCACAGTGTATAGTGACATAACAAAAGGGGAATCGAAAGGAACAGAATGTGCTACCACAATACCCTGACCTAAAAAGCAGAATACTGATTCATGCCATCAGACATCTACACTTTTTTTAAGACTTGCAAAGAAGAGAGCCCTTTAGCTGTAATTACCATTCTGCTGTCTCTGAAATAATTAGAACTTTATGTAACCCTGAAGAAAAATGGACTTTGCTGGAATCAGCAATGACAACATAAAGAAGCGTTTCTAATAATGGCAGATGACGCAGCTTGCTTAACTGCCATTGCACCCAAGCTTCCTCAGCCTGAAACCAGAAACCTATACATGCACACATACACACATGCAGGCAGGTTGGTGCCTGGGACCTTCATCTTTACTTATGGTAAGTTCGGTGTAAGATGAACAGATTGATGGGTGACTTGCTTGCACTTCAAATGACACTTCAAGAACAGAGTAAGTCAGACAAACCCCTGAAATTCAGAAACAAAATCCTACTTATTATGTGGATATAAATGATCATGTGCAATTTGAAAATGGAACTGTTTGAGGCAGACAGTCCATACTGTTAAAAAGTCATGAGTGAATGAGATACATACTTAAAGTTAGGTAACTTCCCATCCTCTATCAGGCAACAAACAAAATTCCTTTCACAGGACAGTTGTGAAATCCTGGTCAACCAAGTCAATAAAAGTTAGACTAAACACTGCAATAAAGCAGTCTTATGTTTCTGTCAAAATTATCTGTAATGCAACAGTTAATTATAAGTACTAAATTATAAGTACTAGCAAAACTGTACTGAGATGACAAAGTCATCTTGTAACCCAGCAGATCTTCTGGAAGATACAGGTTTAAAACACTTCATTACTTTTCCATTTGCAAGGAAGTGGGCTTTGTTACTTCCCCCCCCCTCCTGCCAATCCTCCCTTCCAACTCTTCAGAGCAAAAGCATAATCTCTTGATTCACTAAAGCTTTTATTTTGGAAAAATGCCCAGTAAAGAATAAGACCAAAAGTGTTGACATGTAATAATAATCATTATTTGTATCACTGCTGGTAGTTGCAAGCAATGAGAAGGACACTATTAGACTGCATTAGGTAGAGGAGAGCAGCAGGCTGGAGAGAAGAGCCTGGAATGGTTGCACTGCACTACAGAATTCAGCTGAAGGCTTCAAACCTTCCCCAAGTAATAAAAGGTTCAATTAACATCAACTGGATTTGCAATAGGTCTTTAAATGTCTAAGGTCTACAAAAGAAAGGAGTGAAGCACCTGGTTCAAGCCAATAGTTTGACCAGAGTCTGGACTCTGTGCTTGTCTGAATTATTTCCTTCATCACAGGAGCTCACTGTGACATGCACAATACCTGCTTCTCCAGAACAGTTGTTCTAGTCTGAAAACAGACTACAGTTCTGCTTTCCAGCAAGGATGGCTGCTCTTCTTTACTTAAAAAAAAAAAAATAATCTTGATAAGCAGCAAACTCCCACCTGAATAACTCACCAGCGGAGCATCTAACTGGAACCTTCAGTATTAGCAATGTTATTCTGTTAATTTGTCTAGCCTATCGCTATTGGGAAGGTGGATTTGCTAACAAGAATAATTTTATCTTCATCTATGATTTTGATTTAATTTTCCAGATGGAGGAGGGGACATACTGAAGTGTTAAAACAGGGTACCGTGAGGTGTGTGTTCCATTCCCTTAAAATGACTCAAAGCAAGTTACTTAATTAAGTTCATTAAGTTTGACAAATTCTTTGGGTTTGTGCTAACACCACAGAAGTAAAATGCTATTACTGTACAAACAGGATAATGGAGAATATAAAACATTGAAGCAGCTTTAAAGTTTTGCAAACCTTTCATGTGAAATAAGCTGCAGTCAACACAGTCCTTCTTTCCCTACCCTGTTAGAAATGGGTAAGAATCACAAAATTCAAGTGAGGCAACTAAGTGTGACTTCTGGTAGGTATGGAGGTGTTCCCCTCACAGCTGATGTAACTGTACCCCTGTATACAGCTGGGAGCTACCATTTCACACCACCAAGAAGCAATTCACCCACCTCTGCTTACAGGCCCCTCATTACAAAGGGCGCAGACATTCCACAAATAGCTGGTGTTGGCATGAAACAGCCACAAAATTCACACCCAAACTTCCCTCAAATGTCTCTGCTCTTAGGTAACAGAAGGAGTAACATCTCGCTGTTGCAATCCTGAGCCAGGCATTTAAGTGGTTAAATGTCTGCAGCCTGCTGCTATTACACTGTGGAGATATCACTCCATAGCAATTCCTAATTCTGCATTCTTTCAGGCCTAAAACCCATCCCAAAGTGAACAGAAATTCTGTATTTGTAAGGTTTGTGGCAGAACAAGCTCATAGCTGTAATTTATTTTCTTATACAAGAGAAAGCACACTGTACCATACTGTGTCAGCCCCTATCTGAAGAAGGTAAATCCTCTTCTGTGAAGTTATTAAAATTTATGACTTTGGTGCAAAGTAGTTAGTAAACCTGGAGCAAATTTACAGCAAAGACTTTTTACAGGGTGGAAAGGAATGCCTCACTGGAAAGGTTTCCATTTTATTAGTGAGCCTCCTGTGAGCTGATGCATTAGACAGAGAGAGAGGTAAAACAAGAAGTGAAGCAAACAGAGGAGGAAGCAGTGCCAGCTTTGCAAAGAAGTTCAAGGGCAGTGACAAGACATGCTGCATTCCTTCTTCTTGCTCTAAACACAAAAAGATAGTAAATGTCTCAGAGGAAGGAAAGAGGATATGTTAAGAAAACAGATTTATGTTGAAACATGGCCTTAAAAAAACTTTGGACTTATCTTTTCTGTTATTTCAACCACTACTTAGACATTAATGAACTGGACAAAGGAAGTGGATAAATAACACTGTTCAGAGAGAGCAATTTTTTTTCAGCATGCATTGCCTTGTGCTTCCAAACTGTGGTATTTTCATACTTAGAGATGGGAGTATCAGACCAAGAAGAAAACAGGCTCATAAGACTTTGGTCTCTGCCCAGAGGTCCCCAAACTCTCCAACCTGAACCACTTCAGAGTGGTATGGAGTCCTTACCCATGCTATGGGGTGGATGCTTCCACAGCACCTGCAATGTACAGGCAGCTGATGGGCAGGAGTTCCAGTCTCTGCAGTCTGCTTAAAGCACAGTTTTTACACCAGTCACTGCTGGCATGATGGTTTCTGTTCAGGACACAGGTGATACAGGGAGTGCAGGGATTAGGGAAAGTAAGAAAACACATCTGACAAACACATGAGAGAAAGGTGACAGATCTCAGTATATAGATGCATTAAGGGAGTGGGTGTCCAGAAGAACAGAGATGGGATCCTAGCATGGAGAGGTGAAGGTGAATGCTAGAAGGCTGGGAGAAGATGTCTGAACAACTCCCTGCTTTCTGTATCAGGTCCACCTCTAGTAAAACTGGTAATTTCAATTCCTGTAAACACTCCCTCCTCCCTCACACAAAAAGAAATAGCACTAAACTAATCTTCAAAAGGCACATGAGGCCAAGGACTGCATGAGATGCCTGTTCTACTGTCTCCTGTGAAACCGAACTTTTCAGAGCACTGGCAGGGACACCAGCAGAGGCTGTATCTGTTCTGGACTGCAAGCACAGAGGAGGAACTGGCTGCTTCACTCTCACTGAACAGCTGTCACAAGTGAAAATAAAGCTGCTTGTGGTCTGAGTCAAATACAAAGTAAATGCCTCTCCACGACCAGGGGAAAAACAAAGAAGAAAGGATGACTCTTCAACTGAGGCCTGCAGTGCTACATCCAAGCAGAAGAGGCTTGCACCAGGCTCCAGTGCCCAGGAAGGAGCTGTCAGCAGAGCTGGGCCACTTGGCCCTACTTATACATGAGAACTAGATTAATTTCCCCTATAAGTGCAATCAAAACAAACTTTCTGTAAGTAACTTCCCTGTCACTAAGAGGAATGACACATATAGGCAGGATTTTTCCATTTTTTCACTGGAGGGAACAGCAGGAGTAAAGCTATTCAGCTCAATACTGATCCTGGGATTATTCTATTATGTCCAACAAGAGGACACTGCAAGTACAGACCTAGTCTCAAAGGTCTTCTTGTCCCCTGCATATAAGAAGGTATATTTTAGAGACTAAATCCTCATGTAACCAAGTCCCAATTGTTGCAAATATATTGGAAGGCAATTTAATAATAAAGGCACTTCAGTTTCATTATGAAGTTCAGAAACATTCAGTTTCATTATGAAGTTCAGAAACATTCAGTTTCTTATCCTATGAAAATTTGGATAACTAGACCAGTATCTTGAATCAAATGAAACAGACTTCTTAAAATAGTTTTTTTAAATGCAAGAACTCCTAGAAGGCAGAATGTGACTACACTGTTGATTTTAAAAAACCAACCTGTTCCTTGTTAGTGTAACTGCACAGAGCAATTAGTCCCACCTTGTCTACATTCTCACATAGAGCTTCTTTTCTTTCCAAATGGAAGTATCATTGCTTGGCAGGTTCATCCCCAACACTGCACCCCTTTGCAATATCTATCAATTGGCAATTTAGAACTATTTTCTCATCAAATGTTAAAAACGGATCAATGGACTAAATGAAAGTGAAATTACAAAACAGTGAAGCAATACGTCCCCAAATCTTTCAAATCTTAACATCAGCCCATCTTGATGAAAGCCTGATCTATCAAAAAGAAGGAAAGAACTCTCTGAAAGTACAAAGAAAATATTTATAAAGAATTAAACTACTGAGCTCAACAAAAACAGCACGCCATGCAATAAGAATGAAAGTACTTTCCCTCTCGCTCAGGCTGTGCAGCTTTCCAGTTCACTGGCAGAGCTCAAAGACCACTACTTTTCACCTGCATTGCATTTAGTCTGTATTTTTGGTGTAGATCTCTAACAATGAGACCAGAAAAAAAAGAAGAAAAAAATCCCCTTCAACCCCTAATCTATTTTTCCATCATCACGAACTCAGAAAGTACAAGTATAAAAATACGCAATGGTGGAAAAACCCATCACACACTAAAAAACAACCCACAGGACAAACTCATCTGTGAAGTAACTAACCACAGTGCTCTTCAAACTCCCACTGATGACTTCTGCCATTTCAGCCCTTCTCCACGTTTTTTTCTTAAGTCTAAAGGTGATTCTGATGCTCTTACCGTCTCACTCTCTGCACTGGTTAGCCAAGGTGTGTCTCAAAGCACACTATTGAATTGATACAGTTTTTTATTATTTAGGACATATGGCAGGAAAAACAGCTGCTGCTCTAAAAAATCAAGCTTGGCCACAAAACTAGCCATGTGAAAATTCTAATTTTTAAAATGCTTATTCTCCTCCTTTCATTAAAAGAGGGAATTTGGCAGTTTTACTTCTAAAAACCTCTTACTTTTAAATTTGTACAAACTACACACACACTCCACCACCACCCCAGACTACTTCATTTTATTTCAAGTTTCGATTAAAATTAAGTAGAAATATTTCATCTGGAAGTTGGAATTGTTTAGTAATCAAAGACATGTAATTTAGTTTTCCTTTTTTTTTTTTTTTATAGCATAGTCATCAACATATACTTAGCAAACAAAACAATAAAGTGTAAACCCCTAATAATCCCCAGTTGAAAAAAACCCAAACAGGTTTCAATGGAAATTTTTTTACCACCCCTAGTTATGTGCCTTCTTGAGATTACACTAAACAGGCTGTTCAATTCAGTCATCATCATCAACAGACCTAAAATTGCCAGTTATAAACTCCACGTGCAAAGTTCTGTCAGAGTCAGCAGTGAATGTGATAGAAAAGGAATGAACTCACTTCTCATTGTGGACAACAGTTTATTTATCTCATATGCCCCAAAGAGATGAGTTTTCACACTTTTTAATTTATATATTTATGAGTATACACTCTGGGTGATTTTTACATGGTTAATCTGATATTATATCAAGACTAAGGTCCTTTCTGCTGTCTTTTTTCCAGTCATTCATTATTTCTATTGCAACAATTCCTAGAGCTCTCATCTTCAAGATGCAAACCACTAGACAAACAGAGAACAACAAGATAGCTCCTGACCTAAAGATCTTCTTTTCATGAGAATTGCACATTTTAAGTCTCTTAGTTGCCGCTGATTATTCCCCACTTACAAATAATCTTACCTAAGGGATGAGAGAAAATACATCAAAATATGTGACGGGCCAGAAAAACTGTGTATAAAATAAGGACTTTGAGTGTTCTCCATGAAACATTAGAAGCTTTTTCAAATAAGTAATATTAACTGTTATTCTAGCCCCAAAAAATCAGCCGGGACCTTTATACAGTTCAAAATTTAGGAAGGGTCCACCAGAGAACTGGAGAGATGCTGGCTTACTTTTAATCCCACACCAGCATGCCTACTGTTACCAGTGTGTTTTACACCAGATCTCATTCCCACATTGAACTCTTTGGTGAGTTCATGTCAATTCTCTTCTGTGCTGAGAAAGAGAAACACACACATGCTAGTACTGAGACTCCTGCCTGCTGACCTAAAAAAGGAATTGACATTAAGAAATGAAAAAATCCAGCTGGTCTGATTTCTTGCCAGACAATCTACCAGCCATGACCAAAACGATCAGGTCTCAAGAGATCTGTGGAGGTGGGAAGACAGCTGGTGGTTTACAGCACCTGAAACAGGGCCCAAATCAGGGAATTGTGAAGTTGAGATCCTTGGGAACATGTACCTTCTTTTTACCAGTGAAAATGTTCTGCCTCTGTGGTCTGACATCACACCACAAAGTGATGAGTAACCAGCTCTCTATCATTGCTGCAGTGGTACTGCAAATGACAGAACAAGTAGTGCTTTGGTAGGAGGGATGGTAAAGAAAAACTAGAAGAAAGCAATTCCTTTATGTAACCAAGAATAAATTTTTTACCCCTCAGCTAAAACTCCTTTCCCTTCTAATGGTGCTCTTTGAGAAATTTCCTCCTTTTCTAAAATCTAAAATTGTACTAATTTACACCACTTTCTTAGTATCCAGAGTTCTTTCCCACATTGCTCACCATTAAAACTTAAAGCAGCTTCTTCTTTTGAACCTCTCCTGTGCCATCACTTCTTCCTGTTTCCCCAAGATTAGAAAATAAAATCACAAACCATTGAGCTAAGGGAGGGAAAAAAATCCCAACCCCAAACAACCCAGATCTGGAATTTTGCCTACCTGCACATACAAAGGACGCATAGGTTGAAAAACAAAGCTTGCCCAATCATGGCATCTGGCAATGCTAGGGCCCTGTGATCCAGAAAATGCTTTTATCACTTCACCAATCATGCTACAAGTTATTGCCGTAATTTTTTAGGTTAAGTTCCCTCTGGGAATGAAACAGATCATGATATTAATCAGAAGGTATGTAGGAGGGAGGGACCAGAATGCTAGAATTACATGTATGTAGGTCCCTTAAGGCTTGAATAAAGAAATGAGATTTAGAATCCCACTGAAAGAACAACTGAAGCCTTGCATGCTGCAAGCCTCAGCCCTCTGACCTACACAGCCATGGCATTATCATGTCTGATTTTCCCAGGATGGTTAATCTCAGCTGCTAAACTTCATTAGTCTCTGCTAGTGTTTACCCATCATTTGGATTTGCCACTTCCGAATTTTCCAGTCTACAACCAAATAAACCAGCTGTCACACTCACCCCTCCAACATAACAGCCTGAAGCCTGGAAGCCTAAATGGCTGAATCCCAGATAAACAGAACAAAAGCTAATACAGCTGGGGGGACAAGAGTGAGATACTGAAACTGCAGTGAGTTTCAGAATGCAGTTCACAGCATTATGGTCATGTTAGGGTGCTGTGGTCTGAGATGCAGATTTTATTCCCACTGTCTCTATTTTTTTCCATAAAATATGTCTTTGTAAAGAAACCATGCCATGGGAATTTAGCTCTCATACCCAGGAAAGTGTCACAGTGCAGGCAAAAGCAGCACTACTCCAGGCAAGGTAGGAAACAGTCTGCAAATGAAGCTTAAATTCAGAATCAGGGTGTGGAAGGGTGATGAGGGTAGGAGGGAGAGAGTCCAGCTTCTGTTGCACAGTGAGTTCTCCAGCGAAGTGGCCAATAAAAGCAACAATTAATACTAACTTACCCAGGGTGTTTCTGACATGGCTGCCCATGTCCCAAGCAGCAGGCTGATGGTGTGTGCCCACATGGCAGATGGAACAGGACAGTAGGTGTATGCAAGCTAGTTTTCAATGAGCACTAAGGTCTTCCTTGGCAAATATACTCTGCTAAGAAGCCACAGAGAGCATTGTGCTGCTACATTTGGGTCACTGCCAGCACCTGAGTTTGCTCAATTAACACTAGCACTGACAGTCAGCCTACACTGGGGTGGATTTTCTCTATATATTCAGCATAAAATGTCTAAACAAATATCAATTTCTGATCACAGCATAATTATGTGGCTTTGAACTAGTGAATTAAGTTATATGTCCATTTCACTCCTCAGCACAGGAGAATTTTAGTAATATATTTTACTTTTAGTTCCATCTTTCCAAATAATTTTCAAACTATTGTAACAACTTCTTTATACAGAAGGCTGAAACATGCAATAATTAAAACTCCACAGTGGGGCTGATAACCACAAGGACTGTTTAAAACCAGTGTTAAATAGTACTTCAAGTTGAGATTGAAATTCAAACTGAGCAAACTGCTTTACTTTGCATGATGACCATCATAATTTCTCTGAAAATTTAGCCTTCAGCATTCCTAACACTGGTCTCATAGATTAGAGTTGCAAGAATTCCCTCTAGGTGTAAATAAAAACAATAATCTTAGATCTGTAAGCTTGGATCATGAGCCAGAGTTATCAAAACTGAAATTCCAGAATGAAACAATCCTCTTTCAGCCTGCAACATGGAAACAAAGGTCAGCCAAACATTCGGGGGCTAGAGATGACTGTTTGCAAATTACAGCTGTTCACATCTGGAGCTCAGATTTGGCCAAATGCTTAATACTATCCATCACAAAGGCTGAACTGGAAGAATGTTTTGGTTGTATAAAAGTTAGAAAATATTAAATGTAAAAAAAATGCCATGTGCAATTTCAGCTCTATCAAACACAGAACAATGGACTCAATTATTTCTCACTATGGTTATCAGCAGGGTTGACTGTGACATGTCTTAATTGGTATTTAACCACAATCCTGCACTTGCCAATATAGGTTTCTCTGGCTGTATCTATTTCTCAGCACAGTGTGGTCCATGGCACAAGATGAAGGATGTAACCTCTTCTCTGAAAAAGTATCTTTTGGGCTGGCCCAGCAAACCCTACACATAGACCTAGCAGATGCGTCTGAGTACTCAGAGTACCTTCAAAACAAAGCTTACAGTTGCTTCTGAACATATGTTAATTGGGCACTTTCACTTTTTTTTTCAATTGCACGGCCAATATACCCATGCATAGAAAATGTGTTCCCTCTTGCCATAAGATGTATGACAAAACATTTTAGTACACGCAGACACCATAGGGCTCACTGCTCAGAAATGACTTGTCTACCATGCTGAAAATACATATATATTTACGTACTTAGGCACACACACACAGAGGCAGTATAAAACATGTAGGATGTTAAAATGACTGAGGATTACAGGGATCTGATTTCACTCTCAGATGGACACAGGCTTTCCAGGAGTTTCTCAGCTAGTCAGTCCCTCTCTTCACAGCACAGTCACCCATCCTGAAGTGGAGGAGGCATATGCTTTTTTCTTCATCTCATTCTCAAAAAGGAATGACTTACTGTATCTGAATTAAACAAATAAATTCAATTTTGGACAACAACCAAGACTGGAAAATTTCATCCCAATAAGCTTTTCTGACTGAAGACAGAGGGTTAGAAGGGAAACAGTTATACAGCCTTAACTATAGGAGGTTCTTTCCGTTCCTGCTATAATGTAAAATATTCCAAGATGTGCCAAATTTTCACAGTAGTCTGCATCAGGCAGTGACAGGACACTGAGGCGCTCTGTGCAGACTAATGCATAAATCCAAAATAATCTTATGACTGCAGTGACTCTTCTCTCCTGCGATGTTTTACATTTTTTAAAGTCAGTGAAACATAAAAAATTGCAAAATACCACTTTTAATCCTTGGACTACAAAATGGTTGAATCCTCTAGAGACCAGTCCGGGCCAGAAACAATTTTTTTTCCCAGATTTGGGGGAACAGGGGGGAGGGCAAGGGGAAAGGGAGAGAGCAAAGAGTGGTTGGTTTCAAATAGCAACATTGTCCAAAAGGGTGAAAGGGAACAGATGGCCATGGAGAATGCAGCCTCAAAGCCCTAAAGAAAAGGGCTATTTTGACAGATCTTGCTGTTTCCTATTCAAGCATGAACACTCTGGCATGGAGAGTTAAGACGATACAAGGAACAACCTCTGTTCCCAGCAACTGACTGTGGGCAACTGGCCTCTGAAGCTCTGTGAGAAAAACAACGTGAGACAGACAGACAAACAGATATGGCAGCAAGCCCAGATCCCAGCCACCAGGAAAGAAGGAAAAAAAAACAACCAAAAACAAAAACCAAAAAAAGAACCCCAAACATCAGAAAGGCTAGAAACAGCTGCCTTTTCCTGGCTCCAGCGCAGAGCATTAGAAAGAGCCTGTCCAGCCTTTCTCATCTTCCTTTTCGGTGAAACTTCTTGAAGGGGTCACCCTCAAGCTGTTGGTCTTTGCCCTGAGGGGAGGTGAAAAAGAGGACAGACCAGAGCTCAAGTCTGCCTCAATGAAAACTGCTTCCTTTAATCACAAAGACCTCCCTCCAGCAAACTATGAAGAACTCTAAATGTAAAAATGGATAATTAAAGTTGAATTTTTGCATGCAAAAAGCTTGAGAAATTTAAAGTTGTGGCTCCCACAGTACATATAATTTGTTTGCATAGAATACAGCAGCAAGCCATTATATCTGAGGGCAGGGAGAATTGTACCTGCTGTGGGAAACACTGCTAATGTGTGTCTGGACTTTTCTATCAATCTTACCAAGGGACTGCATCAACAGCTGTTTCATTCAACAACTCTGGATATGCGCTATCAGACAGATTTCATTTTTGAAAGACAGCTTCATATCCACACCCAGAATTTAAAGAGGAACTGAGCCATTAACTGCAACCAGACTTCACTGCTTCCAAAGTCCACAGAACAAGAGATTAATCTCAGTTTCTGAATTTCTCTCTGATTTATGTATCATTTTCATGTTTCAGGCAGAGCCTGATGTACTGACTGTTTCCCAGCCAAAGCTTGCCTGTGAGAAGAAGCACTGAGCGATACCTTCCCTTTTCACTGTAGCAGGGACCAGAGCAGTTTCACGAAACAGTTGCAGGGAGGAGAATAGGGGGTAAATGGTATAAACATTAACTATCTTCACAATCCTTCCCTGAGGCAGGGAAGTGGCTATCATCTCAATTTTAATATCCTCCTTTTTAAAAATCATTGAAGCAAAAAGATAATAAAGAACTGTGGGTGCTTACATGCCAGAACCCCAAATGAAGAAATGCAAATGCTACATACTGATCCTATCTGTGCCTTTGTTCCCTCATCTGTGAAATAGCATTTGTTTACTTTAGTCAATAAGTAGTAAAAGTGTAGAAAAATAGACATCAGGAACAAACCACCTCGACATCCTTAGCAATCCAAATTATTATTAAAACCACAGTTTTCTACAATATGTAAATAATTTGTGGGTTTTGTTGGTTTCACAAAGGATAGCCAATGTAGTCATTACTAGCTGTAATTGTTAATTAGTAACTAAATAGATAGAATCTGACCAGTGGAAGTAGTCAAACAATAAATAAAATACCTTATTTTAGGCTAAATCAGATAAATTCTGTTTCTTTTCTTCTTAACCATGAGCTTCCTGAGACTAACTGCTCCAGGCCACACTTATGAAGCGAAACTCAAATGTGGATTATTGGCTAAGTATTAATAAGTATTGAACTTGTGCATTCAACTTTCTTCCCCATGTTTCCTTGAGTAAAGTGAACCTAGTACCCCATAGTTTTTATTCTGCTTTACTTTTAACGTACGAGTCCTATTCTCTGCAAGAGTAACCAATAGTGCTCACAAACCAATTCTGTCTTTCACATTGCAGGACAGGTGGTCCCTCAGTATATTCCCACACATTCCAAATATTTTAAGTGTTCCACATCTGTTGTCTAAAACATTTTTAGTTCCCTGCAAGAACAGTAGGAGATGAAAACAAGAAGTTATATATAACATAGCAACTGACCTTGTATGCCACATGAGCTCTCTGTCATTTCAACAAGATTACAAATTTCAGAAAAGAGCTCAATCTTAATTCGTTATACTATACAGCTATCTTGCAGAGAAGATAAGTTGAGAATTAACTTATGACAGCTGTAATAGCCCAGATGATAAAACTGAATCAAGATGTGACTTCTTTCCCCTCCTCAAGTATCTGCTGATCTACAGGAAATTTTTAAAAATTAAAGAATTTAGGTGATTCACACATTTTCTCACCTTACAAAGTCCCCTATCTGCTAAAAAAATAATCAAAACATCTCCCATCTATGTATAAGCAATCTTGGTGGGATTTTTATAAGCATTAATTGTTGGTCTAGAGCAGGTATGGAAACACTAAATGCTTTTTTTTCCCCCTACAAGAATGAATCTAATCAATGTATTTTAAAAACATATGGCTGCAAGTAATTTTTCTCACTAATGAAACAGAGCCACTGGTCAAGATCTGAGGCCAGGAAATTCAAAGCACTAATTGCATCTCAACTAGTAAGCTACTCCTGGAAGGCAGAAAATAACTACCTGGGCTGTGCTCGGTAGAGGTGGCAAGGATTGGCATTTCTGCTCAACTCAAAGTGTTGCGAGATGGCAGCAGCTACCAGCAGCTGGGAGTCTGGTTTGCATCTCAGGCAGAAGCTGGCACATCTCACTGCACCAACACTGCAGCTCCACTGGGCACTGGCTCATTATGGACTGTAGCAGGAGACTGTCCCCTGCTGCATGACCAATGTCATTTCCAACAACACAACAGCATTCCTTCAAGTACTTTGCCAGCACAACCACACATGTCAGCTAGGAAAGCTAATGCCTCACCATATGAGATACCAGCAGTACAAACATGATCTCCAAATAATGCAATATAAACAAGTGCACAGTCTTTGCTGTTATTTTGGTTTTTCAATTAAAAAGAAACCTTCAAGTCTGAGCTACACTGAAATGTTATAGGGGTCCCCGTGTGACAGACCCCAAGACCATGCCTCATGGCAAAGGATGCCACTGTGTCACCACGTTCAAAAAAAGCACATCTAGAACACACAGCAAATATGTTAGAACTTCCCATGGAGCCAGGACTGAAATTTAGGAATTTAAGCAAACTTGCCCCAATTAGTTTTGGAAGACCGGCTGCCTTTGTCCTGCCCTAAACCAATGCTGACTGCAGGCACAGTATCTCAACAGTGCATAATGGCAACATGATGCTGGATATGAATGAGGATATAGACACCATCACCAAAACCACAACTGGATATATAGTAACTGGAACAGACCCATAAGAAGAGGATCTTACGGATTTTTGTAAAACCAAAAAACTCAGACTCACTGATCATAAACTCCACACAGGTTCTGACATCCTGTTACCACAGCAAGAAGTGGAAAGACAAGGTAAGTGGGACAACCACGCTGAGGCACACCACAGTGGAAGCCAGAGAGATGAGAACTGTGGGAGTTCCAATTCACTTTTAAATACTACCTTTCGAAAAACATTACTGAAGCAGAGATGTTAGCATGCTTAAGTCTGCAAAACAAGAGGCTGCCAAAGGCCGAAAGATCACTGAGAAGTTAGAATAAAAATTATATTCAATTATCTACAAAGATTTATTTTTCATTTTTGTGGAAAGAATTTCATCAGCCAAGAGGATAATTTTAGAAAATTCATCATATCCAAAGGAACTAATTCAGTGTATTTCAGTGAAAAGCCTGATAGCAGTGCCTTGTACTTGTGAATACACTTTCTAAACTATATTGAATTCTTCCGAAGAAAAAAAAAATCAAATAAAGGTTAATATCTTTTCACTGGAATTACATGAGAGAAAACATCCTTCTGGATCTTTTTCTCTCCAGAATCTGGAAAAACCTGGACTATATTCCAGTACACATACAAAGCATTAACATGTCAGTGGCTGACTTGACATAAACAGAAGAGCTTCAGAGGTGTACAGTGGCCCTTCAAACTGTCCCATTCTCTCTGCAGTGCAGATGAAAAGATACTTGGGGGATTTTTTGGATCTTTGTCTGTGCTTCAGACAGTCTAGTGGAGAACTGGGCAGAAAGCACATGTATGCAATTACATTATTACTGTAAACCTGGGATATTCTCCCATTAACAGCATGGTACTTCACAGGTAAGCTCAAGCTGGCTTTGGAGCAAGAAAAATTCACCTGGCACTAGTAAATAATTTCTGATACCTGAGAGATCAGCTGGCTTCCCTCACAAAGTTTTGGATGGTACTTAGTTCTGACGAGAGTTTCATTAGCTCTTCCTCATTCAATGAGTTATATCTTCAATTCCATGCCAAACTTTACTGAAAGGCCCAGTGGTGCAGAGAGCACTGGTAACCAGGCAAAGGACAGTCTCTCCTCAGAAAACTATGTTTGACCTTCTTTCTTTGCATGATGCTGCAATAGTGATGCTATTTTGTAAGAGATAAAAGAAAATACTTTTAAGTCGCTGATCCCATAGCAACATCAAGTCTATTAAACTGGAACCTGGACAACGAGGGGAGATGCAAAAGGAACAGGGTAGACTCTGCTTTTCAGATTTGCTCTGCAGTCCTGGCAATCTCCAGAATTTGCCAAAGAAATTGTACGAGAAAATATTCAAGCTGTACAAATATAATCTGAAACACCACACACTATCATTACTCAACACCTTTTCCAAAACTTCAGTTTCTGCAGTCAAGTCTCCACTGAAGTGAGTCCTGGAGCTGCAGTGCCACCTCTGCAAACATAGTGCTTCACCTATCCAGTTCTCTGCAGGCTGAGAAAGACTTCTAAATTAACTCCATGACAGAAACTCAGATGTTCACACAATTCTGAGCTGAAGGCACTCACTTCACATTTGTCTACCACATTTCTGTCCCTTGTATGTACAAATATGAAGCAGTATTTGTACTTCCCTTTGTGCCTGCCAAAGATTAGAGATGCATTTAGGTTTCACTGCTGCTTAGCCTTCAAGAGCAGGCTCCACATATATTACTTTCTCCATGTCTATGGATCTCAGTGCCACAAAAGATTGTGACACTCATCTTTGCCACTTTCTGCCCAGCTAGCAGCACTTCTGTACAGCTGGGTGTCAAGTCACTGGCTACACACAGTCCTGCAGCACTTCCCAGCAGCAGAGCCTACTGATAGCTTCCTCACTTGCTGCACTGGCTCTCCAAGGAACACCGAAGTTCATTTTCCTCATCTGTGGGCAGGTCTGTATCCCTAATCCAGTGCATCTAAAACAACTTCTGAAATCCAAAATGAAGACACTGGATCACAGTCCCACTCCAGAGGTAAACTGTGCCTTCCTGCACTAAAATTCATCTGTGCAAATTCATCTTTCCTGAGTTTATGTCTGTAGAATTAACTCCCGGGCTTTAGACTTTCACCACTTTCTAGGCCAAGAACATTGCTTGGACAGAAGTACTTGTTAATGTAGAGAGTACATTACATGAAAACCTCACCACAGGTAGGCTCTACATTTGTGGAAAAAGGAAAGCAAGAGTGAGTTGCAAAAGACAAACACTACTCAAAGCACAACTAGAATTCAGTGTAGTCACACAAAATCTTGAAAAACTGCAACTTGCATTGAAAAGCTGCTGTGTTCATGTAAATGAAAGATGGTAACAAAGATTTGTAGGAAGTACTATGTCACACCATTCTAACCTGGAAATAAACAGTACTATTCACTAGATGAAAATAGCACCATATGCCACATGAAAAAAACAATACAAAATTTTTTTTACTTTCACCAAGGCAATGGCCATGCTGATGACTATGCCAGTAGCACCCTGCAAGGACTGTTCCCTAAGTTGTGACACATTTCTATCCCTTCTATGCTACTGTTGCACTGAACTTCTGAAGATTCAATAACAGAGAGTGACTTAAAAGCTGCACATCCAGTGATATGAAGCATGTGTCTGTTTTCCAGAATAATCTAATTGCCAGAAAGTAAAGCAGCTTTAGTCACTGACCAATTAGGTAATTCCAGGCATTTCAACTTCATATGTACCTTTAACTGACCCTGTCCAAAAAGCAGCACTGTGATTTCACAGTCTTTCTTGGAATCAATGAAGCTTTCTTCTGGAAAGCAATGCCATGGGCAAGTTCACTCTGCCTGATGTGACAAAAGAGACATACAATGGGAAGGCCATCTATGCCACATAGCAAAAAAAAAAAATACTTTGTGAAAAAAAGACATTTGTTGCCATTCAAAGGTTACAGTGGCAGAAATAGCATAAAGCTTAGGAAGAGGTGCCCAAATTCATAAGGATACTAAAAAACTTTACCACCTTTCCTGGTATGTCCCTAGTTAACATTAATATAAACCTTTTAAAGGCAAGCACTGGCAAAGAAAAACAAATTACTTGGCTGGGCTTGCATGATCAGGTTTTTGAATTTAGCCAAGGCATGTTATATCCTATCTCTAAGGTAAGAGATAGGTAAGAAGTGCCATGGGAATTTCAATGAGTTCAAATGGTGAGAATAATAGACTCATGCTCCATGTGCAAGACAGTGTTTCAGCAAAAAGAGTGCCTCTTTACGTCACTCCCAGTGACTGCCTCATTGCTAATCTAGCAGAAAATAAGATGCTTACTGAACAACTAGTATTATTATTCTGTGCCCAACAAAAGCTTATCATGATCATTTCAGCCCAATCCTACTTTATTTACAAGACACAACAAGATAAGAGCCAGAGGCAGCACAGTTATTTGTCAGTTAACACTCACAGCTGACTATAGCAAGAACACATAAATGAGAAATTGAAATTAGTCGTTCTTCACTGGCTTCTCTAGATTTTCTCTTCAGATGCAGTGACTTATTTAACCAACAACCATTGCAAATTTTATGAACTCACAGAAGGTACAAAAACAGTTTTCAAATACCAGTAACATTTTATTGTATTAGTATGCTCTCCAAAGGCATTATTGTGATAATATCATACAACATATTTTGCTTTGAGTTTATAAGTGGCAGTCTCTTCACAGAGTGGAGACTGGAATTGAAAGCCATGGTCAGTGGCAGGAGGCTGACATTAGTACAACACACCTCAGCTTTAGTCTTTCCCTTGACAACCAACATACAGCAATTCTGCTGAGTTTGGCTAACATAGCTGTATGGTATCTTCTCAGTTCAAACAGAGAGGGAAGACTAAATGGAGTACTGTAAAGGAATTTGCCAGACCTTAAGTGTCTTGTCATGTCAAAAGCAAAAAACATGTAGTATATTAATAAATTCGGAATATAATGTTAAAAACTAAGGTAAGTATTTGCGGCAAAAAAGCCAAATTGTTCTCCTTCTAGCCATTGTACTCTTGGAGCTTTTCTTCCCTAGAGGAAAACATCCATGGGAAAAAGAAAGAAAACAAAGAAGCAGAGTGTTTCTAGCACTATCCTGGTGCGCTTGAGCCAGTGTTTCATTGCCCCACTTCAAGCTCACCATCTTCAGGAACAGGCAAGGAGAAATTAACTCATGTTCACTTGCTGCACAGAACTCTGCCTTGAAATATACACCTAGAAACTCACTCATTCTCTTGTAAAACTGAGTACTTTCTGGGCCAAACACAGCAAAACATATCAAAATGCCAAACACAGGAACATATCAAACTCAGAACACACCAAACACTTAGTGCTAATATTTATATCAGGGTTGATAATGACTTCAGAATGGAAGAATTCAGTTCGTTTCCATCCTAAATTTGCTGTTGGCCTCAAAATCATATACGTAAATGAGACACATCAATGGAAAATATCAAGTCTTGTTTGCTCCCACAACATAGCACTGGTATTTCCATCAGTGTTCTTGAATTTAAGTAATTATTTTCTAAAAACAATCAGCCAAAAACTGTTTCTCTGTAAATATGTTAAAATTTTACTGCTTTAAATGTTTTTTTTTTCAAATCAATGTGTTTCACAGCTCCATCTTTACTCTCATCTGCAAGCAGATAAATATTTCAGATTTTATGTACTCTGACTCAAACTTTATTTGAGAAAAAAGAATGAAGAACATAAAGCAAAATTGACCATATCTGCTGGAACAGTCCATGCATAAAGTTCCTTTACACTCTATACAGAACAAAATTCACTTCTTTCAATTGCTGTACTTGAGGCTGTAACTCAATACCTACTTAGCAGCTCTACAGCTGTACTGTTTAGCAGCTTGGGGTAAGAAGTGAATCAATCTCTATTCAACAACTCATATCTACAAGGCAGAAAAAGCCCAGAATATACGTATGCAGAAAAATGCAGTGAACTCTGTCTCAAGAATGACTCATTACATTGAGTACCTATCCTAAAAATCAGCAAAATCTTTGTTATAAAAAGACATTTACAAGAATACAGAATGATTATTAGACATCTGATATAAGTCAGACGCTTGGAGGGTTTGGGGAGTGGGCTAGGTTTGGGTTGGAATTTCTGGGGCAGTTTTTTGAGTTTGCTTTCTTTTTTTTTTTAATTAAGTGTGTAACTATAAGGCAGGCACTTGTCCTGCATTGCTGCTGTTTCTGGATTTCTCTTTTAAAGTTAGAGATGCAAAAACATCCTGGAAAACCTACACCAAAGTTATTGTGAAAAGTAGTTTCATCCAAATAGAATCATACCAAATAAAGCCATAAAATCAGAGACTGCTCTAAGTACACTGTAATGAGCCCTCAGATTGAGTTTGCAATGAATTCTAACACACAAATCAATTCTGTGTACCTTTTGGGTTTTCTGCCAATCACATTGCACAGTGTTGGCTGTTACCCATATGGGAGTTTTGCCACATTAATGGAATTAACATGGTGCTGTTCTTTTGCTAGCCTGAGTTCTTAAATGATTTTAAAGGTTCTTGTATCTCAGTTCTGCTTTCCATGTTAAAGCTGGAATATCTAGCAGCAGTAGTTCACTGTGGAGGACATGCACCATTTCAGCATTGGCTCAGAAGAATGCATTGCTTGGGATGCACAAGTTGTCCATTTGAGCAAAGCACCAAAATAAGTAACACTGAAATAAATATTTATCAACTCAGCTGTAACTATTTCCCTTTCATACTGGACAGTGCTGGACAACAGACAATGTTAATGACTTGACTATTCATTCTTTTTATATGCCTCATTTAATTGACGAAAATCACATCAAACATACATGTGTGAGACTTGTAAAGTCCCGCCTGCTCCAGTACAGTAAGGAAATCTGTTGCATGTGTTAATTTTCCCAGCAGAACATTACATTGCACTCTCTCTGCAAGATAAAAATCTATGTTTCTTTCAAAAATTATGATTTAGATTCTTCTCATGTAGCTGATTCCCAGAAGTAAAGAAACTGCAGTCTCAAGGGATCTGAAGTGTGACTCTGAATTTTCAGACATTTGTAGCAGACTTCCTTGCCTCCCCCTTCTGCATTTTTCTCACTCCCACCCAGGACAAGACTAGTTTTTATTAGCTTCAGTGAGGTTCCACAACAAAGTAACACTTCTCGGCATCTACTATGCCCTCTGCTTTGTTCAATCGAACTTCTAATAAATTGCCTTCACTCTTACCTAACAGCATAAGTTCTCCATGGCATGGAAAGCAATAATGAGGTCAATGTTCCCCTTAAAAGACTTTATCAGTGATACAGTTTACTAGTACAAAACTGCTTCACACATCTGGGTGGGGGAGAGCGGGAGGCAGGGAGCAAGGGGAGATAAATTGTCTGAGATCAGCACCAAACCTTGCCTCATCTCCCAAGGGTGATGAATCACGCACCCTGCTCAGAATAAACACGTCCTCATCGAAGGGGACTCTTGGATGGATTAAATGGAAAACACCCTAACAGGAGGATTTTGTTTGTCTGTAGATGCCACTCCAATGCATAAAGAGAAAAAAGAAATTACATTGCTGTTCTGTAATTAAGTTGCTGTCCTAAGTATATCTCAGGCCCTCTCTCTAAAAGCAGGTTCATTTTTTTCCCCTTTGTAATCCAGTTTTTAAAGTATTCAGATTACTATTTAATTTTGCACTGTGAACATCTCATTGCTCTCCAAGGTATAACTAATAGCCAGTTACTACCTAGGAATGCGAATTTTGCACAATAGCCCACTTACTTTATTTTTGGATGGCTTAAGGAAGAAGATATGCCAGTGGAAAGGGAAGGGAGGAGAGAGAACAAAAATTAGAGAGGGGAGCCAAGACTGAAATGGGGTCAGCGGCAGGAAATGGAGCGGGGTGGGGATGGCTGAGGCTGTGGCAGCAGGGAATGGTTAACTGGCTGGAACTGGCAAAGCATCATGAGGAGAGAGGGAAACAAAGCAGTGAGCATACTGCACTCCAGGTCATGTGAGGAAGCCACAGGAAAGACTTTATAGTACTACTAAAACAGTTTATTTTAAATATGTGAAAATTGGACTCAGATAAAATAACAATATTGCAAAAAATTAATTGAGTACTGATCCACAAGGCATCACATCTCTTATCTCTCATCTACTCAAAGTCCAAAGGTCTCTCAGGTGAGACTGCATAATTGATAGACAGCTCTAAGCAACTCTAATGGTTTCCTTAGGCTAGCATGTCAGCTGAAAAGCACAATAGGTAAAGACTCCACAAGATTCTTTCAAAGCTCCTTGAAACTCCAGAGAGCAAAGACATGTTTATGTACTGCACCTGTACTCCATGGACTACATTAATTTTTTAAAAGTTTCTGATAGTTTTTTATTACACTGTGTTGATCATATTCTGAAAAATTCATTCTTGTAAAATTCATTCAGGAGGTTTTTGTAGTCTTCCTTTATCAGCTCTGAATCCTTTAGGAGAATATTTTCATGCTTTAACAGGGCCGTGAAGATCAACTGGAAACTCTAGTACATTGTCACTAAATACCTCTTCATATTCTTAGAAATACCTCTTCATACTCACAGGAGATCCTGAAGCTTCAAGACTATTCTCCACTTTAGCTTAAAAGCAAATAATAACCTGTCCTCTCAAACAGAGTGCACAAGACTGGGTCTTTACACTGAAAGGTAAGATAGTATAGCCATAGCAAATTGAAATCCCTGTTAGCTGAGGTTGATAACCCCAGCTATCAAATGCATTTAAAATAATTGCAGTTTATGCCCCTTTTTTCCATTTCTCTTCACTTCTGTTACAGAGGTATGTGCTTCATGTTCACAAACAACTTCATTAATTTACAGTGTAATTAATTTCACAAGTAGTGAAACAACTAGATCCTTGCCGTGGCAGCAACATTTAATGAAGCTACTGTATTTCCATCATTGACAAAAAATGCATTTGGTGTTCTTCTGCTCAGGCAAGCAAAAAGGTCAAGTGATGTATTCCATAAGACAATATTTGTGGAACGAAGTTATGCAACAGCATTTGAGCAGAAGAAAGGGACATATTTACAGATATCATGGTGAAATTAGACAAGTTGTTACAATTCCATTGCTGTGGCATCTTCCTTGCAAGTTCAGGGAAGATAAAAATATAAATGTTTGAAGAACTCAGAAAAATGTTATTTGTCTTAGAGATACCACCTCTCGTCCAGATCAAACATTCAATTCTGGCACATCATCTACCAAAACTGAAGACATACAAACACATTTATGCTTAATGCTGCATGCTACCTTTATCTATTCATCAGTGTTCTGTACCTGTCTGCAAGTAACTAATGATGGTCACATTTTTATGAGAGAGCAGGAAGATGCCCTTTCTCCAAAGATTGTTCATTTTTCCCTTTACAATGAAGTTTAACCTGTATTTTTCCCTAAAATTCTCATTCTCTCAGAGACCAAATTGCTGTATCACTGTGGAGTGTCTGCCAGTTGCCAAAGCAATGCACTGGCCACTAAAATCAACTAAACATTGCTCTGAAGGCAATTTAACATTTGCTCTATCTCATTTATTTGGAAGTTCCAAAAAAGTGGTTCATTTTCATCTGGATAGTGCTAGAAAATGAGTTTGCATACTGACCCCTCAGCTCTCCAGCCTATAAATGCTAAGGAATCTCTAAAAGTCTAGCTGCCTTGCCTGGAATAATCTAATTGACTATTTCTTCATCTCACAGTTTCAAGATATTGGTCTCGGATTTTGCTCAAAATTGTTCACTCAGAGTCAGTGGAATACCTGTTGTAATATAAAATACTTGTTCTGTGGAGAAAAACATGCAGTAGAATATAGCTGAAATTTGAGTCTGTCAGTTTTGCATAACTGTTTCTTAGTGTACTCTGATGCCTTTTCCAGGCTGTGCTATGTTAAAACAGGCAATCTGTAAGCTAAGGAATGAGAGACCAGGTCTCAAGGTTAGGCAGAAGGTTCACACTAGGACCATTACAACATCCAGGAATGCTGGGGTGAAACATGAGGCTGAATGATGTTAAGTAGCCAAGAACTGCAACAGCCAAACAGACAAGTGAAAATATGGACTTTCTTTCCCTTGGCTGAAGAAATACTGTACCCAAAAGACACAAAGCCTTAGCAGATCTGGGCTACCAAAGCCATTTCCTAAAATAAGCCTGCCCTGAATTTGAACAGGGCCTCACAGATAGACCTTCGAATCAACTGTCCAGGCTAAGCACAGGCTCTGAAAGGGGACAGAGAGTAGGAAAAACCTCATGACCAGCATGAACCTATTTTCCCAGTCCGAGAATACAGGCTCAGACAGGGGAGAACCATATGAGCGCAAAATTTCTGCTGCACAGAAGACAGCTAAAAATTTCCTGCTTCATGTAGGCAGGACAGTTCTCCAGACCTAAGAGCGTGGCTCAAAGGGTGAGATTTCAAAGGACCAGGCAGAAGGCATAGTAAAAATAGTATCTCAGACTAGAAGAACCACTGCTCCAAACTCCTGCTCCTTAAATTTCATCATACTGTTGTTCCTTTTTTTCTTCTCATTATAGCAGGAAAATGGAGAAGAAAAAGGTCTCAAATTGCCCCTCTGCTTGCAGATTCTGTGATGGGCCAGTCTGTTGCTTTGCCAGGGTAGCTATTCTCACAGAGCTCTCGTGACATGCTTAGTCAGCAACCATGCCCAAGCACAGCAATAGGCAGAGCTTGTGTTTGGCACAGGGAAACTAAAAACAGTTGCCCCTCCTCCTTTCCTTGCTTTCTGAGTTCAGTCTTTCTGACGACCGATGCCGACCAGATGGGCCCCGGATTTTAAAAGCTATGTGAAAAGAAGAAGGGATGTCTCCTGATGTGCTTGCACTGAACAGAAAACCCACCTCAGGCTGTAACATGACAAGAGTTGACCATTAGAAAAACATAACAAAAAAACTGGTTGCTTTATATCAGTGGAAGCTGCAGAGTAGTTCACACTGGAACTGTGCACGCACACAAACACACAACAGGCCTCACAGTGCAAATGGAGGGGCTTATTAGAGATGAAAGAAGGCTTCACATCATCCCTTGTAAGGGACCATTGTCTCCCTTTCTGCTACAGTGGTCTGTGAAGCTGTGGGAAACAAATGACCTCCAAGCCACAGCACTGTGTGCAACTGCAAAAGAAAAGGAAGGGGGAGAGGGAGGGAGTTCCGTGGGAGGGCCAGCATCCTCACTCTCCAGTCTTCCAACAACATCCCCACCATGCCATCCTGGTGCACAGCATGGTGTTTCGCAGGCCTCCATGCAGTTCCTGCTGCAGCCCAGTCAGCAACAAAACTGGAATCTCAGCAGAGAGAGCAAGAAACCCTTCCCCACAAACACAAGGGGTTTTTCCACCTGGCTGTCCAGCTGGTTACTCAAGCTTAATGGTTGAAGATGTGCTTCAGAGCTTCTGCTTTTCATTTGTACTTTTTCATACCATTAATAAGGAACAAAAAAATTCTGCTTCACTTGGAAAAAAAGTAGACAGGAACAAACAAAAGAGAAACAAACAAGTAAATGAAGCACTGGGGAAAAGGGAGAGAAGGGATTGGTGTAGAAGACAAGTATCTATAGCTAATGCTTATCCCATGTCCTTTACTGAGTTTCTGGTTATGAGAGATGCTGGGAGATGCAAAGATGAGTTATACAGTATGCAAGCACATGCACTCCCCATACTACTTTGAATACAAAACACCCTCTTGCTTGCATAACCTTCCTTCCAGTCATTTGATCAATATTTAGTCTTTTACATCTAAACAGAAGACCATCCTCTATTATATTCAACTCTGCTCTAAAGAACAAGACTAGTATGTTTGATCAGGCTAAATTCTACAAAGATGTAAAGTCCAGCACCTTTGGGAAGTCCATTGGTTCAGGAATCTGAATTTCTCCTAACTCAGTTTTCCACTCAGCATCTGATCAAGATTTCTGCCTTGATATTTGGATATCAGCCAAAACTATGGGAGAAATTATCTCTCTACAGTGCCTACAGTCAGACCAGACTGCCAGAGCTAAAGAGGATGCTCCTGGCTGCACCAGGGAGGAAACTATATCTTTGAACAAGAGAGAATAGCATGGATATAACTATGTTCAGAATATAGAGAACATTCAATTTAGCTTTCACTGAATTTATTCAAAACCTCTTTACAGGCTGAAAAAGAAAAGAGTATTATCTCTAACCTAATTTTGTATTTAAATATTTAGGAGAAGCTCAGACACTTAGGGAGTACATCAAGAAAACTGCATATGCAAGGGTTTTTTTGTTGTAGACAACTCTAAAATACATTATATTTGTAATTAAAAAGCATGTAGCTGCTTTACTAACAACAACACTAACTGTAACATATTTTTAAAAAATGTTAATATACTTTTCCATGAAAAATTATCTGGCTATTTTGTTTAATACAGCTTCAGCTGAAGACAAGCTTTTAAGCCCAGCACTACACTGTCGACTTGCAAAGGCATTCAGGAAATACCCAGGGCTAAACAAAACTGTTCTTAATTATTTTAAATTCATAAAACCAGCTCTGTATAAGGTTCTGAATCCCTTTTAAGTTAATAGAAATACCCATACAGCTGGAACCCGGAGTACAGCTCTAGCCACCTCTCTTTCCAATGTCAACAAAATTTTCCGCTTCTGTCACAAGATTTTGACAGTTCTTACAACATCAGTGAATCAAGTCTTGTGGTCTCTCTAGAAAAGCTGCATTATCCTCAGTGCACATAAAAGAGGAATCAACAGAAAGACAGCTTTGGGGTAGTTATAACCCACAGGTTACACTGAAGAGTGAAAAATAGAGATGGGGAGAGAAGCACTGCCCCTATAGCTGGTTGACAGCTAAACACATTGAAACCAACAAAACTTGGATTAAAAGTAGTAAAGTATATCCAGGACACAGAGTCATGTAGCAAGGAATGTGAAAAGCTGGAAGACCCTGAGCAGCCCTAGCTCACAGTCCATCAGAGGAGAGCAGAATCCACAAAGCAGCACAGATTTGTAATAACATTTGTTATTCCCCAGAACAGGATTATGTACTGTACAATGTAATTGTGTAAAAAAACCCCCACTTTCAAACTTTGTTTAAGTCCTTCAGGAAGTTGATGGTAAAGCCATGTACAGAAACCAGGTCTCCAGATGCCTAGTCCTGCAACTTCAGAGTACTTCTGAAAAGACTTGTGTGCATATGTAAGCAATGTCTATATATAATAAATGCATAAGTGTCATCAGATACATGGACTGTATTTAAGAGCTTAGGAACCCAACCATAATGCAGAGGTATGAGTTAGCATCTGAGAAATGGGAAGGTAAACCTCTGTAATAAAAGTGGGCTTTACATACTGCTTTTCATCTCCCCTGTTCTTAAAAAAAATTACACAAGTGGTTTTCACTATCCATTCAGAGTGAAAGGAAAAAGAAATCACATGAACAGAAACTACTGAACCAGTAAACAGAATTGTGCATGGCCTTTAGTAATCTCAGATAGGGAATTGTCTAATGTTTTCTATTTATCTTGCTGATGGTCATTTCAATAAGCACCTACACACCACAAAGTTAATTAAAACGATTGCACAATCTATGGAAAAATATTTGCTAAGCACAGTAGCTACATAGCAACATGGGAAAGACAGTCCATAACCTTCAGATTAACTAGTGCCAAAGAATACTAAACAGATAAAATATAAACATTGAAACCCAGGGGACCACATCCCTGAGTACAGTTATACACTGCTTATGCACTCTGCAGGTAGAAAAGCACAATCATAAAAATCAACAAAACCAGTCTAAGGAGAATCATTTAAGTGAAGTGAGGCCAACATGAAGTCCCCAATAACATGTCTTCCTCTTTCCCCAGACCAATGCAAACAAAGTCACTACAAAATGGGAAATAGGCGGTGTTGACTGATTCTGTAAGGTTTGTCTTTTTAATTGTATTTTCAATTTCCCTGAAACAAACCAGGACACTTTTGTTCTGCTCTATGACAGGTGGATCAGCTTGCATCAAAAATAATCAGGGCAGAGTGAAGGTGAGCTAAATACAAACACACTATATTCAGCATTTATTAACACCCATCCCAATTATTTTCCCAAAGAAAATATTCAGAGATAGCTAGTGAGTTGTTTAAAACTCTGTCCTACAGCAGAAGTACCAATCTGTCTCTCATTTTTGTGTCTCAGAAAACAGCTGTTTGTGTTTACAGTTACCAGCAAACAATTCAGCTTTTTAATCAAACAAGAGCTGCCTGGGTGCCTTTGCCCATGGCTATGGGAATCAAACCACTCTGGAAAACAGATCTTTTACAACATTACTAAGAGGCCCTCAGTGGATGCAGGGGATTTGAGAGGCATGCTTTTTGAGAAAACCAGATTTATAGTTTGCAGTATTCTCCATCCTGGGTCAATATACTGAACTCAGTAGCAAACTTCAAAGTCTCAAAATGGCCCAAGGGTCAGTTTTCTTTCTTCTTCTCTCTCCAAATTATGTTCTTTCTGTCTCATATGCCTACATCCTCTAGCTTTTTTCCCCACTGCATATGCAGAAACATAATAAAATATTAACTGAGATCTACTCTAAAACAAAGTTGGGTAATCCAGATAGGATTATGTTCTTTTTCTAGCAATAGACTACATTTTTTCAGTATGAACATATAGGACCATTTTTCCAGTATGAACACTTGTATGATGACACTTGCTTAGAGGTTGAACAGAACATGTGAGCTCCTCTCCATATTTCACTTCAGCTTTGTAGGAACTTTTCCCTACTTCTTGGAGCTGTTCCTCACAAGTACATGTACATATGCAATGCATGCAATTGATAGTTTGTCACAAAACAAGACTAGTTGCTCATTTCTCTAGAACCAAGTTAAACATAAATATCTCAATGGTGTGGCCCATAAGGAGTCAAAATGAAATGCATACTGGCCAAGATTTCTGTTTCTTGCACTGGCATGTACATCAGACATCAAAGGAGAAGCAGGTGAGTTTAAATGCTGCAGCTCTAGACTTGGAAAGGCAAAAATGTGTATCTCAGTGAGAAGCAACTCCTAGTTGCTTCTCATCCTGATCATTACCCAGCAGCATACTCACTTGCTGTATTTTGAAACACAGACCTCTGAGCCAGTTCGGCTTCTTTCCTTCACAGAAAGAAACACTTATAATGCACTTTGCAGTCTTTGCCATTCCTGTGCACAAAACTTCCCTAAGAAATGGCTATGTGATCTATGAAAACAGAATTCTGCCAGGAAGTTTTTTCTCTTCTAGGAAAAAAGCAGAGTGCTTAAAAGAGCTAATACACTAGAAAAAACCACTAGAAGTGCTACAGCAGCAGGCACAGGGGACTTTCCTTGACTTGAAAGAAGCACAGCCTTTTTTCTTGAAGCCAAGTAACATGAGACCGTTTAGTTAATGAAGTCTTCCTCATGCCACCAAGAATTCCAGGGTAAATCTGAAGATTTATGTCTTCAGAAAAATACAGATAGTCTCACAGATGCTTTGCTAAACAAAAAACAAGTGAAGGCCACAAAGGGAATGGAAACAAACTTGTGCTGGTCTACAGACTGATGGAGGACATCAATGCAACAAACAAAAAAAAAAATTGTATGACCATGAGCAGCTGGGTGCCAGACTCAAAGATTCACTATGATTGTCCCACTATCAGGAATAGAGATTCTCCATGTTCTGTCATTGCGATGGGTGCTGCAGATATTAAGAATCACTAAAACTTTGTTCTCCCATGAGGTTACTTCACGTAGATCACTGCCAAAAGACTCAGCAAGTGGCAACCTGGAGACATTGTGTTTTTGTTTTATATGGTATCTGCTTCCTCTGGGATTCCCTAGCCAAAGTACTGGATAATCCTTTTCAATAAAGCAACACTGTTCAGGCAATTCCAAAAACAGCAGCTAAAGGAAAAAATAATAAACCTTAGCAAAAAATACACAAACAACTATCTACAATATAAAAGAAAATCCACTTAGATACAAACTAAACAGGAAACTGAAGTGTCTTGAGTTTAAATGAGGGGAAGTTGCAAATGAGTTCTGGCTCTCTAGAGAATAAAAGCATTTCAGCCTTATGGCCACTATCAGCAAAGATCTCTTTTATTCTATCTCCTCAAAACCTGAAGTCCATGATCCCTATCGAGTGAGCATGAGGGAAGATTAATTCCCTCTTCATTAACTTCTTGAGTCTTTTGCCTTGAACACAAGTTCAAAATTGCATACAGCACCCTTACACAACAAGCAGTCCCTGGGTTTCATAATCTAGGTTATCCTTCCCAGGCAAATGCAGTTTATTACATGGAGGAGCGCCAAAAGTTAAGTGTGTAAGTTTATACAGACATACCACACTATTTGTATTGGATTGATTAAAAACCCAGCAAATGAAAAGAATAAAGAAAAGAATCTAAGAACAGAGCATTCTTTATATATTTGTAATTTTGGTTTCTAAAAAGACACCCTTTCAGGACTTGAATATGTAATTATTTTCAAAACTTACAAATGAGCAGTAATAAGTAAGACAATTGGATAAAACATTCCAGCTGAACTTCGTGTGCAACTTCTATTCTGTTTAAATATCTGCCTTCCATGAATTTTTCAAATTTCTCTTACAGGAAAACATCACAGTCGATACTGGTTTCTATATTTTCTGTAATCCAACTCATAAAGCTTCAATATACAACTGAAATAATTAAAATAACCCCACTTCTATTGAAGTGCATGTTGCAATTGTTATTGATGTAGAATGAAGAATGCATTCTGGTCAGGTCCTGGTACATACGACACTAAATTTTACTGTCCAAATTGCCTTTACCTTCAAAAAAGGAAGAAATCCAAACAACAAGAAGTAAATTTAATCATGCAATTTTATTGCATTTAATTTGCAATAAAATTTAATCTGCAATTATTAAAGTAAAAGAAATTAAACAAAAGAAAATTGATTAATAAAACATCACAGAAACAAATAGTTTCCCATTTGAACATCAGTCATCCTTTCAAAATTACAAAGATGTAAATTCTAGAATTTTGCTCAGTCTCATTAAACTAACATCTATAAACAAGAAACACAAACGTAGCATAGCTGAGATAATAATTTGAATGAGCTGAAATTGAAGCACCTTAAAACCAATGCAAGCCCACAAAACTTCCACAATTATTCTAGTCCTGATTATTCATAATAAGCTAAAACTGTTGGCCAGAGAGAGCCTGAGGAGCAGGTAAACATGAATGATGAATGGGTTGATTCTTGGCTCCTAGACATAAAATTCATTAAGCTATGGTCTGAAGTAATGAAGAAACTGTAATTCACAGCTAAAATAAGCCAATGTTATACTGTTACATGATCATTCCATTGCCCAAGCACAGAAGAAAAACTTCAGCTTAGTGATGTGCCTCCAACTTTCAGTGCTATCTGTGGCCACTTCTCAAGAACAATGTACAACTTGTCCCCTGCTTAGAGCTGTTCTTGAACCTGTAATTATGCAAAATAACTTGATGGTGGGTCTAAAATTACAAAATCCACAACCCATGTTTACTCCAAGGCTGTCCCGCAAAAGCTCCTAACCTAGAAACCTAAATCTACATTGGCTACCATCAGACTCGAACTTTAAAAACTCAGCCTCCATAAAGTGAAGTCAGAGGCACATCTGTGATCATCAGCACAACATTGATGTTGGCTATATTACAAAATTATGCCAGTGCTGGCTCCAACATGAAGCTGCCCAGAGTTCCTTATTCTGGTGATAAGGGCATGCAATTTGTTGGACAGATTCTGTAATCCACAGATGAAGGCAGTTGTAGGTTTTGACTTTATCCAGCATTAACAGCCCCTAATAGCCTAGTTCAGCACAGACATAACAAATGGAAATGGCTTTAAATTATCCTTCCCCTGAGACGTAATTTCGTAAGAGAACAAACTCTATATGCACAAAGAGAGATTTCCAATGTAAACATGTGGTGGAAGCTAAAAGCTCCAGTTAGATTTAGGGCAAAGCAAGGGATCACATTTCAAAGACACCCATTTCTTTCCAGTTCACAATATATACATTATTTTCTGCTGACTTTTCTGCCCTTTGTGCTCAGAAGATCATGTATATTAAAGAAATCACTTTTTAACTTTTTGAGACCTTAGTGAGCTTTGTCTCATTTTTCCCCTCACACAACAACTCCGGCTGGCATACAGAATCTACAGTTGTTATGATGGGTAAATAATAAGCAGAACCAGAGTCATTACCAGCATATGTCTGTGAGCATTTTAAAGTATCCTTTACATTTTCAGAAGATAGACTCTGGAATGTTGACCTTATTAGCTAATCGAGGCTCTTAAACAGTGAGGAAAAAAGAAAGAGACAATGTGTAGTAACTCCAGTATTGAAGATTCTTTGAGTTTTTTTCTTTCTCAGGATTAATGTAATATAAGCCTTGATCTTGCATTTGACAAGATGCCAAGCAGAGTTAGAAAGAAAAGTGCTTCACATAGAGAAATCCAATGCTAGTACTAGAAAGAACTGTATTTATGAACACAGTATTTTTTCCTCTGACTTCTTAGTCCTCTGACAAAAATACCTATGAAGACATGATATTGCAATCATTACTATTTCAAGGTTTGACCACAATCACCTCTCATAAAAACACAACACCACGTTTACATGCAACAGAAAACTTCCAGTCATTCTGCACTTGTATTGACTATTTTCAAAACTGAAGTTTCTTCAAAAACAGATTTTAAACATGGCTAACATTCAGTGCTGAAACACCACCCCAAAAGAATATATTAATTATCTATTTGAAAATTATATGCTGTTTTTTGTGATTAGACACACTGAATCTCTTATAACAGTAGAGAACAAAAATTCTTTCCATCATCTGAGACCTACAGTTTCAGACAATTTTATTTAAATAGAAAAAAATCCATATTTAAATACTTCCTTCAATAAGCAAATTTAAGGATACAAAATAAAAAAAAAAAAGCAGGCAGGGTGCATAAGGCAACAGCAGGGCTATTATTACCAACATTTACAATCCAACAGAGCAAAAGAATACCCCACATGTACAAAGGATTAATTTTGTTACAGTGATCAAGGTTAAAATCAGATGCAGCTTTACATCTCTTACTTGAACAGTTGTGTGCTGATGTAATGCTAGCTTTGTCATTAGTCGTGACACTACACAAGCTAGTAAAAACACACCTAATCATATCAGAATGTTCCTTTGGAAGGTTCCTTTAGATTGGCCTATCATTTAAAATTATTTCTCTTTTAAAGAGAAGGCCTCATACAATAAAGGAAATGATCGACTGTCCTCATATTCTTTAGGGTACACAAGTCACTCCTTCAGCAACATTTACCACATATAATTTATCACCAACCACAACCTCGATCTGTTACTCTGTTGTGTTTTAGGAAGACACTGTTCCTGACATTTAACGCATAGAAATAAATTTTGAATTTATCATGCTTTTTGAGAACTATGGCCTAGGAAGCTTTTTTTATGATCTCAGTAGAAAGTTTTATGTTTTAGTGCTAGGACTGCAAATATCACAAGAGACAAGATGTGAAGTGATGTGTTCAGCTAAAGAATTGATAATGCCTGAAATTTCCAAGTTGCCAACACTTCCACATGCAAATTCTTTTACACATATTCTCTCAGAATTATGACTAGTGTCTCTATCTTCAAATTCTATCTTGGAGAAATGCACCTGAAGCTACTGGTGCCTAGTTCTTGGGCCTAAAGACCACTTTGGGGTTTTTGTGGGTGTTTTGGGTGTTTTGTTGTTGTTGTTTTAAATCAATGAGTGGTTGACCACAAACTAGACTGCAATTTCCCTAAGACAAGGATTTCACTATTAGATGAAAAAAGATTTGATAAACATAACAGCTCCAAAGAAAAACATAAAAGGAATTATTAATCCAAATTGCCCCAACAGATCAATTGCAAAAGACTTCTTTTGCAGACTTCTGTGGGGTTATCAATTAATCTATCTACATGTATATATATACGCACAGGCACATAGATATCTATCTCTTCTGTTATATACTAAACCAGCTTTGTGTTTATTTAGGAGAGGTTGGTGGAATGCAAAAGTCACAGCTGGTTCAGACACTCATCTCCTGAAGATTATGTATTCTGAAAGGAAACTACACACTCAAATTTGATACTGCTGTCTTTTGAAGAAGCCTAGCTTGAGCAAGTATGGAAATGGGATTTAAAATGTTTTTAGATCAGCCAAAGCAGTTAAATAAAAGGCCTTTATAAATGTAAGCTGAGAGTTTCCTTTAATTTTACTAACTTCCCTCTTCTTTCCTTTTTTTTCATTCTTCAACAGAACAACAAAAAATTGTATTTGGAGAAACTATCTCTACTAAGCATGTTGATCAGGTTCTCTGAAAATATATTAATATGTCGTTCTGCGCTGCATGGCTTTGTCCTCTGCAGCTTCACCTCTTTGACGTCCTGAAAAGATCCCTTAGGAGAAGGATGATTATTAATTTCTATCTGGAATTGTTTACAACATGATCAAGTATACACAAAGGTGAAATAATAATAGGACTGGACAGCATTTGCATCTCAATTTCTAACCCAGTCAAGCTGGTAACTGAACCTTTACAGACACAGTGGACACCACTGCATGCATTGGGAAATAATTCAGGAATTTCAGTAATAATTATGAAGATGAGCATGGAGTGCAGCAACCAAACAGAACAGAAAGATCCATTATCCTTTAAGTTGGAACTCAGTCAAAAGGAAGTTGAAACCACCACTTCACCCTGAGATACTCAGGAGAGACAGTTATTTCTGAGGAAGTTACACAAGAGTTCTGACAGATAACAGGAAGCCAATCGAAAAATGAGATGTTAATTCACAGTAAAACACAAGCAACAGCCTCTGTTTGCTGACTCTCCTACTTTCTTGCCAGATGTAGCAAGGACAGGCCATTTGCAAGAGAGATAACTCCTTCATGAATGCACAAAAATCACAAAGCAAGGTCACTTTCAATCTAAATCCCATTTCCAAACATAGCAAGACTTGGGTATATTGGGAAAGAAGTGCTGAGAAAGAAGTACCCAGTTCCTCTTGAGTGGACAAAGGAAAATCCATCTCTTCTCATATGTGGTCCTTCAATTCCTCCTACTGAGAAGACTTGATCTGGATTTTTTTATGAAGTACTTATTGGGAAAAAAAGAACAACCCACAATACCATAAGGCTTGACAAATAAGAAACTTGCCTCCCCAAAAGAGACGTCTTCATTCACAGAATATTTTAAAGGTTACAATATTGTAGCTGGTATTTAATTTTGATTCAGAAAGTAAAAAAAATACTCAAGCAGAAAGCTGTTCTTACACAAGTCAGAATGTATGAATACTTGTGCAGAGACCATAAGGACTAAGCTGTGCTTTCTGACTGAACTGGATGAAGCAGCTTCAAAAATTTCCACTCCCTTTTCATTTAGGCATCATTTCATTAATCCAAAACACATGAAATTTGGTCACCCAAAGGGAAGACAAATCCAGAGAGTCTCTCCTGTGGTTTATCCTTGCCATGTTTTGATTTAGGGACTCCAGTGCTTCACTGAAAAGTTTCACTTCTGCAAATAGTCTTAGCAAAAGTTTTTATATGAGCCATGGATTGCCAAGTGAGATCCTGAGTACTTCTTCAGCTAGCAAACCAGGACTCAAGGCTCATTTCTGTTGCTTTCAATGGTTCCATAGTAAAAACATTCCTTGTCCTAACATGACATAATATGGGAGAACATACAGATTTCTACTAGACACCTCCAAATTCTGTCAAATATCTCCATCCAGAAACCAACTTAATGTTCTACTTTTAAACAACTGAAGCCAACTCCTAAACTGCGACTTCAAGGAATATGCCCATTTGTGAAATACATCACAACACATTCATCTATAGGTGTAAATGGGAGTTTACCTGTTGTGAAAGAAGTCTGAGCATTTGGGCTGTGTTGACTAGAAGGGCTTCACCTAGACCTAAAGCTCTTAACCTTAAGCTGGAAACCTACTATCTTTTGAGCAAATACTGCTCAAATTGCTTCCACTTCTTTACCAGTTTACAGTGTAGTTACTCTGTAGCCCATTGAGAGAACTTGGCCTACATAGGTATTTCCACAAACCACCACTCCTGGCATCAACATGTCGCCAATCTATCCTCTGCCCATTAGAACTGGATGTTACTTTACTATGTTAAAGACTAAGCTCTTTTTTTTTTTTTTCCTGAATATCACCTTCCAGGCTGCCAGCCCAATCCTGGTGCTTTTAGGTTGCAAGCTGACCATACTAGGGTACTGGGGACTCACACATCAGTAAATACTTCAAGAGCCATGGCTACAACAGCAGTTTTCATCATCACTGTTTTTATTGTCAAGATATTTACAGTGACAACCATTTCTGCAAAGGAAAAAAATGGAAGTCTTCTATAAGGAAAGCCAGACTATGCATTCTTTGTCCTCTTGCTCCTGTAACTGATCAGGTTCTTGAGACTGATGAGAGATGTTGGGCCATGTTCATTATTCACAAAATATCTACTGATGTATTTTAACACGGCTCTATGATAGGTAACACGATAGAAAAGAAGGAAATCCCACTTTATATAAAAGGCTAATCTCATCAGGATCTGTTTCTGAACTGGATCATCGCTTTTCACACTAATGATCTACATCTGCCTGTAGACAAAACTATACAGAACCAGAAAGCAAAGGTAAACCCATTAACTTATTGCTGTGGAAGTCACTGATGGCCTCAGCACAATTCAGAAATCCTGCTTGGTTAGAGGCAGGTATTATTTTGGATGTATTTTTGAGGACTACAGACCACAAGTGAACAACTTTTATAATGACACTGACAGCAATCAGCCTTAAGAACAGGGCAGCAGTCACACCTTACCATACATCATACAAATCTGACTTGTGGTTTTCATCTGAGCCCTCTGCATCCAGCACATCAGCAAACATGCAGAGCTTCCTGAGCCATCCAGAGTCTCAGTGAATGATTGTTTGTTTTGTAAATATTACTGGCCACAGCTCAAAGGAGCTTTTCTATGCCTTTGATCTCCACTACAAACGCAAGGGACTGAGCAGCATGTGGCCAGGAAAAGCTGCATCCAGTGAGAGACTATGAAAACTTCTGCCTGTAGAGTCAGTAAAAAAGGAAAGTAAGTTCTTCCACAACTACACAAAAATTCTACTTTATATATTCACAAACTGTAATTTGCACCCATCCATCCTTTTTCAGAAACCCAGAAGTTCCATGAGGGCATGTTTCATAAGAACACTTGGTTTGTGCTCCTCACCAAGCTCACATAGCACTGCATGCAGAAACTAACAGTATACACACATACTATCAGTGAGCAGGAATAGGCATAATGCCTAGAAAAATGAAATAATAGTTTTCCATGAAAACATTCTATAAAAAATTCTAGAAAAACACATAAATATTGTTAGTGAAGCACAGAGTTTTAAGTATGCACTTTACTTCAGGCCTTGGGATGATTTCAGATCCTAATTTCTTCCACAGATGCATTTCTTTGCCAGGTTCTGACAAAACTGTTCAGAAATCCAACTGTTACATGGCAAAAAAAGTTTTATGCCTTCATCTATAAAACATACTGAACGGACTGCATTTAGCTGGCCTTTCATTTCCCAGTCTCCTTTCCCCTTACAGTACAATCATGGCTGTACATATAGTCAGAAGATGTTCCTGTGAGCATCTACCCTGGGCTAAACCTCAAGAAGCTGGGTTGAAGACTGTTTCTATACAGATGTTCCATGTGGTCTTAAATATATCAATAACCTGTGTATCAGCTTCACAGGTGAGCTGCTCCAAAGTTGTCACCTGTACTGCTAGGAAGCTGTATATTTCCTAGGCTGAAGTTTTACCACTTCTTCCAGCCACTGCACATTCATACACATTTGCCCACACAAGGAATAAGACTGAACTGCCAAAAAACAATTCCAAGCGTAAGTACCACCGTAATCTCACACTGTCACCAGACTCCTAAAGCCTTATATGGAAAAGACTTCTACAACATGGACTGGTTTGTGGTTTCTTCCAGTATCTCTATATCCTCCTCAAATTCAGAGAATCAAAATGGAACACAAACTCCAGCAGAATTTTACCACTCCTTGGTACAGAAAAAACCAGCATTCTTCCTTTCTACTTGGCAATCCTGTTAAAGTTCATCAGGATCTCATCAAGAGGCTCTTGGCCAGAGCTGATTAGAAAGACAGTTTCTGCTGAGGAAGTTTCAACTACTTTCCCACCCCAGGATAATCTCTGGATCATGGTTTAAGGCTGTTTCTTATGCTGTATGCACAAACTTGCATTCTTTCCTCTGATTTACATTGCCTTTATTTGGCTATATTAAAACTACACAGAATGATGGTTAATCTTGAAAAAGGAGCTAAAAACCAGACAAGGAGAGAAATTGAATAACCCATTAAATCACGAACATGTCCCATAAAAGTTGCGTGCAAGTATGCTGTGAGTCAAAAAGAGGAAAGCCTTCTGTCCCATTGTCCATCTTGGAAATTGCCTGGGAAACTATCACCTTGATGGATCTGGCACCATTCCACAGAATTAAATTCACAACTGAAAATTAATCTTCAAAACAGTTACTAGTTCCTGCAGGTATTTAGAAGGAAAGCGTCCCTTTATTCTAGCATCCCAGTGTTCTTGTATGTACTATCACTTCAAGCAATTTGGACATTTTGGAGAGTATGGACACCCATTTTATTAACCGGTTTTAATCATATGCATTTACAGTTGTCTTTGGTACAGATTGAAACGTTCATTTTAGCGCAACAGATTGTATCTTGAAATGAAAACACAGTCAAGAGGAGTGTAACAGATGGACTTACCCTATTCACCTATGATCCATCAGATATTTATCTGTAAAGCCCAAAGGCCAAAGGCCAAACTTTAAGAACTATGTTACATTATCTTTGTTTCATTTTGCAACATTTGTTGCACAAGCATGAAAGTGTAAACAGCATGGTGCTTCCTTATCAGTGACCTGTCTCCTCCAAGATTTATCCAGAAGCCAGGAGCAGGTTACCCAGCATCACCACTGACTAACTTCACAGATACTGGATTACCCTATCAGTAAGCCTTCTGGGAGAACAGTCTGGACAGGGAGCAAAAGCCTTGGCTTACATACACATTCCTTCTTCACTACCACCGAAATAAACTAATGTAAGTATCAAGATTGCTTGCTATAAACACACCCACGTGCATGCATATACATATATATATATATACACACACACACAAATATCATACACAGGGCCTTAAGTCTAGAACCACAGGGAACCTGCTGGTGGAAACTGCTAGTAAGAGATGGTCAGAAAATCAGGTCTATCTGCCAGTTTATGGCTGCAACTTCTCCAAGCATTTTATGTCCAAGTGCACTAAAGTTCAAAAAACTGTGGTATATCAACTGTAGTTGGAATTTCTGACTCAGTCTTTGGTCATGGAGTGAAATATGGTTTTTACTGTTGGAACATTAGTTTGGCCTCAGTCAAGAAACTGACTGGCTGTAGGAGAAATGTTTCACCTTTACGTCACTGTTTTGCATCCAGTACAGGTCAGTAGCAGCTGATGTCATAACCATCAGACAGCTGTTCACAGTCTGATGCAAAATGAATTTGTCAACTTAGCAATTTCAGTGCATACTGCAGGATGCATCATCAATGACCTTCACAACAACTTTAGACAGTCAGCAAAGGACTAAATGGGAGCCTGAGCTTCCATGCTAGGTGATGGGATGTGGAGTCTCCAGATCAAAGCTGAAATATAATGACAAGCCAGTAGAACAGGTAGTGTCACCACTGCTTGTGTTTAACAGTCCAAGGACAAGAGCAAAGAGACTCTGGTTTGCAGAGAGCTCAGCTTAGTGCCTTACAGTAATACTAAAATCTATTAAAAAGTAGTCTGTTTTTAGCAAATATTTTCCTAACTACAGATGTAAGTAGAAGGCACAGTTGTTTCTGTCAATACCCTGAAAGCACCAAAATTCTTTTCATCTAGCCTATATTAGGTGCTAGGAAAATGTTAACGTTGACCGTGAGGTGGGATTTAAAACATTCTCTTTAAACACACCTTGGTTACATCTGGTTAGTTACAGTAAGTTCATCACTGATGTTACGCCCAGTTACTTTTTCAAGGAATGTCAACATTTGAGGGCTATAACTTACTGGCAGTTTAATGTTATCCTGGGATTAATATGAGAGGAGAGAAGTGGGCTGTGAGTTACGAGGGGATGTGTACTACAACAGATTTGGCAGGCTGGAGCTCTCATTAGGCCAAAATTAGGGATGTCCTAGGTCTGTATGTATGCTGTTAATCACTACCTGGGGCTTACCAACAAAAGTAGTTTTTCCATTAAAAAATTCATTGCTCATTTCAAGGGGAAAAGAATTATCCTATCTTTAGAGTTAGGGGGAAAAAACCACCAGGGTTTTGGGGGAAAAAAACACCAGGATTTCTTCAAGTTCTCTTCAAAACATTCTAAAATCAGATAGGCTTTGGAAGAAAAGATATTTTTCTACTCTTGCCTTCAAGCAGCACTATTCCATCTCAAAATTAAGTATTTACTAACCTGAGTTGGCAGAAAAGATAATCTTCAAACCATCAGCACATTTAACAGCATCAAAGTAAGTAGATTTATAATTAGGGGATTAGCTATTAAGATCCCTGTCTTCTGAAAGAGCCCCAGTTAATAGATCGAGTACATATTATAGATTCATCAAAATGTGTAACTGTGTTTATAAATTGATAAATAGATATAACAAACATAGCACAACAAAGAAGAGCATATATACGGAATGAAAGTAATAAAGAAAAGTTCAGAACAGACAAAAATGTAGCATCATAAGCTCCAAGAACAGTTCCAGCTGGAAGGGACCTTAGGAGGTCTCTCATCCTACCTCCTGCCCTCCTGTGTCTGGGACAGCTATGTCAGACTAGCTTACTCAGGCCTTTACCCATTCAGATTTTGGAAACCATTGATGATACAGACAGTACAACTGCTCTGGACAATCTGTAGTGTTCAGAGTGTAAATGGAAAGAAAGAAATAGGCAGTCAGAAAATGCAGAAGGAAACACAAAAGAACCTCAAAGTGATACTGAGAACTGCCACAGAAAGAAAAAAAAAACAACCCAAAACCAGTTCTGATTCTTTAATCCTTGATTTTGTAAAATAAAACAACCTAAAAACGAAAAAACCCACAAAATCTTTATGCCCTTTAAGGCATCTCAGCATAGACTCCAGAACCCGAGGAACACCAAATGCCCAGCTGCTTTCAAACAAGTAGGCTGCAGCAATCCTGCTGAGCTGTGTTTGACACTTTTCTGTTAAAACTTTGAGGATAAACAATGAATGACACTACTCCGTATGTTGAACTTTGTAGCTCCATCACATAAGAAGCTGATCATGACCCCTCCAACTAAATACATCTCCTATATGGCTGTTTTAATGTTTCCCATTGCAAAGAATTGGGAAATGGCAGGAAAGCATGGCAGGGCCATTTTTAGGGCTGGTGATCTCAGAGATTTAGATAAACATTTAAAGTTTTGTTTCCTGGTCTATTTGTTCTGTTATCACAATTCTGATTGCAGAACTTTCAAGCACAGCAGAACTTTAATGTTGTTGGAAATAGGGAAGAGGAGAAATACTTGCAATCAACTCTGTTACCACTGCATGGTCAAGCCAGATGAAGATAAAAATGGAAGAACAAAATTATCACCACCTAGTTTATTAGCTAATAGCAATGAGACGCTCAGGGCTATTACAGCCCAGACACTGAAGGCACGAGTCCCTGGCTGGAAGAGTTTATACTGACCACCACCAGTCAGGGCATCACAGGATTCTATGAGACTAAGGGGTAAAAAATATTTTCCCTTCAGACCCTCCTACCTTTTTTTAGTGATGTGGCTCGGTAGTACTACGTCTTGATGTCTTGATTTAATTGATTTGTCTGTGTGTCAACAAGAATGTCATTGCCTCAATAATTGAATCAATATGGAATTGTGTCCCTGAAGATGGAGAGTAGACTGGAAAGGCAGCAGAGGCAGCCACTGAGACAAATAAAAGGCTTTCTTCTGAAGTTAACTATGAGGGAGGATGCCATGTAGCGTTTTGATGCTCGCTGTGGTCGCTCCACAACAGACAGCACACTGATATAACATTAAAATCTATGCCTGTCCTCTTCTTAAGACAATAATACCAAAGGTAGCAAGACTATTTTAGCATTCAAAGTAAGTAGTCAGGTGATGACAGGAAGCCACATCTGAGTGTCTGAACTAAGAAAACCCCACAGAGCTTCAAGTGCCCATGACGCAGTCTTTTCCAACTGAGTGTAAATAGAACATGTCACCTCACCCAACACCCTGGACCACAATGTTTTGAAGGTAGCAAAGGAGGAAACCACACTGCAAAAAGGAAGCGACAAATGCAGTTTTAAAAAGCTTGCAGGTTTAAACCAACTCTATTATAACCAGAAACAGCTATTAAATTCTGAAGTAATAACACATCATTAGCAATTAAACTGCTGGAACTGGACAGCAATCTCTCAAACATTTTCAATGGCACCATTGAGTGTAGGAATTGCTTGCTACTATATGCAAGGCAACCACTGGTAAGGTATTGCTCATCAGAATGATTAGAATATGGCACATCTCTACCTGTACAAAATGCAAGACAAACACCACATAATTTCATACGGAATTAAGTAGGGCCGACTGGGAAGCAGTTTTATTTTTGTTTTATTCTTCGCAGGTTTAGCAAAAGTAAAACCTTGCAAAACAACATTTTTTTAGTTTGGATGGTGCACGAATGGTAAGAGAGAGAAAAAAAGATTAACACCCAGACAATAACCCAGATATGATTTTGTGTAGCATGTCTCTAGTTACAGTCAAGAATCTCTGCTTTGTCTCCTTTTCGTGTTCAAGATTTTTCTCTTCCCAGAAAACCAAATTTCCACAGAACATGCTAATTCTGATAAAACGTTTTTTTGTTTTAATTGATATAATAGTTGTCACAAAAATTTTGAGCATAATCAAACTAATTACTTTATCATGTTGAAATCTGCTGAACATCCACTGTTTAACAGACACAGAAAGTTGCAATCATTACTTTATTTATTTGTTTAAAATGCTTTTGGTTCAAAACTGCACTACACCAAAATGCAGGAGACTTTCTACCACCTCAGAAAGAACCATCAAATCTTGGGCTGAAGCTATAATAAACTCACTATTGCTCTATATTGCATGGGCACATATTGCGTACCACTCAACTTGCTTTCAATTACTATTCAGGGTGCTGGACACAAATGCCTTGTAAGAACAAGCAAGGAAAACAAGGTATCCCTAAGGAAAATCCACAGCTAATTAAAGTAAGTTTTTCAAGTCTTTTATACCGTCAGAATGGCACTAAGGCAACAGAACCTCCTGTCACACACAGGATCTTCTCATCCAGGCATTTAAACAGAAGGCATCTCAGGATTTATGTACACTCTGTGTGGTAAATATTAGAAAGCTTAGCCTGTGCTGACCTCTCTGCCTCTGTGACTCATCTGCGGCTGCAACGCTCTGGATCCCAACAGCTCATTTCATGCTAGCTCACATGACCATCACAGCGGTGACTAAGAAGCAGATGCACCCTCAGTTAAAGCAGAACTGGGCAGTTTTGGATGGTAAGCCAAGACAAGGACTTGGCCAAAAGCCAATAAGGACTTGACATGTTGATCCCATACTGTTCAGAGTTACCTCACAGTAACCTGGAGGAAAATAATGTGACCAGTCTTTGCTAGTTTGCATGATTTTGTTGAACAGTCAAAAGAACAAACTAAAGGCTCCATGAGGTTTTTGGCATTTAAACTGAATCCACCGTGAACTTTTCTTCTTGAGATTCAGATTTGGTCACTGACAGGCACTATATTAGCTTGAAGGCAGTAAAGTTTGTCCTACACTTCATTCCAACCAAACATTAACACGAAAATATTTACAGACGTCTAAAATTCAAAAAAACCCTGTAGGCCCCTCTTCTTAGTCATTCGTCCTTCAGCAGGTAGCAGTTTTCAATGGGTATCACAGCTCTCAAACATGACAGGCCTTGCTTCAAGTCTTAAAACAGAACATCAACATTATCAGTTTGAAGTTAAAACAGAGGGGACAGCAAGGGAAAAGGGAGTTGGATGGTATTTATGAAAGATCATTCAGCAGCAGATGCTGATAATGACTGGACCCAGGAATTTGGTACTTGAGGCAAATGTTTACTGCAGCTGAGATGTAACTGTAGGCCAAAGGGAGACAAAATGTCATATTTCATAGCAAAAACAACAGTAAATGAAAGACATGGCAGCTCAGGCTTCAGCATAAATGAGCTTGTCAAATCCCATCAGCTAGGATTTGAGCTGTTACCCTGTTGAAATGCATACTTTTGTTTCTTGTGATCTAGCATTACCTGAGCTCAGCAACCACAAGTCAGGCAACGGGCATTACAGCTTAGTATTAACCCCTCCTACTGATCTCTGGAAGTGGTCCGGATTGCCTGACTCACACAAAAAGACACAAGAAAAATATTTCATATTTTTGCTTAAGCAAGTCCCCATTAGTGAATAATTTGGCACAGCAGTCTCAGACAACCAAAAGCGTTGGTGTTGATCCCCTGCTAACTACCCTGTAAGTGCATCATTGTTCTGTCCCAAACTCACCTGCTCTGGTTCCCTGGTGAGAACGACCCTGCTCTGTCTGTGGCTTGATGACCTGCAATTGGCTTAGACTCTTCTGCCGTCACGATGGCTTAGAGCACTACCAGGTAACACGTAGCTAGCTAGCATCAAAACTTCTGGTTTAATTTCTTATAAAAGTTCTCTAGTTGGTGCACACCAAAACCACCCCACATAATGAACAAACATTCAGCAAGCAAAGATCATTGAGGACTGGTTTCAAAATCTCAGTGAAAAGACCACTGCAGGTGCAGGCTAGGAGAAATCTGAGGTACACCATTAATCTTACTGGAGGAGCTGGTTGAACATGGGATTTTATGTACCTCTGCTCTCAGGGTACTTGAAAAAATACACAATATACATTCCCAGAATGTCCTGGAGCCAAAAGCTTCAAACACTTGAAACAGAATTCTGTATTCTGACTGCTTATAATAAATTTTAATTATGCACCCTCCTGCATAATTTACAGTTCTTCCTTAGACCCAAATTACAAAATCCAGCATTCTGTTCCACTGAGCAAAACCAATAAACAGTGAAATCTGACAAGTCAAAAATCTACCATTTAAAAAAAAATGAAAATTGAAAGATAAGCGAGGGCAGCAAAAAAGTGGATGGAATCAGGTATTTTAAGAACTCAAGAATTTATTTATTTATTTTGTGTGTAAGACATCAAGATTTTTTCCCTATTCCTTCAAAGTTATGGGAGCATTGCTGTTGAAGCCTGAAATTATAGTTCCATACTCTTTTGCTTTTAAATTAAACAAATTATCTCAGTTTTTGGAGCAGTTTCTGACTTCAGGGAAACTATGCCATTAAGAGAGTGCCAGAAACATATTTAATTGATGCATGTCCCAAGATCTGCTCAAAAGAGGGCAGACATACCACATATAGATTTCAAGGAAATTACTGAAAAGCCACAGAGCTTCAATAGAACGTGATATATGAAACATAACATAGGAAAGACTCAGTATCAAAAGGGTAAATTCAGCTGGGGAGATACTAATCTGATCACCTGAGAGGTACTATGAATTGGATATGTTCCTTTGTGCACCAAATCCAGCCTGGACAGATGGAGACTTTATGCTCCATTTTCTGACATGTAATTACTGTTTAAGGGGCGATCAAGTTACAGACTCCAAAGTTTTAAAAATTTTTTTCTTTTGGGAGTGACATATACATAGGCAGGTTACAAGTACAGTAACCAGCCTACAACATAAGATTTTCTGACCATTTACTTGAGTGGCTTCCACGGTCCACAACTTGACTTTGCAGTTCTCATTTTCAGTGTAATGCTTTCTATGCACCTGCCTGTCAGAAAACCAGTCTAGCAACATCCTTAAACAAAGCACTCCACATAGAGCTCTGAAACAAGACTTCCACAGACTGAATTCTGAGCTAATTTTATGCAATGCAGGTTTTTATCCAAACAATACGCAATTTTAATATTTTTCTGCACCATATCCTCCTCTCTCCTTCTCATCATCATTGGCAAATTTTCAGGATCTATTGATAAAAATGTAAGTAAAAGTAAATTACCTCTTGCAGGCTCCTCCCCTTATTGGGTTTAAACAACGTCACTATCAAACTTTCATGCCTGTAAATTATGAAGTCACTGGCCTTGGACTATCAGTTACCTATTAAAATGTTAATACTTTCCATTTTGGTAATGAATGGTCAAAACCACAATTTTTGTCTCAAAAAGGCAAATTTGTAATCTGTTTTTGTTTTTAAACTCCATTTAAAATTGCAGCAGAAAAAGGCTTAAGAATCAGATCTCTAATTAGGATATCTGTAACTTGGCATTTTATGTTAAAAAGACTGTTTGCATGGTTTATCAAAGACCTTAGCCTTTGCAGACTACACCAGCAATCACAGAAGGCTAACTTCTGTTTATTTCTCCATCAGCAACCTACACCTGTAAAACAGTGCTCAAATGCACAGGTGTATGAATAACAGAATTAGTTTTACAAAATATAGGGGAAGGCTCAGCCCATCTCCACTAGCACTACCTTATATAGATTTTAATTATTTCGAACACAACTTTTAATTTCAGCAGATATCAATCCTTTAGCTGAGGCAAGGTGTATTCAGAGAGAATGGCTTTGGGAAGGCTGGCTTGTGGCAGAGCTTGCAGCTGGTACTCATCCAGCAGCCATGACCGAGTCAGCCGCGCCACAAGGGCGCCAAGGCGCGCTGCCAGCCAACTGACGGAGAAGTAAAAGGGAGAGGCGAGTTCATGAAGAAAGACTGTGGCAGCGTGGGAGGACTATGACCTTTTGATCTCCGAGATGTTCCTGATGTACCAAAGTGACATGTCAGCTCTAATAAGCTGCACTCTCAGACTAGTGGCAGGGGCCTACAAATTACTGTGAGATCTGAAGGCATTTGTTGTGATGATCCTGGCCTGGATGGGGCATATCAGCGCTCCCCCAGCAGGACTATCTGACAGTCCACCCCAACAATTCCCAACCAGGGGGTTGTAACCTCCAGCAGGGTCACAGCCACACAGAGTAGGGTCGCCAGCCTGACAGAGATGTGATTGTTTATGTTAGTCTTTAAGGTCGCAAGCTTGGCTGGGGTGAGTTCACCACTGAAAACAGAGGCACAAACACAAACCATCTGGGAACAGCTGGCCTAACAGATTTTGCACTCAGAAACAACTTCCGGATACTCAGCTAAAACATGCCCAAACGACTGCCTTGCATATCCATGTGCCAGCCTGAAACAAGAACTCCCCTGCCAGGTATCAGACTGGTTGAAATTACTCCCAAAGAATCATGGCTGCTTACTCACTAGAAGCATCTATTTGCTTTCTTTGTGACAAATTTTCCATTGTTAACAATGCAGCTATTCATTCTTGAGCCATTGTCTTTTCTACCCTTCCTGGTGCTACTTAGGCACCAGCTCATGCAACAATATTCTATAGGTTGCCTGAGGGACTGGAGGAACAGCAGGACATTTTAGGAGAGCAGAAATTAGTGAAAACATAGCCTTCCTTTAGTTAAGCTCCAGGCATTTCCTCTTTCTACTATTTCTTCACCCATCTTCCTGTACTGCACTGTGGCCATTTGGGTTGCTCTTCCCTGAATGCTTCTTTTTCTATTTTTGAGTATAACTGATATTATGAGAAGACTAGTAAAATTTAGATTAGATTAATTTTGTCCATGTGAAGCATGCAAAATCTGCTCATGCTCAAGCTCCCTATTTTGATTAAATTAAGGAATAATGTACCAACCGTATAATGTTTTTATGGTTGTGTTATGTTTGGGTTTCAGTGAATATTTTAGGAGCAGACTGTCATTGGGAAGAAGTTCATTCACATGCCAGAGCACCCAGCTTCAACCTCAAAAAAACCTAACAGGTTATAAACTTCTATCATTTAAGACAACAAATCATTATTGCAATAATAAAGCAGGAAATAGACACAAATTAAGCAGAAACACCAATGGGCTCTTTTTACGATTAAGGGGAATCATCAATCATAGAGACTGCCTGAGATTAACAAAGAGCCACTTTTTCAAACATCCTGCAGTAAACCCAGAGGAAACCCAGCTGGAACTGCAACTAGAACACAGGCATCAGGCTCTAAAATTAGCCTCTGTTTCCTCACCTTCCCTCTTGGCATAACATTTGCACCTTAGGTGACTCTTAACTGGTTCAAGTTCTCCAGGTGAGCCATGTGTTTCATGTAATGCCACAAGCAAAATATAATTCCCATAGTTATGTTTTCTCACGTATCAAAATCCTTCTGGTCCTACTGATTGATTAATATGTTTTCCTCAGCCTCTGCACAGATTTAAGGATAACCCACAGTGAGTTAAGACAGAATTTAATTGGTCGTTGTACACAGGGACGAGTGGTGTTTAGCTCTTTCTTACCCTTGAATTCATTTTTTCACAATGTAATTTGAAAGGTAAGTTCCACCAACACTGAGGTGCAACACAGAGCTGCAATAGGAATTCAAGAGCCAAGCCATGCCTCACGTTTCTGATTTAAAACACTGATTTTCAGGACCACAGTAAAAGGTGTTATATTCATCCACACCGAAATATGAGTTAATCTTTCTTTTAAACATTTTTAGGGCACAAGGAAATGACCAACTGCAAATTGTTACAATACTTTACAGCTTTATGCCATCAACTGAAACTCAGTGACTGACCCATGCATGCTCTCAAGTTTTCTGCACTTACAGGAACACAGGAGTAAGCTGGAGTGTGCAGCAGGATTCATGGAAACCCATTCTACTTTGCACTGGAAGGTGTAGCATGCACTCAGTCACACTTTTTCTCAGCTGTGGTAAGTTACTTAGCAGCTAAGAGGCAGCATCTTCTAACCACTCATCTATGACTGTAATGACTTCTGTTATTGTGCTTCTCATTATATAGATGAGTGATTCCCAGCAAATGTACCTGAAGGGTTTTTGGATTACAAATTGTTGATTAATGATTTTAAGTCACATCATGCCTTCAGAAAGAAACCACAACAAAGCAGTAAAACTTTGTATGCTCTCATCGTGGCAATTAGGATATGAGGAATGGAGATTCTTTTAAATTGATATATAGAGGTCTTTGAATGCTCCTGCTGACAGTTTTCAACCTTTCTGTAGTCTAGATCAAGTGATTATGCATATGTCATTCAACTTGAAACTTCCACAGACACATACAGTCTCTAACACTGTTTTACCGAGAGATTTATCTTTTGATTAAAAAGCCGTTAACATTTGGCTGGATGTTATTATGTCACTACTTCCCACTTGGTGAAATATAGCATCAAAATTAGTACAGTGACAACTGTTACCATGAAATCTAACTGCTCCATACACCACCACAACCCTGCCTCATGCAGAAGCAATCACAGCATCATTTCCCCTAGTGGTTAATATCATTTGTTCCAGGCCCTGTAATGATGGTGCACTTCCTTGTGCTGCTCTCTACAACCAGAAGGGCTTTTCTCCTTCTGCTGAAGCACTGGAGTGCAGACTCCACTACTGTTAAGAGCACGGAGTTGCAAGAAATATAGAGCAAACACAACAATGAAATCCTATTTTGAGGAGGCTTTTTTTTTCCTACAACATGTATTAATGAGTTTTATCAAGGTTGCTCCTTTGTTTGGTGCCCTCTGTGTACCCATCCTGAAGTGGATTTACTCTGCTGTCTTCTAGCAGGTTAAGGAAGATAAGCATTTTCTCACCTTTGAGAGTATGTAAGGCTAACATTTTTTTCATGAAAGCTGGAGAAGTTACTCAAAGACAGAACAGACTGAAGGAATAAAAGGCTTCTCACAGCACTGTTAGCTGGTGACAAGGATTACAGGTCTCTGCTGGAGCAGCTTCTTAAAATGCAGCTGACAGGAAGTCCAGCAGCAAAATAAAGAAATAGAAAGAAAAACTCCAGCTGTTCCATTACTGAGCTCACATGAATGAGAACCAGTGACTTAAGCAACTCTATCTACTCCAACACTGAAGTCAGAGACACCCAAGGCTCAGACCTGGAGGCAGAATCCTGTAGCCCACTGAGCTCTCCTGTCCCATCATGGGAGGATGTTGGGCCTAAGTTCTGACCAAACCATCAGGTAAGAATAGTAATTAATATCAAAGCAAACAGAGGCAAATCTCACTACACTTCCCCATGAGTATCATAATGACTGTAGCAAAATCATGTCGCAAAAGCGATACCGTAGCACTTCCCTATCTCCATAAGCCATAAACCAGGAACAGAACTGCATTAGATAATCACAGAGTCAGAGAGTGGGTAAGGCTGCAAGGGTCCACAGGAGATCATCTGGTCCAACCCCTCTGCTCAAGAAGGGTCATGCTACAGCACATGGCAGAAAATTGCATCCAGATGGTTCTTGAATATCTCCAGTGAGGGAGACTCCACAACCTCTCTGGACAACCTGTTCCAGGGCATGCTCCCTCATAAGAACTTCATCCTCGTGTTCAGATGGAACTTCCTGTGCATCAGTTTCTGCCCATTGCCTCTTGTCCTGTTTCTTGGCACCACCAAGAAGAGCCTGGATCCATCCTCTTGGTACCCTCCCTTCCGATATTTATATACACTGATACAGTCCCCTCTTCACCTTTTCATGAAAGTGCTTTAATTTTTAGGGTTCACACCTGCACACTAGTCTCAGCTGGGAAATTTACTCTTTGGTATTCATAGACATGGCCTAATTGTTGGAATTGACCTTCCAAATAATCTGGAAATACCATTAGTGTTATTTGTAGCCTTTTTGCTCATTTAAAATTCACTAAGTTTCACAGGGTCCACAATCAAAAGACCTTTTTTACACCATGCCAGAAGGTTCTTGAGTTTCAACATGCCTAATAACCTCCATACTGGTTATAGCATAACGGTAAAAGAATAAAGGGGGCTTAGTAACTATTCCCAAATACTTGGGTCTCAGAAAAGCAGAGTGAATCCACACTAAAATGATGGGATATTACTTTATGAGCCGTCCTATTCAAAAACGTATCATAATTAACTAACAATACTGCTTCAAATGATCCAATACAAACTAGCTCCTATTTCAATCAAATTAGTGTAAACCAGCCTCCAATCAGCTTACCAAGCATTCAGCTAAAATACTAAAGGCCTAAAACATGCAGAACTGTTATGATGTTTTCCAATGCATTTGAATTCATATCACACTGAAGCATTTCACAAAGACATAAAGTATTCTGCATTAGCTTTAAAACTACAAGGAGGAAGTGTTTTAGAAACTCGTTTAACAGCTGTGTGATTCGCAAACTCATGGTTCCTGCAAAACAGGTATGCTTGTGTTTCACAGAATATTCCTTTTTATTTTAATTAAGTCACCTGTGGGTCCAGCCCTAAGAATTAAGTGTACACATAAGTCAATAAATAAACAAACAAACCAAAACCAACCAACAGCCTCTGATCTCTGGGGGCTCCTCAGTTCACTTTGTAATTCCTTCAGTGTTTTCACTCCATTTGGCACCAGGACTGAAAAAAGGAGATTTGAAGGAAGAGAAGTAATAAACTACAGAACTGATCTTACTCTGAGGTGAAAAGAAGGTCAATTCATTATTTTTCCCATAGGAATACCTTGAAATATTAGGAAAGAAAAAAAGTTGCAGAATAAAAATAAAGCCCCACATTTTAAAAAAGGTTAACTGAGTCTGGAAGAATAAAAACAATTAACCACAATCTGACAAGGGATCAAGGGCAAAGCAAGGAAGAGAAGCTGAAGATTCCAGCTTCAAATCTTCTGCTCCTAAACTAAAGTAGGAAAATGCTGTGAGTGGGAGATGGTAGCTTAGTTTTCTCCAGTCTCCACAACACAAAAGCCTACTTCTGCTCAACAGCTTAAAAGAATTCAAGATCAGAGCAACAAAGATGAAAAGGTCAGACTAAACTCATTGCTCACACTGTGCACTAAAAATATACAATGCTATGACAAACCACTTGATGAGCACAAATGGCAGAAGGCTGAACACTGGCCTCCCCAGATCTAGCGCAAGTTTACAGACAATTTTAAACACAAAATAATTCTGACTTTTTCAAACAAATATTTGAAAGTACTAGCTGAGAATGGAGAAGCCCAAGTCAGCATTCCTTTTTTTGCTTGACACTTTGTGCAGGCTGGGAGAGAGATACTGTTCTTGTTCATACCAACACGCCTCTGAATTTTTTCCAAGGAAGATGGAGCTTGGCTTTGATGTCTGCGAGAGGAAGTTAGAGCTTGCAGCTGGCAAATACATTAATAGTATAGGCACTTGGTGGATTAGAAGAGACCTCAAATAGGTCATCTTGTCCTATCTCTTTGCAGCACACAAATGAAACAGATTTTCCCTAGTCCTAGTCCACCTAGTGCTAAAATTCACAGGCTTAGAATTAGTTTCTAAAGACTTTTTGAGTTTGGTAAAATTCAGTCCTGTGAACTTCACAAAAATAGCAGAAGTAGTACAGCCACAGATAACTTGTTTAAAAAAAGAATCCATTAACAGTCATACAAAATATCTCTACTGTTCACTGAGACAAATGCAGCTTGAATCTATTTTTTTTAAATTAAGCATATTATTTTAATTGGCTAAGAGCTGCTTTTTATGTTTGAATAATAAAGCATTAGTTCTTAGGTTACTCCTGGGCTTCTCTGAACACCCCTGCAATATAAAATAAATTTAAGGCTTCTCCAAGTTATCTTCGACTGGAAGAACTAAACAGAGGCTGTTCCACAAAGGATGGAATTGAAACAGCAATGTTCACAGTCATCCTCCAGCCTATCCCCTCTGATGACAAGGTTTGAGAGATGGCTATGTAAGAATGGTGAGGTTACAAGTAAAAACTGAATTCGATTCCTAGGGAAGAAGTGACAGCCTTACATGTCTGAGAATTTTAGAGCTGGAGAAAAATATTATTAGTTTTAACTCCTTCAGTTGATAATCTGACAAGTATATAAATGCCAAATGAATGCAAGGACTCAGGCAACAAGTAGAGAAACTTTGGTATTTTATTCATCACTTTAATTTGTGGCAAACTATGCCTTTTTTTTCCCCCCTCTATCTAGAAACAAAAGTATGCACAGATCTGGGAATTTAGTTGGACATAATCATTTCCTACAAGAAGTACCAAAAAACAGTTCACAAGTTCTTACATTACTACATTAGTGGTGGGATTTTACAGCCAGCACTGCTTTTGTAAATCCATTAACGTGCTCATAAAAAATCTAATGTGCCTTTAGGACACAAGTTTTCATGTACTAGATTACAACTTTACAGAAGACAAGCTCTGAGCCTGAAACAGCTTGACAATGTCCTTTCAGTTTGTTCATCAGATTAACTTTCTGTCACACATCAGATGAACAGCTTCCTTGGTTTCTTGCCTAATCTAACACATAACCCAAGAAATTCCCTTCCCAAGTGCAATCAGAAGCAAAACCAAAAAACACTGTAACATTCCACTCCTTTCTAATGGCACATTCAGTTCGAAATTTTCATTTCTGCCTCTATCTAAGAAAGATTACCCTTTTAGCAAGCCATTTATAGTGAAAAGACTCTGATTTCAGATAGGATTAAAACAACATATTAGACGTACGCAAATCAAGCACTCTGAGTTGCTTACAGGACTAATTATGTGTTATGGGTCTTTTCACATCTAGGTCACTGGTTCAAATTCAGCTTTAGTTGGTGATGAATGACAAGGAACAATGAGGTAAGAACCCAGTCACAAATCTGGCCTCTTATCCCTGACTCTGCAACATATCCTCTTTGTGCACTTGGGCTACTCACTTAACTACTCTTCCCTGAAAATTCTACAGCTGCAAAAGAATAGTAAGTATTATTACTATCACACTGGCTCTAAAAGACTAATTAATTTAGGATTCTGAAAGTACAAAATATTATCAGAAGCTTAAAGTATTGCTACTTGCAGGATGTCCAAGAACTAACATGAAATACATTAAGGGGGAACTTTCTCAGGTCATGTCAACACCATGATGTTAAAAGAATCCACCAAAACACACTGGCCACACCTTTTGATGGGAAGATAAACACAGAAATCAAATGTCAAATGAGCCTGAAATTCCACATTTACTCACAGATAGACAACAGGGGTTAAAAGTGATGAGAAATGGAAATCCAGAAGCAGCCATTTTATAAATAAGAAAGACATAGGGAGAAAAGCATGTAGTGCGGAGATCCATTGTATTCTTCCATTACACAACACAGCAAGTAAATGCCATATCAATGTTAGTCAAGAGAGGAGGGAAGGGAGAGAAGGAGTTTATCAGTCCTACATCCCTTGATAAAACTTGAATTACAAGGAGCCTGCACTGCTGATGTCTATACTGTTCTTGTCCTGTGGCAAAACAAACATTGCCATTTTCAACAAGTGTGATGCTGGCACATTTTACCTCTTCAGATCTATAATTGAAAACAAGGAATGAGAACAATAAAGGAATCAAATACAGAGCACCAATATGTTTTAATTTTTACAATTAAAAATTTTTAAAATTTTTAAAATTAAAAAATTAAAAAATTAAGATTTTAACTTAAAAATGTTTTCATTTTTAAGTTAAAAGGTGAAAAACATGGTGGTAGTTTAGACACAACATGATAGCTTCATTAATAACCTGTAACTGCTAGAAGAATCATTATGCCATCTCTTACGTAGTCCTGATTCCAGAATACTGTTGAACTACAGGTCATACACAGCACTGATAATCTTTCACATGTGCCGAGAAATTTAGAAACATTTCAACTATTCCATGTGTTTTCCAATCTTCAAATATTTTAACCACAGGACAAAAATATGTTTTACTGAAAACGTATTTTGTTCTTACTCCCACTTCAGAGTCAGCTGTGCCTTTCTTTTCAGACAAAGCTCACACATAGCAATCTAAAGGACAAAGGGAAGCACAAGTACTGTGATCAAGAACATTTAATAAGACAACACACAACAACATTGTGCCAAGGAGGAAATCATAAAGGTTAAAAATTACACCGTCCTCTTCCAAATCTAGTTACCAAATTTCAACTCTTTCTGCCACAGCTAGGGAGCAATATTCGAGCAATGAACTTCGGAAGTACTTTGGCAATAGGTGGAGCCAATAAAAGCCATAAGCATAATTCTAAAATTATTTAATGGGCCATACTTTGCCATGCTCCTATTGACAGAATTATGAACTAAACACAGCAATCAGTGTTAAGGCATTGCACTGTAGTTACTTGCTACTCCCTGACATTCTGTTAAAATCTATCTTCAACCTCTTTCTCTTGTCCACTGAAAGGAGTCGCAGAAATATTGTCAGTTTTAACTGTTTAGTTGTTTTTGCCACCAAGCTGTACTTATGTTAAGCTTGAGATGACTGTTTGTGACCAACCAGAACACAGAGTAGCTGAACAGAACCACAAGAAAGTGCAGCAAGAAGACAAAGAGGGAAAATACCCACAGTACACAAAGTAGAAAGTCTGTATGCAATTATCATGCCTTTACAAGAAAGATGAGCATTGCTTTGCATCATACACTTGGGTCCATGAATGAACTGAACACTAAACAACAAACTTTTCTGCATCTGTCCCTCACGAGGGTACCCTGACCATTCTTTGCAAGTTGGGAAAACTGAAATTATTATATTACTTTGTAAACCTTGATTCAGAATTATCTTTTCTTCTTAGCACACTAAGTCCTCACCAGTACTCAAAACCAGCGCTTTTCTATAATTCTGTGCAGAAAACAGAAGCAAGAAGATATAAAGCAATATACTGCATCACAAAAATCCCCATATTGCATTCACACAACAGAGAGATGAAGTCTGAGGCACTGTACTTGAAAACCAGACAAGAGTAATTCAAGGAACAGGACTGAGGATTTGCTTTCCTTCCTTTGTGACCAGTTGTTTCTCTTTGGAATCACTGATAAACATTAGATAAGATGAAATTTGCAGACTAGCCTGTGTATTTACTCTTGCAGCAGCTTCAGAAGACTGAGAAAATAATGCTTTAAATGCACGTGAGTGACAGTACAATGCTGACAAGCTGACATGGCTCAAAAATTCATTTCCAGCCTTTAGAAAGTGTCTGATCCTTTTAGCTACTCCACATATTTTCTTTTTCTTTTTATTTATAAATGGATTTTCAGAGAAACTGAAAAATAATTTTGTTTCCAGACTGTGTTAGGTTAGACTTGATAATATGACTCTCTCAGCCCCCTGTATATCAACAGAAGACTGCAAGTTACAGTGTGGATTTGTGTCAGTGTAGAGTTTCAGATCTGATAGAAGGGATTTCTTACCTTCAGACAAGGACAAATCATCAGCTGGAGACACCACGTCTGCCTGGCTTGCAGGACCACTGCTCAGCGATGTGGTAATCTGATTTGTCAAGATAACCTGCAAACAGACAAGGAGAGGGGGAAGGGAAATGAATTTTTATAGCTACAGGAAGGCAAAGAGAAGCCCAGGACTGGAATCCTCCCAGCACAGCATTGAGATGACCCTCTATTATGATCTCCAGCAAATTCACTCAGAACATTTTGAACTACCTGCAGAAACTGAAAGAGACAACTGCAAGAACTGGAGGAAAAGGGATATTGTTAGAAAGATGAAATACTAAACAACAGTACATTGATACATATAGGCACCTTAAATGAAACCACCGTTAAGAAGAGCTTCATTCATCTTTTGTTCATCTTCCATGAACAATTTGATGCTTTTTACAAAAACCCACCATTTTCTTCATAGGCAATTAGGAAATCTCTTTTCCTAGGAATTTCCACACAACTTACACACTTTCTTCCTTTGGCTGAAACACAGTACCATGGAGAAAGGTATGGTAGGGATACACCCCCATTGATCTGAAGCACAAAAGTACTAAATGTTACAGGGCTATCCTCGCAAAAGAGGACTTTTATGCGTTTTGCAGGACTACAAGGTTCTGATAAACAACAGACTATAGTACCCACACAGTGCTCTCCCCTGACAGCATGAGCAATACTCATGCTTACAAGGGATGAACAATTTCTTGCACCTTTGAACACATACTGTTTTCTAGTTATAGAAAACATTAAGCAAACACAGCAAACACCACAGAGAGAAGAGTATGGCCATAGCCACAATTATCTCATTATGCTTTGCATCTCTAGCAGCTGCACTTTCTGCAATAACAGTTGGTCTCCACTTTGCTGACTGACAAACTTCAGGAATTTTTTTTTTTTAAGAACAAAAATGATCCTTCTACTTGCACTGAAAACAGACCCACTACAAACAAACTCTCTTTGTAATAATGGCCTCTCTTCAGCTGTATTTGACACAGGAGGAAAGGAGAAAGGAATCCTACACACTACTCTGTGGATGTCGTTTCATGATGCTACTGGAATAAATGAACAGCTTACCACTGCTAAAAGGAAGAGGAATTTCTCTTCTCTTCCCTGCACTACTCATCCCTCCCTCTGATCATGGCTTCCTCCTGCTTTCTAACACTTTCAGCAGTATGATGTGACACACTCTCTCCCTTCTTTTCCCATGCTGAGACCCCACATAAGCTGTGTCAGACTGAGTTGGAGTCAGAGTGGTGGTGCTGCAGGCGACTGTGTCTTCTTCAGGCAGTATGACATGAGATGCCAACAGTGTGGTGGAGTATGTGATCTTTACAAGACTCTACCTCCCTGCTCATGCCAGCCCACCCATCTCTGTGCTTGCAAAAAGCTATGATGGTGCCTGAGAGCTTTATGGACTCTATCAACAGGACTAAATTGAAAAGTGTGTAAGTCAAATCTTCACGTACTCAACAGGAGTTCAAGACCTTCAGAACTGCATAGTGATGTTCCTCATGCTCATCTGCTATCGGCTACAAGCTCTGAACCAACTTCAGCTGGCTATGATCACTCTGCACAGCTTAACCACCGGATGCACTTTTGGGACTGGGCACCTACGATCATTGCAGTGAACAGACAGGGTAGATAACAGCCTTGTTTGGTCATACACCTCAGCTAAGGTTCTCAAGGTACGACTGGCAATACTGCCAACAGCAAACAAACAAGCAACACCTTACACTCCTCCGCTCTTTCCACTGGAGCTGCTGTGTGCACCTATAAGCACCCAAAAGCAGACAGCAACGGGCCTGGTACACACACCTCCTTGCTGTCCTGTTCATCAGATTACAAGGTAAGATCATTCAATTTATTAACAAAGAAAAAAAAGTTACTTTTCCCGTTATTTTTGCCAGGATGCTTATCTTCCATTTTAATGAGCTACTTCATCCCTGTGATAGTATGGGCATCAAAATTTGTTCAAGGCAAATGAAAGAGGTAGGCAGCCAAAAGTCGACAGGGATAAGTAACAGGATGTGAGACCTTTCCTTCTTGAAACTATTCTCACTGTGTTTTCACTGTGTCACAAAAGCCACAGACTCACCTATCCATAGTACCCAGTACTAGAAAATGTGCTGAAACAGAGCACACTAACAAACTTATAATCACACGTACTGGTGAGGTATGAAGTTTTCATTGGCACACTTTTGCAATGATCACATTATTAACAAATATCAAGCTCTGTAAGTGATTCAGTCACCCCAGACTCATGCCAAGATAATCTTTGTACTGTGCCGTCACATCTTTTATTATTTATACACCGCATTTTAAAGAAATGTTACCATGCTTAAGGAACGTTTTTAATAGAAAAAAATACCTAAGCACACCATATTTCATATTGCTTTCCTTCAAAGGAAACTAACTTTGAAGGCTTCAAAAAAAAAAAAAAGAAAAAAAGAAAAATGAACCACAAGAATAATGCAACTGCCTTTTTTTAAATCTTTCAGATTTTTCTTTAACCAGGAACTCCACAGCACTGTTAGCTGTAGGCCTGAAAATCTTCACCTTTTATAATTAACTCAAGGTATGCCTCTGTACCTAGATTTCAGTTTCTGAAGTATCTTCCAATAACTATTCAATAGTAATATCCTAGATTCCCTGCTATACTGTTTAAAAAATCAGTTTAAAAAAGCAGAGTCCTACCCAAGTAAATGTTCCTCTCTAACGTGCTCTGAGGATGGGAATTAAGCATATTCTTAATTCCATGACTTCACTGATGGTTACACATTTGCTTAAATACATATTTAAATACTATCTTGAATAAGCACACTTCTTCTGAGATGAAGACATATGCATATACAGAATGGTTATTTTGGAATTAATTGAAAATTATTTTTCATTTCTGCACATCTGCAGATCAACATAGATTCAGCTCTCCTGTGAGACGAGTTCAGCCACAACACAAGGCTGTTAGCTAAGCACTAAATTTGGCATCAAGTTCCCTGTCACACTTCTGCAGCCTTGCTTACTGCAAAATTCTTTCATCAGGTATAGGTATTCCTATTACCATATATATATATATATATATATGTATGTATTTTCAGGTATCTTTGTGCAGCTACCATAACACAGTTTGAACCTCATTCTGAGAGTGTGCAGAGTATTCCAAACTCCCGCTAGCTCAAACAAGCTGTGGGCTACTAAGAGCTGGTCCTTTGCGACAGTTACAAAGAAAAAAAGGCACACAGATTCAGGGAACTCCTCTGAACAGATACGTCTATCTTCAAAACTTCAACCATACGCCCTTACTGGAAAGTGCCAAGCTTTATTTTTCCATGAGTAAAACTCTGGTCATGAAAACGCTGGCAGTGAAAAGTACCATTTAAACAAGACCCTACATTTTCAGCAGTCACCAGTCCTACAGGCATTCACCTTGAAGCCCTGAATACTGGTATCACATGACTACAGCGGCACATTTAAAGAATTTATTAATTTTTCCCCAAAGTCTCCTTCACTAACCTGAAAGACACGCTTACACTCCATTCTGCTATCCTTTGAAATGGTTCAACGTATTCAGACAGTGGCAAAACAGGTGTTTGAGGGAATTGTTAAACTTGTGTGCGAAATGGAGAGAACACACAGGTAGACAAAGGAGATCTGGTGTGAAACAGCTCTGTGACTTTTTGGTGAGGAATCACATTTGGGCATGGACAGCATCAGCTGAGTCTCACACATTGCTTCATATGCAATGTGTGCACAGAATGTAATGCTATTTTTGATGTTAACTATACTGTATCTTACAAACCACCAACAACAAGGTTCAAGTTGATCTGATAGGTGTCACATGAAAGAAACCACCTCACACTGCTAAAGGGGGCTTGCAAACAAGCTGAGCCACTAGTCCAAGCAGACTTACTAGAGTGCCTTGCACTGTACTACCTATAGCACTTCTTCAACTTTTCACTGTAGATCTGCCATTAATTTAACCTGTTTAGTACAGGAGACCTGCCAAGTCCTCAGGCTAAGTAGATAAGGAAAAATTGCCTCTGTTGTGGTTCCTTTTGACAGATACTGGACATCATTATCATCCAAGCAGAGCTTCCTCTCAAGAGGTTCAGTAACACATTTATTAACTTCCAGCAGAACACACAACAGTGAGAATATTGCTACATGGTATTTTCATGTTATCATACTGAAATACACAGTATTTAAAATATTTTGTATTTAAAAAATACTCAGTATTTTAAGAGGAGCTCCTACTTCCAACATCAACCAATGGAACGGAGTATTTTCATTGCCACTAAAAGTGACGAAAAAACATCATACCTCTCCACACACAACTGTGTCCTGACATGTGCAACAGGTAAGGAAGTTGTGCTATTGTTTTCTCTTTCTACTTCCTGATGAACAAAGGGTGTAGGGCTTCTTCAGTCAGTGAGTGTGCATGAATAGAGAACACTTCCCACTGCTAAAAGAGGGAAAGAAGTCAAAAAGGTCAGCTAGACAACTCAGTAACACTGGAAATATGTCTCATGCAGTCTCCTATGGAGTTCAATGAACCACTGCCTTTAACCTTTCAGCCTATTCATTTGCCATTGGTTCAGATAGCTATTTAACAAGTGAAAATTTACAATCCTCAGCCTTCCAATTCTAACAGAATTACCAACTCTTTAGACACTCAGATTCAGATTTCAAGATCCTTTCTGGGAAAAAGTCTACTACTTAAAATACCACACAAATGACGGACCACACAATTTCCAAATCTTTTACTTCAAATTGTTACTGCAGCATAGCAACCTCAGTTTGTAAAATAACCCCATGTGACCATTACAAGTGTTATGACAGCAAGAAGAATCCTTCTTAGTTAGAAAACCCAGAGATAAACACAAGAAGACAGTGGGAACACTTTTCAACTTCCTGATTTTAGACATGTTTTAAAAACCCACAACTTACTCCTCTGATCACTTTCTCACTTTTTATAGGTGCCAGCACCTGGAAAAAAATAGACACTAGGGTTTCTCAGTGAAAACAGCATTCAGGTTCTAGACAGATCATTGCAACTTCTAAGATTTAATCCAGAAGCCAACAACAGTGTTAATATTCTGTTAAAATCTGTTTTTGTGAAAGCAGAGTCACCTTCCACTGACATGATTTCAGGAAATGCTAGTTTTTTGGAAGCACATTAGAAAAGTAAAAAAAACTTATTTATTGTGCCTAAAATCACAACACTTCCATTTATTGGGAATAGCCAAGTTCCTCATATACAGAAAATCCCTGCAGGTCCTGGGAGAGAGATGGCCTAAGAACTTTACACAGAAGAATAAGCAAACTATTTTTTTGTTTGGTTATTTATACAGTACAATATTTCAAGTACTCCTCCTGCCCTTCTTAGACCACACTGAAACTACTAAATCTGACTTTGTCATCCTTGTAAATCCAGTTGAGTAAATAAACCATTTTCTGTAAACTTGTGGTCTCAGCCTCCTTGTTAGTTTATTGCAAAATTAAAGGGAGCTCAGCTCAGAACTATCAATCAGTAACCAGCAAAGGTATAAAGTCTTCTGGAATGTACCAAAAGGCAAAAAACCACACTGTTTCATGAAATGGCTGTTTGTTAAAAGGAGGAAGCAGAAATCCCCATTTCACATTCAACACTGTTTAGCAAAACTCTTATTAAAGGCTTCCTGTTGAGCTGGGAGAGCAAGCATAAGGACACTTGCCATAATCCCAAATTACTCCACCCTTAATAGTCCGTATATTTTGTGGTTTTCACTGTGCTCAAGAAACGTCATTAGAGAGCACCAAGTACAAGTGACAAGTCAGTGGGGCTGGGTGATGACTCTGCATGCTGGAGGAGAAGGAAAGGAAGTTTTACTGAACCCCAGCCAATCCCAGTTCCAATCCCTGAGAAGGCACCTCTCTTCCTTGCCCTGAAGCTTTTAATGAGGCATTCAAGTAATAGCTTAAAACAATGACTACTGTCGAGGTATTAGCTAAAGGACAGTGCATCAAGCAATACCACAAAGGCAAATGGGGCAGGCAGCAACCCTGAAAACAGAAGAAAAGAACAGTGAGAAAAATGGGGTGAAACACCATGCTTTGAACAGCTGTGAGAATTACAGCCTTCTCCTTGAAAACCTGTTACAGATCCTCAAGACTGGCATCAGTCTGCTCAAGGAAGAATCCTAAATTACCACCATCTGTCACAGTAACAGGGTATTTGTGAACTTCATCTATGCTACACACTGAATTTGCTTTTTCTTCAACTTCTATTTCCTCAGGAAGATTTTCTTCAGCATCAGTAGCCACTTGTCACAAAAGCTGTCAAAGATTGCACAAGGCCTCATCAGAACTTGTACCTAATATTCATAAGGAAGAAAACATGCTTAAAACTGAGCATTTCTGGTGAAATCATGAAGTCACAAACAAAAAAAGGAAAGGTCTGAATGCAACGCCAAGAGCTCCTAACCAAAATAAGAGTTTTCAAGAGAGAATGTCAAGTTCCCACAGCTACAGCAGTGCTCGAAGCCAGTTACCACAGCACTGCTCCACAGGGCCTCGCCTTGCGGGAGAATGGCTTTTAGTGAGGAAAGAAAAGCCTCTGCTCAACTGAGACAGCTCTGGCCTCTAGGACTAACTTTAACATATTTATATCACAACTATTATAATAACAGAAGATTAAATATATACACATATCTTTATTGTTAGAAAATGCAAACTATTTTGGCTCACACAAACCAAATAAAAAAAGAAAAAACTCAACAGTTAATCGTCTCAAATCCAAGCAACTCACCACACCCACCCAGTACTCATCCCAGTAGGTGTCCTGTATTCCTAAACTGAGTGGCCACCAGCCCCAACAGCTCGGGTTTCTGTGGGGAAGAATGCAAATAATGTCAGATACTCTATAAAGCCCAGCCATCACAAGCAAAAAGGCTTGTAATAAATTAAATTCCCATGTCTAAAGTCAAATACCACTTCTGGTGTTTAATCAAGGCCTAAGTTACTCAGAACTCAGTTTTACTAAAATGGTTGTAGCACAAAGCTGCTTCACTGCAGGCACGAGCAATATACAAATGCCCACGTTTAACAACTGTTGCTAAAATCAGCTGAAAGACAAGGTACCCATTACAGCCATCTTGCCTATAAGATGACAGAGGAACAAGCTGGTAACAGTGATAGACAGGCTAAAGGCAAGCAGACAGATATTTTCAGACATAGCAGAGCAGCTACCCTGACTGAAGGCAAAGCCAAGAGCTGTTAGAATTCACATCTCAACTTATGTTACCAGAATTTGGCATAATTCCCTGAATAACACATATATACACACAGACCACTGGAAGCCTATTGAGAAACACTTCCTAATCCCATATGCAGTGTATACCCCTACAAGTGCTGGCCTTGCCTCAGAGGAATTTCAACTGCACCTATTTTCATCAGAATCCAGGAAAAAAAGGCAATTGAACAGCACAGAAACAAGAGACCACAATTCTCTGGAAGGCTCACAAGCACCTTTTAAAAGATTAGAGATCTGTTGTTCAGGACACATTGCTGGCTAGCTGCAACCTTATTAGAGCTCCTAGGAGAGAGAGGACTTCCAGCTCTTGTTTTGCCAAGGTTTCTCTACACAAACTTTTCCTCTTTCCTCCCTCAGTGAGGCAATTCATAGCAGCAGAGGTGACTATACATTTATTGGATTTCATGGAACAGGACTGGGAAATCAAGGTATCTTTCAGAGACTAGCCACTATATTTACATCAAACTTATTTTGCTTTGCATAGGAAAAGTACAAAGTTAAGCAATTCTATTCCGTAAGTCTTTTGAAGAAGTGTCTATTCACATCTCTGCCAACTGCTTAAAAAGCATCACAATGAATTAAAACTTCCACCAGAAGAAAAAAAGAAACAAAGCAAAACAAAAGCATGCTGTTCTCAGGCGGCTACACGCCTTCAAGTTGAAATAGCTACCACCCAGCAATAGCCTGAGGTCTTTAGCCTTTCCTACTCTGTGAACAAGGAATGCAGCCAACACAAACGTAACCCTCAAAATCCTCACCGCAGCACCCTTGTGCTATGCTGCCCGGGAGAAGGGTTTGTGTGCCCGGAAGGCATTCACATCCAGCAGCCTGCACAGACCTGTTTGCAGGGATACGCATCCCCTGAGAGGGATTGCGACCTGCCTTCATATCCTGCCAGTCGCCCAGAGCTCCCTGTTAAGTTTCCAGCAGATCTTCCTCTCCTCCACCCACCCCTCCAGCCTCTGCTTAATGATGGCTTTCTGAATTGAGCTTTCCCGTGTGTGCAGCTACTGATGTACCACAGTAAGAGACTGGTCTGATACTGACCAAGGCAACACAAAGCACCTTGCAGGAAACCACTGTAATCCACACGCACCTTTTACAGACAAAACCTGCTGCACTCGAAAAGCAGTGAGCACCGCTGCTTAAAAGGGAGTTTTCTGATGAATGCCAAATTGTCTTGTAATAGAATAAATAAAATAAAATTATGAACTCACAGTTCACTCTTCGACTGTGCGCTGTTCTCTGCAACAGGACTTTTGGTTGGTTGAATTTCTTTGGTTTTGCAGGATGGTGAAGAAACTGGGTTGCCTGGAACATGAGCAAAATAGTACAGAACTTCAGCTCTGCACTGGCATGCTCCAGATTAAGATGAGAGACATCTCCTACTCTTTCATAAGATTGCAAGGAAGTAAAAATTCATGCTCACTTTTTTCTCAGTGAAAAACCTAGTTTAGTTTATTGGCACTAGTTAGTTTTCATTAGCAGATCAAAACAGACTGAAGGCTCTTTCATTTCACTTTCAGGGTTCAGACCTTCTGCCATGCATTTACCCTGCTTCATCCAGCACTTCAAATTTACCTATAGCTACACAAATTCTTTGACATTAAATCTCACTACCTTCTGGTGGAATAAATGTAGTCACCCGTTGTAGAGACAGATGCTCAGACACTAAGCAAACTGACTAAAGGTACCACAAATGTTTACTACCATTCCTAAACCCTGATTTCAAGAACAGAGCTGAAAGTGGAAAGGCTCATACTCCTCCAGGCACTCTAGGACACCTCAGGACTATTTAGTATGTACCCAGCAAATTATATAATTCTTTCCATATTTGGGGTTTATTTTATTTAGGTTTTTTTAATACCTGTCTATACTTAGCTTTTTCCTAACAACTCAATAGGAATAAGAAGTAATTGGAGAAGTGTCTATTATTCATTACTAAACTAATGAAATACTCCTAACACAGGTCTACTTAGGGCTCATGGCCTATTTCAAGTTGATAATTAGTGTATGAGCATTTTTATTTGATTTTGGTGTTTTGACAAGCCCACCAGAAAGACCATTTATACTAATATACACATGCAGGTCTAGGGAGATATAGTATGTAAAGCACAACTTCATGTCATTAATTCCATTAATTCCTCAGACTCTTTCCAATTAATTCCTTCAAGCCTTCAAGGCAGTGGGTCACAGGAGACTCACTGAATCTTGGATGCAAACTCAATCAGCTCAGTGGGCTACTGCAATTTACATCCTTGCTGGACAGCTTTTAAAACACTTTCCATAGCTGTACCTTATCCCATCATGATCCTATGCCCTGATTTTTAGAGAGAGGACCGTGTTAGTTTAGACTGCCCCTTGGTATCTTGTGGAAGCAGCAGAAAGCACTTCTAGGATGTGCTAGAACATTTGTTCCCCTTGTTCAATCATTTAATCTTTTCAAGCAGGTAACTACTACCATCATATGGCTTGCAAAGACAGCAAAAAACATGTCCAAACATGTATGTGTATAATTATTTTCTAAACATGTCAGATCTGATACCTCCTAGAGGAAAGAAGAGGAGGCGTGACATAAATCCTCCAAGTTTCTTCTCATCAATATTTGGGGGAAAAAATAAATAATTTTATGGCTTAAAGCATTCTGGCATTTCAGTGGCATTACCTTTCTTACTGTTTTAAGTTACTGTCTGTATCCTATTTTGTCTAAGTCCTTTCCCTAGGAAATATAGCTAACCCGTATTTCTCCAATAAAATCGGCATTTATGTGACATTTTAAAATTTCTATTAAGCTACCCAACTTACTTGAATTGGAATCTATTTTTCTTGGAAGCATGAGCAACTAGAAACCTCTTTGAAGGTTAGGACTCAGGATGGAAAATGAACTCTGAAAAATGCAAGGAATCATTTTTGTGCTGAGTTTGCAGCATGACACACATCCCCTTTGGCTTGATAATCACTGAGAATAGGTTCACTGGTTCCACTGGAAATGACACTGGGTCCACCAGTATTACTGTTCTGTATTGTTGGCACCTCACTTTTTATGCAAATATTTGTGAACACTTTATAAAACAAAACTAGAGATCTTTATTCAGCTATTTGGGTACTCTAGAATATTTACAGCTGTTACTAGAATTACAGAATTTTTGTGAGTTGATGTCAGGTGAATAAGAACAGGCTGTGGCATCTTCAGTGATACTGAACTCTCAGAAAACCTTGGGAATGGTACAGGATTTCAGCTTTTTCATAATTAGATAGCATCTGCTCTTTAGGAATTAAACTTCACAAAGTAATTTTTGCACCTCATTCAAATTAACCCAAGTGCAAGAAAGATATGCTGTTCATCCTACAAACTACATATAGAGCCATCAGAGAAAAGCAGCTGGTCTCTTCTAGGCAACCAATTGAAATTTTGCAGGAACTCTAGATTAAACATTCACTGCAGATAGAGGTTTTTTAATATAATTTCCTAGACTTGCTATTAAAATACACAGGGCCATATATTTTCCTTGGACTCCACTGAAACTGCTTCATCTAAAGTCTTTGTTAAAAAAAACACATCAGAGTCTCCATTGTGGAGTTCCACAAAAAATTGCAAAGATAGTAATGTTAAAAATTAATTACAATAATTTACTTTAGAGAAGAACTTAAGAGGAGCAAATTATGCTTTAGTCAACAGAATGGATTTTCTGTTGTGCCAGTAGGTTTTCTGCAGCCTCATGACCGGAGCAGCTTCCTCCAGTGAGGAGTGAGATACTTGGGCAAACACATGGGAAACCTGGCCTAGATTACAAATGATTTCTGGATAGGACTGAAGTGTATCAGGAAACATTGTGGAAAATCAGGAGCAAAAAAACCAGTAAGATGTTTCAGGTCAGGCAGGAAGTGCATCTTCAGATGCACTAGGTGTGGGTCAGGAGGTAGGAGCTACAGATGCTGGGAGACTGGGATTGGCACACTGACAGTGGAATAGTAGCCCAGTAGACTTTCTCTGGAAAGGATAGGTTGTATTTGCAGAGTTTCTAAAATAAAGCTTAAAATAATTTAATGCAAGGTACTTCAACTTCAAAGCAAGGTGCAGTAGCAGAGCAGAGTGTGTCACAGATTAAAGTTAACTGCCCAATTATATTTGAATCTCAGTGAAAATTCCTTCATGTTTAGCCGGATGCTAATTTGCAAAATACCTTGTGTGGTGGTGTGGAGATGTACAGCTTCTGGAGACAGAAGGGCAGTTATGACATATGCGCCTTTAGTTATGCAGTCTGATTCCTGCAATCATTGAAACGTCAACTAGAAAAATGTTTTCAGCAGTAGTGCTATTAATTTAAAAAAATTATTTTTTAATTGGCTATTCCTTGGGTGTAATTAAAGATAACTATGGCTTATTTTACAACAATTTGATCCTCAAAAAGTGACTTGTTGCTCTCCCTTTAAAAAAAATCACTATTTGCTGTTACCAAGCCTTAAAATTCCAAGCACAAAAGAAACATCATGTAATGGATGGATTATACTCCAGCAGCCTCTTAAATTTATCTCCTCCTCCAGAACATTAGATACCCACTTCATTATAGAAACTAGCCTTACAAGGTAAGTTCTCATTTTGGATTTTACTAATATTACTCAGTTTTTATTCCAGACTACGTAAGATTTAATGCAAGTCTAGTTCTATTGACCATAAAAGGAGTTACACCAAAGTAAAACATGATCAGGGAGTTTTCTCTGTCCAACTTCATCCTTTTGTCCATAAATACATTCATAGAGAAACAACCAGTTCAGACTTTTTCTCCTCTTATTAACTCTTCACCTTGATTAATATTCAAGGGAGAACAGGAGAGAGTAGAAGTCCAATCACATGTTTTCTAATCCTGGTTCTGAGGCTAAGTAGCTGCAACTGCTTACAGATATAATAACATCTTTGTGCCCTGTTTTCAAAGCAGGCCTACTCCATAAGAGTATTGTGGGATTCAGTATTTTGCTTTCCTAGTGCTTTGAACTCACTGCATGAAGTGTGATTAAGATCATAATGCACCACCACAAACCACCCTGTGTTCCCAGAGTCTTCTACTGTATAGCTGGGCAACCTCTAGATACAATTTAGCAGTAACAGTTGGCCTCTGTAGGTTCTATGCATGGGCTTGTTGGTCTTGTAACAAAACTCTTAAAACTTTCCTCCAGAAAACCCATGGGCTTTTTTCTTTCCTTTTAGCACTTTTTTTTTTTCTGGGGTGCGGGTGATGTGGTTTTTTAAATCCTTTGCCTTTGCTTGAGCTGGGAGTGAAAGCATCACTGGTTTGCACTGCAAGTTTGCGAAGGGTAAATCTGAAAAATTTCTTGTGGCTCAAGGTATTTTGGTATGTTGTACAACATTCTGTGAAGTATTAGTACTGTATTTAAAACAGACGGAAAGTAGCAAATAGATGCCAGCTTATTATTTAAATGTTAGCTGCGAACTCTGTTCTTGGAAACAACTTTTGGCCTCTCTTGAGCTTACTGAGGGTGTTTTTTAAAGAGCTATTTAATAAAGCAGGCAGTACTGAATAGTTCCAGAGCAGCAAAGACAACAAAATAACAGCAATGTAGCATAGCTTCAAATCCGCCTGTAATTATTTAGTTTCTGAACTGGATAACTCAGATCATTCCTGTGCCAGTAAAAGGCAAATAAACAGTTATTCTTCAGGGTGTTACAAGATCAACAAGTACAGACTTTGGACTGCTTTTAAAATACGAGGCTCAATAAGGAGCTGTATATATTGGTATAAGCAGCACGGAAAAAATATTCTGTTCCTCCGAGCAAAAGCATGGGGTAAAACACACACACACACAGAGAAAGAGCAGGGCAGTGATGAAATAAAAATCGCCACCTCGGCTGTAAAAGCTGATGTTTTTAACAGGCTGGAGAAAACATCAGTGATTACCTAGATTTGAATCCAAACTCAATCTCAACAGCCAAGAAAGAACTGTTGCTGAGGTAACTGCAGCCTGCAATGGCTCATTTAGAGCTCCATCCACATTGAAGTTTCAGACAGAAAGGGGAAGAGGCACAAATTAGTAAAGAGAAGGCATGATTTATGGAAAATGAATACAAACTTCCTCCAGGAATGAACACTGCCTGGAGTACCAGCAGCAAATATAAATGGGAGGAACATCTAAAACATGGTGGGGTACAGAGTCCTGAAAATTGCTGCTTTGGAGGCAAAGTGCCTGCTTCAAGTTTCACAACACTTCAAGGAATGAGGCCGTAAATAGCAAAGCCATTCCCACCAAGCAAGAAGCCGCCCACTCTCAGCAGGACAGACTGAGAACTGTATCTGCAATGACCATCACAAGAAAGACCTACCATTCATTTTGTCACAGTTTCTATCCTGATTACAAATAGCAAGAACCAGTCTCAAGAATAAATGCAGATCCACTGCAAACCAACACATCTAAATGCTTCCCAGTTTGATAAAGGGCTGGATATGACCTTTATGGTTCAGACCTACTCACCAATGCCTAAATGGGTCACAGTAGCCCAAATTCCACAGATAGTACTAAACTACAAGCTTTTGTGAAACATATTTCTGAAATTTTATGCGGATAGCATCAGATTTGGGTGATTAAAAGATAATGTAAATACAGGTAGTTGCCAACACCACCTTACCAATGTGCAGCATTATTTTGGGGGTATCAGAAAACCAGGAAGATGTTTTAGGCAAATGAACAAGGTGAAACAATGTCCATTCTTCATTTTCCTTAAAACTTGTAGCACTTTGAGGATATAAAGGAAGAGTTAATAATGCATAATATAGGACTGTATTCTTGTTTGCATTCTGGTTTGTGTCACAAGCAGATTCTCTCCATTCTTGGAGATTAAAATCTTTTCTTAAGCTCCTATAACATTGAAATAACTACTGTAACAGGAGTGCATGAAACACCTCAGATAACTATTACTGTGGGATTTATAGTGAAATCTCGAGAACTTGTAATACAAAGTAGGAAAAAAAGTTAACTACTAGGTCTGTTTGCACTACAAATCTAGTTTACCAAGAAGTCAAGCCATGCCACAGTTCAATTTTGAAGCCTATGCCCATCATTTTAGAACATACACATGCACACATAGTATGTACATGCTCTTTGCCCCAGATCTGCATCATGTCAGAGGCTTGTCCAGGCATGATCACTCCCTTCCCAATTCCTCTGTCCCAGGTCAAACCAGAACTCAAAAAATCCTCTGCCTTGCAGTGTGACATTGTAGGCTGGAGACTGGCAATGCTACTCCGCTCAGTGCTAGCACAACATTTCCTTCCATCTTCCCTCCCAAACCAGGGACATGGCATTCCAACATAGGCAGAAGAATGCAGCAGAGTTATGTTTGTCCAGTAACAGAAGTATTTTGCTAAACCTGCCATTCTGCCTTCCTGTACAGAGGCTTTCTGTTCCTGCATGTAAAACTGGCTGTGCAAAAGATGAAAAAGTATAAATTGTGGCAGAAACTACCTTCAGACTAAGTACTCAACAATATGAACACTGTAATATGCCCCTATATATGCACACAAGCAGTTACTCAAATCATATCTATATATATGACTCACACAACAAACACTGACATATATGTGACAATGCTTCTCAAAACAAAAAACCTGAACACAATAAAACGGTGACCTTGCATTATATTTTTCAGAAGAGGCTCTCAAAACACTACAAACAGTCAGATCCTGAATCTCAAAAAAGACAGACAGGGATGATTACATGCATTTTACAGACCAGAAAATGAAGACAAGTATCTGGGAGACTTTGGAAGCATTAAAGGGCATCAGCATCTAACAGGTCTTAACAAATGGCAATAGAAAGGCAGCAAATCTACAGAACTGAAGAATAGTCTCAGGGAACAAGAACTGCAGGTTTTTACAAAATGCCCACTGATCTACAATACCTGAATTTTACAAAGCACAGGTTTGCCATTACCTTCTCTTTTCTAGGAGGAAAATAGGAAACTACAAAAGTGTCTGCTAGAAAGTGAAAAAAAAAATGTGCCGAAGGAAGGCATTTTAGCAAGTGGTTTTAAAATTCAAAGAAATAATTTTCAGAGCAAAAAGTGCAGAGCCAGACTGCTCTAAATGGTTCAGACTGTCGTCTAAAAGCATCGTATTTGGGACTATGTGTTTGTGAAAGGAGAGTAATACATTCATTTACCACAAAGACCAGGCAGAACATAGTATACTCTTATTTAAAACTTAAAAAAATAACTTTTTGAGTAGTGTTTTCATATGACAGAAAGAATGATGGATCTGACTATAAAACTACTTCTACACTTTTCTGATTTGGTTTATCCACCACTCAAAGATAATGATAGCTTACCTGGAACTTTTGTAGCTGAGTACTCTCCAAAATAATTATGTATTAGAGGCCATATGATAATTCTCAGTGTCAAACAGCTTTAAAAAAGCAACTGCAGAGTGGCAAAAAAGAAGCTTTTTATGTACACTGCCACAGTTTACATCAGTCTTTCACAAAGATAGGGTCAGTTTTGATTCAACTTTTTTTGTTCATTATTATTGCAACTGAATGAACATTGAGATATAATTCATATAACCAAATGGGTAAAAAAGAGAGTATTAATACCTTATAGATACCTTGAAATTATTGTAGTACAGGTCTTTTAACACTTCCAATTGCCCAAGGAAAACAGTGGACATGGGGATGGACAGAGAGGAAGCAATACTATCTGAGGCCATCAATGGACCAAAAAATAATCCTTAACATGCAAAAGGTAAAACGTGTTATACAGTATATAAAAGCAAATCTAACATGTCTAGGACACTGAATATGCACTGTGAAGTTTGGCATACACTGTGTCTACTTATTTGTAAGTTAGCAGCTAAGACATTCTGCATGTCCCAGTTCTTCTCTTTTCCCTGAAGTTTAGAGGTTTCAATTCAGAAAAAGACAACATGTTGGGGAAGACTCAGATAAATCACATCCTTGCAGAAATTTTGCACATGCCCACTCCTGACTCGATTTTACTCACCTCAGACTGGACACTAGAGATACTGGAACAAGCTGATATGCAAAACTAGAAAGCTATTCTAATTTTCACAAGTATTTCTGTGTTGTTGGATGAAACAAAGTTCAAGTTAAACACTGCCAGCAAAACCATAGATCAGAAAATTGTAATAAATGCTGCAAGAGCTATATCTCACAAGGGATGTACTTGTCTTCCTTTTCTTCTCCTTCTCCCAGGGATGTACTTGTCTTCCTTTCCTTTCTCTCCAAAAACATCATGGTTTTGCACAAATACATTCCTGCCACTGTCATCTGGGCCCTTATGGACTTCACTTCCCATCAGTCATTCTTTCGACTTCATCTGCTTTCAGAAAAATTATTGATAAAAATATGAAACACTTTCAAACACCCAACCAGAACTAGAAGCATTATTTTAATTACAATTGGTAGGTCAGTAAAGCATTTGCATATCACTCTAAACCAGAGAAAGCATACCTCCCTTCAGAAACATCAAGACAACCTTTCTGTTTTAAAAGGGAAGATGGCGATGTTCACTAAAAGCAGCAGACAACTGTGCCTAATAAACGCTTCTAAAATTTCTTCCCAGTTCATTGGAGACAGTATAAAATGTTAGGGCCAGAAAGGGTTAGTAGTACAGCATTCACACATATTTCTAGAAAATGAAACATCAGAAGAGAGAAAAGACCCCAAGAACAATTTGAACAAGTATTCTTACTCAAGGCAGCACTTAAGCATGTATTCAATTTTAAGTATATAAATTAAACACTAATTAAAATATGTTTAAGTGCTTTCCTGAGTTGATACCACAGGGCTCAATCAGACATTGATGAAAAAAATTTGGCAGTATTTGTAGCATTCTATTTAACATTAGAATACAAAAGAGTTATTCAAAGACAAATGCTGTATGAGGCAGAGGCTGCATGTTCTTGCAAGTGTAAGTTGCAGCCAACCTGGCTACTACACTCTGGAATTGCAGTCAAAAGAATTAGTTCAAGGGAAAAAATCATTATAGCAGAACTGGAAGACGGACAGAGATCACAGAAACAAGGTGTTTTCAAGAAAGTTTCAGCAAGCAAATATTTTAAATATGCACATTTGAAAAATAAATATACATTTAACATACCAATATTAAAAGTCTAAAGGAAATGGTGCCAAATTAGAGGATGTAGCAACAGAACAGGATTTATGTAAGCTATATGTATAGACAAAAAAATAAAAGGCTATGGAACAAAAATCAGTATCTGGCCACAGATGAAGAACTAGGTTTTGAGTACATCCCATTAATATTATACTGAAAGAATAGCAGAGAATGTAGTATATTGTTGAATCTTCATTAATACAAACCCGAGCCATGAAAATATAACGAAGTTACATGTAGATTTATATTTCTTTCCATACTTCAGGAGAAGGACAATGAGCATAAAAGTTGAGACTAATAGCACCAATACTCCTACTAATAAAAAAGGCAATTATGTCAATTAAGATTATTGCTTTCAATTGTTTCATTTACAAACTGTAATCAATGGCAAGCATCGAGCCTTTTAGAGACACCTGGCATTACCAGGAAATATCACAAACATGTAACTATCTAACACATATACCCCCAAAACTGAAAACTTCAGAAGCTAGCCTAAAATGCTAAACGCAGAAAAAAGAGATGAAGTTAAAAGCATTTCAGTTCGACAGTAAGTTTAAAAACCTGCAGTTTTTACAGAAGGACTACATCTCCGAAAAAACAGATAGCCCTAATAATAGGTACAGTGAAAGATTTATACATTATTTTTTATATACAACTAGACCTTAGAAAATGAATGTTCAGACTAATAAAGCTGATTGAGAGGAAAATAAGCTATAGCAGTAAGTATCTAAGAATAAAATCTAGGGAGCTGTAATGAATTGAAAAAGCAAAAAAAAGAAGACTTAAAACCAAACAAATTCCTGAAGTATGTCTAAAGCAAGTAAACAAAGAATCTGTAAGCAAGAAAAAAGAGAGAAGGGATAAGGACCACTTACAGAAGTAATATGATTGTGTTAAATAAGTTCTCAATGAAAAATCTTACACAAATACTTATCCTGATCCACAGCTATTTTCAACTAACACATTTAAGTGGATGAACTTCTTAAAATTCCATTGTAAACCAGCTGCATCACAACACACACAAACACACCCAAGTTCCTCTTCTCACTCCATATAGGAACCATATTTTTTCCCATCTTCACACTTATGCTACAAAGCATTACTTTTTTCACAACACAAAACAAAATTCTCTTATAAGCATTGGCATAAAGCCCCCACCTGCATCTCCCTTGTTCTCAGGCCTTCTTAGGACTCCACAAAGTCACCATCTGATGCACCAAATGTGCACTGTGAGGTCACCTGGGCATCTGCGCTGAGATACCTGGGAGTTAACTGTTTTCCTTCTCCTTTGGAATGTTGATTTGTATAACGTATCATTACATGAGAACATCTTACATTTCAATACATGCTCTGTATAATAAGGATCATTTATGTAAGTTTGTGATACCTGTAGCTTTGAGGGTTTGTCATCTGTGTGTAGGCCACTTTCAGCTGTTGAAGATAGTATCAAATGCAACCTGAATAGAATTTTTTTTCATAAAACAATTTTAGTCATGTTTTGAAAAAAAGAAAACACTCTCTTGGCACAGCTACTGCTCCTGGGTTCCCTTGGGGACATCTTTATAGGTATCCATTATGCGAAAAACCCCACAACTCTATTACTTGTAGTATCTTTTCTACACAGAACAGTCACTACATGAAACTGTAGTTTTACATATGTTCACATATGTTTTAAATGGTGTAAGATGAGACTGAAATGCCATCTCCTGTATCTCATTTCCATCCCTGAACTGCTGCTCATTCCATGCAGGAAGATGTTTCTGCAGACATAAACTGAACAGTCCTAAACTTCCGCAGTTGTCCAGTCTGGATGGAGGGAGAATGGGATGACTCCTTTCAGCAGTCATGCTGTGTTACTGTGCGCATAGAACATTTAGAGAACTACAGGATAAAACAGTATGCCCTAACAGAGGTCATGTCAGGACCAAAAAAAGAGAAAATAATACCCTACCACTACTATGATTTCAGACCTTCAAAGGAGAACAAAAATCATAATTGTCCTTATGTTAGGCTCTTTCCCATTGCTACAATGTGGGAAAATACCATTTCATTACATCCTTGTTTCTGGTCCTGGTAGTTCTCAAGAATTTTGACCAACCAGCTATGACTGAAGAACTGGCTATAGCCCAATGTATACCTCAAACTATCATCCTGTTTGAGCAAGGTGAAGGAAGTCATTACCTAATAGGCTATTTGTCCTATTTATTTTAAACGGTATTGTCTGGAGGTGTTCAGAATTTTGAATGCTATAACTTTTTCCCAGGGAGGTGCAGATGAGAAAGCCAAGGAGCTGCTAAACAGACCATGAGCCATCAAATGCAATTCACAGCTGCACCCTCCCCATTCTCCAGCCCACAAGATACATCTTTCACACAGTCTTTGGGCTTTGATTGTTGAACAACGCTAGTCAAGATTTACTAGTAATTTCCCAGGGAGCTTATTTCTTCAAAGATGACAGCAAAACTGCTCATCAGAACAATGCATTTCATGGCAATATGTTTACATAAATGCTTTGCTCTAAACGGAAAGGATTATATCTATGTAATATTTACATGGATACACTTCTGCTGAAAAAGGCATTTGCTACACTTCAGCTGATGACTAAAACACTGCCTGTTCTGCAACAGCAAGGCACCACTTACAATCGCTTCAGAAACTTTCTTAATAAGCATTTAACTATTCTACAGAAATAAAACGCAAACAATCAGATTGAAAACTGAAGAAAACCTTGTAGCACACAATTCCATGTGTTTGGGAATTGCCTGTTACATTCTGTTAAGACAGCTATTCAGAATAGCAATTGGTCACATCTCACATAGAGGCTTCTGTTTTTCTAAGTTCATTGAAAAAAGTTGAGCATGCCAGGAAACCAACTTCTAGTGAAGTTATTCTGCCACCTGCTGTTGCTTTTATGGATACACTAGATATTTTAATCCAAATCTTTTCAGTTAAAAAAAATACAAAAAACTAATCAAAAAGGATGATACTTTCTTATTGGAGAAAAACGGATTACCAACTTTGAACCATTAATATGTTAGACTCTTTTCCTCTTCTTGACTTCTAAAGTATGTGACCCAAAAGATGCTTATCATCAAAACAGAGGGGAACAGGGGTGAGGAGGAGAGCCTGGTACAAGGGAAAAGCCCATGGTTAAAAAAAAAAAAAAAAAAAAGAAAAAAACCATAAGGAAGGAAAGAATTACAAAACCTCATAAAACAAAGTATTTTCATGAATGTCATAAAATTCACACAGGAATAATAGTCTAAAAGACATCTAGTCTGAAAATTGCAATCCTAAACACTGCTGGATTACTATATCAACTCAAAGAACAGGCTAAATTAAATACTGAAATTCACCAGTTTACACCTACTGTCTGAGTGGGGGAGAAAATAAAGCAAGTGGTATTGACAAAGGTAACTCCTCTTACACCTTCAGTTCTATCAGTAATATAGCTGGATGGCTTAGCAAACTTGACAAAGACCTTTCCCAATAAGCCAGTGACAAGAAGGTGGCCATCCCAGCCAGCAGCACCCACCACTTACTCCCAGGATATTAATGCCAAGTGCCATCCTTTCATGTCTGGCTATGGGCAACTCCTTTTCACAGAACTAGCGTGGCTACATCATATGGTGGGCGTCCTTACGTTGCCCGTTGCTTTGCACGTGCTTAAATACTTGTCTGTAGTGCAGGCAGGTAGCAGTAGTATAGGAAGAATTTGGGGAAAGGACTGAAAAAAGATGGGACACCCAGAAGAACTGCAGAGGGAAGTCAGAGACAGCAGTTACTTGCTGAAAGATGATCTACTCACTTGAAAAATACCTTTGGATTTTTAATTATTGTAATTAATGAAAGGTACAGATCTAGATGTAACCCAAACTGCAGGACAAAAAAAAATCCCTGAGTAGAGAAGGAAACCCTGACTCCACAAAACAAATATCCATGCAACACATCCCTTACTCTGTCCTATGAAGGGTTCCTCATAGTAACGGGACAAGATGCCTCTCATCCAAACAGTTTGGACTAAACTTGCTCAGCTCATGAGACTGGAGGGGGATCACAAGACAGCAGGGTTCATCAGTCTTTGCACTAAACATATCTACTCTGTCTACTCTTCATTTAGAGCACTACTAAAAGCTTGTTCTGCCTTGCAAAGTTTGGCAACTGCCCACCGCCATTTACAATGAATATTCAGCTGTTCCTTCAGGCTCTTCATCCCTTTGATATCCTATAGCCTGTTACACATTAGACAGGAGTACAATCCCCGTTTGCAAACGGTACCTGCATGGCAGCTTCACACTCTTTCAAATGAAGCCTCCCAGCAATTTTTGTTTTGCCCCCTGGTCAAGCACAGGAATTAGTTCTCCAGACAACAGCTCTGCATTCCACTGCTGGTTCGTCTCAGCGAAGGACTCCAGCAGCCCCTGAATGAAAGAGTATCTCACCTGCTGCAGGGAACCCCACACAGCCGTGCTCTCTCCACTGTGGTGGGAAAGAGGAGAAGGACTTGTTGGCCAAGTTAGATGAGCTCAGCAGTGGCTTTGTCTCTTGCTTACCTGATTTCTAGTAGATTTGTCTCATTGCTGAGCCCAGTGAGCAGCAATGCAACATTAATTACTGCTTTTCATTTCCAAGTGAAATTCTATTTCTAATTTGCATACCATGGGAAGGAGACTTTAACCAGATCTTGAGGTATTTACATAAAACCATCAGCTTTCACCTCTCTCTGTGTCAAATAATTTATATATGCTAAGCATTATTAGCTCTATTTTTTGAAGAAGAATGGCAGAAGTGACTAAGAGATAAGCAACAAATACCTGTAGTAGATCTAGATCCCAATACAGATCTTGGCCTGTCTTTCCCTTGTAATGAATACTAAATAAACCTGCAAATTAGCACATTCATGCATAAAAATCAAGGGTTTTTTTAAAGAGTGTTTTTATTAGCTCTGGTTTCAGAGTTCTGTTTTCTGTACTAAAATGGAATCCTGTACGAATCTTACTTTTTTCTGCTCCTGAATTTTGTTATCCTTTGCTGCATGTGTATATGCAGTTGTTACATTAAGAATTTATGCAGATGTTTTACCTTTCACAGTAAGCTAATTCCCTTGTTTGTGCCATAGATGGAAGCCAACTAGCATTCCCTTCAGCCTGTCTTGTTGCATTCTAAGATTATGAATTCCCTTTCCCCCCCCCATAAGGTATTTTCCCATAGGAATTTCCATAAGGAATGTTATTCCTTGCAGTGCCCTATTCATATAATTCTTGTCCCTTTCAACAAGGCAGATAATTAAGTGCTTTTCCCCTGAAGCCAGATTATCTATTGATAAAACAAGAGGTACTACCAAAGCCACACCCTATGATTTGATTAATTTTTTCTCTGACCTCTTTTTAATCACACTTGGGACTTCAGTTTTGTCAGGAAATACACCTGGATGGCGCTCAAAAAGAGAGGTCAAGCAGATGATGCCTCGAGCTGTATCATGGCTGGACTGCGCATCCCCCTTACAGTGATTTAAAATGTTAATTTTCTTGTATTTGATAGTGCAGAAGTTACACATGACAGACTCTTAAAAGAGCAAAGGCACTTTTGACACAGTCCTCATTCAACTGCATGTTAATAAATGACCACCAGAAGAAAGACAAAAGAAAATCCAAGCCAACTCAATCCTCTACTGAGTCAAATAAAATAATCCATAACACAGCCACAGCAGGAAGAAGATCATGATTCCCCCACCTTCCCTTTGATTTAGCATCAAAGTCCAGAAGAAATGCTTCTCTTCAGATCTCTTACCCATTATTTTATTAATTCTTTTATATATACAATAAGAGATCCTAATGAAGATGATCAGCAGAAGGGCTGTTATCCAGTGCATTAAAAACTATCCAAAGACCATATAAAATCTATTGTCTAATTTCTCATACACTGAAAAACTGCATTATGCTGTATTAACTACCATACACTGTCAAGAAATTATTTATACCGCCAAACGTAATGCATTGCTGTGACCAAGAATGACTCATTAAACTACAGTCCAGTGTAATGCATATGAAAGGAAAAGCAAAAATCCTTCTGTGAAGTCAAATCTGAAGATTATTTTAGGGAAGAAAACAGGGATGCTCTTTCAGGATTTAACTGGAACACCTAGGTCTCTATGCAAAAAACGCAGGGTGCTTTGGTAAGCACAAGATGTTGAAACCATGGGTTTGCATCTCATCGATCACGTACACTTTCCAGCAGTAATCTTTAACTCCAGGATATGGGCTCAGACCTGACTCAGAGGGAAGAACACCAAACTGCCAGCAACAGCCCCCGAGTACAGGTTTGTTACTCACACACCCATCCTTCACAGGGGAGCAGTCACCCATCCAATTACTGTCCAGACTCAACCTTGCTTAATTTGCAAAATGTGACAAAAATCACAGCCTGAGGTTGTGCAGCTACATAACCTGTACATTATGCACCTTCCATTAAAGAAAGTGTAAATGCAGTAACCTATTAATAAATACATCTTGCAGGGCCTGAAAAATGTGAAAACAAACAAACATTTCATAGTACATATAAAAAGGCCTTTCAATTAACATCCTGTTTTGGATACACGGCTGATCCACAGTAGCCCCTGGCAATAGTCTGCCAACATCCCAGCCCAGCATGCTTAGATACTTCTGGCAGTGCTTCCATTCCTCTACACATCAACAACAAGGCAATTTATTATCCAACTTACCTGATATGTAGTGCAATGCAGCCAGGACCTCAAGCTATTTCCTTAAGATTGAATAAGTCAAGACATGAAAATGATTAATCAAAATGAAGAGGTTTAAAAGCTGCAAGAAAATTGCCCTGAGTGAAGTCTCCATAAAGCACGGATTGCACCATCTGGAAAGCTGGGGCTTTCCACAGACTGATAACACTGGGATGCTTTGCTATTTCTCTCTCAACATTGTGATAAGAGCAGTAGACAGACAGACAATGGCTATTTATCTCTGATGCTACATTCATCCTGAGAGATCTACAGGGTACAGCTATATGACCTTTTGTGGGCAAACACAATCTTGCTGTGCCCGTGGCCCAAGCAGAATGGAAAACATGTTAGTGCAATGCCAAGACCAAGCTAACACACCGTGCATCTTGTCAGGCTTCAAAGCAAACCCACATCTACCTGCAACCCTGGATACTGACATGGTATGGTGGAAAATGGCAGGTAAATGCTGTAAATGAGACACGTTTACATTTGCTGCAATAAAGAGGTACCTTGCACCAGACTCCACTGCCCAGCTGAAAAGAAAATATAAGCAGATAGAGAAGGTGCTGGTACCTGACTCCTGTGCCTACTGGAGCCTCAATGTAATTAATGCATGGACTTAGCCAGTATCAGAAAGAAAAAGGATGCTAGTCATCTTTCTAGTGCTCATCCATGCTAATCACATGGCAGTATTTTAAGTACGAATGCTCTAAGAGAGATGTGGAACTCAAATCATGATAGGTTTTGCACTTAGTTTCTGTGTCTTAAACTGCAAAGGTGCTACGGAGCATTGCATTATATAAAGGGATGAGAAAGAAACAAAGTCAACACTTTTGAAGGCTGGCACTCAGCCACCCTTCTGTGAAAACAGGGATGAAACAAAGCAACCCGCTTAGGCACAAGTAAAGACAATTCAAAAGAATTTGCTTCCCCTCAGAAAAACATTCTCTTTGCTACAATAATAAGTTGGCAGTGCTCAGAACTCTTACTTAAAATTTCCCTCATTTTGCCCTTTGCATATGTACTTATTTTTAAATATGCATATTAATGTTAAAAAACTATTTTTATACGTATAGACACATATATACTTTATAGATGCAATTTTTTCCACTTTTAAACTGAAAGTATTGTTTCCAGATGCCGCCATTGTTAAAGTCTTAAACAACAAGAGCTTCATCACAGAGATTAATTACAGTACGGACAGGGCAAAATAATCTTTTTCCATGCTACCTTATCACAGAGCTGCTAAACTACCTCTGGCCAAATTCCTCCTCTGTAAACATTAAATCCTCAAGGGCTGAATAAATTATGGTATTTGTAACTTTTGCCAAAGATGTGCAACAAATTTCATACACATGAAAGAACTAGATTACTGTGATTTCTGGGCATCTACCACCTTGCAATACCAGTGATCCAGAGGAGTACAGTTTACTATGTTTTGGCTGAGTGGAGTGAACAGTCACTGATAAGATAAGACTCTTAATTAAAACTTGGGAAAATGAAATGTTTTCCTTACCCACTCTTTCTTTGTTTCCTCTTTGTGTTCTTCAAGTTAGCTAAATTGAGTTACAGTAGTTCTGTTTACTCAGTAAATCTCACAATTGTATTTGAAATCAGGGCCAGGGATCATCACCTTAAAGAAATTCAAAATAGTACCTCCTACAGACATCACAGGTGCACCCTTCACGGCCTCCCAAAAGGTGGAGAAACTCAGATTCAAAAGTAGATTGGAAACATCAGTGTATGTTTTGGAATATGGAACCTACCATCCCTAACACTGGACAATTAGATCACTCCTAAAGAAAGGGATACTTTCCAGCTGTTCAGGGTGTTCATGACTTTATCAAGTCACCTACTAATGGGAAAAAAATCAGCAATGGTGATGATTTTACTTAAACTGGTCCTTAAATCTTTCTCTTTAACAGCTGACCCTGATGAAAGAGTCTGCTTAGAGACTTCAAGAAAGGCTGAATTTATAATGTAGGAGCTCCTGGCAGTTTTCATCACCTCAAATTACACAGTGATTTCCATCAGTGCAGAGAACCTAGAAGGATGACTTCTGCTGTGCTTTATTGGTTCCGACTTCCCTCACAAGCTGCTCACACAGAATGAACAGTGAGAAATTTCTCTTCTTAAAAGATGACCTTAGATTCAGCAAAGCACAATCCCATCTCCTCTCCCCATTAATGCCTGGATCCAAGTACACACATAGATTATTTATATCCTGTATTTGGGAGAGCAGGGTGATATGAGTCCCTCTAGTCCCTTTCAAATTTTTCTCTATGAACACACACAGGACACATAGGAGACGTTGCAAGATGTCCCTCATACCTTGAAACTTCTGTTTAGTTTCATGCAATCCTTCCAGACACAAATGAAAGCCAGCTTTAGATCAGGATAGATGATCTTAGCAAAGCCAACACTTAGAAAAATCAGCAGCTAGCCAACAGTGTGATTTCACCTTTTACTGGGGTTCCCTTCCCCAAAGCAAAGTAGAGAATTGCTTCCAAGCTTGGCTGGATTCAACACCAATTATAGGTTTAATAAGTGCAACAGTACTCTCAACTAATTAAGGGCAAGTTTAACTATTCCTATCAGGCAAAGATACTTCAAATTTTATCTGGAATTTAAACAGCTCCAGAGGACATCACTCAAGCTCCTCCTATTTAGAAGTGATGACGAGACTAGCACAGAAACTATAATTATCAAATGGCCTTTCTGTAAGGCAAGCGAGACTAGCTAAAACTCACCACTTGAATGTGTTACACACTCCACCTCCTCCTTTGGGGAGCATTTCAGAGCTTTGCTTTGAAGTTCATAACACTCTAAATGATCACTAGGACACAGACATCCCCACAGTGTTAGAAACTGTGAAGCTGCATCACAGGCAAGGAAAAAGTGCATCCCATTCTTTACAGAGGGGCTCCTGACACAAATCTCAGGCCAGTGTGAGATTATCACACACATTGCTCTCTCCTTCCATTCTTCCAATGAATTAAAATCCTTCATTTACAACAGTTAAGACAACAGTAATAGTAGAACAAATTATTCTTTAAAATAATTTCAAAATTTCCCTTTTTTAAATCTATTTTTAGCAAGCATCAGGAGATTAGAAAAACATACTCAACTCTCCCCTATGAAATGTGAACTGCAAAAATTAGGTTGACAGAAATGTGTAAGGTTTATAATGCACCAGGTTTGTGTTAACTCTGCTTCTATATGTTTTCTAGATGCAAAGCAAAAATACCAAGGTCTTGCCAGACAGTATGATTTTAAAAGACCTAAAGCATAGACTTTAACCATATGTTAAAAGTGACTGAATTAAAAATGTGAGTCTTCCTGGATCAGCATTATCATCTACTGAAGTTATCTTATTCAGCAAGATTTCAGCCCTACTTTAGGCATTTTGTTCAGCTTGGATGGAAGCAGAGTGGACAGCTGTACTTTGATGAATTTCTATGTATTTGTAGTCAATTCACATTCATATATTATCACCAATGAAGTGACTATGTGTGGCAAACTCTCAAAATGCATTACTCAAAACAACCTTTTTCAACAGAGTTTTTATACAGAAACAGAAATACTTCTTTTTCACTCGAAGCCTACAAAGGTTTTTTTGGGGGGCAGATTTTTACTTGCTAGAACTCAGCCTGGGACAACATTATAGTGTAACACTATTATGCAGTGTTCCTTTAGGAAAGAGCTGATTAACCAAAACTATCACCATATTTATGCTAACTCAAATAAGGACAATGAAATCTCATACCTCAGGATATAAACAGTTGCCACAGTTGTCATGGGATTATTTGTCTACTCACCCCTCGACAGCAAGGACAGGGTGAATAAGGCAGGAGAGTAGGTGGTATCTTATTCTGAGCTAAACAGAATACATAAACTAGACATATCTGCTGTATTAAATGTTATGTTCCTTAGTCTTTGCCATCTGGCAAGTGATCCATGGCTCATGTGAAATGAGTGGGTGGTCATGGTCCAGTTTGTACTAGACATTTCTTGGGATCACAGAAAAAGAAAACAAAACACTGCAATTGGCACTAACCACTGCTCTTGTTAGTAGCTTTTAGCAGGCAAAGGACCAAACAAAACTGAAGACTAAACTTCTCCCTCCTACAGAGCTGGTTACAATTTCAAAAGTAGATAACAGCAAGTTTGCATAAGAGAGAGGAAAAATTTGCAGTGTCTCTGGGTCTGTTGTTCTGTTATAGGTAAAGAAAGCAGAGATTTCAGCCCTTGGGACAATCAGTGACTATCCCCACACTGATAATTCAACCTTCTGTGAATATCAGCTCTGAAGCCTTGAAGGGCAAATGAAATTTATAGCACTGATTTATTTTACTGGGTAGATCTGATCCTAAAATCTTAACATGACATTATATAAGGTTATTATATATTTTTTAAAAAATTGTCTCAGTATAACAGGCTCAATGGAAGGGTGAGTAAACAACTACATATGCAGGACCCAAGCTAGGACATTGCTGCCAGCCTTAGTTTTAATAAGAGCTGTGAAAAGTGAAAGGTTTTCTTTATAAAACTTTATGAATAGATGAATAACAATGATTAACAGCAGGTTTTCTACATTGAGGAATTATGATTCAAAGGCTATCCTGCTGAAAAAGAGCCAAATGCTACAGCATTTACGTTGTTTCACATTTAATACAATGCAGACTTTTCAAGTACAAATATCTTTAAAGGAAGCCATATGGTAAAGGCAGTCTTGCTTTTCCCTAACAACCTGGAATGCTCTCATTCTGAACTTTAAGTTAAAAGGGAGTTCAGGACTGGATATCAGAATCATAGAATATCCTGAGTCTGAAGGAATCCATAAAGATCATCAAAGTCCAATTCTTGGCACTACACACGACAGTCCCAAGAGTCACACCATGTGCCTGAGAGCACTATCCAAATGCTTCTTGAGCTCTGTCAGGCTTGGTGCTGTGACCACATCCCTGGGAAGCCTGTTTGAGTGCCCAGCCTGGGTGAAGAACCTTTTCCTAATATCCAACCTAAACCTCCCCTAATGCAGCTTCATGCCATTCCCTCACGTCCTGTCACTGGCACCAGAGAGGAGACATCAATATCTGCCCTGACATTTCCCCTCATGAGGATACCTTAAGACCACAATGAGGTCTCCCCTCAGTCTCCTCTTCCAGGCTGAGCAGACCAAGTGACCTCAGCTGCTCCTCACATGGCTTCCCCTCCAGACCCTTCACCATCCTTGTGGCCCTCCTTTGGAAACCCTCTAACAGCTTAATGCCTTTTCTATATTGTGGTGCCCAAAACTGCCCCCAGCACTGGAGGTGATGCTGCCCCAGTGCAGAGCAGAGCAGGACAATCCCCTCCCCTGCCCAGCTGGCAATGCTGTGTCTGATGCCCCCAGCACACACTTGGCCCTCCTGGCTGCCAGGGCACTGCTGACTCATGTTCAACTTGCCATTAACCAGGACCCCCAGGTCCCTTTCCATGGTGCCACCATATATTCCTTTTATTTCAAAGAATACTCATTTAGCATCTAGTCATATTGTGAAATGGAACTATTGGATATTTTTAATTCAATATACCAACTCACTGAGCAATTTTAAATCATATTTCAGCTGTGGTTGAGCAACAAAACCAAATCTAACTCCTGTTTGCACCAATCGCATCAAAGCAATTACACAAAGGCAAGCTGGATTGTACTCTGTTTCCCATTCCAGCGAATGCATAAGAAAATAACATTTATTTATTTACTTACTTTTGGGAACTTGCTCAGTGGCTTATAATTTTGCAATGAAGAATGTAGACAAATAATTTTGTGAGTTCTCAATGGCTTTCCTTCCACAACCCAAAACTTACACAGGAGCAAATAAGTATCCAGACAAAAATACTAATCTTGACTAAATCCATACAAGATTAATCAAAGAAAGAAAACAATTTTTTCCATAAATATCTAACATTTTAATCTTATCTGTTATTTGCAATGACCAAGGAATAAAGAGTCCCAGACCAAAGTTAGGATTTTACGTATGGTTCTCTCCCACTTCCTCAATTTTCAGGATCACAGAGGGAGCTTGTCACAGCAGCAGAAAAAAAAGAGCATTTTTCAGACTTCCTGAATACATGTATTTGACACAGAAGGTAATGTGTATGGGAGATCATCATTTTTTTGTGATCACTTTTCAGTATACAACCACACATTTACAATCACTACAGTAAATGTGCACTGAAAAATTCTAGATGTTATATGAAAAGTTACTACTACACAGAAATGTAATGTACAAATACACACTTGACTATCCTTTAACAAAAAATTAGCAAAGGCAAGGATGTGCTAAGGTAAAATCATTGTGGTTTGCTTGGTTATGCTTTCTTTCATTTTGGCACAGCAGTTCACAGCCTTGAATCAACAGGAAACCTCTGTCATCCATCTCATGATGAGTGTCAATGATGAAGCCTTTCAGAGTGAAGACCATATTTCAAGGAGCCCAAGTAAGCTGACATTTTAACAATACATATTCTTAACCTACATTAGTCTAGCAATAGCAGGCAACTACCAGCCCTGGAAAAGCTGCTCAAAACATATCTAGGCCTGACCAGCTGCAAAAAGACCTAATTGACTCACATTTTCCCCAAGTCCTTTTCACAAAAGGACTCCCCAAACAAGAAAAGGAATAACAAACACAAGATGCATCCAATATGAAACCAATTCTAAAGCTGTATTTTCACTGCAGTCAGACTGCAGCACAAGAAGATAGGCTGGTGCTAGCTTTACTCCAACAGCATCAGAGGACTGTGAGAGAGCAGAGGCCAGAGGGGACATGGCTCACATCTCTGGGAGCACTGGGTGCTGGTTCAGGTGTGCCTGCACACACTGCAGCCATGCCAGCAGCAGCACTGCAGACATTCCATAAATGTACTCATCAGGGAATCAGTCTGTTAGGGTCACATGCTTCAAAAGCAGCAGTTTTTCCTTTGAAACTATTAATTCTAAAGGAGAGGTGAAAAATATATTGCTAATGTCCTCAGAGATAATATATTGTCTGAATTCAATCAAGAAAAAACAGCCTTCACATCTGCACTAGGGGTTTTTTCTTGCTTGCAAAAATAGTTTCTTGAAATCTCACTGGGCAAGACTAGAAGATTTAATGACTGATCAGTCAGCCATGAGCCTAAACAATTTCAAACGCAACTTGTAATGGAATACTACAGAACTCAGTTTATGACACATGCAACTTTTCTGAAGTCATCAGACTTAGCTGCTATACAATTTTTAACCAGTGGACAAAGCAGCATAAAACTTGACAAGATTCTCAAGAACAGGGAAAAAACCCCAACAAAACAACCCAGAAAACCCCACTAAAAACAAAACCCCAGCCAGACCAAGCTGTTGAATCTCTGCCAATATGCACATCCAGCAGCGCTCCATGAAAGAAAGATAGAGGAAGGTCACTGAACTGTTCTCTGCTGTCTACCCTGTTCTGTGGGGCTTGTACATCCTTTAAAGCATATGTGCATAAATTAAAGATGGGTATTTCTTGGTTTTAAAAAACCACACATAGTATCTGTGGTTGTTAACAAACACGGTAAGTCCAGGGTAATCATTGTCACCAGCTGGAGAGAGAGAGCACTTTCAAAAACTATTTTAATATCTGAAATTGTTCATGTAGTAGTTAAGGAAACTGCTTTGGATTAAAACACACAGCATGCCAAGAGCTGTTATACTGACATCTTAATTTCCAAAAGTCTTTCATTCCAAAAAAGGAAACCATACAAGCTAGTTCCATAGACTTCCTGTAGGCTGGATTTCTACTAACATTTTATGAGTGTAATGTGGTGCTGATCTCAAATGGAAGATCAACAAAACTATTCTCTTGAAGGCAGAGAAAACATGAGCAGCTTGTGAAGAGAGACAATGGCACTGATTTTTCCAATAAAGCTGTTCATTGAAAGACATTACGGAATCACAACCTAAAAAAAGTGTGCCAAATAAATAGACATTTTATATTTTTTAACACCTGAATTTTGTAAGATGACTCTTGAGCATAAACTTAAGTTCTATAATGTCACTGAGGTAACACCTGAGGCAACACCTGAGGTCCAAAGAAAGCTGTTTTTCAAGAGCATGTTTCCCAAACACGTATCACAAAATGCCAAAAGCCATACTTTTTATAGCAATGACAATATAGATAAAGAAAATTCAGCAACTTTAATGAGTAACAATCTATGTTAAAAAAAAAATCCAAAATAAATACTTTAACCATAGCAACCAGTCCGGGCCTTGGCTTCGCAGTTCTTCATAAAAGCTGACTTTGAACCATGCAGTGCTTTCTAAAACTATATTCCAAGATCTACTGTCCCACTACATATTTCTGTGGAGACTGTTCTTCCAAACACGGTCCCAGCCCCATTCTCTCTCTCCTAGATTATTTGGCAAATTCATCATCAAAATTCATTTGGTTATGAATTTTGCAGATAGATGCGCTGCTTGTTACCCAGCAATGCAGGCACTTCAGAAAAACTGTAGCACAAAGGAAGCTGCCTTCAAACAGACAGCACACCCAGCCTCAGTTGGCTCTGAAAAGGATAGTGAGGAACAAGTTCTAAAAGAACAAAAAGAGTCAGTTTTAATGACTGAAGAGATTGATGAAAGATTTAAAGAAGTAACTGAAGATCTTCTTTAAACAACAAAGCCTAGGAAGAAGGACAATAGACAGTAAGAGTGTAAAAACCCAAGATTATCAACAGGAAAATTATTTATTCTTCTACAATGACCTTTACTTTGGAGATTTATTTTATCATTTCTATCACCTTAGAAAAAACTGCCAAAAGCAACTGAATAAAGCTTACCAGCCAGTTTCTATTAAAAAAATTAACAAACCAAGAAATACCTCATGGTAAGAGAGCATCAAGGTGAAGAAAAGCACTGCCGAAAAATAAACAGTGGAGAAAGAACAGCAGGTATTTAGAGCACTGAACAACTCATCTCTGCTAAGAAGAGAGGATTAAGTTAACCCTGCCAAAATTTGAGTCTATGGTTCTAGAGAAACAGGATTTAAAATGTAATGCATACAGTGCTATACTGGACATGTTGACATAATCTTCTCAACAGCATCTCAAAGCTAATCATATCCCATTATATAAATGCTTGATTGGAATTTTGGAAGCCAATAGGGAGAAGAAATATTTAGCAGCAGTTGAAATGTTTTCCTTGTCACTTTTTAATCGCATTTTCTGTGAAGCACTGAAGGAAAAAATTGATGGTTGCTCCTAGATCTTAGATCTTTCTATTTTGAGAAGTAAAATTTTCTTAGCATCTAGTTCGCATAAATTATGACATTCTTTATACTTAAGATATTAAGGCTGTAGCTCAACATCAACCCTAAAGCAAGCCTACATATTTCCTAGGAAGTGTCTGGTATCAAACATAAGGCATTTTTCTGGTACAGCTACAGAAACTGTTTAAATTAACTACTACTAGAACCAGCAAATCTGCAAAACCACTGAAATAGGCAGGAAAAATTTGGAAAAGATCACCTGTTTAGCAACACTTTGTTTATATCCATAGCTGTCTTATAACACAATATAGGATTAGATTACAATTTTTTAATAACTGCATGTATAATACACAAATGTAGCAAGACCACTGCGCTAAATCAAATAGTACACTCAAATCTAACACAAAATCAGAATGAGACAATGTGGTTTGCAGATTAATGTTCAGGCTGCTGCTAAGCCCTCATGAATCTCAGTCAAGTAATCCTGATCCAGCACCAGGTACTGATCCCTGTGCACAGTCCAGAAGGCAGATGTCTGTCCCAGAGACTGATTACAAGCATCTGTCTGTATTAGGTGGATTCAAATTTACTACTCCCACTTCAAAAAGAAAATGTTCTCCTAATCAAGCTATGACTTAAGATGTAATCCAGACTCTCTGTGCCCTTCTGTTAATCTCTGGCCTCTAAAGAATGAAAAAAAAAAAACCAAACACCAAAACAGGGAAATTCTTACTGCTTAAGACTAGAAAAAAAATGAATCCTGTCTCTGTAACACAGTCAGGACAGTACTCTTGAATACGCACCAGCTTATAGATAGATATTAACTACAATTATTAATTTAATTACAATAATTTAAAAATGTCCATTTGCACAGAACACCAGTTTGAGCAGGATCTAGACTGCTATTTCGAAACAGTGTTCCACTGATTACAACCAGACTCTTCACTCTCCTCTCACAGGTCCACTTATGTCTGCGACAGATCTTGCTCCTGTCACACTGACCCTACAGCAGTGCAGTAGCCAGATCTGTAGACCACCAATATAATTTGTGTTATGTCAGTGCCCATAAACTCTACTCACAGATCAAGACTGTGCTGCACATCCTACACTGTACAACCCCAGATGAACAGACTGACAACACACTCAACCAGCTTATCCTGCTTCAAAAGACCTCCAGTGAACATTATGCAGATAGCTCCAATGCAATTCTGCCTACTGCATCCTGTGGATGAGGAAGTAGTTTCTCTTCAGTTGGATCAGAGCAATGGTTTATCAAATTGAGCACCATGTCCCTGATAGTGGCAACAGGAGAGTAAATCATACTTTAGAAAGTAGCTGAGCTATTCCTCTTAAACTTCCTTATCAACTACAGTCATTAACCTAAGGACGTTGGAGGGCATACCTCTAGCTATTCCCTTTAGAATCTGTTTATGGCATGTGTTCCTGAATATGCCTGATCTCATTTGCACCACCTGATTTCTGGATAGCATTTTCTTTGGTTTTTTTCATTTTCAATAATGGAAAGAAAAATCTGCTTTTAATGTTCTTCTGACAGTTGCTTCTGGAATTAGCATAAACACGCTTTTCAGTCATCAGTAACCCAAGTCTTTCTCTATTTGTTGGCTCCTCTATTTGCAGATTTCCAAATTACTCTTGGGTAAGACATAATCTGTCCCATTCTCTAGTTTAAAACAGCTCCTACACTGCATGTAGAAGCCCTATCTGTAACACAACGAAGGAGCTACTGAACATTAGATTTAAGGAATTTCTTGAGTGACTGGAGTTTAGGGATGGGTGCCAGGATGAATATAGCAAAGTCAGAAAAACTAAGATGGGATAAGTCAGCCCTAAAGCTTAGCCACTACATTTAAGTGTACTGTAGCTTTGGTACTTGCTTAATTCAATAAAATCAGAAGTGGATCTACATAACAAAGTGTCACTATTTCCAAAGGAAAAAAAAAATCCTAAAACACTGTGTATACACAGACTTTAATACATAGTGTATCATTTCTGTATCAATCCAGACCCTGGATACCATTCTCTGCAGCAGCAATAAGGTGTTTGTAGTCCCATCAGCCATCCTAGTGAAGCCATGTCTCATATGGATTTTTGACATGCCCAGCTAATACATGTTCACACTTTCACACATCTTTTTCAAGCCATGCCCATTATTCTTCAGCTTTAAATACACACAGCACGTTAAAGAAAAACTACATAAATGGAACCCATCTTAAGTAATCAGCCATCTATTCCTATATAGTCATGAAACATGACCACATCCTTGCAGATAAGGACCAAAATATGTGGAGGGTAAAGCACAAATTCACCTCAGCTAAGTAGTTCAGTAAACCACATAGGCTTGGGATCCATCCCTTCCTAGGATTACTTTAGAGTTACAGGGAAACACATTAAAGTGAAAATTATTTCTTGAAGGAAACAGAGATATCGGGGGCTACTATGTAGTCATGTGAAATTTGATATGAAAAACGATGTGCCACACAGAACTCAAGCTGGCAGGTAAATAATCAGCCACAGATGAGACAAATTGTGTGTGATATCATTGTCTGTAGACACAGTGTCTTGCTCTAACTTCTAACCAGCTGAAAGAAGGGTCCCCAAATTAACCTTGCTCTAAGACTCAGGGAGTTTCTCTAAAGCCTTACATTAAGTCAATATTCACTCATTTATACCACTTACAATAGGAAAATGCCATCACTTGGTAAAGTATTCCAGTTGCTGGCAAGCTGGGTCGTACCCAAAAGGCAAACTACAGGTGAAGACTGCACAGACCCAACATAACATCCTGATTCATTCACTCCTCCCCCCTTGGTCTTGACAAACACATCAGAGACTACAAAAAAAAAGGTATTTGCTAATGTTTACACTGCTCAAAGCCTCAATAGCATTGCTCATTTTCTCAGGCTAACCCACAGTAAACATCTGTTTTATGGACAAGGAAAGTGCCACAAAATAAATAATTTAAAACAGCTAGAAGATGATTACTGCTTTGTGACTCCAACCCAGAAGCTTGAAACATGAGTAGAATTCAATTTACTGGCTTTAATGAATTCCTTCTGCCATGCAGCTAATTTGACACATTTCCTCCTGCTCTGATTATTAAAAAGGAAAAGCAGCTAGTATAAACATCAAAGAGTGGCATTATTGCGTTCTGTGACACCAGGGTGTTTGCCAAAGCTCTAGGTAAAAAATAACCCGTGAACTTTCTGATCCCTTGGCAGGATGGGCATACAAAACAATATAATGCACTCACCACCCGAAAGGCATCATTTACAGGTGATGAGTTTTGGGAAGCTGCGACTCAGTGACGACAGCAGGAGAGAAGTACCACACATCCAGACCACCCTTCACAGGAGCACAGCTCTGGTCCTGCTATAGTGCTGAAAATATCAGCATTTTATCCTTTATTTTCTAGCCCTTTGAAACCATACCTACACAGGCACATGTATCATAAATTCACTCAACTCAATATTAATTCATGCTACTTCTAATAATAACGATTCTTCACCTTTATTTTTGGCATAGTATAGACTGCAGTCTTCCAATAACTTGCTTGCAGTCTTCCAATAACAATGAATACCAGCAAGTTTTGCCACAAAACCAGTTGTGAACTATTTTTATAGTTTTTACTTTATTTTTACTTCATTTTACTTGTCCACTTCCTCCCAGGTCAAAACTGTTAATCAGTAACAATGATTAGTAATGTAGTAATCAGTAATATGAAGTTATACTGGATTATACTGGATTATATGAGATTGACAAAAGTAGAAACACTTTTTGGAACATTTGTTCTTTCATAAAACCCCCCAAAATACAACACTATACTGAGACTTAAAATCTCAGCTATTGTCTTAGAAATGTTCTCCTAGGCCAGCACCACAGAGAACTGCAGTGGTCAACAGTTCATACCTTAAATTCCTTTCCTTCCAGAACTCTTAATTCAACGCTATCAAGCAAAAGAAAGTAGCTTTAATTGCAGGACAAACTTCCCAGGAGATTTAATTGGATGAAATCAATTTCTCCACCAAAGTTTCTAGACCTGTACCTGCTATTTCTAAGGCTAAATGCAGAAAAATACAAACGAAGAAAAAACCCTTCTAGCTCCAGAGTCAAACAAAACCACCGGCTCCAAAGGCCTCACTGCAAACACCACAAGTACACACAGACCTCTGGAGCAGGCCCTTCAGCAAGCTCTCAGACTGAGGGTCTTAAAGAACAAACATCCATGTATTCCAGGTACCACCCTGAGTTAATCACAGTTGTGCCCATCGGCACCCATGCATCCAAGCACTTTCATGCATCTGACCCAAGTCCACTTGAAACCCTTTGAGAGATGAGGTCAGGCTCCCAGTTCCTCAAGCTCCTAGATGCCCTCTCAGCCACACTTGCTGCAGGAGGATGTCCCAGAAACTGAAGCTGGAGAGGGGCAGGTTACCAGTCTGCAGCTAAAAGAAGGTAACAGCTGTAAGGCCATGGTGTGTGTTTCACAATGACTGTGGTGTTCTGTGTGCCCATGCTTACAGACACAGCTGACCTGGGGCAGTGTGCAGCTTTGCCCAGCTGATGGCCGACCTCAGCAGAGGGCATTCCAGCTGCAATTTACCTTCTGTACACAAGACATGCTGTACTACTGAAAAACCAGTGATGTTGCAAGTGTGGGAAAGCCCCCCTCCATTGGCTTGTGTGAAAGTCAGTCTACAGTCCACAGCCTAAAAACAACAACATTATCTAGTCAACAGCACACAGCATTTGTCTATTGCTCAAGTGTTCTCAGGGTTGCACAGCCAAAGGCTGAAGTTACACAATCAAGATAACTCTTCTATTCCACCCTACTGTTAGATACTTGCAACTTTTCATCTGGGGAAAAAAGAACATCAGTATTTTCTTAGCTACACCCTTGGAATTCTCACTCTGTACTTAACAAGAGAAACTAAACATGGAAACGTGAATCGGCATTTTCACCAGCATGAGACTGAGGGCTTCAGTCATACTATTGGCCACATCCAACAAAATTGACAAAACGAAGGCAAATTAGAATAACTATCATTTACAACCTCACCAGCTGTACACAGAGAGGCCTACAGGAAAAACCAGCCGATTTTTCTACTGATAAAGCACTATTTTCTCTGCAGTATGTTTTCCAGTATACCAACCTAGTTGTTTTTAAAAGTTCCAACACGGGAACTTTTGCCAGCTCCAAGGAAAATTTGCTACATCCTTCCACTGATACTTGAATCTTCAGTCAGTTATGGTCACACATACTGAACTGAGCCAGTAAGTTTTATGCTGCATATGCTTCGTCCAGTACAATTTACTTCTAGACCTAATGCCATAAATCCGTTTGAAAAGTGTTAACTTAGAAGAAAATATTCAAAGAAAGCTATTTCCATATACAAACATCTTTCAGACTTCATTCACTTCAAATAAAAACAGAAATCAGGAGATATTAAGGTAGTCATATGTCTTGTTTCAAAAATTAGGAAACCTGCAGATAGACTGGCCACTGCTATTATTTAAGACCACACAGAAAACATAGGGCAAAGCCAGGAACAGGGTGAAGCATAGTACCCTTATCTACCAATTACACTGTGGATTTTCAGACTCAAAGGTGGCAAAGTTTCAAGGGGCCATGACCATCCTTTCTTTATGATTTATCAAGTGGGAAGGGAAGGAAAGGGAACACCATATTGAAAACTCTGGGAGAACCATTCAACTAAGCAATATCTGGAGGAAGTATTAAATAGCATGAAAATATTTCCAATTTAGATTAAGTGAATCATCAACAATTTCAGCAAAAATTTTTCTATAAAAGCATCACATTGGTATTGTTTTCATGCTTGGAAATGCTTCCCAGAACAAGGAGATTTTATTACTGGTCTTTTTTTCCCTTCTTAGTGGAAGCTTCTTGCAGAGGAAAAGAGAAAGAAGACATGAAAGTATACACAGAAGCGAAACACCTGCCCTTCTTTTTCTTCTCAACAGTTCAGAAAAACATAAGAAGAAAAAGGCAGTTTTTTCTTTCAAAAGTCCCAATGTGAAAGAGCTCTGAATCAACACAACTTACAGCTGTGAAGAATCAACTGGATTTTAAGGACTCTACCAATAAAATAATTGTGAATCACTTTTGAAGTCGCAGTTGAGACAATATTCTGCTTTTCATCTGTACTTAAACAGTATTAATGCTTTCAAAAAAATTGAAGTTTTACATCTTTCTTTAAAGGTTTGTTGGCTTTGCCCCTCTCAGAGAGGACTGATGTGTAACTAGGACGATCCTCCTTCCCACCCAGTAACCATGGATGCAGTGGCAGTCAGAACATTTCTTCAAGCACAAAACTTTGAAATCAAGTTCTCAGTCTTTACCGCAAGTCTCTTAGTTGCAGTAAAGCCACAAGTATTTTACCAGATCTAGCTACAGTGAAAACAACTCAATGGATATAAATATCACCACACATTTGCAGACACTGGGCAGAACCCACAAATCTTTCTTTCTGGACAGCAGCCAGTGGGAGTTTCAGAGCCTGTAAAGCTTCGCAAAAGGAAACAATTTAGCCTCCTATAACAAATGTGCTGTCCCTAAAGAATAGTGTCATGGAAATCAGAGCACATAGAAACATGATTTTAAAAAATAACACACTACAATCCTAACTAGCTTTCCAAACAATCCCTTAAACGTAATTTTACACTGGGAAGTTATATTAAATGTGGAGAATTATTCCTCTCTTCACATCGTTAAGTAGGCGTGCTTCTCAGAATCTAAAAGCTACTTCTTGGAAAAGATGGCTAGTCCCCTCTTGAACCTAGCTGTATCTTAGAACTACTGTTTCTATTGGAAAACCAAATGGATAAGTGACAAGAGATCACTTTTTTTCCTTGATGATTCCTGCCTAACATATCCAATTTACCAATCCATGCGGTCAGGAGGCCTTTCTTAACACTATCAGCACGTAAATTTTACACGAGTCACATCTCTGACATCACACCAGTAATGAAACAATTTTTCACTTGAAAATGAAACATTAATTAATGAAGGAGAAACAGTCTGAAAACTGTTTTATTAAAGTTGTCTTCGTCCTCCTGCAGCCATCTACACAAAAACTTATTTCTGTAAGTAGAACGAGTACATCTGATTTCCAAAATTATATATATACCACTATCAGTTTTAGTCAATTTTCTGACCAGACCAACACTTAAAACACATGCCCTTCCAGGGAAAGAAAGCGGGGGGAAAGGGGAAAAATTACGCTGTTAGTTGAGTTAAATAGTTCTAATGAAGCTCCTATCTATGTTGCAGTCATATGTTAAAATTTTACTTATCTATTTCCCACATTGTAATTGGCTGGAGAAGTTCATTCAGGCACATACATTTGCTAAAGAAGCTGAAGGGATGTCACAAACAACAAAGAACAAACTTAAGTACCATCCACCTCATGTATTTCCATACAGAACAGTTAGTACTGGACAAGCAAAGACATCAACTCCATTTACTGGATGGTCATGCTTATTCATCACTAACATTTACAGGCACAAGTCTGTGAGCTGTGTGATTTGTCCTCTACAACACCAAAGGACCCAATTCCACAAACCTGAGGAGTATTTTACATGCCAAGTAGTTACATTACACAGAAGCTTATGGAGAGTACCCACAGTTACTTTAAACGCTTGAATAAGGCACTACAAAAGGGGCAGAATCAGACTCTAAATATGCTAAAAATTAATAGAAGAAACAATTCATCCCCTGTGAACATCTGTTTAATTGTGCAGGTTTGCAGCAAGGCTGAGACCAATCTTCTAGATAAAGCTGGACTTCACTGCTTTCTACTTCAACTTCGATCTTATGGAACAACTTCAAATAACTCAAATAATAAATGAATAGCCTATAAATATTGTTTTAACTTTCCCCTCTGTAACACAAACACCTGCTTTTGGTCCTGTTCACACTTCCATTCATGCATGAAGTGTATACACAAAGAAGGTTATTGTGTCATTGAGTAAATGAGCACTGAAATCAAACCGAAACTAGTAACCCCCAATATTACAGTTCCCTGTGCAAAGGCAAGGAGTCCTTTCTAGCTAACCCTACACATACATCTTAATACTGAATTGCAAAATAATAGTTATTTGCAAATCGTTATTTCCTCCAGTATGAACACTCTACCACCTAAAGGCAAGCAAGACTGAGCACATGGACTGCATTAAAGAGATCTGCTATTTGAGAAGCAAAACAGACAGAATTTCACTTGTTGGCCTGCTCTACTTCTCTGCTCCCAATGGTCTCTTATTTAACAGACTAAACATACAGGACATTGCTCTTAAATGTTAAAGACAATTAATACCTTCGAAAAAAGCACAAGCCAGATCTTTTATTTATACACATCAAGCTTTTCTCTTTACTATCTCCGACACTGAAAGCTCTGTTTGATTTGGTTATGGAAGACTCAATGAAAACTTCTTACAATCCATGTTACTGCACTTCAATGCAGATTCCCTTCCTAGAAATACGCACTCTACACACAAATATATTATGCTCATGGACTGTCACAGAGGGCATTAGGCACTTCTGCACCAGCACGGCACCACAGCCTCCTGCCAGGCCAACACGGTGGTCTCTTCGGACCCTTCTGAGCGAAGAAGTATGTTTATACAGTGATAACTTCTACCCTGATGTGTTCCTACTTCTCTCTATTGTCCTTACTGTCCATTTATTGTGGAAGTGACAGGGACATGAGAGCCACAGTATGGTTACAGCTCTTGTGACAATTTATTTTACAACTTCTGGCTTAGGAATGTCTCCCTGCTGGTTTGAGCCAGGGTAGAATTTATTTTCTTCAAAGTGGCCAGTACAGGACCATGTTTTGGACTTGTGCTGAACAGGGAGTCGATAACATAGAGATGTTTTTTGTTATTACTGAACAGGGCTTAGACAGAACCAAGGCCTGTCCTACTTTTTTGTATGGCCATGCTGGCGAGGAAGCTGAGGATGCATGGGAGGTTGGGAGGTGACACAGCCAGGGCAGGTGACCCCAACCGACCAAAGGGTCATTCCAGGCTATTTGACATCATACTCAGTATATGAAGTGGGGAGAAGGAAGAAGGGGGACATTTGGAGTGATGGAGTTCGTCTTCCCAAGTCATTGTTACAGGTGATGGGGCCCTGCTCTCCCGGAGATGCTGAATAACTGCCTGCCATGGGAAGCACTGAGTTAATTCCCTGTTTTGCTTTGCTGGTATGCACAGCTTTTGCCTTCCCTATTAAACTGTCTTCATCTCAACCCAGGGGTTTTCTGGCTTTTACCCTTCTGATTCTCTCCCTGATCCACTGGTGTGGGAGTGAGCAAGCAGCTACATGGGTCTTGGCTGCTGGCTGGGGTTAAACCATGACAGTGTCTTACACATACATGTCTGCTAGACATCAGCTAAGACAAAATATATTACTCCCAAATAGATTATGTCTAAAAAACCCCCACCTGCCATACAGAACAGAGTCACACGTAACAGGTATTAGTAACAGCATTCAGTAGCTTACTGACAATAACATCATTTAATGCTCAGATGTCACAAGTATAAAAAAAGTGTAAGTATAAAGCAGGAGCGCATAGTAAGGTAGCTGCTCCACATGACAGAAGCAACTTGTGGATGCAGCTCCAATGGCAACTGCTACTGTATTTGATTTCCATTATTTTCTAAATTGAAGGCTTCATGTTTATTCTTCTAAACTACAAGCATGATAAAACTATGGTTTTATTGCCATACTTAACACAGTACAGAGATACTCAGGTAATATATTAACGTTACACTACAATACACTCTTTCACTAGACCTTAGCACTGCTTCTTAGACTGTATCTTAGAGGTCCTGAATACAATTTGGATTGCCATGAGGTGAGTGACAGTCTAAGTAAGGGAGAGCATAGGACACCCCCATTACAAGAAAATATAAGCTCAGGAAAGCTAGCTAAAGAAAAGAAACCTATTCAAGAATCTGGTAATCCCTTTCAGAGGTAATGAAACTTAAGCAAGAGTATCACACACCTGCAGAACAAAACAAAGAGCTGGAAGCAACTAAGGAGGTACTAATGAATTTCTTAAGCTCTTCTTTGCTGGCAAAACAGAAAGCAAAACTAGTAAAACCAAAATATACACTCTTTGCAAATTCGAAACAGCCTAACTAGGGTTACTGTAACTCACAAGTGCCAGAAGAAACTAGCTCTCCTTTCTGCTTTCAAAAGAAAACAAGTTCTCATTCATACCCTAAAGAGTAACAGTAAGGGAAGGTGTTAATGGCTTTTTCACCAGTAAGTTTTATAATTGTGCAACTTATGGTTTTGGTTCTAAATGCAAGAAACATCAGTCAGGAAAACTTTTTGCTTCCAGTATCTCTTCTCTGATGTATTACTGCCAGAAATTGTACTCTCAGACAGACTACATCATGCTTACGTTAATTTGAGTAAGTATGAAAAGCAGTGCTCTCAGACATTTCTTGAAGGATCACTTTAATAACTTCCTTTAATTCAAATATGTTGTTTCTGGGTTTTCCCAGAACTGCGGCCTAACCTTCTCAACATTGTATGCAATACCCTTTTTTCCTTTTTTTTTCTTTTCTCTTTTTTTTTTTTTTGTCTGTGCCTACCACCATGAAAACAGTTTCAGCATTAAAAGCACAATCTAGCTCTGCCTACGTGCCACAGGAGAAAAGCAACATGGCCACCTGATCAAGATTAGAAAGATTACACACATGAAAGTAGTTAGAGTGGTTAATCTGCTACTACACCTACAGCAAGTGGGTGTAGCTGTGCCCTTTCTAACAATGTCAAGGTTGTACTCATTTAGCCATGACACATGAAAAGACAAACAGTTTCTGAGACTGAAACCTACCTCAGTCTATTTAGACCATGTGAGTTCTCAACAATGATTCAGAGCAGGAGAAGGTTGAGGTCACTCTGCAGCCAGACCTGACGACTTACGACTAAACTATTTTAACTCCCTGTGAGCTGGGTTGCTTTTGTTTTGAAGCAGGGCCTCTGGCAAGCAGAAAGCAGCAATTCATTTAGTGTAATAGAAAAGAATTTGATTTCTAACCTTAACAGACATTTTTCTTCAAGAGACAGTTACTCAGAACAAATGCACTTCACAGCTGATTCAGTTGGACCTGGAATACTAATAAAGGCAGTACTCTCAAAAAAGCTCAGTTTCTGGAGGCTTAAGGTATTTTTACTTAATGTTTCAATTAAAGGACATCATTTGCCATTTACTTATTCACAGATGTCTCTAAAAATTAATCTGCATAAAAGCAATTTCGGGTTCTGTATTTCCTTACAAAGAGACATGCAAGACACACTTAACTTTAAGAGGAGCCCCTAAAATTACCTTACCACCACATGTTTATCTAAACTAGATGTAGAAAGCTGATGTGGGAGTGGAAGCAATAGAAAAAGCAGTACAATTTGCAATACAATTTAATATTAAATCAATGTTTCCATTTTATGTATTCTATGAATATCAGCAGGGCACTGCACATTAAGATATCTAAATTAAGTATTAAGCACAGGCATTCAGTGACACACACGAACTCCAGAATCAGATACACACAAAATATTAATAATTATTACATAGAAAATACAAGAAAACAGCAATACTGAGAGGTTATCAACAGTTCACAAAATTCTGATGCACAGCTTTATTCTATTTTAATACTATTATTTTTATTAAAATCTGTATTCAGAGAAACAAACAGCTTTTCCTATTAAAAAGAAAATTGAAGCTTTCCCCAGTGTTACATTTCTCCTGTACTGTTCCTTTTCTTCTAGTACTGCTAGCAAGTATTACATGCACTGCTGAACAGCTGTATTTTGTACTTCAGCAATCCTGAGAGAAAAAAAGTTAAGTGGTCTTGAAGTGTGATTTCATTTCTTCATGATGTAATTAATGTCCTATGGACTAAACATTAATAATTTTCACAGTAAGAAGTTGAGTCAATCTTTACTGTTTTAAACAAACAGAAACGGTCATGAGACAAAGCTGAAGCCAATGCACTGCATATTTGCAGTCACAAACATCACAACACAGTTTGGGGCAGAAATTAGAATGCTACAAACATGGGAAATTCTGAGAAAATGCAGCAGGCAATCCCTGAGATGTGGGTAGAAGACAATTAACACCCATGCTCATGGGAAATGTTACATTTGCCAAGTGCAGAATTTGGACACAAAACAATTACAGCACTTAAGAAAACATGATTTTTTCATTAAAAAAACAGTTCAAAATAATTACTTTGCAGATGTGAAAGGATAGTTTTTAGTGAAAGTCTGTTCTTCCACCCTAACAGCTGGAATACTGAATTTCTGTTAGCTGTCTTTTAATTTGTGATCTGATCTGCTGGAGCAAACCAGAGGTAGGCCACAAAGATGGTAAAGAGAGCTGGAGCACCTCTCCTATGAAGACAGGCTGAGAGAGTTTGAGTCATTCAGCCTGGAGAAGACTCCAGGGAGACCATGTAGCACCTTTCCAGTACCTAAAGGGGGCTACAAGAGAGCTAGAAAGAGACTTTTAACAAGAGCATGTAGTGACAGGACAAGGGGGAATGGCTTCAAACTGAAAGAGGGGAGGTTTAGATTAGATATAAAGAAGAAATTCTTTCCTGTGAGGGTGGTGAGGCACTGGAACAGGTTGGCCAGAGAAGCTGTGGATGCCTTTCCCTGGAAGTGTTCAAGGCCAGATTGGATGGAGCTTTGAGAAACCTGGTCTAGTGGAAGATGTCTCTGGCCACGGCAGGGGAATTGGAACGAGATGATCTTTAAGGTCCCTTCCAACCCAAACCATTCTGTGATCTGCAAAATTCATTGCTCCTTTTCCTGCGTTCAGTACACACAAAGTCTGATGTCAAATGAATGTCCACATTGAACAGGGACATAAAACACGAGAGCCTGAGCTGCACATTACAGATTAAGATGTGGCTTGTTCAACATTCTGCAGTTCCTCTGTGTGTCCACATCATCATGCCACAACATTCTTTAACAGAAACCTTATGCTAGACCTAAGTAAAACTGGATGTACAGCATTTTGGCTGCCAGAAAATTTTTTATATATTATAGGCAGTAAATGGCAAAAATACAGTCAAGTATACCAGTTTTACATGTATGCTTTTAATACTTCAAAGTTTAACATATGCTTCCAGCAGTTTAGGACTTTCTCATTTATCAAAGACCCCCAGAGGCTCAGGCAGTACTTCCACAGATGTTTCCCTGTACAGCACTGACAACCCAAGCAGCTCGCGAGTGCTGTTTCTGCAGCACCACATGACAAGCGGGGAAACTGGTCAGAATTTAAACTAATCTCATCTTTTCTCCTTTCTATACAGGCTTTTAAGATTAATTTACATTTCTTGACCTAGCTCACACATGGCCCTTGAAAGAGTTGTACCAACCAAACTGAACCCAGAAGGGGAGAAGTGCATCAGAGAAGAGGACTTTTAGAGTACCCAGTAAGAGCTGGGTGAAGACACCACAAATATTGCCACAGTCATTTTGGCACTGTTTATGGATGGCAATGATCGCTGTCAGGGCAATTACATAACGCTTCAGTTTCAGCAGCAAAGCAGGCTTAAAAAACTGCCAGCCTTACTTACCTACAGCTACTCATTATTGTCTCATGCCATGTTTTTTTTCAGAAGGTTATTTTTAGCCTCGATTATTTCAGTAAACTATTCTACTGCATGAGACCACAAACCCTTAGGCTGGTATTGACAGGGCTGTGAAGCACAGAACAGGGAAAGGAACTAATATCCAGCTTTTTAATTAGCACCACAACAAATACCAAAACTACCTGTAATTATTAATCTTGAAGGTTACCTCTACAAGTCATCCAAATTCTCTGACAGTGTCTGAAAAATGCCAGCAATAATGAAATTAAAATAGTATTATGTGAGATAACAAAAATATACCATCTGGAAGAATACGTATTTCAAAACAGGATAGGACTTCTGGACTGCAGTTTCAGTAAGCCCACTAAATTCACACAGGAAAATGAAATCTCAAAATAGCATTTTTGATAGCAGCATCAACAGGCACATCAGGAATCATTTTCAACTTTCAGGGCTCTCTAAATGCTGGAGATCTTCCCATGATCCCTACTCAAGTGTTTCCACTTGCTCATATTAACTTCTCTGCTTACTGAACCCTGCACTAATCCATTTTAGCATGCTAACCCTACAGAAAACCACTTGTTTTGCTGTATATACTTACTTCTTGTGCTAGTGCCTACAATGGCTCAGCAGAAGACCAGGTAAGCACTGAAGCAAAGGGGAGAAGATGAAAAACTGTCCAGGAATTACTTTTTTCCCCTAGGTGCAGCAAATTCAGAAACTACAGAAAGGTATGTCAGAGGAGCAAATCACTGTGTGAAAGGACTAGTATATCATCTCACTTTGCCCATTGGAACTGCAGCCTAAGTACATCCAAGTTCTCTTGAAACATTTTTATGGAAAATTTTACAGAAGAAACTCACTGCTGCACATGCAGCAGTAGATAAGGAGGACTTGACTGTAAAGTCAAGTCAATTTGGAGTGCTTCAACACAAACCCAAATCCTGTTTCTGATAAAGTCTCCAAGGCAAAACAGGCACAAAAAGAAGTCTTGAGTACACAAGAGACATACATACATAATATATATATATATTATATATATTATATACATTATATATATTAATTATTGTATAGAAATATAGAAATATATTTTAGATATATTATATATATATATAATATTCCACTTTAGAATACTTTTTTAAATCACAAAGATCAAGCCTCACTCCCATATGACCAAGTATCCCTCAATATCTGTGGATTGCTTCTTTTTCTTAGTTGTCAAGCATTGCTATGTTAAGCAGGCACCAATGTATTGCAAAGCACTGTGTGTACACAGAAAAGACAAAGCAAGATGCCCTCGTTTAAAAAGTCACCTTGGAAAAGACACTCTTTTCAATATGGATTAAAATAATTGAGAGAATTTGTGCATTCAAGATGATGGCTTTTACCATTTTCTGTCAGGGAACACAACACTCAAACAGCCAGGCTTCTTGTTCTTGGCGTTATTTGTCCTGACACGTCAGTATTGGCAAGGGGAGATACCAGTTACCTTTTTGCAGGGCTCAGCACACATTAGACAAAGAGCAGAGCAATTCAGCCCATTCTCCTCACCCTGCTGAGGACAAAAAGGTTATCAGTCTGGAAGACAGGATTAGGGGTTTCTCAAGCAGGCTCTTAACAAGAAACACTAAACAAAACCTGTTTATTATGTTTCTAAGCCACTAGCATTACCACTGAACTCCACCCATCCCCAACACGTTTGAACAGGTGGATTGAGAAATGAAAAAAGAAAGAAAAGAAAGAAAAATGAAAGCAAGAAAGCAAGCAAGAAAGCAAGCAAGAAAACAAGCAAGAAAGCAAGCAAGAAAGCAAGCAAGAAAGAAAGCAAGAAAGAAAGCAAGAAAGCAAGCGAAAAGAAAAAAGAAGAAAGCAAGCAATCCCTCATCTGCATCCAAGCCATATTTAATTCTGCACTTGCTCCAATTCATAAAAACCTGATAAACCGACAAAAATAATTTCCCTAGAAGTGAGCAAACAAGGGACAATAAATGCATGACAAAGAGGTACAAACAAGCTATGGGAGTTAATTATTGCCAAGGCTAAGTGTCTAATTTCTCTTTCGCAATACCAGTCTGGCTGCCTGTGAACACACCCAGGTGAGCTTGAAGGTTCATCAAACACTGCTGAAAGGAAATGACACAATAGGCAAAGAATCCAGGAGGCATCCAGGTCTCAAATCTCCCAAGCCCTTTGTCTTAGCCTGGGGCCAGCTCTACAAAAGGGTAGGTATATTTGTAATTCTGCTCACCTGCTCTCCTTTTCACCCACCTTTCTGAGTGCAGGTAGCTACAAATAGGAAGGTTTGATGTGCAATGCCAACCCAACTTGCAAAGTGCCAGGCATTTTCTAGAAGAGGGTGAGAGAGAAGCAGGCAAGGCAGAATAAAAAGTTCCATATATCTGATTCTGAAACAACGACCTGCAGGAAAAAAGCCCCTAGGAGCATTAACCGATGGCAGTGCAGGAAGTGACTATCTTTGACACTCCCACTTGGTCTCTACGAAAAGATTCAATTTAATTCCAAAAGAGAACAAAAGGAATGGGTGGTTCAGAGCCCTCCTTGGGCCTGGAGAAACAGATCAGCTCACTTGCATATAGGGTAGTTGCTAATTATATTGCATCATCAACAGGTGTCAAATTTGCTAGACAGGGACAGCACCCAGGCCAGCAGAACAGCTGGGGGCTGATACATGTGGTAATCACGACAACTCCCATGGTCTTGGATGACACAGAGTCCTGCTCTAGGTCAAATGCATACTACAGACTTAGGCTCGTTATCTTCCGAACATTTTTTCAATGACTCTCTGTAATGCTGATTCCCACACCATGGTCTGGAATTGGGCAGCATTTGGCAACCAGCATCAGGAACCACCATTAAGAAAAAATACCAAATTTGTTTCTTTTGGATGGCCTGCAAGAAAGTCTGAGAGTTCACAGAGTTCTTGTGGTGGAAACCACTGCTTTTGCTATTGTTTAACACATGTTAAAACATAAACTATCACAGGAAGTGATCAGCTTCCAGCGCACAACATCTGTGGTTAATCTTTGAACATTAGCTCTAATGCTGTCTTAAAAGCTGCCTAACTAAAAAGTACACTTCTTTCCTTTACATGCTTTATTGCAACAATATTGCCAATACTGACTACTAACAACATTACAACTGGAGTCACCAGTCCTTGCATGTGAACCAAATATTTTCTACTTTACTCTTTCCCAGATGATCAGGACTCTTGTCTGCAATGTTAGGAACTGTCTGTAGCAATGTAGCAAATCCCCAGCAGATACTTCAGTGAGCATAAATGCAAGGGTGAAATAGACAATTATACATTGTATCTACCTATTGAAAGGCACTGGAGAAAAAACTATAGCTCAAACCAGAAGCCTGTATCCTTCAGCAGTAACAAATTATCTAGACTGGGAAGGGGAAAGAGACTCTAGTGCCTAAGAAACATCCATTATTTTAGCCTGTATTTTCATAGAAGCAGCTCTGTGTTTGACTGCAAGTGTTTTTGTTTGGCTGTACTCTAAGTTGGCATCAACTGATTAGGTCACACCATGGCCAAAAGAACCAGCCCCGCTCTGCTTCTGCCATTTGCATTACCATGTCCTCCTCTGTGTCTGTAGCTGACCAGTGATGGGGATGCCAAATAACGCTACGAAAACAGATTTGCAGCAAATGGCAGACTGAAAAATCCTCTCCAGCAAAAGACTTCAAATCCAAAGACCTGTAGGATCTCCACTTAACCTGATGACCAAAGACTGTAACTAACACTGGCACAAAAGCCATCACCAAAAGTGGTGCCTCTAATCCATAATCACACTGCGGAAAAAGCATTCATGGTGCATACACTCAACTGGGAAGATTAGGCTATCCCAAGTCCACTAATGAAAATTTCAAATCCACAAGCAAGGAGTCATCGTGGATAAATGAGTGCTGGAAACTTCAATATTAATATCAAACTTATATCCAAGTTACTACATTGATTTCCTAAGGCATGTTTTGGACCAGTATTGCAAGAGGAAGGTATTTAACAAAGCAGAAACAGACTGAGTCTCACTGGCTGAGCAAAGAACCCAGGACTGAAACATGGAGAGTTTACATGCACATGTAAATTCTGATATGCCGTCACAATTCAGCCAGAAAAAGTTTCCTTGTTAACACCAAATTCATGTACAAAATGCTTTGTACTGGCCAAACTGATATGCTGCCTATCTTGTTTTTGTTAAGTCAATCTAAGTACATTTCAGCAAGTACGTCAAATAAAAGACTGCTCAAGTGAGTGTGACACCTCAAAAATATTTTTAAAAAATCATTTGCAAATTTTACAATTATACTTTCTTTTACTGTGTGCTTGTTGAAAAGTCTGGTGTAAAGACTGGTGTAAAGCATACAGCACTGACTGATAATAAATTAGGCTCACAGCAGTCTATTTATAGCTTAATGTTTGGATGACAGAGGAAGTTTGGCATTGGACTAGATGATCTCAAGCAGTCCTTTCCAGCCTAAATAATTCTGTGTGAAGAGCTTGAAAATTAATGTTGTTTAATGTGAATTCCTCTGCTGGTATGTAGCAATGTTCCTTTCAGTCCCCAAGAAACAATCTAGAAAAAGGAAACTAAACTTGAAACATACTTGTTCTGGGTTCTAAAAAGAAATAAAACTCTTGAGAAATTAAAACCTGCTACCTTGCATCATCTAAATTCCAGATTTCCAACAGCATATAGAAGGCAAAACTGTTGATCAAGAAGTCAAACAAATACACATGCATTCCAAACTCTGACCTGCAAAGCAGTGACAACTCTTGGCTTTCTTGACTGATATTTCTTCATGACCTTTAATGCCACAGAAACAGGATAACCCAGGCCACTGACCACCTAATCTGTGATGTTGCTTCTAGCAATGACCAGCACCTGAACCTTCACTGGTAGGACAGAAAGTTCATAGTAACCTATGGCCTCTCATGTAGCACTGTATGCACAGACATTATATTTGGCAGTCTAATGCTCAGTACTTTGCAACCTGCTGGGTGATGAGAGTCATCCCTTCATTCCTTTCTTAGGACTCATAGTCAAATAAGGGCTGCTTGGTCTTTTCCTCTCTCTTCCCCAAGTAGCAAACACAATACCCTCATTTAAACGAGTCAGCTACAGTTAGTCAATGTAAATCAGGTATTTTAAGCAGCAGTTTCCTACAACAATTCTTTACTTAAAAGATCTTACAGTTTTGGTAAGAACCTTTCAGAAGACACTGGTACACATCGTGAGCACTGTCCTCTCTGCTTGAGATTTGAGGCATAATTCTCTATCACCAGGATACAGATTAGTGATATTTCTGTGTGTTTCCAGAAGTACCAAACAGTCTTCAAATAAAGTCTCACTAGATATTTAAGCCAGATAAGAGACCACTCATTCATGCACTCTAAATTAAGTAAACATTATTTGGAAAATTTGCAGTGTTGGAAGTTCAAAGCAATCTCCTATCAGTTACTCAGGTTTATGAGGCACTGAAGCAGTGCTTCTGCCCGTAGTCACGTTCACAACTGTCATTAGTAAGCAAAACAGAAATAGCCCCTGGAACAAGAGAAAATGACACATTTACTCAGAACTATTGTGCACAGAAATTAATTCAAGTGACAAAACAATATGCATTTCAGTCTTACCTAGTCTTTCACAGGTTTGCAAGAGCAAACCAACATATGACAAAAGACGGGAATCTTTTATTAAAATTGCCAAAGGTGAGTAAACCCAGGCTTCAGACAGGGCACATTGACCTCTGTCTGACCTAGAATAAATTTCTGAGAAACATTCTAGTGATAAACACCAAAGATTTTAAAGAAGTATGTGGATGGCACTTCCGTGAGTCAGAAAACCTCAGAACAGGGTGAAGTATTCTCTTTCTTTGCAGTGTGCTTTACAGCAGCCCCCTAACACCACACACACACACACAAGCTCACGCTCAGGGATGCTGGGGCAGAATACAGGCAGCAACACCAGTGACAGTGTCAGCTTCCTTCACACTCTGGATTACAGAAGAGTTACCTGCATGGTAATTGTTGATTTCTATTTAGCACTATTGTTAGAAGAAGATAATATAATGCCTGATTTGAAGAGCAAGTGAGATGATTTGGACATTATGTTCTGGGAAGCGGTGGAAACATTCAATTTTGCTGTGCTTTTAACGCATACATTAAATTACATGGACAACTACCAAAACTGTGCTTCAAGTTTTATACTTTTATTTCAGAATTACATATAGAATCTTGTGAGCTACAATATCCCCAAAATTCTTAGTTAAAAATAATAGTCATACTTAAAACACTGATGTATACAAGAGGATGTATATAAAGAAAGCTTTCTATATATTTATATATTGTATTCCCTATGAAGCTCTTCCACAACTAGCTTGAGTGACTGAGTAAGGACATTAACAGGTTGACATGCAAATTCTCACTTCAGTTACAGATGTTAACTTTGATGCTTCACTACCTAAAAGATATACTACTGATGACCAGTTTAGCAGAAGTTGCCTGCAGTTCAGGAATTTAAAACTGTCATCAGTAGAAATGAAGACACAGTACCATTTCTCTTCTATACATATCATTGCACTGTCATCCCCATGTTTACAAAACCATCTTTGACTTTTGACCTACAGCAGACTTGAAAGGACACCAATCCACCCTGACAAACACTGATTGTTTCTTCCTCCTTAAGGTGCTGGTATGCCAAAGTAAATATTCCTTTTGCAAGATATGAATTATCTCTACAAAATGCACTGTAGAATTTTGGTGACCAGAAACAATTTCAGTCTGACTAGTCTTTTTCCAAAGTTGCTGGAGAGTATATATGTGATGTACAAACACTATTTCCTAGAAGGTAAGAGGAATACATACACTCAGTCTTGACAAAAGCTGAAGATTGCAACAACAGACTCAAAACGTTTTCATCCAAAGTAGTGGTCCCTAGAGTAGTAACCAGGGTAGAAATGCCAAAGAGGAAGATAAAAATTTTCACCTGCATTTAAAACCTTTAAGTTCCCATACACACGCATTCCCTCCCTAAATGCTGGTGGTACTTTTCGAAGTATTTGTTTAAAATTTCAGTTTCTTTATGGAGTCACCTATAGTTTTAGACCTTGTACTGACTACAATTCAATTCCATTATTTTATTTGAAGCTCCCATTATATTAAAATAATGCATTAATTTTTTCTTGATTACAGACAGCCTAACATGAACAAGTGAGACAGAGTAGAGCAGAGCTCCTTTTCCTTGGGTTATCAGCAAAAATGTAATGATGCAGCTGTTCGGAGCAGAGGAAACAAAACAAAACAAATTCAGGAAAATAACACTGCTTCTTGAGATATAGCCCAAGTTAAAAAAAAAAATAAAATCTATAGAGAGTAAACTAGCATTTATTCTTTTTACATTTTACTTGCATCTAGCAACCAGTGTGAGAGAGAACTCCATGGCATACAACTATGTTGTATGTATAGTTAGATGCTGAAAAATGAGTGAGAACAGCACCTTCATTTAGTCACGTTCCCTGTTATCTTCAGTCGGAATCGTAGTTCAGCTAAGAACACTTAGACTGAAAAATGAACACACAATCATTAGACAATAAACTGACTTCTCTTCTACTTTCCAGCCTTCAATAAGAGCTCTAAGCTGAACTCCAACTTTAAGGACTGTTCTGTTTTCAAAGGAGATGTGAGGCTGTCACTTTCTTGGTGAGATTTGGAGATTTCTTTTTTTTTTTTTTTTTCCACTGGGTAATAAACAAGTATTTTAACTACTAAATACCTGCATTTAAGTGAAATCCACCATTAAAAAATGCCTATGACCTTATTTTCTGTATCTTCTGGCCCTACCATTTTCTAAAACAATTAGAAAATATTATTTCACATAATATTTAGGAAGCAGAAGGCAATTCTTCTGCATAAAGGGGAGTAAGAAGAAAAATGCAGGACAATCAATGTCAGTCCTAGTTCCAAATACATTGTCTAGCTGGGAAGTACCTGAAAACATCAAATTGAAGAACTCCATGTTTTAATCGCTGTTGTCCCATGATTTACAGAATCTATTAATTCCTTTTTTAAAATGTGTAACTAGAAAATATAAGGTCAGTACAACTTGCTAGTATCTAGGCAGCAAGACCACAGAGCAAAAAGCAATAACCAGCAGAATTAAAACAGAAATATTTTGTTCAGTGAGTATGTCAAACACTAAGTTGGGGGGAAATAAAAGTAAATATTTCTGAAAGAAGTGGTAAAAAGTTATGCAGAAGCTAGAGAGACTAGCAATGCTAAACATTTATTAGAAAATATTAACAAAGTATGGTCATATACAAACACCTGTAAGAAACTAGAACGTCGTTTCATTAAGGAAAGAAAAATTAACTTATAAATCATTGTGCCAGTTCTTCTCATTAATGTTGAACCTTTGATGCTTGGCACTTTTCTTGATTTGAGGATCCTGTTTGAATCATACCACTCATAAGTTTTTTACCTTAAGCACACAAGCAAAATGTGGGAAAGAAGAATATCTGAAAACGTACAAAAAGGTGGCAATATAGAAAAACTGAGAATAGAATAGTTTTTTTCAATTGTTTTTAAGCAACTGCTATTTTTTTAAGGCTTCTGCCTCAGCTTCTAAATAGTTAAGGCTTGCAATCTTTTCCTATTTAAAAGTATAGCAAAGATCTTAAATGATTTACAGTAGAGGGCAATGTAAATGTACTGCCAAGAAAAATCCCACAACCATTAAGTTCATTATTTGGTTTATTTAATACTGGGGAAAGGAAAAGGCAGTCACAGACAGTGCTGGGCCACCTGTACCATCCTTCCAAGGACCAATTTTGTGGACAAGTGTAATTTATGGATAGGTATCTCTCCTTTTAGAAGAAGGAAACTGACAACAACCTCAACACATAAGCCAAAGAATACCAAATGTATACAATATGTAATTATCATCTTGGTCACAAAAAGTGTACCAGGAGCTATACTGGAGCTCTCAGAAAACAATGTCTCACTGTATGTAATGCAGCTCATCATGTTACTGTCTGCTTACAAAGGAAAGGGAAGCTTTATATGACAGGGTGGCAGTGGTGGGGTTTTCACAGGTGTGGTATTAGTATTTCTATCAACAGAGTTAAAAAAAAAAGAAAACATACAAATCATGTAAAGGAATGAGTTACCCTTGGATGAAAAACATCTAAATTATCTTGGAAGTCACGAGTAATGCCATGAAAGTGAAACAATGCACAGCTTGAAGCTGAGAATGGACTCTAAAAAAACAAACTAAATTAAAAATATATTTGAACATTTCTACATTTCTACAAAACTCTACAAGAAAAAAAATCAATTCACTCATTTAATTAGATGGAAAATATACCTCGGAAAAACCCTATGTTTTGTAAATGATGAAAATTATGGTGCTGTTTCCCTTGTAACTAACATACCATCACTGATTTCTGGAGTGAAAGACCATAAAATTCTTAGGTGATGGAAAGAACAGTAAATTCTGGGTATTTTAGAATTTAAACAGAACTATTTCTGGTTTTATTAGGCGTATCAAAATCATGGCTAAACCTCAGCAGTAGGCTTGTGCTTTTAGGACAAACGTCGTTAAATCAGTAAAAGTTTATATTTCTTGGCACACAGGCACCATCCTAACAAGTCTCTTTAAAAGTGAGTATCTCAGTGGAGGTAATATTTACTGTTTACTGTACTTCTGGTTGTTAGGGGTTACCAAAAAGGTCCTGTTTTTCCATGACATCAGCTGCATTCCAACAGAAATGTGTGCCCAGGAGCTTTAGTAATGACTGTAGCCTCCAACGGCTGAAACCTTGGCCAAAATCCCCTACACCTGCAGACCAGCTGAATAAAAAGAAAAAAAAAAACAAACCAAAAAACCCCTCAAAAAACCATGAAGAATTTAACTGAAATTTCTGACTTAGCTCCTAGTAAAAAGAAATTATTATTTTTGTTCCTCAAATCTGTTGTTGAAAGTTGTTTGGACCAAATTTTGAGTACCTGCTAGTTGTTGCTGCTTGTTGAATTCATTTCTCAGCTCAAGATCTCAGCTCAGTCTGTCAGAACTGTAACTCATTCCACACCAATTCAAATCTAACAGGTCAAAGGGATTTCAAAACAGGGTGCTCAAATTTTCCAAAATTAGTCTTACCTGCCTCACATATTTCTCACCCGTTTCTTTCTCTAAAATGCTGATGATAATATGCCATTGCTATTGACATACCATGAAAAGCCAACTGTTAAACATACAGATCCTCTAGTCTTGGGTAAAATCCCAGTGAAGACAGGAAAATCTCAAGAGCAGGAAACGCACCATGTGAAATCAAGTACAGAGCTACACTCTGAACACTGAGGAAAAGCCAGAACACTATAGCAGTGGTAGATATCATCCTCCCTGGGGGCAGCATTGAAGTGTGTAAGTGACAACCATGGCCACATTGAGCAAAGTGTGTCTACCAACAGCAAAGTAGTTTTGGACTCTCTTTCAAGTTCTGTGTATGCTACAGATCTAGCAGTTGGCTGTCTGACAGGTGGGCAGCCCCCAGTTTCTACTCAAGAGAGCCTACCCCTGCAGCCCACCCAGCTACCAAAACCTTGCTGTGTAAACCTAGCACATCCACACAACCTTGTTATACAACCAGCAGTACCCAAGTGGGTTTATGGAGTCTGAGGCCCAAAACAAAAAACACCTTAATGATATGAGCCTGAAGACTACAAAATAGGGCTAAGGATTCAGATCCACATTTTCATAAATGGTTCCAAATTTGCCAGTCAGCACATCAGAAAGAACAATTACACTTAAGAGCTATCATTTTTCCCTTTGTACTGAAGGTCTGTCAGACCTGTGTTAATAGAAAGTTGTACTCTAGTAGTTCAGAAAGACATTTGTGACAATCTTAAGGGGCCAGACTTTGTCTTCACCTTAATTACTTTAACAACTAAGAGCCACTTTAGCTACATCAACAGGGGGCTTGGAGGTTGCCTTTTAGCCAGTTCTACCCTTGCACTCCCTTGTAGTGCTCAAACTAAATTTAAATGATCACTGCAGGGCAAGTCCCTCTGAGGGAAGTAAAAGCACAAAGGTGTGCTCCAGGTTCCCAGACCCCTACACACAGAGTTTTGAACCACAGCCATCAGGGATCATGAAAGCTATTTGTGGCAGTGAATTGCCAGTAAATTTAGATTCGTGATGCTGAAGGAAATTGTAGTGATGATTAAACATACAGCCTTTTGTAAGACAATGTGTGAGAGACAAATGAAAAAAACAGTATAATTGTGTACAAAGACTTCCATGAACATCTCACAGGAAAAAGGTGTTGCCACCATTTGTGTTAAATTCCAGGGATATTTGACCTCAGCTTATCTCAAAGTCTTGTGAAGCTTTAACTGTACAGTGGATGTTTGATGTTAGACATCCCACAGGCTTATGCAATGCTGCTCTGCTCACTCAAATGGCAACTTTACTGCCTCCAGCAACTGGCTGCATAGCACATTTTAAAAAAAGATGCACAAAGCTTTTGCCACAAATCTGCAGGCCAATGACCTAAAAATCCTGCAAGACTAAGGCAGCTAGCTCCCAGACTGGCCTCTTCCTGCACTCACAGGGCTCAGGCTTAATTCAAAGGAAAAGGCAAAGAATCAGTTTATATACACATAAAGCAGGGGTGCAGGTAGAAAAATCCCGCACAAAATCAGGTAGATATGGACTACAAGGAGAGAAACTAACATCAGAGGCTTTTTGAACAAGCCATTCCACAATCTGGAAAGGATACAATTTAACAAAACTTGAGGAACTCCTGAGCACTGATGAATGATATCCTATGGGCAGTCAGACATTTAGAAGGCATTAGCATCACAGTGAACTGTGATATTAATTCAGTCACTACTTTATATGTCAGGTGAGCAAAAATTTTCTGGCAGAAACATGACAGATAATATACATGAAGACCTGTATATTTATTACTAAGTTTAAAGAAGCCAAGTTGAGTTTGCAGAGTGCTGTCATTACATTTTTAATTAAACAGGGAAAAATTCTGGGGTAACAACCTACCAATATTTGGATCTTAGTGCCTGGGGCTCTTAGACTCTGCCACAAAGAAACTACTGTATGAGCTATAAAGTGTAATTAGTCACTTCCTTCTGTTTTTTCACACTTCAATATGTAAGCTCCATCAACTCTGCTTCACCTCTGAAATGCAATTGTACCTGAAAAAGTCACTCTTTAAGGAATCTAATGAAAACCTTATAAAATGAAGGAAGTCTTACTCTTCTGTTGTTCCTCATGCTACCAATTTATGTAGGTGGATAAAAGAGGTACATTTTCTGGAAGCACAATCTTTAGGTCTGGAATACAAACATAACCACGATCATTTGCTGAGAGTCTAGCAGCCATGAGATTCTCATTCATTATTTCCGTCAGAAATTTATCCTCAACACAGCATCTAAGACTATATTAATGCGACACTTATATTGTAGTATTTCTTCAATAAGAATTTTGATTAGCTGGCCATCTCTTCTGCTGTAAGTTCAAAAACCAACAGTTCAGACTGTATCTGCTTTATTTTGTTTACAGTGGGTATTTAGAGAGTTACAAATTTGTTCTAAACTGGAACTAGAATTAGTGTGCATGTACTTTAGACCTTTCACCAGATGGTTTATTCACCATATACACTCACTAAAGAATCCTATCCCGTGTCTGAAACAGAGGAGAGTGACAAGAAGCTAAAAGAAAAATATTGACTGAACACCCAAATCCATACCTACTGCATAATTCATCAATGGTTTTGGTGCCTCAGCTACCAGAATGCTGAAACAAAAAATACTTAACCTAAAAAAAAAAAAAAACATTTACCACTGCAGTACCTTTTAAACATTATTGTACACACACAGACAGAGCTACATTGTGTTGTCTAGATAATGGAAAAGAAAACAACATTTATGTCTGAGCTTCAACAAGGACACACCAGAATGAATTGATGACATTGGATAAATGAAAAGATTTGTCACCTAATCAAAAATTTCCACAAAGGTTGTCCATTCTTTTACAAATGATAAATAACCAGTCAGGAAAACAAAGAAAATAATCTTGGGTTCACAGAGACCATTTCAATTAGACCACTGACAGCAGTTTACTCATCACTATGGACTGCAAAATGGAGCATGAGCAAAAGCCATATACTTTACATTCAGTTCTTTGATAAAATTACCTGTATTCACAGCCCACCCTCAGCACAATTCAAACAATCTGGCTTACAGAGGGTCTCATAGTATTAGTTATCACTATCCTGTTGCACTAATTGATAAAGAAATAAGACACACATTAACCAAAATGTAGAAATTAAGTTACCAATATTTGAGTATTTCTGATTTCAGATTTGAACCCTCCTTCAAATGGCCAAGCCTGTTCACTTAAAAAAGAATCTTAGATCACCCTTTCCCCCTTAGTCTGAGGAAACTCAAATTTGGATCAGATTCCAGATCCAATTTGAACAAATTAACCTTGCAGATGAACTAACACTCAAGAAATGTGTCTCTTCCTCTCCTCTCCAGGTTACACGCTAATTGGCTCCAAGGCAACAATATTTTTTGAGGATTGGGCTAAGTACTCAGAAATTCATAAGAACTTCTCAGATCACAATAAACCCATGAGTTATTTCTTTTGCAGCCATACAGAATAAATGTCGCTTCATTTTAAATTCAGTATTTATAGACATCCTTCATCGTACATTACTGTTGTCAAGACCAGAAAGAAAATAAGCACACTAATGTGAGAGGAAAAAGTAGAGGGGACTTAAGCCAAACTAAAGCTGAACTAGTGCCTCTCCATGCAGTTACGGCAGAAGCTGTCAAGCCCAGCTGAACAAACAACTAACAGACAGAAATTCTGAATAGCAGCAGCAGCTTATTTTAAAGTATAACACATTCATTTCAATCCCCATGGAAAAAGTAAGCACCAATTGGCTTGAAACAGCACCAAGACTAGTTCAGCAGAACCATTTCCTTCAATAAACACACAGCTTGCTCTCAAGCACAGGAGGATAGAATGGCACACAGTTCATTTGCTTTTGCTCCGTTCCCTCCACCTTCAAATATTTGTGTTTGGGGTAATGTTGACCAGTGGGACATATGTTCCTGTGCCTCAGTTTTGTCGAGCTGAAACTATATTCTTATCTTGCTCTACTTCCCTAAAGAGAAATTAATTATACAGAGGGTAAAAGTAAGAATAGCAACTTTTGTTTCTGCCATGCCTTTCATGTCCAATGATCTGAAAACACACAGTATGACTGCAATTGAACACAGCAGCTCTTCTGCAGCTCACAGTAACAGCACACAACAGTCTGGGTAAAAAGTAAATGAATATAGCTTTATGCAACTACTTCTTACTCCATGCTATAGTTATGGTAATTCTAGGTTCAGCCTCTGGCTGTTTTCCCCATTCATTGCTGTGCTCCTGACCTGTTACTTCTGACCTAGAGCTTAGGAAAATCCCATTCTTAAATCCTGCCAGAAGTCATAAATCTCAGAGTTGGAGCAATACAAACTTCGCAGTGGTTTAGAATGATACTAAACAAAACAGAAATGGGTCACAAGAATAAGTAAAACAAAGTAGAATTAAGGAAAATCAGGCAAGAATAGAGTGGAGTCAGAATGGTCCTAGCAAAACACGACTCACTGATGTACTGAGTATAACTTCCAAAGTGAACATGCATGGAAGTAGGAGAGGAACATACCAAACAGTAACTGAATTCCAGATATAAAATTATTGAGAGGGAAGATCACACTCAGCTACAAGAAGGGCCTAAAAATCTCACCAAAACCTGTCATGCCCATGTAGTCTGTAGTATAAACAGCCTTATCAGTTGACAAGGGAAAATCGTTATCATGTTCTGCTATTAAAAGCCAAAACTATAACATAATAATACTCTCAAGAGTAAGCTTATGGAAAAAAGTACATGAAGCCCAGACATGGCCAGCAAGTAATTACTTACTATATCAATTTTTCCCTGACACTTGACAGGAAAGAAACAAAGAAAACACTTTTTGAAGGTTCCCTGGCAGACAAAATGCCTGCAAATCACTTTCTGAAACACAAGTCATTGCACTGTTGCAGTCAAACTGGGCAACAATATGGGTCTTTTGGGGAGTTACACATAACTCTAAGTATGGGTTTGAACTACATTTTTTGGTAGCACATCTTTCAGAAATATATACTTCTGGTTGGGAATAAACCCCTCTAGGAATGAAACATATATAGAATCTCATATGGGAAGAAGCATCTGAAGGCAACCAAGAGCTACATCACATTCAAGAGAAGAGGATTCTCCAGACATCAGATCAGCTCTGCAGACCTGGACTTAAGATCAGGAATTTCAAAGATTAACTCTTTTCTAGCTATTCGGTTTCCCAGACTCATTCAGGTCTCTTGGAGATGTCACATCAGCACATCTGTAATGCTGGGGAGGAGTCGGGTCAAGATTCTCAAGCATTTCAACACTGAACTGATTCTGAGCTGTGCTGCAAGGTCCACGAACAGTTTCAGATTGGAGATAAAACACAACATGACAGATACAAAAGCTTCCAGCCTTGAGAAAGCAGTTAAATTCAAAGGGGAAGATATCACAGGAGCACAAACAGACAGTGGAAAGGGTAAAGCCTTGAAGGATATGAGTACATAATACATAATACAAGAAGCTAGAACAAGCCCCACAGAAAAAAGGAAAAAAGCCCAAAACCTCAGGCAGGTGGTCTATAACAGTAACATTTAATCTAGGTGTCATTTAAATATATTGAATGAAGTATATTTTTAAGCTAACACAAAGACTGAATGCTTAAAATTCCTCAAATTGTAACTTCCTTGTACTATAAGCTTTACAAGAATTTCTTTTTACCAGCTAAGAAATGGCCACTGTGTTTTCCACTGCATCCTTTCTTCGAAGTGAGACAAATTTTACAAGCTAATATCACTGTTGGCTATCCTTTCAGCATGAGAAAGGATAGCTGGCAAGGAGGGGAAAAATTAAAAAAATATTAAAAGAGGAAAACCAGTAATAGGCTGCTATTATTGCAAAGCCAGTGCTAGGCACAGACGCGTGGAAAATAACTTGGATTCTTTAAAAGCAATTTTATTTTAATTTTACACTTCATAAGAAACAGTCAAAGGAAAAATGCTTGTTACCAAATTATAAAGCAACATACACTGTCATTATTAATTTGAGAAAGCAAACTACACCACACAATGTATCAAAGAACAATGTAAGTGCCAATTAAAAAAAAAAACAACACACCTTTCTATTTCCTTACAGATTGTGAAATCTGTCTGTTAAATGGGTTGGAAGACATTGTGTGAATACTCCCAACAAACAGACCAGCAATCACTAACACTACCTGGCATAGTAGTGCTTGTCCTGAGAAACAGACTGAGGTCACTCCTGACTCTTCTTACAAAATCCCATGAGATCTTTGGTTTGTACCCAAATTCTCCCCAGGAAAGATCACTGTTTGACTTCAGCTGCATAAACAATAGTACTTCTTCCAAACAACCTAAAAACAAATAAACTGTGCCTTTTTAATATTAGTGATCCATAAAAATACATGTCAGTAATTAAAAATATAACATGGTTTTCAATACTCAGGCTAAACTCCTATCTGGGAACTATTTCTAAGCTATTTTATTATAAAATGAGTTGTCCACAATCAGGAAAAAGTCTTCTCCTTTAGAGGATGGGCGCACTCCAACAGGACACAGAGCAACGAATAAAAGCAGAATTAGCTTTCACAGCAGTGCTCTACACTGTTCACAAGCCAGATACAGCTGAGGAAGCATAGGTCAGTGTTAGATTAGGACAAAGACAAATCCTGTCTTTTGGAAAAAGGAAAGTGTATTAACCTCTCTCAGTGGCTGTTACACCTCAACAGCTGATTTAACAGACCAGGTGATGCAAGTGTTCCACATGTGCCTCAGTGCAAACTCCCATTTAAGCCAGCCCAGATGACTTTCTGATGAATGGCCCCTTGAGTATTTATGCAATCTATTTGCCAGCTTGGTAGTAACAACAAGCAACACCAGGGGTAATTTCTTGCACTGGTACAGCTAAACATGCAGCAAGTCTGCCCATGATGTAAAGATCTCACAGAAATAAATGGAAGGTAAGGGAAACATAGTGACCGAGGAAAGCTAAAATGCTTCACAGGACGTGATCTGGGTAACAGCAGTTTACATACAAACCTTTTCAATAACACTCTCCAAAAGCATAAAAACAGGAGATCCAGAGTCTTTTCCAGTTGAACACCTCAGAAAAGCAGGCAAATGGAGAGCTATTCATGGACTGTGTAAAGGAGCAGCAGCAAGGGGAATCTGCTGTTCTGAATCACCTCAAAGTGTTGATGGACAACTGCCCCAACCATGCAGAAATCCAATCTGCTTGTATGAAGTGCTTTTGGTATTCAGTTCATCAAATTTCAGTATCCATTCCTGTACAGTGTCCTGAGAGCTTTAAAGTAAAAAGATGATGAAAGATCTCTAGTGAAACCACTCCAGTTTCCCTTCTCAGCATTTCCCAGTCCAGGGCAAAAAGCTGACATTGTGCAATCTTTGCAACTTGAACAAACCTGAATGTTACATGACAAAACCACCTTTTTCCCCGCCTGGGGGGTGGTGGTGTATATCTCCCACAAGTGCAGTATTACTGCAGATTAAGCTAAGGAAGACTCACAGAGAGCTTAAGATGCTCTTCCTTAGTTGTTTATCCATTTGCTCCCATGATTTTTCAAGATTTTATAAATCTTTATAACAAATTTTAAAAGCAACTCATCTAATCTCATTTACTACTCAAAGCATTCAGAAATAGTTATCCAGGGCCTTCTTTTTTAAACAGCAGTGGAAGAATGGAATATATAAGGTATGAAAAACATGACAGTAGATAGAGAAGTATCTGTGTCTATTTCTGTCTTCTGAACCTTTTTTCTTCCAAGATCTGTTAAACTGGACTCAAGAATCCCTCTTCCCAAATTTATGGCCTGAAAAAATACTCCAGTGTTCATCTATATTCTAGCTTGCTTTCTTGTTTTATGGCTTCAAAAGTTTGCTAAGTCCATCTTGGCTTTTAAACTCAGTCATGGATCATCTCATGCTATTAAGCCCTATGTTCATATACATATTTTCTACAGAACAGTGTATGACATGCCAGTTCTGAACACAAGGCTGAAATATTCCTGAACTCCAGTCTCTGTCCTCACAGCACTGTACTGAAATCACTCCAGCCCACCACCAATTTCTTTGACAACGCTGGAAGTTAGGCAGAATCAGCTTTAAAAATTGCCTAACGCTGCCAACACCAAATAATCTCCATTAGCGATCAATGTCCACTCACCCACACATGAATATTGTAATTATCTTTTAAACTGAATTGGTGCTGAAGAATTAATCTGTGCAAATAGAGAGCTGAGACGTCATCTCAAGTCTCCAAACAACAGCAGCAACATCAGCTATATACCGGTAAAACCTCCAATGTCACAAAGCCTTTTACAAGCAAAACCAGCCATTTTTTGTTACATTATCCAGTTACACAGTAAATTTTCCCACTTTGCCAAACCTGACTACTTAACCTGTATTTTCTTTTGAGGTGAGAGCTCATTCATTCCAAATGTAAAACTATCCCAGTCTTCAGGCTTCTATTTCACAGAACAAATGTAAGAACCACATTTTCATGTGATAAGAAGGAACAATCATTTAAAGACTGTTTTTAAATCTGTTTTCCTGGCTGACATTTTGATTTTTGAAAGTAGAATCTCACACTCCATTGGTTACACATGCTGATACCAAAGAACAGTTTTGGAGGCCTCGATCTATGTCCAGATAAAACTGAAAACTCTATTGGAACTTGGATGATCTGGAAATCAGAATGCAGTATCTACAATGCATATGAGCAAAAATATTTGACAAGGAACAAGATTGCTTTATTCTGTTATACAAAAATCTATATAAACAAGGAGTCAGCTATAATGAGTCATCTACACTAAGTTTACAGTCTAATCAGAAATGAAACATAATAAATGAGCATAACAGACAACACGCAGCAAGACAAAAAGAGAGGATAAAGTATGTTGGCAAGATTACATGTATATTTTCTTAGATTGTGCATCAAAGATTTTACTCACAGAGGTGCTGCAGTAGCCAATGAGCAGACAAAAATATTGTCAATGCTTGCATTGGCTGACTTGATCATCACATACTTTTCCCAAGCTGCAGTCAAATCATGATGAAGTGCAATAAAGTCACAAGAAACTGTATTCTATTCCACAGGTGCTGTCCTGTCACATCTCAGTGAAACAAACTAAATGAATTTTCAACCTTTGTCATAATGCAATTGTTTCTATTAAGCTTCACAGATAAACGTATCTGCTTGGTATCAGAACACACAGTTTGGTGGTTTAAAAAATAATTCTGCCTGCTCAACAGACCCTGATAACTTTTCTCTTGAGGGCAACAGCTGGAGAATGTTCTGCAACATATTCATTAAAATCCCGACACAACAAGTGCTCTTTCAGGTCAGACAGGCTGCTCCTGCTTTTCAGCTAACCTACCATGAAATATGCATAAGCCTGCAAAAGGTGAAACCACTATAGATGACAAAAGGTTCAAAGAAACATCCATTGACCATAAACTTCAGTCAGAAGGCTGAGAACTCCAGTATTAGTTTGTCACTAATGGACTGTCATAAGAATGGATTCTGTACTTGAAAGACTTAGCCTAAGTTGCCAGGTATTTCTGCACAGATGTCCTTGAGGTTACAGACTGACATTGCTCTACTCAGCCACACAAGACCATAAATGGCTGAAGAATTCAGCCTTCTTAAAAAGTGGCCAAGGTATTTAATTTGCAACTACTCACTGACTTAAAAGATTTGGAGTTTCTGACCTGAATCACTTTTGAAAATTGTATCTAGGCCATGAGCATCCAATTACCTTATGAAATTTGCAGCTATCCATCTCGGTATTTTTCCATTGCATGTAGGGAGTCTTCCATCCAAGTATGCATTCTGCCTCCACCCAAATGCCCTGGCTCTAACCTTTCAACTACAACCACTTTGTTTCACTTCTGAAATCTGTCTTTTGTTGAAAGCTTCCTAAAATGGCTACAAAGTTAGATAAGAATCCATTATAATCTGTGTAAAGGTCTGATCTGTTATTTTGATTTGTGACACATTGCCTTGGTCTGATTGGGATTGGAAAGAAAAATGTAGAACTGGTTGAAGTCTTATAGCCTTTTTCCAACACTAAAGTTCTATGTTTTCACATGTTTTTATGGAAGCACAAACTTTATGCTGTTGGTGCATGTACACTCAGCACAGAAAGACATTTGCATGCTCTTTAGTTCTTCAGTTTGATAGGCACAATACCCCTACATCAATTTTCTAATCTTTAACTCTCCATCCGTTCCCTGCATGATGTTCAAAAGACAGTTTGTAAAGAAGAATAGGCATGGTATTGCTACCAGACACAAACCAATGCTATTCATTTGCAGTACAACAGCTGTTACTAAAACATATAAATAAAAAAATCCCTCTGAGTGAAATATTTGTCAACACAGAGCTAAATCTGTTTTTGTTGAAATAAACAAACTAGATTTCAGCATGATGATGTCTACAATATATAATTAATCTTTTAGGCAGGAAATGATGAGCCTAAGAAAGATTTGTGATTGACTTATTTGTCTAACTCAGAAGAAGGGATCACTTCTCTTGACTAGAGAGGTAAATCAGAGAAATATAGTTACAATTTAATAAATATGAAACACACTACAGAAGAACTGTAGGATTTAAATGAAAAAAGGACAATTGTGGTTCCCTTAAGATTAGTAACAATTAGATTGTAACAATTCCAGCCACAAAATATGAAAAAAAGCAACAATTCTCAAAAAAGGAACCTTCATGTACTGTAGAAGCAGTCAGTTTAAATCATGCAAAAAGTGGTTTTGGTTTTATAAATTATTTTGTTATTTAAACATTCAAGTTTCAAACATGCCACATTTTTCTGTGTTAACAGGCATAAGTTAGGAGCGCTTAACAAGGACATGAAAGGGCTAACTTAAGCTATAACCCTTTTTCCCCCACTCATTGGCATCACTGCATATGCATCTTGCAAGCTCCAATAAAAACACAGTGGTGACCATTCAGTTGCCAAGAGCCCCAGTAATGTTATTAACGTACATATTACTTGTGGTCATTATTCATCAACCTCACTCAAAGCTGCTCAAGTGTCAACTGTATGCTTCCTATCAACGTGGTCCATGTGCTCCCTAATCTCATGCCATTGCTCCTGGCTTTCTTTAAAGTTCTGCATTAATACAGTGCAGCAGCGCAGCAGTTGAAGATGGCACCAGAAGATGACAAGAAGACTTGTTATCTCTTCAATTGATACATTCATCAATATACTGCAGTTTTGAAGATAAATTACAGGATACCAAGAATAAAAAGAGATGCACAATCATTCATCAGCCATTATTCCAAAGCTGATCCACTGCTCTTTGTCTTTTTCTGGACTGCTTGCTGTCATGTGAAAGCAGCTCAAAGGAATGGCATCTTTATTTTTTCTAGAAAATAGATTCTTTTGCACTGGAGAGCTTGGAGAGAAAATTGAGGAACAGCAGTTCCTTAGCATCACTTCTCAAGTACTTCAACTCATAACTCTGAGAACAAACATCGGATACTTTCCTCTCAAATATACAAACCACAAAGTTTTCATCCAGTTATCAAAGAAACAGAGATTTCAACTGTACCATGTGCATGAATTCAGATCCCAGAACACACTGGGGTTTCTTCTCAGTTAAAACACAATCAAATGCTGAGAGATCTTTAAGAATCTTAATAAAAATTCCGCAAGATAAATCAGAGAATATTAGAAAACTTTCATTAAAAAAATTACATACTATGGGATATTGCCTTCAGTAGCTCCTGAATCAGTTGGCAGCTTTTGAAAAATATCACCACTATGACGAGCAAATACTTCTAAAAGGGAGATAAAAGTTCAGTTTTAGAATGGAAGCCCAGATTGTCAGCATACCTCAGCTTTCATCTGCAGATCTTGTACATTTTGCATCTCTACAGAGCAATCAGTTACAGTTCTAACTTTCAGCTTTGCCCCAATTTTTTTTTTCCTAACGCTAAAGAACTTACTTATGCCATACGAATAGAATTTCTGGCTTTAGCAATTAATGACCTAACTTACATTGTCCTTTTAGAAAAATCACAGCCTACTAAAAGTTTTTAAGTTGTTTTCTATATATCAGATATATGATAGCTTTTAATAAGAAGTGACAGGGAAGTTACTGAATGTATCTTCAGCTTGGTTTACTTAAGCGAACTGACCTCTCTAGTAACTTCTGATCCACCCTACGCAACAGTCTGGCAGGAATTAATAGCTGAGCTCCTAAATATTCAGCAGAGCCAAGTGCACGTACATGTGTTTGTGTGTTCAGTCTACTATTTTCAATCTTTCCATCTCTTTACTGAATCTTCTTTTCCTGTTTTATTTTCTTAGGCTCCAAAGACACATGGTAAATATTTCACAGGGCAATCAGATAAGGCAACTTAACTGAGCTCAGCAATGATGGAAAAAACTGTAAAGCTGCTGCTGTTGCTTCTTCTGTTTTATTTTTAATGGAGTGCAGCTGAAATGCAGCTGGAAAACAGCTGTCAGCTTTAATTTCCCAAATCTGCACTAAAATAACAACTACAGCTTGATCATATGATAATTACCTCTGAATTAGAGCCCTGGGTTTGAGACATTACACACACCTAGAAATTAGCCAAGAGCCTGAGGATGACAATAAACACAAGGCTGAAAAGCTCGGGGTTTTGGACATATTCCTCTTCAATATTTGTTAGTTCAGTGCATTCTTCTATTTGGGAAACATCTGAGGAACAACATTAATGTGTTGCTCTTCCTTAGTGTTTCTGAAATACTGCCCTCAAAAAAAACCCTCAACAAATACCAGAACACTTCAATATGAAGTAGGTATGTACGTGACAAGTGACCATCTGAAGCTAAAGGGAACTTTAGGCTTCATTTTGAAAGGCAGTGAAATTCAGTTTCTAGTGGCTGATTGTTTCACTTTTAGAAGCTACAGTTTTTTCAAGTAACTTATGAACAGAAAGCAGCTAATTTCTCCCCATTTTTCTACCTAATAAACTGCCTTGATGCAAAACATCATAAATATGTTTGAGACAGCCAAATACAAAAATTTACTTTAAAATACTTTAAAAATTTAGGTATTATTAAAGTTTAAAATTAAAATTTTAATTTCAATTTTAAAGTTAAAGTTTATTAATTTTATGTAGTCCTTCTGCTCAGAGATATGGATTTATCAACTAGACTAAGGAGATCAAATGAAGTTCCATATAATCCAAATTTATCTAAGTGAACTGTTTCACAAGAGATTGATTTGGCCAATACATACAAGCTGATTATTGCAAAAGTGTACCTGCACTTCTCTCAAAAGGAGGAAGTGAGATCTGTAACTCACCCTGTGACCTGAACATTTTTTCACATTCTTTGTAATCTTTTCCTGAAACTACATCATCTAGAATTACTTGCCAAAACATTACAACATAAAAACATAACTAACTCCAGAAATCAGAGACAAGAAAAGAAAAATACACCAGAGAACCCCCACTCTTTGCTGACCATGAAATCCTTTAAACATTCCCAGTAAGTAATTTCTAAATACTCTGTCATAAGAAAGCACAGCAAAAATGAGGTGACAATAACAAATTCTGCACATTAATATAAATCATCACTTCATAAATAATTTAGAAAAATAATTTCTAAATAATACTTTGAAATAAACCCCATTTTTGGCAGATTTACAATCTCAGCAGAATGAGTTTCCCATTGATATGCAAAAAAGTAATAGCAGTTTGATGACTTCATAGCAAACACACTATTGCATTAAAAAGTACATTAACTATTTATATAATAGCTATTTAATAGAGTAGGGTTTTTTTAAGAGGACATCAGTCCCACATTACCCAAGATTAAAAAAAAAAAATCCTCAAAGAAAGCATTTTGCTCACGGTCCCTTAGCCTGTAAACAAAACTTTTAAGGGAGAGTGTAAGTTCAAGGACATGAGCTGCTATAGTTTTCGTGTGGCTGTCAGCCCTTATTCAAACAACAGAGGCATCTTTTTTAAACATCAGAATACTTAAAAGATCACTAATCCTGAATATGCATCCGTTCAAAAAAGGTGAGGTTATGGAGATAGAGAAAAAACCTGTTTGAGGGACACCTGAGGGTTGTTTACAAAAAGGTTTATTTTTAACAGAGGAAACTCAAATATATTTGGATTCTGTTAGTTCAATGACACTGGTGTTAATTTTCAATTTAATTATTTGCCATTGTAAAAAGAAATTATTTAAAATACCTTTGCCTAATTTCAACAGTTTCTCTTGAACATTCATATCCACTGATGTTACTCCAGAGTGTCAAAACAGATTTCTTGACTAAGCATCACACTTGTTCCTGCCCAGCATAATATCAGGATTATTAATGCCAGCCTCCAGCCAGCTCTTCTCCAACAGCTGTACTGCACTTCATCATTATGCAACACTGAAAATATTTTCAAGTTTTCCCTGTGAGAATCACTGTGAGTAACTAATTTTCTCTGGCTTTAGAGTCAAGATTTAATGCAAGCATGTCAAGCAATCGTCTGAAACCAGTCACTTTTTTCACACCAATCTCCCAAGAGAAAATTAAAAGCAAAAAGGAAGTTTAGGAAAGAGAGGTAATTTACAGCAGCAGTTTGAACTGACAATGAAGAACAAAGGCTAGAGGAGAAACATAAGAACACATGGCAAGAGGAATACTTTGCAGAAAGCAAAAGGTGCCTAGAAGCAAACAGTACAATAAAAAGAAATTTATTACCCTAACATATTTTGTACGTTTTCCAAGAAATACAAAAGCAAAGCTCATTCACAAACATGCATCTGGACTGCAAGGCTCTGATAGAAGAAAAAGAGGTATTTTTGGGTTTTTTTCCACACAGATATGGGATGAAGTTCTTCAATGAATGGGTTTATGACTTGAAAATCTCATGAAGTAACTCCAGCAGAATTTTGAAATCCGCCACAAACACAGTGTAAGCAAGAGTAAAACTGAAAAACTAAATAATAAGAGTTCCTGAATTTGTTTCCTATGCTTAGACAAGAAAGAAAGCCAAGCAGCAAAACCATACCCTGTTAAAAGGAGTTTGACAGAGTGTAAGAGGAATTTCAATGTCTACCTGAGTTGATGAAGAACTTAGCAACTCAGATGACCAAGCAAATTTAAAGCGCCTGCTAAGCAGAATAACAAAAAAAAACCCCATACTTTTTGTGGTTAGCACAGGTTTTTCCCACGAGAATTCTTCTTGTGTTTTATAAATAAAGATAAAGTTTGGATGTTATTGGAACAGTGTCCCAGAACTTGGACAGTGCAAGCCTGGCCAATCAGGCCTGGGGGAAGGCTTCTGACCGACCAATCTGGGTGACTTTTGAGAACTCTATATCAAAACAATAAAGGTCATTCCTTCTTGCCACTGAGAACTGGTGTTTTCATTACTCTGCTAGCTGCTCAACAGCGACAACTTTTATACAATTTTTTAATAGCTTAATATTTACAATTAATTATACAATTATTTAATAGCTTAAAAGACTGGAAAATGTGAGACTAAGATTATTGACCTGAAGTTCTGCAAGGTGTGTGTTTTTATGCTCGTGAGATTCAGCTAGACTACAATAGCAAGGTCTGCTGAAACTCCCCAGTCCTGAGCAGAGGGCAGCAAGGGAGCTGGAAAGGGTGGTGTAAGTACACCAAATCAGCTGCATTCCCTTCAGCATCCCAAGTCCACAGCTAAAATTGACACTCACAAGAGGAAATGCAGATTTAATCCTGAATGTGACCTTTACTTTGCTCTGAGAGGCCCATTCTTTAGACCCTAATAAACACTATTGTTCCTTGAGGATTATCTGACAAAAGCAGCAGTCATAATACTATATTTTGTATAAAACAACAACTTTCATTCTTAGACTTAAAGAATGCATTTTTCTATAAGACACAAGCTGTCACTGATAGCTGCACAGGCTGATAGCAGAGTCAGGCCAGCCAAGAAGCCCAAACTTCCCTTGGGGGATGTATGTGCTTTAAGAACACTCTTCAGAGTCCACCTTTACATCAGGCTGGGTATCTTTGAAAATCAGGAAGTCAGGAGTCGCCATATGGTCTGTCCAGGCTCAGTATTTAGACAAATATTCTGGTTCAGTTTAGAATCAAGTGTGGTAAAAGTTAAGCCCTACTCCTTTTTCCATGCATTTAAGTCTTGACCAATATGTGGTAAATGTTTCCTTCTTGAAGGAAAACATAAGTGAAATATAAATACTGCACAAAACAACACAGTCCCAGATACAGCCCTACAAAGTTCCTCTCACATGAATAATCCCACACTAGTTACAAAAGATGAGATTAATGGGCCTTAATTCATTTATTTGTTTCAATGTTCTCTCTCTCACTTCATATGTTATAAAAAATCCAAAAATATTTATTAATCAGGATGTTTAAAAACAAACAGTTTAATGATCCTTAAGGATCACCAGAGACAGTAAAACAATGCTGTGGGAAAAGCTCTAGTTTACACTTTCTATATGCACAACTCATACTTTTTTCTGGGCCTTTTGATGTATTGTTATGATACATAAATTTTGTGCAACAGCAGGATTCAGAAGCATGGACTGAGTTTAAACCTCACATCTCTAAAGGCCTCTGCCATGCCTGGTGAACATCACGGAATTCCACTTCTTATCATCATAAAAATGGCAGTTTCCCATATTTACACTGCTGTTTAATTCATAGAGCAGACTTGAAATGGTTTTGAACACTATTCTGAAGTTTTCTGGTGTTCTGCATTCTAACTAAAGAAGTCTTTCTATAGGCATCAAAAGACATGGTTAAAAGTCACAGCAATTTTCTTAGCAAACACTCCAAGAGCTATTGCTTCCCATTACACAAGGCTAAGGGCCAGACATGTAGTTCCATTACAAGCACCTTATAGAAATATATAAAAACACTCATAAAAATGCATTTGTTTTTACGGCAAATAGATATGAATGAATGAACACTCTACACAGAAACTACCACAATATTATTAGAGTTTATTCAACCTGCAAGAATTTTATCAAATCTTAAATCATGTTCCCTTCCTTCTTTCCTCCCCACATGCATCAATGGACTCTTGTGTTATGGTTTGCAAATATTTAAAGTGGTGTGTCAAGTCCTGCTGCAGAAGCCTGATGGCCATGCTATGCTATGAATAACAGACTGAAAGCAAGGAAAACAGTTCCTAAATCAAATTACAACTCCTGGGGATAAACACATTTCCAAATGATGTAATTATAACAATATGTCACACTCTGCTGAAGACCTCGTATAACATTAAAATAAAGAATGAGTGGGTAGGAAATATAAGCAAAGGATGACATAATATTGCTCCATGCCAGTTTCTGCCTGTTTTCAATCAAGCCAGACATCAGAAAGTAACTTGGGAGTGGGGGGAAAAAAGTCTCACTAACAATCAAGGGAATTTCTGTTTAAGTCAGAGGCCTGTGCACCAAGATCACACTTGACCTTGTAATACAAATAAAGTAACCCTAATGAAGTGTGTACAGAGCCTGGGAAAGACAAGCCCCCTGCCTACCCCCGCATACTGAGTCCCAAATAAACACACCAATATGACTTAAGACATGCTTCCAGAAAAGTTTATTATTTTATTTTCACCCTGTATATATCCTATGCCAGTAAAAATTGCTGCATCACAAGCTCTTAATTTAGTCCCTTTTAGATGCAAGAGGATCTTGGATGGTTGATCCTAACCATGCCTGCACTAAATAACTCATAAATGAGCCAACAGAAAACACGTATCTCAAACTCAGTTAAATGCTTTCTATGCAAAATTGAAATGAGTTGTATCTGGTTCAGACCTGAATCCTTGGTATGGTAGTAAATCACATTAGCAGCCTATAAAGTGAAGTCACTTGATTCTATCAAAACTGAATAAACTCCATTGTGGCTTTGCTATAATCCCCTTATGAGAACTGTGCGCATCGTTATTTACCCAACTGTTATGTGGGTGGAAACAGGAGACATTCACCTCTGGCAAATATGTGTGCAACTGCTCTCAAGTCAATACAGCTGCACCTGCTTAGACCAGCAATGAAGCTTGGCTCTGATGACAACAGAGATATTATCTAGAGGTAAAACAGTTCCTGTTTTGTCTGAAAAATTAAATACTTCAAAACATGGCAAGTCACTTGCAAATCCTGTCCACAAAGGAAAGAGGAAAAATTTTGGAAGTACTAATCCCATAAAACAAAGAGCTTTTGGATCCAGAAATCCTGCAGAGATTCACACTCTCCCCTATACTCCCATTCTGCTAGGAGTCTTCCATGACAGCTCTGGAGCCTGACAAGCCACTGCTCTTGCTTGGAGCCCAGAAAAGCTCAGTGCTAACAGCAACTGCCAGAGAAAAAAGTAGGCAGCGCTCTGTCTATTTACCAGCATCTTTCCAGGTGCTGTGAGGGATCAGAGAGAAGGAAAATGACTGCTGACTGAAAAAGAAAGAGGAAAAGGGAGGGAAAGAAATGCAAAACCAGCCAAGAACACATTTCCTGTGCCAGACCTCCTTACAGAATCAGCCACTCACACAGACCTCTTCCCTCAAACTTCCTTCCTCATCTCTATCACCCTTAGCCTCATTTAAAATCCTTTTCCTCTAAAAAGCCTGAAGTTTCTCCCAAATATGGGTATTCTCATATACCAAAAAAACCCCAAAAAACCAAAAAACCCAAAACAAGAACCCAAACCCAAGAAAACCATAAAAGTCACTTCACCTCATGCCATTACCTACTTAACTACTATGATCACACTCACTACATATTTCCTCTTCCTTTCACATGTCTGAGTTATTTTTCACAGTAAGGACTTCAAAACACCTAGCACACTTGGGAACACAAGTAATTATGTGTTTTAAAGATGACTACAGTCAGGATTATGAAGACACCATAAAACCAAGTTTCCCTTGAGTGAAATTGCTTCCTTCCAACTAGTTTATCAAAGGAATATGTTTCAAAGCTCCTACTGTCTACTAATAAAGACAGCTGATCTACCAGAACTTCCATTCATACAGAAATAGAGCTGCCCTTTAAATGGGACCTGGCAAGAAATACTGGAATTTCTACACTTTTTGATCTTAAAAATACCAACTAAAAATTGACTGAACTCATTCAGCTGACATCATTGGGTTGTATTTCTGGGACTTGTCTCAATTTTTAATGGAACACATACCCCAGTTTTAATGAACTGGTTATCCAATGAGCATATGATGGACCAGGTAGCCTGAAAGCCTTGCCCAGCTCATTCTGATTTGAGACAGGTTGGGTGAGTGCCAGCAGTATGAAATGGCATGCCCTGAAATCTGCATGTAACATTTTCAGAAATACATGACAAATTTTTACTCTTTTTATATCATAAATTATAATAGCCACAAGCAGGAACCACTTTCCCTATGTAAGCCACACTGCATCTGCAGAGAAATACAGCCAACCACAACACACAATTCCCAATTATTACAGGGGCCAGGTACATAGAGAGTTTGTTTAATTAGTTGCTGATATTGGAGTACAGATGTTTGGAGACAACCACTCACTGAAACTTTGCCAAGATTGCGTTCATCCTCCTCCTTCTACACAATATATAAAAACACCAATCTCTTCTCTGTGGTGACCAGTGACAGGACCTGAGGGAGTAGCATGAAGCTGAGTCAGGGAAGGTTTAGTTTAGACATTAGAAAAAGGTTCTTCACCCAGAGGGTGGCTGCACACTTGGAACAGCTCCCCAGGGAAGTGGTCACAGCACCAGCCTGGCAGAGTTCAAGAAGTGTTTGGTCAATGCTCTCAGACACATGGTGTGACTCTTGGGGTGTCCTGTGCAGGGTCAGGAGCTGGACTCAATCCTTGTGCGTCCCTTCCAACTCAGCTTATTCTGTGATTCTGTAATATATCCAATAAATACAATATCTACAATAAATACAGCAAATCCAAATTCACTGCATCCTATGAAACTAGGCATAACCACCGAAAACAAGTCCCTGAAGATTAGTGACTCACTGGGAGCAGTCAATTAACTTCATTTAGTCCTTAATACCCAAGAAACTTCCTACAGTCAAATGAATGCTGCTACAAAATTACCAATAAATTTAGATAATAAAATTCACGTTTTTTTACATTTCCTACACTATATCTAGTTAGCATACATGAAGAATAGTGAAATTTACTTTTAGCAGTATTTAACATCAGCCAAGCACTTGTTTCTTAACTGTCTAAACCAAACATTACCTTTAATACCATAATACTTTTCATGCCAATGCATCACAAAGCTCTTTGTTTGTTTACAAAGCTGTTTGTATACAAGAAGTTCTGCCCTGTACTTTAGGATACAAATTTTCTTATTACACCTTATTAGGTTGAAAATAAAATGGGAAGAGCTAAAACCTGTACAAAGTACCAAAGTTTTAAACACTGTTGATTTTACATAAATATTGACAGGTTCTTTATTCCTCTTAAATAGTAAACATCTCATGCTTGCTATAGAAGTAAACAGAAACGTGTCTAAAAATTGTGCTTGTATGACTTAAAGAGGAATACTTAACGTACTCCTGTACAATGGCAATGAATCTTCCAAAGATTGAGACCATACAAAGTGGTCTCTCTATGTGAATTTCTACACCTTAAATTTAAAGTAGTGATCCCCCCCACCTCCAAGTTTCACTTAACACCGTTTCCTTTCTTCATTTTGCTTTAAGCCTCTGGCACAAAAACACAATTCAATTAGAGTAACCGAATTATACAAGTCCAGCTAACAGTTCTAATACAACCCAAAGTTTGAAAAGCAGTTCAATGTCAAGGTATTTTGTCACTCAAGTAAATTGAAGTAGCAAATTTATTTTGTGAGTGAATTAAGCCATGTGGTATCTATCCAGTATACACATGAGTAAAAGATCTGGTAAAAGGAACAGCGAAAAGTTTCTGAAACAGAATAAAATTTCTTTTGAATTCCATGACATGCAGCTGATCCAAACTAAGTGCTCTTCCTCCCTATTATGTTCTTAGTGAAATGTTGTAGTGCCTCACTCTGCATTAATTTAATCACCTTATGGAAGAAATGGGCTTTTTTCTATGTATATAAAATCTACCAGCTCAAAAACTGTTTCTTACTTGTGACTTACACTCCAGGTATCCCCCTGCAAAGGAAACATTTATGTTTTATTCCTTCAGATGTTTGTTGAGTAAGCTGTCATACTTGGATTAAATGAGTTCTTATCATTTGTTTGGCAGCTAGTAATGCAGGAAACCAAAAACTCTTCCAGTTGATTGAGTTCCCTCAATAGGAGAGCTGGCATTTACTCACAACTCCATTCAAGTGGAACAATAACACTATCAGGTTAACTTCTAACAGCAGCTCCAGTGTTACTTGGCATTGCTGTCAAATGTCTTAAAACGAAGACAAACTTGCAAATTCATGAAGATCTCCCAGGAATGTTTTCCCATTCAGAAAAAAAAAAAAATCCAAGAATAATAACAACTATGTTGGATTTTTTAAAAAAATTATCGGTGTTCCTAAGAAATAAAGGATTCTTACAAGCACTCCTATAGAATTACTACCTTTCTACTACCATGCACATAAGAACTGCGTGTTATCAACATTACCATTTCATAGTTGAGGATACTGAAACCAAAAGGATAAAAACTTCAATCAAGTTTGGATAATGACTAAACTACAAGGAAGACACAACTTGAGAATCTCAGTTTTCAGATCCTTGCCACTGCAGAAACTATTCTACAAGCTAATCCCATTTTAAATGAGGGATCTGGCCTAGTTTCCACTACTGCATTAAATACACAAAAACATAAAATGGGATTGGAATCTGGTGTGGTGGGCAGGGGATGAGTTTTTCCAAAGCAGCAATTCTGGTAGTGACTATCCTTGCATCACTGGTTGAGGGGCACGGCAGGGGGGGCTTTTGGTGTGGTGTCCCCACCTATTCACTTAAACTGTCTCTACTTGATGCACACTTCCTTTTTTGCTTTTATTCCCACCCAATTCTGCCCCCCACCCCTCTGCAGAGAGAGTGAGCAAGCTGCCAGCTGGAGTCCATCCACCACAATAATGGAGGAAGCATACAACTGGCCTTCAAATGTGCTTTCTCTTTTGAAAAGGGTACACACAAAGGCTACTACTGCTATCATTTATGTCCTGGTGGACTAGTACCTTTATAAGTAATGAAGCAGAACTATAGTTCTACAAATCCCACCTTTCAACAAGGACAGGGCTGGGTCTACACACCAGCTCTGCAAGAATCTTCAATTCCAACTTTTTCCCTGCCAACCACTGAAAATGGTCCTTCTCCAAGCTAGTCAGTAAGTAACAGCCTCAGTAACAAGGGAACAGTTCAGTAGGAGGGAAAACAAGAATATTGAGCACAGACGCTGATAGATGATGTACAGCACTGCTAGCACAGGTTACAGCTTGGTAGCTTTACATTGCACACAAAACAGCAGAAGGGAAGAGTGCTGCCTAAAATGATTCGTTAAATAGCACAAATATCTACATGATCAATCTAACAGAGATTGAAAACAATCACAGCTTCAGCTCTCACATCAGTACATAATGCTGAGGAACACAGAAGTCCTGATGCAGCAAAATTAATCAGCTGCCTAACTTGCCAAAATACTGTGCTGTCATTGAACATGTTATAACACACAGTAAGTACAAATTAGATTATCTCAAAAACAGACACTTCTGCCTATGCACAGTATTACTTTGCCAATACATACTCAAAACACCACAGAAATGCAATCTAAAGGCAATGCTTTTATATATGTCCACTATATGGTTTGTGCTAACAAGATTGTAAAGCCTAACTTGGTGAAGTTGCACTGAACTGAGTACTTCTCTTTGCCTTCCCCTCGTTAGCCCAAATACATTTCACTTTCTGCCAGAGGAAAAATTGCTACAAACCAGAGCCTCATAGCGACTGAGGGGAAGGATTCTCACTGTTGGAAAACTTAAGGAAAAATGTGCTTGCCATGCCTACTACACCTGTTATCTTCATGAATTTAATTTTCAGTGCAAACCAAAATATTTCTCCCAAGACAGCTGACAGCAAGCATTGCCACTAGCCTCTCCCCATAACAAAGTCTGCCACCCTGTGTGCTGAAAAACTCACGGGACAAGTGAGAGGCAAATATTCGAAGTGCTAAAGTAACCATTTCATGCTGTAGACAAAAGGGAAAGGTGACACTCCATGGGAATGAACCTGCATTTACAATCCTGTAAATTATTCTTTTATTTATAAGAATTCAGCATCACTAGGATTAACCAGTTAATGAGAGCCATGCTAGAGCCTTAAGTGACATTAGGACAATGGCAGAATGTACATAAATAGGGAGATCCAGCATTAATTTCAGCTCCTCACTCTTCCTTCTCAGCCACAGAAGTAAAGGGTAAGAAACACAAGGCACAGGGTTAAGAGGCAAGGATGAATTATAACTGGCAAGTGCACCAATGCAGCAATCACCTAGACAGACTCTGCTGCATAAAAAATAGTGGCAATCTGGCTGCAAGACACTTCACCATCAGGGTGTTCTTGTCTTCTGATGCTCAAGAGGAAGTTGAAGGGGGAAGAGGCACACTGCTAGTGAAGTGGGAAGATGATTTCTGAGCATCACAATCACCTTTTGGCTAGAGGTCTAAGAGAGCTGCAGTATCACACACTGAGGAAACAAAAAAACCCAAAACAGGCCTTGGCAACATAATGGCAACTGAAAACCATCCTCCCCGTGAATCCTTTTCTTTCTCTGAATTCAAAACATTTTGACTGTAAGATCTGGACTTAAATGGAAAACAGAGAATATCTTTTGTTATGATGAATTCCTCAAAACCACAGAAAGAGGGAAACAAAAGACTGTATTATTTCTTCTTACCTCACTTAAGTGTACAAAGTTCTTCACAACTGCCAGTATTTATATTTGTCTCTACACAACTGAAAGCTTTTGGAAATTTTATTAGATTTTTCACTCCTCAGCAGTTGTTACTCGGCATTGCTCCATTTCCTTTAAGCAAGTTAGAGTGATTTATACTAATATACCAACAAAGGAGGTAGGAAACAAGTAAGGATAAACAAGGCTGTTAGAAGCATGTTCAAAATCTATTTTTAACTTGTGCTGACCCCCATTTCTAAAGGTAGACATAGCCAAGACCTAGGAATGCTTTGTAGGATCAACAGCAACAAGCTTAGCTCAAAAATGAATATGTAATAGGAAAGAAAGGCTGCTTACAGCACAGTTCACTGCTCTTCACATACCTATATGCTACACAAATATTGAAGAATATATCTCCTTTAATCAAATTATATGCTTTCAGCTTGAGAAAGATAAGCCAAAAGCCTAGTTTTTGAGCAAATACCAGCAGTATGGCTTGTTGTAAAAAACCAGGAACTAAAACACACTGGCTCAGATACAACTCTCCACAGATGTGTCTTCTAACAAAGTATGTTACCCACACACTACTAGCCAGCAGATGTTTCAAACAGTTGCCATTTGAACCAGAAAAACAATCCTGATGGATGTTTGTTATTTTAAACTCCTACCAGGCACTCCAAGCTATAAAAAAGAAGCAACTGGTATTTTTGATATTTATGTAATTTGCTAATCTGTCTGTTACTCCAGAAACAGGTAACTTATCAAGATAATCCAAAGAAAGTAGAAAAAATAAAGCATAAGGAGCAAACTTCCAGCAATTTACTAACACTGCATAAAGGTGCCCAAACATATTTGTTCCATCAAGAGGCTGTTTGAAGCCTTTTTAATTGCTTTATCTGTTCATCTCGAACTATGACGTTCTAAGTCTTCAATACAAGGAAGGACGTCTGGTAAAAATAGGTAGTGGCACCCACAGGAAGGTGCTTGCCTTCAAGCCAGGCCATTATAAATACAGAAGGCTAAAACAAAACACATGAAAAGGCTAAGTAGGGGCTCCCTTCCTCCCTCACCCTCCCCCTAACCTAGGAGGAGCAACCTTCTCCAAAAAGGTGCTAATGAGTCATAGAAGACAACCTGAGAAGAGCACGGTGTGTTACATGCTTTGAGAGACATCAAAAGTACAACCAACACTTCCATATTTTGAACACTTGAGGACTTCTCACTTTCCGGACTTTCCTGATACAAAGAGAGAAGCAAAGCAACACTGAAGCAAATTAAGAGACAGGTTGGGTCGGAAAGTTTATAAAAAGGAAAGGAACATACCAAGGAACATAACAACAAAAAGAAAAAAATACCTGGTGGCTTCAAAATTTTTACATCAATAGCAAAAATGGTATAAAGCAATCAAAACATTCCAATCAGTGAAATTCAAAGGTCATCACTGAGGAGAAATACAAGGACAAAAGCGAACTAACATCTATCTCTCCCATTTTGGTATTTTAATAAGGAAAAACAAAAAGCCAGATGCCATTAGTCAAATGGCTCTTGGTTTTAGTTGCCCCCATGACTTCTAATGCTGCACACACAGAGCAGCCAAGGTTCACCTCTGAAGAAATTAAGGTATATCAGACACAGGAAAAAATTTATATTAGAGAAAATTCAAAAGTACAGCAAGCAAACAGTTTACTAACATAACTGACAGAAGCAGATGCAGCAACATTAGAACACTCTCAAAAAACATAACAAAGAAGAAAGAAAATTGGAAACTTGGTGTATGGAAAAAAGTCTTTTTCCAGCTGCAGTACTTTGCATCCAAAGGGGTCTGAGACATTAAAACAAACACTCATTTTCTTTCACAGTGAAAACCCAGAGTTAAAATCAAATTCAAACAGAGTTGAAATGGCATTTTGCACTTCTTTTACAACCTTCATTCTTTAGAGAAGGTAGCAAACTTACACTGCTGTGAAGTAGACATGTATAATCCCTGTTTCACAGCAGAGACATGTTGTGACTTGTCTATATTAAGAACCAAGTCTAGGATGAAGATAGGAATAGATTTCCAACCTTTTTACAGAAAGGTATTGGAATCTGGTCTCACTATAAATGATCAACAATGATCTCTCTCTAATACAACTGTTATTTAATATTTTCAACATGACTCACAGAATTGTAGAGTCACCATGTCCTCATACAGAGAATGCACAGGACACAGAAAAGCTGCCTGGTAATCTACTGGCAAAAATCTAGCTATTGAGGGCAATTTTTCTTGCACCATCTGTAATTCAATCATGATGAATTTGTCTTCAAGATAAACTAATTTATCATTGTTCATCATGGTTCATGTTGCCTCACCACTCAGTTTGGTTAACAACACATTATTGAATTAAATTCTCTGATTTGCTGCATATTTTCATCAACATTACTTTTCCCATGAGAAATTGATTTGCCTCTCTACATGTACCTTAAGAACAATGTGGTAAGAAGGAATTCTTGCCAAGTAACATTTATGCTTATGTATGCAAACACATAACTCCCATTAATTAAAAAGAAGTCATAAATGCTGTAGTAAGATTTGAAAGAGTCTTTTGCATGCTCTTACTTAATATCAGGGGAACTTAGAAAAAAATACCAAAAAGGTGTACTGTTATTACGAGAGAGAATTTGTATCATTATTCCTAACATAATGAAAACATTAAACATACCTTAGACTACGCAAAATATTCTCCTCACAAACATCAACATTTTTGATCCCTGTAACATAAAAACATGAATTCTGCCTTTCCATAAGGCAGATCTCTGAACAGAAGTGTACTCAATTTCCTGAACAGTCTCCCCAAAACTTCAAAGAAACTGGATAAAACATCACAAGCTGGGAGTTTCTTTCTGAAGTTCAAATATCTCCCGTTTCCAGGGGTCTCAATACAGCATCTTAGCCCTGATCACTCTTACAAGGGTGCTGCCAGAGGGTCTTGCAAGCACATGTGTCAAAGCAAATTACTAAGAAGTCAGGCAAACAACTTTTGGTTTCAGCCTTTAAAAGGTTCATTTCAAACATAAGCAAAGATACTCAAAGCAACACCTACTGCTCTTGAGTGTCACTACACACTCCAGTGCAGCAGTGAGTTTTGCAGTCAGCAGCATGGTTTTCACACTGGAAGTTCAGAGGCAAGAGTTACAAGCACACTAACTCCTTACGTATGAAGCACTCTGAGCCCTCCATAGTGCACAAATTACATGCATACAGCTCCAAAAGAGGAGGCCATTCTTCAGTAGAGACAGCATTATCAGTAATATCAACACTTCAAGAATAATAGATTTGAGTTCATAAGAGGATATTCAAAGCAAACAAAAGGGGGTAATCTACTGACAAAACACCAGTCCATTCTTTCACGAAGATAAAGAAATTATCAGGAAAAACAAACACTAAAATTTCAGGATCAATGAGATCTTCAGTTATAAAAAAAAGAAAACACCACCACCAAACAAAAAGACACCAAAAAAAAAAAAAAAAAACCAACAAAAAGTATTCAAGCACATGCAGCGCCTCCAGTAAAGCAATCTTTTGTGTTAGTGGAACATCAAACTACTGTTTATTTAATCTGGACACTGTTCCCAAAGCAGGACTCAATTTAACAATGTCAAAACTTCCACCTAGTTACAGGAATATACAGCCATTCCCCATGCTTTCACCATAGACTGCCTTCTTAAATAAGCATTACTTGATTCAGTAAAGGGACTCTGCTCCTCCTCTGCAACAAGGAATACTGTGAAATACTGTACAATGATGTACAAGCTGCAACAGACATCTGAAAATTCAAGTCCTCAACTTTTCATGGTCTTCTGCAAATGCATCTTACTTAGATGCAACGTCAGTACAGACCAACTGCGTGCTGATGGCAGGAAATGCGGAGCTAGGTCTCAGGTTTCATTTTAGGTACCTTTTGGTTTGCTATGTGATACTAGGTAAGTCACTTCCCATTATTTATTTACAAGTTACATCTAATTATCTAGGAAGCCTAATTAGCTCATGTGGAAAGTGATTTGAAATGCACAGATGAAAGACAGTGTGTATTTCTCAGCTCTTGTCATCTGTGCCAATAAAATAGCTATTTCACAATAATTAGCTCTAACTGTATTTTTGATAGCTATTGCCTCATCTCTAGAAATTCCAGCTCTAGAAGTCACAAATAGAAAGACTCATTGATGCAATGGTAATGAAATGGTATGTGAAACATCTATAGATAACGTTAATATTCTAAAGGCCTTTTTGCACTCACTCAGGATGCAATGAAACATCTTTCCCAGTTTGGTTTCCCCCAAATTAAAACCAAGAGATTTATTTTTAAACTCTCAGTATCTGTATCACAGTAGGCACTTCCAGCACAGGACTATGTCTGTCTGAAAAAAAAAAAAAACCAAAAAACCACGGGCCTAAGAAACTAAATCTAAAGATTGATTAAAATGTTCTAGAAAGCCTTAGTAAATGTGTCTTATTACTTCATGTAGAAACCCTACGTTCACTTTTGCAAAATTTGTGAAACATTAATAGGGCCCTCAGAACATACAGAAAGCTTAACCTTGGGGCAGGGACAGGGTGAGATGGGCTGAAGTAAGATGGGGACAGAGTAGACAGTCTGAAGCATTAGCAGTGGTACACCTCCCATGCTCCAGCCATGCGCCAGCCCCAAGGAGGGATTCCAACAGCCCACAAACAGGACAGTGGCTCACTAAATCCTTGTACTTGTTCCAGCCAAGTCTAGGTCCTGTCTCTACAATAGCTGGAATGGGATGTTTCAGCCAAAACCATAAGAAATTATGTGGGAAACAGTTAAGGAGTAATCAATTCAGCATGTGAATCTCTGGTTAAAGAAATCAAAGAGCACGAGTCCTGAAACACATACACCCATCTGTTAAGGTTTTCTGTGTTCTAATCCCGACTATTTTTTAATCAAGTATTTCTTCCTTCTCTGTATGAACTGGGATTTCCAAACAAGCCCATATTTCAATGTTCATTTTGACTGTAAGCATTCTGTGGCCCAAGGCACCTCATCTTGTGCATGTGTACACACATTTACCTAATGAGTTCTCAGCCTTAGTTACATTCTACCATTCTACATACCACTGGAGTTAAGAAATTTAAATATAAAACTATGTAGGGTTGGTCTACTTGACATGACTTCCTTTTTTAAAACTAAATGATTTTCAAACACGTACATAATTTTAAACAACAGAAAACACACTATTTTAAGTAAGAAAATGGTGCAACTTTTAATACATCACAACCAAGACAAAATCACATGGTTTACAATTTCCTCTAAATGAGGTCCCATCTCAACACTACATTCACTCCTTCAGGCAAAAGAAAAGAAAAAAAATCTTCCTTCAATTTACTCTAGTCCCCAGTTGCTGCTGGTAAACATATCAGCTGTCAGCTTCCTGGAAGATAATCTCCCATAGAATCAGGGAGGTGGCTGCTGCTGCTGCTAACAGGAATCAGAAGTAAAAGAGAAATCTGGCTCTATCAGCATGTGAAGGAGGTGAGGCAGGGGAACCTCTGACTGACTGGATTGCACAAGTGACCACAAACACAGTTAAACCAGCCCACCATCTTTGTACCTTTCTTCTCTGTACTTGGCCATACTTCAGTTATTTATCACTCCCACCACATTACACAGAGAAGAAAAAAGAAATTAGATTATTTTTTGTTGCTGTATACAACCCCAGTGGAAAATATATAATTTTCCCCTCCCCTGCTAGACTCCATGTTTCTCATTCCCCCATTTCAGCTATATCCCTGTTTTCTCACCAAGTCATAGGGCAGGGAGAATGCTGCTGCTTTTTAAATGCTGGGCCTCGTATAACTTAATAAAGTCCATATTGGCTCAGAACACATATGGCAAGATGAGTATTATATTTCCTTTTCATAAAACAAAAAAAAAAGCTAAGAAAAACCCTTTCTCATACCACAATGTAACGATTTTTAAGAGTATATTTCTCTGCAACTGAAAAAAAAAAAAGATCCTTATGTGTCTGTTTCCACATTTATATTCAGGCATTTAAAAGGTGCATCCCCTGCAGAGCACTTAGCTGATATATAAACTATATTTTAGTTATAATTTCACTAATTTAACATCAGCTACAGTTAAAATATAAACAGGTCATTGCATTCAAAACAGCTTGTTGTGACAAGCGGACTGGGTGGAAGATGACCGATTACATTTCCTCATTTTTTAAATGATTTTTCAGTAGCTTCATTCCTCTGTCATGATTTCAAGCTGCCCTGTCTCTGGGTATTACTACCACCAAAACATTTTGTAACATCAGCAGCCCCTTGCCTGTTTCTTCACAATCACACTTGCACGCTGCAACACAGAATGGCAAAGCCAGATGCTAAAACAAACCTACAGAGCAAATGGAAGCTTGTTCCAACAGCCTTCGTATGGCTCTCAAACACACCAGGCAGCAGCTCAGCAATGACCCAGGAAGCACAGGAAGGGCTGAAAGACACTCATGCACAGTCCTAGCAAACCACACTGCTTGTGCTTCTCAGCTGTCTGAATACATATGTTAAGGCTACTGGGGCAAGGTAAATACATGGGAGAAATCAAATTGACTGAAGGAGCTGTATTAAAACAAGCAGCAATGCAGTTGGAGAAATTAGCCTCATGGTACTTCATAGCTCCCAAATATCCTTCAGTATTCATGGAACATTTATATTATACTGGTAAAATTAATGCACAAGGACGCTTATCGAGACATCAAGTCTAGTCTCCAACTCTCAGAGCTGCAACAAAATTAAGTACTTTCCTCTAGCTGATCAAAGGACATTTAAAAGTCACTACTCGGGGCAGATCTACAACCCCATTGCTAACAGATAATATCACTGATTCTCATTTCCACAAAGTTACTTTTCAACTTCACTAAATATGTTTTGTGCTGTCAGAGGAGTCCAGTTTATAATTTACCTCTTCTGCACAGGGAAAACCCAAATATTCCTATCCAGTCACATCTTTAACTAAGTGCAGTATGCAAGCAAACAAATTTTGGTCTCATCTCAAAAGAGAGAGATTCCTGAGAAGAGTTGCAACTTTTCTTTAATTTCTTCTTGGTATCTTTTGAACTCTGTGGAGTTCCCAACACAAAGTATATTCTACACACAAAATCTGAAGAGTGCCTTATGAGCTGGCACACAGGCGTCCCTTTAAGATGCACCTCTTCTAAAAATAACATTTTCATTTCACTCATGGATGTTCGCTCCAATAGCCAACACAACCCTACTTCCCTGTTCCCAAATTATAACCTACTGCCACCTTCACAAAACAAACTTTTTTTATTAGGACATAAGTACATGACTATTTGTGATGCTGTTTGACATTTTCTATCAACCCAATCTTTGAGGGCATTCAACTCCCTTAGCACACTTCTCTGTTTTGTATGGGTGTCTGACAATACAAAAGGAGTAACTTACACATTATTCAATCCCTAGGCCACTCCAAGCCTAGCTTGTATAGAATTGCATTTTTATGATGTATTTAAAATGTCTGCATTTTGATCTATAGGAAGTAAGAGGCCGATTATTTTTTAAAAAGAAAACAGTCACCTACGTAGCATTGCTTCCCACAGAATTATTTATTTATATGTTTTAGAATGCAAAGCCCAAGACCAGCCTCAAATAAGTTTGGGATTTCACATTTCCCAGACTGAAACATGCAGTTTCCTAACCGTTGTCCCCATTCCTACCAGTATTCATTCAGGTATTTAGCATTAAACGTGAGTAGAGCAGTGCAGAAACCTGCTGAAGTGTTTGTTGGATCTAAGTCTATAGGAGAAAACTGGGGGTTTATTTCTGGCTGTTCTTAAGAGCTCACCTTGCAATGTTTTATACTGGACTGAGTTATACTTCTCCCACCTGTAAACAAGGGAATATAATCAATCTGTAACAGGGGTACACTTTAAAGTTTAATTAAATGGCATTAAACCTTTGAATTCTTCAGATGAAAGATGCTAGATAAGAAAGAAATATCATTATTTTAATTTCTCAAGTGGACTTTAGTAGCAAATATTTCTTTCATCCTCATGCCCTGTATTTACTAGAGATGTCTCAGCAAGAGCCATATATAGCTAGAGGTTGGGCTCTGGAGATGCTAAATCACTTAGTGCAGACAGATTTCACTGTATCAGAGCTGGTTTGTTTTTCTAAAAATCAATGCTATCAGCAGATGTGCTAAGCTAGAGCAATCTGTAACATGCTTAAATTCTCTTTCCTACCTTAATTTGGAAAGTTACATTAACACCTTATGGACATTATTAAATATTAAATAATACTTGATGATTTCATTAATAATTTGAATGATTGCCAACATTGACCAAATTTGTTCTCTTTCAAAACTGCTACCAAAAAACCCACCAAATCTGTTTTTTACCAAGCTTCCAAACAGTATTTTAACACTCACTGTTCACACATGTTGTTATTGAGCTTTCTAGACTAAGATTTAAGCACAAAATACTTCTTCCTCCAGTTAAGCTTGCCCAACCTTGCAGCAAAACAAGCAGCTGAAAGAGCAAAGCCAAATGCACAGCCAGAAAGTCTAACTCCACCTTATACACTGACATTCCAGTGACTCCAGCTGCAACAGCTGCCCACATGCAGGAATCAGCATGGGTTGCAAGTGCAGCCTTCATATATGGTCCTTTCTTCCTCAAGAAAAAGACAGCAGGATACAAAGTGTCTCGTGGATTTAGCCCCTAACTATCAGCTGGAACACATAAATGTATAAATGCAAGTGTTTGAAGAAAAAAGAACCCCACCCTTCAAAATGCCAAAATAACAAGAAAAAGATGACAAGGAAAAAAAGTCAAATATTTCATCACAATAAGCCTATGGTAAAAAACATGACAGATTTTTTAACCACTGTGAATAAAAACAAGATGCAATCATTTTCTGTACTAACATCAAAAGGACTCTTTCTATACTTGATCAATATTCCTACATTATTTACAAAGGCTCCAGTTATTCCACAGGCTTTTTTCCTGAAGCATAAAATGAACTCTTCAATAAAATGAAGCATAAAATGAACTCTTCAGAACTCATAACTGTTTTTCCAAAGGTTTTAGAGCCAGAACATGCTATTACTACACTCAGACTATTTTTCTCATTCGTTTGCAATAGGTTAAGAGTTTTGAATCTTCTTCTGTGGTTATAGGCACACACAGCTTTTCTTGACCTTTTTAAGCTGGTCATCTACTTTCACCATATTTGTAAGAACTTTTTTTCAAATCTTCTGTCAAATTTGGCTGAAACTGGCCAGAAGTTCAAAGGTAATTTTGCATGCCTATGCATGAGCACATGTACTCACATGCATGTGATGTGGTGTCTTTGGCTACAGGAATAAACTATGAGGTTTGGAGAAATCAACTCATGGAAATCAAAAAAATATCAAAAATAGCAAAAACTCTTCCAGCCATTGTAATGCTTACCTATATTTTTCACCTATAGATGGTTTAGATGCAATTGTCAAATCATTTACCATCATTCTGTTCATACAAAAAAAGTACACAGCACCACTAAGAGAGATAGATCAATCTGTTGAATTATTCCTAGAGTTAGGTTTCAGCATGAAATCAAACCCATTTTGCAGACAGACCTCTGTCTACAGGTGTCTCTGTTGTGTTGTTGGGTTCTTTCATGTCTTGTTCTCCTTTCCTGGTTAGCTCAGTACTGGTAGGAAGAGAACATATGCATTCCAATTTTCAAAATCTTGTGCTCATTGCTACACCAGTGTATTCAAAATGCTTTGATAACACTTGCAAGACAAAAGAGATTGTAGTCACTGCTCAGATCCCATGTGTTTTTCCAAATATTAATGATGAGTTGATCCACAGAAGAATATTTATGGACTGTACAGAAAATTCATTCCAGGCTTTTGGTCATGGGAAATGTGCCAAAAGACTGTGTATCTCCAAAAGCTTACGTCCTCATCAGTTGCAGGGTGTGAATACACATTCAGAGAACTCTGCCTTCCATTTGGAACAGATCTCAAAGCTCAGCCAGGCATTCTTCACATTCATAGATACGAAAAGCACTGCTGCACACTGCAAACTTGGCTTTTGTCACAGTTTAAAAAAAACCAAAAAAATCAAAATACTACAGCAGTTAATCCCTGGAAGGCCTTGTGATCACATTCCTTGACATGTTTGATAAATATGGAAATAGTGAAAATGTTCTGACTTGCTAAACTTGCAGTCTCTTTAATGCATTTATTGGCCGCAACATGCACAGACAGCTGACTTGGCACACCCAGAGGACCTTTGCTCACCTTCCTCAACAGACCCACACTGATAAGTCTGAGTTTCCCCAAGAGCAGAACAGTCATGCTTATTAAAATGTTTACTGAACTCATAAAGTAGAGCAGTGCTCTCATGAAAATAGTTATGTCAGAGCAAGAGCAAAATTTCCACAGGCACATGTATGCAACCATAGATGATAAAATAAATTGAACTGGAATTTGAATGACTCATTCTTTACAAACAGACTAGACTAAAACGCCTTTAAGTTTTTATGGAACACTGACCTCTAAAGAGTATCACCTGCTTATGCACTTCAAAAGAGGTAAGAGTAACAAAGAAGCCAAACTGAATAAAATTTCACTCACTGCTATCATTTTTACCCTACTGTATAACTCCCTAGCCATGGGTTCAAGAAACAAAAACACTCCAGGTGACTTAGAACACTACGTATAAGTCATTTTGCATAAATATACATCAATATATTTATCAGATTTAAGAAATTACAGTATGCATGAGTTCTACAGTATCTTTTACCTTGCTACCCCAGTTTACTTTTTTTATACTCAGGACAGTAGATTGTTTCAACCAAAGGAATAAAAGATAGTAATATAAAAGAAGTGGAGGAGCAGACTCTAATGCCTACATACTATTGACTACTAATTATATGGGGAAAAAAAAGCAACAACCAACCACAGATTACTGCAAGTTGTGCAAACTAAGCTGTTTTCCAAGGGAGGTGTCAAGATGGTTGATTGTGTCAGCCTAGCTTTCAGCTGCTGTATTTGAAAACCAAAACATACATTTGACACTTATAAATTAGATGCTCTTAAAAGGTATGCAGCACATTCACAAGCACTTCAAAATGGCAAACTTCTTTCATCAGACAAGGTAATGTTAAAGGATTATGCACAATCAAATCACTTCTCCAGAGACTGTCTGAAAAAATCAATTTTTACAAAACTGAATTTGCAGAGCTGTGTGTGTTGTCTCATTTACAAAATAAGAAAAACCATTCTGCACATTGTCCTGGAACCTAGATATCTGTCAATCATTATAACTGAGATTGTGCAAGTTTAAAATTTGTAATATAATAACTTGTATTTATAATATAACTTATATTTACAGTCAGAATGATATCCTTAGACAAGTGGCAATGGGATGTGAAACCAGTAAAACTCCAGTCATCTTCTCAAGATACCCTAGATAGTAAAATTCAGCCTTGCTCTCCTAGGAATACAAATTTCCTTGTTACTGAGCATATTTGGATTAAGTTTTTGAAAGTTATTTAAGTACAAAAGAAGTTTTATCTTAGCCATTACTGTAGTTGTGCCAATTATTAACTCATTATATTGGCACAAAATTTTGTACTAAAATGATAATTTATAGTAGAAAAGACTCCCAAAAGAAGTCAAATATGATCAAGTACTTTTTCAAATGCCCCACAGTATTTCTAGAAAATATTTGTTTCCAATTAAAACTTTTTCAGGGATAACCAAAACTATGAAACAACAAACAAGCAAAGCAAAACACTGGCTACAGGATTACTTAAATTGATGAGGTCTTTCATGCATAAAAGCATGAATAAGTGAGACTGAACAACACACTACGCTTTGATAATATTAGATTTACAGGAAAGAATTAAAATACATTTGCAATAGGAGCAAGCGTAAGGACTCCAAATTTCAAGTTTATTCTAGCCATGAAGCTGCAAGATTGTCACCATCAATCCTATGAAAATTATGAATAGACAGGTGCTGGTTTTATTTTAACCAAAATTGTTTGGTTTAATTTTGTGACCTTATAGAAAAAAACAGAGAGAGGTATACAAAGCAAAGTTAAAGGAATTTGACTATAGAAAAAACTGAAACACATTAGTTCATTTCAAGCCAAATTAAAAGTCAGATGAAACAAAGACAGGCCCACCGATGGCCATATTCCTAAAAAACATGTGTTTTACCACACTGAAACAGAAATTTCTTAGCCACACTAGAAAGACCACCCCTACTGTGCAAAAGCACTACTTTTTAAACGTAAAAAGCAGTGGAGATGAAAGAGAAGACAGAAAAGTAGGGACAACAAGATGTGGCAGTAACACAATCATGGAGGTAACCTGATGGGCAAAGGCATTTGAAGATGCTCAGTATAATCTCTTTTGGTTTGCTTAAGCCGCAAGTCAAAATTGAAGGCTATAAAATCATACGTGATTTTTTATATTTAAAATGCAGAATGTTCTTTGAAAAAGATGTAACAAATATACTTCAGAAACACAGTCTATAGTTATATCTCTAGCCAGTTATATAAAACTGCATTATGCATAAGGCTACAGTTTTCTGAAAAAAATGTGACCTGATGTAAGAATTTTCATGATTTTTCATGAATATGTAGAAAGAAATCTAATAAAAATATCGACCTGTAAATACCTTAAGGCCTTCGTTTCCACATGAAGATGTACAAAGAAAAGATAAAAGATATTCCCATGTTTAACTCTGAACATTCCCAATCTAATTCAAAGTCAGGGTGATAGGGACCAAGTGGGTAGGCAGGAGCATAAGGCAAATAACTTCTCGCTGATTTCAGCATACAGCTCACTCCTGTTACCTTTGGGCAGTTCTGGACACCAGCAGTGCACAGCAGACTTCAAGCTCTCACCCATTCCACTGTCCTATTGCAGTAACACAATTTTGCACTGTAAACCTGTTATTGACACAATCTCTGATGTTACATTAGTGGTGATTGCCTGTGACAACAATGTTACAAGGAGTCAGAACTTCTACAGCTTATTTTTTATTCTGTTAAGAATAATTGCCTATTTAAAATATAGAAATGGCATCTGCTCTCCTCCTTTTTTTACAGCTAAGATTTTCATTACATTTCTCCCGTGACTTTCTTAAGCATTTTTGTGTTTGTTAACGCTACACTTTTATCACCCTTACACGTCAGATTCAGAGCTATAATTACACCAAAAACATCACACAAGGATTTAAATTGAATATTTTTTGTTCAGTAACAGACAATTCTGTTGTCTGACATTCCTGGAGATCACTTTCTACAAATAATCTGATGTAATGGAGGCAATTTAATTAAAGCTACTGAATCCCACTCTCCCTGCCTCCACATTGCCCAAGAGAATCATCTTTACAGAGTGCAAGAAACAAAAGTGTTCAGACCACACAGTGAAATATATTTTTACTTATTTTCTGATCTCCAGAAGCTACCAATGAAGATGTCAATGACTCCTGACTGTAACAGGCTTTCTTGGCAGAACCTGTGAGGTATAAACTTGAGAGACCCACATGCTGTGAAGCAGTTTGTCTATCTGAGAGATCCAAGTTTAACAGCAGATTTATACTTTCTTTTGACTTTGAGAATACCAAGAACTTGCTGAAGAGAGTAAAAAACAAGACCACAGCCTAGTCTGGTTTATAGATGATAAAAAAGTCAGCACTGCATTTGCATAATTTTGCATGATTACTGACACTAATTTAAGGACAGCTGAAGTAATCACTGAAAACATAGACAATTTAAACTTTCAGTAGGTTGCACAGATACAAGTAAAACCAGGGTAAATAGAAAATTTGCCCTGCAGTTAGTGCCACATGTTGCATAAACACAATGCAAGTACAGTGTATTCCATGTTTACTGAGGTAAAAAGAGGAGAACTTTGAATTAAAAAAAAAGAAAAAAACTTGGTGATATTACATTCCTAGAAGTACATTCTAGTTATGAATCAAATGCCACTGAATCTGATTATACTATTAATTTGAATAGTAAGAAAAAGATATGTGAACAAACATTCAGCAATGTACCAGCAGGGCATAAGTAAATGCAAAGACAAAAGGCTCAGAGAAGAGAACAAACATTGAATACCCGCACAGTTAAGTAAAATAAACACAGAAAGAATAACCATAGAAGGAATAAAGAAGTAAAGTTTAAAAAGTAGAGACAAAAAAACCCCACCAAGACATACCCAGCACAAATACAGAAGGCATCCAGAACTTAAGCAAAGATACAGGGCACCATAAAAGAACAAACTATTTCATATTTATATTATAAAAAGCAGAATTATAAATTATGAATGCATATATACATATTTCACTTAAAAAAGAGAAACAAGAAACCCTTTTCATGCATACACCTCAAGCCATTAATTCACAGAGTATTAAGTGTTTACAAATGGCCTATGCACAAATAAAAAAACAAGCACATATCGAAGTGAAAAAGAGAACTAAAAGAAAATAAAGTAGAAGGAAAAGACCGAGCATGGAAGGACAAAGATGAGATGGAAAAACCTCCAAAAAACTGATTTTGAGACTGACTTACAGAAATCACCATAGAAAAGTTTTTGCTGTAAAATCCCCAAAAACTGCTGCCTTGAATGTGCACATGCTAGTACCCTTGTCACAAGCAGAGATATAAAAGCGGGCTTCAACTAATTCTCATAGCCTTTTTTTCAGATATAATTGTGAAAGAGTTGTTTCTTGAGGACAGAGACAAGGTGACTGCAACAGGATACTCCCTTCAAGGCCTACCAAAATTAGGCTAGATCACTTTCAAAAATTGAGCAAATCCAAATACATATGGAGGCTCTGAAGCAGTATAAAATCTCTGCTTTGCCTTCTCTTAGAAGTCTTCCTACAGCCTGAAAGCCAATTCTGCAGCTGAAAAACCTGACCACAGAGCAAATTTATGAAGACTAAAGAAGGATATGGAGAATCAAAGTTGAAAGACTTGAAGCTTCTACTAACATCTATAGCGTTAACATTCACCCAGCAAACATGATGATATTCTCTCTGAAGGCTTCAAATGAAGAACCAACAGCTGTTTAGATATGAAGTTATGAGACTGAGTTGAATCTGAAATGTTTCTTAGAAGAGCAATTAGACTGGCTGGAAAAAATACACAAAAGTAAAAAATATAATACTGTGAGGTTCTAAATACACCAGTATTTTTTTCTTGATTTTCTCTATGAGTGTAACTTCAAAGCACAAACAGATCATAAACATCATCAAGGCCCAAAGCACAGCCTTGAACACTGTCACCAAGGAACCAAGTATTCTCTATCAAGAAGTACACCTAGTGAATTCAAAACCCTACAGTTTGGTGGATGACACAGAGTGCAGCAGTATTAGTCACATTCCTAACAATGAGACTGGTTGGTTTAAAAAGTGCAACTGTTCAGAAGAAATATTATATTATTTATTATCAAATTAGAGTAGCTCCATAAGCACAAGCAGGACGAAGAGCAAGATGAAAAAGAATAATGAAAAGAAGTAATGAACGGTATTTGAAATTAACTGATTAAGACCATTGTTTAGTTTAAAATAGAAAAAACTAAAATCTGTGAATTTTGGTAAAGACTCGACTGCCGAGAAAAATGTATATGATCATAAGTAATATCACCTCATTCATATTCCAGATTATAGAAGGTAGATGTTATGGAATAGACACAATTTAGCAACTAGCTGTGGAATCTTGAGAAGGTGTCTGAAAAAATGCTTTAGAACAGAAAGAGACAGCTAGAAGCAAAAAACCAACAGTGATAAAACCAAACATTCCCCTCCAAACCAAACAAACAAAAACCAAACCAAAAAACAAAAACCCAAACCCAAGCTTAAGTATTGTCACCAAATCAATGACGTTTTCCTAGCTAGAAAAATTCCACACCTTAATTTTATTAACCAGTCACAAACAGAAGGGCTTTCTGTCAGAGGACTAACACCAGTTTCAACCTCTTTCAGTTTGGAAAATTAAAATATTTCAATCCCCTGACTGCCTAATACAACAAGATATCACTAAAATAAAAGATCCACATATCTTGTCCTACCCAACCCTATTATACCCTGAGGATCTAAAGAGATAGCAAACACAATAATTAGAAGGCAATAACCAAACTAGTTAGAACTCCCCTTTGGTGGCCTGGTAATTTCACAATCTGGCAAGACAGACAATATCGTAACAGAAATAGGTGCACAAAGAGGAAAAATATGCAAATTTTCCCTCTGCTGTAATACAGAACATTAAGTTTTTCTTCATTTTGAGCAAAAAATTATCTTCTATTGCTTGGCATTTCTTCTCTGGAACAACAAGATAGGGAGGGGTCAAGGAGTGCAACTTGTTAAAGGGCACACAAAAAGACTTGTGTACAAGTGACCTCCTGATGTGATAAAGCAGACTGTGGAAGAAGAGAAAAAAAAGAGATAAACTGCCAAAACAGACTGTTAGATCAACAGGATCAAAATTAACTGCTCCAGCAAGTACTTAAAGACAGATGGACAAAAGGCAGCATATCTCAGCACCTGCAGTCTCAGGTGGACTTCCCTCCATGTAGCTTACACTTCTATAGTGCAAAGATGATCAAATAGATCTAACAACATAAAGCTACCCTATGCACTCAGAGGGAAAGAAGAATACAGATGGTACACGATTCCACTTCCTGTAACACTACACTGATTGGTTTTATTGTGAAGTCTGATTATAAATTCCTAGTGTGCTTTGATTAATGCAATTGCAGCTGGACTACTTCCTTTCTCTTAGCACTTAGCTGCATTCTTGATTAGTGAGTGGTATATGAAAAGCTTGTGAAACAAGTACAGGAAGATCAAACAAAAGCAATGATTTCCTCTTAGACCACTACATTGCATTAAACCTGCCAACACTAGACCAGCTAGTCTCTGACCTGCAGCAGCCGGGAGTAGCCAGATTCCAGATGGCCCTAGAAAGCTGCTTTTGTATGGTCCTTGTCTTATTTGTACCAACCTAACATGGAAAGAGAAAAATCAGAGCAAGCTGTTGGGCAACTCTGTGATAGATGAGATCTCCAAATAGATGCAAATATAGAGCAAACAGAGCAAATTTCCAGTCGTCCAGTACATGGGTGATGTGGTCCCACTACTCAGCATACAACATCTATCAGATCCACCCCTATAGGATTACCATCACTATTGAAACTCGAACCTACTTCCACTACAATAAAATACACATACACAGTCTGCATGCCACTGGTATCTCAAGATAACAAATCATTACAAAATACTCTGCCACATCTCCTATCCTGGATCCTTAGCTTTCCAAAGAAAGAGGAAAGAAGAGAGGATTCAAGTCATTGCTCTGAAGTTTACCATGTGTGCGCACCATAGTACGTAAGATTTGCAGTGCTAACCAGAAGAGCGAGCACAGACACAAGGGAGCACACACCTCACTCAATATATTTTTATTTACAAACCTGGCAGATTGGTGAAGCTCTATATAAGCTTCAGAATGATCTGAAATGTGTGTGCATGTGTCCCTTTTTATACTGCGAAACAATTCAGAGCTAAAAACTTGACGAGTTCTTTCCAAAATACTTTTCAAAGCTGAAGCAAGCACAGGAGTTAAGCTGCAACTGCATTTGGCCTCGGCTAATGCAGGTACCAAAATATGCAGTGAAAGACACATCAAGAGGAGTTCAGGATAAATCAAAATATGCTTAGGAAAATTCCATCTCAGTGACAATGCGACAATATTGCAGATGGGGGCATCAGCTCCCTTTGCTAACACTTACCCTTATAATTCACTTTTAGTCCCATAGAACTTTATTACACTTTTAGGTTTTGTTTTAACTTTCCAGGATGATACCTAAAACAAGGCTACAAAAAGACTAATACAAGTATGGACGATGGCTCTCAACAAAACTTATTTATTTTGTCTTCTCTTCATTCTCAAGCCTGTCATCCAAGCCCTCACTTACAGCACACCAATAAGGTTTCAAACACCAAGTTAATTTTTTCTTTCTGGAACCTACATTGAGTGTTTCCCAGCTGCTTTGCCTTCACAATACCTCCATCCTGAGAGACGGATTCATCCATTTACAGATAGGGAATGGAGCCACAGACAGATTAATGTGAAGAGTTTTGGCTGCCTGCTTCGAGGCACTCTGCACTTGATTGTTCCATTTAACATGGCATGCTGTAACATTTAATTCATTAAAAGAACAGATTCTGCTGAATGGAGTTGTAGAAGTGAGCACTTCACTTTTAATGTCACAAACCAAGCACCCATAAAATGAGATGTACTATAAATGTTCAGCCATGAAAGGTCTTATAATGGTTTAGTCATCCTTAAGTATACTTATATATGTTTGTAGTACCAAAGGCATATCTGATTCTCTAAGGAAGAATTCAGTTGTCTTGATTAGAGGTCTTATTCACTTCAGAAAAATCAACTTTTGGATCACCAATGCTGCAATTATCTTGAAAACAGCTTCCTTCACTGCAAACAGGCCTATTCCCTGAGCAGACTGAGGCAGAAGTATCATGTAAAATACACAGTGACATTAAATTTTTCTCATAATACCAAAAGAGAAAAGATTGCATAGAAAAATTTAATCCTCAATTCTCTAATTATTGTCTTTCAGTCCTACTGCCCTCAATAATGTCTTGATATTTTTAAACACCATTTTATATTTGTTTTCACATGGGTTATAATAAGATGACTAATATTTATCCATTATTCTGATTCATTTGAGCTCATGGTCTAGGTATGAATTGCTGACTTTCAGGTGAAAAACTCGGTTTTTCTTAACCAGCAACCAGAACACCTCTTTAGTCTGGGAGTTCCTTTCATTGTGCTCTCTAATTATTTTTTCTCCTTTAAAAATCTGTCTTTCCACAAATAGAGTTTGCAACAGTCAGATTTTTCTCCACCTAAAAACAAACAAACAAAAATCAACCAACCAAGCAAAAAAAAGCAGCCTTTTTGCTATCTAAAGTAACTGTCTTGGAAAAAAAGGAAAATATGTGTATGTATGTGTGTATATATATATATATCTCTATATATATATATATCTACTGAAATATATTAGACAAAAATACAAGCAGAAAAAGAAACAATGTGTTCCTTATGAAGCACTCTTCACATAATACACACCAAATAACAAAAATTCCATCTATCACTCACAAGAAAGAATACTTACGTAAGAACTAAATTTGTTTGATATTTAATTCTAAATTTTATTACCTTGGCTCCACTATAGGCTTGCTCCTCGTGTATGGACATAGTTACTTAATTAGTACCACGTAATTCAGTAAATTCTTGAGCATATTAAATTTTTCAGCTTCTGGGTATATAATCCCAACATGAGAATTAGAAACGTCAAACTATAAATTTTTTGTTTCCATTTGTACCATGTACTTCAACAGAAATATTCCCTGAAGGCTGATTTATGAGTTCAAAGCAGCAATTACCATAGTTGAATTTACTCATTTATGAGCATTGCAAACACACTTCAGGACATTAAAGCAGATTAAAGCTTCTACAGCAATTCAAGAAAGTTTTATGTATTTGTATTTTAACCAAAAATCAAATAATGACAGGTAATTACAGACAATTATGCAAAAGTGAAGAAGTTGGTCTCGTGTTAAACATTGCATATGACACTATCACTGCATATTGCATTTGGTCTCACAGTTAACCTGAGATCAAAATCTTCTGACATTCCCAACTATGTCATCAATGCTGGGTCTGCCACTGACTCATTTAAGTAATCTCTGAAGTAGTACTTCAGGTTTTCTATGCTTTACTTACCTAGCTGTATATTAACTTCTTTTATACCAAACAGATTTTTAGAGGAACATTTATTTGCAATCTGCTTTGAGACTGTAAAATAAAATATCTTAAACTTTCAAAATTTAGAGTCTTGCTTGGTCAGGACTTACATGGTATTCCTGTCAAAATAAGTTATAAATACAATCCCTAAATTTTACTAAACTTTGTCAGGAACAAAAATTAGGCAATAGAGTCCTGTAATTTGCATTACCTTGTGGTGCATCTCAGCAGATGTTGCAAACAAACTTTTCTGTGGCCACACAACGATCTGAAAGCTTGCTTGAAAAGAAAGTGGTGTGCAAAAGCTAAGAGTATTTCCAGGTGTCTGCATAGACAGACATGTTTGTTTACAGAGAATCAAGACTACTCAAAACAATTGCTAAAACATTTAGCATTTAGAACCTTCAATGTCAACACTTTGAAAGAAACTTTGTATTATTCTTGGCAAGACACTGTGGAAACTAGTAAGAAAATAGTCAGGATACCTTTGCACGTCAGTGAACTGGAATTTTTCACAGAACAGTTTTTCTTGTAAATTTGTCTGCACCTAGTTTAATCAACAAAATTTGCAGCTGTTAACAGGTTGTGCTTCCATATGGTACCCCATATAAGTACATTTCTTAAGACAGAAGCCTGTTCAGAGTCAAATTGTTTTAATTCGACTTGGTACAAAAAACAGCATAAATAATAAAGCTAACCATCAAAAGAGGTAAAATCCAGTGTAGGTTACAGGAAAACTGCTTTCGGCTGACTTAATACTGTGTAAGCACAAGGGCAGTGGAGGTTATTCAGCTTTGCTCACATACACACTATAGACAACAGCTGCAGTTTAGGCTTCCTGATCTCAGAAGAAATACACTTTCGCTAATTTGGTACCAATGAATTGTGCCTATGAGGGGGATGGAGCACAGTTCACCAAAACTTGAAGTAATTACTGGAATCTTACTGGAATACACTGCACAGTCATAGTACATAAAACATCTTTGTAAAGGCTGCTATTTCAGCAAGTAAGTTCTGATTATTTCAAAAGCCATACTTTGTTATTTGAATGTCTCATTGCCTGCAACCTCTACCCCATCTTTCAAAAACAGGAAGAGAAACAAACTTGACTGTAAGAATTTCTTAACTTTTTTAGGAAGGTACATTTGTTTGAGGCCTGAGTTATTTGTCCAATTAGTTCCACTTGGTCATTTCAGACTAATTAGAGAGAAGGTGGGTGCATGGGTGCATGCTTTGGGTTATTGTTTGCTTTCTACATTGTATTCATTATTAAATTTACTGTCATTGTTTATTTTAAAGCAAAAGTAAGTTGTTCATCAGACATACTCATATTCCAAATGCACTACCACTGAGAATTTTGCACATTGGCCATACCTGTTCCTTGGCTGTGCTTTATCTTACTCAAGCTTACTGACAATTTGGTAACTTTTTGTTTCTGTAAGTACACACAGTTTCCTAAGAGCTAAGTCCAAACCAGCAGTGAAAGCTCAGCTGTCATCATCAGAATTGTTACAATCTAATCCTCTTTAGTTCTGATTTTGTAGTGCCTTATGCCTATTAGGATAAAAGAAAAAGTGAAAGGCTGCAAACGGATTACTTTCTCTCTATAATTAGCAAAAACACTAGCCTTTCTTCATCGGGAACTCAGCAATTTACCAACACACCATATCCCAGCAATTTAAGATCCCCAGGAATAGCAGCCTCATATGTTTTGTCCATCCTTGATTGGCGTAGCTCATAACAGGAGAAACAAACTTTGATATCAAACACCAAAGGCTTGACCAAAGTGCAGTGGAAATGAAACCTCTGTTGGCTTCATATGTTTCACATAGCCCAGACAAGGAAATCTGAAGTTTTCCTAAGACACAACGAAAACAAATCAAGGAGATAAGGACATTTGAATAAGAAACAGCTGGACATTTTAAAAACGAAGGGGAGAAACAGAACAACAGGTTTTAGATTGTTAGTGATTGTTAACCAAACAAATTAAACCACAGTGCAGAAAGTTGTGAATTAAAATTTGAATCCTGAATCAAGGAAGTTAAGGTGGGGAGTGTAAACAATTGGCTGCCCTTAGGTCACCCATGCAAATCAAAGAAGATAAGGACCATGAACACCATCTAGGTGAGAAAAGTCTCCATGCTTAAATTGTTGATGGGCAGATTCACTCAGAACCAGACAATACATACACACAATCAGCTACATAATTTCTAATTTACAAAAGAGCCTCAATGCTGTCACCACCACACTGTATTATCAATGTGCCAGGAAAGGAAGTAGTATTTAGAAAGTCCACTTAAAATGCATAAGGTCTTCCTTTAAAGACAGACAATGTTTTTAGAGTATTTTCATCAACAAGTAAATTTGGCACTTTTTTTTTTTTCAGAAAAGGCACCAGCAAAAATCAAGAGGATTATTTATGCAACATTGGTAGCATGGTTTAAATATGTCAAAGAACTGTCAGGAACCTTCAGACAGAATGATCTATCAACTGATCGCATGCAGATGAAGTTAAAATAGTTTCCATCAGAAAACTACCAGTTTCTCTGATATATCATTTGTCTTCTTCCAACTCTTCTTGAGAAATAAAAATTATAGAGGCTTTTTTTCTGGAAACGAAAAGTTACTAGACAAATGCTCGTTCCTGCCCCCTTATTTCAAAATTATCCTGTTATACTGGCACACACATAGCAACATTCAATGGCAGTCATATTGATACCACCATGAAAATATTAAGCCCATCATTCTCACATGAGTATTCAGTTAAGAGTCCTAATCTTACAGGGTCTTATTCAGACTTGGGGGTGCACAAAACTCCTGACAACATATCAATTTTAGTACCATGGAGCTGCTGTTCTCAGAGCAACCAAGCCTGAAAACGTTGAAGATCATCTCGGCTTACAGAGAGACAGCTGTTCAAAGTTGTTATTAGACTAATTTCTAGAACAAATTCACTACTAAGTGCCCTCCCTCTTCTCCAGTGCTGTCCTTACATTAAAGTTTTGCTTTTCAGCTCCTTCCTTACCTCCTTTTGGCCCTTCACTCATCATTTCTGCACAAAAAATCACTGACCAGCACTTGCAGTCATCCAGTTATACAGAAGCGTGTTTAGGTGTTTTCCTCATTCTACCCATTCTTTATTCTGAATCAAGTACAGTTGCTTCATAGTGATGGGGAGAAAGGAAGGCCTTTTTATAGCAGTATTACATTCAACAAATGCTTCGCTCCAGGCTTGCATATGCTCATTTAACAAAACAATTAATTTTAAAATCCATTCCTTGGAAGAAGAAACAAGCCTATGTATCTGAGAAAGAAAGCCCTTAGTCCCCTTTTGGTGTCAGTTTAATCTAGCTGAGGTATCTCTACAGTACACTAGCAGGATGTAATCAGATTGGTGCTCGATGATGCACCTAGAACTTCTTCCAATATCCCAGTGCTAAGAGCTTCCAAGCTACCATTTTAAAATCATGTGAACTGTATATGCTAAACATAGAATATAATGAAATATAATTTCATTAGAAACGCAAAGCATTATACAGAGACTAAACCACTAAACTATATCTGTGTATACATCTGTTTTTTCTGCAGATCAAGGATGAATCTCCAAAAACATCCGCACCTCTCCCAGCTTGAGACACCTAGACACTCAGCACAGTGTCACCAGTAAAAGATCTTTCCACAAGATCTGCTGGAGTACAGAAGTAACCTTAATCTCTGATGCACTTTTTTGTAAACGTGTTTAGCACACAGTGAGAACAATAACTGCGGCAACAGATATTTGTCTTACAGCTTTAAAGGGCTTCACAGATGTGCTGAGCTTATTCAAACCTATGGAGTCAGCAGTTCTGAAACAATGCTAAAAATGCTACAATGCTACCAGACACATAATGATCACACCATTAGGTGTTTCAACTGAAAAAAGTGATATTAAAGAAATCCAAACAGGACAGGTCTTCATCTTAGTTGCAACTTCAACAGTGATAAAGTACAGTTGTGTTTGGCTTTTTGTTTTTTTAAAGGGAGCAACCACAAACTTGTCAATACAAAGATGTTAAGAGTTGAGTTGGTGACAGCTTAACAGTAAAACCAGGCCTCTCTGACACCATTCACTTAATTATTTTCTTTATTGTAAATCTTCAGACTTTAAAACAGCTTGAACTTGGGGGAGCTCCTGTTTTCTGTCATTTTGCAACTCATAACCTGCAGGGCTGTTCCATTTAGAAAAAAATGTTAGAAAAGTGATCAACAGTAAATCACTACACTGTGCACTTAAAAGTCTCATAAAGTGAAGAGCTGGAAAGCAGAGACAATTCACATAAAAACAGAAAGGAGGAGATTATTTGCTGGTTGTGGCACAGGACTGTAAGTTAATACATCTGGGTTCCATTCCATACGTTAAATGTGAATACCACCATGTGCTTCACAGAAGTGAAAGGAGGTTTTATTCATCGGCATTTATAAAACATTTTGAGATGCCAAGATAAAATATTTTAGCTAAGCAGAAATTACCATGTGTTATTTTACATTGCAAATTATTTACAGAGCAAAACAACAGTTTAATAAAAATACAGTGCCCTACTCTCTCAAAGCCTCTTAAAACTGGCAAGTATTTTCATATGCCCATATTAAAAGTCAGGTCACCAAAAAAGCCAGGAGTTGATACATAAATGTCAGTATCTTGATTTTTAAGCAGAGATCACACATCTTCAAGTCATGCACCCAGTCTCTTAATTCAGTAACTGACATTAAGTATTAACACTCCTAAATTATGTTTTACAAAAGCAAAACACATACTTTAGGTGGTCCATTAACATACCTCAGATGCCCAAATGAACTCAACTTTGCTTCAGCTAATCAACAAGTTTTCCATTTCATGAAAGTTGAAAATACTCCATGGCATGAATGCCAACCACAAAGAAACTAGTCTGAAACTTACCCAAAACACTGTAATGACTCAATACTCAAACAGCAAAACACATTCATCTTTCTACCTATCACATCTGTTTTTTAAATTAATGGCCTAAAAGTCAATCCTTCTCCATTTCACCCTTTCGACTTTGGCAATAGAATACTGTCCCAATACACTTTCTCCAAAGTGCCACACATAAAATTTAAAGCTTGACATTACAGTAACACTAATAAAATGTCAAAATACATCAAACACCATATCTCAGCCTGAATAATCTTAGCTCTCATTATTTGCACACACTACTACCAGAAAAGTGAGGTTTCCTTCCTAACATCCCAGCAGAGTCATTTGGAGCTTCAGTTTATTTACTATCTCTTCAGTGTGTTTGCTGACTGAGCAGTGCTGAGTGACGGCCCTTGCATCACTTTTTATTCTTTTTTCTCCTCCCTTCATTAAACTCTCTTCATCTCAACCCATGCAATTTTTTTTTTGTTTTACTCAAGTTCTCTCCCCCATCCCTCTGAAGGGAAGGAAGAAGCAGTTGTAGGTTCATAGCTGCTGGGTTTGGTCAATCCACCAGAGAATGCCAATAGGAAAAGGCACAAAAAGACATTTTATTGGCAAATCAGTGTCTGAGGAATATCACATTTTGGCCTCAACTGCTTTTACAAAACTAAGAAACAAGTCCTTCTGCTATTTTTGAAAGCACTGAATAATTACTCACTTACAAAGACAGACTACAGCCCTCATTGTATTGCTTCCAAGCCTGACTCAAAGCTGATTAATCTAAATGGATTTTGTAAAAGATTACACACAAGATCCTCGAGAACCTGAAGTTCACAGAAGTCCATGTGCACAGAGAACTTTTTGGTTGCACTGCATTCTCATATTAAAGAAAAAAAACAAGTCTTAGTTTTATGCAGAGCTCAACCCGCTTACATCTTCTAGGCAAAAATTTTTACAACCGTTTTCCTGCTTTCCCAGAAAACTACCCAAGCAGAATGTAAATTTTGAACAATACAGATATAAAATGGGACCCTGATAATAGGATTGTTTCAATTGTAGTTTTTCCTCACATCACAGTTTAAAAGCTATTCATTTCTGTAACTGAGGTAAGAAAAAATCCTGTTTCACACCTGATTCTTTAGTAAAATAAAGGTCTTATTTTTGCCTGCAAATCATTGTATTACAAGGGTATTCTTTGAAACACTGCAGTTGCAGTCAGCTGGTTTTGGAAAAGTGCTGCTGACACTATTTTAGTTTGCACAGCAACATGTGAAACCCCTTGATCTGCTTTCTGAAGGCAGACTGTTCCTAGCTAGATGGGAGGAAATTAAATTTATTTGTCAGAGTCTACAGCACTAATGTGAATTTAAAAAAAAAATCCTTTGACTTCCTAAGTGATCTATTCCCACGATCACAAAAGCAATTCTGAAATATTATTTTCATTGTAACCAAAAAATCAAATGTCATTCATGTTTGGCATTATATTCTGTGTTTAAGCTATTATAAAAACACAGGCATGTATATGTACTCGTGGAAGAAAGCAGCAGATAGAGCAGATAAAAATCAATAGAAAAGGAAGTTCCAGAAAATATCTAAAACTGCCAGAGAAAGAGTTTTTTGATTAAGTATTGACCGATAGTAGCTCTGAAATATTATTTTTTTGAAATATTTTGAAATTATTTGTTTGATTCTGCTGGCACTCAGGCAAGAAAAACTTGGTACACAACTCACAAATAAGCAGCTCAACACAAAAAAAATTGGTGTTTCAGTTTCTCCTCACAATGTGTATCAACCTGCAAGAACCCATGGTTTTGGCTAAAACAATTGTATACTTGTCTATAAATTTAACTACATTCTAAGTCTCTGTTTCACCAGGATTTCATCTACTCTCAGACAACATCAGGCAGTGCTACTTATCTGTGACCTAGAAATTGCTCCTCAAATCAATACTATTAATACTATCACCCTTGAACTTCTGCAGAGATTTGGGAATATAGGGAGAAGACAGGTGCAATTCAGAATAGGAAACACAACACAGTTTGATAGATGAAGATCTGGCCTAAGACAGTCCCCCAGGCTTTCAGATCCATAACAATGGGCCAGTATCCACAATGTGAGATATACACAGATTAACCAGTTTCTCAGAGACTGAACACATTCCTTCTGAGTCCTGACTATCTGACAAATAGCATCTTCCATCTTTTTGTTACAGAAATGACCAAACATTGTATTTAATTAAGAAGCCAAAACACTCTACTTCCTCAGTATGAAGTAGTATTTTAAAGACCTCCCACAACTCCCCCTTGATTAAAGATACAACTTAAATATCAAACAAGCTCCATTTAATTGATGGAAACAAACTAACAACAAACCAACTAACAACAACAAGAGTCATAAAGATGCAGTTTCACCCCAAGTCACTGTTTTTGGAACTTAATTGTTCTTTCCAGTCACAGGAATTAGGTGGTGCCAGTAGTTCCTTTTCCCTCTTGGTTTACATCCATTAAAAAACTAACAAATGAACACACTTAAGAGTATGAAAGTACACAACTCTAAAACAGTCCAGGAAAAACAAGAAGGGGCCAAAAAGACAGAGGGAAATATTTCACCACCCTGTACTGGATCCTTCAAAAGGGGAAGACCAGAACTTGTCTGTAAGGTGGTTTTAACTTAGCCAGTTACAAGTATTTCAATACATACTCATATACTCATATACATACATACTCATTGAGTCACATACTCAATGGTGACTCTGGCCATGTGATGCACTCATAACATTAGATACTATCAAAATATATTGATCAAAAAGGTTTCTGTGGTGCTATTTTGAAGTGTAAGAAAGTCATCACAAAGTCATTCACAAACAAGCAATTTATTCACAGGGATGATGAGATTTGGTTTCAGACCAATATATGCAAATGATATGCATATGCCTTACCTGCCTATATGACGATGGAGAAGAATTAGGTTTCCTAATTAGTTACTGGGAAAAAATTCTTTACTGTGAGGTTGATGAGGGAATGAAACAGGTTGCTCAGATAAGTTGTGCATGCCCCATCTCTGGAAGTGTTCAAGTGTTGGAGGGGCTTTGAGCAGCCTGGTCCAGCGGGAGGTGTTCTTGAACATGGCAGGGTGGTTGGAACTAGATGACCTTTCAAAATCATGTTTCTATCATCCTGCTCAGCCACCACCCTCTATACACAACCAGGCAAAAAAGAGAGAGAGCACACTCAGGTCTGGATATTTGGCACCACAACTCAATGGTTTGCATGTCTTTTTCTACTCCAGATTATTGTCTGTGTCACACACGCCCTTGTGAGAAGCTCTAAGGTAGCCACCACCCAATTTGAAATTAAAGAATTTTTAAAGAATAAACCAAAGGCATTTTCTGGAAGCCCCAAAAATTGCATAATGTAACCTTGGGAGGATGCAAGGAGTTCCAGGCAGCCGTGTTACAGATGTTCAGGATATTGCCAGTGTTTGAACTTCGTGTGTGGGCAGGGAGGGGGATACCGCAGAAAGCACCTTAAAAGCAACAGATACACACAACACAGTAGCAAAACATAGCTGCCTTAATTCCCGCTCATGCCATTGCAGCCTGGTTCAAAAAGCTTTTGGTGAGTGATTACCAGAGCCTTCTCTTCACTCACTGTACCTGTGACAAGCCAAGATAGGGATGTTAATTGTTCAGTCATTTACAAGAAAAACAAAACAGAACATGCCTTCAGCAGAGATATGTGAAGCTCCAGGTGAATGAAGTTTTATTTGAGGTGAGATTTGCTTCACAGAATTCCATTTCTGTATTTGAGACACCTGGAACATATCATTAAGTATATATTCAAGGTGGAAAATGCCTAAAGGGCACTCTGCTATCAGAGCAGGGATCTTTCCCGTCCACCTTACCTATGGTGGCAGCAACAAAGAGCATACTCACTGATGACTGCAGAAAACAACATCCAGTGAACACTGACTCAGGAAAATAACTATGAGCTACCTAGCAATAAGACCCCAGGCAGATAACCCATCTATATAAATATATTATCACTGGATTAATTCCTCAAAGCCATAGACATCACTGGGGCAAGACACCACGGATATTGCAGAGGACCTCCTTAAAGGGAAGCCTTGGCCCTAAATTGTCTCTTGGCTTTTACTGTGAATAGTATTTTATTCCATGATTTTGTTGGCACTAAACATCTGAGAGAAGGAGCTCACTCTCTTCTTGGGAAATTAGGAGATGTATTAAGCAGGGCCATTTCATGGATTAAGGACTTGCAGACTTCTTCCTTGGATGTTAAGTTATCCAACATAGTAGGAGATCCAAGAGTCTCATAATTTCCTGAAACAGCCTTAGACTTGTGAGGTAATACTTGAATCCCAGTGAACTTGAAACACTATTTTAGGACAAAGAATATCTCACAGGCAGGCTGCTACTATGAAACAGAATATTTGATCTAACCAAGTCAGCACAAATAACATATAACCTTTTGAAGGCAGATCACAAGGCTGTGCCCTTAACAGAGGCTTCTTCTATCCACCACCCTAAGCTGATCACAATTGGGCACCAAGTCTAAGCTAACAAATGCTCCTAAGTTGTTTAAAAGATGAATGCATCAAAAATGTTTCCTAACTACCTGAAAACCCGAAGAACTACAAGTAACAAATTTTACTTTCTTACAGTTCTATTGTGCTGCATTTCTGCCAAATAATCAAACAATTTTTTCCCAGGAACCCAAACAAACCTATTAAAATATATTTAATATATTTAACTCTTCATTTAAGTTTAAATAAGTGAAACCAGCAGAATGTTTTAAGTTTGGACTAAGAAAATAACCATATTTTGTTCAACATAGCGGTTGCGTAAAGGAACACCTATAAAAAGAAGTTTTTATAAACCTCTGTGTTAAATTTACTCATTTTTCTCTCATTAGACCCTCACTGACCCTTAGAAGTGAAATTTTTTCAGAGCTGCTTCTATATCCTCTAAACAAAGTATATCACTATCTAAGAGGTATCTTTTCTTTTTAGTAACTTCTAGAACAGGGATCTTCTGTCTCAAGGCTAAATTGTAAATGCCAAGCACTTTTCTGAAACTGTAGGCAGATGTCACGTTCTACTTTTTTTTTTGTAACCTTTCTGATTTACATTTAAAAATTCAAAATCAAAGTAACTCTTGAAAATAATCTGTCATTTCTGCAATTCTCAGTATTAAAATAAAATATGACAACCAAGGCTACCCAAGCTCCAAAACCTTGGGAGATTAATCCACATTTATACCAACCAGGAAACCAGGAAGTCTGAAACATTTGTATACCTTCTGATAGAAAGGTTGTGTTTTACTACCTACTTGGCACTGCACCTAGAAGAGTACATCCTCCAGCAGAACAAGACCAGAATTTTCAAACCAACAAAAATCTCCAGTAAATTCTCAGCATACATAAGCGTAACAAATAGCACCATAACTTCAAAATATGATCAGATGATACTGACCTGGTCTGACAAAAGTGTAGAGGTCATTTAAAAATTGACATATATTTTTTGCACTCCCATCTCATTATTTCCAAATTTTTGCTCACCTTTTAGTTTCCATATCAATGGAATGTGAATTATTCTTTTTTGGTATGTATAACCTTATGATTCAGATTTAAAAACTAATATGCATTTCGAATTAATATAAAATATAAAATTGACTCATTAGTTCTTCTCCAACTTTGAAGGGAAAACAAACATGGAAAGTCATTACTCACAATTGCACCTCATATAAACGTCTATTGCCATGTTCTGTGATCTTATTCCATTTTGCAATGGATACAAATTCTGTATTTATGTAATGCCTCACCAATGGGGTGAGGTGCATCTACCTGAGCTGTTCCCAAACTCAGCCAGACTAGAGATCAACAACCATGACCATTATCTTGACTGCACCCCCTTAACAAGGAGTGAACATGTGACCAAAATGCACTTACCTCGGAGAAACAGATTCTGATGGAAAGGGCAACAGAAAATATTTTAATTTTGTATTTAATACGATAGCAGTGTCGTTTTTGGAAAATGGCACCTGAGAGGCACATACAGGCCACAAAACCCAGGCATTTGTCCATTTAACAATTCAGGTTTAAGTGCATCAAATAATCCAAAAAAGAAACACAAAGCACTTATTATTTTTCATTCTTTGGACTCCTTCCTCTTTAGTTAAGATTTTGACACCTGTCCTTAGTTTTCCCAGAAATTAACAGATTATCTAAGAAAATACAATGAATTTTTATATACATATTCTAAACAACTGAAAGGAGCCTTGTATTCAGCAATGAAGTAATCAAATCACTCTATTAGTGGAGAATATTTGAAACCACTATTACTTATTGCCTAAGGAAGGGAACTAAAGACTTCATCAAAACCCAAAAATCTTCCAGCTATCAAGCATTGGAACAGGCTGCTTAGGGAACCTGTTGAGTCACCATCCCAGAAGGTATTTGAAAGACATGTAGTTGTGGTGCTTAGGGACTTGGTTTTGTGGTGGACTTGGCAGTGTTGTGTTAATGGTTGGACCCAATATTAAGGGCCATTTCCAGCCTTAATGATTCTATGATTAATACAGCAGAAATCATAACCTGGCCATACATTCTGTGTGCACGTGTGTGTGTGTGTGATTTTCCAGGAAAAAATCCCTGCTTAGTATGATATGCAGTTCAAAAATATAAAATTACATAACTTTTAAAAGTTAATCAAAACTGTGAGCTCTGAGAACCCTAAACTGGAATGGTTTTCCCTGTGTTCATTTCCAAAACAACAGTTAATTAAAACAGTTGTTCATTTACACATACTACGAGGTTGAACCCTGCAAAGATAGGAGGTCTGCTAAACTCCTCATCTATATGAAATATAGACATATCTCCCATATCCATCTGGTTTTGCTAAAGTGACTACAAATTTAAATGTGCAGTACTGTAGGGATCACACCAAATGAACTGCTCATTATTCATTACCTGTACTGTGCTGAGAACCTCTGACACTTTCTGCTTTCTAAGCCACAGACTTAGAGCCAGTCCTGCAAACCCACCAGGGGGACGATTTCTGGAACAGATCATTTCATATGGCAATATGCCTCACTGAGACAATAAAATACAGCTCCCAGATTTCCTCTGGGATCTTCTTCGTGATCATGGAAAAAGTGTACATCTGTAAGGGTTTAGTATTACATATACTCCATTTACATGAAGGCTTTTTAACAAAGGTGCTTTCAAATGCTTCATCTGCCAGACTGTAACATTTTTATTTTACCAGGTCACATCATCTACTACATCTACACAACTTATCTATAAATCTGGTTGAGTAACTACAAAAAATACAATTCTAGCCTGAATGAGGTTTTATAGCAATGAAAAAAGCAGTAGTAACTTCAGAACCTTTAATTTGATGTACTTTGGGTCAATGAGGCCAAAAAACAAATGTCTTTACATTCCTGCACCAGCCATGACAAACAGAAACATATTTTATTACATTTCTTACCAAAGAAACTGGAAACCTGCTTTGACAGATACCGAATTATACACTTTTGTTTAATAAAAACAGAGCAATCAAGCCTGTGATCTACCAAAACAACAAAACAAAGCAAGTTTTCCAGAAAACACAAAATTAAGGTAGGTAACTTCTCTGTCAAAACAAAGAGTGTTAAGAAATATCTCCCTCTCAACAGACAAGAAGCTGGTAAATTATGGAAAAAATTAGCATCCAAACTAGTTCATGTACACCACAATCAGAACAGGCTAAATCACAGTGCAGCAGCAGGCCAAGCAAGATGCAGGTCTTTTTTCAATATAATACTTGACAAAAGCAAGCATTCATCTGCAACACACAACATTAAGTTGGTTATAAATTGATTCCTTACGTGAAGTTTCTTTAAAGTTTAGGAGTTATGCTTAAGAACTGCAGGCAGACTCTCATTTATATATATATATATATTTACTTATTTTTATATATCATGACTGGTTGCCAATGGCATCATGCCCATTTCAACTCCATCCACACTACACACATTCCTCCTCACTCCTTTCAGTGAGAGGCTTATGCCAGTCTTACAGACAAAAGATAACTGTCCAGAAGGATATTGCTGGTGGTGCTTCATTATGTGTTTGCTCAACATTCACGCTATAGATTATAGCTTAAAACTAAACAAAGATAGGCCAGAAAAACCAGTACCACCATTATATTCCAAAACACATATAAATGGGCAACAAACTTTCATTAGAACCACCAGTAAAAATCTAATACACTTAACTGTAGATATATATGGAAATAAAGATTATTCAGGTTGTTAGTTGTTAAAATATTAATAGGAAATTCCAAATGCTGTCTTGATCATGTTTGTCCAAATCACACTTTTATTTACATACCCTTTTTATTTAGCATGCAGCTGCCAGAACAGCAATGTAACTAATGCTGAACAGCAAGATAACTAATGCCAGTTTCCTCTACAGGCTGCAAACAGACTACAAACTGGAAAACTGCTGATGCTCAGCCTAATTACAAATGGGATGCCTGCTGGGATCCTTCATCTATTTAAGTTTGTTTATGGATGCATTTACTGTGCATTCATTTTCATCCCTCTAATTTAATCCAAGGCATTCACCAATTTACTTTAGTTCACATGTCTATGCATATTGAGCACGGACAAATCAAAATCAGAGGAAGCCCTCCCCAACCAACATCTCTATAAATCCCCTGAAATATATATAACACCATATTCAGTTTTCATCCATATGAAATGAGATTATAACAGTCTGCTGAGGTGGGAACTAGAAGCAAAATTCATAGTTTGTAAAGATAGTTCAGATTCTGTCTGCAATTGTCTATCTGCAGTATTTTGCATGGAAGTCATAAGGAAAACCTTAGCACCATGGTGAGGCAGTGTGTATTGTACAGATCTGTTTATTCCCACCTACCAAAGACTAAGGTACAGTTCCTATTAACAATTTCACTAACACATGGCACATCAAGTCAACAGCATCTCTAAATAAAAGTAAGACAAACGTCAGAATCAAGGAAATACCCTTTCTTCTATACAGGTACATACAACTGCTGATATATATATTGCACATCACACCCAACACGGCATGTGTAGACACAATAAACACCCAAGGGCTAACAGTGCTGCACAGCACCACACAATCATTTTGTTGCTTCAAGTCCTAAACAAGCCCAACAGGTTCTGTGCAGATGGTAAACTCTCCATTGTAGCAGAAGTGTGTGTGTGCATACGGACATGCAAAACTTGCTTTAAGAGTAAATTCTAGCAAACTAAGGAAGTGGTAAACTACTGACACCATTCTTCTGGTCTTCCCATCCTACTTCTTCAGTGGCCAGGTCTACTTTAACGTTTCCACATTTTAAAAAACCTAAAAGAAATTCACATTTTTAATTCTCCACCAGGTATCTTGTTCTAGTTTTACTTAGGCCCTGACAGGAATGCACTACCCCAACTTTTTTATAAACTATATGCAGCACATACAGATGGATGAAAGGAAACAGACACTTATCACAAGCAGTGGAGTTTAAAACAAGGAAAGGTATCTGAACTGGCAAAACTCAGCACAACCCCTTCAAAACAGAAGAGTTCTCTATGACACTGCTGTTCTAACTGACAGGCTTTTGGGTTTTTTACAGGAAAGAGAAACACTTTGAAAAAACGATTCACAGCCACAATTACAACAGATGGACAAGAAGTAACACTTGGAGCTGACTCACAATACTGTCAGATTTGAACCTAAGGTGCTGAGGGGTCAACAATATGTTTATTATCTTCATAATCTCAAGAATGATATGTACCCTGCAACCAGACTACCCACAACAGATTTTAGAGTTTAAAAATAGCCTTCCTTTATTTCAGCATTTATAAAATATACCAATGACAGCTAAATATATGCTTATTGCAGTAAGCAAAAAGCCTCAAACAGATAATAACCAAGCAAGTATTTCAATGAAATGAACAAACACTACAAACTAAGCTTTAGAGTCAAGTTATCAAGTGGTGCTATTTAAGCAAAGGAAGATGAATAATTTTCAGCAGTCAAATGAATGGTTAAAGGATCTGGTACCATCTAGAGAAAAAACTTCATCTTGTTGTTTTGCTTTGTTGTGAAAAAGGAAATTACATTGCCCTGTAACTTCAGGGAAGGTCACAATACTTAAGGCAACAGCACTAAAGTAATTTTATTTCTGAATATCCTATCTTTAAGTAAACTAATAGCAACCGATTTGACTTGTGTGTACTTCCCCACCCCCCCATTCCTACAATCTTTAAATTATTTTGTATTTAAAATAAGAAACAACAATCATCTATGCAGGCCATCTCTTAAACAGAACAATATTTTTAAGAGATTAAACACTACTGTTAAGCAGCCAAACATACATTTTAAAGAGACTTGGTTTCCTTGCACAGTGAGCACATATAGCCTTTCTGCAACTTACATGGCCAAGAAAGCTATATTAAAAGAATGCTTGCTGGACAGACCACTGTGTCACTCAAGTATTCTCTGTGAAATACATCCTGCTGTTTGAAATTCCCAAACTCACAACACCCATTAGTCAAACACAGCAAAGTACCACTTAAACATTCAGGAAACCAGTGATGTTTACTTTGAGGTTCACCTTCACATGAATAAAGAATCCATATACCATTTATACTGGTTATCTTTGTTATGAAACATTTTCAGGTTTAGCCCACTGGGCATGTTGAAATGATAAATCATGTTTGGCTATACAAAAACAACCTCACTCAGATTCAAATGCCCACAGGGAAAATAGCATCTATCTAAAGCAGCACAACTTTTTATGCATTCCTTTAGGTTTTAATCCTAGTCTGATTCTGCTTTAATATCTGCAAATTCCACATCTTTGACAAGTAAATACACACACACCCTTTGTTTGCCACTCCTTTATTTATTCTTCTCAAACCTTCCACTCAGCCAGTCTGTCTTGAATATGAAAGACTAAGGGCACTTAACAAAATACTAAAATATCTGCTTTGTAAGGAAAAAAGTGGCAGGGTGAAGGGGAATATAGAATGCTATTTTTTTTATTGTTCTTAAATCTCCCTTTCATACTTAGATTTCAAAACAAGAAGAATCTATACTTCAAAATTAAAACAGCATTTCCATTGTCTTCCATTTCTTCTCCATTTACTAGTTGATATCCAACTAGATTTACAAGCAAAATGTTGTCATTCCATTAAATTTTAGACATAAATGACCCACATCTCTCTGCTTCAAATTTCAAATACTTAGGGTCTGTGGAACCACAGTTTCAATCTACATCAAGATGCAAATTAAAGCAAGTAGTTTACCACCTGAAGATCTTTCAGATGAGACTTTTAAAACGTAACTTTCCTCTACTGACTTGACAACAATCTCACAGCACTCCTAATGAAATCAACAGATGAGGCCAAATCACTGGTCACATTTTTGAGTGCACTGACTACCATCTCACCATAGAGATCTGACTGCACTTCTGTAACTGGACAGTATGTGTATAAGCTAGCCCATATATGTGCAGCTAAGACCAAATAGGTAGAGAAAATCCACTTTTACCAATTAGCTTCAACAAGTTACTAGCATTCATAACCTAGTGAAGACAAGCATTTACTCAACTGCAACTTCCATTAGTAGAAAAGTTGCTCCTTTAATGACACTTACTGACGCACTCATGCCAGGCCTGAAAAAGCCAGCATGACTGAAATCAGTATCAACCAATTACACAATAATTCTACTGTTGGAACTCAGTGCAAATGCATCCCAGGACACTATGCATTTCTTACAGGGAAAATACAGGACTCCCTTTCCAGTAATAAAAAAAACCAAAACAAAACCACACAGATGATTAGCTCTCCACCAAAGTAACATCACTAGTGATACATACCACCTTACAAGCTGAAAGTGTATCGCAAGACCTGCAATGCTGTTGAATGACACAGGATTCATTCCAGAATAGCCAGACCAAGCAAAAGCAAAGAATGGGAATGCATATTAATAGCATGGGCTATCAGACCGAACCAGGGCTGGGAAAGAACACAAGGAAAAGGCAAGAAACAATCCCTCCAGAAAAACATGCCAAAACCCACAACACCATCACACCTTTTACGCCTTCAAAAGGGAACACTGAGTAATTCCTGCTTCTTCACATGCACTCTCACATTTCTGCCAAAGAGGATCTCTCTTCCATCCACTCAAATTATACCTCTCATATGGATTTAAAGCTGTTTAAGATCTGGCTTGTCTTAATTCTGAATATGTCTTCCCCATCCCCCCCAGATTCACTGCTGTGACCTACATTAAACAAGCTTTGCACTTAATTTGCATGGTGCTAAGAAAAGCTATGAAAGCTAAATTAAGCTGAGCATTAGCTCCAAAACAGAATGCTCTAAAAGCATTATGAAAAGTATCATATGAACAGTAACACAGGGATATTGTTCTCAGCCAGCCAGAAAGGGGAGGCTGTTTTCAAATGATTAAAAAATATGTTTTGCTAATACAATTTTCAAAATTCCATGTCATGTTATTAAAAAATTCCCATGTCTTTTTTTTTTTTGAGATGTTCTTCCCCATGGAATTCTACACTGCAGCGTATTAATGAAACAGGCTAATAGCTCTCCAAGATTAGACAAAAATAGACAAATTACTGGGGAAACAGCTCATTCCTTAAATTACTTTGCATTTTCCTTTTATTTCTAATTTTTTCCACAATGGACCCAACAGAGGGAACAGAACTTTACATATGCCATGCATGAGAGAGATCAATCACTTTATCCAAACAATCTAAAATTTCCCTGTATTTGGAAAAATCCTCTATTTTTGGTTTTTTGTTGAATCTCCATAATCACTCAGAATTCAGTCCAGACTTTGGGTCACATTAAAGTGATTTCTGGTCACATTAAAGTGATTTCTGGTCAAAGCATAAGAAAAGAACAATGCAACCATTCCTTAGCCTTGCTTTTTCAAAACCTAAAATGAAATCAACCCTCTCAGTGTTACAGTACTGTGAGCTCTTATTTGAAGATTATTACCAGAAAAATACTGTCCTGCATGTCTGTAAAATGAAAAAAAATAAGTCATCAAGATAACAATGTGTAACTCACAATGCAATACTTCATCAACCACCTCAGATCTAAAACAGCAGCAACTTTTTCTTGTTTTTCCTATTTTCAATGTGCCCATAGAATTAATTTTATTTACAAGGTTGTGGGCTTTTTTGTTTCGATTTTAACGTTTAGCATATAGAACTGTGCATGTAATAAAGACCTTACAAAAGCCAAGCAGTCAAAAGGAATTTTGTATTTATATATTTGTAAAAAAATTATTTAACCATTCTTATTTCTCCCAGAAAAGAAAGTCTTTGGTGAAGCTCCTGTTTTAAGTGCCAGCATTCTGATTGCAAGCCTCTTCTCAGTGCTTTCTGCTAGAAAGCTTGTAAGACAACCAAAACCATATTCAGAGAAACTCTAGGTCCTTTAAGTACCTGAGGTCAAACCTGTGGCAGACTGCAAGATCAAAAGAGAAACTGAATAGAAATCCTGTAGACTGCAAAGTTTTGTATATATATATGCCTAATAAACTCACACTCTTACAGTCACCCATCCCTGTAGTAATCGAGAGGAGAGTCAATAGATTGGTGAGCATCTGGAACAACCTTCTGGATGGAGGCTTTTTTTAAAGCTCCCCCTGTGATGGAATAGACAATAGTATAAAATCTATACTGATTTTATAGGGCTGAACCTTCTCATATGACTGTTATCTTTACTTCTGGACTTCAAGTCATAATAGTGTGAATACAAGCCAGACATACTATATCCTCTTCTTCAGTGCTGTCTTCGAAGATCTCTGGCCTAAGGGAATGCATTTCTATGCAGTTTTCTGAGAAAGGCTGGCACACCTATAATCAGCTTTTATTTGAATGAGAAGATATAAGGCAAGGCACCATGAAAAACTGGGAGGACTCCCAGTCTTCATCCTGTCTTAAGCCCATTCAATTCTCAGACACTCATATAGGACCATATACTGCACAGTCACATTACCATCTATATTTCAAATTACCAGAGATACTTAAAAAGCCTGAGCCCGGCAAGATTAGTTACCTCCTTCCAAGCCATCTTGCAACCTGCATGACTGAAATTCTTTAAAAGCAACCACAAAGCATCACTTGCATTACTAGCTAGAGATCATGAGATTCCTTTAGCAAGCAAACACTCTAAAATATTCTATGATAAGCAGTTATTTCAATATGCAAGATGTGTAAAGATACAATTTTACACTTATCTCGGAGCTTTTCAAATATGATTTTATTTTATTTGGAACCACATTCAAAAATTCCACCTCAGTGTCAACTGTTGGGAGCCACTGTCATAAGAATAGCTTCAATGTCAATAGCAAACCCCAATTCAAGCAGTTAGGAGTAATCAGAACTGTTGGAATAAATGCATATGTCACATCACAACAGTTTAATGGAAAATTCAATGTGGCCTAGCATTTGTGAAAAATACAATAGGGTATGCAATCTAAAAAAAGCCAAGACAGTCTTCTTGGTAGTTATCACCTATTTCATTGCTGCTCTTCAAAATCTCAAGAAAGACCAGTTTTACTGGAAACTGTCTTAACTCTGACAAGAAAAAATATCTCTCAAAAGAAGTTTCCACCACCTGAATCAAAGACAAGGAGCATAAGAAGGTTATACTATTTAAGGTGCATACTCATATTTTTAAAATACTGAATACTTTGTTGTCCCCACTTGTTCCTCAGGATCTGTTTGCTTGCTTAAAGGCTATCAAGACTTGCAGTTTCATTACTTAAAGGAGAAAAATTTACCTGATCTATCTCAACACAACATTCTGCTATACTATGGAATCGCATAGGACTTGAACTGAGTAGGTTTTCACTGTCATTATCAAAGCCAAGATGTATAATATCAGAGAGTAAATACAGAATTAAGAAAGCCAGATTCCACTACATTTGAGAAAAAATCCTACACAACCCCTATCTATTTCATTAATTCAAAATGCAATGAATGCAACTAGATAACCAAACTAAAGAAACTAACAAAATGTATTTTTGTAATGCTGCCACTAAAATAAATAGCAGCTAGCTAAAATTCACTGATAAGGCAAAGCACTAAATGAGATCTCCTTCCATTTACCTCCTAGAAATTCCACTGGCCACAGGGCAGCTGCGTTGGGGATTCTCAAGGATGGGAACAAAACAGGAAACACAAAGCAGGCAAAACTTAAAAGCTAGCAGGAGTATACACATCATGGTAGAAACCAAAAAAACTAGATAGCTGTATCATTGATCAGGTAAATTATCATGGAAATATCAGATGCACAGTCTCCTTCACTAGAAGAAAAAAAAAAAACGACTGGATGCCAAATAGAGATCACAAGTACAGCATGTATGCATTAGCGTTCTGGTTCACTGAACTGTATCAGAAGCTCCAAAAGTTTTCTGCTTATTTATAAAATATCAAAGGGCACATATCCACTCAGAGACAACAAAAGCTTAATAGTAATGTATCTTAGATGAATTCTAAAATATCCAACTTCTAGAAGCAAAGTTCAAATCTAGGTAATGTCAATATAAAGTTTTATTTTTCCAAAGCAGATAGACCAGGTTCCTATACCATTTTCTGTATTTGCCCAGAAGCTTTTTGGCAGGAAAATTTTTTGGATAAGACTTCAAAAACTGAAAGTCTTATTTGTTTTATGTTAATATTAATGTTTTCATTACTTTTCTTCAAGAAATGATGGTTGGCCTGATGTCACTGACTTAAAATGCCATTCTCTTTCTAAAGCTTGTAGTTTCTTTCCATCAAAGAGGACCTGTACAACAACCACAGACTATACTAATCAAAACCTGCTAGAAAAACAACGAATATTCATCAGTAATACAATCACAGTAGACTTCTAGCATGCTTCAACATCCAAGTTGCAGATATGTCAAAAATATACGTGCAAATTCTTTTGTGCTTTATCACAAAAGCAACACAACGATAAACTGAGACACAGAACATATTCACATAGGAAAGGGGAATTCAGATGCCAAGCTAGAAGTAAAAAAAAAAAAAAAAAAAATTTTAAAAGAAGAAATAAAATTGGCTGGTTCATCTAGCAAGGCAGAGAAGTGCAGGAAGCAGCTGGCAACAGCGACAAAGACAGCTCTTCCAAAAAATAAGAAGTCACATGGAAAGAGTGGGACAGATTCACGGTGAAGAAGATAATCTATGAGGATGCCTGAGCCAGATTTCTAAAAGTCACAACAATTCTCAACTACATCCTAAAATGAATGTGAAGTTAGTGAAAATGTTTGAGGATAAAGAAAGTGACTGGGAAAGAAGAAGGGCGAATGGAGGAAAAGACAGGATGGAAGAGATGGAAAGACTCCCACTAGAACATAGGGGTGACAGCCAAAACCTTCCCCAACAAAATAAAAAACAAAGCATAAACAATATTCTACAACTGTCTACAGGCTGAGAAGAAGAGGAATTAGGCAATATACTATGGCAGGTTGTTGATTCAAATCTTAAAATTTAAATTGAGTTACTAGATCAAAGGAAGACTAATTAAAACAAAAATCAAGTACAGGGTGTGCAATTCCTCTCCGTAATTACTCCAACTGTAAACCCCAGGGCTTCACTAAGTACTTCACATTAGCTCACTTCTTCCACAGCTGAGCTGTTCTGAAGGCTGCAGCAAAGGGATGGTTGCCTGGAATTAAAATGAAATGCCTCTGAGCTCCAGTATAGTCTTTGTAAGTGGATGTGGGCTTTCTCCAACTGGCAAAGCAAAAAGGAACCTCCTGCTGGGAAGACTCAATCAAAGAGGAAAAAGCTGGCTTCTTGGAAGGAAAAAAACATGACTAGCTGCTAAAAGGATTTAATTATTCTCTAACCTAAATGGAGCATCCTGAATTAGGGACAGATGCAGCTACATCATCAGATGATTGTCCTAATCATGAGATGAAGACACCATGCTAGTAGACAGCTATAATAATTTACACCCTCCAATAAAATTGCCTACACTTTTCTATTAATTTTTATGTTTCTGTCCAGTACACATCCATAAAACTTGTCAGAAAGAGCAGTACTGAGAGATGAAACCCATTGGCAAATACTCAAAGCAAAACAAACCAAGATGTAAGCTCCTTGCAAAGTCCTACTGTTCAAACTCAGTGCCAGGTAATGCTTACTTAACACACAACATTTTTATTCCAAATATAGTGACAAATCACATAAACATTGGTAAAGCATACATTAATATCTACACCAAGTGCACTCATGTCCATGAGCAAGAGCAATCCCACAGAGGCAGGAGTAACCCAGACTCTTTTCCCCAGCATGTTTTTAATGTGTGTTACAGGAGCTTTATCCACTTCTACAATACATAAAAATTTTGATTGCATAGGGCCAGCTTGATTGGCAGGTCCTCTGGTGTTGACTAACATGGGGCCTTGGCTAAATGTGTATCCCTGTGTTTGAAGGCCCCACCACCCACTGCTCTTAGTGCAGCCTTTAACAGTCCATTACATACAGCCATTTTTCAGAGGCTGGCTCACAATAGGGAATGTGTTACGCCCACTGAATGTCATGTTCTTCAGCACAAGTGTCTATGAACTGGTTTTGGGGTCCACTGTCCAATTCAATTCTTTCTGAAGCACTGTGTTGCTTTTCAAGGCCCAGGACAGTGTCCCATGTACAGGGACACATTATATGCAGCCATCCTGTGGTTGCTTCCACCATTGTAAGCACATGGTAGTTGCCGCCGCGGGTTTGGGGGAGTGTGATAAAATCAATCTGCCAGGCCTCCCCACACTGACATTTCTGCCATTGTTCCCTGTACCAGAGAGGCTTTACCCACGTCACCCGCATTTCCAAGCAACCTGACTCCAAGAAGCCCCAAGCCTGGAGCACCAGGGGGCTGCTACTGGCCTCACACCATCCATGGGCTCCACCCATGCTCACAAGGACTTGGGTCCCTTTGAAAGAATCGCCACAGAGCGGGGTTTTCTGCACACCACATGGCCAGTGCCCCACCACAGGGCAGGGATTTGGCACTGGGCTCAGGGAGACATGGCATGGTGCAGCTTCTGGAAGCCTTGGAGGCACTACTGGGATCTCTACATATTTTTAAAACATCAGTTAAATAAAACAAAAGATGAAGTTAGAACTCTGTCCTCTAGTAAATAAACATCCCTTTTTTGCTTTCAAACAGTTTTATGAACCCTGAAACCTGGAATTGGCAGAGTGATAAAACAACACAGGAAGACAACATAAATGAAGCTCATTTCCAGGTCAAATCTGATAGCATTCTCATTAAAATAAGTATTATAAGAGCATCAGCAGAAAGGCCAAAGAATGAATCATGGACTAAGTCTGACTAAACCTCCTTAACTCAGCAATAAACCTTAGTGCTGAATCATAATGACAGGATATTATTGGAGAAGTCCATACTGATGCTTCAGTTCCGAGGACTGTCAGTCCATTACCTAATGCTAGTACTGAAAATGTTGAGAACAAACAAATGACCAAACAATACTGTCTAGCGGACATCACCGAACATAGCATAAAGTAACTACTTCACATACCATAAATCAAATATTTACATTTTGATTAACACAACTATAAGCGTACTCTTATCCTTAGTTATCAAACTTAGCCACAGTAAGGAACATGGTATTCAAACTGTTCTGATAACAAGACAATATTGTTACACATACACGTTGTTAGCAGATTTTTATCTTTCACCTGCCATCAGAGGTCACATCATAAATGTTCTCATGAAGTAAGCAAGACAAGAAAAAAAAATAAATAAAGAACTTCTGTTAGAGAATACGCTGCAAACAACAGATTACAAAACCAAACACTGGTAACATGTTTGAAGGGAACCTGGCACTATACATCTATGATTCAGATGGATCATGTCCTGCCCAGTTTTCTTTACAAAACTTTGACAAACCTAGGGACTTGGAGATGGCTTGTATTGAAGAAGAATTAGTGTTTATTTTCCTTTTTTCCTAGAACTGTTTAACTGACAGCAAATCTTTGAAGCTGTTCTTTCAGTAAAATGTGCCTCTTGCTACAAACAGCTAACTCCATAACTGAGTTTGGCTTTCTTTCCCACATCATAAAATTAGTGACTCAAGTGCCATCTACTGTATCTGCACTCAAGTGAAATGGAACACAGTGCCAAAAACATCATACAGAAATAAGTCATCAATTTTATGCCAAATTTGATATCATATCTTCAAGCATTGTCCTCCAAGCAGATTAACATACACACTATGCTCAGAAGACTAGACAGTCACCTTTGAGGTATGAAATTCAAATTAATATAATGGTCTAAAGCAGACCTTCGTATTTTCAATTAAATTAAAAACAGAACAAATTAAAAAAACCTCAATAAAGAGTTAGCTTCTTATCTTGATTATGCTCTTAAAACTTCCTGTTTTCTTTCACAAGATCACGAAAATCAGATATGGGAGGGAACTTACAGCAAACACCAGAGAAACGGCATTTGCCCACAGTCCCCAGATAACTGCCATGAAAACAACACTGCATTTTGCAACACAAGGGCTTTAAATAGAAAACACATGGTATTTCAAAAATACCTGGACTATCAAATCTTTTAAGTGTACTGCTTTATTAGGGGAGAATTCCAACACTTCTCTTGAAAGAAAGCTTCTTATCGAAGAAAAACACAAGTAAAATATAACAGGAAAAAATACAGCTTGGAGTTATTCCACAACAGCTTTAACTATTTCCTACAATATCTGCTATTTCATGATGTTCAGAACTTTGCATCAAGATTGCTTTGCTTCAGCAGTCAAAATACTCAAGACAGGTGTCAATGCAATGCTGCATTAAAGTGTGCTGGTTGATTCCGCTCAGCTGCCTGTTACATCTTTTTTCATTACTTTCTATTAAAAGAGGGCTCATGCAAACTCACTCCTTTTTCTCCCTAATCCCCTCAGCATTCAAAGAAAGTTAAGATTTGGGGCTAGAATTACCCCCACATGCATTATCCGCTGCAGACCATGGGAGCAGTTTTGCTGGGATGTTAGGGGTAGATGGCAGGTTGCAAGTAGTAGCAAATCCCCTTATATGTGCTTATTCTGCTGTAAATGCAGCCGTGTGGGAAGCAAACAAAATAAGATCAGGGCTACAGAGCTATATCCTCCCTCTGCAAACACAGCTCCCTTCATTTGTAGCAGATGGAAGAAACAAACATAAAAAGACTTTCCTCTAATGTGAATGTTGCTCTTTCCAGAAGAGCTCCCTCTCCAGCTTCACTGGCACATAGAGAGGAATGATACACAATCCTTTAAAAACAAAATAGCCACTCTATCACTATCACCACAGTGAACCACAAACACTTGAGTTTAGGTGTCCAATGGAATCCTACCCCAGAATGGATGAGGCTGCATTCAAATGCCATCCGTGTTCCAGCATTCCTTTAAATATCGACTTAAATTTTAAGTTCAAATGTATATACATGGTTATCAAGTAACAGGGAAAATTCATCCAGACTAATAAAAATACAAAAATTTACCTCCTACTTATAGGTTCCAAAATAAACATGAAAATCAGCCTGTGTGATTAAACTTTGCTTCCAAACTAAACACTGTGTCATGCACACAATTCGGGGTTTAAAATGCCACAAATATTCTGAAAGGGTCACAAGGTACATAAAGGCAAACATAAGACCAATTTACAGCAGGAAATTTGGCAGAGAGGTACAAAGGGAGTGGTTGGGAGGAGGGTGTTGAAGGCTTGCAGTTCTGGAAGGAAAGTAGTACAATATGGTGCACACCTGGTTCTCCTTCAGCCCTGATTACCACTGTAACTGGAAGCGCACGCAGTTAGGGGGAGGACCCTGCACAGATCTCAAAACCAAATTATTCTGATGTACTCCAACGTCTGTTTGCAAAAGCACCATGCTATGAATACTCAAGTGTTCAGTCTGAGCTGACAACAGCCCTTTCCCCTATCAGCTGTGTTTTGGATTTCATGCTCATTGCCAGAGGGTTCACAGCTGGGAATTACATATAGGTCATGTGAAAAACTCTTTCTTTATAATACTTCTGTTCTCAAGTCTTATTCTGCAATAGAGGGCAATATTTGAGAACATATTCCAACTGCCTCCTTTTCAACTGGATTCACCTTACAAAGATAAACTATGGTGCAACTACAACAGAATGGCCAAGGCTATGCCAGTTCTCCTTTGCCCACTGCCCAAACTGCAGAGCACTTGCATAAAGCACTGCGCATTCTTCCATTTTCAGGCTCCTGCATAGTTACAAGGTGAGCTGAGCCTGACAGAAAAATTGTTGCAATTCTAGGTGTGATTTTTTGGCAGCATGTATGTATCCTCCCTGGTCTATATACAATTTCAGTGTTTCAGGGTGAATCTTTTCATGATTCAGCCAACATGGCTCAAATTTTGATTTCCAGCCCATTACCTTTTCTTCTAGTTCTGAACTTCTGAGCATCACAGTCAGTTTGTAGCCACAAAGGCTGGAAAGAACAGAGAATGATAGGGTTCAGTCTATATTCAGGGAGAAAAGGATACAGTCACCTCAGTATCTGAACTTCCCATTTCTGCCAAGCAACAGGCTGAAAGCCAACACAACTTTATAAAAAGAAGTTCCTTGCCCTTTTGGGTGATGAAAAGGCACCACCTTGTGGATGTTGCTCTGTGAGAAAGGCTTCACCAACTGGCAGAAAAAAATCTAATACAGCCAATTCCCAGTTCTGTCAGTGGGAACATCAAAAATCACCACTGAATAACAAACACCAGAGCATGCTTCAGCTACCAAAGGACTCTGCCTAACTCAAGTGGGTAATTAAGCCTTTGTTGTATTCTATCTCAAAGTGAATACTGAAGTTCCTCAGCTAAATCAACTATGTAAAATCTTAACAAGGGGAGGAATTTAACTTAAAAAAATAAGCTTCTTCACTACCCCAACTATATTTATTATTCTCCAGCAAGCACTGATTAGCCACTTATTGCAAGAACCTAAATTAACATAATTGATTTGCCTGTAGAAATAGTACCAGTTTTCCATAAGAGACAGCCAAACAGCAGTCACAGCCAAAAGCAAATTTAATCAGGCACTGTGCAAAATACACACTCAATACCTTTGTCTGAAATAAACCACTCAAAATCACTATAGGCCAGTATGTTGGACATTATAGTAGGAATACTGTAGTTATTTCAGTCATTGAGCAAACAAGATTTGCCACAAAGAATTCTTCATCCACAGGCCCTTTCATTAAGAGTTCTTTTTCCTTTGCATGTCAGTCTTGAGCCCAGGGAGATACCAGACAACACAGCTAAGTACATAATTCAAACAAGTTCTAGTTCAATGTCTAGCTACTAGAATATATGTTTTTCTATCAAAAGGCCATAAACATCTCCTGAAAAGCGACATTAATGGCAATTGGCTGATGCAATACAAAATAAATAATAGCATACAATTCAGAATACCTATATATTCTGAAAATATGGAAAACAAAAAATGCCTGTGATTCCTCTTTTAAGAAGAAGTTGTCTCCTTTCTACATTTCTATGTTCTACCAACATTGCCAGAGCATTTATGGAATTTACATAGAATGAGCAACCAAAAAACCCAAATCCGCATGCGGTTCTTGACAATGCTTCTAAGATCAGCATTTTAATGTAAATGCTAATATTTCAATGTCCAAAAATATGAAGAAAAAATGGATTGCGATGACTTGTAGCATGGGGAATTGATTCTGCCTTTAAGTTTTGATAAGTCAAAAGCCAGTACCTTTAGTTTCAGTATAATCAGAGACCCATTGGTGAAACTATTTCTTGCAAATCGCCTGCCATGCCTGTATTTCATTGTATCAATAGGGAAAACACACCTGAGAAGAATTAGCACATTTAAATTTAGTCTTAACACTTACAGCTGAAAAATATATCTGTTGTCTAGTTAGTGCTCTAATAGAAGCGAGAGGAACAAATAAACCACAGCACAACATCCAGTAGCACTAAAAATCCCCTGCACTGTTCCTGCAAAATGCTTATGCATCAGCACCACGAACGGAAGGAACTGATTACAACAGGACAGGCTTAGCCTTCAATAAGGTCTCAAAAGAGAGGAGAAATACTTGCAAAAATTTTAAAAAGGGCAAGGGAGAGACGAATTCAAGAAAGCAGAAGCTGATACAAGGAAAACTAAGTTTAAAAATAAAGACCACTCAGCAACACAGCTGTTCCTTACAAAATTATATAGGAGCTATATAGCAGAATATAAATGAACAAGTCAAAATGCAAGGATATTGCATCCTGTTATCCCAGTGAAAAAGTTATTCAGGAAAAAAAAATTAAATACCACATAAGATAAAGTGCATATTTATTTGCATATGACTACATATTTATGCATATACAAAAGTCCACAGCATTGTCAGAAAATTATGAGTGATATTTCACCTTCAACCATACATATAAAATATAATATAGAGTCAAAGCCTGATGAGTACAGCCTGAATTTTTCAGCTACATACATTTTCATCCAAACTGGTCAGGACAACATGGTTGTGCTTATTACAGAAAACAAACAAACAAAAAAAAAATCGAAGAAGTTCAACCATGACTAAATAGGAACTGTAAACCAACAGCTGTTGTAAAGCATGTGGGTAGCATCTCTTCAGCCTTGAACAGATAAAATGAAGAATGTAAAGAAGGGAGAGGAAAACAGAAGACTAGAAAGGAAATCACACAAAGATGTTTAATTCAGGCTTCCACTTTCTTCAACATTTCCAAGAAAAATCACTCTTGATAGTGAAATTAGATTTAATACTGAGACTTCTATAAGATGGTAAAATTAAAGGTGTTTTTAAACTGGAAATTAGAGGGGATAAGGGGAAACAATAAAGGACATTGACCTGCAAAACAGGAGATATCTGTGAAATACATACTGAAGCAAAGGAAGAAGAAAACCTTCAGGAGTAAGACAGATGTTTTCAGCTGCGACATAAAATAGATGAAGCTCCATGGTGATGACAGCAAAAAACTCAAGAGAGGTCTCAGTGTCAGTTTTCACCTCCAATTGCTTTATAATTTGTTGCAGCATGGCAGGGAATGTCAGGTTTCTGCTTCCATTTCAGTATTATCAAAAACTATAAGCTGCTTGCTCTATAAAATGACTCTACAAGTATTTGTATATAACAAAAAAATTCTGCTGTCTTTATTCTTCTGATAAAACTTCCACAGGCCTAGACTAGGAGAGTGGATCCAAAAAGGAATTCATTAATGTCAAATGATTAGGCATATCAGTAGTGTGTGCTTGACTAGATCACTCACATTCAAAGGGATACAAATGACCACAAGCATTTGGTGTCTTACAGTGTTTTACAAACCTGCAATTTAAACATAAATGAAATTTTAGGATTAAACGACACAGCAAAAGCAGGAACGCTTAATGTCTCTGCACATCAGTAACTCCACAGAGTCTAAACCAGATGAAAGAATGTTTACAGGAAGAAATACTCTTTTACTTGATCAACTGACAGGCAGGTTTCCCCAAGCTCCTCTTCAGATTTCTAGTGAGCAGCTCTCCCTTTTCCTTACTGCATCAATTGAGCAAATAAAAAACCCCCAAACTTTCACACCCCTTCCTAACAGTCTTTCTTTGCTTTACCTCATCAGTTACAACTCTGAACTAGGAAGCAGATTTACTGAAGCTGAGAAAAAAGCTGAAGTAATAAAAATACTCTGAGGTCACAAACTCTGTTAGTACATGGACTACTGAAAAAACTCTAGCATTGATAAAAAATACTTTAACACTATAATTCCATCTATAGTTTCTGATAGAAGCACATGAAAGTAATTGAGTTTGTGTGTATTTTTTACATTTCAGGAAATACAACCTATATGACTTTTAGCATTGATACCACAGCATCATACCAGGCATCTTTGGTACCACAGAAATTTTATTTTCCTTGAGTTCCTCTTCACATTTAGTGAAATTTATGGACCAGCTCTAAATTATGTTTTGCCTCAAAAAAAAAGCTGATTACTTATATCATTCCTTAAATATCAGAATATTAAATGTCAGCTATTCAGGTACTAGAAAGAAGGAAGTTTGCTATGCCAAGAGAGTCAACGCTGTCTAACCTTTAGATAAACTGGGGTAAAGTGATTGACCATTCTTAATTACCAGCATTTCTTTGCACACGCTCAGTATTTGAGGAACATCACAGCTACAAAACCCCAAACTTACATAAATAATAAAGTTAGATTTAATAGACTCAATTGCAGTGTCTGCATGACATGAATAGGCTTTGGGCCTGGCTACAAATTCTTAGGTTTTCTGCTCCAAACTCCAGAACTCTACAAGTGTACCAGGGCTGAGTTCACATTTTTAAGCAACATCTACCAATCAGGCTGCCCTGTTGATTCCAAACAAGTTGGTGAAATGTATAGAGTTCTGGTGGCTTACTGCACTCCATTAACAGCAAATTAAGTTCTATAATTGCTACATGAGCTCTCATTTCTTGGCTATTCACAGATCTCCCCTGTTTAGTATCTCCTCATATTTGGAAGGCTCTATGAAAAAAGGAGTAGCTAAGTCATTGTACCAATAATTCATTACATAATCACCAGTTTGCAGACCTTACCTTTACCTTCCAAAGACTCAACTGAAGTGACCAAGAAGACCTCTGCAAAGATTGTTCAGCCTCAAGAGGAGAAACAAAATTATTATTCCTAGTAGATTATTTGTTCAGAAGGAATCATTACAAAGACAACGGCAAACTAGCAGTGCTTTAGGGCAAACAGAACTCAAAATAAAAATTAGCATTAAAATAACAAAAAAGAAGAGATATCCTTTCAAACAATGCCACTGACTAACACTCCAAATACAGGGAAAAAAACCCCAAACAAACAAGACCTGAAGGCCACTGAAATACAAACCTAATAACAGACCAGTCTACTACCACTTAATGTCTGGTAATAATTGGCTCTTGGCAGGAAAATAACAAGTGTAAGGCTTTGGGAATTAATGGAAACATAACTTGTTGGGTTGTATTTCAAGAGCCACCATCTTTGACTGCCTAGAGATCCAGTCAGAGGTGAACAACTGGACAGAATACCAGTGGGACAGTCAGGTATGCACAATGCAATCTTTTCCCTACCACTGGTTTTTCAAAGATGACAAATATTTCATTATATCCTATCAGCAAAAAATACGTTATTCTAGGAGACAAAACAAAAATATTTTAAATATACTGAAGTATTACTTTATGATTTAAGAAATTTCATATTTATGCTAACAGATTTTAGCTGGCACCAAAAATGAAAAAAGTGTATATCTTGTGATCTTTGCAATTTGACAGCACTCAAATTTAAAAAAAGCATATGCACACACAGAGGACCACACAAATACTTCTGGAAACTTTGCGTCTCCAAGTAACTAGTATGAAACTACTTTGCTTTAGCAATAATCTGAACTGCTATTGTCCCAGTAACCGTTCAGTATCAAGCACAAAGCACTTTGGCAATCTACATACATACTACTTTCTACATCAACAGCTATCTTTGCTGCAGATTCATCTTCATCTACATTTTAATGGAGGGTGTCAAAATAAAAAGCCCCACATACTACCCATAGCCCCATTCATTTCAAATCAGACCTTCAAATCAGGATCTATCTTCAGATCAAACCAACACCTATAACTTGCACAAAATGTTCTTAAAGGTACAACAACAAGATACAGGACTAAAACAACCATGTACAGAACTTCTAATGAGATGAAACAAACCACTATTAGTTGAAACAACTGCTGCAACCAATGTGGTTCAAACAAAAGAACAGGAAAAGTACCACACGCCAAGTAAGTTAAATCAAGATCACAGACTTTCACCTAAACTTGAACTTATAGTCTTGGACAATTTAGTAAGTTCTCTGTAAAATCTACTCTTACTAGCAGACAAAGAACAGGAGCTGGAGGCAACTACATTAAGCAGGCTCTTAAAGCAGCAGCTGCAAAAAGTTGGGTAATCGTTTAGGCATAGCATAATGACAGATGGATATGAAACTATTAATAATGAAGGAACACAACTGTGTTATGATCTGTACCAGCTATTTTATGGATTGTTATACATGTCATTCTGAGTTTTAGCACAGGAAGAAATACTGTGGTTTGAAAATCTGCTATTCAGCATAATTTCTGGCCTCAGCTATAATTCATTATGCGTGGATATATTACAACTCCAACTACAGCATATTATGATGCATTTTAAAATCAGAACGTGCATATTAAAACCAGGACACTGACCTAATAGTGCACAAAAGCCCTAAGCAGTGGCAGGATAGGCTGTATGCAACCAGGCATTTGTTCAGCTTTAGTCAAAGTAGAAAGCATTGTAATGATACGTTACACAGTCCTTCCTGAAACTGTCCAAAGTTTAAAGAACATTTCAAAATTTTCCTTTGCTTATTCTGAGTAATAATCTTGCTAGCATTTTTACTCATGCGATCCTTTTTACTGAAGATGCAGTTTTACATTCAAAATCTGCACTGCTGCCAGAAACCACACACTCCTGCCCCTCCTTTCTGCCTACATTAGTGCCTGCTCAGCTGCACAATTGCCCACTACATTTTTTCCCCTGGTTTACTTTTTCAGCTGGTTTACATCCTTGTTCAGGCTCATAAGCAAGCACAAACCAGTTGCAAATGTGATAGTGAAATGAATTATAAGGCAGGTAGGAAAGAAAAAAGCATGTATTCTCCTCTTGCTGCTGTTTTAATCTCTGCCATTGGTTGACCAGCTCTTGATTTTGGACTACTCACAGTTTCTCTAAGCAGGCTCAATTAACCTATTACCCATGTGTTACTTGTGATTTGCACAGATAATTTATTCTGCTTGCTGCTTGTATCTGCTGTCTTCTTTCCTAGGGACATCTTCAGAATGGCAACTGCAGGTCAGTGGATTTCCACATTGCTAGTGGTGGCTGTTCTGCGATTCCCTTAAGCCAACTGAGAAAGGAGACACAGCAGTGTCTCTACCAACTCCAAACCGTATCTCCACAGTAACTCTCTCTTTTACTATTGGCAATCTGCTCCTTGAAAATATGACAAGCAGGAGCAGGCTTCACAAAGCGTTTCAGCAGCCTCTCTTTGCTTCTAGCAGCTTCATTTTAGGGACATCACAAAAGCAGAATAAAACATATCTGCTCTAATACACAACACTCTAGTTCTGTGCACCCAAGGCCTCCTAAGAAACTTTGTTCTCACTGTCCAGGTATGACTGTTTCCATTACAATGCCAGAAAGAGCTGTGACATGGAGCTCTTCCATGCAACCAAAGGAAGTTGTACAAGCCCAACACATGTCCACCTTAGCCAATGCAGAAATTTAAGACTGATGAAGACATTGAACTTCCAATTACCCAATGGAAGCTCACTAGCACTGGTCAGAAGCTTTACAGGAAAATAACTTCAGTTTGGTGTTTCAAAGACTGCAAATGAAGCCATTTTGCTTAAACTAATGTTCTTGAGAAGTACAGTACCCAGAAAACCAGCATATGCCTGCAGCCTTAAGCCCCCTTTTTCCCTAGGGGAGATCTTTATGAAGTTACAAAAAGCATCCAAGCAGTAAACACTTCTAAAGCAATTTTTCTCCCAAGAACTAAGGGTTTCAGTTGCATGAAACAAAAACAGTAATTAGTCCATGCATTAGAACCAATTTTGCTAACCACGACATAATGAAAAATGCAATACCATGGACTGCCGATCCAGTCAAGACCTCAGATACTGTTGAAGAGAAAAGCACTCTTCGCCTAGGTCAAAAGTATGAGATCTGATAAATACAAAAGTAAACTAAGGAAAATACTGGAATCTAGAGACAAAGACGGTTATTTTTATGCTGGGGTGGGCAATGCAGCTTATCCAAATTGGAGTATCAAATGTTAGGACTATTGAGTGGGAAAGAGATACTGTCCTACTAAAATTCAGATGTAGTCTCACCAAGAAAAACCAGCAGCTCATTCATTCCTGTCTAATCAAAACTTTCCGGAAAACTGTTCGGTCCTATTCAATACAAATCTCAAAATCTCATTTTGTTTACCTACTATATTACAGCAGAAATACTATATTCTCAAATGAGATCTAGCTATGCATTTTGGAGAGACAACATGACAGTTTGATGAAGTTGCTGAGATCATGTAGACTCTCAATGGAATCTGTATTTGAAATGGCTCTCAGTTTTATACTGAATTTCTGCCAAATTAATTAAAATGCTTGCTATTAAAATTATGAGTTTTTTCCTTTAAATAGAAAATTTGGGTGAAAAAAAATCAACACATATAGCTGAAACTTCAGAGAACAATGCTAGAAAACATACTTGTTTTCAACAAAAAAGACGAAGTCTTCTTGTAGAAAAGTCAGAATGAAGTTTCTCAGGAGACCTTGTGTTACAGCTCATTGATTCCAATTCCAAGCAAAAAAGAGTATGGAAACCAGAGCAAAACAAAGAACTCTCTAATGCACAAGAGACTCAACAGCAGAAGAAAAAGTGCAGACTGAAAAGCTTGTCCTCTAAACCTAGATACTTCTATTTTCAAAGCAGCACAGGATCATCAACCATCTAGCTGCAATAGTTTAGTCTGCTTGTCTGTTGTTACATGTGGAAAGAGAGGAAACTTTGCAGACTGCAAAAGGCAGGTTCTGCAGTTAACAGCAGCAAGCAGACTATGTCATGAAACTTCCTGACCAGACTTGATGAAAAAGCAGCCCCAGCAGCACACCTGGCTCCACATGACTGCAGTGCTCTCCCAAGGCAGTCCTGCAGGCGCAAAGAGGGAAGTGGTACCGTCATTTTTACTACTACCAGTTTCCAAGAAAGTAAAATTTTACTTCTGATCTCTGGGCAAATTTGTATTATAAGAGACATATGCATTGCCCAATCTTTTGTTTTATCCCCATCCCTTTATGCCTCATGGGGGCTGGTACAATATTACTTAGGAGTAACAACTGCAGAGCTGGTCCTCCTTATTCCTAGAAGTACTGTGGCTGAGTAATCAAAAAGCAAACAATTACTACATTATCTGGAACTCAAATCACTGATTTGTCTATACTGAGCTCATACAGGAGCTCAAGATTGAACAAGGAGCTCAAGATCCAACAATATTTTTCTAACAACTTGCAATCTGGTCAATTATTCTTTGCATTGCTATCCTGTCTAAAGACTAGAATCACTTTCAGCTAGGCATTATGCAAATCCAAAATTATTACTAGAGAATTTAGTTTAAATAAGAGCAGGGGACAAGGAAGAAGCACAAGAAAAAATGCAAAAATAATTGAATACTCAAAACATAAATACTTCTCTGCAGTCACAAATACATTGTTGGCCTAAAGGGTCAAGCAGTTTTTCATCCAGCCAGAACAGCACATCTTGTCAAACTCTCAACTCCCAATACAAGGCATAAAAGCTCATCAGTACAATCACTGTTGTTTTCTACAACACATACAGAATAATGACGTGATAGGGCAGGAGAAAAAACAAAACAAAACTAACCCAAACAAAAAAAAATTCCCACCAAATTCTGCATTTTTATTTTAGCAGTAGAACATCACATACAAGTATATTACAAAAACTATAAAACTGTAACCTACATTAATCTATGCAAAGTTTATCGTAAAATGACACATAGCAGTTATCAGTGTTTAAAGGTCTCTCATTGAATAAAATGGTATTGTCTGCATGAAGTTTGATTCTGTCCCATAGTTACACAAAGTATCTGTAATAGAACAATCATTTTTCTTGCAAAAACAGGTAAGCAGGGAGGAGACTGCAAGTAAACCATGAGATTACAATTCAAAATCATCTTGACAAATCAGGAAAAATAATATTAGAAGGTGCAACTAGCTAAGCAACAAAGTCAGCAGATGCAGATCCAAGATTTCAATAATTTGTAAGTAAACAGCATCAGGCTGTTGCAAAGAAAGCAAACTGTGTTACAATGCATAAACACGAGGAAGTCCTGCAAGGCATGGGAAGAAATCCTTCCCCATACCTAAACTTTGCTAGTGATTCATCTGGAATATTGTCCACTTTTGGGCACCTCACTTTTAAGACTGTGTAAATCAGCTGAAGGTAACCCAGAGAAGTGTAACAGCACTGAGGGTTAGAAGACACAAGAAACTGTTCATTTAGTTTGGAAGAAGTCTTCCAGAAATTCCAGCCAAGGCAGATATCAAAGAAAGTGCCTGTCCTACTTAGTAGCAAATATTGTGCATAATCATATAGCAGATCAAAAATAAATCCGGCAATAAAATCTCATTCCTCTCATGTCCCTCTCCTATACATTAATCCTGGTGCATTCTTTCTACATAATTTCATATGTGCAATTGTGCAGAATGATAGCTTTTGGCAAAGTCACTTGCACTGTAAAATGGAAAAAGCAATTAAGGGAATACTTTAAAGAATAAGCAAACTGAATTCAAGTATCATATAACTTCAAACTACCTCCTTTGCTATACTTCACCACCACATGAAAACAGGAAACATTGCTTTACCCTTTCTCACTCCTTTTCCTCAGCAGTATTAAACGTTTTATGGCATAGATGGTCCAAAAGGAACAGTGTTGGGCCATAAACTGCACAAACACATATTCTCCAGACACATTTAAAAAAGAACACAAATGGCAGCAGTACTGAAGATAGTTATAATTACATTTTAACCATTTTAAACTAAAACAAAGTTGTGCCTTCTGAGGATAATTTTTAATAACCATACAAGAACACAAAGCTATCTAACTTTGCCACCCTAACAACATTTACCAGTTGAATTAACTCCCTTTTATGAAAACTGGTTTTTGCGCAATACTGTGGAGTGGAGGAATAATGGAAAGGTAAACAACCTGCTAATAAAAGTTTATGAAGTTTTAGCACAGGCAAAGAAAGAATGCTGTTCTATAAGTCCCTTTTAAACATCTTGTTTTCCCAAGTAAACAACAACAAAAATTAAAATTCATGCCAAATCACACCTTACAAACCACATTGTTTACATAAATGTGAAATTCTGACATTTACTTTTTTTTTTGTAAAAAAGGTATTTGTAAAAAAACCAAGGGTTAACACTATAATATTTAATTTAAAAATCCAAAGGTATAGACTCATTCCTGGGCATGAAAGTACTGCTAATTATAACATAGCAGGAAATCTTAACATCATGGAATGGTTTGGGTTGGAAAGGACCTTAAAGATCATCATCTAGGTCCAGCTCCTCTGCCATGGGCAGGGAACATTCTACTAGAGAAGGCTGCTCATCCAACCTGGCCCTGAACACTTTCAGGGATAGTGCACTGCAGCTTCTCAGGGCAACCTGTTCCAGTGCCACACCACACTCATTTCACAAACTATTTGTTACTTAAATGGATGAAGCACACTGAACAAGGATCATCTTTATACCAAAAAAGAGTATGTTTGAAATCAAAAAAGGCACTTAGGGTTTAATCGTCTCCATCAGAAGTCTTTAGAAGTCACAAGGCAGAAGGAAATCCATTCCTCTTAAGTTACATCAGCCAGTTTCCCACTTCCTATTTCTGATGTTATAGTTTCTGTGACCTCAGGAGCATCAGAGTCAAAAAGGCCCACTAGTCTTGTTCACATTCTTACCACAGCTTCTCTCTTACACTGGAGTGATGAATAGGTTACCCATACCAGGAAATACTTTAAAGAGCTGAGTTGCAATGGCATCTTTTGATATGACCCTTTGTGGATCACATAATAAACACAAAACCACATATTTACAGTTTACATCTTCAAAAGGCCTTTTTGATCAAATCTACCCAGTTCCTGCACTGAGTGTCCATGTCTTCCTTTGTATTTTATGGGCAAGTCCACAGACAAGGATTTGCTGTTACCTTCCCTTCTGCAGGAATTAGCATACATTATCAGCTACAAAAGGAATTTACACTGCTCCAGAGCATAATCCTTTTTGAGAGTCTATTAACTTAAGTAAAAGAAACAGAGGCAGAAAAAGATTGTCACCTACCCAGAGTATGCACTAGTTAGAGTGACAATGCAGTGCAAAGGAACCATCAGGATAAACAATATTTAATGGCAACAAAAAATAGGATTGAAGAAAAAAACCAAAAAAACAAAACATAGCACTGAGAGACAGCCAGAGAATCTTATAATTTCTTATTTAAACTCCCAAAATAATAAAAACTAAAAAAAATTTCTAAGAACTTTTTTTAAAAAAAGCACAGAAGAAACACACCAAGCAGAACAATTACTGTTCATCCATTTCTTAACTACATTCCAAATGGTACCTGCTTAAAGACTCCTGCTAGAATCATTGTCTGGGTTTCATCTTCCTGTAATTTTCCATCTTCTCTGTTTTTGTTACTTGATCCTGTAAGGCAAAAACTTAGAAAAGGAGGAAGAACTTACTGGTATTGAGAACTCCTCTGCCAAATACTTCAACACTGATGCTCCTCTAGTCAAAAAGTTACTTCTCTCTGCCAGATTGCCCTGGAGTTTTGTGTCAAACTCCTTTCTGACAACTGAGGCAACAGAGTCAATTATTATGAGTTTAATTTTCTTCGATATAATTTCTTCTTCCAAAGACATAATTCTATAAAAAAAAAAGTCACTGATAGCATTATTTACACAACAGAACCATTTTATAACCCTGAAATTTTTAAAATAAAATGTTCTTTAACAAGCTGAAAGTCAGTGCCTCTTTTTCCCTCCTCACACACCACCTCCATTAACACCTGCATGTATTAAAGAGATTTGGAAAGAAATCTGAGGCTCAGTGAGCCCAAGGCACGACCTCTCCAAAAGAGAGTTTTGGAAGACCTCTAGCTAGCAACACTATGCTGTACAACCCCTGAATGGCAGACAGCAACTAAAGTTGAAACTGAGCCTCACTGAGGCCTTCCAGTACTTCAAGGGGATTTATAAATAAGAGGGAGAGTGACTTTTTACATGGGCACATAGTGACAGGACAAAGGGAAATGGTTTTAAACTAAAAGAACAGAGACTTAGATTCGAAGTTAGGAAGAAATACTTTACTCAGTGGGTAGTGAGGCACTGGCACAGGTGCCCAGAGAAGCTGTGGACGTACCATCCCTGGGAATGTTCAATGCCAAGCTGGATGGGGACCTGAACAACCTGCTCTAGTGGGTGGTATCCCTGCCTGTGATGGGAGGTTTGGAACTAGATGATCTTTAAGGTCTCCTCCTATGCAAGCCATTCCATGTTTCTTTATTATGCTACTAGCTGTTCTCTGATAAAGTTGTATTAGAAGAAAAAGCTATTCTTATAGTAATTTTCCTACTGACACAAAAAACACAATGTGATGCTAAAACATAACTTAATTAATTTTTATTGCAAAGTGCATTTACAAATTAACCTAAGGTAACAACATGACAATACAACACTGACACCACAGCACTCAGGCTGGTGACTATTAAACAACTCCTCCCTCCCACTGCTGGAGGAGTCCCCATCTTCCTGGAAGTAAACTGTGCTTTGGAGGAACAAACTTCTATTCCATGGAAAATGTAACTCTTATACTATGATCTCTCCACAATCCAAGAGAATACCTGTCTCATGAACATTCCCCCTTAGAGGCTTACAAGGATCAGATCACATAGAAATTGTCTATCAGAAATTAAAAAACATCAAGTGGATTAGTAACAAGCTATGAAATTAAAAGAGCAATGTCAATCTTTCTGTAGCAGTTTTACTTTTTTTACCAGACCATGCTGGTATTCACATGAAAAGGTCTCAAATAAGTTAATTACTCTTCATAAAACTTTGTAATAAAACAAATACTGTTAGAGACAATCCAGTCAAAATTGTCTTTTCTTTTTTAAAACTCTGGAAAAGAATACCTCTTCAGTACACTGCAACAGGTCAGTTCTCGGTACAGGTGAATGCTACTGGTCATGCAGAACAGCTTTTCATTTGAGTCAAAATACATAGGGAATCTGTTTGCTGCTATCTCAATTAACCTAGTAAAAAAAAAAACCACACAACAACATACATCAAACTCAGAGGGCATTAATACTGCAAAAAGAATAATACAGGATAATAAGGCATTAAGTATGCACAAAGCAAACACAGCAAACCTCTGAACCATAAGTAGATACCAACTAATATTGGAAATATTTTTAAAAAGAAAAGCATACTTTATCAGTCAGACTGAAATAGTGGAAGTCAGAACAGTTAGGTTCTCTTCCCAGTGATGCTGAGTCAGTGGTACACCAGGGAAAGACATCATGTGCTTCTATGCAAAGAAAGGGCATATCCCCTCTAGAAGGAAATTGCAGAGTTTAGTTAAACTTCAAGTTTTATACCAGAAGTTCCACTCAATGACCAAACATTTTCCTGCTCTAATTATTTTATCTAAATATTAATTTCATTTAAACAAAAGTACTCTCCAGCTCTAACCATCTTCCTTTTCACCTTTATCTTGCAATGAAATCATAAAGTGAGTTTTGTGTCACCACAGAAATTTAGCAAACTCATAAGAAACAGAAGATCCATTAGAAGATCCAACCAACATGGAAGCAGGATTGCAAAGAAGAGAGCCCAGGTCAATTGCAAGTATTTCTGTAAGCAGTACATGTATGGAAAATATGCCTGACAGAGTAAAAATCTTTTCACAGATAATCTCTCCTTAAAAATATGAACAATGTAATTTGGACAGGAGACTTTCACTGAAACAGTTTCTGGTTTACATTACCTACTTATAAAAAGGGCTAATAAAATCTCATTAAAACATATTTGTTAGAGCATAGCAAAAAAACCAAAAAAGTAAACACCACTGTGTCATGAAGTGACTGAGACTCCAAGCATCTACAACTGAACATCCATTCATTCAGATACTACAGCTACAAACAGCATGACATGATGTAACAAAAAGACTGAACAGTTTAAGTGGCTGCTTTACTGATAGAACTGAACATGTGGTTTTATGATTAACTGTTCTCCACTACGTTATTAGCAAATTCATAACCCTTCAAAACCTTCAATTACAATTGCTAAGCATACCACTGTTTATTATCACAGTAGACTAAGGAAGTGTATCAGATAACCAGTGATAATACTGAAAGAAGTCAGAGCAAGTTGGATATTTATAATCAGTTGTCAAAATACTTTCATATTCACAAATTATGACTTGGAAAAGGATTTCTCACACAGATGTAAAACTAAACAGTTTTCAGTTGAATTATATTTTATACATAAAATCGTTGAGAAAACTAAATTGTATGCATTTTAGAAATGCTGACTGCCTACAAACTCCTCAGAAGTCACTGGAAAGAAGTTCCACTCCTCTGACTACAAGGCGATTTCACCTAGGTCCTTAAGGAGATGATACAAGAATTTCACTTTGAGACTTGTAGTTACAATCTGTACACTGAAAAGTTTTTCCACAATGAAGATCATATTTATTACGATCAGAAAACACTTAATTTTTTGTATTTTAAGTCGATATAGCCCACCAGCTATAGCTTGAGAAGAGCGGCATCTAGTGGATTATACTTGGGGGGACAACTTACTGATTATCTCAATGCTTTTGATTTAGGCCTCTTCCATTATAACACAAAGTTAAAGCCATTTTGGGGAAAACAAAATTAAAATCAGTTTTATTTGGTTTAAAAATAGAAATGCTAAGCTTGAATGTTAATATACCTACCCTAAGCAAACCTTCAATATCCTGAATCTCATTCATTATGTACATTACTTATTACATCTAAACTTGTCCTGCAGAAGTTCCAGAGACAGAATTTTGTCTGCTGCTCTGTACAATTAATCATGTAGACCACTTGGGCAACAGTGAGCTGTCATTCAATAGTTTGCATGATGAGATGTTTGTATGATGAGATTCAATTGTTTGCATGAAATGACTGGTATGCTAAAATGACATGTTGAGATTGCAGCACTATTCACAGAGCTCCATGCAGGTTCAAAGTTCTTTAGTACTTAAATCCCTTTTGTCATCATGAGATCAAAATTACACAGAACATGTTTTCTGCAATCAGGATAGAGGCCCATAGGATAGATAAATCTGTTTCTTTTCAGCTTGGATTCACAGAAATTTGTGTCTAGTGTTTTTCACAAGCAGTATGACTAGTGAAAAAAGCCAACTTAACAAATTCCTTTCACACTTTCTGAGTAAGTCTGGTAAGTTTTCAGTTAATAGCTGGTTACTACATAACTGATTACAACAATTTTGTTTTCCAGACTTACTATGGCCCTTTCCATATACCTGTCCTACTGTCCCTGTTCTGATGAAGTGGAATGACAGACATCACTTGCACTTTTTACAGCTTTCTCTTACACAAGAGAAAAATATATAAATTACAGAAACCTGTGGCATATCTTACAAGGCCAGCCTCAATTCTGATCACTCTTCCCAGTATTTGCTATTAAACTGAACTAAACCGGCATGTTAGAGAATAACAAGACTTTGAAAGTTTGTGGAACCAAAAAGTTCCCTTCCCTGAAGTAACACCTGACAGGCAGAATGAAAAGACATGTCTTACACCAAGAAATAAAATTAGCCAGTTTTATGCAGAATCTTTCTTTAGCTGTATGACAGCTAAAACTTAGCAATTCTCAACCCTAAAAAGTAGAAGGGATACAAACTATTTGGGCTTTCTGAGTAGAAAAGTAGAGACTTTTGAATGTTAAATAAAAAAGTCTCTCCATCAAGACCTTTAAATTAAGATGCTACTGAGTATGTCTTCTTATCTGAAGAGCTTAGAGCAACAACAAAAAACAAGTATCTTCTACCTGCCATCTATTAACAATACAGGAGTACAGAATTACAAGGAAATTCCAGTTAGAAAGAGAACTCCGGAGATTTCGAGCCAACACTGTGCTCAAAGTAGTGCCAGCTATGAAGTCAGAACAAGTTACTTGAGTCTTTTTCTGTTTCAGAAGCCTTCAAGGATGGAGGCAGCCTCACCTCTCTGGGAAAAGTTTTTCCACTGCAAAGGCAGTTAGGAATTGCAAAGCTTCTCCATATATCAGCCCAGAAATGAAGCTCAAGGTATGCCTGCTGTCTCCATGCACACACCCCTGTGCCATCTCCTTCATGGCCTCCTCATCGGCAAGGGAAGACTACCATTAGGTTGCCCCAAAGCCTTCTCTCCACTAGACAGAGCAAGCCCTCAGTCTCTCCACAAATGACAAATGCTCCAGCTCCCAACCACCTCCCTCACTCTGCTGGATCAGCTCCTCAGAGGATGCAACACAGAAAGCATAAGATATAGTCAGTCTGCTGAAATTGTATTTATCATTTGCAACTGAGCAATACCCAATATGATTTAAAACATAAATATTCTCATCCTTAAAAATGTTATTTTCATCATGTTTCCTTTTTACATCCTGTTCTATTTTCAGCAGTTTCATTTTCATGTGCACCTGCTTTCCTTTTCTTCAGCATTCAGTTCTAAGTAACAAGTCTTAACTCACTCTTTAGGTCCCACCTTCTTTTGCTACTTACATTTCAGGGACCTGAAATAAAACCTAAGTGGAGTGTAAGGAGAAAGCCCCATACTTTGCAGAGCCATTACCTGAAGCTTTTTTTTATTTGATAAATTTCAAACTTCTGCAAATTAACCAAAAAAACAGTTAGAAATCCCACTTTCTCATCCACAATCACTTGGAATGAATAATCAGTGGAAATACATTTACTTTGATACTCCAGATTCATGCTATGGCTATAGCTACTAAATCATCTGAAATATATAAATTATTTCAATGAACCTCTTTCTGCTCATTTTTCTACACAAACAAGAATGAGACTACTGTACTTCCTGTCCTTACCCAGACCCTTAATAACTTTTGAACTTGCTCATTCCAAACAACCAGGACAAAGGAATAGAAATCTCAAAACCATCAAATTCTCAAAGATTAGCAAAGTTGGTAGCTAAGTAAAATAAATTAGAGCTACATTTAATGAAACACTGCAGGATTATTTCAACAGTTAATCAGCCAGCTAACATGGGAGAGTGGCAACCAAAACAGGCACACGTGTAGCCTCTGAAGAACCAGAGATGTTACAGAAGTAAGGTAATATAGGACTGCATGGCCCCTAAGGATATGGGAGATGCAAGGTTACTGCAGAAGGCAATCGGAAAAGCACAAGACCCCATTCAACAGAAACAGGATGGAAATCTGAAGGAAAACTGGTTATGTCAGTCCTATCATTCACTGGAAAACTTCTGTTTCCTTTGTGGTCAAAATGCTGGGCCTTTCCATCCTCAAAACCTTCCACTTAACCCCATAAACCCAACTGCAAAGAAACATTTCAGGTACAGGACTGATAAGACCATTTATAAATTAAAGATCATGCCATGCACCTTTTCATACCAGAACTGGAATCTGCAACATCATACAAATTAGGAAGGTGAGCAAACCATTCCATTGAATTAATTTCACTGTCTATGGAATAACTGCATATACCAGAGGAATGTTTAATAATTCCACCTCTATTTAAAAATGCACAATTATTGCTCATAAAATAATTGAAGGTTCCAAGATAAAAGGTGCTAAGAAGTTTTAAGTGTGTATTTTAGAATTCTGTGTCTTACCTTTCTGCACTGAATGCAGACTCTGTGTCAATGTATACAACAGCCCCATCTAGTCCTCCCATGCTTTCAGGCAGTGTAGCCAGAACACTCATCATAATACAAAACTGAGTTTTGCCACAACCTGGTGGGCTAGTTATCTGGAAGAAAAAAGATTAGTAACATAACATTCATTTCACCATAATTCTTTTATCTACTTTTACCTAAGTCCCACCAGCCAATGCTACTCCAATTCTGCTCTTTCAGCTACCAAAGGAGGAGACAGCTGTGAAAAGACAGAACACAGCCCATAAAGACCAACTTGCAATTATTCTTGGCTTTGTACCTTGCAGTCACACTCATTCCCTGAAGAATAAAAAAGCTTTTCAGACACAGTATTATGCTTATACTTTATTTCCTTGACATAATTATTACCTTTCAAATTTATTACCTACTCTCCCCCTCATCTCACAAGATCTTCCCTAGAGACACATAGCTCTCTTCCATCTATCTCTGTGCTACGTTCTAGAACAGAGCAGAATTAGAAGATTCACAGTTGACATTCACATGGTCTTTAGAGCTGAAAACCAAGTCCAGAGCTACTGAGCTCACAGACATAAACAACCCATTAAGAGTCATCATTACCTTGGTTAAATCAGGTCTCTTTTAGAAATCACAAGGATAATTGCTTATATACAGTAAAGACTGAAAGTTCAATATGAACCAGATGTATACATAAGACATATTTTATCTCCCCAGAGACTACACTGCAGAATGCAGCATCTGTTTTTTCATTGGTGTTAACTCCCTATTACCATATTTCAACACCAACACCATTCAGTGATCCAGACCAGCTCTCCAGTTCTAAGTTTCCACCTGTGCTCACTGAAAGCCCCTGAGGGATGAAGCAGCATTCAAAGAGAGCACATTCAGCTTATATGAAAAGGTTCCAGTATGATTTTGGTTGAAGAGAAAAACCACAAGGATCCAAAGCACACATTGTTTGATGAGATGACCAGTTTCTGAGAGCAATATTCTACTAGAGATGGCAGTCTGCTGTTCTTTATCCACTGCAGATCTTCCAGAGATTGTATCTGAATGCTGGGCTTTGTGTTCAGATAATTGGAAGTTCATCACTACTACAGTGGGTCTTTAAATACAAAATCACATTGTCACTGCTTCTGGGAAGGGAGATCAAGAAATCTTAAATACTAAGAGGGCTGAAAAACAGCAAAAGCAAAGTCAAAGTGACTTAAGACAGTAAAAACAGTGACAGGTTCACTCTGATGCCAGTAGCAACTAATAATGCAAGGTGTAAAATCAAGCCTCTCCAGGGAAGTTGAACTGTAAAACAAAACATGCCTTGTCAAAACACCTAGTACTGCCAGAACACAGCCATAAATACAGAGCTTTTGTTTTAAATTAAAAAAGAAACTTTACAACAGACAGACACTCAAAATCAAACTGATTTTTGAGACTACATGCACAATAGTTTAGTTTCAAGCAAAAACACCTTTTTATCCCAAGATATTACTGAATTGCTATAGTTTTGTTTTAAGCAGCAGCAGCATGACTTAAAGCACAGAAAATACACAGGGAAACACTGAAGGATCACATTAGTTACAGTTAACACTTGGTTAAAATCCCTTTAAATCCCACCTTTGTCTTTAAACAAGGCCTGAAAGCCAAGCCATATCAATCAATCTACTTGAAGTTTTAATGCAAGAGAAGCATTAGATGATTTTTATTTAGAAGCACACACTGTATTTAGTGAATCACAGATCAAGAATCATTCATATTTATGCAATTACCTGTTCCTCACCAGTGTACTTAAATTACAAAATATTATAACAATAGCTGCTACAATTTAATATGAGCCCAAAGTATATATAAAAAGTGAAGAAGCAATACACATTCCTTAGACTGTGACAGCCAATGAATCTCACCCACTGTTTTTAGTTAATACCTGAAATGAAGGGGGGGAGATCAATCCAGTTTGTTAAATTAAACTGTTTGGAAAACTGTGAGGATTCCTCACAAAAACATTTGTAGTTTCAGCCTTGCCTGGGAAGTGCACTGGAACCAACATCCATTTCAGTGGCTGATACAGAAGCTAATTCAGCAGAGATGCTACAAAAATGTCTGAGGATATGAGCATCACATCAAAGAAAATGAAGGAACCTTGCAGTACAAGCTAGTACAAGGAAGCAAGCAATGGAGCAAGAAAGTATTTCTATTCCCAGAGATAAAAATATTTCATGTTTAATAAGCATTCCTTTAAAGGGCCTTAAAACAGGCTTTTAAATAATCCACAGTGAATAACTTTACAGAACTACAACATTTGATTGTAGTTACCACTGGTTCAGCAAGTGTTTACAACAACAGAATCCTACTTGAAATTTCTCTAATAAATTTAAATTGAATATCTGCAAAAAGTTTGCTTGGTTTGTTTTACTCTAAATTTGCTCGGAAAAAAAAATCACCCAGACAGAAACGTGAAGACTACAACAGTTTTTAAAATTATATTTTATTAGGCAGAGATAAATTATTTTTCAATAAGTTATAATGATTTTCTCTGGCATATCTGTAGGGTTTGGATGAAATCACAAGGAGCTAATTCTTCTTCATCTACCAGAAGATTAAACTCTTCAATATTCAAAAAAGTAATTATTTTAATTTTTCCTCATAAAACTTGGCCAAAAGCTCTGACATCTGACCACAGAATTTCAGCTATAATTTAGTCTCTGACTTAAAACCTAATAATGGCTTGGAAAAAAAAATGGTCTGAGACAGTGTAATGCAAATCAAATCCCTCTGGCACTGAAAAAGCAAGACATTTTGGCTGTGGAAGATACCACCACAAGTCTTAATCCTGTGGCTCAGGTACTCAAATTCCAAGTTTCCAGCCACCCTCACTGCTGGGTAAAGTAACAAAGACAATGATTTAGACTCACCAGTCAGGAAGTAAATGCTGCATCCAGACTACTTTTGAAGAGAACTTCTGTCAGACTTAAAACATCTGTCTAACTCAAAAATACCAAAAGACAATCTACTTGTCAGCTACGCTCCAGTGAATTAAAAAAGCAAATTAAAATCATTAAATCCTAAAAGCACTTGAATCCAAAATTAAAAAGACATGAAAGTGTTCACAAGCTGCAGTGGAGCATAAAAGCAGCAGAAGCACAGCATCAAACCAGCAGCAGCAGACACTTGATAGCTTTCTACTAAAATTTCATCTGACAATCCTGATGAACACTTAGAGTGCTGCCAACCTTTTAAACTACTTCAGATCTCATAACTCTTTCAAAAACACTTTTAAAAATCCCCAGAACCAGGCTTTAAAAGAAAAAAAAAATCAGTTTCTGTATAGTTAATGGTTCTCTGCCTTTACATTTGCTGAGAAATCTCTAGCAGCTGTCCTAATTGCTTTCCACACTTGGTAACTAAAAGGCAAATGAAAAGCAATACACTGTTGGGGGTGTTTTTTGACGCCTCTAATCTTTTGAGTCATTCATTAAATTTCTGGATCCTACCCAGCAATCTCTGTAATATTTCTGACCAAATAGTTATTATGTACCAGTCTCATCAGCCTCTCACCAACCACCACCAAGGTACAGGGGGAAGGACACAGTGCTTGCAGTTCTGGTCTCATCCACTACACATCTTGTGCAGATGTCAACATCTCTAGCCCTTGGTGAGTTCTCCCATTGAAGGGAACTGCACCAGGCAGGTTTTCTCATTTTTGACCAAAATATCTTAGAATACAAAAAAATTCACATTCAAAAACTTTTCTTCAGTAGAAAACTTAAAGTGCAATGTTACCTTTCCTAGTGCTGTGTTTTTAGTTTACATTCAGATAGAAGTTTGGCCTATCTTGAATATATTCAGACAGATCAATTTAAGTTCATGGACGCATTCTTAAGCATTTTTATGGTAACCACATGGTGTATATTCCACCATCTATGAAAAGAAATACTCAGGATCTTTAAAAACAAATATCCCCTCACTATTAGATTTCATAAGTCATTTCTATCAGAGCTTAAAATCAATCTTGCTTGATTATAGGGAGCAAAAAAATGTATTTTATTCCTAGTGAGATGTTCATAACTTACCATTTTTATTCCTCAACTGTGACAATTTGCCACAGCAGACAAAGAAAAGCACTTGGCAAGGACTGCTCTCATCCAAAAATTTTTGTGTATTTTGTGTTTAAAGCACCTGACACAAGACCTATCTGTGATTTTTTACTTCTAGGTGGAATGCTCAACTAAAGTAAAATATATTAAACAAGTTACCTCTGTGAGGGATCCACAAGGCACTCCACCATGCAAGACTCTATCCAAACTATGAAGTGTAGTGGACAAAAAGGCTGAAGAAGGATTGACAGACTTCGTTAGTTTCATTTCATAGGCCTGCAAAAAGAGAGAAAAACAGCAAGAGAAAAGCAAATAAAAAATGGGGCTTTTTAATGGAAATAGGAAAATTGTATTTGCTTTCAACAACATGGTATGACTTAACACTCGCCAATGAGTGAAGTATTGCTATATTCAGCTATACTCTGCTCTTAGCTCACCACTTGTCCTCATATTCATATCCCATTTATAGCTCACAGAGTAAATTTAAGGGTTTTTTATCTCCCTCACCACAATCTTAAATAATAAGCCTTTAATAATGATGTGACAAGTTTTCTCTGCTCCTACGCAACAAGGTTTTTTCCAACCCATAAAACTCCAAATTTTAAATAAGTAAATAGTATATGTATGGTTAGTGACCAATAAAAAATCCTCACATGAAATCTAAACCGAGAAACTACCTGATGAATGTTCATTAGCAATTTGAAACCACATGGATTAAAGAAAAAGGTTTCTTAAAGATCCCCAAGTCTTTGAATAAGCTTCGGTTAATATTGTAGCTATTCACAGTTTTCCACTTTGGTGAGGAAGATTTGCCGAGAAGACAGGACAGGTACAGAACTGAAAATGGTTGGAATTCTAGTTCTTCAACTGAGTAGACAAACTGGTCCAAAATCAGAATTCTGTGTTTTTTAAGAACTATTCTCCTTTGGGAAATCAACTTAAACCAGAAAAAGAAAAAATAACAAAATGAAACTGCTGATCTGTAAACACCAAAATATGCTTCCGCTAAAACTGACACTGCCTTAACCACACAGCATCCTGAACATCAGAAGTTTAATTTTTAAAAGAAACAGCCCAAGACCTATAAACGTAGCTGTTCTAAACACAGTACAGAGCTCCCAGAGGTTTCAGGCTCCTGGCCCAACTACAGAGATTTGAGAGATTCTCGAAGCCCTGTCACAGCATCCGACCATAATCTGCCATGACTGACCACTCCAGAAAAGCAGATTTCCCTATGTCTGAGAGAAATGCAGGCATCAGATTTATTCCAGTCTTAAGACATTCTGCTGGGAATACAGTGTACTATGGAAGCACCTCCAGAGTAATCACTGATAACTAAGTAAATAACCACACCATTGAACCTCAGATGTTTTAATCCATATTTATTGGGACAACAAGCTAGCAAAACAGCTTTCAAGACACAGAACAGGCCATTATAACCAAGGACCTTTACCTCACTCAAAAGGGAGAGGAGTTTGCTCAGATTCACTTTAAAAGTAAACACATGTACTAATGAAGAAGGATTTGAAACATATTTTAATTTAATAATTTTTTCATTTAATCTCTGGTAGGACTTAAACCCTCTCAACTGAAAACACTGTAGACCACAGAAAGAATATTCTATCTTTCCTGCCAAACAAGGAATCTAAAATTTTATTCAGCATTTTATGTATATCACCCACAAAATTAAAGTTGAACAAGACTATCTTCCAAAAAAAAAAAAAATTCAATTATGAAATCAAGAGCCCAAGTCAATGAAAAACTGTAACATCCTTAGACAAGCTTTTCCAATCATAGCTTATGTTAGTTTCTAAAGATTTTATTTCTTGCAACTTCAGGGATTTAGTCTTTAATTTATCTTCCAGCCACCGGATCTTGCTCAGCTTTTTGTTCAGCTAAGATTCTAGAAGATCTCTAACGTGATTATCTCTTTCTACTCAGTTAATAATGTGATCGAGTCACTCCTAAACTAACTTCCTCTCTGATGAACTCACTCTGTACTTCATATCATCAGGCAAGTTTTCCAGAAATTAGGGCTTTATTGTGTATTTTGGCATACTCTCAAATTTTGCTTCCAATCTTTTTTCTGGACAGGATCTTCTCCTTATTTATACCTCCTATTATCTAATTTATTTAGATGGGTTTTTTTACTCAAAGATATTTTCAAACCTTCTTGCTACATTGGTCATGATGCTACATCACTCACTCTGACCTGAAGTCCACTTGATATCCTGTGTTTGCAAAGATTCAATCCACATCCCTTAAAAACAGCTAACATCCTCTATTTCTGGAAGTACAGCTCTGTATGGTAAGCACACATCTGGTCATCTACCAGATGGCTCTGCATTAACAGACCTTGACCACTGCTGCCTGGTAAACTTCTTCAGTATCTGCCAGGCTTCTCAGCAAAGAAACTTCACTGAATAAAGACGCGTGGATGACGCGCAAAAGCAAATGCTAGAACTCTGTTAAATTTCCATCTCTCTTCAATTTACTAATTATTAACAGTTATTGATGAAAAACTAATAATTACCTAGGTTTAAATACATTCAGTACATGTCATATCAATTCTTCTACTACTAACTTTAATGCATTATACTTGTTAAAGTTTCACTATATAGTATACTATATATAATATAATATATATAATATATGGCATATAATTACTATGCCAATTGCACATAATCAACTTCAACATGGATTATTTTTGTCAGGAATAAGAAGAGGATTGCATTGCGTGATGTCAGAACTGTCTGTATCCTCTCTGTTCTAAAAGACATCTTTTCACATTAATTCAAAAAAGAAAAGAAAATCCAGCCACTGCAAGGTAACTAACATGTTTCCTTCTTGCACCCTCCCCTGTTAGGCTACCTGTAGCCTAAGGCACACTACTTATATGCATGGGTGAAAAAGGTCTCAAGAAATTATTTTCAGGATCACTTCACTTCTTGGCACCACTTTTATATCTAAACCAAATTTATACCAAAACTCTTATTACACAGAATTTTTATTTTTTTAATTGCAGGATTCAAACTAGAAGCAATTTTTACATGCTGGATTGCCAGAGAGTATGACTTATTTCCTTACTGCACTCAGAACTGATGCTGTAAACCTGAACAATCCCATGGGACTATAATATCTAATAAATGTAACTGCATCAACCTAAAGTGCATCAGAGACCTACATTTAAAAATAAAACAATTTTGTCATTGTGCAACAAAATTGAGAAATCACAAGCTTCCCAGCTAAAAAGATGAGAGACAATGTTCAGCTTTTTCCCAGATATTGTATCAAAAACAGTATTAACACAAACATACTTACTGTTTGCATTTTGGGAGCGCAAGCTCGGCTCACTTTGCAAAGAAGCTTCTGCACTTCATAGTAGCTCTGTCCCGTCACTTTCATTAGCTCCAAGAGGGAAAGACATAAGAAGTCCTGAAAGATCATAGAGCAGTTCAGAGAGCTCAACCTAGAAATCCAGGCTGGGGACTAAACCAATGCAATCTGTGCAGAACTAGTACATATTTCACAGGTTTACCAACTCTCCCTTCAGATACTTATACACATTGATGATGTCTCCTCTCAGTCATCTCTTCTCAAGGCTGAACAGGCCCAGTTCCCTCAGCCTTTCCTCCTGAGAGAGATGCTCCAGTCCCCTCATCACCTCCACAGTTCTTCACTGGACCTGCTCCAGGAGCTCCATGTCTGTCTTGTACTGAGGAGCCCAGAACTGGACACAGCACTCCAGGTCAGGACTCACCAGGGCTGAGCAGAGGAGCAGGATTATTCCCCTTTGACCTGCTGGACATGCTCTTCCTTGTACAGCCCAGGACACCATTGGCCTTCTTGGCCACAAGGACACACTGCTGGCTCATGGACAGCTTGCTGTCCATCAGAGCCCCCAGTCCTTCTCCACAGAGCTGCTTCTGCAACTTTCCCACCTCCACAGGGATAGTAAGTACATAAAAGTTTAAATGTTTCAGTCAGGCATCTATCACTTTAAAGCTCTATTTTTACAAGGCAGCAGGCCAGAGTCTGAAATGCCTCCTACTTTATAGAAAGTAAAGCTTCCTGTTTAATTAAACTACCAAAAAGTGAACTCAATATGCATTGAAAGAATATGGACACACCAAAAAAATCCCAACAAAACACCAAAACCACCAAACCAAATCCAACCACAAAAAAACATCCCCCAAAAACAAAATAACCTTTTCACCTGACAGGTAGTGATCTGGTAGCGACTCAGCCTTTCACACAGCTCCTGAGACAACTGTGCTCTTCTTAGTTTCTTAGCAGCCATGCTTCCCAATCTACAGGACCAACAAAAAAAAAGTTTGAAAGATGATTTGAGTATGACTGTGTGGACAATTCCACTAACTCCTTGCTAAAGAACAGGGAGATGTGCGCCTATACATCATGTAATGTGATATAGACTTCCCATCTGTGTTACATAAAATTATTTTAGCAGTCTGAATGCAGTTTTATTAAATTACATCTCCTCATACTTGATCATATATAAGAACATGCCAGTAAGAATGGAAGTGTCAGCAATGTCTATTTGACAGATGTTTCTGGGACACAAAATAGCTGGAAGTTACACAGTTATGAGCTGAACAAGAACTCCTCGTGCTATACTGCACTGGCAAGAAATAAGCTATCTCTGAATGCCTGAACATGAATAGTAGAGCAGCCACAGCAAGCATTCAGCCCGAGAACAGACCCTGCTGGAACACACCACTCAGTTTTGGTGACCCACTGACATTGAATTCTACTGAAGAAAACGGGATGGTGTTCAGCCCAGCACACCCCAGAACACACACACAAGGATGCTTGACCACGTTGCTGTTTCACACGTATTATTTAGGCAACATTCCTAGTATTAATTCATACAGACAATTAGGCAAAACAAAGGTTTCTGTAATGTAGTAAGTGCAAATATTGCAAACGTTTGCCATAACACAAAGCTGCTACAACTTTGCAGATGCACAGGCCTCCACGTCTTCACAAGATGGAAACTTTATTGCCTCCTCTGTACAATTCTCCTCACACAGGAAGGAGCCCACACGTTAGAGGCTCCCTCGGCCGCGCAGCTCGGCTGGCTCCGGCGCCCGCCACAGCAGCCCGGGACACGGCGATGTGCCTGCACGGACACCCAGCCCGGCCCCCCTCGACCCGCAGCACCGCGGGCACCACAAAACCCGCTCTCGCCGCAAACCAGCCTCACCCCCGCGGCTCGGGGTGTCCCTCCACAAAGCAGCCCCTGCCCCGCGGCCCGAGGGTTCCCAGCTGTGCCGTGCCGTGCCGGGCCAGCCCCGCTCCAGCAGCGCCCCGCGCACCTCACAACTTTTCAAAGCTTCCCCGCGGCGGGCGCCATGGGGCGGGGCTGCCGGGAGAGGCCTGCGCTCACGATTGGCTGAGCTCCCGCCAATCCTCGTGCAGGGCTGACAGCCGGGGGCGCGCGGGGCATGCCGGGAGTGGTAGTTCCCGGGAGCGGGCACGCCTGTGATGGCGGCGGCGCTGCTCGGGCTAATTTCCACTTGCGTCCGTTCTGTCAGGAGTCTGCTCTCCTTTGCGGTGAGTGAGGGCCCGAGGGGGTGTTCAGTGTTCATTCCGCTCGGGAATATGAGCACCTCTCTGGAGGCGGGAGCCTTCTACGGCGATCTTGTGCCGTAATGTAGAAATTTCTTCTATTCACTGCACAAAAGCATCGGCAAAACTCGAAAGTGCATGGGAGAGTGCCATGCACCCGGTCAGTTGTTAGTAAAGAATATTGGAGTGATGTTCTCTTCTAATTTAGGGCTCACAGACACCTGGTCTTCTGCCAGCTGTGAGAGGGTTGCCCTGTAAGGTGAATCACAGAATCGATTAGATTGGAAAGACCTCTGTGGTCACTGAGGCCAACCTGTGACCCAACATCACCTTGTCAACCAGACCCTGGCACTAAGTGCCACATCCAGCCTTTCCTTAAACACCCCCAGGGACAGTGACTCCACCACCTCCCTGGCCAGCCCATTCCAATGCCCAATCACCCCCTTCTGTGAAGAAATTCCTCCTAATATCCAACCTAAGCCTTCCCTGGTGCAGTTTCTTTCCTCTTGTCCTGTCGTTGGTTACCTGGAAGAGGATGCCACACCCCCCACCTGGCTACAGCCTCCTTTCAGAGAGTTGTGGAGAATGACAAGGCCCTGAGCCTCCTTTTTCTCCAGGCTAAATGATCCCAGCTCCCTCAGCTGCTCCTCACTGAACTCCAGACCCTTCACCAGTTCTGTTGCCCTTCCTTGGACACGCTCCAGTACCTCAATGTACTTCCTGAATTGAGGGGTTCAGAACTGGACCCAGCACTTGAAATGTGGCCAAATACACGGGAAGAACAATTTCCCTAGTCCTACTGGCCACACTATTCCTGATACATGGAATTTCTGAATGTTACAGGGAGAAACAGTCATCAAACATGACTGACATGAATGTCTATGGGGTGAATTTTCTGGCTCACTCTAGGTTATACTAGAAAGTATTGGACTTAGTACTATGTATAAGTCATCTGCATAATCTTTACAGTACTAAAAAATAACCCAACTGAAGAAAAGATTGGCCAAATTACCTTGGACATCTGAGAAACTGTGCAATGGTAACTGCATGGGTGGGCCTTTGCCTATTCTGAAAAACAAATCCCACAGCAAAGTTGCAAACTACAGAACACTTCAGCCACTCTTCCAAATGAATGAACAGCAGAAGCAGCAAGAAGCTATCATGAAATGCCCAACAACTGTAGTGTTAAAAAGCATCAGGGAAGGGAGCTCACATGCCCAAAGAAGTCCAGAGGATTTAAGAAGCTGGGCAGGGAGTAAGCAGACCATACAAAAGCAACTCAGTTGTAGTGAAAAAGTAGCTGAATAGTGAGAGATGGCATGCAGGAAGAGCTCCTCCTAGTGTAGTTGGCCTTTAAAAGTTGACTTGAAAAATATAAGGCATAATTGAGAAAAGCTGTCTAAGGGAAAAGATGTCTGTTGCTGCAGTTTAGTTTCAGTGTAAAAAGGAGGACATGATCATGGTATAACTCCCCATGAACTACTATTTCCTCCTCAGTACAGGGGTAGCAGAAGCCCTACCTTCCCACCAGAGGAAAAAGGAGCATTGCCTTGATGACTTTCCTTTCCTCTCACAAATGCATCAGGGCTTTCCCTTCACTTCCAGGCCAACAGGCTTCTTTCCACCTTCTACACAAACAGAATACTTGTATTAAACCGGAGAACTGTTTTGGGATGTTAGCAAGGGAAGAATATCATACCAGCCAAGTATTTTAGAAAATTTCCGAGCAAAATCAATATACCCAGGTGTCTCTCTTGCAAGTTCTTTGAATGTCATTTCTCAGAGGTGTCACAACTGTTCCACTGTCTGCTTCTCAGATACACAGATACACCTTTAAACCTACTGTCAAATAATTGCGCATCGTCTTCTCTGTGTAACTTGAGAGAGAGAGAACATTCAGAGGATAACCAGAGATGTTCACATATGCTTAGTCACTGTCAATGTTCTCAAGCAGCAACACAGCAGGCAGCTCCACAGCTTCCATATGTTTGATTAGGACAGTAGTCGCTAGGGAATCAGGGCACTCTGCAAACAGCTCTGCTCTGTGACCTTGGTCAAGCCTCTTCATGACAGGGTGTCTGCTTTCCATCTTGGCTTTGCTTTTACCTATTTAGTCTGCAAACAGAGCAAGTAGTGCTGGTCCAATTAACTTATGTGTCAGGCATGATACAGAAGAGAACTGTGTTAGTCTAAGCATTTTGCTGCGTCTGGAACTTGTAATAAGAAGGGATTAATAAAGCTAAGAGATTATTACTTTATAAGAACTGAGTTTCACCACATTAACATAAGAAGGTCATTTAAACAGGCAACACTGGAGGAAGAGTCACAGAAAGGCAGAACTATAACAGCAACAACAAATGAGGTCTCATAGGAGCAAAAGAATCTAACATCAAGCACACCAATTAAAATTAAAAAGGGAATGGTGATTAGTTTGCTAAGGAGCAAGCAGAAGGGAACAGAGTCTGATTTGAAGGACACATGATGAAACACTTACCAGTTCCTACCCAAATAAATACACAGCAGTTAATAATTCTGCAAGTCCCTAGAATTGAAAAGATAATGGTAAAATGTTTCCTTTCTGTAACAGATTCCACAGAAAAGTTTCTTCCTCAAACCCTGACAGCCTTTTGTGAGCATTTTCAGATAACAGTTTGCATTCTGGAACATTTCAGATGATTCACATAATTACTAACACAGTGTCAGCTCACTGATCCTGACTGCAATCTTCAGGTTTATTACTATTTTCCAACTATAAATACTTGCCTTAAAATTAGCAGTGTTTCCCTACTCCTGGGAAAATGTCTCCCCAAAAGAGTTTACTCCAGAAGAATACGGCAACAATTCTGAATCCCAAGGGCAATCCAGATACTCAGAGCAATTCCCCACCTTATGCTTGCTGAATAGTGTCTAATTAGTCTAATATATTCTTATTCCTTGGGGTTATCTACGTGATGCCTACCACATTCTTTAATAGAAAGAAATGACCCATGAGCTCCAGAGGCTGGAAAACAGTTATAGAACAGCCAATGCTTTCCTGGGATTAAGGTCCCAACAGGTTGCTCAATAACAGTACACAAAGGAACTTCCAATGATGAATTCTGTCTGTGTCTGTCTCCCCAAAGGAGTTGGAGATTTACTTCCAACCTCTTGAGGTTTCCCCATCTCAAAAAGAGAAAAAAAAAAAGGAAATTCAAAAGATCTCATAAGGAGGCCTGCACCCTGGTTAAAAACATCATGCTATCCATACCGACACACAGCTTTGGCAAAGCTACTTCAACTTGAGATTTTGCCAGATGCATCTGCTCCAGGATTGGGGTGGGGGGAAAGGAAACCAGCTTTCTTTTGGTTCTAGAAGCCCTTCAGCACTGTTATCATTGGCTATAACAAACAAATCAAGAACATTAGACCTGTGAAAAAATAATCCGTCTTTTCATTTTGACTTATCCTTCCCCCCACGCCCCAGTCCTCTGAACCATCTGTGGACCAGATATATGTTTCTCCCCAGGCAATTAACCTTTCTCGTCCTGCTCAGGAAGGATTTAACCCCATTAAAATGAATCTTCCTCAGGTATTAGTGAAGACCTGTCTGACCACACACCTTTACACCCATGAAAAAAAAGATTTTTTTTTTCCCTCCCAGGACAGGCAGAAGGCATTTCTCTATTTTCTGCCTCTTCACACACACTGCTGTGAATCCAGAATTATCCAAAACCCCCAAAACTATTTCAGAAATATTCAGCAGCAATGTAGAGTTTTTTGAAAGGGAGCATCTGTACCTCCTACTCTTTTTACAAAAAAGCAGAGTAGCCACATTCTCTGCTATTGCAGGCACAAGGACAGACCCACCTGCATGTTACAGCTTTGAAAAATTCAGCTGCATTTGCTCTCTGCCCAAACTACGACAAATAATTTGAGAGACTTCAGGGATTATTCCACTTTTAGCCTGTACTCATGTAAGAAGATTACTCTTCAAGATCAGCTTCCTACTTCATTTAACTTTTTCTGGTTAAAGGGACAGGAGGAGCCATTCAAGTCTTTGGACTTTTTATATTTCCCTGTTAAGTTTCTGTTAGATGAGAAGGTCATGAACTGACACAGCAGCAGCATAATAGTCTATGTGGAGTTGTTACCATAGCAAATCTTTACCTGTACATGCTAAACCAAATTTACCCTACATAAAACAAACCTGATATCCTCCTGCCTTTCACCTCTGCCTTACCAGCACCTCTTTATTACTGCCTTGTCTCGACCTTCTGTTTACTGATGTTGCTGCAGTTGTCCCAGTATTGATGTCTGCAATCACCACGCCTTGCCACTCGCAACACAGAATTTCCTGCAGGTTTCCCTGAGAGAGATGAAGAAGTGACAAATATCACAGCAGTGGGCCTTTAGGAGCACTGTGATCCTTCACAGCAGCCAGCCTCTATTAAGAAGCTGCAATTAGACTAGAAAAGTCCAAGCAGCTCACAGTGACCAGTAGCAAAAGTGCACTGTGTACTCCTTGTCATCACACTCAGACTCAGACACCATGAAATTATCACTGATGGTGCCTGGTTTTAGCAATTAGTGTAGGACATCTGCTGCTTTCAGGTACAGCCTTCGCTCCATCTGTAGAATTCTTCAGTGGAGAAAAGAGATAACAGAAGCCAGTGAGATATGACTGAGATATTAGCTTTTTTTGCTCAGACAACACCAGCAGAGCAGATCTCAGACACTCATCTTTGTCCAGTTCTCCCACAGAAATGAGGGAAAAGGAGTCTTCACTTAGTGATGTTACAGATTGATTGCTCTGATAACCCAGCAGCTGATCTCAGCCCACTAGCTCTTATTTCAAACAACAAACACACAAACCAGAAAGTGAACAAAGCCTGGAACATTTTATTCCTTTCATTGTTTCGGTCTGGGGCCTTTGGCTGTTGCATGCTTTTAATTCTATTTATTTTTAAAGCAATGAATGAGATCCATGTGGCTGGCACTACCAAGGAAACTGCTCCAGACATCCTCACCATCCTCCCCTAGAAGATGTTGCAGAAGTGTTTCTAAAGGTGGCCGAGTGGCCTTGCAGACAGAGAAGAACAGCAAACCTGGGCAGAGAAAGCAGAGGAATGTCTCCACTGCCACAGTATTTATGCCTTACAGTTTTCTGTTTTCCCATGAAAGAATGAGACATCTTCATGCCCTGCAACTGGATGTTACTCATGCTCACACGCACCTACAAGGAACTCAGCAGTCTCAAACGTGAACAAACCAGAGACCCTGTGTCCTGTGTCTTAGCAGTGTTGGTGAACAGATGGAAGAGATCTTAGTGGATAATTATAGAAGATTTAACCACAGAGGAAAGAAGAGATCGCATTAATTCTGGGGTGATTATTTTTTTACATTGAAGCATGGTACTTCTTATCCATTTTACTGGGATGAGCACACAGCAATAATCTATGCAAATATCACCCTAGGACTCCAAAATCAATTATAGAGACTATCCAGGCAAGCATGTTTGTCACTCAGTGTTTGCGTGACTGAGTGACAAATGACATATGAGTGACATATGATGCTATAGCTATGATCACATTATCTTCACCCTACGCTGACTACCCATGACAAATTGATTTTACAGAGCCATAGTTATTTTTTAAATAAATCACTACAGCAAATTGTATTCAATTAACTATGCAGCAAATTAAGCCTATGCTTAATTGAAATAACATAGAACATTTGTACAGCAAGAAGATGAATGCATGATTAGCTGTTTTGCTGAACCAGGGTCCTATTAATAGTCTAATAACCAAATTTTGTTTCAGTGGTCTTTAGGATATAGGCTTATAAATCTGCATGAAGCATCAGAGTCCAATCCAGCAGTCATGGAAGGAATATTTTCCCAAACCTCAGGAGTTTTCACACCAAAGAGGGAAAGGGCATGAAATGAGAACACTCTCAGCTTTGCAAAATAGGGTGTACCGTAAGGAAAGGTGCCACTAAGCTGAGAGAAGATAGAGACATCCTGCATTCATTACTGACTTTCATCAGCTGTGCTGTCATGGCATCAGCAGGGACAGGTGTATCCTGGGCTGTGTGACTCAACAGCCGTATGGTACCAAAAGTTTGATTCAACTGGCTCTCATTCAGCTTCCACTGGGAGCTGCATGTTTCCATGACCTCGCAGGGGGGACTAACCAACTCACATACAAAGGCCAAATTATTTTTTAAAGCCTTTGATTTGAGCTGGCTTGATTTTTGGTCTTCCAGCTTGAAATACTTTCATTCCCAGGGGTGCACAGCTGACATACTTCTAACCGGAGCCATCTGAAGAGAATCAGGAGAGATGTGTCCCAGACTGGTAAAACTTGAGTCACTCTAAATCTGTGGTCACTCTTCAAATATCTGGGCTTGAATAATAAGATCAGGAATATAAACCAGTCATCAGGGCTGAGGAATGGGCAGATGAGCAAGATGACTTTTTTGTCTTAACTCTCAATGTTATGTTTAAAATATATCAGTATTTATACATATCACCAGACTTCCTTCTTACATTGGTGAAGATTCAGAATAAGGTCAGTGAGATGAACAAAGTTACACTAAGTCAGACTAAGAACAGAATCAGAGGTTTGGGTATTAAGAACATGGACCATAAACACAGTTTTGTTTTTTTTCTTTCTCTCTGCCTTTAATCTGGCAGGGACAAAAAGAAGCTGGGAGGATGAATGAAAGTCAGATGTGAAGAAAATCTTTGAGCTTTCAATTTCCTATTATAAACCAGGACTAGAATAGTAAAAAGCAGCAGAGGTCAGAAATGAGATACAGTGAAAAAAAAAGCAGCATTCACCCTCTTATTCTAGGGATAATGGTCTCAATCTGCTGTGTACAAAAAGAGACACTGGGAGAGAAAATCCAGAAATAGCAGAATGTTTTACAGAGCAAGGGAGGGATACTCTTAATTTTACTAGATTTATGTATGGTTCACCCTGAGCTTTTGTAGCTGTAATTCTGCCATCCTACACCACAGTCTTTTACCTAAACCACAGAGCGAGTGTCCATGCCCTGCTTTGCTATCTGGGAAGAGTCAGGAGATGAAGAACAATTCTGGAGCCATCTGGAAGCCAAGACTTCTATCCCAGCATACCCAAGAAGGGCAGATGTTTGGTTTCTGTTGGATTAAGCTTTTGGCTGGAGATTAAGCTTTGTTGTGGGTTAGCTGCTGATCCTAACTGGATAGCTTGCCTTCTTATCTGCCAAAAATGCCTAGAGTAACACACTGGCTCTTTTTGTGCAGTCTGTCAACAATCAAAATGAACACATAACATCAAAACTATGTATTTTAAAAATTGGGGGGGGGGGGAAATAGGTTGGTATGGGCAGGAATTCTCACAATCTTTCCTCCCCATTGCTAACTTCCTCTGCTTACGAGTGCCTCCATTCCTCCTTCCTGCCAGTTCAAAACTTGGAGAAAAACGGAAATTGTTGACACCACTTCAGCCACAAAAGTGTGGATATTGAGGGAATCCAAGAAGATTAAGAATTTCTTCATATACACCAAGGTGGGGGGACTGATGACTAGGTAAAATTAAGTTTATTATCTACATTGCATGTCAGAAACACTTCCTGACATTTACTGTTTCTGGCACCATTAACCTCTGCACATGAGGGTGGGGGAACATAGTGGGGCAGTTCCTGTTTTTAGGCCAGTAGCACTGCAAAGCCATACTGACGTCTCATATGGCTCTGCAGGTTTTAAAGGCCACTTGCTAAAACCAGCTCCTTTCTCTCGTGGAGATTTCAGCACTTGAGGTAAGCCCTGGTTTCCTTGGTTAATGTTCTTTCCTTAGTAAAACACTCACAGAAATCTGAAGCAGCTTTGTCTGAGGCAGGATTTATTAATAAGTGAGGTCCACGTTCCCTCTGGTTCTCACCCAGTGTTACTGATTTCACCATTCAGTGAGCACAAAACATTCCCCTTATGATTTAGTAGCATTTTACACTGAACCTGCAAGCTATGAGTGACTGCATGACAGAATAACAAAGAAATTAGTCCAGACTAAGGACACTACCTTTTCCTTTTATTCAGGAACTAGTTGTGGGAAGGTCCCTGTCTGTGCTGGTGCATGCTTTTAAGCAAGCAGCTGGCTGCACAGGCACTCCTTGTTGGCACAGTCCAGCTTCAGCACCTGACAGAACCTGGGTGAGTACCAGCTGCCTGTGCTGGGCCAGGCTGGTCCCAGAGGCTCCTGAGCACCCTGGCTATGAGCTGGCACCCTGGAGTGCCTGTATCTGCACTTAAATTGTACTGATGCTTACAGATACGCCTGGGACTTGATTTTAGAGGGGCTGGTGTCAAGGTTTGGATTGCTAAATCTTGTGGAAATTCCTGTTCTAGCAGGGCTTGATCAGTCTTAATCTTTCAATATACAAAGCAGATAAATTAACAGTCATGCAGGATTGGGAGTAGGAGGAGGCAGCTTTTTTTGTAAAACCTCATTAAAATATCTCTGTTTTGTCAGTGTGTACAGTGAGAACTCCATGAGGGCTTTCATTGCATCTTTGGACATATTTGTCTCCCTTGCATGGTCTTCTGAGCTAGCCAGCTAATGATTTCCTTGGCCAAGATATCTGCATTTCAAAAACACCATACTGTGACAAAGTGCCCATTTCTGCTTGCCTTTACAGAAGCAGACAGTTTTCCCCCACACAAATAGCCTTTTAACAGTTCAGTGAGTAACCGCTGCTCTTCTGCTCAGGCTCAGCCCTAGTACTTGGGCTGCAAGGTGGTGCAGCAATGGGGATATTTGATCAACACTATTGTTATAATAAAAGCTATCCCTGACAGAACTGTAGGTAAAATATCTCTTGGAAGCAGCATTTCCTGCTGACTCCATATAGCAGGCTTGGCAGAATGCCTTGTGCTTTACAGATATTTTTTGCTGGTAACAGAAAAATCCTCCTGCAAGGCTGTAGAGCCAGCCCCCTAAAGCCCTTGACCCTAAATGTGTAATCTCCCTGGAGACCCAATGCACATGAAGAAATATAATCTTCTTGAAGCATCTGCTGTCTGTGTCGTGTTAAAATATGACTGGGATGCAACTGTCAAATCTCTAGCTCACTCATAGCAGAATTCTTTAAGGGCAATAAAAAACTCAACCTAATCTGAAAGGAGCTCTTGCACACAAAAGGATCTCTATTGCTTTAAGGAGGGATATTTTATCATGGCTGCAGCCTGAGAGGTTTCCGTATCCAACAGACATTTCACGTGTTTTTATGTCCTGGGGAAGGTAATACAGCACACAACAGATGGGAAACGGAGCCATTTCACGAGGTCACGGTCATGGCATCACGTGCAAATCCTTTGCCCACAGGAACTTCATGGCGCATGAGCTGTGCTGGGGAAGCCAGGAAGAGCTTTTCTGCTTGCACAGTGACAATTGGCAAGGAGACCTGGGAGGGCTGCCTTGGCAAATGGATCAGTCTGACAGATCAGCTTTCCCACTGGGTGTGAAAGGGAAGGAGAGCTGTCTCTTTTCATAGAAGACACAGAGAAAAGGGTGTCTCCTGTTTCTTAATTTTTTATATATTTTTCTGAACCAGTTGGAGGATTTGGTCTCTGCTCTGAAGACCTAGCTGCAGGGAGCAGAAAAGAGTGCTTAAATGCAAAACTAGCAAGGAAAGAGCATCAATGTGGCTTGCCAATGATACTCAGATCTGCTCTCGTTTCAGTTTTCTGTAGTTTTTTTCAATACTGTAAGCTCATCTCCTTGACATCTGCCCTGCCCTTGCTCTCAGTCTCAGCCTTCCCTTCCCCCACTTCTCCCTTTAATACTGGTGTCCTCATTTCCCCTTTTGTACATACGACCCCTTCACTATGCAGGGATTAGCGTCTCACTCATAAATATGTGAAATAGATATGCAGATGATTTAATTTGCTGGATTTTGTAGGGCTAGTGAGACAGACTGGCATGGGGAGAAGGGTATGTTACAGCAGGTCAGCTGAAGCAAAAGTCTTGCATACAGGATGAGTAATGTGAAACAGACTTGCAGAACACCAGCACCAGTCCAGCAGGGAGACCTCAGGGGGCAGGGACAAGGTGGTAAAACATAAAGGCCAGGCAACTATGCAAGAGCAGAAGACAAGCTCAAAGATGCCTCTGCCTCTCCCATTTGTTATGTATCTTCCAGGGAGAAAGAGAAAAGTGGGGTACATGAGAAGAAAAAGGAGTACAGAAATCCACCCTGGCTACAGGTGGTTCGAGTTGTTGGTAACTCATTCAGGAAGAGATGCCAGAGGAGTCAAGAAAAATGCTGGTCTAGGGAGATGGTGGCAAGCTAGGAGGGAGGGAGGCAGAGGTCTGAGACCTCTGAGGAAGAGATGGCAGTAAAAGCTGCGTAGTGGGATGGGGATGCCCAGACTGGGAACTCAGCTGATCTGAACAGGGATTCCCAAGGAGCAGGAGACAACAGAGTGGCTGTAAGAAGGTGACAACAAAGAGCTGCAGATAACAGCACTGTGAAGCCCCAACCAAGAAAAAATTGTCAAGTGGCAAGGATTAAGTCACCAGATCTAAACCAGGAAATTGAGATAAACACTAAAGCCCTAACAGGCAATAAGAGCTTTCCAGGAGGCAGCTGGTGAGGCAGAGAGGAAGGACAGGATGGGCAATGGAAGATAAAGCAGAGAAATAAGGTTTAATGAACCATACATGAGAGCAGTCAAGGTCAGGCTTACTGCTACTGCTGGCTTTGCCAGCAGCTATAAGGTCACAGGCAGCCTTGCTGGGACAGTGACACCACAATCTTCATGCTGGTTGCATGCCCAGAGGTCAGTGGCCAGGACAACTGCAGCCTGTGCTGTTGTTTGAAGATGTTTATGCTACTTTCAGTAGTCATACAGCACAAAGCCCTACCATAAGCACACTGCTGGGGGCCATGCTGTCCTTCCTGTGAGATCAAAGGGCAGCTGTGCTTTGTATTCGCACTTGTCAGCTAAAGTATCATTATCATTACCATGCTAACTCCTAGCAGCCTCTACTGAAGAGCCAGTTTACCATCCAGTAACATTAAAAATCTATATTGCTAGAGAATGCCAGCATCTGGCTAAGGTGGACACCTGTCTGTCTCCTGAAGAGGAGTCCCAGGGGGGAGGCTCCTGGTGTGCCACGAGCAGTGCTACATTTTGATGCTGCTGGCATGCTCAAGTCATTATCAGGAATTTGCCTTCCTATGTGGCAGAAAGGCTGGATGGAAAGGGACAACAGAGGTACCTCTTGGACATTTTGGTCAAGCTCTTTCATTGGTGGAACAGAGCTCGGATGCTTACTCTTATCCTTGAAGATTTCAAGTAACTTTTTTTAATACTTACTATCTATGATAACATAGCACGTACAGATCCAGTTAAGGACATACTCACATCAATGTGACAACAAAAACACAAGGCCTGGACTGGCGAATTTGCAACGTGACTGAGATTGGAGACGGCAGACAGATCCAGTGGCCAACAGATGGAGGAGCAGAAGAACAGGACGTCTAGGATCAACATTGAGGCCTGGGTAGGAGTACTTTTGGTTGGTGCCTTAGCTGAGGAAGAGGAGTGGATGGGATGGGTTTGACTCAGCAGGGTACACACAGCTCTCCATAGCAATAATAGAGTGCATACGGAGTGGAAGCCAAACCCCATCAAAGACACCAGAAGTGATAATTCTTTTTTGAAGATGGAGCAGGATAGTATGGTATGTTTGCCTTAGACATTAATCTGATTTAAAAATCACATGTAAAACATGTTTGAAAAACCTAGGCGTATTCTTCCTCTCTGAGCTGACTGCTCATTGATTAGAGGCTTTAATCCCCTGACATCTAGCTGAGGCCTTCCCATGTACCAAAACACACAGACATGCAGCTTGCAACGTGAAGAACATTCAACTTAGATCTTATCCTTCTTCATGTGTATATGGGCTTTATTTTGGATATTCTCTGGACCTCATCTGCTCAAGAAGTGGCAGTGAGTAGGCTGCTGAACAGGGGATGGCTCTTCTTTGCTGGTAGAAGTTACAATGCAGCCTGTATGCCATCAGCTACATTTGTGCATCTAAAGGCACCCACTATGTATATACACATTTATGTGAAGGATCAGGTGAAACTATGTATTATTTTACATTCACTGAAATTCAAAGAGATTGACTAGAGAAGCTTATTGTTGAATTTAGCCTTGAAAACCTATTGTGTACCATTGTGTGGAAGGTAGAGCAAATGCACTGAACAGTCCTTGCAAACTTGCAGCTGTACTAGTGCCCAAAGGCAAGTGTGTAAAATGTTTTCTGCTTTTCAAAGCACTGACAGCTGTAGCTGTTGTGGGCTTCGATGGAAGGTACAGCTCATCAGCAATCATTTACCACAGCATATTTGTTCATTTGCCAAAGGTGGGGTTCAGACTTAGGGTAGGGGGGCTTGGGTACCTGTTGCTGCAGCACAGGCTTGCAGAGGAGGTGAAGCATGGAAAAGGACAGGATACCCCAAAGGAGCTGCTGAAGAAAGAGGAGCAGTAGGAAGAGCTGTGGTATCAGATGAGTGGTCTGACAACAGAAACAACATCATAGATAAGCTCTGCAATAACTGCAACACGAGCTGATAGAGCAGATGGTCACCTCAGTTTAGCCTTTAACACAGCTTGTTCCCCCTAGCAATATTTACCCAAAAGTACTCTACTGATGGAGATGGGATTATGTAGCAGAGGGAATCAGTCCTGTTTTATACAAGATCTGACAATCCCTTCATGTGCTGGCTTTGACTTGGGCAGACAGGGCAATGTGATGATGTGCGCAACAATTTCTGGGACAGCTTCACACAGTGGAAACCAGGTAGCACTTTCCCAGTTTCCCAGTTTTCCTGGAACTTTATTAAGCTCACTCCACAAAGCCGGAAACTTGGTTAAGAGGTTTCTCTTTCTGAAATGGCATTTTGGGAACTGTCAGGACATTTTCATCAGCTCCTGGTCAGTGCTATTTGGGGTTAACTCTGACCCACTTCAGTAATTCTTCAGAAGCAAGAATTATTTCACTAGTTTGTGAAAAGCACTTCAAAGATTCTTCAGTGAAAAGTGAAAATACTATTATTCACAAAATACTAGACAAAGAACCACACTGAAATAGCAATACAGAAATGTTGCAAAGGGGGTTAACCACCATGGAAAGTGAAATTCTGCACTGGAAAGTGTCCCATATTTGAAAGGCCAGACATCTAGAAGCATATGCATACCTTAGCTATTTAAGAAATGTTGTCTCAACTGCATATTTATGTATTTTTATTAAAGAGAAAACTGCTTATATTTCCTTCTCTTTCTTCTGTGTTATAGCATTAAACTAGGACAGCATGCCAAACAACAGTATAAACAAACAGCATCACCAGATACTTAGGGGTCTTTAGCTCCTAAATTGACTAAAGCATAAATACAAACTGACGTCAAACATTTGAGATTACCATTTAAAAGCTGCTGTTTTCTGAGACGCTAATGAAGGCCATTCATATCAGAAAATCCAGTGGCTACAATAGGAGTGAACTGCCCAGACTCGAGTAAGGCATCAAGGAAATGGTCTGCATCTGTTAGAATAAAAAAGCTGCCAGTTTGCTTTAAACCTGTGAGAAGTGCCAGATACAGAGAATATTAAGAGCTTCTTTCAAGTTGCCTAGCTCTTGAAGATTTGGGAATGTAGGTGTCACCACCAGTCCTTGCTCTGCATCATTATCAGCAGTGCTTTTATCACCCTCTATACTCATCAGTCCTTGTATTGTGGAAGCCTTCCTGGCTGTGCACTGGAGCTGCACAGCACACCCTGTGCAATAGAGTGCAGTTGTGTGATGCTTTTTACTGCAGAGCTGTAAAAAGTCACCTTCCACACTTGGTCATCAGGGTCCCAATTAAGTAGCTGAAATTTTAAACAAGATCTGAAGTACGATTAGAAGTGGTGATGAAGCTTATATAGGATTTCCGTCTTTCTTCCTCTTAAGCATGGAATTAAGAGTACATTTTATAAGGCAAAATGCATTCCTGATTAGGCATTTGTACTTATTCAGGTCCTGAAGTGGTATAGCCAAATGGCAGCACACTCTGAGGTGTGTCTATTCGGTTTCTCAGCATGATTAACTTAGCAGGATGGAGCACAGTGCTGTATGACTTTTAGTACCTATATTGGCTTGATGAGCATTAGCTTGTATATCCCTAGGTGATGTATTTTTTCACAAAGTTGTAAGTTGGGAATTGCGTAGAGAGAAAGAGGTCTGGAGATTTTAAACACTTCTTCTAGTTCAGGGTAAGTTCAAGCAATCATACCCATTGGGGCAAGCAGATATTTGCGTGTCTATAAGTAGTGAATATTGCAGTGGGAAAGCTCAACTTTGTTTTTGAAGATGTGTGTTTTGTTTGTATTTGTGCCTTTGGGCACAAACTAACCAGTGCATCCCCAGCCCCTGCCTATCAGTTCTGTCAAAACAGCACCTTGTCCTTCGGCATTTGTGCTAGTTGCCCAGGGGCCAAAAGCAGAGAAGGTACTGGGGACACCACCTGCTTTTGTAACTTCCCTCTTGTTCACAAAGAAGTAAACCAAGTGGTCAAACCCTTGAAGGAGCAAACCCTTGACATCCTAGAAGATGTAAGCCACTCCACATGGTACAGATTCACTATGAGGCCTGTGGAAGCCTTGCTTGTGGTGAGCCTGAAGCCCGGAGCCTTACAGCTCTTAAAATCAAAGCTCCCCTGTATTAGCTTAAAACCTTGAGTGGTGCCAAGGCCCCTGACCAGCTGCAGAGCTTTCTGAGAAAAGAGAGGTGTAAGGAAGGGAACATCCACCTTCCTTCCACCCTTACTCCGGGGAAAGAGGGGGGAAGGAAGGGAATGTCCCTTTCCCAGCAGTTGGCTCAGGACACTCCAAGTGGAATAAGGGAAGATAGGTTCAAAGGGATACCATTTGCCAAACAAGGGCAATGTTCATGTGTTCTCACCAGCTCTCTGGGCCCAGAGTGGTCATTAGGTGCCAAAGCAGCTGGGTGAAGTGACACACATTACTAACAGCTTCTGGTACAGTAAGGGGCCATGTAAGAGGAAAAATTTCCTTCTACAACAGGGGATGGATCACAGAGGGATTTGGTAGCTGCCAAAGTGCAGGAAGGAAGGGGAAGAGAGTAGTCTTCCCCTCAGGTGGTTCAGCTGTAATTTGCAGGCAGAAGTGGAGGAAAAGAGCTCAGGTTTGCAAGCCTCGCCCCTGAATACAGGGCATATTGCATGTATTCAGAGCCTAGGATAAAGTAAAATAGAAAAACATTTGGTTTCAGTTCTCATCTTGGTCGTGGCTCATGTTTTATTTACAGAAAGGGCAGAAGTTTCTGTGAGCAAAGAAATCCCCTTTCTTTCTGTGCGGGTTTTAGAAAACCAGTCAGCAGCAGAGCAATGCTACTGAACTCAGGACTTCAGTCACCTGCTTCCTAATTGTCATAACAGCTAAAGCCCTGCAGTCTTTTTTTTACCTTTTATAGTCACAGGACAAGTCAAGCAAAATCTTGATTGGATTATTCTGCTTTAATTACAAAATGCACTCAGACCAAAGGTGCAATAGTACCTGGTACGTACGTACACATTTCTTTCAATTATAACACCACAGACTAAATGCCATCTGGTCCTGCTGTAGATCAAACATTCCCCTCTGGCAAAATCTTTGGAGTATGAATAGACACCACAGTAATGCTGGAACTGCCTATTGTGTGCAGGACACCAGACTCTGTATTTATTTATCATGTACTTTGAGATCCTTTAGGGTGAACCTTACAAGAGATAAGCAAGAGAACAGATGCAAAACTGGAACCTTGGGGTAATTGGAATCCATATCCCACCAACCCCTGGAAAAGAAAGGCAGAGATCAGGGTCACTCTCTCCTTGCTGCAGTTAGGACAAGGTAGATAAATCACAAGTTTTTTTTATTGCTGGTGAACTCAAAACAGGCAACTTTAATCTACTGAGGAAGATACACATACAAACAAATGTTAGGCCTTGTGCGTTTTTTTTCATCTTAATGTAAATGTCTCTTCAACTTCAGTCCAGCTCCCAAGCTCTCACTGAGCTGCCACTGAGATCCTGGTAACGTGCTCTGGGCAGTTCTGCAAGATGTTACAAGAAGCGTCACGTGTTAAAAAGGGAGATTTTGCAGAAAAGACAAAGCTCTGACAGCAGCCATGTTGCTCAGAAAGGAGAAGTCTGGCTAATCCTGCTGCATTAGGTATGTGGTATTATACATAAGTAAATGATCTAAGAATTTGCCAGGTCCTTTTCTGTTTCTGGTGTGCAAGCTGCAAGTAAAGTGCACTTCTGGGTATAAATTACCACTATGAAGATGCAATAGCTGGGTGGTACACATCAGACACCAGTGGAAAGCAGACTACAACAGCTGTTTCAATGACACAGACAGTAAGGATAACACCCTAGGATACTAGATGCTGCTGGGAAACCCTTCCATAGTATGAGCAGTTATATATTACATCACTCAGCGAAACACAAAAAAGGTGTCATTTATATGGGACCTTCTAATGTAGAGACAAAAACAGACATGATGGCTGTTGCACACCAGGTTAGCTCTGTGGACAGCCAGTCCTCCCCACCACATTGCTAACTCCTTTTAACCTTTCTAAAGAGCTTTGTAACAGCTAAGGAGAAAGCAGGGATCCTAAGGATGTTTCTGTAAAGCCGAGGGTTTTACATGATGTGGGGGTGGAGTAGGAGACAGCACAACATGACATTTAAGCTATGCTGTGAGAGGACAACCCAGCTTTAGACACTGCATTTAATGATCTTGACACAACCAGGGCCAAAATGGTGGGATCCCACCTCTCATCTGCACCTTCCAATTCTTGTTCTTCTCCAGTAGAGCTCATCTACATTATCCCACACAGAAAGCCTTTTTTTTTCCTCCATGTACAGTTTCAGGTGACTGTTTTGCTTGGGTCTATACGCCTGAGACCAACAGGGCTGATAAACTACATACTGTTCCTCTGATTTCGTAAGACTGGCATCAATAGCATAAAAAGAACTATCTGTTCAGTGTTTGTTCTCTTTTAATTTAATGAACTATAAAAAGGGAACTCTAAATACCCACCTAAGTATTCTCAGTGATTTGGGATACATTGTGTACCCAGGGCAGATTTGATTAACTCCTTGCCATCGCTGTTTTCATGTGTCCATTGCCAGCAATGGATGCCATGTGAAAAGGGGAAGGGAAGGAATAAAATAATTGCTCTCTGTGTGATACAAAAAAAGCATTAACACTGCCTTGTAAGAGCAGAACCAAGAAACAATTTCCACTCAGGAATGGCTGTGCCAGGGCAAGGAGCAGGTTCACAGCTGAGCACCTCCTACCAGAGACAAGGGACCTACACAGAAATGGCCCAACTATTTCCAAAACAAGAGTGGAATCCCACAACAGATTTGCATTTCAAGCCAAATTATCCCTGGTATAGCTCTGCTGACTGTGGTTGAAGAACAAGAAAAATTGATCTGACCTTAAGGAACAACTATGGCAAACCTTCCCCATAAATCAGTTTAGGAGTGAGATATCTGACAGCTGGAAGGTCCATGTTTCTTGCTAATTTCAAAAACCAAGACTTGACAGAATGAATTACAAACTTGTGGCTACCATTACCAAACACCTTCCCTGCACCACAACTATCCTTGCACTCTGTAAGTGTTCCAAATAGGTTAAATTTCAAACTGCCCCTGGTGCAAGTAGTTCTACAGTTAAGCCACTGCATTCCCTCTGGCTCCACCTCTCTACTGCTGCTCTCACACCCTAAATCAAAGCCTCATTCAAGCAGAGCATGAAGAAGTACGTGCTTTTCAGAGAAGGGTGCCTTTTTTTTTTTAATAAATGTATCAGGCAGCATGGTATACCTCTTGCTGCCTCCAATTACTGTTATGACAAAATGGTTGTGATTATTTAAAGCAGAATTTGAGAAAAAAAGCAAATCCACTTGATACACTTGAGCAGAACAGTAGGCAGAACTGACCTGCCAGTGCTGAAAGAACATGAGTCAGTGCCAAAGGACCAAATCCTGGATGCCACATTACCTACATGAAGGTTTTGACCTTCAAATACAATGGGCTGCAGCCAGACTAAGTCATCAACATCACCAGAAACAGAGGAATCCCTGGAAAGGAAGGCAGAAAACTCTTGTGGCCTACAGAGTCTTTACAAGGTTTGCCTGGCTGAGATGGGAGCTGGAATCTACAGCAGACACCAGGCAAGATCTGCTTTGGGGGGACAGAGGAGATGGGAAGACTTGCACTATTTCTTATGCCTTTTGCCAAGATTCAGATTGCACAGATTATGGTAAAATTCACTTGGCAAAAAAGGCCCTTATTAGAAAAAAAAAGAAAAAAATTATAGTGAGTATCAGGACTGAGATTTCAAAAAGTACAAGATCTGTATAAATTCAGCAAGATGTCCAGCACCAGATTATTTCGTGGTGCAACGAAGAACCTGGGGAGAGGCCAATGGGACCTGGTGAGGGGAACACCATCTACCTCCCCAGCAGACTGCCAGTCTTAGGTACTTCTCAACAGCAGATGGATTTTCCTTGTTCCTGCAGCATCTCAGGTCCCACGGGAGGTATTGGTTGCAAGCAAGCACCTGAATATTGCCTAATGGAGTAAGCCAATCACTAACTCAGCAGGCGTGTCCATGTCCATCCACTGGTTAGGTGGGGTTTTTTTGGATGCATTTCCGCCGTAGCATTTCTTTTTTCTTCTTTCTCCACTTTTAACGTGTAAGCAAAAGGACTGCTTTCATCAGTAATAAGTTAAAATCAGAAACGACCTAACTAACAAGTAACTGATATTGGTCCTTGGAGCCCAAAGAATAAAATCCATAGAAAATCTATTGGTTCCATTTTTTCTTGTATATCCCATGCACACCCCCATTAGAAAAATGGGGTTAATGAATCTTATCATACAGCAAGGAGCAGTACCTCGGGGCCAGAGCTGACAGTCCGTGGTAGAGGTCTGGGCTCTCTCAGATTGCTAAGTATGGTTCCAAGTCACTGCTCAATCCGTCTTCACGTGGCCATTGGCCAACGCAACGGGGGCAGTGGGAGCCCCCGGCTCGGCAGTCTCATCAAATCGTAAGCGCAGGGTGTTTCTGATCACCAGTTGCTCCATGATGAAAGAAGCACAAAACCATGGGATGGCATACTCCAGGGTGATCAGGCCCATGAAGTCAAAATCAAACTGGGAATAGTCCCATGGGCAGGCATTGAACTGGCGTAGGATGAGGCCAGTGGTGAACTCCCAGAGGTATGTCCACAGTGTGTAAATGAAGCAGCGCACCAAAATGTTACACTTGTCTTTGAGATACAGATACATCTTCTCCACAATGAGGATGGAGGTGCCATAGATGAAGAGTGCCCACACACTGGTAACACCTGGGAACTTCCAGTTGAAGTTGACCACAAACTCCCAGGCAGCTGTGAACATCACCTCACAGAAATAGCCATGGATGGCATAGAGGTACCACCGGGAGAAAGCGGTCAGAGGTTCTGCCGCAGCCATTCTTCTGCACTCACCCCAGCAGCACTCTGTAAGGAAGAGGGAGAGAGAGAGGGAGAGGAGTCAACGAGGATGTCACAAGTCCTCATCCCCCAGATGGCAACACACAAACTCATAACAAAGGATAAATCTGAGAAAGAAGTGACCCACATTTTTACCACAGCACATTTTAAGTCCTGGGGAAAGGTGGCACCTTACAGGGCTCCATGACTCAGGATGGGCCTGAACAACATATACTGCCCTGCCTGAAGAGTGGGATAACCACTCACTACCTTGGTGATAAGGAGTGAGTTGATACGTACAAGGGCTTTGCCAGGAGCACGGCTGCCAAAGAATTTAGTGGTTGCAAGCTAGTAGGAAAATACAGTCATCCCACAAGGAGCATACATCACCTGTTTGCTCTTTTCAAGAAACAGCATTGTACCTTATTTTCCTGATTCTACTATGGAATAGATTAGATTAACACAACACTGATAAACTGGGCCTTTCCAGCTGTTGCCTACAGTCTCTATATCCAAAATGTTTACTGTATTGTAAAACTGAGCTTTGATGGGAGCTCTAGCAAGGGAACTGGAGGAGAAAACTCAGAGATTTTACACTTACAGACACCACCCCTTGCCCACATTATTCAGCTGAGTATCTTTTTTGCCTGTTGAAGAACTCATCCATTGCATGGCTAACATTTGGAAAATAATTTTTTCACGGTATCAGAATGCCTGATAAGTCATAAAGCACAAGAGAGCCACTGAAATCCATTCAGATTTGGCTTCAGGACAGCAAAGCATAAAAGGAGTAGAATAAAAAGGAACAGCTGAGCCTAGAGAGGGGTAGTTAGTCATGATAAATAGGAAATGAGAACAAACTCTAATTGTCTATACAGGAAGAAATTGGTGAAGAGGTTTTGAAAAGGCACATTTTGCTTATCACTGAACTGTTTCAGCACAATTATCTTTTACACTTTCTGTAGAGATTCTCAAGTCTGCCACGCTACAGTCAATGACACAAAGTCATTATAAGCATCATTTTACTCAAGCTTTGCATTTACACCACAGGATGAATTTGACCTCTTTCATTCTTAGAAACTTCCTCTTTGAAGTTGAGTTTCTCTTGACTCTTTATCAAACACTATTTAATCTGCTTTGCACTTGTCAGTTCTGTAGCACAATGTGCTAGGAAAGGACCATACTAACCTTATGTACAGTCATTCCATGTCATCTGGAAAGAAACTGTTCCTGCCCTGCCCTGTAAACACAGTGCCTCTCTGAACAAAGTATTAACTTGCAGTGTAACTCAAATTCTGATAGGAGCTAAGAGAAACTTCTATAAGGAAAAACAGAGCTATAATAATAAACGTAAAGAAGATATGCCCAGGGGAATACTGAAAGTGAAAAGGACAGAACTGTATCCGTGACCTGTTCACACCTCTCTTAACCAGACACACAAACAACCAAAGCCTTGACTGTTCATATGATTTGGGTGCTTGAACTAAGACCCATTTTCTAATGGCAGAATCCATTTCACACAGGACACTGAGCCATCATTAGATTCTACAGAGAAAGGTCAACAGCACATAGTGAGCTTGTAGGTGAAAAACTAAAGAATCACTAGAGATTGCCTCATGTCTACTAACAATTCAGTCCCAAGAAACCCTGCAAGACAGCAGAGGAGGTGGCATGTGAGAAATATGCAGGAGGTGTATATCCCCACAGTCCATAAGAAGCTGATGCATAAGAGCACTGCAAACCAAGGAGAGTATGTCAATGTAATGTCACTTGGTTCACAGTTGATAAGCTTAGTACTTTGAATTCTCATATCATTACCCCATGCTGACATAATTTCAAGAACAAGTCAAAAATCAGAGGTACAGAAGTAAGGGAAAGCAGTAAGAAAGCGTTATGATTTAAACCCAGCCAGCACCTAAATGTCACACAGCCACTTGCTCACAGTGGGATGGGAAGGAGAATCAGGGGGGAAAAAAAAGTAAAACTCATGGGTTGAGATGAGCTTAATTACTGAAACAAAGTAAAATGTGGTAAGAATGTAATTAGATAAATTGGTTGGAGCATGGTGCTAATAAGGCCAAGGTCGTGGGTTTGATCCCTGTATGGGCCATTTACTTAAGAGCTGGACTTGATGATCCTTGTGGGTCCCTTCCAACTCAGAATATTATGTGATGTGTCTGTAATATGTAATGTCATTGTCCAGAGGAGAAAATTATTGTAAAGATTTTTCTAAGTTGCCAAGGGATTGTATGGCTTTCCTCTCTTTTCTACATACCTTTCTAACTTTTTCACTTGTGATCCTTAGTCCTTGCACTTCTCTCTACAGCTTTACAAGAAATGTATTTGAACTGTTAGCTGGGAGCACCCTTGTAATTTTGAAAATCTGTTCTCAAAGGTGGAGCAAATGCACATAAGTTCCGTCCCTTTCGCCCTCTGTTTTTATTCCAAGGATCCCCTCACCAATTATTTCCATTGCCTTACACCTCCCTACAAAAGCCAGAGACTCATAGAAACATATCCAACATGCCATGTCTTGTTCTACCCCACACTGTTTCCTCTGTGCAATGAAGATTTCTCTTTCCTGGTTCTATACCACATACTTAATAAAAATCTATTTATTTTCTGCTTCTTTTTTACTGTTTGCAAAATATTTAGTCACTATATTAAGAGTCTAATAACCAAATTTAGATCAGGTTTGGGACATCTACAATACAAGTTAACCCATTGCAAAGACCACTGTTGAGTTCTTTTGAATCCCATGGCTTTCACCACAACTGCAAAGAGACAAACATCAATGCACTGGCACTGTCTCAGTATTTGCCTTCTCTACTGTCATGTGCCCGGTCAAGCCAACCTCAATGTAAACTTCCTTTTTACAACATGCTTGAAAGAATCCTCAGATTTCCTGCTAACTAGGAGCACCCCAAGCCAGGGCAGATGCCAGTCTGTGGTAGCCTGAACATAACTGGTTCCACTGTCCTAGGCACTAAGCAAATCCACAAATCACAACTCCTCCTGTAAAATATTTCACCAAAATAAAACAAAAAGTACACAATAAGACATAGAAAGGAATGTAGGATACAATTAGTGGGGCTACCACAAGCCACAGCACATCACTGCACAAGCTGGGGACTGTACAATTTAATGGTCACAAGACACTTGAGCATTTACAAAACAATTAAAACTGAAGCTTTTCGCAAGCACCCTATTTCCCAGCCACACCAAATTATTTGGTGTCTGGTAAGCAATACTGCACAAGAAGGTCTCAAGAGGGACATAAAGGAGAAAAGTGGTGCTTTATTGGGCAGCAATTCATGATAAAAGAATCAAGCTGAAAAGTGGCTGCATGACATTAGTGGGAGAAGCATCCAAATAGAAGGCCAAGACTGGATTCAGTAAGAAATGCATATTTGTGAAAAGCCTCAAGTAGATAATTGAACTCGGTGATACAAAACTTTTAATGGAGTGACAGTAATACTAACCAAAAGGCTCTAAACATGTGAGAGTTATTCAGTCTCCTGAGGAAAACAAATGACATTCATCACTGAGGTACTTACAATGGGATGGGCAGCAGCTTCCTGAAAATCAGAAACACAGCTGCCAGCTATGCAATTGTCTCAGGAGAGAGCAAACAATGCATGGAGACTGCACATGGATGACCATGCTTGCCCTAATGCTGCTCACACTGTGCTGTTTTGGGGAAAATAAGGAGCTTCTAAATTCAAAGTTTTGAAAATGCTTTCCATCATCAGCAAATTATATTTAAAATAGTCAAAACAGAAATAGTTCCTCCAATATAAAGTTATTAGGAAGCCTAAGCTAGGTCAGCACAGAATTTTTCCTTCTTTCTCTAGTAGGACCTTCTTTTCCAGCTTGCTGAGAAGAAAAAGGCAAGTCTATGGAAATTACACATGGGCCTTCAAGGAACACTCAGTCCCTTCCCTAACTGCCCTGCCTGTGTGCATAACCCTGCTGGCAACAAAGGGGCCAAGAGCACACTCCACCTACAGGAAACAGGCACAGGCCTAACGGGGGAAGTATATGAAGGACTGAGTTTCTCTACAGAAATCTGATTGCAGCAGCAAGTTCACTGGCAACACAAAGCTGGTAGGAGTGGCCAATACCCCAGAGGGCTGTGCAGCTCTTCAGAAGGATCTCAACAGGTTGGACAGATGGGCAGAGGAGAACTGCCTCAAATTCAACAAAGACAAATGCAGGGTCCTGCACCTGGGGAACAATAACTCCAAGAGGCAATGGGCAGAAACCGATGCACAGGAAGTGCCACCTGAACGTGAGGAAGAACTTCTTTACTGTGTGGGTGATCGAGCACTGGACAGATTGCCCACAGAGGTTGTGGAGTCTCCCTCACTGGAGATATTCAAGAACTGTCTGGATGCAATCCTGTGCCATGTGCTCTGGGATGACCCTGCTTGAGCAGGGAGGTTGGGCCGGATGACCCACTGTGGTCCCTTCTAACCTGACCCATTCTGTGGTCAGGGCAGGACTTTGACTTATGGCTGCAAGAAAGCACCAAGATTACACTTCAATATTTTAGAACTTCAACTCTGAAATGGATATTAATAATCCCCTAGGTTGAGGTAAGATACAGATAAAACTGATGCACCAGGCCAAGTAAGGAGAAAGGACTTACATACCAGACTGCCCCACTTCACATGAGACCTCTCTGTGCAAGAGGAACACTTCCATACTCACATTTGATTTTGCAGGTGATGCTTGGCAAGCAAGAGGGAAGTGATCAGAAAATGGGCTGATGGTAGACCAAGAAATAATGGCAGATTTGTCTCACACAAGCACTGCATGGGAGACCTCAGTGGACATCGTATTCATGCCTGATTAAGTTCTTGAGCACTGCCTGGCCCCTTTTTTTTCCTCAAAGCTCTCCTTTGTAGCTCTCCTTTCTGCCCATTTTCCTGCTACCAAGCCAAAGTGGGCTTAAAAAGTCTCTCACAGATTGCCTTTATTCCCTCTAATCCAGCAGAATTATTTACATGCTCTGGAACAGTGTAATGAGACTTCATCAAGAAACTCTGAATTAACTCTGAAGTGCTAATAAAAGAAAAACACAAATAAAAACCTCCATGAGGAGACAATCCCCCATATAAGTGATGTCCAAAGGCTATGAATTCTGCCAGCTACTTGATCCACTGCAGGTGAACCTGAGCAACTTACTCGTAGTGCCCAGTTATTTCTGCAAGTTAAAAAGTTAGGACACAGTATTATTTTACAAATTCATATTTCAAGTATTTACTAATATTTAGTTATGTAACATGCATGTTCATATTTCTAAGAAATTACTTAGATACACCTATAACCCTATGTTACATGTCACAATTACTCTTAAATTTGAAAAAGTGCAAAGGAGACACATACGCAGTAAGATATTTCAGTCTCTCCGAAGGACAGGACCATGAGTAGCAGACAATGGTGAAGTCAAGGGTACTTGCTTCTCCCTTCCCATAAGCTGTACTGCTAATGTTCTCCTTCCTCAGGTCCTTATTACCCAAACAGTATTTATGAAAAAGTAACTGTTCTTTGTGACTTTTTTAATTACTTTCATTGGCACATCATTGTAGCTACTGTGTTGTTCTTAAGACTGGGAGAATCAGATGCATATCTGCTCTTCTGCTTTAGCAAGGATTACAGTAGACATGAGAATGTGTTGGTGAAAATTTACATGCATTTTTGGGCAATATCTTTTAAAATGTAATTCTCCTTATTTTGCATTTTCCCTGTGAGTAAACACCTAGTAAGCATGCCTTTGCAACCATGGACAATATTCAATGAATATGCTGCATATCTGGCTTCAACATTTTCACAGAGGTCTCACACACCATTAGAAGTAAAGGTTTACAGAACAGTAGATGTGTACAGAACACAAGGTACTAGATTTGGCCCCAAGACATTAGTTCATCAGTGTTTAAAGATTTATACAGTAAAGTCTTAGTGGTACTTATGTGCTGAAGTCATAACTCTGAGGAGATATTCATCCTTCAGGTAACTGAGAGCCTCAATTAACTGTGGCTCAGAAAATAGGATTTCAACTGTACTGAAGTGTGGAAGAGCTCCAGCAGATCGATTAATCAAGCCCTGCAATGAAGCTAAAAGCATGCCACAGACGTCTCCAAATACAGACTCTCAGTGCTTTCAGGAAGGATCTGGAGCCCTGGGATTTTGGTCAGTTCTGAGTCATCTGTTTTTGCTGTTTCCTCGTCTGGACTCTATGTCCACCAGGATGTACATTGTCTCCCTTCCACATACTGCGGGGTAAGAAAGCACTTTCTTATCTGCATTTTCCCCTCCCTTCCCATAGAAGGCACATCATTTCCCTGCCACTCCTTATTTTCTTGTTCCCTTGCCCAGTTCACTCTGTACCTGCTGGCAGCCTCTGATCCCTGTCTATCTTTCAAATCTATTCCAAAGAGAATTGGGATACAGTAAAAAAGAATGACAACAAAAGGAGATTAAATGAATCCAATTACCAGACTAAACCAAAGGGATGGGGAAGTGTAGTTCTTACCAGCAATACCTCTGTGTGGGCTGCGCAGAAGGTACCATTTCAGTGGAAAGGAGAAAGGTGGGGTTTTCTTGGGAAGGAGGGTAGAGGGGGGGTGGCTTCTCAGGGAACAAAGAGAAAATATGAAGACATTGTTTAAAGAATAGCTTTCCAACTAAGGTGATCTCATGAATGGCAGAAGTGCAGAAAGTGGAGACTTTCCATGCCCTGCCTCACACATAGCTTCATGTTACATGGACACACCTTAGCCCACAGTGACCACTCCAACTTGAGAACAAATTAAGGCAGTAGCTCTTTACTTACAGTGACCAAGAGAGATGTTTCCTTTGTACATGACAGAATTTAAGACCCCCAAGACTCATGCAAGTAACAGACTTGAAAGACACTATGAAAAATGACAAAATCCAAACTTGACAACAAGTATTAAGGCCAAATCTCCCCAGCATCTCTTTCAGGTAAGGTCATGTCTGTCTCCAAATCTGTTGCTATAAGACTCCTATGCCTTACCCGCTGTCCTTCCCTGTTTGGAAAAGCAGCCATGAGTTCCCAACATTTGCTTGATACTACAGTTCTCAAAACAAGCAAGTGTCCAGCAAGAGCCCAAATGCCCCTGATATGGCTCCAGCACACAGCAGAGACTTTGAAGCCAGAACCCTCTTGTAGGAGCAGGCAGAGCTTCCCATTAACCCTGAAGGGGAGGAAGCCAGCATTATGGAAGGTCTGTCCCCAAGGAGATGGCAAAATCTGCTCTGACAATCTGTATCAGCGATCCTTCAGTTTTGGGTGCTTAGTTGCTGGATTCACCATTATCTTAACTTGGACAGTTGACTTCATTTTCTGCAGTGAGAGCAGAACTGAGTCCCTAGAACACAGTTTTCAAAAGGTGACACAGGTTCACACCCCGTGACTTCAGGCCTAGATCTGAGCACTCATAGTTCCCTGACGGGCAACTGACTAGTCTCCTCTGACTACAGCTGATACTACCTTGGTTCTTTTCCTACTGTTTCTGAGCTTGTTACTGCCTCTCTCTCAAATTACAGAATTGGACTCTTCTGTAGTTTGGATTGGACCATAGACATCTGCTTTAATGAAGGCAAATCAACCTGCTATGTCTACATAAATTTGAATTCTATCTACAGCTGTATAGATATATAAAGATATAGAGACACCTTTATATTTTGTCTTATTTTATTTATTGATTTGTCCTCTTTTCCCCTCTACTCAAAGAGGATGAATTTATTTTTCTTAAAACTGCCTCTTTTGACTGTGTTCATTTTTGCGCTGAGGTGAGCTTTTATAAACACTACTATCGGATTTAGATTCATATCTTCAACCTGCCAGTCATTTATCACAGCTTCACAAAGTGTACTCACTTCAGCCTTTACAGAGCCACTCTGGAAATAGATCCATTTTATATTATGTTTATTCTTCCACATTTCCTTTTGTGACTGCAGTATGTCCAGATGACCATGTCCTGCTGAACAGTCTCCCAGTAAAACCAGCAGATTCATTGCTCCAATACTGGAAAGAATTTTCAATATTTGTCTGTATTTGTTAGTCAACCTAAGTGTAATACTTTGGGTTCTTTAAGACAGAAAAGTCTGTATGTATGTGCACAGGGCTGCTTCAGGATATCCTAAATGCCTGAAGTCCAGGAATTTATCTTTCATAGTACAGCAAGCCCAGAATGCTTCATGAAATAAAGCAATACCATAGCTTCAGACTGCTTTAGAGATCTATCCATTTATGGCTGAGACCCCACTCACATTCACCCCTTTTCTGAGATCCAATCTACACATTCAGCCTTCCGAAAAATTCTAAACCATCTCTTGTGAATAACAGCTAACATGCATTGGCTTCAGGACTCAAGGAGTTTAACTGCATCATATTACCGCCTATTTGCTAAACACCTGAAAAAGGAATTAAGCTTCCACCTTAGAAAAGAAAATCTTTAAGAACTGCTAACTCTAATCCTAAATTCAGCAAGGATGTAAAAATACTACTCACCTCTTCATTCAACTGTCAATCTGCACAGAAGACATTTTCCGCTCTCAGCTGCAGAAAGATGGCACAGTTGCAAAAGGTCAAAGCACAATGATAAAAGGAGACTTGAATTTGAGTCCACACATACAGCTACTGCAACAGAACACAGAGCAATTTTCTTGCTTGTGTGTTTGTATTTACTCTGTGTTACATGCTTCAAAAAAGAAAATGTTCCAAAACATACACAACTCTTTTCTTGCACATAATCATTTAATTCCTAGTGATTGACAAAACATCTTCATAATTGAAACACGGGCACTAATTGGACAAGATCCTTGGCCGTCTCAGAAGGGAGATGAGATAACAATGTATTCTTTTACTTGGCTCTGGAAAATGCTTTTTCCGGAACAGATAACTCATGTTGATGCATAATGCAGAAAGTTCATGTTCTCACTATCAGAGTTTCTCTTTCCTTTATGAAAGCATTGATGTTTCTCTGGACAATCCAGACTTTACATTTCATTGATACTGAATTCCCTTTACAAAAGTATTTGTGATGGTCATACAGGGGCCTTAGGAACATGTGAAGACACAGGTGTGAAGAAGGAGGAGTTGGTGGCCCAGTGTCTCCATCCAGCTGGGGTTGTGATGTGTACAATCTTTCCCCACTGCTGGGTGCCACAAGAAAATGCTCACGCCAGGAAGAATCAGCTGCTGCAGATCCAGACTATGTTTTTAGTAACTTTGATCTTACTGCTTTGGTCAGATCAGAGACAGAAACATGATACTCAACTTCAAACAGCTTCAAACCCAAAAATGGCCTGAGTATCTGTAATTTACTGGCCCCCTTCCACCTCCCTCTCAATATCAGCTGATTCTGTAAAACCTATCACGTCTCCTTAGAAAAGGGAATATTGAGCTGCACAGACCACCTGGTTCCCAGAAGAGGCTTATTTTTCAAGTCTCATTGCAGCCTAGTAGCTGAATACTATGAAACACAGGACACTCTCAGCTGAAACACTGGAAGAGTCATTTCCACCAGACAGGAATATGTAAGAGGAAGTGGTAAGACCACAACTTCTCAGCCATGAGGTTCAGTTCATTCTTAACACCTCCTGTACTTAGTTTCTCTTTTTGCCAAGTACCAAGCTTCCACTAATTTCTGTCAATTCGTCAGAGGAAGTTTATTGCACTCAGCACCTGGTTGGAAAATCTCAAGTTTCCCCATGGGGCCTGGCAAGCACAACCAGAAAAGAAAATAACCATGGCTGTGTCATCCACTGCAGCATGGAGACAAACCTGCCATCCTGGAGTCTCATCCAAAGGCAGTAGAGGCTTTTCAATGGATGGATAATTCAACTGGCTTCCTTCCATTGAGCTGTAACCTTAAGGATTTACCTAGCTACCTTTTAATTGTCTTTTTGTATTTAGACAGGGGAGACAAGAATAAGTGAATCTCAGAATAGTTTGGGATGGGAGGGACCCCATCATCCAGTTCCAGCTAGCCTGCCATGGGCAGGGACAACTTTCTCTGGACCAGGTTGCTCAGGGCCCCATCCAAACTGGCCTTGAACACTTCCAGGGATGGAGCATCCACAAATTCTCTAGGTACTTGTTCCAGTGCCTTACCACCCTCACAGTAAAGAATTTCTTCCTAATATCTGATCTAAACCTACTCTCTTTCAGTTTAAAGCCATCACTCCTTGGCCTATCACTTATATGCACTCGTAAAAATTCCCTTTCCATCTCTCTTGTAGCCTTCTTTAGGTACTAGAAGCTGCTATAGGGTTTCCTTCTCAAAACCTCTTGTTGTCCAGGCTGAACACAGCAGCTCTCTCAGGCTGTCTTCACAGGACAGGTGCTCCAGCCCTGTAATCAACTTGGTGGCCTTCCCCTGGACTCATTCCAATGGATCTATGTCCTTCTTGTGCTGGGGACCCCAGAGCTGGATGCAGCACTCCAAGTGGAGTCTTATGAGGGCAGAGGGTCCCGGTACAGACCCCTGAGAGACACCATTTGTCCCTTGAAGTCCATTGGGACTCTGGCTATTGACCACTGCCCTTTGGATGCAACAGTCCAAACAATCCTGTATTCACTGAACAGTCTACCCATCAAACCCATGTCTCTCCAATTTAGAGAGAAGGATGTTGTGCAAGATCTGGTCAAAGGCTTTACAGAAGTCCAGATAAATGACACCTGCACCCTTCCACTGATGGAGTCACTCCATCACAGAAGGCCACTGGGCCGGTCAAGCAGGACTTGCCCTTGGTGAAGCTGTGCTGCCTGTCTTGACTCACACAAGAGTGTCCTACCCCATTATTGACTGGCCACAGAGTTCCCAAACTGGCAGGGCTTTCCCAGGGTCACATTATTTTCTGCCCAGCTCATCATCTGTGGTGCCCTTAATACCCAACTTATGTTTTCAGCTTTCATTCTACCATCTCAAGAAAAGTTTAAAGATACACTCCAAACAACTCTAGGAGTTGTTTGTGGTTATTCTAGGAGGCACAGTGGTTATTTAAGCAGCGAGGAACTGATTCCTCCTTTGAGCAGACACTGAAGTCTCATTGACTGAAACGCACCTCTGACAGTGACTTGTTTGTTTGCCTCTAGTAATCTGCCTTACACTATTGCTGCAACATGATACCATTCTAACAAATCAATTATTTGCCTGACATGGTTTTACTAGACTTTGAATTTCATATAAACACTCATACAGACATGCATGCAGAGGCCCTTCCTAACAAGCTTCATTTGCCTACAGGCTCCCATCTGTAGTTTCTGGAGCCTGTGAAGATAGCTAGGGATGGGCACATTCTGAAGACAAAAGTGGAGTTTGATCATTCCTGATGCTATCTTTCCTGCATCTTTCCAGTACCTACTTAGAGGTGCTTAAAGCATGTATAACACTGATTTATTCACCTCGGTGAAACACTTGAGGTTACATAGGGTAATTTCAGGTCTCATCAAACAAGATTTTTTTCTTTATCTTGCTTTTCTTCTGGGCAACAATAGGCATCTCATGCCTCCGGGCAAAATGCCAGCAGAATAAAGATGCCAGTTCTCATCTGTGAGTTGGGAACTGTCTTGTGTTAAGACTAGAAAAGAATTCCTCAGTTTTAAGTAAAATAGTTTGATACTGCTCACACTGGACACCAAAAATAACCCTCTTCAAAAACCCCCAACCTTAAATTGTTTTTTTAAGTACCTTTTAAATCTGCTCAACAAACAAGAGCATCAGGTGACCCATAGCAAATTGAACCAGAGAGACACCATATGTTATCTTGCACATGTTTATGTATGGATGCTTAAGAGCTGTCATTTGCATGCCTGAATTGTGCATCTACTATTGGCAGTCCTGGAGACACACACTCTGGTCAGTTGTCTATTCCTTTTTAGATGTACACAAACCTGCAGCATACAAGGACTTCTGTGACAATCAGCAGGTATTAAGCAATACACTGCTGGTAGAATGAGTAAGAATGTAAGTTTTTGTCTCCTGCTAAAACAATCTAAATATCATTCCATAATATGTGTAGTCTGGATACATGCAACAACAAACCCATCACATTACACATAGACCAAACGGCACTATCTGCACAACAGTTCATAGCAATGCCAAAGTGTTCAAAGTGTTCAAAGTGTTAACATTTTCAAGTGTGCTTGTTGTGCATAGGCTTGTACTAACTTAGAACCTAGATTATACTGCAGCTAAGCAACTTGCTTCACTGTATCTTCACCGTGCCTAAGAGTTCCCACAGCTGTAAAGATATGCAAAGTGAACTTAAATATTACATATGCAAAGTGAACTTATAAATAATTGTGCCTCAGCCAAGGCAGTGCTGCATGTGTGGCATACAGATAAAAGTTCTAGCAGTGCACATGTGTGCCTGAAAATAAATGGAGGGTGACTTTTGCGATCCCATGCTGATAATAGTTTTCTTGGGTATTTCTTAAGTCTAAGTCACTCTTCTGAGTCATCTGCACTTAGACACTCTGGCAGCACAGTGCAAGATGGGAAGTTTTGCACTGCATCCACAGCATTGACAGATCTTCATTCCTTCTCCTGCTGGGTTTACGATGACAAGTATATGAAATAATAAGGAGCATCTTCTTATGTATGGAAGTAGCCTCCTTTCAGCAGCCTCCCCTCACCATTTTTCCTTTAGAGCCACAGCATGTAAAAAGTTCCAAGAGTCTGGCTAAGAGCATACTGGACATCAGAGGATGCTGAAAAAATGTGAAACTCTTCTACAGAGCTGCATGAAGGCTCAGCAGTCAAAAAGCAGTGGATGTTAGAGATCCACTACAACTTCCCTCCTGGGAGTACTAAAACATCATCTAGACTACAGTAGCTCTACCAAAGCAATTCTAAAAGGCATTGAGACTGATAGATAACAAAAAGAATAAAAATTTTCAGTTCCCCTGAAGTTGCTAGATAAAGCTTAAAGACTAGCTAGCAAAAAAAGATAAAAGAATGCAAAAGTATGCACACAAGGATGAAAAATGTATCTGGAACCAGCAGATAAACAGAAAATGAGGAATACAGTGGGGGTTTTGGCAAATTATGTAACAAGAAGCAACATGCACGCCCAAAGAAAAGTTCAAGGAATGTTCACCTGTCCTATTGGGCTACTCAGTGAGTATTACCACCAGAGACCCCTTTAGATGACCCTCCAGGACCATAAAAAGACTCCCAGTAGGAGGCAGATGCATGCAAATTAGTTCTAGGGAAAGTGATGTTTATGTATTAGTTAGGAAGTACACTGTAATGAATATGTATAATCATGATGGAATAAATACCATGTTGTAAAGTTTCACAACACACATTCAGTTAGAGGAAATAGCCCCTGAAAATGTCCAGCACTGTAATAAAGAATGCCTGCTTTCTAACATTTCAAATTGTGTTAGAAAGTTTATTTTCTGGCCGATTGCAGTATCACTACAACAAGGAAGTAAGCAAGCAGAAGACAGGACTCAAATGGAGAAGCAAAAGGACCTTCCTAAGTCAGTACCAAGCTGGCTCCACGCATGGGGTTGTTGAGCAGCTGTGTTGTCTCACAAAGAAATATGCAAACTGATGGAAGTCTTGTAGTGAGCTATGCTGGCCCTAAGAGAGGCACAAGGGGCAAATAATGCAGTGAACTAACACAGGACGGATGAAACCTCTGCTTTATTACTAGGCTTGCCATGATCTACAATATGACCTTGGACATGTCACTCCACTCCTCTGTGCCTCTGACTGCCATCTGGCTGATTAGTCTAAACTATTCGGTGTGAGGGCTGCATCTCATTATAGATTGGTCTGGCAAGTAGCACAAATAGTTACCTATACTGACAAAAGTCATCAGGCAAAACTGAAATACAAAGAGCAACTGCATCCAGTCACTTGGAGAAATGCCAAATTGAGGTGCAGTCAAAAAGGCTGCACAACTAGGCAGCTCTTAGCACCAGTATCATTTGCTCAGTCATCTGTGTCACATGGATTCCCAAGTTTACCAAAATATTTCTTTCAGGGAGCCTGAAGGTGCATCTCTAAGCCAGAAACAAGCATTTGTATTTAACAGCATATTCAATAAGCTTTTCTGTACAGCACTTAAGAATGAGTAATTAAAGGAAATATTTCTGCAGTAGAGCTTCTCATTAGCAACCTAATTAGCCTTCTGAAAATAATTAACATTCCTTTCTATAAAGGGAACAGATAACCCATTACATCCATTAGATAAACAAAACAAATGCTGAAGGTAAGGGAGATTTGTTCATGGAGACAGCAAGAAAGCATCCAGCAGCAGTACAAGTAAAAATGGTGATGAGGCACAAATGCCTGTGAACCATGAAGACTGGACAATGCAAGTGTGTGTGTAGGACTAGCATATGCATAACTGCCTGTGTGCATCCAGCATTCACATTGAGCATTTTCTTCCCTGCGCCTCTAGGACCCACTGGTAATCTCATCACTGAGATGCTGAAAAATTCCACCTCCAACTTGTTTGGAAAGCCAGAATTAATCAACCATTCACAGTCACAAACAGCTCTCTCCATATGCAAAATTTCCCCAAGGGTTATGTATTTTCACTATTAAAACACTCACAAAATGCCCATTAAAATAAAGCATGATTTAATGTCAGATACAGGGACAAGTGAGTTGATTGCTATGAATAGCACGAAGTACACCTGCCAAGTTTCACAGGGTGGCCCTTGATCAGTTAGTGTGCCCCACAAGAGTTGTGCATATGTTTCCTGACCAGTGCATGTTTGAAATCAGTGTGGCTGCAGTCACAAGCCCCAGTGTTGTGCGATGTATGTGTATATAGAGATGACAGAAAGCAAAGGACAGAGGTCAATATATCACTGCCTGGTGAACTGTGGTATCAATATAGTTTGATGCACTGTTTCAGTGCAGAACAACAGATAAAGGAGAAATAAGCTGAGCTTCTAAACATCTACGTATTCAGGTAACATAGCAAACATAGGAAATCACGAAGATGCAGCTGCATTTTAAGCCAGTCCCATGTTTGATACATATTTACATTTCCCTGGCAGGAAAGCTTAACACTCATAGCCTCCAAGTGTGATTGCAGTGAGGGCAAAGCTCAGCCCCACAAAAGCTTCCATAGCTACATCACTATGGAAACCACAAATCCATTGCCTGCTCTGTTTGTCTACTTCTTTCACTGATTGAAAACAAAGAAAAGGTATGCTTCCAGTTTTACCACCTTTTCACCTTGGTCAAGACCACAGGATGACAAACACATTTTACCTTCTTCAGAAGCAACCCTTTCTTCCTTGACAGCTCTCTCTGTGAAACCTACCCAACCTACTCAAGCCAGCTGGGCAGCCGTCCCACTCAGGATGCTTCCACCAGTTTTTTTAGTGAGGACTCTTCAAACACAGTCTGGGATTTTATCTTAGCCTCCACAGCTTCCCTCAGCTTCTGGACAAGGACAACTCCAAAGGTGGCTCACTCTAGGGCATATCCAGCTAGCTTACATCATGAAAAGCTGAAAACTGCTCTGAACACAAGCTACAGTATCTTGTTTTGACTGAAGTAACAATCTCTTCCTTTCCAAAAAGCCCTTTAAGAGCATTTGAAGTGGTCTCAAAATGGAGTAGGGCATATTACAAGACAGCTTTAAATGCAAAGGTTGAACTTTTGCTTTAAGAAGATAATCTTTTACACAGCTGTTGCTAGTTACAGGTAGCATTTCCCATGCTAAAAATCAGAATACTCAGCAAGAGCCTAATAGCCAAGAGCACCTCTGAGAGATGCAGAAGAGAAATGGGGGAAAACGCTCAGAAATCTGCAATATGGCATGCAGCCTTGGTAGCAAAATAGCTGAAAGAATCTTCATACCAACCAATGGGAAGAAAAAAGCAAAAAAATAGTTAAAACCCCTCTGAAAAGAAGTATGTGCATTTTATGCTGAAGAACAGCCTCTGAACAAACCTTCAGCAACACCTTCTCTCACCCTGAGCACCTCTTACCTGAGCTCACAGCAGGAAGAGGTCATGGAAGAGCTGGAGGAGAATTGAGTCTCTGCAGCTCCCTAAGTCTTCAGTGCCTCTCAAATTCAACTGCCAATTGACAGCCATTACATAGACAAATGCCTACTAGTAAATGAGTTGAGCAAAACTATGTGTTACAGATGTTTCCAAACAGCCATTTAAATATATTCATCTCCACTAAAGCACTTTTACACGGACAGAAAAATCCTGCCTGCTCTCAGGGAACTTTCAGCAGAGGACACTTTGGCTTCTCAGCAAGACAGAGCTGGGAACAAACTGACATAATGTAAGCTTTCTTAAAAAAAACAAAGCAATGCTACACAAAAGACAAGGCTCCCCCACCTCCCTTTTGCGAAGTGGGCCATCTTTCTCCTAACTCATTGCCCTCACCTCACAGACAATTCCAGGATGGCATTACCAGATATGTTCCAGGTTCACTGGTGTTACAAGTATTCCTGCCAACAGCGCACGGGATGATCAGAGGTTACTTCTGTGTCCTCAAGGATGTCACAACAATGCCCAAGCCAGTTTAATGAAGGACAAGCTCAACAGAGTGGTGATCACAGTCTGCAGGGTCGTGTCCCCACACCTTTGAAAGCAGATCTGTCTGCATCACCAGCAGACAACATCCCGAACAGCCTGAGAGGATGGAACATACAGGAGGCATTGGAGGAATGAATAATTCATAGTTTTGTTCTGCTGCCAATGAATCTATGTTTTCTTGTGCCCATACAGTGCTCAGCTTTTGTTTTAACAGTAATAGGAGACTTCTGCACTTCCTTTGATGTTTCTTGGGGATGGGCAAGAAGCAGCATTTGCTCTACTCATAGCAATAGCACCATGCACCAGACACTTGCAAGACACAGCTTTCTTCAGAAATACTCATGGCTGCATCACTGACATAACAGCTGGACTCATACAATGCTCAGTCCATCACCAGCTGCCTTTTCAGAAAGCTGCTGACACCTGCTTTGTCATAAGATGCAGCACTGGTCTACACTTTGCTGCTCAACAGATGACACTTGTTGACCAACTGAAGCCCTGTAATCAGCTACACAATGGGCAGCAAAGTCACAGCTGGAGCTCTGGGCCACAGCTGACCCTGCTTATCCACACTGTTACCATTACCAAAATTAAGTTTACTGCTTTCCTTCAGCAGCTGACTGGGTCTGCTCCCCAGTCTCAGAGAGAGTCCATTAGCAAAATTACCCAGAGGAGTGGGACAGCAGAATAGCCCAAAACAAGATCTCTTGGGCACTACAACTAGGAGAGGGTAATGAGACACCTGAGACAGGACAGGCTGAGGAATGAAGATGCTACAAGTATCTGAAGTTTATACATGTAGCATCTACACATTCAAAGGGAGCTGCTAGTTAGAAATACAATACGGTGCACAACCTACCCATGAAAGCTGATCCACAAAAGGGAAAACAATATTGTAGTCTGAACCACACCACATACTGCAGACACATAGAGCATGTCAAAAATGCTGCAGGGTCTGAAAATTGTTCTCATCCCACAATGTCCACCCCACTGACCAGAATCAATATAAAGTTTTGCTCTGGGATATAAATCACCCTTCCAAATTGATAGCATTTTACAGGCACTCTGTGGAAGGGTAACTGATTGCCACAGCATACAGGAGTGCAGCTAGAGGAGGCTAAAAAAATTAGTAGAGTAACACACTGGTGAATCAGGTGCAGAGACTGCACTGCTTGTTAGGGCCAGGAATAGATTCCCCATCATGCGACTCACACCTGTGCTTTCACAGGAGAGAGCAACCCTCTGCTCTTTACCTACTGCTCTGGTTTAGCTCAGAGATACTGCTCCACTGTCCTGATTGTTTTAACTGCCTAAGGCTATCAGAGTGTGGGATTTTAAAGAGACGGTAAGACCAAAAAGTTTGGATGTATAAATTACAAGCAATCAGAATGATGTGGCTCACAGCAGACAGAAATCAAGGGTGATGTGTGCAAATGGTGATCTTATACCTCCAGAAAACAACTTGAAGCTTAAACCTATGGAAATAATTTTGCAGTCTACATATTTAAATTTCAAAAGTCCCATCTACAATGCAGTCAGCTCTGTACTCAGAGAACTGATCTGTTTTTCTGGTCTACAAGTGCAGTCCCACCAGTTTTACCCTCCAGACCCTACCTCTTCCAGCGAGGGATCCTGGAGCTCTCCCACTTTCTGGCCAGCTCCTAATTCACAGCATCCGCAGGTAGACCAGGTTGCATCCAGCAAGTCCAAGCCGTTTCAGATGCCAGTTGTTTTCAGCCCAGGTGTGTGCGACCAACAGCTAATACAGCAACCAGCCAGCCTTCCTAAACCAAAGAAGTACAGTTTAATCTTGATACAGTACAGCGCAAGAGAGGCTTTAAACACTGAACAAGCTGTGTGTATGGATAGCTTAGCTCAAGTACATTGGGCCCTGGAAGACCTGACTTCTTCGGAGCTCCCAGATGGCACCTGTACCTGCCCCTTGCCCACAGTGCACCCTGACCGCTGCCTCTCCTCCGGTGAGGCTGAGCCTTTCTGCTCTTCGCTGTCCTGGATCTCAGCCACAGCAAACACACGGAGCAACTTCACTGGAGTCAGCGACCAAAGGTTCATTGCTACCATCTCAGCTGAGGTCTCAGTTAACCCTTGAAGAGTCTGCTAGAAATTGCTTTACCTCTATTTTCCCTATCAATGTCTCTGTCTCTTAAGTAAGCTGACACCTTTTCACCCCCACCCTGTCTCTCCCAACACTGTCTCCTTATCTTCCCCAACCTCATCTCATCCTCACTTCTTCAAGCATCACACTTTTCTTCTCTCTTCCCCACTCCAGGACAGAATGTGGACTTCATGTAAGCAGGCCCTTCCCACTGCCACCCACCCAGCACCCCAGCCTGTTCCTGGGGGCACTGCCACTGATTCTTATCCCCTCTCCACTGACCCAACTGCCTTTCACCTCCATGTTGGGCTCAGGCAGCACAGCTGCATGATCCAAGCAAGTGGAACCCATGAGCTGGGGCTCTCCTTCTCTTCAAATGCTGACATTTAGGATGCCACGTTCCTGATTTTCACAGAACTCATGCCTCAAGGTGACAGCTTCAACATACCAGTATCTAAAACCTTACTTACGTCAGCCTCACAGATCTTACAATCCAAGGTCTTGTCTATACACAGCATTTTTCTGGATTAATTGCATATGAACAAGTTAAAGCAAGGACATTTATGTCTCAGACTGTGTAATAAATGAGTTCTCCATGTTATCCTAATGCATCTCAGCATTTTTGAGCACCAAAATCCAAGAGGAATTCGAGACATGTTTTCCTTAAAAAACAAAACAAAACAAAACCCAAACCTACACTGGTTTTATTGAGATGACACTGAACTACAAAACCATTTCAATTAAAAATGCAGATTAAATAACTAATCCTGCCCCAAAAAAATCTTTCCAACAAGATTAATGGAGCAATGAATAGCATAAACGCACTAATTAAATCAATGTAATATGGTATTATTGAGACACATCCAGCACCTTTTGCCCATGTACTGAAGCTTGGATCTACTTTGGAGTCTCTCTTGTCATGAGAAATAGTTGCTATTTTACCAGTTACGTATTTGTATATCAGACTGCGAAAGAGCTTGTTTGTTGTCTTTTTTTTTGGTATAAATTGTTGTCACATCGATGTTCCTAAAAAATATTTGCACATCATCTATTTTCTTTATATGCATTTTGCCACAGTTGGATATTTGCCACAGGTTTCTACTGAACTATTTATAAGACATATGCAAACAAAATTTCAAAAGGCATTTTCCTAGAATCACAAGAACACTGAGAATGCTTTTTTACATAGTCAGACCTACTTGTCTGTAATTTGATATGCAAAAGACTGAGGAACAAAATCATACAAAATAAGCAACTGCAACACACTTCCAACTCCTTCAATGCAGAAATACAAGCATTACAAAAAGCTTCAAGCCAGCTTAACTTTAACACAACACAGTCCTGCTCAATCCATCCCTTTCCCTGGCACCAGCTCTCAGGCCACCCATGGGGCTTCACCTGGAGCCAGACCAAGGAACTCATCAGCCATCCGAATGCTACCCTATGCTACCCTAAAGCCTGCTAGTTTTCAGCTCTATCATCATCATCATTGTCATCTCTCAGATTTGGCTCACAGCACACAGCCCAGCAAGAAGTTCCCTTTTCACGGAACACGTCATTACATTGAACTCAAAGTGCTGGAGAAACCATACCTTTGGTTACAAATGTATCTACACAAAATACTCATTGAAGAAAATCTTCACTAGCATAGACTATGTCATAATGCACGTGAGCAGGGCAGTAGAGCTGAAGAGAAAAGTTTGACCTTAAGGCTCACATGATTAATACAAAACTTAAGCTGTTCAGAAAAGGGGATTTGTTTTTCCTTTTGTATACAAATAGACTTTCTGTGTCAACATACTAATGATTAAAAATGTGTAGTGTTTGTAGTAAGGGAAAAATCAAACAAGAAAACCAGTCAGAGAAGTGCGAACATTCAATTGCATATACAAAAATAGTTAAAAACTAAAATCTCAGACCTCCCAAAACAACACTTCCTGCTCTGACTGTTCCTCTGACACAGGCACCAACATTCCTAGTGTCAGCAGACTGGGGACTGTCCATGAGCATAATGTAGCAGAACTGTTCATCAAATGAGCATACAAAGAAAAGCAAACAAAAAGGAAAGCAAATTCCTAACTGGAAAGTGGTTAGTTGTGCATTCCTTCAACTATCTATTTTAGTGTTTACACTCCTTCATTATTTCCACAGTTCTCTACAAAAAAAAAGCTCAGGTCCATGCAACTACCCAGTGATAAGTTCTGCAGCAGAAAAATCAAGTCACAACATTGCTCCGTGACTTATCTGGGATTCTCCTGGGAAGAAAGTGCCAAATTTGGAAATAGAAAGTGAGCATGTGTCTTCTCAGAAACTCCCCCTGTTCTGGCAGGACTTAAACAGAGGATGATGCAGATTTCCCTTTCAACTGAAGTCCCACCATATCTCTTGATGAGGACTTCTGAACCTCTTCCTACACTGGACTGAAATACTGCAAAGGGATATGTAGGACACAGTCCCCCACCTCCTGAAATACAAATGCTTTTTGTTCCTTCTGGAACACCAACCAAATAATTGAAAAACCAACTCTGGAAAACAATAACTTGCAGTTACCCGAGAAAAAAAAAGTGATTTCAAGGCTATGTGCATCCTTTCTCCTATCTAAGTGGGTCCCTTATCTCTACTGAAAACTTCTGTCAAAGCCCTGAGAAGCATATTAAACCTCTGGAGTTTCAGTTTTCTTTTAAAAGCCATGCCACTACCTAAAAGCTGAAGAGGCTTGGTCTGCATCCCCACACAACTACAGTTTCTGCAAATGCTTCTGTGGCTATTTATTGCCAAAAGCAAAAATGCATTTAGAAGAAGTTCCAAGAGTCTTTATTTTTTGCTGTTGTTATCCTGCAATATCTTTGAAAAAAAAGATTAAACTCAGGTTTCAAACAAACACACAACAGAATTCCCTCATGCTGTCTTACATTATTAGACTCTCATTTTTTCCTCTGTGTACACTCATCCCTGCTTATGTTCCTTCCATTCTGCTTCTGCTAAGGCAATGAAAATGAACCAGCTGAATTTACATTCATGTTTTCATGCTTTACCACAGCTCTCAACATTTTTGGGCCAATGGGCCACCATGAGTGTTTTAAGACTCCTCGCAGCTTGCCATATATTCCTGCCGTCTACCTTTTAACATAAATCTCTCACCCATATTCTTAATTTTCATGGTCCCAAGGATGAGCTCTGAACTACTTGCTGTAAGATGTTGAACCATCAGACTCACAGACCTATAGCAGGGAATGGTTATTTACTCATATATGTTCACATAGCATTCATTATCCTTGAGAGCTCATCTAATTTGCTTGTTGTTGTAGATTTCAGGTTCTGTGAATAGTCTTCTCTAAAACTGAGGTCAAATCTGACCCCACAATATGGCAGGTTAAGCAGGAGATGAGTAAAAAAGGAGCAACTCTTACAAAACTCCACCTACACTTTCTTTATGAAGAAGTACAGAACACATGTTACATCATGAAAGCACACTCCCTGGCTTTTTGGTAATTGAAGGCAGGATACTGTTGCCTGGCAACTTATCTGATTACCATTTTTTCAAGTATCACATGCACACTTGGATATGTTGCATAATAATGTCTCACTCTTATGTAGCCTAACCCAACGGGGAAAAAAAAGAGGGGGATGGGGCAGGAAAGCTACAAAAATTAATGTTTTTCTTTTCTGGCATAAAAGTACAAGATAGTAGCTCAAAACCAGGTTGAAACATTAATATTCCTGAATTTTATTCCTGCTTTTCCTGGCTTGCTGAATGTGCTTATACAAGCATTTTATTTTATCTACTTGTCTGCAAAATGACACTAATAATACCAGCCTCAAAGAGACACACTGAAAATTCATTAAGAATAGAGAGATTCTCAAATGAAAGATGCAGTAGAAGTGCTGGTGTTAGCACTTACAGCTTTTTAGTACTCCAAACATTGCTAAGCCCTGGTCCTTAAGCATAGCAAATGTTCATCATTGTCATGACATTGTCCAGTTCTTGTTTCTCAAACCAAGGAAACTACATTTCTTGCATCAGAATGGGACACTTTCCCACTTTCTATATCTCATACGTAGCTGGAGAATGAAAAAGAAACCAAAAAGCCTACTCCCACTGCCCCACACAAATAGCAGCATGCCCCAGCTTGGAGCTGCAGTACTAAGTATTATCACAGCTCTTGGAGTTTGTACCATGATAATCAAAGGGAAATCAGAAAATCTGCATGCATGACATTTTTATAAATCAACATGCTCTATTCATTGATCTGATCTTTGAAAAACTAATTACACTCTAGTTAATCTATGAGAGAATAAAGAGTTGTCTTTATGGTGAGCAGTAATGCCCTATAATAGGAACACCAAAGTGAGGCATTGTTTCCAAAAGGCTATAACTGTGTAACAGGAGGACATGGATTCTAGAAGTTGACCTTTTGTACATCCACAAGTTATAAGGCAATATAATATAACATCATGAATTGCCTTCTTTCTATATGCACCTTACTATTCCACTACATTTCCACAGGAAATGGCTTAGCTGCTCAAGGTGCTCCTAATACCACACTAACCTCTGTTAGCTCAAGTGGCTGAGGCTGATGGTTTGGAAAGTATCTCATCTCCATGGTAAAGTATTAAGCAGCAAAGGAAAACTAAAAGCAACAACAGTCAAGCTCAATATTGCTAAGGAATCATTACATTACCTTCACAGCACCCCCTCTCTTCCTAGCAAGACATTCGAGCATTTTTATAAACTGTGCCCTACATTCTGAAGCCCTTGTGCAAGTCCACTTCCAATTGAAAGCTTAATTGTGAGGTCTGCCTTGGAAAGAGCTGCTAGATCAAAATAAACCAAATCACATGGTATCCATCATACCACTAGGGGAAACTATACACATCTTGAAAACACCAGAAATTACAAAAATAAATAACTTTCTCTGGAACTTACTGGAAACATCCTTACAATAACCCTCTGCTGACACAAAATACAAAGAAAATACATGGCTCAAAGTGTCCCGTGGGTTAAGCAAGGCCAGCTTTGCTAGGTTGGTTAGCAAGAGAGGAAACAGCCAGATATACCGGTATCATCAGGAACACCCTTCCACAAGCAGAGAGGAATGATTCTGCCTAGAGGTCTGCATAGACACAGCCCCAGCCAAGATTTCTCAGTCCAGATTAGGCTGGTGGAGCCAAATTAGTTGGATCATCTTCTGTGCATGTATTCTGGGTGAAAGAAATAAAAACAAAACAGACTCCCAATCCTCAGAAGGCACTTGGCAGCACACACAGCCCTATGCCACAGCTACCCATCCTAAAGAGAGAGTTTCCCCCTTCAAAAGTACTTCATCATGCTCCCAGTAGAATCATGAAAACAGGACAGAGGGGTGCTCCACAGAAGTTCTTCATATAGGCTATGTCCAATAAATGGCACATCTGAGAGCAAAGATCCAGCAAGGAAGAAGTCAAACAGCAGCTCCACCAGGCTATGCTATCAACATGCACCTAGTGACTACTAATGCTTGGATCTTCCGTGATGAAAGCAAGACAGCAGCATTTGTGGTAGGGAAGATTCCCTCAGTCATTTAATCCAGCTTTGACTGAAGCATGTGAGGGCAGGGGAGTTTTGAAATAAGGTTGTGGTGAACTCTTGTGCACTGACACCAATAAAAATCCAGAACAAAAGAAAGGGTAACATAAAACGCTTTCTCCCCCTTTATGCAACAGACACCTCTGACCTAGTAACTGATAGGTATGCTCATTCAGATATGCTTACGAACAAATCTCTAAAGCAGTCGAGCTTTTATTTCGCCTCTGAGGACATGTTAACAAGCAGCATGCACCTGCAAAGCCTTTTACACTCATTTTAGCTGGACTGCAAGGTGCATAAACTCTGGCTCACAGCAGACATTATTGGGTGTATCATTTACAACCAGGAATGTAGTGCTCTGACTAACCAGAAAGAGAGCGTTGTTCTGAATTGGCACAGATGTTGGTAATCTGCTCCTGCAGAGCCAAAGCCTTTGCCCAGTCTGGCTTTCTTTCAAGACTCTTTGTAGTCGCCTGCACAGCCACCTTACCTAGGAGCTCAGGAACCATCTGGACACTCCTGCCTCACATACTATCACAGAAATGTGAAAAGCAGACCAATGTATTTCTGACATACCGGGCTAACCAGCCCTCTGCTCCCTCACCCAGCCTGTACTGAGCCTGCAGAGCTAAAGCAAGCAGCATGGTCAGATGATAAAGCCAGCAGAGAATACTAAAACACATACAGGAAGCAGATCTGAGAAGTACAGATCAGTGCAAACCTGTACCAAGCAAGCCACAGATTATACCTTTTATGTTGGAAAACAATAGCTAACTAGATGATCAAACTCTTCTAGGAAATATACCATACTTCACTTTTCACATCAAGCAAATTTTGTTTTGAAACAAAGTCCCACTTCTATTGTTCAACTTCCTTTCTTTCACTCCAAAAACAACCCAGGAACACCACTGGATACTGGCTCATCTGCAGCTACACAGGAACAAGCAGGACAGAAGGGACCACATAGAAGTTTGCTCGGCCACCATTTCCTCATGTGCAGGACCATGGCTCTGGCATCTGAAAGCTTAACAATGTACTGCAACTGCTGTGAAGGTAGGAAGTGCTTCCCACAAAAGAATGGTGAGGAGTGGGAATAAAGGCTTTTCCTACGTCCTGCTGGCAAACTTTCTTTAAGTAATTGACCCATTTTCTACAGAATAATTAGCCCTAAGGAATGAAGCACTGTTGCCCTTTAATTAGCCATATTGTTACCTCTCCTCTTACCATGTAATAGAAGGCTGTCTGAGACTGAAAAACAGAAACAAAACAACACAACAACCTAATTTCATTTTCTTAAACATGGCGTTTGTTGAAGGCAATCCAGAAACAAAGAATCCTAAGGTACAATTTGCAACAATAAAATTTTCCATTACTTCTGTGATTTCATCAGCAGAACAAGAAGGTCTCCTCCATGCCACCACTCCTTAAGCCTCCTCAATATATTTTCTCCTTTCTAGAAGCTTTTCCAGGACGCTTTCCAATCATCTTCCATGAGGAAAAACTTCTTTCTGCTTCTTTCTTTCTTCTGTCACAGTTTAACAACAGAAAGGACTCTTCAGTCAAATCTCCTGCAGATCATTTTATTAAAACTTCATGCACTTTCTTGCAACACAGCTCAGCAACTTGGATAAGGACAGAAGTTCTTTAGGCTAAGGAAACTAGATGTGCATACCATGAACAAAGAGCACAAGAAAGCACACCACAGCCAGCGAGGCAACTCCAAAACTTGCAAAGTACTGTTCAAATGAGTCTCACACAGATGACCCTTAATGACCAATCCTATGCTGCAAAAAAAGAGAAAACCTACAAAGCCTGGCCCCAGACTCTGCGATAAGTACAAACAAGACTTGCCATCAACGCATGTGATGATAGCAAAAAGTTGGGGGTTTCCCCCGCTGCAGGAAGAGTGCACTCTCCTCTCCCTCCCGCTCATTCCCCCTCTAGACCTCCTTCTTCCTGGCACGCTCACTCCTCAACTGCAGTTTATTTCCAACGCTTTGGAGGAAGGCAAAAATTAAATTCATCTGACTAATTACACCATGAGAAGAAACACCCTTCCTGGACACAATGCAGTGCCTGCCAGCAGCCCTGAAACACCTGATCTGAGGACAGTCATTGTCTTAACAAAGCAGACAGGTATTAAAAGCACATTTACAATGCTGGAAAACAACTCCTCTCCCCATTTCTTCATGTGTGGGGATAAGTAGATCCACAAATTACAAAGTCAAAGGGATCCCTACATCTTGACTCCCTAGAACATCTCCAAGATGCTGAATTAAAGTATAGATTGCAAAAAGATATCTTAAAGATTCCACATGCTGTCAAGTTCATCACCTTATCCAAAAAACCTCTTCCTGCCATACTCGCTAAGCCAGAAGCCTGCACCTCCCTTCAAGGTTAAATTTGCCTTTCACTGTTTGGCACATCACATTGTGACATTGTCATCAAAACTGCAGAGTCCCCACTACCAGGTACCATTTCCATATGGATGCAGAGATCTAGGTTACCCTCAACTCACACAGCTGTGCTATCCATACCTCTTGTTTCAGACCCCCTTTACAGTTTCTGTAAACAGCCATGGGATTTGCCATAAGAATTCCAAGGCCTGAACTCTCCCAGGGAGCAGCCTGTTTTCTGCCTCCACCATCAGCCTACAGTAGAGTGGGAACAGCAGTACTGACCAAGGCTATGGACATGCTGCCAGAGCCTCAGGAAGAAGTTATGCAGTCATGAGCAGTACTACCTCAACCCCTGCTTGTCCCTCCACTTCCTTTCCACCAGCCGAAACTATGTGCTTTTTCAATATGCCTGCGATCAGAGGAACTCAGAATGTTTCACATTAAATAAGCTGCTTTTAACGTTTTTGCCAACCTTTGTTTACGAAGCTGATGTAGCTACTAGTTAAACCAAACGATTTGGAGTTAAGCATTGTGTTTCAATTTGACAGCTACCTGTGAAATGCCATTTTCCTGTACCTCAGTTTCCCCTTCTATAAACAGACACCCATGTTCTTCAGTGGCAGCCTCAACAGAGAGCTATGAAATTCTAAGATATATGCACAGAGCATATATTTCTCAGGGAGAAAATACCTACTTTCAAATTTAGTGAAAAAATTTATCCACAGTAGCAAGTTACTATCACCTAACACAGGAAAACTGTCATTTCTCCATGGAAGAAGTTACACCTTTTCACCTGGGACAAGGCACTGAGATTCAGGACCTTCAGGATGTCCCATGGGCATAAGAGTATCTTACAGACTTCTACACAGTTTTCCTCAGTGCTGGCTGAAAGTGGCTACAGGCATTATGGATTCTATATCAATAAATCTGTTTTCTAATAACTTCTGGTATTTTTTTGTTTTCATGAGTTCCTATTTATCACCAAACAGTAGCTAGCCCCATCTCTAACTGATGTTGTACATATATTAATGAATTTGTGTCCCTGGAAACCACAGAATGGAGCTCTTTGGGCAATCTATTCTTCTTGCAAATCCCCAATGCACACAGCTCTGGCGGTCACAGAACTGTTACCACCTTGCCTGAGAAAAAAATCACCACCTGCAGGGACTGCTTTTTTCCTCAGAAGTAAAAAGGAAACAGGACAAACCTGTCAAATAAATGATGCCAGAGAACAATACAAAATATGTCACGCAACAGAGTTTTACTGCATCTCCTGTGCAATTATGAAGCTTAACAAGTTTTTACATGCCCAGTAGTTTTGGACCAGCAATGTGAAATGCTCTTTAGGAAGTACCAGTCTAACGGTCCAGCTTAAGATGAGCAGGATGGGGCAGCCTCCCCAGCATCCCTGCTCCTATGCACCCTAAAGGCAATTTTCAAAACCCTAGAATGAATAAGTAAATGGGGGACAGAAGGAATGAGATTTTCCTTTTTGCAAAAATTCAGCTATTCTGAATATTTTTCCATACCAAAAATGGAACAAGAGCAAACATCTTGAGACTAATTTAATTTTTTTTTAATAGAAAAGAAAAAAGCTCTCATTTTCAGCTGACTGTACTATCTGTATCCTTGACCCCTGGCTTTACACACAGGAGTAATTCACAAGGTTGCAGAAAAGTCACTGAACGGACCAGAGCCAACCCCCATCTCCCAGTTTTGCTCTGCAAACGCTAGGCTCATTCAGCACTGATTTCCCCTTGCCTGGAATGAACTTTTACAGGAATCGATTTTAAAAACATATTTCGAGACATTTCCCTTCTTTTTGTCAAAAAAAAAAAAAAAAAGGGCACTTTCCAGTGAAAAGCAGCTCCCATTTCAACAACCCTTCCACCCTACTCCCCCAGACCAGAGCCCCAAAAACTTCGCAGCCGGGGCCGGGTTCCCAGCAAAAGCCCCTCGACGCCGACCGCGCTGCCGCCCCGAGGGGCTGCGGGGGCCGGCGGGCTCGGCCTGCGGGGCTGCGCCGCTCCCCGGGAGGGGGCGACACGCCGCTGCCCGCTGGCCCCGCGGGGCCCGCCGCCGGCGGGGAAGCTGCCGCTCGGCCGCCCGCCTTTGTCTCGCTCCGGCCGGCGCCCGGCCGGCTGGGGCGGCACGGCCCTCCCGCCGCCAGAAAGCGAAACCAGCAGCGCCATCGCCGCCCTCCGCCCCGGGCAGCGCATCCCCCGCGCCGCTCAGCTGCGGGGAGGCCGCCGCGGGCCCCGCGCAGCCCCGGCGGGGCGGCCTGAGGGCAGCGGCCGTGAGGGCAGCGGCCGCGGGCAGCTCCCGGTGCCGCCGCTCGGCCCCCCCGCCCGGGCGCGGCTCGTGTCCTCACCGGTGTCCATGGGTGCCCCGCGGCCGGCGGGAGGTGAAGTGTGCCGGTGACACTCGCCCGTAGTATGGATGCGGTTTCAATCTGCACATGCTCGCTCCCGACAGCCAGCCTGCCCCGCCACCTTCCCTTAACTCTTTCCGCACTGCCTCGCACTGCCTCCCCCGCCCCTCGCCGCCGGCCCCGCGCCCGCCCGCCGGCCTGCAGGCGCTTCCCGCGGTGCGCTGGCGGCGGGGCCGGCCCGGCGGGGCCTCCCGGGGCCATCGCGGGGCACGGAGCCTGAACGCGGCGGAGGAACCCCACGGGAGGGACCTGTGCCCCGGGAGAACCGGACCCTGCCCGTGCGGGCCGGTGTGTGCTCAGGTGAGCGGCGGGAACAACCTGCCCTAAAAGCTCCTCAAACGCCTGGAGTGTTGGCTCCGGCCGGGAACACGATGTGGCACAGCACGCCTTGGCTGGTGAGCCTGCGGTGCGAGTTCTTCATATTTACTCCTCCAAAGAAATCCGTAACAAAAACAAACACACACACCCCATCAGCTGAGGGATGTAACCCCTGCGCGCCTGTTGTTGGATCTGGACGCTGACAGGACATCCCTGCAGTGCAGGAAATCAAACACAGCTATCAAAAGAAGTATTTGTCTGCAGCTTCAGAATTAAAATCTCTGTAAAATGCGGTTTTCCACCCAGAAGGATCTCTCCAAATTCAGAAAACTGCCCGACGAAGAGAAGTAAGAAAATAAATTTTAAGCATAGATAATAAAAATAAATTAAAATCCTTTTTCTGGCTACATTAACTCTTTGGCAGCGCAAGAACACAAGAAAAAAGTTGTCTTTCTTTGGCATTAGATATCTGGAGAGTGCAATCCCGAACCAGGGCTTGCAAGCTCTGTACCTCTGGCTTCCCTCTGAAAAAATGGAGGTAACAGCAGGTCGCTGCAGCTAGGTGTAGCTTGCTAGTGGCTCTAACGTGCCTTATAGTCTTCAGACAAAAGTGAGTGAGGTTTTTAGTTCTGTCCCTTTCCAGAGAGAGACATTAACATATTCTGGGATAAAATGGTAACCTGAAGTGACACAAACGCAGAAATGGCAATTGATCTTGAACCCAGACACCTGTCTTTAACCAGCACCCTTGTTTTCCTAATGAGTTACTGACTTAGGGCTCTTGTCTGATCTTCCCAGGCCTCTGATGCAGTCCACATTTTCTTTTTCACAGGCACAAGGATTCCTGGTCTCTCCTACCTTCTGTAGTACCAGAAATGATGAGCTAATGTTTTTAGCAGAATATGTTTTTTACGACCTCTATTTAATGACTCAGCATTTCTGGTTCCAATAATAAATGGTCCCAATAACGAGGCAACATCGGATCTGTGCAGGCCCCGAAGCAATTATAATGAAGGATTCTCAAGATGTCTGGCTGCAGTGACTCTGTTAAAGGCAGGTATTCTCTTGAGAGGCTGCTCCTTCAGCCCCAGATATGCAGGGCCAGCAGACGCTGCACACTCCAAAGCCGCGGCGGCTGTGCATAGCTCTGCGTAACCCGGGAGTGCCCGGGCTGCTGGCTGGCGTTCCCTCTGCGCTCGCCCGGGGAGCTCTGTGTACAAACCTCTGGAGCTGCTCCGAGGATGCCACAATGCAGCAAACCAGCCTGTCACCGAGTCACCTGATTGCACAATCTCACTGTGAGAGCTGGAGATGCAGAAAGATGGAGCATTTTAAAGGGGAAATGCAGAATAATGCACAGCTAGCCTCATCTCAGCAAGCGAGCTGTGCAAGCTAGGGCAGCGCTGCATGTTGCTAGTGACCTCAAGCTGGATGAAAAAACGCACAATTGCTTTATATAAATTTCAACAGAACTTATAAGGAAAATGGTAAGATAGTTAAAGCATCTTTGATGTTCTAAGTAGCACATTTAAAATACCATATCCAATTAGGCAGTTAAAGACAGCAGCCTGAAGCAGTCCTTATGTATTTATTGTGAAATAACATCCTTTAGAAAGCACTGAGGACCTTGCTAGAGATACAGTCGAGAGAGCGTGAGAGAGATCATTTCACAGTATGAGACAGCATGAATGTTTCACAGCATGAGAGGAGAGAATGCCTTACAAGGAGCAGAGGAAAGGTCAAAGAGAGAGGAGAGCTGAGAGATACTCACCTACAAGAAGGAGAAATCAACAGCCAAAGATGGACCGGAAAAAAATGAGAAGCACGTGTGGGGAATACATAAATCTGTATTCTCCTGTCTAGTCACATCATGAAGAGAGAGGAAGGAGGAGGTAGAGATAAAGGAGAGGGCTCCCAGAATGACAAGAAAGGAAGGAGGAGGCAGTGAAGCAGGGTGAGGGGAATGAAAACACTGTACTGTGTTGAGGGGACAGGCAGGAGGGGGAAATGTCAGAGCAAGCACCTCATGGTGGTGCTGTACACCTGAGAGCTTGTTCAGCTCTCTCCAGCTGCATTAGCTGGTCCAGAAGAGTTGTTATTATTCTGTCCAGCCTTGTTTCTTTCAGCCTGAGCTAGAAATGGAAGAGAAGAAGAAAAGAAATTGAGATTTTAATACAGTGAAAGTGGGAGTAGGATGGAGACTGGGGACAAAGGCAAGACAGTTTCTAGAACCACATTTTTGTCAGTCATTCATGAGGAAGCTTGAGCTCTCTAAGGCCTGGTGCTGGGAGTGAGCACTGTTCTCTGCAAAGCATCCAGGCTTGGGCACAGTAAGCTGGCTCCAAGATGAAAATAGTTTGTGGTGACATAAGGATTCTCTAGTCTCTCTGCAGCCACTTGTAAACAGGCACAGGGAACGCAGCTGATCTTATTAATGGCCTCATAATCCCTTCGTGTGTGTTGCCATTTTCTGAAATAGCGTAATCATGTGTAATACCTGATCTAGTTCCTCTATTTGTGTGCCCAAAATCAGTTCAGATGTCTCTGCACCAGCCTGTCTGATTCTGGAAGGATCTCTTCATTTGGGTCTTGTGTAATACCTGACTGTATGGAAACATCTTGGAAAGTAGCATAATCATATTTATTTATTGCTATACTTCTGTATCTGGGCACACTCAGGAGTGCAGTGCAGCAGTACCCAAGCTGGTTCCTCACTCATCAGTTCTGATGAAGGCAGAGCTTTTTTCCTCACTGTAATTTGTGTTTTATTTGTGGCACGTTGTTACACTGAAAAAAAAGAAAATAAGAATAACAATGTCTTCAGGAACACTTTAATGTGGTCATTACACTGGCATCTGAGCACATCACAAATATCACTGCCACGGTAGTCATTCCCAGTGAGGTAAGATCTCTCTCTGCAGACTGGGCTTTGAAGTTCAGAAATGTTTCAGTTAAAAGGAATCCTAAATTTGAGATTCATAGCATCCCTCTTTCCCCAGAGAATTTAGTTTTATATGGCTCCTTATATTTAAATTCCAGTTGTGGATGCTCATCCCTTCTGTAAATCCAGTCCTGGTCTTCTAAAAGGAGCACCTGGATTACCAGTTTAGTCCAAGTGAGTTGTCTGACATTGCTTAGGAGCTAATGAGGAATGCGATCCAACTTTCCAGAGCAGGGTTTAACTGCTGGGCTTATTAAGTCATCCTTAGTCTAATTTCCTGATTCACTTTCAACATGCTAATGAATTCTGCAGCAAATTAAATGAGAATTTCAACTTTTAACATTCCCATTCTCTACACAGCCCAGCCAGTGCACTGAAGGAAACACTCATCATGAAAACTTCACAGTTTAAACAATCACAAATGTTTAAAACCTCTAAAGCTGGAGTCAGGGTTTTTCCCTTCTTGGGGAAGTTTGGCTCTTTCTCTCCTATTTTCCTGAGGAGGTCCTGCAATTGGAAATTGGGAATTTCATCTCCCTGGGTGTATAGAATAAAGAGGAGATGCTCTGTATTGATGAAATACCCCACCCCCCCCCCCCCCGCCATGGATGTACATCCAAAACATGGGCTTCTCTGATAGGAAACTGAGGAACAAAGCAATCTTTAGGCTTGCAAGGAAATTAAAGAAGGAACTCTTTTTTTCCCCTGAGGGGACCCCAAGCATTGTGGTGACAAATGTTATTCAAATCCCTGAAGTAGGAAGCAGATTTTAAAGAACACCACAAGTCATGTACTGTCTCCAATCAGCTTGCATAGGTCTTCATGCAATTTGGATGAACCATGGAAATTGCTTCCTTTGTCTCATTTTCCTTTTGGTGCAGGTAGAAAAAATACAAGCCATGGATTTGCACTGCCTTCACTCATTTGGTGAGTTTTTTGAAGAAAATGTGAAGGAAGTTTTCAAACATGATTCATTCAAGCTGAAGGAGACTCCCTGGTGTGATGGCTCCTCTCTTTCTTTTGCTTGTATCAGGGGCTTGGGTTTTCTGTATGGCTCAGACACTACCACCACATTCCTCATTCCTGAAAAAATACTTGATTCACAAAGGGATAGAGGCAGGAGTTCAGTCCATTCTTAACTTATAGGTTCTTAACTTATCTCTGCCTAAAATTGAAGCCATTTAAACATTGATTTTTCTAACAGTACATGTGTCAGTCTCTATCAGTAAGGTGCTGTCCTTATGGCTTGGTAAGAGCTTGGCTCTGAAACTAAACGCTGCAAATAGGAAACTTTTACTCCTAAGAGATGTGACCAAAGTGCCATGCAGCAAAGCATTTCGCTGTGGCTAGCACAGGTTTTTCCCATGAGAAATTTTCTTGTGTTTTATAAATAAAGATAAAGTTTGGATGTTGTTGGAACAGTGTCCCAGAATTTGGGCAGTGCAGGCCTGGCCAATCAGGCCTGGGGGAAGGCTTCTGACTGACCAATCTGGGTGACTTTTGAGAACTCTATATATGTGATGAAATCAAAACAATAAAGGTCATTCCTTCTTGCCACTGAGAACTGGTGCTTTCATTACTCTGCTAGCTGCTCAACAGCGACATTTCCCTGTTTAGAAAAGCCCTCTCCATGGGTATTCCTGTTCAAGGTATCCATGGGAAAAGATGTTTGTGAGACATCATTTCATAGAGACTGTCAAAGCTTGTGAGTTTCCTCTGGGATGTTCAGAGATCACCTCTTTGGGCTGACAGAAAAATCATTCAGCACAGCACTATTGTCCTCCACTACCTTCTGCCACCTTTGCCTTCATGTGGATTAGATGCCAGACAGGTCCTTTGGAACAGAGCAGCTTGAGACTTCTAGACCAAGCAGCAGTCAAGATTTACCTGAGGTGTGACTGATGTCTGACTAAGTTAGCCTGTATCTGCTTGAATTTTTAATGAAAATAAGAAAAAGAATCCCTCAGGGTTTCTATTCCGGATTCAAGGGCAGAAGACATGCAAATACTATATACATGAAAATTACAGATCCTGAAGGGTTTGGAAGCAACTCTGTTTTCTCTTATTTTGCCAGGTTCAGCAAAATGCAAACATAGTTTTGGGGAGAGGCAAGCCATTTTGCAAACCTGCACATGTCCAGTCCAACTTAATCCAATAATCTATTTTGGGGAGATGTGTTTCCCATTAAAAATGGCAGGAGACTGGAGGCTTGGAGGCTTGGGTTGTACTCACAAATGTGCTTCAGGCCTTCCCAATGCTCTCAAATTCACCTCTCTGTTTCCCCAGCTGTAAAAGAGGGAACACATTTCCTTTGCTAGAAGGCTTTGAGACAAGCCAATAAAACACAGGGTAAGTGAAGAGGTGTTATATTTGAAGAGTTTCTAGAATGGCAAACAACCCAATGCTAGCACTTCACTGGCACATAACTCTGAGCTAGCTAAGAAACTGAGACAGAGAAGAGAGATCATACATGATTTACCTAAAATGCTTTTGAATGTCAGTGCCAGAGATGGGATAATTTCACTAAGTAATTCTATTTCATAAAGTGACTCTGTTACATATTTTACTGCAAAATATAACTGAGAGACTAAATATTTCTGGAACAGTAGTTTTTATTTATACAATGCGACGTGTGCAAAGTGCTCTGATCAACTGTAAAATGACAAGTGTCTGTTCTAAGTCACTTACAATACATTTCTCAAACATCAATCAAGAAGTGAGAATAAACCGAAAAGGAGAGGGGAATGGATAAGGGGAAGTGATGGAAAAGACAAGGGTTACAATATAAAAATGAAGATAAATGGAGACGGTTGAGAGAAATTACATAATAGGAATGAAATTGGAAAAGTGTTCCTCTAAGATTTGAAATTATGTGGAGAGTGGATGCGTCAAAGGAATACATAAAAGTGATTCAGAGATAAAAGTCGTGGTTTGACTCTCTACGTTCATGTTTCAAATATCCACAATGAGCTGCTCAAGAACATTCCACAGGCCAGGAGCTTTTTAAATAATAAAAACATCTGAGATGAGGCCAGGTTACTTAGTTTTCTGAAGTGCATGTCACAGCCAAAGAAGTTTCTAGACAAAGGAAGAAAGAAAGAGAAATGAAGGCACCCAGCAAATTGTATTTCGTTTGTATTATGCTACTCCATGTGGTAAAGTGACAATATACTGGAATATCTCAAGAGAGAAAATCAATCATGGACTTTTACCACCCTCCAGTTTCCTTCATTAGTTATCTTGGCAACTTTAATTCATCTTATCATTATCATTAAATTGTAGTACTTAAAGGTCCAAAGAGAGAGAAAGTTGAATGTTTATCTACTGTTTATTGACATAATCATAATAATGAATAAATATATCTATCTCCTACAACATAATGGGTCTCAGGGATTGCTATCACCTAGAATGACCTCTTAGATATCATAGACCATTAATTTTCATGGCTATATTCCAGTATTAAAAGCTACAACTCATGCTTGACAATTTGCAGTTGCTCTAGGCCAATAAAAAATGTCTAATTTTGATGAAGACATAAGGAGATGAATTCACCACATTAGCTTGTTCTAGTGGTTAATCATTTTCTGTATCTCATTCTTCACTTGAATTTGTCTGGCTTAGTAGTTCCTCCACTCAGTCCTCAGTACAATTCAGTCTGCTCAGAGCTGATTCCTGCTAGTATTTTATGCCTCCAACAGTACCAATTCATTCATCAAGCCATAAATCAAGTAATCTCCTTTTCAGTAAGTCAGACAGGTTGAGCATTGAAAAATTTCTACAATAAGGCATTTTCTTTAGATCTTGAATAATTACCAAGGGCCCTTTGCATCTTCCCCAGCTTTTCAGCAACCTTTGAAAATAAATATCCTGCATATGATTAGTCTAATGACTGCCACAAAGGGAAAAACAGCAACCTGGAACCGGTACTCACTATTCCCATGTTTATGCATTCAAGGATTGATTTCACCCTTTTTGCCACAGTATCTCACTGTAGTGAAACTGCTCCATACTCTGATGATCCTGATCCTTTTCAGAGTGCTGTTTTTTCTGGGGTAGAGTTTCTGATTACACATCTCCTAATCTCCTATCTGGTTCCTACATGCATAACTTTGCATTTGGCTGTAGTAAAAGGCTTTTTGCTTGAATGTGAAGGTGATCCAACCTGCCCTATATAAATGCTTTCCCCTCATCATTGCCTTTCCATCAGGCTTCCTAATATCTGCATATTTTATCAGCAGTGAGTTTCTATTTACTTCTAGGGCAGTGATGGAAGTACTGAATACTACTGAACATAAAATTAATCCTAATACTACTTCCATGGTTTTGCAAAGTACAGGTGACATGGCTTTATTTTTTCTATGTCCAACAGACAAACTTGGCTGGATTGTTTTCCTTGTGCTTCAACCATCCTGTGTCCCGTGTATTTCTCAGAGAATAAAAGTCATCCAGCTGCAAATGTCTATTGTTGCTCCTGATCCCAATTCAGTGACAAAGCAATGTAAGAAATAAAATCAAGCAGAATTCACAACCCATACATGTATTCACTCTTGTCCAGTCAGGAGTCTTTGTTTGTTACTGTGTTATGTCTTCATAGAACCACAGAAGACAGGGGTAGAAAGAACTTGGAGAGCATCTCTGGTCATCTTCTGGCTTATGGCAGGAGTGCTTAAATTATTCTTGCTGGTGTTTGTTTGTTTGTTTTTTTTAATTGAGATTATTGTGATGCTGGAAAATACATCCCTAGATTTTCATATTCTTTGTCAAAGAATTCTCTATCAGTTAATATTTTTTTCCCACTGACTGCTGTTAACCTTGCTAGTGCACATCTATTGTGATAATTGACTTTACCCTTTTTTAACATTGTCATAGAACAGACACTACTTTAGTATTCTGCTATTTTCTTGCTGTTAGAGGATTTATGAAATATCAATATCAGCAGGCTAGTGATCAGTTAAATAAATTATATTAGTATTCCCTTGTAAGCCATCCAGACCTGCTGATTTTAAAATATTTACCTCCAGTACATACTTTACATTCCTCCTTGTCACTAATAGAGTGGAAAATTTTTCTTCAGCCCATGTGATACAAGTGCATCATCTTTCTTCTTTTTAAATGCAGAACAAAAATATGTCTGGAATATTTGCCTTTTCTGCAACTTTATCATTTCCTCATCTGCATCAAGCAGCAGCATGTACCCTTGTTAAGACTTCTGTTGTTCTTAATATACTCTTAACTCATTTTATTGTCTTAAGGCCTGCCAGCCAATGATTTTCCTCTGTTGTCTTTTTGTCTATTTTTATATTATGTAACTTCCAGTTCATATTGATTGCTAAATATTTCCCATTTTATCCATTTGCTATGTAGGCCTTTTATTTTCTAACTATGCCTTCACTTCATACATCGATCCAGGATGGCATTCTAAACAACATTGTTCTCTAATATGCTTATGAAATTGGGATGTTTTTTTAAATCCAGGGACTCTAAAACAGCTTTCAGTTATCTGCCATATTTTTCTGTCTGCATTTCTCTTCCTCAGCTTTCATATGTTTTGTCCTGCTCTGTAATCGGATTCAGTGGTCTCTGAGAGACTCTTCTTCTACAATGGTGTCTTTTGTTTTGCTATTATTAAGTACATTAAGCCATTATGCATTAAAGCACCTTTGGGTCTGAGTTACTAATAATTCCAAAACAGTGGGAGGTTGTACCTATGAGAGATCATAGCCTCTTTTTGTGCTCTCCTTCTCGTATGCATTTTTTCACTCACTTTTTCACTGGAGACAAACAAAGCCAAGAAATTTTACTGTATAAATTATTGCAGCAGTTTTCAGAATGCTGGTTCAGTTAATTTTCTTCTTAGCAATGAATACAGGAATGAATACAGGAATGAATACAGGAATTTCTTAAGAATTATCATCAATTATTATTATTATTATTATTGACAATGAATATATGAGTTACACTACAGTTTCACTTGCAGTCCTTTTATGGTCTTCACTGATTACATCAGCTGATATTTCACTCTTACCTTATTTTTGTTATGACACTTTCAGAATGCATTACATAGGAATATTTTTCCCATTCAACCGGATAGCCTCAGGCCTAGAGAAGTTTGAAGTTCATCACACAGGACTGAAGCATATCCAGAAGCTTGGATAAGCAGCCACCTAATCTCATCATCTATTTCAGATGCCACATACATGCATATGATGAAGAACACAATAAAGTGATGCACAGGGAGGTTACTGCACTATTTTGAAAAGTAGCTTTTTCCTTTCCTTCCTCTGTTTTCAGGTCTTGTTGCTGTCCTGGTAGCCGTCCCACAGTAAACACGTGATCCCAACAAAAGTCAGCAGATCACACTGGGTGGGAGCTAAATGGTCCCAAATCTTTTTGATGACTAAGAAGAGTCAGATGAAAAAGGCTGCCTCTCTCTACAGATATGCTAAATAAATAACTACTTCATCAAATATTCATCTATATCTTACGCAGCAAAGCTCCCCATCAATAGGTATCACCCCAGCATAGACTGCATAGGGATGGCCATAATATTGTCTAAAGAGTAAATCTTCATTTTGGAAAGCTATTAAGGAGATTTTTCATGAAGAATTTAATGAGATTAAGTAAACACATAGTCCTGTAAAATGTTTCGTTCATGATACAGCCAAAAGAAATAAGATTTTCTGACATATTGTAATCTACAATTATTGAGTATTTTACGCGGATTGTGAATGCCAGTTTAACAACATTCAGTCCAGATATCTTTAAACCCATAATTTATGGAATTTTCTATTCCAGAAGAGACCAGAAATTATGTTCCAAATACCAAATAATACCAGTCACCCTGCAAAGCTCCCAGTAACAGCTAGTATAACTGATGCTGGTCATGAGAAATTTACCTCAGAAATGTAAGCACAGAACCAAATCAAGTGAGCTGAACATGAGCAAAGGTCCTGCTGCACCTTTGAGGTCAGCTGTGAAAGTCGCCTGCAAAATTAGTTGTGGATCTTCATCTATGGACTGATCCAGTTCTTAACAGTACAGCTGCAATTCCCTATTTATTCAGCTGTGAGAATTGGACACCTGTACATGACAATGCACTCCATCCTAAGGAGATTAAACAAGTTTCCCTGTCCTCATTGATGGTAGAGGGAGCCATATGAGTAATTCAGGCCCATTTCTTGACTCCTGGGTAGCTCAAGTCAGGCTAAAATAATCCCAGACTCATGGTCAAACTAGGTACATTTTGTTTCATAACATCCTGAATAACTACATGAGACAGATCCTAAACTAGTCAAATGAGAGTGAGAAAGAAGCCCAAATGAGGCTCTGATGCATAAGTAAACCTCACTTTCATAATTTGACCTCTATCACACCCGTGCCACCAAATGAGTTCAAAAGTTTTTCATGGTTGTCTTTGCAAATGGGAACTAAATGACCTCTTTTATATCCTTCCAAAGGAAAAATACAAGCTAATAGAAGTGGAATTTTAGAGTAAAGGTGTCAGGACTGAATTTTATTTCTTCAGGAAAAAAAAAAATCCATAGTTGCTTTTTGGTTCAAAGCCATTTTAAAATTTGTTGTAACATTGTGCATGCTATTAAGGAGAAATATTCTATTATACTTTAACACAGCCAAAGATGATATCAGTTTATAAAATCCATTTGGAGTCAGCTACATTTTCAGTAGGCTTTTTTCTTAAGGGACATCTATCCTAATACAAGCAATTAAGGGTTCTTTATGATCCAGTCTCAGAGGTACAGATTTCACCATCAATTGATGTTCTTCTCAACCCCCCTAATAAGACCAGAGGACAAAGAAACAGTACATCTTCTCCAAATAAGCTGTTTCTCTAGCATAATCCCATGCATAAGCCAACACTACTAACTGTATTGCACTGACTACAAAACATTTGTGCTCATATCTCTGTGAACTTTCAGCTGTTACTTACTTGCAAACATCACTGCACCACAAGTAAAACTCAGATAAACTAGGAAATCATAAGCCCCACTTCCACAGTCAGACTGTGGAGTTCCTTGCTTTTCCCTTACATTACAACAGGTCTCTACAAACTTTCCCCCAATTTTCACAGTTTCTGTATTCCCACTACCCTTGCCACATGACCAGGATAAAAAAAATATCAAAGCTCATTAACAGGCGGGCTTCTCAGCCATCAAATTAACACTTTCTGGCAGAGCAACTTCATTAGACTTGTGCTGATTATCTTTTTTAGGGCATTTTTGGCATAGCAGAACAATGTCTTCTGGAATTCCTGAGAAGCTGTGTTTAGAGTTAACCTTAGAAATGTCTAAAACTGATGTGCACACGAGTGAAAAGGTGCAGGTAGACAAGTCAGTGTCCAAGCTGTCCCCACCTGTTGACAGCAGGTCTGTAAGCCCAGCTGGCAACCCCAAGTTGCAGCAGGCACTGCTGGGTTTCCTGTGTTCATTTGTTGTGACCCATGAATATCAACACTGTGACATCCAACTCCTTGCTTTCCGAGAAGTAAAAAAATTATGCTGTCATGTTTGCTGAGGCTGGTGGATGGTTGTATGAAAATTAGAGCAACTGGATATGCCCTGCACTGTGCACAAGAAAATCAGGTGTCCTCCGGGAACAATATACCCAGTAACCCTGCATATCACTGTGTTGATATCCTCCCACCTGCTGGATGACAGAAGGAGAGAAAATTATCTGCAGAATTTTTTTTTCAGTGTCTGAGCAGTTCTCTGTGGTTTTTGTCCATGCTTACACCTGGGTATCCAAAGGTAATAATTTTTTTTTTTAAGTACTTGTTACCAGCCCGAGATACAAATACAAACTGTCATTGACAGGAACTAATACAGATTTCTCCATGACGCTTAATAATTTCCAACAATCTTATCTGGAACCAATCTCCACCAACTAGCCCTTATTCAGACTCCATAGCTGGCTAAGCACATGGTCGTTTAGCTCTGTCATCTGGGGAAAACATAATAGTTCTGCAGAGCTGTCTGCATCCCCATTTAGCAGGAGATCAAGGGATGTACTGATGTATGCTTCATAGGGGCACCCATGGATTTTGAAAAGCCAAAACATGCTGGAATTACCTCAACAAATTTCAGTCCCTGACTCTAGAGCTTTATGGGCACTGTTATCTGAAAAATGAAGCTTTGCTGGATATTATATTACAGGACCAAGACCAATCCAATTTACAGTGACTCAGACCTGCAGCCTTAGGTTCATCTCAACAAAGCTTTTTGAGGAAAGGTTTTTTTTCCAGGTTGTTTTATATTTGCCTGCAGTTGTTGGAGTGTGCCATATGACAGTGGAGTTTTTCTTTTAAAATAGGCACCAAAGCCATTTCAAGAAGGGGCTCTTTTGTTCACTTTAAAAGATAAAAATACTTTCTTTAAAGAATGTGAACACATTGGTTGCACAACTTCACAATGTACGGAAAATGACAGAATTCTATATAACCACAAAATATTAGAATTCAAAGCAATAGTTCTATTTAGAGTTATCATACGGTCTTCGTTATTGTGAATAATGTTGTCATTGGGAGTACGTTTGTGAGATGGAAATTAGGTCAAAGTTTCAAGGATAGTGAGTGAAACTGATTGTAACAAGCTTTTTTGCAAGTCTGAAAATAAAAAAAGCTTTGCCTTGTATTTCTCTGTATCATGAGACAGCTCCAGGAAAGAGACTTGAATCCAGGGATAATGCTGTAAGGTAAGGAAAGTATTTATTATAGCATAAAAAAGGACCAAATACAAACCCACATGTTTGAATTATCATCATTAGCCATTGGCATTTATGGTGGGATGAGCTGCATGTGTCATCTGGTGTATTTTTTATTCTAGGGAGGTACATGAGTGTCACTTTTACTCATACAGGGTGGGTCAGGTTTAACATACAGGGGTACTTTCTACTTTAAAAAAGATTTAAAAAATCAGATTCCACAGAAAGTTTTGAATTGCATTGGGCTTGATATGAAATGCTCCCCTCCTCTCTATCCCCAGAATAGAAGGAGCTTGGCATTCTGAGAGTGGTACAAAGTGGTATTGTTAAACAGTAGCTAATTAGGATGGGATTTCTTGTTGCTAAGAGCTAAGTCTTTGGTATGCAAGGGAGCCAAACAGCAAGGGCAAAGTGTAACTATTTAAGGCTGAAGTTTGCTATTTAAAGGAAAGTGTTCATTCTTGCCCAAATGTTGGTTGCAGTCAGGAAAGTGTTTTCTGTTCCAATGACAAGATGATGGGCTGTCACGATCTCGCCCAGTCAGTCCAGATCAAATGTGCTCAGAATATATGCCAAGAAATGTTTTTTTCCAACCTGCCGGCATCCAAAGCACCATCTGTGATCGATTTGGTGATAATGGTGTAAGCAGGTACTGGAAATTCAGGGCATTTCCCGGAGATTTTGATCTCTGGGAGGACCAAATATGAGCTTTCAGGAGTAACACAGCTGCTGCTATCCAAAACGTGCTATTTCTTCTGCAGAGGTGGTAAGACATGACCAGTCACAAATCCATGTGAGCATAACTGCTTGCAAGCAGGGAATGTTTCCTGAACCTGCACAGGAAAAGTGGTGGAAGATGTCCTGTATCTTCTCTTTTTTTATGCCTACATGGCTACAATTCACAGAATGCTTTTTATGGCAGCAGTCTTGCCTTAAACGTAAATCTAAGCCCAGACAGAACACTGTGGGCACTGGTTTCAGACAAGGCTATAGAAATCTGGAGTCAGTACCCTGCATTTCTGTATGGCTGCACATCACTTTGTAGAGGTAATGTAAAGCCATCAGTACAGGCTCTGAAGCTCTCTTAGATTTAAAAGTAAAAGCACCCCTACCTTGCAGTTATGGTGGCATTACTTTTACTCATTAGAAGAATGACATTATCATTTTGATCCAGCACAAAAATATTTTGTTAATTATGAAAGGTTTAATATATGCCTTTTTGTTTCTGTGATGTCTTTGGAGAAGCTAAATAATCTTTGGGCGAATATAAATGGTAATGACTCATGACCCTGATGAGAAAAAAGTCAAGGCTGAGAGGAGACAAGTGGTTTCTACAGAAACATCAGGCTCGAATTTTTGATCTGTTTTAAGAGTGGAAGTGAGTCCAACTTTATTGAATATTGGGGGGAAAGAGTCTTAATGTGCTTTGTGGGTTTGGACCGAAAACAGTTCTTTCAACTAATGGCAGAACTGAACATAGCTAATGTCTGTCATCATTGACTTAGGAACACTTTTTGCTACTCCTCTACACAGTCCCATATGTTTATCTGGTTAAGCAATCCAATGCTTATCTGCTTTTTAGGAGTGATTACCCAAGTGCCTGCTGAGCCAGGATTATATGCATGTGCATCCAATGTCCCAGAGACATAGTTTGGGCTAAGTCTTAGCACCCCTCCAACAGGAGCCCCTAACAAATTATGGCCGTTCATACTCCCTTTCTCCCCAGAGCTGTACCCCCATAGTGGTCCCTAGGAACGGCCTGGGTGTTTGTCTGATCCAAGGTTTCTACTTAATCCAGATGAAAACCTCTATCACTTGTAATTAGCAGAGGTTGCGTTCATGTCTGTCAGAGGGCGATGCCTGACTTTTCCGCTGGGAAGTTTGTTTCTCTGGTAAGGCAGAAACCAGCCAAAAGCGTCACCCACTCTCAGGACACTCGTTTTTGGGGAGACCCCTGGGTAGACCAAAGCCTGGGAACAAAGCTGGCGGGAGGAGCGCCGCCCGCCGCGCCCCCTCCCGCCACCAGGCGGCGCCGGAGCACAGCGGCAGCGGCTGGCGAGCACTGCGGGGCTGTGCGGGACATTGGCGCGGCGACAGCCTGAGCGGCCGTGTGCGCTTCTCACAGAGCCACGGCATTACACAGAAAGGGGAACGCGGATATGTAATATTAACCGTGTTTGTTATAGCAGCTGCAAATGGAAAGACTCTTCTGACCAAAAGAAAACGCCGAAAGGGAAATGGTGAATTAAACAGCCCGTCAATTTGGATACCTAGAGCAAGCCCTTGTACGTGGGACAGGCGTGCCCATGCCTGCCTCGGGAGGGTGCCTGTGCAGCCAAGAAGGTGTGCCAAGGTCTCTGGTGCAGAAGGGGACCAAGGTGCCCTTTAACCCTCGTGGTGACTCTCTGGATGACCTTCCTATACTTCTTGTTCTCTTCCTCCTTCTGGTCCAGAAAAAATTCCCAGAGTTTCATTCATCTGCTGAATGAAACTGACATTGTGACACCAAGTGCAAATCCCCCTCCTTCTGCTCCTCGACTGGAGTTTCTAGAATGGCTGGAGAACTCACACTTCACAGCCAAATGAGCATTTTCAGGCAGAGTTCTGACCTCCTACTGTGTGCAATTAACACTAATTAAACAAATAAGTAAAAATTACTCATGACATCCTTTGCAGAAGGCCCTAACTCAGTTTTGTGTTGGAGCTGCTGGAGCTGTTTTAATTGGCTGTCTGTCTAGTGCTGCGTCCTGGCATAGGCTTCTGAGAGAGCAAGGAGACACAGAACACCTCTACACCAGCACTGAGGTTACACCTGTACACCAAGACTGAGGTTACAGGGCTGCCCCAGAGCAGGGAAGACAATCACGTACAGGGAGAGAGGCTGGGCAGAGACCTCAGCTTCAGAAGCTGCCTTGCAGTCCCACAGGACTCAGGGCAAGGAAGCACAGCATAAGGAAATGGGTAGGAGTCTCTTACATTGCAGCAGTCAGCACAATGAAAGCCAAGCACCATCAAAATCTACAGTTAAATTGCCACTTCTTTTGCAAGGATTCCTGCCTCAGGCAGTGCATAGAGTGAAAGACAAGTTCTAGATCAATCTCTGAGCCTCCCAGGGAGTGCTCATTGATAGGAAATTACAAAATGAAAAAAAAATTAAGCTAAAATTTTGGCACCTTTTCCAGGTCACCCTGTTGCAGGCACCCTGGGGCTGGTTTTCAGAGGTACCCAACCCTTGAATTTCCCGGCACCTTTGAAACCAAGCCAAGAACATTTTGCCCAGAGGTGGAGGCACACAAAATTAGGTTTCCTTTTTAAGATGCATGTTGGCTGTGTTTGAAAGCCATATTATTCTTTATAATTTTTACCCTTCCCCTCCTCCAGAACTTTCTGGAAATCTTAAGCTGCATCCCAAAAATGATGCAGATCAGAAAAGCTATCCATCCACCCATTCCCTCCATGTCCTTTCATCCCGGCAGCTGTGCTGTTTGGCAGTTGTTGCTGCGTGCAAAGGGGTAGGTGGGTATCAGGCAGGCAGGCACCTCCAAACTGCATGGGGAAGAGAGTGCTCTTCCATAATGAAGAAGAGGACAAGGTGAAACTTTGAGAGCAGAGGGTGAAGTCTTGGTGGCCATGGTACTGTGATGGGAAGACTGTGAGTTTGTTCCTTGCACATGAATAGTTTTCATCTATGACAAAGGATAAAAGTTTGAGATTTTGTCCATGTGGCTTCAGACATAACAGGAGAGAGGGCAGAGTGCAGGTTTTCTCTTCACATTGACAGGTATGTCATACCTATGTATGTGCCTGCATGCTGGGCCATGTTGTGATACATCCTGAGCTCCTCATCAGTGCTTCCCACTAATCCCAAGTAGTCAAAGTACTATCAGACACTGCTTGCTTGGGCTGCCTGCTGACATCACTTGCCAGTGTTGTCCATAAAAACCAATTTGCAACACCATTTGAACCTGCTTATGGCAGCTTGTAATACCTACAAGTGGGAGCTACTGCTTTGGGCCCTTTGTGGAAGGGTACAGCAATGCTTTCCTTGGCAACTTAGGGAGGGAGGGGGCAAGCCCCAGGACTGACCCTAGAATTCAGTTGACAGTATAAAAGTGGCGTTGTCTGCCCCTCATCAGGCAGATGCACTATCATGTTGTATTGTTTGCCTTTCAAAAGAGATCTGTGCTGGTTTTGTGGATCACCATGGAAATTGCCAGAAACAGAGTCATGCCAGGAAAGCTCAACAACCACTGCTCTGAGAATGCATTGTCTGGGGATCTCATCTGTGTAAAGATGGAGCCCTCTCCAAGGTTGCTCACCTGGAGATGACCCCTCCTGTGAGAAGCAGGCAGAGGGATCTCTGCAGGGGCTCTTGACATTTCCCACCCTCCATGTGCAAGTGAAATAATTCCCCCCTTTACGCAATGCCTTGACAAGTCTGAAAGATCCCAGAGCAAAGATCACAAACATCTGGGAGCTGTGTGCCTGGCCCTAGTGTGAGACCAGGAACAGAGCCAAAAATCTCTCCAGCTAACCCCTCCTGCACTCTCATGGAGGACAGCCTGCATGCTGGTTTCAGCAACAAAGACTCTGCAAGTAGGAGTCCTATGGCAGGGAAGAGTCCTGTGTTCATCTCCACACCCCATCCTGACATCTGGCAGCTGTAGACATAACTTCAGTGCAATACTGGGAAGGCAGCCAAAACCCTTCACACAGACTACCCCCATTTCTTACTAGCGTCTTCTCTCCCCCACTCCCAGCCAGTACCACCCTACTGGTGTGGAAGGGCAGGAATCCTCCATCAGAGGCTGTATTGTGCAGCCTCTCCTGCTCTGACCACAGAGCTGCCCCAGGTGCAGCTCTTAGATGCTGAATTTCTTAGATCAGCACCCAAACAAAAGGCAAGCTGGGACTTACTTTGCTCTTTACTAGAAGTATTGATGTAACAAGTCTGGAAATAGTATTTTGCCCCAGCTCTGCCATGGACAAGGACAACCCCTTGTCCTAGCCTACCCTAACCTCTCCCATCCAGCAGCTCTTTTCACAAGTCTAGCGAGGATCAGACATGAGTTCCCTCCTCATGATCTCTTGCAGTCTGAGTTTTTGTTCTAGGAAGCTATTGTCAGTGATGGCTGGATGCAGAACTGTAATGAACAACAGCAGTAATAGGGGTCTGTGCTCCATGGAGATCCTCTGGGGACCTGCAGCACACACTATTGCCTCCTCAGCACTCACCCCTAATAAGCATACCCCTCAGACAAATAATATTTAAGAACTGGGCTGTGATGACCAGTCTGTCCATACAGCTGTCACTGTTGCTGCTCGTCAGAGGATAGCTAACCAAAGGGTATGTCTTTTACTTGGCTTGAATTCAAACCACTAATCTATAATTGAATTGGTTCCCTGCTCCCCGTGTTGTTTGGATCTCTTTCTCTGGTGCAGCTTTTTGCATTGTGCTTCCAGAGACAGTTCTGTAAATAGGTATTTTCCTGGCATTTCACAGGGTACGTGGGGAAGCAAAATTACCATAGGTTGTTGCCTACTTTACCAGAGCTTCCCTCCCCCTGGGAGGAAAGACCTGTTCCTGCCATTCAAGGAAGATCTGAGGGATGTGGACTGTCCCTTGCAGCAGCAGATGTGGCCCTCTCTCACACCACTGGGGCTGCCAGAACAGCAGGTCCAACTCTCCAGGGCTCTTCCTGATTCCTTCCAGTACCTTGTCACAGCTCCATCACTCTCTTTCTATACCTCCTTCTCTTCAGCAGGAGCAGCCAGGCTTTTCATCCTAATGGCAGCAACATTTGGTTTTACGAGCCCTTTTGAGCCAGCTCTGTCTGCGTACTTGCAGCATCTGGCTTGACACAGTTTACCTGTGACACACATCATGTGCAGCACCCCTTGCACAGCAGTCATAGCTGTAGCCTCAGAAAAAGATTCTAGACTCAGAAACAGATTAAAGTGTGCTGTGGTACGTGGGAACCTTATGGGCTGCATACCAGCCAATGCCAGGCACAAAAAGACCACACAAAACAAATACACTTGCAAGGGCTGTTTTCCTTCTCCTCAGCTTGAAGACTCCCACATGCCATCCTCCTTTCTTCCCTGCTCTGAAACAGGAGTTGGACAGGCATACACCAGCATGCTGATAACAATCCCAAACTGACTTTTAAAGATCCAGTTGTCTAATCCATGATCTAGATAAACCTATGGGAATAGAAGCATTAGAAAATAGAAGCATTAGAAAATATTAAGTATTGTGAGGGATGTTATATCTGTGTATTTTTATAGAAGAGAAAGTTAAGTTTTTTGTTACAGGCTACTTTAATGATAGTTGATGACTTCTTAATCTATCATAAAAAGACATAGTGAAATCTGGTACTTAGAAGCTGAAACTGGAGAAATCCAGAGATGAAACAAGGCAAGAGCTATTAATACTGAGAATAACACTCAAGTTGCCCCTGAGATGACTCCCTAAGGAAAATGGGAATTCTCCATTGTTTTGCTCTGTGCCACTCAAGACTGTATATATAAAACATATGTTCTTGCTCAAGTTTTCATTTGAATAGTACACATGAGTGTCTTTGTGTGTGGAGTGTGATGAGATGACCATAACATGATCAAAACCAGCTGACAAAGTACTGGAGGGCAATGGTTTCCTGGCCCTCCCACTGGGTCCTCCCACGAGCAACTGGTTTATGCAGCAAGGTGATCCACAGCTGCCAGTCTCTTATTTTAATGCTGCATGAACTTGTCATTGCTGTTTCCAAGAGAAGCAAAGCAGGAGGTTGCAACTCTGTGTTGTGTCTGTCGGCACATTGCAAACCCAGGAGAAAGAGAGTAAGGGAGCTACGCACAAAGGCCATTTTCAGCATTTTTAAGCCTCTAACACAGGTGGAATTTAGAGAACTACAATATGAAGCCTAATCTGCTTGTGGAGAGAGAGAAGTACCTCAAAGAGGTGTTTCAAGGTACTGTTTTGTTTTTGTGCAAGTTTTTTCCCCACATAGGGTTGAGCCTTCAGTGAGGCTCTGACACATGGACTGTTGGTCTGCCTGGTGTCCTTGCCTCTTTGGTAAGTTTTCAGTGGCACTGTGTCTGGAATGCAATGTTCTCTCCCACCTGCAGAACTATGACAACTTTGCTTACTAAGAGAAACAGTTTATTCTGCTCTCATCTTCTGACACAGCGCTCTCATTTATCTCTTTGTCCTTCTATTTAAGTATCTTGGATATGATCCTCTGAACAAAGCAGCCTGTGCTTGTGTTGTGATAACGATAGTCTAACAGTATAGTCTAACAGTGCCAAGCTAGTTCTCTTGGATCAGCCAGAGTTTGTTTTGTCAATAATATATTTGCTGTTTATAGTAAATTTTACTTTTTGCTGAATGATTTGTCTGCAAATTGGAAAGACCTAACATACAGTGCTTGAGCAGCCATATTAAAGACAACTGCCAAGGGAAATAATTTGGGAACAATGAGATAATACTGGTTGTCCTTACAACCTGCTCCTTCTGAAACCAAAACTGTTTTTCTATTTGCATCATTTAATGGAAACTATAAATTTTATTTTTCTTTATAATAATTTTGTTAAATACTTTAACAGAAGTGACAGAAGACATAAAGAGGCACAGCTTTGGAGAATAATTGCATTAAATACATGGCAGCACATTGTTATGTGAGTGCTGATGTGGTTCTGGGCCTCCAGGGGTTAAAGCAAGGTGTGCACAGACAAGTCTTAGGGAGGTACTTTGTATAAAGTTCAGTGGCTGAGGAATGTCCTGGCAGTCAAGCTTCATTGCCTGGGAAAAACACAAGGCCAGATTGACATTTCAGTGAGTGATATGATCCGGTTGGCTTTGCTGGTGCAAATGAGAGAACTTGACCAGCGCCTTATAGAGAAGAATAAAAATACCTTAGAAAATTCAGATTAAGAAAAATTGTGGTTGCATGCTGTGATTGAAAGGAGCAAGAACAGGATGGGAGCATAAAGGAAATAGCTCCTTTTCCCACTTTGGCTTGCCTCAGTTCAGGAGTGGACTCTGTAAAGCATGAAGCTACATTTTGCCCTCTGAAATCCCTATAGGGAGGCACAAACTGTGCTGTTTCTGGTTATTTATTACAATTCCTTGACCGGTGGGCATAATGATTAATACAGACTCACACACAGCATACAGACTGTAGGCAATTGGAGTCCCTTCCATAGGGAATTGCTGGAGAAATCTCTTTGGGTGATCCTGTCCCAATAGCCAGCTCGATCTCTGCCTGTATTCCTGCCTGTCCCTGCTCAGCTGGCCAAATGGGAGAGCTCCTCACCAGACACCTGTTTCTTTTCAGTTCTTTGCCTGTCTCCACTTGGCTCTCCAGCCATTCCTGTATAGTGCTATCCTACTCTCTGCCTGAACTAGCTCTGTAATGCATGCTTTGTCTCCTAGCTAGGATTGAGCAGCTTCATTCAACCAAATTCCCATGGAAATGGAAACAGATGAGAAATCTAAAGCAAAACCATCTTTAGGGAACTGCAGGGTCCTCAGAGTGTTTGGAAATCTGACTACTTATTTGGATAATGAGGTGTAGATTTCAGAGTCTGCCTTTATTCACTCGTGTCCAAATCTTGACCTTAGGTTTTTAGTTAAATTTTTACATTTTAACCACTTAATCACATCAGTCTTCTTATTTTTGCATAGCAAGTGATTTGGTACCCCATGTTTCTCTGCCGAGACATCAGTGAAAGCACACTATCAATGTGAAGAAGGAGTTTACAATGGAAGTTTAATAAACAGCAGATCTGGAACCAGGCAGTATCTGTGAGCCAGATAACTACTCCTAAGATCTTGTTTAACCATGTCTAGTGAATAGTATTGCTTATGGTACTAGGAGATAATTTTGTTCAGCTCTCCTGCATGCTTCCTTTACAGATTGTTGAAGTCAGTTTATTTCAGACTGCTGTGTTTTGCGTGAGTAGTCTCAACAGGAGCCAAAGTACAGTTTCAGAGCATTCATGGATCTCTCATGATCAGTCAAGGTATCATCATTTTGGTGCAGCCCTTCCCCAACAAGCCAGAGTCACTTTCTAGAGATGAGACCAACTTTCATGGCAGCAAAGCAGGCCATGTGAAAGGTCCATGGAAAATGGCTGGAAAGATACACGTCGGCGTGACTGTTGTTATCTCCAGTGAGGGGAGGCTCATGTAGACATTTTGAAAGTGTCTCTGATGGAAGTAATGTGCCTGATAATGGAGTAAGTAACAAGTAGTTGCTAAACCTGAACCAGAACAAAGGGCCTTTTACTTTGAGACACACTGGTCTGAAGCCCAAATCTCTGAGGGCATTTCATCCTGCCACCCTCATCTTTCTCCAGTCCCTTTCACTTCCTGCACACCCTGGTTTGCTCAACACAAAGTGACAGAGCATGGGCTTGGCCAGCCTGGGGTGTCAGGGAGTAGCTGGGGCAGATGGCAGCAGCCAGCAGCACAGTGTGTGTCTGCACTCGCTGCCAGTGCCCAGCCTGCCAAAGCAATGACATACCACCAGCTCTTCGTGTACCACAGGCAGTATATTCCTACAGGTCACCATATATTGATATAAGGCATTGCTGCATGAAAGGTAGCTCAGTAAGTGGTGGCCTCATGCCTGAATAACAAATTTTGTGTGCTGGTAGCTCTCATTAGAAATGCTTGAGGCCCCGGACCTGTTTGTTTGAACCATTTTGTGTGAGAAATGGCCAAAGTACATGGGGCAGCTTGGTGACCTGTGGTCAGGAGACCATTACACTAGTTTGGTTTTTATCTCTGTCCTGGCACCAGCCTCATGCCCTGGGGCTGCCTACAACCAGTGAAGGGTGCTCTGTCTGGAGCCTCAGACGAGACACCAGCCCCTCAGGGCTGCAGTGGCGGCAAGGGCAGCGTGCTTCTGTAGGTACCACCTCCTTGCCCGGCTGCTCCACCGAAAACGCCACTGCCCCGGGGGGCTGGGGACGGTTTGGGTAATATCGGCTCTCAGGGCTGGGAGATGATTCCAAGGGAGCTCTCGGGAAACTCGGTGGCAGTCCCTGCGGGAGCAGGATGGGCGGAGAAGAGGATGTCTCCGCCCGGGGCAGAGCGCGGCTGCCACTCTTGTGCCCCGGGCCGCCCCGGCACCCGGCGCTGCCCCACCTGCCTCGCCGCCGAGCCCGGGAAGGGGTTAAAAGCCCGGGGCGGCTGATGTCAGTTCCTGCGCTCCTCGGGAGGGCCGGCTCTGATATTTGAGCTGGGCTCTCCCGCCCGGAGGAAACCGGGGAGGGAATGGCAAAGCGCTGAATGGGACAGGAGCCGTGCCGGGCACCTGCCTGCCGCCCGGCACCGCGCAGCCGCCCGCGGCCAGGGCCGGCCCCGCCGCGCCGCGGGCTGGGAGCCCCGGGACGCCGCCGGCTGCCTGCCCCCGCCTGCCCCGCCGGGCAGAGAGCCCCGCGCCGGCCAAGGTGAGCGTCCCGGGGACGCGTCCCGGCTCCTGGGGGGCGAGGGGGCGGCCGGGGGCTCTGGAGGGCCGGTCTGCGCGGGGCTGGCTGGCACAGCCTTTCTCCCCCCTCTTCTCTTTCTTCGAAGGTGACCGTGAGGGGACTGGCGGGAGCGTTCTGGGGGTGATGTTGTGCCATCTCTGTTAACTGAGGTTTGCTTTTGGGTCTGGGACTTTGGCTCTGAAGGGGCATGGAAGTAGCAGGGAGAGGAATGGCCACACGAAGAAGAAAGTGCAGCTCTAGAAATAAATGTGTGTAAGCTTTGCGGTCTCTTCTGCCTTCCCGGTAAGCCTCGGTGTATGGGGCGAGACCTCCGCAGGTAGAATGGCACAACTGGGAGTCCTTCTTCCTGCCTCCAGGCACTTGTGCTAGCTAAGCCACCTGCACTGATGTAGAGAGGAAATCTTTCCCCGCTCCCTCCTACTCTGGCCCGCGACAAGCCTTCTCCTTGCTCTTTCCACAACTTTTTGTGTTATTTTCTCCCCCCACGCCCCTCCCCACCCGTGCTCTACACATCTCAGGCCGCACTCCTCAACGGGAAATGCTTGTGTGGCTGAACAATTCCAATGGCCTCAGGGCCAAAAAGCTGGAGGGTGAGACGATTATGAAGTGGAAAGTGAGATGGCTGGGGACAGGGAGTTGATTGATAGTATAGGATTTCCCCACTGACTTGCCCATCGCCTGCACTGCTGACCTTCTTGATGCTGATTCAGTGACATGGGAAGAAATCTCTCCCCTTTCATATGTTACATTTATCACATTTCTGCTCGTTCCTTTTGTAGTGAGATTGGAGCTGAAAGTTAGACGGGTATTCAGTTCTGGTGTTCAGACAGGGTCTGGTGCTTTTTACTGGCAGGTGCTAAGAGCTGCAGTCTCCCTGTGCTGTGAATCCCCTATGACAGCCTGTGTAAACCTATTGCTGAGCTGAGCAGACACTCGCATCTGAAATACGGAAATAGTGCTTCACTTGTCTGCATTGTGTGCACTGCATGAACAAAGCTGCAAACACTTTAGTCGCATTTGTATCTGCACCTGAAAGTCTGCACAATGATTGCTTGTTTCAGCTTTTCAGGTGGAAGTGTACAAAGTCTCTGAAGTCTCAGAATTCAACCAGTTTTGAATTCTGGTTGTGGATTCACGTACATCTGCAACATGAGCTGATTTTAGCCTAAACACAAAAAAATCCCCAAACGCGTGACATCTTAATTTAAATTTCAGCTTCATCAGGATTACAACTGGATATAGGCATTGCAAGTAAATATGAATATATTTATTTTGGATATGGCATTACAATTCAGAACTGTTTTATATAAATGTATCTATGTAAATTCTTTATCTGATATGAAAATGACCAATATCTGGGAGAGGAATTGGAATCAAAGAATGTGGTGAAAAAAGATGGTTAAAACTTACAAAAAAGGGTGAGTGAAATGGCAGATCCAGCAGAGGATTTAAAGTCAGTCTGTCAAAATAGAGTTGATATTGTAATTCACAGAGTGCAGATGAATGGCTTATGTTCAGGAGAACAGCAGAAGGAAAAATCCATTTTAACAGTAAATGAAGACGCAGAATAAATTTTGTGAATAAAGTTGTAATCTAGAGATAAATATTAGACATTGTGTTACAGTATCTTTCTCTGAAAAAGCGTAAGGCTTTTACTTGGGGGAAAAGCTATAGCTCTAATCTCTAGCCTTCAGAAATCATTTGGTATGATTACACACGAGGAAGTTATTAGTTTAAGTGGAGGAGATGGGGATTAATAGAAGAATGGTAAGATAGGCAAATGACAAAAGAGAATGTGACAACACAGTGCTGAAGAGGGGACTGTTAGATGGTAGGTATTTTACAGGTGGAATTGACTGCTGGCATGGGGGATTGATCTAATGACACAAAACAAAATTGCACATTAGAAGTAGTAATAAAGTGGGTACAAAATCTGGAAGAGCACTCTTTAAAATCAGCAGAAGAGGAAAATATTCAGTTGCATAAACAGTAAGACTTCTAGATACCCAAAACCAAACTGTGCCTTTTAAATATTAGTGATTCATACAAATACTGCTTGTAATTAAAAATATAACATATGGTTATACTAAGTCACAGAATGGGTCAGGTTAGAAGGGACCACAGTGGGTCACCTGGTCCAACATCCATGCTCAAACAGGGCCATCCTAGAGCACGTGGCATAGGTTTGCATCCAGATGGTTCTTGAATATCTCCATTGAAGGAGACTCCACAACCTCTCTGGGTAACCTGTTCCAGTGCTCACTCACCTGCACAATATAAAAGTTCATCCTTATGTTCAAATGAAACTTCCTGTGCATCAGTTTCTGCCCATTGCCTCTTTTCATATTGTTTGGAACCACAAAGGCCTGTAGTACAGAGAATCTTGATCTGGCACAGACCTGAGCTTTATTAATCTGTTCCAGTCCAATTGTAATTACCCTCCTGCTCTCCCACATCTGGCATTTACGAAGGAAAAGTCAGCTGAGATTCTTCTGCTCCAGTTGTGTCAGCTTGCTTGTGAATGCTGACCACCAGTGCAATATGGTTGTAAAAAAGACAAATCAGATGAGGCATTCTCTAGGAGAGGAGAAAGTGCTGAATGCCTTTATGCAAGGCATTGTTGTGGGTGCATGCTGCTTTTCAGATGAAGTTGTGGTCACCCATGACTGTGAATGGGAGCAGGAAGGGAAGAACCAACTCTTTTACCTGATGTGCACTGAAGCTGGAACAGGTGCAGAGGGAGAGCAGGGAGCTTTTCGTATGAGACTAAAGGAGCCCCTTATCTATAGCCTTCCAAAATGAGGTCTTTATGGAGAAACTTTTGGTATTTACAAATATATTGGGGGTAAATATGGGGAGGGAAAAAAACTAGCGAAACTGAAGGGCAGTAATCTACAAGAATTAACAGATAGAAACTGGTTGTGATTATATTTATGGTGGTAAGTGGAAGGCAGCTCATTAGAGGGGTGAGGTTCTAGAACAATAGAAATAGTGGGAGCAAAACTGCCAGCATAGTTCTAGGGAAGGACAGTGTTCATTTATGAAAGGGATTATAAAATGTGTCTGTAGTGATAAAGAACAAGATGTAATGATTCAGGGCATCTATCCCATCCTAGACCCCCTATTCAAAGCAGGATATTTTAGTTCAACCAGAAGTTTTGGTGTGGGAAAATTACTTTTGCTTTGGTGTAAGTTGTTTGGTATGTCAGTTTCACTTTGCTTTGTGTCGTTAGTCCATCCCACTCATTTGTATGTCCTCTTTGGACTTAAAGTTTATGACTAAAGACTAAAAGCTCTGTATACCTGTATGAAAGAGAACAGAATTTCATTTCAGAGCTGAATTATTATGTGTGTCCAAAACAGAGTTAGCTGTAAACAAACTTAACAGTTTTGTAGGATTCTGATCATGACTTAGTGCACTCCTTCGGCTTCGGAAGGACTGATAGCACTACCTCACAGGCAAACACTGCAGTGTTGAGAAGTTTACCAAAGGTAACCTGGTCAAATGCCTGGCAAGGAGCTAGGGCTGGAGATTAGATCAATGTGCTGGATGGGCTGTGGAAAAGGATGGCTTCTATTTCTGTAAAGCTGTACATGTGCTGCTTGTAGAACAGTGATCTTCTTTCCTACTGTGCAGTGTTTTCAGTGATGCGGTATTGGACATGAGCATATGTTTGCCTTGTTTTACTTAAAACTACCTTTTGGCAGTCATGGGAAAAGTCATGGGAAATGTAGGCAACTTGCTCTCTGGGAAGCTTTCTATTACTGAACAAAGTAACCTGAACATAAAAAACTCACAGGTAATGTTTGTAGCCAAAGGGTATAAAATGTGTTGTCCTTAACTGGGAACATCAGACATACAGCTGAATAGAGTGGCTTGTTGTGTTCTGTGTACTCATGGTAATTTGAATCTCAAGTCTTACGTATGCAAAACATGAACCAAGTGTCCTGACAAGTGGGTACAACTAGAGGGACATCTTAAACTTCTCTCTGCAAAAATAGGCAGGTGTAAGGGCAATGATGCTGAGTGACTCTTGCTCACTCCCATGTCTTGAGCTGTTCCTTGGTCTGTCACTGTTTGGGACTTGTGAGTTTGCCTGTAAGCTGGTGAGAAGTTCCTTTAATGAGTAAGGATTTAATTGTTCTGATGAAGCTGAGGTAATAGCTGTTCTGGCTTTGTAAATATTTGTTATTGTTTGATGATACAGCTGGCTGCTGGACTACACTCACTTAGCTGACACTTTTGTTCACAAATACCTGAATTTGTTTAACACTTATTACCTACATTTTTCATGTCTTTAACAATAAGCACGAAGTGTCTGAAATTTCTAAACAGTTACTGAGTAGGAAAATAAAAGATCTTCAAAAACTACAGCTTTTTACAGTTTCTGGAGTTATGTATATCTCTCGATGTGTACAGGGACCTCAGTAGAGCAGCATGTTTTGTCTTTAGCCCTAACTTATTCCTGGACGGATTATCTTTGTTTTAAAGCACAGTTGTTTAGATACTGGGGCACTTCCACTCTTACTGTCGACTGGCCGTGTCAAGTAATTAGGTATTGGGAACAATGTTGCTTAATACATCACTTCATCTTAACACAGTCTGTATGAGATAAGGCACTGGTGACCCAAGTTGAAAATATGTGTATGATACCTGTGGCGGGAGGTTTTAGTGGTATGAGTTTACAGCCCCACTGGAACAAAGGAGACAGGAGTGAAAAATACTCCTAATCTCTGGGTAGAGGCTGAGCAAGACTGTAAGGGTGGCAGTAAGGTTGTGTCTGAATATACAGTATAATGCATTAGTAAATTATTTACACACTCTAAAGGTAAATGTTTATCCATTAAGAGTGACCTCTGGCGTAGGGCAATAACAGTAACTCAGGGTAGTACCACTTCATCTGCTTGGAGAAGAATTGGCCTTTGTTATGAGTTCTGTAAGATGGACCAAGGAAAACTAGGCATAGTTTGTCCTTCTAAAATACATACTTTTTTTTCCCCTTTGATTCTGTAGGACTTTTAGAGCACCTCAGACGACATCCTACATGGATGATTAACTTCACAATGGCAGAACTCACAGTGGAGAATGGCAACTGTATGGACTGGCAAAAGCGATGCCTTGTGTTGGAGTCCCAGCTCTTCAAATTCCGCTTGCAGGCAAGCAAGATCCGAGAGCTGTTAGCTGAGAAGGTGAGGCAGTGGTGACTTCTACTTTGCAATGAATTGTGACATGAAAGCAAAAAGTCTGTAAATGCTGAGCTATCCAATAAATTTGTTACTTGCAGTGAGGATTTCCTCCGTGATTACGGTATGTCTTTGCTTTCTGCTAATCAGTTGAGATGCAGCCATGTGCCTGTTGGAGTGGTGTGAAATGACATAATGAGAATTAGCCTTGTTTACTGCAAAATCACCACGTATTTGAACTCTAGTAGAAAACACTGTACCAGCAAGATTCTGGATATCTAAAGTGACTGAGACAGCTGCAGAGCAAAGATGGATGTTTTGGATAAGAACAGCAGGATCAGGACTTGGCTGGCAACAGAAAAGTTTACAGGAGTGCAAATTATGCTATAAGACCAGGCAGGGATACATGTGTTGCTATAGCATTGTTCTAACACTTCATATCCAGTCAAAACATTCTGGGGATACTGAAGCAGGGCCAGAATTTTGAGATCTAGATGTTTAAAACCTACATGGCATCTGTGGTTTTAGAGACTTCTCCTACTGATCTCTTTCAAGTGCCCTCAGTGAATTTGTTTACATCCTAGAGGAGAGGACTGGCAAAAATTTGAGGGTTTTATTGTAGTTTTAGTTTTTTGCTTGTTTTTGAATTTTTTGTGGTTTTTCTTTACCTTAAATGGAGTTGTTTTTCAACTCAAATTAAAGCTTTTTCAATAAATTTATATAAAGTCCAAGTTCGTAAGTTGCTGTGAGGTTCCTTCTTTTTTTCAAAATGTGGCTTACATAATCAGTCCAGTTCAAGATTGATGAGATATTCAATTACTATTAGAAAGTGAGAACAGTTTCTTTCTTTCACAGTTTTACTAATGAAGTTGAAATCTGTACAGATGACTGCAGTTTACTATATCTGATGACAGATATGTTCTAAACTCACTTTTGCTCCATTTTGTATTATGTAACTTCTGTGTGTATATTCTTGTTTGTTGGTTTTGGATGTAAAAACATCCAGATGACAGCTACTTGAGAGTGGAGTAATTTTCATCATTGCTTTCACTGTAATTACATTTTCACTAATGCCATATACTTCATGAGACATTTTTTCCACCCCTCATATTTTAAGGAATTGTGCAATTCTAAGCAGCTTGTTAATCTTTTCAAAGTAGCTTCCTAGATGGACCTTAGTGATTACTTACCTTGAAAAAACATTGAAAGTGGTTGTAAAGTCCATTTAGATAAGGCACATTTTAAAAACTGGTAAAGACAACCAGTACTTATATGCCATATATCTAAGTTTGCTGCATTATGAAATCTGTCATTGTTCTTCATCAATTTCTGCTTTGAAAAACCTCCTGACTACCTACACACAGGACAAACCCACCTACCAGACTTCCTTATTGGAGAACAGACTTGCCAGATGTATTTTGACTATCTCTTTAGGGAAGTTTGTGGGCCATGGCAGACAATGAAATTTTCATCTGCTTCAGGGGCCTGGCTGCCATTTATCCAGCCTTTTAGTCAAAGCGACGTTCCCTTTGTTAAGATTAAGGAGTAGCTTGGTTCAGTGGTCAGGTTATTCTGTAACTACTTGTACAGTGGTGTTGTAGCCTTTCGTAAAGGGTCAGAGCACTAACAGGCTTGCAGTTCTCATCTCCAAATGTCATGTGGGAAGGGGAGGGACTCTGTGCAGACTGCGGGGGCAGCTCCAGCAGGCTCTCCTGCTGCTGATGGACTCAGACACACAGTGCTCATGCTGAATACTCCTCGTGGGAAGTGTCCTGGACCTCAGGTTCCCAACTGGGCTGTAATAACTTGCTCAGAGACCCTCCTTCCCCGCTCCTTGGTCAGCGCAGGACATCCCAGCAGTCACAGCAACAGGGACTCCTGTCGGCTCTGCATCCTTCTTGCCCTCAGGTGGGCAGTGATGCAGAGCTGAAGGAGGTGCTTGGTTTGTGTCGAATGACGGCAGCTTCATGGATTTTTGTCATAGATTTTATAGCAAGTGTGATTTTAATGTTTTTTTCCTCATTATGAGAATGAAGAGATTCAGACTAACTGGAGAGTCCTGAATTTCAGAAAAGGTTTTCTGGGGCAGTGAGAGGGGATGATCTTGGAAAAATGTGAAGTTTGCACAGTTTGAAGCTGTGTGCCAACCTGTGGTAAGTATTGTCCTGAGATCCTCCCAATACGGTTTGCAGCAATAGGAATTTTTTTTTTTTTTAAGTGATTTTAGATGGTGAAAGTGAGTAACAATGTTAACAAGGGTGTGATACTTGTTCACCAGCTAGGTTGCCTCAGGTCTGGAGGTGACTGATTAAAAGGCTTGAAAACCTGATACCTCACATCTTAAATTATTCTTTATAACTAATTTTATGATTTCAAGGCAGGTTTAGCTATCTTAACTCGCCTACAACCCAACCACTCATTCCTGGCATTGGTAGTACAATGTGCTCTAACAGTTTAAATACTTGAGATTTTTAAAATCCTCTTAGATTGAATAATCTAGATTGCTGTTCAGAACATGAGGAATTTAAAACCCAGTGGTTCAACTGCCAATGCCCTAGTTCACATGGTGTGAACTTCCACGTTGATAGCCCTATCTCAGCTGTCCAACAGAGCTGCCAAGCTGCAGAGAGCCTGGCTGGGGGTTGGCATTGCAGAAGAGCCTTAGCCCCTGGTCTCCCACACAAAGCTCTGCCATCCTTTTGGACCCCATGGGGCATGAGAAACCTTAGTCTTACCTTGTGGACATCAGCAGGGATCCCTTGGGAAGCAGGCAGTTGTTTTCACTCTGACTTTCTTGTACAGATGCAAGGAAAAGGGATACTCCTCTCTTGATGACTGGCATAGCAGGCCGTTGCCTTGGCAGCAAGTTGACCTGGTTAGGGGTGAGCTTTGGAACAGAACAGCAGGAGAAAAATGAAGCTGAGAGGTGTAGGAACTTTTTTCAGTTTTGCGTAGCCTCTTCTGAGCCATCAGGAGATGGAAAGTCTCTGTGAATGGTTGGAGGGAGGATGTTTTGCAGCTTTTGGAAGGGCCATCTGGGTAACTTAACCTGCTTCTGTCTTACTTCAATAAACAATGAACATTTGGAAAAAGGCTCTTTTGTCTCATGTAAGAATGACTATTCAACTAGTCCTGTTTCTCCCATACAAGCTGTCTGGGCTACTGTTTGAAAGAAGAGTTCCATGCATTTGGCTTGGTTACTACGTCTTTTATGTGACCTGGGTCACATTGCTTAGTAGCATTTGTCAAATTATAAAGCATTTTGAATGAAAGGACCCATGTAAATACCAAGCATTATTATTAATTCATTGAGGGATTTGAAAGAGCCTTACAAGCATGGATGTATTAAATCTGAATGTGCTCCAGTAAGAGTGCTGACACTGGGGATGAGTGAAATAATAATTTTATGTACATGAGAAACACAGCAGTTATTTAACAGTTCATAGTAGGACAACCCAAGAATGTAGCACAGGAAATTAAGAAAAGTACAAGTTCATTTAAGGCTATGGAGGGAATTAGAGTGACAAAAGTAATTGATTTGACTGGAACTTAGCCAGGTCACCCTGCTTGCACAAGTTTCATAACATTTTAGTGATCAGGAATGGTCCCAACATACATTCTCTGTCCTGATCAGGATCGCTAGCTGCTAGTAATATGAAACAACTGCTGGGACAGCAAGGAGTTTTTCAGTCACAACAGTGCTATCCTCTTAAAATAACCTGAGTCTTTCATGGAGGTTGCCCACCTTGTGGCAGATTGAATTACTAGTTTAAGAGGATAACTTGGTAAAAAAAGCCCAGAATTTCATCTGTGCTGTGAATGTAAACCCTCTCAGTTAATCAGAAAACTAGGAGAGATCATTGATTCTGTCTTAAACAGTCTTAGTTTCACAATGCATATTATGTCTCCACAATAGTTATGTTTAGAATCTTTCTTGCCAGTACGTTTTGCTGCTACCTGTGTGTGGTGATGACTGTCCAGAGACTAATAGATAAATGCATGGGTACATCTCTGTTCCAAAGGGACACATAATTATGTGACACAGATCACTGCTGTCCATGTTAGATTGCCTTGAGCTCAGTCTCCTCTAAAACTCTTTGGTCAGAGCAGCTTTGTCTGGCTGCAATCCTCTGTGGCACCTCTCTGTTCCTCTGCCAGACAAGCATCCTTGATTTGGATATCAGAGACTGATGTCCTTGATTGTTCCACTGAAAAAGCAAATCTGAGAGGTACCATGCTAAGTGTAGCAGGTTTTGATCTTCATGGTTTGAGTTTATGTCATTGCTTTTTTAGTTACATGACTACTGAGGTGTCTGCATGTATTTACCTTTCTATATGTTTGTTGATATGTGTCAATCTGCTTTTATATCAATGAGCGTGTATGGAAAGAAAAGTTGTCTTGTTGCCATATGAAGGAAGGGAAATGGAAACAGGGGAATGCTGCCACATCCATTCTGGGTGATCAACCCAATAGGGTTTTCCAAGAGGAAAAAGTCCCATTTTCAGAAATACTGGTTTGGTTCTGTTAGTGACCAACCTGAATACTTGGCTCCAGTGCTTTATCAAGAATCACAAAATGCACTGGAGATAAAAGAAGCTCAGTTCCCTTTATAGTTTTTCTTCTTTAAGCATGATTCTTTTAATCTTCTGAAGATTCTTTTGCATCATTCTTTCCATAGTAGAACATAAGTAAGTGCTGGAAACTCCATGAAGCATTCCTCAAATTTTGCAACTTGGTGGGTGAAACTTAGTGTCACTGACTTCATATTACTGGGCTTAAATCTGAGACCCATTGAAGCAGGGCAGGTGGAAGATGACCTTGGCAAACATTGAATGAGATACTAGGTTGCTATTTAAAGAAAAATTAAAAACAAAAACAAACAAAAAAAACCCCACAAACACCTCCCCCACCCCAAACCAGCTACCACCCCCCAAATAAATGGGCTCTAGTGGTAAATTATTAGAAGAACCCATATCTGCATTTCATGAGAATGAAGTGATTTATAAACATTTAGGATAAAATTCTATTCAGTGTCCTTTGACTTCGACAGTGGCAATGCTCAATTGTCAAATCAGAGAATGATCAGTTTGCCAAGCTCTTTAAAAGGAAAAGAAGCAAAGGAAAATTAAGATCATTGTTAATCTTGTCAGCTGTGAGTGTATGATGTTTTTGAAGCCAAAGCAAAGTATTCAGTGGTTATAATGTGGCATCATAGAGGACCTGCTGTGAGCTTTCCAAGATGTATTCATTTTTATTTACCATTGTGAATGAATCCTAGCTGAAATATGATCAGGGAAGAATGGTGCACTGTAGACAGGCTCCTTTCAGGGACAGCCCATGGTGTGTAAATTGTAGAGATGAGGTCAAGACTTCGGCACTTTTCCTTTGACCCATGTAATGAATGATGAAGCTCACTAATGAGAAAATGGTTCCGGTGTACTCAAAGTAGGGCAGAAGACTGGAAAAGGTCAAAGGCTTTTTTTTTTTTTTCTGGTCAAAGCTGTCCAGTTAACTCAAAATATGCCAAAGATCTGTAGGCTTGCACAAGTCCTGAGTAAAACGTGAATTTCCAGGTGATGTTAATTTGTTTTCTTTCTTTCTCCCTCTTCTATTTTTTCTGGCTGTAAAGATGCAGGAATTGGAACAGAGAGTGATAGAAGCAGAGCAAAGAGCTGAGGATGCAGAGAAACAGGTAAGAGATTCTTTTATGGTGGCTCTGGTACAAGTCCAGCAGTTAACTCACTCTAAATTCCTTCCAGTCTAGCATACAGAAAGGATTCTGCAGTGCTATGCCCTGCTAGGGAAACATTGATTTACAGTGGTGAATGGATTTTCTGGTCTACTTCCCAGTCTCTGAGCCTTAGGTATGAGCAGGTGCCTGAATATGTTGAGCCCTTATACCTTCCTCTCAGCTTCACAGCCTTTACCCCCTCGTCCATGGTAGGCATGGTTGGTTGTGGAAAAGGGAGGGGATGTTGTACCTCAGAATTAAAGTGCAAGGTTGGGGCTGCCTGGCAAGTCCTCAGGAAACAAATACTTAAGAGTACTGGTGAGGACTTGCCCACAAGTACAGAAGGTTCTGTGAAAGAAGTAGGTTTTGCAGACACACCCTTATCACTTGTTTTGGACTTTTTAGTAATTACTGCTCTGGCTCAGGAGCCCATGGAGAAAAACAGTAAGAGCTGGATTCATTGTCTATTGCTGTAATCATCTAAAAATTGGACATATTGTCTAAACTAGTCCTTCTGTGCTTCTTGAATAATGGAGAAGGGGAGAGAGGCAGACTTCAGTTTGTGAACAAGCTGTGGAGAATAATGGATCTTTGGGAAGCAGACATTCTGCACTTGGAGGAGTATTATAGCAACAAAAGAGCCAGGTGGTCTGAGCTCTTGCATCACTGCAAGAAGGGAAAGCTTGAAGTGAATCAGCTCCCTCCAGCTGGACAAGAGCTGCAGGACTGAGCACTAAGTCATAGGTTGAAGGACAGAAATAAAAGCCTAACAGCCAAGAATGACTGCCAAAGTTGGTTTCAGAAGTGAAGGACTGAATAGGCAGTGTTATAAGCACTGGGAAACTTACTGCCTGGGAATCAAGGACCTGAAGTACCTGGAAAGGTATTAGTTCTGCAGAACATACTGTTTCACACTGGCATCAAGATTTTTTACTGACCAGCTTAATTCTAGAAAGATGCTATGTCTTGACACCATGCTGTTCACTTCTATATAAGACCAGTGAAGAGCAAGAGTTGTTCTTGAGAGTGGTATGAGTAAGTCCACACCCAATCAAAACAGGCAAAGGTAACGCAGTACAGGCAAAAGTGACAGCTGTGACAGCACCAGCAGGAAGTACAGTTGTTGCCACTGGCCAGTGAAGGTTTCGTATTAGCAGACACCTCAATGACAGGAGTAGAGTGCCCAGGATATGACAAGATGCAATGACAGCAAGGGACAAGATGGAGAGCAGGTCAAATCTAGGTTCAAGAATGGGCAAGAAAGGGAGAACTTGGCTGGGAAGGTGTAGCAGAAATGAGGGTTGCCTTCACTCACCTGCCACCAGCAGTTCTGTAGCCATATGTTGGCAGGTCCTAAAGACTAGCAACCCTCAACGTTTGCCTTTCCAGCAGCCTTATCCACATGCAGAGGTAAGTGTTCCTAGAGAAATGCTACATTGCTGCCTGACAGCCTGAAGAAGTGACAGCATAAGACTAGAACCATTCCCTTCCACTAATGAGTGCATTCACCATGAATGAGAGGCAGCAACAAATGAGAGGGCTCCACATCAAGTGCAAAATCCCTTGTTATCTTTCTCTCCAGGAGTCTGGGGGGTTGGATTTGTTAATTCAATGGACTCCCTGTAGCTGCCAACCTCAATTAAGGAAATCACATGTTCGCAGTCCCCTCGCTGAGCCTCTAGTACAGAGTCAGCATTTGGGCATCAGACAGAAAGGAGGAGCCATTTCTTTTTACTATAATCACCCTAAACTCTAATGAAAACACATCCGACTCAGCAGGCTTAGTTTTCTGGCTCAGATGTTGGACGCTTACCTTTTTAATGCAGTATGAGGAAGAGGCAGTTTGCTTCTCTGCCTAATACAGGCAGACAGGAGGACAAAACATAGCTTCTGCAAGTATGAAGTGTAGGCTGCTCAACAGAGCATGACTAACACTCTTGCACAGACTCTGTGAAGTGCTCAGGTTGCTGTCTGCATTCTATCTTTCTGGTTCCAAATTCATGGTAAATTAATGGTATTTGGAGTTGGTTTCTTTGCAGATTTAGTTTCTTTGGGATGTGTTGGAACCAAAGATTTTCCCATCATCAAATGCTGCAATTAGTACATTTGAGTTAAACTGAGGGGATTCCATTCATCTTTAGAAATGAAGTCTTATAATCCATTGTAATACGATGAGTTAATGGTAAAATGGAGTGGCATTGCTAAGAGACAAAGGTTTTGAAGAAAGCAAAGAGGTTTTAAAAATTTGCTAAAAACCTGAAATGCTTCAGCAGCCGCTAGATTTTAGTGCATTGAAACTTTGTCTGTCATGAAGGAGCGCTACAGTGATCTTTCTCTTGCTGAGATGAAGAAGTGTTGGCACTGGTAGGAGTTCAAAGACACGCAAATCTGAAATATCTAACATTGTAACTCCTCAGCAGATCTGGAGAAAAGACTTGGCAGAAAGACAGGAGTTGCCAAAACACCATCTAAGCTGTGGATAGGAAGAAGAAGTACTCCATAGTACATTTTCCTTATAGAAATCTTAATCTAGAGCAAATGACCAGCGGTTTTTGGTATATACCTTGGTAGTAAATGAGGTAAAAAAGTGATGGTGATATTGCAAAGGAGGAAAACGTGGTAAGTACCTTGGATAGGATATGTACAGGATGTAGAAGGATATGTACCTTGTCCGTACATGTGTGGAGACTGCGGTGCCTGTATGGCCTCTGTGATTTATAATTTGATTGTAATATCTCACAATCCACAGTGGTTTTATCTGTTTGTGGTTCAGTTTGCATCTGTTACTGCTTCAGCATTACAAATGAATGGACAATGTTCCTTTCACAAATGTGGATTTCAACTTAATGTAACCTGAAGGGTGATGCATTTTTTTATGTTTTATTTTTCCTTTCCTGACTTCAAAAATAAGAAACCCACAAATATTCTCATTTATTTGCATTCTCTTACCACTACACAGGCATCTCCTTAATTTGCCTTGGTTTGTTTTGGTGGTTTTTGGTTTTTTTCAATTTCCTGCTGATTACCATTACAGGTCAGAGTTATGGAAGAGAAGATAAAACTAGCCAACATGAAGACTGGTGAATCTGACAGCACCCTGCACAGGAAATATCAGGAGCTGATGTGCACAATGCAAGGAAAGGAGGATCTGATCAACAAATTGGAGACACAACTAGCAAAACAGGTAGGGATATTTTCTACAAGACCTGTAGCTTTCATGAGTTAGAGGGATTCTGTAATATATAGTTCAAATATATGGATTATGTCTCATTACATGTTAGTCTCTCAGTTGCTGTAAGATGATGCCCAGCTCAGTACAAGATCCTCTCTCTCCTTTTCAGACAAAACTGAAATCCACTCAGCTTGGTAGCCCATCTCTTAATTATTTGAGATCAGTCAATGTGCTTAAAGGGCTTCCTTATGGTAGTGTCAAGACCCTACATTGTAATGCTAAAGTCTGGTCACAGTGTTTCTCTGGTTTTTTGGCATATAGATTGCTTTGCAAAACCATTATTTAGCCCATCTCTGACTGTTTATGCTGCTTCTTGGGAAAGGTCTTTTCTCAGTCTTCAGCAGTCCTTTAGGATAGTTCATCTCTTGTCAGATGTCCTCATTGTAAAAGAGGAGCTATTTCCCAGTATGGGTAGTCCTTAACCTCTTCCATTTTCAGTTAGTGGGAGAAAGGTGCTTCATCTACAACAGGGCTTGTATTTCAGTTCTCATAAAGGCCTTGCCCTCTCCTTTTTATAACATGAGGAATGGTGTATTCTTATGTGTTTCTAAGTAAATCACTTTTAAATAGAGCTAGAATTGTACAAAAAAAAATTGCTTGACCAGTTGAGTTACATCAAAGTAATTGTCACCTATTTCAAGGACTGTTAGTCTTCTTGTTCCAGCAACAAGAGGCAACATGAGTTTCTAGAAATGAAAGCCAAAGATTGACAGTTTCAGACAAGAAACACTCTTAATCAGAGTCACTGGTTTAGTTACAGAATGGGATGAGATAGTGGCAGGGATAGAACATTACTAAGAGTCCCTGTAAGGCATCCTGTTTGTTTGCACTGTGATGGGAAGAGCCATGGAGTTCAGAGCATTATTAAGGGAACACTGAGGTCATGTCTGGGCCACACAATAGTGTGGGACACAAAGAATTTCTAATTGCTTTTGGATCTTAAAGCACAATAACTGCATCTATGGCTGCTGTGCCTGAGTGAATTGGTTCTGCTTTAGAGGCAGGGCTTGGTGACAATGCTGTCATCGTGTCACTATTCTGCTTTAGAACCCTAAATAAAATCTTGGCATTGCACTTCACCATATAGCATAATAACCTGAATCTTTTACCTCTTGGACCCCATTCCAAGACAAGTCCATGTCATTAGGGATTCAAAGCCAATTCCCATGTGATGGATATTCAGAGATGGTAGATCTGCTGTATCTACCAGACAATTTCAGACCTGTAGGCGCAACTGATATTCTAACTCCTGCAGAGGTTGAGACCTGATGATTAGGAACACACTGAGTCATATAAAAGGAAAAAAAGCCCTAAATAATTCTTCCTCTTGAAGCATCTGAATTGATTACTTTTATTTCTTTATGCTCAACTACAAATGTTACTGCTGCCTATAATGTTGCTAAGGTCTGTTTTAAGGTCAGCAAAAATACTTGGATAAGAGCCTTTAAATGTACAGTTGTAGTGATAAATAGCATGTGGTGATTAAAATTGGTGTGAAAATGTGGGGAATTCTGTGCAGTCTGCAGTGCATTTATATGGTATTTATCAGTGTGAAAAATTTAAAGTGGGAAGAAGGAGTGACATTTTTGTTAACATAGTTACTGGTATTTTTTTACTTCAGAAAAAACAGTCTAGCAGGGAAACCACCAACTGCTACCAGAAGGTATTATCTTTGCCCCTTAATTGGAGAAACCAGGGCTGATGTGCCACGCAGCATATATTCCTCTCTCCCTCCCTTCCTTGCTCCTGGAACTGACTTTTTCTTGCAGTTGTTTAAATCCTTATGTAGATAGGAGAGTTTTCAGTGAAGTTGCTTCTGATAAAGCCACAAAGGAGAGAAAACAGAAAGCTTCAGGTGATCATAATCTTAATTCATCATTTTTCAAAGGAAATTTCCAGAAAAGTTAAAAACACAGCTGAGAAAACATGGCTGCAGAAATGATGTAGCAATATTACCCAAGCAGATACTTGAGAGAAAAATTATCGTTATGCAAATCAACAGTATTGCCATAACACCTTTGCATGGACTAGAACCTGTTCTAATGGATATGTAAACATATAACCACTTACAGCATCTGAAATCCTCCTAGCAGGTCTTATGTCATTCAAGGACAAATTGTGGAGCTTTTTTTTTTTTTAAATTTACTTTCTCAATGAGAATATTGTGTGTGTGTGTGTGTGTGTGTGTGTGTTAAATACATTTTTGGTATTACTTTGCATCTTGTGCACCTTGAAAGTTTGTGTCCTACACTTGTGCTTACAGCAACTGAATCCCTTTAGTTTGGAATGATTGATGTTTTATCGATCAGTTACAGGCTCTGCTTAATTCTTATTACCTTTGGCCAGTAATGTGTGTGTAGGCTGGGGGAACACTACAGGTGCTCCACAGCAACATTGCAAAACCATCTGAAGCAGAAAAAGTTGGAGACTGTACTCAAACTGTAGTTAGGTGGGCAATTGTTTCCTGACCTGGATTTTGCTATTCTACAAGAAACTCTTGAAACAAGCCTCTGAACTTACCTTTAGGGACCACGTAAGACAACTTAGAGCTTGATTTTTTTCAGAGGCCAGCTGAATAGTATCCAAGCAGCAGTCTTAAATCTTACATCTGGAATGGGAGCTTCAGTGTTTCAGGCACTCCTGATGCAGTAACTCACTGAGAATGGTTAGTTGTACTCTCCTAATGTGTCTAATGTTGCTTTTGGTTTTTTGGCACAGAAACAGTTGAGGACTGAGGAAGCCAAAATTGTTCAAGAGAAAGCTGGCAAGATCAAAGAGTGGGTAACATTTAAGCTCAGGGAGGTAAGTCTCTAGCTTGCTGCCAGGTTTCAAGGCCTGTAAGTACAGTGGCTGCACTGTAGGTAGGACAACAGTGTGGGGACAGTCAGTGTGCCACAGAGGGTCTCTGCTTGTTTGGCTCAGTTGTAGAGCTGCAGTCATCACTCATACTGAGGGCTATTTCCTTTATTGGGCAAGCTGTAAATGACTGTGAAGTCACCAGTGCCCAAAAGCAGTTTCTGAAGATTGACTAGTCAGAAGTGGCTTTCACCTAGCTTCCTTTTACCTCTCCCTCTTTTCTTAAGGTGCAGTTTCTGTTCCTTTCTGACAGAGCATCTGTAACACAACCATGTCCTTTGCTCTTCTATAATTTACCATCTCTGACTAATGCTGTTTTCCTACTGCCCAGTATTTTCTCATCTCTGGCCTCTCTGTCCAATCCATCCTGTGGATCTATGGCTATATCTGGGCCTACCCTCTAGAAAAACAAAGATAGCAACAGGTCAGCATGCTGCGTTAAAGATGTATTAGTAGTTTTTGCCTGGGAGTGGGCTGTCTGGAGTGGGCTATCCTTTTATTCCAAGTTAAAGATACGTATTTCCAAGTTTATGACAGAAAGGGAATTTGTTGGAGTTGGGAGAAGCAGTCTTAGTGGGCACTGATTATGTAACGATGTGACTTTGTGATGTCATTGGATTGCCTAGATAATCCACTAAGCTGCTGTGCTGCTTCTCTTCCCTGTATGAAATAGTAATACATAGATATTACTGATACATATATATATATATGTAAAATATACCATTATAGAGATATAGAGATACAGAGATATATAGATAATGTACATTAATATATTGATATTTAGGTGCATTTATGTTACTGACTGTTTCTTTTCCTTGTTAAGATACTTGAAAGTAATGAAGATGAAAGCGTGTTCTGTGTTGTGGATCGCATATGCACACAGTTTTGCATTATTTTTCAGTTTTTATTATTATTGTTTCATAGCTTGAGCTAGAAAATTACCACCTGAAAAACTGTAATCAGAGACTGATGGAGCAAATTGAAGCCCTTCAGGATACATTGCAAGGTAAATGTGTTCAACTGGCACTGTACCCTAGTAACCACCACAAGAGTGGAAGTCAGCATTCCTGGGTTGTATTCTCAACTTTGTCAGAAATTAACACTTGTCACAGCAAGCAGTAGAGGTGCTCTGTTCCTTAGTGGGCCCATTTTTAAGATGGGAATAGCATGCTTACCTGCCTTAACTCTTAATTGTTTTCCCACCAAAAACTGAGTATAGACACCTTTTTTTTACAATCTGCATTTGCCATTAAAAAGACCACTGAACTCCTGAGTCAAAAGCATTCATTGAAATACATAGTAGAACTCTCCATTCGCTTCAGTGCTGCAGGGGAGAAGTCCCTGACATATTTAAGTGTACCTCCACATGTGAATTATTCTCATCCCCACAGACCTCTGCTGGCATGTGAACTGAGTAAGTGAATGAGCCAAGGCAGCAGCTGTTTGGTCTGCCTTTAGGAGCTGGGTTCCTCTGTGCTATCAGGTTGGACTGGCGAAAGCTGCTTATGGTGTTTTGGGTTTTTGCAGTTCCTTGGTGGCTGGATGGAAAACTTTGGTCTCCAGGCTTGAATTCAACACCTTTAGTTGTTACATACTTTGAAGAGGAAATTCTCTCTTAATGTTTTTTTTTTCTTTTTATTTTTTAACGAGCTTGGTTTGGTTGCAGTAAGATGAGCTGGTTTCCAGAACTTCACTGGGCATGCAGGCAGGGGACATTGCTTTCCTGCAGAAGTCTTTCTGGCATTCCTGTTACTCCACAGCAAGGGAATAGGGCAAAATTCCTTCTAAATCCCACCACATTTCTAGTGAAATGCTTTATGACTGGGTTTTTCTCATCCCCTCTGGCTCTGACTGTTCACAAAAAGAGAATGCCTGGTAAGCTGCGTTAGTAATCTGGTATTAAGTGTTCCCTGGATCCCAGCTCTCTGGGCAGTAAACAGCACTGCCCTCTCCTCTTATCCCTCACTAGTCTCACTTTGCCAGGCTGAAGTCAGAGGCCTCTGCAGAGAGACAAATCTGTTCTTGTTTGCCATGCTAATAGTAACAGCTTCTTCTTAATCTCCTGTCACATCTAGGAAGCTGCAAAAATACCAGTAATATTTAAAATGAATGGTTTCTTCTCAGTCTACACTAATGATTTACCTTAGGGTCAGGGGAAAATGTGTGCCAGGATTTGTGTGTGCCAGTGTTCTGTGTTAGGTTTGTTAACATTCAGCTCCTTGTGACTCAAGTGCCAAGGTCATGCTCTCACTATTGTCTTTTTCTCAGCTGTTTCCAAGAGCAGGTTTCATCCTCTCTACTGTCAACAGTAATTTTTTCTGCTGTTTGCTCTTCCCTCTGTAACTTTGTGTCTTCAGTTTGTTTCTACTTCCTTGTAAATCCCATGGGTGGTTAAGCAATACCCATGGAGTTTGATGTTCAGGCAGCATTTTCAGCAAGTAGTTGTGCAGAGTCATGCTCACACCTATTTTGCAGTTTCCAAAGCATCTAATGATGGGGTTCTTTTTCAGTCAGGCTGAAATAAATATAAATGCCAAGGTCAATCAAACACCCTCTGTCACTCCAAGTTTTACCCCCACTTTCTCATATTCTAAAGCTGCTATTTGGTGGAAATTGTAGAACTGAGATACTCTTTAAATCTATTAATTATGGAAAGGAAGAAAATATAAGAATTATAAAGTGCAGGTACTAAGTAGACAAACGACAATGGAGGCAATCTAGGATCTGTCTTCTATGTCATCCTGTAACTCAGCAACTAAAAGGACAGGGAAAGAACTAAAAAAAGGAAGATTTTATAGCACAACCACATAAATAACTATTATAAAACTTTGTGGCATGAAGCACTGTGTGTGTCATGTAGCACAAAAGGATAACAAAAAGCTCTAGGGAAATCCTTGAAAAGCGAGTAAACTCACCAATTGATGTGATAGTTAAGAAGGTCTCCCATACCTTTGGTGGAGGCCTCATCTAGCCCCTGGAAATGGATGGAATCATACCAGCTTATTTGATTATTTAAATCACTGTAGGTCCACTAAAGCCAGAAGCCATGCTAAGCAGTGTTCTGGCCACTTGGATGTTTCTGACAAAATGTTGTGTGGATAGGTGCACTTCCTTCTCACATTTTAAGAGAGAAGGCATAATGGTATATAGGTAAGAGTAAAAACTCCTATATTGCATTAGAGTGAAAGCTTGCCTAGGCCAGTGTTCCATCTCTTGGTTGGCTGTTCACAATCCTGAGAATACCATAAAAATACTGCAAGTAAAGCCATCCTTCCCTCCGTATACCCTTCCAGCTTCTGCTCTTTTAGTTCTGCTCTCTCAGTTTAGGAAGTTCCTAGGCCAAAACTCCTGTACTACTGATACATTACTTTTTCTGGCCTATCTGCAGCCTTCTATTTCCCTTTTTTTGTCTGGGAAAAAACCTTCCTTATGTAAATTTCAAATACACTGCCTAATTTCATTAGGGACATCTTAATTTCACTTTTGTCAGAAACAGTGATTAATCATTTCCTATCCATCTCTTCTGTGCTATTCCCAATTATAAATGTATAGTACTTTTGTTATAACTGTGCCCAGCCATCTCCTTTCCATTCTGTATAGTCCTAAACAGGCTGGGGTCCTATTGAAATACAACTGAATGTACACTAGGAAGCAATATTGAAGACATTAGAGTATTTGAATGCCTTAACCATATGTTCTCTTCCCTTGTAGATATGACCAGCATTCCTCACTTTGAATCTCTTTGGAGTTATGATTCCTTGAAGCCCCGAGCATCGCAGGCCTCTTTAGCTGAGAAGATAGACCAGAAATCTGTGCTCCTTGCACCTGGTTTCAGAGAGGTGTGTCAGACAGGACCTACCAAACATGTCCTCTCTTCAGCAAACATAGTCCTTGCCAATGACACCTTTACTGAGAATGGAGAGGATAAATCTCTGCTTTCCCAGAGCATGCTGAAGCTCATGTCTGACCCATCAAGCTGGAATCTCTCCACAGAGAAAAATGTATTTCCAGCCATAAGTTCTGAGCATGGTTTAAGGTGCTCTGATTCCATATCACTGGACCCTCCAGCCGAGACCACAAGAATTCTTGAGGCTTTGACCTTTCAGTCATCTTTGGCAGGAAACTGTAGTGCTGTGACCACCTTGCAACAAGTGGGTTTGGATGGCACCCGCTTCTCTGATGATCTGAGTGCCAGATTCCGCTCCCACCGGCTGGACTCCTCTTCCTCAGGAGAAATAATGAGCATGCTTGAGGGCCGTCTCCAAACTGCTGAGCCACCCCTGCTTGTGTCAACATCTGCTGTTACAGCTCATTCCTTCTGTCCAGGGAGGGAATGCAGCCTTGGGAGTAGTATGACCTTTCCAAAAATACGAACACCCAATACACCAAGAGACAGTATCCAACTAGCCAAGAGACATCACAGCCAACCACAGTCTGGGGCTAATTCTTTCCATCGTGTAATGCACTTAGAGACTAGCACTTTCCAGCCCATAACAGACCCTCCAGTCTGCTGTGGGCATGTGGAGGAAACAGACATTGATGATGATAGAGGACTGGAGAAGATGGAGACAGAATGTGGCCTGCTGAGGGGAGAAGCTGGAACGTGTGAGGGAATGTACCACTTACCTGCAGAGCAAAAAGAAGCTGTGAGTTCTGAGGCTGGCACACTTGACCCAGGAGGTAAACCTCCCACACCACCACTGCACCGATTCCCATCATGGGTAAGAAATGCAAGGACAACAGTATCAGAAGTGCTGCTTATCTCTGTGCCCAGCAGTTAGGCTACAACAGCTCTTGGTTTCAAGGAATTGTTACCTGTGGACATCACATGTTACATTCCTGAGCCACCAAGTCTGACAGCTCCAGATCATGCTGGTTCCACTGACAACTTTTTTTCTTTTTTTTGCTCTTTATAAGGGAAAAAATCCATTGAAATAAACAGTACTCAGGAATCATAGGAATAAAAATGAAAGTCAAGATGTGCTGCAACAAGATGTGGTTTATCATTATATGGGTCATCAAAAGTCAATCCTTAGTTCTGTTGTCATGTGTTTAACATGGAAAAATAAGTCATCAATGCAGTGGACCAGACCAGTTAGCTCCACAGTGAGAAAAAGCTGAATACTAGAATAGATACATGGATTAGATTTCAGCATTCCTATTTCATGGTATGCTCCTGCTATTAGGAAAATTTTGTGAAAACCTTAGGTAAATCTTAGGTACTTTCATGTATATGTATTACGTGTGCTATTTCATAGTGAATTTTGGTTGTATGCTTCAAGGAGCACCAGGGGGTTTTCTTGCTTTGGGTTTTATCCATTTTGCACTAGTTGATGTCTTAGTCATAGCTCTGCATCTAGATATAGAGTTGGGTTCCCCCTCTGGAATTTTTATCAATTCATAAGCACTTGGAGATCCTTTGAACTGAAAGCTCTGTATATTGATGTAACTGAGACACAGGCTTATTGAGATCATTCCAGGCATTTCTTTCATTCCATTATTACAGAATGGGCAACCTTTGCCGCTGGTGACTCAATAATTTGTCCTGGTTTAGGGCTGTTCATGATTCATTTTAATGGATTGTTTATAATTTGGAAAAAAATCTCATCTTTTTCCAAGCTGTGATATAGTAATTTATTGATAATTACATCTAGATGTTCCAGTGTGTGGATGTCACTCCTGTAGCTGGAAGTTTGCAGAGTAACACACTTCCACTAATGGTCATTCACACAACATATGGTGCAATTCAGCAATCTTTCTTAGAGAGCTCCTCCTTCCTGCCCAAAGGTGTGACTGTGGTGTGATTCTGTGACATGGGCGTTTCTGTCTGTAAAAATTACATTTTTGCCTGATCATTGTTGTTCATGGTGGTATTGTTTCAGGAGAGCCGAATCTATGCTGTGGCTAAGTCTGGCATGAGGTTGTCTGAAGTGGCCATGGTGAATGATACTTCCAGCTGCTGTAAGTTCTAGACTAGATCCATCCTTAGAGAGAGTTCATGGTGGCAGTGTGGGACCTGAGCTTCTGGATGTACACATTGCTTCATTTCCTTGCCTGTTTTCAAAGTAAATTTGACCTCATAGATAGCGTTGATAAAGGAAAGGAGGAAGATATATTTGATTTTGGGGGTGGTTGGTGCTGGCCTGTTCGTGCCTCCACATTCAGGGACATCTTCAGGGATTTCATTATGTCCTCCATCAGTTTTGCAGCCAGCCTTCTGCTCTGTGTGTCTGTGGCCTGTTTTAATCTTCTGATTCACCATCACCTGTTAGGGCTTTTATCTATTTGGGCAGGGTACACCAGATTGCCATTGTACCTTGGGGAGCACAGGGTGGGTAAGGTGTCTTACAGGCTAAATGGAGGGAACATTGCAACTCTCTCTGGGAGTTGTATGGAATTAGTAACACATCCCCTGGCCTTTCTGAAGCCAGACTGTCCAGGATGGCAGTCTTCTGGGTGCTTCTCCATTAAAACCTCTTCCTTTTCACCAGTTTGTATTATTTGCTCTCTTGCTTTCTCTCTGAATTTTCCCAGTTTCCAATTTCTCGTGTTCAACTTCTGGGCCATTTACCTATCTCATCTACAGAAACGTCACAGTGCCAGTCTACACTACGCTGAAGGGGGTAAGGAGTTACCTCACTTTTCCTGTTGTGGAAAGCATGGTCCAGGGCTGCTGGTAATTTGAGACAAAACAAGATAAAGCTGTCCAGTGAAGGAAAGAAAATTAGAGGATGTAAGGAAGTACGGGACATCAAAAGAATGCAGAAAGAGTAGCAAATGAGAAATATATTTAAGAACACAGAACGTTTCAACAAGTTTTGGTCTAGGAAGTTGGCAGTGTGCACTGTGAAACCTAGAGGTGAAAGTGGGTATTGCCTAAGGAACGAAATGGAACATAAGGCTCATGGAAGAGCAGGAGGTGTAACCAGAGGAGACCCAAACAGATCAGACTAGAGAGTCCAGCTTGGAAGTTCTCAGACTAGAAGGGGAGGAACTGAGGAACCTTGAGGCAGAAGTGGGCAAGGCAGTGTGAAAATGAAGGGCATGGGTTGCTCTGTCTACTTATTGAGGAGGGATTGTCCTGGGGAAGCTCTTCTCTCAAGCCCTAACCACACAGGTCTGTTTTCCAGAAAGCCACACAGATCAGCAACGTGCCTTTCCTAGATGAGTCTTCAGGCTCTGATGATGACTGTGGCTCCCATGCCAGCTTCAGGACTTCTGCTGCTGGATCTGAGAACAGGAAAGCCAGCATGCCAGGCAGCCCTCGTGCTGTGAAGAGAGGTAAAGCAGGAGTACTGCTACTGAGCAGGATGAACTCTGTCATCAGAGGCAAGATGCCTTGAACAGCATCATCAGTGACAGGCAAATGCTCAGCCAGGGTGATTCTAACAGGGAGTTCTCTGAGAATGTGCAGACATCAACAGCAGAAACAGTAGAAACCTGTTCTCTTAGATCGTTTGTACTGCTGATAGATTTCCATTCAGGCAATTGCTAAACAAAGATTGTGGGAAGGATTGATCTCCCAAATTCATCACATCCAGTCATGCATACCTTTTCTGTGACTTCTCCTTGGAAGCAAGCTAGTACTGACACAATAAAGTAAATGTTTTTTGGGTCTTTGTCATTGGCTGGTAATTTCTTGACCAGCAAGCACATCTCTCCTATCTTTGAGAGGCATCAGGTACTTTGAGTCCTGACCAGGACAATTTTTCTTGCCTGCTGGGATGGCTAAACTGGATCCTTGAATGGGATTTTCATTACAGTTTGTTGTCACTAAAATAGAACCATATTTCATGTGGTCTTAACTTTTGTTGTGATGCATTGGCAGATGTGCTTGTGCATTGCCATGGACCAGTGGTGGAAGATTCACAGGAGGCAAAGCCCCATTGCTAGTGAGGAAGCCTTTTCCTTAGCTGAAATCAGAGGGGTTTGAGACTTTATAATGGATGTTTCCAGATGAAAACAAGGCTGTTTTTCTTTCAGATAACAAGTCCAGTGGTTTTTTTTATTTTCTTTTAATCTCTTTTTATTCTGCAATAAATTTATTTTACTGTCAGTATCCAAAACTCACTTTTCAGTACTTGCCTTTTTAGGGGGAAAAAAGGAGGCTTCAGAAGTCAGGCTAGTGGGGTTTGAGTTTCCAGAGTCTGATCTGATTTGTCCTTCTTGAACCAAAAAAGAGCCCTAGTGGTGAATGCAGAAACATTTTTGGAGTGTGCAGTATTCAGTGCATGCTTCTTTCTAGGCGTGACTTATTCCTTCCTTTATTTTGAACAGGTGTATCCATGTCCTCACTGAGCTCCGAGAGTGACTATGCCATCCCTCCTGATGCCTACTCCTTGGATGGTGACTATTCAGAGCCAGAACATAAGCTACAGAGGACATCTTCCTATTCCACTGATGGTGGAATCTGCACTGTAAGGCTTGCACTGTAATTGCTATGTTACACTTGTAAAGGGATGCAAACAGAGCCTTGGCCTTAAAGAGAAAAGTGTAACTGCAATATATTGAGTAATTCCCTTGCAAAGTCATGTTCTAACAGATGGGGCTGTTGGTCCAGCTGATCAGTATCAAAAGGCACTATCTGGCGCGTCAGAAGAAGCTGCAATTTCTGTTATGTGCTTAGATAAAAGTATAAGCATCTAGGGCTGTATTTTTTCCTGATGACTTGTATTGGTTTCCTGTAGTTGTATTCTACTTTAATGATGGCTTTATGGTTTTGGGACAAAATAAATTTGGGAATTCAGAGGAAGGAAGGAGAAAGGAAAGAAACCTTAAAACAGGCTGTAAAAAAGTCTGTACTCTTTAATGTAAGAGACCAAACAGACAAGGAACAGGAGTCGAATCATGGTGTAGAGAGCCTTTACTTTTATATGGAAAATTGGTCTTTGGTGGGAAGAGAAATAAGTTTACAGTGCATCAAACAATCAGTGAAATTATCTTCAATGGCTGCTACTAAACAAAGCAGAAAACGATGGGAGATGCAGCAAAGGTCTGGGCTTCATTTCAGCACACTTTCACATTTGTATTTTGAGAGGTGCAAGATAACCTCCTCTCCCTTTTGCTCTGTCCTCCCAGGAACCCTTGGAGAAATCAGGTTACTTGCTGAAAATGGGCAGCCAGGTAAAGATGTGGAAGAGACGATGGTTTGTTCTCAGAAACAGACAAATCATGTACTATAAGTCCCCGGTAAGTCACTGGGATTACATTTCCTCCCCTCTAGAGGCACAGAGAAATTTAATTTACTGAAAAAACACTTTGGTTTAGACATATCACTGTTTTGAAAAGCATTACAAACATTAGAATAATTCACTGTATGTATCAGATGAAGAACAAAGTTATTATTAATAAATTTGCCACTTAAAAAGTGTTTAGCTGAATCTTGAAAACTTCCAAAAGTGGAAATTCAGCCACCATCTTGGCACCTATTGTATGTTGTATTGCCTTCCCAGTTGGAAAGGGTTTGGTTTGTTGGTGTTTGTTTGTGTTTGTGTTTGTTTTTTTAATCCTAATGTCCAATCTGAACTCCATAAGGGAGTTTTTATTATCATTGCCCTTATTATATTGTCTGCCAGCACTGAGGGGACTTTTGCTTCATCATTGCAATGGGATCACACTGTCTCATATTTCTCATGGCAATCTTAGGCAGTCCTTTTCACTCATGAATGCAGACTCCAACCTGCACGTGCATATTATGCTGCATTTAAGGACTTTAACACCCATCTGAGGTTTCCTATTTAAAAAAATGTTTGCTTTTCTTTCCTCAGAGTGATGTTATCCGCAAACCACAAGGGCAGATAGAGCTGAATTCTTCATGCCAAATTGTCAGAGGTGAAGGGTCCCAAACATTCCAGGTAGGCGTTGCTTTTTTGTCCTGCAGATAACCATATACTCAGTGGCTGGGTGAGGGAGCACTTATTTCAGATTGAATGTACTGTGAGTCTCAATTTATATGGGACTTTATCTGGTCCTCGTGTTTCCTGGCACGAAACAGGCAGTTAGTCTAATAAATAATGAGGAAAGAGCTAAATTGTAATCCAAATACACCTTTTTGAAATTAAAAGAAATTCCTATTTATTTTTGTCCTGTTTTAGACCGTAACACTTCCCTTTTTTCTTGCAGTTAGGAGTTAGAGCTTGAAATCTGTGGGAAAAACGATTCTTACAATAAGTGATTGTTAAAACCAGCTAGTACCTACGATCTTTCTGAGAGACTCCTCTTGCAAGATTTCTGGCCTGACTTTGCATGCCTGGAGGATCTGAAGAAACATCTCAAGAGTTTGATTCCTGTTAGAATTTGACTTTTAAAGTATGAGAAGTTAGCCCACCTAGTGAACTAGGTTCACTTTTAAGTCATGATGTTGACTTAAATAAAAAGGCAGCATTAAAGTTTTTTTCATACTCTGCCCTGACTTGTGAGCTGCCTTCTGCCTTATGGAATCTAAGTTGCTAAGGACTAATACTATTAAATTCATAGCATCTCTCAGAGTCACAAGGTAACGAGGGCAAAATGCAATACAAAGTAAAGGCAGCAAAGCTCTCACATATATGTAGTCACACTTAAAATGAAAAACTAGCAGCAGCACTGAGAAACAAGAAAGCATGAGAGAGGACACAAAGCCACAGTATCCAACAGAAACAGCAAGAGAGCTTATGAGAATTTGATTCATCTGAGTTTCATTTCTTTCACTTGGGCTTTGACGATTAGCACCTTTCTTCTTACCCTGAAAAAATTTCTCCTGAATGACCGAAAAAAATTTGTATGGTAAAAAGAAACTCAGCAACGGAGGAAAAGATTGTAGGTGTGCAGATTTATACTTTCTCACTCCTTTTCCTTCCAGCTTGTTACAGAAAAGAGAACCTATTTCCTGACAGCAGATTCTCCCAACATCCTGGAGGAATGGATTCACGTCCTACAGAGTATCCTGAGAGTGCAAGTGAGCAGTCCTGTTGGTGTTCCTCATAATGATGCTAAGCCTACTGTGAAAGGCTGGCTCACCAAGGTGAGATAATATTTCATATTTTATTCAGTTTAGCTCAGAATTGACAGTGTACTAGCTTCTTGGTTTGCACAGTAAATGGGAGCAAGGAATTAGTATTTTAATACTTTCTGTAAGAGTAGGGAAAGAAGGAAAAGTGTCTGTAGATTTCTGTATTTCAGCATGAAACATTTATATAAATAATAAGGAATGGGACAAACAAGGCTACTGAAAGATCCTGACTGTCAAATAGTAAGTAATAACAAATATCTAGCTTAGGTATGCTTTTCTTCAGCAGAATTCACAGCATGTCACTGTAAAAATCAACACTGTTGAATGTCACATTTAATTGATCTTTGACTTGGTGATATAGGAGAGTTTCAAAGAAATTACTTGCATGGTTCCAGGTTAGCATTTAATTCTGTCATAACAGACTGCAGGTGCTGCATTACTGCAAAGTACAATGACTGAAAATTCTTATTCTTTATATCATTTCCATAGATTAGTTTTGCATTGAAAGTGACTATGAATATTTTAATTTAATTCTGGTCAGCTTATAAGATGGCTAAAGACAACCTGCATCTGAAGGTTGTTCATCTGCAGTAGGAAACAGCTCTCTAGACTCTAGGTTGACTAGTCTTTTCCTGCTGAGAAGAACTGATTTGTTTTTATCATCTTTAAAAGGTTATCCTTAATATTGTATTTCAGTATCCAGAAATGATAAGTCATTATCAATGAGTGAAATACTTCACAAAATCTTAGACTCATTCCCATAAGTACCTGTGTCCTGTGTACTTGGGTGGGATATACTTGCCTTTTTTTGGAAGTGGTGTCCTGTATGTTTTAAGAGGAGTTTATATTAGCATAAAACAAGCAATATATGCAAAGTTTTAAGGGAGAGTTGAATTGGAAATTGAAATCTTAGAAAGTCATTCTAGCAATACTGCTGATATTAAAACCATAGATGTGTTTGTCCTCCTTACAGGTCAAACATGGTCACTCCAAGCTGGTCTGGTGTGCACTGATTGGAAAAACTTTCTACTACTATCGAAATCATGAAGATAAGGTAATTCCTTTTTCTCCTTTTACTGCTGAACACTTCTTTCCCATTTCTTATTAAGCTTTCTGTACTGTCACTGCTTCTGTGTCTCATGTCTCTTTCTGGGTTGTATTTCTCTTCTAATGTCACCTGTTCCACAAAGAGAATCAATGTTTTCTCTGACTTTATTTTTTTAAGCTTAAATTACAGCAGACTTAAAAGGCAAGTGATTGCTCCTTCTCAGATCACTCTATATCTTGTTCCTCACCTTCTCCATTTGGTCTTGTGCAGCTTTCTGAGCAGACTTTTATACAGCAGCAGATAGATACTGCATATCATCTTGAAAATAGATAGCAACAATATTCTGGGAAGAGGGAGGTAATCAGTGTAACATGCTTACATTTCTGGACACTTGGCCCAATAGTATATTACTTTATCTTGGCCCCAAGTTTTAGAATACCAAGAAATATTGCCACTCATATTTGGGATTGACCTCCAGAGTTAGCACAGCAGATAGCCTCTGTTTTGTCTGAATTTGGCTACTTACAAAATTTTAAAAGAACTTCTTCTCCAGTAGCAAGCAGAAAGTCTGACCAGAGTCAGAAAACAGTGGCTCAAGATACTGAGCAACTGGCCCTCAAGTGTAATGGGAATAAAGCAGTACCTTATGGGAAAAAGCATCTTTTTGTTTGCATATTCTCATTCTGACTTGTAGATGCTCTCTCAAGAAAAATAAAAGTAACAGCACACTTCGTAAGTACTTGATGGAAGAGAAGAGATTCTCTAGAAATGTGAGGTTACATTAGCTAAACACTGAATTATTTATGTTTTATTTATACCTTACATTTTACAGAACTGTCAACATTTTTCCCTGGCTTTTCTTTCCCAGTGTTCCCTGTCCCTACTGGGAGATGATCTACATTTATCTAATGTGCTTCTGCTCCTCACAGTGTCCTTTAGGACATCTGCCTCTGCGTGAGTCCAAAGTGGAAGAAGTAGACCGTTCCTGCGACTCTGATGAAGATTATGAAGCCACTGGTGGAGGACTTCTGTCATCCCACTGTACATTGGTGATTCACCCACAGGACCAGAGTCCCACGTATTTACTTATCCGCACCAAACAGGAGAAGGTATAAAAGGCAGTCATTTATTTGAGAGCCAGAGTCTTTTGGTAACAATGAACAAACGGGTCATAAAGGCTTAACCTCTTTGTAGAAAACAGGTCTGAATTGACCCATGCTGTTCTCATCCTTATGCCTAGAACACCTGGCTGTACCATCTGACTGTTGCAGCTGGTAGCAGTAATGCCACAGTGGGCACATCATACGAACAACTCATTGGAAAACTATTGGATGCAGAGGGAGACCCTAGTAAGTAAAAACCCCAGACTCTTCCATGGTAGCAAAGCACAGGGAAGAATAATTTCAATTCTCAGTTTAATCTAGTCAAGAGTGAGGGAAGGGAATTCTTAGTAGTGCATTATATAGTATAGTGTCCTTCTCCCCTTGTTCTCAGACAAGTCCATCACATTGTAACATTTATCAAAGCCACTGAAATGTCTGTATCAGTAATTCAAATTAAAATAAAGAACTAGAGCTTTAATTTTTTTCCTATCTTTGTTGGTCTTGATTTTCCTTTCCAGGAAATCTTGACCATACAAACACATGCTCTTTCCTTTAAGTACACTCAAAGACATTTGCCTTCCCCTCTGTTTCTCTGTCTAAACCCTTACACATGCATCCATGCTCATCTGTTTCACCTCATCTTTGATACCTGCTCATGCATCTGTGTTTATGCACCATGTTCTCTAATATGTATTAACAAATGCATTCTTACTTAAAACTCTTTTCTTGAACAGTCACATATTCTGGACTTCTATGTGAACCTCGCTTCCTGTTGAATAGTGACTTGCATTAACAAAACCCCATTGCAGGCAGCTTCCCTGGCAGGGTTTGTCTGGTTTGAACACACACCTAAGCAGTCTCTCACCAGAATCCAGCTGATGAGAAGCTCTGGTGTAGCAGGACTGAGAATGCCAGTACTTCTTTCTGCTGATGGCTAATGCTGCTGGTGACTCCTTATCCATAGTGGGCTTTGCTGAAATCAGTGAAGTGTCACCAAAGATAATGTGGCTTAGTGCAGTGCTGCTTCCTTGGGTGCTTTGCCATCTCAGCAAGGCTCCTCGTCAACATGGACACTGTTCTCTCTTTCCTGTTTCTGACACTGCATGTTTTTACCCATCTGCTACCTCAGATTCTCCTCTGTGGAAGCATCCTATGTTGTGCTACAGTAAGGATGGGTTGCACACATCCCTCACGACTCTGCCATCAGAGGCTCTACAGACTGAAGCTCTGAAACTTTTTAAGGTATTTAAAGGGACATGGCATGGTTTTCAGTTATTTTGCTCTGTTGCTGGGGCAACAACATTGTTTGGTCACGTTGTACAACATTTACTGTCACTATGGGTTGCTTTAGACAGGTCTGCTGCTTCTTTTAATTACAAGAGGACTGTTGGATATTAGGTGTCACTTATTCTTTGGAGGTTTAACTTTTTTTGTGCAGAATATGGGTTTAGGAGTAATGTTCCCCCACAGACTTTATGCTTCAAAGTTAGGTTTATCTTCCTCTTTCCTCTCCAATAGTTGGATTGAAGGAAACAATTCACTGGCAAACACAGTTGTGTCAGTAAGACCAGTGGTGAAGCTGCTCTAGATTGCATTTTTGCACTCTCCAAGTGTAAGGTCAGCAGTGAGACTGGACAGTGTGAGCAAGATAAAACACAGGCATGGAAGGCAGGAAGCACATTCTCCTCTCAGTTCTCTTGCTGACTTGCAAGTTCTTTAGACCGGTGGAGGTTGATTAAATTTTCTAGTTGCCATAACTATGGAGGGAGGAATAGGAATTAAGTATTGACTCTCCTCCCTCCTCTCAAGGTTATTTATTAACTGTCTGTAAGTTAATAAATACATCTGAGGAACATGGCCTGGAAAGTACCAGAGAAGAGTTGCTGGATTTGTGGCATTAACTAACTTCTACCCTTTCACAGTCCTGTCAGCTGTTCATCAACGTTCCTGTGGAGGCATCCTCTATTGATTACCATGTGTCACTTGCCCAGACAGCGCTGCAGGTCTGCTTGACACATACTGAGCTGCAGAATGAAATTTACTGTCAGCTTGTTAAACAGACCAGCTGCCGACAGCCCCAGAACCACTCTGTCATTCAGGTCAGTTCCTCTTTGGTCACTGCCATTCTGCAAGTACTTTCCATTCAATTCCATGTTTTTAATAATTAGCTATGGGACTGGTTCTCATAAAATAGTGCTTATGCTAAAGGGGTGCTGGGGGAAAGAGAATCTCAGCACTGATGTGCAAAGAAAAACACGAAGAATATAACTACTTGCAAATTAAATTTCAGTTTAAATGTAACTGTTTACCAGTTACAAATAGTCTATTCAGACCATATTCAGAATCAAAGTTCTTAGCTTGTGTTGTCTTGCTATAACTGTCACATGGTATTAATTTTGTTTTGCATTTTAGATAATCAACAGCATACAAGACATGAAAATTACTATTAGGCATGAAATCTGAATTTGCAATGTTATTATTGGGTAAATAAAATCATTAAGTTACAGCATGAATGTACATATATGATTACAATATTCCCAGCTCAAATGAGACATTAAAATCAGGTTAAATAATAATGGCTCTACTTTGAAATAAAATTCCCCTGTGCCTTTTGGTTATGATTTTCAGTTACATGGTATTAATTTAAGTCTTTATTGTTCACTCCATTGTGGTTACACTAGTCAAAATTTTCAAAAGTAGCCAGTCACTTAGAACTCTTTTCAGAGTCCAGGCTGATATAATGAACAGCAGTCTGTCTGACCATCACTTCCCTCAGAAACATCTTGAACTGCACATCTTAAGAGTCACTCCAAAAAGCACTAGTCCCCATTATCGTTTTGGCTGTAGTATTCTATGAAAGACAGCAGGTAAGAAGTACAGAATGAGAGTGATGCCCAGTTTTGTGTTCACAGTGCTGGCAACTCCTGGCTTTATGTGCTCCTCTATTCCTGCCTCAACATCACTTCCTCTGGTACATCAAACAGCACTTGCAGCGACATGCAGACCCCAGGTAAGGACTGCAACAGCATTTCGTTCTGCTCAGCTGACTGCCTCTTGGATCCACTACAGATAAAGAAGGAAGTAATTTTCGAATACACACATACAAATATGTATTGACAGGGAGGACAGAAGGCTCACAGTGGTGTAAGGATGTTAGTTGTGCCCCTTCAACCATTCACATTAATTTATCACTTACATGAAGCTAGTTCACAAAACTGAGTGACCTATACTAGCAAAAGATCTTTTTGTAGATATAACCGGAGCTATGTAGGGAAGCTTTTTGCTTATGCAGCTACTTTCTTTTATTGATAGAAAAATAGACCAAAGTAATTACTTAGAATGAATTATTCAAATATTAGGTGATTACATTCTGCAGTCAGATTAGCACGCCAAGTGACAGAACAAAAGTGAGGCAGAAAACATATCAGGGAACCATAAAAAGCTAGGAAAAATGAATGAACCTGAAATATATGCTAGTACTTTTCTTTCTTACCTCTTTGGCACGTAACTATGGTAACAGGAAGAAGTTGTTCTCCATTGTTCATGCTGTGCTCTTTGTTTGTTTCCATGGTGGTCTGGTCTTCAGCATATCTCACTGTGTCCTTAGCGAGGAGGTCACAGCTAGAGATGTCTAGTTGTCTGTTGCAAGAATACACTGTTGTTAAGACAAAAGTGAAAGTAGTTTCCCTTCAAACAAATACTCATATTCAATTTATAAGCCTAAATCTGCCATGGAACTCAAGCTGAAAGTCACCTGGCACTGCAAAGGAAACATGTACACCTATCAAGTATTTTATTTTCTAAAATGCTGCTTCACATTTGCTATTTCTTCTCAAAAGCAAAAATACAGATACTGGGCACTCTTCAATGTTCAGGTTCTCCATTTGCTAAGACAACATATTAGGGATCTTTTGTCTAGTACTAGGAGCCATTTCTTCAAACTTGTGCATTACCAGCTCACAGACTGGCCCATTGAGCTCACTAGTGGAGCTGCTCTACTGTTGGAGAGTGTTGAATTTCATAAGGATTTGCTTGGCCATGTGCAACTGATTTATTTCATCAGCTTCAAGCACTACTGTGCTGATGGTCTGCCCAAAAGTACCTTTATGAACAAATGTACTCCAAGCAGAAACAAAGAGGACACTTATTGATATGATCCAGCTATGAAGCAATTACTAAAGCTAGAAAAACCCCAGAAATTACATGAAAATGTGTCTGTGTTCACCTGAAGTTTAGCTTAGATTTGGATCAGTTGCGAAATGGGATTTATCTTGGCTCCTTCTCCTTAGCTCTAGGAATGCTTACCTCTCTTTGGATGGAGCAGACACAGCTGCTTCTTGACCAGTTAAGTAGATACTCTTCCCCCATTTCACACAGCAAGCAAGACACTAGAATGTTTACACTGCATAATACCTATGGTCTAGATCTATTCTATATCTTAATTCTAGTTATTGTTTTTTGTGTAAGCTGACCTTAGTGTACATATCCAGTCTCTAAGAGAGGAAGAAAAGTGGGGCAGAGTCCTAAGTGAGAAGCCACAGGGCTTAGGACCATTTGGAAACCAGACAACAGCTTCTTGATGAAGCAAGATTGTCTATTTGAAAGCTGTCCGAACTCATTACTGGGGAGGTGAGCAATATATTGCTAGAGTGAAAAGCCAGAACTCCTGACTTCCATGCTGCTTGCAGGGATTTAACTGGAGATTTAATCATGTACTGAGCTCCTGAAGGCATCTTGAATGGAATTGTTTTCCCTTGCAAAGTGATAGCACAGTTACAAATCCATATAAATACTTCCATTTCAGAACTTATTCAGTGTATACATTCTTAATATTTTTGTGCAAGGTGCAGTTGACTGTTCCTGCTTGGCTTTAGAGATACATCTTTTTGGTGCTGTCCAATGCAGGCATTCTCTTCAGTAGACAATAAACTGATCATCTTGGAATCTCTGTCAAGTCTCTTGGTTAGAAGATAGGGTTAATACATGGAAACATAATTTGTGCAGCCATGTAAATTGATAAACACAACTCGTAATGCGTTAGTCTCACAGAGTTATACAACTCATTATTAATATTTACCAGGACTTGACATTATAGTAACTAAATTCCACTGGCATGACAGCGAGTTTGAGGGTGATTTGACCTTGACAGTTGTTATGATGGCAACAGGGTACTGAAGAGGATATCTGTCCCATCCACCTAGAAGCAGAGAACACTCCTGTGTTTCCTAGAGAGTCCATTGTCTGCCTTAGTTTTACAGGTCCTTGGAGCTCAGGTTTTTATTGTAGCTTTTCTCTGTTAGTCTGTTGAGATGAACAGTGTATCTGCATGGAGATATATCTTTGCTTGAGCAAAAGCCTGAGGGAGGAATGTGTTGTTATGGCATGGGAAATTGAAGAGGTCGTGGCACTTGGAGCATGTTTGTGGTTCTCTCCCCCTCTTTGCCTAGGAGTGAGATAGGCAAGTATGCCATCTACTGCCAGAGATCAGTAGACCGCACGGTGCAGGCTGGAGAGCGGGAAGCCAAGCCCTCCCGGATGGAGATCGTGTCCATCCTGCTGAGAAATCCCTACCACCACTCACTACCCTTCAGCATCCCAGTGCACTTCATGAACGGAACCTACCAGGTGAGCCACCACAGCTGCCTTTCTTCTGAGCATTAGAGGACTGCACCATAACCTGCCTCCTTGATGCGAGTGGGTGGCACCGTGGTATTCATACCTACTGGGTGTTGGGAGATAAACACTGTTTCTCCTCCTTGCTGTTTTAGCTGATTTTCTAAGAAAGTGAAAGGAATTCATTCCTAGCTCTGCAGGTCTTAGGAAGAAAAGGTAGCTGAGAAAAAGGGAGAGATGTTGAAAGTGTCTTGATATGGGAAAGAACATGGTATGAAGGGAAACAATACATAGCTGTTGTCAATGGAGCTGGCAGTTAATCTGGAGATGTTAATCTGTAGGAAACCACCTTCATTAGTTGTGATACCCATCAATGGTCAGGTTTCTTATATCCTCGATTAAGTCCTCTTTCATTGCAGGTTGTAGGTTTTGATGGTTCCTCAACAGTTGATGAATTCATCCAGCGACTGAACCAGGAAACAGGAATGAGAAAGCCATCCCATATGGGATTTTCTCTGTTCACAGATGATCCTTCTGGCAGGAATTTGGAACATTGTTTGGCGGGCAACATGAAGGTATTAATGTTTTCCCTCTGCTACCTTTAGTATACATCTTTGAAGAACTGCTTAATGGTTAATAAATCCTTTTTAATGAATTAGGATCTAATAAGCTTGGATATTGTCTATCTAGATTAATATTCACAGATGAGATATTAATTCCTGCACTTGGGTCACAACAACCCCATGCAACCCTACACGCTGGGGGAAGAGTGGCTGGAAAGCTGCTCAGAGGAAAAGGATCTGAGGGTCTTGGTCAACAGCCGTCTGAACACAATCTGGTAGTATGCCCAGGTGGCCAAGAAGGTGAATGACATCCTGGCCTGTATCAGAAATAGTGTGGCCAGCAGGACCAGGAAAGTGACTGTGCTCCTGTACTCAGCACTGGGTTTGGGCCCCTCACAATAAGAAAGACATTGAGGTGCTGGAGTGGCTCCAGAGACGGGCAGCAAAGCTGGGGAAGGGTCTGGAGAGTAAGTCTGATGAGGAGCAGCTGAAGGAGCTGAGGTTCTTTAGCCTGGAAAAAAGGAGGCTCAGCAGGACCTTATTGCTCTCTACAACTCCCTGAAAGAAGGCTGCAGCCAGGTTGGTTTCTTCTCCCAAGTAGCAAATGACAGGATAAGAGGAAGCAGTCCAGAATTGCTCCAGGGGAGGTTTAGATTGCCTATTAAGCAAAATTTCTTCACTGAAAGAGTTTCTCAAGCATTGGAACAGACTGCCCAGGGAAGTGGTGGAGTCACCATCCCTAGAGGCATTTAAAAGATGATGTGTAAAAAAAGTAGATGTGTCACCTGGGGACATGGTTTAGTGGTAGACATGACAGTGCTGGTGTAATGGTTGGGCTTGCTCATCTTAAAGGTCTTTTTCAACCTAAATGATTTTATGATTCTATAATTAGCTAGCCTAATCTGATGTAGTTCATAATAGAAAGATCTATTTTAGAAGGTGATAAATTGGTCAATTTTAAAAAGTCTAACTCAGATTTTAGCAAATATTAAAGTTTAATTGTCTTGACTACAAAATGAAACATGACTGAGCTAGCCAGCATAAGCAGATATCACAACTGACATCAAATGTGACACTCCTAATTGAGACAAATTTATGTTAGGCTGTGAGTCTTTGGCATGTCTATATAAATTCCATCTACTGGACTATGCAGTGTCTCCTTGCTATCTCCAGATAACTCAGGCTTTCATTGTTGATAAGTATACTTAGGGGAGAAACTGAGTGTGGCTTCACTTTAAGAACGAGTGTAGTGCCTCAGATCAGGGGAAAAAGAAAGCAGATAAAGTATTAGCATCTGTGTCTTTCATATGGAGATTTTTATCTGTGCTGCAGCTGAATGACTGCCTTAATTGAGCAGACTGGCTGCCATGAATGAGACACACCAGATTTTGGTACAAATAAGTGAGAATAATTTGTCATACAGCATTAATGGAGGAATAGTTGTAGTGACAACTTTGAAGAGGTCCTGATACCTGTAGAGAACTTAAACAATCGATTTTACACAGTGTAAAATTTCACATTAAGCAACAGAGGGAGAAGACACCAATAATTTTGAAATAGATGGTTTGAAAGAAAACTACCATGGAGAGTGCCAAGTTATATAGGTTTTTTTTTCATGGCCTGATACACATCAGTTAATCTGGAGCTTTGCAGATAATTGGACCACCATTGGGAGGGATGAGGTATCAGAGTAAACAAAGGAGCTTGAGACAATCAAAGGCATCACTTTTCCTCAGCAAGTAAATAATAACCAGTAAATTTCAGTAGCTTGAGAGGTTTAGAGATCTGCTTATGTATTTCATGTGGCTTCTTATGTTCACATTCCTTTAACTGAGATGCCATCAAGAGAGCTAGAGGCCTTCATTAGTCCAATTGTAAAAGAACTAGAATAACCAGGAGGAGCTGAATGGAACTGAAAAAAAACCCCCCATGTTATTGTGAAAAATATATCTTGAGTTACAAAGTTGGAATCTAGGACCAAACAGTCCCAAAGTTTGGACATTCACATCCCAGGGTTTGGTATAGACATGTATGATCTGCTACTGTTCAGAGGATATGTTAGTGCTTTAGTTTGACTCAGGAGGGCACTTTTGAAGTAAACCTACCAATCGTTCCTATTAACCATGCTTTGACTCACATTAAGGAGTAATCTAAGAGCATGAAATTGATTCTTCTTATATGAAACATGAACTGGAAGATGTGATCCCACACAGAAGTGGGCTTTGAGATTACTTGATCAGACTACTAATGTGGGCATGGAGACGTAGGAATGGGTGTTTCTCTGTGCAGATCTGCTCCTTCCGAGCTTTGCTACTTACTAATGTAGACATAGCCACAAGAGTTACTACCAGACCAGAATTTACATGTCCCCCTGCAGGTTAGAGCTGGAGTTTTCAGTTGGAGTGCTATAATTTTCACATACTGTGCAACAGGAAAAAAATTGATTTTGTCACTTTGAGCTGTGTTTATGCTGATCCAGTCTGTTTCTTTATCTTCTGTTCCACAGTGTTTTATTCACTTATTTTCCCTTCGAGCCTTGGCTGTATATTTCACCTCACTGTGTCTCCTCTCTCCTTGATATTTTTTAAAGATCTGTGATGTCATTTCTAAATGGGAACAAGCCTTAAAAGAATTGCATCCTGGGAAATATGAAGGTGGCACAAGAATTGTAAAGCTGACCTATAAGAACAGGTACTGTCCTTTGTTGGGTGGCCTCACTACTGCTGTTAATGAAACATTCTAGACTGCATATATCTCTGTAGATGACCAGTCATTTATAGCATCATTAGTGCCAAAACTATTTTAGCATTTAAATCCTACAGGAGACATGATGGCTTTTGTCTGTTACATATACAAAAGCATATGGCCTGGGGGTAAACCCCAACCACTTTGCAATAGCAGAATAGACTTAAAATGAGTTAACAAGTAGCTGTAGCACAATAAGGCATACTTGGCACAATTTCACTTGCCTAGATCCTAAAACATAATTAAAGAACGTGTGTTAGGTGAGAGGGAGAGAGACCTAGAGGAAAAATCACTAGTGAAAACAAATGTGCTGAAACTTGCATTTAAGTGAACAATCAAAAAGATCAAAAAGATACAAGAACAATGTTCTAAATCATATGAGCTGTAGAAGAGACATGTAGTAGCATTGTCCAAACTTTACAAAGAAAGAAATGTTAGATGATGAAAGATGGTAGAGAAGGGAAGTAGAAGACAAAGATCTAATTTAAAAACTGGAACAAGTTCATCACTTATAATACAGACAGGAATTCTAAATGGCAGTAAATCAAGAGCTGTATGAGAACAAGGAACTAATTCTCTTTGCAGGCCAAACACAGGCCACCCCAAAACTGAACAGACAGTTCAATATTAAACATACGAAGATTTTGTTGACTGTAATGGTGGGAACAAATTTCTGTCAACTTTGTTAGTTGGTATAATAGTGGTGAAAGCAGAAGTTACTGCCTTTGACCCAGAAGGCACTATTTGTTTCAGGAGTGAAACTTTGCAGTATCATTTTGTTGGGCTGGAATGTGCCTAGGCTGGACAGCAAGGATGTTTTGATAAGGTCTTTCCAAGGTTGGGCTGTTCTAACACCAAGGACTCTGATAAGACATTTGTAAGGTCAATATGGTTCTAATAGTGTTGTTAATCTCAAAGTGACATAAAAATAAACAAACTGATCCACTGGAATGAATATCTCATGTAGTCTTGTGGAATATATAGCCATAGCTGCAGCTTGAAATTAATACGTGAATTAGTTGCTGTGGACTGGAAGTATGAGGAATGGTTCTGGGAAGCATTCCCCAGGCTGGTGTCTTCAGCCCCAACTGCTAATCTTACTATATACCATGTCAAAAAAATTCAAAGTGTGAATGGAATAAAAAATAGTAGGAAGCTTTGATTTACAAGCATGTTTCTTTAAACAAAGTCTGTTAATTGGGTCACTTATGTCCTGCTGAAGCAAACGGGAGAATTTTTTATAAGTCTTCAGTGTAAGTGGTGAAATCCAAACTGGCAAGTCTACAAGGCTGCCATGTAGAAACTTATACATGGAGAGCAAAGGTTGTTCTCTTTTCTGTGATAAGCAGAGAAGGCCATAACTTAAATATTGCTTGTGTGTGCTTGATGGGGATGAATGGACACTGATTTAGCTGTGTTTAGTAAAGGTTCACTGTCTAGAAGTGGTTGGCTTACAGAATTCTAGTAGCTTCCAAACCTAGAAAGCATGTTTTGAGCCTCCTTCCTCAAATCTTGTTCATAAGGGAAGCACCTCAGCTTTCACACTGCTGTCCAGTACCCCCTCAGTGAAAAAAAAATCCCTAAAACAAAACACATTTTTATTTTGCCTCGCCTTGATTCAAGTTCCCAGCTATACTTTCTATTCACAGTATGTTTTTGCCTTCACAATCCTCTCTGTTTAGACTGTATTTTCGGAGCCAGGCCAAAGGTGAGACAGACCGAGAGCGTTTGCTACTGGCCTTCCAAGTGAGCAGTGAAATAGCCAATGGAAGGTTTCCTGTTAATAAGGAATTAGCTCTGGAAATGGTGGCTCTAATGGCTCAGGTGAGTATGCCAGAAATGCTGGTTTTTGTCCTCTCTCAGCTGTACACTGACTATCTTTGACTAAGCAGCTATCTTTTACATCAAAAGTGCATCAAACATACATACAGCCAGCTGTACCTTGACAAATACATTATACTAGCATACGTATGTAGAACACCTTTTGCTGTAGGAAAATTTACTCTAGCTGTGCATCTCCTTTCCTTCTCAAGAAAAATACTGGAAGAAACAGTGAGGCTGAACTATTGTCAGACCTGCTCCAATTAGTACTTTAGTAGATAGAGATATGGAAATACTACCACTACTAGAATTCCATTCATAGTAAAAACTTGCCCTGTTGCTCTGCCAATTCCCTCTTACTCAGGAGGAGCATCTTCTAGGATCCTCCATTAGGTCTCCAGGCTGGGATTTAATATTTTACCACATAAAACACACAGTGTGGGTTGTGGGCATAGTAAGCAGGATAATAGTTTTTTACTGACCTGAAACTGAGTGTTGTATTTATTAAAGCAAGATAAACTGAGATGAAGAAGCTGGGGACATGGTCCAGACTATTTACAAATTTGCTGTTGTTTTAATTGGCCAGCTGAAAGTAAACCCCTAAAGCCTGGCAATTTATACAGATGCGTCTCATTACAAGTGTCTGGTCAAGATCATGTTCCACTTTCTTAGAACAGTAAATAATTCCTTGGGCAGTTGTGTCCTCAGTGGTTGCTCTTTTGTATACATTTACTATGGTAAATGCTGTAGACAACATTCCCCAGCCTGTGTCTTTTTGCATGACTAATAAACAGAGTAGTTATCAGTATGGGAATTCCTGAAATGTTCTACTGCATTAAGAACCCAATAGTACTGTTGCACTATAAGCTATAATGTTGTCTTAGGTGGAATATGGGGATTTGGATCGACCAGGATCTTCAAGTCCTGGGGGAACATCACAATTGAAAATGCAGCATCTTCTCCACCAGGTTTTAGATAAATTCTACCCCAAACACTACAAGCAAAACATTACTCCTGACCAGCTCAGGTAAATTGTTGGTTCTTCAATACTGTGCACTGAAATCAGTTTTTACTTGCCAAATTTTCTTTACATTTAAGAAGTTTCAAGGAGCCCTGTCAAGATTATTTAATGTAGAAACTCAAACAAAACACAAATTCCAGGAAAAGGTTCCCTTAATAGAAAAACTGATATAAAAAGAGCCAAATCACCAGCTAATTTTCCTGTAGGCAAGAAGTTTAAACCTTTCACTTCCAAATTAGGCATCTCAGTTTCAACAACCTAACACAAGCCTAAAATGAATTCTCTTTTTTTTTTCCCTTCCCTCAAGTGTCAATTGAATCCAGATGCCTAGCATTTGCAATGAGCCATAAAGCCAGCTCATATGGGTTGCTTCAGGCTATGCAGTAATTCTGGTAGGACATATTTTAGCAGGGTTTTTCGATGTTCTGACTTGGAACTTCTCACACACCATGCAGAGAGCTCAAGTACAAAACTCAAATGTTGCCACAGATCTCAGATCAAACTGCTTTAAAGTGAGAGAATGGTCTTCCTGCAGATCCTAAGCTACTTAGGGATGCAGTGGTGAAACTAACACAGTTACCTCCTCTTGGAGGCAAATTCCATCTTCATGTAGCAAGGTAGCTGCAAACCATCCCTAGTGAGCCAAATCAAGAGTGAGTTAATATATATTACCACTCCATATAGAGCATACTACAAGCAAGGTATGAGGAAGGTGAGAAAGTAAGTGGAAGTAGAGAAAATGCTAAAATAAACTCAGATTGTACAACTGGTAGTGCTAACAGCCCTGTCTGTAAGTGCTGTGTAGAACAGCCCTTTTGGAGTGAAGAGGTACATTCATTAACTGCTCTAATTTTACGCATCTTTCTTTGGAAGACATTAGTAAACAATACTGTCTTGTGTGTTGGATTCCTAAAGGCAGCTGACTGACAGGCTGGCGACAAAGTGGATGGTGCTGCAGGGATGCTCTCCACCAGAATGCATTCGAATTTATTTGACGGTGGCCCGGAAATGGCCTCTCTTTGGAGCCAAAATATTTGCTGCTAAGGTAACTGGAGCACTTTCTTCTTTTGCCAAGAGTGAATTATCTGAGCAGAGGTGTACCTACAGTCTGTGGTAACATGGGTCGAAAATGCTTCTACTTCAGAAAGGAAAAATACTGAACAATGCTCTGTTCTGAACAAACAGCCCTTGGTACCACACAGGTTGAAAAAGAAGGAAGACAAGTATATTCTAAACACTAGGGGTTGCTAGTGTTCAGTAAATAAATACTGAAGGTTCCCTGGCTGTGTCAATTGATCATGATACAGAGTACCATCTGTCCCTACAAGCCCTCCCAAAGCTTCCTCAGGCAAGAATTTCCCTGGGCATCAAGGCAGCAATGATAGTTTAAAATACACGATTTACATAGCACAGTGGGGGAGGAAAGGAAGAGTCCCCCCTAAAAGTCACACCTGATGCCAGCTATAGGGAGATGGGGTACTTCAGTCCTGTTTTCTGCTTGACACAGAGCTGGATGCTTTCCTTGCCACATGAGAGAGGCAATCGCTGCTAATGTCCTTTGCAGAAACAAAAATGAAAGTACACGTTGGGTAAGCTGCCAACTCACAGGCATCAGTGGGAGAGCAAAGAACAGCTGGAGGGAGTGGTTCTAACAGTAGCTTGTACCATCCCTCATCCCATTCCAGGCTCGAGCTCTGTACCTATGGCCTGTGCCTGAACTAATGTCTTAGCACATAGTAGCTGTCTGGTATTTTTTGGTATTACCCATCTTCCCCGTCCCAGCAGAAATTTCTGCTGTTGAAAGCTTGAGGGAAGTCTTCTTCCTGGTTACATGTCTCTTGCTTTGAAGTCAAAGCTGCTGTAGTTACAGAAAAAAGTCTAATGATAAAAGGGACCTCCTGAGGAGCTATACAAGGAGTTTGCACAAGGCAGTTATTTCCACTGTCGGGACTAAAAGAGGTTACTGTCAGAAGAGGTTACTGGTATTTGAGGTTACTAACACTGAAGAATCAGAATATAGAATAGGTCTACCCACAGGTGAAATAATGTTAGTATTTCTGATGATTAACCTATGGTATAGCTTTTCAGCAGTTAAACAGCAAAGCCTATGGCATTAACCATGTAATAGCAGATTCCCAGGAAAGATTTTTGTCATTAGCCATAACAAGTCATCTTTAAGAGACAATTGATGCACATTTGCTGTAAGATTTTGTAAGAAACAAAATGGCATTGATGTGATGGTACTGGGCACACTGGTATAGAAACCAGCAGGTTTCATTGCCTTACTGACTGATAGGAGCAGTATAAACACATGTACAGAGCAGAGTTGTCATTTGGTTGCTCTGTCCTAGCATTTCCTTCAGCTTTAGCCACACTGATGGAATCTAATTAATTTCAAAGCCTTTGTTATCCTTATATCTCTTGTGCCACTACTCTGAAAAGTGTATGAAAATCTGAAAATGTTATTCCAAATTTTGGGAAAAGCTCTCTTAAAAATCAAACCAGGTCACACCAGTAAGCCTACAGGATTTTTTCTCATCTTCACTTTATCCTTAAATCTCAACATTTATATCAGAAACATCATTCTGTGGTAGTCAAGAAATACCTGAATTAATAATTTGCTTTCTCTCTAGCCTATTCTGCCTTCCTCACTGGAAGACTGTCCAGTCTGGATAGCTGTGAATGAAGATGGTATCAGCATACTGGATTATAACACAATGGTATGTTGAGGAACACTGTTCGAGAGAAAAAACTGCCACAGACAGACATTCCCCTGAGTGCACAGAAAGTCACCAACAGTTTGTCTTTAACTTCAAATGGATCCAGAAGCTAGGTGGTAATGTTGCCTTTCAGCTGGTAGAAATATGGCACAGACACGGTTAAAAGGGGTAAAAGGGTTTTACTTTGGTATTTTAATAGGATTCTAGGTGCACAGCTCTTCGCAGGTGGAGCACGCTGACATGTACACTTACTGTACAACACGCATATGTTTTATGGACTTTGCAAATTAACATATCTGTCTAAAATTGCCCAGTAAGAAACTTAATAAATGAAGGAATTGTTCTCTATTCTAAATACCACCCCCAAATGAGACTATAGCCCAATTTACAAAATATGTTCCAGAGAGAAGGCTTCAACCAAGGCTGAAGCCTCGAGTTTTGAGATAGTGTAGGGCTCTCTGGGCTCTTACTGTGAATGTTTGGTCTTTCTGCTTTGCAGGACTCTAAGCTAGAATATAAGACTACAAACATTACAAGCATGTAGGCTGAGGGTACAAAGAGTGTATAGAGGGTACAGAAAATATAAAAAGGGTATAAAATGTATAGAAGGATATGTAAAAAGAAAAGGCAAAAAATCATCAGGCATCCATGAAAGTCAGAGATGAGGGAAGTCAGTGTTATGCTTGAACACTCCATACACAAAGGAAAATTACAGCTGCAGTGTAAGGTAGGGCAGCAAACATGTTCATACATCTTGCAAAATCTCAGTGGTGTGTGCTTTACCACCACCCTCTGGGATATAACAAAATTAGTGCTGTGAAGTAGTGACGCATCGACCAAACTAGGAGAAAACTAGAAATGCAATTCTCACTTGAGCTTTCTCTGCTAGCTGTTACCTATAGGGCCATCTACTTCCCGTTACTGCTGAAGACCTGGCATTCTTGCAGGAAGTAGAAATTTATACTAATATATTAGTTTAAGGTGGACATGGGGAGTTTTTTACAGAACTATGACTTTTTCAAATTCTCTTTGCAGCATTTGAAGGTCTCTTATTCATACTCCTCTGTGCTGACCTTTGGAGGCTGTCGAGATGACTTCATGATTGTAGTCAGTCAAATGAAAGAAAGTAGTTCTGGAAAAAATAGCACTGAAAAACTCCTCTTCACAATGGCAATTCCAAAGGTAATTACACATGAAAAGTGAATTTCTTTCCAGCTGGCAGCATCAGGGCAGGGTGTTTTGTATAAGCCCTGGGGACTGGTACTTGGGGCTGCTGCACTAGCTATACACATTCAACAAATCCCTTGTAAGCTGCAACCTTTGAACAAGAGACTTATTCTACCTAACTCATACAGACAAAGCTTCATTTTAGAACTGAACAATTCCGTGGAAGAAAGCCATTTACAAAAGCTATGCAGTCAATAGATTCTAAAATTCAAAGGGCATTCTCACCTCTAACTGACCTACAGTTAATAATTTTCTCTTTTCCCCAGATTGTTGAAGCAACACTTCTTATTGCCAGCTACATTAACTACCGTTCAACTCCTTCACTGCTGTCTTCCACTCAGCCCTCACGAAGCAGAACACTTGCTAAGAAGCTCTGGGAGACTGAAAATCAGTGTTTTTTTCCTTCTGTGCCCCGAAGCACTAAGGGACCCACTCTACTCTGAGGGCTTGTTCCCAATGAGCTGATTTTGTTGGTAATATACCACCTATTAATGCAGGCTCTGATTCTTCTTCCACAATAATAGGCAAAGTTCCTTAGAGGTAGAGGGGCAATGTACTTTCCCTTAAAAAAAAAAAAAAAACCAAAACAATAGAAGTTGATTTGGTGGACTGTGCAGGAGTTTTCTTTCCATGACACACTCCATCCAAAACACCATTCCTCAGGTCATTTGCCTGCACAGTGCTCCAGTCATTACATCTGCACACATTTTTCTATCTCCTACCATACTGCCTTGCTTTACAAGCACATACATTTTCTTCAACCACTCCTATTTTCAGCTTTCAAAAGACAGAAACTTACATTCCTTGCTGAGACATGAAAGACATCACTGAGAAGGAAGAGGAATTAAACTCACAAGAATAATTCTGATGCAAAGTCAAAGGTCATTTCAGACCTGAAATTGTGAGTATAGAATTAGAGTTCAGTGGTACTTACAAATATTTTCAACTTTAAATAATGGTGGAAAGCTAGGGTCTTTGCATATTGAGTACTCAGAACCACTGGGACTGGAACAGTGTCAGAGGATGGCCTGGCTCTTACAGGACTGATGCATGTCAGAAGCTGACACTGTTCTGTGCAGTAGATGAACATTAGATCACTGCTGCAGGGCAGGGCTCAGTGTGTCACATGCTCCACTGTCAGACAAGCACTTTCAAAGACTTTCTGATAATCACTGTTGTAGATGTGTTTGGAAGTGCACATTATCTCAGACAAAGGAAGACAAGGCAAGCAAATTTTGTCGTTTTTCTGTCTTTCAGCAATTAGGACAGATCTTCCCAGACAAACTCTGCCATTCTGACTTGACAGAAGCTGCTTCTTTCCAACTCCTGCTTCCTTCATGTACCATAAGCAAGGAGGAGGTAGTTAGCAAATGTGTACTCATGTTCTTCTGACTTTCCTAAAGAATGTTGGTAGGTTTGATTTTTTCAATCTGTTTCAAAGGGACTTTCTTATGAGAAGGTTATTAAATTTGAAACTAATAAAAATAGCAATTCTTCATGAAAAATCTACATCTACTTAATTTAAGTTCAGCTGTTTTGATGAGTATTCGAAAAAAGCTGAGGAAGAATAACCACTTTCAAAAGTACCATGTCTAACTTCATAATAATTATGCATTCATGGGCAACTTTCCCAAATTAAACCAACATGAATCCAACCACTAGGCAGAAGTCAGTAATAGCAACCCAAATTCATTTGCAAATAAACAAACAATACCAATGTTTTTACTCCCTAGTACCTGCCAGCAACCTTGCCTCATCCAACGAATGCACACAGGGGAGCTGATACATCAAGAAGTTTTTTTTTCATGCTTATGGTGGGTGCAAAGCCACTAACTAAAAGACAAGAGCAGGGGACAGACAGCAATTGTTCTAAGCAATCCCTCAGCAGCATCTTTGTTATATAAAACAAAAAAACCCAAACAACTGAACAAAACAAACACAACCCCAAACCACCCCCTAGTGAGTTATAGAAACAATATGGCAGACCTAAGACAGGAAATGAACAGTGGCCTCATTTGCACATACTGTAATGTACCCACTTCTTACGAATTTAAGGACCATCCCTTGAAGGTACAGGGAAGAGTAGAAGCTTTCTGAGCCAAAAGTAATTTTAAGAAGGTATTTAGTAATTTTTGTTTTCCCTTAGATACTTTTCAGTGACTACATATCCTGATAGTAGTTTGTATTTCCTCTCTCCCTCTCTCTCTCACAGTGATCTTAGTATAGCTATGTCAGTTTGAACACACAAAGTGTTACTCCTCCTCACTCTGTCACCTGTGCCCCTAACAATTTCTCCGGTAGCTGAAGGTTTGTTTGACAGTTTGCTTCTGGTATCCCACCAGTAACAAAGCTTCAGAATAGGCTGGAGCTGTCATCAGTGCTGGGGATGCTCAAGGCATAGGAGTCTCCAGTTCACAGGCTGTACTTCTGTACAGTGCTAACACTCATGTCCTCAGAGACTTGAGGAGACTTGTAACCAGGGCAATCAGGAAGCAGAGATGTTAAATAAACAGGAGCTCTCCTGAAGCTCATTATTTTCTGCCACAACTGCACTTTAAATTGAGAAGCATGACACATAGAGCTTTCTGTCTTCCTTATTTCTTAAAAATATTCACCAATACTTGAGTGTTTCAGGGACCACCCTGCTCTGATGATGCACATATCCCTCCTATTTATAGCTTACCTGTCTTCAAACACCCCACCCTGTGTAGATATCTACTTTGTATGATTCCTTGGTAGAGAAAATAATTTTTTATTTTAATCAATGCTTTTGGCAATGACTGTTAATGCAGCATGGAGTGAGATGACAAAAGCCTTTGTGTTCCTAACTGCTGTGTGTATGTAAAAGGCTGTCTGGAAGATACTGGGAGATTTCTGTTTGTTCTTAATAAAATGCAGCTCATGAATAAATAATCGTTAATTAAATTTGTGTATTAATCTCAGAATGAAAGAAACTGTTTTAAAAGCCAGAATATTCTTGATGTAAACAAAAATGAACAAAGATTGTGTTTAGTATCCCGGCACATAGCTGGTACAAATCTGTGCTAGACTGATTCTGTGTCTCTCTCTGCTGATCTTCTCTCACCTTTAAGTGGATGGCTACACCATGTTCACTCCTTCAAAAGATTGCTAAAACAATCCTTCACACTTCCTGTTGTGACACAGCTTCTTGGTAATTTTTTCAGTGCACATTCTGAAGACTTCCTGGGATTTTTACAGCACAGTCAGCATTCCCAGCACACTCTTGAGCCCACGACTCTGTACACTCTGCTGACACACCATTTCTTTTCCAACACAAAAGGCGGCAGCACATCCCCCACCTGCTGCCTTTCACTTGGACAACCAGAATACTTTCTGTGACGTGAGCTAACCTCTGTCTTTCAAACGTTGTGGCACCATGGAAAAAAAACCACAAATCCCCTAATCTCTACCCTGTTGCATGATGGTATGGTTCTTCATTTCCAGATTATGTGGACAAGCACAGTACAGCACTGTATGCAAAATAAGCATGACTCCAGGCTCCTGCCAGCTTGTGGGTTTAGCTCTTGTTTTGACACTTCAATTACCTTAGTTATATTACTAAGGAGTCGTGGAAAAATAGAGAAAAATACCATTTTAGGGTTACAGTAACTTTTAGCTTATCAACAAAGAAGAATTTCCCACCCTTAAGTTACTAGCAAGAGCCCAGATTAATAAAACTTTATTCACACTGTCATTACCATAGTTTTCAACACATGTGCCTCATATTCTCAGAGTAACTGATGTGGCCCTTTAAATGCCACATCTTTTCCATGTCCTGTGTCAACAGGTCCTGCCCGATTCAGCAATGGGTTCACATTTTCCCTGTATTCACTTGAACACTTTTTGTGTTCAGGTTTTGCCAGGAGCAGCTTGCTCATCCATGCAGGCATCCTGGCATGTCTGCTTGACTTCCTGCTCATTGGGATGGACTGTTCTTGAGCTTAGAAGAAATGATCCTTGACTATCAATCAGCTTTCTTGGACCCCACTTCCCTTTAGGGCCCCATCCCATTTGACTCTTTCAAGCAGATCCCTGAAGAGGTCAATCTTCTGTTCTCTTAAGTTTATTTCATTAAACATAACTGAATGCAACAGTTCCATTTTCTGGGCTTGTCCTTCTGAAATTCTCCTGTGATCAGGAAGTTACCATCTGAGCCTGCACATCAGCTTTGGTATTTGGTGTGTGTTTTTCACACAAAGGGTGAAATAAAAGAATGCATACTTACAGCAGTCCAGACAAGGTTATTTTATAATTTCAGCATAATTTTCAGATGCATGAAAGAGTAAAAATTTTATGCATTTTCTTGTCTCACTTTGCCCTACTTCCTCATAATTCTTTTCTGCAGAGGCAAGAAAAAAACCTTTTCTATCTGAGCCTAAAAAGTTCTGCTCATGGGGCAGTTTTGCTTGCTTTTCCATGTGTCCCTCTGAGTCCTGCTGAAAGTTTGCTGCCTTTTTTTCAGCTATTTTATTCCACTTGATTGTGGCACTGTCTTCCTCTGCTCCAAGATCTCTTGGCAACTTTTGTACACTTCTATTAAGCAGTCCAGACGTGGCTTGGAGCTCTAGAAGTCAAACAACAGAGAATCAGGCTCTGAACTGGCTGTAAAACAGCTGGAAAGCTTGTAATTTCCCACTAGAGACAGGCAGAGATAGGACTGTGGGGAGAGCTGACACAAAGCTATCAGAAGCATGTATTGGTAAGGAATGCAGTAACAAGGTACCTGCAATTGATTAGCTTGCTCACATTAAGTCAGTGGTGAACAGATCTCCCCTGTACATGTTCATTCAGAAATAATCCATCAAACTCCATGTGAGCTGGTGATACAGGAATGCAAAGCCATTCCATAAGCCATTCCATCACCTGCTCTGTGATGAAAAAATGCCAGTCCCTAAAGCTGTCAGGTCAAGACATGCAGCACCATTCTGCAGGTAGCCTGAATCTCTCACCAAATCAGAAATCCTCTCCTTTTTCAGCTCACAGTTCAGAGTGATGGCCTGGAAGAACATCCACACCTCCCCACCCATCACCATATCTATTAGGCTGTACTCCCTCTAGAGACTAAGGAAAAGCACATTTCCACACACTGATCAACCACCCCAGAAGATCTCCATTCTGAAAAATCTACCTTCAGGACAGGGAATTCATTCACCTGACTCTTGGCCTCTGCTAATACTGCTAACACAAGGACAACAGAAGGTTAACCGAAAACATCAATTAATTTTACCCAAACAGCAAACGGAGGTTAAAGTACAATGATTTTTCATCAATTCTAACCTGCACCAGATTAAAACCAGCAAGAAAGTGAACGTTTCACAGTCCCAAAGTCCCCATGATCCTATAACTTTTGAGCTCCCAAAACAGCATTACTGTTTAAAGTCCACCAGATGCCTCCTTGCAAGTGTTGCTTAAGAAAACAAAAGGTCAATTCAGTGCAGAAGGACTCCTGGGCTCAGTGACACAGGAAGTTGTAATTTTTGAAGGCTGACATAACTTACAGGAACTCAGTGAAGGAGACACAATAAAGTTACCAATCATTGCTCCTTCAAAACTAAGTAACATACTAACTTGCATGTTAAATTAAGATTTACAGACAGATACTGAAGTTCAAATTTGTATACCTCCTTTGATGGTGGAGTGAACTCAATCAGTACTAAGATAGTTCCATGAAAATAAAACTGTTCAGAGTTGAGACAAAATAAATAAATAAATAAATAAAAGAGAAACCATACAGACGCCAGGCAGCCTCTTAGAAGCTGGAAAGGTAAAATCAGGTACTTTAATGCAGCTATCTGGAATGTATTAGTTGTTGATTTCCAGCAAATCCACTCTTTCCCTTGTCTATGTGTGAAATATCTAATTTATATTACTGTTACTAAACGTCTTTATAATTGTGGGACCGAGTTAGAAGCAAGTATCAGTGGAATAATCCATTTATACTCCTAAGTATTTAGCTGAAGACTGACTGTATCCAGTTACAAACTGTATGTAGATTACAGAATAGTCTCCAGCAGCAGGTAAATTAAGGACAGAGAGGGCTACACAGCTCAGCAGTCTAAGTGAGGTACCTCACTCAAGGATCAGGAGATTGTTGTGTTAGGCATGAACACACAAAGCAAATCCAATCCAAAAATGGAGTTATGAACAGTCAGAACAAAAGAAGAGAGAGGGGAGATGGGGTAACAGCAACACAAACAAGTTATTATACATTAAGCAAATTAGTCACAGCTTGTACCATGATCTTTGTCAACAGGTCAGGCAGGGGAGGTAATTCCAATGCCAAGGAGGTTTTATGAGAATTTTTGGCACACAGAGCTGAGAGAAAAACCAACAGCAGCACAGTGTGAGAGTTATGGTGGTAACCCTGAGCACAGAAAACTCTACAAGTCCTTAAAATCCTATGTAAGCCAAAGACTTTTAGTTCATGCAAACTCCTGGCTGGGTTCAGATTGACACAATTTCCCCTGTTCCTTGAATGCAGAGCAAATTAAAAAACTCATCCCTAGTATGTAGTTCTATGAGATTTCAAATACCACCCACCCTGACAGCCAAGCCAGGGAAAGACAACTGTAATCAGCTCCCTGTAGAGGAATAAGGATATGCTTAGACAACTGGTGCACACACAGAGACCACAATCTGGATTTCTCCACCATTCAGTCAAACTCACCTGGAAGAGTGGCACAACCTCTGATACTCCCTGAGGATCTTCAGGGTCTTGGAGGAGGATACACAGGTAATAGATAACTTTTTGCTACAAGACAACAGGCAAAAATAATTGGAGTGTAAAAATGCTATCAAACTGCCTGGAGTTAGCACAGAAATAGGATCTGTTTCAACTCATGGGGCTGAAGGCAAATTGCACCAAGTCACAGTCAAGTCTACAAATTTCTAGCTACAGCTTTCACACAATAAAGAAATAATTTTACCTGTTTTCTTTCTATTAAGCTATTAACCTGAAAAGAACACACACATGCTGGAAGTGTAAGGTCTGCTTTTCTACAGGAGCCTGGCAGAAAACCCCAGCAACAGGAAAAACCATCATCTGTATTTTCTTACCTTCTCATCTCTGTCTTGACTACTAATGGAGTTGGGCATCAGGATTTGTAAGAACAGCATAACACAAAGAGCTAAACCCACTAGCTCAATGTCAGTGGCATTATCTAAGGGGTGGATTTGGCTTTTTGAGTTATTAGTTTGGTCTGAGTTCATTAAATGAGAGAGATGAGACAATAAGGAGAGAAATCTGAAACAAAGCTCCTGGTGTCAGTAAAGCTATGGATGGTGCTGTGTTTACTTGCTCTGCTAACTCCTGCTCATGAAAACACACTGGATCTGAACGTGCCCACGGAAACGAGAAGCAAGATCGTGTATGATTACCATATGGATGGCTTCATTGATAACCACATCCTTCACCTGGCCCATCTCAATAAAGGTGGTGCTCTCTTTCCCAGAGGCATAGGATGAAGTCACCTGGATGCCCAGCGAGCCGATGACCAACAGGGATTCCTGGTCAATCTTCACGAAGTGCAGGTATATGATCAGGCCAATCAGTGTGATGAAGATGGCAGCAGAAAGCACCATGCTATTCTGTAACACAAGCCAAGCAAAGGCAGAGCTCTGGTCTTACAATTATTTTAACACAGCTTTAGAGAAAGTAAAACTGCATAGCAAATTGGAGTATTAAGGCTACAGCTGTAAAGCATTTTTACTTAGGTAGAGTCCTTTTATTCACCTGGCTGGCTGATATATATATAATGAGATTTAAATCAGTCTTCACAGTATGGACTAAAAGAATTGGGGACCAAAACTGAAAACTGCAAGAAAATTTTATTTCCTTGTAAGTTCAGTGCAGAAATCTCAACCCAAACAAGCCAGTGATGTCAATGGCAGTGTATTTTACCAGCATCTGTAGAGATGATGTCACTGAAAAGAAGTGTTCTGAAATGTTTACTAGAACTAAGGGTGGATGCTCGGAGGGGAAGAACCCTCCTTCTTCAGGAAAAAACACTGGCCTGGTGGCTTTCTTATTACAAAATGCCAGTCTAAACTTGTTCAAGCCTCACCCTCTTCTTACCTTAAATACCAGTCCAAAGAAAATTTGCTTTCTCCTGTGCTTTGTCTAAAGACCAATGTCTTTTGCATGCTGCAATCTTGGGATTGCTGTTATATTTTAATATACAACTGATGAAACTATAGTCAGCAGTAAGTCATCTGACGACCTGGTAATAAATTCTAATGATCCACAACCTACAACCTATTTCTGGGCCATGTATTTCAGGCCACATACCCATGAAAGTATAAAAGTTGTAACTGACACTTCCTGAAGAACCAGAACTACACAGCCCTACCACTCAAACCAGGCCTGTACCACCACGTGAGCTAAAGAAGCCATGGCTTCAGAAAGTACACAGGACTTCTCCAAAAGTCTGTTATTATGGGAAAGAAAAAACAGTCATGAAGTACAGATACTGAAATCCACACAAAGAGAGAGACACTTACAGACCTGATCTCATGGCAAAAGGAAGAATTGCAGTCACTTGCATGCAGGCTGCAAGAGCATGTGTAAAGGCAAGCAGGAGGGCAGTGGGTGGTAACCACTGGCTGGGGTGTGTGCTTTTGTAAAAAATCAAACTCGAAATGAAACATCTCCTATGTGATTCCTGCCACCTGACTCACATTGCAATCTCTACCTTCCTTTCTTAGGAAAGATTACTGAAAAAAATTGATGTGCAACACTCAAAGCATGGGTCACAGTGACCAGCTTCTTTGGTCAAGCTACTGACTTCAGTCTGGAGATAACTGGTCTGGGTCCAGTTTTTGATAAATCCAAAAGCAGGTTTTGAAATCTGTACTGCAAACATCTTTGTGCCTCAGCTGTGAAATGTGATGACATTCATGGTACAGTGTCATGGTACAGTGTCATGGTACAGAGTCACTCAGAAAAATGCCTTTTGGGAACAATCATTCACCTTCTTCAATCTATCCTTTATTCCAGATTCTCACAGCTCATCTCTCCCAGCAAGCACGCGTTATTTGGACTCACAAGCACATGCCAGGCATCACTCAGCACCCAGACACACATCTACCCTGCCAAGAGGCTACAAACCAAAAGGAGGAACCCGAGAGGCCACCAGGAGCAAGCAGGTGTTAGCCCGCGACCCTCAGGCCGGCCCAGCCCTCCGATTGCACCGCAGCCCATCAGCTCGGCGCTCCCGGTGCGCGGGCATGCCCCGGATGGGCGCCGAGCGCCTTCCCTCGGGCTCCGGCCGCCCTCCGTGCCCCCGCGGCCACCCCGCCCGTCCGGCTGCCCCGAGCGCCCCGGGGCCACAGCGGGACACGGCTGAGGGCGCAGGCGGGGCCCGGGAGGGCGCAGGAGGCGCGGAAGGGCCCGAGGGAGGCGGCGGGCCGGTACCTCGCTGAGCGCGAAGAGCCCGTAGGCCGCCAGCCAGACGGCGGAGGTGGCGGCGCTGAGCGAGCGCAGCTGCAGGCGGGGGCCGCGCACCGCCAGCTCCCGGCACGACGCGCTGTGCTGCCGGCGCCGCAGCGCGATCGGCGCCCCCGAGGCCGAGCGGAACCGGCGCTCCTCCGCCATGCCGGGCAGGCGGGCCCATCCCGCCCGGCCCCACCTCCTGTCTCCGTCCCGCGGGAGGAGCCTGAGCCGAGGCGGGCGCTGCGGGCTCCGCTCGCTGTCCCCCGGCCGCCTGCTGGGCGTTGCCGGAGCCCGCTGTGTGCCCGCCCGGGGTGATCTGCCGCTGCAGTGTCTCGCCGGGCGTCTTGCCTTAATCCCAATGACATCAGCAGTTTCTGCGGTTTGCACATGTTGATAATTCATCGCTTGCTTCCTCTGTTTATGGCGCATGGGTTTTACAGGGCACAGGTTTCAGGGGTGCTGTGTGTATCTCTTGCCGGGATGGAAAGACAGAAGTTTTCTAGAATCACAGAATGTTAAGGGGTTGAAATGAACCTTAAAGATCATGTAGTTCTAACCCACCTGCCGTGGACAGGGACACCTCACACTGGACCGGGTTGCTCAAGGCGTTATCGAGCCTGGCTTTGAACACTGCCAGGGCTGGGGCATCCACAGCTTCCCTGGGCAGCCTGGTCCGGTGCCTCATCACCCTCACAGTAAAAAATGTCTTCCTAATAGCTAACCTAAATTCCCCCTATTTCAATTTGCAGCCATTATTCCTTGTGCTATCACTATAATTCCTGATGAAAAGGCTCTCTCCAGCTTCCCAGAAAGCCCCCTTCAGGTACTGGAAGGTTGCTGTGAGTTCTCCATGCAACCTTCTCTTCTCCAGAAGATTCTCTTTCCCCCATTTGTCTTTACCATTTGCGACTACATAAAAGTATTTTCTTGTCCATACCATGCTTAGCTACAAGCTCTTTTGAGTTTGTTTATTTTCCCCAAGGTTTAAAGCAGAGTTTTCTGGTTCTTGCCATCTAAGTGATAAATTGGTGACTTGGCTTTGCATACAGAGACTTAATGAGTCTTTGTATTGAGTTCTCTTTAATTCATTTCAGTTTTTACTTCGTGTGACTTACCTGGCAGTAATATAAAGCTACAGCTCTGTGACTTCCAAACTTCTGTCCTGACTCCTTTGGCCTTTTTATTGTGTCCCTTCTCCCACAGTTTTCAAGTGAATGTTAGCTTTAATTGCAGGTGCCATCTTTCTGTGAGCAATTGACTTCATTCATTTTATCTTCGGAGTTCTTGGGTGTATTTATAGAAACCTGTTAACTTGTGCTCATAGAGGCAGCAAAGGAGTCTTAAGGGACATGAAAGACCAAGGGACATCGGAGAATCACTACCAAGGTTTTTTTTTGGCCTGGAGGAGGGGTTGATGACTGGTATCAGTGGGAATTCTTGTGCAGTATGTCCAGGATCTCATGATGACACAAGGGACCAGGTGGAGGGATGGGCTGGAGCTCTGAAGAGGAAAGGTGAGCTGGCCTGGAGGGGAAAAAAAGCAATAGCAGACAATGAACTGCAGAAATGGAGGAGAAAGTGTGGAAGTTCAAAAGAGAGTGAAAGAAGTTCATAGATGGAGTGAAAGTGGAAAAAAACCAATAAATTGGGAACAGTGTCACAAGCTTTTGAAAGAGGGAAGAAATGTTTGAAATGACAGGTGAGAAGGACTGAAGTAAATAACCAGGAGTTATAATAGCTGGTATGACAGCTTTGGAGATGGGTACAGGGAGAAGGGGAAAGGAAAATCAGAGTTTGGGGTAGAAGAGGTAAAAGCAATGTGAAGAGTGAGGTCAGTAACGGGAGGGAAAAGAAACATGAGGTCCTGGAGGAGTGGTAATGATAATTCACATTAACAAGAAGACATGGGTGGTTACTGAGATAGACTGGAGGAGAATTTGGAAATCTTAAGAGGAAAAAGCAAAAGTATGCTTGGATTTTTTGTGTGTCACTGGCAAGTCCCAGTTTAACCATGTTTGCACCCTGTCATCTCATGAACTCTGTCAGCCTTTCTTTCAAGCATGTACATAAAGAGCGCATATTTGGCAGTGGGAGTCCTGTTGCCTTGTCACAGCGGAGAAAGGTGGGGACTTTCCCTCGTTTTTAAATAATTTGTTAATCATCCTTCAAATGTGCCTCGAATGGGAAGGGCTGGTGTCTTGAGAACCGTCTCAGGCCACGACCCTCCGCGATCAATACCGAAGGCAGGATGCTGGAGAGTTGGCTCTGCAATGCTTATCAAGGTCATCAGATGAAGAGCGTCACCAGCTTTCTTCCGTAAAGCCACGGAGCCGCGTTGCTGCACGGAGGCTCTCGGGAGGCTCTCGGGAGCTCGGTGCGGCCAGCCAGGGAGCCCGGCTGAGGTGCCGCTTGCTCTGCGAGCTCCCGCCCGTGCCGCTGCCTCCGGCCCCGCTGCCTGCCCGTGCCCCGGCGGCGCGGCTGCGGCTGCCCTGGCCCTGCGGGGGGGTTGCGGAGGGAGGCCGTGCAGGGCCATCGGCCCCGGGGGGCCCGGCAGCCGTGCCCGCAGCGGCGGCGGGGCGAAGCGACCGCGAGTGGAAAAACCCCGGGCGGGGCGGGCGGGGCGCGGAGCGGAGCGGAGCGCGGAGGGACACACCTCCGGGCGCGCGCGCTGCCGTTGGCCGGGCGGCGCGGGGGCGCGAGGGGCGGGGCGGGGCGGGGCGGGGCGGGGCGGGGCGGCGCGCGCGGGGGGCGGCGCGGAGCCCTCAAGAGAGCGGGGCGCGGGCGGCGCGCGACAGCATCGCCCCGCCATGGCCCTGCGCGCGCCCCTCGCCCGCCTGCTCCGCGCTCAGCCCGACGCGGCGCTCCCGCTGCACCGGCGGGCGCACTCCGTGGCGCTGGTGGGAGCCCCGCTCTCCAGGGGACAGGTGGGCAGCGCGGGGGGCGCGGGCGCCGCGGCCGCTCCGTTCCGTTCCCCCGCCCCCGGCGGGACGCGCGTACCTGGCCGCGGGCGGCGCGGTCTAACGCGTTCCCCCTCTCTTTGTCTCGCAGAAACGGCGCGGGGTGGATCACGGCCCCGCTACCCTCCGCGCCGCGGGGCTGGTGGAGCGGCTGGCCGGGCTCGGTGAGTACCGCGGGGCGGGGGTGGCGGCGGGGGCTGCGGGGCTGCCCGCACCGTCCCCCTCCCCTCTCGGGGCGCCGTGACTCAGCCGCTCGCCGCGGGTGGGCGAGACGACCTGCCTCTAGTGACTCACGGAACGCACCGTGCCCCGGCGATGCCCGCAGCCTTGCGGCGGCGGCGGCAGGGAGAGGCTTGTCGCATGCCGCACCGGGAGGAGCCGCACCGGGCGCTGCGGGGGTGAGGGAACAAAGAGAGCCCGTGGTCGCGGCTCCCCGCCGCGATGCGCTCCGGCTGCCCGGGAACGGCGGTGCGCACGGCGAGCGCGTCACCGCACACGGAGCGTGTGCCGCTGTTCCCGGGTGACTCCAGCAGAGCCGCAGGAGCCAGAGGCCGTCTGAAACGCTCGGTGCGCTCGGTGCATCCAGACGAGTGACTGAGCCTCGGGTTCTCACACAGGATGGGCTTTGGGTGTTTGGTTTGTTGGGGTTTTTTTTGGTTTTTTTTTTCTCTTCCATGTTCGTTACCAGCTTGTTCCTAAAATATTCGTATGCTTTCAGGTGATAAAATTCAAAACTTTCTGGAGAAGTCCTCAGATTTATGTATGAGCTCTTGTCTGAAGTCTTGCTGTGAAAACGCTTGCAAATACCACTCTGTGAATGGGCTGTTTCTGGTCTTTTTGTCCAAGCAAACCCATGCACTTAATTGTGATTTAGCTTCTCACATCTATTACTTCTACAAGCTGAGCCCTGCAGAAAACTGTATCACAAGTTACTAGAAACAGGACACAAGGAATAGAAACCATTAAAGATGAACTCTGTCTCGGAGAATCTTTAATCTAAAAAGTGTTACTGGAAACCTTGTGATGGGGATGGATTGCAGGGCTGGACCACAGAAAGAACTGATATGTGCTCCATGGGTGGTTAGTGTCAGTGGTGTTTAGATGCATACAGAGATAATTGCCTAATGACCCTCTAGCAGTTTTATTCTGAATTGCAAGAACTCTTCAAAACGGAAGCAATTGTTCTGTGTAGCCCTGTAGGCTTTTCCTGCATCTCTTACGATACACAAGCTGAAAAGTCCCCGTTTGCAGCCAGATGAGTAGGTATTCATTTCCTGTCTTGTTTTGTGTGAAGTACAGACACATGCCATCCTTGGCAATATTTGGATTCTAGTGAACATGATCTATAACCTCAGCAAATGTGAAACAGGGCATCTAAATCATCTAAATCAGGTCTTTGTACTGGAATAGTTACTGAGCTCAAAGTTTATTTGAAACTAACAAATTGCTAGGTTTGAAAGGAGGAGGCTATTCTAAATAAGACTGGAGGCAGCAGATTTTTTTGTATCAATGACAGAATTTTATACTGGAAGGCTTGGGGTTCTCTTTCAAGTGGTTCAGAGCTAATGTTTCCATTTTGTAAGAATCCTTTAAGGAAAAAAAAACCCAAAACCACAAAACCCAACAAAATTAAAAACAAGGAGGAAAAGCCCTCTCATTTGCCTGAAACAAGCTCACTTCAATAGGATCTTGTAGAAAGTAGAAGGAACAGGGAATTAAAGCCCATTCTGGATTCCAGTATCAAAATGTTGTGGGGATAGAAACAAAGTTTCTTCTAGGTTGTTTACTCATTAATCAATAATGCACTTGGAGATACTGTCATGCTGCTCCTTTCCAGTTTTTAGAGGCTCTGGGATTTCTTCCTTCTGCAGTTGCAGTTTCCTGTTGCTAGGCATGTTCTTCCCCTGGGGTAGGGTTGGTTTGTTTTTTAAGTTGTTGTCGATGTCTATTGCTGCTTAAATCTCTGCAGCCCTTTTAAGCACAGGTTCTGCTCTGAGGGCCCATCCTGAAACAGTGGCACTCACCAGCATGCACAGATGAGTGGTTTACACTGCAAAGACAATTCGCTTGAGGGGAGGGTGGTAGTTGGAGGAGGATGCTGCCATGTAGCCTTTTGTACTGTGCACATTTATTGTTCATGGAAACTTACCCAATTATAGTTTTATGTGTGGGCTGCTTATTTTTCTTCCCTGGGATGCCAGGATAGCTTTGGCTGCAGTACTATTGTAATAGTGGCATTACTTGGAGTCCTGTGGTATGCTGAACTGGTGGCAAAACTTTAGCTGCTTTCTTTGTCTTTCTAACACTATGAATTTTCTTCTCATACTTTTAAGAAGGCCACAGTATGAATGGAGCCACAGTATGAGTCTCATGATTAATTTGGATATTCTATTTATCTGTTTTGTTATAAGAGTTAATTATTTTCATGGGATCTTGATTGTTTTCCAGGAACAGGCAAATTATCCTTCTTCAGACCAGGTTTCTCCTTTAAAAAGCAATAACATTTCACTAAGATAAAAGATTTGTTCATCTGTATAGTCTAGTTCTGAAGCATTTGTGGCCATAGGGTCCATGTGTATGAGTGCATGTGGGAAGTGTTTGTTACATGTCCCCATTCCCTGCTTAAATGGGAAAGAAGGCTGTAAACTTGATTTCCCTTGTCATTACGAGTTTGAAACCAGACATGAGGCCAAATGTGGAATGATACTTCCCAGTAGAAGAGTGAGAGTGGATTCTGGGCTGTCTAAAGAAGTACAGATGGGGGAAAGAGGCAGTATTCCTGTAATGAAAACTTTGTATTAACAGTTACTGTGAAAATTGCCCTTGCCTTCTTTCAAGTGGAAGGGATTTCTGGTGATCAGACCCTTCTGTTTGCCTAAAAATTTAAGGTTTGGTTTATTCATTTTCCATTTGTAATTCAAGTTCATATCGACCTGTACAAAATTAAGGTGTTTTGGAGGGTCCTCTAAAAGGTAGCATTTGGGTAGTTAAATGCATATGCTGTTTGTTTGTTACTTTAGATATGAAGCAGCCACATGGCTCTTCATATATTTGTGTGCCTGATTTAATGACTTCTGATGATAGTGCTCCAGCCATATCAGAAAGAGTGAGAACACTGAATCTTTGTTTCCACTTTTTGCATTGTTTTGCACTTTGCTTTCACTGGCTCATGTATTTGGGAGGGGATTTTATTGTTCCTTTGACCCTATCCTAATTTCTGTTCTTTCACAGTCCTATTGCAATGTTCTGAGCTGCTATTCCAATTTCTATTTTCTGGGGGGGGGGATCCCTCCCGTGAAAGATTCTGTGACCATACCTACATGGTGTGGTAACTTCTTGGCCACCCCAAGTAATGACTGCCTATGAATGGCTTGTTTATGGTTAGGCTGAGATCCGAGGAGGGAGCACAGAGGCAGATGTTATTGCTAGTCTGTACCAGGCTGTCAGAGATGAATCTGAGCCACCAATTTGATTTTCATCCCCTTGTTAGAAGTGGAGAGAATACTGTTACATGCTGGTAGTACCTCAAGGTGTACTCAGGAAGAGTTACTGTAGCAGGAGTCCATCTCCCAAGCCAAAAGCAGTGGGTGTGGAGGTCTAGCAGGAGTAATTTAAAATATAACTGACTCTGCCTGTGGGGATTTTTATTTACCTTGGCAATGTTTCTCTTTTGGCTTTGCCTCTTCTCTTAAGGGAAACTAAAATGTTATCACCTTAAAGAACATCTTGCCAAAGAAGTAAAAGTGCTTTGTGAAAACAGAGACCCCTAACTCCTCAGCATGGGGAAGAAAAGGGTGCAAAGCATGTAGAGCTGTGTATTGCTCTAACAGTAAACAGAAATGGGTGCAATATGTGGAGGCTTTTTGACTTTTGATGGGTAGGAGTGGGGAAGATAGGTGACAGATGCATTTGGGCTAAGCTATAGAAGGTGCAAAGTATGAAGTTTTTTAAAGTGAAGATTTCTTGGGCCTCTCCTGTTTGCTGCAGATTAGGCAGAGAATCTGATCAAACTTCAATCCAGAGTTTGCCTGCTCCTCTTACAAGAGAGAAAGGCCTTAGTCAGTTTTATACTTCATGGGTAGCTGCTGTGTCTTATGTAGCCCTTGAGGTGACTTAGGACACCTCCGCTGTTGCTAGCATGGGAACAACTCAAGTGTAAGATTTCTTCCCAAGTATTCATTCTTGCATGTCGACTGTTGATTCTTGAACTAATATTTTTTTGATTTTGATTTAGAACTGGATGCAGCTGAGTTGCTGAGCTTAGTCAGGCTTGGATTTGGGTTACTGTAGAGTTGATTAGCAAAGTTTGGATCTGAGTTGCTGGCTTGACAAATTGGTGAACTGCAGGGACATGTTACACACTAAGTAGAGCTATACTTGTCAGAGAGAATGAGTGTCATATCGCCATTCCTCTGTTTGATCAAAGTTCTTCAGTAATAGGTTTCATGAGGTCACTGTAGTGACTCAGAAAGGAGTAACCTCCTCTAAAAGAGGAGTGGAGCTGTTAATCCCCATGTCACTGGAGTTACACTTCTGCTTTGCCCAAAACCATTGGACTCCTATTGACATCTGCTGCCAAAAAAAGTAATTCAACTTTGCTGCCTCACCAAGATAGCTCATATGGTTAGTATCTATCTTAACAATGAATTGTGACGCAGCTGTGACATAGCTCCTCTTTTTCCACCTAAATCTTCTTCAGTGAAGAGTTTAGGAGGAAGATGAACATTTTTTTGGTTATACACCAGTTTTGTGTAAGTAAGTATAGGTATTGGGATTCAGCAGATGTGAATTGGCAAGATTTACAGCTGCACTGTTGGGAAAAAATTTTCATCAGTCCATCCAGTAAAGGTATTTAAAGAGTTGCCTGTATCCCTGAAGACTATGGTAAACTGTACCATTTTCTTTGCCCTGTATTTGAATTAAGATTGGATTTGCATGTTAGAAACAAGACCTGTCAGGAATGGATTCTTGGATTAGATTCTAGATTAATTTTGCACTAGCTTTTATCTCAGTTGTTTCTCTGCAAAACTCAGTATTTTAAACTTGTAAAGACATTAGTAGAGCCAGTCAAATATCTCTAATCTGTAGAATTCCAATAAAGTCTAAATTCACTGTACAGGTAACATCAAAATCTGGCTTTTTTACTTACATTTTCTGCTGTTGATAAAGTTGAAATGGGAGACAGGCAAGATTCTAAATAACTGCTGGCATTTAAGCAGCATGTTGTTTAGTTAGATCTCTGCATTGTTGAGGTAAGAAATGCTACTGTTCATGTCTTTGTATTTCTGATCACATCTGATGCTAGTACTGTCAAAGCTAAGTATTCATTTGCTAGGAACATTCTCAGGAAAAAAATCAGTTTAGGTATAGCATAAAGAACTAACAGCTAATTCTTCTGTCCTACAAAGCAGAAATAGGAATGCATTTTTTTTTCATCCAGGCACACCTTTCCCCCCCTTTTTGCCTGAAACAGAATGGGTAAATGGCAGTTCTCTTCTCTTTCCTTCCCCTTAGACACAAGCATGCCCAAACACTTCTGTTTAATAATATCTGTAAAACATACTTATGTATTTCTGGAACTAGACTTAATTACCTCTTTTTATTTATATAGAGATAGATAAAGATCCAAGAGACTGTGCTATTCTTGTTTACCTCACAAATGTGGATTATCCATGATTGGTTACCTTCAAAGACCAGTGGTTTGTCAAAACTCAAATTGCAGCCCAAGGGGCTGATTGTAACTGGCATTTGCAATGAGTCTTTGAAATTATGCCAGTTGTCAGAGTGCATCAAGGGCAGGTGCTGCTCCCTCCGCGAGGGAAGGCAGCCAGGAATCAGCTACCTGGCAGGCAGAAGGAGCCCTGCTGGGGTTTTGGAGCAGAGCTGTTTTGAGGAGGCCTCCACTGAGGCTGTTTTTAGGTTGCTTCTTCCCAACAGACCTCACTGCTATCTTGCCTTGAGCAGGGGAGGGTAAGCTCCCCGAGGGGAGTATGCTCTGCTGTGCACAACTGTGCTCAGCAGTTGTGGTTTATCTTTTGAATGTTGTACCTTCAATATTTGCATGATTACAACTAGCCTTGGAAGTTAGGAGAAAAATCCCAACAGTGAAAATACAGAGTCAGTGCAGTCCTGGCAGTCAGTTGGTTCTGATTCTCTTCCCTTTCCCATGCTGGTGGAGTACACAATCTGCTTGGTTTTGCTTTCGAATAAAAAGCTTTGTCAGTCATCGATTTCATGTTTGTTTTTCCCTCTCCCATTTGGCTGGTGCATACTTGAGGTTGCGCTCTGTCTATGAAATTGGCTTTAAAAGAAACTTTTAAATTTGGGGTAAATGCCACTTGGTGCTTTAACTGTAATTGTTCTGCATGTCAGTTTTGTATAAACACCTTTAAAAATAAATGCTATGATGATGAAGATCAGGAAAACTTGAACTGATTATTTCTTCCTAATCTTTAAATACAGGGAGACTAGATTCAAGGACCAATGAACAGAGCTCTTGGGGGTTTTGTATTTATTTATTTTTTTTAATTTTTAGTGATGCCCTTCATCTTAGATACTTTTATATTATAAAATTAGTTTTAATACATTATTTAGCTGAATTTCTGTACCTATATAATTCTCTCTGGGTTGGAGTAAATTTAAATCACATCCTGGTTTATTTTTTTACTATGAATGCTGTTGAAGGAGTGGAGTTACTGGGGGAGGCACAAAGTGAGATAACCGAGGGAAAACTTTACATAAAGAGTTGGGTTTTGATCTGCTTTATGGTACCCATGATCTATTACTGCTTTCTCATTTGAAATGTTAATCCCATGTCTCATTGTGGACTCACAAGACCAAGATACCTATGGCAGATAGATGCTTTTGTGAATATGGTATGGAGGACTGGTTTTGGATGAAAAGTGGAAATTTGTTGTAACACCACCTGCTGAAAAGCAGGGAATGAAGCACTGAAGTTAAATTAAAAAAAACCAAAAAACAAACCAAACCCAGATTTTTCATTTGAATATGAAGAAGGGAAGTGGTCAGATATTAGTTTTTTGCAGCCAGTAAGAGGGAGGAAGAGAACTTCAGTAATCTCTAATATATTCTGCTTTCCTTTCCTCGCCAGCGTTACCTGTCTGGGTTAAGTAATGTAATAACTCCTTATTTCTGTAACAATCTAAAGCACAAGGTGCTTGCTGCTGAGGAGAGCTGTTTTGGCATTATGATTCCTCATGGCTGTAAGCGCCTCACTGTGCTCTTGTTATCAGGAACTGTCTGGGTTAAGCTTATTTGAAGGGAATTAGAACTTGTGCAGGGTTTGTTGATGGCATGGCAGACGCAATAGCTACACCCTTCTCTCTGATGCAAGCCACAGTGCAAATGTTTCCCAACACCTGATACTGACGTTTTTGGAGAAGTCATAAGGTCAAGTGCACTGAATTTCATATGAGATTAAAATTTTAAGCAGTTTTCAAAGGGAATTGAGGTGGCTGCTTGATTTGGGGTTGGGAAAATATTTTTTGGCTCCTTTTATGCAATGGATAACTTGAGACTACAGACTTGGGGGAGCACTTGGGATTGGGTTTGCTTGTTGCTGTTGTGTGAGATGAAGCCTTTTAAAGTATGTACAGCTACAGAAACTTTGTCTTAAACCAGACCTTCCAAAATTTGAAGTGAAAGGATGGGAATTGCTCAGACAAGCACTTGCCTTTTAGGAAGGGAAGTTTTACAGCTTACAGGAATCTACTGAGCCATCACCTGTCTGTACCCAGTAGAAAATTTCTTCCAGCAGATACCTATTCAGTTAAAGTGAAATAGACACTGTGTAATGAACTTCCAAGCAAGAGCATTATGATTAAATTAGGCTGCTGAAGTCTGTCTCTTGCAGTGGGAACCTTGCTAGCCTAATTTCCTATTCATGTAAAACAAAAGTATGCACTTTGTTTATATTTATGTAACACACACGCCCTGGACAATTCTGGAGGGGTAGAATAGATTTGTTTTGGGAAAAAAAAGCTTCAGAATGCACTGGTCATAATGAATTGAGTAATTTGTTTGCTGTTGTGTAACATTTTGACAGTGTCTCAGAGAAGATTACAAAGTCCCCAGCGTAAGCCAATGGGTTTATACTGAAAAGGAGGATGGTAGCTTTGTTTCGTTCATGGGAAGTAAAATGTTAAGTTTGCCTATAAACATTGTTCATAATAGTCATTGCTTCTCAAAAAGCCTTTCTGTGTCTGTGGTGATTTAGTAAATGGGACTATAATCTGAGAAAACAGTTTCCAGGAGTGATGCTTTCATGTAAGCAGCTTTATATATCATAGTATGAAATAATGTCTAATAACTGGGATTTCCAGATTCTTTTGACAGTAGTTGACTCAGAAGAGGATTTACTTTTCCTATTAATTTAGGATTTTTTTTAAATGTCCAGTTCACAAGTACCCAGTGTAAACTGGCAGTGTTGGGAGAAAATTTCTATCCCATGTTTCATGTGCTTTTTTTCCAATTCCCATTTGCTGCCTCAGAGAGTTGCTATATTTATGGTATGAGTGTGCCATTGGGCAATGGCAGCAAACAGCCTGGATTTGGAGAGCTGAATCTCCCACTATCAGTTTGCTGCTTCTGTTGTTGGTGCAATTTCCTAGTAGAAGAGGATGGGGGGAAGCTTTCCCTGCTGCTGCCCAGATGTTTTCCAGCTAAATGCCACCTGACATGAGCTGCCTGTTTTTACAGAAGAAAATTTTCTAAATCTGTGTAGGGAAATTACTGTAGTAACTGCTGACTACTGTGTGTATTTTGCTTATGATAGGAAGTGAACTTCAGCCTTGTCATGCAGATCATACAGATTGCTAAAAGGCATCTTATGTCCCAGTTATAAGCATCACTGAATTGAGCCAGAGGGATACATTAAGAGCTTACTTGAAAAGGCATGCAGAGAACTCTCTTTTGCAAGTATGTTCATAATTTTTTTTTTTTTAATTTAAAGTCTAAGAAAGGCTCCTAAGTAGGAAAATTGTAGATTTGTTATACCTGATACAAGTAAGGTTCTGGCTGTGCAGGCTGGATAAATGGCAGCTGTCCATCTCCTGGTCTGCAGGTTGAATGCCTGTGTGATCTTTCCCTAACCTGTTCTGGTCAAAAGAAGTTAATCTGGGAATGATCTACTATGCAGACTATTTCAAGCTAATTTATTAATTTTTTGGCTGAATTGTGCCCCCAGGCACCTGTGTTGATGACCATCAGAGGGAGGCATTGAACCACTGAGGATTGCACTTGTAAGCTGTATATGCTGCCTTTCCACACTGGTCATTCGTTCTAACAGGACAGTTGTGTATATGCACATCTTAGTTATGTAACTATATGTGTATTCATACTCAGATTGACACCTTTATCTCCCTTGTATCTCTTGCAAACTTCTGTAACAAAAAATAGATTATTCAGGCCTGCTTTTTTGTTTTCCTCACATCAAAAAGGGATCTTTTTGAGCCGAGCCCCAGCTCAGCTGTTTCTTCATGTTGACTTACTTGCCTTAAATATTTCCAATTGCCCCATCAAGCACAGGATGGCTAAAGGCAAAATGTCAAGCTCTGGCCTGGATGCCTGGATGCTTTGAACTGCAAACAGACCAGTGATTCTGAAGAGCAAAGGGGACAGGCATGACTGGTATTCAGGGTGGTCTTATTAAGCCACTGTTGGTGTAGCTGTAAATACCTTGGGGCCTTTACTGCCCTCATCAGAGCCTGTCGTGAGAGGCCTGTCTCAAATGGAGTCTCTGAGAGGAAAAGCTGAGTTTTATACCCAGAATGTTCTCAGGCTTCAACAGCAAATCAAGCTGTACCTGGCAATGAAACGATCTCAAAGAGCTCTGGGATCAAAGTCCCAGAATTAAAATGCCTTCTAGAGTATCTTATGTTGAGAAAATTGACAGGTTCTCTTAACAGAACACTAGTGAATGCTCCATGGAGTTGCCTGGAAGTACTGTAAGAAAATTATATTATTGGTTACATGGCACTTTTGTGCCTGGATTTTTTGGGGCCTTAAAAATGTCAAATAACTGTTAGGACTCAAGCATAGTTAGTGAAATGTGTAGGCCTAGGCATCTTTGAGCAACTGAGCTCTTTTGAGGCTGTATACAATCTGTTGAAATGGTAAGGAAGGTGGCAATGCAGACTATAATTTTTCATGTTAAAAAATCATCAAGAAATAATTTTTAAAAAACCCCAAACTTTTTCTAAGTGACTTTTTATGACTGCCATAGCTTACAGCTAAATTAAAGCTGTCTTAAACTTAAGCTGATAATGTTGCCTTAAAATTTCTCATTTGTAATGCTGTGAGTTTCCATCCCATGAAAATAGTCAAGTGGATCCATTCCTTTCCTGTTCTTTCTTTCATACTTGCCCAACTGATTTTCTGATTTTGAACATTTCCTTGGGAAGCTATTTAAATAAGTCACTTTTTCCTTTTGTTGCTGTGTTCCCAGGATGCCAAGTGCACGACTTTGGAGATTTGAATTTCACTCAAGTTCCCAACGATGCACTGTACAACAACCTGGTTTTATACCCGCGGTCAGTGGGCTTGGCTACCCAGATGCTGGCTGACGCAGTGAGCAGAGCAGTAGCAGCTGGACACAGATGTGTGACTTTAGGAGGTGATCACAGGTGAGCTGACCTAAAAACTATTAGTGGTTCATGCTGCAGGTTGACACTCGGGGTGCAAGAATTTAATTTAAAAAACAAAGGTGACTGGGGAAACAACTTGGGGTCATTTCCTGGCAATATCATAGGGAGGGGCTTTTAGGGTGGAACATAGAAGACAGTTAAAAAACCTGACCTTCTAAGACAGTACTGCTTAGTTCCAGACTGGTCTGTGATCTGTAGACATAGAAATGAGGTTTTCCTGTTTGGGAAAGTTTGTGTCATCAGGTTCCTTCAGAGGAACTGCTCAGTTCCTTTATTGCTGAATGTTTAGTGACGTGTCTCTTTTCCCTGTCACCTCTTAGGATGGGTTTGTAATGCCTGCACACAGACAATTTTGCTATAGACTTTATAACGTAAATCTTTTTCCTCTCTTTCACTAACCTTTGGTCTGAGAATTGGTTGAAGAAGGTAGAGCATGTAAGAAGGAATTGTGGGGGAAGGTGTCACGATTAGAATAAGAAATGGGTGAATAGCAGGCTAGATTTTCTAGAGCGTTTGGATCTAGAGCAGGTGAAGATTAAGTGTGTGGGAAGGGTGACAGCAGAGACAGCAAACAGCTCTGGCTTATCTGTCACAACTACTACAGAGTTATAGAGTTACTACTATAGAGTTACTTGGACTCCTGGAATCACAGCAGCAGCATGCCATGCAATTTGTATGGGATGTTCCCTTCACTGCCATCAGATGTCTGATGTGTGGAAATGTAACAACACGGCTGACTGAAGTTGCAGATTTCCTATTGTCCTTGTAGTTGTTCTGAAGGAGAAATGGTGACTAAAGACTTTGCTTCTTCCAGCTTGGCACTTGGTTCTGTCAGTGGCCATGCACAGCAGTGCCCACACCTCGGAGTGATCTGGGTGGATGCACACGCTGATATCAACACACCTCTCACAACCCAGTCTGGAAGCCTCCATGGACAACCTCTCTCATTTCTCCTGAGGGAGCTTCAAGATAAAGTGAGTATCCTGATTGTACAGTTATCCTACATGGCATCCTCAGAGCATTTTATCATTGCTGATGTGAAGTACTTTCTTACCTGCTGCAAATGCAGACCTCCTCTATCAGAGTACAAGGAAAAATACATTATTATTGTGTGTGTACATGTGCACATGCAATGCACACATACATATGAGTGCCACAAACACATGTAAACATGCATACAGACACACCTAGAAGCAAGAATGAGAAAAAGCTTTCCTTTGTATTTGCACCCTGGGAGCTGCACAGTGAGCCAAAATCCCCACCCACTGCACATGGCAGCACTGCTACCAACCGAGCAGGAACCTCCCCCCAGCCCAGCCTGTGAGAGCCCAGCTGAGCTCACCTCCAGGAACAGCTAGTTCCTGCATACCTTGCACGCTGCTTCTGCTTAGTTTGGCTCTTCCATGTTTTGACAACCTTGGGGCCTGACAGGGGCTGTCCTGCATGGTCTCTCCTAACTGGCTGCTCTGGTGTTGGCTCCACTGTAAATATTACAAATCAGAATAGCTGTAACTGCTTACAGTGAGCTTTTAGAGATACCCTTTGTCTTGGAAAGAGGTTGAATTATGAAAAAAGGGCTGCTTACTGGGGCACATGGAATGTGAATGGCCCCTTTTTGCTGCTGTCAACATGCTACAGTGGGTTGACCTAAGGCCTGTGTATCCTTCCTGGCTTTGCTGTGGGCTGTGTCACCCTGTACAGGGACCTGCAGCATCTGTGCAGTGAACGGCTGAGGCCTCTGCAGTAGGAACTTGGATACAACAACCTGCTTCTGCTGAAGCTTAGGCTGCAGACTGGAAACAGGATCAGCAACTGCAAGCTGAGAATGCATGCTGGAGCTGCAGAAAACCTGACTGCTTTATCTTGGAACTCTGCATTATTAGTTACTACTCTGAAACTTCTTGTTTCTCTGATAAATTTAGGGGTGTTGTGTTGCTGGAAGTATGCCTTTTCCCAGCAAGAACATGCGTGTTTAACTTTACATGGTTACTGAAGATACCACTGCATCAGCTCCTGTCCAGCATGGCAATACTGCAGTCATCTTGTAAAGCTCTTAGGCTTTTTCTCCTGCAAATTCTTTTGAGTGATTTCCATTCACGAGTCAATAGAATCACTTGGTGCTTTTACATACTTTATACTCTTTCAAGTCATTCTTATGTGGTCTTTACAAACATGTTGGAATTCCCAAAGTAATGCAAAAATTAATGGGGCTTTTTGCAATGCCCCCAGAACACAAAAAGGTTAATATAAAAGTTTACTGTATTTCTACTTTGTTGCCCATAAGTTCAAGAGGGTGATTTTTTTTTTTCTTTTTGACAACTGTACATACATTTTCAGGAGAGATAAGAAGAGCCAGAGAAAATTTTGTGAATTTTAGAGCTCACCTAAGGTGAATAGTTTAAAGCTTGATGGGAACAGAACAAAACTTAAGTTCCTTAATGGCTGAGGGAGAAGGAAATACTGGCTTCTTCTATATACATTACTGATCTCTGGTCTGCTGGGTTCCAATTCTTAAGCAGCCCAGAAATGCAGTGTTTGGGGTTTTTTTGGTGTTTTGTTTTGGTTTTTTGGGGGTTTTTTTGTTTGTTTTGTGTGTGTGTGTGTTTGTTTGGGTTTTTCTTCTTTTTTGGACATGCTTAAAGAATACTGTAAGCTTTCCACGGTCAGTGGGAAAGCAGGCCTCCCCTGGCAGTAGCAGAAGTGAAGAAAGAATAAGATTAGGCTATGCTTAGTGGCAAGCTACTCAGACATGGTGCTGGTTGTGGGATCTTGTCTCAGGCCCACCTCAAATCCAGCAGAAGCAGCTGACACAAGACCTGGCTATGCAGGTGGACAACCAGGCATGTACACTCACTCAGGGGCTTTTTCTTACACTCCTGTATTCCTGTTTAGAGGGGGGAAAACCAACATGAGTCCTGCTGGTCCCACAATATGGTCTACAACAATATGAATTTTTAAACAGCTCTTTAGCAGTAGCAGAATGTGCCTTTGACGATAGTTTGTCTTCTGCACTTCCCTCTGACTCTCTGGAGTGAACCATTCTGTGTGCACAAGTGAACATGGCTCACTCTCTTCTCTCATCCAGTACACCAGTTGCATCGATAATGTGGCAAAAAAAAAGTTTATTACCCTCCTATCCTGACTGCTTCAGGGCTCCTGGAACTATCCAAGCTCACAAACTGCTATAAATACACTCCCATGAAAATGCCTGCACCTCTGGCTTTACTGTCAGCATCTCCTTTTCTATTGCAACAAAGCAAAGACAGAACCTGCCAACGGCAGTTAATACAATTTCATTTATTTACATACATAGAGGTGTAATTGAATTTGCAGTATTAAATCTACTGAATTATTGATATTAGAGAGTATCTGACAGTATTATCAATACTATGCTCAGTTTATGGTATGGTGATGGGTCTTGCAGAATTAATTTCTGAAACCTGAGTTGTTTTTCCTAGTGGTCTCCAATTCATTTATCCCTCTTCTTAATTCATGACTGGAGAAGTTTCAGGTCACTGTCCGAAAGTAACAAACACTTCTATAATCTGTGCTAATTTAACCCAATTTAATTATAGCTATGGGTGTGTTAACCTTTAAAAACATCCAATATTGTAACTAGAATTAGAAATTAAGAAGTCTAAGAGAAACAAAACCTTCTAGCTGATTAACAGCTGTGTTTGCTTAGCCATTTTCAGAGCAGGGAGAAATCTGAATTAATTTCAATCACTCCTAAAATTAGTAAAAATTACTAACTGAATGATTTTATAATTGCATACCATGACTACTTAATTATCAAAGCTGAAAGATTATGACCTCATAAACTTTCAGTTGCTGTCCTAGACCTAATCTCTTCAATTCTGCATTAAAAGCCAACACGGTGTAGCCCACTGCGGAGGCCCAACTTGTCCTGATTTTTTTCTCCTCTTTCTTCCAACTTCCCACTTTGAATTTATCCATCTTTAATATTGTTCTTGTAAGTTTGCAAGACTTTGGTAGTTCTAAAAAGATACAGGTGTCTTGATTTTCATTCTTCCACTTAAGCATAATGTACTGGGTAAGTCACAGAGCATCACCATCAAATGCAATGTGTAAGTAATCTACATCTGGATATCTACTTTAGCATTCCTTACACTCACTGATGTGAATTACCTATTGCTTGTGGATTTGGGCTTTTTATTAGTCTTCCTTTTCAAAGTGGAAAATGCAGAAGAGTTAAAAACTTCATCCATTAACATTCAACTCAGATAAAGTCCTATCACTTTATCTGAGTTGAATGTAGGAATGAAGGAAAGGACTGATTACATCAGTCAAACCCTCCAGTGAAGAAGTTTATCTATTTAGAAAGAATACTATAAATCAATACAAACTTTTCAGGGAAGCATTATATACAATTTTGTTATGTATGTCATTAAACTGACTAAATACCAAATCTTTGCTTGCAGGTACCACAACTTCCTGGCTTTTCATGGCTAAAGCCCTGCCTTTCAGCATCTGATATTGTGTACATTGGTTTGAGGGATGTGGATCCTGCTGAGTAGTAAGTTGGTTTAGATTAAACAATTTTTGTGAAGGCTGAAATAATGAGCTTGAAATCATGTTTGTAAGGGTTGCTAGATTTCAGCCTAATCTAGTAATGATTGTTTAAAAAAAATTATTTTAACAGCTATATTTTGAAGAACTTTGACATCCAGTATTTTTCTATGAGAGACATTGATCGCCTTGGAATTCAGAAAGTTATGGAAAGAACATTTGAACAACTGATGGGCAGGTAACAAACTATTACCTAATTTAAGCTACTCTTGTTGAACATCTACTTTCCTGAAAGTTATTTAAGTGAAGGTCACTTGATGTAAGGTGGCTGTACAGAACTGTGACAGTGTCCAATATATAGGAAAGTCTCAGTACTTAGCACTGGAACCATTTCACAGTGTTTGGCAGAAAGCTACAGGACAGATTACATTTCTCTCTACAGTCATGGCTCTGTTTTATACTATTTGGTTTTGTTAAGTAATTTTGCATTTCCTGCAGTTTGACAAGATGCTTGAAACAATTCAATGCAGGATACACATTATACTTTTAAAAATAAATACAGCACCTTGACAGTAACTTGAACTGAGCTGTTGGTATGTGAGGATGAAAGCATTTGATGGCTTCCTCCTTAGACTGTGCTTGCACACAATATCCTGATGGTGGCTGCTACTGCCAGGGCAGCTGGTAAAGTTCACTTCAACCACTCCCTTACTGCAGCTCACTACTGCCACCTCTGCTACCCTTGTTCAAGTGTGGGGAACCAGGTCAGGGTGCAAATCATGCTGGTCTAGGAGCAGGGAGAGGGTCAGTTAGAAAGGGTAACCTCTTGCCACAGGTTAGAACCTGTGCTGCAGGCTGCTGTTTTCTGTTCACCCTAGCTGCAGCTGTGCCAAGTAAAGAAAATGGTTATCCAGATGCTTCTCCCTGCTGAGCATCTGCAGTAAGCTGGAAGTATGCAGTCTACTACTTAAGTAACTCAAGTGAGTGACAAGCAGTGTCCAATTTATTAAGCTGTCATCAGTTGGCAGATGATATAGTAAGTAACTGACATTTAGGTTTGAGATTATCCTTTACTACTTCATCAGCTAGGCCACATGGCAGGGTTTGGAGGCAGCCTTTAACTATTGACCTGAAAAATGCTCATCTTGATGAGCTGTCAGTGAAATCCTTGACTGGCTTTCTATACAAAAGGAGAAAAGGCTGGATTGTATCATACACTTCTCTACATTTTTCCACTAAAGTGACAAAGACCAGTTGAGATGGTTTGACCTAAAGTACTTATCTTTATCCAAATCCTCACTAAGCAGATGCTCAGTGAGGCTAGAAAGACAAACTTCTGGTTTTCCAGTGCATACTGGGAAGAGTTTTGAGCTATGAGATGTTTCAGAGTCAAAAAGTATTTAGAAGGAACTTTTTTTTTTAACGTATATGAGACATGGTTCAAGGAGCTTGATGCTGCTTTGCTGATTAGCCTGGACAGTAAGAAATGCACTAGAAAAAGTTTAACGCTCTCTAAGACTGCTTTTCTTGTTTTTCTGTGGCAGGAGACAGAGACCAATTCACCTGAGTTTTGACATTGATGCTTTTGATCCCTCACTGGCTCCAGCAACAGGGACTCCTGTCCTAGGTGGATTAACTTACAGAGAAGGCATGTACCTCACAGAGGAAATACACAACACAGGTAGGAGCTGACCAGCAGTATGGGGCTAAGCAAGGACAGGACAAACTACACAGACCTCATATTGGTTGTTTTGCCTGTGTAAATAGATAGTAAGTGTGGTAAAAGCAAAGGTGCCTGCAAAGCCAATTCAGCCTTCAGTAAGGGAAAAAAGAAGTCCTGTGGTTGGGAAGTCCTTGGTGTTGGAAGCAGCTTAACCATCAACAACTTCAACTTAGCAAAAGAAAATAGAATACACAGTATGTTAATAACTAATGTCAAAAATGTGTTATACTGTTCCCTCATCCTAAACACCTGAGGTGATATGTAAAAATGGGCATCTGGAATACAAAAAAATGGTGCAAACAATCTTAAATAGTTTGAAGTTCCATTCTAGGATTCATGGCTAACAAATCAAGCTATCATAGATTATACTGCAGTTGACTCAATATATGAGGACTTTTCATCTTATACCATTGAGTTTTTATTTAATATGTTTAAACAATATTTGCAGTGTAAGAAGGTAAAAAAAATCCCAACCAGACAGTAGTCAAATAGAATCATTAATAGGATGGCAAAAGAATACGACGTGAGACTATTTTATATCCCCTCATTTTGGGACTGTGAGAAAACAAGATTAAAAAAACACTCCTCTTGTAAGGGTGTATGGAACATCAAACATTTTTCCTGATTGCTGAAAGCATGAATGAGTGAGGTAGTGATGATGTAAGAAAGAACCGAATTAAAAACATAAATTTGCATCTGATAACAATAACCTCATCCCTCACTTGGAGAGCCAATCTTCCTTGTCTAAGGGGTAGAGTAGGTCACAAACCCAAACACCAGACTTGCTGCAATGAATAAAAGGCTGCAAACAAAATCTTGCAGGAGACTGTACCCTTTGTCAGAGTAACAAATCTGTAAATCATTTTCACAGGAATGCTTTCAGCTGTAGACATGGTTGAAGTCAATCCACTGCTTGGAGCTTCTCAAGAGGCAGTGGAAGCAACTGCTCGCCTCGCAGTCGACGTGATAGCAACGTGCTTTGGGCAGACAAGGGAAGGAGCACACATCGCTTTTGATGAACTCCCAACACCCAGCTCTCCAGATGAATCTGACAGTGAAGAGCAAGTGAGGATTTAAGGACCCAAAGTCTTGGGTATATTGGACATTATAGAGGTCTGCTGAGGCACTTGACTGGATAGATTGTCAACACTTGGCAAATACTGTTAACTTCTCAATTTTTAAATAAACTAGCTTTTCCATTGATCAGTGGCTACTTTATTACATACCAAGATTTATTCGTTTAGTTAAGTATATACAAAATGAGACAATAAAATATTTATTACCTTCTTATTAATCTTACCAGTAGTTCAAGTCTGTTTCTTTTTACTCCCATTCTGTGTCTTTCAAGTGTCTGTACAGTTTCAGTTCAAAGTGCTGTCTCCTGACTCAGTTCAACCCACAGACAGCCCATCCTGTTCCTCATTTGTGGAAAAGCTCATCATGGTGAAGAAGGTTCAGCTCTTGCGAAAGAACTTGTAGTAGACCACACCTCCTAGGATGGCCAGTTCCAGGATGATGATAATTGACAGCAACAACTTATTAGTGGTTATTCTAGGGTTAAAAAATAAAAATCCAAGATAATGTTTTTTCACCTTGTTTATGCAAGCAGATTGTAGATCCAGATCCCGATCTTACCTTCCATATTTCAGCAAAACCACAACGTGCTTTTCCAATAGCTCTTAACAAGCAGAAAGGGACAAACTCAGTAGTTCACTACTCATATTTTCCTGGAAATACTGCTTAAATCTCCTATTTTATCAGTAGCAGTTCTGTTCCTCTTCCCCTGCCCCATGGAAGGCACATCATTGCTCTGTATGTGCTTCTCATTCAATTAAGCAAAGAGGAAAACAATACCTGAAGTCCTGTGTGGTGCTTTTACTTGGAACTATGTGGTTGAAGAAAAACTAAAATCTCAAAATAATACTGTACTTTTACTGTTGAGAACTAGTATCACAGTTATCACACTTTCCTTTAGCAATGGGCATAAAGAAAAATTTGTAGGGAGACAAGTACCTACTGGGAATACAATCTATGAACCGGGTTTTTAAGGCTAATTAAACAATATAGCTAAACTGCAAATCCACTTAAGCAGCCAAGGCTTTAGTCATCAAAATAGTATATGGTCAGGCTCAGAGTGTCTCATGGGCCAGCCTAAGACTAGCTACTCTAGGGCACTGGTGTGGGCTCAACAGATTTGTCTGTGTCATCAGGCACTGAACTCTCCCAGTGCTGCAGTGATTTATGGCACAGCTTTTTACAACCTGAATGAGTTGCATCTGAAGGCACCATTAGCAATCCACTGTAACTTGCTTCTGTCCTCACCACAGTTTGGATGGTTGAAGAACCCACATCATCCTGACTGGGCAGCACACATTCAGTAGTGTTCAACTGCCTGTACTCCATTAAGCAATTAGAGAGAACATACAAATTAGCATCTGCATGTGGGCACACATCCTGTTTACACATTCCCTAAAACCTCCTTGCAGTTCCAGCTGATACTCTTCTTTTTCTCCCCTAAACCCAGCAGGCACCAATGCCATGTGCTGCTGCCACTCATAGTACTCACCTCCTGGACATTGAACGTAGAATCTTGCGACTCTTGCTCAAGTTCTCACTTGTATTCACCAGCTGAAGAGAGACACAAGTTACTTGTCAGGTAAACAACCACCCATCAACTTTGGGAAGATGCACTTGAAAGCAGCTGGTGTTGAAATGCTGCGACTAAGTATGGCACCAAGGATGACCATGCACTCTCAGAATTGAGAGACAACATTGTTTTTTACCCACAATACCAGCTGGAAGCATTCCTCTTTTCTAAGGAGAAATTAAGATTTTTGTGTGTACTTTCCCTTAGATACATACGAAGATATACAATTTAGGACCACTTTCTGCCTCTTTAATTAATATACAAATATTAGAAAGTTGGTATTAGCTTCTTTCATTACATTTCATTTCATTTTCCCAGTTGTTAACACCAGAAAAACGTGATACTGATGTGCTCACTGAGATGGACTGGACAAAGCTGGGAAGAAAACTACGGAGTCCATTCAGAGCTTAGTAGATTTCCAATCTTCATTATGGAACAAGTAAGAAGGAAGTCTGCTTCCAATTGGAATGTGTGGTTCACACAATTCCGCAACTCATTGCCTTCACAATAGAAGTCACAAACATAGTTTAGTGATGAACACAGCAGCGATGGGTTAATCGTTGGACTCAATGATCTTTGAGGCCTTTTCCAACCTAAACAATTCCATGATTCTATGAACAATCTGTTGAGAGACTGAGATGCCTGAAGGACTAATATTTTTTATTAAATAAAGGACAAAAACTGTACCTACAAATCTTAAGATCTATTTCCTTTCCTGCTTTCCAGCCCAAATTTGGGAACACAACAAATCAAGTTCTGACTGAAATTACAGAACTACTTAAATGAAAACAGTACAGGCTTTGTTGCACTGAGTAGAAAGAACTCCCAAGAGCAGGGCTATGTTTTTTGAGTGTGCTTATTTGCCAAATTCAGTGTCCCCTGAAGTCACTCACCTAAAAGCTTACACTTGGGATCCCTTGCCCACACAGAAGATCCTATCAGTTTATTAACTTCAAAAATCAAATTGTCAGTTTTGCATATGTGTATAAACAAAACAAGTAAACTACTTTTTGAAGCTTTTACAGTAGAGGCACAGCTTCTTCAACCAAGGATGAGGAATAGGCATCTTGTCAGACAACATTTTCTTCCCCATGCAAATTCTAGAAAGCTAGTAATTAAATGATTACTCTTCTAATAAATTTAATTTGTTACAAAAACTTGCTAACTGCTTGCCAAATCTTAACTTTTACTAGTAATCTACTGATGGACAACTCCTTGGTAACCTTCTGATCTTCAGCTTTTTCAGTAACGCAATTTTTTCTAGCAGGTTTATAGGTTTAATATCCAATCTCACACAGACACAGCAGCAAACATTTGACCACCATTTGACCACCTTCTACAGCAATTATTTTCCTTTTATGAGAACAACATAGAAATGTGGCAGCCTGGATTTGGTCTGTAGAAATATTCACTCAGATTACTATGCCTAGGGAGGTCTCTGAGAGTAATTACTGGCATCCAATTCCCACTAAACTAACATCCGATAGTTTCAAAGCAATGCCCAGTTTGCTGCTTACTCTGCTCTTGGTGCGTTCCAGTTGTTCCCGCTGCTCCCCAAGTTCTTCAATGATATCTGTGCCAATCTGATCAGTCTCAGCAGCAATTCGGTGCGAGCGCTCAATGCTCTCACTGGCTCGGTTCAGACTGTCTGTGCCCTGGAGAAGCAGCACCCTCTGTGACTGCAGATTAGTCTGAAAAATAATGTACGCTTAACTATTAAGCACAAAGACAGAAGTATTAGGCTTCTGACATATTAAAATGTTAGAATGTGACTCCACAGGCCATCCATTTCTGCTAGCTGTACATGCTTCTTATGTTAACTGATGTAGCCCAGTAATTTTGGCTGAGCCTTATTCACCTTGTAAGATTATGGCCAAATCTAGTTAAATCTCAAAAAAGGATACAGCACTAAAGAGTTAAAACAGTTCCAAAAAAACTGCCTTTGTAACAATTTACTTTTCCATCAAAACACATTTACATGAAAATAGTATCTTTCTTTTCCAGATGCTAACTTCTACTTTCATTCACATCTAAAGTCTCCCTTATTTGTGACTTCCCAGTTGGTTGCCAGGGAGATCATTAAGAGTTTACAGTCAAAAGGATTAGGAACAAACAGAACTAACAGATGGACTGCTAAGTAACAAAGATCCTCTTTTCATGCCAGTAGCCTGGGCTAGAGGATAAGGAATGTTTGCTGACCTTGGGGTCAAAAGGTAGCTCAAAATAAAATGTTTTCCTAAGCTTCAGAAAGTCTAATCTATCATCCTGCTCTCAGGTTTTAGAGTAATCAGTCAAGAGGAATCAAATGCAAAAATTTCCCAAGCTACAGCAGAAGGAAATAATAAGCAAAGAGCTCCCTCAAACCTTCTTTATCTAAGGCAGACAAATGAAAAGCCCATCTCCGTGAACTTTCTATACAGATGACAGCACTTTGAAGATAATAAGATTCAGTCTCATTAGCTCAGATATCTCTAGGCATATCTGGCAAACCAGAAATTGGTGTACTTTTTGCATTGTAGCAGCAAAAGCATTGTGAAAACAGTGCTAGAGAATAAATCCTTATGTTTTCTTGAAATTTTTTACACTAAGATCACTTAAAAGATAATTCTACCAAAGAACCTATACAATGCATGATTCACACTTTGCTAGTTTTGGAGACTAAAACTAGGCAAGTTAACCTTTTTTTCATTAAGTGGCATCACTTTTGTGTTTTCACTTCTGTAGAGGAACGATTAAACAAAGTTTCGGTACAGAATGTTGTGCAAATCACTAACCGCAGGGCTTTCAAGGAGTTCCATTTTGATTATATTCCTATCTTTGTTTTAGAACAGAAAAGCTCTCCTCTGAGTTCCAGGTGTTCTTTCTCCTCCCTGAGATATTCATGTTACTTGCAGAGAAATATACAAGGAGTTATAAAAGCACAGAGGTGGTTTAAAGTAGAAACACTGTAAACAATGCATCTGCAATACTGCTTTTAAACAACCATAGCAAAGTTCAATAAAATTTACATCTAATCCTCACACTCTGTTCATTTTCTGTGGCGAAGATTCCGTATTTTGTATCGCCTTGATTTCCACGGCCCAATCCCAAATCTGTGCTTCTCATCTCTCTCTGGAACATGGACAGGTCTCTTCTGTATGCTCGGATTTTGCTCATCATTTGGTTGCGGAAAGGCACAGGAGCATACTTCAGTTCTTCCTCCATTTCTCGTAGCTTTAACAAAAGAAAGCATGTTTATTTTTTAAAGCACCAAATCTATTAGCAGCAGCCATGCTCAGAACTCAGCACCAGATGAAGGGATTCTCACGTTCATATTGGACTGGTTGAGGGGGATAACCCCAAACCCCATGCTCCATCTAGTACTGAGTACACCACACTACCCAATGCTGTTGAGCCTGTGTGGATTTTCAGACATGCAACACCGCATTAAAAAAAATTCCCAAGCTTAAACGCTTGATTTTTTCCCCTGAAACATCACGCTAAATTTCAAACTTTGCAATTTTCACTTTCTTATAGTTTAAGCATTTATAGGATGGGTATCAGCTTTCTGTCATGTATGTGCAACAGAGACAGAATCTTAGGATGGTTTGGGTTGAAAGAGACTTTAAAGATCACCTTGTTCCAACCCTCCTGCCAAGGCAGGGACACCTTCCACTAGACCACAGGTTGCTCAGAGCTCCATCTAACCTGTTCTTGAACACTTCCAGGGATGGGACATACACAGCTTCCCTGGCAACCTGACCCAGTGCCTCACCACCCTCCCAGTAAAAAATTTCTTCTGAATATCCAATCTAAACCTACCTTTTGTCAGTTTAAAGTCATTAGCACCTGTCCTATCACTACATGCCCTTGTTCAAAGTCCCTCTCCAGCTCTCTTGTATCCCCCATCAGGTACTGAAAGGCTGCAACAAGGTCACCCCAGAGCCTCCTCTTCTACAGGCTGAGCAATCCCAGTTATCTCTGTCTTTCCTCATAGAAGAGGTGCTCCATCTCTCTAATCTTTGTAGCCCTCCTCTGGACTCACTCCAACAGGTCCATATCCTTCCTGTGCTGAGACCCCAGAGCTGATGCAGCACTGCAGGTGGGATCTCACCAGAGCAGAGCAGAGGGGCAGAATCCCCCCCCTCTCCCTGCTGCCCATGCTGCTTTGGATGCAGCCCAGGACACAACTGGCTCTCTGGGCTGGGAGTGCACATGGCTGGGTCATGTCTAGCCTCTCCTCCACCAGCACCCCCAAGTCCCTCTCAGAATGGCTGCTCTTGATCTCTTCATCCCCAGCCTGTGTTGATACCAGGGTTTCCCTGAACCAGGTGCAGCACCTTGCCCTTGGTCTTCTTAAACCTCCTAAGATTCCCATGGCTCACTTTTCAAGCTTGTCCAGGTCCCTTTGGATGACATCCCATTCTTCAGGTGTGGCAAATGCACCCTTAGCTTGGTGTTGTCTGCACATCAGCTGAGGGTGCACTCAATCCCACTGTCTATATTGTTAATGAAGAAATTAAATAACACTGGTCCTAGTATGGATCCCAAGGGACACCACTTGTCACTGATGTCCACTGGGAACTCTGAGCTGTTGACCACTACCCCCAGGATGTGACAATTCAACCAATTCCTTATACACCTAATAGTCCACCCATCAAATCCATGTCTCTCCAATTTAGAGAGAAGGATGCTGGAGAGGACCAAGTCACAGGCTTTACAGAAGTCCAGATAAATGACACCTGTACCCTTCTCTTGTCCACTTGAGTCACTCCATCACAGAAGGCCACTGGGTTAGTCAGGCAGGACTTGTCCTTCTTGAAGCTCTGCTGGCTGTCCCCAACCTTCCCTCCCTGCCCTTCAAGTGCTTTAGCTATCTCCTAAGAGGATCTGTTCCATGACCTTCCCAGGCACAGAGCTGAGGCTGACAGGTCAGTAGTTCCCAGGGTCCTTCTTTCTACCTTTTTAAAGACAGGTACAGTGTTTCTCCTTTTCCAGTCACCTGGGACTTCACCTGATTGTTATGACTTTTTCAAATGCCACGGACAGTGGTTTAGCAACTACATCAGCCAATTCCCTCACGACTCTGAGATGCATCTCATCAGGTCCCACAGACTTATGTACATTCAGGTTTCCCATGTGGTCTTGAACCTGGTGATCCCCAAAGGAAGGAATTTGCTCCCACAGTCCTTGCCTTGCAGTCCACTCACATGAAAGGTGTGGGAAGAGAGACTGTCATTGAAGATTGGGGTAAAGAAGTTGAGTACCTCAGCTGTCTCCTTATTCAGACCTATTACCGGTAGGCACACCACCTAAATTCACACTGAACATCCAGGCTTGGCAACTGAAGTTACGATCTGCAAACCCCAAGATTTTGGATGCATGAATTTTCACATCAGCTTCTACTGATAGGTGTAACAAATTCACAATGCTTAAAGCTGTATACCAGCATGAGCTCTCTCACAGTATCAGCTCCACATCTATAACACCTAGAGACACCAGTCAATAAACCCCAGTAAGTTACGGGAATAAAGCATCATGTTCAGCTGTGACTAAAAAACAACCTAACAAATAGCACATTGAAATATGAAAAGAAAGCTTAATCATAATGTCTTGTTTAAGACATTAATGGCTTTTCTGGTGTTGTTTCATATCACCTGCTGTCCAGTAAGCCTACACACTATTACAGAAAGATCAGACAGGTGAAGACCAACACAAAAAGACAGCAGGGCAATAAAAAAACCCCAAGCAGCAGATTCTCTACATGCCAGCTCTAAAACCTCTAGCAATTTTAATTGTACCTCCACCACTCTTTTCGACAAAGTGAAGGCAGTATCAAAACTGAGCACTCAAAAACCCATCAAAACACACATAAGAATATTTGTCTATATTTATGTATGTATATAGGTATACACAACAGCCTTAACAAACACAGACACACCTATCAGATCAATCATCAAACAGTAAAAAAATTAACCCCCTGCCTGCCAGAATAAGATCCATAAAAAAGTAACATTTGTAAGTACTGTCCTTTTTAAGGCAGCAGTATTTCAACAGTCAGGAAGGCCAGAAGCCTTACACTCACCGTCTCATTGGCTTCACGCTGCTTCTCATCAAATTCTCGAACCAGTTTTTTCTTCTCCTCTGGGAAAGTAAAAGCAGTATGTCAGATAAACTATAGAGAAATGACAATAGAACTCCAACTCAATCCATTAAAAACAAGGAAGCTGCCACAGATGGCTGGCTGCAGAACACCAGGTCAAAATTTATCTCAAATGAGAACAGCTTGTTCTTAGGGCAATTTTCAGAAAGGAGTGGGGCAAGAGAGCAGAAACCACTCTTCCAAATGCTGAACACTGCTTCTAGTAGAAAAAGAAGTAATTTTTCAAATATTTTTCTCTCCTATTGTCCTTCAATGCCAACTGACAGAAGTGCATGTTGAAAAACATTCAGCATGAAAGAACAGTGAAGTGGACACATTGGTAAACAGCTTGTAAATGTATTTCTTATTTTTTGCAAACACTTGGCAAGATTTCTGAAGGCTGAAACTATAATTTGGATTTGAACAGAACATCAGATCCATCAATTTTCAAGTGAGCCCTGAAGTTCCTGGCAGGCCTGGCACTCTGCATTCCTGGAGTCATAAAGTTAACCTAATACACAGGGTAAACATTCTAGAGTTCTCTGAGATAAAAGGTGCTGTCAAAGTATCACCTCAGGTTCATGGACTAAAGCCCAAATGCTTCCCTTTTCTGGAATGACATGAGTTGTTTGAATCAGCCAACAACACTAGACATTTTAGTTGTTTAAGACAGTCATTTACTTAGATCTTTGTACCTAGGGCTTTGGAGACCAGAGAATGGGTTTCACTGCTGATACTCTATTTCAAACAAAACCTTAAGCCATGTGTTTTTTATATGTTAAAAAACTATCATGTCTCTAACATCCACCATAGATGAAAGTCTGAAACTTTCCTTATTTCAACTGAACAAAAACACATGTTCTGTAAGCTTTTGCAAAAGCACTGAAGATGAACACTACAGAACTGTTGTAAAGTACTGCAAATGAAACCAAATTCCACCAGAAATCTGATAAATATGCACCTAGCCTAATTAATTTCTCTCAAAGAGTATAATTCAGTCTTACATAAAAATGTGGGTAGCAGAAAATGTAGACTGTCATCTTGGTAAAACTCCTCCAATTTGATTAAAGATGAAATTACATACAACATTATAAAAACATCATCACAGTAAAAATCTCACTTGACAAAGCCTTTTGGTAAACATAGTCCTCTGTAAAGGAAGTCGCTTTTAAATCACTGAGGTCTCAACAGAAAATAGGAAAAAATTTGAAGTGCTCAGAACATTGGTATATAGCTCCTCCCATATACACAACATGTCTAACCTGTAGGCTTTTCTTCTCAGTTCAAATTCAGATTAAGCCCAGAAACTGAACTGGAGAGAACTTAAGACAGAACTAAAACCCATCATCTAAGAAGCAGCTGTGGTCTCACATAGCACACAGAATTATTACAGACTAAGATACATCATGACTGTTAATATATTACACATCAGCTGGCATCAGGACATGCAATTTCACATCCAAATTTATTCAGGAGGAAATGCTGATTTAGGAGGTTCCTAAATACACTCTCCTCAACTTCCTCCACGATTTGCCACCACATACATTTGTGCAGAAGCCATTGTTTGTGCAGCTGGGTTACAAGTGAAATCATGGACATGAACTGTGGACAAACAGCCTTTGGAAGTCAATAATTTGCTTCATACAGGTCATTTCACTAATCTGCTTCATGCAGTGCCCTTTTAAACACACTGCTGTCTCAAACTCATGGAAACCTGTTGCAGACTTGGAAAAGCAGCATTTTCCTGCTTTGTTTCCCCTTTGCTGACTAAGAAGGTGCTGCACTTACAACATGCAGCCAAAGAAATGCAGGCTTCCAAAAGGCATAGAATCATAAAATGGTTTAGGTGAGCCAGGCAGCAATAGCTTGAGACCTTTTTGTCTGTAAGCCAACAAGAAATCCTGCAATGTGGCTTGAAAATGTTCCACTGGATCTGGCCAGCAGATGCCAAAACACACCAAGCAGTTCAGTTGGCATCACTCTGAGCCAAACTCACTGGCATCACTCAAAGCACATGGACAGAACTTCTAAAATGCAGCAGAAGCGCCTGCGCCACAGCAGTGTTACCCACATGCTCATCAACATTTAAGTGATTTATTTCCAATCATTAGGAAGAGATTCAGTTGAAAAGAACAGCTAATTGAATTAATTTAGAGGAAAATACATAACTTGGAACTTATGCAGGCTGTTTAAAATGCCGTCTCACAAATTCAGAAGGGAAAAAAAAGTGTTTCTAGAGTTAGGAATTCGTCATCTTGTTTATATAGAATAAAACAGCATTTCCAAACCTCTGCCCCTCAAAAATGTCCCATGTACTACAGAATTTGTGTTTGTTTTTGGAGCATGTTAATTGTCTCAAAAGAGTATTCCAAGGCATATTTTATCACCTCCTGAATATTTCAGGATCAGATAACTCAAAAAATAAAGATATACTCCCCTCCTCATAAGTGCAAGAAGGAAACAAAGCACATTACGAATGACTCTACCAGCTACACAAATTCCTAAATCTTAAACTCTCTTAGAAACACTTTCAAAAAAATACTACCAGGATTTTTGCAGCAAAAAAATTTAAAGAATAGAACAGTGGTATTAAAATTCCTCAACATGTCTGAAAATTCAGCTTACAATTATTTGCAATCTGTTGAAAAAAAACCCCAAGTATTGCAAAAATGGTTGCCTGTAAATACTCCATTTAAGCCCATGGCTCAGAATTCACTGCTCATGGCTACCTCAGTTTCAAGGAGACTTGACAAAGTTTTACTTCACCAAGAAACTGATCATGCTCCTTTCTATAGGAAAATAAGAATTTCTACCAGAAAGGGTATTGCTTTGTTTTATGCTTTTCATCCTTGTTGACCACTAGTGAAATTAAGTCAGGTTTGCAAGTTTTCAATTGCAGTTTTCAACACCTTTCTTGTACCAAACTTTCTGGAAATGCTGATGACAAGGACTGTGACCCTGAATTTAATTATTATTAAACAGAAAGCCAGGCAAGAAACAGGACATTAAGCTTTCCATACTCTGTGTCATCCAGCACAGAGTGGTATATTCTGAATAAACTTTTTCAGTTTTTATGATTTTACAAAAAACTGACCAACTGATTTTACAATCAACTGATTGTGGAAGAATGAACACCATGGCAGAGCGTGGCTGACAGCCCTTGCCCATCACTGGGGTACAAAACCTGAGCTGAGGTGCAGCAGCTCATGACAGCTTGTATTATGTCTCTCACAGGAAGGGTTTAATCAGAAGCATTCAATGGCATTGGCAAAATTCTCCTTGGCAAATCACTTCCCTTTCTGGTTCTCAGAACACTGACCTCTACCTGGCTACATTCTCCTTTCAGGGAGTTGTGGAGAGTGAGAAGGTCACCCCTGAGCCTCCTGTTCTCCAGGCTAAACTCCAGTTCAGATAGAAACGGCATGAAATAACACCCAAATAACAACTCCTCCTCAGAGACTGATGCTGTGCGCCCAGCACGGCACTGGAGCTGAAATTTGCCAGATCAGAGGAGCTCCAGGGGCGTGAAGTCCCACAGCTGCAAAGCCACCAGGACGTGGTGACAAACACCACACGGCAGACACTGGCCTCCTCCCAACAGGCGCCTACCGCCAGCGACGCCCCGAATCCCTACAACTACAAATCCCCCCACACAGAGTCTTGAGGGGACACTGCCCTCCCCACGTCTGTCTCATGAGAAGCACCCGAGCACTCCTGCAGCCGGCGGGGTGGCTCCGGCCGGAGGGATCGCGGCCCCGCCCGTGCCCTCCCCCGGCCCCGAGGGACGCCCGCCCCCTCCCCGTCTCACCGGCCGCGCTGCCCCGCAGCCGCTCGGGGACGCCCCGCAGGTCTCCGTGCAGCCCGCGGAAGATCTCGTGCAGCCGCTCCAAGTGCTCGGAGGACGCGGAGCCGCGGCCCGCCATGGCCCCACAGCCCCCGCGCCCCCGGCCCTGCCCCGCTCGCCGCTTCCGCCGCCGGGGCCGCCTCGCGCGCTGCCTGCTGGGAGCTGTAGTCCCGGGGAGGCGGCCGTGCCCGCACCGCGCAGAGGCGCCCGTCCGCCGCCACCGGAGCGCCCCGGGCCGGTAGCGCCAGTGCGGCCCCGGGGCTCCCTGCCACCGGCGGGACCTTTCGCCGCCGCAGCCGCCACCGCGCTGTTCCCAGGCCTCGGCGCGTGCCCACGTGTACATCGTGTACATGCGCTTTGCGAGGGTTAATGACATAAACCTCGGCATTTATATGTGGGGTTGTGAAAAAGTGTTTCGAACGCCACTGCCGACATCCGCCGCTGCGCTCTCTGCAGACATTTCTCGGCTCATTAATGGCGGAGTGCGGTTTCAGACTGTTCCGAGGGACCCAGGTCGGAGCCGTGCTCTGCCCGGGGTAATAAGCAGCGGGCTGCCGGCGTGGAGCCGGCCGGCCACTCGCTGTCCGCACGTACTCCCGGCGGGGGCGGAGGGCACTCCCGCGCAGGGAGCGGGGCCCGCTGGGTGTCCGGCGCCAGCAGACTCGGGAGCAGCAGGCGCTACCGGCTCAGCAGACCGGCCCTGCCCGGGAAACCGGGGGGAGTGCCGCAAGGGGCTCCACGCGCCGCGAGGGGCGAGGCGCGGCGGACGGAGGCGTGGTCTGACCTGTCGTGGGCGGGGCCAGGCGGGAGGGGCACGGCCGTGGGGCGGGGCTCTGGCGGGGGCGGTGGCGCCAAAGGGGCGGGCGGGGCAGGGGCCGCGGAGCGCCGTGCGCCGGCAGTGCGCGTGTAGCGAGCGGCAGCGATGCTCGACTGCTGGGAAGCCGCGCTGGGCGCCGCCGTCTCCATCCCCGTCCTCCTTTTCGTGGCAGCGCCCTACATCAGGTGCGTCTTACCGAGCGCGGCCCCAGCCCTTCGTGTGTATTCGGCCCCGCAGAGCGGCGGCCGTCGGGTCACGTAGCCGGCGCGCGACACGTCTCCGTGTGTGTGTGTGTGTGTGTGTGTGTGTGTGTGTGGCGGGAGTGCGAACAGTGGGAATCCCGTTCTACAGCCCGCGCTGGGGTCGGGAGTTCTTCAGATATCTCCAGCTCCAGCGCCCCGTGACACTGCTGCGCGGCCGGGGCTCAGCTCAGCCCTGGCACCTCCCGCGGCCCTGCACCGCCCGGCGCCTCCCGCGGGCTCTGTCGGGCACCGGCACCGGTACCGGCGAGCTCGCGGAGGAGCGGCAGGGGGCGGGGCCCGCGTTCTCCCCAGGGCGCGGCGGCGCAGCCCATTGGCCAAAAGGCTCCGGAGCGCGCGGCAGCAGCCAATGGGAGCCGTGGCTCCACTTGACGCAGGGGCAGGGCGGGGCCGAGGGTGGGGGATTCGGGGGTGCGTTCCAGGTGTCCCTCACCTTCAGGTGAGGCCGCCCGTGACTCCCCGGAGCCCAGGGCGCAGCGGTGAGCTCGAATGTTAGGGCGAATCCCGCGGCTCTGGGTGCTGAGCCCCGGCCAGAGCCCCCTAAGGAGGCAGAGGTGACTGGTGCCTCCCCTCTTGCAGGAGATATGTCGCTGGAGGACGGTGTAAGTCGACAGCAAGGCTGGAGGGGAAGGTGGTGATAATCACAGGAGCCAACACAGGCATCGGGAAGGAAACTGCTAGAGACCTCGCGCAAAGAGGCAAGTGTAATCTTCGTCAGCAGACATCCCTGTGAGGCCGGGATGGCCGTGCCTTGTGTCTGTAGTCCCTTTTCTGGACCTAAGGAAGGCGTGTTGTACGCTTATATTGAAGTAAACTGGATTCCAGAGTTACTGCAAATGAGCCCCAGTGTTGTTCCTTCAGAGGCTGTAACCACTGAGGTGCAAGTCCCCAGTTCCTCAACTGTTTCCATTGCTTGGACTCCAAAAATGTGCCTTGGGAGCATGAAAATGCTTTGTACTGCAACTGATTCAAGAGGACTGGGGAAGTTCTTGGATTCTGCTCGTATAAAGCTGGGAAATGTCACAGGTCCAACTCTGTGTGCTTTAGTTATTCATGTTTCAAGCTAATTTGATGTGTTATTTAGGTGACCAGTAAGAAGATTAAACTACCAGTTCACAATCCATTTATAAATTACTCTGTCTGGAATCCAGCACCTTTATGTGCTCCTGGCTTGACGTTCTCTTTATAGAGGCAGATATAACCCTATCATACAAGCATTGTTGTACACACTCCTGACTTGGGAGAACTTGGAGAGAGTCACTTAAGATGTGCATTTGCTTGGTCTGAAAGCATCTTTCAGCTGGACTGTAGCTCACAATGGAGTAGGAAAGGCTTTGTCTCTTCCAGCCACACCCTTGACTGATGCTAGTTCCCTAAAGAAACAATATATTGTTTGTAATTGCTCTGCAGGGTCAGCCTTCTTGTTGTCCTTGATCAGCCAGTGTGCTCCAGTGATCTCAGCTTCTGTTTCTGTTGTTCCTCTCTCCCCTCCTTGCAGGTGCGAGGGTAATTATTGCCTGCAGAGACATAGCAAAGGCAGAAGCTGCAGCCAGTGAAATCCGAGCTGAGACAGGGAACCAGCAAGTCATTGTGAAAAAACTGGACTTGGCTGATACGAAGTCCATCCGGGAGTTTGCTGAGAAATTTCTAGCAGGTACAGTCTCTAGATCCTTCCTTTTAGTGATACTCTTTTACCAAGGACTGCTGTCTGCTCTTCTAGCCATTGCCAAATCTGTGCCATGCTTATCTCTGTAGCACTGGGTACTGTGGTTCACAGCAGGGGCTGGTCAGAGGCAAATGAGCTAGTTTGTGGTAGGAGACTTATCCTTTTTATTAAGGTGATGTGGCTGCAACTCAGATAGCAGGGCATGACTTGTGCTACGTTCTTGTCTGCATTCTCTGTCTCTTTGTTTAAGGATGTCTGTTGTTTCTTGCAGAGGAGAAGGAACTGCATATTCTCATTAATAATGCTGGGGTAATGTTATGCCCTTATTCCAAGACTGCTGATGGCTTTGAGATGCATCTGGGAGTCAACCATCTTGGTAAGTCCAATGGAATCATGTTTGCTCTCAATATAGAATCAGAGAATCGTAGAATGATTTGGGTTGGAATCAACATTAAAGATCGTCTTCTTCTAACATCAATATCTGTTGCAAAATGCCAAAGGAAAACCCTGCTTTCAGATTTTCTCTTCCTCATATTTTCTTTTTTGGGAAGGATGGGAGGTCAGTGTTCTTGAGATGCAATGCGGTGTATTTGCTTATCGTGGATCCAGTTCAAGTATCTGTATGTTTTATCTGGGACATTTTAAAATGTATAACATCTCCAGCTTTTTGAAGATGAGGAGCAGAACTTGAAGGCCCCAAAAAAGTTTAGCTGTTAACTCAGGGGGATTTTTGTTTTCTTGGACTTGAAATGAGGACAGCAGTAAAATACCACATATAAGCAAGCAGGGGAACCCTTCCTAGAAGGATGACCTTTCATCTCCCCTAGGTCATTTTCTCTTGACTTTCCTCTTGCTGGAGCGTCTGAAGCAGTGTGCCCCAGCCCGCATCGTGAACGTGTCCTCGCTGGCTCATCACGGAGGCCGAATCCGCTTCCATGATCTCCAGGGAGAGAAGTGCTACCATCGTGGACTTGCCTACTGTCACAGCAAATTGGCAAACGTGCTCTTCACCCGGGAGCTGGCCAGGCGGCTGCAAGGCAAGTCCCAGAGGCAAGCGGAGTGTTTTTCCGCTTGGCTTTTTGAGCACTATGGATGGGGGGAGTGGATTGAAGAAAGGTCTGCAAATCGTCTATGCAGAAATTGAATGGTTTGAGGCAAGTGTCACTGAGAGCTCTTTGCAGGAAGAAAATATCTCCTGTCTGTAGAACCAGGAGACTTACCATACAAATTGTCTTTAGAACAACAGGGTAGAGTTTAGTAGCTTGGCACAGTTGAATGTATCTCGTTTTCCTTTGGTGCTTGTCAAAAATTAACTGCATCCACACAGACAGTTGTGGTATGTGGGTGGAAGCTGAAAACAGAGCTACAACTTCCAGTCTCCAATAGAAAAGCTAGTGCACACTCAGGTGCCTTAAAGTTTGGTGGCCTGTAGAACAAGCATAAGACTAGACAGTACCTTGTAAATCTCAACATCTGTCACAGTCATGTCATTCAGTCCTTTTCATAAACTTAAGTAGTTTTTGTTTACTAAAACAGAAGCAGTGTCTTCTCTAGGACATTACTATTAGAGAACCTGCTTCAAAAGAAGCAGGTGTTATCAAAAGGCTGATGGAAACTGCTGCTGGTTTAGCACTCAGGCCCTCCTAGCACTTGGTTTTGCAGAAGTCATGTAATGACTGCAGTCTCTGGAAGGGAGCAGGGTGATGCCTAAGGCATTAAGGGGATGCACCAAACTGCTTCAAGAATCACCATCAAAGGTATTAGCAAAAGTGATTTTAACATGATGTCATAAAAGCATGTCTTAACAAAGTTCAATGGCAAGGTTCACTCTGTTACATGGAAGACACATACAAAGGAAAACTGATTTATAATCCAGTTTGAATTATTCACACAGGACTGGAAACACAAAGGGTAAGGAAGACCCTCCTGTTGAATCATGAGGCTTACCATGGAGCCCCTTGCTTTTAAACTCCTTAGAGAGCCTAGGTGTGGCTAGGTCCAGTTTTAGTCTCAGACTTGGATAATTTATGTGTGATTGAGTTATCTATACAAAGTTTATAATAATTATTATTGAGTAGCTACATAGACTAATAATGTTTCCTCAGTATTAATTCAGCAATCAGTCACTTACCAAGGATTTGTTGCAAGCAAAGGGTCTCTCTGCCTTGGTTAAGGAAGGCTCTCTTAGTCTCATGTAAGAAATCTCAAGCCTTGAGAGGCATCCCTGCTCAAGGGAAGAGCTACCTACCTTGCAGTCCTGTTGCAGTTTTAGTTGAGCTCCAGCTGGGCTCATCCAAAGGTCTGTTCTTGGTAAAAGCTCTCTGCCTTGAGGGGCAACCTTGAGAGGTGAGCCACCTCAAGGGAAGATTGTCACCATACAGTCCTATTGCCTAGCAGGGAGAGCTCAGAGAAAGCTTACTTAGGCTGTAATACTTATGGAATGGAGTGCCTGGCATGTAGTCAAATTGCATACAATGGGACAGGTACACATGAGACCCATTGCAATCATAACCTTATTTGTTCCTGGCTAAAAGAGTATTGGAAAAGCCATGTGCTACCCGTGTTAACTACATGATGGGTGTTGCAAGTTCATGTGCACTGACACTCACTGGCCTCTTTGTGGATTTCCTAGAGGAGTTTTGGCCCAGTTACGGCCCAGACCTTTACCTTCTTTGGAGCCTGTAGCAAACTACTGCTGATTTGGTTAAGAGGTCAAGTGTATCCATCATATCCCCCAAGCCATAACTACAGAGGACTTCATTTGCTCTCTTCATCCAAGTCTGGACTCCTCCTTTGAGTTATAGAATATCTACAGGTAGAATTGAGTACATTAGCCTTTTTTAAAAGACACATCCATGCAGTTTTGTCCTATACTACTTCTGTTTTGCCATAGGCACCAAAGTCACAGCAAATGCTCTCCATCCTGGTTCTGTTGATTCTGAACTGGTCCGGCACTCATTTGTAATGACTTGGCTGTGGAGGATATTCTCCTTCTTCTTGAAGACACCTTGTGAAGGAGCTCAGACCACTATCTACTGTGCAGTAGCTGAGGAGCTGGACTCTGTAACAGGACAGTATTTCAGGTGGGTGCAAGCTGATGAAGTGATACTCTATGGAAGGCAACCTTGTTGGCTAGGGGATATGATACTTACTGCCATTCTTCATTAAGAAGGGACAAGGTAAGAGGCTGTCTGGTAAGACTGAGGGTGACAAATACTAGAGCATTACCCCTTCCAGGTCTGTTGCAATCATGTTAGAAGAAACACCTGACCTGTGCAACCCTTCATACAATAGCAGGTCCTTTAGTGCTAGAAATATAACATAGTGCAGGAATGGCTGTCACATGCTCAGAGCTCTAATCCTGACTCGCCTAACACTTGGAAAAATCACTTTTCAGTAGAACTGTTTAGTTAATGAGGTCATTTGAGTCAATCGTGGGAAGGCCAGTTCTCTTTGTAGTTTTACCCCACTGCAGCAGAAGGGGCCTGTGCTCTCAGGGAGCTGGGAGAGCTGATGGAGGTGCAGAGACAGGAGGTGCGATCTTCAGGTCTGGCGTGTGACCAAATAACTTTATCCTTCAGTGTGACAGACCCACCAGCTGGGAGGGACTTCTGCTGGGCTGCTTGTCATGCTTTCATGGAAATGGTCTTGTGTAGCTCCCATTACAAACCCTGTCATTTCTTGACTTGACTTACTTCAGGACCCCACACAGTCCTGCCTTTTCCCATCAACAAAACCACAGCCCAGAGCAGTTCCAAGTCATCATCATTCTAAATTTGAAGACTGCCATTTGAACAGCTTCATGCAGATATGTCAGTCAGCTTCCCATTACCTGTAGAGCATTGTAACAATACTGTTTATGAAAATGTGTCTCTCCGCCCCACCCCCATGGATGCTGTTGAAGCCTTTGTGTCTTTGCAGTGCTTTCCTCTTGTGATTTGTGACCAGATTAGTCTCTGTAATGACAGTGGCTGATCTTCATTTGGGAGTTTGTACCATCTTAATCAGACTTGAATGTATAAATAGATGTCTAAATCTTCCCTGGATGACTGTCTGTCTCGGGATACAAATGTAGCATTAATGTGCTGGAGTACAGGAAACTGGTGGAATTTAAACTCATAAAAAAGGGGTTTTAGACAAGGTGGGAAACAAGTAGCTTCGATGCTAATTCACAATTTACATTGGACTAGCCTAGAATCCTTTTCACTTTCCAGGCCATAGAATATAAAGCGTAAGTGTAGACATTAAGAAGAGAATTTGCATGCCAGTGAGATAGGGGGGAGTCCACCAGTAATTTCAGGAATATCAAAGACAGTAAAAAAAACCTGAGCTGAATGGAAACCTTACAAAATGCTATTTCCTCTGTGATCTTGAACTCCCAAGTTATTGCAGCATCTAGCATTACAGTTGAGAACACAGGACCTCTATTCCAGACAGTGTGCTTTCTGACTGCAGGAGCTGAGAAGAAAGGAGCCACAGTTCAGAAGATAATGGAAAAAGGGGTAACCATACATGGTTATTACAGTGTTATTATTCTTGGGCATACAGTGGGATAAATAGTTCAGAATGAAGGGCTGTTTGAGTAACTTTTTTGTAGTGTTTGTTAAGAAGGTGCCCCTGAAGAAGCCTGGTTAGAGTTTATAGCCCTTGTTTTGGTGGTATTAGTGAGAATGTACACTAAAGAGGTTTCTTTGTGAGTTGAGACAATAGATAGAGCTAGACTTGCTTGCCAGTTCTTGGTGCCATTGAGAGCAATTCTTCCCTAGCCAGATGGAAAGCTAGTTCTGATGGTGGCTTAGCACCAACCCTTGCTCATTTGCTGGATAGCCTCCCACCATTCTTCAATTGGTCTTGAATTAAGATGATAGAGAGCAACTCCCTGATCTTAACACAGACATTTCAGTGTGCTTATGCAGATGGAGATCTTTGACTACAAAGACTAAAACGAATGTTCCTCTTACAGTGATTGCCAGCCAGCATATGTATCTCCACGTGGCCGGGATGACGAGACGGCAAAGAAGCTCTGGAGTGTGAGCTGTGAGCTCCTTGGCATCCAGTGGGACTGAGCAGCACCAAGAGTGTACCTGGCTGGGCCCAGCGATGCTTCTCTAGGGAGGAGCACTGCTGAGAGACCTCAAGAGTAGAATGCTGATACTTCAGCTGCCCTAAGGATGGTTCTGTGGCACAACCTAATTTGAATTTCTGGAGTATTACACTTAAAGATTGAGATTTGTAAGCAATCAGTCCCTCTTCCTAGCTGGAGAATTAGAGCACTGATGCAGGGAGCAGCCTGCTTGGTATCTCATACAGCAGCTTAAGGCTATGATTCTCTGGCTTTAGAATAGAAAGGGAGGTTGCAGTCTTAGGTTTAGATTATAAAGTAACAAAGAATTACCTTAAATAAAGGTTGGTTGTTTTTTTTCCTAAAAGCAATAGTAAAAAGGTAGGACTCTAAACTTTCAATCTATGAGGTTACTTTCAGTTCCTACCCTTTGAACTGGCAGAGTGAAAATAATTTAGGATGTTAGATTTTCTGGCAAATAATGCAACACAAATGCTCTCAAGCACACAGAAACAGGTGCTGGCCTTTTTGTGCCAAGCACTAGGTGAAGTTTTTAAGTGGAATCACTTTCCCTGCATGCTCTGTAAGAAGCTGGACCCAAGCCACTGACGTATCTTGGCCGAAAATGCCCACTGACTGCAGTAAGTTAACTGAGGGTTGGCAAATCTTCTGAGAACTCAGCTTTTGGTGTGGATCATTAGGAGGTTGAAAACTGCAGGAGTACTGCACTTGTGCACAAGCAAGTTATTAAAATAATCAGCATCTCTCCTGTGAAGCACTGAGCAAAGACTGTGTAAAAGTTGTCACAGTAAACCCCCCAGTTGCACTTTAAATGACTTTAGAACCCAGAAAATAGAGCAGAATGAGTAAAGAACATCTCAGCAATGTTAAAAAATATTAAACATCGTCAGCTGAGACTTTAGCTTTAAATGACACCAAACTACCTAGAGCTAAGTAGCTGAAGCAGGAGGCAGGACTATCTTGGTATTATGGTCAGGCTGGCTACAGGACAGGAAGGTAAGACTTGCACAGAAATCCCTGAATTTGTCTGCCCAGCAGTAACTGGTTATCAAGGCTGCCAGCATGCCCATGCAGGACCACACAGCTTGCACTTCCACAAGGCAGCTGCCTCAGGTCACACAGCAGTGGGATTGCTCCCTTGGAACTCCAGTGCTACTTGAGTGCAAATAGCTAGAGTGTGATCCATAATCAGAGATTATTTCTGAAAGAGTGAAGCAGTCAGATACCAAGTGCCACAGCTCATACGATTATGTTCTGCTTCTGAAAAAATGTCTGGAAGTTTTTGGACTTGCATATGAGCCTGCCACTCTGACCAACTGCCAGTTTTGGAAAACAAATGCTAATCTTAATTCTTTCTGTCCTGTACTACCTCTGAGCAATACTTAATAAAGCCATTTTCCTTTTACAACAGGAGACCATATCTTCTTTCAGAAATGTTAAATCAGTTTACTTGGCATTGCTGTTCTCTGCACCTGCCTCACTAATGCAGAGAACTCAGTTCAAGTAACATTTTAAAAAGTCCCTTTGTGTTCTCCCTATCACTCTACCTTTTTTTTCCTCCCTCTTTATGCTTCATCCCAATTATGAAGCTAAATTCACAACTGCAAGATAGCAGTAGAATGCTACCTAGCACTGGAGGCTTGGTTTGCTTTCTCTGTATCATTGTCTGATCCTAAAAGTGGCCTCAGGAGCATGAGAAACCATTTTTAAAAAGCAGTAAAGTGTCTCTAGTATGAAATATTTTTGCCCTTGCACATCACTGCTCAGAGAAGATTGTGGATTGTAGATTTAACAGAAGATGTATTAAAAAAACATTTCCACAGACACCCACTCTTTAATCTTGAGCAAGTAATTTATACCTCTTAGCTGGTCTGTAAAAAATGAGGAAACTAAAGCTCATTTAGCTGTCTCAAAGGGAGGCTTGTAAGGGAGAGTTAGATTAACTTGCAGAGCTCCCTTAAGAGGATTACTTAGTGCATGCACGAGGATGAACTACCTAGGCTACCTAACTGCTGGGGGGACTTCGAAAGATGTGACGTTCCAATTGATCTAAATGTTGAAGACTGTAACAGACAAACTTGGCATGATAGAACAATTATTCCCCCTTCTAATTACTCAGTTAAACATAGCCAAAAGCAAAATGTAGGTCTAGAAAGAGACTCCTAGCTGTGCTGAGATAAAAAGCAAACAGAAGATACATTAACAGTCATAATACTTTTTATTTTTTTTTAATTGTAAACAAACCTTGGTCAGTAATAGAGAAATTCTTTTAAACTGGCAGTATTCAATCCCTTTTTGCTGCTCAAAAAATCAAAGCCCCTTCATAATTGCACTATTTATGACACAAGGTAATTAGTCAGGATCAAAATTCCAGTTCTGCTGGTACAAGAAACATCCCTACGATTCCAGGTTAAGAACATCAAATCACAACAAACACTATATAAAGTGCATCAGGTACAGTGCAAAGAGGTCAGGAATAAAGGCAGGTATGGAACTGACGGATCTGCATGGCAAACTCCACTCTCTATGCTCTCTGCAGCTGAAAGAACTTGAGCAGAACAGGAGGTGTTACAGCAATGCAGATCTGGATACCCACAAACAGTAAAATCTCCTCCCCATAATCAGAGATTTAAAAACTACTGAAGACATAGGTAGTGTCACGTTTTGGGATTAGCCTGATGGCTGTAAGCTGATGGAAAGCTAGGTCAGTCTGGCCAAGGAAACAAAAGCTTTCATTAGTACTGCTCACTAATGAGATAATGCAAGTATGTGGTCAGGGGATTCTGAAAGCCACATGTGGTCATTTCTGATTGCTCAGTGGCACCTCCAAAGAGAGGTGTTTGTGTCAGCTCTTGAAACCCTGAAGAAGATGGACTGAATCCTTTCCAACACCACAGAAGTCTGTTCTTTCATTATAGTAAGCTTGGGGATAGTGCAAAACTCTTACTTGACAGTCTCAATTATTTTATGTACTAGAACTATTTACAATTACATTACACTTCAGAAAACCTGTTGGTTTTTTGATGTAAACAACCTTTTAACAAGAAAGTGAATTAGTTTTCCTACTTCTTGTACTGAAATACATGTAAACAGCAAGCACAAACTCTTGCGGAACACCATGGTTTGTTTTTTGAAGGTCCTACTACTGTCTACTACATTTCTGCCAATTTCTCATGTCCCAATACTAGTTGCAGAGAAGCAGCTACTTTTTTTCAGCATCCCTGAACACAGCCATTACACAAATATTGCTGTTACTTTTTCATAAAACTGATTAACCTAACACTTCCAGAGCAAAACCTGTCAACACTGGGTATGTCAAGTTTGGTGTTCTATTGTACTCGATAGGGACAGATTATCCTGGTAATAAATAAATACATCCCTGTGTGACAGGGATGCAGACCACTGTTTAATTTTGCCACAGCTTGCTCTATACATATTCTTTGTTATACCTGATGAAAAACTGTGGAAGTTTACTATCAACTATTCAATCATAACGCTGCATCACAACAATTTATTGGGTAATAAAGAGGTACGAGATTTTCCAACTATTATAAAGGCTTATTTTCCCTTTGAACTCCCCTTACCGGATATGTCCTTTATAACTTCATTCATCTAGTTGGCTCTGGCCCAAGTGCCACAGCTATGGCACAAATCACACAGTGAGACTGGTACGTACAAACCTGCCATGAAGAATCAGTTCCTACCTTTGCAAACAAACTAAAGTCTTGGTACATTGTACTAGTGGGGGGGGGGGCAAAAAAGAAGTAGCAATGATTTGTAAAGAGGCTTAAAAAAAATCTCTGAGTTTTAGTCTTTGTAACAGAAGAACTCTCCAATCTTGAAAATTTTTCAGAAAATATCACAAAAATTTTATACTCTAGGCTACATCAAGTTGATAAAATTTTTCTGTCCTCTCTACATATGTTTTCTGAGTTAAAAATAAAACACCTATTATTAAGTTCAGTGCTTTTCAAAAAATACCAACCCCTCAAAATTAAAAACCAACAAAACTCAGAAACTAAAGCCAGAAACAGAAGTGCTCTCTTCCATACACCTAAATCTTTCCTTGTTCAATTTGAAACTGTCCCCCTCCCCCATCAAAAAGAGAGCCAAAAAACACCCTGAGGTAGTGACTGTTTGTCAAAATACAAGACTGGCACTTGTAATTTAGTTCCCTTCCCTTCACCAGAGGCACATTAGCAGCATCCATCTGCCACCAACATCAGTCAACAGAGTCGCATTTTACCAAGAGAGTGCTGAACCAGACACCTTTGAGCTACCTTGACGCTTCCTCCTTCAGTATGATGGTGAATGTCCTTTACATACTACTTCCTAGTGCCCTGGGGAAGCCGATTTCTGGCCTTGGGCTGGTGCACTGCAAGCCACTGGGCACAGATGGCCCTGACGACGTCATCGCCGCTGCTCTCGGCCAGCTGCCGCACGTGCTGGACCAGCTGCACGGCACGAGCCTTGTCCTGCCGCACCGACACCAGATACGCAGAACGCAGCTTGTTGCACGTCATGTAGGCCTGGATCTGAAGCACGAGAGGCAGTCAGAACTTGGTCAGAAAACTGTGGCAAATTAACTGGATAAGCTTAAGCAAGGATTCATGGGAAATACCCAGACCAGAAGCATGTCATACAAGGCAGTAGCACCCTATTCCTAAACAGAGCATGGCATCCCAAAGCAGATCCCAATGACAAAGGTGGATAGACAGGTGTATTTGATTAAGTTTGTGTCTTGTAGAAACTCCTTTACTGTAGGACCATGAAATTACTATCAGGGATCCTATCTTGTGCATTAATTACAATATCCTCAGAGCAAAGAATCTGCATCTGTCATTTTCTTCCACTGCTGGTTCTAGAGCAACTCTCATCTTTCAGTGATAGATCTTACAGCAAAGCAGAACTAAAAGCACATTTTTTAATCTACCTACAACAGTGACAGTCAGTTGGAGCAGAGGACAGTCACAGATCTTAAGATTTTACTCCCAGCTCTGCCACTTGGGATCTACATCAATTGCCAAATGCTGAGCCACAGCCACATATATCTGTTAAACATGCATCTACAGTTCACATATTTATGTGTGACTCTCCAGTGGCTTGGCCAGCTGGTATGAAAACCAACAAAGAAATAAAATAGCTTAGGCTTCATTTCCTCTAAGAGGAAAAAGTATATCAGAAGTGGAGAAGTTTTATAATTTAACTGTCAATCACCACACAAATAATATAATCCTGAAACTATAAACTGAAGTGGTCATCATTAGTTCTCTGTCATTACTAGAAACTTAGGTGCACCTATGCAAAATGGTGAATAACAAACACAACAAATCCACCAATGTGTCTCCCTGAAATACTTTTCCTGCCACTCTAACAAATGCCTAGCCCTCACTCTGAGGACTCTCAAGGAAAAAAGAGGGATAGTACCAACTGGTACCTGTATGTCACAGTCACAAACACCATGGCCTTGAGGCATTCACTGTGATTTCTACCATCTAGGAATTAGCCTTTAAAAATCTTGTTTGCATGAGGATGAGAGGGAAAGAGAGTAAAAAAGAGCCTGCAAGCTGCAGACCAAGACTGGGCTGTTTAGCTCTTGCTACTGTGCTTTTACTTACCTTGTTTTCATCACTGTCCATATCCTGAATCAGATTATCGAGATCCTGTACCCAAAGAAGGGAAAAGGTGTTCACATTTAAAGAGATAATAGTCTGCAAACCTTTACCCCATCAGGAATCAAACTCCTGTGGACAGGAAGGGCTCCTGAGACCACAGCAGGTGCTTACACTGTTCCAACTGCGAGGGTTGCAGATGTACAAAATAAAAAAAAAATTAAAAAAAAAAGATTTCCAATTCTTCCCTTTACCCACAGCTTCTCCTGCCTGCTATGTCTTGTAGAGTATCCCTAGAGAATGTTATGAGCATGAGAGTCTCTCATGGACATGGCTCGTGTGGCATGAAATGACTTTGTAGGTTTTCTGCACCCCAGCAGGAGTTACCTCATGGCCCATCATGACCCAAGGAGTGGACTGCATCCCCTAACCTGATAAACAGAACTAACAGAGTGCATCTCTTTCCTTAGCTGGCATGGAAAAAACACTGTGGTAGGCAAAGGGAATCACAAAATTGGTTCCTATGGAGGCAGGAGGTTTCTGCCTGCACACATCCTCTGTGCTAGCCAGAGAAGCCTCACTGAAGGAACACCTCCTTTGCAATCAGAAGCATTTGGCAGGATTCTGTGAAGCAAATGCTCTCTCCCCACCATGGGTATCTATTTGGGAAGTGCAGGGTAGGAGTGTACTATAGCTACTTACTGTTGCCTCTCAGAGTACCTTGTACAAAGCAAATCACGCACTCCCACCTTTAAACTGTGCCTGTAGTACAGAGCCAGAACATCTGAAAGACTCACTAAAAGAGCAGTACAGGCACCAGATTTCTGTGTAGTCTGTATTGTATGTATCTTTTATACTTCAAAAGGGACACAATGCAGGATAGAATTACCTCAGCAGGAATGTTTTTGAACTCATTTAGACAGTTTAGGATAATGTTATCCCCATCATTTTTTGCTGCCACTCCAGACTCATTGACACACTTCAGGAGCTGCCGGATCTCGCTGTACTTCTGCTGCTTCACCAGCTGCTTGGCCACTTTGCTGTACACTTCTGTAGCTTCCAGTTGGAAATCCTAAGGGAAGTTGGAACATCAGAGCAAGACATTGAATGTTTTCAGCAGGTTTTCTCAGAGGGGGTCCACACAACTGAGACAATCTCTCCTAAAGACACAATACCACAAAATGCTCCAAAGAGTCAAAGCTGTTTAGGGGGCCTCTGGTTTTCTACTCACCACTGCTCAGGTGGTGAGCAGTGGTGAGCAGTGGTGAGTGGAAAACTTACAGTGGAAAACTTAAAGTGGTGAGTGGTGACTTAAAGGTTTTCTATAACCAGACTGGTAAAAATCAATTGTGCTTAAGAACAAGAGTGTTGTTACTACCTTCTTTTCAGGAGAGGCAAAACATCAGTTGTATTTCTTCAGGCAAAAGATCTTCCCTAGATCTCTACCCACCTCTCCCTCATTTAGCATGTTCCCAATATATTTCTCCAGCCACCCCACCAGCAGTCACCCTTTGGGTACCCCAAACAGAGGCAACTGACCATCATACATCTCCCATATGAGAGGTGATAAAAGCTGTGGACTGATCCTGTCATGAATAAGTCAACAAAAAAAGTATGGAAATGGAAGTGATGATAGGCAGCTGGACTCGCTGCTCCATTTTCACTGGGGGTAGTGGCTACTGCTGCTGCTGAGAAGTCCTATTTTTCTAAGGCTCTCCATCTCTCTAGAAACAGGAATTCTGTCTTGTACATCCTGACCTGAAAGAAAGAGCAGGGCCTGCCACATCCATAAATACTCTCTCAGTATGCCACCTCTGTATAAAAGTGGCCCTGGTCTACCATCTGGGACCGTATGGATGAGAAACATTCAGAAGAGTTTGGAGACTCATGAGCTATGCTGACTGACAAGCACTCACCTTCTAGCCAGACATGAGGAAGGAGAGGTTCCCAGTGAGAGTTTCCAGTTAATTCGTTTTGCTCTCTCAAATCAGGAGAATAGAACAGAGAGAGCCTTGGCCTTATTTATTCACTGTCTTTGCATGACTATCATGAACTGCAGAGAGCTACCACATCAGAGATCCCTACACACATCTATGATTATGGTTTGCCAGAGCTGAGACACTGAACATGGTGCTCATCAAAGGAAAAGCTGTACTTACTTCCTTTGTAGGACCCAATTAGTCTGGAAATGTCCTACTGAAGCAGCATCCTAATTTCTTTACCAAGCTTCCACAAATACACAGACATGTAAGACCTGAACTTGTGACTTTTCTCACAAGAAGTTTTTCTTTTGGGGGATTAAAATCCATTTTGGGGGGAAAAAGGCTTTTGTTTAAACAATTGCTGCTTTCAGGAGTTACTTTGTAATATTATTGCTTGTTGTATTAAGTTTTTCCATACCTGCAGAACTCTAAATGCAATCCCAAACCCCTCCTCAATGTTTTTGCCTTCCAATATGACCTGAAAAGAGATGCATAGACAAGTCTGGGGATGCACATTCCTTTTTCATTATGTACAGTTAAATAATGTTAATATAAATCCAGATTTTGCCCAGAGGCCGAAAGAAAATGCATTATTAAAAAAGAAAACAGCATCATCCCAAGAAGTACAGCAAATTATAGGGTCTATTTTCACATACTGCTTCCCTGAGGGACATTAGGCAACTTACAGATGGAGATGAGCCGAAGTTAAGAATGGTTAGAACAACAGCATTATTTGGCTTGCTTCCAAACACAATGGGGTGCACAGTCAAAAGGCACATTACTATTTGTAGTTTGGATGCTCTGCCTCTGAAAATTTGAACTTTGAGGAGAGGAGCTCCAAGTTCTCACATGTTCTCTGCCTCTTTGAGGAAAAACATGAATTTTTCATAAATGATGAGGTGCATTCATGCACAAGAAACCTGCCCACAAAAAATACAAGCTGCTCCAAACATCAAATGCTTCAACTTGCATGTCAAGTTAGTGTTGTTGACAAACAATAAAAATGTATTTAAAATAGCAATTAGTACCTTGCAAGCAACATCCATTTTCATGTTATTGTTTCCAAAGAGTGTGGGCAAGGGGGAATCTGTCATTTGAGAGGTTCCTGAGCTCTCACACTGATGCAAGAACTTTGTTACTTCCATCTGCAGATCAACTGTATTGATGTGCCTAGATAATGAAAAAATTCTGACTTTATTTTGTAATAAAGCGTCTATTATTATTTATGTGAACTTACTAATTTCTTCAACACATTGCAGAAGAGGACATACTTATAAACAACTACTTTAGTTGCTTTTTGACTTTGTCTATTGTGTAGCCAAGTCTGCAGCAATACTACTTTTCAGATCTGTGCATTTAACATGCATCACGAACTGAAGTTGAACAATTATTCACATTATTTCAAAGAAGTGAGCCAGAGAATCTGGATCCAAAATAAGTATCTGCTTCTGCTTCTTCACCTCATCAGACACACTCCCCTATGTTAGAGTCTACCCTAAAAAAACGGAAGAAAAAAGTCCCTTAGAAAACCAAGATATAAAACCCCAAGTACAGGAGATCTGGCTAAATTTATCTCTGGCACCCATAACTTGTACATAGTGGAAAGTTTTGAGTTGACCCCAGTAGACAGTGAAAGAAAGCTACCCCAGTAGAAAGCTACCCCAGTAGCTTTCCTTGCTTCGTGGAGAGGAAAGGAAGAGAAAAAAAAAAAACCAACTTGTGGATTGATGTATGATTGTCCATGCACTGTAGGGTTCTTGTTTGTTTTTTAAATTAAAGGAAGATCATCTCACACATATACATATTTTTAGTAGAAACAATTGCCTATCTCCTGGTTTGGATTGTTGGGGGGAAAAGTGATGGGAATCCTATAATTGTAACTACATAAAAGCAGATTTGGGTCAAGGACAACCAGTAAATGTTAGCTAACGCCAACTTAAATGCAACCAATAAAAAATCCCAAAGTCTAAAGCCTGAATTTCCCCATCCTAAAACTTAGCTTCTTGTTTATAGATACCTCGACACATCTGTAGCAGACATTTTCTTCCGAAAAGTGAATGCCATATTTTTCCTTCCTGAACTTCTTGAGACCTCCTGCAGATAGACTTTGAGATGGTCCTTGATCTTTAGAAGCCATGACTGTTTTCCTCCAAGTTCAGTGTAAGACTTTGCTCCATGAGTGAAAAATCTAATGCAGGTCATGGCAGCACGGACGTGATCCTGGAAGAAATGCATTCACCACTAAGATGGACCACAGGACACCACCTTCACTAATCATTGTCTGCATTAAAGTGCTCACACAAAGAAGGCAATGCTCTGTCTGTATTTTATTTAATACAATGTGACAGATCCATGACATGGATCAGATCACCTTTAGTGAGGCTCAGGCCCTTCTATGTTTTCTAGGACTGTAAAGAAGCAAAACTATACTCATCCATTGTGCAAGTTTAGATCAAGGTAAATAACCAAAAGTCTGGCAGTGTTTAGAATTTCACTGAAAGAGATGGCACTGTCCCTCAACTTACCTTCATGAACTGTTGCAGTTCATACAGAATATGGTAATAGTTCTTTCTTTGCAAGTATTTGCAGGCTGCAATCAAGTAGACTCCCCAGCTTTCCAATCCTGGATCAATGGTTTCCAGCAAGTTCTCCAACATATGCAGCTTTCCACTTTCATAACTTGGAATGAATATCCCTTCAATAAACACTTCTGATGGGGATTCCTACACAAACAGAAAGTAGCTTGAAGCAAAGCCGCTGTAGCTTGTTTTCCTCATGTAATAGAAAGGCATATAAGCAATGGAGATCAGAAAATTAATAAATCATTTAGATTGAAAGGGATTTCTGGAGGTTATTGTGTTCAAAACCCCATTCAAAGAATGACTTCCAAGTTCTGAGCATGACAAAGTGATTCAACAACAATAATTGTCCCTGTGGCCCTGTTCCCATGTCAAAATATATGCACCAAAAAAAACCCCCAAACCAAACCCAAAACCTTTTTCTTTGTATGAGTTAGACTTTCCCTTGCTCCCAATTGTGTCCACTGTCTCTTACCCTTTTACTGGGCACATATGAGATAAGCATGGCTCTATTTTTGCTATAATCACCCACTTGGTAACTGAAAACAGCACACAGATCTCCTCTTCCCTTTTCGTCCAGAAGGAAAAAACTAGCTCTGTCACTCTCCTCACGTATCAGGTGTTTCAGGCCCCTGGACACTTTGGTGGCCTTCAATTAGACTTTGACAAGTCTGTTTTGTACTTGGGAATCCAGGACTGGGCACAGTTGTTCAGATGAAACTTCACAAGTAGTGACTTGAGGGCCATATTTACTTCCCTTGACCTCTTGACTGTGGTCTTGCAAATGCAGCCTCACATGTGCTTCTTTCCACAGCAACATTAATAAGTGTCAACAGGGCTGGCATATATGTTTAAAAGGCTTGACATGAAATTTTTTGGAATTTTTTAAAATACACATCTCAGAGTAAGATACAAGCGACAAAGTCTGTACACATAAAATGTATCCAAACAACTAACTGCAAAATGCTTTGTCAGAAGCTTAGTATCTTACAGCTTTAGGAGAACAAACCCCCCTCCCTTGTTTGTATAACTACTACCAGTTCCTCGTCCAAAGGGAATATTTTTCAAGAGTATTTTTGAAGTCTGCTACTTAAGAAGTGAAATTATATCACCTACATTGTAAAAATATGCAACTTTTCTTTACAAGCAAATTTAAACTGACAATAACAGATACATTAAAAAAGCTAAATTAGTATGCACATGACTTTAAGATCTTAGAATGACTGATGGTACAACGAGAAAGCAGAGCTGGTAAGGCAACTTAATTTTCTATTAACAAAGCTCAAAAGCAGATAAAGATATTGAAAGCTGGTGTTGCAAGTTGTACATTCTCAATAAGAATTATTTAAAATAATAAAAAAAAAAAATCAATAATTCAAACACAAGCACAGCAACTTAAAAAAGGAAACAAAGAAAACCCCACACTCTCACAAGCTCGTGATGAGATATAATGGATTCACATCTCCTAAGAAGCATCTTTAATGCATTAGTAAGAACCTGGAATAATTTCTAGGTTTAATTGTAGTTTAGCACCAACAGAACTGTTTACTCCAGAAATATTTAAGTCTTCCTATATTATGCAATTTTCTTAAAGGAGAGTTGGAAACCATGTTTTAGGTTCCCTGGACTTCTGTCCTCTGTATTCTCTTATATTCCTAATGGTTACAGAAGTACAAACATAGGTAATCTCATTCAACAAACAATACCAAGAGACAGAGGCACAGAGATAGAGAGTAGAGTGTCAGGTGTTATCTGCATATTGGAATCCAAAATTTTCCTTCTCTCTTCTATAAAAAAACCCCCCAAAACCGCACTTTCTCCTCTCTGGAAACCCCTCTTTCAACACAATGGGGAAGAGAGATTAAACACAAGATGTAAAGATCAAAGTTGGTTTTCTGTCTCACTGAATCCTTGTCAGTCACTGGACAGTTTGTGTAACAACATTTCAGAACCTCAGAAAACTCCTGTGCAGAAAACCACCCATAGACTGCACGATGCTCATTGCTGTTTTTCAAATTTTCATTTCGGTGATGAAAATTGAATTACTCACCTTATTTAACAAGTGAAGTAGTGCTTCTCTCATACAGTCATGCCTCATGTAAAAGCTTATTATTGCCAGATTAGTGCCATAACTATGTAAATAGAACAAGCATTCCTGATAGTAGCTGTTGTGCTGAATCTTCCCCTCACACATCATCTCCAAAGACAGACTTCTTGTTCTCAGTGTTGCTTCAAGTTCCCTCAATGTGGCAAAGTAATCATCGTCCTGCCATTAACACAGAGAACCAATGATAGGTGATGAGCAAGAGAAAACCTTTTCAGACAGATCTTGTCATTCAGCCCTGAAGCATTTCTGTTACTGCTGCTTTTAAAACAGATATTGCTTTAGAGGGGTGAGAATCCAGTAATGCTTTTCATAAACACTAGACTGGAACCCTGCTATCAACAGAGGAGCTGAATGCTGCTGTAGCCAGCATAGCTGTTTCCAAGGACAGGTAGAATGCTTACTTAAACAAAATTCCAGTGTCAACAGCTGCTTCAACAACCCAGTTCAAAACTGTTTTTTTTATTCTCCTAAAATATGTACTTGGTCTTTCATCACTATGATTCTGCAGTTACTTAGTACCTAGTACTAAAAGGAACTTTTTGGTACCTAATCAGAATTCCAAACCATTTAATAGTGGATTTTGGTAAGAGGAGTGGGAATGCATTTGAAAGTCTTTGAACTTCTGCAAAGTTATCAGAATTTCAATAGAAAAATTGCATCATTGCAGCATCACAAAATACTGCTGGGATTGAGTTTACCTTCCTTAGACTGTAGTGATAGAACATTTTCCAGTACAGTCTCTTTTCCTTCCACAAAATATGCCCCAAATTACTACAAAATCCTATTATCTGGTTCTCAGGCACCACTTCGCTGTGACGAAACACCTAACAAATTTCTCAACAATACTGAGTTTGCAATACAGAATCATTACAAAGAAGGAAAAAATTACCCTAACATCTGATATTGTAACATGCATTGCTGTAAGATGGGTGCTAAAACATCATGACTTGGCTTTGCCATAGCCCATAGAAGAGAGGAGAAGATTCTTACTGTGATGAGTACTGGCTTCACTGTGGACTCCAGGTACTGTATCACATCCTGGACTAGCCTTGAGCCATGGTTCAGCTGGTTTAGATCCATGGGTGGCTTTAAACATCTGTTAAACTTCTCTCTTGCTGAACTTAAATTTCCAGCTTTAAGGCAAGCCATGCCCCAGGCATGCCATGCTCCACCTGGATCCAATCCAGATTTTGTAGAAACCTAAATTCAAAATCATTTTTTAATATTACAACACAGTCCCAGCACAGAAAGTAGTAAAAATGCCTTATCACACAGTCTGTGATTCTGACCTTTCACTTCCTGAAGCACATTTCCCATTAGAAAGAAACAACTAAAAAACCACATGAAAAACCTGTGCCGTTTATTTCCATATTACTGGCACAAGAGGCCAACTACCAGAATACCCATGATTTCCAAATGTGGAAGTATTTTTTATTGTACAAGTTTAAACTACTGTTTATCTTTGAAATTTCAGTTCATGAGTTGTAAAACAGGACATTTTCACATCTGCTTTTCTAAAGCAGATGATTTTTACAGAGCACAATGCATCAGGTTTGTGGCTTTAAGAAAAGCAACAGAAGATACTTCATGAACTGCCAATATATTTTTCCATTTCATACAACTCTGCTGATAAAACTTATTCCTGATTTTCTTTCGTAGACCAGCTGCTTTTAAACAAGAACTATTTCTATTCAAATAGGTCATCTATTCTTGCCATTTATTACTGCTTAACAAATCATAATGCTATCTGTAGTATCATAATCCTGTATTTAACAAAGTGCAATGCCATAAAACAGAGGCTTACAAAATCCTGGGAGCAGGAGGAAAACAAGATGATAAACCACAACAGATGAGCTCTGATGTATAGATTTGCCAACATTGCTGATTTCCAAGTAAACATAAAGTCTGCTGTGGAATTACAGACAAACAGAACCAAATTTATAAACTTCAGATAAAGTCCTGCCACAAAGAGTGTCTCATTCCTTCTACTGGATGCAAGATTCCTCCATTTAATGACTTCCTTGCAGTTACTCCATTCCAGTCTTAACTGTACCAGTAAACAAGGCCACTTATTCTTTCCTTTCTGCAGCCTGCTCCACAGCAGGACTTTTCCTTCTCAGAATTTTTTTCCAGTGTTCAGAAAACTATTTCTTCCATGTTTAGAAACTTAATCTCAGTTGGTAACGGTTAAGTATTGTCCATTTCACACTTCACATCCATCTGAATTCAGGAGAGAGGAAAACAAAAGCCCCTACGGAAGCGTTAACACTGACATCCCTCCATTAGCATTACCTCTATAGCTAGCTGATAGTACTCTGCTTCCAGAAGCTGATTCCTTAATCTTGTTACTGCTGCTGGGAGGAGAATCTGATCCAAAGATGGCACTGGACGGTAGGCAGCAGCAACCAAAATATTCAACACATCCACTTTGCTGATGTAGCTAGAAGTTAAACAAATACATACACTTTCACTATTATCATACATTGAAGAACTTTATGTTAAAGACAACTCTAAGGACAGTTGTTACTAACCACCAGTATATTAGGTTTCTCTATCCACCACAGTATGCCATTCAGAATATTTAGTATTGTTTGGGGTTTTTTTGCCACGTTCAGTAACACACTGACTGCAGACACCAGTTGTATCTTACTAAATTGAAACAGTACATGTGAAATTTATGTATCACACCTGCCACCTCAAGCTCTATAGGACAAAACATGGGGAAGTGTAGTGTTCATTCTCAGGAAGCACAGGTTTAAAATCCTGTATTAAAATACAGGTTGAAATCAGATACACAATATCAGAAGTAAAATATGTACCCATCTTTGTAAATCGTTTCTTCCTAGTCAGAGAATTCTCTCAGTAATTGTTAAGCACATTACTTGAACTTCTCCTGTTTGAACTTCCACATTTTCCTGTGTTATGAACTTCTCGTTTAAAATGTCCACAGTACCAACACAAAATAACTCTCCCACCTCCACTCCTCAAAGAAAAAAGATAAGGCTCTCGACAGTACCTCAATACATCCTAGTGAATATCTGATTAAGTCACCTGTCACAGAGAGCTAGGTCCTGGCTCCTTCCAGCTTTTACAAACATCATTTTGGCACTGAAGAGCAATTGTTTCATGATGTCCATAAGAAGTCCAGCATCCACCTCAGGATTAGTGAGCCCCTGGGACAACTTGCAGCAATGTTCTATCAGTTGATGGCCACACACTATGCTGTCACTGTGCAGGCTAAGGATGGCAATACACAAGGAAGAGCTGGGAGCCTGACAATTTGAGGAAAGACAGACAAATTTAGTATTGAGGTAGTTCTCCAGGAAACTCCTTATACTGCACTCTCTCCAGACCTCACCTGTTCATAATAAAATTCACTGCGTACAATTTCATTCTCCTCTTCATTCAAGGAAAAAATCCATTCAAGATCAGTTGCCTTGGGTATTTGTACCACTGTGGAATATTCATTATTAGAAGTTTCTACAGCAAAAAAGAAAACATATAAAAAGTCACTGTACAAGAAGCAACAAACCTGGCTAAGGACACATAATGCAGAGCATTCCTATCTCTCATAAAATAGTTATCTATAAGCCTTTCATGTGCCACTCCCTGCCAGCATCACATGTCCAGCACAGATTACAGACACATTTCCTTCCCTCAGCAGGCTGCCAAATTGTACCTAAACTTACTACCACTACCAGTTACCAAAAACTGGTCCCAGTAACATATTTTTTAATGACTTTTTAACTCTTGTGCTACTATGCATCAAGCACAGAAGCCTTCCCTCTTAAACCCTCCCTCAGGCAACTTATTAAATATTTCTGAGCAGGAAGGAACTGGAAATAGGAGAGCTGTGGGTTTCAGCTCAAAAGGGAAAATGAAAAACCAGTTGTAAAAGAAAAGGTAAATTGACTTCACCACCACTATGTTCTTTTCAGAATTCCGGTTACTTGAACATAGGGTCCAGGAGCTTTAAGCTGAAAGACTGTGAAAAGATGACCTAACTCCTAATGTTAAATTTTCATATAAAATAGTACTGCAGAAAACTGGAATTCTGATCAGATGATTCAAGAAAATAATTTCTGTGAAAAGTAGTTTTCTTTCCTTCAGATTAAGGAAATATTTGTTTTGAAATTTGTAACCCAGAATAGTTATAAATCAAATACACTCTGTCATCTGAGTGTAGCTGTAGCTGACAATGCACAAGCCCTCTGACACTCAAGTTTGTGACTGTGGTTCCAAAAAAAACAATGGCCAATCTCACTGTGCCAAGAAATGGAGAATAATGACAATTTGCTACTCTTTCCCCTGATCAGCTTCGTCTGGAGAAAAAAATTAAGAAGTCTCAAAACCTACAGATTTAAATTTCACATCCCTTTTTAGAGTGTTGAGTAACTGTAGGGTGAATTAAAAACAGCCAAACCAAACCCCAAGATCCCCCCCTCCACTTTTCCAAATGGAACTAGAAACTGAATTGACAAATATAAACTAGGCTAGAAAACATTTGATAAGCCTTCTTCACAGTCTCATCAGGTAAGTTAGAAAAGCAAAATAGAACTATTTCCTTCTTAAATCTGAGGATTTCCACATTGTTCTTATCCAATCTTATTGAATGGATCACATAAGACCAGTGATGTGTAGCAATGCTACACAAATGCTGCATTTCAGCTGTTTCAGTCTTGAAACAAAGGTAGCAGTAAAGCAAATGTCCATCAACAGCAGAGGGAAAAAAAGCTCAAATAGCCTATCATACTTAAAACAGGAACAAATAAGGAAAAATACTCTTATTTGCTTTGTAGAACACACATACAAATGCAAATTTTGCACCATGGTTCATGGGACTGCAAAAAGCACTTCAAATAACTGTGTCTTGTTCTGACAGAATTCCACATCGGTGTATGAAAATTTTGCAGAATCACCTGAAACACCAGAATTAGCAAAAACTAATAAATACCTTCTGAGGAAAACAGCAGAGAAAAAGTCAATTAAATTTTTCTATTATTCCTGAAGCTTTATGATATTAGATGTGGAATTTGAGGCACCAAAGAGCAATTACTATATTCACAAAAGCAGCACAACAGATAGAACTCAGGACACAATCATTTAGCTGCAACTAGGTGTATCAGCCTCTTCAAAAAAACTGAGGTTTAACATTACTCCATTCCTTACCTTCCACTTGGTCCTGATCTTCTTTTCTGCTGTAATAAAATGACAGAAAGAACCATCATGCCTACTCCAGCACACTGGGGGAAACATGGTTTTAAGAGAGACATCAATATGGCTAGCCTCCTCAGAATACTGTCATGTAAAAATACAACATCTATCCCTACCTGTCCTCTTTAACACACTGTCCTGCCCCTACCCACTTCTGTTTGGAAATCTAATATCCTGCCTCTGCATTGTTGTATTTCACCTGCACTAAGTAATTGGCTTTTATGACCTTCTGTAGGAATAGGATTGTTGCATACATCATAAAAAAGCAGACATTGAGAACACGAACTGACCATTATCAGGATATATCAGAGCTAAAATGAAGTCTTTGGCAACAAGGTCTCTGTCCTTAAGATTTAGTTGGGTTTGACATGCAAACAAGGTGAGTATAAAAAAACCCAGACAATTAATTAAAACATGGCAGGTGGCATTCATGCTCAGTGCTGGGCACTGCTGGCTTGATCTGGCAATGCAAGCAACCATTCTGACACAAACTGTTCAGCTACAAGTGACTGCTTGTTTTTTTACAGGTTCCTCTTTAAATCTGCACAGAATTGCTCTCTTCCTGCTACTGCCATAGTGGAATACTGGTATCTACAGGCTTCCTAGGAAAAGAGGAAATGCATCTGAAAGCATGGCTGGAAAGAGTAAATCTTGCTGTCAAGCCTGCTCAAGGTCACAAAGAATAAAACTCTTTTCAGCTGCACTTTTCACCAGCTGGCCTGCATACACACAATGAATTTCAGTCCAATTCTCAGCTGAAAGCAACCACACCATGAAAATCTGTCATAACAGCTGTCTCATTTATTAAAGGCAGTTTCAAAGCCCATCTAATCAGGAACTTGCTTTTTAATTCCCAAGGGTTCAGGGAGTCATAATCAAGGGATTATGAAATAACTAAAATACTGGTATGCTCAGCAGAGCTAGTCAACATGCAATATTAATCCTGGAGCAGAGTATACTTCGAAGAACTTTGTCACACTGTAGCAAATTCTGCTATGTTTTGAATCAAAGCATTCAATTCTTAGGTTAGTATTTAAATGATGCTTAAAGAATTACTGATAGTTAAAGTCTTTGTCACCTGGCCCTTCAGCGTTCTTTCCAATGTGAAAAGCAAACTGAGGCATAAGGAACATTCCCACACCTACCAAACCTGAAAATCCCAACAGTTGGAGGCCAAAAAGCTGATGTTGTATTATCCACATAAATTCAAATACTTATGTCTCTCTCATTCCATTCATCCACTCTGCTAAAAATCGAGGAGAACTAGGACAGAAGGACTTACATGCTTGTGTTTTGCACCAAGCCAGGCATGTTTTCTCTGTTGTAGTAGCTATAGCACTGATCACACACACGAGACAGATTTTCTCTGCAAGCTTCTATTTCCATTTTCTTGGTGGAGCAAGAGCTGCACACCAGCCTGCCACAGCGCCTGCAGTGATGGCGCCTGTTAAACTAAGCAAAAGAGGTCATGGATGAGTCACAAAGGGAATTTACTGAAGTTTCCTCCTGTATCTCTCTCTACTCACGAGTAAACTTACTCCATTTGAAGAGAGGAAACAACATGCAGGATAAGGCTTTTCAGAATCACTTTATACAGTGATTGATTTTTCCTGTTACAATCCCTTTTTGAAGAGGGCATAGTAAAGAAAAAAAATCAAGCCCAAAACACAGAAGCCAGTATTTAAAATATATTTGCAGCAGTCTCGGGCTTTCTATTACTTAAATTATCCCAGCTTTGTTCACAGAGCTGATTAGATCATCTGGAAAAGTTAGAAGCTGTAGACTGTCTTTCTGATTGTAGTAATTTCCCAATTCAAAAGCAACAGACACTTTTGAAAAAATAGTACTGTTTCTAAGCAGTAGAAGATAACAGACTGCCAGCATACCTGTAAAATTAACCTTCTCCCTTAGAGCACCAATGCAGTTGCTCAAGTACTCTGCAAAATATCTTTAGAAAAGTGTAACCAACAGCAAAGATTTAATTTTCTATATTTGTAATCTGAATCATACTGAGATCATGTTATTTCTTGCCAGTACAGTCAACTAGACAGCCTTTTCAAATATTAATACTGCTGTTGTTACACATTTTTGAGATCCCATAGTTGTCATGATGACCAGATTTCCTCTTTAGGCTCTATCACTTCAAAGAACTCTGCAAGGAACTAACTGCTGCCAGTCTCCTCAACCATTCTAAACAGAAACTGGCAGTTAAATATCAAAGGACTGGCAATCTTGTTTGGCCTATGGTGATGCACACAAACTTGCTAAAGTAGCTCAGGTCTTTCAGGGAACAGACTATGAGGAAGTGTTTATATTAAGGTCACAGTTCCAGGAAAGTCTGTACTTCATTTTTGCTCCGTACCATAGTAAAGCGTTCAGTTTTGCAAACCATACATATCGTTTCAGTGTCATCAGGTATCCATTGCTGCTTTGGTGGTGGCTTCTCAGGAGGCACAAATTCTTGAGGAAACAAGTTCTGCTGCAGACTTCTGTCTCTGGGACTTGCAGATATGGTTACACCTGAAAATGAGCCAGGCCAAGAAAAACAAGTTTAAGAGCTTTAACAGAGTCTCGAGTACCAGAAAACACTATAGACTCAATGAGGCTATAAGATCTTTCTGGCTCACAAGATGACTACCATTATCTTTCTGCTAGCATGGCAGAATAACTTTATGTAAGGAATATATATGCTTTAAGCTAAGACTGTAAGATTTTAAACTTACAGTACTTCAGTGCTGATAAGCAAGAGTATGTACTTATTAATTAGAGGTGGGTAAGACAACTTGTCAACATCTGTTCTTGGGGGAGGAAGAAAAAAAATACCACAGTCATTGGACACTAAAAAGCAATATAGCATAAAATAGAATCTTAAGTATATGCAGTGTTGACATTCCTGAAGACTAAGAGTTTCCTTTGTTATCTTAGGAGAGATGTGGTATGGCTAGCAATAGCATATCCCTCCCTATTCTCATCCCCTTTTCAATCTCCTGGGGGAAAATCAGTTCACAGAGGAAGGAATTTTAAGTATGACCTTCATGATCTTTGACCCTGACAATGAAATATTCATTGAACGAAGTTTACAGTATTAGATAGGCTTTTAGTTTATATGATGTGAATCAGTTACACAACAGGCTAATTAAAAAGTTCAACATGTCACTGCACCCCTGCAAGCCACCTTCTGTGTACATGAATATTATACTAATGAAGAACAAAAATCTCCATTTCACTAAAGCTAACTCATTCTCATTCAAGTAGATAACCAGAATTGCAAAGAAACATTAAAGGACAATGCATTCAAGTTTTCTAACAGGCTAGAGATATAAGCTGATCATTGTAAGAAAAAGCTGAAAAGCTACACAGCCCAGTCCAAGATACTGCTGTCACTTCATGTAGGCAAGAAGACTCTTCAGTTCAGGATACAGAACCAGGAGATACTTCAGACACCCTAAAGTAGATCAGCATATCATTCTGCAGTTCTAGCTCAGGCCCATCACTTGCTGAGAATCATCATGCTTGGCGGTCTGAGGCTATTTTTTGTTAGTCTTTCCCTAAGAACACACACAGACTGTATCTCTTGCATTAGTTGCTGAACAGAATGTACAGAAGAATTTTTGGTTGTTTCTTAGCTACAAATATTCTTAAGTTGTTTTGGCTTAAATTAGTTAGTTTCCATTTTTTTGTGTCTGAGGATTGCGAGTGGAGCCTCTCAGACAATAAAAGTCATGCTATTTCCTCAGGTCACAAGAGGGATCCCAGGAAAAAAAAAACATTCAAAGACCAAAAAATTCAAGGACCATAGAATGGCATACCCAGTGAATAAACTGAGGGGAAATGGCTGGGAGGGGCTGATCTCTTTTGGGGAATGGGTTGGGCACTGGTCAGCAGGTGGTGGGCAATTGTATAATACAGCATTTGTTTTTCTTGGGTTTTCTTCTTTCTCTTTTTCTTATCTCCCTTTTCATCATCATCATTATTATCATTATATTTTACTTGATTTCAGTTACTAAACTGTCCTTACCTCAACCCACAGGTTTTATGCTTTTCCAAATCTCCTCCACATCCCACCTGCGAAGGGGCTGGTGGGGGAATGATCAAGCAGCTGTGGTTGCTGCTGAGGTTAAACCCCAACAGGCACCAAGGTCTTAACCTTACCAGTAAAGCTGACAGGAGATAATTCTGATGATCCTGATTTAGACAATGCTTCACAGTCCAATACCTGATTGAGACTTTCTTGGATACGTATCAGAGAATCTAGGACAAAGGGAAGAACAGGGGAAAACAAATCAGAGGGCAATATTGGCAAATACATCTATCTGTTTTCAAGAAGATTAGAGGAATCCATTCACAGGAGTAAGTGAGAATGTCAGCACAAAATAGGACTACCTATGTAATTATAAATTACTGTTTGCACAAAAATTAATCTACAGCAATTAATGTAAAATTATATAAAATTCAATTACCTAAAAAACAAAGTAAGGATCCTTATCAAAGCAATGGAGTAATGATAGGTATATGAATACTACAGCAGAGATGTGAAAACAATTGGTTTCCACAAGAAGCTCATGCCAAATATTAAATGCTCCACATCGCAGTGGGAGGAACACACATACTTGCACAGTTATAGATCATTTGGCAGGAAAAGACAGATAAGTCTAATGCTTTTATGTTAGCAAGAGCTGCATCTTTGAATCACAAAATGAAGTCAACACTTGGAAACTGACATAATGCAAATTGGTACCATATCAGCAGGTATAAATAGATACAGATAGGTACAGAACCATATGTTTTTAATACAGTGACACAAAAGCACTGTAATGGATCTCCAGCACCCTCTGCTGTTCCAGTTCTAAAACCTTAATGCAAGAGAATGAAAATGCAAGAGACTCAAAGATAATGGATGAGAAGGGACTGGCAAACCAGAAAGGAGAACCATAATGAGATTGTTAAATGGAACTACAAGTCTAAAAGTTTTCTATATGAAAAAGGAATAGGACTCTGGTAGAAGGAAATAGTACAGAAGACTAAATCCCCAGTCTATTTCAGGGAAGATGCAGTTGGCTGCAGGCTTTAGAAGTACTTGTCAGTGACTTTGCATTAAACAGGAGTAAAATAGAACTGATCAGTATTACATAAGAAAAGAAACCTCAAAAGGGAGCAACAGAGAAAAGTCCAAGAACCTTTTGAAGCTTTTGGTCCTTGAAAACATCTATTTACAAGAAAGACAAAGACTTTAAGAACATGTTCTGGGCTAGAGGGAAACTGGAGGCACACATCTAAAAAATGTTATGGCACAATTGCTGAAATTATCCTGGGAGGATATTAGCCCTTCTTTCCCAAATGAAAAACAGCATCTTGATAGAAAGTTACCTGATCTCTTTTCTTTTAAGGTGAAAGGGAAGTTGAGAGCTTTTTCTGCATACTTGGAAAGCAAATTGTCAACGTCTTCCACTGTAAAACCAATTTCCTGCCCAGCTAAGAGCTGGTGCAGTGTCTGCACAGCAACAGCTACCCAGTCCACCTTCATATTCATGAGGAGCTGCTCCAGCATGAGGAGTGGCCTTGAGGAGAGGTGGAAGTAGTTAACACGGGAGAGCTCAGGCAGAGTCAGCAGCACCTGAGACAGAAGGGAAAAAAGCGTTTTGTAAAATTACACATCTTCAAATATGCGTTTTGGAGAGATTAAAGACAAGAAACTAGAGCAGTAACTTATGCAGAGAATGGAGTAACAGGTGGAGGTCAAAAAAAGGAGATGAGGATTCTCAGACCAATTCCTACTTCTGTTACAGAATTACAGAGTGGATTTGCAGAATTACTGAGCTTCCACTTTCCGTTCTATAAAACACTGCCTTGTTTGAGAGGATATGGAAGAGTGGAAAACCTTTTGTGACCCTGTTGTGACAAGCATGTTGTAGAATCATACAGCACATTCACTTATTAAAATAAGCTTATAAAAAGCCTATTAGCCCAGTCCTTATCCTTCCATCATTACAGGGAACATTAAGAGAAGAAAATAAGAGCAATTCTCTAGATGGACAGTTAATATGGACGCTTTTCAAATTAAGTCATGCCTTCAGAAGGAACAAGTAAGGAAACAGGCAGCCCAGCAAAATACTGTTGTGGCACACAATGGAGCAAGCTGCTATTTATATTACACCAAAACAGACATTACCAAAAGCACTGCATTTTGTTTACATGTAATGCATTCAGCTAAGGTAATCTGCTGACTAACGCATCTATTCCCCAGCTGAGCACAGTATCTGTGTGACTTCAGTAAAGGCAGTGGCCATCCAGAAAAATGACTGATACTGTCTACCTCTGGAAGGCACTTGAGAGAAACATGAAGTCAAAGACCACCATACAGGTGGGCATACATAGGACACCTCATCTTACTGACACAGAGAGTAAGCTGAAGATACTTCCTTCTTCACTTGGAACAAAGACAGCAACTGCTTCGACAAACTCCCCAATTTTATTTCATTCCATCCTATCCGCTTTCAGCCTGTGTGTTCCTCCATTTCCCACAACTCAAACACAAGACTGCTTTGTTCATATTGGGAGTTACAAACACCTCATAACATGGAACTGCAAAAATGGAGAAGGGGAAGAGAAGCTTTAAACCATCCCTAACTTTCCTTTGGATCCTGAGACTCAGGATCTTAGAACTGATACAGCAAGAATGCTCTGGTAAAACCGACAGGCTTTTTATATTATGGAAATATTATGCATTACAAAATTACTTATACAATTATTTATTGCTGTTAATCCCTCAAGGTAGGGATTTTACTGACCTTTGATCCTATATAGAGTGCCTGGATTTCATTCCGGCGAGCTGTTGTCAGATTGGCATAGAAGTGAGCTGTGAGGTAATCAGCCAAGAAGTGAGAGGCTGCCAAGTTCGGGTGCTGGTCAAGGGACTGCTCACTGATGGCAAGGCAAACACCAGGATCTTCGATTCTTTGTAAAAGCTACAAAACCAAACAAAACACACTGAAACCCTACAACATTCCTGGAATGTTGCTGCCTTCCGCCCAAGACAGATTATTACCATACAATGTTCCAGTAAGCAAATTAATTCACTAAGTGACAGCTCCATCACTACTAAAATCAGAAAAGTTCACACCACTAATTCAGATGGGCACTGAAGCACAACTGACCAATCCATGTTATTATTTTTACTCCTGATTCTTCTGCTTAAGCAGCACTGACATACTTCATTATGATTTTTCAAATGAAAGGAGCCTTGTATTTCCATGTAAGTGACATTTAAGCTATTAGGTCCAAGAACTAAATTGCCAAGCTGGATTTTTACTTAAGCAGAACAGAGGAGAGCTAGGATCCTGAAAGCTTATCTAGCAAATAGCATCTCTTAAGGGCGGAACAAAAAAACCCATGAAAACACACACAATGAAGGCAGGGAAAACAGTTGTCAACTTATCTGACATGTGGCTCTAAGGCTGAGAGTATCTTGCTGTTACCTGCAATGCCTTTTCCGTGTCTCCCATCTCCAGTAAATGGAGAAGGTGCTCACGGTGAAGGTTGATCAAGTCTTCTCTTGGGACAGGATACAAGTGTCCCCATTCCTCACACAACTCATAATCCTAAAGAATTAAAATATTAATTTAAAAAAAAAGTAAAAATGAAAGGACAAACTCTACCCTCCCTTATACTGTTGTTTCTCTCAAAGTTCTGATCAGCTTCAAGAGATTCTGTAGCTTAGAAGATGAAAAAAAAAAAATAACTACATTGACAAGGAAAGAAGATAATAGTCAATTTTGTCAGTCACAGCTTGCATTTAAAATACCTTGTTTACCACACAGTAAACAAGTCCGTTTTTTAGAGAGACATTTAAAGCCAGCCAGAATTACAGTATTAGCATTTACCTAATACTCAAGTCTGTATTATGCCCAAAGTCATGCTATTTTAAAATCTTCAAAATTGTAAAAGAAAAGAAGAGGTTATATCTCAGAGTAAGAGTTATAACTTAAGAATTATTAACTACATGTAAATCTTGATATTAAACACAGATCTGTATTTGTTTCTGTAGCACAGAACTGAGTAAAGGAATCCTTCCTCCCAAGGTAATCTCTACTGATTCTTGTTTTAAGATGCTACTTCAATGGATTTATTTATTCAATGCTTAATGCATTCTAATTCAATAAAATTCACACAATGATGTCTAACCTTGGCTTTCAGAATGATATTCATGACAGCCTGGGGGTCATCAGTACAGGTTCTTTTCAGATCCTGCCAGTCATTCCACAATGGTTCATTTTGCACATTCAAAATCTGAAAAAGTTAATATTGAGTAGCACAAATTTTAGAAGTTTAATTTATGGCAATCAACAGCCTAAGAAAACAGCTGAGCTGAACACATCAAGAGCTGCTTCACAAAAAGAAAAAAGTCAAAAAGGAGACCCACATTTATCACATTTATCTCCAGCCCTTTTCAGGGATGATGTAATGCCCTTGCACTCCAAATAAAACTCCACAATCTTCACAGATGGGAGTCTACAAATCACATTTATAAGGGACGGTTTTTGAAATATTAGAAGGCAATAATTATCGATGTAAAAGTACACATATACTGCAGACACTGCTGGAACCAACAGCGAGACAACTGAGCTGTCAGCAGAAGTCCCACCAGACAGAACTCAGCAGGGATGGCTCCTTTTCTTGCTGTTTGGCTTTTCAGTCTGTGCTGAACTCCAGGCCAGCCTGTCTGACTTAACTTGGGTATCTGCACTACCCTGCAGTGAGAAGAACTGACTGCAATACAAACTTGCTCCTTGGATCACTGGTCTTGTACACCATCTGCATTTCTCAAACTTATTAAATGATTAACTGCCATAGAAAGCTTCCACAGGCTCTAAAATTTGTACATAATTTGCAAAACAAGCAGACTCACACAAATGTTTATATCTTATCATGTTTGCAGATCTGAACGCTAATAGGAGAGTGGGAAGGTTATGAAAGATGGAAGCTGAATGTTAATTGGATACTCTAGTACTTCACATGAACTGTTCTGGATAAAAGACTTCACAAGCTCTCATAATCAAAACAGAATCAAGGGCTAAAGCTCTTCAGAAGGCAAGCATATTTCATTCCTGCTGCCTATTTCGTGTCACTGGCTACTTGAAGAATAACTTTGTACCTTTTGATAAACCTGAAGTTCTTTCTTCCTGCTCTGCAGATTGACTTTCAGCTCATGAGGTATGCCGAGATCAGAAATGCAGTAAGCTAGGATTTCCAAACAGGCATCAAGGGGCCATTTGTCCAGACAGCGCAGGGCCAGTCTACTTCTCAACACGGCATTTTTTACTGGGAACAAGTATTGCCAACCATCCTTATCTGTGGAGGAAACAAAACAGTAGTTTGAAATTCAGTTTCTATAGTTCAAAAACTAAAAAAAATTCCTTATCTGTGCTGGAGCACATCAACAAAAGAAACAGTACAGGGCTGAAAAATCTTTGTAGGAGTCATCCCAAGCATCAGATTCTTGGGAAGCATCCAAAGTTAGCATCAGATACTTACTATTCAGACTCCAAAAGGCACCTTTCATAGGACACATCATCCATGCATGACAACGACACTGCTGTAACAGATGTTCCATTAACAGCACAATGATTACTGTGTCCTGATGTTTTCAGCTTTTCACATAAAAATAACACTGCAGATGCATTCTAGTTCTCTTGTACTAAACTGGTCAGGATTTGCACATTTGCAAAACAGAAATTATGCCATCAGAGAAAGCAAATTCAGGATGAAGGAAGGAAAAGGATCTATTTCTGTCTCTGCATTTGCCCAAGGACCACTACTTTAGTTTCTACCTCTTGATCCAGGCTGCAGTCTTTATTTAAAAAAAAAATAAGGAAAAAAGACTGATTTAATCCTTCTCACCTTCAGCAGCTGCACAACTCAGCACAGCATCCTTCACATTGACCACTTCCTCCACATCCTGACTGTACAGATCCAAGACTTTTAGAGCTCTGTCCCAATTCTTTGCAGCAAGAGCTTGTTCAAAGACTCCCATTAATACTTTAACAGCTGTGGTGGAATGTAATCCTAGGAGAACCAGAGACATGTATGTCCTGCCAGAGAAGACAGTAGCCAAACTGCTACCTTCCTCTTGATTCTGAAGTGGATCAAACATAGTTAGAAGAAATCGTTCCAATATTGGGAACTCCTTCAACAATGCCTCACACTCCCTGGAAATCTGCTCCATGCCTAAGGGCACCTCCCGTTTGCCCCGAAATTCCATCCAAGACAAACTTGATTTGTGACTTTTCTGTATATTAGATGCACTTAGACATGCCACTGTAGCCATTAGCTTCGACTGAGACTTCAGAAAGTCCAGGGAGGATGCAGTCAGTGTGTGCTGGCTCAAGTCATTTGGAGAGGATGGGGCCTGAGTGGACATATCCTCAGAGGTCATTGCAGAACTGTGAACAGGTATTTCAACATCTGGCAGGCAGTGGTAGGCACACTGGTGAGCCAAGTTGCTGATGTTTGTCAGAAGAGACTTTGCCTGGCTGTTTTGCCTTGCACTGCACAAGGACAGTGGTTCACAGCAAGCGTTAACAATGACTTGTTGCACATTCAAGTTCAACTCTTCTTTAGCCAAGAGAGAAGAAAGTCTGTAGGATTGAAAACAGAACCAGCTTACATTGCACAAATAAAAGGTGCTTTACAATTACATATTTTCATAAATCTTCCAAATGCTTTGAGAACACAAGCCCCCTAATATTCTTCACAAACACATACACAAGAAGATTACATATACAATTTTAACTCAGAGCTTATGCTGCCATTTCTTTATAGAAAAGGAACTTACTCCTCAACCACTGACTTTTATCTAAATGCAAACTACTAAAATAGTTCACCCATTAGCACTCATCTTTGTAAAAGATACGTCATCAAATCAGACAGTTTTCATGCCAACCTAATTAAGTAATTTGCAATGGAAGGAGTTTAGATTATCCAGTTTACGTGCTGACCAAGGCAAGAGTCATGCCCAGTATTCTTAATAAGCCCTACTGGCCTATTTTATTTTATTACACCAACAAGCTGCAAGCACACTCCTCTGAACTGCCCCACCATTAAAAAAAAAAAAAACCACATAATTTCACTCTCACTTCACAAGACAGTAACTGTTAAAAATATGGAGCCACTGTTTTCCCAATCAAAAATCTTCAGGTTGGTGGAGAAGGCACTGACTAAGCTCCTCCCTGCACACCAATCCTTGCAGCATCAGTGATCAGCTGGTGGGACACAGCAGGCTCTACTACCTGTGATAAGCAGCCAGAGAGGAACTGAATAATGGCTGAGGTACGAAGTCACCAATACCAAAATAACCTACAGAAGTACATAATCTGAAAAGCACTGACCTGTCAGGATGAACTTGTCTCTCAAAAACAAGCTGGGAAAGCAGCTGAGATGGACTCTGCTGTAACAGTATGAAAGGGTTTCCCACTTTCACTTCTGCAGATACATCTTAGGAAAAAAACCAACAGAATATTTATTGTAATACAAACATATTAGCTGAATACACTAACCAACTTTTATTTTAGGAATATAAATTTAAAGGCCCTGAGTCTGAAACCTCTTTGACTAAATTCAGAGTTCTAAATTCACATTAGAGTGGCAAAATGCAGAGTAAATTGCAAGACATTTGTGATTATGATATGCCTCTCAATCTCGGCACAACTGGCTCATATTATGTTGGACTTATTACCAGAACAGGTAGAGTGGAGATTTTTTGGCCTTTAAGCAAGATCTAGGTTTAAACAGTTCAGCAACTCTATTTCAAACTTTAACCAAATATGTATTTGTGGTGAGAAGTAGAAAATGTGCACAATTAAGTTTCTGATGAATCTTTGGATGTAGATTAGTGAGTCCATGCTCTATCAAAGTCAGTTAGCAAGTGCAGAGTGCGGTCACAGGTGTACAACTACTTTTACAAAAGGAATGAAACCCTGGCCACTACAGCTGAAAAGCATTTGTATGCACTACTGAGTGATGTCAAGTAACTCTGAACACATTCTCCTAAGTTTACCCTTTCCTTTCATCTTCCAATACAGTAACATTTCCCCCAAACTCACCCAGCCCTTAAATATTTTTGTACAATTTCTGGCTTTGGCAGTTAGCCAGCAAGGACTAAACCATGTCCACGCAGAAGTCATGGTTAGCATGGCAGTGACCTGAGCTGAACCAGCATGTCTGTAAACAGATCTTTGCCCTTTTTTCTTATCCTCTTTGGAAAGTATTCCCTGAAATCAGTACTATGGTATTTTACATTAGTGCAGCTCCATTAGTGTCAACTTTCAAAGTCAAGATAAGCATTTTTACTCCCAGCACAATGAATTGTTCTGTTCTTCTGACAGATTTATGTGCTGATGGTACATTCCTCTTCATGGACCACCTTTATCTGCTGATTCGATAAAAAAATTCTGTCTTCTTACCTCTGCATGACCTTCTACACACTCTTTTCTTATCTCTATGGAGCAGCAGCATGCTTGTTGCCTCTAAGGGAGCTGTGAGTTATAGCACACTGATCCAACTGGATACAAAAACCAATCTTGCCTTACAGGGGGTAGTGCTAAGAATTTTTGGAGGTCAAGGTTTGTTTGTTTTGTCTAAGTGGAGTGCAGAGGTTGGGTCAGTAGTTAGCATTTCTGTTCCCATTTTCCCACTTACATCAACTGTTTTTATGTCAGCTGCGGGTGGCTTATGTGTAAAGAAATAAAGAAAAAGAATTGCCATAACCAGGTGAAATCAAAGGACCTGACTACACACAGGTAGCAGGTAAATTTGGCAAGGAACCATTTTTGCATAATTACTTTCCAGAATTAGGCCAGACTACGCTGGCAGCAGAAACCTCTTACCTAGCTCTGCATTCAGACTTCGTAACACCACAGCAGCCAGTGTAGTGATGTAGTCAAGGAAGGCCTTCACAAAGTTTGGCTGCATGCTGTTCCCTGGCATGGTTTGGGTATGCTGGTCAAGAGTTCTCAGCAGGAGCTGTGTTTGATTCCAAACCAGGTGCTTCTCCAGCTCCACAGGTCTGAGAGAGCCCTGCTCCACCAGGGCTCCAAGCAGACTCCCTTTAGAGTCTGGTTTAAGGGAACAGATGTATATCCAAGATTCAAGGATTAAATGTCAAGAAGAAAGGAGGCAGGGGGGTGGGGGAGAAAGAGAGAGAAATGCTTTAGCTTGATTTTGTCTCACAATTATAGATCTCAGTATAGGCATTATAATTTAATTGAAAGCAGGACAAATTTTCACTATAAGCATTATAGTTCAATTGAAACCAAGAGAAACTTCTACAGCAGAATAAAACTAGTCTATCTAAACTGATAACCATGGCTCTGACAAGTTAGAACTGTATTAAGGTTCTAATTATATCTGTTTTTGTGTCATTAACACTTATGCTAAAACACAGGTGTTGATCAATCCTTGTGCTCCATAACATTTAGCACTTAGAGCTCTCCTAGACTTTTGCTCATTAAATATTTGAAGAACACCAAAAAGCTACTTAGAAATTTGGTGAATAGAAGAAGAGAAACACCACCAGTGCTACATAATGAAGAGAGCTGTGAGAAAAAGCAGCTGGGGAAGACTTCTTCTGAAAAGATGCTTTATGACAGTACTATGTAATATCATAACACCTTCCAATTTTCAAAGGTTTTACAAGCTTATCTCCATTTTGTTATTAAAAAAAAAAAAAAGAAAAAAGCAAGAGTAAGAATACATCTCTCTGTAAGCTGCCAGGTAAAATACACTCAAAAGAATTCCTTGCTAGGACTGAATAGAAATAGGACAAATAATAACTTCTCTGAAAAGTCAGAATTTTAGTGTTGAAAACAAATGCTCAGAATATAAGAATTACAGATAAATTTTACCCTTTGGATTTATGATTTTTAAAATATGTATTTGTGCATATACGAATGCAAAGAGCATTACTACTGGATTTACTGCATTGCTACTGGATTTATTGCTGTCTGGAAAGGCCAAAGAAAAAATTTAGATCCACATATATCAATCAGTCTTCACATTCACAAAAATAACTCACCCACAGAACGTTCAACACATGTCAGTGCTTTTAGGATTTGATCCAGATTTTGTGATAGAACAATTTCATTAGTAATACTTTCTTCAGTCAAGGCAGGGTAGCAAGCTTGCAGAAGGTCTACAATACTGCATCGAAAATGACTTCCTATTTTCTCATCTGACACCTCTACAAAGAAGGAGAAGGAAACAGCAACTATAACAAAGACACAAATATTTTTGCATAGAAGAAGCCCACAGAATCAAAAGTTTATTATAATACAACAGAGTGTTTCAGATTGTTCAGAATTGAGCTTGGGTCATGTCCCCCTTATCTTTTTTGTTATAAATACTAAGCTAAAAAATGGAAAGTTCATGTTTTCATTGCAACAGAAGACAAGAATTTGATTTTAAGCACATTTCAACAAAAATCCTTATCAGCAAAGAATACTACCTGGTCTGGATTGACCTTGTGATGTGCAGGAATAGTTGAGAATTTTACTTATTTGCTGGAGAACTGCTGGAAAACCCTTCATACCTTCAGAGTGCAGTAAAACAAAGTCAGGTCGGTGGCCTGGAACAGTCATTGTGCAAAGGGAGACAAAATCAAAGTTAGGAGTGGAGAAAAGAGACACTAATGAAAGTAAGAGACACACAGGAAAGCACAAAATGAGATTTAATTAAGACCTGGGTGTTAAACAACACAGCATAGAAAGGCATTTTCTGTTCCCAGGCCCATGCTGATAAGCATAAAAATCAAAAGCCTACCCCGAGTTTCAAGGCTGCTGTAGAGTCTTCTTTCTGCTGTCTCCAGAAGCTGTTTGCATGTCTTCCAAAGATTGCACTGAGTACAGGCTAGGTCAAATGCTGCCATTGCTGAAGGACTGAGGTCCTCAAGGACTTCTCGCAGAGGATCAGTATGCTCCAGATGGATGTTCCTGATCCAGAAGTTTTCTTGAAGAGTAGGGGCAAGGCTTCCAGAAGTTTCAAGCAATTTATCAGTAACATCCGAGATGGAATAAAATACCATACCTACATGTGTTGTCAAAACCACACAATCACTGGTTAACAGCGTAATTAGATCAGATCCTATCATGCATAACTATTTTTTGATCTTTATAGAAAATAATTCCATAGGTGGCCTGCTTCATGGACCAATTACTGTAGAATGGATGCAACTAACTGGGCATCAACAACAAATTTCAGCATTCATAGTCTCTTTCTAACTCAAAGAACCACCACTTCCCCTTCTGAACAAACTGGACTCATTTGGACAGTATTCAAATCGCTTTCTCCTGTTTTTCACTTCTCTTTTGAGAGAAGTGGCTTCTTCCCTTTTGTGAGACAAAAAGCTCAGTCCTTACCAGCTGCTGCTGCATTCCCAATAGCTTGCAGCGTTGAACGGCCACTGCCAGATTTCCTGATGCCTCCAGTACCATCTGATGCTTGATTCTCAATATTGTGCTCCACTCTTGCCATTTCTTGTACTGCCTCTTGGTAACGCTCCATGAAAACCAATTCACCATAGCAAGGGGAAGTATCCAGATTAAACATCAAAGCCACCTATCAAAAATAACAATAGATGCAATTACAGAACATGTCAAATGAAGTTTTCAAAGGCCAAAGAGCTTTGGGGGGGCTTTAGAGAAGATGAAGGAATAAAATAAAACAGATAGCTTAACTGAAAAATATCCCCACAGACAGAACAAGCTGAAATGGTGGGGTTTTCTTCTAGAGAGTTTTAAGTGCCTGCAAAAAGAAAAGGACCAGAGATGTTTTTCAAGTATTATTATAAAGCTTGCTTATTATTTGCTGCAGGCCCAGGCTGAACTAATTTTCGTAACTCACACCTTTCAGAATGACTCTTCACAATTTCAGTACACTACGTAATGAGAGATATCTATCAAGTTTGCCTTCCAAAGTAAACTGTTTTATAAAAATTCTTATTCAGCAAGGAATACCTTATTGAAATTTGAATAGTAGCTAGGCAGAGCTATGAAGTTCCTATTTACCAAACCATCAACAGAACACAAATCCAGTTTGAATTCTTTATCACTGGTGATACTAAAAATCAAGGCAACAAAGCAAAGCAAAATGCTTCTTTGGCCCTGTCAGCAGGTAAAAGATGAAGTGGCATGCTTGGAATCAAACAGAACTAATGGGCTGAGCAATAACGTGTTGTTAATGCAATGCCTAAGTGATAGGAACTGCCCCAGTATGGCTATCTGAAACTCAGCCAGGAAATGGCTTTTTACAGAAGATCCAATCATTGATGCACCTCATGATTTTTTTTCAGAACATCAGCTCAAAAGCCACACAGAGAAAGGTATGCGGAGCTGTGAGGGTGCAAGGAACTGCAAACAGGCAGACTGTCAATTTCAAGTCTTTCTCCCTGTTTTCAATACCATGAATTTAGCCTCAAGACATACCTCCTTCAAATGAATGTAATCACCACTTTGGCTTTGCTTTGGGTAAGGAACACCTCTGAGTGTTTCTGCCAAGGTTACAAATGGCAGTGTCATGGGCTTGAAAAACTGATTAAAGAAAGCAGTTCAGATGCTGCTTCCTCATGAGGCTTCATGTGAGCTCTTTGTGTTCTTCAGTCACTTGAAACACTATACTTGACTAGCTCTCATCAAACACTTGCATACTTTGAGAACTTGGGTTTAGAGAAAGCATTTTTATAAAACAAGGCAGAAAAAGCCCTGCATCCTTGGGATGTTGGTTTGGAATATCTTTGTTCCTTTCACTTGCTTCTATTTCTGAAGTGATTCTTTCACTTGGAAGCCCTATGTTTGCTAAATGCAGAAGGAGCAGGAATTTCATTCAAAAAAATCAAAACACATGCAACTCATTTACCTGGTGGGCTTCCACAAAGTTTCCTCTCAAAACACAAGAAACTAACAGTGATTCTGGTGGGGAAAGCATCATAGGAATGAGGGGGTTCTGCTGATGTGGTCTTGCCCTGCTTTCCAAGTAACTCAAGCCAGACACACTACTGGTACTTCCCTCTGCAAGACAGAATTAATCAGTATGCTATTAGGGAAAAGATTTCACCAAGTAACAGCCACCTGTCAGATAACAGCATTTCACATATTTAACACAAAAACAGGAGAAGAGCTGCAAGCAAGTTTTAGGGTAAAGAGGTCAACATAAACATCCTGCTAAAAATTCTCATAACATTTCACTGTTTGGTCAGAACTCGCAGTTTGGATCTCATCCCAGTGTAACACTGTTCAGCAGCTACATAACATGCACACAGTGCTAGGCACTGGTTCAATATGGATAAAGGGAGAAGTCTAAGGCATCTGAGCTATCAAATCAGTCCAGCATGCCTAAGCATGTCAGTTACATGACTATGAGTTCATTGGCTTTTTTGATGGTTTGCACATCACTACATTGCATACTATTTCCTGCAAGCCAAAGATATGAGGAAAAAAATCTAACTCTTCTATTTGAGAAGACACATGTACTATTCTGACTAGAAAAGAGTCATACAAAAATGGGAGCTCTGAGAAGTGAAAAGATAATAATTCTGTCCTGTGCAAGAGTGTAATTCACATTAATTAGTCAAGCAAATTCTTCATCATGCACATTGAAAAGACAAAGAAATACTACTTTTGTGGCTTAATACCTGAGGTACTGGTGCTTAGCTCGCTACTTGTACTTTCTAATGATGGACTGGAAGTTCCCTCTTTCCCATCTAAAATGAAAACAAATCAAAACCAGCATATTAAATGCACTTTTACTGGACAAAGTAATTAAAACTTACTGCAACTAACAGACTAGGCAATCTCAAGGGATCTTAAAGAGTATCTTATAAATGAGGCACCACTGACATCTATGATAAATGCAAACACTGCTGATTTGAAGAAAATGCTAGGCTAGAGACTACGTTGGGGTGGCCCAGCAGTGACTCACATCAGATACTCTGAAGCTTCTTGTTTTGGAACATGCCACTCCAAAACCAGACATGGCTTTCAAAGGCTAAATAGAAAAAGGGTCAGGAACACAGCTTTCTCCTAAGGCAGTCAATATATGCCACAAATTCCTGTTAATCCACATCCTAGATAATATTGCATTAGGAATGAAAAAACAGTCATAGTATGTGGTGGAGAAAGGGAAAAAGTAGTACCATAGTTGAAGTTCTCCCCTGCCCCAAATCAGACTATATATGGAAGAAGTTATTTATGCAGGTAAGCTTTAGAAAACAACCTCAATCCAAGTGGAACTGGACTAAGATACTTCAAACCACTTAGAAAACAAAAGGAAAGAAATCTAGCTCTTTTCTCCTAGGCCACTAAATCTAATCGCATTCAGCTATGAGCTCAGCAAAATTATGCACATTTCAGATATGTCTTCTCCAAGACACTTTTTCAACCCACCTGCCTTGTACCTCCGGTATCTACTTCGTTTCTTAAAGCTGGAGCACCTGATTAAAGAGCAATATCTCCTGGAGGCAGCAAGCTGATGTTCTGTGAAATATTTAAACAAAAATATTACCAAATAGTTTTATGGGGGAGTCTTGAGAAACAGTTGAACACAAGTTTGCAAACTCGCAATATTTAAGGTCCAGACTTCCCAGTCCTTCTTGGGACATGGAACTTACATGGTCTGAGATACATAATACTTCACACACGATCCAAGACGAAATCTCATAGCAGCAGGGTGTAAAAATCTCATAGCATAGGCTATAGAGAAGGGTGGGAGACAGGTTCCTGAGTTTGTTGTTCTAGCTACTTCAACCATCACCCAAAATAATACAACTGCCTCTGATACATGCTCCTAACATGTTTCTAGACTAGGCTAAATCAACACTGTCCATGAACAAGCTGAGACTATTTGGACTGCACTGGGTCCAACACCACCACGTCCCTTCATATCACTGGAGTGTGACTTGTGACAAAGGGGCAGGACAAAGGCAAACAGAAGCAGTACATCCACAAGTGGAGGGGAAAGCAAAAAAACCCCAAACTTCCTGATTAGAATAGAGATCACTTCTGTTGGAAAATGCTGCAAGAACCAGGTGACCTCCAAGTAGGTCACTCTCCCAGTATCTGCCAAAACATGCTCCCTCAGTAAGAAGCTCAGGGAATTTAGGCTTGAGATCACTGGAAAGCTGTAACAGAACAGTGTTGACCTATCACAAAGTGCCAAATACAAAGCCTACCTGCATTTCTATTACTTATCACCACCTTGTATCGCCAGTGAGCTTCAGAAAGGTATTTGGAAAACTGTAACACACGACTTCCAAAGGCATCTCTGCTTGCAGAAAGATTCAAGCACTCAACAAGCTCCAGCTCTTCACGAAGCACATTACTGGAGTCCCATGGGAGAGAACTCTGAATTTCTTCCAGGTGGTTGAGAAGCAATGTGAGGAAGGCCTCCATGGCCACATCATCCACTAAAAATCCAGTAACACCACTGGTGAAGTGTTTCAGATCCAGGTAGCTTGGCTTAGAAGTTTCACAGCTTTTGCCATCTACCATCGAGTCACAAAGATCTCGGGTATCTGTGTGAACTGTTTGTGCAGCCTGCACATGCTTCTCTAATTTTTTTTCAGCCTCTATTAGGCGTTGTGGACTTTGTGAGGTGGAAGACCGCCGACTGGCACTGCCTTCTGCACTCAGAGTAGCACTCTTTTTGTCAAGGTCTTCATCCTCTGCATAGTCCTCAGGGAGAGGAGCCTCACTATAGAGGTCACTATAGGAAACAAAAAGCAAGGAGAAAATATTCTCCAAAACCTCCAGGCGCAGAGGAATAGGAACACTCCTTAAGAACTGCTGGCACTTCACAATGTACTGAGGAAATAGTGAAGAGCAATCTGTACAATTAAAAACAAAAATAAAGAATATTTACTACGTTTTTAGGGATTCCTTCCTCCAACCTGTGCCTTTTAAGAAAATCCCAGAACTAGCCCAGCGGCTCAGACCCAATCATTCCTTCACAAACCAAGTAAATATATGTTCAACGTTTTACATTTAAAAAGGTAGTGTGCCCCCTCCCTCTGAATAATGCCAATTACCACTTTGTTCAATGATGTGCAAACTCAGCTTGCAACCATTCTAGCCATTAAATCAGCTTCATAAGCTCTTATAAATCATAAGCTCTTATAAAATTATCCCTATCACTATCATCCTATATCTAGCATCACTTCCTTTTTGCACTATATTTTTTGTACAATTACCTTAAGTGTTTTAAAACAAAGCCGGTAGCTTATTAGTATCTGTTATTACTAAAGATAACAACAGCTCAAAGACCATTATATTTGCTTGCAAAGCATCCCTAGCCCACTGCCTAAAAACACCATATGTATACAGGGCGCAGCATTATCCCAATACTAAGATATAAACCCAGCAACTGGAGAAGCACACATTACTGAACCTGAGAAAGGAGGCCAGTCACCTGCTGGTTCTCCAACAGTTGCATCCTCAGGGATATCACCAAGAAGGCTGCGTTCACAATCCTTGCACTTGGCATGCCTATGTGAATTCACACAGAGAGCATAGATTGCATACTTCATGGCGCAGAACGCTCGGAAGAGTGCCAGATTGCGCTGCTGATTCAGGGTGTTAGGGAGTGTGGCTGCTGTGGAGGGAAATCAGGGTGGTGAGGGGGTAAGAGGCAGACAAGAAAACAAGTCAATTTTCTCCTGCAGTTCCTGCACAGCAGTATATATCCAGTCTTTCTTCCCCAGTTTTGTTTTTGTCTCAGCTTTGATCTATCTCACTGTTACTTTTGGAAAAAGAGCCCAAACAACCCAAGTCACAACAGATGGACACAGAATAGTTAGGTCTGAATCCCCTTCTAAAGAGGAAATTTTCTGTGAACTTGTATAACAGGATGTGGCTACAGCACAGAATGACCAAAATCACTCATAATGAGTCTCATTAGCAGTGTATCGTTACGCTCTACTGTTGCATTTACAACAGAGGGGCAAATCCTGCTTCATTTTAGCATCTTAGAATTTTGTGTTCTAGTACACAGTAGATAAGTAGGGAAACAATGTAAACAAGCTATTACTGTAATAAGAATAGCCTCTTCAGATTTGTACTAAGAAATAGATATCATGGCTGATTCACAGTGGCTGACGCAATAGATCAAATACAATCTGCAACTGATTGAAGAAGTGCATTCCCACAGTTTCCTTCACAAATTTGTGATAAAGGCAAACTAGAGAAGTACTGCAACTACTTCTCCTCCACTTTGCTTTTTTTTTTTCCTGAGGAAAGGTATCACATGCCAGAGACATGATCCCTTCTTTGTACAACAAAACAGCAGAGCTGCAAATTGTAAAAAATCCCATCATCATCAACCCTTCACCCAGGAACATAGTATAGTGGCATATATTCTGTTATGCTGAGTTTAGATGAATTACCCAACTACTGTAAAAAGGTTAAAAAAACCCCACAACAAACAACAAGAAAAAAACCCAAACAACCTGGCAACCACACACAGTGTTAAATTAGTGCTTGGAATCCACTATCCTGTATTCCTATACAAGGGGCAGATTGTCCCTCTATCTGTTGTCATGCAGGGAAAGCATTAGCCAAATTGCTTTTTTTAAACAAAGCACTGCTACAAAGCACGATATACTGACAATGTCCACATCCACATTCTGGAACTGCACAGAATTACCTAACCTAGAAAGTGTTTTAGCACTGTCCTCCACAAAGTTTGAGCATGACTACAAAGAAAAGCACCAGTCTGAACTCTTCTGAAAACTACAGAGCAGCCAAGGCAAAAGGACTGAGAGCACAAACAGCTGGAAACTGCCATTCTAAACAGTAACAATGATGGAAACTATAATGTAGAAAGCAGACAGAACTAAGAAGATACCTAAGTATGAATCCTTTGCAGAACCCACATGGCCATGGAAATGCTACTGTTGCCCAGCAGCTCTACTCTAATATGAAGACACCCAAATAGCTCTGGATACCACAGTTTTAAGAGGCCTTCAAGCAGGTAAAGCCAGAAATTTGATAAATAGAATCCTCTAGAAAAGAGGAATAGTTGGCTGGAGATACTGTAAGACAAATACTGGTAATCAAAAATAAGTTTAATACACTTCTGCCTCACACGTGATAAGACTTGGATGCAGTGAGCCTGTGTCAGTATTTCCATCTAAACCAACCCTTTTCCCTGTCCCAATACTGAAGAACTATCCTTTAATGATTAGCATTGTTTTTCCTATGCCAGAAATACTTATACCTTCTTCTTGAATATGTAACTCATGAGGAACTTGCTGCTCACTCGTCAAAACCAGTGTTATGCACAGCCTGAACTGAAACTGTCTACCAGTACCACTACTTTGGTTTCACTACTGCAGCTAACAGATGTGAACCAAAAAGAAGAGGAAGAGGGGGAAGTATATTGGGTGACAGGAGGGAAAGGCCTGTTAACACTACCACGTCTAATGAAACAAAACCTTATGACTTTTCTCTTTAAGGTTCAAAATAGAATATTTTAAAGGAGATTCTATAAAGCTGCGTTTATAGAATTATCTGAATTTTGCAATAATTGCTGCATTGAAAAGAAAAATTAATGTCTTTCACTAATTAGTTCCATAATTTAACACGACATGAAAAAAAAGAAGAGAAACCACAGCTAGAGTTCTTTTTCTACAGTCATGCAGCTCCCAGAAGATATGATGGGACTGCCTCTTCCTGTTTTTGAACGGTTTTGGCAGAATTTAAGCAGAAAATAATTAAAATGTAAGAACTGATTAAAAAACCCCACAACACCAGCAGCAATGAAATAATTTCAGAAAGCATGACACTGAAAATAAGGATTTATGGAGTCTCAATCATTACATCTTTTAAAATTATTCAAAGGAAGTGTCAAGATAATTTTGACACCAAAACCTGTAAAAGTGGAAACCAACATCATAATACTATGATACTGGAAGGAGAGAAACTTGCTTCCCACTAGGCAATCTGGAAAAATCTGTGCAAGATCCATCAGTGTGACCACTCCATGCAACTGACGTTGAAATCACACATGTACAAACTTACAAACGTAAAAGAAATAAGGCACAAAAAATGGCGGCTTCTTAGGTTCTAGTACACACAGGAAAACAGAGCTTCTGTATCATTATTAAGAGGCCCTGTCAGAAAACAGCTTTAAAACAGCAGCAGCTGAACCTGGACATAGACTGCAGTCAAAAGAGTGTCCAAGAAGAGCCACCTGTAACTGATCCAATGTGTTTAGTAGTTGCAGGTATTCACAACTGGAGCATGTGAAGATGAGAGAAGTGAGGCAGCAGTGATGTAAACACAGGCTGTAGCTAAGCCTTACTGATTTAAATATTAAATTTAAATTTGGTAACACTTAATTTTAGAATTTTTAAAAAACCCACATTTTTGGTATATTTAAAAAATGAAGATGTTGTAGTACAAGATATTGTCAATTTCATCTGGTTTTGCCCTTTGGTTTTAAATTAAAGTGCACTGAAATACAAACCATACACTTCTTTTTTGAACTAAAGGCATTACACTGTGTAGAAGTTACAATGAGCAGCACATAATATGAGCATGTGCAAAGTCTTGGTACCATCTTGAAAAAGCTCTTTCAGAGATCTGTCCTTGAGAGACAAAAAGATCTCACAACTCCTTCCTGAAAGACAATTTATTCCCCAACAGGATTCCAAAATAATTTTCACATGCTCTCTAGATTTCTTCTGCAAAACAGCTGGTAAGTGGTATCTTCCACAATTACAGAAGCAGGTCAAAAGAACAAATTCTGGCAGGAGTACTGAACATACAGACTCAATGGACTGTGAGTTTTCTGTGTTCTCACAACCCTACACATTTACCCTGCATCTGCTGGTCTCTAGCAGGAACTTTTTGAAGAAGCTCAATAACATCATCTTCATTCAGTGCCAGAAGATTGGTGAGATGATGCAGAGAGTACACCACAGTGTGGCAATCCAGACTGTGCAAGTGTTGCAAAAGAACCTTTCTTGGGACAGTAATACTGCAAGAGAGAACAAAGACATGACACAGATTTAAGTTTCAGCCACGTTTAAAGATGTAATTCCCACTCTAATTCTGACTGAACCAAACCACTGCAATTACAAAGAAAAATGAAGAGCGTAACTGCAGCCCATGAGAAATTTCAAGAGCCTGTGATATTAGATGATTAGCCAAGAAAATAATACCTTCTCTATTTGCATACATAAACTAACAGCTTTGGCAACAGTTTGGAGAAAGTCCTTCCGATCATTTTACCTGTTTTGCTGCATACACCATTCAAGAACTTCCACGTGAGCCCACAGCCCATCACAAAAATCTTTCAATACTGAATCATTGCACAAATCCTAAATGGAAAGACAAATAAAGAATATCTTTACAACAAATCCCCCAGTCAGACACCAGAACCAAGCCTGTGTCACACATGGCATGTTTGCAAGACATCTTCACCTAGATAACAAATTTCAAATACAGAAAATTACCAGTTTTGTTACAAAGCCAGAAAGGAAGGACTATTCTGACAGATCATCAAAGTCAGTCAGCCTCCCCTTGACAAATCTATACACCATGCAAAGGTAGCTACACTCCTTTTCAAGATTAGCTTATAAAATGCAAATTAATGCTTCTTAGTCTAAAACTAATCCCTAGAACTAATCATATACTAGAAAGATGACACACTGGGTAGCAGATGGTTATTCTCTTTTCCACGTGCTTTTCTACTACAGATGACTGCATGCTAAAATCAGATGTAAGGGTTTAACTTTGCACAAGCTACTGAATAGACTTTCAGTGTATTACCAATAGATATAGTAACTCCCTTAAGGCAATACCAGCTTAGGTCTGCACTATGACCCAGCAGTACGAGGCTCCTTGTCTCCCCATTTCTGACATCTAAGCCAGCCAGCAGGCATCAACTGGTGCAACTGCACCTTCAGAGCTGGAACCCCGTCTCTTTTGCACAAATGAAGACTACCCCCAAACAAGGTGGATCTTTTGCTCACAGCTCTTGCTATTATTATTTCACTTTGAGAATGGGCATGGGGAATTTCCAAGATACCCTGCTGCTGAACTAAGGCCTGAATTACTCACTATCCAGAGACGACTCAGCAGAGGAAATTACATGAAACAAAGATGCCCCAGCTCTTTTCAAAACTGATCAACAACCATTGCTCTTTCTCTCTTATGTTAACAGCAGAGGCTCAAGAGTTTATGCAAGATAAACCTTCAGAGTTTCCTTTGTAGTTATACTTCCTTCACAGCCAAGGAATAAGAAAGGCAAGTGTCCCTTAATGTTACCTACATACATCTGCAATGTCTAAGCTTTTTAAATTCCACTTTGAGGAAGATCAACATTTCCATTGAAAACTGCCTGTTTTCACTTGTTTTAGCTAACAAATTGCATTATCTGGACTCAGACTCGGATACTGCCACTTTCTTTCTGCTGATTTACCTGAGTTTTGTGTAAAGTCCATAGCAAAGTTTTTGCTGATTCCAAGCTTTGACAATGAGTCCATCCTAACAACACCAAGAGGCGGCTGAGGGGGTTGAATTCCCTCCTCAACAAGCTCTTCAGGCCTGAGTAGTCTTCTCTTTTTAGTAAAGCTAATGCAGTCACCTAGAAAATAAAAGGAAGAAGTATTAATTTTTCCAAAATGTGAAGACACATAATGCCTGGCGGACTAGTAAGTGAGTAGCCATTTCAATATTAGCTTCACTAAAATAGTAAAATTCTGCATCCAGAACTTCCCTAAACTTGTATTTTCCAAGCCATCAGGTTACTCATCAGTAAAGTTGTCTTGAGGGAAAAAAAAAAACATTTCAAATGCTTACTACAGAGCCAACTCACATGCCACTCTACATTATCTTTGCACTCCTTCTGTTGATTATGTCTCTGCCATGGGCATCATGTAAAAGACTTCTACAAGCACATCACATAAAAATTGAAATATGTTCAGCCTTAAACACTCACACTTTAACAATGACCACCTGCCTGTACTCTATTTCTTCTCTCTATGTAAATACATTAAAATCAATTAATTTGTAACAGATTATATAAATACATTAAAATCAATTAATTCATAACAGATTTTTTCATCAGGTCTTCAAGCTCTTTAAAACATAAATTTTACCATGTCAATTAGTCTCACTGCCCCAGGTCTACCAGCATCAAAAAGCAATGAGTTCAAGGTCATGAGGTAAACGGTGTATCCAACAAAATTACAAGAAGAAAAAGAGACTTATTAAACCCTGAAGATTTAATCTTCAGTCTGCATGCAGATGAGCTTTTCCAAAAATCTTACCGGCAGTTTTACGTTCATTGCACAGCTGCAAGTAGGGGAGTTATCACTGTTACCTCCTTGTTCCTATTAGTCATTACCCCCTGCAAACACTATATGAATACAAAATGCTTCTGTGCACCACCAAGATATATTCAATACAGAGACTGACTTTAGCCGCCATTGGGTTTCCCCGCTAATGATTTTATGGCTGTACCAGAATTTGTTCCAGAAAGTGCTTGCTGCTGCTCAAGCAGTAGAAATAGGCTGTCTTCCAAGAAGGAGCTTCTTTGGGATCTGAGAACAAACTCATCACAGTTCGCTCTGCATCCAGCTGCTCAGATGAACCTAAAGACATCACAAAAAGATCACCTTCCAGTAGAAAGAGGTACCTTTGAGAGAAGCATAATTGCTACTAATTTAGACAGAGAACGTTTCCTCAAGCACTAACCAGCTGTTCTGTGTTACCAGCTAAGACTCTTGGATATTGTTACCGGGTAACAAGAAGGCCAAGCAGAGAATTTTGGTAGAGGTCAGACTGAAAACCAGAAAAACAGCCTGGACAATCATTATCATAGCAAAAACCTGCTCAGCACTCAGGTTACTTGCATCAGCTCAGGTGACACTGCCTGACTTTCTTTAGCCATGCACACCTTATCTGTGAGTTGCATGAATTCTCACTTGTGCTGGAGACACTGTGCTACTTTGCAGAGCCTTAGCAAAGACTTGTCCAGCACTGGAACTCCTCAGATCTGTGCAAAGTGACACCCACAGCACTCCCAGTGAGAATGCAGGTATGTGGATCTCCATCTTTCTTCCCCAATGAGGAAGCATGAACTGTAGTTATTATGAGAAATGCTAGAATCTGCCACACCAGCTGAACTTCCCTTCAACAATCCCTATGAGTGAAGGGAGAAGTGAGGATACAAACCCCACAGACTTACACCTCAGTGAACAGAGGTGAACAAAACAGGGCAGGCATTCTACCTTATCCCTCCTTGCACACTCACCTGCCACTCTACTGACATGGTCATGACCATCACTTGCCATTCAGCTGCAGCTGATATCCCCACAGAATATGCTAAGTTGGAAGGGCCCCATCAGGATCATTGAGTTACAATTAAATGTACCAGTCATAGGGAGCTAGACAGGGGCTGTGAAGTCATGACTGGTACAAAACCAACAGCTGGGCTCCGGCAAGTGAGCAGGTAATCAAAGTGTATTTTCTGTCCTGCTGGGACATTAGCCCACTCCACAGATCCTCCCACTTTCAGAAGTTTTTTTTTCCAGTATTAAGGGGTTTGAACATTTTGGGATTCCTGAGGTTATTGAGCTGTTACTGGCCAGAAATAAAACATCCTTCAACACAAATAACACTGATCTTCATCAAGAGAAATGCTGAGCAGATTAAAATAGAGTACAAGGGGTGGTAAAGGAAGTGGTCACAAAAGAAGACAGCAGACTGTAGAAATGTAGGGAGAGAACTGGTGTTCCTATGCCAATTCTTTGCTTTAAGGGTGATTTTAGCATCATCTTTCAAAAGACTCCATGGTTTGTTAAGGCACCTTAGCAAGAACACTGTCTGACTTCTTGACAACTCATCTGTTTGATGCCTGAACAGTTCTGTTAAACAGGAAATTAGAACAAAGCAAAAAGTGAAACAAACCTTTTTGTACTGATTTTGACAACAAAAACTTTTCTCTTGTTCTTTCTGTGAAAACACTGCTATAAAGGCTTAACAGGCCATAGCTCTGTTTCCTCAGCATACAGTTTAGTAGCTTCTCTTCCCTCAGTGGGCTCCCCTCAGCCCAGCATACATCCAAGAGCTCCCTGAATAGGTGCTTTATCTCATCTGCTTGATGCTCCACATCAAAAGCCACTATGCTGAGAGCAGCATAAATTGTATCTACTAGTTCTCTTTGATCTAGTTCAGCTGAAATCTCAGAATTGCTCTGAAGCCTCTGCAGAGATTTCAAGGAGTCACAAAGAAATTCAACAAAGATGTTTTGTAGAGAGCGATATTGCTGGAGTGAAGAGCTGTGTGTGCCTTGCTCCCCCTGGAAGAACTCCAGCAGGGCTTTTGCCCTCTGGGGAGCCCGCAGCAAAAGCTTCCGGAGAGCTGAAACAACATCCAAACTGAATTTATGGGAACAGTCATCTCTTCTTTTGCTGTCTGTGATGTGTTTGTTCTGTGTGCACTCAAATGCTTCGAACAGCTCCTGGTAGGGAAATAATAAAAGAGTAAGCCTTTTAGACTACATTAATATATGAAATGAATTATGTAGAAAAATAGGAGGAACTTGAAAGCAAGCAGATAAATCAATTCAGAAACACCATACTACCTAAGAAATCCATTAATAATGGTCCACCTTGTCCAGTATCCTTCCTAGAAGAGTGGATATGCCTGAATATATAACAAAATATAAAGAAGCCTGTAACACACAAGTACACTACAAGGACCATGTAACAAGCAAGGAACCATAGCAGTCCCTATGGGATGGCTGAAGCACTGCCATATTAGAATATGGCAGTGCTTCAGCCATAATAAGCAATGCCTCTAAGCAATAAACTAATGTAACTGTATCTTTGTAAGTTGCTATGAGCATCATTACTGGGGGGAGGGGTGGTTTATCCTACTTTTCCAGATTTGTACTATCTATCTACCAACTACATCATCCTTGTCAGTTTTTCATATTTGGTTAAAACTCGTCAACAGATTCAGAAGCCATCTCACAGACTTTTCTAAAGCAACAATAATTTTTCTACCTAGCAGAAGCAAACCTAGAATTCCAGAACCAGGAAGGGGAAAACAAAAAAACAAACAAAAACTCCCAATTAGCTCACCCAATAAGAGGCAGGAAGGTGAGGGACAAGCCAGTTCAGTTGCACTTTTGACACTTCTGGCACTATGTAAGTGTGGCCCTTGGCTCAAAGAGACACCTCAGAGATTATGCAGGGGAAAGGTGGTTGGTGTGCACAAAGAATAAGCATAGAAAGCAAGTCCATAATACCGTTTTTTTGAAATTTTTTGCTGGATCAAAATGTATTCTACCTACCAACATGCCTCTGACAGTAATTGTGACAGAGCCATGAGGTTGCTGAATCTCATGTTTCTGTGCAAACTAGTGGACAGTGTGGACGATGGTGGAATCATTCATGACCTTGGAGGTGAGATGGTAACATGCACAGACTTCACTATTCATTAACAGACTTCAAGCAGATTTATTTTAATCAACATTCAAGTTTACCTTGCTTATTTTCATCCTGTAATTTCTAGTTCTGTATCCTTAGTGAAATATCAAACAACTTTTCCTTATTCATATTTAAAGGCTGAAATAGCCTCTGAAGATAAAAAGTTTTCATTTTCCTCTTAAAAAATGGCAAATGAAAAAAGAATGTCTTTAAAGAGTTAGAATCTATACGACTAGAAATAACATCTTACGACATTTCACACACCATGTCAGATAGAAACTTGTTGTAACTTACACCAAATTAGGACAATTCTAAAGTTTAGTAACTTTCCTGATTTTCTGCTCTATGCTTGCTATTGATATTAATCCATCTTTGCATATTGCCACATACTTATCAAATAAATCAGTCTCCATATTTTAATTCATAATGGAAAATAGATCCTGGACCTCAGAACACACAACATACCAATTACCAGGCAATGTCAGCAGTGATAATAGAGCATCCAAAAACTTCCAGAGAGAGGGAAAAGGCATGCATAGGAGATGAAAATTAAGATGTCCAAAGAAAGAAAAAGAAAATAAACATACTTTTAAAATGTGCTCACTGACTACAGTTTATTTTGACTCCCAGCGGTTTAGGGTTATGATTATTACAAGTGTCTATAGATTGAAGACTGTGGCAAGCAGCTGCAGTCAGGACTGAGGTGTGTTAGAAACAGCATGTAGAAAAACCTGTTCCTTGCCTGCCTGCAGCCTCCACTCTAGCCAGAGAAATCACTTGCAGGCACATTGGATTAACTTCATAAAAGGATCTGAATTACACTCTCTCTTAGTTGCCTACAAGATTAATAACACATTAACATCTCAGGCAGTTAGCAGGAAGCGTTAACTTCGATCTGACGAAGCTGGCATACTGCATAACAAGAAGAAACAGGGCATAGAAGTAGCTCACCTTTAGGACTTCCTCAGAGACATCTTTCTGTAGCTCTTCCAGGAACAATAAAAATTCAGTTTCTCTCTGAAGAACTACTGGAACAGTTTTCTGAAACCATATGAAAGAATGAGAAATACACTAGTCAATAAAACTTTTATTTCCATTACCATATAAAACTAACCATAGCTATTGCATTAACAGTTTGAGGCAGACTGAAATATCTCTCTGAAGTAACCTAATCCTCAATTAAAGGCTATTCCAGTCAGGTTCTGCTCTCACACCAGTTGATTTTATTTATCCATACATTTGGAAGCAGAGACAAATATCACTCATCAAGAATCATAAACCATCAGTTCCTCAGAAAGTAAAGAAAAAATGCAAGTCTAAGTAGTGACAAGGACAAACGAATTTTAAAAAGAAGTATGCACATCCCTCACCATCTAAAGCTTATAAAGAATTGCCTGATGCCTGAGCTATTTCATCTTTAATGTAAGAGAATGTTGAATGCAGAAGTTGATATGCTCATGCTTTTCATTTATATGAATGAACAAAGCTAAAATGTTAACTTCTAATATCTTTTCAAAAACCCAATTTTTCTCTTCAGCATGAAGATTAATAGTTCTTTCTTGACAAATTTGTTAAATGCAAAAGCAGTGCATGTCTCTTGAGAACTTAATTCCATGAAACACAGGAAAGCAACTAGGCAGACATTTTGCACTTGGAAGTCAGTCAGAAGTCAGGGCTATAAGGTGCATTTGGAAGTCAACTAGATGTTTCTGTACCTGATTCCTGGCAAGCCATTTTTCCAGCACAAGAAGCCAAAGCCATGCAGTTCTCCATGGGCTAGAATTCTGTCCCCATCTACAAAAGCAAGAAGCATATACAATGGATTATACAAGGTTGTTCCCATGTCCAAGATCCAGGAAAACACTGTCAGATATAATTTTAATTTTGCATTTCTTTGAGTAAGATAAAAACAAAGGTAAGTAAGTAGCCAAAGACAAGTCAGACAGGAAAAAAACACAGAAGAAAACAGAATATTAGTGTTCTTGCACATCAACTCAGTGATTTCTGCTGTGCAAATAGCTGTTTTTAGATTGGCCAAATACTACTGGCATAGTTTCTCAAAACAACGAAATCTATTTCTGGTCCAAAGTTCAGTCTGTATAAGTGCTCTTTGAGCACTTCAGCAGATTTCGTTGAAATCTGACCACTTGCTAAACACTGCTGTTTCCTGTTCTGACTATTTCTACCAAAAAAATGAAACTAAATTTTAGGTCACAGCAGCCCAAATGCAGCTCTATGTCCAAACTAAAAGTGAAGCAATATATTAATTAAACAAGGAATCCTTCTAATTTCCATCAGCTTTCTACATGCTCCAGTACTTCAACATCCCAAAGCCTACACAGTTAGGAATGTATTCAGCACTGTCAAAGGGACTGGGAAAAGGAGAAAGCACAATATAGTTTACTGTTCTTTTAAAATCTCAGCACTACTAATTAAAGCCTTTAAATGTGATAGCCCAGCTATCTAAGATAGAAAGATTGAAAATACTCATGTCTCACTTGGCTGTTAGCAGTATTCATCTAACCATGTGCACACCTTCCACCAGTCTTCTTTAACTGCTGTCAGTGTGAACTGTTTCTTAGAACCTTTACTAAAATGTTACACAAACTTTAATGTGAAGAAGTATGATCATCTGATTACACAGGGGGAATACCAACGTTCCCTGAAGTGCTAGGAAGTCAGCCTTCATATATGCCTACCTAAAAAGCAGAGATAAAAAGTAACTAGGTTTGAGTAAAACCGATGCCATTCCAAAATAGTGTGACAAAAATAAGGAATCACCAGCACAATCTGAACTTTTTAGAACTGCATTTTTAGAAATTAGGAGATTTTTCAAAAGCTGGAAACAAGAGAACGTTTTAAATAACTACACTGCTGATCTTGGTGGTACCATTCTAAATTAACCGAAGCTCAACGTCAAAGAAATGTAATTTCCAGAGATGTTCCTTCTCTTTCAGTGATATCTAACAAAATCAGTTCTGAAATGCTTCCAAGCAGTTTTAAGCTTGCAACTATCACCATGTCAGCTACGTAAATGAACACAAGTCGTTATCCCGGCGGGATGGGCAGCTGCTAAATTCTTGGTCAGTGATAAGGCATCAAAGTTCAGACAACAGCATCACAAGACACCTCAGCACTGAAGTGCTGCTTTCCTCGTTCTACCTGTCTCCCACAGTGAACACTAAGCGCATTGCTCCTCCCCGTTTCACACTCAAGTCCACTGAACCAGAGCAGAACCTCACTTACCTTACTGCCACGGGACAAGCTACCAGAGCCTGAAGAATTGCCTCCACCTTCCCGGGGCCGTCCCCGCGCCACTGGCTCAGCTGGGGCACGCAGGCCTGTGCGAGCTCCCAGTGCCCACGCCGAACGCACTCACAGAAAAACCTGAAGAGACGCTCCAGAGAGTCCGCTTCTTCGTTCCCAAAAGAATGCATCTTCCCAGGACGAGGGGGTGACCCGGCACGGGGTGACACAGGCGAAGGCGATGCCGCGCTCCCTGGCGGGCAGGGCGCGGCCCCGGCGGCGCTGGGCTCTACGGCGGCGCTGGGCTCTACAGCACCGCCCCGGCCCCGCCGCCCCGCGCCGCAGCCATCTTGGGCGCCGCCTCAGCTGACCGCGCCGCCGGCCGGGCACGCGGGCAAGGCGCCCGCCCATTGGCCGAGCCGGGGCGGAATGTAAATAAACCGCCATTTTTCTTTCGGGCGCCTGACGCCGCCGCGACGGCCCGGGCAGCGCGAGCCGCGCCCCTCGCGCTAACCACGCCCTCCCACCGCCGGCACGCGCCAGCTCCGCCCCCTGCTCCTGCCTCGCGGGGCTCCGATTGGCTCCCGCCCGAAGCACCGCCCCGTGCCGGTCCCTGAGGGGCGGGGGGTCTGTGTGGGCTCCGGCGGGGACTGTGCGCGCGTGTAACGCCAATACACCCACACACCCACCGCGGGCAGGGCTACGGACGGGAGGGTGGGTAGGTGTGCCCCCTGCGTAGCTTTATAAGCCTGCACGTACGCCTCACTCTGTGTATAGATATGTGCAGGTATGTATGTACAGGTACACATATCTGTATATGCACCTGAATATATGTATATGCACGCATCCTCCTATACATACATACAAACATATATACACACATCTGCAGTGTATACAGTATGTATAGGTGCATATATAGGGTGTGTACAGCTCTATGAGTATACGCCTACAGGTAGGTGTATATAAAAGGCTATAAATTGTGCATATATATATATATATATATATACACATGTACACACACACAGAGACGTGTATTTAGCCCTTTGAGAGAGGAGCGAGTCGGTATCAATAGATGACGTGGGGGCTGTATGTATTACACATACAAGTACGTGTGTGTAGTACGGAGCACGTTACGAGTACGTTATGCACACAGGGGATTTTCCATACTCGTCTGAAGATGTGTAGGTCCAGCTGCAGCTCACCAGCACAGCTCCTGTGCGGGCAGCACGGCCCCCCTGCCCTCCCACCCTGTTGTTCCTGAGCCTCCCAGGAGGGACAGGGCGCAGAGGGCCGTGACTCAGCTGCTGGGCTGGGTGGTGTCCAGCCGGTGTTCGGCAGAGATAAGACCCCCCTCAACATCCTGCCTTTATTCCGGGCTTTTTGTTTGCTTTTGTCCGGACACACAAAACAAAACCTCCTCCGGGGACTGCTGCGGCCGAGGCAAGTGTGAGAGGCAGAGCGGTGATGACAGAGGAGAGGTGTGCAAAAGTAAGTGACCAAATGAGTCCGCAGGGCTCCTGAACAGAAAGTACGGGATGGGAGCTGTGCCCATGTGCACATGCCGGGACCCACCAATAAACTCCGTAAGAAGCTAGCAGGAATTTGTACCATTACTTCCTACAGCTTCCTGAGAATTTTTCACCTGTACTGTCCACAGGTAAATGGTGTGTGGGTAGTCACGCCTCTGAATTTTCTACAGCCACACGGGATGAGCTGTAACTGTTGAAACCAAGGGTTGCCATTCATTCTATCCACTTCTGATACCCTGTGCCATTAGTGATGCTACTGACTATGGTGCACCTCTGCACAATTAATTTCTCGATGCACACTTTCAGTTTGGGGTAGTATTTTGTATCGTGGCTCTTCTCTAGGCAAGGAAGAAGCTTTAGTGGGACATGAGACCTGTATGAGCATGAACTTCATTTAGCCTGAGATCTTTTATGCTTATTTCCCACTCTCTAATTGCTTTATCCAGTTTAAAGTATCTCCCTACTGTCAGACCCCTTACTTGGCAAGTAGTTCCCTTATGTAAGACATGTCAAGTGCTTGATGCTTTTCTTTTGTTACAAGTTCAAAACATACTTTCTGGGGTCACGTGCTCACTCCTGCAAGGGTAAATGTACATTATTAACAATAAGTAGTACTGCTGTAATTTTTGAAGGTACTTTTTACATTTCTCTTCCAGTATTGACCTTATAAGGAATTAGAGGTTTATTAATACATCTGTGAAGCTCTAAAGGAAGCTGGATGTGAATATCAAAATGGGAAAATAAATTGTGTAAGGTCATCTTAGCAGAAGATACAATTAGGATATTGAAATTAAAAAATGAGGTATAGGCAAAATATTTTTTATCTTGAATTTGTGTGCATATATTGTGCAGGTCTTCTAGCAGAACCGTCTGAAATTTTGTCTTGGAACGCTGGAATGATAAAGCACTTTCTATCTCAAACAGGGTCTGTTGTGCATTGCCTTGGAATATTATCAGTGTTATGCAAGTTGCTAATAACATTTAGTGTTTTATGGCAGCTTCTTTCTAAGTGAATCTGCACAGAGAGTTATTACATGCTGCAGTGTAGTATTCTGACATATACATTTTAAAGCCATTTCTGAAAATGAAGCCCCAAACATCCCTATCAATTGTTCCCAAGCTCTGTCTTTAATATTTCCATGTCAGCTGTTGCCAGTATTAGTTCCTCCACTGACCATCAAAGATGTTAAGAGAGTTGTTTGGAAAAAGCAGATGTAGCTCAGATCAGCCTCTGTGAACAGGACAAGATTAGATCCACCAAGAAGCCATTTTCAACCTCTGAAAAAATGTGACTTTTCGAAGTCACTGTCACAACAGGACTGGTGTGACTGGCATTGTCTGTGAGGACATGGTCAACATGCAGTGGCAGGGCAACATCTATGATGCTTTTACAGTGCAGGACAGAGGCTGCCTCGCCTGGTGTAGGGCCTGATGGTGCCAAGTTATCCCACCAAAATCTACTAGCAAATTTGAGGTGGCAGAGTAGGTTCAAGAAGAGACTGCACCACACACCATGCTAGCACAAACCTTCTCATCTGCTGCAACCAGAACAACTGGAGCATTCCAACCAGATTTATTGTGTCATTAGAGTGCAACGAGTATTTGAGGCTGGAAATACTTTTAATTTTTTTTGTACTTATAAAAATGAACCCAAGTTATATCAGGTGACCAAGGCAGCTGTTAAAGCTGGTCTACCTGCAGCATGACCCACTGTAGCTATTTTCACTGTTTCCTGCAGGTGGAGCAGTATGTGGGTGAAATTAAAGGTGGCCTGAGACCAACCATGAAACTCACGGTCATAGGCATGGTACACTCCAAACCCAAGAGGTAGGTGAAGACACTGCTGGGGGCTTCACCCTGTTATACATGGTCCTACATGTCTTCTAAATTCAGGTGCTTTCTTGGAGGTATGTGCTCTTTGAAGGAAGAAAGTCAAAGGGATTAACAATTTATGGCTTTATTTAATTTTCCTGCACTCAGACTAAGATTAAAATGTCAGGGAGGAGTTCACTGTTTGGCCTTTCTGACTGCCCTAACAAGATTTTCTACTCCTTGCCCTTATCTAATGTGAATTGGAAGGATTACACAGGTGACATTTCTCCTCCAGAGAGAGGTGCAATTCTCAACCTGCATTTTGGTTGTCTGTGGGGGGTAGGAATCAACACCATTTACAAACCAGTTTTGGCACAGGAGATAGAGGTTTGTTGCTGTCTGTTATCTGGATAACAGCAACTATGCCTATTATTATGCTTTTTTGCATCTACAGCTATCAACTCTGCTTCCAGGGGTGAAGAGTATGCCATAACCTCTTTTAAGACACAAAGGAGTACATGTTGAAGGGTTTGATTTCAGGCAAGAGAGAGGGACAGCAACATCAGAAATCACTAGGATTCTACTGGACACTGAGGCGGAAAACAAACACCATCTGGGTCTCATCCCTTTCTACAGCTTCTAAGCCTGTAGAAGTCCTGTGTTTCAGTCAGACATGAAACCAACAGCTGTCTCTATAAGCATCTGCCATATCTACCATGTCCTTTCACATTTCTGAAAACTCCAGTAATTTAATTGGTTTTTTTTAGCTTTTCAGTGACTCTGCTCTGTGATCCAGTGGATGCAAACAGAGATGTTGGGCTGTTATTTACAGTTAACTTCAGTGAGAAATCCATCACCCGAAATGCACGAATTGCTGGGAAATGGGGAAGAGAAGAGAAGACTATTCCCTACTTTCCATTTACAGCAGGCGACACGTTCAAGGTAATTTTCAGGGCACTATGAATAAGGTAGAGAAAAGGAGGGGAGAAAGGCTGAAGGCTGAGTATATGACCAGAAATAGCTAACTACTGATGTTGCCAGGTTAACTAGTCTAGTGTGGCACAGACACAATCAGTTCAAGCCCTGATGGAAAAGATACATCCCTTTCTCTAATCTTCATGAGAGTACTCCCTGTGTAAGGAGCTTTGCAGTATCATCTCAGAAGAAGGTAAGTTATTTATTAGGGGCATTTCAGAAGAACTGGTAGACATCGTGCTTTGCTACCCCCATAACACTTAGGCCTAAGTCCATGCTGGTGAAATCAACCCTTCTTCTGATCTCGAACACCCTACCCTGTCCTTTTCCATTGCAGATGGAGCTCTTATGTGAACACCAGCAAATACGAGTCTTGCTTGATGGACGGCAGCTCTGTGATTTCACTCACCGCATTCAGCCTCTGAACTTGGTGAAAGTTCTGCAGATCTCAGGGGACATCAAACTTATGAAAGTGGCTTGAAAAAAGGAGACCAGAGGACCAGACCTCTGGTATCGCCAGAGGACAGAGGAAAATGTACTTTCTCTTGTCTGAGAAATGTTTTATCATTTTCCCCTGACTGATTTTGGAGAGTGGGAACTTTATCTTTTTAATTTGCTGATGTATTTGAGATACACACTTTTTCCCCCATACACACTTGTAACAATTGCAGAGCTATGGCTGCTCTGGATAATTCTCAAAGCCTTTGCTGAGATACACTTTTGGCCTCCCAAATGGCAAGATTTATGATGTTATGCAGTGTCTCACATCCTTATTGTTCTTTACTCCCCGCAAGGCATGCCAGATGGCAGAGCTGAGTTGTCTGTGGTGGGTGGCTTTTGTTAGCCTTGTTACTAGAACTGGGCATTATGCAGGTAGTGGGTCTGAGAAAAGAGAAGCAGATTTTCTTATAAATGAATGAAGGAATCTGACGGGCCCCAGCAAGGCTCACATTATCAGGAGGGAGTTGCTTTTTCTGGAAGCTCTGCTCACTCAGCACAAAACAGTCTGTGCTTCCCAGTAGAGAGCATTAAGTGCCTTACCACCACCCCGTCTCTTCCAGGTAGCTTTTCTGGAACAAAACGTTTTCAACAGCGGTGGATTTCACGGTCTTCTTTGGACCAGCCCTAGGAAATGGTATCTGTAGCTGAAACTTCACTGCCCATTCTTTTTCTTCCATCTAATTAGAACTGCACCTGGGCTGGAAAACTTCTTTACCAGCTCTGTTAAATATTTCAACGCATGTAAGTTTTATGCTGTTATTTCCTCACTGTGGCTTTTGAGGAAAATCCCAAGTACCTGACTATTCTAATAAATAAACCAGCATGTATCATATCCTGCCTTTGGTGATGAAGAGACTTCTTTTCAGTTCACAACTTGGAGAACAAAACAGAGATGAATTTGTGGATAGAGGGCTATCAAATTCCTCTGTGACTTCAGGGAACATATACAGCATGCTGCCCTCAGAGGGCTTTTGAAGGCTCTGCAGAGTCTGGCAGTCAGATAGAGGTTCTCAGATAAAACAAGGTATTTTATGAAAATAGTATCAGCAGGCCGATCAGGTGTTTGAATAATCTCCTATATTCCATTTTATCCTCTGGTGTCTCAGTTTATATATAAATCTAAAATTACTGTGAATTAAACCATTATTTTTCATATACTCAAACTGCCCTCTGATAAAAATCACATCTCTAAAGAGCACAGAATATTCAAATGCACCAGTTTTTTGGTTGTTTTTTAATATTTAATTCTATCAAAGACAGGTTTAGTACACAAATAATGGAAAAATTAATGGCTTAAGATAGAAAAAGCAATAGTCAGAACTGCTACTATAATTCTCAGTCCAAATGGTGCTCCAACATAAATGGACTTGCAGTAATGATCAGAAGGAAAAGTCTTGCTTTTATGGCTGAGAGATCCCTTCTGATATATTCAGCACCAGAAATCTGGAACTGCCATTGGTCTGATCTGATACTCAGGATCCTGTTCTGCTGTGGGACATTACCAGCATAAGATATGGTGGAGAGGAAGACCCTATTATCTTTTTCAGTCTAACAGAAAACTAAATAGTAGAGCAGAGGGATGGACAGACAGACCCCTTGTTTGTTGTGTAATACATGTTATCCTGGCAGCTGGATTGTGGCTTAACCCAAGATTCATGGGGTATACCAAAAAAGGCAGCCTCAGACACCAGCACCTTTCATGACTTAGATGTTTCAGTCAGTCTTAACTAAGTTTATGAGCCCCTTTATAAAGGGGAATGGAGCAAGACAATTCTGCTTTAAAATAAAGCACACTCTGGATCTGTCAGACACAGACTGAATACATGTACAAAAGATCCTTTTCTTCCATCTTGGAATTATTGTATCTCGTCGTTTCTTTGCAAAGCCCCATTTGTCTGTATCCACCTGTTTTGGTCTCTTGGTTAGATGGTAAATTCAAGGTGGGGGAATTATTCTGGATCTACAGGACTTGGTCTACATGGTCTGCCAGGAATTGGTAGGTGTTAGGGTTATTCAAATTACAAAAATAGACTATCAAGGAAAAAACAACACTCCCAGAAAATGAGAGCAGGAAACTTGGTCACAAATGTGGTTTGTCATTTGGCATGAAATCCACATTACTCATGTCAGTGGTTTGATTGCCTCAATCCACTGCACTCGCTCTGCCTTGGAGCTGGCCTGGATATAATAATGAATGTCATTTTTGGTGATGATTTTGAAGAGGTTGCCTTGCACATTGCCCTTCACTCCTGCAGAGAAAAAAAATCCAAAACAACAGATCAGGAAGGTGCACAGAGAAAATCTTTCTGGCCAATATGAAGCTTCATAGGGAAGAATTTTAATTTAGCGAATTAGGGAATCAAATCTTTCCTTTTTATTATGCTTAAGATATCTAAAGCTCTTGTGTCTTTGATTTCTGTCTTCAAAACCCCTGGAAGTGTTCAAGGCCAGGTTGGATCGGGCTTTGAGCAACCTGGTTTAGTGGAAGTTGACCCTGGCATGGCAGGGGTGTTGAAACTAGGTGATCTTTGGGGTCCCTTCCAACCCAAACCACTTGGTGATTCTGTGATTCTATGAAAATAAAGATATAGTGCAGACATTCCTGCCCCAGATTGTATGAACTACTGTGCACTCCACAATATATATAAACTAGTCTCTGTTTAGATGGACACTATTACTCGAGTTATACAGTGGAGGGATGAACCCCTTCCAGTTTGCACAGTAGATTAGATTTTCTCCTGCCCATAGGTGGGTTCCTCTTAGCAAGGAACTCTATTGTTCATCATGTCCCCCCTGCCCCCAAACCAAAGCTTATTTAGACCTTTTTAGAAAGGTCTTCTGTATTTGAGATCTACACATTGTGCTTACTGTCACAAAATAAATTACTTTAACTGCAGAAACTTATCTGTGAGGCTGAGGTTCTGGAGAAATGTCTGAGCTAAGCCTATGCTCCAGCAGAACTGTTTTTTTTATTGCTGTCTTTATGCCTCCCCTGCATTTGGGTTCTAGCTGGTCAGAAAGGAAAAGGTAATAGCAGAAGTAGAGAGGACACAGAAAAGGGATGGTATCAGAGGATGTTGTTTAACATAACAAGACTTTGAGTTAACACCCAAAAAGAAGGTGTTTTCTCTTTGTCTGTTAACTCTGAAATACTGATCAGTCTTAGGACTGTCTCAGAGGTCATATGACTAAGAAAAGCCCATATAAAGGGAACACCAAAGAAATAATGGAAAATAATGCTAAAACAAAAAAATCCCCTTTGGTATGGACAACGCAGCAGTACACGGATTTGTGACATGTCTCTTCCCTTGCTTGCAAAGGCAAATTAAAGGTCAGTCCACTTGTGCATACAAGCAGCCATACATGCAAACTCACACCCAAAGACAGTATTGCTATGGCATAAATATAAATATATGAAAGTTTTGAGGCTCGTGCTCACCTGCTGGGACTCCATTGTCCTCCAGAGCTGAGACAAGACAGCCACGAAGAGAGAATCCACCTACTGGTTTGTTTTCTTCCTGCAAAAAAAACGAAACAAGGCTTAGCTGGAAAATATCATCATTAAAATAATTTCCCAGAGCACATGCATTACTTTTATGAAGTTGCAGATGTAATGCCAGTTTTTCCAGGCATGAAACATCCATGTCACAAAAGAAATCAATTAGAACATGTAATTAAATGCATTGCTATATTGTTTCAATCTCAGATGTTTCTCTGATATAGCTAGGCATGGTTTAGATCAGTTAAAAGCACAAGAGAAGGAATCATGTTTCAAACGTATGTATAGTTTTATCACTAACAACACATATTAAATTATATATATTTCTGCAAGTATTTAGCTTGCTGCTTTTCACTGAGACAGGATGGGAAAAATCTGAATGCTTTCCCTAGTTGGCTGGCACTCTTTTTTCTTGCCTTCAGGTTCTGCAGTTTGAGTTTATAGCATTACAAGGATAAGTGGCAGTGAAAAAAACCCCATGAAGGAATAGGGGAAAAAATGAACAAGCTCCATAAGCTCTTTTCACTGATAGGTTGTTTCTGTTTTCTTTAAAAGTCACATAAAGCATTTCTGTATATGCTCTTGCAATCCTGCTGGGCTCTATGCATTGTAGTTGCTCACATTGATTGTTATATCCATGAAGATAAATTCTACTGTTCCATGAGGAAGTTTAAAACTGAGTAGTAGAAATTCCTATAAATACTTTGGCATTGAGAAGACCCTACTCAATGCTGGAAGAAGAATGTAAAAAGTTCCAGTACCAGTATGATCCTCAAGTGGTGGGATTTCAGCCCAAAAATATCACAATCCAGGAAGAAACCCCATAGGACAATGGTCCCAGACTGTGACAGTACAGCAAAAGACCAATCCCAAGACGACTGCTGCCGCTCAGCTAAGGAAAAGGAATCTCACTGGGAAAAAGACAGGATGGAAGATGCAGGGATACAAAATCCTAAAAGGACAGCTTCCTAGGGTAAGGCCAGAGAGGTCTAATTCCCCAGGAAATGGATACAGGAACCCAGAAGGAGATCTGTGTGATAGAAACATTTGCAACATGATTGTATCTTCATTAAAATGTTTAGGTTTCAAAAGGGATTTCCCCCTCACGTACCTTGGTGGGGTCATAGTAGTGTAAAAAAGCAGGATCAGCTCTCAAAACAAATTTTCTCACCTTCCAGTTTTTCCTCTTGTGCCCCTGCAAAATGGAAGAATTAAAATTACCACCTCCTGAAATGACCATTTTCCCATATGCTGTAGGGGAGACAAAATTAGGTACCAAAAAAAGGAGCTTGGACCCAACAGAGAAAAATCTTTCCTAACATCTTGGTAATTCCCATGATCTTCTGCTTATCTTTCCTCTTCATACATTGACAATTACTTCCTCTCTTCCTTCCCTGTGCTGAGAACTGAGAAACCAAAGTGACAGGAGCAAATGATTATATCCCTTACTGCTGCTTTTAATTTCAGATTAAATACAGGTTTCAGATAAAAAGCCCGTGCTGTGTGTGCTGAGTGGCTTATGTCAGGTCCTTTTGCAGCTCTTTACTCTGTCACCACAGCCCTCCCAGCTGCTGACAGGCCTGTGCCAGGCACTGGGAGCATCCCCTCTCCGGGAGGTTTGGTGCTGGGGCTGCTGGGGCTCTCCCTGGCTGCTGCTGACCATACGAAGAAGCTCCTGGGCAGCTCTCGTGTCCCATGGGGATGGGGGGCTGCCCTGCCAGCCTGTAAGGATCCCACAGTGCCCTGCCAACCCTCATGGTGCCCTGGCAGCTGGAGGAGGGAGCGTTGGCAAGCCTCTGATGATCCAGTTTGCACAACACTAGAGCTGGGGCTCTGGCTACAAGGCTCTAGAGTAAAAATGTGGCCATGCAGTGCAGGTAAGGTTCCATTTGCAGGTGGTTGTGTTACGCTTTGAAAGAGCGAGATTGACCCTTGTCCTGCTCATAGCAAGTGTTGGAAACTAAGTCTTGCAGACCAAGGGTCAGATCCTGGAAACAGTTACTGCCAACAGGTAATCGTACCCAAAAAAAAAAGTTTTACCATCACCAAAGCACCCACATGCATGAGTGACTGCCCACAAGTAAATGTCCATTTCATATAAAAGTCAAGCTACTCAGCTTTGAAATTTGTCTGTGGCCAGCAAAACACCATCACTGTTACACTGCCTGGATGGGATAGGTTAAACCAAAGGAGCAGTGGCTCTGCTTGAAAATGAATGTTACACCTCTGGTAGGACTTGGAGTTTGTGTGGGACTTCTGCTTTTGATAGTGTTCTATACCTTTCAGTATATGCTCAATATGTGCAGAATATCCAATTAATCCTGCCTGAGCAAGTTCCATAGTTCACTTCTTTATAACTGCATACTCTTAACTGCAAGACCTCAAGTACTGACAGCCAAGTTAGTTCTGCTGGGCAGAACTCTCCAGCCATGATCTTGTTAGTCACATTTACTCTCTAAGAAACACTAAGAGCTGTAATTTTTCTTGTTTCCTGGGGCAGGTTCCAAGACTATTACCTGTTTCACTAAGCGAAACTTACCTGTTTCACCAAGAATCCTTGCTTCACAATTGTGCCACTTAACTCAGAGATGTTAAATTGTACCTCTTCCTTGGAACTGGTATTTTTCTTACTGCTCTCAGCCTGCAAATAGGGAAAAGACAGTTCCACTTTTCTTTTTAACCCAAACAGAATTTTAAGTACAAAATTCTCCATTTTATTTTCCTTAGCTGTTTTTAGCTTATATTTCCTGAGTAAATTCTACTCCATATCTCTGCTGCTCGGCCTTGTAGGCCCAAGATTTACAGGCAACAAATTACCTCTGTAAAGCTGTACATGCTGAGTATAAGCACTGTGGCTTTGAGCTGTAGCATAAGTACAGCACTGCCTCTGATACATGCAGACACAGCACTGCACTCCAGGGACACACCTCTTTTAATGCCCAATTATGTAATTTGTAGATCCCTCCATATCCATGTAGCTATTTGGCTCCAGCAAAAGTGCCAAAAAAAAAAGAAGTGTTAGTACTATTAAAAACTTAGAGCTGCTCCTTCTGCATTTCCTTTCTCAGCCTGCACGTTTGCCTTTGGTTGCATGCTGTGCACACTCCCTCCAGCACCACCCAAATCAAGTGTATGACAAGGGCCAGAGGAGGTGCCTCTGTCAGCAGCACCATCTCTTACAAACATGTAGAGTGCGGTGGAGTCGTCAAGGAACTTCTCAGAGGGGTCGCTGGAGCGAGTGGCCTCAGTGCTGCGGACTCCCACGGGCCTGATGAAGTTCTCATCCATCAGCATGGATGCCAAGGTGACAGCCTCGAATCGTGACACTGCAAAGCTATTGGAGATGAGCCAGTCCACCAGGGCAGAACCTGCAGGAAGAAAGGCAGCTTTCATACCAAGACTGTGCTCTTCTGAGGAAAGGCAGATGGTCTCCTACCACACAGGAGATGTGTTTCACTTGCTGAAACATTTAGGCACCATCCAAAAGATTGTCAGAGAAGTGCAAAGTTGACCAAAAGTGTGGGATTCTTAATGTGCTTCCACACATCCAAAGAGTAGGAGAGAAAGATGTTGGAGAGCTTGGCTGCACTGCCAGTTTCCACTGGGTCACAGCTGATCCCACTATGAGGGCATTACAGTAGCTCCCTTGCCCCTGCAATGTGGCATATCAGATGTGAGGTGGCTCTTTGCCTGCAGGAGATGTACCTGTGAAGGTCTCTTTATATCTGTTGCCTTGATCCAAATTGCGGGTCAGCTTAATTCCAGTACTGCTGTCATACATTCTCTCCACAATGTCACTGCAAATGAGAGCACAATGCTAGCAGATGAGAAAGACAGGCAGAAATTGCTGCATACTTCTATCAGTGCCTGGGATGTCCTCATGATCACCCACATAAAGATGGGAAGTATTCTAGAAAGTGTTCCAGGAAAACTTTATTTTCCCAAAAGCAGCACTAAACAAGATGCCTCACAAAATACCTTTCAATTTGAAGCACTTCAAACTGATCAATACTCAGCCCGATTTATCTGCCCAACACAAATCAAATCAATGTAATTCTTCTATTTCTCAATCAGTTCTCTGTTTCCTCTTATTTAAGACAATGCACCCTAAAGATCCTAGTCTGGATTCCACATATCAGCTTTGAAATCCCACCAACAAGGCACAAAGTCACCCCCGGTGTTTCCCTGATGTGACGTCTTTTGAGGTTATACATTTCCCCAGTGAGAACATTTGCAGCTGACTAGGAAGGTCTTCAAGCCAGCAGTGAGGTGCCGTGCAGAATCCACATACTCCCAAAAGATGAAGGTCAGAAAAAAGTGCATTCCCTGGCAAAAGTATGTGCAAACCTAGGACAGGGCAGCCAACTGAGAGTTTCCTGGCCAGGTGGGAGCAGATCTGTGTAGAAAGGAGCTTCCCTTGGCCCTCCCCATCCATCAAAGCAGGCACTTTGCAAACTACAGCAACAACAGAAGGAGAAATCATATATACTTACTGGAGGCTGATATTTTCTAGCAGTTTGAAAGAGTTCTTCATTCTGTGAAGTTCTTGTACCTGTACTGGGTGACCAGCATGAATAGCTCCAGTGATGTCCAAAGCCCAAGAGTCACGTTCCTCCCTGGAGCAACATTCAAGGAAATAGTCTGTATTGGTTTTTGTCTTTAGTTTGATGAGTAGCTGTGGAGAAAGAAGTACAAAACAATAATATCATGTAGCTATTTCCCTCCTCTTGCATTTTGCTTTTTTAGCACTGGCCCAAGTGACACAAGTGTCTGATAGTGCATCCCACCTAAGCAGTTCAGAGCAATTCTTATTCAGAAGGATGGTAGGCACAACTCTGGGTTGTTTTTGTTTTGGTTTTTTTGCTTCTATTGCCCCCAAATCCCTGGGTTTTCAGTTGTAAACATGGTTTGCATGCATGGAGCTCCTGGTACGAAGAAGACAGCAGACAACACAGATACTGGATTACACAGGAGTGTGCTGCTGTCTGTGGAGGTTTTCACATCCAGGTCTCAACATCTACAAACTATCACTTGGCTCTTTCTGCCATAAGAAGTACTAACATAGTCAGCAATTTCCAGAGTGATTTGCATTCTGGCCCCATGCAGAGCAAATCTGCATTGCTGCTACCCATGGGCAAGCAGAGAAACACAGGAGGCACTTTTTCTTTCAGAACCCTCTTGCTGGAAACTTTCTACAGCAGCAATATCCCATTGGTGAAGGAAAAGGGAGTCTGATCTGGCTTCCTGGGAGCACCACATAGATACCCAGGCTTTAAGACAAATACCACAAATGATGTTTCCCTTTTCCCCCATCCTCCTCAGATTTTATTGAGCTGTTCATGCGCTCTCTCCACACACTGTTGGGCTGATGCATTTGCATTTTTTCTCCCCACTGTGTGCACAGGACTAGTGGTTTGGGTTATTTTTTGTTAATGGCTGTGACACATTTGAGCACAGGGAAGAGCAAAAACACAATGAGGGAGTTCAGTGCTTGTCCTCGTTACCCTGCTAATGCAGCTTGCTTTTGGCTGGACTTGATTCTGGAAGCACCCCAGTGGTATGGTTTCAGTAATAGAAGATGCCAGGAGGAGAGGAAAAGATAGGAAGAAGTTAGAAAGTGAGTGACATAGAGAAGAGAGATATTTTTCCAGTCATACCGGTCTGTTTTCATATTCCAGGCATGGACAAGTAATAGTGCAGCCATCCAAAAGGATCCTGCCCTTTGGAGAAGGCTCCTTCTTGCCTCCTTCAATTTTGTAATACAGCAGCTTATCCTGATGCAGAACGAACCATCTCACTTTCCAGTTACGAACAACATGTCCCTGGAGGGGAAGAAATCCACATAGCTTACTTTAACACAAGCATTGAGAAAAGACCGTATTTTCTTCTTGGCTTCTTGTATGAAAAGAAGCACAAGAAGTCATTGTGAGTCCTGTTCTCTCTGAAATACACATTTTAAGTTACAAAATAGCACAGCTCCATCACTATAAAATCATAGAGAAATAGAAAAGTGCTTTGTGCTTTCTTCAGCCAGGAAAACTTCACTGCTGGCAAGAATTGTTTCTTGTAAAAGCTCACATGAATTGTCTTGAAGAGCTGATCTAGGTGCACACCTGTCTGCTGACAACGCAGGCAGCAACAGGGCTAGATCCAAAATGTGTGAGGACTCTTGGCACCCAGCTCCTCCTCTCTGGAGACCCTCAGTGGTGTCCTTTTCATTTTGATGTGGCTCTAGGTGCCAAGTGGTTTTGCAAACACTTTGCTGGGTGAATTGGCTTTTCTTTACATGCCCCACTTATTGCTAATAAGAAGTTCATTTCTATCCTACCTGCCTCCAATCTCCTGGGCTAAAACATTCCCTGTGCTGCTGTTTCCTGTAAAGCAAATATGTTTTTTAAAGACAAAAGACTGAATGAAGGGTGCTGTTGAATGCCTCATGGATTATATGACAATACAGACAAATCCTCCTACTTTCCTTCTGTAAACAGCCCCTAGCTCTCTTAGTCTGGTTGAAGGACAGCAAAGCCAGCAAGGGCTGACACTGGCAGGCTCAGTCCTGTCTGATGGTGTCTGGTGCAGCTTTGCTGTGCAAGGAGCTGACTTGTGTTTCTACAGGTGATGGAGCATTACATCCAGCAGGCAAAGCAGGGGTAAAGGAAGCTCTGACACCTGGGATAGGGTGGGCATGGCTAGAAGAAAGAAACATGTAAGGTCCAGTTGTGGCATGAATCAAAGCTCATTGGTTCTATGTAAATAAATTACACAGCAATTTCCGTGTAAAGGCGGAGTAACGAGTCTCAAAAATCTAGGTCACTATAGATCCAATGTTTTCTAGTCCTTACTAAATACAATTTATCTAACTTGGGTTTGTTCTCTCCTTCCCTTTGCATTCCCCAGTGTTTTTTTCACCTGTTGTAAAGTTGCTTGGCCATTTTCCCTGTATGTTTTTTGCTAAGGCTCTATTCTTTCCTACTGGGGGATGTTCTCTTTTTCCTGGAGGTTGCCTAACCTCTTTTTCTCTATCTTTACCTGAATTCCACACATTCCTTTTATATTTATAATGCATTACAGTATATAATTCTGTCATTTATAATGCATTAAGATCATCTCCTTGGTTCTATTCTCTTCTTAAGAAGCTGTGTTTTCTTTACCTGATCCCACCCCTTCCTCCTTTTTTCTCTGTGGATCCCTGGCTCCCTTGTCCCTCAGTTTCCTTTAGTTATGCCCTCTGTGGTGTTCTTCCTATCAAGCTGTGCATCTCGGTGATGTAGTGCAGACTGTGGCAGTCACAGTGCGCTGCCAATAACCTGTTCCTCTTGCACACTTGGTGCCTTGGCTTCCCATTTGAATTCAGTAGTCACTTAAGAGCCAAAAGTACAGCTGTATCCCAGAGAGGAGACTGGGAGCTGGGACTCTGCCCTTGCTGAAGGAAGGATGGGGAACGGCCCCTTCTCCACACAGAGCATGACTTCATATGGCCAGTGGCTGGCCAGCCAACTGGCCAGGAGCGCTGCCAGGAAAGCTCCTGACCAGGATTACCTTCATGTTAGCACCAGAAACATTGCCACGTACTGTAGAAAAGCATTTTCCAAGGCGTGGCAAAGCTTTGAACAAACCTCTGAATCACATTTTTTCTATGAAATCAAGGACCATATTAATCATTGAGATTAATCTTGGTACTAAAATCAGTTTAGGTCCCTTGCTAAATTGCCTCCTTGTGTTCCAGCAATGACTGACTTGGTCCTACAGGGAGAAGTATTGGGAGAGTTGAAATCTTTCAGCTCTTTTCACCACATTTTGGCTAAAATTGTCTTACAGCACTGCTTGAGGAGTATGGAAAAAAGTTATTTCAAATGCATTTTAAAGTTTGCATGGCTCTGATCGCCTTCAAAAAGAATAATCTGTTCTCCATTCTCTCATATGAAATGAGAAACCCTGTGCAGATGGGTCACTGAAAAAGCCACAAACTATCTTAACTGACCATCAAAACTTCTCCCGTCTCTCATCTTCCTACAGTCGCTCCCACTGCTGCCATGGGCGTGCTCCTTGCAGAGGTGAGTGCGAGGTGCAGACATATTGGCTTTCTGACACCTGAGTAATCCCTATGGCTAATTCACTTTCCTCTACAGAAATGCCAGCACGGGGAAACTTGCGGGTGGGTAGTGAACGCCTGCAGTTCATGCTGCTCCCCTGGCAGGCATCTGCACAATCCTGGGGGAGCTCCTTTCCCGGGGAGCCAGCACCCAGCAGGCTGCTTGCCATGAGCCCTGGCTCGATCCAGTCCCTGCTCAGCTCAGGAGCTGCTCCCCTGTTGGAGCAGAGCACTCACCCGTTTGACGAGGAAGCCCTCCTTCAGCACTCCAGCTTCTTCCTGCATCTCGGCCAGCAGGGAAAAGAGCAGAGCCCCCGCAGAGGATTGCCTGAGCCCTGGCAGCCTGTCCCTTTGCACATGATTTGTTTAAGAAAGCTCATTTTTCTTCGTTCCCCTCCTCCAACGTGACGCACTCTCCCTTCCCTGTTCTTTTCCCTCCCTTCCTACCTGTGAGACATTAGTTAAACAGCGAGCTGGTTCTGATATATTACCTGCCCTCTGGGAAGTGAAACAAAGGGATGTCTAAAAAGGATCTTGAAAGAATTTCACAGAATTTAGTAGACAAAAAAGCCACCACCGAGTGAGCTGGCCAACATAAGCAGCTAGATAATGACAAATGAGGTATTGCTTGGGAGGGGAAAGCAGAATTTTAAAACCACATTCCTCAAAACTTCAGATTAAACAACTACTGCTTAAAATTTCTCATCTAACAAGCACACCTTAAGAGTTCTACAGATCAGCACAACTTGTAAGTGTAACATTTAGGATATTATGATTACAAGGAGACTTTTACAAACCTTACAGTAAGTGCTTTTGCTAAAAGTTTATTTTCCCAAAGCACCTAAAAGTCCACTCTACTTTCAGTATCCCCCTGGTATATAAACCAAGATTCTCAACGTAATATGCTAAATCTCTACATAAGCAGGCTTTTAGTAAAGCAGCCTGATCCATGAACACTGCAGCGACCTCTTGTACCTCCTGAACGCCTCTGAAACAGAGTGCCTTTTGTGTCTAAATACAATCTTAGATGTTCACTGAGGTTTTGAAGACTTTGGTCACCATGACAAATCTGCTTGATAGATTTATCAAATCTTGTCCTGATGAAGTAAACCAGTATTAATATTTCAGAGAGTGCTGCTGTTCAGAAATAATAATCACCTTTGCTGTGCTGTCAGCATTCCATGACTCTCACTAAAATTAAGGTGATATATGTGGGCAGAGCTATGGGCTGTGATAAGAAATACAAGGCAGAGTATAGCAAACAAAAGCACTCGTTGCTATGTAAAGAGTCCAGAGGTCAGTAAGAAAGTGACTCATGTATTACAGGGCACATTTTCATGCACCAAGGAAAAGGAACAAGCAAATAATTTCTTTATCTTTATACATTTTTATAACTTTTAGCTAGGAATAGCAAGACACTGAAGAATGGAAACCAGCATTGTACTGGAAGGCAATCCAGAGAAGAGTCCTGCAAAGGCTGTGAGAATACAATGGGTGACTGAATACTACTTAAAGTTAGAAAAGTTGATTCTGTGTAAAGAGAAAACATGCTGGCTGAGATTTCAAAAGCAGAAATTACCTATGTAGCTCCTACTGTACACTGTTTGCCTCTTGGGAAAAGGCAGGCAGCCATGAGGAAACTGGCTCAGTAAGTCATATCCCAGTATGTTTGTTCTTCGATCCACCTAAAGTAAGTATAGTAACAGAACCCTTGAAAAAGTATTTTTTGCTACTGGTATGTAGTATTTTAAAAGTTATCAGTGGAAAGTTTTGTAATTTTAAAAATATTATTGTAGCCTTAAAGCAGAAATTAACTGAATGTATTTATTTTAGCTGAAAAAATAATCTCCATCTCTGTATATATACATATGCCTATATATATGCATATATATTTATATACACAAACTTACACACATATATATTAGCACATAAAAGTTGTATTCAAAAGCAGAATCTTGGGAAAAAAAGCCTGATAAAATCAGCAGAAAAAAAAGGAAAATAAATTTCAGCTGTGTTCTGTACATCAGACTTACACTGGAGAGAAAAAAAAAGAAGAAAACTTGAGTCTAGGTACACAAGAGGCATTACTGCTGCACGCATTTCCAGGACATGCACTCTTTATGTAACCAGCTTCAGGAATACAGTGTTCCACCATTTAGTATTTGAGGTTTGACTTCACATTGTTCAGCTTGTTACTGCAGGCAATTTATTACAAGGTGCTATTTCATGCTAGGGAGGACAGGCAGAAGCTTGCAGGGGGCTCTCACTCAGACAGTGATTTCAGAATTACTCCATAAGCAGTCCTCGCTGAATATCTGACAAGCTTCTTTTCTCCAGCACACAGACCACCCACAGCTCTGCACACAGATCTTGGCAAAATTAACATTAGCAACAAAGAATACTATTGTCATACTGCTGGTGAAAGGTGAAGCAAACATTGCTTCAGTTGGTCATTAAACAACAGGTTTTGTATCAACTGCTTTTTATACAGAGCCTTCACTTCCTTCAATACTTCAACTCAAAGTATTTTTTCAATACTTTGGATATTTATCATACACATGCCCCTTCCCCCCCAGTCTCATTCTGTAGTTAATCAAGGCTGGAAAACTGCCCCTGTATTGCTCCCTGAGGCTGAGTAAACACATCTTTCAGGGTCAGGTAGTACAAAATGAGTCAGTAGATCTGGACTGCCATATTCATGCATGGGCTGGGAATGCAAGTTCTGGCACTGAACTCTTCCGGTGGAAAAGGACATGCTTTGATCTGTATAAATTCAGGAAGCTCTACATCAAATCTTCTGTGGGACTTAAAACTCACTGAAGATGAGAATACCCATTTCCTCAGATCCATTTTAGACTGTTTTCCACGTGTCAGTGTAGTATTGTAAGAAAAAAAGAACATTTGAGTGCTTGACATTTTCTTCCCTTCAAAGTAACCCCCAAATACTTTATATGTTATAGAATTTGGATTGGGATGGCCAGGAAGAACCAGCTCCAAGTCCACAGGATGCTACCCAGGGTTACAGGGGAGGGAGGAGCAGCCTCCACAGTTCTGAGTACAGACTGTGCTGTTTCAGCTGGCAGACCCTGCTGGTACCTCCCACTCAGTCCTTCAAGAAGTCACACACAGCTGATTCAGAGAACCTGCCCAAAGGAAAACCCCGGCCATGCTCTGCCATGCCCAGCGTGTTACATCATGTCAAACACAGCAGACTTGGGGCTTTACAGACACCACATTTTTCAAAGCAGCTTCGTGGGACTTCACCCTCCAGTGTAGCACTCCCATTAAATATTTAGTTCCTTTTGTGGATTAGGGATGAACTATGATGAAAACAAACCACATCAAAAGAAAGCATGATGAAACATTTCTAGATAAAAGTGAAAGACAACAAGCATTCAATAGTATTCTGACATAACAGCAATTTAAAAATTAAATGTAGAAAGGCGGAAGTATTTGGAAACAGTTGCTTCATTGTCTAGACTCTTAAAAATCAAAGTGCAGATTCTGCTATGAAGAAAAACTTAACAGTTCCATTGCATCTAAAAAAAAATCCCATGGGCCAAAATCAGTGGGAAATCAGCAAGGAATTGTATTGGTATTTAAAACTAGACAAATCACAACAGCCCCAAGCAAGCAGAGCACCCCTTATTTAGAAACCACTATTTCCTCTCATCAGAAACAGGATACTGGGCTGTTACCAGACTGTATGCCTGACCTGAGCCAGTATACCCCTGGCTGGGTTGGATTTTTGCATTAATGAGCTCTTACCAGGTGTTGTAAGTAAAACTGTTTCCAATCTTAGAAAATCCAGTTTGGGTTACGAAAGTCAAACTGAGATCCCAACAATTAACACATCAGGCCAAACCCTGTCCACAGGTATACCTGTTCCCTCCAATTGCCTACGTTACAGCCAGCGGAGATTTGCCTTGTGATTACAGTTGAACAGCACAGAGGCTAATGAACAGCAGGAACCTGCTGCCTGGATTTAGCGACTCAGCAAAGACATTCACAAAAACCCCTCCTTTTAAGCACTTGGTAAGCAAAGGCAGTTCTAAGAATAGAAAAAGAGACAGGTTGAGACACAAGGTATCAGCTAAGCAACTCCTAAAGATCTCTTAAGTGATGCAGCACAGCAGAGCCCCAGCACATCCTCACCAACAGACCTCCAAAGCATCCATCCTACACCTCCTCCTTCCCGCTTCTGCAATGCATGAGAAGGATCTACCAGTGTCTTTTATTTATTCTTGGTTGAAATTTGCTCGGGAGAACAAATTGGGAGAGCCTGATTTTTTCTGCCAGGATGGCAAGTGATTGAAATGCATTTATCTGAACCTGCTTTGCTATCATCCTCACCATCTTGGTAATTTTTTTCAGGCACTCAGACTTGTGCCCACCAGCACAAGTATTCCAGCTCTAATTATAAATGCTCTTGTAGCGACTGAAGAAATTTAACAAACTTCTACCAAAGTTACTGACAGAAAAAATGCTCACCTATTAACACACCAAAGCAGCTCTCACAGATTATACTAATTGTAATCCCTTCATTGCACTCCTTCAAGCTTCCTAGGAGCACATGTGGCTCACTCTTCATTCCTTTTTCCTTTACAGAATTATTTTGACATGGAGATCACATGGTGACAGAGTTTTAAAAAACTTTGCTCTTTAGTCTGAGTACCTACCTATTGTGTTTAATGGAAGTCAAATCACTATTTTAGTGAATGGGCACAGCTGGAAGAGCTGTTCAAACAGGGAACTGACATTGTCACAACTTCAAGCCATCCAAGCCTGTTATACACAGCTGCTGAAAAGACAATTTGAGAAAACCATTCAAAAATTTTTTCTTCATCTTGCGATGGCACATTCAAGTATTTTCCAATGTTCTGCAAAGACTGGAAGTTATTTACCTTTTTTTGGCTCTGCTTTACTATGAGAGTTGGTTACATGTGAACTTCTCTGATACCCGAGCATGGACAAGCAATACATGGCAATATGCATGCCCTTTGGGAATGCCTTTTCTGGCAACACCACATAGCAATTATAAAGTTTGTACCACGGCAGTAATAAGAATTCCTAGTTAAGGCTCAAAGCCTCATTTTTCATGCATTTTTCCTCTAGCATCACAAAATATTAAGAAAAAAATGGGCATTATGGGACATGACAATTAAAAAAAATAAGAACACATTTTAAAACTTAGCAAGTTGGAAAGGTTACTTAAAAAGCACAAGTCTTTCCCCTCAATTCCCACTGACAAGGTAAGCAGGATTTTAAAATTCTTTTTTAAACTCCAATTTAGAAAGCACATTTTGTTTCTCTTCTTCAGAAAACATAAACAGGTTTTTTCTAGAGTATCTCAGTCCAGTGTAAATGGGATGTAGGGTAGGCAGAACCGAAAGTCATGTTGCAGTGAGCTCACACACAGTGCTGCCCATTTTGAAGTAAGTTCATTAAAGCTCCTGCTATATTCACCTATCACAGCAAAGTGCAACTATATGTAGTTTTTCATTAATCAGTTATGTTTATTGGAATGGAAACAAGCTATTTTCAAAGTTTTCATGTTCTCAGACCCTAAATGCAGATGATAAACCATGGAAATGCTAATTTAAACAAGTCTGCATCAACAAACTTGCAAGTAAAACATTTGTTAATGTAAAACATTTTGTTCCACTCATTCACAGCTTGATTTAAAGCAAACAAAAGAAAGCCCTTTCAGTGTTAAAAAGGAGTCACCCACTGATCATACTGTTCCAGGTTTTATATTCACACCACTCTAGGCCATGTGACAGGAGGAAAAAACCCAAAACCTCAGAGTTACATAGCCCAGAAATTTATTGAATATTTGCTCAAATACATTCTGTATAGAACTGTTCTGCTTGCTTGTTTTTGCTGCTCCCTGGAAAGATCATTAACAGATGCACTGAGCTGTAATCACCAATTAGGAATTGTTATGTATGAAAAGTGTTAAGTATGGGGCTGCAAACTCCTGGCCAGATCTGTGTCTTGAATTTGACTAGGCACCTTCCATTTGAAGGATTCAATTTGTGTCAGCTGTTGCACCAAACGTTATTTAGAAGAGCTTATTACATTTTGGTCTTTTTGAAACGGGAAAACACTTCAAATATTTGCTTTTGAAGTTTTCAATACTGGAAACATTTAGTCCAGAGTGTTTGCAATGGGGTTCCTAATTTTTCATATGATGTCTCTTGCAAGTATCCCAGAACATTTAGTCTTCTGTTTTGGCTTCCATTTCCTCGGCATCGTCATCCCCATCCACTTCAGCATTTTCCCTCTCCAGTCTTTCCAACTGCCTTGCAAGCTCAGTCTCATCTGTGTCAGTAACCACCTTGGGCTGAAAAAAACCAAACCAGAACACATGGAAAACTGTCAGAAAGAAAGGTCACATGTGTTTGTAGACTCATTCTACATAAAAGAGCAAGAGATAAAATACATCCTGAAGTCACACAATAAAACCCAGGAAAATTAGATTTTTTTGGCCATTTGTTTATTTCAGAACCACAGAGGTTCAGATTTTTTTGCTACCTTTTTCTAAGATTTCTTGTAGTGTTACTGATCTTGCTCTACTTTAGAAATATTGCAAGGAAAAAAATTGTATTGTAGAATGTAATTTGTTCTTACCTCCATCTGCACATTAAAGACTCCTCTCTTCTCCTCAATTTTTTCTTTAATTACAGCCATGGCTTGATTCAGAACAGACAGTCCTTCAGTTCTCTCCAGTGTTGTAGTAGTCATCACATAACGAGGAGGGGCTATCAGATTAATCTACCACATTGTAAAGATTGGGGGGTAAAAGCAAACTCAGTAAGAAAGGAAAAGATATTATGTCTAGTTAGACCAAAAAAATTAAAAGCATTACAACCCATATGTTTTCTTTTTTTATGGTGACTGATTAAGTAAACCTTCTCTTCTGTTACAAGAGACTATTATAAAAAATAATTTTCAAATGAGAGAATACTTTCAAGGGTTTTTTTAAAAACACTTATTCAGTAGTACACTTAATATCCAAAAACTTTTGGGGAAGTAAAACAAGGCCTGGGTCCAGCAGTCATTCTACCAACACTCAAATGTAAGTGGAACAAACTTTCCTTTTTTTACATAATCTTATGTGTGAAAATAAAAGTTATTGCTCCCTACTTAAAGCTGCATAAAGGAATGTGCTAATACTAACAGCCAATACTAGACTTTAATAAATTGAACAGAATAAATACAACTTCCTGAACTTTGAAAGACACTGCACAATCACAGGAAGAACTGTCAGCACAGAGCTGAAAAGAAGTATGTTACAGACCTGCTACAGAAGTATTGGAAGGCAGGCACATGGCTTTATGTGGCCAGTGCAATTGCATACTACTGGTCCCTGAGGGCATCAGAAAACTCTGTTTTTGATTCCATTATTAAGACTGACACTCACTTTGATGGGCATGTTCTCCGTGGAACAGTTCAAGCCTGCTCTCAAAGCTTCCTTTACTGCATCTATGCCTTCATAACCATAACAGGCCACCTCAATATCTAGGACAGAGAAATACAAATGAAGTTTTACTGGTACCAAAAGCTGCAAAATATTTAAGCTTTAATAAATCTTTTTAGCCTCCAATGTTTATCCACAGTGAGAGCCTCAGTAGGGATGAGGCTCTCAAATCTGAGGAAGGTATTACATTGGCTTGACTTGTAAGTTGACGTAAAAGTCTTTATAAAAAATTCTCTAGACATTCATCATTTTACATTGTGCTTCAAATAGCCAGGATACAAAATTATACACTCATATTCACTTCTCATCCAATAAATACAACATTAATGACTATGTATTTCAGATGGAGAGATGAAGATATAAAAGCAATAAATACAAGACAAAATTAAAGAACAACAGAAGTGAAACTTGAAAAGGAACATATCCACAAAGTTATGGAATTCTGTCAGCAATTACAACAGAGGCACAGAGACATCACTTGAGGAGCATTAGAATATATTGGAACATTAGAATATATTTTTATAAGGTTAACATATGGTTAGAATTATAGTTAGCTATAGCCTTTTGTAGGTGTTTGAAAATTAAGGCATGAAATAATGGTGGTCATATCTGTAATACCCTGACCAGTGTAAAGACAAAGATTTCTTTACCTGCATAGCAATAGCACAACACTAAGCTACACAAAGAAGTTGGTCTCACTTCCAGGTAACTCACAAAACCCTGCTAATTCTGAGCTATCAGGAACAAATTCACAGAAGACCATCCCAGTCAGCCCCAGAATGAGAACAGAAGCCAATAGCAAGTTTCTGCACTTGTGCTGATGACAAAATTAATGACTTAGACCATCAGAACAAAATAGGCAGCATGAAGGAAGTAAGAAAATATGCCCATCAAGTAACTTTATTTGCAAAATTGCTGAAGTGTTATTCATGTAAGCAGATTCACTTTTCATGGCAACGAAATCAAATTTTTGAAGCCTGTGTTTATTCCTGGCAGTCTAAAGCAACAGGCAGAGGAATTTCACATTACCTTATTTTCTGTACTCTCTTCTTGACTTCAGTGTCATGTGGATTATCTTTTCTCTCCACAGTAATCAACAAGTGTTAATGCTCTTCAATATACACTTGCACAGCAAAGGCAATTTCTCAATCTAGCTAACAATGTGATTTTGCTACACTATCTCTGTTTAATGGCAAGAGTGCCTTTAGGCTGTTCTGTACAGCCAGATTTGAGTTTTGAAGTATGTCTTCTTAAGTCATGCAGTCACGTGCTTTTTATGCCCACACTAAATTAATAAGAGACAAACTAGCTCATACATTAGAGATGTGCTAGGCTTGAGCTGATATATCCTGCTGAATGGTTTGCAATCAACCCACCAGAAATACTATTTTCACATGTTTATGGACAAATGACTACGGCATATGCTATAGCTGTACTCAGAGAAATCAATAATCCTGTCAGGGAATCAATGAATTTAAAAGTCTGAATAATGAAAAAGAATATTGTAGATGCAGTAATAGCTATAAAGCATTTAATTTCATTGTGTGCCAATGCAACATGACAGACTGCATTATCTATCCTGACAGCCAGTTCGTGTCCCAAGGAATATGCACTTTGGGAGGAAAAAGAAAAGCCAAACCACCTTGCACTTTGGGATAGAACCCAGACAGGCATTTTGAATGCAATCCTTGATTAAGGTGTCAATTCTGAACAGTTCCACTTGAATATCAGCATTACGAACCCTAAGTTTTAACTGGGTTTATAGTTAGCAACAAGACACACTATCCTAACCTAAGTGTCAAGACATGTTCAAGGAGCACAGGGGAAGGACTCACCAGCTCGGATTTTGACTGCCTGTGGTGTCAGACGTCTGTTAATATTGTCTATCAATACACGCCTCTCCTCCTCTGTCAGATCCAGGCTATCCAGGATTGCAGGGTCTCTGAGCCAAGCAAAGCAACATTACAGAAGTTATACAGAAGAGGAATACAACACAATTTAAACTTCTGGTACTATTTTTCTATATTCTTACAAATAATCCTAGATACCTACTAGGCAAAGAAAACAGTGAAATTTTTAAAGAAACCATTGAAACACTGCAAGAAAATAAACATATCTATTTTCAAAGCTTTTCTTATTGGCAAACAAAGCGGGTAAGTAGTTCACTAAATCTGTTCCTGGAAGGAATTATCTGATTGATTAAAAAAAAAAAAAAAGGAATGACTTCTCACCAGCTCCATTTGCATATGATAAATAGAATGAGACAAGTATCCAGTTTCTTGATATTTATGTTTCCTTCAATGTGAAGATAAACTTATATCGCATGAAATAGAATCCATGACGGATTTGGAGTTTTTAAATTATCTTAGCACTCAACTCAAACACAAGATTTTTGTCATTCTACAAAGTAACCCACACTCATTCAGTGTTATTCTGTGCTCCTTTTTAACAGTATCTGAAACACAGACAGATACTTATCTGCTGGCTACATTTGTGGCTAAAGAAAGGATAAAGGCTTTTTAAATCCCAAGGTAATAGTTTCACATTCAGAGATCATGGAAGCAAACTCCTCCACTGTTTACCAATATAAATTAGCAGCTCTACTTTAAAAAAGTGGTGACAATTTTCTAGTGCTGTATTAAATTTATCCCAAATCTATCTGAAACAGAGAACATTACCAAAAAATTCCTCACAAAAACAGTTCCTGTTCTGCAGAGACAAAAGTCAGTTTTCTGACAAAAATGCCAGATCTCCTACAATACTACCAGCAGGCAAACACAAAATAAAATGGCCCAAAACCAAGAGGCAATACTAGAGACTGGTCTCTGCTGCTAATAAAACATCATCTTTTATGTTTTTGTATATTAAGTATAGAGAGTAGAAGGGCAAAACAAGCAAACAAAACCCAGAAAACATGGCAGGTTTTACAGACCAAAATATGAACCTGTATGGCAGAAGCGATTTATGGAACATACAAATTCTGCTTTACTTACAAACTATCCTGTTAAATCTACCTGTTAAAGCATTTGGTAGGCTTTCAACAATAGGTTCCCAATGTTTAACTTTTACTGATTGGAAGGTACTGATTGGAAGGAAGATACTATCTAATTTTTGCCACATGCAATGTGAAACTCCAAAACACTAATCCTCAGTACAAAGAAAGGAAAAAGAAGTAAAATTCTTAGAAAGAATGCTAAACCTCACACAGCACTCCAGCAAGAATAGGAAGGCAGTAATACCCACATTCTTCTGCTCCATTGCTATACATTTGTGTAGGAGGACAACAGGAACAAATAGAAGTTGCAATCCACTGTCAGAAATCTTAAGGCATTACTGATGGAAAGATGTTTTGAGAACAGACAGCTTCAGAAGTTTGTGCTCCAAATTGAATCCAAATGAGGAACAAAAGGCCTGTGCTCAGAAATTTTCATGAGTACACAAGTGAAGCTAAAACGGCCAGACTAACTAGGGTCTTTAAAAAAAATTCTATTATACAGGTGTTTAACTAAGTATTTATCAGTTAAGAGTGATCTGCAACTCCTGTTACAGCAATGTGTTTAGATTTGCCCCTTTACCAGTAAATTTGCTAACACCAGAAAATAATCATTATTATACAGAACAAAACACATTCAGTCTAAATGAGGACATAAACTGTTTCTGCCCCCAAAACGCAGAGCTGGTTTTCAGCTAATTAAAAATACTACGGAGTGCCCTGCATCCTAAAGTCGCCATTTCTAAAAGCCTCGTTACTGCCATCTAGCGTTCAACCTCGGTTTATCATTCACACGCTTATGCACTATAAAAGGGCAAAATTGAAAATGTTTAATGAGAAATCTAGTTTACGATTGACAATTTCACAGTAGATTCTTAAGAGGGAAACCAAATACTTTAATTCTGAAAGAAAATGAAAATATCAGACTCTATTAAAAAAAAAGCTATCTATCTCAGTGCGTATTTCCTTAGTATCACAATTTCCACCTCTTTCTGTTCATAATTCCATTTCTAAGTTTATGATCCCATTTAAGTTTGGAACTGTAGAGAAGTAACAAGCCAGCTTGCTGCATTTAAAAAAGAAAAAATCTGGCTGTGCAGTGGAAGAATGACAATCAGCTCTGAATAGAAATGTCTTCAAATATAGAGCTAAGTATTTCTGTTAAAATTTGCCTGGGACTAAAAACGGGCAAATTTTAACAGACAAACCAAGACCAGTGGTTCTTCCTCTGTTAGAAATATCACAGGCTCATCTGTAGTAATAAAAATCTCTCAGTGTTCGTAATCATGTCTCTTTTATATTTAAAACATTATTCACCGATACCTTGGTATTTCTCCATATAAGATTCAATTACTTCTTTTAAAAACCTGACATACACAGAGTGGCAGACTCAAAAATAGATAAAAACAAGTCACCTCTGAGCCTTCTTTCTCAAGAGCATTGGGAACTTGAAAAAAACAGTAAGACAGAGAAACCTAAAACAAGCAACTGGAAGACTGATGCCAATGTTTACTAGATTTACTTGACCAGTATATTCTCCATAGTGACTCTGGGAAAGAAACCAAATGAAACAACCCAAAAGAACTGGTGATGGATCTATTTCAGGAAATACTTCTCTGCCATTTGAAGTAAGCCCCTAGAAGTATAAAAGAACTCCTTACGAGACTGCATGCTTGAATGCATCATAAGCACCATATCCTGGTCTTTTGTACTTGTCATCAAATACCCAGGCAGTCCTCTGGAAGAGACTCTCAAGCTGCTCATCCTTAGTGTACTCCAAGACTTCAGCAACATGGCGAAGGATGCTGTAAACCTACAACACAGAAGTGTTCAAAAACCCAAACCAAACACTGAAAGTAGACAAAAATTTCTTCTTCAAAGTGTTAAGATGACACAGAAGTAAGGATGGGAGCCTGAAACTACCTGCATGTCTTTTCAATAAAAAGTTGCCCACAGTGTGCTAAATCAGCACGTATTTCTGGATTCCTGATCATTTAAATATAACCTTTTACATCGTAAATTCTCAATCACCATCTTTCTTGATCTATTAATTAATTAATAAGCAGCTTACTCATGGAATCATGAGCTAGTTACATATCTTTGCAAGGGTAAATGTGAATCAGAGTATGCCTAATACACAAACACAATATTTTGATCTTATGTCTGCACATTTTGATTGCTCAAGAAAGAAGCTGGAAATACACAGTGCCTGAATATAGAAAGGCAACTTACTGTCTTTGATTTTGTGAATTTGTCTTCACATTTGATTGCCTCCTCTGGAGAAACTCTTCTTTTTGACAAATCAATATATCCTGTTGGGGAAGACAATTTTAAAAGGGTCAGCCACTGTGCAATCTGAGTCTAACTCCTTCAAGAGAAACTCATGAAGAACCTGGCAAATCCTCTGGCTCAAGATTTGCCCACTGCCTACAGTATCCCTGTCTGTTGCTACAGAGAAAAACAAGAGCAAATCTTTATGAATTTGAGCAAATTATGATGCAAATTAGGATATAATTCTTTTCCAACTGTAAATACTTACAATAGCAATTTTTTTGAACAGCATTCTTTTAAATTATTGCCTTAATATTTTCTCTGCAAACTTTGAAGAAATTTTCCTACTATCTCAGCAACTAGTGATCCATTTTTATGGTTCTGTACACAGTTTGGGAAAGAAACATCACACCAGCATACAATGAAGCAAATTTAATGCATATTTTCGTAGTGCTCAACACAATTTAATTCAAGGCTGGCATCCCATCAGCTTAGTTGTGAACTGTTTCCTAATAAAATAGGCTCACCTGAAAGAACTGCCCATGAAAATTTTCTTTTGGACTCTCTTTTAAATTAGAAAAGGCCTCCACCTATTTCTCACAAACTACAGATTCCTCAATAAGTTGAATAAAAGACCACTAGATTAATTCCAGGTGTGTTTCTCTGTTAATATGAGAACAAAATTAATTTGTAAAAGTATAACTTCATTAGAGATGGTGGGAAACTTATTTTACTTCATATTTATCTGAAATAAGTTTATGCTTGTCTTTCTTCCATCTCTGCTTTTCCTTATCCTGTCATTCATTATTTATTCTCAGAGCCAACTGCAGTTTCAGAAGTATTCTAGAAAAGCATATTACTTGAGAAACATCATACCAACAGTAACATGTCCAGGAGATGTACTCAGAGTTTATTATTTCTTTATAGCTGGATATAGATTTTAGAGATTTCATGGAACAGTATTATCAAAATCTGGAATGTTCAAAGTAGAAATTACATTAAAAAAAAACTTCAAAAATTGCCTGTACAATCTTAACTCATACCCTACAGAATTCACAATAATTACATACTTGTAATCTATTTGACTGAGTAGGTTCCAGACTTGTTAATGAACAGGATGGATGGTGAGCACTAAATGCTTATCATCTACATTTTTATGTTTAGAGCAAATGATCCTTCTCTTCAGTTGACTTAGAAAATCTACATAGATATCAAAAGGAAGTTCCACTTCACTATAGTTCAGTGACTGATCTGGTGAGGACAGAGATTAAACAAATCTTTACTGATGTGATTCACTTTCATTAACCCAATTCCCAAAGGACACAGAGGAACAGAAGAACGATCATAGGTATGGTCACTGATGGTCTGTTTTGTTTAAGTGCCCCCAAAAACATAGCCCTTGCAAAACCCACAAACACCTAAACTGCTTTGTTCATCTGCATTTCTGTCTATGAATTCAATCTTGATAGAGCCCACCATATCCCCCAATACCTTTCTCTTTGTCAACTCTTATGACCACAACACATTCATTCCTCCCGATCCGGATGAGTTTGTTTATGGAGCGAATCCGTCTCCTGGACAGCTCGCTGAGGAGGATCATGCCTTCGATGTTGTTGTACTCCAGCAGGCTGACATAGGCTCCCATTTCAGCAATGGACCGAACATTGACCATCACTACATCTTCCACCTCTGGAAATTTATGTTGGTAGAACCTACAGCTTAGTCCCGGCATTCTGGAATTCAAGCAGAAAAACAAAGATTTTCTTTCACAGTACATCACTGTCTTCTTCTACAAACATGGCAATAAATCAGCACGGACTGGGGAGGATAGACAGGAACAGTGACAGAGAAAGTTGCAATCAGGATAAGGTCGTGCTTAGGTTTTAAACTAAATTAAATAATACATTAACTTGTATTTTAAGTACTACTACCACAACCATTTGCTAAGATGCTATTTTTTTGCATTAACGTAGAAAAAGCTTTGCTACCCAGACTTCATTATCCACTTCAACTGTCATGCTACCTATACACAGCACACTGGAAAGGCTTCTTCAAGTGGTGGAAAGACACTGCACATCTTGCACTCATCTAAATTCGTGAGACTGCATAATATTTTCACAGATCCATAAAATATTCTGAGTTGGAAGGGACTCTCAATGATCATCAACTGGATTGTAAGAGCATGAGGACACAGGAGAGAAGCCTGCAGTGCTCATGAAGGATTTTGTATGCACATAGTAAGACAGTATGTGAAGCTAAGGAAATAAGAGGCAGATGGAAGCTTCTGTAGGACTGAGGAGAAGCTCCAGTAGATGACTTTTTAAACTGAGCACAAGATGTTCGGAGTAATCCTGCAAGACCTGCTCTGGAGGCCAACTGTCAGCAAAGAAAGCAAAGGCATTAATCAGAACAGAACTAGCCTGGCCTGAAGTGCAAAGGCAAAAAAAGCAAACCCGCCAACAGATTGCTAGTCAACAGGGGAAAAAGCCCAACAAAACCACATGAAAAAACAGAATTCTTTCATTACACATTCAAAAATATGGGCAAAAATAACATTTCATAATGAAGTAGTGGTAAGAAGGAACACTTAAAACTGCTTCATTTTTCTAATGATGAATCCATATGCTCTTAAAGCTCTAACTGTTCAATTCCTTTTGTCTATACCTTGAAGTTTCACACAGAAAATTTTCTACAGCTGTAGGAGCTGAAGATGCCAATTCAAATGCATCATTCCTTCAGAAGGTTTTAGTCACTATTTCTAATATTTTTGTCACGATCTTTACAGCAGTGCCAATGCTTTCTAGCTATAGGAAAATTTAAAATCAGAGTAGGAAGGTAACGCCAAATGCTATGTACACATGGCCACGCAATGCAGAAGACAATGTCCACCCTTATTTCCACTCCTAATTTTTAAAAAGGGGAAATACAGACTAGCAAAGCATTATAAAAACACTCTGAAGTCAGTTTTGTATAACCTTGTGTAAGTTGAAGCTGAACGAAGAAATCAAAGGTTAAAAAGGAAAACATTACAGTTCGTCTTTCTAGCCCACTTAGTGCAGCTCTGCTGATCCTGCAGGTACCTAAGGGGTACATGAGAAAACTGCACTGCAAAGCAACAAACCCGAGCCAAAGCGGACAAACACCGCTCAGCACACGCAATACTTCACTCCTCTATCTAGCCATAGGATTTTTATTTTGGCCTTCCGCGGAAGATCCCCAGGAGTAACACTACGCCCATCGCGCCGAAGCTGGAAATCATCTTTTCCAGAGGCTGGACACGCCTCAGCGGCGGCCCTCGCGGCCGCACAGCCTCTGCGGAAACCGGCGGACACAGAGCCGGTCCCGACCCGCGCCGCCGATACGAGCGCTGGCGCACGGGGGCGGAGGCCGGGGCAAGCCCATCCGCGGCACGGCGGCAGGCCCGCAGGCCCGCAGCTCCGGGCGCGGTGCCGGTGCCGTCACGCCGGGCGCGGCCCTGAGCGCCGCCGGGTCCCCAAGGCCGCGGGCGCCACGCGCCGCCCGCGAGGAGCTGGGGCGCGAGCCGGGGCGCGCGGCGGTACCTGGCTGCGGCCCAGGGGGTCCCGCGCTGCGCTCGCGCCCCGGAGTCCCGCGCTGGCCCGGCTCGTGCCTCCGCGTGCGCCCGGCCGCCGTCGCCCCACCGCGCAGGCGCCGCGACGCCGAGGCGAGAGAGGCCGCGCTCCCCTCGAGCGCCCCCTGGCGGCTGGCGGTCCAAGCCGCGGGCTCAGCCAATCGCGTGTCCTCCTGCCGGCCCCGGGGGACACGTGACCGCAAGAGGCGCGCCCGGCGCCGCGCGGCCATCCGGGCTCGGTCCCATGCGCGCGGGCACCGCCTCGCGCGGGGCGGGGCCGCGTCACGTGACGGCGGCGGCGACAGCGACGGCGGCGACAGACGGGCCGGGCCCGCCGGTGACAGCCGTGACTGCCCGAGCCGGGCCCGCCGGTGACAGTGGTGACTGCCCGAGCCGGGCCCGCCGGTGCCTGCGGTGACTGCCCGAGCCGACCCCGCCGGTGACAGCGGTGACTGCCCGAGCCGGCCCCGCCGGTGACAGTGGTGACTGCCCGAGCCGGGCCCGCCGCTCCGCGCCGCGCGCCCCGCCGCAGCCATGTCGGCCAAGGACCGCATCGAGATCTTCCCGTCGCGGATGTGAGTGTCGGCCGGGCGGTCGGGACAGCGCCAGGGGAGCGCGGGGCTCGGTGCCGTGCCCGGGGCGGCGGGCAGGGCTCTCGGGGCGCTCGGGGCTCCTCGGCGGCACTGCGAGTCCTTGTGCCGGTTGTGTACGCGCTCCCGGTGCTGTGACTGAGCAGCTCAGTGCCGCTAGTCCTGAACTCCAGTTTCTATTTCCAGGCTCCGCATCGGCTCTGTCAGCCCTCAGAGGGCCGTGGCAGAGCCCGGCACCGAGATACCGGCAGTGGTGTTTAAGATCATGTGATTGCGCAAACCTTACTTAAAAAAGAACAATTTGTAGAATGTATGTGTAGGAAAAATGGACAAATGAAACCTCAGCTTCCCTCAGCTGTGAAACAGAAGGACTCTGTAGGAGACGTTGGCCATAAAGTGTTCAAAAAGAAGGAAGTAAAATGCTCCCAGTATAGGGGACAGTCAGGTAATTTTCCAGATCCAGACAGCACATTATTTGTCATGAAATCAGATGTCTCCTGAGAAGGCTTAGAAAGCTGCCAACGTTCGAACAAACATTTCAATAAAATTGCTGTTCTAATAGTGCTGTTCAGTTTCTCTTTGGGACCCTCCAGGACAGACAGACTTTGCTTTAAGGTGAAAAGCTGCTTCAAATCTTCTTGCATAAAAGTGGGTTGATGCCTGCACATGGTTTTTATAATAAAAAGAATGCCTTGCAGGACAGAAAACCTCAAACATAAAATAATAATTATTCACTCCGTATGAGCTCAGGATATATACACTAACAGTTTATATGGAAAGATTAATACATTACGTGGTAAATGTTCTGTTTTGAAATTTACTTTAGAAATAAACTGTTGCATACACAGAAATGAGTTATTGCATACACTAAGTCATCCACTCTCACTTCTGCCTTTGGTAGTGCTCTTTTCATTTGGTTTAGGTGTCCAAGGAGGGGCACTTCAATCACATTTGAAAGGTGTCTGGTTTTGTGTGGTGATGTGTTACTGTGGCATGAGGGTGGTCATGTACAAAGGCTTAATATTTACAAACCCCCTTTCAAATGAGGTGCTAGACAATAATGTGGGTGGTGTTCCCAATGGAATATGTTAGAATGGCAAAATAAAGCTGACCTGTGTCTGCAACAATTAATTTTGTTAACTGACAGAAGAGAATTTCACAAGGTTTGATTTTTGTGTTGGTTTTGGTTTTTTAAAAATTGTTATAAAGTGGCTTGCTGGTGTGAGCCTCCTCTGTGCTGGATATCTTCAATTCCAGAAGCTGCTCAGTCTCCTTGAGAGTAAACAAGACTTTGTTTAGTGCACTCGCAGAGTGAGTGAGATCTTGCTTGAACTAGAAGGCCAGCCAGTCTCTGGCAGATGGTGAACAGAGTGAACAAGTTAGTTCAAGGTGATGATGGACACCTGCTTGTTGGGGAAGTAAAGTTGCCTTTTTACTATCTGATTTTTTTAAAAATCATAAACATTCATAAAGTATTCATGGTTTTCAGTTACATGTATTTGGTGGATGTTAAGGGAATTATTCTCATCATGTGCCAGTAGATGTGGCCAGTAATGAATTCCACTGTGTAGACAGAATCTTAAATATACTTACGTTTTCCAAGGTCAGAGAAGTGTGTAAGGACTTGACTTAGAGTGTTGTCCTTTGTGCACAGTGGCTGCATGTACAAAGTAGTAGCTTGCATTAGCACAGCTTGTCCTTTTGGTAGCATAGCTCCTGCTATTCTAGTTCACTTAAACCAAAAAGATTCTTCCAGTTAAAATATACTTTAGAGCAGAAAGGGGGAATCAGGGTTTGGATCTTCAGTTCCTAATTTCATACAAGAAACCTGTAACTGTGCTACTGGAAGTAAAGGGTATACAAAGCTACAGCTAACTCACTAGTATCCCTTTTAAATTGTTGCTGCTCTTGATTGTCTTTAATAGCTTGTAAATTTCTTATGCAGCATATGAAGATATGGAATCACTGTACTTTCTGACTTTCTTCAAACCAGAATGTACAACCACTGTATCTTCTTGCTCTGTAAAATCAGAACATGGCATCAACAGTTATGATCACATGAAGAATTTGCTGTGTTGGCTGGTTTTGAGAGCATGACATAGCAGTAAAAAAGCTTAAAAGCGATACAAGTGTCACATTGATGGTGTGTACTTGGGGTAGTTTGATTTCTGGTGCTTGTAAGTCATGAAGAAAAATGAAAACTGTTATTTCCTATTATGGAAGCGCTGAAAAGTGTCTTGTCAATTTTCCATGAGCTTTGACTTCACAGATAATAACCTTGTAGTCCTCATTGATGATGGAGATAAATATAAATTCTCTTGATTTTAAATGGAAGTCTAAAATTCTATCCTGAAATGGCCATCTTGTTTTACTGCAATGGTGTTTCTTGGTTGCTTCATAATTTCAGTCATATGCATGTCAGAAAACTTTGCATGAGTTTTTTTTCTGATGCCTTCAGATGATGCAGGACATTGTTTATTTATTCGGCTTCTTACCAGGGCTCAGACCATCATGAAGGCTCGTTTGAAAGGTGCCCAAACAGGTCGTAACCTCTTGAAAAAAAAATCTGATGCTTTGACGCTGCGATTCAGGCAGATCCTTAAGAAAATTATTGAGGTAGGTAAATTAGAATTTTTCTTTGGCTCATTTTACTTGAAATCTGACTGTTCTTTCAGTTGTGTATTCCTGTACTGCTAACGTCATTAGGTGGGCTGGAATATAAGACAACTTTGTGGATAACCTGTTTGAGACTGTTGAGGACACATGAGCAGAATTATGTTTTTTTGGCTGTAATGATACAGAAACTTGGAAGAGTAAATATTCTTCACCTTTTTCCAGACAGTCGTAGGCTCTGCTTTCTTTTGTGTCCCAAGTTCCCTATCATCTCTTCTATAATACAGGGAATTTGCACTGATGCTGCCAGATACTTCAGGAGTGGTTATTAACATGTTCTGTAGCCCCATTTTTGTTGCTTTATCTGTCTTGATACTGCGGATCTACACTGTGTCCTGCATGACTAGGTACACTATCAAGCAGAAGTTTTGTGCAGATGGAACTTGTTCCTTTATGAAGAAACACAGAGTCCTGCTTTTTCCTTTGCAAAATGGATGACAAATCTGAGACAGGCAGTAGAGCCTAATATGTGTTGTTCTGTTCTGCCGTACCAGATGGGTTTAGTTGTACTGTTTTAGCTGCAGCTGCTGCAGTGTCCATGGTTAGCAGTGATGCTTTGTTGCCATGCTGTAGACAAGCTGTCAACACTCTGTGTCATTGTTTCCTATAGACTGTCTAACACACAAAGGCTGGTGTTTCTCAATAGCATGTTTTTTAGCTACAAGGGCTTCAAATCTGTAAAAGCTGGGGAAACATGGAGATTTTTACACAAATCTATAAAAATTGGGAGGAGAGTGCAGCTTCACAAAGCTGCGTACATTTGTATATTGAAAAACAACTTCAGCTGTCTCATAGTATTCCATACAATATGAAAGAAGAGTATTTTCCTACTGAGCCACTTTGTTGTTGTGATTTAACCCCCATGTGATAGAATTTTCTGACTATTAAGACAAACAAGTCTTTTGCGGTTTTTGTGAGCTCTACACTGTGAAAAAGCTGAAATAGATCTTTTTTTTGCCAGTCACCTGGGAATTACAATTTGCAGTTTGAGAATAAGCTACGCATATATGACTCTCTCACTGTCTTCAGTTTCTCATTCTTCTCTTTACGCTGCTAGTTATTTATCCTTGAAAAGGGGTAACAATGTGCCTTGTATTTACCGCTTTTTTTTTTTTAAACAGACTAAGATGCTGATGGGTGAGGTGATGAGAGAAGCTGCCTTTTCACTTGCTGAGGCGAAGTTCACAGCAGGAGATTTCAGGTGAGGATTGCTGGGCTTGTATTTGCAAATTATTATTTCCTGTTTTGGAAACAAAAGTAAAATTCTTAAATGCACTTAAACAAAAAGATGACAGTGGACAGGATGAGCTGGATTCTGTTAGGTAAAGGTGGGAGACATCACTGCAGGAGAGAGAATTTGCATGATGAAAACATAGTCTATTGGAAGCGAAACAAAGTGGAAAGGTTACCAGAATTTTCTTTTTGTCCCAGTCCTTGATTTGAGAACATGTTGCTTTTTCCAGCTTGGAATCAAAAATGTAGGGAAGTGAGAATTTATATCAGAGTATTGGACATTTGGTATTTTTCTTGTGAATTTGAGGGATAGATATAATGTGTGCTCCTTTCTGCCAGTAAGTCACACAGATTTTACCAGTTGTTCTAATCTCCTGCCTCACCGACCTTTGTCTCACTAGGGCTAGGGAGGGCTGTATGCAAGAGAGGAAACAAATCCTTTTCCTCCAGCAGGATACTTTAATTGTATTTTGATAAATTATAGTTCTGTCTATGGTGTTTGTGTAATTCATTCAAGTGTGCATAGACCTTGTAGAACAAAGCTGGGGAAGTGTTAAAGATTCAGGTGATAGTACTACCAACTAATGGGGAAGAGCCAAGTGATCAGACACCGCAGTAATCTGTGTGCAGCTGAAGAAAAGACTTTTTGCCCTTCCATCTGGATATAGTGCTGTTTCCTGTCCTAACTAGTCCCTGTGTTTACCGACAAACAAGTCAGATTCCACCCTGTAAGTAAACTGGACTTCAGCAGAGGAGTTAGCTGTAGTGACCTGTTCTTGGAAGACCTTAAGTTATTTTAGAATGCTTCAAGATGAATTGTTGTACAAGTTCAAGTTTGTTAATATGGTAGGTAGTGGGTAAACAAACTCATTAATGGTCTGAAAGAACTAATACATAGAAACTAAAATGAACAAAATGTTGTAGCCTTGGTTTGCATTTAAAGTCTTGAAATTCCTTCACTTACATTATGAAAGAAATCTCACTGGATGATAAGGCTCAATGTTATTAAAATAGTTTGCCAGATAAGTGGCTAGGGTTTTAGCTATGCTTTGTAAACTTGGTCTAAGATGTTCTTAAACGTACCTTTCATAGACTCTGTCTATTCCAAACTTTGCTGGAAACATATTTCTTTTAAAGCTTCTGTGTTAGCTTTGAAGACTGGGCAATGAATTGCATAGAGAACTGAGCTGATAATACTTTTCAGGCCCTTGCTGCTATTTGATAAATGCTTCTTCATTTTGTATAGAATGATGAGTTAATGAACCACTTCAGCTTTCCTGATTAAGATGTATGTTTTCTTCCTTACAGTACCACTGTGATCCAAAATGTGAACAAAGCACAAGTCAAGATCAGAGCTAAAAAAGACAACGTAGCAGGTGATTCTTTTCCAGGCCATGAGTATTTCAACTCACAAGGGAATTATGGGAGGAGACTTGGAAATAGGCAGGAATGTATCCAAACACTCTTTTTCTTATCTAACAGTAGGAACACTTGTAATTTGTTGGTTTTTTCCACTCACAGCTTATGATTTTTGTATTTGGTTATTTACCTCTCATGAAATAAAATGAATGTGTGTAAACAGCAGTCCAATTTCTGTATCTTTGTACAAAGCATAACTTCCATAGAGTTTACTGGAAAACAGATCAGGAAATTAAGTCCTAAAATTAAATATATTTCAGGCAATTGTCTATCCACAATTGTCTATGAAGAAAACAAGAAAGATAAATCAGTATTGAATGATTAAAATATTCTGTAAGCAAAGGGAACACATTACTAAATAGAAACATAATAAAACAGAAGAAACTGGAATATTTCCCTGAATTTTCCATAGGTCGTGATCTCTGTGAGCTCAACACAATTCTGAAGTTCCATATTATATGTCAGGACCAGCATGATTTATTCGTTCCAAGCTGTATAGGAATATTTTGTAAACATTACATGATTAGAAGCAAATGGGGTAAAAGTGAGTTGTACTTAATAAATCTATATTCCTTTTTGTCTCTTACATGCATTTTTGTTCACTCTTGTCAGGTGTAACCTTGCCAGTTTTTGAGCACTACCAGGAAGGAGGGGACAGTAAGTACAACCCAAGTGTTTTCTGTCTTTGTGTACTTATGGCTATTCCATGCTCATACAGAAATACTTGTCATATCTTGCTGGTTAGTCAGTTTACATCATAGGCATAGGGATACTTACTTCCTTTGGTGCTTTGCCTTGGTCCTGTGACATGGAGGGATTATTAGGGACTATGATAGATTCTACTTTCCTAAATCAGTGAATTTTTTCAAGTGAGGGGAAGACCTATCTCATATTACCAGATTTTAAGACTGCTGAGTCTTACTAGTGATGTGCACCACATAAATGACTATAAAGACAATTTGTTAATAGGAAAGGCATTAGCTTCTCACTTGATAAGATGTTTGTATCCCTGCAGTGTGTAAAGTATTCATTTTTATCTAGTAAGGAAACACTACAGTATCAATAGAAACAATTGTTCTTTTCAGGCTATGAGCTGACTGGCTTGGCCAGAGGTGGAGAACAGCTGGCTAAGCTGAAGAGGAACTATGCCAAAGCTGTGGAGCTGCTTGTGGAATTGGCCTCATTACAGGTTGGTGGGAGTTAAAGAACAGGATTATTGGTTTCTTACTTTTCTGAAATGAAAGTACCATCTGTCAGTACTTGTAGATTAATCTAGTCCCAGTGCTGCACAAAGTTGCAAACCTTTCTCAGCTGTATTACTGCTTCAGAGAAATCCTTATTCCTTTAAGGCTAAGAAGAAACTTTTTTTGAGAGCTGGTATTGTAACCCCTAATGTGCAGTATTCAGTGTGCTAGTGACATTAGTAGAAATTCTACTTCTATTCTGGTTCTTATCAAGGACATAGTTTATAAAGCTACATTACAGACTTGGCTTTCAAGTGCTATTTGGTTTTGTGTACAGAATTGATGGAAATGTTGAATTTATCTTGTTATGTACTAATTATTTAATCCCATTCCATCAGACATCCTTTATTACTTTGGATGAAGCCATTAAAATAACAAACAGACGTGTGAATGCAATTGAACATGGTGAGTATTTTTCCATTTGGGATGCATAACATTTTTCTGTCTCCATGCAAGATGAGGAGCAGAGCCAAGGAAACCACTCTTCTCTCTTAGAATTTTTCACCAGTACAAAGATGCTTTCTAGAAAGCATTACAATTAAAAATATTGTAGGAAAGAAAAGAATTAAAAGCCCAGTGGAATGGACTGAAGGACACAGAGATAAATGAAAAGACAAACATGAGAAAGTAATCAGGAAATTGTAGTGAGAACCTACATGACAAAAGTTTCACAAACATTCTGTAGTCCCTGCTAGTGACTTTAACTGGTCAAGCCTGTTGACTAGAAGCAAAAGATACAATGTTTTTATGTGTTAGGATGTTCCAATAGTTAGCATCATAAACTTCAAATAACTTTAAAACATATTCAACTTTAAATCACTCTGATAAACTTTAAAACTGTAATAGGGGTGCCCAGTGGAGAGGCTGCTGACTTCTTGGTTTTGGATGGAACAGTCCTTATGTCAATACCCTGGTATTTTTCTTTGATCTGAATTCTTTATCCTTCATGTTCTCATTTGTAATTTGTTTCTTGCCATTTCTTAAGTACTGTACCAATCACAGTGTTGGCTGTGATTTATTTTGCTGCAGTGTCCAGCATGCTTTGATTGTTTCAAGTTGTTTTCTGAGTTTTGATGTCTTGGATTTAATAATTTTTGCATGTACACAACGTATTTCAGTCCATGTTTATAAACCATCCTTTTCAGCAGTTTTTCATACACTGGTTTCTTTGAACATGCAGGCCTTGGCTGCAGCTTATCACTGAGAATTTGACTTAGAAGAGGTTTCGTCTGCAGTCTTCCATATAAATTTGGTAGTGCTGATAACAGGTTTCTTCTTTCAACAAATGATTCTGACACAGAGCTTTCCCAGTTTGGTGTTAAAACTGTGTTCCAGGTCTTATCTTTTCCCTTGTGTTAGTGTTGTATTTGAATATTTGTTTTCATGATGGCCTTTTTAAACAGAGATAATTCTGAGTGAAGGTGCTGTACTGAAGTTTCTGAAACAATGTGATGGAAGAACATAGTTTTAATTGAAATTTAATTCAAATTCTAATATAACAGCAATCCCAAACACTTCCTTATTTGTATTTTTTTAGTGATTATTCCCAGGATTGAGCGTACTCTTTCTTATATCATCACAGAACTGGATGAACGAGAACGAGAGGAATTCTACAGGTAAATACCAAAAGACTAATCTGGTCTCTTTCTAAGACAGACCATTCCTCAGATGTTCACCAAATCTGGCAGCAAACACTGTTAAACATGATCTCATTCTTACTACATGCTGAGTTTCCAGAGCTGGGTACTCAGAGCACAGCCATTTGTCTGAAAGTTATAAATGAATCCCTTCCATTAAGCTGTACATAGCTGTCATTGTTCTTCCAGATGGAATGATGTGGTACAGTACACTGACGTGTTCTGCTTCAAGGACACCTCTGCCAATAAAGTCAATGTTCTGGGCTACCTGAAACAAAAATGTCAAACCTGAAATGAATGAAAGAGGAATGAACTTGATTAAAGACAAGCAGAGTAGTATAATGCTGTGTTAGGGTCAAGAATATAGTTTGGGTAAGTTTTTCAACTGCAGCAGCTAGCAATAAAAACGTTTTATTTTTGCCAGATTTGCTGTTTGTTATAGAATTTTTGCTTCCTAGGAAACTTTTCCAGGCATCTTATCAAATACAAGACTTATGGCATCATAGCTGGTAGCCTCTTTTATGAAAACATATTTGCTTCACAGATAAAGCTGTGTTTCCCTTCACAGGCTAAAAAAGATCCAGGAAAAGAAAAAAGTATTGAAAGAAAAATCTGATCAAGAACGGGAGCTACGGAGGGCTGCTGGTGGGGAAACTGAGCCAGCCAATCTCTTAGCAGAAGAGAAGGATGAAGACCTTCTCTTTGAGTAACCCTGCACAGTTGTATATGGAGCAGGGGACCCAAAATACAGAATGTCCAGTTGCAATATAATTTGAGACATGTTGCCTCCAAGATACTTACGTGGCTTCTCATTTGGTGTCCAAGTCTTGAATGGATTGTGGATTTCTCCTGGGAGATTAGAAATCTGAGAACTTGACTACAGCATAGGAGGAAAAGCAGAAATGGGTCAGATGCTTTGCTATTAGGAAAGCCTTCTATTCCATGTTCAGCCTATTTCTTCACTTAGTAGGATTGACTGTTGATAGCTATATTTTTTTGAAGAATGGCTCTGGATTTGCCTAATCAGATTTGCCTAATTGCTTCCCTTCCTAGTACAAGCAGAGAAAAATGTTACTTAGGGAGGGAGCATGTGATGTTCTCTTTATTGCTGAAGTATTAATGTTCAAGTTGCTTAAAGCCAGTATTGGCACAGCTGAAGTCAAATGCCTGTAAAGGAAACTCTAGTTTTCTAACCTGTTCATGAAATCCACAGTCTTCTGTGATATATTTTTGTTGCACGATTGTTACCATTGGCCTAAAATATCTACGGTTTTAATTAGAAGTTCTGCCAACTTGTGTACTGTCTGTGCTAGAAACAAGTGTAAATTTTAACTGTTAAAATACCTGGTGTCTGGCTCAAGTTGCTAGAAGATGGCAGTCTTGAAAGCTTGTTGTGTTGATTTCAAAATAAAACCTCTGCTTCACCTCCTACCCCTGGCTTGGAAACCACACTGAGCACATTTCTTACAGCCTGTACTCACATTTACTTAATCTTTACTACTTTAAATAAGTAACCATGGAGAAGTGGCTCCCTCCTGCCAAAAACACATAGAAACAACTACCCAGCTATGTGTTGCTGCAGCTCTTCGTTGCTTCAGTAGGCTGGCAAGCAAAGCCGGGTTGAATATACAACAGTTTATCCTTCTGTGATTCTCATATCCAAGGCTGATGAGTGGAGTCTAGGAGAGTGGCTGACCAGCAAGCTGTCACTAAACCCTGCTCAGTTTGAAGCGCTGTTTTCCTAAAGACAAACACAGAATAATTCAGCTCTGCAGACTTCTTGTTGCCTCTCCCATAGGATGTATTGTGTCAGAAGGTGCACAGAACATCCTGCACGGCACTGATGGGTCACAGCGTGTTTCACATTCAGCAGTGTTAGAAAGAAGACTCTTAAGATCCAATACAGGAAGTAAAATTGTACAGCGATTTATTTTAAATCTAGAAATATTTTACAATTTTACATTAGTGTGCAGTTCATGATGTCTCAAAATCCAGAGTGCAGATACATGTATAAAAGTACAATGCGGGGCTAACCACAGGTCTCAGTAAAGTTACCTTAAATTATTTAAGGCATGGAACCCCCCCATCTAATATTTTTTAAAGTCACATTTAATTACATTCAAAAATTATTTTATGCAATTCGGCTAACATTTATTTTTAATTAAATCTGGACTGGTAAAAATGCAGATACCCTCACTGCAGTCTGATACAGTTCACTACAAAGCCTGTGGTAAGGTTGAAGAGTTTCACCAGTGAAGTCTATATATTTTCTTTTATTCTCAAGGGAACTAGCACACATTCTTCATTAAACAAGACAGAGTAACTTCTTACATAAGGTAGTTTCAGGTCCAAGCTGGCAGCAGATGGACAGCCAGGTACATATTTCAGTGCTGCTCAAGCCATTCCTTTCAGCAGGAGACAAAGCTAACACTGGTTAAAAGCTATCATAGCACCTCTCTATGGATGTCAGTGAGTTAGTTCTGTGTGCCTTGGGAATTAATGGAGTAGAGCTGAACTTCAAGCAACAAGCTTTAAGTCTACATTCAAAAGCTCATTTGTATAAAAAAAGATTCTGCACACCATTTCAGAAAAACTGGGGAGACAAACATGAGTGAAGTAACATTAATGGCTTGATTTACTGAGACTGATGCTGCCTATGAACACGGATACCTAAGGGGGTTCAGCAACCACCCTGAGCTGATTGTGACTGGCAGAATTTGGACAGCATCCTACATAGCTGAGCTAGGTTAACCTTATTCAGTGTGTTTTACTGCTTTCCACCTTCTTGTCCAGAAACATTCAATATCCAAAAGCCTAATACATCTACAGTCATCTTTCTTTAAAAAGGGTAGAATCAATACAGGTTTTCCAATATGCCTGAACACTGTAGTTGTCATATGGGTGAAACTGAGAACATGCCTGCAATGTGAGGCAAAAAGCCATTATTTTGAATATCCAGCCCTTAGGCCAACAGTAGCACAGTATTATTTCTAACACTGATTTGAACTAAAGATAATCAAGTTTCCACCACATTTTCTTTCTGAAGGGTCATTACTTATCCCCACTAATTGCTTAATTGCTTTTCAGCCCTCAATATTAATTAAACCAGCAAATAATTTTGCTTGATAACAAGACAGGAACGCACTCTATACTTCAGTTTTTCAATACAAAAATGTACTGATTGTCCTAAGTTCTGAACTAATAATTAACTGACAATTTTTTTATACCTGCTCTATACTGTGAGTTGTCTACCTATGGGTGTGAATTTGTTCCATTAACATTTTAAGAAAGAGTATATGCAAGACAGAATGGAAAACAACTACTTTTCATCCTTCAACATTAGACAGGAGTGAACTACACATTTACATAACTCCAGTGTTTTACCTGTAGGAACAAAGAAACACTATGGCTAAAAGAGATATTCACAGTTAAGGTTCTTTGTGCTACCCAAACCCAAACCAGCCAAGATACTACTATTCATTTAATGTCAGCAATACCACTTCTGCAGATGCACAGCCATAGTAGTTAAACCTTCATTTGAGAATCATTTGAGGATGCAGAGATGTTCCCATCTGCTTTGCAGAATGCATTAGGATACATACCTTACCTTTTGTTCCCTTGTTTCAAGTTTTTTGTTTTAACAATTAAAAATATTCCCCTTTCTTGTGACTTCTCAGTCAGATACCAGTGTTTCACACATATTTTCACTGCAGTACTGAGCAAATGCAGGACAATACCTTGGCTAGTGAATTACAATACTCGTAACACAGTAGCTACATTCAGCTATTTTAATTCCAGTTAGTTGTCCATTAGGCCAACAGCCACAACATGAACCATTTTCAGAGTTTGAAAAACCCCACTGTCTTCCAATGTTCAGCACATCAGTCTATATTTGTCAGTATTCTGTTATAAAACATGAGAATTTTAGTTGACTTTCAAGCAGCATGTCTTATAACTATAGTTTTTCACAAAAATATAACCTCTGCCTTTCTATCTCTACCGATCTGTGAAAAACAGCGGCTCCAATCAGTCAGTATGTTTTAAAGAAAATACCATAAAAATATCACATCTAAAAGTTCAATATAATAGTAATCTTTGGACCTAAAATTACTGTGCAGTCAAATCTGATTTTAAAAGTCTGACTAAAAAGACACAAGGATTGAAATATTTACATTATACACATTTTCCAATTACAGTGCTATTAGAAAGTGGAATGTTTGAGAATTAAAACATTAACTCGAGCCTCACAGGGCAGCTCCAGACCAGAGCAGCATCTTCATTCTGTGTATTTTTTGAACAGGAGAGGTTTCTCATTGACATTTTTCACGTGTAGATTATTTCTCTGCCCAATGATCTGTAGAATTATGCTCCTGAACTAGCATCATGTCCCACCAAGTCATTAAGTTAAGTGTTAAATAACATTCATATTTATAGCTATGTGACAGCATGGACTATATATACACACACACACACAAACACACTTAAAATCTTTGTCATAAGGGTGATTCTAAGTTAAAAAAAGTGGATTTATGTATAAAAGTAGTTGCTAGGAAAAAAAAAATCTATCTAAAGCTTTAGAATTTAGTACTCACATGGTATCCATTTCTAGACCACAGAGAAAGAAAGCCTGGACAATCTTTAGATCAGTTAAATTGGCTCACAAGCTGATCGGCGTATTTTTCAGTAATACGCAATGTCACTGGCAAAGGATGCAGCCACTGAGGTCTAGAGCTCACATGCATTTATACTAGAATTGGGCAGACCTACACATGATCTGCTTGGAAAGGTAACTAGATTGAAGTCCATTTGTCCCTTGGAATGGCTCTCATCGTAGCCAGGTGGAGGGCACCCACTGGGGTTCTGTGTCGAGCTTATTTATTAACCGAAGTAACTCTTGATATGCCTTATCGAGATCAGAATTCACAATTGCTGTATCAAAGTAGTGGCCATTGTTCTGCTCCATCTCCCTTGTCTTCTCTATTATTTCTCTCAGCTCTTCTGGCTGCAATCAGAAACAGAGAGTTAGTGTAGGTGTGTAAACCTCTCCCCCACAGTAACAGTAGGGAAAGCTTTTTTGACACCAACTCTTACGCTGTTGCTATCGGCTATTGAGAAGTTTCCAGGAACACTCCACTGTGATCCATAGCTGAAAGCTAAGGGCACTCAAGACAATCCTGACTGATTGGCTATGAGTGGCAAAGAGTAAATAGCTGCCCCAGGCTGAAGGAAATGAGGAAGATCTAGCAGTGGTCATCGCACAACACTGATCTCACGGAAGGAGACTGGAGGTGGCAGAGATGGTGTGAGACTAAGTCTGAACGGTGCAGACAGAACGAGACAATGTTCTGCTTGCACTGCCAACACCAAGCAGCCCAAGGAGACAGCTGTCACTGGTGACAATTGTTCAGTACACAGCAGTGAGAGCCACAGCAAGAGTTACACATTTAAATTGACCAATTCACCATATAACATTGGCTGAATAACAGCAGAAAAATTGAAAACACCATCTGGGAGCTGGAAGGGAATATGTCAATAGCAGGAATATTGCAGCGTAGATAAATGATACAAAGGCAGAAGTAGAAATGTTTTGATTTCAGAATTTTTCTTACACTTGGATTCTAAAAGTATTTTTATTTTTCTCTTCTGCAACTTATTTTTTGTATTTTATAAAGAAGTATTCAGGTATAATTTTTGAGTTAATCATCTAAGGAGGATATTTCAAAAAGGACTTCAGGTTTTTTTTCTTAGTCATTATACACTCGATAAAATCAGAGCAACGTAAGGGCATACATGCAAGAAATACCCTTTTCCTTATAAGGAAAGGAGTTTGAATCAGCAGCATGTACCCAATTGAAATAAATACAACTCCAATACAATTAATCAGAAAGAAAACAGGCACAGTTCAACACCAAAAAATGCATTCCTTTTTATTGCAAATGGTTTTCTTGACTACTGCAATAAAAATCCAGAACATAGATAAGATGCAATATTTATATAAAATAAAGTTTCCTACATTGCATAAACATGAAGGAGGAAACACATCCATTTAAAGACTATAGTTATATTTGACTCGGGGCAGGGGGAGGAAAGGAAGAAAAGAAAAATTTCCCTAACTTAACACTTGAACTTCAATGGCCTTTTAGATCTTGCACACAAGTAATAAATCACCCTTGCATCAAACAAGGAGAGCAAAACAACACAGCTATAGAGCACAGCCAGTTATAATTCCTGACCAACAGCCATGTCAGGAATAACTTGGGAGTTATGCTGGGAAGATTGTTTTTCCTCAGTATGAACTGCATTATGCTCAATTAGTACTTTGAAGATACTGTGGTGGCAAAGGACTCCCACCAATCACTGCAGGGTAGATTGCAGTTAAAAAGCTGATGATGAACCTGTTCCATTGCCTGAAAAATAAGCACTTGGTGTCTGATAGCCAGATAAGGAACTCCTCTGAGCTTTCAGATGTCCTATGGCTTTCAAGCTCATTGTGCAGAACTAACTTCTGACTAAACTGTCTGAACTGGATAAGCTCAGATCTTGGACATGACTCTGACTGAAAATGAAAAGTGATCCCAAAGGATCCCAAAATATCCCACTGAAATAATTTTATCTGAAGAATTTTGGATTTTCAAGTAAATGTTTTTCCAAGGGCAGGTAAGTTCTCAAATGAAAATGAATTATCCTTTGCTCCAAAGAATTAGTCCCAGGTTCACTTAAGGACAAAACTGGGTTTTCCACAGTTTTGAAATAAAAGGTCTTGTTTTTGTACCCAAATGCAGGGACACCAATGAGAAGACACTGTGCCCCAGGATTACTGAACTAGCAGTGCATTCCCTTGTCTAATACCTCTCACTTCCCAATAGGCAAAAGCATCCTTAGCATGTCTGTCTACCAGCCTGGAGCACAACTACACTGGTTCATTGCAGTGGTGATTGCCAGTACCATTACTGTGTCCCAGTTCCAAAGAAAGAGTAAGTGCACTTGTTTACCAAACACAGTATGGCTTCAGAAGAAGTGCAAGACATCTTACCTTTGGGTTTTTCCCTTCTTTGGCCAATAAAGCACGCAGTCTCTCTTGTGAAGGTGGTGCAACAAATATAATATATGGCTTCAAGTCAGAGTTACGTAGTGTTTTCAGTGACTGCAAAAATAGGATTTATTAAATATTTAACAGTTCCACCCAGGAAAAGAACATTTAGTGATGCATTATTCACATGCTATAACTGATAATATACTCTTCAAACACAACAACTGTACAATATATTAACAGTAATATAATTAACTGTAACAGTATTCGTAGTTCAGACACCATTTCCTATGAAATTTTTATTACAACATTTTTCAGCTTCATGAAACTGAAATATTTTCTTTTGTTCAAGAATATTTTTCATAACTAAGCTGAAGAAACAGATATTTTGGTATCCAAAAGCAATAAAAAGGCCAGCTACATTGAAGTAATTGTCATACAATGCCAAGGAAAGGTATCAGCTTTGAACAGAGAGAAGAGTCTTTCAAGGAAACTGTTACATTTAAAGATTACAGTTTAGCTTTTTCTGTTTTGAAGATTAAAATACAAGCTATCAGATGCACTACTACTGTATGCGTAGCATTTTGCTTTGTCAGGTTACATTATATTAAGAGGCAGTAAATGAAGAGAACCAAACTGTTGTCTGATTTTTCCAAAAGGCTCCCTCTCTCTGTCTTGGGACAATGTCTCCATGATAAGTTTTTATAGCCACAGAATTAGATAAATTTTTTTAAGAGTTATGAATTTTCATCTCATGACAGGCTTTGCAATACCCACGAGCTATGCTAGTAAAGTATCACATGGTCCCAACTGGTGATGACTAATTATAGCTTCAATACTACCAGACTTTACTGATGAGTCTGTTTTAGGGCTCCTTTTGCAGCATCTACAACAGCAGCAGACCTCATAGATAACACCTGTATCAGAAAATGGGCTGCATTCCAGGACTCTGCCTCTTTCCATGTTTGACTGAATTTCCAAATTGAGGTATGCAAGCACAGTTTCTCTCTTCATGACCAAAATGTCAGAGCTAAACTTCTTGTCAGTACTGTTGATGTGATGTACTTTAATCCTGAACTGGACTTGGAAACTACATACACATTCCTGAAACAGACCTTCCAAGTATAATCACAAACCATTTCCTCTCCATCTTCAAAAGCCTCAGAGATCACACAGTAATTTGAAGATGGAGAGACAGAAATCTTATTTTAATTAATTTTTTAATTCACAGTGTTTCGAGATACTTAAAGCTGGTGAAAACTAAGGTCTCTATCACCTGCAGCACAGATAAAGGTGCACATTTGCAAACAAGGAACTGAATAGTTAACTGAGCATCACTGAAAGAAAACTTGGCATAAACATGAATATGGATGACCATGAAAACACACTCTTTTTATAGACCAGATAGAGCTCTATAGATATTCACAGTAGCTTCTAGAATTAAAACATGATGGGCAAGAGCTTTGCCATACCTGGGTATGAAGATTTAAAAGGCATATCTTGCCCGAGTTGATGACTTGCCGCACGGAGTCTATGCTCGTACCATAGAGGTTCTTCTCAAACTCTCCGTATTCAATGAACTTCCCTGCAGCTATGTCACTCTCAAATGCCTGTCGGGAGACAAAATGGTAATCCCTGCCAGCTGTTTCAGTCTCTCGCCTACTCCGAGTAGTATCTACAAGAAAGAGACAAAAAAACCAAATTGAGACAGTGATGCACATGTAGAATTGAAGAAAAGAGTATTTCTCTTAGCAGACATATTGCTAACCATGGAAACCAACCCCCACCAACAACCATACGAAATATCCAAGAAGTCTGTTTATTTTATTTTCTACAATAAATGTCCATGGTCAGATTAAGTCGTCAAACTTAATTTGCATGTTTCTTTTACATTATGTTGAGGAAAAAGATAGTAAACCACAAAAGGAATAGTTTTAACCATGTAGTTGTGTTCTGAATGTGAAAACAACTATTAGATGTTTTTCAAAAATATATATTGCTACGTTATTTGTACACATAATCTAGGATACATTAGACATTAAAAATATAATATTCACTGAAACAGAAGTGGTTTGGGAGGCACTAAAGCCACTTAAATTAAAATTTATGCAGGACATTTGGTTAAGAATTTTTTGCCCAATGTACCATTTTCTTTTTTGAACTTCTGTAACTCACTCCAATTTTATTCAAACTGATATAAATGCATGTCTTATAATGTGCTTGAAACACTGGATTTGCATTAATTTCACAAAGCTATTTTTTACCACACATAAGATCATTTTATTTGTCCTTTTTTCAAGAGCTCCTGCCAAATATATCCTGCCCCAAACCTCCAAGCACCTAATTACTATTTCCAACACAAGAGGATTTGTCTGCAGACAAGGTTTAGAATAAGGAATCTATCTGCCCGTCACACTTACGGGGCACTGCGGAGGCAAAGCGATCCACTTCGTTATTCATAAGTCTCTGCCGCAGCTCATTCTGGCCGCAGTTCTGGGGGCCAATCAGAACAATGGGGCGTTTCCTATTTGCTGGCTGATGGTACAGTGACATTTCCTCATAAGTCAAAATTTCCTCATTGTCATAATCTTGAGAGAGAACAATAAAAACAGTCACAACATACTTTACTGCCAGTTCCATCTATTGCCTGTCATGCAGTATCAGGTTTCAGGCAGTTCCTGACTCTCTGCCCGGCATCTAACTCTGAGTCACCAAAGCAACAGAAGCCCAAAGATCATCATGTGCCCAGTAAGACGAGAATTTTTTTCCCTTTCTTGGGAAAAAAAAAAGTTTCCACTTACAACTGCTCATATAACTAGTAGCATGAACACAAGAAACAACTTTTTTGCCCAAGAACAAGTTTCCAGTACAAGAGTAATACTTATTTTTGATGGCAGCAACCATCATCCCAATCCCAAGTACTTCTGTAGGAACATAGTATAAACAGCCTATAAAATCTCTGAAGAAAGTTTCCATTGATGAAATTTAATTACACAGAGTGAGATGACATTACAAAACCATAATAAATTGGCTCACCACTGTAAAATTGTGAGTGCTTTTATGCCTAAAAAGCTATCTGGTTTTTATCCCTATCATCTGGGCTCTATTAAGGACACCAAATGACCCTACAAATCCTGTCAGTTGTTTTACATCTTTCACTACATGCTACAACACAGTACTGCCCTCACACAGAACTTACTGCTAGCATTTCTAACACCATATCCCGAATTTCAGCATTCTTTTCACAAGGCTATTTGCAGAATCTTTTACAATAGTTTATAATTACACACATTGTGCAAAAATTGTTCCTTACCATCATTTTTATTTGCGTTGTATAAAACCTTTTTCCGTTTCTTTTTGTTTTTCTTCGCGCACCAGAGTTTTCCTAACCAAAATAAAAATTACAACAATCAAACACCCAAACAGTAAAAATCTTCTTATTCCACCCATTTTTTTTATCTTTAAAGTGGAGATTTTATTCTGCAGTTTTGAAAAGGCATAATATCATTTTGTTGATTACAATGGTCTGGTGTATTAAGCAAATGTCAAGGACTTCAACTGAGTCCCGGCAGATAAAGTTCTTCGCGAAAAAAGGGGCTTTCCAAATTCCCTACATCATCCTAACTACATCGCACATGGTTATGAAAGCCCCATGTGATTTACACAACAAAGTGTTAAATTCAGACTTCTATTTATATGAAGAATTTCAAAGAATTATCCCATTTGTATTACAAGAAAAAAAAAACCCACAACAGGAGAACTTTCTACAATGACAAGGCCCCATATAACATTAATTAGCACCTCTAGGAAAGATTTTTTTAACTTGGAAAGCATATATCCCACCTGATTTTTCAGGCTCCTTGTCTTCTTCTATGGTTTGTTTCATTGCTTCTCTTTGTTGCTGAAAACTTTTTCCTTAATGCATTAAAAAAAGTACAAGAGTCATTAACTTTTAGAAACCATTTCCACGCTTTTTTGTAATGACTTACTCATTTGACTCTTTCCTAAGCTTTTATATCTCTTAAGGTTCTAGTAGAATGTAACATACAAAAGAAATTTTAAAAGGGAAATTAAAATTTTGAAAGAGAAACCAAAATTGCTGCAAAACTGGTTTATTACTTAAAAAAAAATATATTCATCAAGAGAGACTTGCAGACAATTTGTACAATACTAGATAGTTTTGCCCGGAAAAGTGAAACTACTGGAAAGACAACATTTACCCACTATGACAATGTGGTTTTCTCGTTATTTTTGTATGTCAAATGTGCTCTATTTATATTAAATATTTTGAACTTGAGTTTAAAAAAGATTAGCCTATATTTAAATCAGTGTTTCTCTTAACTTTTTCAAGCATTATGAAGTTACAGTCTGATATTCTATGGAATTTGAAGTCTTTTTTTCACTGTGTTTAACAGAGCAGCAGACCTTTAATGACCTCGGCTGCAGTCCATATTGCAATGCAAAAATTATGATCAGACTTCAGTGTCTGAAAACCCTGTTACCCAAAGACCCCCCAACAGTGAGAAAGGAAGCCTGAATGTCACAAGTAACTGAAGCCCTTTGTTAAGTGAAAATATGCTGAAAAGTCACCACAAAAAGGTACTGTATCAAGTAGTTTACTTGAAAAAGGTAAGAAACCTCAGAGCTGTGTACATCTCCAGAGAACAATCAGGCTGCAGTCCAACATCTCTGCTGCAGCCGGCAGAGGGAACCCTGAATCCACAGAGTCCCAACGGGGAAGGAATAAAATAAGAGGAGAGTGGCTCCTGGAACGTGCAGTGAAAGCAGCAGCTTTACTCAACAGTTATTTCTATACATAGTGATGCCTCTAAAAGGTCAACTTTTAAGTGAATTACATAATCAACAGTAGGCTCTGTTGCAAACGGTTCAAAGTAACAGATGGATTTAACGGTATACAAGTCTTTGAAAACCTGACTATTGCTCCTGTGGCTATGATAACTACTGACTGCCAAGCTTTTTCTAGAGCTTTATTTACCAGGGATAAGGCCTGCCAATGGCTGATTATCTTCATCTCCATCTCTGTAAGCCTGCCACCAGTTTGGATCTTCTTGACTGATCACATGGAGTATGTCTCCTTTTTGAAAAGACAGGCCTAACTCTCGGCAGGGGACATAAGGGTCATCGGAGGGATCGTAGTCAAAATGTGCTTTCACGTGTATCTGTAGGAGATCAAATGTAAAAACAGAAGAAAAACACCCCAGTGATTTTTGAAGAATTAAACCTTGTCTTGATTGCATTGGTGCTATGATATATAAAAACTACAAGATTCTATAAAATGCAAACTTTATCTGGGGCATACAGGAGTACTGAACTGGAACCATTAGGTTAGCAATGGAAAAGACACAGGTACGCTAGGCTGGACCTAAAGGCTTGAATTTAACATACAATCTCCTCACCATTACAGAAGACATCCCCCTCAAGCTACTGATTTAAGTTCTCTGCATTTAAAAAGTATCAGAGGTATTCTAATTAGCTGAAGTACTTAATAAACACATGGACTGACACCCATTTGCTGGACTTTAAGTGAAGTTTCACTTGTAAAGTATTTTGTCACCCACCATTAATGTTTGGGCATTCTTTCTTCAAGCTGTTAAAACTGTCTTTTCCTCACAAAGCATATTGGCATCTGTCAACAATCCAATTTTTTAAAATATGTATACATATATATATATGCACACACAAAATATAAAAATTCAAAATAAGAAGCTCAGAACCACAAGAAGTTCTATCTTTACAATATCTTACTATTTCATAAATGGAGTTAAAATAGTACTAAGAGTTTCAGTTTAAGATCATTAATAATTTTCAACAGTTAACTCAGGTGTCAGTCTGGTAACAATTAAAATCCACTTAAATGGCTACATTTTGGATTCATTCCACAATATAAAGGACCTGCAGAAGAACTTTTTACACACCACTGGTAAAACAAACTATGTATCACCAAACACAAGAACACCTGTAGAGCTACTTACAACTGTCTCCTTCGCAGGAGGTGGCTTGCTCTGCTGACTGGGAATCAACACAAAGGTCAGAGTACCATGCATGTCAGCCTGAGAGGAAAAATAGACTCTTCAAATACAGTATCAAAATACGGCTTAAGAATTTTAATAAATAATATATTTTAGAAAATGCTTTAAAAATTCCAATTAAAAGTTGCTCCTAACAGCACATCATCCACCCCTCAGCTGATTTAAAATATATAGTACAGATACACACACAGTGATTCAGTCACACTGGAAAGCTCAGTGTTGATACTTGGATTTTAAAAGCCTAGCATTCCTGAATATAAACTGTTTCTATTTGAAATGGAGCAGCTGCCATTCTGTCCAGCAGAGACTTAGGAGAAATGTATAATAATATTCTCTTGTTCTGCTCAAAATTACCACCATGTGAGTGTACATTGGGAAAGGAAAAATACATTAAAAAAAAAACTTTTCTAGAATTTCTTCAATGGAACACCATTTTCAAATCTAAACACTTCAACTATGATTTCATGCTGTTAACTTTATTAAAGAATACAAAACACTGTTTAAAAATGTAACATACTCAAGTCGTGCATATGTAAAGTCCTCAATACCAACACTCTAGTCAACCTTGTTAAGAATGTAGAACATAATAAATGCCCTGTCTTTAAAGAATTCTTCTATGTTTACATCTTTTCATAGGCAGAATATGTTTGCACACGTAAAAAGTCTTGATAAAGTGCAAGTGACGACCTGTGACAAGGTTTACAGGTGTTTCACTTCCTATACACCATTCTATGAAGCATAACACAACCATTTGTCCTGTAGAAAACAGAAAAGAATGCATGTATCTCAAAAAATTCAGAACCAAGGCTTAAATAAAGTAAATGTAACTCGGACATAACATGATCAGGCTGCAAGAAAGGAAAATCCATGATTTTCAGTCAGTATGCACAGTTCCATGAGGAATGAATGTAATCTAACAGTGATCATGTGAACAGTCTAAGCAAAAAGTCACATGCAGTTTATTATCACTTGAGTAGCAAGTAGCAAGGCAAAACTAAGGAGGAAAGTATTTTCCTTCTCCTGCGCTTCTTTGAAGTGTTTTGGGGGTTCTGAAGCATTTTAGAACTTTATTTCCACACTACAAAATACAAATGACAACAAATAAAGAATTAAAAGTATTATTTTAAATTAATTACAAATATATTTTAAAATCCCACAAGGTTGTATTTATTTTATTTTTAATTTTCAGCAGGTAATTTTCTCTTATGCTAATGTATTGTGGTTTTAAACCATTTGGTATTTTAACCCTAGGTTACAGGAGCTGCTCAGAAGCACAATAAGCTCTCTGCAGAGAACAAAACTGCCAGACTTGAACTACCTGTTAATCACCTACAAAACACTCTTTTCAGAAGCATAGGACTTAGCTAAATATGGCTTTAAAAAAAATACAGATGGCAATGGCGACAGCTACAAAACATGACAAATCTTAGATAGTTCTGGTCCAAAAAAACCATGGACATTGAAGGCTTTTCAGAGAATTTTAAGAATCTTTCTAATCAGTTTTAAAACAGTAAAACTAGTGTCTTACTGTACCATAAGACAACTTCATCTATGGATATTGCTGCCTATTCCTTCTACAATACACAACCTACAGCAGAAACTAAGTCTTTGTCCTGATTCTGATTCATCTCTAAAGCATACATCTAAGTAATCTGAAGATTTACTAAATGTTTCTCCGTTTTTCCTCCCCAAAACCCCTATTAACTAAGTTCTAGTTGATATTTGCAATGTTTTGTGCCAAAATAAGGAAACCTCTAAAAAAAATGTCATTTTCATCTGTTTTCACTCTGACAGAATGGTCTTGCCTACTGCAATTGGGCCAAAGATACAGAGTAAGGTTCCAGGTGTCTTGGACACTGATCCAAAGCAGGTACCAGGGAAGAGCATGAAAGAAATGCAATTGGGCAACAGAAAATACTGTTGGTAGTTGCCAGCTTTTGACATTCTGTCTCACCGGGCCTTTTGGAAAGTGAGTACCTCTGCATTTACTAATTCCTGATGGATTTCTTGCCTAGCTGCTTTTAAACTAAAGTATAATTTTGTCATGAATGGTGTAATAAAAAAGAAAACATCTATCCAAGTAAACTGCTAGTCAAAAGGGCTTTTACCAGGAGTAAGAGTAACCAGTCTAGTCACATAAAGGTCCTGTGTGATACAATTTGTGGTGGCTTAAGTCTGGCCAACAATTCAAGCACTGACCAGCTCCTAATCCACTTCTCTCTCACAGCAGGATGGGGGAGAGAACTGGAAGACCAAATGCAAGAAAAGAAATCTCATGGGTCGAGGTAAAGACAGTCTAAAAGTCTAACAATTGAAGGGGAAAAATCCCTACCGAACCAGTGATGCAAAAGCAATCACTCACCACCCAGTTTTTACTGCTCAGCCTGATGTTACACAGCAAGACACATCACTGTGGTCAATTCGGGTCAGCTGCCCCAGCTGTGTCCCCTCTCAACCTCTTGCTCACCCCTGCCTACTTGCAGGCAGGGGACAGAGTGTGAAACAGAGAAGGCCTTGACACTGTACAAGAGCTGTTCAGCAACAGCTAAAACACTGGTGCATTATCAACACTGTTTCAGTCTAAAACCAGCCCAAAAAAGCATCATATAAGCTATGAAGAAAACTACCTCCAAACCAGCCACACATTCATTTACTGTGGACTCAACCAGAGACAAAGACGAAAATCATGGCTTTTCAGAGCTGAACAAAGCTTTCCTTAGAAAGCATTAGAAGTCTAAAGATAACAGCTTGACTCTTCCACATTTGTAGGTTTCATTTTTGCAGATAACTGCCATTAAGCTTGTCAATATACTCCTATTTTCGAGTATTTTCAAGAAAACTTGAAATGGCCCTCCACATATGAACACCTGCTACCAGAATGAAAATACTTTTGAAGCTAAATATGAGTAAAATGACAAACAGGCTTCAGACTTACGAAATGAGTACTCATTGCAGAGAAAACAAGAAGTGTTCCAACTCACCAGCAAGTCAAAAACTTCATTAACGTCTTTTCCACGGATCTCAATGCCATTGATCTCCAGAACTTCATCCCCTTCATGTAAAAGCCCACTCTTCTCTGCAGCACCTCCTTTGACTATTCGACTAATGATAACAGAATCCATTTCATTCCGAACAGTAGCACCCTGTGTAGTAGGAACACATTCTGAATTTATTACACATATGAAACTCAAAGCCATCTATTGTATATATTCCAAGCCAGTGGAGAAACTATGCTGAAAGAAAATGCAAGTAACAGATTGGATGCATGCACACAATGCTCCAGTTCAATAAAACCACTGCTTAACTCCTTCAATCTACCCCAAAGACTGAAGAATTTGATTGCTCCACATGACAAGATGCATTTTTTTTTTAGAAACATAGTGCTAAGCAATTTTTTATTTGGAAGGTGCAAACAGCAGATGACAACTGCTAAAAAAACCCCAAAACCAGAAACCAGCCAAAACCTACACCTGGTTGGCACAAGGCTTTAAACTCCCTTACAGCAAGCTTGGGATAGTGACTCTTGCCAAGGAGATCTGTCAAAACCCAAACCGAAGGAAATTGTACGGATTTTACATGGTAGTATGGCTACTGCCCAATTCAAGCTAAACACAAGTTGACTGCCTATGACTGTTTCTCATTTTGGAGGGAGGAAGAGTGTTTACAAGTTAAACATTACCTTCAAATTTGAATTCCAAACATTTCATAGCAATCTGAAAGGACAAAAAGGCTATTTCCTTTACATATAACTGAGTGAGCACCAGTACTTACCAGTGGAATATCCCGAGCTTTCTCAATACGAACTATTTTAACCGTCTCCCCTCCATACACGCCAACATTCTCATAAATTTTTTCATCTGTCATAGGATCTGGTTGCATTTCTTGTTCTGCAACCTTATCATGAGCCAGTAAAAGTGCCTAGTGTTAAACAAAATCAGCTCAGTTACAGAAAGCATCACATACATACATACAAAATAGTACATGAAATTCTGCAATTTCAATAGTCTCTACATGTTATGGAACACTGCAAAATGACTCAAGCAATAAAAAAAAATCATTTATCACAGCTATGTAGCACCTACTCTTTTTCTAAATGTTCAGACTGGAAAATAATAAAAAAGCAATTTTGAACACAACTGTGATTGTACTTCTATCTTATCTGTACTAAAAAAAAATCTTGACATTGGTTTACTATGTATGTGACTGCAGACTCAGACATAAGTTTTGCAGTGAACACTGCTTTTACAACATCACCCCAGAACAAAGTTTCTTTTATGCACCCTGTGGTAAGTATGAAACAACTGCCAAAGGTAAAAACACAAGCAAGCAAAGCAGCTCATGTGTTGCCCTGTTCCCACTGACCTACTGCTACACTATTTATGTGCAAACTACCCTGTAATACATACAGACTATAGCAAGGGCTGAATACAATCACGCACTACACTTTGTAAAAAAGTTCCATTAGTTTCTGGAAATTGCAAATTCATTATCCTAGAAAAATGAGGGTTGAGGAATAAAATTCATCGTTGCCCAGTCAGCCCACAGCAAAAAATAGATTACACTGAAAACAGCATGAAGAAATAGATCCATTAGATTAGAAGTTTCATTTTGTTTTACCTGCATATGAGGGGCATTCAGCAAAGCATTAAGTTCCTGTCCATCCTTATGGTGGCTGGGTTTCAAAACACTCTGTACCTAGAAAGAAATCAAGTAGTAAAACTTAATCTAGCCAGTGATTTATCAATCTTCCTTCTCCTACTGAAGCACAACCACCTACTTGCAGCTACGCATTTTACCAAATGCGAAGTATATCCTGTAGTTGTTACACCACTGCTGATTGATTCGTCTGATCCACATTAGGAAAACATGCAATGAGACCACAGGACTAACCCAGCACATCTTGCCTCTAATAATTACCAAATCTAAGTTGGTATCCAGTACCTCACAACACTTTGTCAATACCAGAGATTGGCAATGAGCTCAGGTATCAAAAAGATGCACACAAAAAAAATTAAACCCTAGAAAGCTAGCGAAAGTTCGTGATTTCATGTCAGTGAAATCAGTCACAATGAAGAGTAGCATGTAAATATGCTGGGCTTTTAAACTAGAGTGATTTCTTATTAATATCACTAGTCCTCCACTTCCTTAAAAGCAGATTATCATATCCTTATTATGCAAACTATTTCCAGCAACAGCAAGGCCAAAGATTCCAAGACAGGTTTTGCAATGTATCCTGGAGCTCCTGTCCAGGAAGTGTACAAATCAAAACTTCAAGAGGTCCCTCCCTGAAAACCTGGTCTCTTTGGCTGGTTCCAAAATAGTCCACACTAACACAAGGGTAGTTTTTGCTCAAGCAGCTTCAATTGCCAAAATAGACTTTTCCTTCTCATACAGTTACCAAACAAGCCTAACCATCATCTCATAGAGAAAGCCAAGAGCAGGGAAGTCCCTTTAGGTAAAGGTGAGGCTGAAGATGCATTCCTCCAAAGCCACCATCCTCTGGCCTAATCTGATCAAAGGCACACTAGTCCAACAGCACAAATGGATCCAAAGACATCAAGAATAGATTATACAAATCTGAGCAGCAGCTTTCAGAGAGACAGAAAACACTTTTTCAAGAGCTTTTTACTCGTACAAATGAGGTAATGTGACATCAGAGAATCAAGAAAACAAAAATTTCAATAAGAAAATAACTCAGCTTTTTGTATGACCTAACAGTACCTGAAGGTCTGAAAAGCTTCAATCCCAGGAGCAATTATCTACAGAAATGCTAACAACTATCTTGGATGCTACCAGCTGACAGCACTGGAAACTTCCAAGTCAAGGTAATTTTAAATTCTAGAAGCCCCTAAATGAGGTGTTCCCATGGAGCAAGATCCTTACATTGCCAAGCAAAGTGCCACACTGAACATGTTCCAGTGTTTTGCAATAAACCTGGCACAACCTCCTAAAGGCTTTCTTCTGACATCCCTAGAACATGCCTCATGGTGAGCAAATGTAGTATAGCTTAAAATGGTCAAAGAAGCCAGATTTAATTTTTTTTAACTGGTTTCTTTAAAACCAGAGAGAACAGGAAGAGTTCAGCTTCACAAAGTCCTGACTTCAGTCATTTCTCTGAATTAGCCAGGAAGCTACTACAACTGGCTTAAACTTCATTCTAGGATGCCACATATCAAACAGAACACTGCAAATGACATTTCACTGACAAGTTTTCTACTGTTTTGAAAGAAAAGATTCTTCTATAGGAAAGACTTTCTCATAGAGGTTTATTTAAGGTCTCTAAATTTCAAGGGACTTTGAATTCCTTTCTTGCAGAAGCCAGAAGAAGCCTTAAAGCCTTACTTATCAAATCTTTATGATCTTTTTACAGGAAAACTTACTCAGAAAGCAACTTGGAAGTCCTGCAAGGAACACAATCTTCTGAATGCAAGGTCAGAGGTTGGGGATTTAACAGTGGAAAAGAAAGCAATCTGGTCCAACCAGTTATTCTGTGTGCAGAAAATATCCTTTATTCAAGTTGAATTTCTGCTTTGAATAATTTGATTATTCAAAAATTTAATATCCTCCCTCCTTTAAGAAAAAGATATGTCTCTCATTTGCTTATTTAATGAAGCTCTAGGAAAGCTTCAGGCTGTCATATACACCATATATTACAGCAGTAGTGCTGCATGCCAGAGTCCTTTGTAACTCACGGCAATGAATCCCACGGCTTTATCAGACTAGGAAATTTGAAGAAGCCTGTCATTCCAGAAGTGACACACTACATATAGCATAGGCAATCCACACTGAGTACGTGGCAGTAACTGTATCTTCTTAACTCTTCAGACTAGCTTTTATCATTAATCATGTTAACTTTAATTCAAGAACTGCACCTGCAAAATTCTGCTGTTGTTTAATAGCATGTGAGCACGATTGTCAGATGGAACATGCATACATGTTCTAGTGCACTTATGCCAGAAATTGTGCATCCAGTGCATCCTTCAACAGTCCTCATCTGGTTTATTTGAATTTGCAGAAGCAAGCAGCAGCAAGACCATAACATTTAGGAACATAGTCTACATAAATGGAGTCTATTACATATAATTAATAGCAAGAATTTCTTTAAGGTATTTGATATGTGCTGTTAAAGGCCAAGAGTTATAAACTGTCTTGAATGCTATATCAAATATCCTTACAAGGTCAAGACTCAGACCATGTTCCCATAATCCTTGCCCCCATCTTGGTCAAGTTTAAACGGATTTAAAATCAATTTAATTACACTTGATGTTTACTGGCTATTTTTATTTGAGACTTGGAGTACACCCCAATACATGAAGATAAGCTTTCTCAAATAAATTCTTTAAGCTCAAGTGCTTCATTCCACCTTTTTAATTCAACTAAAGTTTCTTAAAAAGAAAAATCTTGAGTTGTTTGTGTCTGGTTATCAGAATTGGTGGGAAAAGTTAACTATACATGTATACTACTAACTTTAAGGATATTCTAGAGGACTAGAAAATTTAAAAAACTAAATTAAATTATTACCTTTTTTTTAAGGGAGGATGTTTCCTGTTGAATTGTGAAATTGTGTTGCAAACTGCCTTTTCCTGTTAGAGATGTTCTCTTCCACAGTCAAAAGCCTCAAACAAAGCATGTCTGTAGCTTTAAACTGGGGCACACACTCCAAACAGTTTCAGAGTTATACACTGGCACTCATGACCTGTGCACTAAAATATGCACACTAGCACTACCTGCTATTTAAAATTAATGTTATGCATGTATCTGCTATTTTTCTTTCTTGTAATGTCTTCTGGCTTTTATCATCAAGATGTTATCAGTATCTTAAATCCAGGCTTTTGCAAGTGTCTTTTCAAAAACACCCTGAAGTAAGTAAATGAGCTGCTTTCTGGGAGAGTTTCCCATGCCTGTGCTTAGAGCTAGAAAAAGAGAAAGATAACAAAAAATGAGAGTACAAGAAAAAACTTGGGCATGCAAGATAGAGACATTGTCATGATTAAAAAAATATGATTAAAAAATACCCCACACCAACGACAAATCCAAAAAACCAAAACAAAAACACCACCAACTTTTCCTAAAGCAGAAATAATTTCCTCCCATACTGCTACCATAACAAATACAGAAGCCTTTCCAAAATGAATAAAAGATCTGAAAATGAAGCATAAGATCTTCTATTCAGGCAAGACAAGGAAGTACAGAATGATATGAAGGGAGGCCTCAAGGTATCCTCTTGAGACGCTTCTGTCAGACACAGAAATATCTGCCCTGAATTTCTGGCTCTATCATTTCAGGATGTTATTAAACATATTGCAAAATAGAAGTCACTTAAATACACAAGAAGCTGAATCACTGAGAAACTAGATTATATCTGAAAATAGAAACAGACATACGCAATATATTGACTTTTCAGGAATTTCAAAAGGTTGGACAAGACAGGGATGGGAGATGAGTCAAAATGAGTGCTGTGATGTTTGTCTAATGTAATAGTCTCATGAATAATGATCAAATTATGTTGGTTTAAAAATTTTGGTTTAATTAAATATTTTCTTTTTGCTTGACTTTCTTCATGGACTGGTAAGAGACACAAAACTGGCTTTGCACCACCTACGGATTTTAGGATTTACCAACTCACCTGAGAAAAAGAGAAGAATATGTTGGCAAGTTAAGGGGCAGCAAAAAATGGGGAGAAATGTGAAAGTCTGAAAATAGACCAAGAGTTTTCCTAGCTCTATTTTCTTCTCAGAAATTTCTTTAAAATAGCAAATAAAAGGACATAATATTCATGAAAGGAAAGAACCAGCTTCCCTAAGGGTTACATCTGTAACACCCTGTATTATAAAAGGAGGTTCATAAACTCTGGGTTGTATCTGAATGAAATCCTAAAGTAGGCCCGTGTAAAGTGGATGTTTGAGGGAGTAGTTTACAAACAGAAATTAACTGAAAAGATTCCTTCAGACTCACAGACACAGAAGAAGCCTAGTGAGGATTTCGAAGCAGGCTACAGGCTGAGGAATAAGCCAGAGGGAAGCTCACATGTACTGCAAACATATGGTTACAGTGGGTTGATTAAAAGTCTTCACAGATTCACATGAAGATTCTAAAGTACTTCCATCTGCTTTTGGCACAGTCTTACTGACAAACCTAAACAAGAAAATCCTAAGCTGAAGTTTAATCACCACCTGCACCTTTAGATCACATTTAAAAGATGTCCTTCAGTATTTCTTCTGCAAATGAACTTCAAGATTGCTACAATGCTGTTGGCTTACAAGATTAAAGTCTAATAAAAGGGAGAGTGGAAAAAGCTGTTGAAAAAAAAAATGCGTCAGGGAGAAAGAAAACCAGATACCAAACCAACCAACCCAAAAATACCAACACACACAACCTGCTGCCATACTGAAATACTCCAACCAATGCACCTGAATCAGTTTGGTTCACTGGGTGCTAAATGCTAGAGCCTTTACCCAGCCCCTGGATCTGGCTTTGGTGAACACTACATTGCTAAACTTGCACTGACATTGGCATTCAAGCTACCTAGGTCAAAGTTAACAAATACACATTGGTCTAAGATATAGCCACACTTCACTACAATATATACTTGGACTGGGCCATGGAAAATTGTGACAAAAGTTACTGAGTGACCCCTCAGAATGTATCTTATGAAAGAGCTGTCATACAAAAAAAGTTTAATCCCAGCATAATTAAAACATTGAAATTAAGTGTTAAGGGATCTGTTGCTCACTTTAATGCAGAATGCTTGTTTCCAGTGTCCTTGTATTTTCAGAGATGCTTCCCAATCTAAGGACCTCAGGCTCAACTCAGAGGAAAGTCACAATAAGAGAGAACTCTAACTCAATCCCTGAATGCTTGAAATAAAGAATACCAACGAAGTTAGATAGTCACAACCACTCCCTTTTCCTATGTTTAAACATAGAACCTTTTCTGTTACATATCTATCCATGCTAAAGAGGGAGTTCCTACCCCCAGAATATTTTTCTGGTTACTGTTTGCTGCATCCGGTTTTTCCAGATTTCCAATCAGTGACTACTATAATCCCTTTCATATTCAACATTCAGTAACTCAGACAAGCTTGACAAATATGTATTTCAACAGTAGCTATGATTATAGGTTTCATGTATATCCCAGGGATGCATACTGTACATACCTCTTGTGCTAGTTCTTGTGCATTGGAGATGAGAGGATATGGAGGGCTGGCTTTGTTCATGTGCACTGTAACAGCATTGTGGATCTTAAATGCATTCTGAAAATCGGTATTTTGAACAAGCTGTAAAATGAGCGAGATATCCTCTTGACTCTGAGGGTCTATCAAAACGTGCTGGATATACTTAAGAGAAGTTAACAGTTCTTCCACTTCTAGGTAAGAAATAACAAAATACAAGTAAGATATGAGTTAACAAGAATACTATGTAATATTTATACTAAGAGTTATACCGAATGTATTTTTGCTGTTCAGTTTTTGAACCAGCAGTCATATATGCAAGTTTATTAGTTATCAACTACTTCAACTTTTTTTTTGCAGCAGAATGTAACTGAACAAAAAAAAAAAAAGGGAAAAAAAGACCTCAAGTCAGTAAGAGCAATGAGAGTTTACTGCTAAACTCATCTTGATGCACTGAATATTAACTGATACTTTGGTCCACCTTTTGGTGTGTATCTACCATATACAGTAGATATCTTTGGATCTCAATATATATTGCTTACTTATAGAATGAATGCTTGAAAAGTAAACTACACTTAATTTATAAAGAAAATTGTGCTCAGTCTTAGCATATTAAAATAAAAAGGATGAAAAAATGTCATCTATGAACATCTATGAGTTTTTAAAGTTACCTACAGCAAAAGAAAGTTCACATCTTTTACGTACAAGAACATAAATTCTGCATGGGAAGTAAAATATTTTAACATATTTTAAATAACCAGTTTCCATATGTTTGCAGACCACTGTACATGTAGTACATTCCTAAGTTTCAAGAACTGATCTGATGCTTTACAAGTGCTTTTCAAAGACTTATACATTATTTTAAACTAGCCGAAATTTCTGCTAAATGTGTCACTTCTTAAAATTAGGCACTTGAGAAACCACCTAAAATGAGGAATATGAATCAAGCCCATGTAAGAAATTCTGAAGAAGACAAAAAAAAAAAAGGATGTTTTGAGCCTGAAATAACATATATGTTTTCACATATTATCTGAAAAAAATCTGTTCAGCCACAGAAGAAACTGGTCAGCTATCTTACATTTTAATAAATTTAAGGTAGCTAGAACTTTTGAATCCTGGTATTAAAAAAAAAAAAAACGAACAAAGAAAATCCCAGATTTTAAAACTGTCAGTTGATACTGAGGTCAATCTTCTTTACTGATACAAAAATATCAGCTTTGAGAATAATTATTAAGTTTTAGAAACCTTCATTTATTCATTATGAGCTTATTAGGAACACTATCAGGACACCAGCTAAGTTAAATTTTTCACATGAAAAATTTCAGTAGATACTGATTACTAACACGGATACTTCTGTCAAGAAGTTTCCCTTCCACATTTCCAACCACAAATTCTTCAGTACACTGAATATAAGGCTAGACTCAAAATTTTTGTGCACAACATAAAAAATGGTTGATAAATGGGCACATAAAACCCATAAAGCCTAATAAAATATGCAAAAAAACCAAGTTTAATTGTTTTAATTTCAGACAAACCATACCTACATATAAGCTGTCAATTCTGAGTTTGCAAGCTAGTCTTCAATATCATAAAAGGAAACAAACAAGCCAGGGCTACCACTTGCAAGGACAATAAAAAAATCATTAAAAAAACCCTCCAAAACCATTTCACACATGCTAAAAACATCCTACCCACCAAAGGTCAAGGGCTTCTTCCTGTAATCACCAAGGAAACAAAGGGCAGTAGGACAAAAGCTGCACAGAAAGCTTGGATACTGGCTGTGCAGGATATTCCACTGGTGAAATCCAGTACAGCTCACAACACTAATTAACGTAGCCAATGTCTCACTAGGAAACTGTATACACAATATACTGCTTATCACACTGGGAGAAATGCCATTTGGAGAGAAGGCTAAAGAGCACTCCACAAGTGAGGATCTTTGCTAAATAGGATATTGTCAGCTGGCAAAATTCTCATCTAGTGGAGTGTGCAGAGAACTAAAGTATCTCTTCAACTCATTCTCCCAAGTCTGAGGAAGTGCACCATTTTCAAGCATAAAGAAAAAAAGTGTAAAACAGATGTTACTGTATAGCTCCTACTGACACCCGCTCAGTTAAAAAATGTACCAACTTGCAGTTCTGCTATTTGTTACAGTTACTGGATTCAAAAAGCAGTGAGGTGTTAGAGAAGAACCTTGCTTCTTCTAACTCTTCCTATGCACTAATTGCTATACTCCATTATTTCTGAACCCTCTCTTACATATGTGAAAATTTAAATACATACATATATACACACACACAATTCTAATACATGTTGCATGTAAGATATAAATACATACAGAATGACAGACAACTTACCCTGTATCTATAACAAAGACATCCTGTTCCTAGACATCTTTACATATTCTCTTTTCAGCCCTTTGCTAGTTCCTTCTGTGTTGCTCCTTCTTACAAACTATCACAGTACTCTCTTCCCTGTATAATTCCCTTCTACACTGAAGCTTTATCTGCTGGATGCCAAAGTGATTATACAAAGTGATTTTCCCCCACCATTAAAAAGCAAACAAATACGTACCTCATCACAATTATAAACAGAAATAATGCTTGAAAGGAGCGTAATGAAATATTCCTCAAAAGATAGCACTCCATTTCCTAGTCACTTGTTCAATAAAAAAACCATACACATGAAACCACATACAAATCTGGCTTTACGCATGCCTAATTCTCTCTAAGTTGCTGCTTCTAAAGTCTAAATCACAGACTAGCTTTCAGTGCAGGGTTTGATTTTCTTTTTTTGTTGGTTTTGGTCTTTTAAAAGTAATAATTTAAAAAAGTGCTAGGTAATAAAAGTCTATCTCTAGATATTTTCTATTAAAAGGAGTGTCTCGAAGAAAAGAAGTTCAGTAAGACCAACATCTGCATTTACTCACAGAAAAGTCAGGGCTCTTTTGCAGAACAAGTCCATTTTTTAATTGCAGATCAATTAGCAATCAAATACTGGTTTTTGTCAAGTCGTTTTTACAAGAAGTGTTGCAGCCTTTTTCCATTAGACTATGAAATGGCTGGAATGTGACTGAGCACTGTGAGATATACACATTAATCAAAAGACTGCCAGGGCAAAAGTATGCAACTGCAGGGGAGGACCTGCAGTCACAGCTCAACATGTTAGATCAGAAAATGAAGAAAACGACAGATTTTTTTATCACCATAACAAGAAGTTAAGAAGAGCAAACTTAAGAAGATAGGCTTTATCATATGACAGCACCAATGTCTTAATTCCCAAACTTTTCTGTAGCGCAATCTATGCGCTGATACTAGAACTTTAATGCTTCAAATATAACTTGAACAGCATGGCTAAGAAAAGTAGTTTTGGATAAAACAATATTTCAGGAAGTTTATTTATAATGCATTTATAAATAAGTTTTAGGCAAGGTATGAAAGCAAAAACTAGGCAGTTTTTCCCCTAAAACCAAAACACGAACAAACAAACAAAAAATAACAAAAAAAGCCACGGCACTGAAGTCAGAAAGGGCTTACTTCCATGAAATGTTTAGTTACTCATTTAACTAAATTAGCTGAATGAATTGTAGCCAACAAAAAAAGTCTGCATTTTATGGAAGCATATTACTGTGCAAAAGCCAGTAAATACTTATATGCACATGTGCCAGGTGCAGAGAATATTACTTCCATTTAAACAGCTGTCTAAACCATATACTGTTTTGATAATAAACATGCCCTTAAAATTCTTTTGGTTAAAGTGTCCTATTTTTATAAATAAATTCCAATTTCTTTAATCTAGTCTGCTTTCTTTTATGGTGATAAAAACATTAAAGACTTGGCAAGGATCTGCCCAATTAGACATTGGCACTTACAAAACATTTTCCAAACTAAAAATATAGACACTTAGGTCAGTAGTCTTACTTCAAAGATGTATCTTCAGGAGAAGCTCTATGAATTAACACACACACACAAGCAAAATTAAAATCAGTACTTTAAAAATACCAAAGAAGGGTAGTTGAATATCTCTGTAACTGACTAGCACTGGTCCAGGTTTACTTGGTGTTTTCCTAGTTCAGCTCAGAGATTTGTGAATGTGACTAAGCACTCTAACCTGGACAGTAAAAGAGGAAAGACAGAAAGAGCCAGATTTAGTGCTAGAAATGTTAGAAAGATTAACCCAGAAACTGGAAAAAGGACATGCTTAAGAAAATTTTGTAAGAGTTCAAGCTACTGCAGAAGCACTTCACTAAATTTAACTCCTTTTTTGACAACACTAATGACTGAATAGAGATTCTTTAGGGACTATATAGGTTTAAAAACCACAGTATTTTATTTAGAACTATTTTTCCCTATATTGGCAACAATTCAACGTCACAGTTGAGTATAATCAAAAGCACTACTCCTTATCACAGAATCCCAGAATGGTCAGGTTAGAAGGGACCACAATGGGTCATCTGGTCCAACCTCCCTGTTCCAGCATCCCAAAGGACATTGCTCAGGATTATATACAAACAGTTCTAGAACACATCCAGTAAGGGAAACTCCACAGCCTCTCTGGACAATCTGTTCCAGTGCTCAGTCAGCTGCACAGTAAAGTTCTTTCTCATGTTCAGGTGGAACTTCCTGTGCATCAGTTTCTGCCCATTGCCTCTTGTCCTATTGCTTGGCACCACCAAGAAGAGCTTGGATCCACCCTCTTGGTACCCTCCCTTCAGATACTGATAGACATTGATGAGGTGACTTCTCAGTCATCTCTTCTGGACACTGAACAGGCCCAGGTCCCTCAGCCTTTCCTTGTAAGAGATGCTCTCTTGTTGGCTTCCTCTGGACCTTTCTCCAGGAGTTCCATGTTTCTCTTGTACTGAGGAGCCCAGAACTGGACACAGCACTCCAGGTCAGGCCTCTCCAGGGCTGAGTAGAGGGGCAGGATCACCTCCCTTGACCTGCTGGCAATGCTCTTCCTCATGCACCCCAAGATCCCACTGTCTTTCTTGGCCACAAGGGCACACTGGTAGGTCATGGAATCCTAAGCCATAAATCCTCTCTTCTTAACTTTTAAGTTTACCTGACCCAAATGACAAGGTTCAACTTTGATTACAAAAGTGGGCAAAATCACCTAGTCATTTTTCTTCAAGATGCATCTTATACTACATATTATTATTATTCCCTAATTTACCTCTTTCAACATATATAAATTTCCTCTCTATAATTTTCTTGTCCACAGTGTTTGGTATTTCTCTTCTTACACCTAGTATTCAAAGAATCCTAGGTTCAATTCAATACCATTTTCCCCTCTTCTATTGCTGAGCCAAAACTCAGCCAAAACTTCCTCCTTCCATCTTTTCACAAATACTGTCTTTAACAATCCCTCAACTTCTCTCAAAGCCTGTCCCCTTCTGAACTGCCCACTGAGAGGTTTTAAAACCTGCCTTTTGTCATCACAGTTATTTCTTCACTGTTATTTCTCCTGTTCAAACAGCTTCAGTCCACTCCAGCTCCTTACTGGTTCTCAAGTATGTCAGACCAATGCATGTTACTAATTTCTCATCCCTACCAGCTTCCATGGGCAGCTGCTCTGCCCACTGGTTCGCACCAATCCTCCCTCCAAGTTCTCAGCACGTCCACCATGAAACCTAGCCCTGGCTTTCTAATTCCAAGTCACTGTTTCCTCTCTTCTCTAGTTTCAATTTCCAATTCCTCCAGTTGTCAGTCTTCAGAGCTTTTGGCCACTGTGGCTAAGAAATTCCCAAATGAAGTCACCTCTACTGTTTGACATCCATTTTTGTATCTTCTCCTTTGTGTTCCCTCCAAGGAGACAATTTTACAATCAAATCCCTAGCACTTCATAAAGTTAATTACAGAATCTGCTTCTTACAAAGAGATCTCTCAGCTGACAAGCCATGCACTAAGACAAGGTACACTCGTTTGTAACTGACACTGCTCTCCACAGGGGGCTGAACAGGATGACTTCCGGATGACCCTTTCAATCTAAATTTTCCTAAAGAGGGATTTGTACAATAAGGATTACCAGAAGTTATGGAGCAGAGACATGTCCTTAGCAGAACTGCTGCTCATACTAGAGATGCAGTAAAAAAAAGAAAAAATTAGCAATTTCATAGCTACTTTTCACTCTATTCGCAACTACCAGCCAATAGGGAAAAAAATAGCAAGAAACTTTAGTGCAGCCCAGAAAACAAGGCTGACTTTTTAAAGCAATCTGGATCTCTGAACAGGTGTAGACTAGGAAATTTGAACTGGACTCTCACAAACTCCTAGTGCATCTTTTTCACTCCAGTGACACACTACATTTTATTTAAAATACTTACATTTGAGGAAGAAAGGTTAGGACCTTTTTCTAAATAGGCACAGTTAAAACAATGACAGCTATGAAATGAAAAATTTCAGCATCTATTTCTTCAAAAATTATTAACATTGCATTTTCATCAATGTCTAAGCAGATTTTCATTATCAACACCAATACTTTAAGAGATGCATTGGCATGACATTTATATTCGGTGGCAATTAATAATGCAAGACAGAATGAAAAAAAACCACTAGCATGTTTCTCTTTAAAGTATTAACAACTGTTGCACTTTTATTTTAAATTACAATCTGTGTTTATTCATTCTTTATTCTGGTCTACAGTTCATCAAACACCATAAAATTGGGCATTACTTACATGGTTTTCCCCACCTCAAGAACACAGAAACATTGACTGAATTAATTATTAGCAACAAGGTATTTAATCGTTCCCCAAATGGGTAAATTTTGAAAAGCCATTTGCTGAGGCACATAGCCTGATGTTTGACCAAATAAAAAAAATTCCAAACCACCAAAAATCTAAAACGACCAGAAGACTTTAAATCTGCTAATGAAAAATTAGCTACATTAGGTTTTCAGTGGCCTAAGAGCATTCACATCAAATAAATCTTTACTGTGCCAGCTCACTCATTGCATTTTACCCACCTAGTGTTTTCACAGTATAATGAGGACTCTCCAAAACAATTCCTTCTTCTGTGTCAAATATTGGATTATCTATTCCAGTTTTAGGAGGAATTTGTGCTAGTTTCTTTAGCCTCATGGAAGCAGTAAGGTCCAGTTCTTGTTTCCTTCCCTCTTCTTCCCGTCTGCGCCTGATGTCCTCCTGTTGCTGACGGATTCGCTCCAGTTGAGCACTGCGCCGCATGGGCATCATCCTGGAGCCCAAGTCCCCAGGGCAATCAACAGCCATTTCCCTGTGCTTCTGAGGTTCCTCAGGACATACAAGATCCACATTTTTTGCTTCATTGTCAGAATCTTCTGTGATATGTCCATTCATATGAGAAGTTGTCATGATTATTTGTAATTAAGCTTGTGCTCTTCAAACCAAAACGCTGTGTTTAGGCCAGTTTTTGTTACGATATTGTGTAAAATCCATTATAAATTCAAAAATATTTCCCTTCCATCACAAGATGCTTGAAGAGACATCCAGAAGGAAAATCTAATGACAGATATTCAAAAGGAAAGAAGTTAGTGAGTAATTGGACAAATAAGAAAATACCTAAGGCCCCCAGGCATCAAAACAATGGCACTTTTAATCCAAATTTACATAGCACTTCTCCCCCTACTAAGAACTACAGAATCCTCACAAATCTGTTTCACATATTTTGGTAAACTTCAGATGCCGATGTTAGAAAAGGAGCACTGCTCAAACTAATGTTAAAGTCTCTATATTTCCCAGACAAAGCTGTGGTGATTCTGCAATTAACACAATTGCAAATAAGCAGTTTTCCAACAGTTCTCACTCAAGTTTTAGTTTGTTCTTTCATTCTTAAAAATTCCAACAAACTATGCTTACAATCCTACAAACACTAAATATGAAAAGCTTGTTATAAACATGTTCATGAGAAGTTTAGTATGTTAAGCACAGGTAAAGATATTTGCATTTATTGTTTATAAATTGAGGCATTTTATGTAAACATTGCTTCCTGGGTTCAGAGCAGACAGGTCTTGCATAGTTTCTCCAAAAGATACTATCTAAAGCAGACAGGAGCTGCACTTACACAATTCCAAGTAGAGATAAAGTCCTAGGATAAGGGTTGGACAATTCTGGTTAGCAGCTACTCTTAATACTTTCTATAGGCATGCATTAAAGCAGGAAGGATTAAATATAAAAGTCCTTGTGTGGGCATACAGACATACAGATTTGACAAATAATAATTAATTTCCACAGTCAAGTAGTGACATTCCACTACACTACACACACCTTAATCTGGTTTCTTAGTCCTCATGATTCAGGCTAAAGAGCTTAAGAGTCCTGATAAATATAACCACTCATCTCCTAAACATAATATATGTGTGTTTTATACCACATTGCCTTTCTGTCAGTGATACATAATCCTCAGTCTGTCCAGTTAAAAGGTCACAGAATTAATAAATAGTTGTGTACCGTATTACCAATATACTTAATTTTTCAAGTTACTTCTTTATAATTTTTAACAAATTTACTGAAAGGAAATACTAGGAAATATCTCTAAGTTTTAATACACACTGGAAGCACCAAGACAGAAAAAAACCCCAAAAAACCAAAATCCAAAATCACCAACTTTCTTATACCAAATATTTGTGTTTGGAGGAGGAAGGGAAGGATGTTTATGTTGTAATTAAGTTGAAAATTAAGTATCTATAGTTCTGTTTTGGAGGAGCAGCAATGGAAACTCCTACACAAGCTTTTGCCAGCTTGCAATTCTAAATATGTACAGCTTTTCATTTTCATAAGGAGTAGCACTCAGCATACAGCAACAACAGAACTATTTCCTTTCCTTGTTTCCCATCTAGCCCCTGCTACTAAAATAGTTATTATAAACATCTTCCAAGAACAAAATTAAATTAAAGCATTTCTGTGGTAATAAAAATTCTTTTTTTGTCCTTAAAAGACACTAAATTGCACTTCACTGATACACTCAACATTCACACATTCAGAAGAAAAAATCAGGCAAAAAAAGCCAATCAAAAACTTCACAGTACCAGGGCTAGCACTGGAGGTACCTCACAATTATTTAACCCCTGTAAAGCCTTCAGTTAGTGCCCAACTTAAAACAGCCCTTCAAAGAATAAAGCCACATAAAGTTAGCATTTAGACAGGGTTATATAAAGCACCACTTTAAAAAAAGTTCTGTGAAGTTCAGAGAAAGATGGATAAAAATTTAGCAAAATGATCCTCAGAAAGCTGCATTTCCCCTTCTGAAAAGGCAACTTCTCTTCTCTGTACAGAAATACCAATCCCCAAAAAGGAATCCTCATTAGAGACAATAAAATTGCAAAGAACACTAATTTAACTGTGGCTGGAAGATAATTCAAATTCTTTTAAATTCAAGTTGTATTTGCCATAGCTTGTCTGAACACTAAGCCTTTTCAAAGCCACATTCATCTTTTTTTAACTCTGATAAGCTGAAAGAAAACTCACATTCCTGAGTGTATAGGATACAACCAAAAGGTGCTGAAACAATCTGAGGGGATGAATAATATCCATTTAATCAGCACTAAAAAAGTCAAAACCAGGGTGTGAGGACCTGCAAGAAGTAAAACCCAACTTCACACTCAATCACGTGTAAGCTAAATCATGTCACACTCTCTAAAGAATCTTAATCATAAAAAAAAAAAAAATCAGAAAATGGAGTTGATGGCCAATACTTAAAAACTGGTCAAGAATATATACAATATTACGAGTGGGATTAGATACATATCATCCATCAAATTTAAAAGTACCAGCTACAAAAATGGCACACCAAACACTCATATCTGTATATAGAGTGAGAATATTTTAAATTTCCTTAGTTCAGTAATATGAACTGAAGACAAGAGAAATAAAAATATAGTTTGGAGTAAATATTAACAGGCAACCTTAGTAACACTGCTCACATTTTCAGTATAAACTGTGTGCAAGACACAAAGGGCAAGTAATTCTTTGAACGGGGTACCAAGACATTTGGTCACCTGTAATAATTGCTGCTTAATTTCAGTATTCAAGATCTGAGTCAATCAAGTAACAAAGAAACAAAAGCAACAGAGCTCTCCTGCAGTCATACTTTGAACAACAACAGTCAGAAAACTGCAATGAAAATTTAAGAGTTTTGGAATTTTAAATAAAAAGTATTTTTGGTGTCCCAGAAAGCTAGATATTTCTGAAACAAGCAATAAACAGTACAGCAAAAGAATCACACTCAGATAATACAAAAGGTGATACAAAATATCACATTATCAGGCAGTCTAAAATTTTATGTTGTGGCAACATCAAACCACCTACACAAAAACCCAACCCCCCCCTAGATATATCTAGCTAGTAATCCATAGAAGCACAGGCATGCTGCAAGTCTGGAATGCTGAACAACTTCCTTTAATCAAGGAACTCCTGATAATGGGTGATCCCTTCCAAACCTAAGCCACTCTCCCTCCTGTGGTCTCAGGTCTGCATCAGACATGACAAATCCTCATCTCCAACCGTTTAGGAAAAATGCTGTTGGCCAACTTCAACAAATGAAATAAACACAAAAGGGGGAAAAAAAAAAAAAAAAAATCAGATCAGCTCTCAAGTCCCTCTCCACAATGGTTGTAAGGATGCAAAATGAAAATATTACACTAATAAAATCATTAATTTGGTTCTCAAATTAAGGTTTGGTATAGCTGAGGTTAAAAATAAGATTTCAGCTTAAGGTAGGTACCAGGAACAGAAAATTTTATTTTAACCAATATGCATGCCATCAAAAGTTTTAGGATTAATAATTTCAGAAACTTCCCTTGGCTTTTCTTTCTGAAGGTTTCTTTTGCAATTTTAAAAAGTCCATAATAGCAACAATAAGGGAAGGTTGTTATACAAAGTCTGTTCTCTGCAAATTGTGGATTATCCAATAAAATAGCTTTTCAGCCCAAGAGAAGCTTATTTTGCTAAATAAATATTTACTACTATGGAAGAAAATTTACAGACTTACTCAATAATACTAATTTTTATTACTTCCTATGTACAATCTATAGAAAACCACTTGTAAATAAGAGAATTCCTTTCCACTTCAGAACCTGGCAGTAGCAGTTCCTATACTTTCTAGATATGTACAAATGTCTGTTACACAAAATTTAATTGCTCACAGTTTAACAGGGTTAAATCATGGCTTTGACCATCTTCCTTTGAACTGCCGGTATCTAAGTGAGGAATCTTAATGTTTCCCCATGACATGTAGAGCTTTCCAAATAAAGCAGATTTATGACTCCCTCTGTTCAACTTTGTATCACAAGTCTTACCAACACAGTCCTGGAGAGTGTATGTGAAAGTCTCTTCTTCACAGATGACTTTCATTTTTGGGCTACAGAGGAAGGTTTCTAAAAACTGATAATATTAGTACAGCTATTGAGAAAGAGCACTTCAGTCACTCTGGTCACCACTGGGCATCATAGAAAATTCTGACAGGGAAGTAATTCTGAAGAGCAAACAAACCATGTTTCTGGTGCAAGTTCGTAATAGCAAAATTAAAGGAAAAACCACAAGCATTGTCTTGCTGATTACACTTGTTAGTCTTAAAAATACTGGATTTTACAAGCCACCATTCTTCATACTGACAGCTAACAATATCAGGCTTCTATTATTTCTTTAAACATGCTGAATACACTAAACAGAGCACAGACTCCAAAAGCTCTGTAAAAGAGTAAACATATATAAATGAAATCATCTTGGTGTGTAAGGTAGACGCTAGTATAAAATATATACAGACAGAGACTGAAACAAAAGTGCTGTAAGGTGGTTTAAGTTTTCACTTGCTTCCTGGGGACTGTGGCTGGTGTGCATAGCAATCCTAATTGCTTTAACAACTAAATTATGTACAGTAAAATTAAATTTGTTTTGCTTCAGCAACTTCCAAAGAGCAAAAATGACATTTTCTGGAGGCTGAGGTTTTGTGTTACATTTCAGTGGTGTTTAAAATTCTTTCAGGGCTAGAAGTGTGATTAGACCTGATAGTTCCCTTTATAAAATTCATTAAAGCTGCAAATTCTTAATGACTGCAAGGAAGTTCAGTGCTTACCTCCAGTGAAATTTCATTAGTTTTGGCACAGATTAGAGTATAAAATCCCAACCTACATTTGTAATTTTAATATACACACAAGCAATATATATTTAACATTAGCACAGTGCAAAGGATTTATCATCAGCTTAAAGCTACTTACTACAACAGACATGGTATATTAAAACATGAATTAAAAACAACTCGAAGATGAATTGCTGAAGTGGATTAGAAGTTAGATTAAAATCACATACAAGATGTTTTCTGATATCTGAACTACTAACAAAATATGAGCATAAAATTATGGTACAGATTTCTGCCATGTATTATTACTAGCTCACATAATAACGTATCTTCTGGTATTTTCACTCAGTACTTCAGATTCTAGGCAAGCAAAACCTAAGTCATAAAACTCACAAAGTAACTAAAACACTTCAATAATTCTACAAATGGAAGCTCAGTGTAGGAAAATAAAAAAGAATTTCCTGCTTTCCTTGCATCGTCTCCTATGCACCATTTTATGCTCAGTGGTATTTCAGTGAATATGCAAGACTAAGAGACTTGGAAGCCAATTACATAAAGGAAAACCCAACACAAACCATGTTGCACAGCATAAAATTAACCACCACTACTTGATGAGAGTTAAAGATTAGAGTTTATGATAGAAAATACTTCACAGATATTTCCTATGAAGCTTAATAGTACCTGCAATAACTGGTATAGCCTGAAGCAGACACGCTTTTTAAAAATAGGTAAAAAATATGAAATTTATGACAACTTGATACTTTTTTCATCAATTAAAAAAATTTAGTGGAAAAAGAATTATCGTTATACTAGCTTTGCAACACATTCAAGAAAATTACTTCTGGTATGGTTTGTTTTTTCACTCAATATTATTATTTAAACTATCTTTTCCTCTCACTAGATGTTCTAGCATAAACTCTAGTATTGGAAGTGAACTCTTCCTTCAATATCCAGCTGTCTCTTAGCAATTACAAAACAGAGTTCATTGCAACACCTGTCAAGCACAGTAACTCAGCACAACATGTGAATTTCAAAAGGCTCTCAGACATGCCATGAGGTTTTAACATTCCATGCTCACTTAAATGTGCAAGATACATGGATCAACAGCAAAAAGGGCTAAACCCTCAATATGTTCACAATTTTCATTGTTAGCAGTTTCAAAGTTACATTTGTACAAGAACAATAGCAATGTTAACTTGCAGCATTAAAGCACAGAGAAACTGTTGAAACTGAAAATTCAGATGCTAATGTTAGATTCCAGTTTTACAAATGGTATAAACAAACTGCTCCAACTGCAAACCTGGGACATTATAATCACATTTTGGTATCACACTGGTGTCATATCTAAGAACTGTGGTCTATTTAAGACATTTATTAGGCTTGTTTACCTGTTAAGGCAGTGTCACCAATCAAAAATGTCACAGCTCAAGAACTTGCCTACACTATCAACTTCAAAAGATACAAGGCGACTCCCCACAAAACAGATATGAACAAAGTGTTTTCCATGAAAAACAGGCACCAGTAAGAAACATACATCATGTCAATTAGCAGCCACCTCACCCAGACCTCCTTTTCTGCAACTGCACCTTTGCAGTAAAATATATGCAAGATACCTTTGCTGCAGTTGTATGAAAAGGGAGGAACAATTAAAGCTTATTTAAATTCCTGCTCATCTCACTGTGAAAGACACTTGCCGCATGTTCTATCAGCAGCAACCTTCCTTGGTTAGCTACAGTGAGCTCCTTTAATGAGCTAAAAGTGATAGCACAGGTCAAACAGAACCACTCCACATTAAGCTTGCTCTAGACGTAACAAATCTGACTTTCTACTACATTTATCAATATTTTTTTCTTTTCAGTTACACAAACAATTAAAATGCTTCCTGAGGTGACAGATTTAAAACAATTGTTGAAAACACTAAGAATAAGCAGCTTATATACCACAATTCTCCTTGTTTTAAATATATGCTACCACTTACACATCACCATTAATTTCTGCTTTTTAGGCCAATGAAAAATAGACAGGGAGGGGAATAAAGTTCCAGCTGGGGTGAGAGGGAATGACAACAGAAACAAACTTGAGCTGGCTTCAAGAAGATTATTGCTAAAAGTCACACCTAGACAGAAAAACTTAAAAGGAGTTTAAGATCAGTTAGGCATATTTTACAATTTAGTAATATATTATTTAGGTTCTAGATTCTGTTGATATTTGGTATCCTCAATAAAGCCCTGACATAGCTGAAAGCTTATGCGCTGACAAGCCCTAAACTGCAGTGAGAAGCACAGCAGAGGGCAGCCTCTGCAGCAATTAGTGAAAACCCTAAAAAAAAAAACAAAGCTGTTTCAAAAGGGAGCTCACAGAAACATCCAACACTACAGCTCATTAAATGGTCTGACACCCACATCACCGCAAAACAGCAGACAGATATACCACCCCAGCATCCCACCACGGCTTAGACTAATAGCCTACAACTATGCATACATTTGAATACTCAGTTCTAATCAAGGCATTAGCACCAATAATCTCTGTGACAAAAAACGTTTATTTTATACATAGATATGAGTGGATAACATGGATGCCTACAGGCTGCAATGAGAAGATGAGGTAACAGTACGAGGAAAAAAGGAATTATCTTAATTTAGCTGTTTTTTTAATGTTTAGAAACCTTCAAGCATAACAAATGAAGAGTAAAGAAATTCCTAGAATTCCAGGGATTGTTAACAGATCTCACAGGACAGCCAGAAGCATGATAACAAGACAGTAATTTCTTATCACCTATTCACAGTTAAGACTTCAGCTTTCATTGTCTTAAACGTAAATATGCCTGTCCTCACTTTAAACAGCAGTTATATTCCTGTGAAATTAAAAATACTGCTGCTATTTTAGTTCTCTAATAAGATTCCCCCAACCCCCTTCAAACTGTGTCCTTGTTTGCTCAGGCTCTTGCACTCTGGTCTCATTTTAACCCCCATATTTTTTAGCATGTTATTTTTTATGTCACTGCCTGCCACTGCTTCACTATGTAAAACAAACTATTAATAACAAACATTCATGTATACTAGTATGTATGTGACACTGTCACTTCAAAGACAGGAGTGAACCAAAACTAAATTAACTAATCCCAAACTAAACTGAAGTTACAATGTTCCATAATATACATCTCATCTGACATTTAAATTCACACAAAATGGCATTAGTTTAGTCCTCCACATCAAGTTATTCTTAAGCCATATTTATAATACTCTAAAGACAAATTTCTTCCTTGTTTTTATATTCCAATACCTGCTAAATTCAATAAAAGTATTTAGAAACATCACCTAAAGAAAATGGGAATACAGCTATTTGCCAGAGGCTATCATCCAAAACCACCAAAGTATTAGCTATCTCATACAACTGTTTTCAGAGATTATACTGGGACCAAGACTGTCTTCTAATTTTATATGATTGAGCTATAGGCTTTGCAAGTTCAAAAAAGCAAAATCTTACATTATGTAACAAAGTTACATGTGCTGGCTTCTTTCATGTGGCCATCTCCTCAGGCTCTTTTTTCAACTCTATTTTGCCAGATTAACTGAATGCGTGTCAGGGATGATTTTAAAAGCTTTTTTTAAAATTATCCCCAATGATATAACCTGATTAGCCCTGTTGCTATATTATTCATAGGTATGTGGGGGCAAGGAGGATAAGGACCTTCTGACTTTTTTTTCTGACCACAAAAATAGGTTGAGACTTCTAAATATTGACATTCTGAAAAACAGGACATCAATCACAAAACTATACAATTGATGATCTCTGCACTTCACAGAACTTACCACCAACTCAGAACAACCACATTTCATTTGAGCTCTTCTCTAGTTATTTTAAGGAAAAAAAAACCCAAGGCAAAAACTATTTTAGCTACTCAGGTCTCTGATGTCAGAAGATTTTCATTCCTAAACTCATCTAAGATGGTGGTGACTGTTTCACTGAGCAAATCCCTAAAAAACTGCTGCATACATTTTAAAATTTTCCTTCAGAAATATTTTCTCTCCGTGGTCATAATTCCCTAAGGTTTTCTTTTTCTAATTAGCATAATCTGTAGTTGATTTTTCTGGAGGGAACTGTAAGCAAAGCATTCCACCCATGACAGCGTGTATAAATTTTTTTAGCCATTTCAATATTATGACTATGATGAGATGTCCTGCTAGACAAAGATGACAGAAGCCCTTGCTACTACAGGAGAAAGAAACTATCCTCAGCCAGGACAAGTGCAATGGATAACTATGGCAAATATATCCCCCAAAGAACCAATGTGTAACAGTTGTCATTTGCAAAGGATTATGCTTAACCAAATTCCTGTCCATGAAATCTGCTGAGATGCTTCTCACTCCTGAGAAGACAAATAGCAAAGTCAGAACTCAAAATTTTACAGGCTGAAAAAACTGTTCAGAATTTGCAGTGCTGTAGTTACTTTACACTGTGTCAGTCACATTACTTCATATCTCAGTAATTTTTCAGGAAACTAATAAATTCATGTGTTTGTGCATAACTAGCTCTGCCAACTGCTAGAACAGAACAAAGCTGACTAGGCTTTCAAGTGTGCCCTACTTCTGCACCCTTCCAAACAGTATCCGTAGTTCATGAATTTATGACAAGAACTAAAAAAGAGTCTGTCAGTATGATTCCTTGGACCGTTAAGCTGTGCAAGTTTGCTGCAGCCAAAGACTTGCAGTCTCATTACTCCTGCTCTTGACTGCTCCCTTATGCTCTCCATTTCTGGGCTGTACAAACCATTACCTTCTCTAACAGTTTTGAAGCATGTCAAATCTGTCACCAAGTCATTTGAATTCAGCAAGATTTCAGCAAAATACTTTTGTTTGGTTCGTTTTGATCAAATTGGCATGCTGGAGCAGATGACAATAATCTGAAAGGTGACAAGATTGGCATAAGGGTCAGGAGGAAATGTTTGAGACCAGGGAGGTAAGGAGGTAAGAACACAGACAAGCACAAACTCCTAGCCCCAGCAGCAGGGAGACCAATCCAAACAGGACTGCATCTCATGGAACCATATTCTGAGAGGTCATCCACTTCTCTTCACCCCCCAGAATAATCTCATAAACACCTACTGATTCTTTTCATCCTAAACAACCCCAAAAAAACTCCCCAAAAAACACCACAGAAAAGCAACCACACACCTACAACTATTTGCATATCTTCCTGATGATGTAAACAGGGCAGTTAAAAGGAAAGTATTGGTTTGTCTTAGAAAGCATACTCTGAAATACTGTGGGTGTAAAGCACCACAAAATTTGCCTTTATCTTCAAGCATATTTCCTCCCAAATAAAAATAGTAAATTAATCAGCCCTAAGTGTTTAACATGGTGAGTTCAATATCTGAACATCTCTGTGCATTCATTACTCAAAGATATTCAACTAGTATTCTCTATTATCTTTGTGGAAATAGTATAACCCACAACTCAGAAGCAAGAGCTTTTTTCTTTTCTTTTTATAAAGGACAGCAATAACAGAGATAGATCTTAATTTTCTGCAGCAGAAGGCATTACACAAGTCACCTAGTGATTAAACAGTACACCTTCTGGTCAAACACTAATACAAACAAAAGTACTACCTCAGGCATACAACACGATTCATATATGGATAACCACTTTGGAATGGTTAAAAAACAAGTTACAAATCACCTTTCCCAGTATTTATCCCAATGATCTGTTAAGATTGCAGGAACAATGCCAAGCATAACCAAAGAACTCATGCTGATGCCTGGGTAACACAGTAAGGCAAGCCTGCTGAACAAACCTATACCATACAGTAACTTACAACACATGGAAAACTCGCAGAAAAATATTTTGTGTGAAGTATTACCAAAATTTCACTATAGGATGTGAATATCAAATGTTCTGTAAATAACCTACCTTACTTAACTTCATAATATAAATGCATGAGAAAACTTCACAAGGCTATGAAGACATTAGAGACCTTCTGTACCTTATAAAAACAGTCTCTTTCTTTCCTATTAAATCTAAGTGGACTCTTGGGCTTAATGTTAGCCATTTGTTACATAAATCGAAGTAAAATCCTGACAGGAACAAACTCACTTTTGCAAAGTGAATTCAAGAACCTAACTGTGGCTGCAGAGCTTTTTCACAATTCAACTCTTCTATTAAATCAAAAAAGACCATTCAGTTTGTGAAACCTTGGTAAAGCACGTGTTCTTTTTATTAAGGAAGCATTAGAAATCTGTGATAAATTCATGGGAATGTAAGACTCCTTTCTATGTGAAGGCAGGCAAACATTTTTAGTATGTAATGGCGCAATAAACCTGTCCAGAAAACTATGCCATCACTTGAGCTGTTGAACTAAGGTATTAAACATGACTATGGAAGTCAGGGAAAAACATTGGCAAGCTAAGTGCCTTAAGTCCCTCTCTCCGAACTCTCAATCTTTGTTAAGGAACAAAGATTCAACACTTAGGAAAGTGGAATTTAGCAAAAATCTTTCTTTGCCTAAGACCATGGAGTGAATCTTTTAGTGTAATGAACTTCCCACACTTAATTTGAACTTAAGGAAGTATTTCTTCTCAATTCCTACACTAATCAAACTGAAGATGACTCTTTAAACAGTGACTTGTAGGTTAACCTGTACTTTACACTCGCTTGTATTAACACGTACACAATTACTTATTAAAAAAAAAAAAGCCCTGAAAAACTGAAACTGAACATACATTTTGCCACATTGTTAGAACTTTCCAAAGTGTCTGACAACTAATACTAGTTCCATAAACTCATTACCTACTACTACCCACTGTAATAAAGAAAATGTTAACAGCAAGAGAAAATGGAAATCACAAATCAACAGCCAGTCTTCCTAGTTTTAGGTGCAAGTTCAAAATTCACTGATTTGTCCTTGTTTTATCATTCACGCATTTTTACTTTGTCACACCTGAAACACGTTTCTCAACACAAAAATAGAAGAGAGATGAATTATTAGGACATCACTTTTAACTGAAATGAGTGTGCATAAAAATTAAGTTAAATCAAAATAAAAAAATGGATGCAAGATAAGGACACTTCTCTACAATGAGGATTTCTTTCTGGTGCTAATTTCAGATCTCAGCAGTTGAGATATTTTATAATAGGAAAATGTGAAGAGAGGTGAGAACACTTTTGACTAATGAATGCAGGATATCTTAGAATTTCACCACTCAGTATATTATAGGTATTATATAAAAGGGCACTAAACATTAAGAATACACTCGAAAAAAATATTGAGCAATACCTGAAGAATCCATCACACACCCAACCCCTTAAACAAATACCTAAAGATTAAGTTTCTACAAGTTATACATACCAGTGATGCAAACACATATATATGCATTACACAGCTGATAACTCTCTCCAAAACAACCATCACAACACTTTATTACACCAATATTTATAACTTGGACATCAGATACTTCTGATTCAGAAAATAAGAACTCAGTGTCCCAAAATAATCCCAAAGACATGAACTTAAACTCTCTCATTTATAGCTGCTTTAAGTAACAGTGTCTTCACCAACGATTCCAGAACCACCCGAGTACAGACTCCTTTGGAACACACTTACTAAAGAAAAGCTTCATAAGAACACACTGATGACATCCAACTGAACAGAAACTACTATTAAATCCAAAACTCTAGAGCCAAATTTCCCTAATTAAGCTCATCTAAGAATGTTAGCAACATATTCAGCAGTTCTACTTCGGGTTAAAGAGTTAAGTCTTCAGTAAATTAGTCTTTGAAAGTTTTACTGTGCTAATCCTTTGAGTAAAAAGAACTGTAAGATTCTGGGCATAAGCTACTTCTTTACTAAACTCACATTTACACAATTGTGAAAATACCAACTTTTGAGTGAAAGTATTACTTTGTATATCCTTCATCGAAATGACAATCCTGAATGCTGTGCTCATGCTGAGACCACACAGACAGGTGTCTTCCTCTAGAGGTGGAAACAAATCAGCAACCTAACTAAGACCAGTCATATGTACAAGACTGCACTTGGCATGATGATACTGAAACATTCTGGAAGACAGTGTTACCAATTATGAAGTCAGCCTGAGAAAAACTGATTACTAAAATGAGCCACAAATACTGGCATTCAACATCAATAACAGTCAGGACAGCTTGAAACGTTCTCAGCACTTTTGACCCAAAACTGGCAGCCCTGCCCTATTGCAAAACCAGGCGCCAAGGCTTCAATTGCTGCACCAAACTACTACCAGAAGCTACATACAATATGAATACTAAGGAGAACCCATCTTGTTTCTTCCTGAGAAAAATCAGAGAAAGGAATGAAAACACAGACGACAAAAACTGGGCAAAAAAAGGGGAGAGTCCAGAACTAAATTATATAGGGAGAAGCCCATTATTGGAGAAACCACAGTAATTATTCCTTCTAGCAATAATCAAAACAATAGCAAAGTCGAAGTACTCTAAATTCCCTGCTTGTATAAAAAGCAGAATCCAGTGTCAAAGGGCAAGGCTAAGATGACAGAACAGACAGCAAGAACACTAACTGGATATGGAACTCAGGGCCAATATCAGCATTTCTGTATGCTGCTTGGGAAGCTGCCACTGTCTTTACACAAAGTTTTTCAGATCAAAGAGGTCAGCCAAATGGTAACAGTAAAGAGTGAAAGTTATGTTTCCACTGGAAGAGATAAACTTTTCTCTCTATGACAGAGTAGAAAGAAGGGAAGTGTATTTTCTCTGATTCACATATATGAAATGTGATGAAAAGTAAACTGAAAAGGTTATGTATGTAGAAATTATAACCATCCAGTCTGGTGCATCTACCCTGCAAGCAATAGGAAAAAGCAGCAAAATTTGAAGACAAAACTCCAAATATCACTGTGAAGCATCAGTCATAGCAACAGAACACACTTAGGCCTTCACTGCAGTCATCCTAAGAGACACGCAGGTTTATCCCGACCCTAACCATGGAATCTGACAGGCTGCAAGTACTCTATTTCCTACCTGTCTGTGCATTTGTCACTGCAAAGTTTGAAAATATTTTGTCCTTCTCTTGCCTTGCAATTTGAAGAGCCTTGATCAGTTTAAACAGAAGGTTACCATTTCCTAAGTACACTTTTTTCAAGATTTCACAGCAGTAAATTCTCATACTGCACTGGAGCAGCACAGCTGAAAACCTTCAAGGTGCAGCAATACACACCACCCATGCTTCAACAAGTATGTATATCCATGCTTCAGAGCAATCAAGTTACATACTCTGTTTCCTCCTACCAGTTTTCCCACTTGAACTTAAGATATGATTCTACAAGATGGAGACATCCTCTACCTTGTAACACAATGCACTTCACTACTTATTTTCACACTGGCTTTGGCATGACTAGAGCTCCCCACAAGCTAGCTTACTGGAATAAAGTGGCAGAAAAGAAACCCAAGGGAAAGATACCTACCATTCTCAGGGGCAAAAAGCTCTGAGATCATGAGAGATCATCTGCATACAAAACAGTGGTCTCTCTTCATCCCCAAAATGACTGCAATTTTTGATGAGTTACTGATTTTTAAAAGCTAAATTGTTTCAAACTTTTATAGAGTGGACTGTTTATACCCCCAAAAAAATCACACAAAATTCGCACACAGACACAAAAAAAACCTGTGCTCAAGTGTTTAAATGATAGAACAAATAAAATCCAAAAATATTTCAAAAGTATGTTGGGTAATCAGTGACAAATGATTCAGGAACAGAAAAACACCTCATGGTAACACAAAGAAATTAAGACACGCTTACCCTGCACATCAGATAAAAATCAGGATGGCAGTGAATGCTATCTGCTTTCTCCATTTTAGAAGAACTTTAGAAACACGGATTTTGGATTAGGACTTTTGGATCCCACATACAGATAGGATTTTCTGGGCTCCAGCAAAAGTAAGAACTACAGAGGCTATCAGAACATAATCCAATAATGTCACGCAACACAAATAAGACTACTATTGAAGCAGTGTTTTCTTGATGTCTACCTGAACCGTTGAAGACTGCTTTTTATTACTTACTGTCAGTGGCGTTTTCTTAAATGTATTAGATCACATTACAAAGAAAAGACTTGATGCTTTCTTTTAAGAGAGCAACTAGACTTGTCTCTATTAAGATAAATCAGTCAACATAATTTATAGAAGATAGGGATCATTAGATTTCTCTTACATAATAAAACAATGTGCACCTTCACCCAGAACAGGTTTTGCTCATCTTCTTAAAAGAACCAGAAGGGTCTGAAGATCAGTCGTGTAAATTAGAGAGACGCAACATGATTTACACATGAAACAAAACAAATACACAAACAGATGTACAGATAAGGAACAGCCTACATAAGTTAAATCATGAGTTTTTAATTAAAAGGCTATTTGACAAAAGAGAAAAAAAGCAGCTTGCTTACAAAAGTAATTAAGATATTATTATGGGCAGTGCACGAAATTAATCAAATAGCTGCATGAACGGAAAAAGACATGCAAATATAAGAATATGATTTTAGTCAAGCAATCACCTAGCTATAGCAGCTAAATAGTATTATGAGGACAATGGTGCCAGTTCCCTTTATCCCCCATGTCAAGGGGAGGGATGTCAGGACCTCAGATTGTCTCAACAATTTTTTTTTTCAACCAGTGAATTTTTTCCTCCACAGAACTGAGAGTATAATGAGGACGACTGACATGACCACAGATCAATTTAAAACAGTTTTCTAGCACAATGTTCAAAGTACCACTCAGTATAATGGCTGAAACAAAATACATTTTAAATTTGCAATAAAAATATTTTAATCAATATGCTCATTAAGCAGTAAAATTCTGGGAACAGCAAAGCCTGCAGATACAAGTTTAGAGCACTAAAATCAAGTGACACTCTGAAGTTCTTGGGTCCGGCACAAATGGCAGTGGCCTAAAATTAATAAACCATGCTAAATTTAATTTCTGTCTCTGCTATGCTAACTTGGCACTCCAAGTTCTTGACAACTTATTAGCTCAGGCACCTGCATTTTAATCACGAGTAAAGAGAAGAGGGCTCTCAGAAAACAGATTGCTCCCTCCCTGGCATGCCAGTGCATCGGGCAGTATGCTCTGCAGGATCCTGGCCAGGTGACAGTTTTGTCTGGGCACCAACCTGGAATTCTTTTATTCACTAGAATGTGCAACTGTTGTTTCTAGAGACACCAAATAGTCTAATTATGAAGCCAATGAATATGGTCTTTCAGGAAAAGTTCAGTAGATGGAAAATACTATTAAAAAAGAATTTTAACTGAGATTTGAAATGCCACATACAAGGCCAGTAAAATCAGTTTGGGAAATACTTTGTCATAGTAAAAAAGTGCCAGAAGTAATGGTAGATGCTACAGTTTTATATTTTCCACTTGTCAGAAATACAAAAGCAAATCTTTGTGGCTTAGAGTTTCTCATGAAAGGTTAGCAGAAATCTGAAGCAGTATTAGTTTTCTAAAAAGCCCAACAGGTTAGCTCAAAACCTGAACAGCACTGGCACCTTACTTGAAAGCAGCTCCTCTGATGACTGTCCTAATGCCTCACAGACAGAGGATTTTCACTAACAACTCTGCATATTAGACTCTTTTAGCACCCCTTCTGAGCATTTGTTACATGCACTCCCTGTGATACTAGGAAACAGAAGCAAGGTCACAAGATTATGCTTTTTAATTTTGCAGGGTAAGAACACAGGTTCTTGCCCTAAGGAAGTATTTAAGCCTGAGAATTTTTCAGAGGTTGAGAGAACCCAACAGACAAAAACCCCCAAACCAGATACTTTTTCTGAACAAGCCAGGTATGTTACGATGACTTTACCATTCTGTCTGGAACCAGATCATATAAAGCAATAGCCACTTTTTCAAACAACATCAGAAAAATACTGACCACCTGAACAAGAGCTGTTCACATGGCAACTACTCAGAAGGGCAGGCACCAATTTCTCTGGTCACCAGTGAAGAACGCAAGGGTTGAAGCATGAAGCTGTGTCAGGGGAGGTTTGGGTTAATTATTAGGAAAAAGGTTCTTCACCCTGAAGGTGGCTGAGCCCTGGAAGAGCTCCCCAGGGAAGCAGTCACAGCACCAGCCTGAGGGAGCTCAAGAAGCATTAGGCCAATGCTCTCAGGCACATGGTGTGACTCTCGGGGAGTCCTGCGCAGGGCCAGGAGCTGCACTCCCCAGTCCTTGAGGGTCCCTTCAAATCAGCATGTCCTATGATTCTACACTCAGAACAATCAACTGGCAATTCTGGTCGCTGGGTTTAATCTTTAGTGCTAAATCAACCAGCTGTGTTAGTAAAGGCAAATCAGAGCAGGTATATCTGATTTTCAGTGAGTCTTGATGAAATTTCTAAACTCTGCTAATTTTTACCATCAGCTACTAAGGAAACAAGTTTTGGGATGTACGTTATCTTATTGATTAGTTCTGTTTTGTCACTTCAAACACTTACTACAATGCAGTTTAGGTTGGGCTACAAATCTATTTGAAATATTGAAAACAACCAATGCAGCAGCCATTGATGATTACCAGTAGAAACAACAGCCTAATTAGCAAGGAAACCGAATATTTACAATACTGAATTCAATTTTTTTCAAGTGGAGTCTAATTTTTGCTTCAAAGCTGCAGAAACTTACGACTTATGAAATCAAATCAGCCATTTTATCCTTATGACATATTTGTTTACCAGAGACATTCTGTTAATAATATCCCACTTAATTTAAAGCACTTGAGAGTAGTTGTAGTTCTTTGGTCCCCTGAGACTGCAAATCATCTCAGCAATGCAGGCAGAGAATTTTGTTCCAGCACTACCAAGGCTACAATGCCTGCCATAACAAAATTTATTTTTGCAAAGCAGAAATAATAGAGCAAAACCAGAAAGATTTAGGTATCCCACGGTTTGGTAAGTTTTAGGTATTCCACAGGTGGTCCATCACTTCCAGGAGTTTTGAAACTTGAACCAAAAGCTTCACATACATGCCTTTTTCCAATTGACCAATTTGTTGGAAGATACTTGTCTGAGATGTATTTTCTACCTGAAGCCAGCCGACATTTTGTATTAAAGAACTTTTTAGTCAGATTTATCTAGAGAACTTCCAAGAGAATCAGCATTTATAACCTTTTTGTTCTCAATGAATTCTAAATCTATGAAAAGAAATATTATTTCCATATATTTAGCTATCATTCACAGATTAAAAATATGCTGAGTTACAGAAAAAAATGTTACAAATTAAGTACTGAAATCAGAATCTATTATTTGAGGTCAGTGAGATTTATGAATACCTTCATGCTCCACTAACTCAAATCACTCTAAGTATGCACCTATACTCTTTCAAGACTGGTTCTGGAATTCTGAATACAAACAAGGGGTATTTATTAGAGAATTTTCGGCCTTAACAAGCTAAACCCATAAACATATTTTTAACGCTTTCTTATTCCTCTAAACTTTAGTGCACCCATTCACACAGCTCCCATGCACAACATTTCAGTCTTAAAAAATCTTATCCTTTTTACCAATGTCTCTATCTGGCTTCTGTACACCCTATGGTTCTGTAAATTAAACTGATGCAGTGCATTTCCCATTACATGGTTTACCTACTAAACAAAAATTTTCAGAAATATATCTGTATGAATATACTAATATAATGACATATGATTTTGTGATACCTGAGATGGTGTGTTGGTCAGCAATAATACGTTTGATTACTTATCTCAAGGGTTTCTCAAGGTACAAGTCAGAAATTTAACATTGAATTTGTTGTGAAGATATCATAAAATAAGGTCAATTATTATTTCTCCTTGTCGGTTTTTTCCAAATAAAGAAAAAAATAAAGCTTCATAAGAGGCTGAACTAAAAGAACAGCAAGCTTAAATTAAAGATGCTGATAGACAAGCTCTAGCAAATCTTGTTGTAGCAGATTAAGTTACTATCCTCAGCTGTACACTGTTCCCATCAGAAGTCACTGATCCCAAAAGTAGAATTGTCAGGAGGGAACATGTGCTGACACCTCAGCCACTTCACTGCTAAGACTGGCATCATAGTTTGGTTCAGACAGCACACCATGAACTGTAATGACCAAGGAACAAGTGCTCCTGTTAATTCTGCAAATGCGCTACAGCGGAGGAGTTGAGCAGGAAAAGGTAAAAATCTGATAACATAAAATCTAAGATTTCCCAGAACTGTAGTTGCAATCTAAATTTCTTCTAAAGTAAACAGAATCAGCTGTGCCAATTGTCACAAATCCATCCAAAAATAAAAAACAATCTCACCAAAAATTGCCAGAAGCACAATGTGAACAGTTAAACATTTTGCAATTCTGTTTAACAGGCACTGACTAATCATGTTAAGTACTTTAAAGGCTGAATATTCAATTTCAAATTAATTTTAAGAAATGAAGAACTAAAGATTCGTATGGAATTTTAATTATCACAGGCAGTCCCAACTACGTAATTTTTAGGGAGCACTAACACACATAATGTCAAATGAACAGCATTAAATATCTTTCTAAGACTTGACAAGAGTATGCACTTAAGAGGGAACACAAACCAGCCTACATTTACTATCCAACCATTTAGATATGCAGTTGCATTCATTAAATATTTGTATAGAAAAGGCTTTAAAAAATATTGACATAAGGAGAAACTGTATGAAGTTCTCACTAACAGGGGTCAGAAACTAGCTTGAGGATGAAGTATATATAAATTCAAGTGTGCAACTCAAGTTGTTTAATTAAAAAAAACCCATATATGTGAGTATTTAATACTTTCCTACTACAGAGGGCTTGAAAAAGAGGTTGGTACATAATCAGGTCTAACTTAATTTCTGCGGATCATCCCATCTCAACTTAAACGGAGGTATTCAACTTCTAAGACTGCTTTTTCAAGCAAGTACATCATACAGATTCCAAGTCCAGCATCATGCAGATGAATTCATAACAGAAGGCCCTCCACTGATCAAAACTAAGCCATCAACACAGAATCATAAAAGACAATTTAGTAGAAAGGAGTCCACCATTATTGCATTATTAAATTGTTGCAGTATTGTTTTGCTAATATCTTGTTGAGTTTTTCCAGCTCTTCAGGCCTCCTGTCCCCCTTTTTGAAACCAAACCAACCCTTAAAAAAAGCTGCTCTTTACAATCTTGCAGCCCAGTGCAGCACAAGGAAAGGTAGGAATTGACAAAGTAAATGTCACTTGTCCTTCCTCCCAGAAGAGTAGAGAAATTGTGTGATCCAACACACAGAGCCTTTGCTTCCTTTCTAATATTGCCCAGAGAGAACAGACTGAGAAAGGCTCATGTTTGAAGGTCTGCAGGAGAAATGTCAGAAATGTAAGTCCACATTAAATCAGGACAGATCTATGGAAAAACAATGTATCATGACTCTTCAAAGTTGATCCTATGATCCTAATAGCAATAAGTTTACTAGTCTAAATAAAACAGACATAAAAAAATAACATTTAACCTAAAAATTACTTCATAAGCTAGAAGCCAATACCAACTCTTAAATGCTGCTTCAAAATATTTTATTAGATACCAGGTTCTCTTCTTCAATCAAGAAAAAATTGCTCTCCATTGCACTTCATTTTCACTTCTCCTTACTTCAAAATTAGCAAAAGCCTGAAGAAACGAATGACCTACAAAATATGCAAAAATAACTAGACTTCAGCTGAATAGCTTTTTGCCTGTTACATTTTCTTAAAATCATCCTCAGAATTTTTTCTTTTGGGAGGAAGGACAAGTGCCATGTACATTTTCAATTCCCAGTATTCTTGGGACATGCTGTCAGTCCTTACTATTTACATATTGCTTGATGAGCTAATGAAGAAAGAAGAAATCTAAGTAGGCTGAAAAGCAGAAGAGTGTCTGCCTGACTGTAGAATCCTCAAATTGCCACTCTCCTTTTTCCACTGAAGCCAGCTAACTTGCCTTTTCAGAGTCCTAGCCAGCCCTCCTTATATCAGCTTGAAGCAACACACTTCACCAGGAAGTGGCTGTTGACATTAGTCTTGAGAGAAGATCACAGCACACATTACATTAATATTCTCTGAACAGGAAAGAATTAAATTGATAATTCAGTAGAAGAAGTCTACAAATCTAACAAGAACTTAGACTCAAATTGATTTTTAGAGCTCTTTATACTCTCAAAAAGAAATAAGTATGTGAACCAGACTATTTCATTTGTCAAAACCAAAATCTATACTGCAGGGCTCCTAAGTCATTTTAGTCAGTCAACCCAAGAAGACAATGCTGAGCTGATCAGCTTTTACCTCACTTTACACTAAGACACTGTGCTAATTCCTGCCTGTAAGTAATTAGGTTACTAATTTAGAACATATCTTGATTACAGAAACAAAATTAAACGGTAAGAGCTTGTTTTATGTTGGTTTTAAGTCTTGTACAACAACAATCACCAGCTCTAAATACATATATCCAGTTCCATTTCAAACCAATTTCCTTCTCTCCTGCATTTGAGGACTTTTAATAACATACAAAAAAAATGTAAATACCACTGCATAGTGGCACTAAGCAATTCCATCACCACTTGATCCTACAGGAACTGATTCTGCAGAAAGCACGTGATGTCCACTAATGCTACACTGTCCCAGTAAAAGAGGACTAAGTTTGTCTGTTGACATCACACAGCCTTTCAGACATTGGGAAGAAGAGATCTGTTCTCTGAAAACAAGGACATACATAAGTAAGAAGTACAATCATGATACAAACTACGCAATCCAAACCCTCACCTGTTTTAATCTTGATGCTTAACCCAAGGCTTGAGCTTTGCCTTCAGAGATGAGAGAACATTTAGAAAATAAGACATACCAGAGAAATTAGCAGCACACTCTCTTAACCAATACAAGACTTGCACAATACAATGCACAATGCAGTTATCTGTAACACAGTTTTTCTACAAAAGCAACTTTAATTATCTTAGCCAAGGTACACTGAATTAACCTATAATTAATCTTTCTCAAGTTTCATTAACAGTAGCTGAAAAGTAAATGGCAATTTGATAAAACAAGACAAACAAGGGCAGTCACAAGCTCTCAACCACAACATTGCAGGAACACTGAATGATCTGATATTGAGGTGAGGCCTTAGCTTTATACACAAAGGCATCACATTCTGAAGAAATAGTTGCCATGGTATCTGACATACTGAAGAATTTAACTCAGTACCACAAACACCATGCAGACAAACTTGCTTCCCTCCCTGGTTTTCTCCTCTGCTACACTAAAGAGCAGTTTTTAAAAAAGTGATTAACAGTGAAGACATTACCAAAGCATACCACCTCCACTGACCTTATGTGTGAAGATCACCCCAGTCAAGAGAATGCTTGGGTTTACATTTGAATATTCAGATGAGAGCTGACCCTGCTGACATCTCCACCACGCAAATCAAGAGCAACATTGGGCTCCAGAAAAACCTAAAAAGCTAAGTGATTTCCCTCAATAATGTTTTTACCAAAACATCATGCCAGTTATATTTTACCCACCTTCAAATAAGCTTTCCAAAGTTTCATTCCTCTTTAATACACACTTCAATAAACACAAGTCACCTCATGACATCACACTGCTAACAACAGCTCATATTCCTCACAATATACTGTTAAAATGAGAAGTGACTCTTTAAGCCATTAGCAAACATTGTCCTCCTTTGAGCTCACACATTTGTACTCAGAACTCTACTCAACACTACTGACACCTAAATGAATACTTTTCCAGCCTTTCCTTCCGGACTATAAAAACATACACTTATTCTTGGAAACAGACTCAGAATGCACACCAGCCACCTCCCAGCACCATCACCAGGTCAAAGAGCAGATGCTGAGGTTGCACTAGCACTTCCCAGTTATCAAGGTTTATGGTTTTACTGAATTCAGCTTTCTAGAGAGCTTGAAGAAACCACTGAACAATTTCACATTGCACAAATAAGATAATTCACGCTGACTATTCAGTTGATGCATGTACACAGGTTGATGATTTAGACACTAACATGCTGACTATTACTACACTTGAGTGCTCCTAATACCTTTTGTAAAGATCCACTTAACTGTCCTATCACTTTTGATATACCCTTGCCTGAAATCATTCCTGGTTTTAAACTGCTTTTCCCCAGAACAACTCCTGGATTTGAGAGGCTTCTGAATTCTTTGTTACGGCCAAATAGCCAAGTATAATCTAAAACAGCTTCCCCAGAATAAGCATACTAATACAAGGACAAAACTTATTATTTGGTTTCTATCTTATTTTTCTTAAGAACTATCGTTTCCCGGAATTTCTATCTAACATCTATTCTTTTGTTCGACCTCTGCAGGACATGAGGAGTTTACAGTCTATCCTGATAAATTATAGCAAATTCAGACTCTAAAGACCATGAGCTCCACTGTCACATGTATCAGCTGTCAAACCTTTTCTCTAACCATAGCATTGAAATTTTAAAAATGCAACACTAGAAACAAAATCAAGTATTAAAAATGTTAACATAAAACCACATTAGTTATTTCTTATTCATTGTTTTTAATTTAGGAAACAATTATGGCCAACCAGAACAGATACATGATGCAACTGGCAAATCATTTAAGGAAACACAAGGCACTGACCTGACCTATTATAACAGATAATAATCACAGGTATGTTGAAATAATTACCTTTCTATATCTAATTATTTGGCATCTTGGAAGAAAGCAGAATTAGATCCACAAGGGAACCTAAATGCCATGCCACCTACTAGACTCCACAACCCACAGATAAACAAACAAGACCTTCTCTACAATAAGGAGGACACATTATAGGTACTGTTCAAATACTTAATATTCAACTTGAGTAGGAAGTGGCATAGTCAAAAAAGAATAAACACAAATATCAGAGACTTAAGTCTTCAGAATTTCATACCATGCTAGGGAAAAAACCCCACCCCCAAGAAAAATCCCTTTGCTTTACTCTTTCAACACTTTGCCTGTAAGAAGGAGACTTGAATCCACATCATTATTTTGTACTTGATCAAGCCAGTCTCTGGGCTACATATTCACTCCCTTCCTAAGTGACTATGACTCCTCAAGAATCAAAGTGGCTGGTGTGTAGAAGCACTTCACACTGAAACACCCAGTGGTCTGGCAGTTAAGGCATTCCTTTTGGGAACTGGCAGCTCCCCCAAAGAGTAGAAGGATTTCAACCCAAATCTCAACATGCTGGATAGGTACTCAAACCATTTACACATCTTTAAAGAAATACAACATCACATGCTTTTTCTGCCCAAAGAGAAGTGTACAAGATTAAGCCTTTCTTTACAGAACTGGAGCATTCCTTTTAAAAGCGTGCATTACTGATGGCATCTCCGTTTGCTTTCTAATTTAACTAATGCAAGCTTTGAGAGTATAGCATTTTTTCCTTCCCACACAGCTATATGTTAGTGTGCAATCAGACACCTTAGCAGTATAAAACAAGTCTTTAACAACCGACATACATTGATGATCACCTCCCATTAAAAAACCAGAACAAACACTAAAACCTTACTTTTAAAAAAGTGTAATATAAACTTAATTGGTTATAATTACTTCTTTCTCCTGCTTCATACTTTGGCATGAACTACACATAAGACATTTTGTCTAGCTGTATTGGGAACGCAGGAAAGAGGATGTGTATATAAAATGACTCTGTTGTCAGAACAGCTGTATTGAAGAAAGCTCCAAGGTAGATAACTACACTAAGAAACGCAATTCTGCCAGCAGACCTGATTTCAAACCACCATTTAAATTGTTTTCACTGAGTTTTCTATTAGACATATCACAAACATTTTCAAATACACAAATGCACCTCTGTCCATTAATAGAAGGAAAACAATAGAGCAATATTTAATTAATATTTACAAAAAGTCTTGCAGTTTTCAAACACATGACCAAGGCAGGAATTAAGTCTTCCAAATACTGTAATGTCAAGCATTTCTGCAACAGCTCCTGAGAAAGTACTTTAAAAATGCCAATTGCTAAAATATTTAAAAGTTTTAAACATGGCACATGAATACAAATACAAATCCTGCTATCTAGGAAGTAGCACACTGTTTGAAACTTTAGGCTTCAGCATTCTAAAAGCCGAACACTGTAAAAGGAATGCACTTAAAAGTACAAATTGGGAAAAAACACCTGGTAGCTGAAACAGATAATTACAACTGCTAGCATCTGATGGTAAGATCCAATCTTTGAAGAGACATCATAACAGAACTTACATCAAAATGCTGCAGGCTTTTTAAAAGTCTGCAACTTTTAAGTATAGCAGGAGACTTTAACTAAAAAGCAGCAACTGAAGTGTTAGAAAAATGTAATTATTTACACAGCAAAATAAACAGATGCACATGAACTTCAGACCACATGAAGTTTTCTCTGTCTGTAACTCTTGGTATGAATGCCAACCTCTTCATTGCATTTTTACTGGTTCTGTGTCACATACTGCTGTGGTACTGAAAGATGCCTGTCACCCCTCAATGGTCATAAGTAACTCCTGCAGATTCCTAAGCCAGACAAACCAGTCTATTGAAGAAATATTTTGACGTACATGTTTAAGTTCAGAACTTTTGAGAAGAAATTTTATAAAAGCGAAACAAAATTACAGTCATCAGTGGATTCTATACAGGAAAAAAAATTACCATCCACTGTTATTCCACACATTGCAATGCAACATGACCACACACTGAAAGGATGTAAAATCTGAAATAACTACTCAGAAAAGAGCTGAGTGATCATGGACTAACATTTAACTCTCTATTACTTTATTAACTGTAATGCTAATTGAATGTAACATTCTACAACACTGCTTCAAAATGCTGTAATATCTTTTGTGCCTTGTTAAGTGTCTACAATACTAACCATTAGTTAAGCTTTTACTATGCAAAATACTGGATTTTTTTTTAAGCACAGCATGTTGGAAAAGAGTTCACATGTGTATACACCAGCCAGACTCTTAAGTGTTTGGCATTCAGATTTGTAATAACTGCATTAATATGATCATAAGAAAAAATATGTACTGCGAAAATTCTGACAACAGATTAAAACCAAAAGCTTGCAGACTCAGATGTCTAAAGACAATACAAAGATACCTTATTTTTTGCAAATTCATTAAAAACACCTCAACCCTCAAAAGGACAGAGAAGTCCCTTTAAGGCACAGGAAACTGTACACAGAAGCAGCAAACACACTGCTGAAGATGAAGATGACCATTAGTCACTTATTAGAAATCTGACAACAGTCATCAACATATCATCACGTATCTAGAATGAAAGTATTTTGCTCTATTAACTGAGATGTGGATATAGCCTATGCTTAAATAATTCCATTAGAGGCTTTATTTTTAAAAGAAAAAACCCTCACGTTACTAGTTGATATTTACCCCTTTCAATATTCCTTATTAAGTTATTTTTCGTGGATCTGTCCCATGTGAGACATCTAAGAACACCATTATTTTAGACAGCCTTTTTTATACATAAATATTCTTCAGTAAGGTCAAATACAAGTTAATTTAATTTTCTGACGCGGTCTGTCTCCCCAGGCTTCCAGTGCCCGCGTTCTTTGTTGCCTGGCTGTAGTGTCTCTCTCTGTCTCTGCCAGCACACAGCCTCGAGCCCTCCGCTAGGAAAGCACCGCCACCGCAGGAGCATTACCCCTCTGGGAAAACGGAGCCGCTCCGAGCGGGATGAGCGCTAACTACTGCTGACTGCAAAACACACCGCAAGTCGCTCCTGTTCAACCGGCTTTAACTTGGCCACGCAAAGCTCCATAAACCAATGCGAAGTGATCACTTCACAGACGCACCATTCCCAAACCCGGAGTTGCCAGTGCATCCGAAGCGCACGGGAGGGGGGCACAAAGTTTCCCCCCTTAGTTAAACACGTACACAAGCCCCTACAAGTACGCAGAGAGAGCACACAGCCAAGTGCGGGAGCTTTTCTCACAACTCCCGGGCCTAAGCTCCCGGAGGCACCCCAGGAGAGGGCGGCAGGGCAGCCGCAGCAGCCGCTCTCGGGAGGCCCCGCGCTCCCGCAGCACCGCCGGCACCTGTAGCCGCCGCGGCCGGGGCCGCCCCGCCCGGCCGGGACCCGCGGCCACGACACTGCCCGGGCCGCCGCCGGCGGGGTGCGGGGACCGGCGCCGAGCCCCGAGAGCCGCCGAGCCCGGCTGTGCCCGCCGTCCCGCCCGGCCTCGTCGCGGCCGGACCCCCGGGCCTGCGCGGGCGCCGTGGCCGCGGGGGAGGCTGCGGTCAGCCGAGACTCACGGCTCCGCGGCGGGACCTGTTGCTCGCACGCCGAGCACGGGCGCTGCGCTCACCGTCCGTCCCTCGCCGCTGCCGAGACGCTCCGGGCCCGGCCGCCGGCTGGAAGTAGGGCTCTCCCGCGCCCCGCGGTGTCTCCGCGCCGAGTCCGCGGAGCCGCCCGGCCACAGCCCCCGCAGCGCTGCGCAGCCGCCGCCCAGCCCGGCCCGGCCCGGCCCCGCGCCCGCCCCGCCGCCCCCGGCCCGCCCCGCCGCGCAGGCGCGCAGCCGCCCCGCCGCGCTCAGCCGGGCAGGGGAGCGCAGCGCTGCCCCGGAGGCCGCAGGGCGGTGGGTGTGCTGCCCCGGGGCTGCTGTCAGCCGGGACGGGCGCGGAAGACGTGGCGCTGCTTCTGTGTCCCCTTCCTCACAGAAGCGCGGAATTAATAAAGTTGGAAAAGATCTCTGAGATCATCGAGTCCAACCTGTGACCGAGCACCACCTTGTCAACCAGACTATGGCACTGAGTGCCGCGGCCTGTCTGTCCTTAAACACCTCCAGGGACGGCGTCTGCTCCACCTTCCTGGGCGGCCCACTGCAGCCCAGTCCATTCCCGCCGTCATCTGCCATTTCTCTGCCACGGCTTTCGCTGCCCCCCGAGAGGGATCCCCACAGGGTCCCGTACCCGAGCAGACCCGGCTCGCCCGCCTGGCCACGGCCGCGCCTTCCCACTCGCCCACTCCAGCTGCCGCCCCGCCCGGTGCGGCTCTGCCGGCCCTGGGCGCACCAGGCCGCTGCAGCCCCTTCCTCTTCTACCCTCCTTGGCGTCCCCCCGCTCGCCGCCTTCTGCTGCCGCACCCTCAGCCCAAGGTTGAATGACCCAGCCAGGCTGGAGCCTGTGTGGGAAAAAAAGGTATTTAATCTCATCTGAGAGTCCAGTCTGCCTCTGCGAGGTGAGACACAGAAGGCGCCCGTAACAGCGTCTGGAAGAAAGAAGAAATCAGGAGGTTATAAGTAGTTTTACCGTGTTTGTATCCATGACTGTGTTTTTCAGGAAAAGGGAAACGTATTTTTAGCGTGCTACAGTTAAATTTGACATAGAGCTGCAAACTGCACTCACTTCCCTGTTTTTTTAGGCTGACCTGCCTAGATCATTGCTCAAAGCATTAGAAAAAATCTTCCATGTAACCAGACCAGTAAAAAAAGACTTTGTTAGATTACTAAGACGTCCTAAAGAGATACTTGCTTTAGTCCATCTCTCCTTGCTTCAGTTTAAGCATATATAAATCATGACATTTTACTCTATCATTCTTCACAGTGAAAGCCACACTTTCTATAATGGTACCCAATACCATGCTTTCTTTTGAATCTGTTCTAAACACTGATACACAAAGACCAATGTTATAAGTCTCAAAGTAACATCCCATGGTTTTTCGTATTGAGTGAAAAGGCTTAAGACACTAAGGTATGTCCTGCCCAGCTACCTGCAGAGGAAAATCTGAAAGGCTTTTGCCTTTTCACATTGTGGCTCAAATGCCCCAGGGCAGCAATGCCTTGGAAGGGCATTTAACATCTATTGCTGTTCTGACCAATAACAAGGGGCATTATATCAAGTGAACACGACTGGAGCACTGCAGGAAATACAGATGTTAGTGGACTGCTGAGCAGCACCAAGTGTGGCTCTTCTCACATTTATATGAACATGGGTCATGAAACTTCACATGAACCTTTTTTTCACAAAGCACGTTGACAAAGGACCTAAGAACCAAAGGACTTCTCCAAAACATGACACTTGCCTAGAAGATATTACTGCAAAACGTAGGTAGGTTGATCAGTTGGCTGTTCACTGTTGTTTAACTCTGTTTTCTACATCCAAGGTTGGGATGATCAGACTAAAAAAGCCACAAATTCTGCTTAGAGTTTCCTTCAGCTGATGGCATTTGTAATTCCTTTTCACAGAAAATCTCATTGCCTCCAACTTGCATGTTGCCCACTAGCCAGACTTTAAACCAGGATAAGGGAATTTTCTTCAGTATGGTGTGTAATTTGTCGTAGAATAAAGGAGGATTCTCATCAGCTCTAGAATTTCCGTTTCCCTCATTTACTGCCTTGTATCTGCAGGTAAAGTTTTATTTTTTGCCAGCAGGGGTTACCAGGCCAGGTTAAGACTGGCCTTGGATATATCTGCTTAAAGATCTGTTTGTTTCTTTGGTAACCAATCTCCTCCCTCTGGCTTTCACAAACCCTAATATTAGCCCTAGCCCAGCTGGCAAATCCATTCAAATGGTACTTGAATGAGACGTGCTTGGCTAATTCTATCCAACACGTTAAAATACTATGTCAGGCCAGGAAGTTGTCATACCTGAAAACGATTCACAATAGAGCACAAGATCGGCAGCATTATTTGTAAAGACTCAGATAACCTTTCTGTTTTGGATCACTTAAATAGACGCCTCTGGTAAGTTCATTTTGCCTTGTGGGTGCTGCTTGGTGTTATCCTGACAACACAAATATTACTGTGAGAAAATAAACATGTTAATTTGAGTTCAACAAAATCTTCAAACTAAAAAGAAAAGATACAGAGAAAGAAGGTGAATGGGAGGATGAGGAATGACAATAAAAGATGATTGGAAAGGTCAAAGCTTTTAATCTTCCTTTGTTTTGTCTTAGCTGATTTATCTTTCATATGAGGATCTACAAAGACAGCTTTTAAAGGAAATTAAGAAATTACTTACCAAAGTACTATAAAGCTTTCTGTTCCATCTCTTGTTCAAAGTTTTCACTTACTATTTTTAAGCAGAAAGGAACTGGAAAGAGGTACCCAAGTGATACATTTTATGAGCTTGGATCTTTGAACGTTTTGATTTTGGTCAACATTTTTCTATGGTTTTACCGCCTGGGATTATGGAAACATTAAGCATGCTTGCAGCTGCAGAACCAATGTATTTAGGTAACTTTATTAATTATAGAAGAACCGTCTTTTTAAGATTGATGCATTCATTCTACAGACAAATATTTTTTAACAAAGAAAATGTTCTTCTATGTTGAATTGAATTGGACATGAATTAGGATCACTGTTTGCCAGCAGGGTGCAGATATAACTGTTGATCAGTCTAGATTTGGCTGATTGCAATCAATAGAAAAGAAATAAATAAATTCTCACTCAAGGTGGGGAATGAGCCGAACATAGAAGAAATGTTTTCTTTGAAACCATTGCCCTCTGGAGGGGAAATGAAAAATCACCAAAGGATCAGGTAAAATTTTCTTTTTGTGTCACTATTTAACTGAATTTGTGCTTTACATAAGGATATCTGAGAGAGACATATCTGCCTGTTTGTATCTATGAATGGTTCTACAGATCGTTGCAAAAAAGCAGTGCTGTCAGGAGAGCCACACTGGCCACAGTGCTTATGTCAGTGGGTTGGAGAAGTAATCCCCATCTGTTTGTCCCATAACTCTCCTCCCCTTTATCTCTAAACTCTTTATCTCTAAACTCACTGAGCGTCCATTCTACAGCAGATATACTTTCTCTTCTAACTCCATCTTGGATCGCTTCCAAGCTCGTGTTATCCCTCTTTATTTGCCTTAATATTTTTTTGTGCAATCCCTAAAGCATTCTTGTCTGCCTGATGCCAGACTCTGTATTCCATTCTCTTTCTTGACCTTTCTACTGTTTGTTTCTTTGGCAGGTTCTTTTATTATCTTGATTACCCTTTTCTTCTTGATCTTTTATTCTTGCACAGCTTTGAGAAATTGTGTACTCTTCTTTTTATCTCTCTACTTTCATGTCTGACATCTTTTTAAATAGACTTTTTTCCTCCTGTCTCTGAGAACTTCACAGGGATTTTTCCCTTGGCCTTTAGATATTGATAGCTTATATCTTGGATAATCACATTTAAATGTCACCTGTAACTAAATATGAGTGAAAGTGAGCTCCTGCCTGCTCAGACTTTGCCTATATATTCTCCCTGTGTTGCTGGGGAGATGACAGCATCTCTCAGTAAACTTTCCAGTCTGATTTACAGCAATCTGATATCTCCTGACTACAAATCTGATTATTGCTTTAACTCTAAGTAGGACACATGCCCCAGCCATCTGAAAGAATATAGCAGCAGTACTAGCTCACCTGTAGAGCTGGTTGTGTTCAGTATCTAACATTTTGAAGAAGAGTGCAAAACACAAAAGTCTACAAGCCAAATTCTGCATTAAGCAAGAAAAAAAAAATAGAATTCTTGGTCTCCACAACCCAGCAACAGAAACCCTGAATTTTGAAATTAATGCAGGAATCCAGTTTCATGTCAACATGTTTCATTGTTCAGGACAACAAATACCAAGGACTGAAATGCAGTTATGTTTTTCTCCTTGATATCATCTAGAATTTTTCTTTATTTCCTATTCAATAACCTCATTCTGCATTCACTTGGATGTGGGTGGCCAAAACATCTTCCTCTCTGGTATCCTCTGCTACTTCTTAATCCTTCAGATACAAAATTGTACAACTTCAAGTAAGGTCATAATATTTATGAGTAGGGTTATAAACCCAGTGGAACTTCAGCTGCAGAAAAAGGTTAATCTCCATGAGAGACATCTCAAGTCTAGGGCTACTACTCATCTCTCAATGTGGGGTCTTAAACCCAGAAATAGGAGTGGTTCCCAGAAGATGGGTGCCCCAATTAAAAGCTGGAAGTGAGGTTGTTAGTGTAACAGTTTAGGGCACTCTTTTTAATCTAGAAAAATAATGGGTAATAAAAATTACCCTTCTTCCTGTTTTCCCCTACTAAATTATACTCAAAGTAGTGGTTATCTTATCTGTCTCTTTCTATGTGTTTGCTGATTCTTGGTTTTCCTGTATTTGTAAAGAAATAACATGAGATAACCTAGAGATGTGTGAGAAAATAGAGGAAGAACCAACAAAAAGAACCAATAAAAGTTTCAACCTAAGGAAGATACTTAGGTGTTAAATCCTATTGAAATAAGACTTTTGTGGTTTTTAGATTCTTCCTAGGCATGATAGTCTTTCCTGAAAGGCAGCATAGTAGTGGTAATTATGTTAAAGACAAGAGCTTCTTATCTGATCATGCTGCAGTGTAAAGCTTGAGCTTTATATAGTTATCAACCAAAAGTGTGACACTAGGGTTAACATATTTTATAAACCTGAAATGCAATAAATCTTTCTCTTGAATGCAAATTAGATGTACAGTAAGACAGCTGTAAGATACCATAAAACATATGCAAACATCATAATTGTCCTTGTTCCCTTTTTCTAAGTTTTCACTGAAATAATATTGCATGCTACGTTTATGAGTCTTTTTTGGTATAGACTTTCAGTTTGTGCATCCCAGTATGATAACTCTCCCCTCGTTACTGACACAAGATTTGTGGCTATTCTGTGCTGTACCTTTAACAACATGGATGTCTGAATGTGGTGTGAGGCAGAATCACTTTCAAAATTATTTTTAAAACCTTTGCTTGTATATTCACCTGGCTTTTGAGCTTGCTTTCAGCAGATTATAAACAACATCTGGGGCAATTAACTGCCAGCCAGGCTGTCTGTTGTTCCCCAGCATTTCAGGTGTTGCTCAAAATCTTCTTTATTTGGATCCATAACTGTGTAAGTTTTATTGCAAATATTCTGAAACTGAGATCAACTTTTTTTTTTTTTGCTTTGAGAACCATAGAACCATGCTCAGAAAAATCCTTCTTACATCATTTCATCACATACATAAAGCTGGAATTCACTGCACAGAGGAAATTCAGGTATAGCATCCAGTCTCTTTGTAGAAGTCCATGCTGATCCAGATATAATGTCTTCCTTATAAGATGCCAACAGATTTCCTTTACCACCTCAAGCAATGGAGGCACAGCTGCTTGATTTGTGACAGTGAATTATGGAGGACAGCACCATGATATGCTTGTCATAAGTTATGGCATATATATGCTATAAGCAAAGCTGGTCTACTTAATACGTTTAAGAAAGCAACAGCAGCTACACAATCATCTTTAAGGAAGAAGTTGTTTTGATACTAACAGAATTATCAGTTCCACATAGCATTTGCCACATAGGGTGAATCTATAAGCTGCAGTGCCAATTCCATACTGTTCTCATGAATCTACATCTTGCCAGAAAGTTGCTAATATTGTTTTGGAATATAATGCATGAATACCCCTCTCTTTTGCAATATTTCCTAAAAAGCGTACTCAAAACCATTATGCTTGGTAGCTCTACTGCTTGCAGGAACTTCAATGGCTGTCATTCTCCCAGCAGTAATTTTTCTTTCACAGGAGCTGATAGGCTGTATTGGCTCGGTGAGCCAGCACTGCATACCAGCCTACTGAATCAGCTCAGTATAAGACTGTTTTGGTATGTAACCCAGCAAGCATCCGTGCTGAGTTATTTTTCTTTGCTCCAGGCACAGCAATTAAGAGGTTTTTTTTACTGCATTTGCAATGCAGGCAATTCGTCCTTCTTCCCACTGTTGTAGTCCAGGAAACACAAACCTCTGAAGCTGTTTATCCATTGCAGCATTGCCTGAGAGCATTTCAGATGGGATTCCAGTAAACTAAGGCTGAGTAGTAGTTCCATTTGCATGGGGCAGCAATCGTTTGCCACACCCTGCCTCTTCAAAGTCTGTCAGAGCAACAATTTTACTCAGCTCAGTATGTGCTCAGACTGATCCTGGTTTCTGCAGGTAGAGGACTATATCTACCTGTTCAGTCAGTCAAGAGAAACACAATGCTCAAGAGTAGTTATTCTGGTCTTGCTTTGCCAAGTTAATGATTTCAGAACAAATATCATGAGTTTTGTGGGCACCTTTGTCTCATTTACCACAGGATAAAGTAAGTCTTTGTGTAAGTATTTTGTTAATTCTTCAGTCCTGGCTCGTCAGCTTATCTTTGGTTATGAAAAATGCTTGTGATTGGGGGCAAATACATTTACTTAGCAAAAATTCAGCGCTCAGAATTCAAAAGAGTGTATCTCATTAAGGTCATATCTCATCTGAAAAATCACTTTTTGCAAGATATGCTTGGCATCTGATCCCTATATGATGGCTATAAACTTCTTAAAGAATAAGGTTATTTTGATAGACTTGTTGTTTGCATCCAGACAGGTTGTTTGAATGCAAATAAATGTATCATTGTAGGCAGTGTGCAGTGCTTCTCCAGACATAATATTTAGCTTATGAGGGAGGTGTTCCTAATTAAATCTTTGATTTATTGCATTCTACGAGTTAGTGTGTGCAGCATATCTTGGTATGAAATCAGTCATAGCTATTACGTCTGTGTTAGTAAAATTATAATTTCTGATTAGTAAAATCAGCTTTACTCTATATAAGAATATTCAAAAACTGTAATGAATTTACCAACATTATACAGTTTTCATTTCATCTTCTTCACTTCTTATGCGTAAGTTTAGTGTGAAGACACTGATGGTAAGCATCTGCGCCCTGTCTGTGCATAGATGAGTATGAATATACTGTAACTGATCTGTATTTTTGCAGCATTTAAAATTTGTTCTTGTAGCATAGAGCAGCACCTCATAAATTTTGTGTCATTCAAGTGCTTACTTGAGCAGAAGTACCCTGAGCAGAAAATATGCTGTTACAACCATTTTCTCTGGGATCGCCTTGTTGGCGTTTCCAGTTATACTGAATGCTATTTCAGCCTTGTTCACAGTATGGGTGCTATCTAGAATTTGAAACTAGTTTCTTGCAGCATTCTGGACTGGAATCTGATTACACATGAGCTGCCCTCAAAGAGTGTTAAGTTAATTTATATTCTCAAGTTTAGATTGGCATTTTTATCTTCAGATATTGTGAATTATGTATGCCCTCTGTGCTCGTTTGGAGGAAAGCATAGTGAGTATTCCATCTCCTGTGCTTTGCTATGCTTGTGCAGAACTTATGCTTCAAAACTCCAGTAAAGTAGAGCATATGCTGTAAACTACACAGAGATGTCCCAGTGACAGGTAGCAAGGGCAGCAGCAATTCAGTGTGCTCAAGTGCTAAATGATCCCTAGTGAGCAAGTATGTTCTGGCAAAAATTCTTCTTGGTATTCCAGTATGATAGCAATGTTTGTAGTATCATAATAACAGTAACAACAATACCAAATCCTTATATAATGGTTCTTGTTAGTATTTTGGATTTTCAAGAGAGGTCTGTCTGTCCTCAGTCTACAAATGAAGAAGCTGAGGAACAAAGGGTGGAGTGATTTGCCCACATTTATAGAACTTTGCTGGCAGAAATAAAACATGTGTTACTATGATTTTGTGCCCACTACATGATATTGCTCTCTATCACTTGTCCCCTGTAATTTTCTGGAAGTTGGTTGCATGAGAAGCATGAAAGTGTAAGCCACAGTCAGGTACTGTAAGGTTAATTCATGTGTCTATTTCTTTTCCTTCTGCTGCAATCTACAAGTCTGCTCCCTAAAAATGGTTTCAATCACTAAACAAATGCAGATTCCACTGCAAAATAACCAAATTTATTTGTGCTTGTGCTGGTTGTGAACTAATGCAGAGAAATACACAGTTTGTATTTCTGTAATACTTAATTGGCCTATACCCAGTCTCTCCCCTGCTGTTCTCCTTCAGTCACTCCTACAAGCTGTCTCACCTACTCAATTCACAGCAGAAATCATTGTTAGTCTTTGCAGAACACCTGAGAGGTGTGAAAAGCCTGTGCATGGCTGGTATGCGTTGACCTGATATTGTCAAAGTTCTCAGCTGCCTGGGGGTAGGTGAAGATCATTTCTATTCTTTACTGAAAGCTGATCAGCAGGTTGAGAAGACAACAGAGTCTGCAGCTCTAAGAAAGCCCAGGAAGAACACACCCTGCCTTTACCTCTTTATGGCAAATTTGGCAATTGATAGTGGAATGCAGACTGGGAGATAACGTGGTGAGAAATTTAAGGAAAAGAAAGGACACAATTTCACAGGAATACATCTTTGGAGGAAGGAGCCATTTAAAAGAGAAAGAGGTACAGAGGAGAGTTGAAGTATTGTGGAAAGTGAGAAAAATAGTAATCAAGAGCTAGAGAAAATGAGCAGGAAAATTGATCCCAGGAAAAGCAGAAAAACCATAAGCATTTGTGAAGAAAGATCAGTTAGAGAGAAAGAAGATGGTAACAGAAAGTAAACAATGGGAAATACAGTCATCTATTTTTCCTTCCCTATGGAAAATATAGTGCAAAAATGTTACTGCAAAATTAGTATCTAAAATTGTTTATATAGGACAGAAAATGAGGGCAATACTCTAGGGGAGAAATGAATGAAATAAATAGGCAGGTCCCCTTCCCTCAATGCAACAAATCCAAGTGCTGGATTTGTCAAGGCAGGTTTTCTTTGTCTGAGTGGTATTGTGGTGGTATGTGTGTAGTAGGAAAATATATTAAGCATTTCTATTCTGATTGCTTTACTACTTCTCTTATTATAGTCTTCACAATAAAATCACAAGAAATACAGTATTGTAGCACTAAGTACCAGTAAAATATAATTTAGGTGTTTGGCACTGTATGTATGTCATAGATTATTTTAAAATGCAGGAAATTAATTTGAAATGAGAGTATAATTGATCTAGTGCCAAATTTGTTCTTGCTAATTGAGTAATATGCTATTGTTTGTCTCCATTTCATGTGGAGTGCTGAAATAAGTTCTTGAGCACATACTAACATATCTTCTCAAAGCCCATTGTTCTCTGTCAGTAACCCCCCATTTCTAAATGAATGGCTATTAAGAGAGGAGGTGAGTGAAAAAGAGCACAACAATGGAAAATTAAAAATTATTAATGTACCTAAGTGTATCTAGAGAGAGAAGCAACAACATCTTCAGACAGATGTGTGGATAAAAAGATGAGAGCACACAGAAAAACTGAGAAAGCAGTTAAATGAGAACACATCATAAACCAAAGTACTTTTCCTCCAGGTCAAGCAGATCACTTTAAGATCACCAACTGGCAATTAGGACAATGAGCTGCATGCAGGCCACTGTCCAACTGTAAGGGGGACCACACAGTAAGAGCATGTGCATAAAAAAAGGAGGTTAATTGAACAAGAGCTCATTCAAACTTTCATGACTTAGCAAAATTGAGAAGTGTGTGAAGGAAGACCATTAAAGCTTTTGTTCAAGAGACCGATTCAGTCACATGCAAAATGATGATGAATTTTGACATAAATTAAGGGGCATCAGTAAGCTAAATGGCTTCAGTTTTTGTCATTCCTTCGCAGGCATAGATAACAGTGTTTAATCACTACAAGAAACGGAGAAATATTAAGAAAGGGAACTGTGAACATTAATTATAGCTTTCTTTAGGTGTCTGCTTGTTCCAGGTGGATATTCTGTAGAGATTTGTGCAGAAATGCAGGATGTCAGAAAGGATGCTAATGCTAATCCTAACAGGACTTTGTGGAGAGTGTTTCAAAACAGGTCCACACTAAGCTTGAAACATGAGTCTGCACCTCACGCTTGAGAACACTCCAGACATGTGATCTGGAGGTAAATTCAAGCTCAGATGTGGGAGTTTGGAAAGCCTCACATCACACTAGAAGAGGAGATATGGACCACAATTATCTCTTTGAAATGTCATAGGTCTGCATCTTTCTGAACCTTTCCAACATCCTGTATTTTATTGATTTTGCAGTGGAGTTGCAATGGCTGCCATCTGCCCAACAAGTCAAACAGCAAGGCCTTTCTAGAAGAAAGCTGCCACTGAACCCTGGAAGGTGGGGTGAAATCACAGCACAGGGAATGAGCACAGGGTACCTTCTAATAATATGGCCATACAAGTGCTGATATCTTGGCAATTTTCTCAAAGGAAAATGTTTTCAATGTTTTCAAAGGAAAGAACTCCCAACTCATGAAGTTTTAGCTTCTCTCATCTATTATTAAATTAACAATAGCAATAGGGAAGTGAGTAAATATCAGAAGAACTGTCATACCTGAAGTATGTAATCTTTTTCCACTTTTTTGCTTCATTGTATTTGACCTAAAAAAGGCAGGAAAAAGCATTATGCCATTGCCAACAAACTCAGGAATAAGCCATACCCTAGTAATGTCATTATGTACCAGAATCAGTATGAAACAGGTGCTATTTTAATCTCTTTTCTGTCAGCAGTAGAAACTTGTATTGGTAAATGATGTAGTAAGCCTTGTTTTCAGGTGCAGGCACACTTGAGATGTTTGAATGTTATGGACTGCACTTATATATGACACATCTGAACACAGCACACACCTGAATGCATCACTTGATGCCTAGATGTAGCTTGTGAAGTGATCATGGAGAAGCCTTGTTCTCTGCAGTCATGCAGATGCTCTTGTAAGTGACAGTTTTCATTTCCTTCTGTCATCTAACTTTTGCTTGCCTACTTTGTGCAACACAACCGACTAAAAATCTGCTCCTGTTCTGCACAAGCCAGGGTGCATATGGCAGTGCAGGAGATACAGAAAAGACAGATTTCTGTTGCCAGGACATACTGCTGATTTTGGGCAGAAAGGAAACATTGAGTCTGCCCCATTCTATATGATTCCTTCACATACTGGGAGTCTAAATCAAAGCTCTCTGTATGTAGATCCTTCAGCATTCAAGGAGACCACTGGCACTTCCATCACTGAATATTCATGCACTTTTGCTTGCCTGCCCGTCTTTGTGGACCCAGAGGGTGGAATTGTCTTTCAAAAGCTCTGAACATCTATCCAAGAATCCAAAGTCTGGAAACCACAACCTTCTACAGCTTTCTAATCCATTAAAACATACCAAAAAATCACAGTAACCCTGAAAATGTGTTGCAATAACATATTTTTTGAAGACAAAACTATGACACTTTTTACTTTTCAAAGTCAGCTGTGGAAACTAAGTATATTACATTCATTTTTCCAAACATACATATCTAGTTTTCATATTTTCTGTGCTTTTGCTCTTCTATTTTTGCCTCTATTTGGAAACTGAGATAAGATCTTTGCTCTCCCCCATCCCAGATTTTGATATCGATCCCTACTAAAATCTTTCTGTCTTCTTCTTTCAAGTAGCTGAAACAGGGATACCTGTAAGTCTCCCATGAGCAGAAAGCTTTCTGTCTACACAGGAAGAGAACAGGGACCATGTAATAATACAAAAGAAAATCCCAAGTTAAAATCTATCAGTAGACATATCAATAATGAGTAACAGCCAACACTTTGTGGTATTGGAACACTGCTGAAACTATGACTGGAAAAATAAGACATCTGTTCTGCAAAGAAAAATAGAGATCCTAGTTCCAGATCTTGGCTTTAGTCTATTGAATCACTACACATTGGCTGTACATGCAAGAGCTGACATTCATGTCAGGTCAGCTTATGTCTAGAAGTTGCTGAAGGATCTAGTCTTTAACAACAGGAGAATGGTGGCTCTGTAGGTATGGTTGAAGAAGGAAAATATCAGCTAAGAAATTTTGTAAATTCTATACTTACTTTCTCACAATCTCTGCATTCTTTTTTTTACAATGCCTTTATTCTCCTGTCTTATTCCCTGAGAATCCTATATTCCCAAGCTTGCTACCAGCTTTCAGCTTCTGATATATTTAGAAGAAGCTTTATTAAGTCATTCATTGTCATTTTCTATCTGTATGAATGTGGGTAGCATTGGCCTGAAATGATCACTGCAGTGGGGCCAAAAGGTATGTTTTAAATTTTTTCCTTCTACTTTATGGTGTTAGTGCTAAGACAAAGAGCCAGTGCAAATATGAGCTCTGTGGAGGCCCAGAGAAGCTGGTTTTTGTCTCAGGGTCAGTCACAAGTTCTGTTAATAAAGTGACCCTTAAAAGAAGAAAAGCGGTGTATGGAAATACATAAATATTTCTTATTTAATCTTCAAAGAAATATTTAACCCCTCTTGGTGCTAAGTCACTTGGTAAGCTCTTCCTGTATTATGTAGGATGGCTGCTTTGAGAGTTTCCAGAAGTTTGCCTATGGGAGTGTTCCAGAATGTTTCCTATGGGAACATGGGCATGCCATCAGCATCACACTGGGCATTGCTGAACAGGACTGACAGCACAGAGATCAGTGATCACACGGGGTTGGTTGTGGACAGAAATTTATTCTGCTTTTTGATTAACCTGAACAAAAATATAAGAGCTCCATCAATGCTGGTATTTGCCATATGATCCATCAGAGAATACACTACCAATAGATTTCATAGTACTTTGACCTGGTGGTCCTAGAGCTTGTGGAATAATGAAACAGGAATATGTATAAATGAAAAGAAGGGAAAGACAGATGAATAAGGATAAAGGATGATTGGAAATCACTCTTCATGTGTAATTCAAACCCCTGGATGTATGATTGCTGTGGTCAGAAACCTTATGACTACTATTATCATTAATTTCTCCTGTGTAAACATGATGGAAGAGACACTGTTCTGATGATTGACTGTCTGTGTAGCATTACCGTGATGTTAATGGGACTTGGTTATGAACCAGGATCCTGCTAGGTGCTGTACTAAAACAGGCTGGAAAACATACCTGGTAATTTATATGTAAGCCATGAAATTACAGAAAAAAGAGAACATACGAGAAGGTAAGAATAAATCAGTAAGTATAATCACATGATTAAGTTGATAATCAAATCACATGTTATGTACCATTGTCAGGGCTTGGTTTTGACAGGCATCAAAGGGAGAACAGTGCATTAAATTTGTGGATGTCTAGCAGAATCTCCTCCCAAATGTGAGACACAGTATGTAAAAGAGATCAAAGGCTACTTTAAAAATTTATTTTAATATAAATGAATCAGTGATGGAGCTGTTTTCTTGGGTTGATTGGCTAGGGCAAGTGCCTTCTTTGTAGTAAATGAGGTCTGATAAATAAAGCAGGGATAAATCATAAAGTATCCTGAATATGGAGACTCAGAGCTCATTAACATTCTGCATGTGTATCAACAATGCAACATTTAATTAATCAAGGTAAGACCAAAGGATGCCATAATTATCACAAAGGGAGGTAATGAAACCCTGTGAAAAATACTGTTGAGACACAGCATGTAAATAGAATTCACATATTTTAGACACACTGTGAAGGCAGAATTGTAGGAGTGTAGGCTGTTGCCAGGGTCCTGCAGGGTTCTTTGGCCAGTGCTTAAGGTGACAGGCAGGGAGAGTAGTTATACTGCCTGCAAGGATAATAGAAGTTGCAAGAGGTGAGAGACTGCCCAGGAAGGGCTGGCTTTGATTTTGACTGGGTTGAACTGACATTGGTGGCTAAAAACCTTGATGAGATAGCACAGAGCCATATTTTTTTTTCTACAACAGTTCTAGCTGCTGCTACAGGAAGGAGTAGAGGCTGACAAAGGAGAGTGAAAACATAAATCTTTGTCCCTCTCTAATCTGCTGTATTACTGTTGCTGGGTTTCTGAACTATTGCCATGAAAGTGTGAACAGAATGAGTCTATAGGAAAATGGAAATATATCTGTATGTATGTAGTAAACAAAGAGCAATAACAGTGAGAAAAAGTGAGCTGAGGGAGAAAAATTATAATAATTGCAAGCAATTTTATCTTAAGCATGCTATATGTTTTCATTTGAATGACTTTTTACCTGGACAAACTTGCTCTTGAAGATGTGAGTAGAGGAAAAAAGAATATATTCTCCTTGGCTAAGAAGTCTCTGAACATCACCCACCATGGGCATCTGACTTGAATTGATGCTCTTAGAATCCAACTTGCTATTCATTCTGCCTATCCACAAAATAAAATAAATGTTAACAACCCCCCCATCATTATGAAAAGAAACAAACATAACCCTTCCTGATAGGCTTTATTATACTATGAAAAATACCCTTCCGCAAAATACACATTTTTAAGAGCATATAATCTCAAATTCAAAAGGGATTCTTGCACTTGATTTAGAAAGCTTTGTAAGGCTTTCTAACAACTTTCAACTCCTCTTTTACTACTTATTTATGAAAAAAGAGCCTGTGGATCTACAAACACTAGTTTGTGCATGCCATTCTATACTTCAGTATATTCTTTTTGTGTATAAGTAATCTTACATATTTTTGGCACTGTTAAGACAGTGTATTTTTATTTATGTATTTTTTACATGACTGTAGTGACATACTTTGCAAATAACAGTAGAAACCCTTGGGCTCTTCTCAGTTCTAGATGGTGACTTCTATATTTGCACCTTTTGGATCACATGTATTTTTTCTCAGGCATAAAGTAGAGGGCAGGACTTAGGCAGTGCCCTGAAGTATAAATTCTCCAGCAACTGATCAAGCTGACTTTAACACAAAAGCTGAAGAACAAGTAATATAATTAATTCCCTCAATGAGGAGAAAAAAAGCCATTAAAAGCTAGTAATTAATTACAATTCATGAATCTTTATTAAACATCTAATTTCTATTAACCTAAGCGGTGGAATGCCAAGGAGAATAGAAATACCCTGCCTCTAGTCTTTTTGAAAACTAGATGTAGTAGACTTCTTACTTCTTACTTCCCACTCACACCTTGTTTCACTTAGGTCCATCGATTTCTTGCGCAGGGAATACACTGAAGGGAAGAGAGGACACAAGTGCCCTAGTGCTTCCTGCAGTGCCCAGTGGAGTTCTCCCAGTGCGATGAACCCACAACTGACAGCATCATCAGGCAGGGTCTTGATGATATGGCTTTCCTTGTTGAGTTTGAGTCATGGTATGAAGAAAAGTGATGCTTGAGTGAGTATACATGGGGCAGCAAATTTTGTCCGGCAGGATGGTTTGGAAGAACTCAGTCCAGTCACCGCTGACACCATAATACCTCACAGTTTGTGCTCTCCCCAGGCCTGGCAGCAATTCCATCTTGTGGTTGCTTCAGGGCATAGAGGTAACAGGTAGCTTGGGTTCATCCGTAACATGAGGACATTAAGGGCATGATAACATCAGACCTTTTTACACAGGTGTTGTCCATGCAGTGCAGGTTGCTCCATGTGGGATAATGAGCTGGGAGCCAACGATGGCCTCAGTCAAGGCATAGCCCTCCAGAATCCAAAGTGAATGGTGGTAACATGGTCTCCTGGCAGGCACAGATAAGACCAGCTGTAGAACCAGACCTGGGTTCTATCTTGAGACTCTTCCAGGAGTCCAGTCAGGAGTAGCAAGAGACAAGACTGTGATATACATCCAAGGAAGCCCAAAGAAGAGTCAGGGCTGACATTAGATGCGGCTATATCCTCTCTCTAACAAAACAGAAGCTGGGGCTTAAATAGCTCATAGCCCCATGGCAGAGGGAGTGAGGTGGAGATCCCAGGTGAGGCTGATAAGAGCAGTTAAGGCCAATTAATTAATTAAAGCTCTGGCCCAGGTGTAAATAAGCCAATTTAAAATGGAGCTTGTATTCATGTGTCTTGCTCTGGATGTACAGCAGTCACACAAACACAGACAGCACCAATGGGCTCATCCTGTCTCCCCTGACTGGCTGATCAGGATGGAGATCCATTAGTGGGAAATACAAACACATGTACAATGTGTACTCCATCAGCAGCTGAGCTCAGACAGCCTGTCCAGTATCTGGCCTCTGGATCCCAATCTTCCCAGCTGCTGGCATCCGGATCTATGAGCTGCTGAGACTGCTACCCCTCTGCTGTCTCACAAACTCATGTACCTTGTAGTTTTTGCAGTAAACTACAGTCTTTGGACACACAGTGCACTTGACAAGCCTTTTTTATCCTTTTATCCCTTTATTTTCCCACATCTGTTCCTCCTCAAGTTCCCTACACCCATTTCTTTCACCACTTCTCGTTCCTCTCCTAAACATCCCACAAACCTTGTGCAATCCTAAAATGCCTTTCCCCTTCATCTCGTGCAGAATGTATCGTGCAGTCCCAGGCAGAAACATTCTGTGGTCTGAAAGGTGGCTGTAAGAGCCCTCCCATCCCCTCATGCTGATGGATCTCACATCTGGGCAGCAGCCCAGGGAGAGGCTCAGCCAGGGTGTGGTGGGCTTGGGAGAAGCTTGGCCACGGTGTTATTTGCCCACCCACCATCCTCTTTGTGACCCTTAGTGTGTCTGCTTTTTATCGCACCCCTTAACAAAGGACTGTTTTATTGGCTTTTTGTGTTTGGTTTTGGTTTGGTTTGGTTTTTGTTTGTTTTGTGTGTGATATTTTGTTTCTTTTGTTTGTCGAAACAGTCACCACCTCTTAGAAAAAATCCAGTTAATGGAGAAAGCTGCAGCATGACTCCTTAGCAATGCAGAATGCCAAGAGCATATTAAATCCTATCTTCTGCTCTGTTCTCTGGCTTTTCATAGCACATTGGGCAAATTGATTTGATTTGGCCATTAGGGAGTAAATTACAGAAAGAAAGCCATGGAATTACAGTGCCAGCTATCTTTTATTTAGATGGGCTCAAGTACCATTGCCTCTGCAGCTCCCCCTTCCTAAGACTGGCAAATAAATGGCTCTCAGGCCATTTTTATTTTCATTATTCAATACCTGTAGTGATGAGCAGCTACCTAACTCTGACACAAAAATCCTGGCAGGCTGTGCTTGCAGAAAAGCACACTATGCCACAACCAACCTGCTGTCATCAGCAGTGGCTCCAGTTCACTTGTCTACACATTTCCCTTGAGCTTCTTCTCTTGAGTGCAGTCCATGCCCCAAACCATGAAACTCTGCAGAGCCACATCCCAGGAGATTGATCACCAGTCTTGACCATGAACAAACCTGTTCCAGCAGCCTCATCCAAATACAAGAAAGCTATAGGAAAGTATTAAGCTAAATGCTTTTCTCTGCAGCATCTCCATGTATACATGAGGATGGTCTTGGTCATCTGGCAATTCTCCAAAGTAGTGCAACAGCATCCTAAAATGAGCATAACTGAAGAGGCTGCCAGCAGCAGCAAGCAATCTAGCTGGAAATAAACCACAAAAAAAGATCAGGCATAATAAGGTAAAATATCAATATTACAGCATAGCTGTCAAGCCACCAAAGGAGGTCTTTCCACAAAATATAGAAGAGATCCCCAGCAGAGGTAATCCCTGCAGTCTCCATTATCAGATTGAACGGAAGGCAACTGAATTCCAGGAAGATATTAATTTACCAAGACTAAGAACTGCAGATGGATTGCTCAAAATTGAGTGGAAATGAGTTAAACAGCTAAGAAAATTTAACATAGATAGAAGTAAAATGACTCATATGAGGAAATTATTTTCTTAAACTGTAAATATAATTGCTGTTCCTAGGCTGACTACTACCACTAAAGCATGAAAATTTAAGGTTACCATTTTTAAGAAAATAAGATTATTACTAATAAAGCATGAGATTTTAAGATCCATAAAATCATATCAGTCAGAGCTACTGAAGAACAAAAATTATTAGAAAATAGAGAATGAACAGAAGTCATCATTATGTGGTTAATATGAGATAGTGATACCTTTTAATATGCATGCAGTTCTGATCTTCTTTTTTCAGACAGAATACAATAAACCTGAAGAAGGTACAAAGAGGAGCAACAGGAATGGGTGATATGGTTTAGGGTGACAGTGACAGTGCTGCACTGGTGGTTGGACTTGGTGATTTTGAAATTCTTTTGCAACCTTGATGATTCCATGATTCTGTGATAGGGATCATCCAATTTACAGACCCTTGGATATGGTCTGTGACCACAAAGGGCAGACTACATAGATTAGGGCATTTAATTCAGAAGATAGCCATCTATAAAATTATGGGTGGCAAAGTGAGGGTGACTCCTTTTTGCTCCAACACAAAAACGAAGAGTCATCAAACAGAACTAGGAGGTGGCAGATTCAGAATAAAAGAGATGAGATGCTGTTTCACGCTGTGAAAATGTGGAACTTTTTGCCACAAACACTGTGGGTGCTGGGGAAGTATTTGGACGTTGAATAATTATCTCCTTGCCATGCATTTATATTTCTCTTGAGGTGAACTATTGACCAGTTTTTTGCACAGGGCCAATTTAAAAGAAAAAATATCCGAAAGTGCACAGACCACACAGTGCAGGGATGTTTCTGGCGTTACGTTGTTTCCTTCTCAGCAGTTTCTTAAGTAGTCCCACAGAAGTTTCTCCTGCTGGTACCAGCCACTGCCGGTGTAGGAAGGTTTGTTTTCTGTGGTATGCTCAGATAATCCTCAGAGTTAGTACCGTATGGTAAGGTTTCAGGTTTGCTTGTGAATTTGCAAAAATTACTTAGTTGCCTGTATTTTTAAACACAAATTGGGCCCATGGAAATGCAGAAGTCCTTGCATAGGGAGCATGCTGGGTGTTGCTGTATAGTGCTGGGATGGAGCAAGTCATCTGAGCTAGATCAGTCTAAAACTAGAGAGCTACTGAGCCTCTGTGCATCACCCTTTTGAAGGCTTTATATTCCAAGAGCTTTATCAGCTTGTGTGTAATATGGCACAAATGCACAGAGAAAGTCTTAATCAAATGCTGAATATGAATCACTAAGCCCTTCTAGAACACACGCAGCTAGCAGCAGCTCATGAGGTTGTACCATTTGCAAAATGTGCAGGCTTCTCCTCCCCACAAATTACCCAAGGTTTGCTTGCATTTCAATGCTGAATTTAAATCCAGCATGGCAACTCATCTTTCTGAGTGGAGGCTAGGATAGATTTACTAGAAAACAACAGTCAAGTTTGAAAGAAAGCAAACAACCAAACAACAACAACAAAAACATAAAAGAAAACACAGAAGAAACAAGTGTGATTTTTTCACTCTGAGTAAATACGGAAGTCCAGCTGCTGACAGTATCATGCTGAAAACGTGCAAATGCTCTGCCTTGTCTCTTGTGACCAGATGGCACTAGGAAGGCAAAGGGTTACAGTTATTAGAGATCATGTTCTTTATCGTGAGGTTAAGGCACTTAATTGCAGCCTTTGGACCAAATACTGCCATGGGAAGCTCTACCTTGTTCTACAGATTGCTGCTTTAATGACCACCAGCTGCTACAGCTGTTCTGCCCATGCAAACTCTTTGTCTTCATCAACAGTTCTGACTTTGACCACCTTGTTCTCCTCCTTGCCTAGAGGAGTCTCTGCTTCTTTTGAGTACATGAATAAATGTCCTTCCATGTCTAACCTGTAGTCCTAGGTTTCAGCTTTTACATGGGAGTAACACCACTTGGCTTTAGATTAAAGGAAGACTACTGTAGACATAAAGCACTCAAGCAAAGAGCTTTTTTATCTGGAATTTTGGGGAATGTGTAAAATAAGCTTACAAAAGAAATATTAGGTTGGGAATATATTCCTGAATTTATTTGAGATAAAAGCCTATTAGAAATGTTTGGAAAGTGCCAGCAAAAATGACAGACAATTTTCATGATTTTTTCCCCCCGATGTTAAAAACTAGTATCAATTTTTTAGCTAAGGCAAAATCAAATTTTTAGCAAATTTTGTGCTTGAGCATTTCAGTATCTACCCTCTTACTTCTTATTCTGAGTTTCCTGTCAGGTGAGGGTATAAGGATCACTAATTGTCAGCCCTAACTTTTGCTTGATAATGTAGCCTGATTTGGGCTCTGACTCCTCATCTGACATTCTCACACTCTTCCACCTTTATTTCCTCAGGGGTAGTACAAAGCTATATATCCAAATGTATCAAATACATGTACCCAAGGAGTAGACTCTGCCTTTAAAACAACCATTGAACTTGATTGCTAGTCAGTCTTTATGCACTTCCTGAGATGCATCTTTAGCATTAACCAATACTTACAGCTTTTTGCTGTCTCACCCTTATTTTCCTTGTCTTCTCTTTGTTAACTGCAAATCAGATACCTGGAATTGGCACTCTTAACAGTGTAAGAGTGCCTGTAATTCCTTTCCAGGTAAGGAAATAAAGCTCTGGTATGTTTCTTTTTTTTTGATTTAATATATTTTTTTCATATTTTACACAAAACCTCTTGAATAGTTCACATGATGGTGCTGTTTTTGAGAAGTTAAGTATTAGAAGAGAATAGAGTGTCATCAGAAGTACTGGATCACCTTAGCCTAGCATCTGCTTTCCTAAATAAGATATCCCATTGCAAAGTACCACCTCAAGAGGTAGTTCCTGCCCTGCAAGTGCTGGCAGAGGTGTCAGCCTGAAGAGCTGCCACAGGAAGGCAGCGAGGCTGGCAGTGCCATCCCAGCTCTGACAGGCTTTGAACCAAGGCAACCAGATGGAAAATGTGGATCCAGCCACTACACAAGGCACTTCTGTGGTCGGTGCAGAGTTTGTACAGATTGCCTGTGGCCTGAAAACCATCTTTATCAGGCATGAGGCAAGAAGCATGTCTACTGGACTGAGACCTGTGTAAGAAGGCAACATTTATACTTGCTGCACAGTGGCAAGCTGGGGAGGAAAAAGTCAGAACCTGCTGGATGATTCCATTTGCATATTGTCCTTAAGCAGTATCCAGTTTTAAGTGCAACCCTTCAGCACAAGAATCAAAAAGTTTAAAGATTCCATACTAATTAGTAATCTCTGGAGTCATACAAATCTGTTATAACTACCTGCAGATCAAAGATATTTCATGTTTAGCATATTTAATGTCAAGATAGAATTAATTTTGTAATTTTGGTAATTAAAGTATAGAAATCAGTATTAGGAAGAGGCCAGCCAATTCTTGTATTTATCTGAGTGAATACAGCCAAATTTTGTGAGGTGGTTCACACTCATGGGCTCGGTCCAGGTGCTTGTACCAGGTAACTGGGATACATAAGTTACTGTAGGATTTTGCAGGTCACTTTAGGATTATCCCAGCTGGATAATGGGACTCAGAAACCCCACTGCATACATTTCTACCCATGAACATTCCACGTATATGCACTGAAAAATGATGTAAAATGAAGAAAACTACAACTGTTGGAATACAAACTTCACCTTCCATTGCTGACAGCACTGCTTCTTGTTGTTAAGGTATTATTTTGATTGCACTAAAACCTTACCTAGAGAAGTAAAAACATGGAAAATATTCCTTATAACATTTCCATTTCCAAGTCTCAGTCCTTGAACCAAAGTAACCACATACTTGAAGATCCCTTTATCCTTGATTTCTTTTCTGAAGCTTCCAACTTTCCCTGATACTGTAAGTTGGGAATGTTACAAGTAAAAATGTAATTTGAATGCATCTATTTCTATAATAATTATATCCATTTATATTACAACAAACAAGGCAAATTCTTCAGATTTTAAGCTTGATAACTGACACACAGTTGTAAGAATGATTTATTGTACTGCTCCCAGGATTTCCTCTCCAACATACTGCTACAGCTTCCAGTGTTAATGAAAGCTGGGCTCTGAGCATCTCTCTCAGTAAATACAAAGTTTATATTCTTGCATAAAATTTTGAACACTGAGCAGAGGCCATTACAAGAAAACAACGTTGCTAGAGCAGTTTACACTATCAATGATTCACAAAAAAAAAAATCTGATTAACCGCTAAATGCTTGGCTTGTTACAATGTATTCATTTGTTTCAAAGTGTTACCATGACAAGAAATGGTTTAAATGTAGTCAGGCATTATACACAGCATTGTGCCAACTTAGCAACATTTGTAAATGTAAACCAGACCTAAGATTTTTCTGGCTAGGTTTCCTCACATCTTTGTCTAGCATCTCCAATTGCATGAACAATCTTCCCTCAAGTTGTTGTTACTGGTGTCCTTTATAAATTTCTGATTTTCATTACACATGCTGCCTATAATAAACCTTAACAATGTTATAATAATCCTTTGGTTTATAATAGGCAGTGTTCTGTATTATTTCTCAGATGAGTTAACTCACCTCTGTCTTCCTTCTGTCATTTAAAATAGTACCCATGAATTTAATTTGGTACCATCCAGCTGCTACACAGAGAGATCACAAATGCGGACATGTAGTCCAGAACAAAAATTTATGATCAGCAAGTTGTGTTACTGTTTCTCTGAGCAATCAGTCCCTGGATTGCCTTCAAACACAGTGTATGCCCACCTGCCTTCAACCTCTGCAATGATCTGTGCAGGGAGTATCACAGCAAACAGTTCAGTTTTAAAACCAGCCAGAGGGATGCCCTCTGCAGTTATCATAGAACTATATCTCTGATCCACTGTGTCAGTCAGGATTTAAACCCAATTTTTTGTGTTCTCCCTGACTAAGTATTAAAAAATACTGTAGATAAATGTTATGGCTTCACAAGTGGAGTTGGTGGGATAGCTTTTTATCCATGAACTCCAAGAAGCAAGGTGTTGTAGGGTACTGCTATGGTCTTAATCCCAGATGAAATGTGAAGCTACCAAAATACACAATTATGGTGGGAGCGGAAAAGACCTTGTCTCATGAGGGGAAAAAGGAGAAAACGAACACTGTATCAAAGTCCAGACAGGGCAGCACAAGGGCTGTTTGCAATTCCTATGCAATTTAGATGGGGGGAAAAAGTATTCTCCAGCTCTGATTAGTCTGATTGTAACCCCACCCTGCCTCCAAATGCTGCTTCCATTTCGTCCCTTGGGAGGTGAGAGACAGAGAGAGAGAGAGAGAGAGAGAGAGAGAGAGAGAGAGCTCACTGTAGTTTCAGCTCATTCATGACACTGTACATGAGGGAAGGCCCTAGATTGCACATACTATTTCTCTTCTTCCCTGTGCTCTTTCCCCACCCCAAATACCCTCTTAAATCACTACTTTTTTGTTTCAAACAAAAAGGCTGAACAGGTGAAATTTTAAATAATGATTGAGGATTTTTTTTATTCATTTAAGTTTCAATATCATTACAGAAAATGTTATGGTACAGAGTTGTTTAACATTAGTTTTATTTCTTTGCTCATTTAATTTCCACACGAATGCTGGTAACACTTATATCTGTACAAGATCAGTCTTTGATTTTTTTTAGTTTTTAGTTCTGTACATTTTTAAATGTATTGGTTAAAAAGGCTGTCAGCACTTAAGGAAGCAATTTTTTTGTTTGTTGAAATAAAAGGTATCCAGTTACTGCCCAAGAGTACTGAGCTGGGTGGCTGCAGGGACAAGAGACATCCCTGAATGCGCAGCGAGGCGAGAAAACCTCGGGGCTTCATTGGGTTCCCAGTGCAGCCACTCTGCTTTTGGCACTGTGCACATCAACACGAGATACAAGATAAAGAACAAGCAGAAGCTCTCTGTGAAGCGGTTATGAAGCATACTAATAAGGGAAATCCAAGTGTTGTCTACGCTAGTATAAATAAGCAGACAGCCTTGTTTTAAGAGCATAAGTAGTTGTATCTTAAAGATGAGAAAAAACACAAGTTCTGCAGGCACCTACTGCTGTCTACTAAAAGCTACCGCTATTAGAACTAGCATTGAACACACAAAGCAATTGCAAGAAAAGGAAAAATTTGCTTTGATATAATCAGAATAAATTTCTTTGTTAAGATTTGTTTTAAAGTTTTGTTTTTAAAAGGTATTTATTTAAATTCCGTTTGAAATATATTTCAAGATGTTGACTATACTGATCAACTTTTATCCAAATCGGAAAAACTAGCTGTGCCGTTGCATATTACAGGATACAGTCAATGATATGTGGACATGCATCAAAGCTTCGCTCTTGCTGGTGACATCATAGCCTTCCAATGACCATGACATCCACCACCTCCCCCTTGTGAAGCTCCACATACTGCTCTGTCTTTGGAGGTAGCATCAACAGTCCATTGGCACTGCGCATACTCATCAGACGACTGCTCATCTGATTCCCTACAGGAGAGAGGGAGAACAATTTATGTTAAGATTTCAGTTAGTTCCAAATGCTGCAACACGTGTGACAAACAAAAACTATTATTATGAAGATGTTTATGTGGCTAACTTATTCATGGAGCTGGGATCTTGCTGTTCCAAGGTGGATGGAAACAGAGAACTCTGTGGAGAGTTAGTCAGCCTCTCACCACACTGGCTCTCAAAACCATCACTGCCTTTGCTGACTGCTTTCCTATCCAGCCTTCTACAGTATCTGTACCATGTAACTTGTCCTAGTGAATTGCTAATCCTATCAAAATTACTTTATTTTTCTATTTGTACACCTATTCCAGTTGTACAAACACTAAAATCAGCACAGTCTAGATTGTTTTTAATATACTGTTCTAGAATAAGTTTGATTATTCTTTGTGAATTGAATGATTTAGGCTGGAAAAAGCCTCCAAGATCTTTGAGTCCAACCTTTGACTGAGCAATACCATTTCAACTAAACCATAGCACTAAGTGCCATGTCCAATTGTTTCTTGAACTCTTCCAGGGGTGGTGACTCCACAACCTCCCTGAGCAGCCTGTTCCAATGTTTAACCACCCTTTCAACAAGAAATTCTTCCAAATGTCCAACCTGAGCCTCCACTGGTGCAGCTTGATGCCATTTCCTCTTGTCCTGTCACTGGTTGCCTGTGAGAGGAGACTGACCCCCACCAGGCTATAACTTCCTTTCAGGTGGTTGTAGAGAGTGATAAGGTCTCCCCAGATTCTCCTTTTTTTCCCTTTTTTTAAACACCCCCAGCTCCCTCAGTTGCTCCTCCTAGGACTTACTCTCCAAATCCTCCACCAGGTTCATTGCCCTTCTCTGGGCATTCTCCAGCACCTCAATGTCTTTTTTGTACTGAGGGGCCCAGAACTGGACACAGGATTTGAGGTGTAGCCTCCCCAGTGCCGAGTACAGGGGGACAATCACTGCCCTGGCCCTGCTGGCCACACTGTTCCTGATCCAGGCCAGGATGCCATTGGCCTTCTTGGCCTCCTGGGCACATGCTGGATCACCCAGCTGTTGACCAGCACCCCCCAGGTCCTTTTCTGCTGGGCTGCAGATCCTCCTGTTTAACATTAACAGCTTAGCACAAGCAGCTGAAGTAGTTGAAGCCTTAGGCCGAAAGAGCTGACCAGAGAGTAAACTTTTCAATGAAATCAGTGCTGCTCTAACACAGAACTAGCTGAATCTGGCAAATGTGAGCAGAATGAAGAAGATAAGGATCAAGGAAACAACTCCATAAGGTAACTTCAGAAGGGGGCCAGCCTAGCAACAAGGAAAACCAAAGAGAAATCAGAAGACCACTGACCAGAATTAGGTGATTGGACTTTGGGATCAAGTGCTGGTGGTACAAGTATAATTGGAGGGTGCCATCTGGGGTAGGAGTCCCTCTCCAGTGACACCGAGCTCAAGCTGTAACCTGAGAACTAATCAAAGAGGGATTCCAAACCTTCACTTGGATTTTACATTTTTCAGTGAGATCCTAGGGTTGGATCTGGTTATGGTGGCTGTCTGTGTAAAAATCTGTAACATAACACCTCAAAAGAATGGGTTTCTTTGGGACACTGAGTTTCACAACACAATCTAAATACAAACAGTATCACATTGGTTTTACTGACAAAAATGAAAATGCAATAAAAAGTCATTCCCTTTAGTTTTTTTGTTTTCAGACTTCCAGACTGACAATCATTCCAGACAGTCTGCTTATGTAGGGAAAGAAGCAATGCACAATGCAAGAAAAAAAAACCAAAAAAACAAAACCAAAGTGAATTGTACATGTAAGTAATGACTTATACCTGGAAATGTGTCAGAGGCTGTGTGATCTTAAGAGTCAATGGTAAGAACTTTCTGAGTAAACAGTCAGGAACTAATATTTTCCCAGTGGAGATTCAAATATAGTGCTTTTTGTTGAACAATTTGGATGTAACAAAAAGACATTTAGTTGTTTAGGTACCTAAATCACTTGCAAAAGTGTCACAGTCAGCTTTCCAGCAGTACATAGCTAAAACAGTATTCAAATCTAGTATTTAACTCAACTGCAGCTGAGTATCCAGAAGTATTCCTAGGTGGTAAACATGATTAATAAATCCTTAGTCTTCTTTAAGAGAACATCTAGAGCTTCTACTATATTTTCTACTTTTCCAATTCAGCTAAAATCACACTACTTTTATTTGTATTGCTCCTACCTCTGCCCCAACTCCTGTTCGTTTAGTACATGCACAACAGCAAAAGGAAACAAATGCACCTGACTGCAAGTAAGCTTAGTGGATGTTTATAAAAAGGAATGTGTGTACATATGCAGGCATATGGGTGTAGTCTTTGTGTGTATGTGTATGAAGGCAGGTTGTTCAAATAAAGGATGTTTTGATGGTTAAATTGACAAGTCATATTAGCACTGAATTTTGTACCAATGTACGTGTATGCAAGTGCACAAGTGTGTCAGCAAATCAGTCTGCATGAAGAAGGTTCTATGAGAAACCATATGCACCCTCTTGGTTGTTCCTAAACACCTGTAGGAAGCCAAGGATGTGTGTGAGTGTTTGTCAGTGTGTGTGGCTGGGCACTGACCTGTACTCTGTGCCCAAGGTAGTGGTTCTTGGTGATGCCAAGTCAGAATGCACCGATGATACTCTGGGCGGGGGTCCAATTTTACATCACATGATAACTGTAGGATTAAAAAAGAAAGGATGAACATGTCATGCATTCACATTGCACTGTCAAAGATGGAATAATCTGCTCAATTGTTTTTCCTTAAAAACAGTCTTTCCAAAAACTTGCATTTTGAGGTCAGATGGTGTCTAGTGCAAGACTAAAAGCTGTAGAAGGCAGACACTGCAGTATTTAAGGAAATACAACTCTGATATTACAATATCAAAGTGTGTGAAGGAGTCTACATGCATTAAGTGGAATATTCCAAAGCTGTTCCTTTACTGAGGGTTTACAGATAGTATTTCTCTAGAAGAAAGCCTGGTCTCTGGATTACATTGCATAAAGATAAAAATGTTATTTGCATTCAAAATCCTGCTAGCTCTGACAAAAGGAAAATGCCCAATCGTTGAAATGAAAAGGCATACAGAAGATGGCTCATAATGGAAGATTCATGCAAAAGTGAAGGTCACTGAAAATTGCTCTCTCTTTTAGAATATTTTAGCTGTGGGATAAAATCTGGATGGCTGAAAAAGGGCAAAAGAGAGACATGCGATAAGCTGTAAGAGAAAAGTGCATAGCCAAGTACACTAAGAAAACTACAAAAGGTGATGTATTCCTTGTTACTTTACTTGAATCAAAAATAGAAGAAGAATACATTATAATGACATGCCTTGAATCTATATCAAATAGCATTACAATATCCATGATTTATTAGAAAAGTGAGCAGATTAAGGGATTTATATTGCTTAGGGGTGGGGGTCATGTGGGTTTCTGATATAAACAACGCAACAAAAAGGCTTTAAAGTTTGCATTTTCTACTGCTAATATGGAACTATCCAGCTCTAGGTATTTGCAGATCACTCTGCATTTTTTACTATAGGCTAAAACAAATGTCTTATTCAAACAGGAGCATCCTTCTTGCCTGACTGACACATGGCTGCCTCTGCATCTGTATATCTTGTTCCATTAGATGGCCATCTAACTCTAAAAAATTGTGGGACCGAATATTACCATTAACAGAGAGACTGAGAATGTACCTCTATTTGTGTGAATGTCCTTCCACTGCCAGAACTAGTCTAGGGCTCAGATTCCACAAACACAGCAGTCTTTTAGAGCCCAAAGCACTGTGCTTTAACATCTTCAGATAATTTTTTGAGGACAAACTTCTTACCCTGGCTTTGATGATGGTGGGCCGAGGATCCAGGATACCCTGCATTTTCCTCAACGCAGGAACAACAAAGAGATTGCAGGTGACGACAGCTGACACAGGGTTGCCTGTAGGACAAAGAACAGTTGGCTGTGATGCCCTCTTGATTTACTCAGTGAAATGCCGAAAGTAAACTCATGTTTTTATAGCAATTTCACTCTAAAGGACACTAAAAGCTTGCATACGGTAGCAATAACATGTAGTGCATGCATACAGTACAGACTGCAGTGGTGTGTGGCAAGGGGCATGTGGCACAGCTGTTGAAAGCTACACTCTGGATGATGCTGTGCTGAAGTCCTGCTCTGAATTGCCCCATGCTCCTCAGGCTCCACCATTTGCCTCTGTTCTTCCACTGCCTTTGTCCTATGCCTACATTTGTCTGGGGCTGGGGCAGCGTTAATTGTGCATAGTTACTGGTTGTACTTCAGAGGGCTCTTTATTCATGACTAATGGTTCCCAGACACCAAGGGAAAAATAACTTTAAATTCCTTAACAGAGTGGCAAAATGCTTTAGTACAAATTCTTAGGAGAATCCTACTGATTTAATGTTTTCTGTTGACTCACAAGAGAGGTGTATGACCACCGGTCAAACACCACTGTCTTACATATTTGGACTTCCCTAGATCACAGTTTTTAAATAAATACTGTGATCAGACAGATGCTCCATTGATCTCTCCCCTGGAAGAAAATGTACTACAGCAACTAAAGCAAGAGAGGGTAGAAGCATCAGAGATACATCTGAAAACCACCAGCTTATCAAGAACAGGATTCCCTGTGTAGTCAAAATTCATGGAAAGCCACAGCAGTAAGAATAAAATAAATTCCTCCTCATGTAGAAGGACAGAAATCTGTAAGGAAGTGTTTATTCTGAATGAGTGCTTTCCCAGGGCACACAGCAGGCAGTGGTGCAGCCATGCTGCCCTCTTTTGGTTCCACAGTATGAGCATAATAAATAAAAATATTCCGTGACACGTTTCTTGGCACGCCCTCATTTTTGTCTCTGTTTTCAGTGTGGAGAGTGGATGCACTGACTTGCATACACTGGATATTTATGGTGAAGGTGGAGGGAGCTGTGGGAAAAAATACCCCTGTAAAAAATGTAAGGAAATTATTGGATGGAATAAATCATAAGACCTGTACAAGAAAATTCTGAGGACAGGGAGAAAAAAGAACTCCTTAGCACATCCCTGTAAGTCCATGTCTTCTGGAAATTTCTGAGAAAATCTTACAGGCACCTTCCTTAGGGGCTAACACCAGGCATAGGTGCTGTGAAATGTCACTATTCTGTTTCATGCAGAATACTGCATCTATGCACAGCAACAAAAGTAATCCAAAAAACATCTTACCTGGCAGTGCAAAGATGATTTTTCTTACACCATCAATATCCAGAGTTGCAAAAGTTGTTGGCAGGCTATGGAAAAAGAAAGTTCTTTAATATCTGCATTAGAATTTGACTGAACATTATTGTATTATTTAAAACATTTGGAAAAGATAACAGAACAGGACATCTCTCTCTCATCAGTTCATTAACACCTGCTGCTTATTCGATACTGGAGGCATGATTCTCTCTTTGTGGTGGCAGAATAATTACTTCTTCTAGACAAGTTTGCTTCTGGAGAGGAAATATCTAAAAGGATATGAACTAGCAATCAAAAACCTAATATTTTCTTCATGCTAGAAGCCAATTAACAATGAATAATAATAATAATACTGAAATTATGCAATTACGGAGCTGTGTTTGTTTTTCATATAAGGGTGTTCAATTTTTTATAACATTAGTAAGTAATTCTCTTACTCCAGTCCCTACAGCAGTAGTGACAAGGGAGGAGTATTTCTGAGCAACAAATGCTAGCTAGTCTGCAGATGAACAAATTCAGGTACACGGGCAGAGCTGCAGCCAGGTGAGAGCCAGGTCTATCAATGAAGAGCTCTCACTGCCTTTCAGAGCTGCTAAGTGGTCTTTGGTGACTTGCTGTGAGGGCTGTTAAGAGTTACGCCAATAGGACAGTAATGCGACAGCTCAAGAATGTGGCTGGCAAAGAAAGGGACTCATCCATGAAAAAAGAATTCTGTACACCTGTGTTAATATAATCCTTCCAAACATTAGAAATTATATCTTATAGGAACAATAATTAGGCTGGTTTTCTTGGCTTCATCTTGAGCTGACCACTACCACCTGGTCAGCACATGATAGTTTATGACTAGAAACAACTTTGGAGATTTGCCACACTTTGATTATTATCACCTAGTTTTGTATCTGCTAAGACTCATCAATATCCTGTTTTACCAGGGCAAGTTAGTGTTTGATGTTCATGTTTTAAAATGCCTCTAACATGATGGGAACTATGTGCCAGACCTCCAACTGTTATAACCAGTGCACAAATCAAGGTACAAAAAAATCTAATTGCTAATTCATATTTACTGAAAACTCTGAACTCTCATATTACATTTCAACACCATCACTGGTAAAATCTTCCAGTACTTTCTTCTGCAGTGCAGCTAGACAAGATAACCTTACATGAGCTCAGCAACTTTCAGACCAAGTGGAGGGAGGGTAAACCCTAGGAACCACTCTGCACTCATGAAGCACATCAAAATACAGGCATACAACAAATTCTGACTTTGCTCTTGGAACTTACTCAAGGGATTTTTTCCCAATATGATGACCATAATCTGAAATCTTTTAAGATGCACTTAATAAAACGCAAGGCACAGTATTTGCTTTTGCACTACAGCCAATGAAAAAAAGAATGCTTACATTCTCAGTAAGAACAGATGACCAAACATTTTGGTAGCAATAAGAAATATCTTTCTTGTGGCATAAAATGAAAAGGGACATTTAGGGAAAAAAAACCCAAACAATTTCTTAAAGTTTTTCTAGATAGTTATTAAAAGTTTATGGCTACAGGTGTACAGAGGGATCACCAGAAGAAAGAATGTTCGCTTTCAAGTAAGCAAGAACCAGAATTTAATACTCTGAATTCTCTAAATCAAGTTATCCATTCTTGTCAGCAGCAGAGACTGGAGTGCACATCCTGCTTCTGGGACTTCCCTACATCAGTTGTAGCAGTATGACAGAAGCAGTGAGCAATTTCCATGCCTGGGCTACATCCACCACAGGAAGAAACAAGCTTTCAGCTCACTCATTCCTTTTGTGGAAGGGAGGTGGTGGTAGGAGCAGCACAAGTACCAAGCCCACACAGAGTTCTTTACCAGATTGTATGCAGAGACAGTAAAAGTATTTGTCTGTTTTCACAGCAAACACCCACTTGCAGCTCTGCTCTGTGACAACAGTTCTGGGCTAGAGGGAATCATTCTGCAAAGCTATGCTTGATTTTATGTAGCTGGACCCAGCTGACCCAGCTTGCAAACAAACTACCCTCCACAGGGAGTGAGGCAGAGCTGCAGACATCTTTCCACTCCTGTACTGTGAAGAAAAGGGAACTCTCTGTTTTCAACACACGTAATTTTCATTCTCTACAAAGCACACTTCCAGACTCATTGATGAGTAGTGCCACAGCACAGGAAAGCAATGCTGAAACAGTTTTCTGATGCAAACTAAACACATAAAGGACTGTGCTTACTTTGAAATTACTGTGTTCAATATGCCAATTAGACAAAGCTTTGCAAATTAGTTATCATTCCACCTCTCTCAAGGAACTGCTTGTAGGAATATAATTTATGCAAATTTGGAAGTCAAATGAGATACTCTTTAAGCAAACTCTCCATTTAATGTCCTTATATTTCCTGGTTATTTTATGGTAGTATCAGTGTTAGCTCTGTGATCACACTGATGTCTGTGGCAATGTTTATTTCATGCTGGTTTCCCACCAGTCCCCAAACCTGACTTGCAACAGTTATCCTTGAAATATCTTTTTACTGATAAAAAAAATATCTCTGTTCCAGTTAATTTCACCCATAAAGATGATGACTAATCTGAAGAGCACTGATTTTGCTTCTTTTCCTACATGTATCTATCCTGTTGTTTATAGTGTATTTGGAAAAGCAAAATCCACTGATGCACTTCACTAGGATATTTGGCACAATGCAGCCTCCATCTAGGCTGCCTAAGCAGAAAGATTTCTTACCCTGGTTTCATAAAAACTCTGCCAAAGTGAATCTGTGCGTGAAGGTCAATATCCAGCACCTGTTTAAGATAGTCCTGTTTAAATGGAAAAAAAAATTAAGTAACATCAAAGTGGCTTTACATCATCTAAGCATTCAAAGTAATTAATTAATATCAAGTGAAGATCAAAATTTGCATATCCTGAAAGTGCTACAGCCCAGTAGGGAATTTCCAGTATTTGAAAGAAAGTGTTTTTGAAAAGAAGAGGTAAAGAACAGACACATTTCGGTGCCAAAACTGATTCCATGAGGACATGTATTTCCTTAAACTTTGTTTGCAGCATCAGAAACTTAGGGTGCCCCACAAATACCTATTACTACAACATTCTCTTTGTCAAGGATGGAAGAAAACCTTTATGGTTAAAAGCTAAAACTTGAAATGATCAAGGTATTTAACTTTTGCCATGGAAGCTATCTAGTTGCATATTTACAGGTCTCCTAGTACTTTCAAAATCAATGCTGTACTGTAGAAGTCATAGTTTTCCAGGATACTGTCATTTTTGTAATTTTTTTGGGCCTAATAGTCTAATTCACAGTGTTTGGGTTTAACATTCCTTAGAAAGAAGAAACTCTGGGTGGCTTGTAAATGAGTTCAACTTAAATGATTTTGCATAAACACAACTGATCCAGTTATTAAAACGAATTAAATTACTATTTTAGTCTTTATTGAAAATTGCTGTGCCTAAAGATGTAGTACCCTATCTGTTGTGTTTAGGGAGGCTAAAGACACAGGCCATAACAGTCATCTGTGAAGACAGGCTTTGAAAGCAGTAAATCTGAAACGATCTTGCAGTTTCCCCTTTTTTTTTTTCCTTCTGTGCATCTGTGTGTGTTCAAATACTTGGAAAGCAGCAACTCATTTCAGCCAGGCATGAAGTCTTCAATATTAATTGCATTAACCCCTTTTTTTACTTTCTATTTCTTTTTGGATGTTCACAGCTATTTCATTAAAATGGTAGAAAGCTCAGTATCAGAGGGCAGACCATCAGTGGAATGTAGAGTCTATTGACTTTATGCTGTTGCCTCAAATTTGGACTGGGGAGAAATGAGCCAGAAGGTCTGAATGTCTGTAAGACCATTCATCAGTCCAGCCACATCTTAGTGTTCCTGTGTCTGTATTATGTTGCCACATTCCCAGTTTAAAGACCAGTACTTGTCCTTGATTATTTTTCTAGGAATAGTGAAGACAATGAGAGTAATTGAAAGTAATTTGCACTGGTTTAATTAATTATCCATTTTCATTATGTATCCAACAATATGATTTCTACTCAGAAAAGTAAACAAAACCAGCACTCATGTTTCCCATCTCCTAATGACTGTCTTTAGTATCTGTTAGTTATAAAAGATGTTTATTTTACCTGCCAAACTCACAGATTCAGCCTGGGATCAAAAAGTAATCTGAGTTTTCCTTCGCATAAGTCATGATTAATAAATGTCCTGCAGGTTCATCTATGCCCCACCAGCATCTGTGTATCCCTATTTTCTTTGATGGTTTTGGCACAGGGATTACCAACAGGAACTCAATCAACAATTCTGTTAATGATTCAAAAGGCAAATAGATCAGCTCACTGGGTCTCATTTGTATTGCCTCTGTAGGACTATCAGGCGCAAAATGTGATAAAACTATTTTTGTAACAGATAGACCTTTGGCACATTCAGGAAACAGATGTGCTGAGTAAAAAAATGTTATTTATATACTCAGTTTTTTTTTAAGTACTTTCAAAGTATCTTAATTCTAGCTACATTTTACCTGCTCTAAAAATAAAACAAAGACTGTTGCCTTCATGTGCTATTAACCCAGCACCTTCCTCACCCACACAAATCATTCCTTAAATAAAAACACATTCGTAAATCACTCACACAAAAACCTAAAATCTTCTCTGTTGTACTATGTCACACTATAGTACAATAACAAGAACAAAGGGAATGAGCTTTGAAGACTATTTTCTTAAGTAATTCACATGTAAGTGTTCCAATAAAAGTCCCTTTTAAATAAACATTAATATAAAGGTAATAGCTTGGATGAGAGACTCTGGATTGAAATTCTTACATATATTGGAACTTTAATTTTAAGTTAAATTTTGCATACCTTTTCCCCCATAGATACACCTCCTGATGTAATGATCACATCAGCACGGCTGATACCCTCATTCAGTGCATTCAGTAAATCATCTGGGCTACAGGAAAGAACAGGCAAGCAGATTAGTGGCGTGGAATTGTTATGAGTTGTAATATAAATCTGTGTGCACACATACAGATGCATATAAATGTGTTTTATGACAATAATACAAGGCCTTTTTCTTCATAAGACTCCACACTGTTCAATTCAAATCAAGAACTGTAATCTCATGAAATAAATGCCACACTGTTTGGCACCTTTCTGTCTAAGCTTTGCAACAGGAACAGTAGTATACTTTAGATTGTGACTGAAGAATGCTAACAGAAGTGTCCAAGTGTATGCAATTGGCCCAGTGGGTAGTAATATAAGTTGTGACTTAGATGAGCTGACAGGTCCCTATGTAAAGGGACCTAACAAAAGAAAATTACTGACCACCAAGCAGGCTGCAGTACTACCTGTCTAGCTCATTTGATGTATGCAAAAATAGGGGTGAGGCTCCACTTCAAACTTTGATCAGTGAAAAGTGGGTGTAAATCCTTTGTTTCTCTTCTCTGTTAGAGGGCTCTGCAGCATATCCACCTGTACATCCACTTCAGCTTGCCAAAACACAATCCATCCTGTTAAAAAGTCTATTCACCTCCATGAGAAACAGTGTAAAGGGAGTTATGATATTCTTCCATACAAAGAGTATAACTGTGAAGGATATTGGTGTCCTAACTCTCTTCTTTCCATATTAGACCTAAACTGGAAACTCTGAAGTGAGTGTTGGATATCTAAGAGCAGTACTGATGCCAATACAGAGCTTCAAGGCATGCAGTGAGAAACTCAGTAATACAACTCACACAGGTCCAAAGGAATCACAAAGAATTTCCAATATATTAAATTCGTACTTTGCATTTAACATTTGTGAACTGACCAGAAGTTGACTGGTTGCTATGGCTATATGTAATGTTTCTTCAACAGTATGTTTTCACTTCAGTGATCCTGAAAGTTTTTAATGGGAGGCTGTTCTTACTTAGAATGCAATGAAAAGAATGTGCAATAGTACTAGTGACTGTATGAAGGCCTTCACCTGGAATACAGCACCTCAGGTAAATGCCATACTACTATTACAAAATGCCATTGTGGGGATGAAGGCTTTGCAGGCTGAAAATGGCATGTGGGTTATCCTTTGGGAACTCTGGCCATATTTCACCCAAAAGTAGAACCACAGCAGTAATTTTGGAGTGAGAGCTGAAAACAGTAAAATTAGGAATATTATGCAAGTTCTAGTTGACCTTTCAGAGACTAGCAAAAACTGTGTGTTTCCAAATGTCTCAGAATGAAAAAATATTTCCTCTGAGCATCCTTTCTTTGCCCATGGTTCAGTGGAATACAAGCAGCAGTTAGCATGACACGGTGCTGTGTGCACTACAATTTATGTGACGCAAGAATGACTGCACTCCCTCACTGAGTAGATACCTTAGTGCATGCAACCCTGCACACATCTCATCTCCTCACCAGAGAGCCCTCAGGCTTCCTCTACCCTGGTTATGCCTTACAGGCAGAAAGACTCAAGACTTTCTCCACTATGTCCAGTGACTGAAGCAGCATGTTCTTTGGCATCACAGTGTAGTCATCCTGCACAACTTCATTCTCTGTGTTTGGTTACAACCCCTCTCTAGGGTCAGTTTGCTTTGTAAGAGGTAGGCAACAAGTTACAGCACAGAGAAAGGCAGATTGCTGCAGACTCCAATCAATAAGACAGAATTATACACTACCCTTTTTAAAGGAAACAGTGGCTGCAGTATTGTGGCATGCCATCATGATTTTTGTCTAGGGTACTGGGCATCTTGGATACTCTTAATGGCCTACAACAAATGCCTGAACTCTGTTTTCTTTGGGAGAAAATATAAAACATATGGGCTCAAGCAAAACCACCTCCTTTGTTCTTTAGAAAACTGAGATATTTTATCAGCTGCCCCTTCTGAAATCTCAGGATCATTTTCTCCAAAACCCAGCACAAGTCTTCTCTGGTCATTGAAGGAAAGTAGAAAGAAGCAAGTCTGCTGTTGGCTACTGCTTCAGAACCAATTGTCTCATATTGACCATCTAAGTAGTATCTGTATGTAATAAGATATTGTTGAACATTATTATAGAGTTTGTAATAGGAAAAGTCTCTCAAGATGTAAGTATTCCTTAATCCTTGCCAATGAGGCTGCTTGGAATACAGCAAGGAATACATATTCATTACACAGGTCGATATTGCCATTGCTGAGGCTCTGCAGTCAGACATATGCCACTATCACCAGCCAAAGACTGCTCTCAGTACATTTTTCTCATTAGGTTGTGATGGAGCTGAAGACCTTATCTGGAGCTTGCTCCAGGCTGTTTCATTTTATCTTGTTTAATTATTTAAAAGTAATTCATAAGTAGCAAGACTCCCTGTCTGGGGACATGCTAATTCTGAATAATGAAGTGTGCTTGCTTTTGGTTGTGGTTTGAGAATAATGGAAGGAACAGTAAAAAGCAAACAAGTATATATTTGACTGTTGTTAAAGTTAAATAGAATGGAAATGCTACTACTTACATATGGAATATTTAGATATGTGTTTGCATATATATTAAATTACTTAACAAAGGAAAGAAATCAATTAAACCCTGCCCCTCCCCACCCCCCCCCAAAAAAAAAGAGCCCAAACTCAAACCAGGTGAGGACTCAGTTCACATCTTTCCTTGTGAGGGTACCGTACCACTGGAATAGTTCATCATTCAGGTATTTCTGTCATGTAAAAAGTTGAATATTACTGGACTTGGTGCATTTTTAGAATTTCCAATAGAATGATCTGTATAATATACTTTTCTTCACAATTTTAAAATTATTTTCTTTACCATCTGTTTAGTGCAAGGTATTTAAAAATTCTACCTCTAAAACTTTATCCAACCACTAGCACTGCATATCATCTTTAACACAGTTGCAAAATGCATTTAATTCTTCCAAAATGAAAGATGTGATAGAAATTTTGTTGTAATAAATGGAATAATTATGTTAGTTTGGTTTTTATTCTGAAGAAAGGAGACAGAACCCCTGCTTCTGCAGAAAGTGTCTCTCTTTCTGCCATTTTTGGGAGACTTCTTTTTGTCACTCAGGTCTGCTTAACTTCATGTTGTACTTAGGGCTGGTAGTTCCATGACTCTGCAATTAGCACCAAACACTTCTCACAGGAGTCACCTGTTGCAATATTCAATCAACACTGTAGTGAACTTTTTCCTTGCCTTTAGTGGATTTAATGCAGGGAGTTATTACTCAAATTGCATATTAACACTTATTTCATATAATCAGATAACAAGATACTACTTCTTATTTCATTTGTTGTATAACAGTGAGCAGCTGCTCCTTTAGATTGACACAGAAAGGGAATAATTAATGAAAATTATTATATTCTGAAAGAATAGTCAAGATAACTTTGGCATCTGAGCATAACACGACAAGATTGTTCTAAAATGCATGTGACAAATCACCATGAAGCTGAGAAATAACATTCACTGTCTGAGCACATACAAATCAGAAGCTACATTCTGAAGCCCTAGCCATTGCTAGAGGCTGGATACTGGATTAGCTAGACTAATGGTCTAATTTACTACAATAAATCCTTTAAAATATCTTGTCAAAGTGCTATTCTTGGATTTTTTTCCTTCATGGACAGAACTGTAACAGGTGCTCAAATATAATGGTGAATACCTTAATCAATGTAAAGTAGATTTTGATGGGAAGTCTCATTACCAGATGGCAAAATTATTCTGTTTCATTCAGTGATTTTCAAAGTCAGAGTGACATCGTGCAGAAAAAGGGAGTGTGCTTTTCTAACATGCTGCAACTTATTAAAAAAGTTAGATATGTTTCAGATCACATCTGATAATCTTTTGCAAATACCTTGAAGAAAATTTGTTCTGTAAGGACTGCATTTTATGAAAGGACTAGTTTATGAAACCATTCATATAGATACATAAGGAACAAATCCAAACTCTCTCAATACCTAGAGCAGATTCTCTCTGCAGAAATGTTATGTGTATTGTACATACACTGTATGTTTTTGAAGCTGCAAACATAGTGATTTGCATAAAGAGTGAATGTATTTTTAAATATATCTTTGTATTCGCTGCTAATTTTGTCAGTCTGATGAACAGAGTAGTTACTTTACTACCCCAGTTTCCTGATCCTCTTTTTTCAATTTTATGGAACAGAATGAGCTGTACAATCTGGAAATTAGTTGGAGGCTAACTATTTTATAATGGCAGCTGCATGCATCCAGTAAGCAGATGCATGACATTGCAGCTGACATTTGATTTCATTGATTTGAAGAGAGGACTTGCAGGATGACAGTACAGCAGGAACACCTTCTGGATTCATGAAAAGTTCTGATCATCAAAGTTAGTTTGTGGAAAACTTATGCAACATTTGAGCTGTCAAATGAGCTGTCTTTGAACTGAAAAGATATACGAGAAAGCTTAAGTGCTTCAACAAGAAAATGATGCAAGCCTCATTAAAATAGACATCAGCCATGTAAATTTTCTCCTTTCCACTCTCAAAGGAAATAGCTACATTATAGTCAAGACCAAAGAATTCTCTGTGTTTTAAGTGCCATTTTGAAGTGCCCTAAATTACAGTGTAATTTTCTCTTTCACATAGAAATCAACGTATGTTAATTCACTTTTGTTGATCCTATTGTTGTGCTTCACTGTCATTAATTATAAATCTGTCAGCCTTTTCTGTGATAAAACCCTTAACAGCAGCAGTTTGATTCTTACAATTAAACTGCTCAGTTTTATAACTCAATTTAGAAAACAAGTGACAGAAAATGTTCAAAAAATCACCTACCACTCCACAGTAAAACGAGTGATCCCTGTTAAAATCAAACTGGAACCTTTAGTTAGGACTGACTTATCAAGCCATTGTCATAGCACAAAATCTGTAGCTCATTACTAATTTCCAGAACCATTTCCACCACGTTCTTTGCCACAGTAGTCTCATTCATTCAATATAACCTCATTACCTGAAAGTAATTTCCAGTTCTTGTAGTCCATTGCCATATACAGCTCTTACTATCAGGTGACTCATAGAAACACTTATGATTGTTGTATTTCTCTATGCAGCAGCTTGGGCTGTTATAAACCCAGGTCTTTTGGTAACCCATACTTGCAAAATGTGTGCATGCACCATGACAGTCAGCACCTTAACCCTGTGTGCTTTACAGATATATTGGACACAGAGACAGGGAGATACACATGCACCATAACACACCAGATGCATGCACAAGTGTCTATTGTGAGTTCAGAAGCAGAGCTGGCCAGCCTTCCTTGCCTACTGTTTTACTTTATTTGAAAGTATCTCAGGTATTTCAGTTCTATGCTGAAAGACATGATTCTTCACAACTTCTGAGGAGCTACAGATTCCTGGATGCATAGCGAAAACAGAAGTGCTATCAGTGATCCTACACAGTCACATTAAAGACCAAAGCAGACCAGCTGCTCTCTGAACTACAGTAGTTGACTGTAAACTTCAGAAGTCTATGTGCTGTCTGGAGGTGCCCTGTGCTTAGCACATTTGGGTATGTTCCCACAAACTGGCAACAGTGGTTTGTACTACTTTTGCATCTTATGAGGTCTCTTTTCTGCTAAACAGATATCCCAGAAGAAGAACAGGTTTAATTGAGGTACAAAGACCTGCTAGAAATTCCCCTTGCATGCAAAGATCCCAGTCCAGTTTCTAGTCATACCTCAGAAAAAAACCCCAACCTCTCCAAAATAACAAAGAGTTTACCAAAGTAAAATTTCCATCAAATAACAAACAGACTACTTGTACTCAGAGATCTCATCAAGCTCAATGACATTTCTTCTTGAGGAAAGATGGGATATGGATTTGATCCTTCATGATTAACTCTACTTTTTTTAAACTGCTCATTCAGTCGAGGTGACAGATTTCAAAATGAATAGATGAATGCAGTGAGGCATAAAGACAAAGTCTGTCCCCACTTCTCACCTCATGGCCAAGAGGAGTACTTTGCATATCAGTAATTTGCAGGATGCAGAATGGTGAATAGATGCTGTATTTTTAGCCAACTAAAATCCACCTTCTGTAGAATGTAATATTGCATGTAAATCAATGAATACATTTCAATGAATGTCATTCAATGAATATTTGAACATAATAGGAATTCTGTGTTTTGACTGTGTTTTTGAAAGCAGAAGAAAATCCAATTTTGATGGTGTATGTAGTAACATATGGACTAGCTTCTGAAACTGTATTTGTTTCAAAATTCTCAAGTGCATTTCATCATGTTCTCATAATGTATCTTCCTTCTACCTTCTGTGGTATTTCCCTGCATCACCCTGAACAGATGCAATATGTTTTCCCTAGGAAAATAGGCCAACTTGTGAGGAAAGCAGGAATAATTACAGCAGCTTATGGCTTGTTCAACATGACTATGTAAGTTTTGTCTATTTGACAGCAATATAAAAGAACCTGTCTTTGGTACTTTTTGCTGCTCCTTTAATTGCTGCTGCTGCAAATAAAAATGTTATGTTGCAGAGTAGTCTTTTTCATGTTACATTTATGAACTTGTAGAAGTTTTGATTAGAGGCCTTCTATTAGAGGTCTTCAACTTTTTTGCTTAAGTAACCATGAGATCTGTCTAATGCCTTCAGTGTTTTTTCTGTATCTGGATGATAATATATTTTCCTCCACTGTTTCCACAACCTGCTTCAGAAGATTCCCACTCATATATATGCCAGAATGACAAGAGATCAGAGAGGTCAGAAAAACAGACAGCCATGGGAGTGCTACAGGAAAAAGTCTCATGCATAGAAGCCAGGTGTTTATGTATTATGGGCACATTCCTGTGTGAAGGGTCCTGGATCACACCCTTCTCTGCTGCTCATGTACATTTATCTGCAAGCACTTTGTTTGAATTGTAATTTTTTCCATCATTGCTGAAAGAACAGGACCAAAGCTTTGGTAACAGCTGTCTTCAGGTGCTGTGCCATTGTACTAACCAATGAGCACTTAATTCGCTCTAAATCCAGGATAGTTTGTCCTCTGAGTGTAAGAAGCAGCATGATAACTGCTGGTTTCCACTAATTAAAAAAATATCCCTGGCTATTTTGCTGGCTGAAGATAATGAACCTTATCAGAACACTTACCAGAAATCCATTAGTTTTTCTATGAAATTGGATGGGATTACACTGGTAAAGATTGTTATTTTATCTTCCTTCTTACAAAGGAAGTGAGTCAATATGGATTCACTGAAAAGTTTTTACTTTTGGAGTAGAAAATACTCAACAGTTGTAGCTGGGCTGAAATAATATGACTGAAGATTATACCACACAATACAATAATCAATGCCAAAAATCAATGCTTATCAATAAAGATGTCAGTGCACTGGTGAGTCTGAAGGGCACCCGTGGTTCTGCAATTATTTCATTCAGAGTATAAATGAAATATGAGAATTGTCTTATACTGACACAACTGAAAGTAAAATATATGATGGATGTAGTAAGTGCCAGTTGTTTATATATAGCAAATAGTATCACCAAATCTGACTCATGGTGAAATGGCATTGCTATCATAGAATTTCTTACCTTTTCATTTTACTTTAGCTTTAATTGTAAGAGTAAATTTTAAATAAATTTAAAAGGAATTTTAAGTAAATTCATCCCCCCTGTAAATCGGTGTAACTATTGATCTACAGTATGGATGTCTCTGTGACAAGAAGAAATGCAGTCCCTTTAAAGCAATGCCTCAAAATGAAGGCTTTCTCCAGAAAGCTCCACCTTTTACAGAATCATAACTTAATCACTTAAAAAAACCAGTCTATCTCCAGAAGAAAAATGACTTGGAAGCCACAGGCCAGGGACAATATAAAAAGTCCTTTTAAAGTTCTCTGTCATTAGGTGTGTCCTAAAACAAATAGTTATTTTTTAGAAAATGTCAAATGAAATATGACACGGATTTTTGTTTACTAAAACAAAACACAAATTCCCCAAGAAGAGTAAACTACAGTATTAGAAATAAGTGAAGAGAAGGAACAGAGAAGCTTATCCTGTTTGAGACCAGCAACTCAATTTTTTGACAGTTGTTAGTTGGAAGGAACTAGAACTTCTATTGTCAGTGGAAGGAACTAGAACTTAATTTGTCTCTATAATACTGGACCATATTTCTTCAAGCACAAAGGTGTTTTTAATGTAAAAAAAATACCCACTGCCTTTTCTCCTGCTTTGGAAGCAGAAGCATTTTCTTACTGCCCATGCTTTGGGTAGCAAGGCTTATTCTAGGGGCTGGATTTTGTTGGTGCTTTCCCTCACACTGCTCAGAAGAGCCCAAAGGCTCATTCAATGTTTTAGGCAGTAGCAATGAGGTGTGAACTTGCATGAGGAATTACAAGTCCATCAACTGCTGGTAGATTCCATCTTTTAAGTAATTTCAGATAAAGCAGACAGTCTGTGTCATGTTATTCACATTAATCTAAAATGTTTTAAATACTTCAAGTTCTCATAAATTAAGTTTTTTGGGATGTGTAATATAGCAACAAGTTCTAGTGGGTTGATCTCTCTAGTCCATTGCATGAAGAAAACCTAGATTTTTAACAACCTGACTTCAGCATGAATAACTAATTGCTAAGCACGAACAAGTTTTTTTGAAAGCTAAGGATATGGCAGGTTGATATTCAGGAATGAGAACAGAAACTTGTTTTTCCAGTATGCAAAGAAAACATTGAGCTATAACCCAGCCCTCCAACCTTTTGTTATAAAAATGGGCTCATTTACCCCAGTAAGGATCCTCACATCTGAAGTTTTCAGGTACTAGCCTTTGATAGGATTGTCATTCATTTTCTACCTATTTTTATTTCCTACATGAATGAAACTATAGAAACTAATTTTTTCTGTTTGTTAATGGAGGAAATGACAAATGTTTTACTCTCGTTCTGTTATCACTCCTGCTCCTTGGGCCTGTCTGTGTTAGAAGGCAAGTTCTGAAAATTAATCTATATTATTAAGCCATCTCCCTAAGTAAGACATAGTATATAATTGCCTATGCATTTTGGAAAAAATGCATAGTGCGTAGTTTAGAGATTTCCTGAATGTTCCAATTAGCCTGCTTTAGAGATGATCAGCATAGTAGTGGGAAACCAAGTATGCAGATGTCACAGACTCCTAGAACATCCTGAGCTGGAAGGGACCCACAAGGATCACTGAAGTCCAGCTCCTGTTATGACTGAAGAATCGTAACAGTGACTTCCCTGGAGTTGTACCCCACTACTACCTTCAAGAAGTTTTTTTCCTAACTTACCCTTTTAAAAGGGAAAAGCCTTGATGAATAAAGATGTTTGCTGCTACTGATGAGTAACATAAACATTTTAATTTTATCAATGTTGTGGAGCCATGTAAGTCTACAGTGCACTGGTGCATAAGAACTTAACTGAAAAGGCAGTGCTACTTAATGGACAGAATAAAACACCATCTGCTCCTGTACAGCAAATGTTGGTAGGATCTGTGCTCCAAGCTCTGCCCTGACAGACACCTGGCTGAGCCTGCCTGTGAGCATGCACGTGCCTCAACGTCCCAAGTGGTTTAAAAACAGTGCTCACCAATCTGGTAGGCCTGTCTCCGCAGTGTTCTGGAAGCTCTGTGTCCCTTCTTCTTTAAAAACATCTGGCTTCCTGAGGGTAAAGGAAGCAGAAGGGGTATAATAAAGAGCCAGGGAAGGAGAGAGTCTCCTGGGGTCAAAGGGAAGCTCTGTACCCAGCTGTGTCCCCCTTGGTGGCTCTGGATATTCAAAAGCACCATGGGCAATGCTTCCTCTTTGCAAGGCCAGCCAATGGGAGAGAAGGGGAGTGGCTGGGAACAACTTTCTGTTACAGTTTGGATGGGCTTCACACAGGCAATGAAGAGTAAAGTTATGGAAGGATTTAGACTCAACTGGGCATGCCAACAAAGCATAGTCCATCTTTCCTTGCAGTGTCTATGGAGAAACTTCTTTACTCTTGACTTCCAAACAAAGAAAATGAAGTATTAAACAACTTGACATTTTGGAAGGAGGACCATAGATAATGGGAAGATATTTGCAGATGGGCCCCATTGAAACATTTTTACTCACACTTTTAGCTTCTTATTCAGGAAACAAGTCTCAAGGCATAATAACTGTCACCTTCTTGACTACAAGGGGGAAAGAGCTGTAATTATCCTAATTTTATAACTCCATAGTCAATAAAGATGCCACTTCATTCATGAGAAGCTTCATACCCTGCTGCAAGAGGCAGGATTAGAAAAAATGTCCAAAACTGAGAAAGTTACTCCTATCAGGACCTTATTTTAAAACAATATTTTGCTATGAATTCCCATTTTATGAAAGCAGTATTACCTTTACATATACTTCTTCCAAGTCAGTTTTTCTGTGAAAAAACTATTTTGAGATAGTGTCCTATGTAACAGAAATATGAAATAAATGGAAATCATGTTTTTATAATCTTAATGTAGGGCAATTAAATGTAAAATATAAAAAAAACCTCTTCATTTGACATGAAGATTTATAAATATACATTTTAAAAAACCCTGAAATCAGATATTCCAGATTGAAATGGACCATGTCATGAGTCATCACTATGTGACTCTTAAGCCCTTCCTTCTTATCAGCTGGCTGGACAGGTAACAACAACAAAGTCAACTTTCCTCGCTAGCCCAGGGCCAGCTGATCCTGCACGTGGCAGCTTTGGTCTGGCATTTCAAAGATCACTTTTGTGCACACACCTGTCCTGTCTGACTGAGGAATGTGAGGAGAAGACTGGGCCAACGTCCCTGCACCACATGTTACACATGCCCACAGTCACTGCTCACATGAAATCTAAAATCCTCTCTTACCACCCTGTAAATCCATGCCAAGTTTCTCCTTGTAGTTCATAAAGAGGGTCTGTCAGATTGAATGCATACTATGCATGATATATATATGCTGACAGGAACTGATGGGAAAATATTCGAATTACTCAGATTAAAAGTTTAGATGTCAATTTCTTTCTACAGGCTTCCCAAGAAAGCCATTTCCTAAAATTGCTTCAGTTCCTCATTTGCTCTTCTATTCATTGCTGGAGAAAAAAGTCAATCTTTGTTTCTCAAAATAGGCTCCCATGTGTCATGAAGTGACACAGAAAAGACTTTCAGATTTCATGAATGATCCCAGCTTCTGGTTTAACCATCAACATTACAGACAGTAGTCTCAAAAATCCAAAATCATTTCCAGCATGATGCTAAGCTTTGTTGTGTTATTTCTGCTGTTACTGGTCTTATGATTTTGTGCTTCTAGTATGTATTGTCCATTAGAATAACATGAAAATGAATTTACTTCTCTGAATTAATACTTAAGAAATTATTTGCAACCAGGAGAAATAACTCTCTCTCTCTCTCTCTCTTTTTATTTTTTTTTTTTTTGGGATTTAGTATTTAGAATAGTCTGAGAACCTCTCTGAACTTGCTTCTGTTTGAATTGTAAATAAATATCCAATCTCACTTTGAAATGAATATCAAAGCATTTGATATAGTTTCCTAAGAACTAATTCCTATCACTATTAAAATGATGCTTTATTTACAGTCTGAATTAGTGTAACTTGAATATATAGGCATTGTTGCTGAAATAGAAACTTTGTTCAGTTTATTCTCCACGTGGCTTAATACTATTGGAAGGTAATCAAGTGATCTTTTAAGAACATCTGTTGAACTAAAAAGCCTAAGTTCTGGTATTACTTGAGTACAGAGCCCATCTTTCAACCACTTAAGAAATTTAATAGTTCTTGTCCTGGGAATACAAAGGTAAGGTCAAAAAAAACCTTCTAATTCTATTGGTGATTGCTCTTTATACATCTGCTAGAACTTGTATTTAGAGGATTCTCAAATCTTTTCCTTAATCTTTACTTTGTAGGATATAATCTTCCATCCCATTAATTTTACATACATTCTTTAATATTATATGTATATAAATTCATACTTGGCTGTATTAACAATATCCTTAACCTATTTTTGCAAGTGATTCCTATCACTGACACAGTGACCCATCTTCAATGTTCACCACTTCTTTGATTGTTCTGTGTCTACTGCCTTTATTAGTTTTCATTATTTTCTTCTAGGGTATTAGTAAAATTTTAAGCCTCAAAAATTTTTCACTTTACAAAATTTTTCACAAATTTTACAAAAATTTGACTTGGGAACTCAAATTCCTATATATGCTCTAGTCCTTAAGAAGGTTGAAAGTCATTGAAGTCAATGATATTTTGGCCTCTAGAAGCTGAAGTTCTCTTGAAAACAGAACTTTATATCTCCAAGTATTTTTAGAATTGTTAACCTATGCCTCAATAATAGACCATAAAAAGTAGTAATTTTTATTTTCCTCCAACAAATAGATTCCATCTGTTTTCAAAGTATTCTGTCCTCTTTACTATCTGCTCTTTACTGTCATGTTCTACTGCTGAGCTGTGATTCTATAAATGTTAATTCAGGAAGGAGTCCACGCTTGTGTTGAACATAGAAGAAAATGACACACTGCTGTGCATTAGCTTTGCACCTGTCACCTCTACAGCATGAAATTTTATTACCTGTCACACTATGTAGTTTCCTACTGGTAGAGAAGATTCCCTGGACTTGCACTGTCCCATTTCACAAGTTCTTTTTTCACCTCTGTTTTGGCTCAGGTGGTTCTTTTTGTTTTCAGAGTATGTGCATTAGATGAGATGACTTGTCAATATGACAACTTGTTTGAAGATTTCCCTAGTGATTATCAAGAGTTGCTGTGACAAATATTAAGCATTCTGCTTGAAAAGGAGAATATTCTTGACAGGACATGATGAAGAAGAGGACCTCCACATCTGAATCACCTTCAAACCATTCCCTGCATTCATTAGGCTATAATCACACTTGATAACATCATTGTTCTTTGAGCAGATCTAGAAATGAAGTCACTTTAGCAAAACCTGATATTGTGACATTTAATGTAATGCCTTATCTCTAACAAGCATTTTCTTGCAGTCATTTGTTAAATGATACTACTACTAGTAATTTTGTTCACAGTATATTTGATTTTACCCATGCTGGGCATTAAACTGGAAGAAGGAGAGACTAGGATTCTGTGCCTAGATTCTGTCTATAACGTATATTCTAACTCATATGATGATATGTATCAGGCTGATATTGCATGAGAAATTCTGGAGTTGGAGCTCTTTTCCGCTCTTCTCCCTCCACTCCAGATGTTCCATCTATATTACAATACTGGTAATTACATGCAACCCACACAAAAACAAAAGATTTAGACCTTTTTTGTTGGATGGCAAAATTAAAATTGAAGCAGACTAAATCCTTGAGTAAGATCTCAGTATCCCTTCTAAATATGAAGGAACTCTTTCAAAGCTTTTATTTTAGGGATATCACAGAGTAATGCTGTCACAATAGCAAGGGTGATTTTTAATAGGTTTACCTGTCATTTAGGAGCTCTATCTCCAACAGTATGTCTAAAAGGAGAGGTATATAAATGAGACACTAAACACTGCTAATGTAGAAAAGCTCTCATAAACTGCTGATTTAATAACTATTCAGATAAATGTCTAAAGCAAGTGAGGAAATAATGTGAATTTCCTAAATTTTTCTCCTAAAGAGAGAGATACTTTCTCTACTGTGAAATCACAGGCTCATAAATGCAAATGCTTCTGTATGCAACTAAATATTACACATGTCTCTGAGAAAAATGATAAGGGAATTAGAAGATAGGGAAAAGAATGCAGAAAAGGGGAAAATGCACTCATGTAAACAAAGGTAAAAACAGAGGAAAATGAATTCATTTACATACGTGATCAAAATTCCTTAGCAAGCTTAATAAGAAAGTCTCTCACAGAAGAAAAGCTGTTAAAATGGAAGATGACTTTGTAAAACACTATAGCAGATTTTGCTAGGGCTAAACTTTACACTTTAAACAATGGAATACAAAGAACACCACAAATGAAATAATCAGACACAAAAATATCCTGATAATTAGACTTCTACAGATCAGATGAGAAATGTAACATATTTTTATCATTGGTTTCCAAAAAAACCAAATTAATTCATAGAATATAAGCAAAGCAAATGAAATTAGAAGCCTTTTAAACTTGGTCTTGTTATTAGGAGGCAATACTCAAAAGTACATTGAAATACCAATTTTAACCGGTCAGTTGTTTTTTAAATTTTTTAGCAAGGGAGTCTGAGATTCAGACAAAAAATGTAGGACACAGCAGTAAGAACAACATCAGAAAGGTTCTTACTTTCCTTAGTTTTGCATTTGTTTCTTGTGTTTGGAGCAGTTCTGGAAATGGACATATCTTCCAGTTCTACTCAGAGATGTGGGTTTTGCAAACAGCTTGGCTTTTACGTGCTAAGAACACAAATAGAGAAAATCTTGGCTTTTAGGCAGACATAACTTCAGCTTTATCATATTCCCAGGTCTGTCCTTTTCTCCTATTGCTTTTTTCTAGGATTTCAACTGTATACTTTATCTATGGCTTTTGGAATTGTTGTTTTTATTTTGAATATTGAATGATATATACACTTTATGAGAACAGAAACAAACAGTGACAATCTCAGAAATTATTAAAATTCTCCCAAAAAAAATAAAATATTGGTTTCAAATGAAAATACAGCTGTAGGCTAAGTCAAACTTGAGTCAGTTCAAAATGTAACTTAATGTAGAGTTAATATGCAAAGGCATGTTTAAAATGCTTCTAATTACTCTTCAGAAACCCAGACATTCAGTGTGCTTCCCTGTCCTTTCACATTCTCTGTTGGAATGTGTTCATATGCATCATAATCCTGGGCTTTGAAGCAGCTGGACAAGCTATTTTTTTACCTAAACACCTCTGAATCATTTGTAAGCTGAAATGATATATACGAATAACCTCTAAGTTTGTCTTTGCAAATACTAAAACAATTTTCATGTTTGAACATTAGATCTGCAATTATGATTGAAAAGGATTTCCATGGTTGTTAAAAACCTTGACCCGTTACAGCAACTGCAATACTCAGCAGTGCTCCCTATTAGCTGCTGTCTCAAACTCCACTATTGCTTATGGTGTACAGGAAATGATATTCCCAGTAAAAGGAAGTAAAAATTTATGCAATGAAAATTGTATTAAAGAAAGGAAATAGGAAATAAAAACCCCAAATCTAAAGTATGGGAAGGAAGAAATATATTACCATGATATATTAAAAAAAAAAGTACAATTTTAAAACTTTTCCTTCTTTGAAAAGTATGTTTGCCAGTATATTTACTACACCAGTAGATATTGTAGGCATATGAAATCTTCCTGGTTTTCAATGTCTGGATACATATTATACATACAAAATGCACATAAACATGAACACACACAAACACACATAATCTATGGTTTAACTTCAGTAAACCATAAAACAGACACTGAAGATTTGTTCCTCTCTTCTACAAACAAGCTAACTGAAGTGTCAAAATTGTGTCCTTTGTAACATCTTTCTGGTATGTCTCTTGCATTTGTTCAAGTGCTATGGTACTCCACCAAATCAGTCATATTAGTCTGAAAGATATGTACTGAAATATTCATACGGGCAACACTCTATTAGCTTTATTACATAATGAAATAACACAATACTTCTTATCAAGCTGATTTACACAATCAGATTCTCCTCAGTGAAACAGAACTGCAGATGCATTTTGCTGTAAATATATGTATTGGGCATGTGAGGGAGGAAGAATGGCAGAAAACTTGCTAAAACTGAACCCTGGTATCTGGTGCAAAAGATTTTTAGCTAAATCAGCAGTACTGAATTATTCTTTCAAAACTTACTGCAAAGTACACTCTACAATTGGAAGGTCATTATTTCTATTCTGTGAGCTAAAGTAACTACCTCTGCAGTCGCTGCTTTGGTAGTATGAAACAAAAAAAAAGCAGGAAACCAAACATTTAAAAAGAACTCTTGCTACCTTTGCCGAGGTAATACTATCTCAAGACTCAGACATCATTTTAATAGCAAAGATTCAACTGAATCAACGTCTCTTGTAACTGAAAGCAAAGCTGCAGGCACTTCCTTAGACTAATATATTTGTTTGCTGCCAGGTGTTCAGCTAGCATCTGACAAGTAAAAAAGGGTCATAAAATATATTTGGAAAAAATATAGAAAAGTAAAAACTTCTCTTGGGCTTTTAACCTCACTACAAGAAAGACATTTCCAAAGAAGAGCAATGAAGCTGTTGAAGGTTGTTGGGGCACATGTCTGGTGAGGAGTGTCTGAGGGAGCTGGGGGTGTTTAGCCTGGAGAAAATGAGGCTCATGGGAGACCTCATCACTCTCTACAATTCCCTGAAAGGAGGCTGTAGCCAGGTGAGGGTCAGCCTCTTCTCCCAAGTAACTTGTGACAGGATGAAACGGGCTCAAGTTGCACCAGGGAAGGTTTAGATTGGATATCAGAAAAAATTTCTTCACTGAAAAGGGCCATCAAGCATTGGAACAGGCTCCCCAGTAAGTGATGGGGTTTGCATCCCTGGAAGTATTTAAACAACATGTAAATGTGGCACCTGGGGACATGGTTCAGTTGTGGACTTAGCAATTCTGGTTGGACTTGATGATCCTAAAGGTCTCTTCCAACCTAAATTACTCTATGATTCTAAAGTTGTTTGCCATTTATTACTGAGAGCTTTCAAGATTATTTATCTTCATAGACTCTCCATGCCTAGGAGGTCACAGAAACAACTCCTGAAGGCAATGGATTACATTACTGTAGTTTTGCAAAATGACCTGAAGTTAAACTCTCCATTTGGTAGTGTTGACTACAGAAAAGTTGAGACGATACCTATTTGATTAGAACAAGGCCACAAAGAACAAACAAGCTTTACACTCTCATTTTTCCAGAGGGGTCTGCTAGGGAAAGCATCTTTTCCACTGGATGAACCCATTGGTAATGACAGTATGTAAGTTGTCATTGACAATAATATTGATAACAGTAGCTGTTACTTTTGGTCTGTCAACTGGTAAAAAGTTCCATCTACAGTATTTTGCTGAATAAAACCTCTGCCAATCCCTCTACACAGGGACTACTCTCAGGAGCTGAGAGACTTTCTGTGGCCATTTTCTTTTTTTCTCAGTTACCCAAATCTAGAACCTGATCTCTGGGTAGTGTAGTTTTATTTGAAAACTTTGCTACTTATGTTTAAAGTTTAAAAAGGTACTTATAATATAGAAAACTAGATATCCAGGACATTTAATACCATTCCTGGAAAGAACAGTCACATGAGTTTTGACTCTGTTTATATGACATCACCACCTGAAACTGGAAGCATCCCATGGGCAGCAGGGCTTTGATATTTATTGCTATTTGGAACTGCAGTGGTGTTTTGCTAGGCTAGAGAAGCAAAAAGGGATACCTGGATGCAGTGAGAGTATCCAGAAGGGTTTTCTTTCCCTAAGATCACAACCATGATGTCACATTCCCTATATGAATACTTTAAATACAGCTGAATTTCCTGCAGCCACCATGCAGGTTGGTTTAATTATTGTAAAACCGTGCAGTGGTTGGCCTATTCATATACTTTCTGTCAAGCTAGTGATGTTTTGTATTCAATACTGCATTAGGGAAGACTGGTTTTGAAATTACCTGTTCCCTTATAGTAACCCTGTTGGATTTCCTTATAGTCCCTGACTGGGACCTTGCCATCAATCACTGTAAAATGTGGGTGCTAAAATTCACTATCTGTTGCACTTTTTTTTTTTTTTTAACCTTTTAAGTATCCACTAGGACAACCTGAATAACTCCCTATGAAATCAAGTCTGAGAAGCAAGAAAGACTGTTCAAAGACTCTGGGTCTCAATAAATTGAGGAAATACGTTGGGCTGAGAAACTCAAGCCATGGATGGCAGTCACTGTACAAGTCTTGCAAAGGACAAAAAACGGAACACTTCAATCACTTATCCTAGAGCTCTCAAGAGATGTCACTTCACTACCACTGGCAAACAAGGAGCAATCACTGTCAGATGAACAGAAAGGCTGATCAGTAGGGTGCTACTCTGTGGCAATCAAAGTAAAGACCAGTAAAGTTTAAAAAAAATCTTCCACATATTTCTGGAAATATTGAGCAATATGCAGCAGTCGGGCCTTCCTCAAAAAGACAATTACTCAGAAGCTGACAAGATTTTATACTCTAAATTAATTTTGGTATGGAAAATAAAATCTGAGAGAAACTTTCCTTTTCCCTTTATTGGATCATAAAAATGTGTAGCTGCTGTAGAATTGTCTCCTCTTATGTGTTTTAAGTATAGTGCTTGGAAGGATACTACAGCAATAAATTCAATTTGCAACAGTAAATAGATTATCTGTTTCAACAAATAGAATGCCAAACAAATTAAACACCATTAAATAATTTTTTTCAAAAGATTTGTCCTAATATTAGAATAGACTTATTTATTTCTCTAATAAAAAGGGTGAAACACTTTCTCCAAGATGTGCCTTGTCACAACACTGTGACACTTGAAATAAGTGACATTTTCTCTGGTATTTCTTTTTCCCATGGATGCCATAAAGTGCATCGCATGAATATGAAGTGACATCTTTACTAACATGTGGTACTTACTTATCACCCACAATTCCCAAGTTGATTGTTGGATAGCCATGTTCTTGGATTGTAGCTAGGAGAGTTGAACGGTTACTGTCCCGAATCTTTCCTGGCAAGAGGTCATCCTCAGGATTCAGTAGCTATAAAACCAGAAACACTCTCAGTCGGTCTCCTTGGAATACTGTGCTTTACACAAATGAGAATTTTCTTGTTCCGGCTGGACAGGATATTTCTAGACACATATCATAAAACCTACATATAAAGTGATTTAGTGACTTTAAATTAATAGATACATAACGTGCTTCTTGAGTCCAATAGTCCATCTTGTTTAGTTTGTTTCTATCGGTTCATGTCTGCAAAATGTTCTTGCTCTTTATGAGTACATGGCTTCTGATCTCAGACATTAGAAATCAAACCAAAAACTTTTAAGTTTTCACATTACTGTTCCTCTTGACATGGTTTCAAGGGAACCTCATTGATGTTGTTAACCAAATTTAAAGGTATTAATGAACATTTTGAAGTTCATTTCTACTTACCAATAAAGATGTTTCTTAAATACAACAATCAGCATTGGATTAATAGACAGAAGCCTTATGCTAAGTTCTTATTTCAAGTAATGTTTTGGGTTAAAAGCTTTCTCTCAATATAGTCTATTGTGGCAATTGCCTCACATGTGTTATGTAATTTGGAAGCTAAGCTACGAAATATACATATGTAAACATATGTTTTATGTATATTAAAAATTCTTACGTAGGACACAGAAGAACAATACAGTATTGAAAGGGATTAAATAATAGTACAACTAATAAGAATGTGTCTGTCAAAATCACAGCAATAATATTAGGTAGTAAGGTAAGAACAATGAAAAATGGAGCATGGGTAAATTTTATGCTTCAGCTTGTATCTCTGTTTCTGTGAAGACTGTCATAGGATGTTTAAGAAACCCAATGTGCAGGGTCTTTTTCAACATTTGACAAAAGAGAATGTCCACATCGGTAAAGGACCCTTTAATGACACGCAAGAATCTTCAATCATACAGAAGTTACTAATCAGAAATTCATCACCTGTAATCCTTGTAGCTCTATGGATTTATTCTTCAGTTAGTGTTGTGGTTCCTGCATGCCACACCCTGTTTATGCTGTGAAATCTGGCAAGATTATGTAGACCAGATGACAAGATTCAATTTACTAAAAGTTTTCAAAATCTTTTAAAATTGAACATATTTAAGCTGTATGAGAATACTGCTATTGAGTTAATATTTGTGTCTGGATTTCAAAAAGTTTGTCTTAAAGGACAGTCAAAACTTCATGCTCTCTTTAAACTTCAAGCTGACTTTATCTCAACCCACATGTTCTTTTGGTTTTGTTCTTCCTATTCTTTCTCTGTCCTGCTGCTGGAAGAAATGAGAGGGCATTGTTGCTGCTCTGGGCCAACACACAACATATGTAAAATTATAAATTAAGTTAATCTTAAACCTGATTTTTCTGATGTAGTTAAAGCAATTATAAAGCTGGTCTGCTGTTCTACCAACAGGAGAGTGTCTGGATTTCAACATGTGCTACTATTAGAAAAAATACTGAGGCACAATACTCCAATAAGGCATTTGGTAGTCCTATTCAGTTTTCAAAGACAGCTTATCTGCCTTTGGCATTACAGCTATAGAGGAGTGTTGCTTAAAAGAAATTACTCTTCGGTCATGACTGGCAACATGAATTACAGCCCTGACTACCCTACAGGTTCTCCCTTGCTAGCAGGAGGAAAGCAGCTGGCACATGGTTGGATACATTACCAAAATTTTGGCAAAGATAGTGTGACACCTGTGAGAAGACCCCTAAGGGGAAAACACAAGCAGATGATTATGGGTTGATCCCTCACAAAAAAAGCTCATTTCAGCATGAGCTGCAGTTCAAAAAGTGAGTCTGCTCGGGAATAGGGTGAAAGTCACTATCCAGAACACTGCCTTAAAGACAATATAGTATTTCAGACTATAATTCTAAACAAATTTTTCTTACCTCATTCCCTGTTGACATTACTGCAACCACCGGAAACTTGTTAACTTCTACTTCAGTTACTCCAACAGTTGCTAAGAGACCAATCTCAGATGGACCCATGTGGGTTCCTTTAGCCAGCACACATTCACCTCTTTTAATGTCATGTCCTATGGGTCTGAAAATCATAGCACAGAAAAACAACACAAAAGAGAAACAGAATGAGACTCAAAGTATCTTTCCTTGATTGGTCCTGCTCAAGGTGAGGAGTGTCCATGGATGCTCATTAGTCAGACTGTCAAAATGTCAGTACTACTCATGATTAAAAAATTGCTTTAAAATCATCAGCCCTTCTATTTCTTACAGAGATATTTTAATAAATACAGACCTGATATCTTGGCCTGGTCGAGCTTGCACCAGGATTCGAACCTCTAGTTCTTCAGTGCCCTAGAAACACAAAGACATCATACGGTCAGCTGAGCTGTTCGAGAAGACTGACGTTTAATTTTTCAGAAGTCTACACAGCTTACAGCACTCATTACACTGAGACGTTACGGTTTAAGCATCATATTGTTCTCCTGATTTGTTTGTCAAGGTTGTAACACAATGTGTACTAAAACTGAACAGCATTTTAAGAAATGCTCTTCATTATGAGCTCACCAGGGGAGGACCAGCACTGAATATCTAGTTTTAGTTTCCTATTTTTATATAGCTTTCCTATGTTACATCTGTTGAGCTGGTATACTGAGTGGATTCTTTCTACTCCTCCCAGCCAACCTCATCTGGTCAAACAATTTCAAAGATGGCACTTCAAAAAGACCATTAGTCTGACAGACAGTAGGCCACTACATCAGCAGAAAGGTGGGAGGATGCTATATGCTGTAGTACTTTTAGGATTTTCATGTAGACTCCTGTACTGGATACTCCTACTTGAGAGCTTTGTATGAATCAGAAAGAGGCTCATTCATCTTGTTTATTTACAATGAACAAGAGACAGTGGCCTGAAAAGTCTGATGTATTTCCTTGCTCAGAATGTCAATAGTTTGGTGATTCATTCAATGCCAATAAATGGCACGTGACCTATATTGTTAATATTAAATTTTAAACCCTGCAAATGGGTTGATGATATATACACTCAGCTTTGAGTGCCAGCCTGTCAGGAGCACTGAATCTAAACTTACTTAGACTGGAACAAATTTTGTATTTACATTATCATGTAGTGCTTCATGTGTAAACACCTCAAATTTATAAACCAGACACTAAAATTACAAGACAGACAAGGCAGGTCAGTGTTATTTGGAATTTTTACAAGAACACTAATATTGTACAGGACACTGGGATTTGTATCTTTTCTTAAAGATGATATGGGCCTCAGTTTCTGAGTTCAAACTAAATGCTCTAAACTTAAGGCCCCAAAGTTAAAGCTAATGAATGTGTTATTCGAGATTATGATTCTGTTTACCAACTGTGAAAATTTAAACCCCTAAAAACCAGAAAATTATTTTTAAAAAAATCATACTTTATCCCAGTATTTTGATATGCTTTTCAGAAGCTTTTACTGCAAACTCTGTTTCTTTTGTACTTGCTCTTTTTGTATAGGAGCAGAGATGATTTTTGGCTGTGAGTGTTCAGATTGGCTGTGCTGGTGCCCAGAATGGCCTTTTATCTCCCTTACAGCTGAGGTTGTAAAAGACACTTGAGTATTGCAATAAAAATTTGGGGCAATGGTTAGTTCAAGAATTATTTTATTTTTATGACATTCTGGGGATGGTTTTTCAGTCATGAAGATTTGAAATTTCCAAATCTTTGATAACTTTTAAAGATAGCCAGAAGATTTTAAGGGAATCCAGAGGAGAGGCAATGATACATTTGATTAATATAAAAGATCCTATTTAGAACTCCTGGATTAGGAGAAACAAGTGAAAAAAGGGCTTTTGAGGAATTCAGTAATCTCAGGTTTAAAAAGCTCTGTGGAAGGTGTGACTATGGACAACATGGTGATACACAGCTATTGATATCTATGGAACTGATGGATATCCCAGAATGCTTAAGGAATACAAGATAATTCAAGGTGGCCGAGGGGCTTGAAGAGATGTATGGCATTATGCTAAGAACATCCATCCTTCATCTGCTTTGTCAGGCAGCATTCTTGCTGTGTATTAATATATTTTGAACTGTATCTGAATGTTTTGTTCTGGTGGTTGTGAACAGTTGGCATCCACACTGATACACTGATGCTTGGGCTTGATGCAAGATCTAACTCTTGTTTTGATTGATCACACCAGCCTTCTTTCTCCTACAAGATGACATAAAAACCAAATGAAAACCCCTCAAAATGAAAAGGGTGTAAATGTGCATTTGGTAAGGTATTGAGATTTTTTCTTCCTGATGGATAGATGCAATTCCTTTCAGGCCTAGGACTTCTAAGGTCATTTGGGGAATGCTTGCTATGAAATTTAAGTACTGCTACCACAACTAGAATTTAAGCAATGAGTTCCTTTGAAAATCTCTTTTCAGAAGAACATTTTTCAGATGTTAAAGGTTTCGCTTCAGTTAAATCCCAGCCCTGAAGGAGTTCTTCAAACTAAAAAGAAAAATATTCTTGAAATATGTAGCCACCCAGACATGAAAAGGAAGAGAAAAAAATAACATATTAATTAAACGACACTAATTATTATGAACACGTGTCATAGAGTGGTGTATTCAAAGACAAGCAGAAGCTAAAGAGTTCTACTTCATACTTATAGGCAGAAAAAGAAGTTGAAGGTGGCTGACCACTTGTGAAAAAATTCAGAGTTTAAGCACATAGCCAAACAACCTGTTCTCACATGCAGAAGAGAACATGCACATAAAAAGTGGAAGGCAGGACACAGTCATCCAAAGAAGTAGAAAAAGAAAAGGTTACCATGTGTGTTGCTCTGCAATGTGATAGTCCTCTCATGATGAGGTGGGCAATGGCCACAAAAAACTTGCTCAGTAAGGCTAATGGAATGATTAACAAGCAGTGAAGGCAATAGTGTATTTTAAAGAAAGACATAATCTATACATATACATCTGTAACCTCAAAACAGGACTGACTCAATAATTTCTCTGATAGGAAGAAGGACCTAGACAGCTTGCTGAGTTTATAGGATGCAAAAATCTATGCATTTAATAAGGCATGAGAAAGAATCCTGAGATTGGGTTTCAGTTTTTGCTCTCTTTATCAGTTTTGAACACTAGAATTCATCTGCTTACACCCCAGCTGCAATCACAATGCTGACACTGAGCTGTGGCAAAGTGGAACAGCTTGCAGAACAGCAGCAGTAGAGCAAAGGCTGATTTGAGCACAGACCCACACACATAGTTCATTCCAAAGCTGAACTTGGAAGTTGTGTCAATAAGAGACTATCTTCCTGCCTTGAAGTCACTAAGATGACAGGAAACATGATGATAGTGCCCTGAAATCACAGCTGGGATTCAGAAGCAATTCTCTGAACATAAAGGAAGTCTAAGATGGACTCTTTGAAATATAGTTGTCTACAGAGAGCTCCTTGGCTTCATAAAAAGCACATTTCACTATGTTAAGACTGTGAATACAGAATTAGTACTACAGTACCCACAGTCTGTGGTTTTTTCCTGTGGTTTTTTCTGTGTTCATATTTGCAGCATCTGTAAGGTAGGGCACTAGTATGATTTAAAGGTAGGCTGGAAAAGCTGTTCAAAAACAGGGTTATGTATACGTTCAGGGGGAATATGCACCTCATCCACTTCTTGGTTTTCGGAGGTCTTAAATTCAGGAATGTTCTCATTTTCAAGGAGCACAGAGATCTTTTAAAAATTAGTTGTAGTTTAAAAAAATTGGGAGGCACTGACTTCCCCTGTTTCATAAAAAAACCCTCTTATTCTAAAGAGATTCATTGGAAGGTATGTTTACAAGATGTATTGTCCAAAATCCACCAAATTCACCTTTGCTGAAACAAGATCAACTCTGATAATACAGAACCATCTTCATAGCACAGTTTAAAAGAACCCAAGTCATCCCATGGATTTTGCTGCACTTAAAACAGTTCACTCTCCCACAGAAAATCATATTCAGCTTTAATTACATCAGCAGTCATTCAATGTACTCTTCTGAGATCAAGATGTAATTTAAGAAAACTTTTCCCCTTCTTATTTGGTGAGATTGCCACTAGTCTATATTTTAAAATGTGAATACTGTAGGCATTCAAATTGGACTGGAGGCATGGATTTTCAGGAGGCATTTGTCTTTCACTCAAATCATGCTCCCAAGAATCTTAGTGTCAGCATTCAACAACTTTGATGAAAAACCAGTCAGAACAGGAAAATCTGTGGTACTGTCATCACCGCCTGAAAGAGTGAGAATTGCCACTAGGAACTGATGCAATAATCCTCAAACTTCTGAGATTACTGAAGAGCTTTTCTAATTGACTGTCTTTCATATTTACAGGATTGTATCATGTGCCATTTTCTGCTGCACACAAAAGAAAAATGAGTTTTTCAACTTGTGACTCACATCATCTGATTCCCTGATGAGCTCTGTATCTTCCACTTGCACCACTGCATCAGCACCACATGGAATTGGAGCACCAGTTGTAACACGCATTACCTGACCAGGCATCACAGTCTGAGTTGGCTGAAAAATAAAAATTCAGAAATTAATCTACTTTTGGAAAAAAAAATTCAAACCACTTGAACTTTATGCGACTAATCTGAAAGACCAGAATTCTTATTTGCAAACATGACTCTTGATGTAATTTGAGTGATATCAACAGGTACAATAAACTCCAATTCACACTTGGCTTTATTTATATGGCCACATATAAATATATATGGCTTCAGTTTTTTCTCCTTGTATCTCTATCACATGAACAACTTTCAGAAGAAGAAATATATTGATACTCAGAAAAATATTTGGCACAGAAAAATAACTGGCGTAGAAATTTAACTGTTAGATGGTGATCTTCTGGAAACTTCCATGACCAAAAATCTAGTAGTTCTCAGTACATAAATATTTTTGCAGACTGCTCTGGTCCCCAGGGCTGAAATTGGTTTGCTTTGCTTGGATTTTTGTCCTGGTTTTTTTCTTTCTTTTTTTTTTTACCAGCACACTGTATATGGAAAACCAACATATAATGGTAATGCAACTAACTGCTTCATTTTTAAGCAGATTTCCTCATACTAAGAGTCAGTTACTAGTTCACAAAGAATATCTGTCTTTGTGAGGGTCAATTTAGAATAGCCTGAAATTGATAAATATTTTACAATTTTATAAAGTCACAGGACATTAAAATGTTTCAGCAGAAGCAATGCAAAGAATAGAAAAATATCAAAACATGACAAAACGAATGACATGGTTTTAATAACATTTCTCACCAGGCAGACTATTTTAATAAACATTTGTCAAATCCAGAGTAAAACTGTAATTTGACCATAACCACTTAAGAAATAAAAAAAAAATCCTAAAAAAATAAAACTAAAAGAAGCAGATATGATGACCGAGATTTCATTGCTGGCTCCCCATGGCACTGCAGTAAGTCTGACTTACTTAGGCTTTGCTGTTATTAGTGAACATGTGCTACACACAGATCTACACAGCTGGGATCAAAGCAGCATATTCTGTACGTGCCACACATATAATGCATGTGCAGATTGACTCTGTATTCCATATGCAGCGCTGGAATACATCCAGGACTTCTCAAACTGTGATTAGCACATACTGGACAGCAACCCACAGGCCTGCAGGCAGTACCGCCCAGGCACTGTTACCTGCTCCTGCCCAGCAGGCATTTTCTCCATGACTTTTGTCAGAAGGCTGATAGACACCACCAAACCCTAGACCAGTGGCCAGCATTTCAGCTGTATAAAGCTGTTTACCTTGCCCATTCTTCTATTCCACTTCACCACTGCCATAACCTCTGAAAGGTGAGTTTTACTTTGAAATGTGTGTATTTCAAAGGCTACTCATTGGGACTGAAGCCCTAGGAAGAGACTGGGAATGGTTTGTATCTCGCTTACCACAGTATCACAGTGACCTATGTATCCCAAGAAACAACTGAGCCTGGAACTGACTCAGTCTTGACCCTTTTCTAGAGGATGGAAATCTAATATCCTCAGAGAAGAACATAAACAAAATTCTAATATAGACTTTAAAAGCCCACACTTGCCATATGTCACCATTAGTGTGTTTTTAGAGCTATCCTAAAGTAGGTATCTAAACCAGATGACATAAAAATAATACTTTTAAGAAAATGGTATTTATTCCTCACCCCCAGCTATTCAAGAAGCTGTGGATGGATAGCAGAGATACCACCATTTATACTAAAGCTGCTTAAAAGGGAAAATGATGCTATCTAGTGTGCAATTTTGATTTTTAAGAAAAGAAATGATATGAAAGGAAAATCTTATGCCTTGGATTATGTATTATGTATTTTGCATACCAGTGTATATAATCTAAAGGTACATTACAGATAGGTAATATTGTTTTGAACTTATTAAGTACTGCTGACTTAAGTGACAATTTTCAGAGGAAAAATGCATTGCATAAAAAATTTCTACCATTTAAAAAGCGCCACAAAGAATACAAAATGTCTGCTACTGCCATAAATCAGAGCCTATGGTGATAAAATGTGCTGTAACTAACCATGTTTTTTGGAGTTTATTATTAGATGAGTTAATTTTTTGAGATGCAATGATGTGACACATTTAAACAAATTTACGATATAGTAACAATTGCTTTTAGAATTGGTTCTGTTGCTCATATATTCAATTTCCTTTTTGTCCACTGAGAATTTGATCAGATTAACTTTATGAACAAAAGTCAACCATAAGATTTATGTGAGACTCTCCAGGGCTGTGCTTCTCTATGCGAGAGACTATGAAGATAAAGAAATGATTGCTTCTCAGAAAGCATATTAATGTACAAAAATTTCACAGAAGTTCTTTTAAAGGCCTTTGAGATCTCACTTTTACCTGCAATGGGGCAACACTGGTTTCTCTCCTTTGCCTTCATTACTGATAATCGACTCAACTTCAGTCACTGAGTAAAACCCAAAGTAATCTACTAAGCACAAGCCCTATCTCAGGCATTTTCTCCTGCACATGATTACACCTGTCCTTTGTGATTTAGAATGATCCTTTTTGTAAAAAGGCACAAATTCATGAAATTGTGGAAAATGTCTGCTTTTCATCCTGTATTGTAGCTGGTTAGTCATAGTGCCTCTTACAGGCACCTTTAGACAGTCTTGCAGGAAACGCCATGGCCTGACTATGTAAGTCTACAGAAAGAAAACCATTTTCCCCATGTTTGAGTGTTTCACACACAGGTCATTGTGGATGGCAAAAAATCTCTAGTGTGCCCTAACCTTCACAAAGCAGGGCAATGTCTGAAAGCTTTCCCTGATACACAATAAAAAAAGGGTTAACATAAACATGACTATCTGGAGATGGAAATCAGAAAATACACTATTTAAAGACTGATACAGAAATGTCCAACTTGGCTATATGGCCTCCCTGCAATTCTCAGTCCCTTCTTACTTTCTACTAGCATTTACATAACCTTTCTCCCTACAGGAGGAGCCAAATCTAAATTTATTTTGAACTGCCTGCTGTGAATCATTCTGTTAATTGGTCTGTAACATGAAAAGCAGAATGTTGCTGCTGAGAGTGACTGAAGGGTGAAATGAGACTGAGGAGCCTTCCAAGGCTATAAATAATTTCTTGGGAAGGAGATGAACCTGAAGATGTGTTTGCCCCAGAAAAAAAACTCTGACCAATTATTCTGAGGTCAACAGCCTTGTTTTTCAAACTTGCCACTGGTATTTTCAGAAATAGGCTCTCTCTGCTTGCCTCCCTCCCACCCAATTTTTCTTTCTTGCCAGGGAGCCTTCCTATTCCCAGTAATCTGGGAGGACAGACTGTCCCTGTAGAGAGACATTTGCGAGCTCTTGAACTTTCTAGGAGGGAAGCAGGATTCCATTTGCCCTTTTATCTTTTCTACAAACCTGCTGAACTGATTAGGGCACTGAAACATTTCAGACCTCTAATGGGAAGTACTACCCATTAGAGACAGCTTCAACAGTACTGCTTTTAAGTAACACTGTGCTGTGATATTTAACTAGCAAAATGGTAATACTGATGACAGGGGAATAGTGATAGGAGTGAAAATTCAGTGGGTTGCTCTGCTGCTTGCTATTTTATAGTGATCATAAAAAGGGTTGTAAAAATAGTTGTCCATCTTTGGGATTCTGGACCAATGCTTGAAAATGCAGTCAGAAGGGCTAAAAATACAAGACAGGTTTAAAAAACTGCTGAATTCATTAGTTTGCTTTTTCTTTTTTAGAATTTAAAGTAACTTTATATATTTTGTACAACAGAGTCATTAATCTAAGTTCACATGAATATCAGTATTGAGAAGGTGTCTATTATACCGAGGTATAATTCATGATGATGGATGGGACCTAAAGCAAAAATAATTTTCACAGTTCTCCCTATCTATCATGATTAGCCAAATTAAACATCAGTTACACATGTAAAGGCAATCCAAGCCCATTAAAAAAAAAAAGAATAATCCTGCAATTGGTAATACTTCTAAAACCTGACACAACTTTTGAAATATGTCAATTTTACTTGGACTTTTTTGTTTAGCCGTCAAAATGGACATATAAAATCCTCATTAAAACTGATCAATTCTTTGTTTTGCCTGTTACTTATTCCCTTTCTCCAACATTTCCCATAAAATACACAGAATTATAAATTGGGACTTCAAATAGCTAGGAAAACATTTTGGATTAACTCATACTCTCCCGAACAGAGGTGGCAAGTATGATTAAATTGACAGGATAACAGTAATTGAACATAACTGATTTTTTTCCTATTACCCCAGTATTAGTACAGAAATTTCATGAAATATGCTCTTGAATTTGAGAGCAAATCACAAAATGTGTCTATTCATGAACATTTATAGAGCACAGCAGGTAACAAATAGGTAATGCCTCAACTTGCTTTTAAAATCAATCCATGTATCTGCTAAGGTACACAAACACTCTTCTCAAACCAGCTTCAAACCAGGCTGCTGCCAGGCTTCCTCAAGACTGTTCTGATCACTACCTATCTTTAAAAGCTTCATACAAAACTCTTACACTTCATTATGTAGGTATCAGTGTGACTAATGGAAGCATCTTATGGAAACAGTTGTTGGGCTGACATCCTTTAAAAATCTATCAGCGAGAGGGGGTTAAATCATGCTTTTCTCCGCTTATGAATTGTTGTGCCACTAGAAATCTCATGTCCCCAAACACTGTACCAGGGCAGAATGTTACTGTATGCACTCCTATCAGACATGTCAGCACAATGCTCTGATGTATTTTGGGATATCCTTGTTAGCTCCTTATGTAACTGTACTACCTCACTTTCTGAAATCATGTCCCAAGGCACATAGCAGGAGGGTCAGTACAGCTGTGTCCTACTTCACACCACATCCAAGACTATTGAATTTTGGAGCACTAGCAAGGCTTGTAAAAATACAAAGCAAAATCTTACAGAAGAAAAAATACATTAAAAAAAGAGAAAAGAAATTGTGCTCACCTGCTCACCAGCCTGGGATTCCCCTATGATGAATCGATCTCCTGGGCCATCAGCAGCTGTTAAGAGGGACAACACAGATGGTAACGGCTGAACCCAAACAAATGATGGCTTTATAAGTTAAGAACAGGAGAAGAGGAAAGACATTCTAATGCTCAGTACTTCATTGTCAGCATGATGAAGGTTATAGAAGTTCTGCAATCATTTTTCCTTGTAAGTTCTTTTGAGATGTGTTTATCATTTTGAAAATCACAGGTTCTAGAGAACTGAGTATTTTTAACTGAAAATTTCTGGGCACTATGAGGTCATGTAAATGGAGACTAGAAGAAATTACCTTAATAACAAAAATTTAAAGTGTTCATGACAGTATTGCAATACTGAAAATTAGGAGTCAGAGATCACTAATTTAAAAGTCTTCAGGACTTCCAATTCAGCAAATCTGCATTTTTACAGGGACAACAAAGGGACAATTACTAATGACATTTAAGCTCCTGCCTGCCTCAAAGGTGTTTCAGCAAGTTGCATTAGTGGTATTATAGGCTTTACCATGGTGTAAAGCATGTATGAAGCACAAACAACTCTGTCTTTCCAAGCATAGCAGTCATGCTGCCAAGAGTGCTCAAACAAACTAGGCTCAAATGATCACATTTAAATATGTATTATTATTAATTTTAAATCTGTAGCTGTCAAAAGTTGATTACCTCGAGATGAAGTCTAATCAGTGACAACCTGTATCTTAATAACTTTTGTTTTACTTCAGGAGCCCTGAATATACACCTAGGTAACCTTGTACTGAGAACTGCTTTCAGGAAGGATGCCCATTCAGTCTATAATGATTTATCACATTTGTACTCCTGCATTGGCTGCAGCTTTGCAGATCATTCTCTGTGGTACTTAGCCATGTTTGAAGACTAATAATTAACCTAATTTTAAAAGCCTATCAAATAGACTAATCTATGAGCTTTAGAGTGAACGCTAAAATAAAAAAGTAGAAAAGGTCTTTTCAACTAGATATCCTTGATAATGCATGTAATACTACTGAAAACAGTTGTCAGACCTTCACTGAAAAAAAATGTGCTTGGATGATCCAGCAAAAGAAGGGAAAGAAATCCCTAATAGCTAAATTATTTTAAACCTGATAAAATTCTACTGAATTAGATTTTATTCCCCCACTCCTCCACAATATGATGGAGACCAAGTTCATAGATGATGTACATCTCTAAAATAAGAAAAGGACAGGGGTTTTGGAAGACATGTTATGCCACTGAAAGCTAATCCTTAATTTTTTTGTAAGAAGTATCCATTAGTATAGTTAATATTATCTCTGCCTAAAAGCATTTTTTCCCTCATATCCTAAGGTAACAGGTTCACAAGAATAATAAGAATAGAATAAATAGAATAGAATAGAATAGAATAGAACTGCCTGATCAATTCAGGGCTGACCAAAAGGTAAAGCAAATTATTAAAGGCATTGTCCAAATGCCTTTGACACACAGACAGGCTTGGGGCATCAACCCACTCTTTAGGAAGTCTGTTCCAGTGTCTGCCCACCCTCTTGGTAAAGAAATATTTCCTAATGTCACATCTAAACCTTCCCTAGCACAGATTTGAACCATCCCCACACAAATGTCACTGGACACCGTCGTGCCCTTCTCCTCCACAGGGAGCTGTAGAGAGCCATGAGGTCACCTCTCAAACCCCTTTTCTTCAAATAAGACAAACTCAAAGTCCTCAGCCACTCCTCATGGGACATTGCTTCTAGCCCTTTCACCAGCCTTAGTGTCCTCTGGATGCATTCAAATATCTCAGTGTTACTCTACTTGAATCCATCACCAAAATTAGGGTTTTGTGTATTGGTTCTGACAGAAGTTGCTGAAGAAGCCGTTCATGATCACTCTGCTCATTCTGCATGTTTACTGAGACTGTAGTCATGCTTTGCCTTACCCTGCAGCAATCAGGTTGCAAGACAGCGTTGGCTTGATCCCAAAGCCCTTGTCACTCAGCATTCTACTCAGAGCTCACCTCTTAGCTTTTCTCAGTGTTACATTACCTGTATTTCCGTGGCTACATATGCACTCCCTTGCTGCCCTTACTAGTCATTTCGGTCTGCCTGTCTCTCACACACACTCATCTTCCAGACCTGAAATTTTATTTTTATATCAAATCTATGGGGAAGGTACTGGATTACATCCATTGCCTGTGTCTGCAGTCTATTTCATGGGCAGTTGCCTTCCATGGTTTCAGCTGCCAGTAACAAAAAAGATTATTTAATGTCCCTAGAAGAAAGTTGGATATTTTGTACAAGTTTCAACATGATTCAACCACTACCACAATTAAATCACTACTAGTATAATATTCAATTCTATATATTTTAGATTTCCTTCACAGATATATGAGGTGAGCATCATTATTCTTACTTTACAAAGGGAAAAACTGATGCACAGAGAAGCAACTGGCTAAAATGATGTAGCAACTAGTGACAAATCAGAGTATGAATTCAGGTCTCTTGGGAAGCCATATTCACTGCTTGCAATAAAATATAATAATCATACAACTAATTTTATTTATATATGGCAGCTGCAATATTTTTAAAGTAAGATTATCTTTTGAGGTGTCTCCATAAGAGAACATTCTGGTGAGCTTTTTAAAATTCTCTGATGCAATCGATATCTGTAGTAGCTCAACCAAGTAATAGATATATAAGAAAATCCTCATTAAATCTACAACAGAGGAATAGAAGATGAATCTGTAATTCAGAAATAGATGTTCTGTTATTCTCCTGAATTTTTAATGTTTTCAGAAAATGCACTAGCAAGAGAGGTACGTGTCTAGGAGCACACATGGATGTACATTTGCTCATATACACACGTATCCACTAAAAAGATTTGAATTCAGCTTTATGGCCTTCCTTTAAGACAGTTGCATTTTACATAACTGTGTCCTCAGAAATGATCAGAATCAAACCTAAACCAATATAACCCCTGCTGTATCCAAAACAGGTGAATGAACATGTTAAAAAGTGGCAGACACTATACTTCATGTCTACAAAGTGAGTGTTTACCTCTGACAGCATAACCGTCTTTTACTGATGCTGGAAATGGTGGTAGATTATCTTTTGCATACACATCTTGAGCAAGGACTCGGCCCATTCCATCTAGAAAAAAGAGAAAAGACCATGCTTTTTGCTATTACAGTGAGTGAAAGGGGGAAATGAAGCTAACAGCAGCGTGCTCCAATAGGTGAAATGTATGTGATTGGGACATACAGATCTCTCAGGCTTTTGATTTTTCACTCTACATAAAGGAAAAAAAGACTGGAGTCTGAAAGTAATGAGAAAGGATTTGTTTAAGTCTGTGCTCCTGGTTACGGTGAAATTGCTGACAGATTTGAATGTCAAGTATTCAAACGCAAAAGTGATAACTGTGAGTTAGGGTCAGACAGAAAAACAAGTATTTATTTCTTCAGGACAAGTTTTCATCCTAAGATCTCTTTAACATAGGTATTTTCTTTGTTTTCCCTTATTTTAATTTTTATTAAATTTCTTTTTTAAAAATTCGTAAAATGACAATTCAAAAGTGAATCTTGTGCACAAAAGGTGAGAGATGACAAATTAAGAACGGTAACTGTAGACAAGTTTTCACAAATTGACAAAGAAGTTTTGCAATAGATTAGCTTCGCCTAATTGCTGAGAGCATTTCTGCTTAATGGAGGGTGAATGCACATAAGTGTCAGGATTATTTATGTAAAATTACACTGTTATAGTTCTTAATATTTTAACAGTAGTTTCAAACATACTCTTTCTCTTCATTTAGCAACTATGACTGATGACCTGTAATTTGGCTCAGCCTCCCTGTAGAGACTGATATGAATTACTTCACCCTCAGTGAAGTGGCTGGTACTTTTATGGTACCAGCAAGAGCTTTATTTTTTAGTATGATATGGAACAGAATGGAAAATATGTAACTTACCCCTTGATATAGTGTAAGAGAGAAAGCAGATTTATTACATGTGTGATTAGAGGTACTAGGAAGGGACACATGGGTCAGAATTACTGAGATCGGCTGGATTCCAGTATGCCTAAGGAGAAGAAGGGCAGCTCAGCTCATAATAGAGGCCACTGCTCCTAGGGTGCATTGTGGCACAGGAAGGCAATATTCAGCTGAAAGTATGGTGGAGTGAGAGGATGCATGATTATTTCTGCCAGGAGAATTTGCACGGATACATGCTTCAGAGATTATGATCTCTGAGGCATGCTGGAAAAGAGAGACATCCAGAAAGTGTGTTTCTTATTTTACAGACAGGTAAATCAAGGTGGTTCTGGATTCACTGGGAAGGCAGATGCACACTAAATGGACAGGTTTTTTTAAAAAGTGCACCTACTCAATTCGAAAATGTTCAGCTCTAGTGGAGTAGTATTATAATGAAGATTATATTTTACATATTAACACAAAGTGATTTAGTTAGCAATTAATTACCACAACTATAACATCATTGTACTCACATCCATATGGATCAACTTTCAGCCTGTAGCTAATATTCATGCTGCATTGCTGAAATAAGTATTCCCATGAAAATGCTGCTAAAATCAGCTAAAGTAACTAGAAAAGCACTTTTGTAATGGCCATTAATTCACCTGTGCAACCCTGCATATCAGTGCCTGTGATACACAATATAAAGTTATTAGAAAGCTCACAAAAGCTTGTACACTTAAACTAAAGAATGCAGACACAGACATTTAAATTATAGCACAGAAAAGGCAGCTATCAAAGGCCTAATAAAAGCACCCTTTGTTCACAGACGCATGAAATCTCACACAAAAGTGATACTCCTAATTTTAGCAGGCATGTTGTGCCTTCATTTTGCTTCTTGTCTGCATGCAAAATCACACCAATTAGCGCAAAGTTGAACAGTATGTTCTTGGCATACTGCCATGCAATATTTGAAAGGAATAAATGGCTAGTCAGTAATGAGAATGAGTTTCATTACGAGGAGAAAAATATAAGAGTTATGTGCTGAAGTTGCCTTAGACATTTGAAATGAAGCAAGTCAGTAACCAGAGGACAATCTGAAGTACTTCTGTACTCTCTTTTATTTAAGAAATTATTTTAAAATTACAGTTTGACCTTATTTTGATTAATTGTAATTCAGAAAGATGTTCTGCATTACATTAATGCCATCAAATGGCCCCTTGTGATGCCCATAGCTTTTTAACATAAAATGGAGAATTACATTAAAATCACTTTTCAAATGTAGGTATTTGCTAAGCTTAGGTGGTGAAACTGGTACAATTCTTGATTGTGAAGAACTTTGATTTCTCTGGGGCACAGCAGTAAGACAGATCTTCTACTAGGAGGTGATGGATTTTGTAAATATTGCCCTGGTAGCACTTCAGTGTGATATGAAAAGTCAGTGCTATCAAAACAATCAGCTAGGCTCTTGGACTAGACCAGAATAAATGTGCTGTTCTGAGGCTTAAGCCCATAAAATGTAGATTGCTTTTGCATTACAATTTTATTTGCAATTTAACTTCTGCCTCTTCTTAAGTTTCAGAAGAATAATCATAATCATGTTGTCTAAAAACTTAACCTTATGTGCCCACAGAGCTATGTTCAGGTAACTGCATTTAGCTGGAATAAAAGGCTAATTGATGGATTCATACCAGATATCGATGATGGCAGGTGGGAAATATGCTTCAGATGCCTTTGGTTTATAACACTTCTGTAAAATGCTTTAGGACTATCCATTTTTTTAAAATATGAAAAGGTTAAATTATATACACAGTCACTGAGCAACACTTACCAGCGTGAAAGTCATGTTTCAAAAGATAACTTTAATAGTCCTCTCCCTTACATTAGGAGAAAATAGATAGATAGATTTGAGAGACTACAGCATACCTTGACTTAACCAAGAATAAAATCAAGACTGTACTGGGTATTCATACAGAATAACATTCAGCAGCTTTATTTATGAGGATGAATGATATGAAATATGTTTAGCAGTGTAACTAAATCAGGTTAAATTAATTAGGCAATTAGCACTCCTAGAATTTTACACATTTCACTTTCCTTGGGGAGAAATGGTGCTCCTTAAAGACAGTTTTCAGAAGCTCAGTATTAGTTCAAGACACAAAATCACAAAGAAAACAAACACGGCACAACGGTGCTTTTCTGAATACAGTTTCAGATCTCCAGAACTACAGTTTTATTGTTTTCTGAAATTAGATGTATATGAACATAAAAATAAATGAACCCATAAATAAATTAAAAACTGTTTTTTAATTAATTGTATTATTCAAAATTAACATCTTTTATCAAACACATACAGGTGTGCATGCTCACGCACACACACACATATGCCTATACAAAACAATTCAATGTATTTGTCTGTATAACATTGTTTTGATCACTTAAGAACTTCTGAAAATGTATTCCATCTTGAGATTTGTATCTGTAGATTAAGAGAATTGAATTTGCAGTATCACAGACATGGATGTGTCCTTTAGGATGTCTCTTACAGACTAAATCCTGAAATTTCATTCTACATACTTGGAAATCTTATAGCGCTAAAATAAGTTTATACTAATTGAAAAATAAATTGCAAGATACAATTTCGCACTGCAGTGTAAAAATATGAAGGAATGGTTGGTACAATTATGTGAACATTAAATCAAGAATCTATCTCTGAAGCTACTAATGTTACCATCACTCTAACGCTTGTGTTTTGGGAGAGAGGGAAGAGGGTCAAAACTGAAGTGACTCAGCAGACTCAGTTCATTATTTTTGAAAGAATAGGAGTGCCAGGAATAACAATCCATGTGCTCTGGACTTAGAATCAAAACTTCTTTTATGCAAAAAAGAATAACAATCCTACAGGACCTTAACAGTATCTGACATACCAAAATAAATAGATGATGCGCTTATTTTTCAGGGAGGCAGATGCCAGACTTTCATCTTTTATTTCAGGAGTTCAGTGTTCCATACATAGCATTTATTTGGACTAAATGTACCCAACACTGCAGCTCATAATTTTGTTCACAAAGGGCTCTCTTAGTGAAGACATTTAACTGACAGCTATCCAAAAAGGCCCAATAGTTATTCTCAGGCACTTATGCCTTAATGCCTTCTTCTAATCTGCCCACCATTATAAAAGTGCAGGGTGTATTACGCATATTCCTTGGTGATCCAGTACTGGTGCTATTCCAAATGCAGGATATGGAGCATCTTCTCAGAAATCCTGTTGCCAAGGCACAGGGGAGCACTGAACTCCACTTGGAGTGACTAAATGCACAGGCATGATATTACATACTGTCTGCTACATCAGTATGTCAATATGAAGACATCTTGAAGGCTTCTTGTAGTACAGAGATTTGGCAAAGAGTATGAAAACTGAACTTTCAAGCCAGACCACAGAATATTCCATTCAGAAACCATTCACACCTCTCTGCTGTCTGTAGCACGCCAATGTCTTAAATGTTTTTGCCTCTTGAGGTATAGTTCCACAACCTCTTTGCTCACCACCTTAATTTTGACAATCTGGAAGAATCCCTGGAGGAGGTTTCTGCTTCCCTACTTGCTTTAGGTTTTCTTGCCAGCATATTTCCTGTCATGGTTTTGTTATGTGCTAAGAACATTCTCCCTGACAATGCCTAGGCTTGATGTAGGGAAGCAATGGAGGCACCTAATAGGCATTATGAACACCGTATTTCAGGAAGGAGGATAGTTTAGCTGAATAAACATGAGAAGTGCCCTGTTAATTCTTTTTAGGGCTAGAATATCACTTCATCTATCCCTACTTATTCGTGAGTATAGATACAGTCACAAAATCACGAAGTCTGATATTTTGCTTGCTGTTTGGTGCTTTTGAGGACAAACTCACTGTATAAATCAAAACCAGTTACTCTTTAATTAAAAAAAATTGGATACATCAAACATTAAAAGGAAGTAAGTATCAGAAAATTATCACGTGGTAGAATAGAAAAGGAATTGTGTTTATGAGAAGAAGAGGAAAATTCTGGAATTACTAGTAGGCTAATTAGAAACTGGAAAAACAGACTGAGATGAACTGTTAAAGACACATACATAGAAAAATGTAACCTTGAATCAATAATGCCTTTGCTTTGATCATTAATCTCAGATTGGAAAGGGGCTTAGTGACAATCTTCCATTGTAAGGCAACAGAGTGAACAAATCACAGTACAGCCTAGAGCTACTTGGCATCACAAAAGTCCAGTGTTAACCACTGAGGCCCATTCAGGTTGAGTATAATGTTTGCTGCATATAATACAAACTGCAAGAAAATTAATTTATGTGTTTTATTAGAGTTCCATTACAGACTCCATCAGGGAGCAGTACTGAGTTCAGCTGACATCCTCCTAAACTTGAAACTATCATTAGTATTTCCTAAAGCAGCTTCTCCTGGAGAAAGCACTGTTTCAGACACCTCACAGCATAAATAAAAGAGCAAGAAGGTTGCCAAATAGGGAAGTAATCACCCTAATCCTCACAAAGAATCCAACTTAAAATACCTCTGTAATTGATGATTTCTGTTCCAAGCACTGGGGTCATCTCCAGAACTGTGATGAAGGCCTTGTCCATAGATGTCAATGGGAATGGAGACATGCGATGTCTTCTTGCTACCTTGGTAATGTCGACAGCACTGTGACCTGCAATGAGAAAGAACCAAGTTTATGTGTGCTAAAATGAGCAGACTCATGCAGTGGTGTTCATTTAAACCACTTCACTGAAACTAATCTGGCACTTTGGAGCAAATTAAATTAGTTAGTTATCACTATTGAGCTTTTATGTCAGACACTGGGAAGACACTGTATTCAACTAGAATCAAGACAGTGTGTATCTATCCTTATTTATAATGAAAAACATACCAGAAGCCTTGATGAACATGAAAAGATTGGTTTATCTAAAACAGAAGCCTTTCAGTGTGATGCAGTATTTTACACTGAGGATGATAATCTGAGACTAATTCAGTTCTATGAACTCAGGACAATTCACTCCATTCTGTTCTCCACAAACACATCTCAACCATGCTCTGTGCTGTGCTGTACATTAAGTATAACAACGGACACTGTGCCAGTGAGCCTACAATCCAAGAGTGAGATGGGAGTCAAAAGGTTTGAGAGGAAGATGGAGAGAGCACAATGAAATCACTGGGCAGTCAAGACAGCAGACAGTGTCTCCAGATAGTGGGCATCCTACCCATTGTCCAGATTTTGTCATCACCATAACAAAATGTTTAAATGTATAATTCTAGTGAAGGCAGTAGGACAATTTAAGGAAAGCTTACTTTTCCCAAGTATGAGGGACATGTAGGGAGAAAGTTGTTTGAAAATTAAGCCAACAGCATGTTTCACTTCATGATACTTACTGAGAGATTAAACAAGGGGACAAGAAGCTTTGAAGGATTTTAAAAGTGAAGATAAGCAATTGAAGAGAGAACTATTGCAGGAATACATAAACAAGAATAACAGATAAAACCCGAAAGATTAGGACAATTACAATTGCAGAGTATCTTGAAAGGATTTACTTAGAACAAGAAGGTATTTATGAAAGCCAAAGTGGATTATGTTCTGTATGTGATATGTAATGATATTCCTAAAGTAATGTAAATTATAATCCAGCAAGCATTAACAAGTAATAGAAACTAATTTTTAATGACATGATTTTGCTTTGTGGTCACTACATAAATATCCCATTGGTTGCTGCACATGCCTTCAGATTCTGGAAAAAAAGAGATGATTGCTTTAAGTGTAGTCTTTTAATAAAAAGTAAGTAAAAAATAGCACAACCATCACACAATCCAAGTCCTTCTTTTGGAAGAGAAGGCTTCTTAATTAATCTGTATACACAACACTTGTTCAGCAGTAACACAAGCTTGCCTTTTTAAGTGCGAGATTGTTCACTAATTTTTTTTTGCTATTAACACAGTAACTATCTTTTAGAGGAAGAAATAGAGACAAGTAAAACTGTCCACCTAATTCTTCCAGGAATGATTCTGGAAGAAATTACTTGAACAATGGCTTTGTGTGTATTTAGAAGATAACATGATAATAAAAGCAGGCAGTATGAATTTGTCAAGCACAAATAATTTTTAATTGGCTTAATTCCTTTCCTTAAGATAGCAGTTGGCATTCTGAGGAAAAGAGAAACAGCTGATGAGACATTTTCTAACTGTATTAAGAATTCGCACACTCTTGAACATAAGTTTCTCATAAGCAAACTAGGGAGAAATGATCCGAATTAAACTACTGTAAGATAAAAATGTAACTAATCGAAAAACTGCATTCCTGGTTTTAACAACAGGGATCTTCATAGCAAGCTTACATTTCCAGTTATTAAGCCTCTTTTTTGTTAACAATATCATTTAAGAGGAAAAGGAAACCATGTGTGAAACAGTCAATCTTCCCACACCCGCCTCTGCATAGACAAAGAAACTCTGCTTTAGCAGCACAATAATTCCTGCAGGCCCAGCAAATTCCACACAATATATGATAGAAACATTTTCCTGCTGCTTTGTTATAAGTTGGCAACTATGAACGAAGATGCTAAGAAAAAATATGTCACAGCAGTGAAAGCTGAGGTAATTGTGTGGCAGTGAACAACCTTTATGCCACAACCACTAGGTGCTTTTATGGTTTACTGCTACTTAAAACTCACTGTTAGTTACTTCAGAAACTAGCATTTCACCTCTTTAAGCCTTAGAAAGTGATTGAATTCACAGGTTTTGATGCTTTGAATGGTCTCCAGAGAACAACCTTCAGATTCGCAAGTCTGTCCCTAATGCATATCATTTCCGTAAGTCTAAAGTTCTGTTAAAATCTTCTGAGAAATGCATTCTCCAACAGAGATTTTTTTAAAAAATAGATAAAATTCCCTAATCTCTGACATCTTTTTTCCAGCACCAAAGTAACACCTATTATTCCAGCAAGAAAAGCCATGAAAATAGAGCCCCTTTAGATTTAACACTAGTACGAATAACCTTAATGCAGAAAGGAAGAAAGATGCTGGTGTAACTACTAACCTTTCTCTCTCGTATTTCTTCCTACAAACAAATGCTAACTCTTCTATTAGAGGTATCACACATTTAAATAGACCCAGAGACAAACAAATGATTTTTTAAAATTCTAAAATTACTAAATGGTACTTTAATTACAAGCAAATGACATTAAACAACTCCTCAGACTTTACCAAGTTATTTTTCACTAATGTGAAATGTCAGATAGCTCTAAAAATGACTACTTACATTAAGCTGCATTTTGTACGGCAAAATAATCCTCTAGCTTTGAAGCAACTAATTCAATTGGTTGCATAAGGTAGAAAATTCTTGACAGTCTTCTCTTTTATCACCAAAACAACTTCCTATTCCTGTCATTATACATGTGTGTGTATATATATATATATATATATATATATACACACATATATATATATATATAAACACACACACACACACATATGGTGGACCAAATTTTAGACTAGAAAAGATTCCCACAACACAAAGAATTGTGCAAATTAAACAATACATTGTTTGGATCAAATGTAAATTCTTAACCTTTGCATTTTTTGGTTTGGTTCTCTGTAATCCACTTTCAAAGTCAAGTATGAAAATAAAAATAATCTATATTCAAGCTGAGAATTTCCATTTTGACTTTCAGTTTTAATTCTTGCCCATTAAACCTGCACACACATGATCATTTACAAAAAAACATCACCACAAACAACACAGACTTCCATGTCATTAGAAAAACAACTTGGAAGAATAAATTAAAAGGTGACTCTCCATTAGTACATGAACACTAGGAGCTATTTACAGTTTTACCTTTGGACTACATTTCACTGTCTTATTAAATTTCTTCTGCAAACCCACTTAGTCCCACCTCTGATCTATCACTTGCTGTCTTCTGAGCAGTCTTAGTTTCTCAACAAAGGTAGGAAGTTTCTGTACTTACTTGCTCTGAGGATGTTCTCCTTGCTGCTGCACCTAGACTGGACCTGCAGAGAAAGCACAGTCTATGAGCTATAGAAGCTAACAAGGATGCAAAATACAGAGATACAATGGGCAAGCTCCTGGGATCTAAGACAGAGGCTGTACATATTTTCAGCAACATTCTTACATAGTTTGCATGAGATAAGTATATTTAAGCACAAGGGTAGTAGCTGATGGTCAGAATCTGATACAAGCAATTTGATTCCACACCCCTCCCATAAGAAACAAGATGGCCTAAAGACAGTAAGAGAGAAAAATCAAAGAACAGTGCCTAAAATTATGTGTTAAGCTTCAGTTTTCAACAGAAAATCCACATTTTCTTGTACAGTTGTAATTACCGTAGCTCTGAATCTAGGTCCTGTTTGATGATTAGACAGAACACTAAGATAACTATATGATTCGATTTAAAATTCTATATAATTGATATTTTCAGTTATTATAGAGAGTTTCAAATACTCAGTTTCAATTGTGCTGATTCTGAAGATGTTTAAAAAGAATTCCTTGATGCTTAGCTGCCACTGTGCTATTCCAGATGGATTAGTCTGACCACAGGGAAATTGGACAATTCACATTAGTCTAATATTCTAGTAACACTGGATATTTACAGTTCTATCTGTTTACCATGCAGATTTAAAAATAGAATTTTTTTTTAAGAGTATCAGTCCAGTAAACGCAACACAGTTTAAATTTTATCTATAGTGAAGCATCAATTATTGTTAATTCTCAGGTTTGGAAAGATAGCACAATGCATAATGACCCTAAAGTTGCAAGTTTTTAGATGGACTACTGTTAGGCCAACTGATTGAACTGACAGCACTTGAACCAAAAACATTTTGTGTGGACAAAACTCCAGCTAAAGTAAACTTCATGAGAAGACAAACCTCTAGGACAGTAAGAATTGAATCCTTCTCTTTTTTACTTATTGACAAAAGTATTTTAAATTTCAATGAGAATACTAATGAAGTGCACATATAAGAAAGAAGCAGAATAGCACAGGTGATGCTGAGGGTGATATTTCCCAGCAGAACATTCGTCTCTGCTGAAAAAGCAAAGGAGTGAATCCAAATTATCTTTCAGACCTCATTTTGAACTTGCAGTTAAGAGAAAAATTGCCTAGAAAGTGACTATGTATGATCTAACAACTGACGAAGAATGGTAAATGCCCAACCCCTCAAAAGCTGTCTTCAGAAAGGAACAACCATTTAAGGCTGAAAAGAACTGTGTCCCAGCTTCTAAACCTCTTTCTTCTGTTCCACAGCAGCTTGCCCCAAATAGATATTCACATAAAAAAATTGGATTCTACAGCGCAACACAGTCTACTTATTGTAATGGAATAACTTATGGAAAGTAATGTTGCAACTTAGAGTGGGTTATGGTGTCCTTCCCTGAAAAAAACTCTTGTTTAACAAAAACAAACAGAAAACCACACACCCTCCCCCCTTCCCACCAAAAATACTATACAAGAAAACTGCAAACAAAATATTAATGATGCTGAAATTTGGCCCAGAGTTGTTTTACCAGATTTCAAAGGCATAACATGAACTCTCTTTGGAAGAAGTAAATATTTACCTATAATTTATCAAAGGACAATTCTGGACCAAAAATGTGGTATAATGGTAGGAAAGAAAACACAAAAGAAAGAGAAGCACAGCTTGAGAGAGAAGGAGAGAGAAGCAGGATGGGTGTGGCAAGGCAGAAGATGGTGTATGCAAAAAGAGACATGGGCCTATGTGTGTAAGACTACTGTTTAAAATGGAAGAGGCTCTCTAATTTCTTACTGAAAAACATGAAAAGAGAAAATGAGGAATGGACCTGCTGCAAAATAACCAAGCGATTCAGCAAACTGTGGAATGAAATTCAGTGAGATAACATAGTCCTAAAGAAAAAGGCAAAAAACCAAAAATACAAAACACAAACATTTGAAACGATCTACTAAAACAAACTAAGTAAAATATGTGATCCAAAGGACACAGATAAAAGCTACTAGAGAAGAAGGAAAAATGTTAGCAGACAAAGACAGTGCTAAAGAAGTAAAATGGAAGTCAAGAGAGAGTCTTTCAACAAAGTGGAGGAACAGAAGGAGCCCAAACCCATAGCGCAAAGCAATGTTTGCGAATGGAAAACAGCTCCTTTGAGCAGTAATAGTTACTCTCGAGTTGTAGCCTCTATTCCTCCTCAGTTCATCTTTAAGCCCTTCCAACCTATAGTGGAGCTAGCGTATGGACAAAAACAAGAGATTTATAATGAACAGAGCAGCTGAGATTTGCAGATCAAATCTTCTAATATAAAAAACGTGCTGACAAAGTTTTGCTCTTAAAATGTCCAAATGACAATGGTAACAAAAGACAGCTGGCTTCACATACAGCCTCTTACAGGTCATTTTTTTAATTCTGTGCACACAGAGGACTTTATATTTACTTTTTGATTTCTTACACCCAGCCTAAAGTTTCCATGTTATCACTCACCTGATGGGCAACATATGCAGTATGAGAAATAATTTGCTTCCCACAAATTTTAAAAGCAGCTGTGGAAGAGGAATCCATGATAATAAAATAAAAGGCTTGATCAGCTAGACTTGATCGTTTCCCAACCTATGCTCACAGCTGCAGAATACAAACCATGTTTTAACATAACTGACATCAAAATTAGTTATTACATAATACTACTGTTTAATATGAACTGCACATTCTTATCCTAAATGTTATTTTTAATCAAAACTCCAGGAAAGTAATTTTTAATAAAACCCACCGGTTTCCTAACACATACAGTTTTGGCAGCAATTGAGCTTTTTGTAAATGGCGTCACGTGTTTTAAGTGCCTTTTATAATATTCATTATGTTTTGCTACTTTGTAATTTGTTACATTTACCAAAAATCTGTATTCTTTTCACAGCTATAGTTAACTGAAGAATCCATACTACATTGCATATAGTACCATGACTGACTGGGCAGAGTTATTATTACTAGTATTTACTATAATTCTTCTCATTCACAGGTAGTTAAAGAAATAACAACCTATGGCTGTCTTTTCTTTCACAGGGAAAGTATAGATTTATTATTTGTCCATTCTACAGCTTCTTGGGTCACAATCTATCTTGGCAGAATATACACTGGGCTACCAGCCAATACCATTCCCCTGCATAGCTCAGACAGAATGTAACCAAACCCAAAGCATTCAGTTCACATTACTCTGTATGTTAAGCAAACTGGATTTTATGTTCTTGAAGATGTAACTTCACCATGCTGGAATGCAGAGTCAGCTTTCTCCCATAGGCTGAAGTAGTAAATAGAATGTGAAATAAAGTACTCAAAAATAAACAAAGGGAATGGTAAAAATAAAGAGTCCTGTTGACAACTTCTATCTATCAGTCATGACTGGTCTGAAAAACAAAATCAATGACTCTACTAAATTGGATTAATTTAAATTTACATAATATGTTTTACTGCAAATAAAAACCAGTCTAAAATTTTTTTACAAGAAAAATAGAAAAAGACACAAGAAAAGTTCATGCTATAAGTGAAAAATTCACATGAAAAATAGTGAAAAAAGAACACTGAGACACCCTTTAACACTTTACCATAACTGTTAGGAATTGTTAGAGAAATTACTTACCTTTTAAAAGTCATAACAAGATTAGCACAGAGTATTAAGTCAGCTCTTCATTATGGGAGGTACAATTAAAAGCCATTGGTTATAATAAAACAAATTGCTAGACAAAGATGAAGAGTTTCCAGCCCAATATGAAAAGCTAACTCTTATGGGAGTACATTTTAACTCAATATTACAACATGAAGAACAATTCAGAACAATGACATCAAAACATGAGTTACCACCAACAGAAAAAGCCCATTTCTCAGGAACACAGAGCCTGTAGGAGGCTGACCCATAACCTTTAGCATTTATGGGAAAGCACATTGCTCCACTCTGAGGAAAGCATGCAGAATGTGGAACCACCAGCAGAAACCCAAACATACGCCGACACAGAGGACTAAGGTACAGCAGAGGGAATGAGTTTGCCAAGCTGTAATGAAGGAAGCAGGGTATGCAAAGCACAGCAGCTGTTAACAATTTAAGAACTGTTATTCCTCCCAATCTCTCACAAACACCAGGCAGGCCTGTTCATGAGGTACTGAGCTACTACACTTACTGCTGGTGAGAAAGCGCATAACTCATATAGCCTTTCCTTGAAACTTTAGCAGCTTTATTAAGACAACTTATCTGCTGTGATGTGGGAAAGTATGGTGCTGATGCTTTTTTTCTGCATGTGATTTATTAGTAATTATATGACCTGAGTTCTGTACAATATATACTGTGCTCATGCCATCTGAATGGTCTCTGAAATATTTGCCTGCTTTAAATAGATTTCAAATCACATGTGATCTGACTTATAACTGTAGGGGTTTGCACAGTGTCTTCTGCCTAAAACACCTTTCATCCTCTAAGAGTACAACATACAGTATTCAGTGTCTCTAAATAAACTGGTAAGAGAAAACTAAACCATGAATAACAATGTCTCAAGCTACTGCAATAATACTGTAAAAACTACTTTTGGCTTGTTATTCTAAACAATATCCATAAGGTTAAACTAGGAGCAAATAAAAAAATGCAGTGAAATTGCATTGTTGATTTAATTAAAAAAACTGCATTAAATCCAACCTGAAGAACAGAGAGAAAGCTGTGATTGAATTAATATGGAATATAAAAAATGAACTTGTTAAAAAAAACATTCACAAGAATGGATTGGGTTGGAAGGGACCTTAAAGATCACCCAGTTCAAAAAAAAAAAAAAAAGGGCATCTGGAATTGTGTACTTCAGAAGACATTCAATAAAGTATGTGAGGATTAAATAATCCTTTTAAAACATGTAATCTTACTATTTCAGGAATCCATTCTTACTCAAACAATACTTTAACACTGAGCTGAACACACAAGGTCTTAACATAACGCTTTATGGCCATCTGAATTAGGATGAAAGTCAGTTCAAAACAACAGAATAATTTTTTCTTGTTATATTGAGACCACTTCTGAAATGGAAAGAAAAGTGAGCACAAGGAATTTGATAGCAGCACACATTACTCATTAACACAATTTTTAAAACAAGTACTACTGATGGTGGGATTCAGCTCACTAAAATTTAAGTATGAATAATAAATAATGTAGTATTCCACATGAGAAATCACTCATTTTGAGTCAGTGGGAAGAAATAAACAAAAAATCATTTGAAGCCAAAATCATTTTCGGAGTATATTTTTACCACTTATTAAGTGTTATGCTTGGTAGACTGGACACTGATCAAAAGTCAATTCTAAATCTTGAATATGTAACTGTTTTCATTCATGTATTACTGAGATCTTTTCTGAGTTTTTTTCTAGTCACCTACACTTCACATACAGATTTATTTAATTTTGATTATTGTTTCCCAGTAGATTATGAACAGACATATGGAATTCTGTGGTCAGATTATGGTTCATCCTAACTACTGTTCAAACAGGACAGTGGAAGTGGATTGATGAGTACACTGTAGAAACGTAAGGGCTGAATTGGTTCCTTTTTCAGGAGCAGTATAAAAAAATAGTATTATCCAATATTTAGAACAATATGGAAGGAAAAGGCAAAGGGCAGTTTTCTGGGATTGGTCATCTCTCAATGGAAACTGGCATTGTCCTGGAGAGTTAAATCAACACATTTATTTCTAGAAGAGGATTCAAAGAAAATCTTACACAACAACTAAAACTGCAAACTGAACACCTCACAATGAGAAAACAGGAAGAACTATGATATATACAGCAAAGAAAAAGAGACAAAATAGCAAACCACAGTAAGCTAACGGGAAAGCAAATTGGCTACTACAAAGTGGCAGTATAGGCTTCGTAGCTGAGAATTAAAAGAAGCAAAGAGGGATTACCTTTCCTCAGAGTAATTTTAATGGAATGTTTACCTCTGTATGAGAAAAAAATATGAGCTGAATTTTGTGTTCTTATGAGTAGGAGACAGCATACAGATAACACTGTATGAGTAACACTGGAAAGATGGCACGTTTCTGTGATATTTTAGAGGCGGTTTAGACACTATTCAAGATCATACTGCTTTTTTTTCAGAGAAGCTGCCTTAATTATAATACCCAAACATGAAGAGATCAAGCATCTTGTCTAAGCTAAAGCCCATATTAAATCAAGTCGTAAACATTATTGCCAAAATTGTGCACAAACTCCAACAGGTAATTCTAACTTGTGCTATCAAAATTCAAGTGGGATTTGTAAGACACAATAAATCTCTAGAAACACTGCACTTGCAAAAATAAAATGTTCTACTACTTGTATTATTAACTGTGAACAAGATCTTTTATTTGTTTGAATGAAAATCTTAAACATTCTCTAAATGCTCTGGAAATATTTTCCAGTTTGAGAAGTAAATAGTATAAACAAAGGCAAACAGAATACGCTGTATTTCCTAAGAGGCACAAGAGGAAAAAAATTCCTGTTATTCTTGTTGTTTGCCACAGAAATGGTACTTAATTGCCTATTTTCATATAATTTCACACCCTGGCAATTTGACTGAAAAAATCACTTAGCCGTACAACTATGCATTACATGTCTGAGTTATATCCTATCTGACCAGCATTAAGACTTTTTAAACTCCTTGTCCATTCCAGATTAACCGTTTAAGATGTTGTCAATCATATGCCAATCAGATACATGAGTGATATATAAAAAGTCTTGTCTTCAAGCACACCATAACCTTCAAACACACCTCTAACCCTTGATTAGTGTGGTTGACATTTTAAAAAGCTTCATTTCTATTACAAATATTTTGCTTTTTAATGAAATTTCAACTATTTTCACATTTCTATTTCTTTACCCAGCAATAGCCAATTTCAATGCAGCATTAAAACAGTGAAATATCTACATTATTGCAAAAAAAATAAAACTATTTTTTGAATTGCGTGACTCTCAAAATAAGTTTTTAAAATAAATTCTTCATTCAAATGTAGTGAAGTAAAATCAGCAAGTTTAAAGGAAACAACATTTAGGACAGATCAATGTTATGTCTGCAACTTATATTTCCTTTGACACGTAGGCATTGTGATTTCATCATAATTATTTGCATCAGGGCTTCTGCATAAGGCAAGGTAAGGCTGCTTCATTTTATTCTCCCTGCTCAAAGACTAGTTTCATGTCTTACTTACTAAACATTATTCAAACTGACTTCTAAATGGGTAATTATTTAATTCTTTATAGGTTTCTCTGTTGTGCTCGGTTCTACGGAACGAAACACTAGTACACCTGGACTCCCTCTAACAGGTCCCTGTCCTTCCTGTGCTGGGACCCTAGAGCTGATGCAGCACTGCAGTTGGGATCTCACCAGAGCAGAGCAGAGGTGCAGAATACCCTCTCTCTCCCTGCTGGCCACACTGCTTTGGATGCAGCCCAGGACACAACTGGCTTTCTGGGCTGCGAGCGCAAACTACCAGCTGTGGCATGATGTGAACATCACACAAATGTGTCTCAAGAAGGACACACAGAAATGAGTACCCCTGAAAATGGTGCAAGAAGATTTTCCAGCGTGAAAAATGAAGTCAGCACTAATGGGGAAACAGAAAACACAACAGAGGCTTCCTTGGCACCCATGCAGGCCTTCCTGCTACATCACTGGGCTTTCTGTTTCAGAAGTAGCAGAGGCGAAGTCACCATTCACCCCACCTGCTACTGCTGGGAAACACAATTCAGTTTTCTTTATATCTAGTTATTGTCAATATCTGAAAAAATGTTGGAGGGGAAGTGGCAGAGGCCTGTTTGGAATTTTTAGCATTACTGCTTCTGCTCCTATCTGCTCCTAGGCCTATGGGCCTCCATCCCTTTGATCCAAACTCTATGAAGTGATAAAGCATCTCTCCATTGACATTTGAAGGAGTCTGACTCAAACTTGTAGGCTAACAAAACCTACAACTCCTATTTCACACTTACAATCTTATCTTCCTGGAAGCTGACGACACAAGAAACATTCCTTATCTTTCTGCTAAAGGAATATGAACACATGTAAACAGGAACAAAGGAATCAAAACTTATAAATTCTGTTTTGGGGCTTTGTGGCTTCAAAAGCCACCAACAAATGAGCAATGAACCTTCAGGCCCAAAGAGTCAGCAAAAGCCACCACCCAATTTCTTATATTTTTAAAGCATCTTTAAAATTAAATTTCACCTTTTTCCATTGGTGTCTACCAGAAATTTTGGTTGGGGATTTTTATAGCAATTATCATTCTAAAATGAATTGTTGGACTACTTTTTCAACTATATGAGCAGGAACAAAACATGTTTTCTCATGTAGTATGACCATAATTTCTGCACTAGCATAAATTCAAAGAAGTTGATTTTAGTTAAGCTTAATATTTTTGTTTGAGCTGGGAGCATTAAATTTGAAGGGCTTCAAGTACAAGAGCCAAAACTAATAAACACAGGTAACAATAGTCTTATATCTGGTGTATATTGTAGTCTCTGATGTATACAATATCCAGACAAAAACTCAGTCTTGTACACTTTAAAGTATAGAAGATTCTAAAGTATAGAATCCAGCTGAGTAATAAATATCAGACAGTGAATTTACTGTACGAAGAGCTATATTTCTGCCTTTGAGCTGAGACAGAAACACAGACTATACTCCTCTGAGGAGAATCCTTAAAGTGAGATCAGAATGGTCATGGATGAATAACATGAAGACTTCAGAGGATTCATAAGCTTTAGAAAAGAGAGGCTGGAACTGAACAAATGTTGCACTACAAACTATCGTTAAACCCAAGTTAGAAATTATTTTTGAAAGTAACCAGAAATGCAAATGAAGAAAGAAGATTTGCATTTTGGATTTTGCTTTCAACCTCAAAAGCTCAATAGGATAAGATTCCTTTAGTGCTGTCTTGAATCTGGCAGTCTGGATTGCAAGGTCCAGCACAACAGCAACCACCAGGCTCCCCACAGCAGTTATGCACCTGAGAACACAATATTAATTTGTCCAGGCTTGTAGCAGCGCTGAATTTTGGAAACTCAAAGATGAGAAAAGAATACAGAAAATGCTGTGAATAAGGACATTCATTCTGCCCTCCAGTTCTTAAAAAAAAAAACTTTATGGCATTGATCAATATGCTCAGCAAAAAAAGCTTCCATGTTACAAAGCAGCATTTGAAAAATGGGAAAAACAGGAAGATAACTTAGGGAGCAGTGATGGGAACCCACTGACATTTGCGCCATGTATTACTGCTACTGACACTGTTGTGAATATCTAATTTGATTGCCATGTATTTAAACAGACACTGCCCTCTAGAGATACATGTAAATTAGATCACATGTATGGCATTTTTCATCAGTGATTACTCCAAAAGCTGTAACAGTAGTAGAAGCTTTGCTCCACTTGGATTCATTGCTATTTCAGACTTTAGACTAATTTTCCCATAGATTCTATTACTAAAGCTAACTCTTCAGAGTTAGATTGCTTTGGGAGCTGAACCTAGAGAACAGTTGCACTAAGTGTAACTGCTAGTGCAAAAGAATGCAAAATAATGTCTGGCTTCTCAAACGAAAAAAGCTGATTTAAGTAGTAAACAAATTCCAAACACTGTATGCTGGTGAACAGCTTAATACTGGATTTAAAAAGAAAACAGTGGTTGTCCAGAAAAAACCCTCACAGTTATATCTAATCAAGCCAATTTTATGGCCATACAGTTCAAAGTATGGTACAGCGCAAGAAAATGGAAAAAAATCCCCTTTGCTTTAGTGGATTTATTTACAGTGAAATAATGGCAAGACTGACTTTAGAAAATGCAAAGGAATCTAAAGTATAATTAAAAAAAAAAAGAAAATTACCTTGATAGCTCTTTGGTTTGATCTAATTTTTTTCATAAAGGATTGCACATCTCTACCATAAGGCAAGATGAAATATCTTCCTATTTTGTGGTACATGAAGCAAGGGGGAAAATTATTTAAAAATTGAAACATACAGATTTGTCTTGAAACAAAAAGTAGGGAACTTTAAATTCCAAATGGGGAAGGATATTTATTTGCTCTTTCTCTGATAAATGCAGACCTGGAAAGCATTTTACCACAATAAAAATCAACAAAAAGTATTACAATTTAGTTAAGTTGAATAGATAAGGTTTAAGCCAAAACCTGTAGTGTGAAATGAGATGCTCTTCAAAACCCCATCTTTTTCGACTCTCCCAAAATTTTAAATAGTTTTTTGTAAATTAATTTAGTGCTTGAATTGAATTTATCAGTACAGAACAAAAGTGCAAAATGTTAATATGAAGGGATAATTTTATTTGGCAGAAGTCACAAGCTATGTACTATGCACAGAGAAGTTGTATGTTTAAGAAAAATTTTACCTCTATTTTGAATGTATCAACTAATAATGGATCTAATTTGAGATTCAGCAATGGGTAAACAAAGATAAATAGTATTTAAAGTAAAAATACAGCAACATTTCTTAAAGAATTTAAAAAAACTTTCTAAAATGTCATCAATCAAAGTTATTAAAGTATACTTTGATCAGGTAATTGCAAAAACAGTGTCTTTCCTGATGTAACTTTGAAGTTTTGCCATGCACTATTCTCATTTGGCAGAGAGATTCCTAGAGAAGATGTTTTGTAATCCTAATCCTAAACTAATCCTAACGCCATGAATGAAGATAGAAGCAAAACTATTTTCCATGAATAAGGAAGATCACTGTTTTTTCATAATTTTTTTGCATTTTAATGTGCCTTGAGAAACCGTGTTTCTCTAAAAGTAAGAATTTTAATAAATTTTTCTTAAGACTGGATTAAGGTGGTACTACTAGCAAATCAAAATGCAATCTTTTAAATGGCAATTGCCAAATAGAAGACTGAGTTCTTGTTCATATTTGAATGAGAAATACTTATAAATTCTAATTTTGCTTAAAAACCCACTGTTCTATTAGCAACTGCAAAAAAAAAAACAACAAAAAACAAACCAAATCAAAGCCACAGAAAACCAGGAGTAGATTGTGACAACATAGTTGGACAACTCCAAAATGATTATTGGATCCTTATTGGCTCTGTTGCGTTCATTTATTTATTGGAAAAACATTATTTCAAATTTGAAAGAGCATCTCGACAAAGTATATGGCATTCATAAGGTGACAAGATAGGGAATCTCAATTTAATGCAGCAATTTCTGTTAAAGCTCAGTATATTTTTGTACGCCAGATGTAATGAACCAAGTTCTCTATCTGCTGGACTTCTGCATGAATTCAGAGAAAAGAACAGGAGTCCTGCTGAGGTTTACTCAATTTGTGCTATGCAGAGCAGATTTATGACAAGTATCAACAGTGAACTTAGCATCCTGTACCTAAAACTGAATTCTAGGCTCTATGCTGGTGGTAAACATCTGAAAGCCAGAGCTGCGATTCCTGGTCTTTCAGCACTGCCTTCTATTCAAACTAACCTAAGCAGAAGGAGAATCAGTCTCTTACCTGGCTTTAATTCTGAAGAACAAGATTCAGTTATTTGCAACATTTGTAATGTACACTATATAAAATACTTTAACCTAGAACACTTAAAAATCTTCATGCAGTCTTTGAATGGTCTTCTGAAGTCAACTACATATTGCAGGAAATAGTATTTCCTCTTGTTCTCTGAATACTGCTTCTTAATTCCCTGTTCTAGTTACTCTCTATTATCAGGTAAGATAATACAGGTCTTTGTTGTGTTAATTAAAAATGCCAAGTATACAATTAAATCCCATCAATCAGTATGCAGTCAATACATATTACAAACCTATCTTTAGGGAAATAATATTCTAACCATTCAGTGAAGCTAAATAAAACATATGATAAGCTATGGACCTGAGTGTCTTTTTCTTTGAAAAACTTTATTTTTTAGAAAGCAGGGAATAGTACTGCAATAATTTTGTTGCCACTACCCTTCCAACAAGCATATCAATAGGTTTCCTTCATTACGCTTTCAGCCAAACACATAGCGCATGCAAAAGCCAGAGGACAGGGAAAGAGAGGAAGAGAGAAACTGATGCTGCTAGAAAGTCTGAGATACAAAGGAGAATAAAAAATGGTGCTACTGCATAACACTACCTAAGTATAACTTTATAAATTAGGAGACTATGGACCTTCACTGAATAATGTTCGATTTACATTGTGAATGATATTTTTAAGATACAAGCCGATGTCAGAGTACTTCTAAAAATTTAAGTGATGCCAATTTGATTTAATATCTTCAGTAAACTACTACTATTTAAAAATAAATTACTATGTTTTGTGACAACTGAATAAGTAAATTACATATCTATTCTACCCATAATTTACTGCACAACTGCTAAGTCATTGTAAGTCCTATTTAATAATTTAACTCTTAGACAAACCATTTAAGTAGTTCAGCTAACATTCACAAAAATAACAGGCATGAAGCCAACTGGTTTTCATCAAGGGTGAAAAATGTTATTGCACACTGTGAAATTTAATGAGAATATGAACTTATATTTTATCATCATACCATTTTAAAGAATTTAAGCTTTACTTCTCTTCTTTTTAAAGAAACTCACTTCAATTGCACTGAATTGAGCCAAAGACAAGACCTCATTACGGACAAGTGGAATTGTTAAGGGGCTGACTGGGGCTAAGAGGGTGTATAATACCACTATACTATAATGCCAGGAGCTCAACAAACCTCTCTGTACCTAAAAGTAAACAGAAGTTTCTAAAATCTTTCTGACCATTCCTCTCAAATAGGCATCAGTTGACCACATCCACAGTTCCACTCATGCTACTGGTGACAATAAAAAGAAACAGATGAAAAGAAGCTTTTTCATTTTATTAGACTCCGAGATGCAAAATAGCCTCTACCAGGATGTACCAGGATGTTTTCTGTGAAAAAAACAGGCAGCAAATTCTACCTCAAATTGTTCACAATGCAGAATACACAGGTGCCGTTTGTCTTCTGCTGGAAGATCTTTTACTTCTTCAATCAAAGACCTTCTACGTGACAGGAAATCCTTGATAGTAGACTGACTTCCATTTTTGACAATTTGACTTCTACAAGTGCCACTTAATCCAATTCAGACCTTTTCTCAGCAATTAAAATTGTGAGGAAATTTTTTATGATGAATCTAATACATCTGTTTCCTAAAAAGAGATTTCAAAAATAATTTATATGAGGTTATCTCTTTTTTCTTTCGTTGTACTTTTGTCAAAAGACATGTTCAGCTGAGTTCTCAGCACTGATTCCATTTCTCTTCTCAATGTGTTCTAGATGTCTTCTGAAGTTCTAAATCTATCTGGTGATGACTTTGATGCAGGAAACTAAGAAGCTCTAAAGTTGGTGCTTTAAGAATTAGCTAAGAAAAGGTTTTTTTGTTTTTTTTTTTTTTAAACAAGACCCACAGAAATATGTGTGGACACAAAAAACCCCCCTTGAGATCCTATCAGAAGTGTGGTTCTCTTTTGCCCCCTGGGTATGAGACATCATGCAATACAACATTACTAATTTTCTTCCCCTGATCAAAACTACTGGCAGGCTTTTGGAGTTGATTTAACAATACTTCAGTCTGGGAGATTTTCTATCACGTAATTTAGAAGTCAGGATGTTGTTTACTCATAGCAACCTTTCCCATTTTCCAAAATAATAAGAGGATGATGTTGAGCATTGTTTGACACGAATCCTGACATTAAGCTGTTATTTTGAATGAAGAGTTTCTCAAAAAGATAGAAACTAGACTACAAATCCTTTAAGGGTCCCAGAGAACCTCCCATCCTTTCCCACTTCTCCAAATAGTTACAATTGCCACAGATATCTTCAGTTTCAATTGATTTATTCCTTTTGGATTTGTCACTGGCTTGAACGTTCTGCTGAAAAATACACAGGCTGCTAGTCTGCCACCAGAGAATAATGTAGCCATATTTTTTTTATACCTTTCACTTTTTATATTTTGTACTGTGTGTTTTGTGAGCGTGAAATTCTGATCAGCTACTGCATCACAAGATCTGGTTCAGAGACAGCCAGGGAATTTGCAGTTTTGCTATGAAGATCTTCCCTTTGAACAAAGTATAAAGGATGAATTGCTTGCATAGTCTTGCCACCTTGATACTTCAGATAGCAGATTCTTCAGCACAAATTGCAAAGCACTGATAGTTTTGGAGAAAGCAAAAAAGCTTTTGGAATCTGATCAAGCAGGAGACCCATATATGTTGACCAATCACCAGCTGCAATACGTTGGTGTGTGTTCCTTTTGAAGACAGTGATCCCATCATAAAGTGGATCCCATCATAAAATGGCTGAAGTTGCAGGCAAAGCAAGAAGACTCCAGTTTCCCTGAAATGGGCTAATTGACTTCAACATCTCTAAGAGCATGTTAATCGTTTTTGCTGATATGAACTACAAAATGCCTGTTGATCCACTCCTTTTTCTTAATTTCATACAGATATTCAGAAGAACAGAGTGAGGATGGCTTCTGTCCTGCACCTGTAAGCACTGAACTTAATTTCTTGCTCCTGTATTAGCTTAGAAAGAACTGTCTTTGTATGCACATAAGTATAGTATAATTTATTTATTCCGTATTGGTGTTTTGATGATAATCATTATAAAAAAAGTGAGGCTTTCACATAATACAGTGATGAGGCACAAAGAACTGCAGAATACCTATCAGGTTTTAGGAACACATGATAGATTATTTTTAAAATTACTTCTCTCCCGGTAGAGCCAGACAGCAACTACTGATCTATACAGATCTATGACAGAAAAACTGGTAAGCATCTTTCTTCTTAAGAACTGTTCTGTTAGATCTTTTGCCTATTCATACACTGAAACTATGACAAAACTTTTATTACTAAGGATAAGGAAGTACTAGGAATGACTGCTTGAGAAGCTGAAGCTTTTGAGAACAAGTTACACACACAATAAGCAAAGTACAGGTCTTTCTGTTTAGGGACAAAGTGATTGAGTAGGTAAGCTCTTTATGTTTGCATTTTTTTATATTGCTTATGAATAGAACATTCAGATCAGGTCTAGAACCTGGCCTACAGTGTGAGATAGAGCAAACCTCTTATGGGAACTTGTCAGTTTGAAGGGATTATTTTAAAATACAGAATAAATAACTGTACGTGCTCAAGACTGATTCAGTATAACAGAAAACCTCAAGTCCATCTTTTTGATACTCATCCATTTATCAATCAAAATAATATGCTGAAACATAATCTTTACTGAGCAATGGAATTAATTTTACAGTATTTTATAAACTTGGTTTTTATCCCATGATGTTGTGAATTCTAGTTTATCTTAACGTATTTCTTCTTTCTTCTAATTACAATTTAAAGTATCTTATTAAGATGGTACTATACCTCATTACAGAAGACCATCATGAAGCTGATATGTAAGTATTTGAAATGGTATATGCATTTTGGTAGGTAGTAACTTGAGCCAGAGCTTTGGGAATTGATAATGAACTTCAGGTATCATAAACCCACCTATATCTAGACAGGTAATTAGCAACCATAACCTGATGGCCATCTTTACAGAGTCTTTCCAGTTTCACTGTCCAAAAATGGGTCAGACTAACAAGTGAAGTGTTTTGCAGCCTTGACATCTGTAAGTTTGTTATATTTATTTAATATAAAAGATAACTAAGGATGTTTTTATCATATAATTTATGCTCATATGCTGTGTAGTAGTTGCTTAGCTACTAGATTATACATCATGGTGGTCTCAGACTGATACAGTGATTTTAGAACCACGCTGAACATGGTTGCAGATTGATCATGCAAAATCTGCCCCCCCAGCTGATTTTTCCCCACTTGTGCACAGTGCAATGCAAAAAAAAAAAAAAAAAAAAAGAAAAAAGTAAATAAAATCAAAAAGTGTGATGGGTGAGCAGGTCGACTGTGTGAGAGAACACGTGCAAAGTATACCTCAGAAACACTATAGGTGGATGAGCACGAAGGGAGTCGAGCCTTGTTGTGCAGTGGGGAAAAGAAAACATTGTTAAAAAGGAGATGGTGGCACATTAAGGCTCTCAGAAGGTTTTCTGTATAGGTGGTTCCAGCACTGAGATAGTGGCAGGGGGTTCATAAAGTTTCCAGGGCCAGCTATTTCAGAAACTCCAAATTTATGCCTTTTAAGGTGGAAGCTTCTTAAAAGAAAAGGGAAAAAAAAAGTACTTTATTTGAAAAATAATTAAAACCAATGATGAATCTGAAAACAAATATAAATCATTCCTCCTCTAGATAGCTGGCAACAGTATCTTAAGGACAATAAGGCATTCTAGAATGAAACTTTGCCAATCTATTTCATTTAAAAGTATTAGTTTTATTCTAACTCTGCAAAGGGTACAGTGTGAAAACCCATAAGAGGCTCTGAATATCTTTATGTGTTGACATACTCAGAACCAGCATTTTGACAAGGGAGTTTTTCTTCAATCTCACTGCCCCAAAAACCAGAATAACTTGCAAAGCTCAATGACTAAAGGCCAGATATAGGTCAGTAGAAATCTGCAGATTATGCTCCTGAGCAATGTAAAGTCTGTGACTCTTGAGGGACTCTGTCCACTGTCAAGAACTTTCAGTGCAAACACAAGTTAATTGGTAACAGTACAGTTTTACTGATTGCTTAAGACACATTTTGTTTACACAGGATAATCATTATTCTAAACTACTAATCACTCAGACATAACTCAAGTCCTAAAAAAGGACTCTCCAGTTATTTATAGGAAAATCCTTTCTTTGGGTGAAAATATGTCATGTTTCACTGTCTGAAGAAGGAGTCAAAGCAAACTAATAAATGAAATGTAAAGAGAAATGGTTCTTATAACTGTACTAAAAATCATGTCAATTTTTTTCTAGGGGTGAAAAAATGAATTATCAGAAGCCTTAGCAAAACTTCCTTAAATGTAACAAATGTAACTGTACAGCAGTTTGGATACATTTGTGGTAAAGATAAATCCAGCAAGGATTTCACAAAGGTGACCACTTGCTGACTTAGGCATATGATGGACTAAGCAGAGAACACAGTATTCATAAGAAGTCTCTCAAAAATATTTTTCATTCTCAAATGTGTATTTTTTTTCATTGAAATAAAAAAATATCACTTTCAGGGAATTTATACAGTCACATTGGTCTGTGCTAATTTATGTCTCCATTATATATACAACTTTTTTTTTTTCTTTCTTGATAAGTTTTTAATACGCTGGAAGTATTTTTGCACCTTTCTGGGATTCTGTATTTCATTTGGTCTTCTAGATAACATTACTAAGGAAATCTGAATCACTTCACATCATCTTAAATATTCACAAACACTCAGCATTTTCTTCAACAAGATGAAATGTTTTCTTAAATTAAGATGGTTTGCAGAAGGATTAAGACAAAAATAGAAAATTCCTTCTGACAAATAGCAAGAGTAAAAAGCACAGTTTTAAGAAATCAACTGTAATAAGAGGATCCTCTGTAATAAGAGGAAATATCCTCTTCTGACAAAGCAAAAACTGTTTCTAGAAATACTGCTTTGCAATCTTTCCAAAAAAGATAAGGTGTGCTTCTGATCAGAACGGGGTGCAGCTATTCGCCCAAGACTTTTGGATGAGGCTCTAATTAAGATTTTCATAAATAATGTCCAGCCATTGTTTCCATGGTTTTGTCTTTCAGCAGCATTGGAAAAACCATTAGCCTCGGTTTTGCAGGTGAGGATCCAAAGAACTCAAGAATAGCAAGAAGCATCCCAGCATCAGTTTTTAAGTATCAGCAACTAGATACACAAAAGCAACTAGATACACAAAATCAGAAGGTTTGGAACCATACTCCACAAAGATTTGAAGAACTTTGTTCATCTTGTTTACTCCTCACACCAACTTCCAAGGGATACACTAGACATTTGTGTACTTTAATCTTCTCTAAGGCAACTACTATAAGTAGAATACTACCACTTTTCTTGTCAAAGTATCCTGTAATCTAATTATTCATATTTTCATTAATAATGGAACCATTTAATTTTATTCTTATTCCAATTAGAATTTAATAACTTTAAGTAATATAGTATTTCCTTTTTCATAGTTCCAATTCTATAGAAGCAAATGATAATATTCCCCTCAACAACATACCATCATACAAACATACACAATTCTCCTTAATCTCCTAATCTTATTTCAAATTCTTGTTTTCTTATTCATACATGTCTGGACTCTCAATGTGCCTGTTTCATTTTCTCATTTTTATGAAATCAAAGGTATACAGAAGTGCTGTAGTTCTAAAATGACCTAATGTTCTCGTGCTAAGGACTATGCTTGCAGCACATGGGGATTGCTGTTTATCTTCAATAGGATCACACAATGTGATTGTTTAATTTGCTGCACGCTTATAATTTCCTGATCATTTCTATGTCACTGCTTTCTTGCTAACTAGTCTCCATTTTTTAGCATCTGTCTGATTTCAGGATTTTGGAAGTGTAGTGATCCTGTGCTATTAAAATTAAATGTCAATACTTTTCCAAGCTCCTTTGATGTTTCTGGAATCTACCAACTACTCTACTTATATTTTTTTTTGTCATATATGAACTTCAGTGATTGTTTTGTCCAGTTTGAGAGAGGGAGCAGCTCTCCTTATTTTGTATGCGACCTGACAACCCCTGTATATTGTGTTAGGTGAAGCTAATGTGCTGGCATTTGGGCTCTTTTTCCTCACAAACATTCAATTTAAGGGGTCAAATTGTCAGTCACAGAAATTCCCCACTGTGAGAATGATTTTAAAAGCTATTTACATAAACTGAGGACCTGGCTTAAATGCTGCAAGAATAACTTATTTTCAGTCGGAAGGCCTTACTGCCTTGACTCAGATCTTTACTAAGTGAATGTTAGGATCAAGAATAAAAGTCATGTAAATTTAATCCTTCATCATGGCCAAAGAGGCCAGGTACTTAAAGTAAGACAGAAAATGTATGCAGCAAACCAGAGACTCTGAGGGGCACAGGTCTGTATGAAAAGATTAGAATCCTGCTTCCATTTAACATAATCTGTTGACAGCGCTTAGCCACTGCTATGAATTCGGAGAACATTTTTCCTGAACAAAACCAGAATCTTTGACTTGGAACCATACTGGTTAAAAGCCACAAAAAATTGTTTGGCACATTACTTGGGAACTCTGTACTTAGATTTTTTTTCTCATGGGCTTTCCATAATATTTTTCTGCAGAAATTAACTTGTAATTAAAATTCGCAGCCTGCACAACTACCAAAAAAAGAAAAAAAAAGAAAAAAAAGTAAAAAAAAAAAGTAAAAAAAAAAGAAGTATTCAAAGCACAGGTTGAAGCTGTATTATTCTGTTGAATTTCAGAGTAGTTCCACAGTTCCAGAAGGGCATCAGTTTTGGAAGGTATTATGAGCTATAAAATATAAACCAGTCAACTCTTTCACCATTGACAATGTCAGTAGAAAATGCACTTACTTGCTACTGCTACATTAATTTCAGCAGTGGGGGAATGCTACCATGTCCAAGTCATAGAACACTAAGTTTTCTGAACAGTTCAGTGGCAAACTGGTTCACTGCAAGGGTCAAAGGATTAAGTCATATAACTACAAGATGAATGAACGTCTCAAGAAGAAATGCAAAACCAAACTTTAGGTCAGGATAACTTTCTAGTAAATGGTTACACATTAGTGCTGATATGAAAAGATAGTAAAAATTAGTAACTACTCAACACCCCAAACTGCTTTAATAAACTAAGTTTCATGTGTGTTTTCAGTGCAATTTTATTTCAGATATCTGGCAAGCTTTCTAAACTTTTGGTGGCATCTGTGATATTCTGCAGAATTCCAATGTTTCCTACATATTTCCAATGGCCTTTGAATTTAATCTGGAAAGAATGTCTTTGCAATTCATTCTGGAATAAAGGTTCCACCTTAATGGTATTGTCCAATACACAATTGTGCAATAGCATTTCATTTTCACTTATGGGGCTGGCCATCAGATACTAAATGCTCCCCCTCCCATACCATTCAATACTTCTGCCACATTGTAGGAGTATCAAAAACCTACATCTAAAACCCTTTCCAAAAGCAGTATGGAAAAGATGAAAATTATTTAAAGAATGAACTATTAACGGATCCCTCATTATTTTTTTCCCCAATTGTCCACTACTGAGCATTGTCCACTATTTTTTCTCTTTGATCAGTCATTTGTATATTGTCTTTTAAAATGCCTCTTAACTAGAACATCCATTATTCCTGCATGAATCAGAGCAGCAGTGACAAAGCAGCAAATTTTAGCAATGTGTCCTGCTTGTTTTAAGAAACTTAAGGGCATATGCAGAATATATGGAACATTTCTCTGTTTACTGACTTATATTCCTTACTAACTGACTGACTTCCATCATGTAGGGTATGGTTGTCAAATAACAGATAAAGTGACACAGAGGAACAGGACAATTTCATGACAACTAATGTTGTCATGCTGTCATAGCTAATGTAGTCACAGCTTTTAATTTGAAATCTTCCTCCATGTGACATTCTGTGAAATAATGTATGATTAGATCTTTTTAATAGTAGAATGTTCCATGGCATATTTTATTCTGGCTTTACATTTATTCTTAAGTACTAAATCATGAATTTAAGAATGAGTAGACTAAAATAAAGGAACTTGCTTTGTCTTGATTGTGTTATCACCAAATCTAAAATATGAGAGTTTATTTCCCCCAGAACTTGATTCCTGAAAGATTTTCCAGGAAAAAGATACTGACTTTAATCAAATTTATTTTATAGAAAACTGCAATATTTAGCAGTTCAATTTCCTTGCATTTGACCTGCAAAAGATTATAAACTCAAGAATTTCTACTTGACAATTAGCAGTAATCAACTTTATGTCAGATACAAAGATGTATATGCAAAAACACCCAAAAGGGGCAAAAATTATAAAATAATTTTCATTACAAATTATCTTGCACTGTATAACCTTAGTGGATTATGCATTAGAATGATAGTGCTGAGAATGACAACAACCATAGTGTATGGAAGACAAAGAGCACACGAATCTAAAGAAACTATTGAGAGACCCTTCAGGGGACGGATGTGCAAAGGGATACAGTGTTACTAACTTTCACATCTACTCTACTATAAATTTTTTCCTAATTTTCATTATACACAAAATTACGTGGCTTAAAAACATTTCTATATAGAATTTCTATATAGAAAAGCTGTTCTTAATTTATGAGATGAACCACTAAACAAGAGGTACTGCTGTCTGTATTGTTACGTTGGATTTGACTTGCATTATTAAATATGTCTGTGAAAAATGGGTGACTTTATAGGGTGTCATGACTGATATACTAGATCCTAATTCTCTTTTCACAACTTTTTTTCATTAAAGAACAAATGTGACACATAAGAAATATACTGCAGAATTTTTTGTATTAGTCTGCTGAAAAAGCAAGCAACAAAATTTGCATAGCTGTCATTCAACCAAATATTGACCTATTTTGTGAGATAAAATAGGGGCCTGAAAAGACCAACGGCAAAGATAGAGGCACATGTGAACCTATATGCTTTTGGGTTACCTTATATCAGCCATAGTTTTTGGTTCAGGTAAGACTATCAATCACTGGCAGAAGGTATTTTTATCCTTTAAATTAAGGGTATCTGTTTTATTCATTGCCAAGTTTAATATTCAGGAAACTTTTAGATATGCAACTTTGACTTTGGAAAGGGATTTTCTTTAGTTTCTGTAAAGTCAAGCAGTTTGATTAGCATTCACTAAAATGCAGTAGGATATTCTTTTAAACAAACTCTGTCAATCAGGTCAGGTTTCGCACATACATTAAAATGAAACCCCAGCTAGAAAAGAAAGAAAACACAAAGGGAAAAATAGAGAGAGAAAGGAAAATATGGGGATGAGAGGACAAACCAATCAGATTTGGTGTTACCAGCCAGCAGAAGGTTTAAAAATAATCAGATCACCGAGTGAAATCGTACATTTACTCGGAGAGAGCATCCTTTGACATTGCCTTCTGGGTGATCTCTGAGCTCCTCCAGCTTTCGATGGAGCTACATGTAAACATTAGAAAATGAATTGAAAAAGCAACCTGTTCTCTCGTCTTGGTTTTTTCCCCTTCATTTTCCTTTTATTCTTTGGTTTTTGTGTTTTGTTTTATTTTGTTTTTAATAAATCATAGCATAATGCATTTTTCACTGCCTCTGCCAAAGCATTTCAAGATATCAAAGTGCTTTGAACAACACAGACATACAAGTTCCGTAAACTTGGAATCTGGAAGCAAGATATCCTTACTTAACATCACTCTTTTTCACTACAGGAAAAAAAATCAAGGGAACTATAATTCTAAAGCTACTGAATCTCTGCTATATTGTTTATTTATTTATTTATTTGCTTATTTATTGGTAAGGCTGTGTTCTAGAATTTATTTCCATAAAAATAATTTTTAAGAGGTAAATTTTCATGTTTGGGAATTTCAATTGGGATTTCCCATTTTCTATAACATTCTGTCTACATATATATTTTAGGTCATGGAATTGAATCCTGGGAAATCAGATAGAGAAATATTAATCCAAAATGAGCTATCAATGGGTCTTAATAATAGGTGAAAGCCACCATCTAAATAACCTCCATCTTCTGCATATGTGCATGCATTATGCATCTAGAACTGTATGTGATGACCCATGCCTTACAATGCACGGATCGCTGCAATTACGTAGAGAATTTTCAAAAATAGCATAGAAACTGTGGCAGTCTTGTATCTTCCTCCATGTGACTCCAGTGGTCCGAAATATCTCCCACTGAAACAGGACTTTATTCATGTACACTGCTCTTCTCATCTACACTGTAATTAAAACATCTTCCCAAATCACAAGATGAAAAAACAAAGCCTCACAGACAGTGAGGAATGTTACAGATGCCTCTAGCGAAAACTTGTATAAAAAAGTAGAAACTGGCTTCTTTTTCTACACTGAGATCAATTTAAATGGTGGCATTACTGGAAAGAGGTGCATAATTAATCCTTTCCCTCCCCTTCTTTGTGCTCAGTGAAGTAACATTTTCACAAAGAGCAGCTGTAGAACAGTGTTAGAGAACAGAGAGGATGGCTTGTCCTGGAACAAATGCAATACACTTACACACAAAACCAAAACAAAAGATCACAAACCAAGAAGGCAGGAAAGGCAAAGAGTACACAGAAGAAAAAAAGAAATAATTAGTGTTTGAGAAGGTACTAAAAGGAAATAAACTAGGAAAAAAGTGAAAAATTGGATAGCTGAAATAGAGGCAACTCTTGAGATGCAACCTAAACAAAATGGCTTGGACTGCATATGATCAGCATCTTGGTTCAAAACCATTTATCAGGGTGTAACACTATGTATGGTGGGTACTGGTTTAGATATTTGCCTATTCTGTTAAGCAATCTAAATATTCACATATGTTTATGCAATCATTAAAAGGCAGAAGATACTAACCATCAGCAAAACAGTGTCTCCATTCTTATTAGTCTCATGTGAATTTCTTTAATTTAATCCTTATCTATTTTGTTGGTTTTTTTCTAATCTAAAGGCTATATATATTATATTCAACTCTCTTGTAATAGTCTTTTGCAAAATTAAATGCAAAAAGTGTGAACACTAAAAAAGTTTAATTATGTTTCAAGATGGGAAGCAGTAGTTTGAAAATGAATAAATCACTTCTCTATGTAACAGGCAGGTAGTTATAAGACAACAAGCAATGTAGATCAGAGAAGTGGTTTAATCATGATCACCAAATTAGAGGCACTTTTAAAAAGTTGTTACTATCTCTTACTTCTGGTGACATCCAAAGCTACCTAACTGGCAGCCTGCTTTCAATAGGTTGTTCTATGTGTAGCACAGAAACAAACAAAATGTGACCCAACAGCAATAAGAATACTGAAATAAAAATGATGGGATGGTGAGAAATGGAAAAGCCCCTTCCCTCCCTCCCCACACCTCCCCCTTCAAAAGGAAAAGTGTAGGCTATAGAAGAAAACTTGCAAAATAAATGTTAGAAACATATTTACTTTGAGGGATCCAACTCTACTAGCAACTCCTTTGCTTTCATCCGGCCGTCTAATTTGCTACAATGGGGGAAGATGGGTAAAAAAGACAGAAGAATAAAGAAAAAGTGAACTTAAAAAAATTTCCACACAATCAGTTAGCAGTACATGCAAGACATCAATTTGACTCTCTGAGACACCTCTAGAGGACAAAGACACAGACTCTAATTTCTGGAATAAATGATGCTTTATCTTGGCATTTTAAACTTGCTTTGTTGATCACTTCCTTCTCAGTATATTACCAATCTGGCACATATGTTGCATGCTGAATTCACTAACATTTTGGAAAGAATACACGTTACTTATCTGATTTGGATATTAAGAATAATGAAGTTCTAAAACTCTAACTGAAGGAAAAAACACCCTATACCTTTACAAATCACACAGAGTATGCTATAACTGAGAGCCTACAAGTATCATGAGTGATACCTGACAAAATGCAATACAGATTCCTATTGACCCAGGCCTAGAAATTTTAGCCACTGCTATCAAGATTCCCAGTTAAAAATTATGCTGCCCAACCAGAAAATTTTAATGCCAGACCAACATTAGATTTTTATTTTATATATTTAAATACATCATGGATGTGACCCCCAACATCTCCTATCTGATTACTTTTCCTTCATTATATATGTTTTTTCCTAGATGATGAACAGGATGGAAAAAACAAATGAGGTAGCCGCTCAAAAGGTTTCATATTGTTTGAAGCATGTAAAATAAAACATTCGGTTACAGCAAAAGTTCTTTTCAGAATTGCTTAATCTGGTAAGTAAACCTCTTTTACTGATAAAGTAAACATGTGTCATTTGAAGTAGAGAGGAAGAAAACAATAAAAATTAGCTTAGCAACATCCCACTAGTCTGGGCCAAGACTGAACTGAAAGTTTTTATTATCTTAAGTAAAACAAAATCCCACACGGCTGAGATGAACTCTTTCAAATCACAGCATCTTTTCTTTAAGAAATCTCATCAAGGAAGCCAAAGATTGAATGAACCATGGAAATTCAACTATGCTTTATGCTCTCTGGAGCACTCTAGCAAGGCACATGTTAAATTGTCCTGATTTTTTTTTACCTGTCCCATGCAAAACAGAGAAATTCCTATTCAAAAAACAGTCACCTGAATATTCTGGATTTTTACTTGCATTTGATTATCAAGAAAACAGTGCAACTAAACAATATCTTAACAATTTAAGTATTTAGTTCTGATAGGATGTCCATTTTAGCAAATTATACTGGAAACAGTTATGTTAATTATTGCTTTCCTTCCCTGGTCTTATGGCATTAAAATAGCATCTGATTTGAACTCTCAAGTGAAACACCCACATTACTGTTATCATGGGACCCCAAGTAAATCTCCAATCAATTCTAGTATAAAGACCAAGAAGAAACCATCATTCTTAAATAAACTATGTCTCCTTTAGAAGACATATTAAATTAAAGCATATGCAGTTGTAACTGCATTACTATGTATTAGCTATGTATTTCCTAATTGAGAGAAAAAAAATAAAGTGTCTCAATTTGGAAAAAGATCCTAATCTGAACAGAAAACAACATGAGTTCGAGCAAAGATGTTTTCCCCAATATTCTGGTTGAGGTACTACCAGTCCCAGATAATAAGACATAATCTAGTAGAACCTCAATTCATTTTACCAAATCAAAACTTTTAAAATAAAGAATAGATTTGGTTTTGTTTGGAAAATGAAAAATAGGAAAAAATAAATGCTTATAATCTCATATAATGACATGGAACTAGAGCATTAAGAAAAATGCTACATAACACAGAAACTTGAGGAAAAGTTGTGACAGCAATATGCATTGCCCCTCAGGGAAAAAGTTTTTCTTGTATTACTCACCAGAGTGGGTATTGTGGTTGCTCAAGTTGCTCTGAAGGTTTAGGATTCAGTCAGAAATGAGACTAGAGATATTACAGGTGCATATAACTAGCATTATTTAGTCTCTCTTTCTTCAAAATATATATAGAAATACATACACAATGTATGTGTGCGAGCAATGAAGTTCAAAATGCTTGGATATATAAATTAAAAGGAGATAGTCTAAGTTCAAGTCTTGTTTTACATCCATGGCACAGTTAATATCCATGACAACATGTCTTCTCCAGGAACACTGCAGAGAGCAATTTGAATGCTTCTCAAGGGATGAATCAGAATTATATGAGCATTCCACAAACTATACTACATCTGTTCTGGGAATTAAATAGGGTATTACCAAGTAAGCAAGGGGATAAAAATCCCCTATTTTTTCATGGCAAATACCACAGAAAGGAATTCAGGTATGTCCTTATCTTTCTTTGGTCAAATGTAGGACAATCTAGAAGTTCCAGTTCAGAAAATGGCATGGATTATGCATTCCTTGTTTTTCAGAAACTCAGCTAGACACAAGAACCCCATCACAGATGAACACTGGTAGCTAGAGGAGATTATGATGAAAGATGTGTGTAAGTGGTCTAAATCAAAAGTATCTATACCACAACACAAGCTAACTAAGTGGATTAAGAGATGAGCCAGGAGCAACAGCAAGTAATTATGGGCAAAATATTACCTGAAAGACTTGAGGGTTTTGGAACATTCTGAAGGTGATGAATGAAGATACTCAATGCAATGAAGGAAGAAAGGTGCCATGTAGGGAACATTCCGGGAAACTAGGTGTGTATAATGCACTGACAGTTTATAAATGCATTATATTTATATCCTTTTCTTATTCACAATGGAATAACAACAGGAGTTAATAGCTAAAAATTAGCCACAGGTGTCCCTGTCTTGATATCTGAAGAACAAGGTGGAGTTACAGTTGAAGTAGAATGAGATAGGAAGCCAGTGGAAGAAAACTTAGGAAGCAAAGAAACCAGAACCAAACACTGAGCAAACAGGAACACTCAAATATGATTAATGGATTTGTTAGAAGATGAGTGAACAGAAAATGTTCTCTAAGCAGAAGTCTCGCGTATTGTTTCAGTGTTATTCCACTACTTTCTACTTAATAGAGCACATGAGAAATGTACCTGTTTATCTTCATCCTTGATTTTAGTCCAGATAAAAGAATTTAGAAGACCTAATCTTAAATACATGTCTAATGTATCTAATCTATCAGTTACACTTGTCAAAAAGAAAGAATAGTTCTGAACAATTAGCTAATCTGAGACCCTGCCTTTTGTTGGATTTATTTAAAGGAAGAGTTCCACTACAGGAGAAACAGCCTCAAACATTTAACACTATCCATCTTAAGACTCCTTCCCCTTTTTGATAATATGCTCTATTTGTGCTACTCTATAGTTTCCCTGCTTACACTCTGACAAAGAAATTGGAATTTTGCAGGACCTAAATCTTTCAGAAACACATTTTCCCATCCACATTCACCAAAATGCCAGACCTCTGTCAGACTTTTTTCCAGAATTCTGGGTGATACATGAATTGTTCATAATGATAACACCTTTTTGATATAATTAAATGACTTAATTCTGAAATTGAATAAATGAAAAATTCCCAATGGAAGTGTTTTACAGCACTAGTTTAAAAAGATGTCAAGTACCTTATTTGATGACCTGGCCACACAATGTTGGAACCATGATAATCAAAAGTAAGAGATTATACTACACAGCATTCAAATCAAGTTCAGAATATTTGCTGTACACATAAGAAAAACATAACTGTTCTCCCACTTGATTACTACTGCAGAGATTAAAGATGAATGGTGAGTAAGGAAAACTGTTAATATGACTTGTGGATCATCCCTGGGTCTGCAAAGAGATGTTTTGGCAGGTACGTTATACCACATATGCCTGACAACTGTGCTGACAAGCATTTTCTGTTTCCTTCCACAAAAATAGCCCCTGTCAGTTTCTAGCCACGGCTTCTAATTGCATTTAGCTGTAAGTTCCCTTGTGCTTCTAACCTAGTTGCCTTAAGGAACGTGCAGTGCAATGGAGTGAATTTCCTAAATCATGAAACTTGCTTGGATCATATTTGTCAATGCGACTACACATGCTGTTAATAAATATTTATGAAGTTTTTCCTTTTCAACCAAGTTTTTGGATGTACACTTCTAAGTTTGTACATGCTATGAGAAAAGAAGACCTCCCTTGTTTTTTCAGTTTTACCTGCTATTACTTGTTTTCAATTACTGTTTTATCTCAAAGTGCAGGGCATCATGCTGAGAAAGGAATGATCAGTTTTGGCAATATAGAGCAAAACTGCGCATGTGATGCTCCTACTTGGCTTAATTTTCTTCAGCAGAATTCCACAATATACCCTGAGTCTGCTTTTTTTTTTTTTTTCCCTCTGAAGGCTATTCAACTAACCAAGGCAAAATATAGAAGAAAAACAATGGGATAAGCTCCAGTCTAGCTTAAAGAGGTGTTTTGTGATTCAGTGAAAGAGTAGGTGGATGTATAAAAAAACCAGTAAAATGATCCTAAAGATAAATGCATTAAGAAGATAAAAACAGTAAAAACATAACAGAAAAGAAACGAAATATGAATCAGCATATATTCAAACATCCCTCTTATGAAGGGGCTTCGAAAGAATACAACATATAAAGAACAAGGGTACTTAGAAGCCATCAGGAATATTTTATCAAAAGCCTGGAGATTTCTCCAGTTGATATAGTGCATTCAACTAGAGAAGGAGGTCCAGTTGATGAAGAGAAACTACAAAGGCTGTTCTATGTCTATTATTATACCACTGTGTTCCAAATAAATGTTCTTGAAATCTCTCACCTAAGTTCTCACACAGTTCATATTAACAGAGAAACGTATCTCAGAACTATAACCCAACTGACAATGATTTCACATCAGTCATTCAGGAAGAAAAAATTTTATCTACTGGCCAGATCATGTAAGGGAACTGAATCCAAAGAAGACTTAATCTTATGAAGATGGAAAATGCATTTTCTGACCCTCAAGAATGTTCATGCAAGTCCAAGATACACAACAAACTGGAAAAAAGTGAACGGTAGTGACATCCATTAAAAAAAAGAAAAGGAATAAACTGACAATATTTGATGGCTGGCAAGAAGCAATTTTAATTAATGAAGTAATTACATAGTACTTGTGAACAAGTTTGATCCTGGGGACTGTGACTGTCAACTTCCAAATGTGATATAATAAAATACTGGTATTGGTAGCACTTTTTACAACCCCTACTTGCCTAAACAACAGTGGAAAATTCTGATACAGAAATCCAAACTCCAACTTAATTCTCTTCTCTGATAAGAACAATGTTCTACATCAAGTGAGCAGTTTCTACTGCTAACCAAGAGCTTAAAAAGTTTTTAACATTGCAGCAAATCAATTTAAGTTAAAAAATGCATTATGTATAACTTCTACATCCATGCATAAAAAATAGATTTGCACTTGAAAGTATTTTTACTTCAGCAGTTTTATGCCAGACAAACACCAACTAGAGGGGGCTTCCTAAATAAGTGGGGAGTATTTAAAAAAAAAGGGAATACAGGCTCCTATAACAATGACATACATTCTCAACCAATAAATATATTCATGTCTGTGCATTATACTGCAGTATGGCATAAAAGTTTTATTAAGGTTGCTGCACTTCTTGATAACGTTAAACCTACAAAAGCATAATGTATGTGAATGCTAATAAATGCCAATAAAACATCATTATCATATCATCACAAGTTTTGTTCACACTACCCACAATTTTTCTTTCAAATGGGCACGACTACTCACTGCTCCTTGTGCAGATGGAATAAACATAGTGCAAGGGGAACGAGCAGTGGTAAAAAGTACTGCTATTTTCTCACTGCTTTAAAGCTAGTATCATCACTAGATCAAATGCTTTGTTAATATACATAATGGCAAAGATAATGTAACTGTGTCCTTATACAAGAGACCTTGTACACTGGTTATTTTACACCAACATGTGTCAGCCTAGTTATTTAAAAATATCTGTTGACTTCAGTGAAGTTTAGTGTTCAGAAACCAAACCTAAAAGTTGGTAGGTAAAATGTATAGCCAGGGCAAGACAGACTACAATAAATAAAAACATTACATAGTATGCCTCTGTAGTGACGTAATGTTCTAAATCCCATTTGAACTGGAGATCTGGGCATACGAGAGTGAGGTCCTTACTGTCACTATGCAGAGAACAGTTGAACAACTCTCCTGTCACACAGCTGAAGGTTTGCAAACCCTTCTATCTGCTCAACACTGCCTTTCTACCAGTTCTTCCTGACCACAGCCCTTCCTTTTCTCATAATCCTATTGCTGCCTCCTGCATCCAAGCTACTTCCTACTGTTCTTCAAACACTCTTAAGTCCTGCAGCCTCATCACTCAAGAGCCACAAATGTTGCTTTGGTCTATATCAAACCTTTACCACTCGACCTTTACATCCAATTTCTCCTCAATTCAGTACTTTCAATTCTCTCATTTCAGACCCATTTGAACATTTTCTCACTGTCTGCTGGCACATTTTGCTCCTTACGTATGCCTGCAGCCTCATTGATTCTCTGGATTTCCCCACAAAGGAAGGCAGAATTTGCACCTCATGCTCCTGGTAGAGCTTTTCAAAAACCAAGCACCTGTCCCATATATCAGAAATCTGTCTTGGCAAGCAGGAAAGGTCATATTTAAGGAAAAAATAAAAACATTCTAGTTCTAGGTGGTGAAGTTTTGTATTCTTTTCATATACCTTTCCCAAACTAACTTTTCACTTTTGAATGTGCTGCTATTTTGCCTTGCTGTCCTAAGCTGAACTTCAGTCTTAAAAGCTGCAGCAGATAGAGTTACAGCACATATAGTGGAGGACACTATCCTTTAAACATTTTTAGACGCTAAGCTAGCTCCTATCAAAGATACATTGGTGGTCACAGTGAAAACTGTTGCACCAATGAAGTCACTTAGAAGTGACCTCATGGTGGGACAGGTAGATTATAAAGCAAACCAGCTCTCTGTTTTGTAACCAGGGTTGTAAACAAATATTTGCTCTCTTTGACAACTTCTAGCACCAAAATTAAGGGAGAGATGTTTGCATTGGGGCTCAGTGTAACAATGAAAATATCATCTTTCTGAAAACAGATGGGGAAGTGGGACTTTAAAGAGAAGAGGACAAGTGCATTTAAGATTTGTTCTCAAATGTCTGTAACAGCTTTTATTCAATCCTTTTGACTAGAGAGGGCTGTATTTGGAAAATCTGTGTGAACACATTTTGTCATATGTATTTCCTCACATTTAAACATCCTGAGGGGTTCAACTACGAAAGAGGAGTGGAAGGGTTGGTAAGGATATTGGAAAAGGGTGTATCCACTAAAGCCACAGGAAACAACAAAAGCAGTGAGAGGACAAACTCAGATTAAGTTAATGTGGAAATATCTGGCATTCAGTTAACTTTGCAGAAACTTAAAACAGTATGACCTTTAAGTGGCCAAGTACTAACAATAACCTGGGCAATGGCCAAGGTCAATCTTTGTCTATGACAGTACTGTTAAGTGAAACCATTGTCCAATGAGGCTGTCTAAAAACTTCATAAAGCAAACACTGTGTTGCAAAGAAATGCCATACAAAAACATAAGAATTCCTTGCTCAAATGCGCTCCTCACATTTTGAAAAACCATTTATTAAAGAAGAAAAGCAGTCTTAAAAAATAAACTGCAGTGGATGGTGCGAATTTCAAAAAAAGCCAGCAGCTGGTGTGAAATCTTGCCAAACCTGTTACTGTTTCTTACAGAACAATTTCCATAAATCTACTGTAGGGTAATCAAGTGGGTGGCCTTGTTTCCAACACAGGCATTGGAGAGAAATATGTTCCAACTATAAGTGCTTTGAAGGTCTCACCTGAAGGATCCCTATTTTCTCATAGACTTTTTCCATTTAGACTTCCATAAACTGTCTCCACTATTGTTAGTTTAAATAAAAAGCAATGTACTGAAATGTATGTAGGTTTCAGTAAACATAAATAACAATAAATGCCTATTCATGTCCAATAACATGCAATGATGGTGTGAAAGAGATCAGACACTTCCTTTTCTTTCAAGTAAACATACTGTTGAAACCTCACTGAAGAAAACAAATTCTACCCTATTAATAAATGCCCCTTATAAAGAGATAATATATATTTTGCCTTTTAAAATATTACTAAATTGGTGAGCAAAATAGGGTCAAGTAATTTCAGAGATTAATTATGAGTCTAATAAAAATGGGGATGCATTTGGATCATCATCTTTACTAATAATCATCACAACTTATTCTAACACCTAGTCTTGAGGCATCTGTGAATGGCACAGTATCTTCATGGTCATACAATTTTGAACTTGCACTTTAACACATCATCAGAATTTTTTCACATTTTGTGCTGCTACAGCTTATTAATTTTACAAAGGCAGAAATGTAGAAAAAATTAAATACTATTTTCTTACACAATCTCTTCAAGGAGCAAACAGAGCAAGTTAAACGGATTGCTTATGTTCAAAATGGGACAATTCCCTGAAGCACTATAGTGCCTTCTCCCTTTTCCTATTGTAGAAAATCAAAACAAGGAGAACAATCTTTGATTAATATTTTACTTAACAAAAAGTGGCTCAATTAATTAAAAAATTTCAGAGGCAATGTACTTGGCACATACTAAATACTCCTTGCAGATCCAAGATACAGAATTGGATAAGCACTGACCTAAGGGTCACATGGTTTCACTTACAAAATAAAGGGCTTCTAACATCCATGTGAGAAAGAAGATAATTACAGGGGTGAGCAGACAAAGCTGAATTTAATAAAATGAACTGAATTAACAGTTTAAATTTAGAATGGCTATTTATGAGAAGGCTGGACAAGCGATTGTGACAAATGCTCTTTTGAATCTAAAAATCATTACCTTTTCCATTACATCTTTTTCCCTCATTTCCTAGCACTGTTTGTTGGTGCTTTGATGTTTAGTGATTGATACTATTTAACAGGACTATTTAATGGAATGAACTTGGTATGTTAGGGATTACAATAATGTTTTTGGACCTTCCCAGATAAATTTACTTCATCCAACTGCTTAATGATTAGTGTTCATTTCAAGCACTCTAAAATGTCATTCATTGGACTCAGAACAGATAGAGTAGGACCACACCAAAGGAGTATAGTAGCACTGACATAGTGCATGCATCTTCCTTTGGTATGGTGGCACAGTGCACAGTAAGCTGTAAACATGTGCAGAGATTTTTGTTTTTTTTAATCAATTGTCCTGAGGAATAAAGAGGCACAGAATGAGGATTACACACAGCAGTAGGAAGAAGTGAGAATATTAGCCACATAACCAAGTCCTTCTTTTCCAGCCAAGAAATGAGGCATGAGAACTTGGTAGAAGAATGCTAAAGAAAATGAGCCTTGTACATTTTTCGCAAAAATTTCTGGGGAAATACTTGCTAAATGTAGCTACAGCTCAAAAACTTGGATAATCAAGATGATGTAAAAATCTCCTTGATGAATGAAATTCTCAGTTTCTGCTAGCAATTGCTCAGCCCAAGTCCTAAAAGAAAATGTCTTGTATTTTCTGTCTTGAAAAAAAAAAGAATGACTAGATTCACATTTAATGCATTGCTGCAGATGCAACGGTAACACAATTCTGAGAACTACCTTTTATAAAAGAGGAAGCTTATCTGCTTGGGTAAAAAGGATACCAGAAAAAAGACCTTGATGTGAAGGACTTATTACAAAAAACTTTTTCAGAATTGAGATAAGGTTTATGTCTTCTGCGCCTTGTAGAAGCATGCAAAATGGGTGCCATGCAAAATGATCACACACACACATATTCTAGAGAAAGTGGTCTGTAGGAGCCTTACAATGGGCTCAATCTGTTATTTAGATAAACAACTAACTTTTTGGACAGTTGCTTTTGTTATCAAACCAGATCAAGAATGACTTTGCAGTTTTATACTACAATGAAATTGCCTGATTTCTTGACTACATGAAGATGGATTTGTTCTCAAGGGAGAAGTATTTTTCATTTGGATGCAACAGATCCAAAGTGAACAGGTGCTCTGTTAAAACAAGACTTACTTTGAAAAACATACTTTTTTGTATCCACAGACAAAAGTGTTATCCACCAAGGGAGACAGATGATGACCTTTCATCAGCCTTTTGCAAAAGTACCACTCTAACTTTGACTGTCAAAAACCATTTCTGAAATACTTTGAGTCTGGTTTTTTGGGTGGAGAAAAACAAAATAACATGCCAAGAAGGCTACTAGTTCTAGACAGAGAGCCTGGCAGACATGAAAATAAACGGTACTATTCTGTCTAAGCCACAAAGTGTTAAGTAGAAAATGTAGTTAAAGGAATTCAAAACAAAGAGTGTAAACAGACAAATAAAGAAAGAAAAAGGAGAAATGCTATCATTGAGGTTGGGTAGACAACAGTGGTAAACTGGGTAATGAAAAATAACACCTTGTATGAATTTTGATTTGGGATGGTAATACATGATACAGGAACAAAAGCACAGTAAAGATTGAGAATTAATATAATTACATTTGATGAGGCAACTGCTTCTATAAACAGATGAAATGTAGGACAGGAACATGTAGAAGTAAAAACAGAATTGTTGGGAGGGCAAGAAAATTGCTAGTGGGAAGGTAATTATATTTTGCTGAAAGAGGAACAGGTGAAAGAGAATTTTGCAACTGATGCAGCAACTGACCTTATCTAGTATTTCCAATAATGATTTTGACAAAAAGTTTACGAGTGCTCTCAGATAAACAGGAGAGGCATCATCATTACAGAATATTAAAGTGATCTCATCAGTAGATATTTAATAAGAATTAAGAGTCCTGTAAAAGAAATGGAGTGAAATTTAACACAAAGTTCTGAATTAACAAAGCTCTTTGCTACATGCAGAAGAACTTAGCCATTGGAAAAAAGACAGAGATTATAAATCCATTTTACAAAACACTTATAAAATCTGATATAAGCAAATATATAGTCATGCAAGGAAGTTGCAATCTACAATAAATGCATGAAAAGTCTTTGGAATGAGTCTTTTTTTAAAGAATAAAAATGAGCAAACTTGACTTAATTAATTAATGAAAAAGAAACCCAAAAATTGTTATGCATCCCCTTTATTTGTCTGGCTGAGAAATGAATACAAGTAAAGATTGGCCTATTTAAGTTAAAAGGCAAAAAGGCAACTGAGTGCAGATTGACCAATGAGATAGTGAGGTTCTAAAACAAGGCTTGAGACATCCGTGCAGAAGGGAAAATGATTTTTGGTTTGCCAGTCTTTGATGGTACCACATATTACAATGTTAAATAATATCAGATAGATGCTACTTCTGTGATGGAACCAGCAAACATTTGCTCCAGATGATAAATTAATCATAGGAACATGCGTGCCTTGAAAGAGCTTTATTAGTCTAAATATCAGTTTTGGCTCCTGTGAACACGTAACTGCCTGCTGCTGCTAGACCACCTTCAGTTGCCTGTTGTGCTGGCTTCGGCTGGGGTAGAGCTAATTTTCTTCACAGTAGCTGGTACCGGGATTTGGATTTGTGCTGGAAACACTGCGATAATATAGAGACAGTTTTGCTATTGCTGTGCAGCTCTTGCCACACCATTAAAGCCTTTTTTGTTCCTCACCCCACCAGCAAGAGGGCTGGGGGTGCACCAGGAGTTGAGACAGGACACAGCTGGGACAGCTGACCCCAACCAGAGGAATATCCCACACCATATGGCGTCATGCTCAGCATGTAGGGCTGGAAGAAGGAAGGTGGGGACGTTTGGAATGATGGTGTTTGTCCTCCCAAATAACTGTTACGTGTGATGGAGCCCTGCTCTCCTGGAGAACACTGATGATCCCATGCCTGCCCACGGGATGCAGTGAATTAATTCCTTGTTTTGCTTTGCTTGTGTGTGCTTTTGCTTTCCTTATTAAACTGTCTTTACCTCAACCCACGAGTTTTCTCCCTTTTACTTTTCTGATTCTCTCCCCCATCCCACTGGAGGGGGAGAGAGAGAGCAGCTGCAGGGGGCTTGGTTGTCAGCTGGGGTTTAAGCACAACAGTCTTTGAGACAATGACAGATTTGATTGAAATGTGCTAGATTGAATTTATAGCTGTTATTTCTGTTCAGCTAATAATCAGCAGGCTCCTGTGATTGTCGTAGGGCTCACTCGCCTGACTGTATATTCATCTAGCGGTCCTTAGTGGCAGTTTCTTGTTTTTGCTGCTTGCTATAGTGCTGTGTAGCCCCATACTAGCTCTGCCTCTGCCAAAACCAACACACATGTGCATTAAATGCATATGATGGTGATGATAATGATGATGGTGATGATGCAAAACCATAGAAGCATGACATAATATCAAGACGTGACGTGCTTGCTTCAATAGCAAGCTAATACAGCCTTCTGCTAAGAATCCTCCTTGAATGTCTAACAGACATATTAAAAGTGGCAGAGAAAAATAAAGGCTACATATGGATGTCTAAGCACCAGGAAGCATAGTGGGGAGAACATAAGAAAAATGTTGATGGCATGCAGATAAGTAGTTAATTTTGTTCACAGCACTTCATGCAGCTTCTGGGGATACCCAATCAGTAAAAGCAGACAACCTAAAATGATTTACAGAACAAAACAAAGTTGAGCTGCTGAGGGATAAAATTGTAATGATAAAGAGCAGGTTTACATAAAGAGAACACTGTACAGCAAGAAAATCTAACATATTCAAGAGGTGGAACCAGACAGAGAGACAAATATCCCCTTTACTGTCAGCTCCTAAAGAGCATAAAAGGCACGTCCAACACTGACTTAATGGATATTGGCATAAGAAGGATGCTAGAGAAGTTGTGGAGAATGTCATAGCTGGCACTCCACATCCTCTCTGTCATTCAAGCCATACTGACCAGACCAGCTGGGTACACACATATGGATGCTGGACAGACTACTGAATGCATGTATCTTTGTGCCCTTGAATACACAGATATGAAAGGGCGAATGAAATCCTTTTTGTTTAAAAATAGCATCACCTATCGCTCCTATAACATCTGGCACTGAACTTTGCTACGCCATCATTAAATTGTTTACTAGAAACAAAAAGCTAAAGAAACAGCTAGAAGATTGCCGTTTATCCTTGCAGGTACATTTAAAAAATTTCTTATTATTTCATCAGAAAAGAGCACAGCAATAAGTGATGTGGACTATTTATTTTGTCAACAGTCAGTGAAGGAACATAAGCCCATAGCTGAGTGTTGATTAAAGCAGATCAATGTATGAATGGACTAAGATACTAAAAAAGAGGAACAGAAGAAAACCAAATTCCTACACTCAGAACATAAGACTACATGAAAATTCAGCCTTTAGGATGCACAGTTTTACTCTTGGAACCATTTTTTCATGAAGAAACAAGATTTAGTCAATTGACATAAGCAACAGGAACTAAAAGCCCCTAGGAAAAAAGACTGAATGGAAATGGGAAGTCAGTATTTCTCTGACACCATGTTCAGCAAGACATCAAAATAATCAAGTGCTAACAAACTCAACAAGCATCAGTGACAAAACCAGAACTAGATATATATATAAAATGGAGCTTGCAAGCAGTTCTGTAGAGGTGCATTCACAGTAATTTCTAATTGAAGACACTGGATGAAAAACAGATATAACTACATAGCTGTTGGTGAAAAAAACCCAAACTATTAAACAAACCCCAAACCCCTAATCTTGTGTTACATCAGAAATCAAACAGAGATTTGTTTTGGATAAGAACTGAAAAGATGTCAGTAGGCTTCCAATGTGAGAAGGATGCACATCTTTTCCCTATCTTAAAGAAATGACAAATTGTAGTTAAGAGAATTTGAAAAAGAACACTTGGCCTTGGAAGACAGCACAGTAAGAAAGCAAAATTCTTGCTCCCAAAGCTAATTGAAAAAAAGAAAAACATTTCAAGGAGGAACTGACAAGCTGATGCAGCATTAGTCTACAGCGACTAAAACTCATGGAATGTATGTGTGAGTCAGCATGTACATACTTAAAGATTGTTTTCTCCTGAAGGAATACACATGCAGAATAGTTACAATTTGAAAAAAGAAAGTATTTCCAGGGAAAGACTGAGAAGCTTTTTTTGACACGTTTGAAAGTTTTCACTGGACTCAGGAAAAGAATGAAATTCCGTGGCTTAATAAATATCAACTAGTTATTAAGACATTCAAATGTAGAAGAATTTTGCACATTACAGCTTCTTCATGTGATCCAATATATAACAGGTCTGAAAAGTAGCTGATTCTATGACTGCAAGAATTGTTCTGGATGTTCTTGATCTGAAGCCAATTCCCAGTTACTCTAACATACTTCTTTAGTTCTGCGATAAACAGTTCTTCACCATGAATAAGGGTAGAGAACTATATTTTGGTGCTGCTATACTATTTAATACTGACTCCAGGTATGAATAAATAAAGTACTACCTGAAGCACACATATTCAATAAACAAAGCTAAGACAAGTAAGTACTTCTACTGAAATTCAATGCTCAGCTTGCACTTTACTCCAGTCTTTATTCTTCTTCTCTAGAGACTTGTTGATGCATCTATTTTGGTACTTACAAAAAATGCCTAAAAGCCTATCCCTGAAGTTTTTGACCTCCCTATAAAGTGCATCTTCCATTTCTGAAAAAATTTTAGTACCTATGATGTATTTGAGGGTTTTTTAAATATCCCAAACACACCAAGCTGCTTCTTAGCTACATCTCACTTTTGCAGCTGCAGCATGTTGTTAACTACCAGAGATCGTAACCAAAATGTAAAGTAAAAATAAGACTTGCTAGGGCTCTGTTATCTACATACTTTGCCAAGACAATACACTTTAAACAATGAGGGGAAAAGGTAATGACTACATGAAAATATTCTAATATCTTAATTAGTAATGGATTTGAAAACCACTGCTGCATCATATTGAGAGGAACCCAGGAGGATATGGTAGACTGATGTGCATTAGTAAGCAGGATTCATCTTAAGGTAACTATGGCTACTTTCTACTCAAATATACATTCTATTAGCATCTCTTTTTACTAAATATATTTTTCTTTAATCCTGGAATGTCACTGTTGAGCCGCTAGCAGAGAAGAAATCCTCGGATTCTCAGCGTGGCATAGAAAAGAGAGCTTTATTATTTTGATTTCAGCTTATATAGACTTTTCAGAGGTCACCCAGATTGGTCAGTCAGAAACCTCCCCCTAGGCCTGATTGGCCAGGCCTGAACTGTCCAAATCTTGAGACACTGTTTTTAATAACATCCAAACTTCATCTTTGTTTATAAAACGCAGAAGAAGCTCTCATGGGAAAGACCTGTGCTAGCCACACTGGAATGTGCTTTGAAAAAAATTAAGAAGAAATTAAATCCAGAAATAATAATGAAAACATTGGAGTTTTTAGCAGGAACAAGTATCTTTGTGTGTATTTTCACAAAAAAAAGCAAGAAACCGTTGCAGTGCGTGGGGTGTGATCTCACCTATGTAGATCATCCTAACAATTTAAAACAGTCTTTCCACTTTTCCATGCTCCTCAACCATATTACAGCTTAACAGCTATGCCAAAGCACTTGCTACTTACTCAAGAAAGTTCCTAGGTAGAAAAAACTTAAGCTTATGCAAACTTAATAAATAAAAAGGAAACAAACTTCACTTGGAAATTTAGTGTATGTGTTCAAACTTTAAAAGATATTCACATACTCGCCACATTGCTTTCACTTTGATGATCATCTTAAGAAGAAACAAGTAAGAATTAATATGAAAAAAGTTATGCCTTCAAATGAACACAAAATATCTACACTGTGCATAAAACTACAGCTTACCAAAACACATCTTGAACAGAATCTTATTAGTAACTAAGAATTTCTGATAAGGAACCTGATCTTTTTTCCACTGAAAAATACTGAATATTTCTACTGAAAAATCTGTAACAACAATTGACAAAAACATCTTTCCAACTCCACCTGCTCCCATTTGCTAATGTCCTTACTTCACACAGCAATTCTATACTGAAAGAACACTAGACTGAAAACATAAATCATAATTAGGTTTAGTATTAATTTGAAACTCATTTCACCATGTGGATGTTAATGTACACATTCAACATTAAACCTGTGGTTCATGACAAATAATTTTTTGTTAGCAGTAAGCACGAGAAATTACCGACATAATAAGATTTTTTTTTGTCACAGAAACAACTTTCATCACCATTTTTTTCTTTCAAAAGAAGTTTAATGTATTTTCCTAGGCTATTTAATTTCAGAAATTCTCTGCAACTGGAATATTTACATAAATTACAAGTGTCATACTTTCTACATTGGTAATATTAGGTCTTTAGGCAGATGTCAGCTTATGAATGATAAAGACAATAGTTCTTCACAGGAGACAGAAAGTAACAGAATGTAATCAACTAACAGAATTAAATGTACTATGCTACAAAGAAGGTGTGGATGGATGGAGCAGTGGATAGGTGAGATGACCATTTTGTTAGATTTGAAAAAATTCTGAGAAGCAGCTTTTGCTTGCTTATTTTAGCTGTAAGATAGAGCCTATAAACTTTTGTTACATGGAATCAAAAGTTATCTATTGCAACCACAAATATGTAAGGATCTAACCACTGAGGGTTTTGTCTGGTTCAGTGTAACTAAACCACGGATAGCTAGGAAAGGGACAGAAAACTAGCAAGTAAAGTAGAGAGAGACTTTTTCCTAAGCAGAATGTAAGGAGTAAAGAGAATGAAGTAACAAGATGGAAAACCCCCCCACACTCTCATCTTAAAAGTACTATAACAAGTTCCTTAGGATCCTTCATGATCAAAGGTAACACTGAAAGAAACTTAGCCCATTGAAGAGAAAGAACTGAACATCAGTGAGACTGATGATCTTGCAAAGTGAAATACTCTGAATACCTCTTGTCACTGAAATGAATTCCTGGTGATAATTAAAAATCTGTCCCTGGTCTTCTAAATCTGCTTCATTTGACTTTGACACATAACATTGCCAAAAATTAAGTACTGATTACATCATTTATGTATGGGAGAAGTGAAGACTTCAACTTGAAAACTGTAATTTTCTTTTATACTAATATTATCCCCCTAAGAGTAGAACAAAATTTGAAGTTTGAAATAATGTCACAGTCATTTGCCCTGGGTATATTCTTTTAAGTTATCTGAAGTTATAGATCTAAAATTTTATACTGTAATCTTTAAAAAACCCCAAGACTCAACATTAATGCAAATATTAAAAAATTCTCTGTATTTGTAAGAGTATTTTACTGTAGGTACCCCTATGGCTTTCGTGTCTGAAAAGAACATTGCATTTTATTTCATGAAAATGCCAACCACAAACAAACAAAAAAACATAGTGAGATCTTAGAATCTGAGCAGCTACTGAAAATGACAAGAAAAACTTGCAAGCCACACTGTGTCATCCTAAACTTCTGTCATATGAGTATTTCGCAAATTCATCTAACCATGTTAAGAAAGCAGTAAAACTTTTAAACAATCAAAACTATATTGTACAACATAAAAATATGTCACAACCACAATCAACTTTATGGTTGAATGACTGAAAAAGGGAGGACTGTTAGTGCAGTTTTCCTCTGAGTAAAACTTAGATTGCTTATATATGTGCATCCATCTACTATAAATATGGTTTAAATGCTCTTTGTGCAGTGGTTGATTTTGTTTGAAACGCAAATGCAATTTAGAGAACAAGAAAGGTGTTCTACAGAGATTTATTAAAAGCTAACAAAAGCTGGTTTGCTTAGTCTTGGGGATGTACCTAATCATAGACAGAGTAGTCCCAATGGCAATTTGTCTTAAAAAATTCCTACCTCCCAAGAAAAAGAATTACTTCTTTTACCAGGAAATTACATTTTTGAAGACAGATTGAAATATCCAGGTTTCGACTCAATATTTATCATTCAGTACTTTGTTAGAAACTGAGATTTTCAGAAAACATGGATGAGAAGTTGTAAAGAGTAAAGCAAATTTACAATTAAATGTTGTATTTTGTCTACATGATCTAGTTGTATACATAAACAACATCAAGTTTTCCAAAATATGATTATGAAAAGGTCAAAACTTCTAACATATTAATTAGGAGCATTAGTAATGTGTTCTCCCATACCTTTTCTCCAATATCCTCATGCTTTAGTAACCTGCTACTTACATTCATTCAATAGAGGTGCTGCCATCATTGCAGAAGCTTGATTTTTTTTTCTGAGACACACAGAGCTTTCTGTTACTCAGCAAATTCAGTAAAAGAGATGTAAGGGTTCATGTACACTTAGGACAAAAAATACAACAAGAAAATGGTACAACAAAATAAACTGGAATATGCAGTTGACAAAGAAATATAGTGCCACTTGCTCTGTGGCTAGACCACCACTCTAAAAATAAGTATAATCAAAGAAATAATCTTTTCCCCCCTGACAATTCCTCATATTTGTTTCATGTCATATATACGTGTTTTGGAGCCCTGAAATGAATTCCTAAACCAGAAAATGAGAGTGTTGAAAAGATACACACTTGCAGATTAAAGAAGGCAAAAAAAACCACCTTGGAACATCACCTGGATGCTGAAGTTCAATTTACTTTTTTTCTCATTACTGTGTGGGGAAAAGGCCAGTGTAAACTTAATTAATATTTTATTATTAGAAAGCCAGGATCCAGAAGGAAAAACAGAATAAGACATTTAGACATATTGATAATCTTGAAGAATATGAATGAACCATATTTCTTGACAAATTCAGATGATGTTTGACAACTTGAGGACACTCAAAAGGACTGAACAAAAAGATAATGAGTAGTTTCTTTGTTTTTTCAAAAGTCATACATAAAATGAACCAAGAACTCTTTTAAGTGGTAAAGAAGCTTATGTGCAAAATCCAATCTCTAGGTAAGTAATAAGAGCAGAGTCGAGTTTATTTTCCAGTTGGTTTTTTTTTGTTTTTCCCTATATCAGCTTCAAACCACCATCAAAAGACATCACAGAAAATCTAAACTAGCTAAATGTTGAATGGCAATTCCTGTTATGAAAGTGGTGTGGTCTCACACATTTTGAACACAATCTGATTTTGCAGTAATACATGAAAAGCCAGTCTCAACATGAAATACCAAAGCATGATCTAATTATGAAATGAGCTCATCTCCACTAATTTCCCAAACATGGTTTCAGATCTTCAACCTGTTTCAAACTTCTTGTACTTTCCTTCTGTAATCTCTGCATCTTTCAAGAAAGCCTAGAGGACTGCATTCTCTAGGGCTGCTTTGTAACAGACAGTCTTTACTCCTTCCCATTGTGATAAACTTCTTGAAAATATATAGGCTTCATCTAGAGCTATTTCTCAGCAGAGCTGTCCCTTATTTATGTCTGTTACTAGTCACCTTTGGTTTTCTTTGGACAACTTTGTTTTGTCAATGGGCATAAGGCTCAGTGCAGTTTCTGTTTTTTCTTGTTCTTCTGCTCTGAGCATTGTAATGTAAAAAGCTCTGTGTTTTTATTTTTAAGCCATCGGACAAGACACAATTTGTTAGGAAAAAAGGGAAGGAGATGCTTACAGATTGAATTCACTAAACAATCTTAAAAAAGTAGACTATATAATAAAGCTGAAGTTTTCTGTCCATCAGAATAACTTTGATTCTATTACAGTGAAGGTAAGCACTGCATAAAAAAAAATCCCATAGGTTAAATGAAAATATTTCTGTGGGTGGTTGCCAATAAATCTTGTTTGCTGACAGAAAAGAAAGAGACAGGAGGAAAGAAGAACTAGCAGATGCTGGCAATCGTTTTAGCAAGCAGAATAATCTTCAAGGATCATGAGTTAGATAAGGAAGAATGTTATTATTTGCCATCTGCTACTGGTTTATTAGTCTGTCAGCACCTGGTGCCACACAAAGATCTTTGTGATGTGAACGCACAAAGTAAATTTAGACAGTTTTCTTCTGCTAAAAGGAATTCTGCTGAAGGTAAACATTACAGGCCTTGCCACTGGTCAATTCACTTAATTTTTAATGTATGCTATTTAAAGTTTGATAAAAAGAGAACGCAATAGAGTTCACTTCAATGATTAAATAATATAGTCTAATCACTAAGAACTGAATAATAATCCCAAAAGGTTGGCATTAAAACTTTCTTTCTATTCAATTTAGGCTGGATTTTGTTTCCAAATGTCAGGCAGCAAATATCTAAGTTTGAGCAAACTAGTTGGTTTGAAAATCTTAAACTGAACAATAATAGTGGGGCACAGATCTGCCCCAGCCCAGGCTACAAATTTGTACATACATTTTTTGGACAAAATATTACTTGCTTAATGTTGTTACTCAGTGGCAGGATTATCTATGTTCCTGGGGATACTAAAGGATATTAAATACGTTCAAGGTGCTAAAAATTTCATATTCATGATTGATATTGAAAGAGATAACACGAAACTTCAGTAACCATAAGGTGTTGGTGGACCCACATCTTAAACTGTGCAACAGTACACATGGAACAAGCTACACTGTCTTGCATTTATCTATTATGTAGAATGACAGAACCCTTGCATGCGAACCAACCTTGCTCAGCAGAGGCAATACATTAATCTGATAGATTACATGGCTGGGCATAGAGCTTTCAAGACATAAAAGTACTTACTTTTGGTGTTGGGCAGGATGCAGTGGAGAGGCGAGAGGTGGCTTGGGCACGAGGAGATTCTGAAGGAGTAGTACTGAGGGAGGCTGTATCACGTGGAAGAACCTGAACACCACGAGAGATGATGGAATCCGGAATCTTAAAAAGAAGAGAGATGGAATTAATAGTAAAAAATACACTGTATGGAAAACTTACTCAAAACCTTACCTCAAATACATAGGAATACCCCATTCCTGGTTTGCACACCTCCTCCTACTCAGTGCTTGGCAGTAGTTAATGGCATATTCTCCTAATGTCAGTAACAAATACCTAACAAATATATAAGATCACATTCAAACTGAAGTAGCACAGAACACAGTAGTTGTCCTGAAAAACCTATTAGTCAAACATACTACAATAGGAAATAATAAGAAAATAATGGTTTCCTCTTCAACCTTTGTTTCAAACCCAACAATGACCAACAATGATTTCTACCATGGCATGAAGGGAGGCAGACTTTCCATTCACTAACTAGGGGACAATATTCTGAAAAGAAAACCATTTGCTAGCAATTTACTGAACCCCTCTAAAAAATGTCATACAGTGAGAATTTCTCATAAGAAATGTCATGCAGAAAGTAAATACTCTTTATTCCATGAAGACTTTATTTCAGCTACAAAACCTCTCAATGTAAGGTTTGTGCTGCAAAAGCTACAGGCCTCTCTGGAGTGAGTAAAGGCAAAAGCATTAGAAATCACCATCCAAAGCCAACACTTGATTTAAAATACATTCTGAGGGGAAAAATAAAAATTCAGTCTTCTTTTTTCCCCCAAATATATTAGAGTGCCAGTTAGGGAAGTATATCCCTCCTGATGAACAACTGGCAAACTGGTAACAATGGATGAGGAAAAGGCTGAGACAATCAACAACTTTTTGCCCCAGTCTTCATTTGCAACCTCTTTTCCCAAAATTCTTTACTGGATGGGCCTTATGGCAGGGATTAAGGGCACAAAGTTCTCCCACTGTAAGGGATTATCAGGTTCATGACCATCTGAGGAACCTGAAGGTATATAAGTGTATGGGACCTGATGAGATGCATCCCAGAGTCCTGAGGGAATAGACTAATGGAGTTGCTAAATCACTGTCCACGGCATCAAAAAAGTCATGGCAATGACTTCATGACATTGAACTCTCAAGGGGCTGGAAGAAGGGAACATTGCATCCATCTTTAAAAAGAGTAGAAAGGAGGCCCTGGAACTACCGACCTGTCAGCCTCAGCTCTGCCCCTAGAAGGATCACGGAACAGACCCTTCTGGAAACTGCGCTAAGGCACATGGAGGACAAGGAGGTGATTTGAGGCAGCCAAAATGGCTTCACTGAGGGACAATCCTGTCTAATTATCCTAGGACTTCTATGTAGTGACTACATCAGTGGACAAGGAAAGAGTTATGGATATCTTCTACAGAACTTCTATTGACCTCTCCCTCCAATACTCTGTCTAAAGTGGAGAGACATAGATTCGATGGGTGGATTATTAGGTGGATAAGGAATTGGTTGGATGATCACATCCAGAGGATGGTGGTCAATGGAACAGAGTCCTGATGGACATCAGTGACTAGTGGTGTCCCTCAGGGGTCCATACTGAGACCAGTGTTATTTAATATCTTCTTTAATGACATAGTGGGATTGAGTGCACCCTCAGCAGATTTCCAGACAATACCAAGCTGAGTGGCGCAGTTGCCATGCCTTAATGCTGGACAAGCTCAAGAAGTGGCCCCATGGGAATCTCATGAGGTTTAAGAAGACCAAGAGCAAGGCACTGCACCTGGTTCAGGGCAACCCTCAGTATCAACACAGGTTGGGGATGAACAGATCAAGACCACACCCTGCTGAGAAGGACTTAGGGGTGCTGCTGGAAGAGAGGCTGGACATGACCCAGCCATGTGCACTCCCAGCCCAGAGACCCAGTTGTGTCCTGGACTGCATCCAAAGCAGCATGGGCAGCAGGGAGAGGGAGGTGATTCTGCCCCTCCACCCTGCCTTTGCAAGATTCCACTTGGAATACTGTGTCCAGCTCTGGGTTCCTCAGCATGGAAAGATATGGACCTGTTGGAGAGAGTCCAGAGAACACAGAAATTATCGGAGAGGTGGAACACCTCTCCTAAGAAGACAAGTTAAAAGAGTTAGAATTGTTCAGCCTGGAAAACAGAAGACCCTAGGGAGACCTTATTGTGGCCTTTTAATACTTACAGGGGCTATGAAAAAGATGGGGCAAACTTCCTGTTTTGACAGAAAAAAAGGGTAATGGTTTTAAACCAAAAGAGGGTAGATAGAGACTTGACATAAGGAAGAAATTTTTTACAATGATGGTGGTAAAATACTGGAACAGGTTACCCAGAGAGGTGGTAGATGCCTGATCTGTGGAAACATTCAAGGTCAGGTTGGATGGGTCTCTGAGTAACCTGATGTAGCTGAATTATGTCCCTGCTGATTGCATGGATTTGGACAAGATGGCCTTTAAAATTCCTTCCAAATCAAACTATTATTTGATTCTATTTGTAAGCTGGAATTTTAGTGACAAATCCTTTAGCTGGTGAAATAAGTGGAATTATACCAACTTAAACAGTGAGAAAACTTTCTCATTTTCAGTTGTAAAAGCGAATCTCTCATTATTTTTTATCTTTTGTCCCTTCAGTTTTAAAGAAAAGAGACAGAGGGATGAATTTTAGAACAAAGCTTTTCTTAGCTTTGATATTCTGAATCTTAGAAAGTTTGCAGGCTTTTATTACTGCTGTATTTGGGCCCAGTCATGCAGCTATCACACCAGCTTTGCAACTGATTAGATTAATAGTTTAGTATCACAGGTTTTTTTATTTAGTGTAAAATGCTAAGACATATAAATGATAAGTACCTCAGATAGAACTGATCTCTAACACTAGTTCTACAACACAAATGCAGTAAATTCCACTGTAACAGTCTTTACAAAGGCTTATTCTGATTTTGTTTTCATTATTTTAATCTCTTCCTTTTTCAGAAGCAGCAATTCTACAGATCACTTTGCTCTTACTTCCTGCAATTCACTTTTTTATCACAACTAACCAGAAAATGTAGACATTCAGATCTTTGAAGGAATACATATACCCACCCACACCCACACCCATACCTACACCCACACCCACACATTTTAAGATCTTTCTTCTCACTAAGAATATCTTACTTCTGATGTTTAAGTTCCAAGAGAACCATCAAAAGAACCCCTGTGTCTGTGGGAAACGGCAGTAGCAGACAATAAAAGGAAGAAAGAAATAAAGATCCAGTAATAAATCTAAATCATGAATGTTGGGCATTTCCAGACAGGATTTTTTTAATAAATGGAGATGCTGTTACCCAGTCTGCATTTAGGCATTCTGAGCATTCTTGACTACTAAGATTTTAGGGCAGACAGAAGCCACTGGAAAGTATGTCCTTTCAGGAACAAGCCGGAATCCTAATTTTTAGTATGTGTTACATTATTAGAACATTAAGACAACTTTGTTGCTTGTCTCAGTGTAGTTAAAATAACCTATCTGAATACTTCTGCCATTAAATACTGTTTTGTGCTTTTTTAATGTCATTTCCTACTCTCTCAACTTGCTTGGTTCCCCTCTATAAATGATATATATAATATGTCTAACTTAGCAACCTTGATTAGACATACTGGGTCATACCTAGGGGATCTTATTTCACCATATACCCTCTTTCTCATGTTAAGAGTTTCTTATGTTTATAACTTGTTTATAAGTTGTGTGAAAACAGATTTTGTTCTCAGTGTGCCACCAACTGCCTCCTGTCTTCTGCACTGTATTTCTAGACTAACAGTGTTTTTTGCCAGTCAGTTTCTGCCAGCTCTCCTCAGAGGACCTCTCAAGGCTAAGCAATTCATGCTACAATTTCCACTGTAAATTATGAAGTCAGCAGAGTTTCTTTTCACTGTAGATGACTATGCTGGGGATATCTTCCTCTTCAGAAACAGTGCCTAACTGGCCTCTACATGGAGTATTCTGATTTACAAATGACATCTGAGATATGTATCTTAGAGGTAAACTGATTCAATGATATTCTGAAAGTTTAAATGGTTTGCAGTCAGAAGCATGACTTCCCTTCTGTTCACTTTTTCTCCTGAAATTGCTTCTTAAATTTGTTAAACCTCAAAACAGGCTGACAGCCCTAAGTTTTATATTGGCATAGATACTCCCTACAATGCTTCCATGCTTTCAATGCTTCCTTTTAATCTCCATGCCTAAGAAAAACACAGAAAAAAATACAATTTGAGAAAGGCATAAAACAAAAAAGACAAAATCAAAGAAAGAACAGTTTCAAGTCTTCAAGTAAGATACCTTTTTTTCCCTCTCTTCTGATAAAAACCTGCACACATCTTGCTATGACTGGGCATGAGTCCATTACCCCTTTTACGTACTCCTAGACACACCACAACACAAATAACAATATTGCTTTTGCAAATGATATCATGATCCAGTTCCCTCTAGGCTTACCCTAGGTAGTCTAGAGTAACCAGGTATGTCATACTGTCTCATACCCTTCAGGGAAGAAACATCTTTTTTCTTTGTTTCTCACCCTATTGATCAATCATTGCTTCTAAAACTTTATCTGGTAACACCTTTTTATAATAAAACCTTCTCTCTGCAATAAAGTGACTGAGACAATCCCAGTTTCCCCTGAACTTCATGCGTAGTACCAATTTTTGCCCATGGGAAAATGAAAATTTAAGTAAAATTTCAGCCAGGATATGAATCAAAAAAGGAAGCTGAAGATAAAGGGAAAAGATGATCACAAGCACTTGATTTCAGTGAGAATTATTCCCAAATAACTACCTTTACATAAAATGCAATTACCAGAAAATAATTCATATATAAACCTATATGGAACTCTAAGTTCTAGGTAAAAATTCTCACCGAGAGCATGAAGCTAGTTCACAACTACAAATTTTGCTCTATTTCTAATATGAAAGTGGAATGTGCTATATTGCTAAAAGCAGCACTAATATTCTCTTTAAAGCACTACAGTCTGTTGAATTCAGTGAAGGTACTAGTATGTCTTAGCCATAAATAGAAATATATATAGAAATATAATGTGACGTGGAATTTCTCATTTTTCTCACCTACATTTAGTAAGTTTTTTTAATTTTAAAATTAAAAAAATTAAATTTGGGCAATCTAAGTTTCTAATCAAGGCAACTTCTTGTTAACTCTGTTAAAGAGATTAATAAACGTATGAAAAATTTCTGTGTGTCCTGGGGCATAGAAATCTGAAATAAAGAAGGGCAGGAATATTACTGCATTTTGGACAGACTCTATGTTTAACTTTCACTAAGTCATATTGAGCATTCATGATGTGTCTCCCTAAAATTTTTTACTAATTTTCCAGTTTCAAATAAATTGAATACAAAGTAAAGATCTCAAAACTTTAAATGGGGTACAAAAAAATTCTTAGTTGAATGAAAATCGTTTCTGTTTGCTCTAGCTGGAGTGGAAAACCTGTTGTAATATACTGATGAAGACAGAAATGAATGAGAAATGAAGTGACAGAGAAAGATATTCACCATTATTCATCAGTCCTTGCTTCTACAATTTTTATCTGACCTGGCCTTTCTCTGAAGTGCTTTTATTTTGGTTTGAATATTTATGTTTTCATATAAGAGAACTTTGATAAGAGCATTGATGAGAAGAGAAAAAAGAAAATATATGAGTTCTTTATTCTCTTTTGCTCAAAAATGTAACAAAGATTCACAATGATGGTGAGGTAAGAAAACAACCTGTAGATGGCAATGACTATGACTGTTTTACAAGAGAAAAAAATGTCTTAAAAACATACAGAAAAGACAGCTTAGAACTACCAACAACCTGCCAAAAAAGTACCTGTTTTCTGCCTTGAGATTGAAGATCTGATTTGGATTACAGAATGCATAAAATAATAGCTCAAGAGTAATCCACAAAGGGACACAGAAACATGGATGACAGTTTAACAGTGCTCAGAGAGGATAAATTCACTGTTCTACTGATATGGGAAAATATGGTGCAACTTCTAGTTTCGTGACCTCAACTCAAAAAAAACCAAACTACTGCAATAAATGGGGGTGTGTGTGTATGTATATGTATTATAAAACTATACATATAGCTTTATCATAAGGTGTATGAACTCTTTAAAGTCTCCGCATTTCCTAAGTGACTTTTCAAGAGACATAGATACAGAGGTGTTAGGCTATTTGACTGATGGTTTAAATTACTATTTGCCGAGGGGAACAGGTACTTTCTACCATTCATTGAAGTAGTCTTCTACTGTTCACTAAAACCCAGTAATTTATAATAAGTCCACTGCTTCCTGACACCTGAAGTTTTCTGTTTCTGAGAAATTCTGTTTCTAAACAGAAAACAAAAATGAGAGAGAAACTGCAAGTGATGAAAGCAAACTATGAACACCCAGTGCAAATGTGTTGACAATAAAGCTATTGAGAGAAAAGCAGCAAAGCAAGACAAAGGGGAAAAAGTTACAATTACATAGCTCTAAAGCAGTACTTTCAGGAGATTATTTTAATTATATTCAATTATTGAGTATATTAGATGATAAAGCTGATGACTAATCAGAAACATAGGTTTTATAGCAATTATTAGCTCAGCAGCTAAATTATTCAAACTGACAACACATATGAACTTTACCTTGTTCAGCCCTTTATCTTAAACAGATATTTTCTGTAGAATGTGCTCTAAAAGATAGCACTGATGTGTCTTTGTTAGAAGAAAATAAATAGCACTGTCTGTTCATACATAGACTAGGAGGGAGGCAGAGTATTTTTAGTTAGTGTTAGTGCAAAAGCCTCTTGGAAGTGTCTCTTACCAGTTGTCCTGCACTGCCTGCTGTGTGATGGCAATAATTGATGAGACCAGGGATGGGCTGTTCACCTTTTGCCATGATAACAGCAGCACTGGTGTGGGATGGATGCTTCTAATGCACAACACATAACAGCTATGAATACACTGACAGGAAAACATGAAACTGTACAAGCAAATGACCAAAAAAGAATGAGGTGAAAACAACTGTGACACCGAAATGCCATGCTCATATGAACATAGAGTTGAGATCTCAGGTATTTCCTGCCTTTAAAAATGGCACATATTATTTATCTTTTCTTGTACTGAAAGAAATTAAAAAATTTAAAATTTGCATTAATAAAAACTGATACTTGCAAATGATAATTACCTTAATTCATCCCTGCAAAGACATATGTAATCAGGATTTTCTGCATATTGGGAGATGATCTCCAGCTGCAGCTGTCTTAGAAATGTCAAGATGTCTCAGACCTGAATTCACATTTCTGGAGTTAGAATGTTGCTGCTTTGGTTTAGAAATTGTTTAATATAATTTTGACTTAGACTTTCAATTCTTGTAATAGGAATTAAAAGCACAACTTGTGGAGTAGATATAGAACTAAGCAGTTTGGAATAAACTGTTTCCAAATACACAGGGATACATTATCTTTCCATTCAAAAAATGAATGCATAAAACAGAGGTAAATATTTATATATTGCTTCAAACAATACAATAATTCTTGGGAAAATATTTAAAATTTGAACGGAAGTGACTTACAAGTGCCACCTCATTTTTTTCTTTTGGAGTCTCCAATTTATTATTTTAGTTTGGGTAATGCTGATCTGTGATTACTGGTTAAAGCAAGACTATAAAGGCAATATGATATTTAGTTTGTTGGCAGAATTTCACATCTCTTATGTTGACATGCACACTAGAATACAAAAATCTGGATATCTTATTACTTAATATGCTACCTGTCTGTCATACTTTTATCACCGTTTTCAGAACCTGACATTTCCATTTCGAATTAGCTATTATGGGTTGGAAAATTTTGTTGCAATTCCTTAACATGCCACCTACTGGACTTCATATGTTCAGGCATGTGAGTATTTTGAATTTAAAAAAAAGACTAAAACCATTCTGTCACATCAGAATGGTATCACAAAACATATGTTAACAATGAGATAATAAATAATATGTCTCCCACTGGAATTTGAAATCACCTACCAAAACAAAGTTAATACATTTTTGAAGCTCTATTTCTAAAAAATGTATCTAAAATACATCTGTTTGACACAAAGACATCAATGTATAGTCTTAACATGCAACTGAATATTGGTGGAGAGTGCCTGAGACAGAAACTAAAGAGTCTCTTAAGGAAAAAAGCCAGACTCACCTTAGCTGCAATGGCTGCTGCTGTTATATGTGAAGAAGAACTGTCTTCTGTTGAGGCAACTCCGCTATCCTTCTTCTCTTCCTCCTCTTCCTCACACTGCACTCCTTTGTCTTCTGTCTGTTTGTGAGGGCTGGTGGTTGGAGGAGGAGAAAGAGGAGGTGGTGGTGAAGGTAGATCTTCAAGCTCATCATGTACCTCCTTTACTTTTACAATGGCATCCCGCAAAAGATCAATGGCGTGAGGTAGGGCTGGCAGTATAAACTGAAAGCATTCCTATGCACGAGAAAAGAAACCACTATGAAAAGTTACCTGCAGATGCAAATAGGAATTTGCTCTTTAAATATATTTGGGATTTAGATGCATCTTTTCACCTGATCGTAATTAAAACCTAACAAGTCCTATGCAACTGCTCTTAAAAGGTTAAAAAAAAATGAACTCAGAAACACATTTGGTGACTATTCTATACATTTTTGCCTCTTTTCATGCAAATACAGTAAATTGCACAACAGGGCTACTGCAACTAAGCTAGTATTGTACTAAAACTTCAGAAAACAAGAGTTAAATTTTTGTGAATATGTAATACAGGAAACAGTTCACAGCAGCTGGCAGAATGCTACAAAAATGCAGAATAAAAACATTAACCATATCCCTGCAGGGATATTAACTTCAAATCTTTCCTATTATGCTCCCTCACAATTAGAGGACAATTCATAAGAGTTTCCACAATTATAGTTTTATATTATTATATCCTTTTTTTATTAATGGACTTATTCTATATATTGCAAGAGTGACAAACTCCACTGATGTCATTATAATGCTATGTAACTCAGAAAAAATGTTTCATAAATAATCTATTTTTCAAATCTCTCCTTGTTCTATAACCTTAAAAATAATTAGAAAATAAATAATAATATACAATAATTAAAATTTATAAATAGATAATGAAATAAATATTTTCAATAAATAAACATGACTATGTAAACAAAATAAAAAGCAAAGAATCCGTCAGAAATTGCTGGAGTTTATATATGCCACTTATCAAGTAAAACATGACTCAAAAGCACTGTATTTCCTCAAAGCTTCTAAATAAGAACACATCTTTCAGTTGCTTCTTTAAGAGTACTGAATGATAAGTCAGACTACCTCAATGATTTATAAATTCTTTAAATATTCAAGTTATCACTGTGAAGAACTGAACTAAACTGGATGCGTACAACTGCTGTACATAATGAATGTATATTAAAACACGTTTGCAAAGATTAATAAAGATTATTACTTATAATGTAACTGAAAACTGCAGTTATCACACCTCCACAGCATTGCTTTTGAAATGGTTTAACATAATAAAGCATACGATCATCATTACTTTAGCAAAGAAGCAGACCTCAAGTAAGTGAGAAACAAGAACAGCAATCTCTGAACTGACCAATAACTGTGAAAAAGTACACTAATAATTGACTAATCAGAGAAGCATTCTCTCCACTCCTACTACTGAAATGAAGGCTTGTAGGCTTGACTGTTGATGCACAGATTCCCAGTAAGTCCTCTAAAAGCTCATATTACTTATAAAACTCTCTGGTTAAGGCAATTGTTACTACAATTATAAAAACTGTCAAAAGGCCAAATGTTTTTAATAAACATCTCGTAATTTCACACTTTGCCCTCTTTCATAACGTTTACTATCTTTTGCAAGACTAAAAAAAACCCAAAACCCCACAAAAATGGAAGTATTCTATATATCTAGATTCAATGGTACATGCCACACAAATACTCTTGGGTGAAATCATATTTGGCATGCAGCCCATTTTTGAGATTTAGCATTTACACTGATGTCATTTTCCATTAAAATTTTAATATTTTCTTAAAGAAATATATATACTGCTGAAATTTCATAGCTTAATATTAGCTTCTCATATGGTCATATTTATACAATGGAAAGGAACTTAGCAAGAGGTAAAAGAGAAAAATGAGGGCAATTCCTGGTAACAATCTGTTCTTTTTGGTTCTTGAGATTCAGCCTTTTATGGAACAATTTTCTCTAAAATTGTTCATCTTTTCTCTAAAATTTTCATCTTAAAAGTCTTTTTGCTCAAATCAGACACTTTGAAGATGCCTAATACTAAAAGAAATCATGCCAGGACAGAGTATCGTCTTGACAAGCTTGCTTGTATGATGCAACCATATGACTTTTTTTTCTTTTCTACCAGAATTAACTTTATTAATTACTTACCCTACACCAAACTATTGTTAAAATACTCAGTAATACTTTTAAATTTCTTTTCCTCATTCACTTTCTCCAGTTTACCTATCTACAAAGTCTGATTGCCTCAGGACAGAAAACGACAATTGCTGCTGTAGGTTAGAAGTGTTACTGAACACAATAAAAACCATTAGAGATTGTAGGCTATTTAATCTCTTTCATAATTCAGCAAAAACAAGTATTCCCTTGTGGAATAACCTTCTTACTGGTGCACAGGTTCTTTAAAATTTGGGGCCATTGCCATGGTAAATACATGTACATACATATGATTTCCCACTTACAAAGGGAAGAATTTAAAGGAGTTATACTCCTACCTCACCATCCTCCAATGCCATTTGTGTATTTTGAAGGCCTTAAAATTTCCTTTTAATTACAGTCTCATTAGATTTCCTAAGAGCACTGTAAGCAATGGTAAAATTGTAGGAGGGCTCACACTGAGTCCTTGAACTGAAACATGTCGACAGTGTATCTGAAAACCTATGGTGGCTGTATAAGATCCTAGTATTCGAAACATTTCTTCTTCAGCTTCCAGGTGACAGCCCACATAAATGCTGTTTTCTTATCTCCAATGCCTTTCAAGAGACAGTGACTTCAGGGCTGTGCTGCCAAACATGTTAGTACTGTCTGCTCTGTGCCTCGGTACTACTGGTTCTGGACATGTGTACCAGGTAAGAATTTGTTAGAGGCCAGAGGTAAAGATGTTTATTAACAAGGCCAAATGTAGTCTGAGCCTGAGGAAATAGATTCTTGTGACTAGTGGGGGACCTACATCAGCAGCTTTGTATCAGGTTGTAGAGCTCACTATTCAGCTTAGCAGTATCTGTGTGGAGAAGACTGTTTTTCTATCAGCCAACTACAACAAAATTAGTGGAAGATCTAGCCTTACTAACACACAAACAAAAATCCCTGCGGAAGTTTCATTGTGTTTCAGCGATACAGACAGAAAGAAAGCATGAATAAAGAGAAAAGCCTAAGTTCTTCATCCAAACTGGAAAAAATGCAGGAAGAAAACAAATGGTACAAAGGGTGAAAAGTCTGATATACCCATGTAGAGAAGATTCAAAAACATCCTCAAACTCTTAAAAATTACATTCCCTTTCTTCCCTCTTGCTGATCAAAACTGGGAATGTTCTGCATACTCCAGCAGGTTCTACCATATACTAGGCATTCCTCTTACTGCTGTGTGAAAGAGAATGATTTCTTAGAAGTTGGAGACAACCCAGGGATAAGGTACAGCTAATTAGAGATGAAAGGGAAAGTGTATGAGATCATTAGACTCTTCATTAGCACTGCCTGCTCAAATGAGTGCTCTCTTGCACTATATGTAATGCCCTGGTCAGGCAGCACCTTCAATCAGATTGGAATTGTATGGTCCTTGGCAAAGAGTGTGGTCGTTTAACATGAATATGCATTTCAATTCACTTTTGTAAAATTTGTTGTAGTGGGCACTTTCTACCATTCAAAACAACAAAAAGTGCTCATCGTAGTTCCTCCCCAGCAAATCAGTAAGAACATTTCTTACCTGTGACCCTTTCTTGCTACCTGGAAGATTAATTATGAGAGTTTTCCCTCTGATTCCACACACAGGTCTGAAAAGAAAGAAACACAGACTGAAATTCTTGCATGCATCTATCTCTGCTGTCAAAACAAAAGGAAAGCATTTATGATAAATTCTAGGATTTATCAGATTTTGTAAACCTTATTTCCAATATATTTGCTGATTATGTTCTCATAAAAGAGCTCAGGAAAAGCTGAGCTGAAAAAGCATAAAACAAGATTTGACAGAGCCTAACGTTCAATGGACCGTATAAACAGTGGCTGCATTTCCATCTTTATTTAGATCTGTGTAGCTCCCTTAATTCTACTGTTTACTTGCATCCAATACATTATTGGATATCGTCCCTATTTGGTCATACACATGGTTCTTTTGCAATGTAATTGACTGTGTCAAACATTATGTCCCTGGCCAGGTAAAAATACTAAGCTGTGCTTGTTTTATTAATTCAAATATGTCCTTTTTTTTTTTTAAAGATTCAACATAAAAAAAGCAGAGAAGGAAGTAATTCTCAAGTGAAAATTGTACTTAGGCAATTAATATATAATTTTTCCTAATAGTTTTACCCTCTCCCTCAAGAAAAGACAAGACCAGCTATCAAAGATGGAAGTTTTCATTTTAGTTATTTTGTCTTTCAGGAATTCCTTTGGTGTTGATGCAAGACTGAACACCCAAGCGCTGAATGCTTTCTGTTTGACTACTCAACTATTCAACTACTCAAACTACTAGAGTCTGACTACTCAATATTTTAGCCAAATAACTAAACCACAAAGATATGGAGGTTACAATTTAGGGAAACTGTGGAACATTCTCTTTACTAAACAAAAACATGAGCTATAAGTGAAGACAAAAGAAGAAAGAAAATAATTCCCAGTTATGGCGTTAGCAAAAATTTTGAGCCAAAGGGCATGGTTTGTTCAGTAGCCAGCTTTCTGGATTTCTTTTTATACAAGTAATTCTCAGTGATTAGTGTCATTTATTGGTCGCGAGGCATTTTTTAGCAGGGTAACAAGTATTCCCACAACAGCTGTCACAATTCTCACAAGTAAACAGCACAGAGATAATTTCTGTGCCACTAAATGAACTTGTGATAGCACACTCAAGCCAGTCTGAAGTGCTGTTTTCAACTGGCAGCTTGAACATTGCCTGACTCCTAGCCTCTCTTTTCTCATTTGTCTTCTTTCACATTACGTACCTTCAATTTGGAAAGAATTCCATGTGGCTGAGGAATACTCTACTGCAGTACAGAGATAAGCCTGACTTAAAGAAACGTGTTCATTTAGTCCTGTTGCACTAGTCAACCTTACAGAGTACAAACTCAATCCAGCAAATCCCATATGTGGGTTACAGTTTATGGCAGATTTAAAACAAAGGAAATAACTGTCCACAGAGGAATAAAAATGAGGGGTAATTGTATTTGGCAGATAGTTCCTTCAGTAGTCTTCTTGGCTCTTCTACTCTGCTTTAAATATTTTTGAGCATTATCATCTAAATGACCAGTATGACCAACCAATAATATAAAAGGACTAAACCAGCAGCATGAAAACTGCAAATTTCAGCTGCCAATAATCAACCTAGTGGCTCAAGAGAGAAATGGAGCTGCCAAAAATTTCTTAAGAGAGCATGCAAAAATAAATAAAGGAGCTTAAGAACTGCATGGCTGGCAAAAGTATTGTGTGTGCTCACAACAAAACCACACAAATGTGCATGCATTCCAGGTACTTTGAGAGAAAAATTAATGATATTCCTCCTGACATAGGACAGTACAACACATTTGTCCTTGTCAAAGGGACTTTTTTGCCAAACAAAGCATTTTAATCCTTGATGAACAACATTTGAAAAATTCTTCACTCACCACTACAACACCACAGTTCTAGAATGAAATGACAGCTGTCTAAGAGTATGTATCAATATTACAAATAACTTGGCACAGAAAATACAGGAGGATACAGTGTCTAATCGAGACAGCAAAGGGAATTAAATGAGACAATGCAATCACCATTATTTGAATTTGGACACTTTGAAGTTAAGACTTCTAGTCTTGATAACAATGGCAATTTTCAATAATTTGTGCACGGTCATTGCATAACAATAAGTAATTCTAAGGAAAGAGTTCACCCCATATTTTGAAGGAAGTAGTCTTACCTAGAGAGCATGCCCAGAGGAGTAACATTAAGTGATCCCATCAGCATTGCCAGGGCCATCCCCGGTGCTTCTCGCTCTATTACTTCTTTAGTGGCCTGCAATCAAAGATTAAATAACAAAGTGAGTGAACAAGTATAAGAATGTGAAAAATATGAAACCTGCTAATATTGGGTAGAAATATCTCCTCATTTTTGCTGCCAAGAATTGTTGTTGCTAAATTTTCAACTGAAATATGCTATAGAATTTTCTCTTGGTTGTGTGAAATAGGGAAAGACAAGGGGTTGGGACGAAGTACTGTTAGCAGCACTGTGAAGATTCCTATAGAAAGTTATAAAAGTCAGTTATAAAAATATAAAAAGTGTTAACCAAAACCACAGAAATAACAAGTGCCTCAAACAGAAAGGAAAAAAAGTTTGAGAATAAGTAAAGAAAAGACCCAATGGAAGTGCCTTCTCTTTCTCATCAATATTGTGCATTTTCCTGTTGAGATTTTCCCAGGCATGAGAAGGATGAATCAGTCTGCGCAGAGGATAAAAAAGAAAATTTGCATAGGGAAGCCCATGTAGCAGGCAGGCAGGAAAATAGTAAAATGGTAATGATAATGGCCAGAGGCTGAGGCCTTCCCTTTTCATCATGTCAGCAAAACAGCAGTTCCAAACAGGCTGGTGGCTCTTATTCATAAGCAGTCCATACGCAGTGGGCATTGAGAAGTCTGGAAGCAGAGTCTGAAAACTCATCTTTTTAGTCCTTTTCTCAAACAGAGAATCAGATGGAAAATCACGCACAACCTTCTGTCCTTACTTTCTAACACAAATTTTCTCAAATGCACAATCTGTCCAGTCTCCCAACATCTAACTTTACTTAGGACACAACATCTTAAAGGCAGGTTACAGCCCTATCCTCTCTTCATTTCGCCCGCAGTAACTGCTGTTTAGTGGATACCATTGCTTCATGTTCTGACACAAGATTCTAACTTATTTAGCACAACCAAATTGGTAGTGATGGTTATAAAATTGTGAAATCCATGGTATAACATACAGCCGACCTACTATGCTTTGATGGTACAGCTATCAAAACAGAAATAGAAAAGAACATCTTAAATACAAGGACACCCTGAATAAGCTGAACTTGCTTTGCAGTTTGATATAGCAAAATAATAAAATAGAAAAAAAACAGGCAAATTATTTTGTGGGAAAGATTCAATTATAAATCACATCCTTGTACTTTTGTAAGCTCTCAGTTTAAAAATAGAAAACTAAAATCCTAAAGAAAAATGACAGAATTAACCCAACAGCATCGCTAAAAGAAGGACTCAGGAGTCCTATACTAGTTACATAGATAAAACACTTACATGAAGCAATATATAAAACAGAAAAAAAAAGATCCATGAAGAGTACAGATATTCAAATGGCCATACTCTCAAACATGGTTGCTAGGTTTTGACATGTTTTAAAGGATTATGTCAGTATTAGAAGACATCAGACATGCTACCATGTAAACCTATGAGTACTTTATTCATAAGGAAACTTGTTATTTGCTCAGTTGTGGGAAGCTGGAACTTTGGTTTATATAAAACTAAGCAATTTGGTAGCTGACACCACAGTCTCTTATACTTCAAGCATAGCATGTTGGTTTTAGTATCTGCCATCCTCTATTCAGAAACAGAGAAGTCATATAAATACAACCCAGTGACTGAGTTTTACACAGGGAAAATGAGAAGTGGGCTTGGAATGATGTAGACAAAACCAAAACTCCTCCATCGAGGGAGGTTACCTTAAGATACCTGCTGAGGTATGAAATCATCAGTCACATTAAAAATTCTTAAGACATCCCATGATGATTAAGACCTGATGACTTTTATAATATAGGAGATAAAGGTACTGCAGTGGTGAAGAGACACTTTGCTGATCATGAAAAAGTTAGTGAAACATGGAATTCTCTGTGTGTGTATACATAGCAAGTCTGTATCTATGCCTTTTTATTTCAGCTAATACCATGCTTCAAAGCTATTCAAAACTGGTTTTAAATATAAAGTGAATTTTTAGATTTATTTTCTGCCCTTGAGCACAGTGACACTTTGAAGATATCATTAGTTAAAATTCTAAACAAGCTTCAAAGGTAGTACAAGTTGCAAGACAGTCCATAAACAACGATCCTGCAGCTCAGGGAGTCCTTCAATGAAATTCAAGTCCATTCTGCAACTTCACAAAAAAAACGACCTTCACAAAATGTAACTGCTAGCAGGCAATGTGATTATTAAAAATGTATAGACTAAGCAACAAAATCTGAAAGGGCATAAAGTCCAAACAGCAGTACAGTCCTCAACACAAGTTTCTAAAAATAGTTGTTTCAAGATATATATGCTTATATTTATTACTGCAGACAGACCTCTACAAACAGGGGAATGCTTCTGGTTTTCATGTTTGCAGCCTGACTGGATGGATGTAACCAAAAAAAGCTGCTGCTAAATAAACCAGATTTACAGTGACATCTGCTCTTGAAATCAGCCACTGTATAGTCCACTTTTGGGATGTCCTCAAATAACATGATATAAAATGTGCCCTGAACAGGAACTGAAATAACCATCACACTGGGAAGCACACTCTTAATTAGCTATATATATATGAATGAAATCTGCAAAGCTGCAGTCTGTCACAACTCTTTGTTTCAACTAACAACGTACCAAAGTGTTGGTGGCCAGGTTTTCTAATACTTCTTTCAGTACTTTTCCTTTGAAGGATGGGTGGAAGAGAGATGTCAAACTTAGATTTTCATCTGTGTCCAGTTCAGGAATTGACTGTCTGGTACCAACACGTGCCTCCATGGAAACTATTAAGGAATTAGTGACTCAGCACCTTCACATTTTACCAGTACTCTAGCAAGGCTGAATTAAGACTGTGCAACCTTGTTTCACGGGCAATTTTTTTGTTGATAGTCTCACCATCAGCCAGCTGTTGCTGCTGCAGGGGGCCATAATGTTGGCACAGAATGAATCACAGATCAAGGCTGTTGCCCTCGGCTCTCCTACAACAGCAGTGATGACACTGTTCAGCAGAAGCAGGAAAAAATGATGATATTTCATTCAGAGCTGTCATGCTGATGCCTTTATCAGGACTGATGCTTTACACTGATTCTCAAACCTGAGGCTCATGACTATATAAAAGGTAGGTGGAAAATACTGAGGCAAAATTGCATAAAACACAAAAATGACAGCAAAGAAGTGTCCCCAGTTTCTGGCAAATAAGGTGGTAGTGCAAAGAAGACAGATGCATACAAGAGGGAGGTGGGAGGGGTTCCCCAGAAATAAAAGTACCTGAAGGTAAAAGTCAGAGTTCAGGAGAAAGACAGAAATGCAAAAAGTCCAGCTTGGAGGTTGCAAAGAAAGGCAAAATTTGTAGTTTAGATAGGAGAAGGGAATGTGGGAAGAAGGAAGCTAAAGTCGAATGGCAGAATTGCAGGACATCCAAGCAGTAGGATTCTCAGAAGGGGAGAAATGAGAGTCGAGTGGGGGCGAGTGAATTGAGTGGGATGGAAAATAGAAGGGAGGTTGGAACCAGAGAATTTTTAAGTTCCCTTCAAACCCAAACCATTCTGTGGTTCTACAAAGAAAGACTGCACAAGGCAGCTAGGACAGAAAATACATGAAGGAGAAACTCAGGAGAAGCAAAAAGGGAAAACAACACATGACAGAAGTGTCAGGATGTGGAGAGCCACAGAGAGAGACAATGGGATTGAAATAAAATGCTAGCTCCTACTCCAAAGAGGAGAAGTAGTAGGGACAAACAATTTAATTATTTAGGATTTACTAACAATATCTATGAGAGCAGTACCTCTACTATTTCATTGCTATATGAATAAATGCAATTGATTTTAAAGCACATTTTTGATTGTTTATAAAGTGCCTTTTTATTGGAGTTAGGGCATTATGTTCCCAAACCAACTGGTATATTTTTAGATATCTTTGACGTAGTTGCGGTTGCTTAACAGATGGCTCACTGCCAATTGGTTTCACAGAGTTCTCTGCTGCTTCACTGCCTTTCTTTGCCTCCACATAAATTGTTAGTTCACTTTCTAACCTGTGCAAGCCCTCCTGGGCAGTTTTTGGAGGATATACCTACTGTGGACTGATTTAATTAAAAGACTTAGGACTACTCTTCTGGAAATGTTCAGAAACTCCTTATCTTTATCTTTTAGGAATTAAGCATAGCAAAGTTTGACCTCAATAGTAAGTAATGATCTGAGACATTTCATATATTCTTCAGCTGGTTTTGGGCAGTAATATAGTTTTACTTCTTCAACTAAAACACAAGTATGAAACTCAGAATTCATAATAAATTCAATTAAATTAAGATGACAGAGACTGCCTCTGTGGAAAATATTATTTCTGTTGAAAAAGTTAAAATCTATGACTCTGCATAGCATATAATAGTGCTATATATGCAAATTAATGGACAAATTTGCAGATAAGTCATGTTTAACAGACTGTAGCATTAGCATCCATAAGATCTCATTACCTATTTGAGCTTTCCACTGAAAGTTGAAATCTTGGAAGCACTTAACCAAAGAAATATCTATATAATCTCTGCAACAGAGCTCACAGACCACAGAAGAGTGGAGAAAGAACTAGAGAGACAGATCAGTCAAATCTGCTACAAGAAGGTCAGTCATGTCAGTCAACCAGTTGTGTAAGAAGTGTGTACTTTAGGAATAAAAATTGCATCTCTCAGCCTGGAGATGAGATGCCTTCTTCAAAGTTATTCAGATACCTCTGCTGGAGACCACACATGTGCCAGTAATTTTTATTCACGGGTCAGCTATTTCAGCTAATTGTCTACTTCCCTACCCTTACTGTGCAGGGAGAAAATAGAGCTTACATGGAGCTAGGCTGCTCAGAGCTTCTCACCAAAAAAATACTTATCTATTTCTTCTCCATGAACAGTAAGAAATACAAGTTTCAGCAGTTGGTTTCTTTCAATACACTGAAAAGTTTTTTGGATAGGGATTTTGAATTTTGAGTCATCTCAATTTCACCATTATGCTGTCTTTCCTTGAGTTCTTCCTATTCCTTGTCACCAATAACCTGTGTGATGATATTCAGTGGCTTTTTCTAATGGATGTAAGGCATGACAGGATTTGTAATCTTTGATGTTTTCTAAAATCAAATTTCTTTGGCTAATTGCTCAGTTAATTTGACAAATGGATGAAACTGATTACATATATTGCTATTGCTGCAAAACAACCAAAATCAAGCAGGTTTGTAAAAAATATAAGGCTAAAGTAAGCACCACTTGCTCTGTTTGGGCTCACAGGATGAATGGTGGTGACTAGGCAGACATGGGGCCAGTGCTGACCCTGCTGCATGTGTTTGTTCCTCCTCATGAAGTGACCATCCAGCTTCTGTCAATTTTACTTACAGTAAGAAACTCTGTCTGACACTGCTGAGTCTCCATTTTGATATCCTTGTTGGGAATTTTCGATGTTCAACACAGTTACCTGTGTCAGGCACACATGGACACATACTGAGAGCACTCTCAGACTTTTGAATATGTTTTTTTACATAAAAGAAAAGGAAACAAAACAAAACATGTCTAATCATATTAGGGTGGCCTACCTTACTGCCTTTCCCTCTTATCAGCAGTAAGATTGATACATACTTCTCCACTAACTGACCTGATTCTGTTTTCTTTTTTCTTTTCTTCTCCCAACTCAAATCTACAAACAGCCAAAGGTGAATAAAACCCTGATTAATGTATCCAACTAAAAATGAACTCTACAACTGGTGTATCTGCACACACCAGTAACACCTTTCCACTGACAATAATTCTGCAGCATAAGAATGCTGCTTGCAGTCACAGCATATCTGCAGTGATTCTGCTGCCATCCAGAATCTAAATATCACAGAATGACCCTACAAAATTTATCAGTGCAAGGAACAAAGATGTCACAGCAATAACTACTGTTAGATTAAATACAGACTCTATTTTCTCTATTTCTCCCCATATCCATGATTCCCTCTGCCTGCAAATTGCCTCCTCTGAATTCTCTCACTTCTTCCACTGGGACCCATCATACCACTTATTGCAGCCTAATGCCTATGGCATGAGACTCAAGTGCCAGAAGGTAATTTAGTTGTCCACCCTTTTTATAAACAAGTATCAGTGAATGAGTCTATCAGTACAATTGCACTGTGTAGATGACCATAAAACGCAAGTGGTGAGTAGAAGTAACTCTGACAACACTCAGTGACTTATGCATGACCAAGCCATTCATATATTTAATTGCCAATAGTTGGACTCCAATGATACTTATTTTTGTAAACAAATAATTGTATATCATTATTATTAACAAATAAAGTGTATATTAGTTAACAAAAATCTTAGTGTTCATTGTAACTTTTCTTAAAAGTCCTTGTTTTCTCCAACTGAAATCAAACTCACTAAAATATTTACTTAATAACACTCAGTTTCTTTCTTACAGCTTGCAAAACATTTGGGGGAAGATGATTCACTTTTTATACACACCACAGAAGCTGAAAATTTAGATTAATATTCTAGAAAAAACAACCTTGTGGAATTTGCAAATTATCCTTCCACTTCTGCAGATCAAGATCTAAATTTTGAGCTAAACCTGGTTGTATACGACTTATATAAATTTCAAGATCAGTGATTTGCTTGCCCTATTTGTGTAAATGAAGTGTTAATGAAATTGATGTATCTGGGCATCCAACCATGTACGTTTTCTAATTATCACTTCTAATATATATGGTGGTAATAATATTTTTTTATTCCTGATTGCTAAACAAAGTTCTAAAATTGTAAATATGTATATTTACACCATAAAAACTGATCTTAATTTTATGATACTGCCTACCCCACACATTGCCATTAAACCCATTATAACAATCACTTTTAGTAGCTTCTAAGCAAACAAGACACTAAATCCTTTTCTGCATTATAGGAATGCATTTAGGCTTTACAAAGTTGTACACAGCCCACCAGACGTCTAAAGGTGTGTGTTAAGCCAGTGACAAAAGATTTGCAATGGTGGGGAGCTTAGGAAGAGCTTGTTAAAACAACAGCTGGAAACAAACCACTGCACTTCGTACAAAGAAGGGTCAGGTGTCTGCTTCCTCTTTCAGCTCTTATGTGCAAACTGCTGTGCTTCCCACTGCAACTCCACTTTGTGCAACAACAAATCCCATTCTGTTCTGCAAAAGTAGTACATCTGAAGACTTTGTGGTAAAGACAAAAACACTGTTCTACTATTATAAAACACTGTTAAAATTTTATCTGTTAATAATTACTATTCTTTTAAGTTTTCCCTCAGTTATTTCAAATTGCTTTATATTAATATAAAATGTAAGAATCTAGGAAATCCAGTGCAACCTGTAAATAATTCTCTAAAATTTGAAGAAAAGGAACAAAACATAAAAAATCTGAAAATCACGGACTCATGCAGCAATGAGAAAATACGTGTGGGTATCTACACTATGTTAATAAGAATTCTACGTGACTGAACTGACAATGTAATGTGCTTTAATTAACAGAATAACAACTAGGGAGCACTGTCTCATAAAAAAATACCCTAGACAGTGTTTCTGGTTATGTATACTATCTTCTAGCCTACACAGCTATACCAAAGTGGAGTCAGGGTATAGTTAACTTTATTTCAAAACTAGTGCCAAACTTAGATTCTTCTGTACAGGGGAGGGTGGGTGTATTTGCGGTAAAGGGAAGGATACTAAGCAATGACGTCTAGAACTATGTAAGAGAAACAAAACTGTAACTGTTGCTTTGTTGTGGTATTAGTATCATGGGAAAAGAAAAGGCACTATGTGTTAGAGAACCTCACAGGGACACACAAAGAATGAGACCACAAGATAGAAATGTACAGTGCTTTCTCTTAAGAACTAGTGCATTGTCTGGAGCAGCGAAAGAAGCAAAAGTTTTTACTTGCAATTTCGCTTCTGTAAGTAAGTAAATAAATAAATAAATAAATAAATAAATAATTTTGCAATGCTTTAGCTCTAGCACATTTGTTACTGAAACTAAAATGTGAAACTATTTTCTTTTGAGAACATTGTCTGATGTTTCCTGACATTCGATACCTCTTGTCAAGAACAAATATGGCATATGAAATATTTGCACTTCTGAAACTTCAGTCAAATTCTTCCACAGGTAAAGTAGCTCCTCCGAACAGTTTCTGATCTCAAATCATCAATGTTGAAGATTTAATAATAAACAACTCTTCCTACAATACACCTTCTGCACTACAAATGACAAATAATGAGTGTCAATTTTTAAAGAATACACCATAGCAACACAAGAACTACAAAAAAACACTTTACTTTCTCTTAAGATTCTCTTACACAGTATCTTTACTCCCCAAGTAAATGGTAGAGCATCTCTAATAACAGCAGCTTTAAAGTACTTTTGCCATAACCTAAAAATTCATAGAAATGATTATTTTGTGACATCCAGTGATGCAATTCACGTGTTCAGAGTCTGAACAGTTGTCAGTTTTGGCACATGCAAATAACACTTCCATTACAACGGAACGACTGAATAGATTTTGAAAGCCAAAGTGACCTACTGTGCATTCTGTCAAATGATTTCCTATACAGGATTATTTAACTTCTGGCACAAATTGTGTTTTTTACCTCCAAGATTCTCATGAAAACAACTGAATGAAACGGTTTCTCAAACAGAACATGGAAAATATTTTATTGAGACTGCTGTAGCACAGAGCACTGAAATGGAAGATGGTAGAATTCCTAATCCATACTGAGTGAGGAATATTAAATATATCAAGTTTACCTTTTCCTTTGAAATTTTATTTTACTACTTAATTAATGGCTTAGAGTATTTTATAGTAATGCTTAACACAATATATATGTACAAACCCCAGCATAGAATATATTCCCTTTAGTACACTGTTCCTAACATGTTTACTATACACATTTCCAAAACATTAGTTTCTTCCAGTTTTCGAAGATGTTAAAATATCTTTCATGCACTAGGTAAAAGCACTTGAATCACTTATTGACACTATTCAGCTGTGACACAGCAATGCTTTCACATTAAAACAACTTTGCATTGCATAGACAAATAACTTCCCAGCTGCCAAACCCAATTTTAAAACCCTCAGGTTCTTACAACATACACATCTTTTCATTAATATAGGTATAGCAACATAGGTATATAAGCACCTCCCCTCACACCTACCTCTACTGTGCTTGAGGCAGCAGACCATATTGTATAGAAAAATATTTTTGCTTTTTAATAAAATCCCTTTGTGTCCAAACTTTTTCAGCAATCTGATTTTTACACTAGCAGTGTGTGAGTGGATCACTGAGAAAAGAAGGTAGCTTTTAGACATGACAAGGCAAAAGAGATTCTTAGATAGGCACAGTGAACAAGTTAGTTCCTGCTCTGTGTACTCAAAATGTACACAGAACTCTTGCAATGAATACTAAGCATCTCACTACCACAGCAAATGTGCACTAACACTAAGTGTACAGCAACTAGAAACATCATACCTTATAGGCAGACTAACAAGTAAAAAAATCAGACAGCTGTATTTCTATATAAATTATATGGGTGATGCAAGAACATATTTCAGATTAACACAGAAATCAGATGCACCTAAGGTGAGCTGCCCAATACTTTGTATCTGATGAAACAAATTACATCTTAAATAATCATATTTAAAAAAATATAACAATGAAAAGAAACAAAGACACAAAATATTTCTGGGGGAAATGTTAGACTGTGTAGACAGTGCAAAAATTTTTGAGAAAACCCCACAGTTATAACTAGATTGAAAAATCTATCTTTGTCAATCTTAAAGACAAAAGAAAACTGTACTCCCTCTTCCCTGCAAAGAATGATGATGATTTAACAGCATCTTCTTGTTAAGATTCTGCAGGAAACAAAATTCCTATGAGACAAACACATCTAAATGAACTTTGTGCCCTTCTCTGTTCTTATTCCAGGAATGACCAATGCTGACCAGCAGAAATCAGTAAAATATGGATGAATTGTAAAAGAGTTTGAAAGAGACCACAGGGTCAAGCCTTGCTGTTCATGGATTAATTCTGTATACCACTGGATACCTAAGCATTATTTAGTTTCAAAGGAAGAACTGGTCAGCTCATAGTAGGAAGTGGCAATAACCCAACAATTTTTTACTCTGGGAAAGGTAGCCCACAAACTGAGCCAAAATTAAAGGTGCAATGAGTAGGTTTCATTCAGTTTTAAAATCTGCCACTTGACTGTGATGATGATGAACTCACTTGAGTAAGTGATGTGTGTGATTGCAACACTACACAAAATAAAGCTTATTTACTACTCTCTCAGTCTATCTGCTAAAAGGTTACAAGAAAAAAGTCTAATAAAGGTGTACAAATATTTCTTGAAAGCAAACAGTGAAGGTGAAAAAGATTGATTACTGTTGCTATGATGTTCCATGAGAGCAACAAAGGCCAAATCAAACAAAAGCTTAGGTGCAGTCTCAGATAAAATTTCCAAACAATTACATAAATCTTACTTCATCAAACTCCCAAATTAAGTGAAAGAAGCTGCAGCAAGTCATAGAATTGTTTGTGTTGGGAAGTACCTCTTAAAGGCCATTTAAGTCCAACGCCCCTACAATAAGCAAGGATATCTTCAACTAGATCAAGTTGTTCAGAGCCCCATCAAACCTGACCTTGAACAGGGATGGGTCATCCATAGCTCCTCCGTGCAACCTGTGCCAGTGCAGTACTAATCTCACAATAAGGATTTTCTTCCTTAAAGTCTGAATTAACCCTCCTTCAGTTTAAAATCATTCCCTCTTGCCCTATCACATCAGACCTGACTAAAAAGTTTGGTCCTATCCTTTTTATAGTCCCCCTTTAAGTACTGAAAGGCTGCAATAAGGCCTCCCTGAAGCCTCTGTTCTCCAGGCTGAATCTAAAATCTGTCTGGCGAGAACAGCAGCAAAATGTACTGGGGGGAACAACAGTCACTGATACATTACTTTGCTCATCCATCTGCAGGAATATGGCCTAAAGCCAAGAGAGATGCTGTGAGATAGGTGGTAAAGGGATTAATGTGGGGATGATGGCCTGCTGATAGCAGTGCAATACCCCTGATTTACATACAAGTGGCTGCCCCCCCACCACATATGAAGGCAGCAACAGGATATTTGACTACAATCTCATCTCCACTTCTCCCAAAAGTATAAATTATGCATTTGAATTCCTCTTTGGCAGAGGATGAGAATATGACTTCATTCCGCAGACAAGTCAACAGGCTTTTTCCTCTCTCCCTCCCCAAAGCTGGGATGCCTCTTTGCAAGATTTGTGCCTCTGCCTGCATTGGACAATACCTGGGAAGACTTGTACATAGTGCTATACACTTCTATTTTGGAGATCTCGTGCATTTATTGCAGTCAATATAACAAGAATGTGGAACATGTTGCTTTCATGAGCTACACTATTTGTGAATCTATGCTTATGAGAGTTCTCACTGAATGCGACCAGACTTAAAGTGCCAAATTGGTTGCAGTCAGAAAGTAAGCTGACTGTACCCACCCCCTCGGATCTCTGGGGAGCAGCTAGGAAGCAAGGGATTGATTTTCTGTCAAATTTCTATACTCTTAATGCAACATCATCTCATTTTTCCAACAAAAGCTACTGGCCTGTGAAGCTAAGAAGCATCAGTAGAGAGACACTGGGGCTTACTCTGTATCAGTATTCATTCAGCAAATTGTTACATGAGTTGTAACAGCAAAAGTCTTTGTCAGTGATGACAAGCATGAACCAAAAGGCACGTATGTTCTTTAGCACAACATGTATCATTTAAGGCATTCTTGTCTAAAATTAACCAAATAAATTTTTCAATCTGAATCCAGACACAGCATACGGACATAATAAAATCTGAGTTCCAAGTTGATATGAGTCATTGTCAGACACATTAGTCTTAAAAGAATGGAAAACTTCAACAGAAAGTGAAAGCAGTGATTAAATGGATCAGGGCAGTGAAACACCTTCTGGAAATCCCAAGGGTAAAAAATAATCATATATCTCTGCTTTGTTTTGAGTGCAAAAGACCTGTATTAGTTAGGAATTTGTTTTCTTTTCAGAAACAACTGAAGGAATTAGTTGCTTAGAGGATGCAATGTGCTATCATCAGAAAGGATACCTTTAGAAAACAGAGAAGAAGAAAGCAAACTGCAAAAAAAAAAAAAAAAGCAAATTAAAAATTGCATTGAAGTCAAGAGAATATATAACAAACACTCTCTCTCCTGACAAGTAATGTATAGGATTTAGATCCTATAGTTCAGGAAATGACTATAAGAACTGTAACAAGGGTTTTTTACGCAGATAATAAGGATGAAAAAGAGTCTAACAAGAGGAAAAAAACTGAGATACAATTGGGCTGATAAAGGAAATTTTGTTACTCTGGAAAGGGAAACTCTACAAGCTGGAAAGACTTCTAACCCTTCATGGCTGTTCCAAAAGCTAATTTTTGGTTGAAAATTAGTACAGAGTAGACTAAAGAATACCTTCAACCCTCCCCCCAGCCCGGAAAGAACACAAACAAAAGATTTAAAAAAACCTCCCCAAAACCCCTATTAAAAAAAAGATAAAATTATGTAGTATATCACTGTTACATGGGATTTGATAGAGAAGATGTTACTCACGGGGCTTTGTGTGCAAATTTGTCATTGTTTCTTTAACCAAATGTTGACTCATTTATAAGACAAAACCTAAAATTTATTCTTTCAACTTACCACAGATTTTTTAAAAGGTAATTTAAATATTTGTACCATAACTTGAGCACTTCAGATGGAAAACTAACTTAACTTGATTTGTTACAGTGAAGCTGCCTAAGACAGCACTGCATCAATTCTGTGGTAGGTATAATTTTCAGTCAAGAAAATTCCATACATTCAAGAAAAAGCTTACTGTTTCTTTTCCTCCAGCTTCTGCTGCTTTTCTACATTTAAAATTTATGTAACTTGAATCTTATTTGAAAAAATCCCCTCATTTTGAAGGTAATATTAATTTAGACAAAACTATATTTAAAATAACTAAAATGATACATGAACAAATTACTTATGTTTCTTGGGATAAGAAGTGAGTTCTAGTAGTATCCTGCAGCCCTGCAGGGCTAGAGTGAATATTCCTCCTCCCTTCCAGCTGATACACTTTTCAAACAACAGCGTAGGGAAGCATCAAAGTAACACTGGGAGTTAAAGCTTGGAGAAAGAGATTTGCCACTGAGACCTGTTCTTGTCACCACACCCTTCAACAGCATGAAGCTAGTGGGAAGTGAGAGACTGACAGCCTACCGTATTTAAGAGTTCATAAAGTTGTGAAAAAAATACGCTTGGAAAAGCAAGGGAGGGTTAGAAAGGCTGAGAAGAGAGAGGACAGGAGAGCCTAGGAGACTGCAAAGGAGTAAAATAAGAGGACATTCACATCCTCCAGTTCCTTGGAGCAAAATACAAGTTTACTGGTTTCTAGACGTTAACTTGAAAATGGGGAGAATGGTCCTACTAGCTCTTCCTCAGAACACTGTCAACTGTCCTGAGAGCCATCCTCCACAACAGCAAGCTGGTGTTGGGGGCATGGGAATAAGGTGCTCTCCCACAGTGTCCTTCTCTGATTCCACAGCTGATCCCACACTGCTGAAAGCTGCTACTGACTCAAGGGAAGACGCCCTGCCTCTATGCTTAGACATAATTTAACATATTTAAGGTACCTCTGAAGATAGCAAAAGCAGAAATAATACATATGAAGAGATCAAAAGCTAAGGCTAAAAGAATATTACATATAATTTATTTAAGTGTAGTAAGACTTTATTATGAAATGATGACAGGATTCATTATGACAGAATATTTTCTCCGGTTCCTAGTTGTTGCTGGAGTCAAAAACACTATTAAACCCACAAACAGTCATAATAAGCTAAAAAACTGTGGTAGAGCTAGGAAAAGAGATCAAATGAGTTGAATTAAAAGAAGAGGCAGGAAATCCTGCTTCTTATTCTATGATGTGACAATGATTTATTCCCTTACTATGGACTTTACAGATGTAGTCAAGTCCTTATTCTTAATCTGTAAGAGTGACAAAAGGTTTCTGTAAACTGGCAATTGACTATTCTCCCAGTACAGAAAGAGTAGGAAGTAGAAATTAGGACACACTTCAGTTTGGTAATACTGTACTGATCCAATGGTTTATTTAGATTAGTTGCAACCCTCCATTTTAAATAGAGCTGTAAAATTTCTTATTTAGCTTCTTTGATCCACTGTGTTTAATGAACACAGCTCTACATTCAAACCTTAATCTTTCTGAGCCTCAGCAACAGATTGTTTTCCACCCCTGTTATTACCTACCTTCCATGGATTCTGAGATACCTTAGGTAATATTACTGTTGTAGTACTTAATTACTATAGAATTTAATACTTGAAACAGTATTACTGTACTGTAGTAATACACCTATCAAATAAAGTGATGGAAGCAAAGACTAAATACCATTCACTTCAGTTTGGTTTCTTTTTTCATAAGATGGGATAGGGTCTTGAGTAGTTCTATGAAAAAAGCTGAATGCTGGTACTGAGATCAGTTTTTGGCTGATATGTTAAACTGAATCAGATCATGAAGGAGCCAGACAATATTTTTTTCCCATTTCTTACAATTCTTCTTAATCTTTTCAGACTGGTGCATATTTAGAAATAAAATCTAGGCAGATGGGTGCGACAATATGATAGAAATGCCAAGCACAAAAGCAAGTGGACAGGATGGCAAAAGAGCAAGAATCAGTGAGTAAGCAGACTCAAAGAGCAGCAAGGAGACACTATACTCAAGAATCAGGTGAAAAGGCATGAGGAAAATGCCAAACATTCAGCAAGTTGCAAAAGCAGTACCAAACAGTCAGCAGATGCGCCAAGCAGCAGAAGAGCAATTCCACAAAGTCAGCAGATGCACTCAGCAGGAAGGCAATGCCAGGCACTTGGAGCAGGAGACAGGGCAGCAGGAGGCCTATGCCCATGTACAATCAGATCGAAAGGACAGTAAGGAGGCGATTCATGCCGGTCAACAGATGGACAGGGCAGCAGGTAGTCACTGTCAAGCAATTAGCTAGGCAAGAGGCAATGCCAGACAGTCAGACAAAGGGCCAAGATTTCAGGAGGACAATGCCACACAGCCAGCAGGTAGAGAGAATATAAAACAGTAGTGAATGCCAGGCAGTCCCCAGATAGACAAGGCAGAAAGAGACCAAAGTCCACCAATAATCAGATGCAACTGTCAGCAAGAACAAAAGATAAGCCTGCCAAACGACTGACAGGACAGCAGGGTGGCAGTGCTTTTTCAACAACTTAGGATACCATGAGTGAAACAGTCCCAAGAATCTAGATGCTCAACCTTTGGTAATATCATTTGATCAGAGTGAACCATGAAAATCCACAGGAGAATAGCACACAAATGGAAACAGCAAATGAGTCTGACCCTAGCACTTGGGGAGGCCATGGGACCTTCCTATAAAACAAAAATATGATAATCCACAAGAAAATCAAACAAATGGGAAAAATGTGTCTAAAAACTGTTTCTGACGATGATTAAAAAAAGCAAAAAAATACTAGCAAAGAATTAGTTTGGAAATGATTGGGTGGGATTGAAGATGTTGCTTACCCCTCTCTGGAGCCCACATAATGGGAATGTTGGGAATTTCTGCAGCAGAAAAACAGAAGAGAAAAGGGATTTCTGACTCCCAGTTCAAGGAAAGCATGTCAATTTAGGACTGGGTAATCTCTTTGGGCAAAAAATAAGAATTCAACTGAATCTTTGCCCATCCCCAGATACATGCCTTTATTGAGGTTTGTGAAAAATTTAAGAAGCCCACATCACTTTCATCTCATGACCTCCCACCCTTGTTCCCCAAAACCACACTTACCTCTAGCACCTCTAGTATAAGAGGGGAAAGGGGCTGGTCTTGTGAGCTCATTCCCATATCCACTGCAAAATGGCTTGTGAAGTTGAACAGGAGTACCCATTAGCCACTGCCGGCCATTGGTGAGATAAATGGAAGTCATCATTAACTATTACTCATTATTAGTGCAGGTTGGTGTTTGAATTTGGCTTAGATACACCCACACTCTAATGAAAAGAATTAGTCTTATGAATCTTAGGGGGTAACCCTCTTCTAAGTATCAAACTTAACAGCACCTGTTTGTTACCTTGAATATCCTCTTCTCTTTAACTTAAGCACTCTGCTATTTAACAGGGTTGGTTTTTCAAACAAATTAAACTGTTTCAGAAATCTTAGCTGCTGTTTTATTTCAGAAACATGCAATGAACTCTGAAATGCAAGAACTGAGAAAATCCCTAATGAAAAGCAATAATAAACTTCAGTAATTTAACTCATCTCTCATTTAACTCATGAGACATTTTATACAGTATCTACCTAGAAACTAAGAAAACCAACCAAGAATCAAACTTCACTATTTCTGTCTACTTAGAAGTCCAGACTGTGTATGCATTTATCTACCTGCACAGCAACTCTTTATTGGCAATACTGAAAACCTACATTCCACTTTGACAAGACAGCAATATGAAACAAGAGGCCAACTCTTTCCTCCTCTGCAAACTGTAAAGAACCTTAGATAATATAAAGGAGTCATTAGTTTTGCTGTACTCTTGCTGAATTAAAATTTGCAAAGGTCATAGAGAGAATCTGTATGAACTTGCCATGCACTCATACACAACAAAGCTCTTAAATAATACAGTAGTGATAGGCTAAGCTGACAGAACTTATTTATACTGATGTCTGGGTATCAGCCACTCATTTTTCTGCAGAAAAGCAGAGCAAGGCACAAGAATAACAGATGTTAATAAAACTTCAAATTTAGAAATTGCGGTCATAGAATAGGAATTTCTTCCATTCCCAAACTTTCCTGTATTGAACACTATTATTAGGGCTTAGAACAAAATGGCAGAAGATTTAGGCAGAGAAGACCAAGAGACTTCCATCACATGATTAGTAACAGCATAAACCAGCCAGGAACTGCAAATACTGGCTGAACCAAAGATATTAGAGTACAGGGTACTTAGAGCACACATTAGCAGTGTTATAAAACCCTGTGAATTTGCGGCCAGCAGGAACTACAATTAGCTGCACCACATCAAGAACAAAATTGCTATCACCTTCTCTCTGAAGGGAGATCTTTCAAGCTTAATGAAAATGAACTATGACAAACTGATCTCAGTGTACCATAAGAAGATGCTTATTTGTGGAGGAAAATATGGACTTTTAAAATCCAGTGACAGTTTAAATGTCAACAATAAACAACAGTAGGTTATGCACCTCACTGTTAATTTAGGTACTCCAATGACAAAATAACTGGAAAAAGAATATATTCATGAAGGAACAAGAAACTAAAATATAGTCTAAATGAAGGTTAAAAAGTAATTATTTTCTTGTCCATAATTGATAAGACTTTCATGCCTAAGCGCGACAATAGTCATTTTGGTTTTCTATTTTGATACTTATACTGAGTCAACATTTTGCTAAAGCTTCACTGCTCCGTGTGGTAGCAATTAGCAAAAGAAGGAGAAGGACTAGTTATAATCCTAAGAATAACTCCTGAAGCCAGCTGCTTTCCAAGACTTGTCTAGTTTCTCTCCACTTAGTGGCTGGAAAAGCTCCTACACAGTAGGGAAGAAGTGAATGAGAAATTGTCTATTCTGTAATAAGTATTAGTTTTAATGATCAACTATTTCAATAGTGAGTCATTTTGCTATTCTGGTGGGCTAATGTCAAAAAGACTAACTCACTCAATGTTTCATACATCTTAAATTCAAACTAGTATTTGCCCCCTAATTATCACATCTTTAAGCTGCCTTCACAGAGAAGTCTTCCTAACATGTCTGCACTATTTTTTTGTTAATTTTCCCTGTATTAAGTTTTTACTAAACTCTTTGTAATAGACCATGATGAGAAAAAAAAGACACATTAAGGGCAAAAATTGCATAATTACAGGCCTGACAATGTTTTCAAGATTATTTTGCTTTAACTTGATGTTTAATTTTGTTCAGTTTCCTATTATCTTCTCCAAAGTGATGCTTTAATGGAAACTATTTTTAGAAATGCCTACAAGGAAAAAAAAATTCCAGAAGTTCTAAATGGAAAATTTCATTATGCAGGCCTATATTTCTTCCCCAGTTACAGAACGAACTGCAAGATATATTCACTGTTGTTGTTACACTGCTAATAGGAGACAAGCTAGTTTATTTAAACTAATAGAGAAATGGCCACATGAGCTGTGGGCTCTACAATGAAAACACAGCTAAAAGGCATTAGCAAAATCAAGGAGAAAAACTCTTCTCTTTATCCCATTAAAAAAGCACACCCTAATCATATTGTTCATCTGAGTGTACTTTTGGAAGTACTGGGTTCATTCACACAGGAACCACTTGTCCACTCTCAGGACATGCCAGCCTTCTTCCAACCGATTTTCCTAAATTGCCTTGGGAAAAAGCCTTTAATTTCAAAATTGAAGAACAAAGAAATGAGATTTCCTGGCTCATTACTGTGGCTTTGCTTCTCATTTTATGAAACATTCAAATTCCTTACAAGATTTCCTTTTCAGCAGACCTTGCAAATATTTCCTACATGTTTGAAAGTCAGAAAACACAACTTCTATTTGCTATTCAAGAGTATTAAGGACAGCTAAAATAAAGCAAATAAAAGCTGGTCCTCAAATGAGCAAAAATATCCAAAGGCTTAATAGGAATTCTATTAGCATTACCTTTATAGCGTGATGGTCAGACAACTTTACACAGAAGGTTAATACATTAGGTAAGTAATTAAAAAGATGTTTGCCCCAGCATTCTCAGCCAATATTAGCAGGCTTTTGCATTTTCAAAAAAGAGACAAAAGTAATTAATGTAATCCTTCTGAATTCAGGAAATAAAATTGTTTAATTATTAACTTCAGGATTCATTTGATTCAAACTATCTTCTCATCCAACACATACAGAACATAAGGCTGTAAATGCAGGATGATTCATTTTACACCATCCATAATTTCTGCAAAGAGTACAAGACAACTTGAGTTTTATAAGACATTTCCCCCACTATCAAACACTTTTGATTTGACAGAATTAAAATGAAGAATACAGCTCTTTAGGGAATTTGTTTGTGTGATTAAACCCTTAAATAAACAAACCAACCCAAACACATAAATCCTTTCATTATGATGATATTATTCTATTTTTCTGTCTCAAGCTTTCTATCACTAGCTACTTTTACAATTCTCTTTAGCAGGTAAAGAAGGCCTTTTGGTACCTTACAAAGCCTTTATTACCATACATTATTTCCCAAAGAAAGTACAGGTAAAAATGAAATTATTTCTCAATGTTCTTTATGATAAACTAGACAGTCTGGGTTGTGTAACTCTCACAGAAAGCATCTCTCCTAGCCACCATATTTTTTGACCTTTTTCTATGTCCACTGTGACAGTTGAAAGTTTTTTAAAGGGAATGTCAGAAAAAATATGCAGCTTTGCATTTTAGACACATCAATTCCATATACAGACAAGTATTCTCTGTATTGTTTGATGTATTATTTTTTGAGTAACCTCTGATAGTTGAGTAAATAGAGTTGAAGTGGGATCTGCCTTTCTTCTCCCTCATGTTTCTCACTATAGGTGTCCAGGCAGCTTGCAGGTGTTTCCATGCAGTGACTGCAGTTGATGATAGGACAACCAAGCCCTTCAGCAATGATGGTGTGTAACCAAGTTTCCCCAAGAAACTCGAACAAGACAAGAGAAAGGTACTTTTTAGCCCTTTTTAAGTCAGCTATATCAGAGTAGAATTTGTCAAGATACAGCTCCTTCTGTAGACTGACAGTGTGCTCTGTGGTGCTAATAAATTGTATAATGCTGCTTCTCAAAGAAAGTGGTAATAGATGTTTAGTGAAGTGTTCTGCAACTAAACATATCAATTCTGCTATAATAACAAGCCTTCCCAAGAGAGATTTAAAATCTAAATACATAATTTTAAATTGAAGTATTATGGCACATAAATATTGTTGGATTTTGTAACACAAAATACAGCACATCAAATAATAAATTTTATTAAAAAACTAAAGCAGATAAAGACTGGATAAAGACCTAATCATATAAGCTAGGAACTGTGTGGAGGACTAAGAAAAAGGGAATGGTACCTTACAGAGCTGCTGATAAACTTCTAACAGAGTAGCACAAAATTTGGAAGGAATCTGTCACAGAGAAACCTGCTCCACTTAAGCATGTTTGTTGCTTAGATGCACTTGGCAAGGTTTTGTAATTCTGACCCTTTAGGAGCAAGCTGGGTTGGAAATAATTTTCTAAGAAATACAAAGGCCTCAAAAAGTCTAATGGCAAGTTACAGGGTCAGACGTCATCCATACACAGCACGCATCATTATACAATAGCTCAACACAGAAATCAAACTTAAGTCAGAGCAAGACCTCCATTAAGAGATATGGAAAGCTACAGTCTTAACAGGGACTACAAAAATATATGCTTAAATAGGCTATTAAATTGGAGGGCACCTGGAATACTGAAGAGTGAAAAACCGAAACAACACCCTGGGTTATTAGAAGTTGCACAATTTCATATTATTCCTAGCACAAAATTACTTATGTCCCATATGAGATGAAGGCTTCATTCCTCCTCACTATGGAGCCATCCTGAAGTGATAGTTTGTAAAAAAGAAATTATTTTCTTTTGGTCCAGTGACAACACTAAAATATTGCTGAGGAAGAACAGAAACACTCTTATATCCACAACAGACAATACTAGAAATCCTTCAGCTCTGGAAAGGCACTATTTGAACCAGGGAGGACAAAAACCTCCTGTATCTTATTTCTAGCTTAAGTTTCTGCCTATTAAATGGGAATTGTTATTTGAAAAGTATAAGTCTCAGTGGATTTGGGTTACTTCGATGGGAACGTGTTGCTGTGAGAGGATGGCTATAACATGACATATCCTATTGTGTCACAAGCATCTTATTTCACTAATACAGCTGAAGTGGAAGCAAACAAACAGACAAAACACATGAACACTAAAAATAATAGAGATTAAGAGGGCTTCCAACATTACTTGAGACAGAGAAATGGAAGGATACAGATATTAAAATAGTCTGTGGAAGTAAAATGGAATTTGAGGAAAAATCCATGAGACATACCTTCGAGAATGGGGAAAAGCTAAATGATAGAAAATTTGCATTTGGCAGTCATTATAAAAATGCTGCTACAATTTTGAACTAAATATAAAAAGACATATTACAGCAGAATTGAGACTTTCTTCTCTCCAAACATGGCTTCTGTGGGGCTAGTTTTGGAGTATTTTGTTCATTCAGAGCATACTTTTTTCAGAAACATTGAAAAGTAGAAGGGAGTTCCAGAGACCAATGATTTCTTTTCCTGGACTACAGAACTCTGATGAAAGAATAAATAAATATGCATATATTTTCAGACTAAATAAAAACAAGTATGTGTCTAAATACATTTTAAACCAGTCCATATATACTGAAGAATATAAACAGCAAGAACTAGAAGAAGCATTCATAAATTTTACAGAACACTGGAAAAGTAGGAAGACTGTAAGGAAACACCTGTCTGATGTTACATGCTGGAAAACAGCTCTTCTATGTTTTCTATAAAGTATTATCTTAAAATTTTAGGGCTCAAAATTATCTGCAGTGTGGATGAACCATTTGTGAATACATTGCAAATATGGTGACACAGCTCTAGAATGTCCATCATCAGTTGAGGACAATTCATTGATTTCTACTGCTATTATCTAAGTACATAAAATTAACCTTTTAGTTGGGCAAATAAGACTTGCATAGAATCATATCAGAGACAAAGGATAAGAAAACAGCTAGAAGAATGTTAGGAGACAGACAAGTGAATTTTTTGGATGTACAACTTTGCAAAATAATAAATGTAAAAGTAGAGAAGACAGAAGATAGAAAACAGAGCAGAGCACACGTGTACATTTGGGAGAGATTTTCTCTTTCCCTTTTGTATTGAGCAACAGCAGCAGAGAAAATAGATTTCTCTCACAAGGATACTTAATTATCGATAAAAATGCTGCAACACTATTTAATTTTTTTCACACAAGTTAATGTATATTGTTATCAACATTCTGTAAGAACTACCACTGAAGTACTGTAGTTCCAAGAAATAAATATTTGCATCTGGAAATATATAACAAAAGTTCCCTAAATAAATTAATTTGGGCCATAGTTGGATCTCTGTCCAGCAACAAACACTTTTTACATCAACAGGCAGATTCCATGAGCAACTCCAGCTAAGATTTAAAGACTATCCCCATAAATTACATGTGACAATAAGTTGTAAAAAAAAGTGGTTGTATCTACATAATTAAGCTTACATTTCGGCTTTAGTACAAATGCAGACTACCACCAACTGCCATAACAGTTAAGAATTCCAGCATTCACTAATAAAATCTATAACACATTTACTTTCAAATTCAGCCATCCATTGAGTGAATTTGTTTTTTTAAATATCCACATGATTTCATCACTTCTAGTTGTGTAGTCAAGAAGGTGAAGGATATTCACACTGCTTAATTAAACTGATCTTCGCCCCTCAAAACGTGAATCGTAGGAACTAATTCAAAAGCTTCTCTCCACCCTCTGACCAGACCGAGGCTATAAATTTAGGGATCAGAGACAGGCAAGGAAAATTAGATATTGCAAATGTACCTAAAATCGTCTATTCTGTTACAAGAAAAAATGTCATTACACATCATTGAAACAACTGCAATAACCTGGTATGGTTCTGATAATAGTGTTCAAAAGGCAAAGTGAGTGGGGAAACAACTAATTGTTTGGGGTGCTTAATTACACATGTCTGAGGTATCAAGAAGCCATTTTTAGCTACATTATACTAGGCACTAATTTCAATTTTATCAATAATTATAAAATTCAATTAACATTAAGTCTTTGGGCTGCAAATACTCTTGGGAACTACCTTTATCATGTATGTACAATAACAATTATATATATCTATACCCAGAAATGAAAGCATAGAAACCTACTTTCTAATCCAAAATACAGGAGAATTAGGGAGAAGCAGCACTGAAACATACCAGCAGAAATATGACCCAATGGACTACTCTCTCTATTCTAAGGAAAAATACTAAAACACCTTCCATTATCAGATTCAATTCTCAAAAGTTTTAAAATCACATCTTAAAGGTGACATCTAAATAGCACAATGCCATGATTATATCCTTCCATTATCAGTTCAGTGATGAGAGCATGCTAAACCTACACCATACACAGAAGAGATTAAAACCACTTCCTACATCAATGCAAGTTTTCCTAGAGGCCTGTCATTGCACATTTCACGTTGACATAATGAATTTTCCATTTTGCATTGGTTTTCTCATTGACCTAAAAGACATGAAATACGGGGACAAAACTTAGGCTTCTTAATATGCTTTTGGTATGACATACTGGCAAACTGATTTTCTTCCCTTAAAAACATTTGTTTGAATGAATGATGTAATAAACTCTATCATAGGAACAATGCTTGTCATTGCCACTTTGTAATAAACCTGGGATTCAATATCTCTACTGTGATTTAATTTAATCCAACTTAATTAAGTGAAAAGTGAGTAAATACTCTCCCATGTAAGTTCTTCTAAAATATTTTTTAAAAATAGTCAGAACGCTTGATTCTGTTATAATCAGCCCAAGTCTTGCACATCTATTATGTTTAAAAACAATGCAGATTTTCTTCAGTACAAGTTATTAATTATTTTATACCAATGTGTTTTTATTATATAGAGACACATTAACAACTCAGATAATTTTCAACATGGCTTACTCAACAAAACTGATTAAAAAAATCATCCCTGCCTGTCTTAATTAATTTGAGTAACAGCAGTGCAGTGTAAGGAAAATACAAGTGGTTATGCGCACAGTTCTCATTTGTTTATTTCCTGTCTCAAATGCTGCTTGAGATTCTGTGGCTAATTTTTAGTAGTGCCTGCAATGCTTCATCTGGCACTGTGGCCTAGGCTCGACCCTGACAAAGGAAAATTGAAGCAGAAATTCATCCCTCCTTCTACACAGTCCTGGTAACACAACCTTCAAAAGCATTACATTAGTTTGCAAGCAAGAGACAAATGTAAAAAATTCACTTTTCACTTTTGGTGGCTTTAGCACAGTGAATAATCTCCAAAATCAGTTTTACTAGGTAGCACACAGTGGTCATCCTAACACTGTTCCCACTTCCTGATGCACAGACCCCGCCCAAGGTTTCAGTTACTCAAGTTTTCTAATACATAATCTAAAACCATCAAAAGTAATGAACAGGAGCATTTTGTTTGCATGTTTCTGTAGCTACACAAATGTTATACAATAAATTATGTCTTTAGATTCCTAATGGAAAAAATAATTAACTGCAGCCATGTGACAGAACACATTTGTCAGTAAAAAGCATTGATATGCTATAAAGAATTCAAATCAACTTGAGAGTCTAGGCAATTGAAACTTACATGAGTACTTAAGAGAAATTAGGTACATTAAATTATGCAAATAAACACTTAACTCACTCAATCTTAATTCTGCCCTTTAGTGAACATAATCAAACCAAATAAAGTATGGGATTTTAAAAGTTCATACTAATCTAATTTGGAGGCATAAATACCAAGATACTTCAACAACAATCACACAGTCATTTCACACTGACAATTCATGGCCATGAGGTCATTAGGTTAAGCTTCCTTTTTTATCCCCCACATTTTAGCTGCATATAAGCAGAATGTAACAAAATTTCCTGAGCAACACTTACTGGCACAGTGACTCCATCTTTGTGCCTATTTAGATTATTTGACAAGCAGATCCATAGTAGATTGCATAGAATTCTTTCCTCTTACTATCTGCCTCACACTCTAACCTATAATGCAGTAGCTGTCAATATAGTACTCTGCAATGAAGAATTAAAGGATCTCTCTTATTCCACTTTTCCTTGTACAAGACACAACAAAAGCCACACAAGATTTTGCTTCGCAGTGTTGTACTGCAGTGTTAAGGAAAATTATGACAAAAAGCCATTAGAATTTTTCTTTTGTAAGGGGACTGGAAAACCATTCTAGTATACCACACTTTATTTGAAAATCGTTTGGGTTCAGAACCCGAGGTCAGAGTAGTACCCTTGTACTATATTTTCTATTACGTTTTTCTGCTTCCAAGTTGTGGATCACTTGACCTGCCCACAGACACTGCAGAATAAAGTTACAGACGAAATAAAAAAAAAAAAAAAAAAATCCCACCCCCCGCTTCCAGACTCATGCATTTTTACATCAAAGGGCAGATTTTTCTGTTCCAAGACTATCTCACCTCTGGAGTGACATCTCGCGGTGCAAACCCTGTTCCTCCAGTTGTTAAAATCAAATTAAGTTCCTTTTCATCACACCAATCTATCAGCGTCTCCTGAAAGAGAAAATGAATCCTGTCAGATCTAGCAAGAAACTGTTATCTCAGGAAATACCTGAAGACTTGATATGCCTTAAAAAAGAGACACACACAATACATATAGGGATTCATAAAATCACTCATGTCTTTTTACACAAAGATTTTAAACCACAATTTATAACCAAGATAACACAGAATAATGCAAGTATCTATGTAATACTATTTTGCATAAGGGAACTGAAATTCAGTTCTCCATCTCTTGACCTGAAATGGAAAACAAGAATTCACAGTTATTAATTTCTACCACTGTTAATTTTGATATATAAATATAATATTCTCTGATGCATGTTAATACAGTATGTACATATAATTCAGATTACAACATTGATCCTTGTTACTGTAACTTTGGTCTTCATGCTGTACTTTTTAGTAGGCAGAAAAAAGCAAGAACCACGTATCTGTAAGTTTATCTACCAAAAGATGCAATAAAGCACCTAATGCAGCAGGTGATGATCTATAATAATCTTTCCTACATTCCCCCAGTATCTCAACAAGAGTGTACATACCCATTCCAAGGCTGGACTAAGAATTCTGTTATGTAAATTCAATGACTAACAATACTGGATAACTCATGATACTAGACAAGTGTTTAATTTGATTTGCATTCATTTCACAAATGACTTTTTAAACTAGTTTTCAAACAATGATAAAAAATTTGACATAAGCAGGAAATCTGTTTGATCTCAATGTGATTATATCACTTATCTATCATAGCTGACTGTGTGGCAGCACAGCAGGAGCATGTCTGCTTGGAGTGCAAAATTAGCTGTGTTACCTTAAGTACATTCATTACACAGTAAAGTATCCATCTGCACAGATCATAGCAATTATTGAGACAGCTATCTGTGTTCTAGCAAAGAAACAGCATTATTTGAAAATGTTTAGGGCACATTGAAGTTTTTGGAGTATTATACTGGGAAGGAAGGAATAGTTTTGGAGAAAAGAATAGTTTTGGAGATTGTTGGCTTAAAGCTTATTTTTTATCACAAAATTGGCTCTGTGAAATATACTGATTTAAAAAACTTAAAATCAAACTGCCTGGAACATTTTTAAAAGTACAACCAATTTAGATTAATCATCGGCTGTATTTACTGCAGGCTTAGTATTGCTATGTAACTTCCATTTAACAGAATGCTCATATATAGATACTTAAAAATTGTAACTAGAATAAAGCTGTGTCTGACTGCAAGCCCCACCATGCAAATACCTCCAAAGATTACTTGAAGAAGTGGCAAAGCCAAAGAATCTGTCTTTATTTCTCCTTTCTTTATTCATTCATTCCATTTCCTCTTTTGCATTCTCTCTTGTCTCTATTAAAATCGCATTCATCTTTTTACTCTATTTGGAGAATAACACTCTAAATAACTGGGCTGTAAGTGAACACACCAGAAGTTTGTTATATGAACATTTAAAATAAATTCAAGAAAGGAATAAGGATAATGCCTCAAACCTGTACATAAACGAACTAGTAAGTCTGGCTTTTGAGTTACATTTTGAAAAGAATGTGAATTATGGTAGCAAAAAGCACTTTAAGTCTTACAATTGTTTGCTTCAATAACATTTATTTCAAAAAGGTGGCATCTTCTCTATCATCTAGAAATGTATTTGTCTTTACTTAAACAGGTACAAATTTCAGAGCACACTTCAGAGAAGTTCAGTGTTCAGCAAAGTTAGACCTTAACAGCACATTTATTTTAAAAACTAATATAGTTGGGGAAAAAAAACTGCCTATATAAAAGAGGAGGGATAGATTTTGGGGTTTTGAGTTGATTTTTAAAAGCAGAATTTATCTTAAGATAAAATAAAACCCGCCAAACTCCTTTTATAGAGAAAATAGATCCTTCCTCTGTTCTCATTTTGCTACAGTTCCTCAATACTGCCATTAATAAGGGGGAAAGGAATGATGCAATATCCTACAAAAAGCTAAAGAAATCAGTATCCTAACTCTTCAAATAAACTGAGCAATAATTAAGTGCCTATTTCTGCTACTCCACAAGTGTACTTAGGCAGACTCCTGGACAGAATTCTCCATCAAGTTCCAGTTATAGTAAAGAAACTTTCAGGAAGACCTTTAGCCATGAGGCAGTAAGTTTGGGTTTCATTGTGTTTTAGAAGTGCAAATTTATCACTCAGATATTTAAAAAACATAGAAAAATACCTGAGGCTTATATTCAGCTTATTTCTTTTCTCTCTAACCCACAAAACTGTGTCCCACAAAATATTCTCATTGATGTTTTAAGTATCTAAAAAAGGAATCCCCACACTGATCAGTCGTGAACAAAATGAGGACTCAGACCAGGTAGATTCTGTACTGGCTTTGCAGTGAACTGCATTTTCTGTGTCTTTAAATGAAGATTTCTCTAGGCAAGTGGCCTGATATTTGGCTTTACGTATGCTATACAAGCAAAATTATTATGTAACAGACCAAAAAAAAAAAATTTCATTTAATAATTTTTACGCATATTTCTTCTCTTCAATTGTTTCACTGATTATAAGCTTTAAAGAGAAAATGACTATGTCAACAGATTATGTAAAACACTGTTATTTCATTCAAGCCAATGGAATGATGCTGATGGATACAAAATACAGTAGCTGGCTCTGAAAACAGTACTGTAAAATTACCACCAAATTTTAAAAAGCCAGAACAAAGCTACAGAACTCCAGGGGGAAAAAATCAATCAATAAATAGCTCAATCTTTTTAACAATTAGTATCCTAAATTAGTCTTTATCAGTTATTTTCTAGTGTCAAGGTAGAGAAGAAGAAATTAAGTCATTACAGACAGCTCCTCCACAAATAATTTTATTTCAAAAGGACACAACCTTTTCAGATTTCTCTGAAGTCCTAGAATAATTATATTAATTATGTCTTTTTGCTGCACAGAAATAAATTGTTGGCCCAGCTGTTTCCTTAAGGTTTAGATTACATCTAGCGTCCAGTCCTCTTTATCTAACTCTTTGTACTTTGTCTTTTAAATACATTTAAATTTCTCTCATTTAAATGAGTAAGAAAGCCTTAGATATAACAAATAACCTATGTCCATCTCTTGCTCTAAAGAGCTCTTGTTTCTGTCAGCTCACTGTCTCCTGCAACCTGGAACTACTCATTGGACTTTCTGTGCACTGCTCAATTTTGAAATTACTTCAATTATAACACTACTCATCAAAATTTTTGGTTATGATCTGTAGCAGTGTGTCTGATTGGCACTGCATATCTGCCTTCCCTTATCCCATATCCAGTTAATAGCTAGAAAGTTCTTTACCCGCAGTGTTATTATTGGTTTTTAAAAGTTCTGCATCTTCCCTCCTTGCACCCCCATTCCCTGAAGCCCTTGTCAATCTGTAGCCCCTGCGTCCCGGTTGGCTCTCCTCTCAAAACCCCTCCCATCTTTCCATCCCTCTTAACCCGACGTTCGCTGCCGTTCGGTGCTCTCTGCTCTTCGGAACCCGCCGCCTCCTGCCCCCTCGTTCCGTCCCGGTCCCATCTGCCTTCTCCTCCCCGTCATCCCTACCAATAAACCCTGGATTCCAAAGGCTGAGAGACTGCATTTCCTTTATTCGCCAAGGCTCCTATTATCCTGCCTTCGAGAAGCCAGCCCTAGCACGGGTTCGGGTCCCGCAGGTCCCGGCTCCACCTCGCCCACGGCAGCGTGGTAAGCACACGGGGGGAATCTCTTTTGTGGGGTTTTGGGGTTCCCCTGCCTCCCCAGAGCGAGAAAACCTCAATGATCGGTTTGAATTTTCTCATGACCAGTATTAATTTCACTAGTGTAGAAAAATCTTGCCTCATTTTTTTCTCTAAGTTCTTAGTCTTTCACATGTAAATTTATTAATTTAAAGACCAATAAAGATCATTAGCTCACGGAAAATAATGTCTACAGTGTGTGGCACAGTGCAGAGACCCTATGCTTATGGCAGGTACATGCTTGCAAATTCATAAGGGCACCATCACATTAAGATACACTAAGTCCAAAAGCTGTGCAGATGCATTTTTGTGGCACCATGCCTAAGCTAGTGTTACCTGACATTTCTGTCAATGAATGGCTAGAACACTCACAGACATATTTCCTTCTGTGGAGCTAACTTAAGCACCTCCATCTCCAAGATGCAAACCTGCCATTAGTCTAAGCTGCAATGAGCACACCATAAAATTTTGGTAATTTCCTTCTGTATTTAAAACTAATTCTAGGACTCAGCCTCTTTTCTACACCACCCTGCCTTGATCTAGAGGGTTCGAGAGAGAGGAAATACATCATGGTTTAATTTGGCTGGGTTTTTCAGCAGCTCTTAATGATTATCATTAAGTATTTTGTTTCTAGTAACTCTTCCTTACTAACAATTTCTGTGGGATAATGCCCCACCTTGATACAGAAGAATACACAATGACAATGGACATGAAAGTGGGCTATTTTGTACCTCCATCAATGGACCATCCATTAATCTCTAAGTGAACTGGAAAAACAAATAGGGATTCCTTTCTGGAATGAAAGGAACAATTCCCTGATCTTTGGAGATAACTGAGGTTTGTGGATTACTTATCTTAGCCAGAAATTTAAACTTGAAACAGGTTGCAAGTCTCCTCCAGTCTTCTTACAGCTACTGGATGGTGATTTTCCATACGGATATTGAGACTAAGACCCTCAACTGGAGCTGAAGTATTACAAAACACCCAAAAATGGTCCTAATGACTTCTTTTCTATGATGCTACAGTCTATGGTATGTCTTGCCTTTTTTTAAATTGTCCTATTTTTGCCAACACTGCTATGAGAGTGTGATAACACTCCCATGTGTATATGCTTCCAAAATTACTAAATGTATTCCTTCAAGTCAATATTCTGGTGCTTACCACTTAGATTAACATGTATACCTTTTTCTTATCAACACATAATTTGCTTCAATACAAGGACTGCAAAAATAATTCTCAATACACATACAGATTTTCATGTACTTTAACCACTAGAATATGACATGTACACTATCATAATTTAAAACATCCTGGAGGAACAGGGAAATGCTAAAAACAATATAAAAAGGGCAGGTTTTCATAATGAATCCATACTGAATTCCTGCCTTCTATATTCAGTATTGAAACTAGTTAAAAAATTCTTAATTCTGTAGTTAACAAAGATGTTCGGTATTTTGGCACATGCTAGATTTTTCCAACACGGTGCAATCATGAAATTATTTCACCCTATATGCATCACTAATCACACATTCAGCAAAATATTAAAAAAATTAAATTTAAACTGCTGAAAAACATAACTGTTTAATATTAAATTTAATTATGAAACAATATGCATTTATTTATACTGAACCTTGAAACGGAGATAAGTTAATATAAGCTGGTTTACAGGCAGGCATACTATCCAGAAGTATTGTCAAAACAACTTCATGTGACTTAAAAGATCATTGTGGCTTCCAGGACAAGCTACTGAGAGTGTTCAGAGATGCAGAAGTCTGTGCTCTCCAAAACAGATCTCAAAACTATAAGCTTTGTAAAATTATGTAAATTCTGTATTTGCAAGTGAATCCCATTTACTCTAGGAAAATACATTTTTAAATGCAAGGAGAAACATAGAACAAAATGTTCTTAAAAGTATGATGATAATTTTCCTTTTAAAACCCAAGCTAAAGAAAAAAAATCTTATATAAAAAGGCATAATAAATATCAATTTACTTTTCATTCACACTTTTTGGGCTCAAGCTAAACAAGTATACAGGATAAATTTCACGTATGATGATTTAACATTATCACAATGAAGAAACTGTAATGAATGGCAACATGGAAAAACAGATAAAAAAAAGCAAGTCTGCACAGTCATAGATTTGCTAAGAAAACTAGATGTCATTTCAACCACTGAGTTTGAGGCATATAGAAATTGGTATATTAAGATATCATAACAACTTTTACTTAGTCATGTGGCTTGAACTACTCCAGACTACAGCTCACTAAAGACTAAGACTGATCCTATGATACGAAAGAGCATACATAACTGAATTAATCAGAAATCCATGGCACAGCACACACAGCAGGAGAAAAGAAAAAGGAAAGGTAAAAGTAACTCATTTGTTCCTCATTGCTGCATTATTCAGGAGTTTGAATCTTCTCTATTCAGTGGACCATGGCCTGTCTATTAATTTTAAAAGGAAAATCATGTACTGGGGATCATGGAAGAACATGAATAACAAAAAAACCCTGCAATTAAGGAAAGAGCAGAGTTCAACATTAAATTTGAAAAGGAGGGAAGGTCTTAGAAATGTTAATGTGTTCTTGGAATTAATTTCATAATTTTTTGCTCTACATCTTGTGAAGGTTTTATTTCTTATGCTTACAATCCTTTACTTACTATTCAAAAACTTCCATGAAATGTGGAGGCATGAAGATACTCATGTGTGGAGCAATAACTTTCCAAGCAATCATCTCAAAATGATTTAGGAATATCAGAAAATTAAACATTAAAACACTGTGAAAGCACACTTGATGTTTTCTATTACCTCCATTCCTTTTTTCCTTCCCCCACCAGCAGAAGGCAGAAAGTAAGAGAAATGTTAGGATTATGTTCAATGTAATCAGTGTCATCAGAGAGTTGGATGAAATGCAAGTATGTATCTGACTATGTCAAAATAGACCTTTTCAAATGCTGAGATTTTACAGAACATAGTAAGTAGTCTTCCAAAGATTCAAAATCTGCAGTTTCCAGCATCACAGTCATGTTACAGTTGTTTTTCTAAATGCTAAGCTAATGTATTAAAAGATGTCATAAAAATGTAACTATTTTATTGAAATGCAAAACCAAAGGAGGAAAGTAATAAAAATGTACTCAATAAATGGCTTACTTTTTAAATGGAAATTTAGTTACAGGAATTTTCCATTTAAAGTAGATTGCAACCATCAAATATTTGAAGGTTCAACATACCTATGCAGTCTGTAACATAACCTTTTTTTAAAAGTACCTCATGTCTTCTAAAACCTGCTATTCATGACAATTATTCCCAAAACAGGGAAAAAAAATAGTAGCCACTGAAGTGCAACTATCCACAGAGTTCATGTATGCAAATGAGTAAGGGAAATCTAGCAGAGAGATATGCAAACACTGAAGCATTTGGTCAAACCATCACAGCTGGGAGTGGCAACAATTTCAAGGGCTGGGACTAGCAAAACAATTTATAATTATTTTGATGGAGAAAGGTAAAGATAGTAGAGGCCACATACAAGGTTGACCTGACAAAATAAAAGCGCGGTTTTAAATGCCATCTGTTGATTTCCTCTCAGAAAAACGAAGTATTCTTATTTCAAGCTACCTACCTTGACATAGTAGTCTTAGTATAATCAAGAAAAATAGTAAATTTACTCTATGATTTAATAAATTGCATTAAAAACTACATGTAAAGCTAGGTCAGAACAAACCATGCACCTACATGCAGAAAAAGGCACAAGATCCTTTTCCTTCTGCACAAGATCTGTTCCCATCAAATGCTGGTGCCACTGGTACCCTCCTAGAGTCACGCTAAGGTTACTCGTGGTTGCTTACAGGAAAGGACTGGGCACTTAGCATAACAGTTTTCTTCAGATGCTTGGAGGAAGTGATGGAACTCAGAGTCAGAATTAGATACTTTCCAGATATGTCTGTGTCTTGAATGAACTTTCCTGTTGACTCTGTATTTGGCGGTTATATATGTAAGTGTGGGCCTATGTGTGCATGTGCTCATCTTTAGCTAATAAAAATGTGTTAGCAAAAGCACTGAAGTTCAATGTGTCTCATTTCCCCCATGCATAAAAGGTCTCTTTCTAAAATATGTTTACTCACTAAAATAAATATTCCAGAGTTAAAAAAAATCTGTTTTTCTTAAGAATTGAAAACAATTAAAAATTTAAGAAAGACATAATGCTTCCTTGCCAGTATCACTTTTCCTAGTGAGAATCTTGACATCTAAAATATATTTCTTTGATTATTCCTACAACAATACAAGCAAAATAGCAACTGGAATGAAAATGGAAAAAAAAAAGCATAAAACCACGTAAATTAATCCAATACTATTCACTAACAACAGATAAACAGACACTTTCTTTTTAAATGTTTTTAAATTTTCATAAGTGAAAGCAGCACTTCAAAGACTGGTTATCACAAGAAGAAATGGTAGGTTTTGGAGCCATAAACTTAAAATTAATTGTGCACAACAAGCTGGCTTTTTCCACATTTTCTTCCCCTTTGCATACATTAGTGCTCATCTAAGGTTGTTTAGAAAACTGTTTACTCTAGGTTTTCTTCTCAGAATGTGCAAAAGCAGCTTGATATTACATGCAAATCAGTAACTTTCTAAAACTAGAGCTCTTCATAATATTTTATTTATATGTACCAACATCTACAGCGCATGTATCTTAACCACCACAAATCAGAAGTTTCACCAAAGTTTGCAGGCTGTAACTAAGCCCAGATAAAGTATATCTTAATCTTACAGAAGTGGCAAAGTGACAGAAAACCAACTATAAATTACTTTGAGCTGCCAAGGCAACATTAACTGCTACAACCCTATGAAACTGGTAAAAGCATGTCCACCAGATTTGCAAAGGTGATCGGTCTCAGAGAACTCATGGTACAAACATCTCAGAATCATATTTCTGTAATAGCCTTCAACTCATATAACCTGCACTTTTTAGAAACTATACTTGGAAAGAACCACTTGCAGAACTTGCATGTGCATATTTGCATGCAGGGACAAGTACATCTCCAGTTTAAGCCAGGTCATACCCCACATCTACTTGTTTAATTGACAGGAAGTGTAGTGAATTAAAAAATAACTACAAGGCTTCTGTGATTAAAAAGAAGAAAAAAAAAACCATGAGGAAGTCAGCTGTGGAAAAAATGTTTAAACTCAAATGTTGGCTTTCCTGCAACTAAGACGTTTTAAATATCAATATACTAGTAAAAGGAATACTAGTAACTGATTCTTACAGCATCCAGTTCCATTTCTAGCCTAATTTTCTCATAGTAAATACAATCTTACATGTTAATTTGCACACTTAGCTACAATTGTGTAAGACATTATTTGCTTTTATTTTAAAAATTATGTTACAACTTATATGATCTCAATTTTTGGTGTAGCTCTCAATGGAAATGACAAATTGAATGGTATGAAAATACTTAAATATCTAAATAAGGTTAGGATGGGGGTGAAAGACAAGAGATGAAACCATTAGAGAGGTAGAGAGTTACTCAGTGTAATGCAGTTCGTGGTATAAATTTCCCCCCCATGTGTATTGTCCATGCATATAATCTATAGAATCAATGAATGAAACTGGTTTTAAAAATAAAATCTACTGCTTTACCTGTGAGAATACAGTAAAGAAAATTTACCTACCAACGAACAGCTGCAGTACTTTGAGACACTTAGTCCATACATATACTCTAAGAATGGGTGTGCTTGTGGCCTGCCCTGGAGTGTCCCGGGAGGGGCACTCTCACTCCTCCCCTCTTCCTGCTTGAGGCATTGACACACAGGGCAGAGTGCATCCGCCACCACTGCAGTTCCTCTTAAATGCACAATCAAACCTGAAAGAGATTCAGAAAGAGGGGAAAAGCAGGTAGGAGACTAATGTACATGCAGACTGTACCTCTCAAAGAACACCAGTTACTGATGAGTAACCTTTCTTCTTTGAGTCTGCATGTACATTCCCACAATGACTCACTCTGATCAGTTACCTTTGCCTTTTCCCATCAAGGAGAAGGCCTGAGGACTCCCACAAACAACTGCAGCATCACTCCACTGAAGGCTGAAACAGCCCTGGATACTACTAGACTTAAGACAATGCCAAGTGAAAGCAAAAAGAGAACTCCAGGTGACCTTACAGCAAATGTCTGAATACCACACAATACAAATACTAAGTTTGTCCAGAGATCTAACAGAATTTGGTTTGGCCATGTGAAGTTCTTCAAGTCCAATCAGAGACAGAAAGCCATCTGAACAATCATTATGTGAAGTCAGCCAAACTTTCTGATATATTCCCACAGTGCAACAAGAAAAGAAACAAACTAAAAAAATTGAACCTTTGAAGAGAAATTATAAAGGCCTTATGAAATCAAAAATGTAAAGTATAAAATTCAATCAAAGAAGCGTAAGATCTGGAAATGAGTACTGAAGGACTAATTTCCTTGCTACTCTGGAACTTCAGCACCACATCAAGAAGGACTACTGGATGACTGAACAGATACTCTGCCCATATACACGTAGTAAGTAAAACAGCATCTATAAGGACCCATATACTTCACTAGCTGGCTGAGAAAACTGTCTCCAAATGTACCACTTTCATAGACACAAGCAGAAGGGGTAAGCAGAAGTAAGAATATAAGACCTCAAAAGGGGAGAAGCAACCACTGTAATACAGTGGTTTTCTACTGCATGTACAGTGGGAAACTGTCATCAATCATGACCAATTCAATACATCCTGATTGGCTATTAGGAAGATGTGAGTTGTAAAATGTATGAATATCAGTGGACTCAATTAGAGAGAGCAACCTGGTACCCTCACCAAAGTATAGAAAGAAACCAAAGGAACTACACATAACAAATATTCAGAGAGCTGAGCTCAAAGCAGCAACAAATGTGTCATACAGACAATATAGTTTTCTCACAGAGTATGCATGTCTAGATTATAGTTTCATGCTACTGGCTGTCATGACTCTGGAGCATAACAAAAACTGACTACCCTAGAGACTGATCAACGTTTTGACTTGGGAATTGTAAGATTGCCACAAACTAAAGAACAGTGAAGGAGGAGCTAAAATACAATGTCCATGCAGACTACAAAAGATGTTTCTCACATAGCTGCTTATGACTACGCCCACTGTCAGAACATGGTGAAATCACAAAACAAAAAACCCAGTTTTGTCTTTACTGCATATTTCTCTGTATGTTTGTCAATTGTGGTAACTTACAATCAATACACCATGAAAGGAGAACCATTTGAAGTGCCTAATCCAAGTAAAATTGTTGAATGGCTCTATTAAACCGGACATCTGTATGGCATGCCAAAACAGTGAGTGCATTTCAGCACAGCCACAGGCAGCATTGCAAAAACCTGACTTCTTTAGGTCCTCTAAATAACACCCCTAAATGAAACCACAAAAGTAAATTGTTTCCTCAGAGAAATTTCTCTGGGGAAGTCTAGATCATAAAATTCTAAAGAATATACTAAAATGGGCCTGGATTGGATCTCATTTATTCTCTCTCTCTGTCCAGTTCATTATTTTACTGTCATGCCTGATAGACACCTGTATTCAAAACATACTCTTAAATACTCTTAAAGATCAGTAAATGTTTTACTTTTGGACATACAACCACTGGAAGAGCAGGTGAATAAACTGGCTTAAATGAAAATCCAAGCTTCTGGAAGAAGAATATAGATTTAGTCAAAAATATAACATCTGCCAAACAAAGGACTGTAAATGGAGCCAAAGATGTTAGGGCACACCGTCCTCTGTATGCAACAAATACTGTTATCTCAAACAAGTAGGAATGAGAAGAATCACATTAATATTCCAAACTTGAGTTAACTCTTCTATTTTAAATGGAAGTCTGATAATCAGTGTAGGATGAATATAATTTACATGTGACCAAACTGGTGGATGAAGTGCTGATATAGCTGCTGGATGTATATGAGGCTCATGAGTTTCCAATAACTCTAATATTCCAGAGTACTGAGAAATAAGGCCCTAACAGACAATAGGTTCCTCCTGAGGTGAAACCATTGCCATTTTGTAGCACATGTAAATGTTATGGCCTCCTTCCTACCCAAAATTTTCTGCACATTTAAATAGTCAAGTGTATTACTACCCTTCACTGTATGAAAATTGAGGCCTCAATAATGCATGAGTCTATTAGTCCAAATGATCAATGTGGAGAAAAAAAGGCATTATGACTACAACAGATGCTCACAAGCTCCTGAATTCCAAGTACTGATACTGTTCAAGCCAGAATGGAGTGACTGTGGCAACATAGACTCTGCTTTTCTTAACCACAACAGAATAAGTGTATTGGTAGATAAACACTGATCTGAAATGCATGGAAATAAAAAGGTATCTCCCAACCAACTAAGATTCTCTTGCCCTCTAGAAAAGACATATTTTAATTTCTTGATGTTATAATAGATTAACTAGTCTTTGACAAATAATATTGTCAATACACTTACCCATTTAAATATTCTGAGAATGTGGCAGCATATTTTGAAGATCCTGAAGATCTGTAACATTTATTTTGCCAAGCCTAACAGCTCCATAGATGGAATAATTACATAATGGATGGATTTAGCAGTTCCATGCTTGCTCCTACAGTGCATTATGATGGTGCCATTCACTAAAAAAATCATTGCTCTGATCATCAGTGTATGGATCCAGAACAGCACTCTGATATTGCCCAATAACTTTTACGGGAATCAGAGAATATCCTGAAGATGCTCCTGTTGTGCAGTAAAGAAGCCAGCCTAGCTGACATCTCTGCATATTTGTAGGGAATCCTCCTACCAGCTGAGAGATTTTAAGATTACTATCTATCACTATATTAATTCTCTAACATCTGATTACAATGTATAAGATGTTTTCAGTCAACCAGTGCATGCACAAGCCATGCGGCCTGACACCTAAAGCTATGATCTTATTGTGATCTATGATAGTGTCAATTTTAGATGGTGAATGACCTTCCAGGTCAAATAATCAATGTCAGATTTAGCTTCCAAAAAATAATAAAGCATCAGTAAAGAAGCCCCCCTCATTCATAACAAAGCAATGTCCTTTAGTTCTCTCAATATAAGGAAGATATGAACATCCTGCTCTGGTATATTCTTGTGATAGGGATATACAAACAACAAAGAGAAAGGTATATGCAACAAAAGAAAGAAGACTTGCGTATTCTGGAACTGATTAGATTGTCTGCATTTCTCCATTAAGTGTTGAGTAGGAGAAATCCTGGAGACCCTGAAAATGACTCTCAAAAGTGAAAAGGAAAGGATAAAAAAATCAATTGAGATTCGTTGATGGTTCTTAATGCAAAAAACATGTTGACAGCTGTTGAAGGTGATGAAAAATAAATAACTATGATCATTACAGAAAAAAAGCTTTTTCCCTATGTGTCCTGGTTTGGTTTTTTTTTTTTTTTGTTTGTTTGTTTGTTTGTTTTAAATAAAGATAGAGTACAATAAGGGAATAACAGAATGAACTAGTAATAGGCTGCCTTGCTGATTAGGTTATTGCTTATTCCTAAGTGAGTGTAAGCATCCAAAGAGTAAAATGTAGTGAAAGAACCTTTTGGCACTTATAAGACTGAGGCGAATTTATAAGACTGACTCAATTACTGAACTGGAAAGGCCATTCTCTTCAAAGGGAAAACCTTTTAAGAATTCAGTCCATGCAGAATCTCTCTTATAGGCCCAAAAGATTACAGTTATTACATAATACTAGGTGAAAGCAATTACCATAGAATTTGAAGAGTCATCATCTGCTTCCATTGCAGCTTGCAGAGGTGTCAGCATTAGCCAATCCCACTGCAATCAAAGATTTCAACTTCTGTTCTCTGGAGAAAATTGATGCAGAACAATTCCTATCAGAAAGACTTAATTCCCTAAAAGCCGAAACTTTCTGGTCATTTCTCTTTTGGAACATTTTTTAGAAATGCTCATTTTTTGCTTGATACATCCTAACAACAAAATTACTTGGAATCAGGTGGCAATAAAAGCACTCAGAATACTAAAGAGATTTCAAAACTACCTTCCAACTGGTTCTGCAGCTGGTATAAATGAAACTAAAATCTGTCAGGGTACTAAGGTTGTTCAAACATGCCTTTATGGTGTTCGAAATCTCTCAGGCAAAATAATATACAGAATTTCAAATAACCTACAGCACTTTTGAAAATATTCTTTGTATTCAAATCACCATTGTTTCTAACATCCTACATTCTTGGAAATTATTTTGTGCTCTAAAGAAAGATATGTTATCACCTTGTTATGCGATAAAGGTTTTATGTATATAAAAATAAAACACGTATACCTTTTTGAGCCAACTAAAGTGGAGACAACTTTGTAAGAAGTCTTCCTAATTTGATAAAGTTGTCGCAAATGGAGCTAATAGAAGCTTAATAAAGCAACTGCTTCACAGAAGAGATTTAGCTCAACTCAAGTCTCATTATGTTAACAAAGCCACAAAGGTTGACTAACACAGGAACAAAGTTCAAAGACATACATTAAAAGAGTTGGAAAGGATGATTCTAAGCAGAATCACCTGTAATCTCTTGTTTTTCTAAAGATATATGTTAAACTTATTAAATAATAAAAAAATACTAATCATTAGTATCAGAATGAGTGCAGAATGCCTTCTCCTTACAAATGCTTGCAGTGACCAAGTCTCTTGACTGCTGCAGAGATATTCAGAAACCATTCAGATACAATCTTGTGCAAAGGAAGGAGTCTCTGACAATGCTTTGGGCAATCCATTCCAGTGCTCAGTCACCTGCACAGTAAAGAAGTTCTTCCTCATGTTCAGGTGGAACTTCCTGTGCATCAGTTTCTGTCCATTGCCTCTTATCCTATTCCTTGGCACCACCAAGAAGAACCTGGCTGTTGGTGATGGGATGAAATGCAAAAAAATCCTTAAATGTAAGAAACAATCTAAATATAAAATATCTAAATGTAAAATATTAAAATGCCGGTAGCAATATGTCAGCAATGAAAAAGCACACTGAGACAGTGCAATAGTTTTTAGCTCCACAGGTGTTGTTTTTCTCTTCCTATTCTCTCTCTCATGTGAACTCCCTTTTATTTAACTTCAGTACAGATAAACTGCTGCCTTCTGATTGGTCCCTAGGGCCTCTTGCTAATTTTGTAACACACAAAATATGTCTCAAGCTGTCCGTGCATGTGATTGTTTTCAATCACAGTAAGTGGCATACTCATCTGATGGTTTTCCACCCAGACTCACGGCATCCCTAGCAAACACACAAATTAGCAGGGCCTTTAGGGTTAACATTCTCTTGTTCTGATCATGGTTAGGATGCCAGGTGTTTGGTGCCATTTCCAGATGTGGCTCCATCCTCTGACATCCTCCTTTCAGATACTTAAAGACATTGATGAAGTCCCCTCTCGGTTGCCTCTTCTCAAGATGGAACAGGCCCAGCTCCCTCAGCCTTTCCTCCTGAGAGAGATGCTCCAGTCCCCTCATCACCTCCACAGTTCTTCACTGGACCTGCTCCAGGAGCTCCATGTCTGTCTTGTACTGAGGAGCCCAGAACTGGACACAGTACTCCAGGTCAGTACTCACCAGGGCTGAGCAGAGGAGCAGGATTATTCCCCTTTGACCTGCTGGACATGTTCTTCCTTGTACAGCCCAGGACACCATTTGCCTTCTTGGCCACAAGGACACACTGCTGGCTCATGGACAGCTTGCTGTCCACCAGGACCCCTGGGTCCTTCTCCACAGAGCTGCCTTCCAGCAGCTCAGCCCCCAGCCTGTTCTGGTCCATGGGGATATTTTCCTCAGGTGCAGGACTCTCATTTGCCCTTGTTGAATCTCAGACAGTTCTTCTCTGTCCATCTCTCCAACCTACCGAGGTCCTTCTGAAGGTCTGCACAGCCCTCTCGGGTATCGGCCACTTCTCCCAGCTTGGTGTCATCACTGAACTTGCTGAGGAGGCAGCTCCCCTACATCCAAGTCATTGAAGAATAAGTTAATAAATACTGAGCCCAGTATTGAACCTTGGAAGGCTCCACTAGAGTCAGGACTCCACCCAGATCCTGTGTCACTGATCAGAACCCTCCTTGCTAAAGCACGAGTAATTTCTAGAGGTGTGAACCCACGGAAAGCCCTCTGGACTAGAAGTACTTTTTTGTTATTTTAAAGATTTAAGAACACACACATGGTGACCTTTACTAGAGTTATTTATATAGTTCAAAGAAGAGTTGCATAAGAAATAATGAGTCTTTTCAACTGTGTATCACCTGCTTTATATACCATTATTCTAACATATGGTCTGTTACATGAAAATGTTTATATAAGTGATTTTTGGTTATTTAATTGCAAAACTTACCTTTCTAGATAAGTTCAAATCACATTACAGTCAACTGCTCAATGCAACTTAGAATAAAGGCATAATCTCAATAATTAAAAATAGCATCCCTTTCAAAGAGTTGTGTCATCTCCCACACATCCTACTTTGAGGATTATGATGCATGCAGTATATGTTACCTCTGGACTACTGCATTCCCTTTGTAGACACAATTGCCACTTTAGTGGTGGAGAGGGATGAAGAGCCTACACAGCCAGCACAGTCATTCAGACAGTATTTTCAGTAAGAGAAGGTAGGTGGCATTAGTGGATGAGGGAGGTATGCAATAAATTTTTTGAGCAACAACAGGGCAACAACCTTGGGAAATCAAGGACTACATAATATTCTGTTTATGTTTCTAATATTGTAGTGCTCCCAACCAGGAGGTCATTGTACATCAAGGAGTTAGCAATCCACATAACAGTTCCCTTGAAGTTCCCACAGAAGGCTGCCCTGTGCGTGGATTTCAGGAATGAGTCATGATGCACAAACCCCTTTGGCCAAAGGACAGAATCAGCCACCTCGTTGTAATGGAGGGGTCTGTATGCAGCTCCAATCCAGTACTGGTGATTACACCAACATGGCTTTCCTTTATCTAAAAGACTAGCAAGAATTTCTCATGAGTGGAGAAATACATCCACAGATTGATCTGATGCTGCATGAACACACAGTTCCTGCCGTCTGAAGGGAGTAAGATTTATTTGCTACCTATATTCCTCCTCTTCCTTTGCTTTATGAAAGCAGGTATTTTATCCAGCTATTTGTTGTCAAGCCTTTCTTATTGAGATCCAGAAAGAACCTGGTACTTCCCTCTCTCTTCCTTTCTGCCCCACTGCAGAAGAAACACACATAGAGAATTATTTTTTCATTTCAACACTTGTCACTTCTGACTACAGAAGGAGAAGCCTTGGCTTTTTTCTTGCAATTAGTATTCAAGTCTTTTCTATCCTGCAAGAGTTCTCTCTCCAGCCCCACTAATACCATGATATTTGAAAGCATTAAAAAGAAATCAAAGATTTTTTTTTCTTCTGCTAAGATTTATAAATGTGGTTAAAGATCAGGTCTATCAGGAATCCAATAATTCTATAGCAGCAATCTTCCAAGGGCCTTTACATTCGCACCCATTAATTTAAGCACAGTATTTTGGTTTTGCAGCTGTAACCATCCATACTGATCAACTCAAAAAAATCAAGCCAATTTGCAAGCCACTATAGCTATTACTCCTAAATGCCACAGATCATTTAGTAGTCCCTTAAGCCTTTAGTTTCTGTTTCAGTTTCACTGCTGTCTAACTCCAGAAGCAGAGATATATTTAGCAGGAAACTCTAAGCAATTTTTGTCTGTCACCCAAATTTCAAAATATCACCAAGAAAATATGATTGGCCACACTAAATATATTTTATTTGAATGAACAGCATACAGCTTTGTACACTAAAAAACAACAGTGATAAGACTTTTTTTTTTTCAGACTGCAACTTTTCTACCACATTTTAAATTTTTTGGGAAATTTGGATTTCCTGTATTTTTGACCCTTTAGGAAAGAAAACCCTAATAAAACCATGATAAAACTGAGGCAAAGGAAAATAGACTACCTCTTTAATTAAATATACTCAATTGAAGGTCTTAACTAGCAAGCTAACATCTGGCCATCCTAATTTACAGTACGGACAAAAGAATACTATTTTGCTCAGAAAATAATTGCAGGCTAACAGAATAAACAGACGACGCCTTCAGGCTCCCTTTATTATAATGATGTCTTTTTAGCGAGATATTAGATTTCTCACTGACCTACTTGTACAAAAAAATTTAATCAGTATTCTCTGTTCTTTGGATAAATTTGTGTCTGACTGAGGTCTGATAAGAAAATATTTAATTCTTTTGCAAACTCTGTATTTTGGATGTTACCTTTAGTTCCCTGCAGATAATCTACAATAGAAAAGAACAAAAAATCAGGTTTCCATTGGGATTTTTGCATGAAAGAAAGAGCAGTGATCTAGAAAACCATTTAAAATTAACTGTTTATACCAAAGTTTCAACTTTAAGTTGATTTTATTATTTCTGGTTTTGATTGGCATTGGTAAGCTATTATCCACCCTGTGTGTAAAAAAACCCTTGTTATTTGTCAGGTGGCTTGATGCATTGCATCTTATTCCTGATTTTGAAACCTACACATCGAAGTGATTTAAGTGTGACATTAAATATGAAGTCAGAGAAAAACTTGTGCCCCATGTGTTAATTTTGAAGAACTAGATTGTGACTGCTGATGATATATCCAAGGACAGACAACGAAGGTGTTGAAGGGTCTGGGGCACAAGTTTGTGATGAGGAGCAGCTGAGGGAGCTGGGGTTTTTTGGCCTGGAGAAAAGCAGGCTTAGTGGAGACCTTATAATTTTCTACAACCACCTGAAAGGAGGCTGTAGAGAGGTGGGATTTGGTCGCTTTTCACAAGTAACAAGGAATAAATAGAAAATAAATGACATATTTATATCATGTAATAAAACATGTGGCATGAGAGGAAAATGGCAGCCATTTCAGGTTGTATCATGGGAGTTAGATTGCATCTTATGAAAAATGTCATCACCAAAAGGGTTACTAAGCATTGGAACAGGCTGCTCATGGAAGCAGTGGAGTCACTGTCCCTGAAGGTATTTAAAAGATGTAGATGGGGCACTCGGGAAAATGGTTTAATGGTAAATTTGGCAGTGTTAGGTTTCACAGCTGGACTTGATGCTCTTAAAGGTCTTTTACTACCTAAATGATTTTATGATAGAACAGATTCTTAATTGAAACCACATGAAAGGATAAAATTTGAAAATAGATGATCACATGTTAATTTCATGTTTCATACATATCCAAAATACATAACTAGAAGGACAGTAAGAATATTTCCTTTGGTTTTCTTTCCCTATTATTTAGCCATTCTCAGAAGGCAATATAAGTGATCAAACGTATCGAATATTGTTTTCATTGGTAGAGATCTATCAGAGTGAATTTTAAAGCTTTTCAAAAAAAGTTAATCTGAAATTAGCTATTTATTCTACCAGAGAGGAAAAGCCTTATTTTTTTTCCGGTTCGTACATTATAAAATTGCCATGGTGTTAGATGAACTGCAACATAATTAGCTCAGTTTTTCCTGTTGCAAAGCTATGACTCTGTTAAAGTACTATTTCTCCAAATATAGGATTGTTTTTTAAAGAATTTAAGATACGAAAACTGTGCAACAAAATATGAAATTCAAAATATTCTGCATGTGCACACACATTCACACATATTTAAAATCTATATGTTGTTTCACATAAAACATTTAACTATAATAACACATTGTAAAAATGCATGGGTACCCAAACACATGAAGTGTAGCTTAGTTTTGCTATAAGCAAAATGGCAAATATAGGAAACTGTGTCATTATGAAGAAAGCTTCATGCCTGTAAACTATTGGCTAAATGGTCCAAATGTTTTCCTAAGCACTCTTCATAATCAGGTCTCCAGAAAAGGCTTAATCCCAAGAAAACTCAGAATTTTCCATTATCTGTGAGATTTGATTTCTTGGTTCTTTTGCTACATGTCTCCAAAGTCAGCGCAGTAAGGTTACCATGTTTGCAAAAGCTTTAATTACACTTAGAGTATACTACTTCACAAATATTCCTTTTTTCATTCTTGAAACTTAACAATCCCTTTGGATTTCTCACCAAGAGAAGTTTTCACAGTTTGGAACATCACTTAGAGGCATTTGGAGCTTTTGTATGTAAAGCAGTTCTCCACAGCTCTCTAATTTTAAACTTGGTCATCTTTCCTTCAAAACAGCCTGAGGATAATTGTCTGCTGTCACTTAGAGCCTCAAGATACTCCATACAACTCAAGTATTAGCTTCAGTGTCCCAAATGACAGTCAGCTTTATTTTCACATTTTGCCTGTGTTATATAGCATTACTCCCTAGAAATACTTATAAAGTACAGAACACATTCCAAACACACAAAGAAAGGTTATTTTCTGCTTTGTTAAAGAAGGACAAGAATTTTAAAACATCTTGATGTTAAGCTCTTCATACGGTATCCTCAGATACACAGTTTCATTTTCTAGAATGACAAATCTAAGGTAATTTTCACTCATTTTAAATTATGTTCAACTACCAAGAATGCAGAAGAGCCCTTTAAAATAACAGATCTGAGCAGTACTAATTTCCATAGGGGATCAACCTATTGGTTAAACGAGAGATTTATGTCATCATGCTACTGAAGCTGCTCAGAGAAAATGTTACTGTATTTGTAATTTTAAAATCAAGGATATTTAGATAGAACATAACAGTAACAAAGCAGATGATAAATAATAAGAGAACATAGAAATTCTATGGTCATTCTATGCAGAAATGCTGTAAGTGAGTATATGTGTTACCTTGGCGGTCTTAGGATCCCACCTAATCTTGTCATAATGATGAGGCAGCTGAAATTGAATGCAATAATTTCTGACAGAACAATTCTAGAAATTTTTGTGTATTTTTTATGATAATGTATTTTTAAAAGTGAAAGTCTTCAACCACTCCATCTTTACTGAACTCTGATGATTCAATGGCATTCTCTCCCTTACAGCTTTCCTTTAGGACAATTAAGTCACAGAATTTCTGAAATCCTACTATAATTGGAAAGTACAGAATCAGTATTACAGTAAATATGATCAAAATACTAGCAATTTTATCATGGGGGAATACAGAAAATGAACACATTAAAATTACAGGGAAAATGAAAAGGAAAAACATTAAAGTTTAATCTTACATTTGTGTTTAATTTGAAAACAAATGTTTTTCTTGCCAAAACAGGTTCATGTTAAGAAACACTTCCATAGGGAGCTCAAAGATAATCCAGAAGAGCAAATATTGTTACTTCGGACACAACAAATTACATTACATGTCTTGCAATATGAAAACATTCTGTTTGGTAAAGCACATCATCTTCCATCCAAATATATAATACTACTGTTGTCCAGTCAAATACACATAGTGTTTTCTACACACACCATGGCAAAACTCACTGGCTTTTGTTAGAACCTTAGCTCTCTGAAATAATTTGTCCATATGAATCCCACTTCCTTAGGAATCTGATGCCTCCACCCAAGATGCACCCTGCTCTTGCGTCTGTCTTCCTCTTACCTGGTGGCATCTCTTCTTAGTTCCCTTACATAAAAGCCATGAAGAGAAATAGTTCCACACACTATAGACCACACAAACTAAACAGCAGATAAAATATGGTAGTTATTAATGTTAATGAACACAATAAGGCTTTTTAATCTCAGAAAAAAACCCAACAAAAGCCAGAGGAAGCTCTTGGGAAAGCTCTTTTATCATGTTACAGAAGCAAACTTCACAAGAAGAATTTCTTTCAGCCTGATAACATATCTGCTGGACTTCCTCACTTAAAACTGTTGCAATACAGTATTTTTAATATGGAGTAGACAAGTGTCTGAGGGAGCTAGGGTTGTTTAGCTGGGAGAAAAGGAGGCTCAGGTGGAATCTCACTGCTCTCTACAACTGCCTGAAAAGGGATTGTGGCAATGTGCGGATAAGTCTCTTCTCTCAGACAACAAGTGACAGGACAAGAGAGAAAGGCATCAAGTTGCACCAGTGGAGGTTTAGATTGGTTTTCAAGCATCAGAACAGGCTGTTCTGGGAAGTAGTGGAATCACCATCTGTGGAGGTATTGAAAATATATGTACATGGGTCACCTGGGGACAGGGTTTAGAGGTAGCAGTACTGGGTTGATATTTGGACTGATGATCTTTGAGGTCTTTTTCAAACTAAATGATTCCATGAGCTACTGTGGTGCAGGGAGAAATATTAGAATACACATTATTGGAGGGTATACGTTCAAAAATTCTTTACTGATGAAGTAGATGATCAAACCATTTGGTGACCACTGGTCTAGACTACTGTTTTTTACTTTGAATAGTCTGACAGAAGGGCTGGGCATTCTCTTAAGTAGTTAGCTCAGACAACAGTGTTTCACTAGTAACCACAGGTCTGTACTCTGAATTTCACATTTGTAACCTGACATGCTGTGTTATGAGAATGCATGTGCTGGCTGGAGGCTTGGGACACATCTACCACAGCCTGTTAGTACAAAACAGCACTTTTAACACCTCTCTGCTTAACAGAGTTTGGCTCATATTGCAGAGTAGCCTTTGAGCATATGAAGTGGAATCCCTTCAGATAAAACTTATTTGGAAGATGGACTTCAGCAGCATGGGTAATAATCCACTCCAGCTGTTAACAGGCACACAGAATAATACTAGAAGTAGCTTGAAATGAAAAATATCAAAGAACATACAATGTATGCTGGATCTCCAGCACCACATGCTTCACATTATAGATAGATGCATTTTATTGGTTTGCATGACTTGGTAACACAGATATGTCTCAAGACAGATGTTTGGTTTTTGGCACAAGGGACAGGGCGGCAAGGGCTAAGGCAGACATTTTTAAATTTGTCTCTATACACTTGGCTCTGATTTTGTTTTGCTGGAAGACATACCTCTGGAAGCCTTTGGGGCAATAGTTAAGCCAACATTCCAGCTCTGTGCAGCATCAGAGATGAGAAGAGCCACTTACCCACCATACTCAATAAAACTTAGAATCCACTTAGAACTTTTCATTTTACAGCAGTGCTCAGATATAGCTCATCAGCATGAAATCTCATCTAGACCAATCTTATACATCTGATAAAAGAAAGTATTTGAGTAATTAAAATGCTTCTAGCTGTAGTTCAACATGTCAATACTTTTATACCATTCCCTTATGATGTCTTCTTGAACAAAGTTTTCGGTTGGTTTTCTGTTAAAAACATTTCATGTTTCATATTCTGTTTTAGACAGTGGACCCTATATATGACAGGGTCACCAATAGGATTAGGACACCACAAAAAATCCCAATTAATTATCAGAGAAGTTGAATTAGGTGCAATCACACAGCGAAGTATTAAGCATCACTCTATTAATACAGTTTACAAGCTTGTGTATCACAGGGAGGCTTGTGTAGTTTTTGGTGTCTTCCTATTGTGGTTCCAATCAAGCATGAAAACACAACATAAAAATAATCTAAAAAACATACTAAGAAAGCAAAATAAACTGCACTATTCTAGTAGATCTGCAGTCTACCATTTACAAATCTTTTTCAGAAAAATACAGTGTATTAAACTGGTTTCTGATGGAGAGATGACTGCGGTGCAGTGTGTTCTTTCTTCTTTTTTCCTTATAATCAGTACATTATCAACCAATAGAAGACACATAATCAAAACTTCAGTGCCTGCTTTCAGGCAGACTTAAAATTTGCATAAATTAAGAATGAGAGTTAATTTTAAAAGTGCAGTATAAATTAGGAAGAATGTTGCTGAAATGCAACCAAATGTGCCAGCTGGGGACATTTCCGTCCCAGTCTCTTTACCTGTTCCTCACACAAAATTGCTTCTATAAATTAAATTATTTTTATAATCTGACTCTAAATCTTTTTCAGTGCTACTGTGTCATTTTTGTGATTAGGAGATCAGCCCTTCACATGCCATTGTACATGATGTGGCACCAGAGGTTCATATATAAGAGAAAAGGTTCAGTGTTTTGGTCTTGGTTCCTTTTTTAATAATTCCTCAGTCTTCCCCCACTACTCCCAGGCCTCCACCCATTCAGTTGCTTTTGAGCACTGAGCTTATATAACCACCTTAGCACACTTCTCAGACCTCTTTCTTGGATCACAGTAGTCTAATTAGAGACTTCTATTTGATATGTAAATTGGGGGGTTCTTCCCATCTCCTATACACATCATTTAACATTAATCTCTCCTGAATTTGATCAGATGGTTTGACACCCAACTAGTCAGTATTTCAATGCCCTTATTTGCAGTAATACTTCATTTCTCTACAAATAATAATTTTCATAATTCACTAAGATGCAACCTCTAAATAGCTGTACAACTGAGGGTTATTAAAAAAAAATTTTTTTGGTTTTAACCAAAACCAAAAAACCAAACAACACTCCTGCTCCTGATCTCTTTTTCTCTATATACAAAGGACCAGCATATAGAGCCTGAATGTTTGGGGTTTTTTAAAAAAAGCAAAACAAAAAAACCCTGATGGCCTTTTTTCTTATATATACAGGTCCAGCATTCACCTATTGTGGCAATCATAAAAAAAAAGAACTTTCAGAAATATATTTACCACAAAAAATGAACATGATATTGATCTCCCTCAAACTCAGTCAAGCCCTTAATCTCTTATGACATTATCAGTTATGATAGGGTAACATTAGGTTTCCTTCATAGTTCTCAAATAAGAATAATCAGAATACATTCTTATAGGGTAAATATAACCAACCAAAACTTAATGTAACAGGTCACGTAGAAAATTATTAGGGCTTTTATATAAACTTGACTTACTTATATACTTGCCAAAAGCTATTTGCTGCTTAATGAAGCTGAGCATGTTTTCTCCTCTCATTCATACTAAGTGACATCCCATTTAAAAAGTGACTTTTCCAGTGAGAACAGAAGGCACTGAAAACATTGCCCAGCATATGGGGTCAGATGAAAAGTACAAGAGACTGTACTAGAGCTGGTCAGAAGATGACTTGAGAATGAACAAGGTTTCAGGTAAAGGCTGGTACAGAGATACATATTTAGCAAAAATGAAAAATGAAAGAAAGCCAGGAGGAATTTAGACAAAATTGATTACTACAGCCACAGAGAGAGGCAGAGATATTTTTTATGCTGGAAAACAAGAGATTTCAAATCTTGTTTCTAATGTATTTAATTAAGAAAGACTGAATAGACAAACAGGTCTGTGGTAATGAAAAATCTGATACACATTAATGTCCCCTCTCAAGGGCAACAGCTTACAAGCTGGGCAGCAAGGAATGCTTAAAGGATGAACAATATATTGGCTTGTCTTGTAAATTAACTTCCAGCTATTTTTGTCCTCTCTTTGCAGGAGAACTACAGAACTATTTTGTTTGCTTTAGAAAGTAAATAATAATATTATTTAAATGATTTTGTGTTGTTAGCATTACATTTCAACTTAAATGGAAGCACTGTCTTCCTGCCCTTCCCGTCCCCATGGGGCAATATTCCATGATCTGCAAATCACAGGCTAAACTTTTGAATGTTCATAAGATTAAATTACACAATACAATATAAAGTGCATTCGTTTAAATCCTACTCACATTAGGGACCAGGAATTTATAACTATGCTTCAGCATTTTTTATATTCAAGACAGCCTGTAAGAGTAAGGTAACTTGGTGAGGTGGTCTCATCTGTCATTTCTAGAGACATGAAGTCTCTGAAGCCATAAAGCCACATAACATAAGATGGAAGACAGCAGAAAAACAAAAAGTGACAATTCCTATTTTCGTGTGGAAAGCCAATGAGTACACTTTTTCATCCAGAGTGTCTGGGCATTTGAGGCCCTTGCCAGGAAAGCAGAGGAAGGCTTTTGATACATTCAGCAGTCCTAGATCAGAGTTTGATAGACACTTCAGCCATTTTTCATTTGACATTCTTTTTGTAAAGGTATTTTTTTGGCTGAGAGTCTGTGATTGCAGTGAGTACCCATCACCCACGGAGGATGAGAGAAACAGATGAAAAGCCCCTTTAGTGAGTACTCCCTAAGGAGTTTCTATACAAAAACTTGAGATAGCAACAGCTATAGCACAAAGAACAGTCATGTCCTTCAAGCAAAAACAGTCTCAAATCTAACAGAGCAGAAACAATCCAAAAGTCAAAACTGATATTCACAACTACTAATGGCTTCATAGGTGGGGAAAAAAATCCCACAATAGAAAAGGCATTCTTATGAAACACTCATATTTCACTGTTGTGAGAGTGTGCCTGGACTATTCAGGCTTGCACAGCCAAGCTTACCAAAAGCCTAGAGCCAGAACCCAAGGTAATACAGACTGCACTTTCCAGAAAAGGGCAAAATCAGTTTTAGAAAAAACAAAACTTAGATCAACAAAGGACTTATGAGAAGAAAAAAAATTACATAATACAACAGATAATGAAATCACAGTCAACTAGGAGCAGTATAACATGATACAATAAAATATAAATAATCAACTGTTGACAAGAACCAAAAGAATGAAGCACAGATGCATGGCCAAGAGTACATTATCAATACTGCAGAAAGTGCAAATCTCTAGCTCATACCACAAGTGCATACATGTGGATGAACAATTAAAGGAAAGTAATCTTTTGTTTTATATAAAGTTTTTGACAATTTTCTCACATTGCCCCACACACAAAATTTTACTTCTCTCCAGCATGGAACCAACAACATCTGTAACATCATTTAAGGATAATATAGCAAGTAAAAACTCAGAGTTATTTCTGTCATCTAAACAATGACATATGTAGCTTGAAAACAGTGTCATATGTAGCTTGAAAAAGAATACTAGTTAGTGATTGACTCTGCTAATGCAGGATTTGGAAATTAACTCAGGAATGAATCTGTGTGTACATCAGGTGAACTTTGATTACAGGGAAATATGATGAGACAAAGTTGTTTTAACTTAGCCCACCCCACTTCTCAATTGTTCTAGTTGGATTCACGGCCAAGAATAAGAAAGTCTGCTTCGTGAAAACCCAAGAAGTAAGTAGGAAAACCAAATCTGCAAGTTTATCAGGGATTTCATACATTGAGATCTCAGTGTCAATTTTTTGTTATTGGTTAGGACATTTGCAAGAGATTTTAGAAACATTCTTTACCTGGATGCGGGACTACAGTGAAACTGTCTACCAGATGGTCAGACTCTGAGTGCATGTTAAGAGAGTTAAAAGACAAGCCCTCAGTTTTAGGCAACACACAGTCCAGCATAACTAGCAATCTAATGGAAGAACATATGACCATCACATGGAAATATTTTAAAATCACTTTAAATCTTTTTAAACTTGTATCTATAAGCTTCAGATTCTATGGAGATGCTACTTGTTAATACTCTGTAGACATTCAATGGATAATACCCTTTTATGCCATGCTTAGTAAGAGCTCTTGTGCTGTGAGCTAGTAATTATAATTTGAGATGCTGAGGAAGGAAAACATGGGCAGAAAACTGAGAACAGAACTGTCCTTCCTGCAAGGTAAATAGCAAGTTTTCTTGATGCTTTTGGATTACTGGGAATGCACACTTTAAACACATTGAGTCTCTTCAGAAGATTTTTTTCTGAGTGGGAAAACTGTTTTTGTTTGTGCTGGATCCAAACAGATAAACAAGCAATGATCTCAGTATAATCATAAAATTCTGGTGTTTCCCATCACAAACTTTAGAGAAACTTTTTGTGAAGATCCTTGGCCAGTGCTGAAACTCTTAGCAGATGAATATCCATACAGTGATGAAATAAACCAGATCTAGGACTTAAACTCCTATGCAAAACCGGGATAACAGTACATCTCCTTGTTCATGTAAAAAAAAAGTTTGATTCTGTAGAAGATGCAAGAAATATTTAATTACTGCCCCACTTTCCAGTATTGAGATACAAAACCAGTTTTGTGAAGTCTAAATATTTTCAGCCACAATCCTGTTCTTATGGACCATGCACCACAGTAGTTATGATTACCTTTCTTTCATTTGTGTATTTTTTATACAGGACCACAAGCTGCAGGCACTTGTTTTTATGCAGGCACTTACTGACAAATTCCTACTTATTTTTGCCATGCACTGATAAATATGAAAATGCTTTGAATGATCAAGGCCAGCATCTCCTGGCTGCACACGGAGGTTGCATGAGTTTCTTCAGCTATGCTTACCAGCAAAAATAACAGATTCTGGAATACAGCATTATGTAGACATATGATACCACAAAGCTGGCAAACCAAAGGATTTCTGAGAACGTCTCGGAATAGACTGATTTTAATTGTAATCATATCAAAGTTGGATATTTTTGATGGCAGGGAGTACAGCTTTGCTCTGAAATACAGCTCACTGATACTAAAATCAGCTTCCTTTGTTCCTAAGATGTTCCTAAAAATGACTGTGTGGAAAATTTAAAATCTCTCGAATTCCTATGTCATCTGGGGCAACTGAACTCTAAGACGACACAGGGTTTACCATTTCCCTTCTGGCTACATCACTCTCCCTCATAGTTTTTATCATTTTCAACTCTTGGAACTTCATCACTGGACTGTGCTCTCAAAGACCAATGACAACCTGAGAATAATGTGTTTCAGCTATTCATAAAAATTTTTATATATTAAACTATTAAGCTAACACATACTTCTGAAGAAAAAAAGTGCTATCCTATCACCACACAGGGGAAAATGTCTTTAGTCTTAAATGCAACCTTTAATACTTTATCCAGATATGCTTTCATTTAAAGAACACCTATAGAAGAACTACAAGTGTTCGCTGAGGAGCACAAAGTGTATCTCTGTGTGAAACGGTAGTTAATGGAATTAAAACCCCCTCCCATCTTGCTCCAGAACTGCTTTACATCTAAATTTACAATTTACAACCAGTACTAACAAAATATTTCTAACAGGATTTCTTAAAATTACCACAGGAGGCAACCATTTAAGTTTATTCTCTACCCCGGAACATCTGCCTCATGCCACGAATGTTATAGGATTGAAATGTTCTGGCAATGTCTTTCTTGTGCATATTACTTTCATGAATTAAGCACCCGCTACAAAATCAATTTCTGGTCTTGAGATGAGATGCATGCATATGTCTACATGATATGAAACCACATTAAAAACTCAACAAAAATCAATTAAATTCCTTTTTGCTGTTGATTTGCAAATCCTAGCAAGTATTCCTAAAATCTTAAAAACCAAGTATTTTTTTTAGAAACCTGTTAATGAGTGGTCTTCTCACTCACTGAGTCCTCTTCTATAATAACCACTCTTCACCACACATAATGTACTTCCTTTGTAATGGCAAAATGCTGAAATCAAAAAGAACATCTCTCATGGTACTATAAACCATAAGGTGATACTGTTGGAATAAATCTATAGGCACATCATGCAAACCTTCTCTAATCTGTAATAGTCATAAAATGCTCTTTACTCTTGACACAATCTCCATGTTGTTCATCAAAACCAGTGTTGCCTGGTACGCTCGCCAGGCTCTATGTACACAAAATCATCTGGCTTGGAAGACCTCTCCTTTAGGCATTTGCTATTACAGTGAGTAAGGAACAACACTGAAATCTGACAATGCATTTTTGCTAGTTTGATAAGCTTCATGCTTACAGGACAAATAATGCTGATGAGAAGTCTAGAGAAAGTTGAAACAATGACATCTTCTCAGGAATGTGCTGCAATTTCTGTATTTACCGTCTTTATCAGTTCTGGGAGTATTTTAAAACCAGCAGGTACTGAAAATAAAGTGACATTGCTTTAACTGGTGCAGGGGAATGACAGGAATGCAGATGGTAGTACATCCATTTATGCATTCTCTGAAAGCTTCCTTTATTGAAGCAGAAGATCATGTGATAGAAGACGTATCTACCTTCTAGCAGAGTTTTCAGGGGGAAACCTGTGATGGTATCTAGGTAAGACTACCTGTTCAGTGGTCTCACTCTGGGAACCTAAAGCACCTATGACAAAATCTAGGGAAGGTAAGTTTCATGACACTTCATTTCTGACTGATGGAGATAATGTGGAACTGTAGTGGTGATTGGTTCCACACAATTCTTCCTAACCTTGGTATGGTATGTCAGACTAGTTAGGGTACATGTTACCACTTCTGCCCTAAGTACTCCTCATTCATATGACTACAATGGTGTTCTACCTAAGATGTAATTAAATTAATTAACAAAATCAATAAATTACTTTTCCTCATAAGTTATTTTGAGCTGTAAAAGAGGTTAATCTACCAGCTTTTCTAGAATACATGCAAATGCTGTCTAAGGGACTTATTTATATGTCATAGTAATTATTGCTCTCTGTCTGATAAAGTACCTCCTTTGCCTTAACAAAGCAGTTTACTTTTTAAGGACTATCAGAAAACATGAAGATTACAACTCCCATAAATATAATTCAGCAATCCATCAAGTTAAATCAAAATTTAAAAGTGGAGCTATTATTTTCACATATTTAATCAAATTAACTCCCTTAATATTTCATGTTTAAATAGGGGAGGGATAGTTGTGAGGAAAAATAATTGAACTAAGTTGCATGGAAGAAGATTCTGTTCTCTCTAGAAGTAATATTCATGTAAGCTGATTTGCCTTCTATTTTCTCTTCTCTCCTTTTCCTACTCAAATCAGCTAGAACCTTTTAGATGTGAAAACTACCCCTGATACTAACTGCAAGGACACTCAATCTCCCTGTTTACCAGCTACTATTCAGAATACACATGCAAAAATAATACTTCTTCATATCCAATATATATTGCTCCATTATACACACTGCTAGTGTGTCTTGACATCTTCCAGTAGTGCCTTGTTTCATATAATTAACATGTATTGCAGCTTGAGAAATCCAATCATTTAAGGTGTGAGAGGTGGCCTGACTTCTGTCACAACCTCAAAAACCCATTACTTGAACAAGACAGGACACCTACCAGAAACAAATAAAGGAAGGGATTTTTTCCCAACACTTTAAATAGCTCTGACTTTGAACAATAAAATCCTTCCTCCACATTTACATACTGGCAGAACTGAAACTAATGAGTAACCCATTCTTTGCTGCGTCCAAGGATCTCAACCACTTAAACACCAGCTAAATAAGAAAAATCTGAAAATTTGGAGCAGGTGTCCTAAGGAGGTGACAGATTCCTGTGACCACTGATCTTGCAGTAAGTTCCTAAAAGAAAAATACTTACTTTGTGACATTCCATTTTTCTTGTTCACTAAACTCAGTTTAGTACGATAAAGCCAGAAATATCAGCTTTCTTCATCTTCAAGACTAACAAAATGTCAGTGGTACTGGATTTCTTATATTAAAGGAAAAAGATTGTGGTTTAGGAGTTTTGTAATTTTTTTTAAAATAGTTTTGGAGCAGTTCTCTGAGCATCCTGAAAATACCACTAATAAATTTTGAAAACCTTCTTTCTTTCTTTAATTTCTTTCTTTTATTCCAAGACTAAAGAACATTGGATCTATCCTAACAAATCATGCTCCCCTGGATAAAATTCAGGATAGAGGAGTCCATGAACCTTAGATGACAAAAATGGATTTTGATCATGATGGTGTGATAACTTTGACTGATGCAGATACAGGCACTCACTGTATTTGCTTGCAGCGGGTTTGATACTAAGTCAAGAGGAATAAATTCTCACCATTTACACACTGTGAAGTCATGTCTACATCAGATATTACAGTTTCCTTCACAAGATTTTGAAACTACTCTCTAATTCTCTTTGCACAGCTGAAAATGAGCATGTGAAACAGCACAATGGGTTAAGCAATCACAATGAGCAAGCAATATGTCAGATTGACCTATAAGAATCAAATAAAGAATCAGTTACACAAACTATGCTACCAGATCCAGGCCAAAATCCCTCCCAGTACCCATCTTTCACTCTACTGAAAAACAAAACTGACACAAATTGCTGAAGTACTTTTCATGAGAGGACTTGGGTAAAGTGAGTTTTGCTACAATGCACATTACTTGGAAGGTGAACTTAAGTGTTTATTGTTATCACTACTCAAAATCAAAGAGTTTATAATTATTTTGAGTACCAATGACTTCATACTATTCCCTTCCTAAGGACAGACAATATTGAAAAATGTGGATGTGCTTTTTATCTCAAAAGCAGGACATTACATATAAATATAGTTATGAAAACATAACTTAGTGGTCATCATGGTCCTGCAAAATAGAAATGTGTTGAATTACACAGGTTTCTGGCATCAAACAAATTCTTCTAAAGTCAGCTTAGGCTGAAGCTAAATTGTACTTGTAAAAATAACTAAAATTCTATTTCAGATACATAAATTCTATTTCAGATACGTGAACATGGACCTAATAATTTTACTTTAGACACTTTCCTCTCTCCCCCATGATACACTTCAAAGCAAGAAATAATACGGATTTTTAATGTAGCAATTCTGTAATTTTTCAAAGAAAGAAATTCAGTGTTGAAAAGCAGTAATACTGTACCTTGATTTCTTCTATTTCATCTGGCACTATCTTGTATGCAGATATAGTCCCACCCAACCTGAAATAAGGAGAAGAAAAAGGTTCTCAAAATCAGTAACAGAAAACACAGCATGTTAATAGTGTCATGACTTGTTCCAAAGCACAATATTCTTTCTACCAACTTAGAGGTAAAACCCAGTAAGCCCCCATTTCTTTATCCAACAAAAAGTCTTTCTGTGATTGACATAAATACTAGAAACAAAGGTGTTCATCACCTTAACAATTAATTCAACCAAGAAGAATTACCATCACCAGAATGGTATTTTTTTATATTAATGGCCATCAATCATCATATTGTATGATTTCTTGTTGATTGTGTAAGGCATATGGGTAAGTTTAAATACTTGAAGTGTGATGTGCTTTGCGCTGAGTTTCACCAAGTTACTACATAGTCTGAAATGCATCCAAATATAGTTCTAAAAATTGAATTTTTTTCATTAAATGTGCATGTACAGACTTCACAAATCACACAGACTCTATGGCCTCTACATTTGAAAAATCTCTGCAGTTAATGATTAGTAATAAAAAGGGGGTGATGGCAATAGCTGGCACTGACACAGAAAATAGAGGGTTTTGTTCCACATGGAACTCAATGAAATTACTTTTTAAAATCCTGCAAAAACCCTGGTAAAGAACAGTTCACATACTGAAGATGCATGAATAGCATACACTACAAATGGTGGTAAACATTACTTTTTCCTCAGAGACATACAGACACGGCTTCTTTTATTTAATGAAGCAGTATCATTGATAGTGACAATTCAGACCTAAAAATATAAATGCACTAATGACCTCCTGCTGGCTCTGCACAGCAATACTATTCATTTTCTAGATGCTACAAAAATGGAAGTCACATATGAAACTATTTTTTGTAAACCAGTAGACAGCTATCAAATGTGTATTTGAATTATCTCCCTATTATTGGATGTTTTCTTTCCAATTGTCAGCATTTCTACACAGATGTATTTTCTTATATCTTGAAATTATTACTCGAATGAAAAATGAGAGTTAAAAAAAATACATTAAGATTTTCAATGTAAGTCCTGCCTTTCCATATCTCTACAAGCAAGTCACGCTTGTAAATGAGCTGTTTGAAGGCTTTACACAGAAGACGAAGTCTGCATGGGAGAAGTCATGTCTGAAGTCCATCACTGCTCCAGGTAACATCAGCTATGATTTCTGATGTAGAGACAGGGTTCAGATATTACAACATTCAAGTTCATCATGGACAAAGAATGCAGCAACTGCACTCTCCCATTGCCTCTGCAACTTCCATTGCTGGCATTCATTAAGTGAGCTTAAAGTTGGAGAGAACTGAAACTTTTTTTGCCAGTGCAAGTACAAACACAAGCTTTTATTTTTCATGACTTTTGTTCAACTGGTGTTTCTAGGGGTAGCTACTAGTAATTGGCTTTAGCGTCATGACGAAGGATTGCTTCATTAAACCCTGACAAACGATGGCTCAGATGGCATGTTAACATTGCACCTGACCAGTCTTATTGCTACTAGAATGAGGACCATTGGAAGGTGACTTTTATGTACTTCTTTCTGATCCATTCCTGCCTCCACTTTGGAGTACCCAAAAAAACCCTTCATTAACTTTCTACCCTCTAGCAGAAGGGAAATACAGAGCCTCTGTTGTGAGCAGTCCAGCAACATGGAATTCTGCCTGGCAGATTTCTTTATTGGCCACCCTTGGCACAAGTATTAAGCACTTACTTGGAATATCAGAAAATATATCAAAATAATTGACTCAGTAAACTCATGTGACTTGCTTAAACCATTATTTAGCATCACTATGCAAATGGTATTGCAAAGTTTTGTGTCAAGAATTTAACACACTGAATCTGCCAAGCTGCAGTTCAAATGGTACCACTTTTTAAAAGTAAAATATCAGTTACCACAAATCCACTTTTTTTAAAGAGAAAGACATACTAAAAGTTATGTTACTATTTAAATAAACAATCTCTCACTAATAGCTCCAGCTCACGTATCTCTTCATGCATTTCCAATCCTATACTGACATCTTAATCTTATAAATCCAGACTACAAACAAAAACAGTAACAAATTTGAAGCTGAACGCAAGTCAGAGAACATTAATAGACAATTTTATCAATGCCTCAGATTTGAAATGAAGTTTTTAAGGAAGTCGATACTTTCATCATTTCAGAACATTAAATTTCACTTTTTATTTTAACTTCTAAAAGAGATCCACCACAGCAGACTATAATGCCAGAATTAAGTGGTGAAGGACATAATAATGACATTTCACTTTGTGTATAAACTTTGGCTGTGAGTTTCACAGAAGTTTAAAGGTATCCCACACACTGGCGGCTAAAACAGCCTGAACTCTTCTACTGGTCATAAGTATGATATATAAGAAACAGAATTTTTGGTTTTACTATATAAGAATGCATACATAAGAAAAAAAGGATTTAAGCCACCTGTATGGGGGGAAGTGAGTAGGGAAGAGTAACATACAGACAAAATTTAAAAACATTCTTGTTTTGATGGCAAAACATCTTTCTTAGTTTCAATGTAATGCAAAAACTATTATGCTACACCATTCACTCGCCAAAGAAACTAAAGAGGCAGAACCAGTTGGGAAACACGTTGCAAACTCTTCACTCAAAAACCATAAATACCACTTTATTCCAACTTTAAAGTACATGCTCCGAAAAATTTGAAAGTGAATCATTTGGTACTACAACATCACTCTTACAAATCTCCAAAAGTCAGGTAAGTCCAAAGTGCAAGGGACTAGACAATGTCATGCACACACAACTTACAGAGAAAAACAAAAACATTGTGATGAATGGTAAGAAAAAACAGCAAAATCAAAGCAAATTGAAAATTAATGCATTAATTGACATGTCCAACTTGAAGAAAACTTTATATTTCAAGTGTTTCTCTGAATTACATTTAAGCGTAACTATCAATTGTGGCCTGTCAGGAAGCAGACTTGTCATTGTGCAAATCTTTGATTTGATTACTGACATTGGAAAGAACAGAGACCAGACAATTACACAGGAAATTTCAGCTACAGGATGATACACAGACTATGATAGAGGACTTGCACATGGCATATTTTTTCACTTTGTCATGAAAAATCTCTCTCTACAGGTTGGTTTTTAAAAAGTATTTTACAGTATCACTCCTAATCACAATGTTTCAAGAAGTAACTGCAATCAGAAAAGCAAAGAACTAGCTAGCATGAGTGAGTAGACATTAACTACAGTGGGCTTTGTATGCTAAAATATAATGAAGCAAAGAACATGTTAGAATCACAAGAATTCAGATCACTAGGAACCCAATTCTTGTGCAGATTCTCTCTTCATTTTTCACATATTTTATAGTTTTTTTACAGATTTTATTATACTTCTCTCCAGTTGAGCAATACCCCATCCAGCATCCTCCAATATAAATGGCATTTTCTCTCTCATAATACACAACCAACCAAGAGCAAAGTTAAATATACAGCCAGTTACTTCCAGTACACTGAAAAGACAGTCACAATTTTCATCTAGAGACCTACGTGCAAAGTCTTTCTCTCCAAACTGCACTATAGCAAGCCATACTGTTTAACAGTGAAATTATTTTAAATACTAGTTACCTTTAATGTTTCACTTGTATATGTAACTGATAATCTCAAAGGTACCAGAATTTATATTTAAATTTTGATAGACATCAGTTTTATCAGCTCTGTATCATACCGTCCATATAATTCTCTAAACTCATAGCAGAAGAGAATAAAATTATTCCAAGAAGTAGAAATTAGAGCTAACACAATAATAGTGAAGAACCATACCTTTTACTGGGCTAAACCAGTGAAGGCCTTTGAGGAGAGGATCAGAAAAGATAAGATAGAAATTCCATAAAAATAATCAGGAAATTATAATTATTTTCATAGAGGTTTTAAAAATAATAGAAATTTAATGTCTTATCTTTCCAGACTGGCTTTGCAAAAGTTCACCAAAAGGATTCAGAAGAATGTGATAAACAAGGTTTCTATAGAAACCTAAGAAATTAGCAAAATACAGGAAATAAACTGAACCAAGGCCAACACAGTTGTATTGGAACAGATGGATGCTTTACTATTTCACAAATTAAAGCAGAGTATCACAGAAGACAGAAAACTACATCCAAGTTAAGGAAAGTTGAAAACCAGGAAGAACTGTGCTCAAATGGATGCAAGAAACAAGGAACCACAGCTCAAATGAAAAGTAAACTCAAGACAAAACTAACAGAGAAATAAATTACAACTCCCTTAACATTATTTTAATAAGCTGACCTGTTTGCTGTTTGTGTTACTTCCCAAATATTGCAAGTTGGTCTTCTGGCTGATTCTCCCCTGTGCCCCCCTACATATGTATGTTCAGATGGACTCACTGGATTACTATTGCAGAGCTACATTTTGTGCAAGACACTTGTGCACTTGGACTGAATCCATACAGGTCAGCTTTTATAATTTGAATTCTGACCAAAGATATGAACAGTCTTTATATACAGTTCCACATTCAGGGACTGCCATAAGAAGCTGAGCTATTGATTCATCCGTTAACTTAATAAATGAGTCATACCGAATGCAATGAAGTAAATTTTCTAAAAATAGCTTGTAGCCAGTTTGGCTGCTGTCAGCTGCTGAATTTCTCCAATGCCACTTTAATTAACATTAATCTTTCTTCAGATAGATCACTGTCTAAACAATATCAAGTTGTCACTAAGCCTCCCAGTGAAACTCTCCTTTTTTTATGAAAGCAAAACTCACAATCCTCCACTCAGAATTTTTTTTCCAGATCCATCTCACAAATATATTTGTTACCTGCCACCAGGATATTCTGTCTTTTGACCGATTTATAAACCAAGCAGATTATTCCAGAGAGACTGTTCTTGAGAGCAGGTCAAATGACTGGGAGCCAGAATGGCTATTTCCAATTCTACAGGAATGTTCACTTTATCACAGACTACTGAATGAATACTCACTACAACACTCCTGCCAGAGCAAACTGACCAAGTCAGCACTTTGAGCCTACTCAACTGGACTACCTTGATGTTGACCCCCATGATATCAGCAAATCAACTGGCCTTGGATCCTCGCATTCTCACAAACTATTCCAAGGAAAGCGGTAGCAGGATTGCATTTGAAAGCAGCTTTATTCTCCACTACCTGCAAGATACATTAAAAGCAGACACAGAGATCTTTTAATTGATAACTAGTTTCTACTGACCTTTGAGAAATTGTTAAAGCACCCTGAGGGAGGTAGTAAGAAGGCTGCTATTCTGGGCTCCCTTCCTACACAACAGAACACTGGCAGCTACAGCAAGCTGGGCTGCAGCTTCTATTGCTGGCTGCTTGCCAGCAATGAACTGTGCAAAACAGCTTTCAAAGAGGATCCTGATGACAGCTTCACTTACTCGAAGGTGTACAATTATGTGATGAAGATCCACCCCATGGTTGTTTTTTTTTTTCTTTTTGGGGTATGTTTTTATCATCATCATCATTATTATTATTACTATTGTTATTATTTTAATGGATTCAATAATTAGATCCTTGAAAACTTACTTCCCTCCTCCCCCAATCTTAGGCTAACTTCAACATGCTGTACTCAAAAACCTCACAGAAATCAAATTACTGCAGAGATGTCCTCTGTCAGTTCATGTCTCCCATGAACAACAGCTCTGAGATTAAGACATCAAATTTACAGGATTCTCCCACTGCCTCACCATGTCCCAAACATTATTTGCATACACAAAAAAAAAAGGAAGAGGGGGATTAACCCCAAAATTTTTATTACCTACCTTATCACTGTTTTAAGGGTAACAAGTATACCCCATTTTTCACTGCTTTCAGGCTTTTTTTTTCCCAAGAAAAGGAGCAAACTACATGAAAACATTATTTTTAAAAAGTAAAGCCATGTTATTCTTCTCTTTTTTTTCTTCTCTTTTTTTTCTTCTCTTTTTTTTTCCTCTTTTAAAAAAAAAAAATTACTACAGGAAAAGCAAGACTAAATCAGAAGAGGCTAATTTTTCAGACACTTCCAGCAGGAAAATATTATCACCTCAACAGACTATTATTGGAAAAGAATACAACACTGATCTTTGTCCTCAACATATGTCAGACACTAGGGATGAGGTCATATGTAGGTCATTTGGCAATCACAGGACCAGGAGCCACTCTTCCTTTCTAGCAGAATTAATCTGACTTGATTTAATTTTGGGGAGGAAAGTTGGAACTGTTATAAAGTATATGAATTTCAAATACACACCTCTGTATAGTTATGCAGCCCCACGAGTTCAGAGCTTAGTGTAGTTTTCTAGGGGGTAACTGTTGTTAACTTCAGCACAAGGGGCACACCTTTGTATGACAGTCTGGGGTAACACTGCTGTCAGCCAAAAGACAGCTCAATAGAGGGACTGCCTCCTTGTGGAAGTGTTTATCAGTTTGCTTACTGCCCAATAAAGATGCACAAGGGGAGCTGGGAAGGCACCATCACCACTAATTTTTGGGCTTGCAGCCACCGGTACCCAAAATAAACAAACTGGATGAAGAGAACACTTAGAACACATGGATTTTGCAGAAGTGCAATTTTTTGTTGTTGTTTTTTTTAATCTCAGCATGGGAAGGTGGCTTCTGTGCAAACTCAGGAGGAATGCTGAGCTTCCGTGAGAAGTAGAAACTATTTAATATTTGATTTTCACTAAACAAATTAATTAATAATTGCTCAAAAGTCCTCTCATCAATACCTGTATGCTTCATGGTAAGAGTTTGAAGCATGCAAATAGCAAATATTTTAGTATCTTTGAATAAAATAAGTATAAACAATATGGCTATTTATAACATCAAGCTTTTTTAAAGGATTTTAGCATTTAACTGGTAAATAAATATTTCATCATTTGCAATAGACTGATTCTACCAGATTATAGCAACTGAAATGGGCTGAGAATAAAGTACTGAAGGCTAATTCTGCGCTTAGAATTTTCATTACAGATTCAAAAATTTATTTCTAATTAAAACTGACTTAAAAAGTCTTCCCAAATGCCAGCAGAAGCTAAAAACACTCTTGCCATGTGGACCAACAGCAAAAGAGCCCACTTCCATGCAGGATGCATGCATGTTTATAGTGCAGAGGAATGATGGTACTACACTCCATCTGATTGGTAATCTAAATATAGAAATCATACATTAAATCAAACAGACAGAAATGTCAGCTAGATTTAAGTAAAAATGTGTTCAGTGACTTTGAAAGTTCCCACCGGGGCATCAGATGCTTGACCAGCCAGCTCATTAAACAACATGAGCAAGATTTGAAATTTCCTGAGAGAAAAAATATGCAGAAGCAGACAAAAATCATTATCACAAAACCAGTAAAACTCTCACCATTTAAACAAAGAAATATATATTTAATATCCATGTTGGGATTTAGTTCGTAGACTGAGGACTTTAAAACACTGTATGAAAAGAAGCATTTATAGTAAATGCCAAGACAATAATAAATGTTGATCTTACATTGTCCTATAAGAAATATCGTGATAGGACAAAGTATGTACTTGCATTTTTCCAGCAAGTACATACCTAGGAGATATACAGAGCATTTGCATATATATTGCTAGCAATTGCCTGTCAGAAAATCCTCACCTACCTCAACTGAAAGCAAAATTTTTGGGTGCTGGAGAATGACCTTTTGCCTACCTTGGAAAGCACTGCAAATTAAGGGATTTAGGCAATATGATAAGGATTGCAATGATCCGCCTGGAAATGAAAGATTTCACTAATAAATTACCATAGCAGCTTTTAGAAACCTATGCAGGCAGATAAAGCTATTTTGCTGACACTCCCATCCTTTCAGTTGAGCTCTATTTGCTCCTTCCCAAATGTAAAAGAGAGACCATCTGAATCAACTATTAAGAAGATTCCTCCTATGAGAATACGCTGACCCACAACTAGCAGAAACCGCAAAGCTAATTTTTGTATGAATTGACATTGTCTACCTCCCCTACAGACTTATTCAACAAGAAATTAATTTTAAAAATATGGCACTTCCCCATGAACCCTTCAGGCTTTTTCCATGTTTATGCTGCTCACATTCCACTACAGTACCATAATTTTCTTTCCAATAACTTTAGTGTATATTTTCTCTTCCATTTTCAGAAACTTGAGCATGTGAACAAGCTTGTGAAGCACCATTAGACACACAAAGCCCATGTGCCAGCTTATGCCAAGGTTAAAAAATATTAAGTGTTTAGCTTAGAGAGAGGAAGTTTGACTGAGATACATAAAACCAGAAAATGGGACCAGTAATAGAGGAACACTTGATGTTGGAGAACAGGCTGGAATGAATGGCAGGTTGAAAAGAGCAGCCACTGTACTTTTTGTATGATTAGGCAAAAAAGACATCCAGAAAATATCTTCATTCAAAGAAAAATCAGTAAGAACTAAAGGTGAGAGCAGGATTACTCAAACTTGGAAAGAATAAGATGTGGAGAATATGTGGGAATGGTCTGATCATTCCAGATTCCAGATAATTTTTTTTACTTACAATTTAAACCACAGACCTTATGGATGACCGCCATTAAAAAAAAAAATCCCACGATACTTTAATTACAAGAATGAGAGAGGAGTCTTAGAGACAAGCAGCATCCAGAAAGGCTAACAAACTTGTTCACACAATAATTCACATTCTGGAAGCTCTAACACCTCATTTTTCTCTACCACATTTCAGAGAGATGTTAAGTATGAGTATAATCCAGCATATAACTAGCGGCAATCTTGTTATGTATATATTTCTCCCAACAGTTAAATTCAGAAGCAGAATTTGCTGGTTTTCTTTTTTCTTCAAACATTAGTGTGTTTGCATATATATACATATATTGCCCTGTGTGGCCTAAACGGGTGAACTAAATTCTGTTTAAAACAGCAATCTGACTCAAACGGAATTTATTCTTAGTGTATAGTCTGTGCTGGGGAATGTGAAATGGAAAAAAGAAAAATCTGTTTAGCCACAGATCAGAGTCATAGGAATAAAACAACTCCAGATTTGATCTACCTGCCTTCATACCTAGAAAGAACTTTCTATAGAGACAGGAACTTTCTATTGTATTACTGACAATGCTACAAGTGAGATTTTATTGCATGTCTCACGTAATTATCTCCATTCCAGATAATTTAGAGTTACTTTTGAAGTCATAATCATCTGTGTTTTACAGCTGCTTGTAAAATATGTCTGCATGGTTCAAACTCAAGAAACTGAAAAGCACTTCTTTGTTTTTCATATATTATTGGTGATATGGGTTTTTAGAACTCTTTTTGTTTTCTGTAGTTGTCACTCCCTTTTTCATTGCATCTGATCATTTAAATGTCAACAAAAAGTTTCTAGATTAATTTAAAAACCACTGATGTATTGTCTCTGCTATTTATGTCACAACACATTACAATCTGACTCTTTCAATTTCCAGAAACATGGGAGGCTGGAGACATGTGGATCTTGGACAACTTAAGAAGGCTTTGATTAAATGTATTTGTGCATTTTGTTCCATTCAGGTTCCAAAAATAATTACTACTTTTAATTTTTAAATAGCTTGCACAAACATAATCCATTAGCAAAATGTAACTATTTCCTCCTCCCTACTCGCAGCTTTAATTTATCTTGAAAGTCTCTATCAGCTATGTCCTCCTTCTACCTATTCTGCATGGCATTCTCTTAAAAGCAAAAATCATAGAACAATCCCCTCTGGTTCCATCTTCTGATGCCCTTCTCTCTTTTTATAGCTCCCCCTATAAATATGACTTTAGGATATAACTGCCAGGTAACTGAGTACACTACAGTACTTACTATCACATTCCTCTGGCAGACAGTGACCATAACATGCCCTGTAACTTCAACATGCCTCCAGCAATCCCCATGCTGAAGAACATGGATAAGGCAGAGATTTGATCTCTTTCTCAGTTCCTGCTCCAGCACAGGAGTGAAAACAGGTAAGAGGAATCCTGGAGTTTACACTGCTGTAACTTCCTTGAGCACTGGCATGTATATTCCATGTCAAGGAGGCCTAGATAAATTCAGTTGTCAATTTGTCTAGATAAATACAGCAAAAGTGACAGAAAAAGGGTATCTTTTCCAAAGCAGAAATTTATTCTAGAACTCTCTGCCACTTTTCAGTGTATTTGGAAATTAAACCCCACACATGTTGGTTTGGGGTTTTTTGGGTTGTTTTGGGGTTTTTTTGTTTTTTTGTTTTGGTTTGTTTGTTTGTTTAATTAAAGCAGTAGGGATCTTCTATTTTCCAGCATGTCTGTGTTGGTTTTCCTGTTTTCACACACAATCAATTTTATGCACTTGGAAGAACAGTCCTGAAAAATGCTCAACCTGCAATCCTACCAGCAAATACCACAGACAGCTTAGATGTGTTTCTAGGCATCTGAAATAGCCACTGTGTAAACCATGATCATAGAATCACATTGGAAAAGATTAAGCACCATGGATTTTGCTTAGACTACACGCCCAGAACCTCATTATATTAATTGAGAGGCTAAATTCCTGACTATAAATAAGCAAATGCCTTAGGTGACCAACACTAACATTGCTAATACTTCCCACAGTACTTCCCAAACCACGGTGCAGAAAGGAAATCAAAGACAGTTAGGGCAAGTCTACCTGCAAACTGGTAGTGAGGACAGCACAGTGTATGCATGACTCTTGCAGATAATGATATAAAAACGAAATACTTGAGGTTTGTGTACAGAAGTAGCTGGGCTTTATGAATAAATCACTGTAAGAGACTGCAATTTTCTTGCCAAATCACAATTAACTATTTTACTCCAAACAAGCAATTATTATTATGAAACCTGCCTTTTCCTTCCAGAACTAGCACTAAACACCCTCACCCTTTCGACAGCAACAGTAACAACCAAAAAAGCTATTTACAAAAGCCCAGAAATAATCCCAGCCTGTACCAAAATGTGTTTAAGTGATACCTAAACTTAGGAACTGAGCTAAACCGTGGCATTTTATTGAGGAAGAAAATTTAAAGAATTGACAGTAATAAAACACTATAGATAATGTCAGATATTTTAGGACCTTAACCTCTGGTTAAACTGCAATATCATATGATGTTGACAATGCCATAATATAATTGCTTTACAAGGTTTTGTTCTATTTTGGAATTGCACTTGTGATCAAAGAGTTTAGAGGTAAGTGGGTGGTGCCATCAGGCCAAGCAATGGAAGAATGAAAGACCTATCCTGAGAAGCAGGTTCAGTACAAATCCATCAAATCAAACAAATTAATATGCCCATCTCTTTCATTTAAAACATAAAAGGTGTGTCTAGAAAGCTGGTGGACCAAAGACCATTTACAAACTAAAAGAAAACTCCAGATTTTTTATCTTATAAATATTCACCCTCCCTTCCCTCCAGCAGAATATCATGGGTAGATTTTACTAGGTTATTTTAACATAAACTATATTGTCAGCTATATTTTCATCCAAAACATGTCAGGACAAATAGTGATGCTATCCCTCCACAACAGCAGTCAAAGCTTTAGCTCTTATTTCCTCCAGCCACATCACCTGATTTTAAATGCTCATTGATGCATAATGTTACCCTAGATAAGTGTCAAGATACATTTCATAGCTGCAGTGCCTCTATACCTTAAGCCGCTAAGAAGGCATGCTTCTCCAAATTCAGCAGTGTTCTTCAAAGCTGAGAAACATGATTACCAGTGCACATTTAGCTGGCTTCATAAATCAGACAATAATTATAATAAATTACTTTTTTAAAAAAATAGACTTCTCATGCTCTGAAGCTTAGATTACAGATGTTTGAATATGAAAAACACAATATCCTCCTTCATCTTACTTAAGGAAAAGTAAACATTCAGTAGAAGCATTCCCTCACTGATTCACCTTCACAAATCTTATATAATTATTTGTCCAAAACCCACTTGGTACTGAATTCAAAACCATCTGTAATTAATAAATAAAATGTGGGAGAAGCTTTTAAAAAATAAAGTCAAAGCTGAGTGCCTGATATCTAAATATGTTCATTCCGAGGTTATCTTTCTGTCATATCTATTGATTAGCTCACAGTTCAGTTGATCTTTACTCCAAATCTTTAGTGAAGCACAGTAACTCCACTTCTGCCACATATGCCATTAAAACATAAAACTCTACAGGTAGATTTTTTAATTTCTCATTGAATTTACATTGATAAATTCATCCAGTATTTCAGCATTATCGGCATTTCTACTCTTGCCCCAGCTCACCTTCATTCTCAGAACTGCAGTGATACATACATGAGCAAAACACAGAAAGTCTTCTAACCACTTCCCTCCCCACAATCTTTCCCCCTTATAAAATTAGCTTAGTAAGTAGTATGTAACTTCCCCCCTTATGAAATTACTTAGTAAGTACTTACTTATCTAAGAAAGTAGCTATAATACAGAAATACTTCAGGGAGAGCTTTCATATTATTGTAGAATTCTCTTTTACAGAGCAATTCAATACATGACACACTTTTGCATTTACTTGCACAAAAGAAAGTATAAGGCACTAGAAGACTTCTGATTTTACAATAAATTAAAATAATAACCCTAACTCTGAACAAAGGCTGGTGACAGATATTGAATGATGCATCATAATGCAAGCTCGCTAGTTGTCTTTTAAAATGTTTACTACCTTATTCTGGCAGAATTCTCAGAGTTTTTATTAACAACTGAACTATTAAACATAGGAGAAGAAAGAAGGGGAGAAAAAAACCAAAAACAAACAGCCAAAACCTTGGGTCTATTTGTCATTTTCAGGGAGCTATACCAGCATCCCACATGAGATCACAGCCAACTCTGTACCACAGTGAGAGTGGCACTGAGCCACAACTAATAAACCATGCTGAGAGGAAAAGCATGTTGGCTTGTACTCAGCACTGTGCTACAGACATCTTTCTTACAACCAGCCAGCTCAGAGTAGAGAGCACTTCCTTGTCCTTATTTGTCAAAAACTATTAACAAGGCAATAGGTAAATTATATTAATTACACAATTTAAATATAAAATGTATAAAACATGTTGCATGTTATAACAGTATAATTAGAAACAGTGTGTTGTTGCATGAGAATGATGTAAATGAATAGTTGCTAGTAGCAAATATAACTCATTTATACCAGTGTGAGATATTTCAAATTAAAATTGGGGAAGAGCCACTTGACAAATTTTCAGTGACTTTTTCAATTAAATATGTAATTCAATTAAAACAAAAATAGTTGTGCATAATAAAATTTTACTGAAGTTCCTCAGTGAAAAGTTTTATAAAAACTTGGACCTGAAATCAAATATTAATTTTTGTTTTGCCAGTTTCATTTCATGTTCAGCATTTCACTGGCCAAGTACAAATTATTGATTGCTGAGTTCATCTGCTTTCTTCTTCCTTGTGGACTTGTTTGTGTTTTCTCTGTATTTTTAGCTTCACTTGATCCCACTGTCAAATTTTAACTTGAATTATCCATTCAGTATTTCCTCCCTTAATTCACACCCACAGCCCCCCAACCCATCACACTATTAGACTTTTTTATTAATAGCATTTGTTAAACAAACACGTCTTATTTCATGACATAGCTTTCCTTTTACAAATTAATCAACAGTACTGGTCAGAAAAAGTTTTATTTCCTACTGCCTGAAATCACGATCTACAGCTGTGAAACAGATTATTAAGAAAGGCTCTTTATTAGAGTCTGGTGAGAACAACTCATTTTTAGCAATTCTGCCAAGACCAGTCTCTTGCCTCTGCTCAGCGCAAAACACTTCATATCTTAATCTTCCTTTTCTCAAGGCTGAGTAACATACAGTACATCACTTTCCTCCAGTGATCGTTAGATTTTCTTCCTGTAACTAGCTACTGCAGAAGACGTCTTATTTCATCCTGTAAGATTGTTTCAAGAGCACCCTCAAAAGAAGGAAAAGAGGCAGACCTGCTGCTGAGCTGAACACAGGAACAACACAGGCTAATGACCAATAACTTCAGCTAGAATTTTCTTCCATGTGTTTTAAAATGAAGCAGCAACAGAAACAGTGGTAAAATCTGAATAGTGCAGATATATTTGAATGTATTGATAATTCACTCCTGTTCCAGAATAATAAAATGTCAAAACATATTCTGATGAAGTCCCTCCTCAAGAGCAGGTTTTGCTGAGATAGGAAGGACATACACCAGCATGGAGTCCAACTTTGCTGAAGGAAGAGACATCACTTCTGGAAGTAGTCAAATGTGCACAAACCTCCTTGTCATAAAGCTGTTAGTGGTCTGATCCTTTGCATTACTCAGTATTCCTGTATCTTAAGAAATACATATTGCTTTGTGACACTGTAATTGTGGAAACTAGAGATGCCTACCTCTTTGTGGATATACTTACAATCACAGTTCTTGTCCGAATACACTACGTTTCAAAACTTGCCCCTAATGAGCCTGAATAATTTCTTATTTAGAATTACTTCTTTCTTCTCCAGTGAGGATTCCAACATAATCCTTCTGTAAACTGTCTGAACAGAATAACAGAGGACAGGGCAACACAAAAGCTTGCTCTTAGGGCTGCTAATAATCTGGCAATCTAATTTCTGTTAAAAATATTCAGCTAGTGTCCTGCCCTGTGCAGAAGAACAGAAATAGTACAAAGAAACCACCACTTTATATACCAAAGTATTATCAAAAATTCATGGTCTTTAGAAGGCTCTGTATATATAGACCATTGCCTCAAATAAAGAGGAACATTGAGGGAGAGACCAACAGAAGGAAATTATGTGAAGAATAAAGATCATCCCTCTGATAAATAAAATAAACTCTCTATTAATAAGCTCTCATTTTAGAGCTGTTTTTTCCACATAACATGAGGGTTTTTGGCAGGAACAGTTCTAGTTCATCTAGAAGTTAAAAGGTATTAAGACCTTGTTAAAAATGGAAGCTTAAATTAGTTCTTTGTTGGGGAATGAAAGTGATTGCAATCTTCAGCTAAGATGACACTGAAACAAATTTTAAGAGAAGTCATTGCTGCGTTAGAGAAATAATAAGAAGAAAGCATTTCTAAGCACTACTAACTTTGCACAGATTGGTCCTATCCCCTCACAGTAAGTCAGTGTATTAAGCTATGAAGAAATACCCAAGCTGGTGAGCTAATGAAAAGCTTGGATACTGGTAACAGTGGTAGGACTGAAATCAAGTTATGACACTACCTTCCTGGAAAGGTTACCATCAGTAATAGAAGAATACGATCTGACTTTTAAAAATGATTTGGGTATATACATGCTGCAGTCATTGCACTGCTCACATACTGTTTACTTCCTCATGTATGCAATGAAAATAATAGTACCAAATCAAAGATGATAAAACCAGTGACTGGGAAAAAAAAGGGGTTCAATCCAAAGAAAATTTTATCTTATATTAGAGGTCTTGAGCATCATAAATGTTGACAAACTGTAAAAAAAACCATAAGGAAACCTTCTTTTTAGCATATATAATAAATTGGCTAAAGAGATCAAAAGGCTTAAGAGGGCCTTAAGAAGGTAGAACAAGAGGAACTCCTGAGGAAAGACAAACAAAAAACCACTTTCCTAAATGTAGAACTCACTGCTATCACTGGGATTTCTGAACAAAACCTTGAGCTGATAAATGTCATTTTCTACTAGATTTAGAAAAACTTGGGGGCATTTTTGTCTCACATATATATCTTCAAAATCTTCTGCTCAACCAAGCAGGCTGAAGCAGACACACTTCTCAAAGGCATTTGAGACACTAGCAAAAAGGGCAAAGTTTGCTCAGTTTTGGTTTCTTTAAAACACCCTTCCCAAAATTCTTTCACAGCCTAAAACTGAGTTATTTGCATAAATGCAAAATATTAGAATTAAAAATATAAAATTGTTCTGAAATCTCCAAATCTTTACTAGCTCATCTATTACCAATGTCTGTATAAGCATTAGCAAATAATGAAGGACACACAGATACTCCATCTTTTTGAACACAAACATTATCTTTAAATCTTACTCAGCTTTTGGTCACAAATTCATTCTTTAAGGATGTATTTTTAAGGTTGTTAGCTTCTAAAAAACAATACAGAGCATTTTGTTAAAAATATGAATCAGTCTGTGAAGTGTGTTGCTTCATTCCCTCACAAGCAGAATTGCCCTTGAAAAGCTATTTGCCTAAGGCTCATGGCAGGCAGCATTCCTTCTTAAGCCAGGAAGAAGTAGTAAAAAAATTAAAATAACTGTATTTCTTCGCATTTTTCTGGAAAATTCCTGTTTTCAGAAGGGATTCAATGCTTAAAGATTCTGAAAAAAATGCATTTTAAAGTCAACTGTACTCAAAGAATACTGTCTGAATATATCAACTTTCTTGTAAACTTAAAATACTTTGTTGTAACTATATTCATGTCAGTTTTAGAAATAAAGATTCTGAGACCCATTTCAGATTGATTTTAGGCAAGGGTATTTATTGTAGCCTGATGGAAAGCAAATTTTGCACTTAGTTATAAACACAAAACCAAGATGATCCACCTGTGGATGGGGAAGACTGGATAAGCATCACCCCATTTAGGATAAGCATTATCTGGGTTTTGTTGCTTACTCTATGGAAACTGATCTTCAGAGTTTTAGTTACAAGATTATTCAAAACTCAAATACCTTCTTGAATTTTTCTTTATGGTTTCAACTCTGCAACAGAAACCTGAAATACGATAGGATAATACTCCTGAAGCCTCTGATCTTCCCCTGAAATTCATGTATGTTTAGATGAAGATGACGTTCTAAACTGCATGAAACTGTTACAATAGGTTAAATCAGGACTTTTTCAAATCTTATTCCCTAATTTTCACAGCATTGCAAATGCAGTAGAGTAGGCACAATACAGAGTTTCTGGAACAAAATGCCAACAACACGGGTACAACTAGAGCTCCAGGCACAAAATGGACACAACAGCTGCGCATGGCACCACACACTGCTTCTCAGTCCTGAATCCCACAGCCATCCCAGAACTACAATGGTAAAAATCTCAGTCACATTGCCCTCTATTTTATTCTTCTGGACATGAAAACCAAAACAAAATTACATATTAATGTATTTCCTGGATTATTCACAATCTATATTTAGTGAATGGCTTTCCCGGCTCTATTAGAACCATGTTTTTTTAAGTTACCAAAAAAAAAAGGAAATAATACATGAAAAGTATCTTTACTTTAGTGCACTCTTGTATCTTTTAGTGCACCTTTTGGAAAAATGAAAGACAGTAAACTAAAAATCACCACCTTGTAAGTAATAATTTCATGCTTTGTTAAAATGGAGATGTTCCAGTTATGCATTCTTGCATTTAATAGTCCCTCCATGACCGACTCTGTTTTTAAACACTTGCCACTTAACATTTCCACATATTACATGAAGCTATAGAGCACATTAACTGTGCAGAATGCTTGTGACAATGAGAAAAATACTAAATGAAGAGGGGTTAAAGAAAAAAATAATGCAAATGTGCATTTTTAAACAGGTGTTACAATTATGTCAGTCAAATGACACTCACTCCAGAGCAACCTTTATTTTCTAAATCAATCACCCATCTGAAAATGGCACCAATAACAAATTTCAAAAGGATGCACTGCATTTCCAGCCACAAATATAGAGAAGATACAGTCTTGTATCTGAAACCAATAAACAATAAAAAATAGAATTTTAATAGAGTAAAAATTTCTATTAGAATACAAGGAAGGGGGTGAAGCTGGAGGTAAGAAGAGAGATGCTATAGTTTAAGAAAAAGCAAAAAAGCTTAAAACACAATTAGTAAGGGTATAAAGGGAAGCATTTACTACTGTAGTATAACTGTTTCTTTGACATAACTGTCTGTGGAAAATCACTTGAGGTAATTTTTGAAGCCTTAATATGTCAGTTTTGAGCTTCAATGCTGTCTTCATCCATAAAAAAATAGTTAAGTCCTGGTTGTACCCTTGTGATGTTTATATGATAGCATGGATAAAGGGAAAAATTCTAAGTGAAGAATCCATGGTAAAATTCAAGCTTCAGTAAAAGCAGGTGAGAAAAGTGTACATGAAAAAAATGCAAGAATTACCATGGGATAGCTATACTTCTGTCTCTTAAACCACCATCTGTATAGATTTCTGCTGTACAGTGCTAAAAAGTGATTATAAGAGTCCCCCATAAAAGTTGTGGCAGGACAATTCTAATTAAGAAAGCAATCTAGAATTTAAATGCAGTGCATAATATCACATAAAAGCATGAACACATCTGTGCAATGCAATTTTCTGTATCTCAGTGTCAGAATTATTCCTAAAATGTGTAGCAACAGCTTCCTTTAAATCTCCATTCTGTTACAATATTTCAGTAGCAGATTATCCAAACCCCCTGCTAACTTAATCTATACTGCAAATAAGCACACAAATTTCAGAGGTGCCTTCTCTAAATAAGGCATTCCTTCAAGTATTTATAGCTTAGACAAAATGCAGCTTCTTGTACAAAAAGAATCACATCCGGGAGTCAGCTAACAATTGCTTTTCAGACCAGTTCAGAAGATCATTTGGTAATTTTTAATAGTGAGTTTAGAAGACAGAGATTTTCTATCATGTAGTAAATTACCAAAAGCCATTTGTTGAGAGGATTTTGTACCTCCATTACTGGGAGTTCCAAATATAAGTTTAGTCATGACAGGGAAGCCTGCTCTACTTTGAAGGACAAGTTTTTACTCATGCAATGGAAAAATTTTTCACTTCTGTGGGTGCTCCACTATTTATGAAAGTACTACTCCTGAAAGAAGTATATAAGAATTGCCTTAACAGCTCAGTCTAAATGTGCACACAACTCAGTATGATGTTTCTGGTGCTGAGAAACAAGTGCTTAGGGAATCAACACCTGGCATAGAACATGATTTGTTTCCTGGTACATGCTTACTACTGCTTGCTACCTTTCTTTCAGGAGCTTTCCTGGCCTAGATGCTGTATGCAGATCATCAGCTTTAACAGCTATAGTAGGTGTATCATCCTAATTCCTTTATTTGTATCTATCATTTATACTCCAGTCTTCCATATGATATTACATCAATTATAAAACATCCAGTTCTGCTACACTTGAACAAGTATGTACTTTTATTAATTTTAAACCTGCTGCTCGATTTTTTTCCTGTCACAACTTCTGATCTGTGAAAAACAGTGAATAATTGCCTCTGACTTTTTTTTAATGCTATTCATTCTGTATACCTCCACCATATGTTGTTTCTTAGTTAAAGTGAAAAATTCTAGTCTATTTAATTTCCTTGTGTGGAAGCTGTTCCAAATCTCTGCTTCATCTTATCATCCATACCATACCTCTATTAGAAGTTAATAAAATAGTCAAGATTTAAGCACATCCGAGGTTTGTAGTCATATAAATAGGCCTTCTGTTTGGTTCTTGATTTTTTTAGTAAGTCCTTGTCTCTTACTTTCTTTTCTGAGTATACAGAAACACTTAAAACATTACTGAGTAGTAATATAATATTTCTAGAGCATTGCCTTAACAAATGCAGTTTAAGCTAAGATCAGGACTGGACCATTTCTTACCTGTAGAATACAAAAAAAAAGTATTTTTCATAGTGTAGACACTGTGAGAAGACAACACCCTTTAAATACACCAAAAAGATTAGAATATAAACAGAAACAAAGACTAAAGTTCAAAAGAATGAAGTCAGATGAAGAGTCAGGTTAGCTGAGATTTGGATGAAGCCTGGAAGTGGCAAAATAGGCTTAGAAGAAGCTGTTTGAGTTTGGAGAGTCATTGATCCTCAGAGAGTGGAAAGCTGACGAAAATAGCAAATGCCAAGAAAAGAGCCCTCCAAAAGAAGCCTGACGTTAGAAGATCAAGGAAGGCAGCATTAGGTCACCAAGGTAAGACTAGAGAATGCAACTAGAAGCTGTGGTGGATTTGGGTTGGATGACAAGACAAAATGCAAAGCCAGAGTGGTGTACAGCACAATCCCTCGAGGAAATCCCTATCATTATACATTAAGCTTTTAAAAATAATTTGGACTGTGATTTTAAAAAATAGAATATTGACCAGGAAGTTGGGCGGCTATGCCAATAAATTCCAAAGCAAATGATAGGCTGTAAAATTATATTCAATCAAATGAACATTTTACATTTTACTCCAATCTATTCTTATTAATTATTAGTGCAAATGATTACAGAAAGAAGTCTTCTGGTACTTAATTCTGAGACTGTGACAGTACTTGGTACATACTCAATTTTCCTACTTCTTCTGTAGAAGTCATTTTGTTCTGGTCCTGATTATACCCAGACACCCAGGAAGCTTGTCTATATTCCTTCCACATGCAAAAGAACAAAAACTACAATTGTAATACTATTCATATGTGTACTAAGTCTGGGGATGGAGTTGACTTTCTTCACAGCAGCTGGCTGCAACACAGTTGCTGTGTTTTGGGTTTGTGATTGAACAGTGTTGGTAAGAAAAGAATGTTTTCACTATGGTTGAACAGTATTTATGCAACATCAAGGCCTTTTCTTTCCCTGCTCTGCCACCCCAGCAAGTAAGGCTGGGGATAGAAAAGAGTTGGGAGGGAGCACAGCCAGCATTGCTGGCCAAAGGGATATTCCATACCATAACATTGTGCTCAGCAATAAATGCTCAAGGCAAGGAGGAGGAAGAGGGGTAACATTAGACATTGCACTGTTTGTCTTCCCAGACAATCCTTCTGAGTACTGAGGCTTGGTTTCCCAGGAATTGGCAAAACATTTGCCTGCTGGTGGGAAGTATTAAGGCTCTTTCTTGTACTATGTGATAATGGAAGTTATCAAGATAACAAGATTTAAAAATTGCAATTGGAAAAATATGAAAAATAAAAAATTGGCATGAATTTGAAGTCACAAGCAGAGTGGACAGTTTTAAAATGAAGGTTTAAGACACACATAGAAACAACTTTTAATCAGTTGAGATACTGTCTAGATTGAGACTTGATCAAGATTTCTGAACCCTGTCTTATGTACTTCTTTTCAGACATCAGATAGCAAACATAATGAAACCTTCAAAAAATATTTTCTAACATTTTAATTTCTTTTCCTAAATGAAAGTTTAAGTAGATTCAGTAATAGTAACAACAAACTTTAACTCTGAAAATTAAGGACCTAGTAAATCTCCAAAACCGATGATGAAGTTTATTTCAACAAACATCATATATCCATGGTACAGATCCCATGAGTAGAGAATACTCCCAGACTTGTTTAGATAGAGGTTCCTGGCCAAGCACTGTATCCCTGCACCACAGAGAAGTACAACAATTAATTCTGAAACTAGTACTAGAACTGAAAAGGGAGATGGAACACCCAAGCTGCAGCTGCCATGCAAACAAAAAACGCTTTCCCCTCAACAATACTTATCAACCCAGACACAGCAGTGGGGCTGCACAGCCTCTAGTTCTGGAACAACCTTTGCAGTTACTTCATTAGCTCATAAACTCCTTAATTGCAGACTACCATAGGGTATTTCAAGACCAAAAAGAAGACATTTTCTTCTATGAGTTTGGTAACTGTATGATAAGAAAAGACCTGTTTGTTCTGAATGTAACTACCATTGGTAGATAAAGCTGACATGGAGCTTTAAAGAGGTTACAGGAGACTGCTTAGGGCCAAGATGTAAAAATTATTAGAGTTGAAAGTTACTAAGTGCTTAAAAAGACATTTTCTCGTGTTCTGCTTTGCACAGTCTGCTGCTATGGGTTTGCTTCAGACAAATGAAGTTGTTGCTATAAGTTTATGAGTCATTAAGCTTAAACAGCCAAAGGACACATGCAATATTAGCCATTTTTGCTAAAAACTGCCAAGGAATCTCGTAGGCTGAGAAAATTCTTTTCTTGAAGTCAAAGTAATGCAGAAAACATTTAGGGACTTGTTCATATAACTGAAGGTAAAAATTATTTGGCAAATGAGCTACAGAACATCCTCTGTGATACATCGACGGAGGCTGGTTGAACTGTGGAGAACCCAGGTGGGGAAACTGGCTGGAGAAGAAACCTTGGCCATTCAAGATCTTAAGCATGTTTTAATTATCTTAAAGGAAGGGCAAACACAATTTTTTTAGGCACATGAAAACTTTAATTGAAGCAGATAAAGGTTTGTCTCACTCAATCTCCCAGATCAATGAGAAACTATAAGGATAGCATGAAGCGAATTCTATGTATACCAACTTTATGAAGTGCTTATTAGATTAGATTAATCCTTATGAATTCCTTTAGCCAGATGTCAGATCTTTGGAAGTTTGTCAGGTACTAGTTTTTAATTAGATTCAGTACTTAAAATAGGCAGCACTTCTGTAATGCTCAGCATTGCTCCTCTGCATAACGGACTATTCTGGGCTACCATAGACAGCTCTTCAGTCAGCCTAATAAAGATCATCTGATAAAATCACCTGATGCTGATAGATGAGTTCAGGAGATAAGAGAAGAAGAAAAGTATTTTTGTAAGCCTATTAGAGAAAATGTGTTAATACAGTCAAATAATGGACAAACAACTGAGCATGAACTCCCACCAGAAGGCTGCTGCACAACAAGGTTACAGTGGGTAGAATTACCAAATAAATGTTTCCTCTCTATACAGCATTACTGAGACCTGCAGTTAAATAAAAGAAGCAGGCATGACATTCATATATTGTAACAGGCATTGAAAAACTAGAAAGGCTGCCCAAAGAGGAGAGGGTGAGAACTGGTAGCATCACAACACTGAACTTGTAACCTTCAGCAAGACAGAATATGCTACTGATTTTCAAATTATGAGCAAAACCTAGAAAGAATAAACTACAATACTTCTAGATTTGCTCAAAAACTGCTAGATAGGCTCCTCTATGTGAAGATAGAAACTGTGAAGTTTTACATCCACAGACTCAATAGTGCATTTATCATGTCTTCAGTCACAGAATGGGTAAGGCTGGAAGGGACCACAGTGAGTCATCTTAAGAGCACATTGCATGAGATTGCATTCAGAACTGGACACAGTACTCCAGGTCAGGACACACCAGGGCTGAGCAGAGGAGCAGGGTCACCTCCCTCAACCTGGCAGCCATGCTCCTCCTTGTGCAGCCCAGGACACCATTGGCCTTCTTGGCCACAAGGACACACTGCTGGCTCATGGGCAGCTTGCTATCCACCAGGACCCCCAGGTCCTTCTCCACAGAGCTGCTTTCCAGCAGCTCAGCCCCCAGCCTGTTCTGGTCCATGGGGATATTCTTCCCCAGGTGCCAGACCCTCATTTGCCCTTGTTGAATCTCAGACAGTTCTTCTCTGTCCATCTCTCCAGCCTTCAGAGGTCCTTCTGAAGGTCTGCACAGCCCTCTGGGGTATCAGCCACTTCTCCCAGCTTGGTGTCACCATTAAACTTGCTGAGGAGGCAGCTCCCCTTCATCCAAGTCATCAAAGAATTCTGGGGCCAGCACTGAACTTTAGAAGACACCACCAGTGACGGGCCTTCAACCAGGCCCTGTGTGACTGATTATGACCCTCTGGGATCTGCCGTTCAGCCAGTTCTCAATGCGCCACAATGTCCACCCATCCAGCCCACGTTTCTTGCCTTTGCCCGTGAGGATGCTGTGAGAGACAGTGTTGAAAGCTTTGCTGAAGTCAAGGCAGACAATATCCACTGCTCTTCCCTCATCCATCCAGGTATTTGTTTCATCCTACAGTATAGCTTATGTACTCAGTAAGATAAATAAAAATAGAGCTCCTCAAGAATTCCTTTACCATCTTCAGTTCTTAACTGACAAATTCTAAGGATCTCACAAGGATCTCACAACTGCTTCCCAGAAGAATTATCTAGCTTCTCCTTCTAAGACTGTAAAATACTGTAAGTGATAATAACCACTTCTGTCAGATTTCTATATCCTGTCATGGACAAATGGAACTCAGACCTAATCCACAAGTTTCTAACACAGACCTATAACCATTTTGGTTGTCTTTCTAATGCAATTACATGGAGGGTAAACAACATTTTCTTCTCAAATGTGTTTTCTTCTCTGTAGTTTATACTTATTAACAAGTTCTAATTTCCTGTCAAAAGTTACCTGTTCATACATTTTAGATTTATCTACTCTCTCATAATCAGTCTGAAGGAGACATGGAAAGCCATTTAGATGTGATGTGATTTTGCCTAGAAAGAAGTTATTCAGAGTCTCTTGGATATTGTTCATCTCAAAGAAGCTCTGAAGATGTTTCCAAAACAAATGCATCAGTGATTATCTGCAGCTGCAGCTATTGAATGGCACAGAAAGATGAAAAGCATTCTCCTTTCTGTCTAGACAAGTGAACTTTATGTCTATATACAGGCTAAGGCTGAAAGGGACATCTTATAAAGTGATGTTAAGAACTAAAACTTCGAAACGTCTACACATAGAGCTTTTGCTTGAAGTAGGTGGACATATATCTACACGTTATAATTATATGATGGTTCACTCTTCAGGTGTATTTAAGTAACTTCCAGTTAGAAAAGAAAAGCAGTAGGAAAAATACTAAGAGAAATTTCAGGTGATAGACATATTGAATAGTATCCAACCCATTTCTCTCCTGGCTATTGAGGGTGGAGAAGGAGAGGAAGACAGGAAAGCAGACCATTCAGTCTGCTCAACAGCAAGGAGTCAAATGAACTGATCGGTATTTTTATCTTTCCTTGAGCACCAGCTTAAGAAATTTTGCCTTGCTAGAGAACCTCAAAGATCTCACCACAAAAACAGGACTTTGCTAGAATCTTAAACTGTTACACTGCATTTTACTTCAGCTGAGTATAATCTGAACCATCATCTAAGAACCACCTGCCTAATTCCTCCTAGCCTGTTCTCTGCAGTTCTGCTGTTTAGGACAATTCATGGAAAAATACCTGCACTCTTCTCATGGAGAATAATCTCCTCTGTAGAATGCAACATTTTCAATATCTTTTATGTGTTACTGGAATGGTAGGCAGGGCATCATCTAAACCAAACCACAGGATTTGAATATTCATAGCCACATTAAGCTACCTTTATAGGAATCAAAGAAAGTTCCATCTGTTTTTTGATCATATTAATTACACAGAGGACAAACCAGAATGCATACATTTTCATAGGAGAAAAGGAAAAAGAAAAAAAGGAGGAAATAAAAAAGAGGTTTGCCCTACTAGCTCTACTGACACAGGATCAAATACGTAGACTACAATCTGCAGAGCTCTCCCTAACATTCTTAGATATAGATTCTGGTTTCTTCATCACACTGACATTTAGAATTTTTTCAAACTATCCAATCAGTCTTTTCTGCTAAAAATTGAACTACTTCTTTTTCACCAGCCAAACAGAACAAACCCTTTAAATAATCTTTTATATACTATAGAGAACTCATACTTCCTCTCTTCTGACACTGTTTTCTCAATTAATTAACCTGCCATGCATTGCATTTTCTAACTTCCTTCTCCTCTTCCTGTTCTTCTACACACCTCTGGATCTCTAAGTTTTATCTCCAAAACTGGACACTGTGTACAGCAGACATATCCCTGAGCTCTGGGGAACCCAATCTAGTTGAAGACATCCCTGTTCACTGGAAGAGGGTTGGACTGGGTGACCTTTAAAGGACCTTTCCAGCCCAAACTATTCTATGATTATCTGCAATGAATAAAAAACAGCACTTAACTCTCAAATCACCTTTACAGTTGAACCTATAATCAACTTTTCAGAGAAATTGTATTTTTCTGTCATTAATCACAAAATAAAATTTAATTTTAAGTGTTGCATGCTTCCTTCTCCCACAATCTGTAACTCCTCACTTCAGGTTTGATAGGCTTGGTGGTTTGGGTTTTTTACTTTAACATTATTTCCATTTTTATTGACAGAGTAAAACACGTAAAAGTATAGGTGATAGAACTCCTGATTTGAGCAGCAGAGCTTTTATTAGCAATGCTGAGAGAACAGAAAGTTGATTAAGTTTACAGTCCAGACTGCTCCAGCTGGGAAATCAATTGGGAAAAAAAGACTACTCTGACTATTAGGCATACTTGATATAAATCAAACATTAATGAAAAAGCCCTACAATGCTATTCTATAGAGTTTCATTTCAATGTAAAGACAGACTTTCAGCTGTCCAAAAAAAAAAAAAAAGCCTTGTGCAATAACAAAAGAGAAGTTGTCTCTTACAGAGCCAAGAGTGGCAAACAAAGAGGGACAAAGTCATTTGCAGAGAAAGCATGGAAATTTTTAATGTAAATCTAATGTTTGTATCTGATACTAGATGACAAAGAAAAGAGGCAGCGAATCTACCATCAGCACAAAAGAGCACCAAAGAAATCCTAAACTGTAAATATTAAACTGGTAAGAGGATTCATCAAATGTTATTTTACGATTCCAGGTATTATTACAGGCGTCAATCATAGCCAAATAGGCATCAGATTTTAATTAAGCTTTATTCTTATTTCAAAAAAAGGTTAAAACATCTCCTTTTCTGGCACTCTCATCTTCATCCCCACACTACTCCATTCATATAACAAAGAATTCAGATCCCATGGGACCTTAAGAGTCATCTACAAAAGGCTCGGTTGAACAATATTGCCTTAGATGGTTTCTTCATTTTGGAATTCACTCACACTATTACACATTTTGCAAGAACTCTTAATGGGTGCCCAGTCATAAAACAGCAAGAATATCAATTTGAAAAGACAAATCTAAGTCTATACATTCCTATTATTTGGCAGGAAGAAGAAGACTTTTCTTGCACTATAATCTGTCATACAAAGAGCATCATAAGCAGTCCTTGAAACATAACAGATGTATTGAGACTTTATTCAGTCTTTCAAAGTGACAAAAATGGCTACATTGCAGTGACTTATGCTTCTTATGCTATAAGAAACAGAAATCCATTTAATTTCTTTTGAACATTACAATAATTTATTACAATATTCTTTTTGTGAGTTACGGTCAAGGAAGAAAACCAAAAGATTCCATCACTTCTGGTAAAAAATACAGAAAATGATCGTTCTACAACAAAGGCAATTCAACCTTCTGAAAGTAAAGTCTAGAGGTGCAAGACCAAAGCTATGTGCAGCATAGTAAAAATACCTACAGCTCCAAAACCCACACACAATTCTAAAGCAAACACACAAACAAACACAATCAACAAAACCAACCAACAAAAATACATTAAAAAATACCACTCAACAGACAAATTTTAGTTGAAAATTAAGACCTTAAAAATAGCCTTTAACACTACAATAGTAATTATTAAAAATTTACCTATTGCATTCATCCTGTGGATCTCAAGCAACAATTATTGTTGCCCCCTGTACCTCTATAATTTCAGATGTATAAATCATCAATTACATACACTATGTTAAAATTGCCCAAGAATGCATGTATATGTGAAGATATGTCATTTACCTGTAGCAATATGACAAAATAAATTCTGCATCTACTTAATTACTAAAAATCCCTGTAACTAAAATAAGATGTAAAGTATACCTTATTTTTCACTACTTCTCAAACACTACTGAAAAGTCTGCTCTTTCAGTATCAAGGACCATCACATTAGAACCCACTGCGGAATGCACTGTCATTCATGGTAAAAAGATGTGAATGTTTTTCTCTTTTTCCCTTCCCTCATAACAAGTGGTACATTCACACACTAGCAAGAACATTTTCAGCTAGTACTAAAGTTAACAGATGAGAAAAAAGCTCACAACCAAAACAAGCCACAAACAAAAAACTGAACCACAAAGAAGGTCTGATACAATTTCAAGTCTGGCTCAGAGGTCATGAGATTGAATTTTATTTTAGAGAAAGACACAATACTGATACAATACTGAGATAAAGACCAGTAGTCTTGCCATGATGCAAAATTTAGCTCATGTGCTCATATACTTGAATTAAAACAAGTAGTAGAGGAAGAAACAAATATCAGCTATATGAAATCAAACACAAAGAAAACACATTCTACATGCTAAGATAACTGACAATAAGGTAATTATCCAATAATATTCTAATTTATATCCAGTTCCTCCTTAAAAAAAGAGGGGCAACAATGTGCATACAAATTCTCTATAGGAATACCAGCATGCACAATCTGATGCCTCTTGCACCTTTTAGTGTATGTGCTCTCTGGATGTTACTTCATGAACAGAATTACATTAAAAACAAGGTGGTTTTAATAATATCCGCCTGTATTAACGACTAATAACTTGGCAAGCATATACCATGAAAACATTATGTGTACTTCATCATACTACTTCTTCATATAATTACAAAACTACTCACAAGGATATCAGGAAGAAGCTTTTCTTTGCTTAGCAATAAGAGCCAGATACTCACAAAGAAGGGTCTTGGACCAGATCTTTAAGGTTTATCCCACTACGATCCTCGGCAAGGTTCCTGAAGCAACTGTCACTCACTAAAAAAAATAGAAATAAAATTAAAACAAAAAAACCAAACCAAACAAACAAAAAAATAGGAAAAAAGTGGTGGAAGTTTAAGAACGGAACACAGTCCTTTCAATTAACTAAAAATGCTTTTTGGTGTTGCGTGGAATTTGAACATTCATATATAAAGTCTGATTTTCATTGAGGTTCAACATAATTAAAAGATAAGTCAACTCAATGGAAAGTGATAAACACTGTATCACAGCTTATGCAAAAATGAACTGCATAAATTTCAGGTGGTGTCCTCACTACCTGTCAACCTGGGGGCACAGGAAGGCTCAAACATGAACAGTGTATGTGCAGGTACACAGAAATATCCATACACTTAATAGGAGAATCTTTCATCATGTACTGAACAATATACGTAATCAGAAACAGTGAGAGCAGCTATGTGTTTAAGTTCGTAGTTATTCATGGGTTAACAAAAATGTTTAATATGAGCAATAACCAAAACAAGTAATTTAGAGCAAAAATTTATTCAAGCAACTTAGAAATAACTGATAAACTGCATGTAAAGCTGCCAGTTACTGTAATAACTGAAATTATAGTAAATGTCACAGAAGTTTAAAAGATTATTAGTGTGCTCTCATTTTCTTCATTACTTAAAAAAAAAAAAAAAAAGACACCTAAATCTCAAATTCCAAATCTGTTCTCTTGGTTAACTCTCTCAGCACATGTACCCCAATCCTACAATCTATTCATTTCTCTTAAATTACACCACAGTCAATTTAAGAGGTGGGAAAAAAGTAGCGGCACAAATATTTAGAACCACAAAGTATTAGTTTAAAGGAATTATAGTTATTTCTGACTACAGCAAAGTTTCTGGAGGACCAAAAGGTTGTGACATGGAAAAATCAGTGTAAGGATCAATTTGCCGTAACGGGCAAGTTAATCTGTGAGAGAGGAAAGTTTATGAAGAAATGCATTTCTGCTCATCTTTCAACACAGAATACAGCCTCACATTTGGTGAAAGGGGATGTGTTTAAAATCATCTACAAAAGCAAGTGTTCCTACTTCTTTCTCTCTAAATGCAAAATACTGTCTTTAATTTACATCTCTTCAGTATTCATGTGTATCACCAGCATCGAGAAAATGCAAATCATTCCCAAAATATATTGTTTTCACAGATTACAACACATACAGTGACAGACCTACCTAACATACTACAAAACTGCAAAATGTTTCTACTAGTACCCTTCATTGCCAATGCATCTCACAAGCGTGAAACCTGTTAAATCTGCTGGGAAGGACAAGTATGGAAAGAAAGCATCCCAGAAGAAGAGGCTGGTGTAGCTGATGGAACAGGTACTGGCCCTGGCCCTCAGGCAAAGCCTGACAGTTTATGGCAGTAAGAGAGGTATTTTTCAAGTGTCAAAAACATTCACCTCAGCACTGTAATAACCAATTGATATCCTAGGCTTCTTTTACCCACTGTCTCTGAAAACAGTACCTAACAATCGCTGGTCACACACAGTCCCTGAAAGCCATCAGTCTTTCACAAGGGATCTCTTGTCTTTGAGGTAGCTGCCATTGATCTTCAGTTTAAACAACAACTACTTGTGCTAACTAAGCCCAGACCTCTCAGGTTCTTCCTCTCATGGTAACTTAATCATTGTCTCTATAACAATCTGAGAGTTACCTGTACTGAGTTCACAAGTGCTGCCCACATTGCCAGGAAAGCTCTCACTGAGCAGCTTGAGCCTTCAGGAATTTTGCCTCTCCATGCCTATCTATTACATTGAACCCAAGGAGTGGATCTCTTAACTTTTGGGTTAGAGGAGTAATTCCAAGATCAGCAGACTCACAAACAATCTACATGCTAGATTTTATGGGAGGAAAAATTCCCACCTACATTGATATTTGATATTTATACTTGCTTCTTGTCAAATTTGGCAACAAAACAGCAAACAGAACATTTTACCTACTGTTTTGTCATAAATCCTACACTACCAATGTATCAACATGTCTCCTATGCTAACACAATACATAATGAATAAAAATCATGCTCGACACTGTTTTTTCACTACTGACAAATCCAACATTTTTTAAGCATTACATATTTAATCTAAACATGCTGCATTTCTTCTACTGTCTTCTCCAATCTTCCCATTGAAAGCAATCACAGTAATAATTGACTAGTGTCATTGTCTCAAAACTTTTTTAAAGGGGAAATGGAAAATGACAACATAAAATTATCTTTTCAGTAAAAGTGGCCATTATTTGTCTGTAACTCATGATGCTTAAAACACAAAATGTGTTTCAAATAAATGTGTAAAATGAATGCCTAGATATGCCAGAGACAGCTTTTATTTTACTTGTTTCAACATAATTTTAATATTATAATACTCTTTTTATGAATTTATGTTGGAGGTTAGGATTTTTCCTTTTTTTTTTTCTCTCAGGGAATTTTGTCCCATTTGTTGCTAAGAGATGATAATGCCCAGTACTTAAGAGACACAAAAGAAGTGGCTAAGGTGGGGAGAATGGTGCAGCTGCACTCTCATAGCCAAGGGGCTTTCCCTGGGAAGGTCAGAGATACTGCGAGATTTTGGCTGGGGTGAGGGGCTGGGCCTGGTTCTTCTCTCTCGCTCTGGGGATCAAGGGGAGACAGGCTGCGGTTGCTGTGCAAAGGATTCGCCACCACTGCCGAGTTTCGTCTCCCCTTGTCACCTACAGAGAGTGAGGCTCTGCTCATAAGGGCAGCTGTTGAACTGGGACCTTATTAACACCCAGTCTCACTGGAAAGGACCCTCACCATCAGCCTGGGTGCCTCAGTGGAAAACCCGGGAGCCCGACTCCCTGCCCCTCTGAGGGAGCCTCTACCAGCTGCGTCCAGGAGCTGGGCTGCGCTGCCCAGCCCCGCAGTTTTCCTGCCACTGCTCGGGGTTTTTCGCTACACTGTAACCCAGCACCCTGCACCTGCTGGGGCACCCCACAGCTCCTGCTGTAGCCCTGGAGTTTCCACTACCTTTAGTTTACCCCTCCCAGAGTGTGCCTGGCCCTGCCGTTCCAGCCGCCGCTCCGGTTCCTGTGCAGCGCCTCCCGCCATGCAGCCCGCCCGCCATCCCCGCGTGAGGGAGACACGGCTGAGCCCGCGCCACAGCGCCCCCTGCCGGCACGGGGATCATCACCCTGCCCCGCCGGGAGCCCACAGCGCCCCCTGCCGGCGCGGGGATCATCACCCTGCCCCGCCGGGAGCCCACAGCGCCCCTGCCGGCTGTGCCCGGAACTGCAGCGGAGGTAGGGCCCGGCAGCCGGGAGGAGGCTCGGCTGGGCTCCTGGCTCGGTTTGTCGTTGCTGCCGTCGTTGTTGTTCGCTCAACCTGATATATATATATATATATATGTATGTATATGTATGTATATGTATACATATATATATATATATATACACACATATATACATATATACATATTAGTGAAGAGCTGTTATTCTTTTTCCCATATCTTTGCCTGAAAGCCCCTTAATTTCAAAGTTATAATAATTCAGAGGGAAGGGGATCACATTTTCCATTCCAAAACAGATTCCTGCCTTCCTTGGCAGATATGTGTCTCTCAAACCAAGACAATTAATTTTAACATTTCAACCTTCCCTCCACTTAGCAGAGCTTGGTAATAAAAGCATTTGCTAAAAAGACTAATTCAACATCAAATATCTACAAATTTTGAAAATGTATCAACCCGGTCTCCCTGGTTTTCTTCTTTGATTGTAGGAGAGTTAGAACAATGTAAAGCTGCAAACTGGTATGCAAGTCTCTTCTCAAGTTACTTTTCTAGCCAGATGTAGAAAACATAGACACTTCAGATAAATGTAAAAAATTCCAAACCCGGTTTTAACAATCAAGAATTCCAACAGTTTAGCTAATACTAACATTTGACTCTAACTGTCAATAAAATGACTAGCATGCATAGCAACAGGAGAGTTTCCAGTGAGAGGAAATAATTCAGCGGAATACGATGGTATAAGCACTTGGTCTGCATACAAGCACAGCTATGCCCCTTCACATCCTTGCAAACTCTCACCATAAATAAATAAAAAGAATGCTCAGCAATAAATGCAAGGTGGAGGCAATCAAGCAGAGTAGGTACTCTATTTCCCACAGCTTAGAAAACTCTAAATCAACACTGCACATATTTTAAAAAAGTATATACCCTGATTGAAATGCAAGCTATTTATTTAAACAGGAGAGTGAAATGCGATGGTATGACAGAAATACAAGGGTGATCAAGGGTGCTTTAAGGTTTGAGGGTAGAAAACGTAGAAGAAAACTTTGCATCACAGCCACAAATTGTACTACAGATACAACGGCCATGCCTGACTTCTCTTTAAAGCACAACCAAGGGGTACTTTGCATGGGACATCTATATGAACACAATCCCCATAGAGGACTTTATTGTCTTGCTTCAAAATTAATTATTTTTTTTTAACCCTCCAAAACTTTATAAAAGCTAGTATTTTAAGCATTGTTGAGTGTATGGTTTCTAGAGAGATACTGAAATGTTAGCTGTTCCCCTCTACATATACAACAAGTGGCTGAGCCTCTAATCTGCATTACTCTCCCCACATGTACTTCCTTAGGGACATTGCAAATGACAACAAAAATAGCTCCCTAAAGTACATTTCCTCCATGGAGTATTGCACATCCAATGACAGTCTGTAAGGTACTGGAAATGTTTTTAATACATCAAACATTGGCACAAATATCACAGGCAGCAACTGAAGAAAACACATAGTCTGAAAAACATCACACTAAGGCGAAAACCCTAAACATCCATTGAACAGTTTGACTTCCAAGTGAGCTGTTATATGTATCAAAAGCAAACAGGGTTTAGCAATAGCTCAAATTTTCCCAACATTCATCCTACTTCCAGCTCCTGGTTTCTATTATTGATGTTCTGTTTCTGACCCCTGTCTAGTCTTGTGCCTAGGAAGTAACAGAGGTGGGAAGCTAATAAGGGAATATAGTTCTCACCTGTCAATTACACAGCATACAAGATTCCCGATGGAAAGGTTAAAATCAGCATTCACACTCTAATGTGCAAACATCCAATTTACAACAGTTGTGAAGCCTTCCCACTTGGCATTTGTGAACTTCTAAATTTGCCCATGTGATTTTTTTTTCCTTTGCTTTCTTTAGCAGAGTTTTAAATTAGACCATGCTGGAGAAAAAATAGATTATTATCCTGTTGATTTCAAAAATGAGAAGTTCTTTAACTATCAAGGCAAACGAATATTTTCTTCAAGTAGAGGCAGGACATAATCTGTTGTGAAATGTAACCTTTTTGAATTTTATTTTTTAAATGTCCTACAATTTGAAAACCATGTAGCTCTTTAAAAATGTTACTTAATCTCTTACCCCACAGAGCATACTCCCAGTAAAAAAGAGCCCTCTTTAGATCATATCACTTCGAAATCTACAGCTGATGACAGTGATTTTCATATTTCTATGCTTTAGAAAAAATGCAGCAACAGCCACCAAAAAAAAGAACGAATATCTATAATTTGGTAAAGAAAATCAACAATTAAGTTTACCTCCCCCATATCTAAATATGCAATTCCAGAAAACTATTGTTACCTGCCAGATTTTCCGCTTGGTTCCCAGAATTCAGAACTGCTTTTGGATTAGTTGTGACTACCTACTGATAAAAATCCTCTTGACAACAAAAATGCTACACTCATGAAGGCAGTCACTGATGCACTATTAGTTTGAAAATACATGGACTACTACAACATTGAACAGTATGCACTGAAGTATAAGATATCAATTGCTTACATTTTTGTCTTTTAGTGATAACATGTCCTAAGTTCAGTTATTTTACTTAGGACCTCTTCACCTGCCCATAGTATTTTTGACAGACTTTACTGTGCCTCTCGTTTTACAGGATCATTTATGTATTTAGCTTTTATAACAAATTCATTCACCAGCTAATAAATAAAAGAAATATTTAGTACACTTGGGATATTCTGAAAAGTACTGGTTTGGCACAGTGCTGTATTCCAGCCTGGTTTGGCTTGCAACAAGCATTATTCAGAAGTCTAATCCAAATTCAGGTGGTTCTGTTCCATGTGCTGCATGCAAACATATCAGGATTAAAGCATTTTGCTTTTATGGGCCCAACCTTATACACAAGGCAGCAAGCACCTTCTTTACATATTACACATATTGTTGACTTCAAGACATGACAAACTCCACTAGGGAACCTCAGGGTCTTAGGGTTATGATATAAGAAGGCAAAAGAATTTTTTCTCAGACCTCAAAACATCTGTCTTTAAAAGCCTAGCCTCCTTCAAACATAGAATTTCTGTCCTATAGGCATACTTACAGAAGGCAAAGGAATAAGAAATCACAAGATTGATTCTCTTAATATTAAAATGATTTTAAAGTATTTTATATGTTCTATGGCCAGTACCACCAGAGATAAATAATGCTGCCTTTTTTCTCTGCTACTGTCGCATTTTTCAAGTGAGTGCATGTCAAGCAGAAAACATACATAAAACAGATGGCACATTACAGAAATTTTGTAGCACCTTCTCCAGATCTATCAAAGAAGACAGTAAATTAATTTTAAGAGCAACACTTATACTATTTGCATATCTGCACACAAATCTCTGACGTATTTGCAGAATAAAAAGAACTACAAGTCTGCAGGCAAACTGCAAATGCTTATAACTGCAAAGAAAATGTATTGTCTGTGAGTAGCAGAAATAAGGCAGGCTGGTTTCCTAAGAACTTGTGATCTAAATGCCATTTGCCATCACCATATAAATCCAGATTCCCTTTGATACTTGCACAAGGAAGAGAGCTAAAGCTAATACAAGACCATGCATGTGAAAGCACCAGTCAACAACAACGTCCCTTCTCCTCAGTGGGGGTAATAATCTGAGAATCTGAGTCTCCTATTTGTCTGGCTGCTAATGTTCACTTAATTTAGAGATAATTTTAGAATTTTCTTTTTGTTACACTGTGTTTACTTTTCTATTACCTGTTATCACATTTTTCATACGCAGGTCAAAAAGGTTTAAGAGAGGGTACTTGACAGACAAATGGACAGACTGAAGGATGACACAGTCTTTTGATCATGTAACATTGTTCTTCCATGGCAGATAACCTAAATAACACTTTCAGAATTTCAAGACATTGATGCACATCAATTTGCAAGTTTCCTTCCCTTTTCGTTTCCCTTTTGAACTTCATTAGCTAGAAATGGACTTAAGAGAATGAAATCATAAAATGGCAACACTTTTAGTCTTAACCCACAACCGTTTAACAACAAAAATAGTTGCAACACCTTAACATAGTTCTTAATAAGTTGTGCAATATCTGCCCAAACATGCCACAGCAGTAACAATTTTAAAAATTAAGTTAGAGCATGGTGGCATTTACAGCACACAAACAGCACTCAAAAATTTCCCTGGGTGTGAGCAGGGTCAGGCAACAGAAAACATGCCATCCCCTCCACAGATTCACATATTCTGACCTGAGAGCTGTGGAAAAAATGGAAACACAAGACCTTAATTAAAAGTATTGAAAGAGCTAAAGTAGCTACATGAAGAAAAATGTGCCTCTTTTATACAGATTATATTTTAAGAAATTCAGAATATTGTGCTGGTGAAAATAAGATGTACAGGACACACAGTATCAGAAATGGCTAATACTTTTCATATAAGTCCAGATTTATTTTTTTTTTACCCATGAGAACAACAAATTGCATTCCAAAAATAAGCAAGGCCTTTCGAAGTCAGTGTTGTATCCTTTCAACTTACATAATTTCTTATTTTCTACTGCCAGAGAAAGTATCATGAACAGCAACAGCTCTGGAAAAGTGAAAGTAGCTGAGAAGTTCCTGTCACATCACCATTTGGACTCATTTTCTTCATATCTTAGAAAAGTTTCTCATTGTCAATAAAGAGGCTGAGGTGCCACAGTTTAGACAATGTTATGGAATGTATCTGCCAGTGGGAATTTTTATTGTAAGAGGCAATGTGAAAAATTGCATACAAACCCAAATGCCGCTTCTGCAAACTAGCAGATGAAGTCTTCCAATTAAAAAAACAAAAGCATACTGTTGAGGTTAACCTACCTGAAATAAAAGAATAAATCAGTAACTTCAATCTATTTAATAACATTTATTTTCATTGGGTACTCAGAGCTAGTCATAGTATCAAGACAAAACGTAGTTTCACTTCCTATATTATAATTAACTCCTGAGTACAAGTTCTTAGCAGACAAGAGCAAGAACATATTTCTTTTATTCCAGTTACTTCAATTCACCAATATCCCACAAGTAGCCTATTACTCATCCACCCAGTGAGAGCTGCCTTCTGCTTCTCTACCGCATCAGAAAACACCAGTGCAATGTATGTGTCCCTATTTTCTCTGACAATGTAAAGGTTAATACAACAGACAAGCTATCAACTTCAGAGATTTTGAAGATAAGACTGCAGTGATTAGTTTGACTCCCTGCATATATCTGCCCTGCACATCTGACAAATGTTTTGGGACAAAAGCACAGGAAAAGTCTAAGCACATTTTTTCAAGACAATAGATTTAACATCCACCTTTATGAGCATCCCATAGCAAGCTTTTCAACCAGTGCTTTACTGGGTCTCAGAGCAGAGCAAATCTTCTCTCCCTTTGCCTTCGGATAAAGTGTTATGAAATGCCAGAATGGTATCCTCACAGATTCACAAAGAAATACTACTAAAAAAAATGGAGCTAATCTACTGGAACAACAGAAGGGAAAGGTTCAGGTGACCTACCAGAAAACAGGGTGATCATAAGCCAGAAACTACAAGTTAGGCATGTGAATCTATAATTTTTCTTTTTCTAGAAAACAGAGAAGTAATGTCATTTGCAAAGCAGATGTAAAGGAGGGCTGTTGTAATGATAAAGAAAACTAAGAAAAGGCAGGGGAAGTGAAAAGGCCTTTCTTGATTAGCTTAACAAAAAAAAGCATTAGATGGTATCTGCTGGTGTGTTTATGCAAATATTATGCAAAAAAGATAACAGAGTGAAAAAAGATAAGGAATACTGTTGCAGAAGAAAAATAACTGTGAGGAAATCATAAGAAACACAGCAGAAATTTTCCAATAGAGAGGTGAGCCCTCACAAATAATCCTTCTGTAAGTACAGTGAGGGCAAGGAAAGCACACAGACTCATTCTGAACAGATTTAATAGTAGATTAAATGACATAGAATTAGTTCTTGAAGACCTGAAGCATTCTGTACCACAGTAGCTAATGTTGTAAAATTTATGATAGAGTTTCTCTGAAGGCTATGAACCTCTAAACCCCCCCAGGGTTTCTCCCATTTTCTAACAGCAATTAAATGAGCCATTTTTTTCTGTGTATCCATTAGTCTAGTGGGTTATGCCTCTCAAATGATTTATCATTTAAATTTTACAATATTTGTGCAGCCTTAGGCTACAAATTCTGCACTGAGTTTTAATCTAATATTTAACAAGCTTGAGTTTCAACTCCATCCCAGTGTAAGTGTGATCACTGCAGGGATCAGGTGAACTTCAGAAGAAAAACATCAAACCATTGAAGACATTTAAATCTTTGGAGATGCAGCATTAGCAATACTTCTAATTGTTTGTACCAAATAAAAAAATTAAGTTCCTTGAAGGTACAAATAGTAAGCACTTGATGGATTTTTTCCTTTGGGCTCTTGTTATTTGAGATAAATCAGTTTGTGCTTTGTGTGGGTTTTTTTTCCCCAAGAAGTATTTTCAGTAAGAAGTTTGTGTTGTTCTTCCTCATCAGGAATGCCAGGATGGGAAGGCAAAATATAGAAGGTAAGCATATCCAGGAGAGGGGAAGAGAAGAGTTAACAATAACAACTAAAAACTAAGTACCTTTGAAGAGTAATATCTTCTTTTAGACTTCTCAGAAATGTTTAATTCTGTCACAGGTTAGAACAGCTGTACTTAGAGCAGATGTTGAGAACCACTGCATTAAAGGGCCATCTTTATAAGGAGGTATTGATTTTCAGCTTTTCTGATTTCTTTAGAGGATGTCTGAGAGTTTTTTCAATGCCTCAAAAAAGATAAAATTCTTTTCTCTAAACTTAGTTTCCTTGTAGGTTACTTAGTTCAGGAAAAGGATGTGTTTAGTTTCGTAGCTAACAACACTTGAAACAATTTACAGCATCTTATATAGGCCCATTTTAACATCTTACATGGATCCTTGGTTGCAGTGTACAATTATCAAGTCTACAATTAACCTCAGCTAGATGCACTTTTAAATATGGCAAAGTATGCCTATGCAAGATGCTATCACATCTCACATCTTATCTGCCAGCTCGATTAAGAACCACATAGACAGGGTATGGACCTGGAGAAGATGGAGGACCAGATAACAATGCCAGCTATGTTACTGAGGATTTTGGGTTCATCTTCTAAGTAAAAGCAACTAAAGGTCATCCACAGTACTGGACCTGGGCAGTGACACAAGCCAAGATCAACAGAAATTAGGAGAAAGCAGAACACTAAATGTATTAGTGAGCTAATAAAACTGCAGAAATCCCAGTGACAATCAAGTACAACTCCAGACTGAATGGTGTTAAATCATATGCAGCTGTAAAACTTCAAAGCCTGAAGGTATAATCATAGCAAAATAATGCCAGTTAGCACATAAACCAGAACATAAACATGTACTGCAGAAAAACAGCTCTACTACAGGCAAGGACTTGAAGAAAAAGGTATTATCTCTTTTATTTTTTAGACAAAATTAGCACCTGGGCCCAGTGTGGTGTATCTGTCTGCTGTATCTGTCCCCTTTGGTCTGCTTGCTGAATGAATCACCTGGGACAGAAGAGTCTCCTGTAAGCAATTGCACAATAATTATTTATTTAGCACAGCTCTATATGGAAAGCTGTGAACTGAGGCCCTACAAACACCATACTGAGGCATAAAAGGCATAGTTTTCTACTGGTAGCAGAGATGATGAAAAGATGTTAATATTACAATTCAGTTGTAGCTACTTACTTATTGGATATAAGGCGGTGCATTGATACAAGGGAATCTTTAAACTATTTGCTTTCACAATTAGAAGATTAAATATTTTTAAAAGCAGTATAATTTAATAATGTAAAATGAGAATATTAGTAAAAAATAAATTTTATAGAACTACTAATATATTTAGTATAAATAAATACTGTTTAGATGGCAATGTAACTCTTTAACTACTTTTCCCTAAATCTCATTATGAAGTATATTATATCCATATGTTTACAATTTTCAATTCATTAAATGTGAATTCTTGATATTTTATGGGAAAATTCTTCAGGAAAGTGGAAAAAACCAGTGTTATAAAAAGTGCTTGCAATAATCCTTTAAAATAGGACAGTTCCTCTTTGTCCAGAACATAAGTACTTCTTAAGATATCTTTTTGTACTTTTCTCTTAAGCCTCCCTAAAACTACTGGTAGTACAAAACAGACTGTTTTAAAATAGAAACACTTTAAGGAGCAATTCTCAACTCTACCTAGAAAAAAAAGAAGCAACAAACACCCAACAGCAGAAGTGGTCAAGAAAAACAAAGTGCATTACGATAAATTCTATTGCTTGTTTAAAAAGCAGCTACCACCACATTGTTTTCTTTTTACAATCAACTTTCCATGCTCAAAAGTAAAATAATACCTCAGGTAATAGAGGGAAAAAGCCCTGCAGACAGTTTTTACTGAGCGTGCACAACACATCAATTGACACAGCTCGTTCTCTTTGCTGGGTTCAACCCAGGCTATCACACACTGTTTCTGGTAAGTCTTACTTGCCCAGTTGCAGCATTTGATTGGCAAAAGCTCTGTTTGAACTGAAGAGTCCTGCTAAATCTAGACTACAAAGCAGAGACATCACATTAGCACCACCAGCACCAGCTTGGATACAGCAGGACCAGCACTGAGGCACATATATTAAATCCTGATCAACATTCACTGACTCAATGCACTCTAATGCTAATATATAGGCTTAAGTCAGGAAACACCGACACAGATTCACCTAAACTAATTTTACATGGCGCCAATTCAGCCATGACAGGGTCTATTGGCTCAGATTTGCAGTGGCATAAAGGCACCTAAAGAACGTTCAAGCTTCTAGAAGAAATACAGTCACATTCACACAAAGCTGAACTAGTCATGCTGTTTCAGATTTTTGCTGGCTTTCCAGCGCTCCACAATTATCACAAGCAGTGGGAAATTGTTTCTACACAATGATCTGGGAATGTACCACAGGTCTTTCCCGAACACCGAGCTAGCATCCATGAAAAACAGCTGATACCAAATCCTACAGAGGAAAGAGCAGATTCTCAAAAAACAGGGTTTTCAATATGGTTTACATTTTGTTCACTGCTGTCTCTGCTGGTGGCAGTGGTGAAGATCTCAGTGGGGCATGTTCCAGTAAGGTGTCATGGGAGGAGAGGGTATTTCACCAGAAAGCCTGTAGCTCATGAAACAACTCTAAAAGAAACATCGATTTATCCCTTACCCCCAATATCTAAAACCTTCCCTTTAAGATTTTTCCCCAATATTTTGTTTATTTTAAAAATATGGTTATAAACTCTGCCTATTTTAACAGCTCTGGAGCTGACCACTTGTCAGTGAACTGGCTCAAAAAACTGACATTGCCAATCCTTCATCTCAGGGTTCATTTGTTTTCCTGTCTGTTCCCAGTGCTTACGAATAAACGTTGAAAATGGGAACCAAAGCATCTTGTCATTTCTTCCAGCTGGGAGGATCCTGAAAAAGCTTTAAATAGTTGGAACTGAGCCAATATCTCAGTGAGCTGTGAAAAACCTGAAAATCAGTTTAAATGCTAAGTGTTTTCATCACTCACTCATTCAACTAATTATTAAAATTACAATCTCAAATGATTCCAGAGTACTACAAGTCATGCTTCATATACCAGTTGAAACATATGCTCCACCAAACCTGAAATACAGAAAATAAAAATAGGGAGACTAAAAATAAACATAGAAATTATACCAGGAGTAAGATTTACATTTGTGTACCTTTGTTTATGCTTACTTATGGAGCTGCAACCTTCAAGACTAAGAAGTCTTGATTGCCAGTCCTTGATTTCAGGTCCTGATTACAGGGTGAAGTTTGCTTTTCATTCCCTTTCTGGAGTCTTGCTATGCTTTTACAATTAGATATTTTAAACAACCATTCTATGTGGCAAATCATGAATTGCATATAAAATTTTTTAGTTTAAATTTGGCTTACTTTAATAGCAGGTGTAAGGCAGTAAATAGAAGTGCCTTCTAGCCCTATGCAATTCTCATCTGATATGAGCCCAGAGAACTGTAGCCCAGTGTTTCCTCCTATGAATGCTCCTCCAAGTGTTTAAGCATATTTGCTCCTACCATTCTATTTGTACTGGATTCTTTTTTGAGCTACTGTATTTTAGCTATGCTCAAAACCGCATTCCTTATTAGTTACAATGAAATTAGAATTACTGATGCAGTAGGTAGTCTAGATTATTTCTCCTGTTTGTCTTAGCTACCTAAACATGACTTTTGACATAATCTTGTTGCTGATTTACTTAGCTTACTTCATCTTTCACGGACTCACAATCATTTCTTTTCTGAAACACCTTAGCAAGATACAAATGTTGTCATCTTACTGCTGTCTCTGTTTGTTTGATGTGAATAATTAAGTCGTCTTTTTCTTCTCCTGAACAGAGAAAAATTTATATGTTCTAGAAATAATCTTCTCACACTGATATTTGACTCCTTATTCTTAACTTTTAGTTCCCTCTCTTTGCTGATTCCAAGTCTAACTATATTTAACTCTAAGCCTACAGCAAGCAACAAAATGGGAGAAGTCTTTAAAGCCTATACAGCCTGTCATGTCTCATATGTTTGCTTATTCAGGCAATGAATCAAATCAATCAATCAGCTGTCAGTACCATACCAAGCCATGCTGGCATTTGTAGAAGAATGACACCCCATATGAGCACTCCATGTAAATTTCTTGCAGCTCAGAAGAAACCCAGCAGTTGCCTCACTTGTATCATGGCAACGTGGAGCACCTTGCCAAGGGTTCTCCCTCACTAGCTTCTGCCCTATGAACCCAGCCAAGGCAGCAATCCTGGAAATGTGACAAGCAGAGCAGCAGAAAAATATTGAGAGGCTCCTGTTGACAGAGCCCACAGGAACAGCATTCCCAGGCAATCACAGACCCCTCCTGCCTGACTCCCTGGGTTTGGTGCCTCTGCCTTCTGGCATACTACAGCACTTGGCATTACAGGCTCTGATCCAGTGTCAGGCTATACATATGTGTGGCTGTCTCAGGAAGGCTAAATAGGTTATGATCCATTGTCTGGGCTCATTTCTTGCCACTCTTACAGCCCTATCAAGAATAATGTTCTTATGGGCATTCTGAAACTCCAAGTCATAAATGTTTACTGGATTTCCTTATTTGCTCTGAGTTCGTCCTGCTTGATCAACAATGAGGGGAAGGATGACTAGAATGATAGGATTACCATTATTTTTTACTGCACCATCAGTAATCCTCATAGTTCACAAATGGCCAACAAAAATAGATACAAATGGTACATGCCATTGAAAGGTTTGGTGTCATTTTCTATCATTATATAATTACTTTTGTCCTTAAAACCTTTGAGCTGTTACATTTTAAACCAGTCATTTGAAGATTATAAAAATAGAAATGGACATCAGAGTAACTTAACTGGGAAAGAAGAAAACACTTCTCTACCAAATGTTTTTTTCTTTCCAGTGTATTCTGAGATCTGCAATGTTATTCAATTCCCCCTTAAATGGGCGGTTGAGTAAATGGGAGACCGAATGGATTGCACAATTTCCTAGTGTATTATGCAATTCCTCTTAAAATCAGAAGTCATTAAAAAAAATTAAACAGGTCTTAAAATTTGTAGGTATGCATGACATCCATGCTTGCCATGCAGTTTTCATGAATTCCACTAATAACTTCTGTGTATTTACACAAGTATAATATGAAATCATAACAGATACTGAAAATGTTAAGTACCAGAAAAAAAAATGTCTTAGTGAAAACTATGAACATAATCACTATTAAACAACCAAAGCCCATATTTGCAACTTCACCAGTTGAGAAAGGCCATTTTGCTCCTCCAAAGAATTGTTCTATGAACATGAAGCAGGTAACCAACTAAACTTTTTAAAGCGTCAGCATTTATAATTTTCAACAAGCTTTCAGTATTGCTGTGACAGAAAAAAATCTGACTGCCAGACATACACACTAAACACGTTTTTAAAATTCTTCAGTAATAACACCTGCTTTTGCCTACAAAAATTACTTTAAACACTGTCCATCCATTCCTCTCTGCCGAATTCTCCTTCCCGTGTTTCCATTCTAATACTGTTTTTTTAACCTGATGACCAACTTCAAGTGAATTTTACAAAATTAAAGCTCTGAAAGCTTGTAAATCATTACAGAAAATTAGAGACATGAAAGATAGTATGAGAGAAAGTATGGGAAATCAATAGTCGGGGAGAGGAAAGGCAAATTAGTGGCGTTACAAAGATAGGGCTCTTATCTATTCTAGTCCATCACCAGTCCAGCAGAAGTCAATCATGCAACATGCACAGAGCCTTGGATCACTGCAAGCATAGGATCGATCCAGAATTACTGTGTGACTTTGTGGTACCATTTTTCAGCTTGCCACTGTATGTATAAGTTAGTATTTGACTAATTCCAAATGAAATAATACTTAGAACAATGCAAAACAATTACACAAACAGTAAACACTGCAAACCAAGAATTATTTCTCATGTTCGACAACCCAAAACATGCTGGCGTAATTATGAGCGTCAAGGTTGGTGTTCAACTACTTAACGTACACATATTCAGCAAGGCATTAAAAAACTCAGTATCAAAATGAGTATCATCCAAAGGGAAGTTAAAATGTATTATGGATAATGAGAAAAGTTCTAAATTGAGACACAAGCAGTGCTATTTTAGGAAGTGAACAGATGGCTACAGAAGAGCAGACCTAAAAATCAAGAACAATGTAGGGAGTCAGAACAGGGGGGCTGGAATAAGGTATAACTGGAGAACTTGCTTTTCTTATTTTATTGCACACTTTTTGACAAGCTGAAGATACTACAAATCTTCAATAAAGAAGACATTAATTACATTTTCAGGTATCTTAATGACTTGCAGGGCAGCGTTGGCTATTTTGTTCCTCCCCTCTGTATGTACAAACATTCATACGCAACCACTTAGAAAAATCTCATTACTTTGGAAAACTTCACACACTTTTTCTGTGATGTCAGAAATATCAGGGAAACTAAAAATTGGGTCCAAAATGTGGCTTATTTGCTTTAAAACATATCTATACAAATGTTTGTATTACCAACTTCTAAAGAATTTGCTAAAGCCAAAACAGTACATACAACTTTTTTAAAGAATACTATATTTTTATCCCACTGTCAAATCTGTAATTATAGTCCTCTAAATTTTGTAAAAGCTATGAATACCTATTAAATGTACAACCCGCCCTGTATCTCAATACTCTCATCTTACATTGCTAAGAGAAAAAGGCACCACTTCCTCTTCTTCCCAAACATGAGATGCATCTATGCCTTAGAGTACAAGATACCTCAATGGATTTAATTTTAAACACCATTAATTCAAATTTACTTTTCCCAAGGAAAAGCAACATTCATTGTTGTTGTTTTGTGTTCCTTATTGTGTAATTTTAGGAATAACTTCTTTCTTCATATTTGTCAAATGGAAACATGAGCTATATTTTAAGAGTTACATTAAAATGATAAAAATTCTTACCAAAACCAGTAGGTCTTGGCTTCAGAGATAAGTTGGCTGGCTTCTTTCTCCAGCCTCTTACAGTCCTGCTGGATGGAAGTATGACCCTCTAACACATCAACCACTAATCCCAATTTTGTGTCATCTGCAAACCTACTGCCAACATCCAGATTATTAATGAAGATATTAAACAGGGATGGAGCTAGTATTGACCCCTGGGGCACACCACTAGGTCACCAGCCTCCCACTAGACCTTGGGCCCCTGATCACTACCCTCTGCGCACACCATTCAGCCAGTAATTTCCATATACTAAGGACACTAGTTTCCATGTTTCCATTTTAATTTTGGGTGAGGATTATAGGAATCTTCAGATGTCTTCTTAAAAAGTCTTACTTTTTTTTTTCTTTGAAAAAAGAAAGTAAGGAACAGAAACAAACAAGTCAAAATGGCTGTTGCCAAAAGAGATGTAAGACATTTATTCAAACGAAAGTTCTTAGGTGACTAAATGGAAAACTGCTTCTGGTACACAACTCCAAAATCATTAATCCTAATCCAAGACCAGTATATAATAAAACTAACTTTAAATCTGGAAATGAGACAATAAAATCTCTGTGAGGTGCAGAAGGTGGTTTTGAACTTAACTTTCTGTAAGATGTCTTCTGAAACCATTGACAGTGTTACATACCCGTTGAGAAGAAGGGGTTTCCTGTATGATTCTGAAGACAATTATTTAAAAAATTCACATGTAATGACACTAGAGCAGTGCATAAAGGGTTAAACTAGCTCCCTGTTGGTAATTTAAAAATCAACTAGAAAATATTAACAACTTTATATGACTACCCATACAAACATACTTTAGTCATACTCTGAAGTGGATGGACATAAACCAGACATCCTCCAAAAGCCAGCCAGGCCACTGGAGTGGTGCTGCGCCTGAGCTGAACGGACCAGTCTGCCAAGGTCAGCTCTAGAACTGAACTACCATGTTAACACTGACATCAGCTACCTAGGCTGAAGTATGGGCAAAGTAACTCAGGTGTGGCTACAAATAGAAACCTAAATATGTCCAGCACGAATATTCAGAATTGGAGCGACACTAATCAGATACCTGTTTCATAGTTCTGATGTAACAAAGTGCTATATTCTTCCCATGCAGGTGTTACACAATAAGACATTTCTCTTTGTGTTGTAGAAACAAACAATATGTTCATCTCAGCCTTGTGATTTCACTTGCACATCCGTATTTGGAAAGAACCACATCTACTTATTATCCATCTATGCATTTTCAGAAGTTTAAGGGTTTCAGGACTACCAGCCTGTTTTCTTTGGTTTGATTTTAAGTACAAAACTGTAAAGAAAAAACCCAACAGATTTACTTCCTCAGCATAGCTATCAGAATTACCGTGGTCTTGACACTTGACGCTTATGGTTAGCTGAAAAGCCAATAGTATACAGGACAAGTAGTTAAAAAGCTCTTATAGCAGGCATTGGCAGGCATTTCTGTGGGAGACAGCTGTGCACAGCATCCCAGCTGATGCCCCTAAGCATCAGGCAGCAGACAGCGGCTGCCAGAGGAAGCTCTCACTGGAGAGACACCATTCTGAGACCAAACCCAACAAAATTCTGCCATTAAGCAGAGCTACAAGAAAATGCTAAGTCGATGAGACAGCTTCTGGCTCTTCCCATTTATTTTTGGAGGGCTCCTCGGCCTCTAGGGCCAAAGGCAAGGTGATTGCAGCATGCTGCGAAGCGAGACACCCTGGGAAGCATGAAATCATTAAAACACTCCTTCAGACAGAAGGAGAAAAGATGAGCGAGTACAAATTCCAAAATTAAAAAAAAAAAATCCTCTTTGTATAACATCTTTATTACTGTAGCACCTAGTCACCTTCCAAAAGTCAATTCAGTAACATGCTTCAGATGCTTCCCCTTTTAATCCACATTTTCTGGTTTTGCCCCAGACATTATGTAGTTTTTAAGGATTTCTTAAGATTATTTTGTCCCTTGTACCCACTCCCCAGTACAAAAAAAAAGAAAAATACCTTCCAACAGAAACAGAAAATGCAGATATTCATCTTTGCAGCTCTCTGCAAAGATTTGAGATCTGCTTCACAGCCTTGGATAAGCACCAGAGACCAGCCTGTGTGTGTAAACACATTTTATTCTTGCTGTACACACTCCACTGTGACAAAGAAACAGTTATCGACCATCATCTCTAAACTTCAGGTGAGAGGCTAGGTATGCTGAGCTCATTCTGTCCGACGTCTTCAACTTGTAAATGAGCCTTTTTTTTGAAGAGATGGATAAAGAATAGACTGAAAAGAATGACTGACCCTCACAGCCTTCACTGCACTGTTAAAATGCTTTAAAGCAAACTTTCTTAAGGGCTTATGTCTAACTTGCCCAGGCATTATTAATGCAATATTGTTATTTAGCTAAAAGGCAATGAATTCCACAAAAGGCAAACTGGTTGCCACAACTCAGCAGTTTTCCTAACAGTGTGTTGTGCTAAACAACATTAACGTGAGATAACAAAACTGAAATCACTAATAAGAAATTCTAATACTTCCAGCCTTGAACATTTAATGAGTTCTGTATGTAGAATTCAACCAATAGCACCTCTGTTCCAGATGCAGACTCCCAAAAGTTTTTGCTGCTGTCAGCTTTTTTATCATCGCCTTTTATGCACTGTTTGCCTGCCACTGGTTTTCTCTAATCTGTTCTCTACCATAATGAATTGCTGTTTTCTAAAAATGTGAGGAAGAGGAAAAAAACTGGAGACACTGAAACTGCTACAGCACCAAAATAGCTGCACAACAGAACAAAAACGCCATAGTAGTGACTTGGATTTGATAGTTAAGTTTCAGGAATGCCTTCAATAAATGATTTTGCAAGGATTGAAATATTGTTTCAGTACTGTTTGAAGAGCAGTAGTAGTCACAGTAGGACTTCAAATTCACCAGAGCTTTCAGAAGTGCAAGTTCTCAAAAACAGCTCAGAAAATATAAAATGGGAAGCAGTTACTGCTTGTGCGTATGAACGTACAGGTAACGAAAATAGCACAACTCTCCTTCAGCTACATGCTTACAGACAGGTCTAAGGATCAGACACTAAAAATAAATTGGGTGAGCTACATCACACAGTCAGTCACCTGGTACTCTTTGTATTGGACTGAGTTGCCAAAGTTGTAGAGTTTTGTTTAAATCTGTATAAAGTTAGAAATAATGCATATACCTGGCAGACAGGCTTGAAGCCTTTTGCATCTGTTCATAGCTGTATCTGAGGAGCAGCAAGGGAAAGCTTACCTCTGAAGGGCCAAGAGGCTTTTTCATCCTCCTACCAACAAATGTCTAATCCACTACAAAAGTAAAATCTCAAACTACATTAGAATTGGCTAACTGCACCAAGATTTTCACTTGCAAAACTATCACTAGGTCTTTTTCCTGTACTTATTCCCCCTCAAGAGAGATCATGATCTCGCCCATGTCAAGGGAAACGCCGTGTTGGGAGCCCCACGGAAAACACCGTGCTTGAGGATTTAGGGATCTTGAAGGGGCAATGCACTCTATGGGGCTTTGCATTAGAAGCCCATATGTTGGCACAAGCAGTGCTGGCAGGGAAGCTGCTGGCAAGCCCCAGGTGCTACTGGTGGATGATTTGACAGAGATGCCATGCCAGGCTCTTAGGAGAAATGACTTTGCTGAACAAAATAAAAGGCACTGTGAGAGGGAAGAGGAATGTAGCCACAGACAACATCTGCACAACTTGCTATGGGAAAACCCACCTGGGGTCCATCTGAGACTGCATGATCAAGGGGTTTCAAATCTTGGAAGGGACACAAGATTTAATTGCTGTGTTTCTCTTTTTATTCTTCCTTATTAATATGGCTATTGTATCATGCTGTTCATTGGCCAGCCCTTCTTAGTGAGACCCAAAAAGAACCCTACAACATCTCACTCCCTCCCCTTAGGGCAGAATTAATACAAAAAGTGAACAAAGAGAAAAATAGTTGAGCTATATGCCCCCCATATCATCTGTGTCATTTTTCACTTACCTTTTACATTGCCTTTTTTTCCCACTCTCCATTCTCGTTACAATTTCTGGACTCTCAAATTTATATATAGCTATCAATGCAACTCTTGATATGCTATATAAATATAATCTTTATATAAGCTACGCAATTTAATATATGTATATACAGTTTAATATATCATTGGCTGGATTTTCCTGTATTATGGAAAAGAATTTAAAATTCTACTGATGAATATAATGAAGTTGGAAACAGCACTTAGTATAATCACTCTAAAATGATAAAGTATTGAGTTAAATGTTCTTTAAAACCATTAAAAAACCCAGTAAAATTGTATTTTGCTAAAAGAGAGTCTTACAATGATATACAACTGTTGATTAAACCAAGCCCAAAGTCATCACACAATAATTCAAAAAGTTTACATTCTGTCAAGACATCTAGACTATGATCAGTGAAAGGGTAAATCCAAGACAATACTGTAACGCTTCAGCTAAAATTCCAACAGGTACTCTGTTCTCTTCTTGTAAAGTCACGTTGCAAACAACTACTTTTAATATCAAATGTCACCAAATTATTGAGAATAATCTGAAAGATATGTTAAACCCTGAAATCACGTTGTTTATTCAACAACTGTTGAATTCTGTACAACTAATTGGAGAAAATTGGTGGTTACAAACAAATTTAGTTTTCTTAATAATGCTCATCAGAAGATCCAAACCACCTAAAATCTAAAATATTAATGGAAAGGAGAAATCAGCACTTTTGTTTAATTATTACAAAAAAAGTGGAACACACCACAAAAGGCAAATTTCAGCAGAACCACAATTGTAAAAGTAAAGGACACATCTCAGATTAAGATAGGTTTCAGGATTTACAGGCTCTTTAAAAAATAAGCTGTTAACACCAAGACTGCACATTCAAATCTGAAACAAGTGATTTCTGCAACCAGAACTATGATTACAACCTGTGTCGTGAAAAGCACTGAAACACGATTTCCAGTAAAATAATGAATACTTACACATCTCATAAACTGGTAAAGGAGTAAAAAAATAAGAAGAAAGCAGTAAGCAAGTTTCTAAAAAAATCCACCAATAAGAAGAGATGGAGATAGAGGAGAGGCAGGAAAAAGAACAAAGTGGGTAAATCAATACCAGAGGCTGTTTTTGCAGAGAAAATTCTCCCTTCTAAAGCTCCACATCTTAAAATAACACCAGAGCTGTTTTTCTCACTTGTACATGAATGACAACATTTATAATCTTAATTTACATGAATTCTCTTACCAAAGCCAATGTGTAAGATGACTCACAAAACTGGTATTATAGGTCTTATTTATGCTTACTCAAAAACAGACTAAGCATTCACACAGACACACCTTCACCAATGCTCCAGAAATTAATCTTGCACCTCTGTAATATATTTCCCTTCTAATTTTAGTCTTTATTTCTTAGACCTTGGCAGGAAAAAAGGGGTAGACAGTTCCAGTCTCTCATTTGGTTACAATCAGTGGACACATCCACAGTCACATCACTGCATGACTGCCCAGCCTGCTCCCACCCATGCAGCAGGTACCATCCTCAACTAAAAATCCTGAATGACAAAACAACTTTACAGCATTCAGGCTGAGACTGAAATAATGGTAACAACACAAAATTTTTCTTCAAGAATGACTAAAAGAACACATGATTGGTTCAGAAGCAGAAGTTAACTTTATTTAAGGTGAAGTGTAAATGGAAAGAAGAATTATGGATAAATGATGAAGAAAAATAAATTCTGACTGCATTGATAGCCATCAGGTAAAACCTGAATGTAGCAGAAAGTAAGTTATTGGTATGCAGTAATGCTAGCCAAAAACTACAATAAATACTGCAGGCAAAGTCAGTCCTGCCCATTTGTTTAGAAAAAGAAGAAAAAGCATCTTTCAGGTATTCCATTCCTTCCTTGTCCTCTACCTACCTACTGTCAATTGCGTCTTCTTCTAGAACTTTCTTGCCTAAGAGAGATCATGAAGAGAGTAAAGGAATGAATACATTTGGACTCACTCCCCAAATAAGCAGTCAAAATCCTGACTGTGACACTAAAGCTGCCTGCCTCAGTGTGACTGCCAGGCCACAGCTTGTGGTGCCACGTGAGACAGGATGGCTTGCATTAGCTACAGCACACCAGCCCAGCAGGCATCCTACACACACAGGGCCAGGGATGCAGCCCCTAAGCACTTCATTATTCAAACCTGCCACTCCTCATCCTCCTTCGTTTGTTTGGTAATTACAAATGCTTACATCTTCTTGGAGTTTGAGCCCTTTGGGCATTATAATTTCATTTTTTTCTTCATAATACTAACTAGAAATATTCCAGCTTTATAAATCCCCCTGTACACAATGCCAGACTTAGGTAGTTACAGAAGAACATTCCAATATTTCAACAGTTTATTGCACTGAGTACAATACCCGATGTCCAGCATTCGGAGTAGTAAAACAGCCAGAAAAAAACCCCTAAATCAATCTCATATTTAATAAATTTATTATGCTAATTTAATTTAAAATGATTCAGTGTCTGTCTTACTGTTTTTAATCGTTTCATATAAGCCTCAATAATTAACCAATCAGAAAAGCAATTTATCAGACCCAAATATTGGCCCACATAGCATCATCTCCAAAATCAATGTCTCTACAACAAACAAAATGCAAAGAAAGCATATGTGCAATTGTTTTAGCTGCACTGCTGTTTTCACCATTTCATGACGAAAATGTTTGCATTTATAGCCTTCAGTCTGTATATTCATATGCTTTTAACAAAGTCTACCTCAATTTTCTCTTTGAAAAGAGAACAATAAGAAACTTTAATTAACTAAAATCTTTCAATTAGTGATACTCCTTCCCTAAAAATAAGACTAGCAAATCAACTATTAAGAGGTAAGCTTTTTAATAGTGACAGTTGCTAAAGCTAATGGACAGGAAAGGTTAAAGACAAGCTGTCTACAAATCAAACTAATAAAAACATGATTACTGCTCAAAGAAAATGAATTATTTATTCCAGCTTTATTGTAAATACAGTTGAGGAAGCACGTGCTTCTAAGACATAATTTTGAAACACTGTTTGCAATACAATTTTTATTCCAATTTCAATATTTGTAATATATCTTTATTACTAAAAATGGATGCTGTTCCTAGCAGAATGTTTGTAGGACTGGAACAAATTCTCCATAGAAATGAGAGAAAAAAGCAAGAAGCAGTGTTTGATTTACAGAATTCATATGTGAACTGGAAATAGGATTTATCTCCAATCATGGCAATTTAATGGGTAATTTTATGCTCACTGTTTAGTTGTGCTAAAAAACATTGTCCATAATGACGTCTGATGATTTCACATTTTAATTTTAAACTCATATTAAAAGAAAAAAAATCATACAAAAATGACACTTTCATACAAGACTTAAAAATTTTAACAGGTAGACAATGATCATATAAGAATGGAAGTTCAATGCAGAAATACATCACAAAAAAAACCCAAACCAAACAACCCTCCTCCAACATACACCTTTTTTAGTACCTATTGTAGGATACATCCTATTGTAGGATAACTGCACAAATCCAGGTACATCCTAAACTTTGAGCAATAAATATGCATTATGGAGAAGAGCACCAGAAGTTCAAAATATTTGTTCAAATGGTAGCAGTGAACAATTGTCACTGCCAGTCCTTTATCACAAGCTTATATACATCACTGTGAATTCTAGCAATTTAGTTTTTTGAGTACTCAGTGAAACAGTGCAATGCACAAACTTGATTTTTGTTAAATTAACATAAGTTTTCCAATCTTTGACATAATTTATCTTTTTGATTTACACTAAGGAACTAACTTGAAAAACACAAGGAGCCTTTGCAGTATTCTGAAAAACTTCTGCAAAAGCAAGACATACAAAGGTATTACTACATACATCTCTGTCTCTCTTACCAGAAAATCGACTCCATTATAAATGGCAGTGATTTGCCAAGAAATAACAAGAAGGGAAAATTATTTTAGATACATATTCCACGTCTAGAAGTCATCCTAGAAGAGAGAATACAGTTATGAGAGCTATATTAGGAAAGTAAAAATTAGCTTCTTCCTGACCTTAAAATACAAAATGTTCCTACAGCTTAACAGGATTTATGAAGTTCATGTCTTCCAGTTATGCATCTCATTCATCATCTTAAACTTTGCTTGCCACAGATTTTTTGTGCACATGGTAGTAGCCACAACATGCTAGCATTTTCTAGATATCCAAGAAGGGATGGTCCATTCCCCAGGCAGCTCAGACTCTGAAGACAGGCAGGCAAATAGAAGTCAGCAAAAACAAAATTAACAAGTCAAGCTAAACATCGACATTCACTACTGGTACCACAATAAAGTTGACCTGTAAACTGTGAAGCTGAAAGGGTGATGGCTGGAGGGGAAGAACCAGCAGACAAATTCTTCTAGATTGTGCTATGTACTGATGCTGCAGAGCACAGATCAAAACTGAGTCTGAAAAAAGCTGACAAACAAGCAAGTAGGAAGCTTGACAAGAGAAATGTAAGGAGAAAGTGATAGTTATATACTGTCTTTCATGTTCTAGTTTACCTTCTCTCACTTCTTAGTTTCCAAGTAACTCCTTTAATAACGCCCAAGTACCATAATAAATCTAAATCATTTGTGTTCTGTCACAGTAGTTCCTTGTACCACAACCACACAAAAATTGTTATTTCAACAGAAAGGCCATTCTGTTTTCTTCACTGAGGATATCCATCAGAGAATGTGCTGGACTTAAAAAGCAGTCCTTGCTGTGAGACTGGGAATCCAAATAAAATTTTTATCTTATTTTGCTGAACTATTTTTTTTCAAATTAAATAGGTTGAGTGTTGTACAAACATTGTTATGTAATTCTACATAGTGAATGATGTAACAGATAGGGTTTTCACAAAGCAAAACAACTTTCCAAGACTCTCAGAAAACTAGCAGAAGGGAGCTGCATGAATACCAGGTTTGTGCCACAAGGATAGAATCCCTGTTTCTGTCCTTAATTTTTTCTCCTTACTTGCCAATGAATCACGACTAAAGTCTGCTAACACTTTTTTTTGTAAGTGGTTCTTTTTTTTTAATTAAGTATTTAGGAGTAGGATCAAGGCTCTGATCCAAAAATTCTAACAGCTGTTCAGCTTTCCATACTATTAAAAATGTTGTCATAACAACTTCCTGTTCAAATGAATTACAGATCTTATTATATGACAGAATCACAGAATGTCTGGAGCTGGAAGGCACCTCTGGAGGTCACCTGGCCCACCTCCTTTACCTGAAGCTGGGCCACCTAGATCCCAGGACCATGTCCAGACCCCTTTTGAGTCTCTCCAAGGACGGAGAGTCCAAAACCTCCATGGAGAACCTGTGCCAGTGTTCAGTCTCCCTCACAATGAAAAAGTGTTTCCTGATGCTCAGAGGGAACCTGTGTTGCACTTCGTGCCTATTGCCTCTGGTCCCATCACCGGGCAGCGGCAAGAGAAGTCAGGCTTGGGCTTCTTTGCACAGTTCCTTCAGATATTTATAAACATTGAGTATCTCTTCTCCAGGCTACAAAGTCCCAGCTCTCAGCCCTTCCTTGCTAAACAGATGATCAAGATCTGTAATCATCTTTGTGACCCTTTGTTGGGCTCTCTCCACTGGACCCACTGCAGGTTCGCCCTGACTCTCTTGTACTGGGGAGCCTGGAAGTGGAAACTGCACACCAAGTGTGGCCTCACCAGTGCCCAGCAGAAGGGATGGATGACCTCCCTCAAACTGCTGCAGTACTTCACCCAGTACAGCCCAAGCACCACGCATCTTCTTTGTCACAGGAGTGCACCACTGGCTTATTTCAACCTGGTGTCTGCCAGGACTTTTATGTCCTCTCTGCAAAGCTGCTTTCTACTCGCCTGTGGTTGTTCCTCCCCAGATGCAGGACTTGGCACTTCCCCATGTTGAATTTTGTGAAGCTCCTGTGTGCCCCTATCCCTAGCTGAGGTCCCTCTGGATGGCAGTATAAAGCTTTGGTATCAGACACACCTTCTGGTTTTGTGTCTTCTGCAAACTTGCTGAGGGTACACCCTGCTCCATTCTCCACATCATTAATGAAGATATTAAACAGGATTGGAACAAGTACTGACTCCTGGGATACACTTCTAGCTACTGGCCTCAAACTAGACTTCGTGCCACTAATCACTGGCTGTTCTACCAATTTTCAACCCAGTCATTAATTCACAGAAGTGTATCACTGGTCAAGCTTTACTTCCCCTTGGTGATTCCACGCTGACTGCTCCTTATGACCTTCTTGTCCTTCATATGCCTGGAAACTTCAACTAAACTCTCTTTACAGACCCCCTGCCAGGAGGTCAGTGCAGGTGGAATACTAATGTACACTAGATACTTGTGAAGCCTTTAGAGCAGGCAAGTGACAGAAGCATCATGCATTGGGATGCAGTGAGTAATCCTAATGCCATGCTCTGAATTTCAAAGGATAATATTTAACAGCAGGTATCTGGGCTGCAGTATTTGTTCAAATCTGACCAAAGTGTTACAATTATAGACTTCTAACCAAGATTAGAAGCTAGTAGGTATGTCCATATTCAAAAAAATCCATTTTCCAAAGGGTGTGAGCTAATAAGAGCTGATGTTAGGAAAAAACATGTTTCTACATAAAAAGGAAGTTAAGACCCTTTATGGAAATTTACGTCTCTTGCTGGCTGTACCTCAGCTCTCCTGTAGTGGCTAAAAAGACATCTCCCTGCCCTCTGCCTTGGCTTCCCATATGCTCCTGTTTCCATTTTATCTGCTTTCAATGTGAGCTTTCCCAGCAGAGATCACATGCCATGGAAGTTCATTTCTGATCTTAATTTGAACCACTAGGTGCTGCTGCAACACAGACAATAAATAATTACAGCATAAACTGTCCCATAAAATTATTTGGGATTTACACTGTATGTGACAAAACTGACCTTAGGACACTATATGAGAACTCCTAGTATTGTCATCCTCTCGCCATGCTGCAACAGAAAATGAGCAGCTTCCAGCCTGGGGACTGATCTTCTATTTTTCTTGGACTACCAGCTTTATTCACTAATCTGGGATTCAAAAGCAACACATGAAAATCAAGCATAGATCAATCTGTCTGCCATTGTGCTCTCCTTCTAAGCTAAGCGTGTAATGGCCACAAATATTAAAAAGCTCACTCTCATAAGTGCAATTTTCAGCAGAGCATGAGGCAAGTAACATGCTGAATATTGCTGGTCAAGGTAAAACAAAACTGGCAGCCTGGCCACCAGCCAGGCCCTTTCCTTTGGACCTCCAATCTCTGAAAAATCCTAGTTATCGAACTCTTCCCTAACACAACATTTATCAGCATTAGTGGCTTATCACAGCTCCCAGGATAAGGAGTCCCAGGATGAAGAATTCTTCTATTTGCGTACCCTCAAGACTATCTGGTTGTTAGCAAGTTTAAAAATCTATAAATGGAGAATGAGCTGCCACTAGCAGAATGGTCTCTCCAAGAAATTGATGTGATTTGACAGAAATGTTATAACACTAATATAACAGGTACGTAAGTATGATTTGTGAAGAACAAACATAGTTGTAACCATAAGACTCACACAGACAATGTAAACTATATAAAATCTGAAATAAAACTGATGTTTTCTGTGGGAGACAAATTACATATTTTAAGTTGACTCTTTCAGTTCCATGACACATAGTGGTGACACTTTCTAGAGGTCTGTTCTTCCCCAAATGAAAAAAAAACAAAAGAGGGAACACAGATTTCTATTCTATATAGTGAGTAACATTATCTCCTCTTTTTAGAATGACAAATACAACACCCACCACTAACTATAAGAGCTGTTGCTTTAAAAATCACAAATATTTCTAATGTTCTAAGTTGTTATCTGAGAGCATATAAGCAATATATAGAAAAAGTCTGTCATACTCTAACACAGTCACCAGTGTTAAATTCTTTTTATTATCAAATTTTGATTGAACCCCTGGAGGTCCAGGAAGAAACAGTTCTCTAACTTTAATGTGAATGAGAGTACTCTCAATTTCCTTGTAACATCAGGGACTAAATCAATTTCTTTTTTGGGAGGTCTTAGACTTTTCACTGCTGCTATGAAGAAACTCAAAATCATTCTAGAAGGAAAGGGAAAACACTAGTGGATTATGATTTGAAACCTCTTCTATCCCAGTGAAGAAGTGCACAGCACATAATCAAGCTGTCAAACCCACTGCCAGTCTCCCTACTAGAAAGGGGAGATAGGAAAACCAGCAAGTAGGCAGTTGACTGACTCCACTCAGGTGCTGCATCCAGCTTTGAGTTTAGGTGATAGTTGAGACAAGAGCAGAAATACAGGCTGGGTGGAGAATGGATTGAGAGCAGCTCTGTCGAGAAGGACTTGGGGGTGCTGGTGGAGGAGAGGCTGGACATGACCCAGCCATGTGCACTCCCAGCCCAGAGAGCCAGTTGTGTCCTGGGCTGCATCCAGAGCAGCATGGGCAGCAGGGAGAGGGAGGGGATTCTGCACCTCTGCTCTGCTCTGGTGAGATCCCACCTGCAATGCTGCATCAGCTCTGGGGTCCCAGCACAGGAAGGCCATGGACCTGTTGGAGTGAGTCCAGCGGAGGGCCATGAAGATGACCAGAGGGATGGAGCACCTCTCCTATGAGGACAGGCTGAGAGACTTGAGGCTGCTCAGCCTGGAAAACAGAAGGCTTTGGGGATATCTTACACTGCCTTCCAGTACCTAAAGGGGGCTACAAGAGACACAGAGAGGGACTTTTCATGAGAGTATGTAGTGACAGAACACGGGGAAATGGCTTCAAACTGCAAGAGGATATGTCTCGATTAGATATTAGGAAGAAATTCTTTGCTGTGAGGGTGGTGAGGCACTGGAACAGGTTGCCCAGAGAAACTGTGGATGCCCCATCCCTGAGGGCATTCAAGGCCAGGCAACCTGGTCCTGTGGAAGGTTTGAGCGACCTGGTCCTGTGGAAGGTGTCCCTGGCCATGGCAGGGAGGTTGAAATGAAATGACCTTTAAGGACTTGTCCAACCCAAACCATTCTGTAATTCTATGATCTTTCCTGCTTCCAATTTATTCTGCAGGGGAAGACTTGAAGCCAGCTCTCATTTCTGGTTCTATATAAATTTTTATCATCTTGTTGACCATTTTTGATACAATCCAAACAATTTGGTCCCGTAATTCAATTCATCTGTCAGCAGGGATGCATTGACTAGTCTGAAGAATCTAATCCACAGCTTTCTTCCCAGAACAGACAGGGAACAGCTGTTTCAGCAGTGATAAATGTAGACAGAAAAAATTAAAATTTTCTTCTGCATCCTCAGTCTGGGTCTTAAGGCTGCTGAAGGACAAAGGCTTTCAGTGGAAATACCTACCCTTCTCTCTAGAGTCCTGACAAAAGTTATTTCAGCAGCCAATTATGCTAAGTCTTCTGTATTTCATTCCTGAAATAGATTTGTCTGGTATTTGCTTATGTAGACTCCTGATCCACATCGAATCTCCTCTAAAGGAGTCCTGGAAAGGAATCTGGAAATACTGATCCAGGAGGACCTGATTACCATACTCAGTGTAATTGCCAAGCATCTGGTTTTAGGTTTGGAGTTGGGCTCTTTTCCTTCCAAGACCCTGGGACAAAATAAACAGTGTTGACCTGAAGCAGAGACTGTTTCTCAAGGCTTTAAAAAACAGGCTTACCACAACATAATTTTTTAAGTTTCTTTTCCTTAGTCACATCACATTGACAATCTACAATTATCTCACAATCAACACTTACTCACTCCTCAAATTCACTCTTCTTCTCTGCCATTTTCAGTTGGTAGAAGAAATTTACTGCAACATTTCTCTAGCTACCAAGTATATAAACCTGCATCGTGCATTGCAACACCTTAACATTTTATGTCAGTCCAGGAAGACTCATGTTCTTCTACATAATATCTTGCCCTACATCAATGGTGTTTTCCAGCTATTTTTGTCCCAACAACAATACCCTTACTATGCAGAACTAGAGGGATATCCTCCCTGTGTTCCAACCTCTTTTATTGGTGTCATATTTAAGTATTTTCTACACAACAAAATAAACATTATAAAAACATTCAAGTCATCACAAAAACTTTAAGTTTTGTGCATAACTAATATAAAGACACTAAAACCAAGGAATGCTGCAGGATAAGTACCAGTGGTTTACACCTGACCAATTTAGCTAAGTTCTCATGTACTACCATTACTGTTTGACTGAAGATCAGCCAGATTAAATCTAGATTTACTTGGCAAGAAAAAGAAAATCCAGTCAACTTAACAGGAGAAAGTTTACTCTTAGTGAAATCTAGTTGTCAATGCTGAATTTCATGCTACTTTTTGTTTGCCTCCCTATTTTGAATTATTCTTACATTAATATTTGAATATTACTCCCCTTTAGTTAAACTCAAATGCCTGGTAATTCTACTCCTAGCTAAAGGCAAGCATAAAAATTTATTATTTTGTAGTTATATGGCTATATGCCCAACTTATTAAAAATCCCTGCTACTTACCTACAAGACAGAATGCAGAAAAAAGATTCTTTCTCTACTCCACTTCAAAAGAAACTCCTGAGATAAAATTTTTATGCTTATGCTGCACACTGCAATCGTTTGGATCCGCAGTGTGTCTTTCATCATCTTCTTTATTTTTGTCTAAAATAGTAAGTTTCGAAATGTGAATCAACATCACTTCAATAGTGCAGAAGAGCTCTCCTGGATCAGAGAAGAATTTGCTTCCTTGGAGCATTTGTTTCTATCCTTGCCACCAAGCTGTTATGAATCACTGGGCCAAGTCCCTTGCACATGTGGTTTCTGCCATGGGCCTCCCTGTTAACCACTCCTAAATGGTCATGCCCTTCCACCAGCTACAGTCATCAAGAAGGAATCACTGAAGAGATTAAATACGTTACTAGTACGAAGAATTTACAAAACTAGACAGTCTCTAAGCAAACCAAATAATATGGTTTTGACCAGACAAACTTTAAATCTCCACTCCTGTGTTTGTCATTTGTAAAGAGGACTTCCCTACATCAGAGAAGATAAATTCCATTTTCAGACAAACTGATATGCTGAGATGACAAACTATAGAAAACCTGCCAGCAAAACCCTTTTTTTTTAACATCCCACCCTGGGAATGGTGAAGAAGGCTTATTGCTCACAAAAAATAATGACGTTATAAAGAAATGCATAGCTACACATTTATAGCATTGATGAAGTTCACCACAGGAAGGGAAAAAAAAACCTATGATTACAGACTAACATGATATTCAACATTAAGGAGACAGGCATCTTAAATACGGACTCTTACTGAATTTCATGTGCTGAGGTTTAAAACTACAACATTTAAAAAAACACAGCTTTTTTAACAAAAGCTACAACATAGATTTGAAATGCATAATTAAAGGCTGAATAAGGTACCTAGATTCAGTGATACATGGTGGAAGTGCATGCACATTAAGTTTTATAGTATAACTTAGTTTTTTCTCTAATTAAGAAAATATACTGTGCATTATCTTTTGAGATTATAAACACAAAAAAATTCAAAGAAGCCTTACTGGTTTTGACTAACATCCTTTTAAGTACATGTATTTCTGGCACCAACCATAATTTTACTTTTATGGATACTCCTTGCAAGATCTTCTATGGCAACAGACACATTTATTTTGTCCTGATGAAAATTTTAATTCAATATTCAATTAGTAACATTATCTTTTAGAACTGTATGATGCTTTATAAATCAATTAATGTGACTTTTGGAGAGGCAGGAGAACAAGACTGACTAGGTAGCCTTAGTACAAAAATACTTGCTTGCAATTTACAAAACATAGCTGAATGAATAGGAAAGGGGGAAAAATAATAAATTAAAAGCATTTTCTAAACACCTGTTACCTATCACCATACTATTATTTTCCCCATATGTCTACACATCTCTTAGAATTATTATTAGAAATATTAATTTGCTGAAGTAAAAAAAATTCTAAATACCTATCCATGTCTTAAAACAAATGTTCATTTTAAAATAAAATAATTAAAAGCTATTGTTACAAACAGGCAAAAATATGTTCCTTATTATCTTCCTAAATCCCTAACGGTTCTCCCCCTTTTCCTAAGAGAAACCACCAAAATCGTTTGTTCCACAGAGAACTCTCCTTATCAGCTCCATCACAGTCACTACAACTTAGTGCAGCTCTACTTTCACCTCATGCCTACATCCCTGGAGAACAGGACTGCAAAGGCAAGCACTGCAAGAGCAGTGCAGTAGTTTTGTTTTAGGGACTACTGCGGTAGGATTTCCCACAAACAAAACAGATTATCCTGTCTGAACACAGCCTAAATACAAACCAAAGAAAAACATTTACTTGCAATATTCCAAATCCAACTTCCCCAATCCCATGGGTTACAAAGAAAGATTAACAGAAATTTCAGAAAGATGCTCACATCTCTGACCTAAGGTCAGATTTAACACTGTTCTTAATCTTAAAGCAAATCTCATTCTTTGCACAATGAGTCAGATGTTGAGATGTTTCCCATCCATGGAGCCCATGAGCCTTTCCTATATAAGACTTGCACCTCTGTGTTAGCTGAGGATTTGACAGATTGTGATGAACATACATAGGTTTGCCTTTTTATTTGGATTCAAACCCTCATTTTCTTTGTTCCCTCAAGATTACTGACCAGCAGCTCTTTTACAAAGCAGTTTCAAAACACTTCTGGATTACTCAGTGACTCTACCATTCTGAAAAGAATAACTACCTTTTGGAAGCCTAGATACAATTGCCTTCTGTTGTGACAGCTACCAGAACCTTTTAATAAATATCTTGACATCCAACCAGATGAAACTCTAAGCAAACAGTGACTTTGCATTGAAAGGAAACAGTTTTAGTTTTTACTATGGGCAATATTCAAAACTCAGTGAAAATTATTTGCATTATACAATTCCTAAAGTTGGATATATTTCATGTTTGTATTTCATACAAAACCTTGTATGCCACATAAATTGAGAAACTCACTTCATACAACCTACAGGTGGGATTAATATCTTCAGTCTGTCACTGGATTTTAATTTGGGCCAATTACCAGGAAAACCCATAATTTTGACTGGTAAAGCAGAAATAGGCTTGAGATGATGTAATAGACATTAATATCTACCTTTGAAAGAAAGACAAAGAGCTCAAAATGTCTTTTAACTGTATGTTTTCAAAATGCTTTATGAAAAGTAAATAAATACATCAGAGGCACACATAAAAGCACACTCACACTGAGTAGTTAAAATTCTATTCAGCAGTTCTGAACAGTCTCAGATATAAAACTTCCTATGACCAGCTACTGAGTCTTCAAAAATGCAAGAGAAGAACATCTCAGCCAGCTGAGACATCTCCATTAGGTACAAGGTAAACATTCGTCTAACGTAGAGTATGTGCTCTGCATCAATAAATTGCTAAGAAAGCACCATTTTTATTAAGTATTTTGCTATTACTATGGAAGAACCCAAATATCAATCTCTATTATTCAAAATAACTTAATTCAAAAAATTATTTCAAAATGTTTCCCACCCGCAAACTGTTATTCCAAAACACAATGGGTATTGAAAAACTGATTCTTTGAGATGGTAAACAGATTTTTTCAACCAGATAAGAAGCCAGTACCTTCAAAATCTTGCCTTCTTAAAAATTCTGTTCACTTCAAAAGGAGTTCTTTTCAGAAAATTAATAAAGTCAGTTGTAAAAGCAAGGTGTCAGTTTCAAAACACCACACATGCTACTACAAAAACAGTTCTTGGCAACATCAGAATTCTCTGAAGGAGATGGCTAAGAATGGAGAGTCTTTAGAGAGGAAGAATTATAAATAGGCAATAACTTTCTCTAAGGGAACGCTACCACAAATTCATTCACCCTCCAAAAAGCTTTGGAAAGTTTCTTCTGCTAAAAGAGGCACAAAGAAGCAATGGCCCTGCAGGAAGTAAATATTCCTGAATGGCAAGATGCTGTTTCCATTTTCCTTGCATAGGTTTGCTTCCATGGTGCAATGGCTTCTTAAACCAATCCTCACCACACTGTGTAACACATTGTATACACTGCACATGTATAACATTGTCCTTCTCAATCTGTGAAACAGAAACAAATGACTGTATCCTGTTAAGTGAAAACCATCAGTTAGGAGAAAATACTGATATTTTTACCTCCTGTATACTTACACCCTGGTTTAATTTACAACAAGAGGAACTCTGAATCAAGTACCATACCAGATATGAGAATGTCACTCAGTATGGTGAAAGAAATACAGCTTTCTAGTTATGGAGTAATGTCAAACAGACATGAACCCATTTGGTGACTCGGACATACATATACATATTTTCTTTTAAATAATGTAAAAAAAGTGCTGTGAACACTCAGGAAAAAAATATCACCCCAACAGTTTTACATATGTAACAGAGACAAAGAAATGGCAAGACCAGCCGGAATTATTTTTGCAGATTGTCAGGTTTAAAAAATAGTAGATGACTTCACCACCCACCTCCTCATCAATACTTTTTACACTGAATGAGGATGTGAGTGGAGGCAGCCACACTGTGTGTACGTTGTGTTTGCTGACTAGAAGAAACAGAAGGCCATTGCCTTTTGATGTTTTTATACAAGAGTACTTCAGAACAATGGAAGTAAGACTTGCTTGCAAAGGGTTCAGCTATGTTCACAATCACTTTTATTTATTTATTTATTTATTTAAGTTGGCAGGTGTGCCTAGCACAGGCCTTTCCCACGAGAACTTCTTCTGTGTTTTATAAACAAAGATAAAGTTTGGATGTTGTTAGAACAGTGTCTCGAGATTTGGACAGTTCAGGCCTGGCCAATCAGGCCTAGGGGGAGGTTTCTGACCGACCAATCTGGGTGACCTCTGAAAAGTCTATATAAGCTGAAATCAAAATAATAAAGCTCTCTTTTCTATGCCATGCTGAGAATCCAGGGATTTCTTCTCCACTAGCGGCTCAACAGCGACAGGCAGGGAAAAGGAGTCTACAATAAAATTTACTTCTCTACATATTTTATTTTTTTCCCCCAACTGAACAGTTCTTCAATAGAAGAGACTTTGCTATCTGTTCTAGCACAAAGGCTCTGCCTCACCAAAACCATCATATCTTCCTAGCTTCCAGTCTTTTCAATATTAAAGGCAAAACCAATAATCAGACCCCGAGCAACATTTCATTTTTAAAAAAGTTACCATGATTACAGGCTCACTAAGAAGTATTTATTGAAGCTAAATGACAAAATTATTTTTTTGTAATTTGCTGAATGGCTGGAAGCGGGATGCACTATTACATAAAAACCACACAGACTCAAAAAAGTTCCTAGTCTTCTAGAGTGCATCATAAACACAAATAATTGATTAAACCTATTTCAAACTCAACCCATTTAGTCAGTTTAAGGAACAGGAAAAGAAATAAGAATATGGGTTTCAATTAAGCAGCTGACATTTGCTTCAGGAATGGCAAAACTATGTGTAAGGAAACAAAACTGACTTCAATCCTCAAAATAGCCTACTGCTGCTAGATAGGTAGATCATAATGAACAAAACATAAAGCCTTCTAAATGGAAGAAATGCAGGATTTTATGAAAAAATAATATCTCCTCCTCTACCACCTTTAATTTGTGAAAATTGGGAAGGGGTATGTGCATTGCAGAGAGATATCGACTTAACAAGTTGATAAGTAATTTATAAACAAAAGAGAGAATCAGATATCTGGTCAGTAACTAACTATTAACTATTTTATTGGGTTTTTATGAATTGGACATACTTTTAACTAAATCTGGATTATTATAATCAGCTTTCCACTGATCTAACCATAGCTTTATGCCAAATTTAGATTTAGCTACCCTAAAGTACTAGATTTAGGGTGTGATCCCACTCTTGAATCACCCAGAGTTAGACAGCAAATTTCTTTCCAAGTTTAAGTTTACAAAAATAGCAGATCAACTACATGGAACTGTTTCTCTTGGGTAGGTCAAGCCTTAAAGGACAAAGCAGAAAAAGCGAACGATGGATTTCAAATGAGAAACTACGTTGTTGGGAGCATATTTCAAGAAGATTCAAGTTTCATTTCACATGGAACTGTATCTTCACATGCAGCTTCGCTGAAAATTGTAATCTCTCCTTTTCACATTCATCCTTTTTATTACAGCTTGTTCTTGCTTTTCAAATATTTGGCCATTGTAAACCAGACATTATTTGTGGGAGCACAGCAAAAGCATACAAATTATTCACTTATGGAGACCAGTTACCTTGAAACAAGTGCTTCCTCATTTGTGCTTTGTTCTTGTACCTTGCCATTCCAGACACAAAGCAGTTTAGTAATAGCTTACGTTTAAATTTTAAAATGTCATATTTTAAACACTGCATGCATAGAAAACCTTGTGGGAAAAAGCATTGAAAAGAAAAAAACCCATAAGTGATCAGGAGCAATGTGAAGTGGCTGCCTAGCTAACCCTGCATGTAATCTCTTGGTTTGCTCTCACAGTGTTGTAACTGAACAGAATGAAGGATCATTACCGACGAGATGCAGAGGGGGGAACCAAAATCAATTGATGTTGCTAAATGAACTGTACTGAGAATACTATCATAATGATAGCAGTAACTTTTTTCTTATTTAACATCAGAACAAGAGCATTCTATAACATGAATGCCACTTCTGTTCCCCATCTATGTAAGCAACCTCACATTAAGAACAAAAGAATGATTTTGTTGGGTCAGACAAATGTTTGTTGAGCTCAGGCTCTCTTACAGTGGCAAACAGAAGACACCTCAGTAATAGTAAGTCCAGCATGCAGTGACACTGTTAAGGAACACTATGTCAGGACCCAATTTTTCAGAGCCCCCAAAGACCTGAAGAAGTATTTATCCTTATTTTCTCCAGTAATTGTTTCTTCCATAAATTCTTGAACATAAAACACTTAGTATCCACAGCATCATACTGCAAGAACCTACATTCTACACTGTATGTCATGAACCATCTCCATTTGTTTGAATATTCTAAATACTCCTTTTATTTGAAGATGCCTAGTTGTTAAAGTAAAAGTCAGGCAGGTCAATGACCTTTCCACCACAGGGCGCAGTCCCATAACACCCAGTTTAGAGCAGAGCATGTCAGGGTCAGCTGCAATCCAGAGATCTGTATCTCGCCCAGCTGGCCTTCATCATGGGCAGCCAAGCCAGGAAAGTCTACATTTGCACGTGCTTGCCATGATGCTGATGCAAGAAACTCTTTAATAGGCGATTATGAAAAACACTGGACATCAAAGACTTCTATGGAGCAAGTACTGGCTAATGTTCTTGAGCAGAGGATTTTTTAAAAATTTATTTTAATGGTCTATGAAAGATCATATAATTTGCAGAATGGATTGCAGAATTCATTCCTAAAGCTGGGGATCCAGCACTAGAAGTACCAGGGTGATCACTTTCCTGCATCACTGAAAAATCATCAGGAAACAGTACAGCAAATTGGCAGACTGTAATAAAATGATTATAGTCCAAAGGAGCCAGGAGAACATAATTAGTATGCATGGGTTTTAATGTTGAACTAGAAGAATAATTATTTAAACACCAGATATTACAATTCCTTTTATTGCTTTATCTAAATGAAAACTTGTATCTTCAGTGATATTAGAGGGGAAATTCTCAACTAGGGGTCCCAAATATGCTTTTCAAATTCTAGAAATATAGAGACCAAATACAGCAGATGGAAGACTGTCTTCTGGGAAAACTAGAGAATAATCAATCCTCAAAATCCATGATATGAAAAAGCAGAAACTTCATGAGACTCCAGACATGTCGTGGGCTAAGTACCATGGTTAGTGTTCCTACTGAAAACTTCAAGGCAAAGCAACATGCATCACAGATGAAACAGCATGTCTTAAAATGCTTTCTTCTCTGACTCATCTACACTATGAATCTCTGCTGCTGACAGCATTATTAGGGAACAAACTGCAGGTGAGAAACCACTAGGTGAATAAACTCTGACACAAGGTTACACTGAGCCCGCACGGTTTTATAATCAACTTCAACACATCACTTCCAAGCAGCAATGCTAAAGCAAGCACATGAAGCAAACATAGGATACAAAGCCTCTTTGTTATCCAGAAGGATACGAGTTCATTCCATAGAATACTTCAAAGGCATTAACATTTTTCTCAGTCCTTCCAAAATTTGTCTCCATACAGTAAGAAATGCTAGCTTACAGAGACAGGGAAAATAAAGCCAAAAATATCCTGCTTGAATTGTAAAGTCAGGAAGAAAACTAGAGGAAGTATTTGACATCACCCAACAAAATCAGAAGTTTTCACTTAAACTAAAGCACTATTCTGAGTTTCAGATATTTAAGCAAATTTTCAGGAGGAATTTTAAAAAGTCAAGGCAGTGACTAAATTTTCTTTCCAAGCATCACTTGTCAGTAGAAAAAATGTATTACAAGTGCTTGAGAGAGAATCAGACAGTTGAGTAGTAAAAATCCAGTGAGGTGGCACAAGCAACATCAGAAGTAGTATCAGAGAAGCATCAGAATAAATTACAATGGAAGGAGGTATGAACCTCAAATTTGCTATGAGAAAACATGTACATGAGATGATTTTGCTTACACAGTTATATGTTGCAAAAAAGTTTGTTTTCCTCAACATAATACTTGTGAAAGTCTGATTAACTTTTCTTGTCTAGATATTATGAAAAGTATAACAATTAGCTAGAAATAGTCTGCTTTGACTTTGATTTCTGATTAAGTAATTTGTGAATTTGAAAAATTTTAGTGGAACTGGCCATCAGTCAGGCCTGGTGACAGTAACAGACATTTTTAATGTTGATTAAAATTAAGTAGCCTCTCACCTGTCAAGACCTTAAGCACATGTTTAAAATTATGACTAGACAGCAACAAAGATATTACAGACACTGGGTTTAGTTTGGACAAATGAGTCAGTTCACCACTGGTGAAGTATTTTAAGAATTGGTAGCATAAAGATAATAGTTACAGATATTTATTTGAACATCCTCCCTGTCATTGTCTAAGACCAGAACTTGTGAAGAAGAAAAAAAAAATTAAATAAAAAATACATGAGGTAAAAGACAACAACAAGTCACCCAAAGATTTTAAGCAGAAGAGTTATAAATGCAAATGAAAGCCAACAGTTCAGAAAGCAGAACATTATCACAAGACACAGAAAGCTCCTGGACAAGAAAGGGGTGGAAATTTCACAGAGGCCAGAGTTTTCAAGCTAATTGTTTGCAGAATTGCTTTCAAAATTTGCAATGCCTAAGCAACTGTTTTTGAATTTTTTCAGGATAACTGACTGTTTTTTGATTAGTTAAAAAGCTAAAGGAATTAAGTAAATTCCTCTTTCACCTAAAGAAGTGGAACACTACATTTAGGATTTTTTTTTTTCTGGTTTAAGTGTTTTACAAAGACTGCTTTTTCCATCAAGAGCCACTAAATGCATATGAAAGACTTCTGCCTTTACTAACAAGGCAAAGCATCTGCTGCTGCAACAGAGAGTCCTTTCCCTGCAGCGGAATTTTAAAGATTTCTTCTTCAAAAACAGCAAGATGACTAATTAGGAAACTTCTCAGTACAAATGCCAAACAGAAAACGTTTACGGTCTTACAATGGTTAACACTTCACTCCCAATAGGGTGTAAAAAAACCCCAAAAAACCCCTCACAAAACCCAAAACCCAACCAAAAATCAGCTCAGCAAATGCAACATGGATCTTCTCTGCTGTGATTTTTAGCAACTAAGTTACACAACAAATGCATACTGGAGTTTAGTTCCAGGCCCTAAACAGAGCAACGTTTGAGAGAGGCAGCTGTTCAACATGACAGCTACCACAACATCCAAATAAAGCCAATGAGCTAGAGCTAAGATACACGATAAGAAGACATGTGATGCTCACTGTAAACACATGCAAAAAACTTGGACAGTGACTAGACTTGGAATCAAGCTGAGATTAAATCCACTTTAAAAACAGACAGGAATACACAGTTTGTGGGTTCCATATTTGTTACTCTAAAGAATCTGATAAAAAGCCCTCTGAACTGCGATGGCAGGACCACAAGTCAGTCAACGCTTTGAGATATAACTTTCAGAATTTTCTCCTTGAAATGAGAACAAAACCACAGCAAGAGGTCTGCATCTCCACAGCTTTCTTTTCCCAAGAAGATAAAACTACAGCAAGGAAGCTTTGAACTAAGAAAACTCAGATCTGCTGGATAACACATATTAAAAGGAAAGGGTTTGAAAACAAAATCATAGCCTGCGCCTTTGAGAGGATGGGATCTTCCTTTCAGATTTCCTCTCAGTTTGGCAACTGTCATCCCCTTTCTGGATTGAAGCAAGCATCACGCAGTTCTTCGAGATGTTCTGGAAATTCATCACATCTCAGCAGCCAAGAGAAGATTGAGGTATTTTTCTGAGTCACACGGCTCACTCATTAGTTTGCAACTGTTCAATGCAATAAATAAATAAATTGCTATCGGCATTCTCAGATCTCCTGCAGCAGGCAAATATGCAAGCGTCCCACACATTGCTGGATTCTGAGCTGCACATTTATGAGGTTATCCTTTCATTTCAATCTAGCACAGCAAGACCCTCTTCAATTCCTCGAATATCCAGATGGGGCACTTAAGGACTTAAAACCAAACTATTTCAGTAATGAATAAAAACATACACACACAGCATCTCCCCACTATCAGCAAATTCCATCTATGCATGAGGGAAGTCAAAACAAATGAGAATACAATTATTCCTTAACTTTTGTAAGCTACTACTAATGGAATAATGCATTACAACAGAGATCATAAACTTTAATGAGGCATAAACACTGTTTACATAATATGCAGAACAGCAATATTTACTTCATCATTTTTCTTTTCATGAGATGTTGGTAACTTAACATTGGAGTCCAGGAACTTGTTACTCAGAATTCACAGTTCACAGCACTAAAGTATCAATTGTTTTCTCCATCACAAAACCACTTTATTAGCAGAACTCAAATACTACAAAAAGCTTTCTACAGTTGATGACAAGATTCAAAGTAAATATACATAAAACCCCTTTGATCTACTGTTGTTTCCTTCTTAAATGTCACCATAAGAGAGTGCTCCAGTTAACAGATACTAGAACTGTTACAATTCTCAATGAAACATTGAACTGTTTTCCAAAAGTCAATTTTGACTAGGATAAAAAAGAGGAAAGAACACAAGGAATTCCCTTCTCTCTTAATAGGAATGATTTTTTACCCAAACTGAGTAATTTAAAAAAAACAACAAAACAAAACAAAACAAAACCATAAAACATAAAAGCACAGTGCTGTTTGTTGTAAAACAGTATACTAACTTGTCCCCCATAACAGAAGCACTAGTTAAGACTGCATTTTTTGAAACTCTATTGTTTCTGCTACCAGCTCCTTGTTACACAACCTGTTGGCTTCACTGACCAACATCTTTGCTGAAAAGAAAAGTTGTGCCTAAAATTTTATGTACCTTGTACACAATTGAAACGGGTATATTTCACAAATGAACACTCTATGATGCTCAATTTGCATTTCAAGCACAAAAACATACCTGCTCAATTGAAGAAGTCTGCAAAACAGTATGCTTGCTTTCTAAATCCTGACACAATTTTTAGAATTCATGTACCATTTGTTAGCCTAGGCATGGAGGCGAATGATACAGCCAAAGGAAAGATGCAGATTTTTTTCTTCTTTAAAAATCAACTTGCACTAGGACTAAAAGTCAGTTCACATTTTGGCTATCATCACCCCTCCACAAATATCTGAACAGCCCTACTCACCAGTCTGCCTGAAATAAAGCAACTACACCATGCATTTTTCAAGACAAACGCTTTGATGAAATGTCATTCACAAGTGATACCTATTATCTGAATTATCATTATTTGTATTAGAGTCCTATTTTACGTTACTGTTGCTGTACATGATTGAGAAGTCTGCCTTCCTGCACTTTTCCCTACAAATTACACAAAAACAAGGAGAAAGAAAGAGTGTATTTGGAAGGCACATTCACCGACAGTCTGGTGTTCTGAATAAAATGCTGAATTATGGGGTACAGTAGAAACATTTCTATGACCATCTAGTCCTTAAGTCTTGCAATGACACACATTCCTAAAATTATTTTCCTTGGTCACAGTTTACTTCAGCTCTCTGCACTGTGTATTTTATTTAAAATACTGCATAATCAAGAAGGTTTTGTGTTCATTCTGTCTTGATTGCTGCACTTTGTCTAAATTCCAGCCTCCCCAACAGGAATTGGGCCCAGTAAGCTCTGCAGGACCTTCGCAGCAGGAGAGGAGAGCTGCAAGGGAGCTAAAGGGAGTATCTACATGCCTGCAAGTATCTGAGCAGGGTGTCTGTAGCAGGTACATAGACTGGAAGGCTTGCAAGAGAAGGCTGCTCAGAAATGGCCCAGAAGCAGTGAATTAATGTGCTCATGCAACCATAGCCTCCAGCCTCCATCACAGCATGATTTCTTCACTAAGAATAGCTGAAGTGAGCAGAGCAAAGGCTTGTCTGTGATTCTGTGTGATTATATGGCTCCTCAGATCCTCACCAATAACAAACACCTAGGAAGGTGTGACCACCAAAACCACTCAGACTTTTCAAGGGTATTCCTGTACCTCCTGTCAGGGCTGTGGGAAAATGGCCAGGCTGCCAACCAGGCCCAGGCCTGAGCTTAAGATAAATGAGCAGGACACAAGAAGCTGTTGCCACCTTAGAGTAATACCACATAAACAAGAACTCTGCTTGGCAACAGTATCAAAAATACCAGTTTGGGCACCCATGTGACAAAGCAAATGAGGAAAAAGTAATTAGGGGCAAGTTGTTGACTTGGAAGAAGCCTGGGTTAGAGAAGGACAGCTGTAAGAAGCGAAATGGAGGCTTAGAAAACCGTAAAATCTGTATCAAGGCATGTAAATTACATGATCACTGCTCTCTGGGAATATATGCTGGATGGCTCTACCAGAGCCTCAACCAGACAAACCAAACCTGTTGGCCACATGCTGTGAAACCTGCTTCTGTATTCAGGAAGGAGGGACAGGAGTTTTCCCTGGTTGGTAGGGTGGATCAAGCATCTTATCACCACTGTGTCATCATGCCATAGCTCAGCCTGTCTACCCACTACATCCTATTGCTTCCAAGACCACACTCCCAGTTTCCCAATCTTCTGCTTTAAGGACTTCCTGAACTAGAAGTGAAACCTGTGAATTAACTGCACTCAGGGATTTTTCTTCCATTTATTTTTCTGATGATGTCTCAATGTAGCAGATGTAACATCTTGTGGTAAAATATACCAGGAAGTGAATCGCAGGATCTACAAAAGCATCCTAAACCTCTAAGCAAGCAAGGTGAAACCAGCATGAGTGCTGATAAATGCAATGCATTAGTTATGCAGCAGACAGACTGAAACAATAGTTGGTCCTTCTAATATGTACAAATGCCAAGCGTACTTAAGAAGCATGTACCGGATTCCATGTATATGCTGTTGACAACCATCTGTGGAAATTGACAACTATTCTCCTGGGAACACCAGTCCCGTAGTGCTGGAAATACAAATCCTCCTTATCTGTTTTACATTCCACCTCTGCTATACCCTTCCTCCGCAGAAAAATGGATATAAATATACCCTTTTAAAAAATATTCCTCCTAAAAATAGTTATGAGTATTTATCTACAGATTGGCGAAATGGCCCAGCTGTACAGTCCAGCTTGCAAAAATAACTTCTGATATGGCTTGAAGGATCTTGACTGGTAGGTGAAAATAGAAGTATGATATTTAGAAACCAATTCTAGTATTCTCAGCAATATGGACTAACTTCAGGTTTTAGAAATTGCTATTTTAGAAATCTAGAAATTGCTAGACATCCAGCTAGGGCCTGAAAACAGTGCATAGTCTGGAGAATTGGAATAAACATGTAAAAAATAGGCTGGTTGCTCCTGTTTCTGAAAAGTGTTAAAACTAGGGTATTAAAAATATTAAAAATATCCTCTACTAAACATCAAAAGAAGTCTTGAATTTCCCCTATTAGTTTGGCTTCCTCACTCCAGCTCCTCTCCCAGGCAGGGACAATACCAATACAAGCTTCACACGCAGTCACTTGCTGGGCCAACAAATTTACACAGAGTACTGTGGGTCAGGTTTTAGTCACACCAGCAAGAATGAAAACAGGCAAATGTCAGGAGAGAATGGGAGACCTCTACCAATCATTCAAATGTTTTAATACAATGACATTAAGATTCATTATTTCAGTTTCCCATTAATCATGCCAATCAACAAGATGTAAAAGTGAGTGTTCTCCCTTTAAACTCACCATGAATTTCACATTTCATTTGCTGAGCATTGGCACTATTCATTTCCATGGAAACAGTTGTGATGGGAAAAAACTCACTGGTATATTGTATCACCAAGTGAATCAGACAAGACTAATTAAAGACAACTCTTTCTAAATATACACAGCCTGCAAACACAGAATACTGAGAAAATATTTTCAAAATGGTCTTATAGGCAGAGTTGTATTAGAACTAGTAAGACAGTCTCATGGACATGCACAGAATTATAGTACATGGTACACCTATCAAAAACCTTCTTTACTTAAAACAGTTCAAAATCTCTTGCTGATATAGAATGTCTATATATATATGTAACATTTTAAAATAACAGCTGGTGGTTAATACCAATTAACCACTAAAAATTGGTAAATAACTATATATAGAACGTGCTTCACATACTTTCCACATACAATGAGACTCCTACCTTTTTTCCAAAGCTTGAAGACATCTCATGACATTAATCACTAATAAAAATTGCAAATGCACTGTAGAAACACACTCACAAACAGGAAACAGGCCCTGGGTGTGATTACAAGAGAGAGCTGCCAAGAAATGCCCTCCACACAGACATCCCAGATTTCTCCTGGATATTTTCACAGCTACATGATTGCTCTTTAAGCCATTTATTTACCAGTTCCTGCGGTATTTATACAGATTCACAAAATTCACTAAATATGAAAGGGCATGAACTAAATAAAAAAAATCACTGTGGAATTCTCCTATTGCATTATCTCATTTTCAGTTAAAGAAATCATTTAACGTATTAAGGGTTTGCTTAAGAATGAAAGATATTCCACAATTTCAAGCTGACAACTAACTCCCAAACAGATTAATAAGCATTCAGTTACAATTTTTGTTTCCATATTACTTAAAATTAAATTTTAAAACAGTATAAATTATAAATCTAATTTTTTCTGTAATGAATATCAGCATTAACGTAGCACAAGGAAAAAGTATCTCAAATAAAAAATGATGTCAAAGTTACAAGACTTTTCAAGGTCCAGAAAGAAATATATAAAGTTAGGAGAGTGGGAAGGTGTCTTGGACAAAGAATCTCTAATTAATGCAGCCTACTTCTTAAATGCAGCAGGACTTTGACAATGTCTCTTCAAACACAAGCCATTGTCTCCTCTGGAAAGGGCTTCTTACCTTGGGCACAGAGCTACCCGAATGCAATGAATGTGCTGTTCCCATGGCCACTGTTCTCTCAGGCTCACCTCTTCTGCCACCTTCTGCACCACATTTCACTGTACAACCTAAACATGTCCTTACACACCTACAGACATTTTAAAACACATTCTAAAAACACCAGGTCTTTTAGATTAATGTATTCATAGCAGGAAAAATGAAAAGTCACCTTCAATTCAAATTATATGCTCTCAAAGATGCACTTCTGTGCTTCACATTAGTAAAGATGATAGCACACAATATAGGATTTATTGAAAAATGTACAGTATTTGGAATCTGACATATTAGTCTGATGCAAGACACTAAGTTTTCATATATACAGCTATATGATACAAATGTTGTGTAAATGGAAGCAAGTTGTTCAAGTAATACATGTGCTTCAAATTTGACAGCCAGAAGACTACTGAAAGATTATTTTTCCTGCTACCATGTCAGAAGGGATTTAAGCCTTTTCTGCATGACTTAATGTCTTCTCCATTCAAAATGTTGAATTCCATTAATTTAAATGACTCTTTTTATCAACTCAAATGTATGCACACTTTACAAATAATGCAATGTACATATGGTCATGCAAAATAAAATAGCTGATTTCATAACAAAAAAAATCAAAGCAATTACCAATGACAAGTGAAACTATTTTATTGCAACACCAGCATAAACAAGTCCTTTTCAGATGCTTCTTAAAAACTCTACATAGGTTATCTGTGCAAAAATGTGGCATATTACTAGGAAGATGTAGTTATTGGAAAGAAAATTAATAAAACTGCATGTGAACAAAAAGACAACAGAATAACTGGCATCTCAAGTGCTTCCCATTCACTACAAATCAAAGCATAAGATATTCAGGAAGACAGAAAATTCATAAGCACACAAAGGAAATATATCAAAATGCAGTATGATGTATGTGTGCAAACTCTCACAGCCAGGAACCACTAACCACAAAGACAATCAATCCAAAAGTGGTTTGTTTTTCTTGTAACAGTCTCAAAACTAACACGCATGTAATTTTAGAAGATGCTTGATACAGGGTGTGTATGCTAATGTCCTAAAAAAGATCAAGTTTGTGAAGAAGTAAACAACCTTTCAACTTTGGAAGACTTCTGCTGTCTTCTTAAGCACTTGTAATTAGTCACTATCAGGACCAGGACAATAAAGTAGAAAGATGTAGGATTTGATAAAATATGACAATTTTATAGTCTTATTTAATATAGAATTATGTAGCAGTTTTACATAAGCTACCAAATTAGCTCATTTAATTCTGATTTCTGTATTTTCAGAATTTTCTAACAAAAAATATTATGCGTATTTTCTATATACTACAATTTAACATGAATGCATGGCTCAAAAGAGTTAGCCTGTATTGTTAGACACGAAGTTATTGAAGATTATTTCATTTCACAGTGAAATATGAGCACAAAAGAAAAAAACAAAAAAACCCACAAACAAAAATTTAAAAAAAACCCAAGCAACAAAAAACCCAACCCAAAAAGCCCCAAAAAAACCAAACCCCAACCAATGAACAACAGTATGCAGAAAGCTGTTATGACTTTGCTATCCTACCAGAAATCATCTATTTTGGATGCTTAAGCAAATGCATCATATTTCTAAGAAAATACTTAAAAGAGCCACCTTTTGCTTGACAGAAGTATGTATCATACAAAAATTAAAGATCCTCTGCTTTACAACCCTAATACTCATTTTTCCACATACCTTAAGCATTTTAATAAGAAATTCTTGCCAAAAAATTCCAAATTTTTTTTTATAACTAAAATGCTAATGCTAAAAAAAAAATAAAATCCCAAAAACCTATATTATTTGAAGCCATGCACAACACAATGTAATAATGCATCACTGGATCTCTGAAAATGAGTCTCACCAACAGTTGCACTTGTAACTTTTTTTTAGCCATTCACCAGTATTTGTAGGGAGTTCCCGTTTGGTAAACGCATCAATCAACAGAATGAAAATCAGAAGCTTAAGGAAGAAAAGTGGCAAATTCTAATTAAATGTATCTGAACTTTTTTTTTTTTTAATTGTTTCCTCCACATTCAGAAGTTTGAGATGCACTACTATAACCCCAAACCCAAGGAGTTAATTTAGAACACACTATAGTGATTCTCAAGGAGAAGAACTGAAGCCAGCCGGGAAATTGTTTCCTTCTGTCATCTTGAAAATCTTGCAGCAGTTTGCCCACATAAGTACTCCCTAAGAGATCAGCAATTGCAGTAGGCTACTGCATTGCCAAACAGTCCCAAAACATGAACATATCCTCATCTTATTGTTTACAGAGATCATGCAAGATCTTCAGATCAGCATCTACCTTTATTACTCCATTTTACACTAGAAAGCAGGGAGTTCTATGCTGTATCTTTCTTGATCCCTAACAGCTTCAAGAACCATGATGACTTTTTGAACAGTCTTTTCTTCATACATAAAGCTTACATGCATTATGAAATAAAGACATTCTCACGATCAAATAGTATTTCAAATTTTACAGTATGCAAGTTAGCACCAGCACCAATTTTCAAGAATTCTCTTCATGCCAAAATTCTGACATCTGACATACCTACAGTTTACTTAAAAAAAAAGGTAAAACCTAAATATAAATATATGTGTACACACAAACATATAAACAGACACAGAACCATAGTAATATACATTACAAGAGAGCACCTGGATCAAGTTTAATGATCCACAGTCAAATAAAGGATTTTGGTTCTTTCAAACTGCAACTAAAGTTTTTTCACTCACTTCTCAAAATCATGTAGAAATATAGACATAAAAATAGGTAACTTTACCCTTCACAATTAATCCATATAGTGAGCTCTACATATACTTATTGCAGTCCCTGTTTTAATAATCATGAATGACTCAATTGACAAGTTCCCAGCAAGGAAGGCTTCCCATTATTGCTCAAGTAACATTCTGACATTGGTGACCATGAAGCTTGTGCAGAAATACAGCCCACTCTACCATGCAAATTCTTGTATTGCATTATCTGGGTACCTACCTACAGCTATGTAGCATGAAAACCAGTTTGTTTTGTATTTGCTGTCATGCATTGGTAAGGTGTTGCAAAAGCATCAAAAAACCCCAAAACCACATTCAAATTTTTGGTGATAGTCTTGCAGGTTGTATCCCATTAGCCTCTTTCGAAACTGCTTGAAACAAAATATTATTCTATATCCTCCTCATCCAAAACCTGTACCATGTTATATATGACAGTGAGGAGAATACATGCCATACTAAATATCTCAAAAAATGTAAAAATGCGTACTTTAGATGATGCCAACATATGTATTGCTCGCTCAAAAAAAAAATTCTACAGATTACAGGGAAGTAGGGATTAGTAATTAAGAAGTTTAGCAAGGAAATAAAAAATTATGACAGTAAATAAACTACATCGGAAATTAGATTGACCTGTCATATCCATCAACACCACTTCTGAACTGGTTTAAGGGGGAGGAAATAATATTAACTTCCTCTTGAGACCATCCACCCCAAAAAACCTGTCATTCAATGAAGCCCTATCATGGTCACGGAATGGAGAGAAAATGGCACCCAAATGGCTGCTTTAGGTAGTACCCACAGGCAAATGGTTAATTTCCTTCATTCTTTTAAAACAGGCACCACCAAACTGAAAGCTCTTTTCAGTTCTAGGTATCAGAGGTTCAGGAAAACAAAGCAATGATGAAAATTAGACAGAGGCTGGAAGGAAGTAATATAGTATAACGAAATACTTTTTCATCAAAAAGTACTTTTCCAGCAAGGCAGCAGATTGAAAAAATCCTCTGGGTCAGAGAAGTAATGAAGAATACAAACTTCTACTTGAAACATTAGGCCATGTCATGAGTAGAAAGAAAGGAAGGGGACACACATGACTAGCTGAACAAACAATTTCTAAAATATCAGCCTAAAAAGGCGTATCTCAAAAGTGAATTTAGAAGAGAAGAGAGGAAATGTCTTCATATCAAAAAGTTTCCATGGGATGCAGAGAGAAACACACGTGGGCAGCTATCTTTTTCTTTGGCAGATGTTCTCAAACATCGAGATGAAGTATTTAGTGTTTTGTGCAAAACCTGTTGAAGACAAATTTCTGGCATCAACCATGAGGCAAAACTCAATTCATTTGCAATTTTTGTTATAGCTTCTGTTCTGCTTCAAAATAGCTTGTTTCTGATAAAAAGCCCTCAGATTCAGCATGCTTATTTATGTGGAACACATAGCCTTGAAATAATCACCAAGTACCCAGAGCTCACACACAAGCACTTTCAGCAACTACTTACACTTTTATCCAACAGAAAAGCTTATATATATATACTTTTCCCATTTACAGCTCAAAAATGGTTTTCCTTTGGTGGGCAGCAGACCTGCCACTTTAGGTCATTTTCTGAAGGAAAAAACAGGGAAAGGATTGCAAGTGCTGTTTTCATAAAGACAAACAAAATTCATCACACTTTGTGAGATTCTTACATACCACACACGTTCCTAGGATTCAGCATCACTAATGAATTAGTGGGCATTATTCTGCAGTGGAGGTTTTCAAATTAAAATTATTATTTCAAGAGAGACTTCACTTGTCTATATTTCAGATCTAGGAGGGAGACAAAGCACCATATATTTAGATTAGGTTTTACAAGGTACATTCCTAAAATAAACTTCTCAATGGTAATTGAGTACTTTTAATAAACTCAGCCCAACTTTCAAGTTTGGTACTATTAACCTATTGTTAATTATTTAGCAATGTAATTTTCTACTGACTTTTCTATTTACCTTTATTTACTATTTTCTTAAAACTGGTATTTCCCCAAAGGGAAAACAAGAAACCTTCAAGAATTATTTTAGGTTCTGAATAAGCAGTTTGTTTTAAACATATTTTTACTACTGTACTTCTACCTGTTGCAAGCAGCCCTGATTAACTGGCAGAAGCCTAGGTGTCCTAAGTGCACCTGTTCCACCAAAAGGGAGGAGAACAGTGGAAAAAAGCATCCCTTATACACCATGACAGGCAACAGCCACTATAGACCATGTACCAAATCCCATAATGAGGCATCAGTTCTTCGCACAATTCTAAAAGTAATTTTGATGCATCCTGGAACTGCCAGTGTATTTCCAGGGCCATTTACAGCAGCTAGGCATTGCTAGGTCACGATAACCCCAGGAATATTCCTCAAATACATTGAGAGGTAAGTGGGAAACAAAAGACACTAGAGAACAGAATTCCCTACAAGGAGGTTATCTCTTCCTGTTAGATAATGCAGATTCTAACATCTTTGCCAAGGTATCCACCTGGCAGGGTGGAAGAGCCACAGTCATTCCAAATACATAGACACTCTTCTTGACATGCCTTTCATGTCTGCATTATCAAGCAAGATATTGGGATTAAGTGATACGGGATGGTCAGGCACACGCCACATTGATGTGAAGGTTCTGTACTCCAGAATTTAAATAATTTTCTCTCAGGCTATGTATAGAAATAGAAGTCTTTCAAAACTTGGTCAGATGAAGGAAGTAACGTGGAGCTTTAAGGTTTCCAGGACAAGTTCTTTTGTCTGTTAGTTTGAAGAAATGGCTTTCAAAGCCAAAGAACAAAGTCATGAGTACACTGTGTAACTTAATTTTAGCAGAAATGTCAGCTTACAGTCCAATTCCTGTCTATTGCTCCCACCTTGATTGTCCCTTTTACTGCACCAACAGAACGACTTATGCAGCAATTTTATATATAACAGATAAGTAAAATAGTCACTAAACCAGCAAAAAAATCAGAAAGGATACACTAACACAACTTACACTGCAACTCTACAAACTGCTGTGCTGGCACAAAGAGAAAGTTGGCCTTGGTATGGGAACAAACACCCAGTAAAGGAGGGAGAACAACAATTGCTACAAAAAAGAAACATCATCCTTTCATGTTCAATCTTTGTGATTTCAATGCTGCTTTATCTTCTGAGACAACTCCTTACCAAATTTCAAGCAAGGAAGAATACATTTTAATGAAATAAGTAATATAATAGTCCATAATCCTTGTAATTAGAAAATAATAATACAGAGTTATAAAGGTGACTTTACCCACTGCAGGATGCAAGAAGTAGGGTGTGATATTAAAATATGACTCAGTGACCCAGGGGATATTCTGTATAAGGTATGTCATGTATGCTTGGCAATTCAGAGCAGAAATACTAATCTCTATACTAACATTAACCATGCCTGGTTCATATCCCTGTTGTATGATTTCTAGAAGCATTGCCATTAAAAAATTAGTCATGTCTCTGGAACAGTTTGCAGGTTGTGAAGACTAATTTACTATCTGTAGTTAGAGCTTTGCCCATGTTATCAAGATGCAACACCAGGCACAGGAAAATGATCCTGGAACAGAAAGCTTTACTTGTAGAGATGTCTGGAATGAAAAGATCCACTTAGGACATCACATAAGAGAAAGCAGCATCTGTAAAAACGGTAGTTATTTCAGAAAAAAAGTCAATCTAAACAAGTCAGAGAACATAGCAAAGGCTGCTCCAGACTCTCCACAGCTCCCTTGAGAGTCCAACATCCAACGGCCACTCCTGTCTCTGCTCCTGTCAGAGTAAAGCTTCACAAATCAGAAGTCCTTTTCTGTCCTTGCCAAAAACTTAAAGGAATGAAAAAGCAAAATATCTGGATTTGTTACAGATTTTTTAACATTGGAAGCTGAGAAATAGACCTAAGAGAATCTGTCTGCTGCAGAAGACAAGTCTGGGAATTGCAATGTTTTAAGTATAACAAGAACAGTACAAGACATGGGCAAAACATAGCAACAATAAAGCTGGTAGAAGTACGTATGAAATAAAATAACATTATTTGATGGAGGTCGGAGGAAGTCCTCAATTCAAAATTATTATGACAAAGGCAAATGCATATGTAACTGCAAATCATCCAATGACATACTACTAAAAATCAGACTTGACCAGCAGAAAATTTAGTTGCCTAACCACAAGTGTCATTAAATAGCTACTCCCTATAACAAATTCATTTTACAGGCGATTTAAGAACTTTGTTACAGTAAACTAACTCCTTAAAAATAATTTTTTCTTTTGCTAATACTTAGCAGAATTGAAACTAAAACTCTCTCAAAGCATGTCTCTTGAGGGCTTCATATACGACCACCTTTCATACTACATGAAAGAAATTTTCAACTCAAAAAGTAGATTTTTTTTTCCTCACACAAAAAAATATACAGGGATTGCTAGTGGGATTAAGAAGTAGAGGATACTGAGGAAGGCAAAATTCAACTAAAATTCTACATTAAGAAAAAAATAACAACTACTACTACTACTACTGACTGTAAAGTTATGTTTAAATAACCTCTCTGCCAGAAAGAAGATCAAAGGAGTTGTGTTGTTAGTGTTCTTTTTGAAAGACAGCACGCTTTTAGCATTCTTAATTTTCCTCTATGTAATATATTTTCTGGCCATGTAAATATCATGGCTCCTAGGAACGCTGTTCAATTTCTGGCTGGGCAGATCTTTTTATCTATCTGGAAAATATCAATTGCTCCAAGACTTCCCTGTCTGTTACCGGCAAATAGCACAAAAAAAAAAAAAAATAGAAGAGCTTCAGTTTGGTTTAATGAAAGTCTCTGGTGCTCTCACATCCAAAGTATGATTGTTCTATAGGTGCTTCAGGCATGGACAGGTAGTAGGCAATACAAAGGAACACAAAGTCTGCTTTGGAAAACAAAGTTCCAGCTGACTACTGTTCTGTTCTAGAAAAACAAATCAGTACTAAGTATTCAATTTATTTTAAAGCATAGATAACAGTCATGTGTAAGGGGAGGACTTATGCTTTTAAGATCACACATTTCTATTCTCAGAAAGATTGACTATGGAAGCCATTGATCCTGAAACAGAATTCAACGGTGAAAGAAAGAATATTTAGATTTTATTAAGGGGCATTAATACATTGGCATTTAAAGTTGAAATTTTTTCCATAATTCATTTTTCTCAACTACTATGTTTTAAAATCTAATGATAATTGGTACTATTCAGCTCAAACAGTAAGTTCAGATTTCTCCTAGTTTGCAGAGGTAAAATGATGTCCATGAGTGACTAGAAATACAAGTGTAAGAAGCTGCTTAAAACACCCTTTCCAAGTCTTGCACATTGATAGGAGTAGGAAGGTTTATTGGGGATATGCTTCTGAACCCCTTTTACTTTGTCATATTATGCTTAATTATAGACAAGAAATATGAAAACTCTATGACACTTAAGAGTTCCATTAACAAAGCAAATGCTAAAAACATTCTCCCCTCTGCTCTTCACAGTAATTTGAAACGTGCTTATCCACACAGTTAGGGATAGGACATTCTCTTTCTACAAGAAGATGACAAGAGCAGAACATACAAGTAGAAACAAGAACAGGCAACAAAGGGGGAAAATAAAAGCATCACTCACTGACAAGAATCAGGAAGAATTGTTTTGCTGAACAGAAACTACAACAAGAAAATATCCTATGGGTGCTGTTAATGAAAAAGGAAGTTCAGGAAAACAAGATTCTTCTGGTAGATGGGTAAAGACAACACAATGATACAGAAAAAATTGAAATTGTCTTTTTTTTTTTCGTGCTCCATACAAACAAAATTTGCCCCCAGATAACTGCAGGTACTGACAGGATTTGGAAAAGGGTAAGGAAACCAACAGTATGGGACCAAAAGTTTTGGAATACTCAGAGTAGCTGCATTCAGACCCTTGGAGCTAGAAGGCATTCACCTAAGGTAGCTAAAAAGATTGGCCGCTGTGATTATGAGATTGCTACCAGCTACCAAAAATTCTAACAGTTGAGGTGTTAGAGGGGTCCTAAGGTTTCAAAAAAGGCTTTTCCCTAAGAAAAGTGAAATGAAGAGACTCACAGAACAACAGGCCAGATAAACTGAACTAGAAAGCACCAAAGAAGCCCATATGGAGCATGTCCTCCTAGAGTCAATTTCCAAACACAAGATAGACAATAAAACAACCAGAAACAGCCAACACTGTTTTACCAAGGTCAAATTACACTTGACCACTTTAGTGATTCAACTACTTAAATAGCTAAGGGAAAAGGCTATGGATTTCATGGAAACAAATCTCAGTGAGGTTTTTGGTACCATCTCACACAGCATTGTCTGGAAGTTGAGAAGGACAGGATGGAAGAGTAAACTGTTAGGTTGAAAATTAGGCATTCTGCTTAGATCAAAAAGTAACAATAAATGAGTCAACACTCACTTAGCAGCTTGCAAAGACCAGAATATCAAAGAGGTTAATATTGCCGCCCAAATGGTTGGAATTGTTCTGTGTTTTTTTCGTCTGGTTTTTTTCTTAAATCAGCACCCTGAATGATGAGACAGCCTACCCCAGGAAATTTGTAGAGAGCATTACAGGGAGTAGCTATCTGATGAATGTCAGAGCTTCAACCCAGAGAACCCAAGAAACTCGAGGACTAAGCAAAATAAGAAGAGTGCTCAGAAGATCCAGGCAAGTTACTTTTCCTTTCTACTCTGCACTTGTGGCCCTGCACCTGGAACAGTGTGTTCAGTTTTGGATCTCTAGCTGAAGAGTAATGTTGCAAAAATTGAGAGGCTCTAGTAGAGATGGTCAGGGACCCAGAACATGTGCACAAAGATGACAGATTGTGGGAGTTGAGTTTACTCAATCTGGCAGAGGAAGCAGAACTGTTACCTAGTAGCAACTTAAACTATCCAAAATGTACTTAAAAATTTGATGGGGCAAGGGTAAAAAAATATGTCTTGGCTGTTTAGACTGAGCACAAGACCTCCAGAGGTTCTATCCAAACAACTTCTATGATTCCATATGACAGCTCATTGTTCTACAAATTCAAGAGACAATGATGACTCATTTTTTAAGACAGGCCAAATTTTCATTTCTACAAATGTATACTTGTGTATAAGTTACTTTAAAAACACTCCCATTAATAAAGAACTCAGTCATCCTAGGTAAGTATATTAACAACACTTGAGCTCAGGAGACTGCAAAGAGATTTTTTTAAAAGCAAAGAAGCATGTTTGTTACTTTTCTCTTGTAAAGCGTCCTTATATGTGTCCTGGTTTTACCTGGGATAGTTAATTTTCTTCTTAGCAGCTGGCACAGTGTTGTGCTTTGGATTTAGTACAAAAATATAATGTTGATAACACACTGCTGTTTTAGTTGTTCTTAAGTAGTATTACTCTAAATCAAAGATGTTTCAGTTTCCTCTGTTCTGCCAGTGAGGAGATGTGCAAAAGCTGAGAGGAAACTTACCCAGGACAGCTGACCCAAACTGGCTAAAGGAATACCATAACACTGAAGCTTATGCCCAGTATATGAATTAGGGGGAGTCATCTGGGACAGGCTGATCACTGCTGGGGGACAGGCTGGGCATCAGTGGGGTGCACCATTGTATTGTGCAAAACTTGCTCCTCTTCAGTTTTATTCCGCTTGGAATGAACAGGAATTGATTCCTATTGGGAATCAATAGGAAATAATATAGGAGGGTTAATGGGTTTTGGAGGGTTCCTGTAGTTGAGATTTAAAACCAATAGTTTTTCAGGGTAGACCTTCGAGAGAAGCCAAGTAGGAACTATTATGGAATACACTGTTCTTATCTTTGTGTTTTGTTTTGGGAGGATTGGCAGTTGGATCCAATCTTTAACCTTATTATGGGGTAATGAATTTGATGTTAGCCTCTGCTGCAGAGTCAGGTGGTTGTTGAGTTTGGGCTTCTCTTTTGCATCATTATTGTTATTTATGGGGTTTTGAGTGGGATATGGATGGTTTTTGTTAACTCTTGTCTCTTAGCAGCAGAGCCCTTTCCTGAGACTTCTAGGGATTGACAGGTTCTCTCTCTCTTCCCCCCACCCCCCATTATTGTCATAATTAGTATTATTCTATTTTATTTTGTTTCAGTTATTAACCTGTTCTTACCTCAATCCATGCGATTTTCTGTTTTTTCAGATTCTCCTCCCCACAGCAGGGAGGAGGGAGGGAGGAGAAAGTGAGTGAGCAGCTGCATGGCTACTTAGCTGCTGACTGGGGTTAAACACCAGCAATAAGGAACTTCCCTAGACAGACAAACCTGAGCTCTACAAGAAGCATGACTAAGTTCTGCTACAGCATGACCCTATTCCACTGAGACCTTTTCATAATCATTGACTTTAAAATTACTTTCAAACATGCAAAACCACATTGCAGCAAAAAAAAAAAAAAAAACTTCATTAACAACAGAGAAGTTACTCAGCACATTTAGATACATTTTTCCATAACTTAGAGCAATCAACTGCTGTATTTTAGAAGAATTTGCTTAAATTCAAATCACTGGTGAATATTGTGTCAATTGGTCAGAAGGACAACAATCAGTAGGTCTGAACAAAAAGCAAGCACTATTGCATTCCTGGAGCAACAAGACATGCTCCTTTACCCTGAAAAGCTATTGAAAATGGCATGAAGTTCTACCTTCAGAACTCTAAGAAAGCTGAAGGAATAAAGCAACAGACATGTACAACTGTCATCTGTTCTTTCTTATGGACATTATTACACCATTGCAACTTATCATCTTTAAACTATTTTGATATATGCCTTTATAATTTTTATTTTAAAAATTGCGTTTCTTACAATTAGCATTGTAAGAAAAAGTTTTACATTTAACACATACACATCTTTCAAAACTGTTTTTTGATATCATATCTCAGGCTAACTCTAGAATTCTATCTAATACTCTAAAATTCCAAGCAGAAGATTGGGCTGTGTTTTTAAACCAGAACCCTTCATCTGGATCCAAGTTCTCACAAAAAGCACCACAAGTGAGTTACAGTGTCCAAACTGTCTTTCATGGAATATGAATACATTTTTGAGGTCAAGAAAGCATAGGTGTTTCTCTGACACCACACTACACTATTCTGTGTATTCAAGATGTCCACGGCAGCACTACCCCAAAATGGCAAAAAATAAAAAAAGACCCAGCAAAATAAAGCCAAACCTTTAAAATAGACTATAAAGCAAAATGAACTTTCTTGTTCAGTCAGTCACTGGCATGGAACTGCAAGCTGGAATTCTTCTCGAAATGCATCAGCTCCCTTTTACAAAACTACCTACAGCCTGCCAATTTTAGGACAGCAAAGTTTCTTACAAAGGAAGAATCAGACCAACTTCATTATTGCTGAAGGGAAAAGCAAGCTGAATTGACGGGATTCTGGAGAGTGATGTTCAAGTAAAAAATGCTGGAGGTCTTTTTGATAAAATTATTATTTTGAAAATATTTAAACCTGATGCCCATTGAATAATTGCTATCTATTATATTTTTTCCCCATGCCTAGAGATCAAAACTGCAGTAGAATGATGGTTATATACAGCACAGGAAGCTTATATTGCCAGAATCTCAAGGCCAAGATTGGAAGCAGGGGAATGGGCATCAAGAATACTGCCAAGTCTTCTATCCATCTATTACTAAACTGGCAAGAATTTCTACTACTTGATGAAAATAAAGCTGAACTCTTTTACTTCCTTGCCAAAATTAGGGCAAAGCCTGTAGCAGAAGGCAAGAAGCCAGTATTTACAGATGGCCAGCATGCTGTGCAACCCTGTTCTGGTTAAGATCTGCCTTTTCCTGCACAGCCCAATCAAAGAATGTTGCTACAGATGGACTGCATGAGCCAAGGTCTACCCTAGAGCTCTGAAATGCAGAGCTAAAACAAATACAGTAGTTCAGGTTATTATTTATTTACAGGTATTTCAGATCACATAAAACCTATAAGGAGCTGAGATTGCTGAATACACACTATGCACACAGCAGCCAACACAAGTCTTTCACCAGATCCAACTGGGTCAAATGCCTAATCAGCATTTCACATATTGGTGAGTTATGGCAAAGATTCTACCTTCATCTCTAAAGGCAAAACAATGTGTGGAAGATACAGGTGATACTTCTGGCATCCATCATTGTTGCACTACATTCTCACACTGGTTGCACATTTTCTTCACTTTTATTAAAAAGAATTTCATATTCAAATCAAAATTTTTGTTTGTGAAACACAGCTCCTAGGTTCAATTTCTCTAGCTATTCTGCAGCCCAGAATACATCCTGTTTGTTACTCCTGATTTTTAACTCTGATACATGACACTGTTTCTGAAAACTCATATATACTTTAAACTCATAAATATTCATTACACAAATGCTATTAATACCCGTCATAAGAAAGCAGCATAGCATGACAGCAGAGTAACACTGTATGAGAAATTAGCATACTAAGTAAATAAGACAAAAGAGTTTACAAATAGTTAGCTACTGAAGTATTTTCAGACTTGTATCTAATTCTCAGTAGCTTTTAAAATATCAACAAAATTCTAGTATGAGCGATTTGCAGCTAATGTTACACCTCTGTTATTTGCCCTGAATTCAGAAGAAATATGTCTGTGATAATCTGAAACTAAACTTTATTTACCATTTAGGGTGCAAATCTGCTGGCTGTTTGCTCTGTAGTCCTGCAATGCAGACCACTTGTATGCTCTGACCACTGACAATTACACAGGCAAACACGTGCTGTTACTCTGTGCTCTGCCAACTGTATTCACTTGTTCCCTCACCACTTAAAGCACAATCCTGTGAAAACTTACATATTCATTTCCACTGAGAGCACCAACACGTTTAATTGAAGTTAATAGGAAAATTCACAACAAAATGCTTAATATGTGTAAGTAATAAATCTTCACAAAGCTCTTCCACTCCTACATTTAGAACACTTAAGAAGCATTTTTTCTAGTGTAAATATACTTACAACAGTATTTAAGCATCTTTAAAACAAATTAGACATTCATAGTGCTTCCTAATTCTAAATACGACTTGCATTGCAATAGCAGTTGGTGGTCCCAAGTTAGATTGGGATTTGTAGTCTAAAAAACCAGATAAGACAAAGATACACAATTAAGCAAAAAGGGTTGTATTGCATAAAGACTGAATAAAGAGTGTGATGTTTTGCATTCCTATTAATTTCAATGTAACAGTTGGTGTTTATTAGAAGATTCTTCTGCAAGGAGCTTAGAAAGCAACATATTAACATTCACTATTCAATTCCTCCCAAGTCCTTGCATTCTATTTCTGGTTTTGGCACCAAGTACCCAGCCTATTCTTACATAGAAATACATCCAGTGATTCAGACAATCCCAGGAAAGTGAACCACATTCACAACTAAAGACTAAAAAAGTACAACTGTTTTCAACCTAATCTGTTAGACAATTCCTCCCTAACCCCAAAACAATACCCTGGCCCTAAAACTAAGACTACTAGTAAGACCATGGAGCTTCTAGTATCATTAAGAACAATGGGAAAGTCTCAGTGTTTGTGGCAATCAATATCAAATGTATTTTACAGAGTAAGAAAGTATTTTCAATACCTCAAGAAGAAACTCCTAAATATTTATTTGCCAAATTATTTTTTCATGCTTGGGCAAATATATGTGCAAATATATTTCCACAAAATTATGTAACAATATAAAAGGCATATGCTACCTTGATTCTAAAAATGGCAAGCAGAGTCTGTTTACAGCTGTAAAAAATTAATTGATCACTACTACATACTGTTACTATAAAGACTAAAATTACCAATTTTATCCAAATATAGGTTAAATTTGAAGACATTGTAATGATATGTATAATTAAAACTACTAATCCATAATTTCATTTATGCCTCCTGCTTTCAGTATGAGAAGCAATAAGTAGTACAGAAGCTGTTATATATTATCTTACATTACCCATGACATCCTGAAGAGCTGATTCCTACATGATTCTGTTTGTTAATGCCTCTACTGAGAAGTCTGACAATTTATTCCTATACTTTTCTAATTACTAACTCACTATTAAGAAGTGGAAGGACTTTGCTTCTTATTGCAGGCCACTTTAATTTCTTTAAGAGCTGTCTGAAGCATTTTGAAAATTTAAATTTATATCATACGCCTCACATGGAAGGCATCATGAGATAGTTTAAAAACCCTCCAGCAGAGCAAATCAACCTCAGGGAAAAGCTGTACCAATCCTTCCCCAGTATACTAGCAGATATGCTGAAAACATATTTGTTTCATTTATAGCTTCTGAAGTGTGATCAATGCAGAATTCCAACTTCTTGGTCTAAAGTTGCTGTAATTACTAGCAACTTTATATCCCCTTTAAAAAGTAACCAAACACTTCCTTTCAGAGTTCTGTTACTTCGGAGTTAGTAACTTGCTAAAAGCCTTCCAGGTGAAATAATATCACATTAAAAAAATAAAAACAACTCACATATACACACTTAACTTTCACATGACGGTTTTATTTTCTTCTTACTTTTATATCTTGATCAGCTACTGACCCCACCAACACTCTGATAAAATTTCAGCTCCCTGGTATCATGAACACTAGTTATTATTAGGCTTTATGCCTTTAGCAAGTTGATTCTCAACAGTCTTTTTTGGGCTTGCCTTCTTACTTTTGCATTTAACTTGACAGCCTCTCTGATCTATTTTCCCTCTCTGCATTACATCTTTTCATTATTAACAATGTCCTTTCTCCTGAAGTTTCAACATGACACCTTTAATTTTTTGGGCTTCTGATACTGTATCAAAGCCCGGGGAAACAGAGGAGTACTTTGTAGTTCTTGCAGAGTAGCACTTACCATGGCTAAGTATCGGTTCTGTTCTGGGGGAAACAGGACCCCTCCACTCCTTCACAGCTTGATTTTCACAGCGTGGTACACAGGCTAAGTGAGAGATGCAAGGCACACTAATGGCCTTCTAATCTAGATAAAACCAAGACTAATACATTGCACTATTCAAAGAAGCTAGAGGTCAGCTAATTGAAGCCTTTCCTTTTGCAGCCCACATTCCAGTTGAGTCTCATACAATGACTTTAAACAGATTGCAAAGCATCACAAACCATTCAGCTCCTCTTTCTGACTTCCCTTTCGCCAGCTGTCTCAATTTATACATGCTCAGTCTGAATTTTTGGGTTTTTTTTCCTTTTTACGCACACTGAACTTCACTAAAAGTTAGAGTACACCTTCTGCAATTAGCAGACCCTAAGTAAAATGTTATTTCTCCTCCTACAGTTCATCAAACTACTTCTTCCTAGAGAAGCACTTGTTTTAGCATCTAGAGTTTTGGTCTTTGCATTCTGCAGCAATATGATCTTAACTCAGACTGCATGGGAATAACCCAACTTTCTCTTGCATCTACTTTTTTCTGCATTTTCCCCCCAAGAGTAATTGTAGTGGGTGAGGGAGAGGATGTGAGTGAAATGGCACTTTATTGTTTAGGCTGGGTTAGGGAGAGGATAACAGATGTGAGCATGGGAGTGACTGGAAGAAGGTATTATGATAAAGAAAGAAGAAATGCAAGATAAAAGTCTGATATTGGTACAACTTGAATAAAGTAGAAAGTATCATCACTCTTATTTAATGCTATGAATTTCTATAACACTTTTTAGAACACAGAGGGGTTTTTTAGAATATCATCTACAGAGAATATGACATTAACATATTAAGCAGCTCATTGACATCTGCCAGCTGCCATTCAGTCTTTACCTAATTTTTGACCATGGACATTGCATGGAAAATAGAAGTTGAGTGTCACTTACAAAAATAAAACATGTTTTTCACAGAAACAAGAACAGTAAATTAGGAAAGTCAGAAAAATCCTGCGTCATTATTTAAAGTTTTTAAAGTGCAACATGTTGGGGGAAAAAAACGTGTCAGCAGTTCTGTATTTTGGCAGCCTCAAGAAAAACATATAACAAATTGTGCAAGGAGAAATAAGAGCTAGAACACACAGAGTATAGTCCTGTATTTGCTCATTAAGTTTCTGTAAAATAGTTTTTTTTAAAAGTATGCAATCTCAGAGTGTGGTTTACAATCCTTTGCTGGACAACCAAAGATCAAACCTGACATTTAGTTTTGGAGGAAAAAGTTCAACTGCTTACTTTTAGCTGTCTTGTGCTTGAATGCCCAATGAAATTTTAAATAGGAACCTTTAATTTAAATTTAATTTTCACCATTTGTGCTGAGACCTCCTAGCCTCTTCCTTCATGGTGCAATGTCTTCTCATTTACAACCCAGTCTTCTTTCTCATTTTATATTGCAAGCTGATGAGATGCATTTAGTTTTGGTCACATATCTTTTGACAGCATAGTCCTGCAACTCAGTGTCCTATTCCAAAATAATGACTAACAGAATGTGTCACAGAAATCAAGAGCTTAGCAGGACTGAAACAAACAAGCCATTACTATGAAAAAAACTATACGAGCCATTACAGAGCAAGAAACTATATAACATTGAACGCACACACTTACATCCTGCACCAATTTACTGTACTTCAGAATTTTTTTTCTGGATGTGAACTGGCAGGAAGTTTCAAATATTTAGTACTGGCCACTGTCAACTAGTAAATGATAAAAAATATTTATACAGCTTACATGATGCCCCAACAAAAAGAAAGCAAATACATATTTGAATACAATATGTTTCTACATTCAGTGCAGTTCATTCAGTAAACAGAATTTCCATGGGTGATGGAATAAATGAAGTGTCATTTTTCTGAGAAGGTATGAACTCACATAGAAATCTTTTCCTTGCTGGATATTCCCTCTACCTTTCTCTGCTGGATAGTCTAGGCACCTACAGGTGCCTAAAATTTCAATATTGCTATTCCTCTATCAAATTCCACTGAAAATAATCAAAGAGCTCAAAAAAAGGGTAACAGTTTCATATTGCAAAAGACTCTTCCAAAGGAAACACAATCTGAAAAAAAGGGAAGACATGCTGCTAAGTGGACAGATAGCAAGATTTTTTTTTTAAATATATACATAAATATATGCATTTGAGGTTTCCTAATTGATCAAAAAATTACCTTTGAAACTCCATAAAATGAAATTATGGCTACAAAAGTGTTACAATTACAGAACTATAAATACATTATCTAAAGAACTAATGAATTTGACTTAAAAAATCCCCAAAGTATATGTCTTGTTTGTGTTTTAATAAGAAGTTAAACTAAAACACAAGAAAGGGAAAAGTAAAAATAATAAGCAACTAACCCTAATGCCTATTACAACATGTAGTACACTGTATTGATTCGAGTCTGAGACCGTACTGTAATTACATTTTCCTACAGAACACAGAGAAAGACAGTAAAAAATAAGTGTTCCCTGGCCATGAATACTAGTTCTACTTTTCTAGTCTAAACAGAGAAATAGAAAATGTGTCACATGCACATTAAACCACGACAGGACCATCCAATGAGGAAATTACTTATGTTATTCACTTTACCAATGGCAGGCTGGAAAATAGTAACTCACCCGGCTAGTGGAAATTGAAATAACATGTTGAAATGCATGCTCAATTTTTTTCAAATGAAAAGTGAGACTTCTCAGAAGGCAATACTCTCTTTCACATTAAAAATTTGTACATAGAAGAGCACTGACTTATTGACAGCTTGACTGAGATGTGATTGAATCTAGCAAACATTCTTGTTAACTCACATTTCAGGCAATCAATTCAACAGGCACAGGTTAATAAGCTGACCTCACCAGAATTACCTCGTTTCTGGTAAATCCCATTTCACACTATAGTCTGTCACACAAATTCATGTTAATCTGAAACTGAGCTTCAGAAATGTACCCCCCCCATACAGTGTCAGTAAACAAGCAAAGTCCCTCAAGCTACACTTCTACAGAATATCAAAACAATGACATTTCCGTACCTCAAGTAAACCTTGATGGATTAACTGCTTAACAGAAGAAAAACCAATATCAAGCACACCAAGTAAAGCAAGCTATTGTGCTTAGAGTGTTACAGTGTTTCTTCAAAAATGTTATCTACACTATGCTTTCATTTGTGTTCTGCTCACATGAAATGCTCTGTCAGTCATGAAGGAAATATTCCTCTTCATGATTTTGGTGTAGTTTGGGGGGTGGTTTGGGTTTTGTTTTTTCCATTGAACCTGTGAAGTGAGTATTCTGTGTAAAATGCACCTTTAAACTGAAACCCAACAATTAGCCTACAGACTAGCTGGTGACAAAAAAATAAGCATGACCAAAACACCATGCTGTTTGGAGACCTGTGAGAAACTGCATCCTCTGAGTAATTTTTAATTTCTTTATTGGATTTGAATCAGTACACTACCTCCACCAGAATTATTGTAAACATGTCAAGCCTGCTGCTAGGAAGAAGCTTTCCACAAAAATATTTCTTCCTACAAAATGTAGAATTCCAATACCCACAGAGAGATGGTTTTATTACATGTATAGAAAAGAATGGTTTGCAAAACTGGCATATCTACTTCCAAAGAAAGACCTTTTTTTACTCACAGCAGATGCCCACTAATTAAACCTTAAAAACATAACATTGCTTTATAGGTCAAATTTCTTTAGGAAGTTTCTGTGTTCCTCAAAATCAGTTATTTTCATACATCAAAGGCTGGATGCCTCTGATACTCTGGGGTGATAGCCTTTAAAACTTATCATAGCAAATTATTTAATCATGTAATTCTGACTACACACATATTCACTGCACTCATTCATTAAATACAGAGTCCTAATTTTGTAAGTGAAGACTGCAGAGACCTAAAGATTTCTTACCTACATTTTGTTAATGTAAAAATAAGCAAGCTAGGTGAAGTCAGACTGCTCTGTGCTCCATTTTCCAAATTTTGATTATTCCCACGGGCCATTCAAGAAACAGTGATGTGTTAGGAGCACACTTGAATTACCTATATTCAGTTAATGGGAAGCTTGTAGGAAAACAACTCAGAAAGAAAATAAAACAGAAAATGTTATGGCTCGTGACTTGAAATATTTAGATTTGTACTAGGTTTTTCTTCTTGTATTAGTACTAATTGGTATAATGGTAGTGCACAGCTGCCCTGTTTCCTAAGTGCAATATAAAGCTATACCAAAAGGTTTTCTAAGCTCAATTTATAGTGTATGTAGCTGCATGTGAGAGATCTTGGGTTAAAATACAGCTAATCTGAACTAACAGATAACAGGTTTTATAAAAACCTGTGCTCACCTTATTGAGGTCAATTCAATGAACATTAATTATACAGAGTACCCTCACACACCTTCCAGACCCTTTCATTCTGGGAAAATACAGAGCTGTCCAAGCGTGGGTCAGCATTTGCAGCATGAACAGTTTTCATCTTAAGACTTGCCCCTTACAATTATTGTGCTCAAATGAACTACATTTTCTTGACAAACTGAAACCAGTGTCAAAATAGGAATATTTAGCAATGAGATCAGATGCTGTGCTACACAGAAGATTTGATAACAAATTTCCAGAATACGTGCTGCAATTTCTAACAGCCACTACAGTGTTAAACATTTAACAGGCTCTGAAAGTTCTGCCTAATTAAGTGGGCCAATTTGAGTTTCATTGAGGAAGTCTTGAGTATTTCTTTTGCTGTATGAATCTGTTATACAGACAGATGTATAGACTAATACAAAAAGGAGAGATTATGCTGCTGAGGCTTTTTTCTGCAAAGTTTTTTTTTTTTAACTATACAGATTAAATAATTAATTTTCCATTAGTTCGCTTTTGATCTCCAGAGCATCATTACTTTGTAGACTTTCTTCACTCCAATCCAGTATTTTTGAGTACAAGATTACTTATAAGAAAGTGCTTCTGTCCTTTCTTAAAATAGATTCTGAGTGGGAGCACATGCCATCATGATGCTGTAACTCATCAGGAAATTATGATGCAGTACCGTCTTATGCTAAAGGCACCTGCTAGCTAAGATATGGACAAGGTCACACCAGCAATTAGGTTTTTCAGGACAATTTTCCTTATCAGATTAAAAGAAGTCCAGCAAACAAGCAAAAACACAGTGGGTTTTTTTTCAAGAAGAAACAAAAAAACAAAACCAGAAAAACTTGACACCAATCACTTTGAGTAACTTCAATTTTGATTTTACGTAGAACCACCACTAATAAAAAAAATTAGGATGCAATATAATAATTGTGAAAATACTAAGTGTACACAATTTAAAAATGCAGTGAACTACCAATTGTTAATTTATCTAGGAAGGCAACAAACTGAGGGGAGGAGAACTGATTTAAAATGTTTTTTTCTTTCTTCTTTTTTTAAATCATATGTCATGTAAATAACAGTGTGAGGAAGACTGCTGGAGAGAGCATTCCAAATTTTTATCCTACCTGCTGAAACCTTAAAGTATACCCAAATAATTTTTGTTATGGGAAGACACTGAAGAAGACTGCATCAGAGAAGCCATGAAAGAAAAACCTTCCTATGTAAAACAGGCAGTTATTTTGATTTTCTTAAAAAAAATATTTGTTCTTATTTAACTTAAACAGCTGCAAGGAAAATCTGTTTGCCAAACAGCTTAATTCCTTCAGGTGTTTTAATAAAGCATCCAGGCTGGCTGACCCCAGAACTTTCTGACTGTTAGGATATTTTTATTTAAATGGCAAAAAAACCCAGTGCTCCTGCTATTACCATTTTCAAATACTTCATCAGCGTAATGTTTTTTCATTATCTGCATGGCTTCTGAATTCTTGTCAGCATGTAATAAAAGTATTTTTGCATACAAGCAAAATTCAGACCCTCAAGTCCTATACAAAGTAATCCAACAAACACCACAGGATTTCCCTAGAAATAGACATGACATATGCACTTAATTTTTCTGGTGGAAACTTTACAAAAGGCTAAAGCTTCACCAAGACACATGTTAAGCGGTTCATGTGGAAGGGAAAAGAGAGGTTACACATGAGGCAGCAAACACACCTACCCTGTGAAAGGATGGTGGTGGGGCTGTGGAACAGCACTGCAAGGTACACAGGGGTCTAGGAATGGCTTGGAACCACCAACCCAGAGCTCCTCCTGTAGATACATACTGGATTACAGCAAGTACCACAGAGACAAGGAACTTGGGTTTAATTCCCTGGTAGCATATGGGGATTCAAAAACATGCATTTATTTCCCAGAAGAGCACCTTAATTAGGAAACTAAAAGGTTGGATAATAACAAGCTTCTTGTCTGCTAAAGCTAGGTAACTATCCAGCTAAAAATTAAAATGCTATGGCATCTGGACAATTAACAAGAATTACACTGTAGCATAATAGCCAGAGTGCTCAACTGGGAGAGAAGACCTAGATTCTAGTCCCTGCTTCACGGACTATTTCTGTTTTGTTAGTTGCCCTTTAACAGGAAAAGAAAATTCAACAATAGCTCAAAATGCAAATATCTGAACCTTGTTCTCTTCCCTCCCACTTCATGGTCCAAACTGCTAAGTTTAAGATACTGAAGCATCACCACATCTATGTCTCTCTTTGGACCTAGCCTACAAAGTGTTACAGACACCTGGTTTTGATTGACTATTAATCTCTCTCTTCAGAAATACAAGATTTCTCAGAATTTGGGCACCTTTTCAGCCATGAAGCTTTTTTAATTTCACAAGTGCATGGCTAGGGATATAGCCCTTAATAGCACTGCTCCACTGTGAGAATAAAGGCAATGCATTCCATTTTAGAAAATATTTAAAGCTGCTTCTGCTTTTAACATAGCATTCACTGGAGCAACCAAAACATCCCCAAATTACTGGATCAACACAATATTTTTTGTTCAGAGAACACACAAACTCTAGTAAATCCACCTCACAAGTCTAAAACAATGACTTAACACCCTCCTCTGCCCCTGACATCCATCATCACACTGCATGTTAACGCTAACCACCTTCTTGTGTCAACTGCAGGTTTTCTTCCTTCCCTTCTTTCTTCCCTTTTTTTTCCCTGCAACTTGCATCTTTTGTATCATGTACTGCTTTTTTGTTTGTCTTCATTCAAAAAGCTTCAATCCACCCTTAAGACACACAAGAAAGGTAAAGGTTCACATACCTTGATCAATATGATAAATTAATTGCGAAATGTTTGTTCATTTTTTTAGAACCTGTTATATACTTTTGAGTACCACATTACATTAAAACTACTGGAGCTTCTTCAACTCCCCATCGCATATTCTTATTCCCTGAAGCAAGAAGGGAGCCAGTCAGAAGTAAGAACTCAGATATAAAAGGAAGGCAAAATATATCATTCCATGTATGTCATTTCCAGTAGCCTAGTAGTGCCTCAGTAAATTAAGAGGTTTGCAAACCTTAATTTTCAAAGAAATATATAATTAATACTTTTAGAATACTCTTTTTTAATTTCATGTCTTCCCTTTAGTTTAATGACTGCACTTTAGGCCTCATCCAGAAAGGTAAAGCTTTGGTAATATTAATACGACAGACATTGAGGAAAAATCCAAAGCCTCTTGACTGTCAAAGCAAAGTATACAACAAAAATATACATTATGTAATTCTAATATAGAGATAATACTTCTCTGAAGTATCTAATTTGAACGGACTAGTGAGTTCATACAGGCATTTGTTTAAAACAGAGTAGACAAACTGAGCACAATTTTAGCTATTCAGCTAACAAATTCTATACAAAAGTATTCTGTTAAAAAATGGAGAACTTAAAAGACTAAGTCCAAAGACAAAGCTGTGTCCATGTAATGCTTTCAAGACATCTGATCCTGGTTACCTGATGTGAAAAGGCTTAGTAAGAAACCATATTCAAGCACAGAAAAATTCTAAAAAAACCCTCACTTTCTTTCAAAACAGAAAAACTGAACTGAAATAATAGTATCATATGTGTTCTAAGAGCATCTCTCAACTGCTACATTTTGTTTTTATAAATTATCTGTAGGCGCTTGATGCAGAGACTGTTATATACATATTTAATAAATGACATCTCATCTAATGCTCTAATTGACTGTTGCCTGTAGGGATGTCTTAGCTTATATATTACATTACACTAGGTCTCTTAGAAATTCTTAAATATCCAACAAGTGGTTTCTACCTAGTAAGCTATATTTTAAAAGTCACGCTAGAGGAGCCAAAGTTAGTTATGAATGAATCCAAGCTAACACAAGAAGACAGGTTTATTCCAGGACCTTGCATATCAGTTTAGTGCTGGCTCTTGTCCTCAGAGACTTAAAAAAAAATTTTAGCATGTAGCCAATGCAGCACATAAGTTTCAAGACTACCTTTTTACCTGAGCATTTACAAAGTACTAATGTAAATAAAAGAAATCTGCATAATGCATAAATAAAAGGTAATGTATTTTGGCAGAAAGAACTTCATGCACAGTGAACAATGCTATTAGTCACAATCTAGTACCTGAAATTACATCTAATATAGAATAAATCACAGAATGGTGTCAAGCTGTGCAATAATGTGAGCTTTAAATATTTTTAAACCACATCCTTACCCAAATGATCTCATTTGGGCACCCAATGAAAGGATTTTCTTCAATTACATTCACATACAAAGTTTAAAAAACCCAGTCTCTATCTTAAAATGTATCATTGATGCACAGCAATTGACATTAGATAGTTGTGTAACAGCCCAGGGGAACATTGCAAATATACTATATTGCCTTAAACAGAACTTAGAGTGAATACTTTTATTTTCGTTATGAAGGAAACCCCTTGTAAGTATGAAAGCTGAATTTCTATTTCTGATTCCATTGAAGGGACAAGAAAAGGACATGAATCTCCAAAGTTTTTTCAACCACTACAAAAAGCCAACACATGAGAGAAGTAAAAATGTTACTCAACAATTGTAGAAAAGCCACTAGCCAACTATGTAAACAGACAAAAGATGTTCATAAAAGTCTTTTTTCATCTTACAGAATGTGTACCAGATGGCAAAGCAATATAGTGGGACATTGCTTCCTTGCACTGATCCATAAATTACCTCTATTCCTGAACAAAGGGGGCAGATAGATTTCCAGAACACACTATAAAATTTCTTATTGGTGCTTTTTGTCTGGTGGAAGGCCACATACAAAGAAAAATTGGACTTTTCTACCTGTCTGGCTAACAGACAGGAAAAGAAATGCAGCAGAACACCGAGACCAGCCTAACAAAATCTACTTTCTACAAGGAAATTATTGGCTTGGTAAATGGAGAGCAGTGGATATTGTCTAGCTTGATCTCAATAAGATACACACCTTTCCTTCACTTATTAAACTGCCTTTACCTCAACTGATGAGTTTCCTCACTTTTGCTTTTCTGATTCTGTCCCTCATCCTCCTTGGGGGCAGTGGGTCAGCCTCCAAGTGGGGACTCAGCTTCTGCACGGGTCAACCCATCACAATCTCCTTTAGTGATTTCTTTGAATACTTACTTGGTACTGCATTAAAGCAGTACATTTGCCAGATATATCCTCCTGGACAACAGACTATTAGAAAGATCACTGGCAAAATGAAAGTAACACAGGCAAAAAAAAAGTCTTGAAAGAAACAGCCACAGTCAAAATTGGTAATATTTACAAGCAATTATACACAGAACACACATTCTTCTCCGAGCTATGCTAATACAGGAAAGATGGATTATGAGAAAGGTATTTCATGGAGTTGCTTATGAAGTTGTTCAGGAATGTGAGGTAAAGGGGAAGAAATGCCTTGTCATCTGTCAGATTTTAGAAAAAAAAAAAAAGAAAGGAACGAGAAAACAAAGGTAACTAGGACTGTTGACCTGATAACCCAATAATGAAATCCTGAGATTCCAGATGTCAATTCAAAGCAGTAGCAAACAAAAAAGTTCCAAGAAAAGAAGCACTTTACATTTAGTAGAAAGTCTGTATGAAAACCCTCAATCTAGTCGCATTTGAGAAGTTGACTTTTCATTTAACACCAAAAATAATCTGAATGAGATATGTGACGTATTTGATCAACAAACTCTGTATCAAGACACATATGCCCAAAGGAAAAAAAATAAACAAGAAAACAACAGTGCTGAGAAAGATCTCAGTATAACTTGTCATGTTACAGGCAATGAAAGATATTACAGTCAGTCCCAAAGGAAGTACACCTTTGTCAATTCACAAAAGAATAAGACTTGCACAAGAACAGAAATAACAGCAACTGAAAAAATATTTTCAATGCAAAAAATAGCAGAAAAGCACTAAAAAGCACTAAAAAGCGCTAAAAACCAGTATTTAGCCAGCACAATTTAAACCAAATGCAAAGATGAAAACTCAGACATGGAAGAAAATGACAGCAAAGTAATCTGTTGGCCTCACTTCTTTATCTTCCATTGTTTTTAAAGAAGAGCTAAGGTTTTTAATGCTTAATTCTCTTGCAATCATTAAGAGAGTAGTATGCTTAAGCATCTTGCTCCATGGTTAGGAGATGAAGGGGAAAAAAGAACTGCTGAAAGTCTTGGGTGTACTTCCCCACTCCTCACCTTTTTTCAAAACTTTTTTTTTTAATTAGCTGTAATAGGAGCTCTAATTAAATTCTGAAACCTCAGCAAATATCCAATAACTCTATAGAGGTTAATAAAGAAAAGTAATTACAATAAACAGAATCTAACAGTCTCCTGAAGGAAGACGAGACATTAGTAAAGCAGGAGGAAGTTCACAGATCAACGAGAAATCACCAGAAGTAGCACAATCACTTCAAAACCAGGAAGACAATCATTTTTAATCAAAAAAAAAAAAAAAAAAAAGAGAAATATCCCCCACACAAATAAACAACATTTGCTTCTGTGAGCATGATTCTGTGAGCTTCTGTGATTATGTGAATGACTGGTAAATGAGTTTTGGACCACAATATGTAGCCTCAGGTCACTGACTCTGAAACTGCAACCAGCAGTCAATGGGTGATGCACAAGGCCACCAGCTGTAATTGTATACATTCAATCCTTTTAAAGAATGTGATTTCCGCTTTTGATAAAAGTGCACTAAAGTAAAAATACAAGTTTTGAAGGCCTGACAACAGTATATTCCTCAAGAACATGGGCCACTAATGTCTTCACCAAAGATCAGTTTTTCTCAAGCATTATTAGTAAAAGAAAAAATTGCACCTTCTTTACACTGGCAGCAACTTGTTCCCATCTCCACTGTGTGGGCACAAGCATTTACTCATAGTAAATGGAAAGAAATTCACTGAAAGCTGGCTTGGCAAAATACTATCATCTGGATCAGTTCACATTCTGTTTACCATATATAGGAATAATTTTGCTGGGATAAATGAGAAATCATGGACAGATGAGAGCTCTAAGTGGGATTAATTTCACCATTAATAAAATTGACTATAAGATGAATTCATAATGAATTGCTAAAAGACTCAATACTTGTCAGCTTTGAATAAGGTTCAGTGAGGGATTTTTAAGGAAAGACTATTGGGATTATAAACATCTAGTATATTTGGTTTATTACTATACTTTTCTCATAAAAACAATTTCCTAATTTTGCCCTTGTTAAACTTTTCTAGTGAACAGGATGTTTGCAGATACCTGCAGATGCATAATCCTTAAGCACACAAATCTTTTCCCTGTTTCACTTGTCTACTGTTCATTAACACCCTTTACACCTCATTTGTATAACCTTGTTCTCCACGTTCTTTGCTAGTAGCCATCCTTTATGATATGGTTTAGATTTATATAATGTGGCTATCAATTCTTTCTATAGTCTCTTTTTCTCACACTTCCCATAAAATTTCATTTTTATTATTAATGCTTAACTTTTTTTTCTAGCCAAACTGCTTTTTTACATTATGATTGCTTTTTCAGTCACTACAGCATTTCAGTATTTTCTGCTATTTAAAAATCCCACTTCTGCTACAGATGTACCTTAATACTGAAGATGCTACTTACATTGCAATTTACAAAACTCCATTTAGCTAGCTACCTTTATCTCCAAACACTGCATTTCAATACTAAAATCATGGTCTGTACATAATTAGTAGGCATGGAGACCATGGAAACATACAGTATTAGACAAATGCATGGACCAGCAAGCTTCTGAGTTCCAGTTAAATTAAGATTTAAATAAGTGCACATGGTCCACTGCCCACAATTATACAACTAATCTATCCTCATCTTCATCCCAATCCCTCCCCCTTTTTAAAGAAATATAAAGAATCTCAAGGCCTGACTTACTCAAATAGCTGATGCCTGTGACTGGCTGTTCCAGTTACCTCCATCAATCACATGGGTAACAGTCCACTCAAGACAAAGGTAATGACTCTGTTCACATCAGTAAGAAAGTATGCAGGACAGAAATGAAACTGGATTATGATCTTGCACGCAGATATTTTAAGTAGTTGGTGTACAGACAGATGTCCAACAGAAGAAAAGTAAGTCAGTAGCGTATCATCTGCCATTTAGTACATATCAGGTTAGCAGCCTCAGAGTTAGCATAACAGCTAGATTGAGTGGTAGAGATATGCTTAGAAAAACTATACTGAGTGCAAGTAAGATGACAGATTGAATGCTGCCAAAGAAATCCCCCAAGCAAAAGGAAAATTAGACCTGGCAAAAATGTGTCACATTTCATTTTTTAAAAATTACTGATATACACTACAATAAATGTTTATGCGTGTACATATATTAATTATATGTATTTAGTCTTCAAATTAGTTCTGTCAGGCATACTACAGTCAAGATAATAAGTTAGAAAAACCAAACGTTAGAAGTTTTGACTATTAAAAATTAATACATTCATGAAGTGACCTTATTTGCCTGTAAATGTGTAACACAGTGTTCACCTTTCCCCAAATTTAACACTGCAGAAGTGTAATGTTCAGCTTTTCTAGTTACCTAACCTGCAAGTTGCCAGATGTTCAGCTCTTTGCTAGGCACATATGCCTACCACAGCCTTCATATTCACCTAGCTGCTACATGAATCAAAGATCTCTACATTCAAAATGGAAAAACATTTCTTGACTTGCCCTGTCCTCAGAAAAATTTCCTATAATAGGCAAATTCTTCCCTTCCTTCACTATGTTTTTTTTTTTTGTTTTTTTTTTACTGCTTATTATTCAGCAGAGGCAGTGTCTTTGCTTGTCCATTAGGACAAGCTAGTAAATACCACCAAGAGGTCACCTGGCCTGACAAAGCAATACTTGCAAGAAAGGAGACAACACAGCCTGATGAAGGATTGCCAAGACTACCTTTCCAATTGATGCAAGTGAACTGCACAAAATCAGCACATCATTACATCTATTTGAGCTGTGTTCAGAAAACAGAAGTCCTATCTCCCACCTTTACCTATTCCACCTGTACAACCCAGCTCCTCCCTCAAACTGGCACTCCTGAGGTCCCTAGCTGAGTTGATTCAGTTTCTTCTGGCTGCAGAAAACTAATTTCTCAAAAGAAGAGCAGTTTTCCACTAGGTTAGATAGATTAAGTTTATTTTGCACAGAGTGAAAAATGGCAGGATAGAAGAGTACTAAGAAAGAACAGAACTGGAAAAAAATTGACAATAGAGGTAAAAAATTGCCAGCCTTCTTCACCACTCACCTACTGGAGCAGAAGTCTGCAGAGCTCAGTGCTGAACCAGATCACACAGCTGATTCAGCTCAAAAGGATCCTATTTTTTTTTGGCAGGGTAATTTTCAGCTGTTCCAGTTCCCTGCTTGCACAGCCACACAACAGGTTATGTCAGTACAGCACAGCATGACAGTGAACAAGAAGAGTGATGATAGAATCATGCCCAAGATTAAACCTGGACAGAGTCCTGTTGGGCTCTAAAGCAGTGGCCACCTATAGCAGACTGCATGGTACACCAGAAGAAAATTACCTCTGAATAACTCGCCTTGAGATGTAGTGAATGCAGGACGATAAACTCCCTGACAAGGTGCTGCATGTATTTGCCTAACAGACAAGTCAGGTACAGGGAGGGTCTGTTCAAACTCAGGATTAATGCAAACATGCTTCATCTGTCATTTCCTCATCTATAGCTTTTATAAAAATTTGTAATTCTATGGCTAGTTTTGGAGATTTGCAATACTTCTACATACTACTGAACTTTACTTTGGGCTATTTTAAGTTAAGAGTCATTTCAAGGCTAGTTAACAAAAGACATGCCTCACTTTCTGTAGAGTATCCAAAGATTCAAAGGTTATGCCCTCACCCACATCACCTTCACAAAACACACAGGAATAGTTCAAGAGCTAGTATCTTCCTGATCACCTTCCACTATCAGGAAAGTCTCCTCATTGCTACCCACTGCAAGACCTCTCTGGCACGCACAAGAATTTTAAGAGGCACACGCAACCCCGTGGAGGCAAAAAACAACAAATAGTGTATCTATATTAGTTCTTGTGCTTGGTCCAAGAATGATGGCTTTAAGCCATCTCCTGAGAGTTCCCAATCACCACACTTCGGTTCACACTGCAGAGAAGAATCAAAGCATGAATGCAGAATTCACTTTGGACAAAACTAAATGACGTACTCCACAAGTGCACCTAATGCACTCCAACAGTTACTGAGGTCACTCCATGGGTTTTGAGCTAGTGTGAGGCAAAACACACTGAACAATCTGCAGGTAAAGCCCCCAGTACCAAGATCTGTATCTCTAAAGCAGCAGCACTTGCTAATGAAGAGTTTACTTACAGTGAATGAAATCACAAAAGGTATATCAACTTACTGAATTGCAGTCAAAAGACTTATGTAGGTACAGCACAAAGTAATTTTTTTTAATTGTCTACATTTCATTGCAGAATTGAGAGAGTACCTAATTATCCAAATATAAGGAATTTCTGCATCTGTCTAGGTTTTTTCCTGCAATGGCTGCTAGTTGGAATGTCAGCATTTAGGGGGTCCTATGTTTAAATTTATATTTTGAAGGAATTGCAATATATGTTTTACTATTGCCTCAAATGGCTCCAGGGTGATGTTTTCCCAACATCTAAAACATTGAAAAAGCTCCTGAACGTGCCTTAATCATTAGCTACTTTCTAGATGCTAATAAGATCTCAACCATTCATTTTAAAGTAGTTTACCTCAGCATACTTTTCATATGCACAGCTGAATTTACTTTCTGGAGGCTGAAGCACAGGTAGAACATTTTTAGCGGGTGTTTGTTCAGTGCAGAAAAAGGATCCTAGGAATAATCTGAATATGAAGACCTGCTAAAATTATTCTGGAGTACACTAAAAGCTGCTACTATTCTGGTAAGAAATACTGAAAAATTATTACTATTTCCCATCTAAAAATCTCGCTTATGATTTGATGAGTCCTCACAGCAACTTACACATAACAATAATGGAATACAAGACATGCTATCAAGGAATTAAAAGATTTTTCTAATATTAAAGATAATCCATGATGTCCCAGTTTAATGCTATACAGAAATTTGCCTCAGATGCCTTTTCCAGAAAGATGTTCTGTTTGTCAAAGCACTCACAGAAAGTCTACTTGAACCCTTTTCTGACAAAACAATGGTGAAATGACAACTAGTATTTTCACTAATTCTCTTTGATCAACTGCCAAGCCAAAGAGAAAAGTCATGTACTGAAACCATTGTGCATAAACTAGAGCTATACCCTTTAGAATAAAGAAATAGGAACAGGCAGGTGAGCTTCCTTGAAGCTTAACAATCACAGGAAATTTTACATCAGTTGCTTTTTTCAGTAGTTGCTTTTAACGTGAACTATAGAGTTTCCATTTTGATTTTTGATGCATAGGAAAAAAGCCTGAGTCTCACTCAGATAAGAAGGTCCTGCACACTAGAGACACAGCTAATGGCTTTAATTCTTACCACTGGAATTTAACTGCAAGATCAGACCTTAAGGCTTGACAGCTTACCTTCCTACTGCGGAACAGGGCACATTTCTAAAAAATAGATATCAGAATAACATTAGATTCTGAAACATTAGATTCTGAAACAAATATATCCAACTTGAACCACATACATCTTACTAACATGACCATTCCCAACTTTTTAAAGCTCTGTGCCTTGCCTGCTGTCCAAAGAACTATGTCATACAGCACTACCCTGTAGTCACATTTACTTCAAAAAGTTAAGCGACTTCTCTCAAAAATCTCAACATTCTCCTCAGTCTCCTGGTTTATTCTACATATCTCTTCCTAGTTTCTTCTTTTCTTTATTTTGTTAAATTAATGCCATAGTAAATGTCTGCATGACCAGAATGGTTTGGAATCTCTTGCAACAGGAGGTTAGGAGGGAAAGCAATTCCCCCTGCAGACTTTTCAGTCTGTTTGATTACAGCAATCATTAAAAACGCCTACCATCAAGTATATTTTACAAAAACTAGAAGTACTTTGATTTAGATTTAGCTAAAGCTACTAGCTATGGAGTTATACCCCACTGATTTACTACATCTACCAAGGCAAAGGACCATGATTAGAGTAACTATCTAAAAAGGAATTCTTTCAGGATGTCACAACAACAGGAGAAAAGCCTGGAGATTACAAAAACATTCTCAAAAATCTCCACTTTATATACTATTTGTTTTATAATATTCTCTCACTTTTTTCAAAGTATTAAATCAGAGTGTACCAGCAGTGATGAAGTTTTAATCAGCAGGAGTTACACACATAGGAACACCTGTTGCAACTTTATCTCAGCATCCCTGGAGCTTTCTGAGTATTATCTACAGAAACACTTTGTCTCTGCACTATCTTTTAAAGGTGTTTCACAACTTCTTTCCTCAGTATGCTTAGGTTCCTTATTTCTCCAAGGAAGCTGATTTTGAGGATCCTTGATTTGCTGTAGGCTTATTTAACATTTTCCTTTGAGCATTCACACAACTAACATGGGAAATTAGGCTAAAAATAGAGGAAATGAGAAGTAGATATTCCCTTTAATCTTAGGGGTCTGTTTATTCTTTTTCTGGAAACAACAAGCATTTTTATCACCAGATATGCATTTATTTTAGGCATCATGCTGCTTTCTCCCAGTTTTTTCTGAGCTGAAGTTTCTGACAGGGAATACACAGTAAACCTTTGGTTTCTCACCATCTACACTGCTATGCCACTACTCTACATCATATGAGAAAGAACCATGTCAGTAGGAAACAACCTAATATCTATTTGAATACCTGGAAATCTTCATCTTCCAGAAGCCACCCACACTTTCCTAAGACAAGATTTGCAGTAGAAGGATACATACCTGTCAACAACGTCTTCTCTTTGGCAGTCTGATTTGTTTTCCTAATCACATGAAAATTGTTTCAAGGAGGGGTAAGAAATAGCAGTGTAGAAGTGTGCTGGTTTGTAGACTTCCTGACTAGTGCCATATTCAATGTTTCTTCAAGTATTATTGGATGAAGACTTTACAGACTTCATCTCAGGTCTTGCTATCAATTCCTCCTTAAGTGGCCCAAACGAAGGCATTAAAAGCAGCTTGATAAGAGTAAAGGGGATTTTTCTTTTTTTTTTAATAACAAGCATCATTTGTAGAGGTCCTAGAAGGTCCCTTTCCCTTCTGTGTCAGGTCTGCAAGACACTTTACTGCAATTCATTTTATTTCCCAAAGAATATGTATTATTTTTCATCCATACAATTTCCCATAAAATCATTCTGAATGAACAACTTACTTCCTAGATTTCAGTATGAATTTAAATCTCCTCCAGCATACACCTAAAAAAAAAAGCACCAATAATCCCCCCTCCCAAAAAAATCCAAATTGTAACACCTGTGAAAAAAAAAAACAAAACAAACCAAAAACCCAAACAAAAACACACCATATACTTTAATGTCTACTTCCTACTTTTAGATCTCAAAAGTCATACATGATAGCCAAGCAAACCAAAAAAATACACGTATGGAAGATTTTTTAAAGAAAAAATATTCCAAATAAATTTCCTAAAATATACAGGACAATGAAGAACAGAACAATTTCACAACCACACAGCAAATACTAAAAAGACACAAAAATTTTATAGTTGAAAGACCACATATATTCTGCTTCTTCACTTTACTACATAAGTGATATAATTTAATTAGAAAAGGAAAAAGTAGAAACATGTATTTCTACAGCTGTGATCATAAGTATATAGCCACTGTTTAGTATATTTATTATATCGGTCTATTTATGCAATCTGTACTTTGAATACATAATGAAATGTCATAATACGCACAGAATTATTAAAATTACTGCTCTTAGGTAACTCACACATGAAGCTAAACTAACATTGAGTCAGTTCTTTAAGGTCTTGGTATATTTCAAATAGCATTTTACTGCTCAAAAATAGTTTTTTCTATACATAGCTACTCCCTAAGCATTGAAGTCAGACAGTGGAAGTCTTGTTGTTTATCTCACAGTATGAGGAACAGAAAATACATTATTCCTTACAAAAAATCATTCACCCCCATTGTAACAGTAGGATAGAGCCCTGTTTTGCAGGATTTTGCAAAATGTACGCAGAAGATTATTCTTAAGGGTTTATGCTAATTTTTTTCCACTTGACAAGTTAGGCATAAAATAGACCTCAGTAAATTAGTATGAAAACAAAACAAGTAAACAAAACATCACATACAAATCTCTTACTTGCAAAATGAAATTTTCTAAGATAACTCCCTAATTAAGTCTATTTTTCCCAAGCACTTTTTTATGCAACTACTGTTCTTTTTGAATTTTAACTTATTTTTTCAATTGTTTTGGGATAAAATAAAACAAAATCACCAAAAGGCTATGCTCTTTTTTATTAATTAAAAACATCCCACAGGAAAAAGGCTGCTATCTGCTCATTTACCTTCCTGTTCTCCAAGGACACCTTTTTCAGGCATTCTGCTAAACTTTCAAGAAGAATTCTGTCATACACAAAACTACAAATATAAGAACATTTCAGTGTAAGTGCAGAGTTGCATATTACATCTACACATATGAACAGAATGTATTTTTTTTTACTTAATCCACACTTCACAACATTATAAATATCTAACAAGAACTAAAATATGTTCTCATTTTTAGTTGTCATGTCCTCTTGTTGCATAACAATCTCACAAATTGCAGACAACAGAATCTATACTTGCTTATCTACAAAAAAGCCCAGACAGCTATGGCTAAATCAACATTAAGGATAAGAATTCTGTGTCTGTGTATCAGAATTTTGTGTGCTAGGCTCTCCAAAACATGGCCTGATGACCACATATTCTGTTATTGTCCAATTAACAAAGACAGGAGACCAACAAAAGGTTATCCCAAAACTAAATTGGTTCTCATGAAATTCACAATCGCTTAATTTTAAGGTAAATAACATGGAAAGCTTTCCTGCAGTACTGGAAAAGGAGACCAATATAAACCCAGAAAAGTAAATGAAAACATACTGTAATGGGTATGCTCTGTGCTGCTAAATATGAACTACAGACATGGAGCGTGGGTGAGGATGGAAGTCTTTCAACCGTATTTGGATAAGTAAACTCCAAATCAAGAAACACTGAGTACACAAGACTTCTTACCCCTGCTCTATAAAAACACACAAACCTCCAAATTACCAGCCATTTCTTACTTCAGTAGGCATTAATTATTTCCCAACTATACATGGATATTTTAATCTCTGGCTTTAGATGCTTTTAATTTCAGAATTTCAACTTCTTCCCATTCAAAAGAAACAGTCCTGTAACAAGCAAATAAAATTTTAAGTACAAGAGCCTGCTGTATCAGTGAGATTTCAGTCACCTATTTTTGTTCTACACTGTACCTAAAAAACATGGAGAAAAAAGCAAAGACTTGCTTCCCCCTTAAGTTGAAAAGTTAAAGCACAGTTAGACTACAAAAATGAAATCAGGTGATTTTACAGATCACATTTGCACAACATGAAAGCTCATCATCATAGCCATAAAAAAAATCAGAAATATATGCTTTTATGAAGACCTAGAGCTACAAATAGCAAACAGAGAGATCTCCTTGTTTCTATGGATAAACTCAACATTATGACAGTCTTACAGTTGAAAAAGATGAAAACCAATGTTACTCCGAATCCAGAATGTTTTAGTGAAAGTACAGCAATTCTCTAAAGTTCCCCAGAAAAGCTGCTGCCTTTAATCTGCGTTTTGAAGACGAGTACCCAATAAGGTGTAATTCAGGAGAGAAGTCAGAACACAAACGAAAAACTAAGCAACTTCAATTTAGACAGTTAGGGCAATTTGACAATAACTCCAAGCAAACCTAGTGTCAGTCCTCCCCCTCCCATAAACACCTCTATAAGGAAGTTCCCCACATATTCCAATGTATGTCCAGAACATGAACAGCACCACCATCATGAAGAGATCTTGCAACTTGCATGTTACTAATGAAGAGTTAGAGGAAAGTCATGAGAAGCTACCTCATAAAACAGGAGAAAGGCACATGACTTTTTAGTTGAAGAATTGACAGCCTATAAATTTCTAAAACAGTCTGACCAACATATAGTGACACCCCAAGTATTTTGTTTCCCACATTTCTCAAAGATAATTTTTACAAAACATTCATATCACTGAACTTCAGATCTGCTCAGGCAACCTCTGTGGTTGAGGTTCTCAAGTAGATAACGCCCTCGCCATCTAAGAAGAAAGCTTGCTTCTAAGTGATACATTCAGACACAATGTCCATGGTCACAGTCATTTCAACAAACTAAGCAGCCTCAGCCACAAAGGCACGGGTGTAACCTTTCACACTACAATGTTACAGGCACAAACAAGGTCTGAGGTTACACATTCAATACATTTGTCCGCTTTCAACAGGCCTATGGCAACAGCTATCATTCAAAATGTTTTAATCTTTACAAAGAGGAAGAACAATGTATCTGAAGAAAAATTTGCCAAAACCCCTTACTCCCTTTATTCAAAGGAAAGCCCGAACCACTTTTAAAGCAATACTGACAAACACTGTAAAGCTATCCTGAAAAAACAGTTAGTCTGACTTTTCCTAAACAAGGAAGAAACAATACAAAATGAGAAGCAAAGACAGAAAATGGTGTTTGTGTCTGGTGATGACTCTTTCTCACAGACTCAACTCAAAAGCAGACAAACTGAATGGAGAGTTATTAACCAAACCAAAATTTGATAAATTTTTATCAGGAATATTCTGAAAAATCCAAACATGTAACAAAACCTCAAGTTTTGGCCAGCTACATGACATGCTTACTGGAGAGAAAACAAGAGAGGCAAATAGTAAGAAAATGGGGATGAAGAGGGAAAAACCCACAAAATAGAAGCAACCAGAGAGACCCAGAATCTGTTTTTTTTCCACTGGGCTAGTGGAGATGGCAACATCATTCAGATCTCTCTGGACGGTTCCAGTCAAGGGTCTGCTTTAGTCCCTGACAAAACAAGAAAGGTCACAGATTATATAACTTTTACCAATGTCACCACCAGTGAAGGATGACCTAGTATTGATTCAACTCTGGGCAGAGCACACATTTTCTCCTCTTTTTTAGCCAACTTCAACATTACAAAATTCTTACTTAGTAAACCAGGTTCAATAACCTGACACCACTGGTAACTGATTAACAACTGTTCTGTTAAAGATATCCCAAACATGAAAGACTTGCAAGGGGCAGCCAGAGTAATTCCATACTTGCATTTTACTAAAGAAGCACTGATGAACAACAGTTCATACAGAGCATGCAGAGAATCCAACCTTTACCATAAATGTAGAGATCTCTTTTTCATTTATCTACCCCATATTTCTTGTTTCTCTATGACTGTTTCCTTTTTAAAAGAAGATATCCAGAACACTTAAATGACAAAGCTGTGGACACTGTTAGTCCAACCATGTTACTCCATCACAAAAATCTCCCAATCTGACAGTTAGCATTACAGCCTTTTTAAACTGTGTTTCACCACAAGAGTAATCTCCTGACAACATAACACTGAAGCTCTATTAGTAGCTCATGTGCCTGCACTACATATCAAAGGTAGCAGAGGGAAAACCTAGGTTTGGAACCCAAGTGAGCAGTATCTTTAACCTTAACACTTCATTAAACACTGGTGCTGAATATGACACTTTCACGGTTCCACTCTTTTAAAAAATTGCAAAAATTCTTTATATGACAACATACAAAGATTAGAATTCAATTTTCTATCCACAAACTAGTGAGGCTTCCTGTGTACATAACACATAACCCTCTAGCTTGCAAGTTTCACAGTTTTGTAATCAGTCATTTTCAAATTTCCTCCTGCTTAACTCTACAACTTTCTGTACAGAGACTCAAAAATAAGTATGAGTGACATCTTCAAGTCCATAGATGCTGTATACACTAAAGTATTTTTCCTGATTTCAGGAAGACCGTTCTTTCATGTTGAGAAAATGTCCTAATTATGGACTCTATTCTTATCATTGACCCTTTACTAAAAGACCTTGACAGTTTGGGTATAAGAGAAGTTACAAGTAATTTTTGTAAAAAAAAAAAGCCCAAGGTGCTACATTCTGCATAATTTTGCATTTGAACACAATAAGTTACTTTGGGTAAACAATAACCAAGATTTCTATTTCTCTAATCCACTCCACCTTTCTTAATTTTCCACATGTGAAAAAAATACACATTTGTTTCTAGATGGAAACTAGCAATATATACATAAACACAGAGGTCTACCAAGCAAAACTAAATACAATAACTTACTCAAAACAAAACAGTGTAATGGAACTAAGCTATATGACAAACATTACTCATTCTCAATATATTCTGGAGCCATGTGTATCAATCTCTACAACAGATAAGAATAAAAATGTGCCCATATAATTTTTATATATCCTCATTTAAAAATAAACACACAACTTTACTCCAAATTCAATAGAGTTACTGCTAGGTAAATTTAAATTCCATCTGAATATGACCAAAAGGTGCAGTACTGGTTATTTTCTAAACTGAGTATACCAGGTCTAACAGGAATATAAATCTCAATGCCTGTGCTGACAAGACCACAAGTATATATTGCTAAGAAAACAAACATATGGCTATGATCTTAATTAGAAAAGCTAAACGAGTCGTTATTTATCTAATTTCTGATCACTAAGCTATTCTAAATGATAAAATTAAAAAATAGTTCACATACCTAACCTTTGCATTTCTACACTTATTCCTCCATACACCAGCCAATAAACAATTATTAGTTCATTTCTATAAGAAAAATTCAGAAGAGTACATTTTTTAATTTGCTATCTTTTCATCGCTGAAACAGCTAGAGGGTCCAAATACTCCAAAGCACAAATATTCTCTTCCAGGGTTAAAGGAGATGCCAGAGTGGAAAATAATTAGGGCTGGTCAAATGTATGCTCTGACATTTATATAAAAATTCATTTTATGTTTACAAACACACACAAAGAGCGGGCTAGGAAAATTGTATGAAACTAATGTGTCCTCTTTCAAAATGGCAAAAAAAATTATTTGCAGAAATTTTCAGCTTGGAATTCAATTACATTAAGGGGAAAAAAACTAAAACCGTTCTGCTTGGTTATGCCTTTTGGCTTTCCTCTAAAAACAAAATATTAAAGTCAGGCTACAAACTCTTGTCAATGAAATTGAAAATTATGATACAAAGTTTAAAAGAATTTAACAATGACCAATCAGGATTTATAGTATAAAATAAAATAAATTATTATAGCACCATATGTGTCTGCTACTGCATTCTGGGAACATTTACATATGAAAATTGTTACAACAGTCTGATCAAAAGAAAATAATAATCCAAGTTACACACTTGTACAAAATACGTAGAGAGCATTCTGTTGGCACCCCCTTCTCACTTTAACTTTTACAATAATAGGTAGTGGCATGCATGTCCTATCCTTCAGGAACAAAGGGAACAAATCCCCCCATGTGACTTCTGCATCTGCTCCAACACGCTCTATCCATATTAAGGATCTGACTGCCTGAAATTTGAAAGCAACGCTAAGGATTTCCTCTTGTATCTCCCGTGCTTTTCTAGCGCAATCACCTTGCGGCCAAGCGCTTCCCAGGAAGGGAAGGAGGGAAGGGCTCCATCCTTGGCGGCATCCCTCGCTGCCGGCGGCGGGATCAGCACCCGGCAGGGAACAGCGCCGGGGGCTCCGCGGGCTGCCGAACGCGCCGGGCGGGTTAAACACCGCTAGCCACAATAAATAACTTTCGGGTTAACTCCAGGCCTCCTCTCCCATCAATGCCCCCTCTTTCACTCCGAACATCCTCCTGCTCCTAAGCGAGCTCACAACGCTGCTTTCCACGAACAGTCATGTCTTCCCAGGCTCCCGGTGAAACCTACTGAGCTCGACGCCTGAAAATTTCGGCAAAATCTCTCGCCCCTTCCTCGCCCAGAAACGGCACTGACGCCCGTATGCACTGAGCCCCTCGGGGCTCCGCTGCCGGGCGCGCCGCGCGTCCCCCGAAGCGCCGGGATCCCCGCCAAGGCCCCGGCAAAGGAACCCCCGGTCTGTCACACACCTACCGGCTCCGGGAGCCCTTCCGTGAAACCACCGCAGGTCATGTGCCACGGGTTTATTAAAGGCTCATCCGTGCGCTATGAGCAGCATGATAAATGCCCTCCTCCCCCTCCCAACAGAGAGCACACAGGCACAAGCATCCCCACCCACCCCCTCCCAATTCTGAAAGTAAAGGCCAGGGAGGGGGCAGGGAAGGAGCCATCCCAAAGGAGCTGCCGTGCGGAGCGTGCCGCGCTCGGGCATTCCCGCGGCCGGCAGCTCAGGCCGCCTCCCGCCCGGGGAAGGCAGGCCCGGCACCTGCCGGCCCGCAGCCCGCGCCGGCCGCGGGCTCCCTTCTCCGGCGCCTTCGCACTGACGGCTCCGCCGCGCTCGGAGAAAGCCCGGCCGCGTCCCGGCCCCCCATCCCCTCCGGCGTTCGCCCACCCGCGCGGGTTATCCCCGGGTCAGTCCCCGCGGCTGCGCCGCCCGCCCGCCTGCGGCAGCGCTGCCCGGAGCCGGCCGGCCGCGCGCTCACGCCGTCCGCGGCGGCCGGAGCGCCGCCCCCACGCCCCGACCCCGGCTCCGGGCCTCGGGTACCGCACGCACGGCGGAGGGGCGCTCCCTGCGCAGCGGCGGCGGCGCCGCCACGGGAGAGACAGACGGCCGGCGGGGCACCCCGCGGGGCGGCCTGAGGCGCGCACCGACCCGCGGCCGTCCCCCGCGTGTCCCCGGCGCCGTGCCCGGCGCGGCCCAGTACCTGTGAGGACGCCGACGCGGATCTGGTGGTCGTGGTTCGTCAGGATCATCCCCTCCGACGCCATGTTCGCGGCGCAGCACCGCACTGCCGGGGGGGGCGGCGCGGGAGCGGCGCGGGCGCAGAGGGGGCGGGGCCGGGGCGGGCCGAGGGGCGGGGCCTGGGCGGGGCGGGGCTAGGGGCACGGCGGCGCGGGGGGTGCGAGACCAGCGCGCGGCGCAGGCAGCAGCAATCCAGCGCCGAAAATCCAACCTGACCCGCCGAATCCCTGGTTCCGGGGAGCTGACAGTTCCGGGCCTCACACTTCGGAAAAGGGGGAAAGATAGAGAGCAAGGACGGTAATGATCCCTGCTCCTGGTTGGCGCGAAATCGCAGAATCACGGATTCAATCAGGTTGGAGAAGACCTCTGCGAGCAAACACCACCCTGTCCACCAGAGCATGGCACCGAGTGCCACATCCACTCTTCTCTTAAACGCCACCAGGGGCGCGGAGTCCAACACCTCCCTGGGCAGCTCATTCCAATGGCTAATCTCCGCTTCTGTAAAAAATTCCTTCCGACCCTAACCTCCCCTGGCACAGCTCGGGGCTGTGTCCTCTTGTCCTGTCGCTGGTTGCCTGGGAGAAGGGGCTGATCCCCACCTGGCTGCAGCCTCCTGTCGGGTAGGTGCAGAGTGACAAGGTCACCCTTGTCTTCTCCAGGCTAGAAATACAGAGATACAAGACTTCCCCACCAACTTTTGAGTTCCTGGGGCTCAGCAAGGTGTTTTTTCTACCTAGCCAGGCTTCTTCCCTCCTCTCACCTTCGAGCCCTCCCCCTTCCCTCTGAGATTAAAGTCGTTACACAGGCAAAGCAACAGTTCTTTTGATAAAGTGACTTATTGTCATCTTTTTTTGTCTTACTTAAATGATCTTGGAAACTCCCAGGAAACAAATATTTAAACTCATTTTGAATGAATGTGTAGGGAAACGTCTTCCACATTTACTAGCATTGTCATCAACTGCAAATGATAACCCACTGTCAAAATTCAAGACCCCTGGCTTTAGCAGATCTTATATTTTTGGATATTCCTCCTGCATTTTCCATGCTGTCTTGCTAATAGCAGACCCCGTATTAGTCTCCTTTTGACTGCGTACTAACAAGCAATTAGTGAAAGCATTTGTAATTTGCATAGACATTAATGAACCACTTCAGGAGCTTTCTCCTTAGCATACCAGTTTCTTAGATGGACAACTAGCACCAAAAAAAAAAAAAAAAAAAAAAAAAAAAGAAAAAAAGAAAGGGCTGAAGAAATACCCTCTGTGTTAGGGAAAGTCGCTCTAGTAGCACTTTGATGGGGTGGTGCACCAGCACACACTATCAGTATTTCTGTATTGGCACAGCAGTTGCAGTGTGTGCAGCCATAGAGACTGAGAATCCAGGCTCCAGGGATCTCTGGTTATGCAATGGTATAATACAACATATGTGGGTGGGTGTAAGCCTGAACCCAAAACAGCATGGTTACTGAAGATATACTGCATCGCTGGTGCTCATACTGCTGTTCCCTCACGGGTTCAGTCACTATGTGTTGAATATTCTGCTGTAGACAAGGCAAAAAGATTTTTTTTTTTTGCAAACGTATCTGAAATTACCTAACGTGCAAGCAAATAGCTTGACATTTTGTAGCTTCCTGCAGAGGATTCTCACACCCTACACTAAAAACAGTATTGTTTATTCAGAGCATCTCAGTCACCCTGTGTAGCCTGTTGATTTATTGCTCTTGTGGATGGTAAGAAGGAGGGGCAAAATTCAGATTTCATTGGCCATATCAGGTTTATTACTTCTTGGCTTATAAGTGCCTAGTAGAGGGATTTGTATGAGACTTTTCTGTACAGAAATGTAGTAGGTGATTGTCTTAAAGTAACAAAATAAGTTTACAAATTTTTAAAAGACTGAGTAAAGAAGCTGAAATTGATAATATAGGTTTTGTTGCTGTGATGTGAAAAGCCTTGTAAACTAGATAGTTATTGTAATGATAGATCCATAATAGCTTAAGACAAGGTTGCAACTGGGATGATGTCCTGCAGTCAAATTTGTGACAGAGTAAGAAAACAAGAGTGTGTGATGCAGAAACATTTTACTGCAGGGATATATTCTAGGTAATGCACTGGCAATCCACACTGGAGTTCATGTTGACTGTCCGGAAAAAAACAAGTTTTTCCTCATCCAAGTCAATATAAAGCTGATAGTCACATTTTGTCCTGGTCATGTCAGAGTTGAAGTATAACTCAATTTAGTAAAGTGTCAGCAATTTTTTTACATTACTTGTCTGCCAGCTGTTTATTATCAATATCTCTCCATTAACTGTAGTACCGCCCTTTCATTTAGTTGGCTCTGCCAGCCATGTTTGTTCCATGTAGTCTGCTGGGCAACCTAATGGCTTTCTCAATTTATCATGAGCACTACAAAATTACATCTTTAACTCATTTGGGGAAAACAGTTTGAATGTACAGGAAGCACTTCTGTAGTTAGCTGTAGAAATCCTAATTAAAAAAAAAAAAACAAAAACCTTCAGTATGTTTACAAGAAGATACCAGTTTGTTCTCTTGATTACAGTGTGGGTGTTGGGGTTTGACCCTGACTAAATGCCAGGCACCTCGACTCTCTCTTGCTACAGAAAAAAACTGTAAAAATACATACCAATCTCGTGAGTCAAATGAGATAGGACACTGGTAGGAGGACGCACAGAAGAAAGAAAGAGGGCAAACAGGCTCCAACTTAAAGTTGCAAAAAGTGATTTCATTACCTAACAGAGTTGGAGGACAAAATGCAAGGAAAAAATAAACTTTTCATACATTATTTTGTTCAGTCCCCCCCTCCCTCTTACGAGCCCATAGTATTCACCCCCTTTCCTCTTTTATAACTAACAAGCCTGAGTAGGGAGGCAGGGTGTGGGGTATTTACTCAGTCTACAGAGCAGATCCATAAATCTATTAATCACCACAATTCTTCTACTACAAATACTCTTTATCTCTACTTATCTCTCTCTCTCTCTCTCTCTCTCTCTCTCTCTCTCTCTCTCTCCAGACAGTTTTCTGCTCTCACGCCCACCCTCTTAAGAAGCAGTCTCTGCTCTCACCCCCCTTCTCTCTTTCCAAACCAGCAACACAGACAGGGGGCAGGGTGAGGGGTGTTCTCTGGTCAGTCTATCAGGGAGAGGGGTTCTCTACTTAGCCAGGGATCCTTCCCACGAGAGACAGTCCTCTGGGAACTTCTTTGGCATGGGTCCAATCTCATGAGCAACATCCTGCCTGAATTCTGCTGCAATGTGAGTCCTTTTGTCCATACGGTGCTGTGCAGACTCTCCTGAGCTGAGGCCAGGCTGCTTCCATGCCAGGAGCAAGGCCTTTCTCTCCCTTGCAAGGCCTTTGCCGTTTTAACTCTTAGATGAGACTCCCACTGATTCACAGTCTTTTCCAAGCATCCAACTGCTCCTCTAGAGTGAGCTGTGGGTGAATTTCTGCACTCCTGTGGACTCCATGGGCTGCAGGGGGACCTTCTGCTCCCCCATGGCCTTCACCACAGCTAGCAGAGGGTTTTCAGCTCCGGCGCCTGGAGCACTGGAGCACCTCCTCCCCCACCTTCTTCACTGACCTTGGTGTCTCCATGCTGTTCTCCCTTCACATATTTTCACCTCTACTTCCTCCTCCTCTAACTACAAAGAAGTGCGTGCCTGCTTTGTTTTGACTTCTTCTTAAATATGTTTTCACAGAGGCGTAACTAGCACCTCCAATTGGCCCAAACTTGGCCAGCAGCATGTCCATCACCTTCAGAGCCATCAGAGATTGGCTCTGCTGGACTTGATGTAAAAACTTCCAGAACTTTCACTCAAGACACATAGGAGCCATGTTTGTGCCACTCCCCACCCCTCAGACACCTCCCCAGCCTTATCACAACAGCTTCTGAAAAGTCAAAATTTCCCCTAAATGTTAAAAAATACTTTACTGATGTTTTGGGCCAATCAAAACCACCACAGTGGGAAAGGATGATTTAAACTCTCTTTGAAAGTTATCAGAGACACTTCATATTTAGAATAGGTGTTCAGTATAATTTCTATAGTTTTGCTGTCACGTAGGTCTGATTCTTTTTTCAGTGACAATTGAAATTTCTTAACTCTATTCTGCTTTGTTTTCAGCTGGTTGGCTGTTTGGATCAGCAGCAAAACATGGCTCTTCAGCTGTGTGTCATTGGCGTAGATCCCGCTGAAGTCATGAAATAGCTGTTTTAATCAATCGTTAATCAAATTTAAAACATTTTATTTTGCGCCACTGATGCAAATCCAAGTAAGGTCAAGAGACTAGCTGGCTCAGTTGTTAAGCAAAAGGAAACAGAGTTGTACCTCCAGCTTATTCATGGGAGTCTATAAAGGGTCAGGAAACTAAGGCTGAGACCTTAAAATACAATGATTTTCCAATTCAGCCATTGTTTTAAACTCAGTATATTATAGGTTATTACTTTCTGATCTGTTTAAATACTCTGTGTTGATCTATAAATTTTGAAAAAGAATAGTGTAAACATTTTATGTGTAGCGACTGATATAGCACAATATTCATCACTTTAAAAGAAGGTACAGGAGGTGATTTCTCCGAACAATCCCTTCCCTTGGGCAAGCGTCATGGGAAAGCTACAGAACATGCACCATATTTTAGCTATGTAAGGTTAGAAAACCATCTAAATGTCCTAGTGGTCTATACCATAATCCATCTTTGCCACCCCAACATTGCCAGAGGCCTCCTGAGAGCCCTGTCTGGGTTTACACCTCCATTCATGAGTAGGAACCCAACTTAAATGTTTGCCCTAATTATTAGTGGGAGGGCAAATGTTTTTTGCTACAGTAAAACTTCATTACTTCTTGCACTGCACCAGTATTTGCAAGGTCAAATTTGTCTATTAAGCAGATAACCTATGTCTGTGAGACTGCAAGATGAGAGAAGCTTTTAACTGTTCCACTTGGTAACAAACTACATCACAATTTAGCTGATTCCTGTTTGCAATATGGGCATTTGCAGCAATGACAGGCATGTGGAAAACTCTGAAGGAAAGGTGGCCTTGACAGACATCCATGCATACAGCCTCTTTCCCTCCCTGCCTCCTCCCACTCAGCTGCCTACTGTGGTGCAACTTTTGAAATGGCACCATATGCTCTAGGATACAACCTCACATATATCCTTGGAAACAACAACATCTGGAAGAGTGAAATTTACTGAGCTTATATGGCATGACTTTGATGGCTGTGGTAGTGACAACCATTTTAGACGCCTCCAATTCAAACCCATTGCAGCCTTTTTTTCCTTTTACTCTCATACCTGGTCAGACCAAAAAAGCAAAAGCTCTTCCTTTCTCATCATCCTTCCTATGATAAATGTTATAGCAAACCCATATATTCTCATTATTTAATGCACAAAGTAGGTCTATCCAGCTTGTCTTTTCTTTATCTGAGATTTCAGATGTTACTGTTTTGCTGCTCAGTTGAAGAAATGTTTCTGTTTCCATGAGTCTTTGGAAAAGAATGTTCTGTAGATCTTTGTCCAGGACATGTTGGACCACTGTGGGTTTTTGCATTGTGCAAATTTTCATCCAGACTTTTCCCGACAATTCAAGTCCTAGGCAGGGAAGTTCCAGACTGAAATATATCCTCAGCTTGGTTACAAGGGTTTGAATCCATCACTGAGGAGCAGTGGAGGTCCTGCAGAACCTGTGATAAGGATTATCTTTTGATTCATCATCATTGTCTTTTTGTCATCATCTATTGAGCTGGTGCTACTACTTTCTCTGTCCCACCTTGAAAAAGATGCACCAGATATTTTGCTGTAGTTATTCTAATGTGACAAAGTAGGCTTTTCTTGAATAGCAGTACGCTAAAAAAGGATTTCCTTTCCTTTAGAATAATTTGGAAATGGGGCCAGGCAAAGGCAATCTTGATGCTCCCAGGTGCTAATTCTTCTGGGTCACTGCAGCCTTTACTGCAGTGTACAACTCATCTGAGAGCAGAACCAAAGTCTTTGAGATAGGTTTGCAATGTGTGCGACATCTGACTTACAAATGCAGTGCCGTTGATTCACTACTAGTATGGGTGCTTGACAAAAATAAATGAATCTTAGCGTGACTCCATGAGTGGTGTTGACACATTCAATTGTCTGTGCTTCGTTTGCTGCAAAACAGTAGCTATTTTAGAAAAGCAGTTGATGAGTTTAGCATACACAAGGAGTAGACAGATTTAAAAGACATCTTACTGGAACATTCTATTTTTGAGATTTCACTTTGACAAAACTGCCTCATTAAGGACTTGGATATGAAAAGCAGGAAAATGCTTTTGGATCTCATGTAAACTAAATTCAGAATTCTGATGAGCTGAATCAGTTCTTTCCATGCATTATTTTCCTTTATCTGTATTTCTCCTTGTTTCCATGTAAGAGATGACATAAAGCCTTAAGTTATCTTGATCTTGATTAATAAGCAGGACAACTCCAAACTGTATGAAATAAGGGAGAAAGAGGAAAGAGAAGGTATTTTGAACCCAAATTAAATTATAATATTTTTGAATGAACTAGCCATAAATGATCATCACGTATTGTGGCCAAATGTGAGAAAATGACAGCTTGCTTCTGCAGGAAACCTTGCTGCGTTGTTTGCTTTGACTTAGTAGAAGCATTAGAATTATTAGAGTAGATCCTCTAAGGAAGAAAAGGATACTGTAAGGGAAAGGGCAGCTGCAGCCTCCTGCCAGCTTGACTGAAGGCAAATTCACCAATATGCGTTGTTGAATATTGGGTTTCAGCTCTGAACAATGTGACAGGGGATTACAAAGGCTTTGTCCACCTTCAGACATATGCAACTATACCAACAAATAAAATTCAGGCAAAAAGCAAGTGGCCATGCCCTCTCCAGTCTTGTAAATCCTGATATAGGATGTTTATGTCATATTTATGGTATGAAGTGGTTGGCTTGTAGTTAAATTGCATACAATGGGACAGGTGAGACTCCTTGTACCCCCAGCTTCCTTTGTTCTTTGATAAATGAGTCTTGGAAAGGACACCCATTATTCATGTGTTAACCACATGATTGGTGCTCCAAGCTCATGTGCATTGTGCTCACTGGGTCACTCTGCACCTTTGTGGGTTTGTTTTCTAGAGGAGTTCTTGGCCCAGCTGCAGCCCAAGCCTATACCTTGGAGACTGTACCTACCTTTGGAGCCTGTACCAAAGTACTGTTGATTCAGTTAAGGGGTTGAGTGCATCCATCACACTCAGAAATATTTTTTTTGTTTTGTTGTGTTTCATAGACTATGCCTATAAAACTAGTCATGTGCACTATCATTGGTGCCTAGTCAGTGATGGTCTGAGAAGATTTGGTGCCTGTTCCTTTTCTATGAGTTTGGTTGGCTTTCTGCTCTTCAAGAACAAAATCAGAACCTTATTTGCTGTTTCTGCTTATACATCTTTGAATTGTAGACCAGCAAAGAGGGTTGCCACCTCTGTGACTACAAAATTACCGAGTAACACAAATGACATGGCACATTTGCAAGCCATTTCATGTAGTCATATTAAATGTAAAAAGATTTAAATATGCATCATGTGTGTATTATTAAGGGTTCATATGTGTTTGGTTTAGACAGGGCTAAAACTTGTTGGATGCACTTCGTGGTGGGTCACTTAGATCTAGAACACTTTCTTACCTCAGCTTCATCTCAGATGCTTCTTAAACTTCCAATATAGGCAGACTGATGGTATCAATCATCTGCCTCTTCCACAGTTAATCAAATTGTAAGCAGAAAAACACATAGAAAAACAAGCTCTCCAGTAACAAACCTCTCCTTTGGTCTTTGCATTTCCATGACAGTCTTTAGTCTTGTATGTGCTTATCTTCCATCTGTCCTTCTGCACTGCTTATTTGAAATGCTGGTGTGACAGCCATTGCTTGAGTATTCAGGTGTATCACCATCAGTGTATTTATCCTGATGGAAGATTAGCCATTATTACTCTGGTTTTACAGAGAGGAGGATAATAGAGCTGCTGGGCACATCACAACCAGCTGATGGATGCTGTGCTATTATGGTTTCCTGATTAAGGATCTGTCACAGTCTCCTCGGCTCCTGCTGAAGCAGCATATGGACACACACTTGTGTTTCACCTCGATAGAAAGACAGGCCATTCAGCTGGGACCTGAAAGTTCAAAAATGTTTCAGCTCTCCAGTCAAACCGTGGCTGACATCTGGATTTAAATCTACAGCTTCAAGTGTGCCAGGGAGCAAGCTGTCAGCTGCTCCGGATGCGTAAAGCTTCCAGGTCCTTCTTGTTTATAGAGGTTGTACCTTACTGTAAGTAAATGATTATTCTTATGCCAGAAGGTGAATACCCAAGCGTGACTGACTATATGAGGTATTAAAGAACTCACCTGGGGAAAGGGTGACTTGGGTTCTAATCACAATTTTAATCAAAATTTAGTCTAAAAATGGAACAGAGATTAGAAGTGAGGTGTTTCTGTTTCCAGATCCTTGCTTCTAAGAGAACCATATTAATGACCTAAATAAATTTTTTCTCTCTCTCCCACTTAACTGAAATCCATCTTGTTCCTTTTGAAAATGTTTTTTGAAAATGTTAGCATTTCAGGTCCTAGTGTTGCTGTATCTAAGAGAAGAGATTTATACCTGCAGGTGCATCACTGCTTCACCCTATTCCACTCTTCTTGCCCCCCACACCCTCTCTCCACACCTGATCCTCATTCCTCTCTGGCACTGCACACAGCAAACTCCTCTATCAGCCAATGCATTTCACTCCTGTGGCAGAAATCTGTGCAGGATTTAATATGGTCTGGCAGAAAACTCACTCACAGATGGGTCTGGGGAGTGCCAGAGACAGCACAGCAATTAGTGTGAATGGGAGGCAGGGACCAGCTGAAACTTGGAAAGCGGAAAGGATCTTTCTCTTTGGTTTCTTTTATTGGTTTGCAACACTTCATGGAATGACATCCCAAAACAGACCAATTATGGGGAAAAGGTGGGATTTCTGAGTATACTAAAAATCAAACTCTTATTCCTTTTAGGCAATTTTATTAGAAAATTTGGTATTTTACCACTTCATATGAAACTTGTCTCATACTTAATTGCCATATTTTAAAACTTTTGTCTGTTCTTCTGGGGCTGTAACTGCTTCGCAAATTTGAAACAGTGGCATCACATGAAATTATATTTTACAACATGTAACTTGCTCATCTAGAAACAAGGAACATCTGGAAACTCATCTAGAAATAGTTACAAGAAGTTACTTAGTTAACAATGTACAAATGTATCTTTATTGTATAATTCTGATGTATCAGTTTTTGCTTGTATGTTTTGAAATGTTTGGAAATTAACTGAGATCTGTTATCCATCTTTTAAAGATTAAGAAAATTAGTCAAAACTCACGTGTGCAAAATCTTGCATCCCAGTTCAGTAGCTGTTTAGGCAAGCTGACTCTTAAAACCCCTTGGAGAAGGCAATACATTAGTACTAGGGGGACCTTTCTGAATGTTTGTCATATTCTCAAACTAAATCCAAAATACACCACTGTACCAGCTACTAAGAACAAAATTAACTATATTATTATTATTGTTATCATCATCATTATCATTGTAATTATCATTATTAGCTCCAGCTGAAACCAGGAGAATATTTTCTACAATTATTTTTACTACATTGTCTCTCTGAAATCAAAGAAACTGCAATGTCACCATCAATTTCCATTTTGGCTAAAAATATTTTCTCTTCAGACTTACCTACTGCCAAAATAAAGCATTTTTTTAGTTCTCAACAGCAGAAAGCTCAACGTGTCTTTCAACTTTGGTCCTGCAATTTCAAAATGCTCACTCTGTAGCAGTGTCATTTGTTTCTGCCAGGTAGTTTCCCCTCTGATAAAAGTACTAGCATCCCAACACCCATCAATCTAGCAGATTAGTTTCCTAGAGCAAGAAATATTAATTTCATTTCTATTTCATTTCTTATTCCCTAAAAGAGTTCTGCAGGGGCTCTGGTCAATAGTTTTGGCACTATTTGTAAACTGTTGCAGAATTTGAATTGTCACCAAAACCCCCACTTAGATTCAGACAGCCTTATATTTTTTATGTTCATGGCCTACAACACAAGACCTTGCAGGTCCTAAATTTGGATTGCACAGACAAGTCTCCCACACTATTGGATGACTACTTAGAGAGCCCTTTTTTGTCTGGCTGACCTTTCAAAGTTTGTCATAGCTGGCAAATAAATTTGTTGTGGGAGCATGGTATCCTTTTGCTCTCCTTGATGCTCTTAGACTATACTCAGATTTCAAGTGTCATTAATTTCAAGGGTGATGCTACCTTGAGCAATAGTCCAGATGTTTTCTCCCATATACTATAAGAAAAATAGCATTGCTTTTTCATATGAAAATTTCATGGATTACAAAATACTATGTTGAGGGCTCAGACATCTTCTTTATTTAGAACAGTGTCTCTGTGTATGTGTAGACATGTCAAAAAGCATGGATATGTATGTGCATGTGTGTATTCCAAGACTAATTTTAATTCTTGTTATTGCTCATAACAAATAATGAACCTGAGGAGGCAGGAACTGTTGTCAAAATGCCAGTAACTGTTACCCATTTGATCATCCTAAAACATAAATGACTTTGTGAGATGCTGAGCATCCACCTATCAAATGTCTAAATGCATTTTTGGCCTTGAGGCTCCAAGGATCTGCAGATGTATTTAGACTCTGTGAACCACTCAAGATCACATAATATTGCAGCAGAAAGGAGTAAAAGCATTTTCATCTTCTGATGTCCATTATTTGTTTCAACCATTTACACAGTACTGTCTATTTTATTGAACAAGATATTCCCAAGCTATATCTAGTACAGAATTTTCCAGTTCTTTCCATAAGATGTATTCGTTTCTCTTTATAGATTAGTTGAGTATTGGGTTTTTGGGAAACCAACAGGAAAACTTTCTGCTGATGCATTGGAATTTCATCCTTTCCACTTGTTCTTTCCACCAGTAAATAAAGCCAGTTGACCTGGAACTTCAAATTCAGTATTTAAATATAGCTGAGTAGTTCATATTTGTTTTACTTAGGATCCCACCTCACTATTTGAAAATACACTTTTCTTAACTGTCATCTGAGTGCAATTCTGTCTTGAACTTAGTTTTGAAAGATATTGTTTGCCATTCATTTTCTGTGTCTGTAGGCAGAATATCTTCATATCTCTGGAACTCCTTTTCTGTGTTCAGTGATCAGGCTGCAGAATAACTGTTAAAAACTGCTAAGTATAGAAAAATATCTGTTTAGTAGGTGAGACCTCTGAAGGATTTTCATCTTTATTTTGTAGAACCAAACTGGATTTTTTTACTTTTACTGTTACAGTAATAAGGGAGGTAGGCTTTCAAGTAGAGAAAACCCCTGGTATTTCCTTACTGTATCATCAGTTATACAAATAAGATGCCTTTAGAGATGCCCACATAAGAGATCTTCTGAAATATGCTCTGTACATTGACACTAAGTGTAATTAATTTTAGTATTCAAGTAAAGTTGTATAAGCTGTTGTTTTATCTGACACGACAGGTTCTGGTGAGGGCAAATGCTATAAGCAATCCTGAATTTTTGGATATCATTGAGTTTTGGAATTACAGATAGGTTTTCACCATCAATTCGTATCAGCTCATCAATTGGTGTTAAAATCATACAAAGCTGTTCTTGACTGGGGAATGTATTTCTGTAATGGCAGATTAAAATTTGTAACCGTTTGAAAGTAATTTTATGTTATTAATTGAATAGGATTTTTAGAATATCACTAAGTCTAGACAGATACTGTCAATGACCCTGTTGCACAGTGCAGAGTAGAACATACTGCCTTAGAGTGTGAGGTGGTATGGCAGCCAGGCTGCCTAATTACAGCAATAACTCACATACAGTCTAGATTATGTAAAATAACATTTTAATGTCTGATAAATTTCACTGGTATTGGATTGACCATGTGGTCAAACTGGATGTTACTGCTTCTTTTACCTCTCGTAGCTATGTTTCCTCATCCCCTCCTTTACGCTGGCTCTAGCAGCTACGTGTACACAGGGAGCATCTAAGTCACCAAACTGCACCTGTGGAATAATCATATTTTCCTTTTAGTACTTCAATATTCTGTTGTACCAATGAGTTGGTATGATTAATAATGGCAGTAATTAGAAAAAGATAGAAAGAAAGAAGGAAAAGGTATTGGAGGGGAAGAACAGGCTTGTCCCCTTCATTAGCAACATAATATGAAACTCTACTTCTAAGAAACCTTATGACTGTGGTGTTATTTTTAAATGTAGAACTGTGAGAGAATTATTGCAGTAATGTGAAACTGCACTCTTACTGTGTCCTCTCTAACACAGGGCTCTTATGACACTTCTTGGTTACATCTCTTTCTCTTCTAATTGCCCACTTTTCTTTTGTTGGCGGAGTTCTAATTTACTTCTAGGATGACTTGCAAGCTGTAATTCCCTTTTCACTCCACAGACCCTATAAATGGAGGATTTTTGCAAGTGCTTGGCCTCTTTACTCTCCCTTAATTCAAATTCTAAAATGAGATTCTTTACACCTTTGAGCAGAACAGTCACCATCTGCCTTCCTAAATCAGTAAAGCTCACTTCAGTGAACTAGAAATCTGTACTCCACTCTTATGACTCTTGGAACCACAGAATGTTGAAAGGCATCTCTGGACATCATCTGGTCCAATATTCCTTCTCGAAGCAAGTTCAGCTAGGGAAGGTTCTCAGGGATGTATCCAGTCAGATTTCAAATATCTCCAAGGATGGAGACTCCACAACCTCCCTGGGCAGCCTCTTTCAAATGCTCAGCCAGCCCCACAATAAAACTTCTTTTTCTTATGTTTAATCATCCTGTACTTCTATTTGTGTTCTTCTTGTCACTGGATACCACTGAGAAGAGTCTGGCACCATCTTTCCCATCTCTCCCATATGAGAGATGTTCCAGCCCCTTAATGATCTTCATGGCACTGTGCTGGACTCTTTCCAGCATGTCCATGTCTCTCATTTTCAGGGGAATCTGGAAGTGGACACAGCACTCCAGGTGTATCTCACCAGTGCTGAATAGAGGGAAAGGATCATCTCCCTCAGCCTGCTGGCAATGCTCTGCCTAGTGCAGCCCAGGATGCTGTTGCCTCTTTGCTGCAGGGGTGTATTGCTGACTATGCTCATCTAGCTGTGCTTCAGCTCTCCCAGGTGTTTTTTTGCCAAGCTGCTTTCTAGCCCCTCAGCTCCCATCCTGTCCTGGTACCCGCAGTCAGCTGAAGGTCCCATGTAAGTCTTTAATTTAGAGATGAGGGAAAATATTTAACAATCAAAGGTCTTTTCCTTCTTGTTCTTTGGGTCGTTGAAATAGAGTTACAAGCATTATGATGACACTCTGGAGGCAAACATACTTCTATAAATAATCACAAGTAAGAAAAGCAGACTAATAGCAGCAGTTAACTGTTCTGTGTCTCAGAATTTAGCCATTTCTGACAAAAAAATATTTTCTAAATGTATTCAGGGATATATTAGGCATAAGTTCTAGAGGCTTTTTAGGCAAGAGTGTTTTCTGCCTAATAAAGTATTCAATAGCACTTTGTATTTCTTTAGCTGGCAAATAGATATAAATATGCTTGGTTTCAAAGGGAAAGCCTGTCTGATATGTATATACTGTATAGGATCAGGAACACTTTCATGAATAAGCCAACTGATCCCAACACAGCAATTCATATGAATAAATGCTGTTCAATTTTAAAGACAGTAGAGCAGGAAGGATGGCAACCATGGTTATTTAATCACAAATCGTGTGATATTTTATTAGATTCCCTGCTCCTGAAAACCAAATCTCAGTTTGACTTCCAGCATTCTTGGCTGGAAAAGAAAATTAACAAGTTGACATGACATTTTTAAAATATAATCAAAAGAAAAAAATAGCTCAATTTTTCCTTCAAGATGTCTAAGCCAAACTCTTTCTCAGATTTTGATTTCATAGTTTTGAAATGTTCAGACAAGTACTGCTAGACTCAGATTGAAGGGTTATCTCTGCCCAGTTCTGTAGGACCATGCACAGCAGCCCTCTGTGGCCAGATTGTCTGATCTTGAACAGCACTACAGGAGTGTTTTAACTGTTGTGATGTATAATATATAATACCTTTTGTGTTAGGCATTGGCACACCATTCTCAGAGAAAGGGACTCATTAGGGATCACACAGTTGTTTTAGGGGAATTCTCCCCACCGTACCAACTGGTCTGAGTATGTGGCAGAGTTACTGGTCTCAGGCTTGGTATACATTAATGGTCAAGATTACAGCTCTAGGGAAGGGAGATCTAAGACATGCAGTAAGACTAGTGCTCAGAAGAGGTTGCTAGCATAATTTAAAGTGAGGCTGAAAGCAAAAGAAACTCATTGTTTCTTAAATTTGCATTTATCATTTTTACAAGATTGTTGGCAGATATTTTATTCTTGTATTTTCTTCCTTCTTTTACATTACATATCTGTACATGGCAGTGCATGGCAGGTTTTTCTCAGTTATGAAACTCAAGCATCATGGTTCTGATGGATCTTAAACAAAGGACCTAGTGTGGGGCAACTGAGAGCTAAATCCATCTTGCTTCTCTCAGGTGGGTAAAAGAAATTCTATGCCATCAATTAATTCTTACTTTTTAATGCAAGGTCTCAAGGAGTTGTGTGAACTTTACTTACAGAGGTTTCATCTACCTTTAAGTGGTAGATACAGCTGGTAAAACAACTTCAAGAAAATGAGGCAGAATTTTTCATAGAATTTTTGGAATGTTCATGTCTGCCAGTCATCTCAAAAATGGGCAAGTTGTATAAATTTCATTTTACAGTTGAGGAAACTAGGAAGGGGAAGTTCAAGGGACTTATCCAATGTCATAGAGATAGATAACTTTGGAAGTGGCTGAATACATTCAAAACTCTTCTGTTCCATTTTCTTTCCTATAGACATTTTTTACAGACAATAGAACTATTCCACAGTTATTTTGAAATGTTTTTAGATATGCCCTACAATCTTAAGATAAGAAGAGGCTTTCCAAATCAGAGCTTGAATTTAACAGATTTGGGTAATACAGGCAAATTAAAATATTGATTGTATGTCCACAACAAGGTAGTGTGCCCTTTCCCTCCAATATTATAACACAGGTTAGTTGTTTCTGACTATTTTTGCATATCTTGAGAGCTGAGGGAAATAGTGGAGTGGCCATATCTTTCCCTCATCCATTCACACAGCACTGTAAAAGAAAACAAAGCTAGTTCCAAGCGCTTCAGTATTTTTATGAGGTGTTTTCTTTTTTCTTTTTTAGGTATTCTGGTTCTTCTTTATCAGACTTCTTCCTTTTCAGATTTTCCTGGAAAATTATGCCCATCAGTTAACATTTCAAAGTTTTAAAACTCCAGACTAGTTAGACTAATGACATTTTCCATTTGTTTCCAGCAGGTTATGGATTATGGAGAACTAGAAGTGAGGAAACAGGCTGCATGTTTTGCATATCCCAAAGGAGGAGATAGGGAGCTGTGGAAAGGGAAAGGGAGTTATGATACAACTGCTCTGTGGTAATGGAGCCTGTGATCTGCTTGAAGGTAGAAAGGAAAGAACCAGGAGAGGAGTAAGTACAGGATTAAGAATGAGAGAGATGAAAGTCATGAGGACAATATGGAGATACTATAGTCAAACAGTCCAAAGACTGAGCAAGAGAAAAAGACAGCTGCATCACAACTGAAAATGGGTGTGGAGGCAGAGGTGAAGGGATGGCAAAGAAGTGAAAGTGGAGAATTCTGCTACTGCCCTCTGACCAGAAAGTAATGTGAAAGGGAAGCAGACAAAGGAAGATGGTTAAAATCCAGAAAATATCTGAAACTGCAAAAGAGGCCACAATGGTTGAAGACATGGGAATTTTACCATAATAGATATTTTGACACTGGCCCTTCAAATTGTAGATAATATATATAGCTTCTGTGAGTAGAAGTACATTATATCTTATTGATGGCATAGAGGATCTGCTTCTATAGCTACCGCAGCAATATATGAGAATCAGTTTTTTAAGTTATCCCTTCTCTGTGTTATGCTTTATTGCTTTTTCACATTTACAATTTTACAGATGCAGGCATCCATTTAACACAATAAAGGAAAAAAGACATACACAAGGATTTATCCCTCACTGATTCCTTCAAGAATTTTGATGGATTTTTTTCTTAAGAAAAACCCTTGTTAGAGAATTTTAGATGGAAGTGTAATGGATGCTTTTTGGTAGCGATTAAACCATGCCTGTCAGCTATGAAAAGCTTCTTTAACTGATGTAGCATGGGTCATTTTGCCCGTAAAGAAACAGATTGTACTATCCATTTAGTGCTTTTTTTCATCTTTAGAAGAGACATTTGTAACAAGTCTGGTTTAGAGGACTGTTTGCTATACAAAGAAGCAAAGTCAGAGGCTGTTTGACGCTGCAAACTAATTTTTTTCTAAGACATACAATTGAAATCATGATAAGGTGAGGCATGTATACAGCATGCACCCAGATCCTGGATCAGAAACAAGTAATCATAAAACATGAATGATTTTTTATGAAAGAAATATTCTGAAACAACTAGCAGTGTTCAAAATGGAGATTATCAGAATAATCTGTTCCCTCACAGGGCATGAGCTTTGATCTTTAATGATGCACCTGTTTCACAGTTCAGTGTTCAATAGTGATGAACCTACTCACTCTGAGGGCCCCTGAACAGCATGTTGCCTGGGCAGCTCACATCAGGCCAAGCAGCCATTGCAGAGATGAGCTTCCTACTCCCTCTAGTGCAGCAAGTGTGCATTCAGGCACTGTCTGCTACAGCTTTTAAAAAAGGTTCTGTGATCCAAAAAAAGTTAAGGAGTGACAATTTTTGTGATAGGAATGGAATCAGTTTGTGTATTGATTTACAAAGAATTCAGTAATACTGTCAAAAGAACAATATTTTTGTCAATTTGACTGATGTGGTCTTTAAAGGTGCACATTGGCCTAAAAGGTGAGGTATCCTGGCTAAAATCAGATCTGAATAGTAATGAGGGGCTGGAAGTTAGAAGATGTGTTTCTAAGGTACCATTCCTTTGGAATTACAAGTCGGATGCTGATAACTCAATTCTCTGTACAGAAAGTAGATGAGAGACCAGAGCTGCAGCAGCTGGACTGGGGAGCTGTATGCAAGCAGCCAATATGGATCTGGATTTTTAGGAAAGGCAAAAGGTACTATATGCCCAGAGTTAGCTCGTATCTCTCACTTCCCTGTGCCCATACTGACATCACTTGCATAAGTGGAGCGAGAGCACTTCTATATGAAGATGAGTAAATCTGTTCTCCTAGTTATTTCTGGACTGTGCAGGGTCAGGATGGTAAATTTAAAGAGTTTCTAAAAGGTGATACAAGTGCCTGGTAGCAGCTCTAGGTACCCATTGCATTCAGCCTTTTGAAGACTGCTCTCTGCAAGTGCTGCTATCAATACCTTCCTTTTCCATAACATCTGCAGTCCTAAAAAAGCCCCAAAACTGGTGGTATGACAAAGTGGGCAGAACAGCCAAGAGATCCCTAGGAAAACAATTTTCTTTCTTTATGTTCTGTCCATACAGTTTATATGGACAAAAATTCATATGGAAGAGGTATGACAGAAGGTATTGATAGTCTTGAACTGCCAGAAATGTTTTACATTTCATATTGAATCAGTTTAATGTTGTTGTGTTCTTTTCCTTCATTAGGTTATTTCTTGTGAGCCTCTTTATAATTGTCTTCCAATCAAATCTTTTTTTCTACTCCCAATCAAACTCCTGGCATCTGGCTGGCATCTGGTGGCTGTCTGTTGTGGATACAGCAGGGACAGATCTTATTTTGCCATTAGCTGTGGCGTTAAGGGTGATTATATTTGCTTTCCCTTCTATTTTTAAAATATCCCTTATCAGAGTGTTTCTATAATTTATATATTTAATCCCTTCTTAGATATCTATTTCTGAGTACTTAGTATAATTTCAAACATATATTCTGTTAAATAAATGATCTCCAACAAAGATCATACATCAAGCATTGGCAACACAGATGACCTAATTGTTACAAGATGCTTTGCTTGACTGCTCGCTCCCCAACTACTGTCAGTAAAAGGGACCCCTTTACTCCATACACTAAATATTTTATTACGTGAACCACCTATTGTGTCACCTGAAAGAACGTGCCCTGGAGGGTGTGGGGATGCAACTTTCAAATATCCCTGTGCATAGCATTTCACTGGCATTCACTACCATGAGGGAGACAAGGTGAGATGGGTAATCTTAACTCATCGTCAGTGGCATGGCTTTTGGACTGGGAAAAAAAAATAGTTTTAATGTGGTGACATCATGGTCTAACTTCTGAAAAGAGAGAATATCTTTCATTAAATCATGCGAGATCCCTGGGAAAAAAAATTGTTCCTTTTTAGCAAAACTCAACTTTTGTCAGGATATAAAGCCTGTGCAGTCATGCCTGTGAAGTCCAGTGCAAGGTGAGTGTAAGTCATAAATTAGTGTGTTTGGTTCTTAAATGCCTCCACTGAGACTGCCATAAAAAGTGGACAATAAATGCTATTATTTTGGTCTTTTTTATATTGTCACTATTTTTCCAGTATCTAGCTAGATGTTAACAAGTCACTGAGCCTTCAAAACTTACCAGGTAGAAGTTATTTTGTTATGTAAAAAATGCCTTTCTTCAACTAAACAATGCTCAGTATATATTGGGCACTTCTTTTTTCTAGGTTCATGCACCAGCTAGTGGTTAGCATAAGGCTGTTAATATTTGAATTCTTTACACAGTAAAGAATCATCTGGCTTAGCCAGTGACTTATGAAACATGCACAGTTTAGATGGTTTGTCTTGAGCCTGTCCCACTCCAGTATAATATAGGCAGTAACTCTGGGCTGTTCTGAAGATCCATTATACATTTTCTTCCTTGCCACTCTCATTACCTGACAGGTTCATCCCTGTTGTTTGGTTTTTTTTAAGCCTGAAAAAGAGACTTGGAAGTCTCATAAAAGTTCTGTACAGTGTCACTCGTTTTCCGGTGTCTATATTGAAGGCTGTGGCCAGATGTTTAAAATTAAAAGGATAACATATATCTACAATTTCCAGGTGTCCCCAGAAACCTCAGGTACTTAACATCTCAAAATCTGGGCCACGATTTCTATATTTATGAGACTGAAAATTCTCTCTGAGTTTTTAACAAAACTAAATTGTGTTTTGCTGCCATCAGAATCCACTGTGATAAAGTGAGATCCAATAAAGCACTAGGAAGTTTTCTCTTTGTATATAAATATTTATGTATGCAAATGGGTGTATGGTTAATTATAACTGACAAGAACAGACTGACACGAACTCAGATTCTCTGTCCCCGTGGACAGATACAAGTTGCTTGTTGAAATGTTGTGTCATATCTCATGGGCTGTGTACTGAATCATTGATTAAATGCTGCAGCATATGGATGGCTGAAATGCCAGTGACTCTTGAACAGGGAGGGAGGAAGGAATGCGCACTGAATAGGAACACAGGGAGATAATCTGGTTTATATTTCTTGATGTTTCATAAATTGGTCAAGAGCTGAAAGGTTTCCCTTTATATTTTGCTAAAGTCTGGACAGAAACATTTACTGAAGACTGCACGGGCTGTCTAGCTCATAGAGGCACACAGAATAGAATCCTTCACACAGAAAAAAGTTAGAAAAGGATTTAATAAGAGGATAGAACAAGCTGCACTTGACAGGCACAGCGCAGTTTGAAAACAACCCTCGAATCTGACTCTTTCAGCACAGGCAAAGTCCCTGAATCTGCTTATATATTTGGAGAAGGTTTGCATATAGCTTACACTTTCAAATGAGGCTTGCATATTTTTTGGTTTCTGGGTTTTTTTATCCCTTTTGTCACTGTGTATTTTGTTTGCAGGTAAGCTTACGTCTCTTCTGCCAGGTACATCAGAAGAAGAACTCCACTGTACTTCTGCTTTTACCCTTTAATAGTCTTATAATGCTACTTGAAGGGTGAAGAACTCTTTAGATTAAATTTGCAGCACTACTCAAAACCAGAAGTGTCTATTTAACTAAAAAATACATCTATTTAATAAAAATATGAGTAAATGTATAAGCAGGTGTAGCTAAAAATGCAGAATTCTTCCACATGACATTTTTGGGACATAGAGGAATGGTACTTCCTTTCAATACTCCAGCTTGTTTTTCCAACATGGCATCATGCACTGCTTATGCATACCTTGAAACAGTAATGTTTTTAAGTGTTCTACTTTTTTTTTTTGGTCATTTAATGGTGAAAAGCTGCATAGTTTCTAATGGGCCAGTATGATAACAATACTGCCATCATTATACATGTTTCCCTCGAGACATTCCTTTATTGGATAAAGTCTGTTAGATTGGCATTTTTTGAATAATAGTATGCCGTGTGGTCTATTCCTGTTTTGGAGAGAAGTCCCAATTTTGAAACCCTGCTTCAAGGAACTGTGGAAGAAAAAAGATCATACCGAAACATACATGAAGTTTTTTCTGGAACTGAATCCCGGAAACTCTTTTGAAATGCCTTGTTCAACAAATGCACTGCATGCATGTGTAATTTAAGTGGATGTAAGGAACCTGGCAGGTGGCTTGCCTTAAGGCTGGTCTTCTATATAGAGGCAGAGTTGCCTACTGACCAAGTGCATTGCACTTTCCTCTCCCTTTTCCCATAGGTTTTATTTCTACATTTGGCAAGAGACAAGATCACCAGGTACTTTTCTGAAACAAAGTAGAACTAAAAGCTACAAAGTCAGCTCATGCTCTTACACATCCAGCATTTTACCTATATTGGGTTAACAATCTACATGGTCTCTTGTACAATGAAATTGGTATCTACGTGCTGACAAAAGCAGGAATGCCTGACAGGAAAGAGAAAAATATTACACTGCAATTGTTGTTCAGTATTGTAGTAATTAACCAGAAAGATGTATTTTTACAATTTTTTGCAGCTTACTGGCAGGTATATTCCTGTATTGCAAAGGCAACATTAATGGGTTCTCTTTTTCACTCCAGTGGAAGGTTTAAGTATAACAGCTTGCACCTTCAGACTTTGTTGAAATCCTAATAAGCTTGGAGAGGCAGAGTAACTCAGGTGTTCTACTTCAGCAAAATTCACTCATCATAAAGCCAAAGGGGTACTTAATGCTAAAAATTATTTGCAAGGGTGATGGAAGTGCAGCTGACTTCTTGGCCCCTATTCCAAAGTCTTTCTTTTTGAACCTACTCTTTGCACTGCACACTTTATGTAAGTTGGGGTGTCAGTCTGTCTTTTTTGTGGCCTTCCTAAAAATCTTTGCTGGGCTCAGAAGGTACTAATACAAGTTTCATCTGTGGGTCACTTCTTCAGGTACAGTGATTTTCAAGTCAATCTTCCATTTGTGCTATTGCAGCTAATGGGGAATTTGCTGCCATGCTTTTACTGCCTGAATTCCTTGCTAACCTTTTATAGCCCTAGCAGTCATATTTCTTTTTACCCTCCTGTGTCAACATAGTTGATGGAAAAAGCTTTTCTTTCCTTTCTAGTCCCTGTCTTCATATTCTTTGTATATAACCTGTCTGCTTCTATTACATAGCTCTCTTCTAGAGCTTAGCCTCTTCTGCTATTTTTAATGTATAACCATTCCAAATGACCTGCATTCCATTGCAACTCAAATATTATACTTCTGTATTAAGGGGCTTTAATGAATTCATGGAATCATATAGTTTTGTGCATAATTTATTTAAATTGGAACCCATGACAGGAGATGCACACAGGGCAGCTCATGTTGATTTTCCGTTGATTTTTAAGCCTCCATTTGCAATCTACTTAACTGTTCTTCTTTTTGTATACAGCAGTCCTGAAGAAACTTATGCACTGGGTATAGCCAAAAGGCCTTTTAAATGTTACACATGTTAGGAAAATGCATTAAAATATTTCTATGGAAGCTCAGAAAAAATTTTCTAGAGTGGAAGATTAAGTAAAAATATTTGAAGACTTGTTGGGTCAACCTCAACTTCTAAATTTCAAAAAATTTGTTCTCCATTGGTATTTATAAATCCTTCACTGGTGTTTTTAGATCCAGCAGTAAAAAGTATGAGTGTTACTACCTAAATACTACCTCATAGATTTAGTTGCAAATTACCACTTAAGGGAAAAACAGATAAATGCTCATGAAGTAAAATCATTATGTTGGGTGAACCTGTTGGACTTCACTTGTAGAAACCCAAATTTAATACTGCTTTGACTAGAGATTCAGGATTGCAAATGCATAAAAACTCAAAAAGGAGAGGGACTGCTTAAATTAGCACCTAAAGCTTTATGAGATGCCAAGTATTGAATAATAGTGAATATTGCAAGTTAGGATTGAGGTTTAGTATCAGAATATGGTCTATGACTGGAGTAGCTATCCTACAGGGAATAAGGATAGATGAAATGGAAGAGCATTGGTCAGCAGTCTGGAGATAGCAGAACTTGATAAGCAGAAGACAACAGATGAGAACTGAAGCACTGCAGCAGACATGAGTAGAGGAAGAGCCTCTGGACCCCCAAGCAGAAACCAGAGACTGCTGTGAGTTTGTTTAAGATGCATTATTGGAAAGTACAGTTTTGTAACACCTGCAAGTGAGAAGTACTGGTTGCTATAGCTTACCTCTAAAGTTTCAAATTTAAGATTTTTAATCCATCCTTTTTGATGGAAGAGGAGGTGATTTCCGTCACAAAATTCCTAAATTGATTGTTGCTGCTCTTGCCTAGTAGCTACAATGGAATACAGAATCTTGCACGATCTTACTTTTTTTTTTTTTTTTTTTTTAATGAAGCTGCCTAAAAATATAAATAGAAAACATAACTTTAGCTTTTACCATCCCTGTTTGGAAAGTTTGGTCAAAGGCCTATGGCAGAACTGTGTAATATCCTCTGAACTAAAATAGCTGACAGTTAGAGTGCTTGAACAGCTTTTTTCTCTTACAGAAGGAATACTTCATACATCGTTTACATCTGCTCCACTATCCACTAACAGAAAAATCATCCATATTTTTTATTTTAAAAACAAAATAAATAGTCATTAATTTTTTCTGTTTGAACAATAAAACAAGATATAAGATATTTTGACAGATTTCAAACTGCATTTGAAATAGTAACATGTAGGTTTATCTTTGATTTCATTCCAGATGAAAACATACGGAAAAGGTTTTTCATTGTTATTCTAAAAGAACATAATTTTTCACAAACCTGGATTTTTTTTTTACCCTAAGGAATTTATAGATGTCAGCTGATGGACAACTAATCATAACATTATTTTCTCATGTTTGTTGGTATCAGTTTTCTGTGAATAAAAGATGCTCTAAACATCCTTGGGAAATTTATCACTCTATGGCGTTTTGTTGTGGATGTATTTATGAGGTGTGTTATAAATGATATGGAGTCATGGAGCTTGTTTAAATTCATCACTACTGCTCTACAATCTTCTGTTTTATGCTCTGGATATAGTAAGACAATGACAAAATGAATCACTTTAAAAAACCAAAATACTTCTGTTTGCTCAGGTGTGAAGTCTGTACCTGGCTTGCTTGCTACTAGTCTCTTTTAGTCTGGCCTACTATTAGACTTCACCAAGTAAACGATCTTGTTTCAGCTATTTTGTGAAGGCTATTTCAGTTGTAGCAATGGTGATTAAGCTCTTTTTAGAACAGAAGGAAACAGCCTCTTCCTCACTGGCTCTGCAGCTCTTTTCTCACTAGAACAGTATTTAGGACATTAGCAACCTCGGGTATTAATGGATGCTAGTCAGGTAAATAAAGCTTATCTTTTATAATGACTTTTAGACCACCTAACATTTCAGTTACATGAGATGCTGATTCTTGTACTTAATCCCATGACATTTTCTGCAAGAATTGGATCACAACATAAAAAGCCATATCTGATAGATAAGTTAGTCACCATGTTCTTTTTTTTCTCCTGCTATCAAAATGCTTACATTAATTTAATGTGTGTATTTGTGAATTTATTTGGAAAATATTTTCACTACATGAATATCTTGTGAACAGTTTGTTGTGAATATTTATTATCTAACATCTAGATTAATTCAGTGTTTGTTAGTCATTTGAGTGATGCAGTTTCTCTACTGAGTTACTTTGCATCTTACAAAGACATTTCACATTTAAAGTATTGTGAAAAATCAAAATGAACATACATTTTGCTACTACTTAAGCTTTAGATTAAATTCACTGTGGCAAGTGAAAGGAAACCTTGATTATTTCAGAACTCAGATAAACATCAGTGGCATTTTTCCTATTGCTCAGGCAGCTCAAGTAATTGCAGTCTTCTGACCCAGATTCTCCCTGCTGGCTCAGGTCAGTACAATCTTCTTCACTTGGTCTTTTACATTGCTGTGCAAAGTCCCTATGGGCTGAGAAGGAGTTGTCACAGTCCACTCTAGAAATGGTTTCATTGCAGCAAAACACATTTATTAAATCCTCTGGAATCTTTCCATGTAGGGCCCTGAGATGTAAGATTTCTTTCACATGCTTTGTAATTAAAGAATACAGTCAACCACTATTAAGCCTAAGAAGGTATTACTTGAAATCAGGCATTTGCATATTAATTTTTATAAGGTTAAATAGAATAGCTTTATTTGTCTATTCTTTTTGTCATCTTCTGGTTTCTGTAAAGTGAGTGACAGATGTATACTTAACACTTACTAAAATAAATAGGCCTTCAAATTGTTGTACTTAATCATTCATGCTTGATAACTTTGGCTTTATCTTGTCAGTGCCTCTATGTTTTCCTAACAGTAAACACTACAATTCTTTCCTTACAAGGTGTCATGCAGGTTATGTAATTGTTTAGAAAGTACTTTGAGATAATCAAATGAAAGACAATTACAGGAGTGCAGGGCATTTTTAATATGATTTCTGTAAATATTGGTCACAGACAGAGGCTATGCCATAATAAAAATAATTTTTCATTGACAATATCTTGAATAAACTTTAATTGAATCTACTTTGATATTTAATTCAATTATTAGTACCTTATAATTATTTTATACCTTATATATTTATACCTTATATATAATTTAATTCAATTATTAGTAATTTAATTCAATTATTAGAAAAAACAGTTTGTATTTAGGGACAGCAGATGGGATATGCAGGCTGGTGGTATCTGGATAGCAGTAAAGGATTTCCCTGAAGACACAGTAGAACAACAGACTCTGTAGTGATGATCCACCTTGTTTCTGAGGTAGCCAAAGTCCTTACTGCCAGCCAGCACTGCTGGTTTATCTCTATGCAGTTAAGAAACCTTTCTCTTGGGACGGAAATGCAAAATTAGAAATGCCTTGGAGTTGTTTTCTAAATGTTGGAGGAGCCAATAGGGAGGGCAGAGAAAGGAATTTGGCAGCAAAGGGGAGGCAGCAGAGTACTGAAGGGGAAGAACCTGGTATTTGCATTTTCAGTGGAAGTCTTCCACAAAAGAATAACTGGGAGGGAGAAGGACATCTTGTGATTTGAAGTCTGAAGTATCTCAGGATAGGTGCTCAGGCATCCTGAGAACAAATTTTCTGCATACAAAATGAAATCTGGAGCTATTGATTATTTCACACCTGAAATTATGTTAGCAGGAGCATCAGACCATAAATGTATCAGTGCTCTTGTAAAGTCACTAAATATTTTGTATTTATGAATAAAGTCTCTTCTTCTGATTTTCTCAGCTGATATATTCACTGCCTTTTATTATCATATAGGAAGATGATACCATTTTGATGAAAAGTTCATTTATGAATCAACCTGCATCTCATACATCTATAGGACATCGGAGCGTCTTGCCAAGATTATTTTTCACACACACAAAAACGTGATTTCACCCCCTGTGGATGTTTTACTATTTCTTATACAACTGCAGGAGCAATTTTTCCCTCTGACTTACTTTTTATCTATAACCATTGGGTATTCTCCTCCTGGAAATTGCTGCTGCTTTGCTTTAATAGCTTTTAATAGTGAGAAGAGGGACTGAAGAAGATACCAGAGTACATTAAGTTCTCATAACAGATTTTTTTATGTGTGAAGACATGCACAGCCCTTTTAGAAGTTATTCAGGTGATTCATTTTATTTAGCAGACAGAGAATAATATGGTGAAAATTTTTACTGAGGTTTTTGCATGTTAACACCTTCACTGGGAGTCTTTCTGTGAGTGAAATCTTTTACACTCAAGTTCTCCCCAGATGTTTCTTCATGCCCTCGAGTCTGACTGTTGTGGGGATTTTCATAGGACATCCCCATGAGGAACTGACATCCAGAAGCTGACTCTCCAGATACTAAACACTAATACATAGTGTTCAATACATCTATCGCTCACTTATATTGCATTTGTGTACTTCTTCTTATGGATACTTTATGCATTATCACTCCCACACTGCCACTTCCAGTGCTGCCTCAAGTCCAGTTTTGGATCCCTGTCCCAGACAATTGAAAACAAATGCAAAGATGTGTAGTTGTCAGTGTCTGATGACTTCTCCTTATACACACCTATGTTTCCAATTTGTTTTTCTCCATGCAGTTTAATTCCCTTATTACATTTACCAGTCTTCCCCAGTCTTTTAGTTTCTCCATGTACAGAAACATCTAGAACATTTTGTCCTGGGGCCATTTCATTGAAACACTTAATATTGCTGGACAGTTTGGAGTTGTAATTTGAGAGAACCACCCTCAAATTTCTTGAGTGAATGAGGAGACATGAGACATTCTCATCAGCTGCTGCATGAGAGACTAACTCAGATCAGAAGAAAAAGAAAAAAAGCTGGCAGCCAGGTTAGTGTGTCTCATCAAGTTACCCTATTGGAGCCTATCAGTGTCAGCTTATGCACAGAAATAGAAACCTCTCAGTAAGCTAAATCTATTAAAAGAAAATAGGTAAAAAGTAAGGGGCACAATTAACCTCTTAAACCTACTATTCCTCAATTTTAGCTCACTCTGTTTTGAACCAAGCATTGTTTTGCAATGTTTCCATTAATTGAACAGCTGTGTAGTTTATTAAACTAAGAAAAGTGGTTGAGATGAAGATTTAAAAAAACAGTATAAGAGCTGAAAGTAGTGGAAACATTACAACCTAGGAAAAGCAGAAGAGAAAAACTAAAAAGAAAATAAAATAGAAAAAAGACACACATACCACTCATTTTCTGCTTCTACATTGTATAGCTTTCCCTTGTTCCTTTATTTTTGTTTGAAGAGTTGCATCTGGCAGAGAGGTGTATCTTCTCTTTTTGTGATTGATGTGGTATGAAAAAAAATTCTAAGCCAACATCAATATTTTACAAAGTTGAACTAAGACAGAATTTGCCCCCACAGCTTCAACTCTTGTTGTTTTCACCAGAATATGTGTAAATTCTTTTAGAATGTTTTACAGCCAGTGATTTTATCTAAATAAAAGCCTGTGCAGTTATTTATGCTTGGCCTGAGCCATACAGGTTTCCTGGGAACTGGTGCATGTTCACTGAAGGGGAAAGCAGACCAATAGGCAGCTATTGGCAATGAAAGAGAAATGAGAAATCCTTCTCAGGTTGTTGGTGAAAAAGATGCACACTTGAGCCTCTGTAGGCTGTGCCCGGCTGACCACACTGGGGATAGAGACAGCAGCTATATATAGGTGTGGCCTGGGGCTGCAAGGGACCACACAGAGGCACAGTGGTGCTCCTCAGAAGCCAAATAAAGCTGCTGCTGCCTGTGTGAATCAGCTGGTGAGTCAGCAAAGCCTTTGCCAGGAGAGCAGCAGGCACAGTAAAAGGGACGCTAACTGGGTTTCCTAAGTAATAGCTTTTTGTTGTGCCTTTTGGGCAGAAAGTGAAGATATGTGCATGCTTTGCTGTTTCACAGAGTGATTTCACGTTTAACCTGGCAAGTTCTTAAAAAACTTGAAAAAAAACAAATAACTGGGAAATGTTGCAGAGCTATTAGGACTGTCTGAAGGCATTTGAATAGTGTCAGGCATAGACAGCTAGATGTGTTTGGTTTTTGAAATTTGGAAACCGTTGTCAGAGAGACATAGGAGAATTGACTGGAGTGTTCTGGAAGTATCTACATCCAGGGCAGATGTGAGAAACCAAGAGCTAAGAGCAGATTTAGACAAAAAAATTTTGTTTTGGGGAGAAGCATTTTTCCCCAAGGCAGATGGTCATGATGCTGGTTTTTCTTTATGATCAGGTGGTCATTGCACAAGGCCAGTACTGCTCATGATGTGGTTGTGCCTGAGTTTGGCAGATGCAGAAGGGGAGGAGCTTGCCTTGACACATGCAAGGTAAAGAAGAAGCAAGGCCAGGTGTGTGGGACATGGCAGCGTCTGTAACCAGGGTGATGAACAGGAGGGTCACATCCCACTGGGGAGCACAGTCTCCTGGAGCCAGGGGATGGGGAAGCAAGCAAGCCTACAGGTCTGAAGCAGGATTATCACTATAACTGGTAAAGAAACACTGGTGTGACTGAGTAGATTCTTAAATATATCTGTGAGAGCAGAAAACACTATTTCACTGTCTCTCATGCACACATCTTCCCAAAATATCCCATGTGCATCTCTGCATGGGAATAAAAACATACCCAAGATAAATCAGAAAAGTGCTATGCACCCTCTTAACTGTTTGCTCAGTCTTCTAATTTGATGGTACATATGCAGCTCCTTTGCAATATAACTTAGGAAGTTTGTTCTCTTTGGTTTAGCAATGCTGAAATAATTTCTCAGCTTATGCTACCTCAGCTGCTGAGAGGTGGAAGCAATATTGTTAACTGAAATTCACCTCCTCAGAGACAATCATAAAGAGCATAAAAGCAGAGCCATTCCTTCTGCAAACATCTGCTGCCCTAGCATACCTCTCATCTGTTTTGTCCTCACAACTTTGATTCTAACAGGAACTAGGAAATAAAAACATCAAATAATTAATTTTCATGATGATTCAAAAAATAATAAGCAAAATATGAGCTGTGCTGTTGTACATAAATGTTTGACCACAACAGCTGTCCTGCTGACCTGAGGGAGCTCAGTCTAGATCCTATGGCTGTAAACAGTCAGCAGAGTGATTCCACAGGCCCTTGATCCCTTTTTTCCTCTTTGCTCTTCTTAGGAAAGCAGCTAGAAGCAGGCAGCTGTGGCTAGCAGCAGCCACCTGTTCTCAGCTATTATTTTGCCAGGATGCTCAGGTGCTTTCCCCAGCCCACTGGACTCACTGTGCATGAGCAGAGCAGTACATGGGCACAGCTTGTCCTCGGCCTCCTAGATCAGACAGTGGCAAATAATTGGCCACAAAAGACAAAGATTCACAAAGCCTCCTCTCACACCTCTTTTCCCTGGTCTGGGCAGAAGGGATTCGTTGAGGGTATACCCAGTTATGGTTGCATGTGCAAAAAGCAGTGGACATACAGCGAGCTCAGGCACGTGGGTAGAGGAGGTCAGTATGCATGAGGTCCATGGCTCTCGATCCTCCTGGATAAATAGAGTCAACACAGGTTAACCGAAAGCTAATAATTTTGCTCTTCCTGTGGCAGAGGTTGCAGATAGACGGAATAGTCTTGCTTCTGAGTCATGTCACTAGCAAGTATTTGAGTGTTAGCAGCCATGTACTGAGAACCTTCTCAACCTCATTAAACTAGACCTAGGACTTGCATAAACATTTGGTTTTACTGGAAAGCACAAGCGCTTCAGTTCACTGCAAAGTGGTAAATAAATTCAAAGCTGAAACCACCCTTCAGCTCCAGACAGTGTCATTTCCATTCAAAAACAATGTTGTAAATAACACTCTTCCAATGTCCTTTATGAGCAAACGTGTGATATTATTTTAACTGAAAATTTGGGAAGCCTGCCCAACATGAAGCAGCAAATGATTTCTGTCTGAAATAGATTGTTCTTTAAAGCTCCAAGAATTGGAAAGAGGTTTATTTTCTCTTGAACAGCTGCTACTAACAACATAGAAGGCAAAAAATTACTTCTTTATTTTTAGAGGAAAATTATTAGCAAATAGTCTGTAGGCTTGAAAAAATAAAACCGAGGTCTCCAAATACTTGAATTCTCTGACCTGAGTTAAATAATTTCTCTTAATTCTGTTAAATGCTTTAATGCATTATTATTACTTAAACAAAATTCTTAATACTTTTAGGTTTTCCTGCCTGCTGACTTGTAAATGGAGGAAGTTTTATTTGCCTTTGAGATTTTAAAGAACACAACAAAAGCCTTGGACAAATTCTGCAGAACAGCTAAGAGATGCCTAAGCCTGAGTTTTAAAAGGGTGTGGGAAGTGGATGACAGTTGAACAAACAGCTCTTAAATTGTTATTTTGCACGAGGAAGTAGAAAAGAGCAGTTAAAGGTGGCAGGGGATTGCAGCAGAGATTGTGAGGTAGGAGAGGTCTGAGACAGTGGACACAGATATGGGAATACTGACTATAGATACTCAAACTTCTATTGTCCCTGGACTAGAAATTCAGTTGTCAGCTGTTCATGGACAGTCTACCTGAACTGCTGATTAAACTGGAGATTCTGAGGTGCCACAGCTGATTGCAAACAGAGCTGGCCCAGGTTCCTGGGGTGGGTGAGCTCCCACCAGCACCACATAAGCACAGCACAGCTGTGGCCCAGGCTCTGATGTTTGATGAGTATCGCTTAGTAACTGTATGGCACCGATTCAATCCATTTCTCCAGCACAAAATGTAGCTGCCTAATCATGGGGCTATTATTTCTTCAGTTTATTTCCACTGCACTTTACTTTCATTCTCTAACAAGGCAGCCACACTGTCCACCGGACAGTGCTTACTCTGCTATATACTGCATCATCTCCAGAACAAAAGTGCCTGTGGAGGGAAAACTAGGCAAAATTAATTTTATGCCATTTATTGTGCAGATGTGTATTTGCATGTTTTATGTATAGATGAAGTGAACTTTATAAGGGATTTAATCTAATTGCCCAGGGCCCAGCTCCTGGTAAAGCTGAAGTGACTGGCTGAAGCATGCACTGCATTTACGACGTTTTCAGTTTAAGGCTGGCCTCAGTCTTATCTGGAGAACAGCATGTGTTCCAGACGCTGTCAAATGCAGCAAACTGCTGAAAAAATCCTGCCAAAGCAACAGCTGAAGCAATGAGAGCTTTCAGTTTCTTACAACTCCATTTAACTGTGTGCTTAGGAGCAACTCATTAAGTAGCAAGCAACCATGTGAGGGGATGCCAAGGATTAAAGGAATCCTGTCATGAGATAGTGGTGACATTTGCCTGCTGCTTTCCAAGTGACAGTGCTTGCCAAGCCCGGGGGAAGCCAGTGACAGCCCACAGTAGCAGCATCAATTTAAGCAGCAGATTGGCAGGAGCCGTGCCTGCTTTGAATATGAGAGTGCTTGAGCCGTGCTCATGGTAGGTCCAATTTGTGAATCCTGTCAGGAGAAAGAGTGTTACAGAAATCAATTATCTTTTACACACATTTGTATATGTGTGTAGACATTCAGGTGGATCTAACTAAAACAAGTCTCTTGCACTGATATGTCAGTACCTGTAGTGGCAAGCACAAAGTGACAGGGACTATTGTACTGCTGTCTCAGAAGTGAACACAGGGAGCAGTTCTCTCCCACTTTACAAATTCCTAGGACTGTTGTGACCAGATGGAAACACAGAGCAGCTCTGAATTTCCCACCCATGGGAGGTTAGGAGTCATCCAGTGCTCCAGACACCAGCAGACTTACCAGGACATCATCAGCCCTCTGGGTGGCTTCCCTGAGCGCTCTGAATCCTAGGAATTCCAAGCTTCACTGCCTCTTCACCTGTGTTACTCTGCAGAAGCATACTGGGGTCTGTGGAGTCCATTGCCCATTCTAATAATTCTGCATGCATGGTAATCACCACTCATCCAGGATGACTGAGAGTACTGAAATGAACTTCAGCACAAAGAGAAAAATTTTGCAGGAGGGATTTTTTGGTGTCTTTTTTGTTTTTCTGAAATAATGCAATACTACTACTACTACACAGAAAAGCCTTGCTGAATTTATGAGCAATATGCCTTATTGACGCTTCTTACTGTTAGTCCCAGGAAAGTGAAGCTCTTTTAGTGTTCTTATTAAGATGTACTGCTCCAGAGAAACAATGTGGAAAGTCCATGAATGCTATGCAACTACTCATATCAAAGGGCAACACTTCAATTAATAAATCCCTATTAGCATCTCTAATTCTAACTTTCCAACATTCATAGAACTCCCAAGCCCTCTTCTCCAGTTACTGTTTTTATGTACTCTCAGTTATTTTTAGGAATTTCAAATATTCAGTCCCAAAGCCCCAACATTGTGTAAAAAGTCCTTGTTCTTGCTCTGTGCAGCAGAAGGTATTAATTTAGCTTAGAGCAAGAAATCTTGCAAAGAATTGTAGGCTGGAAAATAAAACCAAATTGCACAATTGCTCTGAAAGGGTAATAAGGTCTTTGGAGATTATACTACCACCTAGAGAGTGAAAGCAGCTACTCAAAAAAATATGTACATAGCACAGCTACAAACCCTTTTTTTTCTGACTGGCATCTGTTTTTTCTCCAACTTCTCTATCCTGTTTTTTATATCTTTGCCTTGTATTCTCAATGTAAAGATGTGCCCAGTGATGTTATGGAATAGTGTAAACTAAAGTAGGCACTCGAGACCAAGCAAGTGGAGCTATATTCCAACTTGCACAGCTCCTTCTGTTCTGAGGTCTCTAAAGCCCTTGTTTTTTCAGCTGGTTGGTACAGATGTCTTGAGCTTTAGTTAGATTTTTCTGCATATATGGAATAGAGATAAGAAAAAACACATTTATCCTGTAAGAGCAAGAAAGAATTTTCTCTCCCTCTGTTGCAGCATTAGCATAGATAAGTACTTGGGTTTTGAAGAAACCCCAGAGTATTGCATTGGTCGCTCAGATAAGAATGATTTATCTTCTTAGATAATGACAAAAATCAATGTATAATGTTGGTCTAGAGAGCACTATCTTCTGGAAGTGGCAGACAACTCATCTTCTGGGTGACAGGCAAAACAAATATGGCTTCTAGACTAATAATTCCCTTTAATTTTACATAAGAGAGAAGGCACTTTGTGATTTGTTTCTCCATTTGCCATAAATTTCATTTGATTGAGAATGGTTCATGGTCACTTGTCCCAAGCTAGCACTGAATTTGTACAGTTACTCTCAACAGCACTCCAGCCGACAAATTGAAGCTGTATTTCAGCTGCACTTCAGTAGCAGCTTTTATTCCCATTCAGGAATTAACCCCATCTGTCTTCATGCAGCACTTCAGTAAAGGCACAAGATAACTGCAGAATCAAGATAAATATCCTTTACATTCAATCTCTTTTCAAACACTTCTGAGAGCAATTGCAATACATCCATCTTTGGTTGCAAATTCACCAAGCAGGCATCTAAACACATACAATGGCAAGCACATATCTTTTTCAAGAATGTTTTGCTTACCTTTGTTGGAGACAAACTGCTCCTGCCTTGCTTTGGACTCAGGTAACATTTTATTTGGACTCTATTGACCATATTTCAAAGAATAACAGACCTGTCAGGTTCAAAGGGACTACAGGGGGTCATCTGGCCCAACCCCCCTGCTCCAGCAGGGTCATCCTAAAGCACATTGCTCAGGATTGTATCCAGATGGTTCTTGAATATCTCCAGTGAGGGAAACTCCACAACCTCTCTGGAAAATCTGTTCCAGTGCTCAGTCACCCATGCATGAAAGAAGTTCTTCCTCATACTCAGGTGGAAGTTCCTGTGCATCAGTTTCGGCCAGTCATTTCTTGTCTTATTGCTTGGCACCACCAAGAAGATCCTGGATCCATCCTCCGACACCCTCCCTTCAGATATTGATAGACATTGATGAGGTCCCCTCTCAGTCATCTCTTCTTGAGGCTGAACAGGCCTAGCTTCCCCAGCCTTTTCTTGTAAGAGATCCTCTCTTGCTGCCCTTCACTGGATTGACTCCAGGAGCTCAGTGACTCTCCTGTACTGAGGAGCCCAGAACTGGACACAGAACTCCAGGTCAGGACTCACCAGGGCTGAGCAGAGGAGCAAGATTACTCCCCTTCGACCTGCTGGCCATGCTCTTCCTTGTGCAGCCCAGGACACCATTGGCCTTCTTGGCCACAAGGACACACTGCTGGCTCATGGACAGCTTGCTATCCACCAGGACCCCCAGGTCCTTCTCCACAGAGCTGCTTTCCAGCAGCTCAGCCCCCAGCCTGTACTGGTCCATGGGGGATATTCTTCCCCAGGTGCCAGACCCTCATTTGCCCTTTGCTGAATCTCAGACAGTTCTTTGTCCATCTCTCCAAACTACGAGGTCCTTCTGAAGGTCTGCACAGCCCTCTGGGGTATCGGCCACTCCTCCCAGCTTGGTGCCACCATTAAACTTGCTGAGGACGCATCTGACACTCGTCCAAGTCATCAATGAATATGTAAAACAATTTCCAGTAAACAGGGTAGGATTAGGAGTTTTGTTATGAGGTTTGTTTAGCAGTTCAAGATTGCAATGCCTAGTCATTCAATGCCAATTACATCACTCAGATTTAGAGCTGGAAATTATTCTTTAACATGAGCTTCTAAAGCTTTCTTAACTTCAAATATTTTTATTGCTCAAGTTTGTCATAGTCACAAGCTGCTGTTGTTTATAAAATTATACAAATAAATCTAAATAAATACAAAATTAAGCCATTTCAAGAAGAAAAACACAGAGAAAAATTTGGAGGTTAGAATTGCTTTCTAGTCCTGTCTTCAGTTCATGGAAAGACATCTCTTTTTCCTCTTATCCTAAGCAATTATCTCTGATGTGAAAGTGAGCTTGTACTGAATGTACAGTAGATGGAGAATTCTTTCAGAAAATAGCAGGAGGAGACAGAAACTGACCTTAAACTGAACTCTTCAAATAAGAAGCAAAACAATCTGTTAGATGCCAAAAAGAAGTCTACATGGAGTCAGAATCTCATTTGTCTTCTGTGCTTGTTTTTCAGGATAGGAAAAATGGGATCTCATCAACCATCACTTCCACAGTATAAAAACAGATACAAAGCTAGAAGTGTTCTTAATTGCCACACAAGTGGGGGCTCTCCATCATTTATTACATCTTCACACCTCAGACATAATGGGGTCATATCTGAAACTCCTAGTCACCCAAGTTGTTTGACCTCATTATTTTTCATTTCTGTTATGAATGCCTAGAAAAACTCTGACAGGGAAGTTTTGCCAAGTTCTGTAATCCCAGGGTCTGAAGGACTCCATGCATAGAGCCTTTAACTCCCTGCTACATCTAATAGTCCTGAATGGTGCTGCTGTCTGCCCCAGGCCTGGTGATTTTGTGCCTTTTCAGTATGCACAGCTGTTCATCACATTCTAGTATCCTACAGGTTCATACCTAACTCCACAACTATTTTACATGCAATTTCAACATCAAATACTCAGTAGCTCCTTTTCCCCTCCAGTTATCAAGCTCCCTCTGCCTTGACATGATCACAGTTGCTATTCTCATGCCAGCTTTTCTCATTGCTTTTAGTACAGGACGTATGGGCTGTACTTTGCTCTATTCACTGCCAGTATCAACCTTTCTAATGAGCTGGACTTAGATGAGCTCACACAGCCCACAAATATCTAACAAATACTGTCTTACTGCGGTCTACTCCAGCCAACTTTTTTCCCTCCTTCAACCCAGATTCTTCTTCATGATCCAATATGCTTTCTTTAAAATACATGTATACATGGTAAAAGTCCATGAGCACATACAAGACTAGAATTAGCTGCAGAGCAGTATGGTTACATGTTAATAAGCAATCACACCTTCCATTGTGGAGAAGGAGTTGGGATAAAATTGATGTTTGATCAGATTTACAAGGTTTCACATTGATTTGGTAGCTATCTATTTTGTAGTATTAGAAATAAGTTTAGAGGAGAGATGCACCTTATAAAGGGGAAATAAAATAAAACATGGCAATTTCATTACACGTACAGACTGAAAGAATCCCTTTGAAATATGTTCTGAGTCTTTGGTTTGGAGGTGTATGTCCTTTGAAGCCTAGGAAAGACGCCACACTGCAAAAAGCAATCACTATGGAATCTGATGTCTGATGGACAAGTTTCTGGAGAATATTCTGCCCCTGACAAGCTCAGCAATAAAGCTTGGAAATGACATCAAGTCATACCCCTGCAGATGGCAGCAGTACTTCAAATTTCAGTGCCACAGTGCTGGATGTGGTAGAAGCTGAGTCAGATTCCAATAGTGAAGGTACTGTTGATGGTCAGGCTCTTAAAGTGATGTGTTTCTGCTCATCAGCAGGTTACTGATGATTTTTTCAGTTGGAAGAGGAAAATTTTAATATTTTCCAAGTAGAAAAAAAGATGTTCCTGAGCCTTGTGGAATTCCTCTTTGTTTCCAGCATAATCAGCACTTACTCTGCTTTATCTCAAGTACTGAAGGTGTTATTTTAAAAACAATTTATATTCTTCAAGCTAGCAACAGCATTTGACTTTATTGCCTTGGAGGAACATAGCACAGTAATAGCAGTAATACTTCAATAAATTCAGCTGTAGCAAGATGTTGCTAAAAAAATCCTTTCAGTGGCAGATAGCTAACCCTAACAACTGCAGGATGAAGCAGGATGATCAAACAGACCAAGATAACTCTTTATTCATAGCATACAAAAAGGGCTTGAAGTGCTATAATTCAGCCACCTGGGACTTTCTATGCTCTGCATGGATACTAAAGGGTTTGAATTTAGATGTGAACAACTCCCCCCTCCACCCCAAGGTTAATGTTAACATTAAAACTTTAACATTAAAAATTTTGTTAATGTTAATAAAACATTTTCAGTCTAAACGTCCAAGTAATTTGGGTCTCAGTAATGTGATAGGTTTGTGTACAGCCATAGTCTTATCTACTGCCAGCACCCACAAAGGGAGGACCAGCAGAACACACTGGGATATCCCTTTTAGCAAGGTCCAAATCAGGTATGTACACTCGTGTCTGTTGAGTTGTTCAGAGAGAAGGAAGAGTAAAGAACTGTATTCTCCCTACAAATCTATCTAGCAGTTACCAAAAAGCCCTCAAGCTGTATAAAATACTACTAGCTCAGCTCCACACCTGGCAGCTTCCCAGTCCAAGCCTGAAAGTTCTGCTGAACATGTAAGCCTGAGAAAAAGTCTGACTCCCTACCTTCCTTCTCCCAGTGACTTGCAGAGACTTTACATGGACAACATAGTCTCAACCACAGGAGTCTGTCAGACAGAGACCCAACATCCTTGTCCATGTGCCCACCCTGGAAACCTATAAACAGAAAGATGTCAGCAAGTAAAAATAACACAAATTTCTGCAGCGGCTCTGGAGAAGAACCAAGAACTCCCGTGTGAATTACCTATAAAGGCATGATGTGAAAAACAGTTCAAATGACCTGAAGTTACTGGTAGTTATCCATATATACAAGCTTTCCAAGTCCCAGCAGCCTGTGAGGCACATCTTGGCAACAACCACTTCATCCTCCTAAATTGCCATGGGCAGTTTTCATGGCTGTCTGTTGCTATTAGAGAAGAAAAGACTATTTCAGTTGGAAGGGACCTACAAAAATATTAGTTTTCATTCAGCTACAGATAATGAAGGCCCTGCAGAGAAGTACAAAACAGAAGAAATCAGGGTTTCAACTCTGCGCCGCTGACAAAACATCCCTACTTATTTAGAATATGAAGTAGTTTCCCTTCCTTTTTCTAGCTCTGTTGACCTAAGCTGATATCTTCAGCTTTTATGATTACATGGGCTCTTCTTTGCTCTGATGTGTCTCTCCTTTTTTTCCTTCTATCTTGAAGATAATAATTCAATAAAATAAATTGAATAATTCAATAAAATAAATAGAAATAATTCAATAAAATAAATTATTTTTATGCAATGATGACAGTAGATCTGTCATCATTAGAGATGAATAAAAATTTATTTGTAGTTTTTATTTGATGTATTTACCTCTTCATCATTTCTGCAGTTCCTAACACTAAATTTTATGCTACAAACAATCCAGAAATATAATGAGAAATCAACATTATACAAGTAAACCTATTCAGGCAAGCTTACAAGTCGTTTCACAGGAGTTCCTCTAATTTTATGGCAAGAACTAATTGCCTTAATTAATTACATTTATTATTTTATATCTATTCAGGATTTTGGCTGTAAGCTTTGGTTTTTCATCTATCTCTGCTACCACTAGCAATGAGCTACTGTTTTCACAAATGCAGTGCTTTATGCTACCTAGTGTCTTTTTATTTTAGGCAGAGTCTGCACAGTAAGCAGGATGGCATGGCTGATCCTTTGTGGATAGTTGTCTATTTCAACATCATTACTAGGGTTTATGCCATTTCCCAGTTTAAATCAGAGGCAATACAAATGCAATAAATAAAAAATCATTTAATAGCAGGTTAATTAAAACATGGGCTATGATGTTTGAATTTTAGAATGTTGTGTGTATTTCTGTGAGAATATTTCAAAATTGGATGGAATGGATTTCTTGAGTTATTCTGAAGATTTGTGTCTGAGGCTGTAAATTCTGCCCACTGCTAATATCTGTTCAACAAACAAATAAGTAATTGGTAGCCTAGTTTAGACTCAGTATTTTTGTGTTGTAGCTCCTGCCCTGTACTATCTATAACATTGCTGGGTGCTTTGAAAGACTGTAATTTGATAGGAGGGGAAACTATCCCTGTAAAGCCTTGGGATTCATCAAATGAAAGGTGCTATGTAAGTTGCTACTGGTTTTCTTGTTTAATATACTGTGAGCTGATGAAAGAAAGCAAGAGAGTGATGGTTACCTCTCAACATAATATAAAATTTGCCTTTGGTGGGGACACTATTTACTGAATACTTCTTTCACCCAAAGTGAAAAACTAATGATGGCATTTGCTGTTTTCATAACAAACCAGGAGAGTGCTGACTCTGACAGGCTGCTACTCCCTGATGGCTAAATAGCTAAGGAGAAGTAACGTGAGAAACAATTCTGCTGAAAATAACTCCAGCCATCATCACTAAAGCACATGGACTCATTCCTGCCATAAGTGTGTTTCCCCTGCAGCAAAATCCCTCTTATTCCCCCTCCCATGGTGGTACTTTGTTGCTCAGGCTCCCTTTAGCATTGTCAGTTTTGGTTTTTTCCTTTATTCCACCATGTAAACCAAAGGACAAAGGGGAAGGGAGGAGCTGTCAAAACCAATGTGCCATTCTCCTGCTGAATTACTGAGCAAAGGGTATATTAATAAAGAAAACTGAAGCTTGGGTGCCTAGGTGTTTTGGTTGGATTCTGGATTCTGTTTCCAGGATATTTCCATTCTGGAATTCAGTGAGAGAAAGTGAGAACTGCATTGTGGCTACCTACAGTGATGGAAAGCTAGGCAGAAAAAAAAAATAAATAAAGCCAGGAAGAAACAATAACATTGGAAATCTACATGGGACTAGTAGTACCATCCACTGGAAGACCTCATCAAAATAAATCTACAACAGTTGATTCCAGGCAAACCTGTGTACTGTCCACACTAGTCAGTCTGCAAGTATAGAACCAGATGAACCACTGGCTAAGTTGATGAGTCAAAATTTACTACATATGGACACTTGGATGGTCCAGTATTAGTGGGGGCAACTGATGGACTAATTGTTTCATAATCATCCAAACTTTAACATACAATACAATTGTTAGAACGGAAAGCAAAAAGGTTAATATCAACAAAATGACAACAAGGTGAAGCACTCAGTTGAGAATTCTGGTAGCTGTTGGTGACCATCCAAAAAGAGTGTCCCACCATGGGACACTCTTGATTTTCTTCACCTGCTCCATCACACAATGTATTTCTTCCATGATGTGATGGACAGTAATCAAAGTTTTTTGTCCATTTTCTTGGACTTGTTTCAACATCTCAGGTTATGACAGTTTCTTTACCAGTGTGAGGTTCATACCAAGGGGAGTAGGCTGTAAACCTTGAATCAGAGTATAATTAGATTGTTTATCCTATCAATTTTTACAGCCCAATGAATATCACATCTTATAATATCAACAATGCTATAAGCACAAATATTACAGTGATTACTTGTATCTACAGTAGTATTATCCACAAATGCAAAAGCACAAGGGGTTCTCATACAAGAGCAGTCTTTACCAATATGCACAAGTACAGTTTCCAGGTTTTTATTAGGATGAATCTCAAAATAACAAACATTTTGCTCAGTATCAAGACAAATATCTTGAGCTTTGATAGTGTTACACTCACAATTGAATTCTTGTTGCTCTCATACAATGCATACATTGACATCAATAGTCTGCCATTTATTTCCATCTTTTTGGGCCCATTCTCCATGCTCCAGAGGACAGAATATAGCTCCATTGTGGTTTAATCCTAATGCAATGATTTGGTATATTTTATATACTGAAGTATTGTGTATTGGTAACAGAAAAACTGTAGCTGTGTTGATGATGGGATCATAGGTTGAGTTGACTAGATACAACCAGGATTGGGATTTCTTTTCAAATTGAATAATACTATCCCAAATTACCTTTTGCATTTCAACAAGTAAGGTAGCTTCTTCATCTTCTCTTAGGACTGGAGCTCTCATTGACTGCATCCACAGTTGAGCTTAGATATAACTAAGAGGTAAAGAAACATTGGTTGTGACTATGCTAAGGGCATCTGTGATAAATTGAGGGTCTTTTTCATTAATTCCCTCCCACTGAGTTAATATGTCCATTAGAAACCATTGATTAGCTCCCCAAACCAAAAGTAAAGATTGTAGGGGGTATTTAAATTTATTTAGGTCACTAGTTATTGTGACAAGTTTGCTCATTAATACCTCAGAGTTTATGCCATTTAGAACTCCCAATCCTATTTGCAGAACATGAGTTACATGTCTTCTGGTTTGCCTAGAACAAGGGAGGGCTTGTTTATGCAACCATGCTGTCCCTCCTGCATAGGAAGTTTTCAGGAATGATGAGCAAGCTGGTTGGAAACATTGGATGTGGAAACGTTACTCCGCATCAAGAGCTCAACTCACTTGAGGGACCATGTTGGGTTGAATAACATTTGCTGTTGACCTGTATTTTTGGTTAAGTAGGGACCAATGTCATGGGCAAAAGGAGACAGTTCAATAGGAGGCTGAGTTCTTAAATATTGCTCTTCAACAAGAATTTCAAATTGAAGTCCCAAGCTCAGTCAATAATTGGGATCTGTCTGAAGACACATCACAAGGAATGGATTGGATATTCTAAAGATATGTGAGCACTCATGCTGACAAGAGCAGGTATGTATGTCGTTTTTCCCTTTGGCATAGCTTACAACACTTATTTCCTTGACATAGGTTACAACAATGTGACAACTGCTGTCAAGCATTTACTGTTACTTTGAATTAGGCATCCTATCGAGGTGTTGCTGCCTTTCATTCCCATTAGAGATGGGATGTGTTGATTTTCACTCTTATCTGTGACGATCCACTCTTGCCTATAAAAGGTGATGTCGTTTTGCAGTGCCATTGCAAACAAATTAGGCCAGGCACAGATATGTCTACAAGTACATATTCTTCTATCCATGGCCACCCCATTGAAATGTCATGATTTGTGTTCTACAATTAGGACACCAAATGAGAGTTCTACACCCTGCTTTCCCCATGAACAAAATGCAAGCATATGCTGTGTAAAAGCAAAATTGTAACAGAATGTCTTGGTTTTATAAAATCAGTGTGGTATATTTTAATTTCAGTGTGTTTTTCATGAGTAGACCTATTGATTGCTCTGCATCATATTTTCATTTCTTCCCCAGGCATTGCTTGGAGTACTAATATTTCAGAAATACTATGATTGTCATGAGTTCCTTTTCCACCTCACTCAGTTGTTAGATATAATTAATCTCCACGTTGGGCCCCAACAGCAAAGTTCAGATTGGCCTTACTTTTGGGTAGAATCCCAACTCTTGCAGTGTATTTAACATCAGCTTGGGACTGTGGCCATTCTGTAACATGATTATGAGTCAAGAGGAATTGCATGGTCATATTATGAATAGAATAATACCATAGATCAAACATATTGATTTGCTATCCTCAATATTTCAGTTTCCAAATAACTATGCACAGCAAAAATAGTATTAAAGCCATAACTAATGACAGTACTCCTTGTAGACCTACAAGGTTGATGTAGGCTAATCCAACTGCCAGCATCATGTGAAAGATTCACAATAAAAGTTTATGGAATAAATCTCTTTGTTAATAGAAAACTGGTTATGATTTCAGGATTGTTGGTGATAGTATCTGACTGCAAAAACATATTCAAAGCAATACAGACAAGCTCTAATCCCCAGCAAAAGTATTCAGTGCACATAGATCATGGTTCTTATGCAATAGGTGCCCCTATGGGGAAAAAGAGAAGTTCAGCCTGTCAGCTGAGCCCAGTAGTTACAATGGAGTCTTAACTGACTTTTCCCCATTCTCAACTTAGTTTTATATTATTTCTTTATGTTTAGGTGGAGCTTGAGTGACTCTAGTAGTACATACCTTTGTTACTGATTGGTGTAAAATTCTGCTGCTTCACACCAAAAGAGTCAATAAAATATAGAGCATGTGCTCAGTGAGGGGTGAGTAACTTTGGGATGGAGGTGTGTGTTAATATTACAATTAGGTTCTAAGGAACCAATTTCATCTGAGGAGAGCAATTTCTTCACAGTTGTTGGCTCAGCAGCAATACACTTTCTTCTCTCTCCCTAGCTGACAGGTGTTATACAGCTTATCAGCTCAAGAGTACCATCCAGTTCCCTCCCTACAAGGCTTTCTACAGAGCCTGGCCATGGTGCCACCATTCTGCTTCACCCTCCATTCCATTCCATTCCATTCCATTCCCCTTAGCAGGTGCTATGGTTGGAGATTGTGTGTATGGGGAATCATTATGGAATAGGTTTTGAGCATGCCCACCACATTCCATACAGGGACCATCAACTGTATTTTGTCCTATAATTTCCATACTATTATAACTTCTGTTAGGATATGAATACAACTTCTTGATTTCCTCTGATTTTCACCCCAGACATCTTTCCACAGCCACAAAACCCAGGACCTCTTACAAAGTGAAACGGTACTGTGATCAAGATGCCAGAGATGAAAAGTTATCCCACTAAAACCCTTTTCAGCCAACAAGAATGGATAAGGCAGACACAAAGGTTACTTAGTTTGGGTGGTTATTTTACAGCCTATTATATCGTGAAAGTGAGAAGACCTGGGTATCAGGAGTAAAAAGAAACTCCAGATGCATCTAAACAAGAACCATAAGAGGAAACCAAAGTAGCCTCCACTGCCTCTGAACAAAGACTTTCTCTTAATTCTGAAAGAATGAAAAAAAAATTACAAGCATGCCTAGCAGCACTGCGAGATCTGAAGGTATTCCTGTGAAAACATCTGTCAGTATGGGCAAGAATGATTAAACAAAGCTAGATCTGAGACAGGCTTTCCAAAAATCTCAGCGGTCACATTTTGCAGACTGGTGTGTATGTGGTTGTTCACGGTTATATATTATCCTGGCTGGTATTCAGCATATGATATCTGGAAGCAGCCCTAAAATGCACTGCACTCAAATACAGTCAAGAAATAAAGCAGAACAGGGCTATACTTCAAGGCATAACTTCCTAACTGATGTTTTTAGAGTTTTTAAAAGTGCCTCCTTATGCTGAAATTAGAGTTGCTTCTCTGTATGAATGACTCTGTTTTGCCGCAGATACTTTGAAAACTGTTGATGGAAGGGAAATAGCAATATGGGCAGACCGGTTGGGGTTTCTTTTTAGATGACTATTAAGAATTTATTTTGCTTGGTGCAGAGACGGTTTGCAAAATTGTATCTTGGCTGATGGGTTAGTTCAGGAACTGAATTTACAGCCAAAGGATAAACCTGCTGCAGGAATAAGAAAGAAAAATCCTTTAAGTTATTTACAGCATACATTTCCAAGCCAAGAAACACAGATGAGCCTGATACAGGCCATCTGGCATGCTACAGGAATTGTAAACATTATTACAGAAAACTGTGCACTTGGGGGACAGTTAAACCTTTTGAAGGGGCAAATGGCTTCCCACCAAATACAGAGCTAAAAATCCCTTTGCTGGACTGTTGGCCTGATCCCCACTGCTGAATTTTCTCAAAGTTGATGAGCTAAAGGCCACAGAATGACACATGTTCATTATGATGGGAACAGCTTAAAAATTTGAATCCAAGTGCTTTCTAGGTGTGATAATGGTCAAAGCTTGAAATCTGAAGGAGACTTAATTTGTGCTTTGGAAGATGTTATCTGTCAAATCTGAGACAGCAGGGTGTGGCTGAACCACATAATCAAATTGATACTCTCATCCATTACTAAGTACTCATTTTCCATACTTTCCTTGCATCAACACTCCTGGATTTCTGGAAAGGAAGGAATAAGGATGCATATGAAAGAGTGAACAGGTTGGGAAATAATTTGAGTATCTGAGCAGAAATTATTTTTTAGTAAAATACTCAGCATGCCAAAGTGACAGCTAATATCTAATTAATCTGAAAGTTATTTAAGAGAAATCTGATGGTGGTCATGGCTGCAATATCTCTGACCAAAATAAGCAGTTGCTGGGGATTTCTCAAGGAGAAACCATTACTACACACCTAGGGGATAAATTCACTTCTGTCTTGAACAAAATATCATTAAACTTACGCAAGGATATACAAATGCATTTTAAATACTGCAACTTTTTGTCTTACAATCTATATGCCCATAAATAAGACAAAATGAGAAGATGGCCTGGTGCAGTGGAGGCACAAGTGTGCTGTTACAGACCCACTGAAGTTGTAGCAGGGAACAGAGTCACGGAGGGAAGAAAAGACTGGAAAAGACTGGGAGAGAAGGTGGTGCTGAAAAAGCTCTGGCCAGACAGCACAGAAGACAGAAGCTGTAGGAGTCCAAGACACCCGGAAGCTCTGCAACTCTCAGCTCATAGGTGTTCAGCCATTCCTCAGCATGTTGTTGTCCTGAGGCTTCTTGGGGGATGCAGTACCATTTCTCAGAGCTGTGGGCTCCTTCGGCTTTTTGCCTTGCCCAGTTTCTCCTGTAATATTCTCTTCCTTCCTCAGTTCTTTTCTATATCCTTGCCCAGTCTAGAGATTTCCCCCTTGGCTGCATTTTCTTTGCAGCCTGCCAGGCATTGATCTGAACTTTTTTGGGAATAGAATCATACAGTATAAAATAATTTCATCTGGAATGGATTTTCAGAGGTCATCAGATTTAACCTCTTGCTCAAAGCAGGGCTATTTGTGGTCAAATTGCTCCAAGACTTCATCTCTAACAAGGGAGATTGGACCACGTGGCCAAGGAGGCTGTAAAATATTTGATCACTCTTATTACAAAGAATATCAGAATTTCCCTTGCAAATGTAGAGCCTTTCTCTGACTTTCATCCTGTGCTTTTCCACAGAAACCTTTACTAAAATGATCTGATGCAATCTGCAAGCATAATACATTCAATTAGATAGTTTATTTGTTTGGGTTTTTTTAAAGTTTGATGAACCATTTAATAGAGCTTCACACTGCTTTACACAACTCAAATATACAGTATGGGAAGCAGGGGAAAAATATGGCCTGTCATGCTTTAAGCAAGTTTATCACATTTGCTCTAAAACTTCCAGGAGGTTTTAGCTATAAGGTGAGGCTCTAGTTAAGCTCTTCCCAGAGTTCTTCAGGGTGTTTTTATTCTGCTTGGAGCACTGCCCTTCACAGGTTTTAACAGACGAAGTTAACATAGGCACAAAACTGCTGATAAAAGTCAATTCCTTGTGACTTATCCCCAGGCACAGGGTTCTGGACTTTGCTGCTACCTAGACTTTCTTCCCTCTAATTACTAATTTCTGGGTATCTAATTCATGGGAGCTTCATGGATCTCACCCATCTGCAATCCTGATTGAGTCTATTTATTCATCCCCTTATTAGTTCATTCATTCCTCTGAGATCTGAGCTACATGCTAAAGGCCTGACTACTTGGACACCAGTCTGAGCCCTGCATCTTACTGCAGTTACGTTATAGGAGTACACAAGCAATAAATATTTAGCAGCTCATAGCTATTTCAACTTCTGTTGTCCTCAGTGGTAAGTTGTCAGTGTTCATCCCTCAAAATCTTTCAGAGTGAGTTGACTCCAAGCAACAAGAATGCTGCAGAGACCATCCACATCAAGAAGCATTTGCTGAGGTTTCTCTCCCATGCTAAGGGCTTGTCTATGAGTGGAAATTTACTACACTTGGACATTCTGAAATGGCTCTTGGTGTGAATCTAGGCTTGCAATAGCTCTAGGCTTATACCAAAGCAGTTATTCCCTAATGCCTGTCCTGATTATTTTAAGTACAGACAAGCTGTAGCAGTAGCTCAGCCAGAAGCTGCAGCGAGTGTGCTGGAGTAAACAGGGTGCAGACAGCTGCTGGTGTTTTAAAGAGGAGGTCACAGAGCCCTGCTTTGAAGTTGGACTGCTTTAAATGTTAGTTGCTGCCTGAAGCACTGTTTACCGTAATGCTCCCTCCTCTGAGGTGAACTGCTGTTAGCAACAATGGAAAATTCTAGTTGAAGAAAAAATCAAATATTATTAGACACAGCTAAAGAAAAACCATTAAAGGAAATTACAGTAGCACTTTTAGAGAAACCCTGTTACTTGGCAGTGATGTTTGTAAAGATTAGTAACTACTTAAATTTGATTATGTGACCTCAACTATAATTTCAAGGGCAAGGATAATCTTCCAAATGTAGTTAGTTTAACCACATATATTTTCAAAAGAGCGTTTACCTGATGTAAATTGCATCTCTAACAGCTTCTTCCAAGCCTATCGCTTTCCCCCCTTTCTAGATTGATGTCTCTAAGTCCAGATGCCTCCTCAGCAGGGAAGGGCTGCAAAGCTAAAGGCAAAAAATAATGTCCCTGAAGTCCTACCACTGAGCCTTCCTATCTCCCAGAGCTCTAAATTCAAGTGATAGGTATTTTTCTGGGATCTTCAAACAACCAGTGTCTGCTAACGGGCCAGGCTGTCGCATGGGATATTTCAGAATTTATTTTCTTGAAATACAGGCACTGAGAAGCTCCATCTTCCCTATGCACAGAAGGGTTTGCCCTACAACTTAACTCCTCTTTGCCTCTTGATACCAGACTTTATTTTGACCCTCACACTAAATGGCAGTTCTGCTCTCCCTGAATGATTATCCCACTACTTGCTCTGCCCCCACACTGAATACTGCAGTGAATGTATATTTTTGAAGGTTCATTGTAACAAAACAGTTTTGAAGTGGTGGAGTTTGAAAGTATTAAATTACAAAGCCTTCTTCTTTCAGCTGAGCTTTCAGTAAAGATGCATACATTAGAGAACCAGAGCAAACAAAAGAAAGTTGTGCTTCTACAGGAAAGAAAGGGATGAAAGGTTATAACTGAAAGTTTGGAGCAGGAAACAAAGAACTTTGAAGTTCATGAGGCAGTTTGGAGGCCTCATAATCCAAGTCCCATGTTGGACAATATCACACTGCATTTGGATATGGGCTGTGACACTACAACTTACATTCTTACTATGAGGGCTACCCAAGCCAATGGTGACTTAAAATCCTCTTTCCCCAAGGGAGTATTCAATTTTCACCAAGTAAGACACTTAACTACAGATGAAATTCAAGCTACAGTGCTATTTTTAGAGTCTTTCACTATTCAGAAATATTGAACAAATTCCAGAACAAGACATCCTAATAAACACAGAATATTTTTTAACTTCTCACATTTCTGAAGACAGCTTCAAGCCCAGAACTACATACTTATACTAGTGAAAAAAAATTAATATTCCTCAATTAGGATATTAAATGCCATATATCTTGAGTGTTTCTCTTTTGCAATGTGCTACAAAGTCTCTAGTAAGTAACACAGATGAATCCTACAGAATTATCCTAGACATGTAAAGCTGAGTTTCCACAGCTGAGCAGAGAGTATTTCTAGAGTCAGATAAGGAATACATGGCAATGCAAGTAGACTACAGGTTGCTCAAGCTTTAAGTGCCCTGTGATGAAAGGCTTTGGCATCTCTTTTGCCCTTTAATTAGAGAAGGGTGGAAATGGTATTTCTGTGGCACTGTAAAGCCTTGACTTTTGTTAGTGCCTGACCTGTTCTTAGCTGCTGACCCTATCTAGCAGTATAAATTTGACGTCAAAAGGTCAAGCTATGCTTGTGCCAGCTCTATACTATTTGATGGCTTTGATACTCTTAGAATGCTATATCACCTGATCTGGCACACATTGCCTGGAATAAGTTAAATCTAAGCCAGAATGATGATTTGGAGAGGCTTATCTTCAGTGAACTGAGACAGCAGTCATAGCTCACACTGTTTGCAGCTGAAGCTGACCCTGCCTGCCTTTAACCACTTTTAGCTTTTCTTCTGAGGCTCAAGAGCTAAAAATCCCTTCTGATACGCCACAGCCACATGCGTTTTCTTCCTAGCCTGATCCAGCTGGGGTGATCCAATGTTAAACACATTTATGCTAGCCCAGGTCATTTTGGCTGAAGTTGGTTAGGGAAGCAGTAATATGGGTAGATACCAAAGGAAAGTAAGGATAGGAAAAACAGATATAGAAGTGCAGTACTTGCTTAACTGAGACCTAATGTGTTATTTAGAAGAGGAGCTGCTGAAACAGCAAGAAAAGCAAGAAGAATTGCTGAGTGAGTGTGCAAGGCCTAAGATGTGCTGCACAGAGAAAGACTGAGACTTAATATGACTATTAAATTACATCTACTTTTAATTTTATAATTGATAAATTACTTGCATCTTAGCTATGGAGCTTGCAGGTCGAAATAAAATAATAAATAATTATTAAAGGTTTAAATTAATTAAATTATAAAATTATAGAAATAATTACAAAAGATAACAGAAGACAGATTTGTGACATTGCATGTTATAGAGAGAGGGAAATTATACAGTTTTTCTGGATCTCCCACTAAGTACCATGCCCTTGTACTGAGAATTCAATACAGTTATACAGTAGACAGGAGGTCTGCTACCCAAACTGGTAGGACATACTACTAGAATGAGAAAAGATATTTTGCAAGACTGACTCTGAATGAACTCAGGATCATATGGCATGGCCTAAAGGGGACCAAAAGTAACTATGTACCACCTGATGCAACTGTGGTGTTGCTACTACCACAAAACAGGCAGAAGAAAATAAAAATGTTAAGACACTTATCAGTTAGGATAAGATGCCTCTTTCATCTACCAGACAAAGCTGCAACAAATACAAAAATTAGATCTAACACATCAGAATCCTCTCCAGCTGAATTCTTTAGATCAAGACAAGATATCTGTGGAAAATATACTAAGTTCCAGGACAAGTTGTAGGCTATCCAGAAAAAATGTTTAACAAGAATCAGCAGACTATTATACACAAAGTATGACAAGATTATCACAAGTCTTCCATCAAAAGAGTTTCATTGAGTGGGTTTTTTCGTATTTTTGAGGTCTTTTTTAAGGGGGGTGAGGATTTAATTGCAGAGCCACAGAATATCTCCAAATGTCACAGCCCTGGGCACTTGCTCTATGTGATGCACATGCATCAGATAAACCAGGTACTTGTCTCTGAAACAGAAGCAATTGTACCAATTGAATGAGCATTTACACTGCCCTTAGAAACATTAGACAAACAAGACAAGACTTGCCTTCACTGCAATTTAGTGCCCAATACAAGCCACCGAGGCAAGGCACAAATGACAATTTTAATGTTGCAATGCATTTTCTTAGCACCCACACAAAAAAAAAAGTGGTTTCACTTACCGTGGGCAGTAGGTAGTAAATCGTGAGTCACTGTGTTCTCTCCAACTGCAGCTTCCTTCCCTTCCCTGGCCTTTCATCTAGGCTTAAATGCTCATTTTCACTCTCCATCCATTGTTTCTCTCAATGTACAATTGCCACAGGAATCAGCAAAAATCAGGCCATTTTTCAGCAAGGATTGGAAGACTTGATACCAAGCTCGTACTTCATTTCCACAGCAGCAGCCCAAGTCTGTTTCGATAGAAGACTCAAATCCCTTGTCAGGCAAGGGCAGCAGGCTGGGATGGCAATGAGACAGTACCAAACACTTCCCCAGCCCCCCAAAAGGGTACAGTCACCCTGTACCTGAGCAAGAAGAGCCAGGACACCCATGGCCAGCACTATGAGGGTCACTTAACCCCCAGGACAGCACACAGACACGCCAGCTCCAGCAAGGCCTGAACCCTCAGCCCCGACGTTTCAATGCAGCTGCAGGGCCTGAGGGTGGCTGGCTGGAGGCCTGTGTGAGGCTGACCAGGGTCAGCAGCTCCTGTGTGAGGCTGACCAGGGTCAGCAGCTCCTGTGTGAGGCTGACCAGGGTCAGCAGCTCCTGTGTGAGGCTGACCAGGGTCAGCAGCTCCTGTGTGAGGCTGACCAGGGTCAGCAGCTCCTGCTTGACGTGAGGCTGACCAGGGTAGCAGCTCCTGCTGCCTGCTCAGGGCCCTGGCCAAGCCACAGCCTCCTCTGGGGAGGAAAGAGCACATTTAGGCCTGAAGGGAGCTAGTGCAACATGTTTCACTGAAGTTTACGCTTTAGTGCAGCTTAGGAACAGATAGCATGTGTCCCTATATAAATATGCTCTTGGTGGTTATTGGTGTGCTGAACCTCACAAATGAAGAAAAATAAGAAATTGTTGCCACATTTGAAAGCGGAAAATGCTTAGACATCACTTTTCTTCTGCTGATTGTGGTCTTCGCATACCTGTCTCCCTGGTCAAGGTTATAATCTCTCACAGACTCAAAAAGTACTAAGCACAGGGGAAAAAATGTCATCCAAAGGTAGGCAGCTGGCCCTGAGATGTGAAAGGTGAGTTGCCAGGATTTTATAAGATTCTGCAGACTTTTAAGAAGCCATCCAGCTCTACAGAGCATGTGTTGGTATTTGTGCAGTGTCCAGTGCATGACTGCTTGATGATAAAATATTTGATGTGTGTTGAAAAAAAATCAGAGATTTATCTGTGAACAGTTTTATCAGTTCAGCCTTAACCTGGAAAACTAATTAGAGTTCTCTGTAAGGCACTATGTTGACTTTTCTGGTTGAGTCTTTATTGAGTGAGCATTTTTCTGGCCTAAAATACTGCTGCATTGACAAGTTGACTTGAAACATACCCCATCTGCCTCAGCAACCTCAAGGGAATTTGCTGTAGCTTGAAGCTAATCTTTGCTCACTTCTTTGAATAGCATTGTGAAGATGAGCTGACCCTCATTTTCTGCCTTGGAGACAGATGCTGGTTAGTAGTGCTGCATGGAATTTGCTGTAGTGTATTACATAATATCTGCGACAAAAATGTACAGCCCCTAAACTGTATAACCGATCATTATGTGAACAAGAACAGGTAATAGGTAAAATATAATAAAATAGAGGTAAACCATATAACTATATAATCATGTATAATGCATATTTATTCAGATATCTCTGATAATATATATTGATAATAGTTATATAAATCAATAACATCATTCTATATAACAATGTATAGATATAAGTCTGATAATCTCTACCAAGATCTATTTTGTATTTAGATAGAGAGCCAAAGACCTCTATATCAAGAGAGATACAGATCTGTATATACAAAAATGGTAATAAATTCTGTTCGGGATCTTCTTCACAGTAGTTGGCAGCTTGCAGTGACAATGCTACAGAATATGTCCTGTATACAAGAATTTCTAACTCTTTTTACCTATATAAGGCATCTCCTGTGTCCCTAGGAAAAGAATTGGAAATTACTCATTTTATCTTCAGCAAACAAACTTACACTACTGAGCTCATTCCGTGTTAATCAGACAATCTACTAAACCATCCTTTTATAAGACCTGTGTGCTGAGTAAGAAAATCAGGAATCTGATGGTTGGTGGGTTTTACAGATTTTAGCAGTTGATTCACCTTTAGTTGTACTAAATCTGGTAAAGTCATTGTATTACTGAGTTCCTGAAGAAGAATGACATATTACACTACTCTGGCAGTTCTGCCTTGGGCGGTGACAATCATGTGCTTTTAAAAACTGTCTAGAAAGTCTTGTAAAGGTTGATATGAAACTTTGTGCTCTCACTGGCTTGTTCATTTACCAAGCCAAATGATTCAAACTAGATTTGAACCACCTTCTGCTTGCAAGGCATTCTGTCTAATAATCTAGCTGGGGGCTTAACATTAACTACAAAACAACTTTGAGGCAGTCATGAAACATCATAAAGGATATTGAAAAACTTCATGTAAGGTCTGACACATCATCTCTGGCCTATCAGAAACCTTTTGAAATTTGAAAGTACAAATGGCTATGGCTCCATCTTCGGAGGAAACATGAACATCTGAACCTCTCTCCTCCAGCATTTTGCTTGCAAAGGAGGTAATAAGATTGCTAGAAATTGGGTTGCACTGACTAAGTTTTATTAAGACTGTCAAGAGAGACTGGCAAGCAAGGCAAACTCTAAATTTCTTGGGCACAGCAACAAACATCTTATGTTGCATAGCCACTGACCTGATTTCAGGTGTTGATTGCTAGAAATTAATTGGCTTTTGACAGTTTCCCTTCATCTGAGCAGGTGATGGCTTGGGTTTCAGGGAGGTGAAGGCAGCCTGCTAATTGCCCTCTCACAGTGCTTTTTGGCAAACCTGCACTGTCTTTGTGTCAGAAAAGGAAGTGTCAGCTGAAATGGCAGCTTCTTGTATAAGTCTTTGAAAAGAGTTGTATACAGGTGACAGAATCTCAAAATGCTCTTTTGCCAATTCAGTAGGCCAGTAAGGATTCATGGTAACATTTTTTCTAGTAAAAGAAGTAAGATACAAGGAAGGATGTAAGACAGGCTTGCACAGACAGTAAGTTCCTGTTTGTTGTTAAATGTTTTCATAGTGGTAGCTCAAAGAAACCTCATTCAAGAGAAGTAAACCCTCCTTTTAGACATGCAGGTGTACTCCTTCAACTAGCAGCCTGAGCTAAAGATGACAAGTGAATGATTGTCTCATAGGCTGGATATTGTGTACTCAAGTCATATTCAGAATATTCAGACTTTCCTTAAAAAGGAAACTTTTCGGTTACTTAAAAGATAATCTTTTAGATATACACTCACTGCCATGTGGCACAGTGTTCCCTTCCTAAAGCTGCAAACTAGATTATATAGGGACTGAAAGCTGTGAATATCTTATCCCTTATTTAGATAATACAGCTATAGATGTATGCACCTATGTCCATCTACCTGCATGTTGTAACACCATATTTCAGCCATTGTACTCTCTAAAAGTGTTACTGGTGTAGATAAAGTAGGTCTAATCTTGTTTCTCCTTGATTTTGAGTGAAGTGGGAGAAACAGCAATTCGCTACTGCAAATTTTGCATCATCCCTAACTAATATCAGGTAAAACAACCATTACTCTTTGGTTTAAATATTTGCTATGAGAGAGAAATTCAGAAGAGATCTCTAACAAGAACCAATTAACTAAGTACCTCTAATGAGTTTCAGTAACATCCTAAGAATTATAAGGGACTACCATCCCATGGGAAAGAAGACAGAGAAGAATCCTTTGGCAAAGCATAAATCTCATTTTAAATGAGATCATAAACATGCTGACTAACTAGCCTAATTTTACTTCTGCATATAACACTGTGTGCTCTTCCTTGCTTACAAAATTTTAACTCCTTTTCATGTCATCAATAGCAGTATTTAGTTTATTTCTAAAGCAACAAAAACTATTTTTGCAAGAGAATTCTGCAGAATAATATGATCACAGTTAAAATAATAGGAAAGTTAATAAGTCTAGGGAATAAACACGTCGGGGGTAAATAAACTGTTCCGCAATTTAATCAGTCAGATCTGCACATCTGCATGGAAAACACAATTTATAACCTATGCTCTGTAGGAACTGGGAGAGGAGGCCAGAAGGGAGAACTTTTAAAATTGCCCTGTGAAGCTGACACCTGAATGCATCTCTTCTGCTCTGTTGTGGCCATTGGTAAACTAAAATCATGTATGGCTCTTAGGGAAAAAACAACATTGCATCAATTCAGTTACCTTTTTTTATTTATCATTCTCAAACTGTGACTGCTTTTTTGAGTACTTTTAAAAAACCTTAGAAGTTTTGATTTTTGTGATAACACACTTTGTACTTCTTCAGATTAGACTTTTACCTATTCTACTTTTTTCCTGCATTTTTTTCGTGCTTCTATCTTATTTGTTCCACAAAGACTATCTATCTGCCTTTCCTCCCTTGCTTCCTTTTCTAAGAGGAAACAGATGCACCACATCTTAGCTTGACAATAATTTCTGCTTATATTTTTTCCGCTTTGAGATGGCAATTATGGGATGAATAAGAACCTGTCTGGAGAACTATGTCATTTAGTTAACAAATAAGGTTACTAAATTCCTCATGTGATTGAAAAAGACACAGGAAAAGGCAGAGAAAGCAAAAATAGAATTCTTGTACTGAGCCGTAGAGCACTGGTGAGACATTTTCACCACAACTGGCGACGTGCCCTCTCGTGGTCATACTGCTACAAGAGCAATGCCTTGTTTCAATTAAGAGGCTACTCTTCAGATAGGACTTAAGCATTTTAGTTTGGTAAGACTGCTTTAAAAACACATGTGAGCACCCTAAAGTGTGAGTTGGCTGGACAGTACAATGCTGCAAGCAGAGAAACTGTTAGGAAAAAGTGAAGTGGTGTGTTGAACTGTCAGCACAATTTTGGAGTGCAGTCTTTATGGCAGTATCCTGGAAGTATAGATCAAATTTCCCTATTGACAAATAAAAAGAACTTTATCAGATTGTTTGACTCCCAATGTTATATATTGAGTCATTAAAGCAAAATAAGCAGGCTTGGAAGACCTAAGACATAGTGACAAAATTTAATTTCTTTCCAAATATCAGATGTAATTTCTGATCTACAGTTAAATATAGATCAGAAATACAGATTTAGTCTGCAGGTAAATATTGTTGATAAGTTCCACAATTGATTCTTATTTAAATTAACAAGGTATTCTTGTTTTCTAGAATAAGATGCTCTGACTTAATTAGGAATGTTCAATTATGTTACTCTTTGCATTTGGATAGATAATGCATTAATTTTAGAGACTCAATCCAAAATTGTCCATACAAGATGAAATTACCATCTTCGTTTAGTTTGAGCGAGGTATGACTACCCTGAGTCATTGCAATTTCTGCCAGAATCATGGTCCCTGGTTGGTCTTACCACAAGTGTGCTGAATGATACAGAAAGTAGCATTACATCTGCTATTACACTACTAATTAAAATGGGTTTTAAGCCCCTAAAAATATCATAGTAGCATTTTCATTCTCAGTGCTTACACATACCAATAGATACATACACAAGACAGTTTTATTTGCAACATAAAATCTCTGAAACTGATCAGTGTGATGTACATAATTTCACAGAGCACCTTTGGTGCCCATTATTCAGGAACTTGGCCTTTATGGCCAGTGCAGTCACATAAACGAAGTTGCAGCAATTGAAACATAATTGTACTTGGACTAGAAAGTGTGGTAAAGGTTATTAAATGACAAATACATAGATATTCACAAAACACAAAGTCAGAAACTCTATAACTTCAGTTTTGTCCATCCTGTGTGAATTTCTTTGAGGAGAACCATGTATTTCTTGTAAATGGTGTCTGTCCCAGTCTGGGCACAAGAACAGTAGTCCCCCTTAGTCTTAGGGCAATACAGCAGGAAGGCTTCCACTCAGTGTAAAATCCTCAACAGCATGATGCCATTTTCTGCCTATTATTACCCTAGTTATATGTTTTATTATTCTTGCTTAAGGGTTTTAGACAGTATCCGTCAGGTTTCTCTCATTTTTTTCCCAGAGCTTATCTCCAGTCAAGAAGACTTGATTTCTGATTCTGTCATCCAGCATGTGTTTTTTCCCATCAGGGTTTAAGCTGGTTCATTGCATCAACCCATGTGCCATCTCCACATATATTTATATGAAATTGTTCATAATTATTGCAGTCTGGAGGAACTCCTAGCCACTGTTGCTGGAGATGATGACCTCACTGTATCAGTGAAGCAGAACTCCTTGAGACATTCTCAGTGCAGCCTTTTTTGTTCTCTTTCAAAAGTGTTTTCTTCAGGCTGGCGTACTCCTTTCAATTTACTGCTGTACATATGCTGACCACATGTTCACCAGTGCTACAGTAGCCTGGTGACACTGGAGCGTAGGGAGTCCTATCTATATTTGCTGCTTCCCAATTGCCTTCCCTGCCAGCATCCTGAAGGGCAGGAGAGAACAGTCTAATGCATCTCTTCTTCCATGTCAGTGCCTCTGGAAAAAATCTCCCAAAGCAATCCTATGGCTATTTTTAGCAGCTGTGAAGCTTCTTATATCTTTAACAGTACAAGACAGCAAAGCAACAATTTCAGGGAAGTAAGTTCAAGTCTGAAGTTAGAAAAATCATCATAATACAAATTGTCTACTAAACCAAACTTCCATTTTTCATAAATATATCAGTAGAGCAGCTTGCTGTCAGTGGCTGGATGACTACAATTACTGAATAGTTCTAAAGAAAAATGTCTTTTTATAGTTTTATTACTATGGATACTTTTTCAGAGAGAGTAAAACAGTTTAGACTTACAAATCAACCAGAAAGATTTAAATAGATGGATTTAAAATAAGACTGGAAGATAAGTGCGTAAAACTGTTCCAGAAAATCCAGGCCATAGTTCATATATCTTTGATTATGCACTTCTAAAGATGGGAAGTGCTCATTGCAGTTAATGAATATTTTGGTTCTTTATCAACTTGTGGATCAGAGCTTTGATATAAACACAGCTGGTGTGTGTTCATCGACATCTTCTACTGCTTTGCCAGTTACAGGATGTTATTTAATGAGATTTTCTGAGGATGTTTATCAAGTTAGCTTGAGTTTGGCAGAAGTACATTATGTAAGCACTTTACAAACAGAAACATACACAAAATATGCCTAAAGCTTTTAAACCTCTTCCCCCAAAAATGCAATTTAAACATGAAGTTGTATATTAGATATTCATAAAATATCATCATACTTACAAATTGCATGTGAAATTTTTGGGACATGGTTCATCTATGACAAAGAAGTCATTAAAATATATATTTAGTTTCACATCATAGTTCATAGTTTGATTTGATTTCAAAATTCTCTTACTACAGATTAATATTGGATGTCTAAGTTGTCCATGTGTAACTTCTACGGGAACAATGGCCCTGCCTAAGATATTGCTATGCTGTACCACATGCTGCAGTGAAATGGATGGCTAATCCATGAACAGTTCAATGCTTTTTCAAAAGAAAATAAATTAACACACCTATTTATAGAATTTCTGAAAAAAGTATGGAATTTGGTGGATCTCAAGGTTAGGCAATATAAAAAAAGTATGAAAGATATCTTGGATTGGGGTTTAAGTGTATGCAGTCTGTTGTCATCACAAGGTAAATCTCATTTTGTATTTATTTGAGGAGCACAAAAAACAAAGGATAGGTGTCGCTGTTGAGCAGCTAGCAGAGTAATGAAAGCACCAGTTCTCAGTGGCAAGAAGGAATGACCTTTATTGTTTTGATTTCATCACATATATAGAGTTCTCAAAAGTCACCCAGATTGGTCAGTCAGAAGCCTTCCCCCAGGCCTGATTGGCCAGGCCTGCACTGTCCAAGTTCTGGGACACTGTTCCAACAACATCCAAACTTTATTTATAAAACACAAGAAAACTTCTCATGGGAAAAACCTGTGCTAGCCACAGATAGGAAAATGCTGCCACTGGTAGTATTAGCTGAGGTTAGAAGTTGCCTGTGCTTAGGGGTTCCTAACATCTTGTACAAATATGGTACTTGTCACCTTGATGCTTCCTCACAAAAGCATGTCTACTTAATTACAGTTAGTAATGTGAGGTGAAGCAATTAGTGCATCAAAGGTGATGAATAAAACTCTGAATGCTCTGACTGCGTGACTTGTGAAAAAGAAAGAAAACTTGCTGATAACTGATATGTAAAGTGAAGAACTAAGGCCACTTCTGATGGGAGCACTAATTTTATTCTCTGTTCAATTCTGAGCCTAGTATTCTGATCTTCATGGTCTTTATGTGTCTAGGTGAATTGACTGGTTTAGTCCCTGTTTAGTTCCACAGTGTTTGTAATTCAAATGAGGAGGAGAGTATCTATTTTTATGGCAAGAGACAGTATCAAATTATCTTTAGCAGGGGCAGTTAGTGTTGGTTCTGTTCATCTGAAGGAGAACTCTGACTTTCAGGGAAATACAGGAAGGCTGTGCTGAGTGTGTTTGAAATTCCCACTGACAGTGTGACTGTTTAGAGTGAGAAATTATTTATATTTATACTGTAACTCTGCTTCTGTGTTACTCTCTTCCCTGGGAAATCCAGCTCCAGTTACATTGCCAAGTCTGAACTGGAAGTGATATTTGTAAATTATGTTAATACTTCACCGTCCACAATTGAGTCTCCTGTAAGAAAATGTTGCATATCCTCAGTATGATAAAACATATTGTAGCTGTTCCATTTTCTACTGACCACTGCAACCTCGTGAGAAAACACTAGTGAATGACTCAAAAAAGAGGAGAATGAAGTTTTATCACGTGAGGGGTGAAATATAGGAAACATTTCAATGAGGCAGTATTCCCTTGGTAACTTCTAAGCTTTTCTGTCTAATGCAGAAATCCGAAGTGATAGTTTCAGCACGTGCATGGGAAGGCATATAGGGTGGAACAGAAAAGAGGCACAAATACAATCAGATTTTAACATTTCATAGTCATCGCTCTTTATAAAATAATAATTCCTTTATTCTCAGAGCGAATGCCTGCCTTAAGTTTGCTCGCTAACTTCCGTAGTTAGGAACTTTACTTTCTCTTTGAGGGAAACCCCAGCCGAGGCTGAAGTGCTGGTGAAGTTTTCCCTCTGGCCACTAGATGCTCACACAGCACCACAGCTTTGGATGCCCACGGCCGCCAGGCAGGAGCCGGGCTTTTTTACATTAAAAACAAAACAAAGAAAAGGCTCTTAAGGTAGAAGAATACCAGAGGGAACATTAAAAAACTTGAAATTCAAGAATTTTCAGAATCAAAGTATGTATGTTATCTTGATTTTGTCCGTGTGTGCATACATGATAATACTCATTAAATTAATAATCAGATTTTTTCTGAAGACTGGAGACCACATTTGGTGTACATAAAACGTTGTTAATTGCTTATTTTTCTTCACTTCAGCACATATATACTCTGCATTATATATTGTACAAACCATACAAGCTCTGCTTTCAATATAGAATTTTGTGTATCTCCTCATACCATCCTCTGTGTTCACAATATCCTCATTTTCTACCTGTGGCTAATGAACTTTCAACTCTTCTGGATAGCACCTAGAAGTCCACATGATCATATTCTGATCTTATGGATAAGAAGCTGAGCCACAGTGGGTAAACTCGGCATTTCTCAGTAAAATGATTTAATCTCACATCCTTTATAAGAAATCTGTTCTACAAACTTTGGTGCTCCAGAGCATCTTTTAATGCACTCTGTATTCAAAGTCCAAGCTGGCTTTGGTTACCACAAGGGCTCAGTAACTTGGCAGGATGCATCCCAGATTTGGGAGCCAGAAGGAGCATGAGTGTTTGTCCCTCTGTGATGCTGAACAGATGGGGTAGAATCTACTTCTCCAGAGAAGCCCTCAGTGGTCTTGGGTAGTCCCTTCTAGTTTTTCTTGACACCTGTGGCCTGGCCTGTCTGTTTGGGCCCTTCTGCAACAAACGAATTACAGGACACGCTCCTGACACAAAGGCTGTTCTCGTTACCTAATTTAGAGGTCTTGCTCGGAGCCAGTGGCATTACCAAACGTAGGAAAGCGCGTGCGGTGTCAGCCCTGTGCTACACCACCATCACATCACCGAGGGGCACTGTTGCCTTTGGTTAAGGCACCAGCCCTGGAAAAGGACGGTTCGGCGTGTGAAGGATCTCTGCCCGAGCAGACGCTACTCAAACAAGCTGCCCTACTCCATCAAGACTGCACTACCCTGACATGCAGGAATATGTCAAAATGTGAGAGGTAAAGCCTAGTACTTGGGCTTTTTGTTGAGACTACCCCTTACTAACAGCTGCGAAATTGTTTTGGCAAGTTACCCACTGGGGACTAACAGAGACCAAGTCATTTTGCATTCAGTGACTACTCAGTGTGATTCAGCTGATCTGAATTAAGGTACAGGTAACATGCAACAGCTCATTTCCAGGCTCTCATACATTAATTTCTCAAAGAAATACCAAACCTTAAATTTAACAAGACTGATTTATCCATAAAATTTCAAACATCTTCCATCAATATTGCAGACAACTTCAGGCATCAGATCCTGATCTTGGTTGCTCCACTTGGTTGTGGAGTGAAAAAAACACCAGTAGCTTCAACACATTTTTATTAGATTAGTTCCATTGGTGCTGAACAACCACAAAACTGTTTTAGCCTTGGAACTGGCAGCTTAGTTTACATGACTGTGAAGGTCCTGGTCACTGCACCAGAAATAAGATTACAGAAGGCTTTTCCTTTTAATGGCATTTCTGCCAGTTTGTATTTCTGGCATGAATATTCTTTTAAAATAGCTCTCTGAAGGCAATTAAGGAAAACAAAAAAATAAAGAGAATAAAGAGACTGTCATTAGTAATCCAAGAAGGGTTTCATTTCTGAGAAAGGATTAACAATGAAGACAAAGAGCAGAATGAGAAGGCAATTGCTGTTGTCATTATCAGCAATTTCTTCAAATTAAGTTGGCAAGTCTTGTATTCAGTGTGCAATATTCATTGTGGATAGGCATTTGAAAAGATTTGTAAGAATTGAAAGTAAGTCTTTAGAGCAAAGCAGCAGCAATATGGTCCTGGATTGTGACCTTGGGTAAATTCCATCAGGACTTCAGTGCAGCTCAAGCCATGTAATATATCACTTGGTCCTGGGGAGATCCTGTATCTGTTCACTGTTCTCCTGATCCCTCAGGGAAAAGTTAAGCACATGAAGTTTTTTGCAGACCAGCCAAAACTTTGCTTTCTGCTTTGCAGATCTATGTAGAAACAACATATCAGACCTCTGCAAAATTAAGTGAGCAGCCTGGTTTAGAGTGAAGGAAACATTAATAATAATATTAGAGTGAAAGAAACTGAGCTGGGAATTTCCTTCTTTGCAATAGTGAAGAGCTTCACCATGTAACGGTGAGTTGTGATAGGGATGGCTGAAGAGCCTCACCTAATTTATATCATAATAGGATTTGCTTGGTGGGAAGCTCACTCCAGTGAGAGGAATGAAATGTCACTGAACACGTGGAATTTCTAAACAAAAAATAGTAACCAATGAACTATGATGCAATATTAACATTGTTCGTCTCCTTCAGCTCATATCGTCAAGCAGGCACCATCAAGGAGGTGGGAAATGTCAGGGTGTGGCCTGTGCCCATCCTTCGTGATCTAAGGTACTACCCCAAAACAATGGGCTGGTGGCTCCTCAAATCTGCCTTTCTCTGCTTTTGCCAAGAATGCACTGGAACACCTTGATTTCATCCTGATGCAGAATGAGAAATCTGCATAAAGCATCCCAGGCTGTGAGATTAGTTCAGATCATGTCATCAAGAAATCTGATGTCTTTATCTCTGTCCTTTAATATCTTCCAGCTTTGCTTAGCCAAGGGCACTGAGTTCACAAAACAAAACGGGACCTTGCTATTGTCATTCAGCCTCACACTTGTTCCTTGCAGTGAGTGCTTCTCTTGGCATTTCCCACCATTCTTTCATGTCCTGCATCTCTGTTGCTCCTGCCTCTTTCCCCCTCTGCTTTCCCTGCTTTCTGTCCTGCTTTTGTCTGCTGCTCCCCACTGTGCCTCTGTTAATCCTTTTGTTGTGTCCCTCATGCCGGTGCGAGCACCACTCCTCCGTCAGCCTCCTCTGCTCTTCCTGCTTCTTCTCGCTGTGCACCCAGCCACTTCCCCTCGTATATCTGCCGCTCTGCCATGCACAGCTGCTGCTCTTCTCCCCACCTCCACCACTCCCGCTGCTGCTGCTGCTCCAAAAACAGTTTTGACCAGCTCTACTTCCAAACAATGAGGCTTTGACCTCTTTCCCCTGGGAGAAGATTTCACAGCCAAACACGTCTCACTGGCAGGAGCTTTTCCTGATATTCAGCCTGTTTCCTTCTCCCATTGCTCCTACTTAAATCTCTTTATATTGAACTAACAGCTCATGCCCCAGGCTAGGTGTTTTGCCCCTCCTTTTCTGCCTATTGCAAAGAAGGGCTGGATACAGATAGTGCGGCCAAAACGAACAGGGACACCCTCCTAATATGCAGCACCGTCGGTCCAAGTAAGCAAGCTCCTGTCGTACTCAGAAGGAGAACAAACACCCTTACCATAATGAAAAATAGGCCACATGCCTTACAAAAATTCACCAAGGGCCAAATCTTGATCAGTTTTTATTCATCTGAAGGAAAGATACTCATACGGACAGCTGTGTCAACAGCCTGTGAGCCAGGGGCTGAGTGAATCTGAGCTCCTGAAGGGGAACAGTGATTTGAAATAGGTGAATAAAGCCCAAACAGAGTACGTTTGGATGTAGAGGGAGAGGTTTGAACCCAGGAGGTAGAGGAGAAAAACACTGAGCTCACAAAGAGTGCAAAACCAGGAGACACTAAGTTTAGGGGGTGGAAAAAAAAAAAGAAACCCAACCAAAAAGGATGAAATAAAACAGACTGCATGGAAGGGAGAGGGGTGGGAGGGGGGTTCAAGCAGCTGGATGTGGGCTGAGGTGCATTAGGTGACCTGCAGTGGGACAATAAGGGTTGAGTGGGGCTAAAGGTGAATGCATCCCACACACACAGTGAGGTCAACAAATTGTAGAATGATTGAACACAACTGTGAGGAGACTTGTGTTTTAGGGGTGAAACTGTCTTTTAACAAAGTATTAGAAAAGTGCTCAGTTGAAGAGGAGATTAAGACTGATACTAAAGCTCCATTAACAATTTATAGTTTCTAAGGCAGCCAGCTGATGTCTGTATACTTGTCTCCGTGGTTGGTGTGAAACTGAAGTGGTCATCTACCCAAACAACCACTGAGACTCCTCCTTGCAAGGCTCAGCACACAGGGATAGAGAATGCACTTTTACTGGGTAGAGCGAGCCAATGGAACTGCTGAAGGAAGGTGGAGATTTTCTGATCCTTCCTACCCTCCCAGCTGCACCTTCTGGATACTGACTAGGCTCTGGCACTTGTTCGTCACCTTTCGTCAACTGATCTCACTCACTAAACTATCACAAACACATAATTTTTTTTCTCTCTTTTTTTTCCTTTTTTTTTCTTTTTTTTTTTTTTTTGTGACCAATTTTCTACTGGCTTAGTGAATTAGCGAATAGCAAGAGTTCAGAGAGCATAATTTTTAAAGCATGATCCTCAACTGCCTGGGCATGGGATACTGAAGATGAAGGGAAGATGGAGCATTATTTTTCCTCATCAGAGGCAAGACCTGAACCTAGCTGAGCTCACGCAGCACTATAACCTGAGTGAGCATCTTCTTTCTTTTCTCAGGTGTTTTAAAATGTGCCAACCAATATGTACCCATTAGCACGTTGTAAGGGCTGCTCATTTTCCTAGTCTAGACAGGCTCTTCAAGCAGACATGCAGATCTGCCTTCAGGCATTTTGTCAGGGCAATCCTCAAAAGCACCTTTCAGAGGCTCAACAGACAACTTCAGATGGCAATTTGGAATCTTACTCTTGGTGGTTAAAATAGCTTATTTTGGCCAGTCCAAAAGCTAAATTATTAATACCAGATGAATTAATAGCAGTGAAAACTCCTCATTAGAAATTATAATGGCACTGAACACCATAACAGATCCCCTACAGTGTAAATCAACCTGGTCCCATTTATTTAATGAAGCTACAACTGCTTACAGCAGCCAAGGACCTGCCCTGACATTTTCTTGCTTTTGTGTACACCTAGCATACCATTGCAAGCCTCTCGCTCAATTTTTCTGCCATTCTTATAATTTTTCCCTTAGAGGGCTTCTTTAGACATAGCAAAGACTGCTTGGTAATTTTTATGTCTAGCCTCCTATTTCCCTTGCTACTCCCCCATGCAGTAATTTGTGTGAGGAAAAGGTAAATCAGAGCCACATGTTCCCTTTATAAGCCCAAGATAAAGGACAGCAGCAATATCATTTGCTCTGAATTCACTGGGATTAGTCAAAATGCTGTTAACTATGGAGAAGATCACAGTTATCAGCATTCTTCCTCTGTTTTGCTTGTTACTGTGTCAGTGCAATCTTGGTTTCTTCTGTCGGTGTAAGGGGCAGCTGAGGGTGGTGCAACATATCCTGGACTTCCTAGGCACTGGGCCCATCGACCTCCAACAAGCTGGCACAATTAGCTGTGCCATACTCAGCCAACCAAACATGCCGTACCTAAAGAAGGCACTAGCTGAAGGTATGGAGAACATAGAAATATTTTAAAATTCTTGGTTACTCCCATAATAAAAACAGCTAGTCAAAATTGGAGTTTAGTTTGTTAATGAAAAAATAGGAGAGGGGGATTACATTGTGATTTTTTCCAAGTAAACTGTAAAAGTCATGTAAATCTGAAAACATGACATTTTTATTTTGAAATGCCACCATTGTAGTGTGTGTCTGTGTTTCTAATCCATTTTATCTCCTGTATTGGAGAGGGAATTGTGTATGACTTGCATCACTGGTTACATCCCACCAAGGCAGATACAGTCCAATCAGTTTCTGCAGCTCTAGAACAAAGATGGGCATTATTGCTGGATCAAAGAAAAACCTCCTTTATTAATATCACATCTAGGGACTGACAGTCCACGAGGCCACAGCTCAAAGAACCATGATCTGTTCCAATGAAGTCAAGAGCATCACAGTGGAATTGCACTTACATGGGTGCAGACTAAAATTCTTGGTCTTACTCTGGCTCTCATATCTGTTCCCAGTTACTCTAATTAGCACTTCCTGAGGAATGATTCATCTACATATCTCCAGCTGAAGAATGCAAAGCTGACTATTTGAACAGATATTTAATTATCCCCACCAGATATTTTTAGAAACTATTTATTTCATGCCACATTTCCTTAGTTTTACATCTATGTTTGAGTTACATATGTGCTAAAACATGTATGTGTCCTGTGCTTACATCTATGCTGGAAATAAGGTAAATTCACAGATCATTTTAGCATTTCAGGTAATGCTCTTACACTAGAGTTGCTGTTCAGTGCTTGTTTGTAATACATTTACTTAAAATCAGTGTTTTCCAGAGTGTTTCAAAAACTAGTTATCAATAACATTTAATGAATACTCAGCAATCCTGGACTAGTCACTTGTACCACCTGTAGCCTCATGGCTACAAAGAGGACTGTTTTCTTCTGCCGCATTAGGAGTGTTGGAGGGATTTAGGCATTGTTGATACTGATACTGGAACACTTGCCCAAATCAGTGTCATTATTCATCTCAAGCCTAAAGACTCAGGCAATATTTTCTCCCACTTCATTGTGGGCTGAGAGGTGCAGTGCTTTGCTGAAGCTTCTAGCATTGAATCTCAGCAAATGATACCTGGATGTGTTTGCTCTGAAGACAGAAGAAATTCTTACATACAGTGGGACCTCTAAATACTTCTCTAGGGCACTTCCATCACCTACCACAACTTTGCTCAGAGCGACCACACTTTGCTGTAGGCTTTGTTTGACAGAAGATGCTGCACCTAAGGTACATAAACATAAACCTTATCAACATAAATATCCCACTTTTAGCAGAAAACCAACACAGTGTAAAACAGCAGTGTGTAAACTGCACCAATACTCCAGCCAGCTTGTTGGTGTAAATGAGGACAGGGACACAGCAATTTACAACACAAACAGCTGGGCTATGAACAGAAGGGTGCCAGCACCAGTTGCACAGTGCTTACCTGACAAGCAGTCACCCAGCACAGCCCAACACAAATGTGAGGTGGCTGCCTTTCCTCCTCCTCCCAGCACCAAACAGTCTCAGGTTACTCCATGCTGGCTGTGGACAGGAGTATGTCTCTGCACTGGAATACTCCTTTGATGATTTAATGTGTCTGTACCCTGAGGACAGGACTAGATATTCCTGGTTTTCAGTCACAACTTCTGATCTTTTTAAAACTTTCTTAGCTCTTCTTTACTTATTTCCTTTTCACCTTGCTGGCTTAACCCAGGCTTTGGTCAGGTGAGATGGCTCTGGGAAGCTTTCCCACTGTGAGATAGCTACTCCATTACCTCTGTTACTGTACATTTGTTTAATTAATTGCTCATTTTGTTCCTGAGCTGTTGTGCTGGCCCAGTGCACTTACGGTATGCATGAATGCCTAAAAGGTGACGAGGCTCCTAGGGATGACTCTGTCCCTTTCATTTATTTATGGAAGTTGAGCACATGATCCCTTATAAATTGCAGGCACCACTTGCTCAGCCTGACTGTAGATACAGTGCCACAGGCTCCAACCCCTCTCAGCTGGCACTGACAGCAGGCAAGGAAGGCAGCAAGGACCATGCTGCAGAGAGCAGGACTCATCAGCCCAGATCAGAAAAGCAATTAAACTTTATGTGGCATTTGAACTGTAGACCTGGAGGTGCACAAAATAGCCTTTGGCCACTCTAAGCTCTCTTTTTTAAGTGCTGTGACTACTTAACAGAGGTAATTGTAAGAGCATAAATCAAGGGTTCTGTTATTCCTCAGGACGCCGACATTTATCACAGCAGACTTTAAAATTAATTTGAAGCATAGAAATTATGACAATTTACATAGCAAATTACTTATTGTCAACAGGCAATGTAGAAGAAGCTTCAGCAACAGCAGGTGAGACAAACAGCCCCATCAGTATATAGGCTTATATTTAAGCACTGAACTATGGCAGAAGTTGACAGATGTTTCTTCTGGTAGGAATGCTGGCTTTAAGAGCCCAAACCAATGGTTGTTACCCCTGAGCTGCTTTTTCAGATGTGCCTTGGTCAGTGTGGGTCACCATCCAACCCCACAAACAGCTACAATGAAAAAGGAGCAGGGGATGGAGCAGGGTGGGAAGAAGAGAGGATGTTAGGGCTTGATCCAGCAAAGCTGCTAAAAGCCACCCTTCTCAGACTAGATTCTTGCAGTCTGAAGCTCTTTTCTGCTCCTTTTCTGCCTAGAGACAGCTTTGAAGGTTGCTCTAGTATCAGGCTGGGTGTTTCCACGCACACTTTATCCACGTTCCCAATCTCCGGTGTGTGAGCAGGGAATGGGTACAGTGGCATGTTGTAGGATACACTGCACCTGTGTAAAACAGTCAATAGCTGTTTCACTAATGCACATTTGGAGGAAGAGATGAGGTAAGGTGACAAGCAGTTGTCCTCCATGGTAGATCCATGTGTTGAGAGAGTCCACTGAGGCATAAAACCTTCCTTGCCGGGCTACCTCAAGTCCAGTGCAGAGAATTTATTGTCCTGGATCCAGGCCCAAGGAGTACAGCTCTGGCTTGGCTGCTATTTGAGTAGTTTGGGACCAACAATTTACCTGTAGTTCACTTTTCACCATCTGTTAAACATCTTAAGACATTTGTGCTGGATGTCAAACATGTATCAGCTGGGTTATAATTAATGAGTGGCTATGATGTGGCTGTTGGAAGATTTCCACAGAAAGTGGAGCTTCTTTTATCCACAACAACTCTGCTCCCCCTATTCATCCTCTGCACTTTCCCTGTGGGTATGTGTAGATGAATCACGCAGTGCTGATCTGGCTTTCCTTGTTCATAAGCACTGCTTTTTTCCAGTACAGAAAGGAGATGCCAAAGAAGGTTGTTGACTTCATGTAATTTCTCTGAGGTGCTTAGATACCAAGTTGCTGAGCACACTCTTGATAGATGAGATTAGATAAAGGAGTGAGATCAAATAGCAGTTTTCTGTTACTACCTTCCAGACAGTTGAGATGGAGCTAATATGATGGGCATCCTGGAAACACCTAAGAAAGATAGGTCATTGAGAATCAACTAAATAAACCATTCTCTCCTCCTAGAACTGCAGCTATGCAAATACTGTCCCCCATCCTGTTCAACTCTTCCCTATTCCCATAACACAGCAGGTCTCTTAAGTATAATATTTCTGGCTCTTTTTTTTCTTCTTGCAGCGACTGCTGAAAAACTGGATTGAAAAAGACATATGCAGCAAAAAAGCAAATTTGTAATTATGAAACTTTAAAAATTCACTAGCAAAAATGCTATCCTTTTTTTAAAAGTAGAAAGAATGATTATTCTTATTGCAGGATATTTGATTGGAGAGCTAGAAGACTTGCAAAGTATACTTCTGCTAACAGATTGGACTTGACAATGTTTTATGAACTAATCCTATGCCTTGGAAAGGCTTGGATATATATTTTGTTCAAAAGAATGGACTCCACAGAACACAAGTTGTCAGTAGCCTGTTAACACTAAGCAAGTTCGGAAGAGCACTGCTCTATTGGGATTTAAATCTTTATCTCAGCAGTAATACTTGCCATCTAATTTTGATCAATGGTTAGAAAACCATTACTTACTTCCAGGAAAACCTTCACAGAAGATGTCATTGGAATTATTTTTTTCTGAAATGCTTGGAAGCATTTTTGGGAGAGATGTGAGCAAAAGATGGAGAATCTAATCTTCTTGCATGAAGACAAAATATTAGAGAATGTTTTCAAACACTTTCATTCAGAGACATCCCAGGTCCTCCTCCTCCTTTTTCCCCTTGTATTCCCCTTATTCCCCAGTAAAACCTTTTATACTGTCTCCCATGGCATTCTCCTGGATACACTGGTAGCCCATGGCTCGGAGAGGTGCACTGCTCATCGGATTAAGAACTAGCTGCATGGCTGGGCCCAGAGAGTGGTGGTTAATGGTGCTGCACCCAGCTGGTGTCTGGTAAACACTGGTGATCCCCAGGGCTCAGTACTGAGACCAAGCCCAAGTCCAGTCCTGTTTGATATCTTTATTGACAACCTGAATGAGGAGACTGAGTGTCCCCTCAGTCATTTTGCAGGCGACACCAAGTTGGGCAGGAGTGTTGATCTGCTGGAGGGCAGGAAGGCTCTGCAGAGGGATCTGGACAGGCTAGATGGATGAGCTGAGAATAGTGATATGAGGTTCAACAAGGTGAAATGCCCTGTCCTGCACTTGGGTCACAACAACCCCAGGCAGTGCTACAGGCTGGGGGAAGACTGCCTGGAAAGCTGCTCAGCAGAAAAAAACCTGGGGGTGCTGGTTGACCCTCTTTGCAGAAGGGAGTGATTACAAAGGCTTCTGCTACTTTCTTGAAGAAGAAGGACACCTTCTGCAGCACAAACTTCTCTTGGAGTTCCTTCTTGAGACAAGTCTGTCTGTCTTGGAAATTAGCACACAATAGAGGCCGTGCCAGCAGCAGAGCAAAGAAACATCCCCCTGCACTCAGCCAGTGCAGTACCAATGTCATTATTTATTTGAAAAAACTGCCTGTCAGGGTAGCCATATGTCTCTAGACTGTGACACTTCTGGGCCTGTATTGCTGTCTGTACCGTTCAGAGCTGCAGCGCCAAAGAATAAGAATATCTCTAACATCATGTTGTCCAGCTCTTCTCAGGGATGCTCAACACTGAAGTGAGCAAGAGGAGATTTCTGGAGTCTCTTATCTCCTGTGGCATCACTGCTTCAGAAATCCTAGAATCCTTTCTTCTGGAGGAAGCTTCTGGCTATCCTAGGCATCACTGAATGATCCCTTTGTGAACTTGCGTCTAGGCCCTGGACCAGTGCCTGGTTTTCAAATCCCATATTCTTTGTGTTACGAGGGGTGTCCCTTTTGACCCTGGAGTCTTTGTTCCACCTCAGGCTGAGACTACAGAGGTTTTGGCCAGAAACTTCTCCATTACCTCTCCACTAAGAGTCAGTTCTTCCGATGAGACCTAGTCTCCAGAAGTTCCTGATGTGGCGGTGTGCATTCCAGATTCCACTTCAATTATTCACACGGGACTGCACTGTGCTACTTGCAACTCAGACAGCTTCTCTCTCTCACTTTTCTTTTAAATAAGACATGCTCTTCTCAAACCACAGAGCAAGGTCTCAGGAGCTGACATGTATTTACTCCAAGTGAGGTTCTTGATCCTACCCTTTTGAAAAGGAAATTTCCTGTATCAGCTGCAACCCCAAAGACAGTTTTAGTGGAGCATGCTAGGAGCGCTTTCACCATTTGAATTGATTTGTCAGTTAAACAAGAGCAAATCTACAGGTCTCTGTCCCTCAGACTTTGTGGACCTTGGGGCTTGCACTTGAGCTTTGAGGCACTTATGTTCTGTAGGTTTACTATACAGTGTTTTCTGTCTTAAAAACACGAGGGCCTTGTCCTTGTAAAGCTGCTTTTTTACAAGTGCTGAAGGATTTGCTGTCCTTGACCCTGAGAATCCAAACAAAAGTGTTCCAAGCCTCCTCTTAGGACTGCTCCTGGTTCCTTGTGACCTATCAGAAGCACTTTGCTCGTGTGCTAACACACCTCAGAGAAGATCAGTGATTGGCATCACTACACAGGAACCCTGTGAGCAGCAGCCAGCTCTGTGCAGCACAGCGGGGGTTAGTAAATGGCCAAATGGTCAGACAGAGAGTCTTTCTGGACTACTAAAAATTATGTGATGGACTAATTAGAGATGACATTCAGAAAGGGATCTTCCATTGTAGTCCCAGAAAGTCTCAGATTTCACCTATAAAAAGGTGCTCTGACTGGCAGCTCAAGGGCCACACTTCGCCCACAGAAAATTCCTTTGCTTTGCTGGAAATGGGGAACATCTGCTAGTACTGCTTGCATGGCCCAGCAGCTGAATGACCCCTATGGTGCCTGTACATAATCAATTATTAAGAGTCAGGGCCTGCCACTCTTGTAACACATGACCGGCAAGACAGGCTGTGGGGAGAGGGCTGCAGAGGGATTTAGACAGGATCACCTGGAAAGGCTGCATTGTCCTACCCATGGCTAGCATGTGTGGGGGGAGCGCACAGTTTGTTTTACGCTAGACTGCTGGGTCAGACAGGGTCAGCAAGACAGTAGATCATACAGCTTTTAACTGCGTTCACATCCTACAGATCTTCGTAGGAGATAGAAGGGCAGACTGGCATCAGCTGTATCAGTGCTGATAGCACTGGCTGGCTTTTTTCTGTGAAGTAAGGTATTGTTTGCACTGAGAGCAGCTACTATACATAAGCTGGAAAAAAGGGTGCATTTTAATACACCAAGCCCAGACGCAGTAAGTCCTGGTTTTGCCAAACATCTTCACAGCTGCTTTGTAGGCACTTGCTTTTGAGTTCCTGAGCCCCAATTAGATGGCCAACACCCTAGAGCAGCTGATAGCTGGAATGAGATTTACAGCAGCCAGGGTGCTGAGCAGGGAAATACCAGAGGAAAGCAGGAAGGCAGGGGTGAGTGTGGTATTTGGGTGGCCTTGAATTAAGGTATTTAAGTGGCCTTGAGTTAAGGTACCTCCTCCTTACAATGGGTATTTATGGCCACGGAGTTATTTCCTCGGAGTAGTCATCCCTTTAGACATGAGTAACTGGCTCATCAGGCACGTACTTGACATTGTAACCAGACTAATCATTAGAGCAAAGCACAAGATAGAGCAGCTGTAACCACTTTCATTCAAAAGCAAGGCTGGAAGATGAGAGAGCCACATGCTTCGTGTGTCACTGCTGGTGGATAGCTACCACACCAGGGAAATGTTAAGAAACAAAGAGGCATCCTTGAATCCTGGTCCTGCACATCTTCACAGCTCCTGCAAAGCATGCTGTAGCAAGAGCCTGGCAGTGATTCAGAATGTGTGAAAGCCATCATGACTAGTAGGCTGTGGGAAGTCCTTATTCACCTCCCTTCCAGGACACCTGTAAGTCAGTCGTAGTATGAACAAAGGCACATATAAAAAAAGTGAAACTCTTGGAACAACTTTTCCTAAATTTCCGTCTCTTCAAAGTCTGTGCGTACAGTCACTCTTGTTTAGGTTATACATGAATAGCACAGACTCATTTGTAAGACACTGAACTCTTTGTAACACTTTGCACTGCACACCTGCATGACCACACAACCACACAACCTCTTTGCACCTCCGCTCTGGCTATCTCCTGCTGTTCTAGTTGAATCACATCACCAGCTTTGCTAACAGCTTGTATTCACTCTGGTTGTATGAGGGAGTATCAGTATTAGCAATACCAAATACCTGGCAGTCAAGAACCAAGCCACAAAAAAGCAAGAGTTTGCTTTAAAACCACGTTTTAAAGAAGTAATAAGTGTGTAGGATTCATTCTACCTGACTTCTTGCATTTCAGTATTGAGACTTCCTTCCAAGCTTTTCTCCCCCCCACCATGGCTGGAAATAGTATTTTGCTCTGGGTGTGCCAGAAACCACTAGATATCTAGAGGCTCACAATGAATTGTTTGAATTGACAATGTTGTTCAGCTGTTTATAAGACTATCTGACATTTAAACCCAGCAGAGGAAAAAATCTGAAGTGGGTAGAAAATGCTGTCAGACCGGAGTGGTAGCTGACTTTGCAAAGGTGTAAAGTGCAGTGAAGGATGAATGGTGCCAGCTGCCTGCATGGTCCCTTGCCTGCCATGGACTTCCTGTGTGTCCTTGGGCAACTCACATGGCTTCCCTGTGCTTAAGCTCCTTACTACTGTCAAAGGTAGAGCATCTGCTCCCTGCACAGAGGTGCTGGGGAGATAGATGTGTTACAAGGGAGATGTGACAAAGCAGTAGGGTTTCTAATATTTATTTTACAGAGTCAAAATAATAGAGAGCCTCCAAAGTAAAGGTTAGCGTCCATTCAGAAATGGAAATTGTTTATAATGTTAAAACTGTTCCAGGAAACTAAGATATTAAGTTTAATAGATCCCCTTCTCCCTCCTGTCCCAATGCACCCCCCCCCAAAAAAAAAAAAAAAAAAAGGCTACTACTTGATACTGCTAAAACACCTTATAAAAACATCTCACTTGTCTTTTTTATCAGCTGTCCCTTCAGGTCTTTGCACTTCAAGGGAAATGGCTCTGCAGGTCTGCAGTGCTGCCTTAACTCATGTGAGATGTTTTAGTGATGCCTTTAAACAGTCTGTCTGGTCTCCTTGCAGAAAAGAGAGGCCAGGCTCTGCCAGTGAGACTCTGCCTCACAAACCTCAGCTCAGAATGTAGCTCCATCTGAACAGAGCCAGGGACCCTGTGCCTCATGCCACCAGTCCGGGTCTGGGTGCCTTGGAGCTCACCATACCGCCTGTGAGCATCTTTCATCTCTCCCCATGGATCTGTAATGAAGCTGAGTTACAAACACAGTAAAGATGGACCTAACGAGAACAAGACCATGTTTTGTAATCAACACTCCATAACTTTTGGTTCCACTTTTGACTCGTCTCTAGAAATAAGCCTCCTTTCTTTCTGCCAAAAAAGGTGGCCTGCCAGCCAGTCTGACCCAAGGTAATTTGTCCTGTTTATCTGATGACTTTGATAAGGCATAGAGATTACTGCTCTTCCTTCATCCTAAAGTACCAAATTGTTTACATGCTGTAATCCCGAGTGACTTTTTTTACCGTGAGAGTTCGAATGTGACAACAATTTGGAGAAAAATCTTGGTTGTAAAACTAAAAAAGCACTTTAAATATGTTCTTGGTGTATTTTCTTCCAGCTTGCACATTATCCCTAGTCCTGGCCCCTCTCAGCAGTCACGAGATAAGCTTCGAAGAAACAAGGTTGTTGATTGACGGCTCATTAGAAGTTGCAAGAGCAACAAAAGGGAGCCTGCAGCAGCCGGAGCTCACCGCCTGCCTGGCCGTGAGGACGCTGGTCAGCACTGGCCTGAGAGGAACAAAGACCGCGGGAGACACTGGAGGAAAACAACATGAAATTTTCATGGTGTGCGAGAAAGGCCAGGTGTAATGGATCAGGGCCAAAGCCTCCCCTGCCCCCACGGCCCCGCCGCATAGATTGACTTTCTATATATAGGCACTCACGGAGAGCATAGGTTGTGCCACACGGCACGTACACGCGTGCACAAATCCAGGGTGCCCTGGCTCCTCTGTGCCAGGCTGAATTTATCTGTCAATCCATTTAGAAATGAAAGGCTCCAAGTACATACAGTGTTAATATCTGTACCTATTAGATGTCACAGCTCCAGCCTTAGATAAGGTCACACACTGAGCCAAACTCACCCCTGCAGTGAAACCCATGCAAGGCTTACTAGGAATGGATTTGGCTTAATGTGATTGCCTGTAGTTATGTTTGTTTTTACAAATCTTGTTTATCTCTCATGTAAGCATTTCCTCATAGTTAGGAGACTTCTACCAGGCGCATGCCAATCCACCTTCAACCCACAAACTGGGGTGTCTGTTTCTTTGGCTTCCTGCAGGGGTCTTTCAAGCCCCCTGATTCAAGTGCTGAAGGGCACTTGCTCATCCGACATGCTGGTTGTTGACAGCCTTCCTTCAATCCTCTAAGTGCTGAACCATAGAGACACATCCATAACAAATTGATGCAAGGAAAATTAGCCTTTGCTCTTTGCATACAGTGTCATCTGACAATAGTTACAAGTGAGTTTTAGTTAAAAATTTCCAGTGGAATCTTTCCTCAGAAAGTGCCTCTTTTCCATGTCGAGAAGAATTCTGTTTGAGGTGTGCTTGATGTCAAAAATCATATTTTAATTCTAGTAGGTCACTTAGACTTCTTCAATAAGTACTCAAAAGAGCACATTTATCTGTCTTATCTAGTAGTTACCTGACTTCTAGTAGTTATCTAACTTTCAGTTATGGGCTTTTCATGAATGGTCAAATACAGGGCTTTAAATTTATCTCTTGAAGCTTTTGTACTAGTAGAAATTCACTATGCAAGTGGATCAAAATGCCTGGATCATGCTTTTTAAGATTTTTTCCCCATTTTAATTCATTAAAGACATGCGGAAATATTTATTGGATAGTCCTACATGTGGGACAACCTGGAAAAACACTAAACTTGAAGAGAAAAATAGACTATAGCAGTGGGGTGCAACAAAGTTAGTTAGTTAGTTAGATTACTTAAGTTTAGAAACTCACATCCTGCTGGAATTTAGGTAAAACTTCTTGTTGCATAAAGACTTTACAGGCTGAGGAGAGCCAGTATTTTGTGAAGTGGGTAAAATGACACCACAGACATTATTATGCCAATTTACTGATAAAACCTAAATCTATTACCTCTGTTCTTAAGTAAGCATAGCTTAATATTAAATTCCCTTAACCTAGTAGTGTTATGTGGACACAAAACTGGGGTAAACACAGGTATAATCTAGACCTTGACTTCAAATTAAGAAAATTACCTTTCCTATAATACATAATAACCATTTTAATTTCTTTGATATGCTTTCTGTTCAGTTCTCAAAGAGTTACAAGGGTAATGCTTAAAACTGAATCTTTATTTTAGCAATAGAAAGTGAGTCCTGAGCCAGGCAAGGTGATTTGCCTACAATTGCCTATAGATTCATTTTGAGCCATCCTTCATTCCTTTGTTCTGCCTTCTGCTCAAGCCAGATCTAATTTTGCTTTCACTTAAGAACTGAATTTGCTTGTAGTTAGCTCTTCAGAAAAACTTCCCAAGTGCTATCTGCTGTAAACCACAATAAATTAATAAGGATTGAAGATTGCATACAGAAATCTGCTGATTGCAGTAGAAGTTTGGGGATGGGAAAAGGGAGTTCTGAGAGAATCACCTAGCACAGCTATAGCAGAAAGCCTGTAAAAATTGCTATCACGGCACAGCGATACACAAAAAGGCAGGAGATGTAACCTTTCTCCTATATTGTAACCCACCCCTTCCCAAAGTGACCGCAGTGAATTGAAAGGAAATATTGAAGCAAGCTGCTCATTCTCAGGCACAGGGCTGTGTGGGCTTCCTCGGGCCCTAAGCCACACAAAGGCCAGCGCTGCTCTGTGGGGACCCAGCGGTCCCAGGGGGGCCCTGCGCGGGAGCTGCCATATCCCTCCATTGTGATTTCCCTTCCAAAATAGTCTAGTGCTTTACAAAAAGCCCACAACACAATAGTGTGACTCAGCAGTTTGGATCTGCAGGCCACCAAGCCATCTCTATAAAGGTGTTGTTGCTTGTGACTGAACAAGGGAAGATTCTGGTGCTGTTTGCTTTTGGACCTCGCTTTGTTGTCAGCCTTGGGTAAAGGAGTCTCCTGTCAGTGCTGTGCTGAGCTGCCAGGAGGCCACAGACACATCAGCTGTGGGAGATGCTGAAAGAACAGGCATTCAAGGAAAACATGAGTAGAAATAACATCATCGTCCAACCTGCCCTGTGATTTTGGAAAGCCAGTTGGCACCTCGGACTGATACCACAAATCATAAGGCAGGCAGATGAGGCAGCTATCTCAGCTTTGCTGTCAATAAAGTAGGTCAGACACTGGCTTGCCTGACTCTCAGTTACCATAACAATACTCTTTGTAACACACTTTGACAACAAAAAGCACTAAAGCTGAAACTACAGCTAGTAACCCTCTGTGGTGGTGCTGGGGGCCAATCTCTGGTCCCCCTTCCTTGGCAGGAGACAGTAAGAGAAAGACAACTGAAAAATGAGACCAGGTGGTGGTAGAAAGCAAAGAGACTGGCAGAGCAGCAAAGCAGATGAGAGGAAGAAACAATGAGAGGTGAGGCAACATTAGCAAATAAGCAGAGAGGTGAAAAAGTAGCAGAAAACCTGTACCAAAAGAGAAAGAAAGGGGGGAAAGAATATGGAAGTTGATTTAACCAGAAATTGTCCTTCTAGCTAGACCCCCTAGAAGGGGAGCAATGACTTCGGTCAAGTGTGGGGCTGAGCAGCACCAGAGGGGAAGGCAGGATGCTTCCCCAGGGAACAAACAAACCAAGCCTGAGTGACAAATGCAGAGAGGCAGGGCGCTGCCTGCCCATCTTCTCACAGCTTCCCCCTGCCCCTTGCCTGGCAGCCACTGAAAGGTGGCATCCACATCTCTCCACGACTGTCTGCCTCTGCTCACCCTGGCTTCTCCCCACTTCGCCACCCTCTCCTGCCCATCTTCTGAAGACAGGAGTTGTTAGCCTGCTCTCTATGTGAAAGCCTCAGGAGAGCTTTAATTGCCCCGAGCTTGTGCATGGGTGCCTGATCAGCTTTCAACCTCCCCATTATGGTTCCCCACTTTTTTCCCTAAGTTTTTCCCCTAAGTTTGCCTCTAATCAGGAGTTTGGGGCAAGATTTTAAAATCTGAGGTAATGTTCAGGTGAGACTTTTGTACCCAAGGCACAGATGGACATTTGAAAAGCTGGCCATTTGAGGTTTCGGACTTTTCAATAAAGCAGTCCTTTGAACCAGTGTGCTATTTGTCCAATTGTAGGCTGTTTTTTCCATGGAAATTTTTAAGCCATTATGTTTAAGTCTCCCTTTAAAGAGCTTCATAGCACAGGATTGTTTAATTTTTGATTTTTTTAAAATTATTGTTGTTGTTGTCTTGGGGGTTTTTGTTTGTTTGTTCCAGACTGCTACATTTTCATTTAGCCCCCCCAATTTTTCTCTCTTCCCTCTCCTCTCCTCTCCTCTCCTCTCCTCTCCTCTCCTCTCCTCTCCTCTCCTCTCCTCTCCTCTCCTCTCCTCTCCTCTCCTCTCCTCTCTCCTTCTTTTCACAAAAATAGATCATTTAAATAATTGGAAGCAAATAATGAAAATTGGTCCAGAGAGTTTCATGTTCTGAGTTTTCCACATCTGTCAATCTGCTCTGCCTCTGTACATCCTCAGCACCAGGCAGGGAGGGAGGATGGGAGTTTGAAGGAAGGCTCTCTTTAACAGAATGGACAAAAGTACTACTTGCCACCTGCTGACACCTTTTGAAGGAGCTCAGCATGTTTTCCACCATGGAATTATCCATCCATTACTGTACACCTGTAGAACCTGAAGCACAAACCATGTGAGTGGATCCCACTGCAGTATTGTGCCTTTTGCAGAGCTGGGATGCAGGCATCTCCTCACCATTTCCCTGCCCTCTGTAGCTCTTCCTGCCCTGTCAGTCCCAGCAGTGGATGACCTGCTGGACTTTCATGAGGTAGCCAAGCCACAAAAATGAAACAAAGATTGCAAAAAAAAAACAAGTAAACACCTCTCCAGATTTAAGGAGATACTTTACTGTAGTTTTGTAAGAGGATCTCATCTATCTCTTTAATAAGTAAAGAATTTGGGTGACACAGGACCTTCTTGTCTCCAGTGGAGAACATTTTTTTCCCGGGGAACCTGAAGCTCAGTTATTAAAAATGAAAATCTGTCTCAGTCTTTCAACTCTGTTCTTGGAAACCCCAGCTGTTAAAAAGGAGCCAAACAGAGACCTTTTCCAGATAAAGCTTTCCTGTGATCTTGGTATCGGGACAGCTGCACTCGGCTGCAGAGAGGAGAAAAGGTGAGTTATGATGCTTGTTACCTACCACAGAAAAGGCTGTATTTCCTCTTAGGTGCTGCCTACCTGGAGTGTTGAGCTGCACATTCACAATAACAACCCAAAGAAAACTCTCTTCCCAAAACTGTTTGGTGCAACTCCCCAGGCTTGTGTGGGAAATGGGTTTTCACAAGCATTAGAGATACTGTGATGAACTGGTGAATCATTAGTTGCAAACATTCCTTCAGGAAAATTGTATAGCGTCCTATTCTGCCAAATTATTTTCAGACTTGTTTTCCAGGATTTGAGATTTGCCAGGAAGTTGTTTGTTTCTTCCCAGTCTATCCATTTTAGTTTTACTGGAATTTGGAGATGATTTGCCATTGGATTCACTGCAAGAAGAAGAAGGTCCTCAGTTTTATGTTAGACCTCATAAGTATGCATTAAAATATACTGCATTTACAATGAATACAGTGAAAACAAAAGGCAGCAAAAGGAAATTTTTCTACAGAAAGTGGCATTTTTTTGCCTACATAGCACTCTTAAACTTTTGTGTTTTATAAAAGAAAGTTTCTAAAACAAGGAGAGTATGTTAATGTCATTAGCTGAAGACAAAAAAGACGAAGATCAAAAATTACTTTTAGAATATTCTCTGGGTGGTGAAATGGGACATCATAGATTTACGTATGAAAATGGAGGGTCTGAATTTGTAAACAACAGTGTCCCTAGACAGAGACTCTGCTCAAAGGTATTCTGAGCTGATGATTGAATATTCAATGTCCTGTAAGCCCTTTATGATAGAAAACTTGCAATTGGAAAAGGAAAATAATTTTTATATTTTTCTATTCTATATTTTTAATGTTTATCTTTCTTTTCATATATTTTTAAATAGCTAACAATGTAAAGTACTCAGCAGCTTCTAGCACTAAGTCTTCCTTTTGAACGATTGACAGAATTAGGCAATCCTAGTTTTATACCCACTTTTACTTTCTAGCTTCAGTTTGAATTTTATTGCACCTAGAACTTAATGCTCCACTGTGCTGAACACCCTGAACAGTCCTGTATTGCAACAGAAAACATAAACAGTCAGCACTAGGGGTCAAATTTCTCTGCTTTATCTTCACTTTCAGGATAGCTGAGCTCTACTTTCCACCGTTTTCTATCCAAATATGAATGAGTTTGAGGTCAAACCTCAAGAAATAACACTGAGCATTTACCAAAATAAATGCAATTCTCTGCTGGTTCCAGCCAAAGGTCCACATAGCACAACACACAGTCTCTGGCAGTTCTTTGCCAAAACACATGACACACATATGTGATGTTCCTCTTCTGCACGATGACAACAATACAACAACATCTACAAGACAACCACGTCTGTATGGGGATCATGTGCAATGTATTTTGTTAGGACCTGATACTGCAACAACTTCTCTGTTTGATGTCCTGTGAGTAGCATTGAGAATAATGAAAAATCTGAGAATTCGGAATCTGTGTGTGTACCCCAAGATAGGAACAATCACTGTCATTAATTTTAAAAAGAAATGGAAGAAATAGATCTGGGATTTTTAAAAAAATGTAATAAAAATATATCACTTAGGTATTTTGAACCTGAGATTTCAAAAAAAATTTCCACCCAAGCTGATTCGCACTAGCACAGGTTGATAAGGGAGGTTATGGAGTCTCCATCCTTGGAAATATTCAAAAGCCGTCTGGACATGATGTAGGTGTAGGTGGCCTTGCTTGAGCTCAAGGGTTGGACCAGCTTATCTCTAGGGGCCCCTTCCAGCCTCAGCTGTTCTGCAGTTCTGTGACAACTGAGCTCCAAAGTCGGTCTCAACCAGGCAGGGAGCCCTTGCAGGCAGTGAAGTGTGGTGTCAAGTCCCAGGCTTACACATTACCCAGCTGGGATATTTAGCAGCACCAGAGCTTTTCATGCAGTGATATAAAGACCTAATTCTGCCCTGAGTATATCTGGTGAGTCCTGACTTTTTCAGTGTTCATTACCAATCACACTAAAAAATGTTCTTGATCTTACCCCTCTGAAGTCAGTTTGTCTTTACAAGGAGTGGACCAGGCTAAAGAATGAGGCTGCAACTCTGTGAAGATCAGACACAGATTTCCCTTTAATATGGCCCTTATGAAATCCCAATAGTGGAGCACACATCTGAGGAAGTTTGTGCTGCAGGAGTTAGTCCAGAATCCAAGAAGGAAAGATGATGAAGGACGAGAAAACTCATAAGAATGAGATGGGAAAAAGTAGGAGAGAGGGCAGGAGTACAGAATCAGGAAGAAAGACATGGGCAATGGAAGAAACCCAGAGAGATGGGCAAATGTTTTTGGTCTCTTTTAAAAAAAAAAAAAAAGGAAGAGAAATATTCACGGGAACTTCCCCCTACATCATTAGCAGGCAGTAGAGACTCCATTCTGTGCAAAGTCTCTGTAGAATTGGACAACTGCTTAGAAAAAATGCAATTGTATAGCAAGTGTTTTCAAGGGAGGGAAGGAGGGAAAGAGAGGGGAAAAAAGAGAGAAAGAGAGAGAGAAAGAGAGAAATAGAAATAGAGACAAAGAGAGAAAGAAAGAGAGAGAGAAAGAGAGAAATTCAGGCTGGCTCCAGCATACAGGAGCACATTCAGTAATACACAGAAATGCAGACACCTCAAGCCTGGCTGTCAGTGTTTCCCTCAGCCCATTGTCTCTAAGGCATGACTGAATTTGCAGGTCTGGGTGTAGACAGGCTGTATGGAAAACACAAACTCCTGTCTTTGGTGTTTGCAGTAGGAGTCAAGGAGAGTACCCCAAGAGAGGGTCAAGCATTTTCCCAATCCAGTGACATTATCTAGGGAGAAAAAGTGTGTTTCAGTTTTGGTTTCAGGAAAGCAAGAAGGAGTAACCCTGGCAGGCTGCCTTAAAATTTGCTCCCTTCAGAAGAAAACCCTAACAGCAATATCCTCTCACTTTTATTTATAGTTTGCAAGTGATCCTGCTCTCAAACGCACCGATTAAAATGTGCAGCACTTTCACCCTTTCACTGGGTGCTGAACACAGTGAGCCCTTCCATCAGGACATAGGTCAGCCTTCACCAAGAGTTTGGCTTATGTGAGAAATACACAGGGATGGTCAAAGCATGAAATTCAAGACTTTTTTTTCTGCCTCACACAACAATAAAGTGTGGCAGAACACATGAACTAAATCAACTGATATGTGTCAGGGCAGAAGATACTGTTTTCCACTCCTTTGCACCCTTATTGAGCCCCCTGAAAAATCATGCCATTGACCAAACGTTTTTAAGATAACAAAATAAATAGAATCTATCCCTAATGTTTTTCTTGTTCATCCTTTGCTTTATGATCCATGAGGCTACCCTTAATTTCCCTATTCCAACCATGAGAGCTACAAAAATAGAAAAATAGAAATGAAAACTGAGCTCATCAGACAAAACTACCCCCACCAAAGTCAAGTTGGCCCTGTGTGGGTTTTGGAGCCCACCCAGGCAGAGCAGCTTGCAAGGCCTGTGCCTAAGATCACAATGTAGTCTGCAATTACAGCACAATGCTGACAATAGCATTTTGTCAGTAAAATAAGAAGAAATAGTTGTGAAGACATGTAAGGAATATGTAGGGGGGGATAACTAAATAAAAGAAGCAATTTTGTTCACTATTCTTTTGAGCAGTAGAGCAGGCTGTCAGAAGGGTTATAGGATGGCACAGTATTTTCATCCACAGATGTCACAGGGACACTACTGCACGTGATTTAAGATTAATCTCTTGAATCAAAATGTCACCATGTACACTAATGAGCAAAAATTCTCTGGCAGAGAATCCGTCCCTGGGGCACCAGTTCCCAGGTAAGAAGCTTGTCTGCACACTATTGTAGAAACTCTCTCAGCAGAGTGCAGTGAGGTTGGTGGTATAACTTGCCCCCGGTTCACAATTTTCCATTTCAGACTCGCTGTCTCTGTCTTGGTTTCGGTCTATTTACTCGGAGCCATTTCTTAACAATGTCTAATTTCCTCAAGGAATCCCTCTGAGTCCCCTCTCTTAGAAATGCTGCCATATCTTTTTTTTAATCACTGAAAGGCACAAATATCCTTCCTGAGCCCTCTTACCATCCAGCCTGATTATATACATAGATTTCAGTTTCCATACATTTTCTACACAGTAGGAGTTCCCAAAATGCAGCCTCTGGGGATATAAAGTGTGGCCCCAACTGCAGCTCAATGAGATGAAAACAAAGCCGATCAGGTACTGTTCTTACTGTTAATGAGCCTAACCAGCAGGCAGTTATTACTCAGTCTGGAAGACTTAAGTGGTTGGAATCATAGCACATTCATTTTTTATTTATAGTGATGCACATTCAAATTAGAAGTAGCCCTCCAGCAGCTGGCATTTTGCCAGGGCCTGACCATCAGTGTGATAAAATTTGACTATCTTGAAGATACAGAATGCCTTTTGGTGTTTGGTTTTTTTGGTTTTTTTTTTTTTTAATAGCAATCTCCTCTGCTCCTACTCCTACTCCTACTCCTTGACTATCAAAAGTAGACAATGAGGCTTAATTAATTTAGGAACCTTGCCCCTTACTGAAACTGAAAGAGTCCTTTTTTTTTTTCTTACTTGGTGGTGAGGTACAAGTCAAACATAAGCTGATCTCATAAATAAGCAAAGGCTCAAGCCTTCTGGCAAATAAAAGAGTTGAAATGAACACTTGGACGAGAACCATAAAGAAATGGGTTCTTGGAGATGATGAACATTATTAGCCCGTTAATCTATTAATGGCAACTGTAAATACCTCACTCAAAATCACAGTGACTCTGAAACATTTAACTGGAGAGGCTCACAGAGCCTGTCCAGGACAATGTGATACGAGGAAACCGTAGTAATTCGCCTCACCTTGCTAGCCATCCGTTTGCAATCTAACCCCTCCCCTGAGTTTAAGTTACAAACCTCAGTAACTGTGTGGCAGACTTGACAGCAATTAACATTACTCAGCTGCCAGCTGGGTTTTAAAATCTCCCTTCCAAGCGATCTTGTTACTAGGTTTTAAAAACAGCCTGACAGGGTGCTGCTGTGCGCCAAGGAGCTGCGTGCTGCCTCTCTGAACGTGGTGAGACTGTGCCATTGATTACAAGGGGAGCTGATAAATCAATGGCACAGTAAGGGGAAATGCACTGAGCTGCTCTTTGCAGCATGAGGCTTGGGTTTTTATCCTAATCTCATCGAGGGGGCGGCACAGAAAGCATTACCGAGAAATTATTAGTTGAATTCTTTAGTCCTGTGTTCACTGCTCATCTACAGGAAAGAGCTCGACACACTGTGAAGAACCCCTTGACCCTCACACCTCAGCATTCAGACTTTACAAGTCAGGGAGAACTTTCTAAGTCATTTAAAGCTGAGAAATCAGAGTTTTGTTGGAAATCAAGTAGCAGGAGCCCCACTCCCATCAGAGTTCGAGCTAGCCGTGGCTGGGGATGCGCACCGGGCCGTGCACCGGGAGCAGTGTGAGCGGCTGCAGGCCGCGGGGCGAGCGGCGCGTCCCGCTGAGGGCGGCCGGGCACCGACCGCCGCGCGCTCCCACCCGGAACAGGCCGGCGAGGGCTCGCCCCGCCCCTCCCGCGCGCGGCGGCCCCGCCCCTCCCCGCCCATTGGCTGCCGGGCGGGGGCGGGGCGGGGCCCGGCGGGGGCGGGGCTGCCGTCAGCTGTTCGCGGCGCGCCCGCCGGCGCCGGCCGCAGTTTGGCGGCGTGGAGGCGGCGGCGGCGGCTCATCCCGGGACGCCCCGTCCCGAGGGACGCCCGTCCCGGTTCTCGGTGAGTGCTCGTGAAGCGCCTTCGCCACTGGGGGCCGGTCGCTCTGAGCCGGGTCGCCGATGAGGGCGGTGCCGAGGCCGGGCGCGATCGTGACAGGGAAGGGGGTTCGCCTCGGGGCAGCCCCGGCCCGGCCGGTCCCGCCCGGAGTCCCGCGCCTGCTGGGGAGCGGGAAGAAGGAGGGAGCGGGCGGGCTAGGAGTGAGCTCGGTGGGCACTGAGAAGGCAGCAGATTTGCTGATGTAGGCGATGGCTGAATTCACAGCCAGCGCTGCCCCTCCCGGGCCGCCCCGCCGAGCTCGGGTTTCTCGTCCCACGGCGCTGCCCAGAGGAGCCAAGTTTAAACCTCTTGGCCGGGGGCAGATCTGCGAGGCCGGAGCCCGGGCGGGGAAGAGTTAAAGGCGGCCGGCAGTGGCGAAGCGAGGCCGGCCAGCTTTGTTTTGGGACGCTGGCACGCACGTGTGCGCTGAGCCCTCCCTCCGCTCCCGGCCCGCCGCCTGTCAGCGCGGGCGTGCGGCTGCCCCGGCCCGCAGGGTTTGGCCGCTGGCTTGTGGAAGGAAGCGCCGTAGGTAACACACGGCACCGGAGACGCGCGGTGCCCGTGTGCTCGTCGTCGGGCAGACACCCGGAGCCCGAGCTGTCCGGTGTCTGTGGCTCCCAGTGTGAGCTGCGTTTGGAGGTTGTTGAAGGAGCTTCACTGAATTGTAGGACGAGTTATCCTTCGCGCTGCCTCGGCATTCTCTCTTCAGCATTTCTGAAGAGTTCTGCAAAAAGGTCGGACAGTATTGCAGGAGGTCGAGTTAAACTTCTTGCTCTTTAAACCCTCTTTTGTTCGGGGTTTGCTCTGTGCCTTTGCTGCACTTTCTTTGAGGAATGCCCGTGTCCCAGTGAGGCTGACAGAAGAGATCTGGCAAACCTTCATGCAAAGACAAAATACATTCGCTCCTGCCTCTCTGTCAGGTGACTGTGATCCAGCAGAAGAGCTGGCAAGATCATCCATGCCTGCCTCTTGGGGCCCATAACTCCTTTCGGTGTGCTACTTCAAGCCATGGATGAGAATGAGTGCCCTGCCACTGTTGTCATCCAGCAGAGCTGCATCCAGCTGTGGGGCTGGTACCTGTTCTGCTCTGCAGAAACTTCTTGGGGAGTTGTGGCTTAGCTGAGTGAACTGCTGAGATGCAGCAGTTAAAAAGCCATAGTACCCCAAGCCAGAGCCCTGCTCAAATTAGTTCTTGCACTTCTCAGTCCCGTTGTCTCTAGAGTGCTGGTGTCCTGAGTGCTGCTCACCTGGGGGGAGATGGGAGCACCAAGGGCAGCGCTGAACACATCCTTATAAAATTATTATTAATGTCTCCTTCAGGCCTGAAATTCCTCTTGCTAGTCTTCCATTCTGTTAAATGCTTCGCAAACCAGAGCAAAGGAAGAGACATGAAGAGTTGAATTTCACTGCCTTGTTTGGAACTGGGTGGAAATCCTGGAGATGGATCTCTTAGGAGTCTGTCTTCCAATTGGGTTAGATGCACAGGTAACAGTAAAGGGACTTGTGGCATTTTTGGTAACACCGCTTCTACTTGCTTTATGTTTGCAAAGAGCTCTGAAATAGTGATTTAGGTGTTATGGGGGTTTTTCCCCTCCATTGTCTTTGTTCAGCTTTGTGCTACTACAGAGCTCAGGAGTACTTACTGTGGCAACTACAGAAATTCTGCTTTAAACAATGACACCAGCCATATTTTTCTTTAGTAGTAGGATGAACCATTGCACTGACAGTGCATGTAGGCTTGAGGGAAGTGGCTACATTGCCAAGTTTGGGACATGTCTTAAGTTGAGCTGAGGGGAGAAATGAGAAGTTGAAAGAAAAGTCGGCCTTCATAGGGAGAAGTAATGGCAAGCTTCACAGAAGTGGCTTTGACAGCTCTTAAATTTTGCAGCCACTGGGGTTTCTTAAAAATCTGGCCTTGTAGCCTTGTGATTACAAGAGGTTTTCTTCATCAATAAGCAATAGGTGGGAAAATGTGAATGGGATATACCATAAAGTTCAAATATGGCAGGCCAAAGCAAAGCAGACCCCGAAGAAGCTGACTGGCCATGGGGCTATTGCAAGGATTTGGATTGCTTTTTAAAACAACCATCTTTCCTGTTTCTATGTGCTCAGGTTGGGGGTTGGCTACCTACTTGTGAGCAGTTGTGGAATTGGAGCTGTGGGTGGACTTACACACATGTGAACTTTGTCTCTCTCTGGTGCAGCTCTTGAGGACTTTCTACAAAGCCTTGACCTTCACCATAGGTCACTCACCTCTCCTGTCCATGCAGATGGGCAGCTCTGGGAAGCGGGGAAGAGGGAAGGTGTGGTAAAATCAGTCGTGTTTTGTGGTTTGAGCAGAAGGCATTCTCTCCTGGACAACATTCTTCTTGTGTCTTAGCTGTTTCCTCAAATGTTCCTTTATTGCAGGAGCAATGGATCGCCCCAGCTACCTGGAAGAGGACTATTCTAGCCTGGATGGGCTGGACGATGACGTGTTTCACTCTGATGACTTTGGACTTGCAGGTCAGCCTGGTGAGATGACTGCAACTGGCTTTTTCACACAGAACCAGTCCTACAGCTGCCTTCTGGGGAGGTTTCAACTATTCCCCCTCACACACTGCTGTGGTCCCGGTATCAGACATCCTGAGCAGCAGGACAAGGCAACTCAAACACTCAGCCCATCCTCTTCCAGTCAGGATGTAATGTTGCCTTGTGGAGTCACTGAAGAGCCACGGAGACTCTTCTATGGTAAGAGCACTCCAGTGTCACTAGCTTTGCAGCAAGGAAACTCTCCCTTTAGCACTTCCCCAATCAAGCAAGATCTCTTTCATTAGGGTGTTTTGTTAAAGGACTGAAATTATTTTGCTTCAGTCCTACTCCCTCAAGAAAGACAACTTGTATTTTCTTACCCTTGCCTGTCTACTGCAGGAACCAGACACTTGCTCATTGCTTCTGCTGTCTTTGATATTCCCCCTTTCTTTTTGGCTTTATTCTATCACATTTGATTTTACTGCTAGATGTTTAAATGTTCACTGTACTTCAAATCCTACAATTTGCCTACGTTTTTAAACTACGAATGGTCTGCCTCATCCACACAGGAAGTAGAAACTCCTAGAAATTTTCAGTGGAGACAAGAAAATGCAAAAAGTTACAGCTTTTAGGCTCTTCACTGGAGTTAAAGCTGCTGAATAAGTAGCATGTCCATCCAGTATTTACTAGTAACTGATGGGTCACCACTCAGCTTTGTGTATGCAATTCAGCCTTAATTCAAATCACTAAAATCACTAAATGCCAGAAAACTGAGAAAAGACTGACAGAAAAGATACTGCTGTCTTTAAAGAGAGACAACTTTAGGCAGAGATCTTGTAAAACTGCAAAGCTGTCATTTTAAAAAAGAACCCGAACCACAGCACTTGGCTGAACTATAAACAAACAAAAGGAATCAATTTTAAGATCCTGCCACTCATTTGACTATGGGAATCAATACAATGTTCTGCTTAATCGATATAAGCGTATTTGAAAGCTGGGCAAATGCTTCACTCCACTGTGTTACAGCACACAGTCATTGTTTGGGCTTCAGGAACTAGACTTTAACATCAAAGTCAAAAATTTAGGATTATGTGCAGCTCTTTCCTCCATGAAATGTACTGAGTAGAAAAGCCAATCTTTGTACGGGAAGAATGACTCTTCTGATCTGTTTTGTAGGGAGTGCTGGTTACCGTTTACATGTCCCTCCAGCTGGCTTTGTGTTGGATCCACACCTCCAAGAGGAACCTCAGGAAGGTCAGCGGGAAGCACGTGCTGAGGTGCAGATTGCACGGAAGTTGCAGTGCATTGCCGACCAGTTCCACCGGCTCCACATACAGAGGGTAGGGTGTCTCTGGAGGGGAAGGTGGGGGTTTACCTGTCCAAGAGTGGTACTCTGGAACACTGGCTCGAGGCATCAGCTAAGTGAGCTGTGGTTTAAGACAGCAGACTGCCAACAGCAATAAAATGGTCAAAGTATCCTGATGGATTTTGCTTATGCTAGGTTGCTGGCTCTTCCTAAAGATTGGCAGGTGGAGGGAAGAGAATTTGAGGGATTGCATTTACTGCCTGGGAAGGGAGCTATTCTGTGTTAGCTGCTGCTATTCCAGCTCTTCCAGTTCATCAGCGATGGGGTTTGAGGCTTTTCCCACGGATCTTGCTTTTTATTACAGCTTTTACTCTTCTTCTCCATTCTCCTCACCACCAGCACCTTCTCTTCTGTGGAATGAGTAGCCATCAGTGGCTTATGTCAGCTCCTCGTCTTGGAGATAAAAACAAGCCTGGAGTCTGTTCTGACACTCCTTGTTGTCTAACAGTAGTTCTATGTAATGTTGTAAAGTGTATTTAGATCACACTAGACCTTCTAGCAGCTACTCCATCAGACAGTCCTAGCTAGTGTCTCAGACTTGTGAGTAACCTTCTCACAACTAAAGACAGCTGTAAGATGCCATCAGGTCTGAAAACCACAGTCCAGATTCTTGATTTTGTTTTCTTAAAAAAAAACCAACAAAAACCACCAACAAAAACCAAACACTGTTGATCAAAGAAACAAAATAACCATTCCCCCCAACCCTTCATTCTTTCTTCCTTGCTCTCCTTCCGCTTTGAGTAGAGATAAAATGGAAATCTCAGCCCATGTAGACATGGCCAGAGGTGGCAGAGGCTTGGCAGTAGGCAGCAGTTTGCCACTTCCATGCAAGCCCAGCAAGGAGAGTGTGTATCTGCTTGTGTATGAAGAAATTTTGCTCACTTCAGAAAGGGACAGAAAGTTTATCTCACTCCAAGTGAGTTTGTGCTCTGGTAACTGTGGGATCGTTTGCAGCCCTTCTCAAAGGTAAGTGAGGATCTCTGTCCTGGTCAGAGGGTGTGGCTTGTGGCTGGGCAAAGGCTTGGTCCTCTCTGTGTTATCTGAGAGATAAGGAAATTCTGGGACCCCTCATCTCCTAATAGCAGGAGGATTAAAGAAGGAAAAGGAAGATTAGCCTGTAGAAATGTAGATGGGGCTATGAATGTCATTTAGCAAACTGCAGGAATAAAGAGCTACCACGAGATTTTTACCATGTGTTGTTTGTGGTTGAATGGGGTTTTCCCCGGTGGCGCCTTTTCGCCAGCATTAGCTGCAGGCCCCGCTCTCTCGCCAGGCTGTCTCACAGGAAAGGGAAGGTTTAACCAACTTGGCAGAGGAGCCCTGCGCTGAACTGGTGGAACTGGTTGTAACTTGACCCCTTTCATCTCGGGGGAGTGTCCCTATCTGATGCCCGGGCCTCGGAAACGCGTCCAGGAGCGCCCACCCGGCCCGGCCCCGCTGCGGCAGCCGGGGTCGGGCTGGCGGTGCCCGGCTGGAGCTCCCGGTGCCTGGCTGGAGCTCCCGGTGCCTGCCCGGCCCGCAGCCCGGCCGACGGCCAGCCCGGCGAGTGGAGCCGTAGTAAACAAAGGCGTCCGGCTGCGCTGGGCGGTGCGGCCCGGCCCGGCCCCCGGGGCCCGCCAGAGGAGGGGCTCCGCGCTCTTTGTTTGAACTGGAACAGCAACAAGTTGTAAAGGGACGGGAGCGGGGCCGCCAGCCATTTAAATTTGAAAACAAAACGGGATAAAAAAAATACCAAAAACCAAACCGACTCGAAAACTTAACCGAGGACAGAGTAGTTCAGCCAGTGGTTATCCACAGCCTGACCCTGGGATAGGCCTTGGCATTTGGATCTGCTAAGGGATTCTTTCTTGTTTGTCAGGGTAACTGAGTATTGAGCCACATATTGGTGTCCAAAGCACTGTTCCCTGCGGAGTATTTTGTTGTCATGCCCAGTCTCTTCCCTCCCAGCCCCGCATGGAGGATTTCCTTTGGCTTTTGGCATGAATCCCCTGTGGAGAAACCCCTCTGTCCTATGTGCAATGACTGTGCCCAGCCCGTTGCTGAAGAAGCAAGCAGTCTGCCCCTGGAGACACGTGAGCAGTTCACAGTGTGCTGTGGTTTGGAAGGGGCAGTCTCTGAGACATGGAAAACTGGGCTGTCGTTTATCTTGCTGTGAAACTAATCCCTGATTTGGAAGCCCCATTCCAGCTTGTCTCAAACGTTTGGTCAAAACCAGCTTTCCAGAGTGGTGTCTTGAATCAGATTTAGAATACCACGAAGTTAGTCACACCAGTGTGGTCTTGTGAAGTCCTGAGAGAGAGCAAGCTTGGTTTTCAACAAGCTGTGCCTGTTTTCGGAGCATACAAAACATTTATCTGTGAACCTGTGAAAAGAAAATGTGTGTGCCCTTTCAGTGGAAGTTAGGAAAGGCTTTTAGCATTGGAATAGTGCATCCAGACTGCCTTCTCATGGCTCTTGAGTTCTGTGAGACTCTCCAGCAGTTCAGGTATGGCCCCCTTCTGCTGCTGCAGCAGCAAGACTGTGTTGACACAAAGGCTGCTGGTTAATGTACATCCTTGGCTGAGAGAGAAACTGAGCAGGCAATAGCTGCTGAGGCTGACATCACTTGGTTGTCATTGGACTCAGCTGTGTGCATGGTCTAACCCCATCCCACACTGGGAACCCTGGAGAGTCACTGTTATCTCTTCTGTGGGCTTCTGGAGCTAAATGGTATTTATTCTGTGGTTCTTGGCTACACAAAAGATTTTTGGGTATGCATCTAGTAAGAATAAGAAAGTTGGCTGCACCTATGCTTGCTTTTGGCATGAACAACACTTTCAGGGTTTCATTTCCTATTAATATGTTAAACAGAAAACAGTAATTTAAAACCTGGCTATTTCATCCTTAGAACAGTGCTAGAGCACTAACACAACATTCCCTAGAACTCTGTGTCTTTCATCTCCTTAAGATGCTGAATTTCTTGTAAGAAGGACTTGAGCCATGCTTTGTGTTCCTAAGTAGCAGAGCATGCTACAGATTGATCTAGTTTGCAAGGGCTCTGCAGAATGACATGTAAGACCCATCTATGTTTTCTTGAGTTCTTTACTGCCTCTTACTTGATTGAGACTGTGTAGCTTCTGGCAAACTTCCCTCTGTTGTATTTTTTTTTGCCCTGCCCCTGGAAAACAAGGTGGAGCCAAGCCATGCTTTCTGCAAGAGAACCCAGTACCTGCCACCTCGTCCTTGGTTTGAAGGAGGTGTGCCTTTGCCACGGGATCCATGAACTGCTGCTGTAGCCCAGCCTGTGGCTGAGCTTCAAGAGTGCGCTCTGAGGTTATGGAGAATAGAGCTGAGCTTAGGGGATCTGCTGGTTGGTTGGCTGGGATGTGCTTCCCACACCCCACATGTCCAGGCTGTGGCAACAAGTGCTTGGGCTCTGCTTCAGGTCCTGAATGCACTTGAGTTTCCTTGCCTTGTGGAGGGCCTTCAACCTGTGCAGAATGCAGAGTGTATTTCATGCCACTGTCATGAACAGTGTATTCATGGACAGTGTATTTCAGTGTATTTCATGAGGGGTTGCTATCTGGGATGTGAGTACACAACCAGAGATGGCAGCAGCAGCAGTGTAAAGCTGCCCCAGAGGAGCAGGGGGTTATTCAGGCGTGGGGTGGATGACACTGTGTATCAGTATCATACCCCTTCAGTTCGATGGGCTCCAATAAGACACTGGAATGCTATAGCTTTCTCCAAATAAAATAACTTTTTAAGCAGGCTGCATCTTTGAGGGGACTGCTTTTATCGCATCTCTTCTTCATGGAGATAAGATCACTTCACAGGGGATAAAATTGTCTCTTTAAGAGCCAAGGAGTGGTAGCCTTGAACAGTTCTGGGCTCAGGTCCAAGCAGAGCCACTGACTTGCTGTATGACCTCAGACAAGTCTCTTGACCTCCTTGTGCTTCAGTCAACCCATCTGGAAAGCTTGGTTTAAAAAAAGCTGAGCCTCAATGAGAACCAGATGCTGAATCAGAGCTGAGCTTTCTTGAGTAAATAAGTGCATTACAAACAACAACAAAGTCCCTTTCCAACACATCAGGAATCCTGCAGTTGATTTAGATATGCTGACCATGCTCAAAAAGCCTCTGTGGATCTAGCTATAGAAAACTTTGTTTCTCTAAATTCCCCAGTTGGTTCAGCAAGCAAGACTTACCATCACTGCAACAGGGTTCAGCAGCCCATGGAACACAAATGCCTGCATCCACACCGGCTGTGGGCAGGTGTACCAGGCTAGGCATGTACCTGTTTGCCTCAAGCTAATCACACTGAAAATGTCCAGGAGGAAATGTTGTTTTCCTTTGAAAGTGAAACATGTTATGTTTTGCATACTTTTTCCTCTCTGTCTCTCATGAGAGTTTTGAAGGCCTCCTCTGAGACACTTCTACTTATGCAACAGGGAGCTCCTGTCACTTGTCGGAAACTTATTGGTGTGAGAGAGTGGGTTCACAGTGCTACATGTGCATCATTTATCCCAAACTCCATCAGGCTTTTTTTCGTTATTAAGGACATTCAGGGCATTTTTAACAGTTGCTTTTTTCACACTGGAATTATTTGCAGGAATCCATTCTTTATCATAACTTTATATTTTAGGGAAAATGTTCAGAAAAGCTTCCTAATAATGTAATGCAGAGACTTAGACTGTCCTGCAGCTAAGCCTGTAGCACCAGATTATATACATACTTCACTTGTACCTACAGTCTCTTTGAGACTTGGGGTAAGTGTTTTCGTTCATTTGTTGCCTGAGTAGATCAGTACATGTCAGGATCTTCCCTGCTGGCTGGTGCTTGCTGCTGCTGTGCACAGCAGTGGGTCATCTCTTCAGCTCTGCTTTCTGCGCATTGCCCATCAGTGCAGGACTTGAATCTCCAGCTGGGGATGCATGAGCATGGTGAGGGAGGGAACTCCTGAAGTCAGTGAGCCCAGGTTAAAGGGCAGGAGGTAGGGTGGGTGTGAATTTGGGAAGACTGAGATGTAAAACAAAGTTCTTTCAGGACTATGGAATTGAAATCCTAGGCTTGAGGAAAGGAGGGTGCCAATCTTATGGTCAGTGGAGTCAGAAATTTGATATGAGGAAGTGGAGACAGATTTTTTTCATTTTGACAAATGACAATGAAGGAAGAGGTGGGCTTGGAAGTGTACCTTCCCCATGCATACAAATTACACAACAACCTGCTGCCCCTTGCCTAGCACCTATTTTGAAATCCTGCAGCCTGTGGAGCTGATTATTCGACTCTCAGGTTAACAGAAACTTGCTGGACCATTTCACATCTAATCTGAAATGGTATTCTTTAATATATTAAGAAAAGAAACTGATAACAAGAACATAATTATGCCACTATATAAATCCATGTTTCTACCATATCTTGAATGTTACATGAAATTACGTTTTTTTTAAATCCAAAAATGATGCAGCAGAACTGGAAAATGTTCAGAGAAAGTCAAGAAGGACAATGGAACTTCCATATGAAAACCATGGGCTAGGACTGCTAAGCCTAAAAAAAGATACAAACCAAGAGGAAAGCAATATAAAACAGAAATCAAAAGTGACATGAAGGAGATTAATAGACCAATTTCTCCCAGTACAAGAACTAGGCAAAATCAAGTCAAGCTACTAGGAGCCAGCTCAAAGTAAATGAGGTCATTTTTCATGCAACAGGTGAAAGCTGTGGAGCTTCTTGTCAAGGCATATTATGGATCCCAGTGCTTTATCTGGGTTCAAGGGGAATTGAGACAAGTTTATGGCCATTGAAGCAGACATTAAATAAACAGAAACCAGATCTGACTCAGGAAGTCCTAAGCTCAAACTAGTTAGAGGCTGAAAGAGTACTAGTGGAAGCTATTGCATGTACTTGCCCTCAGCTTTTCCTCAGGCAGCCACATAAGGCTGCTGCTGGAGGCTGGGCTATACAAACTCTTGATGCAAGTCACATACAACCATTGTATATCAGTTTAATAAAACCCACAAAACTTCTACATCAGCCTAATCTAGCCTTCTATATGCTTTCAGCTGACAAAAGATTTAAATATATCATGTGTTTGTTCCTGCTTAAAATAGGGGATAATGTTAAAAAGCAAAACTTCCTGCCTAGCTCTGGTAGAGGAAGTGGGCAGAGGATGAAGGGAGCTGGGTGGCAGGAGAGCCAAGCAAGCTCCGTGCAATTGTGTGCCATGAATCCCTCACCCTGCTGGACACAGGACTGTTTTGAGGCAGTGGGGCCACAACCTCAAAAGACCAAGACTGCCCACAATAAAAAGTGCAACACAGTTCTTTGGGACAGTACAGGTGAATTGTTCTGCAGTATTTCTGACATCAGTGTTCAGTGCTGTTGTCTCTCCTGTACAAGCCCTTCAGTCTCCACAGGTTCTTCTGGATTTCCTCAGCTCTGTCAGCACTGTGCTGTGACAGTGGTAACATGCTTTCTGCTTGTAGCAGTGTGACAGCTGAGAAATTATTTTTCAATTAAGAAATAATTGTGGTAATACCCCACTTCTTTTTTATTGTGAGAGAGTAGAAAATGCAGGTTATAACTTGACTGAGATCATGCAAGGATTGCTGATAGGAGCCCAGTTCTGCCTCCAGTCCTCCACCTAGGTTCGTTGATCTTATTAAGATAGTGCCATCTCCGAGGGGGATGATGAGATGCTTGGACTGATTATTTATGGTGAGGAGTGTACATGTTTGTATTTTACTCAATTAAATTTTATGGTGGAAAGGCAGGAAAGCAAGTGTCCAAATGCAGAGTTCTTTGTTTCAGCCACTGAGGAGGAATGTCCTGCCAGCCTTTTATAGCCTCTGTTTTGGTGGTTTTTGGATTTGGTTTTTTTTGTTTGTTTGTTTGTCCTCAGTAGCTACCTCGCCAATTGAAAAGGAATCCTTCCGAAGACAGGACCACGGCAGAAAAAACAGTGATCCAAAACCAGAAGCAGTGAGGCAGCTCCTGTTAACCCCAGTCAGGTTTTCCCTGCTGGGAGGCAGAGCTGGGGAGGTGCTGGCAGTGGGGCTGCGGCCGGGCGAGGGCCAGCGGGGCCGGCCGGCGGGCGAGGAGGAGCGGGCGATGCGTGCGAGGGCTCGGCCGGGCCGTGTTTGCGCTCGGCGGCTGTGTTTATATCGCTCGCTAAATTTAGCCTGTGACTCATCGGCGCTGCTGACGAGAGGCTGCGCTGCCCGCAGGCTCCAGCCCTGCACCTGCCCTCCCGCCGCCTCCCCGCGCAGCCGGCCGGCCCCCCGACCACCCTTCCCCCCCGCGCCAGGATATTTTTCCTGTAAAAACTTTTAAAGTGTTATTTTAAGCAAGCCCCGAGGCAGACTTTAATCACTAGGGGGGGTCTCCGCAGCACTGAGCGGTTTTGGGAGCACCTCCCTTCTGCTGGTGAAGAACGGATGGCCAAACAGCTCAGTGGGTCCCGCGGCCCGCGCAGCGCAGGCGGTGAACAGCGGGAGCTGTGGAACAGCTCTGCCCCATCACACGCAGGTTCAGTCAATAAACCCGTAAGAGTCAGAAACTCTTGCAGCTGCCCGCCGTGGCTGGGCACTAGTGTGCGGTACCCTCTCCTGGGCATCTCTTCCAGCAGTCTCACGCACACACAGAGCATGGGGTCGAGCCGTGCCGGACCCCGTGCCACAGGTACGGAGTGGTGTCAGGTGCGGCTCGGTGGAAATGCGGGACCTTTATTTACTGTACTGGTGGAAAATAAGCCAGCGTGCCCCTCGGGATGGGGAAGGAGGGGAAGGCCGGGGGCCTGGGAACGCGGTGGCCGGTGGTTGCCCTTCCCAGGTTGCCGTCAGCTGGCTGTTGCCATGGCGGCTGTCTGCTTCCCCTTCCTGCCCGCGCTGGAGAGGAAGGCGCGAGTGGCTGCGTGTTTGTTTTTGAGCTACGAGAAAGTTGAGAAAAGGCTCACCTGCGCAGCTGCGCCGGCAGCACGTTTGGGTCAACAGCCGTCGCTGTTTGCTGCTCAGACCCAACGCCTCGGTCTGTGCTCTCTCCCACCTTGGGCTGGCAGCCCACACATGGGTTTTGGGGGTCCCCTGCACCCTGCATCCCTTCGGCTCTGCCCAGTACTGTATATCCTCTCTCCATAAACACACGTGTTGCTTATCTTGTTGCACAGCTTGATGGAGGCTCATGAGAAAGGAAGCAGTACTTGAGATGATGCCTCCTTCTACCACAAGCTTAATCCCGTGTCAGAGTCATTGCAAGCCAGAAGGATGGAGTTCCACGAGGAAGATCTCTCATCCTCCTTGTCGTGTCACCACGACAAACCATGTTGCTGAGCTCCTCTTTCATTTTTTTCCTTTGTTACTGCCTCCTTTTTTTTTCTGCTGCTTCAACACATGCATTACTCTTTGGTCATTAGGAATCACAGCTGGAAAGATTTGTATTTGACTTCCATTGGCCTGCATTTCTCTCTCCAGTAGGGGACACTTTCTGTAACCTCTGTTGCCTTGGGGACTGTGACTTTCTAGTCTTTCTAAGCTAAAGCATATTTTGTGGTAGCACAATATGCCTCCAGCCACCTGGCAGCCAAAACAGCCTTCAGCGATGAGTCAGCAAGTGCTCCCGGTGTGCAAGTATTTTTGTATTCAGTGAATAAATAAAATCCCAACAACTTGTTGCTAATACTTGTATTAGTCATTAAGGGAAGAATAATGTTTTTATGTACACATATGCTATTATTCTTCCTTTGCTCTAAGAACACCAGTTAGGGCCATATTAATCCTTCTAGTTAAGATGGGATCAGAATATGACCCTCAATTGTCTGGAAGCTCTGAAGCAAAGTCAGACGCTGCCCATGAGATCAAGAGGGTAGACAGGGTGTACCAGACAGACCCACATACAACATGTGTATATGACAAACATATTCTTTACTTTTTTAAGCAAGGATGCAAGTATGTATCAAGTGTAAAAATGAGTCTTAATTATTTGTTAAACATTTATGCTTATGGATTCAAGGAGCTGTGTCAGAGGGACAGCATTTTCTTTGAAGTGCATCACCTGTCCTGGTCATCCCTTTGATCACCCCATGCAAGGGCTTTGTAGGAGTAAAAAACGTTTTGACATCTGGGGTGCTATTTGCCAGATACGTATCTGTGTGCTCACAGTGTGAAACATGTATTAGGAATTAATTATGAGGAAGGAGTAAGTGTCGGGTCAATCATGTTCCTCTTTCATTTGCTTCCAGTAAAAGTCTTGCATGTTTTTTTTGTGTTTGTTTACAAGTAGTCTGGCTTTTGGTTCAGCACAGTTCATGGAAGAGGCTTCACTAATGTACTGTTGCTGCAGAGCACACTTTTCCTGTAAAATGGCCTTTCCTTGTGACTCATTGAAGCATTCATGCTAACGCTTCAGACAGACAGTCTCTTAAGGATATCCCCTTTAAAAAGCAGCAGCTGCAATAGGAAATGGTTTTATGTGTTTCCAGCTTTGTGTTGACTTACTGTATTCACAAGTCTACTCTTCTTTAGTTACAGTTAGTATAGAGGGCAAAAGTGGCTTCTTTCCTTCTTGGGAAGGGAACCTCAAAAGGGTTATTTTGTTGCTCCCACATGGAGGTGGCAGAGTGTTCATTCCTGATATTTTTGTACAGTAGTGACTCTGAGGATTGAATTATTTTGATAAAGGACAAACTTGCCTAGTGAAGCTTAGGGAAATTATACACCAGTGTTGCAACAGTTATGAATCTTAGAAAAAAAGTCTCAAAACATATCACATCTGAAAAAAAAAAAATGTATCAAGTTGATGGAATCACTCCTCTGGATTTTCTGTCCTTCTGACAGCTAAATTATACCACACCAAAAACCCCTCATTTGTAAAATATTTGAGAATTTTGGTATTGGCTGAGGCATATCTGGGGAAAAAAACACAAAAAACTTGTGAAAAGGACTTTTTTTAGTTCTTTCCATATATTGTTTACTGCAAATAATGTCTGCCATTCCCATTCTGTGGCTCTTGTCCCATGCTGAGCTAGTACCACAGAAAACAGATCAGCCCTGAAGTGAAGCCATAACTCTAAACCCCATCAGTTAGGCTTGCTGCTGAAGCAGGTAGTTCCAGCTTGCTCCTCTTCACAGGTTGCCATCTTCCTGTTGTCCTGGCACAAGCATCAGTTTGACTACATGATGCTGTGGATCAGATAGGTTAGGATGACCTGTTCAACAGTAAAGGCAACTTCTTTATCAAATTAGTTCTGGCCTTGATCATTGTGCTGTTCTAGTTCACTTTCCAGCACTGCTATGGGGGAGAAGGACAGTGTGAGTGGGCTGCTCCAGTACATGGGCCAGTGAAAGTGTGTGGGACCACACCACCATGGAAGAAAATGCTGGCTGAATATGCACCTAGGGAAATACAAGCAAGCTCTAGGTCTAGGAATAAAACCTGAAAAGCTGTCTTCAGTACTCTATTGTTTCATTCTGAAACAAAATTGTGTCAATATTCTTCAAAATGTTATTTGAGATGTTACACTTTGTATAAACAAGGGGAAACAAGGGTAAAATATTTCCTATTCTGCTCTTGCATGGAAATCTTGAATGTATTAGGCAAATATGGGAAACACTTTTAATTGGAAAAGGACAAAACTGCTGTGAAAAGTGACTTGAAGTGGCAGTGAAATAAACTCAATAGAATATATACTCATTGGAGTTTTTCTCAGTATTTGTCTAATCACACCCCACTGATAAAAATTCCATGCGAGTCTCCATTAGAGATGGTCCACCAGTGAAGCTGAGATGTATTTCAAGCTTAGGACTTCTGCACCAAATTTTAAAGTCCTTTTGCATTTCCCTTACTAAGTGTGATGAGGAAGGGCAAACCTGGTCAAACTGAGATGCGAGTTACAAAACAAAAACCATCTTGTTTCTTGAGACTTAATTAGTGTTTTTTAACCCAGCTCTACAGGACAGTTTATAGAGGATTGTTTCCATCTGTAAACCTAGCAATGCCTGTGCAATCAGTAAAGACTGAACCCAGAACTAGTTACTTTGAAATAAATAATAGCAGGCTCTAGAGCCACTATGTGCAGGTTATGCTAGAAACACAGTCCTCTTGAAATGTGTGGTGGGATCTGTGTGAACTCTCCAAATCCATTTCTTCCTGTTAAGTCTTAAGGGCAAGAATAATGACCCACTGCTAAGATGTGAGATGAACACAGGTTTTCTGGAAGCCTGTTTTGTGTGTGCTTGTGATTCAAATGGCACAGATCTACTCACACTGGAATATGAACTTCATGTAATGGCTATCTGAGAGGGCTTTGAAGAGCAGTCTATTGACACATCTCCAATACACCAACTCCAGTTGCAACTCTCTTCTTTGTGATTATGTAAAAAATGCCTTGCAACTGTGTTGTTCTGCCCTGTTGGGCTAATCTGAGTTGAAACATCTTGTTCATATAATGTGCTTCAGTGCTCTTTTATGAACTCCTGTGTACTGAGGCAAAGTTGTTGGAAGCTAGTCTTCTGTTTCCTCGTCTGCTGGGGATTGGGGAGGGGGTTAGGGGGGCGGAGATTTGGGCTGGTTTGTTTTGTTTTCCAGAAATGATCATGCCTGCTTAGCAAATACGGAATTCTGGATGATAAAACGAAGACTGACTTCTAATAGAGGGTCGGTTATTGAGGTGAAATAGTATCCCAGACTGGGCAATGTAAAGAGAAACCCACCTGCTTGTATGAGATGCCATTAAAGTGCAGGAAGGTGGGGGTATAATCGGAGCCACTTTTGCAGGGGTGATTACATATAACAAAAGGAGGAACAGTGTCCCTGTCCCAAAGCTGCATTATATAGTCTGGTGTCCCCCTGAAACTCAACTCCCATGTTTCTTCCTTGACAATGGGACCTGAAATAACCTCTTGGTTTTGGTTTTTTGTGTGTTTTCAAGTATGTTCTTGCTTAAGGTTTAATTGGCTCCAGTCAGTAGGAAAGGGCTCCAAGGCTGATTATTTATGGCTTACTGTCAAAAGTGGCTATAAAAAGGGCAGTATTATCTTGGAGATGCTGGGAAGGAAAATGTGGTGGGGGGAGGGTGGGGGAGTGTGTGTGTGCACGAATGTGTTTTCTTGTACTAGATGAAATCAGAGTTTTGCTGTCTCAGCAGTGTGGTTTAAATTGAAGATTAACCCTTTGACCTTCACGGTGTCAAATCACTTACAGATGGATCACCAGTTATATTTTTTTCTTTTTTTTTACTTTTGGGGTGAAGGGGGGCTTTTTTTTAAAAAAAAAAAAAAAAAGGTTGTTTGTTCATGCAGCTGGGGCTTTTGAAAGGCTCAGAAGCCAATCTGATTAAAAACAGCACTTGGCTAAACTCTGCGAAATCCTACAAGCAAAAAAAAAGTTTAATCCTCTTGTGCACAATGCATAAAGGGTCTGCTCTTTTCTTTTTGTAATGTTAGAGCTACAATTATTTCTGGAGAACTTATCATTTCCCTCTCTCCCCTCATCCCTTGCTGCACCCCCTTGTTATGCTGATGGGATTAAAGTGTCTGCTCTTGAAAAGTGTAACTGAGTTGTTATTGGAAAAGAGAAGTGGTATGTTGCAATTTTAGAAATATAAATAACCTCGCTTTAACTGTTCTTCTCTACAGCATCAGCAGAACAGAAATCAAGTGTGGTGGCAGCTTTTTCTCTTCCTACACAACTTGGCCTTAAACGCGGAGGTGAACAGGAACCACACTGGGCAGAGGTGAGCTTCGCCCACCTGTTTCAGGCCACATCCAGTCTGCAGGGAGCACTGAACAAACACTGGTTCGGGGGCGAGACATTGCACACCGCCGGCCGGATGTGAGGACTCTGACTTTCTGATCCTCGTCTTCAAGTTTGGGTGTTTTTATGGACTCTTCTTTGCTGCTGCCTGCCTCGCGAGGCAGGGAGCTCTTGTCCAACACTGTTGAAGGAAAGCCAGAATGTGGGTGTGTTTGGTAAAGCTTGCTGCTGGTTCCCCGCACCGGTGACCTCTGTGCAAGGGAGGCAGGTATCAGACTGATGCTTCCTCTGCCCTGTGTAGTAGTCGATGGTAGAGTGCAGGAGTGTCATTTTGGCTGCTAGTTAAAAATGATGCCTGGGATTGATGACTAAACATACTTTTGGTATCTTCCAGAGCAGAGATGCTCAATTCCTCCACATTTTTAGCAATGAAAAACATTCAAGTAGCTTAGATCCAACAGGTTACTTGTTTTATTTGTTGGTTACTGTTTATTTCATTGCACCCTGTGTGAGAGAAAATCCCAAAGAAATCTGACCTCTTCAGCCATTCCATTGGGCACCACTTGCAGCTCTCTCACAAGAAGTTGTTCTTTGTCGTTGCCATCAATAAAAGAAAAATAAATTCAGTAGAACAGTCTAAAAATGAAACCTTCTTGGGGTTGCTGGTGGCCATTACCTTCTGCCACTGTCTGCTTTCAGTTCAGTGTTCTCAGTGCCCATGAGGCAGCAGGAAGCCAAAAACCATGGAATATGGCACAAGTGTCATTCTTCTACAATGCTAATGTATATTTTTTAGTAGTTTTACCATGGATGTTTATTTTATTTTGGTTTTCTTTTCTTTTACTATAATGTGGTTGGTCAGGAAGGCTTAGATCCCAGGCATCTGATAATTTTGCTTCAGGATTTGACAGGGAAATTAATTATCATCTAGTCTGATATGTACACTGTACAAGCAGTCTGTCCATTACTCGAGTTTGTAGTGTTTGGAGGCTGCTGTAAGCATATACTGACTAGCAGCAGTAATATTGTTTCAAGGGAGATCTTCTAACAGTTCCCAGTTTGTATGCACTCAGAAGTTTGTCCGTATGGCTGACACTATTGGACCAGCACAGGGAAACTAACCTACCAAAATGAAGTAGCCTTAAATATTGATGGCTATTTCTCTGTAGCCTTAAATATACTTAGTTCACAAACCCAGTGACAGCTAGGGTAAAACACGAACAGAGAAGCAATACAGACCTTAATATTTTCTCTGAAAATTTCCGTATAGCCACTGCACCTTGTTGTAGGTCTCAGATGATACAACCAGCATGAGGAAGAGCTGTCCAGTGAATTGCTCTTCAGTTGTGTTACAAATGTCAACTACAGGTGTTGAGCAATTCTTCTGCTCTTGATCCACTCTGAAAAACAAGCATTACTGTACAGAAGAGTAGCTTACTTGCACATATGCTTTCCTTCTCCACCCCTCTTTGCATATTTGTCTCTAATTCATGCTTTCTCTGGTATTTGTGTAATCTCATCATTGCACTGTAGCGTCTGGTAACAGTTTGCTGAAAAAAGTTAAATTTGGACCTTTTCGCTCTCTCCCAGCCCCATTCTCTTGATTTGCATCCTGCTCTACTGTGGAAAAATGTACTTTAGCTCCCTGAAAGAGGTCCCCAAGCCTTTTTCACTTTCATATATTCACAGTCACTCTCTTTAAACATAAGGAGAGTTTGTGTGAGAAAAGCTTTTTTTTTTCCTTTTGTGTTATTTTGCTAGCTAGAGCTAGAGTAATATGTTTGTCCATGATGGTTAATAATTCTTATAAATGAATCTCAAGTAATATTTTCGGGGGTGAGTTTTACAGAGTGGGAGTGTGGGAGGGTTTTTTTAGGAGGGGGGATTGATTTTGGTTTTGTGTTGTTTCTTTAAGCATGTGCACTACAGAGTTACCTGGAGTGATCTAAGTGATAGCTGTTGCTGGCTATACTGCAGCAGGATGGAAGCCACTCTCTGCCTGTGCTGACAGAGAGGAAGCTCTCCATACCTTGCTTTGCACAGTCTGCTTGATGGAAACGCTGGTCATTGGAGAAAGAGGACTTAAATGATGGGAAAACTTGAGGGGTAGTGCAAGCACAGACTGAACTGGGGACCCCTGAGAACCCGAATGTTAAGGAGAAGACTTATATAATAATCTCTTTAAGAGGCAGAAGTGGAAGTGTGGAGGCTCAGGAAGTAAGGCAGCGATGATGCCTCTCTGTGTGGCATGCCCTTGGATGTGATGCTTGCATTTCCCTCTGCTTGCCAGGGCCCCTTTATCAGGAACAGTCAATGCTACATCATAACAGCCCTGGAAAATACGAAAAATTCACCAACTGCTTCTGACATTTAAAAACCATTGTGAGCGCTACCCTTCCCCTCTATCTTGACTTGACAGCCAAGCAGGCCAGTAAGGCCTGTCCTCTGGATGCATAAGCTGGAAAGATAAGTCTGGTACTGGCACTTTCTGGTGTTGAGACCCAACCAGATAATCTAGGATGAGACTCTTACCATGGAGAAACAAGTACCCAAAATGGTCCCTCAGTCAGGCTGCTAGCCTCAATAAAGTCATCTGGCTCAGGGAAAGACACATCTTTGCCAGTCCATATTTCCCACTGCAACAACAGACTTATCAAAATTGGTCATGCCAGGGTCTCAAGTTAAAATCTTGAACAACAATACTTCATTGGAGACATAGAGCTAATGCTAGACAAAGGCCGACTTCCTGCAATACGCATATTGGTTACTGGTGCCAGAGATTTACAACCACTGATAATATATTTTAATTATATTCCATATCTGCGTATCTCAGACAAAGGAAATATGCTCTGTCAACCCGAAAGTTGTACTTTGCTTCATGTAGATTTAGAAGGGCAGGCTGGTTTATTCACTTAGGGAAAAGCAACTACTTCATACTTAAAGTCTCACCTACTTGGGGAAATAATGTGAAGATTTCCCACATTTATCCAGGAGCACTGGATGGATGCACAGCAATCATGTATGTGTCACCCATTCTGTGTTTATAAGGCCCCTTGAGTGCCCACTGGGTAGATCTTGCCCACAGAGTAGCTACTGCAGTGTGGCCAGGGACATACGTCGATTATTTGGAGAAACAGTTCCAAAGAATATGGTTAAAATCCTGTTGCTGAAGGATTATGCTCAGGTTTTTAGATATTAGCTTGTTTTTGTGAAAAGAATGGGACACTGTTTCTCTGTGCTGTAAAACTAGAGTCTAACAGTTTAGAAAGAAGAGTTGGATCTTTCTCCTAAAACAAATTCCTGTTTTTAATGAGCAGTTCTTAAGAAAAACTCGAGCTGCTGCTGATCGTGCCAGCAGCCTTGAAACATCTTGCTTGCCTTCCCCAGATCTCCAAAACTGATTCAGACCTCAACTGTCTTTCCTTGAGGGATGGAGTTCTTCCTATCCCTTCCCAGCTTCCCACCCTTTTGAATATCTTGTAACCTGCCCATCCTAGGACCCAGCAAGCTTGGTGCTAGTAGGGAATAGTTAGCTTTACTTTTGTTTCCTGCAGTTCTTGAAAGCTGAGCCAGTAATCACAAAGTGACTGCCCAGGGATAGCTGCAAACTGCTGCAAATAGGATACAAAAAAGGCAGGGAGAGGATGGAATTGCATTGAAAGGGTTGCTGCAGGGTCTGTGTAGGGCTGCAGCCTTCTGTCAAGGTGCTGATAATCCCTGGTAGCATTGAATTCCTGCATAACTGATCACATATTTCAGTTTAAATAGCTTGTTACTAAATATTTGATGGCTAAACTCTTGTTTGAGGAGTCCTGAAAGAAACTTCCTTGTCAGCCTTTGTTTTGAAGCTGTGTATCAGCAAGGGAATAGAGGCGAGGAACACAGTCTTTCTTAGCATAGAAAGTGTGATTGCAAAGACATCTTTCTTTCTACTGGCTGTTTATTTTGCCCCCTCAAGCCTGGATTAAAGGTATAGGCAGTGTGTGTATGTGAGGTTACTACAGTCCTGGAGTTGCTCCACAGCAGTCACTGGAACTGTACCCAAGGTGGAACTTCATTCGGTGTGGCACTTGGCACTCTTCTGGGAAACAGCAGATTCTAACCATTAGTAGACTAGGAAGAAATGTTGATTGTTTGTTTGTTTGTTTGTTTTTCTAAGAAAAAGCAAAATTACTTGAGGCAGTTATTACAGTGTGACCCTATCAACTCTACAATGAATTCCACCCATCTGCTGCTGGTCCTGACCCATATCTCTGCTGAAGTTGTGGGAATGGTGAGACTGTGACATGCTGAATGGTGTGATATTGAGGGTATTTTTTAAGGGAAAAATAGAGAAAGCACTCACATATGTGCTAGAATCAAACAAGAATGCAGATTTGTGGAGGTCTTGCCTTGTTTTACTGGCAGTATTTACTGCAGGATCAGAAGTAAAAGAACCGTGGAATGCTGGTTCATATTGATGGGAGGTCTGCACATGAACCAAGCACTATTCAGTATTAGCATGATTTGACAACAAAGGTTTTAATAATGTCATTCAAAAGAGTCTGTCTTTCAAACTGGCATTTGTGATCATTTGCAAAAATGCCTACCTGTTGCCTTTGATTGTTTTAGCAAGAAGAAATACCTCAAGGAATTGATAAAAGATCCTAGGACAATCTTTTACAGTTCCTAAAGACTTCCGTGGTCTCTGTCTCTTTGGTTTGCATGTGTTCACACAGGTGTTACACAGCTCAGTTCTTCTCCACCAGGAAAAGCAGAAAAGACCAAACACATCAAATGCACTGGAATGTAATTGTGTGTGTGTGTGTGTGTGTGTGTGTGTGTGTGTGTGCTCTTGAACTGAATGCAGTCTGACATCCCCTACCCCTTCTTTCTTCCATGTGCCTCACCTTCCCCCTTAGCCACAGAAAGGAGGGTCTCTTCCTGCGAATCCCATGCTGGAAGTTGGTTTCTGGGAAGCGAAACCTAATGTCTGTGGGCTGTTTTTTAAAGCCATGTTTCAGTTCTGTCTTCAGACTTTTTGCTGCCTTTGGGGAACGGAGGGGTGGGAAGGGTAGATTCTTAAACTGTTTTTAAAATCTATTACGGAAATTTTGCATGTATAAAGTTATTCTTAAATCCAAAGGAGCCTCCCCAGTTGGTGGACATGGCTCCAGGAGAGCATCATTCCAGATTCCTCAACTCAGTTTTAGATCAGACTATCCTGAAAGGAGTATTTGATGACAAAAGGGGGAGAGATTGCTGTGATGGTAAGACAACATTGTCAGTATCTCCTTAAATATATGTCAGGAGTTAGGCTTGTAAAAGGGAAATTTTAAAGCAGTCCATAGGATATCTATGTCTGTTTCCACTGGGTGCATTTGAAAATCCTGCCACTAAATTTCAGTTTGGGAATGTAGATGTTGGGGTTTTTTGGTTAAAATAATCATGGCTCTCTTCTCTTCTTCTCTTCTTTTCTCTTCTCTTCTCTTCTCTTCTCTTCTCTTCTCTTCTCTTCTCTTCTCTTCTCTTCTCTTCTATAGTATTTAGCACAGTCTCCCATGTTTCTAGGTGAAATTCACTGATGAGAATACTGTGAAATGTGGATTCACATTTTCTTCCCTTCCTTTCCCCCCTGCTTCCTGCATGACTGTTCTTCTTTGGTGGGATATGTTAAAAAAACCCCAAAAAACTTCAGAATACTTCATCTGGAAAACAAAAAGGGTAAGATGAGCTAGAATTTGCAATGTACTTAATAAACTTCCCCTCAGTGGAAGGTTTCCCCATGACTTCTGATTTTCACCAGAATATGATACTGTCCTGCTGCAGAAGTAAACCTGATGCTCTCCTGTGAGATTTCTGTCTGGATTAGTCCTGAAGTGCACACACCTTCTTTGCCATGGACTGAGACCCAGTGAGAATGTAGCATTTTGTTTATTCTGGTTGTGTGCCTCCAGGGCTCCTGCCTGTACCAATGGTGGCTGGGCAGAGCTCCTTTTGGTTTTGTATCTGTGCAGTATATTTGCTTTGTGCTTTCTTCTTTGGTGCTTTTTAATACTTTAATACTTGGATTTTTTTTCTAATAACTGGTACAATTTTTAATAAAATTGTTAAATTTGTCTGTGTTCCTTGTTTAAATTTTTAAGGGATGGAGGGCATTTACACTGCTGGTCCGTTCTGGAGTTACCTAAATCACTGATACAATTTGGATTGTTCAACTTTGAAAATATCTGGTGGATCATTTTATGTGCACCTTAATATCAGGCCCTGCAGATTTCCTTTTCAGATTGGACTACTTTCCTTGTGCATAATTTGATTTATAAAATAGTCTTTCAAGAAGATACATTCCCATGCTTGGACAGAGAACTGCTGCTGCTTGGAACTGCATATTTAACCCGCTGCTTCAAATCAGGAAGATCTTGTTAAAATACACATGAGGTACATCCTCCAAATTTGCAAAATGCAATCTTTGATTGCTGACTGCTGACCGCTTACCTACTGCCTACACAGGTACATTCAGAGGCACTGAGGCCTTAAGAACAAAGAGTCATTTCTTGGTAATCCTATTAAGGAAATATGGTTCTCAGTGGTCTTCTGACATAAAGGCAGCAGAGGAAGGTGGCCATACTTTGAGAGTGCCTGTAGGGTGGTAATGACTCCTTCAAACACATACATGCAAATGTCTTGGCCATCCCAAGCACAGCAATCATCAGGCCTGTCCTTAAGTTTTCCTCTGTTCCTGTAGGGAAAAACTACCTCCACTAAGTAACAGCAGTTTACCTGGGTGGGGCAGCAGTGATGATAAGCGTATTGTGAATTATTTACAATATAGACGGTCAAATGCCTTCAACCACATTGCTCCTCCAGTGCAATGCTGCTGCATTGTGCATGGGAGGCTTTAGGGAACCAAGTTAACAATCCTACCCGATGTTAAGTTGCCTTGACTGGTGTGTGCATGTTACAAAAGGGCCTTTCATTCCAAGAACACATGATGTGTGTGGTTTGAAAAGCCACATGTGCATCTAAGACCACAGGGGGAAAAAGACAGTTTTTCTTTTCATTGTATTAGATCTAGTGAGAAGTGTGTTCCCTGGTCAGCCTCATGTGACTGTGAAAGAGCCTGTTGTAACACACTGATACGAGGGGACAGGCATGAGATTGACTTAGATGGGTGATTGGCCCTGGGTTTCCTCATTTTCATGTGGTTAAATTCTCACTGTTAGTTAAACTCTCAGTCTTAGAAGCTTTAATAATTCTTGTACCAAAGAGAAGAATGGCTTTTAGAAATGAATGGTTTCTAATGCTACCCCAGAAGCATTTGCCAAAGCAGCAGGATGCATTGCACCTTGCACACAGCAAAGGCAAGTGTGCAGGTGTATGATCAGCCTTCCTGCTTCTGAGAACTCCTGAGCTACTCTTGGTTCTTTGGTTTGGCTCTGTCATGACCTGCAGGCCATTACTTGCCTGTGGCATAGTAGACGCAGGGTGCATGGAAACATTTTCAGGGTTAGGCATCAGCACCAAAGAGTACAGGCTGGAAATTCCTATTGCAATGTTTTTTGGTTTTTTTTTTTTTTTAATTGTGTAGTTTGAGAGAAACTGGATATCCTAGAAAATGTGCTTCAGGAAACTTTCTTCTTAAAGTACCAAGCCTGCATACTAACAGGGCACTTTCAATTTATTTCCATCCATGGCCCCTTTCATGACAATCCCAGGTCCCTCACTTTCTGTACAAACATGACTAGCACTTTAAGGGAAAATGAGTTTTGTTATTAACTTCCTAGCTGCATGCTGTAGGGACAAGGTAAAAAGTTTAAGTAGGATTACTGCTTCAAGGAAAAAATGTTTATCAAGAAGTGCTCAGCCTGTCTCGTTAAAAATAATAAAGCACTCTGAGGACAAGAAAGTTCTTTGGTTGCGCAAGCTACTGCACAAAGCACTCTATTTTCATGACTCTGGCTGCTGAAGTTTAGAAGCCACTATAGTGTATGGATTGGGGGATATTTTTCAAGCACTCATAACATTGTTTTATGGTGCAGTAAATGTGCTTGTCCTTAGTCTCCTCAATGTATATGAAAGCTTGGAAGCAGTTCTGCTAACCAGCTTTCTCCTTGTGCTCTCATACCTGAATAATTCAGACATAATACAGACCCATTTCTTTCTTTTACTTGCACACCCCTGTCCCTGTTTCTAGTTATTAAGAGATGGGGTTGGGAAAGGAAAAAGCATCCTGAAAGCAATTTTTGACAGCTTTTGGAGGTTTGTTTTAAAATGCAAGAGCTGCAGTTGTTTCATTGTTCATATTACTGGTTTCTGTCAAGAGGCTTGAACTGAAAGAAACCTGTTTCCAACAGGAATCTAACAAAGAGGTGACAATAATTTCTGATAGTGATTGTCTTCCACCTGACATAATGCATGAAATCCTAACACAGCTACAGAGTCTGACAACAAACCACCAGGCGTGACGTACTGACATCAGTATTCATATTCCCCTCTATAAGTCCTTTAAATCTTGATTTCTCTTAAATGAATTATGTTCTCTGTAACATTCATAATGGACTCTTTTCTTTCTCCATTAAAGTCTGTGTCAGCATTCTCCTTCTCTGTGTTTTGCCTCAGGGCTCTTGATGTATACAAAGACTCCTCTGTTTTCTGCTCTTAGTCACACGCTTTCACTCTTAACCTCAGTGCTATAAACTAAACATCCACCCACTATGGCTGGAGATGACCCTGTTTACGTCTGCTGCTCAAATCACGACAGCAGCAGTCATGAAACTTTGTTTTCATGGAGACAGTTAGCTCTTAGTAAGAGGACAATGAGGCTTGACTTCTTACAATACTGCAAGTTTTTGAAAAAATTTCGACAGAAATAAATTGCCAGGAAAGATTAATGGGATATGTAAAGAAATTGCTTGTTTCAATAATTTTACTTCACCGCCTTTTAAAATTACTGTATATGATTTGTTGTGGCAGTCCACCATGGTATTGGAACACACCAACTCAATCTGAGACAGCAAGGTCACAAGTAGGGAAATGGTGCTTATGTTTACATTTCAGGGCTGTTTATGGTGATCAGCCTGAACCATGACTCCCCACTCCAGCAGTGAGTACAGAGCAGCAGGGTCACCCACACTACTGACAAACTCCTGGTTTTGGACACTTTTGCTACCAGACTTAATGCCATGATTCTAAACAGGGAGCTGTTTGGGAGGATGGCTCTTCCTAGGGAGACCAGCGGACCCTGAGGAAACAGGGTGATGGGCGACTGGTTTGAAAATATGAAGGAAAGTGTCTGGAACACTGCTAACTCACAGTGTGGGACAACTTTTTTGCTGGTGGCTGAAACAGGCTATCAAGCTTCAGCCAGGTTTACTTCTCTGCAAGCACAACCAGCTGAGGAGTGTGCTGGGAGCAAAGTGCAGTTCTCCTCGAGGGGCTGCTGCCCATCTGGCTGCATCCCAGCAGGGGCCACTGGAGGCAGAGCCATCCTGGGGGAGGGTGGCTGCTCTGAGCCCACACCTTACCCTGCAGTGGTCTCCTGCTGAACTCCACCGTCCTTGTCACAGAACCTCAGAGTGGGTCAGGTTGGAAGGGACCACAGTGGGTCACCTGGCCCAACCTCCCTGTTCAAGCAGGGTCATCCTAAAGCAATTGCTCAGCATTATATACAAACAGTTCTTCAGTATCTCCAGTGAGGGAAACTCCACAACCTCTCTGGAAAATCTGTTCCAGTGCTCCGTCACCCATACATGAAAGTTCTTCCTCATGTTCAGGTGGAACTTCCTGTGCATCAGTTTCTGCTCATTGCCTCTTGTCCTATTGCTTGGCATCACCAAGAAGAACCTGGATCCTCTGACACCCTCCCTTCAGATATTGATAGACATTGATGAGGTTCCCTCTCAGTTGCCTTTTCTTGAGGCTGAACAGGCCCAGGTCCCTCAGCCTTTCTGCACAGGAGAAATGCTCTCTTGTTGCCCTTCACTGGATTGACTCCAGGAGCTCAGTGTCTCTCTTATATGGAGGAGCCCAGAACTGGACACAGCACTCCAGGTCAGGCCTCACCAGGGCTGAGCAGAGGAGTAGGGTCATCTCCCTTGACCTGCTGGCAATGCTCTTCCTAGTGCACCCCAAGATCCCACTGTCCTTCTTGGCCACAAGGGCACACTCCTGGCTCATGGACAGCTTGCTATCCACCAGGACCCCCAGGTCCTTCTCCACAGAGCTGCTTTCCAGCAGCTCAGCCCCCAGCCTGTACTGGTCCATGGGGATATTTTCCCCAGGTGCCAGACCCTCATTTGCCCTTGTTGAATCTCAGACAGTTCTTCTCTGTCCATCTCTCCAACCTACCGAGGTCCTTCTGAAGGTCTGCACAGCCCTCTGGGGTATCGTCCACTTCTCCCAGCTTGGTGTCATCACTGAACTTGTTGTCATCATTTAGCATGAAGGTGTTGAGATGCTGTCAATATAAAAAAGATTTCAATGTCTTCCAATGAGTTTCCCTGTGACCCTGCCCATCATTTCCACTACAGGGGCAGCAGCTTCCCAGAGCTCTCCACACTACTCCCTTTCACAGTGAGACCCAGGGCTCTTCAGCTGGCAGCCAGCTCGCCCAGTCTCCTCAGCATTTGCACAAAGCCCTCCTTCGACAGGACAGGGTCACAGAGCTCATTTTGCCTCAGTGCAAGCATGGTCCCCATGGAATATTTGCTGGCACTTTCATTAGTCTAATTTTAAATATCCCAAGTGAACGACTTTCTACTATTTCCCTGGAGAGAGTGCTGTACCTACTAATAAATCTTACTGACAAAAGGTTTTCCCCAATATCCATCCTAACTTCTTTCTCCCTTAATTATATTCCAATACCCTAGTTGTATGTCCTTGTGTCACTTTGCAAGGAAACCTCACCAAAGTCATTTCTATAACTAATGCGCCCCAGAGCTCACTGAACTCCTCAGCAAAAGCTCCTGCTGACTTGAATGTACTTGCAGGCAGCTTTTGGGCAAAGCTCTGCGTTCCCCCTCAGTGCAAGACTGTAATCCTAGAGCCAGCGTGGTGTGGCATAGCAAGGCTTAGCTAGTGTTGCCACCCAGCCCTTTCACTGCTGCCCTCAGTCCCTGTCTGCCAGGAACCACCGAAGGCTTTAGTGTGGGTAGGAAAGTGGAGAAGAAGATATTCTTCAGACTTTCTGAGGTGTCCAACCCTCCTGCTTGCTGACACTGGCTCCCTCAGTGGGGCTGGCAGTCTGTGGGATTCAGGACTGAGGCTCCAGTAGGATGACATGTAGGTCTTGGGAGCAGCTCACCTGGAAACAGAAACCTGGCTCCACCACCCAAGTACTGCCAGTCTGGCAGCCTGGCTGTGTCCCTGCATGGCAATATTCCTGCCTGGGGTTACACTAGACACAACAACATGACATTCATTCCTGCAATGTTGGATGTAGTAAAGCATTTCCCCTTCACTTCCTTCCCTGTATGATTGTGAGTCATGGTTCTTGGGAGCCGACCACAGAGGAATTCAAACAGCGCTTCGGGTTGTGCCCAAACATGAACAAATACTTAATCAATCAGGGATTTATCAGAAAAAGAAATGTTTGCTGATGTAAGCTGTTATTTGGAGCTGACGTGCTCATGCCACATTATGTGGTCTTAATGCCTCCATCTGAACTAGGCACTTTTCCTTCAGGTAGCCTCATCCACAGAAACATAACCAATCCCCTCCTCACTCCTACTGCAGCAGTTTGCTTGTCCTTTGGAAAAGGAGAACCAAAGCAGTGCATTCAGCCTTGTCCCAGCTGCCCATGAAGTTGGCCAGGGTGAGTTTCCCTTCCTGGAGGGGGGTTACCACAGCCCACGTCTACAATTGAACTCTCCTTGACATTGTAGATGTGGCTTGTAATTGGTAACATCCCACTCTGTTGTGATCTTTAACTAAACGTGCTTGGAGTCGGTCAACCAATTGGACCAACTTTATCAGAGTCGATACCACAGAGAAAGATGGAAGGTGGGCAGAGTTATTACTGCATCTGGTTGGTAAGTTCTCATGTAACATATGGCACAAAATTAGATCCCACAAGATGTATGGGTGCTTACCTATCCCTTTGGAAACTGAAGTCCACCCCCACAACCTCATATCCAACTGCTGCCTAACCGTGGAAGGGGTTTTCACATTCCCCAACATCCTAAAATTCTGCTGGAGGCACTGAATGTCTCAGAACCAATCTCATGCCAAAGTCCTGTGTGCTCCACTAAGTGGGTGCTTTTCTGGCTCTCTCATTTGAGATACCTGTTGGGGCAGCCTGTTTCAGAGTGTGACACCAAAGCAGGGTTCACAAAAGATGCTGGGGAGGGTGAGTCTTTCTCTGCTGTCAGCCAGTAACTCTCATGTGAACTCTCACCCTGACAAAAGCGTGGTGTGAATGTAAAATCTGTGTTCCTGTTTATAATCAGTTGAATTTGAGGGTTCAGTCTTTGAACCAGGTTGGGAGAGGTATTTCCTTGTGAGGTATTTAAAGTCTGGAGAGAAGTGTTTTATTGACACTCTTCTCATGTTCTCTGTGCCTCTATGGCCCTTCCAGCTGTCTCCCTGCTGAGGACACCAATGGATGTACTCTGCTCTTAGACATCTGCTGCTTCCTACATTGCTGGAGGGGCAGCTCAGGTGCTTAGTTCAGGGCGCTAAAGGAGGAACCTAAAAGTTGGTGCTGCAGACTTCAAAGTTAGGAGGTTAACTGCCCTTTATGCTTCTGCTTGCTCATTGCTGTGGAAAACAGGGTAGTGCATTTCGTTAATCTCAGAATAGACAGAGTTCTATAATGGGACATTACTTCTGTGCATTGCACTTCTTTGTCTGCGATAAGATATGGTTTATAATGTCTCTTTTTTTTTCTTTCTTTGAGTTGGTACTTGTCCAGAGCACTTCTTCATCTCGCCAACTAGTGATTAATTGGCTGTACTGAAAGGTTCAACACTTTTCTGTACGTTTACCAGAGGAGGTAGAGGAATGTGTGCTCTATCTAGAGTGAAAGCATGCCCTAAGTGGATTTAAAAATGGGTCATCACTTGCTCATTTTAGAATCTGTGCCCTTAGAGCACATAAGCAAAGGTACCCTACCTTTTTAATACCATATTTTAAAAACTTCATGGTAAGTGGGAATCTCAGTGGGAAGTTCCAAGACTTCTGTTTATCTTCAGTCAAATACAGCAGAGGCAGCTCAAGCACAGATTTCTTTGTGCTATGCCAATGTCATCAGCTGTCATAAAGAATGTAGTTTTTGTTCCTTGCTGCAGGAATTTCCATGCTGATTATACAATTTTACCTCCTGACACTCCAAGGGGAAAAAGTTACTAAAAAACATAGGCCTAGGCGGGGCCTTGTCAGCTGTAGTTTCAGTTCCAGCACCTACATGTCTTTCAGTATTTTCAGCCCTACAGTGAGGCTTTGGAGGGTTAATGGTCCACTTAACAGGGAGACTTGAGAACTCCTTGAGCAAAGCTTGGAAAAGGACTCAGCTCTCTGTTTCACATAACTGCATCTCTGCTACTTGCTACATGTCCTCTTAAAAGGAAATCCCAAATTAGGACCTTCTACAATCCATGTTGTCACCCTTCTGTGAGAGAGCTTCATGAAGCAATTTGACCTTGTTCCTACTTCTTTGTTAGCATCTGATTTGTTAGCCCTTAGGTTGGAAATTCATGCTCTTGCAACCAGACATCCATGGTTCATGTCTTGCAGATGACCCAAACATGGGTGTGTTTCAGCTGGCCATGATTTTTGTAACCACCAGACCACAATCTGCTCCCAGAGCCAAGAATAGCAGCAAGATTTCTGATGTTTGATTTTCAACAAAGCTGTCTTGCTTGCAAGACATTTTGGAGTGTTGGCAATGTTGGTAATCTGACAAGGACCCTAGGAGTGGGCAGGTTGAATTGGAAATGAAAAGACAGAACAAAAAAAGAAAAAGTATTTTTGTATTTTTAAAAACATCCTCTAATCTTGTTTTTAGTGTATTTTTGTTGGTTCTTTTTTTTTTTAGTGACTCACAATTTTAAAATTTGTGGTAGGTTATAGTGTTGCCAAACCTAATATATCTTATCCTTCATCTAAACCTCTCTCCAAAGTTTTCATGCTTATTCAGTCCTTGATCTGTCTTTTGGGATGGCTTCTAAGGACACCAACCAGTAGCAGATGTGATAGCATTTTTTTTTATTGTGGACATCTCCTGAAAGAATTGCACCAAAATAACAAAACAGCAACAGCTTTTGGGAGCTACTAAACAGTCTCCAGACAGTCACTTCTTTCTGTCTTTGCCAGCCTAATTTGATTTGAACAGAGAACTGATAAAGAAATGCTGTCAAGCCCAGGCAAGTCATGTTTCTGCTTCTCCATCTGAATCATTTCTTGACTGCCTGTTGAATGCTTGAGAGCAAGTTGGGTGCCTTCCAAAACAAAGCAAAGATAGCCTCCCTGTCCAAGAGAGGTTACAGTGCAAACAGAGACTACCCAGCATGTCACAGCAATCTTGTGTGCATACGGGAAGCAACAGAGGTGTGTAGGCAGGGCTTCAAGATAGATGGGAGGCCATTATTAGTTGCTTGTCTGTGCTATTGGCCTGTTGGAATTCCCAGTGCACAGCCCTGGGCAGCTCTTCATGCCAGGGGCAGGAGGGATGCAGCCTGGGCAGGTCACTGGGCTAAGGCATGTCCCACTGGTGGCACTATGCACATGTGTAATGTTTTGAGCTGAGCTTAGTGAAAGGATTGACATGGATATCCCACATGATCCAAGTGACCAAGGCTTAATTATCAAGCTTTACAACAGGAAAGGAGGCTTCTAGATCAAAAATTATAATGTTTCAGCATACATAAATTACAGGTTCATTTCTCTACATACTGACAAGTTATAAACAACACTTTTTTGGCCCTAGGTCAGAGGTATGGCTTTGACCATAATTACATTCTTTGTAGATAACTTATTTTTGTTTTGGTTACCAAGGCTTTTGCAATGGATCTTGCGTTACTGTTTGTGCCCCATGCTCCCTTTTTTCTGCTGCAATGGCCACCTCCTGTCACCAACACCACCTGGGTGCTGGGCACAAGGGATGTGCAGCATGGCTCACCATCAAGGGGAGGGGAGCTCAGTAGTAAAAAGCTCTTGAGTTTTGAGCAGGATCCATGATGGCAGAGTAGTGAAAAGCCCTGGTGTGGTGGTGTGCAGTGCAAGGGTCTTTGCCCTGCCTGCCAGAGGAGGAGGAGGAGGAGGATGAGGAGGAGGAGGAGGACGAGAAGGAGGAAGCAGTGTTCTTTATCACTTTTGTTTCCCGCTGTCCTGCAGTCAGATTTTCTGCTTGTTTTTCACTGTGCCCTTCATGTGTTTTCCATCTCTCCAGAAATCACTGGCTTTGTTTAAAATAGACTTAGAGCAGCTGCCAAGACTTTATCCAGAGAGAGAGAAAAACGCACGGACGCCAAGTTCCTATAGAGTTATCAAAAGCTTTCACTCCCCATCAAGAATACACCAGAAGTCTGGTCTTCTCAAGAAGAGTTCTGAATAGTCACTACAGGTCATCCTGCAAGAGCTACCAAAGTGCTTCTGCCCAGGAGAGCATTCCTCAGCTCCCAGTGGTGTCTCCCGAGATCTGCTTGCAAGTGCCTTCACAAGTCTCTCACATACTGGGATGTTGTCTTTCTTCACAGTGCATTGAATCTATGCAGAAAAATCACAAAGTTAGAGGAAAATGGCTTAAGGATGTTTGACTCAGAAACATTTAAAGGTTCCCCGCTCTTAAAGTAATAGATTTAATCAGCACAGCTCTGTGCTGTAGGCTTGCAGCCAAGGAGGTTTCACCTCAGGGGGCTTTGTTGGCCATGTTTGCCTTCCCTTTATGCTTTACCACCTTTCTCTAACCCAAACCTAAAGGGATTTCCTGCCTTGTCTCCAAAAGGAGATGCTATTGTTAAGTAATTCCCAGCTCAGAGCTTAGCATCTCCTTCTCTCTGCAACAGTTCAAGTCAGCAAGATAAGTAGTGTAAAATTGAAAACAGGATCAGCTCCTTCATCACCAGGGCAAAAGATATTGAAATAGAGAGAAAAACAAATATGCTTTGCTTTTAGGTAGAGCAGTATGATTTAACTCTGGCTTTTGGACTTGTTTCCTAATATTTCTTGATTAGAAAAGCTTACTGAAAATACTTGAGATGGCTGGTGGGAGAGACTTTCCTAACGGAAGCAGGTCTTTCTGACAGAATGTAAACAATCCCAGAGCAGGCTTCAAGAACACCACTCCTCCCACCAGGAGCAAAAACGCACCAGCTCAAAGCCAGCAGCTCTGATGTTTCAGTCACTACAAAAAGCTGTGGTGTATGTCTGAAAGATGCTAGGAGCAAAGGGTTGTCCTTGCACACTTTGGTTTCCATGGGGCAGCAAGGTCTCATTTTGACTAAGTCATGCAACAGCCTCTTGTCACCTGCTCTTTCACCTCACAAAACAGCATAAGGGAGGGAAAGATGCCTTGGCTGAAAGAAGCGTGTCATGGATGCCAGACATTCTGATGTTTAAAGGAGGGGGAGACTTACAATTTTAGATTAAGTGAAAAATTAGGATCTCCTCTTCCTCCTATTGCTCATCTCCCTGCTCCCCACAGAGGCTGTCCTCTGCTCTCTGCTTTGTCGCAGGTAGTCTTGGTTTGCTGAAGCTGGTTTTGTTATGTTCCTCCTCTTACTCTTCCTAGGAAAATAATATCAGCTTGTCACTATTTTTTCCTGCATGCTGAAAGAGACTGATATAAGCAAAGTCTTCTACAAATCCTGGCTGTAGATTAGTGAAAGCCACGGATATCTTCTGTGAAGCCTGAGGGAACTGGATACCAAGGTCCTTCCTCGCTTCACTGCCGGCACAGGTGCAGTGTTTTCAGGGAAAAGGGAGCGTCCCTGACTGTGCTACCCCTGTATGTGTGTGTATCCCTACTCTGATTAAGTCTGCAATTATGGTAAGCACACAGAGAACTCAATGCACAAACTTGTTGTTTTGAAAGTCTGGGCAATAACATCTTGATGACTCACTTTATCTCTGTAAAGAATGACTGAAAAATACTTACTTCTCCATAGTATTGTGACAAATCAGAATACTTTAGAAAGTGTTTTGGGGAAAATTGGTTCTCCTAGTACTATTGTAAATGGAATCTTTGGTCATTCACCTCATTCATGGTGCTAATGCTTCATAGGAAAGGAGCAGTACTTTCATTGCTTTTTTCCTAATACCGTTGTTCTGCTACTTCCTGTGTAAGCAGGTAATGCTCATATAGCACAAAGAAATCCTGAATCACAAAACACCTTTCTACCTAACCCGGTGCACTGAATGCCAGAAAGCTTAGCATCCATTGCAGGAATTAGCCTTAAGTGCTGTTAAGACACAGAGCTATTCCCCAATTTATAATTGGGGGGGGGGGGGGAAGGAAGGGGGAGACAGAGTAACAGGAAACCCCTGGTGCTGTGAAAAATGGAGTGAGGTGTAAGAGGGAAGAGATGCAACACCCAAGTAACCAGCAAGAACAAAGCACAAATTCAGCCTTTGCAGAGCAAGCAGAAATTTATAAAAGGCATCAGCATCACACCAGGATACTTCTTGCTTAGTTCTTTTTGAACAGCTCTGAAAATGAAGTGAATTAATAGTTTCCAAACCTAATAGGTAAGTTTACAGCAATCAGAAACATGAGAATAAAAAGGGTGGTGAAGCAATATTAAGAAAGAAGATTACATACTGGAAATTGGGCTCAGTGCAAAATCTTTTTTATGTCTTTTTTTTTTTTTTTTTTTTTTTAGTTACTGTAACTATAAGCAAGAAATGTGTGCCAGAGGAAATGAGAATTTAAGAAAATATAGACAGTTTGGCAGGGCCACAAAATGAAAGCTTTTAGGAAAGAACATTTAGAGAACAGAAGGAAATATTAGTAGGAGAAATGATAGCAGCATAAAAACATCAGCTTTTCAAAGATACCTTTTTGCACCCAACTTTTTAACATAATTTAACATGCAAATAATAAGTTTTGTCATATTGATGGTTGGGTGGGAAATTATGAGCATGCTTTTTTTAACCTGCTGGGAGAAAAAAAGTGCATACACAAAGGCAGGGAAAGAAGAAAGCAATTCCAGCAACTTAATAGTTAAGGTGTTGGAATAGTTACCAGACACTGTTTCTGTACGAATGATGAAGCTGAGATTTAGAAGACGTTGAAAGAATTGTGATTCTGAATGGCCAAATACACATTAGTGCCCCCACCTTGACACAAATAAACCACAGCTGCCTGGACAGCATAATTCCCTTTTGGCTTGAAACTGTATATGTTATTTAGAAGGCTCTTTGAGAATAGAAGTAGCCCAGTGAGAGATTCATAGAGAAGCCAGGGATCTAAAGCTGACCCAGCAAATAACTGCTTCTTGCTGTCTGTGCTAGAAAACTAAGTCAGTTGGATCCCTAGCAAAGGTAGCTGGAAATGCAGAAAAATAAGCCCTGATCCTTTCTTCTAAGAAGATAACAAAGAGATAGCAGGTGCTTGGAAGCCGTGGTGAAAGGCCTGGTTTTGGATCCCTCTGAGCATGGAGCTTGTGCTGCCATGTTTGCCTTTGTTTGGATGTCAGCAAGGAATGGAATCTGGCTCCTCCTCATTCTGCAATGTGTAATTTTTATCTCTCCAATAAGTGAAGTCACCAAACCTTCTGACCTGTTTACTCAGTGCTTCCAGAGGCCATTCATTTCAAAACATTACCATGTTACAGGTACGTGGAGTCCCCAGTTCAACCCTTTATAGTAGTTACTTATTACTCTGGTTTGGTCTGTGAATGCTGAAGCCATGGCTTTTTCCGCCCCAGTTGCCCCATTGCTGAGCTTCACCCTCTGCCTTTGCCACCCAAAACCCCCTGCTCCTTGTGCAAGAATTGCTTCAGCAATCCATTCAGCCAGCTGGTCCTGGTTCCAGAGCCCTCAGCCTGCACATCCACCTGCAAACAATGTGCTGGCCACACAGGAGCATCCATGGCAGGCATCATGTGCATCACACCAGAGGCACAGACATCAAATGTTCCACAAGGCCAAGGATGGAAAGGGCAGCCTGCCCGTGGTTGCCTTTCATGAAACTTCACCGAAAGCTCCTGATGAGAGTACTCAGGAAAAGAGGGGAAGAGCTTGGTGGCATGGTAGGAATTTTGGATTGCCTTGTACTTGTTTGCATGGTATACCAGCTTCCAATCATTGATTGAGAAGTGAAAAACTGAACAGTCTCTCTGTTCCAGGAGAGTCGTGCAGTACAGCTTGTTTAGGCAGGGTCTTTCAGAACTCGCAGTCTACCCATAAAAAAACTCAGCCTTGGATGGAAAACTGGCCCAAGAAAACTAAATATTTGAGCAGCTAATCTGTGCTGCATTATCAGTACCTGAGCTAGGTAATTAAAGCTAGCTCTTGCACAGCTACAAAATCTCTGGCCATGCCTTTATGTTGCAGTGTGGGCATCATCTCAGGTGCCTGAGAATTTTTGCTTCCAGCCTCCCTTTGGCATTACTGAATATGCTAAATGCATCACCTATGGAATTACTTAGTATGCTAAATGCATGACCTATGGTGGTGTTTATTTAGTCAGACATAAATATCCCTGTGGATATCATGGAGACCATTCCTTGATGCAAATCACTGCTGATCATGCTCTGGGATATTATGCTCCAAGATGCTGCAGTGTGCTGGGACAGTCAGGGCACTGCTTTCCAGAAGGAAGCAACCATGAATGCACTGCACTCACCATTAGTCCCTTTGTTTGCCCTTCAGCCTGCGAAATATTTTGGTAGCCTCACAACTCCAGGCATCACATGAGCAAATCTTTGGATGTTTGCTCCTGTCAGGCCTGTTGGTTAAATATTTGGGAAAGCTGGCTATACCATGCAGCTCACTGAAATGCAGGAAGGATCACAAAGTGTTTTACAAATGGTATTTAACTGATGATTCATCCCATCTAATTTAAGGGTTTTGTGTGGAATACTTAAACTGAAGCTTTGTCACTTTGGTTCAGTTTCTATCATCCAGAGCAAGTTGTCTAGTTCCTAGCAATCCATAACCCACTGATGGGGTGCTGCTTCCCCAGCGTGAAACACCACCTCCATCCTGTGTGAAGAAGATGAGGATCAGGAGGCACCCATCTTCATCCTACTTGGGAATTCCCTTGCTTGCAGTGGGGTAGGTAAAGTGGGGAACGTGGTGTCTCACGGAATACCCAGGATATGGGCAAACCACTCTGGCCTTTACTGCTTCACATCCCTGTCAGGTGTGATCTAGGACACAAGAGTGTATATTCGTTGAAATAGTGTATATTCCTGGCAGTTCTTACAGCTGGAAACACCCTGGGATGTCAGCTAGCTTAGTCAAAGCTGGGAGAGCATGTTGCTCCTTCACAGAAAGACAGGGAGGGAAACCCCTGAGTGCAGAGGAAAAGGTCAGAGGTGCTGCCAGAGGAAGGTACAGAGATGAGCCTGGGTCAGGTAAACCCATTGGCCCGTGCAAGAAGGTTAGAAAAATTAGTCAGGAAGTGAGGAACATGCTCATGTAGCTGTGGGACCAGAGTGCAGGAAGGCTCTGTGATTCACAGGACAAACTACAAACTTTTGGAAAAGGGTTCTGGACCTCCTTCTTCTGCCCAAGCCCAGCTCAGAGCTTCTTCTGCAGTGCAGAGGAGCCCAGGTGGGGAAATGCTGGTGAAGTTCACTGCTCTAACCAAGGTCTACATACTGTGCTGTCAAGGGAAGGATCACTTGTTTCAGGGTCCTAGGGAAGGTCTGCATGTTATGTGCTGTATTCAGCGTGTGCTCTGTGAAGATTTAAACCATCCTGTGATGCAAGCCTTTGGGGCAGGGTGTGCTGGAGCTACCATGGGTCCCTTGAGGATTGGACTGGTTCTTGGAGCTCAGGGCAACTGGATGTAACAGCCTTTCTGCCTGGGAGAGGGGAAGAGATGGAAAAGTGAAGGAAGAAACAGCGCTGTAGCCATTTAAATCACAGGATTCACAGATTAGTGAATGACCGACTAATACAACCACCAGGCCCCCTTCTGGTCTTATTGCAGCAGCAGTGTACACCAAGCATGCCTTGCCCAAGAGAAGTGACTCCTCTGTGCTCTTTCATATGGAACTTGCTGGATGCTTTGTGAATGCCAGTGCTGGTGGGCACACGAGGGATGCCCTGTGCTTTCTGACCCAACCAGTCTAGCAAAATGCCCAGAGTCTGGCACTGTGCTGCACATCTGCGGTGAGTGTCCATGTCTCAGCAGGGATGGACGTGACTTCACTCCCTTTAGTGCTGTGGTGGCAGTCCTTTTCCACCAATCCACTGCTGGTCCAGTGGTGTGCTGGGCCATCTAAGCACTGCCTTAATTTTTCAGATGCAGTGTGTAATTAATCAGTGGACTCACTGCTTGGACACTCACTGTGTCCAAGAGTGAGTAAATGAAGCTAGATGGTCATGTGCAAGAACACCAACTTTCAACATTAAATTAGAAATGTGAGATGAAGAACATAAACTTGCTATTGGCAACAGAGAAGCTGTTTTCCCCAGGACAGATTACTGTAGAAGATTTCTTGCATCTTCTGGAAAAAGAAATGTTGTCTGCTGCCAGAGAGATGATACAGAATAAACAGACTGTGAATAGGTATGGCAGTTCAGGTCCATGAGTGAAGGGACCACAGCGCCAGCAAATGGGTCCCACCCACTGCACTGCCAAATGTGCTTCCTGGAGTGAGAACCAAATACCATTGCCTGTGTCACCAAACTCAGAGGTGATCAAGATCAGCTGGCCAAGTGAAAAGCTACTCTTGCATTTCCTTACCCTATCTGCAGCAAACAATCTGGGCTACTCGCACAGGAGGGCAATGGGCCCCCTGCGCCTCGTCACAGCTGCTGGGGTCCTCTTGCACCCAGGCTGCCCTCTGCCCCATGGCTGGGCTGCCTTCACCAGCCCCATGGGGAGGGGAAAGCTCAGCTGTGTGTGATCTTTAATGTGATATGGGTACAGGCTCAGTTGGCAGGTACAAGCAGTGAAGGTGAATATAAAGAGCTGCTTAGAGGATTGATTTTTCATTAAGATGAATCTATTGTAATTAAGCCTAACAGAGATGTTTGTGCTAATGCTGTGTTATTAATTGCCTGACTTCAATCCTTCTTTTTTAAAAAATTTTTAAGCATGTGAAATTTCTTTGCCTTTCTTTTTTTTTTCTTTCAGTCTTACTGAAAAGTATTAATTTTCTTTCTCCCTCTAGAATATATGTTGGTGTGCTTTTTCTTCTTTCAATGTCTGTTTTCTCTCAAGACCAATTTTTTTTCTGTTGTGTTTAATTGTTTTTCTCCTGATTTATTGTTCCAAGCCCATGTTAGGCAGTCTGTTTATTTATAATTTGGATTATTTTAAAATGGATACAGAGCTCTAGGTCAGTGTTTAAAAATTAACTAATAAAATACACAAATGAAGCCCAATGGTCAACATAAGATTACACATCCTCTAGGATTCACATGCTACTCCAAATAAACCACTGGGGAATACTAGCCCCATGCCCCAAAAGCATGGAAAATTCACTCATCTGGGCTGAAGATGGTTGGTATAGAACATTTATATTGGAATCCTTCATGGATAGCACCAGGCCACTCTTCTTACCATTGAGCCAGCAAGTGTTAGTATGAGCCCTTGGGAGGAGTGACAGTGATGGTGTGCTATGGCAGAGAAATGCTGGGCTCTGCCCAGCCCAGGCACCCACTTCCCAAGAGCTGATCTCACTTCTAGGCGTTTTGGGAGAATGCAGCTCAAAGGGGAATAATATGATCCACACACTACATGTCAGAAGATCAGAGCATCCTAAACTTCTACTGCACCTTTCTCCTTCCACCAGGAAGGCTGCTGATTCCCACTGGGAAGGAAAACCCAGGGAAGGCAATGTGTGCTGCTCTGCACAGAGACCCGAACCCACCCATCACCTCCCCCCTGCTTTGGCACTACCCCACGTGTGGTACCCTGATGGTTCTATCCCTCTCTTCACACTCCATTACGAAACTTCTCCAGTAAACAAACAAACGGTATCAGCCACCGTGTGTATTTGGAGAGGCAGCTGTGCCTGTGGAGGAGGACAGGCAGCAGCCCCGGAGGGGAGCGTGCAGTGCAAACAGCCCCGCTGGGATGGCAGTGGTGTGGCCTGGCTCAGCCACCCGTGGCACGGCAGGGAGAGGGGTCAAGCCATCGCACCCCCAAAGGGAAGCCGGTGGGGTGGTCAGCTGGCAAACCTGTGGTGGTGCCGCCAGTGCTCTGAGGTCCACTGTCCCTGCATAAAGAGTGCAGCGTGCTGAGGGGTGGCCTGAGGTGGCAGGGACAAAGCAGTGCCCCTGGCTATGCCTGGAGAGGCCTCGCTGGTGAGGCCAAAGACAAAAGCACGAAGACTGTGGGCTTTTGCCATGCTGACTTGACAACTGGGCACATTTAGTTGGTTTGCACAAAGCAGTGGCGTGGGGTAGCCAGTGGAGTGTCCTGCTCATCTCCCTGCAGAGGTGGGGCACGCCCCAAAGACAAGAAAACTAGAGATGCAGGAAATAAATCCACCTGCTCTGTCAGTCACAGCCCGGGCTGCCACTTCTGACATATGGGACTTGCAGAGTGCTGCAAAGTGGGAGCAAAACCTTCCCTGGGGATGGCTGTACTGTGTGCCCGACAGAGGCAGGGCCGGTGTGCAGAGATGCTGATGCTGGACACGGAAACCAGCATCGCTCCCACTGTGAGCACAAGGGTGATTTAGCTGTCGCCCCAATGAAAACAAAATCAGGCTTTTTAGTGCGGTGTTAACAGCTATGTTAAAATCCTCACACTTTCCAACAAAAGAAAGGCCCTTAGAGAAACCCAAACAAACACTCACACAAGCAACACTGGAAGTTGGCTTGAGTTACAAACACAGGAAATTAAATACAAAACCATGTTACAATAGCATTGAGGATCTGACTTAAAACAAGCCAGACTAGAGCATGCACTGTTCAGATGGCCATATTTTTCCCTACCCCCACTCCCAGGGGGATTATCCCTATAAATACACACATGCATGTAAGTAGTTGTATGTTTGTATATACACATACATGCATGCACAATTCCCACCACATTGAATAAATGAGGGGAATTAAAGGAATACAGTAGCCTTTCCCTGGACTGAGTTGGCCCAGTATACAAGTACATGAAGGTGCTTTAGCCAGGACTGAAAATATCGTATTATCGTATGTTGTGGAAAGAAAGTTAGTTCAGCTTTCTTTTTCATTCCCAAATGGAGATTCTTGCAAAGATTCAGTTCACAGCACAATTTCATAACAAATGAAGACGCAACTGAGAACAGTGTGAAGGTGAGAGCAAGGACAAGAAGACAAGAGTTCCTTAAATAGGTTTTATTGCTGATGAAAACATCACATTTAATAATCAGTTTCAATTGCATTAGCAGAAGGCACATTTATTCCAACAGAAATTCACACTAAGGGTTATGCCAGTACAGCAAGATTACCTGGAAAAAACACTCTCCTGATTACAAAGCTTTAATGGGCTTTACAATTGGTCTTCTTGTGTGCCCTTTGGTGTCACAGCCAGCACGCTGCCATCAGGTGCCATTACATGTCTTCTGGAGAAGCCTCTTCCCACCTCCAGTTGCAGCCCCACGCTGCTGGAGGCCGGTGGAAAGGGGAGGGTGGCCTCAGGTTAACATGTCTTGACTTGTCCCTTTCTGTAAGCAAAGCCCTTTCCCTTTGCTACAAAATCCCTATCTCGTGGCCTCAGTCCTAGGGTATGCGCTTGTTTTTCTGCTTTTATCTTCAAAACACTCACAAATGTATTTCAAATGAGAACTCTATTATGTTTTCCTTTCCTTTATTACACTTTGCTACAGTTTGTCAATACTGGCTACCGGTGTTATTTGAGGCCACACTTGAAAAAAAAGGTCCTTCCCGAGCTCTGCACATTTATCTGAAGTTCTGCATAAGGTCACATGTCTCCTCCAGCAGAAGGTCTTGCAAAGTTAAACAAAGTCCCCTCGCTTGCTCTGTCTGAGTAAATACAGACCATATTGGAGTAAATAAACAGCCAGGCAGTGTCCCAGACAATGGGCCTTGGCGATGAATTAATAAACTCTGCCTCTCGCATTAGTAGAGTGTGACTGGAACTGGCAGGAGGCCCTGGCGGGACTCCAGAAACGATTATTACTAGACAGAGCCAAAGGAGACTTGGCACGGCGCGGAGCCCACAGCTGGAGATTAGGTAACAGAGTCCGCCCGCTCGCCGAGCTGCCAGGGCGTTGGTTACCCTGCCTGAGGAGAGGGTCAGGGCTCTGTTTTTGTAGCTCGGATTCATGTAGGGTTCCTATCTCTGAAACTCGTGCTGCTCCCATCTGTAATCCATAGGTTTATTCTGCAGGATCGAACTGCCATCCCAAACCCTGGCAGTTGACCAAAATGCCTGGCTGGTGAAACTGCAGAGGATGATCCTGCACCATCCCTGTCCTGTGCAGCACCCAGAGACTCTGGTACCCGTGGTGAAACAGGGCTAGGTGGTACTGCACGGGGGACAGCTGGGCCATGCAGTGGGGCAGTGCTGCTCTGGGTGAGGAAGCAAGAGTTGCTTCTGTGAAGAGAAGCCTTATCTGGGCTTGTCTTCTGAGCTGGGGGTTGAATCCAGAGGCAGGAGGTCTGCTGAGGATGCAAAGTCCTCCTAATGGCTTGCATTTGGGGTCAGCTGAAACCTGTGGGCTGCTTAGCCTGTCTCTTCCTGAGCTAGACAGAATTGTCACCCAGACACATTGATGAAGGAGATGTAAATAGGAAGGGACCATGGGCAAACCATAAACTATCTCCCCAGTCCCACATCTGAAGAAAAGGTGTCTGTGTTGCTTCATGAGGTGTGGTGCTGCAGCCCCTGAGCTCTCTCCCAAACCAAAATGACCATTGCCTTGGAGCTTGGAAGCCCAGCAGCCCTGCTGGATGAGCGCTGCAGCAACCTCAGGGAGCAGGTTTATCAGCTGGGCTACCTCCAGCATGGATACCCTGCTGACACAGCTGTTCTGCTTCCAAGAGCTGAGCTACTTTCTGCACCCAGCCTTGTACTGGTTTAGTTAGACCTGCTTCTTGGATCTCTCACATGGGTCTGCTCATTGCCATGCTCAGACATGCCTGTATCTGCAACTCACATCCCCACAACCAGCTATAAACCTGTTAGCAACATATCAGGTGGGCTTGGCACATGTGTGCTAGCGTACAGGTGGAGGGGGAAATGATGCCTGCTCCTGCTGTGAAGCATTTTGAGAAGCATGAATGCAAAACTCAAGTTTTTTCAGTGTCTGCTGATGGAGAGAGGCAGTATGCTAAACCACTCTCTTCTCATTCATCATTCATGGTGAGAAGATGGTGGTCTGAATGCCATCCCTGAGGGCTCCCACACCATTCTGATGACCCTAATTTCAGGAACATCTCTGTTTGGTGCCCATGTCTTTTACCTCTCAATAACTGCAACTCTGAAAATGAAAAAGTAGAAGAAATCAGCCTTTCTTGAGCCATTAGCATGGATAGAACTACCTGGATTACTTTGAAAACACACTTTGCCAAATATAAGGTGGTGAGAAAAGTTACAAAAGTGAAGAGAATGAAGTCCTTTATTTCACATATATGCTATAGTAAATGGCATTTTCTTATCCTCATTTACTGCTGAATCTCCAACCTGTCCTGGACTGAATGCCCCCAGAGAAGAACAATAATACTTTCCAACTCTGAATACTGCCTTTTGTCATCAGGTTTGAAAGCCCTTTACAAAGGAGAGGAATCTCATTTTCTGTGTTTTTCCACAGGGAGAAAAGGGGTCACGCAGGCAGAGCTGGAGCACTGCTCCACTCAATGCCAGCCTGCTGCTGTGCCGCCTTCCCAGGACACGACCAAACCCTCGCCTGCCACTCCGCTCCAGAGGCTGAGATGCTGAAATGCTGAAATGCCACTTGCGCGGACTTGTCCGATAAACATTCGTTATCTACGCGGGAGACTGCAAATGCTGCCGGTGTGAGTGAGTAGCTGGTGGTTGAATCAATCGGAGGAGTTTCCAGTGAATGCTGACCAGGGCTAATGTAACACTGACTCCACAGCCCTTCGCTCACTCTCCAAGCTCCTCCTTCCTCAGCGAGCAAGTGGGTTTTTCTTTCATAACAAAATTTGAAGCGAAGAATTGCTTTCTATTACCCAAAGTGCAGATCTTGTCCTTCTCTTTAAATCACCTTCAGCTTGATGAGCGAGGGCACTCCTTGCTGGTGCCTCTAAACATCGCCTGGAGAGAAAACCTCTGCGGAAAGTGAAATTCAGAAGAGCTAATAAAACATTTTCTGAAGAGTTTGAATCTCCCATTCCAAAGAAAACAAAAAGGTCGGCTGACCTTTCAACCTGACCCTTTTCTTTTTTTTTCTAAGGCATTAAGAAAAACATTCTGCAAACAATGAGTGCTCGTGGTAATTGTCCCTCCCCTGTGCCCCAGTTCTTGCCAAAAGCAACATTTCAATGGCTATGGGGGGTGGAGGTTGAAAGCAAATGAGTGAGCAAGCAAATGCTGGCTTTCACACATCAGTGGCTGGCTACGCCCTGACCACATCCAAGGAGGTTCAAGGTGAGGGAGTCAAGCTCTCAGGCTGTTCCTCACTGAGTTTTACAGTTGCAGTGTCTGAAACATTGCAGTTCAAGTATGGAAATCTCTGTCGGAAGCATTCAGAAAGTCCAGTCAAAGGGTAAGAAAAAGGGTCATACAGCTTTAAAGTGAAGTATAATTTAGATCCACATCTCTTCCATGGGCTGTTGAATTCCACCTTCATGTCACGTGCCGTGTCTGCTCACCCCTCAGACCGTCACGGTCCTTCTACTGTTAGGGTGAGGCCTGGTGTGAAAACAATTTCATGTTAGAAAAAAAAAGGTGTGTTTTTCATATGAGAAAAACCTTCATGTACCATTTATCTCCATTGTTTTCCAGAACTAGGACCTGCAGTGGATCCTGCTGTGACATGTTTCCAGCTGCAAAAGGAATCAAAAGATTTAGGGTTGAGTTCCCTCCTGATTCTGGAACATGTTCCACTGTGCAATCTTTTGTAATATCTCTCTGCAATAAAAGCAGTAATGCTCTCCAAGAGGCCTCCCCCTTTCACTTTCCTCATAAGAGGTGATGACAAGCTCCTAGTCCAATTGTCTGCACACATCCTTAACTGCATGAGCCAGAGATTCAGCTACCTTTCCTGGTTCTGACACTAACCTGTACACTGGTCCCGGGCAAATAATTTAATCTTTGCCCCACCCAGGCAAAACGTCTACAGAAATCCCTTCTTGCCTGTACTGGAGCAGAAGCATTAGCACTGCTGGGAGATGGCTGTGAACAGGGGGGCTTTCAGCTGCCTTTGCAACTCAGCTGCCAGGAAAGGAGACCTGCCTGTGCCAGGGCTCATCTTGCAAACTCTGAGGCAGCTGAATCTGTTCTGTAAAAGCACACTGGTACTGTCAAGGTCCTGCCTTTGAACGTGTTTCTCCAGCTGTGAAATGTGGATAGAAACACTGAGCGAGCTCTGTAAAGGTCTGCTGAGATTTAAGCTATGTTGGCATTCTCCTCCTCAGTGTTAGCAGAACTGGCAAACGCTAGGAGAGAGCAGGAGGGTTTCTACTTTCCTTTGAATCATACTGTAAATCTCTGCAGCCCTGAGAACAGACTTTGTAATTCCCAACAAGCACACAAGTGGGTTTAGGTGCTGGTGTGGGAGGAAAGAAGTGGTCCGGGGGGTGGTGGTAAGGTGGGGGTTGGAGGGGAGTGTCAAGACACGATAAGTAAACAGTGCACCCAGAATCTCTTTGTTACCCTCCAGATTTACTTCTCCTCTTCAGTAGGGGTTTGTACAGCAAAGTACAATTTTGTGGCTCTTCTTCAAGACCATTAACTCAATATAAAAATATCAGCACTGTTTTTATTATCTTAAAAAAAAGAGCTCAGAGCTGAGTTTTTGTGAGCAATGCTTGGTTCATTATACAATGACTCAGACTAGGTTTTGTGGTGGAGGATTCAGCTTTTCCTTAGTGGTAGGATCAAGATGTTCTGTTTCCATGATGATCTACCTTTCATCTCTCTCACGTTGCAAAATTCATTTTTACCTTGATCCCACACAAACCTCTTAGTTTCTTGCCCTTGTTATTGTAAATTATTTACTTAAAAAATGCTGAATCATGACACTGAGGTTAGAGAAAATTGCACTTGTATGTAAAGTCAGAATTGTTCCCACATCTTCTAAAGATTCCTGGACTATTATTTTTGTGTGTCCTTACATTTTATGGTTCAAAAAAGTTCAAGTGGCACTTGGCTTGGCCCCCCTCAGAGAGGTCCAAACCTGAACCTTTTACCCTGGAGATATTTAATTCTGGCAAATGATGCCTACCCAGCGCTACATGGAGGGAGCTATGCCTGTGTACCAGCAGGAGAGCTGCATGGGCAATGACAGTCCTGACTGCCCTCAGACCTCCTCAAAGCCTGGGTGGCAGAGCACCGGTGGCTCCAGGGTGCAGCTGAGCCCTGTGGGCTCCCATTTTTCTGTGAATGCTGTGGCACCTGAACAAAGGCAGGCTGCAGTTCAGAGAAGTGCTCCAGAGTTTGTGTGAACACCCGAAGCTTATGTTAACACCTTGAGTCTGCAAAAATTGGGCTAGCATTTTCCTGGGAAAAAAAAGTTCCTGGTTTTTATTTGAACAGAAACACAAGGAAAAGGAGCCAGAGCCCCAGCCCCAAGCATACACTGCAGCCCATAAAGCATCCTGAAAATACAAGTACATTGCAGTCTGGTGCCATGGCTTGGTTATCACCCAGCTGAAAGTGACCCACAAGCGCCAGAGCTACCTCTCGCCTCTCCATGAGCTGCGTTCTGCTGGCTGAATCCCAGCTGCTGTGAGCAGACAGGCACTGCTTACCCGGCCTCTAGTGGCACACAACTACCAAGGCTTCCTCCATGCAGAGTGACAAACTGAACTGAGAACTTGGTTGTGTGTCAGAGGGTGGCAGGGGATGGGAATGCTGGGACAGGGTGCTGTGTGTTGTGTGCTGTGTGCTGTCTGCCGTGTGCCATAGCACAGTGAGTGGCTACCAGCAGCTAAGAACCAGTCTGAGCCCAGTATCCCTTTTTCCCCAATTTTAAAAAGGTTTTTATGAATGCAAGGAAGAGATGCACCAGAGTGGGTAGAAGACAGTGTGTATAATTTTCAGTTTTCTGGTTTTTTTTAAGACATGATTCCCACGTTCCTGCGTTACAAATACTTGCAGGGGTCTGTTTTATCACCCTGTGCATTGTCTACATGGTTACTGCAACACCAGCACTGCTTTGGGGGTAAACTCCGGCGAGATACAGGCGGTGGGGTGTGGCAGTGGCCTCGGGCTCCTGCCCTGTGCTCTCTGAGCCGCTCGGTCGCCCAACGCCTCTACCAGCGGCCGCCACCTCCGCTCCACTGAGCACCGGCCGGCATGCGGAGAGCCAGACAGGGGCCACCTCGTTAGTCATTTAACGAGTAAACAAATCATTTCTCCAGCGTTCTCCGGGATCACTGAGCCTGAGCCGGAAAGCCAGCCTGGCAGAAAAGGGTCTCTTGTTCTGGCCCCCTCTGCAGCAGCTGGCGAGGGGCTTCTCCCTCGAAATGGAGCAGGGCTGCCACACAGGCAAGCCCACTGTGTACACAACACACGGGACCACCCGTGCCAATGACTTTTTCCAGAGGGCAGCTCAACCTGCATCAGTTAATCCGTGTTTTCTGTGCATTAGACCTCAAGTTCTTTTATATTCCCACTGACAGTTGAATTCTCCATTTTAATGGCTCTCATCTTCTGTAGATGTCAGCAGTGCTCTGTAATTGTGGATTATTTAAGCCTCAGCACATCTTTAAGGCAGATTTAATACCCTCCATTTACAGAAAGGCTGGGTGAGGCCAGGCAGCCGTCAGAGGGTACGTGCCAAACTGCACCATGGCCAGGGATAAAGCCCCATTTTCCTCTGTTTCTCAAATGGGATGTTGTCTGTTTAATCTAGGCAACTCTGTCAAAGGATGGTGTTTCCCATCAGGATGGTGTGATGGTTTCTGTGCACGTGAGAGCCCAGGCCAAAGTCCAAAGGAGCACTGAAATGCTTTTGGCTTTTCCAGTGTCCAAGTAACTATTTTACCTGTTAGTTGCCCTGCATTTTCCAACACTTCACATCCTCTGTGACCTCACTCCTTCATGGATGGACTCTCAGGAAGTGCCAGCCTGCTTACAGACACAGCTACAGGGCAGCCACTATTTCATCTCAGGCTGGAAGGAGAGGAGTTGGAGTGCAGAGCTGTGGGGAGCAGTAGGACAGCAGGAACATCGGCAGTCTTCTTTTCTCCCAGGCTTTATCAGGATGCCGTGAAGGCATTTGATGGTTGCTCCTGCTCCATATGTGAGGCTTTTTGCCCAGTGCAGGAGTCACATGGGCGCTGTCCCTGCCAGCTCGGAGGCAGCACTGCAGGCAGGCAGATCTCCCTTGCCCTGCTACCCGCTCTCCAGAGTGTTTGGTGGCGAGGGGAGAACTGTGTGCTGGAGGATTGGAAACAATGCAGGATGGCGGGGAGAGCACAGGACTCATGAAGCAGGAACCCGTGGGTTGCGTGTTAGCACTAGTAACCTGCCAGAAATGGGACAAATGCAGAGGTGCAATTAGCGACCCGTATTCCTGGCTGTTTCCAGGGAGCATTCATTCCCCCTTCCCAGCTGTGCTGGGGTGGAGGTGAATTTGCCGTGCAGCGGGAGCACTAACAAGTTAATGTTTAACATTATTATTACCTCATCTTCCAGAGGCTCCTTCTAAACATAACAATTGACGACAGGCTCCTGATAGTTCGGAGAAGACCGACCTCAGCCCTAAGACTATGATGAATATGATTTCCCTTCCCCCTCTGTTTTGATTTTCTGCTCTGTTACTCCAGAGCATTGGCTGGCCATGACCCCTGGCTGCTTTTTCTGTAATTACCAGCTCCTGCCAGATTTACTGTGGAAGTTAATGTCTGTTCCAGCCAAGTCAGCCCCACTGTTATATTGTACGAGACAGTAACCCCTTCAGTACAGGCAGAGCTCTGGTGAAAGAAAACAAAGAGTCAGGAAAGGGGCTTCTTGAGGCCCTGGGGAAAGCTTCACGTGCTTGATGAGGGTGCTGCACTAACAGGAGCACTTTTCATTGCACAATCTCCCTCGGGGTCTTTCAAATCCTGCAGAGCACAAGGGGTGCTCCGTGAGGAAAGAGCAAGAAAGCAACTTGTACAGGAGTTTACTCTGACAAGCTCTCAGGATTTGCTCTCAGTCCACTGTGCACCTCTGTGCCATTTCTTCAGAGCCTGTGCATGGTCTGGTGGGACTTGCTTTAATAAATCAACATTCTGGACATTTACCCTTAAAATTGGAAGGATTTTTTTCAGATGTTTTTGCAAACAATTTTTTACATGCTCAAACAAAGCATGCCAGAAAGGGCAAGATTCAGGCTCAGATGGCTGTCCAGCAGATGCACAGGTCCAGGTCTTAGCTTTGGTCCAGCCATCAGAAACACTTTGTCCTGCACTGATACATTCTGCCCAGCTGATCAGAGCTGCTCCTGGGCTGCACTCACCGCAACAGTGTGCAAGAGCATTCTAAAATTTTGTGGAAGGGGAAACATAATTGAAATATAGTCAAGGCCTAAATGCAGTTAAAATACAGTCCAGATTCTGATAGAAATTATATTCAGCTATGTCTGGAATAATTCCACCTAAGCCACTGGAGCTGTGGGGTGCAAATCCTGTGCTATGAGGTCATGGGGAAATTAGATGAGTAGCCTTTGTACAGTGTGCACCACAGGAGCAGAAGTGGCCACCACAACAGTGAGCAACGTCAGAAACTTCTGCTCCAGATGCAGTTGGGAGATAATCATGAGGAATCAAAGAGATCATGCAAGTACCAATCTGTTAACATGACCTGTTACTGTGGAGGAGAAGACACTAAGAATAGACCAAGTAGGCTTGAGGAACACATTTGCAACAAATTCTGCTCTAGGGCTCCCATATTTCTGTGTAAGATTTTGCAGACAGATGCACAGCATGTGTGTGTCCTGTGCAGTAATTCTTTGTCCTTTAGACTGATCTTTAGATATTCGGGTCAGTACACACACAGTAGGTCTGTGCATTGGACTTACTGTGGTGACTCCTGCACACCTGTCTGAGACTCTGAGATGCGCTGCAATGCAGCTAAGGCCTTTTCACCTCGTGGGCCAACCAAATATTCAGAAAACCATGAGAAATCTATAAAGCTTAAAGAAAAGAAAAGTATCCAAAAATATCCAACTGGAGATATTTATCTATAGAAAAAGAGGACACATGTAGATGTATGGGCAGTCCTAGTCTTCACCACAATTTGAATCTGTGGTTCATGGCAGATTGCCCATTCTTGAGGAAAAAACAGCACTTTCTTCTTCTCCAGCAGCATCAGAGCCAACTTTCGGGTTTGTGGGACTGCGAGTGGGACTGGGCACTGGAGCTGCTTGGAAGGAGAGGCTCTCTGCTTATTCCCACTGTGGAAGTTGGGACTGGAGCCATGCCAGGACAGTGGGGCTGGAAGTAGCAGTTTGATATGTGGGGACTCTAGCAACCCAGCTTTCGGGTAAAAGATCACCCGTGACTATAGACACACCTGAGGTATAAAGAGACACTGGCTTTCTGCATCCAGATTTGGCAGGAGCTCACCTGCACTGCTGTCCCCATGGGTGGGTCAGTGTAGGTCCTGGGCTCTCCTGGAGTGCATGCCTTTCTGAACTGATCCAGAACAGGAAGGGAAGGTCTACACCGTGGTGACATTGGCAGTGGATTGCAAAACACAAATAAGAGTAAATACAGAGTATCCCTGTCAGAAGCATGGGGAGATGGAAGTCATCTGCGGCACCCTGGGCACCAATTCCTAATGAGAACCAGGAGGAGGCTCACCCACTAGCCCCTCTAAACCCCAGGCTGGGTGAGGACAGTGAAGGGGACCCCGCATGGGCCTCTCAGTGATGAAGCAGACCTCTCAAATCTTTTCTAGCCTGTGAAACAACCCAGTGGCCTGTCACGCGACGAGGGGACGTGTCTGGCAGGCTGGCCCTGCGAGATGCAGGGTCTGTGGCAGGAGGCCACGGCGTCCTGGCTGCCCGCCAGCCCGTGAGGTTCTCCTCCTCCAGCAACCTGCCAATCTGCCGCCCCTGGACGTGCTGCCGGGGAGCGGGAGAGCAGCCTGGCCCCGCGCTGTGCTCAGGCGTGAGCTGTTTATTATCCCTGCAGTGAGACGGCATGAGGTGGGAGTTGGATCTGCGAGGAAGGCAGGCATTGGCTCTGCCCTTGGCACAAGGGATGCCTGAGCTGGGGATAGGAGGGTGCTACAGGAGCCATGGATAGCACTGCGGATGGAGGTATCTGTCTTCCCAAGATACTCCAATGTGCACAGGTGCCTGTTGGCTAAAATAATTCATGTCAGTACAGAGTACACAGAGCATTGCCCTCCTCCCATCACTGTTAGGATGACATCTCAGCCTAGTTCCCAGCAGATCACCCCACAGCTCCTGCCTTTGTCCCCTGGGCTGGCAAGATCTGCAGCACTGCCTGCAACATGCTGTGTGGAGCACGCTGGACACACTCAGGCGCATTTGCCTGCCCTCTGGATGCCACCATTAGTGTTTGGGAGCACCCCAGGCTGCCACTATGGGAGGCTGTGCAGATATGACAAGATGGTGATCAGTGTTCCTGGGTGAATTGGGAATGGGGTCCTGCTCCTCCTCACTTGTCTGCAGATGCACAAGCCCTGGATAGATGCATATTGCACGAGTTGTTTCAAGGCACACTTGTGAAGCACCCCACAGGGTGTCAGGGATCACCATGGCAGGGCTGACCACTGGTCTGGTCCAGCTGGCCGGGTACCTGCTTTCTGGACATGGCTTATACCCACACTGCAGAGAGGAAGGAAGATCTTGTTCCTGCATCAGGGCAGTGATGCTGTGCTGAACTTTGCAGGCAGGGAGCACCCCAGGGTGATGTCCACCTCGTCAGGGAACAGGGCAATTGCTTCTATCCTTCATCCCTTCTCCCTTTGGTATGAGGTGTATTGTTAGACGTGTTGGAATCTTTCAGGTATTTTCATGCCAGGAATAGCACAGGATAGATAAACGTGTTACAGGCCATTTCCAACATCTTCACTTTACCAGTGCAGAGTTTAATAGTCTCCAACAGCTGCAGCCTGGCATCCTCTTGGGTACTCAAATAATTTCAAACCTTCAGCTTCACAATACTGAGAGAGCTGGATTGGCAAAAAATGAGTTGGGCTTCCTTGATTTTATATCACTCACTGTCTGGTTTTTAAAATATATTTTTAACCAATATTGAAATGGGAAATATATTGTCAGCATCTTCTTAAGCATCTTCAGGTGCAAGTAAACATGATGGGAAGCCCTTGAATAAGGGCAGGAGTGGGAGGTAGCCCTGTCGGTCCTGTTTATGATATTGACTAGGTTTGGTGAATTTGTTAGTTTGACTGCAGTTTTCTTGCCATTTTGGGATGGGTACATGCTATGTTTGAGTAACTATTTTAATAGTTACAGCCTAGGACAAGAGCTTTCTGTGTCTGTAAATCCAATGGTATAGATGAGCAATTTGTTGGTTTGAAACACTGAAGAATTACACCTACACTGCTATGTTGATATATACATACCTATATGCAGACTGTTTATTGTTTGTTATTGGCAATTACATCTGCTGGAAAGCCTGTATAGTGAAACCCTCCCTGTCATAAACACACTCAGCTATCTGGTCATCAAGCTGTGGGGTTTTTCTTGTGAGGATGGAGCCTGACACCAAATACAGCAACAGAACAAAAGCTTGGTCAGAGGAAAGAGGGTTTGCAGTGTATGAAGTGAGTTTTGATTCATTCCCAAGCTCAGATGTTGCTTTGGGAAATATATTCTCTTCAGGCCTCTCACTGTGACTCTATAAACAGAGGCAGCAATGGGCATTTGGAGGCACTAAAAGTGATTTAAATGATCCAGCCTGGGACTTTTGCCAAGCAGCACCTCCTTCTGTTTGCTGCAAGGGCTTTTCTGCCCTCCCCCTTGCTGGTGGGTTAGTTGTTTTTGTTTTTGGTTTTTTTTCTCCTTCCATGCAAAATTTTTTGAGACTATCCTTTGAGACAATCTCTTTCTCCTAAATGAAGAAGAAAAAAAAGCTTGCTTCTCCAGATGGACAGCTGCTCCCTGCTCCTTTTGATGTTGCTTTTATCTGCCAGGCCAGTGCTCTCTCACCCTCTCCCCTCCCCCGGAGGCAGTTTCCATGGGGGTCTCAGGGGAGCTTTGTCTCTCACATGTGTTTAAAGAGAAATGTGGAGCTGACACAAAGGCTCCACAGCTCGACCTTTCGCCCTCTGAAGTTATGAGGGCCATAAAGCTCGAGTCCCTGGTAACAGCGCCGATGACCAGGGCAGTTCTGGACACAGACAGAGCTTTTTTGGCAGAAAATTGTTTAACTAAAAATAGTTCTAGGAAGGAAAATAAAAGGTTGTGCAAACTAAGCAATGTCTTTTATTGCCTTATTTGGCATTACTGGTAATAGCATGAATTTCTTTGGTATGGCCAGAGGCAGATGGCTTCACAGCATTTAGTACAAATTTTGAAATGCATGGGACACAGATATAAAGTGACACTTGCTGACGTACTGGGGACCAAGCATGTGCTCGCTGGCCTGCAGATGCAAGAGGTGAAGGCTGCTCTGCTGCAGCACCTGATGCCCAGCAGAGCTCAGTGGAGGCCCTGGCTGAGGCAAAACCTCTAGGCATCAGGCTTTCTCCACCAGGCAATGGGAGACCTGCTGGAGAGGAGGAACCTCAGAGTCGAGCAAAGGGCTGAGGAGTTGCCAACCAGCCAACCAGCAACCTTCAGCCTCAAGTGTCACAAAAGTGTTCAAGTGCCTTAGCTCCAGAGCAGATGAAGGGATTGCTTTTCCCTTACTGCTCATACCTGTGGACTAGGTGTGCACACTGGGAGCCTCCTGCCATGATTTGAGTCATTAGTAGTGCCACCTTTCTCTTTTTTTAAATTCCTATTTGGCCTGGCTAGCAGCAGATGTTGGACTCCAGGTACTCCAGGCTTGACACAAAAGGTTCACTGGCATTTGCTTTCCTGGTGAAGCTCTTGCCTTCTGCCTAAAATGAGCCAAATATGGAATGAATGGGGAGAAAACCCACCTGATTCTCTTGACTCTTGTCGAGGGTATTTCTTTGTGAGAGAGTTGCAATAATGTTGAGTCCCTATGCATGAGTTATAACAAGTGGAGAAGCTTGAAATCTCACAGACAAGTGACTTGCCCAGGACAGCTCTGAGCCTAATGACAGAGCTGCTCTTCTCAGAGTTGCTGAACATCAGAAGAGAAATTCAGAGGTGGATCCTTCAATTCCTTAAGGGAAACTCTAATGCTTGAATGTGATAAAGGGTTGGTGACAATGAAGCCCTGGTCCCCCAGTTTTCTTTCTTCCAAGTGAAACTTGCTGCAGTGTGGCCTGGCCTTTTAGGCAGGGGTTTGACAGTGTGTGTGAAGACAGAGCAGGAGTTTCAAAATGTTTATGGAATCTAAACGTTGTGAGAAAATGCCTCTTTCTCTTTTGGTAGCAGGTTGTTTGGGAGCAGAAGCCACCTGTTAACATATGTATGTGTGGGTGTATCAGCTTGATGGAGTTCTTATCAAGGCTTAGGGCTATGGCAGTAATAAGACATTTCCCAGGAATCTTTCCTATAACTTTTGTTCTTCTAAACCAGATAAAGTGGGGGTCACTTGCTGTGCAACAGAGGGATAGGTTTTTCCTACTCACAAAACAACTTAGGAGGCTTTTATTTTAGGTTAAATAAAACAAAGCCAAGAAGCAAGGGGGAAGGGGGGATATCAAGTCTCTAAAAGAAGGAAAAACTTCAGTGATTTATGCTGAGACATTTTGTGTTTTTAACCTAAATACAGCTACTGTTAGAGCAGACAGGGAAAATTTTTACACCAAAAGGTACACACAAAAGACAAAGACAGCATCTCTTCCACTTACATGATCTCTCACCCTGGTAGTCTTTTTGCTTGAAACGAGTAGCTTTGTGCGCGAACGTCAGTAAAATTCCCTGTGCAACCATGCACCAACAACCACATGCAGTAATTCTTCATGTAGCTACGTCTGTCTGCCTGTCTTGCATGATAAGGTGCACATATGCACTATCATATTTCTTCCTATAAATCTCCTTTTCTTTTCAGAAAGTTGTAAACCTAAAGATAACAGCACACACTCTCTTAAAAGCAAGGTTGACACTGAAATCCTTGGCTTAAAAATGTTGCCTAGGGGAAAAAAATCTCCATCAGTCCAAAGGCAGCAGATTTGGCTCGTGTGCCAATTGTCACTCTCCCACCACACCGCGGGGAGCATGCTGGGGGAAGGAATGGTGCAGAAAAGGAGTGTGAAGGGCAAGCAGTCCTTCGACTCTGGCGATCCTTCAGTGGTATATGAGCCTTGAGGGGATCACATGATGGGAATAGAGTAAAACAGCCATCTAGCTCTAAATCACATCACCTTGTAGAATCAGTGAACACAATCTCTTCCCTCCCATATATCACCCTCACACCAGACAGATCTCGAATGCAGAGGAGAATTGAGCACTTCTGCTCCAGAGCATGCGTCTGTGGTTAATAACAGATGATCCTAATCACCACTCCTGGAGCCCAGGGCTAGCTGATAACTCTCTCTTCTGACTACTGACCCCCATAATCTTCTCATTCCTGAGAGGGAGCAGATATTGTGAATGATGGGTTTGAGCAATTGGGACAAAAATAGTCCTCATTTCGCTCAAGGAATTCAGAGAGCAAACTAAGGGAGAAGAAAAGAGGCTGAACAGCCACACTACAAGGCTGGGAAAGATCTGCATCATGTATCTGGATCTGTCACAGTCTTGCTCCCAGTGACCTTAGGCAAATTAGTCTCACAGCCTCATTTTCTTCCTCCGGAAAAATCAAGATAATAATATTCAGCTTCTCCAGAATGGCACTATGAGGACACATCATTAATTGGTATATTTATAATAAGTGTTGAATTTTCCAAAGATATTTTATTAACAGCTGAGAAACACACTTTGCTGAACCCACTTCTTTCCTCAGAGAGTGGTTTCAGTGCTTCTGCAGCAGCCCTTGAGGCTGCAGTGCCACTGAAGGGCAGCCTTACCAGCTCTCCACTTACACTTTAAAACCTCTGCACAGGCAGCAGCAGTCACAGATGCAGCTGCAAGAAGAAACCACACACCACAGTTGTGCAGGTGCATGTGGGCCCCAGCGAGGAAGAATATTAACTATTTCCTGGTAATAGGGACACAGAGGTCCTTCACACAGCTCAGATAATCTCAGCACAGTTCTAGGACATGGCCTGTGTGGGAAGCTACTATCCAAATGAATACACAACTATGCTTAACAGATCCTAGCTTACTTAACTGCAGACTATATTCTGGATTCTTTTTCAAATTCAGCTAGGTTTGTGCACTGTGCCCTCTATCTTCAATATGGCAGGGAAAGCTTTCATCCTATGACTTCCATTAGTGTTAGTTTGAAGCTTTATTTCTAGAAGGCATAGTTGATATTTACCCCAGTATTTCAAGATCAGATCCATTTTGTGTAGCAAGCTAATCATATTGTTTGCATCTCTTCTTGACAAACAGTTGCAGCAGGATCATTCTTTGTTCCCACAAGGTACATGGGAACCAGAAGAAAAATTTAGAATTTATGCTTTTTTAGAATATTTTTATGTCTTTGGGAGAAAATAGCTTCATTATATTATTCTAATATGTTCTTTAATTATAATTATTGTATGAAATGGAAACGGCATGATTGTATGAAATGGAAACAGCATGCTTATTTGCAAATGTAACTAGGCATGTTTTCCTTCTTTGAAAAGACTGAAGTGAGAATGAGGCCTGCACTATGAATGTAAGCAGCTACATTTTTAAATCATTTTCTGTGAAATTGCTTCCAGTTATCTGGTTTGCTAGACTATTAAGATGCAAATCTAGACAAAGTAGATTTTTTTTATACACTAAATATCTGTGAACCTATTAGGATTGGCTGAGCTGAAGCTGCTAGAGGAGCTAATGATGCTCTGCTGAAACACAGCAATGCTTCAGTGAACCCTGATGATGACAATACATTGAAATAACAACATGTGACGTTGCAATCCACCCACACATCATCATGCATCACACCAAAAATGTCACAATGTGCTGATGGTTAAGTTTCTCTTCTAAAATCACAAAGCTGGCAGTTCTAGTTGCAATGCTCACAACAAACTGTCCTTTCTCATTTCATGTCTTGCTGGTTTCAACTGTACCCAGGATCTCTCTTACTTGAGATGGTGATGGTGGATGCTTCACAGCATTTAAAAATGAGATTCAGAAAAATACCTAGCTATCTGAGTTTCCACTGTTTCAGAGCCCTACTTGAACAGTAGAAGGCTGTAAAATTAGGTAGCAAATCTAGCAAGAAGGAAGTCTGGTGCGAGATTTCCATGCCTTCTTGTTTTCAAGCAAGAAGTGGTCTCTGTCTTTCAATTCTACTTGAAATATAACTTTGTCAGATGTTCCAAATGCCTTTGCACTTAAAAATGTTTGAAAGCTGAGAGTTGGCATGAATCTCAGAAAAAGATTTAGGGTGGTAGTTAGTTGCTATTATGGCAGAAATGGGATTTTTTATCTTCCATCTATGCCGTGATAACAAAATAGTTAAGAAAACTTTTTTTCTGTTTGCCTCCTTTTCTGTTTGATAAATAAGACAACACATTTTTCACAATCACCTTCATCTTTCCACCACTGATAAATCTAGAGTAAGATGAAAAATTTTAGGAAAAAATGCTGAAATGGATCAGGCTAAATCCAAAGACCCTGTATTAATGTGGGGATCTGGATGGAGTTTTGGTTTCTATACCCTAAATTTTAATGTTGATAACTTCAGTTATGCTTAACTGCAAATACCTACTTGCAAGAGGTGTTCAACACTTAACATCCAAAGAAAAATCCTATTTAAACAGTGCTTACTAGCACTTCAGTGCTTTTCAGTGTTTACTAGCACTTCAATGTTTGCAGGCCAGAGAACTTCTCCATATCAATGGTAGTGGAGATCCAGACACAAAACATTTTTTCTCTCTGCCGTTTCCTCCTTTTCCCTGGATTGGTAAATGAAGGGGGCTGGATGATGATGATGCTTGCTGGTTTTTGTTGGTTTTATTCCCCTCAAAGCAACACTGATGATGATGATGATGATGATGATGATGATGATGATGAAGAACCTGTGTTTTCACACCAGAGCTTGGCCATTATGAGTATTCCCAGGATATACATTAGATGCCACAAAATAACTGACAGTCTTAAACATGGTTTAGTCCATTAGGACTTCTTCCATCCTAACCAAGGGGAGACCTCTCATTTCATATTTTCAAGGTACTGTGGAGATGGACTTAATTCCCTTCTGAAGGGTTTAATATCCACATTTCCCCCCTCCCTAGAAAGTATTACAATGATCAGAGGAGTGACTGAGGTGGGACATTTCTTCTCTTGTAGGTCTTCCAGCTGGGAAGGGAAATAAAATTGTCAGAGAGAATAGCTATGGCTAAAAATAATGGTTATGGCTATGATGCCAACTGGCTAGAACACTCACTACCCAGAGCCTTGGCTTGTCTGTGCTGCTTAGGATTGCTTGTGCATTTTGCACTAGGCAGCTGTTGCATGAAGTACCTAAACATTGCTGAGATCAGCATGTGGAGCCCAGGGTGTCCCTTACTATCTGACTGCAAACTGGACAGCTACACACTTTCCTTTTGGTCCAGCTAGTATCTAGTCCTTCCCTAAAGCTGTCTTTTCCACAAGGGAGTTCAGAAGTACCTCCAAGTTTCTTGTTTGGTAGCCAGAGCACTGTAAGCAGCTGTGGCTTTATGAAGGGTAGGAAAGGGCAATAGCAAGGCTCCGTTGCATTTCACACTTCTGGCTGGTCACACCTGTTAAAATACCACACATATGAATCACATGATGTGACAGTGGCCATGTAACAGTGTGCTACGTATTTCCTGCTGCACTTAGATCTGAGTTGTGTCAGTCCCTGCCTCCTAGAAGGTCTGAACCTCCTCTAGTTCCCTGGGACTGAAAAACATTAGGTATCACACAACCTGGCCCTGCAGTGACAAAGTTTCTCTTTTGGACTCAGAAAGTATAGTGTGGGAGTGAAGCCTAATTATATTTTAGTGTCATTTGTCCCTCAGTCTTTTAGGTGATACTGCCAGTAATATTTGCAGTGATGGGCATTTAGTTAGGGCAGTGATATTTTGTTATGGGAACTCCCATCCACCAGCCCCTGAACTGAGCATGCAGGTTTCACATCACAAAGGCAAGAAGCAGTTCCTCAGCAGAAAGAGCTTTGGATGGCTATTGTGCACAGAGAGCTTTAGAAATAGGGAAGAGCCTTATGGACCCCATTGCTGGTCAACAGAGCCACTGTTTCCTGAAGAATGGTATGGCATACATATAAAAATAAAAACAGTATGAAAAATAGTACAAAAAAAGTATAAAAATAGATGTGACGCAGTGCGTGGACTTCTTAGCAAAAGGACATCGGGTTCAGGAACTTCCTGTAAAGACACGGGCTGCATCTTCTTGTACTTACTGCAGGGGAAATGAAAGATGAGAAACACCAAGGGTGGGAATTAAGACTGTTTTCATTTCCTCCTTTTTGTTTGTTACTTGGTTTTTCTCTAGTAAAAGAAAAAAAAAACCAAAAACAACCTGACAACAAAAAACCCAGCTGCACCTGGGGTTTTACATAAGCATTCTCTTGCACTTCAACTCGTTCACCTCCTGGCAACACTGAACTCCAGCAAAATGTGGTGCACTCTCTCTTTAAGACAGACCGCTCCCTGCCCAGCTGTTGACTTGCCTGAAGGTGAGACCTCTGCTTAAATTCATGGCTCCAGCTGTCAAAAGCAAAGAAAAGCAGCTTTTCCTTGGCGGCTCTCTGCTTTGGGTAGAATTTGACATCTTCCTCAGTCAGCAGAATTTAATCAGCATCAAGTGCCCACAGCCACTCAGCTCCACCACCGCTGGGGCTGGGGCTGGGGAGCCAGACCTGCGGAGGAGAAGAGGGGGAGAGTCCTCAACACTGCAGGCAAAGACACAGGCACAATCACACGTTTCTATGGGAAATCCAAAGCTTGTCACTGTCTAGGGAGAGCCTCATTATGCTATTTGACTTCAGAATTGCTGTTATCATGCAATAACCTTAGCTAGCTCAGAGTCTGCCCTGTCCTCCTGAGCAGCTGAGAGCAGTAAATTGAATGAGCTATTGACACCTAACAATGATACTGATTTTCAAAGCAAAGCTGGTGAAATGGGCTCAGGGATATTGTTTCCCTGACTCGAGTGGACAAGGAAAGCCAAGGGAGCAACTCCTGATATCATGCCTTGCTTGCCTTCCTCCTAGGGAAAAGAGCACCTTAAGTTATTGTCACATAGATGCCAACAAACTAAATGATCCAGCACAAGTTGGAAAATTGTTAAGCCAAATGCCTAACCTATAAAGCCTGGCATCAGATGCATTCATGAACCTCGAATGGTCAGATCAGACCAGTGTGTGCAGACTTGGGTAAATGCAGACTTACCTATGGACATGCTACAGCAGGAGGGCATTTGCTTTTTCTCAGTTACTGTCACCTGTTTCCTGCAACCAAGGCCCCAAATCCCGCAGAGAGAAACACACTGGGGACAGATCAGGATGGGGATCAGATCTCCACAGGGAGATGAGGGTGTGGCAGTTCCCAATCCAGGTTTTGACCCTGTGCTGATCTGTGTTAGGGGGCTGCACTGTGCCATCACTGGGAGCCAGCCTGGCTGCCCTAAACCCTCACTCCTCCCACCTGGAGTACTGCATCCAGCTCTGGGTCTTCAGCACGAGAAGGACACAGACCTGTTGAAACAGGTCCAGAGGAGGCCATGAAGATGATCAGAAGGCTGGAGCACCTCTCCTATGAGGAAAGGCTGAGACAGTTGGAATTGTTCTTCCTGGAGAAGGCTCTGGGGAGAGCTTATTGTGGCCTTCCAGTACCTAAAGGGGCCTACAAGAGACAAGGACTTTGAACAAGGGCATGTAGTCATAGAACAAGGGAGATTTGCTTTAAGCTGAAAGAGGGCAGATGCAGGTTATATATGAGGAAGACACTCTTTACTGTGAGGGTGATGAGGCACTGGAACAGGTTGCCCAGAGAAGCCGTGGATGCCCCATCCCTGAAAGTGTTCAAGACCAGGTTAAATGGGACTTTGGGCAACCTGCTCTAGTGGAAGGTGTCCCTGCCCAGGGCAAAAGTGATGGAATGAGATGATCTTTAAGGCCCCTTCCAACCCAAACCATCCTATGATGTTGGGGGACTCGCTTAGTGCAAGATGACTGCTGTTACAGCAGAAGTATACACAGGGTATTTCCTCAAGGACACCTTACATTAGTGCTTACCTATTTAGAAAAACCTATTCACAGTAAAAATTATTTGCCTGCATATTTCCAACACTCAAACTCCAGGCACTCCTATACATGTAGTTAATTTTCTAGCACCTGCAGCTATTACCCATTTCCTGACAATATTATCATGCCCATTGAGGAGAGGAAGGACATGTTGGGTTGGTTGTTCAGAGGTTGTCTTTTTTTAATGTTTACCTCTTCCACCTGTTTGGTATTAGCCTACATAATGGCCCGGAGTTAAAGCAAAGGAGGCGGCTGCTGGGAGCAAACAGGAAATGAAGCAATACTCAAGGTAAGGCAGGCAAGGGCAGCAAAGAAACAAGCATGTGAGGGTATTAACTGGTGAATATCCACGTGTCTCTAAGCAGATGGGTGATCTGGCTCTCCCCAGATCCAAGCTAGGTATCAGAGGGACACTAAAACACTGAATGCCCTCAGCTAGGGAAGAAGTGGGGTGAGAAAGAAGGAGATGGATAAGAGGGGAGATACTGTGAATGCAAGTGGGAGTGCAGGTAAAGGCTTGCTGCTCAGGGAATGGGGGAGAGCTCACAGGTGCATTGCAGCCCAGCAGCTTGACAGTGATCAATGTAGAGCTCTGGCTGTGAACTGTGTACTCTTGCAGCCTGTAGCCATGAATGTGGTAGGTTTTTTTCCCCTGTTCCTTTGTATTTGGGGAATGAACTTCATAAAACCTGCATTCATCGTTTCTGCTCAGCCACATGACAAACTTCTACTGAACTGTGTCCTGGAGGGGTGATGCAGCCACAATAACAAGATCCCTCCTGCTCCAGTCATTAAGAACACTGCATTTCTCATGTCACAGCGCTGGGGGAGGGGACCGAGAGCAGCTGAGGAGGCAAACCCCACTGAGGATACTGTTTCAATATGAAAGAGGCCATTAACCCAGTGCATTTACCTACAGAACTCATCATCAAATGTCCTAGCAACAGACATACTTTTAATCTTATCATAATATCGCTCATTTTTCTCAACATTTGCCTTCAAAAAAGCCCCTACTGATAAGCAAACTTACAATCTTGTTTCCCTTCTTAAACCTGTTTAAAACTTTGCAGCGCTAAAAGGCACAATGCTGATCTTGTGTAGTGTCTGGAGCCTCTTCTCAAATGATACTGCCTGTATCTGAGCAGCTAACTGAAGACATCTGTTGAATGTAATTGTTTGAATGCTGCATGCTTGTTCTATACATATTATTTTCTATATTATGTGGGAATAATTTGTCTAAATGTTTTTCTTACAGTGATATATTATTTGTGAAGGTGGATTTCCAAGTTCAGTGAGTGGTCAAAAAATTATTGTTTGTAATTTTTAAAGTAAAATTTTGTTACTGATTAATTGTGTTGATATGTATGTTTAATTATTTTAATAGCTCTCCCCTGCCCTCTGTAACTAGAAGAGGTGAGATGCTCATTCGCGAGCAGCTCCTCAGTTATCATTCACTATAATGCAGTTTCACGGCAGGAGATGAACTCTGTGACAAGCTTTGTGTCTGTAGGATTACCTGCTGTATAGCACTTTGCTTGTGGGAAACAGGCCAACTAATAGTGTTGGATTACAGAACAGATGGAAATGACTGAACTGTATTTTCTTTTGGGGTCAGAAATATTTTGCTATAAGTCCTAGAACTTTCATTAAATTTAGTGACAGCAGCTGGCATGGACTATTCTAAAAAGTACACATTCAGCAAATGTCTGCTGAGAACTTCTCTCTACCAACTCTTTTTTATCTGTTTTCTAAAAAAGGTCCTATAGACTCTGACACAGCCAAATTGCTGTGGCGTGCAAAAATACCAGTGCTAGCTGAACCCTAGTAATTGTACAAACATGTGCTTTTAGCTGGGGCAAACACAGGATAAATGACATTAACTTTTCTCTTGGGTATAGACTAACATACTTCTCCTCTCAGGAGGAGGCACGATTGCAGGTCTGGCCGGACAGTCTGGCTAATGGGCAGTAACTATCTGAGCTTAGCCTGAAGATGTGTCTTCACATGCGTCTTGCCTGATGGGAAGCCCAGCTCCTTTCCCACAATGACAACAAGGGGCCTTCCCTCATGCCTAACCTGGTGAGCAGAGAAGGAAAGTGTATTACTAGTGTTATTTAATTTGTATTGCTGTGATACTTAAGAGCTCTGGTTTGGATTAAGGACTTTGTTGTGCTGGGCTCTGGTTAAACACACATGAAAACATGACACTGTCCTCAAGACCTGCCTGCCCTACCCAAACACACATGGAAGTCAAGTATGGTTTCATGCTGAGGTTGGGCTTTGTCTTCCCTAATGCCTTGTGCTGTGCCAAGCATGTTGTCAGTTGTTACAAGCCCTTCATATCTCACAGCCCACAGCTCAGTCTGCTCCTGGCTCAATTGGTAACTTGGTGAGCACCCTATTTGTGTAGTATGCAGTAGGTTACCCAGAAAGATACTTGAGGCCAAGTGGGACAGACCTCCTGTTTTAAGGGTAGCTACAAAAAAGAGCACAATTATTGCAGTTCTAAGTGGGAAGAGCTTGAACTGGCTGAGCACGGAAAAGAAGCATCTAGCAGTAGGCAGTTCAGGGCTCAGGAGGAGACAAAGCTGACCTGGCATGGGCAATGCTATGAGACTTCTTGAGACTGCTGCATGCTTGATGCATGCAGGATGACTAAAGGGCTGCAAGGCTTGTCATCCCATGGCAAGTATCTCTCCACCAATTCTGAGGCAGTCTGTTAAAAAGCAACAACAAAACTGCCTTTGGAGGTAGCAACTAAAGCAGGACCAGGGAGAAGCAGTTAGTTTTCCCTGTGAGAGATGCATATTTGTTTTGCCTGTAGGCTGTTCATAGAACTTCTGGCTTTAGAAGAAGAATCACAGAACGTTAAGAGTTGGGAGAGACCTTAAAGATCATCTAGTCCCAAACACCCCTTCCATGGGTAGGGACACCTCCCACTTGACCAGGTTGCTCAAGGCCTTAGAAATCTGACCTTTTTCCCTAAAACTTCCTATATAAAGTTGAGTCATAAGCAATATATGTCTTTCAAAGCAGTGATCCTTCCTTTACCCTATGAAGGATTGGTGGCATAATTCCTGAGAACGAAGTGGGTAAAAACCTGTTTGGTAATACCCACTGTTCAGTGGCCTATAGTGACACACTCATAGTGGTGTGCATCCAAATAGTGCTTGGATTTATCATTTTCTAAAAGTAAGCAAAGGGCTGTGAGTGCATTAATCTTCTAACTTCCCCTCTTTCTCTCAACATTAAAGATCTTACTATGTTTTTCCTTAAAAACCTAGACTCACAGAATATTCTGAGTTGAAAGAGACCCACTAGAATCATCAAATTCAACTCCTGGCCCTGCACTGGACCCCCCAAAAATCCTACCATGTGACTGAGGGCATTGTCTAAATGCTCCTTGAACTCTGTCAGGCTGTGACCACACTCCTGGGGAGGCTGCAATGCCCAACCACCCTCTGGGTGAGGAACCTTTTCCTAATATCCAACCTAAATCTCCCCTGACACAACTTCCAGTCCTTTTGCTCACGTCCTGTCGCTGGTCACTACAGACAAGAGATCAGGGTCTGCCCCTCCAAATCCCCTGATGAAGAAGCTGCAGGCAGCAATGAGGTCCACCCTCAGTCTCCTCCTGGATGCAAACCAAGTGACCCCAGCCATTCTTTTTCTGGTTTCCCCTCAGACTCTTAACCGTCTTTGTAGCTCTCCTTTGGATGGTCTGTAGGAGCTTTATATCTTATACTGTGGCTCTCAAAACTGCCCCCAGCACTGGAGGTGATGCTGCCCCAGTGCAGAGCAGAGCAGGACAATCCCCTCCCCTGCCCAGCTGGTGATGCCCCCAGCACACTTGGCCCTCCTGGCTGCCAGGGCACTGCTGACTCATGTTCAACTTGCCATTGACCAGGACCCCCAGGTCCCTTCCCACAGTACTGCTCTCATGTCTCATTCCCCAGTCTGTATGTACACCCAGATGTACATACTCTGTCCCAGATGTAGAATCTGAAACCTGTCTTTGTTAAACTTATATCAAAAAACTTATTTAGAAAAGCTGTATTGTTTTTTATAGATAGACAGTTGGTGTGGTTGTGTTCAAGACCTACATAGTGCCCATCTGGACAAATTTGTCAGTATGGCTACAGCATCATTTAAATGTAAGTTGTATGTGATGTGCTGCTTGCAGCTGCAGTGTCTTGTGGGTTAAACAAGTTATGTGGGCAGATTGATTCCAGGAAAGCATTTACATATCAAAAGATGTAAGAATTCTCAAAACTGGCATAAGCTTAATAAACAAGTGCCCTCAGGCGTTGTTCAAGATGGTTTGGTTTTGTTCGGAAGGAAGGATTCAATGCAGTCAAGGTGTTGTGGTCTGACTGATAAACCAGTTCTGGTCAAGATGGAGCACAGAGCCTACACCACTTAGCTAACCTCACAGCAGAACTGAAGCAACATGCCTTTTCTTTAACGTATTGCACTCTGGCTCACTCCTGTGATCACTCCCCAATAAAAATACACATTTTTACTCTTGTAGACAAAATGTATAAACATTTGACCCCTGGAAATATGATATACAGCTAAAGACAGCTCTTGAAAAACCTGGAGTATGTACGTGCATTATAAATTTCCCCTATCTCACAGGACTGGCATAGTAGAAAAAAAGATAATTGGTTGTCTCTCTTGGTCCCCCTCTCCACTCTGCTCCCTCATGCCCTTGCACTCCCCCTCCCTTTTACTGCAGGATGTGCCAGCACTTGTCTTGGTAAAAGTGAGTCTTGGATCTTAAATCTGAAGAAAACTCTAGCGTGGTTGTGATTAGCTCAGCCTTTACCAGGCCTCCTCTCCTCCTGCCCCAGGCTGCACCATGAGCAGAGTATGTGGTGGTGGGTGTGCTCTTGGGAGATGCAAGAGAGGAGGCACATGGCTCCCTTGCAAGCACATAGTTCATGCTCTCATAAATCAGGCAATGGGAAGTGTGTGTGAATCCATGTGTCCCTCTGGCAGAGCATGGCAGATGCCACCAGCCATGGGACAGTAAGAGGCTGCTACCATTCAGTTTGGTCTTGATCTGCACTTTCAGCAGTGAAGTCAAATGAAACAAGTGCTTTGTGGGCAGTCATAAGGACGTGGGTCCTTCTCTGAACTCAGGGTAGGTAATATCACCTGAAGGCTCTGTGATTTCCACCCACCACCCTCCACTACACTGCACACAGCTGTTCGTTGTTTGCTCTTCCTGTCCAGGCAATCTTTGGCATTTCTAGAAAGATTGCCTGTAAATCTTACCACCATCACCCCTTTTGGCAGTGGTGGTTTGGTGACATAGAAAGCTGCCCACTTGGAGCTGCAAAGAAGCTCATTTTCCAAAGAAGCTACCAACCAACAGTTGGGTGATTCTCCTTCAGCCACACTCAGTCTGCTCTGAATTTTAACCAGGAAGCAAGATATGCCAGCTTCCAGTTATCACCCCTGGTGCCTCACAGTAACTTGTTCTGATCATTAAAGATTAAATCACTCTGTGAGTAAACACCCTTGCTGTTCCTAATGCATATGCATCTGCAAAGTCCATGCCAGGACTTGGGATGGAAAAGGTCTGGTGAGACCCTCCGCATCATAGAACGTTAATAATTTGTGAAGCTCTATCCTAAGCTTGCTCTCTCTATTTCCCCCTTGTTAAATTTAACGGAAATTTTTCACATAAGCTTGTTCCCTGCGTCACTATTTCATATACCATCTTATTCTTGTGTTAAAGTAGTGATTTAGTTTAAATCACTAGTTCTTGTCTCCCTGTTGTTTTCTCTTCTGACATATTTAAATGCTCCTGTCCCTGCTCATCCATTCTTGTTGTTTTATTGCTTTCAAATCAGTTTCTTTTACAGTCTTCTAAGACAGTTTTCATTTTCCTGATCATCAGTGATTGTGGTCTGTTTTTTGGTTTGTTGTAAATATGGGTGACAAGGGCTGTATACATTGTTCTGGATCACGTTTTGATACTGCCTGACACAATGGTGGTAACGCTGTTCTAATCAGCTAAAGTATCTTGTCTAATATATCCTCTGACTGTGTTTACCTCTTCCATGGCTGCGTCACACTGCTGGCTCAGTTATCCTGTAATGGATGAATAAATTTTTGGTCTTTATTCACTACTGTTTCTTACAAATACTGTGTCCCTGTCTTTACACCAAGAGCTCCTGCTGCCTGGGGTTTATTACCTTCTATGCTGTGAATTTCTGAAGTCGTCACATTTTTTCCTGGTATTCTACTCATCCTCTCTGTTGATGTGTCCCCTGACCTTCAGTAAATTTCAGCAGCCCACTATTATTATTAATTTTATGCCTCCATCAGCCCTGCTCAAGACAAGTAATAAATAACATCTCCTTAACTTTTGTCTTATGCTGTTCCTGGTGGGAATTTCATCCTTAAAGTTATGACACAAAACCTTTTTTGCAACTCCTTTTCATCAATGGCAGAAGCTATGCATGTACCTTTGCCCATCAATTTCTGCCAAATGCTTTTCTCCAGTGCAAGAAAGACAGGAGGAAAACAGACTTCTTAACCATGCAGCAGAGAACGTAAGTGTGCTGTGATCAGCCCTGAGCAGAGCCAGGGGTGGGATCCCTAGAAGTACTTGGCAAAGCAGTTGACATACCTATGGAGGGGGACAGAAAAGGATTTCTGCTACTTGTACAATATTCCCAAATATGCTTTGGGAGCCATTGTGGAGGTACATTTTACTGTTCAGCAATACACAGCTGTGCCCTTTACTCCACGCACAGAAGAGGCTAGGAAAAAAACAAAAACAGTCTTGAGTTTGTGTGGCAGTTCATTGTCTTCAGTCTGGTCAGCTCCATGGGGGAAGTCCCAGGGCTTTGAGTGCAGCGTTTCCAAACACTGAGAACAAACCCTAAGCATTTGTAAAAACCGCAGAGTGTACAGTTAATACACCCAGATGTGCTGTCAGCTCCACAGCACTGGAGTGGATGGAGTGTGTAAATCTTGGAAAGGTTAAAGCTGAGAGACCAGTGATATGCATAAAGACTCATGTTCCTTCCAGGAGGAGGAGGGGGGTGAGGTGTTATCATTCTCCATTAATCACTTACATCTCCAACCTGCCTAAATCCTCTGAAAAGAACCAGCAAAGAAAACACCAGCTGCTGTAGCTCCTACTTTTTCCTCTGTAACCACCAGTCTCCCTCCCTCCTCCCTGCCTTCCCCAGACTGTTTATTTTTACTGCTCGTGAATCAGCCAGGAACTTGCTCCCTGCAACAGGATCAGCTGAGAACAAGCTGCAGATTGAATGTTCCCTGAAATCCTGGGTTTGTTTTGTAGCTTAGGACCAGGAGCAAAACAGTGGAGAAAAGGAGAAAGTGATACCTGTCTTCTTCCTCACCCAGAGATGGGACTTGCATTCTGCAGGGAGTGGGACTTTCCCGACTTACTCTTTGAATACTCTGCAGCTTTCACTAGAAATTTTGAGCATGCTAAGTTTATGAAAGTCACTTAAACTGTGGGTGCTTTGGGTAGGGAACCATTGTTTTATTACAGGCATGCCTAAGTCCTACAGCAGCCTGAACCAGCACCAGAACAGCCCAAGCAGCATAACAGTCTACCTTTGGACATGGCTGAGCTGGGATGTGAGAACTGCCCTGTCCTGAACAGCAAAATTATTCACTTCCGAGCTTGAATGCGCCATGCCTACTCCAGCTCTGACATTAGTGCCTCAGCTTGCATCAGAGCCAGGGGGAGGGAAGTCTCCACATTAATGAGGTCACTGCTCTGTTTAGTCACCCATCCTGGGTCACAGGCAGGTACATGACCGGGGTAGCAAAGAACGGCAAATGGTGACAAAGAAGTGACTGAGGGGGAGGAAAGAGCTGAGACAAAGGAAAACAAGAGGGAAAAATTGAATGTAAAAAGGAAACAACCCCCTCAAAAGAGTGTATGTGGGGAAAGAGAAGAAAAAAAGGTGAAATCACTCTTGGGAGAAAAAGCATTTTCCTCAGCCAGGACAGAGTTGTCTCTCTGGTGCCTCTCTGAACCCACACTGTCTAACCACAGCACCCATGAGTGCATTCTCCTGCCACACTGCAGTCCTGGTCCCTAGGAGGATCACATACTGATCCAAATGCAGTGAGAATTTGGGCAGTTTTGGAGTCCTGTCCTTGACAGAGCAAAACATAAGGAAAACCTTATTTACAGAGGCCCCAAAATATTAGCTTTCTCTAGACTCTTGTGTTCAAGCAGTCCAAAGACCACCCTGACATTTGTCATCCGACAAATTGTATAATCCGATTTAAACCCAGCATTTCAATTTGTACACCTCTGAAAGGCATGAAGTGCTACCCTTGTCACCAAGTGGAATGGAAAAGCATTTGGCTTGTGCAGAGGGGTGTGTCCCCCCCACCCAGCACTGCCACAGCACGCACCAGAATCTGAGCTCTCACTTGGGCTCTGGCCTGGTGCAGAACTGCTAATCTCACACTGAAGAGGCTATTTGCTGCCAAGACTTCTCTGCCAAAAGATAGCTTTATAATACTGATTATCAGGTGCCTTGTGATGATAAAATACCTGTTGCTTGCCTCTGTCTGAAGAGTTTCTTGCTGACATGCTGCTTATTACAGCAAACAACGTTAGCTACAGAAAAAGCAGTCTTTTACTTAAAAGAAGCAACAATATCTTATCTTAGCCTAGAAGTGGAGAAAGTGCAATTAATTAATTTGTTTCTGAGTTTAACTTATAGACATAATAGATTTTATAGCACAGCTATATATTGTAATTACAGGATGGAGCAAGCCTATATTGTAGCTTGTATTTGAGTGTGCAATGTGGAGTGAAAGATTGATGTTCAGTGTGGTCAGATGACTTATACAGTGTTAACAGCTGAACTGGTCGAGCAAGAGTAACAGGCACCCGAGATAGCATTTGATGTCTTGCTGAATAATATCGTTGTTTCCTATGTTGATTATCATCCTCTGACCTGGTAATTAACTTGTCCTAAGAGTACTGAGTGCAACACAACGTTGAAGACACTGCTGCTCCATGGGTAGCTGGTGTCATGCCACTGCTCATCCCTGTGGTCTTTATTCTCCCTTAAGAACACTAGGGGATTTTCCGAGACTGCACACAGTCGGCATGGATATATAAACACGTGTGACAGATGACAGATGCCTTCTGAGAAATTGCGTTAATGATACTCCTCAGTCTTGTCTGGGAAAACAAAGAAAGAAAAAGGTGAGAGAACACCATACCTTGATTGCAAAATAATGTTAGGTAAACCTTTAGCATAGATGAAGTCAGTTTCACCCTAGGATTTGTGGGGGCTTTTCTTTGTGTCAAACATACCCTTTTTGTAATGTTCTTCATAAAGACCTAGAGCACTCTTCCTCCAGTGGGGATTTGGGTTCCTCAGTGGGGTTTTAGTTCTCCTGCTGTGTTCAGATTATGATAAAATGATGTTAGGCCATTATAAGGTTTAAGCATGATAGATGCCATACATTTACTGTGTCTTACTGGCTGAGTTCTACGTAAAACTTCACTGTATGCTTTGAGTTTGAGTCCTGGAGATTTTTCTGCTTTTTTTACTGGCTTATAACCCAATCGTAACTTATCAGAAAAAAACCCCAAACCAAAACCAACAGGTGGCATTGAGGTTTTGCTCTAAAAACAAACAGACGAACAAAAAAATTAGCAAAATAAATCCTTTGATAACGAGGTTGCTGGCATAGTATTCTGTAACTTAGTGCAATACTTGTACACTGCATCTTCAAGCAATGCTACTCCTGGACTTTGAAAGCTGTAGGGCTCAGTTGTCACAAAAGTTTTTAAGGCAATAACAAAGGAACTGCATTTGTAATATCTGCATTGTTTCTGATAATTTCCTTGTCAGGATTGCTTTTAAGGCTCTGTGAGTTTGATTGGCAATGTCTAGGTTACCTGCTCCTGCAAGCAGGGGTGACTCACCTGGGATTTCTATAGCCTGAGCACTAACAAAGAGCCTGTGACTTGCAATCTGCCTGGGGCTCCTGTCTGCTGCTCTGTGTGTCTTTGAAGACAACATGTATTCAGAAACAGAAGGGGAGACAGGAATAAAGGGACAAGGATAGCAACAAACCCAGAATATGGTTTGGGTACCAGCGCTTCCTGTTTCTGAGAGGCTCCACTCACAGTTTCAATGCTTAGTTTCTTCTGTTTTACAGAGGTACCCCCTGTAACCCTTAATCTCAGAGGAAGCTTTTGATAAACAAAGCCAGTAAATGAGGTAGGATTTGGATGTAGAGAGGCATCATGAGTACCAAACTCTGTCATTGTAGCAAGGGATGCTGCCTGAGTGTGTAGGCAGTAGGAGGTGAGTAGGAGAGTAAAAGCACTCTGTGAGCTGATAAGAGTGGATTAAGGATTTGGCATTGAACAAACCACTAGAGGAAAAGGACATGTTTCAGAAAGGCAGGATGAGAAATCATGACCAGTACTGTTCCTGCCCTAATGAACTGACCACTGCTGGAAATGGTTATCTCAGGACAGTGTTGAAAACCATCTACTATGATGGACGAGATGTTTTAGGTGTTTTAAGAAGGCATGAGTGACACTTGCTGACACTGATGCTCCAGAAGCACTGCATATGATTCTCATTTTCTCTCTCACAGGAGGCAGAAGGAAAGATACAAACTAGTAATATCCAGCCTGCTGTTTCAGACTCACCTACGTGGGGTCCAGGCTATTTATATGGCATAGATACTTTCAAGCCCTTGTCACCTCAGCCTCCAGCATCTCTGCCTCCTCTCCTGTGCTGCCATCCACCGGCTGGGGGTGGGTGTATGAGGTGGGGGCGTCCGGAGCAGAGGGGGCAGGCAGGCGGACAGCTCATGTAGAAAACAGCTTTGCAATGCCTAGATTCTGCAGATTTTTCTTTCCCCCTATTGTTAAGTGGCATTGAGCACCAGCAAAACAGGAAACCGCTTCCTCCAGCCGCTGACCCAGCGAACCCAGGGCAGCTGCTGGCTGTGCAGAGTGGCTGCCCCACACTACCCTGTTCCTAGAAAGTGTCAGGACTTTTGGAGGAACGTTTAGGGCAGAGCAAAAAGTTCCAGTAAATCTTGAATAAGTAGGTACACTTAGCAGCTCTTACAGGAAGGGAGTCACACTGGAAATACCTGCTGGCAACAGTTAAAACTCCGTTTTTCCAAAATTAGGGCTTATGGAAGTGAGAGCAATGCCTAAGCCCATCTCTGTCACCTCACTCATCTGGTAGCTAACTTGAATGTTTTTCTTGTGATGTGCAGATCCTGTATTGGACATTGTTACTTGAGCTCTGAAGAAACTATTGTTTTACAGGCACTGGAGCTTGTGTTGTGATCCTTAAATCTCAGAAGTCCAGCCAGGTCTTGCTTTGCTGGGCATCCTCAACAGAGGCAGGAAATAGTGCTGGTGAGGTGGTAGGTGACCCTTTTCTTCCTGAGACAGCAACACCCCACTGTATCAAGAGAATATATGCTGCTGGGGTTTCTGTCCTTCGGATGGGAGTGCAAATGGAGGATAGTAATGACATTGTGGGGTCACTTTCTAATTATACATCCCCAGGTGATCTCTGATATCAAAGACAATATTATTGTCCCTGGTGACATTCTGCTGACCTAGAATTCCTGGTGATTTGTTTTGGTTTAATTTTTGGTTTTGGTTTTTTTATATGGTGTGATAATCTTCATTTGGTCTTTTAAATACTTACATAGTTTTAAAAAAATCCTGTAACCTCACTGGGAATGTTTAGTGGAAATTTTTCACAAGTGCATTTCTGTCTTTCTGAAAGTAGGACACATCGATGTGAAAGAAATGATGCTCAACCTAATCTCTGTCACCTCATTACTCTTGAGCTCCAACTTAATTATCTCCCTGATGCTTTGCACAGCTCTTAACCAGCCATTCTGGGTCTTTTCAAAAATCTGCCATACTAAATGAAGTGATGACTATATGCCCTCTTCCCGCTGGAGAGAGATGTTAATTTTGGTAAACACCATTTCTAGAGCACCCAGAAGGTGCATCATACTGTACAGGCTTGATCCTGCACTGGGAGAGTTCACAGATGACTTACAAAGAGCCACTGAAACCATGCTGAGCGCTCATGTCACGAACCCACAGTGCCGCACTCTTGGCCACACAGCCTCTAGGTGATGTCTGTGTGTGCAGTGCAGTGTCACTTCCCAGCAGTGGTGGCAGCAGCCACAGACCGAGGACGGAGAGGAGGAGGGGATGGGTGGGACAGCTCAGCTGTGTCACCTCGCAGGTGCACTCCTTCAGAACAGGCTGTTCTTACACTCCCCTCTGCTCTACTCACAGCTGAAAGTTACTGGGACCAATCAAAACAGAGGGTGGATGTTCAAATTGCATCTCTCTCCTTTTTTTCTGACCATTTTCCTGCAGAGTATTGCACTGGATTTGGAGGTATGTGAGACTGTCTTTTGCTTGCCCCATCCTTCAAAACTAAACACATATGATGACATGTTGCCTCTTGTCCCTAGGCCCTTTTTCACACTCTGGGAGTTAAATGAATTGGCTCTTTAATTTCACTGTTCCCAGAACTGTGTCAAGCACTACAGCATTATTCATGGATTTAGTACATACATGCCATTGCAGGGTTTCCTTAGAGAGCACAGATGACGCTGTCACTTGTACAGATGAACAACTCTGCATCTGGGCTCTTCTTTTGTCCTTTTCCCCCCCATTTTTTTTGTGAGATGGGGGCTTGCCACAAAACCACTTCAAGCACGTGTGAGACACTTAACGATATGGTAAATATACATCCCTTATCTTCCTTGACAGAGAAACTTTCTAAAATCTGGATGGTACTTCAAAACCATGTAGGCCTTTTCCAGCAATCGTTTTGTGTCTCAGTCACATAGGCTTCGGTTTGCACTGCTATAGTAATGCGGTGCATTAGAGTTTTAAGAAATGTATCCATATCTATTTCCTGGTCTCCCTCACAAAATATAAATCACTTTTAACATTGCTATTACATGATGAAAGTCAATGTCTGTTGAACTCAAGGTTATACTTTACCTGTCTTTGAAACTCATTTTGTGTAAATATAACATGATATTAAACAAAATAGGAGGGATTCACTAAAATGAACAGAAATGTTTGGGGAAGAGTTGAGGGTAAATGAACTGGTTCCTAAGACACAAGGAACCTGTTTCTTGAGGAGATCTCTTTGGAAGTTGCCCTTCTCACCAGGAGAAGCTTCTCACTCAGTAGCCTTCTGGTGCCATATTGTGGTCTCAGAAAGATCTTTCTAAAATGCCTTGTTTAGTTCTCTGTTGGAATCTATAAAGTATTCAGAATCTTTCTGTTTTTCAAGATTACCATTTGATGAGGCATATAACACTACTTTGTGCCTCTGTATCTATCTTGATCAACAGGTCTCCTTGTCCTCTTGCATGTATGTTTTTTTTTTTCACAAGGGCCACTTATAAAGAAGGTTAAGACCCGATTTCAGGACTGAAATTCACCTGTACAAAGGCAACCCACTGATTGCTTTGTTGGAAATCCACCTAATAATAAAAAGAATAACTGTCCCTTCCTCTTGTTAAAACTTTTCTTCTGTACTTCCCTGGCACATAACTTAGGGATGTTTTGGTAGCTATTCCAGGGTTAACAGTCTTTCTGCCCAACCAGCCTCTGTTAAATGTTGGCTCTGGAAGGCTTTTCCTTTGCCTATTAATCTCAGATCTGGTGAGGCCAGTAAGGCAGTGAGGTGTGTATCTCTGTTTTTACAGTGCTAATGATAGACTTGTAAGGGGGGGAGGCTGTGACTGGGGTTTTGTTCCAACACTGATTCTTTTTCCTGCACATAGCTATACTTTGACGTGGTATGCTTGAACTTACAGATCAAAGAGAATTACCAGAATGATCCACTTGTGAATTGTGGGCCATTATCTGTTATTAACTCATCTTGGGCACTGTGGTGAGCAAACTGTAATTTACAGTATGTTATTACATTTCTGCTCACTGTGGTGTGCAGCAGCTGAATATCTGTGTGTGCTAGTCCATAACAAGTACTAATCTTTGCTGGCTAATTCAGATAGAACTTTGCCAACCTCTACTAAGGTTGATCAAGAACTTAATTACTTCTAATAGTTTTGTTTTTCTGCTTCCTACCCCTCCCACCACATTTAGGAGAGGAGAAGATTTCACCTTCTCCGTTTCTCTTCAGTACATGCTTGCTTCCAGGAAAACTTGGAAGCGCAGCAACAACCTCCTCCAGTTCTCTGCCAGATTTCCTTCAGGATTTAATGATTCAGGTGGCTTCATTTGCTAAATTTTTGCCAAAAAAAAAAAAAAGTAGTTCTCCACTGCCACCATATAATAAAGTTGAGCAAACAGGAGGGCTGGTAGGAGACTTATTTTTATTGCCTGGCCCTGGTCACATGACAGATCAGGTTACAAAATACTAATACCCCTGCCAACTCTCAGGATCCACCAATTCCTCTTGCTACTGTTTTAATTCAACCTGCCTTTCCCTGTCCCCCCCCCCTTTTATTTCTATTTTTCCTTTTTTTTTTTTTTTTTTCCTGTGAGGGCATAGGGTGAGGGGAAAGACATCAGAGTGGGGCAGGAGATAGAGTGAAAAGCAAGTATGTCATGATTGGGAGTATCCCTTTAGCTCCTTCAGTGTTTGTTCAGCACTTTTTCGCCAGCTGAATAGCTTATTCCCTTGGAGTGTTGGCAGCCTTTGGCAAAAGTAAAGCAATGTCAGCATTCCCCTGTTCCATCTATTTTCTGGAAAGGAATCGTAAGAAATGTTCCATTTTCACCTTGTTTGCAAGTTGTGATTAAGGCTTCTCCCCCAATTAAATTGTGACATTCTGGCTTGAAAAACAACTTCAAGATCGGGAAGATAAGCTAACACACATGCACACATGCAAAAAAAAAAAAAATCCTCCTTCTTTCTTGTGGAAAGAAATTCAGCAGTTCAGTGGAGCCACTTCTTTTATTAGCAGTGAGACAAATATATTTTCCAAAAAATCGCTGATAAAACAACAGATTTGAAAAACATAAACTTCATGCAACTTTCTGGAGCTCTTCACGGCAGTTTTTCCATTGTCCCTTCTTCCAGCATACAGCAGAACCAGAGGTTTAGTGCCACGGGTTCCTATAAGGAGTCTCCCTGGAGAGGTAGATGCCCTGTATCTTTGTACAGTCTCTGATGTGGTAGCTGCACTACTACTGACAGCTCAGGTACATCAAGGTGGGCGCCAGAGGGAGTGCCTAATGGAGGGAGACATTTTTGTTCAAAAGGGTAAGAAAACCTCCGTGGTGTCCTTCCCACAGGCATTGATGCTTTTTGTCAAGTAAAAGGTTTAAGAGAATAACTGCATAAATGTTTCTTCACCTTTATAACAAAGAGCTGTGGCACAGAGAAGTTAGGAGACCAGTACATGGCAACACAAGAGTTGGTGAATTCAACAGTTAGAATTCAGGTGAGAGTTGCAGTCCCTGTGTTTCAGCTACGAGACCACCCATCTCCTCTTTTGGCAAGCATGAGTGGAAATGTACTTCTGCCTTCCAGTGTCTGTGACCATGGTAGTTTCCAAGGGGGAGTATGTTGCAATTGTTTTAGTTTTTCCATTTCTGCTCTTCTTTCACAAGTTGCCTATAAAAATCTCCAACACTCTTACATTGTCCATGGTCGAAGCTCTCTTGAAAACACAACCCTACTCTGATTTCTGACAAAACAACCTCTTGTAGTCAGGAGTTTGTTATGACTTCTCCAGCAACCAGGCAGGGTTAGAGGAAGTACATGTCAGCAGTGACTCCATGCATCCACCCTTCTTTGCTTGTTGTGCCCACTGACTGTAAGCTGGTAGGGGCAGGGACCATCACTTTCTGCAGTTCTACAGGGATCTGGCCTGTCAGGACTTCCAACAGCAGCACTCATGGTATCCCATTAGAATGCCTGTTTTCAGGAGGCTTAAATAACATATAGTCCTCATTTTTAATGAGATTTTTAATGCTATGAGAAACAATGGGATTTATTTTACTGAAGTCTTTCCTCCTCAACTGCAAATAATACAAGTGCATAAGCATGAGGAGGGTAACACTATCCACAGTAAGGGAGTTTTGGATCTCTACACTTCCACTGACTCTAACATAATGGAGTTACCTTAATAACCCGATAGGTTTTCATAAACCATGGCCATGTTGCAATAACCTGCTTCGCGGCTGTTTGTTTCCTTGTTCTTTAGTCAGTTTCATTTCTGTGTGTGCAATCACAGCACCCTCTACTGCTTCCCGCTGAACCTGCAAAAGGACCGCTAGTAATTGGGAACTCTAAGGAGTTTTGGGGTTTGATTGTCCACCAGGAGAATGCTAATGCAAGAAGGTATTTCAGTTCTGTCCAGACCGCAGACCAGAGCTCATAAAGCACCAGTACGAATTCCTCAGGGGCTCAAGCACCTATCAGCCTGAGAGCACCTTTTCCTTTTAATCTGTAAGGTATTATCTTTCACTTTTGTTAGGTCCATGAAGGAAAAATAGATCTATTTTCCTAGCGATAAACACGAAAAGGCACTAGGTCAGGTGCTACGACTGTGCACTCCCGCACCGTCACGGGCCCGACGGAGAACTCCCACTACAGAATCAGCCCGGAGCCCTCAGGAGCTTCACTGTCAGGGTGCCAAGTGCCCCCTCAGCCCTGCCAGGCGCAGCTTTCCCTCTGCTGTTTGTGTACAAACCCAGGGCTCTGGTTCGTTTAGTCTCAAATCCCGCCCTTCACCGCCAGCCGCGCTCCGCGTGGCCCTTCGCACCAACCCTGCAGCGCCTCTCTGGGGCCACGGGCCGTGCCAGGGCAAGCCTGCGAGCGACTCCCGCTGCGCGGGCACGGACACCGCCGCACGTGCGGGAGGAAACACGGGCTCCAGGCCCCGGGGGAGGCGGGGCCGCTGCAGAGACACACTCCAGGGCCCAGGAGCAGGCGGGGCCGCCGCAGAGGCGCTCTTCCCGGCCCGGCAGCAGGCGGGGCCTCCCTCTGCCCGCCCAGAGCCCGCCCAGAGCCCGCCCAGAGCCCGCCCAGAGCCCGCCCAGCGCCCGCCCTGTGCCCGCCCAGAGCCCGCCCAGAGCCCGCCCAGAGCCCGCCCTGTGCCCGCCTTGTGCCCGCCCTGTGCCCGCCCAGAGCCCGCCCAGCCCGGGCCGCTGACGTGGCGCTCCTCCCGCACGGCGCGTGCGCGCGCGGCCCTTCCGGAGCGGAGCAGGATGGTGCTGCTGGAGAGCGAGCAGGTGCGGGCCGCGGGCCGGGAGCGGGGCAGCCCGTGTGCCGCCGCGGAGGGAGGGAGGGAGGGAGCGAGAGACCGAGCGACCGAGGGAGAGATGGGGATCCGCAAAGCCTCGCGGAGGCGCCTGGCCCCGGCGGCGTGGGAGCCGCTGCGGGGGAGGGGAGGGGAGCGGAGCGGAGCCAGCGCCGCTGTCTCCGGGGCCGCGGGAGGTCTGGGGGCTCCGAGCTCGTGGTTCCGAGTTCGAACCGCGGGCCGGGCCGCCCCCGGCTGGGAGCTCATGTCCTGCAGCTTCAGCGTGGGGGAAGCCGGGAGCTCGCCTTCCCTCGGCGCTGCCCCCGCGGGAGGGAGAGCCCGGGGCCAGGCGGGCGCTGAGCAGGGGAGAAGAGCTCGGCGCTGCTGCAGTGCCTCCCAGCCACGGGCGGGTCTCCTTCTCTTGCAGTTCCTGACGGAGCTTACCAGGCTCTTCCAAAAGTGCAGGACTTCCGGGAGTGTTTTCATAACGCTGAAGAAATGTAAGTTTTGAGTCTGTTACTGGATTAAAGGGGTGTTCCTCTAAATCTGACTTAGTGTTGTGAGCAGGTATTTTAGCGATACAGGTGCAATCCAGGGTATCTGAAAACAAAAGCGGCCCTAGGGACGAGCCAGTCAGCTGGAGCGCTGATGGTACTACCGGTTGTAGGACTAATAGTTAGTCCTAGTACTATTAGTACTAATAATCCTTGAGTAGGCTGTATTTCAAAATGCAGGAAATACTGGGACTTTGTGATTGTTAAACGGTAACTGAAAATCGTTAGATGTCTGTAAATGGGGAGTTCTAGTGTTGCTTTTGTGTGTTCATATTCCTCTGGTCCCTGGCTGGCTGGCACTACTTGAAGGGCCATGTATCGAGGCAGCAGGGTGACATGCGTTTATAACACCTGCTCAAGCAGTACATACAGCACCTTGGGGTGAGGATTTACTTTAGTTTTTCTGGCAGATGTAGTTTATGGAGCAGATCCTTCTGAGGTTGCAGAGTAAGGTGTCTGTGAGCAATTTGGTAGCAGTATCAATTCAGCTGGTCTGAAATTTCAAATTACAAATCTCCTCATTAGCAGTTTTTAACATCTCAAGTCAGAATTCGTAGGTTGATTTTAATAAGAATAAAAATTCTTATTAAATCAAGAATAAGAATAAAAAATCTTTCTCAATACAGATGATGGCCGAACAAAACCAGTCCCACGCAAAGGCCACGTAGAAACTTTTGAACCAGCAGACAATAAGTGTCTCCTGAGAGCAACTGATGGAAAAAAGAAAATTAGCACAGTGGTAAGTGACAACTTTAAGTTAGAGCAAATTTTTCTATATGTTTTTGATTTAATGCTTCATATTTTAAGTGAAACTTGAGAAAATGTTAACTGAAAGTTGAAAACCTGATGTGTGCTTACTTTGAATGGGGGATTGGGAAAGGCTTTAGGTGACTTTAGCTCTGCTCTGTGATATGACACAAGGAAAAATGTTACTTTGAGAAATAGTTGAGAATCTGAGCTGCAGCATTTTTATGGCCCTAGAAGTGAATTGAATTTTTCTTTGACTGTTTCTTCACATTCTTCCCATTTGAAAACACGTGTATTAGGGATGAATGGCCTCTAGGCGGTTTTGTTAATCAAGGGGTGTTTTCAGTTTCCTAAATCAGTGAAGTCCTATGACATACCACTTGACCACTGAATGTGATGAGCTGATTCAACTGCTGCTAAAAAAGACCAGATGGTAACTGGTGGGGAAACACGTACTGATACTTGGTATGTAACAGAAGCCAGAGTTTTCATGGTTAACCTCCAGTATTATTTTTGTAGGTGAGCTCAAAGGAAGTAAATAAATTCCAGATGGTAAGTTTTGTATGCCTTTTATCTTGCTTTTCTGTAAGCAGTAGAAGTGATCAGTTGGAAGCACTGGACAGCTGTGAATAGGTTGATTGTGTGCTGAATTGCTGCAGAAACTAACTTAGACTGCCCATCCATCTTTATCTGCTTAAAAAAAAGAATCCTGTTTAATCTAACCTTGTGCATTGATTAAGAACAGTATTTTCCTGGTGTAGGGTGTAAGAAGATGATTCTCTGGGAAAAAGCAGATAATTAGCCTTTAGTAATATATAAAATGTTACCTGTTGCATATTGTCATTTAAGTATTTGGGGTTTTTTAAATGGTTCCAATTGTTCTTTCAGGCATATTCAAATTTGCTCAGAGCAAACATGGATGGCTTGAAGAAGAAAGACAAGAAAAGCAAGGCCAAGAAGAGTAAAGCAACACAGTGACAGGACAGTGTACTACCATCACTATAATAGACTTGACCCTTGCTCAAAGCAAAGTCCATTTCTTTTTGAGTTACCACTTGTCTTTGGCTTTCCTTCCAGCAGGATACTGGGATATGATGAGTACTTTTGTTTAAACGGAGAGCAGAGGTGCATTCTTTGGATTGTTGTATGGCAGGAGTATGTACATCACTATACTGAAATAGCTTTACACTCAGCTGGTTTGTATTTACACTGCTACTGTTTGCTCTGCAGTGTAAAACCTGTTTGGGGAGCAGCACGGGGTGAAGAGCAATGCACCATACCAGAAGCAAAATAAGACTGGAGCAGGAGTCTCAGTAACAGATACCCAGTTTTATAGATGAGCCTCAGCAGTTCTATGGAAAGCAGGTACCAACATATTATCAGGTACAGCTGCTTTCCTGTTTCTGTCTGAATCTGAGGGACATGTCTACATGATGCAGTGCAGATATCCTTAAGGCAGCCAGCACAGTGCTCAAGTTCTTGCAGAGTTTTCACTCCATGCTGGTCCAGCTGTTCTGACCCTGGCTCAGGGTGGGGGAGGGTAGGACTCTGCATCATGTTCCCTTCAGACATGGCTTAAAAATGCTCATGTCACCTACACTTTTTTTTTTTTTCAAAAAAACATTATCCTTCAGTATATTCAGGGACCTGAGTTTTCCTTTCTTCATATGAGCAGATGTAAAAAGCAAATATGTAATTGCTCCTATTAAACATAATGAGAAATGGATTGGGTTGTAATGACTGATGTGAATTTGTAGGAATGGCCCAGTTGTCTGTACCTTTGGGCCTGGCTGCTGCTGCTTTGAGCATTGCTGTTAGAACCTCTACAGTTCTCAGAAGCTTTTTGGTTTGTCTTTCAAGTTTTTTTTACCTATTTTAACTTTGCCTTCCTCTTTGCTACAAGAAACAGTAGAAAAAGTAAGTAAGTATTTATTAATGTAATGAGCCTGCAATGGCAATCATTTGAGTTAGAGAAGAAAGAGGTGTAAGGAAGGAGGGTAAACACCAGTCTGTTTCCAGAAATCCTTAACATTTCTGCATATTCTCTCCAGTGTTTTGATGTGAAATATAATGCACAGATAACCTTGGCTGCTGTAAATTATCCTCATAGTTTCTCAGCTTCATTCTTTGTGATGGGGTTGTGTTACAGTTTAGCTTTAAGAAGCTAATAATAATATTCCCATCATTACTATGACTTTAACTTCAAACTTAATCTGACAACTCGGGTAAAGAAAGTTCATAACTTTGGTTATGCATCAAGCACATGCTGGTTCCTGTTCCTCCTGAAAGTCTTAGGTTTAGGTTCTGCAGGTCTGAAACAAGTGTTTCCTTCTATCAGGTCTTCATGTCACAGAAGCTGCTGTTTGATTTAAATGCAGAAGTACAGACAGAACAAGCACAAACAGCCAGGCTTGTAGCAACTGTCTTCCTGAAATCTACCATATTTTCTATATAAACTAAAACAGTAGGTTAAGAAAGTTCAACCAAACAAAAACAACACACAATAAGCTTGTAATGAGTTTTTCAATAAGGCTCAGCAGTTTTTATTACATAAAACCAGCAGTTTTTATTACATAGAAACTCCTCAAAAATGTTTAAAACAATCTCTTAGAGGTAATTAATTTTCTCAATTCTAGAACTTACATTTCTTGTTGCAGTACTACTGTTGCATAAAAGGCATTCTGAAACGTAAAAAATAGCTTTACATCTGTACAGCTGATTGTTGTAGCATGTAAGAATTGCATGGTAATACATATCTGTGTCTATAGTCAGACTTGCTCCTAAATTGCCTATAAAACAATTGCTTTCACATTTTGACAGAATTTAGTTTTATATCTGTTATGGTTCAGGAATGTCATTCTCTAGTTTAGTTACCAAACTGAAACCATGTGCTGCTCGCTACCCCCTCCCCCTGCCGGTGGCTGGAGAAGTGGAGGCACAAAAAGTAAAGAGTACAGGTTGAGGTAAGAACAATTTACTGGAAATAGCAATGAGATAAGAAAACAGTTACAGCAACAATACTAATGGCAGAGGGTACAGGAAAGGTGAACGAGTTCCACAGAAACAACACCCAACTGCTCCCTCCACCATGGCTGTGCCCACCTGGAAGGGACCTGGAAGGCCCCCAACAATGGTATGAGGTGCTACAGATCAACCTCTGGGTGCTGGCCATGCTCCCTCCCAGCTGCAGCAAAAATTAACCCTGTCCTGGCTGGAACCAGGACAATATTATACATGAAATTCAATCTGGACACAGAAAAAGGTACTAGTTGCCTGTCTTGCATTATTACAGCTTTTTGAAATTCCTTTTGACAAAACACTGTTGTCCATTTGTAAAAGCATCCCATAAAAGATGCCTTAAGTACTAAAACAAAACCTTGTATTCATCTCGGTAACTGTACAGGATAAGTGCGGGAACCCTGTAGAGGGAAGGAAAAAATAATTTTAAAATTTTCAAAGTGCAGGTTCAAATGCTACAGTTCTTGTGACAACTCCACACATGAAGATAGCAACAAAGATTGAGTAGCAAATCAGCAAGATACAGTTTCTTTGGCTGCAACTGCAATTTTCCTCTCATCCTCTTTCCATTGATTTTGCCTGTTCAGTTTTTACTTCAGTGATCTGAAGGCTTACAGCTAAGTAGTGCTCAGGCCTCAAATGGGATAGGAAGATTGTTAGGGACTGTATTGCATTCATACCCAGCATTGCATGGAATATTATTTATATGTAATAATTTGGTTCTGCTGCTCACAGCCTTGCAAGCCCCATGAAAAAAACAAATGCTTCACTTGAGATTTAGCTGCCTTAGTAAACAGCAAACCTGAAGCAATTTTGACGCATCTAGGGAAAAGGAACCAAAGTTTTAGTCGTATTTAAAGGTTAAGTAGTATCTTCAAGTGGAACAAAGGTTTAAAAAAAAGTATTAGAAATGAAACCCATAATTTGGCATAAATACCCAGGTCTCACTCAAATGTACCACTACATGCAACATTTGACAAATTGAGGTTTAAAACTGGATGTACTTGCCAGAATCCAACAAAGAGACTATGAGTTGAACATAAATGTTTTTATGCTTACAAAACGGAAATGGGCTTTACTGTATGTGTTGGGAAACCATGCATCACGTTTTACATGACACTGGGCACTCTCCAACCTGTGCCTGACTGCCATCGTATTATTTCAGAGCAGGAGGAATTAAATGTGCTCATGAGTTTTAAAAGAGAAGCTGAGTCCCTCTCATCAGAAAAGAGGGCTTATATGTAGCAGTATGTATGGGTATATTATACATATGTGTATTGTATATTTACATATATAGAAGTATATCTACTATGTATAGCAGGATACCTGACTGATTGTTGTCTGCTATTCAGTTTTATTAACACTGCAGCGAGATAAAGGTGGCAGTGCGTTGTAGAGCTGCTTGAGAAGACTTAGAAAAATGAAGAATTCACATAGCAAAGAATTTTATCAGCAAGTGAGGGTTAGTGACCAGTCAACTCTTTCTATCATTTTGAAGGAACTATACATATTTCCTGAGTACTTCTTTTTGTCTCAGAGAGAGGGGAAAGAGGAAAACAAATTAGGAGCAGCTTATCTAGTAATTAGAATGCAGAAATAATTGAGGCGGTTTATCTACCCATAAGAGCTTAACAAATTTACCTCTTTTCCATTTTGATACTGTAAATTTCATCACAAATGGCTTGTAAATATGAACATCTCTGTTTGGGCCATCGTGACATCAGTTGTCTCACAGTAGCATCAAAGGCTTGTCTATCTCCATCAAGCTAAGAAAAAAAAATTGACAAGGAGCTCTGCTAGTCTCATATTCTTTTGTGAAGGAAATACCTCTTCCAGTAGATGCAGCCTTCTGAATACTGTATATTGTCAATGCTCTTTAATTAAACAGCTTTCAAAGATTACAGATGTCAACATGTGCAACCTAGTTTTTTTTTAAATATTAAGAATTTACCGATCAGTTTCTTAACACATTTCAGTGCTAAAAAGGCATAAGCAATGAAAAGGGCTCTGTCAGTTTGGCAGTGCTGGAGAGAATATAATAACAACTGTGATGTAATGGTGATCAGAAGTGAATGATGCACGCTGATCGTGTGCATATGTATTTAATTTTTTTTTTAAGTAGAAGGTGATAAACTGCATGATTCATACAGACTGGATGAACTAAGTATTTTGAAAATGTCTTGAAATGTTTCAATGGGTTTTGTTTACAAGACAAGCACTGCTTCAGAGCAGCAGATAAAAGGTATGAAAGTACTAAATGCACTTCCAGGTAGGATGCCATTCTTGAGTGTGGTTTTTTTTAGCGGGTGGAGAGGCATCCATCTCTCTCTTAAGAGCGCCTGAATTAAAAGCTAGTAGTGTCATTGGAGAAAAGAAGAAAGCTTTGTCCTTGGTGTTGTCATCTCCCACCCACCAGTGACCAGTTTGCAAGTTGTTAAAGGTGTCGATGTAATACTTATACACCCACTTCTTATCCTGGCTTCATTAAGGGATATTTCAGCTACTGTACTTGAAACAATTGTCTCTGTGTTTTGGATTCTCCTTCATTAACAGCTACAAGAAACACGTTTGTTGAAAATGCTGTTAATGTTTATTGGTTTCTGAAAAAGAGCAGTTAAGGTTTAATTTTAGGTAACTATTCTTGGGGAAAAAAACTCAGGCTTTTGGATTAAGACTTCCTAATGTTGTTTTGTGTAACTTGGACATTTGACAGAAAGTTTTTTCTAGCCTCAGTCAAGCTCCCTGGTTAAAAAAATCCTTTCAAGTTTTAAAACCTAATTCAAACTTGAAAGAGAAATCTACAATGGGTGAGTTTTACACTCCATTGGGAACAGAATTTATAATCTATTGCGTATAATTAGAGTTTTAACAACATACTTTATTGCTTACCTCTAAAGATAAGAAATGTATCACAGTTGCTTTTGGCAGATCAACCTGTAAAAATACCAAGAAATCAATACTTAACAGTTTCTCTGTTATTAGTTTGCCAACTACAGATCAGCTACACTGAAGGGAGTCAGACTTTTTGATTTCCAGAGAAGCAGTCATGCTGATAGAAGTGGGAACTCAGAAAGGTTTTAATAATTTTAAGCTATCTGTTCATGACAGATTCCATTATGGAAAGTTGCAGATAGGTGCAGGCAAATAGGCTGTTACATTTCTTCAAAAGCATGTACCATCTAAAGTCCTTTGTGACGTGGTCAGTGCAGTCTAAAAGCTATATACAAACAAGAGTTACTCTGGCTTAAATGGCAGTGCAAATCTAGCAGGGGCAAGTTAGTATATCTACCACAGTAGTTCGTGTAATTGCAGCTTGAGAGTTTATAACGAAATACTTGTTAAATTTTATTCTATGCAACTGTCCCATACACAATTTGAGATACTTTTCAAGTATTAGAGAAACAGGCATGGGGTCTTATTTAACCAGAAGTTTAATTCATTTGGTATCTCTAAAGTGAGGCAATTGGCAGTAATTTGTTCCAGATAGGAACTGCATCATCCACTTCAACAAAGAATTCTGAATTAATTCAGGCTTCTGCCAAATACTTACTGCTAAAATCTCAATCTCACTTGTTTTCTGTTGCAGGCTAGAAACGAATGTCTGAAGTCTTGTTTGTACCTGGGAACAAAACATGGGGAAAAGTAAAATACACTGCTTGTGTGACACAGGTTTGGAACACTGATTCTGTATTTCATACATGGGAGCAAAAGAGGCTGCTTCTTACAAGACACAGAACTATATAATATTCAAACTAATGTTTAATACAATTTTCAGTAAAAATTTTACAATAATCTGTGATGAGCAGAGAGGAAGGAGACTGGGGCTGGGCCACTTGCAGCAATGGTACACACTTGATAATACTGGCACAGTGCTAAAGCAGACAGAACAATGTGGATGCTCACATAAGTAGTGAAAACTGCCCTTCTGTTTCTGGGTGTTAGATTCCTTTCAAAGGAACATGAGAACCTGTGACTGGATATACTGAATCATCCCTAGCTAAAGGAGGATGGCTTTTAAAAGCCAAACCAAAATATGGGTCATGCCCTGTAAGACCTTTTTTCAGAGCAAGCTAGTCATCCTGCAAAGGTAGCACTTTACAAATGTAGTTGCAGCCTTGCATTATGTTGTCTTTTGTGCCATGGAAAACTTGGTTTTACGTATTCAAAACCTGAAAACAGCAAGTTTGTTTAGCTTGAAGCTCAGAGAGTAACATCCACTCTGAGTTCTGAGAACTATTAATTGGGAAGATTTTTTTGTTGCACATCCAAGTTTAGACTGAAAAGGGTTAAGATCACAGTTCTGTTTTACCATGCACTCTAAATATCTTGAGGCTAATAATCCTAAATGAGAAAACTGACATTTGTTTCTAGCATCATTGGATCTTTTCTTCATTAAAATAGTATCATGTTTCAGGCAGGGTTGTGGGTGTTTCTTGTGTTGGTTTGGGGATTTTGGGGTGTTTTTTTAAATCTGCAATTTTTTCTTAGGCCTTTAGTTTGAGACAACATAATGAAATAAAATATATGAAGTATCTTTTACAAACATACTACAAATTAAAGGTATGATGAACTTGGACCTTTGTGCTGGTTTTGTCTGAGGCAGAGTTAACTTTCTTCACAGTGTCTAGTATGAGGCTGTGTTTTGGATTTTTGCTGAACATAGGATTGATAACATAGAGATGTTTTTGTTATTGCTGAACAGTTAGTCACTGATAAAGGTAAGTAAGGAAGCAATAGCTGGTACAAGACTGTTACTCAGAGATGTAGGAATCAAACACTGGTACTAAAGTTAAAAGAGTTTTCCAACATCTTCCCCCACTGCTGCAGAGACTCCTTTAAAAAAAAAAACCTGTAACTTTTCTGGTAACACACAGAGACAAGGCCTTATCTGCTTTTCCTTTGGTCACACTGGCAAGGAAGCTGGGAGTGCATGGGATGTCAGGAGGAGACACAGCCAGGACAGGTGACCCCAACTGACCAAAGGGACATTCCAGGCCATATGGCACCATGCTCAGTATATGAAGTGGGGAGAAGGAGGAAGGGAGACATTTGGAGTGATGGAGTTCATCTTCCCAAGTCATTGTTACAGGTGATGGTGCCCTGCTCTCCTGGAGATGCTGAACACCTGCCTGCCCATGGGAAGCACTAAATTTCTTCCCTGTTTTGCTTTGCCTGTGTGTGCAGCTTTTGCTTTCCCTATTAAACTGTCTTTACCTCAAGCCAGGGGTTTTCCGCCTTTTGCCCTTCCAATTCTCTTCCCTGATCCGCTGGTGGGGGATTGAGCAAGTGGCTGCTTGGGGCTTGGCTGCTGACTGGGGTTAAACCATGACAACTTTTAACATATTTCAGCATTTAGGGAGGAAAATAAGAAAGGGAAGTTCCAGAACCATGGTTCCCAGTAAAGTAAGATTTCTAGTATGTATGCACAGTGATAGCTGAGACATGATGTCACAGATAATCCCTAACATCCAAAATGATAAAGAGGGTGGTCTTTGCCTTCAACTTTTTGTCTTGTTACTAGTCTATCTTATGAATAAAGAACAAACAGGATGAATTTGTATAAGTGAGGTGATAATGGAAGTATGAATTCTACCATTCTTTAACCTTCAAGGATCACTTCTGAATACTTGTTTGATGAGTGCATACCTGAATTTCTTGGCGACGCCTGGCACTGGCAGATAACTTTTCAGGAGCAATAACACTTACATTAGGCACTACAAGAGTTCCATGTGATTCGAACACACCTAAAATGCAAACATATCATTTTAGCTTATAGTATATCTTTATACAATAAGCATCAAGAAACAGAAAATTCACAAATGTTAATAAGCTAAAATCAGTGTAGTACAGGGTTTAAAAAGCTGCTGAAAACCTCCAAAGTCTGACAGGATAGGGTGACTGTGCACTTAAATTCTCCAATGCTCACCTATGGCTGCGGAGGACTGGTTACTAAGACTAAGAAATTTTTTATTTTAATTCACTGTTCCCTTAAACTAAGAAAAGGTTCCAAATGACTTGTAATTTTATAAAGGAATGCAGTACACCTAATATCAAAAAAGAAAGGCTATTACAAGAATGAGGCAACTATTTAATGCTTGGTCCCATAGCAGAATCAGTGACAAAACAAACAATACACCCCAGTTTCCCCAAATAAAAATAATTAAAATTTGAAATGGCTTATTTTGAAATTCAAATTGCCACTTCTGGTAATCATACACACATACAAACCTCCCCAGGTTAAACATGGCTTCTCTCCCTCCCTATCATACAAAAGCATGTGTGTGTGAAGTGTTTCTTTAAAAATAACCACCACCACCCACTGTATCAGTGCTCAATAAAACTACTATCCAAAATGGCAAAATTTAGCCACACATAATATTATTGTTTATATACAAACAACATCTATTATAAGAATAAAGAATGCAAATCCATAGCTAGAAATGTAAAGGCATTTTAATTTGAAAAAGATGTTATTTGTAGATTTTTTTGGTAAGTCAATGTACACAGGTCTCGATACTCTAACAATCACAAGTCAAGTTATTTTTCATCAAGATGACATTTAAATTTCTCCTCAGCTGGGAAAAATTTGTGAATTTTGGCTTTCCCAGCCTCTTGGATCACTGCATCAATGAATGCTTATATGGAGAATATGCTGTCCATTGGTCTGAGCACTTATTTTGTTAGTTTGGAGAAAAATTCTGTTGTAGATCACTTGAAATAATATTTGAGAATAAGAGGCAGTGTCTCTAATCTGAGGCTCTGCTATAAAACATTTTCTTACTTTACCTTTGGTAATATTTTCCTATAAAATAGTTCTTGAGCAGACAGAGGAACAAGTTTGTATGTTCTGTAATTAGATATTAAATACCTGAGATATTAGTAAATGATCCTTTTTGATTTGGTATTGAAAGACTATCTGAGGTTTCTCTAAAAATAAACAAAGACAGTTAAGGAAACAGATTTACAATTATAAAGAAATACTGTAAAATAAGAGAATGGTTTCTGATTATCATAGATAGTTAAACTTAGTTCCAACAGATAAAGAAGTTTACAGCTACTTCCAAGCACATATTTGCCATTCGTAAATAAATTCTATTCAGGAATTGACAAGAAACCATACAAATTTACACTACAAATTTAGGTCTAGAAGCAATGCTGAGGATCAGGTTAGTTGCAAAGTTAAATACTAAGACTGGCTGAGGCCAGAAAAAGGAGAACGAGAGGTGGGTAGCAGGAGACATCAACTACTTGTGTAAACTACTGCTGACTTCAGCATTTCCAAGCTTAATGATTTCCTTTACTATTAAGCCTAGTCAGAAAAACTATGGATGGCAAATCTGTTAAGTTTTTGAATTCTGCTTTGTGTGACTAATGCATGTTTATTCCTGCTGCCAAGGCACACATACATATGTACACACATATAAATATATACAGATGTGCATATAATTATATACATACAAAAGGCTATTTGTAACAGCTGTACTGTCTATGCACACAGGAATGAGTAGCCTCTCCTGTCATTTCCGTACTAACTTCCACTGGTGACAATAAATAGTAATTTCAAGGAAGACAGGGTGAAGGGATGTTCCTGTGTACCTCAAGCATTTGCCAGGCATTACTTTCACTTGTGCCAACAGAGCATACAGGTGTGCTACGGTTACAGCTTCATTTCACCATGCCAATACTGCCTCAGAATGAAAGGGATCTGCTGCTTTAATTCTTTGATTGCACAGTAAACAAATGTGATGGACTTCTGCTCAGTAACAGGGACCTGCAGGCAGCCAGACAAACACTACTGCTGTTCTAGCAGCACTGGGATAATTGCCTGGTATTTTTAATTTATGAAGCACTATGGATGTGTGAATGTAGCAGCAGCTAGGGAAATCAGTTTCTTTCTTAATACAATTCTATAACCAAGCTTTTGCTTTCTTTTCCCCTCAAAAGAAATTCAGTGATTTCTTTACCAAATAAAATTAAGGTTTAACTGAGTGTATGTTAAAATGTTTTCATTTTAACAAACCCATATTCACTTCTGATTTTGACTATTCACATTATTGACATGTTATGCTACTTACCTACTACCTCTTTCATCACTGATTTTCATCTTCAGTTTCTGGATCAGGTGATCTACTAAGTCAGATTCTAAAATCCTTTTCTCCGTCTGCCTGTCTTTCTCAAAGGATTTCACCTATGATGTAGTTCAATGGTTCTTAAGATTGTTGACTCTTAAAATGGCACATGAATAAACTTAGCAAATTTAATCAAAACCAAACTGTTTCACTCATTAAAGTTGGAACAGTCAAAGGTAGGAAGCTAACATCATTACCAATCAATCACTGCCAATTAAATCTTTGATTAGATTTCTTTTTCAGCCAACTAATTACTAATTTCTTCTGCATTCCCAAAGCATAAACTCGCTTGACTCCCTGTATTTAGTATGTAATAATTAAGTTCTAAACAGAATGGTTTATAATTGTAAATACCATATTGTAATATTTTTAGTTAAGCACTTGTATTAGAATAAGGCTTGCCTTTCAGTTTGCAAGAGTTAACTCAAACATTCAAAACTTAGGAATCTGCACCATCTTTATTGGCAAGAGATTAATCAGTAACACCACTATTCACCTCACTAGCATCTCCTTTCTTGGTTTTGCTTCAATAAAGCTGTATTTACAAGAACACTGTAATAGGCTTGTGGAGGACTTTGATGTGCCACACTGTCATCATCAAGATTTACTTACTCTTGCAATTTTTGTTCTTACAAGAATAGAGTGAATAAGAAATGAAAAATATTTTAGTAAGGCACATTGGTTGTCCTTGCCAGATGCTATCAAATGGTTAGCATTTTTGTAGTCAAAGAATGAATCTTTATTAAGAAAAAATTATCTTTTTTCTAATGATCCAGAATATTTTAAATCTTTTAAGTTAAAAAAAAAAGTACCAGAACCACAGGCTGCAGAGTACAGAAGGTGGTAATTCATGCTGTGACACAGTCCAGTCTTTGCATCTTAACCTGAGTTTACAGAGGTGAAGAGTGTGGTTCTGACTGTCTGTTGGAATTACATAGATTTTTCAGATTTACATTTTAATTGTATTTATTTTGTAACATGAAAAGATGCCAATTGCAACCAATTCATTTTTGTAGCTTCAAAGAAATCAGAGACAAGAGAAACCTTTTTCCATGTTAAATCATTGATGGCACTGTCAAGTAATGTTTGCACTAGTTTTTGGACTTTCCTAGAAGGATGGAGGTCTGTGAATAACAGTGCTATGCAGGGATAAAAAATGTTAAAAATGTTGAAATTCTTCAGATTAACATCTCTACGAGTTAACAACCAAAACTGTTGTCTCCTTACTTAAGTATAATTTATATTATATTAATAATGACCTTAGAAAACAATATAATGTAGAACAATAGATTATAAATCTGAAACACCATCAAGTGTCCTCTGGTCCCACACTTACCTTCACATGACTTCCTTCTTTATCTGATACCAGAGCCACATATGTAATCCCAGAGCATCTGCAGTATTCCTGCAGTTCTTCCTGGGACTAAAGTGTGAAGGAAGGGGAATGAGACATTAATTTGACAGATTATAAAATTATCAATTAAGTAATCAAAGTCTCCTATCTTTAACTAAAGAAACTTGATATGCAACACTCAACGCTGCTTATACAAGCTTCAGAGAAAGGAAAGCTTTATTAACAACTTGAGCAGATGAAACTTCATAATGCATATATTTATTCACCCAATGCTTGCAAAAATTGAAATCTAAGAAATTGAAATCACTTAGAGAGAATGCCTAGACCCTGCAGTCCAAGCTCCCTCATGGAAAGGCTACCTGTACCTAGAAGTGCAGGCTCTAGGTAACTGTAAAACTGTTTGACTGATGTAACACTGCATAGTCACCACCATGCAGGACAGCATTAGACAGAGGCAAGAACTACCCAAATCTTCATTCCTTATGAATACAAAAAAACCAAACCAAACCAAACAAACAAAAAACCCCAAACCAAGAAACCCCAACCTAGATGATCATAGGAAAAGTATATGATCTAGATTTTTTCCAGTCTTGAGGGACTGAAACTGTTGGAAATGTAATGGCAAAAAAAATCACAAAATAGTCAGGCAATTAACTGAATGAGCTCAAAATTTCCTGCCCTGCAGCACATGACTTGGAAGGGCATCTGCAGTCTCTCTTTTGTTAGTCACCAACTGGGACACTTAAAGGTTAAGTAAACTCATAATCCTTAGATAGTAAGAATTAAATATATTCTTCTTCACACTTTTAAATGCCCTGGAAGAATGCTGCAAGGTCAGTGAAAGGCTGACTTTTCTGACATTATTGTGTCTGAATAGCACCCTACATGCTCAGTATTATTAGTCTGTACGTCCATAAAAAGCAGAAAAATATCCCAAAAAGGTATGATTTCAGTCTGCACTAATCTTGGAGAACAATTACACAGTTAACACATGGAAATAAAAATTCTACCTGGGACCAGTCATACATTATTTCGGCTGGAATTCCTGCTGTCCAGAGTTTCTGAACAATGTTGATAGCTCTACCCATTGACATCTGACCAACACTTACAACCAGCAGGTCACACGAGCTGACAGACACCTGAAGGGAAAGTAAAACCAAGGAGACAGTCACAAGACCACCTTTCCCCCTTCATAAGGCAGTTAAAGTAACAAAGATGGACAAATATACCAACATTTGTCAAAATGCGTCAAGCTAAAAACAAACAAGGGGTTATATCCACCTCTTTTGAGAACTACAATCCACCTAAGCATGTCTGAAACTCACTGAAGCTCAATCTTCGATGCAAAGCACCTCCACAGCCTCAGCCTGCCAAGTATCCCAGCCTGCTCTGTTCTTTCCTTCCCACTCTCCTTGGCAGTTAATTTATTCTTATAAAGAAAAGATAATAAAAAACACATTCCACAACCAAGTTGAGATATGTGACACTCTACAAAGTAGTCAATATTCTTAAAGTTTCTTTCCATCTCCATCTTCTGTACTTTTATAAAGGAGAAGTAGTAGGGGAAAAATAATACTAAATACCTACAGTTGTACTCTTCCATCTGAAAGAATACACAGGCTGAGAAAAATATCCCATTTAAATTGAAAATAAAATGGTGTAATCCTGAAGCTCCTGTCTTCCCTGAATTCTCATTTACTAAATAGTTCTCTTTAGAGAAACAAAAAAGAAAACATGTAATCTTGGTATCTGCTTTCTATTTCAGCATGGCGTTATTTTGGAACACATCTGAACATCTTATTTTTTGTACATCTGTAGCTGCAATTAGGTTATTGAACTGTCAGAAGTAAACAAATTCCCCAGTTCCCAAAAAGAGACTTACAGAGTCTTCCACACTGGAAACAGCAGCAGTTATTTTATCTATAGCTATGCTGACTCCAACAGCTGAAGGAACTGGTCCTACTGTCTGTGGCCCTCTAAATTGTGGAATCTCAAAACAAGAAAGAAACAAAATGGAAGACCAAATAGTTATCTTGGCAAAATGTCAAGGGTTTCATGGGTTAAAAAAAAAGTCTAAATTTACTAGAAGAGATGAGCACATACCAGATGATCATATCTGCCTCCTGCAGCAAGAATTTCAGGCACAGTTTTTTGTCTTCTTTTGATGTATGCTATAAATTGAAAGATAATACCATTGTGCTGCTGTATTTTGTAAACTAGTCCCAGATTTATAGAAATCTGTAAAATAAAAATGAATATGTGCACATACATAATTAATTTCCTGTTAGCAGCACAGATTGAAAACACTGTTTTCACATAAGGAAGACATATGGAAACATTCCTTATCTCCAAAAATTTAAAACACAATGAAAAATAAAAGAAATGATGCTCTTATCTTGTGGCATCCCAAGAAACCTATAGCACAAAACCCAAACATCACATTTCAAGGAAGGTGGAGGCCTTTAATAGTCATTAGATTTCTATATTTTCAAAATATTTACAGTTTGTTTCAAAATTTAATAAAACCCCTCTTTTATGCTCTAAGTAATGCCTTCAGTCTTAGCTGGGGGGAGAAAAAAAAGCCTGAGTGTCATTAGATAGAAGTTAAGCCAGAGACTTCAGACTGGAAGAGGTCTTATGCATCTTTAAAAAAAAACCAACAAAACCCCCCCAAAAAACAAACAGGAAGAAATATCAATGCCAGTACTATTAATGGCCATAAAAAGACACTTACATGTGCTTTTTCTATTCTAAAATATCATTACTTTGTTTCCTGACAAATTACAAGGCCCAGCAGCCCATAAATCCATTAATTTGTTAGCAGAGTGTTTTACAAACCTGAAGTTTTATTCCCAGTTGCTTTAACAGACCAATGATTTCCTCTAAATCCTTCATGCCATGCTTCAACAGCTGAGTGACACCTGGCTTTTGTTTTATCATTGTGTTTAGAAATGGAAATACATTACTTGCTTCGCCCTTCTGCTCAATGAATCTGTAGAGTCGAGAAAGCTAAAAACAGTAACAAAAAATTATAAACATATGTAGCAACACTCATAATAGGTCCCATCTAAAAAAAAAATTATTCTGCCTTTATATTTGTAGGAGTAAGATCTGCCTTTTTTGCTGGTTTTTGTCTAGCAGCCTGTTTTTTACCTAGTGGAGTTGAAGAAAAGACACAAATCTAAGACTGTCCAGAAGTTAACTTCAACTCTATGCACATTCATCACCATTTTTAGAGAATTTTTTTTAAAGTGTCTCTCAGTTTGTTTTTATTAAATACCACTTTACAGTATTCCCTTTATCCTTTAGTTGTTTCCACAGTCTGAGAAATACATTTAAAGAGCAAACCTGAACAGCTGCAATATTGACTTGCAGAGAGAACAGAGAACAAAATCAGTCCACTTGCAAAGAGACTGATCTGTTTTGAACAGCACATGTAACAGGTTATTCTCCTTATTCTGGTTGATTAAATTACAAAGAAAATAAATTATTACTGACATGGCAATTTACAAGGAAGGAACACCAAATTAAAATCACTTACACTATTTGATGTGAGAGAAAGATTACAGAATTTGGCTTCTACTTCTCTTTTAGTTAGCTTTTCAGTCTACAAGAAGAACAGATTAAAACAGCATTTTTTTGGGTTTAACGCATTTCCATAAATATTCAAATTAATTTCACCTATATTCTGTGCTTATAAAGTAGAAAAGACCATACTAATATTAAGATACATTTTAAAATTTTTATTGACTAGCCTGTCAGTTCTTGATTATACAGGTGAATAATTCTCCCACAAATACACGTTCTAAAATAGTCTTAAACCATCCCAGTCCAGAAGTAACAAAAAAGTAATTAATCTATGTTTACAGCCCAAAGATAGCCAGCCTTTTTATGTATCAACAGTATACTCCTAGTTATGCAGGCAATGGGCTGTTAGTAATTTTTAGAGATACCTCCACTAAACAGAATACTCTACCATGATGGTTATAGAGGTTAGCTTAATAACTAATGCCTTACCACAGCATCATATAGAATGATGTAGACTTGATTGAGTTTGTCCTCTGGTATCCCACAGTGCAAAAGTATAGCTTTCAGTAAGGCAGTGTGGTTCAAATAAATACCGTAATTTCTTTCCTAACAAAGCATAAATTAAAAAGGAAGAAAGAAATGAAAAAAACAAGTTTTACTTGCATTCTGTTTTGCTTAAAAAAACCCGAACCTACACAAACCAATGAGGCATCCAAAACATTTAATAATAGTTCAAAATTAACTTCAAACCTCTTCTTTCATTATCTTACCTTTCATCTCTGACTAAAGAATGGCTAATCTTGTCCCATTCTACAATAATCACTTGCCTGACAGAAGAAAGACATTATTTCAATGGTATTTTAAAGGATTCAGTTCATATTTCCTTTGCACATAAACCTATGGTTAATTTTAAGTTTACCTATGAAACATATTTTTTATTCAAATGACAGTTTTCTATAACTGACTATGGATTAAATGTGAAAATAGTTCTGTACTTGTTAAGGTTAAAGGAAGTATCCCCTTACAACACATCAGACTAAATATATAGTTAGATTATAATTTTAGATGGAAAAGAGAGGAAAGGCGCTGATTAGAGAGTCTACCTGTAGCACTGAAAACTCTTGAATGATTTCTGAAATTGCATAAATTGTTTCTGCTATAGGCAAAAAGCTATTTCCAGTAGATGTAATGATGTCAAATGCACATTCTAGGAGTTCTTTGGGATGACAGCGGTCTAACTTCCGAGGTCTGAAAACTCGCTCTATACAGTATCTAAAGAAAACATTGAAGAATGAATCAGCCTCTTCAGAAGTCACTGGCAAAGCCTGGTATCAGTGCAAAGCATCACCTCCATGTCTCACCTCCATGTCTCTTACCTTTTCAAATTTGTTATGTTATTTCTAGCTACAAATCTTGCAAAAGGAATCTGAAAAACAAAATACATGAAAATTGTAGAAACAAAACAGTCAGTCTGACTGAGCTCTGTAACTGGAGATGAATTATACTGTGCAGTTACACTTGTACTTCCCCAAGTAATATAATGTCTAAAATACTTGACATAGCCAAGTAACATTAATCTAACCATCCTTGCAGCAAGTTTTAAACAAAACATGATTTTCATCTATGTTACAAAAAACAAAAACAAAAACCAAATGAAAAAATGCTATCTTTTCTTCAATATGTGGGTCAGGGCTCCAGCTGTCAAGAGCAGGAATACAGAACTCAGGAGAACAAGAACAGACATTGAAAGATACTCTACTTCAGCAGTCAAAAGAAGTGCAAGCCTAAACCAAATTCTACCACAGCATCCTTCAAACCCAGCTTTGCCTGCAGAGATGATGCTACTTACTCTGAGGTCATAAGGAAGCATTACCAGCATCCCACTGTGATCCATGAAATATGAAGCTTCATTATGTTCATATAGTTTTTTATTTCTGGGCATCAGCAGTGGAGTATGCAGCTTGATGGCTCCTGCACAAAACCAGAAAACACTATTATCTCTCATTTCAGAAGTAACACCTGCATTTTACAAGTTCATGAACACCCTTGCAGGGCATGACTATGTCAATCTGTAAGTTTATAGAATTACATTGAATGTCCTTCATAGATTTCCTTCTCCCACTTTTAAAGAAAGAATGTCAAAATTTGTTTTTTGCCTAACTTGCATGTTTCTTTGGCTCAGCAGGGAGCCCACAGAAGACAGAACTGCCAATTCCACAACCCAGCAGAATCTTCACCTTGCCCTCCCTCTTTAAACACCCCCTTTCACAAAAGCATGCATATGCAACAGATAAGAAACTCCAGTCATCAGTAGCAAGTACTGCTTTGGTCTAAAAGCACTTCCATACAGAACAAATATTGTTCAGCCGTGTTGCATCCTCTGCCTCAGAAACATACTGGAAGTGTTTGTGTTTCATTTTAAAACCTAATAAATACCTCCTCTTTTTTTCTGGCTATATTTTGCAATCATCAATCTGTATGAATCCAATCTTCATTGAAACCTTACTATTAATAATACCACTTATTACTAAAATATAGTTTTCTTTTATAAATTCTCTAGTGATTCTTGATCAAGTATCATGAAGCTTAACTCAATTACATTTCAACATAAATGTTTAAATGAGGAAAAAAGCACCCCAGATAGAAAGAAATTCTTCTAACCATTACAGATGTCAGACACAACCTAATGAAAAAAACCCCAAACATCCAAATCCCCATTTTTTACCAAAAGAATGAAAACATTTCAGTCTCTAAAATGGTGACAAACACTTTCCCAAGTCTGTGAAGCTTTAACGAGTGAGGGGAGAGAGTAAATTCCTCCTTTACTTTGCACTCTTTTGTATTGCCAAACTTTGATTATGCTTAATCAGACTATGATTTACTCAGAAAACTCTCAGTTTCTATTACAAATTCTCTATTTTTGTGTAAAATAGTATAACAAACACCCATAAGACAACATGATTTATAACATTTCAAGTGTGACAGAGTCTGCATAAATTTTCTTCTCAAAAAATAATTTTAAGCAAATACTATTATTAATGACTGGATAGCTTCCTGGAAAGGACAACAAAAGTATTACGTGTCATGGCATCAGCTTTGCCTGAACAGCAAATCATTCCCAAGAATGCCATCACTGGAAGTACCATTATACACTTGCTCTGCTTCCATGCTCTCTCTTACGCCTTTCTCATTCTGGCTATTCAAGCAGAGGTTACTGTGCCACATGGATGCCTGGTCTTCCACTACAGAGCTACCCTTATATTCAGATCCAGATTTTGCATAACAGCCTCTGCCTCTAAAAGCTCATACAGTTTTATCAGAACAACGACATACAGTCAAAAATATAATGAAGATTTTCACTCTTATTTCTGTAGAAAATGTAAATCGTTCAGATTTGATATTAGTAGCTATTATTGGAATGACAAAATAACAGAAAAAAGCATTATAAAAACTTCAAATGATGTGCAACTACTGAATATATTTTCTGATTTCTCTTATAGCAGTAAACCGATTCAATTCTTTTAAATCCATTCAATCACAAAAACAGGAAATGAATGACTTTTGTAAACACACCCACCGTGTCTTTTAAATATCCGGCTGACAATCTCACATACATGCTGCTGTATCTTGGCTGCCCAAATAGAAAAACTACCCTGAAACCATCATAAATAAAAAGTACATATATAATTCACGTGCGATGAACATTCCACATAGACAATCATTCCACGTAGTATAGGCAATAAACATTCTGCTATCTCATCCCACTATAAAAAATTGCAATGCTCACATAATAAAAAAATAACTACATCTGTATGAAGTATTATTGTACTGTGTTACCTTGAATTTCTTTAGATCTAGAAAGATTAAACAGCTCATAAATTAAGAAAAATCATGTCAATTAGAAAGGGAAGAAAACATTCAGAGGCAACACTTTCTGTTGACAGCCAGTCAACCATTAGTTTGACAGGAATTCAGAGTAAAGAAAGTCATAATCTGGATATAAGCCTAAAGCATTAGCTGCTACAATCAAACACTGCTGATTGTTCTGAAGAATGAAAGTTCAAATAGGAAGTAGCTATTCAAACCCACATAGTAGAGACTATAGTTTTAAATGGGAACCAATGGGACGGTGAATCTTAAGAGATAATGCAATTCACTCAAACACGCTAGAGGTTTACCCATATAAGCATATTTTTTAAAAATTCAACACAGGGAAAAAAGCCAAACCCACACATCCCCTGCACACCCTACAAACCTTCAGCATATCACTGTCATAAGTATAGTCTATTGCTGGAGATATACGCTGTGAGAATATCTGACTCATCATAGTCCGGTAGGCCTTTCCATCCACATTTGCTAAGGTATGGTGGAGGACTTCGTGGAGTTCAGACTCTTCCATTTGTGGTGGTGGAAGATGTTCACTTTTTAACAGCTCCACAGCTGTTGGTCGTGCTGCAGGGTCATGGTTCAGGAGCCATGTAATAACTGATCTCTACAAATTAAATCAAAATTTTATAGATTAGAAACATTTTATAAGTTAACAGTATTTACAACAAACTTAGTAGTCACATCGCTTCAATAACAAATGATGAGACTCTACAGGGGACAAAAAAGTAGAATCTGAATCCTTTGGGTGGGTATTATTTGCTTATTAAATTTTAAATATATTTTATTATCATCTGAACAAATTTACTATACCACACAGATTATTAAAAATGTGCTTCCTGAGATGACAAAATACATGGTGCCCTTATCCTCTGTTGTTCCATGGTGGCTAGCTCTGGCATCTCTTTATCAACAAAATTAAGAAAAAGCAGAATTGCATGCATTAAATAAAACAAGGCTTTGAGAGGTACAAACATTAGAGAAGGGAGAATCTTCCTGGCATACTTCAGTGAAATGAACAAGATGAAAATGTTTTTATGGTACTAGTAACATGCAGACTGCACATAGAACAAGCATAACAGACAAAAAGTTAATACTAATGGTCAACAAAAGAGTTGACTAGCACAAGGATAAAGCTACCTACATGGTCCAGAAAAGATTACACTGCTCGTTATCACTTCATTATCTGCCAGAGGCAAATGGAACAGCTCTTGGCAGCTCTTTCAAGTTTGGAGCAGCCAATTGAGCTTGCACATCTCCTGCTCTGTGAAACAAATTTCCTTCAAAAAGTTTGAGTTAAACAGTTGAGCTGCCATTTCTCTGAGCACAAAAAGTCAAAATTGTCCCTCAGAGCTTAAAAGGTATGCCAGTGAACTCTAAATTTCTTTATCACTGCGCTCTGAGAGTTTTGTGGGTAAATATATTTCCATGTCAACTCAGAATATTCTTTTGAGATTATATTTCCTTACTTTAATATCATGTAATAAGACTTGGCAGAGAATACTAAGTGGAGAATTAAGTGGCAAATTAATTAAGGGGGGAAAATTATAACTAATGTTTCCTGAGAGGGAATACCACATAGTTAAAATATCTTCAAAATTACCTGCTTTGCATGCTTGACTTCATCGAAGTCCTTAGGAAATACAATCGCAGGCTAACAAAACAGAAAACAAAATCCACATTTGAATTTTAACAGGCAGTCCAGATTGCTCAGATTAGTCTTATTTTGAGGTTCTACATATTTAAACAGAGAAACTAAGCATTTCCACTGCCCATGAAAAAATAAACAAAAACGCCACCAAATAAACAAAACCTCTACACAGCAAATTTAATTTGAAGAGCTAAAAGGAAAAATAATGCTTTGATAGTTTCATACAATGAAAATACAACTCATAATCACAAGCATTTATCAACTAAAAATACCAACTGATTTCTGAGAAAGACCCACCAGGCCTAAACCTAGGTATACTAAAGAGATGATTCCTTTATCTGACATGTAAAAATTAATTTCACAGACAGAACACTGACTGATGGCAATACCATTAGAATCCACAGTGCATTAAAGGAAAGTCAGAGTACCAGCCTAGATTTTATTCTTCACTTTTCATTATATGTTTTACAAACCTTGTTTTTAAGAACACCCAATGGAAACATTTTTTCCTATCTTGTGCATCCTTTTGCTTCTCTTAATTACTTAATGCATAGAATTAGAATGTTTCATATCCATGTACTTACCAGCCTTAGCTGACCAAGAACAAAGATCCTTTCTGATGCAGTATTCATAGGATGGTAACACATTTCAAAGAATATTATACCAAGGCTGAACAGATCCACTTTCTAAGGAAGAAAAAAATGAAAGCTTGTATGTAGTACCTATGAATTCTCTGAAGATGCAAATAGCAGAGGAAAAAAAATGTTTTGGTTAAATTTCACAGTATTTAAAGCTGGAGAGAAGGCTGGAGCTTTTTCTGCGTCTTTTTGTATGTTTTATTATTATTTTTGTTTTTAAAGCTTTTTTATTAGAAGACACAATCCATCATTACCATTTGGTAGACTTTAAAGCCTTCTATCATCACAGCACTGCTACGATGTAAATGATGGTTGCAAGGAGTTGTGGTCAGCAGCTCAACGTCCAAGTGAGGAGTGGATGTTCCTCAGGGCTTGGTACTGGGACTGGTGCTATTTAACCTCTCTCTCCATGACAGGACTGTGGGACTGAGAGCACCCTTGGCAGGTTTGCAGGTGACACTGAGCTGTGTGGTGCAGTCGACACACTGGAGGGAAGGGATGCTATCCAGAAGGACAGGCTGGAGAGGTGGGTTTGTGTGAACCTCATGAAGTTCATCAAGGCCACATACAAGGTCCTGCACATGGCCTGGGGTAACCCCAAGCATAAATACAAGCTGGGCACTGCATCCAGCTCTGGGGTCCCCAACATAAGGAGGACATGGATGTGCTAGAGCAAGTCCATGGAGCAAGTCCAGAGGAGGGCCAGGAAGATGATTATAGGAATGGAGCATGACTCCAGTGAGGAAAGGCTGAGAGAGCTGGAATTGTTCAGCCTGGAGAAGAGAAGGCTCCAGAGAGACCTTGGAGCAGTCTTTCAGGACTACAAGAAGGCTGAAGAGAGACTTTTTACAAGGGCATTGAGTGATAGGCCAAGGGATAATGGCTTTAAAATGAAAGAGGGTAGGTTTAGATCAGATATTAGGAAGAAATTCTTTAGTGTGAGGGTGGAAGAGGTTGCCCAGAGAAGTTGCTGATGCCCCATTCCTGGAAGTGTTCAAGGACAGGCTGGATGGGGCTTGAAACAACCTGGTCTAGTGGAAGGTGACCCTGTCCATGGCAGGGTGTTGGAACTGGGCAAGTTTTGTGGTCCCTTTCAACATAAACCATTCTATAACTCTATGACTTCCACTTTGAAAACATTCTTGCTTTGAAATTCAGTTTGTCTCTGCATATAAACAGGATTCTCTTGGATGGAAAAAATACACCTCCACCTCCCATAATCAGTCTAGAAATCCAAAGAGCAATACACACTTTATTACCTTAACTAAAAACTGTAAGATTTCTATCCTATTCAGTTATGAAGGTCCTCCATGATTACATGCTTTCAACTTGAAGTTGCTTGCATCTAGTCATGACCAAGCACAGGCTGAAAAACTGACTTGCCCACATCCTTCTAACCCTTGGTTTCCTCTTGAAGGAATGTTTAAATCCTGTAATTATCACAGGAGTCCCACCACACCCTGTTCCACACTAAATTCACCTCTGCGGAGGAGGAATGACCCAAATCATACCTGGCACATCTTAGATTCCATGCTACCTTTTCATTAAGTGTACTTCAATCATACCTGATTGTACGTAGATTTAGTGCTTCCCTGGACCTCTGGGCTGACATACAGCGCAGTGCCAACCATCCCTGTCAAGTTACCTACGTGGCAAAAGATGAGAGCTCTAGTTTCAAGAAAGTGGGAGATAAACGCAACATCCATGTCAAGAAAAACCTCATTCATGTTCTCTTTCTTCTAGGTTGGAGTGCAGTCCTTACTGAGAGAGACTCAGCTGAGAACACTGACTAACAGTTCTTACCTTCACATGTCAAGTATCTGCGTCTAACTGTAGTTGCTAAACCTATCTATTGCTTTACAGATTTGTAGCAGGTCAGCACACAATATTACAACAAAATTTCACTGCCATTACACTTGTCTTTAAATGTACCGTGTACTAAAGTTTCCTCAAAACACCAAATTCAGACTCTAACAGGTGGTGTCAAAAACCAAACCAACCAACCAACCAACCAAGGACCCTGAAGTCTTGAAATTATCCTGTATAGGCAAGAGAACACAAGTGCAGATGGAACAGATATACAGCATCTCTATACACCTCACCATAAGGAAAGCACTGATCTGTGGTACAAGGCTAGCAGAAGAAGCAAATTAATTCTTAAGATAAGAGGCAAAACTGCCAGATTATAACATAGCTACCCAACTTGGTGATTGGTGGTCCCGCTGCTGGCCCCAATAAACAGAAGTTTCATTTTCAAAGAACAAATGCAAATTCTAACAGTGTACACAAGACCATAATATATACATTTGCTTAAAATAGTTTAGAACAAGTTGCAATGTAAACTAACCTGATGGGTCAGACACAGCAGAACCATCCGAGACATTTTCCTCCTGTTTAGAGACCACCTGAAATCAGTGAAACAATCATACTGTAAATGACATGTGAAATGCTTCTGTTGGCTTTTCTTGTCACGCAGGTTGGCACTGCATGGTTTCATTCTAGTACCTTAGAAATTTAAAAAAAGCTTATAGCACTCTCAATATATAAATATCATGGTCATTTAACTATTTTTTATTTTTATTTTTCATGTAATTATGTCACCAAATTCAAGTGTTTTTTTCATTCACTTCAAGCTGTACTTACTGCATTTGCTGGGTGATCTGTAGCTAAACCAAAATCACCAATTTTCACATGATCATCTGAATCCAAAAAAATGTTCACAGGTTTCAAATCTCTGTGGATCATTCCCTGTTAAAGGAGGAGAATAAAACAAGACCCACAGATTATTAAATTATAAACATGTTTCAAAATAAAAGTCTTTATAATAGACTGTAAAATCACATTACATACTTTTATTACAGGGGAAAATCTACTGCACTAATTCACTGAAGATAAGTCTTGAAGACAGACTATAGTTTGTAGCCCAGAAGTTAGAAACAATCTTCAGTGCTACCAGATACCTAATAGAATGTTTTTAAAAGATGACCAAATTTTTATGACAAATGGGTAAAATCAGAAGTGGTTCGTTATAAAATTCATGTTCATGATAAAATATTACAAACCCGAAGCACAGACTAATAATGGAAAGGTCAAAGAGAAGAAACTTGCTAATAAATGCCCCAAAATGAATATGAAGAAACCCATAGGGAAAGAGGCATAACACAAATATTAGGTACAGGTCATAACTATCATATTAACTAACCTTTTCATGGATGTAAGCTAACCCATCCAAAATTTCTCGGAAAAGCCTCCAAAGCCGACTGGTATCTTCGTATAACCCTTGGTCAATAGTGTCCCTTAATGTGCTCTTTTCACAATACTCCATCTGAAGAAAGAACAGTTTTGTCAAGAAAAGTGTGTATCAGAAACTTGTATCTGTACATATATTAATGCCAGGGGTTCAGGAGCAAATAGTACCACCAAAACATTCAGCTTTTTGGAATTTTCCTGAGAGCTGTCTTTTAGCTACAAACATGCATTCACTTCTGAGTCCTATCTCATTTTCTAGGACAATGGTCTGAGCTTGCAAAGTAGCATATGCTCTAGCATAAATGTTAACAACAAGGTGAAACAGGCCAAGCCATAATATGTGATCAAGCCAAGCCCCAAGGAATCTCTGGCTTTACTTCACTTGGCATCTCAGCTGCTTTTATGATGAATATGCACAACACATGCAAACAAGCCTATTAAAATCTAATTCCATCTAGCTGTAACGTCCTTCCAGACAAGCTCTAGCATTAAGTGCATTACAAAAAATTGTACATCACCACAGAACACTTATTAGCTATGATAGACTGTTTCTGGGAGAAGCTAACTAACTCCTAACACAGGAAGTGTCAGTAGAATAGCCTGAAGCTGCAACCCTGCTGGAGTTTCATTTTGAGTCTACTGTTAGAGCCATACAATGGCTTTACAGATTACTGATTTCTATTAAAATAAAGGGCATACACAATACTGTGCTTTTGAAGAGAACAAGGAAGTTTGCACACCTGTGAAAGACAACTTCCCCTCTGGAATTTAACATGGCAGACTTCAACTCCCCAGTGGGGATTAATACCACAAGCAAACTGAGGAACACCAGCTACAGAGTTGGGGACTGGCATGGATATTCTAAACAAATTAGAACAAGGCAAAAGAATGCTTTGAAAGCCATGGGCTCAAGGGTTGACTCGTTGGGTTGTTCGATGGTTAGGTCAGGAATTGCCAATCTTTACTTGTACATGAGCAACACCACTTATCCCATTCTGCACTACAAAACTTTGCTCTCTCCAGGCACAAATACAGAGCCTTGGAAGGCATAACAAACCATGTGCACTGCATAGTGCCTTCCACCAAACAGGCCTTTAGAAAACCAGTCTATTGCAAAAACAATACTGAACTTACTCATTTGCATTTTAAAGATTATTACTTTTCTCATGAAAACCAGCAGCTAGTCTCTGCAGATTGAAATAAACAGTATCCTTTCATGTGAACACAAAAGCACATTTGTACCTGAATGTACAGATAATGCACTGTCTGAACAATTGGTATCCTGTCTTCTCCTCCATGGCTATTATTTTCATTGCCTTCTTCATTCTTTATCACAATAAAAGTAACAGAACAGTTAGCTACAGAAAGCTGTGCAGACTTTTTTATTATACTACTATATTACAGTACTACCTTTTAATGGCTGGAACACATTGATGACAACTCAGCTCCTATGGATAGGTTTGAAAAATAGCAAAAATAATATAACAATCTTTTTGTTATGTTTTGTTATATAATTCCACTGCTTCTAAATAAACTAGAAAAACAGGTGTGACCAACTCTCAAAATGAAAATGACTAACATTTTGCCATTGTTAGACACTGAAAGAAATAAATTCCGAAAGATTTGGATGAACCTAAATCTCAAGCTGTGTCATATTAAAAAAAGAGAAGAAGATAAAATATGAAACTAAAAGATAGAAAGCTTGCTTGATAAATAATGCAACTCCTACCCTCAAACAACAATTTTGGTATGGTGCGTGTGTATATATATATATATACATACATATATTTATGTGTGTGTGTATATATGTACATATGACATAATGACAAAAGAATGCACTGCCATATTATTAAATTATATACTGAAAACCTTTTCATGCCAATGTACATTACAACAGAAAGAGGAAGGAGATGCAGCTTTAATAAGAGCATGTTACAGATCATCAGGATTGGCAATGACACATTTTAGGTGCTGTACAAAAGTGTGCAGTAGCTTTCTAGTGATCCAGTGCAGACTGTCCACAGCAAGTGCCGTGACACAATCTTAAAATCAGCTAAAATCTTAGACATTACATTGATTTCCCCTCTCTTTTAGACAGCTAGCAATAAGTATTTTGTCTGCTTTCATAAAGTGGCTATGAACAGATACATTGGTTTAAAGCATCTAAAGGCAGAACAGAATTTCAACTTTCAGATGTTATAAGACCATATAATCCATATGGTTAACTGTTAAGTCATGTACACAGTGAAGTGTTAAACTTGAAACAAGCTGGGTCATGACTAAAAACCCCTCATATTTAGCACAAAAAACACTATAAAAAACAGAACCCAAATTAGCTGCATCAGACTGATTTCTACAGAATGCAGCTCACGATGGCACAACACTTACTCTAGCAGAGCATAAACTTAGATGGTTCTGTACTTACACCAAAAGTGAAATAAAACTTTGTTACATTTTCATATTCACTAACTTTATACTTACCGGAGAATTACCTTTACTGTTTTCATCCTCGTTATCAAAAATTATTTCGCTTTCAGAATCTGTGGTTGGCCTGTTTAAAAAAACACAAAGAAAAAAAACTCAAAAGTTCCACATACAAAGAAATATTTACTAAAGAATCTGGAAATTATTTTGGGGGAAAAAAGAAAATCTAAGCTTCTGCTGAAGACTTTCTATATGCCTTAAAGAAAAAAGCAAAACAAAAAAATACCCAGAAAAGTATCCTGCTCTCAAAGCAACACTTCCTTTACAATCCAGTCTATCAAGGGACAGTACATATCTGCATCAGTAAAATTTTATACCCAGTCAGCAAAACTGAGATAAGTTTACATACTTGCTTAAACAAAAAATCACCATGAGTGAGAGAAACAAACCATACACAGAGGAAGGTATGGAGAACATTAACAAAAAACCAAAACAAAAAAGAAAGGCCAAGTATGATATTTTTCAAGATTTGTAATATTTCTGTTATTGATTATTAAAAAACTGTACTCTCATAGCTGGAAAAGACAATCAAACATTAGGTAAACAGCCATGCATTCTGGCACAAATAATAAGAAACTTCAAGAAGCCTACACCAAAAAATTTTCTGCACAGACTGACAATTTTTCACTAGAAAATTTCCTCTTCCTGGCTATCAGACTGCTGGCAAACACACTGGTTTTGAACAAGGGGACAGAATAAAAGTGCAGTGAACTACTTCTGACAAGAGAAGCAAGACTGGTAAGACACAAACTTAGTAAAACTACCTCTGCTCCTGTTCCCTACAGTGCCAATACTGAAGCCTACTTACAAAAATGAATGCGAGAACACGCCATCACCATCATCATCATCGTCATCATCATCACTGGACTCCTGATCAGCTCCACTGAATTTGTTGCTGGAGGATCTTTCACATGAAGTGCTCCACTCAACTGAACTTGTCAAACACGGAGGAGGAGCATTAGCTTCCACATCATTTGTGTCCTCAGTGGAAAGGATGAAGAGACCAGCTTTGGGAGGCATTCTTCTCTCTGCAGTTGTTTCAGATGTTGACACAGTGGGAACAGGACTTTCATGTTTTTCTATCCAAGCATTGTAATACCTCACAATATTCTCATGATTCAAGCGGGAAAGTAACGTTACTTCCCCCTTGATCCTCCGAAATTGCTTGCTGGTGGGATTTATGCGAATACGTTTCACAGCATAATAGCAACCATCAAGCTTATTTCTCACCTGCAAAATTCAAATTAATCTAAAGTCAAATTGCCTTAAAAAACAGAGCCAAAAGTAGAATAATTTCACAGAACAGGAAATCTTCCTTTCATCTGGAAAATGACTACAATTCAAATGCAAGCTTCCCCATACAGACAGGCTTTTCCCCAGTCTCCCAGCAACCTCTTGGAAAATCTTTTCAGACTATTCAATTCCAGATAAAAACCTCAACACAAGCACAGCACACTAGCAGATAGTAAATAAACATACAAACATTGAATACATTGTTTTGCTTCAGACAAAACAAACATATCCCCAAAAAGCTTTCCACAGAGGAAACAATTTTTATACCATACCTTGATGACTGCTCCAAAAGCCCCTTTGCCAAGTAATTTTAGCTCTTCAAACTCATTGTAGTATCGTGAAAATTGCCTCTGAGTTTCTGTGAAGAATGAAGCGCTGGATATCCGACTGCTGGGTACAACTGTCTCCATACAATCTATACCTGCTGAATCTGCAATGAAGACAAAGTATTGTCACTGGCAATATGGGGAATAAGGCACTAGGGATGGTCAAATAAGGAGCAAGAAGGAGATAAAACCTAAATAACTTCAAGTTCAACTAAAACCTAAAATACAGAAGTGCTCTGCTGTGTAGTTAAGTTCTAGTACAAGCATGAACAGTTTTTAGTTACTAACATGAATTATGCTGGACAAAGGAATGATTTTAACAGGAACAAACAAGGAAAGAAGTCTCATTGGAACACCATCTCCCAAGGACAAAGTTAAGTCTATATTTACACTATGCAAGAGGTGGATCAAAGCATAAGCTGCTTCTACTAAAAAAAAGCCAGTAGACAGCCTACCCCAGCCAGTCACGGACAGAGAAGTCAAAGGCCACAGTAGCTTTTAAGTTAGTTAATGTAACACATTTGTGCAGTCTTGTGAAGCTGTAGCACAGCTCAGTTTTTCTCTCACTGCAGGCATGTAGTCCACTTATTCAGCAGAACACAGGGAAAACAAAATTCCTTACCATCCAGATTTTCTTCAGCTACAGGTATTTTTATTCGTGGAATGTTTATGAAACTATGTTGTAGCAACTGCTGAGGAGTCCATCTTTCTTTATCTTCCAAGCAAACACACCTGTTAGCAAACCACAGAGAGCACTGGTCCATGTCTGACATAAATGTTAGAAGGGTTCTTGTTATACTTAAGGAATTATTACCTTCATCATCCAGATGAGAATCAGAAGCAAAGACAGACTAAATGACTTATCCACTGTGATATACAGCTGGTAGCAGAGCAGAGAAAAAGAGAGCACCAAATCTGCTCTCTGAAATCCCAGATTAGCAACCTGAGCCATGAGAACTATCACCTCTTCTCTAAAAACTACAATTAGCAAGCAGGAGTACTTAGCTATTCTTTAAAAACACCATTAAAATCTAAAAAAACCCCAAAAACCAAAAAACAAACAAACAAGCAAAACCCCAACAAAACAAAACAAAGGAAATCAAAGACAAAAAGATACAGGAATGTGATAAACATACTTTTCCAGAAAGTCTTGAAAGTCAGCAGGTAAACTGGTAGGAACAGCAACTGGGAATTCCTTGGTTACTTGGCCCTGGCTGAGTGAAAGCAGAAGCAAGCCCAGACGCCATACATCTCCTTTTTTTCCAGGTTTGTTGGGAAGACCATCTTCACTAAAACGAACTTTGGTTTGCTCAAACACATCTGCTTTGCAGATATCAGCTAAGCGCTTGGAAATACTGTAATCTGTCACCTTGATGTTTCCTTCAGCATCTACCAGGACACTGGAAGCACAAAGAACCTTGTGCACTACTGAATTACAGTGCAAGTAGTCAAGAGCTGACAATATCTGGGTCACATAATGGCGCAGCTGCTCAACTGGAACTGGAGTCTCTTTGTGTAGGTATGTAGAAAGGCTGCAACCACTTACGTGCTCCACTAAAATATCCACCACAATTGAATCGTCCCGTTCTTTGAGGTTCATACATTTATAATGTACTATGTTTGGGTGACTTAGCTTCGTCAGGGAGTTGAACTCTGTTTCTGCTCCCTGAAGCTGGTAGAGAAACACAACATAACATGTATTTTGTCATATCTTGGAACACACTACTACTAAAATATGTAACATGTACTAAATACATATAAAATATATGGCATCCTTATACTTTTCTAAAAAGGAATTATTGCACACTGGGGAAAGTACAGATAAGATTGATTCCCTCTTTCTTCTGAAATTCAACATTTTATTATTTTATTAATGCATACTTGCAAACAGACTTTCTTGCTTTTTTATTATTGTAAAGGAACTCCTGACTACCCCAACACACTCATCTTCTTTTATGCAGATACTCTAAAAGATTAACATTTTCAAGTTCATTACTACCCTGTCAACAACCCATAAACTAGCAGCCTAAAGAAAAACACGAACCTCACCTAATCTTTATTAAGCCAAATGCAAAATATAGGCATTACCTGTTTCTTAGACTTCTCAATCTTTTCTATTTCATGAGTTGTAAGAAACTTTCCCATCTTTTTTTGCCAGTGCAGAACCCACTCATAAATTAGAACAAAGTCTCCACTGTGAACTTCCAAGGCATTGTAGATAGATTTACCAAGCTGCTCATCCTTGCCTATACACAAAGGGAGAGAAGAGGAATGTTGGAAAACGCAGTTTTCCAGCAAAACTTATGCTAACTAAACAGGCCTGAACAAAGCCTCAGCATAGTCAGGCCTCAGTAAAAATCCTAACAAGCTGTTATGAGAAACTAACACCTGAGAACCACAACTGTGTTTCTGAGCTCTGGGAAGAATGTCATGGGAAAGATTAGGGAGTCAGAAGTGTTATGAGAAAGAAAAAAGGGAGTCACCAAGAGGATCCCTGAATGTGTGAGAACAAACTGCAGATACGTGTGTAACTATAATTAGTAACATCTGTAACAGTATATAAGTTTCTCGTTTGGTGAAATAAAATGGAGCTTGCTTTAAACCCACTTTGAGACTGCCGTGAGTTCCCTCTCGTCGTTATGTCAGAGGAACATGGCTTCTCTTGTTTCTAAGGATTTGACAAGAGCTCCTGCAAATGCTCAATAAATACCAGTAAGCCTGTTTTCTAAAGTCAGAAACATAAACCTACTTACAACTAGACAAGACACATATCTATATGGTAAGTATGGAAAATATCAGGCTTGATGAGACTGAATGCTATGTAACAGTAATAAAATGAAAGGAATCGCACATTGACAAAAAACCGTTGCATGCTTTCAAGAATTTCAAGTTTTAATAAATGAACAACGTTCCTGTCATGTCCTGTATTTATGTTTTCACTAAATCTGCTGCTTTTATGCCATTGCTATCAGGAGTAATGGAAGGAGAGTAAGTATGCATTTCCAACCCTGTGCTTATCAGTGATTTCACACGTTACTGAAAGCTAACATGTGACATGACTTCTTGCTTGATAGTCATGTGTATCTGACAACCTAGCTATTTAAATTCAAATGCAAATATTTTTCAGTATTAATTTAGTTATGTAGAGAATGTAAAATGCTGAGAGGGTGGTTTGACTTTTTTAATGGCTATTCAGTTATGTAATTGTGCCTAGAAAAACAATTTTTTTATTTAAAATAGTCTAGAAAAATATGACCTATTTACCACAAAGTAAGTTTTCCTATTTCTCCCACTCTAATTGTGACATTTCACAATCCACAGCTTCTCCATCCTTGCTGCTTATACCTGCTAATACTGTTCAAGGTACCAAACAAATCAAACTGTTAAAAAATCCTTTCAGTGCAGGTATCTCGGTGAGCAGCTGCAGTGTGAGCTGCAGCCTGCGCTCTGGGAGATCTCTGAGACTGCTATGGGAATATAGTCAAGGTGAGGAAACCTGGCCTGACTGTGTGAGTGTGAGGGCTGCAGCTGTGAAGGGGCCTTGGTCCCAGCTCAGGTGGTGCAAGAGTGACCGTGCCAGAGGCCCCCCTGCATGGTTGGACAGGGAAGTTTCATTACCAGAAACCACTCAACAAAAACAAAACAGGCCTCCCAAACCCCAGCATTTCAAGCTGCAGTTGTAATTTTGCTTACCTAGACATTTTCCTTTATGGACAGTAAGCTGTCCAGCACCACTAGTGCTGAAGTTCAAAACTTCGTGATTGCCAGGGGACTCGTCATTATTACTAACAGAAAGCGGGCGTTCTCGTCTGCAATACGAAGAGAACATTTTTCTCCAACTCAAAAAGATAGTACAGTTAAAGTCAGGACTTCAATACAAACCTTAAAAATTGGCAAGTTCCCAAGTTATCTACAGCACATGGCTTAGTTAAGCCAAGACAAATGAAGGTGGGGGGAAGGGGGCAGGAAAGAGCCCAAAATGAATAGGTGAACAACATGGCACACTATTCTCTGGCCTCCAAATTTCACTTTGAAAGCTAATGCTTGCAACAAAATAAATAAATAATTTCTAAAAATCCACATGCAAACTGACATACTTTGAACGTCCAGCTGAATTTGGTCGGTGCTTATTATTCACTCCATGTTCCAAACAGCTCCCATTTAAGCGTGAAGCAACTCTATGTCCTGCAGTATCTTTCTTGTGAAAATCTTCTTGATTTGTCAGAGCTGCTATTTCCAAACGTTCCTATAAAACAAGAAAGACACCAAGTACAGAAGCCACTCCTACCCTAAAAATATGCAAGTACTTCATTATTATTCCATGAAGTCACACAGATCACAGAAGAAATATGTTTTCATAATAAATGTAAACATGAGGCCAAAGAAAAAGTACCAAGATGTCAAAAAGTATATTTCAGCACTGTCGACAGGCAAGAATGTAAAGAAACTGTAAACATTAATATACTGGCTTTTTTCTATGTCTGTTTGAAAATATCCACCTTGGTACACTCAAGATGCTAGTATATTCCAGAAATACAGCCCAGAAATAATCAAGAACCAGTTTTAATCCAAATCAACTAGAAGCCCTGAATAAGAAAAGGTATCCACGAAAATTTCAAATTTTTACAAGTACTGTTACAGTACTACGAAGAACTTATTGCAAAGTTTTTTTGCACACTTGCTTAGAAAGAATACCTGTTTGGCAATCTCTTTCTTTTTTCTTTCTTCCCTTTTCTCTTCCTCCCTTCTCTGAATCTCGTTAAGGATTTCACGTTGCTGAAAGGAATTTCAGTGTTGTTAGAAAAGCAACAGCACATGCAATGCAACAGCTAAAATCTTACTCTGGTTTAAAAAAGAAAAAAGCTATGATGCTGATTTTCCAAAACGTTAAAAGAGGACTTAGAGTATGTCACAAAAATAAAAAAATAGAAGTCAAATTAGCTCTCCTGGGGATGTTAACAGTATCAACTGTATGATATAGGAGAATGGAACTGTAAATTACTTCTACGGCCAGACCCAACAATAAAGTTTCACACACAAAAAAAAAGACAGAGAGATAAAGCCAAACAATCTTTAAAAAAGCAGAGCTATGCTGTCCATATTCCACACAGAGTGGAGACTTCACTAGAGACTGGAGACTACTAGCCCCTGGGAGACTTGGATGAATCCCCTCATTTCTAGTGAAGGATGCTGGTGGTCCAAGGTCTCTTTAGATTAAATCTGTTTAGATTAAATCTAGAGATGTCCGTCATCATAAATGCTCCAGTCACCCTAAGAGTGAAAGAAGGTGTGATTACCTGTCTGCCTGGCTAACACTTCCTAGATTAAGATGGAATGCACTTAATATATACATTTGCTTACACTTTTGTATAAGGTCCTCTTGATAAGTGATTTCCACAGGATCAGGAATCAACATTTAGGCTTGTTTCAGGCATAAATATTTCCCAGGGTTAAAAACACCTCATTAAACATTACAATTACAGCAGCAGATGGTTCATATAGTACATATTGATCAACTCATACTGGCAGGTCTGACAAGTTAATAATTCACTAAAACTCACCATTATGCGGAGTGATTTTAAAATCATGATTATGTTACTTTAAGAATATATGGTTATCAATACTTTGGTTTCTCTTACCTCCTGCTCCTCTCTTCTCTTAACTTCTTGTGCCCTACGCAATTCCTCCTGAGCCAATCTTTCCTGTTCCTTTTGATGATTTTTTAGCATTTCTTCATGAAAAGACTTGGAAGGTGGTTTATTATACTCACTGAGAAATGACTGTACATGGTCAGCAAGTTCAAATATCATCACCTGAAAGAAAATAAATATGAATGACATGCTGAGTCAAATGATAGCCAAATGATAACCACTCCAAAAAGCAACACATCAGAAGCATGACTGCAAATTTTGTTACAATTCAGGAAGAATTTACCATATTTCACTATTTGTTGTCAGAACTATCTATTAATAAACTGTAACAGCAAAAATCCCTGATCACAGTAGCAAAGATGGCAAAAATTACTGAAAGTCAGACAACCTAAGCCATCTTATTTTTCTAAAAGATAAGTAAAATTTAAAAATCATTTTCTCAAGTTATTTAAGGCATAATCTTTCTATTCCCAAAGACAAAAAGACACATGAGCTACAACAGAACAAACCCTTTACATTTAGCTGTTATCTGCATCTACTGCTATGCAGTAGTTATTATTTCACTGCTAACAGCAAATCCAACTCTTCCTCTGCAAAGTAGTCCCCCAGTTAGAACTGTAAAGTCACAGAAAGCATTCCACATTCACATCACCACGACTACTAAAATAAGAACTGCACTGAAAACTCTGCACAGCTGAATTCTGATACATGGTTTGCCAGGTTGGAATAAATTTTTAGTTACTGTTTACTTGAGCTGTGTATGTATTGATGACCTATTGACCTGTCAAAGCTTAAGTTTTCAGCAGTCTAGTAGCATCTCCTTGTTAATTCAAGCAATCCACAGTGTTAATAGACCATCTTAGCTCTTAAATTAAAGAATGGTACAGGACAAAGATGCAGTCAGCAGCAGCACTGAATGGAATTTGCATGTACAGGTGGGAGATTGGCCAAATTAAATTGTACCATCTGCCTGTAACAGGGTGACATTTAGAAGATTCTCAAACACTGAATCCCCTGCTTGAAAGTAAGAATGAAGCCAGGAAGCAATTAAAAACAGAAATAATAGCACAATATGCATAAATCTGACATGTCCAACTAAAATATCTTTTCCAGATTACTATTCAGAAGGCAAGGCAATGATGCATGTACACATGTGTATTGAAAAAAAACCACCAAAAACCAAGAGAAAACTCAATAATCAAAAAAACACCAACAATCTGCTCTCTGTCAAGGCAGAGAGAAAAATTACTTCCTTTTTGCTGCAGATAAAGTAATTCAGGACAGCACTGCTTATGCCACTCATACAAAATGTGTCCCATACATGTAACTCATAACTACATCTACACATTGCAGCAACAAGCACGATTCTTCCTTTGGAAAACCAATATTAGTAAAATATGTGACATATTTTTAGGTCCTTTCAATGAGATCAGAAATTAAATTGGGATTTGAAAGCCCTAGAGGCTAATAACTCTTGGGATCAGTTGTGAACAGACCAAGTATATATTGCATGGTTTTGTGGTTAGAGAATTTAACCCTTCTATTTCCTATGAATAGTCCATAGCACTGTCATTAAAAAAAACCTAAACAGCAAACAACAAACTCCAGAACACACTATTGAAGTGCTAATTTCCAAAGATACTGAAAAATTTAAGGAAATTCTTGGTTATTGAACAGAATGAAAAAATCCAGTATCTGACTAAAACAGTTATTTTTAAAGTATCTGCAGAAAAACTGGCAATCAAAATACAAGTGTTGTATTCAAATGGAAAAAAGGCTTGATGTGGCAGGACTGAACAACAGATAGCCCTTGCTAAACCTGTAAAGTTGACAGGCTTGAAAAACTGAAAGCAAAAATATTAACCCATTTCAGCCTATTGTAATGTCCACAGCAGTGTAATTCTCATTTTTAAAAAGGCAAATGGAGCTATGTAAACATGTTCACCTGCAACATTTCCAAATAGTGATAAGAAACATGCCAAAACTCCTGCTTTCACCAAGAATTATTGGTTTGCTCATGGTTCTTTGAATCATTTCAGTCCTCAACAACAACAGAAAGGTATGGTTAATAGTAAACATACTCGAGGACATATAAAATCCCTTAAAACACATACAAGGTCTAAGCTTCCCATGTTTCTCTACCCTTCCCTTTTTACCCAGTTCCAGGGAAACTCAAGTATCACTACTCCTAAATACAGAAGAAAAAGGCAAAATGGCATGGAATGACTGTGCTATGAAGTGTTGAGCTGGTGTTGGAACAAAGGTCTCTTGCCCTTCAGTTCAGCATTATGTGAACAAGATCACATGGAAAAACTCCCCAGGTAACCACTGTTTGGTTAAACAGATATGGTTTCTTACAATACGTAAATTGATCAGAAAAGTACAGAAAGCTCTCAATTTTAGAGTTAGCACTGCTTTTCATATCATGAAATAACTCAGAACCTTTAAACCTAATAAAATGAACCTTTAAACAGAAAAAAAGTTTGCACTATTTATACATGCACTAGATTTTAAGAGCATCCATATTCTGAACTTACATTGATTAGAAATATGCCTAAGAAAGACAGTCCCTCCTTTCTTAAGAGCAATGCAACTTACACTTCTACTATATTATATCATACATTGTTAGAACGATGTAGGTCCAGAGTGTATTTCTCAAGGAAGTAAAAAGCTCTTACCTCTCCACGGCACTGGTTTGCCAGTTCAGCTAGTCTGGATTTTAGTTCATTTATTTTCTCATTTGACAAGCCTTTTGAATTTTTCAGTTGTATTTCAGGAACTCTGAGGGACAGCAACAAACCATTAAAAAGTCCTCATTAGAAAAACTGAGTGTAAAAACCAACAGATTGTTGATAAAAACAGTATGTGAGGAAAAAGGAATGGAGTTCACAGACACTTGGCAATTAGTCAATGCTCAAATAAGCAGAATATAAATATTACATATACAAAGCAAAGCCAGAAACACTGTTTTATATTCCCTGTCATCAAATTTCCTGTTTGCAGATTACCTGTCGTTTACACTTAACAGTGCAACTACCAAAGAAACACTGCAGACTCTAATAATTCAGCTCTTAACCGGTGGCTCTGAACAAGCCATTTAAAATATTATTAGTATAACATTTAGATTTTAAAATTTATTTATCATCACTATACAGGTTACATAGTCCCCAAGAAACAAATGCAATAAATAAATATCACCTAAGTTTAAAAAAGATTTAAAATAAATTAGCAAAATGTCTGTAGGTATGTTATTTTAAACTAAAAAAATAAAATAGGCTGGCTGTTATGTCCTTGTTATAGGGTATAACTGAGCTATCACTTGTACACCACTCATGTCACAGCACAAATGGATGGACTGAAGGGAGTCATGCTTTAGACACTATCAGTGGTGTAAGGACTGAACACAATGGGGCACAGGGCAACACTTAACCCAGAAATCACTTGCCAACACAAAATGCTGGGGCAAGCTAGTCACCTGCAACTCCTTCTACATACCCTATGAAGAATTCTTTCAAAAGCTAATCCAGCAGAAAACAGAGCAGCAGATACAACTAGGACAGCAGATGGCTCTATAAAAAAGGAGATTCAGTCTGTCTCAGCTGAAACAGTTGGGAGTTGACAAAGTTTGAAAGTGGCACTAAGATGGTGGCAGATACATCTGTGTTTATGTATTTCCAAGCTATAAACTGGGGCTGTAGTCTTGCACTGACAAACTCATTCCCATTATTCTCCATTGCACAAAAGACTAAATGCAATTCAGGTGCCAAAGTTTAGAATTGCACATTACAAAATATCACAGCATTAACAAATACTGACATGCAGAAAGCAAGACAAAAAGTGATGAATAAAACTACATGTTTTTTCAACGTACACTTAACTACGGAAAGCAGAGAAAAAAGCATATATTTCAACGTTCACTTACGTATCAGGGTAAGTATGTGGGCACTTGACCCACAGGTCAACTTTGGCATACACTTCCTTAGCACCAGTCAATCCCTGAGGACGCAGAACTAAATTAATTTCAGGAGGTTGTCGTACCTGAAATGCAAAACAAAACTTCTGACTGAAAAGGGTTGGTTTTGTTTTAATGAAAACACAGAACTCTCAATCTACAACATAGTAGAATACAGATTAGACCATCCAAATAATGAAAAAAATACATTAATGTATTGACACTGCTCAGTAAGAGTGAACTGGTCTACTGATTATCACAGTTTATCCAGTACGTTTTTAAAACTTCTTCAGAGAAGCGTAGCTACAGTTATTAGAAAGATGATTCAGACTGAGCAAAAATGAGGTTCTATAACAAAACTTTTGTATTCTGCTTACTGAAGGACAGCAGTAGGAAAAATTAAATAAATTTAACACAGGCTATTTATGAAATATCAAATATTAAAGCACTCATTGTAAAAACAAGACTGTTTGTGTTTAGATCACGAACACCAGGTATTATTTTATTTCCTAACATGGAAACAGACCATAACATCACATTGCTAAACACCTTATATAGCCAAACAAATAGACAGTACTTTTTTTGTAGTTGTCTTTTGAGTTTTGCCATAAATCAGAATTTCAACAAGCACTGCCTTCCCCATCCCCAACCTGTTCAAATCACCTACTCAAAATGACAGTAAAGTAAAATATGCCCATATATGCATTTGCTGCTTTTTCTTTTCAATTAGCTTTAGAAACAAACAACAACAACAAAACAACCCAGACCTCAGTAACATGACAAACAGGTTGGGAACTAAGACACATGGAACAACAAATACTGAAACAGATGGCAACTATCCCGTTTACTCTTTTAGCAAGGAAGAGAACATGTCAAGTCAAGAGGATGTCAGATATGACCTTTAATAGGGAGTGAGAATCGTAACACTTCTGAAAACCCAACAAATTACTAAAAGTGTTCTCACCAAACCTCATGAATAAAGGAAAAATGTTGTAAGCTGCTGCAAAAAATTGAAGTTCAAGTCTACTGCACAAAAGAAAGACACCAGAGGATATATTGTGTAGACATTCAAGACAAAAGAATGAAGAAAGAAATAACAGTAAAAGTGAACTTGTGGAACAGAACAGAGTGACCATTTCCTCCAGGTACAGGAAAACAGTGCTGTGGACACAGCTGGAAAAAAGATACCAACTAGATGTGGACACAAAAGATAAATGGAAGACAGTAGTGAGTACCAGACCTGAGCATTAACTAGCCGTAATTAAAAACCCCCAACCCTATAAAAATGAAAGCAAAATAATTATTAAGTTATCACGGAAATAGCTGCACTGTGACAAAACCGCAGCATACAATAACTATGCAAACATCATAATGTATACCGACGTGATGACTTAATTAAGCAGGTATGTAATTAGTAGGTTAAGGAACAGAGTAAGAGGAAATTTTTTTAAAGCCTGACAATTAACTAAAATGCAATTTACAAGCACAGCACTGATTACAGAGGGAGCGCTTGTATCCCGTGGATCAGTCGCAAAGGCGGCCGCTCGCAGGGCCGGGGGCAGGAAGAGCGCCGGGCACGCAGCGAGAGCCCAGCCGCGCCAGGCAAGGCAGGCGAGCAGCAACCCAGCGAGGCAGCGCCAGCCGCATCCCTGCCGCCGCCAGCCCCGCTCCGCTCCGCGCCGCCACCCGGCCCGCTGCGCCCCGACCCGCTCGCTACCTTCCAGGCCTGGCTCTGCCGCAGGTCCTGGAAGTCCTGCCCGTAGATGGACTCCAGCACCTGGAGCTCGTTCTCCTGCCGCAGCTGGTAGCTCTCCGGCGGCTCCCCGGCGCCGGCCCCGGCCATGTCAGCGGCAGGGGCGCGCGGCCGCCATGGCGCTGCCAGCCTGGAGCGGGGGCCGAGCGCCGCGCGGCACCGCCTCCTCAGGGACCGGGAGGAGGGGCTGGGGCTGCGGCCGGGCCGCCGCGCCCCTCGGGCCTCGGGGGTCGTGCGCAGGGACAGCCCGAACTGGACGGGACCCCAAAGGATCACCGAGCCCGACGCCCTGCTCCTCACAGGACTCCCTAAAACTAAACTGACTAAGAGCACTGTCCAGACTTTGGGAGGCTCGGCGTGGCGACCGCTTCCCCGGGAGCCTGTTCCATTGGCCTCCTCTGGGTGAAGAACCTTTTCTAATGTCCAGTCTGAACTCCCACAAGATCTATACCTCAAGGTGTATCTGCAATACAGAGACACGCAGCAAATACAATTAGACACAGTGTACATTTTTTTAAATCGACCTTGAGAAAAAGTCACAAAAGGGAAAAAATACCTACGAAACTCAGAATAGATTTCACGTGAAGCTGGGGCAGGATACAAGTGCCTGTGAAAGCTCTAGAAAGATTTCCACGACAACGGCTTTAGTGACTAATAGCAGGTGGAGGGCGAGTGGCATTAATCTTTGGTTGAATTGCAAACACGAAGAAGGCAAAACCCGGTGAACACCTCTCAGCCTCCAGGTGTCCTTGGGGGACCTGCCAGAGAGAGACACCGGGGGGCTGTCAGGGGAGCAGTGATAACCAGACAAGAAAATGTGCTTTCTTTCGGTCACTTCATGCGGTAACCATTGAAATGACTGCCACAAGATGGAGCCTTTAAAGTTCTGGGATTTTCATAAAGAAACCCCAAGTAAATTCATACATACAAGCTTATCTCTTAGGGGAGTAATCTGCAGGCAAAGAAAAACGTAACAGTAATCTGCAGCTGGCTATCATGCACCCAGATAAATGAATGGAGTTTTGGTGACTTTCACTTTACCCCCTGACCTTCATTATAAAAGGACCACTTATTTAGGCATTTACACTAATGATCTGTAGCTCTCAATTTGTCCATCTGAAATTGAAAGCTTGTCCATGCATACTTTGTGTTTCAGTTGCACTCAAATAATGTCATTAGTATCTAACTAAAACCAAGTGTTAAATTGTATCCCTGCAGTGACGCCGTTCTCCATTCCTTACCATTCCCAGAATGTGTCTTTAGTGGCAGGGTCTCTCTACCTCATCTGCTTTTTGGTGGGAAATTCATGACCAAAGCTATTTAGTGTTTATCTAGCAACAACTGATGCTACAGATACGTCCTTTTGCTCAGTCAGCTGTGACTTGGGGCTCTAACTGATCACTGGAGCTTCCTCCAGTGCTACCATTGGGTACGCCCAACTATCAATTTACATAAATAATTTCCGATGTTAAAGACTGGAAATAAAAGTGTCTAGGCCACAGATTCATCTTCTCTCCCACACAAAGACACAGCAAGAATGGCCAATTAGAAGATGTGATACAGTAAGTAATTACAAAACATCAGCAAAATTTCTTTTAACAGAAATTATATGTTTATGCTTCCCAAGCACATGGTATAGGGCATACAGCTCAGCACAAGGCAAACTTCTCTCCAGTTACACTGCACAGCAGGGGGTGGGCCAGATAACATTATGCCTTTTAAAGCAGCCTGACTATTCTCCTTCTTTGTGACTTGGCAAAATTTTAACCAGTTAAGATGACATGTTCTAGACCAGATGTCTACCTCAAGCTATTTTTTCCTCCCAGTTTCTTCTATAATGATTTATTGTTTCCAAGAAGAAAGCCAGAGTAAAATAACATAATCACACAAACATTCTGAGATTTCATTTTAAGAAGTCTCGCACTCCCAGCAGGAGTGCGAAAACCTAACGGGTGAGGGGAAGAGACAACCGTTTTCAAAGCTGTGGCTTTGCTAGCTAACTTTGTGGAAACCTGCATGAACTAACCAAATTACATTACTGGGGGGAGTATTCACATGCTCAGCACAGATTTACTGGAATACAATGAACATCCACCTGCCCCAAACATGTGCCAGACTGCATCTCGACAGAAGCTTCCCTTCCAAAATTTAAGACAAAATTTAAAGCTCTATCCCACTGCATTAAAATTTAATTCTAGCAATTAAAATTTAATGAAGTGAGATGTGAGAATGTGCTTTCACTTCCCCATGTGCATGGTGAGGAGAGATCAGTCTTCCTATGTGAAGTGCAGGAGAGAGGGGAAGGGTCCCAAGTATTAAGAGTTAGAAATTTGGCAGAAAATAAACCCTCTTGCATTCCAGCTGGTCTCCAGAGATCAGAGGGCCTGGGTGCAGCTGGGCTTATTGTGATTATAACCAATTTTGCATTTTATGTCTAGTCCTGTTCAACGGGAACTTCCATGAGCACAGATTCACAAATAGTGTGATTTATCAAAGCAAGAGAAATACAGAGTTGGAATAAATGTGCTAGCTGTAATAGAGCTCTAATGATAGCACTATGTTAACGTGGGTAATAATAATTAACAACAACGCTATTTGTAAGTAGAAGCTTACGAAGACAGCATCCCCATTCAGAAGGAGGGAGAGAGTAGCTTGTCAACTGTCTCCAAGGTCTTCTATGGTCTTTCTCCTAGCAGGTCTGCTCTCCTTATAATACAGCCCAATATGATCACCCTCCTGCTATGTTACCTACAGCATGACCTAGCAGAGAGTTGAGTAATACAGTCATTTATGTGGTAGCATGTACTTCATTAAGCTTATATGCAGGTATGAACATTCTAATTTTTATATTACTTTAATCAGGCAAACATTTCTCTTTTGGCCATGGTGCCCTTCAAAGTTCTGGTTTTACAACTTTCTTCTGTTCTGTTCCATTCGTACGTCAAACCTGGACCATCTTATCTCCACAGGACCTTTTCCTTCAGCCAACTCATCCTTTCTGAAATATGCAGATCTATGCAAAGACAATGTAGAAGGTACACAGTATAGGCTGTAGATAGTAAGCATTAGCTCTTGACTGGCTCCTTGGATATCATCCCATACTGATGGAAGAGCTGAAGAAAGGGATGGCTGTGTGAGGAAAAGCACCTTGCAGGTTGCTGGGAGGTGACGAGACTGAGGTCAGACTCTGGCCACAGAAATTGGCTGCAAGAATGTTGGGGGACCAAAAGGAAGAAGAAGCCTATTTAGGTGTCTCAGCAAAGGAAAAATGAGAGGAAAACATGGTGAAAGGTGCTGTTTATTGCCTGGGAAAGTGGGGGAAAATGGGACTGGGTGGACAAGGTGAATGGGTTAGGGTGAGAGGAAAAGGTAAGAGGGTGAGTGAGTCTGAGGCCACAATCAGAGTGAGTCAGAGACATGAATTACTAGAAAAGAGATTGGAGCAATGAGCTCCCAGAGGAATTAGAGGAAGCTGCCAAGGGCAGGGCCCAAACACACATAGGTGCAAGCAGAGGCTTGGCTAACAGCCTCCAGGACCTGTGGTGTGATGGGACAGTGGCAGTCCCCTATGCCCGTGGTCAGCAAATGTCTTTGAAGCCACAGCACAGCACCCAGCTCTGCCCTGGATCACCCAAGCTCCCATCACAGGAGACTGGACACATGTCACTGGAATGCATCTCGGGGATGTGAAGTCCCTGAGGAAGCCTTGCTGTGCTGGACTCATGCATAGCTCCTTTCCCGGGGCACTCCCAGACTGGCTGGCTTGTGGCTGAAAAACCCTTTTTGGGTTGATTTTTAACTAGCACTCCTCCTAAAGTCAAACTAAAGGCAAACGTGTGCCCACTATATGGACGCACACCTTATATGGAATCAACGAGTGAACTTACTATGTGAACTGAAGAGCTTTTCTGGCAAACGATATATTACAAAAATACCTATTTTAACAAGTGACACCCATATCTACAATCCAGCACCGCCTTTCGAACTCCTGCCATCAGAATTAGGGCGCTGCTTTAAAACACCCGTGTAGAGCTCTCCCGCCCGCTCCCGCAGCCCCCCAGCGAAATGGCGGCGCCCCGGACACGTGATGGCGGCGCGCCCGCCCTGGGGAGCGCGGCGGGGCGGTGGCTGCAGCCCGGCCCGGGCCGGGAGCGCGGCGGGTCGGTACAGTGCGGGGCCGCAGCGGCCCGGGAGGTGCGAGCACGGAGGAGCACAGGGCTGTCGCTGCCGGCCGCGCTGAGTGCGGGGCGCTCAGGGATCGTGCGCAGCCGGCTCGGTTCACTGGAGGCTCGAGCGCCCCCCGCGTTGAGATTCAAACCCCAATTCATTTCCCCCGAGAAATAGCTGGAGCGCTGGGGAAGCCACTGAACTGTCACTGGCCTCTCTGGACGCTGTGTAAGGGGCTGGCTCCAGCGCCGCGCAGAGCCGGGAGGGAGCCGTGTCTGAGCACGGGCGGAGCGGGCGGGAGCACAGGAGTGAGCAGGAGCAGATGTGCCACGGGGAAAGCCATGCCTTTCCTCTCCCGGGGCTCTGAGGAAAGCCAGCACCAACGCTGAGAGCGGAGTGGAGGGACAGAGTTCGTGTCCCCTGCACTTCTGCAGGCCAGTTTTGCTGTGCCGTGAGCCCCTGGCCGTGCGGGCTGTGCGACCCTCGGGGCGCTGGGAAGATGAGCGGCGGTGCGGAGTGTGATGCTGGGCACCGTGATTCCCTTTCTTTCGCTTATTGCGGTAAAACACCCTGAGGAGACCTGTGGCGGTGTGCAGCAAAAACTATGGGACAGCTGATCGGAAGGAGAAGCCTGTCTTGTTTTTTGCTTTTCTTTGCTGGCTGTCATGACTTACAGAGTGGAAACGCGGACATCCAGCCCTGCTTCTCGGGACACAGGAATGTGGTGAAGATGCCTCCGAGAGGCAGAGACCGGGCTTTATCCTCAGAAGAGCCTTTTTGCCTGTGGGCTCCATTCATTTACTAGAGGCAAGGGCTGGACAGCCTGTGTTATTAGGTGACAGCAAGGAAGGCGGGAACTTCGCCATGGGGTACGACAGAAGCTGGGTGTTGGCGAATGAAAGCGACCATGGCCCGTCGCGGGCTGTGAGCAGGGCTCTGGAGATGAGGAACGCCTCGGGCGGGCCGCTGGTGTGGCAGGGCGGCAATGGCAGCGAGGCGGGCGCCGCGGAGAGCGAGGAGCACGGCGAGGAGCAGAGCTACCGCCACTTCACCACCACCGTGCAGGTTGTCATCTTCGTGGGCTCTTTGCTGGGTGAGTCAGAGTTGCTGGAGTTCTTGGTTGATGTGGTTTTAAAATTTTTTTTTAATCTGTTTTCTTTATTGTTGTGGTCAGGAACTGCAGACCAAATGGTAATTGGCATCATCAGCTGACTTCATGATTCCTCTTACTGCGTTTCAGGTGTATGGTTTCAAGTTCCTTGTGGGTTTTGGTGTGTAAAAGTTATTGCTATAAAATGCTATTCGTCACGGATGAGAACTTATACGCTGGATGTCTTTCTTACTTAGTAAGCTTTTCTATCAGAATTTAAAGGGGCAAAAATTAAATGGGTTGATTACACGCTTGTTTTCAGCTGCAATGGGATCTGTCCTCTTTAACAGAAAAAAGGGTGTGTTTTAAACAAGTTTTGCTGAATTTCTTTTTCACTCTGCAGTAATTTGGTGTTTGTGTCCCGCAGATTTTAAAGAAATCCTTTGGAAGTACATTATACTGTAAATATGTATAACCATGTGCAATCTTGCTTTACTTATTGCCTTACTTACTTATCCTTATAGTAGGAGTCATAGATCAGATATGTGGCAGCAAGCTATTGCTAGGTAATTTTACGAATGTGTGTACATTTGCTTTCTTGATGCTTATAGCAAATTGTTTTGTTAGGAATATGTGTGCATTTTTTAGCAACGAAAAAAGGCAAAATAAAATTTATGGTGAATCAAGTTAGCACTGTTTGGGAGATAAGAGAGCTGGGTTTTAGTAATATGTCGCTAGTATCTCAATCATTCAAAGGTTTACATGTGGAGCTTGACTAAGAAAATGTCCAGCTTTCTTAATGGAGTTCAGCAGGAATTTGCTGATGGTCATTGGATGATCAAGTATTTGTTTTGCATTTTCCTGATCTTGAATAATGCTAAAATCAATTTCTGTGGTCATGGTAATAAATTCTAATATCTATCTCTTTTTGTCAATATTTTATATCACCTAAAAATTTCTAAGAAGATGGTAAGCATAGCCATGGAACAGTGTTGAGCCCCAGTCAAAAATGCACTTACTGGTTATTACTGTAACTCACTGAGTCTTTTGGCATCAATTATTCCTCTGTGCAGTGGGGGTAATCCTCATGGTTCTTGCTTTTTTTCTATTTAGCACGAAGGTAGTGTGGGGAAAGGACACTATTACCATCATAGGTACTCTGTCTTTTTCTGTATGTTGGATAGTACCTGGCACAAAACAATAGCCAGCAAGTAGTGTCCTAAAATAACAAGACTAGATGAGAAAAGTCAGAATTTTAGTTCTTTAATTTTTGGGTTTTGAACCTTAAAGAGAATAAATTTGGGTCATATGTCCAGATTGATTTTATGAGCATGGATCTTCCAATTTTATTTGAAAAAGAAAACAGAGATTATCATGTAATAATTTCTTCAGCAGCTAGGAGTTTTTAAAAACCAACCAACCTAAAAATACCATAGCTACAAATTTTGCAAGACTAATGTAAGTTTTGGTTTGGCACTCCTGCAGTTTGTTTTCAAGGGGTGGACTGTGAAAAAATTTCAACATGTCACAAGAGGTTTGTTGCAGATTGGATGATTAGGGGGCTGATGAAACTTTTAGGTCAATAACTTTTCCAGGCCTATCAAAGAGCTAAATGGAGGAGGAAATATTTTTTTTTTAATGATGAAAATGTACTAGTCCAATGACAAATATTAGCAGTGAGCCTCGTGAATTTTCAGTGATGGAAACTAATTTTAACTATTTTTTTGGGCAGCCTTCCTTTCTAGTCTCCCTGTGTCCCTGAAACGCTAATTTAAAACATTAAGGATACACACTATCCTAACAGCTGAAAACTTGAGAGTCTTTAAAAATGTCTTCCCATATCAAACCAATGAATGTACTGCTATTTCTTCTTTACTGAATGGAAAGAAAGACACAAAGAAGCTGAAACTCTGATGGCCAGAAGGTCTCAGGGCTTTGGTGCCTGTGTGCTCAGCTCTCATACATACCAAGAAGTTTTGCACGTGCACATGCTGCACAGTATCTGTGCATCAGCAAGGGATAACAATTGGAAATGTAGCTCACACTTAACGCTTGCACAAACACTGTTAATTATAATGTATTCTCTGCCATGGTCCTTAGAATGTGAGTGGCATCCAGCTCTTTTCTCCATCAGCTGAATTCCTCAGCTGAGCTGCAGAATAGCAATCCCAGGTTCCTCTTTGCAGAGGGGCAGCCCTTCAGTAGGGGCATAGGACTCCCTAAAGCATGAGATGTGGGTCACGCCCCTCAGAGGTGGGGTGTGTGGGTGTGAATCCTTTCTGGTTTGGGTGGATGTGCAACTTGTGCATTTCACAACATCAGTGCATGCCCAAGCCATTTTGCTGTTGATAAAATAGCATTACCCTTAAAAAGGAAGAACTTATTTTTATTTTCAGCTTGAAAGGGAGCAGACCTATACAATTCAGTCTTGATAATGGTTACAGGGATCTGACAGTAGGAGTCTACAGCATGGAGAGTCAGGTCCTGCAGGAGGGAAAAATCATGATTGGTGTTGTGAATTTAATTTAGGTACCTGCTTCACAGAAGAATGTTGTCATCTATGAGAGAGATGCATGTTATGGTTTTATTTTCTCCCATTTAAGACTCCTTTTTGAGACCTGTGGGAAGACTTGGAGCACTAGGATAAATTCTTGTGTTGGTTCTCATTGTGTTATGACAAACAGTGCTGTGTTCAGTGTTTCATTATACCTGCTGAAGGCAAGGAAGAGTCAAACTCTTCGTCTTTATGGTTACTTTTAAATACATTGAAAGCACATGCTCAATTTATATATATATATTTGTTTGTTTTAAGCTTGGGATGACATAGGACTCCTTTTCCAAGTCAATAAATTTTTAATAGCTTCCTTTTTATCAAAGAAGATTCCTGAGATCAGTTTTGCAGTGAATATAGGAGTACAGCAATACTGATCTAGAATCCATATTTTCCTCGTGCCATTAGATGGAATCAGTCTGCAGAGACTAATTATTACTTTAGCTTTAAAAGAAGGAAGGGGGTGTATTACTTCTGAGTTTCAGTGGGGAGAAGTCACTGGAGGTGGCTGCAACTGCTTTCAGTTGAGTGTGAGCAGTGGGACAAGATCTTGGAAACTAAGAGGGCCTCCAAAGAGCTCTTGGAACCAGTATGCACAGTGAGTTTAGTTTGAAGGGGAGAGAAAAGTGATGGATGAAATGCAGTGGAAAATTGCATCTTCTCAGGAGAACTAAACCCTCACAGTAAAACAATTCTTCCAAATATCTAACTTAAATTTCCCTTTTTCTTGGTTTGTGGTTTCTGTTCTTTTTGTCTTTCCAAGGTCTGAGAATCAGCATTTGCTTGTGAGATTGAGTATGTTCACAATTTTCATGTTAGCCATGTAGATAAAACTGAATTTCTTCTCAAAAAAAAAGAATTATTGTCAGATGTTTAGGGAAAAAATCCACACACACACACACAAATTGATGCAAATTATAATGAGAAAGAGATGTCCTCAGTGCTAGTGTCTACTTCTCAGATTGAATATGCATCTTACTTTCTATGCATTTTTTACTAACTGTATCCCAAATAATCCCAAAACCAGGAAACTTACCCAGACCTTTTAGATCAGTGCCTTATTGTGAGGTTTGGAGAATTAGGCTCTATGTTACTTGCTCTTTTGTCTTCCTATATCTGTCTCGTACAGAAAGAAATTTAACTGGAAAGGCTGAGGATGCTCTGATAAAGTTTGAACTCTACTTCAGTGGTTATAGCACTTTTTGGAAAGCTGTGGCATAGATTGGTTAGCTCCTGGTTTCTAGCCATGCTTTGAAGGAAAATGATGTGCTCTGAAAGAAGTATCTGCTTTCTCAGTGCAAAGTGAACCCTTGCTGCCTTCCCAGTGTCCTGCAGGACAGGCTTGCCCCTTTTCATGAGGATTTCACAGTCTCTCTCTGCCCCTGAAACTGATTTTCTTCTCCCTGTCTTGATATCTGTGCAGAGAGATGTAAAACGGTATTGCAGCAACTAATTTGTAAAGGGATAGGTCCCTTCTGGGGTACAAACCTGAAGTAACTGACAGCCTAGGTAACTGCTTGTAAAGGCAAATGTATGTTAGCATAAGGAATAAATATCTCTATCTTTGAATAGCTACCAGTAAAGTTTGCCACAGGCATCTTCTATAAAGAATGGAGCAGGGAATCTTGCAGTAAAAAATACTGCAGATATGTGATTCAAGGCTAGACTAAGAGAATTTTTAAGGAATGAGGGTCATGTCTGCAAGAGCTCCAGCAAAAATTTATAGCACTCTCCACAGAAAGGGTAGACTCATCTGAGGGGAAGAAACAAAATATTTGGGGTGGGAATGATGAGGTTTTGTTTCTGCTGGTATCACACTTAAAATACATGTTTTAGATGAAATCTTTTAAACCGAGCACTTTGCATAGATTAACATAGTTGCTGATTAGCTGGAATAGAGTTTGGCAAAGCAAAAACGGACTGAAAATCAAGTCTAAAAAGAAGCACCAGGCAAATGATATTAGTGATGGCTGCATGTAATAATAATAGCATAGTGATAACATATTACAGTATCATAACATTGTGGTAATAATTTTCTCCTGCCATTTTCTATGGGTGGTTCTGAGCCTCAGGAGTCATGGACCATGCAGCAGTTAAGCCCAGTTCAGGATACACCTTGGTAAAGTCTGCCTGGAACAGATGTTGTGCTTTTGCTTTTTATGTGTCTTCAGTTGAACTACTAAGCAATTCTCTTTGGATGAAAAATTGAGTTTGAGGAGAGGATGAAGAAGAAGGGTTGTGAGAGTGCTGGGGCCCCTGTTGCCATGGAGACCTCTCTTCTCCCCGAGCTTCAGCAGAGGCTCCTTGTCTGGCTTTGGCTGAGGGGCCCCTCAGGTAGCACTGCTGCCTTTCAAGAGAGAGGCTTTGGGAAAACAGCCATTTACCTAGTCTGGAAGGATGAGATGCAATGATTTATATCTGAAATGCTTGTGCCTGATACTGTGGGGATACTGTGTGCTGAAGAGCTCCTCAGACACATGCTGGGGCAGTTAAGCAATGTCTCTAAAAATCATGTCAAGGATGTTAAACTGATCCCTGTTTATCATAGAATATCCTGAATTGAAGGGGTCCACAAGGATCATCAAGTCCAGCTCCTGGTCCAGCACACAACAGTCCCAAGAATCACATCATGTGCCTGAGAGCACTGTCCAAATGCTTCTTGAGCTCCGTCAGGCTGGTGCTGTGACCACTTCCCTGGGGAGCTGTTCCAGTGCCTGGCCACCTTTGGGGTGAAGAACCTCTTCCTAATATCCAACCTAAACCTTCCATGACACAGCTTCATGCCATTTCCTTGGCTCCTGTCACTGGTGACAACAGAGAAGAGATCAGTGTCTGCGCTTCCACTTCCCTCTTTGAGGAAGTTGTAGACTTCCACTATTTAGGGTGAACCTGATTCATACCTGTCATTTTATTGCCTGTAGTCCCCATGTGAACACTTTAATGAGAGCTGTGAACCTCAGCTCTTTAGCTAAGTGACTGGATGTCAAGTTTTGCTTTTCATTGTGAGTTACTGTTACAGAAATGCCTCCTGGTGTATATCACTTGACTGTTTTGAACTTCAGTGAAAATCTAGATACAAGATTTTTTATTGGATGTTATGGGCAGTAAGTTAGTATTTCAGGCATGAATGAACCTAACAGACTTAGCAAGAATTTTAAATAGTGTTCTGTTACAGATCATATTTATTGGCTTGCTCTTAGGCAGGCATCATGAGCACTTAAATGAGAGTTTTATTCCATTCTGTTCATCTTTAGTAATTAGTTTCTTACTTGTGTGAGGTTGGAAAAAGTACATTTGCCGCTTAGGAACATTTTTCAATATCTAGGAAATTGTATACGTCTCCACAAAAGGTGCTGGTGAGTTTTCAAGTGCTTCTGAATTCTGTAGGCTGATAGAGGTGTACCTGCTGCAGCTCCATGTCCTCAGAACCAGTAATACTGAGGCTGAGCACATGTTCCCAAGAGGCACACATGCACACAATACATCTATACCTATATCCATGAGCAGCCACACAGACTGACACAGAGAGAAAGTGCAGCACCCAGGCAGACACAAGGACTATCAATGGACTTGCCCTCTTCCTCCCTCTGGCTGCTCAGGATGAAAGCATATTAGTATAAAATATATAAGTGTACAGATATATAAGACGCTCTATAGTGAATATGGATCACTCTATAATATCAGGTCCTAGACACCCAGTCTACCCAGTAGCTGGCCTGGGCTCCTCTTGTCTCCCAGTTACCTCACACACAGACATGCAGATGTAGATGGCTCTCTCCAGAAGCTGGGCTGGAACTCCTCGTCCTCTGCTGGCCAACTTTCAGAGTCCACTTGTCCCCCCTGGTTACCTGGATCACGCCTATGGCCACACCAACATTTGCCTCCTGAGTGTCTCCTGCTTGCTGGCTGGTCTGGGTTGATGTTTAGTTGTGTTCACGCACTGACACACCCTGCCACAAATGCTCCACTCTCTGGTCTCTCCAGGCATTGTCATCCTGATGCATCAGCCCTGATGTCCTATGGTCTTCCCCCAGTTAGTGCACTTGGATTTCTGTTTGCTCACACGTCCGTGGAGGAGAGAGCCCCTCACTCACGAGAAGAGTTGGAAATGAGAGTTTGATGAGAAGGTGGGACAGACTGTGCTGTTCAGGTGCAGGGCATGGCCAGACCAGTGTATGAACCAAATTCCAGTTTATAGATGGCTTTTATCTCATTTTCCCTCTAGTTTCCTGTACTTGTTCCTACCCAAACTACCATGGCTGGATACCTGGAACTTGGACCGTAAGATAAGTCACCACAGTGGGAACTTGAGATAAGATAAAGGTGGTACTATTGTCCAGGTGTTATCTCTGACCTAGGGGAAGGTTAACAAAGCTTGGGGAGAAGACTCTGTCACTGATAATGGGCACAAAGAATGCTGAATTTATGAGCCACAAGGAAAGCCAACTCAGCAACTGTGCTGAAATCAGCTCAGATTGCCTAAAAGGTAATTCTGGCAGGGGCAGGTTGCAACCACCAACTCATGGCCCACCAGCTCAGAAGAAGCAAAAAGACTAAGCATGTGGACTAGATAGAGGTGAGGAAATCATTTAGCTGTTAGAATAAGAGAACTGTGTAGTCTATGAGCACTAATTCCTTTGTTTGATTTGATGTATAAATAGCGAAGTTTTGAATGACCTTGGGACTCCTGCCACTGAGGAGCCCAGGGTGAAGAAGGACCAACAGAATGCCACCGGATTTATGGGTGGTGACCATCTTCTGCTTGATCTCTCACCCTCCCTTCAGCACTCCTTCTAGTTCTTTCTACTTCACATTCATAGTTAAATAAAATTAATATTATTGGTTTTTGCATATGGTCTCATTTTCTGGGGAGGGTTTGGGGCAAGGGCTCCTTTCTCCGAGTAGGATTTTGAGGTTTCCACACTTGCTGTTGTGTCTCTCTGCTCCTTCATCTTCATGGAGATGAGCCTGTAATCACATTTCCTAATATAGGCTACAAAACACTTTTTGATATTTGGGTAAGATGACGCTCTGAGATCATACAGGAGATGTGTTCTAGTGGGAATATCAATGTGAAGTGCTTTGCAGAGAAAAACAAAAGTGGATTTTATATACATCATATATATATTTAAGGAAAAATTTCCATATTGCCAAAGCAATGTTTTTTTTTCCTGTTGTACTTGTTTTTGATCCCTACACCCACCCGGGCCATCACAGAATTTGTAAATTACTGGAAATAGTCTTGGGTATCCAGTAGGGGTGGTCACTGGGGCAATAGCTGATCTGGATGTCCAAAGACTTGGGATTTCTCCATGCTGTGTTTCTTACACTTGCTGTCTCAATATCCAACGAGGAAAGAGTTGTCAAAATGTTGTGAGAGTGAGCTAGGTACTGCTAGAATGTTTGCAAATGGCAGAAATACTAGTGAAGCAATTATTGTATTGTACCTACCTTCATCTCACTGCTGATTAAATGCTATCCCTGTAGGAAGTACAGCCTCTTGTTTTCTGAACAGCACTGTTACATGTAAGCCTTTTTTATTTTTAGCATCTTTAAATTAGATTTAGCAGCTGGAAGCAGGGAGAAGAACTGGTGCCTTGTAGTCAGCCAGCTTCCATAGAAACATTGCAATAAGGAAAATATCCTGGACTGGAAGGCTGACTGAATAAGAAATTGTGTAACCTCTCATGGTAAGGCATTAGTTTAGCCAGCAATGCAAATGGCAATAATGGTAGTAAAGAAAGCAGTAGTGAAGCTGAAATGGTGATGGCAGGGAGAGCTCTAATTGTTTTACTCTCTGCTCATGGTCTTGCCATCATTGGCAATTGCTGGGAGATTGCTGTGGACTCCTGCCTTTTAAAATGCTTTATTAGTGATGATATTCAACACTGTAATTGACATTCTCCTCCACCATGAATAGTCTGGCTTCCTGGCAAATACAGTCCTTCTGTTCTGCCACTTCACTTGGGAGGTGGGGAAAAAAGCCGGTAACTATATGGGAGACAGAGACTTTATTTTTAGTCTGCTTTTTTCTATCACCTTTGACTTATTTTCTTGTCTGTCAAAGCAATTCCATGTCAGAACTCATTAATTTCTTCCAGAAGACTGATAAAATATGAAGTAATTTTGCTTCTCGTGTAACCTCTTGTATCTTTGTCCAAAGACTTTGGGTCACTTGGCTTATTTCCAGACTCCAGCAGGCCTTAATTTTGTTGTACCTATATTTCTTGTGGCATAATTGGATAATTTCTTTGATACTGTACAGCAAACAAAAGAGTCAGTCATACAAGGGCCTAAAATATGTTTTCTTCTGCTATTCCGTGAATTAGTTGGGAAAAGTGGGAAACACTGTGGTAGGGTGGTATTTGTTGTTTCAATTTAATACCTGTAATTTTTAGGAGTTTCTAGAACAAAGAGAGTAGTCTGATTTGCCTTCTCCATTTGTGGTATTAGGCTGTTTATTTCCCACTGCCTTTCCAGAGGAGCACTAGCTACAACCCCTTTGGATTGTGTCAGTCTGAATCAGGGACTTCTCTGCCCCTGAGCAAGTAATCACATATACTGTGCTCTGGCCAGTAGCATTGTTTCTTCCTGGAATTTGGCTGGCACATTGAGCTTAACATGTTAGCTTTTAAAAGTTTTATTAGTTTAGCTTGTCTTTTGCTTCAGTGACTAAGATTGCTGTCCCCCTAATGTCCTCTAGGATGGTGCCTTTGCAAGGTGCTTAGCAGTGAAGATGTAGTTGCTTGGCAAATGCTTGGAGTAGCCTCAGCAAACTCCCACCAAAGGAAGCAGGCCAGTCCCAAACTCACCAGTCTGGCTTGCCTTCCCCCTATTCCTGTCTCTCCTGGGCAAAACAGCTCTGCCACCTGCCCTGTTTGATTGCCCTTTGTTTGCTACATATGCTCTCACCACAGACATTAATCCTATTTTGTTTGGAGTGCACAGATATCCTTATTTTTTTTTTTAATACATTGTGTCTCCATCTTGCTTAAGTCAAGTCTGAGAAATGACATATATGTGTACAATAACAGTGTGTATATGACGACTTATCATCAAGAAATGATAGTGGGATTTTGCCACATACACTTGTTGTTCTATAACATGTCTGCATTTTTTTTTTTTTGAGCCCATATTTTAAAAGATAGAGTCTTATTTTGCCCACTCCACACAAACATTGACTCATTAATAGAAAATGGGGCCATTGCAAGGAACATCGTGTACAGGTCAGCAGAATTACCATTATACTTGCAGAAAAAGCTGCAGAACTCAATAGTGTATTACAGAATGTCTTTTCACTTCACTTATAAAAATTGTTATCTATTATCCTTATTTTCATCCAGTGCAGTTCTCTAGCATTCATGTGAGATTTGGCTAAGTATTCTATTAAGTATTCAGTATTCTATGTCTGCAGTTTAATTTGAAAAAAAGAATAAATTGCCACCACACTGATTTTTTTCTGGCTGTAACAAGCCTCTGTAATAGGACAGCAAAGACATCCTTTTGTTTTATTTGTATTTTAAAACACATTCAGTAGAAGAAGAGGATCTGGGTAAAGGAGGTACTAAAACAGTCACGCAATGGCAAAGGTTGGTACTTCATGATGTGATGGTACCAGCCTCTGGAGACCTATTTTGATTTTTTTGAGCATTTAAGAAAGTAAAAGTGTTCCTCAGGTTCCAAAGGAGCTGAAAAACACTGAACTACTCTTTGGATTCTGTTTCTCCAGTAATTTCATAGAGAATAATGTGGACAAGTCAGAACAAGTAGCTGTCTCAGAATACCTTATATTTCCTGGGACTAATCTAATGATCAGAGGTGATTGATTTGTGACTGAAAACACAGATTACATGGTCAAAGACACTTCTATATGATAGGGTCTAAGCCAAAGAAATATCATGTCGATATATCTAGGAAGGGCAAATACTTTGGATTTTAGGAAAAAAAAAATGTACCCCCCAAGTCCCCCTCCCTCCTACACACTTCCATCAAGTTTCAGCCAAGTTATTTTTAAAATAAATTTTTATCTGAAAAATGATTCACTGCACTGGAAGAGTCTTAATTAGAAAATCCCTGCTGGCTGTTGAGTGCTTTTAGTTATTCTGATTAGCCGATACTACCACTGTGTGGAACAATTCTGCCATGACTTGGAAAATCTTTTAAACAATTTGCTGCTGCTTAGGGGCTCCCAAAAGATTGATTATAAACTGAGATCATCACAGAAGCATGCAAAAAAACCCCAAACCCAGTGCTTTTTTAAGTTGGTTGCAAAGCCTGTAAAGAGCTGGAATAGAGACTGAAATCTGACTGTAGATTGCACAAAATTACCTTGGTCTGTGGAGAAGACAGCAGGCAGACCAAAGAGTTTCCTTACATCACCTTTTTCCTGTAGCCTGTTGATTGTTTTGTTGCTAAACCAGTGCAATCAGAGATTTTTTTTTTGAGATTTGTTTTTTGTTGCTCTTTTTTTTTGTGTGTGGGTTGGGTTTTTTTTTTTTTACATGGTAACTACTGCAACAGCAGCATGTAATAGGAGTCTCAGATGCTAGTAGCTTGTTAGCAGTTATTAGGGAGTATTGAATTATAGAACTGTGCTGTAAGAATACTTACCCAAGAAACACATGCTAGAAAGTGCCATGTAGTTCAGTGAAGCAGAGGAGAACCTTGGTTTCACCCTAAGGACAAATGAGAGCTTTTAATTTCCTGTATTTAATTTTCTTGTTAGGAAAACCAGCCACAGAAATAGCTACCCTAGTTGAAATAGAGAGGGACTATCTCTGGTCAAATTAAAACCCCCAAGCTTTGTACAGCTTAACAGTAGATGCTGCCATATTTTTGATGTTCCCTTTTCTTTTAAGAAGGAGGAAGCACATAGTGTTCAATTACTTTAACCGGCAAATAAAGTAAAATAGGTCTGAGATAGAGACAGGAGGCAGGCACACCTAGCTGCTGGACTGTGCCCAGTTCAGAGCTTGAGCACAGCTGCCAGAGCCATGGGCAGGGCCTGGGGCTCCCAGGTGGGGCTGCTTGGGACCACTGATGCTCTTGTAGTCAGCCTTTGTGAAATTTGCTTTTGCACGAAACCGTAAACAGCCCGTGTGCATGTTAATCCATGACATTAGCCCCACTGAGAGTGTTAGTGGCAGTGCTTAGTGCTTCTCTGAGCATCTTTCTCGCAGGTTGAAGATGACCTGCTTTTTGCCTTTCTTGCCCAATCTGCATTCCCACTTCAAAAGCTAAGCTTTTTCTCTTGGGAACAGAAACATTTTGCTGATTTGCTCTCAACTATTACCATGAATCACTGTCTTAGGTAAACAAAGCTGCTGGCCACCCTTTCATACCTTGGGTTTTTTTAATTAAAAAAAGGATCACTTCAACGGAATCTGAAATTCATATGCTAGTTTGCTAAAATGAAAGCTTCTTATTGAAGTCATTTTGGAACACTGGTGGCTATTTTTCATGCCATATTCATATAATTTTCAAAGTATAAAATAGAGATTATTACAGTTTTGCAATCTAAAATTACTATCGCAGTGAAACCTTCTGTTTTGCCTGTATTAAACTTACCTTTGAAGTTTACACAGTGATTCTCATGTGGTTTTCCCCAGTACACATCTGGAAGCAAATTGTCTTGAACAGTTACTGACTATGGGTTGTCTCCCACTAGAATATCAGAAAGAGTCAGTGTAACCTCTGACAGTGGATTGTGCTGTTCTTTGAGTGCCTCCTCATTAAGCATTACTTATGCTTGCAATGGAACTTTAACACCTGAATGGTTTATTACAATGTCTCTTAGGTAAAGAGAATTTCTGGAATGCCATTCTAATTAGTTTTTTGAATAAAATGTCCTACCCAGGTTGAATTCACATGAGAAAAAGAACTCATGCATTAGTTTGTATTTAAGATTCTTTGATAGTATATTCATAGTGTAAACATGCTGATGGTTTGCTTTTGGAACTTCAACACAGTTTGATAACAAACCTGTGAGTAATTTTGTTACATGACATTGTTCACCATATACACCGCTGTTCGTTGGGTTTTTTTAAACAATTTCATTTTTTCTTTTCCAATTCATTTATCTTATGTTTTTGATGAGATTTGCTTGTTTCCAGTGCTAGTTTTATGTCGAGTGACATATTCTAATAAAACAACCCAAACATATTCCAAATCCAAACAATACAACTGTGTTTTTTGTAATTGCGGACTGATTTTGCATTTGTTTTTGTGAATGTACTTATTGTTTTTGCAGTCATTGCTGATACAAATGAGTATAATGGTGAAATAAAAGCAATCTAAATATTCAAATAATCTTCCTCACAAATAAATCAGGAAGATCTGTTCTGAAGATATGTTTTATCAATGCATAGAAATATCTTAAGGGCAAATGTCAAGAGGATGGGGCCAGACTCTTCTTAGTGGTGCCCAGTGACAGGACAAGTGGCACAAATTGAAACACAGGAAATTCCATCTGAATATGTGGTAAAACTCCTTCGAGGATGACAGAGCACTGGAACAGCCTGCCAAGAGAGAGTTTGGCATCTCCTTCTCTGGAGATATTCAAAACTTGTCTGGATGTGATCCTCTGCAACCTGCTCTGGGTGAACCTGCCTTACCAGGGGGTTGGACTGGATGATCTCCAGAGGTCTCTTCCAACTCCAACCATTCTGTGAAACAACTAAAATGTCCATATCAAAAATAATGTGTGGTGAAGGAAAACCAAATCTTTGATCGCTTCTGAAAAGTTTCATCTGAAAATTATCAAAACCACTTTGGTAAGGACGAATTTAGTCTTCCATGTGCAACAGCTTAAATTGACCAAGACCAAAAAAAAAGCAGAACTGGTTTGTACTGCCTCTGTCTGATTTAATATTGTTACTAATTGCTGTCAGTGGTACCCTTGTTTGACATGACATTCTTCTAACATTCTTTTAATAAAGCATTCTTGCTTTATTGTTTCTGCTGATGCTTTCACACATATTTACTTCTGTTTGCATTTCATTCAGACTGATGTTGGTATTTCTGTTGCAGATGTCCACAGACAAATCCCTAAATGGCTCAGGAGAGGATCCACTACTTTTTCTTGTATTAAGGTCACAAGTTGAAGTATGTCAAAAGCCCTGTAGTTAAATAAGAGCTTTTTCTTTATCTTTGCTATCTTGGAAGACCTTTTGGATTTGTCACAGTGATTTTTGCGAGACTATTAAAATATGCAAACTTCATCTTGCTCCTCATATACCCCCTGAAGGGTACAAAGTATGTCCATGTTTGTTTTTAAGGTAAAAAGAGTAATTATATAGTTATTATTGAAAATACTGCATCCAGGCAATGGAGGTACAACCTGAAGGGTTTTCACCTGTAAATGGACACATTTTAGTCCCTTAACAGAAGAGCTGAAATCACTATAGATATTTGGCATGTTTTTGTTGCTACTTCTTCTGCTGAAGTCAAGAGAAATTGCTGGATTGTTTTTACTTTCTGCTTGTTTCTGTGTGGCATGGAGAGATACGAAACATTTTCACCTGCTGACAGTGGGTGACTCAGTACAAGAGAAGAGCAATTAAATAAATGTGTCATCCAAGCATTCCCAACCAGTGTGACATGGTAGTTTTTGTAGGAAAGCAAAAGGGAAGAAGTAAGTGCGAAATGTAAAAATACAAAAGACAAAATATAAGTAATATCTGCCTTGGTTTGTAGCAATAGGTGGGCTGAACATTTAATAAGCAGAGGTCAATGATACAGCAGCTAACATCTTGCTTATTTGTGAATTTACTGCCTGTGTCACAACAAGAAGTGTGCTTTAGAGATGTCTTTAGAGAACAGATGCAAGAACTATGGAAGGTTTTGCTAATTAGCATGTATTTATATACGTGTATAGGAAAACACAGCAAGCTGTAAGTGATTTGATGCAGCCACTTGCTGATTTGCCCCAGCTGAACAAGTCCCTGTGTGTGCAGTGTATCCTCTTTGGACGGGGTAGGACATGCACATATGGCTCTTCTCTCTCATTTCTGCCGGAGGCTGCTGTCCTTTACAGGGTTAGCTGTATGCTGAACGTGTCTTAGGTCCATTTAATTTTTACATGCATGTGGCTAATACATGGTAGACCTTATGAGGTCATATATATATATAGGAAGACAACGAATTTTTTTATAGTTTCAGAAAAGAAAACTAGAAACTAATTTTAAGTTACACTGTTCCAGCTTTTTACCACTTTTTCAGATTGAAATCAGTTTAATTTTAATATGCTAAGAGGCATAAAAATTCCATATAAGAGCAAAGAAATTCTGTTCAGCTGCATCTATCAGCAAAACAGAAGTTTAAAATTATATACTGCATGTGGATGATTTATGAGGGAGTTTGTATTATCAGTACATAATAGGTCATGCATTGCTGCACTAGTGCAATGTAACACAGCAAAGTATGGCAATGTTATAGCAGGTGTCAGGGTACATTATCTTCTGTGCCCAGCTATTTAAGAAATTCAAATATGGACGTCTAATTATATTTCTAACACTAGGGAAGAAAAGGAGACTTAAAGCAAAAATGACCGTGTTTTCTTCCGTTGCCAGTATGGAAGTCATCTGGATTATTGGAAGGTTAAAAGAAATGTTGAAAATTCTTTCCACACATAGCAGTGTATTTGGGGTGAGTGTCAGGCAGTTTCACAGCTATTCGCACTATCAGAACTATTTTGATGCTAGAGGGTGTCCAGACCTAGAATTAAAAAAAAAAAAAAATCATAAGGTCAAGAAAAATGTCAATATTTCTCCAGTTTTTTATCTGAATTTCATTCTATTTACTAGAATCAATCCTGGGCACTTGCATGTTTCTCTGGATTCTAATCCATCAGTCCTAATGAGCTGAATTTCTGGCTTTTTTTAATTGAAGGGAAGTGTTAAATACTAATATTAATTTTTTTTAGTGTTTGCTGTGAAGGCATTTGAAGATTGAAAAGTTGAGGCCCATTTCACTAAGCCCAGTGTTATTCTGGATTTAACAGTGCTGTCTTACAGAGAATGGACCTGAGAACTGTTCCTTGCTAGAAGGATTTTGAGCAAAGGAAAGGGAATTCAGTTATGAAAAGAGTAAAAGAAAGCAGACTTGGAGTGGACAATACAGAAGTCCAATAGTGGAGTTCTGTAACAGATGGCAGACTGCTACAAAAAATGAGGGAGAAAAAATCTGGGAAGAGTCTCAACCAACAATTGATTTTGTAAGTGAAATTCTTGAGCAAAAAAATCTAAAATTATACTTAAGGCCTCTATATATTTGAAGAAAAAAACAAGCCAAATTGAACCAAATCCCACTTCTTGCATTCTGACAGGCCAGAAATGCCACCATCATCTTAACAGTGAAGTTAAGTTGCCTGCCCAGAGTTATCCCATGGGAACACATCTCTTCTCTTTGACAAGTTGGAATAAATGTGATTTGGCTCCCTAAATTCATTTTTCTTTAGAGAAATGTCACACTTTGGTAACTAAATAGAATATTTTTTTCAATTTTTTAAATAGAATGAGATTTTGGGTCATACTGATTTTTTTGTTTATAACTTCTGTTTTTTCAGTTGTGTGTCAGAGCCCCCAGCTCTACTTTCTTATTCCTAGCAAGTATTGCTTGAGTCCATTCACAGGGCTGGCAGGAGCAGAGAGAACCATTCATTACAGTCAGCTGTGCAGGGAGGGAAAAAAGCTTGTTTCTAAATATAATGTAAATTAATCCCACTGCACAGGATGTATTAGGCGTGTGTAATTTCTATCTGAAGACATCTGTGTTTGAAAAATGAAGAGCAAATATGCCCAGCTGGTGACCTGGTGAATGGTTGCATGGCAAAACTATATTAAAAATAAAACTTTTTTTCTAGATAATTGGTAGTTGGAGAAAGGGAAGCGCATGGCAACCTCATGCAGGAATGATGTCAGATCTTTCTTAGTTGTATAGAGCAAAAATAGTCAGAGGACTCTGGGGTAGGTCAGGAAGTAATTTCTGTTCTACGAAATAGCTGTTATTGTGGTGTCTTTCAGCTACAAACTCTCTAATTTTAGCTGTAATGGGGGATGAAAATTGATGCTAATGTGTAGGAATTTTTTTTAATCAACAGTGCAAGATAGCCTCAATTTCCAAACAAAAGATAAAGTCTGTCTTCCAACCACTAGTAAATACCACAGTGTCATTCATTTTAAATTGTGTATATTTCTTTTTTTTTTTTCCAATAAGTAAGCCAGGGAAAATCAGCTACCCAGTAATTTAGTAAAATTGAAATTGTCCAGTTGGTTGTATAGATTGCATAGATCTCACATATCCACTATACTACAATATGGCACAGCAACTAATTTCTTTTATAAGTTTTGTCTGAATGTCTTGAGTGAAAAAATAGAAAGGTATTGGATGCAGGAAAAATAATTTTGCATTAGCATGGTATTTTTGGACCATGTCTGCATTGTGTTCTGGTCTGGTAGTATTTCGTATGGATATAAGGGTGAAGGCAGGAGGGAATAAGGTTCTGAAGAGCACAGGAGGTCATCAGGTTGAGTGTGGAAGGTGGGAAGTTGTCCTGTCTGCTGTTGATGGTGGAGCAGCTTAGAGCCCAGGCCAAATGCTGGAATTGCTCTAAACCACAATTTTTTTCACAGCCTCACAAGTGCAAAACTGTAAGTTTCCTCCTCGATCTGCCCTTGGCATGCCTGCAGCGATGACAGGGGTCCTGCAGGTTTCTCCTAAAAGAACCTTGTTAGGGACTTGGGCTGGCTTTGTAAATGAAGCAGCTGTGATGTGAACACTCACCTCTTTGTGACCTTATGTTCTGAATGGCACCAGCATACCTGCCTATGGACTGAAGGTGCTTCTGGGAAGTCAGACAAAAAAGGAGCATTTGAAGAGCCATGTCGGCACTTACATAGTGAGGTTACCAACAGAAGTGACTGCAGGCTCTCTACAAAGAGGTACAAAGAGGCAGATAGCAGTGTTATTTAAACACAAATAGTAAAACTTGCTTGTTTCCTGTGTTAAGACTGCTATTTGCAATTAGATTCAGCACCGTTGTCAAGGTTGCTTAAGTAAATCACCCTGTTGCTTGACACAGTCCTCTCATCACACACAGGTTCAAAATAGCCCTTTTTGAGTGCTTTATGAAACAAAGGGACAGTGGCTATTCCTCTTGTGCCCAGGATGTTGAAGAATAGACAGATTGTCTGTTCAGAAGGATTACTGGCTTCACTTGCATTCCAGGCCTTGCAGTGTTTCAGTGGCAACATCAGTTTTGCTCTCTGAAGGTGACTGGCATGAAGCCTTGTGTAAGGTGGCCAGGGGCTTCACTAGATAAGCTCCTTTGTTGGCAAACGAGGTTTAGGATCCCATACTTCTGCTAATGATTTCATGTATGTTGATGATGTGGGCAACCAGCATTTTTACCTCTTCTATATCTATTCCTTCTATTTTCTTTCTCTATAGAATTGGTTAAAACATTGGTCCCCATGTCATGAGGGACTCTCATGGAGGTTATGTAAAATCCTTGGTTTAAAAAATTTGGTTACAATTTGTATTAAATAAAACAAGCTGGTCCCTTAGGCACTGTGATTCAAAAAGTTACTAACTTTGAAAAGATTTATATTCCTGTTATTGTTAGAGCAGTACATCTGGAAATTCTTTTGTGAGTGTTTTAATTTTCTAGCTTAGGTTTGAAAAGTAATACTACATTTTGCTGCTGAATTTTCCTGTCAGGGTAACAGTCCATGGTTCTGAAGTTGCAGATGCAATATTCTTTCAACGTTTTTCCTTCCAAGGATATTGAAGAGTTTCAGGTTCTTTGAGCAGCTTGGTTTTAAAATAGAGGGCACGAATTCAGGCATGTCAAATGTACTTAAGCAAAATAAGTGGGTTTGGTTATTTTCTTGATTGGCTGAAATGATCTTGATGGCTGTTGAGGACTGTAGTTTAACAAAAGGGAGAAAATGATTGTTCCTGTCTAGAAAATCTTTCCATTACTAGTGGGATAGCAAATACAAAAGTTGAGGTGGGAGAAAGTGGCAGGGGGTATGAAGAACTGGAAGGTTATCAGTGCAATGCTTTTTTACCTTCCTTCAAATAAGCATATCTGAAAGAATTATAGGTGGGAATACAAGACCATTAGCACGATGCCATTACTTTAGAATCTCCCTACAGAAAATAAATGTATCAAATACTAAGGATAACAGTTTAAAAAAAAAAGTCACCATGAAAATACATTAATTTCACATAATGATTTTGACATTAAAAAATACCATCATATCATGTAAGTTACGCCTGCTGTAAATATAATTTAAAATTTCCTCATACATGTTTTCTATCTTTGCTCCACCTTCAGAGCAAGTCACAATAGCTGCTGCCAGTGGATTATGTAGGCAGGTTGTGGCTTCGACTAATTTTAAGTGGTGCTGCAACAAAAGCCAGTGGCTTATCTGTTCCTGCAAGGAAATTTTTGTTCACTTTCTGGGACTAAGCTGCTATGAAGTAGCTCCTTCCATAAGATCTTTCCTATCTTCTAACTATACACATTGCTGGCAACAGAAACCATGTAGACAAGTATCACACTTTAAAGAAAGGTCTTCCATTATAATTTAAATCTATACTGAAACACTCTGCAGGGAACTACCCTGTGCTGGGCAAATTCCTGCTTTGTAAAGTTCATTTGACCTGATAAATCTCTTACATAATTTTACTTCTGAATCAGTAGTTACAATGAAAGTAGGAATGTGTGAATGAGAATTCTAAGAACAGGAGTGAGAAATGTCTTAAAATTAGGGTATTCACCTGTTTTAGGAAGGGGAAAAAGGTTTTGCATGCAGCAAACCTTGTTCCAAGGTAGTTCATTTGCAGCAGAGGCTTAATTTTGGATATAAAACATTTGGTTGCACATATGCACAAACTGAAATTGAAAAAAATATACTAAAATGACAAATATTTTGCCACTGTTTTTAACTGGAGCACAATTGTTATTTTATCACTGAATTTTGAAGTTGGTACCTAAAATGTCAGAAAAGGTTGGATTTGGTTTCTGGAAGTTTACATTTTGTTTTAGTTTTATGGTCTTCTTTAATCTCTAAAGGTTATTCTATCAGTCTCATGGCTGTACTTTTCAAACTAAAATAAACAGAATTATAAAGAATTGTAAGAATTTATCCATGCTTAAGCAGGGTTTGATCCACATGATCTTCAGAGGTCCCTTTCAGCCTCAACCATTCTGTGATTCTGTGATGAATTTAGACATTTCTTCAAGCTGTGTATGCTAAAATGTATCCTGATATATCCATATTCTTTCTGGAGATAGATAGGTAAACATGCATGTTAATATAAGAAGAGTATTTTATAGATACTTATCATGAGTTGCTGAAAAGGTTTCCAATTAAACCATTTTTTGGAGTGTGGTTTGTCTTTTAGCAGAGTAAATTCTGTGAAAAACAGCCTCCTCAAAATATTTTGAACAACAATAATAAACGGAGTTGGAGAGTTGGGAATGTAATCACTCTGGTGTTTCAACAAGAGAAGTTTTTCCATTCATTATTCATGTTCACAGAAACTGTGACTTTTTCAGTTGTTTTTAAAGAATTATTTTAATGGCCAAAGCCTAGTTTCTCATCTTTTTTGTGTCTTCCTGATTTGTTTTTTCATAAAGAAGGCTGCCAGCTCCCTTCCTGTAACATTTCAGGGCGCGTGGGTTGGGTACACACAGGCTCTCTACTAGGAAGGACAGCTGGATTCCTGGAACCCTGCTCTGGAGGGAGGTGAGCAAACAGGATGGCAGGTTGTGAGGAGAAGGATTTTGCTGGAGTGTAGACCTTGTTTTGATTCACTTGTGTACTGATTAATGTTAACAAAAATGTTAGATGGATGTCGTACCCAGCTAATGGATTGAGTTCCATGAATTAATCAACAAAGAGCAGTATTTTTTTTTTTTTTTTTTGGATGACTGCATGGCAAATGCATTTCTTTAGATAACTGCCTCTGGTTTCCATGGGGATCTTACTTCTGCCTGTTAAACGTATTTTTAAGAATCTTTCACATTATTTGAAGTATAGCTAAGAGCTAGTACTTCAGGACTATCTCAGCTGTTGATGCCTGCATCAACACATTGTGTCTGGCAGTGAAATTCAAGGAGGGTACAAATTGGAAGAGGAGCAAAAATTTTTGCTGCTCTGAATCAGACTAATGTACTCTGATAACATTTCATGGTCACAGAATGTTACTGTTTGCACATACAGTTAACTTGAACCACAATAAAGGCTAGAAGGGCTTCTGGGCAGCATGCTGTGGTGAACCATTGTATTTACTTTCTCAGTGTACTTCTGTGCAACTTAATGTACTGTGTAGCTGCTTATCTGTGATGTTTCTCAATTAAAAAAAAGGTAGGGGATGACAAGAAACAACCATCTTTTCAATCTCCTACAATAGAGTTGGTATATAGTACATGGAGATTAATTGGATATTGATAGTTATGATAACAGGATAAAATGAACTCTGGCAGGCTTTAAACATGTTTCTATTGTGAAAAGAGCTGCCTCTCATGCAGTGGTTACCTTTAATATTTCATATTTCTCTTTTTTACTTGAAGAAATGGTCAAAGGCACAGACAAGCTCCTTGTGGGGAGCAGCTGAGGTCACTTGGTTTGTTCAGCTTGGAGGAGAGAAAGCAGAGAGGTGACATCATTGCAGTCTACACCTTCCTCAAGGGGGGCAGCAGAATGGCAGGTGCTGATCTCCTCTCTTTGGTGACCAGCAATGGGACATGAGGAAATGGAATGAAGCTGCATCAGGGGAAGCTCAGATGGGACATTAGGAAGAGGTTCTTCAGTGAGAGGGTGATGGGCCCCGGCACAGGCTCCCCAGAGAAGTGGTCAGAGCACCAAGCCTGATGGGGTTCAGGCAGTGTCTGGATGATGTTCTCAGTCATAGGGTTTAGTTGTAGGCAGTCTTGTGAGGAGCAGGGAGTCAATGAACCTCACTGGGCTGCCTCCAACTTCAGCTATTCTATTCTAAGCTTGATCTTTATGTCCTGCTTAGTCAGTCCAGTCTGTGTACTGAGGTTATCAAATAATGTCAGGTGTCGTAAGGGTTTTATGCCGACACATCTCATTCTCTGAGAAGACCAAAGATATGGTTTTCCTTTTAAAATTAAAATGCTGCATCTTTCTGCATTAGTGGTGGAACTCAGCAAGCAGTATGGGATATGCTTTGTGATGTGATTGTTTATAAATGACACTCATGTCCCTGGCAGTATTGACTTACAGGAAATTACAAGATGCTGCATTTTCCAGCTGTTTGTTCACTCCAACTTTTCCTGGATGCCTCACAGCTAACCAGTATAAACTCCTTAGGAAGTCTGAATCCAAGGTTATGTAGCTCTAGAACTGTTATCTCGCAGAAACCTTCTGATATTAACCCATGGTAGAAACTGACTGCTTTTCCCACTGTGAGGATGTGCAACAGCTTAGTACAGTTGTAACCCAAGGAGAATAATTTTTTCTCAGATTCATGAGGGAATGACTAATACATGGAGAGTGGAAAAGAGCCTCTAGACATTGTGAAAAGATTCAGAGCACAGTTGGTATTCAGAGCACAACTGCTTGTTGAATTGCCTTGTTGCCTGGAACAGTGTTATCTTCTTCCCTGGAAAGGAGTTGCTGGGGAAAAGTGGGGAACAATGAAATGGGAAATGTTTGCAATTTTGTTCCAAAGCTTCTTGTATTTAATGCCATGCAAAGTTTGTCATGTAATTCTCCCTCTGCTTTGGGATGCATGAAGGGAAATACTTGATTTGAAGGCATCAGCAAAAAGGTTTACCATCTATACTAAAGCTGATTTGGTTCATTAGAGCAGCTTATTAATATATAAATTACTTATTGTTGCAAATGACAAAAGAATGTTTCCTTGAGGTATATTCCCTGAATAATTTTCCAGTTTCCCAAGTGGGCACTTCTGTTTATCCTTTTCTTGGCTTTCAGGCTCTGACTTTGTTTAAAGAGTTTTTACTTGTCTTTGAACCCAAACATTTTTTTACACTTCATTCTTCCCACTTAGGTTCAGTCAGAACCACAGCTAATTTCATCTCCTTTTGACTCTCTGATGTATAAATGACAACACGACATAATTTGTAGAAGTAATTCAACAGCTGAGAATATGGAGTCTTGAATGAAGCTCCTCTGCAGGACCCTGAAGAGTAGCTCAGTAGTTCTCTAGAGGCTTCTGAAGTATTAATGAAAACATTTCTGATTTCTTTTAGTTTTCCATTCTTCATTTATATTAATTCTAATGGAGGTGAAACTTGCTTAGGAAGTAAGGTTATAAAGTCAATGCAATTGAAACTCAGTGAAAGATCTAAATCTATTTAAAACAAATAAACAAACAAAAAGACACAAAAAAGCCTGTTCTCTCCCCTCTCCAAGTCATTGTAAAAATATATTATTACTGTTAGAAGTACTTTCTAATGGCTGGAGAGTTGAAGATATTTTTGAAAGCAAGTGGTTTGATTGACTGAGTATCTCCTAGCAACTTAGAAAGCTCTAAATACAACTGATTGAATACTGCCTGAGGAATACACTGTCAAACCCAAAGCACCTGCCAAAACCAGGTGATGATTCCTTTCTTTAAAATACATCAGATAGTAGAGATGTAACTCAATATTTTGTCAGTATCAAAAAGGAATTTGCATAAGATACATGATACAATATATAGAAAATTGAATCCCAAATGACATTCAAGTAGTGCAGACCAAAACAGGAGGTAGATTTTAAAGTTAATATTGCATGCTTCTATTGCAGCAGAGTGCTGTTTTATCAAGAAGCAGACCTTTTGCTAGTTCTTGGTACTTACCACTTGGTATACACACTGGCCATGTGAACAAGAACACGATCTTGCTGGCATTTTCTGTGGACAGCCATAAGAAAACTCTACTTGGCACATAAAATTTTGGGGAGGAAAAATTGATTGGAGGAAAAATCAAGGCAAAGAATGATAGTGTCAACAGAGAGAAGTGTTGGGGAACTGCAGCTGCTTTTTCATATCTCAATCAGCAGCTTAAGATGCTGTTTTCTCTCATTATGTCTATTTGTAGGTAACCTACAAAAACGCTAACAAATCTGCCACATAAATCAATTACACTTCAGCTCAAAAGAACTTCTGGTAAGTGCCAACAAAACAGAGTATCAACAACATACGGCTGTTCATATGGTCTGCAGTAAGAACAATTTAACTTTGCTTGGAGGTGGGAAGCTAAACTCTATTTTGCATGCTGTCCAGCTGCAGAGGATAAATGGAGTCGTCTTGTCAAGCGTTTGTATGCTGGTAGCTACTCCTTCACTGATCTGGTGGTACTGCACAGTACGTCCCTGGGAGAAATAGGGGAAGAATAATATCTGTGAAGTCAGGGTTGGAAAACTGGGACCAGGTTACATGATGGTGAATATGTGTGCCCCACTCAGCTGTGCTAGCAGAGATCCTCCTGCCTCCATGGATCAGAGGGCTGAAGTGCTTGATCCAGACAGGCTGAAGAAGTTGGGGTTGTTCGGCCTGGAGAAGAAAAGACTCTGGGGAGACCTCATTGCAGCTTTCCAGTACTTCAAGGGGGCTACAAGAGAGCTGGACTTGTACAAGGGCATTTAGTGATAGGACAAGGGGAAACGGCTTTAAGCTGAAAGAGGACAGGTTTAGGTTAGATATTGGCAAGAAATTCTTTACTGTGAGAGTGGTGAGGTACTGGAACAGGTTGCCCACAAACATTGTGGATGCCCCATTCCTGGATGTGTTCAAAGCCAGGTTAAATGGGACTTTGAGCAATCTGGTCTAGTGGAAGGTATCCCTGCCCGTGACAGTTTGGAAGGAGATGATATTTAAGGTCCCTTCCAACCCAAACTATTCTATGATTCTGGGATGTTGCTAAAGACAGATTTTTAAAAAGAGAAACTCCCGTGAGTTTTATAGTATCTTGATATGCAATAGAAAGGGCCCATGCTGTAAGAACAGATCACTGAATTTACTACTGTGCTGTTGCTGTGTAAGGTAGAATCATAGGGAAATTTGGGATGGAGAACTTGTGTCTGTCATGTGATATTTCTTTCTGAGATCTGTATGGAAGATGTAATGATAAGGGAAAAATGCTGTGATAGCCATAGCTAATCTTGTTTTTTTTCTGTACTTCTGTTTCACTGCCATCTATCCATCCTAATTGAAACAAATGTGTAGGGCTTGAATATCCAAAACAGCAGGTTGCATTCTGTGTATACTTCTGTGAAGTTACGTTCATCAAGTCTTTTTTTTTCTTTTTCTGTTCTGCTTGTCTCATTTGTTTAGCTACATGTTATTATTTACCTAGAAAATCTCTTGGGTGAGGGGGGAAAGGCAGATTTTTTTCTGGATGTGGCTTTACACAGGCCTGTCTGTGCCATTTAAGAAAAGCAAGCTGCCGTGATCCACTTACAAGCAGATTAAAACGGTATATTTGTATTTTAATTATATTTGTATTTACTTAGTGTATTTTTATCTTTAAAAAGGAGCACTTTAGCCAATTTCTGTATTTGAATTCTAAGGATGGACTATTTAACATAGGAATCAACATAAGTATCTAAAAACATGGTCTAGATAGTTTTCTTAGGCATTTGCCTCTGAAATCCCCCAATTCATTCATTATTAGAAGCTGGGACGAGATAGCTGGGATGTAATTGTTTTCAGCCTTCTGATTTATAAAGCCACTAGCCATTACAGACTTCCTAGTTTGAGCAGTATGGTGATTCAAATCAGTGATACCTGGCAAACTCCAAATGATTATTTTTATTTGCAGTACTAGGGAACATTCAAATCTGTTGAGATTACTGTTACTGGGTTGTTTGTTTGTCTGTTTGTCTTCCTTTTGTTATGCTTCCTGTCTCTACTCACAGGTAACATCATGGTGCTGTGGTCAACTTGCAGAACATCGCTCCTTAAATCCGTAACAAACCGATTCATTAAGAATTTGGCCTGCTCGGGGATCTGTGCCAGCCTAGTGTGTGTGCCTTTTGACATTGCTCTTAGTGCCAGTCCACACTGCTGCTGGTGGATCTATACAATGCTCTTCTGCAGAATTGCCAAGTTTCTGCATAAAGTCTTCTGCTCAGTGACCATCCTTAGTTTTCCAGCCATTGCTCTTGACAGGTAATGGGAAAATTTGCCATGATCCTGGATTTTTCTTTCTTCTTTCTCCCTTTGTTGTGATAAATGTAGTATCACTATTTGCACACCAGTGTTGCCACTGGAACAGCCTATCATTTGCCCTTCTCCAAGAAAATTCGTGATCTGCCTTACAAAAAGCACAAACTCCTACCACTTACAATGATGTGTGAAAAGTTAGGTCTGTCATGAAAACTCTGTGAGCTTAAAAGTCCACAGCAGTAGTCCAGTAGTAAGCAAACAATGAATTAATGTCTGAAATTTGAAGTGCATGTCAGAGAAGCTTTTCCTTTTTTTTTAAATGCACACAGAATGTTCAGAAATGCTTTTGCTTAGGGCTTTGCCATCCACAGCTTGTAAAAAGCAAAACACCATTGTACTTCCAATACATGGATACATGTAATTTGTGACCAACAGCTTTTTCCAAATATCCAGAAAAAATCTATTATAAAGAAACTTTTAAAACTGTGAGTCTGGCCTTTGAATGTGACATGTGCCTCCATCATGTCTTTAGAAATTTTGAGTTGTGTGCAATGTACTGTCTAGTGCAAGTAAGTAAATGGTGAAATCTTCAAAATTCGTAAGCATCAGCCAAAATGATATACTGAAAGGAATTTTCGTCACCAAAAATGTGATCTTGACATTTAAATATTCAGGATTTTTCTACAGACAGACCTCCAAAGGCAGATCTTTGGGGGGTTTTCTGTGTTTTTTTTTTCCTTTTATAAACAGGTAGTCAGTTGGCAACCCAGTTAGGAATTTGATGTGTTATGCTCAGACAGCTTCTGAGAGGTTTCTCATAAGCAGTATGTTCATTAATTTTTTTTTTTTTTTTTGACAGATACTACTCTGTTTTATACCCTCTGGAAAGAAAAATATCTGATGCAAAATCCCGAGACCTGGTTATCTATATCTGGGCCCATGCAATAGTGGCCAGCATTCCAGTATTTGCAGTGACCAATGTGTCTGATATTTATGCCATGTCCACTTGCTCAGAATCTTGGAGTTACTCCCTTGGCCACCTGATATATGTCATCATCTATAATATAACCACTGTGATTGTACCAGTGGCTGTGGTATTCCTCTTTATGATTCTTATTCGCAGAGCGCTGAGTGCCAGCCAGAAGAAGAAAGTCATCATAGCTGCATTAAGGACCCCTCAGAACACAGTTTCTATCCCATATGCCTCCCAGCGAGAAGCTGAGCTCCATATCATGCTGCTTTCTATGGTTATGATATTTATTTTCTGCAGTGTCCCCTATGTGACTCTGGTGATTTACCGCACCATACTCAATATTTCAGATATTTCAGTCTTCTTGCTCCTCACTGCGATTTGGCTGCCCAAGGTCTCTTTGCTGGCCAACCCTTTGTTATTTTTAACTGTTAATAAATCAGTACGTAAGTGCTTAGTGGGGACAATAGTCCAGCTGCACCGAAGGTTTAGCAGAAGAAACATTGTCAGTTCAGGTGGCATTGCAGAGGACAATCTGGAGCCCAGTGTCCATTCAGGAAGCCAGCTTCTGGAGATGTTTCATATCGGGCAACAACAGATCTTCAAGCCGATGGAAGATGAGGAGAATGAGACCAAATCTATTGGCTCTGGTGACTTTCGACAGGAAGAAATTCCTACCACCAATTTAGAGCCAGGACAGACTTTGGTTCACAGGTTTATACCACAGACAATTGCAGACTCTGCAGCTCAGGTGGCCCCAGCTGTGCCCACAGAAGCTGATACAGTAAATGACAAGTATTCCATGCAGTTTGGTTTTGGACCCTTTGAGCTGCCTCCACAGTGGCTCTCAGAAAACAGAAACAATAAGAAGCGACTCCTGCCTCCTCTGGGGAATACCCCTGAAGAGCTAATCCAGACAAAACAGCCTAAGTGTAAAGCAGAAAGAAAAGTCAGCAGAAACAATAAAGTCAGTATCTTTCCCAAGGTGGATTCTTAATAAGAACAGGAGCTTTAAGTGACAGAAGAAGGTCACTTTCCATTACATGTGTGATCCCATGGATCTTTATTATGTTGACATTTGTTACAACCTGATTTTTTTGACAAATATAATTTAAATGAACAAACAAAAGAAAAACATATATACAAGTGTTCCTTATGATTATGAAATACTGAATGAAAATAATGTATCAAAATATGGAAATTCATAGTTTTATTTCTGAAATCCTTAAAATGATACTTGTCTGAATAACTTTCAAAAGTACATATGGCTTTTGGAGCTCTTTTCATGGCTGAATTATGGAAATATGGCAGTCAGTTTTCTGGGAAACCTCCTGTTGCATTAAAATGGACTGGGTATCAAAGTAATTTAATAGGGAAGGCTGTAGAGAGCAGAAGACATGCAACATGGGTGAGTCCTACTGTCCAGCAAATAAACACAAGATTGTGCATACTTCGTTAATGAATTAAGATGGACTATTAAGTGCATTTGGTTTCTGTTAAGCACATTTATTCAATCAGTGTTAAAACTTGCGGGATTTTTTTGCACAAATTAGTTACCAAGCATCTGCCAAATATCTAAAGTCTTTTAAAACCTAAACCATTGTTTTTTGGCTTAAAACATCCACAAAGCCACAAATACCCAAATCATCATGTGTGTTAAACCTGAGAAAGACATCTTTTTACAAAGATCCCACATAAATTCTTGTAGGTTTAAGTAATAACTGGACTGGAGACCATGCAGGACAAATCCTGACTCCAGTAGACAAATATGTATGTGCTAAGAATCCTGTGATAAAGGGCATATACAAATGTCTTTAATGTATGTATTGTGTAAGTAACTAAGGGGTAAGCCTTGAAATAAACTTAGCTGCTAGTGCACTCTGCTGTTTTCTTATGGGAAAGCTATCAAATGAAACAAATGGCTGTGAAATGCAAGTAGCCTTTCTCTGAGTGGGTGTCACGGTCCACTCATGAGCAGACGCGTGATGGTTCATACCAGCTACGATCTCAGAGTGCAAAAAGGAAAAGAAAACACAAAATGCAACAAGTCAAGGGAGTTAAATTTGAATCCAAGGGGGAACTTTATTAATTTGGCCTGTAAAGTGGCCTGCGATAGAGAGAGAAAGAGAGAAAATTGGGAAAAGATGGGGAGAAAAAGGGAAGGAAAGGGGCTATAGCTACCACCACGGGTCCACAGACGTCCGGCGTCCCTGGAGTCCCGGTCAGTCGGCGTTCCTTGGCCTCTGCAAAGATCGATGTGATCTTTCGGTGGGGAAGATCTTCGGAGTTCAGCCACTCCAAAGCTGTCTTTTATGCTAGTCCATACACCTGGTCCCTCCTTGCCAGCCGCCTTTGCCCCCCTTTAATTCTCGTGGAGATTTGCCAATCTCCACTTGGCAGGGTCAGGGGAGGAGTGTCCGAGGCATGGTCGGCAGGTTTTTCACAATGGGTGTCAGGGCAACGGGTGCAAAGCCTTCGTCACATACCCGCATTGGCAGGCACAAGGCCTTTGTTCTGTACCAACTCAGGCAGGTGCAAAGTCTTCGTTCTGTACCACCTTAGGCAGGCACGAAGCATTCGCTCCGTATCAGCTTTGGGTAGGCACAAAGCATTCGTTCTGTACCACCTTAGGCAGGCATGAAGCATTCGCTCTGCACCAGCCTTAGGCGAGTACACAGCATTCTCTGCATGAGTCCTGCACCTGTAATTTCTGATGAGAAATGTTGAGACAGAACTCGATTCTTGGATCGACCCTTACAGTGGGGCAGTCTCAGTTTTTGAGTCTGTCTCTCACTCTCACACAGAGAGACTCAGAGAGAGGGATTCTGAGTGTTTCAATGACAACTGAATTGTTTGGTGAAGAAGCTGGTGACAGACCTCAAAAGGCAAAGGTTTATGAATGCTGTTGCTCTATATGGCCAGAAGTAGAGAGGTTTTCCTTCTGTCCTCACAGATTCAGATACCAACCATCCTGCTCCACTCATCTCACAGACGAGACCACCCAGTGTATGAACACAAGACTTTCAAATCTGGTGCTTAATTCCTGAGTGAGTCACAGTCATGCCATCCTTGGTATCAGCACAGCAGCCTTTCTGTGAGAGTTCAGGCATTGTGCTGCAGCTTGCCTCCCTGCATAATCACAGGCATGTTGTCTCATTTATACTGAATGTGAACTTTGATTAAACTGTTATCTGTCTGTTAGGTGACCTAAAACTATTGCAACCCTGGCATTTTAGTCCTTGTTTAGTTGCAAGTAGTCTTTCACCTGCACTCACTGTTGTCTCTGTGGGTAGTTTCTTAAAAGCACAATCTTGTAACACCTGTTTACTCCTTGTGGTTTTCCTGTACTTCAGCCCTTTGCTGCATGCTGAACCTTTATCTGTGGTTACTGTCTGTTTATGAAAGTAGTTTTCTTTAAAGCATACTCCAAAAGGGACGAGGTGAAGGATCTTGACAAGTTCACAGTAGCTTACTAAATCCAACCAGTTAACCTTAAAAGTGAGAAAAAATTCTGCTAAAGCAAGAATGTACCTTTTCTTCCTTTGACATGGCTGAAGAAAGTCACCAGCTTCTGATGGCTCCAAGGTGGTGGATTTCTATAAGTCATTAAAAGCAAATGTTTTAATAAAAATGTATTTAAGGAAAAGTGTATAAATTTGTGTGTAAAATACGTTTTTTCCATTTCCTCTTTGGTTTCAGTGCACTTAATTTCTTGCTAGTTCAAGAGCTTCTCAGCTTGGGAGTGAGGAACAGTCTTCAAAGGGTCCAGATGGGTGGTGGGAGCTCGAGCTGCCCTTCTTAGATACAGACATGAGAAGATAGACATAGCTTGCTTGAAATCAGACAGAAGAAAGATTCTAGAAAAAATTGGTCCTTCTGTGGCAGAGGTGGGGAAGTACCACAGCATGCATTTTTTAAAAAGTGTTGATAAAAAGTTATTTAATGGAGCGTTTGTTTATACAAAGTTAGTGACAGACGCCACTGAGAAAATCTTGAAAACCTAAAACTCAAAGTAGAAATTGTAGTTTCCTTATGAATTTTGGCTAAGTTTAACATTCATGTCCCAATTACATACAGATACTGCTCAAAATCTCTGTGATTACTGAATGTGTATAAATGTTTACTTAGATTTGAACTCCTTTGAGGAAAGCAAATTTGTTCTGTCATTTTCAACTCTCATGTTGAATGAAATATGAATGATAAATTTAGTAAGTTAAATTGTGTATAATTTTGTGTTATCGTATCTGGAAAGCAAAGGGTTTGTGATGAGTTTTTACTGTTGAGAAAAAAATACCTCTTTCTTTCAAGAAGAATACGTGTGAAAACTTGATTCCATTTTTTTTTGCAGATTGTATCCAAAGAAATTGATACCCTTCACCAAGAAATTAACTATAGTAGTTTTCCACACCTCAAGAATTTGTTGGGAATGTTTTTAGTTCCTCTTTCAGCAATTTATCCATGTGAATGTTTAAAAGAAGTGGAAAAAATTCACAAAAGCACATATTTTTATAGAAAAATAATCTATGTAAAATTGACAAACCAGTCTCTATGCTTGAATTGCCATCAGAAAACAGTAATTTGGGAAACTTTTTATGCAAGATGGAATAGTTGACTTGTAGAGTTTCATTTTTAACTTTAAGACAGTATTAGCTTTGAAACATTACTGCTGTCTCTTGGATCATTTTTCAAATTATTCAACTGGGCAAAATGTTTTCCAGTGTACAACATGAAAAAAAAAATCACTTCCTATTTTCACATCACATTAAAGTTAAGCAGAAGTAAGGTTTTTTGGAGTTTTTTTTGTCTTTTGGTTGGTTAGTTGTTTTTTTGTAATGATGGTTATTTTTAACCACCACAGGTGTTGGTAAGGTAAATGTTTCTTTCTAGATTATTGAAGAACAAAAGTGAAATACAAAGCAAAGGTGTAGGAATTTAAGAAGAAAAAGCCTGGGGTAATTTGGTCTGGGCAAATGGATTTAAAGGCTAAATCTTAATACTGGAGAATAAACTTCAGGGAAGGAAAGTTAAAACTCATTATTTTAGCACTTAAGTGAAGTGAATGGAGCTCACATTAAACAAAGGAGGAAATTGTTTAAAAAGAAAAGAGTACAAGGACAATGCCAATTTATTGTTGTGAGATATCCTTAAGAAATATTGTTAAATTCAACCAACCATCATGTAAAAATAAAAAAAAAACCCAAACGTGAACCCAATGAAAAACCGAAACACTCTTTTAGTATTAAATAATGCTGTGTTGGGGGAATACTTTAAAAAATGTATTTTGCTCTTCTCTGTGAGGCAAAAGTGGACTATTTTTTAAAGGAAGGATAAGAAATACCATATGAGATCCAGTTCCTGAGTATACATTTGTTAATGCAAACCAGGGTTTCTCTAATACAGTTATACATTAAAACCTGGTTTTAATCTACATGGGTATCAAAGGAAGTAATAGGAACCCAGAATTGTCTCTGCCATTTTTTCTAATCAGAACTAATCAACTAATCAGACCATGGGAACTAGTCCTCACATTTTGTTTAAATGCTGGAAATATAAAAAGGGATAGGATTAGGAAGACAATCACCCTCCTCTTATTAATTAATTCCTTACAAAGAGTGAATACTCAAGTAAAAAATAGTGACCACACTAATAATTTTAAGTTTTAACGGGTTTATTTGAAACTATCAACCATCCTTGTGTGCAAACATGACACAATTAATGCAGAAGCCTATCCACAACAAAACCACTACGCCTCAAACCACTGATAATTCCCAGCACAGACGCGCTGTTCGGAAGGGGCAGCACAGAACTTGTCTTGGCTGTTGCTCAATGGGCCCAGCGCGGGGGCTCGGAGAAGGAGGCGCCCTGCAGGCAGCGCTCCCCTCTGCGAGACGGGGAAGGCAGAGCTCCAGCCAGGCGCCCCGGGGCAAAGGGAGAGCTCGGTGCCGTCCGGATCGCTGGGAAAGCACAGGGAGCAGAGCAGGAATACAATGGGAAACGATACACCATCAACATGCCCGGCCCGGCCGGCTCGGCCTGCGGCTATCGCGAGATATCGCTGGCCTGGTCGTCATGGCAACGGCGGCGTCCGGTGCTGCTGCCCTCCGGCGGTAAGGATGAGGCTCCGGCCTGCCTTCCTGCCTACTGCTACCCTGCCTGCTTTCCTCCCTACTGCCACCCTGCCTGCCTTCCTCCCTTCCTGCCTTCCTTCCTAGTGCCACCCTGCCCGCCTTCCTGCCTACTGCCACCCTGCCTGCCTTCCTCCCTTCCTGCCTACTGCCACCCTGCCCGCCTTCCTCCCTGCTGCCACCCTGCCCGCCTTGCTCCCTGCTGCCACCCTGCCCGCCTTCCTCCCTACTGCCACCCTGCCTGCCTTCCTCCCTTCCTCCCTTCCTGCCTACTGCCACCCTGCCTGCCTTCCTCTCTTCCTGTCTTCCTCCCTTCCTGCCTGCCTGCCTGCCTCCTTTCCTGCCTGCCTCCATCCCTGCTTTCCTCCCTGCCTGCTTTTCTCCCTCCCTCCCTCCCTGCTTGCTCTCCTCCCTCCCTGCTTGCTCTCCTCCCTCCCTGCTTGCTCTCCTCCCTCCCTGCTTGCTTTCCTCTCTCCCTCCCTGCTTGCCTCCCTCCTTGCTTGCTTTCCTCCCTGCCTGCCTCCCTGTCTGCTTTCCTCTCTCCCTGCTTGCTTTCCTGCCTTCCCACCTCGTACTGAAATAAAGACTTGTATTCACTCAGTCTTCTGAGAATTGCCAGCACGTGTCACGCACTGAGGTGTCTCATTCCTGGGAATTCACACAGTTTTTGCAGGGAAACATACATTTCTGTGGTTTAGAGTCAAAATTGAACTGAGATTGGGAATGTGATCGTTTAGATGTGGGGACTTCCCATTTGAACATAAATAGCATTTGGCTCTTTTAGTTGTGTTCGAGGTGTTTCTAAAATGCCCTCATTCTTTTGTTTGCTAACTTTGTCAGTCCAATGATTTAGCAAAAGAAAGAAAGAAAAAGAACTATGATAATTCCTCTGTTGTGATATTACTTTTCAGATGTATGCCATTCAAGGTGTCTTTGATAGTAAGCACATTCGAACACTTTGGTTGGCATGATTATATAAATACATATTTATATATATATTAAAAAGCCCATGCTTGAGTTGCAAGCTGGTCTAAACTGGAAAGACCTTTCAACATGGATTTGCTGGAAAGCATTTGAAATTTACATGATGTATATCTGAAATATTGCAGGGCTTGTAGTGCTTTATTATGAAACTGTTCATTTGGAATGTTGTTTTTGGTGTTTTCCCCCAGTTTTAGGTAACAGTGGATATTACAAGTGGGAGCTTGGATGAAATGTCAAGGCCTGCATCTAGCTCAAGACCTGATTGTAGGTCTTTAAATACATCTATGGAGTTATTGACATCAGAACCATGTTTGCAAAAGGTAATTTTTCTCACCTTCAGCAGGTTAAAACCTCTATGTGTAATTCTTCATAGTAGAATGCTAAAGAAGTAATATTCTGCTTTTGTAGTTTCATACATAGTTGGGGGCTCTGCTAAGGGCTTGTGTGAAACTTCATGAATGTGGTCTGTTCCTTAGGTGAGAATGGAATGATTTTTAATTTAGTTTTTCTGAATCTGTGTTGCTTTTATATTTGCCACAAAAAGGATGATTCAGCACTGCAACCTGGAAAATTTGGTTTTCTTCCTCTTTATATTTAATTCGATTATTAAATGAATTCTCCTTTGAAGAAAAACATTTTAATTCTCTCAGTAATACCTAAATACACAACTGTAGTTGGTTGATGGATGCGGGGTGTATGAATAATTTCACTTTCATCCCATTTGTGCTTTTAAGTTTCAGTTGGAAAACAGATAATTTTTTTAAAAAGAAAGCATTTGAGCAATCCTTCAAAGTTAAATTTTTGACTACAAGGCTCTTTCAGGATATGTTTGAATCAGTTTGAAAAACCAATGTAGAGTATTCCAAGAAATACCAGTTTCAGGGTTTCAACAAAGTCAGTTGGAAGTACCTGTTCATTCATCCTCTGAGAAAATTGATATTGAGGATTAACTTAATTTTTGTGATGAGAAATGTGATAAATTTGTTGAGGTGCCGGGACTAGGAATTGGGAATTAGACATTTATATTGATTTACTTAGCTTAGTCCAATTGTGTTGTAGCTCTACTCACTTGTCTGTAGAATGGGATCATACCTGGATGCTTCCAAGAAGCATTAAAGTATTTTTTCATAGGTTCACAGTGGCATATTGAGGTCAATAGCTGCTAACTCTGAACCCAAGTTCTGACCTAAACTTTATGGGCTATTGAATGAAAATGGAAATCTCTTGATACTGGTGAATTAATCGCAAGCTTTTTAGCCCTTCAAAGACTATAAAAAAGTCTGTATTATGAGCAAGAGATTGGGATGCTACGTGTTGCAGAGTTCTGACACTGTCAGGGAATGGATGAGGCTGTTGTATACACAGGCTCTAAATGGGTAATCTGTACTCTCTTCTGCAGCAGAAATGGCATAAACCTTTGGAATAATTTCCTAGCCTGGCAATCCCAAATCTGACAGTCTGTGGAATAATGAGCTTAAAATCAATGTAAAATCTAAGAAACAGAGCTCTTCATCAGACCTGAAAATGGTTCTTTTATTTAAGAACACTGCAGTATTGTACAGAATTGTTGTTGTCCTTTGTGATGGCATGTGAGTATTGTGGTTGTCTTCTTCACCCAAAACATCCATGTTTTCATGGTGGTAATAATTTGCATTCCATAGGTTGATTCACCTGTCAGTTTGGCTGATGGTTATGAGGGAGGCAGTTTAGAAGGTTGTTGTCCAGCAGAAAACATGGGTGATGACAGAGATAAATCTGACGTCGAGGAAGTAAGAACAGATCAGCAAACCACAGTGGAGAGTACGACCATCTCTCTTCAAGAATGTCTACAGAATCCCAATGAGTTGTCAGGTGTGGGAATGACTAATACTTTCTTGTGTTGTAACTGGAGCAAATATCAAGTTTTTATAGTTCAGGTAAAATTCTATTGGTGGAGAGAAAGGAGGTAGCAAATAGGTAAAATTCTAGAGAAGAAGATGTCAAAATCCATACTTCACTTCTCTTCACTATTTGGAATCTGCCTTTGAAGGAAATATGTTATTACTGTCAGTACAGTACAGTAAATGTCTAGTGGCATCATAAGTTGTGATCTGGCTTAAAAGATCAGGAAAAATCATCTGTGTGTGTTCCATGGAATTATGTTAGAAAGTGTTTTCATTAAGATGTTTTTAGCAAACTTTTCAGAATATTCATGATCATTTGTTAGAAACATTGTATCCTAATAATGGTCCACCTGTCCAAAAAATTGGAATTTATGGTTATAAGTTACAGTATTCAACAATTGAACAACGTTAATAATACATAACGTTACTAGTAAAATGCTTTAAATATAAGTATGCAGTGTATGAATTTAATGGAAGCACTTGCAGAAGTGCTTCATGGCATCCTTCTGTCATTCTATAAATGGTAATGGAATAATGTTCTGGAGTGTCTGACTACTTAAAAATAGAGATGCAAAGGCCACCAAGTAAAGCAGATGTTTGGATACCATCTTGAAATTTAGTGAAGATTTTGTGTCAGTATTGGGGCCAAAAGAAATCCCTTGATTCCTGCTCCTGTGTTTAACATGAGTCCTGGTGTATTATCACATACTATTTTTTAAACTAATCCACTGCAAGGGCTCTGTGGTGATCCCTAATTAACAAAAATGTATCTGGTTTATTGTGAAAAGCTTTGCCTTGTGTTTTTCAGGATGCAGCTCTTATTCAGATTCTGGAGATGAAAGCACTGAAACACAGATGTCGGAATTCTGTGAACCTTCCCCAGGAAAACCAAGTAATGCAAAATCAGATTTTACTTTACAAACTTCGAAATCCTGTGAACTTTCCCCAGAAAAACCAGGTAATGCAAAATCATAGAGTACATTTCAGGTGTATAAAGTGAGCAGTGCAGTAAAATCTTTTCCTTTTCTTATTGATGCTTCTAGGAGAGTTTGGAACGGTAGTGTGTTTGTGTTTATATTGTATAGTTATAAAAAAGTATTACAAATTGAGCATGTATATGAATTGTGCTATTTAAGAGATGTTGGATGAATTCTATATTTAGAGCTTGTTTTATTAATGGGTATTAATTTTCTTTAATGTTGTAATAGAATTTGAGTTTTCTGTAGATTCAATCAGTCTAAGAAGACAGAATTCAGTGATGATTGTACCCAGTGCTGCAATTCTGGTCACCAAACACGATATATATATCTACAGATCAGAAATTGGATAGAACTCAACCTAAAGCATCACTCAGTAGTTTTAGGTTTAAATCTATCTGCTGACGTCAGGCCTGTTGAAATAAGTGCGCTTTTTCTAATATCTGTCCTTGGGGTTTCCCTCACTTAGATCTAAATCACTTAGATTTTTATAGCTCTCCCCTTGTTGTATCACTCAACTTTTTATGGCATAGAGACCAATGCATCACAGTAAATGCTTGGGTCAATGGCTGTGAAAAGCATTTGACCTCAAAAGGTTAGAAAATGAGGATATTGCAGGACTCAAAGACTTGTAACTCTGTGGAACAGGGACAGTGCTACAAGTGTTTCCTCTACTCTTAATATGGAAGCCATAAAAGAAGACAAAGCATGAAGATGCTATAGGAGGGGGAAAAGCTAAAAGTTATAATCTGCATATTTAGGGGAAAAAAAGAGACAATATAGAAATCTACCTTAATTAAATAATGGTAGTTTCCATCATGTTTCACAGTTTTTTATTTTTTTATAGCAACATTTTTCTAAAACCAGTATCAGAATCTGCTTTGGCTGAAACTTCTCTAATATTTAAAGGCAGAGATATTACAGAATCTCTCTTAACCCCAGAATTATTAATTGCAACATGTATTCTGCTAGTTAGGCTGAAGAAATTATTTTTCATTTTTAAACTTACTGATTTTTGCTGATATTATGGAGATGTTGTCACTCTTCTATAATAAATTTGAATCAATCACTTGCCCAAAATAGGTGACTTTGCCTCTCCCACACCTCCATATCCAATTGCTGCAGCTCAGAGCTTGAGTCGGTGTTCTGTTGCAAAGACTTCTGTATTTTTCCCTGCTACAAACAGGTCTAGAAATTTATATATGCTTGAAAATGTTGTACTCTTGTCTATGGTTGTTGGCAAATTGCTTGCACTGCTTTTTAGTGTTCACTTGTTTTTTAAGTTGACATGCTTCAAGCTAACAATAATTTAAAATATATTCTACAGCAGACTCTTCTGACTCGAAATGTTCTGAAGACACAGATATAAATGCTCAGATTCAAGCAGCTATAAAGAAAATGAATAAACTTGACACAATACTTGAAAAACAACGTTTTAAGGAGAAATTAATTAAAAAGCAAGGCAAAAAAATGAGGGCAAAGCTCTGGGAAGAACTTCAGGTTAGAAGTGTTCTTATTTCATGACTGATGTATCTTAGTGTACTGTCTTACAGAATTATCCTATTTCACAGAAGCCTTGTTATTAAGTAACTCACAGCTGGCTAACTAAAATGAAGAAATTGATCTTGAAAAGTAACATTGGATAGTTTTTAATATATATTGGCTAGGCAGGCTTTGAAAGAAGGCCACGGTCCTTAAAAATTCATGAGACCAATTGCCAAATATGCAGCTGTCTGGGTGTCATTTACTAGCATTGTATTATGCTTGAGTTCACCACTTGCAGGGATGATAAGATGTGTCAAGAGGGTATGTCTGTGAACTCAGGCTGAAAAGAGTTTATTCTGCTCAAGTGTGACCCTTCTTAGGCCCATTTATTTCAGTACTGTCTATTGTTGAAGAAATTAGAGATGCCCCCTGAAGGAGGCATAAGAATGCTACAGTACAAATTCCTTTACCCTATCCCTATCCTGGCCTCTAGCAGTAAAATGCCTTGAAACAAGTTAGTATTTCTTCTGTTTTATATGAACAGAAATGTGAGTTGCTAAAAAAACATGATTGGTTCGAGTGCATTTCATAATTTCATTGGATTTGGAGCCACATGCACGTTACAGAACTTTGTCTTGTGAAGTAGGTCTCCAAATAAGAGACAAAATGTAACAAATAAGAGACAAAATGTAACAGAGGGTTCAAAGTTTCACCATGCTTTTATCATAACTTCAGAAAATGTTTAGATAGCATCAAGAAGCAAATAATGTGGTGAGGGTAATTTTTAGTAGGGTCTGAAGTTTGTTAGATCTGAGAAGCAGACAATGTATTTCACTTTAAAGGATTTACTTTAAATGTATGCATGTAGCTATACCTATACAGTTTATTTCTTTTGAATAGTCTGTCAAAACCACGGGAAGCCATGAGGAGGTAGAAAACACAAACCAGTTTTTAGCTTTGTTCTCATCGTGGCATGATACAGCTGGTAAGTCAACAAACACAGAATTGTAGTATATCCTATCTCTTTTCTTGTTGGGGAGAAAACAAGGATTTGAGGTCTGAATGGTTATTGCTAAGCAAATATCTCAGCTTGAATGTTGGAAGCACATGCATAATAATGGTAGCAATGTGTAGTTAAAATATTTCAACAAAATTTACTATTAGAATGTAACCTGCTTTTATTTCTATGCTAAATTTTGGGTTACTAAGGGAAGAAAACAGAATTTGATATGGATGATATTTAGACAGCCTCCAGTAGATGTCAGGATATATTAAAATAACAGTAGACAAGCAAGACTATACGACTGCTAACTCCTGTATTTCATATATATGACTGCTCCTTTATTTCAAAAGTAACTCCTGTGGAGACCATGTGCATTGTGGTTTCTGGTGTACTGACGAAACTCATAGTTTGGATTTATAGTTTTCTTCCAGCTTGATCTTCATCTTTTCAGTAACAGGCCTTACTTTTCAGGTCTTATTAAGTTAGGTATTTTTTTATTTAAATGAGTGCCTTGATAGCTGCCCTGCTTGATATTGAAATGGAACATATTTAATATATTTTGCTTTTCAGAACTTAAATTTGATAGAGCTTTATTGAATAAATTACATATGAGAGCTATTACAGTATTTAATGTAGCTGTAAAATTAAGCACAAGTTCTAGGTACAAAGTCATTAGTAATTTAAGTGTTCCAAGCCTTTGAGGCACAATGAAACTTTCTGACACACAGCAGAAATGTAAATCAGGAATTAATTTAACAGCCTCAATTTCCTTACCCCGTGCTCTGTTTAACAAAATCATTTGTTCAGTTGAGTCCATTACACCTCACTGTTACTGGTTATTGTGAAAACCACGTGTAATTCGTACGGTTCTTTGCAATGAGTCCTTTTCTGTAAGTGCTAGGTGTATAGACTGCAACTTACTGCTCTAACTTACATTTCCAGTTGATACATATGAATACTTCAATTGATTTATTTTTTTCTCTGAGTAACTGAAACAACTAGGATGCTTGAACACTATGCTTTGAACTAGGATGCTTTCTAGACTATGCCCTTGACCTAAAATGCTTGGAAGTCTAATAATTCATGCACAGGCAGACACCAGCTGTGAAAACCTGGGTGCTTCATTCTTATTCAAAGTTTTGGATTACTTGCCACATGATGTCTGCAGAGGCATTTGAACTTTAGGGCCTTGGGCTATATCTTTGAGAATGTGATTAATTGTCCTCTCTGGGAAGTAGTTGTTAAAAACTAAAACACAGCCATAAGAAACAGCATATTTATTAATGACTCACACCTTACACTATACCCCTTGTTTATTTCTTGAGAAATATGGTACTTATGTAATTTATCCAAGTGAATTTCTTTACTTTCCAAGTGTGAGGTCTTATAGTATGATGCATATTATGCTAGATCTTCTTTAAATATATTTCAATTAAATTTTACTGGAAAAAATTCCTTGCAGATCCCTCCCATGCTAAAGAAGATGAAGTATATAATTCAGTATTTCACACACATATGAATCTTGAAGATAATGATTGCTATAAAGCCCAAGAAAACCAGGATAAGCTTTATTAATGGTATAGTTTTTATTTTTAGAAATGGCAAAACAACATGTAAAATGGGTGGGCAGTGAATACTCAGCCTTTGTGTCAAGACCAGTGAAATGGGAAGAAGCAGGGTTACTTACTGGAATGGTGACAGTTCTTACTTTTTTGCAAATGAAAGAAGAGAATAACTTTGTGACTTATCTAAAACATTTTACTCAACATGCTAAGAAAACTTTTTTTTTTGGGTTTATAAAACCATTTTTCTTTCATTTCAAAAAGAAGAGAGAGGTGTGTAACTGATATATTGTAAAATGTATCATTGATTCTTCATGGAAATATTTTATAAACTTGGTTTTGCTATTAGTCTAAGGTATTGTAGCTTTTACTAATAGGCTTATATTCAACAAACCATCTAGAAATGACAAGTGCTGAATCTAACTGCAACTGTTCTGTAATTTGTTTTCAGTAGAAATTGTATGGATTTGTGTCAAACATAAATCTTCAGACAACTTATTTTATATTTTATTATGCTGATTTTTGCAAAGTCTGCATTGCTTTTATGAAATAAGCACTTTGTGGCAAAACACAAACACCTGCTGATTCTTTTAGAGATCATGTGTTATCATGCACCGTATAGAGATTTCAAATGCAGTATGTGGTGTAGTGTGTCCAACACGTCAAAATAAATGGAATCGAGCTTGTATGTCTCTGTTCTTTCCTTATTTGAAATTCAAATTTGTGTGGTTGAGTAACTTTTCACATGTGTTGTGATGTAAGAAAAACAGCTTCAGCTGTCTTTGGTATCAGCTGCAATTGTTTATTTCTTTGTTAACTAGCATTCTATGTAAACAGAAGGAATCTGTCTTCCTGACTGGCTAAGATGACCAAGACATAATAAAAATGGCATTCCTCAAGGCTGAAGCATCGATGGCAGCAAAATCTCTGCAATTTGTAGAATGTGACTGCATGTTTTTATTTTAAAACATGGACCTCATCTCTTCTATAATTTTATTACTTGTCTTAATTCACCAGTACAGGGCCTTAACTTTTTGGGCTGGAGCTTTTAATTTCTTCTGTCCTTCTACCATGTGTTTTTATTCCTCCCTTAAAATGAAGCTTGACCCTCAGCTTCCTTCTTCAAAATTTCTGAGTTGTGCTGGAGTGCCCTCCAGTAGCAATAGCAGGTTTCATTACCAGTATTCAGTACAGCACTGACTTCTGGAGCTTCCAGTACAGGCATGATTGGGAGTTGCTATCACTTGCACTGTTCTGAGATGTTCTGCACGTTCCTGCTTTGGGAATGCATGAAGTAGAGATTGCTTAGTTTGTGAGCAATATATTGCTTTAAATGACTTTTACTATTTCTGCTGGAAGCTTTTGATGTGGTGTCTGAATAGCTAAGACTTACTGTTTTGGATTTCTGTGTCACAGCTGTCATAAAGGCAGACCCTGAACAAGAGGAGCTTGTGAAGAAGAATGTATGCACTAGTTTTATACTATTACTTCATCAGTGTCATCAAGTTTTTTACCAAATCTTTGAAATATGTGCCAAATCTACTGAAATGCATATGCAAAATTTGTTGAACTACAGTCTCTCTTTTAATTACCCACAGCAATCTTCAGTGTATTCTTTGTCTCAGTGATCCATGTCTGTCCCTTTTCTTGAATGTTCTGTATAACTACCTCTCAAAAATGCTATTCTACAGTCAATAGAAAGATGTAGCTTAAAAGTAATGTATATCTTGTGTGTTATGTTGGTGTTTGGTGTGTTCTGCTCTTTTCAGGATGCAACTTGTCACATTGGTATTGATTGTTAAATTCCTATATGATACAGTTCCTTGACATATTCAAGATGTTGCCTGGTAATGGTAAAGAAAGCTTAAGATGCTTCCAGTAAACAGTTGTGCATTTGAACTGTGAGGAGTTTTCTTGGTCAGGTCCAACATCTCAGTCTTTATGGTTTGTGTGTAAAGGATGCATAGAATTTCTTTCATATCTTTAGGAGTTAGCTTTCATTCTATTCACTCTGAAAAAGAGTTACTTCCATGTAAATCTTCATAGCCTGTCTTCTATTATCCAACATGTCAAATTCATTTTTTTGTAGGCAAATAGCCCACCCATTTTTCAAATTTCTGCTTTCCAGAAAAGCAAAAACTACAATGCCTGCTTCTGAAGTAGTTCTTGAGATTAAGAAGTTGATTGTATTTGCTTAGACTTGTTATTTAATGTGACAAATATTTGCTGTTCGTAAAGGAATTGTTATTTTAAGCATGGTTAAAGTCTCTGAAAAACAGAATACATGCCTGTTTTTTCTATCATGGATAGAAACCCATTGTTAGTAGAATATGATGTATCTGTTTAATAGATTACAACTCTATGATGAGTTTTATTTTTTACAAAAAATTGTTTTATAATATCAATTATATCATCTGTTTTTGAGCGGTTTTATTTAGAAAAATGTGCTTGATATGTCTCCAGATAGTTCTGTGGTTTTCAAAAAAATTATTGTCTGGTTTTGTAATGATGAGAAAATTGCAACGATGATAGGGTTTGAAGGAATGCCGTGGCTTTTAAGGCCACCATGTTTAACATTTTTGAGGTCAGAAATCCGAAAGTATTTTAGCCTTTGTAACATTGAGTGATCTCATATAATAAAAAGTTGAAAACGAAATTAAATTTTGGCAATAGTATGTTTTAAATATAACAATATATTTACATAAATAATGAAAACACCATACAAAAAGTTTGTCTATTGACTTTATGTGTTTGCTAACTATTTGAATGGGATTGATGTTATTACAGCTCTTGTTGAATCAGAATAGGAATGATTATAATGTAGCAACTTTTCTTCCTCAAACATCAGATTCTCCAAGTGAATTAGAAACAGAAAAAACAGCAGAAAAAACACATAGCAAAAATAAAACCAGCCAGCATTTCATTAAAAAGAACATCGAGGTAAGCATTGAAATATGCCTAATTAGCTTTTAATGTTCTTGATTTTTAAAAAACCTGTCTTCAAAAGTACTTATAGACTAATTTTTCGCTAACATTTTAAAAAATGTTACTGGTTTTATAAGTTTAAAAATTAATTTTCTGGTAAAACTGTTATTTATGGCAGAATACTCTATTAGGTAGTTCTCAACTTGGATTGCTCATATTAGGACAATACTGCTTCTATATATATTCTAAAGACTACTGGAAATTGAGTTCTGTTTGTGCCTGGACATAGCTTGTTTAATAGTAATATCCTAAGACCTTTTAAAAATGTATGTACAGTTAAGCTGAAGGACGATGTCCTAATGCATAGACAAGGAATAGATATACAGGTTGTTCATGTGTAGCCTGCATGAGACTGCTCTTTGTCAGAAAATACATCCCTTGATTTTTCTGCTTTTTTTTCCTGTGAGGACCTAGTAGCTTTCGTGATTTTTGATCCAGCAAAAAATATTTGCTTCCCCACTATGTCAAGGACTAAGATAAGATTATAAATTTATTATATTTAGGCTGCTATATTTTTCAGTCAGAGTGATAACTTTCATTATGGAAATAAACACAATTTGGATATTAATTTCACAGAGTTCAAAATCTTTGTTTTGGTGGTGTTTGAGCTAGTGGAGTTCTAAAGTATGTGTTTTTTTTCTTTTTGTAAATACTTCAGCTAGCAAAGGATTCAGGAAACCAATTTGTTATGCTTGAGGAAGAAAAGAAAAGGCTATTTGATCTATTGAGAGATAGAGAAGATGGAATTGAATTGCAAGATCTTGAGGTAAGACAAATATAACCTGTACTGTCCTGTTGTATTTGACTTACTTTTACAGTAAATCTAAATTTGACCTTAGTCCTACCATGAAGTAGTCCACTGAGACATGAGAAAAGAGCTGCACAAATCCTGTTGGATTTTTCTCCAAAAAGAATTCTCATTGGTTTCTTTGTTAATTTTACTAACAGCAGAACGTAAAAGAAAAGTTAGGCACAGGAGGAAGGAGCCACAGATTTACACTTGGAGAAAATGACCTATTCTCATAAATGTAAAGTTGTGGAGTATCAGTCTGTGTGTTTGGTGCTGTAGTCTAGGGAGAATGGCCAGCAGCTACTTTCAAAAAACTCACAGCAGTTTTTTGGTGACTATTAAATGGACTTCAAAATGCAGCAGTTGGGGATACACACATTTATAAAGCTTATGTGTCCCTTTAGAAAGACAACATGACATCTTTCTGTGGCTTCCAACTCACTCAGCCTTAAAAGTATATAAAGGAGATAAAGTCTGCTTAAACATTCGATATCTATGCTTTATTATGATACTGTTAAACAGTGTATAGTCTGCATACTTCAGTGAATAGTGGGAGTTCAAGTGGTAAAAATAATCCTCACGGAGAATAAAGAAGAGTATTTGATTGTTCCATCAATCACTGCTTCTACGAGAGTCTGTGCAACAAAATTATTCTCAATAATGTGAAGACATCAAATAATCTTTTGATGACCCAGTTACTAGGAGATGGCCTTTATTTCTTACTGCTTTGAGGGGAATATCGCAGTGAAAGAGTTCTTGGGGGCTCTGTTGTTTTATAGAAGTATTCATAGAGCTGCTAGGATGGAAAGATAAATTAATATGAAAAATGAATCATACTTGGAACTTACTGTACTTTTCAAATATATATGGTATCAAACATGCCAAAGATACATGTTTTCAAAGAACAAATATCTTCAAATAATGTAAACTTGATATATTTCTTCAAGAAACTTGCATTTTAATAAGTAAAAAGAAATATTGGGAAATGCTTTATGTAAAGAAATTAGGTGGCCTTTCTAATTTGCTTTACATTAGAATTTATATTAAGTGTATGAACTTCCTCACTGCATTTGTAGGTATATATTGCACAACAGTATCTAGGAAGAAAGATGTGAACTCTGTCTAAAACAAGCAAAATATATCCAAAGTCCATTTTCTGTTAAGTTTATACAGCTAAAAATGATCTGGAGTAAATTATTTTTTCAGTAGCTTAAATAAAAACTTAGGTTTGACAAAAACAAAAGCAAATGCAATGGTACTATTTTTTGGTTGTCTCTTCCCATATTTTATACTTATTTATTTTCTAAAGAGATGGTGAAGACATCCAAGTGGTGATGCTCTTCATTACTCTTTTCTAGAACATGTCTAAGATCCATCTTTATAAATTACTGTTTCAGCATGTGGAGTAAGGGGATGAGCTCATTGTTTTCTTCATCTGAATACAAAGTGGTTATGGAAACAGAGAACTATCCTACCATAACCCTACAAAGTTCAACTAACAATGTGTACCTTTTTTTGCACCAGTTCTCAAGGCAATGGAAAAATGTAATATTTGCCCACATTTTGTATTTGGACAATGAAGTAGATCGTCTCACAGGACATGTGTGTTGCTGTATGTTCTTGATACCATGGACAAGAATGGTATTTTGTGGGTTACTCTAGTCTGTACTAGATCACCTCTTTAAAGAGAAAAGCTCCTAACTCTGCTCTCAAAGTAGAATAAAAGGAAGGATAATAGCTACTTAAACCTGTCTAGTCTGGTGATGGATTCCTCCTTTCCCATATTTGAATTTTATTCTGGGTGAGGCATTTCCTGTGGCTTCTTCATAACAAAGATCATGAGGAAATTATTGGCTAATGAGTAATCTACACAGCTTCAAACTGACCCAGGTAACTATCCAGCTGATGGCCTCTTTCATCTTATTTTATTCTTTTAAAAAGCTGGTGCAATCACATTTGCTGAAGTTTTGGAGGCTGTCAGTCAAGGCAGATCTGGCTATGCTGTATGAATTCCTCTGTATGGTGTAATGTGGATTAGATAACTTCATTTGACTTGTACTACTAAATATGCCAAATATCCAAACAGCACTTCTCACTTTTAAAAAGAATGTTTTATGACTGTTTAAAATATTTTAGAAGTACATATTCGTGCTAATTTAATTGTCAAAGCTGAAGCTGCAGGGGTATAATTTGTTTCAGATGTTACACAGAAAGCACTGACTGTGCTGTTGTAAAAGTATTGTTCTGAGTTAACACACAGGAAACATTGACAAGACAGAAGCTTATTTTCCAAGCAAAGCTATCTTGAAAATACAAAAGAGAATGTGTGAGTCCATTTCACCCTGGAATAAAATGACTACTGGGGTAATTTGGATATTTGGAGTATGGAATACAGACACTGAGCTGTAGCTAATGAGCCTAATTACATCTTACTGGACTCCTGTTTTTGCACTGTGATCTTCATTCTCTGATTAGGAGGTGGCTAACATGACACAAATGTAGTACCATGCTGGGTACTTATGTTTTGGTGGTCACTGTCTCACCTGAACAGATGTTTCCATGTAGCTGGCAAGCTGGCAAGACATTTGTGAGTGGCTCTTTTGGAGTCAGTTCAGGTCTGGTCAGGCTTATTAGTTGTGTCTCATCATACTTGTATGAGAAAGCATTAGAACAGATTTTGGTTTACAAAAAGGATGACTCTCTCTTGACTCTTTTTTTTTCTTTTTTTAAAAAAAAATTATTATGAAGATAATTTATGACAGGTGTTTGGGGTATGCTTTCTTTCTGCAACTAGAGTGCTTTAGGGTAATGGGGATGAACCATGAATGACCTCATAGCAGTGGTATTGTAATTGGAAGCTGATATTTCCTCCTCTTGTATGGATGCAACTGCTTGAATAGCCAGAGGAATAATCTGGAAGCTGGAAACAAATGATGGACATGAATTTCTTGCAAGACAGATGTTAGAGTCCTAGGGCAAGGTGCTGGATCTATTCTGATAGGAAAAAGAAAGGAAACCAGCAACACACTCATGTCCTTCCACACAAACTTGCTCATCTAAGGTCCTATCTGGTGTTTCATTGTGGTCATGACAGAGAAGTAATTTGCTACTCTCATACCCAGTGACTGGTGGCGTGCAGATTTGGTTCCCAGAGTGTGAGGCAGGAGTGCCAAGTGGCTGTGGAGAGCTTGCATCTGTCTGTCGGTATGAACTCATTTACTTGGGTTAAGTGGCCTAGCTCACTCATAATATGCAACCATATATAGTAGGAGTATATGTTCATACGTGTTAGTCTGGCGTAAACTGCTAGCAAGAGAAAAATGTCATGTAAATCATGACCAGGAAAAGAGCTCTCTGTTCTGTCTCTCCCAATGTTTCCGTGATAACATAGAGGGGCTCAAGAAGGATGGAAGTTACTGACCTTAGAGCAGTTCCTTTGATTTCCCATGAGTGCCTTGTTTTCTTCTCTGGTGGTACCTTGCAAGTGTCACATTGCATCTCATACCCTCTGTTTGAGATTTGGTTCCAGGTGCTTTCTTCTGTAGCATCAACCTCTGCAGTTTCATTCCAAGCCTAGTTTCAGTCAGGCTTCCTCACTTTTTGTCTCCTTTCACAGAAGGAAAGTGGGTGTCCATTTAAGTTGCTGCTTGTTTATATTTAAAAATGATGAATGTATGTCTCTACTTGTTCTTCCAGAGCATCTCTCTAATGTGCTAGGTACATGAATGTTTGGGAGATTTTAGCTATATACTGAGGTGGATGAAGATGTAAATTTTATTATTAAGTATGGTTTATTTGAAAAATAAATACACTTGATATGCAACTGCCTTAAAGTCTCTTTTCCTTTGGAATGAGGTGTAAGTATTTTCTGTGTCTTTCAACAGGAGAATGTATCTAGCTGGCTAGCACCAGGAGAAGGGTACACACCTGAACCAATGGAATTTCATCTCCTAAATGAGATAGACAATAAGCTTCAGGAACTGCTGTCAGATGGGCATTTTTCTGCACTTTCCAGCTCTAGCTCAATATCTCTAAGCCAGATATATCAGGTAGGTTACAGAATGGAGCTCATCTGAAGATTTTTTGTTTGAAATGTGTGTTGAGATCAATACTGCATATGTCTGTATTTGTATCTTTTTAATTTTGTTTAGTATCATCTACTTGTTCATAAAGTATATGTGTTAAGGAATGAAGTGAGAAATTTTGGCTATAGAAAACAATGAAAATATAATTTGTTGCTGTTTGAGTCATTTATAATTCAAGAACTGTCTTGTTTTAACAGCTGTTGATTCCACACTTCTAAGATACTTCATGTTTAGGAATTGGTAACGCACACATTTTTAACTGCATGAGGGTGGTTTCTTTGGCATGGGAACAAATTACCCATGATAGTTTACCTTTGGGAATTAGAATTAGGTTTCTTCTTATCTCAGGATTCCAAAAGCGCCTGTTCACTTATGATCTGAAGGATAAGGCAGTGACTGATAAGCAATGTTAAAGACTATAGAAGGTAGATTGAGGCTTGTTTTTAATGGCCTTTGTCTTTTTTCTTTGGCAGCAATACTGAGAAGCTTTGAAGATTAAGAATCAAGGTCTCAGCCTTGAGAAATGATTGTTGGAATTTTGTACTTAGAAAACTCCAATTTATCCCATGCCCTGGTACTGTTGCCTCTGGTATAATGGGATTTAAAATAAAAACCCATAAATCTTATTTTGCACTTATTTGCACAAAGCTTGTTTACTTCTGTAATGTTTTCATTTTATGGCCAGAATTGGTATATCAGAGAATATCTGTAAAAATGTTGATTGGCAAAACTGTTTTTAGTTACCAGTGTATGAGAAACATCTCTTTGAGAGGCTAAAATACCTGTAGGTTTCATTTTTTTCTCTTTTTATAAGAGCACTTTAATGTCATGTTTTTATTGGCTGCTTTCTGAACGTCGGGTTTTGTTTTACCTCCAGCGGTATTTTCTGTAGCTCAGTTCCAGAGGAGTTACATTTTGGTGTTGATAATTTACCAGCTGGGATCTAATGTGTGAAAAAGCACCTCCACCTCGTTGGTAATCACCTAGCAAATGCAGTTGTTACCGAGTAACTTCAGGTTCATGGACCTGAGCATGCCAGTGATTGCCTGATCTCATGGTCAGTGTTACAAGACATCCGCTTGAAGTTAATGTCACTTGCCTATGATAATGAACTCTCTGGAAACGTTTGTCTAAGTTATTGTTGCTGCTTCCTTTCAGGTAATAGCTCAGAAGTATTTGAATAGAAACTTCCATTTAGGGATATACTGACTGAAGAGTAATGTATTATCTTTTTTGAGTGATATTAAAGCTAACAACAAAAAAGAAGTAGTTAACTCCTTGTTACCTTTTATTAGTGGAAAGCAGTTACCTTTCAGTTTTGTTTTGCAGCATATAAAAGGTTTTCAGACATTGTAGTTCTGTAATTTTAACTAAGAATTAACTTAGAGTTGCATATTATGAAGCTATACATTCTTCCAAGAATTGCATTAGATATAACTTTCAAAATGGAGACACTTAATCACTGTTGCCTCAGTGGGAGATCTGCACTTTGCCACTGATGGATACTTTGGCAGGATATAGGAGCTATTTTCTCACTGTGAAATCTTTAATAATGGGCTGTAATTATCCTGCAGTACCATAGCTAAGCTGTAACAAAGGAGCAGACATGTTCATCTTCTTGTGCAAGGAGTCTGGCTGGATTAAGAATGTTTTTCCATGGCTAATGTTCTCTTTTATATGGAAATGTTTTTAATCAGAACTGCATTTCTCCCTGAAACATTTATTTTCTCTGGTCCAAATTAACAAAATATTAAAAAATGTTTCTGTCTTTCTTAATATTTTTGGGGAAGAATAAATTAAGTTGAATGTAATCCTGAAAGAAACACAAAAATGATAGGCTGAAGAATATGAAGTGTAAGACTGTGTGTGATGAGTACAGTTACCAGCTTGAAAAACTAGAAAGCTACCTGAAAGCTAAAGCAAATGAAGATGCCATTTAAAGAAACAATAATATCGACATGCTTGGTTGTCTTAAAAGATAACTAATATTGTGTATTACCATGAGGAACTGTTTCGTAACTGATTGGGGTTTTTATCAGAAAAAATATTCCCCTTTTCCATTATAGAAGTAGACTATAGTTAACAGTTTAAGACTAAATAAATACTCAATATTCAGAAGATACACTAATTTTTCAATTAAGGAACTCCTTGATAGTCTATGCCTGTGCTTTACCAAAACAGATGAATTTCACAGGTATCTCTGTTTCAGAGCATGGTTAGAAGCAGGTTGATAAACTGATCGGCCAGTTTTTTGCCTCAAGAAGATTGTATGACACTAATATTAGGTGGGATTTTGTTATCATTTATTTATAAAATTTGGAGAAAAGGGTGTGCAACAAATAATTTGAGATATTTCAAATACTGCATATTTCTGTTTGGTACTGGGTTTGTTACAGCTTTGGCTCTTGTTGAGTATTTGTATTTTCCCTTATGTAAAATATTCAGCAGTTTTATTTTCTACAGGTCTAAAAATATGAAAGACAAATTAATCTCAAATGGACTTCCACTATGTACATGGACTATGTAATTGAAACATAACATATTCTGAAATATGTGAAACATTGACAATAAAATTTTTTCCTCAGTATAATACTTTCTACATTTCATGATGTCTTGAGAAAAATGTTAAAAAATTCCTAAGTGGGGAAAAGCCTTGACTTTACTCATATTGTGTGAGTTTCTATCAGTTACAATTTGGGGATGAGAGAAGAGAAGCTGTAAGAACTACTTACGAGAAAGCAGCAGCTTAATGCTCCAGAGTGGTCAAATATCAAATAGATTACGATGAATAATTTTAAAAGCAATACAGAATGAAGCAGAATATGTGATTGTTATAGGAAAATTTACTGTCATTTTAGTGCTGCCCACTATTGCTGATTGTAAATATGTATTCAAAAATTTTTACTGTATTAAAATAATTTTATTTTCAGGCAACTAATAGTTTTATTTAAATGCCAGAACTCATAGATTTGTTTGATGTTTAGAAAAAGTTGTTTACAGATACAGTTTTTTGCATATTGTAGATGAGAAATTTTCTGTTGAATGTTGAACTGTGAAGGTTGTTTTTCTTTCTCATTAGACGTGCTTCTTGGAATTATTTTCCTTGTGTGTCCATTAAAATTTCTTGAGCTGCTTCTGACAGTAAGAATGGAGTGGGTTTTTTTATTCTATGGATACTCACGTTCCTTTGGGTTGAATTGATTATCAGGATCGGGGAAGGTTTTTTGCTTAGTTTTTTTTACCTCTGCTGGCATTGGATTTTTCTATAGAAACTTTGGTTTGCAAGAGAAAGCTCTGATTTTCTCCGATTACAACATAATTTTGCAGTTTTGCCAGTACTTGTCATTCTCATTGAACTGAATTATGTGTAATACTGAAACCTGAATGTGTGTGGGACTAATACTAACTTCAGAATGAAGTCCAAAACTACTGAAGGAATCAGAGAGGGGGTTATTTCTCATTTACCATGATACCTCATAAACAAAAGCTATTGTCATTTCAGCTCAGTTCTTCCTTTTCCTTCTGGCTTAATTCTGATCCCAGTATGGTTAATAGGAATGAGCTTTAAACCAGTTTTTCAGTCACTCCTATTCTCAGAGCTTTTTTATTGTTGTAGTAGAAATGATGCATCCAAGTGTTAGCTCTGGAGACTAAGAAATTCATCTTAAAATGCAAAGGGTAAGAATTATTTTTTTGAAATGTGTCTAGCCTGATATTTGGCTATTGTATTTGAAAATGTGCATAATGAAAATTATGCATTTGCAGAATTTGACATTGGCACATTATTCTAAGCATTTCAGTGTTTTCTTAATAGAAGTCAAAAGAACCTTCATCTGTCTATGAAGCAATATAAACTCATGTGTTTAACTTCTCTCTATTCTTCTTTTCTCAGGAGTCTCTGGTTTATGCAAACAGAGGCCTAGAGGCAGCTCCAGGTGAAAAGGTTCTGCGAGACAATAAGGAGAAACGTAATCAACAGAGTCGTCTGAAAGAAATAGATCATCAGCTGGAATTCCTGGAGAGAACTCTTGTAAGTTTCCTATTTTTGTTGTATTTTTCTTCCCTCAGTCTGGAAACTTTGGAGTTTATCATTCCATGAGTCTTAAAATCATGTTTTGTAACCTTGCGGTGTTTTTTTAAGGGTACACATGATGGTACAGCAAAGACACTTTATTGCAAAAATCCAAGGTTCTTAAACTTTTAGTTTGTTATGAGTTTACATACTTGTGAGGCACAACAAATGTGCTTAACTAACCACTCTAGACCATGATAGGCAGCAGGTGTAACTAACCACGAGCCCCTACGGTGTGAGCACTTACTGCTTCTAATAATTGTTTTACAATCATGTGACTTTTTTCGCCTCTAGCTTACCTGAGTCATTCCCAGAATGCTTTTCTAGTTAGCCAAAGTAACAGAAGTGAGCAAGGATTTTACAAGGGCAGCAAGGCCCTCACTTTGCAAGGCCCTCACTTTGCAAGGCCTTTCTGCTCTGTGACATAACCTTATGTAAATTTCTGGAGGATTCCCCAAAGAAATATGCAGGGAAAAGGCTCAAATAATTATTCTTAATCAGGGAAATGGGTTTTTTTCAGTTGTAATGCATGCTTACATTTAATATAGGGTCTTTCAGAGTCAAAGATATTATCCTCATCTCTTCCTCCCCAGAGGGGCATAGCATGAACAATAATATATAAAAGGATTTTTAATGGCTCATGCTTCAGTGTTTGAAGGACAAGGTCCGATGGGAATGTTGTTTACACTAAGTTATTGTGTCAATCTTTATTATTACTACATTGAGGGAAAAATAGCATTTTTTATGGCTGTGCATTGTAGAAATTTGCATCTTGTGTGTAGCTGATTTTAGAGTTTTTCACATAGTAAGAAAAATAAATATATTAAGTTCATTGTTACTGGCCAAAAATCCATGCAGCCCACCTTTGTCTTTTCGTGGTCTTTATTCAGCAGTAGGCTTACTCTCTACAATAAGCAGAATTAGGAAAAATACTGTTCCTGTTATCTTTTATCACCCTCAAAAAGGGATCTCCAGTGCAGACCAAAAGCTTTGTGATTCAGGTGGTAGCATAACTGCAGTGGTGTAATCTCAATTACTTGTAGCACTGTTGCTATAGTTGCAAAAGCTTCAGCTACTCTCGACATAAGCAAGGTTTAATCTGGTAGTGATGGAGTGTATATGGAGTATGGGAACAAAGAGCTCAGACAAGGAGACAGTGATTGTTTTTGAGGCTGTTCTCTTGTGTGTATGTGGCTACAGTAAGGCAGCATGTTTGATTCTTATTTATTCACAGTACCAAAACAATAGTATAACTTCATTTTAATACACTGCTCTGTTATATTAAAGAGTTAAAAGGTAGTGACAAATAAATAGGGGAAATCTGTGAACTTCAGTATATTGAGTAGGTTAATGGGTAATCAGATAAAATAAGTCTGCATATTGTCATATTTTTCTACTCATTGGCCTTTATATCACTTTTTGTCACTAGTGACCTTGTTTGTGAGGCAAGCACAATCTGAGGAAGTATGTCTGGGAATTTTAAGATAGTCTACAGTAGGCCTGGGAAATGCAGTGGGCTGCTGACTCATTCAAATATTTTGTGTATAAATGGCTCAGTTCCAAATCTTGGTTGGGTTATAGCAGTTTTTTTCTTGCTGTCACATTACATGCAGGCTCTTGCAATATACCACACATTTTTCCTTGACTAGATGGTGTGTGTTTAAAACTCTAAATTAATAGACTGTAATGCCAGTTTATAGTGTTCCTAAATACAGAATGTCACCTGTACCAATGTGTAGCATTGCTGCCTGCTACACAGCACCTGGTAGGGCTTCTTTAGGGGGACATACTGTGTCTGATCAGTTGCTGCTCTGTAGCATAATTGAGATCATGCCATGTTGATGTGAAATATGTGAGTATTAGGTCCTTTGTGAGATATTTAGGTTATCAGTGAAAGTAAAGAAGTGTTCAGGTCTGAATGAAAGTAGGTTTTTCCTTCTAACTGTACAGTAAGATATATAGAAAAGACACACTTTCTTGTGTGAAAAAAGAACAGACTTTAAAAAGGACTGCTTTTTTTCTTTTCTTTTTAATGCAACATACGTAATTGAATAATTTCTTAAATCAGGTGACTTACATGGAGTTTTGATTGGACCTTGTTTCTAGGACCAAAGTAATATTTTGGCAAATCTGGTCTCTGCCTGGACACTGCATGATGGAAAACCTTAAACTGAATGCTGGGATTGAGGAAGGGAGTATGTAAATGGAATGTTTCCGAAGTAATTTAATGATTTCTGGAAATACTGGTTTTTATTCAATAGGTGGCACTCTTCACTGTATGTCAGAATAGGAATGCCCAGGCATGGTTCTAGGGGATATTTTGACTGGTAATAAAGTTGTCATTTCTGCTTTATAAAATGAAGGTTGTGAGAGATTTGCCTCTCACTTGTGGCAAGAGAGCATATGTGCAGCTTTTAACATTGTTATTTTTCTGGCTTTCTTTAAAGTTGTCTGTTTAAAATCCACATTTTTTAAAGTTCACATTGCATTTCAATTTCTCCTTTGCTCTTTCCTAAAGCACTGTAATTTGCTGTGTAGAATTTCAAATAAATTCTCTGGTCTGAGCAGAGGAGGTGATTTGTTAGCAGTTAGGAATGTTATTTCTGAATGCATGGTTATACTGGGCTTGATAGTTGTAAAATACAGTATTTTACAAGTTTAGTATCTGAGAAAATTTATGTTAAAATGTATTTTAAAAAGTCTCTTGGACAAAATATTTTTTTGTTTTTGCTTCCTAGGTGGAAATTATGAATAGTTTAACTGAGCAGAATTTAGCTCTTTGTGTTAAGGAATATACTTGCAATAGGTATAAAGGTAAATCTATTGGCTTTTTTTGATGCATATGGTAGAAAGCTGTATTTTTTCACTACTGCAAAATGCATTATTCAAATACATTTGTATTATTGTAATAACCTTCTCTTCAAGGGGGACAAATACATTCATTATATTTCTGGAGGATACTATTTAGTAAGTGCTGGCTTCTGAAATAATAACATTTATGGATTCCTCCACTACAGTTTACCTCATGTATGGTGTAAGACTTCATGGTCTCAGCTAAATCTGGGGGTAAACTTACAAAACAAAGCTGGAAGATAAAACTTCAACCTAATTTACACTCTATAGAAACCCATAAAATCTGCTAAATATTACGCTTGAATTAATGAAACTAAGGGCTGTGGAATCAGTGTTCCTTCTTTACTTGGAAAAAAAATTGTCCCTAGTGAATTAATATACCAAAGAATGTATTGTATGCATTGTTGAAATGCATTGTGAAATTTCAATCCAACTGAAATGTATCTGTACCATGGTTTCTGGGCCCTTGCTGGATTTCTTTTAGGTTTTAGTTTGACCTTAGTTCTCTTGTTCTTCATTTGAAACCATGTCTGACTGTCTCTGCATTCTTTCATCTTTCAGTTTCCTGGAAACCACTGAGCTTATCTTTGTTTCATGAATTGCATTGTTAACTGCTGCTTCAAAAAAAACCCAGCTCAGCTGCCAAATGCGTGTTGCTGAGCATTAATGAAAAGAATTTTATATAGAAAGAATAATAAATGCAGTTATTTTTCAATTGTGGCTTTGTCTAGTTAGCCATTTGTGATATTCCAGTGGCATGTTTGATGATGTGTTGAATTTCTTCATGGCAGACAGTAGGTTTAAATGCACATCAAAGCAAGCTATTAAGATAGCTTCACCTTTGCTGGCTATATGTGTATTGATTTCTCATGTGTTGCACTGGAAGCTGATTAATTCCTGCCAAAAATCTACCCACACATGTCTCTTTTGAGGTTTTGTTTAAATATATAAAATCAAAAATATTTCAAATGCATATTGAATATATATGCATGTAATAGCGTGTATAGACACACATATGTATAAATGCCAATTACCTCTCAGCATGACAGAGATACTGATACCTGCTTGAAAAAAAGGTGTCTTACTTCTACTAAGTGCTTTTAAAATAGAAGCTAAATATAGTTAACCTAGTCTTAAATTTAAATTTATCAGGTGTCTGTACATCTCTAGGAACTATTTTTTTCACAAGTTCATGCAATCTACTGGCCAAATGCATTGTGTGATTGTTAATTATCAAGGATGTTGTTTCAAAATGAAATGTGGTAGCATTTCAACCTGGGAAAATATCAGTGTGAAAATCTTATTTTCTTCTTTTAACGGCTACTAAACACATGAAGAGAGCAATAAGATTAATAGTAGATTGACAAAATGTAAATATTTCACTTATTATTTAAATAAATTTACTATGTATTGATTGTTTTTCACTATACTGTGGATAAGAATAAAGTGGTTGCTAAAAGTATTTTTAAAAAATATTTGAAATCTACATGTTGCATTAAGATTGAATATAATTAAATAATTTTTGTGTAAATGTTAAAATTTAAAAACAAAATTATATTTAAATATTGATCAGTTTAAGTCTAAATGATGCTTCTAGTTTATATGGAAAATTATTAAGTTAGTATTTATGTAAATGCTTGTTAAATTGAACTGCATCCATATGATGGTGATAAGTAATATTGCCAGTTGCATCTGAAGTATTAGTTACGTGTTGATACTGTGTATGAGAAATCATTGCTGGAATTTGATACCTGCAATGGAACCTGCTTTAAATATCATGGGTTTCTAGGTAAGAATGGTCAAATTTTCTGTTAATTCAATGTACTGATTATCCTTCTCCCAAAATGTAATTTCCAGTTAAGACAACAACTCTGCTGGTTTACAACTCTGCTATATTATGGTGTTTGCCATCATAAAACCACAAAGCATCTCTGACTACTCACCCATCCCTAAATTCATTTAGTGCTACTTACAGTCATTGTTTGATCTCCCATTTTGTGTCTCTAACATGACTTAAATTTAACTGTAACTGCAGTGTTTTCTTAATTTTGTTTATTTATAAATGGCATTCAGGACCATCAAACGGACTATTACTGGGAATGTGCTTTTTCTTAGATGGTGAAAGAGCCCATGAAAACTGACTTGCTTCTATGCTCTTGTGTTATTTGCTCAGTGTATCTTTGTTACACTGCTGTCCTCTCTGGCCTCAACAAATACAACAGTCTTGTTTTTTTTGCCTCTTACTTTTTTTTGCTATGTCATCCATTTTTCTGCCTCCTGACCTCTCTCATCATGTCCAACCTGGGTTCCATATATCTACTTGTAAGGGTATTTTTCATTACTTCTTAACTCCCCTTTCAACCTGTCATCTTTAGGTCATGGTTGAGATAAGTACATGGTTTCAAAGCACGATGGTGCCCTTCATCCAGTGGTAACATTTTTAAACAATTGCATATTGCTCTGTTCATGCCTAAAGTCTTTTGGTTAAAGACAGTCAAGTGTATTGATCAGTGGAGTTTCAGTGTTTTTCAGGTACTTGACTATCTGTGTACATGTACCTTTTTAATGGATATACTTAACAGATTTATTTTGGCTTTGCCTTTCTCCTGTCCCTTAAATGTGACATGCAGCATCACATTTAATGCAATAACTATGGTTTCTAGCTGCAGTAATATTAAAGTAATACTTAACAATTATCTGGTTAGTAGGTGCCAACAGCATCAAATTTTCATTGAAATGTGCATGTCCCTCTGAGGCAAGGAGAAGGTGTTTACCTGTTGTCACACATCTCTATTGGCAAATGCAGGGCTTCCTCATTCCTTGCTGCAAGTTAGCACTGTTCTTTAATCTCTGTAGGAAAGAAGCATTATTTTTGTTGGCCTGCTTGCACTCTGTGCTCTAAAAGAAATAGTGAGGAAAAAGCCCTTGTTTCTCTGCAAATGTTGTTGGGGAAGGCTCTTCCTGCTTTGTCCTAGGATGTCCAATTCAAAATGAGAAATGAAAAACAGCAGGACTGCTGTGGAGGAAACCTTCTGCAATGTGTACGTAGGTGTAATTTATCCTTTTTGGATGAGTATTAATATCTTAATCTTTTGATAAGTAGCATATAAGTGCATCTCTCCATCTTATGGTCAGTAGCTGTGTGATTTTGAGTCTGTGATAAATGTCAACATAGAAAATTTTGGCTGTAAATTTATCTTATAGCTGTATGTGTCTGTATGTCTGCATGTGCAGACTGTGTAGTAGAGCTTTGATTTTTTTCCTCAAGACTCTTTAGCTCACTAGGCCAGGATGGAAGCGTAATCATACAGCATGTCTAATAGTGAAAGATATAAAGCACATAACATAGCACATGCACAGGTTGGAGATATTTCTGCAAACTACTTCAAACTATTTGACAGCCACATGATGAGCCTAGGCCAAAACCCTCTGAAATGTCCTAGCAAGATGTGACTTTTATAAATATTTGTAATATTGCTGTTGGCATCTTGTTTATTTTAGTTTAAGCTGTATAATTGTTTATGTATTTTCGCCTATGAAAGGCAGTAGTGGTAAACAAAAATTTATTTTCAGTATGATTCCTAAGAATATAAAAATCCCATTGAATTTATAGATAAAATGGACACTGAAATTAATATTTTGAAGGAAACTGGTGGCATACTGGGATAAATCTGATAATCAGAGTTTTATGACAAAGCTTAGTTGTAAGCTTGAAGTATTTCTGATTGAATTTTGGCTTCTAAAAACAGCTTCCTGAGGTGACAACAGCAGTATTTCTAGCATGAATGTCGTAGTTTTATTTTCAGAAACAGGGTAATCCTGTTTACAGGGTCAAACAAAGTTGGTTGGAGAAAAGCTGTGAAAGTTTTTTCTTATTAATCCAAATAGTCTAATTATACATCATATTTTTTAATTGTGCTGCAAAGCACAGGTCAGTGTAAAAAAAAAACTTGGGAGGTTGGGCTGTCCCTTTTACAGAAAATCTTCACTTAAAATATTCTCTCTCATTGGGAATCTGAAGAGCTAAGAACATATAAACTTTTGATGGAAACTACCTAGATGCCCAAAATTCTCATACTATTTGTACTGGTTGCCAGTTTGGCAGAGCTGTGCACCTCGTGGCCTGTCTCATGCTTAAGTCTGTTTTTTGATGCTGGGCTGAGCATTCCTTTGTCTATGGCCTCTTGTTTGCAACACATGCTCAGAGCATGCCAGTACACCTGAGCAGCCATAGGTACAAAGTATGTTACCAGGCATGATCAAAACAATCTCCTTTCAGAAACACAACTGTTTTAGAGTACTCCACTGCTTTATTCAACTACAACAATTTCATCTCAGTAGCATTATCTCCATTTTGCTTCAGGCAAGAGAGTGACCTAACCCTACACAATTCTAAGATTTAGAGGAGGAAGGACATCATCTTTCCAGTGATGAAGGTATTGATCCAGGAACAAAGTATTCAGGGGCAAACCAGCATAAATTAAAAGGATGATATTTCTCTAGCCTGGTGATGGGTGGAATACTGAGCACGGGTTGTATCTCTCATGCAAAATGCATTAACAGATTGTTGTGCGGGGACTAGGAACTTCCTTCTTCTGTTGACTATCTCATCATTGATCTAGATTAATTGTTTCTAACACCATGAATTTTTTCCCCTCCTAGTGCTTTGTTTCAGTGCTGTGGTGAAAAGAATTTCCATTCAGACTCGCCTGTGTCCTTGCTGTCGAAGTCTCCCCTCATAAAAAGGGGAATTACACTGAGACTTAGAAATCACTTTCTGGGCATGTGCTTTTGTAACTGTGCAGGGCAAGTGTAATTGTCATCACACAAACTGATTGTGTCCATGGAAGAAGCACGGCCACATACTTTGTGATAAATCCTAATCTTTAATGCAGTCCTCCAATTCTTAAAGAAGCAGGGTTGTAGGATCTTGTCTTTGGGTCTTTTCTCTGTTGTCTGGTTTGATTTTGGGTTTGATTTCCCCTTACTGCAGGGTGCTAATAACACCAAGGGTGCAGGTTTGATCCCCATATGGCCCATTCACCTGTTAGACTAGATGATCCTTGTGGGTCTCTTCCAACTCAGAAAATTCTGTGTGATTGACCTCGTTATTTCTTCAGTTTTTTACTGTTCTGCTTAAAGATGTTGAGAAATGTATGCTGGTACATAATACTGTATGATAATGACCCCTTTTTATATGTTCTGTGCTACTTATTTATGGAGAAATGCTTCCTATATACTGAGTTATCTTTTGTTCAACTATTTGGGTAGTACCAAAAAAAGAAGCCCATTATAATGAAGTTGACATTGGAAGACAGAAGATACTGAATAGACTTTGTTAGAAATGCTTCTTAATATGACCCATTTTTAGTTCTCTATTTTGTCAATTGTGTTTAGGAAAGAATAGGTTTATTTGAATTCCTTCTGTAGAAGAAGTCTCACATTTATAAATTATTCCTCCAAGAGTTTGCTCTATATCTTCATAGCCTCTTGGATTTCCCCTCTTTATAATTTAAAGAGTAAACAAATTGTGTATTAAGTTATTTTTCCCAAATGCAAAACCCAGTCAAAATTAAACACACTTCCATACTAATAATCTCCCTTTGCATGCGCTCTGTCACTTCCCTTTATTTAGAACAATTCCCTATTCCTTATGTGGTTATCTCAATTTTCTGACATGCAGGGAACTCCCCATCCCTTTCTGGTGGGATCTAGTTGTTCACATCATACAGTCTTTTCTGCCCAGACTACTGATGGTCTTTGTTAAAAGGTATATATTTTTCTTTTGATTGCATTTATCTTCTCTAGTGCCTCAATGCAAAGTAATGTCATTATACTGCGGGGTGTGTGTTTATGTGTGCATTTTGAACACTAAACAATATTGGTTGCTAAGAAGAGTATTTAAATGTTCTGAATGGTTTTACTTTCTGGGATGTTCGTGGAAAAAAAGATTAAAACTGAGTAACTGCTTCTACAAACACGAACATGTGGTTGTAGCAGATCTTTTTTCTTCCTAGCTGCTTTTCTTTCTGTAAATCAAAGCCTTCCTTCAATGAAATATCAAGGAAGAGTGGTGTCTCTCAGCAGGGAGCCTTCATTCTGCAGGAAACAAACATTTTGTGCCTGTCCTCTGCTATTGGCTTAAATGTAATAGAAGCCTATTAGGAGTGTGCTGGAAGCTTCTGGTTTGTAAGGAGCAGTCTACAGAGCCTTTTTTTGTTGAAGCCATGTGTATTACTTTGTCAGTGTAATTGCATATAAATATAACGCACTTTTAGAGTTTTTTGATTTATTATATATTTAACAGGTATACGTGTGTGATTGGGGAAATAGAGCTGTTTATGGTTAGAACTGTCACTCATATGCAATATCTTGTACTTATTTTTTGTTTAAGATAATTGATTGAGGAAATAAAATCAATTACAAGTACCAGCAAGTGTTTTTTTATTAGTATTTTTAGAGGCAAATCTAGAAAGCAGTAATGAGGTAAGTGACTTTAAAGTGATAGCAATAAACAGCTAAGAATTTTTAGTTAAATAAAGCAGTAAAAGAGCAGTGATCTTTTTGGTACTGTATGCAAAGGAAGGCATTGTAACCTATATTTGTAAGAGAAATTTCAAGTATAGTGTGATGATGGTCCTTCTCAGAAAGGCATGTCTTTAACTGGAACTTATATAACAATAATAATAAACTTGAATTATATTAATTCAAGGAATGACAAAAGTAAGTGCTATATAGAATGTAGAAAATATGGACTGATTTGTGGAGAAAGATTAGAAATAGTAATTATGCATACATTAATTGGACTTTCTATGAATGACAAACTTAGACCGTAGCCTGTAAATAGTATAGGTATGAAGTGTGGAGATAAATTAGGGGTGCATAATGAGTTAATGCCAACAGTCATTATGCAAACAAATACCTTTCTACTTCTGAATGGTACAAAAACTGAATTATCAGTGTTTGAAATTATTGCATGAGTAACTTTGATTAGTTTTTCAGTCTCTGTCTCATTATGGAGTGACTTCCAGTAACTGTCTAGTTTTCTCAAGAGGACGCAGTGTTTCTCCCTTTTTAATAGATCCACCTGTCAAATACTGTTTGATTGGAGGAGAAGGGAGTATTTTTGCCTTGTGAACACTATCCTGTAATACAAGTTCCAATACAGAAATGGCCTTTTAACTTTTCTTTGTGTTCTTCATTTTTCAATTATCTGTACTTCCTTATCTGACAGTTTGCTTTTTAAACCTTTATAGTACAATGGTTTTAGCTCTTTTTTGAAACTTTGGTATTGTCTCCAGGAGTTTGAGGTGCAATATATGAAAGTTAGAGAACTAAAGCATACTGGAAACAGAATTGATAATTTTAGCAGGAAAACCAGCTGCAAATTTAGATTCCTTATGTTAATTACATGCTTTTATTTTCATAAAAATGAATAAAGATAAATTAGATTAATTTTTTTTATTGTTGCATGTTAAACAATTGCCTTTTTTTTTTTCTAAATGCAATTGTTGCTTAATAAGAGGATGATCATAGTAGGAAAAGTCATATCTGTATCTTGCTTGTTTTAATACCAGGGGTTCATAACAGCATTTAGCTACAGAGTAAAGTGAGCGGACAAATCTTTTAATTAACCTCCGTCATTATACATCATGCCCTCTTCATTAAATAGATGTAACAGGGAGAAAAGCCAGTTGTTTCTAATAATTTTCTAGTGCTTTTGTGGTTTGTATACTTCAGTGTTCTGAAGGTCGCATAGAACTACCAGACCATAAAATCCAGCCAGCGAGAGATCTGGAGCTAAGAGAGCTCAAGGATTTATTAAGTGATGTGAAACTCTATTGTTTTGTGCATGTGTTACATAATTGCTGTCAGTGCAAGGCTGTTAAAATTCTCTGCTAGTAATAACAGGAATACCATTTTATAGCTTCAAGAGGAGATAAAAGAAGTTTCTTAGTCAGCACTTCAACAATATCACAGCACATGTCAGTTTTATTATTCTGGGGCCTTTAGTTTTGGCAGATGCTCTCCATTCTGGCTGTGGTGTGGTAATTACCATATAAATTAAGCAGTGAAATAAGCTGAGGGCAGCCTTATCCCTGCTGCCTGTAACCAGGTTGCAAGTATCACAGTGTGAAACAGGCATAATTCAGGCTGATTATATTTAGAAAGCTGCATTTTGAAATCCTGGACCTTTATCTCAATTCAAGTCAATTTTAAAAGTAAATTGAAGCCATTTAGTTGCTGTGCAAACAGAGGGATCATTCTTTTTCCACAAGGTACTCTCCATAATAGCATTCCAGGAATTAGTTCAATCCATCCCGGTTTGATTCATAGCCACTAATTATATTTCAGCGTGCATTCTAATGCTTCAAATTATATGTGTCCCTACTTTAATGAGTTGTAACTAGTCCTTAAATGGGGAGCTTTGCACTTTTCTTTTATATCTAACAGGCTTTTCTTTGGATTTTATGGGATTAAGCTACTATGGAAAATCTATGAAAGTAAGCTGAAATTAGTGGTTTTGTTTTATTTTGTTTTCTGCTTTTTTTTTCATAATACAATTAATTCTGCTCATTTGGGAAGCCTTGGAAGTTGTTAAATCAAGAGTCCAAATGCAAATTTATCAGATGATAGTGGTAAACCAGAAATTTTTCTCCATGTGATAAGTAACTCCATGTGTCAAGACTGGGGAAAAAAAAAAAAGATGATGTGGGCAACTGATGTTTTTTAAAATCAGAAAAATTGTGTTGGAAAATAAAACCCTCAAAAGAAAAATAGTCTATTATATAATTTTTTTTCTTTCTGGTGTTGCATTACAGAAGTCAAAGCATTTTAGAGAACTGGATATGTTATGAATGGTGTAGTGGACACAAAAAAACATGGCCAGGGTTTCAGTGGGCAAGTGACAAAGCTGATGATGTAACTGCAATCTTTTGATTTGAATTCTTTTAAATTCAATGTCATGGAAAGAACAAGAGCAGAGACTTGTGCCATCAGTGTTAGGCTACAGTTAATTTGTCTTTTGCTTTACTAGACTATTTTTTCTGTAGTTAAATTGTGAACCTACAAAACTGCTGTGTTAGAGATAACTTCTGATCTTGTAATAAGATGGAAAGTAAAATTTGCTGACATTTCACCTCTGAGGGATAATGTGCAAGATATTTAAATTATTAAATTTATAAGAAATATATTTGTATTCAAAGATACTAAAATTCCTATTTTCTCAATTTACAACTACTTGTGGAACAAAAACTCTTTTCCCTGTTTTGTTTATTTTCTTCAAGTAGAGCAGATGGATGTCCTTTTACATTCTTGTCATGAAAGTAGCAGTGTAAACAGTGAAACATAACTGAAATAATAGAAATTTTAATCTTTAAATATCAGAATTGTATTTAACTACTGTAGAAATGAACACAAATGTCAGAACAAATTCCAGCTCAGCTAGTTTTATTATTCCTTCTTAAACTCCTCTTTGGTGTAAGGTATTTCTTTTTATGCTGGTATGTTGTTTGGTTTGGGTCCTTTTCCTCTTTTTCCCTGTCCTTCAACAATCTTTGCTCAACAGTTAATTGACTTAGTTTTCTAACTGACAGTTTAGGTAGTTTCATGCAGCACTTCAGTGGCCTTTAGAAACAAAGGTGCTACACAAAAATAAGCTTTTATTTGAATAGCTTGATTTTGAAATACTAAGTATTTGTGCTGTTAAATACTGGGGTAATCTTTCTGTGAGCATATTGCACACATTTTAACGTTAAAGAAGGAGAAGGGGCACCTCCAATCTACTAAGTGGATGGAACATGGCATTAAATACTTTTTCTGTTTTGAAGAATCTATTTTTTTCTCATTTATTTAAACCTTTTCTGCAGATAGTATTGAATTTAATATACATTTAATACAAATTATTAATTTATAAATTTAAATTTAAATTTAAATAATTATTTTCTGTATTTGTATCTACTCTATTCATTGTTATTAATTCCTGCTATATAATTACCTTCATCAGGGCTCTTCCCTTTGCATTTTCTTAAGACATTAAATCAATTAAGACCTTCCATAATCCCACAGAAACTTTTGCGAAGTCACAGAGTAGTATGACTGGTCATAGAGATCTGTCTGAGCAGAATAATTTTAATATTGAATGCTGAAGTTACTACTTGGTTTTGATACTCAGACCTTTCAGTAAATGCTTAGTTCAGCAGCCAAGCTTGGAATGTCTGGTTTGGTAAGACCTTCCTGAGGGTATTTTCTGTGCTTGACAGGTATAATCTGAGAACACAGGTGACAGTGGATAAAAAAAGTAATTGGTGCTGACAGTATGGGAAGGAAAGACCTTGCTTAATCAATAGAGACATGTTACTTAAATTTGATAAACTGTTGAGCTGGCTTCATAAGCAAATGCATACAACCAAACAACTCCAAGCTACTAATTATATTATACTACTTGACTTATTATCTGGATTTTTGCCAGGTAGAAAATGATTAGACCAAATCATACTTGTACTTTCACAGTTGACCTCCCAGTAATCCCACAGAGGAGGAAAAAAACCAAAAAAACCAAACCCAAAACTCAACCAAAACACATGGACAGTAATATTTTGTGGGGAAAAATATGTTAAAGTGTTGTCAAACTTAATACTGCTTGTGGAAAAACTGAATCCCAATTCCATACTTCAGTCTTAAAGTTATTAATTCACAACTTTACTGTTATTCCATTTAAAAAAATACTTTCAAATATAATACTTCTTTGATGTAGTTATCTAAGACATAGGTAGAACCTGTTACAGTAACTCTACATACTGGATTATGTGTTTGGAAAGGGCTCTTGAGTCTTTAGCTTTTTCTTCTCTCCTTTCTGTCATGCTTTCTGTTTGTATTCTGTTTATTATTATCTGTAGTGCTTTTCTTTGAGTTTCATAGTGTGTGAGTGGACTAACCATATTAAGCAGGGCAAAGTAGATCACAGCTTTGCCTCTTATGTTTAGTTAGTTTTGAATGTGGAGTTTACTTTATAAATTCCATTGAGCAGGCAAATAACAGAAAACAAAATGCACTGTGAGGACAAAAGATTTTAATGTGCAATTTTAATCCTGATTTATAATTTTCTCTAATTTTGTTTCTGGAACACAATATGCATGTAGCAAACACTTTGTAATTCAATTTGTTCTTAATCTTGTGAATTTAAAACAATTTCTGTGGTTTACCTCACGATTATGTATTTGAAACTATGAACTGCCAGGTGATGTGGAGATTTGCTAACTGCAAATAAATACAAACTTTCAGTAAGGTTAAATTAAGTTATGTTGATGTGCATTTCCAGTACAGGATACCAGAGTCTCATGCAGAAATCCAGTGTACTTATTTATGTGCTGGTGAAAGCTAGAGGGAACAGTCAAGTTGTGTTAATTCATCTCCATATATCCTTAGGCCTTACTAGGTTTTTTTTTCACTAAAAGAGAAAAATTGTTGCCTGAAGAAAGCCTACACTCTTCTAAGTATGTCCAAATGTGACGTAGACAAAAGGAAACTAGCTAAACAAAGTAAGGATGGAAATGACTTCCAGCTCTTTGATACAACAAAGCTGCTAATGTCTTTAAAAGACGTTTTAAAAGAGTGTGAAAGCTAACAAAGTAATATGGTATAAGAACAACATAATGTGCTAAATTGAAAAATCCCATTTTTTGAGGGATTTATGGTATAGCAAATTTTGAAATCATTAAATTTTGAATTTAGTGATTTCAACAATCTGTCTGGCTTGAGCTAGCTAAACATTCTCTATAGGACAACATTTAAATTACAGTCTAGTTAATACAATTTTGTGAAATGAATGCACCCTGCAATGAGTTTGCTTTATCTGCATAACAGCAGTTGTCAGCCACAGCTAATAATTGCAAATGGTTTCTAATCTGAGAAAAAGTATTCAATTTTTGGATATTTGTTATTGCAAGAAAATATGAGAAAAAAAAGGTACACTTGGTTTGAAGTAAAATTGTATGAATGTATTCTGAATCATTCTTGCATAGCTGTCTAGTGCAAAATACTTGAAGACAATTAACGTGTGTTTCAACTTGATGGACTAATAAGTATTACTTTGGCACCAAAACATGCAGTCTGCAAATAATGAGACGGTAATGAAAACAAAAAAATGCTCTATTTCTCATAGTACTGACATCATAATTTTGAAAGCTGGTGTTCTTTCAGCCTTTGGAGGTTTTTTTTGTTAAGAAAGGGGAACTCTACCCAAAGTTCTGTGTACTGCCAGATCTTTCACAGGATGCCTGTGTACAGAAAGCCAAGTGGCTTATGCAGATTGCCACACTCTGAAGGTTTTAACTGTAGATGGAGTTAGGCAAATGTCAGGTAAGTTCAGAGAGGGAGATTACTTGTATAAGATAACTTAGAAGTCCAATATTAATTTTTTTCCCTAGGTAATTAAGATTTTTTTTTTCCCCTGAATAATCTGCTAATTCATATTCTATTACAACACTGCATCTCTTTCAGAGAAGATACATATAAGTGCTCAAATCATTGCAAGACCAGTCACTTTAGAAAATCCTGATATTATATAAACAAGTGTACATTGCAAGAAAGGCTACATTCAACTAAATGAAATCCACTTAGTCCTGCATGTGGATTCATGTGCTCTCTGGAATGCTGTTTGTGCTTGAGCATCAGGTTGCCTAAAACATATTAAAAAAAGCCCCTCATGAGGTTTCTTAGTTTGTACTTGAGATGTTTAAGGAGCCCGTTAGTCTTAAGGCTGTTAAAGGGTCTAAACTAAAACTAGTCATAATCTATGCTCATTACTGCCTTTAGTAAAATTGAAAAGTCTGTTAGACTGTTTTTTAGTAATTTACTTTCTGAAGAACTAGAACGTGGAGAGATGTCCTTTCATTTTGAGCAGAATACTGTTATTCTATATTTTGAGAACAGGATGAGTATTACAGCTTGGATAAAATAAGAACTCTCATTCTCAGGCCCATCTAGTTTCAAGGAATGTAATTTATGTGGTAATTTCCTTCAGCATTTATTTCCTGTCCTAAATCTTGGATGAATGAAATGGAATTTATTACCTGTGGCATAGATTTTAAAGGAGTATCATCTTGACTGTCTCTTTGCATGGAAGGAAAATAGCCTGATACTCTGCTGCTTCTTAGGCTTTTGTACAACTTTGTAAATTAGTCATTCAGAATTATTGCTTCTTTTGAACATATTTTTTAGATATGAATATACATGCATAATAGTCTTTACAGGTAAACTAGCCAGTTGTTTAATGAGCTATAATATTTATGGGTTTTGGAACAAAGTTTATCATAAATGTTCAAGCTGGAGAATCAAGAGCCATATTCTTTGTTATGTTTTTGTAATGTGACAGAGAAAGATCAGGATACATATTTAAGGAAGAATATTGCATATGGAATTAATTTTCTTTAAAACATTACTGTTCTTCCTCTTTGTAGATATTTTGTGTTTGAGCACAGTAGTCTTAAGAAAGAATTTTGGAATAGGCAGCTAGGGCTAATAGAAATAGTCTTGTATCTTGGACTTCTGTAGTGAGCTGACAGCGTACAAGTTGTTCGAAACATTTGTCTAAACATCACAAATGTTTTCATTCCACCTAGAAAGCATTGGATACATAGTTCTGAAATAAATGGAAATAAATTTAAGAAAGTAATTGTTTTTTCTTCCATGTATAGTATGGTTTTGACTAGGAAGGTTTTCATAGAATCATTTAGGTTATAAAAGACCTTTAATATCAGTGAGCCAAATCCAGCCCTGCCAAGTCTACCACTAAACCAGGTCCCTGAGTGCCACATCTATACATCATTTGAATACTTCCAAGGGTGATGACTCAACCACTTCCCTGGGCAGCCTGTTCCAATGCTTGACCACCCTTTCAGTGAAGAAATGTGCAATCAAAACCTCCTCTGGTGCAACTTGAGGCCCTTTCGTCTGTGCTATCACTAGTTACATGGGAGAGGAGGCTGACTCCCATCTGCCTGCAATCTCCTTTGGGGTAGCTGTAGGGAGCAATGAAGTCCCCCTGAGCCTCCTTTTTTCCAGGCTAAATGACCCCAGCTCCCTCAGCAGCTTGTAGGTCTTGTGCTCCAGATCCTTCACCACCTTCGTTGTTCTGCTTTGATGCTGAATTACATTTGTTAACTAGTAAAGTTACCAATACAATAAAATACTGTGATAAGTCAAAAGGCATATTTAGTGTTTGAACATTAGTAATACATCAGTTGTGCAAAGCAGTAAGAAAAAGGAACTAGCCATTCAAAATATAACTTTTAGGCTGAAACAGCAGTGCAATACAGAATGCAATGAATGTTGATTCTTTAGCTCAGTACAGTATCTGTTTTGTATGTTTTAATTTTCTCAGAATTAAAACTTAGCTTACTGATTTTGTTGGAAAAAAGGGAATATTGGTCAAAGAACTGTTAAAGCTATTACTATATAGATGATGTTAGAAATAGTTTACATCTTGAGTTACTATATTTATTTTTTTCATTCTGACAGATTTATCAGGGCCATCTATACAAAAACTAAATTAGTAGGAAATGTCCTAGGCTTATTTTCTGTGGAAGTGGAATGTATGTATACACATAACAAATGTGTTACTCTTATTGTTTATAACAGCAGGATGATAGTTTGGCTTAGGGTGTCTGAAATGTCAGTAGCTCATCTCTAGCTTTTGGCATCCTTTAATTATGACTGTGCTGTATTGACATATACCTGCACAACAGTTTTAATAAAATGGGAAACCTTGCTATAAGTGAGGTTTTGTTAGTGTGACAAGTAGACTAAACAGTGAAGGTGATTAAGTGTTAAGAATTCATATTGGATTTCAAAGTGTCTTCCTTCAGAGAAATGCTATAGAGTTCTCTTTCATATCATATATGAAAGACATATAATAATATTTCTAGACGTAACCATCTCCTCACTTTTGTTTTCAATTGTTTTCCTTCTTCAGAACCAACCTAATAGTTCTATTTAAAATATATGGTCAGTATTTATGTATTTAGATGCTTTTATGGTGGTAAAGTTTCATAGATATTTTAATTATATACTTGCATTTACTGTGAAGGGGTAAATTGAGTGCCTTTGTCATAATTAGGTGTGCATGCTTAAAGCTGTTCAACTACAAAAAGAAAGGTCTACTTATTTAATATTTTATGATCTTGTTAATCTGTCTTTACTTAAATTCATAGTATAGAGGTCTGATCCTGCAGGTCCATGCTTGTAATGTGAATTAAAAGAAATATTTATAATTTAATTTTGTCCTGTATTTATTTAGGATGAGGCCTGTAATTTGCATTACTGGAAATTATTGAAGCAGCAGAAAAGTAACATAACTCATTATTGTGGCCTATGCTTATAAGATGGTTTTAATAAATAATTCAACAAAATGTCTTGACCACTTCAGAGATTTCTTAACATAGCAAAAATGCATGTTTTCAGGATAAAAGTGCAGTTTTCTGGTAAATGGAATACTTTTTTTGCATTTTCTTTATGGCAGTTAAAGCTATGAACTTTCTCCAGTTACACTAAAAGGTGGGCAGAAATATTATCATGGTTCTATCCATGAAGTTTGACTTTTATGTGATTTAAAAATTATTGTTAGATGGCCTTTGTGCAGATACTTGTGTATTTAGATGTGTGTGCTTGCTTAGATGCTGTCTTGCCAAGTTAGGCAGTAGAAACCAGGGCTAAATTTTCAAAACACTGTTGTATCAATGAAACTGTGCATAGTGCACACAGGCTGTGTGCAGAGTCATTTTCTCATGCAAATTATTCTTTGCATATCTAGTTACTGCTTTTACCATAGTAACGTGGAGATTTGCTTTCACAATAGGAAAGTGCCCATTGTGTGTGCATAATAAATTAGATGCATAACTCTAATCATGTGAAAAGAGTTTTTTGCATGACCAGATGAGACATGGCAAGGTAGCTATTATGCCTTGAGATGGCTGGCTGTGAAAAGAGCCAGTGAAAACAGGATAGATATTCCTTTTTTCCATTTTGATAGTTGTTTCTTATATTTAATAATTTTGTAGAATTGGTTTTAAAAAGTATGTTTTGTCTCTTTACCTTTCAGGGAACATCAGCCTTCTAATATGTAAATCATAGCATTGCTTAAGCAATGCTTCATATGCATGAATTTTGTATAAAGGAATAAAACTTTTTGCTGTGGTGTATTGTTTGGCTGGATGTGGTTTCTACCTGCACTATTTAAATGCACTATTACTGTTCTACTTTAAGACCAACTATTTTCTACTTTTATGGGAAACAGACGGAATGTCTGGAATTCCACTTACAAAAAGGAATCTGTATCCTGCTGAGTAATAGCAAGACGGTTGTCTTTTTTTCCTTACTGCAGATGTAAAATTCAATACCTAAAGGCATGCAAAATATTGAAGGTGATTTACTGTTAAGATTTAATATTGTTTCTTAAATTACATAGCTGTAAGGAGTATATCTGCTGCAGGATTAATTTCAAGAAAGGTAGCTTAATCTTTTGTTGGAGAAATATACTTCTTAAAGGAAAAAATAGAAGTAATAGATTTAAATAATTCAATTTTTCATCTTATTTATATTTTTTGTTTCATGTATTTGTTGTTTATAAGCATTCATTATGTGCACGCATACTTCCTATGACTTTACCAAGTTTAGATATGTAGGGTAACTAAAATTGCAACATGTTGCTGAGTATGTTTTGCTTGTGTTGATGACAGCAGAAACTGGAAATGCTCAGAAACTTGAAAGATATAGCTTTATCTATTATTAAGAAATTTAAAAACATTATTCTTAAGACTTAAATATCAGCCACTTCTGAAAACAGCAATGAACCAAAATGTTGCTTGACTTCCATTAATAACTGTAATACAGATAAGCAGTGTGTTTATAATCTTTCATGGGCTGGACATGTATCATTATTTTAAGGAGATGATAGTTTGTATTTACCCAGCAAAATCCCTGACACTTCTTTCATTAATAGCATTTTGTAATTATTTCCTAGTTGCTAGCCTTCTTTGTGGGGAAAAATATTGTAATAAGATGAATACGTTAGAAATAATAAATGTAAAGAACCTTAAGCCATTACTCAGTTTGAAACAGATACACTGTGGTGAAATAGCAATTATCCTGTTTCTTTACTGGTGTGGATTTTGAATAATATGAACTCTGTGACTGCATCCCCTGAATTTGAAGATTTTAGTGAACCATTTTTATTTTTATAATGAATTAACTCTTAATCTTCTTCTTCAATAAAATACTTGAGTTGTCAGGTGAAGAGTTATGACCAGTTTCTAGTAATGTTACTAACATTAAAAATATTTAATTGAACACCATTTTAATGTTAACAAATACCTAATTTAAAATTTGATGTCCTCAATTGTCTAATTGAGCACTTGTTTGTGACAAGTAGAGGCAAAAAAAAAAAGACTGGCAAGTTGTGTTGTTGACTACTCTTCAGAAGTGCACCATATAAATATACAATTCATAAAGGTGTTTTTTAAATTTAGAAGGAAATTGTCAAATGTAACTTAGAATTTGGACAAACACAGGAATCTTCACTCTCATTTTTTCTACAGTCTTCTGGTTGTAGAAATCACAGTGTTAATTTGTTGTGGACATTTAGCAATGGGAAAAATTCCATATCTCTAGGAAATAGAATTAACAACTCCTTTTGTTTTTTCATGTTGGGAGAATTAATTTTTACAAACATCCAGAGTAGAGGTGTGGGAGAACAATATTTAAGTTGTGCCAATTCTTTCTCTAAAGTCAAACACTTCATGCCTCTGAAGAAGTAGCAGTGAGATGTCCACACTGTTTCAAAGGGGGAAATATGATTTCTGGGGTTGCAGATTTTTTTTGAATAATGAAATCATAGAGCTCACGCTGAAGTAATTGGAATTCAGTCGCCTAATTAGTTTTTGTAAATCTGATTATATAGGGTTAAAACACTTGGTTTCTTGACCTGTTTCTTTGTGTAATTGACAATGATGATTCTATTGGGACTGACTAAGTTGTTTAGAACCCTATACACAGGTCAGAACATGAGTACTTGCTTGTTTACCAGCTTGCCTTCTTTTTCGAGTTTGAGTTATCCTCCTTTGGTTGCTTCCATAGATTTTGGGGTTTGGCTTTTTTTTTTTTTCCTCAAGGAAGTAAGTTAATTTTACTAGTTTATTTCTGCCTTTGTACAATGAGTATATTACCATGTCCATAAATCATGCTCAATGAATTAATGTGATTTAAGTCCAGGAGTAGGAGTACTTTTTAGGTTCCCTTAAATAAAGAACAAGACTTTTGGAGACAATGCTGTCATTGGAGGGAAAAAACCCCAAACAATCCACTATATTTTCCTTTGACTAGTTCTCTGTGGCTGAGGACACATGCTTACTGAACATTTCAGACGTCATTCTAGGTATGAAATATCTATGAGAATGTTGTGATTGGAAGTCATCCAAGAAACAATGTGCCATAAAGGAAGAAATAATAAATATAGTTACACTACTGACTCTGCTTATTAAATAACTTTATCATGTTACAAGCATTGTAAACTAGCCAGAGTGAAAGGGGATACGAATACATCTCTATCCACTTGTCATGTTGTTTCTTATTCTATGTAGAGCACAGCAGTAACAAGAGGCTTAAGGCATTCATTTGGAGTAGATGATCCTGTTAAGGTAACATTCAACATTTTTACTGTTTTCTGAAAGTTTCAGTTTTGCTGTTTGTTTTTTGCATGAGTTGCCTTTTCTTTTTTTTCTTTTTTTTTTTCTTTTTCTTTTTTTTTTTTTTTTTAAATTATATGATGAGCAGAGGTGTGGCTGATTCATTGTCCTTGATAGAATTTTGAGGCAAATCAACTGTTTAGATGAAGTGGAAAATAGCTTTTTTGTCTTTTTCCTTGGTTCTTGTTTCTCAGATTTTGGTTGTGTTGTATTTCTTAGTATTTCCCACATCAACTTCTGGTAGCCTATTCTGGGATCATATTCTTTTCCTCTTGCTTTCTTTCACTTTTTCCCCTGTAATAGAGATGGCCTCTTTTGAGTTGTTATCAAACCGTTATGATCACTGCAACCCACTCATCCATTCCTTTGTTACAAGATCTTTCCATCATTAGTGCAGTCTCATGTTTTGTGTTTTCTCCTATAGTTTATGTAGCTTCCTTCCATGATCCCTGTGTGTTCCTCCTCTTTTGTGTCTCCTGCAAGATATTTCTTATTTTTAGTCACTGTAGAAACTATTCTTTGTAGAGAAGATAGAGAGGGGAGTATAAGAATCTCTTTGAAGATATTTTTCTCCTTTTGTTGAAGAAAAGGAGGCAGAATGGGAAATTCTTTTCCCTCCTCTCCATACCTTCTTAGAATCACTTTTTCCCCTACGAGGGGAAGTCTGTAAAGCTTTTAAATTCAGGACATTTTTAGTTGCCATAAGTAAGACTGGATTTAAAGCCAGGTGGCAGAGATGAATAGACAATGTCTCTTAACAGTGCTTTGTTGAATTCTACATCACAATACTACCCTGATGAGATTCTTTTCTTTATAGTGAAATAAGAATTAAGTAGTGCACAATGGATCACTGAATAATGCTTTAAGAAATATATTAACAAAAAAAGTAAAGCTATTGTTTTGGTATCTTTGTCTATTTCTTTGTTGTCTAAATTCAAACTGTTTTTAATCCATCAACCCCTGTTGTTTCTTGCATTATTGCTCTCAATGCACCACACATTGTTATTTCTGCCCAAGTTCCCTTCAATGAGAAAGGGTTGGTCCATTGTCACTTCTAACTTCATATTGTGGGGAAGTGTTGAGAGTGTGAACTACAGAGACATATTTTTGTATTTGAAGTACCACTCTGATTATTAATATAGCTACATTTTTTCTTGTTCCCTTCAGTCTTTATTGCCATGAGCATTTAATTGGGTACTGAATTTGGTATTTGTCCTGAATGCTCGCCTCTCTAGAATATGTGACTCCAGGGGAGGAAAATTTTTCTACTGTGACATCAATTAATGGTATTGTGTTCAATAGTAGACATGAATGGCAGAAATCCAGCCAGTCAGAGAAGGCATGTAACTTCAGGTTCTTTTGTTGTAACATTCACAATTGGTTTAAGCTGAATACAAAGCTCTGATTAGTGCATAAAATCTCATCACTTTGGAATATTAAACATACTTTAGCTACTAACTGAAGATGAGAGGGATGATTTCTTGAGAGTCTAGATTTTACTTAGTCATGGGATTCATAGCTTGGATAATGATTTCCATAGAATAGGATGAAAATGGGAAGCATTATTTACATAGGTGTTTATTAAGTACAGTATAAAAAGTGTTCTTGGTCAAGTTTGAAGATGATACCAAATTGGGGGAGGGCAGACAGGGTGATGCATCTCTCAAGTCAATACACTTGAGAGCAGAGCTGCTGTCCAGAGAAACTTCAGCAAGCTGGGAAAATGGGCCAACAGAAACTTTATGAAATTCAGCAAGGGTAAAAGTAAAGTCCTTCACTCAGGAAAGAACTGCCAGCAACAGTTCTGAGGACCTACAGGCTGGGAAGTAGCTCCAGTGAAAAGTACCTGGAGTTCCTGGTGGATGGGGGTGGGGGGGTTCTAGCTGCATGGGTGCCAGCAATATGCCTTGGCAGCAAAGAAGGCCAATGGTATCCTGGATAATATTTACAGGAGCAGAGGCTCCATATGATTACTTAATATTTTATTGCTTAGTATTATTTATCCTAATTTCCTATAATGTTTTTGTATCTATAAACAAAGAGAGCATTGTGTGCTACCATTTATGTTACTGTCCATTTTACAGATTTTTGCTTCTTCAGTTTTGGGCAAATTTCCTTTTCTTTTTGAGAGCAAACTTGTATATGTGTGAAATATGTTTCTCCATTTCAGTATGTTCACTGGAATTTGGGAATACTTTGCATGAATTTATTGCCTTTCTCACAGAAATAATTCCTATTATTCTAAATGTCTACATCTTAAATGAAGGGAAAAAGATGTGTTTACATGGTGTTAGTCCATTGTGGTGGACATTTTGTGTTTTGAAAAGAAAAAGCTTCATGTTTGCATGCTTGTACATCTCTTAATAAGTAGTTGCAGGGAATGCTGCAAGACTCTGCCAGTGCTTTTAAAAACATGAAGGGTTGTACAGGTATTTCAAATGTGTAGTGGATATTCTCCAATTATAATCAACTTTTACTTTATTTAAACTCAAATCAAACTTGCTTGTCGCCCTGCTAGTGAGTATGAGCCTGGAGCATTATGAGAGTGAAAACATGTAGCAAATGGGAGCCAGGTTAGATAGGACTGGCTTTCCTCACATTGCTGCATTTGTATGTTTATCAATGTTTTAAATATAAAGATTTACCCCCTTCTTTCAATTTTAGAAACTTATAAGCCCTACTGACATCTATCTTGCTTAGGCTTAATGCCTGGCACTTTTGAATCACTTTTACTGTCACTTACTACATTTAACAAAAACCCAAACCAACTAGTAAATGTAACCCTTCACAGATGTTAGCAGGGTTATAGCACAGTTGTTTTAATAAAGCACAGTAACAGCTTTGTTGCAGGAAATGAGGGCAAATATCTCTTCCAGTGGAAAATATGGGAAGAATTTAAAGAGAAAGAATATCTGGTCATTTTAGGTGGTATATTAAAAACTGATATGCTTAAAGTGCTGAGGGATCTCTCTAGCACAGTCTTTACATGAGGCTCAGCAAAACCAAGTGCTAGGTCCTGTACGTTGGCCACAATAACCCATGCCATGCTTCAGGTTTGGGGAAGACTGGCTGGAAATCTGCCCAGTGGAAAAGAATCTGGGGATGTTGGTCAACAGGTGTCTGAACATAATCCAGCAAGTGCCCAGGTAGCCAAGAAGAGAATGGCATTCTGGCCTGTATCAAAACAGTGTGGCCAGCAGGACCAGGGAAATGAGTCTCCCACTGTACCCAGCATTGGTGAGGCCACAGCTTGAGTGCTGTGTCCAGTTCTGGGCCCTTCAATTTAGGAAAGACCTTGAGGTGCTGGAGTGTGTCCAAGGAAGGGCAGCGAAGAGATGGATTACTGTAATGGGGTATACCCTTTTCCAGTCAGGCCAAAGAATCAGAAGAGAAAAGCCTACATATCAAAAATTTAGAGGAATCTAGAGTTATTGAGTGAACTATAAAAGTCTGAAGGGAAAACAAGATAAAGTTAAAATGAACAGATCACCAGAGAAGATCAATAAATGTATGCAGAATTTTGTAAGCAGTTAACAAAGCAATCTCGGATTTGGTGGTGTGACAAAATGTTTAATTACCCAGATATCCTTTGAGAAAGATATAATAGACTAAGTTTAACAAACATTCACTGGTGACCTGTTTTCCTTTTAGTAATGTCATAGTGTTTTGGTTTTTCTTTTTTTAGAAGGAAAATGAAAGCAACTTGCTGGAAAGTTTCTATAGATGTAGTTTTAAATAGTGAGAAACCAGCTAGGAATGGCTAAGTGAAAAGCAACTTGATTGATGTGACAGTGAAATGATGGTACTCACAATGTTTAGTAAAGAAAACAAAATAGAAACAGTGGATGTCAAGAAGCAGACTCTGAGAACTCATAGGACTAAACTTCTCAAGGGAATAAGGATTCAAAGGAAAGCTTTTTAAAAAACAACAAACCTCCCACCCCCCCTAACTTTCAAACTCATTTGAAAAGTGAAAGGTCAGAAGTGAAGGTAATCCAGTGGCAAAAGAAGGCTTCAAACTCATTTGTTGATTTCAAACACACTACGACAGTATATAAAAAGGGAAAACAATCTTCTGTTATTAAGATAATGTGGATAAATATTAAAGAAAAATATCAGTTTAGAGAGGGATTTTCATAAAGGCTAAGCCTCACAGGCACTGAAATAAGTGAGATATGTCAAAGAAAGCAACATTGTATGTTAGAAAATCCTTCCATTAAAAGGAGGACCAAACCTGTTTTAAGTAATTCTAAGGACAAAGTTTGTAATTTTTTTTAAATACATCACTCTTTGCTAAAAAAATTGTATACAAGTGCTAACCTTACTATTTCTAGTATTAGTGAACTAGCATCTCTATCCATAGCAAAAAATCCCCCCAAAAGTAGGGTAGATTCTCTACATATACTGGGTGTTTTCAAATTATCTGTTTGATGGGCCTCATCAGACTTAAATTACTGCAAGAAGAAATCTCAGAAATATTCTTAGTCAAAATTAAAGATGGCCACAAGAATGGTTACTGAGAGACTGGGAATGGGAAAACAGTGCTTATTTTTTAAAAATAAGGGAAAAATAACAAGGATGAAGCAGCAAACAGATTTGTCAAGAAAAACAGTATCAAGAAAAAGGACTTCTTCCTATGCCAGTGTAGCAGAGTCCATTTAGATAGAAGTGGTAGATTGAAGTTGGGTTCAAATCTATTTACATAAGCAGATTAGAAACATTAATTGTTCATTGTGGAAAAGTCAGTGAAACATGACTCTGAAGGGATTTTTCACTTGGCTCAGTTTCATTCTGAATTTTCATCTGTGACCTGGAAATTGAAATGAACCAGTATACTTATTATTTTTTTTTTTGGTAGCATGAAGTTGACAGATGTGTCAGTATCTTAAAAAAAATGAGTATTTTATAAAAATGGTCCAAAAATAGGCTGGATACAGTTCATCAAGGTGCTGTGATTAGAAGTAATAGCACAATTACAAAGGACAATACCTGTTCAGGTGGAAAGTTGCTCATGTTTATAGCAGATCCTAAACTGCCTGAGTCATGTTGCAAAAAATGTGAACCATCATACTGTGATAACGCGGAGGGGGAGGAGGGGTGGAACCAGGCCTCTGCGTTTACCGAAAGTGTCTCTAGGCTATCGAGAGATCACTCCAGCCAGCACTGCCTGGTGCTGTACAGAAAGACCCTTCTCACACCCGTGCCGGTGTAAGGCACAGATTCTCACTCACCCACGGAGTTGGATAACTCGTGCGTTACCAGAGACAAAGAATTCAGAGCGCTCAGTCAGCCGGAGGTTCCAGAGTTTATTCTGAAGGGTTCCAGGGCCAAAAAGAGGACGAGACACCCCAGCCGTCTACATTTAAAGGGACGGCTGGAGGGTCAGGGGACAGGAGGCGGGGGGAACACCACAACCAATGGGAGGAGGAAGGCATGGGATCAAGGGTTAGGTTACAGCTGGGGGGATTTACATAATTTGGGGAGGAACCATCGTGTTCTCCAGGGGGGAGGCTAAGATGGCTTCCACCAGTGGAGTTCTGCTGTATTGGAACTCCTCAGCTCCTCAGCAGTTCCTGAGGTGGTATCTTCTACCCCAACACTGTGATGTATAAAAAATGATATATTTCTGTTCTGTGCAGGTTTGTTAGGTCTCAGTTAGAGTCCCATATTCTGTTATGCAAAGCTTAGTGAAAGAGCAGTGGACTGTTTGGTGAGAGAGCAGAGGAGAGCATCAAACAATATCTAAATGCCTAGATCACAGACCTATAAAATAACTGTATCAGTATGAAAAGACCTGGGGTGAGTAGAAATGAATGAGAGAACTCTTGGGAGGGTGTGGTAGCAGTCTTCAAGCACGCACTTCTGCAAAGTGGAATGAAGGAAGTTGTTTCTGTAGTGAAAAGACAAATTGTGCTTCATTTGAAGAACAAAAAAAAAACTGGATTAAATATTAAGAAAACAATAAATAGCTTGGGTTTTAAAGTAACCTACATCCACTAGGGGTGTGAAAAGAGATTAGACAAAAGCTGAATTGGAAATGGCATGAGGATAATTAAATATTTCTAGAGGGCTTTGAATAGGAGATCTTTCATAGTGTCTTCTATGTGATTTTCTTTTCAAAATGTCTAATTTTTTATATAGGCAAGAGGAGGTGTCACAGAATTTCATAAGAGTTAGAGCTAGATGCAGTCACAGACAGTAGTAATAGGGAAACTGCAATCATCAGAAGAATTGGTTATTGCAAGACCTGGAGTGGATATGTTGAATAAGACATGGGGAGGGTACAGTTTCCTTAGATTATCAATACATCTGTACCTGTGAAATGCTGAATACAATCATGTTATATCTGAAGGCACTCCTGTAAGAGTCATCTGTGAAGTGCCTGTAAAACATCCTTAGTTAGTAAGGAAGAGAATTGAGATAAGCATTCGTTCATGAAAAGAAGGTATATCAACAGGTACTGTGTAGTGTAATTTATTTTTCATTGTATATTAACAGTGTGTATAATATTACCAAGTAAATATTTTCTTTGATGTATTTTATCTTTTATTCAATTTTTAATTCTCTTCATTTGAAAGCATTAAGTATGGATTTGATGCTTCGAGCAGTCATGAAGCCTCAATAAAAGTTAAAAATGCTTTGCATCTCAGGTTGTGCAGCATTAACTGAACCTGAGACCTGGAATTGTCTTAATAATGTTATTGTATATGTTCACTTATTGTTGTAGACTGAATCACTTCGGAAAAAATGTAACTCTGCTACAGAACAGTATTTCCCCAATCATTAAATCCAATTTTAAATCCGATTTTTGGTCTGCTAAGGGACACCTAGTAAATTTCTCATTGTCAAAGAAAACTCATAGACTTAGTAATCAGTGAAACAAACTTTTCATTTTTGCACTAATATTTGAAAAAGGCAATAGGAAGAAAAGCAAAAAGGACAATAAAGGACTCGATTGAGTATTAATTTATAGTTTTGTAAATAAAATAAAGAGTTTTTAGCCAAGACTGAAATGCTTATAATAATCTTTGAGCTCTATGATTTACTTGGATTTCATGATGGGATATAGCAAGCATCAATTTAGTTTTATTGTGCAGATGTTGTATGTCTAGACTCTCATACTCGAAATCTCTGGAGTTTTCCCTAACTTGCCATCTGGGGCTTGTTCTTTGTGGTTGAAGAAAGAAACTCTGTGAACTGGAGGAGGCTGTGGCTCTTGCCTGTATGCTGTGAGAACTGACATGATATTTAGCACAAGTCCAGTAAGTGTTTGGTGAATCAGCTGCCCCTAAAACATCTGGGGAAAAAATATATTTGAGGGTGGTGATCAGCAAGACTGGCAGAGAGAACTCCTTGTCCCAAGAGGGTGGGGAGATAAAGCAGAAGTATGCAATTTCTATATGGGTTAATACAAGATTAGGAATATGAGCATTGCATCACCCTCTGCCGTCTCTCAGTCGACATCCGAACTATGACCGTGGCAGTGGTGCTAATACTGATCATGGAGCCATCATTAGAACAGATTCCCCACGGACTGCACATGCTCTCTGCAGATCAGGAGCAGATTCCGCGATAGCTCGCCTATGTTCGGTTCTCTGTTGCCATGGCTTTCCTTCTAACAGCTGTTTTCAAGATAGTTTATGTATGATAGTTTATGTGTGATAGTTTATGGCTTCACAAACAGCAGCCATCACATTGGATGGCAATCCATACACAGCTTTAGACTCAGATATTTATTTTATATATTGGACAAAGAGCAGTTTTGTACTAAATAGTTCTTGGTAAATTTTTGACTTGACAACAAATTCCAGTGTAAAACTCAGATGAATTTCATCCATTCTTTCATGTTTGTCTGGTTTTTTTGAGCCTTTGTGTTGCTAACCATCTTATGAAACTCAGCAACTGGCTGATGTTCTTTAGCTTTTTTAGAACAATCAAGCAAATAGTGATTTTACCAAGCCCAGAAGAAGATGTTTGTGAACAATGTGTTGTTAAACTGTTATGATGATTTACCAAGACTGGTAAAGGAAAGTTAATTAACTTGATGTTTGAAGATGAAATTTGAGATAGTCTTCCTTGTGCTTATTGATGATGGCACATATTGTTTGAATTTTTTAAGAAAGAGCTTTAAAATCTTGTGTTGGTTAAGAGTACTAAATTCCAGGCATTGTGTGAATGTTTTTCAGACACTCCTTTGTAAGTATTTCAGGGTTATTGATATTTAACTAGACTCAAAATGCAATTGGTTGAAACTAGCTCACTAATCATGCTTTGTAGGCACTATTTTCATATATTTTCCTTCCAAAAAAGAAGAGATGGGTACAAACTAAAATACAAAATGTTCCTCTCAAACATAAGGGGGAAAACCCCCAAACCTTTTAGAGTGATTGAACACTAGAACAGGTGACTAAGAGGTTGTGGAGTCTTCATTGCCAAAGAGAGTTGGAACCTGACTGACAATCAACCTGCAGTAGCTGATTCTGCTTTAAGCAAAGTCTTTGGACTAGGCAATCTCCAGAGGTCCCTTCCAACCTTAATTATGCTATGGTCCTATAATTCTGTATTTGATAAAATGAGTTCATATCTCTGAAGAAATCTGACTTGGTATTTGATACCTACTCATACTAGCTTCTTTCAACCAAATTATTTTGCTATTTATTTTTTGTTATTTTATTGGATATACTGTATTGGTTTACTGTTTCATACTGAACAAAACCAGAAAAACCCAGTATTCTAAATGTTTATGAAGAAAGGAAGAAATGCATTAAAAGTATAAATATGAGGTTTTTGGTTACCATGTGTATGGATACCCTACTTCACATTGCAACTACGAATAACGTGATAGTAAACCTTGACTTTTGGCAAGGTTGGGATAAGGTTCATGTCTAAAAATATAGAGAGTGGAATTTTGTTTAGATATATTTATCTTTTTTTTTGGAAAATACCCTGCATAAAGGTGCTAGAGGATATAGATGAGCCCTAAAGGTCTTGTGATTTATAGGAAGAAAATCCTCTGAAGCAGGGAAATACAAACAAATTTAATAACGCTTTACGAGAATTTCTCTTATATGTAGATGCCAAAGAGGGTGATGAGCAGGAGAATTAAACTGCAGTGGACCACCCTGAAGTGATTTTGAAGCACCTTGCCCCCAAGCAATGCTTTGAACAAGCCAAAATTAATAAGGAAAAGAAGTTTTTTGAATTCTTTTGCCCTTTACCTTTCATAGGCTGTGAGTTCCTTGGTGCTATTAAGAGATGCATGAGATAATCTCACATCTGGATATTGTCTGTGGCTCTGCTCAAACTCCTAGTAGTTATATGACAGGAACAATGAAATACGCAGGTGCGGAGAGATTATCAGTATGCCTTGGCTTTACCTTGTGATATTTTCTATCTGAAATGTTCATATGCTTGAAATGTAATGCTCTTATCAGGTAGTACTGTATAATGTCCCAGCTAATCCCCTTCAGAAAGCTACCTTTGGCACTCATCTTTAGCAGTGGTTTTAGTATGTTTAGTAATGCTGTAATTTTAATTACAGTTCAGTACTTTTGTAGTGCCAGACATACTGTGCAATAGGTGCTGTGTAGATAGCTGGCAATTGTAGGACATATAGCAGTCAGGATTAAATAGCGATAAAGGAGTCACTGAACTGCACTAATAAATCAGACGTGATTACAGTCTGTGTCAATACATATGCAGAGATTAGAAAATGTGTGCTGATGAATAGACCATAGACTTTCTGCTTATGTTATTTTTCTTTGTGTGAGGTAAGTGAAGAGAAAATGGTAGTATAAGAGTATGGTCCTAAATTGTATGAAATATGTAATGAAGGCAGTAATAATTGAGGAGGTGGAATTAAACATTCCTTCAGTTTTGTGAGGTATGTCACCTCTTATTTTTAGCTCTGTTCATCAATGTTTTTCTCTTTCCAATATTTTACAGTAATCTTACTGTTACATGGTTGTCAATAAAATACTTTGCTTTACTGTTCAAATAATGTAAAATCTAATCACTTGAGGTGTCCTACTGTGACTAATTTCAGAAGAAATACAGAATGCAGTTTTCTCTTCATTGACCATTTTTGTGCTTTCTCAAATTCTATATATTTTTTGTTGTAATCTCAATTTTGTGATCACTTGTATGAATAAAAACATACACATTTTGCACAGCATTGTGCAAAAAGGTTGTAGGTCTGAGTTCTCATTTTTAGCATATACAATATTGCATGGTTTGTTCATATTAGTATTCTTTCTTGCTTCATATAATATATTTTATTAAAGGAACTTAGAGTTCTCCAGTCATGCTTTTGGCTGAACTGTTTTGTCCCTTTAATAATAATTTTTTTCAAATAGATTAAACTGAGATACAGTAAGTGGCTGAACAGAAAACAATTATATGGAAAAGTTAGGAATAGAAATTGGATTGTAAGCATAATTTACCCTTTTATGGGTACAGTATCTTTGGTCTTTATTTCCTGCATGATAGAAATTGTATATAGAACTTCTAGTAGCAACTGAAATTTATCAGGTTAAACTCCTTTAATTTGCAGCAGCTTCAGAATAGCCACAGGTGTTTTTAAATCTAGGATCAGGTTCATTTTTGTATTAGGATGAGAGATTTAATAAGATGTATTGTTAGTTCCTTGACTGTGCAACTGTTCTTTTCTCAGGATCTGTTGGCACCTTTTGTGCAGTGCTCTAACTGCAGGCATGTCTTTATACTGTAGCTATAACCTGATCTAAGCACTGGGAGTGTGGCAAGGCTTTCACTCCTTCACTTTGTTAGAGATTCCCCTTTTTGCATGGGCAATACAGTAATTGCCCCCTCACAGCTGTCCAAAAGCCAAAAGATTCCCTCCTGGTAAAACTTTCAACCAAGTACTGCTCATCTGTTATAAAGAGGCCTCATTTGGGGAGGGAAAGCTGTCCTTTTAGTTCTTATCTCATTATATTTGCTTTTATTAGCAAATATCCACCACTTCTTTTTTACCCCAGAGTAGCCTTTTAAATACTTCAGCTTGAACTTTTTTGCTCTGTCATGAGAAAAAGAAGTCTTAAGTTTCTCATTATAGAAATTATTAGAATTCTTTGATGAGTCTTGTTATTATTCCTGAATATTTTTAAAAGATTGATTCTTTTTCCATATGGCTTCTTTCATGAACATATGGGTCTGTTTTGTGGTTTTGGAAGATAGAGTGATCCAGATTTTTTTTGCATGTCCTAGAGACAAATATTGGGATTTTACAAAATTCTTTAATTACATACTGCAGAGTAGGAATTTGCATTCTGCACATTCACTTCACTTACTAATTTATTCTTAATACTTTATTATTTTTTACTGGTTTCATTTGCAGTCTTTTCCTGTGTCCATCCCAATATTTTTAGTTTTGCAAATAAGGCAGTAAATTATGTAATTAACTCATTAAGGTGCATAGTGGGTATATGCATACATCCTTACCCCACTCCACACACAGAGATATAAATCAAGTGAGAGAGAGAGAGACTTAAATCACTGATTCCCTTTCATTATTGAGCCTTTTTCTTTCTTTCTTTTTTCTTTTTTTTGGTAACAAATTGTGGATTTCTATCTTAGGAACATCATGAAAGAGAGGTAGGTACAGTGGCTTAGCACATTCTGCCCTCCCACCTTGGGCAAGTCTGTTAAAGCTGTATTAAGTGAATGTATGTTAATTCCTGGGCTTTCTCTGCAGTTCAGCATGAGGATTATGTGGGTTTAGAATAATATTCAGAGCAGCCAGTTTACTGAGCTGGGAACAGCCTTAGGCTAGCTTATAAGAAGGAAAAAAAGCCAAACTCAAAACCCAAATGTCTGTGGACTCATCCTTTCTGGAGTTTGTTTTTTTTTATGTGGGCTCCAGTCAGGTGCCTTTGTCTTCTTAAAATCTAAAACCTAGAAGAGCTTTGTAAATCTAGGCACTTTAAAAACATTTTTTTTTCAAACAAAGAAGAGCTCTTCTAACTACACTGTTTATCTCATGGTTCAAACATTCATTTGGCGATGGAGGAACCAAATTTAGTTCTTTGATAGCCCACTGTTTCAAACTAAAAGTGTGGTCTTCTAAGAGAAACCTATCCATCCATGATCAGCTGTAGAATAGATTCGGTGCACTGCTGTTCACGGCTGTCAATGAAACTGCTCTGTCATGTGGAGAAAGCCAAGCCAAAGAGACCATGCCTAAAAATGTGCAAGGTGTTGTGACATTGTGCTTAGCACTTCCAGCTCTGAGGAGGGAGATTGAAGTGCCTTAATCCTCTTTCCCAAGAGTGATTAGAGGATAAAATTCAAAAGTACCTATGTCATGTCCCTTTCCTTTTTATTCTCTCCATGTTCCATTTTACAGCTTTTTACTGTGGTGCCTGACAGCCTATAGCTCCCAGTAGCCAATATTAAATTGGCTCACATACAGCTACAAATGACTCACCCATGTAGGGTTATTCTTCCAATAATGCATAAAATAAAACATAGACTGTGTCAAATGGATCAAGTGCATTTAAATAATTCCTGTATGAAGTGGTACTTAGTACTGTAAGGGGATACATGCATGAATAGATTCCATAAGGCAAGAACAAGTTGACTGTGTCTCCTGCCAGGCAGACCAGTCAGATCCACAACAATTCATTCTTAAAATTCCAGAAGAAATGAATTTCTGATGTCTCTGGAAAGGATAGAATATAATGGTGTGGCTCAGATCCATTATGTGGCTTTTTTCATTAAAACTCATTCATTTTAGGAATTAAATACAACTCTCAAATTGTGCCAGCCACACTAGTATACATACATGTGGTCACATTGTAATGTACTACTACACAGCATCATCTTTCCAGATTGTAGCTGTATCCAACCCATATTTATATACACTTCTATGTCTGAAACAACAGGTTAGATGTTTATGTATGTTTTTATTATTGTCATTAGCATAAAAAAAGAAGATACATGGAACTTCCATTTCTTCTAGTTTCCTTTTATGGCTCTTATGCATTATAATAGTGCTGGAAACTGCTGCTGCTCTATGTGTTTTCAGAGATGTACATCTTTCTATGAACATGTGTTATACTTGTCTTAGTTTGATATATAAACAGTTTTTCAATCTGGTCCTTGGTACATTTCATTTGAATAATTCACTCATCTATCTAGGAAGTCTTTAAAAAGTGTGAAATGTTAATAAGCCTAATGGAAATCCATGTTAACCTAAGCAGTGAGTGTCCTTGGTTAAAGCAGTTATGATTTTTAAATCTTTGTCATTCACCCTAAGCTCCTGTATTCTGTTTCAAACAATATGATCAGTTCTTTTCTCAATGTATTTCAAAAGGAACTCTCTATCTGAATCATTAGAGTAATGAATAAATAGGTTTCTCCAACTGCCTGGAAGAGGTACATAAAACACTTGACTCTGTCATTGCCTGGTGATTCAGTAGCTGTGATTCCACATAACTGAGAGTAGTGTAGTGTCCTCTAAAACCAACAATGTCATCATTAATTCATCAGAAACACAGCTGTGAACTTTGGTTGTTCTTTTTTACCAAAGCAACTGGGCAAAAACATTCCAAAGTGCAGTAAAGAAAGTTCCAAGCAACTGGGGTGCACAGTGCTTTGTGTTTAAGCCATTGACCTTGTAATGTGATCACACAGACTTTTTGTAAATTAATCTTTCAGATCTTATGAGTGACATGTGAACTTTGACTTCATGGGCAAAAGACAGACTTCAGCTTCAGCAGAGTCACCTGTATACCAAATGCATGATACATTTACATAACTTTCTTTTGAAAAACATGAGCCTTTTGGTGCTTTCATGTCTTTTACTAGGGGAAATATTAGATTTTTTTTCCTTTTTGTGCAGTGGTGTACATCATTGACCATAAATTGAGTTTAAATGGAAGCTTCATTAAAAAATATATTTTAGCTATGGCAATTGCAAGTATACATTTCAAACTGCAAAATATTAACTTTTTTCTGCTTTACATGTAGCTGTATCATTTTATGTTTTTGTAATTTGTTTGTTGTTTCTAGAATTGTTTTAATTTCTCTAAAAGCAAAATTTCTTAGAATCAATATTTACTCAGCTGTTTTCAATTGCATTTTACATATGAGCACATTGTGCAGAAAGTGGTTGAAAAATGCAAACGCTACAATACTCTCCTATCATCAAGACATTATTTTTTGAACCATGAGTCTTTTTACCGTAAAGCTTTCTACATGAGGGTGATTATGTTTTGTTCCTGGTGCAGGAAAGCTGGTATGCTTATGCTTACTATATGCTGTTTGGGCTATCTGATTTCCTGTGCATCTGCCACTTGGCTTGTGGCATACTCCTTGGTGATGAGGGAGAAGTACAGGAACCTGCCCAGTGGGATTGTGTGACTTGTTGAATGCCATTTTTGCTTCTAGTTACAAACATGCAGCTGTCTCTTATCTACCAGGCATGGATTTACCAAGAAATAAGTGCAGGGAAGGAAAAATGTGCTACAGTGGTGTGTTGTGTACCTTTTGGTCTATAGCTTCCACAGTCAAATCAACTTACTGTCTCTCTAAACTGAGTAAAGGCTTTCTTGCTTTTTAACTGCATGCAGATTCCTGTGCTTCTGATTACATGAACCGGGATATATAATATAATAATAAGGAACTGCAACACTTTGAATGCATGCACTTTTTTAGTTGTCCTTGCTACAGAACATGGAAAAGGAAAAGAGCAACCAAAGATGCTGAAAGTGATTTTTGCTTTTAAGGCCTAGGGAATTAAAAACTATTATAAAGTTAGTGGCAGAAAGTAACTGAGACAACCTCCTTGCCTCAGAAGAAAAATAGGGAGGTTTGCTCTCTTACTTGTTCTTAAAATGTTTATGCTGTTCCTAGTTTGGCAAAGACATAAAATATATGGGTTTTGGTTATTATAAAATATGAAATTTAACATGCCAGCAAGAATGTAGTCATTGGTACTGCTGCACATTTACTTTGTTAGATGAACCTGAAAAAAACGTTTTACTAAACAACCCAAACTGAAGTTTACTCTAGCAACTACACTTTCTGAGCAGTGCCCTTTTGTAGTTAGACAAAAAAAGGGAATAATACTATAATTTTGCTTTTTTATGTGTCTTTGTAAAAACAGCTGCCAAACATCAAGTGGTGACAATAGATTAGCACTTGTATTGTCTTAGACTCAGATTTTTTATTGTTATTGTTATGTGGTAAATGAGAACTTTCTGGTAATATATATTTCAATGTTTCAAGCTTTAACTCTTGTTCTTGTACTTACTGAAATATTTTGTTCCCTGCCCCCTTATCCAAAATCAAGAACGGGTGCAGGCAGGCTTGAAACTCCAAATAAAATGTTTTGCCTGGGGCAATATTGTTCATCACATTCTTCCTAAAGGCTTTTGGGTTTTCCTTTTGAATGGAAATGCAAGAGCCAGATGCAGTTACCTCATTTCAAAATACCCTTCAATTTTTTCAGTAAAGAAAAACCTTCATATTATTCTCTTTCTTTTTTAAAAATGTGTGTTCAGCGCTTCAGCTAAAATATATGACAAACACAGCTAAAACCTGACATTCCTTGTAGAAACTTTGCACTTGCCTTGTGGCAACAGGCCCCACCAAACAGAATTGATAAAGAATTTTCTTTCTCTGGCCTCTCACAAGCAGATACAGAGATGTGGCACAACTATCCATACCCTCACTCATTTATCTATACTTGTGTACAGGGATCTTTCCCTTAAACACAATGACAGTTTCACAGATTTTAGATGAGGTTTTCCTTTATGAGTTTAATTAGCCATGCCATGAATTGAAAAGGTCAGAAAAATTTCGGAGCAGTAAATGGGAATTTGATGGGGTTTCTTTTGGGTTTTTTTAGGAGACTTAATAGTCCTGACACTGTGAGGTAGGATTCCATGTTTGCAATTCACACAACTACAAATATTGACAGCTTCTCTTTCTTCTTCCCATGAGTTGTGTAATTTTTGTACTGTTAATGCTCTAGATTTTAGCAGTACCATAATTGCACTAGAATCTTTGCTCCTATTACATAAGAGTCAAACACAAGCCTTTCTTTAAAACTGTAACAGTTAAAAGATTTAAACAAGAAAAAATAACAGTTTCAACTGTACTAGAGCTGATATTTTTGGAGAGGTATGCTGTCTCTCAGTGTTTGAATTCTTGCATTTGCCAATACATGGCAATACTGTACATGCTGTTTTATTGAGTTTGTAGGATGAACTGCAACAGCAAGACAATGAAATGCTAAACCAGTGTGATACATTGTGTCCTGTTATTTAAAGCTAGATATCTTTGCAAGTCTATATTTCAACATATTTCTTCACAAGTTTCTGAAAAGTAGTGTATTTTATAGCTTTTCTGTGGCTTTCCAAATTTCTTCTGTAATATCAAGCTCTACTTCTTCCCAGTTATTCTCTTTTGGCTGAGTATCATTTTAATTGTGTTGTCAGAAAGGCTTCAATTTTAAACCAGTAATTAGTAAGCAAAATTCCAAGTGTTTAAATTTTAGCTGGGTTGAATTGCAATCCACAGCGCTGGTGTCTCTGCTGCCTATGAGGACCTTGGGGAACTACAGTTGACATTAGCACTTGGCTGAGGCTCTTGATTTAGTTGGTGTGAAACAGAGAGAAGGTGTCAAAAACTCTGTAAGAAAACCACATTTGTAGAAGAGAATTTGCTTTACCTTAACTTGGATAACTGAGATTGTATGCTACCTATATTACTTCTCTAGAGAATCCTGTGGATATCTGTATCTTCTTATTCTACATATAGCGGAACTTCTGTCATATAATACTTCTGCTATCAGAAGAGAATATTTATGTCTCCAAAATATGTACTGCAGGTCAGGCTAACCATATACATTAACATGGTATTAAGAAAAAGTCAGTGTTTAAAGGTGCCTGGTGCTATTGATTCACAAGGCCAGTTAAGACTGACTTTAAAAGATATCTCTAAAGGGTATCAGAAAATCAAGTCTGAAGCTTCTGTCTATATTGCCTTGGAGGAGCCTTTATGGCCTATTGCTCCTTGGGCCACTCCTTTCTGTGTTTAGTAAGACTAAAGTACACTTAACTGCATAGGTCACCTAGACCATGTGTTTGTGGCTTCTGTTTTCATAGAATTGTAGAAGGATAGAATGGTTGAATTGGAAGGGATTTGAACATCACTGAGTTCCAAGTGCCCTGCCATGGCTAGAGACACCTTCCACTAGACCGGGCTGCTCAGAGCCTACCTAACCTGGCCTTGAACACTTCCAGGGATGGGGCATCCACAGCCTCTTTAGGCAACCTGTTCCACTGCCTCACCACCCTTACAGTAAGGAATTTCTTCCCAGTATCCCATCTAAACCTACCCTCTGTCATTTTGAAGCCATTACCCCTTGTTCTATCCCTACATACCTTTGTAAACAGTCTCTCTCCAGCCTTTTTGCAGCCCCCCTTAAAGTACTGGCAGGCTGCTATAAGGTGTCCCCAGAACCTTCTCCATCCTGAACAATCCAAACTCTCAGCCTTTTCTCACAGGGGAGGAGCTCCATCCCTTTAGTCATCTTCATTACCCTCCTCTGGACTCCCTCCAACAGGTCTAGATAAGAAGTTTTCCTTTTTATTTTGTACTCTTTCCAACACGTCTAAAAGAAGTTTTCCTTCTTACTGGATGAATTGTTAGTGTAACTGGCATTTTTTGCATTTAAGTTTCTTACATTAAGAAAAAGCAAATCTCTGTGCCCTTAGTTTTATTGCTGTTTACATTTTCTGTTCCTTCAGTAGATTATAGTCCTGTAAGAATTCTTAAAAATTCTTGATACTTCATTGCAGAGCTTTAAAATTGCTATATGAGACTGTGATTCCATTATGCTACACTATCTATTTTTTGGAAAAAAATACTAAGCCAATATGACCCCCCAAAAAAAAAAAAAGAAAAAAAAGAAAAAAAAGGGGATTTCGTAACAGAAAACAGCTGCAACCACATCAAGGCATTTTTGTCTACTCTACTGGCTTTGCTGAAAATTAAAGCCACAACTTAATATTCAAGGAAGAGATTTATATGGAATGAAATCTGTTAAATGCTTAATAACAAACAGTTAAAAATACAAAATGGGATGTTTAGGAAACTGGTTATGAATGCTAAATAGCCTAGATTGCAGAAGTTCTGCTTCTTCAGTAGAGGGTAGAAAATTAGAGTCTTATTCTGGATAATGGATTGTAAACACCAATTCAGGAATTTGTGTCTTACGTTTTCACACACCGTCAGTGTGTTTAATTAAAACCAGCTTGCTTTCTAACTCTTGAAACTGTACGAAATCAAGTGCTCTAAAAACAGGGAGCTATCCATTTGTTGAGAAATATTTTAGAAATGAGAGGAAATTTTTACAGTGGCTCATATACAGAAAAATGCTTATGTTTTTTCTACCTACAAATGCAGTAGATTAAATGAGCTACATTTTGAAATAATCTGAAGTTAAAAGAGATGAATTCTTGCAAAACATCTGTTGACAACCTTGGAGTAGATGGATTTTCAAATTCAAAGTGATTTAAACCAGAGACTTTTCTAATAGTTTCATATTTAAATGAAGGGGGATTTACATCATTATTTCTGCAGCTTTTAAAATCCTTAAACTTTGAAATTACAACCTCTCAGGAACACTCAACTCTTACTGTTTAGTGACTAGTGGGATATTCAATTGTCTCATTACATCAAGCCAGGAAAATATACTCTATGCACATTTAATTACACAATTTAATATATATTTACTTAAAATTGTAGTACTTATGTTTTGTTCAATTTAAGATACTGAATAAAATTGCTTCCTTTGTTAATTCCTTCTTACTACAAATTTGTGGCCTGCTGCTAATGATAGAAGCTGGAGTAAAATTGAGTGACAGGACAATATTGAAACTTATCTAAAGAAAAATTTTATTATACAATATATACTAAAATCAAATATGCTGTACAATTACAACCAGTGTTTGGACCTTAGGGGAAATGGTACAGTATAACGTGATCCGTAAGTCTTATATGAGCTCCTAAATGACAGAAAAAGCCATCATGCTAATGGAAATACATATTTTAATGAGTTATATTTGATATTTTAACTGTTTAGGTTTGAATCCTATATTGCATAGGGTCTAAAGGTTACAAATACCATATTTGGCTCAGTTTATGAAAACGGAGCTTCAAATTAATACTCTGATGCATATATACTATCGAGAACAATGGTTATGCAGAGTAATTTTCAGTTACTTGAAAAATACTTATTTTTATTAAAATACATGCCTGATAGAAATGTTAGAAACCTTAAACCTGAGTGGCATTTTCAAATTCTGTTTCCTAAAGTTGCCTTCTTAAAACTTGGTGAGAGCATACAGATTTAGATTTTAGTGCCCATGGGTGAAAACTTGGTAATATGTAGGGACCTAGAAGATGTTAAAAAATCTGTAGATCAAAAGCTACCATGAAATGAAGTTAAGACTGAAACTAGGGGTATAAAGTACAACTGCAGCAATTCAGAAATAAAACTTTTTGGGTCTTTAAAAATTATAGAATTATTTCCATAGGCTTCCACGAAATAATTCCCACTTATAGCCATCAAAACCTCTTCATTATATCCTAGTAGAGTACTGTGTAAACTCCGCAGCTGCGAGCAACGTGGCTTAGTGTCTATAGTGTCAAATGAAAAGTAAATGATTGCAAAAGATCTTTTAGCTCACTCTTTTTTTTCCCCTGCTACTTCTGTTACCTCTGGCAACCAGTTGCTTTTTCTTTCTAAAGTTTACAGAATGTGGCATAGCTGATGAAGCACAGGTTTTATTTATTTGTACATTTAAACCACAAGCAATTGACTTGATATTTTTGAGAAAGATAATATTAAAACAAGTGTTATGTCTCTTTGTAATGACTAAAATAGGCATGCTTAGGACAAGTTCTTTGAGATAAAACTAATTTAATTATTTTTAACTGTATAACCTATAGGCTACCTTTAAAAAACTGCTGCAATTATCACATATAATCTCCATGATTTTCATCTACTTTGCTACTCTAAATAAGATAAAAATTGTGTAAATTAATCTCCTTTTGATTTCTGTTGAAATTTATCTTTGTCAGAGAAAGAGGGAAAAAAGCTTTTAGGTTTTTTTATTGTCAATTTTTAAATGAAGTTCATTTTCTCTTCTAAAATTCTTAAACTGGTTTTTAAATGGCTATTTCATATTATTCCATGAAGCTGATGATAACTTTGATGTTGAGGTTCTGATGGCTCATAATGTTACAAGTTGAATTTTCTTTTCAGACAGTGATGTTACCAGATGCCCACTAATCTCATCCTCTTTTTGTCTGGTGCTTCTGTTTTCTTGCCAAGATACTTCTGTCCTTTCTGCTTTTTGTCTCCTAGTTGCAGCAGCTACCAAAAATGGACTACTAGATGTTTTCATTCTGCCCTTACACAAACAGAAGCAGTGGAAAAAATAAGGGAAAATTTAACAAACAGAAGGAAAAGCAGCAGAAGGAAGAAAAAACAAAAGCAGGAGATTGTCTCCTATGGCTTAGGAATCCTGTTCATTCTTGAAGATTTCTTTCCTGAAGCACTACAGAAGTCCCCAAGCCCACTAGACATAAGCACAGAACCACCAGATGGTGAATCGTGATTGTAGCACGAGGAGCTCTTAATTTCTGAATCCATTATTCAGCTTTCAGTCTCAATTTTTTACACTGTCAATTCTATACACATTACTGGCCTCTCCAAAAACATGCTCATTGAGTTGTGAGCATGTTTCTGGTCTACTCGCTTTAATGTTTTCTCTCATTACATTCTGAACTAACCCTTCTGAAATAGCCTTACAGAGGAAAGATTAACTTTTTTGTTTTACGTTCATTAAGCTTTTTCTCCTAACACAGTGTTTATAAAACAAACAAGCAACCACTAGAAGCAGTAAAATGAGATGCTGAACACCTAATTTCTTTGTGAAAGTGGGTGTGTGGGTCTCTGTACTGGGTTTGGCTGGGATGTTAATCATAGCAGCCTATAGGGCGCTGTATTTTGGATTTGTGACCAAAAAATGCTGATAACTTATCTATGTTTTAGCTCTTGCTGAACAGTGTTTTCATAGCATCAGGCTCTTCTCTGGTTCTCACTCTGCCCTCCCTGAATAGATTGGGGATGTGTAGTAGGCTGGGATATAAGACAGATGACCCAAACTGACCAAAGAGATATTCCATGCCAGTGCATATAATCTTATGCACAGCAATAAAAAAGGAAAAGAGAGGATTCAACAAAGCTAACCATTTTTTGCTCAGAACTGGCTGGGTGTTGGAATAGTTTTGTTAGGAAGAATGCAGTTACCTTAGAATTGACTGTTGCAGTCTCACATAGCAGTTAAAATGTCAGCAAATTAGAGCATCAAAGTAAATTATTTCAAGCAAATAAAGTACCATGAGAACTACTGCTTGTGGCACTTTCAGACTAAGCAACAAAATTTACATGTTTATAGATGTGCAGCTATGTGAGTCCTTAAACACTCCTGACTTTGTATTGCTTACTCATTTACTGTGTGTCATTTTATGATTATTTACTATAATTAGAAATAATCCTGACATATTAGCTTTCTCCCCATGGTAAAATCTGATAAGGGCTTTCAGTGTTAGTCTGTTTTTGTTACTGTGTAGATGTAGAAAGAAAGCCTAAAGATTTGAACTTGGAGACTTGTAGTCACAGCAGGGCTGTCCACAGCGAACTACAAGTTTGCATTCCTGCCACATGCAGTAAGGTTTTCTCTATAGACTCCTGTCACGGAGGAATTCAGCAAGGAACAAGAAATCTTCAGTCAGAGAAGGGCCACAAGTGTGTGAAAAGCTAACCACACATAAACAGTAAAGGTCATTAGCAGGCTCCTAAACTCCTGGCTAGGAATTAGTTTTTTGGATCATTAACGGTAAAAAAGCCTAGGAAATGAATAGGACTCAGTGTCCTATTAAAAATTAGCCAGAACAATTAAAAGGTTTTCCAGTTTTTAATGGGAACCAGACCTCATACCTCATTTTCCCTTGTCTAGTGGGCTGTTTCTGCATTTTGAATGACATTAATTTTATGTCCTTGTATTTTTAAAGAAATATCTTGAAGTATTTATTCTGTGTAGGTGTTGTAAATTATTTGTATGGGGGCAGTGAAAGCTTGGGAGATGTAAAATCCAGTGTCTCCCTCAGACTGTGTTACTGATTCCAAGTGTCATGACTCTGAACTATGAGTTAGTTGTGACTGGATTGCTTCTTGTGTGTGCAAATATATACTTTGCAAACTCCTAATGCAGTTGGATTATGCAATTCCATGAATTTAAGTGCTCATTTGGTTGCAAATGCACAGCCTTTTTTTGCTGTGAGATATCTTTCCCTATAGTGTAACATGTTTCCCTAAACTCTGTTTCCTGATTTTAACAGCAGCCTTTCTACTTTCATTTCAATGTAAATTCCTGGCTGCTGAGTGGATGACTGATGGCTATTTATCTTCTCCTCCACTGGGCATTTTTCCTTAAACCTATAGTCATCTCATGAGTTTGGCAAAAGAAAATAACAGCACAACTTTGGTATTTTAAAAAATATTTTTTGGAGAGGTTTATTAAATACTTTCATTGTCTTTACTTGCATGTTTTATAAAAAATCTGAAGGGAGGAAGAGAGAATGAGAGGAAGAAAAAGAAAAAAACAAAGAAATGTTTTACACTGTCTGCTTTGGCTGCAGGCCTGCCACTCTGGAGAAAAACAAGCTCACTAGTTCCCAAACTTTTTAACTCTATAGTTGTTATACTCATTTCCCTCCCCATATGCCTTTGGCTACAAATCTTCCCACTTACCCCTCTGGTAATAATCAAGGCAATCTATGAATAGAAGCCATATGATTTTCCTGAAAGAAAAAAAAAAATTGGATGAGGAAAAATGGACTGCAGATAAATGGGGTGGGGATGGGGGAAATAAAAGGACCAAAGAAAGGCAGATATCTTCCTCACAATGTTAATTTTGTACTCATCATTCAGTTGCTCCATATACATAATTCCTTTCTGCAGTGAGTGAATTGCCCTGTCATTAACATAAAATTAGCTCCAAATGATCAGGGCCAAGAGCTTTGAAATATGTTAGTATAGAACCATACACTCAAAACCATGTGGGAATCCATGTGGGTTTCCAGATGTGAGAATCTTCTGTGTTACAAATATAGTTATGTTTATGTAGCATAATCTGCTCTGTGAATATGCTCTTGATGCAGCTGTGCTTCCAGTAGTGGTCTCTCATGTGATGTTCTTCCTGTGTGAATGCATCTTTTTTCTTACAGTGAGTCCATTCTGATAATCACCTCTTGGAAACAAATGCTGTCCTGCAAGCTAAAATACTCTTTCAAGAAATTGAAGGACTTCAGTATGGCCTAGTAGATTAGATTAAGAGTGAAAATTTGAAAAATCTTGTGTTTAATTTGTCGTTCATCAATGTTTTGCTGCTAATTGTTTATCCCTGAGTTATTTTTCATCAGTGAGTACTTTCTGAACTAGGATTAAAATTTAAAAGCTTAAGTAAAGTTTCAGAAGTCGTAATATTTTGCATGCTATGTAAGTGCTTAAGCTTGTGGTTTGATTTCAGTTATATTATCAAAAATATGTTGATTGAGAACAAGATTAGTTGAATCTCAATATAATTACCTGATTCGGTGTTCATCTAAATAAGGATCTCTAATGACAGTCTGTCTGTGCTCTTTTTCTTTCCTTTTTTTGAGTTTTTCTGAATGTTTAAAAGCCCGTAACATCTTGATTTCTTTAATGCAGTTGCCTTCTGTTTTATGAGTAAGAAGGAAACTTGGAGTATCTTTGGGAAGGAAATTGATATCTGAAAAAGACTACTGAGTTAAATAACTCTGTGGAGCTGAGTTTAAGCATGTCAGTTAGTGCCTGAACTGTATAGTATTCAGTCTGTAGCAGTGATTCTTAGCTATTATCAATGTTTGAATATGTAAGTACAGAATGGCGACTGAAGGTGACCTGAAATGTCATTCTTGTTCACTTTGTAGTAGTGCCACCTTGTAATTTTTAATAGCCACAAATTTTTCAAAGAGGTACTCTTTCCTTTCTCACTGAAAGCTGTCCATTGATGAACATGAATAATCAGTTTTCAGGCATAATTGATACACCCTGTGGTACTTTGGCTGTAGCCAAGTCATGTCATATATATCAAACAGGATCATATCACTCCTGCAGTTGGATTAGAGACTGCCAAAGGGAAAAAGATATCAGCTAAACATCTGATATTGATCCCTTCTCTGAAATGAATGTAGTTCCATCCTCTAGCACAATGTAAATTCTCTGTAGAAGTCATTACACACTGAATAAATTTTTGTTTTACATAAATCACTGTAGCCTTAGAGTTCATTAGTGTGTGAGATGATACTTTGTGTCTTGCGTAAACTGAGATTTTGATTGTAGAAAACATTTTATTCTATTAAATGTTGCATAGTGTTTCCAACATTTTAAATACATATTATGATATCTTCTATATATCCTATTTCATAGGCCAATGTATTACGCATGTCTGAAAATAGTCTTGTACTTATCATTATAGTCTTTAAATTGCAGGGAATATTGTGCTCCTCTGTTTTCAGGAGCATTAAGGATTTTAAAAGCTGGGAGTAACTCCCTATTGCCAACCTCTTTCAGCAAAATATCCTTTGCTGTTCTTCACCATATCCAGCTAACATTAGTCATTGTCTTTAATATCAAATTTTAAGACATGTCCAATAAAGGACACCTATGTGATAAAAATGATGGGAGTGTACCACTCTCTGAATAAGAAATGAACAGAAAAGATACATCTGTGAGCTATGCAAGCAGTGACAGCTTGAGGGAAGCACTAAAACTGCCCTACAGAAGAGGGAGTTTTCTTCTGTCACATGCCATGGGTCATGCTTGCTGTGGTAGGTAACTGATATGCTTTGTGTCACACAGTTGAGAGAGACTATGTGGCATTTCTGCTGTGAGAGGCTGGGGATATTTCAGTCAGTATGTGACAGTTTTTGTGGGCTGGTGCTGTCCAAAACTATTTCTGACCCCAGCTGCATGGTCCCAACAGTCTTTTAGCCACGTACTATTTTCCTTTATAAAAAACCAAAGTCTTAAAATGTGTGTGCATGTGTGTGTCTGTATGTATTCACAACAGATGAAAGACATATGAAAAAGTACATGCTCTGGTAATTATAAACCAGTCAGATCTCATGGAAGACTGTACAAAATGAAAGGCCTCTTAGTGCCTTGTGGACATCAGACTTCTTTCCTAACTTTCATCACAGAATCTATCTAGAACATAGTGAGGATGCTGCATAAATTTTGTAATAATGGAAATGTATATTTAAATTTACTTTGACTTGAAAAACATTGGTATTTGTTTAAGGATTCTGCCAGTGCATCTCAAGCTGTTTTATGGCGCTGCTTTTCATTAATTATATTTTGACAGAAGAAATTCTTGCCTCTTTTTTTTTTTTTTTCAGACTGAAGAACAAACAAGCCTCTCTGAAGAGCAGCTTAAGACCCTTCTGGAAGAATGTATGCAGCCTCAGAGAACAATAAGTAACGTTACCATGCCAAAGTCTCAGGAATCTCTTTCTTTTGGATTAAGTCCCCCTTGTTACACAAGTCAAGACTCCACTCTTCACTCCACATCTACTCTTTCCAAAATGTTAGTTGAAGACCATATTGTAGGGATGTTAATGGCTCAGGAAAAGGCTGGACTCGAAGACAAAAGCTTATGTGTTAATGCAGAGAGTGAAATCCCTGGCTGCTATATCAGCAAAGCATTGGCTGGTAGTCACTTATCAAAGGATTCACTGGCCCAAACAGAGGAACCTGATGACCTAGAAGGTTTACAGAAGATGGAAGATAAGAGTATTACTGAAGGTTACTTTATGTCAAGAGCACTCAACACAAAAAGATTGAAGAAACCTTCTTTCTTGGGTGAACCATTATATTGCATCAGCATGAACAATGAGCCATCCACAGAGGCTGACATTCTCAGCATACCACTGCAAACCAAAGGAGGTGAGACTCTTAACAACCCTTTAGAATAGGCTTTTGATTATAATGAAAAAACCTAAGCAGGTTCTCACCAAAGGTATGCACCAATACATGCTGATTGTTATGGTGGGGCAAGGATGTTATTTTATAAAACATAAAACTGTGCCAAAAATAATACACAATAACAGGATGTTTATTAAAATTCTTGCACTGACATAATTGACTAGGAATTTTATGAAATATATCACTGATGTTGATTAATTCTATCAACTGGAAAACAGTGCTGAGAACATATATGGATTATCTTTTTGGTAGTAGAAGGTCACGTTCACTATTCTGTGGAGAGCAAATATTCTCCCAGTAACTGGTACAAAAATTCACATGAAAATCCAAGTGTTTCATGAAAGTTTTTAATGAGGTAAACTTGGTAGTATTGAAACAAACATGACCTAGCTATATTACAGATTATAAACTGCTTTTGGGGAGTTAAAATTTCCACACATAAGATACCAAAATTAATATATACTGCATAATTTCTATAAATTACTTTTAGTTTGGTAAAAGAAAGAACATACTTTAACCAGAAAAATTTAAATTTCCTGTCTGCCTGGTATTTTAAAAAGATTGTGGAAGGGTCTCTCATTTTTATGTTCTTTATTTATATGTAATTATATAGTGATATTGTAATCTAAATCTATATTTAGATTTTCAGCCTAAGACTACTTCTCTTCCTGAGAAGCCAGTTGTTCCAGTAAATCAGATTTTAGGCAGGTAAACCTTTCATTTTTTTTCATAGAAGTTGTGACACTATGAAGTTTGTAATTACCATACTACAGTCTAACCTTACTAGAAATCAATACATTTTGCTGTTTGTCAAGATTGATCTTTGTTATACTGTTAATCTGTTCTGGATTTAGAGAAACTGTATTTTTCACATCAGTAATTTAGAACATCCTAATATCACTCTGCTGTGTTAAAATTTCATAATGATAGTCACAACACTTTCTTTGATTGTGATCACAACCCTTTCTTTGATTGTTTGTACTTCAAAGTGAAGGGAATGTTAATTTTTTTCAAAGTGATTCCCCCTGTCAGCAGAAAGTTGTGTAATTGCTGTTTTTACACAAAGTCGATATCCATGCTTACCTGCCGTATTTGCCCTTTATGAGATTTAGGTGCTAGCTTCTACGTGAAGAAAATAGAAATAGTACCTGTAGAAAATGTTGGATGGTTTTGATGCTTTTTTGTCTGGTAGGCTGGTTACCAGCTACCTTCACAGGCCAGCTTTGCTCTCTGTGTAGATGCAGGCTTCAGAAGAGCAGAGCAAGTGAAGAGAGTGGTCTGCCCAGAGGAGAGCAGGGCGGCAGAGGTGGTGGTGGGGAACACTGCAGAGAACCACCTCTGCCAGGGGCAATCTGGACTCACACAGGACTAACATGATTACATACTACACCACCAGGCTTCTTCAGCAACCAGCAGAGAAAGACTCAGGAACTTGCTGCCTTCACTTGAGTTAAAATTCTCCTTCAGTCTGAGCAGATGTAGCATGGTCAGAGCCAAGTGTGACTCAGCCCCAACTACCACCTCCCATTATGCGTGTGTTTTAAGATGGGATGTGTTAAATCAAGGAAAACACCATGTGCTGTGACCATTGGGTAGTGGAGTGAGCAGGTAACTGTAGATATAGTCACTATGAGGTAATTTTATTGTACAAGAGACGAAGGAGATTTTTACCGTTAAGTGTATTTCCATATGGGACATCTCACTGTAGAAGTCTATAAAGTGAATGTGTTAACATTTATCACATAATAATTTAAATGTCTTTGACTCAAAATCATGTATGTCAGAGTAAAGTAATAGGGTATTTTGATTATTTGTTTTCAGTAGTGGCTGAGTAATGTTCAGTCATGTAGAACTCAAAGCTGTATGGTTAATAAATGTCTTGGTTTTATGATAATTTTGCATACCAATTCTTTTTCTGAGGAGGGAAAGTATTCTGAATTTTCAGTCTCTGAATTGTTTTTTCATTTTTTGACTAAGAAGCTAATTAATTTGTTTCCCACAAGGTGACTCAGTTCTGTCTGAAGCAATTAGTCCTGGACATAGGCCAAGGAGTGTGATATTTATCAAATTTGTAAACTTGCTTAACGTATTCTGTAGATAATTTGCTTGTTAGTTCTGACATGATTTGATGTGCTAATTGTATTGAGAAATGGCTTTGTTATGGTCTCATTTCTAGAGGACATTTAAACAGGTATGCATAACCTTCTGTAAGTCGTTTGATTTTCTTGCCTGCTTACATGTGGTTTAAATTCTGTGTAGTGCTGGTTAAGCAAATAAAATGGTGTGAAACTGGTTTAGCACAATTTCAGTTTTGCATTCCTTATGGTACTGTAGTCTGTGATATAGATTCACTGTAATACATTAAGTTATATGTATTTTAAGGAAAGCATAATTATTAGCATAATGCATATATGTATATTTGAAGGAAACACTCATTTGCATTCAAAAATAAGTAATGCTTGTTTCTTAAAAGAAACACTAACCTACATCCAGCTCATATATATGTAAACATAGATGATGTTTACTGAGGTAAACAAAACCCAGACTTGACCACGTGCAGATATGAAAAGGCTGTTATTTCTCCTAGCTGTGTGAGCCAATAAATGATTAATTCCAGCTCTATTTTGGAGGGCTATATTAAGTGTTACATAGAAGTTGTATCACAAACCGTTGTTACTTTTTCCTCTTGCAAATAATGTTGTGCTTAACAGCAGTTCAGCACCTTTTTATTTTCTTTTTTTCAGATCATACGAACAGTGAAATTTGAGGGGAGAGTGACTATATGCTTCTCTGCACAACTGTTTTTCTGAAAGCGTAGCTAAACCTCCATCAGTGATATTACACTGATAGGGTATCGTATCAAGCAGCCTGAAGTGAATAAATTATCATAATTGAAAAGGTTCCATGAGTTGATTTTTTTTCTGAAGAGATAATTATTATTGCCATTATCATATATTGTTGCAATTTGATTTCAAAATAAACTCTTGCATTTCATCAAATTTCCTGGGGGTGTTCTACCTAATGAAGAAATGTATGCAGATATTGTGTAGCCGTGTGTCTGATAAAGACAAGCATGTCTTTGTTTGTGGGAAAAAAAACAAACAAAAAACCAACCAAAAAACCAAAAAACAAGCAACCAAAAAACCCCCCAACTCTAAAAGTTTAGGATTTACGGATGGGGCTTTATTCCAGAGGATGTGAAACATATGTAACAATTTCATTTTTCTTCACACACACACACACACACACACACACACACACACACACACACACACACACACACACTCACACACACTAGTTTTTTCATGCAGTTAGCTAAAATCTGTCTGCTGTTATCTCACTGCAGTTTGCTGGAGCTTGCAGCCTGTGTGACTCAGAATCCTGACTCAGTGAAGCACCTGAATACTCAGACTTTGCCCCGGGGCTGTCTGTTGTCTGCACCCCTGGTTTGGTGAAGGCTTGACTTGTACAAGTCCTCTGCTGGATCAGAACATCAGCACTAGTCTGCTCAGGTCTGGCTGATTCTTGCCTGGGAAAGTGTAACCACACAGCAGTCATATCTTCTAGTTAAGAAATGTAATTAAATGAGGAAGGATCCCAGCCCCTGGTGAAGGCTCAGTGTGAGTAGAAGTGGAGGCGTTCAGAAGTTTGCCCTAGCAGCTATAGGATTGTGAAACCTTATAGTAATGGCTACCTGGGGGGAGGGTAATGCAGCTGGTTTGGGTTTGAGAGAATACAAACAATTCATTACAGGTTTTTGATTGTCGAGTCTTTAACTAGCATTTTTTCCTGTTTTTCTTCTTATTTATCCAGCTGATTGGCAGTTTTTTATTTCATGTGCTGCAATGTCAGAATAAGAAAACATTATTAAAAAAACATGGTTCTTTTTTAAAAGTTTTTTTAAGTGGGGAGAGATATTCTAGCAAAGAAGATTCAACGGATTTATCCCACTGACAAGCTCTCATGTGACTTGACCTAAAAGGACAGATTATTTCTCAGATCCTATACATATAGTCATTTAACATTCACCAAGGGAAGATGTACGGATAGATTATTAACTATACATGGGCTGTTATTGCATAAGGTTTTCTTATTTAATATGAATGTTTAAATTAATGCCCATATTGGCCCAGGTTTTAATCTAATTTACAGAGTTGCCAGAAGGAATGGATGCATGCTCCTGGGGAAGTTGTAATTGTGTGGATGTAACAGGGATCAGAATCTAATCTACTTGCTTTTACTTAAAAATCTGAATGGAACATTATATTTGCAAGAAGCAATTGCTATTTTTTTTTTACTTTTTGATATTTTTACTTGTTCTTCAACAGCAATAACAAACCTATGGATAGTGGGTGTTCGCATAGAATTGCTGTAAGCACATTTCATGGAACTTTCCAAATCTCACCTAGATGTATTTCTTATCTTAAAAATATTAAGCCTGTGTCATAATTTTGTTAGCATAAATATCATTAAACAATAGTGACAAGTGTTTTCAAGAGTATTTTCTGTGCCTGTATGATACTAATTCAGGACTGTCTACTGGCTGTGATCTTTCCACAGTTCCATATTTTCACATGAAATTTGTGTTTTATAGAGACCTTTTCAAAAACAGTGTTCCAAGTGCTTGGGCAGTTTTTGAAGAAATCTAAATTATGTTTAAAGATGATAATATCTAGAGAACATTAAGAAAAATATGAAGTAGTTCTTAATTTTCCTGATTTATTTTGTTATCTTGAATCTTTCCCTCCTATAAAAAGACTTTGTCTAGCACCCTCAAGGAAGGGTTGCTGTTGCTGACAAAGCCTTACAACATTCCTGAAGCTACGAGAGCAACTTTTTATTCACATCCGGCATTTCAGGGATAAGCAGGTAGGTTTGAATGGCTATTGACTTGAATTGTATATTCCAACAGGAGGTCTGTAACTTTTGTTTTTGGGAAGTGCTGAGCACCCTGCACCAGTTGTAGTCACTGCAAACCACAGGGACCAAGCACTCATGGCTTGCTATTCCAGAGGTGCGTTGGGTCAGTACCCAAAGCTCAGAGACTGTAAAAAATTAGTGATCTAATATTTATCTGTGCTTGGTTTCTACTGCATTATATTAAACAGGTTGGTTGTGAATATTTTATTTCTTACTTGATGTTACAGGTGAAATATCAATTCAAGCCTTCCTTTTTTTATTACCAGTTTTAAGTAAAACTGTAGGAAATAAAATTATTTGGAAAAACATGGTACTGGTAAGAGGGGACAATAACAGAGATATTATATAAAGTATAGTGACAAGGTCATTTGCTGAAACATCACCAATAGCAGGGTAAAAGGAAAGTTGAGCCCAGGAGGATTCATGGGTTTTTCTTTGTTTTTCCAATGACTGTGTTGTGACCTGCAATAACCCCTACATCGGGGCTCGCCACTTGAATTCCAGCTGCACTGGAATGTGGCAGCTTCTCCTCAGGGAGTGATGCAGCAGTGATGATTAAGATATTTAAATGAATTTTCTTTTGCAGCCTAACTTGGGATTTGGAAACAGGTTTTCTGAAATACATACCTTCCTTCAGCATAAGGTGTATTTGGCACAAAATTCTGGTAACTTGCTTCTTTACTGTCCTTCCTAGCTCCTTCAATCCAAAACACTGAAGGAGCTAAAACATAACAAAACAGCAGAGCACAGGAGACTGATTTTTAAAGTTACCCTTCATACTTTTGGGCTTTGAGATGTTTGAGGAACGAGAAATTTCATGTGTGCATGTAAGTTTATGCTGTTCTTCTTTTTTCACACAATGATTTTACACAGATAGATGCTTTTTTCCAAATATTTAATATTGGTGAAAGCAACATAGTCATGAAGAAAAGATTCTGGTGTGCTTGCATCTAATTGCTGAGCAATATATGACCAAACCATTGTGTCTTTGTCACTGAGACCCCTCAGTGACACACATATAGTGCTGGGGTTTGTGGTGGCCCGTGCTCATTTGTTGATAGTGATTTTCTCCAGTGGCTATGTTTCAATGCTGCATGGTTTACCCATTTAAATGACTAATCCCATATTATTTTTTCTGAAAGTGGAAAATCAAGGTGATTCAATTATTTTCATGAACATGATGTGTGTGTATATATATATATATATAAAAATTATATGTATTAATTTAATATAAAATATCAAAAATATACTATAAATTTAAGTAGAATATTTTAAAGAACTTCTCACATCATTACAGTATACTGTAATGATGTGAAAAGTTCACTCCAGCTTTGCAGTTATTATGCAGACTTAGAGTGGTTGAGGGATTTTAATTTCAAAGAGAAGTGACAAACTAAATACCCTGAATTAAAAAAAAAAGGTTTAAAAGTTTCATGAATCTAGACAACAAAAAAATGAGTGAATCTTTTTTATGTATCCAGAATTCAAGTTTAAATTAAAATAATTCTACCATGGACTAAAAAACTTCCAGTTTCATCATTAAAAAAAAAAAAAAAAGAGGAAAACGCCCCACCAAAATTCTCAGCCTAATGCCTTTTTTCAAGACAGACGTTGGCTGTATCTGCTCTGTGGATCTGTTGTGCATGCTTTCCTTCTCACTTCCCCAGCAGAACTCCTGCAGAGCCAGTGGGCATGCTGAGCGCAGAGTGAAAACAGGCTGTGCAAAAATTATCTGCTGCATAGATCAGAGAGGAAAGGGCTGCTTAAACATGTCATCAGAGTAACAAGAACTAGTCTAGAAATGTGAAAAAGTATGCCAGTAAGTTAATATGCTGGAAAAGGTGCCTTCTTACCTCCCCGTCAGGGATGGATAGGTGAGAGGCAGTTGTTTGCAGCTCAGTTTCTGTGATTTCAGTGACTACAAGGATTTTTATATTTTATTAAAACTCTCCACTTGCTAGATAAAATTTCAGCAAATAATATGCGAATGCACCTTTTACTTATGCTTCTTTAAAAGGCTTTCTAAGCACAGCTTTGGAAAAAGATCCCCTCTCTCTTGCTTTTTACATGCAAAATTTGCTGGAGTTTACACTTCCAAGAGTGTTTCCTCCCCCACTTATGAAAAGAGAGCTTCACCTCTGAGAATCTCACAGTGTAAAGGATAGACACAAAAGACAAGGTGGTTTGGCAGATCCTCAGGAAGCTGCCAAGTTAGGAGGGTTTATGAAAACTAGAAAAAATAATAACTTATTTTTTTTTTAATTTTCAACAGATGCACTTATTGAGAAATAATTACTCCTTTATTTGTAGTGAGATTTAAAGGTCAGAAAAACTGTTTCCTTTTCAAATAGAATAGAGGCACTTGAATACTACTAATGCCATAACCTACATTTATCCAATTATACGTTTCATTGAGGGACTGGCTAGAATCCAGATGCAGTAGTTAGAATAAAAGGCTCCCTGTCATTTATGTCTGTGAAGTAGTTCACTGCTTGCAATTGAATCTGCAATACCTTATCTGTTACGCTTAAAAAAGCCCCCAGTAAACTGGAATATTCTGGGGTGTGTAGTAACTTGTAGAGTGCTAAAGTGCATGAATAATTTTGCTGTATAGGTAGATATTCTGTATTCAGAACTTATTTTCTCCTTAAAAATCTGCTGTTTTCTTGTGGAAATACTGGTCTGTGCCATTGTTTTCTTATTGTTTGCTTTGTGTATTTGGTATGCATAGTTTTGGTGGGAAGGGTATTGCCAGAGGCATTCTACCCTAATTTTACAATAACACTAAAATGGTCTCTCCATATGCATTTTGTGAGCAGAATCATCAAGGGAGAAGGACGGACACAGTCTAAGCTGCCCTCAGTTTAGCCTTGTATGTTTTGCCTAGGCTAGCAGTTCTTGACTTTGGAAGCAGTTGAAAAATTAAAGACAAATGATGTCTGGGCTCCCTGGGATTTGTTTAAATTTGAAAATCCAAGTTTCTCTATGATACTTGTCTAATTTTATGCATTTCCCATGGAAGATTTTATATTTAAGACTTTTGCTTGTCAAATACTTTTCTCTAATGAGTTCTTTTCCTTTTGTCATGATTCTGTTTAAATATTCATACAACTTTGTGCACCTGTTTTTTCTCTTTTGAAAAGATGAGAAATAAGAACTAGAACTCCTCCGGTGGATACTGTAAGATGCTCACTTCTGCAATCTCAGCAATCCTTTCCAAAATGAATTTATGCTGAAAATCTACCAGTTACTCTGGACTTCACTGCAAAAATCATGGCAGTATCTGTAAAAAATGCACTGTTGTCATTAAGATGCAGATCTTGCTACAGTTATCTCAGTCTTTGTCTCCCTAGCTTATAAATACCTATGGGTTAAACTACACCTGTTAAATACAGGTTTGATGCAGATGACCACTCTGAAACTTAAGGTACTGCATTTGCATGGGCTCTGAGAAGAGTGTGTTGTGGAAGGAAAACATTGTGTTCTTTACAACAGCATGAAATTAAAAGATTACTTAAGCAAAAATAGTTGGCCAAGTAACAGTAGAAGTGGCATGCATTGGTTGGTTCACTTGCATGTCTGACTGATGTGTCTCTGGGGAATTAGGAACAGCAAATTTCCCACAGGCTTCGCCTATGGAGTTTCTGCCCTGTTAAGTGTGGCCACCTTCCATGCTCTTCCAGTTTAGTTTTTCTTTAGTAGTTGTTTCTTTGGGCAAGTAAAGGCCTAACTTATCTCAACTATAGCTCCTTCTTGTGTCCTACTGTATTCACACCCCCAAGCAAAAAGTGACTGGTCTTACTTAAGCTATGGGTTAATATAAAGCATATGGCTTGCCTTTTTTATTCTGATGACAAGCTATATAAATGCATGCAATAAATTAGCATGAAAGTGTGGCATGGCTCAGACAGGATCATTGGAATGGGCTGCCAAGGCTGTCTTCCCCACAGCAGCAGTTCTCTGTTTCGCACTTTTGGTTAGACCTACATAGATCCATATATAGATATGTTCAGATACAGATACATATTGAGACAACTGGTTGGCTTTAAGATATCTCCTGCATCTTCCTGCAAGTACAATGAAGAGATTTCTCCAGACTGGAACTGTCTTTGTTTCTTGTAGTTCTCAGTCTTCTTGGAGTCCTTGGGAGGCCAAAAGAGAGTTAGAGACCAGAACTGCAGGACATGTGGCCCAGACAAGATCAGATGGATTACAGGGACAGTGCACTCCCACTACCCTCCCTCATTCCAAAGAAGCCAAGCAGACAATCCTGTTACTGGTGAGGGCAGAAATCCTGCAGCTCCTCATATTGTGGAAGCGCCAGGCCAGGAGGTCTTTCTTTGCTTGTTCTCAGTGGAAAATATATTGGACTCAAAAGTGTTGTGACATAGAACAAGACTCCTCATCCTTGGGAAAAGGAGATATAAAGATTAATTTTCTACACCTGCAGGACCCCCTAACTACACTTCTCATGTGTGTACCTAGCACTCTCATTACAGCACCTGCCTTTGCTCAGGGGTGCACAAGATAAGCTGCTCCTGCAGGTAAAGATCGAGGAACCAGTCTTAACTGTTCTTAGTTTTAGCAGCACGTGCTGGAAGTTGAGTGAGTGCCCTGCCATCAGCTCTTTGATCACACTAGCAGTTTCAGTCTCGAGAGTCTAGTTCATCTGCCCGGGCACATAGCAGATGTGCTGCCTCTTTTCATGGGAAAGGGGCTAGGCGTGGCTGGGGGTGAGTGAAACCTCCCCAAAACTGTTTTGGCTTGTGGCTGCATCAAGGGCAGCATGGCTTAGAAGTCTTCAAGTGAAGCCTTCAGATTCAAACGTGCCAGCTGCCCCTGCTGTGTAACTGCAGCAATACCTTCAGGTGCACCAGCAGTTACATGTAGTGTACCAGCTCAGGTGCACCCTCTCAGCATGGCTGTAAAGAGTGCAGAGAAAATCTTGCACTGAAGCCAAATTTGACACAAATAACACATCAGTGATTCAGAGATGTAGTACAAGACATTAATAAAATCAGAGCACAAAGGTAGAAATATAAATGTCCTTGGTGTTTTATTGTTGTTTGTATGTAAGAAGCTTTATTGTACAACTTACACAACTTTAAAATGGAAAAATGGTTAAAAATGTTTACAAAAAAAAAGCATGTTCTTAGAAAATTATGCTAGCAAAAAACATCGGGAGGAGGGAAGCAAAAAAATCTTCAGTGTGCAAACTTTTTATAAAAATAGAAATACTAACTCTACAGGTAGCATTTCATGATAAATTATTTAAATAGCCTATCTACACAATTATGTGATTAACTATTACAATGGCAATGAGAAAAATAATTTATAAAAATACAAGCAATGGTATACAAGATGACAGGAAAAAATATAATACAACATTATAAATTGTATTTGACGTTTTTTTCCAATGCCATTTCCTTACTGGGAATACATTTTCTGCAAAGAAATTTTGACTATGTACAGCATTAACTTTTTAGTACTACAGTAGCTTTAAAGTTTGTTAGACATTTGAACTCTGCTTACTCCAAAGGTTTTTCTCAGTCACACAACAATGAGGTAATATTTGTACGTAAAACTTTCACCATGTTAATTTCTTTTCATTTTTTGAAAAGACAAGGAAATATTATAGGTATAAGGATGCTGCCCCTTCTGTTGGGGAAAACAGTCTTTTAATGTGCATCAAGGCCTCTCCCTCTTTTGCAAGGAGCTCCTGAAGTTGTCTAGTCTGTGAAGAATTCCTTCTTTCATAGCTGCACATCACTACAACACTTAGCATGCAGTGGCCCAAAGAGGTGGCTAAAAGGTTATTGAGGGCCATCCTTGTGCCTCTCGCTGCAATCTCCTCAGGGCAGCTATCCTGGCTTTGGGTTAGGCCCACTGACCAGTAGTAAAGCATCACAGACATTACCCAGCACTAACTAACACTAAGATGGTAAATGGCATTCCCTCACCTCTAGTGCTAGGGATGGGACAGAAACTGCTACCATCTAAAGGGACTTTCATTTTAGCACTGCAGAACAGTTGCCTGCCAGGCTACCAACTGACTTGCACAAAGAAAGGAAAAGCCAGCATTGAGCTCAGACTGAGAAAAACAAACATCCCATTGCCCACACCCTCACTTTTCCTTGCCCCTCAAAGTCTTTATGGGAAATTTGCTCTTTGTAACAAATACATCACCACTATCTGCTCCAGACAAGATTTTTTTTCTCAACTAAACCCTCACTTGTTTCAGTATAGAACAGAGATAATAAATAATCTGTATTTACAATCTTACAGTCATGAAGACTTGTAACAATGATTAGGTGGATAGTCTTGACGCATTTCTTATTGTTTTAATCAATAATCCCTCAGTCATTATAACACCAAGAATAGGCAAAAATAAATATTTTACAATTTATCTACAGGCCCCTTTTCCTCCCCTCTAAAGAAGCGAGGGGTTTAAAACATCTATGGCATGTAGAAAAGGAATGTCTTCATAACATTATTTTTGTGCCTCTTTAACCATAAAAAGTGAAGCATGTGCTGGTTTCCTGAAGGACAGCACAGTGCTAGTTGAGATGGTGGTGCTTTCTGGCACCGTATCTGAAAGAACACATTTGAAGGTAAGCAAGACCTGCATGTAATCAGGAAAAAACAGAATCTAATAATAAATCCCAGTTCTCCCAAAGCTGGTGTGATCCAGTGTACCAGTTTGTATCCTCTTTCCCCACTCCCATGACAGAAATCAATTTTAGGATATCTGTTTTGTCCTGTGTAGTACAGCAGCTGATCTAGCTCACCACAAATAGAGTAAGGCTATGTTTTCATCTGAAAGGTATGACATAGAAAACAGTAATTTCTCCAGGTTAAATGGATGTAAACCAAAATAGAACAGCCCTCTTTAAAAAGTTTCTCTACTCCATAAAGAAAAAAGAAAGACCTAGAGTTCCCCCTCCCACCCAAACCCCCTTTTCCCCACACAATGAAAGGTCTTCAGTTTAAGTAGTCCACAGCACATCCAAAGATGTTCTTTTTACAAAATGCTACTCCATGGGACCTCCAGTTAGAGAGGCAGTGACACTGCACTGTGATAAACAGCAAACAAATATCTTTCCTACTGAAAGAAGTGCGCTTGTTCAGTGATGACGATTCTCATTTGCAAGACACATTTGTTTCCTTCCACTTCAGCAGAGGTCAGATACCAAGTATGTTCTCACTTTCATTCTCTCAAAAGCATTCTCTTGAGGCAGGTCATGTGTTTCGAGTCCACATTTATGCAGAAAGAAGAAAGGAAGGAATAATATAATGGTCCCAGGATTCGTAAGGCTAAATGTTTCAAAAGGTGCAATTACCAGCATTTTAAATAGTCTCTGAATCCAACAACCTTGTGATTATGAATCTGTAAAAAAAAGAAGATATATTTAAATATTTCTGTGTACTATGCGTGATTATGTCCAAGTCATTTATGCCTAGAGACATTCATAAAGAAAATTGAAAGTGGTTAGGTACTTCCTTGAGTTAACTTCAGAATCTAATTTTTGTAACCATTACATAATGAAGTCACAATTTCAGAAGACCACGAAAGCTCGTACTAGTTGTATGTACCTAGCTCCACTGAACTTCAAGACTGCAATATATGGACAACCTTCTACTTTGCTTACTTTAAAGCCAATCAGTGTTTTGCTTGTCAAAGTCAATATTTTGCATTTCTACCTTAGATTTTGTCAGATGTGTTCATTATAGTCAGCACTTTAAAGGAGATTCAAAATATATTTCATTTCTGGAACTCAGCATGGATTTCTGATACTTTGAAATAACACAATAGAAATATATTAGATTTTATATATTTAAATTTTAAACAGTGAAGAGTTTATCAAGAAGGTGTCCTGTTTCTGTCTGCAGAACTTGTTTAAGACTGAACCATGAAAAATCACAGTTGAACATTCCCTCTTGGATCTTTTGTCTTGAGCTTTCTTGAACCAATTCACCTATATAGGATCTTGTAAATGCAATGTCATCCTTACCTCTGCATTCATATTTAAGGTCTGAGAAGAACACCATTTCTTGAGAGAAGACAAATAATCCTAGCCGACCACCAGCATAGGTTTTATCGTAGATTGGTCCTGAGTCTGCCATGATTTTCTTCCCTTCATACATTACAACCCTACAAGGAGACAACAGCTCAGCCATCTTTGACAAGGTCCTGTGAGGTTCATCTTCACAGACATCCACTTTCCCTGTGATATTTGCTTCAGATAAAGGATGATGCTCACCTGATGTAGCCGGTCTTTGGTCTATGGCTAAGTCGCCATCTGTATGCAGTGAAGTCTTTCCAGCCTATGTGACGAGGATCATGCCACAAAGTTCTCACCTATGAAAGAATATTTTTTTATTAACCAAAGGCCAGAGATAACATGGCAGTTATTTCGACACGAAGGTGCCTTACTATTAAAGGCTTCAAGTAAGTCATTAGGCTCTGTAATAGGATCTTTTGAAATCAACTGCACTTAAATTTACTTCTTTTAAATACACAATTCCAGAAATGATTGATTCACTGGTGCTGGAAAGCCTGTCTGCAGCAAGCAATCCTGTTAATTGTATACAATATTTTGCATGATAAGGAAAAATTACAAAGTTATTGGTCTTTGCCAAGAAGCCTACACGATCAGCCTGTGCAGGCCGCCTCTCAGTGTCTAACTTGATGGAAGAACAGCCTGCATTATGCAGAAGAGCATGTTATTACATTGGAGTACTTATGTTACCACGTTAAGAGTACTTTAGCACATAGTAAGTGCCACTCTTACCTGGCCAGGAGTGTTTCCTGTGTGCCACAGAGCATTACGAAGGTGTTCTCCTGGACCAGTGGTGGAATTCACAACTTTGATGGAGAGACCTGAATAGCCTTGAGCTTTGGTGGGTGTGGAGTCCCAGTAAGACTGGGTGATCTGCTTCCACATGACAACATAGAAACGACTGCTAGATTGGTAGCCAAATACAAAGCCAGCATAATCATCATCCCTTTCTGTATTGATAAAGAAGGTACCACTGAAGTCCACAGCATTGAATTCATCAAAACCTATGGGAACATTAAAGGATAAAGTTTTAGGTGATACTTTTTTGCAATTTTTAAACAACGCCTTAATAGTTTCTCCGGTTCTCTTCCTCTTCCCCCCACCCCCAATTAAAAAAAACAACCAAAACTGCACCCTCTCCCCCCTCCAACAAAAAATTGAAACAATCCCAAACAACAGTGCCTGTTATATTTTTCCCCTTACCGACTGCAAGGCCAGGGTCACAGTTGACTGTCTGAACCAGTTCTTTACCCTGGTGACGAACAACCCAGTTTGGATCATTTTGTGATGTTCCTTTGGGATCCAGGGGAATCATCTGGAATTTTCGGAAATCAGTCTCACTAATTTCCACATTTTCAGGGCAGATATCATCAATGTCTGGCACACTGTCTTGGTCAAAGTCATCTTTGCAAGCATCTCCACGCCCATCACCTGTAGGATAAAAGTAATTTTACCATTATATCACCACAATTATTTGCTTCTGAGCCCTATAGCTTGGGAGTTGAAGTCTGAATTGCAGATCTCTGACTGCCCAGGTACCTGGCAGACACCTGACAGAAGCCACAACAGCTACTGTATAAATGCCCTTTCACTCCAGCCTGATAATCACTTATGAGTAAGTTGGCTAAGTGGTAATTTTAACATTCATCTTTACTCCTGAGAAGCACTATAGCAACACTCCCTTTTTTTCTGGTACAGACATTCTGTTTTTTCGTTACTCAGTTTTGTCCCACATTAAATAGGGTGAAAAAAATAGCATCAATATTGGAAGATATTGGAAGCTATATTGGAAGATAGCCAGTATCATAATAAAATTTTGAGACTATCTTACCATCAGAATCAGCTTGATCTGGGTTGGCAACCAATCTGCAGTTATCCTTGTCATCAGGGATACCATCATTGTCATCATCATGGTCACAGGCGTCACCTTTTCCATCCTTGTCATGGTCTGCTTGATTGGCATTGGGCACATAGGGGCAGTTATCAAGATTATTTTGATGGCCATCTTCATCTATGTCCTGGTTGTTGTCACACTGATCACCTATGAGATCAGAATCATTGTCTTCCTATCAGATGAGAAAAAAAAAAAACACAAACCATTTAAAAAAGCCACTTAAAGAAGGCTGAGATAGGAGTCTCAAAAATAGGAGCCTTAATATGTAGAATTAATTGGGGTTTTTGCTTGCTTTATCAAGATGGATATAGTGAGTGCATTAATACACACTGAAAACTGCCTGTGATTGTTCCCATGGTGGTCACAGACTGCATTAACTAACTAGTGTGCTTGCTGATCACGTATTTTAGCCAGTCATTGGCCTAATCAGCTTCTGAACTAAGAAAAACAATCTTGTCATCCCTGAGGCTGCCTCATGTTTGGCCAAGTAGTCTTATTAACACAGGTGGATGACCCTGGTGTAGACAGAAGGCATACCATACCATTGGAATAGCTACTAATTCTGGCATGTGAAATCTAATATCTTTACTTCTGGAACCTAATTAGGATAGTGTTTGGAAAGCCATTAGAGTCTTATATTAAGATTTCAAAGTCATAAGAGAAAAGACCTTCCTGAAAGGAGCTGCCTGAAAGGAGCTTCAGGTGATTCCCTCCCACAGGTGGGGAAGTAGTAAAGCAAGTGACAATGACTAAGAAATTTTATATTATCTGTGTAAATCCTTCAAGTAACACTGCTTTTAGGCTACTTTGCCACACTACATTACATTCCACTGATTTGTAACAGCTTTTCTAACCCTTCAAACATTCCAATTATGTCCCCGAAGCTATTAAACTCACAGTCTTTTAACTGACAGGATGGCCTGTCAGTTAAGGCCATCCTTATTGTTGTTAAGTCATAAGTTATTATCTACTTCTGCCTTCATTTTTTGAATCAGGAAGTTGTCTGAGAGTCTGGATCTCCCTGGATTTTTATGAAGGTGAATTTTAAAAGTGTCAGAATGTGACATTTTCTTAGGGAAAAGCAACTTGTGCCACCTTCAACTTCCTGATAGAAAAGTTACCTTCTGAAATGCAGTTGACTTCAAGCTTAGGAACAAAGTTTAAAGAACAACTTTGTGTCTAAGTAAACACAGCACTACAGGCTATGAAGAGGGTAGTTCCACCACCCACATTTTACACAGTGCTCCCAAAGTATATCATATTCTCTGTGTGAGGATCACAACTGGCAAACCTAAGAAATTTAGGAGACAAGTGCACACAGTAGTCTCACAGATCTTCACTAAAGCCACTTTTCAGAAAACACCTACCAGCTGTTCAGACTCTGAGGGCATGTTATTTGATAAAGGCACCATTTGGGAAAGTAGCTAGAATGATTTGTGATAAGTCAAATTTCAATTGTAACTTGTTCAAATATTTTCTACAGCACACAACATACTATATTTTTAATCACACCAATCTTCTACTTACATAATTCAAATCCCTTACCTGGTCAGGGTTGTGCTCCAGAGGACAGTTATCACACTGGTCTCCAACACCATCCAAGTCTGTATCCCTCTGGTCTACATTGTAGACATATTGGCAGTTGTCCCTTTCATTAAGCACCCCTGCAAAAGTTCATGACTGAAAGTCAGACATCTAAATGCTGCAAAGGACTGTATAAAACCACCACACACTTCTTGATACATTTTTAAAGCATTTTGAGCAGCATTTGAAAGCTTTGAAACATGACTCATCACTAGCTCTGCCACACACTTCTACTACTGCCTTGTGAGAGTGGAGCTGGAATTGAACTGTGCCCAAATGTATATATTCCAAAGTGAATTTCCATTTCCCCTAACTGTTCCTTCAGTAGCCTTCACACCCTGAAGCCACCACTAGAGAACTTGTATATGTTCAGGGATGAAATTTTGGTAGGAAATCAGAATTACATTGCGTTCATTTGATTCCTGGCTGATTAGAAAACCATCTAAAGGAGTGATTAGAGGCCACCTACCATCTCCATCAATATCTATTGCACATGCATCTCCTTCTCCATTGTTGTCAGTATCAGTTTGATCAGGGTTGTGATTGTAGGGACAGTTGTCACAGCGGTCACCAACATCATCCCTGTCGTAGTCATACTGCTGTGGGTTGTAGATGAATGGACAGTTGTCCTGCAAAAGTGAGAAAAGTCAAGATTTAAAAAGTGTCAAATTCAAGCTTTAACCAGATTCTGCTTATGCTTGTACTGCTATATGAAATAAAAAATGAAAGGTGGGGAAACAGTTAAAACTCAGATGCTACTATCTCAAAACACCCTATTGCTTGCATGAGTGTATGAATGGCTGAATGAAAATGGAAAATTCACTTCCGAAGCTCAAACAGCTGCAGAAAGTTTGTCTGCATAGTTATGCATATCTAAGGTTTCTAGGACAGCTGTCAGTGCCAGCAATTTCCTATGGTCCTCTCTTAAGATTAAGGTTAGAAGCTAGACCCCAGCTTTAGGAAATAGAATGGGAAAGCCACATACTCAAAGGTTGTTCTTTTCTATTTTCTTACCCGGTCATCAGGAATGCCATCATCATCATCATCACTGTCACAGGCATCACCAATCCCATCCTTATCATAGTCTTCCTGCCCTGAGTTAGGCAGATTAGGGCAGTTATCCTAGAAAGATAGAAGTACATAGATGTGTTCACTCCTGGTATGATTACAATATGGATTTGAGCAGGTAAAATCTAATCACTATGCAAAATTGTAACACCTCAATCAGGTTAGGAGTTACTTTACTGTAATTCTCTCCATTTAGCTAGTCATTACAGTGACAACTCTTAGAAAGCCAAAGTGAAATACTTTCTAAAATAAAGATTGGGCTGCTTTTGAGAAGCCTACCCTGCTTTTCTTCCCCTGGAGATTGCTATCTCTCAGAGCAAAGCTGATACAGGTATGGCCTAAACTAGAATCCTCCTAGAACAACAATCTTCCTTAAGAACAATCAGGCTTCATTTTTTTCCCGTATCACATAAAAATATAAGGCAATACAGCATCAGCAAGAGCCTCCTAGCAATGCCTTGACAATGGTATTGCTACACCTCCTCTATCCCTAGAAGGTTATTTGCAGAAAGAATAGTTTAATAACTCTAACTAGACAGAAACTTGCTTAATAAACCAATCCTAAGAGATTTTGTATATTTCTTAAATAAGTTAGGCTGTTATAATGGTAGATGTTAAAAGAGGATAAACTTACTTTTTTACAGTGGTAAGTGGCATTGGCAACACAAACCAGGTTCTCATTTGGCCATCCATCCAAGTCAGTATCTTCTCCACAGATTATGCCATTGCCAGCATAGCCTGGTTTACATTCACACCGATACATGGGGTCACTGAAGTGGCCAAGGTAATTACATTTGGCATTCTTGTTGCAGTCATGTGTTCCATCTGTGCATGGATTACGTGGCTTGCAGACCTAGAAGACCACATGGAAATTAAACCCACTGAAAACATCTTTTTATCCGTCACTTTTCCCCCAGAAATTCAAATAAATCCTTATCAATCAGAAAAAAAAAAGCTTCATACATTACATTCTTCCAGTCCTCAGAGACTCCAATACCAGTCTTAGCCCTTATTATTTTTCTTGTTCAAACCTTATGTACTATCTATCTCTGAGGCACATTCTGTTGTATCATTAGTGAATACTGATTTAGTCCTAAATTATGTGTAACATCTGAACCCTCCATGGCTAAGGAGGACAATAATATTTAAGACTCATTTTGATCTCCAAAAGAGACTTTAATGCTGTTTCTGTTCTGAATCACAGAAGATGGTGTTTTATTAAATGCTCTGATTCCTTCTTGCCTAAAATACATGGGTATTTTCTGTTTTTTAGAACCTTTGTGAGATTTCATAACCCAGAACAATTCTCAAATGGACAATACCTGTTTGTTAGCCATGGCATCCTCAACACTGCGGCCAAATGGCTGTGTTCCAGTGTAACGTGGTGGACAAGGCAGACAGTTGTAGCCAGGTTCAGTATTCTCACACCTGTGCACTCCGTTGAAGACAAAGCAGGCATCAGGAACCTCTTTGCACTTTATGAGTTTGAGACAGAAGAGAACAACAACAAGCATTATAAAACAGTGATGCTATTCTCCGTTCCCATTTTCTTCCATTCCTTTTCAAGGAGCAAACTACAGTCTTCTTACCTCATCAATATCTTGGCAGTGAATGCCATCACCATGGTAGCCAGCAGGACAGGCACCACACTTCCAGGAACCATCAGGGGAGCTGGTACACACGGCCCCCGCAAAGCAGGGATTAGACAGACACCCATCTGTCAAACAAATGAGAAAGTGTTACGATAAAGGATGCTTACCATGCTGCTACAGTACTGTATTTGGCTGACATCCTGGTTTAAAATTCTAACACTTAAGGTTTACAGATTTTACATCAGTATTTTCAGGATTTCCAAGAACCTTCAGATGTTTATGGGAAAATGGATACTCACCAATTGGGCAGTCCTGTTTGTTGCAGACCTGAGTCCCTCTAGCTTCACCTACACAAGTCTTCCCACCATACTGAGGTTCGGGATTATTGCAGAGACGGCTACGCTTCTGAAGTCCTCCTCCACATGTCACAGTGCAAGCATCCCATGGAGACCACGGTCCCCAGTTGCCATTAACTAAAGGGAGAAGTCAGAAGACATGTATAGCTTTCAATTCAGTGCTATAACTAGTTTCTACCTGACTAAGGACTATTATATTTGTAGTGAGAGAACCTCAGACATTTTTCTAACATAAATGACAGAATTAATGGACTCCATGGAAGAGGCATAAAAATAGTTTAGTGACATCTGAAACCAACCTGTGAGGTTTTATGTAGCCCACCTCTAAGTTTAAAGAGAGAAGAAACTAGAACAAGCTTATTTAGTAACTACTCAGGATGTTCACTTTTTAAGCTACCAATTACTAGTGAACCACCAGGATACACTTACTTGGGCAAGGATCTTTCTGGCAGGCTTTGTTTTCTCTTGCTTCACCCTCACAAGGCTTGCCATTCAGCTGTGGTACTGGAGAGTTGCAGAGACGAATTCTAGTGATGATGCCCGTGCCACAAGTGACAGAACATGATGACCATGGTGACCAGTGACTCCATCCACCATCCTGTTTAACTACAAGAAAGATTTCTGTTATACATAGTTTCTGAAGACTTCAGCTGTACAGCATCTAGGACACAGCCACTGTACCAAAGACACCATGTGTAATGGATAGCCTCCTCACTGTCACAGATCAAGTCCTGCAACTAGAGAAATTTCACACCTAAACTGACATGAATTTTGTCCTGGGAGCAGTGCCCAAACATGCCTGTTTACTGCATTAACTATCAGCTCCCCTCTACCCGTTTAATCCAAGTCCTTAAAGCTAGAAGCCAATGATCCATGCCAGTGATAGAGCTACATGGTAATCTTTGCTGTTAACATTCAGCCAATAAAAGCAGCCTCTGTTTTACTACCAGCATGAGTAGAGGAAGTACTTACATCTCTTATCACACTCCTGAAGGTGGCAAGTCCGAGTCTGTACAGAGGAACCTTCGCAGCGGTTATTGAGACTGTCACAGGAACGCCCTCTCTGCTGAATCCCATTACCACAGGTCACAGAACACGAGGTCCATTCCGACCAAGGGGACCATCCATCATCTGCATAGTCGCTAGCTGCAGAGGGATACAGCTCTGAATAAGACTCCAGGCACATGTTTTTCCATATCTTTTCTCCCACCCCTCTCTCCACAAAAAAGGACACAACTGTCCCCAAAAGACACGTGCATCTTCCTTTCTTGTATAAGATAAAGGCCATGAACTCAGATGTTTCAGTATATTGCATATTGTAGAAAATATATGAACATGCATCATGGAAGTGATTAGACTCAAAGAAGCATTAGATCAACCTTATTTCAGTAGGGCAAGGTTACCCTTGGATATCAAGTTCTGGTACACTGCAGAGCAGCATGTGTCTAGTTAGATGAGGCCAACTGCTACACAAGTGTGAAAGTATTAAGTACTTACGCCAGCACCGAGGGCAGCACTCCCCATCAGGCACAGTGGCATTGGAACAAGGCATGAGAGGACAGGACACTTTCCGGCATATAGTGGCAGAGTTCTATAAAGAGTTGTAAGAACTACAGTTGGCAAGTGCAATATAAACAATGCCTGGAGTCTGGGTACATAATGGAGACTTTTCTGCAGAACTCTAACACTCAATTGCATATCTAAAGCAGAGACCGTTTTATTTAGAGCTAATACAACCCAAGGGGTATTCCCAAGAATTTTCAGTCAAACTTCATCTAATTTCCATTCTCACCCATTAGTTTTTAGTCAAGACTTAGTTTTTAGTCAGTATTTTTGTTTTGCAGAAGTTTATCAAGAGTAGCTAGCAGATGCTGTCTAGAGTAAATTACTATTATGTGGTACCCAAAGTATACGGTCAGATTTCAAACAAATGAAACAAGAATGAGAAGCCAACTTTCTTCTCAGTTAATATGGATTTAAGATGATTATATGGTAAAGACAAAATGAGCTTAGTGGACTCTGCTCAAGAGCCATGAAATCTGTACCTCATACTTAGAGGTTTTTGATCTGTAAGCCAAACAGGCAGGGTAAGAACACCCATCTCCAATCTCAATGAGAGCTAAAGGGCAGTCTGTAGTTTTGCTTCTTGAAGGTAGCAGCTTGGTCAGAAGAATGCTCTCATGATTACTATTTTAATCTTCCTATGCAAATTACTAGATTAAGGCAATTACAGTGAACATTGAATAAGAAGGTTGGTAGGAACAAGGCAAATGTAGAAGACACAGTATCATTTGCTGAGTACAAGACAAAAGATGTAGAAAGCTAAAGAAGCAGACACAGAATGTGAGATGCCTTGTATTGCACATACACAAATACTCAGCTTTTAGTTTCTAAAGAGTGACAGGCTAGTTAACCCACTCTTTGGTGGACTGGCACCCCAAAAAGCTTTTGCCAAGGTATACTTAAATGGAACAAGCAAATAGCTTAAAGAAAGCCTGAAACTGTATATTTTGTGTATATTTATAACATTCAGCAGAAGTGAAACACAAAGCATAAGTATCTTGCCAGGAGATCTTGGATTTCAACAACTAAACTGAAATCCAAGAGGGATTGTTGTTCCACATAATCTGTAACAGCTAATAGAACACAGCTAGAAGCATTTTCTAGATAAAGAACATAAGTTTAAGTGCCTTTACAGAGTACTAGAATGTCTTTTCCTACTAAGTCAGGAGGTTCAGTGAGGACAGAGGGTAGACCTGGTAAAGCTGATAGTACTATACAGGTGTTCTACTGATGCTGATTTTTACTTTACTGATGAACTTATGTAAAGAATGCAGGCATTGCCCAAATTAAGGCACTAAAAGTGTGTTAATAGCTATATCAGAGTGATGTTTCATATAATTTTATAAAATACTGCTGTTGAAACAATGTATGGAAACTGCCTTTATACCAGAGATCTAGTAGAATGAAATAAACAGATAATTCTATGGCTTCTCTAGCGTGCCCAGTTCTGTGTATGATTCACTCTTTCTAACAAACAATGCCATTTAGAAATATCTGTTAATTCCAACTTATGAGTTTATATTCAGGCGATTTGTGAATGTGAGGAATCTTACCTGGCAAGTACATTCAGTGCAGCTGTCAATAGTCCACTCCTCTTTATTTTTGTACAAGATTCCATTATGCATGCACGCTCCAGGAGTGATCTGGACTACTTTGGCAATGATTTCATTTTCTTCAGTCTTGGGGGTGAGAAGCAAAAGGAAGATATTTAGAATTTAATACGCTTTTTCACAAAAGTCAAAGTAAAATTGTTGCTGTTTACACAGGCTTTCAAAAGTCAGGTTTTAATTAATTCACTGAGTGCTAGTTAGTGAAAGATAATAATGAATTTAACCAGTACTCACAACTTTGCGAACTCTGTCTTGAAGTGTTGTCACCATGGACCGCAGCCCTTGCAGTTCCACAAACATATTTGTTAGTTCGTCACAGGAAAATCCACAGACTGCTTGGATGTCCTTGGTTTTATGACCAATGTAATTAGTGCGGATAGCCGGGCTGGAACCGTTGATGGGGTTGTCCAAAGTAATGATTGCACTAGTGGCTAAGAGAAAATACAGACATAAAGTAAATGCATTTTATACCACATGCATTTATCATTCCAGGCTAACACCTGCTAAACAGCTGCCACCAGATTCATTAGGTGCCTGCAGAAATATAATCTTATTTCTTATGCAACGTGGATTTGCATGTCAGCATACTTCTGAGTTCTGTTTCAACTTGTCTTTCTAACATAATGAGAAAGCTTATTTTTAATAGGTCATTGGATTCAGAAGATTGTAAACTTACAGCTGGAGCAGCCTTTATTCCGCAGGATAGTTTCCAGAGTCGTTCCAAACACAAACCGCACATTCTGCAGCAGACCCTGTGGACAGAGGAAGAATTACAGCTATTTGCAGCAACTGCAAGGGAAGGAAGTACCACTTGCATGGAGAGACCAAAGGTCATGTAAGATCTTACAGAGTAACTTCATGACAGACAGACTTTAAAGTGAAACACATTGATCTATTATCCTTAATGAAAAGAAGCCCTGCTTCCTAACAGTCTTATCCTTGAGCATAAGGACTTGGCAGCTCTCCAGGCAGGAAGGAAAAAACCCGTGGATTTCTGAACTTCATATAAGAAGATGAGCAATGAAGCTGCAAGTATCTGTCTGGAAGGTTTAGTGCCTTATTGTAGCAGAAAATTCCATTCCTGCAAATCTAATGCTTCACCCTTCAAACTCCATTACTAAAGTTTAGTATATTTAGAGGTCTTTGTAGCTATTTAGGCTCACTGAGTAGCTAATGCACATTCAAAACATATGACTGAAAATGCTAGGCAAAAACATAAGTGAAAGTCTTACCTGGAAATTGTCATTAACTCCCCCTTTGGCAATACGGAGCTTGGCACTGCTGGCCAAGTCCCTAGTGAAGATGTTCTGGATGGGGATGTCCAGTTCAGCGTTCTCCATTTTCTCACAACCCACATAGAGCTGAGCCCGGTCCTCCTGCACAAACAGGGTGATATTCTTCCAATGTCCTGTAGCTAGCAAGACATCCTCTACTGACACTAACTGCTGCTTGCCATTAACAGAAAGGCTCAGGTCCAGGGAGCCTGCCTTGCCATTTGACACTAGACTGAACACATGACCAGAGCCATCTTTCTCTTCCACGGACAGCAGCGTGCCTCTGCTTTTCTTGGCTTGCCGGAGAGTGGCCAGGAGGATGAAGCCCTTCTCAGCATGGATGGCATCTAATAAGTCTTGGAACTTTGAGTCAGGGACAGCAGGGATGCGACTGGCATCTTCAATGCGGTAAGCAGGGCTGGAGGATTCTGGTCCCTTCACCAGGTACACCCCGGGGGCCCGGCGCCCGGCTCCCTTACGCATGAAGCCAATGAGTTCAAAGAGATCGAAGACACTGTTATCATCATTCCTGGACTCTGCAGAGAGAGATCAGGGCAAGCATCATGAGAAAGGGACAAGAAGAGGTTGAATAGGTGCATATCTCCCAGGATTGCTTAACAGTTTGGCTCCTGGTGCACTTCGTGCAAGGCACAGCACCTCACATCAGAGCACAGACAGTAGCCCCGATGGTGCAGCAGTCCCACCAGGAGCTGCTGTGCAGCACTACATGTGCATTCTTGTACAGGAGCCAGTCAGCACAGGAGTGCCAGGTACCCGCTGACTGATACACAAAGGTAGCAGCCATTCTGGCACCTCATTACACTCTAGCAGCGGAGAAAGAGACAGCAAAGCCCAGACTGCAATATTCCTATGCTAGGACATGGCAAAGTGAGCTTGCTTAATCCAGTTGAGTGACAGCAGCACAGTAGCAGCTTCCCTATGAGCACCATGACGGCAGCCTACTACTCCATTTCTTCTTCAGCCAGTTCCTACACGTTCTTCCTCTCCTCTGCTCGGTGCAGAGCTAGACAAGCTACACACTCACGTCCCGGAGACTCTGCATTCCTATATCTGAAGGTTACACAAATTCCACACCAGAGAAAAGTTTCCTGTTCCCAACTAGCTAATGCCCGGGTTCTAGCTTTTTTGTTCATTAGAAGCTTTGGACCTTTCTACCACCGAGCACAACTTCATCTGCCTACACAAGTACGCAGGTATTTCAAATTTGTCCCCCCCTTCTCTGACTGCCCCGGGAACCAGCACAGAGCTGTCCTTACCTGCAGTGCGCTTGGTCTCTGAGCCGCCGAGCACGAGGAGAAGGAGGCAGAGCGCAGTCGCTGGCCCCATGGCAAAGGTCTGTCTGTGAACCAGCCTGGGGACACACACGAGGAAGGTCACCGCGCTGCCGTCGCACCCAGGATCGGAGCCAGCGAGGCTCCGGCAGGCAGGGAGGCTGCGCAGGGGGACGGCGCAGGTGTCCCCGGCCGCCCTCGGACGGGACAGCGAGCGCGGCGGGAGCCGCTTCAGCACTTACCTGCGGGAAGAGAGATCCGGGCGGTCAGCGCCGGCCTCCGGGCACCGGCGACCAATACCCGCGGGCGGCCGCGACTGTCCCGGCGCGGGAGGGCGAGCAGCGGCACACTGCTGTGGCGGCGCTGCCGGGACACTGCGGGCGCCGACCGCCGCGCGCGCCTTTAAAGGCATGGCTTCGCATTCCTGGGCTCACGGCGGCCAATCGGCGGCGGCGGGGCAGGAAGCGGGAGGCGGGAGCCGGGTGGCTCCGGGGCCAGGGACAACTTTCCGCAGGGGCCGGGGGGCGGGGGCGGGCGCGCCCCGCGGGCCGGGGAGCGGGTGAACGCCGCGCCGCTGCCGCCCGGCCGCGCCGCGAGGGGGCGCTGGTCCCTCGGGGCCGCCCGGCTCCCGTCGCCTTCCCCGCCGGCAGCGGGAGCCGCGGCGAGCCCGCCGGGGCCTCTCGCTCCCCGAGCCGGCCGTGAACCCCGCCTGGCGCTCGCTCCCGCCTGTCCCGCCGCCCGCCCGGCGTCCCGGCCCTGCCCTCCGGCCCCGGGGCTCCCGGCTCTGCGCAGCGGCGCGGGGGGCTCTGGCGACGCGTTCCGTCTCCGGCACCTGGCGGGGCCCTGGGGGAGCGGTGCGCTAAGACGCCACTGGCTCCGGCTGTCCGGAGGCGCTGGTGAAAGCATCCTTCACTTAATTAACCCAATTCACTTAATTAGACCTTCTCTTCCTGCCCACTGGTTCCAATACACAGCACACGGGACACTGCGTTGACAAAAGGAATAACGTGAATTCTGGTTACTCTTCCTGCCCGGCCTTGGAAGAGCCGGGCCGTGTGGGGAACGAGGCGAGGGAGGACGGCAGCCTGGAGGAGCGGGGATCTGTCATCTCTTCCTTTCCGCTCTGCCATCTCTTCCTTTCTGCTCTGCCTCTCCTTGTCCCTGCAGAAAGGTGTGTGGGGATGACCCTCAAACAACTTGGCTATTAGGAATGAAATGGCTATCACTGTTCTGCAGCAGAGAATCTCCCATAGCAGCTTTGTTTAATGAACAAAATTACTAACACTACTTCAGCTAAGAATTTCCCACGTAAGATGAATTCCAGGTAAGAGGAAATCTTCTCAAGGTCAAAAGGCAGGTTCCCTACATCATGTCATACTCTGAATGACTAAAAGTGACTTGAGCGTGTGAAACAGCTTTGAAGTCATCGAATTCCAAAAATGGTTAATTCCTCTGCATTCCCTGGCCTTTGTATGCTTGGCATGTGCTCCTGTGGAAAGTGGAGTGTCAGTTAACGAGAAGGATCTAGTCAGGCAATTGTGTGTGTGGTGAGGAACAATCGGAGTGAGCAGTGACTGAGTTGGACTGAGGAGGAATTACTGCTCTATGGATTATTCCAGGAAATGCACTGGGAAATTCTTGACCTGAAGAATGAGATAGCTGCAGAATTGTGTATATTAGGGCAAAGCCAAAAATATTGTCTGTCGTTTTAACTTAGAACATGGAGTATACCACCTGAAGTAGGCCTTTTACTGAAATGATTCGTAGAAGAAAGCCCTCAAGTGTCTCAAGATAGAAAACTGAGAGAGAAATTATGGTGATGATGAGAGCCCTGTCTGTAAAAAAATCCCTAAAAAATCAGCAAGAGAGCAAGCAAGCAAGATACATGTACTGCTCTAAGCTGGACAGGTTTAACTGACAGGTAATTGTAATTTGTGGTCAGTCCACTAATCTCTTTGTATAACTGAGTTTCTCTGATGGAGTTTCTCATGGAAGCCAAAAGGACTGCTGCTCATGTGAGCTTGTGTCTTGGAGCCTGGAGAGTTATGATTAAGCTTTTCTTCATCTGGCAGTAAATCAAGTCAAGATTAGATTTGAAAGACTGTGAGAGAGCCTCACAAGTGTTCCTACATCAAGTGAGGAGATTTGAGTTGATAACCAGGAACCGTCACTTCAGAATGACAAGTAATGTCCAAAATTTATCTCTTATTTTATCCAAAGGCATGTGGGTGAATATGTAATCCTTTGCCAGAATACTCATACTTCATGGGTATTGTGAGAGTTTGTAAATTGTACTGTGTGAGTTTTTAAGTCGGACCTCTCTTTAAATTTTAAAGAATGCATTTAGAACATGAATTCAACTTCAAGCTGTCCAATTACACCAGAAGGACACCACAGTGATTGAGGTCAAAATCTGACCCATCATTTTAGCATATCCTCCACTTCCAGGTTCAAATTCTTACTATTGTGTGTAAACCTAGCTTCATTGACTTCTGTGGACCTGATACCAGAATTACACCCTTATAGCTGATGCCAGAATTCGCCACTTACCTCTGCTCTAGTAGGCAAGAGATGATTGACTTGTTGAAACTCTTAGTGGAATTTGAGCACTGTTGTGTTCTGGATGTATCCAAGGATGTGAGCTCTGTTGAAAATGGTACCCAGCTCTTGGGAGTGCATGGATGTTTTATGTGGTACTCTGTTGTTCACTCTTGTTATGAATCCTGGATTCACATACTTTTCCTTACTTTCTCTTGAGTTCAGAGTCCTTTTATATTTTCATTGGACAGTCATCACAGAATATATTTACAAATACAAAACTTCTTAGCATGGCTTACTTTGAGACTGTAAAAAAACTTGTAAAAAAGTAACAGATATACAGTGAGTATCTGGAAGAACACTGATGATAGTTTCACTTCTGTGAGTGTAAATGTGATCCCACTCCATTGTAGTCATTGACTCAGATCTAGTTAATATGTTAATGATCCCATCAGAATTCAAATAATTAATTCCTATTGCAGTTCCATTCCTTTAATTGGTGATACATGCAGAATTAATTTGGACTCTTGCAGTTATTGTACACAGAATAATTTTGCTTACTGCATAAAGCCTTGAGTGAAAAATAAGAGTTCTTTAAAAATTTCTATTGACTTGAACAAATACATTAATTTTCAGTGGGAGGGGCAGGATGAAAGTATTGTTAGAAGTATAGCTTCCAAGTTGCAGGTGTTGGAAACAAAAACTGAGTAAATGTACGGCTGGATGTTCAGCTTCTCTGCGCTCTGTAATAACTCATATTTAATGCTAATAGAGATTATTTTTCTCCCTTCTTGGAGTCAGTATTCCCAGCAGAAAGCTGAAGAGCATAGTGAGTGGGATATCATATATCACAGAGTGTTTAGCTTCTGTAAGTATAATCGTAAAGTTCAAGAAAGAGCAGCTTATCTGTTCATTGTTTGCTGGATAAGGAAGTGGTTGGACAGTCACATCCAGAGGGTATTGGTTAATGGCTCAGTGTCCTGTTGGACATCAGTCCCTCAGGGGTCTGTACTGGGACCAGTTCTATGTAATGTCTTTCTCAATTACGTGGATGAAGGGATCAGCAAGTTTGCAGATGACACCACGCTGAGCGGTGAAGCTGACACACCTGAAGGATGGAATACCATTCAGAGGGACCTGGACAAGCTCAGGAAAAAGTTTATGGAAATCTTATGAGATTTAACAAGGTCAAGTGCAAGGGGCTGTACCCAGGTCAGGCAGTCTGTGGTATCAATAAAGGCTGAATGAACAGATTGAGAGCAGCACTGAGAAGGACTTGGGGGTGCTGGTGGAGGAGAGGCTGGACATGACCCAGCCATGTGCACTCCCAGCCCAGAGAGCCAGTTGTGTCCTGAGCTGCATCCAGAGCAGCATGGGCAGCAGGGAGAGGGAGGGGATTCTGCCCCTCTGCTCTGCTCTGGTGAGATCCCACCTGCAGTGCTGCATCAGCTCTGGGGTCCCAGCACAGGAAGGCCATGGACCTGTTGGAGTGAATCCAGAGGAGGGCCATGAAGATGACCAGAGGGATGGAGCACCTCTCCTACAAGGAAAGACTGAGAGAATTGGGATTGTTCAGCCTGTGGGATGACTTTATTGGGCCTTCCACTACGTGAAGGGAGCCTACAAGAGAGGGTCTTTTTACAAGGGCATATAGGGGTGGGAAAAGGGATCATGCCTTCAAACTGAATGAGAATAGATTCAGAATAGATACTAGGATGAAATTCTTTATTCCATCTCTGGAAGGCCAGGCTGGATGGGGCTCTGAGCAACTTGGTCTATTGGAAGGTGTACCTGCCCATAACAGGGGGGGCAGGGGTAAAGCAATACCAGAGCATTTTGCCCGCCACACTTTCTCCTCTGAGTGGAATTCTGTCCCCTTGAAAGTGATGTGAGATGGTATTGAATGACATGAAGTCCTGGCCATGCCCCTTCCTGGCTGCTGTAAAAAATTAACTCTGTCCTGGCTGAAACTAAGACAGTGGCTAAAGTCAGATGAGAAGGATCTCACCATTTATGACTTTCTGTGGCATGTCCTCTGTTGGTGTTTATTGTCCTAACAGTTAGGAAGCTAATGGTTGGCTCCCAGGGGAGGTAAATACCTGTTGGAGGAGTGCAGATTTCAATGCAGGGCATAACCCTTAACCCTTCCCCTCTGGGGTGGAATCCAGGACATTGCTGTTTGGCAAATCTGTGTCATGTCTGTGAAAGAGTCATTCTACACAATTTGCAGTAAAAAAATATGTTGGTACAAGTGTTCTTGACAAGAACACCTTGCTTATTGGTGCTCTTTCTTTGCAGGCATATTCTGTGTGCTAATCACAGCTGTAATCTGTGTGCATGCACAAATCAGGTTGAGTACTTTTTGTCTTTGAAGTTCATCTATCAAAATTAGACCTTCTCCCGTACCAAAAAAGTGTGAGAAATTGCAGTGTCTTATTAACAGATAGCTAACTCATTGAACTGAGTCCTTACCCCTTAAAAAACAGAAATGTTTTAATTTCTTATAAATTGTAATGGGTGTGCAGCATATTTGTTTACTAAGAGTCAGATTTTGGGGTTTGCAAGATGTAATCCAGTTTGATGAGAAGAATATGCTTTAAAGGGATTAACAGTAGTGATAGATTTTTTTACAGGGTTGCATATAATTTTGTACCACTCTAATGTCAGTAGCATTTTTTTCACCAGAAAAAGTGAAGCCATTCAGTAATTTTTAAGCCTTTTTTCCTCTAGAAGGAAAAAGCATTTCTTTTTAAGAAATATTTAGAATTTGCAGCATGAAGCAAAAAAATACCCCCCAACTCTATTCCTGAAGCTAAAAACCTTTACTGTACTTCAGGGTTCAAGCTGGTTTCCTTTGTCTGTGAAGGAATAAAGAGGGAAAACCCTAGTATTCTCTATCAAAAGGCTTTTTCATGTACTTCCTTTGTCAGTAGCAGATCAAAAGTAACCTTAGATATAGGCATCTAGTCTGCCTCAGTGAAGTGTTTCTAGTCAGTGAATCATTAGAGCATGTATTCAAATTCAAGCACATGGTAGAGTTTCCTTGGTTTTGATTGGAATTCTTGTGGACATACTTGTGGACATGCATTTTCAGATGTTTTATTCAGCAGAGGTGACCATAAGTACGTGTTTGTACATTTATATACTGGGACCTTTGATCCTATGAAGTGAAAGAAAGTTGTTCATTTGCATCGTTAACAATCTGTGTCCCTGTGTGTTTTTGTGTGTTGTAAACAAGCAGCTGCAGAGTTTATAATCCTTGCAAGATAATCACGGATGAAGTGAAAAAGAGAGTTAACTTTATGTTCACCTATCAGAGCATCTCTCATCTCCATTAACTTCATATTACACAATCAGGCAGGGTTGATTATGCACAAGACAGAACATACACATTTTGCCACAACATGAAACCACACTTGAGAAAAATACTGTATCATGTACAAATCTTTACCCTGTTCTTTTCTTCTTTTAATTAGGCAGAAGCAATCAATTATTCGCAGATCTGATAGAACACTTTAAAATGCTATTAATTACTTAATATTGCATAATACCTTCCAATCATCAGGAAAAAAGGCATTGAAAGATCTGTGCAATACATAGCTGGGTGTTGCTGGCAGTCATGTGATAGAAAAAATGAATAACTTGTATATTAAAAAGGACTGTGCTGTCATTACACAATTTGAAAGATATGTGTTTAAAATAACTAAGAGAATTGATGAATAAACAGTAATGTACTCATGAGAGGGAAGATTAACTTAGTGCTAGGAAGTGATGTGCCTGGAGTTTCTTAAAGGCCAATTGCTTAAAATGGAGTGTCTAGAAGGGACTGAAATGTAAAATAAAAAGCTTGGTTTATACTTTCCAAGATCCTCTGTGTTATCAAAGTATGTGTAGCTGTCTGCTTTTTTTTTCCCCACTTGCACAAAAACTGTTAGCGCATCTGTATTACAATCTATCTGTTTTATGAACTTGGTCTAGAATTAACAAGAATAGACAAATGCTGAACTCTACCACTGAGCTGTAAAATAAAGAATAGTGGCATTTAGTAATTCCCTTATTCTGCACAAGTTTCTGCAGCAGTTTGATGCAGTAGCAGTTGCACAAGGTGTACATACAGAGCAACAGTAACCACTTTAGGAAGAACACAAACTGGAAGGGATTCCATTTCATGTTGAAGAAGGAGACTGAAAAACAAAATTACTTGGTATAGTTATTTTCAGGCTTTTATTACAAACATTGCCTTGGGGGCAGGGAAGTAAGATGTCTTGCCAAGAGATTATTTTGAGCAAATAAAATGATCTATGAAATTTATGACTAAGAATCCTTGACACACCCCAGCTGAAAATCCCAAGCAGTCTGCTACTTAAGGGAACTACAAGCCACAAAATGTATATACATGAGGTGAAAACTATAGAAAATATGGGTGCATTTCTTGCAATTTCATATTATGTCTAGCCTTTTCTTTATCTTAGAGGTCATAATAGTTGTGTTGAATCCTACAAAGCTTTCCCATTCATCTAGATTTTAGATGCATCATTTGCCCTGTTGACCTGCTTACACAAATAAGGACTAGTAGCATGAAAAACCTTCTTGATGATCATGTTATTACACAGCTTTATTAGAAGTTATCCTCATTTTTTCTGGGATACAGTTAATTTTCTTCCTATTAGTTGGTACAGTGCTGTGTTTTGGAATTAGGGTGAGAATAATGTTGATAATACATTGCTGTTTTAGTTGTTGCTAGGTAGTTTTTATACTGAGCCAAGGACTTTTCAGCTCCTCACTGCACTCCACCAGCAAGTAGTCTGGGGGTACAAGAAGCTGGAAAGGTATGCAGCCAGGACAGCTGGCACAAACTGGCCACAGGAATATTCCATACTATGTGGCATCGTGCTTAAAAGTAGAATTGAGGAGTTGGTATGGGAATAGTGGCCCACTGCTCGGGAACTGGGCATTGGTTGGTGAATGGTGAGCAATTACATTGGGCATCACTTGTATATATTAATTCTTTTAACAGTAATAACAAATATCAGTCTTGTTGTTATTATTTTCCCTTTCTTTTTCTGTCCTTTTTATCTTAACTCACAGATTTTACTTGTTTTTCTTCTGATTCTCTACCCCACCCCACTGGTGGGGGGAGTGAGTAAGTGGCTGTGTGGTGTTAAGGTGCCTGCTGGGTTAATCCATGACAGAAGTGCAGCCTGCTGTAACTCATGCTTTCTAAATTCAAATCACATATAGCGTTATATTTATATCAATTACAGTTGTCTCTCAAATTGTGTCACTTTAATTACTTTAATTGCTGGGAATGGGAGGAAATTTTGAGAAAGTTGTCTTAGCAGTTTGCTTAATACTGTAGCATTGCCAAGTTGCACAGTGGATGGAGTAGAGTAAGTAGTTCTGGAGAGAGTTGTGCAGGAGATAAAAAAGTCTGATGTGTAGCACATACCTCCCTCTCTCCCCTGAAAAGAATAAAATTGATATTTTCCACTATCCAGCTACCTCTTCATTCTCTGAAATAAAACCTCTTATAATATCTGAAATAGTCTGACAACTCCAGTAACATTAGAGACACCAAATAATTTGATCTTTGGTAAGGAATAATTGTTTTGGCCATTTTGAGGCTCTGGATGTGGTCTGCAAAAAAGTATGAAAGCACAAGCAGTGCTCTGCAACAGGTCTGCCTTGGTATGCTTTCACTCAATATTAGGAAGTTCTCTAGGAAATTTATCTGGAACACCTGGGCCTTAAAGTTGCAGCCTAGCATATTCTTTTAGTAGCCTCACTTTTTTAGCAAGCACTTCAATCTAACAAACATAACAGAGAAAATAATTCATAAGAACTGAGAATGTAGGCATCACAATTACTTTGTATATGATTTAAATGGAGTTAGTGGGGGTAGACTTTTTTTAGTCAAATTTTGTAAGGAGATGAGGCATATGTGATCATGCTCTGTCTGTTTGGATATGTCTGTATGGGGCTCTGGGCAACATGGTCTGGTAAAAAGTGTCCCTGTCCATGGCAGGGAGGCTGGAACTAGAGGTAAAGGTGTAATTCACTTTTTTGTATGAATCAGATGAGTGGCAGATGACCGGTCAGCCGCTTCATCTGTGCTTTTCATTTGCAAGCACTCTTAGCCAGCCCCACTGTTTGCTTGTTTTTTCTCAGACAATATGCAGAAGAAGTAAGCACAGAACTGAGGACACAGAGTGGATAGGTAAGGCTGTCAATATGAGAAGGTACTGGAGCTGTCAAATGGTAGCTCAGAGCACAGAGAGCTAGATGAGATGAGAATATATGCAACGTGGCATACAAGTACAAAGGAGCCCAAACTACTACTTGCGTTTTTGTACAAATTCTTTGTTGTAGACAGTATTTGAGAATAATAGCAGCAACATGAGGGAAAATAATAGAAAAGAAGGATTGAGGTCTCAGATGATTGTCTGTCTAATCCAATCTTCTGCAGTAAACCAGGCTTCAGTACAGCAGACCATTTCCAATTGCCCAACCTGATTTTGTAAACCTTTTGTTCAATTTAGTTCCTCAGCTTCCCAATGCAGCTTGCTTACACCTCTCTTCTTGTCGAGTTGCTTTCATAGTACAGTTTTCTGTATTGGAAATGGCTCTGATTTCTTCTTGTCCTTCCTTCAGTAGACATAGAGAGAGATTGGTTACTGTCCCCTTACAAGCAATCTTGTATGCATGAAAGCCTCCCATAATGTCTTTCTAGACATAATGTCTTATGTCTAGACATTATGTCTTTCTAGACATAATGTCTTCTAGACTAAAAAAGGTCAAATTCTTCAATCTCTCTTCATAGTACACATTTTCTGAACCTCTTAATCTCCACTTTGGACTTTTTCCAGCTTTTCTTTAGCTTTTTTGAAAAGCATGGTAGTGAAAACTCTTATGCAATGCAATTGTCCATCTAAAGCCTTAATAAGACTTAGGGAAAAAAATTACTGTCTTTTATAGAGAATATTTCTCATAGCATGTACTGGCATGACAGTGGTCTCCTCTGTCTTTCCTTGAATTTTAGTTTTGCGATAGTGTCATATCATTAATCTTTATGGTGCCTGTTGTTTATTACAGGCCTCAAATCCTGTCAATGTTTTTTGTTGTCTTGCCTGTTATTTTTGCATTGTATTTAATTTTTTGTTCATATATACAGGAGGAGGTCTTCACTGTGATTAATTTCAAGTTAGTTTTTTGTATACAAGACTCTTTATAAGGTAGAGCAATTTGCATCTGAACATGGTTTTAGCCAACTTTGCTAGGGTAAGTGAAGACCAAGAATCTGCACAGAGCAAGCCAGGAAGTCTTGGAAGTTACTGTCAGTATTAAAGCATTTATTGCAGAAGTACTCAAGAATATTCTTTAAATATATGTAGAGTTGTATTATTCAGTTTCAGGGGTGGAAAGTAGAGCCATGAAGGAAGGTCTCAACAGTAAGATTTTCAAAAATTGCCAGTGCAAGATTTGTGTCCCTGCAGAACAGCCTTGGATGTATTGGCCAAGTGCAAATGATTTGCTTCCTAAGAGTAAACCTGATTTCCTGCAATGGTGAAGGCATCCAAACTTGAAGGCTGTTTGGAAAATTTTGACCAAAGGAACCTTTCTGAAAACATCAAGCCAAGGCATAAACAAGACATAAACTGGAATGTAATTTGAGTGTCTCTATCTAGGAATACATACTATCTTATGTCTTGGCAACAGGTCTGAAGTAAAATACACTGCCTTAGAACTATGCTTGTTAACTCCAGCACAGCACTAGCTGGCAGTGTGTCTATACCACAGCTGTGCATGTCTGGTTTGCTGTTAATACAAGACTATCTCCACTGTTCATTTAGACAAACACTGAAGCTTTGTTTCCAGTCTTTTCCTCAGCAGGTAGACAAAGCACTGCACTGCCTCACACTGGCAGCCTTATGTTTTTTGCAAGTCATAAAAGTCAAGATGTGAGTATAGCAGCTGCAATTTCCTCTCAGAAGCTTTTAACTACCTGTAGTTTCCCAGTGCAGAGTGGTGCTAAATGTACTTTTTAAAAATGTGATTCATCAAAGCAGAAGTACTCCTTTAGATTGCTAACTGCTGCATGCAATTGTGCACATCCAGTATCTTTGCACACATTCTCAGGCATGTACAGATTTAAATTATACCATTCTTAATCCAAAGTGCCTGTCCTTTCTCTGCACTGTGGATTCTATGTTTCTGCTTTTCTCTTTCTTCACTGAATTACCGATTGAGAAACAACTCTCAAAATTTACAAAGTTTCTCTCTAAAAAACTGTGAATTTCAGTATATGTATTCTCCTCTTATGGCCCTTCCTACAAACATGCTCCATATGCTAAAGAGGCCTAAAAAATCAAATGCTGGCTTTGTAGATCTGAACAATTTTTTTGTCATGCTAAAGAGAGAATAGTATTCAATATACACATACAAGAAAATGGGAACTGCTAGAACATGTTTCAGAGTATGACCAATAGTCACAAGCCAGGGAAAAAGTACAGCCTTCAATACACTTGGAGAAACATAAGTGGATAAAATATGGGTATATTACATTTAATAACGTACATATACTTAAGGAGAGATAAACAGTATTTCTGCTTTTAGATAAAAACAGACAAAAAAAATAGAAAGAGTAAAATCAGGAAGATGTTTAGTTTCTGGAGTTTGTAACTCTGCATGTAGCTTTTCAGTTCATCATATAGTAGAAACTGCTCCTATGTTGCTGAATAAATCACTCTATGTTGCTTTGTGTTTCAGGTTTTATTTCCGAGCCAGTGATACTCCACACAAAATAGCCATTCTATGAACAAGTAGAAAGATATGTTTGGTCAGAGCTTTCAGGAGTTAGAAACTTAAAAGGCAGTGGAATGTGGTATGTGGATTGGCATGAAAAGTAGGCGACTTCTTTTTTTTTTTTTTTTTTGTTGGAAGATGTTATTTGAGGTCAGGTAGCCCATGTAGGCTGAAGGGGAAAAAAGAAAAAAAAACCAAACCCCATTGCCTATAATACGTTAAGGAATGGGATGTTTGTGGAGAAATTCTCTGGGCAGCTCAGGTCTTGATTTTGGAAGCAAGCATCTAAATATACAAACTTAAACTGGAAACAGGACATTCCTCACGGTTTTCTGCACCCCAACATGCCTGACCATAAGGTTGTGAGAGAGGGTTAGCTTTGACAGATTGGAATGTGCCAGTAGTCAGATGTTGCTGTTCCAGTTATGACCATGATTTTGGGACCTAGCACTCAATGAGCTAGCTGCTGTTGACTGCATTATGATCTACATGTTTTTCACATATAGTAGATTGTCAGTCAAAACACACTTGTGCTTCTTGAATGGCATCCTAAATAAGGGGAATAGATTGGTAGCCACATCATGTTTTGATGGAAAGGAAACATGACTTTTCTTCATTCAGAAAATATATTCTGTGTCTTAAAATTCTTCATATATAAACAAGATACTAGTATATTAATAGGTTAAAGAGGAGTGTATAACTGAGTACATAAAAACAAAATGCAGAAAGTATGTATGCAGAGGTTATGGGTTTTTTAATTGGCATATCACTTCTAACCACAAAAGAGAAATTCTGACAGGGTTTATAATGCATGCACTGATATATTTATGGAGGTAATGCTAGCTAATATATGGTAATCCAACCGCTTTTAGAGCCTGTTGGCTTTTTTCTTTCTCCTGTAAATGATGCTTTAAGGACATTAGCTTGTAGTTGTTTCATCATGCAAGGATATTAGCGACACCAAGAGAATTTGCATTTATTTCCTTTCTATAGCTAAAGCAATTTTATAATTGAAAAACTCCTCTTTAATTACCAGTGTTATTTCTACAGTGAGAAGCTCACCCTGTTGTGGAATGTTGTTTTTTTTCTTGATTCTTTGCCTTCCCAGCTTGTATAACTCTGCATAAGCAACTATTAAAATGTAAACTCATCTAGCAGCAGGACAAGCCCAGAGATTTCCGCATAAAGATGAATTAAAGTCAAGTAGGAAGTGAAAAAATTGAACTTGGGAGGGAAAAAGGAAAGGAAGAGAACATTTATAAGTACACTTGGTGGGAGTACAAAGGATGAACAGCCTACATATGTGGGCCTTGCCCTTCAATTTTTGGTTGCCATGTGGCAAGACAAATCAATTTTCCATTCCTCAGATCACTCATCAATGAGGGCCATAGCACAAGTGGTAGGACAGCTATGAAACAGATATAGCATATCAAAGGTACAATACTGTTATCATTTCAAAGCATTTAAAAAAATTGTATCTCTGTCAAATAATACATTGCTTGGATGGATTCCACCAGACTTTTATTTATGCCTTTCAGTTAGAAGCCAGTAGAAAATAGAGGGTACTAGCTCATTAGAAAACTGCTTCAAAAATAGTTTAAGGAAAGGCACAAGGAAAATGTAGTGATTTTTTTCTGAAGGATAGGTTTTGCCCTGCTGTTAGAGCTGTATTTTTGCTCTTTTCATGCCTACAGTGATAGACTAATTTATTATGAAGAAATACATGTTTTCTCTGGATCTGCAACCAAACAGAACACAAGAAGTTTCACATCTAAAAAGTTCAAATAAATCTCCAGTCATAAGAATGCTGAACCAAAATACCGTGAAGACCATTTTACTAAGGGAAAAAATCAAAAGTAAAGTTTTATGCAGTGGAGATTCTTCACAGTGGTGAGAGTTGGCACATGCAATGGTATTAGGAAAGGAAAATAAGCATGCACAGTATAAAGTATTTAGAATGACTAGGATTTTAATTTTGTTTATAATTTCAAAGATTAGCTAATCTTCACACAGAGAGAGAAAGAAAAGCCACATTTTTTTTCTTAAACTACTTTTGGAAAAACAACTCCTTTAAGCTTTCTTCCTTTCTGTGCCTGAGTCAAAATAAATGCCTGGCTGTATAGTTAGTCTGGGCATGGTACAAGTACAGCATGTGCTTATAGGGTGTGCATGCTAAAAATGCACTTTATGAACTGTCTATAGGCACAGTATTAATTTAATGAATACTGTCAGCTAGAGTGTTAAGTGCAGTTTGCTTACTGAAACATTTGGAATCTGCGCTGCTGAGAATGTGACCTAAAAATGTTGCCTTTAAACTTTTATATAACCTCATCTTGACCTGGCTGCATTTCAGCTGAAGTTTTCAACAGTCAGTAACTTACACTGTTTCATGTGAGCAGCAGGGAAGATTTCAGACTAAGGGACAGCAAGTTGAGAAATTAATTGTCTAAAAAAGGGAGGAGGAAAAGGATGGAATGAGGAAAACATGAGAACAGAATTGCTGTGAAACTTAGTGATGATGACAATAAGATTATTCTTATTGTTTGGTTTTACCCTGTGCCCCATAAAACTTTAATCCAGTCATGTGGGGAAAGGAAAGTAGATTACTGTAGAAATTATTCATACAAAAGAACATACACTAGAACACACTTTTTGAGCAAAAGAGTTTGGGATCAGCACTCAGGATGTGCAGAACGGGAACAAATATTTGGTTTCTAAAAGAAAGAAATACTAAATAATCCTCTTGAGATGGGAGGAGAATCACTCTTAGTATGAGTGTGTCATATCATATGAAGAGTAGTGGTTACTTGTGTGTTGCAATGGCCAGAAAAACGAACAGTTGCTGTGTTGCTGGAGAACAATACTGGTAATTTTTCCTCTGATGGTGGTCTCTTTTTTTTTCCCCCCAGTCTAGTTTAGAATATGATGCTGTCTCTGATAATTTGTTTGAGGGGTAAGTGTATCTGCAAAGATCAAGACTCTGCACTCATATGAAATCATTAACAGGTTTTTCTACAAAAACCCTCAACCAACCCAGATTTTCATTTTGGCACAAATTCAATCATTAATTGGGTTTTGTTGCTGTTAGTAAATTGAGCAAGATAGTATTATGCTTTTTGAGGCAGGGTTATTGTTCCAAATAAAAGTCTGTTTTGAAGTTCTGTTTGGGTCAGAAGTTGGTAACCATTCAAAGGAGATGGGAACACCTAAAATGAGGAAAGATTATATGTGTAAAAATCTCTAAAATGCTTCAAGCATCTTAGATTGACAAGGGGTTTGTCTAAGAGAAACTTCATCTAATTTTTTCATCTGTACCTTTTGGTAAAAGAAGACTTCAAACATTGTTTGATCTTGGTTTTTTTTTGTGTCATTATGCTATAACATTGATTGTCTAATGTCATTTACAGCTTTAATCCAATGACTTTCAACAGCATAGAGAAATTGAAGGTCAACACATTTTCTGGAGATGAAAATTTTGGCCCTGAAGTTCTTCTAGGTGGTTTTGGCAAATGTTCCTTGTGGTCTAGAGTGCCTCACTTATCTGTATGTTACTTGTATGTCCTGGACAATAAAGGGAGTCCTTTGCTGCATCTTTTACAATGTTTTTGGCCTTGGTTAGCTAGAAGTAAACTGACAAGCACACACTGACTGTCATAATTATTTCAAATATATGATTTATCACTCAATAAAACAAAAGAAGTGGTCTTTTATTTTTTTTTTCTTCAGCATGTAGTTTTTGATAACCTTGTGATGGGATAATCAATTGAAAAAATGCCATCCTTTAGTCAAGTCATTATATTGCCTCTGGAAAATCTCCTTGCAATAAAAGCCCTTCCTAACTGCTGCTCACTTCAAAATTTCTACATGTGTTAACACCAGCAAATGCTTCTTGTAAATACCATCTGTATGTGAATTAAGACAAGATGTCTTGATCTCTTTCCTTGACTGGATTTTAAAGGAGAGACATGTGACAGTCTGAACCATCTGAGCATTTATGCTTTAAGTGTGTGACAATTAAATATGGCTTTTGACACTGGACAGCAAAGAAACCTGAATTTTATCACCATTAAAGAAAGTGTTATATTCTGATGATAGAAAAAAACCAACCTCAACTAGGTACTTAGACAGGGAAGACTGATGCAGGATCTTACTCTGGTCAAAATTAAGTTTAAATAATTATGATCACAAAATGCCATGTAAAGTCAAGGTTTTCTTGGTGCAGTGACAAAGATGTCATGGCTGAGATTTCCAGGAGAAGGTGAAATTCAGTCCTGTAGCATTTTTTTTCCTGTTTCCAGTGTATGCATAACTTATGGTGACATTTCTGCAGCCATAAAGTTTCTGTATTCCAGAATTCTTCAAGATGTGTGTGTTCTCAAACACACATGTATGCACAACTGCCTACTCACCCTCCAGAAGAATCAACACAGCATGTCACGTTGGTCTGGCAGGATTACATTCATTAGATGTTCATTTTTGCTCCTGACCTCTACCCACCCCCTCTCCTTTAATTTTCATTGTGAAGAAACAGCTTTAATAGCGGGATTATTTCTGGATTAGTTGAGCTCTTTAGCATATTGTCTATGGCCTTGTTTACCTTGCAAGAATCATTGAGCCTGATCTGAGTCCCATAACAATGTCAGAGAGGACAATGGCCTGGAATGAGCAGCAGGCACAACGCAGGACTATTAGCCTGGCACAGCGAATGGCAATGGTCAAAGGCTTCTGGCAGGTTATTTGAGCTGGCAAGAGACTGAGAGCTGCTGCCAAAAGCCCCGCAGAGACCAATTTCTGAAAAAAATCAGAATGGCCTGCCTGAGGAAACTACTGTGTCCATCTATCCTCTGCTGGATACTGGGAGTAATCTCAAAGTATAGCCCAAGTGATTTTGAAATGCAGAAGAAAGTGACTTTCCAAGATGCACTGTCCAATTTTTGAACCTAGGTTATGTGAGATATGGTCTTCAGCGTAGCTGCAATCAATGAGAAACTCTTAGGAAAATCCCCTCCTGATCTGCCAGATCCCAGCTCCTGAGAAATTTGTATCATGGAGAGTTTTCAATGTGGAGACCTCAATAAGGAGGGAGGTTTATTTTTAAAGTTTTGATAGCAACTGCAGAAATATATACATTTATTTGGCACATTTATCCCATTTCTTTTCTGGGCTGCTGTTTAAATTTTTAGTCTGAATCATTGCCTGTACTCACAGTGTGGAACTTTTTTCCTTTTATTTATTTTTTTTTTTCTTTGCAGGGAAATGTGCAAAAGGCCTTCTGCTCTGTCAGGATCTTGCATCTTTCTTTCTTTCTGTCTTTGAATGCATACTCTGAGTGTTGTGATTTGTCAGCTAATTTAAAGTTAGATTCGAATGCTTAAACTCACAATCAACTTCCCCCTCAAAATAGCCACTTGCAGTCATGAGTAAGAGCCTTATACCAGCTTATTGTTTTTTAAATTGGGAAGTGAAAATACCGATTTCTAGCATGGCAGACGGCAATTGTTAGTTATGCACTGAATTTTCTTTTGCTGTTTTCCTTCCAAAAGTCAAACAAACCAAACTTATTTAATTTTGTCCCAATGTGGATTTTTTCAGAGAGGCTATTTGGATTTGCCTTTGACCACAGTACTCTTGGCAGGCTTATAATAGACCTATAAACTCCCCAGTTGTGAGCGGCTGTTGGATGAAAGCATTAGTTTAAAGAATAGTTTCAGGGTATTTGTAGGAAATTCTGAAAGTCATCTAACCCAGTAGATTTTCACACAGTGGGTTTTGCATCACTGTCACATTTTCCCCCATGATTTCCCCATTTAGTGCATTTGAGTATGAATCTTATTAACATATCTTTGTTTATAATTGTCTTCAAGGCAAGAATGTGGAAGGATTGCAATTCCAGAATGTTTTAAATCCAAATTACATTAGCAAAGTCTGGAAAACAAGGGAGAAAATCAACAGTGAGGAATAAAGAAGGACTGTTAACAAGATGAGGAAGAGGACTGGACTCTCACAGAGCTTTTGCTAAGCCCTTCCAGTCCCATCCTGCTCCTCTGGATTTCTTCAGCATGACCCTTTGCTGATTTGCAGGTGTGAAGGAAGGATGAGGATTATTTAACGTGCAGAGTGGAATTCATCTGGATTCAAAACCACTCCCAGCCACTTGAAGTCTCCCACTCATTTTTATGAGCTTTTAATCAGGATCTGGCCCTACTGCAGGTTCCTGAGTGAACCTCCACTTCCAAACAGAGTAGGTGGCTTTGTTTTAGGCTAGTGTACTCTAGTGAATCACTCTTCCATTTATTGAAGCATGCACATCAGAACTGTTTGTTCCAGAAATGGGCCTAAACACTAAGTGCCAGATTCAGATTTGGCCTTTCCTAAAGTTCAGTGGTGTTTCTCTCTGATGGATGCACCAGGTCCCTTCCTTTTTGCCATAACCAGTACCTCTCCCTCTCTGTCTCTGGAAAAGTGATGCTATTGACTAGCACTGCCATTGTGCATATCACAGAGAAAGCTAGCAAATTCAAGAGTCAAATTTTAAAAAGTATTAATTTTTTCCCCAAGGGCATGAAAACCACCCTTTACCCCTTCCTTCCCTGGCCAAAAAATCTATTTATGAACTGCCATCTCAAATTGATTTCAATCCTGTGTGAGGAACATTATCAGGCAGAACTTTGGGGCGTTTTCAGTTTGCAAGCTAGCTGTTTACTGAATTTTACAATGTTTGCCTTTTCTTTGAGAGCAAGCTAAAGCTAGGAATGTGAGTATGCTGGAGATTTATTGCATCTGGCAGCTGCAAAACAATCATTCTCAGCCAGTGTGTTTATGAAAAAAGGAGGAGAAGAAAAAGTTACCAAGTGTATAGTAATAAATAGCATGGTTCCAGTGTTGTCCTTTGTCAAGCAACTGCTACAGTATATGGCATCCATGAACAAACCTTAGATTGGTATTAAACTTTTGCACAAGGTTTGATAGACCTGTCTCTTCTTGCACTTTTCTGACCTTACATGTAGCTGGCTTGATTCATGTCTTGTTCATTTGTGATTTCACGCTAGCAACTGGGTCACGTATTGTATTTCAGTGAATCTGATAATTTTGCTTCTTGGCAAAGGAACAGAAAATTTACCTTGGAATTTGTGAAGAGCTGGAAGAGATAAAATATTTGTGTGACAGGATCAGGGCACATTGTCCCTTGGAGCCAAGTCTACCAGTGGCAGAAAGAAAATCTGGTCCACCTGCACCAACACATCTCCTGTTCCAATTTTGCATTCAGGTACCAAAGTCAAAGCAAGGGCTTGAATTTCCAAATAAAACCAAAGAAAACTTTCTATGGACACCATCTTGTAAACCTGCAGTGAGCTCCTGGCATCTTTAAGGCACTTCAGTCAGACTCCAGAAGGAACCAGTGCTTCCCACGTCAGGCATTTCTCTCTCTCTCTCCTTACTTATCAACTCATCAGACTTCCCTGATCTTTCAAAAAGTCAAACTTGCATATTCCTTGAAAGTGGGGCTGGGAGAAAGCATTTCACAATATGGTTGTCCTGGTTCCATTCAGGACAGGGTCAATTTTTGCTGTAACCAGGAGGGGCATGGCCAGGACCCAGAGGTAATTCTGTGGCACCTCACATCATTGCTGGGTGCAGGGACACTCTCATCTGGAGAAGAGTATTCTTCCAGTCAATCAAGCATGGCACTTCTGAGCTGGAGGGAGCGGTCGGGGTGGCATGGCCACATTTGGGTCAGGCTCCATAGTGAGCGTTTTGCGTGTGAATCACTCTATCACTTTTGTACAATTTTGTTATTAATATTGTTGCTATTATGGGTTGATTTCTTATCCCAGTGCTGTTTCCAGTAAGTTATTATGTCAAGCTCTGATCTTTACCTTTCGTGCCTCGAGCTCTCCTCTCCATCATGCCACAGGGCAGAGGGGGAGGGGGTGTGAGTGAACATCAGCATGGTTTGGAGAGGCTCAATGGGAGCACTAAATTGGGGAGTAACATTTCTAAACCATGACAACGGTCTATTGGTAATTTATTTGCTGAGATGGTATAGGAACAAGAAATGTTGTAATTGAAAATAGCATGTGATAAAATTTATTTTTTGTTTTCTTTCATTTATGCAATGTAGCCACATACATACAGAACAAATCCCTTGCAAATCATCAGAAACTTAGTGTCTACACCAAACACTGGCTGAAGGTTTAAACAGACAAGCACACTGCTCTGAAATGTTGCTTGTCATGTTTTTCTTTCTTTTGCAGTTTTGTGGTAACTTTCAGGTTAGATTACTCGCTCAGGATATTTTTTCTGTTTCCCAATCTATGGCATGTGTCTGCTTACTTTTAAAAAAATGCCAAAGCTGTTAACGATCGGTCAGACGCCAGTGCAAAAGTTCAAGTCCTGAAATGTTAATTTCTTTTTCTCTGTCTATTGTCACTTTAAGTGGACTGAGGAGGCTATAGATTGTTACTGCTGTTTCGCAGTGAAACTTTAAAAGCCTAAATGCATTCAGATGTGTTGAGTGAGACTCAGAAGAAATGGTGTCCTGACAGTGTTTTAGATGGAAGTTATTTTAAAGTTAATTGGCTCCTTGGCTTGCTAAGATTAAATGTGTATACATTGACATACTTGAAATGGGATAGTCGTATCCAGAATTGAAATGTATATATGCTTCAGCTGAAACTGAAAGGCTTATTGGGAAATGATGAACTAATTGCAAAATCTCTGCAATTGTAAGAAGCAGAAGAAATTTATTCCGATTATAAAAGATTAATTAATGTTATTATATTCCGATATATAAAATTTAACTTATATTTTTAATATCTTGGAGGCAAGAATGTTTTTCTTTTTATGTCACACAAAAGGGCTCCTAGAATGCATTAATGCAAATCTTTAGAATGGATTAATGTGAGTCTTCAATATGTATTCATTAATCCTTTCTCCTCAAAGAGTTAATAAACTTGTTTCTGGGTCACATTCTCTCTGTGTGACAGCAACATTTGAATTTCATGGCACAAGGTCATTCTTCAACATCACCATAATGCTAAGATCATTAATTTTCTGTGTTTTAGGATACTGCATTATATATCTATAAAAAATCAGGCAATAAATTCCCTAAAGCTCAACAGGTGTCCCTGAATTCTGGTATTCCCTTGAGCAGGGACAAGCCTTTGGAAAACCAAATGAACAGAACAAAACAGCTTTCTTAAAACAGGAATTTTTCAACAAGTCTGATGACTAAAAGAACTTTCCTTAAACCCCAAAGATCCTTCTGTCTGCCAAAATCCTCCCACCTCAGATTCCCACTAACTTAAAGTAGAAAATAATTTAATATTTGTTATCTGCAAGAAACTTTACTGATTTACTTAAATGTTGCAGAACCAAATACCCTTCCAATACAAATGAAGGGACATGTGAAAATATTTTCTATTAAAATCCACACTATAAAAGGATTGTTGTGCCTGCTTCCCAGCATGATGCTAAGTCTTATTTATTTCTGTTTTTACTTTTAAACTTCCTAATCCTCTAAAACATGAAAATTCAGGTCTATTTTTTGTTATATGTCTGGGACTGAAAATGCATAGGCATCATCTCACCTTTTAATGCAGCATGGTTCAAAGCAAATGTTCTAATAATAATTTTATTTTGCCCTCTGAAAATCAGTAATAACCTCCCAGATGAGTGATTCACTTAATAACTTTGGAGACCACAGGTATGAAACTAAAATGGTGTAGGAATCCAGTGAGTGCTGCCCTATCCTTCGATGCTGCCTTAAAACAGTGCTTTTTGTAAGGCTAACACATGTTTTTCCCTTGGTGTTGAAAGAATTTTACTTCTGATTTTAAACAAAAGCATGATCTCAATTATTTGGCAAGTCCTTAAAGATGTTATTCTGCACTTAAGAAGAGAGTAATAATTCTGGTGGGTTTTTTTTTTTTCCACAGTTTACCATGACTAACTCATGAGCACAATCCCTGCATGAAATATTAAGGCCCTATAGAATGCTTTGTTTAAAACAACTGTTTCATGGAAAATGTCCTTACGGTCCAATGAGAGACAGTGCTACAGCGCTACCATCTTCCATACCATCTCTCTGCCTCTCCCAGCTTAATGAATCAATTCCTGAATGATTCAAATATACCTTACAGAAAAGCCTGAGTTATTATAGAAGAAATGTAAGTTAATAATATCAAAGGTTATTTTGTCTTAATTGGTTGATATGCTCAAAATTACTTTTAGAAAATTGAAATAAACTCTCCAGCTTTAGATTTTCCTCACTACTCAGGTCACATACAATTTCGAAAAGTGATCCAGAATAATTTTGAACAAATGAAGAATCATTAAAATCAGCATGATAAATGATGTTGGAAAATTTTCCCCTCTAAAGGATGGAAAAAACCTAATGGAGGAAAATGATGCTTTTTGCCTGCTTAACATCCCATCATCTGCAGAGCATGTCAGCAATTTGGTTAGCAGCTGACCTTGTCCCATGGTACAGTATAGAGCTTGGTGGAACTGCAGGCCAAGGCTCTGCTCTTTGCTCCTAGGCTGGCTTGGAGCTCAATCTCTTGGTGCTCTGCATGACATCCTTGGCCAATTCAGCAGCAATATTACACATGCTCATGAGGGAACTGCTCTGCAGCCTTTCTTGCTGGGAAGGATAAGCTGCCTCATATGGGACCTTGCATGTGGGAGGAGTACACAGAATAGGATGATTCAGAGTCCTTAGAGAAGCAAAATGTAGCAGCAGACAGACTATTGGAGCTCTGTCTGGGCAAACTGGGTTTGTTTCCTGATGTGGCAGCGCAAAATCGTAGCCAACACATTGATCATCTTCCCATCATACTTAGATTTTACTTCCAGCCTTTGCAGTGCTAAAAGGCTGTGAGACTGTTTTTGTTGGAGGGCTAAAGATAAGAACAAAGACGCCAAATCCAAATTTTGGTGCAATCCAATTACCATAGTAGCTGCTTGTTTTTATGTTAAAAGATTTGTGTTAGTAGTGTCTCTTTCTTGGAAGAATTTTTTTTTGTTAAAATAATAATGATAAAAAATATTAAAAAATAAGTACTAATTGGGCATGTAAATCTTTTTATGTAATGCTTTGACATTTGCAGTTTAGCCTCAGCCCTGTGTTGGCTAACAGTTCCAAGACAAGAATATCTATACTATCATGAAAAAGGAGGTAAAGTTACAGATTTCCTTGAGCTCAACGTCAAGAGGCTCATTTGAAGTTTAGACAGGAATTTCAGGAAAACCCAGCTCTCTTCTGGCCCAGTAAATTCCTACTTGCTCTTGAGTCAACCCAATCTTTTGTAAGGCCTCATATTTCTGGAAATGCTGTCAATGAACAATGTCTATTTGCACCAGTGCCCATTTTCTGTAAAGAACTTCTGTTTGTTGCTTCCCCATATACATCCCATGTCTAAAGCAGGAGGATGACTGGAGGTATCCCAGCACCTTTCACACAGTGTATTAACACCAGAAAGCTACATAATTCCAGCTGAGATGTAAGACATTTAGATCAACTTATTACTGCAGTAACCATTTTGGAAGTTATAATTTTTCTATCAGTGCACAGAAAACGTAAGTGCAGGTATATTTTTCTATACTTGTCACCATTCACTCCATTAAATCAGGCTATAGCATCAGGCAAGAAAATATTTTGCTCATTATTTTAATCAGAAGATGTTCATATAAGCCAGTAAGCCAAAACACTTTTCCTTGCAGTGTATCTAGGTTACTGTAATTTTCTCTGAGACACTCATTGAGTTAGTCAAGAGCAAAACATACACTGCCAATACTACAACTTTGCACAGAGATTTAATTTTTAGGCTTAATATAAAGGAGTATATTTCTGAGTCGGTAACTTAAGGCAGAACCTGCCTATTTTGTTCCTTGAAGTAGTAATTGAAGGACTAAACTGCACGCTGTGATTCTCAAATTTTTAAACATTAAGATACTTTAAAATTTAATATTAGCTTATGCTGGAGCCTCTTAGCTTTATCTTCATCTTCTGTGAATGTTGCTCATAGAAATGCTAGATGTTTAAAGGGGTCCAATGAGATCCAGTGGTCTGGCCCAATACTAATTAAATACTTCCACCCACAAACTTAAAACTAAGAAAAAGCTATACAAATAATTTAGAAAACAAAAGAGTGACAACCTAGATAGTGGTAGAAACAACATTGGTTTTAGCATGTGATGAAATACTTGAAGGAAAATTCCACTGCATTTGTTCTCATTGATTTATTTTGCCTGTTTTAAGCCAAAGACTTGGAGTCTGGGAGTTTTGATGTTTGCTATGTCACAGATGTTAGCATTACTAATTCCTTGGTGCCATGGGAATGTACCTACTTGTCAGAGATGGAATTTTACCTGATGGTGTGAGAGCATTCAGGGTACCTTCTGGGCTCCCTCAGGAATTCTGACCCAGCTTTTTTTCTTGTTCTAAGGCAAGCAGTTGATCCCAGAAGGGAAAAAAAACTGGAGAAAAAGAAAACTTTTAAGTCAGGTGTCTTCTAAAATATTAGATTTCACCCAAGAAGGAGCCTTCAGACCCATCAGTAACATCACCACCATCACAACATTAGCAGTCAGAATTCCAGTTTGTGAACCAGATGTAGCAGAAGGTCAAGAAGGAAAAGCTTAGGGCAGGAGTGTGTTGGGTGGTGTCAATGAGTTTATTTGTTAACTCAGTGGATATCTAAGGAGTTGTACAGGGAAGTCTTCTGTTCTTGCCTTCTGCCCTAGAGAATTACTTGCAAGGCATACAGTCAGCTTTACATGTTCTTAGACATATTAGGAACTTAGAGAGACATTAAGATAGTGAATTCGTACTCACTGCATGGTTGTGTTTTTCTGGCAAGTCTCTTTTTCAACCATCTAAACAATTTCCATCTACAGCAGAATTTAATCCAGACCAGAACAGAGGATCTCAGTCTGCTCATTCTGTGGGAGGGCGCAGATTGGGATGTGGTTCCAGTCTCTCTGGCTTAAACCCATTTCTTTTCTCTGTTGTGGTTTTATGAGTTGATATAGCAAATATGTGACATTTGCTCTCCTTTTTTCTTCTCTTGGAGTTTTTAGAGGCATAAGAGTTCCCGCTGTAGTGTAAGGCAGAAAACAACAGAAGAAGTCTGAATAATAAGGGGTATTCTGTGCAGAAATCTCTGAGCCTAGGGAACAGCAATTATTTGGAGGCTCCTAAAGGTTAAGGATAGGTTGGGTGTACAGACATTTGTGGACCATGAAAACGTCCCTTTTGAGGAAAAGCAGAGACACAAACATCATTTTCCCCAGTAGATGTTACCAAACCATGAAGTCCCTTTCTTTATCTCAGGAGTTTCCAAAAGGGATAGCATTACTAGGACAAAGACACAGTCTTACTACACATTCTCAGTATACAGTAATATGAAAGATCAGACTTCAGACAAATTATTTCTGGTGGTTGTTTGGAAACATGAAAAAAACATCTATAAAGGAAGTTTAAAGATCCTTTTTTGGACATATGATCCCAGTGTTTCTTGTCAGATGGAGATCTGACTTTGATATTGTGAGTTTAGTTCTTAAAGACCACTGATACCATCCCTCCTTCTGGGACAGAAGAGAGGAAATAGTTTGGATTGTGGACAAAAGCTTCAAATGCAAAAAAATTGCAGGTAGTCTACTGGTGTGTTAGGAAATTGTCAGTATTGCATTTTAAGTAGGATTCATCACATCACAATTGTTTCAGACAACTGAAGGTTAGGAATCTAATCTACTCTAATCTAATCTACTCTAATCTAATCTAGCTGCCTGAACATTTCCTCTCTAGAGTAGAGAGAAACAGACACTTCAGACAAAGTGTCTCATCTCTGAAACTATGGTGCCTAAAACAGCTGGATGAATTCACTTTCTGGAAGGTTCTGTGCCTTTCCAGTGGTAATGGAGGTAACACGGGTAACTAATGTGGGCTAGACACCTAGATTTTAGATTACCTCAATCCCTCCCTGTATTTCTTCCCATTGTGATGTTGTGGAAGGTTGTTAACCCAAGTTAGTCAAGAGTGGTAGTGAAATGCTTGTGCAAAAAATGTGTCTAACGTTGTATTTTCCACTAAAAAAGTCAGAATGGGTAAGCAAACAGTGCCATAATATGAAACACACACCTGTCTGCACAACTGGAACTTTATCAGTCCACTAAAAATTCCTGACAGCTGTGCAGCCATTACAAGTGTAATGATTAAAAGCCGTGTAATGATTAAAAGCCATGTAATTTAAGACTGACTAATAGGTTTAGATATCTTGATTTCTAAACCTACCTTCATTGCTTTTGTTTTATGCTTTTGATGTTTTGGGGTTTTTTTGTTAAATTTGTAATATTGTCACCGATGTCCCCTTGCGTGGACACTTTCATAAGTCCCATCTTTAGGGCCTATCCACAATGCTGTCTCAATAAACAGGGCATTGATGTAGAGCTCAGGCCTTTGTGCTGGGCCGTTGTTCAGCTTTGGACTGTAAGGAATAGGAAAACATGGCTACTGAAGAGACTGATTTTCTTGATTTTTTTGTGTGTCTTGGTAATAAATAACAGGTGAGAATTCATCCCTTCCTTTCTCCCCAGAGAATTTGAGATATAAACAGATTCAATCTTTTTCCCCTTTTTTTCTTTTTTGTTTTTCAGCATGCTTTTCTCTGTTGTTCTATTTCCTTCATGAGATGTCAGAAGCAATTAAAAAGAAGAGAGATTGGAACGGTTCCTTTTTGGCCAGAGCCAACTTCACTCATGCTACAGTGACCTGGCTCTAATTGATACTTCCTTTGCTGCCAAATATTCTAGATAACCCTCCAAATTCAGCAAAGGAGAGCTATAGTGTGTGTTTAGGACTCCTATATTCCTGATTTCATATTTTACACCATGTCTAAGCTAAGGAAACCATTTCTCCTCTCATATTGGTTGTGTCTATTTTTAGGACAGGGTTTGAAAGGCAGTGGATACATATGCAGTGATAATTTTGCACTTAGATTTCTGTGTGTACAGAATGCTGACCACACATCCTGCTGCCACGGGCGTATAGGAATTGGATACTCTTTGTTTAGGCAGGTGAAGATTCCTGCTGGAAAGGCAGGAATTTGAGATAGAAAGCAACATTTCTCAGTTAAAACTGAAGGTAATTGTGGTGAATGCTTCAAAGTCCCTTTGCAAGCACTGCAGGAGGTACCATATATACAGAGCTTGTTATATCCAGATGGTCAGTATTAAAAGTGACAGGTAAATATGTCCTGATTTTAAAGGAACAGATTATTCTAAGTGCAATTAGATCGTTCGCCAGTATCAAGGGAAAGTTTCCAGATACAAAATATCTGGCTGGGAAAGGTAGGAAAAGACAGTGATTTTTTTGTCATGTTACCATTTCTTTCTGCCTAGAAAATATTTTGCATTTCCACCTATCAAGTTGATAGGAGGCTAATAGCTTGGCCTTCACCACGGAGGCTGCTTTTGTGCACCAGTTTTGTGTGTATGGAGAAAATACTGATATGACAGACTCATCAGACTGCATCTAACCAGCTTGTCCTCTATTAATATATTCATCATGCTCTAGCTGACCTCAGCAGAGGCCATAACAACAGCAGATGTGGCCTGTTCTTTAGAATGTCCTTTAGTTCAGCTTCTTTTTATCCAGCAGCCTAAATACTGGATCAATTTGTTGAAAATTGTGTACAGAGCTCTTGTGTTTTAGGTCCCATACAGAACTGTTTTTCACTCAGCACTTTACTAGACTAGTCAAGAGGAAGATAAGTTTGCACTAGTTCTGTGCACTTCCCCTCAAAGAATTTCTTAATGTTTTTCCTGCAAAGACTAGGTCTTGGTAAATACTACACATGGCATGTTCTGTAGCTGGGTCTGAACTGCCTCTTCAGCAGTACATTTCTGTACATGTCTCAACTGTTATACCTTAGCTATGTGGTAGGTAGGCAGAATTTCAAGGCAGAAAGAATTACATGATGATGTCTGAGGAAAGACGGTAATTCTCTCTGTCACTAGAGATTTCTCAGTCTGACATACCTATTTCAGAGGTATTTCCCTTTAGAGAATTTCCAGTAGGAAAGCAAAACAAGCCTACAATTATTTCCATTTTGTTTTAATATTTACACAAGTGTTTCTGATGCAGGTGTAATTTCTCATTTTACAATTTATTACTTCACTTGCCTTTGAACAAGAATGCCAGTGCATTGTCACTGTGAGCAGCGAGGTGCTTTGTTTCATTTTAACTTGTACAGCATGCTACCTTTGCTAGCCTCCACTGAAAATCTTCTGGATTTCTAGAGTAATGTTTTGCCATACCTGCCAGACAGACACACCTATGTCTCCTCTAGGAGTTGGAATTTAGAAAAGGAAGAACTTTAGTGGCATGGATGTTACAGTCATCTATTTCTCCATACACTAAATTTTTACATTTAGTACTGAAATTAAGTGCCTCTTCATGCCCATTTGCCCTTTGAAATAAGGCTTCTGATACAGATTTACATTATGGAAAAATGAGGGAAGTATAAATAAAAAGTACTTGAATAACATTGCAGGGGAGAAAATGTCCAATATTATTTCTGAAGCAAGTGTGAATAGGGTATACTTTTTCAGTAGCTGATAAAGGCATTTTAGTCCTTTATGTAATGCAAACCATCATTGTTAGTCCTGAACTTGGTCAGAGCTAGTTTTTATTTTTGTATTAAAAAATTATTAAATATAATTTTATAAAACTACAAATTCTGATTTCGATTATATGGAAGCCTTTTTTTCAATTTGATTTGTATTTCTTAGCTTTCACAGTAGAAAATATTTCCTTATTTTCTCACATAATTTTGAGGAAAATTATCTTTTCCAGACAGATGTTTTGAGGGCTCCAAAGAGATCAAAATATGACCAGAATGTCCATCAAAGTGTTTAGATTTCAGAATGGTGCTTCACAGTAACTATGCTATTGACAATTCACAGAAAAGGGAATATCTGTTGAAAATTACTCCTGTGTGGTGTTTTCAAGCCACTAGATTTGAGGATTTATTATAACATTAAGGATATATTTACATATATTACTTAATGGACAGGAGGGAATTAACACAGTAGCATAGGTATGTGACAAAGTAAGAGAAGTATCTGAAATATGTTAAAAAAGACATCAGGATTTTCTTGTCCAACCTTTCACTTGAAAGAGAATAGCCAAAGGATAGGAAGACAGTAAAATAATATTTACATGTCAAAAGTACTCTTGCCATCTGTTCTTTATTGATGAGGATAATATTTATTGCCATCTGGATTTCCTAATTAATTTTTCTGATATTGCTATCTGGGGTTGCCATAGGACACAAACAGCTGGATTAAATTCCATTATGTTACATCACTCTGACTCATTTGTTGTTTCTTATCTATGAAAATTTCTTGTTGTAAATAACATCTCACTCTTTCCCTTTCTGAAGTGCTTTGCTGTCTTGCAGAATTCATTTGGTCTCTTTCGGTCTTTTTCTCTCTCTCTTCCCCTCCTCTTTTCTGTTCCTGATTTATTTTTCCCTCTGTCTCTCTCAGATTCTTCATCCCTTTCCCTCTTTTTCTCTCCTGTTTCTTAGCTCAACCAATGCTAAGTAGCTTTATAGGTATGTTTTAGCCTCATCTGTGGGATCTAAATATATGTTTAATATTGCCTGAAAATAATAATAACAACCACAACAATAATAATAAATGTGAGAGGTTTGTTTAAGTTCATTTAATCTTCCCAAACAAGATTTCAGTCTGCTTAATTCAGAACATTTAATCTGATATCATTGCGACAGGGCTTTGTGGCTGATTCCCTGGAACTGTATAGCTGCTTTACCATATGAGGTATGGAACATTTTGTAGTCATGAAGATGCCTAATATATTGGCTGTCTTCCAGCTTTTGTAGAGTGTCTGAAGCCCATTAGTTCTGTATAAGATTGTAGCACCTAAATGCAAAAGAAATAATTGTAGAAATATGGTTTATCAATTTACACAACTCTTTCTTGGAAACCGTGGTAATTTTTTTTCAAAAACAGGATATTTAGGAGTATCAATTTAGATGTAGCTGGAAATCATTCAAAAATGTCGATTCAAATCTGCCTCAGATTTTGGGTAAAACCACAGTGTGGCCATTTTGTGCATATTTATTTGAAAAAAAATGCTATTTTTTCATTGCCACTGGCAAAAGCTAAAAAGAGATTCCTTATTTGTTGCATAAGAAGGGACTTCTGATGGTGAAAATGGTCATTGTTCCACTTCAGAATCTCAGTGTTGCACAGATATTTTGCTTTCAAAGTTTTTACTCAAATTTTGCGTATTTTTAGTCTTTTCAAGCTGCATGCAGCATATTGCTGCAAACATAATTGATACTTTTCTAACAATTCAGGATTAATTTCTTAATATAACATTGAGCAAAGAGACATTCCTTTAGGTCAGCTGCTATAAAACAAAGGGAAAGAATCTGAATTCAGGGCAGAAATCATGGTTTTTCTCTCATTCATGCCTGAAGAGGTGCAGATCTTTTGTGGTCTCTAAAATGCATCTGAAGCTCATCTAACCTTCCCTGTATCTCTCCCAAAGGTGTCTGTAGAAGTGTCCCATGTAGACATAAGTGCACCTATTGCAAAAAACCAGGTCCAGTAGCTCTGCAAGATGTTCCTCTACAGTCTGGGATGGGATCTGGCTGTTACCACAGCATCATAAGGGCAGTGAGTTAAATATGTGAACACGGAGGAAGAGCAGAATGCAGAAGCAGCTCTTGTGCTGTTTGTGGAGTACAAAGCTGAGGCACACTGGATTTGGACTAATTCTGGGCAAAGGCAGCCTGACTCTGTGTAGGTTCCTAGGGAATACATGAAGGAACAGACTGGGGTGACAAACAGATCTAGGAAGATACATTTGTTATTATGCTCATGAGAAGAAATGACATTATGTGTGTCATTGTAAAGGGTTTGACAACCTTACAGGGTGACGGAATTCTAGTCTAGATGATGCTGCATCCCAGGTGCAAGCCAGGAGGGATTTCTCTTGGGAATAAATAAGCATGTTTACAGTAGCTGGTATTTATAGTAGTAGTCAACTGCATATATAGAAACCTGGTATTACAGTTGAAAATGAAATTTTGTCATCAGCTCTGGAATAGGAAAGAAAGACAGGAGGATTTGTGAAATTAACAAATGTGAGTGTGCATATCAGTCTGCTGCTTCTTAAGCATTGAAGTGTCCTCAGAAGCAGCCAGCAATTCTAAAAAAAAAAATCACTGGTCTAGGTAATACTCTCAGCATGGGTTGTGACGATATTTAGTGATGCAAAGTCTGTTGAAAATATGGGTCCAACATCTGCCTACCATGGATGGACAATGGGAAGGAGTGTTACAAGTGCATATCAATGGTGATTCTAAGCTGCTTGGTTGAGCATCCTGTTTATACTGGCCTGAATTTTACTCCCCTTTGGGATAATGATGCTAGAGGACATCTCATGAGGAAGGAACTTGAATCACTCTGTCAGGTTTCTCACCAGTTAAAACGTCCCCTTTGTCATGCTCTTGCTGGTTGCTTATGATGCTTTTCATTCATTAATCCCTCGCAACTTGCAAGGTAATAAAGTAGCTTCCTTTAGAATGATGCTTTCATATTAGCCATTTTGTTCTGATTGGCTCTGTGACAGGTGGTGTCACATGAGAAAAATCTGGAGCTGGAAAATCTGCATGAAATTAATAATAGTACTTCATTAGTGAAACAACTGGGTTGAGGTTAGGTTGTTAAATTATATAACTGAGCTACAATCTATGGTATACAGTTTTCTCTTGTATATACAGTCTACAGTATACAAGACCTTTTCTGTTTTGCGGCTTCACTCAGATGTTAATGATACATATTGCATTGAGCACAGACATTTTTGCAATTGAGAACCTGAGAACCATGCTGATTTGTTTGTGTGTGTGTATGTGTGTGTGTGTGTGTGTGTGTGTGTGTGTGTGTGTATGTTGAGATTTGGGGTTTCTTTAGAGTGGTTTTGTGCTAATTAAAAGGGAAGGTATTTCTTCTTACTAAAATCTATCAAATTTTAGATTAGAAGAAAATATTTACTCACAGTTGTTCATACATGGAGATACCCAGTGCTTGAAGACTTTAGAAAGAAAGGTACTGTATCTTCTGCATACCAACTAGTTGTAGTAATTTGTTTATTTCAGAAGTTTTTGTTAGGATCTTAGCGGTTAAAAGCTCACTGTGACACCATGTTCTATTTCTGTGATGACAGCAGCAACAGCAGTAGCAGTACTTTCTGATGGATGGGCAGGATGAGATGAAATAGAAACATTAAAATTGTCACCCCTTCCAGCTCTCCTTCCCCCCTGACCTCCCCCCCAAAACAATCTTGCTGCTTGTTTCCTAGGCTTTCAAAAACATAACTTTTAAAATATTTTTTTAATTTTTTTCTTTTCAAATGGAGATGTTAGAAGTACTGAGCTAGCATGAAAACATTGCTTTTTTAAAATGTTATTTCTAGCTTGGCTTTGCAAGGTTCCTGTTTCAAGAAAGTGTGTTATTATCACACTGGATTTGTTAAGCATTGCTTGAAATTCCCAGTCATGAACTAAACACAAACATATTACTATGTACTTCAAACATTAGCAAATAGAAGGCAACAATGACCCTAGCCTTGGGCAGCAAAAATTACTTTTGGAGTTCCAAGCTTCGCTATGATTATCTGTCTGTTTGCTGCAGTTCAGACATTCCCCTTTCACCAGTGTATCTGCAATGTGTGACTATGATCATAGCTGTTGCTCCCGCCTGCCCTGTGTCTGCTTGTTTTGGCAGTTTTGATGGCAGAGAGAGCCGGGCTCCTTTCATGTGGTTTGTGTCACATGTGCTGCTGTGCGAGACACGCGCAGCTCTTTGGGAGCATTTGCCGCTTGCTGCTTTGCCTGCTCTTGTGTGCTTCGCTGCAGATGGCTTTCCTGGCTCCCATGGACCATTTGTTTGTTCAGTTTCTTTTATTGTGTGTACACCCACCCCATGCAGTTCCAATGAAATATGTGTTGTTTATTTCCTCTGCTGTCCCAGCTCTGAAGGTTTAGATCTAAGGAGGCAATCTGACACTGACACTAAGTCCAACAACAGTTGTTAACACACCTTGTATTCTCCTGGGATGCTTAATCTTTTCGCTCTTGGAAATATGGAAGTCTCCACTTGTCCTTTTTTTAACCCTGTAGTGACTAATTTTAGCTCTTCCCCCCAGGCACCCACTGGGGATGAGATATGCTCCTAAGGCAGGCCTAAGATAGGTGGACAGATTTGTCTCTCTCAGATGATTTTTGTTTCTCTCCCCATTGACATGGAGGAAGACTAGATGACAAATGTGGGCTAATTGGCTCACTTTGAGATAGCAATATCTGTGTCAGATATATCCCCCTTCAGGGACCCAGTCTTTGTGGTGGTATGCATGAATGCTGTACACTTTCAAACCGATCTCTGGGTTTTTTTCATCAGCTAATCCTCTTATCAGCACTTTCCATACTGCTTTACTCATGAGGACAGAGTGAAGAGCTGGTGTCAGCGGAGGGGCATGTGAGTATAAAAGATAAAGACTAAGAGCCTTCTTTCAAGTGGGTCAGTACCAGACTCACAGGAGTTATTTATTCACTATATGAAAGAGTGACAGACTAGCCAAGGTAAGAAGGGCAGGGAAAAAAGTAGGTAAGAAGGTACTGGTGAGAAAGTAGGGCAAAACCCCAGAACCTGATAAACAGAAAACCCCTAGAACTGTAGGACGACAAACTTCTGATGTGCAATGTTGCAAATGCTGGTGGAAGATTTAGCAAATCCTTATAGTCTGAGCTAGAAGTGCAAGCTGAGAAAGGTGAAGCTTTCCATAATGTTAATGGCCCCATTCATATACTTCTTGAAAAAGCTGAATGTGTGCCATATGCTTTATTTGTAGCAAGAGCTGTTCATTCCACCATCATGACTGATGTTTTCATTCACAACTCTGCTGGTTTTGTTCAAGAGTAAAACTGTCAGAACCCGCATAACAACGGTAAGTTTAAAGCATTTCTGCTGATTGCTCAGATTTCTCCACAAATTTTCAGAATTTGTACCACTTCTATATTTAAAGGTGTGCATTAGGTAAAGTAACCAGCCACATCTGTGAGAAATAAGGCTTTCTCACACAAGAAGCAAAAATTTGCTTTTTGGCATAGCTATTAAAATAATCCAGTATTTTTGTATCCATATCCCAAAATAGTATTGAATGGATCAAAGAAATCATTAGCCGCAGCAAGATTTTTATTTTAGTTGTTGTCCATCAGTAAGAAAAATCATACAGGTGTAGACTTCTTCATGTTAACCTCAGGATTAGCAAACTGATCCTGCATGTCAAGCATGTGTGATAGTCCCTGTGATGCCAATGGCAGCTGTGTTCATGGACAACCTGCACAATCTGATCCTGTAGTGGACGAGATTTTAAACCAGCAAGCTTATTACCTGAAGAAAAACGCCCTAACTCTGCCCATGTGTAACTGTTGCAGCATAGGGCAAAGAGCAAAAGGCAATAAATGTGAATCTGTGAGACCTGGGAGGAATGGCTTGAAAAGGTGTTTTCTAAATTGCTCTCTTACCAGACAGGTATTATATGTAAAGGACAGACTTCTACTGCTTCATTTCTAGTTTGGTCTGTATCCATGTCTTAGGAGTTTCTTGTTCAAAGTTGTTGGAAAATAGTCCTCCATAGTGTGAACTATATGTAAAGATTCAGTCTTATTCTCATGCAGCATTCTGTTGTAGTCGCTGGAACTCAAGCCTGTATAGAAGGCAAGACAGTGTGTAATCTGCTTTTTAGCAATGTTATTTCTTCCTCTGAAAATTGATTAAAAATAAAATGAAAAATAATGTTGTCTGCCACTGGCACCAGCTCTACAGGGCACCAAAGCAACACACTGTTCGTAATCTCTAGACATTTCCTGACTGACTGCAAAGGTCATCTTGGAGTAACTGGGGGAAACTGAAAAAGAGTTGTCTGAAGGCTAAATAAGGTGAAGGTAGCTGTGGCTAAAGTTCAAGTTTATTTACACAGAATGAAAAAGAGAAGTGAAAAGTTTGCTGACTTATTTTCTAAAGCTTTGGACTGGCTCATATAAAAGACAAAGAAAATCAAAATAAAGGGAGTAGAATGTACAGTGACATAATAGAAATAGCAGTTAATGATTGCCTCTGGCAACTTTACCTTTTTCTTATTTGTCTTTTTCTGACCCAGACGGTGATATTTGTGATATTGCTATTATTTTCTAGCTTGGGAAATCTTTGAGGCTGTGACCTTCTATTTTTTTCCATCTGGAAAAATTGCAATTATCTTGCCACTATGGAAGGAACATAAAATCCATACAGGCAGTGGAAATAACGAAGTACAGTTTTATGCAGTTGTATATGTTCTAGTTTATGTTTATAAAATAAACCACAAGACCAAAATCATCTGAGATTCTCCTACATTTCTTTCAGCATTTCAGAGACTAGTGACAGCACATCCCAACTTGACCTTGGCTGGATGCCATGTGCCCACCAAAGCCATTTTATTGCTCCCCTCCTCAATGGGATGGGGCAGAGGAAATACAATGAAAGTCTCATGATTTGAGATAAGGGCAGGAGGGATCACTCACTGATTACCATTGTGGGCAAAACAGACATGACTTGGAGAAATTAACTGAATTTACCACCAATCAAAATCAGAGCAGGATAATGAGAAGTAAAACAAATCTTAAAAACACCTTCCTCCCACCCTTCCTCCTTCCCAGGTGTAACTTAATTCCTGGTTCTCTACCTTCTCCCACCCAGCAGTGCAGGGAGACAGGGAATGTGAGGTTGCAGTCAGTTCACATGTTGTTTCTGCCACTTCTTCCTCTTCAGGAAAAGGAGTCCTTGCCCTTCTCCAGCATGGGGTGCCTCCAATGAGAGACAGTCCTCTGTGAACTTCTTCAACATGAGTCCTTCCCATGGGCTGCAGTTCTTCACATACTGCTTCAGTGTAGGTCTCTCTCAATATTAATTGATTGATGCTACACTTTTATAATAGCATTCAAGAAAAAAAATCACAGCTGTCTAATCTAAGCAGTTATGCCAGGGTGCATGATGTTCTTCCTGGAGTGTAACACATAGCCCTTCCTTACATGTATGCTTGTGCTCCCCTGAGACACCTGTGTTGGCAAAAAAGAAAGCATCAAGGGCCCAAGGGACAAATCTTGCCAGACATTCTGAGATTGTCTCCTACAGCTTCCTACCCCGTTTCCACTAGCTGAGAGAAAAAAAATGCTAAATATTTGGGGTAGGATGAAGGAAGGTGTTTGGGAATGTGCTTCAGGAGGAAGTACAAATGGAAGTAAATCTCTGATCTTATTTCTGTTGATAAAAAGCAAGACCAAACCCTTTATCTGAACTGTATAAATGTGAAGAAAAAAACATGGTAGTAAGCAAAAAGAATGAATGAGCAGGTCTATTGAGATTGTTAGGATCTAGTGTTTCTTCAAAGTTAAATTTAGACAAGAACAGCAGTGGGGATTTTTCTTTCTGTGTAGTTCAATGAATTAGCAAGAGAAGGATCAAAGATGCCACTGTCATCCAGGATTCTCATCTGGAGTCAGTTTTCACTGGCATGCATCTGTTAGGAAAGAGAAGGCTATGAAAAATCAGTGGACAGGGGAATGGGGAAAGAAATAATAGAAAGACTCAAAAAGGAGAGGAGAGAATTAAAATGTGGTTGAAAAAGGACAAAAAGATAGATCAAATGGAAAAAAACTCAGCTAAAAAGGTGGAGCGCCAGCAACACTCGTGTGCCAAAGTACTCATGTTTTGTAAAACTATTATCATCAGCATGCTGATGAAAATCAGCATCCAAACTGGCATCTTGTATTGGTAGTTCTAACAGCTTTTTGAATTGTTTCTTGGGGACTTAGAGGCTTTCTATGAAGTTCAGTGGAGCCATCTGTGGGATGGACACTAGCTGAAGACCGCTCCCACATTTTCAAATGTCTGATCACTAGGATTTATTTCTGAGAGGTCATTATAACATGAAAGTGTGCTTCGTAGTCCCCTGGTTCCTCATAGGCAGCTTACTGAAATATTACAGTGCATGGGCAGGACTGAAGACAGAAACAGGTCAGATACGTAGGAGGTCTTTATTTCTGTACACCCTTCCTTAAACTTGTAGTTTAAGTTTTGCCATTGCAAAATCATGGAATAGAATCACAGGATCACAGAATACTCTGAGTTGGAAGGAACCCACAAGGATCATTGAGTCCAACTCCTGGCCCTGCACAAGACACCCCAAGTTTCACACCATGTGCCTGAGAGCATTGACCAAATGCTTTTAGAACTTTGTCAGGCTTGGTGCTGTGACTTCTTCCCTGGGGAGCCTTTCCAGTGCCCAACAACCCTCTGCATGAAAACCTTATTGTAAAATCCAGCCTAAACCTTCCCTGACACAGCTTCCTGCCATTTCCTGGAATTGCGTGTAACATGGTGACAAAGCCCATTTCACTGTAGTGCCCGTAGTAACAGCAGGCCAACAAACAAAGTAAACAATCGAGGTGGCAAAGCCCTACCTTAAGTGTTAAAGATACACAGTACCCAAGAGTAGGAGTACTGTACTAAATGTCAGTATTTCCTGTTTCTGACTAAACTTTTGTGGCTGGCTGTTGCACAGGTGCTGTGTGCACAGTGAGGAGCAAGGGAAGGGCTAAGTGGGGAGCCTTGAGTGTCCTTAGCTGACTGCAGTGATTGCTGGGGGTCAGGGGGGAGGTGAGCCTGGTGGAAACAGGTGTGGCCGTGCTTTGAGGGATAACTTAACTTCTCTAGCAGGGAGGACAGCCTGTGCTCAGGACAGCCAGTGCTCTGGAGAGCCTCTCTCTGGGTATGGTGAAGTGGGCCCTTCTTTCCAGGGGAAAGAGGAAGCTTAGCCACACTTGGAAGTCTCCAAGGACATCTGTGTCTTCTGAGACTCTACCCCACAGCACAAGCTCAGTGGAAAAGCTGCAATGATGCTTTCACTGAGCCACTGCAGTAGCTTTGCTTATCCCTTGTGTTCTTGGTTGTGAAAAAGTTAAATTTGTTATGTGACTGTCATGGAAGGTCAGAGGTAGACTTTTGCATGAAAGCAAGTTGCAGTCAGCCCAAGTAATTGAACAGATGAGGAAAGTCATGGGACTTTTATGTCTGGTACCGTGCTGGAGTGGGGCTGCGTGTCTCACAACTACGGTAATCAGGGAGTGGCTGTCTGACCTGTTAGTGCTTGTAGGTTCAAGCTCTGCCACATACCCTACTAGGGGCTCAGCAGAGCCGAAAACAACTGCTATCTGCTTTTCAGGTAGGCGTATGGGGCAAGGAGTACCCTTGAACTTGGACTGGGAGGGACAGAAACAGCACACTAGAAGAAAAAGGAAATATTGTGGTAATAAACTTTGAAGCCTAGTGTTGTTTGAGGGTGGACCCCTGTGCATGTTTGGCTCTGAATCCACAGATGTATAGTACAGTGTTAGGAGTGGGCACTTGGTATATGAAAAATGTATGTGGCTCCCTGCAGGACCAAAATGTATCTTAATTGCTGATGGATTTTTGTTTGGGAGTCTTTACCGTGAATCTTTTATCGGCTTGATTTCACAGGAAATAAACCCACAGAGTGTGATCCAATTTAGCTGTCTTTTCAAGATGCTCTTGTATGATTTGTGGTCCTAGATATTGCACCTCAGCCATGGAGCACAGAGGAAAATGGCTGCCATACAGCAGAAGCATTGCTGCTCCTGGAAAAAGATGGTGGTTCTCTCACCTTTACTCTAAATGTGTTTATGTATCTTCCTTCCTGGACAGGCTGCTGTTTGGTCCTCCCAAAGCCATCTGTTGAGCAGGCTGAACAAGGATGGCTCCATCAGCCTTTCCTCACAGGTCAAGTGCTGCAGTCCCCAGCCCTCCTGCTGCCTCTCTGTTGAACTTCATGAACTTTATTAGTGTCTTTCATATACTGAGGGGCCCAGAACTGGATGAAGCATCTAGATCTGGTCTAACAAGTCCTGTGAGTAGAGAGGCTGATCACTTCCCTTGCTGTTCTAGCTCTACTGCTGTGAATACAGCCCAGGATGCTTTAGGCTGTTGCTGCCATCAGGAGACACTCCTGGCTCATGTGCTGCTTTGACCCCCTCCCTGTCTATCAGGTCCTTCTCAGCAGCACTTGTTCCCACTCAGTCCCTACCTACAGCGGTGCCAAGAGTCTTTTCATTCCCAGCTGGAGGTCTTTCCATTTGTTCTCTCTGAATTTTATGAAGCTCCTGTCAGCCCTTTCCTCCAGCCTGCTGCACTCTCTGTAAGTGGCAGTCCTGCTCTCAAGTGCGTTAGCTAGTTTTTTACCAGTTTGGTGCCATCTGCAAACTTGACTAACCTTCATTCCATTGTGTCCTTCAGATTGCTAGAGGAAGATGTTCAACAGGATGACTCCAGGACAGACCCCTGCTATTCAACCAGCTAAGCCACCCACTTAGACTGTAATGGTCCTACTTGTGCCCAAGAATATTGTAAGAGAGAGTGCTTGGAAGCCTTGCCAAATTTGAGGAAACTGCTTTCCCTTATCTACAAATTCAGTCATTTTGTCATAAAAGACAATCAGATGGGTCACACATTATTCACCATTAGACAATCTGTGCCTTTGCCTGTTCACAGGTAGAGGTAGTCATTGCCTGCATGAAACACCTACTTAAAGTATCTGAAAGGAGTGTGTGTCAGTTCTATGAGAGGAAAGAAGCTGCTTTTCATGTGTTTTAAACTGCTCAGTCACTTCAGTGTTACAATTATCCTGTGATGATCGGTTCATAAAGTTATAAATATCATGTAAGGAGTTGTTTCAGGCTTACTGCAGATCTAGGTAGACAATAATGAATTGGTTACCTGCATTCATAGCAGTATGCCGTAAAAAGAAAGCTTAAAGAGAGTTGGGATTTCTGGACGCTGGGAGAGTCAAGTGCTAGACAACATTTTGCCAGAGTGCTTCTGAAAAGAGGATTTACAGCTTGCTTTTCTTTTGTTTGTTTTTTCTTTTTTTTACTTTTCTTTCTTTCTTTTTTTTTTTTTTTTTTTTTTTTGAGTGGAAATAGATCTTTAACATGCAAAAGATAGTTTTTGTATTTTCAGGGAAATGGTATGTAAGTGCATGCAAGAGAAAGAGAGGTTTCTTTTTACTATTGCATAACCTGAGAAGCTTTGTAGTTAGATACCCTATTTCTGTTCATAGTCAGACTGGAATGTGATGTGCTAACCAGAAAGTAATCATCTTCTACCCAAAGAGTTGTCTGGGAATTTGAACTGTGCCAATTTACTTCCTCCAGGGTTCTCATCATTTGGGTACCTGTGTGTTAGTGAAGGAAATAGACACTTCACAGTTATTTTGGAGGTCCTTTTCTCATTCCACTGCAACCTTTGAAAGTGTGATTCACTAAATATAAGAGTGAATGCAGTGAGAATCACTGAATGGCATCCAGACAAGGTGGCTCTTGCTTCACAGAAAGTGCACAAACAGAAGTTAATGTCTGTCAGGCCTCATCAAGCATGCCATAGGAATGCTAAATTGCAGAAAGATTTGGGTTGTGTATGCTAAGTAACCTCTCACATGCCTAAAATGGCCCTACAGTGTTTTTTTCCCTCTAACTAATGCTTAATTGAAATTGTCCTTTGCTTTCAGTTTTATTACTGCCAGTTTATCTCTTCTTTCCAAACATCAGATTCTGGCTGCTTTAGTTTATCTGTGCAATGTTGCAGCAATTTTGATTCCACATTCTCAACAACATCCTGCCCTCTCAAATGGTCCCTTCAATATCCAGCCTGAAGAAACTTATGAAGAAACAGGCATAATAGCCAATGGTATTACTTTTAAAAATCCTTTCTGGCAATGCTCTTTCTTGCATGTTTTCTGGAAGTTGCATGGCTTTTCTAGATCATGTTGTGTGATCTTTTTCTCCCCCTCCTAGTTCTTTCTTTCCTGCTTAGAAACATGGATGAAAAGGTACCCTCTCATGTACTTTTCTATTACTGGACTTGTTTACATCTCTCTCTGTAGCTACAGAGAAAGAAGAAAGACAAAAGCAACTGTAAGGGACTTGTAAGGACAAATTCCATGTTTCTGGGGTTGCAAGAACAAATCTGATGAAACTCCCTAGTGAGCTCCAACTATGAAAGAGAAACTACAAAACCCCAATAGTTGCAGTGTCAGGAAGCCTTGCAGTGTCAATTCCAGTTTGTCAAGCTGTAATTATCTCTGTTGCAAATTGCCTTCATTTTCTTGTTAGCACCCTTTAAGTCAAAATGCAGGATTAGGTAGAATTCCACACTTCTACCTAATAACCTGCCAGCCTTCAGTAACTGAGTGTTATTTATGGGCAGATATAAGTATAACCTTTTAGAAATAAAATGGTTTTAATAAAAATTGAGAGTCCAAGAAGGGAGTTCTTTAAAAAATGAACTCTGAAAACTTTCCATGATATGATTGATATTTTAATTATTTTAATAGTGTCTGACTGGAAAAAAATAAAAGGAAAAGTTTTGGTCTTGGATTAGGTTATGAAAACAGCTAAAAATAAGTTGAAAATTTTATAAAGTATTGACCTTCTGTCATTGGCTTTCCTGCGGCCTGCTCAAAAATTACCTCCATGAAATCAACCACAGATATAAATCCTAGATTGGAAGAAAAAGAAGGTAAGAAGATCATGGGTTTGGTTTGCTGCTAATGTAATCTGAAGGTAGTAGTGAGAGTCCAAATAATGTGGACACACTGCTGTTGGAATACTGCACTCATCAGTACTGAACAAAACTCTAACGTTTATCTTGAATATACTGCATTTGAAAAAGATGATACAATGTTGTTCATAATGTTCTGAACAACAATCATACTGTTGCTCAGATGGACTTAGAGATGAGCAAAATAATGCAATCAAGTATTCATTTAAAAGAATTACATGTTTTTCTACTCCACAACTTATTTGTTACCTTTTTTTTCCTGAGTTCATTTGTACTCATGTTTTTTCACATTATGGTATTCATATCTGTTTAAACTGGAGAGCAAATTTTTATACTTTTAATTACAGAAGCTTCAGTAAACACAATTTATACCTTATTAATTGCTTCTCCTTGATCTTCTACTCTTGTAATAGCTTTTTAAAACAAATAAACTAATACTATCCTTATAAATAGTGAGGCCAGAGCTCTGTGAAATGGTGGTGGCTGTATTATTAGGTTAAATCTACAACAGCTGTTTTCTCTCCATGTGAAGTTACGGGGTAAGCTGAACTAGCTTTCACCCTGAGATTCTTTCATCTCTGAAACACAACCAGGAAGAGAGGCCTTCAGGATGGAAAGAATTGTGACAATAAGTAATAACTATTTATTATTACTTGATAATAATTCTTACTTAACAGATAATAATCACATGTGCAGCAAAACTGTATATGTTTTAATACTTTGAGTTTCTTTACTTTTCCTTCATTGCATCTGACAAACAACTGAGGATCAGACAGAGAGGTTGGGTTATTGCATTGACTACTGCCTTCCTCACAAGCAGGAAAAAACTGAAACTGTATTTTCTTCCTTATGTCACCTGTTTGTGAACAGAGGGACAGCCTTCCTCTAATCTGCTTAATGAAGGTGCTGTAAACCTCCAATCACTATCACAGTCCATTCTCAGCACTTGGGAGGCTGCAGTACTTCGTTCTTTTTAGAAAAACAAAGATGCTATGAAAGTTTACCTGTTCTTTTGTTTTATCTTACTAATGTGAAATAATCAGTAGAAGTCACTGCAATGATTAGAAAATCAAATTATAGAACAGTGATTTAACAAGGTGCACAGGTCAAAGATCTGAACGGTGAAAGGTTGTTTGACCTATTAGTTCAAAAATCAAGGTATCCTGCACTAGGATTTAAATAGAACCTGCAGTCTGGACATAGGAGTCTGGAAACAAAAACAAGTAATTAGGAGACAAAAGGAGAATTGGTAAGAATCCAGTATGGAGAGGCAAAAATGGGTATTGATTTGAGAAACTTATGGTGTGAACAATAAGTTCACACAGTAGTGAAATAATTTTTGTGTGTGTTCTGTTGTCTAGTTCACTTGTGGAATTTGTCATACCTTGTTTCATACCTGTGAATGTCTCTTTTACAGGTTCGAGTTTCCAGTACAATTTTAATTACCACAACAAAATTCCAGTGCAGCCGCACAGTTTTGAAGTCTGTCATTTCTCGGTAATGTTCACCCTTGATGTGTTGAACAGCTGAGATATTATACTGTCATAAAGTGTTGTATAGGTTAATTATTTAATTTCTTTGTCTTTTGAAGTAGATACCAGTTGCACAGTAGATCAATGTCCAGCATGGGTTGATTGTTTCTACATTTCATAGAAAGGGCAAACCACTCCAATATATTATTAGAATGTTCTTCTTAATATTTATCAAAGCAGAGTATGATGAAATATTGCATTTTTTATGATAATGAGCTGAATGAAAAGTATGTGCTATATTATAGACTTCTGTTACAAATTTCAAACTCTTGATTTCATTTTTGAGAGTTTTTATAACTTGTTCCCTCTGAAATAATTTGATCTTCCTGATAGAAATATCCTAAGCTTCCTTGTGTCATAATTTTAAGTGTAACACAGTCAAGAAGAATCATTCAGAGGCACATACTGTGGGGCAGCATATTGATAAATGTAGTTAGGACATTAAAAAAAAAAGCTCTCATAAATAAAACCCAAAACTAACAATTACAAAAATAGAAAAAAAAATTCTTTCTCCTGGCCCAAATCCATGGTAATATTTGCCCACAGTACACTGTGAAGTGCTAGCCTTTGTAGGTAAAATTTGGTGAACGTCTTAAGCACTGGAATGCATTAGTGTAGTACTGCGTGGTGACATTCCTTGGCTGTTCACATCTGAGAGTGAGTAGCAGCGTGGGACACTGGATGAGTTAAGGGGAAAGCATGTATGCTAACATGCTGCACGTCACAGGAAGTTGCAGCCCAGGTTTCTACATATAAGGCCATAGTTCCGGTGGGAGCAGAGTGTCTGCAGAAAAACATCACCAAAAAAATAACCTATCATTGAGTCTTTGAGCATTCCCAGATTACATCTGTACATTTTCCAACAAACAATTGGCCTTAATGTTTCCTTGAAATATGGAGATTCTTTGGTTGTGCAGTCATGTGTTGGCTGATAGAAGACTTCCTGTGAAATCTGTAAATCATCAGTAATGAGATAACTAAAATAAAACCTGAAAAGATTATTTAAGTTAATGTTCTCCCAAACAGCATATCTCCCTAGAGCATTAATGCATTTATATACAATATTACAGCTGTTGTACTGGATCAGAAATTGTTAGTGACCGAGGAACTGGCAAGAAACAAAGTACAACTGTAATGGTTTGATGACTGCTTGTAAGTAGCAGCTGCATTTGCTTTTCCTTCACTTTTGTGCTGCTTTCCAAATGAACTAGTTAAACCCTGTCTTACTGCAGTGTTACCATCTTAAAGGTTTTTTTCCTAAAGCTGAGCTACTAAACTAGCTCTCTGTCTGTTCTCAGCTGAAAGTAATTGCTGCTCTTCACATCAGGAAGAACAGCAGAAGGAAGAAGCAGAAGAAGGAGATGACCAAGCAGTTGTTGAACTCTCACCTCAGAGAAAAAAGCTGTCTGCTTAGAGATGATAAATGCAAAAACATGCCATGGGGAAACCTTAGTTGTGGCTTGCTATGCTGTCTCTAGAGGGGATTTCAGTCTGCGGTGCTGGTATTCTAGAACCTTTAATTAACAATCAATTAAGTAAGAGATGAGTAATTTAAAACAGAAGAAATTATTACTTGTGGAGTCCTTTGGATTTAAGTGTTTTAGCTGGAGCCAAATGAATGTACTAGCAGTGGAAATAGACTGCGGTAAGTTCTTGGCCACCACATTTGTCATCCGAAATGTCACAGGAATAACTGTGTTGACAGATGAGCCACAGAAATCTTGCTTGTTGGTTTGAAAAATTAAAACCCAAGTGCCTCCTGTAAGCAGGTCTTTCAGTGGTTCAGTGGGAGAGAATGATCTAGTTCTGGAGCTTGGACAAAATGGTGAGACTTTGTCCGGGGAAGAGTGGAGCATGTGCTCCTGTTCTGACCCACTGCTTGCTGTGGCCATGAGGCTGGAGCTCTGTTTGACAGTGTTCATGTACTAAGACTGAGAAACCCTTTCTGTGATTACTTGGATGTCATTCTGTGGATCTGATTCAGAAAAGCACTCCTGATTAACACAATACTCCAGCTAGTTCCCTATCCTGTTCGAATAATTTGGGTGTTATTGCATATTTAATTAAAGTCATACTTAATTGCTTTTCTGACACAAAACCTAAAATTTGCCATTGTATGACAGTAATACTAGTGACTAAATAGAGTAAAATTATCCTCTGGGTAGCACAGCTGCATTGTTTAACGGTCTCATGGATGTTTTACAATACTACTTTGCTGGGAAATTGCCCTCTTATAACAGAAACTTTACTAAACATTCTAAAAATATAATTCAGTTGGTTAATTGAGCATGACTTCAATAACCTCCAGTGTATAAATGTGCAGCATCTCAGGATGTAGTGTGACCTTAAGTAGTAAAAATTTTGACTGACCATTTTAAGTTTTAAAATATCCCTCTTAAAGTATCAATCTTGATTTGAGCAAAACATGCTTCTGTCATATAGCTGTGATATGCTGAACAACTACTTTTCTACTGAAAATTATGATCTTCAGACTGCATTTATCTTTTGTTCTCTATTCCTACAATGTCTGTACTTCAGAACAGTGGCACGTTGAACAGAATCTGCTAATTTGCTCAATAGGTATCTTTGTTACTTGCATAATATTGCTAATGTGGAGTTGCTTAATGGAAATGTTCCTAGTGGTTTATTATAATATGGCTTAATAGTAGTAAATTAGGTCTTTTCCCTTCAGCTTTCTTAAGGAGGGTATTTGCTTTACTTAATTGATAGATATGATAACATGACCTAGTGAATTTCAGGGTCTGGATTATTACAGCTGTCATTTTAAAGAAACAAAAATCAAAATATCAAGAAATCCAGTACCCAAGGCTAAGGTAACATGTGGACAACATGATCTCAAAAAACCTTTGTTAAATAAATAAATAAATAAAATGACAAGACAGTGAATTGTCGCAAACATGTTTGCCTTGGTTCTGCTTATCAGGACTGACTAATGTTAGTCATTAGTGAACAGGAAGAACTTTCCCCATGCATGGCTTAAGCTGTTGAATATGTTGACTCATATGTGTAGAATGCATCATGCTGTGACTTATCCATGTTATATATAGATGTTATGCATAGATTCCTCATGCATGACTAAGTATTGATGAACCTCTTCTTGTAGCTACAAAAGGAAATATCCCAATTATTACAGAATCACATGAAATCACAGAATCAGTTATCAGTCTGCAGGACCTGGGCTTCACCTGTGAAGGACTATATCATAAAAATTTGGGTATAAATAAAAAACTATTTTTCGTAACTTTGGGGTTTTTTATACATCTAAAAAACCTTTTTCATACTAATGTTCTCAAAACATTTCCTGTCCTTCTACTGCCTCCTTCTCCAGGATGGCTTAGTGCTAACTCATATAGTGAGTAGACTGCAGTTACTTGTTTTATTCTAGTGATATTAACTGCTAGCAATATCCACAAGATGCCAGGATCATCATCTTCCTGCACATGAAAAACATTTGTGAGACTTTTTGAAGTTACTAGTTTGATTTTTGAGCTCCAGAAAGACCTTTTGTGGTAATATGGTGTTATGAATGGCTGAGCTGCTCTGCAGCCAGGTATGTCTATAGATCTACTTCATGCTGTAACAGATGCTGTGTTCAGTTCCCTGCTCTGAAGTACCTCACATGCTGGCTTAAAGCACAACTTGGTTATTGGTAACTTCTCTGTCCGCTAACTGTACCAACCTTCTTTGGCTTGGCATCATGACAGATGGTTGTAATGACATCTGAGGCGATTGCTGCTTTTAAATGGCTGTTCTTGGTTTTGAATGTCTAGTTTTAGTCTGTTGATTAGTTGTCTATAAGATTTATTGATAAACTTCTGAAAGTATAGATTAATGCCAAAATTATGAAAGGACTTTTAGTGTACAGAAAAGTCTTTTTATGGCACAAAGGAAATTAGCCTTTTTGACGAGGGAGGGGATGGCTAAAACCACTCATTCCTTGGTCTGTGACCTGTAGAAACTGAGGATGTGATGAATAGGTCAAGCTCTTTTCAGTATCCAACTCCCACTTTTTTCTTGCCCAATAAAAGACTAAAATAGCTGTTTCCCAGAACTGAAATGTTCTTTAATCCTGTGTGTGAATGACATTATGACTTCATTGCTTTGTTTAAAAAAAAAAATCATTCCATGAGCAACTCATTAAAAAAGGTAATTAGAAGACAGTGCCTTAGCACACTCGCTGGAGAACTTCCCCGCAGTCCTTCCCTGCTTGTGGTTCATCGCGGCAGGAGGAATCTGGCACGCAGATGGTGTGGTGCAGGGCTTTGTCAGACAGATAGCGAGAAGTCCAAGGGAGTCTAGGAAGAATGACAAAGCAGGATGAGCAGACCAAACATCTTAAAGATGTCTCACACATGCCCTCACCGCATGAGTGTGTCAAATGTTCTTTTCTGTGCCCTTACAAAAAATTTGGTGGAATAGCTTATTGGTGAGACTTTACGGGAAAATTTTACTCTGCAAAGGGATTCTGGCCTTCTTCATTCTTTTCCTCTTCTATGAGTTTAATTTTTCTGTGTCAGTTTAATTCTTTTGTGTTAGGGCTTTGACTAAGGTGATATGAATACTATTCTTGCGAAAGAGTCCAGTCTTTTGAAAAGTAATGAAATTCATATTTGCTGTGGTGGCAACAGGCCCGGGCTGTATTTAGTTGAAGTGTTTCCCATTTTGCAATGTGAGTGAGACATTCTCATTTTGCCAGGATTGTTACTAAAACCACATTGATATTGAGGATATATGTTGCCTACTATCTAACGGGTCTTAAAAAATTAATAAAAATGTTGGACTCATAGGAAACTGCTGTGGTTTTTTTTTAATAGGCCCATGAATTTTGTGAAATTGGCGTTTGAAATTCATAAAACAGGAAGAAGGAAGATTTAGGTATCTGAGGAAAGCAGAAAGACATATTTTTTGTTCTACTGCATTTTGTATTTAGAAGAAATGACAATATATCTCTTTCCCTTTAACCTTCCATCAGTCTGATGGCTGAAATGAATATTTAAGAGAAGATTTTAACTTGATCAAGAGAGTTTGTTTCTTCAAGTTCCACGGTAGCAAATGTCGAATAGTTGTCTGGAGAAAATTTCACTGTCTTCCCATTTTGTTTCCCAACTCTGTTTGGGCATATGCTCAATACATATTTGGGCCATACTGAATGTGTTGCTGGTGCAGTGTGACAGCAGCCCAAAATGCATTCAGTTATTTCTTGTGAAGCTTAGTTATGTTATACTGCAAAATCAGTCAGTTGATGCAATAAACTGTTTTTTAGTAAAATGTTTTTCATGCTCTCTGTTGCATTGCATCTCATAGATGGGCAGAGTCCAAGGTCACCTTCAATTCTAGCCACAAGACCATTTCCATGACACCCTCAACTTCCCTCCCCTTCCCCACTCTGCCCCAATAACCTTCCAGCTTCTGGTTTGGTAAGATTAATTTTTTTCCCATCTACCAGTCTTTATGCTTTATTGAATTCCTAGCATTCCCCTTGTGTTGTCTCCATGCTCTACAGCAATGATTAAATATATATCTCTCGATTATTTAAAATATATCTTTTAATTGGAAACCTTCATAAATGACTAACATGTGGGAAGGAAAACATTTAATTCCTCTCCTTTCCATTACTTTTGTGTTTCCCGTAACTTTCGATTTTCCTGAAGGAAAATCATGTTAAAATCATGTTAAAATAATACATTAGGGGAACTGTTTCAGAACTGGATTCCTCTGAACGTGGTCACATCATATAGATCATATGAAGAGCAAATACCCCTGGAAATCTGTGGAAGGAGCTCTCCTCTTCCAGACTAGATTTGAGTGTTTGTTTATTTATTTATTTATTTATTTGATTTTATATATTTTCAGTATAATCACAAAGCACAGCTGTAGTAATAAGGCAGTCATTGTCACAATTGGCATGATCTTTTCTAAACATTTAGATATTTCAGGCAGAAAAGAACAAGCCTATTGCTTCACGTTTAAGTCTTTCTGTTTCCTATTTTCCTGCTTTTATTCTTCCTTTTTAGGTAAATATGAGATCTCCCTGATTGCATTGAAGATCTGAGTCTTTTGACAGAACTCTATTAGTTTGGCAGATTATTTAAGGGTGCTTCTTTTAGTAATAAAATTGCATTCGTTCCTTGAAAGGAGTTACACATCTTAGAATTGGTGTCTTTCAAATATCTTAATATTACTATCCCATAAAAACAAGCACTTTGTAAAAAAATTTAATATGAATTAATACAAACTTTGAGTAGTATTTGTAGAGAAGATACATGGAGTCTTGTAGGTAAAGAGGGTACTAGTGCTGTCGAATGAATTGATTGCAGTCTAAGAACATTTTCTATTTTTAATAGCTTAAGAATTGTGTTTGTGACTGAAGACAGCCAGATAGAGAATATAAACTGTGATTATTTCAATGCCTTTAGTGATTCTCTGCCAGCTTATGCACAATGTCCTTCAGCTATTTCTGTCTATACTGTCACTCACTAGCTAAACAAGTAAGGACGTTACTTGTAAATTTTCATACAAAAGAAGAGATGAAAGGAAACTGGTCAGTGTAGATAACAATTTATGTTGCATTTAATCAGTTGTCAGAGCATTTATCAAATGATCTATGGCTTCTGTTTACTCAATACTTAATATGCAGCAAGTTTTTGGAATAGCCAAGCACTACAAAAATGTTCCTCAAGTAATCAATCTAACAGGAACTCCAGCACTCTCAAGTAAGAACAGCAGCCAGCTTCAGTGGATATAAAGCCAAGTATGTCAGTAGTTGTTTGGCTTTCCTTGGTGTTACAGATCTAAGATTGCTGTCCAACAATCCATATCAGGTAGATTGCTATTTTTATTCCTATTTTGCATGTTGTACATGGCACAGCAGTTGACTGATTCACTCCAGGCCATATTTTAAAATCAGCCTGACTGTGCTCATTTGCAGTTCAAGTGATCCGATTGTGCCAGTGTTTGCAGGATCAAATGTTCAACACCTGTAATGTGCATATGATTTTGACAAACCCTACAGAAACTTCAGAACTAGGTACTATGCAACTAGTTTCCTAGAAATGTAAATCAATACAGCCTGACTGAGGCCTTATGCGGTGTTTCTCCTTCATTTAGGCTGATAACTTTATTTTTATATTAAAGGTCTCATTACGCCCCTGAAATTAAATGGAAAAGATTACAGTAAAGGAGTTGAGAAGCCACTCTCCCTTGTCTGTTCCTTGCAAAATTAACAACCATACTGCATACCTAGCACCTAGCTGCTTAATTTATTTTGTAGCATCTGGCCACTTCTTCTGTTTTGCAGAACTTCAAGGAAACAAAAAGCCTTCACAGGTAAACTGAAATAGAGAAAAAGAAGATTTTGTTTTTAATAATAGAGTTTGCTTTATACTTTCTTTCTAGAAGCTGTGCAATTAATCTTCCTATCAAATTACTATCTTTAAACTTGTGGTTTCTTGTTTGCATCCCACTCTGCAAAAAGAATGCAATCCATTTATATGCTTCTTATTTTTAGAAATGTGAATATCAACCAGAAATTACTTTTCGGGGTTTTTTTTCATTTTTATTTTCTTCCCTTTTTTGGCAGTGAGATTTGACTTGAAATGCAAGTAAACTTTATGTTTATTTCATATCAAGGCCTCTACAAACCAAAACTTCTCTGTGTGTGGGTGGATGGGAGGAAATGCACTGAAGGAAGTTTCAGTCCAGTGTGGGAGTTAGACAACTGGGCTAGATGACCATTTACCCTTTCTCCTGTTTTCTTCAGAGAATTTTGAATTCTCCATCTAAACCTGAAGCTTTGGCCATTCTCTTTTCTTGCAACCATTTGTTGCTTATTTGTTTCTGAGGGCAAATATCTTGCTAATTAATGTATTTATTCAGAAGAGATCTGGGAAGGGAGGTTCTGATGTGAAGTGAAGCTAATGGGTGATAAAAAACCAGTGTCCTGTTCTGCTTATCTAATTTGTTTCACTTTTCCTACATTAGTATCTGAAATCATCTGCTGTCATAGTTCTAAGGCGAAATTTGACTCAATTTCACATTTTTTCAGCCTAAGTTCCATCCACATTCTCAACATCATTTTGATAGGCAAAGCCTTAAAACAGAATGGAGACTGTTTTCTTTCTTTTCATGAAAGAAGTTTCAGTCTGTTGGAGGACTAGCACTTGTCTCTTGTGCAAGCTGAACAAGCCTCATTCCCTCACAATCCTTTTCTCTCAGACAAGTGCTCCAGCCCCCAGCCCTCATGGTGGCTCTCTGCTGAACTTGCTGCCATTGCATGTCTTTCCTGTATTGGAAGCTCAAAAGTTATTATCACAAGGAGAACAGAAAATAAGACTACACTTTATCAGTTCCTTGCTTATGTTTGAATTATCTTCTTACTTATTCTGTACTGATGCAGAATATAAATTTTTCCTTTTAAGCTTTTTAAGCTTTGTTTTAATGGCTGTTTAGGTTCTTTCTTCTTCAATGCTTGGTTTTGACTAACAAATTGACTGATGGTAAAACTTAAAATTTGAAATGCTGTGCATTCTTTTCCCTTCTATAGTGGATGTTCTCAGAGGAGGGCTGGGCATGACATCTGTAATTACCCAATACTTGGTTTACAGATGCAAATGCTCTGTAACAATGTCCATGACAATAAATAAACAGCTATACTCATTTCAGTATTCTCCCACTGCCAGAAATAGTTTTAGGGCACTCCATAAGGATTTCACTTCTTTCTCTCAATCTGCAGGATTCACACAACTGATCTGTCCTTTGCTTGTAACTTTTTAACAGTAAGGGCGTTTTACTGATGTTCTGGATGTCTTGGATTCTTAAGTGACCATCATTAGTGGGAAAACCTTTGTGGGAAATGAGTAATGTCTCAACTTTGTTAGCCTGTGAATGAACCTATCCTGAGACTTTTTATGTGGATCATGCATGGGATGGCATATACTAAAGCTAACTGTGAAACTGGGACCAGCTTTCTGATCCTGCTTGGAGTAGGACACAGCCATTCAACCCTGGCTCTGCGCACTGGCACTCTAGGGAAGATTCCTCTAAAGCCTGAAGTCAGCTTCCTTGGGATATGTGACACTAAGGTTGTCTCTGCCTCACACTTACCCACACCAACTTTTTTCTACCTTCCATAAAGTCACTTCTACATTCACATCAATCTCATTTCTGTTTTGCTGCATTTGCTAAGCTTTATTTCATTTTGCTAAAGTAAACACTTTTACACTAGATAGAACTGTGACACTTCAATGATAGAAAAACTGTTACAACTCTGGGCCAGCTGTAGTATCCCAGTTGAATCTGGTTGTCTCTAGGAGTATCCCATTCTCAGAACAACTGTGGAGTTGTTCTGAGAATAGCTGAAGTTCACAAATAAGCAGTGATACTTTTCTCTACTTAGAAATTTTCATTATTTTGGCAGTGTTACATGATGTCACGTGGAACTTGAACTAGCAGAAGTCTAGAGAACACACAGTATAAACTCTAATCTCATAAAAAGAGGAGCTACATCAGTACTCCTGTGGCTGACCTGCCTAACACTGGGTGAATCCTTGTTCCTATAAATTTTCCTTCATGCTGTGAGAACTTTGTTTAGTAAGTAAGTGAGCTTGCTTAACTGCTGTTAGAAGGCTTAAATTTACCATAACAGTAAACTTTTCTCCTTTGCTGAAAAAAGTTGAAGTGACTAAAACATAAAAGATCTAACAGCAAAAGAGGTATAATATATTCATATAAAAGTATACATACAAAATCTTGCAAGCTCAGGTTTCATAAGAGACTTGGCCTAGAAGAAATTGTTTCCTCAGACTAAATGTAAGCTAATAAATGAGTGTTTTGCTGCTGCTATGACCTTGGTTGACTTGATCTAATGTGCTGTATTTTAGTTGGGGCTTTTGTGATGTAAAAAAAGGGTATGCATATTTCAGTAATACTGTCATTCAGAAACCTCATGCTTTTATAAACCATTCCCTATTTTTGGGTTATGGTTGAGTGGAGGGTGGGTGACACACCAGAACTTGATAATCTACCCAGTACATTCTGTTCTTTGAACAAAAACTGCAAAACCCCTTTCATTGAGATCAGTTTGAACCATTTCAAGAAGCTATCAACATCAATTAAATAGTAGTATGGATATTCCCTTCTGAACTATCTACATGTGTAAAACTTTGAACTAGTGGATTTTGAGCTAACATTGCACAATGCAGAAGATATGGAAAGGCTTTTGACTGAGAATCTCCAGATGTTCAACATATCTTTGTACATGAATACAATCTTTAAGGTTCTGGAAGTGTTCCTTATAGTGTACTCCATTTATATTTTTGATGGTGAGGAGATGCTGGCTGAGCTAACTGAGGTAACTGAAATGACCTGAATTCAGCCTGAAATGGTTAACCTGATATTCTCTGTCCAGTCTTCAAGTAGCACAGTCTTGTCCAGTCTTCAAGTAGCACAGTAGTACAATACTAAGTACCAGCATTTCATCTGGCATTCCTGACAAACTTCATGGGTAAGAACATAGATTATAGACTCCTTTTCCTTAGAAAATGTCTTTTTTGGCTTGCTCTGGCAAGGACTGAGTCCAGTAGAAGGTCAGCAGTAGTTTGTCATACTAATAGCTCAATAAGTAGCTAAAGGAGACCTGCTTTTCTACTGCCTGCAAAACATGTTTTGCTGGAAAAAGAAAGGGTTTTCTACATACATTTCTTTTTTTAAAATGTGTATTAACATGCTTCTTTAGGAGGTTTAGTAATGCTTGTGATTTAATTGTGCTTCAATGTTACAGCATGAATGTCGCCCTTTAGAGACAACTTGGAGAAGCACTGCCTGGCTGCTCTCCAGCATAAAACCAAAACCATTTCTGAGAAGCTCTTGTTACTATCAGCTAGACTGTCTGGAGTGCTTTCACCCTCAGCTACTGAGGGCAAAATACAGGAAATTTGGTCCAGATACTGCAGAGGAAAATAGGAGCACATGCCGAAGAAGTGAAACAAAGTGAAGTTTTCTTGAGGATCTTATCCCTGTGTGCTGAAGAAATGAGACTCACAGTTTGTTCCTTGAACTAATGAACTAGTAGCAGAAGTAGGTTCCCATGACTTGTGTAAAGCCCTCTGAGTCTTCAGTTCTCCTTTCTGAGGACCTGTTGTTGATCATCTCAGTAAAAAGATAAAAAAGCACTAAAAGAGAACTGAAAAAGGAAGATACAAATAGTAAAAAGGAGACAAAAATACAAATTAATAGAGGTCTTCTGATTACTTGCAAAAGATGTACATTTAATTTATGCATTTACAAATTAAATTAAGACTTTCCTTTTATATTTCTGATACCAGCAATACTGTAGATGACTTTTAATGTGGATTTGAAAAAATCCGTGAATGATGGCTACAGAATACATAGTATCACACTGTGAAAGAGGGAAAAAAATTAAGACATTTTCAGAGAGCTGTAAACAGAAGGCTAAGAAGAGCTGATTAAAGACATCTGGCTATTTCTTGAGACAGAGTGAGCTAACCCTAAGCATGCAACAGTCAAAGTAAGAGAATAATTTATACCCAACTACCTGTGCCAGTCATGAAATGGGGTAAGGAATAAGATATTTTACAAAGATAGTGAAATATAAGAAAATGCCTTCCTTACCTGTTTAGATTTTCTAGGCCATCATTTTGGAAGCATGATTCTCCAAGGCCACTGATGTAGAAGAATTTACTCAAAATTTTCATCTTGCTTTGCAGATATGGATAGGCAAAATTGACTCAATAGGGACTTCAGTTGCTCATATGTCTTGGCAAGAACTTGAAACCAAATTTAGAAGTAGGTCCTATGAGATCTAAGGATTGACTGAAGCTATAAATTACAGTTCTTTAGTAAATATTTCAGAGTCTTATGCTCAGCTGCTTAGGAGTGGGAAATATTTAACAAAAGTGATTTAAATATTATTCTGTTTTTTCCCCCAAAATTGAATGTATCTTTGACTCAATCAGATATATCCAAGATAGGATTAAATATCTTCTGACATTGTACAAAGATTTTTCAGGAATTAATTTTCTAAAGGATACATTGTGCCTATTTTTTTATCCCACAAATGGAAACCATTCTCCTTAGGAGAACAACCTTTTTATTTCCTTTGTGAATTATGGTTTTGGAAACATCCATGTCACCCTGGTATTCAACATTTTTTTTTAAATTTTCTACTCTGTGCTTGAGAAAATGGACTAAATATCTTCCTAGTGTAAAGAGTGGTATTGGAAATGAGGGGTTTCTGGATGAATGTGATTCTAGTTAACTGTCTTGTTAGTTTACTATTTATTCAGAATGCTTTGTTGAGACTGGCATGAATTCTGTTGATGAAAGAAAGGCATCACAAAAAATGCTAATATTAATACTATCTGACCAACTTTTCTTTCTAGATCCCAAATCTGTGTATAAATCATGGTGCAAGAATGATAAATTGCTCCTGAAGAGCTTGAATCTAGGCATTCGCCCATTTTTTCTCATTGTTTGCTGAAATTCTATTTTTTTTAATCCCTGTGAATCTTTATAGCAATAAAAGAATTTCTTGTGGAATATGTGTCTAATGTAATTCCCCAAACTCTCTGACAGAAGTTGTGTCTATTCAGCTGCACAGCTTGAGCTAAGGTGACCCAGCCTCTGTTACTTTTCCACTATGCTTGCTAAGCCCTTTGATCTGGCTCTCCACACATACAAACTGATGCAGATTAAAATAACCTTGGGGAGTAGGGGAATATGGGAGAGGTTGATTTTCACCCAGAAAACCAATCGGTGCAGTAATCTAAATGCCCAAACTCATGCCAAGGTGGTGATTATGATGTGGAACAGACTTTAGCCAGACTGCTAAAAACAGCTGCAGCAAGTTGCAAGGGGATGATCTTCGATCTTGTGGAGACCTGTTGCCTAATGTTCCTATGCTTTCTCCCATCCTGACATCAGTTACTGGACTGATTTCCTGTTTCTTAACAGAAATTTACTTCTACTAGAATTCTTCTCCAAGCAGCCTTTAGCTTTGAGAACTCCAGGGCTCCTGGTATGACTCTCAGATTAGGAAAAGGGATAGTGCTTTGAGAAAGCCAAAGATTCCAGTAAAAGGAAGTCTACCCCATATGTTGAAACTCAGGCTGTGGGCCCTTGGAACCACCAGGACAAGGGAACCACCCTTGGATATCCGGCAGAGAAGCTATTCAGACTCTAAAGTGATGATCCAGATAGAGGAATATGTTGATATTGTAGATCACTGACAACAGTGGAAAAAATCCCGGCAAAACAAAGGAAAGTGCGCAAAGCTGAATGTACATCAAAAAATTATCATGTTAAATTATGTCTGACAGCAGGGAACAAATGAAAAAAATTCTCCACAGATGATGAAATTTAGAGTTAGTGGCGTAAACTGCAATAGCTCCGCTGACTTCACTCTACATTATACTAGCCAGATTTCCAAACAACTGTGTTAAAAAATGATAATAGCCTAATTAAAATCAAAGCATGTTGCCAAGAGAAAATCATAGCAGCTTTTTTTCTTGTCTTCTCTCTCTTGCTCTAGAATGCTGGGATCTGAAATCCAATGAAAAATTGAGCACTGTATTTAATTTTAGCACTGTCTTTGGATGAGGTTTGATTAAAACCATGAATTAAATGTGTACAGCACTGCAGAGAAGTCAGGAGCTGCAGCTTCAGAGATGGTGTTCTGAGGAGCTCTTCAGCTCTGTTTTCAGAGATGGCCATTTCCACTCACATCGGCCCTTTGTTGTAAATACTGGCACACACCTCAGTGCTCTCAGTGGTCTGCAGCTCTCAGAGTTGGACCTGTCTCAAAAGCATTGCTTCAAGTACAAACAGATCTCACAGCGTATTAAGTGTTCTTAGACGTGGCTGTATTCTCAACCTTTCAGTGACTTGCAAGGATGTTATACCCAAATCAGGCATGGCGCCTGCATAGTCCTTGAGAAAGGACACTGCAAAAGCTCCTGATAATGGTTTTTAGAGGGATCTTATTGAAATGTTTTCATAACTTCTTTGTAAAATTAGCCTGAATGGAATAAAATTTAAAGCAGTCTTTCCTTACCACTCTTAAGAACCTCTTTTCCTCTGTGTTTTTGGAAAGGGTGCAATAGCATTGAGTTAGATCAGGTGGTATTATTTTCTGAGCAATATTTTTTATACACAAGTGTGCTTTCCCAATGTTCACAGGCATGGAGAACTGAAAACTAAAGAGCCCTTGTTTGATTTTCAGTGCGTGCAACGGACTGTAACCTGACTTCTTCTTATTACACAAATAAATTTAATTGAAATAATTCAAACAATAATAAAAAAGTGCATGAAGTATTTCCTGAACCAGCCAGTGAAGTTAGCATAGAAAAATTCCAGATAGCCAAACAGCAGTTAGCAGCTAATTATAATGCATCTAAAATAGTACTGAGACTCCCTGCTCTTTTTGTAAGTTTATGCCTGATTGAATATTACAGTATGCTATGGGAACCATAGTGTGTGCACACTAAACCACTGTGATCAGAGGAAAGGCAAAGGGCAAAATGGTGTTGATTGACATTTTATGAATAGGATAGCCCCAAACCCTGATTCAAACACGTGTGCCTGCAAAAATGGTTGTCTTGCTTGGTTTTGAGGGCTTTCAAGTATGTTGTATACAGTTACAAGCTAAGCAACCATGTACATGTTGCTCCTTCGTGCCCCAATGCATCCAGTACATGACCAGGCCTGTATTTCTGGCTGCACTTCAGAGTAAAAGAACCACCAATATATCAAAACAAGCAGCATTTCCTAATTATCTTTTCCAGGTGACAAACTCAACTGGCCATGCATACTGCAGATTTGCTGTATACTCAGAAAATACCTTAGAAACTGAAAACAGACTAGAGTCACAAAAATGCTTTCTCTCCACACCAATAATATTTTTGTTACCTGTTACTATAATGGCTATCTGCTCTAGTCTTCTTGACTAGCTACTCTTGACATTGAATTTTTTTAACAGATTTTTCTAATTCTTTATCACGGAGAGGTGCTAAGAGTAATAGAATAATAAGTATGTTTTTATGTACAATTCAAACCTATCCAAAGGTCACTCCAAGGGAGCCTGAGCAGTCTTATAGTTTGGGAGTTTGCATTGTTCATGAGAATTCAAGAATCAATGTAAGTGCATCCATGCTACTGGTAAATATAATTTAACTTTTGGAAGGAGAAATTTAAAATGTTTTACAGCAGTGGAAATTGAAAATCGCAATGCAGACAGGGGGTTTTCTTTTTTGTGGTCACAAAGTTAACACATTTATGTCAATAACATTTGAATTAAGTACTATCATTTTCTTAATCAAGACTTTTTGGGGGCCATTCTTCTGTGAGTATGTGGGCTAAAAAATTCCAGACACCACCGAGGGTGATTAGTGCCAAGGAAAAAAGTCAGTTGGGAGTCACTGAACCAGTAGATGGCTTAGAGTATTTGATTTTAGTTGTTGGGCTCACCAGCTGTAAAAATGATTGAAAAGAGCTATGATACACTTCATGGTTTATTTTCTTGTTTCTATGAAAGCATTGAAAGCAAAATTTAAACTCAAATGATTGCTCAGACTCTGAAAAGGGAGTTAGACTTTTTCCTGGAAATAGTAATCTCCTGATGTGGCTGTTACAGGTGACTTCTCCCTCTGCACCCCTAAAGGTTGTCTCAAAGATCCCTTTATAAAGCAGACCACAAGTACTACTGTGAAACATTCCTGCTCTCTAGCTCTCCTGCTTTGCAGTCTCTGTAAACAAACATTAGCTTAGATCAGAGAGTGTGGATACAAGATAACCCCTTCTGCAAACAGTGTATGACTTCTAAAGCTAACACAGCAGGTATGTTGTCCCTCTCCCTGGACCCTTTGCTGGGGTGAAGGGAGTCTCCTCATAACTCAGCAGTCAAAGGATTCTTTGATGAGTTTGAGCCTCTGTGCTGAGATCCCTGCTCAGTGACATGGGAGTGTTTAGGAGCTCCAGCTTTGTGAGGCTGAAGTGTCGGGTCAGGCTGAGGCATGATTTACAAAGTTTGCCAAGACTGTGTCTGATCTCAGAGTGCCTGTGGAAAAACCAAAATAGTGCATCTGATGTACTGACGTGCACATAACACTGGAATGGTGAGTGTCTTTGATTGCATAAAGGGGTACTTTGCAGACTCCTGTGCCTGTGACTCAGAGCAGATACTTTCCAAATGTCTGGGGCTTATTCTGCTAGAAGAAAAAGCAAGCATTTTTCCTTTTATAAGTCCAAAGGAACATTTCACAATAAAAAATGCTTTTAATTTTTTTTTTTTAAACCAACTCACAATGGTATTTTTAATGTGTCTCTGAGCTCCCGACTAAGAGCCTAATCCAACTTTTTCAGAAGGGGAGGGTTCTTCGACTGTTTTGAAAATAAATACATATATATAGAGCTATTTCTAGCTCAGAAAATGCAAAATTTTTGAATTGGATATATTCTTAAAAGGATCCTTATGATTTATTTATATATATCCTTGTGTTCTGCTTCACAATAGCTCTTGTTGCTTGTATGTTATGCAAGAATCCTTTAGGTGTTGATTCTTTTCTGTTTACTGTTTTAATTCTTAACTAGGATTTTAAATTACGAGGGGATTATGAGAAACCTAGTCCGTAAGTAGGAATCTAAAATGTGGTACTTTTATCCATGTGTAAGTTACTTATATTAAACAGGACTTACCTCAATTTGCCTGTAATAACAGCATTGCAGAAAACAACTGAAATTATGGGTAGAAATGGAGTTTCAACCCAATTAAAAAAACCCCCAAATCTATTTGTCTAAATAGACAGCTAGGAAACGGTGAAAATTTGTGTGTGAGTCTTTTTAAAACCACTATAAAGAGAGGATAATTTGGAGCGACACAAGAAGACCTCTAAGTTGTTAGTGGTATCATCTTCGTCCTCTACCTCTGAGCTAGTCCAGGCAGTAGAGCTGAGGCTTCATCACAATTTTCTGCTTACCATACTCTAAGTTCATCAGAGCTTGGGAACTCCAGAGCCCAGAGCCTCCATCATCTAATACTGGTGATATTTAAAACGAATATGAACAAGCTGTTCTTTTAAATTGAGTGCAAGTAGTTTGATGTTTGTGAAATTGTTATGCCGAAGATTATTTTTCCCTCACATAACCACCTATTATTTCCATCTGAGAGTGCTGGATGTTCCATCCTAAGTATTCTAAGTCTATTTTCATTAAACAATAAATTTTTGATAAAGCCAGAAAGATGTATTTTCATAAGAAGGGTCCAGGAATTTGCAGATTTGAAACTAGAGCATGCCATACATAACCCCTTATGTGGTTGGATGTGAGTCTTCTTGGACTTGGAATTCCTAAACCTGTGTTGATTTAGTTCTTGCAGTACATTGCTTTGGAATATACTCCATGATCATATTATCTTCATTGACTTGTCCCTGGCCAGATCTGCAGGGTACCTGTTAATGTAGCTGCAAGTTTTTCAAAGCTGCCACTCAGAGTAGCATTGAAAATGTCAAGGCTCTGCTCAGAGCCTTCTTGCTGCAAAAGCTAGCAGTCCTGTGAAAGTGAAACCATAATCAGTAGGTGGTATTAAATGTGTTTATTTCTCAGAGCCAAAAATCTTCTTAACCCTCAAATCATATAAAATCTGAGATTAAATCAATGCAAGCTCCTCACATAAACACTTTAAAACACACCAGGCTGCAGCAATCTGGTAGATCTGCAAACTACTGAAACCAAGTTATGTGGCTCTGATTTTTTTATTTAGAAAATTGCACAAAGCTTTTATTTTTCCTTTCACTTGGCAAATCTTCCTGGAGAGCTGAGCTCATTTGCTTCAGTTCTGTGCAGTAGATGAGAGAATACTTAAACATCTTGGGAATTCCTATATAAATGTGCTTTATCTTCATTTCCTCCATCTCAATTCCAGCTAAAAGGCAAATGCAAGAAATTAAACACAAGGGCAATTTCAGGATATATCCCTAACAGCTGCAGTTTCTTCTGCAAAGGCTTTTAGTTATAGATGTTATTGTCTAGACAAAATAAAAAGTAGTTTTTGCTTTTTCTTTAAATAAAAATAAACTCTAGAAATTTGAAAAGTATTATGGGATCTGACCAAAACTAACAAAAGCTAAGTAATTCCGAGACAAGTTTGATTGAATCAGAGCAACTTTGCTCAGTTCATGCTGGTCAGAAGTACACAAATGTATCATAAGGCAGACAGAATTGACTTTGACATAAAAATTAGAGCTTTACTTTTCACTTATGGTCTCCTTTTTATTTTTCAGACCTTTTGATATTTTGGGGTAAAGGTGTTGTGATTAATGGGAAGTAGTTCACATGCAATCAACACAAGGAATAAGAATTAGATTCAGTGTTTCTAAAAGCTGGTGAGGTTGTATATATCTATTGTGACGTATTTCAAATGTCTTCACAAGCAATTTCCTACGTCATTTAAGTATTCTATAATACTATTATACAAGTCTTAAATTCAATAATATGCCACTAAATGCTTACAACATTATGTTACATTCTGTTCAATTCTATTGAAATTTTCCATGGCACCCATGCAGCTCCTGAAGGAGGAAAAAGGGGACAATATCTTAATTATGGGGGGAAAAAATTTAAGTGCTCTAGACAAAATAACACCTCTTTATACCTGAAAAAATTTTAGCATATACTGGGGTTGACTCTATTACTTTCTGTTTAAAACTTACACATTCAATGTGGAGAAATTGGCTCCAGTATTAACTAAACCTAACTTTTGTCAGTTTTCCTTAGCTGGGTATATTCTCCAAACAATTTATAGAGCTGACCAACAAAAACACACATAGACTGTGGTGTGGGAATTCTCTTAAGAGTGAAATATTAAGATAGAATTACTCTATCCAGCACTCATATAATGGAATTACAACCTTGGTGTCAATATAACCTATTGTTTTGTCCAAGGGTGCTCTCACTACCGAGTTGACTGTGGTTGTTACCCAGAGATTTCTTTTGAGCATTAGCTTTGTCCTTATGCAATCATTCAGGGGCATGATGCTGCATCTAGCAGGAATAAGCTGGCCATTTGGAAACAAAGGGAATTAGCTGCTCAGGCTGTACGTTTGCTTTGGAACAGTTTGCCAGCACTAACACCATCATGCAGCATACCTCAAGTGAAATTCTGCAGCATGACTTCTCTTACCTAGATCAACATTAGTAGTTGAGTTGAGTAATGTTGCCAGGGAAGAAATACATGCAACTTTCCTGATTAATTTTTATTTAGGTTTCCCCTTTACCCAGCTGCCATTCACAGAGGAACCAATGGTGCTTTAAACTTGGGCTGGCTGACTTGTTTAGGGATGTAAATTAGAGTTTAGGTACTAATTTCATAGAGCATAATATTTTTCAGTGAAAAAAATGATTGGGACATATAGGTGTCCATAGTAACCTGTCTGCCTCCCTGTTGCTGTTTTCTTTGAATAATCATTAAATAGTTGAGTTTGGAATAGACCTTTGGAGATCATCTAATCCAAAGCCCTCTGCTCCGATCAAGGTCAACTGGAGAAAGTTATTCAGGGTTGTGTCCATTTTGGTCTCAATATTTTCAAAGGCAGAGATTTCAGCTTGTGGCCATTGCTTTAAGTGCTATCCATGTGGCTCTGTCACCTTTACTAGCACCATCAGGTATTTGCACACACTGTGATAGGATTCCTTCCTAGGTCTGCTCTTTTCCAGACTGAACAGTCCCAGCACTCTCAACCACTCCACATCATAGAGAGAGTCTATACGAAAGATTCTCTAAGTTCTTAGCAATCTTTGTGGCCCTTTGTGGCACTTGCTTCATGTCCCTCTTACACTGGATTCAGCATGCCTGCTGTGGTCTCACCAGTGCTGCTTAGAGGGAAAGGATCACTTCCCTCAGACTGCTGGAGGTGCTGTTCCTGTGATGCCTTATCACTGGTGAAAAAATTTGAGACGCAGACATGCAGCATAGGAAAAGGGTATTACCTTGGTTTAATAGGATCCCAGATGCACACTGACGACCAAGACAGCGACTATATCATGTGTTTACAGTTTATGGGCTTCATAGATTAGCATACCTATCTCAAATTCCCCAATGAGAAGTCTAACAAATGAAGTAATTGCCCCCTTATTCAAATTACCTCCCCCCAAAAGGTTACAACTTAGTTTATAAAAACATGTCTCAGTGATGGGGCTCTGTTCAAGGTTGGTGCCTCATGCTCTTGAGATTGTGGAGATTGTTTCGTCTTCTCCAAAGAATTCTGAGCAAGGCAAGGGTACAAGGGTTATAAATACATGGGGCTAAGGTACAGGGAGTAACAAGTACAGGAATGGGAGAGGGTAAAAAGGATATAAAGAGAGAATAAAAGTATAATGAAAAAGGACAAAAACCCATCAGGTATCACGTGCTGCAGCCCTGGCAGCTGTTTGCATTCTTTTCTGCAAGGATGCATTCATGGCTTATATCCAAAAAATGTTTAACATAAGAAAGGTTGAAACCTTTATTAAACAAATTCATAGCAAATTTTAAAGCCACTTGTTTTGCTGAAAAACAAAGGGATGCTCCCAATTCTACCAGTATTGTGGATTTCAAGTGCATTAATGTGTGATCTCTTCGCAGTGTAACTGTTCATGCCTTAGTTTGGCTGCTTCAGTGGTTATCTATCTCACAGTCCAGCATGGGAGTCATCAGGATATCTTCTACATTAATGTGTATAAAAGGGCACTCCAGGTGCTCCATGTTGCAATCGCTTGCAAAAAAAGATAACTAAAGAAAGGCTAAGTCTGCTCTTTATCTGTCAATATGAGGCACTTCTCCTTTGTTCTTCTTGGAGATGAGGCCATGGAAGTAAGCATGGTCATTTGCGTGCAAGGTTCACAACCATTTAGCAGTAAGTCATGTAGAGACAACATTTTAATAGTATTTACACGCCAGCCTGAGTTTTAATACCTAACTAGTGTTAAACAATTGTGGGGTTTTTTTTGTTTGTTTTGTTTTTCCTCCATATACCTCAGTTTTCCATCTGTAAAATTCAGGCAACTCTATGTCCTTACTAAAGGGGAGCAAATCAGAAACTATGGAAAGCATCTTTAAACAACATAAAAAATCTTTTCTGTTTCCACTTTTTGGACTCCATCTTGTTCTGAAACAAAAACTTTGTCAAATACTGCTTCTGTCTAGTGTCAGGATTTAATCTTATTACATAAAACCTCTGTTGGATTTTAAAGACTTTTGTAATTAAAACTGTTCAAAGTTTTCCTACAGGACAAGCTGTATTTTTTTATTGACATTCCTTAAATCTCTTGAGGGTGCTTCGCTCTGAAGTGCATGTTTGTTTTCATACACAAATACCACAGAAGGGCTTATCTTTAATTGTATTTTTATTAATTTGTGTGTTTCACAGTTTTTAATATTTAATGCACATAATTAATTTACAGAATGGTAACTCTTTAACCCATTTTAACTAGTCACTCTATGTGATAAGGACAGGACTTTATTAGGAAGGAATTAAACTCATCCTTCCCCTACAAATTTTCATTGGGAGAATAACTCCTCAGCTCTGAAACGTCAGGCCCTTTAAGCCTTCTCTCAGGCTGTATGAAGTCCGCACTTAATTGAGCCCTGAAACTGGAGGTCTAAGTGCTTATTCTGCAGCAATTAAAGAGGAGTCAGCCAATCCCATAGGCTGTGGTCTATATTAAATATTTATCTTTCTGGTTTTCATTTTTCCAAATTTGCGTGTGTTTGATTTGAAGTACTTTGCTTCACCTTAGGCTATCTTGCCCAGGGAATTTATTGTTGCAAAATTCCTGACATTGAGCTGTCATTCTGTCCAGTACTCCAAACCTGAGTATTATTTTGGCAATTGGAAAAAAAGACTAATAAAGTCATGCATTTTTTAAAAAATGTATCTATCCCTGTTAGTATACACATAGCAATCCTACAAGATATTTGCTGCTCCCTTGCTAGTTGTTTTACAGAAGATTGTTCTGTACCTGCAAGGCAAAATCAAGTTGTTAATTTCTCATGGTCCTTAATCTTTCTCTTTTTCTCATGATATTGTGCTGTAGAGCTCTTTAAGCATCCAGGTATTGTAAAAATGCTTTAAAACTTACTCATTTACCCTAGCTGTTCTTTGTGTCACTGTCGCTGTTGAGCAGCTAGCAGAGTAATGAATGCATCAGTTCTCAGTGGCAAGAAGGAATGACCTTTATTGTTTTGATTTCATCACATATATAGAGTTCTAAAAAGTCACCCAGATTGGTCAGTCAGAAGCCTTCCCCCAGGCCTGATTGGCCAGGCCTGCACTGCCCAAGTTCTGGGACACTGTTCCAATAACATCCAAACTTTATCTTTATTTACAAAACACAAGAAAACTTCTCATGGGAAAAACCTGTGCTAGCCACATGTCACAGTTAGCAATTTTACATTTGCAAGTGTAATCAAGCTAGTAGACATTAATTTCATAATTATGATATCTCATTTCTATGAGATATCAAATCTTCCTATATTTATACATGAGATATTAAAGAAGTGTGATAGACTATATCTATTTTATTCTCCATCTAGATAAATATTGTGATAGACTACATCTATTTTATTCTCCGTCTAGATAAGTATATTTGCTGTATAACTTTTTCTGTATATGCCTAAATTAGATGACAGTGATGCTTTCAACAGGACTGAGTTAGCCTAGAACTACAGGGTATTAAGCAAGGAAATGTGAACTCATTTAATAATTCAGTGGAGAAAACCTCACAAGTAGCTGTCATATCCTCTGCAAGTTTAGACTGTGGCAAAGGCTTATAATTTAGAGGGTTTTTTTCTAAAGAGCTGCAAATCCTCAAAAAAAAATTGCCCCAGTGAAACCAAGGACAATTTGTTTTCATTTAAAGTCATGGAACCATAGAATATTTTGGGCTGGAAGGTACTTAAAGATCACCTCATTCCAACCCCCCTGCCATGGGCAGAGACACCTTCCACTATTCTGGATTGCTCAGAGCTACATCTAAACTGGCCTTGAACACTTCCAGGGATGGGGCATCCACTGCTTCCCCAGGCAATTGATTCCAGTGCCTTGTCACCTTCACACCTACATGCCTACCCACATTTTGCATTTCACTTTTTCCAGATTTTTATGGTTTATTATATGTTTTTGTCAAGAGAGTGTTTAGGGAACTTTTCCCTTTTGTATCTCAGCCTCAAAAAGTAAAGGGTGAAAAAAAGGGGAAAAATCCTGGAATTGCTGATGGCTTTTGTGGTGAGACAGTGTTTGCATTCCTAGAATTTCCAAAATCCCCTAAAAGAAGTCTAAATCTTTGGGAAAGCCTTCCCTCAGAATTGCACCAAAATAGAATTTTGCATTTAAAAAAAATGTAAAGGGATCACTATATGCCTTTGAAAATACTGAAGTAAATATCGATGAATGAATCTGATACAGGACATGCAAGAAAAAGGAAACTGATTTCTACTGGGCCTTTTAATGCAAAACTACTTCTTTTTTTCTATTTCAATAAACACCTGCAGGCATCGATGACCAGATGTATTTTGTGCATGTGGAAATAAAAAAAAAATCAGTAAAAGATAATTTAATTTTCATATGAAAATTAGTATTTTCCTTAGAAAGCCTTTTATCTTTCCTTTTGTCAAATGTTATAAAGAAACAAATTTGAACAAGCTTAACTTGCATTTAAGATTACATATAATACATGCGTAGAATATATTTGGTCTTAATTTCTCAGCAATCTCTTGGGTTTTTTATTGCTTTGTTTTGCTAAGTTTCAAGAAAAGAATATCTTGAAAATGCTCTCATTCAAAGCCATATATGAGCTCTGCTTTGTAGAATATATAAAAACACAGGAGCAAATTTTATAAAGAGGTTTGTCTTTTCAGCCTGTTCTGCTTCTGCTTCCTTTCCACTTCAGATCAAATCCAGATGAACTACACTTGTAAGAGTTTTTCACATTCTACATGTCATGTATCATTTTCCGAAGAACCATAAAAGAATGAAGTCCCTGACAACAGGTTTCACTTACAAGAAATTAATTTGCTTCTGAAGTCAGCTGTGTGGGATTGCAGCATCTTAAGTTTATTTGCTTGGTTTGTAAATTTGTTGTTCTGGGCACTTGAAAGTGTCATCAAAGCAAAGATATATATTAATTTGCAGTGATATAAAAGAAAGTCTTTCACTTCTACATGTTTCCAAATCTGCTTTGGAAAGAAGTTTAAATAACTTTACCCTAGAAGTGAAAATACTGACTTCACTATGATTCTGACCCTTCAAAAGACAAACAGGGCTTGATCCAAGCTGATTTTTAGCAAAATTTAAGAAAATATCCCTAGAAATATCAAGAGCCGAGAAACATTAGCACCACCTTTTCTTGTGCAGTAACTAAATTTGGTTCCAATCCCTTCCACACTCAGAATGTTGAAAAATGAGTGGTAGTGGTCCATTAATTAATGTGTGGCTTAACTCAAAAGACATGAAAAATACTACTAATGACTTCCTGGAAAAAGACAGCTACAAAAGCTGTGCTTTGCCAAAGACAGAGTTCTGAGTCCTATACTTGGGTCACAACAATCCCATGCAACTCCACAGGCTGGGGGCAGAATGGCTGGAAAGCTGCCTGATGGAAGAGGATCTAGGGGTGCTGGTCAACAGCAGCTGAACATAATCCAGCTGTGCCCAGGTGGCCAAGAAGACCAATGGTATCCTGGCCTGGATCAGCAATATTGTGGCCAGCAGGACCAGGGCAGTGATTGTTCCCCTGTACTCAGCCCTGGTGCAGCCACACCTTGAGTCCTGTGTTCTGTTCTGGGCTCCTCATTACAGGAGAGACACTGAGGTGCTGGAACATGTCTAGGGAAGGACAATGGAACTGGTGAAGAGTTGGGAGCACAGGTGTGATGAGGAGTGGCTGAGGGAGCTGGGGGTGTTTAGCCTGGAGGAAAGGAGGCTCAGGGGAGACTTCATCCATAGCTATCTGAAAGGAGGTTGTAGTGAGGTGGGGATATTGCACCTGAGGACAAGGTTTAATGGTGAACAGGGTGGTAGTGCTAGGCTAATATTTGGACTTGACGCTCTTAAAGGTCTTTTCCAAACTTAACAATTCCATGACTATGATTCTCTGAAATCAAATTTAAAAGAGTTATGTGAATCAAATTAAAGTGAAGTAATACCAAAGTGTTAGCAAGTCTGCATAGATGGTCTACAATCTGAGACATGGTTTCTGCAGAGCAGGAAAAGAGTATTCCACAAGCCATACTTGTATTTCCTCAGTTCTGAACAGACTCAAGAGTCAGGCAACCCCTGGGGATACAAGAACCTGAGCACCACTTTGCTTCACTGCTACAGTGTTCTTGTATTATTTGCTTCTTTCTCACTGTGTGCCTCACAATGCCTATTCCTCTCTATCACCAAGTGAGAAAACCAGATAATCAGAGAAGCAAGATAATGATAGTCTGGTTCTCCACAGCAGTATCATATTTCATTGAGCTCAGCAATTGTATTAAAATGAGACTGGAAAAGTTGACAGAGCTCAGTTTTTTGCAAGTTAGCAAACTTGTAAATCTCCAAAGATGGATAGATCCATCTCCTGTAATATAGCAGATGCTGGTTAATATAGCAGAGCAATCTGAAAAATAAGGGGATTTCAATTTTTACTTTTGCTTTAAGTAAAACTTAATCTTGCATCTATAAAGATATCATTACATTTTTGAGTACTATTTTGAGTCTGAGGTTCAATCAAATTTAAAGTATGAGATATAAAAAATGCTCTCTTTTATTTTCCTTCCAAGATCTCCACATTTTCCACATGAAAACAAAAGCAGACATGTTCTGTTATAAAAGAATTTCATTAAAAAAATTCTGATACTTTCAAATTTTGCATGGGATTGCTTTTCTCATATTTGATAATTAAACAACAAAGCAAAGCCCTTCTTCAGCAATTGTACTGTTCACACAAAACACCATTGCAGTTATTTAACTGAAGAAGCCATCTGAATATTTTAATAGAGAGCAAAGTGCCCCAGTTCTCTCACTTTATTGACTATCTTTCTGGTTTGAAAGCTCAAGAATTTTGCTGAAACAGTTGAGGATTTGCTTGTACTTATAAGTGAAAAACAAAAGACACTTGTCTAGTGCTGTCCTGATGTAATTGTGGTTGGATTTTTTCTTCAGCAATCTGGTTGCACTTAGTATTATTACTCTTATTTCCAAATGTAGTTTATGGAACTAATCTATTTCCAATAAGATCATTCACTGAAGCCCCACCAAGAATCATGCAGGCTGGAACTTCCAGTGTTTTTTAAACTAGAGCCATCTTGAATATTAGTCATTTCAAAACCCACAGCTTTTCATCGTGCAAGTCAGAAAAACATGTTGAAAAAACATTCTGCAAATTAACTTTATTGAGAATTCAAATTTTTTGTTAGCCAAAAAGTTTGACATTTTTCTAGACATGCCAATAATATTAACATGAATTTAACATCTGGCTGCTGGCTATGGCAATCGACATTTCAAATGTACATTTTGAAATTGGACAGCCTATAGAGACAGCTCCATATTGCTGCTCATTAACCAAATACACAGGTGTGCTAGGTACAGCACATATCAAAAAGCCATATCACAAACTGCACTTAGCACATGGTTTGACCACTTTGCCTGTCTTCTGCCAACAAATCCATTTTCTCTCAGACTGCTTCTGACATTCCACTCCTCTAAGCAATTCTAAACAACCATTGTTTTCAAAACATCAGCATGCCACAAAAATGCTCTCTACTTTCCCCCAAATACAAAATATCTCTCAGAAAATAATGCTGGCCTGATGCTGACACTGAGCAATATTTAGTTTTGCAGAACTAGAGAGCTCTGATGCCATTTTGTGACAGCAGAAATTGAAGGTTTACACTATGAAAAATCCAAGCCATTTGATTTAAAGTCTTTTTTAATACAAAGCATTTTTATTTTAACTCATTTATCAATCAGTATTTTGGTTTGCTTCCTTCTCTCAAACACAGTCTAAAAAGGAGATTTTGTGGCCTTTTTAAAGTGTAAATATTCTATTGGACAATTTGCCAAATGTCCTTGATTTTTCTCAGAGTCTCTCTATTTAGTGAAGGCATACTTATTTTGACTCAACTTTTTGTTGCTCTAAAATGAGTTATTAGTTTCAGCAAAACCACTTTGGTAGACCACATTTAAAAAAAAAAAAAGTCCTAATTGTTTGGCAGTACATTACATAGTATTAACATTCTTTATAATCTCCAGAAGCCTTTCTTCCTATCCATACTCAGAGTCCTTTAGACTGCTACTAGATTACTAGAGTAATACAAAGGAATTCAAGTGTAAATGGCAATAAGGCCCTGGTTTTCCAATCTAAGAAGAAAACAAGAGTTTACCGTTCTGTTCCATTAGAAAATTATGACAACAATATAAACCCTACTTTTATAAATGGAATAAAAGAAGACCCAGGGAACTACAGGCTGGTCAGCCTCACCTTGGTGCCTGGCAAGATCATGCCACAAATCCTCCTGGAAATTATGTAAAGGCCCACGACCAATAAAGAGGTGATTGATGACAGCCAACATGGCTTCACTAAAGGAAAATCATGCCTGATAATTTTGGTGGCCTTCTAAGATGACATTACAGCATTGATGGATAAGGGATGAGTGATGGATGTCATCTCCCTGGACTTGTGCAAAGCATTCTCTCTCTTTGAGTGTCTTGCAGGTGTGTGCCTCAACTCCTTCATCTGTAAATGGTTATTTCAGTCCTTGTAGGACTATCCCTATGACAAGGGCTTACACCCCACTTTTGTTACAAGCATTATAGGACATGTATGTAACTCCAATGTAGTCAAAAGCTTCTGGCTGAACGTGACGTTTTAGAATTGAAGGTTTTAAACAAATGCACTGTGAATAAAAAATGCAGATCAACTCAAAAACAATATTAAATATTATATCAACATAGTAGGGCACTATATGTATAGAATACTACATATACTGTTCTGTCTGAATGGTTTCCATAAGACATTCTTAAACAAAAATCTTGCATTGTAAGAGTGATGTTTACACCAGGTGCAGTAATTTCTTTAATAGATGTTACATTTTCATCTACTGAAAATACTGAAATATTTACTTTGTCTTTTCAAGGCCAATGACCTTAGAATATTTAGAAGTTTTATGTACAGGAAGTCATACTTGATTTATTGATACCTCTAAACAGAGTCATCTGTTTTGCTCTTGTTATCACATTAGAGTACAATCCTTGCTTCACATTTATAATGCACATAAAACCCTATTCCATTTATCATTCTTGATGCACATCTGCTTGCACTCCCTTAGAATGAGATGTTTTCAGCTAAAAATAGCTCTTGGCTATAGATATTTTTATTTTTCAGTAATAGTTAATATTTTTAATTGGGAAATAAATCCTTGTCTTCAAGATTACTTTTTTGTAACTCACTGCAAATAATTATAATGTACTAAAACCGCAGATACTTTGAATGTCCAGCACAAGCTCTGGTGGTTAAAGATTACTTATTTTCTAGCAAACAGTGGTCACTTGGTACCGAAGAGTGTTATAAACATTTTGTTGTTTTTTGCTTATAAGCATAACCGTTTCAGCATTATGCACTTTCTTAACATTTGCATTTGGTCTGCTTATAATTTTTTTTCCCTGGAAAACTGAAAGGTAACATAAGTCACTATTCATGAGCCTTTGAAAGATTAATGTTTCAGCTTCATACTGTTCATTATGGACTGGCATAGTCACTCATCCATCTAAGTCTAAACACACACATATTTGCGGGATGTCTGATGAACAGAAGCAGTATGATACTTGCAAAAGTTAAGTAATACCAGAATTAAACTTTAGTCTCCTTATGGGTGGGCATATGCACGCTGTTATAAGTCACAGGGAAACAGGTAGGTAGCTTTCTTCAAAAGCTTTCTGTCTCATACACAGTAAAACCTAAGTGATCTTCATTTAGCAAGAGGATAATCTTAATTTTTCTCTTACTTTGCAGTTGAATGGATGGCCTCATTATTTTAGTGTATGCTATTGAAATTCTCTTCTGTATAATGAGTGGTTGTTTTCATAGTGTGTTTCTCCTTATGTCCATAACTGTAGTCCTGGAATGCCTCATTGGTTTTCACAATATCTCCATGAGAGAGGAGGAGGGTATTATTGATAAACTAAACTGCATTGTGGAAGCATTAAAATTAGAAGCTTCCACTCCTTATGGGCTCAGTGTTTGATAACTCAGCCTTGTGTTTGAGAACATGTGCTTTTAATTTTCGTACAGGTGAATCCAGTGCTCGTTTGACAGGGATGGGTGAAAGTAGGCTCTTTGTAAAATAGAGTGTAAATACAGAAATTTTATATTCCAGCATCTTGATACCAACATTGTTTACAAACATTTTTGCTGGTAAGTGTGTTCAGAAATCTGAAAAAAAGTGGTATTCAGAGGCCAGGGTTCCAGTCCACATCTTTTACAGAAGGTCCTTCAAGAGCTATTTGCTTTTCTGTCCAGGTTTTGCTAGCTTCAACTCTGCTGCTCATCTCCTTCTGGCTGTTTGTTGTAGTCTTGTCTCTCCCTTACTACAATGCCTTGTGCAGTCCCATTCCTTTAATTTAGTCAGACACAGTTTCTGCTTTTCAGTTTTTTCATTTCAGTCTCATTTTCATAATTGCTGTGTTATAGATTTCTCAGGCAAATCTAAGTCTCTCTTCTGGGCTCAGCCCTTGCCTAGTCATTACTGTCTGATCTGGTTTTGTCATACTGCCTCCCTCTGAAACACCCAGCTCAGTTTAATCTCACTTCCAAGTTCTGCCCTGGGTTTCTCACCCAGTTTTAATGTTGACCTCTCTTGCCAGTTTGCATTCAGATGCCATTCAGTGCAGGTGACACTGCCTTTGCAGAGTCAGGTCCTGCAGGGTTGAAGGTGTCCAGAGCACTGAGAAGAGAGTGGTGTACTGAGGACAGTGTGTGCTCAGCTATGCATTTCCACTCAGGAAATAGGAACCATGCATTTTTATTTTGGATTTGGAGAAGTTGTCTAATTCTATTCAAAGTCATAATAAAAGAATCTCATAAAAGAAGCCTTGAGAAGTGAGAGAGTTTCAGTTCCCTTGCTCTGTCTTTCTGTGACCTCTCAGACAACATCGTTCAACCATGCTTCTCCTGGGTTGGGTAGGGGAGGAGAGAGCAAGAAACGCCTCCTGCCTCTCACGGCTGCAGACATGGTGTAGTGGAGGAACTGCCTCAGGAAGAGAAACAGGCATGGGAAGCCATTCCTGCAGACAGGTCTTAATTCCCTGGCTGGCCTCCTCTGTAGCAGCCTTTGCTGGGTGTAGCCTGCGAGGACTGCTGAGGAATGCTCTCTGAGGCCTTGTGCAGGAGATATGGGTCTGTGAGGAGCATGACCATGTCAGTGACCTGACTTTTCCTGTCATGGTTTTCCTGTCATCTACCTCAGCTTGTTCTGCTGTCTGTATGCCAAGCCAGCCACTCAGCCAGAGCCCTTGCCATGCATTTGTCTTGTAAGTCTGGAATGGCGGAATTGTCAGTTGACCAGAGAGATGTGTAGTTTGGGCAGAAGAGGCCAGAGCACCTCACTCTCACCCCATCCTCAGTGCCCCTGGTCTGTGCTTCTTCCCATCCTCTCTCATCTCTGCTCAAGCCTGTGCTGCCCCTCTGCTCACCAGACCCCTGAGCTGGTGGCAGAACCAGAGCACTGGTGCCATCAGACAGCCTTTCTGCAGATCTAGTTTAGAGGTGTCAGATTTTGATTCAAATAAAATGGAAATGCTGCCTCATTTACACTGATAATTTTCAGACCATGGGGGCTTCTGAATCTGTTACAACACAGAGAAGAAAACTTCAAAGTTCTAAGTGAAAAAAGAAGTTAGATAATAACTGCAGGGAAGGGGAGAACAGCTCTCTGACCAGGAACTCAGAAAAATCAATAAACTGCTATTTTTATTTCTCACAGTTTGGGGATGAAAGATACCAGAACTTCAAAAATTACCACTGTGCAGGCACTTTATGAGGTGTCTCAAAAGAGAAGGAAGTTTCAAGTGTCTGCTTTTATCAATCATGCAACTTTTGAGATGTTACTCAGTGTTTCTGTCACTTCCAGGCCTCTCAGTCATGTGTGCATGCTTGGCTTTCTGAGTGATACAGGTCAAGGGCAAAGTGCCCTGCAACAGTTTTAAATTTAGTGGTTCCCAAAACACAATTGTGTTGATGAGGTAACCAGCATAATGATGTGCTTTGTCATTTTATAGAGTAATTTTTGAAAGATTAAAAACTTTTAAAATTTGGAAGACACAGTAAGGCATGAATGTTTGGCAAGAATTTCATAGATCCATCAGCTAGGCAATGAGACAAATTGATTCGGTTTCCAAGGGCTTTTTGTTTTGTTTTGTTTTTTATTTTCATTAAATGCTGCTCGAATATGCCAGATTAACAACTTTTTAGAAACTGAAGTTTTTTATTATTGAGCATACCATTCAAGACCCAACAATATAGTTCAATTTTTCTTGATTGAACTTTACTGCAGTTTAAGAAACTGCCCTCAGTTTGATAAGCTTGAGATATTGACCTGTGGGACATTAAATGAATAAATAAACTATTGCTAAGGTTACCAAACACTGTACTTGAGTAAACAGATGCTTCCAAGAGCCATAACTCACATACAGCTTAGAAGAAGCAGTATTGCTCAAATCATGTGAGTACTTGATAATCTCAGATTCCTGTTTCAAGTTAAGTGCTGTGGTGGACAACTTTCTGAATAGAATATTTTTTGCCTATTAATGCTTTATTAAGAAATTAAGGTCTGGAAAACGGATCTGTTTGAGATCAGAATATTGCCCAATACTTACATAGAGAAACAATATAAATCACAAAATATATTTTTTTCTCAAACGAGGCCTTGGCATATACACACATCCAGCTTCTTTTGGAATGAATCACACATAGACGCTGAACTGCTCACTTCTATAGTGACTCATTTTAATACACTGCTTTCTTAGACCCTGCTCAAGAAACAAACAAATTCATCAGCACAAATATGCCCCATCTCCACAATTTATTTCAATCACTGTTGGTTCTTATCATGTCATGGTTTGTGTGATAGGGGGACCCAGTGCCTGAAAATGGACATGAAGCCATGTGTAGTGTGAATGGAATGAAATGCTGTCTCCTTTTAAATTCATGCACCAGAGTGTAAAACACTTCTTATTGTGTAAAAACTTCAAGGAAATATTGGCCTGGCATGGTAAAAGGAGCATCAGCTCCCTTGTGGCCATGAACACAAATTGTTTTGACTATTTCAGTTGAAAGGCACTTTGGTATCTGAAACAATCTACATTGTGTGGTCAGATGTAATATGATTTCCATTCCCCTTAATTGTCAGGAAAAATGGGGGAAGATAATATTATTAAGCCACTTACAAAACCTCAGGCCCATACTACTTTCTGATGCTGAAATTGATGGTTCATAGATTGTACCTATTTGGATATTACTATAACCCAAAAAATGAGATATTAAGTTAAATATCCAGTCACCACTTAAATGCTTTCTAAACCAGCCTGGTGTCTGTGAATATGCTGGTTTTTCCTATTCGATGTAAGCAGCTTGAGTGGGAGAATCTGGTTATAAATAACTATTTACATTTACTATCTTTTTCATTCTCTGATTGTCTCTATTTTGCATGTTTATTTAACAAATATGTAGGCAACATCTGGAAAGGTGATCTCTTTTGCAGTATCCCACCTCTAAGGTAATTTTTTGTATTAGATAGCTGTCAAAAACTAGTAGAACTACCAGTACTTTCATGTATTTTAGAAAAACCGTGAAAAAGAATATGTTTTTTTAAGCTGAGTAAGACTCAATATTGTTTGTATATCTCAGACATCTTTCACTGAAATGATTCCATACCATCTCTGTATGTAGAGCCTTACATGATATTGCAAACTGCACTATTGTGGAATATGTAAGTTATATTTAGGCTTCTTTTAATATAATTTTATGCTTATTAATCTGTATCTTATGTAACATTATCACATTTGCTCATTTTTGTTCTCATTGTAAGCTCCCAGTTACTTATCCTTTCAGTTTTTCCCTGTGGAAAAGAATGATTTACTCTAAATCCATCTTTTCTGCCATATGAAATGACTGACCACAGGAGAGGTTAGAGGAAGAGCTTTTGAAAAGAGATGGGAGGGGATAGGGACTCTGGGGTCACTGATTTCTGTGCCAAAAGATTACAGCACAATTTTGTACTTCAAATAAGATGCCTTAAACAGCAGTTTTGTATCCTGCTTACTCCATGACTGGATTTTATCCCTTTTGTTGTGCAATATGCAAATTTCCAGATAGTGACAACACCTGCCAGAAATAATGCCTGGTTACAGGGCCTTAAAATTTGGGTAATTGGTATAATGAAATGCTTGAAAGAATTTCCAAGAAGACTTGCTCATATATTTGGGTAGTCTGGTGAAAATCTGTTAAATCTAAATTTTATTCATTTTGCTTCCAAGCTACAAGGAAGATACTGTAACTTGCAAGAGGGGAAGGGAGGAACACAGACATAAGAATTAACTTCCACAATTGAACGATATACTCAGAGCGGTTTTTATGTGGAATTGAAGCTGGATCCTCTTGTATGTTTATTTCCAGCTCACTGACTTAGTAACACTTGGGACAGCTAAGAGCTATCTTAAATCAAAATTCTGTTGTGAGTTTGTGGGAGGTATCAAAGATCAAATACCCAGAGAATGAAGTCCATTCTCTTTTTCTGAGATGATATTTTGCCATGATATTTTATGATGCAGGTATATTTCCAGGCTAATAAAGAGAGCTGGCCAAATAAAGCTCCCCATATACTGATTGTATGTGTTGACACAATCAGCATATTAAAATAAGGATGAAGTTTTGAAGTGAAAATGCTGTCAAAGCATATGTGCCCCTGTGTCCCAACAGCCTCCTTTTTCTCTGGTGTGCTGATGCATATTCTAAAGTTTCATTCTACCTGATGTGTCATTTACTGAATCACTGTACTCTCAGTGTATGAAGAAATTGTGAAGAGGATGTTTGTTTTTCTGTCTGGGGAAAGAAATACGTGATTTCTCTGAGTTTCCTTTGTTAATTTGTCATTCCTTGCTCAAGCTGGCTAGGCTTGACATAGCTGAAGGTGACCTGATTTTGATCCTGACAAATTCCATTGACTGTGATAGAAGGAAGTGCTGCAGAAAATATATAGTTGAGTGGCAGGACAATTAATCCGGCCACTCAAGCTAGGTATGCACTATACCTCATCTTAGAGATAGCACAGTTGTAGCCTTTAGCTTGTTTAATGATATTTTTTCCGAAAATTTCCAAACTTTTTCATTAAGCACAGTAGGAGTTGCACAGACTATGCAGAAGTGCTGAGAGTCCATTAATATTTTGCAATAAGATTCCATGGCGTATCTAACTATCTTTAAAGTATTAATTTCAGAGAGACTTACTACTAAGTCTTTTAATCTGGTGTCTGAATACTGAATATTTAAAAAATTACATCTGATGAACAAAGAAGACGGTGAGTACCATAGGTGCTACATAGTTCCTGTTCCAGAGTCACCCTGCTGTGAAAAGCAATCGACAGCAAGTGATTGATTAGATCAATGTTAAAGTTTTTCTAACACATGTGCTTGCTGAAGGTTGTTTTTGTTACAGCACCTTTTCCTTCCAAATATTCAAACAAGTTACCACAACACCGATTCTCTCAAATCTTGTGAGCTTTAGACATGTTCCCACTTTTAAAAATGACATTAAAAAGTGTATTATTGGACTCATCTTTTCCACCGCCCTTTTGTTTTGAGTGTGCTCAGTTGACAGTTTTTCTCCCTAAAAGCAGTCCAATTCATTATGGATGGTGTGAATGACTGTAACTTTGCAGTTTATGCATCGTGTTCTGTAAGAAAGCCAAATTTTTACACCAAAAATGCAAACATTAAAAAAAAATCTCCCATGCTATTCCACTGCCTCTTCTAACTGTGGTTTGTGAGAAACCATTAACGTACATTTTACTTCCAAGAAAAAAAGACCTTGAAATTCCCAGAAAAATCTTGAAAAACTGTGAATCGCATTCTCCTTTTACGGAGCGAAAAAACAAGCCTTCCACATGATGCACTTCTTTTGTGGAACTCTTTTTTAGTTGCTTAACTCTGCAACACCTTGGAGCATGAGCTGAACTGCATTGTTCACAGCTATCAATTCCCTCAGGTGGTGGGAAGGTAAGTGTTTTGACAGTGATGGTAAACCCCTTTGTGGATCAGTTCCATGGTGAATAATTCTACTGATGATGCAGAACATTTTACAGAGAATTGTAGCCATCCTCCAACTCTTTTTCAACCTTCTGGCATATGATCTAATTCTGTAAGTAGATAAGTGTTTTTTCTTGCCTCTTGAGGTAGCTTTTATTTTTTCATGCTGGAAAAGGCCTTGCTTTTACACTTAGCACCTAGGTGTAATCTGAAATACCCATTGGAATTTTTGAGCTGAGTTATCCTGTTCCTTTATAACATATGTTTCAGGTTTTTTCTGTGCTCAGGAGAATTTTAATTTCACTCTAGTGAAAAAAAACCCCAAAACCAATCAACCCAAACAACAACAAAACCAAAAGAAATGTCATTGAAAAAATCTGACAACTGTATCCCTCTGCCAGATTTTCAGTCAAATCAGTGGTTAAGAAAGCAGTTCCTTCCAAGTATTTGATGCAGGCTTGTAGCTCTTCAATGAAACCTTACATTTTTAAGAGATTTTAGAATGTAGGTTGTAGGGAGTGAGGAGGACTTGTAAACTTTTAGTTTGTAGCAGCAGTATATGTCCTTCATGCCATTTCAAATTCCATCCCAATAGGGACCAGAGTCTATTCAAGAGAGCACTGCCTTTCAGTCTGATAAGAGTACATACAAGTGCTTTCATTGAAACAGAGTGGTTCAAGTCCATGCTAAAAATAAAGCATGTCTGTACATGGTTTACTGTATCAAGAGTGGTTTGCTGTGAGATAACCTCAGTACAATTTAATCACTGCTATGCAAGTGTTCAGTACTACGGAGAAGAGCCCAAAACTGTTATTAATTTCATTCCCAGGCAGTTGCAAACTGATCCTCTCACCTGGAGATCATTTCAGCTGTTTTTTTAATATATTGAATTCATAAGAATGATCTCTTCTCTAGCTTTCTGCTGAGAAAATGTTGATCCTTTTTATACTTAAAATCAGTGCTTATGCTTCCAGTTATTTCTTGTTACACAAATCCCACTGCTTACTATTATTAACAATTTGTCCCAGGTTGTGATTGGCTTTTTAAAAACAAGTTAATATTTTTTAGTTCTATGGAATTTTATTAGTACACTATACTCTTATAATATTCATGTTATGTTCCTGTGAAAAGAGAATTTTGCTTTACAATGCTATTGCAAAACAGATTGCTTTACATAATTGCCATGAAATCGAAGGATTAAGCCTGTCAGAAGAAAATCTAATATGTAACTCAGCATCTGAAATTATGCTAGAGTGAAATAATTTTCATTTCTCACCAAATTAAATCAGATAAGGTGGGGCTGGGTAAATAGTATTGTTACAGGTAATACTGTCTTTGGGAAGGTTTTTCTTTTTGTTTGTTTTATATCCACATATATTTTGGCTATCTCCTGGGAAATTGCTCAAATAATTGAAGGTAGAATAACATTTATTTCCATAAAGTGCTGAAGTTATGCATCTATCTATATCTATCTATCTATCTATCTATCTATCATCTATCATCTATCTATCATCTATCTATCATCTATCTATCTATTTTACTTTTCTAACAATAAATTCAGTTTAATATTCATCTGAAAAAGGTACTACAAACCTGAAGTAACCATACAGATTAGTGTCCTTGTTGAATGCATTACTCCAAATTATAGAGAACTGTTAAATTATTTTTAATTGAAGTATGGCAAGAAAAAACGAAGCCTTTTTTCTATTACTTAAATCATTAAAAAATGGGTAAATAATATCTCTATAGTGCCTTTACACATGCTTTTCCTGTAAATCCATGTTGCATATCTCAACTTTGATTTCATCTTGAGCCCGCCAGCCTGAATGGAAGATCAAAAGTTAGCAACATTAGCAACACAGTTTATCACAGAGCAGAGATGCAAGTGTGCTGAATAAAATGCCAAAAGGATAGAAACAAAATCAAACAAAGAAGAAGAGATGGAGTCAGCTCCAGCTCTCTTTTTTTTATCCTAACATTCTTAATGCTTTTGTTATCACACCACAGATCAGTCCATTCATTAGTTATCCTAAAACTGTGTTAGAGTGATGACAAGTATTACTTCCATAAAACCTTAGTCAAAACCTTTCTATACTTTCATTCTTCTGGTTCACTCTGAAAACTAAAAAATAATCAGGCACTAGTCTTTCATATGCATCAAAAATGGGGGAGAAAGTCAAATGCCTGATTCCAGCCTGGGACTTATAGCAAAGGTACCAATTGCAGAACTTTTAGATTTTTGGATGAAAAGTAGAATGGTTGGAGACATAGTGTCTGGAGCTCATCAATTTGTGGGAGGCAGCTACTATGAAACTGAGTTAGAGCAATTGTGGTCTCTGAAGGTGTCACAAACCCACAGTGGTGGTACCACACTCCCTCTAACCGCTTGGAAAGGTGACTTTGTGAAGTTCTCAGGAGCATACCAAGCCTTTAATTTAGAAAGAAAAATGCACTATCCTTGAAATGGCATGACACCACTAAGGTCCAGAAGGCTGAAGCATCATAGGAATTGCTCTTCCAGTGTTGGATCATTTACAGAGACCTCCCATCCCTGCCTTTCCATGCTGCAGCTCTCTCTCTGTCTGGAGGGTATTCCTAGAAGATCCTAGAGCTCACAAGGTGAAGTGAAGAATAATATGGTCTTTTTACAAGAGAGAACACCTCTCTAACTCCCTTCCCCTGTTGGATAAATATACATTTTGCTGAAATATTTTTTTAAAGTTTAGATATTTTGGGAGAAAATAATACAATAACTTTTTTTTTCCCCTTTGAGATGTGATTGCATCAAAACAGATCTGTTTCTGGTCCTGGACTCTTACAACGTTGATGTTTCTTCTTTCCAAATTTTGAGAAATCCTTACATAGCTGAGGTGTTGTAGATGACCTCAAAGCCACAAATTAATATTCCAGAATGTTAACAGCATAGCGTGAGGAGGAAAATGGGTTACTAAGGAATGGCAGTAATCACTCAGTAACTGAAGTTGTGTCACAGCTCTGTTATAAATTTTCATTTTGACACCATCTCCACCCCTTCACCCACAGTATTCTGCTGAAAGAGAAATCTTGGAATTCATGAAATTTAGCACAATCCATCTCATCTTACAGAAGATTTTTAAAATGGGAAAATAGGTTTAAACTTAGGAGGAAGAAGGGATATAAAGTCTCATTGCTTTTAGGATTGGCAGGACTTGAGTAGTGTATACGAAAATTTAGTTTCCTTTGGTTTGCTTGTCCTCTCCCCCCAGTGGTAACTGACTGCAAGTGTGGGAAATATAGCACATACAGTAAATCAATTAAAACTTGAACCAGAGTGTACTGGCCTGTGCAGTTATTCAGCCAAAAGGTGAATGCTCTGTGGAAACTCAGCATGCCCAGTACAGACTGAATCCTCAGCAAGGAGATGTTGTGTTATTGCAATCCTTCCTTCACTGTCAGACAACTGATATTTTTCAGAGGTTAGACTGGCCTTACGCAATTGTAGTTTTGCAGACATCAGAGTCTCTCAGATGGTAATAATTGAATCATCCTGAAGCATTCGAAATTTCAGCCAAAACAGGTAATATTGGCTGAAATCTGGAAGAATTACAGAAGTGTGAAATGCTGAATATCTATTTCAGGAAGTAATTAAAATTTTGACAATCCTAAAAGGACATAAAGAAGTTTGTCTTAACAATTTTATCCATTGAATGATTATTACAGTACAGTAATATAATTTTTACTTGGGCTAGTAGCTAATAGCTTTTTCTTATTGTCTGTATATATCACTAGGTCCTGAAGATCTCAACTGAAATTATAAACACATTGTACTTGACATAACATACAAAATAATCATGGGACCAAAATCTGATATGGATGATCTATCATTTTTCTCAGTCTACAGGTTGAAAAGGATGAAGACCCATAAAAAATTACATCCTTGTATGTCTGCTAAATTTCAAAAGTGATCCTATTTCTCCTTAGGCCCTTACATTGCTTTAACCTCAGGCCTGTTCTTCTTCCCATGACTGCTTTCAGTCTTTTCTTTAAGATATTATCAATGCAAGACTCGTCAAATGCCAGGAATTTACAGATAATCCCTAATGTCATCAGAAAGAAAGCAAACTACCAGTAACTGGTACACCTCGTGTCACTTTGGTTTTAAAATTGCCTGGGAAATTTGGTCAGCAATCAGATTAAAATAAACATTTAAGCACTTTGAAAATGTCATTGCTCTTCTGTTTTTTTCAAAATTCTTGTCGTGTTCTTGGCTTACAATATCATTGACATGACTTGGTCATGTTTTGTTAAATTGACCTTGCCAAGGAGAAGTAAAATTTTGGGACAAGGCTGCGAGCCAACCAGAGGTTGTTTTTGAGTGTACAAAGATCATCATTTGTCCTTATAAACAGTGCTAGATTTGAACTGATCTTTCTCTAAATCCAGCTGCTGGGTCATGGAAAAGAATTGCATTCCTGGCATAAAAACCAGGAAAAATGCAGAAGAGAGGGTGAGAGTGAGTGTGTTTAGTGAGTAGAATGGAGATTGCTTGAGAGGTCATGTAGTGCAAGGACTACAAGTCAGACAGGAATTGGAAGGCCATGAGAAAATGATGTAGCTGTAACTTGCCCCAGCACGGTGTGATACAAAGGACAGGACAAGGATCTGCCAAGGACCTGTAGAGCTGTGCAGTTTGATGAGGAAAGGCAAAGCACATAGTGTGTTTGTGTCTTTGTTCATTTCCCTTTGACATTCATTTTTTTTGAGACCAATTTTAGAAAGCTTAGTCATTGTGTGGCATTAGCAATATATTTCCTGGGAGTTCTGGGACTTTCTGGGTGTTGCAACCTTACATGTTTCTTAGGAAAATGTTTTATTTATGAAGCATCTTTAAGTAGTCAGGTCAGCGTTCTCTTTTGAGACAAAAGCTTCTCTCTTGTCAACAAGAAACTATTCCTGTATTATTATGTCATTTTCTCTTCTTGACTGTAGATTTTCTTAATGATGATGGTAACTTGTGTATTGTAGAAGAAATAGGTTATATTTCACTAGATGGAGTTTTGGAGAAGTGACAAGAAAAATGTATCAATCAAAACCAAACAGTTAAAATTACTGAGTTTATTTTGCTGTAACTGTATGTATGTGTTATGCATTTTAAGTCCTTATACTTTGTTGTTGGAGAAAACCTGATATCAGAAAGCTACAAGACAGCAATATATATAGTCTTTACAGAGAAGTTTTATCTCCAAATAATTGCTAGGAAAGAGTTGGTTTCAGACATACAAAACTATTTAAAATGTTCTCTATTTATTTATAAGTTATATATAACATCTATATGAAATTTAAATTTGATATTTCCAGGAATTCTCATGGAAAAAAGAAATATTTGATAAAGGATGTTATTTAGTTAATGGTAAAAAGCGTGAGTTATGAGCAAAATAATCAGAAAAATCCTCTCCAGCACTATCTGCAACACACTTGCCATCTGCAAGTTGTCTGTTCATAGCACCAATTTATTGCATCAATAATTGAGTGTTTAATTGTCAAAACTGAATGTCTTCTATGTCTTAACATGTAACGGTACATTTTACACAAATGCACTGTGAACAGAAGCTGAATATTTTAATGGCCCTTGTCTCTGATACAAGTTTTCATTAAGGGAAGACAAAATTATAGACTTATTTAGTTTGACAGGGCCACATGAAAAGTTAAGGAATGAAGTTATACTGGGTTTATAACTTGATAAATTACTTTAAATTAATTTGAAGGAAAAGAAAGAGGAGTCTTGATAAGGTCGCAACTTGATCATTAGTTAAATGGTTTAAATTGAAAAATCTGGAATACTGACACCTGAAACAGCCTTTGGTGCAGTGTTCTATACAGACAGCAAAAAATCCTATTTTGAGGGAATTGGAATTGCCAAGTAATTATTGCCAGAAAGATATATCTCAAGTACTTAACATAAAAGATGCTAGCAACACTTTTACTGCCATTTATAGAAACTGTATTTTAGACAGCTAAAATTCTCCTTGGAGTTCCAGTTACAGAAATGTTTTAAGTGCTATTTCAAATCTTCTTGACAGTATATCTTTAATTGTTTGTGTTTCCTTTGCAGAAGTGACTTTATATGTATAGGGCTCCCACTGACTACCAAAAGTTTTGTCTGGCATAAGAAGATAAAAATAAGGTCTATAATTAAACTTTAAATGTAAAAGCATTTCTGGCATTAAAACCATTACCAGAGCCATTCAGAGCTGTGGGGTTTTAAGGAGAAGATATGTTGCTTAAGTCAACCCCTAAATAAAACTGAATTTCTTTATAAAGGAAAATTTTCTGCCCATGACTCCTATTCTCTAAGTTTGCTCTTACCAAATTCAAGCTAGGGCAGTTCTGACTGCCTGGCCATTTCATTCATTAAAATGACAACTTGAATTCTAATACTGAACATGTAGCTACCCTTCAAGTTTGATGCAGTTGTTCTTCAGGAGTCACCAGAGATAATACCAAACCACGTGTATAGCTGCAGAGGGATAAAATGAATATTATTCATAGAGACCTGGTACTGTGTCTGCACTAAACTTCTGAAAGACTGCTTGAAAATATTCTCAGTGAAAGTTTTGTTTTCTTCTTTGTCTCAGGCCTTCATAAATAATTGTATGCATTTCAGCACAAGAAGCAGGGAAGGGTGATCCTGGGACAATTAAGGGAATATTAAGCAAGATGTGGAGAATTGCTCATGCTGATATTTTTTTCATTGCTGTTTGTTTGCATTAAGGTGCCAAGAATTTTTAATATACTTTAGGAGGAACTGTGTGCCTGCTAACTGGCCACACAATCAGATCAGACTTGTATGGTTTGTTTATTGTAATACAACTGCTAAAGTTTGCAGTTGAAATTACTACAAGAAGTGAAATAGTATGTTTTCACAGCTTCATGCCACATTTCACAGAACCTTTTCAGCTGTGTGGCTTACAGATTTTATTGAGGTATAGATTCAAGAACAGATAGGTGTCTGTTCATTTGCATAGAAGGAGTTAGTCACTTTCTGGAGCCAAAACTTCAGGGATGGCTGTTCTTTGGCCTCTGACTTTAAACTTTTTTATCAATGTACAAAAGCTATTTGTTGGATTTTTTTTTTTTTTTTTTTACTTTGCTATGCTGTTTTTCTAAAAACAGATACTCACTGCAGTATTAAACAAACCAGGCCATGGTTGTTAGTACTCAACTAGTAAACATAACTGACTCCTGTTTTGCAGAAAAAATAAAAGTCCATATAAAGGTTAAAGTTGGATGAGAAAGTTAGAGAAGCTCAGCAAGAGAATGGATTAGTTTTTTATGCCAAAAAGTTAAAATTGCTAAATATTAGGGACTTCTCTGGAAGAGAAAATGAGATATAGATGCATGAATCCATGAGAAAGACAAGTTCAAGTACTGTAGCCCTGTCTGCTTGACACACGTTTCTGGTAACACACCACCTTCTTTATCCTCCTGTTGCAAAGGGTGTAGATACCCAGCAACAAACATCTCAGTGCTTCTACATTTCTTATATATCTTTATTATGGGGGTATGTTGAGTCTAATACTTATTATATCACAAATGTGTTTCTCCATGCTTCTGTGTTAATGATGGTTACTTTGGTGCTCACCTTCCATGAGATGGTGCTCCATGGACATAGGACATTCATACAATTGTGGAGGAATTTGGTCTTTTTCTCAGGTGGACACCATGAGCAAAATGAACATGGACAATTTATACTTAATTTATTGCCCATTAACAGAAATTTATGATCAATGTTTTGTGTATTAAGAAGAAAAGAACATAAACAATTAAATAAAGAAATATTATTCTTCCTCTTTTCCCAAGTTCAACTCCAGGCAAACACCTATCCTCCCACTTCCTAGTCTCAACTTCTCTCATTTTTATGAAGGGTTGCACTTGGTCCATACAAATTCCTCTAGTGAGGTGAGGAGTGCTGCAGGAGTCTGGTCCTGTGTGTGCAGATTTTGGTTTACAGCTCTGAGCCTCTGGTCTTCTGCTGCTGTTCTTTTAATTAGTTCCCCTGCCCTTGTTGCCTGTGCACTCAGCCCCTCAGGGCTGTCTGTGGCCAAGTGTGCATTGCTCACACACTGCAGCTCCTCAAAGGTAGCCTTGTCTTGGCAAGGTTGGGAACCTTCTGCCCAACACACAAGACACTCCCTCCTCCCCCAGTGTGTGCTGTTCAAGGGGCATAAAATGTCCTTTGGGTGTAGTTAGGGGATGGCTCCTCAGCCATATTGGAGACTTGTCTGCAAGAGAAGTGACCCAAATTCTGCTCCCTATCCTGACTAAAATCTATTTATTTTGTTTTACAGATTAGAAGAGCTTTAACTAAGGGAGCAGAAAGACGCACAGCCTGAGTGATTCCTGAAAGAATGCCTCAAAGGTAGGAGTCCTTGATCCAGACATGAGTCTGAGACTGAATTCAGACATGGACTCAGACTCAAGGCCCTGTATGCAAGCATGAGTGACATAGAAAATCCCTTATCTTCTATATCCTGTGTATATGCTTTCTCATCCAGCAGTCACCACCATGACTGTGTGTCTGCAAGGAGCCTAATCCTGTCCTTCAGCATGCCTTTAGTTCAAATACTGAATTTAGGTGTCAGGTGGTCTAACCACTTTTTCTGTAGATCTCAGGTAGGAGTAATGTCCCGTACCCACACCAGAATATTCCAGGAATGCCAGTGGCACGAGACTATAATCATATAGGTAAATTTCAAGCCAAGAAGGAATGTGGTAGTGTTTTCATGCACTGAGCACGAGGTAGATATCTGCCTGGAATATTTTGAGAGGCTCTGGTTGTCCTAAAGGCTTAAAATCCTGCTTTAAGCACCAAAGGGCAGGAGTTTATAAATGGGATTAATTTAATAATCTCATAATAAATAGCAGAAGAAACTACAAAAGGCTGTGGAAGAATAGAGCCCTTTTGAGAAGGCCTGATGATAGACAAACATTTCATGATTCCAGATATTTCTTGATTAGAAGAGTTTTACTATATCTTTTTTGCCTGGTAAGGTATTCTATCAAACATGATAGATTAAAATAAATTGCTGAAGGTTTAAATAATTTCATCACCTGTAGAAATATCTGGCAAAGGTTTTTGTGTGTGGGTGGATATGTTCATAGAAGCTGCTTTGCATTTCTTAATCCTTCCAGTGTATAAATGTAACATAAAAAAACCAGTAAAATATCAATGTAATTGTCCAGAGCACTGGACAGTGTTCTGAAATAGTTTCAGTTTCAGTGTTCTGAAATAGTAGCAGTTCAGTTTTCTGGGACCACACACAGCTTCTGTATGTTGAGTTTTCAGGGACCGTGTAAATTTTCAGTTATCTCTCATATTTTACAGTAAAGTATGCACCTACATTTTGTTTGTCAGAACATTTTTTTCTCTTATTTTAACATACTGGGGAAAGAATCCTTTCTTCTTCCCTCACAGAATATTCCAGTTCTGACTAAGCTGCACTTAAAAAATATTATTGGTTATTTTCAAATCACTCACAACTCTCATAAGGAGTACTGCATTGTGGTTACCTGCTATTCTTATGGTAGATATACACTCAAGGTCATTGTATCCATTGCACAGTGCTTATGAGCTTGCTTTGGTGACTGCATTTGCAAGTGCTGAATGCTGCTACTGATAGATGTAGGCATGAAGCTACTTATTTAATTCCACAAAAATGTACAGAGCTACTTGTGTCCTTAGGGTTAAGCAGGATTCTGTATTTTGCCGGACTGGGGTCAGAAACTTTAATGCTTTTTCAGCCCAGCATATTAGGCACTGACCATGCAGTTTTAAAATCTTAATTTAAAGCTTAGCTGGACAAGGCCAGATTTCTATTGTGTAATGCAATCTGCTCTTTTCAGTTTCCAGTGTAATGTTACCTGGTGTGTAGATATAAGTGCAACAGGATCACTTGCATAGGAAATAAAGGCCTGCTCAAGTTGTAGGGTAATGTTTTGACAATACATTTAACTAACAGATTTAGCTTAATTTTTAAAAGAGTCTTAACTGTATATCGTGTGTAGACAAACATGTCTGATGCCCAGCATGACTCATGTTTAGTTGTTAATATAATCCTGGAGATAAGGTATTTGACTGGAGCATGCCTTCTTGCATGCTGAAACGAAGATCGTTATATAATACCAGGAGCAGCAAACAACTTTTTCAAAGTCTCATGGGAGCCATTCAGGAGTAGGAGCTGAATGCTGATTATCACCTATGAGGAGCCAAACAATAAGGCATTGTAGCCTCACAGTCTGAGCTCGGAACTGGAGGGTTAAGTGCATCAGCCAGTAGGCAAACTCAACTAGGCTAAATGCTGACAGGTAGAATATATCTGTTAACAGAGCCCTTAGATGTATTTTAAATATTTGAAAACTTTTGTGAGGGGTGTTTATGGGATGAATATGGGAGGATGCAATGCACTGGGCAGTTTATAGTGAGAGTGGGTTCATAGTAATCTTTTATTCACAAGCCTCAGGATATTTTACCATGTAAGAAGCCCTTTTAATTTGTCTTTTACATAGTTGGACCTGCAAATGAAGAAGTTGGGGGTTGTGCTTAACGGGAAGAATAACATTTTAAACTAAGGAATAAAGATGCTAGGGAGGTAGAGAGGAAGTGATGAAAATGTTTTTCATTTTGTGTTTTTATGGGGAAAAAGTATTCTGATGATTTTAGCTCCGAATAAGTACTGATGTTGTCATTTACCAAGTTACCAATTTTATTTCACAGTATAAAAGTACTGATAAGAATTTATTTCTACAAATCTCTTAGGCATTTATAAGGAAGTTCTCTTTATTCGTCATCAATTTATTGAGCAACTGTGGAAAAAAATCAGTGAGCAGGGTCAGTGAACTAGCATCTTCCCTTTGCCTAGTCAGATTAAAAAATGAAGTAACTGGATTTAAGAGACAGAAGAGCCAAGATGGATCTGACTATATAGAAGTCATGCTCTGAGAGAGGAACTTTCTGGAAAAGGTCTACAATATAGTTTAAAAAAAATCACAAGAGAAATGGCCTTCTGATTAATGATAAGGGCTACAACTGTAATAATTCTAATTGTAGTCTAGTTATAGCTTTCTAATATTAGAAATTTTCTTCTTGAGAATACAGAATTAGAAAGTTTTGTATGTCATAGCACTCTCTAAATATGCAGAACTTCTGTCAAAGATAATGCAGGAGAAAATGTGTTAAATCAATACTTCCTTTTGCTCTGTACACCTTCTGGTAAAACTGAACAGAGAGCTATTATTAAAACTGAAACAGTGATTTGATGGAGAAGTCAGAATTTCAATGTTTGCAATCCCTCTTATGTTGGTGAAATATTTCCTTCAAACATTTTCTGGAGAGGACAGAGTCAGAGCACCACTGAATAATACTTGCAGCACACTTCAGGAGGTTCTGCCAAGAAGGAGCTCCATCTCTCATCCTGGAAGAGGTGACAATGAAGATTTTCATCTTGAATTTATTTCCAGGCAGTGGTTAGTGTTTACTCTCAGAACACAGCAGATTGCATTCATTAAAAATCGTGTTCAAAAATGTTGACGAGAAGGATCTCTGCTGCTGCTGAACTTTTACAGATGTGCTGATATTCACATGCATCCCTCACACATTGCAAGGCCAGCAGTGACATGTAAGAAACATCAGATTGTCTTTCAATGGTGTCATCTTTTATACCCATTAAAAGGAATATTTCTCTAATTTGAATCTAATTGTGGTGAATCATACTACTCTTCACAAGTGAGATATTGTAGTCCCATCTTTACAGGCAAGAATATCGAGAAGAATTTGTAGTTTGTGGCAGGTATTGCACAGCTATATGCAATAAAACCACAGAATTTGATACCCTCACTTCTATTTCTGTGTGCTGATGCATCTGTTCTTCACCAGCACCTCCACAGAGCAGAAGAGTAGGAAAAGCTGTATGTGGGGTCATTCAATCATTTCTAGGGTATTGCAGTAAAGATTCTGCCAAACCAAACATAGCATTTGTCAGCCTTTAAAATAACATCATGCAAGGGAGTTTCCAATGCATTTTTGTTTCTATTTGTTGTATTTTCAGGGCTTCTCTAGGGAATATTTCTTTGAAATGCGCAGGACAACAGAAGAGTCTGGTGACAAGTTATTACAAGAGCTTTCTTTTCCTTAGTGCAAGTTCATATGTGATAAAGTTTGAAAATATTTTTTGTATTTAACACTTAGACATTATGGAACTTAGTAAGGCCTAAATGGGGACAGGAAAATACAGCTAACATCCATTTCTTGAGAACAGTAGAATCTCATCTGTCATTTTCAGAAACATGCATTCAGATCCAGGTTGGTACTGATATCTAACTGTAGCTGTAAGAACTTTCTCAAATGGTTGTCTGCTATTTCTGTGAATCCATGAATCCCCATTGCTGTGTACATATAAAGCAAAATCCTTAGAAATGTTAACAGTAACAATAAAACAATAACGTATATAATCCAGTCTGGAAAATTGAATCCCCTGCACAATGCTATTCAATAGGCCTGAGATAATTTGTCCATTAAGCTAGAAATAGAACACAAAATTCTTATGCTTCATGCACAGTCTCAATATTAACAGAGCATGTAGACATTGTGAACACCAGGATTCATGCAGTACAGTAGGGAGGGCGAAGAATTCCAGATTTTTAGACTGAATTTAGTATTTGAATTGGGCTGTAGCAAATTATTTTGTAAGATGTCCACACCTCACATTAATTCTAATGTGATCTACTTGAGGCCCCTTCTTAACTTAGCCAGGATAACCCTTCAGGTTTTTATTCCCCAAAGACCTGTCATAATGGGAAATGGGACTGAGCTATTTTCCTCAGATGCAGCCCAGACTTTTTTCAGTTTTGAGGAGCAGATGTTAATATTAGGTCCACTTCACATCTTCACATCTCCTTGCTACTTCCCCCACCCCCCATTTCACAGACTTTCAGCTTAGATGTTCCAGTCTGTGACTTAGGAAAGCCAGAAAATTTAACTGCTGGAGCATGAACATGTTCTTATTCTGTCACCCCGACGTAAAGCTAATAAATATTTCTACAATTGAGCTTTCCTTCTTGAGAAAGATGGAAATGTTATCATGTAAAAGGAACTGAACTCATGTATATTTCCAGGCTACTAATTATGTATTTCAAGGAAAACTAGCAGTCTAGAAAGTGGATTAATCTCTTTAAAACTTATGTCCTTATGTAGGATTCTCCTCTGAAAATGTAGTTCAGACCTTTGAAGCCACCTTGTTAGAGACCTCTGGCTGAAATGCTGGTTGTGTAATCAAGCTAGGATTTGGATTATTTTTCTTCCGTTAGTCATGAATGGGTTCGGAATGAACTAGCATGGTTTGCAATGACACGTTTATTATGTTGTCCTCCAGCTTTTTCACAGAGTTCTGTCTCTGTGTGTTTACACATACACATGCTCACAAGAATTAATAAACCTACAGAGCATGGATTTTTCACAGTGAGAAGTCAGTAGTGTCTCTGTCGGAGATTGCTCATGTTTGTCTTCTGTTGTCAGTTGTGACTAGCACAGGTCTTTCTCATAAGAACATTTTGCTGTGTTTTATAAACAAAGATAAAGTTTGGATGTTTTTGCAAACAGGGTCTCAAGATTTGGGCAGTTCAGGCCTGGCCAATTAGGCCTAGGGGGAGGTTTTTGACTGACCAATCTGGGTGACCTGTGAAAAGTCTATATATATGGAAATCAAAATAATAAACGCTCTCTTTTCTTGCCTGAGAACCTGGGTTTCTACTTCTCTGCTAGCGGCTCAACAGCGACAGTCGGTGTTTTTGTTTAGCCACAAAACAAAATTAACTGAAAAAGCTTTGTTGCAATTAAGAGTTTTGGCAAAGATCCTGTGACTAATTTTCAGGATATCCAGATGAAAAGAAATTTCGGTATTTAGTAAATTTTATTCCCTGCACTTGTTTCCAGAAGGTCAATATAAGTCACAGTTTGCTACGGAAACCAGAAGGTTAAAAAGAAGAAACATTTTAAGCATTCCTGCTTGGCTAGTCAGTATAGAGCTGACTATCTCCCTAGGTTATGAACATTCTCCTGCCATTTGTGTTGTCCTTTGAGCAAAGGTATTACTGGTGTGATAATTTTGAATTTGCATAAATGGTGCTATATGTCTTTCAAGGTCTGTTGAAACCCAACCCTGTATAGGAATGCCTTCTTATTCCTCATGCCAAATTTTTCTTGGGAGAGAAATTCTAAGTGCACTGTTGCTTTACACTTTTAGACTTGAATGCATCTCTTTACAGCAGATATATCTCCTTTTGTTTATTGTAGTAGCTATTTTATCAGAGATCTGTAGATTGGCAGCAGTTTCTGTCAGATGTTCACATCATTTATTTTCATCATTTTGTGTGTCTCTGTCTTACTGAATTTATGTACTAGTTCAAGCCAAAATTCATTATGCTGAGACACATATGGTAATGTTATGATTATATCTTAGTATCACTGGGAAGATGCATGAAATAATGTGTGATGTGTTGTTTTGAGTCCTTTTCTGTCATAAATTCTGTAAGTAATGTGGCAATGGAAGTGAAGCAAGATTATTTGCAAATTGTGCAGAGAAGATAGTAAAAATTGCTGGTTTTTTGTACTTTCCATATTCCAGAAACTGGAAATTCATTCTAGTTCATTTTCGTCTGCCTCAGATAGTGATGACAAACCTTGAGAGAAACTGAGAATACAGCAAAACTTACCTGGTTTTTCAAACAGTGAACTTTTACCATGGACTTGTTTTACATATATTTTGCTTCCCATGTCTTGATGCACATGAAACAGATGAAAAATATATTGAGTTGAATTCCTTTCTATGCTTAACTTTTGAGTCCAAGCTCGGAGGCAGGATGATGACAGGCTGTTGAGCACAGTGAATCACTTTGACTGCAATCCTATTTTTAGTGGACAATTTAGGAATCTTGAAAACCATAAAATGTTCTCAGTTGAAGATAGAACAACTGAGCAGGCATCACAACTTTACTTGTCCCTTCACCAGTAATGTTTTTTCCAGACAGAAGTATGTAGAAAATACCATATGATAGCTTGATGGGCCGTATGTAGACTGAATAGGTGGATGTTCATGATCATAGTTGTTTTCGAAATAATGTCTAAATGTATAGTTATGGGTATACATTTTAGGTTTCTGATCCAGGAGTGCAGACCTATCCCATTTTACAGCCTTGTGTCAAGGCCAGATAGATGTGTCCACCAGTCCACCTCTCTGTGCTTACACTAGATTCCTGTGGCAATGAAATTCTGTGCATGGGCTGGAAAGGAATTGGGGCTGTATTTCAGCATATCTGTGGTCTGCGTAATGGGAGAACAGGATTCTAGGGATGCAGAAAGAAATGAGTCTCAAATATTGATATATATATATTTCTGAAATTTTCCATGGTCAAAAGGAAACTTGGGAACAGGAAATGTGAATAGGAATAAAGTGGAAGCAGGGGAGAAACGGGAAGATGGCATTTTGTAGGAAAGAAGGAAAGGTGAGCATGCTGGGCAGTGGGGGTGGGATAGTGAGGAAAGGTGGACTGTGTGATTTCCTGGTTTTTATGGATACTCTTCAACAGGTGTACAGTAAACTTGGACAAAAGCAATAGAATGTGCGCCTTGAATAGTTTGGTAACACCAGCAAAGCCAAGTGTTTCTCTTGTTTTAAGGAGCTCTGGAGGCTTCCTCCCAGAGTACAGGGCCTTGCCTCTTCTCTGCTGTGCTGAAAGCAGTGGCTCTTTTCAAGGCTTGCCTGAGGATTCTGAGGTTTTTATTTAATACTGATAGTTATGAAATAAACTGGACTAAGATTTAATTATCTTCATTGCCATCACTTGATTTGTACAGCATATTCTAGGCTTTAAACGGGTTCTGGTTTTCATAAGAACTTGTCAGCCAAAAACTGATGATGCTTTTATCTTGATAAGAATTATGACCTAGCACGTAGGAATGTGATTTTTGTCTGGGGATTTTCTTTCAGTGTAAATTCAGTATATTTTCCTAGAATATACTCCACTTAATCTGTGATCCCTTTTACAGATGTTAGATGTAGTGCCATGTCAAAATTTGCTGCATATGGGAGAACCTCAGCTTTAATTCAGTGATATTCTAGTCCTGGTGGCCTTAAGAGAGGGGAAAAATAGTAGCGGGTTAATAAAAGTTATGAAATTAACTTTTTTTCCCCAAAGCTTTAGTCCCAGAGCTATGCAATTGGACCTAGTAAATGTGTATATTACTTCTTTTCCACAGCTGATACTGACTTTGCAAGTGATGATACCAAGCACTGAGATAAGATTTCTTGTGATAACAATTGTAACTAATAGGATCTACCTGTTGACTAATTACTTTCATATCATAAAAGTAATACACAGCATGATGGTTGCTCAGTTATGGAAAATTACATTACACCATCCTATTTATCTCATTGCCTTAGAACAATAATCAGTGGAAATGCCTTCTAATATTCCTATATGTTATGAAATTCTTGTCTGTGATTGTACCAACCAAGAATAGACTACTTAAAGGTCATCTCCTGGATAGGGAAAGTTATGACTCATAAACCATCCCCCCCCTGCCAAATATCTGAATTAGCAAATATTTTTTTGATGAAGAACAGAAATATATTTTAATTATTCTTGGTGATATATTATTAATCATTTCCCATCTTTGCATAAGTTTTTCCCCAGCTTGCACAAAGAATTCTTTGGCAGATAACAAAATGTTTTGTGGTAGTGAGTGATAGCACTTTTTACTACACAGTATTTAAGAAGTTCTGACACTTAAGAGAGATTCCAGGAAACATTAATCTAGTTGGATGTGTAAAACCAAACATACAAAAATGTGGTAGCAGCTGTAGCTGCTGAAGTTTTTCTCCAAAAATGAGGCAGTGAGGTTGCCAGGGCTAAAAGAAGACTAAATTAATGTATGAGACATGCTGTAAAGATCAACCTGTAAGGGATGATGGAGGAGGAGCAGGAATTGGGAAAGCTACTGCACCTTTGTCATCAACAAAGAATTTCCTCTGTAGTGTTTGTTATCCTCCTTTAAAAGATGAGAAAGTGTGCAGATGGAGCGTGAGAGGTTTTTAAGAAAGCTGTATTCAGTTAGATTGTCCCAGCTTTTCCAAAAGAACTTGTCTCAAAATAATTTATGATTGGATATATCTGACTGGCAAACATACAGGACCTACGGATGCAGAAATGCCCTCTATGGGACAAGTAAAACATCCACCACCTTAAAAAAAGTCATATGAATTTATTTATAAATGAAAGAAACCTTGAATGTATTGTGAGTTAATTTCTGCAGTTCACAGAGTTAAATTTCCCATTGAGATCTTCCCAAATCAGAATTTACAGAATTTGGCCCAGTCACACAACTGGCACAGGGTAAATCTGTATCAGGTTTGTGTAACAAGGTTTTGGTAGCAGGAGGCAGAGAGAACATCTGACTAAACTGCCTGCAACCCTCATTCCCTGTCCCCTGCAGTACCAGCAGGGAGGAAGATAAAGGAATCATGAGTGAATTTGAGCCCAGTAAGATGGGAAGGGTGGGAGAAAGTGTTTTAAGATTCGTTTTATTTCTCTTTACTCTACTTTTATTTGCTTGGTAATAAATGAAATTAATTTCCAAGTGTTGAGCATCTTTTGCCTGTGACAGTAATTGATGAGTGATTTCTCCCTGTCTTTATCTCAACCCACAAGTTTTTCACTATATTTTTGCTTCCCCTCTTCAGCTGAGGAGGAGAAGTGATAGAATGACTTTGGGCACCTGGCATCCAGCCCTGGTGAAAGCCCGAACAAGATCTTGCCATTTGGCAGGTAATGCTTATTATCCTCAGCTGTCCTGGACAGATGTGTAAGTTGTGCACACAGAGCTTAAAAAGGAGAAAATCCTGCTTGTCTGTTTTCCTGTGGTAGAACCAGTGAATGAGTTAGAAAGACTGGAGTAGCATGATTGAGAAGGGAGAAAAAAGTTCTGATGTGTAGTTATCATACAAATACAGAATTACTGGAAGAGGCTAAAGGAAATTTTACATGCTTATTCACATGAATCAATGGAGCATGTCTTCATGCAACAACAAGATGTGTCTGCCCCTACAGCATTGTACACACGATCCCAGAGACCCCTGTGTGGGAACAACAATCATGAAATTCATTTACCATCATAAATTTAGCATACTCACAATCCACTCATTTCAAAGAGAGTTAGTGGTGTTGGTGGGGTAATTTGTTCAAATATGTTCAAATTAATTATGACAGCAAGTGTTAATGAATTAAAAGACCCATTTCAATCCAAGAGCTAAGGTAAAATTATCAGAATTTCCTCAGGGAATTTCTGAGTTCTGAGGTCTGTTGTCTCACTAACATGAATGGGTGGTACTGGCCTCCAAAAATGAATTCTTCATGTTCTTTTTCCCTCACAGAAATGTTTGAATGACCTCTTCAGTGCTGGTAGAAAGTGGGGAGTCAAATTGCTGGAAGCACAGATGTTCTTGAAATATGTGAACTTGCATTTACAATAAAAACTGCAAAAAATATTTAGACGATGTTCCACCAGTTTCATGTTGGTGCTTGAATATCTTTGAGGATCTATCCCTTAATTGCTGTAGTGGAGGTAAACAGAAACATATTAGATAAGACAACCTGAATTTTAAAGAGTTTGAATATTTGCAGTTGTTATCAACTTTGAGAGGAACTGCATTTTTGGTTCAGGAAAGCGGAGGCTGATTACTGCAGGCAATGAAAATATATTGACTTATCTTCTAAACACGTTCCTGATTTTGACTACTGTAAAAATACACCCAGCTTCCCCAGGGAAAAGACCTGTTCTACACATCTGTGGAGGAACAGTCTTCACTGTAGTGGAGCAGCAAAAAGAAATATCCTCTTCACAAGCAAAAGCAGTTAGATCATCTGTGGCTTTTTCTTCTCAACTCTTGTAAACATCTAAGTCTGAGTATTTTTTGACCTCTCTGCTTAATTGTTCCGCCGATGCGTTACCTTCCTGGTGAAAGTGGTTTTACTATCCAGTCTGAACCTCCTACGTCTCAATTTTGGCCTATTTCCCCAAGATGTACCAACTGCAACTTAACAAAATGTCTTCTCCATCAACTTTGTAACTCCCTTCAAGTAATTATAACTTATATTTAGGTTCCTCTCTGCCTCTTCTGTGCATTTGTCATTAGTTCTTTGCTGGTTTTAGCAACAGGACATCTGTGGTGTCACCCAGCTTGTTCCTTCTAGCTTTTATGTTGTGCAATTGCAATGAATATCCTCCAGACAATGCTGTTGCTCTCACAGTAGACAGCCACATGAGTGGAATCATCTACAAAGATGACAGTGACTGGGAGACTTCTGCTAGCTGTTCCCTCTTGATTACATCTTCATTTTCTTACCACAGCTCCTTGGCACAAGAGCATGACTCCTGTTCCTCTTGTTTGCTGCCTCTACTTCTCAGTCATTGCCTATCCAGGACATTGTCCCAGCTTGTGCTCCAGATTCTGCTCATATGGAAGCTCCACAACTCACCTGGATTTGCATTTCTTCCTTGTTGCCCAGGCGCTGTGCATTAGCGTACAAATCCCTTTGGAAATCCTCCTCCTTTATAGCAGTATGACCAAAGGTGTTACATCTTTGCTGGTGACACAAGGTGCGTAGCTGTGTATTCAGTGGTAGCTAAATGCCTCTACTCTTTCCCAGGCTCTTATCTTCGACCAGAAAGACGAAAGATAACACTGTGTGAACTCTTATTTCCTCTCACCTTTGTCTCAAAATCCCAATGATCATCTTTAGCCTGCTCAGGATTGCTCTGGTTGCCACTGTTATTTGAGATTATGCTTGTCAAGGCAATTAGTCTGTGGGTTTGAAACTGGAAGTCTATTCAAGTCTAAGAGGGTCCTAATAAAACTGTGTAAAGATATGAACATCTGGAAGAAAAAGGAATTCTGTACAGAGTGAATTCCATCCATTTTGCAAGCTAAAAAAAGACAGCTGCAAATTGAGGTGACTGCGCCTTACATTGCTGAGCTGCAAGACAAATCAAGTCCACATTTAATCCAACATTTAATCCACATTTGCAGAGAAGTTAGGAAACAGTCTATCTTCTAGGGAAACATGTCTGCTGTCACAGACACTGTGATTTCAAGGAAGTCCAGAGAAACTGATTTAAAAGTAGCCTGTCGGTGACAATTCAGTCCCCAATAAATAATTTTTCAGCATTTAAAAAGAGTGTTTGGTTTATTTTCTTCCACTATATCCTCTATATTCTCTAATTATCAAACTCTGATATGTTTTGTGCTGAAGGAAAAGAAAAAAATTACAGAAAATAATTAGGATATTAAAGTGACAGAGTGATAACGCTTATATAGAACTGTGCAAGAAAAATCGCCTCACAAAACATGTTGAAAAACTCATTCCCACGTAATTGTGAAAAAGACAGAGAGCATTAAAACAAGGCTCCCTCTAAACAGTTGTCATGAGTGAATGCTGTGAGGTAGACGTGATTTAAGAATGGAGAATACTTTGGCATTCAAGGGGGAGTTATGCAATATAAAAAATGTGAGTACATCTCCTTTGTGTATACACATATTGAGATAGGTATGTATCTGTTTACATGTCCACATCAATGCACATTCTCCATCTGCTTAGCTCAGAAACGGTTAATTAATGGCATAGTTACCTCTTCAGTTGGAATAGGCTTTCCAATCAGAACAGAGGTATGATATTATGCCTAGGGCAAAATGGGGGCAGTGAGTGGGATGTGGTTTTTTCACAGATTTGCTCAGCCTATGCCCAGAAGTGCTGCTAAAGGCAATGTGAGATATGCAGGAGGAGAGTGGCTCAGAGGAAAGAGTAAAAAAATCTGCTGCTAGTGAAGTTGTGATCTTTGAACTGTCAGTCAGAAGGTGGCTTTTCCCTGGTAAAAGAGAAGATGGTACCTCTTGACCCGATAGAGCTAGAAAGTCATGGGTGTGGCCATTTGGACTTGGATATGACTTCTGATTTTCTCTGATGACCTGTGTATGGCATTCCCTATATGGCAAGGTGATAGAATAGTCAGCCTTGCTGTGGGACTCAGAGACCAAGCTCCTAGTCTTATTTTTCTGTTCAAAATTGGTGTTTCAGTGGCTGTAGAGTCATTATTTTTTAAAATTCCCCTTTCATCCACATTGTCCATACACAGTGGAAAGGACAAGAAGGGAGGAAAATCTTCTCATGAGGTTGCATTGAGGTAAAAGTCAGGGGGTGTCAGAGGGGTAATTGAGCTTTGTCTTGGTAGTCATATTTAACACTGAATTTAAGAAGAATACTGGGTTTCACAGTTTGGTAAGAAGAATGCAATATAAAAACTGCTCATAGAAATATATTTCACTTTAGATTGGTACAATTTCTACAACTTCAGGATGATACAAGGTACTGCATTCTTCCATGTTGAATAATCTCATAGTGCTTAATGATGTACATCATGGGCTCCATAGGGCTGCAGGTGACAATAATGCTAATGGTGAGATTGCTTCTTTAGGAAAGAACTGATCATAATATGAATGGAAATTATCATACACTGAAATAGTTTATTATTCCAAAGTAAAGAAGTCATAAGAAAACATATCCCTGAAAAAATTACTTGAGAAATCACCTTTAGAAAACGTGAGAAGATGATACATAAAGGTCTTTGGGAAGGCAAACTGACAGAGAAGGAAGTGAAGAAGGGCTGTCATCTAATGAAAGCAACTGTCATAATAGTATAGTAGTGAATTATTTCCATAGAAATGAAAGATAAGAAACAGCATATGATTAAATAAAGTTCCAGAAGTTCACTGTAAGAGGAAGAAAAAGGAATATTAGTTTACCAGTAGTGCAAAATACAGTCGATACTGAAAAAGCAGTGAACTATTTCTTTGTTTCAATTTTCAAGCATTACATGCAATGTGAAAATTTATTATAAAGACATTTTTAAAAGGAGACAGAACAATAATCCTGAATATGTTAGCAACATGTTGAAGGTGCTGAGATAAAATACATGTGGTCCCATTGCATGTGAATGAAGTTCACTAATGAAAATTAGTGCAGCATTCTTAATACTAAAACTAGTCTCTGAAGGGTGAATAATTATCTTTGAAAATATGGATGATTTAAAAAAGGAAATGCCATGCATGGATTCCAAGAGAGATTCTTAAAAAAATGTTACTTAGTAACAATAGGGAGAATACCAAATACATAAACAACATGAAATTGTCTAGGACACATTACAGTAAAAGTGTCTGTTTTCTGGTTTTTTGAGTGGGAAATTGCCTAATGTGGCTGCAGGTATGGTGTATCTTGAGCTTAGAACTTCTGTATTGTCACATCAATTCTCAGAATTAAGCTAGAGAAGTCAGGTCTGTGTTATGTTTTCCCCAGAAGTTTTGTTGCACAACTGTCTCAGTGAGAAATTATTGATTCACTGACAAACTGGGAGAGTATTTAGATGAGTCAGTCTCAATTTTTAAGCAATATTTTATTGTAATGATTTAAATCTTGGAATAGGAACTAAACTCAAACTAGGTTTTCTGATACAAGCTAGGAGACCAATACCACTGATGATCTATCAGTGACACAGATGTCAATCACTTCTGTAAGGCCTTTAACATTGTTTCACACAAAATCCTTTTCTCTGAACAGGAGAGATATGGATTTGAGGGATGGACTGTTCAGTAGATAAAGAATTGGCTGGATGAATGCAGGCAAAAATTTGTGGTCAATGGCTCTGTGTCCAAATGGATGCTGGTGACAAATGGTGTCCCTCAGGCATCTGTGTCGGGACAAGGACTCTTTAATATCTTCATTAATGACATTAATGGGATTGAGTGCATTCTCAGGTGTTTGCAGATGACACAAAGCTGAGCAGTGCATTTGACACACCTGAAGGATGGGATGGCATCTGGACAAGCTCGAAAAGTGAGCCCACAAGAACCTCAAGATTCAGATTAGAGATTAGGATGAAATTCTTTACTGTGAGGGTGGTGAGGCATTGCAACAATGGATGCCACATCTGTGGAAGTTTTCAAGCCTAGGCTGGATGCACCCCTGAGCATTCTGATCGAGTGAGTGGCGTCCCTGCCCATGGTGTGGAGGGTGGGAACTAGATGATCTTTATGGTCCCTTCCAACCCAAATTATTCTGTGATGATCTGAGTATTTGTGCTGTTTTACTAAGAAAATGTTGATAGAGAATGCACCCTCTTGGATAACTCCAAATACCAAAGAATACTTTTTCTATTGCTAAAGAAGTCCTTGATACCATATCATTTGCAAAGTACTGAAGGAACTAAGGTGAGGCAGAGGCCTGTGATAGATAGAGGCCTGACTTGCTCATCCCTGAAGAAAACAGGACAGTTTGATTCTAAGCCAGGTAAATATCCATGCTCTTCTGGCTGATCTGCATTAAGGCCTCATGCACCAGTGCTTTGAGAATGCCAGCAGACCTCTTGGCAGCTAAGAAGCTGTGCAGAATAATAATCTAGGTTCACCACTCTTCAATTCATGGTCTTTCTTGTATTATATAACTAGTGAATGAGAAGAGTAAATTGTATGAGGAAACACCATTTCATATACAGAGGAAGGAGATGAAGGCAGGATGATGTGGTCTGATGAGGTTTTTTTCTGTTCTAAAGGTAATGTAAAATTTCTGTTGTCACACTGTAATAACACCCATCCCTCCAGGTGGAAGAATAATGTAAATGAGTCTGTTAAACAGAGCTGTTAACTTTCCCAATTGTATGATAGAACTGAACCTTTCATATGTTGAGAATGAAGAGGTTAGAATAGTGCAGAGTCTGAAGATGACTGTGGGCAGGATCACCACCACAAAAATAAGACTCCTTTTTCATGTCTTCTGGCATGCATGTGGCTCAGCCAATTCAATAAGCCCTTATTTCTGACAGAACTTGAAACAGACCAATACATACACAAATAGAGTTTTTCATATAAGAACAGTTATGTCTTAGGAGGGACACTGAAAATTCCCCTTAATCATGAGAAAAAACCAAGCAGCTCATTTTTAATGGCTCTACAGCTCTAGTAGCAAAAGAACTTAAATTGTTGTCTTAGGGTCTCACAGTCCAGTTATATAAAATATACTTAGGTCAGTAATTACTGCATGAATGGTCTTCATGGATTAACTTGACATAAAGAGTGACTGAATACGAAGTAGATACACAACATGTCCTTTAGAAGAATTTATTTTGGTGCAGCAATGTCCGCAGCATGCTCTCAAATGTTCATGCTACATGGATTTCTGAAATTCAGAATGGGATGAAAGACCTTGAGTCTGCACAACACGGGTGAATTTTTCATAAAGATTTTTTTCTGCTAATTATTTCAAGATTAGGAAAATCTAGAATAATGCAACATGTGATAGCAATGCAATGCAGAGATAGCTGACTAACTGATAGAAACAATACCAGCTTTGCAACAATGCCTTCTGCCATGCACATTTCACTTTCAAAGTTTGCTGGAGCATGTAATGGTTTCTGTATTAAATTCAGCCAGAAATTCCATAGCTCTGACAGTGCCAGATACACTATAAATTGAATTAAATATGTCGTTTAGCATAATTTATTGCTCCCATTCTGTGAATTGCTGCAAGTTTCAAACATCTGGACCTGTCATATCATATTATCTCAGAACAATAACCATAAGCTGAGAGACTGATCTGTTTATGAGAATGGTATCTGTGCAGGGCCACAAAATCACAACCAAGAAGATTCATACTTCTCTACTTATCTCCTTATGCTAGAGCAGTTTACATGGTACCATTTTGTGCCTTTATAAATCTTGAGTGGAGATTGATTTAACAGAAAAGAATGTTTTGTTTGTGGCTGAATATCTTTTAAACATAGGCCTGGACAATTCTTGAGCAGAGCAGGAAATTTAGAAGTCCTTTACTAAGGTTTCTTTACTGCTGTGTGTTATATAAGCCTTTTAGTGGCCATTCAAACAGATGAACATTGATCCCTAATGCAATTTATATTTCATGGTCCTATATCTATTTCTTGACAAATGCTGTGTGAGTAAAACACACCTTTACTTAATTATCTGTATGTAGGGGTTTTTTTTTTCATTTTTATGAATTATGATAAATACCTAAGTTTCTTGCTCCCATTATTTTTACAAATTATTATTGTTATGATAAAATGTACTGAAGAGTCCTTTGGACACGTGAGAACCTTGTCTAACCCCAAACCTGGAACATGCTATATGAGTGCAGTGCTGGATTGTGTCCACAGCCCACCTATAGCTGCTATTGGCCTCCTTCCCTGCCAGTGGCAGGTCTGGGGAGAGTGAAGAGTAAGTTTAGCCCTACAGAATAACTTCACTGCTGGCTAAAGGGCATACAGGAGCCTGGGGAGGTACTCAAGAACCACATGGGAGTGCATTTGGAAAGGTAAATGGGAGCTGTGTAAGCCTTGGCCAAAGTTTTGAGAAGTGCTGACTGGCTGTGCCAACACGGACGTGCCGAGAGCCTTTCTGTGCCTGTGCTTGTGTCTGATCAGACAAACACCAGGCTGGGCTGTTGTGGGCCAAGGCTGCTTGCCTGTTCTGACAGGATACACCAGCTTAAATGCAGTGTAATGCTAACATACCTACCTGGCTTCTGGTCTGAACCTGATGTTTGTCCAGGAGCACGTGCAAGGTCATAAACATGCTTGTTTACATCCATGCATGTGCAGATTGTGTCATATGAACTTTACAGATTGTAAACTTTCAAATGACTTACACATCTTTGAAAATTTCACTCCTAGTAGTCTCTAAATGATTTAATTTTGCATTTTCAGCCTGGAAGGCCAGTGTGCATTAAAGAACACACAGCATCACACAGATGTGACCCTGCCTCTGATTTGGTTTTCAACTTAAAGTCATTGTGATTTGCTTATTCTTAATACTAAACTAACTAGAAACATCTCTGTAACTAACTCAAATGTTGCATACAAGTTTGCTTTTGGAATATAGAAATGAAGGAAAGGTGTATTTGTACAAAAATATTTAGATGTCATCAGTATTGCTTACTCTTTATTGAATAATTAAAAATTACATTTCTGAGGAGTTAACTCACAAGTGATTACTGAAGCATGTGTATTTATAATGTGTGTAGTCTGTCTTTTTATATAGTATCTTTTACTCATATAATACAACTTTTCCTTTTTGTTAGTGCTTATGATTTCTTCACATTTCAGCATCGCTGTAAGGAAGCAGATGAGTTAATCTAACTTCATTTTCTAAAACTAGAGACGGGAAACATTTTGGGGAATAAGAATTAGATACAGTCAAGTTATTCTTAGTTGTTCTCCAAGTTCAGATCAGATAAAATCTCAATGAAAATGGTTTGAAATTATGAGAAACCTTCGCCTCAGCTCTTTCTTGAACCTTACCCAGCCCCAACTGTAAGCTCACAACTTCCTTCTAGAGATGATCTCTGCACTGAATATACCAGTAGCCCAAAATAGCAAGCTTCCTATGGCTGATGCCTTCTGTTTTCATGGATTGTGGAACTGGGATGAACATTTGCTGAGATCACCTTAAAGGCTTTAGCTTAAAAATTCTGCACCCTAGCAAAAGGAATGAGTGTGCTCTGCACTTCCAAGCCGGCAGACTGATTCTCTTCACACTTCAGCCTCCTAGTGCTGATACAGAAAAAAGTTTCTTCATATCTATCACATGGGAAACTTTACTTAAGTTTTTCCCTTAAAGGCCATTTCCATACCTGAACTTCAAGTGCAATAACAGGGACATGAAATAATATAGATTGCCAAACAGTCTCAAAGGAAAGAACACACTTGGAAATTTTATTTCATGTGTACAATTCAGACAAGCAGTCTTAAAAAGGCATGAAATAAGATTCAGATTGTTTCGAGCTCTGTGGCCAGGTTTTGTTGAATGACCCAATCTGTTCAGCCTGAATTCTGCATTGAGAACAAAGCATAATCTGCCATTGTGTTCCTCAGTGTTGCAATGTTACAAGTTTGAGTGACTCAACCTTCCTCTGTTCATGTGATGAATGACCAGATTAAGACATTTCCTGATTTATAAACCAAGGCTGGTCATTGTAAGGGTCAAATGGAAGATCACTCATGTTGGAAACACCCATTCCGTTATAAGAGAGCACTGCACTTTTTGCTTGAGGGTCCCCCCATCTTGTGTTTACTACAGTAGATACTTGTCTTGAATTATGAGAGAGAATGCAGTTTTTGTTGTTGTTTTTGGTTTTGTTGTTTTGTGGGGGGTTTTTTGTTGGGTTTATTTTTGTTTGTTTTTTTTTAAGTAGGCTATGTAAACCTCTGAAGTGAAACCCTCAAACTGTATTTTGTAGTGGAATTTAAAGTGACCTATTGTCTTTCTGATGTGTTTAGATGAAGAGCACTGAGACATGCTAGCAACTGCAGCTGGCTACTGCCCACTGCAATGAATCTTAGATTAGAGAGGATTCCACTGCAGTTTTGCCATTTTATTTCATTTTGTATATCAGCAGCTGTTGTCTGTTGAAAGCTACCAAGGAAGCTCCCCAATGAAGCCAAATTATTAAATTCTTGAGAGCAGCAATGAGACAATTTGTATATTCTTTGTGTGTCTACAAGAAAGCACAGAAGAGTAACAAGCAAGAAATATATCTTACCAAATGAGTATCTCTGCTCTGTAATAATCTGTTCTTCTGTGGACAAAACAGTTTAATTCAAAAGATTTTAATTTAATAAAATAATCCATCTCTGGGTTGAATTTACTCAAATAGTACACTAATGCAGGCGGAACAGCTGATGTTACACTACTGGCAAACAGCAAAGTCATAAGCAATTCTTTTTCTTATGCATGTGTAGTTGCAAGGCTGCCTACCACCATTTCTGTGAGTTCAAATATGTTAAGAGCTTCATGCTATCTTTATAACAAAAATCAGATTTAATTATTTGTTTCATTACTCATATAGCTGATACTACTTTGACAGCTGCTGCCACAAAACACTAATATGGCCTAAAAATAACACAGCAGTAACACTTCACAGAACTCTGCTGCAGCTGCTTTGGGATGAAACACAAACCCTCCCAAATGGCTGCAAATGAAAACAAAACAATATGTGCTGATTTATGTTGCATTCTGAAGGTGAATAAAATTGGGATCTAGCAAGGAGCACATGAGAGCAAATTCCAAAAGAGACATCTGCCCCTGATAAGTGGTGTTGCCAGTGCTGCAAAACTTAACATTCGAATTTGACAGTAAAAATTGTCCTTTCTGGTTTATAAATTTTTAATTAGCTGCTGATGGGCAACATGAGAACACAAGGGTGTATTTAGGCTTATGTTGGTGAAAAGCAAATGGTTTCATGGTTAATCCAGCAGGAAGTATTTGTAGCCTTCAAAGATACGTCACACCCACAGCATGTGAGTGGACAGTGGAAGGCTGACCTCTCTGGGAGATCCAGCTGCAAAACACCACAGACCTCAGCCTGGATCTGTATCATGGAGTCACCTGAGGTTAGTCCATTAGGTCCAATTTGTGTCAGTCCAGAGCAACACCATATTTATTGCAAAAAAAAGAAATTATTTCCCTTTAGTTAGGAATGAAGACAAGGGATGGTTCACCTCTTGTCCCTGTTTCCTGTCTTCTGATGACAAAATACACACTTTAATGGCCACAGTTCTTGGTGGCCGCACCAGAAAGGCCAAAAATAGGTTAAGGTCTGAAATCTGAATTACTTTTTCAAATTTCTTTTGGAATTGAAGCCTGTACAACCTAATGCAAACATGGGGGGAAAGACAAGTTGGAGGAAGATAATCTTCCAACATACGATACTTGCCCTGTGACTAGACAAGTCTAATTCTTGTGCATCTGTGTCAGGTGTGGTACAACTGTGAAGACTTTAGGTAAGCTTCATATGCCACGCTGTGAGAAACTGATAGCTGGGGAGGACAGAGGTTTCCTATTTCTCCTGCCATTAGTAAATTTGATGTCACAGTCATATGGTGGCAAGGGGTGGGAGGAGACAACTAATATATAAATTTCTTGCAATTCGCCAATCCACAGCAGCATCTCTGCCTGCACTCTTACATTGATTAAAACAACCCGGAAAACATTTTAATGCTTCCTTTCCTAGTTCACAATATTTTAAACTGTAAATAGGATAGTGAGAAGTGAAGACCTGCAGCCAAGGGAGCAGGCGGTTTTCATCACTGAAACTGAACTGTGGGTGTCCCCTTGGCAAGCACAGAAGTAAACGTACATTAAGAACACAAATTTAATGTCAGGACTGTTAAATATGTAAAGAAAGGGATTTTAAAGTGGTAAATATTTATAACTATACTTTGAATGAAGAAGATTCGAATTAAAGTTTTCATAGGAAACTCGGCAAATTTGGGTACATATTGAAAAAGAACTTTCTATTTCAAGAAGTGGAAGAGTGTGAATTAATCTGAGAATCCGTAATGGGAAAAACAGAAAGTGAGACAAAGATTGTTTGCTGATGTTTCTCTAATTTCAATGGTGACGGGACTGCACGCAATTAATTTTAACCTTATCTAAGAGCTTGTGTGTCTATATAACAAGAGAGGTAGGTAATAAATATTATGCTGCAATAGCTGTATACTTAGAACATTCTGGGCTCAGGTTGCTTTTTTTTTTACTATATAATTGTTAACTGCTCTTTGAAAGTAAGGGCTGCAGTCAATTTTTTCCTCAGAGTTGTAGGACTTCAAAATATTGAAATAAAAAAGAGTGTAGTTAATAAAAGGTAATCCTTGGAAAAAAAAATCTGGAGTGCATGTGGGGAAGTGTATAACACAAACATTCAGTGTGAGGAAGCCTTTTAAATGCAGACATAATTTTGGACAATGTTTCTTTAACCCAGGGTTTGCAATTGGCCAAAATATCCCTCACTACACCAAATCCAGAATGCTCATGCACAGACGGAGATGTAACGTGACCCTGTGAGGGGAACCAGGGGCCAGCAAGTGGGCCTGTTCCCCTGAGTTCTTCCTATGACACTCTTCAAACATGTGCATTTGCATGTTGGCTCTTTTCTTGCCATCAGCTAAGCTTCAGAAGAGCTGAGTTCAATATATTTGCTGGTAAACTGGGCTGTAGTAGATTTTTGTATGCCTGACCCACAGGAATGATGCAAGTGAGAATTTGGGTGCGTGAGACCCTCTAACAAGTTCAGGCTGCAACCTGTGAGAACATGTTTGCCCGCTGGGCAAGTTGGTATCTGAGAAAGGGCTCAGACTCCCACTCCATTAGAAATTTAGACCTGGAATTTACAGCCTATGTCTCATGAACTATTTTTCACTTAAAGCCTACAGAAGGCAGTGAAAAAAAGAAAAAAAGCAGCCTACTGCTGCTAAGCTTATATTTGCTCCACAGAGGTCTTTTCAGCCTTGGAAGGTTTGCAGGACTCTAAAAATTAAAGAAAATAAAAACAAGAGAAAAAAAATAAAGACGGATTTGTGACCCCTACCTTTCAATGGAGATTGAAATTGAGATTGTGCAGTCAGTCACAAGAAGATATTTGAACTACATTCAGGGAGTTGTGAGAATGATGATTTAAGTACCTGGGAGGAAAACTTCTTTAGGTGAAACATATTAAATTCAATGGGAGCAAGTTTAGGCCTAAAACTGGAGAAGATTAAAGAAATTATGTGTATTTTAATACGAGTCCTGTGAAATAATACATTTATCTATTAATCAAAGAAATGTGAAGATTTTTGGAAAAGATAACTTTTAATTAACGAAAGCCTTAAATACCCCAAACCTAATCATCTGGAAGGAAAAATATAGTTTTTTTTTGTTGTGAATGACCAATGATAAATATGCAGTGTAGCCTGGTTTTACATACAGTACAGCACGGGTTTTTTTCAGATGAAAACAGATTTTTGCTCTATTATGCTACATATTTTTAGCAATAATTTTGGGAGATTTATGAGGAATCATAATGAACATAATTAAAATAATCCAATTATCCTGGATGTGCACTTTTGCCAGTTGTGATCTGTGTTTCATTCTCTGATGCATCAGCATTTTAATACAAAAGGTTAAATTAGACCCCACAAGATTATTTATATATGTATTTGCCAAAGCAAAAAATAGAGCTTTCTAAACTTCTTTGAAGTACATTATGTCATTTAAACCTTCATAGGGTGCATAATAAATGTGCATATTACAGATGAGTCAATCACCGTATTTTTCCAGAGATAAAAAGAGGGGTCAGTAGAAAATTAGGGCACAGACTTTATATAAAAATTTAATGCTCCTCAAAATCTGAAGAGCTTTTGTATTACTCATAAGGTTTTTTTAGTCAGCCTCATCTTTTTTTTGTCAGAAGTGGCAAATATGCTTACAGATAAAATCAAGTCAATCTCGATTCTCAGTAGTCTGTGTTCCATAAAACCTCCATAAACTCCCTAAAAAATTTGTGAAGAATTTCTTTCATAGACCACTGAATGGTGAACTTTGCATGAATCTTTTGTACAAACTTTAGTCTTAATCACTTTGCATTTGGGATTTACAGGTGCATAAAATTTCTCTATATTGAATGAAAAAAGACTAAAATCTGTGACTCAGATCCTATTATTGAAAAGGCAATGATGGATTTTTTTTAATACTTGTAGATTTGAAGAATTTTTCTTTTTTCACTTGTACAATAAAATCTTTTGTATAATTTCTCATTATCCAAGAGTTCAGCAAATTTTCAGTTTAAAATACTACCTAAAAACATTCTAGAAAATACAAAAAGAAGAATACAGAGAAGCTGCTGGCTAATTAAAGGAGGAAGTGAAAATGATTTGTCTAGTTCAAAATGTTGTGACTGTGCAATTTACATGGACACAAATGATTATGAAATGGAAACCAGCAAAAAAATACATAAACATAAAGCAATTTTCAGTCAGGTGCTCCAGGAGATTGGTACTCTAGGCATGTTCTCAGCACTGATGAGGTTGCACCTGGAGTACTGTGTCCAGTTCTGGGCTTCCCAGTCCAAGAGAGATGTGGATATACTGGAGAGAGCCCAACAAAAAAAATCACAAAGATATGAGACTGGAATATCTCCTCTATGAGCAAAGGCCATGAGAGTTGGGGCTGTTCAGCCTGGAGATGGGAAGACTGAGGAAAATCTCGTTAATGTATTTAAATATCTGATGGGAGGGTGCAAAGAAGATGGAGCCAGGCTCTCTTCAGTGGTGCCCAGAGACAGGACAGGGGGCAATGAGCACACACTGGATACAGGAAGAGCCATCTGAACATCAGGAAACACCTTTCCACTGTGAGAGACACTCATGCTCTTTGGCAAAGATTGCCCAGAGAGGCTGTCAAGTTTTCCTCCTTGGACACAGTCAAAAGCTAGTCCTGGACCAGTTGCTTGAGGAGGGGGTTGGACCAGCTGACCTCCAAAGCTCTCTTCTAACCTCAACCACTCCATGAATTTGTGAAAAAAATCAAGCTTATACAATTTTTCAATTTTTCTTGTGTAACTTCAGACAGCTTCCAGTTGTTTTTTTTTTGGTTTTTTTTTTTGTTTATTTGTTTTTTAAGATGAGTGGATACAGTTCTCACCTTTCCATATGCTAGTATGCAGTCTGCCTGCTGCCTGTGAATATGCTGAGCTTAAATCAGGAAGATGAAATCTTTGTAAAAGGATGGGCACACAAGGTTTTCTTCTATTGTACCTTATTAAAGTACCTTAAGCCTCATCTTGTGGAAAACAAAAGCTTTCTAGATCACAGCAGGAACTATATACAAGAAATACAGGGACAAAAAGGACAGAATACTGTAGAAGTACAAATAAAATTTAAATCTATGTATGCCCTTCAGAGGTGGAGTAATAGAGGGCTAAAAGAAAGGCATGTTTGATGAGTAAACATATACAGATCTGCCAATCTATTCTAGGTTAATTTGGTCAGATTCAATTTATTACTTTTTTTTCATCTTGTGTATGTGCAATTGAACATCACTGGTGTCTTTTACTTAATTTCATCTGGTTTTGGTTGGGTTTTTTAAATAATTTTATTTTATGCAGACTGTAAGGTCAGACATTAATATAATGACTAGAAAAAGGATAGGTCTATGTGTATGGCAAGAGATTGATCTGTTCTTATAAAATATATTGTATTATGCTATTTTTACTCTTAAGATGACAGTATCTATAACCATTAGGAATGTTTTCAAATTATTTGTTACTTGGAAAGGATAAAAAGTGAGCATTTTTATAGAGTTTAATGAATCACATTATATGTTTTCCACCATGTCACAGCAAATACACAGCCCTACTGGACTCTTTTGTTAGCTGACTGTAGAACGTATTATAAAAGCTTTATCACAATAACTAATATTTAAAAAATAATGACTATTACATGAGTGGATTCCTATAGGTTATGTGAGTACAATGCTGTTACTACAACAAGGTATTCCATACACTTTCTTTCTCCTTCTTCTCAGTAGTTGTGTACACTGGCTTGCTTTCTCTGAGGGGGAAAATATGATTTATAAATTATTTTCATTTTTCACATGGTTGTGTTAGACCAAGGGCAAGTGGAAAGAAAGTCTGTACTGAAGAGATTTCTATTTTTATATATACCTCTGACCCAAGTTTTCATTCAATTTCCTGTTGTGCTAAATACTGAAGCAGACACAGAACATCACTTATTTTACTCTTTAATCTTATATGGAGATGTATTTGTTGTTCTTGCACACACAGAAGAGTAGCACTTTTCCGATCAATTCTTAATTAATGGAACTGAAATCAGACATGTCAATAACTTTTCATTTTACTCATTTTGTTGTAACCTCTCTCCTTCACCATGAGGGTGCTGTAGCCATGAACCTTCTCTCACTTTCTGATAATTGTCCCTTAAAGTCAGGAGGGCATGAAATCACTCCTAGGAAAACTTGCACAATCACACCTTAAAGGATGCACAGTGGTATAAATAGATAATCCCATGCATGCAGTGTATAAATACCAACAGGGCTGTGGTATAAATACCACTGCTATATGAACCAGTACTAGTTCGTAGCAATGTGAGGAATCCCCCAGGACATTTAGAGGTATATAGAGAGGACATGCAGTTTTCCAGGAGTCAGTGAACAAGGAGACATTCCAGGGGCTTGTGGATGCCAGCCATCTTTTGACAGTCTTATTAAGAATTGTGATTATCACTCTAATTAGGGTACTGCATGTTATTCACTCAAAAATATTCGAATATTCAACTGTGTTCTCAGCTGTTGACAAAGGTGTCATTTTAGAGTTGACTGAGGTTTCCCCAGAGAAAAATGCAGTTGTTTTTTTTTTCCCTTGGGTAGATTCAGGAACTTTTGTTCCCACAAAATGTGTTTAATCCCTGTTTTCAAAACCCAAAGCTACTTCTTCAAATCTGGGAGGTATTACTATCACATTTGTCACGGGTAGAGACTAATGATCCTTTGAGATCCTTTCTGACCTATTTTTTCCCACTTCTTTGGTAGATTTATTTCTCTTTTGATTGAATCAGATGCTCAGTTTTTGAAGCTCCTTTGGATAGATTCCAGTCAAGGAATCCATGTCAGGATACCAGATTTAGGCCGGGTTGCAAAATCCTGTTGAGACAAGAGGTTTATGTTTTAGTGGCCTTGCCTTGTGTACTTTTCACATACTTTCCATATAATCCCATATTTTGGTAAATTCTGTCTCAAATGAAATATTTATTATATGACTCAGAAAAAATGTTTGAGAAGAGTTTCACCTTGTAACAGTAGCTCACACTAGGACAAGCCTCAAAGTATCTTGTGTTCTGGGGCCTTGAATTTTTTTCTGGTTATTAATTTCCTTCTGTAATTATTAATATATAATTTATCCCTCAGAAAATTCATGGAACTGGATTATTTGTGTTTCTTTGAAATGACTAAGAAAAGTTGTGTAAATGTTTGTATTTCCCTTTTTACTCCAGGATGCTGGCTTGAAAACATCTGAATACTGGTTATCCCTTGAGGTCAAGCTCTCTGTTATCAGTCAAATGTTTTTGAAGTAGATGTGTTTGTTCTGAGAGAAATAGGTTGCAGTTAATTGATGTCCTTAGTTACAGATGAAATTATTGAATACTGTCTCATGATAACAACCTCAGGTGAGAGCAGAATCTGCTCCGCCGAAAATTAATCTTGTGTGTGGTTCAGTAGTGCAATATCCATGCTCTTAATTTTCATTTACATCCTCTGCACATAGAATTTCATAAGGCTACCAGGTGTAGGCATCAGAAGAATCTCAACAGTACCCTAATCTGATAGTTATGATCCATCAGTCCTTAAAGCTGCACATTCCTGCAGTTCTATGATGTGCTGTAAGCACAGACCATGGTGTTCCACAGAAATACCTCCGTGTCACTGAAAGTGCATAATGCACAGTGATACATAAGAGATACCCCATCATTCCTGTTAATTGATTACTTTGATTAATTCCTCTTTCTCAACTGGTAAAATTAATGGTGATTTTTCTGGATGTAAAGCATTTCCTACAAGGGGATTTATTTAAAGGATGACTGTTTCCCTAGCATTTTAATTGATTCATAAATTCTGTAATATATTAAGATATTATGAGTGCCAGTAAAATTCTTCATTCAACTTCAAACATGTGACACACCATGTGCATAAAATACTACACTGAATTTCTAAACTTGACATGCAAGAGAACTTCAACACACAAATATTTGCATATTTACACAATGAGATATTTAGTGTTCCATGTCACTTTACTGAAGTCTGATGATGAAACATCAAAAAGTTGCTACATAAGCAGCACAACTAGTAATTTATTTGTCTCATCTGTGTTCCTTAATGAAAATGGAAAGTTCTTCAATTATGCATTAATAAGATCTGTTCTCTCTATTACTGCCCTACGTCTGTAAAGTTCGTAGATATGTAATGTCTTTACAATGTGTTTACCTCCTGTTAATTTTGTTAGAAATCAGCTTGGAGAAATTATTACTACAGTGTGAGGAAGTTAGTCTTTATTCTTCAGGAAATTATACTAAATTACTACCTTTTTTTTTACCATTTCAGTATAAATGAAGTGTGTAAGCAGCACTGTATAAACAGGACCTTTGCTTCTTCTTTAACTAATATCAGTATATTGTTCTATTAAAAATATATAGGTATGATACGTGACATAAGAGTATTGAAGTGTTTTTCCACCCTGGAAGTGATTTTTGTTTTGCTGAAGTGCTTTATAAATTCATGTTGCCACTTGTCTGTGTTGTCCAGCTGCCAGTTTGCCGCTAATTTACCAGAGCAGCAGCATCTTTACGGTTTTGCTCTGTGAACAGAGATGCAGAAATCATGATAGTGTCCCTTCCAAAATTTCAAGAAAAAGACAACAGGTTAGCTAAACCTTGCTGCTCTTCCTTACAGCTTTTCTAGTAGGAGTTGTGAGGGTTTCACTGAATAAGCAGCAGCAAGGCAGATTTCATTACAATGTTGAACACACATCCTTTCATTAAGAGGAGAAATGTGAGAAGGACTAACACTAAGAAAGGCTGAGGTGCTTGCATGCCCTGATATTTCCATTTTTTATGGAAAACTTCTGGCACCTTATGCTGTGCATTATATGGAAAGAAGGAAAAATGGAAGATTAGGACACAATTTTTGCTAAGCATATTTCAGTAACGCTAGTAAAATATGGAGTTAGTATAGGATAAACAGTAAATTGAGGGTTTTTTAAAGATCTCTAATTTAAAGTAAGATTGAATATAGCATTAAATAATTTAGAAATTTTCTTCAAGCAAATGTCCATAAATCCAAATAAAAGGATTTGAACTTGAGTTAGTGTAATTTTTAGAACTGCTTAAAAGATTGATTCATTAAGATTTTAGAAAATTTCGCAATAATATTCTTTCCTTGTGGTCTCCTCAATAAAAATTAGAGATCCCAGTGGTAAATAAGATGCTTGAAGAATTTTAACACTAAAAAAAGGCAGTTTGGACATTATTTTATTCAAACCAGTTACCCATTCCACTTGACTTTAGACAGAACTATACCTAATAACTAGAGAGACACAGTTGATATAGTGTGGTATAATCCTAATTTGCTTTCCTTCAGATTAAACTCCAGATCAGATTGCAAAATTCAAGGCATTTTTTGTTACCACCCCAATTTTATTCATGGCCTGGAGGTTTTAGTGCTAAATGTGTAGATCTTAAATACAAGTTGAATCAGAATGTTATTTTATTAAATGAAGAGACATTGTTTTAAATGAGTCATAGATGAAAGTTGTATATCAGGAGTCCAAGTATTAATTAAAAAGAATATGCCAGATTCAGTGGCATAAAAATGCCATAATGATGAACAATTGTTATAGGATAAGATCCTTTTCTGGCATTCCCTGGATTTTCGTGTCAGTGCCTAAAGCAGTAAGAGCTGCCATGGTTTGTGGTTGGCAGTTTAATCTCAAATTGCAGGAGGCTTGCCAGACAGAATTTTTAAAACTTCAGGATTCAGAGACTTTGTGTTGCATGTGCTTGTAAATTAAAACTATTGGAGCCTTTTACCAAGTCTTAATTGTAGAAAGTTCAGGAAAAGGCAAGATCATTTGTTTATCCTATAAGTTAGAGTGGTAAAACTATAATTTTGAAAAGAAAATCCTTTAATGACTATTTATCACCATTCTCTCCCCCACCCCGACCCCAAAATTGCTTCAGCATTCCTGGGCACCAAACATCTCCCTTATTTTAGGAGATGATTATGTTTTAATGTCAAAACAACTTGAGGAAGAAAGAACAGTACATTCTAGGAAGTGTGTCAAATTCAGTTCCAGTCAACAATTTAAACTGTGACAATGTTATACTGCAGTTCTTAAAACAGGTGCTTCTTTGTGCAAGTTATTTCCTGTCAGACAGTGGAGAGGGATTGCTCAATAATTTTCTACATAGTTGTGAGTATCATCATTGAATTAGTCTGCCATATCTGACCAAAGGCCTTATAGTAATGCCTAGCTCCTAATTCTAGAGCCATCAAATATTCAAATTACTATAGATATGCCCATTTTTTCCAAAGAATCAAGTCCTCTTTCATTTTAATGACAAATCTTACCTTCATGGGATAAAAACAATGGTGTCTCTACCAAGAGCAGTAAGGCTATTGAGTTAAATAGAGGTCCAAGACCCAATATTTCCTTTGAATAGTTTATTTTATTTTGCAGTTGAATATTGTTCAAGAAGTATCTGGGTGTCTCCAATTCAGACTGTCCTACTATGTAGAGAGCATCTATTTTGCAATAGATTGTAACTAGTGGGGACTGTAACCCAGGTAATGATTTAAATTCTCATTTAACCTCATGGATTCCAGCACTCCCACCTTTTCTTCCCAGGTGTTTGAAAATAGTGGTTTGCTCTGAAAAAAATTCTTGTTCTGATTAGGACATAAAAGTTACGTTGTTTTGTCCTTTGAGATTAACTCAATATACATAGAGCGACTTCAGCCTACTAAGCTCTTGGACATTGTGGGAGTTAAGGTTAGGAACCAGCAGGTTTTCTTTTTGAATTGATGGCAGAACTGCCTGAAAATTTTCATGGGACTCAAAACCAAGTAAATGAGTCTTGAAATCCGTTGGGCCATGGCATACTGTGATACCTTTATCAAAGAACGTACAGATTTCACATTCACCCCATAATTAGTTCTAACAGCCATGAACTGTAGCTTGTTTAAAACACCTCAAAATTTCCAATCAGGTAGTGTGGCAAACTACTAAGAAACAAAAATTAAGTGAAAACATGATTAACATTTAGCACTTGAGATAATTTGAGAGTGAAAACAAAAGTGGTCTTTGGGCTAATCTTATCAGACTTATCTAAAACTGACATGCATTTTTAAATTTATTTTTCATAAATTGAATGTGATCAGATTTTGACACATTCATACGTCTCCTACTGTAATACTGGACAGAAGGGTTTGAGGTTAGTGGGCATTATACTTTCTCCACAAAGAGATGTATAGATGGTAGTGCTTAAAATTCTTCAGTGTCAAAGTCTCTTTATCTTTAGGGAGAGCTTTTCTTTATGTGAAACAAACAACCCCAAAAACTAACAAAGGACCTCAGGCCTCACTTGTGCTCTTCGGTGGAGCTGAAATGACAACCTAGTACCTGTCCCTCTGTCAGGAAATAGATTAATACTGCCATTAGCAGCTTGCCATAAACAATGGTCTGCTCAAGTCTTAAGAATGAGAGCATTTTTCTCTGTGAAGAGCTTCATTTTTCTAGCTGAAACCGAGATTACTGACATTCCAAGTTAAAATCTCTGTTTGACAGAAGTTGTATGCTACAATCACTACTTTGAACTGGGACAAAGAATGTTAAAATCTTGTCCAGTTAATGAAATTTGAATTATCTGCTCTGAATGTGCATTTGAACATGATATGTTTTAAGTTTTCCTGTCCTCTTGGCATTTGCTCTCAGCTAGTTAGATCTCTTGTTTTTTTCTTTTCTGAAATTATTTTTTCAATTCATTCATTCATTCATACTGTGTTGAAATTGACTCCTATTTCAGTTGGGAATGCAAAAGCAGAAGGAATGCATTGTATCTTTTCTAAAGAAGCAAGTAAGAATTTCAGAACTTGGCCCAGAGATTGGTCTGCATCCTGTGGACTTATGGGGAAAAAAAAGCTTAAATATCATGGGATGCTTTTCCTCATTATTTGAAGTATTTTTTTTTTTTTTTAAACCAGAAATACATATGTCCTAACACCTGTAGCAGAAAATGAGAAATGCCAAATTTTCTGGGTTTTTTTTGGAACCTCCTGTATAGTTTGCATGTATTTGTAGGAAAATTCCAAGGCTTTTATTAGTGTCAATTAGTCTAGTACACATTTTATAAAGTAATTTTCCATCACTGAAGTCAACAAAAAAAACTTTATGTGTTACAACTATAATCAGGGTGAAATAAAGATGTGCTATTTAGTTTTCCATAGCCAACTATTACTCTATATCATATAAAAAAAACAAACCCAGGAGAAAGCAACATTCCTAATGAAGCTTCAGTGATTTAGACTGAAAATGTCTTAAAAATTCTACTTTCTGGGATGTGGTTACAGGTGCTGCAGGAGCTGACATTTGTCTGGAGCTGACATGTCTGGAAAGGAGTCCTTTTGCTTGCTGAGGTAGAACTGTCAGTCTCAAAGGCAATGCTGCCACTAATGAATCCAAATGTATGCAAAAATAATTCTACCTATGAGAACGAAGCCCAAGAAATGGGAAAAACTGTAGAGAAAATGGCTACCAGTTACAGAGGATGAAAGACACGTCAACCAACCTGTGCCAGAAAATTAAAAAAAACCTTTGCTATTATTAGACAGAGGATGGCCAAATCAGAAAGAAATGCATGATTCCAGCATAGCCTTTGGATATGTCTTACAAATTTCTGTCAGTTCTAATTGTTATTTAAGGGTTATTTATTCCACCTATTCATCTCTTTTCCATTTTTTAAAAATTGATCTTTATCCAGTTTTCTCCATGCTTCTCTATGCTTGTGAAGTCTCAGTCATTTCTCAGTCTTCTCAATAGTTTTGCAATACACCCTGCAATAAAATTAGCTAATCAATGGAATGTACATGTAGTGGATGTAGTCATATATAAAGTCTGTGGGATTAGACATAACCAGGCTGTTCTGTCCAGCAGTGTCTAAGGTGGTGCAATACACTCACTGAAGAGGAATCAGATGTGGCTGAGCAACTTCTCAGTGAATCAAAAAATCTTTGCTTGATTAGGCCAGAAGAAAATCTGACTGAACAAACACAGCTGGATTTTAGATTCATGGCTGTACCTCTCCAACATCCCCATACAGAGAGAAAAAAAAGAGGTGATAATTGGCATGGCTGGCAATATTGTGGGATGGCTTCTGAAGGATCGACTAATCAGCTACTCATTGAGGTTATCTGTCCACTGATCTCCTGCTGACAGGCAGTAAAAATCATGGCTGCCAAATACTTTTAAAGCACAGATCTCTCTCAGGATGCCAAGCCTGCAAGGCCTGTTATTTTGATGTAGCTTGCCTGGATGTTGAAGGCCTGATTTGGAAATCATTCTGTTTGACAGATGTTGTTTTCGCCTTCGGCTTCCTAGGAAAGTGAAGCAAGTAATAAACATAATAAAGTCGCAGAACTTAGAGGTAAGCTTTCAAAGTAGTCCAAGAAAAATATTTTTTATATAACATAGTTCTGAACCGAAACCAGAACCGTTGCTGGACAAATGCATGATTGCAACCCATGGCATTCTCTTCTGACTGAACACCATATGAATTTTATATTTACTTCCCATACATTTTGGGAAGGATAGCCTGCCTGTTTTTAAACAGTGAATATTTTAAATCCAACACAATTTGTAAGATATATTTAATGGTCACTTCTGACTAACAGTAGCTGCCACTTCTGGAGCATTTGAGAAGAGAGGTAGACTACAGGTGTTGCAATTGTTCTAAAATCTTGGGAGTGCCTTTGAGCAAATCTATCACAGCTTTGTTTTACAAATTTGAGACTTCTAAATCCTCTCTCTGTGGGCCATATTGCATTGGGTTTGTATGACCAGGTTTTTGTAGTGGGGGTCCAGAAGCTTCCCTCATGTCCAATAGAACCAGCTGGCTCCAAGATGGACACACCACTGGCCAAGGCTGAGACCATCAGTGGCAGTGGCAGTGCCTTCTGGGTAACAGTTAAGAGAGGGGAAAAAAATTACTGCATGAGAGCAATTGTGGCCAGAGAACAGAGCAGTGAGAATATATGAGACAAACAGCTCTACAGACATCAAGGTCAGGGCAGAAGAAGGGGCAGGAGGTGCTGCAGGCACCAGAGCTGAGATTCCCATTCAGCCCATGGTGCAGACCATGGTGAAGCAGCTGTGCCCCTGCAGCCCCTGGAGGCGCCAACACTGGAGTGGGTGGGAGCCTGAAGGATGCTCTGAACCTGTGCAAAGCCCACACTGGAGCAGGCTCCTGACAGGTTCTGTGAACCTGTGGAGAGGGGACTCCACACTGCCAGGTTTGCTGGCAGGACTGGCAACTCCGTGGGTCCCCATGCTGGAGCAGGCTGTGCTTGAAGGACTGACCCCTGTGGGGAGAGACCCACACTGGAGCAGTTCCTGAAAAACTACAGCCTGTGGGATAACTCATGTTAGAGAAGTTTGCGGTGGACTGTCTCCCCTGGGAAGGACTGCACTCTGGAGCATAGCAAGTGTGTGAGGAGTACCCCATAAAGAATAAGGAGCATTAGAGACAGTGCCTGATGAAGTGACCACAGCCCCACCCTCAATCCCCCCGTGCTGCTGGAGAGGGTGGAGGTCGAGAAGATTGTGACTGAAGTTGAGCACAGGAAGTAGGAATGTGCAGGGAAGATTTTCTTTTATTTCTCATTACTCTGTTCTGATTTGAAAGGCGATATATAAAGTTTCCTGCATTGAGTCTGTTTGCCCTGATGGTATTTGGTGAGTGATCTTTTCCTGTCCTTGTCTCAACCCACCTTCTTCTCAGGTGCAGGACGCTGCATTTATCGTTGTTGAATTTCATAAAACCTTCCAGTCTATTCCTCCAACCTGTCAAAGTTTCTCTGAATGGCAGCCCTGCTCTCAAGGGTCCTTTCTCCCCAGTTTGATGCCACTTACAGACTTGATGAAAATATATTTCTTCACCTGCCACTTATCGATAAAGGTGCTAAAGTGTACAGGTCCCAGGCTGTAGGAGGTCCCAGGACCTCTTACAATAGCCCACTTCTAACTGCCCAAGTGATCACTACCCAGAGAACTCAATTATCCAGGTCTAACCTATCTAATTATCCATTTAACCAGACTGTAACATCCTAATTAAGATGCAAGGCCCTTATTTCTGCAGGGTCTCTGAAGATCTTGTCAATGTCTTTTTGAAGTTCCCTGGTGTTGCACAATCTGCACCGCTGCTCACACAGTTCCTTGACTTGGCGACACAGATCCTCAGCCAGGTCATGCCTCCTGTGAACAAGGACATCTTGCCTGCTCCAGCCTCCATTCCAGGCACTGCCTGCAGTCTGGAGAGGTGTGCTGTCGCTCTGAAGCTCTGTTTGTGTCTGCTCTCTGCTCTGCCAAGACGTCATAGCCCTTTCCCTAGAATGGGATGAATAGGTGTTTGACTTTCTTTAACAATGAGTCAGCTGAAGTTAAAAGCTCAAAGGTTTTGATAGAGGCTGTGAGAAACTGATAAAGTTCACTCAGAAGGAAAGGCTGTAGTTTCCCTATCCCATCAGCAGCAGACTAGAATTAGTTCAGTCATACTATGTTATTAATAATACAGCCTCAGTAATAATGGAAAATAAAGCTTCTTTGAATCATCTCCAAAAGTCACCAGAAATATATGCTAATAGAAGAAATAGAGCTGATGATTCTGTAGGGGAAAATCCTCATGCTTGAACGAATTCTGAGTCAATGATATACTTTTAGGAACTGGCTCAATTTACCAACTTCAGAGAAACCTACCTGAGCGATTAAAAATGTGGGTAGTTTTATGCTGGGTGAGTTTATTCAGTGAAGAGTCTCAATAAGAAGCAGAGCCAAAGATCCGTGAGGTACCTTCATGAGAAATGAGGAAGAAAAAGATAAGGAGCATGGATGAAGGAAGTAAATGAGAGTTCCTCATTTGGCCATGGCCAACTTTAATAACTTCCTTCTAGCTAAGCTCATTTTGAGTGGTGTGAAATTGCAATGTGTCAATGGCTCTGCAGAAACTGCCAACTCCTGATTCAAAATAAGGAGAGGTTCCTTTATTTCTGTCATAAGCTAGATTGTATGAGATGATATTGACAGACAATTTTCAATTGTCTATTGACCATCCTACATCTTTGTCCTACAAGCAGACCACAATCTAGTTTATCCTTATAACTTCTTATCTGCTCAGTCACTCAGATGCTTAATAGTTGAATAGGAATGTGAAAGTGTTGAGTCTGACTTTCAGTGGACTAAGTGGAGAAATGAATGCTATTGCTACCTTTAATTAAAATTAAGAAATGTAAATTTGGGTTTAACCCTAAATATATTAGAGGAAATCCCACTTGGATCTTAACATTTTCTAATTTCTATAAACATTTATAATGCTAAAGCCATGTAGAAATCAGGTATGTGTCTCATGAAGTCTTATTCTTCAAGGAATCTGAAAAACCTAATTTCTGTCACATCTCTAAACATACCGTATACTCAGTATACTTTTGATTGTTTTTGTGGCTTCCCTTATTTACAAACTTGAGTCATACTTCAAATGAGAGGCAACTTATGAAAGCAGAAAGAAGGTGCTAAAATAATGTTACTATAGCTACTGATAACAACAATGAAGAGCAAGGATAAAACCATATTGAACAAAAATTGCTGAAAAAACATCTACTCCTCCCTCCCTGGGTTTTTTGGTCACATCGACTCTTGTAGGTGGTGACTACACTCTGAAGATACAAAGCATTCAGGAGAAATTTCTGTGGGATATTATGGGCTGTATTCTGCAACACCAGTTCTATGTTCATCAGTGTTTATAAAGATAAATAAGACACTTGGAGATGAAATAAAACCATAATGTTTTTATGCAGATTCGTGGTTCACCTAGTTCTTAAATACTACAAATACTACATGCATCCAGTTTAAGACTTATGAGTACATAATAAACCAAAAAACCCCAAAAACAAACAAAAAAAACCCACGCAAAAAAACCAACCAAAAAAACCCATCAAACCCAAATCATTACCTAACATTTACTATCACTAGTTGCTACTAGAACACACTAAGATGTCTTTTGTTCTGACCCAGTAGAGCAACTCTGCACTAACAATTAAAGATGCATTGTAAAATTTCAGCAGATGTGCCTAGCAAAAAATAATTAAAAATACAGCAATAAATTCCTTCTAAATTTCATTTACTTCATACTTTCCTTATCTGATTCTCTTTATCTTCCCTACATGATATCATCAGTTGCCTTCATATTAGCTAGCCTTACCTTTACACATTCTTGTATAATATCTTAGTTTTACTGCTTGTATATTCTTTGATTTCACCTGAGGGAAGAATAATCATCATAAATTTAATTGTTCTTCTACTGAACAATGAAAGAAAAAAATCAAGAAAGAATCCAACAAACGAAATGAAAACTGGTGTAAATGGTGACTGAACACTTAGTTTATACCTAGCCAAGGTGATGTGAAGTGTGAATTAGGATTTTGTAGTTTTTCTTTACTTTCCGTAAAAAATCACAATAAAAAAGATGGGAAGCTGACATGCTTAAATTGCAGTTTGCTGTTCTTAATACCAAATTATATTACGGTAGTATGGACCTATAGACATGAAGTAACACTGATATACAGGTTCTAAAGTTACTATCTTATCCCCTTAGTTTTTAAAAGCTGTTAAAATTTTTTTAAAAATAACCTCTTTCTTTATCATGTATGTAAAAATAAGTCTGACCACAGCTACCACAAATATATGGTAGGATTCAGTGGCGAAATTGGAGAAAAATTCAGCCTAAGAAACCAAATAAGCATTATAACCAGTTTAAATTGTTATGAGACTTTAGATGAACTGATTTTAATCAGCAGAAAGCAAATTTCAAGGGCTTTTATACTGGAGTTAGTAACACAAGGCCAGACTGTCCACGAGGAGTCTGTTGATAGGAATTTAGGACAAGAGTTGAGCTATAGCAGAAGTTTTATATCCCCAGGAGCATAGATTTCACCAGTGATAGATTGAATCCTGTCTCAAAATAATATTGTGTCTTTCTTAGTTCAAAAAACATGTGAGGTCTCCTGTGCTGCTCTTTACTCACATGCACTGAGCCAAAGATCAGAGAGTATCACAGCCTGAAGTTACATGACTTTAGGTTAGAAATGAGTATGAAATTTCTTGGAAGGAGCCGAATATCTTCTATTTTGTTTGACTGAGCTATACATAAATGAAGGCATTGCAATAGCTTGAGGCTGTGTGTTTAAGTTATTTCCCTTGTGCATAAGTTGCACACAATTTAACTGCCTAAGTATTTACATATTTTCTGAGACTTCCTTGTTGCCAAAGAGGAACGTTTGTCTACATAATTGTCAAAACATGCTACTCTTTAATCTGGCATAATATTTACTTCTGTGGTACTGTGTCAGGAATTCGGGCTCAGATTGTAGATGGTATCAAATTTTAGTAAGTGATAATGACATTAGGGAAGGTTGCCAGGAGAAATATCTGAACTATGCAAGTTTAAAATTGCCATTCAAGAATTGATTTAACGTGCTTCCAATTATAATATTCCTTTGAAATGCCATTGAAATTCTTATGCCTATTTGTACTAGGCAATGCCTTTTGTAATGCAGTGCAGCGTTTTCTTATCTCTGAAGCTCAGCTGCAGCACACTAAATCAGCCCCCAAGAGCATCCAGCTCACATTGTTTCACCAGCAAATCCTTTTACATTTCCCCCCACCCCTAGTAAACATACATAAATTCCTGGTGTTATTAACCTGACTCTGTAAAACATGTACTCTGATGAAAGGGCTAGAGATGAAGACATGAAGACAGACATTCTTAGCTGGCTAGAATGTAGATGCTGAGCTGACAAGTGAGTGGACCATTTTAGCGCATCTGTTCCACTCGATTGGTACAAAGCTTTCCAATGTCATTTTGACTAGCTATGAAATCAAATTATTCCGCATGAAGTGTTGTGCAGCACTGAGCTGTTCTAATGCCCATTGGATATTGAGAGTGACTCTTTGTGCATGGCTCCTCATTTCTATAGCTATTTTGGGCAACTGTTTTATCCTGAGCAACTAAGAATCCAAAATTTCATCTGTACTTGACCCTGGATTATCAAGTCCAAAGGGAGCCCATGGAGTGCCCACTGAAACTCACTGAATGACAAATTTCCTTGGCATGCTTAACACTCAGGGACAGCATCTGATAGCTGGCAAATGGCATAACTAGCTACCACTTTCAGTGGATGTCAGTGTAGCACTCATATAAAGTCTCATCTGTCTAACAGCTAAGGGATTTCAGTACTCAGCCTTCAGCAGGAGACTTACTTTCAGCTCCTTCATTAATCTGGACCCTTATCTTACATTTCTAGACATACATATGGAAAAAGAGAAATATTTAACGAATAGCAAAGGTATGAAACTGGAGATAGAGACATGAAGCAAAGGTATAGGACAGGTCCAGAAAGGTATGTGGGACGGGGCAGAAGTAGAAAGAACAAGTGAAAGGGAAATAAAGTTCTTTGCATTATGTTCAGTGAATTTATAGTATGACCAAAATTAATTAAGAAGTAATATGGCCAAAATTAGTTAAGACATTTAGCAAATAATGCTATCAGTATATAATACAGTGAACTGTGAACTTTTAAGAATGTTTCGTTCCATTTTAAGATTATATTCAAATTATGACTGACAAGAACTTCTTTTTTCATATGGCTGTATGTTGCTGTTTCTGTAAGAAAATATTTAATTTCCTAGTGAATTAAATGTGAAATTATGGATTAGTGCTGCAGGAAAAATATATTATTGACGGTATATCTTAAAAAAAAACCTACTGCTAAGAAAAGCAATTGTTGCCTTACCGTAAAAAAAAAAAAAAATTCTAATGAAAGCTCAATTTCCTCTAAGTGAATAAAGCATACTGGGGAGAATGATCAGAAATATCCAATTAAAAGTCTCTTTGTTGAATTCCAAATAAAAAAAACCCTACTGATTTGCCAGAATTTCTGTCTTTATTGCCTGAACCCAAATGAAAATATTTACCTCCAATAGCCATATAACCACATAAAAATAAAGAAAAATGAATGTAATTTTTAAAAAAAATTGGTTGCTTTTATCTGCAGTCAATGTATTCACAGTCAGCTGACCTAAGTGTCTTTAAAATAGAAGTATTGAGCTTACTTTATATCAGTGTGAATGGTTCCTCTGCCACAGAAAACAGAACATGAAACAAAAGAGAAAAGAAAATGCATTTTTTTAGCCTGCTCCCAGCTCCAGATGGCATGCTGATTTAGAAAAGAGATAGAGAATAGTTACCTTCAGGATAGGGGATGAACAAAATGAGGGATTGACTTGACAAGTTTATTGTACTCTGTTCCTTTTGTCAAATGTAGGATTCTTTAATTCATCGCTTTTCTTCTCAGGAAATCTACAGTAATATTAGAGAAGTGCTGATAGTGTAAATACACTGCAGTGAGCCACCTGTAGGTAATACTGATGTGACCTGTTTCTCACAGGTATCAAATTCTCTAATTACCCTAAAAAATTTGAGCTCACATGTCTTCTATTTGCAACTATCATTCTTTCTTTTGTTTGTTCACTCATTCACTCATTCTCCTTTTTCTTCTTTCCCACTAAATACATGACTGTGGACAGAATTTTCGAAAGAAGTCTAATGATTTGAAAAATGTTAGTGACACTCTGTAATCAATGTATTGCAGCGTGTGAGTCTATCAGTTGCTGACATCACTTATATTACTGCACATAAGGGAAATGTTAAAATTTGGTGAGAAGAAGCAGCCCACAAAATACCAGTCTATGACAGTAATTAAAATGGAGGAATAATAAAATCACAGTTGTTTTACAGCATTTCTACTTTCTGCCAAGTCATTCTACTACATGAATAGTTACTGTAAGGAAAATACAAGTGTAAGACACAAGGCAAGTGAAAGAGTTTGCTATATTGAATCTGACAAACACCATCCAGAACAAAAAAAACATTAAGATACCTTATTTACTTGTCTTCCTTTCTAAAATTACTTAAAATCTTCACTACTTATTTTATCAGGCAGGTTACTGAATCTGAAAATTGTTGACAAAATTGGTCTTGAATACCATCTTCTGGAGAAAACTTGGAGGAGAAGACAATGGGTATTACACTCATTTGCAGTTAAGGTTACCCATATTTAGCCATTGGTATTTAAAATATATTTTGGCAAATTTCTAGCTTTATAAACTTTGAAAATTGAAGAACTTTCATCCATTCCAGAACCAAAGGTGAAGAGAGAGATTTTAGACAAATTTTCTTAGAATCTTTATTTGAATAATACAATTTTCATATCATCTGCTCTTAAAATTCCTATGAAACAATTACATGCCAAATGCCAAATTAGAACACTCTCTGAAATAAGAAAAAAGCCAACACTTCAACTTGAATCTGGTGACAATTTTGAGTTTAAAATCAATGCCAGTTTTGTGAATCTGCATTACAGCTAGTCCTAACAGAGAATGCAAGGGATTATATTCAGGTATTGGTATCATTCTTACTAATTCTGTCATTTTAAGAACTTGCTGATGCTGACACAATCTGTTCTAGCCTGAGTTGAAGAGAAAAAATTCTCTCAGAAATCCAGTTGTGCCCTGGTAATTTTTGTCCCAGCTCATCACTGTGAACACACCTCGTGTTCTGCAGACCTGGCAGATATAGTGTTCTTATTTTAGCTTAGGGACAGTTGGATTGAGTAAGTGAAGGGTCAGTGGAGAATTTGGGTGGTTGTTCCCAACTTGAACTTCTGTGGCCTATAATTTAGGAAAGAATAAAAAAAATATTGAAAATATGCAAAAATATCTTCATAAACTCTTGCTGTTAGATATTTACTGGTAAGTAGCACTCACATAAAAAAGTTTATTGTACAAACTCTGTCTGTTGAAAACTTCCTCTTCCATTCCATTGGTAAAAATTTCCAGTCAAATATTTTTGAGAGTTTTGATTTTCGCGTTACCGCTTCCTTCAGGTGATTTCAATTCTGAGAGTTTAGAGGATTTCCTCCACCGGGGTCAGAGATTCTGCATCTTTCACATACTTTAGGTTTTTAATTATTTTATAATGTCAGTTCCTTTTTCTTTTTTTCCCCCCAATGGTTGAATAAGGCATCAAATGAAATTTTACCAGGCCATTTTCATTAGAGAATTTTGAATTATAGGTTAAACATTACTTTGCTTATTTTTTAACTGTTTTGTGGAGAAGATACACCATTAGAACATATAGCTGAACTCTCACATTCACAATTGTGGAAATTAGTCCTCTTCCTTTGTAAAATGTAGACTAGGCTGTGATAATTACTACTACAGAAAAGTCCCCTTTAATCAAAAGAGTGGTTTTGCATGCAATATTGCAAAGAGCAATTGATACACTTTGAGACCAAAATTCACAGAATTTTTAGTTTTTCCTTTTATGGTACAAATGAATGGTCATATATTTTTCCCTTTTCAGTAAAAGATAAAGAAGTTAAGCCAACACGGAAATATTTTTACACTGAATTGGTTTGTGGACATCTTTCCAGCAGCATTTGATTTAACACTGCTAAACTCATTACTTTTTTTTCCTATGGTGGATCAAAACCAGAATTTCCAAAAATATTACTACCATTCTTGGATTGCTTACTGACCCTATGAAAGAATCAGTTTGAGGTAAACTCCTCCTAGGTATTGCAGCCAGTTTGGAGACTGGCCGAGCCACATGCCCTTTGGTATCTTATTAAGTGGGGAAGCCAAATTTGCAATTTGCTTAAAAAATATGTCTGGGATTTAAATATTTTCAGAGCCACTTAGAATGTCAACTTTTGGCATGTTTACTCTCCAGCTGTGAAACACAGCATAACAATCGAGTGATAAAAATGGTGAATGAGTTAAACAAGTCTCTTTGTTCACTAAACAGACCTTCAGACAATTTCTGACAAGCTAAGATCATAGATTGCAGAGTTTTTTAATCCCCTTGCTGGAAGACAACTCCTTTTCAAACCCACTCTTTTATCTTTTGTCTTCTTTTCTTTTTTTTTTTCTTTTTGCTTTATTGTTTGTACATGACTATCTCCCTGTTATTTTACTGATTTAAGTTTTGAATAATTTGGTTTAATTCTAAACCATAATTTACCAGGAGTAGCTTTGCTGTCCTCAATTTTCATAATTTCCATCACACACTGGTAAAACTTGAGGCATCCAAAAATATATTGACTCACAGTCTAGGTATTTGGTAAATGATCTGCATCTTTCCTTTCAGTTTTTCATTGCCTAGGTATGTGTGACCATTCTTCACATAGCTGTCATTATGCAACAATAAAATCTTCTTTAAATCATACAAATGAAAAGCCAAATGAAAATGATCAGATGAACAGAGTGTTTGGAAGGAAAAGTGTCTATATGAAATTTTCCTTTACAAAATTTGCTTTTAATGGCTTCATTTTACTATGCTTATGAACAATCTGTCCCTTCTCTTGAAAGACAAGCATGCAGTGTAGAGGCAGCATGTGCCCCTGAGTGAGCTTTGTTCGCAGTGCATGTGTTTGTTAATTTTGCTCATGTGTGTAAACTTCAGTGTCCATGCCAAAATTTAAGACCAGGTGTCTTTGAAGGAGAAAAATTGTTTAGAAACACAGAATATGTCTTGATAAGTCATGGAATTACAGTAATGTAAAGTAAAATGGTTGTGCTGCTGTAAACCAGCATGAGTGTTGTCTAATTTACTACTGTGACAAGGAACTGTTTTTTCATAGGAGCATAAGCCAGCAGGAGTTTCTTTATTCTGATAGAACTAGTGAAGACATAAAAACTACCAACAAAGTAGTTATCATGCGAGTTGTTAATATACTGCCCAGACACCCAATTGGAACTAATAATCACATGCTAGCAGGCATTTTAATGAAATGCTTATGTTGGTCTTACTTAATCAGACTGGACAGTCCTTATTCTTTTAAATTGATAATAACTCATCAATGTTCTTGCATTACTGCTAGTTAATAATGATCAAAGTGAATATTAAAATTTAGCTAAAAATAATTCACAGTTGTTTGCTTTAACCAATTCCAAAAGATGTGTCCACAGGTAACTTTTATCCTAGACACCTTGAGTTGCTGTTTTGATGGGAGTTTTTCCCATGTTGGTTCTTTTAGTCAACAGAGATACAGGAGCAACTTCAGAAGTGATTTATCCTATTCCAAAATCAGTTTTGAAGGAAAAAAGTGGAACGAGTTAGATGCTGAAGATGCCTATCTTCCTGTGCTAACTGTTGAAAAGACCCAGGGTAACTAGTAAAGAGAGAATAAAGGTTGTTGAGCCTCTAATCCCACTCACTAGGGTAAAGAGAGATGCACATCTAGGCAGCACAAGCCATACTTATTTCAGATACTATCTTAGAAGATCGTTTTTGTTCTATTTCCTTTAGAGGTAGCCTAGTTGACAATTGCAAAATAGATGCGTAACTTCTAGATGGTTAAATTAGGTGAAATGAATCACACCTTCAGTTGGATTCTGAGGCATAGTTAAGAATGTAAGTAGAATTTGGCTCTCTCTGCTCATTAGCATAGGTCTCTGCTTTTAGTCTGCAAGATTATGAGGTGACTGTTTTTCTTTGTAAGCCTGAAAGGAACTATAGTTATTACAAAAGCAACCAAATCAAGATGTGTGTTATTCTCTTCCCACAGGCATGAGGAGTACGGTTTTGGTTTTCACTGATTTAAATATAGTGGTAGGTTAATCCACAGAAATTCAGGGCCTAACCACAAAGATTTCCTTGTGTAAATCTGAACTGGCATGCACCAGAATGCAATGGTATGGGATCACATAGCCAAGAACAGCTTGTGCCTTGGTGACCAGTACTAGAACGAGAACAGAGAAATGGTAGAATGTCAATTAACTGAGCTAGTATCACACTATCTCCCTGCACAGACAGTCTTTTGGAATGACACTTCTATTAGCTGTGGACAAATGCAGGCTGTCTAAGGCATCAATGACCTTTTCCTAATAGGGTCATTCCTGACTTGCCTGAGCTGGAAAAAGTAGTATGAATTCATGGGCTGGATCGACATGTAAAGCTGGAGAGATGTGACCCCTGCACCTGTAATGTGCAAATCATCCTCAAATTAATACACTTCAAAAATAAAATAAAACAAAATAAAATAAAATAATAAAATTCCACCCTACTCAAAGTAGTTTTCAAAGAAGAGTTCAGCTGACAATATTTCAGTGGAAAATATAAACTTTTTCATTCTGAATAATTTATACTGGGATTTTCTTGATGTCAGATCACATTCCCAGCATTCTCATGTAGCATAACCTGGTAAAAATTGGTATGGTCAGTGTGCCCTTGTGATATCCATTTCTCTTTTGCATTGTAACACTGTCTGTGGATAGACCTGCTGAATACTATTATATAATGACCTATGGCAAATCTTGGTGAAGTAATAAAAAATGGAAAAACTCAAAAATGCACTGGGGCATGGAAGATTGCTGAAAAAGCTTGGGTCATCTCAGGAATGGGCATTGTACCAATTACATTTACAGTGACTGATATTTCACAAACACTACTATGGAAAGTAGTAAGCCAACAATGATCTGCTTTCACGGAAAACTATGGACCATGGCTTACCACCTTTCATTCAGTTTTGCCTCACAGATGGAGAGCCAGGAAAACCTTTCACTTGCCAAGCAGACATTAAAGTCTTTCAGTGTGAGATGGTTCAGCAGTGAAGTGTACAGCACTTACAGTGGGCTTTGCTTCCAGATGAGTTGGTATGATAAGACAATTAGATTGTTAGGCAGACAGATTGTTCTACTTTGGGACTAGAGACCTTGTAGAAAGGTAGGTGACTTTCTAATGGAAAGCTAGCTAATGAAAGAATGTTTCTTCATGTAGATGAAAGAGTGAATCTTTATAAAACATGGAGGAAATATAAAGGAATGACTAAATATTAAATATTGTCAGAATTGCTTTGTTCATTCACTTACTGGAAGTTGAAGTGAATTTAGAAACACTTGAACCAAATATGTGCTTATTTATATAAATATGGAAGGGAAAGTATTACTGGGTTAATTATCTATGTCCAAAGAACAGATAAAAAGACAGATCTTTCTAAGAGTAGGGGGTTTTACATATAATTTTAGGATATAGAAATAATAGAAAGAGAAAACATTAGTGACTTGTGTGACTTCTATGACTGTATTGTTCATTTAAACTATGCTTCCGATAAGTAGTTTGGAACATGTAATGTGGTTACAGAGAAGCTTTGTTTCTTTCCCTTGAGATTTTTGAACAAATGTCTCAACTGTTGAATCATTGGAGAACCAGAAGGAATCACTCACAGGCCTTCTGACTTTGACCGTTTGCTTTTTGTTACTTGGCTACACTATTTTTACCTAAAGAAAGTAATAACTTTTGAAGACCTTTTCTTGATTTGTTTTGTTTTCAAAAAGAAGTGAGACTTTTTCTGATTCTTTATAACAGTGATATCCAGAGGTGTTTGTTTTGAAGTACTTTTATACTATTTTTAGCTTGTACATAAAATATCTTAAAATAAATTTCTAGGCAATTTTTGTTGCTTAATTCACCACAATTTTAAACATGAACCATATCCTCAAAAAATTTCCAAACCAAAAATCTTGTAGTAGCCAACCAGGTATCACGTAAGGGGTAAGAAGGTCCAGACAGCAGAGACCGTTTGTGAAGTCTGCTTTTAACTCTTATCTAGAATTCTCAGAACCTCTTCAAGTTTCCCGAGAGCTCTTAAGACCAGAAGCTGATCCAGGACTGACACCTGATCTTTAGTGAGTACACTGTGATTCAAGGAATCCATGTGTCTAGGATTCATGCCAGAATCTGTGCTTCTGCATAATCCTCCTCTTGCTGAGGAAGCTACACTGCTTTCATAGTCTTGAAATCCCCCAAAATAGTAGGAAAAGAGGCTTCTTTTCTTCTAGGCATTGTGATTACATATCTCTACACATTCATTTAGAAAGCTGTCAATCAAAATAAATTTTATTTCTTCTCTGTCAATTTTTGAAAAAATGCTAAAATAATTTTAATATGCGATATATACTTATTCCATATTTAGTAACAGTTAATATATTTAAAATATTATTTATAGATATAGAAAACTTCTTATACATTATTCATTTATGAGTGTACTTACATTCAGTTTGAAATCTGTAAGGAAATCAGATTAGGATTTGCAATGTTGCAAATTTATTGTACAGAGGTACTTTGGATAAGAAAACTATATAATTTTTACAATATGCTGACATTGGTGGTTTTTAATGAATTCTAAAAAATAATTTCTAAAAAAAAAGAGAAAAAGTTGTAAAAAATGGTGACAAAGTATGGCTTAATGTTGTTATAGATTTCATCTTCCAAAATTTTGCCTTTCACAACTAAAATAAGGTGCTTCTCTACAATGCTATCTTATGTTTGATTTACAAGACATTATACTTTACTAAAAAGAAATTCATTTTACCTTCTCGAAAAAAAATTCTTGCAGCCTCCTTTGTAACTTACTAGCAACCCAAGCATAGTCTTTTTTATGCAATGGTTGTTTGCTATACCACTGTTTCCAAAGTTAAATCAAAGCTGTTTGGTAATTTAAAAAGCAGAGAGTACAGGCAACGGGAGTTGAAGGAATTGTAAAATTTTTTCTTTCCCATATACATACTTCACAATCACCTCTATTCATGTCACTTTACATTTAAAGAAAATCCAAGCTGGACTGTAACACTGTTAGCGATATTTCAACTCAAGGGAAAAAATTACTAATAAATATTTCAAAATATGTTCTGTGGTTGCTATAGATAGGCAAATATCAAGTTTTTCCTTGGAAATGTGCATTAGAAAAGAAGGTCCAAATCCACAGTGAGCAGCAAGAGACCTCAGCACCTCTTTAATATAAATTTGATATTTGTTTTCTCTTCAGATTTTGTATCCTTTCTACAACAAAAAACCCCATCTCTTTGCCTTTCTGTATAGATTTTTGTATTTGCCAGAACAACAGAAAATATCCTCAGAAATGTCTCATCATGAGTGTATGTGTTCATTTGGACTAAGTGGAACAAAATCCCATGTAACTATTCCTCATTCAATGTTTGTATTGTCAAGTCAGGATATGTTCCCTGATCATCCTCTGATTCATCCTCTGATCATCCCATTCTCTCTTTTCCATTTGTACTTAAAGTACATTTTTCTTAGAAGAGGATGGTAAAACTATGCAGGATTTCAGCTCAGGTGCACTTCTTTCAGCTCTGGAAACATTTTCCCAGAGAACACTCAGATTGATCTATCTTTTCCACATTGCATCACACTGACAGTCTTACTCATTCTGTTATTGAATAGTGCACTGTTTTGTTAGGTCTTTAGCAACTGGTGATTTCTTAGCTTATAGAATTAATTGCTTTTATTTATGTTTATATTCAAGACCTTTCATTTTTTGCTGTTGACTTTACAACATTTCTGTTATTCCAGTCCTAGAAGTCCCCTCTTGCTATGGGTTTATGATGGCTCATAACCTTGTGCCAGACTTTTTCTGCCAACAGCACAGACGAGGCACTGTGCTTAAACAGTCCCTAAGGAGCTACTTTAGGAACCTCCCTTGTACTGTCCTCTACTCCCCCCTCCTCTCTCAAGCACTACCATTGTTAGTTTTCACCTAACTTAGAAATCTAAATCTAAAGGTATAAGGCCTATTCCATTTGCCTAGAAAATGAAACACAGAGTTTTCCACCTGAGCTGATAAGTGCACTTCTATCCAAAGCTATACTGACTTCTAATGAGATGTGATCTGCTTTATTTGCAGAGAAAATAAGTTCAAAGAAAGGCTCTGTATGAAGTCTGGTCTTTTCTACCTTTGGTGAGGATGTACTTCAGTTTATTCTATCTTTTTTATCACATGTGCTTACATAATCTTTCTTTCAGAATTTGTGGCTTTGGTTATAAATGAAACTGAATACAATTTTTGTCAATAAAACACAGATACTATATTTATAATATATATAATTATAATTATAATTATATTTATAATAGATAATTATAACTATAATTATGACATTATAATTATAATATAACTATATTATAGTCTTATAAATATGATTACTTATCACAAAAGTTTTAGAATTACTGGGATTTCTTCTGTAGCTGTAAATAAATTCTACCTGTGGATGGATAGTCTCTTCTTTCAAATTCTGATTTTGCTAAAGGAAGTCAAAGACTCCAGGTAGGGATGAAGTAACATCCTAAATGGGAAATTCTATGGGGAAATCTGTCATCTCAGTGTGCTTTTGGCATGCAGTGTGCTGTCATGAGCCTTTTGTGCAAGATAGGAGAGTGGGAGAGTCCCAAGGGATTAGCAAAGGCCCAAAGGTACTGTTTGCTACAACACAAGTATTCGCCTTCAAAACTGAGCTACAACGCAGTGTAGTCAATTATCACTTAAATGTCTCCAGGGGTTTCAGTTAAAAGAAGAATTTGGGTCCCTTTCCTGCTCCACAGAACCCTCCAATACATAGCCTAGTCTCTCCACGTCCCAACAGAGGTAGCTGTGCTTCGGTAGTGAGCAATGTTCAAACTCAAGAGAACAATAAAATACTGTGATAAATAGAGGTCACTGCTTATCATCAGGGACCTATGGCTCTATATGTGGTATAAACATCACACACCATCACCTAAAATTTAGATGGAAAACAATGAGACTAGATATACATTTCAGTTTGTTAAAGTGAAATGTGCGTCTGGTTGTAGAAATGCCTGGATTCTGCCAGAATTTAACTTTTCATTTTTGATCTCCATAGGGGAATGTAAAACTGATGATTTTTTTTCCAATGCTAAAGTTGTTAGATCCTAAATTTCCAGCTGCCCATACTGACACCTTTTCAGGGAATCTATGAGAACAATTTAATCACTTCTTTCAGCAGAAAAACGGACTCCATTAGAGTGCAGTGGCCCAGAGGACCAAGAGCAGCTGTTAAAATGCAATCACTGTTGAGCTCATATAAATTGTTATAAAAGTTCTTTCACTGTTTCGCTGTTTAAACTTGCTAAAATACATCCAGTAAATGCATCCAACCTCTCTTTTAGATTCTTGCCCCTACCAGGGTAATGAAAGAGGGTGTCTCTGTAGCAGACTTTGTGTTAGTCTTTTATTCTTGGTAATGTTCCAACAGTTCTGAAAATGGCAATTATTAATTCACTGTGAAAAAAGCACCACTGCTTTCTTGATATCCTGATTCATTTTATTCCAGCTTCTAACCTGCTGTTTCTGGCAAAAGCCTTTTTGATAAAGTGAAGGCTGACTACTTTTGAGGCAGACTTTGACAAAATTAGGTGTCATATGTGACAAGTTTCAGTTGGTGTTTGTTTAAGCTAGGGGGTAGACCACAACGACTCCATTTGGTAGCTCAGGTCTACATTGACAAAAGAGTATTTAGCTGCCTGACTCTTCTCTAGAGACTAATCACCGCTGGGAGTTTGGCACCTCATACCTCCTCTGAGCAGGCCAATGCACACACAAGCATTGCGCTCATCTGACTGAAATCACAAAACAGGGCTGGCAAGTGCTTTAGAAGTTCCTGACAAACACAGGCTATTACCCCAGACTCAAAGTTTGTTACCCTCATCAGGCTCTCCAGAACTGCAGAAACTGCCTGACTGTATGAATGCATTGCAAAACTGTAGGATAGGCTGTGAATTTAAGCAACTACCTAAGGAAAAAGCTTTCTTTGTCAAGAAAACAAAGGTTAAATTCTAGGTTAAATTTGAAACAGTTTATGCTTCCCTTACCAGGCAGGTGAGATACCTGGAATTGTCTGGTATTTACCTGAGGCTAAGAAACACAGCTGGATTGTTGCTGGAAAGCTGCTGACACACAGTAACTGGTTCATATACTCAGAATTGCAATTGTTATCTATTAATTTGGAGCTTGACCGAAATCAACATATAACTATTTTTGCAGAAACTAAAAGGTTATCTTCAAGTAGTACTCTGATGATGATAAAGATGATCAATTTCTTAGGCACAACTATGACTTGGTAAATCCTAATTCAAGCACTCTCTAGTCCATGCAGGGATCTTAGGCAGTGCTTTCTCAGATCCTCAAATGTACTCATCACTTATTTTGGAGGTGTAACTAAATGGCTTTGAAAAATCTGACCAGCATATTTCTGTGCCCAGTGCCAACTCTGTTGATCAGATTATAAGTAAAATCTAATGGTATAGTAGTCCTGCAGGACTAACAAGGTGCTGTGCTGTTGAGGGCACTATGATTGGCTAAGACAGATAACCAACATAGACTATTGACCAATTGAGGAATATTTAAAGGGAAAGTTTCCCTGTAATTTAGAAACTCCCAGAGTGAATCCAGCTGGTAAAAGCAATTCTGAAAGACTTCAAGTTTCCCTCCTTTGTATCTTTCAAGATTCAAGTGCTTGTGTTTTTCGTATCCTACCTCAATTTTTGATAGAGTGGATTGTGAGACTCCACCTGTTTCATGACTGCCGGCTGATGTTAAATGCTGGTGGTGAATTCTGTGCGCCTCTGCTCAGGCTCAGAAAGGCTGTTCCATTGCAGCCTTCTGTGCACAGGCTATAATATCCTTGTGGTATATCACAGAATTTTTGTTTGCTTGCAGGTAAGGGAAGACTTCTATATTTGTATCCTGAGGTTTACTGATAATCCCAGTGAGGTGAAGGACATTCCTGCGTATGACTGGGTTCAAAAACAATTGCATATCAGTCTTTCTGACACCTGTGGGGATGGAGTTATCAGATCAAAGCTCAGAACAGATTTTGTTCTTTGTGGTTACTTCGCTCAGTCAAAAATAATTTGCAAAAGACCTTTAGGGTACCTTCAGTGGAGCGCAACTGCATTGATTGGGAAGATATGCATGCTTTTGTCAGCATGCTTGTGCAGATTTCAAAGTGCAAGGTATTCAGACCAGGGTTTTCCTGGAGGAGTACCAGTGAACTACGTGGGTGTACACATTCCTGTATACCTGGGGAGATATCTATGGGTTGTGAGCACAGTTAAAACTGAAAACCTCTCAATAGTATAAGTGGAAAATGAAAGGGAAAGAATGTGCTGGGAATCTAGCATGAAGACTATTAGTGCTGCTTTTAGTGGGTAACCAGGAGGGCACAGGACAGGACAGGACAGGGTGTTTCCTTTCTTCTCTATTGATCTTGATCACCAGTGGCTTAAACAGTGAACATTCTAGGAAGAGAAAGGAAAGGGCTGGTAACAGTGTGTGGGATGGTCTGTCTATTTCAATAACAGAAATTCATGGTCAGGTGAAGAGATTCCAGGATTTTCTCATTTGTTGAAGTGTTGCAGTACACCTAGAAGAGCTGGCGAAGAAAAGTGGCAGACACCACTCATTTAATCCAACAATGTGCCCAGTTGCAATTGACTAAAGGGAGCTATTATATCAACTTTATTAAAGGAGGGAAGTCTTCTGCAAAACTCATCAGTTTTTGAGCTTTGGGGGTTGAGAGGTGAGAGGTGCTCTTTAAAGGATGGGGAATCAATTTGTTATTGTGTAGCTATTTTTCACTTGTGAAATGTATGATTTATAATAATAACTATGCACCCAGAGCTTGGAGTGATTGATTAAAAGACTATTTAAAATGACGTAATTACATTTGCCCCTTTTCCAATAGAAACATTGTCCAATAAAATAAAATTATGTTGTGATATGAAAGCGTTATTTATATAATATTCTGAGTCATAACACAGGGAAACTAAAAGAAGAGTCTGAGTAGTAGAAAATTTATATTTTTCACAGGACTTGCTTAAATATGAGAATGCTTAAATGACTACTCCAAGATATTTGATGTGCGTGATGTTCATTCTAGAAACTTCCGATTTCCTTAGCAAATGGAAATTTAATGTAAATAAAGTAGTCAGATCAGAGGCAATGATGGCTAGAAATAGCATTCTAAATATTTTAATAGTGAAATTCCAAAGATGTTTACCTTTGCGAAGATAAGGAGAACATATACAAAAAATCTTCATTCCATCATTAAAATGAACTTTACAGATGACTTGCTCTTGGACTCTGAGACAAGTTCTTTTTTTAGAGCACAGTCTGCAGAACCAGAAATTAAAGACAAAACCAGCCTGTTTGCAACCTCTCAGGGACTGAATACCACACAGAAAGTGTTTTGTGTTTTTGTATTTATTTCTAAGTGCTTAGTTTAGTAATTAGAACACCAGTTCTTTGTTCTCCTTCTCAAGTATTCTACATCAGCTTTGTGGTTTGAAGTGATACTTAAAATGTCTGTAACTTCATTACACTTACAGAAAATTAATGCCAAAAACCTTTTGGATACATATACTGTGTCTCTTTATACCACTTCTGCATGATAAAGACAAAGCCAGACACTTTTGAAGCATCTCCATTATCATTCTCATGAGCTGCTTCCATCCATCCTATGCATCACTGCAGTTTTTACACGTTTGGGCTGTCATACACCAGAGTGAGCTAACCCGATATCCCTTGGCATTAAGGCCCCTTTTATTATGTGTGCTGAGAATAGAGTCTAACACAGCTATAAAATTTTATCAATTACTCTTTCAAGGAGTCCAGTCCTTGGGAAAGTAACACTTAGAGGATCTAAGTCTGGTCAATGTTCTTTTCAATGCTTTAACATGTCAGGGAAAATCAAAGTCAACAACAGCAATGTGTGAATGAATAAGTGAGGATTATCAGACTCTCAGAGCTTCTTCTAGGTGAGATATTAGACTGAATCCTCATTAGTGATCATTAGGCAAGCATCTACACTGTCCTGGACAGTAGCTGTCAGTGTGGTATAGGTGCCAAAATTATTTGTTCATGTACAGCACCATCATGCCAGAGTGACCCTGGTGCTGACTTGGTCATTACTCTGAAGATTTTCCCCAGGGAAATGGAAAATCCATCCGGTGAATAAGCTCCAAAGAGCTGCCCCTCATAGTACAGGTGAGACCCAGCAGCCTCCAGCTATGCGTTCTGGTTGTACCAGGAGGAGGCAGCAGGGAACACCTTGAGACTTTTCTTGAAAAGAATCCTGTTTCAAGCAGCCAGCATCCACAGGGAACCTGAATTCAGCTTGAGTTTAAGCAATCAGTGTCTTGTGTCTCTTGTTAACACTTCCAAACTCCTTTGCTCTTTGGTTTAACAGCTAAAGAATTCTATTAAACCTACGGAATTACAAAACCTACATTTTACCATGCAGAAGAAGCCAGTTTAAACCAAATACAGAACGGTGCCTTGTCATCTAGCCAAAAGCAAGGAGAGATATACATAGAGTTTCAGAGTTTCAGCAACTTCTGTGTCACACTTCAGCATGAAATAGCATAAAAAAAAAAAAGAGTTGACATGAAAATATGGCAACATTTAATAAAGTAATGTCCTTTGAGAGTGTCTTAAGACTATATCATCCATCTTTCCTTCTTTCTTTCTTTCTTTCTTTCTTTTAGTTGTTTTTCTAAATTTATTTATTTTTGTTAGCTGACCAATTCAGGAAAGACAGTATAAATTCTAACTTCGGTTTGTCAGTGAAAAAAGACTACAATACATAAAAATTCCATGTGGAATTCAAATTAGCCTGTCTTCAGGGAGACATCTGTCTGCTCCCTTGCTTGGGCACACAGTGTGCATACCAGCAGGCTGTGCTCCTCAGTGCTTTGGATTAATGCTTTCACTAAAATAACATAATAATGCTTTAGGTATTAATGGGTCACTTTAGCCAACTTCAGTAAGTGAAAGAAAGAAACTTGTCATGTTCCAAAATAAAACTGAAATTCTTTGAACTGCTGGCAACACTGGAAATAAGTGAAGTTCATAACAAATATATACCCAACACCCAAAGACAGGCTCTGAGACATGCCCAATTGCATTTTCAGGTAACAAAGTTGTCACAGTGTTTCTTGCTTTCAGTACCCTGACTCTCTTCTGTGAGTCACAAGAACCACGTGTACTGTAAGGAAACTGAAGTACTAAGAGCACACAAGCCTTCCTTCTGATCCACAACAGAAGGAACAGAGTAAATTTTAAGTACAAGCTGGTAATAATTACTCCGAGTTGAATTTAATTATGCGAGAACTTTAATTACTGGAGTAATCAGTTAGAAAAATCTGGATATTATTTGTTGTCAGGATGAGATATTAATTATAGGGAAATACCAAAGTTGCTACCTCTTGAGAGACTGATACAGGGAAAAGTTATTGCTTGTGGAAATAAAAAGTTTATATCATAATTGGTCTTCATGTACTTAGAATTTCTTTGACAAATTTTCTGATGATTTTGTCTAAGTAAATTTTCCTCCTGATATAAAATAATGTGTTTTGCTCACTTGGAATGGTTAAACGGGAAGTGCTTTAGGAAACAATTAAGTTCTGCATAGAATTTTATGTGACAATATGGGTAGCTTAGGACAAAGTTAACAATCTAGATAGATCCACACTTTTTTATTTTAATTTGTTTTGCATTATGACATAACTTTTGCACATTTTCACACTGGATCTGAATCAGATTGATTTCTGATGCATTCAAGTCTGAGTTATTAATTAGGGTGCATTATTAAACATAGCATTATTAAAGTAGATCATAGTAAAGTGAGCTCTAGGGCAAGAGAAACTTGCTATGATTTCTGGTTTAAGTTACTTTTTTTTCCAGATTATCATGTGAAAGTTTTCTCTCACTCCTTTTTTTTTCTTGTGCAAGCTAAAACTTCACTTTTGCTTTTGAAGATTCTCACCATGGGACCATTTTGTGCTGTAATTTGGCAGAGATTCTTTCTGAGTAGGAGGTTTGGACTTGTTTTCAGGAAAACTGAGGTATTCATTTTTTTGCTTTTGTTAAATTTTGGTATTTTGCTAACCTTTTTGATGAGTACACAGGGACTTTCAAGAATAGTTTTTCTCATGGAAATGAGAGTGGGAAGGAAGAAAATTATTCTATTTGAAAAACAAAAAGTGAACAAATGAATTTACAGAACTGTCTGGAATTCATATCCCTGGAAAGTAGCTGATTTTACATTTATGAACTTCTTCTTAGATACTTCTTATTTTTCTAAACTATGCTCAATTATTCCTAGAAAATAATAATGCTTCCTAAGAAATTTAAGAAATTTGCTATATCACACTCATGAGTCAAAAACTAAATTGGGGGTAGAGCACAGAACTTCTGACATAATTTCATTATTATTTTAAATGCGTATACTAACAAATCTCTCCAAAAAAGAAAGTAAATTTATGAAAATATATAGATGGCTATATCTATTCATTGGATGCTCTTCTCCATGTTGAATCAGAGGTTAGGCTTGACTTCCATTTCATTCCTTGACAATGTAATGCTAATATGGCCTTAGAGATTTCTTGACTTTCAGTTGGGCCACCTGAAAAAAAAGCCTGTTGAGGAAGGAAAAGTGAGGAAAAATGTTTTCTAAAATGTATTGGATATTTGTGTGCAAAGTAAAGCATGCGAAAGACCAGTGTGTGGTACAATAACTGCATTAAAAGATCCATTTCAGTTGGACAACAGAATGAACATATTACTGTTGGTGATGGGGTCAATAAAAGGTAACCTTTGCTCATATGCAAATTCCCTGTCCAAGTAATTGCACTCTGCTTAAGCTCACCTTGCTGGAATCATGTGGAAACTCATTCCTCAAAAGCTCAGCAAACTATAGAACTTCTCTAGGACCTCTTGAAAGGTGATTTTTTTTTTGACAGCTTGATTTGCCTCAGATATGAGCTGAGATTATTCTCCTTCACTGCTCAAGACTTGTTAGATGGGATTCCAAATTCAGCTGACAACAATAGACTAGCTTTTCAGGTATGCCTCTTATATCGGAATTAAGAGCATTACTTTTAACTATCATATTAAATATCATCACCTCCAGAAGAGCAGGGTACATCAAACTACTCAGTTTCCAGATAACTCCTAGATCACTAACACTTCTGTCATTCTGTGTGTTCTCTGTACTGGGCTGACTCTCAAGTTCTTGGAGTTCCCAAAAGACCATTTTTATTTAGAATTTGTACATTGCTCATATAAATTGAAATGTATTCAAATTGCCTTCTAAAAATGCTTAAGCTACCTGATTTTACTTCTAGAGGAACAATACATGAATAGTACTGATCAACACTGAAGCACTCCATTCTCAGGCACTGGAGCATCAACACCTAGATCTACAGTTCAGCATCCTTGGCTTAAAGTAAATGTCTTTTCTATTATAATCTGTAGGTTTCCAGCAAAACTGTCCCAGAGAAGTTTTCATTTCAACGCAGTTTTAAAAAAGTAATTTAAATGAGGACATTAGGGTTATTCAAACATTTTGGTAGAATGTGTAATGAAATCATTAATGTCCAGATTGTTATCTGAGAGAGTGACAGATACATTTCATTGACTGTATAGTGAGAAACAGAAGACTTGCGATTTCTTTCATTTACACTGTTAGGAACCAGAAATTTTCTATATGATGTAGAAGAAATAATGGCAAGATAACTTCAAAGGGAATAAGCTGAACAATTTCTAACAGACTAGCACCTAGTCTGGAAAAAGCAAAAGTTTTTGATGTTTAATTGAGGCGGGGATGCAGGGGCAAAACTGTAATTCTGCGTATCCTAAAAAAGTACAAGCTAATTTGAATACTACATCTGAAAAAAGACACAGTAAATGTATTATTAATAATACAATAAATTTAGATGGCACCGTGTTCAATCCTTAATGCTAAATATGTAAACCTTTATCTATAATGGAGCAGAGCATTTTAAAACATTAAGATGTCTGAGATCTGAAATTATCTTTCTGCATTTATTTATTATGGATTCATCCTCTATTGGCTATCTAAAGTATGTGCTATTGGCTGCTTTCTAAGTATGTTCAGAACTTGTTTCAAAGTCTTTGAGATTTGTCTTGAAAAGTGTGTTTTGTGTAGCACACAGCATTGTCATCTGGGAGCACAGTGACTGCTGCCTGCTACCTGGGTATCAGTGAGGTATCTGCTCTGTCATGCCACAGCAAAGCTTTCTACACTCACATCCTTCTTTTTTGTTTAATTGTGAGGAGATGTATTACCTGGCTTACAATAATAGAGCTACACTGAAAAATTCTAGTGGTATTTAACTGTTTTCAAGTCACATGACCTCTTACTAGAATATGTCAGTAAATTTTTTCAACATCACTAGTTCAAAAGGAAAAAAAATATATTCACTGAGTTACAAGAGCTCACATGTCTTACAAAAGTATCCTTCAGGGCTATGTGTACATTTTGCCCGAAACATACTGCTTGACTTTTTCAGCAAATATGTGTTAGTGCCTTTTCTCTGTTCTGGAATTACTTCTTCATGTATAGTCATGAAAATAAGTTCTATTATGGAGCAATGATTTTCCACTTTACAGACTTACAGGATGTGAGAGAGGTTCTTACTTGTGAACTATGATGTATTTCAGGAATGTTGGCTAACAGCACAGAATGTGCTCACCTTGGAGTTGGAGGTTTTCTGCAGAACACATCAATCAAATGATCTTTTAACAGCCACCTGTTTCAGCACCCAGGTGTGCTGTACATGCATCCTGTGTTTCATACAACGGAATAATTTCAAGTATCAGGGTTCTTTACTGAAATCATGGCCAACCATATTAAGGTATAATTTCAGGTAATTATAAATGGAAATAATATTTATAAAATACCTGCCTAAATAAAGGCCATGCTGCTGTACAAAATCTATGTTTTCCTACGAGATCAGGCAACTCCTTTAGTTTAATAAACCATTTGTTGGCAGATTTGTAAAGTGATACTGGTTCCGCAGGTCCAAGTAGTTTTCTGCCAAGGAAATAATTTCACTGTTTCAGATTACAAGTGCTAAAATTCTTAACCAAAATGTTATTTGGGAATGCCAGCCTTATCAAGTTTGCTGCATTATGCTTGAAACACATCTGCTGTGCACACTTTATTTGCACCAGAGTGCGACAGCTGTTTCTGCTCTGTCTTTTGCAGCTGGCCAGCCCTGTCTGCTGTCAGTGGCCCAGGATGTGTCTGAAGGGAAACATCCTGTTATTGGGTCAGATATATTGTTACCTATATCAATATCAACACAGGCTGGGGATGAACAGATCAAGAGCAGCCCTTCTGAGAAGGACTTGGGGGTGCTGGTGGAGGAGAGGCTGGACATGACCCAGCCATGTGCACTCCCAGCCCAGAGAGCCAGTTGTGTCCTGGGCTGCATCCAGAGCAGCATGGGCAGCAGGGAGAGGGAGGTGATTCTGCACCTCTGCTCTGCTCTGCTCTGGTGAGATCCCACCTGCAGTGCTGCATCAGCACTGGGGTCTGTAGCACAGGAAGGATATGGACATCTTGGAGTGAGTCCAGAGGAGGGCCATGAAGATGACCAGAGGGATGGAGCACCTTTCCTATAGGGAAAGGCTGAGAGAGCTGGGTCACTCCTCTTGGAGAAGAGAAGGTTCTGGGGACACCCTATTGCAGCCTTTCCGTATAAAAGGATGCCTATAAGAAAGGTGGGGATAGATTTTTTATCTGGGCCTGTTGAAACAGGAGAAGGGGTACAGTTTTAAACTAAAAGACAGTATATTCGGACTAGATAAAAGGAAGTAATTTTTACCATGAGGGTGGTAAAGCACTAGAACAGGTTTCCCAGAGAGGTGGAGGATGCCCCATCCCTGGAGCCATTCAAGGTCAGGTTGGATGTGCCTCTGAGCAACGTGATCTAAATGAAGGTGTTCCTGTTCATTGCAGAGAAGTTGGACTAGATGGCCTTTAAATGTCCCTTCCAACCCAAACTATTCTGATTTTCTGAGTCTATGATTATAAGAAATACATCTACTTGGCCAAGAGCAAATTGAGCTGGAAAATTTTCTGAATCAGTATTTGATTTTTGACAACTGTTAAAATATTATTTTAGTTAGCCTGGTATTCTGAAGAAGTACCAGTTGAACTGAAACTGTTGTTCATGCTTAAACTTGAAGCAGATTGTGTTCCTGCAATACTGTGCCCTTGAGTCTGGCATCACTAGATAAAAAAACAAACAACAACTTTGGACCACTATGCCTCTCTTTGAGACTTTTGAGTCACTGGCAGCCTAATTTTCTTTAGGAAAGTAAAAATGAAACCTATTGATGTGGTTTCCAATGTTTCTACTGAAATACAGAGTTGAATAAGGGGAAAGAAGGAAACTTTTCCAGTAAGATCGTGTCTAAGTAACCATCACTCCATAACTAAGACATGAAAGCAATGCCAAACAATGGTAGCTCTGAAGTGCGCATTATTTTCAAACATTGTCTTAGGATTCATGGCAGAAAATGCCTCAGTGACAGGCATGACCAGACATCACATGTACAAACATGCTCATCTGGCAGCGAGCGACACCTCCCTGCTCAGCAGAAGCATCAGGACCAGAGCAAGTGAGTCATGACTCACTTTCCAAGGTTCAGTATGAAACAAAAGGGCCAGAAAGTGGGGTTGACAGCTGCAGCTGTTAATATCAAGGGCCCAGAAAAATCTTCTCTTTCCCAGGATGGCACATTTCTTGTGTTCTTTCTGCTTGTGATGACTCACATCTTTGTCTTCTGATGCTTACAGATTATTCACTAGAGCCTAGCCACAAACCAAATATTTCAAAGCAGCTGGAATAATGGAGATCTCCTTGATTGGATCTTGCTGATACTTACAATTACTTGGTAAGGAAAGTAAAGTTAGCTAAAGGTACACCTAATCATAATCACAGAAAAAAATCCTATCCTCTGGCAAAACCACAGCATACCAAAGACTAAACAACCCTCCTGACAGTCTGCTTACTGCACAGTATTGTATGAAATGTTGGACTTCACTACCACACAATCCTGAGCTTTCTGTATTTTGTTACCTGCCAAATAAGAATGAACGAATGAATTAGAGCTTTTTGTGTCTTAAGTAAATTGTTCAAAAATATTTAGATTTAGTCCTGCTGATATTATTTTTACCTTATAATTTCAATTTGTAGATTTGTAATCTTTTGAAGGGAAGAAATTATAATATGAGACGTTTGGTCCTGTATAAATGAATGTTTTACATTGGTGAAAATAATAGATTTTTCCTTCTTGGATCTAGTTATTACACTGATTTCCTGTAATAAGTGAATGAATTGATCCAGCTCACAGTACGGTTTGATATGCTGGCAGCGTGACCATTCAGTCTTAGCACAGAATGCTCACACTCATTGCAGAGACATCCCACAGCAGAGCTGGTGAGACAGAATGGAGAGAATCACAAGAGTGACTGCCAGCCAGGGAACCTTCCACTAGGGTATTATGATGTGACCAAATGTCCACACTGAAACACTGTATAGTAACGAGCTTTCACTGCTCTTAAATCTTCCCTAGCTTTATGCAATGACTGCTGAAGTGACACTTACAGTGGCCTGCTGGAGCTGTGTTCTAGGTAGGTACTTCAAATCTAACTCTATTCAGGTATCCATATTTGTATGACAGGAATATTCATGAGAGAGAGTGGATAGCAGGTGCAGGAAAAAAAGAAAAAAATATATTAAAGGAAGACTTGTGAACTGCAGCAAAAGACGAGGCAAAATGAACAGAGTTCATGAAGAGCAGAGTCAAGCAAAATAAGGAGGATGATGAGGCAGGCAACATTCCCTCCTGCTTCTACCTGAAGCCAGAAGGCTTTTTCTTCCTAATAAGTGTCTAAGTGTCACTTCCCTACATGTTCTGGCTCTGCATAATGGAAGCTTTAGTCATTTAACCTTGAACCTGTGGGAGGTAGGATTAGACAGTGGCCATCATGTACAGGCTAAGCAGTCCTGAGATAGGAACAGGTCCTATATCCAATCTTTGTTTTTCTCATTATGACGAGTGGCAAGTTAAAAAATTACAGCATCAATAATGATTTTACAATAGATTATGGTAGAGCTAAATGAAACCTGATGAAGCAGCTATTATCTTCTTAAAGGAAAATTGTTTTAATGGGTGTCAGATAAGAATAGTAACTCCATCTAATAATTTCATACAGTCTGCCCAGCACGCTTTTCTGGAGGAAAAGAATCCCACCACAAACCAACACCAGAAACCCAAAGAAACAGAAAAAAGTAAAGGATTTACAAGAAGTGTTGTGTTTAGTATGGACATAGATTTTATCTCATTTCAAACAATTTTATTAGCTTGCATGTTTACATATTAGATAGAGGAAAATTTGAAGGGTTTGTTTTCTTAATTTACTCAGATGGGTAAGTGAATAAGCGAACAAGTAACAAGGCTGCTTGCTTTCTCAATCTGCCTTCAGTAATGGGACAAAGTGGGCTTACTTTTGGCTGAGGGAAAATATTTGCACAAAGAATTAGTGGTTACCACTGCATGCAATACCAGGAGTCAGCCGTCTGGATTTATCATCAGGTGCCCAAAGAAGAGAAAAATTGCTTGTCCTACATAAATCTCCGGAGCAAGTTTCATCCAGATCCTCAGTCGGATGTTGCTTTGGATGCCACAGAAAGCTTACCTTCAATTGTTTGTTAGTGTTGCCTGCTTCTGGATTTGCAATGATCCTGTCATTCTGTTCCTATGGTTAGGGTGTTTGTTTTCTCTTCATTTGTCAAAGTAATAATGTCAGAGGAAATACTAACCTTCAGTGACCTACAGACATCTTTAAATCTTTCTCGTCAAGCCATACACAATCTCAGAGAACAAAGAACCCTCTCTTCAGTCCCATGCCTTTGCCAAAATACTTCTATGTTTTCTGGGAGGGACTGGCAAGTTATTCAAGGAGAAACTGCCAGATAAGACAAGCTGTCACTTAACACATATCTTACTGATTCAATCAGGAGGGAGGGTTTCTTTTGTGTCAGGTAAAACTGCTGCTTTCAAATCAAAAATTTTAATATCATCAGGAGCTACTGTCCAAGAAGCATCCACTGAGAGATTAAGCACTGAATGGGGACAGTCCACTAAATCATTTGTGCTGCTGGATGCTCTGGCCATCATTCCACAGACACTGATGGGCCACATGGTAAAATAAAGTTCAATCACTATAACAGAGACTCCTTACTAGGAAGACAACACAAAAGTATTTTTTTCTAATAATATTACCAGAAATAGCCGAGTTGTTATTTTTGTATTTTTAAAAAATCCTCTAAAATTATGCTAAAACCATGTGACTTGCAGAGATGAAACTTAAAGACTAATTGCTCTCTTTTCCCAAAGTTTATTGAAATTACCAGTATAACTAGGGAACACATGTAGTGCCTGTTCCTTCAGTGGGTGTACACACTTTTTAAAAACTTCAAATTTTTTTCTCTTTTCTTTTTCTGAGACAGAGTGCAACATAAAGCAGATAAAAAGTGATTAGGAGCCAAGTTTTGTGCAAGACTTTTCATTGCTTAAGCAAAGAATAGACATCCATATGGAATTTTCACATCTGTGTGCAAATCTAATTTCACACCTTAAGCACAAGCTGTACCTCAAGATTTTATGTGTATAGATATATGTGTTTACATATTTATTATTACTGTTTTGATTTCCAAACTGATTATCTCCCTAGAATGTTAATTGATGACACTCTTGCTACTGCAGCCCTAAGATGATCTTAAAATTTAATGGATTTTTGCACTGGTCTCACGTATAACCAGCCAGAGAATACAAGAGATATGTGATTGATCTTTCTCAGCCCTCTGGTAAAAATATCAGTGCTTAGAATAATCACAAACATAAAGTTAATAATTTGCTTTCTTCTGTAAAGCTTGAAATCTGATTGGCTTTTCTGGAGCAGGTAAATAGCTATAAAAGAAAAAACAATCATTTTTCAAGTTTTCAAATTTAACCCAGGTTAAATTTTTTTCTTTGAAATGTGATACATAAAAATAATAATTTTCATATTACACAGCTAACATCTCTTTGGCATAGTGCGAGTGCATAGTGTCTCCCTTAAAAAGGCACAATTGAGTTTTCCATAGCACAGTAAGAAATGTGGTTTATGTAATGATGGTACTCTGTAAATGAATCCTAAAGTGGAAACTGGAGCTTATCTTTAGAAATGCATCATATGCTGCCACTGAAGTAAGATAAATTGGTTTTAATGCCAGCTTTGTACTGTAAATTTATTGCATCTCAGTTAACTGAGATTTCTTTACCATTCAGTTTCCATCTATGAATTACAGAGCAATCCAGTTTTCATATATGAATAGCAGAATTACATTAATTTCATAATCCAATTCTATACATATGAAATATCATTTGATCCCTTGTTGCAATGCTGATTCCAATAGTTCCCAGTAGCAGGTAGTCAGTGAAAGTTAAGGAATGGCAAGGTTCTGTAGCATATTACTTTACACAGTGATTTCTCAGAAAAATCAAACACGCCAGATGTTAAACAAATATCCATTGAACTATTTCCTTTTTGAGAACACTTAAAAGATTATGCTGCAGAAGTAATTTACATTTCCTGTAATATAATTTGCAATGTATAAAGTAACGCTAGAAGCTCACTTTGAGCTGAACACCCAGAAGCAAAATTTTATTGCACTATGTTTTCAGGTCAACCAAGGATGAAAGAATAAGGAAAGCATGCTCCTAGAAATAATGTTCAATACTGGGCAGGTCCCATCTTGTAGCTTTCTTCCCTCAACCTAACTTAGAAGCAGTTGAGGCAAGTGAGACTTAGAAGCAGTTGAAGCAAGACTGCTTTGTTCTTTATAATTACGGCAGTGTGGTTTGCTATTCTGTGACAGGAAAATGCTGTCCTTTTCTGATTTTCTCCTGAGCTCAGACACTTTGTGGAAGGATGGGTTCTTTGCCATGAGCACTGAGCTGTGAAAACATGACAACACAGCATATGACATGTTGGTTTTGGAAATTACTGCCTATGATAATCACATGTAATTTCTTGTTCTACATGCATTATCTTGTTCTGTACTCATGGGAGTGAAGTAGACAATGTCAGCCACTGCTTTGGAATTATTGATGCCTAACTACATAAATTTTCTCAGTATGCATTTCCCCAAACTCTGTCACCATGTGCCTCATGTACAGGTTGACTCTATGGTTGCTTCACAATAACTACAACTGAAAATCATAGGCAAAGAAACACATATTTAGTGGGTGAGAATACATGGAACTTTTTCACCATGACATGGTTATTTTAGAAAAATAGCAGCATGAGTTGTAGTGTTTATTTTCTATTTGTTTCTGGCTCCCATTCACAATGAACAAATTTCTTGTTCTGGGAAGACACTATCACACCCTTCTCCCAAATCCCACATATTCATGAAGAAATAGAATGAAGTCTTTAAAGCCACAGAGATAGGAATTTCAGGCAGCTGAAAATTAAACAGTCTAAAATATTACCAAAAAATGTCCACAGTGTTTCCAAATGCTTATAAAGAAATATTTGCTCATGAAAACTCAGAGGATGTCTTTTTTTCCTTCTCATGTCCCTTCTAAGTTAGGCACAGACAACCTGGAGAAGGAAAATGTGCATTGCAGAAGCTGAAGCAAGCAAAGGCTAGTAAAGTTTTAGCAGCAAATCGATGCCTGGGTAGTAGGTGGCCAAGAAGTCTGGACTTATGAATTACTGGATGAAATGTAAGAATGGAATAATTTTGGTAATGGAACCTAGAACAGACTGGGTAAACACACCTGGGATCAGGGTAAGATCAAGAAAATGGAAGTAAAAAAGGACAAAACAAATGAAAGTCAGATTTGAATTGCAGGGGAAAAAATGTCATTGATGGGCTTGACAAACCAGGGTTCTAAATCTCTCTTTGTTTTATAATCTAGTAGCTGATTGGTTTGGTCTCCTTAGAAATTATGATATAAATTTGATTTGTGCTATGCTGAGAAAAGGCTCAGAAATATAGCTTTTGGCCATAGCCATTGTAGCCTTTCAGAGAGTAGGAGGAACACTACCCTGTAGATTTGGTGTCTGCTAAGTGGGACAAGTCATGCAGACAAGTAGGGTTCTGGGCTATGAATCCCAGTTTTGGGGACTCACCTCATCGAAAAAGGAAAGGAGTGCAGACCAACCCCTCTATTCAGTGTTTCCTAATCATGTATTTCCATTCTGAGTGCCTGGTGTTATGACACCTGCTCCCAGCTGCCTCAGGCTCCCCATTTTACAGAGGTTGGAGGAAAAACGGGGATCTAACTTAAATTTTCTCTTCTTAGCCACATGCCTAATTTATAGCATTTTTAGTGTCAGCAGCAATATCTAAATCTCATCTGAGCCTTAGTGCTTGCACAGAAATGTTACTCAGCAACGTTTTGGCAGCGGCAGGGATACAAAGCAATTCTCCTGGGGAACTTGCAACTCCCTTAGCCAAAGGACCTTACTTCATGAATCTCAACCCTTCTGGCTCTTTTCCCTATGTTTCTTCCTCTTGCTGACAAATTGTGCAGTGGGATCTGCATACAAGATGCTTCCCTTGTGACACTTTGATTCACTTCCTTCCTCTATCCCCTGCAAAACGAAATCAGGATTCTTCTACAGGTAAAAGGTATGGTGGGAGGGAAATTGTGATCTTGCAAGCAAAGTCTGAATCCTAATACATGGGATCTAGTTAAAATTGTACAGACAGATTTTTAATTTTTTTTAAAATATTGGTTTAGAGCTTGAATTATGTGATCTTAACCTATGTTATGTGTAATGCTTTTGAATATTTATGTTGGCTTTTACATTGGACTAACTTTCTACCACCTCCTTTTCTCCCCATTCACTTGTAAATTCTATAACATACAGGCATATAGCATAAGTGCTTTTGAGTGATTTTTTTCCAAAATAAATTCTATTTGAATTTAATTAATTATTTCTATACAAAAATGGCCATCAATAGAGCATCTTCATTTGCTTATTTAATTTGAACAACAGTGGAAATGCTGTCCAATGAAGACAAACATGATGGGATTTTTAGTCCTATTTTCCTGGGTTTACCTGTAAATTTTTTATGTCTTTGGGATGTCATAGGTGCTTACAGTGAGACCACCAGAAGACAAGAAGATTTTGCATGTGTTTGGTGTCCTTGCATGGGTGGATACATGTTGATCGTGTCCTAACTCCTAGGACAGTCTTGTGATGTAAGAGTTACAGGAGGAGACACTATCTGGTGTCATTTTCTTTGTGGAACATACTTTGGGGAAAAGACAATAGAAGACAGTAGTGGTGTTTTGTGTTCAATGCACTTGGATTTTGCAAAAAGGCAAAAGAAGAAGCCCCAAATGGTGAGAAACCCCAGAATGCTGGTACAAACCTTACTACCTATTGAATCTAAATACTTGTGTCTATTTATATGTAGAATTGCACCTGTGTTGTAAGAATGAACAAATAAAAAATATTAGTCACCCAAAATTTCCTTCAGCATTTTACTGCAGAGGACTCCGCACTTAATTCTACAAATCACTTCTTCCCTGGGCAGGCTTATCTGGTGTTGAGAGTGAAAAATGGCAAAATGCTAAGTGTCAAAAGATATGGATTGCATCTACCAATGTGCAGTTCAGATCTATATGCAAAAAAGTAACTGTTGGCTGAAAAATGCTCGCTGTGAACTCTATAATTTTAATTCTGTGGGGTTTGTTTTTATGACATCCTTTTGATAGTATTTATATTGCTTTAAAAATATTTTAATTGCCCAGGATTTTTTTATTTATAATGTATTATCTTTTCCATTAAAAAAACAAAACGTGAAAACAAACATTCTGCTTATCATCTAGTTTGTAGAGCAACTTGGAAAATACAAGAAGGATATTGTATTGTTTTCACACATGTCCCCTTCTCATTTTCCTGCAGTATACTGGAAATTTGTGTCAGAGTCTGTGTCTTTGGCTGACCTTCAGGAAAACTCCATTAATATGTTCTGGTATGGAAAAATGAAATAAATCTGTGAGATGAATGAAGCAGTAGTGAGGCAAACCCCTGAATGCTTAAAGAGAAAGGAAGTCAAAGGGACTTGCTCGATCTGACACTGAAAGACATTCTTTAATAGTCTTGGTGCTTGAATTATCTGAACATATCACAGCAAGTTGCAAATATCCTGATTATTTTCATCATTTTAATTGAGTGCTCTGCACCCCAGAGAATGAGCACCCATGTTCAACCATGCAGACTATATTAACAACCTCTTAAATGCATCTTCTATTTGCAAAGGTTCTGAATGCACAGTGTGTTCTTAAGAGTCGAATTAAAGAGCTTGCCTGTAAATCATGAACAAGACCAACACAAAAAGCACAAATCAGCTTCTGTGAAGGTATGCTGTTGCCAGCAATAAATGTGGGAAAAGCCATTAAAATGGTTATGGAGCCAAATAAAGGCTCAGAATTACTGGACTGTTTGCACTGGCTGTACATACAGTTTCAACAAAATCAATGCCTACATCAAACATGCTACAATTAGGCTTCAAAGAGTGTTTCATTACAAAGTAGGTGGAAAACCTATAAATTTCAGTGTACTGCTATTATTGTGCATTTTCAATTTCTTTGCTAGGAAAAGTGAAGCTTCTATAGCTTCTGATTGAATTATGACTAAATTATTTTAACTCTTAAAACCAGGTTTCATTCTGAATCCCCATATTTACATTTGGAGGTTATTTTCTGTAAACACTCATTCAATACACTCACGATGTTTGTTTTCCATGTCAATAAAAAACTTAGCTACAATATGGTGCAAAAGTGGTCATGCTTGAGCCTACTGACCAAGCCTTCTTGCTCCAGCTACAGGAAACACTGTGCTCTCAGGCTCTCATCCTGCTGAGGGACTTCAACCACCCTGACATCTGCTGGGAAAGAAGCATGGTGGGCTTTAGGCAATCCAAGAGACCCCTGGAATGTGTAACTTCTTGAGCCAGGTAATAGGCAGGCCTACTAGAGGGGTTGCAATCCTGGATCTGTTGGTCACAAACACAAGTGAGGTCTGGGGATGTCAAGACTGGAGGCAGCCTGGGCTGCAAAGATCCCATGCCAGTAGAGTTCACAGTCCTGAGGAATATGGGTCAGGTAAGGAGTAAGTTTAGGCCCCTGAACTTTGGTAAAACAGACTTTCAGCTCTTCAAGGAGATAATCAATCCCCTGGCAGACTGCCCTCAGTGACAAGGAAGTGTAACAGAGCTGGCAGATCTTTCAGGAAACTTTCCATAGAGTGCAAGAGCTAGCAATCTCCAGGAGCAAGAGATTGGACAAGGGAGACAACAAACCAGAATAGCCAAGTAGGGAACTGATGGCCAAACAAAAGTGCAAAATGCAAGTGCATAGACAGTGGAAACTAGGACTAGGAAACTGCTGGAAGAAGATAAAGATGAAGTTTGGTTGTGAAAGGATGGGATGAGAAAGGCCAAGGTGAAGTTTGAACTGGACCCAGCAAGGGATGCAACGAATAAAGGAACTGGGATTGTCCATCCTGGAGAAGAAAAGCCTCCAGGGAAACCTGATTGTGATTTTCAAATACCTGAAGGGAGCTTACAAGAAAGATGGAGAGAGGCCATTTTACAAGAGCATGTACTGCTAGGACAAGGATTAATGGTCTCATAAAGAGAGTACATTTAGATTAGATATTAGGAAAAAATTCCTTACTGTGAGGGTGGTGAGGCACTAGAACAGGTTTCCCAGAGATGTTGTGGATGTTCCTGGAAGTGTTCAAGGCTGGGTTGGGTGGGGCTCTGAACAACCTTGTCTAGGGAATGGTGTCCCTGCCCATGGTAGGAGGGGTGAAACTGGATGATCTTTGAGGTCCCTTCCAACCCAAACCCATGTAAAAACCCATTCTATAATTCTGTGATTAAGATACATATGAAATTGGGAAACAAGACAGTATAAGAGGAATTCAGCTGCCTAAATGAAGATGTCCAGTGTCACTTAGGATTTGTTTTACCACTCAAGATAACTACACAGGTCTGATGTGGTACTTAGGGTGACTCTGGCATCCCTATGCAACAGCAACAGAAAGTGCACAATGCCTAAAATGACAATGTTTGGGTAAGCAAATCTCATGTTGCAGTTCTATTGATGTGCACCTTAAATCTTGTCAAGTTTTCATAGGCTTCACACTAGTCAAGAAGTGAGGAACTGAAGGACAGTACAAACACAGCTTTACAATTTAGCTCAAGACAATCCTCAAAGCAGAATGGGAGAAAACAGAAAGGGTGCTTGCTATTCTAGACTATAACATATAATGTCTATACTAGAATATAAATGATCATCTGAAGTGGCTGATAGAAGAAGCTGATCCCCTGTTTTCAATATTGAGTGAGATGGTAGGTAGGACATGGTACTTAATGACTGGTGAAATTCAATAAGAATTATAATATGACCAAAAGAACAGAAAGTTAGAACCTGAATGACATGCTGTGATATTGGTTTTTTTGGGTTTTTTGTTTGGTTTTTTTGGGGGGGTTTTGAGGGTTTTTTTTGTTTGTTTGTTTTTGTTTTGTTTTTGTTTTTGTTTGGTTTTTTTTTGCTTTTTTGTTTGTTTGGTTGGTTTGGTTTGGTTTGATTTTGGTTTTTTTTTTTGTTTTTTTCTTTTTTTGGTTTGATTTGGTTTGGGTTTTTTTGTGGGAGGATTTTTTTTAATATGCTGACTGGATGTAGGGTCTTTATCAAGATCTCAATCAAAGATGCTGCCTACAACTCTGGCAGATGCAGACAGACTGGCAGCATTCCCCTCTGAGAATGAGAGGATGGGGAAGTATGCCAAATGGTGCTTAACAAATCCCTGAACAGTGCACTCAGTGACAAATTCCTGAAGATGAAATGCATTGACATTGCTAGCTGTTTGCAGCTCTTTCCTTTTGCAACAATTTTATTGGACTGTTATAGCTGTGTGACTAGCTTCAGCAGGGTTTTATGTGGCAGCCATGTCTGAAGTGTAATCCTTCATCTCTATGCCATTCTGCCAGACCTTTTGTAGCTTCAGTTGCACACTGAGCTCAGGTTTCTCCCAGACATAACAAGAGGTAAAAAAAAGGTTATTTGAGACAAACCTCAGTTGATTTACCTTAAAAGGTTTTCTCTTCTCCAGAAGATAGCACATCTAAGATAGAATGACACCGGTGCTGAGTCAACCTGGTGGTTTTCAGTTCAGCACAGGCTCTTATTGATGCTGTAACACTGCTGCTGTGTAGAGTGATCTTTTGGATACCTCAAGAATTTAAGACACTTGTCTCATGCATTTTACAGGTCCTGTTTTTAACAGAGGACTCTCCAGATTCAAAAAGCTATAGACATTAGCTTTTTGGCTTCAGACAGGAGCTCACTATTGCATTCTTTTGCACTGAATAGAGGCTTTTACAGTGTAAATGTGCCTTTATCTAGTTCATAGGATTACTTCCAGCCAGCCAACAAAACTGCAAGTAACCGTGCAGTTGTTAAGCAGTTATTTTATTTAATCTTGAACTTGTTGGGTTTTTTTTTCTATTATTTTTATCTCCCATCAGAGTAAGATGAAAGAAGGCTGAAAGCATAGGGTATGTACAGACTCACTTAGGTCTCTCTTTTATGTGAGTCCCTACATCAGTGAAGTTTTTGCATTAGATCTTCCCATAACATCTTTGTTGCTTATTCTGGCCTGATATTTTTGTTGATGATTGATTATACACATTTTATTTAGAAAGACTGCAATGTACTATTTTATTTATGTAAAAGGTCTCACTTTAAGCACCCAATTGAGTGCAGCCTTTTACTGAATTATTCCGAAGCACTGAGTTACCTATTCCCTTTGCTCCACTGCTACTTCCTCTGCACCCAGCCACATGGGACACTTTCTCACTTCTGTCAGCTTTGCCTTTCACTGGGTCTCCAGTGAAAAGTCAGTTCAGTTTCTGATGGGACTTAAAACTCATCCAGCAAAAGAGTGAAAAATTTTCATCTGGTTTTATAAGCTGAACTGACTCAAAAATAAGTCAGAACTGGCACAAAGAACAGGGCAGGACACTGCACCTACAAACAGGTCCTAACCTGATGAAGGAAGATGAAGAAGCTGAATCACCCCTCTGGAGGTGTTTTGATGGCACGAGTGCTTTAAATGAGCTCAGCTGTCTAACAGCAGACAGAGGTTAATTAATGGCAATTGTCTGAGCTGGACTTGTCTTGGAACAGAGTTCAGAGCCATATGCCATTTAATGCAAGCAGCCATGCATGCAGCTTCTGCCTGTTCTTAAAAGTTAGGTAGGTTCTCTAATGCTGCTTCTTGTTAAAGCCTTCAGGCCAGTTTAACACCTTGGCTTAAATGAGAAATTATCAAAAACAGCCCCTCCTGCCTCAGTCTATTAAAACAATATCTTGCTAGTACTGACAAATCTATCAATTAAATGTGCTAAGAAAGCAGCTCAATGTGATATAGCTGTAAGTAGTATATTATATTGGTTGCATTTTTGGGACTCCATCTGAATGGAAAGATCCATGAGGATGTTGCCTGGACAGGGTAGTGAATCACTGCAATAGTGAGCCCATTTGTTGCCCCATTTCTATTGTGCAGAGAACAATGTGAACAAAGAGAAGGCAAGTGCTAAAAGGAGTGTATTTCTGTAGGCTACTGGTTTGGCTACTCATCTAAGACAGTGCCCTGGGCTCTGTTTCCTTCTTGCTGGTCTACTGATGCAGATGGATACTGAGGATCAGCTACAGATAAAAGTCTCAGGCACAGAGGCTTGGGCACCAAACTCCCTAGCCTTGTCAGTGGCTGGGCTGGATTGCAAATTCTTCATTCTTGGCTACCCACAAACCCAAGTTCATTAGTATATTTGGAGATCTCTCACTTTCCCTGGCCCAGCCCAGCTCAGCCTACTGTCTGCGGATGAGCACACTATCCAGGCAGCGTAGGCTTGGGTGCCCTTGGGCAAAAGATTCCAGTGTTTGCCGCCTGAGCTGTTGCAAGTCAGTGAACAGTATTTGGGACAAAGTGGATTCAGTGCAAAGTGTCTCTGACAAAGTGTGTATCAATCTGCTTCATCCTGGCATACCCATCTGCTCTCTTGTCATCTGTTTGGGATTCCCTAGCTGTCCTCTTTTCCTGGTCTGAAACTTTTGTAACAATAATCATGACAATGCATTGCCTAAAACAGGTTCAAAAGAGACACCTCTTCATGATTGGTCTCATCTCTCTATATGCTATGTATATGATGCTCAGTAGTGGGATAAGGATAATGGGACATCTCGGGGTGGGGGGGGGATTAGTGTAGCACAACCTCCTCGTGGGTAGGAAGAAAGGGGCCAAGAGAGCCATGAGCTCCCATCTTACCTAGGAGTGCTAATAAATCACACAGGGGCCCATAAGCAGTGGGTGTGAAACAGCACAAAACGTAGTGAGTGCTGCTGGACCAGATCTGAGCAGGCAATAGACCAAATCCATGCAGGGATCATCCACAGCTGAGTCAAAGGCCCTTCATTCTTCCTAAAACATGGGGTTATTTTTGTCTCTGGGTGCTCAATTTAACAGCATCCTTTCTACCTCACTTTTGAAAACAGTTAGTATAGCTACACACTGATATACCCACAACCTAATAAGTGCTGTGCTTACAGACCTTCTTATGGGAGATATAGAGACAGAAATACAGCACAATTGAGACAATTTATCTCTAGGGGAGAAAATTCAGGAATCAGAGGCACTTTGAACTCACTGTGACATAAAAGTTAGTACCTGCTGAGCTTGGGTCTGTAGCTGCTGGTGTCTGAATGCTCTCAGCCAACTCCTCACACATCAGACACTAGATGAGAAAGGTTCAAGCTCTGGTACATCATGCTACAGCCGAAGCTGTCTCCGTTTCTGAACAGGGATGATTGTTTTGCCTTTACTCACAGATGGTAACTGGATAATCTGCAGTCTAGGCCCTGACCAAGGAACTCTTGTAGCACTCTGCAGGACCTACCTTTTTGATAAATCTCTAGGCTTTGAAAGGCTGTGTGTTCATAACACCTTGTGACTAGCTTGTCTTAGAACTTAAGGAGTGTTTTTTTCTGAACATAAATAAGGATATAGTGCAATTCAGTGAATTTCATTGAAGTACTTCTGGATTTACTTTAGTATAGCTGACAGCAGAATCAGACTCTATATGTGTTGGCATGTGCTCTATAGGACATTGTATGAAAAAACAACAAAGTTATCCTCCTTAGACCGTGTTTCAGCTTGCTGGTGGATCTGAGCTTTAAACACTCCACTCTAGTCTAATGCCAGAAATTTTACCCTGTTTCAGATCTCTCTATTTTAAACTGTTTGCCAATGCTTGAAAACTGTAGGTGTAAAATACGGTTAAGGAGTTTCACACTCTGAGACTTGCCAAACAAAGTCCATGTCTCCTCTGTATTAATGACTTATATTATAGCAGGTCTGGAAAACCATGACTTTAATTAGCAAAAAATTAAAAAACTCTTTAAAACATAGCCAATCACAATACATTAGTGCTGCTTCTTAGAATTACAAGTTTGAAAATGTTTTCTTTTACTCTTATCAATGGAAAGAAGTTAGTGTAATATGTTGAAAGTTTCAATTCCTTCTGGTTAATCAAAGAACAGGTATATGCACAGGAAAGATTTCCCATGATGGAGCAGCACACACAAATATCTTATGTAGATTTAGCCTTTGTGAGTTAGAGGCTTGTCCTGTTTGTCAGCTGAAAACTAACCATGTACTGGACTTTACAAATAGGAGCAGAGGCACAGGAATGGATTTTACTCCTTTAGTCAACACTCAGTGCACATCTGGAACAGTGCATCCCATTATGAACCTCCAATGCAAGGAAGACATGGATAAATGGCAGCAAGTTCAGCAGGGAGCCACCAAGGCTGAGGGATCTGGGCTGATTCAGCCTGCACAGCTGCCTTCTAGCCTACAAGGAAGTTACTGTGAAAGAGCAAGGCCCAGCCGCACAGGGGGAGAACAAGACAAAATGATGACAAATTGAAAAATGGAAATTCCAATTAGATACAAGGAAAAATTGTCTCCATTTGGATAACTTTTTATTGCAAATGGCAAGCTAGAGAGACTGTGGAACTGAACAACCTGATTGGAATCCAGTACTGACCCTGCTTTAAGCAGGAGACTGCCCAAGAGAACTCTCTCTTGTCACTCCCAGCCTGGGTGAGTCTGTGATGTTGTCATCTGATAGAGTAATTTGCATCAGTGAAAGTGGATGTAACAAGCTACCAAAAGAAAATGGAAGTTTATTTTGCCTGGGTGCAAATTCAAATCCATTGTGCAATTTAAAGCAACAGCAAATGTCTAGGCGTCATCTCTACTGAGCTTTCTCTGCTCTGTACTGTGCCAGTAAAGTCAAGCCAAACTAAATGACAGTAGAATTAATACATTAAGTTACTTCTGATTTACTATGCAAAGTAAATAGCTGTTTGAGCTTAAACAAAATCATATTGTCAACTGAAGGGAAAGCATTTAAAAAACCCAAATGCACAAGAATGAAGAGAGCAGAAATCCTTAAAAGTGAAAGGCCAAGTTGTCTCTATTTTTTTTCATGATGTTTCAATATATTTTTGGAAAATAAATGGTTTTCTCCTCTCTTTTTTGGCCTATATTCAAACTTCAGAAGTTGCATCGGCACCATAGCTGCAGTATGAATTTTAGGATGCTTGGTATTCCTATAGCCTGGTGTCTGGGACAACAGTCTGCATTTACCTTCAGCTCAGATTGTCTAAAATTTAGGCAATGCCCAAGTTTAGAATGGACTCCAAGTATTCTGTGGGGCATAACCATCCTTAGCACTTCTGCTGGAGCTTATAATTGCAAAAGCTGATGGGACAGCTGAAAGTTTTATTTTGACAGGGGTGTAATTTAGTTTGTGATTTTCATACATTCTCTCTGGAAGCATGGTCTTGAGTAAGGCAAACATCATACACAGACTTTTATTGCAGTCTTTGGTCCATCCTTTGGGACAGTTTACAAAGCAATGCAGATAGAGCAGTTTGAACATCAGTTGGTGTTCAATAATCTTGTGATGAAGTCTCTGGTCTTGTGGCATTAATATGTGATAGACCAGTTGTATAAGTAGACATTTAATTCACAATCCCCTTCACATTATTCACCAGAACCAGTCTGATATTCTTTTGAAGTTTGCTCAGTATGGATTCAAATGATGTATCCTTATTGGTCTGAGCACCGCAGAGATATCTAATCAAGAATTAAAAACTGACCCTGAGATCTCCAGTTGTGTAGAAGTTCTGTACATTGTTGCCACTTCTAATTCTGAGGAGGAAAAATATCTACGACTTGCTGTTGATCTTTTTCAGAATAGCAATGGATAAATGGTTGGGTTAACACGGATTTCTAAGATGGAACCTTCATTTAACTTTATTAACATGGGAATTATTTTAAAAACAGCTAGATAAAAAGAGCCATTAATCTACTTTCCTTCAGTATTTTAAACATGCCGCAACATAAAATGCCTGATAAAACTATTAAGGTTATTTATTTCAGTCTCATTGCCTTTACATGCCTGAATGGCACTCAGCCAGAAGTCTACTCAGTTTAGTGTTTAATATGTGCTGGCACACCCCCCACCCCCCATTTTTTAAATTAACTTGCTAGAGTGTTCTGGTGTGTTAAATCTAAATACATATAATTCATCATTTTAGTGAGAAAAAAAGCACAAAATAATTTTTAAAAATCCAAGACTCTTTTCTTTTTGATTTTGTAACATCTTGATATGTAATGTTTATCTTTAGGTGTTCTCTGTAATCAAAGGATGCAGAAAAGAAGTGAGGGAAACTGACTTTTGAAACATAGCTATTTTGGTGAAATGTAGCAGTCCTGCATCAAAACACAAACAAACTGCTTATGTTCCCCAACATATCAGCTGCTATATAGTGTAAAGCTGATTATCCAAGATTTTACTTCTTTCACTTAGTAGGTCTTTTTGAGCCTCATTCAGCCCCTCTGGCTCAAACTGAGCTGTACCTTCCTTGTGGAGGCATGCCTTCGGTTTTAATTGCTCTGCCTAGACTCTACTCAGGATAACCAAAACGTCCAAAATCTGGATTCATGTGTTATATTTAACATTTTAAAGATAACTGGAGGCTTGATTTTAGTTGCCAAGACTTTGTACCAAGTAAATTTTGTAACCAAGAAAACAGAAGATAAACCACAGATAAAACCACAACAATTTCTTAATTAAGAGAGAACACCCTCAAGTTGTGTTTTTAAACTAAAAGGTGTTCTCTTTCTTCCCATTTCCACCATTGTGGTGGCTTTAAATTTCCATGTTCTGGATACCATAGGGTATATGGCCAGAAACATACAAATTAGTCTCAACATTGGTCCTGGTAATTAAATTATAGTACAGATTGTGATTCTACAACCCCTGTGTTGTGAATCCATGTACTCAGGCTACAATACAGTAGAATTGATTTAATTACTTTGGTCTAGGATACCAGGGGTTGTGGTACATTTTAAAAAGTTTCTCAGAAGCCTTGAATATTATGAAACTGAGAGGTCTGTTTTTCAAGAGGCCCAGTGTTATAAAGCATATGGTATCTGCATTGTTCTGTAAGATCTGTGTCACATCCTCCAAATGGGAGCTGCAGGAGTCAGCAGCTTAAGTGGAAGTAGTTTATAACAGTCAATAGGAGGTGCTGAAGAGAATAATATAACTTGTTGAATCATTTAGTGATTTACCTTGGAATCTCTGAGATTACTTCTCAAAGCAACTCAAAACTTATTAGGGCAGATTGTCCAGTGTCATATGTAGTTGAACTTTGAAGGCATCCAAGGGTGGAGATCCCGTAACTTATCTGACCAACCTTTTTCAGTGGTTTATCATCTTCACTGAGAAGACTTTCTTTTCCTTGATTGTACAGGGAATTTCCTGTGCTGCAATTTGTGTTCACTGCATCTTGTTTTTCCACTGTATACACCTCTGAGAAAAATTTGGCTCCATCTTCTGTATAACCATTTCATTCCCCTTCAAGTGAAATACAGTTGGATTTCCCCTTTGATCTCCAGACTGAGTAAAAGTTGTCTCTGATTCTCTCCATACTTCCCAGATCTCCTGATAATCTTGGTGGTCTTCCACTGGACTTTAAAATGTACAAGAAAGATCACAACCAGACATAGCATTCTAAACATAATTTCATATGTGTCACATAGAGGGGAATAATTATTTTCCATGGATGTTGCACATTCTTGCTAGTAAGTCCAGGACAGTTGATCTGCTGCTGGCTCCTGCTCAGATTGCCATCCATGATGTCTGGTGGTAGTTTACTCATCCAATCTATATGTCTCTATACTGGAGTTATGGGAGACTGTCTATAAACCCCTTCTAAATCACCATTGTACATATAGTAAAAACAATACAACAAGAAAGAAACCCTCATCGCTGTATGAACACTGCAATGCTAATTGAAACTTAAGTCTAGTCAGATTCTGTTTTTGTTGGCAAATGAAGAAATTCAGATGCTGAATGCAGGCAGTGAACTATTCTGATGACTGAGAAGCTGCTTTCTATATTCAGTTATGTCTCACAGACAAGGTTCACTTAAAGCAGTAGCTTTGTGCCAATGGCTAGCAATGAATTACCAGAAAATTATGTATGTTTCAGTGTGTTGATGGGATTGTTATGCACCTATTTTTGTCAGTGTTGTGGTGTCCCATTTTTGGGCATGACTCACCCATGCAATTCTCTTTCTGAAACAAAGCTGGTAGATTACATTGCAATTTTCATTTTAGCTGTAGATACAACATATGTTTGTGTGAATTCATGAGCTATTTTTTCACCATAAGAGCATATTTTTGAAATGTTGTGTTTGATATGTGTAGAAGATGCTGCGGTATTTTCTGACAGGTTATTGTATTTAAAGGCACTATTTGTGTAGCTATTATAGTCCAAGCCCTTAAGCAAGACCAGATTTGTAGGTGGTGGTGATACCTTTTACTGGAGAAACTGAAACAGATAGAAATATTAGACACACAATCCACGCACTGGATCTAAGCAGAAATCGCAGATGTCAAAGCTAAATAGAAGTCTAACTAAATTTGTATTAATGAGACAATTTTTGAAAATGAGAGACAGGTATCTTCTATCTTTCAGACAGAAACTCCCTGCTTCTTTTTCTTCTCTTGTCCATAAAACCATGACCTTGTTCTCCAGGATGAGCTTCTGGAAAAAGGAAAATTGACAATTTTTCTTATTAAAAGTTGATGATTGTTTCATACTAATAACCTAAGTCAAAGGACCTTGAGGAGGAAGCTACATAATGAACTATAAAGACAATGGACATAGAGCAAGTCAAAGATACTTCAACAGTAGCCAGAAATCAGTTCTCTTTCAAAACACAGATGATACCAAGCAGAGACTTAATTTAATACTCATATACTTTCTTGATAAACTATATCCACACAGAGAATATCCAGTATACACTACCTGGCTTCCCTGTTATGTACAGCAACCCTGTGATGAGTTGTGTGGGATTTTTTTTACCTATAAATGAGACTTTGTGACATGATCTTTTTACAATAGACAACAAATTGCCATTGCATGGCTGAAATTATCTTCTGTTGACTGGCAGCATTTTGAAGACCATTCTGAAAAATTTAATAATTCTACTGTTTTGCTTAACTAGAATAAATATTAAGACATTTGTATGGTTGATGAAGAAATCATCATCTCTGCCATTACCCAAGAGCAGCCATGTGGCAACCTTTTCAAGAAAAAAAGCAGGTAAAGAGAGGTGAATAGTACACTCATTAATTTTCCAAGTCAACATAATAATTTGATTTGGGTCAAGTAACTGGTTGCTCAGCCGAGCATTCACAGCTTCACTAAACCCTGGGAGTATCAGGAGAAATTGAGGAAGCTTGTAAGAAAGCTCAGTTTGGCAAAGTGAGGAGGAGGTCTCCTCTCTCCATTAGGAAACCTTCTCCATCAGCTTATAGTGACTGGGAGAGAGAGCAGTAGAATTAGGTTAGGAAATAATTAAGGAGCAATAGTTAGCCACAATAGAAGAGCTCAGAGGCAGGAAACAACAAAGACTGAGTCGACCTCCTGTTTTCAGAGTTCTTCTTTTGTGAGCTCATAGGCCAATATTCTCCTAGGTCTGCTAATGGTGAAAGACAGAAGTGTATTTTTCTTGGGCTACAGACTCTATCTCCTTTCATGTGGGTTCAACTTTTTTATCAGCCTTAAGGAAAGCTTCGTTCATAAGAGATGAAGAGAGCTGGCTCTCCCTCGAATTCCCTGTGCAATCAGAAAGATATAACTCCATGTTTATGTTAAGGACAGAGGGACAGAGTGCTCCGTGTTGTGTCTTACTGCCTGCTCAGTCGATTACTCTTCCAGTAATTTGAAGAGATTAAACAACAAGAAAAGGAAATACTTCAAAAGGCAGTGGCTGTGCTTTAGCACTGATATCAGTCAGTTCAGTAAAGACCTTCAGTAAAGGCCTTCGGTGCTCTTCTGTAGATGCATTTCAAATGTACATGAAAAATTCCTGCTCTTCATGAGCAATAGAGATGAGCTGCTGATGGAATACAGGTGGGTTCTGCTAGGATACCTTTGAGTCTTTCTCTTAATTCTAGTCCATTTAGGATATCAGAAAGTGTTAGGCACATCCTGCCTTCAAACTTGTCTCCTACAATAACAGTGAAAAGGAGTGTCTTCTGTTGGCTGAAACAGCCTCCTTGCTGACAAGAATTATAGTTTCAACGTTGTTTAATATTAATTGACCAATTCTTTGATCAGAACAGAGTTATTTACTGTACTTCCTCCTTCCTGCTAGTCTTTAGGCACACTGAGGTCATTAAAGAGATAATTTATATAGTAGTTTCCTAAACATGGCTGCTTGTGTAGATTTAGACTTTTCACAGACAAATGCATTAGAATAATTTGCGGGTGAAATTTAAAGCATTGTTTAATATCAGCTGTAAAATATATGTGCAGTAAACATTTATTCCTAGCTCTTTTCAGCTGTGACAAAAAATAAAAGCAGAAAGACCTGTGTACAATATGGTCCTGCAGAACTTGTACTAGTCATGCTGAAATGGAATGTTGTTATGGTTTCAACTCTAAACTGAAAAGAGCTACCTGCCTTCCTGCCTTCCTGCCTTCCTGCCTTCCTGCCTTTTCCCCTCCCTCTTTTTTTTTTTTTTAATTACTCTTCTGACAAACTATCAATCAAAGCTTATATCATATTGGTGCACCAGATTTCACTAAGCAGTAATTTAGCATGTGTTACTGTTTATCATTATGGAAAAAAAATACAGGTCACAAGCATTTTTTTCTCCCTTCCTCTCTTAAAAATGCTCTTTCTCTCATAGGTTTTCAGCAATTTGAACTACTAAAAGTGTCTTCCAAAGAATGGGAAAACAGACAAAGCAACAGGTCTGTTTTCCAAACTTTTTTTTCTATTCCACCTAATGTTGGCAGAAGTACAGTCTTCATTTCCATGAAAAATGTTGTCAGTGAAAAATCTTAGATAGCATAGCCTTTGTGGTTCTGATTTGTTACAGAATGCAGAGTGGATGGACAGCAAACCAGCTAGACTGAAACCTTTCTCTCTGCTGCTTTAGTGCGGCATCAATCGTCTCACTGTGGCTGACAAGGCACATCTATCTCAAAACTGGGAGGTGTCTTCTTCATAAATATGTCTGTTAGATAAGGGAAGATGCTGTTCATTTTCAGAACAGCAAAGAAAAAAGCTTCAGAATGCAAGACCAGGCCTGTCCCTTCAAATTAAATCTTGGCTCTCCGGAATCCTGCAGTGGAGGAAATCTTTACCTTTATGGAGACCAGTGTTTATGGAGCCAATTATCTGTGTTTACTGTAGCTGGCAACAAAGTCATCATGAAGTGTTTTTCCTAAAAGGAAATTTGTCTATCCATACCGAAGGTGTTTCATTAAGGTGAGGAGCTGGAGATTGCAAATTGTGAAGGGTGTTACTGCATTTCTTTGCCTACAAAAGCAGCAAACACATTGCCAACTGCACTGCTGTCTTCTCATTAGCTTTTCTGACTTGTATTACATTACATCTTAACCCCATTGTGCCAGCTGATGCAGAAACAAAGAATAATATCCAACCGTTTTTTAGCTGAGCCCCTTTAATACTTCTTGGTGGGGCATTCTCAAACATGAAAAACATTTGCATAAAAGAAAGATTGCTGTATGTCTTTGACAGCAATGTGAGCTGCAAAGAGAAATTACATTACCTGGAACTAGAAGTGATTTTACCTTAGACAACCTCAACATCCAACAGTCTGAGTCAGAACTCATATTTCTGAGTTCTACATTCACTAGAACAATAACTGCAGGTTACTCTCCAAAGAAATATAGTAATAAGGCTGTCTACCTAATGAACCCTCATATATTCTGGAAGAAATTCTGCTCCTACTGAAGTTTAGTAGGATTTTCCCATTGAATTTTGAGCAGCCAGTAATTCACTATCAATTCTTAGAGCTATTCGTGCCCTGCTGTCTCCCTTCCTGGAGTCAGTGGAGAACCTGTGCAATTACTGATTTTTGGATTCAATGTTTTTGATAAAATATTCAAGAGATTTTAATTTTATTCTGGTCAGACATTTTGTGTCAGCTTTCATAGGTTATTGGGGGGGGGGTTTGAATGTCAACTATAACATGGTAGACATACCTATATGCTGGCTATTTTTTCAGTAATATGGTAACATTACTGCTTTAGAAAGAGCTGGGTGACCCTCTTCCTACCTGAAGAAAATTATACTATCTCAGCCTTTTCAAAATCACCAGGTTAATATCATAAAGAAGAGAAACAAAGAATATTGTTTATTGTTACTATATGATTCCTACTGTCCAAAATCTATATATTTATTGAGCCTTCCCAGTTTTATTTTAATAACAACCTGATTAGATATTATATGTCTTCCCATACACACACACACCCACACACGCACAAGTCACAAATTCAAGCTATGGCTCTCCTTGAACCTCTTTAGGAGTGGATATCCTGTTCATGTTGGTGTCATGCATAATTTGTGGTTCATGCCAGTGCTGGTATCTCAGACTTTAAAGTAGGTGTGACAACAGTCCTTCAGGGAAGATGTCAGCTTCTTTTAACTTCCCTTTAATCTCCAATGTCCCAAGAAACTCCACCTTTTCTGTCTTTAATGTAAAGAATAATTATTAGGAAGATAACTGGATTAAGAAATAGAAGTCAGTTCAGATAAACCTTAAAAGCACAACTTTTAGATCTTTTTGAAATCTGAGAAAAAGAACATATCTATCAGCTCATAGTCTGAAATGTTTAAGTAAAACAGAGCCTTCTGTAGGATTCACCCAGATCCTGAAGCCCTTCTTCATGCGACTCCTACTGAATAACTCTCAGAAGTATTGAATGCTTTAAATTGCCCTGGAAAAAGTGATTGTTTTGTCCAGGAATAATGTAGCTTGAGAAAAGATTTTGTTAAACAAACATCAGAAACTCAGTGTTTGTGAGACTTCTAATGTTCAAGAACAAAATCTGGAGATATGGATTTCTGGTGTTTCATTGTAAGAAAATAAGAAAAGATATGAACGTGGCTAAAGATGTGGCAATTTTCTAATCAGTAGACAGACAGAGGAAGTGCAATTTCTGTGATACTGACTCTTCTGAGAATTTGTGGTTTTATCCAGCTGAGTGTCTGGCCTGAACTTGGCTAGATGATGAAAAAAAAGCAGATCTAATTTTCTGGCGTACGGTATCAGAGAAATTGTTCAGCAGAAACATGAAAGCCTGCATGAGCTGAACTGGAAAGCAAGAGGATGTTGTGTAATAAATAGGAGTTGAGAAGGTGACTGGGGAATAACATTTTCCATTACACCAATTCAAAGCAGAAAACTCAGCCTCAAGTTTTTTTCTCCCTGTATGTTCTCCCTCTCAGTTTCTCAGAAAGGCACTCACTATGTTCAGATATAGATTCATTTTTCATTTCTTTTGCTAATGTTAACAGACTGAATCACGAGGCTAAGTTCATCATATTGAGCCGTTTCAAGTGTAGAACTGGCAAGAGTTCATGGTGGTTCAAGGGCTTTGCTTTTACAGACTTCTGTGGAGATTAAAATTTAGATCCAATACAAACAGCCCTTTCACTAGGCTCTCACTCTCTGTGACAATGAAATAAATTTTTCAGAAAGCACACCATTAATAAGTATCCTTTCCTTGTTTCCAACAGGACCATCTATGTTAAGTAAGATGGATGCTAATTTTAGATACTTAAAACCAGAAATCATTGAGGAATAATGTCTTTAGAGGACAAGGCAGAAGGCAATTTTCTCTCTTCTACTGATGACTCAGAGCACGTGTTGCTACCTAGCAACCTCTTCTTGAAGGAATACTTTTGTTTGATTCTCATCTTTGAAAACTGCCCCTTTTTTCTGCTTCTGTGTCCCCCCAGTAATTACAGTAGGCAGCCTCTGCTCTCTTACTGGATGTAGATTGACTTTTGAGATTTACACTAGAAAGAAGATTATAACTAGCTACTCTCACAAGCCTCAGAAATGGATTTCAAAACAGAGTTGCTTCACTAAAAGTCCCTACAAGAATGCCAGTCAGTGGGAATTTTATTTGTAAGTTGTGCATTTAACAGTTAACAGCAGTACTAAGGTCATAGAGCTATTTACAATAAACTGAAAACTTAAAAAAAATATTATTCTCCCAAGATAACTAGGCTTTCAGGTCACAGATGCAGCTACTACTTTTTTGGAGATACAATTGTAATTACTCCAAGCTAAGACATACTCTTTCAAGATGACAGTAACCTTCTTGCATGGAGAAGACTTTAAAGCTCACTCATTTACCTCTTGATCCCTTTCCTGTCTGATATTACCTTGCCTTGCACTCTCTTAATTTGTTTTTATAATTTCTAAAGTACCTTGTCAAAATTTGTAATGCTACTTTTTAATGTAAATTTTGCAAATTCTTTCATCATTAAATTAATTGGAGGAACAGCTAAGGGCACTGAAAAGCAGATTTGCTACTATTCCCTAGTCCAAACAGAATCTGCTATACCAAGGATCAGAGTCAGCATGACCAGAAATCTGCTGTGTTTTGAGGGCAGAATAGCAGTGCACTGTGCATGGTGGTTGGTGACAATCTGAGTGTCTTAAATGAGACACTGCTTTATGTAATGCAGATATACCATAATTCTCATTTTCAGTAACTTCTTCAATAATCTAGGCATTTAAATTATTTAAGTGAATCTTAATGAATTCTCTACAGATTATAAAATTGTCATAGTAAAGTATCATCCTCTTGAAAGAGCAGGAAATGTTTAGTCCTGCAACTCTTTTGAGAGGCTAGTTTTGTTCCCTCTGCAGGACCTGACCCTTTGATTTATGAAGCAGAATGGGAGCTGTACCCAGCTGCAGCTCTCCCATGCAGTCACAATGCTCTTTCAGTGCACACACTGCTCTCTGCTGGAAGGTTGTTGTGCAGGTGTTTGACGTGAGAGACCCACTGGAACCTCTCAAGCAGCCTCCAGTGCCATCCAGGCTTGCCCGTGTATTTATGCCAGCAAACAGGGTCTTTTAAATGTGGGGTGAGTAAGGTCATGCACTGCAAATCCTTCTTCATCTACATCAGCTTCTGGTCTCTTTTCTGGACACCATGTTTTATCTTCTGAAACAGTAGATGGCAAAAGGTTCCCAGGTGAGGTTCCTGTGACCACTCTTCACTGTTTTGTCTGTGAACAAGTCAGTTTAACTTCAAAGATATTGTAATTTTTCTGGTCATTTTTGACCTTTTATGGATACCTCAGCATTTCCCATCAGCTTAAAAAGTTTATGGCATGTTTCTGTGGAGTAAATGACAAAACTCCTACCATTTTTAACAAACACAACCTGATTCCCAGTAGCATTGCCAGGTTAAAGATCTTTTTCTTTTTAAAATGGTACAACATTGACTCAAGCCTTGGCAGTGGCTTCTGGGTCAGGTGCTGCCAGTGTGTGTAGACACACTGCTGCTTGGCATTGTTCGAGCATAGCTCTGTCTGTTGAGGCTGTGAGAACAGCTCCTGCTGGGAGGCATTAGCAGAGAATGGGTTAAAGTAGCTCTACAAGAGACAAGAAGATGAGGGAATGGAAACTGAAGTGGTTTAGCTGTTCACAGTTTTGGATAAAGTCCAAAACTATGCCCAGAGTGTGGCTTCTACCTATTCCATCCTCTTTAACAACTGACATTTTGAAACATCTGAACTCCTTCTCTGTAGATTGTGATAAACTTTAGCCACTTCATAGTTTTAACTATTTTTAAGTATAGAAAATAATGCAGAAAATAACTTTTAATTTGTTACTGGCTAGCTACATGAACTGCTAGTGAACACACTGAATAAATTCAGCCCAAGTGTCACTGCACCTGCTCAGTAAGTGGAAGCTTCCTTTGTCTCAGTGCCACCTGACCTGTGCAAACCAAACCAAGTTTCTCATTTCACTTGCTGTTGGGTAGGGAAATGTGGCATCAGTGGACCTGATGTCATGGAAGAGAAGACAAGTTCCTGGGCAGGGTGAGAAAATAACCTTCTCATCAGTACAGCTTGCTCTTTCTGATCAAAGCTCCCAACTGGAATAATCAGTATGCAACCATTGGCTTTGGTCTTAAACCATGGATTTCCTTTTCAAGGAATTAAAAGTTATTCAAGTTAGCTGCACTGCACTGACTTTATATTGCACAATTTAAAAATGCCTGAAAGTCCCTGAAACTAGAAGCATTAGTCAATTTGCTGAACAGTGCTGAAAATATGTACAAGGACTATGGATCATACTAAATTAAGCACTAACGTAACGAGTTTATCAAGAAGATTCCACTTTAATGGGATCATAAAGAAAAGTTATAACCTTAGGCCTGAATAAACTCTTCTGTTTGAGAAGCTGAGAGTGATTTTATAAAATTGTATTCTTGGATTTGCCTCACAATGATACATGAGGATAAAGGCTCTCTTTAGGGGGTGCATGTAAGTATGTATGAACCAAAACTGTCATTTCCAAATTAACTGCTGTCAACATTGAAATGATATTAATGCAAATATGTCTTGAAGTAGCATGAAAATTCTCACTTGCATCTTCATATGAGTGCAAGAAATGTTCAGTGCTATCTCTAGTCCAGTTGTCTCTGGCAATAACATTAAAACTTCAACTGCTTTTGGAACTGCATCAAAAGTAATTTCTTCTCTTATGGAAATGTTTGTCACAGTGTAAAGGCCATGGAAGTGCTGTGAATATGTGTGTTTGTACATTCCCAGTCCCTCACCTGCTCATTCCTGTACGACATCCTTGTCCCATTTCTTTGAAACTCAGATTTCTAATGATGTATTTAGTTGTCTTTAGCAGTCACTTGGAGCATTCACAAGCTCAGTAAACCCAGAAAATTTATTCCAAGCTATTTCTAAGGTGAAAAAAATGTTAGTAATTTCCAGAGAATTAATAACATTTTAAGTACCTTTTGTATGTGTGGTAGATTGGACTGGTGGCACTACCTACTAAAGTTGCCGAGAAGTTCCATTACAAAATCATTTTCTGAAGCTCATAACTTAGCCAAACTTTAACTATTTGGCCTGACATTGTGCATACTGGACAATCTGCCTCAGACTGAATCTTTCTGGAAAATTTCAGTCAAAATTACTATTTCCAAGAACTAAATAAGGAGAAAACACATAATTTTATCCATATCAAAATGTTCTTGTCTCCTCTTTTGTGTGAAATTTTAATGATTTGAAACAGAAAGATAAAATTTAAAAGGGGTGACAAAGGGAGTGTCCAGCCTTTGCTCTTTGTTGTTGACGTGGAACTGCATCTTGAATAACTTAACACCCTTTAAAAAGAAAAAGCAAAAAAAAAATCTAAAAAAAAGGAAAGAAAAAAAAGTAAAATAAAAAAAAACCAAAAGCAAAAAAACTTCTCAGTCTGTAACACTGACTAAAGGATTGTCAGACTTCTGAATTCACAGCTCTGAAAGGCTGCTGTGTATACTGATGGAGATTTCAGGCTGCAGTGACCTAGGGTTTTTTTGGAGTAGATCCAGTTGGGGACTGGTACCAAAAGTGCATGCGATGAGACCTCAGCCCTGTCAATTCCAGGTGTCTTTGCTCAAGCAGTGGAAGGGATAAAGCTCTCTGTTTCCAATACAGAGATGGCCAGAGGTGATTGCAGAAGGAGTGTATTAGGACAAGGAGTTTGGTGGACCAGAGTGAGACTTGAAGCATCTGTCTGTAAGGAAGGAAATAGAGATCACAGGAACTAGAATATAGGAAAATAGGGCTGAGGGATGACCCAGATGAGTCCCATGCAGGTCTAACTTTTTGGGCTGTATGCTGAATGCCAAAGGAGCATCTAGGGAACTTGAAGGCAGAAGTCCTGTGAAAATAGTACCGTGCAGTCCTGTAACTAAATATTGTAGTAATGCCCATACTCAACAGTGCTGCATCACAATTTTGACATTTACTAATAAGTGAATGCCTATTCCTGGAATTGGTATTATATTTTTAATGGGTTGGTTTAGTGCGCAATGTAAATGAATTCCATAGTTTCCAGTGTCAGACTTTCATGACCTTCTAGATTCAAAAACCTGAACTTTATACCTCACTGGAAGACGGGTAGGCTTTCCTTCTGATTTACATAATGTTCACATCATAACTCATTTGAGTGGTAATACATCAGACTTCATCTCACTCATGACAGAAAGTGCTATCCTAGGCTGAAATTCCAGGTTACTATTGTTTCCAAAGACAAAAGCTAAATAAATCAATTCCTTTTTAATTTAAATTGAAAGGCATTTATCCAGGCTAGAGAAGTGTTTTGGTCTGGCTAAGTAGGTAGTTCATTAGTGTGGAGAGGACTCCTGTTGGATGCAAGAAGTTAAAAGTGCTGAGATCCATGATTTATAAACACCCCTTGTGGGCAGCAGGTTAGACTGGACAGAAAAGTAAGTCAGAGCTAGTGCCATTCAACTGCTGAAATTGGTTCCTTCTCAGCCTGGGCTGTACCATGCAGAAAAGAGTCTAAACCAGCTTTTAATTCAGCAACTCTTATGAAAGAATTTAGGTTAGAATGGACATTGGAGATAATCTCATCCAAACCCATGCTAGAAGCATGTGTTCATAGAAATATAAGAAACCAAATTAGGTCCTTATGCAGAAAACAAAACAAAACCTTTTTAGACATTTTAGCCAAGTACTGTTTTTCTTACAAGAAATTATTCCCTTTGCAAGAAAAACACATTTTTGAGGCCAGCAGATTAGTTTATATCTCATGTCATATGAGAGCAAACAATGAGGGGAGAATTAGTAAAATTCTTAATACAAGAAACACAAAGTGTGAGAGTCTTGAAAACAGCTGTTCTGCTATTAACATTCCTCAGACACTGAATGATTTTCAAAGTGGCTTTAAGCCTTGCCAAGTTAATTGACATTGTAGCTGGGTTGGTCAGAACAAAGACTATTGGAAAAGGGGCCTTATTATTGTCACATGGGTCAAATGAGGGCAAGCCTTAGCTGATCTGTGACCTGCAAGGTTAAATGTTTGACCCCATCACATTGTCAGGGTGGCAAAGAGAGCAATAGAGATAGAAAGAACTGCTGGGTTAAGCAGCAGTAGCTCACCCATTCTGCCTTTCGCACAGTTGCACAAATATAAACATAAAGGGAAGAACTCGTTTCTAAGGTATGATAACATCTGAGGAGAAATTGTGTAACAGACACAGGCTCTGTCTCTGAAAAGTTGATCATATAATCCAAATGCTCTATATATGGAGATGCCTTTGCGCAACTTAAAAATCCTTCACAACTATTTGCTTCTGATTTGTGTTTAAAAAGAATGTTTGCAGCAGTAAGCATCAAATAGTGTAAATATCATAGCATACAACCCTTCAAAGTCATTTAACTATTAAAAGTGCTTAAAAACAAATTTCTGATTTGACTGACCAGCTGGCTCATGTAGCAGAAGTGATGGGATGGCTTAAAACTCTGTTACCTTTATGCTAACCATAATTTTAAAAAAAAATTTGAGTACAGCATGCTTGAAAGCAGACACAAACATGAAAGTTTATGCTGGAAATTTTTCCAGCTACTTTCATATTGGTCAGATGCAAATAAACCTGTGTGGTCCATGTTTTTAACAAGGCTGGGTTTTGTACAATATTGGATCTGCATGCATCCCATTCTGCTGCAAAGACTCAGCAGTTTATACAGTGGGAATCTGGGGTTGTGTTATCAGTGGATGCTTTGAACTGTGGATATTGGACTGCTGTGATGGGATTAAGGTCATCTAACTTCAGCTACCTGAGATACATCCATTAAGCCTAGGATAATCTTTTTAGCACTTTCTACAGTCATGCAAGAGACATGCACAGCTCCAAAGAGCAAGTCCTTCAAAAAACCTCTGAGGATTTCTGGTGGTCCCCACTGGATTCAAATGAGTAGATGAGACTGCAGCCCTCGTTTTTAAGACTTTTAAACTCATGTGAAATGAAACTAACTCTGAATCTATTTTTCCACCTTTGGATGCACAGAGACTTACAGAAAAGTCCCCTAACCTTGAGAATCTGCTTTGCTTTTGCACAAGAATGTAGTCTTACATGTAAACATAATCCGCTAAAAAGATTTTAGAATGCATATCTTGGATCCAAAACCTGGTCTATAAAAGCCATTGGTCTTGTTCAAAGTATTATCTGGAAAAAGGAGATGAAGAGTGCATGTGATAGGAAGAATGAATAAATGGTTGAGAAAAGGCAGAAATTCTGTATGAATGTAATCTTTCATTGTGGAAAATTGTAGTGGCTTTCCTGTTGGCTATGATATGTCACTTGTTCCACAATACTAGGTTAAATTTATATTGCAATTGTTAATACATTGTTGATGCTCCTTATCAGTACCCCAGGATTTAATCTGCAATTTTTATTTGTTCTCTAAAAGTATCACCATAGATTTAATTTTGAAATTTTGTGAAAGAAAAGTACTTCTTATGTTAATTGATGTTCATGATTAGTAGTTCCTTTACACAGAAGACAAATACAAGGTAAAGCTGAGGAGCTAATTATTTTGTTATTTTGCTAAGCCTCAATGTTACATTACAGAATACTGTCTTGCAATTATTATCTTCAGCAATTTTATTCTCAAACTGTCTGCCTAATACAGACATCTGAAAAGTAAAGTTAAATTACAGGGTAATAATGGCAAATGTTCATATTCTTGGTTCTTTTGGATTTGTTTAAGGCATATTTGACTTTAATGTATTTCAATGTTGTATTGGTCCATGCCATAGCAGGGTTTTTGATGAATTACTTCTGTATCCAAGACAGTTCTTAGTTAACCATTCCTAGGGGGAAAAAAAGAAGAAATGTTTAATATAATCAAATCGTCAACCTAATCAGAGCTGCAAACATGTTTATTTGTAAAAGAAAAGGACTGATTTTATTTAATAGGGTATAGTCTGTATCACAAATTGACAGCCCCTCAGGTAAAAAGATGAAAGTACTTGGTTCAACAGACTCTTGTCTAATAATGCAGTGTTCTGCCTTGTTACAAACATAATATAACTGACAGCCTGAGGCCCATGGGTATTTTGTCCAATTTTGACTGACAGAGAGCAGCTCCATATTATTGATGCCTTAGGACAAGGACCCTCAAAAATACTATTTTTTATCAAGGAAATTTTTGCTGCTCATGGATCCATAAGACTGTATTATTAGTCTTTCATCATCTTTATTCTCTTCTTTTTCTATTTATCAGTCTGCACTCATGTGCATAGAGCTTGCTCATTTTTGAGCTTTCATCAGTCCAAATAATTTCAAACAATAATCAAATGTGCAGATTAAAATAAAATCATTTCATGAACGGGAAAATCCTTTTAAGTTCACTCTGAGCTCTCATATCCAGACCATGCCGATGTTTATTTCCATGTGCTACTACTGAGATAATCTTTCTTCTACTCAGATGCTTTCAGCCTGGCAGCTTTGATGTCTTTCTCTTGTGACTTGAAAATACAGTAGCTTCCCTCCTTCCAAGATCATCCTTTCCCATTTCTATGCTACCTGTAACCATTTCTTTGGTTTCTTCTGCAATTTCTACCTGCTACATCACAGAAAAGTGCAAAGATCCTCATTCACTATATTTTTTGGGTCCTGATTATAATCTCTATTCATGATCGAATGCTGAATTTTCAAATAAAGATATTCTTGATTTTTTTCAGGGTTATCCCTTGTACTTGCAAGGGTCTCATGTGGTTTTCCTCCAGGCTTCTTCTAGGGCTCTTCTCAGCCACTATACTCAGAGGAAAATTTGGCAGTTTGGCTACTTATATAGTTAGGCCCTTCCTTTGCATTCCTCTCCCCTTTCTAATGGTTGTTTTATGACCAACAATTAAATTCAAAACACTCTGAGGTGTAAGCTTTTTTCTTTTGTTTCATGCTTACATGGTATCCAGTATGACATTTTCACTACTTCATGCATAAAGAACAATGTGGAGCAAGTGCATTTGTATAAGCAGAGAGTTTTTGGCTATTTTGTTCTCGACTTACAGAGCAGTAGAGAAATTGGATAGTGATGTTAGGATTGTCCTGGGCTAAGGAAAACAGTGATTCACATACATTTGAGGATGCACCCTGTCCTTCAGATACCTGCGGCTGCTCATACAAACTTAGAATCAGAATCATAGAATTATAGAATAAATGAGGTGGAAAGGACACATCAGGATTATCAAGTCCAACTCCTGGCCCAGCGCAGGACACCCCAAGAGTCATCTCATGTTCCTGAGAGCATTGTCCAAATGCTTCTTGTACACAGACAGGCTGGTGCTGTGACCACTGCCTGGGGAAGCTGTTCCAGTGCTCAGCCAACCTCTGGGTGAAGAACCTTTTCCTGGTATCTAAGCGAAACATCTCCTGACACAGCTTCATGCCATTCCCTCATGTCCTATCACTGGTCACCAGAGAGGAGACATCAATACCTGCCCTGACACTTCCCCTCATGAGGATACCTTAAGACCACAATGAGGTCTCCCCTCAGTCTCCTCTTCCAGGCTGAGCAGACCAAGTGACCTCAGCTGCTCCTCTTAAGTCTTTCCCGCCAGACCCTTCCCCATCCTTGTTGCCCTCCTCCTACAACTTAAAGGGAGATAGGTGTGAAAATGCATTTCCTCTTCATGATGAAACTTGTCATTCAGAATTTCAGAGGTAATAGGAGTCTTCACTTTAGGCTCACAAGTCACATGATAGAAACAAACACATCTCACCTGGAGAACCTGCTTCCAGTGGAGAGCAGTGTGCTTCATTTGCACTCAGTGCCACTTATTCCATCATTTTCCAAGCAAGCTAAGGTAATGAATGGATATGCAGACGTCAAGCAGCTGGGTGAGCCAAGTCCAGCAAACAAATACACAAACCAAATTCTCATCTGATACTCTTGGCAAGAGAATTGCAAGAGTTGTTGTTAATTCTAACCCTGGAAAATACCACTATTTCTGCAAGCCTAAACATGAATTTACTGGTTGGGCACCTAAGGGTTGAGACCCTGCCTCCAGGTGTGCTTTATCCATCCTACACAATGCAACTGCTTCATCTGGCCACACTGAGGGAGGCCTCCCCTGGGCAGACCCAGGTGGAGGGGCAGAGCTGGGGTTTCTTTCCAGCCTTGGCAGCACTTCAGGTGAGTGCCCCAGGTGAGAGCTGTATGTGTTGCTCAGAAGGACTGTGGGGCACTCATCTCTGCTCCCAGGCTGGAGCAGGGAAGGAAGGACACATGGCCAGCAGGGCCTGCCAGCCTGCACAGACCCAGTGTAGTCTTTTGACTCAGGGACTTGAAATTTAATGGCTTTTGTCCTGTACTTCAGTGGCTTAGATAGTGTTAGTTTACAGATGGGTGAAATATCCTTTTTTTTTTTCTTTTTTATACTCTTTCATTTTTGCTAAGATATGGCACCAGGCATGTGTCTGAACACTTGAAAATGCTGCAGGAGACGAAAATTATTCCAAACTATCTCTGATTAAAAGAACTTACTTAGAAAAAGAAATCTCACCACAGCTTTTCTAAACAAGAGGAAGACTGAAGAATGTTAATGTTAAGGACACTACTTTGACTGCTATTATAATCAATAATTTTCCAGTGCAAATTCTAGAAGGACCAAATGGTGTCATGCTCCACTTTTCCTGCTGCCTAAAACAGGGAAGAACTGATGACAAACGCAGGAGGAGAGGGCACCTTGGGCAATAGCAACCATGACAGGACTGAGTGCAGGATCTGGATGCAGGCTGGGAAGTGAAGCAGCAGACTAGGAGAGAAGAATTTCATTTATTCAGGCATTTGCTAGGCAGAATGGTGCCATGAGGGAAAAGGTGTCCAAGATAACAGATTAAATTTTAAAGAAAACTCTTTGACAACTCAGAAACAAACTTCCCTGCTGCACAAGAATGTGGGGAATTCCAGCAGAAGACCTGTTTGATTAAGCAAGGGCTTCTTAGCCTGTCAATGAACGGGATCTAAATGCAACCTGCAACTGCTGAAAAGGAATTAGGAAAATCTCAGAGCCAAACTCTTCTCAATAGTGGCGATCAGCATAAGAAGAGAGAACCAGCAAAAACTGCAGTCCAAGAGCTCAGACCAAATGGAAGGAGTAACTTTTAAAATCAAGTAGCACAACCCTGGAACAGCCAGAGAAGAGGAGGCAATGTCTCTGGAGATTTTCAAGATTTGACTAAAACAAAACCACTGCCAGCCTGAACTAGGGCTGTGAAAAGGAGGTTGGAGTAGGCAGCATTTCTATCATTTTAGAAATGTCTGTGGACAAAAAAAGAACCCATTTCTTCACTTATCTTTGTTGAGACTTGAGCTTAGCTAAGCTGGGGATTTTGATGCTGAAGAGGGAATGGGAATGCCCTTCTGCCTCCTTGGTTCTGACAGCCTCAGCTTGCTGCGTGAGACCTAGAGAGAAGCTCCCTGTCCACACAGTGCCCAGAGAGAGGCTGTGCTGGGTGTGCTAAGGAACAGATTGTCAGCCACCATGGGGAACTTCATTGGTAGGGTCTTTCTTGGGGAAGAGATGCATAGTGACTTGGGGCTCTGTTTTGGCAAAATTCCTGTAAATGCATTAGTGTTTTGGTGTATCAAGGCCAAAGGCCCTGCAAGGGACAGTAGAACGACTGCAGCTCTGTAACTCGTTAGAGCTAGAAGTCTGAAGTCTCTAAGAAAAAAAAGTACACTAAAACAACAAACAGTAACAGCTACCTATTTACTTATTACCAAAATTTTTAAAGGTTGAGTCTTTCACAAAATTTTAGCATTAAAAATATTCTGGATGTTGCCTTTGCAAAGCTCCATCTTTATTAGTGTTACTCTCACCTGATGGCTCAAGCTTTTTTTCCATTCAGTCTCTGACTTCTGAGTGTACATTCCTTCATTATTTGCAGTACTTGCTAATTAAGTGCTATCTGCAAACTTGGATGTCTTTGCTTTCCACATCGCTGTTACATTATATTTGCGTAAATATTTAAAATCTGGACCTCTAACAGTGACTCCTGTCATCTTCTACTACTGACATTTTAGCTTGAATACTTTCCATTTATGACTACAGTAGATTTCCTACTAATGCAGCCAAATTTACGTTTAAGCATGCCACTTTTATTCCTCTCCTCTGACTAGAGCTAAGAAACTTAGTAGCAAGAATCAGCTAGATTTCATGCATTTTAAAAAATTAATCAAAATGTCAAAACCGGCAGGTTTTTAAACTATATGCTCCTTTACTGCTAAAGGTATTGATCACTTTCAAAGGATTTAAAACTGAATTTGTGTCATGTGAAATGCATTGTCTTTTGCAATTTTTTCATCAAGTTCAATATTCTGAAAACTTTTTGTGATATTTCTTAGTGCATAAGATCATATTTCCTTTTACATCTCTATATGCATACCTGTGTACGCTTCTGGCTGTATATGAATACATTCACAAGCACATATTCAGGATTTAATAATATTATTTGGAGGAAATATCACTTTTTTTCCCTTGGAAATTCCCTATAATTTAAATGCGTATCTTGAAGTTTTCCAGTTATAAAAATAATCTTACTTCCTCTAAAACTCTCTGCAGTGCAGCTGTGCTTGTGTATATGCCAACTGATCCATCAGCCTTCATTTCAAACCACTTCAAGGATATGCACATCCCTAGGGATCTGTGGTCTCTCAGAAAAGGTGCAGTTTTACACATGGAGCTTCTTAATGGCCTTGTTCTGTGTTAAACATCCTTGTCTTATTTATGCTTCTTCTTCAATATTTGCCTCTAAATATACTTTCCTTGGTTTCATTTTAACAGTGTGTTTCTATATTTACATTACTGAAGTTTTGTGTTAAATACAAAAATTAATTTTCTTATTTGTAGCAAATATACCTGGTTTTCACTATGTAGGGATCTAAATTAAATTTTTCAGAAGTACTTAGAAGTTTGTAATTTTCCATAAACAAAACTGGAAATCTCTACTGTTATAAAAAAATATATATTTTTTATGAAGGATTGCCAAACACAGCATTTCATAGGTTATCCCAAACAGTGCATGAAGCATCACTAAAAAGAATTCTGAGGTGTATTTACTCATGCATGCTGTACATATTGACAGAAATACTTCAGTACATAAAAGACAAAGGATAGCAGGACATCTTTAGGCAGCATTTTGAAAGAAGTGTTGGAGACAAAGCTTATTTAGATTATTTAACAAGTGCAGTCCATATTAAACATGAAGCATTCTGACAAGCAAAAGTGACAAAGTAAACAGTTATTTTTCTTAAAATATCTTTTAACAAACCAAAACCATGTTCCTGGAACTGCCTTAATATATAGTAAGAATATACTACACAGAGAAAATAGATTTAATTGCTCCTTTTTCTTCCCCACAACATAGTAGTTTACACATAATTCAAAGGCCATTGTCGTGGGAGATTCTCACTAACTCACTTCAGCCAAATTTATATTCTCATGGAGAAAAAGCTTTTTTGTGATGATTTGATTTTCAAGTATGGCCACTTTATCAGCTGTCTGCCAGGTTATCTCTAAAGTTAAAAGATGATTCTTCAAATGAAGAAGTTACAAGCCCTGGAAAATAAGGGATCTTCACTGTACACCTCACAGTATGTGAATTAGCTGGAAGTTGTATGAAATTTGCTTGCTGCATGAATATCCTTTTTTATCTGCACTTTAGCAGAGAAATATAGTACAGCTGTACTTCACACTTTTTCCATATAATTTCCAGGTGACATCACTGGGTCTCTGCTTACATTCAGTTCATGTTCTCAACTATGTTTGTCATTAAAAATAAAAACCCAAATCACATACACTAACCTAAACTTTAAAAAAAAAAAAAAAAAAAAAAAAAAAGGGTAAATTTTTAGAAAAGTCATTGAGCTTTACCCTTCTGGCCCACCACAGCACTCTGGCTGCTGGAGGACTCCCAGTGAGGAATGTTAAAGATGATGCTGGGCACACAGAAACAGCACTGTTTCCACACTGGAAACAGCATGGTGGCCTTTTCAATGTCAGCACATAACCTCAAATTGATTCTGGAGCCTCAACTTGAATGTCTAAGCCTGACTAACACCTAGATAAGGCTTTTGACTGTAATCCAAGTCTTTTCTCAGGAGCCTACCAGGAAAGCATGGGAAGACACTTCCAGTTCACATGAGGAGTGTGTCTTCTGCTACCAAAACATTAGCTGCAGAAATACCCTCTGAAAGGCATGTGTGTGTGGAGCACGCCTTAGCCCATTGTTCCCCAGTCTGCTTCTCTGGTTTATACAGCTGTACACAGTGGCTTGAGCAGGCAGAGCTCACATGGCTGTTATCTATCAACAATCAGCATCACTTGTTGCAATTACATGAGAACCTGCTGTCATGCAGAGCTGTGGGACAGCTGTCCCCTCAGGCTGTGCCCTAGGGCTAAAGAGAGGTTATGTCTCAATACAACTCTCATATGATTAATTTAATAATGTATTACATGCCATGCTTCCTGAATGTTCCATTGTACTCTCTTTTTTCCTATCAAAGAGCTATTCAAAGTAAACAGTGACCTCATCAATACCGTCTGAAACTTACAGTAAATGGAAATCTTCCAAAACCATAATAGAAACCATATTTCAACAGATGTAAAAAGCAAGATGAGGAGTGAGACTTAATTTGGATGTGAATGTTACAATACTTGATACTTGACTTGGCTTTGCTCAACCTCATCTTTTTGCTAAGTGCATTAGGCTTTGTTCATGTGGGAATCTAGATTAAAAAAAGAACAAGAAAATCGCTACTTCAGCTTTTTCTGCAACATTCATGGCTTGGTGAAGAAGATAGAAGGAATTTTACCCCAGAAGATAAAAAAACAAAACTGAAAAAATTGTCCTGCAGGAGAGAGAGAGAGAGACTGACTAGTACTGTCATGATTGAAATTTTTAAAGTTGCATAAGTATTTGAACACAATTTTTCATAAATATATTCATTAACCTATTCGTTCATGACCTTTAAAATGCCACCTTTCAAAAGCATGTAAGGATTCCTAGAACAGGAACAAAACTGCTATTCAGGCATTTTTAGATTGATCACAGCCCACAAGCCAAGTAAAATAAAAGATCTTATCAGACCATCTCTGTATTAAGCTGCAGGTGCTTGATTTCCATACAACTTGGAGAAACAGTTGTCTTTGCCTTGCTGATATATTTGGATTCTCTTCATCTCTGAAACTCTAAGTAAGTTGTCCAGGCTACAAATAATTTTTATTTTCTAGACAGAGCGGAACACTTAGCTGGTTTAAAGGAAAAAGGCCAGAGGTTTACATTTTTATTCAACACGTTCAACAAGTGTTTAAAAAGCAGCACTTGTTAAATAGTAAGCAATTAGAAGCTTGAATTCCAATTGGTTGTCTTTGTTTTGGTTGGGTTTTTTTACCTGTAGAATAGCATCTCATATAATAAATTCTAAGGCTAGTTGCATTTTCTCTTGCAGTATTAATGCATTCAAGGTATTGAACACAATACTGTGATTTCTATCACATTAGTAGAAATCTCCTATCAGAGTTGTCCACCACTGCTGTAACATCCTGTCATGAAATTCATGCTGTTAGGTCATGTTGCCGTGCTTACACCCATTAGAAAAAAAAATCTCAATTAAAAAATCATGTTAAATACACTAAAGAGGAGGTACACTCACAGTCAAACCCTTGTTTCCAGCATTTTGGCAAACACTCAGATTTTCCTTATCCAATTTTAAAATCCAGAAGCTATAAAAAATTGACCTGTAAAAATAATATATAAACATTATAAAGACATAGTCCAATATACAGAAAAATTTTTTTCTCTTTGCCTGCATTATTATATTCATATTTTCATAATATGTTGTATATCTGCAGAAACCTACAGACATTCTAGGTGTGTGAAATTTATCCCTCACAGTGTGAAGAACGTCCAGTAAGTATGCAACAGGTTTATCACATTTCTGGAAAATGTGTGTCACCCCATAAGGAAATTATCCTTATTTATGATATTGGAAGAGTAGTATTTTGTTCACTTTTTTTTTTTTTTAAACACTTAAAATTGAAGAAATCTCATTAGAACATGTGTGCTTTTTTATCAAGTCATGGTCTGCTTGCTGATGTTTTTATCATGTCTACAAGCCATAATATTCTCTGGACAGCACACTCCCTCCACTGGACTCTGCACCCTTGAAGAAGATGCTAGTTCTGGTCCAGTAACATTTTAATTTTAGAATAACATAAGAAAAAGGAGTTCAGGTAGGTAGAAAAGGGTGTACAAGAAAGTAAGGTGGTACAGTGTAATAAAAAACTGGATCAGCACAGTTAGCAACCATCCTGGAAAAGAAGGCTATAAGTGCTGATGTGTGTGTCTGTCTGTCTGTTTGTTGGCATTATTCACATGAATCAATAGTATATATTCTTGTAAATAATAATTTTCTTGACAACCTGAAAAATTCTAATATGCTAAGTGGCAAGATCTTGATTCAATGGAAGTGCAGATATTTTAAAGCTGTGTAAATTCATGTAACTGTTCTCAAATTATATGTGTTAGAGAATGGGAAGAATTTTTTTAGCTTATTTAGGCCTCACAGCATGAAAGCAAAAAGCTTTTTCTTGGAACAGATCCAAAATGGTGCAAGTATATGGTACTTTATGTCCCTATTCCATATTTTTCAGTATTTTCCCCACCTGAGCTGTGTATCACAGGATAAGTGCTCTTCTATGTGTGTAAGGGGTCAGGAGGGGAGAGAGATGCCAAACTAGAATACAAATATTGGCAGATTTCAGTAAATGTTCAGTAAACATTACTTACCTCTTCATTTTAGAGTCTTCATTGGTTCATCCTGTGAGGTGGCATTTTCCTCCCACTCTACATTGCTAAGAAATTGTATAGAAACTTTCCCTTTGTCCAATTCTGTCATAATTGCTTTCTTTCAACAGAATGACTCACTGTTGATTTGGATTCCCTGTGCATGGTATCACAGTTCTGTGAACAAACTTGCTCTCATGTTAGCCTGACATCATCTTTATTACGCCTTCCTTGTCACTGACATTGAGCAGGACAGGCCAAAGGAGACTACCTGTGTCTCGTCATTTCAGCAGCACTTTGACAGTGTACTTAGCACACTTTCTACCGTATTTTTCCTTTGACTCCATTCCTCTTCTGAGAAAGCTATATGGTAAGTCAAGCACTTCATGGGCATCAGTTTTTTATAGCTAGCTCTAGTTAGGATTTATATCCATCAAATTTCAGCTCAGATGATCTCAGGGCACAGAGGCAATATGTATGCCTGTCTACTAACTTCTGTGGAAGAAAACATCTCATGTAAGTAATGTGATTCATGGTTAAACCTCTTTTCTCTAAGAAGGAGGACTGCTTTGACTCACTTCTGTCATCCCTGAGCTCCATTGTGCGCACAGGTCTGGAGGCCCATGCTGGTTTGAAGTCTCATTTCCAGAAACCAGCAGTTGTTCCAGTGTAATTTACTGTAAGGCAAAAACCTCTCTTTCCTTTTAGCTTCATTCGGATTGCACTGGGATGCAAAATGCCTTTCAAAAAACCTCCTCAGTGGTTCTTTACCATGAACTTCTATGGTAAAGTATAATCCAGTACTGATCCTGCTTTAGACACAAACACAAGTTGTGGTGATTGTCACTCTTGAGGTTACAGCTCACCTCAAGCAGCTGACAGGAAAGTTCATGGAAAACAATATAGTGAGCATATTAAAAAGAGCTCCTGGCTATGAAAGATGTAAAGCAGTAAATCTACAGTTTGAGTGAATGGTGGATTTACCGTCTTTCCACCAAAGCCCAAACTCACTCCATCACCACCTCCACCACCTCTAGGGGGATCTCAGTGCTTTGTGAGGTTTGACACAACATAGAAGAGGAGCTGAATTGTTGTTAGCCATATTATCTTTATCCATCTCAGGTATCTAGTACGGGTTTATTTAGGAGGTGATTGTCTCAACTCCCTGGAAAGTGTTCAGACCTTTCCCCAATATCTTACATCTTTTTTTCTCTTAATATTTTGAGCACAGCTCTCTGGCAGGTTAACAGACTAAGTCTCAGTCCAACAGGGGAGTGGATGCATGTTCTCTGGTAAAAGAACAAAGCTGTTTAGTGAAAAGCAGTGGATAAGGCACACCACTGTTCTTCACTGAGCAAGAATAAGAAACATTACACAACATGTGATCACAAAAGAAATATAAATCTGCTGCTATATGGGTACCTCGAGGGAAGATGTCTAAACTAGTAAAGCTTAGTGTTCATTAGAGCTGCAGCCCTATCAAATCTAGGCCCTTACTTGAAGGCTACAGCCTGTCCTGGCTGTTTGCTGTTCCCTCTTTACACCTCCCTTTCCTGTTACTTAGAGACAAATGTGGTCAAGTGCAGGTGAAGAGCACTGAGTTCTATGTTAGTAATTTAGCAATTAGCAAGTTAGTAATTGCAAGCTAATGGGGACCATTTTTCTTAGCTTATCTCATTCTCTTGCAACAGTGATCAGTGTCCCACACTAAGTCTATAGTACAAATTTAAAATATATTTCCATTATGACCTTACATCCATTGGCCAGCTCAGTAAGGAATGACATGCAAACTGTTGTTGCAGACAACAAATTAATGCAATGTGCATTTTGGGAGAGCAGCTTCTGCAGCATCCTGCACTGAGATGTATTGTGCCTTTAAAGGATTGTCTTCTAGGGCTCCCTGTTTTGTGACTGGCTGTTCTGTGACTGGCTGTTCTGTGACTGGCTGTTTTGCTCCCAATATACATCTCATAGGCACCGTACATTACAAGCACCATACATTAGTTGGATAACAGCTATGAATTAAATTTTTTTTCTATATAATTATGTGACTTCGCAGTCAGAAAAAAAGTCCACACACTATAAATGAATAATATATTCCTGGAAAAAGACAAACAACTTCAGGACTAAGAGATGCTTTTCACTGCTGCATTTATTTGATAAAAAAATGTAATCTCCTATTCTTAAAAGTTTCATCTTAGTATTTTTCAATTTTTAACAGAAAACAAAAGAAAATAATTCCATTGGGCAGTCCATAAGGAATTTTGTTGGGTGTCCCAAAGTTATGTATACTTTACACTCGATTCTTTCTCTGTGCAATGCACAGGTTAAACAGAGCATGGAAAGAACTGCATGGCTCTAGAGACCAAGTCTGACTTGCATGTTTTACATCGACATCCTACTGGGCCATGCCAATTTTCTAGTCATGAGGAAGAAAAGCATATTCAAATTTTCATAACCATCACTCTTATATAACAATAAAGTGGCAAAAGGAGTTTGCAAAAGTATGAGAATTAGTTTCACAAAAGTTGTATTTAACCATTTTTGGTACATTGAAACAGTTCTCCACCACTACAAGAGAGAAATTCCTGTCATATATTACAGAAACTGCACTGCATGACCAGGGTTCAGGTGCTACCTGCCTGCCCTGGTCTGGGCCATTACTGCTCCTGCTGCAGACTGATACCTTTCATGATGTGATTTCTTCTCAAAATCCTCAGACAGTGTGAAAGACATTATAAGCAATTTTGACCTTCATTTATGGTAAGGAATTGTAAAGCAAGAGGAAATTTGTTTGATGTTTTATGGTTAGAAGTTGGGATGGAGAGAATCAGCACCAATGCCATCCCACCTCCCCTAATACCCAAACACTGTTGCTGTTACCCAGGAGCCCTTTACACACAGCACAATGATGTCTTTTATAGTAAAACATAAGCCTTTAATTACAATTGGAAGAGACTGCAAAAGTTCTGACAAAACATTTTCTGGTAGGAATTTGCTGGCTCAGACAGATTGAAATCTTTTCCTGAGACACTGGCATTTCCCTCTGGTTCCCTCAGAAGCCTGGAAGATGGGGAGCTGCTATGGGTCTGGGGCTCCAGCAGCCTAAGGGGGCAGCTCTGGAACAGGTCCATCAGGAGCAGCCTTCAGGGCAATCTCTTTCCTAATGTGGCTCAAGAAAACTCAGCACTAAGCAATGCTTTGGGGAAGCCCAGGGGCTGAACTGTTCCCACTCTGAAGCTTCATTGCCTTTCACAGATAATTATGAAATGTTTAGCTTTTTTTACCAAGTGGGACAAACCCAGATTTCGAAATAATTAAAATCCTGCATGAAAGTCAATTTGTTCTCTCTGCAAAGCTGAAACTATGACCACATACTTCCCACTTGTACCACCTGTATGAATATGTCAGTGTCATTTTCATATGTCATATGAAAAACTGGCAGCTCTGGTGAGGTTGTGTTCAACATACTGGAGATAAGCCTCTTGAATATAATGTTTCATTACCTATTAGTTGTAAAGGTCCTGTAGAGCTCCCTGATGCTAGAAAGAATAAACAAGGATGACACTATGTATTAGATTATATTTAATATTGTAACTTGGGTTTTAAGATATGCCATTATCGCTAACATGAATAATCTAGCAGCAGACAAGAAGAAAGACTGCAATTCAGTTCAATGAAATTATGAACTTTAGACTTCTGTAACCTTATATACGTAAATACATCTGAGCTGAAAAAAAGTCTGTGAACAGTGTTTCAGTTTTAAAACAGAATTCATAGAATCATAGAATGGTTTGACTTGAAAGTGGTCTTAAAGATCATTCATTTCCAACCCCCCAGCCATGGACAGGGACACTTTCCACTAGACCAGGTTACTCAGAGATCCATCCGACTTGGACTTAAACACCTTGAGGGATAGGACATCCACAACTTCTCTGTATAACCTGTGCCAGTGCCTTACCACTCTCACAGTAAAGAATTTTTCCCTAATGTTTAATCTACACCCAAGCCACATCTCAGCTTTTTAGTTGATGCCAGTCTGAACTTGGGAGAGAAGAGCTGCCATTGATGGCCTTGGTTGGTGAACACTGTCTGGTGATGGAGGAGTCTGTTCTTGGGCTGGTTATGAACAATCTGTTTTCAACAAATTGCACATCAGCTGATGCCATCTGCGATTGCCTGAAGTTGATACATGGAGTCTTGTAGGACATAGTTTTGTAGAATAATTTTATTAAAATCACTCTATCAAATCTAGGAGAAATGCCTTACAATTTATTTATTTTGTGGAACAGTTCAACAAAATCTATAGAAGGAAGATCACTCTGTGTTAAATATTTGTAGTTTCAAACTTAGATAGTTGAACTTCAGTTTCTAAATGGGTCCTTTGTTCCTGAATATATCTCATCTGTCTTTGAACACTACTGCATCTTAAAGTAGTTCCAGTTCATTAACAGGAATAATGTTTTGTTACTTAAATGATTCAGTTGAAAATAAGAGTTGATGAAAAATCCAGGCAAATATACTCTCCTTTTTTCTTTATCACTTTTCTTCTGAAGGCTTTTGTGGTGTAGATTTAAATTTTTCTATGAAGATAACTTTAGGAATGTTCTGTTACTAGATTTCAAAACAGCAAACCAGGACATTAGTACAGAAATTGTTTTTATAAATCTGAGAAGTAGACTGATACAGATGTTACAGTGATTAACCTCATTACTCAGTGACCCCTTGTATTGAGCCTAGAGAGCAGAATTAGGTGTTCACATAGCACAGCAACACTTCTGAAATATATGGAAAACTCTAATTCCAGCCAATAAGGAAGCTAAAATACTGTATTATAGTGTGTAGGAATATGAAGCTATATTTCATTATAGAAATCTTAGAATCCTGAATACAGCTTAACCTACTAAATTTTGATCTGCTGTTTGAACTCTATCCTCATAAAGCTAGCTGTCAGAAAAAGTGAACTTTAGAGGAAGTGTACTGGACACACACAGAATTTGTTTTTCTAGGATGAATAAACAGCAACATTGTTACAAGGTTATTTTGGTGTTTCCTTCTTATATGACTAATGATTTTTTTTAATTATTGAATGGAGCTTTCATATTTCTCAAGATATACAAGAACCTCCCACTCTCAGAGTCCTTGGAGATTTGCAGCCATTCTTACTCAGAGGACATTCCAGACTTGTCACTGCACAGCTGCTCTTGGCAGTCAGCCCTCCATGCAAGGGCTTTGCCAAAGCATTGCTTGGACCCCCCAAACACTGCTGAAACAATAGTTAATACTATGACTTTTGCACACTGCTAAATATATTTTGACGTTAGAATTAATTTTATTTACTTCAGTTATAAAATGTGCTGTATCTTTGACGTCACAGGATTTACTTCTCCAGCTTACTGTGTTGGCTGACATTGATATTTTATATTCCAGATGTAGGCTGGTAGGTAGCATAAGCTTTAAAGTCTGACGTGGTGATAAACAAGATCCATTACATTTGTTTAACTGCATGCTTGCTTTTTCCTCAGGGCGTTACCTGCTTTGGAGAGTCTCCCCTTTCTAAATCTTTGAAGTGCTTGCTTCAACTATCAATGATGTAAAGAAACAAAATAATAAACCTTACCCAAAAGACATTTCTTTTACTTCCATATTGGATTCCACTGTGGTAATTTCATGGGTGTGGTCCCAAAGTATTTGAGTCAAAGCAGTGAAAGGCAGAAAGTTGTGTATTTCTTTTTATCCTCCTCTAGACTTCATAGAATGGTTTTGGTTGGAAGGGACCTTTGAAGATCCTTCAATCCCACCCTCCTGTCATGGGCAGGGACACCTTGCTTGAAGCCCCTTCCAACCTGGCCTTAAACTTACAAATTTCCCATTCTATGTGAATGACAAGAAGTTTGATGCAGGTTCTTATAAGGCATAAAAAAATCAAACCACAAACCAACAACAAAACTAGATTGAACATAATCTTTGAAAAAGCTATGCTAGGAGTTGGAGGTCTTGGGCATTTCCACCATTTTTATTGTGCAAGGAATTTTTATCAATACTGATTTAAACAGTTCTTGAGGATGTCTTAGACATCTTAGTGTGCAGTAAATGTCTTTAATGGCAATTAATGGAATGTATGTGAGCTTCTAAAGCTTGAAACTGAAGTTCAAATTCTTTACAACTGCTAAAAGGTTGCATTAGACCTTTTTCTCAATTGCTGTTGTACAATTGTCTTTGTTCTTAGTACCTTGGTGTCATGCATATGGTTATTTTAGTTTCATGAACTATGAAATGTAAACAAATTCTAAATTTGATGAATTCTTTAAACAAAAATATACTATTTAATAGAATTTTTACTTTTAGGCATGGACCTAATAAGGCTTACCTTCCAGTAATACTCTGCCTGTGTCATTTGGATCATACCTAATCAGCTTTTGAATTTTCCTGTTGTAGTAGTAGGATCAGAAACCTGGCATAAAGAAAGTGATTATTTTTATTTCCTTTGCTCAAATTGCAAGTGCTATAAGTTTATTCCCTAACTATCTCCAAGTTGCCAGGTCTAGTGCCAATCCAAATGGAAAACCATGATATGAAAAACGAAAAGACAAACAATACCAGGCACAAATTTCTCCAAAACAAATTTTACTTCACTTAGAGCAAGATGACTCATCCTTCCCTGATAGAAAGTTTAGTGACTCTTTCACGGGGGAATCAGAAAATTCTCAGAATGTACTTTTATACCACCTCCAGTAACGTAGGATTTTTTCCTTATACAACTTGTCCTGTTTGTCACTCACAACTTCCAACCCATGATTAAATATGCCTGTTTATTGACTCAGCCAGAAAGATATCCATGGGCCTGCTACGTAAGTGACCTTTTACAGCTGTGCTGATGTCTTTGTTGTTCTGACTTCAAGTCTGAAACACAACAGATGTGTACTGGAATTCCTCTTGTGCTTATTATTATTATTATTGTCACTATCACTATCACTATCATTATCATTATTATCATTACTATATAATTTATGTCTATGAAGACATTGATTGGAATAACACTCTAAATCTCAGAAGACAAGAGTTATCTGTAGCATTGCAAACTACTTTTCAGTCTTTATGGAATAAAACACAGACTAAGACTATTTTGTCTATTCCAAATCTTAAAAGATTCCTTTAGGCTTTCTGACAGGTGCAGTTTGTTTCTCTTTTATATGTTAACAATCCATAAAATTCCGTGCATTGTTGACACATTAGTTCTTACTTTTTAAGAGAGTTTTACAGAGCTGACCCTGAACTTGTGTGGGATCTGCTGCTCCAGCTGGATCCCTACAAATCTATGGGGCCTGATCTGAGAATCCTCAAGGAGCTGGTTGATGTCATAGCAAAGGTTCTCTCAATACTTTTCAAGCATTGTCCCACTTTTCAAGGAGGGCAAAGAAGGAGGACCCTGGAAGCTACAGGCCTGTTAGTCTCACTTTATTGCTTGATTTAATCATGGAAAAGATTATTCTGGAAACTATTGAGAAATACCCAGAGGACAATTCAGTCCTCAGTCACAGCCAGCATAGCTTCATGAGAGGGAATCCCTGCTTATCAAACCTGGCTTCCTTCTACAACAGGGCAACCCACCTAATTGATCTAGGAAAGCCAGCAGATGTAATGTCTTTGGACTTCAGCAAAGCTTTTAGAGAGATGGGCAATCACCAAGTGTCTGAAGTTTAGCAGCTGATGAATTCTGCACCTGAGATGGGCAACCCTGGAGGTACAAACAGACTGGGAAATGAGAGGCTGGAGAGCAATGCTGTGGAAAGGGACCTGGATGTCCTGGTCTGTGGCAAGTTGGACATGAGTCAGCAGTGCCCTGGCAGCCAGGAGGGCCAAGTGTGTCCTGGGGCCATCAGGCACAGCATCAGCAGCCTGGCAAGTGAGGGGATTGTCCTCCTCTGCTCTGCACTGGGGCAGCCTCACCTCTGGGGTATCAGCCACTCCTCCCAGCTTTGTGTCTTCAGTGGACTTGCTGAGGAGGCATCTCCCCTTCATCCAAGAAATCAATGAATAAATTAAACAATTCTGGGCCCACTATTGAACCCTGGGAGACACCATTGGTGACGAGACTCCAGCTAGACCCTGTGCCAATGATCACAGCCCTCTGAGCTCTGCCGTTCAGCCAGTTCTCAAAACACTTCACTGTCTGCACATCCATCCCACAGTCCTTGAGCTTGTCTGTGAGGATATCATGGGAGAGGGTCAAAAGCCTTGCTCAGGTCCAGGTAGACAACATCCACTGCTCTCAGCTGTCCAGTTGTCCCATTGTAGGAGTCAATCAGGTTGGTTAAACACAACAGCTACATCTCCAGGAAAAAAAGTCAAACATCTAGGCAAATGTAGGATATATTAGGAGAGGCACTTTCTAGAGAATGTATTAAGTTTTTTTCCACACAGCCTGGATTACATATCCAAAATGAAAAAATGTGCACAGTTCTGCTCTCCCATGTTTGTGGAAACTTAGGTTACTGTAACAAAATTACACAGTTTATCAAATCTAGATAAACATAAGTAGAGAAGATCGACAGTTCTTTTCTTGAGCCATAGCCAGAATAAGCATCTGTGAGGAGGAAAGAGACATACAATGTGAAGAATAAAGCATGAATTTAGACTGGAAGTTAAAAAATTTCTCACTCTCAAAGTGAGTTTCTGAAATGACCAATGAAAACATAAGGAGAATAAATATGATGCAGTTGGCTTAACTGCAGTTACACAGATTTTCTGAGCTTTTAAACTTTGTATTTGTGTAATATAAATAGAAAGCAAGGAAAAGGTTAAAAATTAAAATTTACTGGAATGTGCCTCAGAATTTTTTTAAACAAGCATGCTTTATTTCTTAGGAATGAGGAGTAACATGGAAAAGCTTTATGTAAATATGCAGAGTTAAACATTAAGCCAGTAACTGTTCCTTCACTGGAAATCTGAAAAATGGCAAAGTTACCATAAATATTACCTGCAGGAAAAAAATATTAATCTAGATTTTTACAGCACCCTTTATTTCAAAGGATTTTCAAAATCTCTTTAGACATTACTGAAATAGTAGCCTGTGGGAATACCTAATTATCCAAACTGAACTACATTCATGATAGGAGATGCTCTCGTGAAGATCCTGGTTTCTGTCCCCACACAGATAACAACCACTTTGAGCATGTGCAGTCTATAAACTTTAAAAAACAGTTTATGTACTCTTTTCTTCTTTATTAGACATGCTATAATACTGCAATCCCCTTTTTTTAGGATGGAATATGAAGATTTAATCAAAATATGTGAGGTGAAGTTGTACCATTACTTTAGACCATGAAGTCGTCTATTTTTTTCCCCATTAATTCCGGACTCAATCTTTATAAAGTCTGACATCTTATTTGCTTTTTTGTCAGCAGCTGACCCTGAGTGGATGTTTTCTCTGACCACGCAGTTAAAGCTTTGAATGCAGCTGCCCAGACTTGCAGACTTATGGTTTCCATTGAAATTTTAATTTTCCCTTTCCTTTTTACTCCTTGTTTGTAAATGATACAAAGTCAATTCTTTTCTATCTTGGTATTCAGTTAAGCCACAAAACCTGGAAGGATTCCAGCATGGACCCGGGCTCCCTATCTATAATACTCAGTGCAAAGCTTCTTAATCTCTCAGATTTCCAGTGTGTTCTGAATTCTGATTTATATCTAACTCGTAGGCATTTGAGGCTTTTAAGAAAAGCTTTAAAAAAATAGCAGCTTGTTTTTTACTCACAATGAAATATGATGTATGCTATTTATTTATTTATTTAGCCATGGGTTTATCTATCCTGCAGCAGTCCCTGGGAGCATTGATCAGATGCTAGCCAGTATCTGGAAGCAGAAAACAAGGACCCAAACACCTCAGAAGTCAAGGGGTGGGAGAAGGGAGGCTGTTGAAGAGAGATTAGTGGAGAACTGAAGTGGATCTATCAGCCAGTATCAGGACAATGGCTATTTGTAAAAGATACCAGAACCTAAACAAGCAAGATGTGATCCATGGAAGAGGACATGAGTGAAGAAGCACTCCTAGGCCAGACAAGGTAGCTGCAAGTTAGGAAAGGTGGTAGGACAGTATGGAAATAGAAACAGGAGTGGTGAACAAGGAAGGATTGGGAAGAAAAAGTGTGAAGTCAAGTAATGGGAGAAGGTAAAAAAGAAGAGTGTGAAAGGGGATCTTAATTTTTGCATCTGGGAGAAGACAGGATGAATAAGACAAAAAGCAATAAACCATCAAGCTAAAATTCCACAAAGGATAGGGAGACAGGGAGAAGAAAGTGATGAGGAGGTACAAATGGGATCAGTATAGGGAAGGAAGACCGAGGGAGTCTTTAAAAGACTGTCCAAGTATCAACTGTGGGAAGTGTCAAAGGAATATGACCATACTATGAAAGTTTTAAAAACTGAGCAGCACAGTGAAGGTGCTCCTGTGCAGACCTGCTGGAAGCTGTTTTTTCAAGCATAATTTTCTTGTCCATGACTGAATCATATTTTTCCAAGTTGAAGAGAAAAAATCCTGAGATGTTTTCTTGAGACTCTAACTGATGACAACATATTTACCGAACTTCTCACAAAAATCATCACATAAATATTTTACTCTAATTGTGATTTCAGCAAGTTTATTTCCAAGAGTTTAATTCATAGATAAAACTTCATGCAGTGAGACTCCAAGAAAAACAACAAAACTGAGATTATAAGAGAGACAAAGTTATTGGGCTTTGTTGTAATGTATTATTTGCAGCTACTGTTTTTTTTTTATTTTTGGGCTATAAATCAAAGAAACTAAAGCTTCAGAAGATCCTTTCAGTTTGAATAATTTGAATTTCAATATGAACTTCTGTTACCCTGATAAATTCCTTGCTGCAGTTTTTAGATATAAACTTCTGCAAAACAATGCAAAACTTGAATAATGAGGAATTTATACATTTAAAGTAATGTAAGACTACTCAGGACAACATAAATGTAGAGTACCAGTTATAGTGTGATTTATGTGATTGCATAATGCTGAGACTTTGTTTATATCTGTGGAGTAAATTCCTGACTTATAAATGAGAAGTGAATCAATTGAAACATTTCTAACTTTTTCCACAGTCATAATTTTAGAGAATGAATTGTTGGCCATAATGAGGAATGCAAGGAAATGAACAGGTTCCATCTTCCATCATTACAAAGCTGAGCTGTCTGCTTGACAGCTGAGCTCAGATTTTACTTGTCACTGAACTTGATGAAAATAAGTGTAGAATACATTAACTCTTTTGCTTTCTGCTTCTTTTGGATCAAAATATCATCACATTAAAGTAGTGTTACTGAAATATTTTGTAAGACACGTCCTTGTTACTTGAAATCAGTTCCAATTCTAGCAGCAGCTGAAAGAAGTGTAATTTCAGCACTGTGAACTGGTGAAACTGAGATTATAAACTGGCACCATACATGTTCTCTCTGGTGCATGAAAGCCGGTGAAAGTTTTCTCTGGCTAAGGGCATAGTATCCAACATGTCAGGACCTCATCCTGGCTTTGCTCTTTGTGCATTTTGCACATTCTTTTTAATGAGTTGCCACAGAGCATGTATGAGGACGCTATTCTTTCTTAAGGACTGAAGAAACCTTTCAAACACTGTTAGTAGGCCATGTTTTCCTACTTTTTCAAGTCGTCTAATTTTAATATAAAGAAAAACTTCTTGTAACTTGTAGGAAATAAAGGGTGATGAGCTGTAAGTTTCACAGTCCTACTGTAGAGGAAACAGTCAGTTAATACGAGAGATGAGAAATTTTTACTCTATTGTTAAATGACAAATAAAGGCAGGGAAAGTCATTGCCCAGACAGTGGGCTGAACAATGTCTGGGAAGTGAGCTCTGCATAAAGTAAATTGAATATACTAATGTACAAGCTTGGTAAAGGAATCCTAACTGTGTATATAAAATATGTCCGTGATGAATAGTCTGCAGCTCTGGTTTCTGTTTAAATTCCTCCCTCTGCAGTCATGCATCTAGGAAACAAGATTGGAAAAGATTAATTTCTGGCATTATCAGATTCACTGGAACAAACAAAAACACATTTACTGTGAAGAAAATCTTTCTGAAAGAGGCACTGATGGTGTCATGTCAGATGGGGAAGATGCTGTCAGTCTGTGTCAGAGCCTCCAAAGAAAGGGTGGCTGAAAAGGTCATGATGCACTGAAGAAGCATGATGTTTTGTTTTCCCAGAACATACCACCTGCTTGACATGAAAAATTACGCCAAGCTTGAATATCAGACATGCGCAAGTGGCAATGCTTGATCATTTAGGCACAAACATCTGATCTACGTGGTCTGGAAATGTTCATAAGAGAATGAACCCAGAGGAGCACTGCTCTCTACAGGGAAAATAAGGACATGGAATGGCCTTGACTGTGGTGTAACTACAGTATTCTGGCATGTCTGTCTCACTTTGCCAACCTATTTTAAAAAATAAGCAACACGTCATCTGAAAAAACTGCTTTAATATTTAAGAGCTATTTTGCTTCTTAATAACCAAACAAAGGGGACTAAGTTTTTAAGAAAGGTATCTAAATATATCCATTAATTGATGAACATGCTCACTTTGTTGATTGCAAGACAATAGACAACTTCTCATTGAATAAATGCTGAAGTAAAAGGAGGGTTTAACTAGGAATTGGTTTTGTGTGAAGCTGTAGTTGTGGTAGTGGAATAAAACAAATTCTTTGAGTACACAAAATTAATTAATAATTGGCATCTAAAGAAGATAAATTTTAACTAATTTATTGAATGCATTGCTAAATACCACAGTTTATTAAAACACATGGAAGAAAACAAGCTTCAACAAACCACAGTAAAAGGGAGATAATAATTTCTTACATTACAAACTTTTGGAAGAGTTCAGTTTCTGCTTTTTGGGAGCAAGTATTTCCTTCTCCATCTTTAAACTTCCAGTAGGACAATGGTACTGCAAAAATAAGTTAGATAAGCAGCATTAAAACAGTACATTATTCCCTGACGAAGCATAGAAGAAAGAGAGGCAAGCTTGGAAGCAGACAATATTCCACCTCAGTGTAACCTACAGTCACTAGAATAACAGATATTTTTGCTGTGCATACTTTCTCATAAATAAAAGAATACAAATTAAGACAGACTAAAGTAAAAGCCTTGAACTGTTTTGATTTCCACATAATGTCAAATTTGGGAATCATTGCTTCTCACCTAAGGTGAACAAAGGAGTATATAACCTACATCCTCCTGGAAGCTAAGGCACATTGAAAATAAGGAGGTGATTGGTGACAGCCAAAATGGCTTCACTGAGAGGAAACGGTGCCTGACAAATTTAGTGGGTTTCCACAGTGGTATGACTGTGTTGGTGGATACAGCAGGTAATTGATTTCTTCTGCTTGGACTTGTCCAAAGCATTTTAAACTTTCCCACATGACATCCTTGTCTCTAAACTGGAGAGATGTGAATTTGATGGATGGACCAATCAGTGGACAAAAAAATCAGATGGTCACATTCAAAGAGTTGCTCTCAATGGCTCTACATCCAAATGGAGACCAGTGAGGAGTGGATGTTCCTCAGGGGTCAGGGCTGGGACTGGCAGCATTTAACACCTCTTTTGGTGACATGGACAGTGGGACCCTCAGAAAGTTTGCTGGTGACACCGAGCTGTGTGGTGCCGTCGACACACTGGAGGGAAAGGATGCCATCCAGAAGGACAGACTGGAGAGGTGGGCCTGTGAAAACCTCATGAATTTCAGGAAAGTCAAGTGCAGAGTCCTGCACCTGGCTTGGGGCAATTCCAAACATAGGTATAGGCTGGGTGGAGAATGGATTGAAAGCAGCCCTGAGGAGAAGGACTTGGGGACATTGAGTGACAAGAAGCTCAATACAACCTCAATACAACCATTTGCAGCCCAGAAAGCCAACCACATTCTGGGCTGCATCAAAAGAAATGTAGCCAGCAGGTTGAGGGAGATGATTTTCCCATTCAACTGCTCTCATGACTCCCCACCTGGAGTAGTGTGTCCCATGCTGGGGCTCTCAGCATGAGGACAACATGGAATTTGCTGGAGCATGTCCAGAGGAGGGCCATGAAGATGATGAGAACTGAAACATCACTCCTCTGAAAACCGGCTGTGAGAGCTGGGTTCATCCAGTCTGGGGAAGAGAAGATTGAGGGGACACTTCATTGACATCTTCCAATAGCTGAAAAATTATACAAGAAATCTGGAGAGGGACTTTTTACATTGGCATATATGGATAGGACATGAGGGAATGGTTTTAAACTGAAGGAGGGAGGTTTAGCTTAGCTACTAGGCAGAAATTCTTTATTTTAAGGGTGGTGAGACACAGGCAGAGATTACCCAGAGACACTGTGGAAGCCACATCCCTGGAAGTGTTCAAGGCCAGGTTGGACGGGGCTTTGAGCAACATGGTCTAGTGGAAGGGGGCTGGGAACTACATGATCTTTAAGGTCCCTTCTGACCCAAACCTTTCTATGAGTGTATGTATTTCAGTTCTTCAGTATGAAGTAAATTTTAGTAAGAATGGCACCAGCAGTTATTTGAAATCTACACAGAATAGTGGAGCCAATTAAAAATATGTATATTTGTTTATTATATCTCAAAAATACCATTTAAAAAGTCCTTTTTCAGTATCATTGTCATCCTCCATTAAGTAATACACTGGAGGTTATATAAATGTCACTTTAATATTGAAACCAGATGTATGTATATAGATGTTTTTATTAGATGCTGGCTACTGTATATTTATAGCAAGATCACTTACATTTCCAAGAAATCAAGGACTAATGTATGGAAAACTCAAGGCAAAACTTTCTTGGGTTACCTTTATCCTTGCAATTCTATTCATTTTATCTTTTGAGCAGGTAAAAGCAAAAAGTTTGACTAATCTTCAACTCTGGGCAACTCTGGAAGTTTCTGGAGTAAGGTTGCATATAAGAGCAGATGTTTTATAGTTTTTTATTACCTTCTTGTAGTTTTGTACCCAATGACCAGTTAAAGGCAATAGCCAATTTGCTGATCTGTGTTCCAGACATTTTTGGTTTTGCCTTTTATGACATGAAGATAAGCAGCCAAATCTATAAAAGGCTTATAACAAACTACTATTCCATGCCACTGTCAATGATCATCCGGATTTCTCCCATTATTAGTGTATCCCAAACATTCCAAAACAATGAAAAATGTTATTATCCTACCTCAAATCAGAACAGATTATTTTAGTTCTTTCAGCTGCAGAATGGATAGAAGTGTCTCAGAATCTCTCAGCTTTTATACTGTAGAATGGATAGCTATTTTAATGCAGGTTTTGTTGAACCAATCACAACATGCTCCAGCTGGTGCATGGGGATACTGATGTTACATGGTTTGTCTGACTTTTTGTTTGTTTGTTTGTTTAACAAACAGTAAAAGCTTCTATATTTTTTACTGTTGGCTTGGATACTCCTGACTACAAGCTAAATTTTTTGGGATTTTTTTTACCTATTTACTACACTGTAGCTCAGAAGCAACATAGCAGAAGTAGCAATTTCTCAGCTATTTTACTCCTCATTAGTGTTGTAACACTTTAGTAATGTTCTTCTGTTCTCTGGATCAGTTGACTATAGGAAAATAATTTACTCTTTATTATGCTTTACAGAGCTGGTCTTGTAAGTGATCTTTACATTTACCTTGCTGATGCTGCCAAAAAATACCGTATGATCAGTCTGCTATGAATACAATGGACTAGGTGAATTCCAGATATTCTTGCCAGACAATATAGTTCTGTGTCTCTATGTTCATCTTACAGTTAGATGCACGACTACTTATGGTATGCGCTGTTCTACCTTTAAGAAACCCTTTGGAACTACTTTCAAATCTAGAACCATTTCCAGTGTTATTGTTCCTGTAATGCCACTTGTTTGCTATCTCAATTACACTACGAATATTAAACAATCCTACTGCACCTCTGGAGCAGCTGGAATCTGTTATCTTCTCTTTGCTCTTTTGTCAACACAACAGACCAAGCCTGCTGGGAGGGTGTGAGCTGGATGAACATGGAGCCAAAGCAGGCCAACAAAAATACTGGCATCTTGTGCAATCATACAATTAGCATATGGGTGAATGCAAAAGGCTGCTCACCAATGCCTATCGTGCATAGAGCAAAGCAGACAACATATCTTGCCAATATACAGAATCAATATCTGGCCTATATTGATCAGGAGGCAGGAGCAGCTGATTGAGAAAAAGCTTACAAGAAGAATAAGATACTCAATACATGTGCATGTCAGTGCAGACATGAAGAAGAGGAATAGACAGCTCTTTCTCTTTCCAGATTATAGGGAGATTGTTATATTTTTCAACAGCAATCTATCGTACATACAAAAGTTACAACTTGCTCTCACAAGAAAATGTGAAATGAAGCAGCATTTCTCAGGCTGATTTCACTTTAATCAATAAAAATTATGTCTGGTGAGATCTATTCTGAGGCAATTCTGCTGCAAAGGAGTGTGTGTTAACTCTTCACCATTCTATGAAGAAATTATGAACTACATGAGTTTCTACCAATGAAAAGAGAGACAGCAAAGATGATGTAACCTGGCTTCTATTCTCATTATTAAGTAAATAAAAAATATCATCTCCCTAATGCCTCTTTTTCATCTGTCAGTCTAAACAGAATTTAACAATAAAAGAGATTGGATTACTTCAGTTGTCTAGTAAGTGAAATTTAGGCCATTCTTGGCCTACTGTCCTACTTTCTCAGAGGAAGCCCAGTGTAATCAGAAATTATGTGTAAAAATCCAGCTTGGAGAAGATGAGTGTGAAGTAGATACTTTCATCTAAGAAGTAAGAATGATTTTACTCAAAATAGAGACCATGCAGAAATTGGAATGATAGTCTCTATACATACATATGAATATACATACATATGAGAATATACATACATATGAATGTGTTTATGTATATTGTATTTTAATATGATGCTACTGACCAAAAGCCGTATTTTTTTCATTTGTATTTTGACACATAAACACTCTTTGTCTAATGTGGAAAATGTCTGGCTTCTAGTCAAATCATGAGGAACTGACAGTGTACCAGGCCAGTTAAAATAAAGCTAATATCTAGGTATCTGAACATTCATTGAAGTTTTAGCCCTAGGTCATATATTGGGTCATAGCCTGTATAAGCACAGAATACTATGAGCTGCTTCTGTGGTAAAGTAAAAGCATCTAAAATGTCATACATCTCCTTTTAGCTATACTCTACATACAGAAAAGCAAAACTCACATGTATACAGTGATTTAGGATTTGAAGAAAACTGCTGTCCCAATTAAACCATTATTGCTCAACCATAGCAAGATTTGTTATGTTTCAACCTTCAGTAGGCAAATGTGGGCTCTTTTTTGTGTTTGGGGGTTTTTTGTGTGTGTTCTCATGATTCAAAAGCAATGGAGGAAACACCTGAATTTGACAGTTACTCTGCAACTTAGAAGTTGCAGAGTAAAGAAACAAAATCATCTCACTCTGCATCAGGCAGCTGTGGTAGGAACCCACTTCAGTGAGTGCTGCTCTGCTCTGCTATCCTATGCATATATATTTACCTCTTGTCAAATATCATAATTAAAGATACATTCATGCAGAGATGATGATGGACTTCTATGTTTTTTTAATGGAGAATTTTGTATTCTCAGGCTTATGAATCTACCTACAAGACAACAAAAACCATGGCAACTGAATACAAACCTCCCATCATGGTAAGAAACAATATGCTAGATGTTCATTCCCCATAAGATGAGAAAGGAGCAATGTGTGTGTGCTTCACTAACCACTGCTTTCGAGTATGGCCTTAATTCATAAAATCTCTCAGTGGATCATGCTATCTTTGAAAAGGACAGAAAAACTTGGTTTTGCCAATAGTTCTTTCTGTGTCACTAGGCTGTACACTAGCTGCTGCAAATGCTTGAGCTTGCAGGATGCCATATCTTCGGAGAACTTTGCAGATTGTTTAGATTTACATGCAGGGTTAATACCATTGAAGTAAATAGACTAGTGCCTTTAGGCACAAGTGCACAGCATTTACAGGAGCAAGCCCTGAGCAAGTCAGAGGAAGGCACATTTGAAAATTTATTTGTATTTCTTTGACCTCTTTTCTAATGCAGCCACTTATGGGCAGCCTCGAAATTTTACCTCTTGGTATCTTAATCTATCCATTTACCAATACACATATTTATTAAAAAAAAACAACAACAAAAACCAAAAACCAACCAACTAACAAGTCAACCAAAAAAAACCCAACAAACCAACCAACCCAACAAAAACAAAACAAAACAAACCACAAAACATCCCCCAAAAAACCAAAAAACAAACCAAACAAAAAAAAAAAACCCCAAAAAACCAAACCCACAAGTCAAAACAATAACCCCAGAAAAACAAAACCCTAAGTTAAAGGTTTATGTTTTCTTTCTCACTGTCAAATCATATTCACATTCCAAATGGATTGTAACTGAGTCTCAGAAGTAAATTTGTAGTCCTTCTTCACTGTTGACTGTCTCTCACTGTGCATTTACCTGCATCATTTATTACCTTTATAGTTTTTAACATCAAGGAAGTAAAATTTTAGTCTTTTAACCTATCACTGCTTATCATACTGATGTGCCATTCCACCTAGATGACTCCAAGAAGAAATTGTGACTATTGCTAGATTCAAATATATCAAAATTATTTAAAAAATACGTATCAGCTACAGTAGGGCCAAAAGACAGCACTAATTCATACACAAGAAGCAAACAAAAATAGATATGCAAAAGCTGATGTCTTATTTAGAGGATTTAATATAATTGAAAACAAATCACCATCTACCCACGTAACTAAGAAGCCCATCTCTGTTCTGAAGAGACCCAAATTGCTTCGTTAAGGAAACTTATGCAATTGCTGACGTGTGACTTTAGCCAATAGCTTCCTGCTGAATGAATGCTGAGGGCATTCCTGACATTCCTAGAGGGAGGTTCCTGGCCAAGTTTGGCTGCTCAGTCCATCCCAGTTCTGTACTGAGTGCTGAGCTGCACCCACGCAGAAGCCGGCTGGTGTCAGCACACGCTGGAATTCCCAGACATATATGGACAACACTCGTATTTGAACATGGTGTTCACCACCCCCACGCACAAACCGGTACCAGAACATGCTGAAGTCTTGTTACAAATTCCCAATGAGGCAATCACATTAATCCAGTGTTTTTGGTAGCTAATTAATCCAGCTAATTTGGTAGCTGCATCACCAACGCAGAATAGGTGCCTTTTTCCTTAGTCTGGCTTTTTTTGTTTGTTTGATTTGTTTAGTTTTTGGTTTGTTGTTTGGTTGTTGTTTTTTTAAAATTAAATAGAGTGGAAATTCTTTTAATAAGGCAAACTTATTCAAAGAATTTCAGCATTATATTATTTTTCTAAGCTTTTAACAGAAATATTCTGGATCTGCAATAAGCCTTATTTTTCTCAGCAAACTGACTAAAATTACCACTCATGTTTTTTAACTTATATCTTCTTCAAAATGCTTTATTTTTACACGTCTGACTTAAATGAAATCAGAAAAATAAAAAAAGCATTGATTTACACCTTCATCTCACACGTCTGTGGAATGCTACAGTTTTCACTAAATTCCTGAATAGTCACAAAGGTATCTTTATGACTTCTTTCAGCTTAGAAAAGTGAACATTCCCATCCAAAGTCACTAGCAAATTTTTTTTCAGAGAGCAGAAATATCAAATGTGCATGAAAAGCTCTTTATCAACAGGGCATTTTTGGCAGCCAGTTATAAATGTGTTGACACCCTTTTCTTCAACAAGTACTGACTACCCATTTCTTTCATTCCTTCCCTAAAGTTCTGCCTACTCTGAAAGTGCATTCATGTTGCTTTGAATAGGGAAGGACTCAAATAACAAAATACATCCCTCCTGCCCCTCTTTCACCTTTTGCCATCTCAGACCCAGTGTTGTTTCCAGACGTGTTTTGTTTGTGTATGACTTACCTTGTTATTTATGCTCTTTCCCTACTCTGCATTGGAAATATTTGTGCTGAAGGTCACTGCCATTTCCTCAGTCTTGTTCCAGGCATTTAACTGTTTCTTAGTTTTTTCAATAACCACTAGTATTTGTGTTCAATCTAGAGTATATATGTACAAATTGCCACTTCTTTTTTACATTATCATGAGGTCCCTGGGACGCTGAATTATGTTGCATATGTGGAATAGGCAGCACCTAAAGGGGTTTGACCCTAAATATGGAATAATACTGAATATTACTAGAATGGTTTGCTGCTGTGGGTGATCCCAGTCAAAATGTCACGTAAAGAAAATAAGGTATTCCACTGTGGACCAAGCCTTCTCAAATTGAAAGACATGCTACAAGTACTAATTTTTCTCAAAGGCACATCCTGGCACTATTTGCCTCAAGCCATTGTTTAGATGTGGAAGCATCCAGCTGCATTTACTTATTAGCCAAAGGAGAATCAGGGGGTTAACGTAGCATACAAAAATTTGTAAATTACCCATAAAAATGTATCATTAACATGATCTATTTATTTTTCTGTGTTCTGTATGAACGTCTCATAAAGAGAGTTTATTAGTTTTCATAAGTACAACAGAAACATAGCAATAAGGTATACATAAAGGATGCTATGAGAAACAGATACAAGTTTCACAGTTAGAACATCCAGAATTAATTTAAATGTCTGGGATGAAATTTGGCTTTAAAACATTGAGCTTTTTGTTCCATCACAAAGTATTTAAGAACTACAATAGATTCATTTGTCTTATTTATCTTATGCAATAAATCCCCATTTTTTTGCTTTTTCTGAACTTGGCCCAGCTCTAAATTCTGTGGTAGAGATTTTCTTCTTGCTGTATGTTTATTAGTATTTAGCATAGTGAGCCAATGGCTAAGATCAGGAATCCCTAGGAAGACCTGAAGTACAAACAGTTAGTATTTTAACTAAATAGGGAGAGGCAAATGAAATAATGCTTATTTCATATGAAATAATGCATATTTTATTCTCTTTTATCAAGGAGTATCTATGCATGAATCACTGTAATGTCCAGTACAAATGTGTGTAACAAAACAAATACCAAGCTACTGAAAAGAGAAAGGCCTTTTCCCTGAAGTACTCACTTGTTTAAGGTAGGATAATGTGGATATCTAAGAGAGTGAAAACAGGATAAAAATAAAGCCCTTGGATTAGCATGGTAATCATAGGACATCCCTTGCTTATTTTTGGTCTCTATGTATTTCTACTAAATGGAGGTGAACAAGTCCAACCAGGGATTAAGTGAAACCCAGCAGAACATCCAGAAATTGCTTTTGAACTACATACTGTTCTAAAAACTTGAAACTTCCTTTTTGGAAAATGTTAGGAATTATTCTAAATCAGCTAATGTCCTCATAACCATATTTTTCATTAAGGTACCTCAGGTGATATATAAACTAAAAATGTCCTCTGAAGCCAGAAACTATAACTTGCTATTTAAGTATATAAAAGTACTCTTAATTAAATAAAATTTCATGAAAATGTCCTATTTCAACATCAGTAATTTTTTGGTCACAATTTTGACCTGAGGTAAATTGCCATCAGTTCTGTCTTTCATTCCATTATCAAGTATAACTGCTCTGCTCTTTATACTCTGTTACCATGTCATGGATGTTTCTAAACTTCTGTTTAGCTAACATGTATATTTCCTGTATATATTTTCTGATACAGCCAGAGGAGCTTCTTTGAATCTTTGACACATTTTGATTTGTCTATACACCCTTGGCATGTTTGCTTGATGGGCATTCCTGTGAATATTGCACAGAATGTTTCACAGAATTTCACAATGTCACAGAGATGGCATAGGAAGTTTAGAGAATCAGTGACTGTCAGGTAAGCAGAGTTAACACAGTAAACAAACGTGGTAATACTTCATCTCTCATTGTGGCCATAATCAATAAAGGATCAATACACTTCGCATGCAAAAGTGGTTATTATGCTTTTCCTCTATATTTTTTCTGTAGCAACTCCATTAAAACATTAAGGAAGAAAAATCAATGAGCTTACAGGTCAAGGGTCTCCAGCCATCTGAAAATTTAAAACAGTCCTGGAAGCAGATGACACATGAGACTTTAAACAAATAAAAACTGATGTGAAATGTTTTACCACCATATTAATCTGATTTAATTTTGTCATCCTATATCCTCCATATAAGCAATTTGCCCACAGTTCAGTAGAGTGTTACTGGTGCAAAACTAGGGCAGATTACCTTTGTCAGCAAAAGGCTTTTTCCCCATCCCCCCTTGCATTCTATAAGGAAGCTGACAATAGTTAACATGCTGATGGGAAGGTCTTGCAGGGGGTACTGAGGGGTGAACAATGAAAAGTTCCTGCAGGAGGTACCTTTCAATAATGAAATCCATAGAGCAGAAATCCTCTTGCGTGATGAGAAGAAACTTCAAAGTGTTTTAAATAGTGGGAATGGTTTCACAGAACCTGATTCATTAATCCACATAAGGCTTGCTATCAATGACCAAAAAAACTTTATACACACCTGATGGTGCCTGTTCTTAAGATACTGTTATTAATTTTTACCTCTATCCATCTGGAAGAATTTACTCCTATACTTTTATTTTGGACTCTTTTGTGGCTGTGTAAAAATTTGTCAGGAAACATGGCTGCATGTTGTTAGGCATCTTTCCAGGCTGCAGTGTCTGCAGTGCCTGAGCCAGGCACACTAATAAGCTCCTGGTATATAATTTTATACTAACACTGGACATTTTTACAGAGCAAGATGAAAACACTTCTGTCAGATGTGAGCTGTTTTTCTAGTAGGATCCTGGAGAAAAGAAATAGGCACACTTCTTTTGCAAGTATTGCAATACAGACAGGTGAACTATAGCACTTCTTGGAGGGAAAGACAGGTGAACTATAGCGCTTCTTCTTCCTTCTTGGAGGGAAAAATATGTAGTAGCAAAACTTTGAGACATGTAGATGAAAATTGAATTGTATCTTTCAAGCAGGTTTATTTCCAAGGTTTACGCAACTTTCATTTTGAAAAAATCTTAGGTCATATGAAATTATTTATTTTCAGCTTTGGAAATGCAAAGGAAGGAAGCATGAGAAAAAAAATGATGTGACTGCAATCTTAAATCAGTCTGTGCCACAATTTGGCACATCACAGAGCAACTTTGGAGTTATGTAAAATAATTTTGACTCCAAATCCATGCAAAATGCAAAGTAGCCACTGAGTTTATAAACGAGTCTGAACACAAGATTTTTAGACCTTGACATATCTTTCCTTATCTCACTGACCCTTAAAAGTTGTTTTTAATGATATGTATGTAGATAGGTGCATAGTAAAGTTTATGAAAATAATATTGAATAGTTCTATTCCTCAAACCTTCATCTTCTGCAGATTATTTTGTCTGGTGAACCAGATATTGCAGAGTGCCAAACAGCAGACAACTGTGTGAAGAGGGGATGTTTCTTGTGCCATAGCCTATTCTCACTGGTGTTTACATTCAGTTAATGGAATGTGGAGAACTAGTTATCCTTAATAACTAATTCAGACTTAAGAACTCTTAAATTTAGTATTCCAAGGAATATAAAGGCCAAATGAGTGTCAGCTGAAGCAAGATTCAACTTGGGAACAGAAGTTCTTAACCGCAGACGCAATTGGCCACAGCTGTTTCTAACCATCAGGTGGATTCTTCCATGTAAGAGGTTCTGCCCCTGTGAAAGGTAGGCTCAGATTCAACTGCAGGTTTTGGGGCTTGATGCAGAAATGGCTGGGTGAAACTGTGTGGCCTGAGTTATGCAAGAGGTCAGGTATGCTGCCCAGAACAGACTCTTCTGAGAAGGAAATTTATAAAAATAATAACAGAAATATGTAACCCAATGAGTGTATCAAGCATTTATTTAGAACTTGGGTTCAAAATTCTAATGCACTTTCCCCCCACAGATTCCTAAAGTCATTTATAACAGGCCAGCTTCTCATGACTACTTATATTTATAATTTTCTGCCTGGTTGTCACTGGTCACGTTTTTAGGCTTTGCATTGCAGTTTAAATAACCTGAGTCATTTCATGTTCATGTTTACCACTCTATTCCTTATTTGATGAGATTTTTCCATGAGTCTGAAATGATAAATATCCTTTCCTCCTCTCTGCTGAAAAGTCACAACCACAAGTCATCCATCACAGCTCAAATTTGTTCCTTAAAATTTTATCAGATTGCTCACAGAAGAGATATTTCCAAGCTAGAAGTTCAAGCTCAATTTCTCTTTAGTTCTCAGAGGAGATGAAAAGAGCTTGCCTTTCCTCCAAAAAAATTATTTCCATTTTTTTTCTTCAAATTCTGCATAGAAAATTAACTAAATGAATAAATTTTCATTCCTGGCACCTCAAGCACTTGCAATTCCTTTTAGGGTTTTTGTATGCTTTTTATACTGGAAGTAAGAGAGCTGAGAGGGAAAAGGATATGCTGTGGTTGTATCCATCATCTCTCTCCCTCATGCCCAGTTCATTAGTTTTAAGCTTCAAAAAATGAAGAAATACTTCAAGCACAGAGTGGAAAAAACAAATATCAAGCAGGGTGTCCAGAAACACTTTTCTTTAAAGAACTCAGTGCATTCAGCTCTGTGTTGTATATCATCCTGCATTTTACTCTCAGTTATGAACAGTCCCAGATCTGACTGAGATGTATCATCTAAAGCATTGCTCTTCCCATGTGTAATAAACCTGCTTCCCTGAGCTTTCTGCAGATAGGAACAGTCTAGCAGTGCCAGGCTATTCCATACATCTATGGCACATGGCCAGCACTAGGGCTCTGTGCTGGGGACCTCAATGAGACACACTGCTCTCCAGCTTTCCGGTCCTTTGGCACTGCTGTGGCCCTCACTTCCAGCATGGTGAGTACACGAGGAAGGTTTGTGGTTCAATCTTTTGGTTTCTACATCTTCACATTTAGTTATTAGTTTAAAAGGCAGAGGGAAAAATAATGTGTGGAGCTGGAAGTAGAGATTTTTCCCAAATGTTTGCGAGGATCCCATTTCTCACAGATGCTGCTGCCAAGAAAGAGCCTCTTTTTCTTTTTTTTTTAAAGAAAATAAGGATTGTTAGCAATAATTTTCTGCCTGAAGTATTTCTCCATTCCAACACTAACCCTACTGTAAAACAAGAGACTTATTAAAAAATACCTATTATTTCAAGCAGCAGAAGGCTGCAAAAAGGTCAAATATGTGGAATTGAAAATATTAATCTAACAACCATAGCAGTAAATACAAAACTATCTTGCAAAAGACTTTAAAGAAGCAGAAGGAAGGAGAAAGAGCAGACACCTTCCCAAGGAAAGGATCTGTTGCCTTTCATCAGCAGCTGCAATATTGGGAAATTTCAAAGCTGTGTGTCCAAGATCAAAGCCTGAGCCTTTATTAAGGAGGCAATCTAATACTGACATACTTTCAGAGACCCATAAATGGTTGTATCATGCCTACCCTGTTTTGTGTATTCTTTCATAGTCTTTAATTGATAGGCAGAAAAAGTATTTCCTGAAGGAAAGGCCAGGCAGGATGGTGAGTCATACACTTGTATTCCTCTGGCTACTATTTAGTGCATTAATAAGCAAGAACTGTAAATATCTATATATGTCTGAGGAAGAAGTCCTCTGCTGCAACTACTGACAAGAGCTGCTGACAGTGAAACCAAGGCAGGGCACTGTGCAGGCCCTGGCATTAGGAATAGGAGGGAAGCACTCAGCAGTGTCTGCTTCCAGGACGTTGTAAGGACAAAGTAGGTTTCCTCCTGACTGAACAACTGTCAGTGATCACACAAAGTGAAAGGAAGTCAGAAACCAGAGCAGCATGACCTGTTGGGATTAACTACAAAAGCTAATTCAGAAGCCCCTGATGCTGCCAAAATTATGAGGGCAAAGAATTTGGCTTAAAGACACTTTCTTTCTCTTCCTTTGTAACTGAATAACTCCAAGGTGGTGTAGAGTATAAACCTGCTAGAAAAATATGGAAGCCTGCAGGTTGTTTTCCATAAACAGATCTGATACAATTACTGGTAGCAGGGATGAAATTGAGCTAGAAGTTGTAAATCCCCAGGCAAACCTCCTGAAAATTTAGTGTGTGTTTGGGAGTGAAGATTTTGGTTGGACTTTCCCCTAACGGGCAGACAGAATGTGCTAAGTCTGAGTCCAATTCCATGTTTTTCTTTGTTTTCATTGTTATGATAGTCATGGCTACTGCTGCAAAATTAGGCCATTAGAAAAAAAGGCAAGCAGCCCATGCCAAATGGTTCCCATTTGAGCTAAACTCCTTGGGCTCAGCAATAGACAGAAAGCTACCTATTTAGGACATGTGTTTTCTACTTACTTCTGCCCTTGACTTGTTTTGGATGATACAGTGAGTTGACAGATGAAATTTCCTTCCTAGGGAAAAAGGCTGATATTTTCCAAACTATTTTCATCCCAAATTGGCATTTTCAGAGACCAATATGTTTAGGAAAAAAATCAGTTCGGAAATGTCAAAATATTTTTTTTTAAAATCAAACCCAAATATTCAAAGTTTCCCAGACTGTTTTAAGTTTGCTTGCACACGAACGGGAGCCATGTTGCCTTCCTAGGGAGTGGCAAGGGCATTACGAGTACATTTATACCTATACAGTAAATATCTCACCAGATTTTGAGCTAATGGAAATCTGCTCAGAAACTAAAAACAGGATGGGACACTTGCACCTGTGCAATGCAACATATTCTTAAATATCCAAAGAACTGGCCTGGATGTATATCCTGGTCCAGCACTGATAGATGGTCACAGTTTGAAGATCTCAAAGCCACATACCTGTATTATCATGTCACAGAAACCACAAATGCTTGACTCTTTTTCTCAACCAAACAGTGTAAAAACTCCCCGTGACTTTCATCTGTTGCTGCAAAGCATCTATGGTTCAAAAGACAAAATCACAATTAAAAAGTTAGCAGCTGGTCAGCCTTACCTTAGACCTACTAATATAAGTTTCTCCAGCACTTGCAGAACTAAAGGGTAGAAATGAAATGTTCTCTCAGGATCTGTGGAAATGACAGATAGTATTATTTAAAGGGTGGGTGGGTATGCAGAAATATTCAGATCTTGTCTCCAGAAGAATTTATGATATTTTCTACAGGTTTCACACTTGTCCTTTTGTCTGAGAAGTACTTTTAGGAACATCAGCTGTTACGTTTTGACTAAAACACGAAGAATGTTCCCTTCTTGCTTATTTCCTCACCTTTTAAAAGACATTGTGCAAGTGCAGTGTTCTCATAAGACCATTTAAATGAGAGAGAAGTACAAATATGTTGTCTTGCAGACTTCATTAAATTGTGCTTAGAACTCATTTGCTTTGTTGACTCAAATTATGGAATGAATTCTTGTCGTAGGGATTATTTATATGTCCCAGAGCATTCATAACTCACTGAGTTCAGCCATCTAAAAGTGTTTAATTGCAAACTGTCTGTTTCTTGTAAAAAAAGGTTTGCCTGCAGTCTTTTGGCACAGTAAGGTATGAACTTTGTAGATCTACTCAGAAGCACCAGCAGAAAATGGGGAAAATTACTTCCCCAAAGTTCCTTGAAGATGTAAGTTTCTGGATCTTGGCATGATTTGGTATTTTATATAAATCTTGCCAGAACTGTGCTAAGTTTTGCATTGAAATTTATTGTTTCCCCCACTTCTCCAGCTAGAAATATACATACAATTGAGAATACCATGTGAAAATTAAACTCAAAAGACACCATTGCCCAAGATGTGAGTTCAAACTTTGTCCAGAAAGAGAGAGAGCATGCTTTGAAGTACAGATCATCAATATACTACTAAAGTGAAGATGTAACTCACAATTCACAGGCTAAAACTATAAAAATGTCCTGCATTATTTCATCCTTCGACTGACTATTTTGATATTTCAACTGACTAGAGGATGAAGGTTTCTTTACATCCATATTTTTAAATTGATTTTTTTTCAGCATAGATTTCTAAGCAAAATCTTGTCTTGCAGTAAAATGATTAATTTCTCGGATGGAGTGCTTTTAAAGCTAAATGTGAAGATTTGGGTTGAAAAAGACAGATATTTTATTTCCTGTTTTATTTTTCCTTTTTTTTTAGCATTTGGAAATGCCATTATCTTGAGTCCTAGGAGTTTTTACATACCTTATCTCCCTTCTCTCTGCCTTTGAAGCTTACTGCTGCAGCTGCTGTGCAAAGCAAAGTTTGCTTTGAATGTCCATTTCTGAAGAAAAATTTCTGCTATTCTTAACTGCTGAAGTCTGAGGCTCTGTATCAAGCCAGCATATGATACTGCAACCTCAGCCTCGAGACACAGCTGCCTCACCTCAGTGAAAGACCATGTGTAATCCTTTGTTGGCAGACATTAGATAGACCAAAATATGTGAGGACCTACTTTGGAGACTGATGTTGTTTCCTCTCTGTCTGGAAGACAGAATACAAAACTGAATTAGTCAGGACTTAAAGAAAAAGGCCAAGTTGTTTCAGTACCTGAGGACTAGGTGGACAAGTTTGTTGTACTGGAAGTGGAAGTTTTATTGGAAGCATGAGCAGAAGGGTTTCCCAAAGCTACAAGGGCAATTGCAATGAGTCCGAGCGAGGTGCCCCCAAGAAGGTTCCATTTCCACCATCTCTCCATTTCAGCACATGTCAATGTGGAATCAGTCTTCCCATTTGCATTTTGGGCTCTTTATGCTGCTCCTCGCTGACCACATGAGGGGCCACGTCATGCCTGTGAGGGGTGTTAGCAGGGAGGCCAAATGTCCAGGAGGCACAGAGGGAGAGGAGCTCTGGGGAAGGCCCTGCTTGGCCGCTGTGGGGGTGCCCCAGGAAAAAGGGACAGCCCTGGGGCTGCTAGCGTTCCCCCTCCACCCTCCTCTGGCAAGTGGGTGCTCAGACGTGCTGAGCTGGACCAAAACCCTTGGGTGGCAGCAATCAGCCTTAGGACTGCGGGCAGCACGTGTCGGGGGCACTGGGCTGAGGGAGCCACTGTCCTCTCCATGCCCCCTGCCAGAAATGCAGGAAAGTTCTCGTAGCAAGCAGGGAGTTGCGCAGTTTCACACCTAAGTGCTGAGCCAAAAGGGTGGAAGTGGCATTTTCAGGCTCCCAGCAGCCAACCAGCTGGAAGGCCAAGGGTAATCTGTGAGAGAGGCTGAGGGTGAGATATTCCCCTCTGGAAGCTCCCACTGTGGGCCTGGTTTGCTCCCCCCTAGGCCCTGGCTGTGCTCCGAGGTACCTTGAGGTACACAAGTCCTTGCAGCGTGAGCTCATTTGTTGTCATTTCCACTTCTGGGAAAAAAAAGGTCATAAGAAGAGATCATTAAATGTGCAGTATTCATACAGCATGGCCTCTAACACAACAGGCATGTTGCAGTGTTATCATATCCAGGAAAACAGCAGCAGACTGCGTAGCTTCAAAATACCACCCAGACACTCTTGTTTGGAAAGGACAACTCATAGCATCAAAGCCTAAATATATTTGCCAAACCATGCTTTAACTTGCTGCCAGGACACCAAATTTATCCCCTTTTTAGCAACAATCCACTAAACAACATGGTGACTGCTTCTGCAAAGTGGCCATGGGTTTGCCTCATGGAGGTGAGGAATACAAAAAAAGCCCTGCACATATCAATGCTTGTGAGAAAGGGTGGGGGGGGTGTTCCATATAAAATAACCTTGGGGATAATTTTTTAATAAGTAAGCCTCAAAGAAAGAATACAACAAAATCAATATAATGGCTAGTTGTGATATCAAAGGAAATTTATGAAAATTTAAGAGGTTTAGGTTAATAGGTTCAGAACAAAAATAAATGAGACATAAATGTCTAATAGAAATCTGATTGAGGAAACAAATTACAATGCAAGATATATAACCATACTTTAAAAACCCAAAGGGAACACCCTGGCTTCTATCTTGCTTTTTCAGACTGTCCTCATCTGCAGTATGGCAGGGTATGTACTTCTTCTGTATCTGCAAAGAGGGAAAGGGAGGGCAGAGCTGTGACTCCCTCTTCCCTAACTCTTCCCCTGATCCAGTAACAAAGCAAAGTCACCTTTTCACATCTGAAAGCCATGCAACAGCACTCTCTGCATACCAAAATGCAGCTCTCCAAGCCACAGCCTGGCCTGTCAAACTTCTGACACAGCATGCATCCAAGTCAGCTCTTGTCATAATTGTAATCACTCTGACTGTGTGTATGGCTATGTGTATGCACAGGTCCTGAGGGAAAATTCTGAAGACTTTGATATGCCTGACATAGCCCTACATCAAATATGTGCATTGTGTTTGCTGGGAAGTCTTTGTGGGAGACAGAGGGGCAATGCATTTTGTACTCTGCATGCATCTTTCAGTATTCGTCCTTGGACTCCTGTAAACAGAAACATGGAATGTCAACACTTGATAAGGGGTTTATACAAACAAAAAAACTCAACCACAAACTGTCTGCAAAATAGATACTTCAAATATGTGTAGCACATACATGTTCTATACACACACATCGGTATGTGTTTGAATGTATGTCACATATGCAAATATACATGTACACACAAAAACATGGCATCTAAAATGTGCACACACACATGCAAAAATCCTCCAGAACCACACCAAAGTGGTAGTCTTGGTCAGAGGGGGAGTAGAGATTGATTTTGCTTTTTAATATTTTACCATCTGAATTCAGGGAATAATAGTAAGCATATGTAACTTTGGAGGCTAGTCATGTAAGATTTTCTTACAAGTTCTTTGATGCTTGGTATCTACTGGGGAGTGCTTCCTAAAGCAGAACTCACTGTTTTTTTCCCTTTGACTTTCTTTACTCTGATAGATCTTAAGTACCATATTTAGAGTCTGATAACCTGAAAGGGCATTGCTTAGCATAAGGGTGAAATCAAGTTATTTCTGTTTTGATGGAAAACATGAGAGTATTGCTGACTCTCATATGAGAGCAAAACATTCTGTGTAGAGAACTCATGAAATTAATGTCCCTTTTATTTATAACCTGTTCACTTGCAGGACATAGGATTCAGATTTGTGAGGACCAGGAAGGAGAGGACTGTAGTTGTTACTCCTATTCCAAGTCAGAATTGAGAGTGCTTGCAGACTCAATCATGCTAACCGACCAAAGAATAACTTTTTTATTGTTTGTTTTCTAATAATTCTATATCTATGATCAAAAAGAGATAGTTACACTTTAAATAATGAGGTTTTTTCCATATTATTTTCCTGTCCTGTTGAGGAAGGGAGTGATAGAGTGACTCAGTAGGCCACTAGTGCCCAGCCAAGGTCAACCCACCACTCATGAACATGGATAAGTTCCACCAGCATGGAATGATAGCCATCCTTAGTGCAGTGTATAACATAACTCATTAATATATGCCGTGGTGCCGACATCTTCCTGGAAACATTAGCAATGCAGAGGTTTGAAAGAATTGTATGACCTGTAGTTCGTAAACAGCACAGGCTGAATAAGCTGCTTCTAAAGGCATCAGAAACTTTTGCTCATAGATTTATCCTTCACTTCTAAAACTAACAGTGCTAAAAAGTGGCATGACTAAAAAGGCAATGCAGCAATAAAAATTCCAGTTTGACTCTAGGGATAGCTTCTGAGACATTGTGGTTAGAATTTTCTCCATTATTTCCAAGTTGCCAAAGAGGAATGTTCTTTATTCTGGATTGACTTTGGGAAACCTATTAAGATTTTTAATTGCATTCAAAAATATACTTATGTTTTGAAACCTAGTCTGCAGGAAGTTTAACCTTCATTAAGGCTTCTGAGTGTGGCTGAGACTTAGGAGGTGCTTAGCTTGTCTCTGCCCAGTAAAATACAAGGAATAATGCCAGTTTGGGGAATGAATAGAGCAGAAGGGAAGGGGGGGAACACAAGTTATGAGCTGCTCTGGTCTTCATACTCAGGAAGTACTTACCAACTTCCATTGCCTCATCTCATCTCTTCTATTAGAAGGCCTTTATAAATTACAGGAATAAGTCACCCATTGCAAATAACATCCCAACAGAGAGGAACCAAATGGGACTGAAGCCGGATAGGAAACTCCCTTCTCCTACAGCAGATAGTTCTGAGCTGCTTGCATTTTTTCCTCTTGGGTAAGGATGAAAGTAAAAAGTCTCAATAATATCCACAAATTGAAAAGCAAAAAACGTGCGAGCTGAGTGCAGATGAGGCAATTAATTTCAATAATTTTGTAATATTTTATTACCATGCTGATCTTTCTTCAATAATTGTGTGTCTAAATTTCCTAATATTTCAAATAATTCACTTTTGTAAAAAATTTTGGCTTTTGGAGAGAAACAAAAGCTTTCTAATTCAAGAAGTTGAAACAGGGCTATTTTTAATGTTTCTTATAAAAATTAATAATTAAAGAGCAATGTAGGGATATGTAAGGATCCTTTTCTTAGCCATCAGTCTGAATGTTAAAGACACTCAAGTCTTTAACAAATGCTCTGTGTTTTGGTGTGATGGCTCTGGTGACCAGCTCTTTTTCCTATCTGGTTGCCTGCAGCAGCATTTGGATCAGGCCTAGAAAGAAGGCTCTCTTAACTAGGCCAACACCAGAAGAAGGCTTCACTCATGTGCTGATAAGTCAATGGAATGTCAAGGAGAAACACTCATTTTATTAGCCAGGAACAGCGGAGCTGATCGCAAATGGAGTGTATCCTTTGGCAATAAAAATTTTCCTCTAGTCAATTCCATGATTAAGCCAAAGCCACTGCTTTGTTTCTCCACCTGTCTCAGTGAGTCAGAAATGGTTTCCTCTCATTTCCCCACCAAATGGGATGCCAGTGCCCTGCCTGGATTGCAGATGCACAGGTGGTGTGCCCACAATTTTGAATTTCTTTGCCTTTGCAATCTTGGCAGCATGTCTGTGCTCTGGCAAGCTTTTTTACTGAATGAGATACCAAACAGAGGGGACAATCCACTTTTCATGCTGCTCATAGATTTTTAAACCAAAAATTGGGAGTTTGAAAAATCTCATCAGCATGATCTGTAATCTGTTTAGAACTGTGACTAAGAAAAATTCTGAGTTTTGTTTGGATCAGAAGTACTGAAATGTTTTAGAGTTTAATTGCATGGAATTCTAAAAGTTGGAGATGAGATATGCATGTCTGAGCCACATTCTCACATTCCATTTATGTTGTACTGCTGCTCCAAAGACTTCACAAGCATAGGTAGCTTTGTACCTGTGAGTTATGCTGCAGAAATAGAGACTTCTTTCATTTACTGTATACATTTCAGCTTATCTCATAAGTGCATTTCACACCCAATTCTCTCTAGTAAAGCACGTATTTGATGGCTTTTGCCAAATATTCTTCCAATATGAGAGATATGGAGAGCCAATATGATAATGAACAACACGAAGAGGTGCCACCTATACAAGTGTCATGTCAGCCCACGCAGTGTGCTTCCCACCTAATCAGAGTGGGAAAGAATCTGTATGACTCAGAAGCATGAAAAGGAAAATAAGCATCAGACCTCTGGGCCCAGTGGTCAGCTTGCCGGGGAGGAGGGCTGTCAGAATGAGTGAATTCTTCTCTGCTTTTTTCAATGGCTTCTAGCTCTGTGATTTCTGTCCTTATGGCATACGTCTCCTTCAAAGAAACAGAATTCTGTACCTGGTTATTTGTGTCGGTGACAGCAACATATTCAGACACTTTGAGGCATGATGTTTCTAACACAGCCATAAGAACGAGTAAACAAATCAACCCCAAAACCCAGAAGAGTATGCATGCGCCCTCTGTGTGCGTGCATAACCTTCAGACTGACTGGTCTCATGCCATACTGATGAGCAATATATTCTGCCTGTTCTTTTCCCATGCAGGCTTAGCATGGCTGATTTGTGTACTCAGCACTGAAACCTACACTTTTCCCAGGACCCATCAGGTCAGATTGCCCATAACCTATTGCTGCTTTGATGGCTCTCATCCTGCTTTCAATTGATGTGGCAGTGCGTGAATACATATGACCAAAAGCTTGATATAAAATTCATTTGTCTAAACACCACCTATTTATGTTTGATGGCCTGAACAATTATTAATCCTGATTGGAAATATAAGTCATTGTGTCTGCAGTATCCTGTCACAGCATCCCTGTTAGCTCCCCTGAGGCCAAATTCTCTGACAATGCACATAGTGTCCGGTTCTTTCTGCACACAGTACCATGCCCTAGCTGAAATCCCAGGGAGGAAACCTCTTTTTCTGTATGCTCACTAGTGTGGATGATCCCCAGGAATTTTCCTGGTCTGCCAGTGTATATCCCATAAGACAGGAGACAGACCCTGCACCACTGTGTGCAATAATTTTCCATGTTTTCAAAAATGTCACAGCACATGCACACCTCATCTATGGTGGGCACAACCTATATCCTTCCTGCTAGGGCATGAGCTCCCACACCAGTCCTGTATCTGAGCAGAGCCCTGAAGGAACTGGAGCTTCCTGTGACCCATAAAAGGAGTGGAAAGCTCCAGAGCAGCAGCAGGCCTGATCTCTGTGTTAAAGAAGTGATGCATTCCTCCTCATTTCCTGCTTTTCTGTGAACTCTCTGTCTTACATGAAGACTCTGCTCCATATCTGCCAATGAAATACCAAGTTCCAGGCTGTCAGATGAGCTACATCTGCCTAGCAAACAGTCACATAGGAAGCCGAGAAGAAGCAGGCACCAACCATCCTGTGTGCTACTGGCTGGCACCATGCACCTTCAGCCAATGCTTTTTTGCCACTGGTTTTTCCACACAGCCAGCATGTCCCAGCCTGTGCACAGCACAGTGAAATACAGAGGTGGGCCTGGATCAGCTGCTACCAGTTACTGCTGTGGCAGAGCCAGTCCCTAGTGGGCTCCCAGTGCTGCATGGCCCCATGGCTCCTCTCTCTCCCTGTGCCACCGATCCACAATTTGGCAATGTAGGGGAGCCCCATGGTGAATACCACCCCCCCCCCCCCTTCCCCCAAAACCCACAGACATGTCTCTTTCTCCGGGCAGGAAATGGCTAACAAACCAGGAGAAGCAGTTCAGAAACACATAGCTCAGCTGCTGTGGAAAAGCATGGTTTGGTTTCGGTTGACAACTATCCCAGGACTGTTGAGCATTTCCTTGATCTGATGTGGTGGAGGCTTCTAGGCAGCCATAGACCTGAAAATGTTGGTCTGCAGGGACTGACAGTAAGGGTTTTACTTTTTGCACACAAATGAGGGGATCAAAGCATTTACTTCACCCGTCACAGCATTTTTTGTGTGATTCTTGCAAGTAGGTGTGTGCTTTTGACTTGTGTTTTGCCTCCCAGCACATGCACTGGGAAGGATCTCAGCTCCCAAGTTTTCACATATGCATGCACAGCACAGGGCTCTCTCCTCCAGGATTTCCAGCAGGCTGAACTGTGCCACACCACATTGCTGATCTCCAGGATTCTGCACCAAGTTCCTAGCTGCATCTAGGGAGAGAGCATGCTGAGTGGCAAGGCATGAATGACACAGTCAAGTCAGGCAGGGCTGTTGCTAGAGATCTCTTGCTGGGTGAGTGGGAGGGGGAAGGACAGGAGAGAAGTGCAGAGCAGATACTGTCCAAAGGCACACCAGTCAGAATGCAGCATAGTCAATCCTGGATAACTTCAGAGATGGCTTATGGATCTGCAAGGTAAATTAAAACAGGGTGTTTCTCAATTCTCCCTGGATCTTGCTGGGATAATTATCAGAAACACTCTACTAGTGGATTTCAGTAATGCATAACAGAAATGTTGATTGATGTTTGATATTGTAGAAGTGCATCATCTCAAGTACATAATTGTAACTTCATTTTTACTTCAGTGAAATATTCCATTTTCCATTAGATGGCAACTTTGCCCTACATATAGAAATACTAAGGCTGGGGAGAGGGGCTTGTTTTTATTTGGTTTTCTTTTTCATTTTGTTTCATTGTTTTGGTTTCTTTTTCAATGCTGAATGAATTAGAAACCCACTGTAGGACTATAAAAAAATAGGTCTAGCAGTTAAAATTTCAAGATCTTACTCCAAAAAGGGACTAAAATAACCATTTGGTCAGACCTCCTGCCTGAAAATGGGCACAGATGGAATGAAGGAGCACTGGAGCTCTGGGTATATAGTTCTGTATTTCCTCTAACAGTGACACAGAATTAAGAACATGGGAGGTTAGTTGCGTGGCAAAAAAAAAAAGAAATGTGTCATCAATTGATATTCTCACCTTTCATATACATTCTACTGCAATGCCACCTTTCCTCTGCTTCCTGTGAATCAACAAAAGGATATAATCTTCTGTAAAGAATACAGTTATGGAGAATCCAGAAAACCCTTTAGCCAAAGAGTAAGCTAAGTTTCCTTAAGGTCAGAAAGGAAATGCCTACAGTTTTCTGTTCTTTTTTCCATATGCATCATACACTCATTTGCTAATTTTGCTTACATTTCCCCTAAATTAAAACAATTAAGTAAATTCCTAAAAGACAACAATGAATCAATCAGAAACACCACAAATATGTTTTTGACTCTGTCAGTTATTTTTTCACCCTAGTGTTAAAAAAGTGGTAAAATATTATAGCCAGAATATTCTGGATATCCTACCCTCTGAAAAATTACTATTAATAGCTGGAACTGCACATTCCATAAAATCAGACAAATTTAAGATCAATTTATAGAGAGGTAGAAGATTGGCTTTGATTTTTTGTTTTTGTGATTTCCTTGGTGGTTTTGGTGTTTGGGTTTTTTTGTTGGTTTTGGTTTTCCCATTTCTGAAACAAAATATTTTGCTTGGTGAACTGGTTTGATGATGGAATTGCTCCTGAAAGTTATTTGTCAGTGAAAGGAGTAATGAGAACATAATAGCTAATCCCTGAAAAGTTCAGCTGGATTAAAAACAATTTGAATGCTTTTTTTGGAACCAAAAATAAAGCTATTTGCAGATGGTCTTCATTAGAAATACTGGTGGCAATAGTTATTTCACAGCTCTAATAGAATGTCTAGTCAATATCCCCTAGGCCTTAATATTTTCAGTTTCAGAGATTAACATTCTTGTTGTAGTCATCAGCTTGCATTGAAGAAATATATTTACTATACACACATATAGATACATATATACACACACATCCCTTTAATGCGAGCAGAGAACTACATATATTAAAATATTTGCATATATTTACAGGAAAAATAATTAAATAGACATGATGTTGAGAAGCCTACTGCTTCAGATTAATTTTTCTTTTTTTGAATCAGAAGCTAAAACTAGGAAGGTTAACAATTTATTTTATACTATACTGGCAGTGTCAATTACACATTACCATTGCAAAACCAATTTCCTGCTATGGAGAAAATGGAGAATATATCAGCCTCCATGTCACCCCACTGCCTTGACTTCAACTATAGTACCACACACAGGCAGATAGTTAGATGCAGAGTTATCCAACCTGCATATATTAGCTGATTGGCATGCTCACTTGCTCCTTGACTGCCATAAATGAGTGGCTGTGCAGGTGCCATTAGCACATGCATCTTTTTCTGAATGCACCATTGTAGAGTAGCTGAAAAGCTGTTTGTATTACACAGTCAGAAAGCTGGCAGTGGGACTGGGTGAAAAATGGCATGTTTCAAGAAAAATTCAAAAAACTTAATGTTTACATTTTTTAATCAAATACTTTTGAGGTTTTGATTTTAAAATTATTGCATTTTATTCTTCTTACCTTTCCTCCCTTTTCCTTTTTTTTTTCCTATTTTCATTTCCTGCCCTGTTTTTAATGACCAAGTAGAAAAGAATGAAGATAAAGGAACAGAATGAATGAGAGGGAGGAGGAAACAATAACTAGGAAACTTTAACACTTTTAGTAAGTTGGTTTTATAGAGACGTCTTTGTTTACCTGTCTTAAGGTAATAAATGTGCCAGTAGGTGAAGCTCAATTTGATAGAAAATTATTTGGCTTGCTCATCTTGTTCAGCTGGTAATAGATTTTGACCCTATCCATTTTCTCTCTTAAAAATGGAATAGTGCCTTGTTACACAACACTGTAAAAAGTTACTGCCTCCTGTTTTTCGTGGGTTGGGTGTTTGCAATTTATGACCTGAATCAGCAGATACATATGTTTCATGCATATGTATAACACTTTTGAAAAGTAGGCAAGATTCATCTTTCAGTTAGCAAGGAAAAGAAATAAAAATTCTATGCTTACAAATCTGGGCTTAAGCTATTCCTCCATCTCAAGATTCATGTGTTTGCTTTGCATTTCAGCAGCTGCTGGAAGTACTCTTCAATAGGAACCAAATAAATCCATACCACCTGTCTGTCTGAATTGGAGGCCAAATCATTCTGTTATTCTGTCTCAACATTTAAGAAGTAATAAGGCATCTTAACCTCAATTTTCATGCCATGAAGAAAACAAACCAGAAGGGGAATAATAAGACCTTTGTTAGGCAATTTACAGGCATGTGACTTGGAATTACAGTAAAATCTTCATCATTGCTCCAAAAAATTCTTTGCAATCTGAAGTGCAGTGGCTTCCTCTCCAGATTTGGTAAATGCTGATATGTTATAGCTTGAATTTAATGCTGACCTGTATCTATTTTACTACAAGCTACATTTTTAGGTCTTTTGGTATTTAACCTCTCCCCCATTATGTCTCATGGCAAGGTGGCTTTGAAGAAATTTACGGATTTGTGAGTATAGAAACAGTTACCTGAGAAAACCATCAGGATTCTTCCAGAAGCACATGGCACGTTTATGCCTATAGATTTGAAAGTTATTCTGTTCTAAACTTATCAGGCCTCCCACACAATGTTCATAAATAAAAGCAAACTTTGAATCCCTGCCTTTAGTCCTAAATCCCAAGGTAAGGATTGACTGGAATACACTGGAACAGATCTTTAGGTTTGGACGAAATGCTAGTCTTAGATCATCGCTGTGCTTTCCAATCACTCAAAAAAACTACTGTAATATGTTATTTTGGTAGTGGGCCATGCAAACCTTGCCCAAATTTTGAGTGCACGAGCTGTCAGCAAAGAGCCATATAGCTGTAGGCAGGAGGTACTTCAGTGCACTTCAAATGAAACTTGTCCCCTCATTTCACTTCAAATCAGCTGATTAGGAAAAATGCATTATTGTGCCAAGATAAAAACAGATAAGCCAAACTACTGATTTGTTTTTCCAGTGAGAGTTTCGTACAGTTTATTAAATAGAGAATCCAGAGCAGTAATCAACGCATTCACTGGGGTGTTAATGGAGATATGGTAAAGCAGTGTATGACAGCCAAGGGACAGAGTGCACTTCTTACTCACTCTCTCCAGCCATGAAATCAGTAACTCAGATCATTTGTCTTAGTCATCTACTATTACTTTAGAGTGAATCAGAGCACGGACGTTTAAGGACATCCCAAGCAGATTTGTTCATTTAACAGGGAGAAAAACAAAACAAAAATAACAACTGTTTTATTTGTAAGCCAAGAGAGATTTAGTTTAGCTAAAGCAATATTTGACTTTAATTCAAGTTGGGCAGGAGTTCAGCCAGAAGTTATCATATGATTGGGTTTTGGGGTTTCTAGTTTTTTTGGAAGTCTGTGTGAAATGATCTAGTAGTGGTCTCAGTCCAAATTCCAAAACATAAGTGCCTCTGTTCCTTGCAAAACCCCACAATTTACGAGTCTCTGAATGGAAGGAAAGACATACAATTCTATGTCTGGTCCAGGTCTGCTGTGCATATCTGAAATGAGGAGACTGGGGGCATGAAATGACTTCATTACCTTTGATTTCTTGACAATCCTTCATCAGGAAAAAGAAATCTCTGAGAAAAAAAAAAAAAGAAAATAATTACTAACCACATGATTACTCTGTTCAGGCTTTTGTCCTTATCCTATAGATCTCAATGAGCACTTCTTCACATTGTCACGCTGTTGTTGAGCCTGGCTAAGAGTCAACGGGATCCACACAGTGAAGATGAAACAACCTACTATGACTTCTTTCAGAGTAATTTGAAAAGTATGTATGCTAAGGTTTGTTCAAAGTTGTCTTTTCAGTCACTTGCAGTCTAGGAAGTATAAAATAAAATATATTAACAATTAAAGAGGTCAATAAGAAAATATAATGAAAAACACTGGCATATTTCAAATATATGAAATTTTCCAGTTTTAAGGAAAGTATATTTATGTCTATCACTTTAGGCTTCAGTGCAACCAATGAAACGTATTTAGTCTGCATTTAAAGCAAATATCCCATGAAATATTTTTAATAGTAAAGGAAATAGTTCGAAATAAAGGAACTAATCTCTCACATATAATGCAGCCTTTAACTGCATCATTTGCCCATTCCTTGTAGAGTTTTTCAGAAAGTATTTCTTAAGGAACTGTAATTAGGAAGGTAATTTTTTTCAGTACTATTGTTGTTGGCCTCCTCAGTAAAGGAATTATGTTTCTAAGAGTATATCATGACAATTCAGCACTGAAAAACATTTGCAAAACAAACTCCAGTAGTCTAAAAAGTAATGCAAAGTGCATGAAAACATGACATATTTTCTTTGTGAACACCAGTCATAACACAGCAATAATGATTATATACCATTTCCCCATCTGTTAGTTTAATTGCTTCATCTCTCTTCCTCCACCTTCTTCTACATCTCTCCTCCACTTTCCAAATGAAATTGTGGGCTAAAAAATTATGCTTGTCACTCAGGGTTTCAACTGAAAAGGAAATTTCAAACTTCAGAATATGGTTTCAACTTCCAATAAATGCGGAGAGTTCCTTTAAAACAGGTGTTGAAGTCAACAGTAATGTTCTAGATTTGTTTAATTAAATTTGCTCAAACTTTGGAGTAGCTAAGAATGTCTTCTATCCTGAATGAGCTTTACCAAGTCACACACAACCAGATATTGAAATGAAGAAAAACTGAAAGTTATTTTTCCTATTTAGTTGCATTTGACTTTTTTCTCATTTTGGTACCATACTGAAAACAACAGGTTGGACTGCAAAGGTTATAGCCATATTTTATGTCTGTTCTATCACAATGTGCCATGGAGGCTATGTGGCTGCAGCCTATTTTTGATTCACATCAGTGAAACAGGAGGAGAATCAGTCCTATGTAATCCTGCAAGGGTTGCAGAGATATATGGTTGCTTGGCATTGATCACAACTGCTGGATAATGGCTCCCCTCAGAGGTAGTATAGGAAGCATGCGCCAGTCCAGTGTGTCTGCTTGCTTCTTGGTGTCAGGTGGAAAGAAATCGTGCATTATATGTGAGTTTTTGCAAACATGTATTGCAAACTCCATCCTACAATGCAATGGAGTTTGCCAGTTTAGTTCTTTTCTTTTGTGGGAAATGACTGTAGCTATTGAATTCAATATGTTACAATTAATAACAGAAGTATACATAAGAAATTAAATATGAAAATATGGTATCAAGGATTAAGATTCATTTTACAAAATATAGTGGGACTTTAGGTTGTATTAAAAGCATGTAAAAAAGAATCTTACCTGATTATTTTCTAATATTTCAGCTTCACAAAACTAGAATGAATGCAAAATAATGAATAGAATAATTCTATTGATTTTACAAGCTAGAAATGTGAATGTTTGTCCAAACAGATGTTTAGAGTGACTCTGTGCCAGGCGCAGTTGTGTTTGTGAGAATTTTCTTTCGCAGTAGTGTCTCTCATAGTGTTCCATAGTGTTACTTAAAGCTTACAAGCAAATTTTCTTGCCTCAAAGCTGTTAATTTAGGATAACACATCACCATGTTCTCTGTCCTATACCTCTTTGAGGGATTCTACTAAAAACATGGATATGACTTCTTACAATATTATTTCCTGCCACTTTTATGAGTTGCATAAAAATGTCACTAAACTGACTTTTTAAAAAGTGTCCTAAAAGATTTCTAAAAAATTACTCACAGTTTGACCATCAGATCATTGTGGAATGCATTAGCTTGACTTGTTTATTAAACAAGATGATAGAATAAAAGGGTATTTTAATACATTGAACATGTTTTTTGAGGTCTACTCATTCTTCAGATTTCTCCAATATAAGAAATAGAGAATATCAAATAAAACTAGCATGTGGCAGATTCAAAAATAGCCAGGAGTAAGTGGTTCTTTACAAATGAGGGTAAAAAACTTCAAGTATATAAAATCAGAACTTTCTGATATGACCACCATCAGCACAGGAAAAGTCTGGAAGCTATAACTGGTGTAAGAACTAGGAAAACATCAGCTCATTGCTCAGTGGCAGTTGAAGTGATACATAAAATTATAGGAATTATTAGGTAAGGAACAATGATTAGAAAATGGACAGAGCTTTGCCCCAGTGTAAACCCATTCTGCATCTTGAATCTTATGTGCAGGTGAGTCCCTTGTCTCAAAAATGCACACAGTGCAGTTGGGAGAGGTATGGAAAGGGGCAGCAGTACCAATAAGATGTGCAGCAGCTGCCATGCATGGAGCACTCGACTAACTAGGGCTCTCATGTCTAGAAAGCACTCAGCTGGGCAGAAATATGACAAAGCTTTATAAAATGATGAGTAGGGGAAAAAAATTGGGTGGGGACTGATTGGTCATCACCTCTCCAAATGTAGGGAGAATTGACCATGAATGAAGCCTACTGGATGGCAAGTTCAAAGCAAGCAGTGGCAGATGTGTCTTGCCTGAAGACATCACTAAGGTGTGGAACTGCTTGCATAGTGTGTGAAGCTTGAGTGAGATGAACAGGAGACTGGAGAAATTAGTGGCTGTTAAATGTGTAGATTCCATGTCTAGGCTCAGCAAAACCTTTAGCGACAATATACAGGAGGCAGGGAGTATCTTATTTTAAGAGTTCATTATTCTGTAGGTAAAGGAAAAGTCCAAGTACATTTTTAATCCCTAAAGGAATTTCAGATTTAAACATAATACTTAATGGAAAAATCTACACAGAAAGGTATTTTATATTCTCTTAGAGATTATGGAATGGCAAGCATCACCTGGAAAACAGCCAAGTAAGAGTAATTTCTCTTCTGTCAGTCTTTGCATTGGTAGTTCTGAAAGACTTTTGCACATATGCATTTTTTCTCACACTGTTATAAAGTTGGCCAGCAGCATTCTACATTTGTTTTTTTAAATGGAGGAATAAGAAAAAGAATGACTGCAAAACCTTTGCTTTCAAAGCTTTGGTCCATCCCTATCTTCCACAGAAAGGTAAACCTGTCACTATAGTTCTGTCCTGGTTCTGGCCAGGACAAGGTTAATTTTTACAGTAGCCGGAAAGGTATGCCCAGGACCCGGAGGTTATTCTATACCACCTCACATCATTTTCCAGGAATAGGGAAAGAGCTCACTTCTAATTCAGGCAGTTGCATCTGCTCCAGGGTGAACATTTTGCATGTGAATCACTCGCCGCTCTCCTGCACACTTTTGTCATTAGTATTGTTGCTGTTACTGTTTTTATCTCATTCCTCTTTCCAGTTAATTGTTCTTTTCTCAGCCTGTGCTCTTTACCTTTTGTTCCTCCAATTCTCCTCTCCAGCCACCGGCAGGGAGAGGGGGAGGGGGAAGTGAGTGAGTGGCACAGTGGTTTCAGTGGGAACATTAAATTGGAGCACACCATTCCTGAACCGTGATAAATTGTCAGGTTACAATGGATGGCAAGGGGAGAGCAAAAGTCTTATTTAGTACATAGGTCTAAACATAAACCAATAAAAATGTTGTGCACAGTCCTAGGAAAAAAAAAGAACAGCAAATAAAAATTCTGTTTTATCCCAAACACTCAGGAAAGGTTTTTTTTTTCCCCAAATATCAGTGCTAAGATGTGTAAAATTGCTTTGTGCATCTTCTGTCATTCGAACAATACACTAATTAATTTCCTGGCCATAGAAGCTGAAATAACCTAACATTAACTAGTGCACTACAAATTTTAAGAACCAAACAGCTGGACAATATTTCACATTTCTTCATACCTCCTATCGACAAGAACTTGAAATATCAAGAGGAAACAAATGAAGAGGCTCTTCTCATTAATAATGTATATTATGCTAATTAAACATAAGATCTGAGATTCCAGATGTAGGATTCTTTGAAAACTTTCCATAAATTAAACAAAACTGTTATTTTTGTTTGCTAGTGAAGTTCTCTAATTAAAAAAGCAAACACCCAAATCTCAATATAATCTTAGGACAGACATTTAACTGAGAATATTTCTGCTAGAACATATGTAACGACTGCTAAACTGTTTGGATCTTCTAAATGCCAGGATATTGACAACAGGATTATCTGAGATAATAAACATATCACTGTGGAATATGAGTTCAAGAAGGATGCTTAACGACTCCTGAAAATCAGAAGCCTCTACTGTATGTCAAGCAATGGGCTATTAAGCCACAGCTCTGAAAATCACCTATTCTTTCAAAAGCCTAAATCTATGTTTTGAGTAGGTTAAAAATTCACAGAAGCTCCCAATACAACAATGCATCTCACGGGCAGAATGATAGAATCTCACTCTCCAGAAGTGAAATATTGCTCACATGACTGCATGAATTAGTGCCATATGATCTTCTGTCATTTAGAGATCTATCCAGTATAAAGGGAATTGAGACTATTATCCAGCAAATATTCTGACAGCATCATTTGCTCATCACTGTCCAGCACGCCCACCTCTCAGTATGTGACTAGTTTAGCCTCTATTTCTGTATCATTCAGAACATAGAACCTGTAGTAGAAAAAAAGTCTACATGAGCATTACACGTTTAACTGTATGAAACTGTATTGTGTTATGTTATGCTATGTTATGCTATGTTAATTATATTCCCACAGCTAAAAAACCCAGTATATACTAGGGAGCAAGTGGAGAACCTGGAATGCAAATGAAGGCATTTTTCAAAATCTTTCAAAAAGCATTTCCATGTTACTGACTGCTCCAAAGATATCTCACTCACTGTGAGCATGGAGGTGACATGCAGTGCTGGCCACACAATGTACGTGGCTTTGTGCAAGCAGTGCTGAAGCAAACCTCAGAGATATTCTGTCTCACCAGGGGACAATCTGTCTCACTGCTATGTTACAGCTCACAGTATGTTACAGCTAACACTTCTTAATAACATATGGAAGCAGTGCGTGTGCAAATATATATATATGCTTTATATGTGGTGTGAGGTGCCATCTCTTCCCAGCAGTCAAGAGATGGAGAAATCCAACTGCTTCTTCTCTCCACTAAATGTTCTCACATAGCTATTGCTGAATATGGCCATTACTGGCTCGAGAAATAATGGCTTCATGTACCACATTATAAAAATAGAAATTAGTCAGTTTTCCAATTCAGCTGGCAGTTTTTGTTTTTAATATTTTTATTACTGCAGACATCATCATGCAGCCATCTGCTAAAGATGAGACAGACAATAACTGAACAGAACTGGAATGAAATTTGCTGCATCTGCAGCTGGGCATTTCATTACTGTATTCTGATGGGGAATTGATGGAGGGAGGTATTTTGTTCTTTTTTTAGAGACAATCAAAATGTGATGCACACAGCGTGAAAAAGTTACTGTTTTTTACAGGAAGACTGGAAGACCCATATTGACCTTTGTTTACCACTCTCTATCACTGTTGTATGAGAAGCTGCAAGTCTGTCTCAGTTCCTCCTTCTGTCATTCCTGAGGCTCTTCTAATCACTGAATTATCAAGATTTTTGCAAAACTGAGAGACGAGCTAGGCTAATCCACCCCAGATGCCACAGCTCTCTTGTATCTCGCTCTCGCTCTTCATGCTTCCTTTCTCTCTCCTTAAGACTTAGCCTCCATTGGAAAAGCCTGACCATACTCCACGGCAGAAACTGGCAGTCAGCAGGTCTTCCTTCCTTAAATCCAAAATGACTCCAAAATAGACAATTAGGATGAATAGCTTTGGCCAGCTACAGACCATATTGATTATCAAAAGGGCAGAACACTCACACTGAGTGAGGTAAATGTGCTTTGCTAGGTATCAAAAATCTCTAGGCAAACCATTTTTTTCTTTTTAGTTTGGCAAAAGTCAAATAAAGCAGTGCCTATTAGGGTTAATACTAAGTCCAAGGTTGTGGATGGGGTGTGCCCTGAAGATAGGTAAGAAGCAGCTTTCTGCACACAGAAGTTGCAAGTGAAACCTTGAAGTCCCCTAGCAGCTTTATATTAGAAGTTTCTGGGGTTTGGTGGTCTTTAGCCAAAACTGTTCCTACATAGTTGTTCTGTTGATCTATATAACCTCAATACAAATACATTACTTCTGTTTGTTCTTTCTATGGGATTATTAAATAGCCGGAAAAACTCCCTGTATTAAAGGATGCTTATAAACACAGTATTTGCCATTTGTGTAGAATTACAAAAAAAGCAAGAATTGTCTCCATCAATTTCAACAAATCTCAGCATGAAAACACTGTAGAATTAAAGAATGGAGAAAACACAGCTCGAAGTAGGACATAAATGAGCCCTGATCCACTGCCCATTGATGTCAGTGGAAAGACTTGCACTGACTTCACCAGATGAGGCCTGTTGTGAAGGTCTGAAAAATGCTAATGGTATCTTTATGCAGGATAAACAACACAAAATGGGGATGCCTTTTTTTTTTAATCAATGGAGTTTATAATATCACAGAATATCTGTGTCCCTAAGAAATTGTAGCAAGGAAAAGCAGAAGATGGAAAACCTTTTTAATTAGCCTTCAGTTAGTCAGAAACTTATCTATAAGAGAGAATATAACAGAGGAAAATATGCAGTAACATATTACAGTTGTTCATTTTAGAAGACAAAAATAAAATAATATAATTAGTTGTCTTTTTAAATTTTTACTTCCTCCCTCATGCCATATTTCTCTTTAAGAAATGTCTCAGCACAGTTAAATTGGAATGCTATACAGGAATTCTTGCTCCTTTTTATTATTTTACCATATGAGGGTTCAGGCATGCTGTCAGGTCATTTGACCTCCTTAAGTGCATTGGCAGAACTCTGATATTCATGGCCAAGATATTTTCCTTGTTTCCTTTTCTCAAAATTGTTTAAATTATTATTTTTATTAATTATAGAAAGTGTATCCTTAATTAAATGAGGAAAGGCTTGTTTTTTCCCCAGGCATCTCTTACATTTTAGCTGATGAATCCAATGATGAGAAAGACGGAAGCTAATTTTTGAACTGTTATTTTTTCTCATTAGTAGAAGGGATTGGAGTGATGAAGCAATAGGTGATCAATACACAAAGAAAAAGTCAGCCATGTATTTGCAATTTGAATCCAAAAATACCCATGTTAATAGGAGAAGCTATGAGAGCAAGCTTCAAAAAAAGCTTTTATGGTGAAAAGTGATATATGGGATCTTGATTTAGAAATTATTCTGCCTACTGTAAGGACTGAAAAACAAAATCCAACCCAAAAATTAATATGGATGACTGTTCCAAACCAAAGTGCAGACAATCAGACCTGAGAGTGTACATTGTCTATAATATCTATTCACACCAGAGGAAGGCTGTATCAAATAGGTGCATATAAACCCAAAGAGAGGTGCCTTTTGTTACAGGAAGTGTGCTTCCAGGAACAACAAGATGTTATTAAATGTAAATGGCTCTCAATTAATTACCCAGATAATTTTTCAAGCTTATATAGCTTTTCAAAGCACACTTAAAAAAAAATTAGTGACAGAAATGGAGCACAAGAGATATATTGCAAATACAAACTAAAAGCATTTTTACAAATCCTGTCAAGAGCAAACATGTATCTGAAGTCAGTGTAAGATTCTCAATACATGTCCTTCTACCACATTCAAATTCATGCTAGATAAATTATATGCAATCAAAATGTTAAGTGAGGACAGGTGTCATAGAATGGTATCTGAAGTACCTTTTACTTTTGCTAAAAAGTTGTTTCATATTCAGATATTTATTTATTAAATAGTTCATGTCCTCTAGGAATTACTTCCTAGTCTAGATCCTATCTAGGATTTCTTTCAGATAGTTGACCATTTTCTTTCTAATTATTCAAATATGGCCGTGCCTAGTGTCATGTTTGCTCAAGCAGGAATTACACAGTGTCATTAGAAAATATGCTGAGGAATCAACCCTGTTTTCCAGAATGCTATGCTAAAACTTTTAGGGTTTTTTTGGTTTGTTGTTATTTTTGGGGTTTTTTAATACATATAGCATTTGTTGTGCTCTGCTAGAACATGTACTACCACGGGTCTCCTTCCTTTGGAGGCCATTGCTATTTCATCCTGGAGTGAGAGTCTCAGATGAAGGGGGATCAGAGTATGTGGTGAGACTTTGCATAGATCAAACCATCAGTGTCTCCTATGAGAGAGACACAAATGAGTACACAGGCAAGTAACCCTTTGGAATTCATGAGAAAATAGAAAACTATTTTAAAATCTAAGGAGGAAATCATAAGTTTAGTAGGGAGATTAAATGAGATACAGGCTTGCAATATACACACCATAAGGGCTGGAAGAGGAACAAACTTGATCATTAATAAATGTATCAGCATACAAAAGTATTTGTTCAACAGGTACATTTTTAGTCCTTTTCTCTGACCGGAGTAGCAGGACAAAAGGATTACATTAGAGGGACCCTCCTTTCTCATTTTGGCCTTATTATAGCCCATTACTAGTAATATTTCTAAGACTTACACCCCTTTAAAAAATAATACTTCTATGTTGAGTAATAACAATTACAACAAAAGGTGGTTGTTAAACTGACAAACATCCAGACATATAAAGGACATGCGTAAACATTGCTAGGGGATGGGAAGCCTGTAGAGAAACTTGAGCATTATCTGCCAGAAGCAATGAGTGTGGTATTCCACAAGATAAAAATGGGCTGCAATTTACTACTTGTGGCACTTGGATCATTTTGTCTGGCTTTTCACTAAGGTTAAGAACTGACGTGTTTCCCTAGAAAAAGCTGAGGAGCCATCCAGGCACTTAGAGATAAACCAGGAGGTTCACAACAACTACTCCCATTAGAAAATGATAGACAACAATCCAGAAGCTCTCTAGGCTAGAATCATGAGCCTTGTTAAATTAAGATAAGGCCTGGGAAAAGGAAGCAAATTAAAAACATGAGCATTCTGAAGAACTGTGTCTGTATTTATTCTCTTGAGAGCTAATATTTCCTGATCAAACTGCCATTCCTCAATTTAGTGAAGACCAGGAAGGGACTGCATACACTAGTCACCCTAGAGAGTCTGAACACAAAGAGATAAATAATTAAAAACCACAGAAGAAAATCAGAGTGTGCTGTATCATGTAAGAGTTATAAACAATCAGGTGCCCTCCATTTGCACTGGGACTCTTCAAAAGACAAGCTGAAGACAGAGTCCCCAGCACATAGAGACTAAACTAGAGAAAATTCTCTATCTCAGGTTTTATGACACTCAGTGGAAACAAGGAAATACTAAGTTTCTGTTGCAACAAGTTTCTGACATGAACATGATTTTATAAAACTGTTCACAAGAACAGAAGCAAGCATTTCAAGACTAGATCATGACTTAGCATAACTAAACAATCCTAGGAGTTACCTGGAGATGCACTGGGATGGGCATCTCTTTGGTACTGACACTTATATTTCCATGTAGTTGCCAGTTTTGAAAAAAAAATCACTGAATAACAGCAGGACCTAATGTAAAATGTTAAATATCAGAGTTAATAGACTGCTTTTAAACTATCATTTTAATAGTCTCGATTCCTTCTGATTCAGAATCACTTTTCTAGGCAGTGATACTTCCTCTCCTCTGCTTGCCTCCTGCAGCTCTAAATATTCCAAAATAAGGGCTTCAGCCTCCCATCTCTTGTCTAAACCATGCACTTCAATTTCTCAACTACTGCAATATGAGGGGGCTTGGAAAGCAGAATCACTACAGCTGTATCCGCATGGGTCAAGTGTTACCCAGTTGTGCTGCTCCACGAGCTGTGCTGCCTGAGCCGCACCGTTCCATGTGGATGCCAGCCTGATGGCCTCTATTACTGCACTGTCCTGCTTTCGCTACATCTGGATACCGCAGAATAATGTTTTATGTTGCCCATTATTCATCTTCAAAAGCGACAGTGACTTGCATATAATATATTTTCAGTGCTCTGAATGTGTCTGAGGGACTTAATTCACTTGTTTTGGTTTCCAGAAGACACTATTTCACAGTCCTGTGGATATAAGCTTTTAAGAATCTTTGGATTTTCATTTTTGAAATCATTAGTCTTTTCTTGTTTTCAAATTTTAAGCACCATAGACGTAAAAGTGATTTTTTTTCATTAATTATCACCTTTGGCTGCTAAAAAGTTATGCGTGAGTTACAAAAACAAAACCACTTACTGGGTAGTGAGTCTGTCCAGACTGTGCAGAACTGAGTTCATACACATACAGCAGCACTGATATTAATATGTATATACTGTATCTTCTGTGCATGTAGACTTATGTCTGGAAGGCTCTCAATGTAGTCTCTTTCAAAGGCATCTATGAAAAATAATTCCATTTTGAAAAATCCAATCAAGAAAAACATCTGTTTTTCAATAAATTAGAAAAAGAAAAACCAGAACTGGTTAAGAATAAAGAGCTATAAGCTACTCTGGAACTGATTGAACTCTTGAATCTACAAATGAATTATGGAAAATCTGACAGACAAACCTAGGTAAAATGACATAATATAATTTCTGCTTCTGTGGGGAGAAGAGGAAAGGGGGAAACTATTGTGGTTTTGAAATCACAACAGAATGAACTCACTCTCATTCTCTGACCTATTCATTTCTCAATACTTATTTTTATAGCTCATGTTACGAAGTTGTGTAATGATAATTTATAGGTCAGCTCAACAGAACCAAGCAGACAGTACTCAACACGATCCTTACTGTTCCTGTCCACAAATACAACAGCCTATATTACCTCTCCTCTCTCCCAGACCATTTGAACTTTCCTTGCAGAGGTGTGTAATGAAGGGAAATACATGAACGAAAATATGGAACAAAGGGGAGAAAGGGCAGACTTTTACATAATTAATCCAAAAACATTTCTAAAAGCACAAAGGGCTAGCAGCCAGCAAGGATGCCACATTCCAAAAGCAATTTGGAGAATGCCTACAGAATTGGTGCCCACAACACAGACAGATATCTATTTTTTCTGGGTTTGTATCTTTGACTCTTGGTTCAGCATTTCAGCAGCTCATCATTGCGCTTCCAGAAATGTGGCTTGCTTTGAGTGCAGAACTGATAATTCATCCATCACCAGTAGTCACATCCAAGCCTCTCCAGACATAAACACGCACACCAGAGGCAAAATGTGGTTCCTATGTATAGGAAATTCTATTTTCAGCTAATAGGTTACCTAAAAATAAACTCTTACTCAAATGCAAGGGTTTCCTTCAGTCAATTTTATTAGTAGCATTAAAAGACAAAGTACAATTTTGATTTGAAATAACTATTCTTACTTCAGCAGTGTCAGGTGGCTGGGTTCCAGTATTGTGTGAATACACTTTACATTCTTCTAAAGACTTGAGCACTTTTCAAAGGGACAGAACTTTATATTTTGAAAAATATCCCTCAGTGATTTTCTGCCAGCTGAAGTATCCAAAGTGTCTGCCCTCAGGAAAGATTCAGTGCTTTTGGCAACATTTGCAAGCTAGTCTGTTTTTTCCAATCCAGAAATATTTTCTTTGCCAGACATTCATCTGAAATAATGTGCTTACACAGAAAGTACATGTTCGGTATGTTTTGCATTTATACACTGAAAAAGACAAGGAGTTTGGAGGTCCTAGGGACTAGCACAAGGGCACTTACTTTCAGATTGAAAGTGAATGCACTGGAAGGTGGCAAAGGTGATCATAAAAAAGCACGGAGATTTCTAAAACCATGACTAGAACATTACTCCCAGGCTTGCAGGGACATGAGGCTGTGATGCTAAAGAGTAACATAAGGTTACCCAGTAGAGAAGGCTGTGATAAAAGGTCAGCCCCTCACTGTGAGGAGGGGAGAAGCCAGCATCAGGTTCATGATGTTAGGCCATGAGGCCCTGGCAGCGTAACTGACATACATTCCCCAGGTATTTTCAAGGTGAAAATTCTGAAGGAATGTGAACAGAACAGCAATTCTGTTGATGTGATAGAAAACTCCAAATTTTAAATTACAAGTGTTTTCCTCCCTGCTCTACAGGTCTTTCTGGAGTGAAGGGGTTTTTTTATTACTATTGTTATTTGAACAATGGGCTATCCTAACAATACAAATTAGAGATTACATTGTTCTTTTTATGAACCGAAGTTCCCAAACAAAATAGGATTTAGAATTTACCATTATTTCAGATTTTGAGGGATCCGTGGGAACCTCTCAAAAACCATAATCTGCTTCCATTATAAAAAGAGACAAATTCAGAGAATTTAGGTATGTGAAAAGATTTTCAGATGTGAAAACAGTGCACAGCATTCTAAAGGCATGATCGGACACAGCTGGATATCAGACTATTTCTGACAAATGTAGCTGCTTCCTCAGCTGCCTATCATGTTCTCCTGACAGAGGTTATAAACTCACAGCAGAGCAGGACTGGCAAGCATTCCTTATCTGCTTCTCTATAAATGGAGATAGCTCATAGAACATAGACAGTAGGCAGAGGCCTGTGCTGCTCTTCTTTGACAGGGTTAGCTCAGATTCTACATTTTGCACTGAAGTGATTAAAGAATGTGTATGAACTACACACCCCTGGATATGACTTCTGCCCTTCATTCCAGAGGACATTCAAATGCAGGGCCCAACAACTTGCAGACCAATCTGTCTATGGTCTAAAACATCATCACATTAAAATTTATTAAGAATGTGTCAGCATTATAACAATTCAAATATTCTTCAGAACTAATATTTTTTCTGGAGCATCCTTTCCTTTTAAGTTTCATGATGACCTTGGTTTTTCCCTCCCTCTCTTTTGGGTAAAAGAAATACAGTTTTCTGAGTACATGCAAAAAAGCATTACAGAAATTAAATACACATACTTCCCACTGACAATCTTCTAAAGTTGTTTTTCTTTGTTTGTTTTCTTTTGGGGGCTGGTTTGTTTTTTTTGGGGTTTTTTTTGGTTTTTTGGGTTGGTTTTGGTTTTTTGGGTTTTTTTTGCATTAAAATGTGATCTCAGCATTTACAGGACTCATTAATCAAGCTTCATGCCCCAAATTCTCATAGAGAGCCTGGACTTTTACTTTTTTATCTGCTCTGAAGATGCAGTACAAAATATGATATAAACTGCCAATATGTGTGTTTCAGGAAAATCACCCACTCACAGTTATTAAGAAACATACTTCTCTGTATATCTTTATGAAGCACGTAAGCCTTTCGTTTTTCTTCTCTGAAAATATCTATGTGAAATGCCAAGGCATATATTATCCATTAGAGTAGATGAGGTAGTCAAATGGCTCCAAACATGCACACAACAAAGGATTTGTCCAGAAGGTAGTTTCATAGAAAGGAGGTGCTTTTCACCTATATTCACAAGAACCATTCAATACCTAAGTGCAGCCAACCTGTCATTCCAAAGCCAAGGAACAGATGCAGAGCCTGTGCCAATCCAGTTCCAACACACACAGTAACAAATAACAGCCTCTGAGGTGGTGACGAACCATCAACAAGCCCCTCCTGGGCCACTCAAACATATTTTTAACATCACACAACTGACAAGCCCAGCTTGCATTCAGCCTGCAGACATCGTACAAAGACCAAGGATGACAGCAGTGGCTGCTGGGGCCCCCACCAAAGCTGCCTTGCTCCTTCAGAGCAACTCCGGCAGAGCCAGGACCCCCTGCCCCAGCAGCAGACATACTGCAAAGGCTGTGTGAGAATGGCTGCTGAGAGAGCATGTCGTGCTCTGCCTTGGACCTGGCAGAGTGTGTGTCCAGCTGTCTGGTCAGGCAGCAGACACGATCCCAAAGGCAGCCCACAAACAGGATCCTTGTCCAGCTCAGCTGCTACAAGGCACAGATCACCTGGAAAAGCAAGACCTGACAGTCCTGTATGAACAATATCCTTGTTGCCAGTGCACAGTTACAAGTACACAAAGCCATGCTGAGGACCTGTGGAGCACTTCCTAGGGAAATGCTTTTTAGGCTCTCAGAGCCTACCATCCATTTGTGCTTTTATAAGTTTCCCATTTTACATGTCACTCATTGAAAACATTGACTATCACAGTTTCTATTCCTCAGATTTCACCTACTCATCACACTTTCAGCAAGTTTTCTTCAGTGTCATCCTTGTGTAACGCATTCCTCCGTCTCACAGTTTTCTTTCCACTGCTTTTTCCATCAGTTTTTCAGTTTTTGCTCTCAGGTTGCCCCAAGTAGACTCTTAAAATAGCCCTGCTCATTTTTTCTCTTTTACCAATTGCTAGATCTGAAAGAGTACTTCTGGGAGCTCCAGACATTTTTTATCATCTGCTAAGCCCTCCCTCCTTCCTGAGATCATGCCAAAGGCAGCAGAGTGGTCACTGAACTTAAAGGGTCAGTCATAATGTACAAAGGTCTTGTTAAAAAAAATTTCCTTAAAAATAGACTGACCAGCTCCATTTGTGTCAGTGCCCTGATATTTTTAGAATCTTGACTAAATAATAAGAAAAACAAAGCTCAGATAAATTATCCTTTTGATTTTTAAACCAGCCATCTGAAAGAGCATTTTCTTCTTCACTGAGAGCTGAATTGACTTCTGACTTCTGCTGAAGTTCTCCTTTGGCTTCAATAGTTGGATAACACTTTGTGTTTTAAAGATTGTTTACTAGGCAGCTTCTACAAACACTCATCACTATACTCTGTCTTTTAGTGGTGTACACTTTAGATGGCAGATTTACTAATCAGAGTATTTGACATGAAGAACAAAAATACCCACTGTCTCTATTTAACCAAAGAAACACAGGAAATAGCCTAATGTGGCATGATTTACCCAAGAATTAATGGTAAAAAAAGGTTTAGTTATTGGAACATCATATCTACAGCTGTGTGCTTCGGCATAGAAGTCTATCCATTGGATTGCTGTACTGTAAAACAATAATTCTTCTTTGACATGCCACACAGCTGACAGTCTTTAAAAAACATGGTTTTGTCATGGAACTAATTCTTAATTTGATAGACCTTGGTTGCTTAGTTCTCTAATATACCATCACACAGAAGCTCCTGCTGGTCAGATTGCCCTTGGGAGACTACAGCTAAGATTTCCTTCAGTCCATATAACCAAGTTTTTATGACTTTATTCATAAGTGTTGTTTGAAATTAAACAATCTGTCTTTCTTCACATGTTGGAATATTTTAGCAGTAATTCTAAACTGCCTCAAATACATGTTGTAAAATGTTCTGCATCTGTGTGGTTTTTATATTCCAGATTTGTGTTTCCATATTACAAATGTGCATGGCAGAATCTAATAAATCTGATGGTTATTGCAGTTTTGTCCATTAATATTACGACTGTAAGTCTAGGCAACAGGCAATATTTTATTAATTCTGAGTGTCACATTATATGCAAGCATCATGATTGCAGGAAGAAATGTAGCGTACCAGAGCAGTAAATTAACTAGAGGGTACTGTTAGATCTGGGCCTATGGCTATTGACAACTCCAGAAATAAGTTTTGAATTTACAGAAAAGAAAATACTAAACAAGCACAGAAAAAGGATCAAAATAAGAAGAGAAGCTTAAAAATATAAGGCTAACTGCAGAACCCAATATTTCCTGAGGATCCAGGCTCACATATCTAATTCACACACAGTGAAACATGGCTCTGACCAAGTCCTTCATAATACAGTGCAGTTATTTACCTAAACGCTTTCGTGCTTCATGGAAAATTTCTAGCTTTAGGAAGCCACCTCAGAGTGTAGAATGCTAGTGCAACCATTCTTGAAAAGTAATTTGCATACCCAGGAGATAATTTACAGCTCCAGAAAAGCACATCTCAGTGTAAAAATGAAAAAAAATCTTTCTAGTGAGTTCAACAAACAAAATCTAAATATTTTCTTTTGTCACTATTGGGACGTGTCATTTCAATTTAAAAATAAAAATCATTACAAGATGTGGTTATTTCTGCATATCCATTTTGAAATGTTTCATTGCAATCAAAAAGAAAAAAAATATTTCAGTTACTTGCTTTGATAAGAATTGAAACTAAGCAATGAAATGTTGACATTTCCTACTGAGTGGACATTCAAATTAGTACCAAGTCTAGAAAACAGGTGTTTGTTTTTCAAGGAAATATCTCCTTCAGCTAAGCAAGGGTTATTGAGGCTATCATCTCTGACACAGAGATACTTAGTGGCAACTTGGTTTCTGAAAGAATGAAATATTCTAAATGAGTTTACATAAATCAATGAAGTGCAAATGCCAAAAAATTTGTTGTGCAATTATTCTTCTGTGCAAAAATAAAAGATTATTGGCCAGAATATTTGAAGACTTGTTATCTCAGTGTTTTGGAACACAAATAAGCCACCATGGAGCAGATAAAGCGTGGCAGCAATCCCCACACCATTTCTCCACATGACACTGAATCATAAACATGTGGTTATTTACTTCTCTTCTACAAAAATCTTTCACATTTACTGCAGAATAAGACTTTGCAAACAAGCAGAACAGCTGAGCCATGGTAATGTTTCCCAGCAGTGAATTTTTCATATGTCAAATTTCTCAATAAGTAATAACTACACAAAAAAACATCTTTTTTTTTCAGGTGCTGGTACCTCAAATTTTATAGCAAATGTGCATTCAATGACTGTTGAAAAATTTCAAGCACTGGCAGCCATAATAAAAAAGAACATAATTTTGTATTGTTTTGCATTGAGAGGAGCATGATGAGGGAAATATTTGGAGACAAGTGAGAGTGCATCAAGATACGAAGGAGTCTCTAGGAGGTTTTATTTAACTTGTTTATTAGGACTGGAATTTAGCTCAGTACAAAACTTTCTGTGACTTTCTGGAAAAGGTTTTTAGTCAAATGTAGAACAGCTGTGCTCTCTTGCTCTTGCATTAAACAACATCTGTCACAGAGTACTAGCAAAAAAAGAGTTTATTCAGTTGAATGCAGTTCTGGGGATAGCAGGAACCTGCAGAATGTATCTTAAAATTATGCCATTTTGGCACATTGTTAGCAAGTCAAGAAGGAACTTGTATCTCATTTCCCCCATGTATTCAAAAGACCCTATTGAAGTCAAGATGAGGCTTCCCAGCTGTAGTATCTGAGAAATAAGCCAGTGTGAGTTTTCTTAAACCATGAAGATATGCTGCTGCTTGCATGGTGCAAAGCACTGAGGAATAGAACCATCATGGTTAATTGAAACACTAGCAGAAGCTTTGGACTGAGTCCCAGCCACATGCAACATTAGGCTTAATAGAACATATCCCAGCATTGTTTGAATGATAAGACATGAAGCTACCTAAGGCACTCCTTCCCAGAAAATGACAGAACGTCTGTCCTTACCAAGGAAACAAAAATTCTGCTAAAGCACAAAGAGATTACCATTGCTTGAATTTCACAAATCAACTTCTGTACTGTAAAACGGTCATACTTGCAGGTGATTAATTTTTCGTCAGAGCAACTCTTGTGAATTCAAGGTCTGAATCAGTTCAAAGTTGCTTTGAATTAAGCATTTTTCTTCTAACAATCTGTTGAAAAATGTGCCATGATCATTTGTTCTGCTTCTTTGCCAGGTCCTATCAGCTTCCAAACAAAATAAACAAACAAAGTTTATATGAAATTCTGAAATTTCTCCTTATGATGTTCATCATTGGTATCAAAGTTTTATAGATCAGACATAAGATGTTTTATATTTTTATTTATAGTCTGTATGCAAGAAATTAACAGATAAGTACAATGGTTAAAACCAAAGTCTGAGATATTAAAACCTGATCAGCTGTTATTTTATGTGGCTCTCCCCTCATCCATCTCACTCAGGTAAATAGCTCAGAGTTTACACCTTCATCTGGAATTTAGAAATGCACAGTTGATCCTTTCTTTGCATGAACTGAATTAACTCCTTAAACCTATTTCTCCTTGGTCCATGGGCACATTTTGACCCGGATAAACAGGTGAGCTCTTTGGTTACAGCCATTGCACCTTATGATGAACTTGTTTGAAATGGAGAAAGAAGAACTGAGAATGATTGCATAGTGCCTCACTGCCTTGCAAGTTCTGGATTCTTTCATAAGCCCTAAAGGAATTGGAAGGCTCTAAAAATGTGACATAATGATCCTGAAAGTCTCCTGTTCCTGGATTTAATACAGCTTGTTATGCTGGCTGTTAAAGGGTGATCCGGAGAGTCTTCAGTTTTACATTTGTGTGTTTAAAAATTCAAATCATACTTAAAACCAGGCTCTATGGATTTCTGGAATATGTATAGGCATGAATCTAGATAAATTACTAAGTTTTTTACCCTGCTTTTTTCTCCCTCCCCCCTCGGAAAAAAGTTATTACAGAATTAACAGATGGGGAAAATATAAAGGAATACCAGAGAAAAATGGTTACAGACTGAAAGCAATACTGTGATACCCCGTCAAAGAAGTACTTGAACACAGAGTGTGTTTGTCTGGATTTGAATAAAATTGTGACTGGAGGTCCTTTAAGTATAAATATATTCAATAAAGATACAAAATATATCTAGTTACTTGAAACAGAGCTAAAAAATTTATATTAGAACTCAGATTCTTATTAAGCAATGAGGATAAATACCTAGTGGATTACCTAAGATTCTAGCAGATTTTTATTGTAAATGTCTGTTTGCTTGTTTCTAAACTAAATGCTGCAACTTAAATGAGGGTTAGGATAGTACTTTATTTTTTTCACTGGAAAATTGTATTCACAAGTGTCCCCCTATTTTGTAACCTGTTCATCAGTTAGATATGGCAAGGGCATTAATAACTCATTTTCAGTCAATTCATAAAGCATTTGTTTCAGAAATCAATCACAGTCCTAAATTTTATCACATCTTTTTGTAGCTGATCGTTTGACTACATTAAGCACTGAATATGGTGGCTATTATTCAGTGCATCCCAAGAAAATTCTTTTTAGACACAAGGAAATGCCAGCTGTTAATACAGCGGTGTTAGCAATGTGCACTAGATGTTTTCATTCAGGAACAAGTCAACATGGGACAGATGTGAAAATAGTTTCCTACCACATCTCTAGTGTCACTGTGCACAAAAAAATGTCCATTTTGGGTGACAGGCTATGTTTCCCTGTAAGATATTTTTTGGCTTAGACAAATTCTTTCAGCACCAACACAAATGATGGAATCAATCCCAGCTCCTCTTTTCAAGCTACCTTCTGACCTAGTCAAAACAGTCATGGAACTGATCTAAAAATCAGAAACTTCAGTTTTAGCTAGTATTTTGAAAGAGAGGGGTTAGAGACATAAACCTACATTGTTTTTTTCCTGAATCCAGGCAACGTTGTTTTTAGGGATAGCTGCTTGTTTTTTTCCAGAGGTAGCCTTCCCCGTTTTCTTTTTTTCCTCATCTTAATTTTTCCTCCCTCCTCATGGTGTTTTGTTTAACCATACTCTTGCGCACACACACTTCAAACATATCTGTGTTATACCATGGTCACTATAATAGCCCATGTAACTTTCCAGTAACAGTAACAAAAGCAAAAAACAGGGGAAATAAGGACACACCATTAAAAGCAGAATTCCTATAAAGCTCTGTCTTTCACAGCTAGGTGTGATATTGTTTATGAAGCAGCAGGAGGATACTCATTTTCTGGCTTCCAACATTCTGTCTGCCCTGGGAAATTTAATCCAGGTAACAGTAGGCAAAAATATTACACTTTGACCAGATTTGACATACCGTGAAAAGAAAAAGGGTTGAGACATATCTATTTTTAACCAAAAAGTTTCTAAAAATGATTCATTTTTGTGTTCCCTCCCAGCAAAGAAAATAAAAAAGCATTACTTTTTGTGGTAAGCCACACAAAAATAAAAATCTGTTGGACTTTGATTGGAAAGGAAAAATAACATGGCAATAATACACCCAGTAGCAGATTGAAAACATAATAAATCTTATTTTCTCTCTTTTATTTTTACTTTTTATTTTTGAACAGCGAGGAGTTTCAGATTCTAACCTTTTGCCTGCAGAAGCTCAATTGCCTTTCTCCCAAGTACGGACATGCCAAGAGAAAGATTTAGCTAACATAATAAGTTTGCTTTACACTGCTTTACCGCCACCAGTTGAGAAACATAATAAAGATGCCATTAGACCCTCAGGTTCTCTCCAGTTTTTCAGCAGGCTTGTGTATGAAAGCAAGACATGGAGTATAAGCTACAGCTCACCTCACTCAGTGTATGACTGTCACCACAGAAAGGACTTCCAGAACTGATACTGATTTAAGATTAGATTTACATGAGTGACTTTTGTTTATTCTATTGATGTATCCTAATTAGATGGGCTTGCTATGACACCTATCATGATGGCACTTAAGTGGCTGTGTGGCTGTTCGGCACATTGTGTTGTCTCCTGTCCTCCTGAGAAACAGAATGCAAGTTTCTTACTATTGGTACTTGAATGTCTTCACAATATTTTCCTTGTATGATCAAACATTTAGAGGCAGAACAGCCTAATAGACTTAACAAAGAACTGAAAAAACAAGAACTCATGTTCAATTTATCACTAAAGGAATACTCAGCCCTTGACAATAATACCACTTTGTGAACATTTCCCAGCTGTGTCAGACAGAGCTGTATCCCACAGTATTAAAACACTAAGGTTACTTAATAGGCCTCATTTTTATTTTCCTCAGCTACATGTATTATTTAGATCAGACTACAATGCAACCTATTTGCTCATATCATCTATATATGATATAGATTACAGCTTTATAAGTTTTTGTGAAACAATTCAAATGCAAAGTTCTAGCTGAGCTCCATATATTTTTAATGTCCTAAATGGGACTGTCTTTATTTGAAGCATGAGCAGAATTATGCTTTAAGGTCAGAAACACGATGAATAATTTGGAAGCTTGCAAGCCACAATGGAGCTTCCTTGGCAACATATTCTATAATTGTGACATACCACTAAAAGTCCAAAGATCATGCAGCTTCTGTGCTAGATCCTACATTAAGTTATTCTTCCTGTCATCAACGGATTTGTTTTCAAAACTAGGTGTTACACCATATTGTGGCACTTGTGACAGCAAGAAAAGCATAGGGTTTGTTCTCCTGATGTGGTATGTTACCCTACTAGTTCTATAAATATGTGTCTACAAAAATGAAGACTTAACCATAACCTATGAGACTTAAGAGACTGTATAACATTTAGTTGTGGAAAGCAACAATAAGAAAGCAGTCTTCAACAGGAAGAAAATGCAGTCCCTTCTTGTAATAGGCTACAGCAAACTGCAGACAAAGAAGCAGAAACTTTATGTCTACCGTTATGAAGTTCCTACATTTATATAAGCTTCCAGTAGCAGAAGACTTTCCAGAGCAGGATGTAGACTGAAGAGTGATCTAGGTTTAGCAGTATGCATGACATTTCAAAATTTGATTACACAAATGTGAATTTTTAATAAAAATACTAAAATTAATTCATTAATCTGGGAACCTTACATTTCCTACATGGTCTGCATATTCTAGTGACAAAAATATCCTGCAGTACTTAGATTTCAGATATTTCTGAAGAAGTGATAGCTAGTACAGCACAACTTTTCAAAATAACTTTGGAAAAAACTTACTTCTGCTTCATAGTAACTGGTCTACAAATGTCTCCCTAAGACAAAAAACCCCCTGCCATTTAGAAAGGGATTAGTTAATCCTTTAGATTATTATATATCAAATTTAACACACAAATCATTAATTTCTTGGAAAAACCAACTATTTTTTAGTCACTTCCAACCATGTCTGAGGAGTGTCTGGGATTTCCCAGTACCTTCCAAAATCAAAATCATGCTTTGTTCAATTGATCCTAACAATCCTAACAATTATATATTAACAGAATAGAAAGAGGAAAAATAAACCTTTGGATTACAAAAGTGTAGCATAACACCTGTATAAAAAAATAAAATTTACTTTTTCAGATACTTCAACAGTTTTTCAGCTGATTACAGGTAAAACACAGAATTTAGAAAAAGCATCGCTTCATTCTGAACAGTCACAGGCCTTCTGCCTTCTCTGTCAGCTGTGCTGAAATACCCCCAAAACACTACAAGCAGTATTATTGGTAGGTGCTGGCTAACATATAGACAGATAGGGCCTCTGCTCAAAAGCAGAGACTGCTCAAACTACTTCATCCCCATGCTTTGAATGTGGGAGATATGAGCAATAAAGCTTTATGATGTTTCTTGATTTACCATTCATTATTATTTAACCCAAATGAATCTAGCCCCAGAATTCCATTTTTAAAATGATACTTTTTATCTTCAAATACATGCTCTTGTAATAGAAAACCTCAGAAGTTACAAAAACTTAGATTTTTTTAATACCTCTATTTCTTTTCCTTTCTTCTTGTCTAGTTCTCCACATTTTAATTCTGTTCCCAAGCAAGCCTCCTACTTTAGAGAGAAAAGCCCTAAAATGTAGTTCTTAGTTGTTTGTATGAGAGGGTTTCACATTCCTCTGTAGGACCAAACAAATAGTTGCAGTCAGATGCAGCAATGAGCGTAATGATTCCATGCCATAGAAATCCAGAGTCCAACCAGTGTGCCTTTTAGAGAGGATGTGAGGCAATCTGCATCAGAATAGTTGGCAAAGTCTCAGTTACTATTGAAAATTACCGTTTACTGAAATGCTACCAGAGGCTGAGAGAGATGAAGTTCAGCCTGGCTCAGCTCGACAGACCAAGATGCATTACAGTTGGAGTCATATCTGCAACTCCTGCCAGATCATTCATGGTATCATACAAAGCCCTTTACTGTGCCTGACTGCATGGAAAGTGGTAATGACAGCTGTTTTTCTGCCTGACTCTGTCTGAGGGCCATTTTATATTCTAGAGCATTAAACAGTAGATGTAGTCTTATATATGTCTGATTTTCTTAGAGGTATAGAGGCCTAAAGCTGACCTCCCATGCACTGCACACTGCAGTGCATGAATTCCAGCTACCACCTGGCTCAACCCACTGAGTCAGATCTAGGCTGGATCTGGAAAAAAAGAATTTTGAAAAGATGGGACTGCTAGGTTTCTCTTCATTTGTACAAGGGGAAAGGTTGAATCCAATTTTGTTTGGAAAAAAAAATTTGGTAAGGCTATCTTTCATTTCCATTTTGCTTCACTAGTTCATGCAGTACTGTTATTGAACATAACCCAAATTCTCCCTTCCTTTGTATATGTGCAAGCTTTATCAGCAAGTACCAAGCCCCAGGTTGCCTTGGTTCACTGTAAGTCAGCAGTGAATTTGGCCAAGTTGTTTTAATTCATACAGACAATTGTCAATTATTGTAAACTTGACTGAACTACTTGTGAATTTAGTTCTGGAAGAGCACAAAAGTATTACCTTCTAGCTCAAAGCAAATACAGTCCAAGAAGTCTGGTAAATGATTTCAATAGGCCACTCAAACCCTGCCTGGCCAAGGAGAACAGCAAACCAAACTATACAATTCAGGAAAGCATCAGTTTTACTGGCACTTGGGCAAAAGAGTGAACTTTTAAACTGTCTGTATCATGTTATTCCCTTTCACTTTTCTGAAATGCAAATAATGAAGGCTTGCTCTTATATTCCTTACTAAAGGGAAGTTTTACAGTGTCTGAGTGGGGGAAAAAAAACAAGAGTGATGTCATTCTGGGTGTGATCCTCATCTTTTTTAGTGCATATCATAAGCAATTCCACCAAACACAAACTGACTTAACACATAAGAGGGCTTCAGAATCAAGGTTATTAATGAAAAATTACAATCATTATGAATACTTGGTAGTGATTTGATATCAAAACTGTCCTATTCTAAGCTACTTTCGTAGTGTACCTGTAAATGTTTTCCTTAATGTGTTCTAATTTTATTAGAAAGACAACTAAAAGGTAATAATATCCAGTGATATTATTGGATAATATCAATAAGTAAGGAAATAATATCCAGTGTATGGACTTCTACCAGTCCAGTCACAACAACTTAATAGAAGAATATAACTCTAGGCCTGGATGATGACACTCTGTCCATTCTCTGGCAGAATTGACACAAATCAAACACATTTGAGATGCTGGTGACTGAATCCTGAATTAAGGTATGTGAATAAATTCAGACATTGCTATGCTGATATGGGACTGTACCAAATGCTTGTTTCATAAAGGTCTTCCTGTTAATCATCATGCATTTCCAATGAATGGAGGTTTGACAATGTTTAACAGCAAAATGGGTAAAAGTAAGGCTAAGAAGTTTCCAATAAAGATAAGACTGACTTATTCTAACACAAGTTTAAACCATCCTGTGTTTTTCCAAGTAGCTTGTTTCTAAGTAGTAATACTTTTCTGTTCAACGCACTCAGAGAGAAATTCCCAATGATAAAGGAAAGCAAGAGAGAGCTTTCCCTACTACATGAATAGGGAAAGCTTTCCCTACTACCTGCATAAAACCCACCATGCACGACGTGGTTAGGCATAAAATGAGGAAATTACTTGCATCTAGAAAAAGGACAATATATAAGAAGTAGACGTCAGTCAATATCAGTAACAAACAGCAAGCGATTATTCTGTACAAGTGCAAATATGTCACTTCCTAACTGGGTCAGTTACAGATCTACACAGATATCCATGGCAGAAAGTTCATGACAGAAAGAGACATTAATCAGTCTTCTGTGTTGGAGTCTACTTTACTGAGTCAGAGGATCATTAGAGCCTGCAAAATTTGAACAACATCCAGATAAAGGATTTTGGCAGGGGCTTCTGAACATACACTTGGAAAACAGTTCCAATTTTCAAGCCGTTCAGAGAAAGTTTACTGGACACATGCAGTTTCCCAGAAATATCCTGGTTTTTCAATGGGAAATGGCATCCATGACTTCAGACTGTCTCACAATCCTAAAAAATCATCTATTTCTCATTCAACTAGAGGGTTTCTGGGTAGTCCAAGACTGAAATATGGATTCCCTATTTGTGAGGGCCAAGGTTCCATCCTGCTCATGGATTGTGTAAGAGGAAATACTTTCTATGAGAGCTCCAGACACACAGCACTTCACCTCGGGATTTTAACTCTACAAGGATGTAAAAACATAGAGAGAAATAGGCAGAGCAAGCCTCAGGAATCTGAAAAGAAATAGAGAGAAAAAACTAAAATAGAAGTACATATCCATGTCCTTTTCTCTGCCTTAGTTTTTCCACTAATCCAGAGATATTTAGGCTCTATCCAGAGATATTTAGGCTCTAATCTTAGGATGCCTAGGATTCCTCTTCCCCTTATTTGTATTTTTAGTTATTCAGAGTTCACATGCTTTAATTTACCTTCCTTGAATCTCTAGTTAAACTTTCCTTCCTCTTGCCATTGTAATTAATCTTCTCATGTCCAAGATACCTTATATTCTGAGACATATGCAGACACATATTTTCGTAGCATTTTGAAAACATGGATCAACATATTGCTCTTATGCTGTTTCAGACTTTTCCACCTGAGAAGAAATTAAGGTTCTGTTCCTCACATTTTTAGTCATTACATTGTCCCAACATAATTCTGTCAAAGCAGTTGTCTTTGATCTCTTTTGATGCCCATGATGTTTTTCTTCATCCAGCAGAGGTGTGCAGCAGCCAAAGTTATCAAATGACTGACCCTAAATTGTCATATTCTTGAGCTAGACTGTGTCAAAAAAGAGTGATTGGTGGCACTACTATTACAGTGATACCATCTACTTCTTTCTAGGCACCTTTCTTTGGGCCTAAGTGAGGAGATGATGAAGAGGAGTATTTGCTTCCTTTCAGTGTGGGCTATTGTGAGGCAGAGAGGGATGGATGCATTTCATGGTTACTTTAATTGCCTGTATTTGGGTTATATGGCAAGGTTTTGGTTGTGGGCCAGCTGCAGGGGTGGCTTTTGTGAGAAGCTGCTGGAAACTTCCCCTATGACACACAGAGCCAATGCCAACCAGCTCCAAGATGGGCCTGATGCTGAGCCGATCAGAAATGGTGCTAGTGCCTCTGTGATAACATATTTAAGAAGGGGAGCCTGCTGGAACAGGCTTCTGGAAGAAACTGTCAATCTGTCAATGTTGCAGCAGAATTTCTGGCAGGACTTGTCCATGGGGGACACATGCTGGAGCAGTCTGTAACTGGAGGATTGCACCCCACAGGAGAGACTCTCACTGCAGCAGTTCATGAGGAACTACAGCCTGTGGGGAGGACTTATGTTGAGAAGTTCATGGAAGATTTTCCCCCATGGGAGGGACCCCACACTGGAGCAGGCTAAGAGGTGAGGAGGAAGACAATGAGTGATGAACTGACCTGAACCCCCATTCTCTGTCCCTCTGTGCCCCTTCAGGGGAGGAGGGATAGAAACTACGATTGAAGTTGAGCCCAGGAAGAAGGAAGGGGTGGAGGGAAGGTGTGGAAGGAAAGTGTTTGAAATGTTGGCTTTTATTGCCTCATTACTCTAGTCTTATTTGACTGACAATAAATTAAATTAATCTTCCCCTAGTTGAGCCAGTTTTGCCTGTGACAATCACTGGTGAATGATCTCTCAATGTCCTTATCTCAACCCACAAGTCTTTTGCCATATTTTTTCTCCCCTGTGCAGCTGATGAGGTAACTTACAGGCTTTGGTGGGCACCTGCCAGGGTCAATCTGCCACATTCTCTTTTCAGCTTTTTACTGACATGAAAGACAGGGTCTACAGATAAACTAGCTGAAAGCAGTCAGAAATTGATTTCAAAGAGAAAATGAACACAGCATGTGTTCTACTATATTCTGGAGTCTATGATTTAAGAAAAAGGAGAAATTAAAAAAAAAAGCCAAAAGCAAAACCAAAAAAAATAAACCCAAACCCAAACATTTCTTTAATTAATAAGTCCCTGAGCAAGAAATCTAGAAATATCTTCAGTAATCAGGTGGAAAAAACAGTTTCAATGCAGTAGAAATTATAGTAGCAGAGTTCCCAGGAAAAGACAGTGGGGTGAAAGGGTAGAAATTACCTTCCCATAAGGGAAAGAGACCATTGTTGTTTTCTAACCAATCCTTAAAGAATCAAGGAAGGTCACACCATGGTGCAGCCCAATTTGTACTTTTAAGGAGAGGACTATGAAAAGTGTTCCCTACTGTAAAACCCTTTCCCTGAGTATGATTTACTTGAACAAATAGAATAAAATGTCTTTCTCTGTTGATTACTGAAACTGAACAAAAATCAGACCAGTAATGGCACTACCGAGAAATGGTTTTCAGGATAAGACTTGTAAGAAATGTCAGACTGCTAATTTTTACTGATGTTAATGGACTTGCTCCCAATTAAGTCAGAGTGCTTCCTCAGTCTCTGTTTTTCTGATGGGACAATGATACAAGGTTTCAGGTGAGTTCCTCTATAAGTATGGCAAAGAAATTTTTAAGAGAAAGTTTGGAATCCTACAAAATTTACATACATGAACATCTGCATGTTACCTGTTAATGAAAATGCAAAGCAGACTAATTTGTTGATTTTGATTTTATTCTTAATGAATCCATAATGACTAGAGATATTAGAGAATAAATTTATAAAAGGAAGCCACTCCTATATTGGGAATATATACTTCTATTCCCTTGCAAACTCAATCTTTTTCAAATCTCTGAGCAAATGTTTCAAAAATTTTGTGCTAAAAATTTAAATAGAATTCAGTAACATAAAACTCACGAATAAAATTGTGATAGTAAACCACTCTGCATGAGCAATACAACAGACCAAATACTTGGTCCTGCATGTATTTCTGTTTGAAGCATCCAGGAAGATTTTACAAAGAGACTGTACAAATTGTTCGCATATTTTCTAAGTAGAATAGGAACTGTCAAGGAATTGCTCATAACATTTCTAGTTATGCATTCCTACAATACAAATAAAAATTCTTCTGCACATCACTCAATTCATTATGAATGCTTCCTGTTGAAGGCAGAGATGGTTTTGGCCTTTTATGGACAGATAAAAGTTGCACCTGTGTTATTCTGTTTTATGTCACAAAAGCACATTATAAGCTTTTTCCTGTACTGAAATAGGAACAGCCCATTTTTAAGGGCTTGAATGACAACTAAAATGCCAAGCCTGTCTTCTGTTTCTGTATTTGCTTTTTTGGCATTTGTTTTGTAAAATAACCTACTACTAACAAAATACAGTAGCAAGTCTATGTCTGTTAACTGAAAAAAGGGAAATAGTCTAAAGCAATGGTCAGCTAAATCCATTTCATCTGTGAAGCTACTGCTGTTTCCACTAGTCAGTAGTCCCAGTTTTTTGCTCACTAACGTCAGCTGTGCCATTCAATCAAGTTTTCTGAAGTTTTTACTTGAATCTCTGGTACAGTATTATTCCTGTGTAACATGCTCCTAACAAATGCTATCAAAATATAATTTGCCTCATTTGATGAGGACAGAAAGAAAACTGAGACCACCAAAGTCAAGACTTTGGGGTATATTAACATTTTTGTACCTTAATCAATGCACCAAAGCAGTATGCTTCTACCAGAGTAATTAAAAGAATTCCTTGTAAGAAAAAAGAAGCATTTCAATCCTTCCTAGAGGAAGGATTTTAGTCTTGGATAACAATAACAATAATAATACACTTCGGTTTGGGGTTATACTGAGGATGACATTAAGTGAATAAGCCATCCTATTTACTCATCTCTACAAAGTAGCGTGGGAGGCAGCAAAGTCTGAACGACACTCTCAATAACCCAGTGAGTTCTGAATGTTGTTCTTTGTCCTCCACTGCAGTTCAGACATCTGGCATACCTCAGGCAAAACTGCTCTGCTGCATAACTAATCCCTTCCATTGCCTCTTCAGTTGCTCAGTGTTTGTGGAAGGCCATAACACCCTCTCACATTGCTTTCATTAGCCTTTAACTTTAGCAGTCTCTTACCTTTCCCTTTCTCTGTTTACAGGGTTAGACTCAGTCCTTTAGGTATAATCAGTCAGATTCTGGACACCATTAATGATAGTAAGAGTGCTTTTGAAAACAGAGTGGACATAGTCAACTGGGAAAATGCACAATTTGGGTGCATTTTTTGCAGACAAGATTTCCCAAAGAAATCAGACTTGCAGAAGTGGTGGTCTATCACCTATACCTGAAAACACCAGTATATGGACATTTTTCTGCCTAAATGAGTTCATGGTACAACAGAATATCTCTTTGCATTTCTGGCCCTGTACCAAACTGCAACAGACAACAAGCTGTTTGGGCTGTGTTCAGGTTTTGAAGGAGTGCAAGGCAGGTAGAGGTAGAATGAGTGTCTGTGCCAGTTTTAAACAGGTATGTATCCTTCTGCCTAAAGAGTTATGAAACATAGCTTTGACCAACCTGTACAAGCATACTTCCCTTCGGCAAGAGAGGGCACGAGTCATTTGGACTAATTGGTTGAGCACCAACTGTTTTCTCCCTTCTTCATGGAAGGTATGAATAATGAGTCTACCAAAATTCAAGCTATCCTAAATCACAGAAAAAGGAGCCGTACAAGCAGCAATTCAGGAGAGAAGGATCCATGGGGTGGAGAAGAAAGGGAAGTACAGAGTCATGCTACCCAGGGTTAAGAGGAAAATGAGCGAGACTGGAAGCATTAATTTCCATACTTCTGGTTCTGTGACTGCAGTGAATCATCAGAGCAAAAGTAACTCTCAGAAAATCTGAAGTTTCAGGCTTCAACTCCCAGAGTTTTTCCAATGGAGAAAAAAATTATGATCTAATTTTCAAAAAATATAATCTAATTTCTTTTACCTCTGAACATCATACATACTATAAGGTTATACTAGCAAACTATTTGAGACAATTTTTATAAAAGGGAGAGAGGCGAGTCCAAGTATGGTCAGTCAGTGTTTATAGGGCTATATTGTTTTAAACAATTTTTGGAAAATGTATTATAGCCAGCATTTCAAACAAGTCTCATGCTCAGTGTAAAAGAGTCTTTCCTGTATTAATTCAAAGTGCTCTGAAGCCCAGACACAACACTCAGCAGCTCATAAATTTGTCAATGGATGAATTTAGCTTAAGAAAAATAAGCTGCATGTATTATAGGTGTGGCAGGGAGCCCCACCTATATTCTTCCAGTTGCTTTGACCCTTTCCAGTTGGTTGCAACTTGCTATAACTTTGCCAAATTCTGACTTCCAGTTCAGATTTTTTTCTAATTATAGTTACAAGCCTTCTATGCAGTTATCTGCTATTTGAGCTATTTGGGGAATTTTCAGTCAAAACAGCTCAGCAATTTCTGAGGGCAAGTAAGGGGAGAAAATCGAAAAAGCTTTTCATGTCCAAAGCGATAAATTCCTTTGCCATTTAAGTGGCTGAAGGGTTACCTTGCTTTGGTGCAGGATGTCGCATTCCTAACTGTTAAAAATCCATACCTTGTCCAAATAACAGAAATTTCAGAAGGCACAATTAGAACATGAAAACTGAAGTGGATATTTGCTAGTCGGAAAATGTTTCCTAAAAGCTCTGCCTACACTGAATATGCTGCAGCTGTAGTCTGAAAAAATGTGAGCCTTTGAAATGGGGTTCCCATGACACTCCTATGGGGAAATCAGTGCTGCTGGAATGCAGTGAGGTCTGGCAGCTCCATGGGGGCAGGAGCTGGGGGTGCTGGGGCTCCCCAAGGCATGGGCCAAGGCAGGGCTGGGTCCAGGGTGATCTCAGCCCTGGCACCAGGCACCTATCTGGGGCCATGCCAGGACATGGGGCTGTGCATGGGCACACAGCACTGTGGGGAGCTGGGGACCAGCCATGCTGTGGCATCACTGGGACAGGTTCTGAGGGGCAATAGATGGGCTGACACAGGGCCCTGGGCCATGGGCAGGGACAGCAGAGCCTGCTGGTGCCCTCAGGGCTGTCAAACACAGTGACAAGGAAGGGCAGCCTCATCTGTACACCCAGGCTACAGCTGCAATAGGTGTGAGCCAACCAGAGAGCGGAGACTTTAGTGGAAAGCACACATTGAAAACGTGAAAGATGTAGGTTAGAAGGATAAGCATGAGGAGAATTAGCTGAGTCAGAGTAAGAAAAATGGGGGAGTGGGGCAGTAAGCTGGAGACAGAGATGGGTTTGTGACACAGCCTGATGGACAGGCAAGACATTAGAGATTTGGCTCATCCACCTTATGTTTCTTTGCAAAAAAATGGAAATAAATAAAAAATTGCTTAACCTAAAGATATTTTGAGCCCCCATAAACACCTGTAGAATTCATGCCTCAAGTACTACTGAACAAATGCAGTGATAACCTAGTAGTTCAATCAGGCATTCATTATTTGAGTGGTGGAGCTCTACACAGTGAATCTAAATCCTCAGTCCTGAAAGCAATCAGGAGGTCTCAGCATGATACCACACAAAAAGTTTCTGGCTGTTTCATTGCCCCCCTTCAAATGCCTGGTATTAGTGTAGCAGGGTAGGAGACAATCAGTTTGTGTGGTCCTGGATTCCTTCAAAACCATCTGCTCATCCTGAGTACAATAAGCCCACCTTGGGATTCACATAAGGCTTTTTTGTCTGTGCTGCTAATAGACTTCAGCAGTGCATACATTTGCCAGATTACTCACATCAATTTAAAAATGCCATTCTGTCAAAGTCATACTGAGAAGTTTAGTATTAATACCTGAGGTGTGGCCACCATAGTAATAGCTGGAAATGTGACTCTGAAAATGAACGGCCAGTGAAAGGAAATAAAACCACAATAAAATTCTGAGGTATATGATCCAAAGTCATTAACAGCAATGAACTTAATGAAAAAAACAACTGAATATTGGAATCAAATATGTAATAGGTTCCTCAGAAATTGCTAGATAATAAAAAGCTGTATCTGTGCCTTTTCTGAGCACTCAAAATGCAGTCAACATTAATTTAAAATTGGTTTATTTTTCTATTATTGCTATGTCTATGTGGGGCTGTAATTCACAAAGATTCAGAAGTATTTTGAAGTGATGAAATTCAGTTTCACCTGAAATTCTGCCACTTTTGGTGGCAGACCCTCCCAAATAAGTTTTCCACCACAGAGAAATTGTGTAATTAAATTAAAAAGGAAGTGAAGAATAACATTTGCCAATTGAAAACATGTAAGTAATTTGGGTAGGCTAAATGTAATGACCAGAACTGGAATTTTTAAGGCAAACAAAGATTAAACACTGTGCTGCTACCAACATTCCTAGGATTCTTTTGAAGCCACAAGGGACAGATCGTCAATTTTCCATCTCCTCTGTTTTACTGGGTCATGTCTACAAGGGGACTTGTTGCTTCCATGACAGAAAGGACCCAAAAGCCTAACCACTTTTTTCAGCTATAAATGACAGTAGTTGGGGTCTCAGTTATTTGCCAGTATTTCTTCCTTTGGCACTTGTGTTTTTCTGGATGCCTCTTCTCCATCATTGTCAATGATCCACTCAGAGTATGGGCTTTCAGACTTATCATCAGTTTCCTGCCATTTATACACTCTATTTAAAATACAAGGATTTCTCATCTTGAATCAGCCCTTCAGATCCTTCTAACAGGGTGAGACTGTTTTACTAGAGAAGTAAGATTACTTTTGACTTATTCAAATTGGAAAAATGTTTCCTGATTTTGGTCAATGCATCTGGACTAAAACCTCTCTCTTATATTTCACTTAGTTTTAAGTTTAAGAAAATTCAAACACTCTTAGGTCAGAATACTAAAATTTCTAAGAAAACTATTACAGGAACAAAATAATAGATGGAATTCTATATTTTGTAACTGAAAAATATAAATATTTTAATAGCAGCTCTCTCTCCCTCTTCCTAGGATTTTTGGTCTGTAGTGTTCAAAGTAGCTCACCAGTTGCAGTGATTCATAGATTAATGAATATGATTATTGTCTGAGTATCTTGGTTATACCCAAACTGTTCAGGTAATTCTCTATTAGTTTTTGATGCCACTTAAAGGTTTTACTCCATCTATAAAATCGATGAGTAGAAAAAGTATCAAGGCAAAATGTGGAAATTCAAGTATAATTAACAAAAACAATGCAACAATATCAGTATTTTCCCTGACATATTGTGCATCTTCATGTCCAATAGAGGCTCCATTGTTTCTGCTGGTGCTGGCTCTTGATTATTCCTTATATCATTTATCTGAATCATGGAGAATATTGTTCAGAACTTATTCTTCATCTGAGTTTCTCATTTCTCTACCATTTCTCCTTCCACTTTCACAACTGAGCAACTAAGATTTTCAGTTAGGGAAAATGGAAGGAACAAAGTACATGCTTCATGGATGTTAGAACAAATAAGATCCTAACACTCAGAGCTCCTGATCATTATCACACAATTTTGTGACACTAAACTGAACAAAATAAGTAGGCAGAATGAAATTTTCGAATTAAAAAAAAGAAATATGGTCTTTAATATATCTACATGTATATGTGGTGAAGAGCTATGTCAGATTGCTATATTCTGAGTGTCCCATTGAGTACAAATGAAGTAAAAAACTTGTATGAAGCTTCTGAGAGGCCCACATGTTAGTATCTGCTAATAAAATTTGCCCACGGTGGCTTTTTCAGAAACAGAAAATCAAAACTGCACATATGCTTGCACACATGTATACATTCATGACTGTGAATTAGTAAAAAAAATAGGATATAGCCTCATGTATATACAAATGTGTGTATTATGTATAAATTGCATGTATTCATTATATTTTTGGTTGGATTTTTTAACGCACATGATAGAAAAAACATTCCTTCAGGCTGTACTGCTATGCTAGTAGGCACTGTGTCAAAACCAAACAAAGAGCCAGTTTAGTAGGTTTGCTCTGTAAGTTGGAGTGCAAAGAAGTTTCCCCATTTTCCTCCACAGGTGAATTTTGTAGATCTACCCTCCCTCTGTGTTCTGTGGCTCCTTATTAGTTACACAATCAAGGGCTCTTAAATGATTGCCATTTTACCCTAGGAGATCATGGAAACCTGGCAGCAAGAGGCTCTGCTAGCTGTGCCACAGAGAAAAACATACTGCTGTGTTTTAGAAACTCAGTGTTAAAATACAGCAACTATATCATAGGGCTTTTTTCATATCTTTCCAAATTCTACACTGTTTATAACATTGCTATGATAAATATGTCTGAAAAAGCAAGGTTTGAAAAGTCCTTTCCTTGTGCCAATTTGAAGGATGCACAGACCACCTCAGGAGGAATATAAATACTTAATGCCCCCCATTTTTGCTCCTTTTGTTCAGCAAATGGATGTCCCTCTAGCTAGTTACAGTTTAGAAACTGTTTTAGCTGCATTCAGCCAAAAACACTTTCAAGAATGTCTTGACCAGGATTTGATCAGGTAGCAAGGTCATGTCTTCAGACATACAGTCCTCTAGAGACAACCCTTGGAATAGCAATACGTTTTCATCCTACTTTTCACAGAGTAATTATAATGACACTTTATATCCTCAAGGAAATTCAGAGATGGTCCCAATGCTGACTACCATACTTAATGACTACTTGTTTTTCTTGGTCTTTCTGCTTGAGTATAAAATCTTCTTTTCATTTTGTAGTAAGGCAGAACAGGAACTGGACCTGTCTGAGGGAATGTCTGGCTACAACACATAAATAGTTGTCATTTTCTATATATTGTCCACTCATTGAACAAATACTTAATCTGCTTGCTATTTTCATTAATATTTAACTGCCCCAGTTCAAGTAAGACACTTGAAATTGTAAAGTAGTTATTTCATCTGTCAGATCATTGATAAACATTTTAGAAATCGTCTTTCACATGTCCCTTGTTTTGCCAGGTTTGGACTAGCCTGTGTTACATTCCTCCAAAGCCTCTTTGTTGTAAATGTTGGTGGGTATTTTCCTTGTTTAGGCAGCAGTATATAGAGAAGAGGCTGTTGAGTAGTCGCTGATTCTTTCAGTACAGCCACTTCCTATTTCACAGACACAAAGTAGCCCTGTTTGCAGCAGGGCATTTCTGCTGGATGAAATGATGGCTCTAACAGACTTAGCTTTTGGCAGTAAGAGAATATTATTCCTAATGCCTGCTCTTCTTTCAAATGGCATTCATACATATAAATATGTATGTATTTCAAATAGAATTTCTCTATGCAGCGTAAGCTCTTGGGGGTTTTATTTAAAATATCTAAAGCATATTTTTAAATGCAAATATCTTGCTTTAAAATATAAATTTCAGAGAACTCCACAAAACTATCAAAGTACTTTAATTTTCATTTCAAAATCCAGTGTCTAAGGCATCATTTCCTCCAAAATCAAGTTCTTTAACTTTTTTTATGCAGGAGATATCAAGACAAATAATTCCAATTCAGTTGAATCTGAAAGTCTACTTCAGCAAAGCATTCAAGTGCTAGTATTCAGCAGAATACTTAAAGACATGACCAACTGTGAGATTTAGAGTTAGCCAGGTGCTTACACCCATTATTAAAGTAAAATGCTTTGCTTTCTGAGCAATATCTCAGAATGGCCAACCCAGCTGCTATAAAATAAACTGAATTGCATTAGTTCCTGTTAGAATTGTAAATTGTCTGTGACAGATGATCTTTTTTCTATATAAATCTATGAAGTAATTAAAACATTATTAGTTCTCTAAAAAGAGGGACTGTCATGAACAATCATAGGGCCAATTTTTAAAAATATGCTATCAGAACATGTTCAGTAGACATCACAACTGCACATGCACATGCTTAAATTTTTGATTAATTGTCTCTGAAAACTTCTCCAACAGCATTAAACCCTCATATATTCTGAATGCTGATTATTTTTCTCCATTGTTCAGACATTTTCAGTTTATGGAACATCTTAGGCTCCCATTAGACTTGATCCTGAATGAAATTAAAAGAATACAATTAACATTAACAATGCTTTCCTTGACATATTCCTGCTGAGATCTGAAAGGGAGATGAAAAACTACATGCATCAAAATTTATCCCCATGCTGTTAGAAGTACAGTTTTACTGACATGCTGTTTAATGCACATTTACTTGGTCTCCTGTAATCCCATAACAGAAACTTTCCAACCCAAAACCAAAGGAGACTTGTGCACCACTGGTGCTAGCCACACACATTAACAGACAATTTGTAATATTTAAGTAGAAAAATTACATACTGGTCTCAGTCTCTGGTTATTCTCTTACACATCAGGAGCAGCGACTTTTAAAATTAGTATTAGTAGTAGTATTAGTATTGTTTTGACTCTAGAATCACGGATTGAAAGTTCCGCTAATTTCTAATTCAGTAACTGTTACTGTTAGAGCAAGACCAGCTGGCATAACTAGGACTCTACTCTGCCTGCAGTAAAAGACGCAGTGCTGACCACAGCTTCCTAAACTAACTGATGTCAGGAAATAAATTATTTATTTGCGTGCATGAGAAAGACTAGGTTTGGTTTTGTAAATTCATATACAGCCATGAGGGTGCATGTGATCATATTTTCTTAAGGGCTGCTACTTGTTTTCTCATTATTAGGTAAGATGTTGGACAGCAAAAAGAAGCCCAATAGCAAAGGGGAAATTAAAGAAATCTGTGCAGAATAGTCAGCCTTGCCCGGGACAAGTTGCTGAAAGCATTTGTTTTCAATCTTATACCAGTAGTGTTCTGTTTAGCTTTTTAAGTGTTCTCTCCATAGCTGTGTATGTCCCTGCCTTCTGTTCAGAGCTAAAGTTATTTTTGCAAGTTGTTTCACTCATCTTTATTTTTAATAGATGTTACTCTTATGTGATTAAATTGTGAGCGGCAGAAATAGAATGGATCAGAAAGGATTCAGTGTCTTAACTGGAGATTTCCTGACATTTTAGTCTCTCTGTTACTCAGGAATTGTAAACAACATGAAATACATGTTAACACTTCTATTTTGAGATGGTGCTCAATATTTCCAAGTAAATTTAAAATGAGGACCACAATAGAATTCTTATTACAAGTTTTTTCTTTTTTTCCCTAGATACCGTCACTCCTTTCATATGTCTATGTCATTACACAAAAATACTTTTCTTGTTCACAGCAAAATACTCCCTCTTTATAGCAAAGTATATGCATCAAATTAGCTTAATTTAATTTTATATTCCTTGATGAAAAAGGAAGAAGAAATGGAAACACAAAGTCTTTTGTAACTTTAAATGAATCTATGTTCTATTGCAGATGTTATCACCAGTACTTAATGATAGATAGTTCAGAGGTTCAGTATAAAGGCAGAAAAGTTCAAAAGAATTTTGGAGAATAATTAATAATTTCCAAAATATTTTGTTCCTAGAAAAAGGTAGCACTTCAGAAAAAGATGAAAAAAATCAATTTAAACAACAAAAACAACATGTATTTGCAAATTTAGGGCGAAATTACCTTCTGCATTTTTAAAAGAAAAGTGAAACATTTCTACAGATTTCATCTGGTCTTTTCTACAGTTTTAACTAAGCAATAATGCAAAAAAGGTCCACATCTATAATTATGGGTATGTAATGCCTGTAGAGTTAAGAAAAAGTATTACATACCAAATCTGTCAAAAGAAACAAGACAAACAGGTTTTTCTCATGTTTCCTATGTGCCTATCCCTAGCCTTATTTTTATGTTGACCTTTCTTCAATTAATGGCTAAATTAGACTTTAAACCCTTGGAAGAAGTCATAATTTTAGCTCACTGCTGAAGTTTCCAGAATGATTTGCAAACCTGAAACAACAATAAGGCATGGGATAATCTTTGTTTTCTAAAATGTTGTGCGGAAATTTGATGGAAAGAATCTTTTCTGACATTTCTGAAATTTTAGGTTTTAACCAGTGACCTTTTTTTCAACCTTTTTTTTTTTGTCACTCTTATCATTAAAAAAAAAAAGCAGTAAAAAGCAAAAATAACTAAGATGCCAGGGCTTTTTATGAACTCTGCTTCAGTTTTGCATTGTGTCAGCTCTCTACATTTTTTCTTAGGTCTGTATCTGTAATTACTGGTAAGAAGGAACCAGAGTACCATTTATATAAAAGTATTAGATATATCTGAACAAATTCAGTATGTTTGCTTTTCAATAGCTTTTGTGTATGTTCTAATTATGGACTATATATATATTTAACCCCTTGGCTTGACTTTTAGCAAAATTGAATTATACTGTTAAATCAAGTTTTATTTGAGTATGGCAGATCTTCACCTAATTAATAAAATTCCAAATTTACCCCCAAACCACTTTTGACTCAGTTCAGGTTCTTAGAAGTTTGCAAAATATACCTATACCTGAGAAGAACCTGTTTAATTTTTTCAAATTAAGAAATAACTTTGACTTTGGGCTTTCCTGTTAAAAAATCCTGCCTTTTATAGCTGGGCTTTCTAATTTCAGAGTCCAGTTCAAAGCTGGAATCACACTGAGATCAAATTGCTCTTAGTGACTGAGGATAGTAACTTTCAGGTTTATAATCTGGCTCAAAATTACAAAAACATAGTCAAGAAAGAGAAGGATGTGTTAAGCAATAGGCTCCATCTTCTGCCCAAATATGCTTATTTCTACATTATATTACATATAGCTTTATGGAAATTCTTTTTAAATTACTCAGACAATATGCTTCCTGTTTTCCCCTTGGGAAGCTACTCCACAGTATAATATATTGCTGCAATTAAGTGATGTTTTCCTTATAAGCAGTCTAAATTTGTTTTCATTACTTCATCAAGTGAATACTCACCCTGTGACTATACATATGAATACACCAGGTACAAGGGTCATTCTTAAGTGTTACCATTCCTCCTGCCTCTTTACCACATTTTATGTCCACATGTCAAGAATGCCACACACTGCAAATAATGAATAGAGTAGCTGACATCTCTTACTTGTCAGGCTGTGGTGTATGTTCTCATTTTATTCTCACACAAAGCCTTAGCTTTAAGGTTTTCCTAATGAAAGACATGGGATTTAGTTCTGCACCTCACTAATTTTGAAAACAAAACATACCAAGACAAGCAAAAAACCATGGGACTGTGTAGAGTGCAACTGCTTATCACAGTTAATTCTCTGTGTTCTATACCAGCCCCTGAATTAAGGGCACAGGCTATTTCTGGAGCAGAGCTTTTCATCAGACTGCTGTTTATATGGATGGAGTCAAGGTGAGCTCCAGAAATTGACATTAGAGCAATTTAAGAAGTTACTTTGCTCAATTCTTCGGTGTTACTCTCCTGTGCAACCTGTTCCCCCTTACAGCAACCAACTTTTTAACCAATTTCAGCGCACACTTATTTAAAGCACTGCTATTTGACATCCCAGCTGATTACATTCAGGTCAACAAAATGGTTTATAAATACATGAGACTCTGGCTGAAGGAAAATTTTATGCATGCGAACAGCAGATTCAAACAAATAAGTTCTCAACATTTGGGAGCGAGTAATATGTCTTGTCAGAGATGCATCCTAGAATTAAATCTAGAAGGGCTGAGGGGAAAGAATTCTTGACTCTTCAGGTTTTTATCCATATTAATATTTACTCATCCCTCTCAAATTAACAGAGAATTCTGCACAAATTTCTTTTTTTAAAAAAGGTACTTTTCGCCCTTAGTCCAGTTTATTTTGCCCAGCATACTTGCAAATAAAAAAAGAGTGGGTGCAGCTGTATGAGAACATGCAGAGTAAAAAGGTGATTGCCCCTTTATCTCTTTGGAAGCTTCCAAAGGACACTTCATTTTGCAGTGGCCATACTCAGTTGTTACTAATGAATGGTTTCAGAGTCAAACAGACAACCAGAGGATAATAACAAAGCAATAAAACAGGGGCAAGGAAGGAGCTGCTGACACATTGCGCCATCTTTTGTTGAACTCTTGATCCTGGGGATTTGATCAAACTATGAAGGCGTCATTCCCAAACCCTTTACAAAAAACAACCTTACCTTAGACAAGTTCTCTGTCTGGTGGAGTGTTTTCATCCAGTTCTCAAGAGACTGAATAGCACTTGCCAATGTCAGCTCAGTAGACATGAGATGTTTCTTGAAGGAAGAGGCTTCAGCACACTAGAAATGACAAGAATTGGGCAGTTGTTCTTCACTAGAAAGAGTTAATACATATCACAACTCTTTTCTTGCACTTCAGGTGCAATGGAAGGAATAAATAAGTACAAGAGCAAAGCGGAAGAAATTGTTTATGACTCATTCAAGCATTTCCTGTTTTAATACTGCCTAGTTCAATTCAATTAATTTGAAGAGTGTGTCCCTTAGTGATAAGCAACCAAATTATATCAGACCAGGAAACAACCATACTAAGTGTGATGAATTTCAGTTCAGAATGCAGACAATAATTTCATTTATATGAAAGTTCACATAAGGCAGAGCTAAGCATAGAGGGAAGGCCCCTTGTTTACTTCTTTGGCAAGAACATGCTAAATGCCTTGTACTTGGATTGGCTGACTATATCCAAAAGCTTTGCTGCTCTCATGATCAGCAGCAGCATGTGCGAACAGAGATGCTAAACTTGTCACAGTTCTACATGGGCTGAGAATTGTGTCACATTGTAGCTCTTGGTCAACAGAGGACATATAAATTCCTGGCTTTCACCTTAAATGAAGGCAATAACTACAAAGTTTGTGAGATACCTGTGTTCAAATTACTCTTTGACTTTGCCATCAAACACAGCCCATGAAAAGGAAGGCATACCACAAGTACTGCCTATGATCCATGAGGAATCCATTAAGCTATCCCGGCTGTATGTTCACTTATGAAGATGGAAATTAGCTCATCAAGATACTGGGCCAGAATTGTTAATATATATAGTGGCAAAAACTGGCAAGTACTATGTCACACAGAAAACCTGGGTAGAAGAGTGAACGAGCGAAAGAAAGAGAAAAAAACAGAGAAGGGTAAATATTTCTCATGGCATAACAACAAAATATTTAGTTGCAGGCCTGAGCCATCGACTGGCCTGAACTTTAAACAAATATCTCTGCCAGCTGAATACTGGCCAAGTGGCAAGTGGCAACCTCTCCGCAGCCTGATATACACGCAAATGAAAAGGTTTTGGGTGCCAGACACCAGGAAGTCAGTGCTTTTAACACTACCACCCTGTAATTTATAGCATCTTGGTTTGTGCTACTGCAGTTAAGGGTCTGTTAATGTTTGTCTTCTGAATTCTAATTCTCAAGGGCTTATAATCTGGCCATTAACATGCTCTCAGTATCAAAACCTCGGCACACATAATAGCTAGCCAAGAACAGTTTTTAGGTAATTTTTTAGGAAGAATGTTAGTCGGTTTCCAAAATATGAGAAAGGAAGGAAAGAAGGCAGGAAGGAATGACTAGTTAAAATAGTTAAAGATTATAATTTTGTGTGCTCAATAACTTGAAATGTCTTGTATTTTAAAAGATGAATTATTGCTATGAGGTGATATTATTTTTCTTGTTTTAAAACTCTTTTCAAGATGAAGTCTTTTGCAGGAACCTAACCTTTCAAGTGGTTTTTGAATGGCAATTGTTTATAAAAATCTGAGCCACTCAAAGTGCCATAGACTCACAAGGATGAAGAAGTACATTACTGAATCCCACCACCATAATTTTAAAAATTAAATTAGTAAGAACAAGAAAGGAAAACACATACTTAGGAGTGGTTTGTATCAATTTACAGTCCACACTGTTAAAGCACTTTGTGTTTTAAAGAACATACTTCCTTTCAGTCATTTTGTGGCTGGATTAAATAAAGGAGTTTTAGCATAGACAGTTCCTGATCAGCTACAATGAAATCATGTTCTTCCTCTTTTTAACTAAGATGCAGAGCAAAGAATATCTATGGATATCCAGAAGTTCCATGGAGGCCTATACAAGCCACTGTAAGTCTTTGTACCTCACTATACTGTAAGGAATGTGGATGGGAATTGAGAAATAGATATCCTAAACTAAAAATCAATCAAAAAAACTATGGTTCTTCTTGACTTTTTACCTGAGAAAGTGAAAAAGAATAATTTCAACTTCTTGCAATTGGCTTCAAGCTGGTAAGTAAGTCTGTATTAGCCATACATTTTAGCAAAAGGTTTGGTTAGGATGACCCTTAATATTTCTCAGCATGATGTCCATACTCCTGAAATCTGAAGCTGTTATTGTCCTTTGAAACAAGGACATACTGTTTAATTCTTTTTTAATTCTACCATATATACCTACAACAATGCCTGCCATAAAGTGCATAGAGTTCCCTAATAAAACTCTATTACATAAATATATACAAGTACTATGTTGTAAACACCAAGTACTTTAAAATGTCATATATAAAGTAATAGTTTATTAGTTTCTAACTGAAGGTTTACACCACTGAACAGAAAAAATGAGCACTGCAGTATGCATTTTCTAGCATTGGCTGCTAAGAACGTCTCAAGGTACGTGTCTAGTTATGATACAAAATGCTTAAAATGCAGTAAAGTGAGCATAAAATTACAGATAAGCCTGAAAAAATTCAGATTTGACACTACCAAGTTCTGGGGAACTTCCAGTCAAGAGCTGGGTTTAGCTTTTCATTCAGAGACCTTAGATAGGCTGTAGTGACTGGGCAGTGATTAGAAAACTAGAAGTAATTACAGAATCACAAAATCGTACAGATCCACAGAATGCTTGGGATAGGAAGGGACCTCTGGAGATCACCTAGTCCAACCACCCTGCTAAGGCAGGTTCACCCAGAACAGGCTGTACAGGATTGAGTGCAGGCTGGGTTTTGAGTATTTCCATAGAATATTTCCACAACCTCTCCATGCAGCCTGTTCCAGTGCTTCAGAGCTCTTTCACCCTCGAAGAAAAAAACCTTTTCCTCATACTTGAGTGGAACCTTCTGTGTTTCATTTGTGCCTGTTGACCTTTGTCCTGTCCCTGCCACTACTGAAAAGAGTCTGGCCCCATCCACTTGCCTTTAAGATATTTGTATACATTGATATGATTAATTCTCTTCTCAGTTGTCTCTTCTCAAGGCTGAATGGGCTCAGGTCTCTCCTCAGGTCTCTCCAAGGCCTTTCCTTGTGAGAGAGATGTTCCAGGCCCCTAATCAACTCTGTAGCTTTTCACTAAATCCTCTCCAGGAGCTCCATGTCTCTCTGGTACTGAGGAGCCCAGAACTGGACACAGCACTCCAGGTCAGGCCTCACCAGGGCTCAGCAGAGGGGCAGGATCACCTCGTTGACCTTCTGGCCATGCTCTTCCCAATGCAGCCCAGGATTCCATTGGCATTCTTGGCCACAAGGGCACTGCTGACTCATGGACCACTTGTCCATCAGGATCCCCAGATCCTTCTCAGCAGAGCTGCTTTCCAGCTGTCTGTACTGGTATGGGAGTTATTCTTAAATTAATTGCTTACCTTCTACTGAATCATTATGTCTAGGGAGCAGATATTTACAGCTGCAACACAGAAAATATTCCCATGTCATATGTACTATATAAAATATTGACAATTGCATTATTAATTCTGGATATTAAAAATGAATGCTTTTATTTATATTTTACTTGACTGGAATTCACTTTGATTTAAAGTAAATGATAAAACAAGGTATTCCAAGAGTGGTGACTGTGAAATCTTTGTAACTGTTCGACATCCAGATCATGTAAAATTTGCAGATAGAGCTAATATCTTTTGACAAATAGCTAGAAAATATGGACAATCTTATGTCTCTCTAGCCTGAAGAAGATTTTATATGCTTGAAAGCCTGTTTGCTTTACCCAGCTATAACATTTAATCTAGTAAAAGATGTTACTTTTATCTGCAAACCTGGATCAACCAGTGTTCTTTGACCATGAAGGCAAACAAGAGATAGCACCATGACCACTGGCTCTCCAGGAAAGATCCCAGGGAACACAAAAGAAAGCACTGCGCCACATGGAAGCCATGTGAGACAGATTCTCCACTTAGGAGTCAGAAGAAGTCTCTCCCAGTGGCTCTTGATAACGTGTGGGAAGGTAAAGAGAGGATGACTGAATTTAGTTTTCTTTGAACAGCAAAAGGTGGGACATATCTCCAACTACTTTTGTTAGGTAATACCCAGTTGTATTGCAGCGTCCACAGGCAGTGGACTGCAGTTCAGCTTCACACCAAGTGAACAATGCGTAAAGAAATATTCAGGAAGTCAGGCAGAACATGTGACTAGAAAAAGACTCAAAATGTGTGTTTCAATTTAAACAAGAAGGTAATATATTCTTCATGGGACAAGCCACAAGCTTTGACTAAATGTCTTTCTCAGGCTGCCTTTAAAGGCAGCAGTCATTCTGGTCACATGAAATTACTCCTAAGTGAACGCCCAGATGTATGTTTATCATTTTAATTTAAAACCAGTCTTCCCCTAAAATGAAAAGATGGTTTTACAGTTAGCTATTTTTTCTGACCAAACACTGGTAGTAAAGTTTTAAATACTTTTTAAAGGGAAAAAAAATTAAAACAATTTTCTCAAAGTTTTGATTGCAACACTTTTGCTTTTGGAAGGTTCATTTGAATTCTCTGCAAACCATCATTTTTATAAAGGCTTTATAAAACTTAATTGAAACTTTTTAGGGAAGATGATTAGTTGGCAAAGCAACTGTGTTAGGCATCTACAAAATGCAAAGACTTCAGAACATGCAGAACACAACCTGTCAGATGACATGGTCCAACACAATTCTAGTCAAGACTTTGCTGGAGAGCAGATATCTGAAATGTCCAGCCAAAAGGGATGGACATTATTCTGCTTTAGAGCTTCCGCAGTGGAAAATTAGAACTTTAGGTTTTTTTACAGCAAGGACTGTACAGAAACAGCTGGCATATGTGTGAGTTTCTCTCCACAGTATGGATCTCTGATCCGCTGGGCTGCTCTAAGAGAGGGAGGGAATCTCCTCCTATTGCAGACAACCAGTACTAAGGCCTTGAAGTATTTTTGCTCTGCAGACATATTTTCTGGGCTAAGTACCAAGGTTTCTCCTTTCACATTCAATACTCTGAAATTATTTTTAATAATAGAGAAAATAAGGATACTTTAACAGATAATTTGCTATTTTTTAATTATTAGCTTGTTATCCATCACTGCAGTGATGTCATAACTAGATTTGTACTTAGCAGGCCTGTCCAAACTTTTTTAAAATTCAATATGCTTGTATATTCTACTCATATCTCCACACTGTTTTACTATGAAGCCTGTATTTTTCAGTAATATTTATTAAAAGAAATCTAACTACCCACCTGAAATCATGCAGAGGAGTATTTTTGGAGTTTAATTTTTTTTGTTAAATTTATAAATCAAGCCCATGGAAAGGAATAAATCCAGTGCAATATTAGGATGAGAAATAAATGGGACATCTATTATTCTTTCATATTTTTGTTGTGTTGACTTGACAGGGCTCATAGCTGCTACAGTAGAAAAGTAAATCACACCTGCTCCACAGGTTATTCAGAGAGCAGACATATTTTTACTTATATATATTCATTATAGTGAGGCCATGTTCTTTGAAGAGTTTCTTGTACCTGGTTTAAAATTTCCAGAAGAAAAAGCTAAGACACGTCAAACAGAACAGAGGTGTTTGGCTGTGGATTTTAGAGACGGAGAGAGTTTCATGCAAAGTCTGCTATGTGTTTTTATACATCACACTTATTATGATGTCTTTCAGCAGCAGTACTAAAGAGGCTGATTTCATTGTATTTCCAATGTATTCAAAGACCCAGTTAAATACATTTGGTCTGATGTAAGTGAAACATGTGCAAGGAATCTTCTCTGGAATACAGCCTGCAAAGAATTACCAAAGGAAAGTGTAAAAATTCCCAACTTGCCTGAGGGGTGATGATTCTTACATATATATGGGTATATATATGTATAGATGTATTTCAATATCTTGCATCCAATATATTGAAACATGGATTCAGATCATGCAAGGTTGTTTTTACAAAGCTAATTTTTAAAGGTTAAGGCAAGACTTTAAAACAATAGATATCCCCTTTGTGTTGAGTTTCCTAGAAGGAATACAAATTCTGAATTGCAGTATACGTGGGTGAGACATACATGCTTAATTGAAAGCTATGTGAAACTAATGACACCCATCTGACTAATTTTCAATAAAAGCAATGAACACTGCAAAATAATTCAGTAAACCTGTGGAGGCACAGGATGCCACTTCGTTGAATGTACAGATGACATTTCTTGGCACTAGAGTTAAAGGAGTGGTTATTTCATTCTTACATATTTTATCTTGGGAGATAAATAGAAAATTACAGAATGCAAGAATAATAAATCTATTGGTGAAAATAAATCTGATATTTTACATCAGTTATAGTTCATTATTGGTTTGAACAAAACTGGCAGGAGGTCCTACATCCACTGAAGGTCTGCAAAATAATATGATCATGAAACTTAGCCCCTATGGCTTCCAGGCAGTTTTCATTTATGTTTCTATAATAAACAGCAACCACCTTGAGAAAGAGACTCTAGTTCACATCCTCAGGAGATGACAATCACAGACAATCACAGCTGAGTATTAATCCTTCCTCTGTGTACTTTGTTCATCTGTTCTTATACACCTACCAAGTGACTGAACTTTAGCAAGAGCCAATACTTCACAACATTAGCTAGTAAAATTTTCAGACTTCTTTCAAAGTAATTTCAGCCATAAGGATTTCCTGGAGTGGCCCATATTTTTAAAATCCTTTGGGTGAGATCTAAAAATGTCTGATGGAATGGTTCAGCACAAGACAGCACTCCCAAGCAGGACACAGTGTTGGGAGGATGCATGTACATACTTGGTACAGCTTCAGCTCCCCACCTTGTTATGCCTCGGGCTCTTCAGAGCACATCTCATGGTTTTAACAGGAGAATCTAGTGTGACAAGCATCACTTTATAAATTTATTTTTGTCACTCCCTCAACAGAAGCACAGTATCCAACTGAGTATACTGGACCTCTGTTGTAGATTCAGTACTGCAATACTGAATTTAGTGGTTACCAAGTCCTTTAGACCAAGAGTGGAATCTATAGCTATACATTTCTTTTCTTTTTATGAAGGTTCAATACATTTTATCCATATGACCATTACCTTCTGATGTGGTAATTTTTGTCATGTAATTACAGTTTTATACATTTATACTTGAAATTTAGGTAAATTTCAGAGTAAAATAGCAAATAAAAACAATTTCTTGTAATTGGTATGACTTGTACTGAGAATTTGGTACAGTGTACCTTTTAAGTTTGTACTGATGGAAAACAAAACTTAGAATCATCTGAAACCACTGGAAATCATAGGAAAGAGGAAGAATGAGGAACTGTTGAATTGGTTGAGATTGAACAAATCTGCTCACCCCTTGGACGAAATATTTTTTTCCTGTTTTTTCATCTATACCTATTTCTGAGACACCAGAAGACGAAAACATCAGAAACCTCTTTTCATTACAACATGACCTGTTTTTCATTTCCTTATGAAAGCATAACCTGGAAAGAGCAGCTCATTGCCTAAAGCAATATTTTGAGTCAAAGAAATTAATTCAGAGAAAAGAGCTGTTTCTCATAATAAATGCAGCCACTAAGGGCACAAATCTTTGCTAAATGCACCTGAAAATTGTCGTTAAGTGCAATGGGACAGTCACTCCCTGGTGGTGAAGTAGGGGTAGCATGCGCTGCAGGTATTTAGCATTCCTTTGCTGGACCTACTTGACACACTTTAATCCATGAGGGAATTTATCACCGTGTTCTCCTGGAAGTATCCCTTGGGATTACAGGGTGTGTGATTTTTCCACCAATGTTTTTCAAAATTTGCCTTCTAGTTTTGATTGGCTTGGGTATATTCATTTCTAGTTCTCTATATAGAAGCTGAAGTGAATATCTAAAGATAAAAAATGTCTTCACCTCTATATTTTTGCTAGCCATCTGCTAAAGGTACATGTTAGATTTGTGGGATGATTGCTTATTCCAATCAAATTTCAAGCATTGTTCCTGTTTTTATTTTGTTTCTTCCAAAATATGTGTTCAAGTACTGGGGAAATCATACGCAAAGACATTCTCACTGGTTACCACAAAATTATCACAAATATATGTCCCATTCTAATTGCAGGGAAACAATCGTGATCTCAGATGTTTCATGTGGTAACTGTTGGCAAATGGAAATGTTTAATGGTAACCATAGTATATTTATTTCGAGTCACTTGCCTAAGTATAATGTGCTCTGTGCAGATAAGTTTTGAAGTGAAATTCCAGCTACAAGCTCTTCTAGTATATAATTTAAATGTATTTTCAGTAAATACTATATTTGCCTTGAAAACAGAGGCAATGTTTTTCTTCCTGTGTTAAAATCTTGCTTTTTGTTTGATTTATAAATTATTTGGCTAATGCTGCAAAATCTAACATACAAGTAATGGACATTTTTTATATTTAAACAATATCTAGGAGTGAAATTCCTCAAAGAAATCCAGGTCTTCCCTGAATTAATGCACTTGTTTTTTAAAACATCTGGTTTAGCATTTAGCAAGTATACTTAATTGTTTAGGGGTTCTGGAGTTCTGTGGTAAATTATTATTTTGAATATGCCCATTTGTTCACTTGTAAAATGGAGAATTACTTTCATCTTAATGAGTTCAATTGTCTTATCCTATGTTTTCTTCTCTTCAAAAAGTATGAGCAATCGCTGCATGATATAATCTATATCTAAACGGTAATTTGCATGTTACATTGGAAGGAAAACCACAATTTTTTTACTATTTTGAAAAAAACAGCATGCTAAATGCTACCAGAAAATTTGTTATAGATACAGATTTAAACATTTGACAGATGTAATAGATTGAGTGTCAATTACTTGAATGCTGAGTACCTATAAAATTTTGTTGCATATTCATCCAAGTTGTTCTGTGGAAATAGAGTAAATACACTTCATAGGGTTGATGATTGTGATTCGCTGTGTGCCAACGTTAAGATGGTCAAAACACTTAATATAAAACCTGACCAGCTTTATGGCAGAACTTCCCGTGACTTCAGTAGGATGAAAATTTCTCACTGTCTCTAAATACAGTCTAGAGGTAGTGTCTTGACAACTGCTCCAAAATAAAACTAGTAAGCTAAAAGTTGCAGCCCCAAACCATGGGCACAATGAGGCATGAAGAATACTGTGTAGTTTTCAAATAAGGAGAGGAAGTTTATGAATACAGAATTAGTTTACCTAGATTAGCTTTTAGGCTATGTATTGAGGTTCAGACTCATTTATTTTCAAAAACTAACAACCAGACCTTTTCTTGTTCTCACTGATAAAGATATTCACTGATACCTCTGTATAAATGCAAACCTGCTTGTAGATTCTTTTCCTGATGTGGTCTGCCGGAATATTGGCTTACATTTATTTAGAGGAAAGAGTGCTTGATGCTGAATCACCCAGACTATTTCCCTTAGCAGCGTAGTGTTCAATGGAAGCCTTTCACCTACATCCCCATGTATCTCCATTAGACCTGTTTTAACTTCTTTTCACCATTTCATGAAGACCACAGGGAGTGGAGTGAAATGTTACTGATACAGACACAACTGACCTTCGTAGGTGCAAAGCAGCTGCTGCGAAAAGCTGAAATTTACTTTTCATTAACTTCTCTGGGGGAAGTGGGGGGATACGTGAAGCATTCACTACACACTGAGACCAAGCCCTAACTTCTCTTTAACCTTTCACTTTTCTCCTAACAGTCATTCAGGAGATGATGGAAACAAGCTGAGAGACAGAGTCTAATAATCACATAAAGTTACATGGAATTTCCTCTTGGACAACCACAAGGTTATACTATCCAGGGACCTAGCTGTATTTATGGAATACAGGAAACCTATATCTCCTTTCCTTTGGGCTTTAAAAAAATAAACAGTCTTACATAAAAATACACAACTGCCACACTGTGTCTCAGACCATGTTAAGGCATCTTACCTTGTGGTGTCTGCAGCCAAAGACATTAGCAATGAGGAAGGGAGCCTTCGTTTCCCTTAATGTACCTCCTCAGGCACTGTCACCTATGGAGCACAGAAGAATTCTGTATGTACGAAGTGCTGAGTGCTGGATTGCGAGACTTTTGACAATATACAGTGGTTGACTGATCATTTCACAGATTTATTTCATAGAAGAAATTTACAAACTACATAAACCTTTTCAGCTACAAGCTCATGTGCTTTTTAAAGAGAAAGGTAGCTGAACTAATTCTGGTACAAGTCAGAAATTACCCATCAATGCACATGAAATAAACAACTTCTGTGGAAAAAAAATTAAAAAGGATTCTATATGTCTTACTTTTTTGGAGGTGAAATGTCCCAAAGGGACTGCTTACTCCTTTTTTTTCAGGAGTCAGGAGGTTAAGAGATCATATCAGGACTATTTTGTTAGCGCCTCTGAGTGGGAACTAAAATAGGCCTAACTTCATGAATATGCAATCCAAACAGTCTAAGTTTTAAATATCAAACATAAATAATGAGCTACTAGAAACTAAGCTAAAGTCAATTATTATTCCAAAATCATATTTGATTACTTGCTTCATGAGAATTGCAAACTGTTCACTGACAATATGAAAATAGCTCACATTAAAGTGCATCGACAAATTATTTAAATCATGACAGTAAACAGCTTGGGAAAAAACCCACTATTACACCAGATTTCAAAGAGGTATGATATAAGGGTAGTCTTAAAATTAAATGTCTACCATCATGTCATCTGAGGCATCTTTTGAGACTGCCAGTTAGTATTAAATGTAATAGATGCTTCTAATAATAATAATAATAATAATAATAATAAGGATGTCTGTCTCCATTAGAAAATAGGTGGTAATTATTTTGCAGTTTAATGGGCTACTTAACAGTTGAAAAACCATAGCACTAAATATTTTTCCCCAAATAGATTCCTGCCTACAATGCTTAGAAAGAAGCCCATTTACAGTTCTTAGAATAATTCCAATGTATTCAATGGTGCATGGCCTCACAATGCCTTGGATGCAAAGTATTCAAGTAAAGTAGTATCCATAGTAAAGCTAGCAGTAATGTAAAACTGCAGCAATGAACTTGGGTTTTTTCTTTCTTGACATTTACAGAAAACAATGTTCTCATAGTTCAGGGACACAAATGAAAACCAAAGACTAAATTCAGGCTGCAGTTTTGGCACCACCCTGTCCAATATGTGGTTCTTTCAAAACCTTTAACTCACAGGAGGCCACATGATCCTGGGTAAGATTAGCTTCCAAGAGGTAAGCAAGAATTTGTGACATTCATTGAAAACTATGCTGACTTTTCCAAAACCAAACACCATCACTTGGTATTCTTAAGACAAAATAGTAAACCTGAAATACTATGACAGACCTGAGGATGATGGATAATGTAACCTCAGCTCCTGTGGCAATGGGAAAGGCCACATCTACATTACCCATTCCTTCCAATAACAAGGTGGGAAGGTGGCAGCAGCAGGATTGCTTTACTGGTTTTCCGAGGAGCATTCTCTCATTACCATTACACTGTATTTTCTCCTGCTGACCACCACCAGCTGACCCTCATATCAAGCCATGAACGATGTAGTTTTAATCCAGATGTGAAACAGAACCTGCCCAGAATTTAAATAGGGGTAGCTTCACCGTTTGGCGCTTTCTATATAGGTATAGGCCCTTTTCTGTATACATAACTCACTTCTTTTTGCTAAGTGTTTTAACTGAGGGAGCACACAGGAAGATACATTCCGTATCCCAGACAGCTTGCAGTAAACTTTAACGTAAGTTGCAATGAGTCTACATGCAAGGAATCATAAAGGAAAGAAGTGAGGTGGAGCATAAGAATATACTCGGGATATAAAACATTCCTACACTGGTCAAAGTGGTCCTTGAATTCCCTTGAGATCCTAGTAATCACATTTCCATAGCATTCTGCCCAGTTTTGCTGCTCTCTGTTCCTCACCCCCTTTTTCTAGGATTTTGTGTGAAGCAAAGTTGTTAATTCTATACATGTTTTGACCATAGATTAACTAAATATTATCACTTGACAGAAAGAGTAAATAAAAAGGAATTGAATTATTGTTTTATGCTTCAGCACAAAGATGTTTCAAAACACTATTTTGGGGCAGTATATTAAAGAAAATAACAGACTAAGCTGATGGAGTCCCAGTCCCAGTGTAGCATTCTTTATACTTGCATTCAGTGTCAAATGTAACAGGGACAGCATGATGTCTGATATCTTGAAAAACAGTTGTGATGAGGAAGACTGTGGTGAAAAAGTAAATTCACCAAAATACTCTATTTTTCCATTTCTTGACATTTTTACACTTACAGTCTTTAAATCCCAGAGCTGAATATTCAGGTGTGAAAGAAGTTTTTTGTTCTCTGTCTGTAAAAACAAATGAAATGCACTGAAAATATATGGCTAACCAATTCAGTATGTTTTTGAAACATATTCTTGTTTTTCTTCTCTCAGTCACAGTTAGAGAGGCATCCTTTCAGCCTAATCTCTCCCCTCCAACCAGATGTGCAAACATGTCTCTCAGAAAGCAATATTCCTGGAATGGAAAGGGAGAAGGTTAAAAACCATCAGTTTTCAGTATCTCATCACTTCCTCTCCAATGTCATACATTTGGAGATGTATTTGTGTATACAGCCTGTGTATTTATGAAACTCCTATCCTCCCACTTTACTGCAATTCCCTTTTAACCAAAGTCTCCAGAATAAATCACTTCCTCAATTGTTTATCCTTTGTCCAAAAGTGTTCTTTTGTAGTTCCTGCAATAATTTAAGAATTTATGGTCATTTTTGAACACATGTACAATACTCTCATATTAATACACATGTAGCCAGATGTGTTTTTTCCCCAGCTTTTTTCAAGGAAAGAGCAACTTAGTTTCTTACTTTTGAACTTCTTGAACAATGCTGAGCAACATGTTTTTAATATAAATACCTCACAATTATTTAGCCCTTTTTTATCAGCAAAACCAAAGTGAAATGGAAAACTAAAAGTTTCACTGCTCACAGTTAATGTTTCTGATTTGTAATATATATAAACTTAATAATTTTGGTTCATCTGAGCATTAAGTGCATTTTACCCTACAAAAAAATCCATTATCTGTTGCTTGAATTTATAGAATAAGGGTAATAAGAAAACATACTGCTCCTCCATTTTGTAATAACCTGAGCGTGTTTGTAATATGGGAATTGGCTCAGGACTCATGTAGGTGCTCCACTTCTCTTTTTTTTCCAGTGTTGCCTTGAAGTTGTTTAAATAAAGATAGAAATTAAATCAATGCTACATAAAGGAAGACTTTGGTAATCAAAGCAAACTGGATAAGGATTAGAAGTCTTATTCCAAAGCTCTAAAACCAGTGGGAATGTGGCCACTGGAATGGAAGCTCTTACTTTCTAGGAAGGATAGTTTCAGTGATGGCAGAATAAAGTCATTTCATAGATTTAAACTAACTGATTTTCAAAGAAAATAAATTTTAAATACAATCTAAATATCTTCTATATATTATAGAAATCCCTTTTATCAGGGTTCCTGGAAGCTAAACCAATGTCATTGAAGCAGAGGCAAATGCTGGAGCAGATTTAGCAAGGGTATTGTGTAGAAACTAAAAGGTGGTTCACTGAAACCTCCATTTTTTTCCTGTCTTTCTATCTGAGCAGCATCAACAATGGGCAAGTTCAAAATAGATCTTTTCTGTCTGCAGATCCCACCTCCCCAGTACTGAAGTCAAATAGCACCTACAGATTGTACAAGACTTTCAGATTTGGCCTGTCTTTTACCTGTCTTTGACCACTAGTCTCTGATCTCCCCTGAGACAAGAAACAAGGGTGCAAATCAGTTTCAGCAGATATTGTCCTTTCCACATTATTGGCATCTGAAGTGACAGGGGAACTTGAATTAGCTCATGTATCATTAAAAACATCTATTGTTTCCATGCTGTGTTAACTTTGACTCTGCTGTTGAAGGTAGAGGTTCTACATTTCCCTAAGAAATATCATGCAATGATCGTTTGTACTCTAAAAACATCAGAATTCATAGGGCAACCTTAAAAACCTAGGAAATCCACCACATAACTCACAAACCCAGGACATGGAAATCCAATGTTTGCAAATTTATTGCAAGGCTGATAAAGGACTCTTTACAGATATCAGTTCTGTGCTGCACAATCCCTTGACTTCAGTGAGACTGTATCATGAGACCAAGCAGATTTCACAGGATTCTCTTAGTGATTTGTGCAATTCATGTAATTTATAACTTTATATAATCTTCATAATTTCTAACACTTTTAATCTTCTAAAAGCATCAGTTTTATTAGCTGTGGCATAATTAATGGAGCAAAACAGATGTGTGCATATTCAGTTTTATAAAACAAAGTATATATAAAACAATGATTACCTTAGCAGTTTAAATTATGCCTATGCAGCCCCATCAAACTCATTTGTCTGATACAAAAGTCAAAAATATATGTTAGTACTAATATATGATATATAAAATAACCCAAGAGTAAGCAAAGATGTACCAACGATGGAAATGTTAGGATCACTTATTAGCTGGGAACAGATACATCCTTTCAGCAAGGCTGCATTTCCAAGCATGTAAATTGGGCTCCATGTTTAGCTGGTATTTCCAAGTATCTAGAAGCTTTGCTATGGCCTCTTTTCTAATCAGTCCAGCACTAAAATCCACAGTCATTCCCTGCGAGAAAGAAATTAAAGAGACAGCATCCCCTTCTGGTGCAGAGCTTTAGGACAGTGTACAGGTAAAACACCTCATTATTTGAAAAAAATTAATAAAATAATAATTTTAAATTTATATTTTACATTATTTTTCATCATTCATCTGTGGTTTTGATACTTTCTGTATCCACCTTACTAGAATGGATAAGATAAAATTATGCATCTTTTTTCAAAGAAACTGTTATGACTGGGAAAATGTCCAAAGTAAATATTTTTGCTATATTAGCTAGTCTAACAAAAGCAGTGACTTCTTCCTACAGATCTAGATTCACTTTTATCAATAGACACTCAACTCATGGTGACAGCAACAGTTTGGTTACTTGTCTCAAAATACAGGTACAGGACATATTTACAGAAATTATCACCTAATTAAACAAATGAATGCATTTCTCTATTTCATCATGGAACATACCATACAAAGTTTGGTGATCAGTCTATCATTTTTGTAAATGGTGAACATTTTGCACGCAGAAGAGAAATTAGTGTAAATTGCTAGAAGCATTCTACAATAAAAGGATAATTTCTGTTCTGCTGATCTAAATTTTAACAGTCGTACAAATCACCTGCACATGAATGAGCAGACTAGAAGGAAAAAAAACCCACACCAACAAACTCAGGGCAAACTTCATTGCCCCTGACTATCTTCATTAAAGATGCAGAACTGAGAGATGCCAGACTCAAATACCTCAAGGATGTGGCCTCACCTTAAATATTGTCTGCAGTTTTGGTCACAACAAGGTAAGAAAGATATGAAACTCTTACAGAGTGTCCAAAGAAAGGACACAAAGATGGTGCAGAGCCTTGAGAAGTTGTGTGAGGAGTGGCTGAGGTCACTTGATCTGTTCAGCCTGGAGGAGATGAGATTGAGAGGAGGCCTCATCATGAGCTACAACTTCCTCGTGAGGGGAAGAGGAGGGTCAGATGCTGATCTCTCCTCTCTGGTAACCAGTGACAGGATCTGAGGGAATGTCATGAAGCTCCATCAGGGGAGATTTAGTTTGAATATTAGGAAAAGGTTCTTCACCCAGCGGGTGGTTGAGCACTGGAACAGGCTCCCCAGGGAAATGTTCACAACACCAAGCCTGACAAAGTTCAAGAAGCATTTGGTCAATGCTCTAAGGCACATGGTGTGACTCTTGGGGTGTCCTGTGCAGGGCCAGGAGTTGGACTCAATGATCCTTATGGATTACTTCCAACTCAGCATATTCCGTGATTCAGCGATTTATCTTCAATGACTGGAAGGCAATACCTTTTCCAAAATGGAACCAGGAGACTCAAAAATTGTCATAACTAAACCACTAACCCAAACATTTCCTGTGGAATATATTCAGATCAGGTGTGCTACTATAGACCACTCAAAACACTCAGGAGGTCAGGCACAAGTAGCATTAACTTGTTCAGAGTGACTTGATTTGCCTGTGACCACAGCATCACTGACAGACTCCTCACAGCCTCAGCCAAAGGCAGCAGGCAATCCACCTGCTCAGTGCTCAACATATTGAACAGGAAGAACCCACAGCTCAAGAATTAATGATACTAAATAAAATATCTGTACAAAATGTTCTTACACATAAAACAGGCTGATATGGGTCCCTGTTGAAATCAGTGACTCATTTGGATTTCTAATTTGCTGTGAAATATTCTTGGATAATATCACATAGTCAGAAAAGAGATGATAGATGGGAGAACATGTACTTCTCTGTAAATATGAATCAGGAAACCAGGACATAGTTGAGGAATTTGTTGGCTAGCAAATCCAAGTTGAAAGAGAAGGAAAGACAGAGGTCATGGTTCTTTCCTTGGTTAAAAAACAAACAAATAAATAAATACGTAATTGTTTAGTATTAGGAAAAAGCAGTTCTGTGGTTATTGTCATACAGAGGTTGCATTATCCTCACACATTCCCAAGAATATCAGACTCCATTCATGTTCTGCATTTTTCATGGAGACGGAAGAATGATTTCATAAAGTCTCAGCCTTATTTCTTAAGTTTTTCAATTTTCATTGCATGGATTTATGCTGAGAGAATTTTATGGAGGGAGAAAGTCTGACCAGTGCAGCCCTGCAAAAGGTTTCCACTCTTTGTTAATGTCAACAGAAATGAAATAAAGGACTCGAGTCACTCACCAGCATTTTTCTTACTATTTGGCCTAGTTCATACCTGCAAGCTGTATCCCTGCATGGAGCCATGGGAGAAATGTGTGGCATGGGGGAAGCCATAATGCTGGGAAGGGTCACTGTGAGATAACCAGTCCTTCTGCAAAAGGACTGAAGTCCCTGACCCATGTAACCTGAACGTGTTCCAGCACTGCCAGAGCCTACAGGGCTCTGCAGCAGATGTAGCCAGTGGCAATGCTGTACTGGTGGAAATGTAACTGCTGGGAAAATTTATGCTCCTACAATTCTAGACAGATGCTGCTTGATAGTTCTGTGACTAAGAGAGGTACCTTACTGCTAAATTTACACTTGTACATGTCCTTGCGAGTCCAACTCCTGATGGCAAAATTTTCAGCCTTTTGGCCATGAAATAAATTGTTAATATCAATATTGCCAACACAATTCTTCTGAAATTAGTGGATTATACATTCTAAGTAAATTAAATTAAAGTGTAGCTCCTTTGTACCTAAGAAGAAATAGCTGAGTTCTTGAATAACTGACTGAATCAGACACTTAAACTAAGAGTTCTTCCAGTCAATGGGATCATGTGTATATTCTCTTTCACACAATCTACTTTGGCTTCCAAAAAAAGACAAACTACATGGTAAAAAAATCCCTTAATTAGGTTAGTGATAGAGAAAGTAGCCCCAGTACATTGCTGTAAGCAGCAATGTGTGAATTTTCTATTCAACACAGAAACAGTGGGCTATTTATTCAACTTATGTGCATAATTAGTAGTAAAATTACAGGGTTTTTTTTTTCTTTTAGCATACAGTAGTTATTCTTTATGGGTCTGGATTCCGAACAAAAATATTTCCTTTAGACTTTGAGTAATGCTTTCTTCAGGTGAGCTCTGGCAAATGCCATTAAAAAATATAAATCTGGAAACCTAGGAAGTATAGAAAGCGGAAGGAAATTACTTCAGTTTGGCATGAGTTACAATGTTACTTTCTTTAAATAAAATGTATCCTCTGTCCTTAGGAACTGTACAGGTTAATTTAACAATTCATTGTACTCTGTCACTTGCCCTTGGTTTGCCAGAAACACACCAGGCAGCTGATATTACTATATCTGGAGTTACAAAGAGCTTATGTTTACATACACCATTTTTCACTTCTTTCCAAACACGTGGTTGACTGGCACCTTTCTGGTTTATTCATAAGTGATTTTTCTTTTTTAACTTACGAAAGGAAAAAATCATCATCCAGTGATGATCATTCCCCAGCGCAGATATTTTTAAGAAGATTCTAAATGGGCATAGGTATTTGTAAAATACTGTTGAATCTCTTCCATAAATTTTCTGAACAAAATGATGTGCAGTAAAGTTCAAGAAATAAAGACACAAAGACTAAATAATTGCTAAATGCAAAGATTACAGACTGCTTATAGGTAGTAATCTTCATGGTTTTCTCAGCTTTATGAGAATGGCATGTTTTAAAACACAGCCAAATAGAAACACACAGCAATAGTAAAGAAGGAGTAGCCTCACAAAACAGGGACCATGACCTGAAACATGTGCTGAAATGGTCATTTTAGATAACATAACCATGGGGAAAGATAGTTGAGTCTTCTTGCGTGTACAGTGGACACCCAAGCAGGGCCTGACAGAGTATTCCAGGGATACAGCTGTTAGCAGCACTCAAGTAAAAGCTGTCATACTTTTGCATAAATAATTAAATATGCAGCAATTGAAGAATTACTCTAAAGTTTATTAATTGGGAGTCTTCTTGAGTTTTCCCAGAGGATAATTGAGATGGATTCCCACACTTAGGCAACTCAGAGCTCATGTCCTGTGAAAGGCTCTGGACAACTCATCTGAGAGTAAGGGATCTTAAAAGCATCTATTTTATGGACTTCTCCTTTACTGGCAATACATCAACACATCAATTTGACATTAAGCAAATTGGGTCTATTGCCTTATAAGAAGATCCAGAATTTAAATTAGGATGGAAACAAATTGACTGTTCCTATTCTTCTAATTAGGGTCACACTCCCTAGTATTATTTCTCATGCTTAAGTTTCCTAAGAAGAAAGTCACCTTTCTCTGAACTTCTCACTTGTCTATGTGAGTTAACTAATCAGTCAAAAACACTCAAGTGTAAAGTTGATCTGACAAACTCCGTTGAGAATATGTGTGGTGTAATTTCACTGCAGTGCAGGACAGAGTGTTGGCTAAACCCAAAGGTTTATCAAAACATGGTGATAAATCCCAGATGTAATCTCAGCTTTTCATGCTTTCTATTTTGTTAACGTCTCGAAAATCACTCATGGGAATTTTGTTGGGTGTTTTCTTTTTTACCTCCCTTCCACAAATTCAAAGTAAATTGGTCTGGCCTCTGGTACCTGGCACACTGGCATGCTTCCTCCTGACAACTGGAAGCCTGTCTGAAAAACAGAACAACATCTTTGAGATGGGGTGTTTATATGGGCAAAATTCAGCCACTGCAGTGAATGTGCTCCCACCTTCAAAGAAACTCCTGAGCACAGTTCACCTGATGAAAGCATGAACTGTTTTTAGCTGACTTGATTTACATGGAAGCAGACAGCTCATTAGCTGAGCTGAACCTGAAAAAGTAAATGTAATGCACATGCAGATGTTTTCCTAGCTACTTGATTTCAATGTTGCTGCAGCTTTCATTGGCTTGAGAGTACAAAGACAGCAGTGATAAGGCTTTGCAGAATCTCCCAGCAGCTAAAGGTGAGCAAGCTGTTGGAAAGATTAATATCAGGGCTACTTAGATCAAAGAATTAATGTGACCAAATCTAAGTCGTTAATATATAGGATGGTACTGGGCACTGTACACAGGACTGCACTATACATGTACTCCATAGAATTAGTAATTTAATATGGCCAAGGGGTAAATGGAGGGCCTGGCACCCACATGCCAATCCCTAGGAAGTCTACACTTTTAAAAACGTTTCTTAGGTTTCTAAGTTTCAAGTAAAATTATGCTTAACTATTTATATAATTAAAGCATCTCCTCTAGGAGTTGTCTTGCAAACTTTAAACTTGGATAAGTTCGAATTCTCTGGTCTCTAAGAGTACTTTCTGCTCCATTGCTTTTCAGACATTGCTCTTTCCTTGAGTAAGAAGGTTTAAAAGAATAGTCTAATGAATATATAAAAGCTGTTCACAGTATACAAAAGAAGTATTCTACCACATAAAAACAATAGAATAACTTTAATGAGTAACATGGAAAATGTTTCATATTCATCAGTTCTTAAATGTCAAAGCTACTTTCTGCTGTCTTTCACTCACAATCCTAATTAAAATTACACCTCAACATCATTTCTCAGCTAAAAAGCTTAATAGTAGCTCCCTATGATGGTTGCTTTTCTTGGCTTTTTATCAAATCCTCACCAGAGTCATAACAGCTACAGATTAATCAACCTGCTTTTCCTCAGTTCATTAATTTAGCTCCTTTGCTCATATAATCTGTGTGGAATCTGAGGGTCTTGTATTCCTATTGCAAAAGATCGTGCAATTTGATCCTTAGTTCAGCATACGTTAAAAGTAGGAGTCTTCACAGACTGTCTATAACACAATGCCTCAGTTATCATTTAACTTTTGCTTCTTATAGTCTTTGTGAGATTATTTTTTCTTTCCTAATGTAAAATTTGTCTCATATATTTGGACACTGAAAATATCCACCTTCTTTATTCTCCTCCTTGGCATCTATTTAAAAACCTTTTAATCTTTCTGTCTCCTAGGTTAGTATTTTGTTTATCTTAGACTTTTAAATCAATTTTTTCCCACCATCATAGTTTATTGATTTGGAAGACAACAAAGTGAACAAGAAATAAAGTGAAAAAGGCAATGTGAATGGTATTTGTTTATGCTTAATTATATTTAGGAATAACCATGCACGGAAATCAATGGCTTTTACTTCTGTTTGGAGATCCTTATAGGCTTGTTTTTTATAAAGTTGGGCAGCGAAAGTAAATTTTGCTTGCAAAATTCATCACTTTGCAGAACAATTTCTACCCATAAATATCCAGCCTTAATAAAACAAAAATCAGAATGTGTAGATGGTTAAAGAAGGAGATAGCAATCTTGATAAAACAAAGAACAGAGCATGCCTGTGATTTTGGTAAGCACGGCATACCCAGAGGCCTTGTTTTCCCATTTTAGAAACAAGCAATTTTTCAAAAGTCAATGTTGATTATTCATTCCCAGTAACAGCAGAGTACGGTGCTCAGGTAAAAAACAATTTAGACCCCAAATTTCAATTCCCAAACTGGCTATTCAGCTGTAGCCTTGTAATCACTTTTCAGGTTTTGCATTCACTACATTTAGTCAGTGGTCTAATGGTCATAATAAGCTACAGTGAAGCCCTGTGTGAGAAACCATATTATATGGATAGCTTAAGAACTATATAAGCAGTACCTATGTGAAGACCTGGAAATCACTTTCTTAAATTTAATTATTAAATTATTTAATTATTAAATTCTTCTTTAATTTCTATCCCTGTGCCTAAGTGTTTCTATCTATAAAAATGTACTGTGATTAAACACACTACTAAGAATGCCAGATTAATTTGCAATAAAGTATTGTAAGGAAAAAAAATCAAAACCAGGAAGACCTGACCATTCTTAAAGAATTTGGTCAAAATTAGCTACCAATCAGCTACAAAATAAGATCACTGGAGTCTAAATCCTTTTTTGAAACTGGAGGGCCTATGCCTAATACTATCTTTTATATTTTGGTCTGGAATTTCAAAGATTTTTACAGTGATGCTCAATATATTATTGCAAATTAGCTGGACTTAATCAAATAGAGAAACACATCCCATTTCCTTTTTTCTTTCCCTATGGCTGTCCACAGTGTCACTTGGTTTTGCTCAGAAGAAACCATAATATTGCTGGAATCGTAATTTGGAAAAAAATTGTAGATTTGTGGTAGTAGTGGCATTGACTACCTGCCATAAAGCTTTTTAATGAGCTTCACCATCTCCATATCAAGTTCTGCAATGAATGCAATTTGATCCCAAAAGAGCCCTTTTCAGAAACCATGTAGTCTTTAAAGGGCCACATATAATATATTAACTCTATTTTGACGAAAAACAAATCTGCTAGATACTTAACAGACTTCATCCTGAAGTAAAAGCTGGTATATGATGTTGTTCTTGGCAAAATAGCCCCAGCCTCCTTAGAAACTGTGATTTTCTATTACCACCCCTTTCCAATAATAATGAACATAGGGTAATCCAAAATGTTATATGCAGGAAAATATAGTATATTCAGGAGCTATATCATTCTTCTCATGCACGAGGAAAAGGTTCCTGTTGCTATAAATCAATACAGCACCAGTTAAATTTATGGAACTATCCCAAGTTATAGCAATTCAGGTGTTGCAACTGCATTCTGCTTCCTAGATCTAGAGTCAATTGTGACTGGTGATGGCACCTGCTGCACCTTATCTTTTTGAACAAGACATTTGCTCACATTTGCTCGTGTGATGACCTATGCTTTTATCAAAGGATGAGCCATCATTAACAATGTTTAAACTAAGTAACATAAACTGAAGACTCTTTTACATTTCAAAGATGATGTAACAGAGAATCAGGACTGAAAAGTAAAAGGAAAATACCCAAGCCACAAAAGCAGAAGGCAGGTCTAGATTTCCAGCATGAACATTTCAAGGTTTAGAGGCATTCAGGTATTTTTTTAAGAGAGAGAAGTAATTTGAAAAATATGGTCATGCATCTAGTTTTAGATTATTATCTCCACCCACTTCCTTTCCCACAGAGCTTGGGATAGTCAGGTCCAAGCTCAGGGCCATCTTTAGTAGAAACTCTCCTCTTGAAAGGCTGTATTCTTACAGAAAAGATTGAATATATTTCATTAAGAACAATTCAGATTGTATTTAGTAATGACCATAAAAATAATAGTTTTTGGTTTCCTTGTTTGGGACATGGGAGAGAGCTCTGTGTGCAGTAGCCTTCACTGATCCTTTTTACAATTCATTTGCCTCTTTCTAGAAGGTTTCTTAATCAAAGATTGTTATTGCATGGAATAAGCAGTTGGAGAAAGGTAACTTGCCATTCCCATTTCTCAATAAGGAGAGCTGTCTGTATGTAGGATCCCATGCCATTGGAGACCTGTAATTACTTGGTGGACTGCTGTGTGCAGGAAGAGGTTCACTAAGAGTGTCCCCATGACAATCATTCAGTGAAGAGTTTTTGTGCCCTGATACTAGATCATCATAGCAGACGATGGTCGCGTGTGTCACTCCAAAGACAGTGGAGTGATTCAGGATCCTCTTCCTGTACAGGTACAAGTGTACTCCTGCAGAAAAATGCTTGGAGATTACTGATTCTGGCCCAGAAAGAAAGAAACAGTATTTCCTTTTGTACAAATGCAAGGATTGAGCTGGATCCTAAAGGGCCAGATTGTTAAATTCACATTGATTTAAGCCAAACTTCTTGGATTGGCAGCTCATGAGAAGCATCATCATACCATTAGATTGTTTTGGAAGAAGTTCTTTACTGTCTCTGCTGTCAGTTTTCCCATCTCAGTCCAGTCCTAAGTATGATGGACAGTTGTTCCAGCATTACAAAAGGATGATCTCACACAGTCAAATTGTCTTTCTTCTAATTCAAGTTCTTTTGGAGACTTTTCAGTCCTAAAGAGGGATAATTATGGTACAGGACTCTGACATTTCAGTTGAATTACAACTCTGCACACCAGCTATGCACTGCAGACACAGGCTAAGCTAGAATGTCCACTGGACTTTGGGATATTGTAAATCCTTATTTCTTCTATAGCTGAATATCAAACTGTACGCTTTGATAACTCAGTATTAGGCACTTGTTGGTGTAATTAAGTCTTGGTCTTCCACAAACCAACTTGTGTCCCTGATACAGACACAAACAGTATGAAGGCCTTCATATAGTATGGTCTCATCTTTTCTCCTGTTTCCTATATAATGACTCCTAGTTTCTTTTCCCTCAGATACAGGAGAATACAAACAAAGCAAGTTTGAATGGACAGTGACTATTGCAACCTTGAAGTTAATATTCCTTTCTTCAAGTCAACCAAATGGAGAATTCTACCCTAAGGGGAGTCAGGTTAAAGAAGAGAATTGCTGACCACAAATATTGTTTAATCAAAACATAAATACTGAACTAGAGGATAAACAGTAACAAAATTTGCCTTTTAGACACACATTTTTAAATAGTCCAACAGCTGGACAAGGGGCAACAGGCACAAACTGAAACAAAGCGAGTTCCATCTGAATACAAGGAAACCTTTTTTCAAGATTGACAGAGTTTTCAAGAATGACAGAGAACTGGAGCAAGCTGCCCTGAGAAGTTGTGGAGACTCCTTCTCTGGAGATATTCAACACCTGCCTGGATGTGATACCGCCTTAGCAGGACAGCTGGACTCGATGTTCTCCAGAGGCCCCTTCCACCCTCAACCATTCTGTAATTCTGTGTCATTCTGTGGTTCTATAACTGTACACACACCCCCTTTTCTTCACTCCCCACATCTCTCATTCTTGGAGCTTGTTGCACCCACCTTCCATTTTGGGCTTTTTTTCTCCCACTCTCATGCTGTCCCTGCTGTCTTCCATCTGACATGTTCCTTTCCCTCCTTATTTTTTAGGTGACTCAAGCTCTCCCTCTGCTCATGCAACCAAAACCTTTTGCACATTTTTGTTGATTTACAGGGGCCACCTCAGGTCACTACGTCTTCTTCCTATAAAAACATTTCTCTTTCTTGCACCCCCATTTGGAGTGTAGGTCTCCATACATTTCCCAAGGGCCACCAGAGCGCATGGAGAGGTCCAAACTGACAGAAGAGATCCCAGAAAATCTCTCACTCTCAGGTTCAAGTCTCTAGCAAATACCTCACTGTATTTCTGAAGTTTAGTTTTTGCATGGAATTTATAATAACAGGAAAGAGAAATATACAGACTTTCAGTACTTGGAATGGCAATATGTCATGTGGCTAGGAAAGGTATGTCTGGGAGTATCATATAGCTGTTACTCAGCCTGGAGACAGAGGAGCTTTGTGTGGTGTGCTGAGGCTTCTTGAGCAAGTGAGACCAAAATACAGACACATGGCTAAGGCTGTTCTGGCTTAGACATACCCAGACAAGTTTCACCCCCAAAAATAAGCAACTGTTTTTTCTTATGACAACAAAAGTTTGTAAAGCTAAAAAATTAAGTTCCAGTATTAGACCCATCTGACTCCATTTTCACAACAGGGCAACCTCTCACACTCTGCAATCCTCATTCAGGCAAGGACCAGAAAAGTTTCATTTCAAAGCAAAATAAAGAGGAGACTTATGGATCATGTTCTGTCAAGCAGAGGACAGCTACTCTCTCTGAAGACATCATGAGGGAGAAGCTTGCTGCTTTATCTTGAAAATCAGCCATTCTGAACTACTCAAGAAAATTCCATATTTTATTATCTTTCTAGTAATGAATAATTAGATAAAAAATTTCCAGCTGCTAAGATTTACAGCAGTAACACAGGAATAAAAATATTTAGAAAAAGCAAAAAATGTTTGCTTCTTAGAGTTAATATCCCAGCTTCCAATGTTCTCAAAGATAAGAAAGGAAGTGTAATTTTTCTCTTAGAAACTGTAAGTTATAGAGGGTCCACTTGGAGTAGGATACTCTAGGGTTTGTTCATGCATTAAAAAAATAAGGACAGTCTACAGGGGTGGGAGAGAAGTGGTTGTTCATGAATACCTGCATGTTTAATGAAGGCCATTCAATAATGTCATTGAAAGGGAACAGATGGAAAGATCTCACTTATAAAGATTAACATGAGAGTTCCTGAAACTTGCCTTAGTAGACGTTAGGCATTTTCAAAATCCACTTGGCAATAGTGTGCTTATTTGGTGAAATTTATGGTCAGAAAACAGCACTCTAGAGGAAGGAAATAGGCCAGTTTCTTTCCTTGCAGTACAGAAATCCCCACAAGTCATCAGTGGCACAAGTCTCTTTGATGTATGTTTAGGCAAAAACAGTTGCAATTTGATATACAAGCAGAATATAAAATATATTTCTGGCAGCAGAAAACAGAGTGTCTTACAGAAATTATATGCACATCAAAGAGTTTCAGAAGGACATCTTCATGATGATGAGAATGTATCCATATGATAACCAATAACAGCCACCTCATGTTGCACACGGTGAATCCAAAGCAAGAATGTGTGCCACACACAGTGAAGATGGATATTCTACAAAAAAGCCACCCTAAATCCAAGTCAATTTATACTAGAAGCTTAATTTTATTACTGGCATATTACTGACTACATTACATTGTAAGACTCCAGTGATTTCTCCAGTGTGTGTTGACTAACCACAAACAGCAAAGCAATTGCGGATAGTAGAGCTCAATGGGTTCAAAATTTGGATTTTGGAAACAGTATTCAAGAATTCTCTGAATTCAGGCTCTATACAAGCACATTTACCAAACCATCTGTAAACAACCAGAACAGTATATGCAATAACACAACAGAACATTAACACAACAGCAGATGAGCTAAGTAACCCCTAGTTCAATTCCCTTAGGAAAGGCATGGTTTCTGTATATTGTCAATGTCTACCCAGTTCTCAGTTATAAAAGGTATTTTCTTTTTTTTTTCTTCTTAGTGCATGGAGTTACCTTGCCACTCATTTTAGGCTTTCAGAGATGTCTGCTCAAACTCAGAATGTGTCATGACTCCTGTTATCATATCCAATTATTCTTTCAACAAAAAGAAAAGAACACTTTCATTAATTCCATTTTCTGAGAAAATCTAGATACCCTGGAGGAGTTGCAAGTAGGTTCTATGGGGCACAGAACTATGGGAAACAATAAAAAAAAATGTAAATAAAAAAACATCCATGAAGACCTGGTTGATATGAAAAATTAGGGAGATCAGATTTTCTGTTTCTTCTTGTCCAGAACGCCTCTGCTTTAGTCAAGTTGTGCACTAATTACATTCTTTCAAAAGTCATCCTCTGTTGCATTGCTGCAGAATCACCAAATTGGTTCAAATATAATAGTGACCTTATGAGCATAGACTTGAAAAGAAATTAGCCTGCAATTGTCCACTAATTTGATAATGGCCAACCAGCAATATTACCTGTAACTACATTTTAATATACGATCAAGGGTCTGCACGAGGACCTGGGAAGTCAGTGTCCTGATATTTTGTGCATAAGCATTTGGTATTCTTTATGTGGAAACAGTATACAATTGTTTTGTCTAGGACCTACTCCACTTTTGTTATTATTGTATTCTTACTTCCCTCTATTAGCATGTTGCCAATAAATTATCCTCCGCTCTCTATTTTTTTCTTGAATAACCTCAAGATATCTCTTAAATCACACAAACACACATTCAAAGACGAATGCAATCCATTACTTACCTGTAAGTGCATCTAAATATTTTCAACGAAAATAAATTTGTTGTGGAGAAAAAATGTCATAAGACATGAAAAACCCTTTAACCATCTTTAACCTAATTCTTTTGAGAAAATGGTTCTCACAGCCATTTCGGTTTCTTGCAGACCCAAAGTTCTGTCTGGAAAGTCCTCCATTTATGTGAAATCATAACTATTTCAGTACTGACTCTCACTTAGCTCCCAAAATAGCTCTAATTCTGACTATGGTGATGTAATGTTTTTAAGAGCTGAAGCAGGTACTGCTGCTTCACAGAGTGGATGTGAACCCCAATGTCATCAGCTGTTCATGTCTCCTGTGTTTAGAACAGCAGCCTCCAATTAGAGTTTCTCAGAAAAACTCAAAAATTCTCACTGGATGATGAAATTGGAGCTTTTTGAACCAAAGATCTCTATCTTCTGGCTCCACAACACAAGAAACTTTGCTTATTTTTTGCCACTTCTTTTAAATTCTGTATACATATGTACCCACAGACAAGTAAGCAATATTTGTTCTTAGTCTCTAGGCAACCCTGATAAAAAAAGTTAGAAAAATAACCACATGGACTACAAAACCCTTTTTAATCTCCTATACTGACAAATCTTAAATACGGTGCAAATTTTTAGAAATACTTATTTAGGGAACCTGAAACACAGATGGCAGAGCTGTCTGCAGAGCTGTCTGCAGAGCTGTCTGCAGAGATGTATTTAATTTTCATAGTAATAGTCATACTTTTAACTCTTTTTTTTTTTTAATATTGTTTAGAAGAAATTTGGTGTCAAGAGACAAAATTCCCCATTCAAAAAACATCCGTTGAAACTAGGGACCTGGGAGTCAGAAAGCAATTTGTCTTCCCAGAGTATTCTGAAACAGGTGGAAGACAACCTGAACAGCATCTGTTGCCATGTCAGCGCAACTTCCTAACTACTGCTCACAAAAGGAAGCACTTAGGAAGATAAGGGCATTAACCTTAGGAAGATAAGGGCGTTAACGAGCCATTTTGTGTAAGGTGAAAAGCCTGTCTAGTCCTGTTTCTTTCAAAGTTCTGCAAAGAAAATAATGGAAGTGATTAAGAAAAACAAAGAGTGCATAGAACAATACACTTCTGCATTTACATAATTCTCACCCTTCAGTTAAAAAAAAGTTTAAAAAAACTCAAATATTTTAATGTTCTTTTTACAGAAAAGTGTACTGATAAATCTTTTTGTCTGTATTAGTTCAAGGACTAAATTTATTGCTGCTTCCAGGAAAAATACTAACAAGTTGCAAAGAAAGGGACAACAACATGTTTCAGATTTGTTAACCCTCTTAATTGGTATCCAAGCATAAACACTGAATTCTTTTCAGGAGGCTATGGGAAAGATTTTTCAAGGTCTGGATCAGAATTCCCACATATAAATATCAAATTAATGAGACTAATTTTTTGTCACAATTACATCATTGCAACTCTGCTGTAACTACAATGCAAGCACAGCAAGATGTTATCATTTTTGTTTATGCCTAGCTAGTTTATGCCAAGCTCCAGCTCAGTCACTCATAATTTTTTAGTTGAGATTCTCATTACATCTCCTCTAGCAATACAAAAACACAAGGGAGGGTGGGGGTTGGGGGGGGGGGAAGCTCTTGCACATTACTCTGTTTTTTTTCTTTTTGAGACTAACTATTGTGACATTTGAGACTCTCTGAGATTATTGTGATTTTAACTGATTATGTTGAGTCTTACTTATGCCGGTAGTTAAATTTGGCCTGTAGTTAAATTTGAACTGAAAAGACCACAAGAATTAAACCTCAAGGCTCCTGTTTTTCATCAGCTCCTTTTTCTTGACAAGCTAAACCTTCACAGAATGTTAGCTATAATCACATTTCGCAAAGATAGCTCCATGCTACTTGTTTTCCTGAGGTTCATTGTGCAGGTGTCAATGTCTTCCAACTGCACCATTCCTCATTTAAATTTCTCCTGTGATAATATGTGGCTACCAGAGGAAACTTCACAAATTTCTCAGGGCATGTTAAATTTCTGGAAGTTAGCCACCAGCTATAAAAATTAGAAACTAACTTCAAAGACAGCGGAAGAATTATTACCAGATTTCTTTGGATGAGCACAAAAATACTGTGTGATTATTGCAGAGAGCTGACCCTAAGTACCTTCAATCAGCAGAGTGAATACCACTGGCTGGAAACCACCAAACCCAATCTTCCTCATAGATAACGTAAGTTATTTGTTAATCAGGGGACACATGACATTTGTTAGGCAGGAGGCTTTAGGGCTTATCTCGTTGCAAATTTATTTATTTATTTGCAAATATATTTAACTCTGACAAATGAATATGCAGATAAGATATATAAAGCTTTCTATTAACATTTGCATTTACAAGTTTTCTTGCTTTGTGCTGTAGATACCTTTATTAACTTAGTTTAATTGCTTGCTGGCAAAGATTTTAGGGGGACAGTTTTGTAACAACCAGAAAATGTATTTGCCCTCAAGTCCATTAATATTCAACAACAGATATTACAAAAATAATCCACTAGGCCAGCAAGCACTAGTAACTTATGAAGAAGTCTATCAAAGTCAAAACAAGAAAATTTCTGTCATCTCTGATTTCATGATCTCAACAGACAGAAGGATCCCTGACTTGGGATTCTATTGGATTCTCTCAGATGGATGATAAACCAATAAAATTAAAATCTGAATGTCTCCACTGCTTCTGGAATATATTCTCAGAACCCCATTAGTTTAATTAGATCTTTATCAACTATAAGTGATACATGGTTCTGCAAGATCTCAGTAACTTTGTGTTTCAATTCACTAAGTAACAATAAATATTTACTCCACCCTCCCAAACAAAAGCTTCATGATTTGACTTACTGATGTTTTCTTGTGAACAAAAACCTGTCATTCTTTGTCTGTCTTTCCCAGCCAGCTTCTGTCTGGACATTTTAAAAGACAATGAGTTAATGGAATTCATTGACCAAAGTCCAATGAATTTTAAGTAAAATACGATTGCCCATTTTTCACTAGTATGTTCCAAGGAAATGAGTGATAAACAGAGTCATAAACATAGCTGAGTCAATGAGGGATCTGCCTGAAGAATGCTTACCCTTGCAGCAAAAACAGAATGTTTACTAGTGATGATAAACATTACTGGAGATAATTATGAATACAATTTTTATCAGTTACTCTATAAGAGAAATAACTTTGCAGTATTTTTCACTCCTTATTTTACTCTTCAATTATCCTCATGTCTCCAAGTACCCTTTAAATAATATTGCTTGCAAAGCCAGCCAAAAAGTGGCTCTTGGCTCCCAGAAACACTAAGGAATTTATAAGCTGTTTTCCCTCCTATCCTTGGAGCTACTCACAGTAGAAGCCAAATCCATAAATCTGCAACTCAACACTAGGAATGACAAGATAATCTTATCAGTGTTGTCAAGGTCTAAGACAATGACCTCAGGCATAGGACATTTGACAGATGCTGAGCCACAATAGCTAATTCTACTTCAATTTCTATGAAAGCCCTTTTGGATTACTGTCTTCTTATGTGTTGCTACACTGAGATATAGTTCCAAAGACAGTGAGAATTTTCAGTCCAGACTAAAATTCAAGTCCCTACAAAGCCCCTGGTAAGCACCGCAGCTCAATCAAAGAGGTGGTAGGCAAGTCTTCAGAGATGCAGGGATTTGTTCAGATAATCCATATCCAATAATCAGTATCCAAAAGTTGAGATGCTAAAGTAACTTGCAAATATGCTCTCCAAATATCTCAGTTCTAGACACCTTTTTTTAAAATTTCTTCTCCTGAGGCTAAGAACTACCTAGGAGTCCATGTTTCATGCTATGTATTAGTCCCTCTGCTTATGGGCAGAAACATGAGATAGCAGAGCAAAATTCATTATGAAAGTCAAAGAACAAACTGCCAAATACTTGCAAACCTTGCTGAATGTACAAGACACTTCAATCCAATTGGCCAGTTTGATTTAAATGGTTCATATATTTCTACCAAAAACACAGAAGGCAAATTCTCAGTAGCATGATGAAGATGAATGTTTGGTCTCTGGCAAATGCTCTCAGACATACTGCTTCCCTTTCATGTCAAGTATGAGGAAAACCTCAGATCAATCACTGTGGAAGCAAAACAATACTTCCTTCTTGCCATGGTGTTGTCTGGAAGAGACTACAAAGTGAGTCTCAGGTTTGTGATGTGAAATCCTGGACCTGCTCCAATTAAAGGCCTATCTCCTGCTGACTCTAACAGAACCAACACGTTTTATGAGGAGCTGAGAAAGAGCTGGAGAACCTGAGAGGAAGAATGAGCCAGGCTCTCAGCCTACCTAGCAGGTGTCTACCACATGTCCTAAATGCATCTGTGGGTCCTTGCTGCTTATTGAAAAAAACATGGCACTGGCCTTCTTACCTCTGAAGAAAGTTAATTAATAGCCTGCTTGGAAAATGGTAGCTCTGTCAAGAATCATGGTCCTGATCATGATGAGAAAACATGGCTTGCCTGATCGTATAGCAGAGGAGAATCCTTCCATTGTGGCTGCAATACCTGGAAGAAAAAATGCAATTACTTGGTAATCATGTCTTGTTGGGTATACATCAAGAATAGCTCTGGATGGCTGTGACTAAGATTATTGTTACTATCAAGTACACTGAGACTGCCTTGTTCTCTTGTCTATTGTAAAGTGAATCTTCTTCTCCGATGCCTCCCTAGATCCCTTTAATGTTTCAGTAGACACAGTCTAGTTTTATTTCAGTGAAAAATATAATTGGATTTGAAAGCACAGTACTTTCTTAACTTTGAATAATAACAATTAGAGAATGGTTTGGGTTGAAAGGACCTTTTCGGACCTTTTCATCTAGCCAAACCCTCTGCCATGGGCATAATCATGGATACAGTCCTTTTTTTTTTTTAATATATTATCCCATATACTCTTGGAAGTAAATAACAAGTAAATTCTAAAGGTGGGGAGATAAGACACTAATTTACAATGGACAAGCAAAAAGGTACAGCAAAGTATGTCACTTGCTCAGAAAATGTGCAGAATTATTTCAGAAAACAGAGCAAAATTTCATTTATTTTCATGTCTTGATACATGGTTGTATAAAAATAACTGGTTTTTGGAATGCTATTTATAAATTTTAAATAAGTATAAGTAACTTAGATGTACTACAGAAGACATCTAAAAGGAAGACCAATAGCCTTAAAATGTATCTGTTTATCTTATTCCAGTCACATTGACTTATTAAGAAAGTTTTGAAGTATCTTGAAATCCCTCAGGGTTCTCCATTCATTGACAGCATTATAACTTGCCTAGAGTGCATTGTACGTCCAGGGGAGAAATCAGTGAGGACAGAAGACTATTATTTCTCACGAGAGAACATTTGTGCCTATGCCAGATTTAAAGTGAAAGAATTAATTTTGCTATTTCCAGCATTAGCAAGCAATTGTCATCTAAATAATTGTTTCTTTTCACCACAGCTTTTCATATCTAACTATTTGAGGAAAAAACATTAAGGTAGCATTTACATATGTCAATCCTTTATGGAAACAGAAACATTGTCAATTTAAAGCAATATGGCTATTTCAGTGCAAAATTGTATCTCATTTCCAAGAAAAAAGTCAGGAAAAGAGCAATTATTTTTAAAAAGAGGAAGCAAAGAGAAAGGTGTAATGATGATGGAATAATTTTCTCTGATATGAGAGAGAGGTTACATGTTCAGGAAAACAATAGCAATAAGTTCAGCAGAAGCACTGGTATATAGAGTAGAAGTGAAAAAAAAGTGTTTCCAAAAAAGGCTTGCTGCATTCACCTGTCCTGCTAGAGAGTTCTTCTATGATCCAGAGATCAATGTGTGTTAAAAACCCCTTTCTGGGCTAGGTTGCTGAGGTGATTATGTTTTGCCAGTGCAAACCTGAATTTCGAAGTTATTCTGCAAGCTAAGCAAAAATGCTATCATTGCACATATTTTTAGCATCTTTTGTCTTCCATACAAAAGGAATAATGTCAGTTGTGGATAAACAACTCTTTATCAGGCATCTGCATTGGTGAAAAAGCCATGATGTGGGCAGCCAGAATCTTTCAACTTCAAGTTCTTGAGCTGTTCTACTCATATCTTATTCCTTCATAATATCATTCTATGTGGGGTGTGAGAGAAAGACTGCATATCTGTGTCCTGTTGCAATGCTAAGGAGTCACCAAAAAATCACTTTTGCTTAATACTAGGCAATAACTTGAGTATCAGATTTGGAAAAGTAATATTATCCCTAAATTTAGCCCATCTCTTTCTCTGCTTTTCTGCAGTATTTCACAGCTGAGCCAGAAGCCATCTCCAGTTCTGAATGAGATAAGCAGCTGTCATATTTCCTTCTGTCATTCACAAGAAACAGGTGCATCCAGAACTGAAGTAGAATCTAAGTGCCAGATTTTACCTACCCTTTGGGTACATATTCATTGTAGTAAAAGTGCCACACACCGCTACTTGGCTGTGTTTATTACAGCAAGGTCTTGACACATCAAGAGCAGCCCTTCATTGTGCTAAGCCCAACCTTCCATTTGCTATGTGTGAGTCAGAATTTTATCAACCCCATTTTATTGTGATCCCTTGATGCTGCACTATTAACAGGAGTTAACAAGTAATGGAAAACTATTATGACCATTAAAGTATGCAGAGGAATAGTAGCCAACTCATGCTTATGCATATGCCAGAAACCAGAATACACATTTTTTCCAGTTCACAAACACTTGAGAAAGGAATTTTGGCCCTGGCATTCTTGGGAAAAATCAAATGCCTGAAGGACATTTGGTTCCAGCAACGGTAAAGGGTTTTTTTGGTTTGGAAAAGTGCTGGCAAAGATCTTGAAAGATGTCATTTTAAAAGTAAATAAAATCAACACATTTTATTAATGTTTTGAAAAGGACACACATTTCAGGTAACTTATTTTCAGCCAAATACTAACGCCATTTTTCTAAACTTGCTCAGGAAAACTTACTGAAGTCAATAGGAGTTTTGCTCAGTGAGGACTGCAGGATTTGTTTCTAAGAGTCATCAAAATAATGTGTTTATTACTGAAGCAGTAGCAAAATAAGCAGTTACTGTGAATCATCCAAAATACCTGTTTGCTTTAAAGACTAGACATTCAGGCAGATAATTCCATCAGATGTTTGTGGACGTGGATAGAGTGGTCTTTGGTAGACATTTGAGTAACCTACGAGAAGCATATGGGCATCTTAGAAAAAGAAGAGGCACAGAATGAATTTTTCATTTGAGGTAAGACTTGTGCTCTAACTCTAAGTGTGAGGGGATGTTAAGGACAGTGGGAAGTTTCTGCCAGGATGAAGGCAGAGTGATTTCTGGAAGGAAACATGTTTTCACCAGAAGAAAAAGGAAAAAATAAACAAGGTGGAAAAAGAAGCCAATACTTTCCACTGAAAGAAAGAAAAACTATTAAAGGGAAAGAAGAGGTAAAAGAAGAGCTGCTTTGCAGACTTGTCACTTCCTACTGCCCTTTTTATTTGATGGACTCAAAATCATGCATTTACTTTTTGCTTCTGTATTTAAAGGTTATATTAATTAGCTCTTCGTTTATTCATGTGTTTGCTTTTAAATTCTGCTTGCCTGCATGCTTCCATTGCCTTTCCTCCTATTAAAAGAGCATGTATGGAAATGGATTTCATATAGAAGAGATCTTAAAACACTTCTTTTACTTCACAACCCTCTCAGGAGATTGGGGATAAGGGTGAGTTTTAGAAGAAAACCATATTATAGCAAATAGTCCACTTTGTCTGATATTTACTGTCTGGCACCTGGCAGTTTAAAGATGCATTTGAGGAAAGCATTGAAACTCCCATTCCTTGACAACCTGCCCAGAGGAAAATGCATTTTCTAACAACACTTGTTTGTTTATCAAAGTTCTCCTTTCCTCTGATTCATTCCTTACACTGACATGTGTTAACTTTTCCTATTTGCTGAGGACCTGATTTATGATTGGGGCTGCTAGAGTTCATCATCATACAGTACAGATAGTCTGGCAATAATTTGCCCTGTTTCTTGTGTCTCTTACATCCCTTGTTTAGGAAAGCATCACAATTCTGGCCCACATGTGTTCTATTGTAAACAGACACAATTCAAAATCATTCCTTTGCCAATGCCATTTAAAATAAATACAAAAATATAAAAGATCGGAGGAAAAACAAAAGCAACTTATAGAAGTCAAAACAGCTACCAAAATTTAAAAAGCAAATAAACAAAGTATGTTTGTTGTCATAGACTCGGCACTTTAGAATCATAGAATCATAGAATATTCTAAGTTGGAAGAGACCCACAATGATCATCAAGTCCAACTCTTGAACTCCCATGTTTTTTTAAAATCTTCTGAAAAGCACCACACATTTCTTCCATAACATTGCGTGAGATCTCTTAGAGCAATCACATTTTAAATCATAAATTCAGCAAATGTGTCTGCACTTTATTTTCATGAAGAAAGATTCAACAAGTTTCATATGCAGAGTCTATAAACCTGTTTTCAGCCATTGACATCTAAATGATGCATCTGACACATTCCCAGGAGATTTAATCTGGGCAAGTATTTCTAGAGCTGAGACAAGTGCAGAAGCAAGTACAGTGAACTCAAAGCCCCTCTGCTTGAGGACCCATCTGCCTTTTAAGTAATATATTAACAGGGTGCATGCTCATTGAAGCGACCCTGATATAGAAGGTGTATCAAAATATGGAATATTTGATTCCAGACACTCTTGGTACTATCAAAGTAGTCAGCTTAGGTTACATGGGCCTTCACTGACAAATCAGTGGCACTATTTCAGTGTTTTTAAGACATACACAGTGTATTTCTTTGGAAGGCCCACTCCCATCAATACGTTGTTTTTGGAACTTTTCCTACCTGAGCTAAAATATCAATCAGAGGGAAGCACAGAAAAAAAAGTTATTGTATTTAGATAATCACCAGGCATTTGGCTAAACCCAGAGAAACAGTGTAGTTACTCAAGATTTGTGGCAACTGTGTTTATTATGGAGATATGGCCTCATACCAGTCTGTGTGCAAATATCAAGGTACAACACAGCTATCCTTGTGCATTATCTCATAGACACTTACAAAGCTCAGCTTGATGGTCTCTTTGAAAGAAAAATTTGTGTCCTGGAAAAAATTACTGTTTTCCAGTAGAGGCAGATTTCAGTGATGAATATTATAAGTGGTTCAGAAAAAGGATATAGGTCATCAGACGGTTCCTGTCTCTGGTAGCTTCCTAAAAGAAACTCTCAGGGCGGTTATATCCTGTCTAGAATTCCCTACAATTTATCCACATCAAGAAAAACAGCAGAATTTCAAGGTGGTGAATGGGATATCTTTCCATACAACAACTTTCTTTTTGATAACTATTTTATCATGACCAGTGAGAAGCATTCTCAAGCCAAATGTGGGCCTCTTCTTGAGCAAATGGAAATGTTTATTTCTTAAATGCAGGATGTAAATCAGACAGTCCTCACACTAGAAATTCCAATTGTTCTGGGACTGCAACATTCATTTGACGCTGAAGTGTTCTGTCCTTGCATCAAATCAGGCACACAAGGACACCACTTCCATTTTCCACATCCTAGTATTGTCTGTAGACTTATTGACTGCTGCAAGAAAGATATGTCACTTTGTGGAGCACTTAGACTCCTTCACTGAATTTCCTTCTCTCAAAATATATAAAAGTCTAAATAAAAGGCCAGCTGCAAATACTTGCCTCATAAAGAGTAGAAAGAGTCAGAAAAACTCAGTAGCTGCCATTACACAGAACATTTCCCAGGCAGCTCTTTCAAGAGGACAATATAAGCCTTCAAAAAGACTTAGCTTAAGTCAGAGTCAGTAGAAAATGCTGGTCAATAGAACTGGTTTCTCCACAGTGCCACTATCAGTTCTTCAATATAAAATGGATTCAAGTGGACTCAGAAGGGAAGTCAGATTTACCATAAAATGGAGGATGCTGAGTCAAGTAGTATCAATCTCATTACTATACCTTGTATTTACTGGGGGAGCTTGAGGACTGAGCACAAATACTAATTTCTTTCCAAAAGTCCAACACCAAAATAACTGAAAAGAAAAAGAAGAGTCCCTTTCTGAGAAGAGGGAGAGCATTCTCTCCTGGTCCTTCTCTGATGACAGCTTTCCATCACCTTTGTCGCAGGTGTAAGTTTTGCCATCTGGAAAAATCATCACTGCATAAATTCTGTTGTGGAGAAAAAGTTAGGGCAAATGTTTGACAGCTGTATTCCTGCTGTGAATTGTCATTATTACAATTTCAAATAATAGTTTCAAATTATTCACAAAATTATTTCTTATACAATAATAATGAAAATGTGGATTGATTTTGAACCAAGCCTGAGGAATAATAGCCTATCATTATTAAATGCAATCTGTGGTCCTTGAAGACCACTGGATATGTAGATGACTGGGTTATTTGAATGAATGAATGGAAGATTGATATTAAGTGTATTCAATATTCATAATTTCAAATCAGTGAAAATTTGCTTTAAATTTACTTTAGTTGCAACATTACTGATGATATTTCAAGTAGCAGAAATTTCAATGCAAAGGGAGCAAAAAAATTTAATTTCAAATGTAAGCTAGAGAACTATAATATTACTCAGTTACTTCTAGAATATGAGCTAAGCTACCATATCCAAATTCAGATGAGGATTTATAAGTCCAGCATCTGAGAATTTTAAATCAAGCCTTTTGGGAATGGTATGTCTGAAAGATTTGGGTCAGTCATTACATAATGATCCGAATGAGGGTTTTTAAATATTTTCACCAAAAAAACCTAACCAAACGAAAAAAACCCGACCGCAAGAAAACCCTACAATTTTGGGGCCCAGTTATTTTTATTTTGTTTACATTTTAAATGAAAACAGTTTGCATAAAGTCTTGTGCTCACTCCCTTTAGCATCAGAATGTAACATCTGCTGGTAGCAGTATACTGATAAAAACCTTCCCTGACACTACCTCATGCAACTTAAATGACAAGCAGTGACCTTGACACCATTTCCCTAAGGAATGTGAGCCAACTTCCTATCATGCAATCCCATGGATGCTTTTCAAAGTACTTCCAAATAAGTATATAAATCCCAATCTTTCATCACTTTGATTCTACACCTTTAATGCTTTGTGTTGCCTATCTGACCTGTAACCAGAGCAAAAGTTCTGGAATCCTTTAAGGGAGTAACTACGCAGCAAATGCTCACAGTATTACTGAGATTTAAGAGCAACTTCTGTCTGCTACTTTGCTGGTTCTCTGGGGACAAGACGGCCAACATGAAGAATGTTCAGCATCATCACTGTCTATTTTGATTTGAGGACATAAAGGCTGCACAATGAGACACCCTCTCCTAACCACTGTTGGGATATATTTATTTACAGTTGGAATGATAATTACATAGATGGTTCTCAAGATGAAGTATGATTCCTCCTTTTCACTTTAAAGTAAGGGTGATCATACTAAATCTGTTATTACAAGTGGTGTTTTTTTTTTTCCCTGGTACTATATAAGACTGCCAGCCTGCCAGCTCAGCAAAGATATCAACAAGCACTTGTTTTGTTGACCAGATAAATACAAGTGCATTTCAGCTTAAAAACTTCAGCATTTTCAAATAAATACTTTTCAAGCAAAAGAAACACTATTCCAAAAGAAGGAGCTCTGCCTGAGTGAATTCTCATGCAACTTCTTCAACTTCAGAGGATGCTGGAACTGTGTCAGATGAAAGATACTCTGTGGCAGTGTCCAGTCCAACCTGTGCCCATGTTCTGCAGCGAAGGAGCACGTGACTTTCTATAAAGTAGCTTTAAGAAAGTACTATAATTTACTACAAATCTGAGTGCTATAGTCCTAGATGTACTCTAGAAACCTATTGGTCTCAGTAGAAAAAGATGTCTCAGTAGTTTTGTTTTTATCTCTAGACATTTACACAAACATGAAGAAAAACAAAAACAAAAACAAAAACAAATCCTTCTGTTAATTTTACAGAATGCTTTTGCCATAAATAACTAGAACAAACAAATTAAAGAATCCAAAAAACAAACCAACCAACAACCAAAATCAAAACAAAAACAAAACCAAGCAAAAACAAACAAACAAAAACCAAAAAACAATCCAACCAAACCAAACACATGCAAAAACCCAAACAGACAAACAAACCACCCCCCCCCCAACAACCACATATATACAGAAAAAACCCAAAACATCTAAATAAGAGTTTGAATACCTGATATTTGGTAGAGGACTGGCTGGAAGACTTACGTTTACTATCTGGCTTTCCAAAATTATTTTCACGCACTAAAATCAGACCTATTAATATAAGCCAGGAACTACTTCCATGTGTTTCCATATAAAATATTCTCTCTTCTCATGTTCAATAAATTTCCTGTTTCAAGAGATGTAAACTGATATCCTCAGGAAAGCAGTTAAATACATGTTTAAACTCATGCACATTAGTAGTCTTCTCTATCAGAGTCTAAATGAGGCTGCTATCCTTTCCTTTCTGCTGGAGTCATTCCCCTATAGTAAGCTGAACAAAGGAGGTGTATTGCCTCCATTTAATGGAGCCATTGCTGGGAATCAGTAGTGCAGTAGCTTGAGCAGGTCTTCATCGTGCCACAGTAATGGTTTCCCCTCAGGTTCTGGATAGCCAGAGATATAAAATATTAAAATGAAGGTGGTCCAGGAAAAGGAAAGGTCAGCAGTGCTAAACACATCAAAAGAACCACACGGGTGATTTGGGATAGGCTATCACTACCCTTCATTTCCCACTTTCTCCAGAGACCACATACTGGATTTTCATGCAGAAGAAGATGGTTAAGCCTTTTGCAGTAAATTATCTCATCCACGACATGGCTTTCTTGCTGAAAAATTCTTGTGATACATATTTTGATTGAAATTAATCATTAATATTAATAATAAAAATAATCCCTTCCCTTTCCTCTTCCCTTTCCTTTTTCCTTTCTCTCTTCTTCTTCATTTCTTTCTTTTTTCCTCTCCTCTCCTCTCCTCTCCTCTCCTCTCCTCTCCTCTCCTCTCCTCTCCTCTCCTCTCCTCTCCTCTCCTCTCCTCTCCTCTCCTCTTCTCTTCTCCTCTCCTCTCCCTCTCCTCTCCTCTCCTCCTCTCCTCTCCTCTCCTCTCCTCTCCTCTCCTCTCCTCTCCCTTCCCCTTTCTTTTTTTCACTTTCCCCTCTCCCTTCACACCTTTTCACCTTTTTTTCCTTTTCCTCCTTCTTTCCTTCTGTTTAACTTTCCTTTCTTAATCTACTTTTCATTTTCTTTCCACTATCTTCTACACTATGCCCTTTTTTCTCTCTTCCATTTAAAAAAAAAAGTTTTATGCAAGGGCATAAGTATATGTATAAACTAAAAATTAAAACATTTCATTAACAGATTATTTCTGGAGGTTTCATCCTTTTAGAATTCCTTCTTTAGAACACATTGTTGCTGTTCACCATTATTTAAGAAAGCTGAGAAATAAAACTAGAAAAATTGTATTACCAAGACACAGAGTTATGAAGGCTCAATTTAACACACAAATATAAACGCTAAATAAAGTCCTAGCCTACATAATTCCAAATTCATTATAAATAATTGCACACTCTTCCTGGAGACCAAATAAAACTTGACATTCAGCAGTGCTGAATCTCTTCGCTTCTTTAAATTTGGGCCTTGAAGATATTTGTGTTTTCTTATAAAATTTTCTTTTGTCTTATATCTTGTAGATGTTACAACAGACATCACAGGAAAACTTTGAAGTCAGTTGCTTGAGCATACAAGGCAAATTCAAAAGCTTGGCTACTGCAAATCAGAACTCACAGTTTTAATATAGAAAAGGCACAGACAAGAAATAAAGCAAAACTCCTTGTAATACATTTTTGTGTAAGTGTATATACGAATCCTCAAGCAGAACTGACTTGAAATAATCTCTCAACACCTGATACTTATTCTGGCTAATTAGACAGCACAGAAGGACACTAGATTTTGCAAATCTCCAGTTGTGTTTGTTTTAGCTGGAGAGGCCATTTGCATACAAGCAGTCCTCTGGGTCCTCAGTCCATCTTATGATGAATACCTCATACAGCTCTAATTTTAAACAAGGCATTTCCATTTCTTTGTATGACTAAAAATTCTGAAATTTGAGGAGAAAACAAACCAGCAGTTATTTACGGTGTGACAGAGTCACTGTTATTTAAATGCTTAAATAGCATCCTGTGGTGGTGCTGGTCAGAGGCATCTGGCTGGAACCTGGCACTGAATCAAGGTCACCTCTGAGAAGGGAAGGATTGTAAGGAGGCACCACCTGTAAAGGACATGTTAAATGAAGACATAAAATTCAGCTTCATCTTCCAAGAACAAAGGGATATGTCTGTACAAGAACAGAGCTCATTTGTAAACTCTATAAACAATAAGGCTGCTCAGGAGTGAATATAGTCACATTTAGCTCAATACCATAAGAAATGCAGGAGCAAGCTGACTTAACTACTCTGTTAAAAGAAGAATATAACATTTAATGTAAAATTGAAAAATGGCATGAGATGGCTTCATATTCTATGACCCTGTAAAGTATGTTATGTGTGTTGCTATTCCTCACTATAACTTGTCAGTTTTCTTAAGCATTTTCTCCAAAAACCTGATATTTAGATTTAACAACAAAACCAAAAATATCCCATGAAATAGCTAGATAATATCCTAAGAACAAAAAAGCTCTTCACCTTAGGGACATGAAGGAGCTCATTTTTGTATGCTGGTCAGATTGAAACTGCAGGATGTGTATTACCACTGCATCTCTCCTTTAGGACTCCAGTAATCACTCCAATTTTGTGTCATACAGGCATATTTAGTGATATTATACAGTACTTGCCAGAAACAAAGTAATACACCAATTACAATAAACCAAGGCATGAGGGAAAAAATATATAGATCCTTTAATTAATAAATAACAGGAATTCAGATACATAAAACGTACTGCTATCAAACACCATTTCCATATAGGATCACTCCTTATATGTCTTTGGGAAAAATAAGAAATTACACTAAAATGACCCACTTTGAAATTGTCATGGAAACAAACCCACTGTAAGAGAAACATCCCACAAAACCTTCTGAACTTTGTGACTAAATATTGAAAACCAGCTAAATTATTTTATCCATAAACACAAATAATTTTACTCGTGTTTTTGCCATGTGCAAGTCTGAAGATCAGTCCTCTTATACTAGCCTAAACAAAAGGACTCAGAGGGAGGCATCAAGCCACCTCTCTGATTCATTGTCTGAGGCCAAACCTGTGCCTGGGCAATTTTTCTGTACAAATTTTAACATCCTGAAGGCTGCTCTGATTTACACCAGTTGGTGAGGTTCCAAAGGAGCTGACTTTGTGGCTATAGCTGACAGGGGCTTAGGAAAGCATCAGTCATGGTTCCATGCTGACACTGGCACTGAGACAGAATACAGCTTTTCCTGGCTCTTTACTAGAAGGTATCCCACCTACAATTTCAGAAAAATATCAGGTATCACAGTGGTGCAAATTATTCCTGATGGCAATATTTCTGGAGTTTTCTATTTTAGCTTGTTTATAAACCTACACAAGCAATTACAGTCTGCATTAAATATGTACTACATTACCATGCAGATGGGTAAAATCTACACTATTAAAAAGAAAAGGGCTGGATCTTGAGACAGGAGAGAGAGAGTTTAAAAATATTTTTATATTTGTCTTTCACAATGCTCAATATTGAAATTGCAGTTTGCTATTTATTTTACTTTTCTTTATTTCTCATCATCTATCTGTGTTCTATGAAAGTGATGTCTGTGTACCATTAAATGGATCTTCCTTTTTCCATGGAGATGTAAATATAAGATATAATTATAGGATTTCTTCCGTTGAAAACACTCATACTTTACACCTTTTTTACTCCTGCCCACTAGGCAGTGATTTTCTCTCTTACCCATGGATTACTCTCTTTCAAATCCATCATTCACAACTACTCATTTGGTGGAGCACAGAAAGCTTTTTCAATCACTCCTTTTTGCTGACTACGCACATGAGGTTGCGGAACTCAGTCTTGTCAACACAAAAGACTTGTTTTGGTACAGTTTTACTGTAAATTTGAAATAATGCAGTTACAATCTTAAATGCAGATGTTTTGCTTTCAATACCACAAAACTTTTTTAAGTTTGTTTGCATCACATGGCAAAAGCTCTAAGTTAAAGTAAGCAAGTGCTTCTTCTCTAATAAAAGTGTTCATGTAGGAGATTATATCCATCCAACATTTCAAATTATTTGTCTCCTGTCCAGACAAAGTCCTAGACAATGACATGTTCCATACAGTTATAGAAGAAGCATCCATATGATTGTGTTGCCTTAATTCATTCAGATAATATGGTTTTCTTTTAAATAGCATGCCTCTATGTTTTGTCAATTTTTAAAAGGAAATATAACCCTTCAGATGAAATCTTACTATGACTATAAGTCATTGAGTGGCTTAGAACCCTTCAAAAGCTTGTTGTAAAGACCTAGGTAAGCCCCAGACTCTCACAAAGTTTATGTAGTAATTAATTTCTCATATTGTATTTCCCATATGCATGGCATGTTCTTTATATTTTCAGTAATTTAAAGAACAATAATATCACATGCCATGGTACTCAGTTAACAGTCCAAAGAGGCACTTCTGCAAAGACTGCACAGACAGGTACTTGGAGAGGAGATTCACATAGTAGAAAATTAAAGAAAAGCTTCCTAGTGGAAAATTCAGGTTAGAAAAATCAAAATTTCCCCACTCAACAAGGAAAAGAAGCCACTTGTCCAAAAAGTGCAAATTAATTTTATCATCTGAAAAAATTAATTTCCTTAGTGACAGAATCATAACTCAGTCACAGAGCCCCACAAGGAGTGACGGATGGATGATTTTCATGTATGTTGAGGAGTTTTGATTAAAAAACTTCAATTAACAAATTAGATAGGCAAATATTTGCACTATTTTTCTCTGGATCATCTAATCCTTGTGCTCTGAATACTCCTCAAGCAGCTCCCAACAGCAGTTTTCCTTAAACCCTGAGAGTTTATTCCCTGTCACCAAGCTTCACTCCGAAAGCTCCACTTATAAATATCTGATTTAATTTCTGGGCAATTCAAGGGAAGCACAAACTAGGTCTTTTTCCTTACTCTTTCTGATTCATAGGAAATCTTTGAAAAATTGTTTACATTTTTCCTTTGTCTTTGCTATCTTTACCTGGAGTAAAAACATTTAATTATTGCAAAGAATTAAGTACTTTTGAGTGCTATATAAATGCCAAGTGTGGTGAGAAGAAAATGGAACCTGGAATGAGACCCTGGAAAAACAGTACCACATGAGCAAGAAAAGAAACAGCAGGAAAATGAGGGATAACAAAGACTTAGGACTACAAAGAAGAAATTATTAACATGCAAGACAATGCTTTTAATTGTCTTGTTTCCTCTCATTTGTCTGTTCCTCTACATCAGGAGAAAGACAGGATAGATATTTGGTGAGCTCAAATTCCATTATGAAGCCATACCCACCTGGAGTGGAATAATGACTCATCAAAATGAGAGTCCTCTAGCAGATGAGACTTCATACACACAGAATTGCTGATGGAATTGTTTTACTGTATACAGCTAAATTTAGCAAGATGGCTTTCATCTCTACCACAGAGAAGGTTGTTTTTGTCTCATCATTAGGCAAATTGAGCCCATTGTGACTACAATATTCTGGGAATGGAATAGTATTTCTACAAACTGATATTGCGGAAAATTTCCACTGATACCTGAAATTTCATGTTTAGGGGAAATATCACACCTTTGGCAGTGCTAGCAAATGGATATCTTGCTCCACAAACAGAATGATCAACATTTCTAAGAAAACATTGTATATGTATCTTTTCCTCACTGAAAAAAAAAGTGTATGCTCTTGGAAAGAGGTCTGGTTTTCAATATTGCACCTTCTGGTTCTCTAAACAAGAAAGAGCCAGTTACCTCCATTTACATAAGCAGAATATCTCTTTCAGCAGCTGATCTTTCCTAGTATAGTATTCATCTAAGCAAAAATGATCACTAAATAAATAAATTGTGTCTCTTTCCCTTCATCTGCATGTTCCTCCTAAAATGTCTCTTTTTACATAATTGATCAGCGTTATTTAGATAAATGTGTTTGCACAGCTTTGGCAAGCCAATGTGGGTTTTTTCCTTCTCATGCTGGAAGGAACCATTTATTTCAAAGAGTTAAACAGCCACAGGGACCCTTGAGATGTTCTACATCCTCTAGCTGTGGTATGCACTCTGCTAAGCTTTGAAAGATACCCTATGCAGCAGCCCCTTTGAGGATATGGCTATGTAAACCATTCAGACTCTTTTCCTACCTATACTAAAGGCCTAGTGTCTCCAGGAAAAAAAACCTAACGATTCCTGTAATTGGAAAAAATTACTGCTAGAAAGAATCAACAACAGGAAACGACTGAAATGGATAGGTAATCCAAACACGTGCCTGAAATTCCATCATTCATAACATAATTGGTACAAATGTTCTCAACAAAGCTCCACTGTTAGTCACACATACCATTGTTTACATTGTTGTTATGCTTAGATTAACACAGATATAACTGTACCTCAAGTCTGGGACATTTGTGGTATGACATAAGTCAACCTCCTGTCACACATCTGTTTATCTTGCTGTCTTTTAAAACAGAAGAGGGAGTCAGCAACAGAGATGCAGATCCCATATGTCCCAAAGTCCCAGAGCTGCATGTGTTTCTTCTGGAAACTGGGATCATTAAATGAAAAATGCTGTGAAATAAGCCCTTTAAACACAATAGCCAAATTATTTTCTCAGTCACTAACTGTAACTCAGGAATCTTTACTCTGTAATCATTCCTTTTTCTCAGAACATAGAAATTAATAACATCCCTCATGTCACCATGTGTGATGGCTCTGTGTAACTTAATCTTGTGATCTCTCCCATTCAGTATATACATGCAGCCACTTAGATACAGCAAAATATTTAGTTGTGTAGGAAAGATCTAATTTGGACAAGGTATATTAAACCTCATATTTCCATATCTGATTTACGTAGTGTTTCACTTCAGTAAACAACTTGTCAGGCCAGTTGATCTCTGCTTCTTCATTTAAAGACAGATATTTCACGACACCACTTCACTAACTACAACATATCCGAACACTTCACTCACTTCTAAAAGGCTCCATGGGAAGTTATCAGTTTTATCTTGACAGACAAAGGGCATTTTTAAATCTTCCAGTTCAGACCCCTTTCTTAACAGTCATTTGGTTCACTGCAGGTTCTGATACCCATTTTTGTTGTGCATGTAAGTATTATATCACTGTAACAGAGTGAGGACAGAGAAAAAGTGAGTCAGGGAAGGAAAACCAATCAAGCATGAAGGTAAACAGCATGGGAAAAACAGATTCCTAAAAGGTTTTTTCCTGGCAGGGAAATGCAGGCATAGGTTGTGTGAAGGGTATTGGGAATCAAGGAATTGAGGGACCTATCTGCATCAACTGAAGAAAAGATTTCTGGATGTAAGACATTTGCTATTATTGGAAGATGATCAGAAGGGACAGAATACAGAACCACTGTAAAATGAATAGACCCAAAGGAGACTGAAACACAGCCTTCCAAATAATTTAGGAAAAACAACACTGAGGGCAAACATTTCCTTTATATAACTTGGCAGGCCAGTGCTAAAAAATGAAATGTGGATCTCTAGCACTTGGCAACACCAGATGGCCAAAAAAGGCCTTGTGTGAAAAATATGCAAAGCAACTGTGAGTTTCAATTTAATTTATCACAAAAATTATGAAAAGAAAGATCTTCTGCTCTGCCAAATTTTAAACTGTTTTTCCCATCTGTTTTCTTGGGGGTTTTGTTACTGTTGTCAAATCTTTTTAATTTTAGTGAATATTGCATATCAAACACTAACAATTATTTTTCTATTTCAAAGTATCATTCAAGCAACATAGAATTAATAGCAAAATGTTCAAAATGTTCTTAAAAGTCTCTTATTAATTTTGTTAGAAGGTAACTCATTGATAGTGGGACAATCCTGGAGCAGTACGACTTGGAGGAAGTAGTCTATCCATCCATTACTATCAATAAATGCACAGTCTTTGTCACACAGGCAAAGTTCAGCCAAATGATCTTACCGTTTATTAGGGCACTCAGGTTACTATGTCCTCTTTTCCCAGTCAAGAAATTTGCTGAGTGCACTACCTCAACACTAGTTCTGGAGGTATTCCTTATGAAAGAAAATTATTTTTGATATTTAATATATGCCACTTTTCTATGAACTAAAGCTGTGATCCATGCTCCCAGAGAATGCATATTTCTGAGGCCAAAATACTGAAGATTTTGAGCAGTCATGAGACCTTCTTGCATATAGCCAAACATTTAGCTATAACATGAAACAATGTGAAATAAAACAGTAGATTAAAATTGGTCCACCTTAATGCCACTGCCAGGAAGATAAGATATGCTCAGTTTCATAGATAACTGGCAAAGTTACAGCTGACTAAAGCAGTGGATCAGATAAACAGGAGCAGGCTTAATTCACCCAATAAGTCAAACCACATCTGGATATTGAGGCGGAGGGTTCTAGGTAGAGCAGATCAATTCCATGACACAGATCCTGTTAACAGTTTGACAGGATTGCCTATAATGAGACTTTAGTCTAAGCCTTGACCTTAGCAATGCTTAGCTTCTTAGCTTGCTGTGAGATGTCAACAGTAACCTAGACATAGTCACCTTCCAACAACTTCTTCGTTTATTTCTTCTTTGTGATGATAATGTTTTACAAATGACTTGCAACATCAAAGGAAGATGTCAAACCAAGTTCATCAGAAGAGGAGATGCTGTAGGCTCCCCATTGCTGCAGGAAGAATGGCTGGGCCTTCACAGAGAATTTGAACAGAATCCAACAGAAGACCTGAGGCAGGAGAAGACTAGGTTTTGGGGCATGTGGGTTGCCTGTATCCTAAAATAAGAGTGACTTCTTTTTCCTTTTTCAGGAATTTTTTAATTACTTCATGTTCAAGAACCTAATTTTGATTTGAAAATATTGTAGTTTATTCTATTATAATAACAATTCGAAGGACAGGATAAATCAAAGCATTTTCTCTTTCAACAGCAGGCAGAAGGTAGTACTAGAATGCTATCACATATTTTATCTGCATGTTCTGAATTTTTCCACTTCATCCTTTGTTGTATGAATTAGATTTTGCAGAAATCAATAATCTCATGGCATAATATAGACAGCCATGGTGCAATTATGGTTTTTTTCAGAAAGAGTACATCAATCTGGTCCTTTCCTTGAAGTTCATCATGCACTAAATTCACTTAAAAACATAACCATTAAGGAAAAAGGTTACTATTAAGGTGTGATACAGAACGTTTAAAGCACATTTTTAAGGTAATACCTTGGTGTCCACCAAAGAGCAACTCAAAATTTATAATATGCAATAATTTCTTCATGGTTTGGGCTTTTCCTATTAAAAGAGAAGTTTGTAAAAGATGAAAAAAGGGAATTATTAGAGAAATTACCAGAGAAGAAAATGAAATGTTGAACAGCCTTCTTCATTAATTGCTGAGCAAACCTCTACCTTCTTTTTCACTATGTTTATTTCTCCCAAATATTCACTTCAATTTTTAGTTTAGTCAAAAGAGCATTACAAGGTTTATGATTTTCTGTGATGAACAGATATGAAAGAGGGATGATGTTATTTCTGCCTGTGTTCTGAATGGTGTCATTTAAAAATCTTATTTTCAGCTGCAAGTGTTATTCAATTAAGAAAGCAAAAGCCCATGTATTTCAACAGAGCAAGAAATTGTCAGATTTTATGATCTGGGACATGCAGGTTTCTGAAGAAGCACCAATTTTCATTATAAGGTCTAGGAATTTGTCTTGTCCTACTAGGCAAAATTGCTTCATCATCCAATGAAAAAACCTCTTGTTTAATCTGTGCTCTCTTCACCATTCCATTGGATCAGATAATTGCATTGATGTTCTCAAGATTTATCAGCTACAGGTAGCAAATCCTGACAAAAGTTAATGTTACAGAAAGTTTGATAGGAAATTTTGGCTTTTGCAACTCAAACAAAAGAAACAAGGAACACACGCTGAAAAGAACTGAAAGTGTGACAAGTCACTATAAGGTGATTTTTAGGACCTATTGATCGGGAAACTATGGAGTCATTCCTGCAGCTTTGCAACAGCTGTGGGGAAAGCCTTGGAAAAGAGCAAATGGAAGAACAGTCAGTAAAACACATCTTGAATCAAGGATAGCCAACATGGTCTCAGGAAGGGAAGGGCATGCCTCGCTTACTTGCTGGAATTGTTTAATCCCGTGGCTGCCAATACAAACATGGGGAATGCTGTGGATACTCTGCACCTGGATTTTCAGAAAACACTTGCCAGAATTCCTAACTGAGATTACTGTCTAATGTGCAAAGCCATAGTCTAAGTCAAAAAGGGCCAAGGGGCCCTCACAAGAGTAAAAAGCTACCCCTTGGGCAGGAAACAAGACAAGTCCCTGTAAATTGCAGGGACATTTCTGGTGTTAAGGTGTTTCTTGGCCTTACTAATGAGCTTATAAATGCTCCCTGAAATGGAATTGATATGTACCTACACTTGGAGAGAATGAGATATGATACATCTCAAATAGAACATAATTTTATTTAACGTCAAGGCTCATTAATAATAAAATTCAAATTTTGCTAATTTAATAAAAGCAAAAAGTAAATTTCAGTATTAAAGAATATCACCTCAAGGGACACAGTTACAATATCACACAAAGCCGCTATAAAACCTGCTAGAAATATAGGCTTGAACACAGCAGCAAAGTTTTAAGCCTGAGAGGCTCTGGGAAAAAAATGCTAAGAGTAACTGTGAAGCTGTAAATAACTAAATTGGCAATTTAGCTCAGAATTGAACAGAAAAAATGCAAATTTCCTTTGATTTGAAATGAAAGTTAAAAAAAATATTTAAGGTACAAAAAATGTTGAGGACTAGGAAAACAAACTGGTTTAATTCTTCCTAAAAATTGTGTTTCCAAATACTAGTAAAAAAAGTGAGAGCATAAAGTTATGAAATAAAAAACTGTCACAAAAACCCTCTTTTACTTACTGTCCAATTGAAAGCACTCACTCAGAAAAAAGAAAACATATATCCCCTGCCATTTTCCCAGTCCCCAGGAGTCTGACTTGAACAAATGTACTATAAGGGTTTTTTCTATGCCATTGAACATTTTTTTTTTCCATTAAAATGATCCTTTTTACATATTTATTTAGTTGGAGGGAGGTAAAAAAATCATCCCAGTCCCTGATTTAATTATTATTTTATACCAAGCAAATTTAGGTAATTTAACACTGACACCTTTAGATTGGACTAGCTGTCTTTCTGTCAACCAGAAAAATGTGAGGATTCAGTGCAAATCTCTTCAACAGAGAGGACATTCTGTGGTCTTGTGAACATTAGCCTTGGAGCACTCAGTATTTTAAGTATCGTAACACATGCTGGACAAAGACTGCTGTCCACTTCAATTCCAGGCAAACTTGGGGAATCATTTCACAGTGAATCATTTCACAGTGAATCATTTCACAGATTTCATCTGTCTGGTTATCATAAAGATCTACTCGCATTTTCCCAGTACAGAGAATGTGAAACTCAAAGTGTGAAGTAGTGCTTTTACAGACTAGTGTACAGGTATGGATTTTAAAGAGGAATCATAGCAGTCGTTGCTTGATTTTTGCAAAATCACCAGAAATGTTTGACTTATCAGTCTGTAAAATGAAGAAAAAAAACTAGCCATGGTAATAGCCGGAGACACCTGTATTATAAATGAAATAACTTTTATTCTGTAATACACCTGTATTATAAATGAAATAACTTTTATTCTGTAATACTTTTGGAGATAATTAATTGGATTGTCTTGTACTCATTTTTGTAGGTTAAAATATCTCTTTGATTATTCAAAGAAAAAAACCACTTTTCCTTCTAAAATGAAGTCCTTTCTTAAAAAAACCCAACAACACTTGCAAGGCTTGATCCTGTATAAATAAATAGAGGTAGCACAGGAGAGACATAGCCCTCCTTGGTTTAACAGGATTATGCTGCCATCCAGTAGGACTTCTTTACAAGGTAGGAACACTTCCACTCCAGCTGTCACTACTAATAAGCAGAGAAAGTACCCACATTTCACCAAATCTGCAGCCTGATAATGAAGTACTGCAAAATATCAGACAGAGGAAGGAGCTTGGTGGCAGGTGATTCAGTGTTTTGAGAGTTCCATTCAGTAGCAACTCATTTCCTTATATTTACACAGCGGGATTAAAAGAAACAGGAGTTTATATCAGTGGTTCATTTGTGAGTTGAAGAGTTCCTTGAAACTCTTCTCTCTCCTGGTCACATCCAGCCCTTTATTTCAATGCCTGCAAAAGGAAATAAGGCTATTGCCACAAGAGCTTGTGGCTTACTTCTCAATGCAGTTTGCACACCTTTATCACCAAACCTTTATCATGCCAAATCCACTAAACTAGGATGGGGTAAATCAGCAGTAGATGTGTTGAAAAAAAGCAAAAATCACGTGTTGCACATTTATACTGCTGGGTTTTTTTTCACATGCCATCAACTACATGGGAATGAAACTTCACATTAAAATAACTTTTTGCAACATCAGGGGATTTTTTTTAGGTTGGGACTGCTGCCTAAAGTTACAGTGAATGGATTAAATGAATGAATGAAGGACATATTGATTTTCTGTGCATCATAGAAAATACCCGTAACAACAGAGTGATATTTTTCAGAACAGAGAAATGCAGTTACATATACATCACAAAGTGATTCAGTGTTTATTATTTGTTCATAGTAAATAATGGATTAATGTATTTTTGCACCACAATTACAGTACTGTACTTTAGAAAGGCATGATGCCATGATAATTTAGACACTACTTTAAGTAGTAAGAGCCCTGGCAAACTCTAAAGCATCAGGGCAGCAAATCCAAAAGTGGCAAAAGATGATTTTAAGAAAGGTTTCGAAAAACCTCAGGGGAATAGCTGTGAATCCAGATTTCTTTTAATACAAACCACTAATGCCTGAGGAGAGAAGGAGTTCCTCAGGATGGCCCTGGTTTTGGCACAGTGCTTGGTGTTTGAACAAGACAGTCAGAATACGTGTTTTCCTATAACAAAGACTAAAGTGGCATAAGTTTTCAAGACAGGAGAAAAACAGACACCATACTCGGGCCCTGTATCTCAAAGGCTGGGATAATGGAATCAGACAAGTGGTAGTTGTTTGAATCAATCTTTACAGTACATGGCAAACTGTAAGATACAGTTTGCAAGGGAGGGGCAAGTCACCAGGTGACCCCTCCATTCCAGAGAATTTGGCTTAGCATATTGCATGGCGCTTCTCATTGGTATGCAGACATCTACAGAGATGTAAGTTAAGTGTCATAGATATATTACAGCCATGTTTATTGTAATTAAAAGCATGAGGCTGTAATTCTATCAAATAGTTTTGTGAGAATACTACACTACCTGATGCAAGTTTTAAACTAATGCCCAAAAGTAGCAAGCTCTATGGCTCCTACATTGGGTTTTTAGCCCTGTAAAATTGTCACACAGAGTGATAGCAGGTATGTCCAAAGAAAAGGGTTTTTGTTTACTTGTTTCTGATTAACTGAGAACGATTTCTGACCTTCACTAAATTGTGGCCAGCTTCTCACATTTCGTGCAGAATCTTTACAGGTTTTCATTGTTTCATCTTTTTCATCGTTAGTCTTACATTTCTTGTCACCGACAAGAGCCAGAATCACTGCATGCAAACTGACACAAGTGCAGCTCCAGCAGCATCCCAGCCACACCTGCACACAGTACCACAGGCAGGACCTTACAGAAGGAAACCAGGAGCATGCTCCATGGAATCACTATGTACTCAAGCCCTCCTTCCTGCCAGAAGTGACAATATTACAGCCACATCCACCTTCAGAGGGAAGGGCAGAATGCATTCATAAAATAAATTTGGTCTAGACCTGTTTGTTTGATGTGTATTTTTAGAACTTGGCACTTATCTCAACCAGTTCAGCTTCTCTCCTTACAGTAGGTAAGGCAGATTTGAATGTTAATGGAAATTAAACAAAACTTTGCAACTCTGTGCAACTGTGTTTCCAATGCACCCTGTATTTCATGGGTGTCTGCTGTAATGATGACCAAGTTGCTCCACTTCTCCATTCCTGGATGCCAAGAATTGAGGCTAGCTGAGCTCCTGCCTCCTGGATGGACACCTGCAGAGCTCTGGGGGTCCTCTGAGCCTTGTGACAGGGATAGCAAAGCATTTCCTTGCCAGTCAAAGTGTAAACACTACCCACCTCTGATTTCACACTGGGAACCTTTTATCTGTTCTGACAGAGTCACTTGCATTTTTGATTTATTTTGTGAGATGATTTTTCTTTCCAGCCTCCTTTTCATGTGAATCACAAGGCAGACAACAAAGTGATAATTATAGTCAGATTGTTAGGTAGTTTTGTGTGCCTGTGCATGAGCAAATAAAGCTGAGTTAATAAAAAAATCTGCTTGCTAAAATCTTGGACTTTTTGTTCCTCCTTTTAGATGTATTTATCTTTTAAAAAGTTCCTTTGTGCCATGTAATGTGGAGTAGATGGAGGAGGAAAGGAAACAACTTGTGGGGTAAAACAACTCTAAGAGTATGTCTGCTTCAAAAGCTAATGTATCATTATTGGTAAGATTACTAACTATGGTAAGGTGCCTTGGATTTATATGACGAATACAGAACTGGAATCAACAATATTTCCAAGAGTACGTAATTATTTTTAGAGATGCTCCACACAACTCCAGTTCAAGAATCACTGGAATACAAAACTGAACTCTTCACTATGTTTTGGCATTCAATGGCACTAAACACAAGTCTTCTGAGAAGATGTAGTACCACACCTGCTCATAGATTTTGTTGCTAAAAGTTTTAAAAAACCAGTAATGAATTAATAATACCACTACAGAGCATTCGATGTGTATCTTGTAGTTTGAAAGGATGGGAAAAGGTCAAAAGTTTTTTAAAAATCATACATTTTCTACAAAGTTGTCTTTAAAATTAGTAACAATTTAGAAGCACAGAACAAACAACTGAATTCCTGAGACACATAACAGCTAGAAGTCATAAAGAATGAAAATAAAATAAAAAGTCATAAAAGTCATAAAATCCATAGGACTCGAGGGAATGCCATGAAGCTGTGTCAGGGAAGGTTTAGGTTGGATATCAGTAATAGATTCTTCACCCAGCGGGTGGTTGGGCACTCAGGCTCCCCAGCGAAGTGGTCACAGCGCCAAGCCTGACAGAGCTCAAGAAGCATTTGGAGAATGCACATGGTGAGACTCTTGGGGTGTGCTGTGCAGGGCCAGGAGCTGGACTCAATGATCCTTCTTTCTGTCTGAATTAACACAGAAATCCTACCATGAAGTTAAATACATATATATGTATTTTGTGTGATATGGGTATGACCTGATCTGACCTCATTACAGAGGTACCTTATTTCAGAAATAATTATTTATTATCTCTGAAAGTGTCTTAATCACAACACCCAGAAACAGAACTGCTCTGAGAGGCCTGTAATTCCAAAATTACTCTTTCAACTCAGCAAATACACCAGTCTAGATATGCCTCATCTCTCTTTTCCATTTTATGCAGTAAATGAACCCACTTCTTACTGTGCTTCAGGCAGGGAGTACACGACATCTGAAACACCCTCCAAATACAGTCATCACTTCTTTGCAAAGAGAACTGTTTAGCTTCTGAGACAACTGAAACACCCTGAATTACCTTCTCTGCCACCCCTGGCTTCTGTGTAAGAATAAGTGGGATTGACACAAAAAACCTCTGCTGGGCATTAATCCCCTGTTGACAGAACTGTCATACTCAGTCAAGTACATTTGATGCCGATAACGATTTAGGCTCTGTAAAATACCAATGTTGATAGCTACAATTTTTAGCTGTCAGATTATATTCCTCTACCAGCAATCTGTTTTCTACTAAAAATGTTAACTGGTTCTCTGAATTATAAAGCAAAAAAAAGTGAAACAGGAAGACACCGTGGACAAAGCTGTAATTACAGAAGATCCTGGTGACAACAGCAAGTTCTGGAACCTTGTCCTTCTGGTTAATTACGATGTCATCATCCGCTCAATGCTCAATGTTTATAGGGCTTTACTTCAGGGCCTATCATTTATTCTATATATTAACATCTAGAACTATAACCATGATATAACCTAGTCATTGGGAATGGCCACAAACCCTGCTATCGTATGTCTCGATGCCAGTGCTGCAGCTTTACTGCGTCTGAGACAGAACCACAGAAAACACATGGGTTTTAAAACCGAGGAAAGTCAGAAAAGCACTGCTAACTGGAGGTGCGTTGAAGTAACTGATGGCTCTGTACTTCTGGTGCTGTGCACTTTAAAAAGAATCTGCAAATGATGTTAATTAATTAACCCACATCCATTCCATAGCAGGCAAGTCAGTCCTACTGGAGATATGTCTCACTTAGAATATTAAAATGAATAGACTGAGGCTTAGATGTTAGTTTTCGGTTCCTTTTATTCCCATGTACAAAACCAGGAACAGATGTGAAATACCTGTTTATGATTTCTACTGCAGTGTATAGACCAGGAGGAGCTCCACTGAGTAAAGCCAGATTACATATAAATTATTTGCCTGGTAAATATTGCAGAGGATGTGGAATTAAAGCCCTGGAAGTTGTTTCAGACCACAAGATCTCCCTCTCTCTCTCTCTAATGTCTCAATAACAAACCTCTCATATCTCTATTTCCAATATGTAAGACATTATGCCCAGTCAAAACTAACCCTGCCCAGAAGCAAACAGATGTTTTTAAAGCTTAAAACCATGGCTTTTTTCTCCAAAGTCTCCCATGACTGTGTTGTCTAGCACATTGCTAGAGAAAATGGTATTCAAAAAGGAAAGTGCAGTATTGCAATGTCAGGTTCTTGCATTTGACAGAATATTTGCTACTGTCCTTGAGATTCTTTCACTTCAGATCCAAGATATTGAAGATGCCATATTGTGACTTGCTCTACACTGTAAACTAGCAAACCTCTAAGTTAAGTAACACTTTAGCACTGGTAAATACACAGCAAAAGCGCTCAACACCAACAGATGTGTTGTTCATATACAGGCTGATATGGGTACCATTTTTAAAGGTTTTGGTACACACTGAAATAAACGTATCAATGCAGAACCATTTCTGCGTCTGGATTCTCCTGTGCATAGACAGGACAATTTTTTTTTCCTCCTACCTTTTGAAGTTTACACTTTAAATATTTTATAACTATTTTATCATGAGTGAAGACCTGAAAAGGCAGTTTCCCCTGCGGTGTTTTCCATTTGCTACTTGGCTGGGCAGCCAGCGGAAAGGTCCTCAGGCTGCCTTGCACAACCCTTTGCGAGTTACCTGCGCTGAGAACCAGCCCAGGGGGTTTCCAGAGGCGAAATTTCTGAACGCAGCCTCAGGCCACCGTGCAAGCGAACAATCTGTCCGAACGGGCCGCCGGCCGGCGCTGCTCCCGCACCCGGGGCGGGGGCTGAGGGTGTTCCGGGGGCTGCGGGGCCTGTGGGAACTGCGGGGGTTGCGAGGGCTGAGGGAATTGCGGGGTTCCCGAGGGTTCCGGGGGCTGTGGGGACTGCGGGTGTTTCGGGGGCTGCGGGGGCTGTGGGGACTGCGGGGGTTGCGGAGGTTGCGGATGTTCCAGGGTTCCGGGCGCTGTAGGAACTGCGGGAGCTAGGGGAGTTCCGGGGTCTGCGGGTATTCCGGGCTCCCGGGGACTGTGGGAACTGCGGGAGTTGCGGGGATTCCGGGGGCTGTGGGAACTGCGGGAGTTGCGGGGATTCCGGTGACTGTGGGAATGCGGGAGTTGCGGGGATTCCGGGGGCTGTGGGAATGCGGGAGTTGCGGGGATTCCGGTGACTGTGGGAATGCGGGAGTTGCGGGGATTCCGGTGACTGTGGGAATGCGGGAGTTGCGGGGATTCCGGTGACTGTGGGAACTGCGGGAGTTGCGGGGATTCCAGGGGCTGTGGGAACTGCGGGAGTTGCGGGGATTCCGGTGACTGTGGGAATGCGGGAGTTGCGGGGATTCCAGGGGCTGTGGGAACTGCGGGAGTTGCGGGGATTCCAGGGGCTGTGGGAACTGCGGGAGTTGCGGGGATTCCAGGGGCTGTGGGAACTGCGGGAGTTGCGGGGATTCCGGGGGCTGTGGGAACTGCGGGAGTTGCGGGGATTCCGGTGACTGTGGGAATGCGTGAGATGCGGAGGTACCGGGGGCTGTGGGAATGCGGGAGTTGCGGGGATTCCGGTGACTGTGGGAATGCGGGAGTTGCGGGGATTCCGGGGGCTGTGGGAATGCGTGAGATGCAGCGATACCGGGGGCTGTGGGAATGCGGGAGTTGCGGGGATTCCGGTGACTGTGGGAATGCGTGAGATGCGGGGTACCGGGGGCTGTGGGAATGCGGGAGCTGCGCAGGTTCCGCGGGCGCGGTGCGCGGCGCTGCCCTCAGGCTCCTCGGCGGGCGGTGCGCGGGCGCCCCCTGGTGTCCCGCCGCGGCAGCGCCCCCCGCCCGTCCCCGCGGGGCCCGGGGGCAGCGGCAGCCGGGGAGCGGGCGAGAAGGCGCAGCACAGCGCGGGCCAGCCGGGACCGGAGTTGGCAAAGACTACCAGGACCTACCAGATAAAAACCATATTTTTCTCCTAAATTAAAGGGTAAAGCTGTTGTAAATAAGGGGTGAGAATGGCACTGCGGTGTTAAAAACTGAATGGGCGCGCTGCTGCGCACGCTGAGCGCGGCCCCTCGGCCCGGAGCTGCAGCGGCACGGCTGGCTCTGCTCGCTTACCTTGCAGGTGAGCGCATCAGCCTCAAAACATGACATTCAAGTAGTAACAATATTCAAGCATTCAGGTCTTCTAGGTCTTCTGCTTCTTCCATACCAGAAAGCAGCCTGAGGGAATGCAAGATACCACATTTCGCCTGAGCCGTGCCAAAGCAAACCCGGGCTGGCAGCGGAGCTCCTGCACGTCCCTGACTGCCAGGGACTCTGGCTTTCCCTCTGCCCTTGGTCCGGCAAGTCAGCCGGGGCAACTGCCAGCACGCAAGTTCGGGCAGCCTTTTTTTGTTGTTTTCTTGTTTTCTTAATCTTGATAAAGGGACCAGACAAGTGGGACGGTCATGGGAAATAAATTTTTGTTCATAACTCTGCCCACTTCAGTGACGTGGAGATAGTGGATGGACAGTGTCCTGTGCTAAATGAGTGTAGAATGAAAATAAACAGCCTACAACCAACAATCCAGTTTTAAGAACAAAAATATTTACGAGATTGTGACATTTATGAACCTAAAGAATATTTATGACATTAACCAAAATCAACAAACAGGTCACTTTACGAAGGCTATATCTGGGTAGTGAAAATCCTGGAACTTTGGAAAAAGAGAACAAAATTCTTTCATTGCATTAATTGTCTTAAATAAACAGTGTACCAAAATGAGGCTTCATATTAAACACCATCATTTTAATGGTTTTCAACAGAAGGAAATGGAAAACATTGGTGAAATTAACCTGACAGATGAGGTAGCAGAGCTGCAATTTTAAAAGTAATATCCTTCCACAAGATCCAAGAAAAATGAAACAGTCTTGTGTTTTTCTGTAGACTCCTTATTTTATTTTCTGTTGCTTTGACTGGCAAGCCCAAATATTTGAGCATGAATTTTATTACTGAGGAAAACAACATGATTATTTAATGAAGATTATGTTGGAGATGCATCTCATACCTCTAATAGTATAATATTAACTTGAGAAAAGAAGTTTATCCAGCTGTTCTTATTAAAAGCTCAGTGGATCAACAAGAAAATTATAGTTACCTTTTTTTCCCAGTGTTTTTTTGAAATTAACATTCACAGAAATTAGAATCTAGGCAAAGTAGTTTACCTTTACTAAAACTCAAATTTCTGATTAAGATTCCAGTGAAAAAATGTAGACATTAGTCAGAAATATATTCTTCTTCAACTATTTCTGTGTGACTATTTTACCATTCCCCTTATTGATGGTTATTGTGATGTGAAATGTGATTGGACCCCATGAACTAAATACTGATGACAAAAAGGAAAGGAAATTGCAAAAATGTGTATTTCTGGTTCATTTGGGTTTTTGAAAATATCTTACTCCTGAATTTACTGTGTGAATTCACACACTTGTTCTTTATACTCCAAGTATCTTTACTTACATTTCAGTCTACCAGGAGGACTGAACTGCAAATAGAGTCCAAACCTCTCAATGGCCCATTTTAAAATACTAATGAGATCTGCTAAACAGTGCCACAGACTTGCCTGGAGGTTGCCATCAAGGATAGCCAATCTCTTGGGAAGCCTGAAAGGCAGGATACTTGCCAAAGTAAATACTATTTAAGACTCTTCTGATTTGTGTAAATGTAATGATCATTAGAGCAGTTTCAGGGATAGTTATTAAAAAGAAGGAGTGAGCACTAAGAGAACCCTACTTGCTCCCTGACAGCACTGCCATGGAATTACCTAAATACCAGAGCATGATTCCATCAATAACTTGATTGTTACACAAAGGGATAAAAAGGACTTGTTTTTCTTTCTTATGTAGCCATAGCATAGAAAGGAACTTAATTATGTCTTCATAGTGGGTGCAGTCCTTTACCCCTGATAAAACTAACAATGCAAATGTTTGATAAATAGGAAATGTGTTATGCAGTTTTACAATAGCTGCCCACTTCTAACTTGACAGAAATAAAATTATTATCATTCCATGTAAACAGCCTTTCAGTCGTATGTCATATTCTGATTAAGACTGACCACTACAGAATTTGATCTCTGAAAAAGATCCAGTGTAACTAGCAGAACTGTCCCAAGAATAATCAATAAGGATTTATGCTAAAAAAATAAATGGGGTAGATGTCATGTGCTGGACACACAATTGAGAAGAAGTAAGAACAGAAAATACCTGAACTGCAAGTCCCATGTGACAAATGAGCAACATTATGGAATGTTTTTCTTGGCCTTCAATAAACAGATGCTTTTTCCAAGATAAGTTCTTTAATTAAAAGAAAAATAGCAGGATTGCCTTGATTTAAAAGAAAGTAAATCATTACTGATACTTTGTAAACTGCTTGTGTTCATGTTTGAATGATCTATTTCACACATGTAGACCATATGATCCTCTTAACCAGTACTGTAAAGCTCCTTAGCATCAAGAATATGACATCAAAGAGCAACTTCAGTAACCTTAGAGGCTTTTTGGTCCAGGTTTCTGATTTAGGCTGAAGTTTTTTAGTGAAGATTGAAATTTTGTGGGCTCTGCTCAAAGAGAACATAACATGCATTCCACACACAGGGATTCCTGCAAAAATAGATACAGTTACTTCAAACTGCAAGAAATACAAATACTTCAATTCCAAACATTAGAGAACAAAATTAAGTACTTGTGCTCACACTTTCAACAGGAAAAGAAGAAATAATCACAGTTTACAGGAGGGTCTCTTTGCACCTGCAGTTCAGTTGCTGCAGTCCATCATCTCCATTACCTTTGAAAGTTCACTATTTAAAAAATGTTGAACCACACTTAAGAAGAACTCTGAGTGCTTCCTGTGCTGTCTCCTTGCCTCAGTCTCAACCAGACCTGGAATCTAATAACTCGGAACTAGTGATTTCCTGGCAGAATATTATATTTCAGCTTACAGTCATTCTTTCTGGGAATTGAGGTAGTGCTGTGGAGAGCACTGAATCCCTAACTGTGCAGGCTGGATTAGATTTACTCTAATCCAATGTTTAAAAACAATATTTACCTTGCTTTTGTGGAATTTTAGCCATTTCCTTTATTACTTTGATAATACTTCAGATATAGTTCTAAGCCCGGATGGGAAGAAAGAAAAAAGTTCCAGGTGAAATTGGAGAAGTCCATATAAACATGACTTTTTCCAGCATTCTGATATATGCATGGATATATTTATATATGTATATAATATACAATCTATTAATATATTACAAATATAAATTACAAAATAATTTACTGCAAATATTTATATAAAACATGTTGGCACCAGGGATTACATACTATTTGACATATTCTGTTCTCATTATTGAAAAAGTATTGGTGCTTTTCTAATGTACTGATGCTTTTCTAATGTAATGATAAGAAAGCAACCACAAGGTTAATCTTCCAGGGTTTAGCAATCCAAATCTCCTTCACAAGAGAGAACACAAAATGCATTCATATATTTGCATTCTTATAATTGATCAATGTATATCTAGCAAGCACCAACTTATTTTCACCCGTCCTGAAATTGTTTGACTGGATGCAACTTGGAGATTTATCAATGCCACTGTAAGGATCAAAGTTTGTTGTCACCATGTCTGTTTAACACAGGCAATTATTAAAAGGATGGAGAAAACTATTTGTGCCTGAACTTGGACCCTTTAGTAACTCAGAGCTCTATGTTTAGAACAGAACAAGGAATTACAACACACAATATTTTGAGGCTTTATTTCCAGTCATTTTATTCCATTCAGGATTTCAAATAGAAATCCTAAGCTGCCACAGGTTTTGTTTTTGCGTGAACAGTTCTTCCACAAACAGGGCAGAAATTACTTTCAGACAGGAATCATCATTTAAATAACACATTATTCCACCCAGTTACAAATACATTGGCAGAACAAGAAAATTAAATTGGGGGGGAGGGGGGAGGGTTTGGCATATTTCATCAGTTTAAAGAATTATGAAATAAAGTTCTAGAGGATCTGCATACCCAAAACACCACAAAGGTCACTTATCCATAGCTATTTATTCTGCTATGCTTAATGACAAGTTTTGCAAGCAAACCATTTGGTAAGAGTTTCATCCTGAAGAAATGAAAATAACAATAGTAAAACTCAGCAGTTATATAAAATCATATATGTTTAAAGAGAGATGCAATTTAAGTGATGAGGTTTTTCCTCAAAGAAAAAATCCTTCTAATTGCTACTGAATGGAAAAGAGAGGCTGCTCAAAGTACATGGGGTGATTAAAGTTCCCACCTTTCTCAGGGGTAAAAAAGAGTTCACAGTCATTCCTCAAAATCCAGAGAATCATATAATCAGTCTTAGGTCTCTGTCCAACCTGGAATTCATTTGTTCTTGGTTCCTTGTGTTCAGGACACCCACTTCTCTTCTAAAAGAGGAAAACTTAGACCCACCTTCATCCCTGTAATGCTTACTGGCCTGAATCCCCACATTGTCCCTTTGATCTCACATATAAAGCCTCTTTGAGGCAGTTCCCAGCCCGGCCATGTATTTCTGTGGGCAGTACTCTTTCATAACCCCTGTTTTTGGCAATCGCCTTGAGTAAAGCTGAGGACATAATTAGGTCCTCCATGGACCCTGATAAGCAGGAGATATCCCCTTACCAGGATGGAAGAGTAACTCTGAAATTAAAATAGTCACAGTCTCTGTGGTTTTATAAAATGCGGACTTTGCCTAAATTTTCCATTTGGCCACAACTTTCACAAGACATTGAGTAGCAGTGGGTCCATTAAAAGCATGTTTATATCTTCTATGTAAAGAAGTGAAGACTTTCAGAAGACCTCTGAAGGGAAAGTAGGAAGACTTAACTCACCAAAATTATTTCTAGTTAGTTAGGAAGTTTTATTCTTATACAGACTTCAGCATTACCAGTACTAGGGAGCTCTAGAAGATATGGGAATTAAGGAATACCATCAAGAAATTAAAGCTGTACTTTTCAGCTCTTGATGATTTGTAATAAGTCTTAATAGTATTAAAGCTCAGGGAAAATTTTATTTAATTTTTTTTTGTCCACTCTCTTTTATTATTTTTTTTTTTAGGTTTCCATGGAAAGTTATGGGATACTCATCCCGACTTTTGGAGACCCAGTCTATCATAAATCCTTAAACTTACATATTAGTAATTTCAACAGACTCTGTTGCTTTAATTTTTCTTGTGCTTCAGCATTTCCTGATACCATCAGAAACCACAGGTGGAGTGTGGAAATAAAGCAAGAAAGAGTTTTTTACTGAGGAGATGTCCACACAGACCTGACTGAAGAGATGAGCAACTAACCATATCCTAGGTGCGAGATTCCATTGTTGTATTACCCAGCACAGGGGACGTTAATCCAATTTGTTTAATTAATTTTAGTGTTTACATTTTTTTCCTTATTATTTTTCCCTATCTCAATATATTGTGACCAAAGGATTTTTTAAGAGAAAAGAATCATTAAAGTACTCTCAGTAATCTTCTAGGGGAAAAAAGGGAAAGAAAATAAAATTGAGAAACAAGTTCTATATTGTTTCACCAACATTCCTTTTTCTTTAACCTTTTGGACATTAGGCACTGTCTTTATTTTAAATTAACTCCATTTAGCTATCAACTAAGAGTAATTGTAGCTGCATTGCAACTTTTGTGAGAATTGCCCATAAGAGAGTGGAACAACAAGGTGAAGGAATGGGTGTCCCAGCCTTCTTTGACCAAAAGATCCACCCAAATATTAAAATTAACCCTTGTTTAGATTGAGGGCGGCAGAGCACTGGAACAGGCTGCCCTGGGAGGTTGTGGAGATTCCCTGTCTGGAGACATACAAAACCCACCTGGACGCATTCCTGTGTCACCTGCTCTAGGTGACCCTGCCTTGGTAGGGGATTGGACTAGATGATCTTCAGAGGTCCCTTCCAAACCTAACTACTCTGTGATTATGCAGTATCTGAAATACAAGTGTACATTTTCTTTCTGTCTCACAGGTTTTTCTCCCTTAGTTCCAGAGCAAATGTGTCTTTCAAACTATCTGGAAGGCGGAGAAACAGCTGACAGAGTGAGTTTTCTGCATAAAATATTTAAGAAAAATCGGTTTAGTTTCCATTTTCTTCATGCAAAGCAAAGATAGATAACCACCCTTCAGAAAAATTCCAGCTGTGTTAGTTTGAAGGTCATCTTTTGAAAACTATGTGTAGTATGTATCTTGTGTGCTTCTATACACAATTATTACTTTCCTTGGTTTTGTTAGCATGTCCTAACTATCAACCACAACTCCTGTTTTGCTTGGCAAGCCTCCCAACAGTCAACAGATGTCTTCTCCCTCCTATTTCTTCCCTGAGAAAAAGACTTCCAAATGATATCATCTCTCCTTGAACATAGGGTGACTCCTTTTGTCCCGGGGATCTCTTCTGAGCCCTGGTGTTTAGAAACCCTTTTCAGAGACCGTGCAACCTTCGTGTCCACAAAATTGTACTATGCACCACCAAGGCAAACAGACATTATAGCCAACCAGGCTTACCTCTAAAGTGTTGGAAGTGTCTTAGTTATGAAAACCTGAAATTCATAATGGGTTTGCATGGCATGCCCCTCTGCATACTGGGTTTATCCCAAATAAAACAGATTCAGTTAATCTCCTGGAAAGCTTTATTTGGTAAATGATTTTGTCCTTGCCACATACTGTGTTACAATAAGAACTACTTATGTGCCAATAAGAACTACTAGGATTCAAAGAATATGCATAGATCATCTGATGCTACTTCCGTTCATACTTTCATAAGTGGAGATAACATGTGAAATGGAAGGAAAATCAAGAATTTTCAAGCTTGGGCAGAGTTGAAATACCACAGTTAAGTGGTATTTATCTAGCTTTCTCATGCGAAAGGTCTAAAAATAAAACAGGTGTTTTACAGAGTTAACCTTCTAGACCAGACAAAAAAATCAGTAGAGGGTATTTTTCACTTAGCACTTATTACTGTTAAAGATCTTGGATGTCTTTTAAGACTCAACTTAGCTCTCTTATTTACCTGGAAATCACAATTAGTTGAAAATATAATTTTGCAATCTCTCTTTTTGAAATATGTGTTTGATGAAGTACAGTAGATTTACTTTCAGGAAAGGACATATTCATTAGCATTTGAAAAGCACATCTTTCCATGTATATTTGAACAATAAACTTCTCAGTTGGGTAGGGCATTGTGCTAGTAATACCAAGGTTGTGGGTTTGATCCCCATAGGGATCATTCCCTTAACAGCTGGACTCAATGATCCTTCTGGGTCCCTTCCAACACAGGGTATTCTGTAAGTTCTGTGATTTCTGTGACACCTCTCTCTCCAAGAAATTTGCAGTTCTGAAAATGTGATCTGCAAAATGAACACACAGGAGGAAGGAATTTATGAAGAAAGAAGGATTCTGTGTATCTTACTCTCCTAGTCTATAGCACAGAGAGTTATGGCTGTTCAAACCAGAATACTGCATTCTCTTACATAGACAGTTACTCTTCCAGGCTGTCTGGTGTTAGTAGGACTTCTCATAACCCTGCTCATAATTGGCCTCTCCCTGTGTAACATGCATCCTCTGGCCTGGAGGTCCAAGTGTTCAACATAAAGCTTGGATGAGATGAGAAGAAATCCTTTTTCAAGGGTTTTCCATTACCTGAGATTCTCTGCAATGGTGTAATGCTACCATTTCAACGGATCTGGTGGGATCTTTCTGTCTCTAAAGAGTTCCTGTCACTGAATACAAAACCAAACTCTAGCAGGTACGCTCTGTGACATTATATTTGTCTTTATTTTTAAAACCCTTTACTGACAGTGGCAAATTCTAGCCACAGTCCTGTGAGTGATTGACATATTATGAAACCAGAAAAAGAAAAAGGTGCAGAAAAATTTAAAAATTATTTATCTAGTCCACTGAGAGAGACAGCATTTCAAACTTAAAATAAGAAGCAGAAATTCCTGGATGTCAATTGCATAATCAACTACAGATACTCTTTAAATAATACATACAGAATTCAAAGGCAAAAGTAAACTTTTTAAAAATGTGTGTTACTATGATGTATGCATTTTGCATCCATATGTTTCCATTTTTTTTGTGGAGATTTTTGATGTTGGTAAAAATTCAGTCCACTGTCCATCCAGATGAAATCCTGTATCTGCAGGAGCAAATATAAAAGTATATGTCACCTGTCAGAGAGTCATTTGCTCATTGATAATTTTTGGCCTTCAGAAATGTAGTCATTTCTAAAAGCAGGTAAAGTTCTGACACATAGGTATGTTCAAGGAGAATATGATTTGAAGGTAAGCTTTCTACAGGAAATACTGTGTAATTAGCAAGTGGAGAGCTGAGAAGCAGTTAAATAATTCAGATTTCATCTGCTTGATAACTGACTGTATGAGGTCAATAGAGACTTACTGAAGGCTCAGGAACAGCAGAAGGTTTTCTAAGACAGTAAACTCTGGGTTGTTATCAGTAACCTTGGCCTGGCTGCTTCCTTTACCCACACCTAAGGTGTGGAAAACCAATCTGGCAGCTTCCAATGCAGTGTGGGTTTGGCATAAGCTCATTCTGTGGCGTGGATTGGTCCCCACAAAGAGCAACTGTCTGACCATCCTTCCCATGGCAGTGGGAGCAGCAATTTTTACTCTCCAAGGTCTTTAGCTATAACTGACTTCCTGGACATCTATCCCCATGCTTCCTGTGGCAGGACCCTCCCCTGAGACAGCAAAATTCACGTTTTTCTACATTGCTGAGAAGCATTGGGTCAGTTCTGGTTCAGTATCACAGTTTTTAATGACCAGTAAGTGGTTACTTTAAAAATCATTACAATTTCAAAAGGCCTATATTTTTAATCCTAAAGATGGAATGGCTCCAATGTAAGGAAAACCACAAGGTGCCAAGGCTCAGTAGCTAATGAGCTGATCAGCTTCACTGACTGTCTCCACCTTTCATTATGGCTGAAATCTTAGACTCCAGCTTTACTGATATTCAGGGATTTCTGACATATCTTTGAGACTCATGTAAAATTTAAAGTATTTTTGAGCATGGACCACCTACACAGAGTTAAGCCATTGGAAATTAAGAACTACTCCCATGATGCAGTGTTAAAATCCTTACTGTTAATACAGTTTAGCTTCTTCTGGATTGAAAATTCTCAATTTTATTTAGCATATAAAACCTGGAATCAGGCAAGCCGTTTTTCACTATAAGCAATAGTTCTTCCATTTGATATACACTAGGAATCATCCCTGGGCAAGCTTTCCTCCCATCATTAGGTTTTGTTCTCATAACAGAGCTGTTGGATTTGAGACAAAAATGTGGCTCTCTAACCACAAAAATCCGACAAGGAGCACAAAGTAAAAGAATCCTTAAAAGGCTCCTGTTTTTGGTTTTGATTTTAAATATAGTATTAGTAAAGCACTTTTAAAATTAGATATGTCAGAAATCTACAAACAGAGCACCTAATATAAATGGAATGCAGCTTAAAATCACAAGCCTTCATATGCAGGCTTCATATGCAGCTACTTTAAAATAATCATGTTGAATGTCAAAATATGAGGATGAGAAGAAAAATTATGTATCCTTATACCTTCCCATCTCCTCTCTGTAGAAATTGCTGGTATAACCCTTCAAAGCTTTGGTGAATTCTGAAGAATTTATTACCTTCATATCCATTAAATGAACTGTAAATTTTATTATAGTTTTGAGCTAATGTCTGTAATAAAATAATGGATCTCAATAAAATGAAATTACTATCGTTCTAGTGATATATTATCTATGTTATTGTAATTGATCCAGAATTAAATCATAAAACCCCCAACACATTAGTTTTTAAGTATGAGTTTAGATGGTGCTTCTTCAAGTGTTTGTTATTAAGTGTAACCTTCTTCTCAGTTATTAAATCACATTGAAATTGCCATTGTGCTTGACAATCTATTGGCATATGTTTTATTATGTTATATTCTAGAAGAAAAGACACAATATTCCTGAGAAAGACACAATGTTTTCTAGAAATGCATGTTTAATTAATGTTTTTTGCCAAATCAGATGAAAGTCCCAGGAATTTCAATAGCTCTTTTTCATTCCATGACATTCAAAGATTACTTTCTAATCATCTGGCACATTTCCAAAAGATGCATAGTCACACAAATCCATATTTCTGAGTTCACTGACTTTAACAGAGCTATACAAAAGAAAATAATTGGCCTCCTTTTACTAATAAAATGCTAGCAGATAAAAGAAGGAGTCATATGAAGTCAAGAAATCACTGATTCAAACTGCACCCCACAGTCTGAATTTGTCCTCTGTATTTGCAGTGTTTTCCTGATATACTTGGCCAACAAGCGTGAAATAGTGAAAGACTTGTGGACCAGTCATGACTACATCTCAGCAGCCCCATTCCACTCAGAAAATGCATCTCATTAATAGAAAAAACCATGAAGATATCTAGGCTCAGAATTTGCTATGTATAACAATCAAAAATGGTCCTGAAAAGAAGTGCTGATAGTTGTGACAAAAAAAAAAAATCAAATATATCATTGGTGTTGTGCCAGATACATGCCCCATTTAGTTTTTTCTCAGATAAAGGTTTTCTTAGTTGGAAGATTTCATTGCCCAGACAACTGCTTTATTTCTTCCAATTTCTGCCTTTCACAGGCTATCTAAAATGCAGAGCAAGGGCACTCTGCCATGCATCTCAGGATATCACTTCCCCATCTGTCCAAATCAGGTACCTGTCCAGACTGAAATGAAGCTTTCCTCTATCTAGACTTAATTCTGAAGTAAATCCAGAGCTGTGAATAATGGGATGTGCAACTGCATCCAACTGCCACACAGAATCAAAATGCTGCTTGGGCATGTGTCCCTCACCAGCTTAATGTGTGGCAGGAAGTCCTGGACATCTTTCATAGTGCTTCTGTAGCTGTTGTCTCTTACAGATGCCTCTTGCAGAGTCAGACAGATCCTGTCAGATCCTTTTCTGGAGACCATTTGTCACAATCCCCTAAAATCTCATCAGCGATTCAAATTCAATTACCACTTGTGTTGCCATTAATTGCTCTATTTCTTATCAAAACCAAGCACTGAGCTTTCTCTCTAATAGATAGTCTTGGCTACTGAATCAAGTTCACCATGATTGAACCAGTTCTGAATAGTCTTGCACAATGTTCTCACTGCAGACAAAGGCTATTCTGTGTCTGATTAAGATGCTGAAATTAGACTTCACCTTTGCTTACATGACTAGAATTTTTGCTGTTTAATATCTGCTATGAGAAATTAATGTCTTGCAATTTTTCTGGATCTAGAACAGTTCTGCTTTCAAATTATTTATAGTAATATATAATAATTTATTTATTCATTCTCTGAAAACCATTTTTGCTTGTTCACAGATGTACTAGCAGCATTGTGTGCCCCACGGTTCCCAAATTGTGAGACATATAATCAAAAATAATTCTGTAGTTAAGAATATAGTACAACCAAACAACAGTGCTTCTGAAGTGTCCTAGATTTTTTTAAACTGAAATTTAGTATGATTTTGTCAATGAGATTTGGAACTCACTTTCCTGCTTAGTCTGTTTTTGAACCCTGCACTGCTCATCTATAGGCTTTGAAATGTCACAAAATGCATCCGTTTATATCTTATGCCATGTCTGACATTTTCATAATAATTTCTAATTTCCTGTAAGCATCATCACTTTTGCTGGAGGAACAACTAAGCAAGGGTAGAAGACATTTAAGCAACCAGTCTGATGTACACTTTAACTTGACACACTGCCCTAGAAAAGGGAAAGAAATTGGAGACTTACACCTATACAGCTCAGGAACACCAAAAACACCAAAAGACATCAATGACAAAGGCAGACATGCTTTCTGTGTCTACTCCCATACTCAGTCTACTTCCATGAGCACTTCCAGGACAAACCTTCAGTGTACAGAAACTGCAGATTTGAAAATATCCTATGGTAGTCTCTACAACAAAATCATCTGGGTAAAGTTCAGGACCAAACAGCTCACCATATGAGTCCCAGTCCAAAGTTAAATCTTTGACCCCTTCCACACAAATATACACATATATAGCTATCAAGATTATTATCTACCTTCTTTACCTTTCTGCATTTCACAGTTTTAGGACACATTTGGTTTCTTGGAAAGCATCTTACTGAATATGTACATCATAAACAAACCTGAAGAATATGTAAGGACTAATTTTATTTTTGGGGACAGCCAGTAGAAAGCATACAAATATGTTTTCTTCAGTATTTAGACTGGTGCTTAAACTCAGGAAATAAAAAGTGTAAGACATTTTCCAGATGGACCAAAACACCCTGTAACTTGTTTAGAATCTCACAACACAAACACCTCAGGTCTAACAGCTGCCAGAATGGGTGTGTTTGTGTGTGGTGCACGCATATGTGTGTGTATCTCTCTCTTGCTCTGTCTTTTCCTATTTTTGTAGAGTCTGCTCCCTGGCTTTACTTTTTTACAGAAGTTTTTGCCAATCCAAAATATGTAGACACTAAGTTAAATCACTCATTTTGTTTATGTGGCAACAAGTTCAGACTTCTTGCCGAAAAATGTTCTTGGCTTTGGACAAAGCAGGCTTTGAGATGCTTCCATCTGTTTTGAATACACCACAAATCGTAGTATGGAAACCATTGCCGTCAACTGGTGGCCAGTTTGCTGAATAAACCTATATTAAAAAAAAAATAAGTATGATTCAACTGCAGACTGTTTTCATATTTTTATATCATTTAATTTCAAAGGAATCCAATCCTTATATGGAAGAACTTTAAATACTTGTGAATTTTCTTACTGGAAGGAGGGTCAAGTAAGTAACAAAAATCAGTTCTTTTAAATTCATGAATTGCTATTATCAGTGAGGGGAAAGGTTTAGGTTCTTTATGTTCTTGTATAGCACTTTTCTTAATGGGGCCTGAGCATTGCTGTAAAGGTAATATTTCTCAGGAGTTTTATTTCTTTGTATGTACTACTACTGCTTGAAAGGAAGAATTTGAGAGAATTTTGAGTCAACAATATACACAGTCTTGGAAAAACAAAGATATTCTCTGCTTTGCCTTTGTCTGTTGTGGCAACCTCGGCACAGCTTTTTACTTTTCCTCTACTCTCCCTTTTTAACTTCCACTGCTAGTTTTGGAAAGGGACAAAGGTTTCTTTAGCAACACGTATAGACAGCTCCAGCAATAAGGACTCTCAAACAAAATTTTTTTTCAAACACAGCTCCTTTGGACTCCAGAAGATTATGGAATCATAGAATATCTCAAGTTGGAAAGGACCCATAAGGATCATCAAGTCCAATTCTTTGTTCCTCACAGGGAGTTCTGTCTATCAAGATAGTGAGCAAAATGTGATTTGTGTATACCTGTTTGTGATTTTGCATGAAAACTAACTACAGGATTTACGTGAAAGATCAGACTAGACACAGGAGTAAAACCTTGAGCAATCTTTTCAAATATATCCTGCAACCCACAGCACTGGTGCCCACATTCTGCTTCTAAAATCAAGCATAGCTTGGGAATTTACTCTAATTTATTTACATTATGCAAAACTGAGTCTTTCTGATAGGGATTTCTATCCCTCTAGGCATGATCTGTTGTCAGACGTACAGTTAGCCAAAAATATACAAAGTCCAGAAGTCAAGAGCAAGGAGCAAGGGATTCCATGACTGTTGTGGTAAATTGCTTGTGATCAAATGTCGTGGCTCATGACTGTGTTCCAAGTTTATTGCAGAAGGACCTGGCTTAGGAGAGCCAATGATGGAGAAGGCACCTCATACTCCAGCATCTAGCAGTAATTCCTGGTTTTACTCCAAGGCAGATTTGATGTAAATGATTCAGCTGAGCTTGAGAATGTCTTGAAGTTTGACCCTATCAATAGAGCCACAGTCCAATTGCATTGTTGAAAAAACCAAGCTGCAAGCAAAGGCTGATGTGTAACAGATCTGTTAATAGGCATAAAACATTGGTTTCCATATGCAATATTTAAAATATACCAGGAGAAAATCACTGGAACAAGGATCTTCACCACAGACTTGCAGTCATTATCTCAGTTCTGTCAGACTTTATGCTATCCTTTGTTCTTTTACACTTAGCCAAAATTTAGAATTATATGAGGACTGCATGTATTCCGTAAAGAGAAAACAAAATCCTGTTCCTTCATCTGAAAACAATTTTTGCATGTTTTAACTCAAAGATTCCCCCTTATTCTATCCACATTTTTTGTGATTGCGGATGTTGTGGAGTGTTACCTCAGATAATGCAGAAGTAATAGCTAAAGGTATGCAAAATTGAATTAGATCTTTTGAGGTGCTAATGCTAACAATTGGCCTGTGATGCTGGCTTGATACTCTTTTCTATGTTTGTACTTCACCATGTCTCCTAGTGTTGCTGGAACAAAAAAATATGAGAAGCAAGAGGCAGCTCTGCTCTGCACCTGAGCTAGAGCTGCTCCTCCCCTCAGCAAAGGCTATAGCAGGAGGAAGCTGCTGCAAGCACTGACCAAGTGGCAATCTGCAGTGCTGTGAGGTAGGTCCAGGTTGCATACTCTGAAGATATAAAGGAGAAAAGATCTCATGTGCTCTACCTTGTGTGTGCCAAGATACCACTGAAATAACAGACCCAGGGAATGGTAGGATAAGAATTCAATCCCACTCACTAACCCTCATCACATCTTTCACCCTTTGGCCAAAATATTTGTTAGTATTCAATACTTGTTGATCCTTTCTGCTATCAATATTATTACAAATTTAACTGATGAGATCTTTCATTAATCTGCCAGTGCTATTACAGTTTGCTCCCTGTGTGGGGACTTGGCTCTCTTTTGCTTTCCAATAAATTATAATTTTTTAAAATATTTTTTTAAATTTCTTCCAAGGACAAAAGCTCATACTGTAATAGCATCCAAACCATGAAGAAAGGAACTAGTAATTAAACCATTAAAGCCTCTCACTTCTCCAAATTTGAATAGCATGGGTTAGAGAGACCAGAAAGTAAGGTTAGAGAAAGCAGTAAGTATCAGTACAATGAACTGATCCATTGGCTCACTTATTTTGGACCATGAACATCACATATATAAACTTCATACAGTTTTATGCGTAGCTCAAATACCCTTTTGCCTCTCTTAGGATTGGTACAAAATGACCTTAAATCAGTAACTTCTTAGCGTAGTAAAATCTCTCATGCCATAAAAAGAAACCTTCAAATGACCTCAATATGCTGCAATTTACACTTCATCTCTGATTATTCCTCAACAGACATCACTGCTTAAATTTCCAGTTAGATATATCAAAGAAGGCATCCTTCTGCTATATGCCCAAGTTTATATTAACTTGATGAAAAAACTTGATTCCTTGGAATACCTAACTTTACTGAGTCATTGCTCCAGTTTGGCAGAATCAGATGGATCTATTAGTCTGATTTGGGAGCAGGCTGAGGCTCTGGTGTTTACCATTATATCGTTATAAGGTATCTTGGCTCACTTCAAATCATTGCTTTTCCTATAAAGCTTTCGTATTTCAGTGAATTATTTATACCAGCAAACCAAGAACTCTCATTGCTGATAGTATCACAATGTTATTAGGTAAGAAATAACATCTGAGATCTCGACTTCTGTATGCCTCCACAGAGTGAGAAGTGAAGAATCCCTCTGTTCTTCCCCATAAGCAGATAGCTGGAACAGTAATGACAGTACAGGCTGAGCACAATGTACAGCCCCTGGGCTTTCAGCAAGTTGTCAGCTTGTGCTCACTCACACAGTGCTCCTCCACATACCTGTTTCACAGCACATATCCTTCACCCAAACTTGCTGAACGTAAGAATGCAACAGGTTTTTTTTATCCTGGAGTTCTAAACTATAATATAAGTGAGGGAAGGGAAAACTTGAAGGAAAAGGCCCAGGTTGAAATAGGGCCTATCCTCCCACTGGCTGGAGCAGAGCATGCTCTCACACCACGGCACAAGCGTGGCTGTGACTTCTTTCCCCTCCTTGTTCAGCCAAACACTTCCACCAGAATCTCCTAGTAATCCCTCTAATCACTCCTAGACCAAAAATCTAACAAACCTGCTTATTTTTCTCCTGTGGTCTGCTGCTCCTCAGGCACTGCTGTGTTTATCGCAGTAAAGAGCCTCAAGATCAAGCACAGATCAGGACAAACAGGGCTTTTTGTGTGTGCACATGTATGTGCACATGGAGTTCTCTCTGATCATAATCTGGAACCACGGCAACACAAATGACTTACATCAGCATATTGGAAAGTGATAGTATCACCCAGCCATATCTGTCTGCTAACCCACTGTGCCAAATGGGTACCTACAGTGACATTCTGAGTTTTACCGGCAGTATCTGCTATCTAGACATAAGAGTAAGCTGTGCACCCTACTTATTCAATAGAAATCCTAGCTTTGGTTTTGATGTGTCTGCATCTTCAGATTGAAATATTTGCCAGTTCAGTGGTATTTAGAAGTGTATATATATGTCTGTGATTCAGCTTTTGTGCAGACAGAATATTAATACAAATTCCAGTGAGAGGAGGAAGGTTTCATTTTGAGTGGTAATTTTATAATCAAAATATTCAAAATGCTAAATTTTCTAACTGTTGTTAACAAGCAATTCATCAGAACTAACTGACTGAGAAAAGGCGATAATGTCAAATTTTAAATCACAAAAAGTGCAATTAGGTTTTTTTTAAGTAGTTCTAAGCAAAGTATTTTGGCTGCCCTTTTGCTTCACCAATGTGCCATTCCTGTGAATTCAGTTTGCTTTGCATGCTTTGTTCTCTTTTCCTACAGCAACACCTACTGTTAAAAATACAACTGGAATTTTCAATTACAAGCCCACAAGGTTATTTTTAAGTAACCACTAGCAGCTCAAACTTTCAAAGTGATCCTAATCCTGTTATACAATGTGTTTTGTTTCCCCAACAACCTTTTTAGGAAGCGATCTCCTATCTAAACTGCTCTCTGAGTGCAAAAGACATGAATTAGAGATTTTTAAGACAACTCTGAACCTGATTGAAATATCTGAACTGACATTCCACCCTGTGGTAGGTCAGTGACAAAACTCAGATGTGCACGAAGAGTTTTTGAATAGAGCACCCAACCTGACTTAAAATCAAAATACTGAAATAAAAAGCAAATATTCAAACAAGCCAAATTCAATGAAAAAGCCATCTTATAAATTTGATCTGATTTTAATTTAGGATTTCAGTCTCAGGGGAGTTTGATCCCAGGTTTTGGATGCAGTTCTATCCTTAAGTTCACCTAACCTGTGAGGTAGAAGTTTAGTTTTATAATTTAATGTTTGTGCTTTGAAGAAAAATTATATGGAACAGAAAATGGAGGGCTACAGAAAGTCCAAGTACAGTGTCCCTTTTTGTAAAAAGTTAAGTGAATATTTAAAATGGAATAGCAAAAACCATGCACTTGGTGGCTTATTAAGAGATTGTTTTGACAGAAGGTTGGTTCACAGCTTCTGTTCCCAGATTTATAGAAACTGACAGCAGAGCTACCACTATTTCTTGTTTTGAGAAAATGTATTCTATGTTTCTCTGTGACTAAGGTCACTGTGTGTCATCATGTTCCCTAGAGCATGCTGCGAGCAAAGTTCAGCTCCAAGAAGCCCGTTAGCAGACTGTTTTTCTGAAGTCATGTTCTATGTCTGTCTTTCATATCTAGAAGAATTTACAACAACTTTATGTACAGAAGCACTCTGTGACTATGTCATACTTTGTCTGAATTTGAATTAATCACATATTCAAAAAATAAGCTGTTTAAATGAAACACATCATTTTACTTGAGCCAGCTGCAAAAAACAGAATCTTTTATTCTCAGAGGTTTCTACGATGGATTTTTGCTAACCTTTAAAGATGAAAAAAATCTTTTAAAATATCACAAATACTTCAGAAAATAAAAGCATTTTTCATTGCTCTTCTCAGTCTTCCCTGATCCTTTGGATATGAGCCTACATTTCTTTATGCATTGCCCTGACAGATGATGAAGATATGAATTTCCAGAGATACAGTGAAAAAGATCAAATAACAGTATCAGTGAATAGATGGGAGCCCAGTAACACCATTAGCTGTCTGGGTCAGCCAACAGGTCTCAAAACTTTCTGTTAACTTTGCCTTGTCTGAACTGCCATAGATGCATTGATCTTAGCATCCAAGCAATCTGTGTTTACCCATTCAGTCATCACAGAGAAGGATTTGTATTATACACACTGGAACAGGTTGCCCTGAGGAACCATGGATGCCCCATCCCTGCAAGTGTTCAAAGCCATGTAGGATGGGGCTTTGAGCAACCTGGCCTAGTGGAAGAGGTCCCTGGCCACGGAAAGTGGGGTAGAACTAGATTATCTTTAAAGTTCTCTTCCAACCCAAACCATTCTATGATTCTACTATTTGTTGACTTCTGATGTCAGTCCTCAGCAATCCCATGCAATAATAATGTGCTCACACTCAAAACAGCTTTTGTCACCTTCATGTAGCAAAATACTCATGGCTCAAACTGGAAAAAACCCTGAGCTTTCTAATTCCCTACAGAGAAATACGAGAAATACATATCACAAGACTGCACAGTAGCTGCTTTTCACTATTGTATGAAGCAATTTCCTTGTTCAAACTGCCATACCAAACCAGACTCAACAAAAATATAGAAGAGACAAAGGAGCTGAACTGCAGGCCATACCATACCCTAACCATTTACATTGTTTTCCTTTGTACAGTAGAGTTGAAAAAAATCTTTATAAAAGAAATTGCCATAGGCCTGGTTAATAATACGTGTGTCCCTTGAAGCCAACTCAAACCATCCTTTCTAAGCAGGAGAATTAGTGCATACTAAGAGGACTTTTCATCTCTATGAAGTAGTTCAGGTATGCATAGGCTTATTCTACAGGGAATGAAAATTTCATAAGATTTTATCTACAGAAAGTGTGCAATATTCACCACTCTTTTACTGCAGTATAATAATGAATAATAATGTCACAATTATTATGGGTCTGACACAGATCACAATGTGCTGTGAGCTTATGACTTATGGAGCTACTTCTTAAACTTAACTGCTAGAGGTGGAGCTAAACCCTTGATTGAAAGAAAGCCTGCTGCAGTCTATGTGAAAATTTCCACTGACTTCAATATGCTTTAGTACAAGCCTTTTCAGCTGAGCGTCTCCAGTGCAGTTCAACTGATGAAAGCATTTGTATGTGGATGTGATTTGCTATGTAAACATATGATGAAATATGCTTTCTGTGAATTCTTTGGCTGGCAACAAAGAATCTGGTAAACATTCACCCCCTTCAGACTGCAGTTTCAGCAACTAAAGTTTTGTTTTTTCTGAGAACTGTGTGAACAGAAGCTAAAGTTCATAATAGCTCTCTAAACAGTGCTGTCTGGTTTCTGTTAACATTTCCATGACCACAGTTTCTCAGATAGTTTCACAACAATGCTAAATTCTCAAGGATACATTAGGAAAAGATATAAGTTGCCAGTGAGTGTTTTTTACTACATAGCTCAAGTGTCACAGTGGAGATAGATTTTTACTTAGAGAGTCACCTAGGTAGAGCAGAATCACCTAGGGAGCCAAGTCTGGCTGATAATAAACGTGCAATAAACTTTCAGGAAGAACAAATGCTGAATGCCTACCTATTGTTGTCAAGAAATGGTCTTGAGATAGTGGTGCATGGCTTATCAGAAAGTGTGGTATGAGAACTGTTTGTGGATTTGTGTACTTGAATTTGCACAGATGCACACAGATTGATATATTTACTGATGTGAATGAACCTTGGTAGACAAAAGTAAACTGTCTAGCATGACCAAGAATCTTAATTTTTAAATGTTATATATGTAAAATATTTTTAATGCTTCTGATTAGAATAAAAACCTTCATTATTTTCAGCCAGTCACTTCAACAAAATTACTACAGCTAGTATAAAAGAATTTCTCTTGCATTTTGACCAAAATTATCTAGTAAAGCTTATTTGCGCTATGATATGAAGATATAGTTCAGTGCAGTGAAGATATACACTAGCAACTGAGGTAGCATTAATCTTTATGTTAAGGAAAACTTGGAACTGACTTTTCTCTGTTTCAGGCAGACATAGTAGAGAGGCATTTCCAACAATGATAATTCCACTGATTTTGTGGATGCACTGCCTTTGCACAAGTGAATTTACCTGGAGAAAAATTACTCCATTTATAAATCAGGCTGCAAGATGCAACTTGGAAAAGGTTAAAGAGTATGTCTTCCATGCACACCTGCACAAAGCCAACAAAACTGAGAAAGCTGTCTATAGGGGATGAGTCTCTCCCTGGCTGATGGAGAAAAGCTTGTGATAATTTTGGCATTGTTTTCAGCTTAAACTACATTCTAACTATTAAAGAATAGATATCGGTGCAAGTGACATTATTTCACATTTCTGTTCTGCACTGGCACTGACAAGCTCTGCAGTTGAAATAAAATTCTCCTTTCAGGTCAACAGCAGATTGCAGTTTCAACATCTTGCTTCCCCAACACACACAGAGTTGATCTCAGCATCTGACAGAAGCATTAAGAATGATCTCTGAAGGATCTAAAAAGCAGAATCTATGAAATAAATGTACATGAACCACAGATAATAAGTAATGTCCCAAAGGAAAGAAGAATCTCCAAAAACTTCCAAGGATATATCTGCTTCACAGATGAGGTGAATGTTTTACACTGCAGTAAGATGCAAAGTGCACATGCATTCATGTGCTATATAAAAGTTACGTGTTACATGACTGTTCTAAGTATAATTAATCTTGTACTCTCAAAACTAACTGCTCTGTCTTATTCTACTTCTACAGACATTGTTAAAAGTCCTAGTGAGGCTGCAGATTCAGCAGAAAAGGAGAGGACCTAAACCTTGTAATGCACTTTGAGATTTACTGTTAAGGAGAGATGGTAAGTATGTTTCTATTTCTGACACAGATGTAAAGATAAAAATACACATTTATGCATGCACACAAGCACACACATATAGAAAAAAATCAATAAATGGCCAGTCCCTGTCCTTAGGTGACCATGTGGCCAAGTGATAAGTACACAGAAATCAGGAAAAATATATAAATATTTTTTCATATAGTTTTTCAGAGGGAAATATTGTCATTTATTTGAGATATTTTCTATAAAGTTGATTATTTAATATTGGTTAAAAAATCATAAATTGGTCCTTATGCTTTCACTGCCAGGAACACTTAAAGGAAGATTTGAGGGCAGTTCAGAGTCTAGGAAGTGAAAAATTCTGCTGCCCAAAAGAGGCATAAAAATGCCAGTTTCACAAAATAAGCTCTGCTAAAGTGATCAGACTGCAGACTGAAAAATCTAGTTCAGAAGTCCAAAATGTAATACCAAACCAGGCACTACAGACTAGATAGAACATTTTCAGCACCAGACAAAGAGGACAAATTGGCTCAGCAACTGTCTTGAAGGAAATACTTGACTGGTCTGTAGTATCTCTGAGCTAAAGGACAAATGTTGGAAAGTGACAGAAGCTTCAGCTGCCTTCCAAAAGGTGTGCTCAGAAGGCCCCATGTGCTTCAAAATCCACACATGGGGTGCTGCCAAGGCTATTTTTAGTTTTGCCTTCTTTTGTGTCTTTCTTAGACACATTAGTGTCTAAGACACATTAGTGGTTCAAATCTCTTCCATTTTGTTTCTTCCAAACTATGGTTCTCTTCCAGTCCAGGATATTCCCAAAGTCTCTTTTTTGCAAAGATTATGTTTTTTAAATGTCAGTATTTTAAAAAGTACGGTAAAGTTATACATTTCCTGTAATTTCTTTTAGAATAAGCATAGTTTTTCACATATTTCTTTCAAACCATTCTTTGCCAAAACAGTGACCTTGAGGGTATGAGTCTCATCTATTCATAGGAATGTTTTCTTTTTAGCTGAAAATAAGGGTTCTGTGGTTTCATCCGGTATTGCAACCTTCCAGACAAAGACCATCTAAGACAAAACAGAAGGAACAGAAAGCCTTATTTATCTAAGGCAGCAACTTCTTGCAGGTGAAAAACAAAGGTGACGTCTCCACTCCATTACAATGGCATGGCTTGTTACAAGTTTGACATAGTGAAATATAAACAAATCAATGCACAATTACTTTTGTTTGTGGAGACAAGCAAAAACTATCAAAAATGTAGCATCCTCAACTGGCATTATTTGTAGACTGGCTGGCAGCCTCTGCAGAGAGAACAAGGAATACTGAAATACATTCAAAGGTGCTATTTCCAAGTCACTTTACAGATGTGCTGGCCAGGCAATGTGGGAAATGGGCCTTCCACATGTCTGTGACACCCCTACCAGATTTAGAAGGTAAAATAAAGGGACTAATAGAGTTTCATCTAATATGCTTATTGTTGTAGATGTATTGGCACAATTTTTCTTTGAAAATCAAAATGTATTTTTCTTTTGAAAATCATTCCCGAAGCTCAGAATTTACTTGCACAGTTTTGGATTGTCCTGCAGTGCAAACTAGATGTTTCTGCTCTTTTGGGCAAGGATAGCAGCAGAAAATAAATAGCATCTTCTGCAGCAGTCCAAGGAAATGCGATGCTGCAGTAAAACTAAGGCATGTTACCTTGTCTAATTCTATACCACAATTTCATTCCAGTTTCTGCTATTGTTAGTCCCAGTAGAACTGCGCTGTAGACATCAAAGGCTCTGAATTTTGTCTATCTTGAGGTATCATAAAAGCTACAGTCTCACAATTCATCTTAATGGGTTGTTTACATGGAAATCAAACAGCCATGGAATTTCTTGAAAATAGCTGAGGATCATTCCTAGCTCGTGTCCAGCACTCTGTCTCTTAAAAACAACTTCTGTGGCCATACATCAACTATCACTGAGTGAGATTCATAGCTGTTATAAAGCTGTTTACTGTTTCATTCTGAACAGTTTTCTCATTTATGTGCCCCGGCCCATAACTTCTAAAATATATACCATCTCTTATTGCTGTGCCTTGGACTAAAAGTATCACTAATAAATCACAGGAAACTCCTCTCACTTTTCTTCCTCTCTTAGGAATAGGCTGGGAGCCTTTACACACAGCTGTCTGAACTTGGATCATTTTCAGATGAAAACATTATTTATGCTCTAAAGTGTCCCAGGAGCCTCCTAGACAGAATGGTACACAGTTAGAATCTGCCTATTTTCATGTGGAGAAACCAGTCAAGATTCATAATGGAAAATTTCATCCCAGATCTGCATTTAGGTGAGTCTGGACCATTCATGTGCACACATAAAGTTCAACCGGCTGCTTGAGAGGTCATTGGACCTTCAGCATGATCACTTCAGGAAAATGCCAGAATTTTCATTGTTTTTGCTAGATCTGTTTATTCCTGTGTTCCAGTTTGTTCCTTTTTCAAACATTCCTTTTTGGTCTCACTATCTTGTTTTCCAAAATTATATATTTTTGGTTTGTATTTTAGACATCAAGAGTTTTAGCTCAGTTATAAAATATACTGTTCCATGTAAGTGCACTTTGACACTGGATACAATCCAGGATGAAAAATATAAAACCTGGGCTGTCACATCAAAGGATACTCAATAAACTTAGTCCTTTAACCTTATGACTTTTAGCATTTTTAATTATACTTTATGAGTTAGGATCTTTGTGCATTCAGTTTGTAAAGGGATGGTCTATTTGGTGCAGGAGTTAATCCTTCTATTTTAACAACACTCACACTCTGCTATCAAAGCTCTCTCAGTAGCAGCTGCTAAATTCAAGAGCTTGTTGTATCAATCCAGTTTTGCTAACTTCTCTGGGATGAAAGACAAAGCAGAAATGAAAACCCCTACCTACTTATTTAATAACAAGCCAGAAAAGCTAGCAGGACTTGCATGAGATTTAAATTTTACAATGCTATTTTGTCTTCCTTTGTTCTGAACTAACATGTGACTTAAAAAATCATCTTTGACTTGCCAATCTATGTATAAAAAGACCCAAATATGCTAAATAAAAAGTTCTGGTTTAGTTTTTGTCTATCCCTTTAAAGGAGAGAAATACTAGCAAATCTAACATTTAAATTTAGATTTTTTTTTGTGTGCTCAAAGTAGCAAGTAGATGTAGATAAGTAGAACAAGATCTAATGTTATTAAATTACAGTCATACTATGTATTAATATAGTTATAGTTATCTAAAAATGGCCTCTCTGAAAAAAAATGCATGTTCAGTGTTTTTAACTGAAAGTTTATTCAGAATACCTATGAGCTTATTATGAAGGTGAATAAACCTGAAACCTGTATCCTCAACAGATTGACATTTTCCTGGGATTTAAATGCAAGGCTTCTATGACAATTAAAAAGGGGTAATTTTTAAATGTAGCTTACAAGCAGCTTGTTAACAGCAGGAGTGTCATATATTGGATAGGTGGAATATTTGGTATGTCAGAAAGTAAGCTCTGGAAGCTTAGCTTCATGTGTGTGTAAGGGTGACTTTGTCCCGTATACCTGTAATGGGGGTTTTTATGGCTCATTTGCAAAAGCTCTAAAGCTTAAGTGAGAGATAAAAAGTGATATGGATTCACCAGCGAAACACACCTATCATGAAAGAAAACCTATCATGTTCAATGTCCATGGGGAGAAGCAATTTTAACAGAAGTGAGCAGTGAGGGTAACCTTTTTAGATACAGAGTTCGTTAATTAAAATGAAATATTTTCTAGGATAATAGACAGATGCATATCAAGTAGATACTGCACTCTGGCAAATAATTGACCTAATATTTGCCAAGTGGCTGGACACAGTATTTGATTTGAAATGTCATATAGCTAAATGAAGTCATTTCACTCTGACAGAAAAACAACACAGAGAATAAAAAGGCAGAAGCCGGACAGACCTTCTTTACTGGTAAACTAAGAGAAGACAAGAAAGCTTTTATGAGTTACTCTGTTCACTTTTAGTGGTAGAAACTGACAGGACTCACAGCTACAAAGCAAAAAAAGGATGGATCTGCTTCATGAATTAGAATCTACCTTTGAAATATTTTCTACTTTTCTAAAGAAAAGGTTGCCAAAACACATTTTTAGTTACTTTCAGAGATATTTTTGTTTTCCTGAAGTGTCTACAGCTGTCCTTTACTGAATCATTTAAAAAATCAAGCGAACTCTCCTAAAAATCAATCTGCTCAGAAGCAATTTTTATATACCACGTATTCACCATTCCCTGACAGTTTCATTCCTTTGAATATTGGAATGAAAATAACTGCTTCATAATAGAAGTTTTTGCTTCTGCTACTTATTTTGTTGTTTGTGCAATAAGTCCTTGGATTTAGAAACAAGGTTAGGCTTAAGATATCTCTAAAAATACTTAATAAAGCAATAACATGATAAAAATATAGACCATTTTCAATTGCAAGTGGTCCATTCCCCAAATCAGGCAGCATGGGATAAACTGAACCAGAGGGAGGGTTATGTCCTTCTCTTTGTGTGTATAAATGCAGCAAAATAACATGTTATTACAGAGCACAGAATATAAAAATTTGGATCGTCTAACAGTTTGCAACAGGAGTGTGAAGAATCAGTGTCAAGGAAAAGATTCAGGATTAATTTTTTGCATGGTATTTTGTAGCATCCGTCAAGAATCACGGCAGAGAACATACTAGGGACAACACAGCTGAAAGCATTCCTGAAGTCATGCTGCTCTTCAGCTGCCTTAAGACTTGTAGCAGAGCCATCTGTATTTCAATACATATGCAGAGCCACTGGCACTTCAGCAGTATGTAACAGGAACTGGAGTATTAATATTTGCACCATCATCCTTGGAGTCTAGCTGAAGTACTTCGTGCATTCTGACTGTAAGTAAAAAATTAGTACCAGGAGTATGTATTTATCGTATTAACCATTCTAGTTTTAAATATTTATTTACAGAAGAGCTAGCAGAGTGGAAAAGAGATAAGGATATGTAGTTCTCAAATACTACTTTTAACCACAGAACGTTCAGTTTCTATTTTACAGAGGCAAATATGGCATTCCATGACAAGCCTATTTCTTCTTCACTTCTACAGACATTACAACAGGCCACAGTTCTCCGTATCTCTCATCATATCACCTACTTTTAGGCAGAACCCTGTGCAGTCAGTAAAATGGACCAGGATTGTATGAACAGAGCCTTTGATTGTTCTCTTCAGTGCACAGACTAGCAGAGTTATGCCAGAAATCATAATCTGCAAGAGATAGGGCTGGTACAGTTCTGAAGGAAGCCAAAAGAAAGCTCACAGTCCTATTGCTGGCTGGACCCAGAGAAAAACTGCTGTTTGACCAGTGGAAAATAATTTAGTAATAGCTTTACCTTCCTATATCAAAATTATAATGCATTAGTTACCTATTTGAAAAATCATATCATTTAGTTATACAGCATTTCCAACTTCTGGTATTCTAGAGATACAGTTGCAAATCAATTTGTGGCAGTCTCTTATGCTTCTTTAGAAACTGCCTTGTAAAAGTACAAAAGATAAGGTAATTATTTTATCCAGAATTTTAGTAAAAAAATAATATTGTGTCCAACCATCAGCAAGCTTGTTTTCTCTGCAAGAAACAGCCCAAAAGGCTGCTTGTTGATCTCTAAATTGTCAGAACCATTATGCTGCAGACTGGAATAAAAATGAGTTTTTAATCTGTTTTTCCTAATAGAGACAACAATGGCATTTTACAAGACAGATGTTATTTCTGTCACAGCCTTATACTATCAGTTGTATGTGAAATTCAGCTATGGAACCTTGGCCCACATTCTGCTGCCTTATTTGTCCTTAGAGAATATTTAGAGGTGGATTACTGAGAAAAAAAATGTTTGCCACTGAATTGGGAGATCAGTAACAGAAATGAAGCAGAACACTGCACATAAGTTTGTAATTATGGGCCTGATTCTGCAATAGTCTGAGTATTTCCTGAATGGTTTGGTGCTGAGTACCTTTAACTCATCAAGTGATGTCATTGGTTTAGTTTGCTCAGTAACACAGGACTGTGGTGAAAGGAATGTACAGAAGGTTATTTAATAGGAGATGTGTTTCAATTGCTATTCAAAGACAAAAAATCAAGTGTCAGACAACTGGAACTTTTTGGTTGTGACTGCATACATCCTGTGCCAACCAAGGCATTAGAGCACCTCACCTGAAGTAGAGAGAAGGACACTCCATGAATTAAATGTCTGGACAGATGCCCAGCTAAGCATATAGACTCACTTTCACACTCAAAGCACCCTCACAGCATTAAAATTTGATGTTGTCCAAGCCACAGAGCCCCTTTTCTTGGTACTGATTACAAGGATAATGTGCAGCTGTGTTGCTTGGGCTTGAAAACTGTTCAGATTGGCTCTGAGTTTGTTTTGCTTCAACAGTCTTACATGAAAAAGAAATTTCCCTCATAAATGCATATCTGCAGGCATGTGGCCTTATCAAGCACTGCGTGTTTACCCATGAGGAAAAATAAGATTGTTCTATTTCCTAGAAAGTCTAGATCATCAAGTTCATATATCCATTGGAACAAGTTGGTGTGATCGTCTCATTGTATATGTAGGAGAAAAGAAACAATGAAACCATAGTGAATGAATTATATCTAATGAAGTGTGAGTTCATCTGCCCAGGAGTTAAGCTTTTTTCCTCATTGATTTAAATAGAACTAGTAGGAAAAAGATATTTTATACATTTGCACTAGGTCTGTGAAAGGTGTACCAGTCAGAAATACTCTTTACTTGCACCTGCCAGAATGAATACCAGTGATTGCAGTACTCATCAATGTTCACTGACAAGACCTAATAATTTTTGTACAAGCTACTCAGACTATACAAAACAAGACTGGCATGTCGAACCTATTTAACATTGCTTGCATGCATTTGACCAAGTGCAAACATTTATGAATGCAAAGTTTTTAATATTAAATATGTAAGCCTGGGATACAGTCCAATACACTTTCTTAACCAGTGCATTGACTTCAACCAATGCAAGCTGTAGGTTCAATCTTCCCTTTGTCTACTTTGTACCCTGAAAGGTAAAGAAATGTTTCTGCAATGAAATACTTCAGAAGGCCTTGGTTTCCTTACAGTCAATTACCTGGAAAAGCTATTTGCAAAAGCACCAAATTGTGTTATTAATTCACAGACATCTATTTCAAATGATGCTATCAAGCCGTGAACATTTAGAACACTAAATGCACTTTACAGCAATAACTATTGGTTGGACTAATGTTTACTTAATGCCACAGCAACTCACTGTTATGGATCTAAATCAATTTGTTTGACCAATAGTTCAAGTAGGAGTTAAATCTGATTGCTAGCTTGGATTTGATTTATATTCTTGTAGCCATTATGATATTCCCTGCAAGCTACCAGTTACCTGTACGAGGAAAAATACATGCTCTGAAAGTATCTGGTCACTCTTCACTACCTATTTCCTCACAGAAAGCTACTTGTATCCTGTGAAAAGCTTAAATTGCACTTGGAGCCACATCACATTTCCATGCACTTGTGCATTAGCAAGTTGAATGAGACATCTGATTTGTATAGAGGTGTGATGAGGAAGCACAAAGGGAGTCATGCACTAAGCTACATGGAGGTGTAAAAGATCGTGAATGTTTTAGACAAAGTACAAGTCTATTTGATTTGCGCCAATATCTTCATTTGGCCTGAAGTTAAATTCTATGTAATCTTAATGCATCACAACTATAATATTGACAGAAACAGATCATTACTTCACTTTTAAGAAAACCAAGTTATGAAGTCAAAGATTAGAAGAAAAGAATTGTCATAAGAAGAAATTAGGGAGAAAAGAAAACCTACTGTGTTCAAGTCATGTCTGCGATTAAGACTAGTTTATTCCCACATAGATGGTACTTGGGTACATGCAAATATCTCTGCAGATGATAAATAGGAAATTTATAGCCTTTTTTTTAGTCCCAGATGTTACACTCTAAGAGAGAAACACAAGTTGGTGGAGGTGTTCATATCCAAATTTTTCAATAAATTTCAGTTAAATTGCTGTAGTGGAAAACTGCTTTTCTGTGAACTGTTAGAGTAATGTACAGAGCAATATATGTCATTCTTAGTGCATCCCAACTGATTCTTACTCCAATATTCCAGGCATTTTCCACTATCTGAGATTTGTATGTAGAAAAGCGTAAAAATTTTTCATAAGTATAGCTACCATCTGGAGGATCAGAATTTGGCAAGTATCGCAATGGGAAGAAAACACAACAGTAAGACATCTCACAAATGTTTCTTGTGACCCAAGCCCTTTCCCTGGATAAGTAACATATAAGTAACCAGATATCCAGGAACACTAGCTGTGGTACTGATCAGGATACCTCAGTGAAAGACTGACAAAGTAAGAATCAGATAGACGAGAGTCCAAGCTTTAAAGCGCTTTCTTGGGTGATGATCAATAGGAAAACTATTTATGATGTTCTAATGGGTATGTTCCTTTCAACAAAGCAGCAAAAGCCCAAGGCATGATCAGCAGAAAATATTTTGCAGAAGTCGAAGTGTTAGAAGTGATGACTTTGTTACAAGTCTTCTGCAAAACCAAGCAGAATTTGGTAAATAATTCACCAGGCTTTAGAGAGCACAGAAGAGGTGTGGGGCAAAGTCTAGGTTCTTAAAGTCTCAGCATTTATTGACTGCTTCTTGAGAGGGACTTTAATTAATGCTTACTGCTTTTATGCAAGGGATAATGTCCTCTCCTACCTGCCCTAACTGGACAGAGTCAGTGGTTTGTGACTGATTTTAAAGTGTTAGTGCAACTGGCATCTGGCATTACTTTCTTTCTAGTTCTGCAAATCTTTTCAATATATGCAGTCCATACTTGGCATCCAGGTATGCCGTACAAGTGATTTATCAGCTGCAAATTTGTCTAAAAGTGCCACATAGCATGTTGGTCATTGCCTCTAGAAATGAAACTCAGGTGTCTGATATTTAAAGGCTAAAAATCACTAGCTTGGATTCCTACATGAACTGTTTCTCCTCACATTAATGAAGGCAAATAGTTATTGAAAATTTCATTATTCAGGCATATACGACCTTATTTCAGGAAAAGACAAATTTTCACTGTGATTAGTTTGACACCACCACCCCCTTCCTCCTCACACACAAATCTAAAGGCAAACACAGACTATTCAGAGACTGAACTTTAGCTGACTCTTTTTTTTTTTCACTCATCATCCTCCAACTGCTTTGATGTTACAAGAGATTACATTGAGGTATGATTAGAAGGGATGCTGGAATTATGCCCACCTCTCCTCCCAGGATTTTTTAGAGCAATGTGAGTAGAACTTTCAGACTTTGGCTAAAGATGAAAGACTCTAAAAATATGAAGTGTGGAAACATGAAGAACTCACCACACTCTCTGTAATCAAGTAGAGCCCTCACAGTTTTCTTCAGCGCAATACCTCACATGAGAACCTCCTCAAAGGAAACAGAATAGTAAAAAACCACACATTTAGTATCAGTTGTCTTGATCTCTTTTGCAAATAATCCAGTTAGTGAATTTTTTGTTAATTTCTTCAACTGAGGTTTAAAAGAAAAAAGAAAATTAAAAAATACCAGTACCAGTATATTCATAAAAACAGGGGTTGTACATTAGAATCTTAGTTTTGTTTTTGCTGCCAAGTATCTTCTCATAAAACAGCCCCTCTCACCAAACAGTCAATAAGGACAGGACTTGAAATACAGTACCCTGTAGTGTGATGATGTGCATTATTCCTGAGGAGTAAGCAACTCATACTCTTCCAGTACCATCCAGGAGGTGAAACAGAACCCTGTAAGCTGGAGGTCCCACAACCCCATCAGAAGTCTCTGCAGAAAGCAGCTGCTCCCTTAATCTTTACCCCCACCTCATCTCTCACATTTTGCAAAGTCAATAGAAAAAAATCTTCTGAATGTCTTTACTTTAGGAGATGTTTTTTAACTAAATACTGCAACCAGCAATAGAATTGCTGAACATGCCATTACACAGCAAATGATTACATGCAGCAGTTAAGAAAATTTTTTATATATATAATAAAAGTGCTACAAGTAAACTTTCCTCAGTCTATCAGAAAATTTTGTTTTACATGATAAAACTAATTGTTACTAAGACCTGTTGAGCAAGGGGTGTTAATCCTGCATTTTGATGATCAGCCAATGTAAAACTTTGCTCAGATTAACATTTATTAGAACTGTGGGACCTGTGTTGGGAACAAAATCAAAAAACAGTGTCTAAATGTGATAATCTATTTTTAATTTGACATAATTTTTTCCAGATCACCAACAATCGTAGGATGTCAATCGAAAATATGTCTGCTTCATGTTTTATGAGTGCTATGGATAAGTACAGAGCTGAACACACTGCTGCATATGGTGCAGAGCCATCATGCAGTAATTTTTTCCATGATAGACAGAGGTTTTCCTGTTTGACGCCTCAGCACAAATCTCAGACAAAATTCCATAAGGAATTTTTCAAATAATTTCAAAGCAGTCCAGAGAGAATAGGGCTTGAACAAAGGATTGAGAGTCAGCTTTCTGAATTATATATGTAGCTCAGCTGTTTATTTTCTGCATTATTTTGGTCAAGATCACAGGTATGCATCAGGTTACTCACCAGAGTTTCAAAGGACCATGCAAAGTAGGGAAGCAAAGACTAATTAAAGAACAAACGTGCTGCTCTTATTACCACACCAGTGATGTCTTAACTGTGGCAGAATTTCCAGCAGTTCTCATGCCTCAAGCAGTAAGAGAGGTTTTGAGCAGGAGATTGGACTAGATGACCTCTTTAAGTCTTCTCCAACTCCCTTGATATAGTAAAAAATGTCATGTTGTAAATGTCATGCTGTTTAGTAGTGCTCTTATAGACCAGAAGCAATAAAAACAGTAATTAAAAAAAATAAAATGCAACTACTTAGACTTTCATGTTTTGTGAGATTTAGCTTATAAATAGTTTTCTTCCATATTCAAGTAAGCAATGTTTCTAATTTTATGACTATTCCAAGTGGTGATATTTAGTCTATATTCCTTGAGGAAAAAAACCAAACCTGTCAAATACCTAATATATTAGTGGTGTTTATCCAACACAAAATGTGTTCTCTGAGTAGTACACAACACACAGCAAAATACTTCTAAGTTTGTGCATTTCATCATCACAGTGAGAAGTGCCAAAATAATAGCATTTTGAAGAACTAAAACAACTTCTTCACACTGATTGACAGGGTCATTTAAATATAAATTTGTGTGCTTTCATCTGTAAATTAAATAACCTAAGATTTATTCCAAAAGCAAATAGAAAGCTATAAAAAGTTACATAAACTGTCCTTTGTTCTTAAACGAATGAGAAGGAAACAAATACACCAAGATTAAGAACATGTAATGAAAAAAAGTGTACTGAAAAAACAGCTTCTCCTGAAATAATTGATCACTTGTCTGAAGTTTTGGTTGAGCAGATAGAGGAATGTGTATTAGTGTGATTGACAAAATCAGCTGAGTGAAAACTGGGATTGCAGTAAGAAAGAGATACATTAAATTATTTATTATTTGCCAGCCACTATTGTCAGCTCCTTATATATTATGCTAGAATTCCTGGAGCCAACTCTTACTTCCCTCAGGGCTTCACTCTGCATATCTGAAGGCAATGGGTATCCTGCTCTTGACTTCAAGTGAAGAATTACTAAATTCTGAATTTGATTTACCTAAAGTATGAAAAAATCCTCAGTTGTTTATCACAAGCCGAAGTCTTGGCTAACATTGTAGTGTTATTCTTACTAAAACCCTTGACCTTACTCACCAAGTAACTATAGCTACAGTCAAAAGCTCAAAATTTGTTTTTAATAATAGCAGTGAAAATCCAGCCTTCCCTGAAGCCAAGAAACAGGCATAGATCCTCACCTATGAAATTTCTAGGAGAAGGCTCTAGCAAGAAACATGCATAGACAATCCAAAGGAGAGTGTCCTCTCCGTTACACTGTATCGGAGCAGAGACTGAATCATCTCAATAGCTGTGGCTCTTGACAGCAAGTGCTGACTTGGCTGCAAGACTTATCCTCAGACAATTCATCTTCAATAATTCTTAGAATGAAGTTTTCTGAGAAAGACAATGTCAACTGGAATCATGATATATTTTTGGAAGATTTTTTATAGGGGAGAAGAAAAATATTCGTCCACACTCAGTATACATTTGGCTTATTATGACTCTGCCTCCTCTGCCAGAATGGTATCTGTATCACAGAAAATCTTAAAACCAGAAAATCTTATGCCAGTCAAGTATAAGCAAAGATTGTTGTTGCATTTAATTGCTGGAGGAACTCTGCCTCATTATTTTGTTCTGAATTTTCATAGGAAAAAATGTGGTGGTATTTGTTTTCCTTTGAAGTGTTTTGTGACCAGTGCTGGGCATCCAAAGCATCCAAATAGGAGGAAATTGCAATAAGTGCATTTGTGATAATCTCAGTCTTGTCTGCTTCTGTGTTCTCTTTTAAGCTGTAAGTGAAAGCATGCTTTGACTCAGGAATTCAGCAAGCACCCAGCTCTCAGCTGGCTGGCTCTGACAAACTTCTCACAACTTTCTGCACACTTCTTCAGGAAAGGTACAAAGTGCCCAGGCAGAAATCTCTGATATATGGACCAGGAAATCCTGTTGGATGTTGAGTACCTTCAAGAATTAAATCCAGAAATATGCTCCAGCTACCACTTTCTGTTCACAAAAGAAAGAATGAGCCTAACTTGTGTTTTAAGAGAAAATGACAAAAGCAACTAACTCCAGGAGGGAATTTAGTGCTGCAGATCCTGTGTAAGAGGATAAACCCATGCAGACTGGAGGAAACAGTCTGAGGAATGGGATTTGAGATTTCCCCTCATCTAAGATTAGATATTGGCTGAGATTCTGTCTTAGAAATTGAGCTTTACATTATGGAAAGCTGGCTTCTAGAGAAGGGACACGCAGATGTAGATAGATTGCTTCTTAACAATAGCCATATTCAGCCAACTATTAATTAGATACCTTCGTCCAATCAGCGATCTAAGGTCACCACGACTTTCTGCAACATAGGAGTCGTGGGGGCCGTCTAGAATGCGTTAATTGGTAACAAATATGCAGAAATCAGGCACTATAGGTAAACATAGATACATGTTAAGGCAAGTAGCCAAACTTAGGGCGTGGAAGTATATAACCAATAGTATTGTATGATTACAGAATATGCATGAGTTAGTTAACTACACTATAAATTGTATGCTGTAAATTAATAAACCGAAGCTTGTGGTAAATTCATATTGGATTGTCAAGCCTCCGTTTCTCGGCATTACATACCTGTCACTTCAAACCCACTGTTGAAGTTGTATAATAATAAAACCTGGGTTGTGCAGTGTAATCTAAGGGAAGAGTTCTTAAAAAACCAAATTTTATGGTGTCAAACTTTATTGAATATGGCCTCTAATTTCTTTTCCTTTTTATTACCAAATAAAAAAAAAAAGACAAACTATCAAGATATTTCCAGCATAGAAATAAAGCTGCATTTATTATTACTTAAATGAGCTAGAGCAGAGTAAGACACACTTTCCTTTCTAAGGTCAGTGTTGATTTCTTTAAATAAAAGGAAGACACAAGATGATCAAAATATTTGTAACAATTGTAAACTTTAGATAAAAGTTTTGTAAAAGCTATTTAATATCACAGGTGTAACTGTTTTATTAAAAACTTGTAAAATAACATAGAAGTCCAGCAATTGAAAAGATTTGACAGTGAAAATGGTGTGGCTGCTCCACCCTGTCCTAAATGTTGAAATGAACAGTAGCAGGAAGGCATGTGTGCTCTTAGAACAATTTCTTCTTGTTTACAATTGCAGTAGGCTAAAATGAGTCATCGTTCTGTACAAAAAGAGAACTGTGTGCTCACAAAAAATGTTTTTGTACTATCTGAAAAGTTTCAGTAAATTAGAATGTCACAATGATATATGCAATTTCTTTGAATATAAATTTGTAATGGTGTCAACAAGAATGAAAAGATACACAATTTCTTGTAATTCTGTTTCATGCTGATAACCTACAGGATAATAGCTATTTTTATTTGCAACTGCTCAAAGGGTAGGCATTAAAAAACCAAATTAAGATCATTGCAATATTTTTCCCTCAGGAATTTCTGAAATAGAACATTATCTAGGGTTATAAAAATTATATGTAGCATTTAAGAAAATGTTAAAAATTCTTTTCATCATTAATTTGACCTTATACATAATAAATAAATAAATAAACACATAAATAAATAAATAAACACATAATAAATATAGAGAGTTTTTATGAAAAGCTCCTATACTAAAACATAAGCTGTTAAGACATAATTTTTTGAAGTGTCCTGTACTAACCATGAGCATAACAGTTTTAGTGATAATTCAAAGGCAGTAGAATAAGACTGCCTTTGAATTATCAAGTTTTTTTGCTTGAAAATAACTCAGAAATTAATTGTTAAGTATAATTCTGCTCAAATTATGTTTTGGCAGATATCATAATGTCTATATAAAGACTACATCTTTTCTCAGTTTAATAAATAATTTTGCATTTCTCTTCCCTTTAAAAACTACCATATATTTCAGTATTTATCAAATCAGTTGGAGAATAATGCACACAATACATAAACACAAACTTCAATATGTATTACAAAAGATCCATGAAGGATTTAATCTATTCTTCAACCTCAGTGTTGAAACAACTTCAGTTGAAAAAAATTAGGTCAAGGGGTTTTAGACAAAGAATGAACCATTCTACTTTTCTGAAAATTCAGCAGAGTATATAAAGAGGCTAAAATCTTTGCTTCAGCAATGGAAAATCAAACAGAAAGACAACATGTTCCTTCCCATTAAGTATTCTCCACGAAACAAGCTATTAGAAAGGTAAATCCTGTGTACTTTAGCAAATATTCCAGGAAAGAGTATTTGTGTTTTGTGGTAGAGGAGAGCACCAGCACAGAAGAGGGCTTTTGACTTTCTTTGAAGGTCACAAAAGGGGCAGAGCAACAAGGACTTTTAAAGAACAATATCCTGTCACATCAAAACCAAATCTCAAAACACACTAGAAAATACAGAGACAAAAACATTCACAGCAAGTTTGCCACTGGTTTCTCTATTGACCCAAAAATTTCTACATAAATGAAGAACTAACTAAACAACCATATGAGGCCCTTCATGAAATCCATTTAGTGTGACTGAAAATACTAACCCAGATCTGTGTGCAACCCCTCTGATGATGTTAAAGATGCTCTTGTTTTGCTGTGTTTTACATAATAAAAAAATACAAAAAGAAGGAAAACAGTCCTTACCTCTGTGAAAATCAAAATTCAACATACACAGGAGCTGTAAAATTGCACCTTTATTTCTCACTGTATCTGGACTTACATGCAGGTACAAATTAGGGAAATGAAAATTTTATTGGAAAGTATGAATGGACAGTTATTAGATCCTCAAGTTTTATTTCATTTAATGAGTAGAAATACTAATATTCCCACAAAACTTGTGTAGAATATCAATTTTAAGAAATTAAATGGGGTCAGAAGTGTTGGCTCTTTCCCCATGTTTGCTGTCTTTTCTCCATGGATTTGGCAGTGAAGTTCATTAAGTTCACAATAGAAATTTCTGCTACTTCACAACACATCTCATTATGAAAGGGATTTATAAAACCCATGCTGATTGTAGCAATGGGGGCTGTCTTACAGGAAAAGCAGTAGCTGGACAGGTAAGATTCCTAGAATTTCAGGCAGACTGTAAATGAGAGCAGAACGGGAAAAGACTCGTTAACTTCTCCGTAGAAAGTCCCCTTTAGTCACTTTGACCTGTCACTGCTTGAAAAATCACATCAAAGATTATTTCAGAGGACTTCCTACAATGTTAGCCTTTAAAGAGGTGTTCAGAGTTTCTGAGGCAAGTCACTAGAGTTTATTTGGACTACAAAACATCAATGAAAGCTGCTTGATCAAGAAAACAAATTATAATCAACTTTCATTGCTATTAAAACACATCTGTTTTGGCTACATGGAATCCAAATAAAATTCCAGTGAATGAATGTGTAAAACCAGCCAAGTTTAACAAGTGTTTATGACTGCATTTCCAAAGTAAATGTCATAAAAAATGACTTTATCATTGCTTTGATTTCTGTTCCGCACAGAAAAATTCCTTGGGATTTTGCAGATTTAAGATGAGAAAAGATAACAGATTTTTAAACAAAAATTAGAAATGTGGTGTGCAGCTCATTGTATCATAGATAGGCATTCTACTTTGAAGAAACATCTTATCAATTTATAAAGAGGACGGTGTGGATAAAATTCAATCTCTTGGCCAAACATCCCAATAACTCATCTTGAAAGAGCTGTTAATTTCAAAGACAAGTTAGAATAAGTCATCACAAAAGGAACAACAGAGAAGAAAAGGAGACAGAAGAGAGAAAGGGAAGCACTAGAAAACCTTAAATTAAATATTAAATCCTTCTCTCACAAAGTTGATGTTGATGCAATTAGTATATACAAGATTTGATCCGTAAAAGTACAAACTGGATTAGCAAATGTGATTGCATAGAAAAAGGAGTTGAATAAAATAACAAATTATTATATTCACTCATTTTTTAAGTTTTTTTTATTATTCTGGCAGAGACTTCATTCTGATACACATGTAGGATACATCACAAACCAAAAAGTCTCTGCTCTACCATATCACTCCATAGTAGTACTGTATAGGGGAGTCCTTTTTCTCTGTTCTGCTACAAATTTTCACCATACTTGAAAAACATTTGATATTCTAAAGACTTCTACACCTATTGGAAACCTTCTCTAAATTTATTAACGAGTTTAAATTTTACTTGGAGAAATACAGAAGGGACTTGTGCTTCACTGTGATGCTGCACTAGGAAGTTTTTGGGGCCTTTGAGTGCTCTTCTTTAAGCTAAGAAATTATCCATAAAAACATACATTCAGAATGTATTATTTGTGTGTAGAATCAAGCACTTAACAATTAGGAACTGCTTAAATTTTAATTGGTTTTGATTGCCTTATGATACAGCTTTTAACTACATCGTCTTTTCTTCAAAGCTCATTCTCGTCCTATATCACACTTATGAATTCCTGTGCAGTGCAGACAAATCAATTAAACTGAACATTTCACAGACTGCCAGCAGAGCATGCTTCTAGATTACACGCTTATTACCTTATTGGAAGTCATGTCTAAACACATGAAATGTTTAATGCCAAGTTCAGTGAAGAAATCATACCATGACTCACACTAGTTCACAGATTTCAGACAGTCTTGGCTTCTTTTTGCTGGAAAAACTGGCAACCAGGCTCTGGAGAGTGATTGACTTACACCACTAATTGTTATCTTGAATTGAGATCACGTGCAGTCTTTTAAATCTGTGTCTCCCCTTTGCTAAACAAGGTTAATAATCACTTATTTTGCAAAGTTGTGGTGAAAACAAGTAGTATCTTTACACTCCTGAGATATTATTGAAAGATGGAATAAAAAGGTGGGTGAGGAATTAATCACTTTCTCTGAAAAGCAGAATTTGAATGCTGTGAAATATGTGTAGTGCTGGACTGTTTTATTGTCAGTGAATGAGAATTATTGTGTTCTTTTATCAAGGCCTTTAACAAAATGGGCAGTGTTTTACAATATGCTTCACAAGAAGTTTTCTATAAAAATGGTCTTAAACCACTTTGCAATTTACTAGAATGTAAATTACTATAGTAAATAAACCTTTAGTCATCACTCATTTACATACTTTACTTACTAATTTAAGAGAATTTAGGATTCACTTCTCTTCCTTTTTGATATTGCTAAAGTGGAGCTCTAAACTTGTTACAGAGACTGAGGTCATGGAATGGTGGTCCTATGTGTATCTGCAAACTTAACTTTGAAATAATGGCTATGAACCAATGGCGCCTTTTAATGGCTCATACCCTTTACACCTTATTTATATATTAGCAAGGACTTGAGAATTCACAATACAGAAAAAAAGGAGCCTCAGACCCAAATCTTCTAACATTTAAATCATCTTATAGATCTTCAAGAACTGTACTTGAAGCAACTGGAACAAAAGTCTGCTCATATGGTAAAAGAAGAAAAAATTATAAATTAAGATTGTCAAATTGCTTTATATTACATAGAACATATAAATTCATTAAACAAGAGGAATGAGAGATGTTTGTATATAGACTTTTGCACCACCTGATGACCAGACTTCAAAAATATAATATGAAAGATGCCAAGCATGAAATCCTACCCTACTATTCAATAATAAAAGTGAAAGACCTGTGAACAGTGCTTTATTCCAGCTCCCAACAGGACTTTGATGAACAAAATTACTAATTTGCTCTGAGTTTATCCCACAAATATGTGGAAAGGAGGAAGCATTGGGAAATATCATGCATGACTGTAGGTTTCTTTCCCTAAAGAAACTAAAACATTTTCACCGGAAGCAGCAGCATCTAGTTCTGCATTCCAACACAGACCTGGAGAGAAAACTCTACCTCCTTAAAAATTGCTGTCTTGCATGTAAGTTAATTTATGATTTATCACAATGAAACTATTTACAACCTTAGTAAGAATATTTACAAGCTTTGACTCAGAGCTCTGCCTCCTCTGTTAGACACTAGCATGTCCTCCCTTCCTGCTCAAGCTGTGGTGATTCCATGCAGGAAGGAATATAAAACACTTAGAGTGAGAGGGAGTCGAGGTATGTAACACAGAGTTCTGGAACACCAGCGACTGGCTACATAAAAGGCATAGTGACACCTGCTTTTTGAGGCTTCCAAGTCTTTTACTGTCCTTGGCAACTTGCTGTGATGTAACTTTTTTAAATATATCTTTTTCTCTTTTACTTACAGTTTTATGCTTTATGTTTCATTCTCTATAGTGTTCTCCCTACACCAAAAAAAAAGGAGTTTAGCATGTCTTGTTATCACTATTGATTAGTAGTTCGGTGAAACCTATAATTTACATTCACCTTGATATTTTAAAATGCTGCATTTATACCCTTATTTTTTGAGGACTTCCAGGCTTTCTTATCCTGGTTTTCTAATTTCAATGTACAGTGAGAATTGAATATATTAGCTGTCATGCTTTTAGCTACCTACTTTTAAAATGTCCACTTGTGTAATAGCTGACCCAGGTCTCCATTCAATTCTTACATATGAAAATTTTGTCTTGATAAAGCAAAACCAAAAAATCTCACTGCTTTATAAGCACCAAATATTTGAATTACAAGATTAATTGGAATAGTTTTCTAGTTTTTGCAGTAGAAGAGATGGCACATGCACTCTGACACTTTATCCAATAACTGTGAGAACAGTACTACTCTGGCTTTCTAAAGTCTGGGAAGTGTCTTAAAAGCTTATTTCTATTCTAACACAGTCTCAGTAACTAAGACATTCACTGCAACTGATGCTGTCACAAAATGGGAGAAACTGTGAAAGCCTTTTCCTGGTTGGATGACTTTATAGATCATATTCTTTTTGCATGTCCTACTTCTTTCTGCATGTCTTTCTGTATATCTCTGTCTTTCTCAGTATTGTATACCACTGCGCTTTGGGTCCTTATCACAATAATTCACTTGCACACTAAAAGTAATATTAGAATTTTTTCATTAAAGACAGATTATTTCCAGCATTTGAATTTACAAATTAGGTAAGAAGAAGAACCATGCAAACATAGAATAGTCCAGGTTGAAAGAAGGCTCTTAGGATGATTCTGTCCAAACTCCTGAAAGCAGGGTTCTAGATTAGGTGACCCAGGGCTCTGCCAAGCCAAGTTCTTTGTAATTCCTGTGAGGAACATTCCACCACTTCTCTGAGCAATCTATTCCAGAATTTAGTTTTTCTCACAGTGAAGAAAGTCTTTCCTATGTCCAGAGGGATTTTTTTTCTGAAGAACTTGTGTTTATTGCCTCTTGTCCTGTCCCTGTTCATGCTTGAGAAGAAAGCACCTCCCTTGCCACCGTAGCTGCATTTTCAAGTGGAAGACTGGAAGACTTCAACCGCATCACACCAAGCTTTCTTCTCTGCAGGCTGAACAAACTCCATTCCTCTCACTTTCTTCTCAGGGATTTCTTCACATGCACTTCACATTCCACTATCCCACTGTCTTACTTGGGAATCTCACCTACAGTGACGTATTGAACAACATTGCTTCTGAATGTGCATATTTGGAAAGTAAAGAAGAATCACTTCAAAGCCTTCAAAACCAAAATCATGTTCCTCTAACAGTCTTAACTCCCTAAAGCAACTTAAAATTATTCATTTACAAGGTCACCTTCCTTGCAGAAAACAAAAAGCTGGGTCTTCAAAGTAAACAGTTTTCAATCTTGTAAAATGCACAAATGGGTCTGAAATGAGCTGTGTGTTAATACACATGTGCACAGAAGAGAAGGGAAGAATGAAAGGCTGGATTCGAGAGAGCTGGCTTCTGAATTGTTTTTAAAGATTTACAGTCCATGAAGACACCACGTGGAGTGATGCAGAATAACAGGCTTAGAAGTAAAGTACAATCAAAACTAGAGTTATAGCAAGCTTTTTTGACATGTATGAGTCACTTGGACCCAGAAATAAATTTTCTATATGTTGAAGAAAATGAGAAACAACCAAACTGTACAGACACAGGAGAAAAGAGAGTTATGAGATTGTTAAGGTATGGTACTGCAGTATTGCAGTTAAAATAACATATCCTTGCCTTGTCCTTTCTTTGCATGTCTGGACACATATTTGTAGCCTATTGGCTGCATATCATTTTTGCTCACTGTTGGATGGGGATTTTTTCAACCACAGCATTTTAGGTTGTATTTCATATTTTAATTCCACTTCAGTTTTAAAACAGTTTATATAATCTATTTGATTCTGAGAACAACTGTTTTACTTAAGCTATGAAAAATTGTCTCCTATGGAGTCCAGAGCATCAAGCAGACAACCCTGAAGGGAAACATGCCCTACCTCTTTAACAAAGATTGACAGAAATTACCTGATTTGAATCTTTGTTTTTAAATGAACCATCAAAACCTGGAAATAGTTCTAGAAGTCTCCACAAAGCTTCTCTTCAATCAATAGCAACAGCATTATGTTCAAAAGAATGAAAGCTTTGCAAAATATGATTACAAATAAGAACTGAGCTATCATCTTCGATCCCATAATGTGATTATTAATTCCACTGACATTAAATACACTATAAGACACAGTATTAAAATGTGAATGAGGAGGAGGCAACTCTTCATGTGAAGTGCAGAAAGTTGCAAAGAATTTCATAGCAACAGACCAAAATAAATGGATGCTCAAGATGCAGACAAGGTCTGGAGGCTCCCACACAGCCCCTTAGAAGCTTTGCAGCTCTCTCAAACTTTTTTTCAGGGAGAATCAGGATGACAGATACATGGATCATGTACGCAGTAAAAAAATATGTAATGAAATTCAAAAACATAAGAAAGGAGGCAGGAAGAAGAATAATTTTATTTATAGATCTTCTAAATCCGTATCTTGTGGAAATGAAGCATGTAAAGAACAGAATATGTAGCCCACAATGTGAAAGTACTAAATCAGATTTCTTAAAGACTGATTTCTCTTACTTAAGAAAAGCTCATCCTACAAGTTATCTATACAACTTTTTAAACCCAAAATGGAAAAACTGTAGCCAAAAAGTAAAATATTGCAAAATGCAGCTGCAGAAGAGTAAACAGACACAGAAAGGACAAAAATGGAGCCACATTTTAAATTGCAAAAATAGAACCTATTACCTGCTTACCATTTAGTAAAGTGGCAAAATGTTCATGTCATAGCCTACACTTTCAGGAAAAAGTAAAAGTTTAAAAATTCATCCAATCCAAACTCCCTGAAGAATTACTATTTTTTTTTTGTCGTCTTGACAGTCTTCAACAGAGATAATAATAAGATGTTATCTAACCAACATGAAAGAGCTATGAAGACAGGGCTATGATCATGCAAGATGAAGCTGCAGATAGACTCAGAGGATTTTGCATGTTAAGGTACTGTAGCTTACATTTAGTGAAAAGAGGCAAATATCTCAGAACTTGTTGTTTGCTCAAGGAGTTATTCCTGATTAACATCAAGAAGAGGGTCTAAAATGAAGAAACCAGAATGAGGCTTTGTTCCTCTAATAATGGTAGACTACTGTGCTCATTGCTCATAATGACTATTATGATTATTACTAAAAGGCTGCAGGGATTCAACACTGATCATTGTGAACAAGTGTGGCTGGTCCTTAAATTGATTTATTTCATTTACAGCTTTTCTTCACAGCTGTAATAATTTCATGCAAGCAACAGCAAGCTCAAAGATACTCCATGAATTGTCTGAAATAGTCAAGCAATGTAGTATCCAGACTATTTTCAGTAAATATACAGTATTTTTATCAGCAGTGACAAATGCTAAAGGAAAGAGGAAAATAATGGGTCTGGCAGCAGTATTTACCAATTAAATCTTTTTGCCTTAAATTATAAATATTTGTAACATTTTTACTTTCTCTTTTAATCTTTTAAATGTTCTCTTTTATGTTATAGCCCATCATATTGTGCTATTTGTCTCAGTAATATCCTGCAGCAGTGAACTCAACTGCACAGTTAATCTGTGCTGATACAGACATTTGTTTGCTTGGTCCACATGCACAAAAACTGTGAGTGTCCCAAAACATCCCTATTTTTCCAACAGTGTTAGATTGGTCAAAAAAACCTGTATTATCTCTGCCTACATATTTTGTTGCAGTATCTGCACTTCAAGTGCTGCTTTATAGTGTCTTTTAATCATCTAATTGTACAGAGGAATACAAAAAATGTGTGCTGAGTATTGTGTCTTTCTTAATGCTCCTCATTAATTAGTAAGCTTTGGCATGAGATAGCTCTGCTTTCATTGACTACACCAAGGGGAAATCCGAGCTTACATGTCTCCTCCACAAATTGTACTGTACAAGCCTTTTCAATGTCTCCTTCCCAGAAGTGAATTTTCTCCCCCATCCTGTATCTTGTTTGTTCCTTCTTCTCCTACTTACAATTATGTCCTTTTCAGTGTGGTATGGTAAAGAGAATTAAGAGTCGGGTTATTCTAAATTTTTAAAAAAGCAGTTTTATGAACCAATTTTATTTTCAATAGCTTAGTCTCGGTTACTCAATCTCAGAAAAAAAAGTATTCTCCCAAGAAATCATATTGAGAAAATAGTTCCACGCATTCTGTTGCTTCCAGCTGAGCTTGTTGTGCCTTTTAAGGAGAGCTCATATTTTCTTAGGCATAACTTCTTTCAAAGACATGCTGGAAAAGGTGATGCCATAAATCTGTGTCAGGCCCAGATGTGCAAGTCTCTGGTGCCTAAAAGTCATCCCAGTATATCTTCATAAATGCTTCCATGGTTTGTTTAGGCAGTTTAAAGTAATGTGTGTACATTAGAAAAAAATTACTCAATGTACATCTGGTAAATATGTGATGTATTAACTGTACATAAAAGGCATAGAGGTGAGGGCCAGAGGCTGTGGCTCAAACATTGGTTAGAGAATTTTGCTCACAGGTCATAAAAACAGTAGCAAGGAAAGTCTCCTTCTATTTGAGCTTACAGGATTCAAGCTATCAATGTACATCCCTGTCTAAGCATGTGTACCCTCCACAACAGCTTTGGAACAGCTGAACGCAGAATAAAGTTGCAGATTACATTATTTTTCTGTTTATCAGTATCTCCAAAGAAATTTATCTTTCTTACTACACAAAACATTCAGAACAGTTTAGAACTTTCCCCTAACACAGGTGCCTAATGTTGAAAATGGGATTGTGGGGGGTTTTCAGTTAAAATCATGATGTTTAATAATAATTTAAAATACCTATAAAATTCACAGATACACATATATAGTTCCTTTATTCTTTCAGGCTAATTTGTTTCTATTACATTCCAGGTATTTGTTTTCCTGTACTTTCAGATGCTTAATTTGGTACCCTTCTTCTTATACCACTTTGGTATATTTTCAGTCTCTTTCTGCCTTTATATTCTTTTCTCCTCTGCACCTTTGGACCTTAATAAAACCCAGTCCCTTATGACATTATCATTTGCTTTCATCATTATCAACAAGGCATTTTTTTCAGTACTGTATGTCATTAAAATTTGCAGCCTTTTCCTAAAATTCCTGCCATACCTTTATTTCCTTTCCTTCTTAATAGTATTATAGAAAATTGTTCTTCATCATCTTTTTTAATATCATCCCAGTTAACAAAATCACTGGTTAATTTCATTCAGAGCCTGGGCCACTCAGTCCTCTTTCAAAATTTAAAATAAATAAAGGTATGATTGCTTCTTTACAAAATACCTTCCAGGTAAAATTATAAATATCATAAACTAGCATCTTCATCCTTATATTCAGAATTTCCTAAAAGAAATTAATATAATGTGTTTATTAAGTGTTTGGACAAATATTCAGGCAAACTAACATAGTATCATGAAGTGTTGTCATTCTTCTTAGATGCCTGAATTAAAGTGGTTATACACCTTACACAGTATGCAAAAAAAAAATACTTTTGAAGAGACACAAAGAATTTGGGAATAGTTACTTGAAATCAAAATAATCAAAATCTAGTCTTTACTGGGATTAATTATTTGGGATTACACCAAGGTCAACTGTAAATTCTGACTAACAGAAGCAATTGTTCTAAGAGTGGAATGCAGCCACCACTATTTTTACAATGCTCATAGTATTATTATGACACCAAACCCTGCTATAAATGGGAGCTATGTGGCATGAAATATTCCATGAGTATCCTAGGAAAGAAAATGCAGCAGTAAACATCATTAGTCAAGCGAGACCTACACGTCATAAGCAATAGGCAAGAGTCCAGGAAGGCCACAAGGTTAAAATGCTTTGTTTGAGTAATTATAGGATTTGAAGGATTAGGCTGAAGCAAAGGATTTGAGGACATGGAGGGATTAAAGGAAGAAATAAATAAATTAAATTAAAGAGAATGAAGGTATAGAAGGAAGCACAACAAATGATATTACACTCACTAAGGTTTTTGAAACAAGAATTGTTAAATAAAATTGTATTTGACAGCAATATGATTTGGCTGCATTTGTTTGCTATTCATTAACTGAGTCTGCAGAGAGAAAGATTCTTTCCAAAAGATCTGTATGTTTCTGAGACTGAAGACCTAACACAAAAAGCATATTTGAGGTGAGATGTCTTAGCCAACTTCTTTGTATCCCAGAATGTATTCAGTAGCTTCTTTGAAAGTGAAATCCTGGAGTGCAAACTGTAGGTGAGATCCCAGCCACACAGCTTCGTATTGGAATCTGAAAATTCTTGTCATACACAGGCAAAAGTAATTCCAATCTTTACCTTATGCTACCCTGAGTTACAACATTTTACAAAGCCAAGCTTGTTTAATTTAAAAGCCTGCTGCCCTTGCAAGATGTCAATAGTGAGAATTAACTCGGGGTCTGTCTCTTGAATATTGTGGATGAGAAAAATTATTCAAGGATTATGATGCCCTGGCAATCCATAGGTCATGAATAAAATGACAAGATAACCACAGGTATACAACACTAGACATCAATGAGTAAGGGTGGGGTATTCTATGAAACAGTCACTGACAAATACAAGACAATGACACTTTGAGCACAGCTGTGCAAAGAGAACATAGCTCGAACAGAGGTTTGAGAAATGTTTTTTGAGCCAGGAGCTGGGGCCGGGCCGAGAGGCGGGGCGGCCGGCGCGGGGCGCCACCTGCTGGGCGGCGGCGGGAAGGCAGAGCCAGGCGCTCCGAGCCAGCCCGCACCCGCCGCTTTGCCGCTCTCGCCGCGGGACTGCACAGCTCCCGCCCCGGCCTGGACACCGGCTCTGAAACTGCCGGCGTTGTCGGCCACAAGGATGACTCCAAACAAAAACAAATCGTGTCAGCAGCCCGGAAAATCACACCCCAAATTCTTCACACATTTTCTTAGATCTCTTTATTAAGGCCTAGGTGTTCAGTTTCTCTCAAAGTGATCATCCTAAAAGTCTAGTTTTACTTCAGAAACATTAAGCAAAGCCCTAATCTGGTTAGCATTGGTTTATTATTTCCATATTAAAATATTATAGTAACAACCAACAATTTTTTAGTATAAGCGCTTTCTTAATATTACAGTATGAGTTTTTTCATTCACTTTCAAGTACTATTTAACTTGGGTTTCTTGGTTCAGACAGAATATTGCTTCAGAAAACTACAGAAATTCAGACACTAGCCCAATTCACAGATCCTGTCATTACACCTGGCCTTATTTCTAAAACAGGAAGTGGATGCAGTGTCCAGAAGTGCTATGTTACAAATAATCCTAATATGGCATATTGTTTCATAATTCTTTATTCATTATATCAGTTAACCTATCTCTGCAAAAACTTTGCACATTTGAATACAGCATCCTTTTCATCCTATTTGAGTATTGACATCATATGCCAACAAGAAATATTATTGGTGGATATTTGCCTTTTGCAGCTCAGCTTTTCTGCATCACAGAAAAATCAAGTTCCTTTTCTTACAAGCTGTTGTTATTTTTGTCCAAGAATGCCCAGTTGTTTGCTGTCTAGAAAACTACTTTTCTCTAAACTGAATATTCCCAGTGAAACAGCATGTCCTGACAGCTCATGCTGACAAATTTTCCCACATTCCTTTCAGTGTGCTGAGTCCTGATCATGAAGTTTCTAGATCGATTTTCAGTCCTCGTGCTCATTTAGCTGTTTGTGGTGCAATCATTCTCACAGTGTTTGTTGGGGGCAGGTTAATTGTAAAGCTGTTCACCAGTAGCAGGGATGGCTACTGATTTCCCTCATATGGGTCACTGACCAGACAACAGATGGTGGAAATATTCTGTCCTACTAATCTGGCCCAGAGTTGGCAATTCAGAGGTGAAAAGCTTTATCCCATTACCAACTGCCTGAGCTGTCCTGTCTCCAACCTGAGGGCTAAAGATTAAACAGTTAATAGTCTTGGAGTAACTACCGCCCCCTCAAATATCCCATCCACTGCACATCCCAGCTACCTACTGGGCAGATCTGGGAGAAAATCCATAAATGTCAGTACATTTTATTGACTTTAAATTCTACCTAAGGAGGAATGAAAAAGAAGACAGGCTGATAAAACTACAGCATCAATTCAGACAGCACTACTTATGCAATGTCTGGAAGGAAAAGTTTATTGCAGAAAAAGTATCAGGAAAAGCAGCAAATCCATGTAGGCTGTTTGTGAGAAATGCAATCTAGAAGCAAATGCAGTAGACATCATTAAAAGGAAATATCACAATTCAATTTCCTTTTTTAGGTTTCAGGAAAATATCACATTATTAGTATAGCACTACATAGTCATAATCAGCTCAGAGCAGTAGAACCAGTTTTAGTGAACTTACTTATTCTATAATCCCCATTTTCTTTGCCCTCTGCACAAGTACTTTGCTCTGCTGCATATTCAAGTTTTTAATTTGTACACATTGGACTTCTGTATTGCATCCACAATCACTATCAAAATTTCTGGTTTACACTATAAATTGCCAGAGGAGTTACTTTTACATTTGTGAAGATGACATAAAACATATAATTTGGAGTTCAAGATAACTGCAAGGGAAACATCTCACAGAATTTCTGAGCTTCCCTATATACAGACTTAATCACTGGAATTCTTTAAAAATGCAAGTTTAATGACAGTATAAATTTTGAAAATATGAGAACACTAGAGAAAGGAGATGGTAGGTTATTTTTAAATGCAATTATGTGTACATTTCTGTGTTAGACCTGGATATATTTGGATCTATATTCTTTCACTCCTGCAGAAAAACACGACTCAGATTACATATCATGATCTTATAAAATCCTATACAGCTATAATTTCCATAACTACCAGGACATCTAGTTAGACTCTTTCACCCGTCTGGAAGATTTGACTGTTCAAATCTGTCAAGCCATGCACAAAGAACTGATTTACAGGGGAGCTATGGAAGTAACTGTAAAAACGTAATCCTTGAGAGAGGGGAAAGGGTAAGCACAGCTCCTTGCTGCTATCTTAGACATCCTAGTGTTCACTCCTCCCTTCACATTTCATACAGCTTCACTTAGGGCAGCTACAGAAATGCATGCAGTGTGTATATAAAATTTCTTGGTGAGCTTTATTTATGATAACCTGCTTAATTAATTTACAACCACGATGTTTCTAATGACTAAAAATACTCCATCTTTTGTCCATAGCCATCCTATCACATCATACTTAATGTCATAGTCATAATAGTAAAAAGCATTGTTCTAAGGTAGATTACACAAACTGGAATCTCTCATGGGTAGTTATTTTCCTTGAAAATATAGAATTAGATCTTGCAAAAAAATTTAAATATTAAAAAATTGCTCAAGTATTTATTTAAAAAACCAGAAACAAAACCAAACAAACTAAAAACATGAAAAGGAATGTGGAACTGAAAAAAAGTTTCAAAAAAAAGCATTTTCAGTACCTTGCAGTTAATACAAGAAACTCTGATTTTTCCTTTCTTTCAATTTGAAGAAAACAGTAGAAAAAAATAAGTTAAAGGAAAATAGGCTAAGGAGTATATTTAGAAAGGGTATAAGAAGGGTAAGAGTTCCCTTAATTAAGGGAACTGTTTTTCCAGGCCCAGATAGTAATTTAAAACAACTGAAAGCATGCATATCAAAAACAGAATCAAAGTAAAATATATAAAAGAAGCAGAAATTTTTAATGGAAATTACTACAGCTGACCCATTGGATAACCCTAATGAACCTGTTAGTATTAGTAGCTAGATGGTCCACAGTCCTTACTATGTAGCCAGAGTACAGCTTGTGTGCTTCTGAGAACAGAACTGGGCTCTTGACAGAAATTACATTTTCATTACAAAATTTGACCCCTCTGTGGACTTGCAGAACAGTTTGTTTTCAGAGAAGGTCATTAATAACCAGGCCCAGTAATAAAAATATTATTATGTTTGATACCTTGACTGGACAAACCAGCTGTGCTGCCCTTTAAACATAACACCACATCACATAAGGAGATTCCTGCCATTTCTGTCACTGTCTAGCATCCACATGGATCTTAACTGCATTTAGATGGCAATAATCTAAATAATCTAAAAAATAATATGTAACTGTGCTTTATATGTAACTGTGCTCCTGACAAACTTCACTAGGAAGGTCTGTTCTGGAAAGTCCAGTGTAGATCGTCTGCCAATTGTCCTGTTCTCTAAATCAGCATCATCTGTTTCCTTTGGTAAGTCTCCATCAGCAGTTACAGCTCAAAGAAAATATTCTTTTAAAAACCTTTAGTGACCATAAGTACCTGGATATCCACAGCTGCTCAGATGAGTAAATCCATATATATATTAAATACTATGCATACAGGGTAGAAACTGCAACATCTGCAAAAACATACGTAAAAGTGACATTAGGATGACTGGGCAAACAGAAAGCCTGTCCTGCAATGGGGGACTGTTAGGTGAGTGTAATGAAATTGTTGAGAGGATAAAATGACTCTCTTATGTTATTCTCTTATAGCAAAGAGGCATGATAGTAGGTGAGAGTTGTTTAAACTACAGGGTAATATTGGCACTAGAAGAATAAGCAGGACATGAATAAACTTAGACTGGAAATAAGAATGCTTTACTAAGCACAAGGGTGTTCTAGATGAAAAGGGCAATGATGACAGTGAAATACTGGCTATTACCACCCCTTGGCAGCCTTTCATCGGCCTACATGCTTTCCTTCCTATGCAAAAGTTGTATCATTACCTTTCAGGAGCCCATCAATGAAATAAGGATACAACCTCCAGTAAAAAATATGTCCTATGTTTGCTTCCACACAAGAGGAGCCAGGACAGAAAGGTCTTACTGGTTATAATCAGTAAAGCTTTCAATACTTTCTCTCACAGTATCCTTCTAAATAAAATGTCCAGCACAGAACTGGATAAACACATCATGTGGTGGGTGAGCAAATGGCTTATGGGTTGGGCACAAAGGGTTGTAGTGAATAGGGTGACATTAGACTGATGACCTGCCACTAGTGGGGTTCTGCAGGGCTCTATCCTGGGCCCTGTGCTCTTCAGCATCTTCATTAATGAGCTGGACACAGGACTGGAAGGGATACTAGACAAATGTGGCTAGCACAGGTTTTTCCCATGAGAAGTTTTCTTGTGTTTTTGTAAATAAAGTTTAGATGTTGTTGGAACAGTGTCCCAGAACTTGGGCAGTGCAGGCCTGGCCAATCAGGCCTGGGGGAAGGCTTCTGACTGACCAATCTGGGTGACTTTTGAGAACTCTATAAATGTGATGAAATCAAAACAATAAAGGTCATTCCTTCTTGCCACTGAGAACTGGTGCATTCATTACTCTGCTAGCTGCTCAACAGCAACAGACAAAGTTGCGGAAGAGAGGAGCTGTTGACTCCATCAAACGCAGGAAGGCCCTGTAGAGACACCTTGACAAATTAGAGGACTGGGCCATCACCAACTGTATGAAATTCCACAAGGCAAAGTGCCGGATTCTGCACCTCAGATGGACAACACTGAATGTACTGACATTCAGTGACTGGGAAATGAGAGGGCGGGCAGCAGTGACGAGGAAAGGGACCTGGGGGTCCTGATTGCCAGAAAGTTGAAAGTGAGTCAGCAGTGTCCTGGCAGCCAGGAGGGCCAAGTGTGTCCTTGGGGCATCAGGTCCAGCATGGCCAGCTGGGCAGGGGAGGGGATTGTCCTGCTCTGCTCTGCACTGGGGCAGCATCACCTCCAGTGCTGGGGGCAGTTTTGAGCACCACAACATAAGATGTTAATTAAGCTATTAGAGAGCGTCCACAGCAGGGCAAGGAAGATGCTGAAGGGCCTTGAGATGAAGCCATGAGTGGCTGAGGTCACTTTGTTCAGCGTGGAGCAGACTGAGGGGAGACCTCACTGCAGTAACAGCTTCCTCATGAGGGGAAGTGTCAGGGCAGGTGTTGATCTCTCCTCTCTGGTGACCAGTGACAGGACCTGAGGGAATGGTGTGAAGTTGTGTCAGGGGAGGTTTAGGTTTGATACTAGGAAAAGGTTTTTCATCCCAAGGGTGTTTGGGCACGGGAACAGCTCCCCAAGGCAGTGGTCACAGCACCAGCCTGACAGAGCTCAGTGCTCTTGGGCACATGCAGATACCCTTGGGGACGGTGCTATGCAGGAGCTGCACTCGATGATCCCTGTAGCGCCCTTCCAATTCGGCTTATTCTGCGATTCTGTGATAACGCAGCTGAGCGCGGAGCCGCCGTGGATTTCTCAGCCAGCTTGGGCGCTGCACACTCACAACCACGCGCTCCTCACTGGCGGTGCGCAATCGCGGCGGTAGCGCGGTTCCCGATACCGGGCATTGCCAGGCCGTGTCTCGGCGGAGCAGCCCCGCCCCGCCCCGCAGGCCGCAGGTGCGCAGTGACGCGGGCAGGGCGGGGCGGCGCGGGGCGAGAGGCGCGGCCGGCAGAGGGCGCCGGGATGCCGCGCGGCGCGTGCGGCGGGGCGTGGTGTGGCGCGCGCGGCCCGGCGTGCACCGCGGCGGCGTTTGAATGGCGCAGGCTCCGGGCGCCGGGCCCCGGCAGTAGCGCTCCCGCCGCTCCGCCCGCCCCGGCCCGGCCCCGAACATGAGCAGCGGGTGAGTGCCGCGGCGGTGCCCGGGAGCCCGGGGCCGCCGGCCGGGGGGAGCGCGGCGGGGCCGCGGCTCTGCCTCTGGCCCGTCGGGACCGGGCGCGGCTCCGAGGCGTCGGGCCGGGCTGCGGGCCGGCGGCGGGGGCTGCGGGGCGCGGATCGCTCCGTGGCGCGGATCGCTCCGTGGCGCTGCCCGGCGGCCCCGCCCGGCCCCCCGCCACGGTTTGCTGTGCCTGCCGCCTGCAGAGAGCGAGTTTGGCACTTGGGTCCCTTTCTAAAATGGTGCCATCAGCCTCGCTGGAAGCAGGCGTGTGCAATGGCAGATACGTGCCAGGAGAGCGGGGAAGGCTCTGGGGCTGCCGAGAGGGAGGGAGGACAGCAAGCTGGGTGTGAGGCCTGCTGACGGATTTAATTTCTTGGGTGTGACAGATTCCAGGGGGAAGGAAGGGGGGGAAGAATCTTAAGTGCTTGAAGATGAGATCCTGCATTAATTACTTTGTTCAAAAGCCTTCAAATTATTTTTTCAGTGTTGTGCAGGAGGATTTGGCATGCAGATTTAAAATAAAGACATTTTAAATAGGGAGATCTTTTAAGGAGAGAGATTAGATGGTGATCTTGGACACCTTTTGTTTCTGTTTTTGTAACGTGCACTGTTTTGGAGCAAGGTTAGGTCCATTTGCTTAAAAGCAGCTTTCGTCCATCTTTTCGTGGACTGTCATTTTTGCTCTTCCTGTTCCCCTGTTTTCTTCTTCCTATTTTTCTTCGGCTGTAATCAGGGAAAAAATAAAATAGTATCCATGTTAGTAGAAATAAAGCATAACAGAAGGCGGTTTGTGCCTTTTTGGCCTTGTTGACTGGATCGTGTTCTTGTCTAAAGATGTTGCTTTAATTTCCTATTAACAGTGTATGTAGTTTTGATTTAAATTTTTCTAGTGTTATTTCATTGAATTCAAATTACCACTGATATGAATTCCTAAAGTTTATAGCTCAGGATTTCATTATAATATATTAAAAATAGTATTAATAAGATAAATTATATATGTGTATTTAAAAGCATATGCGGGTTTTCTGATATGTACGTATTCTTATAGCAGTGTATATATATACATTCACTTACCTGCTTTTGAAATTTTTCTTTTAAATTTATTTTCATTATACTTCATAATATTACATATAACATAATAATATATATAATACATATTTCATAGCTATTACTTCATAATAATTTGAATAAGTTTTTTTTTTTTTAATTAACTCTGTGTTGGTCCCAGAGTAAGAAGCTCGACTCTAAAGTAAGAAGGTTTTTTAATACTATAAACAGACTACAGTCAATAAGAAAAGTGTATTTAAAGGTAGCGTAAAAAATAATATTGAAGCTGTATGAAATACAGTCACAGACTTTTCAGCCAAGTGGGGATGTAGTGAGTACCCACTTAGCCTTCACTAAATTTGGAGCTTGAGGGGTTTTCCAGTATGTCTGTCTCAGGGTTTGAATTCAAAATTCTTGTTGCAGTTTTTTTAAACTCTCTGGGTTGAGCAATAAATGGTAAAAAAAATTTGCTGTATTTCATGAGTAGTTTCTTAAAGGCTTTTGTAAAATATTAATGTGGGAGCTTCAGTGTAGTGGAGATTTATTTCCTATATAACACCTCTCAGTTATAAAACTTTTCCAAACTTACATCCCCAGAGTGTTCATAAGTGAAAATCAACAGGTAGAAATATCTTTTCAATCTTGAAAGATGACTTCAGAAAGGACCAAACCATTGACAACTGCTACTACTTTATGGCAGCTTACCATATCTGTAAATGGTACCTCCAGGTGCAGAAAACTGAGTACTTGCTTGACTTTTTTTTGTAGAAAATGTGAATAAGGTTCAATTAGATACCTGGGCTATCTCCACAAGGAGAGCTAATGCACGCCTGGATTCATTCTCACTAAACTTGAATGAACTGTGACTTGTGGTCATTTTTGGAGGTTAATTATGACTGACAATGGACCACCTACAAATTCTATATGTAAGAGGAAAATGAGCTTAAATCTTAGGTATAAGCTAATTTACCATAACTTGTTGTTCAAATAGTCTTTGTATTTACTGCAAATATAGCAAAATTCCTGTCATTTTCAACAATACAGGGAACTTTAAACTAGAAGAAATGGCCTGACAGGTGTAGCACATTAAAAAGCTGTGATCTGCTGGCATGTAAGACACTCTTTATAGTGTTGCGGAAAAATTTTGCATTAACATACTCCTAAGAATCTTGACTTCCTTTTTTAAGAAAATTTGGTATTTAACGGCTGATCAGCCATCAGTACATCAGTTGCTAAAAAAGGAATTTGAAAAAAGCCAACAAGCTGTTTCATATTCAAAGGATGTGGAAGCCTTCTAAAAGAAAGACAGATGGATTTTGTAATATTTGTCAGAGCTAAAATGAAAGAAAATTATGCCGAGCTTACAAAATCACTTCTACATCATAAGATAGAGCTAATTTATTTTTGTAAGCTAATTACCTGTTTGGAAGTAAATTTGAAATAACCATTCTTGGGAGTTTCTTGTGACCATTGTTAATCTGCTGTGAAGTCAGTTGATCGTTACTGCTTACCTGATGCATACCTATTTGGAATGCTTTCAAAGCATGAACTCCCCTCCTTGGGAATAGGAATTTAGCTCTTTCATCTGAGTTTAATGTTGTCATCCTTGAACTTGCACTTGGGTTGCTGTGGGTTGGGGAGAATCCCACAAACATTCGCAATGGCTAGTGCACATGGAATGCTGCAGGGAAAAATAGGTGTTAAGAATTTGGACAAGGAATAGGATGGAAGAATGTGTGTTTTAAAAGGTATTGCTGATGACTTCATGTATCTAACTATTGTACGTTTTTCTTGCTGCCATGCAAAGTAGTCCAGCCTGTGTTCTGTAAGAAAATAATGTTATGTTAATACACAGGCAGATTACATAACGTGTCAAGAAGAGTTTGTCCCTCTCTAGGGGCCGTGCCCAGAACATAGGACGATGGGAGGGAGTGGCAGAGTTGTTAATACTTGCCTTTGATAGATATGCACTTGAAAGCCTGTTAGTGCTGACTTTCTTTGCCTAATTCTGGTGTGACCTGAAGAGTTTTATTGCAGCTGGTAGAGATCAGAGAAAATACCAGGAGAGCCATCAAGAAAAGTTTGCACAGGTGCTGTCTGTTGACTGTGGGGACAAACCAGCTTCTTCTCAGGATATGCAGCTGCTATTACTTTAGTTCTTCTGCTTACTGAAGATTGAAGAGAATAAAAGGGGGAGAAGGGAAGATTGTCATCTGCTATGAGAAATTGCCCACGGGATAGCAGAATTTAGTGGAATTTGATTCTGTGAGCCTAATGAAATCATGCATTTCTGTTCAAATTTGCGGTCTACCTTGTTACAGTTGTTAAACAGTTTAGGATTGTACAATAGACCAAAGCAGAGCTGAAGGGACATGCATTCTATCTTTCATTCATTTTAAAAAACTTTGTAAAGCGAAGGAGATGCATTGGCTTCAATGAGATTGTATAGCTGATTGTCCTGATCAAATACGATTAGTTGTGCTCATCACAAGGGAAAGGTTGGAAATTAAAGACATTATGGTATAAATTGACTCTGTGCAAATTAGTATCTCATGTCAGTTTAAAAATCCTCAGTGTATATCCCAAAATTACAGGAGGCTGTAGTGTCTAATTAGCTTTCCCTAGATGATGTCAGATAGCAAATAGGAAATCAAAGTTGTGAAGAGCCATGTAAAGTGCCTTTCATCCTGTAGCATTCATCTTTTTAATTGCTGGCCAGCCAGCATTTTGTTAGGTGTTACTAAGCCTTTCAAAGCTGGTTTCTTAAGATGTTGACTAAGTTTATTACTATATCACTGTTAGGTTTATATATACCAGATTCTTCTGTTTGTGTTCTGCTGTTTGGACTACCTGGGTGGTATATCTGAATTAAATCACTTTTAGTCTATTTTATTTAATGACTTTGCACAGTCTATCCTAGAACCCATATAAAACATTTAGGTCCGCAATATCCTGTACCAAGTTCAGGTTGATTATAATTTGCACAGAGCTTATCCTTGTTAGTTTTGATCCAATCATCAGCTATTGTCTTTTGACCCTTTATTTTTATATTGGGCAGGACAGGAAACAATCTCTATACAACTTCTCAAAGCCGTTAATTTTTTAGGCCTTTGTCTTATTTCCCCTGTCAGCTATACGTAGCCTTCTCACCAGACAAAAAAGGCTCATCTACCCAGATGTTGATTACATGGAAAGTATTCCATGTATTTTTTAACTTGCCTTTGTCTGAGCTCTTTTTTTACTTAGAAGTTTGGGTTTTCTTACTTTTTGGGTTGGTTCGGTTTTTTTAAAGAAAGTTAACTAACCCTGCACTCAGAATTTGAAATGCAGGCACAGATTAGTTCTATGCACTGTTCCAACAGTGTTCTTCTAACTATTTCTTGATCCATATGGAGCAGTGAGCAGTCCAAATGATCTGAAGTAAACTGTCATGTATCCAGATATTACTGTGGGTGGCAGTTACTACCTCAGAGAATGTGATTCCAGTAGGAACCCAGAATTTTCTTGTACCTGCAGACACATAGGTTAGTGTCTATATTAATAGTGTCTTTATATTAATCTGTAATCATTGCTTCTGATTATTGTACATTACAGTCCTTTTCCAGTTCTTCAGTTAGCCCTCATCTTCACACGCTGGTATGACTTTGTATTGTCAACAGCCTTCATCTAAGTACTCATCCCCTTTTGTGAGGTAACTTATGAATATATTGAACAGCATAAACCAATGCAGATTTTCTCCATGGGTCTGGAGGTGATTTTCTGCAGCATGGAAATTGCTTAGACAATTTATGGTTGTTCCTTAGGTACTTTTACATGCAAAAGCTTTCCTTTTTATCACTTGTTTTCTTAGTTTCTTCAAGATTTAAGTGAGGGACTTGGAAATTCAAATGGAGTCCATAATTTAGTTATCCTTTATCCATGTTGTACTACCACATACTTTTAATAAATTCCATTAATTTTGCAGAGAAAGATTTCGTAGAATCAGAATGATTTGGGTTAGAAGGGACCTTAAAGATTTTCTAGTTCCAATTTCCCTGCCATGGGAAGGGACACCTTCCACTAGCCCAGACTATTCAAAGCTCTATCTAACCTGGCCTTGAACACTTCCAGAGTCAGGGCATCCATCACTTCCCTAGGAAATGTGTTCCAGTACCTCACCACCCTCACAGTAAAGAATTTTGTCCTAATATCCAGTCTGAATCTACCCTCTTTCAGTCTGAAGCTATTACTTTTTGGCCTATCACTAAATGCCCTGGTAAAAAGGCCCTCTCCAGCTCTCTTGTAGCCCCTTCAGATACTGGAAGGCCACAATGAGGTCACCTCAGAGCTTTCTCTTCTCCAGGCTTTGTTGCCTTAGTGACAGCAGGTTGAATCTTTCCCACTATATTCTTTGTTTGTGTCCACTAAGTCTATTCTTGATTACTTTGTTTACTAATTAGCGCAACTGTCAGTCTGGATCTTCCTTTAGGCTTTCTTTAAATAGTGACTGTGTTTTCCACATGAGATTTCTTTAGGTGTTTTGTCAGCTCCAAGGGAGATGTTCTGCACCTTCACAGAATAGCTATTACATTACTGTATAAATGTTCACTGCTACTTCTGCATAATCTGCGACCCTCAACAGGTTAAACTATGGAAACCTCTCCAAACTGTTGGACAGTGAAGTCATATATGAGGATTTTACTTTGCTTCATCTGATGTTCCTTTTTATCTGATCATCTTTTGAGCTTTTGAGTTTCTGTTACCAGTCTTTAGGGAAAGAATTGATAGTTCTGTTTTCTCATCCTGTTTCAACTGGGAGGCTGATGGATAATATATTCTTGTGTCAGATTTGTCAGAATGTAAAATTCTTTTAATTTTTCTCCTGGGCACTTGCAGCCTTTTTTAAGGAATTTCCTTCTGTCCAGGGTCATCTCTCTTCAGTTCAGGTATTTTGAGATGCTACCTTAGGCTCTTCAGAGCCCAGTATTAAAAACTGATACACTAACTGAGTTTCCTTGGTAAGACGTTTCTTTCTAGCCTTCTGTTATTTTATACTTCTTTTAAGCAAAAAGCATTCTAATTATACAGTGCTGTCTTTTGTTTCGGTGATCAGATTCTTGTGTACTGCTTAGTGTGAAAGAGGAGGGTAGGTTGAGATCATTTATTAAACAAGGAAAAATATGAAGCAGTTACTGTTAGAAGAATTAGTTAATGTTCTAGTCACTTCTAGGCATGAAGAATTGTAAGCTGGGGAGTAGTAAAAAAAATAATGCTTCAGGAACAGAGATGAGATGATTCTGTGTGGTTTAGCTCTGGTGGTTGGAGGTTGTCCCCATTTTAGAGTTTGTTTTCCCCTCAGTATTATTCTCAAACAGTGAATAGAAGCAAAAACAAAAATCAAGACTTCCAAGTCCTCTTTATCACAGCCCTGCATAAAAGGGTGAATTTGTTTGGATTTTAGGATTGTTAGGTTGGACTTTTCTTCAAAAGTTCTGTTGTTCAGCATATGCCTTTGTGTTGTGCTCCAAGTTCAAATTTTAATATACAGCTCATTTTGAGTCCAAATAATGGTTTTAACCAGTCTGATAAGCAGAGGAAAGGGTGTTTATCTTTTTTGAGGTGTTTTCTAAACTTCAGGGAAAAGTTTCTTTACAAGCAAGCCTATGTGGAAGAACTAGGAAGTGTGGAGAGATAACAAAGTGTTAACTCTTCTCTCACCATCCCATAGTGTGGAAAAATAAAGTTAATGAAGCAGTCTTAATCCAGACTTATATCTGGAAAAATTTTGACAACATTTGTTAAAAATCTTGCCCTAAATAATGCTGCCATTTTCAATTCTTTCAGTAGTCTGAGGGCTCCCTGTTCCCATCTTACAGGGTCAGGGACTCTAGTCAGTAAATATTCCCTTTTTTGAGAGGGAGCTTTCAAATGAAATTCTTCGGTTATGATCCAGTTCTAAAGAAAACCAAAAGATTTGAATTTTTTTTTTTCTACCACTGTACCCTACAATGTGGATTTTAATGTGCCTGATGTTTAGAATGCAGCTTCTATCTTGTTTAGAGCCTGCCACCTGCTTGTTGTAACTGATGGCCTTTAGCTGGTGCATGGAAGGATTTTCGTGGCTAATAAGCTATTTCCCATCTGGCTTTTCCAGTGCTCAGTGTCTTAGTCTTTTGAATGCTGAAGTTCTTAATGTGGGATCAAACTGCTACATAGAGTAAAAGGCATAGGACTGCTGCTAAAGATGGAGGGGAGAGATTAGAGCAGTCATGTTGGGGACTAGAGTTTCACCTTTTAGGGGAGAACCCAATAATATCAGAGTAAGTGGTTGTCTTCCAAAAGTAGCATAGCATATCTTGCTAAAATACTTTAAAAATAGTGCTCTGTGATGATGTAGTAGTTGAATCCAGTCTCAAGCAATGGATCTAATGATCACTTAAAAAAGATGCAAAATCATATGAAACTGTCTCAATCTTGGTGTTGATTCTTGTAGACATATATGCATATTTCAAGACAAAGTACTTTAGACGTAAAGTTGTGTGTTTTAGCATGAAAGGAAGGCCAAAGTTCTGTTTTGAAAAAAAAAAAAAGGGGGGGTGGAGGGGGTTATGCATTTGCCAATAAATTAAGGGGAAGATATTTCACTTTTTTTTTTTTCAACTTTTGTTATTTTGATGAAGTTTGCCTTCTTCCTGAAAAACAGGAATCAGTTTTTAGCTGCTTTTCTCACTTGGAAACAGTTGTGGAACCAATTATTTTTCTCTAGGCAGCAGATGAGATTCATGGTGTGAGGACAGAGTCTCACAAATTGCCTTATTTTTCACTTGAATTCTTGTTTGTATGATGCCCCTCAGTGAAAGTGTAACAAGCTGGTGTGAAAATAAAATCTCTGCCTCTGTTTCTTGGGGTGATTTTTGTTTCATTTCCTCTTTTTGACAGCTAATTTTGAAGTGCTTACCACCATGTTAATGATAAGACCTCCAGCTAACATTTGCTAAAGGATGATGTCTTGGGTTAGTTATAGGATGGAAGATCTTGTGAATTGTTGAATTCTTTTTACTGGTTTTGCTAGCTGCATTTGAAATTGACTGAATACTTTGGAAAATATAACTAAGTATCTTTCACTTGAGAACAGGGATTTGAGAGATTATGGCATCTGAAGCTCACAATGTTAAAAAACAGAAAGTATTGCATATTGAAGGTCATCCCATTGATCTCCCCAGAAAAAGAACCTCTTCTTCCACTAGAAAGATCATGAAGGAGGTAAGCTGTGTGTGTTGTTTGTTGGGTTTTTTTTAATGTCCTCTGACAAAACTTTTAACGAGCTCATAGTTCTGAGCAATCTAAAACTGGAAGCACAGCACTACTAAGTATTGGATGTTTAGATGTGCAATAGAACTTTAACTTGAGCAGCAATTACAGTATAAAAACTGTGTTATAATAGATACAGCAGCGGCTGCACGGCTCAGTGCATCGCATCGTCCATGTGAGCAGTAGGTACTGATGCAGTCTTAGTCATGCCTGCTTTTCTGCAATCTAGCTAAGAATGTTTCAATACAGGAATTCTACCATGAGAAAGTTCTTTCTTGCAAAGAGAACTACATGGCAAAAGTGAGAGGCAGAGTAGGTAAAACTTGAGTTGAAAAGGATCTGTCTTATAGTCATGCAGCTTGATCTACACATTGATAACACATATATTTTCACTAGATTCTTGCTACCCAAAAGCAGTTTTTATAACCTCTTACCTGTGTTACTGTATGGAAGAGGAAGGCAGTGGAGTACAGAGGAAGCACTGGAAAGCCAAACTTACTGTAAACTTATCAAACAGTGGTTAGGATGCCTCTCCACTGTCTGCTTACTGAAATTATGAATTAAAACTCACATGATTTTGACTGTGTTAACAAGAAAGATCATAACTTTGTATTGCAGATATGCACAATGTGAATGTTACCATTAATGTTATGTAGTACAGATGGGAGTGTTTGACCCTTTTTTTAGTAATACAGCTTTTTCTTCTCTGTTTCCTCTCTCCCAGGGTAAGAAATCTCCAAAACAGCTGGCTTCATACACAAACAGGTAGGAGGGCTGTGCTTTGTAATATCTGAGTTTAAAGTGTGAACAGAGGTAGGGAAGAAGCAGTTGAAATTGATTACAGCACCAAAGCAGACACAAATGGATATAGGTCTTGATTTTAATGACAGTTCTTGGTTCTTGTGTTTTCTTCCCTAATGAGTCTCTGCATTAATGAAAACAGAGAAGAATATTGGTGACATTAATTCTGATAACTCAAGTGTCATTAAGGTATATGTCAGGGAAAAAATGTTTTCAATAACCTGAAAGCTGATTGCTGAATTCATATTTGTATATATAACATAATAATGCAATTTATTAGGTTTAGAGCAACCTTCTCTAAAATACTGCTTTATTATTGCAGAATAACAGTTGGAAAAACAGTGACCAGTCCCCTCTCTCTTTTCAAAGTGGTGTATTGTAAAAGAAAAGTTCATTGTTATACTCCAAAGCCTTGTTACAGAAAGAAACTGTGCCCTAAATCTAGGGGCTGTGACATGGCAAATAAAGAAAATGAACTGGCTTGTGCAGGGAATCTGCCGGCAAAACTTCACAACAGTCGTACACACTTGCTGAATTCTAGTGACTCTGGCTCATCTCAAACAGAAGGCCCCTCATCCAAATACAGTGGATTTTTTTCAGAGGTGGGTAGAGTTTAAAGAAACTTCAGTGTAAAAAACAGCTATTCCTAGTAATTATCTGTGAAAGCTTTCACATAGATTAATTTTCTTCAATTCTTTCAGTATCAGGTCTTGTGATTTACAGTCTGTCAGTTTATGGTGATACAGTTGTCAGCAGTAATAGTCCTACTCACTTTCTCCATGTTTGTGTTGGGTCAGAAGCTCAGATCTGCCAGACTTGAGTGGGTTAAAATTGTACCAGCACCAAAGGAGAGTGTTTTGCCCTGGTTAGGTTTCATGAACTGGCAGGACACATGAACTGGCATGTCCATATGCGTGTTTATAGAAGTGTGAAAGTGTTAGTGGATCAGTGAGAATAAACTGGGTAAGGTAGGTTAGGACAATTTTCAATAGCAGTATCAATTTAGTGTGTGTGAAACTGACTTAAATGTTTTTATAAGACTTTATTTCTTGTTAAGATTGGTTGAGGAAACATAGTGGATGCTTGCACGGCTTCTGAAACTGGCTAGAAGGTTAGATGTTTAGATGAAACAGATTTTGTGACAGTGAAGGCCATTTAAGTCTCTTAATGTTGAAGTTTGCATTTCTGTCACAATAGATTTTTGTTACTCGTCGAGGCTTGCATGTGTTTAAAGTGAGGCATGGCAGGGAAGGTAAGATCAGAGACTCTCACCATGCTGCCTTGTCATGGTGCTTAAATGTGGGCTGCCATGAGGAGAGAGCCCTGAGAGTCCAGTGGGCTGGAGGTGCAAGTCTGCAGCACTCCTGCACTGTTTATTTGATGTTTTCAAGAGAAGAGAAGAATAGCTACAACAAAGAGGTTGCAGAAAGAAGGGTAGAGAAATGAAGATATGGAAAGATTCATTTTCTGGGAAGCTAAGGACCAGATCACTGGCCACAGATGACTATTTAACTGGTTTGAGAGATGTGTGTGGTGCTTCAGTGTTCATTCCAATCCAAGGTCTAATTAATTAAAATGCCTGAACTTCATTCAGAGAACAAGCTTTTTCAGAAATGAACCTTTTCTGTCGAGTTTGGAATAATGCACGTAATTACTTGTGTCTGAATTGTGTCAAAATTAATACTCCTCTAAGTAAAAAGTTGTCAGAGTTTGTGAGAATTATAGGTTGATGCTCATGAATGCTTGTTTTAATTATTAGATACCTATCTAAGATGGTAAATTGGTACAAACCTTGTTGTTGTAGCTTTTGTGTAAAGTAGGGCTAATCTTTTTGTGCCCCCTTCTAAGGGAAATGTATGACTTTAAGGCGATTGTTAGCTACATTTCTAAAACAGACTCATCAACATAAAGGTAGAAAAGTATATTATCATATACCAGGCTATTATATTAGAGTAGCTTGTTATCTTACTGCTGGCTACCTAACTTCACTGTGTCAAACTTCATTTATATTTTTGAAAACATACAGGTTTCTCAGGACCATGAAACTATGGCTCAAGTTCTTTTCAGCAGGAATCTGAGACTGAATGTAGCTTTAACCTTTTGGAGAAGGAGAAGTATAAGTGAACTGGTAGCCTACTTAGTGAGGTAAAAACAGTCTCTTTCATATCCTTAAAATGTTAGCAATCTCAAATATGCCACAGTATTTTTTGCAGTTCCATAAATGTTGTGACTTAGTAATACTTTTAAATCATAGTGGAAGCATATACTTCAACCTGGGATCCTTTAGTAACACTTCTGATTTTATTCTTAATATTTCTAGGATACAGGATCTTGGAGTAGTAGTAGACTGCCTTCCTGTGCTTACAAACAGGTACAAACCAAAAAAAAAAGTGGGGGATTAGACTCTGCTTATAACCACACTGAAGTTCAAGCACTTTCACTGAAACATCTTGTTTTTTAAGTTTACAGGAAGAAAAACCATATGTTTCAGTTGGCTGCTGCGTAGATCTTTTGCCTTTAGTGAAATCTCTGCTAAAAAGCAAATACGAAGAGTAAGTATCAGTTTGGGATGTTTTTAAAACACTATTACTTCCTGGCTATGCAGAGCCCTGGAAATTAATGGTTTTTAGTCCTCTGCCCCTTCTCCTAACTCTGCCTTTCTCAGGAGATGAGAAAGCTCTGGAATAGAAGCTTTCCTGTGAATCTTTAACAAAACTGTGGTGCAGAAATTCTTTTCTGCAATGTTAAGGACTCAAGGGAGAGGACTGGCTTTGCCTTTATGCAGATTTATTTATCCTAAACAGTAAAAAAGAATAGCACTGAGGTTTTAGTTTGCATTATAACATGAAACTAAGGCAGAGTTTTGAGGCAGAATACCTGAAGAATTTCTACTTTTCAAGAACTTCAGTTTACCACTGTGAAATTGCAAATCTAGGCAAGTATTTAAACTTAGCAATTTGTCTAGATTTCTCTTCTTTCATAATAGAAAATATGTTGCTTTCTAAATTGCTTACCAATTTATCTCAATGCTTTATCTGACCTGTAGATAATGTACAGGGAGGGGGAAATGCATAATGTGTAAAATGTGTTGTTGCAGATATGTGATAGTTGGTTTAAACTGGCTTCAGGCTGTCATTAAAAGATGGTGGTCAGAACTATCTGCACATACAGAAAAGGCAGAAGATGGGTGAGTATAGTGTCGGAAAACATTTAATTATGTTTCTGTAGTGTATTTCTTCTTGATTTGTTTTAATTTTGATCAGTAGGAACACACCTTGCCTAAAAAAGGCAAAATTATAATTTTAAAGTTAAACCTTAAAGTAATTATTTTATTCTTACGACACAGGTGGTGTTTGGAAGCTTACTTTAAGCATAGTCAAATTACTGGTTTTGTTTTTCTTTTCTTTTTTTTTTTTTTTTCCCATGTTTTAATACATGTAGAACATAGTCATATCAGGGAGTATACCAATGCTGTAGAAGGCTACAGAAGGCTAAGTCTGTGTGCTGTATTACTAATTTGTTTTAGTAACAGAGGCTACTGAAATGTACTGCCTGTGTTATAAAGTGATATTCATTCTCTTTCAGAAATATTCATATTTTAAAACAACAGCTGAGTGTTTTGTGGGAACAGGAGAATCATCTTACTCTGGTTCCAGGATATACTGGTAATATAGCTAAGGTAATCCAGTTCCAGTTGTGTTCAGTAATAACATAGTTGTATCACTTGTAATATTCCTCTTGTTTTACTTGCGTGAAACTGTGGTTGGCAGAAACACTTTACTTCAATTTCTGCTAATGCTCAAGTATATTGCCTGGTTTTTACGGAAATCTGGAGTTGATTTCCTATAATAGTTGATTTGGAATGGTAATAATTTTTCTTTTCCTTTTCTCTTTCTTTACAGAAGAAGCATCTCCTTAATAACAAAGTAGCTAATACTAATAAGCCTGAAAATTGATATTAAAAAGGGCTCTGTTGAGTAGGTAGACTGTGGAGACAACAGATGTCTTACATCTGTCGTACCCATTGTACATTGTAAGTGTAATGCAGAATGGAGAATCTTAGTGCAGGAATGTCACTGGCATTTGTACATCAGGTGACTGGGGCAAGTGACAACATACTAAATTGTAAAGCATATTGCTGACCTAATACTTAGAAAATGATGAGTTTGTGGAGACCAGGAGAGTGTATTTGAGACAATTCCCTGCTTGCCTTTCTCAGTAGGTTGTGGTATCAGTAACATAATGAGCATGTCTGGTAGACGCGTGTTTTTGCTGCTCATGCTCATCTGTATAAACATGGCTTTCTGAGATTGGGCACCAAAAGTTACACTAAGTAAAAAACCTCCAGGTGGAGAGACCTGATGAAGGTAGACAGTGAGAAAGGAGTTACAGCAGGTTGTGTGCAGGATTTGAGTGAACTTGAGAAGAACTTAAAAATTGCATCTTTTGCTTTTATCTTAAAGAGTTTTATGGAATTTATAATTCTGTGCTACAGAATCAATCACTTTGATGTATTAAACAAGTAAGTTAGTTATTTCCTTTTTTTTCTTGGACAAAATTGAAGTGCACCTGCAACTTCAATTATGATGGCCCTACAAGGATAATTACAAACTTCTTGCAGAGTTCCAGTCAGCAGGGATGCAGAAGACTGACTTCTAACTCTGAAGTGGTGGAGCTATGAGAGCATGTAATGAAGACTGCCTAGTTCTTTTGCTAGATCAGCATGGCAGTTATAGGTAGTGTCAGTTTGTTTCTCTAGGGTTCAGGTTCCCTTTATGTTCATTTGCTGGCTTCTTAATGTATATCAGGGTAGATTGTGGTCAAGGTTACCTGAGCAAGTCAGTAGCAAAAGTAGTAGAAGAATGTTGGAGGGATTGGGTGAAGGAATATCGTATGGAACATGTTCTAACTACATGATGATATGATGATGATTATCTTTCCTGTTCATGCAGGGAGCAGAGGAATAACAGACTAAATTGATGGCTTTGAAAACTAATCCTACTCTTCTTGCAGGCTTTTTAGTACACAAAGAAATGTCATTGAAAGCATTAATTGAAAGTAATCATTAAGATGACTTCTGAAATTTTAGAAAATATAATTATTCTTGTGTTATGGTCCTGATTGGTTATCCTGCTTCAGACGTAGAGTTGATGTTACAGCTATAAGTAACGTGACAAACACTTTCTCTTTTTTTTCCTTGTAGGATGTAAATGCTTATTTATTGCAGCTACACTGACATGATGGGGAAACTGTGCTTATGTGGTGAAACAATGCCCTAAAGTATCCCTGAAATATGTACTGAAAGCCTTTTGAGAAATACTGGCAGAAGAGGACTGAACTGTCAAGCTGTTTAATGAAACCACTAACAAAACCCTAACAATCTACTTCACATTGAAGTGGAAAAAATGTCTAGTAGGAGCAACTTTTACTTCAGTGAGGTGAAAGTGCACTATGAAAACTGTATGCCTTTGCTGCATTTGGGATTTGCTCAGTTACTAGGTATTCCTTTAAATGCTACTGTATTTTACAACATCATCACATAAAAGAAGATGAATTATGCTGTTGTGAAGACAAGACAGCAGAACCAGTTATAAGGAACCAAGAAAACCAATCAGCATTATGAGCTCTAAATGTCTCTTTCACAAGAGAACTCCAAAATGCACAACTATCTTCCAATTACATTTAAAAAAATACAAAAAACTTTGGGATATTCAGTTACTTCTATGTTTTAATCAAATTATTAAAGACAGTTTTTGTTTGCACTATTGAGAAACTATACAGCAAAGATGCCTTAATTACTAGTGTTTCAAAAAGCCAATGTGTTAAGATGCAAATAGCTATTATGTTCAGATTGTGATGAAAAACTACAAAAATCAGGGTTTCACATTGTGTAGTTAATGAAACATTGCACATATACAAAGATTCATGTATGAAAAATATTATAAATACCTGAAGTTAAGCTTGGATAAACAGTTATTGCAAATGTCAGCAGAATGGTGAATTTATGTCTAACAAATGTTTTTATATTGTATGTGGATTTCTAACACAGTAATCTTGTTCTGTATCATTCAAATTACATGCAAATAAGTAAATATATTAAATATATCTACTGTTTTTCTTTTCAAGTTCAAAAATACCCATTTTTAGAAAAATCTCTTCCATAATACTTTTTATCATAGATATTTATGTCTATTGTTTGAAATGTTTACAGCCAGGTGAGGCCATGTTATTCAAATCACATCCTTTTTATACTACCTCCTTTAAGAAACTGACAAAGAGCTTTTGCAAAATTGATCGTGCTCTTGCCTGATCAATGATGGCAAATTCATACCAACAACAGCATTGAGAATACAGCTGTAAACACTTTTACTGTCATATTGATAAGCTGTTCTATTTTAATTTAAAAGCTATATCTTAATAGCTCTGAGGGAGTCTTAATCTTAGGCTTGCTGTTGCCTTTTTTAATTTTATGATTAGGAAGCTTGCTTTTTCAATTAAAACTTACGAAGTGCCAGCTCTTCACTTCAAAGTATACATGCACAGCATGTATGACCAAATAGACTTCTTCCTTAAAAAACTAAGTACTTACAAGGGTTGTTTTCATACCTAGCATTAAGCATGTGCACTTTTATTGACATGCAGAAGAGTCTTTTGATAGCTCCAAGTGGGTTTTGCTTTTACATATTAAATAAATGAATTTAAAACTCCTGTAGTGGTCAATAACTTTTAGGCCTCCTGTTGCTTCATTTTTTATTTAGTTTATGTATAATTTTGGTGACTTCTGAAGGCCAGCTAGATATCTGTCATCAGAACTTGGTGCTTTTGGTTATTTGACTGTTCTGTAAACCACCAAAGGTTTTGCATTTCCTAGGGCAGTCAATTACAAAGACTTTCTGGGACATCCCAAAACTGGCAACATTGTGGGACAATCTGGACACATGCACATAGCCAAATTGTTTTTGCTAGATTTATTATGTATGATTAGAGATATTTAATGCTCAAAAAGTTTTGGGATAGGACTTTGTAAATGTTCTTACTGTCAATTAAAAATGTAAAGGAACTATATTATGACAACATTCTTGTTTTACTTTACTGTTCTGTTGAGCATTTAAATGTAAAAGTAACAAAATCCAGCTTCATCATTTGGGTAGCAGTTGCTGAAACTCTTAGATTATTCCTCAAGGAGAATACTGTAAAGGTAATGGAAACTCAGATCTTTTTTCTTATATTTTGGGTTTTTTTTTTAATAGACAAAGTAATGCATGGCCATTTATTTCTGATAATATAAGAAAGCATAGTTGTAATTGGTTAAAGGGATACTCCAGTATTTGAAAATTCAGCTTGAATGTAAATTTAGATACATGGGCTTATAATAGAATTCTGTATGTGGCCATGGAGTTACCACCCTTAACTGTGGACTGTGCTTTTGTTTTAGAGGCAAGGTAAGATTGACTTGAGGATCATGATTGAGGAATATCTAATGAAGTAATGCATTCTTTTTAACTGCCAAAAGTTGTGTTTTGACAGCATCAATGATACAGTATTAAACAATAACTCATTAGTATCTGTGCCTTATTTTAAATGTATTTTTTACTGTTTTCAGGCAGCTACTAGACTGTAGGAACAGGATTCAGGTGTCTGTATTATGAAATTATTTTTTCCATCATATTCTTAATTCATTTAAACTATTCACACTAATATTCCAGGCTCAGCATCTTGTATTCACTTCAGTTCTGAAAGGGGTAGGAATCAGTTTTGCTGTTACAGAATGTACATGTATAATATCTGGTCAAAGTCAGCATGAGTTAAATGTCTTTAAAGCTGTGTAACTCCACTAAATCCATATAGTTGTCTCAGTGAATCTAAGAGCTAAGTTTATCAGCTATCATGCATAAATGCTAATCTTTTGGTACTTCCTAAAAAATGCTATTTCTAGGATGCATCAAAAGATCCAGGCAGAATTAGTCCTTTTCCTGTATGTCCTTGTGATGCAGAAGCACGTATGTGCTTGAGGATGAAGAACACCTCCAGAAAGCTGTTTTTCGTGTTGTACCAGTTGATATGAAACTCATGTCTTTGAAAAACAGTATGTATTTTGCCTCGATGTTCCCTGAAAGTACTTGAGGCTGTTTTGCTGAAGGAGTACGTCTTTTAAGTGTGACCCAGGATTTGCCCATCCCCTAAACTGCAGTTGAAGAATCCTGGCAAACTGTCTCTGCAGGGCTGAGAAAAGAAGTCCAGTATTTTGTAAATGTAAGCAGCTAAGCTTAGGTATTGCTGATAGCTTACTGAAAAGTGGAGATGGAAAAAGCTATCCCATTAATTAGCTGGGTATGAAGAAGTTAGCATGTCTCAATGATTATATATGTCTCTGTTTTGAAGGAGCTACACCTGTTTCTCAGTAAAGAGTCCTCTACTCTTGGATCACTCAGGTACTGCAGTTTCAGACTAGTTAGTAGTGCTTACAGATTGTTGCTGGTATTAAAAAAATTAGCATCAGCCCTCCAGGAGCTTACCCTCTGTAATGAGATATAGATAAAATGATTTGTCCCCTCCTGCAGGCTGCTTTATCAGAGGCTGCAGTTTTAACACTTGAGGTGCAGGAGGGATGGGAGAGTAGGAAAGGTCAATGTCCACATGCCCTATGCTGAGTGACATCAGCCAGCCCCACTGCATTGTACTGTATGTATCTTACAGCAGGATGTATTTTCATTTTCTGGTATCTGAAGTAGGCAAGTTTGGAGGTAGAGTTATTATGCATTTTACATTGAAGAGATAAAGGTTTTGAAGATGGATGCTATAGTGCTAATTGGTAATTTTTTTTCTTGGAAGAGTGGACATTCTTGTGTGTGGAAATGTGAAAGTATCTTATGTGCAGCTTTCATTTTAGACTAGTAAGTGGTTGCTTTTGCCAGTTCATCTTGCCAGATCTTCCAGTTCTACAAAAGACTGAATGTCTGTCTTAGTGTGGAGATTTGCAGCTATTTTTTGTGCCTAGTTTTCTGGTGCAAAGTGAAATTGGTGGTTCATAGTCAAGTATTTCAGAATACAAAATCATGCAAATTATGGTACTGGTGTGAAGTTATTCCAGCTCTGCACAATGCAAATGCTAAAGTTTATGAATGCAGTTGATTCTTCTGAGATGAACTTTATATTGAGCTGATGCTGCATTAGTGAAGGAAAAAAAAAAATGAAGCAGTTTTTAATAGCCTTGGTAAAAGCCAGACATTGTAGTCTAATTTTTGCCTTCAGTCTACCATCCTACACACAGTAATCATTGTAGGCTACAGATAAAGATTCACAGAGAAAATAGATTGAGCATGTTTGTGTTATTAGTGCTTATATTATCCTTCTTTAAACAATTTATGTTTATTCCATGAGTTAAATGGCTTGTTTTATGTCTCAGAATGAGACTAAATGCAACGATTTCTCTCCCTCTTTCCACAGATATTCTTTAGCACTTAATGATGTAATTTATTGCTCATCTACTTTAAATATACTAAGAGTGTCTCTTTTTAGAAGTGGGGAGGGGAAGATGGGAATTCTAGACAAAACACAGGGCTAGCTATTTAACATTATTCAATTTGAAGAAATTGTGGAAAAATTCCCATCTACAAAACTTTTTACACAAATTCTGTTAATACCTATGACTTGAAGTGTGCACTCACAGCTGCAAGTTTGACTTGGAACTTGGTTGGAAAAAAATAAAGTGCTTTCATTCTAAATAATTGTAGCTGCAGTATTGTTTCTGTTCTTTTTTTTTGCATTGAGTACTAAGCTGGACTCTGATACTAACCTGCCATAAGGGAGGCAGGAGGTGTAACACTGTCTCTTAAAGGGATAAAATGGAAATATTCACATAGTCTTCAACTATTGCAGACCTGAAATATTTTTGTTTCTGTACTGACTGGGGTTTCATAGTGTATCTCTTTATGTAGATTGTGGCTGCTGATCACTTTGCTGTAAAATGAGATCTGCTTTTTCAGCTTGAATGTGTTCCACAGTGTTTCTAATTCATACGGATCACTGCTTCACTTCAGGCAGTCATGTTGAGTGCTGCAGTGTAGATGAGCAACTAAGTGTTGGGATCTCAAACATCTGTTCTTTGCTGTAACAAAACGCAAGGATGCCACATTTATCTTTTCCAACTTTTTATTTTTCCCTTACTGTTTCTTTTAGGTGCTTAGAATCATTTCAATCCCCTTTGGAAAGAAATGCCAAAACATGATAAAATGCTTTTACAAATATGCTTCTGGCTTCTTTTAATGCAGTTCTGTGAATAACAATTTTCTGTGGACTTGGGAAGGAGGCTGTTTTCTATATGTATAGGCTTGAAATAAACAGAACTTAGTGGACTTTACTGATACTGTTAGCGTATTCTTAATACTTTTTTTTTTTTTACATAAGCACTGTGTGTATTGTGAAACAATTAACCCAAATCTGAATATCAAGATAATGTTACATTCCAAAACTGCCTGCTCATACAGGTTTAAGTGTTGAAATACATATGCACCCTAGTGTCATACTTTAAAGTGACCTGTAGATAGTTTAAAACAGCTCTTGTAATTTGTGATGTCTCTTTGTTAAATTAAATTTAATCTATTGAACTTCACTTTCAGAAAGCCCAAACTGTGCATGGATCTTGCAGTTGCCACTTCTACTCATTTCAGTGGTTCTATGGATTTAAAGACTTAGTGTAGTAAGTACTCCAGTTTCAGAAAAATAGCTGGTCTTTTTGTCTTTTATGATAACAGGCTTTCATTATATCTCTTCTGCATGAGACAAACTTCTTTTCTGAAAGAGTGAAATAATTTTTAGAGACATGTCTTCAGAGGAAGGTTGCCACACACAAGAAACCCGTGGCATGTTTGGTTCCAATTTCACAAATACAAGCAACTGTTTGGACAATGCACATTTCATTACTATTGAATTGTCTTTTCTCGTGTAAGTCAGCTGTCATATTATGTACTTAGTCATGATAAAAATGGAATGATAGATTATTGGGAAGTTGAAGTCTTAACAGCTCTTTCCATTCTGACAAAATCACTGCGATGAATGCAGAAAGGAACTATTTGTTGTGCATTTGGTTTGGAGAGCAGAAATCTCTTAATACTTTCTTTGTCTGCTAATAGTACTTTGTCTTGAAGCTTAAAGGCATAAGCATTTATGTGTGTTTGCTTAAAATTTTAGTTCTTAAAATAAGTTTGACTGAGTAGGAGGGAAAAAAATACCTTGCTGCATTAATTAGTTAATGCAGTTAATTTCTGGATGACTCTGCTACCTCATGTTCCAGCTGCAGGAAACAGTAAATTACAAAAATGTAATTAACCATCATTGTACAAGTACCGATAAAACTTGATTTTCAAGATTGTAAGGTTTAGGTTATTATTACAAGTAGTAAAGCAAAGCAGGACTAAAGAAATAGCTGGCAAGTTTTGTTCTCAGCCTTGTGTTTTGGTAAGTCTAAAAAGCTTGACTTTTTAATCAACCAAAATAAGTGGTGATCGATGGAAGTGTAAATTCTGGAGTGATTCTGTGCCAGCAGCCTGCATTAGCATCAGAATAAGCAGAGTAGCTGGTTTTGAAGTGAACCCTGCCCACCACAGCAACTGTCTTTTCACATGAATTTTGTTAGAGCCTTTTGCTGCCCCCCCCCCCTTTTTTTTTAAGATGTTACAGTTAAGGTGTTTTTGGATAGAGAGCAGAGAGGGAGTTTTCTAAATCTGTTGACTGGATGATGGGGTAGTGGTGCAAGAGGTGCCTGTAAAAATATTGCCCTCTGGGTGGTGGCATCAATAATCATTAAAAGGCGTTGACAGCTTGAACACTGTCAAATTCTAATCAGGACTGTGGCTGATCTGTGCTGTCCTGGATGTCAATGTAGGGAATCAACTTGCATAAAACTGGGGAAGGAGGAGTGTTTAAGATGCAGTACAAAAACTCCCATTATCTGAAATGGGTGCCTATGATTGTTGGGAGATTGAGGTAGGATGATAACTGAAAGTCTTTCCAGTCCTGTGTGCCTAATCCACAGCAGTGAGGCACTACACAAAGCCTGGAGACTTGATGCTCACAGTGCAGTGTCTTTACTCCCAGTTGCTGCTTTTCCACTCCTCTGACATGTTGGGTCACATCTGCTTGGCTGAATTCCCAGCTCCATATTCTTGTCACTTATCCAAGTGAGAATAAAATGCCTTCATATTTGGCACACCTAGTTTCCCAAGTGATGTCTTGTCCCTCAGGTCTTCCAGGTTCTCACTACAAAACAAGTTGGTGCCACTGAACTGTGAAAACTCAGAGGCTTATGCCCTACACAGGGCAACTGGGGAAGCCACCATGATGTTCAAGATGAAGCTGTTGTATTACGAGGGTTTGTGTGTGTGTGTAAGTGTTTTTTAAACGTGAATGCTCTACCAATTTTCTACTGGCTATTAATTAAAAATGCCTACAGTTCTGAACCTTTACAAATGGTAGGCTGCTGAATAGTTAGGGAGAAATCCTGCTGCTGAGGGGCAAGTAGTTTGTAGGTTTGGGGTGCAGTTTTTTCCCATTGACCCATCTTGCCTCCCCCTCTGTGTACAGTTCTTTAAATTTGTTGGTGCTAATTTGAATTTTCATTTTTGCAAGCTTACGGCTTTCACGGTTTTCTGACCACATGAAATAATCAGGAAGTTGGGTAGAGTGAGGATGTGTTATGTTCACAAAATGCTGTGTAAGCACATTTGCACTCATTTCTGTGCAGAAGTATCATTTTTGGACTTTCCTCTGCACTTCAATACATTTATGTTCTACTGGTGGCATGTTTCTTTCCATCTCACAATTCTTGCTTCAGAAAGCAGATTAGTTGCTTTCTAGATGAAGAGAAGGTTGCTACTAAAGCTAAAAAAAAAACAGAATAAAGGGGCATAAAAACCCAAAACAACAAAACTCACCAAATCACAAACAATTCAAAACTCAACCCAAACCATAAAAACTAGGATTCACTTGTCTCTAGCATATAGTGGTGCTGTAGCCAAATGACAAAAAATGCTGCTCTCCATTTTTCATTAAAAAGGGGACATAAGAATGCCTTTCTGAGCAAGGAGTCTCTGATATTGCAATTTCTTTGGGTTTTTTTAGGGTTAATACACTGTGATTTAGTTTACTTTCGAGAGTGAATATTTGGTTCATGACCTCAGCCACCTTACTCTGAAGGGTTGTAAATAAGAGGAGAACGCCCTTGGAGCTTTTCTTCACAACTGGCAGCTTGCAAACTTCAGCTTTTCCTTTGGGGACTAGTGAGGCGTATTTTAGCATTTCTGTTTGCAGGATTTGGCAAACATGCTTCTGATGCTGCTTCCTCATTTGATAGTTCTCTCTGAGCTCTGGAAAATGAGCATTTAGCCTCTGGTGCTTCTTTTAAGTCTAATATGGTTGAAACAGTTCTGATGTTAAGGATTCTGCTTATGTGAAAGGAACTGTAAAACCTCTCTTCCTTTGTAAACTCACCAGATCTAAATCTTGATTAATTAATAGACTTCTGTATTGAGAAATCATTAATCTACAGATCTTAGTATCTTCATTAACACTTTTTTTTTCTGACAAAATGGATTTGTCTGTGGTTCCTTTGTCGTACTTACTCACCTTATGCTAATTTTCCTACCTTTTAGAGCAGTCTCTATCCATTAGCCCTAAGGTACGTCTCCAAGATACTGCTGTCCATGTGTTTCTGGTTTAGCATAACTGTCTCATTTTTTCAGGCATTTGGGGTTGTCTTTTGGCCAGGAAATGTATTCAGACCTTGAACTGATTTTAATGCTCTGAAATAATATCTTCACTGGCGTTTAGGAGCAGTACGGTGTTTGATGAAAATATCATTTGTGTTGGCTTTACAGCAGTATAATTGAATTTTACTGTCTCAACAATGAGAGACTTGAGTGAGAGGAAGAAATAATTTTGAGTAGGATGGCTCCAGCAAGCCCTACCTTTTGCTCCCACATCTGGTGGTGAAATAAAAGGAAGAAAAGCAGCAATTACTGCTTTAAGGATGGTTTGAACCCAGCCTCAATTGCAGCTACTGCCTCATATATACTGCTGCTTTCCCTCACAGCACTGCCAGCAGTCAGCCATGCAGAGCTGTGCGCTGTGTTGTGCAGCTGCAGCAATGCTCCCTGATCTGCTTTGTGAGCTTCAGACACAGCATCACATCTGCTACGCGACCCTTTTGTTGAACCCTTAGTAGGATTCTTTCCTAGCTGAACTACCCTTAGAAGAAAACTCTCATCTAAAATCGTGTCAACAATTCAGTTATAAAATAACCTGTTTTTCTTTCCTGTATGTGCCTATTCTAGGTTAAGATGTGACTGTGTGCTTTGTATGCCAGGAGAATCTTCTGATTTTAAATGTGCAAGCTCAGACTTTCTAATCTCCCTATGTTTTGTCTGCCACAGAGACTGTCCAGCCAGATAATGGGCTGTGTAAAAGCCTGCAGTGGGACTTGCTGGTGGTTCATCTGAGCTCAAGCTCTCTGTGGCCTTGCTGAAGAATGCTCCTCTTCCAGGTAGCTACACTGCAGCCTTTAAAAGGTCCAGTTGTTTTTCATTGAGCATCACACTATTTTATGGAGAAAGGGACAGCACATAAAATAAGATTATCAGTTTTAGAGATGAGCAGATTGGTGGGTTTGATTTAGGTTTTTTGTTTTGTTTGTTTCCTTTCTAGACAGGTACTACCTGGGACCTCAGTGCAATGTATATTTTTGTTAAGAGTTTATGCACTGTTTCTTCCCCTCTGCATCCCACCCACCCACCCCCACAACTCTTGCATAAATAGAAAGCAGCCCTGGCAATTATTCGGTTTTGTTTCCTCCTTCCAGTATTTTGACATGTCAATATCTAAAAACATACATTTACACTTGCAAGAAGTAATTCTAAACTATACACCAGAATCTCTGTCACCTGGAATAAACACCACTTTTAAGATGCTTTACTGAATTCTTCAGGCTTTCAGAAGAGAGTAAAAGTTGTAAATTAAATCCTGCAACACTTTCAGTAGAAGATCATAATTACTTTATTTGCCTGACATAAGAATTTAAAAGCAAAGCACAAAATTAAATTCAGGACTTCTCTTATCTGTGGCAAAGCTACAACTTCCAGTGAGCCCTGGATTTTACCAGCCATTATATGGAGCTTCCCAGAGGAGCCTGCTGTAAAATATATTTACAGCACATTTCAAATAATGAAAGCAAGTAGCTAGAGGAGAAGAAAAGGCATTTCAAGGACACTTACGCTCTTATTTTTAAAAAAATGTATGAGAAATAGAAAAATTACCCATTTTCAGTATAGCTCAGAAAACTAAGGAAGGAAACATAAGCATCCAAAGCCACGAATCACATGGCAAGTACAAAACTTCATGCTGCAATTGGAAAGACTTTATATGGTAAAGCTAGTATTATAAATCTAAAATTTTTTTCATTTAACCCCACAGTGCTTATTTGAGAATTGGCAAATCCTGCTTTAGGCTAAATTATTAAAGTAAAAAAATGGGTATTATATTAATATAGACAGGATCACTGTACTCACACAAGACTCCTACCTACGGCTGACAATAGCTATATTTGAGTCAAACAAGAACTACTACTACTACTTATTGCAAAGCTGTTAATTATGTTGCTTTAATGAAACTGTTTAACACACTGAATAGCAATGTAACAACGCATTAAAATTACCTTGTTTGCCATTGATTAATGGTAGATAACGTGTGCAGTTCTCTACAGTGGGACATTTGAGCAGTTCTCTGTGATGTACAAACTCAGGCTCATTAAGGCATGTCTTTACTTGAACAGTCTGATTCAGCATAAAAGCCCACATGAATAGGAATGTACTTTAAAGATTAAAAACAAGTTTCATATTTAGCTTACTTACAGTGTAATGGAGGTGTAATGCACCTCTGAATTATTTTGTTCAGATAAACAAGGCAAAGATTGAAGGATAGAAGAACAAAAATTGCTTACTTCAACAATAGCTTGAAAAGAGTTATAGGAGAATTACAGGTCAATAAATTGAAAGAAGACAGTAGGAAAAAAGTTATCAAGTTATTCTTCTAAGTGTTGAATTTCAAAGACTAGTTTAGGTATCAGCTGTGCATGTGCAGGGTTATTTATCTCAAATGCCAGCCTTGTACAAGAAAGGTGTGTACAGATGAACTTAAAACCGAAGAGTTACAGTTCTCAGCTTCTCAAAACGGGACAGAATGTGCTTAAAAGAAAAAGGTTTCTACAGCTACTGGTAAAGAGTCATTTCAATTCAGAGCCACTGTAATTTTCTCTGTAAATGAGAAAACAAGTTAAAATCCAGCTTTGTTTCTTTTGCTTCGTCAGATAGTGTGAGCTCACAGGTTTTACTACTTTCACATTTAGTTTGAATCCAGATTTTCTAATAGTACACGCTGTAATAGTTTTTGTAACATTTTTAGTACACCAAAGAAAATGTTTATCATCTAGAAATTGCTACTCCATTTGCACTTGCATTGTTATATTTTTAAGTCCCACTATAAATTGTGTAAAATAAAGCTCCCCTCACTCTCCCCTCCCCAAAAAACCCCAGGAATAATAAGCTTTGAAATAGTGCAAATCAACCTTTAGTGGCCTTTGGTCATTTACGCTCTTGAAAACCACCATCAACTTTCATCATAGGCCAGAAATGGTTTAATTTCCAGCCAGAAGGACAATCTCTGCTACTTTTGGCCCTCCTTTCTTCAGGTTCTCCTAGCACAAAAGTAACAGTAACATAATTTAAGCAACTGCTTAAGGCTGTCTGAATTACTGCAGCCCTTCACATGTTGGATGCAGGATTTCCCAGACTCTGCAGGGTAGACAACTTGAAGATCTGCTTTGTGCGCCTGTCACACGCTTGGTTCCTGAACAGACCTCTCTGGTAGAACACCCTATGAAAGTGCTTGCAGCTGTTTTGTGTTGCTCTGACCTCCTGTCAGATGTGAACCAATTCTACACAGCATGTGAGCATCTTGAGTGTGAAATACAAAGAAAGGAATGTCATCTTGTGATGGTCTATTACTAACACGCCAGTAAAGCAAAAGCATGCTTTCACGTGTCATTCTGTAGAGGATATGATAATGGTGTATTATGTGGAGGCCACCTTGTGGTACAATGGAAGTAAAATCCAGATGTAAAAAGCCAGCAGCATTTAGACTGCATACCAAGAAATGAGGATTCTAAACTGCTTCTGTTTTTTAGAAGCCAAACATCACAGTGATGTGTCATTCTAGCCTCATGTGAATGATTACAGGTGCTGTCCATACAAGTAACAACACAGGAATCTGAGGACGTGCGTAGCACCATTCCCTGGGTCATAGTTTCTTACCTAGTCAGCTGAATGAATGCTGCAGTTCTTAACACCCACTGCTTGCATGGTTAATGCACAATTGCTGCTTAACAGACTTGTAGGGACATATTTTTACAGAGAACAGGAGCAGATGAGTGAAGTCAAAATACTGTAAAGCTGACTTTGAGGTTACCATCATGTACATATTTATTCTGTTTGCATGAGGGAGTCTGGAAATTTTTACAGCAGGAAAATTATGCTACTTTTCCCTGCACTTAAAGTATTAATTAAATTTCCTCCACCAAAGAATGAAATTCTAATTCAGTAAAGATCACTTCAGTTGCAACCAGACAAAACTGGCTATCATCTTGCAATCTCAATGTCAGCATTTGCTATCTCCTAGGATAAGTGTGCCAAAGCAGAGTATCCTGTTCATGGTTTTGGACATATATTATAAAATGAAAACAATTCATTCCTGGGGGGAATAAAAAAAGTCCTGAGGAATTTTGTCTGGTCAGCTGGAGGTGAAAGAAAACAAGGGACTAGGTGAACATTCTCTCTCTGAGACAGGAAAGTCCTCAATCGTACATGCTGTGACTCTGTGTTGTGGGGGAGGACGTGTTGGAAATGCAGGAATTATTCTGACACCTACAGAGTTTGCAGGGGATTAAGAGATTTTCTGCCCCAACATAGACTCATTTAGGGTGCCACAGACATCTTAGGTCATCTAGTCCAACCAGTAACCTGACACTGCCAAGTCTACCACTTAACCGTGTCCTTAAGTATCACATCTCCGTGTCATTTAACTACTTCCAGGAATGGGGATTTCACCACTTCCCTGAGCAGCCTTTTGATTAACGAATTTTTTTCGAATGTCCAATCTAAACCTTCCCTGATGCAATTTAAGGCCATTTCCTCCTGTCACTTGTTTCTTGGTTGAAGAGGCTGATCCCCACATTGCTGCAACTTCTTTTCAGGTAGTTTTAGAGAACAATAAGGTCTCCCCTGAGCCTCCTTTTCTCCACGCTAAAAACCCTCAGCTGCTTCTTATGAGACTTGTGCTCCAGATCCTTCACCAGTTTCATTGCCATTCTTTGAATGGACAATCTATTTAAAGCAGGCTGGTATTCTGGAACAACTGAAGATGGCGGCCTGGGTACCTTTCTGCCCCAAGTAAGACCTTCTCATGGCACCTTATATTCAGGAGATCAAAAAGACTGTTGCTGAATTTGGGCTGCAATCCTGACTTTTCTGTCCATGTTCTTACCATTTCTAGTGTAGTACAGTGAAATGCCGGTAGATGGCATTATGATTCCACACTACAATGTATTTTTAAAAAATGAAGGTGCTGAAAGCAATACGCAGCACAATTTTTATTAATTCTGTGTTTAATCATAGTAAAGCTCCTTGGGTAGAAGGGAGCTCAGTAAATGAGTTACCTGGCTGAGGCCTTTCACTGTACCTTTATGCTGAATTCTTCCGTCTATCTTCAGTCTGTGTATTCTCATAAATCTGCATGCTTGGCTGGGGATTTTGATTTTTTCCTCACCTCTGATTAGTCTATCAAAAACCAAGTAGGATGTAGCTATGAATATTCTGGTGCACATGTAGTTCTTATATACTGTTCGTGTCAGCAAGGATTTAATCTTTGCTTCCACCAAACATTTGGGAACCAGCATTACTCATCTGGTGTTTTGAGTGTTGTTATCTGTGTGTCTATATCGGGGAACTGACTCAAAGATTATGGTAAGATTGGAGGCAGATGGCTGAAGGTGCTCCCTGCTTGTCTGGTCAAAGTCAACACCTCTGCATGTTTAGCCTGAGTCATGCACAAAACAGATTTCGGGCTGCTGCTCTTTGTGGTCCAGCATCTGTCTGGTGTATTACAGTAAATCAGTATCAATGACAGATCATCTTCATTTTTAAAAGCAAATATTTAAATACTAGCCAAGGTACTGTGAGCTTTATAGAAAGAGAAGTTTTCAGAGCAATTACACTGAAATGCTCAAAGGTGAATTAAATACTTCACTAATGGTGACCTGTAAGCAAAAAACATGTAGCAAGTTTTGCTAGCATTCCACCTGAAAAGAATTCAGCACAAAAATAAGTTCTGCTACATATTTTGCAAATTCCTTTTATGCTCAGGAGATTAAAAACCCCTCTTACTACTTAAGGCTATCCAACAGTATCCCAAACCACTTAATTCTTTGCAAACAACTATGATGATCTTGGATTCTGATGTCATGTTCAGAGGGATTTAATGGGTCTCCTCTGCTTTTTCAGTTTGTACCTGACAAGGTACAAGGTGACAAGAATTTGGATACATAAATTTCAGTGTTATCAGTGTGATGGCATTACATTAATCTAGACCTCCGCTTTGTTCAACCCATTAGGGACTGTCAACTCTCCTCCATCTGTCTGACAGTTCTGGAGTGTTGGAGACTGCTGGTTGAAGCAACTCAGACAAAACCAAAAATTTGATTGTGAGCAGGGCAGAACTTCTGAGAAACTTGCCATTTACTATCTAGCCGCAACTCAAGGAGTGAATTCATCAATGAAGAGACATCAACAAAACTTGGAGGTCATTCTTGACTGCACTCTCAAGTTCATAAAATTATTTGGTTGTTTCAACTGAACTGAAACTGTTACTTGGCAGTTTTATGTGTCTTCTGATCAGAGATTCACTTGAAATCAAGCTGCAGAAACGACTTTGGTAATAGTAAAATTCCTTCCAGAAAAAAACTGGTAGTATCTCCCAGCCAATCTACTAATTACATTAATAAATATATACCTGGATGCTTTTATGTCTTTGTTTCCATTTGTACTACTGTTGTTCTGGGATTTGTTCTTTTTACCTAGACGAGAAACACCCACAACACGGTATTAAAACTCACAAAATAGCATTGTGCAATCCACTCAAGCTGCCGTTGTAGCTAGTCTTAACCAAAAGAAGGTAGTAATCAACCAAATTAATTTTTTTCTCAGTTGCGTACACTTAAAAATATGGTAACTAATATATCTGTATGAAAGAGAACTTTTAATATGTAAAGAAGTTACATGTTGAGAGGACAAGGGATGACTAAACTAACATTGAAAAGGGTGCATGCCAATGCAGCTATTGGGTCAGGCAAGATGCTGTTTAATTAACTTCTCAGTTTGTTAACAGGGTGATACATATAGAGAGAAGCTTCTTGGGTTAGATTATGAAAGAACAAATGAGGAGTTTTTTTCCTTTGGTTTCTCCAATGATTTAAACCAAGAAACTATATTATGTAGGTTATAAAAACAAATTATTTGGATGAGGAAATCCTTAAAACTGGAAGGCATGATCATTCATACTGTGGTCTGACAGTATCCTAATACAGTTCCTTGAGGTTGTTTTAAAAATAACTCCATTTTTACACTAACTGCATGTAAAAGCTAGTAACATGTCTCTACGAAGATGATGTCTCTCTGTGGTGTTGTACTGGAAGCAGTACTGTGACATAGCTTTAACATAAATGCTACTGCTTGGTGTTTCCATTGGTAAGTACTTCTAACACTGTTCGGTTCTGGCATTCTTAGGTTTCCACCCCCAAAACTGCTGCAGTTTTAGGCTTTTGTGAGCTTACGTGACAGAAGAACCTCATAGATCATCTGTCTTCCTGATTTTCTCTACAGCAGAGACAGTTCAAAGATACTACCAGACAAAAAACTCACAACATCCCACTGACATGGCACAATATATGCTTTTTGAGTCATATAATGTAAAGTTTTTATTATCAGCTTATAGCCAGGTTCATCTTGTTTAATGGTAGTGTTTTCCACAAGTTCAGTAATTAACTCTGTCACAAATGAGGTAAAAGGAAGCAAGTGTAGCCACAGTGTGACAATGAACACATCTGACACAGCAGGATGTGCTTTGCAAAGGGAAATGAGGGGCAGGGAAGCTATTACAGCCCTCGCGGCTCCTGCCGTAAGCCTCTGCCTGCCTACTGAGTGACACATTTTCATACCATTGTAACTAATCACAAACAAACTGCACTGCTATAAATCATTTTAAAACATTACACTTCAGGCCGATTTTAATGTTTTGTATGCTTTTTTTGTAACTTCCCCCCCGCCCCCCGAAAATGTTTATTAGATAACTATTAAGATGTCAAACTAAAATGGCCATAATACATCCCTTACCAAGGAAGACACATCTACTCCTCCCACATTTATTTTCCCCAGGCCCACGTCTCTGTCATTAAGAGGCACGTTATCTTTTGCTTTCCCTCACGAAGCGGCACGCCGGGAGCGGCGCCAGCCGGCCGGAGCTGCGGCCGTGGGAAGGCCCGCGCGCAGCCGCACGCGCCGCGGTGACAGCGCCAGCGCCGCCTGACGGCTCGGCGCGGCGGGGCGGGGCTGCGCATGCCCGGGCCGAGGCGGGCGCAGGCGCAGTGCGGGCGGCGCGCGGCGATGGCGGCGCACGGGGGTAGCCTGTGGCTGGCGCTGCTGTGGCTCTCGGCCGCGCCGCTGCCCCGCGGTGCCCGCGGCTCGGAGCCCGTCGGGCCGGCGGAGCCGTCGGGCGGCGCGGGCCCCGGCGAGCGGTTTAAGATCGAGGGCCGCGCCGTGGTGCCCGGGGTGAAGCCGCAGGACTGGATCTCGGGGGCCCGGGTGCTGGTGGACGGGGAGGAGCACGTCGGCTTCCTGAAGTGAGCGGCGGGCGGGGCGCGGCGGGGCGGGGGCTCGGGCCCCGCGGGGCGGCGGGCGGCCCGGTTCGTTCGCAGGCCCGGGGCTGAGATGGCGGCGGCGCGGGGCGGGGTGGCTCCTGCCGTGCTCGGCCGGGTCCCGTCAGCCGCCATGGCTGTGGGATCCTGGAATCACGGAATCCCGAGCTGACCGACTGGCGGTGCTTTAACACTGGCTCCCTGCCTTGTAGGGGACCGAGCGCGGCCAGCCCTGCAGTGTCCTAGGCCTTGGCCTCAGCCTCCCGCAGACGTATCCAAACTGTTGACTGTTTGCTGGCCAAAAGCCTTGGAACTGAATTTTAATTAAAAAAACCCAACAGCCAAAACTAACAAAAACCCCAAAGGCATTTGCATTGTCTGAAGGACCGTGTTTATTCTCAGCTTCTGTTGTGAATTCTGCCACTTCTTATTTAAGAACCTCACCTTGGCTAAGAATTTACCCGATCTGGAGAAATGTTTGTTCATGGCAGAAGTTACAGCTGTCGTTCTGTGTAAAGAGTACCTGGGGAAATTTAAACTGCACTGGTAAAATGCAATTTAAGGGACGTGGCTTTATTGCTTCAGATGACATCATGCCAATGCAGCTCGATGCTGTAAAGAATCATTATCTTATTCAGTCTCAGGTTGTACTGGGTATACTCAGATAATCAAAGGACTTAAAGAATCTAAGACTTAGAAAATGTATGCAGAATTAAGAACTAAACTAATGTCATAATTTCAAGGGTGGTAGTTAATTCTAAAATCCTCTTCATTGTTTTCAATACAGTATAATACATTCCTTTTTAAATTATGTATAAAAATTAGATTAGATGGAATTAAGATAGCTTCTCATAAGTATTCATAATTCTTAATGCGGTAAAAGTTAAACTTAACTTTGACTTTGGGCTCTGTCGATAGATTAGTGCAAGAGATTCTACTCTGCAGATCTTGTAGAATCTTGACAGTGTGGCACCTGCTAAGGCACTACAAATAAATTATTGGAGCTTGACATCATATTTGGGAGATGATTTAGTGACTGCTATCAGGTTGGTAAATTTATAAATGCTTAACTGAAACTCTAAATTTCTCAAATATTGCAAGGAATGAAAAATTAAAAGGAAATTCCCAGGGAAACATCCTTATAGCAGTTGCAATAGGAGACAGTGTAAGCATTCTGAGGGGTTCAAATCGTTGCATAAAGGTAGGAGGGTCCTTAAGTGTTGGTCAAATCAGAGGTGTAAAGGACATAATGACAAACTCTCAGAGAATTCACTTTTTAGAGGGCTCACTTATTCATTTTTCTGGTGCATGTTTCTAATGTGTCAGGGTTTGTTACATTTTTTTCCCTTTGAACAAAGTTTTGTCCTGAGTCTTATTTTTAGAAAACAGATCTTTGATACTGCCTTTAACAGGCAAACAGAGAACACCAGGGTTTTCTTCTCAGAAACTTCTGGAAACACATAGAAGGAAATCTTCTATACCTATAAGACAATTAGTTCTGAATTTTTCAAGTAACCTTTTACTAATATTTTCATTGAATATTCAAGTTCCATATTTTAAAATAAAAGCCACCTGTATAAAAATCCCTTCTGTGTACATGTTCAAAGCTCTTAGTTTCCTTATTGCTGTGATAGAGCTTTCCAGCATGGGCTGGTCCTAAAGGGAGCAATTAGAAGTAAAAACCGCTATTTTGCAACAAAGGCACAAATTGCTATTTTTGTGTATTGCAAATCATCCCTAATACCAGCCCACACTATGTAGGATGTCGGCTGGGGGGGGGTTGCTTTCAGCAGAAGCAAAGTAAACTTCATTGTATGTATTTCAGAAGGAGGAAGAGAGGTGTAAATTACTCCTGCCATCACTGGAATACATGAAATACAACTTATTTCAAATCTTATTTGAGCTGTTTAATTATTCTTCCAGCGAGATAACAACTTAAGGTCACAACAAAATCTTTACTGTCACGGGGCATTTCTGATAATGTTGTGGCATGCATTGATGAACTTAAGGGGCTTGATATTGTGAATGCTGAGTGACTTAAATTTTCCTTTTGGTCATTGTGGTTATATTAAGATTTATAGTATAAAACGATACAATTTCTTTAAATTAAAAACCCAACAGAGTACCCTGTCTTATATTCTTGAGCATACTGAAATGTCATGGAACTCACTGTCTTTTTCAGGACAGATGGAAGTTTTGTGGTTCATGATGTACCTTCAGGATCTTATGTAGTGGAAGTTATATCCCCTGCTCATAAATTTGAGCCTGTGCGAGTTGACATCACTTCAAAAGGCAAAATGAGGTGAGCCTTTCCCGATTGGCCTCTGTATTGATGAATTACTGTGCCTGACAGCATAGTACAAGAACTCATGGAAACAGTGCTGTAGGTCTGATGTTCGTTCCATCTCAGACAGAGTGTGTCAGCTTCTTTTAACATCACTTCTAGAAGCATGTTTCTCAAATTCCAAAGTCTGATATCTTTCTGCCTTTCATATTTACAGCCTGAAATAAGACAAAATATACTTTAAAGGTCCATGTATTAGTTTACTTTTATTATTTTCTTATGCAGCTATCCTGAAATAAAATCTAGGGATAAATCAGTTAACTGCTTTATTATTTGTTACACATTTTTTTTTCCTTCTTCCCTTTTCCATTTCTTTAATAAATGTTCTGTCAGGACTTGGCATAATGAAATTTTTAAATAATTCTGTTGCACTCCCATAGGATACTTGTTACAATTACTGGTTAATACTAGCAGTTGCCAGTTCGTACTATTTCTGTAGCATTGTTAGCTTGTTTTTATGTTATGGCCAAACCACTCTTGATAGTATACCTGTAACTGCAAACTATTCAGTAATACAGAAAAGTTTATATATTAAGGTAACTTTCATTTAAATGAGCATGCTTGGAGTTAATTTTTCTTTGTTCAACCACACATATAGTATCTTAACTTTTAGGACTAGGAACATCAGGGTAAACACTCCTTCAGTATATTTAGGGGAGGTTAAAAATTGAAATATCACTGAAAAGAGTGCAAACAGTCTGTTTATAATAATGACACAATTTGTTTGAGCTTAGGTTTTTTCCAAACTTTACGTAATTTTTTTTGTATTTTGTTAGTGTCTTATTGACAATAATTAATACATAATAAATATAAAGGTATAGACAAAATATAGTGGGTATAACCTCACCCTTAGCATTGTTGATGTATCTAAGGACTAGTAAGGTAACAAATTTAATGTTGAGTAAATTGCTAGGATGTATCTGCAGAGGAAAGTAGCAGGAGGCTTGGTATCTCTACCAATTGAACAGATAGAAACTATAATGAGGAATACAGTTGAGGAATCGATGTATGAAAAACTATGATACTTGGGGAAAATGTCAACAGGGCTTTTCTAAGGATGTTCCACCTCAAAAAATTATGGTAGTTCCTAGAAAGAGGAAACAGTGTGTTGATAACATATATTTGTTAAGCTCTACTTGAAAATCTCAAGTTTTGAAGAAAATACGTAGTGATAAGGTAGTAGGGAAAGACATTCTATAGATGAGTATTTGGTGAAAAATTCAGAAGGAATAAATTATTTATGGGAAGAAGTCATCCCTGGAGTTGGACAAAGTGGGTAAATACTCATAAATCACGAAAAATTGGGCAAGAGTGGCAAAGATGTTACTACTGAATAATTATCTAAATATGAGACCCAAATGAAGAATACTAGTGAAGAACTACGGAAAAACTTTATAAAGACTGAGATTCAGTATTGATAAAGGCAAGGTAATGCACTTATGGAAAAGGTATTAACTTCACATACAAGTAATTGATGTCCTGAGCAAACTGGTTAAACTACACTACACTGTTAAAAGCTAGATCCTGAACAGTATAGTTTTTCTTGCTCATTACGAAGGTGACAAAAATGTTTTGGTTTTGATTTCATAAAATATGCTACTGATAGAAATTAGCTTTTGAAAAGTGAAGCCTAGCTGGCACTGTATATCAGATGGTTTTGTTTGTAGTCTTTCGTTCAAACTTGTTTGCATTTTTTTAATGATCTTTATTATTTGCTGAAGATTCTATGTTTATGTTTTCAATTATTTACATTTTGCTCAATAGAGCAAGATACGTGAATTACATCAAACCCTCTGAAGTTGTCAGGCTGCCATACCCACTCCAGATGAAATCTTCTGGACCACCTTCATACTTTATAAAGAGAGAATCTTGGGGATGGACAGATTTCCTCATGAACCCTATGGTACGTACAGGCAACACACAAAAGATAAAAGTATGCTAAGGATCCAAATACAGCTGTTAGTCAGAATACTAAGAATAAAACAATTGAGGAAAAAATGTGCATTTTTCCTTTGCTCTTCTGAGAGGATTATTTTCTCTTGTTTTCACTTGCTTACAATTGGTAAGCTTTTCTATGACCTCTCCTCCCCTATATACCACTGTTAATGTACATCCTCTGAAAATAGCCCATAGTCTCGTCCTTTGACAACATGATGCTGTTCTAGTAGTGCAGAGGTCAACACGCTGCAAAATTGTAATTACAGCAGGTGTAAGAGAGAACAACTCTTTGCTTTATTGGTCCAGCTTTGAAATCTGTTATTTAAAGCACAGTGCTCCCTTACCAGGTTTCTTTCCTGATGAGTGGATTAGTGTTACTGGCTTACTAACTTGGAATGCAGTTGTTCCAGAGTTTGGCTGTTTAGCAGAGCTTTATTTTATTTTAGTATGTCTAAAAGTGTTTAGGGCAACAACTAAGCTGAAGAGGTATTTTCTGTTTTCTCTGTAGGTGATGATGATGGTTCTTCCATTACTGATATTTGTGCTTTTGCCTAAAGTTGTCAACACCAGTGATCCTGATATGAGGCGGGTAAGTACATTCAATTGATGCATGTGTGCAGACCAAAGATAATGAGATTTCAAGGCACAGAAAAGTAATAAAAACAAAACTGTACTATAAGAGAGGGCTTAATGGGCATAATTTAGTCAGCTAATACAGTGTTGCTGTTTCAACAAGTTCGTACATTTCCTACTCACAAATTTGCTGTTAAATAGCACAATACAGAATTAAATTGTTTGCCACAGCTCTCAGAGTATTACAGTACCAATGGTGTTTTCCAGATTTGCTTTAGATTGATAAATAGAATTTCTCAAAGGCTGTTTTTTTCTAAACATTTCCAATGTTTCTGCACTATGTTTAAATCTACCACTACATTTTTAGACATCATTTAATAAGTGTCAAGTGTGTTGCAAAGAGTGTTATGAGAGGTTCTCTTTCCCTTCAGCTTAAACCACAGTTTACTACACTGTTAAATGCAGATGTCATGCTAGTGTATATGATACGGAGTCTTAATGCAGGCATTAAATTATCTAATTTATTGTCCTTTCATCATACAAAATGCTGAGTAGCAGAATGCTAGGACAAAATGAGGATTCAAGGTGTTTGCTAAATCTCTCATTATTTTTAGAAGTATTATTTGTCTGTCATAGGTGGCTTCTTTTTGAGGGCTTGGTTAACTAAAAACTCCTTTTTCCATAAATGACCACTGTCTTCAGTTGTACTTTATAGGTGTCTGAGGGGTTTTTTTTTAATACATAATACCTATGAAAAGCATATCAGAGCTGTGTAATGCTCTTTTGGTTATAATTTTTGTTAAAAAACAAAGATATTCTAAGTATTCATGATACGTTGTTTAAACCAAGCTGAACTCTGGAAGCTGAATTTAAAAAAACAAAAATCACATATTCCTTACTTTTTTCACTGATCTGACAGTGCTTGTAGACAAGCTGTTCTGATGGTAAAACCATCAGAACATCTGGTGATTTAGTTCTTATGAGATAACTGATACGACTTGTTAAGGAGAAATTTTTAAGTTGAAAGAATTTTGCTTTTCATTTAACTTGTCTTTAAAGAGTAGGAAAAAATTGGTTTTAAGAACTAAATTGTAATTTCATTCTCTAGATAACTGTATTAAAGTGGAGGATATGGAGCTTGTGTCATGTTTTTCAAATTAACTTGGTTTTTTTCAATGGAATCAGCACAGTACTAATTTGAATAGAAAACAAAAAACCAAAAACAAACAAAAAAAAAAAAAAAAAAAACACACAAAACAAACAAAAACAAACCAAAACACCAAACCAACCCACACAAAAAAACAACAACCCACAAAACCAAAACCAACAACCCAACACACCAAAAAACCAACAAAAACACAACACCAAAACACCAAACCCAAACAAAACACAAAACCACAAAAACCCCCAAAAAAAACCACCAACAACAACAAAAACAAAAAAAACCCTCAAACAGCATAAGAAATTTTTTAATTTAATATAAATAATTTGAAAACACAAAAATGTGACATTGTGAAAGCACAGACCTGAATATCTAAACAATAGCCTGAGTTTTAATACAGAGAAAAGTAGTGCTGAAAATAAATAATTTTTTTCTTTTAGATTTTTTTAAATCAGATGGCTGTCCTGTAAGACTGCTAAAGACATGGTTACTATTTTCCATAGACCACTGCATTTAGTTTTGGGGTTTTATGTCTCTGTGTGTAGCTGGGTATTTGGCTGTGGTTGCATAAAACTATGTAGCAATGTGTATGCTGGAGGACTACAGAAAGTAAAACAGTATTTGGGAAAATTTGGTATCATTCTCATACAATCTTTCAACTGATGCCTTAGAATTGTTACCAGCTATTATCTGATCTTTGCATGCAGGAAATGGAGCAGTCAATGAACATGCTGAATTCCAACCATGAGCTGCCAGATGTGTCTGAATTCATGACAAGACTTTTCTCTTCAAAATCTTCCAGCAAGTCTGGTGGTAGCAGCGGTAAAGCAGGGAAAAGTAGTTCTGGAAAAAGGAGGTAGTTAAGTCTTCCTCCCAAGTCTGAGTTTGCACAGCTGTTTGTTATCATGTGGTGTCGTTTGTCTTGAAAGATCAAAAAGCCACTACTATAAACTTTACCCAGGCACAACATACATTATGCTACAAGTATGGTTTGTAGCTTTTTTTTAGACTGTATAAGCTGTTTTGTACTTGACAGTAAGCAAAAGAGGACATGGCTTCAATACGGTATCTGTATAAAGTTATTGATAATACTGAATTAACTATATTGTTCTGTAGAGAATTAAAATAAATTATACAATGTGCTTCATGGTAATAAATGTCTTAAGACAATGTATAAAAAATTTCAAAGATAATAGTTCAGTCTTAAGGTGTCTTTAATGTTTTACACTTGTTGAATTCTGAAATGAAGAGATCATCCTTTCAAAACTGATTTGTGAGTTTCCTGAGTAAGTAATTTGCTGTATCAGCTTGCCATGTGTTACATATAAAATCATTTTATTTTACGCTGTTTGCTGCCTGTACAGTTTACAGAATCACAGTGAGTCAGGTTAGAAGGGACCACAGTGGGTCATCTGGCCCAACCTCCCTGCTCAAGCAGGGTCATCCCAGAGCATATGGCACAGGATTGCATCCAGACAGTTCTTGAATATCTCCAGCGAGGGAGACTCCACAACCTCTCTGGACAATCTTTAGTTCAAAGATTTTCCGCTTTGTGTTGCCCAGTTTTATTCTTATCTACTTTCTGCTAAAAGTTCATTGGGAGGAAAAAAAGCAAAGTATCTTGCATGAGAAAGTCATTTAAGCTGTCAAGATCTTGGATCTTTCTTTTCTAAATTACACATACCACTTCTGCGACACTTAGGCTTCTTACTGTTTGCTGCGTGCATGCTTTACAGCTTATCAAGGCTGGTATGATTTGAGGCTGAATACAGAATGGGAAATCAATTTAAAATTTAATCATTTTAAAATAAAAGAACTTAAAGTGGAGTAGGAAGCTAAATTCTGCTCTTTTTATAAATTATGTTCCAAAGTCTATGGTCTTGAGGTGTATGCTGAGACCTTGGTTTTTTGAGCATGCCTGTATATCTCTTATGCAGTACCTTTTCAAGCTACCTCAAGAAAAGTTGAAAAAACTGATTGTTTTACACTAGTTGAACATTTTCAAATTAAAATGATAGCAATACTTGCCAAACCCTATTAGCAACAGTCCATAAATTAGTGTCCGTGCAGTAGATAATGTAGATCTGATTCCAAAACATGCTTAACATTCACCTACAGTACATCTGAAGCAAAATCAATTCTAATGCATGTACTTGTTCTGCCATACACACAAGAAGACTATAAACTTTCTTAGAATACATGCTTAGAAGTTATGCTGGGAAACATAAAAGTTGCAAGAGAATAAATATTCATAAGATTAAGTCAACTTTTAAGATGTTGGAGAAGAAATAACCCAGTGGTTTTTTGTGGACAATTAAAAGATTTCACTCTGCAAAGTAGGCTGCACATTTTTGCTCTCTTTTTGTTTTGCTTGAATGGTCTCCTTGTTTTGCATAGTAAGTGAAATATTTTCAGTGGAGACAAGAGGATATTTGGATATTCTTGCTGAAAGGGTCTCCTGAAATAAGTGTCCTGTTGCATTGGTGGAGGAAAAAAAACCAAAAAAAAAGCACCACCTCCTCCACTTTCAGCATCTTACTGAAAAATTTGTATGAAAAACAGGAAGCAGTTCTTTGAAGATGGAAAAATTACCATTGTTATTATGCTATGCTGGAAAGTACAGGCCATGAGTTACTTCTGTTTAACAGGAATTAATTAGCTTGTAATTAATCATACTGATGCATTTTCCCATGTTAAAAAGGTAAGAACAATAATATTTCTGCGTTCTTTCATTGTGTCTGTTCACATTTGTGATTTGTCTTCATGGAAGAATGGAGAATTCAGCCATGAAAAGATGAATGTCTTTGTTAAGAGTGAAGAAGTTCACAGGAGTTGTAAGGATCCTAGTGAAACTTTGGAAGGAGCATGTGGAACGTTCAGTACTTCTCTTTTTCTTAGGACTTTCTGTATGAAAGTTGAGGCAGTTTCTTTGTGCATCAGGATCAGTTGCAGTGTAATATTCCCCTGCCTTCCTCAACAGAAAATTCTGTCCCTCTCTCAGAACCTGTTACCAGAAAAATCCAAGCCCAAAAATCTTGTTACCTAAGGTTATTCTCTCAATCTTGTACGTTATTCACCTCCTTTTCAGACACCTTTGTGATAAAGCAGTTTGTAGAAGTGTGTTAGTGTGCTGCTGAACTAGTGCAAATTACAATTTTTTTTAATTGTAGAGCTGTAGTCTGTGTGTCAAGTGAGCAGAGAGGTTCTACCCAGAGTGCATTGGTCACTTATGGTCACTTGGTTATTGTTGTAGTTTAACCTCAGCTTACAGCCCAGCCTCACACAGCTGCTCACTTACTTTCCCTTGGTGAGATTGGGAAGAGAGTCAGAAGGGTAAAACAACACTCGTGGATTGAGATGAAGACAGTTTAATAGGGAAAGTGAAATCTGCACACATAAAAGCAAAACAAAGAATTCACAACATCCCATGGGCAGGCAGGTGTTCAGTCATCCCCAGGACAGCAGGGCTTCATCACACCTAATGGTTACTTAAGAAGACAAATGTCATCACTCCAAACATCGACCCTTCTTGCCACTCTGTGTGCAGAGGATGATGCCATAGCGTCTGGAACATCGCTTTGGTCAGGTGGGGTCAGCTGTCCTGGCTGTGTCACCTCCCAATTCCTTGTGCACCCCCAGGCCCCTTGCTGGTGAGGTGGGCTGAGGAGCAGAAGAGGCCTTGGCTCTGTGGGAGCATTGTGCAGTGGCAATGAAAATATCTCTGGGTTATCAACACTCTTTCCAGCACAAGTCCTAAACATGGCCCCACAGCAGCCACTGTGAAGGTTATAACTCTACCACAGTCAAAACCAGCACAGTCAATTAAAGTTATAATGTGGCCTTGGGCTACCATAAATGCCACTAGGCAAAACTTCCTTGATCCTGTTGCAGTTATTATAATGCAAGGTTGACTTTCTGCAGAAAATAAATGTTTGCTGTAGTTCAGTTTAATTTTCTTATTTACAAGTTTTTAGAAGTCAGTCTTCTGTGTTAGGTCTGACATCTCCATTTTAAAAAAACCAAAAGCATAGTTACCTTTCAGTGAGCCTCCTTGAGATAATATAAGGAAAACTGTAAATTGAAGCACCTGATACAAACATTAAGGTGTTATTTAATTAAAGATGGACAGAATCTACTCGGATAGACAAGCTGATTTCTTTATTGCCAAAGGGAGGAAGACATGCTCCCTCAGCTTGGACTGGGTAACCCTGCTGCCTTCTGATTACAAGTTCTGGTACTTCTCAGGATTTGTCATGCATTGATTTAACAAGAGAAATTAGTTCATCAGTCTGCTGGAATTCTCTTACGTTTCAGAAAGTTAAATCAGCTCACAGAAGGATCTAAGAAATCCCAGAGCCAGCCAAAAGTAAGCACCAGAAACATTCAGTCAGAGGCAGGAATTCTCTGTTCCTGGCAATGAGTGTGAGTAATAGAATGAGTTCACTGCATATTGAGGAGTTGTAGCTGAAGAGCTCATTTAGCCATGTTCTGAATGAGTGGGCAACTGGGTTTATGACAGGCTGTGGTAGAAGGGAGAGGAGACATATTTTGGTGAAGTCTGTTTAGCTATTAGTCATTTAAATTGGCCTGGAAGATGTTTGGAACAGTTTGAAACAATTTTATCAATTGCATCATCAAAGATGCTCACATTCTTCACATGTAAGGAAGAAATCTAATGTATAGCTATCTCCTCACCGTTCAAAAAAAAAACCCATTTGTTGGTGCTCTTTATCTTTTTGATGCAGTGGGGTGATAATGGCTCTGTAAATGGGGTGTATATTGCTTTGGAGAGACAGGCTGGCTTGTGATTAAGACTTGTATATGTGAAGAGGACTTTAGAATCAAGTGCCTTGGATTCTGATGGAGCTTTCAGACTTCGTACAAAGCATTTATTATTTCTGTTTCCATTTCTTCTGTATGAGTTACAAGAAGCTTGTCTCATAAAAGTAATTGTGAAGATAAAATTATTACTGAAAATTGGGTACTCAGATAATATGGCTATGAGCTTACTGAAGAAAATCCAGTATGTCATCTTGTTAAAGTGCACGTTTGTTAAACATTCTTATGTAGTTCTTTCTATATATCTGTTAAAGCAACCCATTTAAGTAACCTCATATCAAGGTTTCCAAAGCAATCTAGGCAGTTTAAGTACATACCATTTTCTAACTTAGTGAAAAGTGTATTAAATCACTAAGAACCATTTAAATATCTCCACTTGGGTGTTAATGTACCATTAATTGCATAAAGGTCATGTGTGATCAGTAGCTCAAAGAGGGCAAAGTTTGTTTTACAGTTTGATAAAAGGACCCTACTTGTACAGGCTAACAGTCATAGCAATACCTTAAAGGATTAAACTTTCATGTCTAAGACATGTCTGTCCTTAATTCTTCTGCTATTTGTAGTTAATAGTGAATTTGTATTCCTACAATTTTATATTTCATTTGAAACTTACTTCTTTTAGGAAAATAATATAAAATATAAATAATAACAAACCCTTAGTGGTTTTCATTCTGATGTGTCGGAATGAAATATGGAAATATATGCCTATGTATTGTGTTTACTTCACAGACTGAAGGAAAATTGAAGTGTTTACATCTACTGTTGATGGACTAAGGAACACAGAAAGAACTTAAAATTTTAAACTTCAAATCAGTGGAAAAGCAGATTTACTGAGCAATGTTAAAAGGTTAAAAAGATTACACAAACACATTTTGCACATTCTTAGGCAGGAAAAGCACAAGATGTGCCTGTGGTGCACAGGGCATTGGGAAAGTCCCATTTAATAGGCTTAGTCATGATCTGTATCTCCAAAGGCTTGTTCCTAACCAGGACCTGGCACAGAAGCTAGCTCGGCAGGAACAACCCCTGTGCATGCTGTGCTCTCCAAAATAAAGCCCAGAGACACTGTGGCTCAGGAGTCATGTATTGCCCATGCTGTCTTTGCTGCCATATCCAGGAATTAGTGGTAGAGGAGGGACAGTGTTGTTATTAGGCATATTCCAAAACTATATTGAGGGCTATTGCACAACTTAATAATGTGAATCAGCAGATTCCCATGTCCAGGGAAGTTCTCTGGCAGTGTTTCCTTTAGTAAGATACTTGAAACCATAATTAATTGTAAGGGGAAAAATTCAGAGGAAACCCCCAAAGGCAAAAGAAAATTTAAGTATTGCTGTCATGGCATATTTAACTCAAATATTAAGGTTTGCAAAAAATTGTAGCTGGGAAATGTTTTTATGGTGTTCCACAGACGTTTTCTAGGTGAATTTAGCACGGTCAGTAGACAAGTGAGCAAATGAATTGTAGTCACAGCAGTTAGGAGAGCACTGACTTCTTTGCCTATTTGGTATTTACCAAGTGGTATTTGCCTATTACCCATGTGAGTGAAGAAAAAGCAGTTACCCCATGTTTCTTTCCATCTGGGAAAGATTGCTGTATATGTCACGAGATTAGGTTCATCAGTCTTTCCCTGTATCACTGCTTAAAAAGTGGATGCCCATTTAAGGCTCTTCCCTAAATGGTACAATCTAGCCAGTTTTCCCTCACTCAGTGCAGGGTTCATTCTGTGTAATAGTCTTCTAATAAATACTTTATTACACTTTGAGTTCCAAAAAGCAATCAGTATCAATAGTGAAAAAAATAGAATTTCAAAAAATCTTACTACTTTTATCACTTCAGTGGCTTTAAAGACAGTGCCTTAGATTTTAATGACTATTTTGAATGTTACATTGTGTGTATAATCAGGTGATTCAGGTCATATATTAATATCAAGTCACAAAATTGACTGTAGGAATAGTATTGAGTTTTAGTCTATTTTCAGATTGAGCTAGTGAAAGCTTCTTGAGGTTATAAATAGGCTGAGGCATTTTAATTTATTTTATTGCTGTGTTTCAAAAGCTATAAAGGATTATTAATCCTCTTTCATAATAAATATTGATTTTTCAGGAAAACCTGTTCACTTTTGAAATTACAAGGTTATTCCTTCAATTATGCTGTCAGTAAACTTTATGTAATACCTTGTTTCTAATAAAGCTATAAAGATTTAATGACAATATAATTTTCTGTGGAAAAACAAGTAGAACTTCAGCTAGTTAGCTAATTTATTGATGATGCACAGAACATCACAGTTAGGACCATTTGTAGTATGTGTTTGGTTCTGCATGGCTGGTAGGAATAAAAATTAATTAAAGACTGTTATACAGTCAAGGACAAATGGTAGTGAATATGCAAAAAAAGAAAACCTTTTGAGGCATTTTTCAACTGAAACTAAGTTTTTCACTGATTCTTTAGATCTGAATACAAACATAAAAAACGAATATAAAAGGTGGTGAAACTCATTTGCAAACAGAGCAAGTAAAAAAGGAAAAAGGCTTTTTAAGGGAACATTTTTTTTCTATATGAAATATCAGAATGTTCTCCTCAGAAGCTGTCTGGATTCTTTAAGGGTCTTCTTGCTGAATGGTACACAAAGGTGAGTTTTCCATTGTGTTTCAGAACTGAGAATAGGATACCCAAGCTTATAGTCTGGTTGTGCAGGGCACAGGACTGCTATTTACCATGCAGACACATGGAGAATCCAGTTAAATACTTGGGAGTAATACTTTCCCTTCCTGGGATCACAACAGAATAAGACTTGAAACTAAATTCTGGGACTGGGAGAAGTGTTTCTTTTCCTACTGATTAGTTTTCTCAGTCACTCATGGATGTGGTTCAGGATGCTTCAGCTTGGCAGGTGAGAAATGTATAAGCTGTATTAGTAAGCACCATCTAAAAAAATTGGAGATCAGACCTCCTAATGAGCTTGCATTTTTGCTGTGCTAAACATTCTGTCTTAGAGAGAGGAGGAGGTGAGATGAGAGGTAGAGCAGTTACTAAAAGTTACTGAAAAACAGGCTTATAGTGGAATAAGTACAGCATCCATCATCATATGTCCCAAAAGTGATGAGAATTCAACTATGGTGTTATTACCAGGATCTTAAAGGACCCTTAAAGGAACCAGATGTTCCTTTCATAAAATTAATATCTCTATCTGTAGCTTTGTAAGGGTCCCCCATGTTAGACATGAGCACCTACAGACAATCAGTAGAGATTCCTTGAGAAGCCTTTCCTCAGTTTTGGTTTTGAATTATAGTGTTGATATATTTCTCTTTTCTCTTGGTTTGTTTTTCTGCTACTCGTATTCATATAGTATTTGCACTGAATTTTTTTCACTTCTTTTTGCCCTTCGTTTTTATGAAGACTACAAGGGTCTTGTTGAAATTGAAGTAGCCAGCTCTATGGAGCTGATGCTGGCAGAAATAATTGTATACATCACTTGTTCTTTCAAGTGTTTTGCTGGTAGCAACCAATTATTTCTATCACCAGGTAGCTGACTAATGCTGGAGAGGTCATTTCTCCTGGAAAGATCTTATCAAACTGCTGTGCTTTCTTTGTAGTATATTTAAGACTTACTTTACTGTTAGGGTTTTGGGTTTTTTTCTTTCTTCCCCCAAAAAGTTTCAGTGTACCCTGAAGAGAGTATTAGAAGGATTTTATAGAATCAGACACAGCTCACTGCAAATATAAGAGTTTAGCATAATGCTCTGTTTACAGTTTTTTCATTGGGGGAAAAATAGAATTGAGCAAAATGTCCAAAGAGTCTGGATGACTCAACATGAAATAAGTCAACTTAAATCCTAATAACCAGCACCAAAAGTCACCTGCTGCTTTCAACCCACTTCATTAGTATCACATAGTAAAGAAACACATTTGTAGAATTCTGCCTCTCAATCAAATCTGTATTAGAAAAAATCGGCACACTCTCATTCATACACTGTAGCTCTTTATGCATCTTTTGTATGCTACAGTACACTTGCCCTCTGAAGCTAAGTGCCTTTACAGCTTTGCAGTCTCTTGTTAGCCTTAATCCTTTTGTACGTTGTTCAAATTTGAGACCTTTTTTTTAAATCAAACTTCCACTTTCTTAACTTGTTTCTTTGCCAAATGTAGTTACATCTAAAAATATTTAAATTTCTAACTTGATTTAAGCACTGTTTGTTTGGCTTCGTTTTCTATTATGTTTTACTGTCTATTATTTCCTTATGTATTTTTAATACTTGATATATCATAGTTTGTGTTAACATGCTTTTACATCCTAATAAGTCATTTATGTTGCAGATAAAGAATTGTAATAAGTAGGTATTTCTACAATAACAACATGATGTGGTTTATCAATAGCAGTTTGAACCAGGAATTGGGCTCTACTGTGTTTGCTATTTTTAGCAGTGCTTACTTCTTCAGTTAGCTACTTTATGAACAAAATACAGACTAAAGTTACCAGTGCAGCCAGGTTACATTCAAACCTGTGGAAAAATACATGCATGCATCTGAAGATCTTGCTCTGCTATACAATGTTCCTTTTGAAGGGAACATTAGTGTTCCTTCTCCAGCCAATGCAAGGGGTATTGGTCTCAGCAGTGGAGCACAGACAACATGAGTGCAGATCTAGGTGATGAAAATCTCCCAGCCTACACTGCAGGAATGCACGTTTAGCATGTGTATGGTTTTGTACTGCTGTAGCACTGACAGACAGTGTCGTCTGAGTGACCATCATCTGCAGCCCAAGTATGCCATAGCCATGCAATACTCCAGTAGTCAGGAAAGGGCATTTAGCCAACCAGACTGAAGCAGGGGAAAATAAGAATTTAAATCATAACCCTGAGATCTGTGCATGAACTTCCCTTAATTTCTAAATTCTATAGTTTCTTCAGAACCAATGTATTAAAGAGTTGTTGCAGGTTTTCTTGTCTGTACAAGTTCTTATAGGCTCTTAACACCACAGCTCCTTAAAATGTTTCAGTAGTCATTGAGCAATCTGACTAATTCTTATGATATGATCTCAACCTCTCTCCTGGGGAGAGCTGTGGGCAGTGAAATGTGTTATTTTGACAGAAATTTTTCTGCTCCCACCCTATCCACCCCCTGTGTATTATTCATGTTGCTATCAATTTTCCTTAAACAGTAGGATCAAGAAACTAAGTCACGTAGTTAGTGCGAGACAGTGAAATCTGCAATAAACATAATTTCCAGGAGAGATTTATTCCGCAGTCATTTGCAAAGACATATGTTAGAGTGGTGGGATATTTGTGGTTTGATTTGGTTTTTTGTTTGGTTTTTTTCCTTGAGCTCATCATCAGACTGAGAATTTACTTTGTTTACTTAGAGCCTGCTTTATGTTTTGAAGCATTCTTTTCATGATCCGTTCAAGCTACCCCCCCCTTTTTTTTTTTAAAGCAAGGCTACTGAGCTGTGAGGTTGCTAGAGAGCAAGAGCAGTCACACAATCTCTCTTTGGAAATTAGATGGTTGCCATGGCAATGCTTCCAGCTGCTTCTTGTCCCAGTTGAAAAAATAATTTTTAGATTCCTATATTACAAGGTTAAGCTACAATGTTTAAAACTAAATCATGTAGCTAATTGATTTAAAAATAAGATCAACACTTTGTTAAATATCTTTGGGCTGATAATCACCTGAATTTGACTCAAATATTTGTGCAGGTTCTTATCAAATATTTTTTTCTATTTGTTTTTGTTCAAGTACTTGAGGTAAAACTTGTGTATTCAGATGGAAAATATTTTTAACTTACCGATTTTCCTAAATGTTTTTTTTGTAGTAGAAATTATCCTGAAAGCTGACTGCTACCTACATAGGTAGTGTTTGAAATATGACTGTGAGTTTGACTCATATCTTGCAATATGCCAAATCTGGATCAGACCTGTGTGGCTAGCACAGGCTTTTCCCATGAGAATTCTTTTTGTGTTTTATAAATAAAGATAAAGTTTGGATGTTATTAAAAACAGTGTCCCAAGATCTGGACGGTGCAGGCCTGGCCAATCAGGCCTAGGGGGAGGCTTCTGGCCGACCAATCTGGGTGACTTTTGAAAACTCTATATATATGATGAAATCAAAACAATAAAGGTCTTTCCTTCTTGCCACTGAGAACTGACTTCCTTACTCTGCTAGCTGCTCAACAGCGACAGACCTGAAATGCTAGATACTTCTAAAGTTTATTTTCTCTGAAGTACAAACAGTTAATGAAGTGTTGGTTTCTTTGGTGGTCTCTAGTCAACCTCACTTTGAGCAGGATTATCAACACCAGTCATTTTGTGTCTAGCCAGTATTAAAAATCTCTGAGTATGGAGGCTCCACAACCCATCTGGGAAGCATTTTCCCCTGCTCTGCTACTGCTGGTGAACAAGATTTCCCAAATATCCAGTTTGAGTCTCCAAGTCACAGGCTGGGGTCATTGGCCTGTGTTGTTGTTAGACTATGGGATTATTCATACTAAAATGCTGGCAGGGTTCAGATGAATAGTGACATGCAGAGGAGCCCTAGTTAACATTACCAGTGAAAATTGGAAGGCACAGACTCCTCTGCTCCTGAGCTTATCAAAGGCGAGCAATTAGACCATTGTCCCTGGTGTGAAACCCAAAGAAAATCTCACTGGAACGTTGAAATATTGCCTACAGGGGATTTGCTATGGGATGCAGGGGAAAGGGCACTGCAGTTGTTTAAAGATTATTATGGGATACATTCAGTGGGACTCTGGGAGCATGTGGAACTTTCTATGAAATGTTTAGTGGAAGGACCAAAAGTCAGAAAAGGAGGGATCCATGTAGCAAGGGGGAACAAGCCTGGTTTGACTTCTTCACTTCTTGCTGGCTGCTTTTCATCACCTTATCATCCCCTGGGGTTTTTTTAGCTCTCTTAATTTCTATGTTTTGAAAGGTAGCTCAGTCTTCTTTATTTTGCTTAGCTTTTCCCCTTTTTAAAAGATTGGTTATTGTGTTATATAGTCACTCTTAGGATTTGTCCTTTGATTCCACTTGCTTACACAACTTCATTCTGACTTTCAAATTTTTAAAGAACATTTTAGCCAGAACTTCTGAGCTTTCAGTACAGTTCCTTGTCTTTCTTCATGAGAAATAGTTTGTCATTTCACCCTTACTATAGTACCTTTTATTAATTGCCAGCCTGCTCAAAGAGCCTGTCTCTCTCAGACTGTTAGCAAGAGAGGATAGAAGATGGTTGCCTAAGTTTATTGGTCTGCCTTTTATTTTTTTAAAATATATTGTCCTTACAATGCTGTACATACTTTTCCTCAGAATCACAAATTCTACCATCCTAAGATAGGTGTCACCTAATTAGCATTCCACACAAGTGTTCTCCCACAGTTTTCACCTGCAGTGTTTGTATCTGGTAATTTCTGCCACCTTTAGAATTACCTGATGTGTCCTATCATACTGTTTTTCAAAACTACTTGAGTAACTTAAGTTTTTCATTACCACCAGTCCTAACTGTCAGTTAACCACATTTGGAGTTATTTTCCAGTGTCTTTCATGATGGTGGTTTTGATTGTATTTTTCAAGTTAGGTCAGTGTTTTTGTTGAAAGTAAACCTTCTTCAGTTCTGTGAAGTTTCTACACTCTTAGAATTTAGTCTTGGGTTCAGCAGGAAGATATGAAGAATATGTTTTCAGTATTTACTTCAGTTCTTAAAATATTTTAATAAGAAATCTCAATAAATTTGCTGAACATTTGAAAAGTCAAAGATTTCTAAGAGTGTAGCATTTTTTCTGTTTTACATTCAGTCAAAAAATACACTTTGGCTCATTCCCCAAATAATGGTTCATCTCACTAATACTGGATGTGTAAAAGGAGATTTAAAATTTGTATTGAATATAGCCTTATGTGCAATGTGTTTCAGCAGTTAATAACTTTCTGCATTGTCAGACAAAACACACACTTCATATGCCAATGCCAGCTCATAAGTTCAAGAACAAGTGAAAGCTGTTGTGAACATATTGTTTTGTTACTGATCCTACACAAAGATACCAAAGTGCATTTAGCCAAGGTTGCAAAGCAATTCAAAATCATTCAAGGCTGCAGTTTCTATGGCCTGATTTTGTTGTTTGGTGGGGGTTTGTTTCTTTGTTTTCCCAAAGCAATCACTTGTGCTGTGCAGCCACGAAACTTCTTTCAGAAAAGATACTCAGTGAGCCCTTTGTTATATGTTTTATGTGTTCTGTCATGTTAGATCTTTATCTCTTGTGTTCCTCAGTATACCAAACAATTTCTTGCATGAAAGTTAGCATTTTGCATGTTTCTGGCAACCATACAAATCCATAAATCACCCATGTCAGGCCTTTTGAAGGTCCTGGGTATGCAAATTGTGAGCCTCTGTCGAAGTCTTTCCCATAATGACAGAGTCCATCTTGGGCACAGTGGTCACGGAATGATGGAATTTTTAGTTCTTGGAGAAGTAAGGAGGGGGCCAGTAGAACTGCCTTGGACTTCCAGAGAGATTGGCCCCCCTCCTGACATGCAAAGGAGTCCAGAAAGGCTGGACATCCTTCAAAAGGGAAATCTTAAAGACTCAAGAGCAAGCTGTCCCCATGTGCCAAAAGGTATCAAGGAAGAGTGGCCTGGTTGAACAGAGAACTTAGACTACAACTCAGGGAGAAAAGACAATTTTATGACTTTTGGAAGAAGGCGCAGGAAACTTGGAAGAACAACAAGGACAATGAGAGTGTATGGGGGAATAAAATTAGAAGGGTCAAAGCACAACCAGAATTTATTCTGACTACTGCCCTAAAAGGCGATTAAAAATGTTTTTATAAATGCATTACCAGCAAAGGAGGGCTAAGGATAATATCCTTTCTATATCTGATGCAGGGGTAAACAGTGACAAAGAATGAGGAAAAGGCTGAGGTGCTTAAAGCTTAAAGTGGTTAACAGCAAGACCAGTTGTTCTGAAGCTGCTCAGCCCTTTGAGTGGGAAGACAGGAATGGGGAGCAGAATGAAATCCCCATAATCCAAGGGGAAATGTTCAGTGACCTACTTTGCCACTTAGACACACTCAGGCCTATGGGGCCAGGTGGGAGCTGGCAGAACTGCTCACTGAGCCACTTTCCCTCATTTATCAGCAGTCCTGGCTAACCAGGAAGGTCAAATGCAAGACCCATGCACAAGACTGGAAGGAGGATCTGGGAACTACAGGCCTGTCATCCTGAGCTTGGTGCTGGGGAATGTCTTGGAGCAGATCATCCTCAGTGCCATCACACAACACATACAGGACAACCAGGGTATCAGGCCCAGACAGCATGCGTTCGTGAAGGGCAGGTCCTGCCTGACCAACTGGGTCTCCTATGACAAGGTGACCAGCTCAAGTGGATGAGAGAAAAGCTGTGGATGTTGTCCACAGGACCTTTGATGTCATTTCCCACAGCATTCTCCTGGAGAGAGTGGATTCCTATGGCTTGGATTGGTGCACTCATCACTGCATAAAAAAGTGGCTCAATACCTGGCCCAGAGAGTGGGGGTGAGTGGTGCTACATCCAGTAGGTGAGCAGTCACCTGTGGTGTTCCCAAGGGCTCAGTTTTGGAGCCAGTCCTGTTTAATGTCTTTATCAATGATTTGGATCAGGGGATCATATGCACCCTCAGTCAGTTCACAGGCAACAAGCTGGGTGGGAGTGTTGATCTGCTGAAGGGCAGGGAGTCTCTGCAGAGGGATCTGAACAGGCTGGCTCAGTGGGCCATATGGATACAAAGAATTTGTAAAGAGTATTTCCACACAGGAGAGCCTGAATTGGAAAAATTTAAATTAATGCTTGCCAGTTGAAGCTCAGCAGAATCAGATAATTAAAACTTCAGCATACTGCAGAAAAGAAATACATGGTCATTGGGCTAGGAAACTAAGTATCTTAATTAACATGGCTAACAATAAGTCATTAAAGCAATATTTTATTTTTAAATCTGTATATGACCAAACCATACCTATGTAAAGTAATCTGACCTTAAGATCATTATATAATTTCTGAAAAATTATTCTCAGAATCAAGAGCAGAGAGGGACATGTAAATATTTTAATTGTTTTTCAAAGTTTTCATCTACAAAAATAGATGCCTTTCTGAGCATGAATGAATGAATGTTGATTCCCTTTCTTCTCTCTTCTAATTAAACACTTCCCACTTCACTTCTGCTCTGCCAGCTCACATGAAACTGTGGAAATCAACAAAGAAACAAACAGCAAGAAAGTAAAGAAAAATGGAAAGACAGGAGAGGAGATAAACAGTGATAAAATCTATGGGAATCAAAGGCACCAAACAAAGATGTACCCCAATTTATATCAGGGAGATGAGAGTCCCATCCATAAATATCACAAGAGTCAATGATGTTTTTCAGAGTGTATTTTATATGGGCAGAATGTAAAAGTGCTTTTCCCTACCTTTTCTTAGCATACTATTTCAGCGAGACTGTATCTGTTTGAAACAATTTTATATTTCATAAGCTACCATACAGTATTTTCATGCCTTAGCCAAGGCTTGTTATACTTGGTACTAGCCACAAATTAGATATTGTCAAACACACAGATATCAGAAATTCCCTGAGCTTCACAATGCTAAAAGCAGAGAGTATATATTCTTAAACTTTTCCCTGTAGCTCTACTACTGACCAGTGTCATGGAGAAGATACTCCTCTGACTCACTGTGGGCATCTTCCCCTATAATAAAGATTGCTTGTACTTTAAAAGGGAAGAGAAAAATCACTGAGTTTTAAATGTTACAAGCAAATATTTCCTAAAACATTTGCCATGGGTATTGATTTAATTGTGCATGAAATACAAGTCCTCACTGAAGATGAATTATTGAAGCACAGAAATTATGATTTGATTTGAATCCTGAAGCAGAGCTTGCACAGGACTTAAATGTTCCATCAATTTTAATTGAGATTTGTTTCAAGGATGGAATCTGATCAAAGTGGGTTGCAGGGTGCATGGAGGAGCTTAAAAACTCAAGTGTTGTCTTATCTTTAAAAGAGTAAATGCTAGTTTAGACATCACCTAAAGGCCATGCAGGCAGACAGTAGAACTTTCAGATACATAGCAACAATTAATTTATTTAATTTTTGACAGTTTGACCTGAGTTAACTAACTCTTGTTAATCCACATAAACTAAAATGGAAATCTATTGACCAGCCTGTTCTGCTGTTGTTTGCTCTATTTTTAGAGTTCTCAGATGCTGTTTCTGATTCATTCACATTAAAACATGAAGTAACAACACGGTTTATAGTTGGATTGTTTCTAATACTTAAAAATCAAGTAATCTCTGAGCAATTTAAATGTGACTAGCAATACAGCCTCGAGTTAATTCATCTATTCAAAAAGACATAGTAAATTTTAGCATCTGCCTGTGTCTATTCAAGCAACATAAGTAATTTACTGAACTAAAACTTCTTCATGGTTCTCCCACTATTGTTTCTAATGGTTAATCAAGGAAATTTCATTTAATTACTATGTCATTTTAATCATTATGGAAGGACTTCGTACTTTACAATTCCTGCATACTTTACTTGCAAGTATAATATGTCTGAGCAAAGTCCAGCAGATTAAGCACAGTGTGAAATAAGGAATATGCAATTTGCTGCATTTGAGATAGCACATTGGAGCTGATTTATTCACCTGGACGTAAGCAGCAGGCAAAGTACAACTGTGGAGAGTGAACCTATTCACTTGTGCTCTTTGCCAGTCTTCACTTGCAAGAGGTAAGGTGCCTGCCCAGTGCTGTTTTCATTGGGTGCTTTCTTAATAATTTATAAACCAAATTTCTATTTTGGAATTAAATTGATTGTAAATAATTTCAATGTTTATGCATAAATATAAGTGAAGAAAAAGGTGGACTCATTCAAAAAAACTAAAAGAAAAACAAAACAGTTCAAAAATAACTCCAGATCCAAGTTCAAATTTCATGAAGTTTAGTATGCTTTTGATTTAGGGTTTGATTTAAAGTCATTTAACATTTAATACTTCATAATAGCAACAATAATCAAAGCTTTCAGGGAAAAGGATACATGGCAGTAGAAAATACAAAGTACAATAGAACTTAATGCTTGAAGGGAAGCACTATGCCAAATTTCATGGAAGGTAATTTTCCAGTTTATTATGATCCCAATGTACAATGACCAACTTTGCATAAAATAGGAAATTATATTTTAATAGTAAATCATAGTTATTACTGAATAGTTTTAAGCAGAATAGACAATTCTGGTTTGCTGGCTTTGTGTAGGGTAGTCAGAAAAATTAAATCTCAAACCTGAACTTTATTACAATGATTTATCTTGGACATTAAAAAAAATGCACTGAATATTTTTTCACTCTGGAAAACTGTTTGCTGAATCTGCTGCTAAGTCATTAGATTTATAAGGAATGTGGCTTTGTTGCAACATAAGCCACTGTGGAGAAGGGTAGTGGCCTCTGCAGACTGTGCTGACGCTGGCAGGAAATAAGTTCTGACTGAAAAGCTTTTTTTGCTAGATCTATTTTCTGCTTCAGCAAAGCCACTGTGGGGAGCCCAGTCCCTAAAAAAATAAATTAAAGAAAGCATTAAAAGAGTTTGGTTAGAGTCTAAGTAAATATATACTTTGAGAGTGTAGGAAACATTTGTTTACCTGATTCAGTCTAAGCTGTTGCTGACAGAAACTCCTCTTCAGAGAATCTGGGATTTGCCTAAGTGAGGACCCCAGGATCTAGTCCATTAATAGCCTAAGCCTTCTTCTGAATTGAATAAAGGATTAATAGACATGTACCCCAAAAGACGGATAAAACGAAGCTCAAAGCTGTTTTGATTCAATATGTTGAACCCTTCTGGATTTTGAAGAGGCTAAGGAAAAGTTCTTTTTCCTTTGTTTACTGAACTTTTTGGTTTTTAAATCTGATTTAAACCTGTGCCCTATTATTTAAATCTGTAGATAGAATTCACAAAAAAGCATAGTTCAGATTGAATCCTCCAGTGCATGGAAACATTCCCAGCACTAGGAAAGCCATGTCTTTGAATACTGTTTGAGCTACAGACAGTCTAATGTTACTGTTTCTGTCTCTTTGACCACTGATGTTTCTATTTCACTGCAGTTTGGATTCAGGGAATAAAAAAATTCAACTCTGATAATTAAGAGATGTGCTTTTTCTTTCGTCATTATATAACTCTTGATGGCATTTTGCCACACTCAAAATTATATTATGTTTCATTGCCCAGCACGGCACAAGGTGACAGGTGAGAGGTGCTCTAAGTGTCTCAGCACAGTGCTCTGCATCAGAGAAATGACTTGTCAGAAATGGGGTGTGAGACACCAAGGAAAGGAGAGGTCCTTCAAAGATGGGAGAAGCCAATTTTGACAGAGGTTTACTATATTGAAGCTGGGTATTTCAAAAACCTTCTCCTTCAGGACTTGGTACTAGACGTTATAAATATTTCCATATTCAGCTCCAGTCTGTATTACAGTTCTGTATTGCTGCAGGAGGACTGACTCAGAAGGAAGATGATATTGAGGAGCTCAGCAAGTTTCATGCTGCTCTTGTTCTCTCAATGCACTGTGTCCCTGGGCACCAAAGAAGTGGTCCTGGCCAATGCCCACCTTCTCCCCCAAAGAGACTATGAGAGACTGGCCAATGCCAATGAAAAAGGTACTTATGAACACAGCGAGTGATTTGGAAGCGTTCTGTGTTTTATTTTATTGCTTTGCTGTAACATTTTCAACCATCATATATGAAAGTTAGCCCTGGAAGAATAATTTGCAGTATGAACATGTCCTGCCACAAAGTCCCGAACCTGTCTATAGAACTTGTTCTATAATGTTCCCTGAGAAGAGCAACAGCAAGTGTCACTGTGTGTATTGCTGGCTTGGACATCACCCTATAAATTACATAAATAATCCTTCCACAAAACCATGGCATCAGGTTTGGAGTCAGGTAGGCTGTATCTACTGGGCATATGTTCTAACAGCCGGGGCACAAAGTTGTGTACACAGGTCTGCTCTTTCAGGGTATTTAATAACATCATGCAGATGATATTGAGATTTGAAGTATTTTATTCATGGAGAAGGCAGAGTTGCATTGAAATTTCAGTAGAGATTGAAAAGACAATACTTGGGTAGAAAAGTAAGCCATAAAATCAAGTGAGACTGGAAGTATTTGCTTATTAGTGATCTTTTCAGTATTCTTATGAAGTATACCAATGCAAAAATAAGAACATGCTAATAAAATTTAATGATAACATGAAATAGAGAAATGCAAATACATAAAGTAAGAATATTTGCAGAAAATTATGCAGGAAACTCAACAGATGCTCTTGGGTAATACCACTGAGATGAGAAATAAGGTACAAAAATCTGTGGTTTATTGCAAGGTAAGATCCTTATTAGTTTTGAAGAACCAAAGACCAATCTCCAGCTTAAAGAAAGCTGAGTAATATAAATGCAACCTTAGAATTTAGCAACAAAGATGTTTTTAATAAGGCTTGTGAAGAACCAGTGGTACTATATCAGGCATCTACAATACTGTGTGCAAATTTTACCCACATTCTAGGGTATTAATTTGCAGTGAAGAGGTGCAGAAAAGCTATTAAGACAATTAAGGAACTGAAGATTTCTCTTACACTTAACAATAAATTATTTATCTTTACAGAACTTTCCCTAACAAAACAAAGGAGATTAAAAATACAGTTTTCATCATGGTACATTGGGGCTTATTATCCAGGAAGAAGCACTATTTAACTAACGAACAGCATGGCATAAGAAAGAAAATGATGGACCATCCTTCTCTACAATAGGAATTCTCTCTCTATAAATTCACACTTATGTAAATGTGCATTTAAATAAGTTATGTGGCTCTTAGAAATCTCAAAATCAATTGTAAAATTTGAATTGTAAAATTCAGAGCATTATGCCCTAGTCTCAGAGATGCTTGATATTATACTATAGCAAGAAGTCACCTTATAAACATTTAAACATTTTAAAAACCCAGTAAATATCTTAGCCCCATAGAGAGGGTCAACCAAACCTTACATGCCATTTTTATTACCTCTGAGTCTACTGGATAAGCAATAAAATGGAAAAGAATTTTAACCTATTTTCCTGATATTGGTGTTCAGCACTGCACAGAACTGTAGTTCTAGTTTAATATCTGTGGAAAAATTTAGCCTGGAGTTTGAGTGAAAAGAACTCTTCCTAAGAAAATCCTCAGACATTTATAAGCTTTATATTAACAAGAAATATGCTTTAATATTTCCCTTTTATCAGTGAACACATGTCATACATTTCAGAATTTAATACAAGGATGTTAGAGGTGCAGTAACATTGGGTGAAGAAATTTTTCACGGAGGGTAAGACTAGGTCTAGTTAAACTCAGTTGTCCCACAGATGGCACAGGGAATTGCAAATTTGCTGAGTACTCAAACTGGAAAACACCAGTGGAAAAGGAATTATCTGTACATAGCTTTTGGCTTTTCAACCATATTTCTGTCATAAAGGTAAAACTATACTTCTGTTGTACGACAGGGTAACAAACTGTTTTTTCAATTTCTATGTATTTACTGCATGTTCTTTCCTGAAATCATCCATCTTTAGCTGACTTAGTGCCTACTAGCTGTAATGAAGTCAATCAGCTTTCAGCCAGAAGGAAGTCATCCAGTCACTCTAAAGCACAGAGTTCAATTTCTGAAATTTATTGTTGGAACAGAATTTACTTTAATATTTTGTTGTTGTTGTTTTACTCAGACTATCCAAGGGATTGTTTTGAGATTTTACAGCGCTCCAAAGGAAATTCCAGAGATGGCCTTTACATCATCCAACCAAAAGACAAACCAATTGTTGTCTTTTGTAACATGCAGGATGGTGGCTGGACAGTAATCCAGCACATTACAGCCAACAGTACTGTCGACTTTGATAGGACCTGGCAGGACTACAAATATGGATTTGGCTCTGTTCAGGAGAACCACTGGTTAGGAAATGAATATATGCATCAGTTAACTGGCAGCTCTGTGCAATACGTACTTGGAGTTAAACTTGTAAACCTAAATGCTGAAGTCAAATGGGGAGAGTATGAGCCATTCCTTATTGAAGGTGAAGAGTCTCAATACCGAATCAGGGTTGGTCTCTACAAAGGCAACGCCACTGATGCACTGACCCTGGACACAGAAGCTTATCTCCATGACAACCAGAAGTTCACCACCAAGGACAGAGACAACGACAATTACTTTATGAATTGTGCTAAACTGGAACTCAATGGCATTCCTGGGGGAGGCTGGTGGTATGACGCATGTGCTGGAGCAAATCTGAACCGTAGGAACATGATATACTGGCAAAAAGACTGCAGCAAGCAACGGCCATGCAAGTTTGCATGGATGATGATCAAACCCATTGAGCACCACCAGCCATACCCAACCAAGTCCTGCCCATGTCAGAAAGTTGAACTGTAGACAAGCCATGGGAACTTGAACTCTTTCTCCAGTGACTGAAGTGAAAGTGAACTTACTGGCTGACTAATCACCCTAAGTAACAATGATTTAAAATTTAAACTGGGCCTCTGTGGGGGGCTTTATGATGACATATTGTCCAGGACTGGATCATGTCACAGAACTATGCCAGCCACACAAGTGAGACACTGTCAGAAACTGAGGCCTCTACCACAAGATTTAAATAACCAGAAGATTTAAATAATTCATTTTATAGTATTTTAGCCATAAGCAAAGTCTGGTATGAAATCCACAATATGATGCTTTGTACAATATATGCATCAATAAAAATTCATTTCCGAAAGTTTTGCTCTGGTGTCAGTGTTCATGATTGATCACACATCTATAATTGCACATCTTCGTATGTCATGCAGGGAAGAAATTTCCAGTTAAATATGTACATTTACAAATGCTTATTGGAGAGTATTGTGTACCATAGGGCTCCAACAGGCTTTTTCTTCCTCACTTTAGTGAATGGTATTCTAATATATAAAACTGGAATTAGCCTCATCTCCCGTGACGTCCTTCCCCCTTCATTGACTTTTCTTTTATCTCTAATTTTAATGATCCCATATACGATGAAGTATTCAGCACAGGCTTTTCTTCCTTCTTTTTAGAGCATTCAGCACTAATGGAATTGTCAGCTTTCCCATTTAAAGCCACTAATCCAAAGCTTACAACCCCTCTGAATTTTTCCCCCAAGAAACTCAGTGAATACATGTTTTAAAAGATCAAATTGATATTGCAATTGTTTATTTATTCCTCCATTTTCCCCCTGAAGATTACTCCACTTTATTTGCCATTATTTGACTGTTACTTCTCCCCATTCCATTATGTGCTTCAGCTTTTTTTTTTAATACCACTGTGAGAAAATAAGAGAATGTTGCCTTTATTTCATATTTACTCATTTCAATTGTTTTAATACTCAACCTTGACATTAATTAAACAGTGCCTCTTTTCTAATTATAAAATAAAATAAAACAATTATAAATTATTATGTTTTAAAAGAATAAGTAAACGTATTTCTATTTTTATAACCTTGAAGACCTTGTTTCCTTTTACCTCTGAGTTGCTTCACACATTTCTAGATCACTGAATAGCTGAATGACAACTGAAGAGTTTTTATTGTTGCATTATACAAAATGTATGGATAATAATTAGATTATAATGTATTTTTTCTTGGATATTTCAATTAAAGAAACTCAACCAACAATAATGTCAATTTCCTGCTTTTTAACTTCAAATGGTATCTCATAATTTTAATGAAAATTGCTTCAGAAAATAAATTGTATTGTGTTTTGAGAGGAGCAAGACTGTCAGGATTGCTTAAGATGAGAAACTAATTGAGAATGAGAAAAGCCAAGAAAGCAATTTTTATTTTTCATGATGCACTGCAACATTTTCAGAAAGAGATACATCTGTGTGACATGGGTGAGGCCAACATAGCACACATGCCAATTTTGCAACATCTGATCCTTTCCCCCCTGAATTTGTGTTCAAAACCAGAAGTGTGATAGGGGAAGAAATGGTTGCTACCTGAATTGAGTTTATATCATTGAGTCAATTTAATGTGGGTTCTGCTATCACTCCTTTAGTTTATAACTTGTTTATGATGCCCCCAAAGCTGTGATGAGGATACAAGAAAATCACCTGAGTGCTACCAGTCTCACATAGCTTTCATTAGAAATCTGGCCATACAGCCAGATTCTCATACACCTTCCAAAAATGTGCTTTTAATAACCTTGACACCAAAGCACAGAAGGGAAAGTCCACAGTCTGCATCTGATCATCACAAGCAAGTAACCTGCTCTGCAGCACACCCTTGGCCTGTTTTCGAGGGTTTTGGAGGAGAGGACTCTGCAAATGTATGAATAACCTGGGCAAATCCAGCTGCCCAGGTTTGGAGGTACTCTAGTACTGGAGCCCTACAAACCTACACTGACACTGAATTCCACTACAAAAATTAGATTAAAATGTAACAAAAACTCATAACAAGAAGTCTACTAGCAAAAACCTGAGACATTTAATGGCATTCAGGGACTGAGCTACAGTCCACATTTCTAAACAAAGGAAGGATGGAAATTACTATTGGGGTTGGGTTTGGGACTAAGTACTGGACAAAAATAAGTAAGAATATTCTAAAACATCCAACAACAGGGAACCTTTAAAAGTAGACTAAATTTTACTTCATAAATGTTTAGCAAAAGACTATTTAAACTGAACAGATATTTTTTCTTTCATTGCTGAGCCTTAATCACAAGATACCCAGAACAATATTGAAGGCATCTGGCCTTCAACACTGAATCAGTGAAATCACAAACTGAAACATGGGAGTTTCTTTTCTGCTTACTCCTATTTTCTTTTGCCAAACTCATTTCTCCTACTCTCGGTCTCTCTCTTAGCCTGTCCTGGTTGTACTGCCTCCTTAAATATAAGAAAGAAGGAATCTTGCCATGGAGTAGCTGCTGAAACGTATTTATTTGGTCAGGTAAATATCCTTCCAAAGTAAGTATGACGAGGTCTAGAGCAAAAGGTTCCAGCTCTAAGCACCCGTGAATGGGAGGCATGTTCCACTTTAAACATGCAATCTCCTAACAATAGCAGTGAAATCGTTTTCTTTACCTCTTTGCGACTTTGCATTTCTCCCTATACTGTTTTCTCAACCACAGGATAGGAAAGCACAATCTCACATACATCACCACATTAATCAACTCAGAATTAATTTATTATTTGTCTTTAAAAATAATTCCATTTTCATCTGAGAAAGTGCCTGCTTTTGTTTGTCATTTTCCAGACTTCTAGGTGATCTTATTTTTTGTGTGTTAACCATAGATTTAAAAGTATGACAAACTGGTCTTAGGGGCTACCTGACTAAGGTTGTTAGTTTATTGATGCAATACTGTGCATAAAAAAAAAAATTAACAATGTTAGCTGCATGCCCTCATTTTTTCCTAGCAGAATTAACAAGCAGTCCTTCAATTGCTCTCAAGTCCTTTTCATTTCAGAAGGCATCAGGCCATAGGCAGAGTGGGGAGCTACAGAGCTGAATCCAGACATGCTCCACGGCTGGAATCCTCTACTCTACCCTATTGCCACTCTTCCTCCTATAGCTACCTGATGAATTGCACACCAAAGGAGGCCTTATGGACAGCATAAACTAAAAACAACCAGCTGACCTGCACTTTGTCCAGCTTGCTGCTCTATGTAAGAAGTAAAAGATATTTCAGCTTATATCTTGGCATTGTAATCCAGGAATTCAGTAAAACCCCCCAATTTAAGGGGTCTACTGAAACAGAAGCCATCAGCAACCAGGGTCTGGAAAAGGATCTGTTAAGAAGAAAACTTCTGAATATTTGAAATGTTTGGTTTATTTGAGGAAGACTAACTTTGGTATACAAGCAGATACATGAAGAAACTAGTGATATTTAGCAACTAATGGCAAAAGTGCTGAGTAAAAGGCAGTACTTTTACTGAGTGTAACAAAGACTGAAGTTCCTTAATACTGAAGAAATACATTTACCAAGATGGAAAAAACAACTGTAACACCATCCCTTTCTGAAGCCACTAATAGTCATAGATTATCTCCTGTTTTGCAACATGATGTTAACAATTTTTAATTTTTTTAACTACTTATTGATGTGGGATCACTATTAATAAAATCATAAACAAGAAGCTTATTTAAATAGTTAAAGTTTAAGGTTTTATGACACTCAGCTGACAAATATATGTGGAAGAACATTTCATATGGGGTTCAAAAGGAAGCAATGGAGATTTGGGGCAGACCACATCAGAAACAGAGTGGACTCTTACTAATGTGGTAGGGGTAAACCCAAGTAGTTAAGTGAAAAGACATAGTATCCTTTTTCAGAGCTGAGGTTTAGCATGTGTTTCAAAACAGAAGCCACTGACTACCCAGCAGCTGCAGGAGCATTACAGGAGCTGTCCTTTGCAATGCTCTTCACTCTAAGTAGTCACAGAAAGTGCACAACTGTACCCAGGTTTTCTACATCTGTTTAAAAATTCTGGGAACTCTTCCAAGTATTTATCTACAAACATAAATTTCATTTGCAAGAAATTATTGTTAGTTGATAAATTATGGGGATCTGGAATATATAAGGAGGCTGGCACATATGAAAAGGGAGAGACAAAAATCCTAGCCCCCAGTTTGTGGGAAAATTCAATACTTGAAAATATAAAAGGTGCTGGATGTCTGAAAAGTTGGGTTAGGGATGTGTATTTATACATCTATATTGATAATACATACATATCTATATATATATATATATGTATGTGTATGAAATAATGTATAACTAAAATGTAATTTTACCCAAAAAATTTCATTATTCCATGACAATAATCAATTACATGATCCGTAAAAATTTCATTAAAAGGACAGTAATACAGATAACAAGATTGTCCTACACTGCAAAATTGCCACAACACTTTATAAAGGTACAAAATATAATCAAGTACTAGCTGATATTCAGATGAAGACCATATTTTTCTTCATGTGGTTTTCATTTTTTTTTAAGAACAAACATCCTACATAACAATAAAGCAATGCATACCTCTTTATATAATTCTTGGTATTTACAATATTCTCATGTTTGGCCATGTAATCTCTCACATGGTTAGGTGTTAGCAGCATAATTTGAGTTTATATTTCACAATTACACTGAACCAACATTGTCTTATCCATCACTGTGTATTCTAATACATTTACTGAGAAGAGAGTCCATAAACATTTACAGAACATTCTTGTTCAACAGACACAAAAAACAACAAAAAACCACCCCATTTAATTTTAATAGGAGCCAATGCTTCACTTCAGCAATAACAGTGCAGCTAGCAGGAACTGTTACTACCTCATAAATTTTGCCTTTAACTACAGCTTGGGCCCCCAGACTTACTCATTTGGTAAAAATCAAACAATTTACTGGAAGTCTGATCTGATATAACATAAAACAAACCCACTATAATAACCAATTTGTACATAGTTACTGTACACAGGAAAAGCTCTGGATAGTGACAGAGCAAAGCTGATGAAAGGGTCTTTATAAAGACCTGTGATTTCCTTTCCTAAGTAATCATATGCTAATGCACAAAAAATAATAGGCACAGTATGGTGCGTTAAAAAATCAATTGTGAAGTTAGAGAACATATTTTTACATTAGTACCCTGCTAGTATTTCACTGACAGTTTTTCTCTGTGGACACCGGGGCTAAAAAAAATGGTAGCTACTTCTACTGTAATTGTTGGCATGGAGGATTTATCTATCTGTAGGGAAACATTTTGATAGTATGATAATTTATGAAATTATACAAACAGTTTCACTGAGAGCAATGGTACATTCATGATCATTAATACATTCCCTGAAATGTGCAATTGGGTAATGTCACTACTGCAATGTCCCACTAAAGTGCACTGTAGATATAATATGAACATTGTCCCAAACTAATATTCCAGAGTATCTCACTCAGAATTTTGATAGAAAGGCTAGAACTGAATTTGAACTTTGTGTACATGAAGATCATTCTCATTTCTTTAAAAACATTTGTTTTCTTTAGGACCTCAACGCCTCAAAGATAAAGAATACAGTGTTCTTAATAGTTTTATGGAAACATTAAACTATTGCTTAAAAAAATCTTTTCTCTCTAAAGGATGTCAGTTCTCTCACTGTTTATATACAGGTAAATGTAATGGAAACTTTTGGAGCTAGATGTATAGCAACAAAGGAGATTGCAAAAAAGACTTTCCTTGTGTTGTAGACCGACTGTGTCCATTATGCTTTACAGTCAGTTTTGATTTGTACCATTGTCAGTACTGAATAAAATTTTCAAATTTCCTTTAGAGGTACTGGGAACTGGAGAAATTCAGAGGTATCTTCTAACCATCACAATTTTTACAAATGACAGTGACTTGCATGATTAAACTGAGATTGGGACTGGCTTCTTCATGTAGAAAATACATTATTTCTTCCAGTATGATTCCTTCCACTATGAGCCCTTCCTATGTCAACACAAGAGTCATCCTTAAAGTAAAAATTTTCTCAGTATTATATTCTCCTATAATGTGTGTGTTCAGTTGGTGAATTATGAATCTCCCTAACCTTTTAGTATTGGGGATGACAGCATTTACCCCTTTAGATTGTCCTTGTTTCATCGCAACAGCAGATGGTAAAGCCTCAAAGCAGAAGCAGCACAAGCTGCATTGCTTGGTACTTTGAAAACTAAATAGACAATACACTAGCAAAGAACTACAGGAAGAAACAGTTCTGCTCTACAGAGAGACAGACTGGATCAGTTGATCTGATGACTGTATGACCACCCCAGTCTAATTTCTAGTAGTTTATAATTTACCTATTCTCAGGCTGAAAGAAAGAACGTAAGACACCAAACACAATAATTGTAATGCAACTCATCTGCATCATCAAAAACAACCTGTGTTGCTCATAGCAGCCACTGGCTTTTTTATCCCAAGCACACTACTTTCATGCAAAATTTAATGTTTCAGCAGATTTTTTTTAACTACTAGACACAATAGCAACACCTTTGAAAAGACAGAATTTGCTAAGTTACACCAACATCTATATCTCCCCTTATTCCTTATACAAGAACAGTTATGGCAGTCTGGTATTGCCTTGCCAGTATAGTTTCTCTTCCACTTTTTTCTTTTTCCACTGGCAGAAAAGCAGCATCTTAAAAGTCTTCCTGAAAGTTTTATTACAGAGGGCATAACACATGGGGTTAACAGTGCTGTTCACATAGCATAGCCAATATCCAAGGTGCCACAGTGTCAGGGGAATACAGTCAGAGCAAAATGTGGAGATTAAAACCATGATATTATAGGGAGTCCATGTGAGGATAAAAGCCAAAAGAATGGCACTTAAAGTCTGTGCTGCTTTGCGCTCCTTTATAAGAACCATCCGCTTCCTTTTGGTGATTTGGTTATTTATATTTGGATCCATGCTTTTGATGGAAGGGTCCTTTGTCAGAGCAGCAGAACAAGGAGTTATTTTTACTTTTCGGCAACCATTGTTGGCTTCCTGGCTGCCGTCAGCCTTGACCACCAAACGGAATTTATAGGCCACACATTTTTTACTTTTCTGTACATGGTCTTTGGCAGGTGACAAAAAGTATTTCTGGTTCTCAAAGTCATTTTCTTTGGGTTGATCTTTGACAATGACCTCTGTAGTCTCATTATACTCTTCTGCCTTACTTTTAGATGGACTTTTGTAAGTTACTTGGAAAACTGAGTCAGTGGCAAGTTTATCCTCATCTTCTGAAGATGCATAGCTGCTGCAGGTGGTTAGCTGGTCAGCCTTAGCCCAGTCCATACAAGTGCTCGCTGCCTGAGAGGCCTTTGCTGTAGCTGATGTACTTCGACTAGATGAAGACCAAGAAGCCTGACACCTCTCTCTTTTGACTAAGTTTTGTTGCTTGCAACTGAAGCAAGACTTCAGGAGAGTTTTCTGAGGCTTTATTGTCTCAAACTCTGCCACAGACTCTGAGCCCTGCAGTTCAGCGAGGTCCTTGGTGCGTTTCTCAGTCTCTTTATAAATGCGGCAGTACAGAATGGTCATCACAGACACTGGTATGTAAAAAGCAGCAATTGCAGTACCAAAGGTGATAATGGGTTCATACAGAAACTGTATCTGACACTCTTCAGGTGGTACTGTTCGTTCACCCACAAAATACTGCCAGCACAAGATGACGGGTGCCCACAAGATGAAGGAAATTAGCCAAGCCATTCCAATCATGATGCCAGCTCTTTTGGGTGTGCGTTTGGCCCTATAAGTTAAAGGCCTTGTGATGGAAAAATATCTGTCAAAACTGATGACTAGGAGGTTCATTACTGAGGCATTGCTGGCTACATAGTCCAGTGCTAGCCATAGGTCACAGGCAAGGCTTCCAAGAGTCCAATGGCCTATGAGTATATAGGACGTATAAAGGTTCATAGAAAATATCCCAATAATGAGATCTGCACAGGCAAGGCTGAGCAAGTAATAATTGTTGACAGTTTTGAGCTGACTGTTAACCTTAAAGGATATCATTACAAGAATATTTCCCACTATGGTTATTAAGCTTACAATTGCAGTTACAGTGGCAATAGTAATGACTTCCCAGAGGCTATGCCCTTCTAACTGCTTATGGTTGATGGACGAACTGTTTACAACAGTAGAATTGCTGAATAAATTGACTTCCATTCTTGCTCTTGGTGTAATGTCATGAGGACCTTAGCACTGTTGCATATTGCCTTCTGTACTCAGAGGCATCCTTTTGGAGATAGCTATAAAGATCAGAGGAAAAAAATGGGAAAAGTTAAATAGCTGATTAAATAGCACAGACTTCCATTAGTTACCATAAAAGCACTTGTAAAGCAACCTCTCACATTGTGTTCTCTTTTTGCATTTTGATTGTCGTTTCTACCACTGTGAACATGACTAAAACACACAAACGCACATCCTAGGACAACAAGCTCTGGTATTTTATGACATTTCAAAATGCAATCTAATATTTCATAAGACAGTCAACCCCACCAGCTCTTACATTTTGAATACCTTAGGAGACACTACACATATTTTTTAATACAGACATGTAAAGTTTTGCAGCGCAGTAAGACAGTAAGTCACTGTGTTGTTTCCTACAGTAGTATTTAAAAGGCATGCCAAGGTTTCAGAAATTACCTTTGAAAAATTTGGAGAAGTCACCAACAACAGAAAGAGAGTAAGAAAAAACTGGGGATGTATGGGGAGTTAGGAACCACACTGGCATGGTGACATCAAGAAACAATGAGGTGTTAGAAGTGCTTGAGGCAATTGAGGGGGAATCTTTGAGCAAATTAAGCAGGCAAGGCCAAGAAGATGTTTCTGAAAAGTAAGTTAGGCAGGAAAGACTCTTCTCTATTAAAAAATCTTAGGACAAAGAAGACTGATGGGGTTAGAGGTGGAGGTACAGTCTGGGTAGTTTGGATGAGTGAATGGTAGGGTTGAGGATAGAAATGAGTAAACTGAAGAGGAAGAAGTAGTAGAAAACAACAGTGCTAAAAAATGCAAATTCAATAACCAATAAAAAAAATGTAATACTTGCATAAGCAGCAAAAGATGAAAACAGGTCCACTATTAATGTATACATGCCGCTGACATCCCTTCCTTCCTACATTCCTCACTGCTGGCTTTTTGTGCCAGTAAATGGAGAACAGTATCAGCAAAGTTTCTTTCACAGCTAGCTCTTGGGTTTTGACTAATTCCATCACATCAGGTGATGCTAATCACATGTTCAATACTTAGTCTTGCAAAACTGTGTGATTTTGAAATAGTCAAATGGTACTTAATTTTTAAAGTCAGAAATGAAAGACAAATTATTAACAGATTTTTCTATTGGGTGAATAGCCTGTGTAAAACTGGCATGATCCCTTTTTTCAAAGCAAACACAGATTCAGCTAAAATTATCACATGAATCACCCATTAAAGTCCATTTCTAAGTCTTTAAGATTTTCTCTGCATCAGATCTCTATTATATGGTCCTCCCTATCCATCCACACCACTTCTCTCTTTCATCCTAACTCTCAGAACACTGTTTTCTTTGGTCTTTGCAAGTGTCTTTTATTAACTGCAAGCTTTTACAGCCTATCTCTTTCCCACATCTGTCTTTTGTACCAAGAAGTTGTGTCCTGTCTCTCATCAGCTGAATACAATTTTTTATAGCCACTAGTTGAACTTTCAGAAAAGCATATAATTTTCTTTCTTTGTCTTCTTTGTCCATGGAGGTCACCAACCCTGGACATGTTTAAGAAGTGTCTGGACGTGGCACTGATTTAGGGGTTACAGGGGTAGTTCGGGGTTGGCAGTTGGACTTGATGACTTTACAGGTTCCTTCCAACCTTGATGAGTCTACGATTCTGTGATTCTTATTTGCTTTTATTGTTTCCTTCACTTTTTTCCCAGGTCTCCTAAATATCTACAGAAGTGTGTTTCATGTTTTTACTTCAAACCCTGCTTAATGGTGATCTCTTGTTGTGGTGAAACTGGATAATAGTAGGTTTCCTGATGCACTGAGACTTCTGCCTGTCGTACTTCTCAAAATGGTTCTCATCCATCTGTGTGTGTCTGTCACCTGTTTTGTATTTGTGCATCTGTATTCTGCTTGCACACAGTATATATTGAGCTGAATTCAACAGGATTCTAGTTCATGTTTAAACCTTACAGACTAGCAATAATCATAGTACACACATGCTGACCATCTGTACGCTTGGCTCTCTCTCTCTCCAACCTCCAGAGCCAGTCTAGCAGCCAAGAATAACTGAAGTGCCACTGCAGTTCTAACTAGTCCTATGCAGAGAAAGACATTTCATCCTGGTTCAGCATTCTGCAAGGACTTCCACCAAGTCAGAGCTGTCTTAATGCCTGGTGCACTGGCTTTACAAATCTTTACAGAAAATTGAAGGTTAGGAATTCATTTCATGTGAAACAAAGGTGTGTGGAGCAGCTGCATGGCTGCGGCAGATAGCTGAGCTGTGAGAGATGAATCTGCTACCTCATGTGGCTTGTGCTTCTTTTTCTGTGGACAGTCAGCAAAGCTGTTCTGCACATTAAAAGCTCCGTGTGACTAAATTTTCAAGCATGGCAGTGTGGTAGTGGGTTTAGTGTGGCAATGTCAGAGGACAGTGAGGGCTGTTTGCTCTGTGACGGAAGGTGAGCCACAATGCCAAGGCAGGTGGGAGCTGAGACCTGACTGAGAAGTAGCAGGATGACAAGAAGCATGTTTGGTTCATGAGAAGGCCAGAGACAGTGCTAGTCCAGTGCTTGCACAGCAAAGCCTGTAGTGATGAGGCAGGTCTGAGACCAAGCCAGGAAGCCCAGCCAGCAGCATGCAGCCAGCAGGTCTGAGTCAGGATCTGAGTCAGGATTGAGGAGATAGGAGGCCAGGTGTAGCGATAGCTGCTGCCTGGCTGCAATATAGCACAGGTGAGGGCCAGTGGTACCTCAGCTTGAAAGCAATTCCCAAGGAAAAGGAGAGGGAAGTCTTCATTTCTAGCTTTCTTCACCAGGTCTTATCAGCAGAGCAGGTGACCTTGGACTGTTGCAAGGTATCAGCTAAGGCTAGAGATGGTCTTAGAAAGGCACCAGCTATGAATACCAGGTACATGAATAAACCTTTAAAAACTGCATTTGCCTAATACCTGCGTTTGAGCAGCCACATAGAACAATTATAGATGGTTTCAATTTTCTGCCTTTTTTGCCAGAAGATGGCACTCCTCTCGGAGAAGAGGGAGAGGGAAGAATAGAAATTGTATAGATGCCGTGGCCTGTAATGCTTTGCCTTTGCCAAGGTAGCAAGTGTGTCTCCCTCTTAAGTCATTGACACTCCCTAACATTAGGAATTAGGAAGAAAGACTACACAAACTATGCCATGTGGATTGCAGACTTCAGAGCTTCAGGAGAAGCAGAAATTGTTGCTGTTGTTGTGACACAATTATTCTCGGTTTAAACTGAGATGCATTGGAGAAACACTGATAATACACTATAGAAACTACATAATTCCTTTATAAATTTCTTTACAAAAAGCACTTTTGTTATCATCATGCAAAGCCTTCCTTCCTTAATGGGCTATTTTACTGTGATGTCTATAAAGTTGACAATAGCTGACCTACTAGTATGCAAAGATCTCTTCTTGGCATGTTGACCATTCTCTTCATCTCTTCATACTCTATCACATTTTGTTTTATAGGCCTGTGTTAACACTTTGTGGCATTACCTTTTGTCATCTATTTGTGTATCACTCAAGGCAATAGAGCCTGTGAGTGGGACTTCTGTGTGCTGTGGTAACATAATTTATGTTAATTGTCTATCATAAGAGACAATAATAATAGGGAGATCAAAATTAAGTTAGAAAATCAAAATGCATATGTACAGTATCATAACTTTGCTATGTATCATAATTATTGATGTAATATTCATGATTGTGAGCTGTAATGGTATTTGCTGTTGCCAAGTAGTAATTATATTTTTTCAATCTATCTGTAAGTATTAATTAACATGAGTTGTTAAATTTGTACATATAGTCAGCTTACAGTTATCTGCAGGCAGATTGTTAGTGTCACAGATTAATTGCACCACAGATGCAGGCACAGCTTGGGATCGCCAGGTTTTATTCGCTCTGTCTTATTCTGGGTCTGTCAGACCTGTGCTGGCTGCATGAGAATCACTTGGTTGTCTTTGCAACGTGCGTGCCAATGCTGCTCCCTGTTACTTTATTTATTTGCTTGTGTGCTAAGCTAATTTACTGATTTGCTGCACACCGTGCCCCGGAACTCAGCAGCCCATACTGAGGTACGGGTAGTTGTGCAGCTACAATACAGCCCATGATTTCACAAAATGGGAGTTTTAGTCATGTATTTTTGGAAAGACTACAGCGTTTAAAAACCTTCAAAACCAGACTGATGTTTTGATGTGTTATCAAATGACAGCCTGCGTGCTCAGGAGGAATTGGGTGATCTGGTGTTAGGAAACTGGTAAACTTTGCCAAGAGCAGCATGACTAGCTGCTCAGTTTAAGAAGAGCAGGACAAACCAGCCTAGCACTATGGCACAAAGCTGTTCCTGTGTCTGCTCTGTGTCCTGAGAGAAAGACACTTCTCAAGAGGCTGCGGAGTCAGCTCATGGGGTTCATGCAGGGCAAGACTTCTGTCTTAACACCCTGTCAGACTGGGATCAGTAGCTTTTTCCCTCATTTGCTACAGAAAGCAAAGGTCCTGCACTTGGATCACAACAATCCCATGCAGCTCTACAGGTTGGAGCAAGAGTGGCTGGAAAGCTGCCTTGTGGAAAAGGTGCTGGAGGTGCTGGTTGGCAGCAGCTTAACATGAGCTGGGGTGTGCCCAGGTGGCCAAAATGCTGATGGCATCCTGGCCTGGATCAGCAATATTGTGGCAGTGATCATCCCCCGCCCTGCACTCGGCACTGGTGAGGCCACACCGTGAGTCCTCTGTCCGGCTCTGGGCCCCTCGCTAGATGCACATGGAGGTGCTGGAGCAGGTCCAGAGAAGGGCAACCGAGCTAGGGAAGCATCTGGAGCACAAATCCTATGAGGAGCAGTGAGGGAGATGTGTTTGGTTAGTCTGGAGAAAAGGAGGCTCAGGGGGGACCTTATCACTCTGTACAACAGCCTGAAAGAAAGCTGAAGTGAGGTGGGGATTATTCTCTTCTCCCTGGTAGCAAGTCACAAGAGGAAATGGACTCAAGCTGCACCAGGGGAAGTTTATGTTGGGTTTTAGGTAAACTCCTTCACCAAGAGGAGGCAATGGTCAGGCATAGGGACAGGCTGCCCAGGGAAGCGATGGAATCACTGTCCCCAGAGGCATTTAAAAGATGTGTAGATGTGGGGCTTATGATCATGGTTTAGTGGTGGAATTGGCAGGGCTGCGTTAACAGCTGGACTCAGTGGCATCAAAGGTTTTTTGCAACCGAAACAATTCCGTAATCCATGTGGCTTTATCTAAGAGTGCTTTTTCAAAACATTAAGTACACGTTTCGGTTTTATTCCCATGTGTGGACGTCGATTTTCCCCTCCCCGCTCGTTGGCACCGACGGCAGGCCCGGCCCAGGCCCGGCCCGGAGCTGCCCGCGCGCCAGCCGCCAGCAGGGGGCGCGGCCGAGCCCGCGCCGCCGCCATTTGCCCGCGGCCCCGGCGAGCGGCCCTTTCCGGCAGTGGGCGGGACGGGCGCGGCCCCGGCGGCCCGCGGGAGGCGAGCCCGGCCATGCAGGCGGAGCGGGGCGGCAGCCGGCCCCGCAGGGAAGGGGCCCGGCACGGCCGGCGGCGGCCCGGCGGCGCGCCCGACGCGGCGACTGAAGGAAGCGGCGGGGACGGCCACGGCCGCGGAGGAGGCGGGGGCCGGGGAAGAGGCGGCGCTTACGGGCACCGAGGAGGCGGGGGACGGGGCAGGCGAGAGCCCCGGGGCCGCGGGGCTGCGCCGCCGCCCAGCGCCCGGCAGCACTGGCGGGTAAGCAGAGCAGAGCCCGCCCCGCGCCGCAGCCGGGGAGGCGGAGCTGAGCGTGGCGGAGCCCCGGGGCGGCCCGCGGGCTGGGGGCACAACCCTCCCCTCCTGCCCCTCCCCTCCCGAGGTGGAGCCGGGCCGGCAGCTGTGCCCCAGCCTGGGGTGAGCTGGGGGACTGGCGTTGCCGACCGGGGCAGCTCGGCGGTGCAGCCTTCCTGAGCCCTCTTCCTGCTCTGGGATAGCTCAGCCTGCGCGCTCTGGTGCACCAAACGCAGGGCTTTTCTTGCCGAAATACGTGTATATTTTTGCGCTGAAAAGATAAAAGTCTTGTTTGAAAAACGCATCTGAAAAAATACTTCTCTGTTTGCAAATAGAGATGAAGAATTGTCGAGCATTTTTGGCACAGTTGGACTCGGACGATCTTAGAGATCCCGTCCAGCCTTAAAGGATCAGCAGTTGAAATAAGCATGTGTCTTGTCCAGCTGGGGGTACTCGCAGTGAAGACATGATATTGTAGCACGCCTTACATAAGGGGTATCTGTGATTCACTGGAACGTGAATTTGTCATTAATATAAATTGATAGTTGTGCTTCGACCCATTATAAAATGTTTTAGCTTTTTAAAAGTAGCACAGACGTGCTATTCTGTACCAAAACTACATATACAATTTCCTGTGGAGATACTAAAATGCTTTCTCTAACTCACCATGGTATGAGATCATCACTGTGCTTTTAAAAAGTTTCCATTAAAAAATGCTTTGACTACTACATTCAAGTGGTCTTGCTTCTGTTAGCATTGTTGAAACATAGAAGTCATGGTTGTCCCTGGATTGGCAAAGAGATTACAATGATGACCTAATACTGATTGGTGATGGCAGCTCTGGGAGTCCTAATGTAGATGGACCACCTGCTACCCCATTTCCAGCATCATATTGATTAGATTCACTTTGGCTCTTAGGATGCCACGGCTTCATTTGAACCCAGCCAGTGTTTTATCTGTATTAGAACTCCCATGGTTACTGCTGGACTTAAAAAATATAAAATACTAATTTTGTTTTGTATTTAGATATATTTTAGCACTCATGCTTTGGGAGATGAAAGTTGCAGCTGGATTGGTACAGTTACCTAGAATGCTGGTCAGTGATTTCACATGTAAGCAATATAAACTGCTGAATTCACACTGATGTGGATGTGAAGCAACAGCATTCCCTCATAAGCTGCAGAGGCATGCAGGGGAAATTCAGCACCTCTGTTTATTAGCTGAGGAAATTTCTATCCTGGACTGATTTTTTCCCAAGTTATTCAAGCCTTTCTTATGAAGTTGAAATACATTTATGTCTGTGTCCTCCCTGGTATTCGTGACCCAAGGAAATAATGTGGTTTTCCTGGGATTTTTATTTGAAGTATTTCAAGAAGCAATTAAAAATTATTCTTTTGGGACAGCTTACAATGTGTTTTTCCACTGATCACTGTTTTATTGACTTGAATATGCTCTTCATCTTAATCTAGCATAGTGACAATTTATTTTTGATCAAGGTTGATACAGGCTGGGACTTTAAAAGTGAAGAAATAGCTAAGATTTTCCCACAACTCTGCTAAACATTGCTCAAATGTATCCTGTTCTTGTGCTTTGATGTTAAGCATTGTATGGTCTCTTAGCACACCTGCTACAAATTTTGTGTTTAGCAGCTCAGATGAGACTGCTTCCAGCAATCCAGCCGCAGCATCAGCAGCTGTGCCAGCCTGCAGCTGCTGATTTTTAGTGCCACCTCTGAGCTAATTTCATAATTCACCACTAGTGGAGCAGGGATGACCTCCTCCTTCCACCTGCATTGTCAGCTCTTGTGTGACAGGGAGCTGCCCCCTTTTAATCCCAGCTCCTTAGTGCTCTCTGTGTTCTGCAAAGTGACTTGTATTCCATGAGTGCACCACTTCAGACAGAGGGTACTTGGCCTAGATTAAACATTTTGTGTGAGATGAGACCCTGCTGTCTTTCAGCAATAGGGGGCAAATCTTCTGAAGTGGTGATGTGTGAATTGCAAACCTGGAAAGTCAGGTAATAATGCAGGGAGTGTGATGGTTTTACCACATTCTCTTTCCTTTCTGTGTGCTGAAATGCTCAAGTTTTTTCAGAAAAATCTTTTTTTCTCTTTTTTTTTTTTTTTTACAGTAAAGTAGAATTTGTCATTAAATTGCATAGTATTTTGGCAGCAATATTTCTTAGTCAATTGCATTCACATAAAAGCACTGTTAATCTTAAAAATTTTGTGGTTTGGATGTTTTAATTTAATGGTCTCTAAGTTTGTATTTGAAGCTACAGGAAGATATTTCTGACCTGTACAAAAGGGAGAAGAAAGTGTTGTGGTGGCACATTCAGGTCTCAGTTTTGTGTGGGCACGTGAAGACTGGACACTGTGCTTTACGCTGCTGCATGGGTCCTGTAATTCTTGGGTTTTAGTCATGGGTGATCAGCTGTGTTACTTGCACAGCCTGGGAAGACCCAGAAATTGTTAAGTCAGTTCTCCACTCCTCAGCTCTGTGCAAACAGAGAAGGAGATTAAGGTGCTGTGTTTGTAAATGACTCGTTCATGTTGTGCATGGTAGGTCCAGCTGTGGATCAGAATCTTACAAATAAAAGCTTTGTGATTTCTGTCTGCTCTTGAGAAGGTGGCTCTCTGAGTAACTTCCCAGCTCTACTCTTGAAACAAGATTCTTCCTCTCCCAAACATGCAATTGATTTAGAAACCATGAGAAAAGGTGTTCTTATTCATTCTGAAGAGGGAAAGGAGTCTTCCACTTGTTTTGTCTTTTTGTAACTAACTGTGCATGTTGATTTAACTGGCTTGATTACTGAAGATTTTGTGTCCTCCCTTCAAAAATGAATGTCTAATTAAGACCAGCTGGTTTACCAAATGGCATATTTTTTTGTAGATCTGTCATCTTGAATAACTTTCTATTGTTTCAGTCTGCTTTAGTTCATCTATGATATGTTAAATAAATAAAACACATTTGAAATTACTCATTTTTAGTAAAATGTGGCATTATAATGTAATGTAAGTAAAAGGTCTAATTGACATTGGTCCAATATTATCTCCCACTTTTAGTCTAACTCAGAATCCATATTTTATGTACTGTCAGAATTTTAAAACTGCTCTCTCTATGACATACAGTATTTTAAAATAGAAACAACTTTCTGAAATTGTGGATATGATGCTGAGTTTTATTTTGATGGTCCTTGACCACATTTTTTTGTGGGAGGGGGCATTTAAGGAGATTTTCTTTTGTCCTTTATGTTTATTACATTTGCAATTTACAAAGTTTTCTTTTAACTTTCTATGCAGTGATACATGGAGTGTGCACGTGATGCATGCTACTACTTCAGTGCAGTTAGAATTGGCAGGTCTGTTTCAATGTTCCTTTTCTAGCTTTGGGCAGTGTTGCAGTAACATTTTGTTGTTAAAGAATGGAGGTTTACAAATGGATTTTAGTGCAGTCTTTCTCATGTGTGGTGAGTTTCAAGATGACATCACATGAATTTAGTATTGATTGTATCTTCATTCTTGTGGTCCATGCACGTATAGAATTGATCTAAGAGAACATCTAATGCTGTCAGCATCAGATAAATTTCTCCTAATTGGCATGAGCTAACTCTTTACAATCTAAGCAACTGCAAAAAGCAGTTCACAGGCACAGTAACAAAAGTCATAAATTCAGATATATTTGATTTCCTTTGGAACACTGTAACAGAACTTGTGCAGATAGAAGAACAATAGATTTCTGGATCTTGGACACAATAAATTTTTTTACATTTCATGTTAATGTTCTCAAAAGCAACTAGAAAAAACTTATTTAGAGTAATGTACATCAATTTGTGAGCAGTACTTAATTACTAATGAGGTGTGAAGAGCTTCCCTTCTCAGGATTTTCTCTACTGTGATAGTTCAGTGTCAAACTGGCGTTTGTTAAGTGGGATTCTGCAAGGCTTCATTCTGGATCTGCTCATGTTCAGTTTTCTATTAATAATTCCAATGAAGGATTAAGATATACAGTGTTAAAATTTGCAGACAGTGCTAAGGCAGTAGGGTGGAGCACAGAACACAGTCTCAACAAATGGAATAAACAGCCTGCATTTGAGTGTGATTCAAGGTCAAATATAATACAATTACATCTACATAGGAAAAATCTGTAGTGGTGTGTGACTGATTAAGGTGCAATTTTATAGAACAGAACTATCAGCTTAATGGATGAGAAGGTATCAATTAGTGATGAAATCACATTGAAGCACTAGTTCTGTTTTTGCAAGATTTGGACTAGATTGGGAAAGTTTAGAGGGAGGGAATGAAGAAAGATGTAAAGAAGATATGACCAGGGAGGAAAGGCTTATGAACCTGGTTCTTTCTCTTTGTTTTCCTTTTGATCTGGCAATGAGGACGCTTTGGACAGGCCTAGTTAGCAATTTTCCATAAAATAGAAAGGTTGCTGCAAAGAGATCCATTTTAGGCAGGACAAGAAGAAAAACATTGTTAAGATGGAGGAGGTTTAATTCAGGCCTTGAGAATAAAATTTGTGGCCAAAAGATTAGGTAGCTTGTGTAATGCATTGTGTAGGAAGTATGTGGAAATCAGGACAGAAAAACGTGTATGGTGAAGGTTACTGAGCCTACTGCAGTGGAGCTGGTGTGTACCCACTTGTCACAGCCCTATTTATTTTTCTTTTTTCAAGGCTGTTTGTGCAATGGAAAAAGATAAATGCTTTTTATACAGCCAAAGTTAATTTATTCTTTTTGGTTTCTAGACAGTAGAGGAACCTGTTTTTCATTGTGCTGGGGACAGCAGAGTTTCATAATAATGCCTAATTGTTTAATGTGGAATGTTTTAGGTTAGGTTTTATTTATTTATAAGGTTATTTATATTTATTAAAATAGATAATATTATAATAGATAATTATTATCTATTATAGATATTATAGATATTATTATAGAAATTATTATAATAGATGTTATCTATTTATTAGGTTAAATAATTGTTTGTTATTCTTTCAGCATATTTTACTAACTTTCCTACTGATATAATTTGAGACATTTGTACTGAAAGCATCCCATTACACAGCTGTATGTCATAGCTGTACATAGCAACTTCACATCTGACCGTTTTTCTGTAACTTCTGTGGAAAGAGCTTGAGGTTTTTTTATATATTATATGGCTGTGCATTTCTGTCCTCACCTACTTAAATGCTTTTGTTCCTCTTTTTTCCTCTCAAGTCTCTGGGGTAGTAATTTGGTAGGGGGCTTTTTGTGTGGATTTTATTCAGAGGAAATAGAAGATGGTAGTAATTTGAATATTGAAGAAGAACTTCCCATTATATTTAACCGAAGATTTTAGAATTTAGGGAAGGGCTAAAATGATGCATTTAAGAATGCCTGCATCCCTCCATCCATCCATGCATCCATCCGGGGCGATGCACCAATGCTGTAAGGGACCAGTAGGTGGTGCAGGCAGCTCGCCCCTGGGCGCTGGGCTGGAATTGCGTGGTGAGAAGTAACGATGTGTGCTCATCGTGGGGTGGGAATGTTTTTCTCATCTCAGGTTGATGTTCAGTGAACATGAAGTGCAATGTGTGAAAGTCACACATACGTGTAAGTTATTAGGACTTGCCCCTGGGTTTTCCAAACACAACTCTGAAGAACAAAGTTACTTGTAGGACGAGTACACTTTGTAATTCTGAGCTAAAAATCATGTTGTGCTACCGGGATGAGTATTTGGTTCCAGAGAACACAATAAAGGAATTTGTTTGGGTACATCAAGTGAGAGGTAGTATTTCTGCTGAAAAATCAACAAATTTGTAGAAGTGATGAATTTGATTAGAAAATTATGCCATGCAGTGCTGTTGTTGTTTTCCTCACAAAAGTAACTGGGTAGTTTCAGGAGCCCTGTTATGAGTTTCCAGCCAGTCTAATAGTGCTGCACAGTCTTTTGTAGCTGTCAGAAGGTTTCACTGTATTTTAAAGAAACAAACAAATGCTGATTATTGATTCAGTGGTGGGTTAGAGACTTGTAAAAAGTACGGGAGAATATTTCTTAGAGGTTTTCATAATCACAGGATTTCAAGCCTGTATGACTCAGTGTCCTATGGTAAGGCATAGAGGGGGGTCCATTTATTTCCCACTGTTCTCTTCCATGTATGCAATTCCTTTCTGTTATATGTATGTAGGGGGTCTAGGGGGGAGGGTTGGGGTTTTCTGTTTGTTTGTTTTATTTTATTAAATCAGACTTTAACTCTTCTGCAGGTAGACACTAATACACTGCTGTAAAACCATAAATCTGCTGGAGTGTGTAAGAACCTTGCCTAAAGGTCCTGTTTCTATTCCTGCTTCTCTTTTCCCAGAGGATAATTCTACATTATAGACTGTACAGTCTCTCTTCTTAACCCTGACATAACCAGGATCTTTATCTTATAGAGAACAGAGTGATGAAACTGGGCCACAGTTCTTCCTGGGTTCTTTCACTGATGTGTTGTGAGGCCTTGAGTTTTTTCTGATTGCCTGACAAAACAGGGGGTTTTGGTGGCTTGGTTGTGGTTTTTGGCTTTGTTTTGGTTGTTATGGTTTTTGGGTTTGTTTTCTTTCTTTTTTTTTCTTTTTTTTTTTTTAGATTTGTTTGTGGGTTTGTCTGTTTGGTTTTTGTTTGGGTTTTCATTGTTGTTGTTTGGTTGGGTTTTTTTTCTTTTTTTTTGTTTCTTTTAATACCCTGTTTCAGACTGCATTATTCACATTATGCTGCTATGCTGACTTCACTGGTGTATTATGTTCCTCTTGATTTGTAATAGGTGACATGCCCATGGAAGCAACAGAAGGACAAATGATCCCATCATCTGTATTTCTTTTTCTTCCACTTCAACCAAATTGCTAACAAGGATGTTAATGGATTATTGTTTTAGAGTGAAATGTTTTCATAAACATAAAATTAGAAAAAAAATCTGTGCTGATGAGAAAAAGTAGTTCCTTTGGTGCTTTTGGTGTGGTTGTCTTAATTCGAATTACTGTCAAGGATGGGGTTTTGAGGCAAATTTGCCTTGTGGCTTACACTTGGGTGTAATATTAGTGAACTCAATATGGTTTCACGCCTGAAGGAGTCACGGGTGAAGCTGTCCCCCAGTTGTCCAGACAGCTGAACATGTCTGTAGCTCAAAATGGATACAAAGTTCTCCTGCAGTTACTGCTCTGTGTGCACCTAAGTTGGCTCACCAGTGCAAACTGTGGCATGTAAGGATAGTATTGGCACATAAAAATCATGGGATTGTAGTGCATCCCAGCAGGTACAGCCTAGTCCTCCTGTACTGTGTTGTAATTAGGATGTGTTCGCACTCACAGAAAGTTCTGAATGACTTAAAGCTTCTTCACAATAGTGTTAACTTCAGGGTCAGAGCATCAATGTGTGGTAACTCTTATTTTTCAGAATTATACTCCAGACCAATGGCAAAATAAAATTACGTTTTAACTTCTTGGGGTTTTAAGTGTGGCATTAAGGACCTTGGACAATGATTCTTCATTATTTTCTCTCAAGCTGCATGTTGGATTTAGGGAATCACATTCCTTAAGGCTTTTCAGTATCTTTCAGACGATTTCTCCCTTCACCCTCTTCCAAGAAAAGATTGGAGGTGAACGAGAAAGGGATGTCTGAGGTTTGAGTGGTGGTTTCTAAAATGTCTGCAGTAAGTTGCATTTGGATTTGATATAAAAATAACAGAGGTTTTTTGAATGAATGCAAAGACAGGTATTTAAAAACATCCATGGTAATTTATCACTCTGGTGTAGTTATGGAACAATTTCATAATGACGATTCAAATGTGGAACAATATTACAACACTGAGTCTCTAAAAAAGGCTGATAATGACAGGATAAACATGGAGATGCAATACACAGAAGTGGAGTTTTCCATGAACACTTGATAAGTTTTGTTCTGTTTGTATAGAATTGTTTGAGCCTTGTTTAATGTTAGGCTTTTTACAGATGTTATATCTAGATGTGAGTCATGTTCTTCAGCTGTAAATAGGTTTGAACATAAGAACTTTCCAGAATCTAGACTTTTTTCTTCTGCTGTTTCAGACTGGTATTCTGCAACTGCAGTGATGCTTTTCAGAGAGGAAACTTTGGTTATACTCTGTATCTACAAGTCACATATTGTAGAGGATGATAGTTCATCCCAGGTTACAGTCACATGACTAATCTGTTTGAATTACTCATAACCGATTTTAAAAATCAAGGAGAGAGAAATATTTTTTGCTATTGAAGTTAATAAGACAACTTCTAGAAGCATACTTTGTGACTGTTGAAGCAGTGACAGTTTTATGTAGGAAGTTCAATAGGTCTGTTGTGTACTTCATGAGATGTTTTTTCCTTTAACTGGAGCATCATTTCTGTTAGGGAAAACATTGGTTTCAGAATAGGATGTCTCTCTTGGCTAATTCTATCTTTAGCTAACTCAGAGTGCTGAGTTCCAGTATCCAACATTTATGAAGCAGTCTTAGTATTTCATCCCTCTTTCAGAAATTCTCATCCCGTACAATAAAGACTAAAAGCTTTTTTCTTTGTGCTACCTGTTCTCTCAGCTGCCCTTTCTGCTAATTAAGCTTCTCTTCAGCTTTGGTAGATCTCTGTAAAGGTCACCAATAGCGCAAACTAGTGAAGAGGATTAGTCTTTGTAGGGATATTTTTTTTTTTCTTTTCATGAAAGAACCTTTGAGTCAAGGCTCTTCCTTCCTTAGTCTAAAAGGGAAAAAAAATTAAAAAAGCTTTACCTTCTTCCTTTTTCCCTCAAGTTGAAAGAAACATTTATAATAGAAACTTGAACCTGTCCTGGAAGAGTTCTGATACCTGGATGGACAATGACGAAGTAAATTGTTTCTGTTTCTGCAAGGCAATGCTGAAAAATCACTGAAGGCTCGCTACAAATTCATCAATAGGTCATTATGTCAATATGAAAAGACTGTGAACACACAAACATATTTGTCACCTCATCTCCATTAATACTTCTGTAGAAATAATTTTTAGCTTACTCTGGTGTGTGTCAGTGTAATGATGGAATAGATTTAATGTTTACCAGTACTATTTAATCGTATTAATACTGTTGACAAATCGTGAAGTGTAATGCACAAGAAATTAAATATCAAGGGTTTTTTTTGTCTTTGCATTTCATTTGGTGTAGCCTGGAAAAAAACAAAAGGATTTGCAAATATCTATACTGACTTGTTTAAGCTATCTGCCAAGAATTGCAATTAAGTGACTGTTACAAATGCTTGTTTTCTGTTGAATAATTGGAAGGAGAAAAAAAATCTTATTTAAATTCTAGGAAAACCTGAAGGAGAAAGTATAATGAAAAGTGGTTTAATTATTTTCAGTGAGACAGCAGAACAGACTGATGACCTTATCAGTAATTGTTTATTTTCTTACCTTATTGTATTCTTTGTTAGCCCCAGAAAATACTGGTTAGGATACAGAAAAAGACCTCTCTTAATAAGGTAAGGTATTTTCAGCTCTCTCAAAATATGTAGCAAAATCATCCTTGTGTCTGCCAGTTTACATTAGAAACAGCTTGTGGGTAATGTTACAGAGCCATTAGTGCTGATGCTCTCTGGTAAAAGGGCAGGGAGGGGACATTGAGCCTGTTTTGGATACAGACGATGAAAAAGTTTCAGTCTGCAATGACTATTGAGGCGAAGGATTTGAGAATGTGGAAAGAAGTTCAAGCTGTGATCTGTTTTCTTCCCAGCTTTGAATACAAAGTGCAGTGAAGCTTTTTTCACTTCTGAGATAAGTGACTTGGCAATGAACTTGAAATAATTTATCTGAATTTCCCTTGCTTTGGTTTTTCAGTCCCATTGTACTTTATGTAAAAACATGATACTGTCATGAAGAGAGTAGGAATGAAAGAAAGACTGACATGAAGTGTTAGGTTCTTGTTTGTTTCGTGTGGGTATGGTGATTATGCATCTGCAGAGCACATAGGCCTCCAGCTTTTCGAGTTCTCCTACCAGGAGTGTTCAGGTACACTGGACATCTAGCTGTACAAAGTAGAACAGGTCTGATTGAGAAAAGAGGCAAGATCTCCCCCTCCAGAGTGTGTAAAGCCACTTTAATTCTCATGGGAAGTGGGAGATGCAACTTAAAATGCATTTGTGTAGAAAAGGGAATTTCTTGATAAAATGCCATAGTTCTACAATAGCTGAAGAATTGTATTTATTTACAGATCTCTTTTGAGATTCTTTGTTTTGGCATTCCCCTTTCTTATGCTGCAGTCCCCATCTATGTAATGAAAGATGAAAAACCTAGGGGTTATGCTACTGACAATGTTGTGAATATAACGAAAGGGGTGAGGAAAACAAAATGCTGTCCTCTGGATTTTCTTATTTAGGACCTTTGTAGGTTTTCAAATTGGTAGAGCGTAGCTTTAATTTTCCTTATTGTGAATATTTATGTATTTGGAATATTGTATCATTGTGTGATGGTTGATCTGAAAAAGTGACAGATGTTGGCAGTTTTAATTTAAATTCAAGATAGAATTTCCCACTGTGAACCAACACCAGTACTTGTATATAGAACCTCTAAAATGATGCCTTACCTGTCTGAATGACTATTTTAAAACCTTAACTGAAAAGGGGTACTAAAAGCAATTGCAAATGGCAAGTGTTCTGAAGCTTATGTTAAAAATTTTATCAATCAACATAAATATTTGTAGCTAAGCATTTTTTTTTAAACTATATGAGTTTGACAAAGGACACTTCTGTGTCCACATGTATTATGTGAAAAGGAATAGTAATTGAGAATCTGTAAGTCTTTAATGGAAAGAGAAAACAAAATTTACTTTTGCAAAATGAGTTTAACATTGCAGGACATTAAAACCAAGGATATGGCTTACGAGTACACTCAGACAATCTAGCAGATAACTGCTGCCAGATATGAAAGAAGGACCTGCTTTCCAGTTCCCATGTTTCATGGCATGCTTCCAGCCTATCTAACCATTATTTGTGCTTGTCTGTTTCTGCTGTGAACTGACAGAGGAACTGAAGCTGGCAGAAGGTTAACAGTAGAAAAGAGAAGAAAACTACTGATAAAGTTTCCAGCAGTTTAGGGATACAATTTCATACAATCCTGTTTTGTTTGGTGTCTTTCAGAATTTTTTCTTTTTTAATGCTGTGACAGTTGAAAATAGAGCAGTGTGGGTGAATATCACTAAGCTATTTCTGTGTTTTGAAATCCATAGAAAAAGAATGTCTTATGTGCTTTCTTTTTTACAGCATAGATGCATTTTAAAAGGCCCTAAACTTTCCACTTGTTAAAATCTATTATCAAATATTTTTGAATTTAAAGGTAGGGAATAGTTTTGTTGTAAAGACGTAAACTTTCAAGGTTTCCTTTCATTTGTAATACAACACAGCAGAAATCTTTTGAGAGGTTGTTTTTTGGGTTTTTTTGTTTATTTTTATCTATTTTCATTGTGGCAAAAAATGCATCCGTTGAGAAACTTTGTCACATACTTTTGCTTGAGAAACACTGAAGCTCCTTCAATGCATTGTTTTTGATCTTGGTACAGTTGCTGGATTTCTGTTGACTTTGTTCTAAAGCTGCATGCATGTAGGAGATGTTAAATAAACATTAGACTTGTCAATACAACTGAGGTCTTCTCTAAACTTTGCTTTTTTGAGCAGACTTCATTCCAAGTTTATGAAATAACCTTTGTGAGTCAGGATCAAATTTTTCTCTGTTTTGCAGATGGATGTTTTGACTGAGCTTTTTACATAATTTGTCGTGCTTTTGCATCATTGATAAGGTTGCAGAAGTACAAAGCTTTTCAATATGTATAATTTTTTAACAGACACATTTATTGAGAGAAGCTATCTTATCCATTGACTCATGAAGAATAGTAAAATAGCAATATCTTTTTAAACATCTATTGTTTAACTCTTGAAGGGAATATTTCCCATCAATAAATTTTGCTTTCCTGGTGTTACAAAACTGCTCATATGTGTTCTTTACAAGTTGTTAAGACTGGTATTACAACTGCTTTTGCAAGTTTAGAAGTGCTAGAATAAAACAGCAAAATGAAATACTAAGGATTAGGTAGACTGTTGGAGGTTTTCAAGCCCTGAATGGACAAAGCCCCAACCTACATGGTCTGATTTCAGTTTTGACCTTCTTTTGAATAGGTGGTTGGGCAAGATGACCTCTTGCAATCCCTTTCAGTTTGGATTACTCTATAATACTGTGACATTAACACATGAGAATTGAATCAGTTTCAGGATATAGTCAGTCTCTAATACAGCTTAGGAAACTTCTTTTTAGGAACAGCAGATTTGGTAAAAACAATTCTCTTTCTCCAGAAGATTTCCCTTACCGATCCAGAATACTAAGTGTAAATTGGTTTTAGAATAAGATATGCAATATTCACATATGTGGATCCATATGTATGCAATATATAAACCTTCTGGTTTTTGCCAAGTATAGCCTATACATAGGAACAATCAGTAATCTTACTGAAAATGCTGTAACCTTTGTGGCATATCTACTTTGTAGGTTTTCTTGAAACCTGTTATTTCTGTCAAGACAGAGGCTCCTGTTTTATGTTTGCACTCATATTTTTGACTGATGTTTGTAAGACAAAAAATCAGCTTTTTAAAGTTACTGACAGTTTGAAGGTAGAAGAGCTGCCAGGTTCTGTTCAGGTCCATATGACAATTTTGTATAAATTGCTTGATGAGTTTACATAGTTGCCAGTAACTTTCATATAATAATTTCCAATGAATTAAAGAAAAAAATACAGTTGATTTTCTGTTGGTGGAAATGTATTAGCTTGGCAAGTTTGGAAAATCAAAAGCCTCATTATCTGTAGACAGCAGCTGGACGAACTTCCTACAGACTCTTTGTTCGCAGCATGGCACAGCCTTGGGGAAGGGAGGTAAAGGGCTACTTCTGCCGGTAATGCAACTTGTTGATACTCTACTGAGTTTTTCAATTAGTGCAGAATGAGTGCTAAATTCATAATGATACCTTTCTCACAACATACCTCATCAAACATTCTTCAGTTTGGAGTTTTCATCCAAATCAGTTGAGTGAAATTTTAGTTAGCGGCTTTGTAGTTTGGAATATCCTGTATCTAATGAGCAGCATCCTGAAATACGCAGTTTCTGAAATAAATAATTAGTTGGCAGGCTTTACCAAGAACAAAGTCTTAGTGACCTACAAGTGCATGGTTATTAAGTTTAATTTATCTACAAGTCAACAGTTTTCAAACTGGGTTTCTGAAAGCTGCAGTACTAAACTTGAGCAGCATGTATTAGGTTGGTTAATTTTGCCCCTGTAAGGCTCTCATTTGAAGGACCTGCAGCTAATCATGTATTAGCAGGTCACACAGGTATTTCTGAGGGGGCAGTGATGAGCGAGCATCAGGATGTATGGATTCTTTTCTGGGTCTTTGAAAGAGAAGGGGGAGTTACAAACAAAATAACCAAGCTGTTTACCTATGGGGCTTTTTTTTTTCTCCTGTCTCAGTGAATCTAAGGGAGAGATTTAGCTTCTAATAGAAGTTCTTGTTTCAATTCAGTGAGACATAATATTTGTGCAGAATATGGCTATATCTTGTGGAAATGTTAATAATGATTTGTGAGAAAGATGAAGTACCTGGTACTTGATAATGTTAAAATTTTAAAGAGTGCAAAGAACATTTTAGGAGGTGGGATTTTGGTCCAGTTGAACAGTAATAAGACAACAGCCTTTTTCGTTTGAAGTTTTACTTAGTTCTAGTAAGCAAGAATTTCGAAGCAAAATCATTTGGTGGATGAGATTATTATATTTACTTTTTTGTCATCATCGTTAGACTTGTAAATATGATGTCTCTTGAAAACAATTCACTATAGATAAGCTAATAGCTCAGATTTTGACAGGTGTTCCTGAGTGTTATTACAAAATACTCCTTTCTGTCTCTGAAAGCAGTGGTATCTTATGGTATCACTGCATTGGGAAAATCTTATTTTTCAGGGAAATTTCCAAATTTTCTCTTTCGCTGATTTTTCTAAAATCTAGATTAAGAGAACTAAAGAAGAATAATTTGAGAAGTTGTATTCCAGTCTTGCTTCATACTCTATCTTTTCTATTGTTCTAACTTGCTTTCTCCATACAGAAATTTATTAATACTCCTAGGTAGACAGAACAATGGGTTGGCATGCTTCGTGGGATTTTCCTAGATAGAGGAGTTGTATACAATAAACTGCCAGTTATGTTTAATTTGTTAATTTACTATTAGTATTTTTTATTATTTTTGTTTTAAAACCTGAATTCCTGTTTGTTGATAGCATTGTGAATTGCATTTCAAAATCCATCATTGAATTTCAGCTGTCTCTGTAGGTAACACCATAGAGATCGTGTTCTTTATTATTTTTTGTGGGTAAGGACATCTTGATTCTAAACATGTACAAATTTGCATCAATATTGATAAAAAGCACTAGTATTTTGTCTTTTGTAAGACAATAGCATTAATCTAAGAAATGCATTTAAAAATGCAGTTTTGCTTCCATTTGCCAGAGTTCTGAATATAGTCTGTTTTTCTTTAAGATACCATACAGTTCATAATTTAGACAGTCCATTAAATTTCCACCACAATAAACCAGACAAGGTATTCCTTTGTCAAGTAATTACTTACATCATCAAGTAATTACTTATAGGAAGAGGGATATACATATAGGGGTTGTAATTAATTGTGTAAAGAAAACTTTTGGAGATTTTTATACTATATATAACCATCCTGAGGTATAAGCCTGCCAATCATAGTAATACATAAATTAAGCTGTCAAGGATTCTCTTGTATCTTTTTGGATTTAAATGTAAATAAAATGCATTTAATGAGCACTGTTGCTAAAAAAGGAAATCTTCTTGAGGTTGTGTTGTATCTGTAATGTACTAAGATAATTCCTGGTCTAATCTCATTGCACCTGTTTGGTTGCACCACCAATAACTTTGAACCATGAAATTAAAAGCAAGTATGTCTTTCCAAAATCAATTATGTCATTAAAGAGGAATTGTCTCTAACATTAAAGAGTAACGGTCTTTAACATTTCCACTTAGGTCTGCTCAGAGGAACCACTCAGAAGTCAATAGTAGCCAAGCTGCCTTACTTATATGCATACAAGCCTCCATATACGTACTTCTATTCTGTGAAACAATTTAAAGTATAGAGATCATGAACGACTTTGTTGCTTATTAGATATGTTTTTTGACCCTTTGGCTTAGAAGTTCCGTCTGTGACAATTTGGCCTTAACAGATGCTGCCAAAGTTAAATGGTCTCTACGCAGACACCTTAGTATTTTAAATGTAAATGAGAAAAAAGATACGTGCCCATTCATCATGCAGCTGATAGTCTAGATCAGATTCAACCCACAGAATATTTTCATTTTGTCTTGCTAGCCTTTTTCCCTGATGGGAAGAGAAAATGGGATTGAGACATTTGGATGAGCTTGAATGGCCTTGCACTTGACCACAGCTGTACAGCAGTTTCCAGCCAGAGAAGAGGGAATCAAGACAGAAGTTTATTCAAGGAATTGGTGTGTGCTGTTGCCTGTTGTGAGAGCAGCAAATATAAGGAGTAGACAGTGGTTATGACTGTCCAGGAACTTGCAGGTGCCCCTTTATGATAGTGACTTACTACTTATTGTGACTCTGAGTGGATATATGTGATGTCTGGGGTATTGTAGGTAAGTGTCCCTAGTAAAGAATGGAAAAGATTAAGGAAATGTGAATGTGTTATAGGTGTAATATTCAAGATAATAATACAGAAGTTAAATAACAAAGGGGAAAAGTAGCACTTGATCAATATAATTTAGAAGAGTTTCTAAAGATAATTTGGGAAGGAAGTGAAGAAGACAAATAGCTATGCTCTTTCTAAGAGATTAACAAAAAAGCTCAAACTATGTTTTCATACATACTGTAAAGTGACATTCTTGGGAAGAAATTGGGAGAAGTGCTACAACATAAATAAGAATGGAAATATAATAATGCATGATACCTACTTAATGGAGAACAGCAGTTGGCCCAAAGAAAGGTAAGCTGAACATCTGATGTTTCTGTTGTTGTAGGATATTCTAAGTACTGACAAAGATGAGGTGTTTCAAATTTTTCATATAGTGCTACCAGAATTGAACAGGAAGAAATATAGGGTTTAGCTGCTGTGGCTTCCTAAGGGTAATAAATACTGTTTTAGAAAGTCTTAATGGAAGCTCTGACTTTTAATACACTTTTAGTTTTGTTTTTTTAAAGGGCTGCGTGCTCAACAATTCTTGAGTGCTTGGACACGTGTGCTTAACATGCTAGGACTGATTGCACTCAGAGTGAAGAGCGGTTGAGTAATTGAAGCAGGATGCAAGAGGTCACTGTTGCACTTTCTCCATTGTGTACTTCAGCCTTGGATTAGTCCAAACCACTCTGGGCTCCGGGGAAGTGCAGAAGGATGACCCCAGGGGAAATTACTTGTTCAGAACAATGTTTACTCCATTTAAACACCTTCATTCCTGAACCACGTGCATCAACGTGTTCTCATCTGTAAGAAAAGTCAAACAAAAAGCCCACTTTCTTGTATTTTCTCAATACCATACTGTCCCAACCCTGGGATGTATGTAAAATTACTGTTCTAAAGAATTCTTCTGCTGTGTCATAGTGTAGATTGTGGTCATTTGTGATATGCACTTTGCTTTCCTTTACAAGAAGAGTGCAGTCACAGGCTCTCAATGCATTGCTCTGCAGAAGAAGACCACAAACTGTGCAAGTTCCTTCTGCAGGGGAGCGTGGCCCTTTCACTGTCGAGTGCCTTTGCGTTTAGGCAGAATATTGTGCCTTTTTTTTTTTTTTTTTCCTTCTGATATGCAAAATATTCTGAAGGCTTCCTGGTTTTCCTGGTTCAGCTGGGTTTTGGCACTCTTTTCCCACTTTGAAAATTTCAATGAAATGTACAAATGGTGATGCATATACTACTATCTGAAACAGAGGCACAGCAGATAGATGTTACACCTCCTGTGGTATCCTGTGTTAGAATACTGAGCAATAACATGTAGATGTAGTTCAATACTATTTAAAGACCTAAGTTTTTCTCCTTATGTAAGTAATACTTTTTAAAAGGTTATATTTGAGTTGGCTTTTAGAATTTGTTTCAGCTTGTATCTTTTGTTATTTGACGATGTGGCAAGGACGAAGTTACGGTATTTCATTACACATAGGACAGGTGTTTGCTCTGTACTGAGGAAGACTAATTCTCAGTAAGGTGTAGTGACAATGTTAGTAGCATATGGTGTAGCTGAATAGGTAGCTAAGAGGGAGGTAATTAAGGTGCATGTTTCTGTGTTTCTGAGCTTGTTACTTGGTAGCTGTCTCATGTGAGATGGTAGAAACAAACTGTCTTCTGAAGTTTCACTGATCAGAGTTTTTGAATGTGCCTGACAATTTTAATGCATCTTTAAGTTGATTGAATGTTGACTATTCAATTGTGATTATTTGCAGTTTTATCTCGTAGCTTGGTGGTGCATCATGTAAGATTTTCCATTAAATATTTATTGGAAATGGAAGCAGGTTTGTGTTTGAAGTTTACTTGTTTTAACAGTAAGCCTCAGGATAGTACTTGGGGTGCCAGGCTGCACAACTGCTGTAAACGCCCCTGAGAATTTGTGGTTTATTTCTTGAAGTTAACTGTTTTACTTCTAAGAAGTGAAATTTCCTTGAGGTGCACTGTATAGCATAGCTAATAACAGAATGTGAAAAAGAAATTAGCCTGGTTTAAGAGAAAACATTTTTATCCATATTAGTTTACTGGAAGCTTGTTGAACTAAGAAAGTGGTACTCTCAGGTTTTTTATGTTTACAGCTGAAAGGGCTGAATTCTTCAAACAGGTCTATAATAATTAATTATCTATAATAGCATAGTTGCTTGAGATGATTCTGGCCTTTTCTTAAAAATAAAGTACAAAACTGATCTATCTTGGTAGCATTATTCTTGCTTTGACTTGTGAATCATATCAGCTCCAAGTTACTTTGGACACTGAATTTCACTAGGTTGGTGCATTATAGCAAATCATTCATTTCACAGGATAAGAAAAGAGAAAAAATAAGTTTCTTTTTATCTGGTGTAAGTGGATTTGGCCTTTTTTTGTGTGGAAATTGTAGTTCTGCCCTGGTTTCCAGTGATGTAGTTGTCACTTCATCCACTTGCTCACACAACCGTTTACCTACAACAACCATTTTAGTGTATTTACCTGATGAATACAAAGAAGAAAATTTACCTAAAAATTGCACAGAACCAGTGAGAATGCACAGAATATTTTCCTTCTTGTCAGCTGTTTGACACCTGGGAGTGTGTTTGTGTAATTGTGACAGATTTAATCTCTTGCCTGTTGAGTGCTCCTTCCTCCAGGAAGCAAATCTTTCTGTTTGTGAAGCAACGGTCTTTCCACCTAAACCCCAAGCTCTGGGAGAGCTGCATATATAGAGAATTCAAGACAAGGGAGAGTTTTCCAGAGCTATTCAGTACTTGCGGCAAATGTCTAATTTGCTTGTATCTTAAGTTGACTCCTCAATGAGTTCTCCTTTTGACCTTAGGACTTTTTAAGAGGTTAAGATTAGTAGATTGACTGCTAGCAGTCTATTTAACTTCTTCATGTCTATTTCCATAAAATAGCTTTCATGAAGGAAATTTATTTGATTATTTATTCCATATTACTTGATTTAAGGCTCTGTAGTTAGTTGTAAAGGAAATTCGTACATAAATCATCATTTTCAAAATGTTTTTCTGCAGAATTTATCTATTCCTATTCTGCTCTACAAATGTCTTTTTTTTTCAGTTACCATCTTTATCACTGCAGCACTTAGACGAGATACTTGGTTTCAACTCTTAGCTCCACTCCCTATCCATTGCTCTCAGTTTTATGAAGGGAGCTATTGATTATGAATTTTCAGAATAGGAGGGAAAGTAGTGGAATTTGCATCAGGTGTCACTGCTTCACCCCTGTAAGAGCTGATGCTTCACTAGGTGCATTTAGTTACACTATTGATGAATTACATGCAGTTCACAAAAAGAGAGTTCCACTGAAAATGTTGGTGGGGATCCAGGTGGATTTGTCTCTCTTGGTTTTATTTCTGTGGTTGGAGTTTTTTGTATGAATGTTTGTTTAAATACAGAACAAAATGCTATTAAGTTGCAATGGCTTAGCTGTCTATTTAAATGTCACAGGTAGAGGAGGATGATGATACTGAATCACGACATGAAGAAGAGAAGGAAGAAGTGAAATGCTATTCAAGAAGAAAGGTATTTTCCAACTGGAGCCGCTATGAGGATACAGAAAAAGAGGGACAGAGTGAATGTGGAGAGTCACAGAGAGGAACAGACTTCAGTGTTTTGCTTAGCTCAGCAGGTAAGCATTTTCCAATCTGTAGGGTTTTTTAGTTTTGCATTTTGAGACGTGGCTGCTTTTCTGGCTGTTGTCCTTTGATGATGAAACGGCACCCTAGAATAACATTCCTATTTGCCTCAGCAAGCCTGCCATTTATGTATTAAGTGCTGAAAGTCTCCATGGGTGCAGCCTCATAGCATACAGGCTGCACTAATCTGGGATAGCTGGAGAGTAAAAGAGGGCTGCTGGCTGCTGCATTTAGAGCCCCCTTGTGAAAAGACAGGTCTGAATGTGCGCAGCATCCAGTAACAGCTTATTCTTGCTGACAATGAACTTTTTGCTGATCTTGGTCATTGGGTTGCCTTCCAGGAAATAAAGAAAGTTGCTGGTATGACTAAACACAGCAAACAGCCAGGCAGCTGCTTGCTGTTGTTTATTTCAACAGAGATTTGTAGCGCTGTAGAGATGTGTGAATGGGTAGCAAGTGTTACTCTCCTTGAAAACAAAGATAAGTTGTTTTCCTCTGTTTAGAGGAGATAATAAAGGAGAAGGTGGAAGGACAAGTCTGTACTAGATCCTGGCCTTTTTTAGCCATACATGATTAGTACAGGGTGGTTACACTAAAAACAGTACAGTCTTGATGTACCATTGTGTTGGAATACCATTAAGTAAAAAGCTGCAAACAAGGTGTTATTTTTGTAGTATCTTGGAAATTCAGCAATCTCTCAGAGCTAAATAATTGGATTTTTCAGTCTCAGCTTGGTGGGGTAAGTTAGAAGTTAGCTACAGTAAAGAAACAAAGACCAGAGCTTCCTTTATTTGTGCAAGAACCAATTTCTGAAGTTCTGTTTCACATGAACATTGCAAAGTTAGGACTAAGCTGTCAGGTTTTAATCACAGGATCATGAAATGTGTATTGAATGTTGTGTTGCATGGCAAACAGTGCTGGAGTCAAGGCGCATAGTATGGACTTCACCAGAACTGTGTAGGTAACAGAGTCTGGGGAGCAATGTAGATATAGTAATTCAAAACTTTTTAAATCAAAAGACCTATCCTGAGCTGCCACATCTCCATTCTTCAGTTTTTTAATAACTTCAATATCTCTGCAGTTAGCCTTCAGAAAGTCTTTAAATAATGTTCTGAAGAATAGTACTTTTGAACTGAGGATATAACAAAATAGTATTTAGCTCTGCTAATTTGTATTTGTCATGAGTTATACTTCAACACAGTTATTACCTCCCCATTTATTTTACTCTTTAGATTCTCTTAATGCCTCAAATTAAAATATTGGGAAGTAGTATTCATATATTCATACTGTTTATTAATTCTAAATCTTTGATTTAGAGAGTGCTTTATATTAGTCTGTATTGTGACTGTTCTCTACAATTAAATAAGTCAATTAGAAACAGCAATGGAATAAACTACTTTCTTTTGGAGGAAGAAAAAAGTGCCATCTAAACAATAATGTAGATTTCTTGGAGTCACATGAAAAAGCAGCATGTGTTAGCAGGGTTCTTTGTTCTTTAGTTGCTTTGGCTGATGTGTGATAACTGAGAATATAGTCATATTTATTTGCAGTGGTCTGAGAAGAAGCTTGTGCATCTGCTTTATTTGATAATTGATGTTGTTAGTATATTGCTGTCTAGTGTTCTAAAGTTGCAAAATGAATCCAATTTAATTGCAACAAGCCGTTAGGGAGTAGAGGAGAGTGAATGGAGTTAAATTCCCATTTTTCATTAATGGAAAATTAAAAATTAAAAGCTTAGAAAATCTTAAAGTCTTGTGATTTACTTTTAAAACACAACAATGTAATTAGTACAGCCACTTAAGAACTCTGGAAAAACCTGATCTCCTTTGTAATGTTTAGGTTCCATAATATTGAATGCAGAGTCTTAAAGAGACTGTCATCCTTCTAGATAAAACTTGGATTTATTCCCAGAAAATATGCTGTTAATTGAATGAAATAGCATAGAAAAAGTCATTTGGGATAATGTAATAAAGACAGAATTAATACTAGTATTCAAAGTTAAATGGAGGCATTCCTGATATCCAAAGAATTAAAACATCTTGATACTTATTTGTTTAATATCATGTAGAAGTGCTTCTATATGTAATTCTTTACTTAAAATCAACCTAAAAATAGCAAAATGAGATATTCTCTGATACGGGTGTCATGTCAATAATTAGGAGGATTAGAGCTTTTAAATCTAATGCATAGACATTATTGTTCCTTGAATTAGGGAAGAAAGTAATGCATTGTTAAACTACATTTTTATCAGTAGCAGAGGAAGGGGGAAGTGCAAGTCTGAGGAGGAGAAAGAAGTTTGCAGATACTTGCAGAGAATGTAAAGTCTTTAGGGTATTTTATGTCTTTCAATAGCTTCTGAAGACAAACACTGGATTTTTAGGTTTTCACCTATAGTTCCAGCTTTCCCTGCCTCAAGCCAATCTCTAGTGCAGCACTGATTCTGTCTTTTCAATCAAATATTTAGGCCTGACTAGTTCCAGACTGTCTCTTGACTGCGTGTTGTTCCTCTGCTGTCAGCCCTTGCCTGCCTACTGATTCTTCTCACTCTTCCTTCTTTCTTTCTGTTGTTTTTTCTTCCTGTCTATGTTTCTGATTCCTGTTGGTTGGTCTTCTTTGTCTTTTGTTGCCAGCCAGCTCCCTTCCACGTTTATTTACTAAAATCCAACTCTTTCAGATTCTGTCAGAGACAGAATATCTGTCCTTCATTCTTTCTAGTCCTGGTGATCCCCAAGTCTTAGTTGTTCTGCTTGGCATTGCTCATTTGGTTTAATTCACTACCACATTTTGTTGTGTTTCTCCTAGTTTCTTTCCTTCTCTAGTCAATCCCAGTTTATTCTTTCAAGTTTCCAGTTCTGATCTCCACTACAAACTGGTTTTTCCATCTTCTCTCCACATTCTCTGTCAGTGTACCCTAAATCCTACTCAAGTTATCCAGCAATATAAAGCAACAGGCAATTGTTTCCAGCTATGTTAGGGATATCAGCATAGGTAAAGCTGCAGAAATAGGAAAAGCAACACTTTGTGTTGAGTGTTTTACCTAAAACCTTTTAAATGCAGACTTCTCCTACAGTGGAAAATCTGACTCTTCACTCAAAACTGGAAGTTAGAGGAAACTTGACTTAAGTTGCCTTGCATGCTGAGATAACCTGTAGAAGGCCGCTGAGGATGTTACTGTGGTGATTGGTTGTTAAGCTTCAGCAAATCTTGCAAAAATTAGGTACAAACTCTGATTTCTAGAAGCTTGTAGCCTGGCTAAGTCAGGTCAGATTTTTTGCAAAATGAGCAGAGTGTACAGAGTGTACCTCTTTCATACAAAATCATTGTGCAATCTGTCTTCAAGTTACTGATGCAGGGCTGTGAATTACATAAGTGGTTACAGTTTCTCAAGTGCTTTCACAGTAGAAAAATGTTCAAGCCATTCTCTAGGTACCTTTACAAGGTGGTGGTAAGAGGAGAATAAGGAAAAGCTACATGAAGCAGACACTAGACATGGAAAATTTCATATTGAATAGTTAAAAAAGGAGCTGCAAATAGTCTTAAGTAAGAACTGCCAGGTGGCTTTGATAACAACTGATGTCACTGGCCTGACAGAGCTTCTTAGTTAGGGCTTCATATATTTCTGTGTAAAATAAATGTCCTGGGTTCAGCTTAAGTTTTTAAATATGCTTCTTTCCCTTTTTTCTACCCTTTTGTAATTTATTTATTTGTAATTAGCTTGACTAAAGCAAACTTTTCTGTATTGCTTTTGATGTCTAGCTGATGTAAAATAGAAGTCCATTGTGAAGCCTTCAGGGTATATGTCTTGAATCAATTTAGTAAAAATGCTGTTGAAGCATAAAGAGCAAGAGAACTGGAAGTGATAGGATAACCTTACTTTGCTGGCAGAATCTTGCCATGTTTGAAGAGCTGCCCTCATTTTTTGACAGATGAGGGTTAAGTTACCTTCAGTAGACTTAACTTGTTCATCAGATTTTTGGCTGTGAATAAAATCTTTATGTTTAAAAAGTGTATTTTTAAAATGTCATTATAGGGCTGATCAAAATGTCTCCAGGTACTTGATCACTTTTCTTTAATGTGGTAAGCATTAGCAGTACAGCAGCCAAAAATTGCAAACCTACATGCCTCAATAACTATACGCGGATTGCAGGATATTGATGCTGGACTGATTTTTTCCTTTTTTCTTTTATCTATTTGTAACCTTCCCAGTACTTTTCCCTACCCTTTTCCCTGGCTAGAAAGACCAAACACATTCCAGAACTCCATGCCCTGGGGGGCACAAAGCCCCTATTCTGTCTTGGTTCTTCCTGGGAACCAAGGTTGAGAACAAGGTATTCCAGACACATTTTCATAAACAAGTGCAGCTAATACCAAGGGGCAGGGGCTCCAGAGAAGGGGTTTGACCTGGGGGGAATTGCATCACCACTTGTCCTCCTAATTGGTGCTTTTTATCAATTATGCTAATTTCCTAAAACCTATAAATTTGTATTCACCCCTGTGGGGGTGGGTTTTTGTGGACATGCTTCCGTAACTGCCCCTGGAGCTCCAATAAAGATCCATTTTTGTATTACCTCCTATACTAAAATTATCTTGAGTTTCATTTCTAGGCTGAAAAAGACAACAATATGATGATTATCACAATGAAAAAATATAAATTTGGACATTAATTTTTTCCCATTTGGCTTTTTAGGCTATGGCTGAATAATTCTAGTGCCTTAAAGGTTAAGATGGAGACATGCTGTGCAGTTAAAACAAAACTGGCAGAATGGTTTTGATATTGTAAGAATATGTATAATTTCTAATAATAATACATGTAATTTCTGTAGGTTCCTAGCAGTTAAATACAATAAAAATGTGGAATAAAAATCAAAAGAACAGTCACTGGAGCATAATAGTAATGAACAATAGGCATAAGAATTATGAGGTAACAGTTACATTCCCTTCCCTAAACCCTTGTTTGGTTTTTTTAACCACTTTTTTTTGGGTCTCTTTTAATTTTGATGTGTCTATTGCCATACATTGCTGCATTTTTGTCATTTGCATCGTCAATACATTCAGGAGAATCAGAAGTACCCAGAAGACTTTTGGCTGTCTTAGAAAACGTGAACAGATAAAATTTTGGAGCAAGGCTTGCACTAAAAGTAGGTTTAACTTTTCAGTCTTAAGTATATACTGACAAAGATTTGGGGGGAAAAAAAAAGGTTGAGTGAAGAGTAAATTAGTTTTCTTTTTTTAATGGTAATTCTGCTCAAGCAAAAAGAATGGCAATAGCAGAGCATGGTTCGAGTGCTAGAAAAGAATCCTTTGAGTTTTAAAATTGTAGAGAATAGTTGAAAATCAATTTTCTTTACAGAAATGCCTAACTCATTGGTGATTTGCTTGACAACTTAGCTACTTCTTATTTGTTCAGAAATTCAATGGCTGCAAAACTTCATGTTCTTGCTGTTGCCCAAGGGACATGAGCTCTGTGTAGAACATGGCAGTATTGGTTACTTATGACTTATCAACAGCTTTAAGATGCAGGTGGCAGGTTAATGGTCTTGAAAGATGATTACACTGTTGCACTAAGGATTGGTAACAGGTCACTTGAATATTCCTAGTTTATGCACTCCTGAGATAGGTATGGGATGTTCTTTACTTGTATCTTTCTTCATGTTCTCTGTTTTTCACCAACTTATTCCCTAAATGTTCTCTGAGTTTCCATGACATGCTCTCCTATCCTGCTTCTCCTTCTAGCCCATTTCAGCACATCAGAACTTGCATTTCCTTTTCAGTGGTCCTGTGGTAGATAACATTTCCCATCTGTGGAGGCTTTGCATCCAAATGGTCTCATTTCCACTAGCATATGTTTTATTTGCAACAGGGCAGTCTGCAACTTTGGACTTGTTAATAGACCTAGGAGATATTTCTGTCTTATGTACCTGTAGGTATCTGAAATCAACAAAAATGTAGTCTCTCCTGTACTCCTTTTCTTCTCCAAACAAACAGGAAAAAAACTTCCCACAATAAAGATTTGCAGTGAAATCACAGGATTTGGCATCAGTGGAAGCTGGTTCTCCATCTGCTCAGTGCTTCTTCCTGAACTGTTCATAGCATTACAGAAATTCATCTCTTTTTTTTCTAATCAGACAAGCCAAGCTGTCTTTTTTTTCTTATTTTTTGTCTGAACTAAAAATAAGGAGTGCCAGATTTTAAGTATTAATTACATTTTCTTGATAAATGTGTTTTCCCGTAATAGGTAGTCTCTGCTCATTATATATGCTTTAATATCTGTGCCTTTTCCTCTCCTAAGTTTTATCTAAAATATAACCAAAACTATGATTGAAGTGTAGAAATATAATGTGACTCCATGATTTGAATGCAAATAAATGTAGGATAACATGTCTTCATTTTAACATTCTGATATCTTAGAACTATGTGGCTATAAATGTGTCAGTGGTAGTACTGCAAAAGTACTGGTAAGTAATAAAAGAAAAATTTGAAAGGTTTCAGTGTTTCAGAGAAACTTGTTTATGATTTGGAATTGAATAGAGTAAGATTCACAGAGTAAAGGGGTTAAATTTTGTTCCTATTAAAATCAATGTGATGAGCTTTTCCCCATTCTTTTAATTTTTCACATCTTGAGTGCAGTCATTTATTTGTGAAGTTCCAGATTTCTGGACTTAAACTTTTCTGACCAATATCCTTCTCCAACACAGGGTCTTAATCTTTTGCTGCTGCTATATATTGATAGTATTTCTGCTGAATTGTGTTGAAGTATGTTTTGGTTATGAAATCACAAATCAGTAAGCTTAAATGTGGAAAAAATTGTCCTTATTCCTGTCTTGCTGTTGTCCTGTCCACTACTTGAATTTGTAGGCTTGAGAGCTAGATAAAAATGTCCGCTCATCTGATTCACTGTTTCTTTTGTTTAATAATGTCCTTTGCTTTTATGAGGCCCCTAAAACTGATCTGCCTGACCAGGTCTTGTCATGGTCATCTCTGTTTCTGCCACATCATCTCTGACATTTCTGCCACTGAAATTGCCTAACCAAAATTGAATTACTCGGAACTCAGATTGTACATTTCTTATTCCAGTATTCATTTTTAAAGTTCAGCGTGTTATTGTCACTGCATTTTTTTTCACTTTTTCTTACTTTTAGTACTTTTTATTTATTTTGTGCCATTCCCTACTTTGATTTTTTTTGAATTTTTTGATTTTTCTTGTTTCTGCATATTATTTTAATTGATTTTATTTTTTTTTCCTTTCAGTTTCCTTTTTACACTTTTGATTCTGAACCACTGTTAAATCACGTCAATTAGACAGTAAACTTTTTAGAGCAGAGACAATATTTTGCTTGCTGATAAAATACTGGTTCTTTTCCAATAATGACATTATTAGATATCACTTCTGTGGTAATACTAAAAGATGTTGATTGATTTGGAAGAGCTGTGTTTGTTTTAATTGTAATATTTTTGTTCCATCTCTCAGCAACTTATGTTAGAGAAAGAAATGAAATAGAAATGCTATGAAGTTCTGTAAAACTAGAATTTTTTGTTTATGGTAAAGATGATAAGACTATCAGATGTAGCAGATTGGTTTAATTGTAGAAACCAACTTTATTTGCTGTTCTATTTCTAATAAGTATACATTTATTCCTAATACCTGTTAACAAGCAAAATGACTGTGATAGGAATGTTTCCTTGTTTATTGATACATGCTCCAAAGAAGTGTTGTGATCAGACACCATGGGAACTACCATCAGAAGAGACAGAGAGACCTATTCTAGCAATAGTCTCAGAAATTTGTTTGCAAGGGGCAGTGCTGTTTCTAAGCGTTGGTTTTGGAGTGAAAGAAGGGCTGTGAAGTAGACAGTGTTCTAAATGGTATGGAGTGCCTGTTTGTTCCTTAATCTCATTTACAGCTCCTCCTTCTTATTCCATCTGTGGTCCTGAAATTTCTCCTCAAATCTGGTGCTGATGGCTTGGGCTCTCTTTATCCTGCTCTTCTTTTAATGCTTTTGGAGTCACATCTATTAATTTTGACATTTTTCTTTCCTTGGTCTCTTCCTATTGTTCAAGAATTCCTGGTTCCTACATCCAGCTTGTAGTCTAGGCTTTCTCTTGACCCTTCCCCTGCCTCACATTTTTGTACCTTGTCGGTTCCTCATCTGTTCTGTGTTCTCCTGCCTATTGTTCACTCTCAGCTTGTCACGGAAGTGGCATCTTTGGCATTTCTGGGTGTTGCATAGGAAGATGGCTCTTTTGAGCACTTAATTTTTTTTTTCTGAAAAAGCTTATTTTTTGTCTAGATTTGGGTAGTTTTGTTGAAGATTGCCAAAGGCATGTTTAGCCTTGCCAAAGTTAGTTTCAAAGAAAGAGTTGTATTAACTATCTATTTCAGCCTCAAGGGAATTCTTGTACCCCATTGCTGTCCTTTCTTGCAAACCAAACCCTTTGCTTGTGTAAAATGGTGAACTAAAATTGCTTTTAATAAAAATTATGTTTGGGGGTCAGAATAGGGTAAAGTAGGGAAGAATTATATTTTCCTTGATGCTGACTAATTTTCAACCTTTGCGGGAATGTGAATCAGATGACCTTCCTTTGACAGTATGCACTCATTGTCTCAGTTTATAAAGCGTGGTACTTCTGAATATGCTGCAGATAATTTGGATTGTGAAACTGATCATACACTCTTTACTCTTTTTTATACTGTTGACTGGAAACAGGCTGTGATAATGTGGGTTTCTTTGACTGAGTATGTGCATGTGCTTCAATATACAGAAAATGTGTCACTTAAAAGTGTGTGCCAGCTTGCTGGAAAATAAAAGGGGGCAAGGTAGAAGAACTATTTCAAGATGGGAATGCTTTAATACTGTGATATAATTCTGTTGATTTTTGTGTCATAAAGGCTAGAGGCCATAATTGCAGATATTTATAGCAATGAAATTTTCATTCAAGACACTTGGTAAACCTTCTGCTGGGAAAATGCTGGCAGAATGGAGGTTTTGGAAAGCCAAATGTTATAAATTGACAGTTCACTGGTAATAGGAGGTAATCTGAGTTAGATTTTCCTGAGTAAATAAAGTGCTGGGGGTGTAAGACTAATAGTTACAGAGAGCAAGTCTATACAATTTTACACTATTCAGGAAAAGATATTCTCTTTGCGGTGTTCACTGTCACTTTTCCAATGCCCAAGGAAGTATACCAAAGTGGTTATAATGGAAAACAGCACTTTTCCCCTGACTTCTTTATGATGGAGCCTTGTTAGTGTTGATTGGTTTTTTTTTTCTTCTAGTTGTACTTAAGGTTTCAAAAGTCATTCAAAGATAGAGTTCAGCATGACAGAATTTGAAATTGCCTAATATTTTGCTTCTGTCCTTGATAATAAATTATGATCAACTCCCCTCTTCTGAAGAAAAGAGTTTGGAAGACACTTCAGTGATATTATGGATTTGGCCCATCACCAGATACGGATCTAGTTGCCTGATTTGACTACTTGAATGGTGCAAAAGAGTTGGCAGGAACATGAAATGGAACAGCTGGTGAGAAGGGAAAGATTTTGCAGAATCAGTGAAATACTAGAATTGCTATTGATAATAGTAAGGGTGGTAACATGCATGTATATTGGGTTAAATTGGATTAAATCAAGATGCCTCCTTCTGATTCATCTTAATGTACATTTGCAGTTAGAATATTGACAAGTACATTTTATGATGCAAATAAGAGTCTACAGCCTCTCTTGCTTTAAATTTTCTGTTTTGTAACTCCACATGGTTCTGTCTGGTCTTTTTTTTACCTCTCTTCTGTTTTTAATTTCATAATGCCTTATTAATTTTTCACTTACTCTTGGTTTTATATATCCTCTTTCTGTCCCACAGACAACTTTATTTCTCTGAGTTCTATTTGAATATAAAAAAAAGAGGAGGAGGAAGAGAAAAAAGGAGTAGTAGAAATCTCCAGGAAGAATAATGCAGTCTGTTAGAGGAAAATTGCCTACAAGTATGGGATGACTAAATTAACTTCTAGCAATGTGATCTGAAAGCATCAGATCTCATACCTTTACCTTACAAGCACAGTTTAGATTGTCAAAGATAATTGGTCTTTATAAATATCTCTGTATAAAGTAACATTTAACTAGAGTCAAAGCATTTTAAAGTCTCTAAAGTGTTTGATTTGGTCATGTTATCTTTGTGTTTAAGAAAAAAACCCTAGTGATTATTTGTGTTTAGTGCCTATATTTCAGAATAGTTTATCTGTATCTGTTCATGTGAACTTTAATAATTTTCTTTTGTCTGTTCATTTATAAACAGAAGAGTCCTATAATAGTTCTTTTGGGGGTTTCTAATTGCAAATTTTCCTGCTTTTAAGTATTTTAACATACTACCATTTTCTACTGCTGCAGTGACTATAGGAACATGAAGAAGTGAACAGTAGAACCCATTTGGGAAGCAAAACTGGGATTATGAATTAAAGACCTGTTTTTACAAACTTGTTCAGAAGAGAAAAGTGTGTTTATGGTCTAAATTTTAGCAGGAATTAAAAAAAACTTAGGGGACTATTTTTTTTATTAAAAAAAAAAAGCTACAGAGGGATGTAATAATTTTACCTCACAATTGTAAATGTTTTATGGTGGTGACAGAGGCTATAGGCAATGTTTTATTATAAGTATCTAGAATAAAATAATATGAGCACTATTCCTGAAGTCTGTCACTCTCCCAGACTGGTTATAAATTGAAATTATTTCATTCAAAAGGACTATTGAAATAGTTTGTTCTGTTACAGAAATAACTTACTGAGCAAGCTATAATACATGATAAAAAGCTGCTGTAATGCATTTTTGAAAACTGAAGCATTGAACAACCTCACTGGCAGTGTAACCTCGTGACTAGAATTCATTTATTAGTGAAAAGAAAGCACAGCAGATTAATCCAGGGAGAATATAACATGGACAAGTTGTATTTTGGTGACAAGTGATAGTATACACCTACGATACGAGTCAGGAAGAGATGACGTCCACATAATGGCATTAGAGATAATTACTCTAATTTACATTACATTAGGTAAAAGAATTCTTGAACAGCCTATTAAGGAGAGTATGTATATGTGTTTAAGACACCTTAGGTGTTTTTCTAGAGTCTATTTTTCTGCGTCTAACAGCTGGGCATTGCTAAACTTAAAAATTATTCCATTTCTTCCTCTCCTGGCAACATGTTTTTAAAACATATATAATTTTAATTGTTAGATGAAATAATATTTTCTATTATTTGCTTTTAGATGTTACATAAAATACTACCAAGAAACATCAAGTATAATTCCTTCATTTTTTAACTAACAAAACACATGAAATAGCAAACATAATGAAAAAAAAAGAGTTTCAATAAAGTTTGGGGCAAATTTGAGGAAGGGAAACTTGCTGTTGTTACTTTCCCTTTCTGAAATTCCTTACTGACTTGAAAGATAGTGGTGAAGGTTGTCTCTAGTTTGTAATTGTGCATGTAAGTGTACATGAAAGGCTAACCCCAGAACAGCCAGTACAATTCATCGATTACAAAGCCACGGAAACCCTTTGTGATTGGGTGAACTTTTCTGAATAATATGAACAGTCATCAGAGCAAGTTGTGACTTGTTAGTGTTCGACTTAGGACACATCTCCTAGTACAGCTACTGTCAAAAGCTGTTGTCAGTCTTGCTTTAAACACATCTGCCTTCACCTCGACAGGGCTTCTGACACGTCTCCCGTAACATCCTCAGAGTTAAGCTCGGGAAACGCAGGCTGGATAAGGGAATGGAGAGGTGGATTGAGAACTGGCTGAATGGCAGAGCTCGGAGGGTTGTGATCAGTGGCACAGGGTCTAGTTAGAGGCCTGTAGCTGGTTCTGGGCTCAGTACTAGGTCTTTTTGAGCTTACTGATCAATGACCTGGATGGAGGGAGTACTACACTGGGAGGAGCGGCCAATACCCCACAGTGCTGTGCTGCTGGGAAGGCCAGTGGGATCCTGACCTGCATGAGGAAGAGCATGGCCAGCAGTTCAAGGGAGGTAATCCTGCTCCTCTGCTGAGCCCTGGTGAGGCCTGACCTGGAGTGCTGTGTCCAGTTCTGGGCTCCTCAGTAACAGAGAGACAGGAGTTCGGCGAAGGGCAACAAGAGAGCATGTGTTATGAGGAAAGCCTGAGGGAGTTGGGCCTCTTTAGCCTCAGGAACAGACAATTAAAAGGGGACCTCATCAGTGCATACAAACATCTGAAGGGCAGGTGACAAGAGGATGGCGCCAGACTCTTTTCAAGTGGTGTCCAGTGACAAGACAAGGGGCAACAGGGATAAACTGAAACACAGGAAGTTTCATCTGAATATGAGAAAAAACTATTTTGAGGGTGGCCGAGCACTGGAACAGATGCCCAGAGAGATTGTGGATTCTCCTTCTCTGGAGATACTCAAAATGTTCCTGAACCAATTCCTGTGCAACTTGCTTTAGGTGAATCTTGTTTAGCAGGGGGTTTGCACTAGATGATCTCCAGAGGTCCTTTCCTACCCCAAACATTCTATGATTTTGTGAATTTCAGTGATGGAGAATTGCCTAGAGCTCTTGGATTGATCTGATGTGTTGTTACATTCACTCTTAAAAGTGTGTATCTTATTTCTCTCCTAATTCCATATAGCTTGAGGATTGCAGAGAGTTGCAGAAAAAAACCCACAAAAATGACAGATTAAATTCAGAGCAGATGAAGATTAAGTGATGTACATTGTGTGTGTGTAAACAGTCCCCTGTACATTTATGGTCATCTGAGATGATTGTTATTCCTTCCTAGTTGAAAGCAAGTGAACCATAGAAATTGGGAAAAGAATAGAGAACAAAACAGAAAACACATCATGGTGTCACTGTATAAATCAGCAACACAGGCACATTGTGTAACTTTTTGCACTTCGGATCCCAGAAGCTCCACAAGGAAACAGTAGTATTGAAAAGATACAGCAAAGGCCAGCAGGACGACTAACAGTATGGAAGAATTTACATCTAAGGCATGGCTAAGGATGGTATGAGTAGAGTAAAATAGAGATCTTCAACCCCAAAGACAGATGAAAAGTGTAGGGTACAGCTGTCTGTGAAACCATGTGAGGATTAATACTATAAGACATTACTATTTTCTCTGCTAGTGCAAGAAGTGGGAAGTATTGAATGAAGCTATCTGGCAGCAAATTCAAAACAAAGGTATTTTTTGATGTAACTCATAATTACATATGGAAATTTGTCACAGGATTTTGTGGAAACTGAAATTTTTTTGCAGGTTTGAAAACAACTGGAAAAATACTTTGAAGGTTATGTTATAAATAAGACATTATCTCTGGCTCAAAAAATCCCTGAACTGCAAATAGCTAGAGGCTGGCAGAGTAATTCTGAGGAAGTATCCCTGTGTGTGTACCCTGTTTTCAATCTTCCCTAGAACTCACACTACTGGTCACTGGTGTGTAGAATTTGGGGTTGTATGGAGCTTCTGATGGATATGGTGTGATCTTTCCCAAGTGATTGGTAAGCTACAGAATCACTAAATTAATATTTAAAGTTTGAGATGGTGTCAGTTCAAAACTGTTGGAAGGTATTGAGGTCCTGTTAAGGATTCACTTTTCTGTCATTTTAGTATTTTTAGCAGGCTTTCTGGCGTCACCACTGGCTGATACATAAGTATTAGCAGAGGAATAGCAAGTTGAATTCCTTGTAAAGCATCGATACTGCTCATTGAGGCAGACTATACAAATGGGTATTTTTAATGTCTCATGGTTTCAGGAATATTGAAGAAGACTAAGGAATGTATTTCAAGACTAGTGAAAAAATGTTATCAAATGGAACTATTTAGGTAACTGTAGATCCATGAATTGATACTGATTCTGGGAAAAAAAGAATGGAAAAGCTGATACAGGATTTGGTTAATTGAGATTTAAAGTGTGGAGGTAGGCCTTGCTGGACCTGAAAGTTGGCTGAGGACCAGGTATCACAAAGAAAGGGAGGAATGAGCTGAACAGATGTAAGTCCAGGCTGTTGGGTTGCAGGTTTTGAGTTGCCAGGAACACACAGTTGCATCTTCTGTAACAAAGCTTTCTTCTACGCAGATGCTGTTTTGCCATGTCAGACCCTTCCCAAAGCACTTTATATCTGCCATAAATGTATCTAAGCCCTCGTGCTTTTGGTTTAAATCAGAGCTTGTACTGATAGAGGCCTGAATGTCTGCCCTGTACATAAACTGGTTTGATGTGAACTGGCTCTGCTTGTTTATTCCACAGACACACCCCAAAAAATAAAATATCTATCTATCTATCTAATCTATCTATCTCAATATAACTAATATCAGTCTGTTTGGCTTTTTAGAAGATACCTCTTTCCACATGGTTGGAACTACTGCGTAATATTACCCTCATGTATTTACAGTGCAAATGGTTTGAAGTGTTTTAGTGCCTTTTTTCTCATTACAGTAATTTTTGGAGGCAGGAGATTATTTAATGAAGGGCTTGAGAGAGATGTAAATGGCCATAGTGAATTTCATGTTCATTTGTAACTCAAGGTGAAGTAGACATATTGCATCAGTGATTTAACTATAGGAGGATAAATTCTGGATTTCACTCCTTACTTTCTATTAGCTTATATAAATTCTGTCTATTAATAAAAGGATGGAAATATAAAAGTATCTTATGTTTTTCCTGTAAAATAGTAGTCTTGATAGATGTGAAAGTGAATGCAGAAGATAGGCTAACAGCTCACGGATATGTGTACCTACAAATTTGTGCTCCTACTTGTGGATTTCTTTTAGCTGATACCTGCCCCAAGGGGCAGTTGGCACTTTCGTTTTGTGTCTAAGTCACATAATTTTTAAAAGACTTATTAAACAATATCTTACCACTTTAATATTTGTTACCTGCTGGATTAGTTGGGAAGGGGGTCCCATGTGTATGGACCACGTGTCATTTTGCTAAGCAGATGTGCTGTCTTTGAGCAATTGACTGTTGTTATTTTGTGATGTGGTTTATTCATTTCACATATACAAACAACTCAATATGGAGTGGAAATGAAAAGATATCCTTGTCAGATGCTTAGCGATCCTTGAACAACTGATTATGATAAAGGTGGAAAAATAAATATTGACTTCCTGCTTTCAGGTGAGATGATCTTACATAAGTACACATTTTGGAAAACACTTTGTGAGTCTTGGGCCTATGGTGTGATTCTTGGGGATGGTCCTGTACAGGGCAAGTAGGTAGACTCAATGATCCTTGTGGGCTCCTTCCAGCTCAGCATATTCCATGATTCTGTGATGTTTATTTCTGGTTGCATGGAAGATTAGGTATTGGAACTAATAATGAACTGTTCACTTAGTGAATGCATCTGAATTCTTTGAGGATAAGTGAGAGAAATAATGCACTTAAAATAAAAATAGCATTTATCTTGATGACTTAAAATTATTAATGAATACATCTGAAAATATCCACCTTTTAAAAATATTATGTGTTTTAAAAAATATTAGTTTTATCCACTTCTCCTTCCTCCAATCAAGCTTTCCACTTGTTCTCAGCCCTCTGATATTTTCAACAGAGGTTAAAAAGCCCTAACTGCAATTCTCAGTTCAGAAGTTTCTAAAACACTAGGTTTCAAGTAAGCCTTTTGAGGGCTTCTTTGAATAATTACATGATTTTTCTCAAATCAAGTTGTGGAAATCGTGACCTGGTGCTATTGAAACTTTCAGCCATATTATTTTAGTTTATATTGTACAGAACCTACTTCCTCACTTATGATTCTTTTCTGGGGTGTTAGATATGAGACAAAGTATCAGTGCATGTTGTACAGGAGCTGTGAGGAGGCAGGGAGAATTCTTACTGGAGCACTGTGGTACGTGAAGTGAGACATGGGAAAAAATGATTGAGAGAAAAGGGCAGAAACTGGGAAAATGTAGAGAGTACTGGAACCCGTCAACAACAAAATGACTGAGTTATGAGTGCACTAGCAAAAATTCCATCAAGTTCTCATTAAATACAGGAAATGGGAAAATGGAAGAGGGTTAGAATAATAGAAATGTCTTTGCCTGTATTAAGCAGAAGACTTAAGTGTGAGTGTTTAGAGCAATGGACTTTTCCCCCCTGCCATGGCAGTGAAAAGTGTGACCTTGTAGAACAAATTTCAGATATATAAAGTATGCCACAGTAATATGCATGAGATGACCCCTTTCTTGCAGGTGTTGTTTCACATATCCTGCCATGATTTTGGGAGTATGTTGTTGACTCCTAATACTACAATGAACTTTGTCTTATATCAACTTGAGTATTTTAGTCTCATAGTATTCTACCAGTCTTTGGCAAATAAGTTCAGTCTTCTAGTACTTGCTAGAATTTATAAATGCTTTGTGCATAAGTGAAGGGTTCATAAAGGGTGTTTGTGAATGGCAAATTAGTCTGTCTCTAGCAAGCATCAGGCAAGAGAGAGATTATTTTAGTAAGTTAGCAAAACATAAAAAGAAAAAGAAAACAACTGATTCTTATATTAAATGACAATATCATATAATCAGATGTGCTAAATAGAAACAATGGAAGAGAGAAGTAGAGGAGATACTTAAAACAATGCTGCAAGAAGAAATGTTGCATCTTAGTAAATAGAAAAAATTGTGCGAAAACAATAAAAGACAGTAGCAGCAAAAAACATGGTTTTCAAAGCTGCTATTGAATAGAAAATTTACCAATGTGATACTATAAAATGGTATGTTAAATGATATAAAATTCCTAATTTTTTTTATTTTCAAGGGTTGTGGGAGGTTTTTGAATCATAGCAAATATATCTTTATGACTTGTAAGTGTAATTTCTTGAATAAAAGGTACAGTGTTTATTTTTCGAGCCCTGTTAGATGGTAGAATCTCATTCTGAAATGTTTTGCAGGCTATTTTCATATAGAATTCATATCTATGTGACTCATGTTGTGAATGCTCTAAGTAAGTGAAAAAAATTAATGACCTGCACCTTCTTTTTTATAGTTTAACTGGGGGACTGATGTCCAATCTTATTGGCACTCTGTACACAGTACCTTGGGGTGCATTAACATGGTGCTGTTTCCTTACTGTGCTGTAGTTTACCTTTCATAAATAGCTAATCAACACTTGTAGCTTTATTTAATATCCTTTTATATAAACAAAGATTTATTATTCTGTAATAAAAGATATCCTCTTACATCTGCTGCTGTGATACAAAATGTTGTTTGCTTTGCCAGATTAAATAGATAATGAAGTGCAATAAATATTTTTTGGTACTGTTAACAGAAACATGGCTTTTTATTAATTTCTTTCTTAAATAGCCATGCATGGACATATGTATTAAAATATTTCAAAGAATTTAAATCTTAGGAAATATTTCACTCTGGTATAAGTCAAGAGATCATTTAACAGTTTTTTCTTTCAATAACCTTAATATCAAAAGAGAGCTGTTATTTTTACAGTGTAGGAAGTCTAAGAACATGAAATATCTGTCACTGAAGGATTTAAATTTAAGTATCAGTATCAAGAATTTTAAATTAATTGAGTTATTTTTCATACATTAAAGTATATGTTGATGTAATAAACAATCAAAGCAGTATATGAAATAAAAACTTACCTAGGAGATACTTGATTGAAGCTTTGTCTGTGCTCTGTCAGAATATACTGAGACTCACTCAGCAGATAGGAAGCTTTTTTCTATTTGAAATGCATTGTGCACTCTCGTCTTGTGATTTCTTTTCCACAGCGTCTTCTTGTTCACTGCTGCTTCAGTCTTGTGGTATTGGTTGTTTCCAATTTATTTCCAGCTATCTCCAATGCCTGATTTCTTCCACATTCAGCATTTTTGTTTGCTCTGCCCTGATCAGGTAACAGAAAGAACCTGTGAACTTCATATCTTTCCCTCCCCACCAAAAAAAAATGTTAAAAAAAGGCAAATGCACTGACCCCAGTTAACTCAAGTATTTAGCACCCATTTAAAAAAGCATTTAAATATTTGGTATCCAGTAAATTCCATCTGTTTTCTGGTGCTATTCCAACACTGAAAAGTTATTTCCCTACACATTTTCTTAGCCTCCACATTTTAGATTTTTGTAGGAAATATACAGGATCAGTAGACATCAGTTCTTAACTTTTAATCCATGCAACATAATTCTGTGAAGGATGATGAAGGTCTGCCTCTCTCAGCTACTCATGCTTTTGTCAGACACAGATGTGAAATGCTGCTTTAGAGAGAGGGGGAAAAAAAATCCCAAAGGGTGTAGTGTTTTGTCATCTCTCAGGACAGTGAGCACGCATGGCATCAATGAGTGGCAGATATGAGCTATTCAAACCAGTGACTGAGCTGACAGCATGACGCTTTCATACATAATAGAACCATTAATTATTTCTTCTGATGGACAGCAGTGTGTACTAGAAGAAAAAAGCAGCAGATGATAATACTAGGTTTGATAGGTTCCCCGTGTTTTAACAGCTTGTCATTAAAGAACAAACAAGCAAAAAACTGCTGTTTTGGGATATGATCAGGTAAAACAGACCAGAGTTGTTTTGACAGGATGGATGCCATTCATGGGGTTAAAAACTCCATTCAGGTTAAGGTCTATTCATAGCTAGCTTTTTATAAAAAAGATTTTCTAAAAATTTTTGCTTTAAAAATAATGGTTTGTGTTTTGATTCATTTGGGGAACCTGGCTGTTGACTTGTAGGTTTTAATTTATAACTTAATTTAGAGATTAAGCCCACACATTTCTTTTTTTTTCCCCTGATAAAGGAAACCTTCATGTTAAAAAAAAACCCCAAACATTTTTCAAAGACTCTCTATATGAAGATGATGTTCAAACTCATTACACACTTTGTATCAAAGACACAAATCCACTTATAATTAATTTAGAAATTTAAATTGTCTGATTTAATGTTAGGGAAAGCTTGTATTAACCTCAAGCTCTCTTGAGGTTAATATGGAAAAAATGTATTTTGAAGAACTGACTTCAATTTAGCATAAGCCCTCAAATATAAAATATGATGGATAAAATCTTCATTCGCAGTTTCGATGTTGTTAAGTGAAATGTATGAGGATTGCGGGGAAAATAATGCGATGTTTAGAACTTTTCCTTAGAACAGAGGGGGGTTTTTTCCCCCCTCAGAATCTTCTTTACTGGAACTTTTCAAATTTATTGACAAGGATATGTTTACAAGCAATTTATTTCCTTTTTTTTGCCTTCTGTACCTTGAATGTGAAGAAGAGATAAGGTGATGACTACTTTAAAACCAGGGTGAAATAAAAACCACACCAAAAAGATGATGGGAGAAAGGGCTGCTTCTGCTAGTTTGTATTTGTTTACTCTATGAAGAACCTCTTTCATCATTGAAGAAGAAAACTTATCTTAATCATCCTTGTTACAAAATGATGGAGAGCATCTGGATAAAGCTTTTTTTAGTTTATCCAGTCAAAAATGGTGAGCACTGTTATGGCCTTATATCAAATAACTTTTGGAATATTTTCAGTTTCTAGCATGCATTCTATCTAGCTCCAGACCAAATCCAAGTGTAGTAGTATAGGATGGCTGTAACTTTAAATCTGTCAGTCTTGTCTCTTTAGATAACAAGTCGAGTTGCCAAGGATACAATGGGTACATGATGTAAAGTCCATGCTGAAAGTGCTGGAATAAGACATACTTTCTGAAATAATATTAACACTTTCTCTCTCATGATTTCTGTCTTTGTGTATACAATCCAAGCCTGGAGTTCGTGCCCAAGATGAACTGAAAGTGTCCTAAATTTATTAGCATATTTCATAAAAGTACTGATTCTTATGAAAACCTTCCAAGTAATTGAAATCTGACAAGGCACAACCTTTTTATTCTCAGATAATCTTTTGTGAGACAAAGAACAAACACTAGCCCAGTCTGCTTCCCCCTTTGCAACTCCCAAAACTGGGAACTCAAGTAGCTACTCAGTGATTATCCCCAGACGAAGTCCTGAAGCACAAGATAATTGAACAGTTTTCTTGTACATGCATGTGCACAAGCATACTTACACTTACACTTATACCCCTCTTTTTCCCCCCTCTTCAGAACAAGGTAAACAAAGCTATTTGTATGTTGTATCAGAATTATTCTGCTGTTCAAACCTGGAGATGAGGATAACACAGATATAGCAGCATGTTAAAATTTAGGGGATGACAGTAATTCTGACATTTTGATGTGCAACCTGAGTCTAGGATAAGAGATGATTGGTGTTAAGAATTTAAATGCTGAAGATGAAGGTGGTTAGAATTTTCAACCATAAATACAGCACAAAGAAGAGGAATTGTATTTTTTAGCATGGTGTTCTGAAAATCTTTTCTGTTTGGTCAACCTGCAACAAGAATAAGTTATATATAGGCTGCATGACTAATGTGGGTAAATAACATCTGTGGTGGAGAATGTTGCTCATATGACTGAAGTAGCAATGCACCGCTGAGCATTCCAAAGGGCATATAGTCCATCTTGTGACAGGATATCTACTTTGTGACAGTCAGTGCTGCACTAGGGAATTGCTCCCTTGCAGAGTTTAGTTATCTTGGCCTCACAGGATGGAGGGATTCCACATCCATAAATGACATCAGGTGACATGAAGTTCTCATACCCCTGAGCCAGCTGTAAGGAATCACAGGGGACTGGCCACATCCCTCTACTTTGGTTCATTTGGATCACAGGTGTGTTGTCTTCTGCATAACTTTGTGACAGCAGAAAAGTTAACTTTGTAGTCAGGAAAAAGTCCTTTACTTGGACTCAAGTATCAGTTCCTTCTTTTTTGAGTGGTGCTATGCACAAAAAACTACTCTGTAGCTTTGGTTAACAATGGGTTGAAACTCTGCACCTGAAAGTCAGGTCTAGGGGTGAATGATGTACTTACCTGGTTTAAGAAGAGTGCTTTTTAAAAGTTGCATAAGAAGTGAGCACAATGCTTTCTTTAAAAACATTTTGCATTTTAAGTGTGTGAGCATTTGAGTTGAAAGCTCACTGAAATGTCATTGCAATCTCACAGTAATATTCAATATTTACAGTATCCAAGCTGGTAGCTTTGTCAATAGTATTAAGCCATGTATTGTCTGTGTTAGTCCATTCCTGATTAATAATTATGAATTATTCAAGTCCTAAAGGCCAAATATTACCCCTCTGTATGAAAGTAATTTGTCAAGTATATTGGAAAAACCGTTTTTCGAAAAAGACTGAGTGATGCATAAAGCTGTATCTCAATGAACCATTTCTGCAAATTATAAAATGGGTGATAATCACTAATGTTAGCATTGCAAATGAATTTGAAAAAAACCTAAAAGACATAGTGTTAGAGAACAATTCTAAACATTTTCCTCTTTGAGAATTTCAAGTATTTACCGTTTATCTAACAAACAACTAGGCTCATGGAAATCCTATTTTTACCTTTTTTTCTGAATATTGTCATTCAGCTTTTAGAGGGCTGTAAGATTACCTGTTTCAGGCAAGTTGATAACTAGTGGTTGCTTTTCAGAGAAAAGCAGTGTATTTATCAGAATTTTTAAATTGCTGAAGAACTAATGTTCTGAAGAAAATGTCATCATTATTTCTGCTTCTTTTGTTGCCTGCAGGTAGTTTTTGCCTTTGTGAACAAAATACACTTTTGCCTTATATTTTCCCTTTTTTTTTTTTAAGGATGTTTGTGTGTATTAGTTTTGATCTCATATCAATGATTATTTGTTATTGCCGATCAAATAATTCTGTTTTGTCAATGGAGTATTTGATTATCTTCCAGCTGAATGAAGTTCATCTGCAAAACTGCATTTTTCAGGGTTCAATATAGAATATATTCTATGTTTCTAAAAACCAAAGTGATCTTTAAAAATCAATGTCTGAAAATAAAAAGTCTTCAAAGTTTTAAAATTTTGAAATCAATTGGATAATTAATGCTGAGTAATTTTTTACTTAAAAACATGACAACCTGAATCTTAAAATTATTTTGAATTTAATGGCGATATCTGCTATCTCTCAGTGCAAGTAGGTACTTTTGTGTTTTTTAAAATTGAGACTATTGTCATTAAATGGCTATTTCCCGTACTCTGAAAAATGGTATAGCTCAACTAGCTTAAAAGAGAAATGGACTGAGATACCTTAGAAGAAAAGGAGTTTTTGTTACTTAGGAAATGAGATGGTAAAAGTTCTTAGCACAACTCTTACCATGTCAGACATCACATCATCAGTGAGCTTTTGTGTTTCCTAGATTTTAGTTATGGCAGTAAAGTTACACTTGAGATAAAGTGGCTTTAATATAAAATCCTTTGAAAAGACCAACAAATAGTTCGTTTTCTACTTTTCTAGTCAACGTGTTGCTAGTAGATGAATTTGGACAGAATGCTGTAATAAAAATGTATACCATTACTACTAATAATGATAATTTAACATTATTTCTACGACTGTTGGTTGCTACTAACATTTTGTTGGAAATTTTATTCAGTGAGATTTTGCAAGAATGATACTTGCAATTAAACTATTACTTTTTTTTAGAGAAAGGTAACTAGTGGACTGACCCAGATTTTAATTATTATGTTTTAGAAATCATACTTAGAGCATTTCTGTGTATTAACATTTGGCTGCGTTGGTATGTTTTTTCCCCCATTATTTTAATACTGAAAACAGCTGAAGACATCTTCTTTTGTTTAACACAGTATTAGGAAGGGTAAGCAATCATTGTCTCACAAATATATGAGCTTCAATTGTATTTTTAATCACATTTTAATTAATGGCTCAGTATTTGTGAACGTGCTGTCAGATTCAGCCAAATTACAGCAGGTTGCTGTTACCAAACTACTCAGACTGGTAACAAATTATGGAACTGTTTTGAGGACTGAACAGTTTTGCGTAATTGTTGTTAGTTAACTTGTGATGTCTGATGAATATGTGCTCACCAGATGCTGGCCAGATAGCTTCCAATTGACTGTTTTTTAGACTGTTCATGAACCAGATGGATTATGACCTTGTTTTTGTTTTGGATTTTGTGCTATTTTGGCAGCTCTTCCCTCTCACCTGTGTTAAAGGCAAGTTTGGCACTTAATTCTTTTTGTTGTAAAGGTAAGGAGCAATAACACTGTGACCACAAATTTTGTAAGAGTTTGAGGGGGGACGGTGTCAAAGATTTTTAAGTTTTGCTTATGCATATTCTTCTTTTCTCTCTCAATTTGATCTTTCTAGTTGCCATAACAACTTCATAATAGCAGCGCATTTACTGCTGTAGTTAAGGTTGTGTCAGCACTTCCATTATGAGCTACTGTTTTCAGGAATTTCTAATTTATTCACAGGCTTAAAAATGACATACAGTAAGCCTATGTAATTTGTTTTAATGTATGGTACCAACTTTTTGAAAGCTGCTGTTGTCTGAGCTCTGATGCCATGTATAAAATAGCATATTGTTCCAAGTGGGTTTTTTTTCTTTTTTTTACTGAGAAGTGGCAAAACATTTTTCGTCTAAAATTAATTTTGACTGGTTCCCGTCTGCCAGAGGTATGAGAATCAACATGTTCTTTTGCTCTGCCGCAGTGCCCCATCACGCCTGTATCCAGTTAGACCCATCTGTTCCTGTTAGTTAAAAGGTTAGTTTGAGCATGGTGCTTTTCTGGGAAGTAGGAAACATATAAACTTTTTAATAAGAGAATTGAATATCTCATTAAGAAATAATTGGCATCTTCAATACTTTTATAATTAATTTTACATTAAATAAAGACTAGCTAGCAATGTTAAGTGGTGGATGATTTTTGAAATGTGAGAAGTAGAGGGCAAGTCTGTTTCTAGTATTGAAAAAGTCGGTTATTCATTGTAGATGTACTTCCTGTTACTGAGTTTTAGCAAGGAATTGTGGATAACTACAATGCAACTTTCTGAAATCTGGACATTTTTTAACCAGAGAAACATATCAAAGCAGTTACATAATTTGCTGAAGGTGTTCTCTATCAAGTGATTTCACTAAGCATGTGATAAAGGGATGGTTTAAAGACTTTACTTCACCCAAAGAGATTTTGGGGGTTCTTTTAAACACATTTATTTCTGGCAAATTTACAAGGTACAGCACAAACTTGCTGCATTATTAATTGTATATTTGTGAGGATTCATAGGATTTTTGTTTGCTTTTTTTTAACCTGTCCTCTTGCCAAATGTACTCCAAGACACTTGCCCTTAAAACAAAATTATGTGTTTTCATTGTAGGAGACAACACTATAAACAGTATGTTACAAAAATAGCCCCAAAACTTTTATATTCTTTTTAGTCCCTTATTGGTTTTATTTTAATTTGAACTAAAGTCTTCACTTACATAAAATTACTTAAATTTGAAGTGTGTTCCTTTTTTTTTTCTTTTTCTTTCAGTTAATCTTTGATTCTACTTCACTCTAATAAAATATAATAGCAGGTATGCAGACATTTGTATCACCTTGGCTGATGTTAATAAAACTTCAGCAACAACCTGTAACTTTAAAAGAAAGATTAATTTGATTTTAATGGTCTGTTGTAATCATAGCTGTTCATTTCAAAGGTAAATTTCTTTGATTTTTACTTTTAAAGGAAAATGTATCTAATGTGATTATCCTTGTGGAGAAGTATTTGTTTAAGTATATCTTATTCTGAAGAAAGATTGTGGGTACTTCTCAACTGAAAAATATAAATTGTTTTTTAAAAGCTCACTGATGCTTTTGGCACAGACTTCCTGCTTGATTCTAGACAGGTGAAATATTCAGTCTGGATATCCTATGTCCAAACACTTCATTGTCCTTTTATTGCTTCACTTTTTAATGTGTTTTCCAGTTCCCTGCCAGAATCGGTTTAATTGTTAGCCATTTTCTATTGCTTGGCTTTGAAATCATGTTCAGAAAATTGCTTTGGAGAGCTTTTTCCCAACTGAGTATAAGATTTAACAGCCAAAACCCTATAAATGTTGCAAGAAAACCCACTGAACTCCCAAATAAAGAAATTATTTTTAAAGTGCTACATCATTATGGTATTTGCAAATTGCATCTCTCTTTCTAGGTAACACAGAAGTCTACATTTGTTCTTCTATCGTCTTTTGTTAGTTTCTCCTTTTACTTCTTCCCCATTCCCCAAATTTATGGAGCTTTGGTTTTCAGAGGGTTCTTAGACCTGGAGGATTAATTTTAAATTTAAGCATGAAGGGTTTATTCACTTTAGTTGTTTTCTAGGTTCTGTATTTTGTTGTGTTTTCATTGTAAAAGATTTTGTGCTTTCTCTGATAAGTAAGAATTAATGGAAACATTTGCATCCTTTGCAGAGTTCATAGCAATGAGAAGTTACTCTGTCTCATTTCTGTAACTGTCTTTATAGGAACAAATATGTGAACAGAATCCTAACTTGATATTAGCTTGGTGCTGCTCTTCAGAGTACACTTCAGATGAGAGGGAATATGGAAAGGAGTAGTTTAATTTTGCGGACTTTATGTAAACTATACTCTGTCTACATTTATTTTGAAATCTGTAAGTCAGTTCTCTGGAGCTGTTGAACTTAGTTAAAAGATTTTGCTAGAAATTCTCTGAAAGATCTCCCTCTTTATCAATGACAATTGGAGTAAAAGATAAGGTTTGATGTCAGTTGCATTTCAGAACCGCAGTATAAAACTAATAGTACTAATAAAGTCTGGGTTGTTGGGATAAGCTGTTCCAAAAGCTTTTCTTTTTTCAATGTACGCGTTATGTTGATCTTTAATGTACTAGGGATTAGGTATGTGAAGTAGATACTTATGAAAGAAAGAATTAAATAGAAGTACAGATATCAAGGTTTGCAGTTTTTTAAAAGCCCATAGTATGCAAATTGTATAAGCTCTTATCTATAAATGCCTAGGTACTGCTTGCTTCCAGAAAGCAATCATCAATAGATCCCCTTTCTTCTTACTTCATGTCTTACATAATTTTGTAAACAATTCACTTCAAAAATATGACATAGTTGCAAAATTACTGAAATTGATAGAGCTTTTTTGGCATTCACTAATGTAAAATTTTATGTCCTTTCTTTCTAAAAGATAAGCATACCAATTTCACTGAAATTCTATTGTTTAGCCGTCAGTTGAGTTAAATTTCAAATTTTAAGTTTCAGAGTTACCTGAAAGATTATTCGTTTTCTGTAGGTTTTTTTCTAGTTTAACTAGTGTTGTTTGCGAGCCATGTGTGTAGTTGTCACCCAGCAGATAGTCATGTGTCTGAAGAACACATGCCCATAATTCAGGTGGTTTCATAGTGATGTTGTGTGGTTCATTCTCTGTCTTGTGATGTGACAAATGAGCTTTATGTTTATGTTCTGCAGAAGGGCAGAGCCATCCCACTAAAGACACAAAACTTGCCAGTTTCCCAGTTAAGTGAGGAATGATTTCTGAAGTCTTCCAGGAGAGGTAGTAAAACAGGTGTTGTTCAAAAACCTCAGTTATCTTCCTGCTTCCTGTATGTCTGCTTTCATACAGGTATTATGTGGAAAAAGGAAGCCCTTTCTTCCTGTTTTCAGACTGTATACAGTGTTTTCTAAAGACTCATTTTATAAGCTTGGCAATTTTGAAGTGAAATCACAACACAAAAAAAAAAAAATTGAACTTGCCTGAAAATTAGGACACAATTAAGGACTACTGCAGTGGTACAATTTAAAATTTAACTGATTAAGTAATGAACTCATAACGTTAAAATTAGTGGCATTTTAGTTTGCTCTTCCTAATTATGTATGTGACTGTCCAGTATATTAAGTAACCTTTCATGGTTTATGCATTTTAATCTTATAATTTTACCAGTTTAAAAACATCTGCTGGAGCCTTTGCCAGGAATAAGAATTAATGAAGTAATGAATTCACTTTCACAAGCTATTTAAAAGCCAGTTCTCACAATAGATAAGAAAGTCTAAAGGAGAAAGGAATCCAGCTCTCATTTGGAAGGGCAATATCAGTGAATAAGGTGCCATTGAGAGTGCACATTGAAAGGCCAAAAAATCAGGAAAGATGAGAAACTTATGCTCCTGCATCCTGAGATGCATTATCTTGCTGTTTTATATAGATGTAGGGGCATGCTTTGTTGAAAGCTTGGTTCTTTTGATTTTAGTCAACACTTTAGTATTCAGTTAAAGAATCCTGGGAGCTGAAGTTTATCTCTGCCCACTTGTGGAGCAGGGACTCGGATTCTCTCTCAGAAGGAGGATGTTTTGTTTTGGGGTTTGGTTGTTGTTTGGATTTTTTTTTTTTTTCCTCCTCAGGATTTATTGCTGCAGCATTGAGAACTGGGAAAGAATCTCAATAGAACACCTTCATAATTATTTGTGACAGATCCCACATATCTCTCTTCCATTTCAGAATTATTTTAGAATTTTGAGAAAGATTGTAATTTGACACCATATTTCTTTTATAATTTAAAGTATGTTATATTTGCAGGACAAGCTAATCTAAATCTAGTTCATATTTGCATGCTGAGTGTTTTAATTATACTCAGTTATAATTTCTTAAATTGCATTTTTGAAAGTTTGTCAAGTAAAGATGTCCTAGGAGAGAATTAGCCTCTTGCTGAGTAGTGCTGGGGTAATGCAGATAGCATCTTCAAACACCTGTTAGGGCATGTAATTCTGATTTTGTCACTGAAACTACAGGTCAAAAAGTGTACACTTATACCTTAGCATCCAAAGCTTCTTTCTACATCTGGAATAGGAATGTACAGTAGGAAAGACCAAATAACTTTTAATATATATCTAGTTATGTAAACTGTACTTTAATGCAATTATTTTCCATTCCCATTCAGGTGGGGATTATGAAAATGCTGTACTTTGTTTTTTCATTATGTGTTTTTTTGAGTGACTCAATGTATGAATGCATTTGTCAGTTGGATTATGAGTATCATGCTTTATGCCTATCTCAGCCTTATTTTTAAGGAATCTCTGTCTTCTCTTTCAATCACACGAACGTCAAGTCTCAGAGGGGAGCACAAGACTCATGCCTCTGTGATTCATCACATGATCTCTTGCCACGCTGCAGGCATCCTGCATAATCTCAGTACCCTCCTGTCAGCCCACGTGTAAAGCATACTTGTGTAGAAGAGGAAAGATTTGCAGACCAAAGAGCCATCAAGAGCTGGGTGAGAGGCAGAACAGGGTTCTGCAGAAGCACAGAGGAAGCCTCAGGCCCTGTCTTGCAGATGAGGTGCTTGCAGGACAGGGACATGTGTCTCACATGAGCGAATACAGATACACGTCTGCATCATCAGAGAACAGGATTGCCCATTCCCATTGCTGTGTTTAATGCATACAACTACATTTGATTCTAGTATACTGTAGAGAGTTGCTTTTTGGGAAAGCCTGTCTTGTTGATTGCCCCTTTAAAATAGCGATGAACATTAAAATTCAATGCTTGCAAAAGAATACACCTATTCAGTTAAAATATCTCTTACAGAGACATGACCAGTGGAAGTTAAGCTGTGATTCTCTTAATGCAGAGACTGAGTATCTTCAGAAATGTCAGGCTTTGCTTCCTGCTGGGTATTTGAATGGAGCAGTGTTCCGTGAAAACTACCCTCTGATGGAATACACTGTGTATGCTGACGAAGTTTTGTTGTTCTGTCCTTTGTCTTTCTAGGAGATTTCTTTGACCTGCCTTTTGAGGATGGTGTATCTTCCCAGTTGCCTGTTTTTCACAATTGGAATTCATTTTTTTTGGGGAGCCAGTCAAGGACCTTTTTTTTCTTTTGCCCTGCTGTGAGTGGGAAGGGCTATTGTATGCAAAGATTGTATCTGTTACCTATGTGCAGCAAGCCAGTTATTACACACTTGAGAGAGTCATTGATTATTTATTTCAGAGCTGTGCAAGCCTGGGTGTCTGGTGGTATTCCCTAATCAAGCCCAGCAACTATCAAACCTTTTGACTATTTGTACACTTTAGCAAACTAAGGAATTAGTGTTCATTGGCCACAAGTTACATAGTTTTATTAATCAGTATTCTATCTTCTATTGATTTAATGGTTCTCTTATTTCTCACGCTGATTACTCTGCATGCTCAGATTTTCTCTTCTTTTGAGTTGGTCAGTTTCTTGTTCCAGTGGTCTCAATCTCGCTCTGCAGTTACCTTTTAGGGAGTTTGAGCTGAATTCAGCAGTTGCTGAGTTGGGTTTATTGGTTTCTGCCTTATCTTGGGAGCTCTGCCAGATGGTCTATAAATTCTGCATTCTTTGTGTTCACTATTTGTGGTTATCCTACTGCCCAAGCCTTGTTAAACTCCCCCTAGGTCTGAGATCACTGAAGCATGTCCAGCTCTAACCCTTAACAAGGCGATTCTACCAACAAGTAATTTGTTTTCTAACACATGGACATCACCTAGAGCTTGCTTGTTAGCTGCTCTCTCTTTACGGGATTAAATCTCCCTTCCTGTTGATTAGGCTTGAAAGTGTACAAAGATCAAACATCAAAGAACATCCTTTCCTAAAAAAAATTTACATAGTCCACATTTTGCAACAGTGTTACAGTATCATGTTTAACAAAGAGACATAAAAATAAGAAATTAAATCTTATAACATAGAAGTTAACTGTTATCTGGTTGCTTCAGCTCTTATTGGACAGGTCCAGGCTATGTAAAAAAATCCCCTTTTAGAAGCAAATGGGATCTGTGAAACAGCTGCATGCTTTTCAGTAGCTTTAGAAACAATGACCAATAAGAGCCATTTCATGCACTGTATCAATCAGTAAGATTTTAGGAATATTTGAAACTATTTTGTGTATTAGTTGAGACAGTTAAAGGATAATTCAGTGCCTGTTTTTTTTTAAAATATCATTCATTGGCTATATGGATAGTTATTCATGCTTCCGAGACCTCCTTCTTCATCATCCACTTTCCTGTTATCTCAGTAACAACACCTGCAAAACATGTCTTAAATATATTAAAAAATATCTTGAAAATATTATGGCTGACAGCATTTTCTGCCTAGGAGAAAAGAAGTGCTGTTTGTTTAATGAATTAAAGATGACATTTACCTCCAACAGCCGAAGAGATGCTGCTATCTGTAGAAACACCTTGGTGAACAATCTCAGCTTTGAAACTGGTCCAAATACGAATGGCTGAGTATAAAATATACACTCTATTACAAAACATGGTTTCTTTTGATGAGTTGATCTACTTCTGAAAGTAAAAGAGATGATGAATATTCTGTTGGTATAACAGAAAATAGTTTTGAAATTGTAATGAGGGTCAGTAAAATAGTATGTCGTGCATATTGATTTAGACATTTGATTTTCTCTGTGTTCCAAATCACTGTAATATTCTAGTCATCCCATGCTGGTAGGACAACCTCAAAATTTATTAATCATTTTGAGATAATCCACAGGATATACATTCAAAAATGTTAAACTATACCTCAATTAAAGAGTGGGAACATGACATAATACCTGTTTGGAAGTCTGTTATTTGATGTTCTTGAAGCAAGCAAGGACCTTCTTTGGTGAGACCAATGTTCAGAAAAATGACATCAGAGTAAACAAACATAGAAGGCTCATCTCAGGTAAATCTTAATTTTAATTAGTTACTTATAGTGACTTTGAAGTAATATTTCATGTTAATTTTATAGTTTATATGTGTATAAGACTGTAATCTTGTAGTGGATGTGAAGGCTGCTTCTCTAGTGAGGAATGATGATATTTATTGACAGCAATGGATATGATGATAATGGATGGTATTTTATGAAAATAATGGAATATAAAGAAGAAATGTATTGAAAGTTGAAAGTAAATGCAGAATTTAGAATTTAGTCTTCAAGCTGCTGGATTTTTTTATTTTAATGAGGCTTTGTTTTATGGCATTCAGTAAGAAAAACATTAGGTAGAGGCAGAGGTTCAGGTGGGTTGATGATAGGAATTCTTTGAATGAAACTTCGAATGTTGCCTAGCCAGTGATTTATTTATTTTTTGATCATGTTCTTAAACGGAGTAGAAGTAGTGATGCCACTAGTGGAATCTACTAAGGAAATCAGATGTTAAAAATCAGTACATTGTTACTATTTACCAATAAAAAAAAGAAATTAAATTATAATTAAACTGTAATAGTAAACATTTCTTCTGTAAGTATGAAAGCCCAATTCTTCTCTGGTGCAACTGATTGCATTTTAGCAGCAGTAATGCCCATCTGCTTCTCAGGGTTTCTTGGCAACTTCAGTGCACTAAAAATTATAAATGCTTTAAATGATACTGCAAGTTGTATAATTTTGTTTTACTGAAGCCGTTATTGGAACACACTGTTCTAACAAAGTGTGACTGGATATAATATGTATTTATACTTTTTTTTCTGAGTTTGGCGTGAAATTTTTTCAACATTTATGATTAAATAATAAATCTCTTAGAAGCTCTGGCACTCGACACGGAAAATTGAGCTGTTGTAGAATTCAGTATTAAATGGTAAAATATTATTTCATTGCAATTGTGTCGTTAAAAGTTGGACGGATTACTTTATTGTCCAGGTAAACAACTATTATAATTCTGTTTATCCTGATGAAAAATCAGATAATGGAAGGTTTTTGCTGTAGTTATTTTAATCTTCCCATTTTTGCACTACTGATCCATAACTCTCATTTTGGTGGAAAACACAGGAAAATAATCTGAGAGTGAAGATTGAAGAAAAATAGGATAAAAAGAGGACACTTTAGAATTAAAAAAAAACCAAAACCAAACTACGTAAACCCTGAATTTGGCCTGGTAAAAAGAGATTACCCAGCAGTTTGTCAACACTGTACACATGTGTTTAATACTTCCGATAAGGGTAGAAGAAATTAGGTGATCCTGGAGTCATGAAGGAACAGCATAAGAGCCTGCTGTGCTAAAAAAAAGCAGAGTGGAAGCATGCAAACGACCTAGTGTAAGAGTAATTGAAGATTACATTATTTTCTAATTCTCTCTGCTAATAGTTGTGTTGTAGGTTTTTGAATAAAAATGAGCAAAGACAGGAAGGAATTGCGCTGCTGCTGAGCAGGGAGGAAAGTTGCTAGCAGGTGAAAGTATGAATATGAAAGCTCTGAATATCTTCTTTTTCACGTAAATCCACACTGACTAGATCCCCTCTGACTGAATAACTAACATATTTTAACAGCATTTGGAAGTGGGTTCTGTTAGACAATTCTGGAAATGTAATGAGTTTCAAATTTCCACTTAGTTGAAATAAAGTTAGGGAGGAGAGAGCATCCTTCCTCTGTTGTTTCATTTTGCCTTAGGCAACTATTTGTCACAAGTCATAGAGGTGAGCTACTCTGTGGTGACCGTCGGTCTGAGTAAGTACAACCATTCTTACATTGTAAAAGAAAATGATTAAATAGGGGTGCTAGTGTTGGTGTGTTTGACTGTCTTTGTATGTTTGATGGTTAGACACCAGGAAGAATTTCTTCATGAAAAGGGCTGTTAAGCATTAGAATGGACTGCCCAGAGAGGAGGTGTTCAAGAAATGACTGCATGTGGCACTTAGTGCAGTGGTCTAGTTCACAAGTTGGTGAGCAGTCGAAAGTTGGACTTGATGCTCTTGGAGGCCCTTTCCAACCTAAATGATTCTGTGATTCCATGGAGCAAACATTTTTGAGTAAACTTGCTAAAGACACTGGAGAGTCTTTGTCACTGAAGGTTTTCTACAACAAGCTAGAAAAACATCTTTCAGGAACAACATTAGGAGTAGATCAGCCTGCTTAGGAAGGAAAAAGGTCTAGATGATCATGTGCGGCCAGTTCAAGTTCTGTGGTTTCACAATAGTCTGAACAGGAACAAAAGATCCCAACATGTTCTTTCTAAATATTATTAGCAGTTTGAGTTAACGTTGCGTGAAATAATTATGCTTATATGAATGCACATAGCTCTACATACCATAAGCTTTAGAAGTGAAAACAGAGGGAAATATTTAAGCATATGTTGTTACCATTTCTCTTCTGTATTCCATTTCAATCTGAAGTATTAAAGTTCAGCACTCATGCAAGGCTTGCTTAGTGATATAATTTTATATTTTCCACAGTTAGTGATACTGTTTCCATCTTTGATTATTGTTACATTGTTCTCAATACACTGTTCTTTTATTGCACATAAAGTGTTATTGTATTGGTGAAAGCTGAAAGAAGAAAGTCTGAAGCAACTGGCAGTCCTAGAAATGACCACTTGTAGTTATTCACCGTTTCTCTTCATGGTCTACTTTTTAAAGACTCATTTCAGACTGGTTGTATTGTCATTTTATTAAATCTTCTTTGAGTTAATAGTTTGTAATGCAGTGAACGTGATTTAAATTGTACTCATGATTATAATAAAGAGTAGAAGTATCATAGTGATCAAATAAAACCAAATTACGTACTGGGCTCCTAGATGACTGTGTGATTACCATATTTTTTAAATTTTTATTACAAAGCAATGAATAAAATGTTTTGAAATTTTTATTAGAAATTAGGAGCAATAACTCTTGTCATTTGTGTCCATTTAAGTGATAGACTTTAGATTATTTATCACCAATAGTTGTATCAAAAAGAGAATGTATTCTATTTAGGAGTGAAAATTAATGGAGTTTGCCTCTGAAGAAGCAGAAACCTACCCTGGGAAGATTTCTTTTCCTTCTCATGGCTCCAACCAAAACCCAAATCAAAAGACTTCTGTCTTTTTATGTGTTCTGGTGCATTTAGCAAGTATTGTTTAGGTGTAGTGAGGACCAGGGTCACTACGGCTTACACAGCTTGCTTGAAATACATGCATCAATGGTTATGTTTCAGTAAATGCTAACTAAAAGTGGAACATAAGAATAAAAATGTATTTAACACTTCATTACTTCCTCTACTCCCTTGAGTTTTTAGAATGCTTTAGTCTGAAGAAACATTGATAGACATTGTTTCTGCTATACTTGTGTTCCCAGAAGCACTTAAATATGACTATGTATGACAACCTTCCTATTTGCTATTCGTAAGTTTAAAAGGGACAAAAGAATTAACAAAAAATATAATTTCTGCATTTGGGGAATTAATAAACTTGTGTACTTTGGACAAGGTCCCAAGAACCTCAAGGTTGAAGACATAATTTTCTACCTTAGTAGGTGTTGTAGAATTGTCTTTGCATGAATAATCATGCTGAACACGTATATACACTATATATTTATGTTTGCCTAATGATACATTTTTTTTTCCTATGTGTTCTGTTGATCATATAGAAAAAATGAATAATTCACATGAAATACTAACACAGAATCCTATTAAAAAACAAACTGAAACAAGTAGGAAGTAAGTTCAGGATGCATTCTCTATTTGTGCATCTGTTAATGCAGAATTTAGGCAAGTTGCTTATTTTGTTATGAATTAAGGGAATTAAGGCAGCTATTATCATGTGAGATTAATCTGATGAAACCCAGACAATATCTGTAGTAAAGCAAAATTGAAAAAAAAATGAAAAGGTTTTACTGCTTTGTGCTGCTGACTGATCTCTCCTCTTGTAACTGGTATCTATAATTGGGTACAAATGAGAGACTGTTAGGACTGTAAATATGCTTTTCCTCTCTGACATGTTTCCTGCCTGTTGCTTGGTTACCAGTACTTTGCCACACATACGTGCAAGGTATTAGCTCATTCTTCTGTCTTCACTCTTTGAGCTTTAGTGAGGAGATACATGATCAAAATTCATGATTTTCTCTGCCTCTAGCTATTAAGGGTTACATGACTTATTATCCTAGGAGACTTAGAAGGGGTTATGCATAATTTATTAATTTCATGTGGAAGAATGGGCTGTTCCACTATGTATGTATGAATCTTTCAGGGTAGTTTTGATTTTTTTAAATTTTGTTTTAGGGGTTTTTTTCCTTTTTTAAGAAAATAACATTCTTTACTAGTTGCAATGAAACAGCCAAATGACCTTTCCCAATGATGATGATTTTTGCCATTTCCCATCTGAGTTATCCATAGTATATTGTTAGTGTCAGGATAACTACAGGATGACATAGAGTATTTTAAGTATTTCTATTGTGTCTGTCACCAGGGTACCTAGTAGCTTTCAACTAAGTGGAACAAGGGGGTAAAGAATGCAGATTAATTTATGTTATTACACTTATTTAACTGCCTGGTTTTAATTTTCCCTCCTATTTTCATGAATATTCTTGGAAGTAGGAAACTCAATTAAGAGATTGTCATTGAATAGATGAACACAAGAGTAGTCATATTCCTTCTATCTTGTCTCTTGCCCTCAAAAAGAAAGGATTAATATTTGATTTGTAAATTGTGTACCTGACTCAAACAGGCAGAAGTGGAAACAAGTTGAGAAAATTCTTTAATGTCAGTTAAAGGTTATGTTAATAGAATGTTTATAACTTGAGCAGTCCACCATTTTTAAATGAGTCTTCAATGCATTGCATTGGGTTTTCTTAAAATATTTCTTTCTTTACATCTTAGTATTGGTAGCCAGTTTATAACTTCAATGGTGTTAACTAATACATGGTACAAATGTGCCATTTTACAGTAGTTTCTGAGGCAGGTATGGCCTAGGATATCAGGTATTGGAAGAGTAATGCCATAGTGGTATTCTCTCAAATATGTTCATTAATGAAAATTATTTTCAAATAAGATTACATATTTAACTTTTTAGAGTACAACCTTCTTAGTCATTTAAAAAAGACAATGTTGGAGTGTAGTTCAGTACATTGGAAAAAGAAATAGATCTTAGTATTCCAACCTATTTTAGAGTATTAGTGCGTCTCATATAAAAGTGATAGGAATCTGTAAATGTTTTATCTGTTTTAGATGGTTAAATTTTGTACATGGACATATGTAAAAAAATATTTAAAAGCTGAACTACACTTTACTTACCAAAGTTATTAGACGTGATTTCTTCATGTTACAAACTGTAGGAGTTCTCTTATTTTATAGCTATCTTCTTTTGGAAATTTGAAGGCAGACATGTTTGACATTTTTCAAAATTTCATCCCATCTTGAGACTTTCAAAAAACCACCAATAGTTAACTGTTCTTTTCCAAATTCCATTTTCAAAGTTGTGCACCTCCTCATTTTTCATCCTCTAAATACCTCAAATTGCTGAATTGATGGCACTAGAAAAGTGAATGCAGGGAAAAGAGCTTCCAAACTCTTAAGAGTATCTTCTTAATAGATACACTTCTTAAATCTGCTATAATATATACTACACAGTAAAAAAAAAGTCACATTTGTAAAGTGCTTGAATAAATGCATGCAAAAGGTCACTAAACCTCTTACGATAACCAGAATATGCTAAGTATCAATAAAGTGCATTTTTTCTGTTCTCTTTTTCTCTCTTATCCATTTTTTTAAAGAGTTTCTTCAAATAATTTTAGCTGATGAGCTACTTCTCTTAGCCTCAAATTTACACTGCTATTGTTCTACTTTTCTTGTGGTTATATGTATTAGTGTCGGACCATGAAAAAGAATCCCCAATTAGGGTTTTTGGAGTGGAAGACAATTTATCATAGGTATGAAGCAATACTTGCACAGTGGACAAACTTCTTGGGTCTTATATTTCTATGTAGTGAAAAACGGTAAATGTTCAAGAACTTTGCAGAATGCACAGATGGAATAGGATTATGAAATTTCATTGCTATACGAGCAAAAGGTTACCTTTTCTTCTCAAAGTTGATCTAGGAATTTAGGAAATACTCTAAAATAAAATGAGATAATGCTTAAACTGCCTTATCGATTCATCTTAGAATAAATGAATGGAATGTAGTACGTTTTTTGGAGAAGAGAAAGATCTGTTTTGCCTAAATGTGAAAAATACTAATAATATTGTGAATTTCTATTGTATCGTATTAAAACTTTCAGTTGAAAAAAATTACTTTTCCCATTACTAACAGGTCAACCATAAAATATATTGTATTACTATTTGATGTTTTTTGATTAGATAGTACTTTCAAAAAAGATAATAAATATAACAAGTGAATTTAGATACTCAGTGCAAGGTAGGTCAGATTCTGGTTTCTTCTACTTTTTCCCCCACATTTTAGGCATCTGCTTTAATGTTAGCACTGAAAAATGTAATGTAGATAAATGTATACATTAAAGTTTAAAATGCTTCTTTGTGAGGTAGTTGCTTTAATACAGTTCCTTCTCTTCCTTTCTGGAAGATTATGTTTATAATAGATGATCTGTGCCTAAATCTGATAACTTCTTTAAGAGCTACCAACCACCATTCTGATTTTTGGAGTATCACAACTGCCTTGATAAAGAGAGGAAAAAACCTCTTGCATTGAACTACACAAATATCAATTTTACTTTTTAAATGAAATCCAATTATCTCTCTGCTTCAGTAAATCTGGTTTAAGCTCTACATTCTTAAGGTGACACCAGTAGTAAAACCAGTAGTAAAAAAATATTTAATTCACACAGTAGGCTTCTTGTATATCCTGCTAAGCTATTTATTGTTTCTTAAGAGCCTGTCCATAGTGTTAAATAGCGTGAAATGTGAAAAATGAAGGACACAGGAAAAAAAAATCTGTTGCTTTCTTTATGTAGTATATAAAAACAAAGACAGATGACTGTCCTGTGGAAGAAAGTAATTTGCAATAAAATGAAATACTAATAAAAGAAGTACACTGAAAATTGGAAGGGTGGATAATAGTAGTATTTGTTAGGTTATTTGGCTCCTTCCTATCATTGTTCAGTTTGAGTGAGTTTCTTAGGTCAGGATCTGTGTCAGTTTAGACTATGACACCTACTGCTCGGTGCTTTGTATACTGGAGTTGCCTTTTTGCGAATTGGACCAAGAACTTCTGGCTTATCTGTGTTCTTGTACAAGTTACATAGTGACAATTGTGGGAAGCCCAGTCTTGCATATGGAGTCATAAGAAATTAGGAAGTAAAACCTTAAATTTCAGGTTTTCATCTTCTCATCTGCCCAGTCTCTCCATGCCAGAAGTTCCAGAACTATTGCTGGCTTCTCATGGTTTCTCCAGAGGTTTAATTAAGGAGTTTTCAAACCATGGAATGCATTTCTTTGCATGTCAGATGACAAGGAAACTGCTTCAAGATCATGTTTGAAAAATAAAATTTATCTAAGTTGCATGTTCTTCAGGAGGAAATTAGAAGCAGTTCAGATAGCATGTGCCCCATTCCCAATTCTGTGTAGGAGTGAAGAGAAGCAATGGGCTGGTGCTGCTTGTCACCCCAGTAGGAGAAGAAGCAGCAGGGAAGTATCCCCTTCCCCAGGAGCAGGGACTACTTAAAAAATGTGCCTAAAAGCCTGTGTAACTTTTAATCTCAAAACATGAATAATCTTTCATTATGCTTCTTGAATCCTTTTCATTCATGAAGTCGTTTGGTACTGAAAGGTCAAATAGTGTAAAATTTCTGCAAAAATTGCAAGTATTTCCTCTTATATCACTTTAAATAGCCATTAGGGAATGAGCATCTGTCTTCATTAAAGGAACTGGAAGCAGGTATTGATTTGGAGCTTTATGACTGTCTGTGCAAGTATTGACATCTGCTGTTCATTAATTGCTATTGTATATTCAATTATAACAAAATGATTGCTTATTATTAATCCTATATCAATATACTATTATTATCATGTTAAATTTTGAGGGGCTTATGCTTAAGAAAATGAACTAGGTTAACCCTATTTAATAAAAACAATAAGATAGAAACCCCTCAGAAATAGTAGCTTGATATAAAATAAAAGCAATAAGGTGAAAAAAACCCTCAGAAATAGTAGCTTGAGATGAATTTAGCTTTTATTTAGAGTTCCTTACTGTGCAGTTCTTGGAAATCTCGAAATGCTGTATCCAGTGGTTTTCAACAGTGAAAGGCAGAACTTGGCTTTAAAAGATGCCAAATCAGCAGAGTGAAGAGCAGTTGGCCTGAAGGCAGCAGAGAGGCTGACAGGAACATTAAGGTGTCTTTCTTTCCTCCAGTTCCTCAGTTTAGGTTCAATATTCTCATTTGTGTTCAGGTAAACACTTGACTGAAATTTTGATCTTAATGGAATAGGAGAAATAGGAAGTTCATGTTGTAGTTTTGATATTAATTTTTAATCCTAGATTTATCTTGAGGTTTTTGAACACATTTGCATGGCTGAACATTTTTACGAGTGACTGTATCCTAAAGACACAGATAGAACAAGCCTTGTCTGTGCTACTCTGTTATTTTTAAAATCTTTCCAGGTGAATTTGTGTTACCCAAACTTGGTATTTCGTATGTGTCTAACTGAGTGAAATTCCCTGATAGTAGATTTAGGTTTTGACTTCTAACATGGTCTATATATCAGAGGCTCCTTTTAAAGACTAAAGTAGAGGTTTAAGATTAAACACTCACTTCTGCAGCCATGAACATCAATGTTAATGATGGTAATAGCGGAAATAATCAGTGCTATTTCCTCTATCCCTTTTACAAACTGAAGAAAAAATCCATGTCACTAATTTGTTTGTATAATGCATTTTGCAAACTAGTTTACTAGATGCAGTAGTACAAATAATCCTTTAAGTATTATAGTTTAAAGGACAGATCCTGCCACCTTTATTCAGATAAAGTTATGCCCTATTTTTCAAGCATTTCTTTCGTTTTTCGTAGGGCTACTGTAAGGGTAAAATTCCACTGAAGTAGAACCTGTTTCCCTTGATTTACTTGTACAGTTTTAAATTCATTGTACTGTTTTATTCTCACTCATGTAAGTACTTGTGTATAGTTAATGGAAGTATGAGTTTCTTAGAAGATATAATAATCTTATTTCTGAGGTTGCCTTTCAGGTTGCTTCCATTCTCTATCTTTTTCCCTAACAGATAAACTATTTCTTCATTTACATGTAGAGGAATAGATTATGTATGTCAAAAAGCCTTGACAGTAAAAGTGTCTGAAACAGGTACAAGAAGGTTATTAGACAGTCAGGTATGAACTGTAAATCAGTCATGCAGGGTAATAATAGCACATTTTCTAGCCCTCCTCACCATATTTTATTCAGCAATTGTTTTATAAAAACATCCGTGTTCTTCAAAGTAGGATTCACTGGAAGGTAAATTCCTTTCTCTGAAGACTTTATAAACTAGGTGTTCAGAAATGTAATATGCTAAATTTCCAACCAAACTCGGCTTGTAACTGGGAAATACAATGTATAAAAACTAGAGTAGAAAGTGGGAATTAAAATGTTGGAAAAAATCAGTTGTTTTCCTGTGATTTAAATGAAAATTTTGTGAAGGCTATGTAGCCTTCTGACTTTCATACCTTAATGATTTCATATTTCATATTAACATCAATCAGAGTAGGTGAAAGACTGTGTAGTCAGTCCTAGATCTGACAGTGACAACGAATTTTTTAATAATACTCTTAGATAATAGCCTAAATAAAAAAAGGGTCTTTTCTGAAAGTTCTTCTTAAAAATAGGTTTTTCCATGGGCAGGGAAACTACTAAGTTTATTTTCTTTACAGTTTGTTTATACATATACTTTTCCCTGTTCATAGCTTCCTTGATCTGGACAGTTGTTGCTGTATGCTGTTACTGGTTTAGACTTACAGATTTGCTGATTGATCTGCTGGCTGCTGCATTTTATTTTTTTTTAATGAATATGAGGATGAGTTTTAATTGTCATTCTTTTGATAAACACATTCAAAGGCTCATCTTTACCTGGTGAGTTTTGGTCACAAAATATGGATCTTTGTATGTTCAAAAGCTTCACCTGATGTTATATTAAATTAGAATTTGTCAAATAGATCAAATCTTATGAGTGGATAGACAAATGGTGTATCTCATAAACCATATTTCCTTAAGAATTAATCTTGTAAGTAAAAAAATAAATATGTCCCAACATTTTTTTTAAATGCATTTTGTCGTGGGCTTAGTGTTACATTTTTGTGTGACCAGTTATAATTTGATGGTTAACTGTCCTTCTGATTTAGCCATTACATCATTCAGGAGAACAGAAGCACTTAGTTCCTTTTGCTAATGGTTATCCAGCTCAATTTCTGATTATCAGTATGAGAAATACCAACACTTTTGAATTCAGATATAGGAAACTGTGGATTTCTTTTTCTTTTAATGTTGATGTATTTATACATATATTGATGCGTGGAGTCTTGGTGAGTGTTAGCTACATTTTTTTGGGAGACAAAGGAATGCACCAATGTCAGTGCAGAGGAAATGACAGAATTATTCCTCTGGTTGAAAGTGAAGAGAGTTATTCCATGGGGAGTACAGTCTTGATAATTTTTGTTTGAGACTGCAGTTAGTAGAGCAGGGAGCATCAAGAGAATTACTCAAGCAATTCATGTTACTGCAGCAAAAGTGAAATGTGCTATCTAGGATTTTGAAGAGAGAGAAATCTAAAAAGCTGAAATACAAGGTTTACTTAGATGTGGACAGTACATTTTCACTTTTTTGAATAACGAAACAGGATTGTTTGTAATATCTTTCCCTTATTGGAGGAAATGAGCTTTGCATCCTTGTTTTGCATTCTTTTTGACAAATTCAACCTTAGAGATGATTGCTCACCTCTGCCCTTTGCTTTGTATGGATTAGAATTAAACTAGTGCTGTGTAGCCAGTTATGACTGAGTTCCTTGAAGAGAGGGACTCAGTCTCTCTGGTGGTTTTGTTTTGGATGTCAGTCAGTGAACACCTGTTCAGTTAACGAAATTATGTCCTTGAAGTCTTGATTGTGGTCAGTGAGGCCACTGGACCTTTAGACATGAAACATGCTAAAAAAGGATACAATACAGAAAATTGCTGTCTTGAGCAAATATTTTATAAAGCTTCTGGTATTTGAAGAGTTGATAAGCCTTGTAATATAGACTTCATTAGGGAGGCTTTATAAGTATTAGGGCAAGATTATTGTGTAACACAAGCACTTTACAGTACTTTGAGTTGTAAATAGCTTTATCTATGCATAGCCACAGCACCTCTGCAGCAACATAGATGCTATTATGCAATTTAACTTAGCTACTGAAAAACAGAGTATTTTAATAAGGATTTTCCAGATGTGGAACATTTGTACCATGGAAGTGGAATACTTCAGGGTAAAGTGTTTTGAGAATATGTCATCCTTTTAGAAAAAGTGTCTGTGCCAGCCTACACATAGATAGTTAGAGCTTTTTAATAATTGCTTTCTCCCATGAGCCTCCTTGGCACTGAAATAAAAATCAGCGTGGTTAACCCTCATTAAAACAAATAGATTAATTTCTTATTAAAATGAAAGACCTTCTTTTAATCATTCAGCTTCATGCTATTTAGAAAAATGTTCAATTATTAAAAGGCTGTTGTAATTTAATGGACTAGAAAGACACTGCACTTTGTGAAATTACATGAAGTGCCATGTTTTTTCGTGATACAAAAATTATTCACCTTGTATTTCCCGAAGTATCTAAGCTTTCATCGTATTTCTGAATATCAATTTAAATCTTAAATTTAACCCATAAGCTTTGAAAATTAAAATACCTTTTCCTTGGACATAGATCAACATTTTCAAATTCCAGTCCATGGCTACTCTGACCCAATTTTGTCAGAAAAATTTATTCTGAAATATTTTATCTGTCTCACTGGCAATTCATAAGTTAAAGCTTTTCTCTCAGACTGAGGAAAAGTTTCAGAAAGGGAGAAGTGATTGCCAATAGTTCTGCTGTTGTGTTTGCTGACCTCATCACATGCAGGATACATGCGAGCCGATTTTTCACTTGTGATTTGATGTTACAGCTTTAGCTTTGTAAATATTCTATATGCTTCTTGGGAAAAATTGCAGTCTGAATAATATGCTCAGTTTCAAAGCAAATGGATTTTTCAATATTAGCAATTAATACTATTTTCAGACATTCATTTCTAAGTAATTGAGCTTGTTGCAATTTTGCTTCTTCACTTCTAGACACTCAATTGTAGGACCTCATGTAAGGCTTTGCTCTTGAATGGAGCTAGTGTTCTGCTTTTCCTAGTTTATCATTTCACTGCTTCTGACAGCATTTATCCATTTCTTTTCTGCTGTGCCAGCTCTCACGCTTCTTGGAATCTGCTTGCTAAAATGACAGAAAGTTTAATTGACAAACAAAAAGCAGTGTTTTTCTGATGGTTGAACAAAGTGAGTCAGCTCAGTAAGGATTCAGCATGAAGGAGGATTTGCAGCTATACATCTAGGGACTGAGCAAGAGGAGGTGTGAGTGGGAAAGCCCCCAGATCCAGCTGAAGGGAGAAGGTGGATGGTTATAGAGCTATGGTGTGGAGGGAAGGAGGGATGAGTTGGACACATCTTTCAGACATGATTAAACAGTAGATTCTGTGCCAGAAGCTTGGTGCTCACAAGTTCTACCTGTATGGTAGGCACTGCTATGCTGAACACTGCAATTTATACACTTACGCTAGGTATTGAGGATGACTGCACAGAATAGTGTAAAAAGCCATCTGCCATAAACTTCACACAGTAAATATTTATGAAATGGGAATTTAACTGGTATTTTTTAGAATAGAAATGTAGGATCATAGATATACCAATGTACTTCCTGAAATGGTCTAAATTTTTGCTGGTAGCCAGAAGTAAAAATTGCCTAAATATTTGGTATTGATTGATTGCTTCCTTCATATTTTGCTAAACAAAATGTTTTTTCCTTTTTATCTACCTGAGAATGCTATCTAATGGAGCTGAGGGATAGAGATTGGTCAGACAACAAGTGTCTGGGGACTAGTTTAGTTGTGGAAATGAAACTTCTGTACTGATTAAACAATGTTTTAGTTCAAGTAGATCCTTGTACATTTTTGTGCACTTCTAAATGCAGCTGTCTTGAAGAAACATCTCACTCAATTTAATGTAAGATTTTTAAAAAACAATTTTATATTGTTTCTTAATTGCAGTTTCTTAAACTTCTGTTTTCACTTTCAACTAGTGTGTTTATTTGGAATGTTATTCTTTTAATTCCAGATTTTCTTCTGTGTTTCTGTTTTATATATGTTTGGCTGTCAGCTACTAGTTGGTTTTTAACCTTTATTGAATCTTCCATTGTATTCCTGCAGCTAAGTAGGTGTTTCAAAAGAAACCAAAAATATTATTAGTGACAGTTTTTGTTTTTATATTAACTTGAATCAAGTATTACAAAATATACACTTACAAAAATAGGTGGAATGAATGACAAAGAGTTTTAGTATATAGTTGGTAGTTTCGCTCCTGTCTTTAATTTGTGACTTTTTGCTTTTTCAGTACTTCATAAATCTTTTGTATAAGTTATATATTAATTTTTGGTTATTAATAATACCTGCCAGTGAGTGTTGTAAGTTAATGGCAGAAAAATGCAAAGAAAATAAGAAACATGTTTCCAAGTAGAGTAGTGAGCCCTTATTGATGGTAGATTTATGTAGGAGGTATTTTAAAATGAAAAACAGTGATGCAGCAATTTTTTGTCTTCAGGCTTGAAAAAAAAAGGTTTTATTTAATTTTTATCTTAGAAGATGTTCAATATCTTATCAGAAATAACTAGAATATCCTGTAGAGTTTTCTGAAATAAAAAAACTATCATAGCTGCTTAGAGAATCTGACCAAAGGAACTAAGCACTAATGGCCCACAGGGAGAAGAAATCAAGTGTTGTGAACGAGATTGGATGTCATAGTCTCAGACCGTGAAGTTCAGATTTCTGTTCTCAAAATTAATTTCTCTTTGACTGTCACTTCAGTGACAAAAGTATATGAACTAAATTCTCTGATCCCTTATTAATTTTTCATGATTCTCTCCAAGGATGTAGTACCCTGAGATCAAAACTCCCATTTTAACAGATAAACTAGTTCTCTGTTATGCCTAGATTTTGGATGAAAATTATAGTTTATACTTAGATGTCATATGCTTCAGGAATAGAAGTAGATGCTGTTAAAACATTAGATTGCAATGGGTTCTAGTTAACAATGAGAAGTATTTTTTTCAGTTGAACAAAGTCACTACTATTTTTTTTTCAGTAAAACACAAGGCACTAATATTGCATTCACTAACTGATAGAATGAAAAATACATGGAGAGTTTTTACATAACCCACTGTTCTTTCTATTTCTGGGGATGTAAAACATCTGTACATGTAGCAGTCTTATTTGGGCTGGCGATAGAACAAAGTATTAGCTACTTTTATTAAAGTCTTAATCATTGAATTTGTAGGCACTTGTACAAAACTGTGTTATTTCTTGCTCTCCTGTAACTACAAAGTGTGCCAGTACCTGTCCAGAGAAACAAATTTAAGATGTGTCAGTATACAATTATCTGATGAACCTTTACTGCAGGGATATTCATTATCAGATTTTTGTGGCTACATTCTCTAGGTGTTTAAAATCTACAAAGAATCTCAGGAACATCACAGCAGATCAGTTAACACAGTGTTGCCCAAGTAGCACACTTTTGGACTGGAAGTTTGATCTTGACAATATCAGCTCTTCATAATCTTCTACTCATAAGAAAAGTGGCCTCTATTACTCATAGAGACCCCCAATGAAGATCAAAGAAGTAAACAAGCCACAAAATGCACATACTGTCTATTTCCAGCTGTTCTTTCTCTAATCTCATGAATGTGTCTGATTGAAAAGCTATTCAAAGGGAGAATAAGCCCTTATCATTGCAGCAGGCGTGGGATTTGTATCTTCTTATCTCAGATGAGGCGACTGCTATTTTGTGTTTTCAAAGAAAGGTGGTGAATTCAGTTGAAGGAACTGAAATATTTCATCTGCTGTGTTGTATTCACATTGGTCACTATTTTATTTCCATTACCAGATTAAAAGCAATAGCAGAGGTACTTACTTTTGTAAGTGCCCATCCAGCCAACAAAAAGCTTCTGAGATCCTCACTGGGAATATGTTACAATACTGCATTAAGCAGCTTTACAGGGTGCTGCTTTGACCTTTCAGTAGCAGTGAGAACATTTTGGGAAAATACTGCCATGGCCCATGTGTGTTCTGCCAGGCTGTGCAGTTGTTCATATACGAAGATGTCTGGCTTATAAAAGACGTTTTCATGTGAAAAAATTCAGACAGCTGAATGCTGTTGTTGGTCTGGAACAAGAATCTCAAAGGTAGCAAAGGAAGCCTGAAAACACTATGTAAATAAAAAGGTTGTTTTTTGTTTTTTTTTCTTTTGGGTAGCCTCTTACAAAGACCTTTTGACGATGTCTGCCCTGTAAAATTTATGGCCACAGTTCTGGGCTCACAGAAGCATGAATGAATGCACCATTTATGGATGTCAGACTGCACTGTGAAATCAAGTTTGCAGTTTCCAGTATGAACTTGGCCACCTTTAAGATCATGTGACCTCTTACAGACATGTAGCACCTCATGCAATAGATTTTTTCATTATTTATTTATAGACATGGAAGAAGCAAAATTAATCTACGGTCCAGATAAGTGCATTGTAGAGAAACTGCAAAGAAGGCTTTTTTGAGAGAGCAACACTTTCTGGAATTTAGGAAAATAAGCTTAGGATAGAGTCATGTTTTTATGATCAAATCAGGTGATACATGCTTTTCTACCTTGAGCTATTACTGTCAAGTAAACTAAAATTACTTATAATTTAAAGCTGGCCTAGCAGTTTTTCTTTCCTAGTTATTTGAAACATGTACAATCTATATGCTTGATTCTCAGGACATACCTGATGACAGAAACTGGAGGAAGCAAATTGATTTAATATAACCAGTAAAATTTTATTCAATCTGAATGAGAAACATTTTATTACACATTTTGAATTCATCTTCTCTAATTGTAGAAAAATCATACAAGACACATTCAGATTAAAATATTTAAATGGTAATGTAATCACTGCCACATTTCTCTTTGTATTTAACACTATCAAATACACTGGCCTATGCTTTCTCTATGTAATCAGTGAACTAGCATGAGTGTATCTAGCATGTATGTATAGTACTCTCCAGCTGACAGTCATTCACATTTTCTTGTTCATTTACAGCAACATTGTACAGAGGATATAACATTTCTCATTGTACCAAAGTGATGAGAGTCAAGTCATGAATCTGGCTCTTCCCTAAAGACATCTCATTCATCTGGTAACCACGTTCACTTTTATGTCTTTTCATCAAAGATATTTCCCTTATATCACTGAAGCAAAAAATCTTTTTTAAACTCTCAATTACCAAAATTGGTTTTAATTGACCTGTTGAACTATACTTCAGTTTTCTTCCATACCTCCTTTGATAATTAAAAATAGGTTTGCCATTTTTATTCAGAACAAAAAATTTAGAGCAAGTTCCTTGGTTGTTTGTTTTTGTTAAGGGCTGTTCTAAGCAACCACCACCTCCAACAGCTCCTGGGGATTCCTTCTGCTCAGCCCAGAGACCCTGGGGTCTGTCCTGCTCAAGCTGATGGATGTGGCTGTTCCTTTCCCGTTTGCAGGTTCAACCAGTGAAGAGGATAAGTCTGGCTTTACACTAGTCTGGTGATTTCTATCTCCTTTTTATTATCCTGCTTAGAAAGTCTCACAGTGAAATGCAGACATGAAAAACACAAAGATTGCTCATGAATTCAGTAGGTGGTGGCATTTTCCAAAGTTTCCTAGTGTGCATTCTGACAGTCATAGAAAGAGAGCTTGTTTCTGAGATGATCAATTGCCAAACAGTTTTATATTCTTCTGAACTTAATAAATTCAAGTGAGGATGATAATATTTTCCAAAAGTATATTTTAAATGTGAATAATTTTCAGCCTTTATGCCTTCATTTTTATAGAACCAGAGAGATTCATGGCTTTCCAGTAGTTAAGGGTATGTATATTTGCTTTTCTTTACTTCTTTTTTTAGGTGCAGTACTGATAAATTACTAATCATGGACGTTGTGCTACTATACAGTGTAATAAAAAACATTGTTAAAAGCACAATAATCTATTGATCACAAAGTACAATAGTATGACAACCCACTGTACCCTAGTTCCTCCTGATATTTGTCCAGAATATTTCCCACCATGACCTTTGAGGGTGTAGGAATAGTTAAGTTTTAGTTTCAAATGTTTCTAGAAGTATGTGACCTTTCCAAATTCTGTTTTTTCCCTTATCCCTCCAATGGTTGCTAATTCGTAGTTCTGAGTCATCAATCAAAACCAGCCTTGCAGTATGTCTAGTTTTTTCAGTGACTCATCATGGATTCAGTGCAATGTAAGGGAGCTGCAGCCAGCAGGTTAGAGCAGCTAACCTCTCAAAACCAAATCTGAATAGAATGCAAGTGAGCTTTGACAATTCAAGTATATTTTAAATTGGATTTTCAGAGAACCCCCCCATACACCCATATGTAATATAAAATTTAATTATTGCAGTAGTTAAGTTGACCTGAATAGGCTTAATTTTTTTTACTTGCAGATCTTTAGTTGATTTTTTTCCCAGTGTGGTTGTGGAATCCAGTGGTGACACACTCACAGTCTAATGTTGCTTTCATCACCTTTCTCAGAGCCCCAGAGAGGCAGTCCAGAGAGGCTGGAAACCATGAATATGGAGTTCTCTAAATAAGGAAATTAGGAATGGATAAAAATGTTTAGTTGAATTGATACTCAGCCTCAAAATTTCTTTTTCTCTTTTTTTTTAGCTTGAATTTCACTTTTTATATATAGTTTAATTGATATATTATTCTAATCTTTTTATTGTCACTTTTTGTTAATTAATTGAACTTCTGCTCTATTCTGAGTATTATCTAGTCAGTGTGACAGCATACTCTCCCCTGAGAGGGTTCAGATACCTAACTGCAGTTTCCTGTTGTATTCTCAAACTGCAGGACCTGTAGAAGTTTGTATAGGAAATACTCATTTCACTGTCACTGTTAGAGTTGGTATTTCTGAAGGCTGCGTGTTATGTTACCACTCAAGGCCTAAGTGACATTGTTGTCATCCTAAAAATTTGATTGATTCTGATTCTTTTCTGAATCAGGCTCTGAAGCTTAAAAGCAAAACAAATAAAGGTATTTTACAATGTTAATAAATAAAATAAAAAAAAAGAAAAAGTGCTGACCAGAAGCAGAAGAGGTATTAAAATCCTGAATGTATGTTTAGAGAAAAGTTCATTCATTTTTAACCTGTGGGAAAACACATGCACGAGAGCAATATCTTGGTGAATGCTTTTTCTCTTATTCTATGAACACTGTTATTTTTCTTTTTTTACATATAGATCATTAAGATTTGTAGTTGTTAAACATCTTGTACCTATTTTAAGCACATTTTTATTGTCTGCTAAACCTTGCTCTCAGATCGCTAACTGAGGAAAATTAATGTGCCCAATAAGGCAAGGCTGACTGAAAGCATTAAAAAAAATAAAATTAAAAAGTAAAAAAAAGAAAAAGAAAAAAAAAAGTTTAAAAACCCCCAGAAAACCAAAAGAGAAGCATTTTGAAACTTCTGTATTCAAAAGAAAAATGCTGTAACCTTTTGTTTTGAAATACATGTTCAGAATTAAATCAAACACTGAGAACAATGTGTGGTAAATGTCATGCATATTTCTGTGCACAGTGAAATAGCAATGCAGTTTGAAAAGACAAAGCAAAGAGTATTTTCTGCATGATTCACAGATCAGTTCCTGCTAAAGTAAAAAATGCATTGATTAGCACCTGCTTATTATGGTTCATGTAGTCTACAGGGACTTAAAATAGCACAGTCATGGTCAGAAATCTGGAAGAATAGATTTAAACAAGGTTAAAAAATAAAAGAAGACCCCTAAACAGGGCTAGAACAAGCAGGGTGGTAGATGAATGTAAAGGCAGGGGAGGCCTTAGCATGACATTAAAATAAACCATGATGTAATGTTCCTGGGGGCCAAAGTTGCGCAAGCCATTTTTTTTTTAATTCTATAGAAATAGGTCATAGCAAAAAACCTACAAATAAACAACAGAAAGCAAATATGTCTAGTGAATAGCTGTGATACAGATGATTTTCCAATTTAGCCATCTTAATATTACCAGATATGTCACAGTCTTCAATATCTTAAAACTAGAATTTTTGTATTGCTATGATGCTATTTAATAGTATGTCAATAGTGTGATGGATAACAGAATCTTCAAATGAATATTTCAAAATCAGCATTTCAATTTTCTGCTCTTTGAATACAGAAAATCATTAAATAAAAATCAATACTTTTGTGTTTTTCAGACCTGTGAAACACTGTGTATCAGTGGTAAATACATAGCCCAGATGGTATTTGTCATCCAAAAAACTGTAATTCTCTATTCTGTACCAATAATTCTCATTTCTTAGTTTGTGGGAGAGCTGAAGGTCTTGTCTCTACCATACAAGGAGAACTTGCATAAGAAGGCTACAGGATTTGTTGCTAAGGGGCATTGTAAGCTATAGAATGTAGAATGTTCAACACAAAGGCGCAAGAGCAGAGGTTAGCATGAGGAGTACTGGTGTTTTCACTGGAGCTAACCCAATCTTTATTTACTTACAATAAATTTGGTAGAAAAACCCTCAAGGTACCTGATAAAAAAGATAAACAGAAGCTTGTATGGGGCTACAATTTCCTTTTAACATGGCACAAAGAATTGTAGATAGTAAGTAATTATTTTTCTTCTTTTCTTCACTTTGCAGAAAAACTCTGAATTTCTTTTAATACGGGTTTTGAAACTTTGCATTGTCCATTCCTCTGTAGCAATGGGAAAACTCCACTGTAGGTAATCATAACTTTTTAAAAAGCACATTTTTGTAAATTTGGACCAAGAATGTAGTGGCTTTCTAAGCCTTAGATAAGGCAAATCCAGTATGCTGTTTGCTTGTAGTTCTCATCCCAAGCGAGTATTTACCAATGTGTTGTTAGTTTTAATTTGATGTTCAGAACTCTCTCATAAGTCAATCCACTACTATCTTTGGGGAGTTATGAGTAACTTGCACACACAAAGAAATGTTTTCCAAGCTCTTGCATGCTTATAGAACAGGAGCTTTACTAGCTTTATTATTTGGTAATTATAATCTTTGTAATTTTATTAAAATTTCAGAAGAAAATACCCCTGTCTTGTTTTCAGAAGCTACTGCTCTTTTCTTGTTTCATTAAACAACAAAATCTTGCAAGCTCATGTTAGTACTATGGCTTGTCATATCTTGCAGAACCCCCTCATAAATGCAAGAAAGCCAATCCTCATAGTCACTGTATCAAACTGCTTGAATATTTTTAGTCCTGCACATTTGTGTATAATTTATGAATACTTTTGAAAGATAGTCCCATAGACAGAGCATAATGTACCACCTACATGAATAGTGAATTGTGCTTTAGGGAAGGATCATACTAATTTGGATGTGATGATATTAAAAATAGTCAGAACAGCATCATAAAGAATATTTATTAATGATATAATTATATTTTTTGCTGTAAATGTTCTGAAAAATAAAGAGCAGGGAATCATTATCAAATTCTAATAATGTATGGGGTGTCTAATAGTGTGTGTAGTTACCTTTCAAAATTTTGACTGGCTTTAAATACTTAAAATGGAAGCTTGAATAGTCAGCTGTCAAATCTGTTGTAAACTTTTATGATTTATATGCTATAAAAATTGGAGGGAAGGTGGATAGAGAACGGGAAGTTTTCCAGTGTTTGTGTGGCATGTAAGGCCTACAGATAGGAGATTTTTTTCTCTTTTTGTCAATTAGTGGTTATTATTGCAATTAAAAACTAGCAAGCTGGCTAAAATAAAGTATTTAATAAGTTTGTTAATATGTTTGCTCTAAGATTACTGTCATGGGAGTTTTGGGGTTCTTTTTTTAAAAATAGATTTTTTGTGGGTGGCAGTACAATGTGGAATAAAGTGGACTTATTTTATAAATTCCTGCATTTTCTGGACAAGTAAACTATGTATTGAATTTTGAAGTTTTCAGACCAAATATTCTGACAGCCTACTTACAGGAAACATTAATAATCCTAGTGTGAATTTCTACAATGCAACTACTCTTAGCCACCTAAGAGAAGTTTATATCTAACTGCATGACAGGTATAAAGTTCTCTTAGATGGAAAAGTGCAAGAATAAATCTGGTCTAATGAATAGAGTGATGTTCTCACCTCCCAGATACAATACAATGATATATTTGTGTGCACTGTTTACACAAGAGGTATAATGATCAATAAACCTAATAAGGAATAATTGGGAGGAACTTTTCTTAAATAGGACAAGGTGAAGAACCTAAGCCAGTGAGTGCCATTCTGCAACTTAGCAAAAGATATTAATGTGCAGTTTCTGTTGTTCTTTCTTATTGCTAGCATGACATGAGGTATCTAAACAACAGTAGTAGTTTTATTGTGTTTTTGAAACAGACATATTTTACATAAATTAGGAAGAGTGTCGCTGTTGAGCAGCTAGCAGAGTAAGGAAGTCAGTTCTCAGTGGCAAAAAGGAAAAGGCCTTTATTGTTTTGATTTCATCATATATATAGAGTTTTCAAAAGTCACCCAGATTGGTCAGTCAAAAACCTCCCCCTAGGCCTGATTGGCCAGGTCTGCACTGTCCAAGTCTTGGGACACTGTTTTTAATAACATCCAAACTTTATCTTTATTTATAAAACACAAAAGGATTTCTCATGGGAAAGACCTGTGCTAGCCACAGAAGAGCTTTCAGGTTCCTAACAGAATTGTGAAAGAGTCATCAAAAAAAAAAATTGGTAGCTTAGTAGGGTAAAGCACTCTACCATGTTTAGGACAACAACTGAGTTTTGAATCTAAGCTTTCTAACAACCACTAACCTAGATATTTGACAATGTTTGAAAGCTCATTTGGTTTTCTATAGTAGGACACTTGTTATATTTGGATTTGGAAACACTGTAAAAATTGGTCTTTTGTGTAATTTAGAAAAATTAAAACCTCTCTAATAAACAGCAGAAGCTTAGTAATTCATTATGGGATATATTTTTTAGCTACTCAAAATATCAAACCTTAGAGAATAGGATGGTTAATTACTTGCAGGCTGTATGGTCTAAAGTATGAATGAAGGGTGCTGTTTCAGCTTTAACCTCTCTTCTGTATAAAACTGAACCATTCATCCAACCTCTCATTTTGCTTTCAAAGTGATTGTGTGAGCTTAGAGGTGCCATCTGCCTCAAGGTCTCAAGGCATTTTTGCTTACTAGAGTGCATAGGAGCGCATCCTTCTCCCCTCTTCCTCATCTCCAATGCCTATTTTCTTGGCTGCCACACAGTGGTTCTTATCAATAGGCAGGGCAAACCAGGGATATTTGGGGATTGACTGGCTTTCATCCTGATTGAACGTGGTTCCTCTTGGATTCTTTTCGTTTCATGATGTCTCTCCTCACAAGCCAGAATATAAGAGTACCTTGTGCCAGCAAATGCAAATGGATTCCTCTTTTGAGTTCTGCAGTTTGACATTATGCAAATCTTTCTTTGTGGGTGGGAACCTTGCCATTTCTTCTTTTCTTCCAGTGTTGAATTTCAGTGTTGCTTCCTGCTATGGACATGTGCTGTACTGACATTAGTTGCTTATATGGTGTTGGAGCAGAGTCTCCACGAAGGCCCAGATCATTAGTTCCCTTAACCTGTCAATCTGTGGGGATCACCAGCTCTTCTGTTAAGCTACTTTTTCCTCTGTTGGATCCAAGCTTATCAAAATATACGAATTCTTTCCCTTTTACGCAAAGGAGTTTTCTGTCTCTACCTCTAGGATGAATCACAGATTTCATTGGTCTTGTGCATTTATGCAGTAATTAAGCTTCATTTTTCTTATTAAGTAATGCAGCAGTCTTTTTTTTTTTTCAGCCTACTTGAATGATACTGCTCAAAAAACAATATGCTCTGTGGATTTATATACTTTGTCTAATATTGCAAGCTGGCTGCAGTGACATTTAAAAATCACTAAGTATGTTATAAATTAGTGGCCTGAAAAAAATGACACTAGAAAATGTCATAAAGCATCAGGAAAAATGTAAATATTTAAGGTGACTAGCTTAAACTTAATGAAAAGTTTAAGCTTAACCTGCTGGGAAATCAGTAACTTTAACCTTAAATATAATTTTATTGTTTATTCAGTAAAACGTGAATAATGGAGGAGGTGGGATTGGTACTTATGAATAACCAGGCTCCTGTAGTTGAGTGAAATTTTGAATATACGTTTTGTTCAATGCAGTTTGGTTTAATATTTTGCATTTTTGCAGCATTTTAAAAGCTATAATAATTAGGCAATTAATGAAGTTACATGTCAAAAATAGTGAAAAATTTAAGAAAATGCGGAAGAAATAGAAAACACAAATGTTCATTGAAAGAACACTCAGCTACAGATTAAAAATAAATTTGGGAATTGCCTACTTTTCCTCCTTATTTTTCTTGCAGAAAGATAGCCAGTTAAGAGAAGGGTGGAGCCCTATAAGTAAAAAAACCCTAGTGATTTGCTGTAGTTTGGGGTTGGTTCTACTGAAGTAAACCCAAGGTCCATCTGGAGACACCTGAGCTAAGGCACCTGAATGTACTATATTATATTCTACTTTCCCAAATAGTTTCTTGACCTATAACAGTTTGTGTCTGAGGAACTTACTGAGCCAGATGTGCAATTCTTGTGTTTAGGAATAGTTTAGGAATAGTTATCCTATATGCCTCCTTGCATGTTGTCCTGTCTGCACCATCTGATGGCATGGAGTCCTATAACCCAACTTTAAGTTATAAAGATTTGCCACTTCTTATTTGTTTTGAGTCTGTTACCTGCTGGGTTCATTTGCTGCCTCTAGGTGAGAAGAGACAATGAGCAGTTAGTCCCCATCTGCCTTTTTTATGCCTTTCATGTTTTTAGATCTCTGTCATGTTCCCTTGACTCCCTTCCTTTGGCTTAAGTTACTAAATTGCTTCCGATCCAGAATCTGTTCTATGCCTTTTCTAATGTTGTTACATTTTTTGACACCGGGCTTGGGTAACCCAAACTCTGCACAATATTGAAGGTAATACATGATAGTGGTGTAATGATGTTCTCTGTGTTGTTCACTCCTGCCTTTTTAAGAATTCCAAAGAGTTTGCTCCTTTGCACACTGTGTAGCACTGAGATTCTGATTCAGAATGGTGTTGGTCAGCTCTAAACTTTCTTTGAGAATTGTTGCATTTTGCATTTTTGGTATTGAGCTTTGTTTGCCATTTAAAAATCTACTTTCTCAATCTTATGGACTTTTTTAATGTCATTCTTCACAGCCTACCTTCATCTGCACTAACACAAAAAGGTTGGTATTATCAGCAAACTTTGTTACTTCATTTTTCTCCTCTTTTTTCTCTTCTGTTTTAATTGAGAGATTAAACACTACAACTCCAGAGAATTGCACTGGCTGTTTCTTTTAATGTGAAAATTGACAATTTACTCTTTTCTTCCTACTTCAAGGCAATTATTTATTCATACCAAACCTCCTCTTCTTTTCGCTGCTCTCACTTCTTGGGTGGGAAAGGGAGTGGGAGCTTTTGGAAATGCATGTAAATTATATGAACCAGATCCTGCTTATGTACATGATATTTTGCTTCTTTCGAGAAGTTGTCTTGTGTCATGCAGCAGAACTTCACATGCTGCATTGACTCTTCCCCAAAATCCTGTTTATATGCATAACCATTAAATTTCTTATAGTGTCTACTTAATTTGTCCATCAAACATATGGTGCTGGTATTGCACTGTCTTCTCCAGTTTCCCTTTCACTGTTCCTAGTACTCTTGTGCTGTCATTTAGCTCTTTAAAGCTTTAAAGGCTTAAAGGCATTCCAGTTCCTTCTGTCTTATTTCTTAGTCACTTGGTACTCATGCAGAAGCAAGTGTACTACTGGTTATTTTTCTGCATCTCTTTCAGTGTAATTTTGTTTGTTTGGTTTTCCTGACTCTTGTAAGCCTCTGCTTTAGCTTTTAATAAAAAGATTTGTTTTGGGGGGGATTTTTTGTGTGTGTATTCTTTTTTCTTTTTGAACCATTGTGTATTTTGGTATTTGTTGGCTTCACCCTGCTTCTCACTTGAAAAATTGGTATCTGTCCTTGATTTCAATAGGCTGCAATTCCTCTGTGTTAAATTAGTTCTGTTCTTCCTGAACAGACGCTTTTTGTTCGAGAACCAGCACTAGTTTCCAAAGATTATTCCTTCTTTCTCCTTTATCTGTGACACATTTTAAATTTTGAAGATATCATTTAGCCCTGATCAGATAATCCTGTCGTTTGGTCAGATTCACATGTTTTTATTTTAAAGTCTGATTAGTAGTAGTGCATAATTTTGCTAGGAAAATAATTCAGAATATTGTTCTTTTTGAATCTGGTTGCAAATGTCCTTTATAGTTTGCAGTACAGGCTACAAATATCCTTGACAATAGTATCCTATGGAGATAAACTGAAAGAGTTGGGGGATTTCAGCCTGGGGAAGAGAAGGTTCTGGGGAAACCTTATAATAGCACCTTCCAGTACGTGAAGGGGTATAAAAGAGATTATGATTTAAAAAAGGGGATTTAGAGTATTGTATTTGCACTTGCAGCACTTCTTTATAGTCATGGAAATCTTAGAAGGATCATTTTAAGTTCCTTGTTATTCTTCCTTCCAATGGGAAATTTCATCACTGAGACTACAGAGTATTTTTCCTCTGTCTTCAGTAATGTTTTATGTGATTGAGAGAGTTTTAAATTAAAAAAATCATTCCACTGATACAATTTTTCCTACTGAAAACTGGTTTTCTTCAATTTTTTCTAATTTTAGACTTTAAATTTCACGAATTAGAAAATATTTATTACGGATTACAGGTAGGATGTGTTTGATTCAGCTATTCAATGAGTAATTGCATGAAAAGATGATTGGGGTAATGAAAAAATGAAAGATACATTTTATTTAAATAAACTGCTTTAGCTTTATGGTATATTCAAGTGCTAGGAACGCATGGTGGTTTAGATCTGCTGTTTTCATAATAATTTCACATATTGAACAATGAACAATATTAAGGCTTTTTATTACTGTTACCAAAGACCATGTGTGAAGTTTACTTGAATGCATTATTTTCAGCTACTCTGTATTTGAAGGCCAAATGATACTGGTAGGTAACATAAAAAGTATTCACACGAAAAAAAGTAGTTTTCAATGTTGAAAGAAACTCAGAGTTATTGCGAGAGATTTGATTACTATTCATGTCATAAAAGGAGGTTATTTTCAGGGTAAAGGAATTTGTGAAAAGATAATTGGTTAGACTAACATTCTCATTGACCTAATTTGCATTAAATATGCTACTGTGAATTGTAGTTATGCTTTTCCATTTGAAAGGCATGCTTTGTTAACTTATTTAAAGAGCCCAATTAAACTACAGTTTAAGTCATACCCTTTAATTCAACAATACAATATCAAACTGAGGATCTGTGATTACCAACTTCATTTGTGTGGAGAATCATAAACCAGTTCTTGATCCCAGTGTATCTTCCTGATGAAGTAGGTTGATTTAGTTAGTTTACATCTGGTCATTCTCAGGTACTGAAAGCATTCAGCCAATCCTTTAGTTTAGTTTTACTCCTTTATAAGAGGAGACAAAACTATTTCTTCTTTGACGCGGTATGAGCAATAACAAGAGCAGTCTTGGGGATGTTGGAAGGAAGTACTTATGCCTTTGTTCTAGTAGTAGGAAGACTTTGAGGACCATTTTGTTTTCAGCTGGACTTCTTTTCATATGTAACTAAATAGAGCCTTTAAAATATGAGCTGTTAAAACATTAATTTGCACATTTTCATACGCATTTTTAAATCTGGAGACTATATTCGTATTTCTTTGGTTTTCAGAATTAGTTATTATGTATTAGCAGTACTCTAGATATTTTGAAACAGAATATTTATTTCCTCTTATGCTGTATGCAGTGAAGAGGGAGGTGCCTTTTTCAGTAGTGAGACAACTGTGAGTGCTCAAGTGAAGTGTTTTTGTTTGCAGATAGATGCATAAAGATCTAGGGTCTTATTTTTCCACACTGCTGAACAAACCTAGGCATCGTGGAACCTGGTGTTTGTACTGTATGAACTGAGCATTTGTAAAATTAGCCACCTTATTAGATATCTAATTGTTAATGTCAGTACTCAGTTTTAATTATTGGCATGTGTACTGCTTGACAGTGGCTGTTTTCAAAATAATCCCTAGAGGTCCTGAATGTAAACCAAAGCAGAACTGATCAGGCAAGGCTGTATATCAGAACAATACTGCTGACTCATGTTGGTTTAAGCTAATGAGAATAGAGAAATGCATATTCAAGCTGGCATGGTAGTGGCCTTAAATATCTATACAAATATTCAGCTGAGAAGGTCACTTTCTTGCTGTAATGGTTCTGAAAGTCATGATGGTGGACATGCCAGGTACACAGGGTTTGTTGCTAGTGTGAGTACGTTTGCATGCTCAATGACCATATATGAAATGCAATGATCTAGAAAAGCACTTCAGACACTAAACAAATTTTTAAAATTCACTGCCAATAAATTTTATATTCCACCTGAAGGATGGCTAGGTCTCTCTTTTCTCATTATTTGACACAGAAATGTGCCAATTACTATGCCATTTTGCTGCTTATTAATTTTGTTTGCAAAACAGAAGCCAGCTGATGCTTGCACTGTTGTGTAAAATTGCTGAAAGGTTGTGCTCTCCTACATTTTGGGACAGGCAGGCAATGTAAATGAAGCCAGTTTTGGGAAAGCAGATTATACATTCAGATTTTGTCTGCAGGATTAAGGGCATGATTCAGTAACTGTCAATTGTATGAATGACAGGATGTAGAGAGCCAAATGAAAGCTAGATTATCAATTGTTGGTAAAGCCAATGAAAACTCCCTCTAGGGCATTCCTTCTCTTTTAGAGACAGCTGTTGTTTCTCAGCCAACTGCTGGAATAAATCACAGTGACTTACAGGTGATCACAGGATGGGTCAGGTGGGACCGCAGCGGGTCATCTGGTCTAACCTCCCTGCTCCAGCAGGGTCATCCCAGAGCAAATGACACAGGATTGCATCCAGATGGTTCTTAAGTATCTCCAGTGAGGGAGATTCCACAGCCTCTCTGGACAATCTGTTCCAGTGCTCAGTCACCCATACATAAAAAGTTCTTTCTCATGTTCTGGTGGGACTTCCTGTGCATCAGTTTCTGCCCATTGCCTCTTGTCCTATTGCTTGGCACCACCAAGAAGATCCTGGATCCACCCTCTTGGTACCCTCCCTTCAGATACTGATAGACATTGATGAGGTTCCCTCTCATTTGCCTTTTCTTGAGGCTGAACAGGCCCAGCTTCCTCAGCCTTTTGTTGGAAGAGAGACTCTCCAGACCCTTGACCACCTTAGTAGCTCTGCAATTCTCAGGATCAAATTTTATCTCCTTCACAACAATAATTGAACATGGTTTTTTTAATCCTTAAATTGCAGTCTAAGAAGCAACATCTTATCTTTCCCTTACTCTATACCTTTAGCCATCATCTTGCAACCCTAATATTTCATGTTTCCTCTGTCACAGACCTTATGGATTTTTTTGAGTTTCTGTAGTTCTTGTATGTTTTTTTCAGTAAATAAATTTGTAGGTCTGTCTTCTGCAACACAGCGTGGTGCTGCAATAAAAATACAGTGTTTTAAAGCAAAATGATAATCCAACATCCCTTATAGCAAGAGAAGGTTTCTGTTGCTTGATGGAATGTGATAGGTTACAAAATCCTGCAATTAAGATTATGTACTTAATTAGTCCTATTTAAGGGTTTATTTTAATTCATTCCTTCTTGTGTAGAAATTGGATTTTGGGGTTCGGTGCATTTTTTTGATGATGTGCTGGAGGAGGGGCTAGTTCAAAGAAGAGCAAGAGTATAGCTACCAGAAAACATGAAGTCTTTATTTGGCTTGTACAAAGTGATTTTTAAAATTTATTTGTAATCCATTTTTAGAAATATTTGCATGTTGGAAAGAGCAAGTCTGTCTACAGAACTTTCAAAGCTGTTCATAAGAAATTCACTCTGTGAATACTGTGTGTATTCCTAGTATGGTGTCCAGATTGGACTTCTAAATGAAAATCTTGCATGCTGACATGACACCTAATGCCTCATCATTCCATTTTGTATTTGCTGTCCCGTTTTAGTATTGTTTTGCAATAAGCGATTAAAAGTTCTATAGAAGTTTGGCATTAATAAGTTTATTATTGTGAATACAAGCAGCATTAATATTAAATAAAAATATGTTGAAGAGGTGAGATTTATTTATTGAATTTACTCCTTTAGGGTTGGGAACTTCAGAGAAAACTTGTTATTCTTTTTTTAAATAAATATATTTTTTATTTCTTTCCTTTAGGAGATTCCTTTACACAGTTTCGATTTGCTGATGAGAAAGAATGGGATAAAGAAAGTATATGCCATAAGCAGGTAACAGAATTGTCATTCAAATTATTTCATGCAGATGATCACCTGGGATAGAATATCTAGGCAGTTGTGACTTCAGCAAAAAATTGTTAATACAATAGTAGCATTCTTTATTCTGTACATTTTTACCAACTTTTCTCTAGTGCTGGAGGCTCTTGTCCTTGGGCCTTGTCCTTTTTTTTTTCTTCTGAAGACTAATCAAAGCAGCAGGCTAGGTTTTCAAGTAACGTTGGGAGGAAAGAACAAGAAAGCCCTCCAGTGAAGAGAAAATAAGGGACTGTCTTTTTGCTTTACTGGCATAGGAATTCAGCCTTCCTTTTTCAGCTGTATTCAAGAGAAAAGTGTTTAGTAAAATGACAATAACAAAACCTGTAGGAGTGTATTCATATATTGGACTATGAAGCATTCAGTTCCCTTCAGATTAACAGTTCATATCCCCTGGTTGAACCTTCATGCCCTAAAAAATTAGAGCATCAACTAGATTATTTGTAAATGAATTATTTATGCTTGAATAAAAAGGAGCACAGCAATGGAAGTCTCCTGTTTTCTCTATCAGGATACCTTAAAGTGTCTCAATTTCTGCAGAGATCTCTCTGTCTTCCTCATGCAAGTCACCTGAATTTTTGCAAAATACAGCTTTTGTCTTCAATCTTTTCTTAAAATTGCTGTGAAACTCTGCTTGTGTGTTTCTTGTAACATCTACATGTATTCAAATTTTGAAGATTTGCTATTTATTTTCTAAAATATTACAATAATTACTTCCTGGGAAGTGATATATAAAGGTACTTTAGTGTTACAAAGTCAAAATAAAATGAGGAAATAAACCCAAATGCAGCATTTGTTTTAACCACCACCTGTTGCTTTAGTGGAACACAGCCTTTCAGTGACTATTTTTTTCTTTTCAGTTCTTCTGCTCCTAGTGTGCAGGATGATGTCAGTATCCCGAATATTAATTTCTTCATCATTTCCTCAGAGGCTTGTCATTCTAGCATTTAGGTGATTAGAACACATTAATTAATTCCTGAATGGCTAAAGCCATTGTGAGCAGACTGAAGCTGCATGTTGCCACCATTTCCCTTCCTTTGATTTCTTATTTTAATCCAGAAAACTCTCCTAGATGGTTTTATAGCATTATCTAAATTTTACACATTGTCTCTGGTCTTCAGCCTGGTATCTTCTTTTTGTTTTGGACCCATCTTTCTTTTCCCTGAAATCCAGATCCAAGTCTAATTTTCATCCTAGATACCATTTGCCAAATTCCTGGCCTTTGCCTCTTAGCTCACCTGCTTCTACTTCTTTGCCTGTCTACACATTATGTACAGGATTCGAGAATTTTAAACTGAAGTTAATTGATTATGAAGAAACAGAATAAAGCAGAAAATAGTTGCAGAATGATTAGATATTTCTCATTCCCTATCTTCTGTAGAAAGCAATGGCAAAGCATCAGTTTCAAATATGGAATGGAAATGTCACAGTGACATCAACAATAAAAAAATTAGTTTATTAAGAATTCTATCTTTCATTTTACAAAAAGTAGATTTGTATTTGTTCCATTGCATATTGATAAAATGAAAAAAATATGTTTTATACATGGTTTGCAATTGAAAAAGCAAACAGATATTAGTCATTTGGATTTTTCCATAAAAAATGGCAATTCCAGCAACAAAGTATACCTCAACTTTATTTTTGAACAAGTAACTATATGTGCCATGAAGTGTTCATAGTTTATTATATACTGCTTTGATCCTTTTGCTTTTTATTAAAACACCACTTCTAGAGAAATCTCTACTTGGGTATCAAACTCCTTCTGTTATTTCTCAAAGTTCCTCTTTTCCTTTGCTCTCAACCTTTCCTTCTCTTCCCTATCTCTACTTTTTTACCTTCATTTGCAATGTTCATTCATGTTAATATTTTTGCGAGTATACATAGCTCTTCGAAAATGCACTTAAATGTTATTCAATTATACTTTTTAGAATTTTTTTGCGTTACCAGATTCATATAATTTCCTTGTACTTTGCAACTGTGCTGAAGCCATATTTGATCATTAATATCTGTCCAAATAACTGGATTTTCTGAAGATCTTGTTCACTGCTGTGTAACAAGAATGATTTGATGAATACTTTGTGAGGTTACTTGCACCAGTGAATCATCTTTGATGGTGATCACTAATCCATTGTAAAATAAAGTTCTTAGCAAAGAGGCAAAATTCCTGTATCAGATATTTGTTTGGTGTGGATAAAAAAACCTGAATTTGGACACAAGAAACTGTTAAATCAACTGCTTTTTTTTTTTTTTAAATTTACTTTAATTCTGTGAATATACTGTCAGAACACACTATGTCTTTGATGTTTATTCTTGCTATATGTGCAGGTGTTAAAAGCCATCCTGTTGACTGGCTTTTGGAAGCAGTGGGAATTTCTTTGAAAAATCTCATATGAAATGGCACAAAACTCTCCTGAGTATTTGGACTTCAAAATGTCTGTGCCAGTCTACATCATGTTGACAGGGACAAATTTTTGTCTATCTAAGTGAGATTTGGAAGCAACTTCTCTACTTCCATGAAAATGAGAGTATAGACTGAACTGAAACATTTTGTTGTCAGGTTTTAAAATATGTGATGGATATCAGATTATCTCTCATCTATGGTCAATGTGCTCAGAATGTTTTGCTGTACTCTGAGCTTGAAATCTGTTTTAAAACTACTAAAGTGTGGGTTGTTCTGTAGAAACTGCAAATATTGTGGGTCCATTATGTGTTTTTATTGCTGGTCCAAATTTGTTTTTGAAAAAGGGTGAAGAGAAAAGGAAACTTCAGGACCTAATTTATCAGGACCTAACAGTAATAAGTGATCATTTAGCAGCAATTTCTAGCATATCTTTCTTCAGTGTCACTTTAGAAATGCTTGTAACAATATCCTTCGTTGCTTTTGTAAATCAAAACATTTTAAAAGATGGGGAAGGAAAAAAGGCCCCTATTTAGGCATTATAAACACTTTAGCTACACAGGAGCTACACGGCATGATTGCTTAGGAAATAGTAGCAATTCAGTAGAGAATGGCATTTCACATTGAATGAAAGCTTTACAGTTTAAAAGATGTTTCAGTTGGGAAAGCTTCTTAAGACATTGTCAACTTCCTGAACTATTTCCTACTTTGGAATTTCAAGGTATTGTCTACGTAGCATTCCATTTATACCTTGTTCTTTAACCTTAAGTGATTATTTGCACTGTGAATGTTTTTATGTCATTATTTAGCCCAACTGCTTCATAAAAGTGTATTTTAAACTATTAATTTGTGTATTTCATTAGATTTCCTGAATGTGTGGAACAGGGGAATGCAATAGATTAAAATCATTAGGGGTTTTGTAGGTGGATTTTTTTGTGTTTGGTCGGGTTTTTTTTCACAAATGTACTATGTGTTGAATTGTATTTCAGTTCTCTGCGCTTTCTGTTGACTGCCAGTCTTTGGTCCAGGCCCTTCAGGAATTACCTCTACATCTGAGGCTGAATGTACCTGCTGACCTTGTGCAGGTAATGCTGTGAAATTTCACAAGAAAATGCAAGAGACAATGTATGCAAGAATGATTAGTCTTCAAACATAAGTAGAATGCATTATACAAGTAAATACATTCCTTTAGACTTGCATGTCAAGTGGCATGTAGTGCAGGATACGCCTCTATCAACACATTTTGTGTGCTTATTTGGCTTTAAACAAAATGCTTGGATGTGCAGCATATGAGATTTGAAACCAGGTATATGAGTGTTTGACATGGAATGATTGCACTGTCTTTGTGTTTGCTTCTCTTGTTAGCAGCTGTTGAAAGCTTGCACCAACATTTTCTAAGTGCTTTCACATTCTTCCTACTAATTATTTTAATTGTGATTTAATCTCCTCCACAGCTAATATCAACATACGTGTTTTTTCCATGAATCAATCTTAATAGGTAGAGCTGTCAGTTGTACAGATGAAGAAAATGTCATTTATGCTCCAGTGGTAGGAGGAGGAAGGTGGCAATGATACTAGTAAAGTGTTCCCTCAAACTGTGAAAACTGTGAAAAAGTAAGGGCAAAAGAGCCAGTGAAACTTAAATGTGTAGATAGGCAAAGGAAATGTCTTTAAGTTGAAGAAGGCTTGGTTTAGATTAGATTTCAGGAAGAAGTTCTTTACTGTCAGAGTGGTGAGGCACTGGAACAACTTTCCTAGAGATGCTATGGACTCCCTGTCCCTGGAAGTGTTCAAGGACAGGTTGGATGGAGCTTTGAGCAATCTGGTCTAATGGAAGGTTCCCTGCCCATGGCAGGGTCGTGGAACTAGGTGATCTAAATTTTAAGGTCTCTTCCAAACCAAGCCATTCTATGATTCTATCAGTATTTGTGTTAGCACAAAATCTCACATTCTGTAATAAGGGATAAAAGGAGCTTGTATTTTGCATGTGCTTTTGTAAAAGTATCAGGATAACGTTAGTTTACTTTTACTTCTGAATTCAATTCTGCTCAAGTTTGCTGTACCTTCTTAAGTTATATCAAATACAGCAAGTATGAATTGCAATCCAAATTAGAGTAGTGATAATAGATAATCATTGCAAGGACTCAAGTTCTTTTTTATTCTCTTAGGCATCAACACCTCTAGAGATACCACAGATGAAATCTAAAATTTTTGAAGATGGGAAGAAGAGAGAGCAGCTATTTCGACAGTCTCTGGCTCAAAGTGAAACCACGTTGGTCTCCCATCCTGTTGGTAATTCTGCTGCTCCATCAGAACCTGGAAGTAAAAATGGTTCTAGGGCAAGTGAAAGAGAATCATTTCAGAGAGTCAATCCACTATCAAATCAAGACACTGACCATTTGGATGAAGAACTAGATCTTCTCCTGAATCTAGAGGCTCCCGTTAATACAGAAAATAGACCTGCGTTGGGTACATTATCCAGCAGTACATCAACTGAGAAAGATTTGAAAATGGATTGTAAGGAAAATGGTAAGTTTTTCTCCCCAGCATGCCCTTATTTAATTTCCATTGCTCTCTCTTTTGGTGATGTTTTTGAGTTTTTGACTAGCCAGAGAGCAACACTGTTACCGTCATCTCTGTCACACTGCATTTCATTTATCTGGGGCTGTGTTCTGACCCATTTGTTTATATTGTTTTAATTACTCACTAAACTGAAGTTTCACCATTTTCAGTTCACTTTAAATGTTAATTGAAATTCTTCTGCAAAACATCATTGCATTTATGATTTAGCAAAAAGTTAAATTTTAAAAAATGTATACTGCTAGGGAATTTTACTGCAGGGAAGAGAAAGTATTCATGTAACTTCACCAGCCCTTAGTTCACTGTGCTACTAGTGTACAGAAGAATTGACAGCTGTTTCTGATGGCTTCTCCTAAATGCTACTTTCAAACTTTATTAGCATTGATTCTACAAAATTAAGTTTAGCATGGAAACTATTTTTGGAATACAACTCACTGCTCTTCAAGAAGGAGAGATTGTGTTTAAATACAGTCAGTTGTGCGTTAAAAGCAAAATGATGCAGGACAGTAGTATGGAATTTTTTCCAGATTTTGAAGCCTGTTCTTTTCACTTTTCTAGAGCCATTGAAAGTAGATATGCCTGAAGAGAAGAGCACATCATCACAGCAACAGCAAAGTACATCTAAAGATGTTACTGAAGAAGAGCTTGAAGACTGGCTGGACAGCATGATTGCCTGAAGCTCACATTTCCTCATATGAATAATTGAATAGAGCAAACATTACATAGAAAATTGAGTCTTTCTTTATTGCCTTTTTATTTCCTTTCTCTGTATGCCAAATGCCTGTTTTTCTTTGCTGGCACTTAAAATTTTGTGCAACCAAAATTAACTTAGATGAGATTCAAAATTGTTCAAGACTAATGATATTATTAGAAAGGTCTAAAATCTGTGATGAAATTAAAGTTTTCTTTGCTAAAGAAGCAGGCTACAGTGCACAAAAGGAACAGTTATTTAAGCTTGTACTTGCTTGATGTAGTCCTTAAAATAAAGCTGCGGATGAACAATGAATAAATGTGTTTACAGTCACCATTGTCACAAAACTCCATATTGTAGGAAAATGGGAAAGATGAGAGCAACAGTAATATTTGGTTTATAATACTTTATTGCAGTGGGCACTTTTTATTGGAAGAAAAAAATGCATAATCCTAGCAACTTCTACTTGCATGTGACCATAGAGCATTCTTTTATCTTGGCCTAAAATTTCAATTGTGTTCATTTTGATACAGTGTATGTCTTTTAACAGCAGCATCTAATAAGCTGTCATTGAAGGTAGTATATAAACAAACTTCAAGTGCAATTTGTTACAGAAAGACAGAAAAGCAATACAGTTAATGGGTCTGTTCATATAGAACACTAACAGAAATAAAAAGTTTGCATAGCTATGTCTACAGAGGTTTTAAGGCACTTTAATGTTTCAAGGTTGACAAAGTGTTTGAAAATGATTTCTTTTTAGCTGCTTAAAGCTTTTCAAACTGTATCTTAATACATTCACTAGCAAATACTGTGGGGAAAACTGGACAGCAGTTAGTTGAACTATTTTTTCTGAGGTACGGCCTCTGATGTTCAAGTTCTTCAATGTCAAATGTGCAATTAAGATGCCTTTTAGCCCTTTCAACTGTACTGCCAAACACCAGGTTAATGATGTAGTTAAAAAGTTGTTATAATTTTAGGCCATGTTTGAACTGGAAGGCTTAAATTAATCTGTCATCGTTTTTTCTAATTAAAATTCCAACAAAAGACCTGTAGTAGATACAAAAAGCCTCTGAAATAGTGTCAAATTTTATGTGTGTCTTGAAGTTTAAAGACATTTAAAGCAAGTACAAGCTGTGAAATTACACCATGAAAAGAACTTTTTTTTTTTGTATACTGGATCTTAGCAGTTCATGAATAAATAATTTGTTTCGTGATATTAGCCAAGTTGATCCTCATACTGTTTTCGGAAGCAGTCACCTGCTGGGAAGAAATCCCAACATCTTTCTTGGTACATCTTCCACACAAATGATTCCTGAAAATGAGAAAGAGTATTTAATTTAAATTATGTCACCATGCAGTTAGTGCTGTAGATAAATGTTAACAATAATCACATACTGTGCCTGTTACCACGGAGTAGAACTGTGAAGACAATGGAACTCAAAAGATTGTAACTCGATAATGTTTATAAAACTTTATACTTCCTTTGATCCAGTACTGAAATTTAAGGTCTATTAGTAAAATATCTAAGCATAAATTAATCAGTCTATTTGTATCAGAGTAAACTTGTTCAGAAATCTATATATAAGTAAATGCGTTTTGCTTTGAACTGAAGACAAAGGTACTTTTATAGTATTTGCCTGAGCTTTTTATTAGAGATAAGATGAAATTAAATACTAGATTTTTTCTTATTTATTTACCTTTAGGGCTTAACAATGCTAAACATACAGACACCCAAATACCTATCTACACATATATGTAGATTTTGACTATAAAAATAATAGCTTAACTACCTAAGCCTTTTGGGAATAAACTCCACCTGGTGCATTTGAGATTTTATTTTCTGAGATGACAGTAAGATCACTAGTAACTGACTTCTGACAGAGGTGATTGCTGGGTGAAATAGCCCAATGCAGCATCCTCCCCTCCCTTTTGTTTTAACCCTTCTTTTCTTTCTCTGGCAGTAGACTCTTGGGGAGAGTGGCATCACACCCACTTCTCAGTGGTACATCAGTTCCACCTGCTGGTACACAGCAACAAGGCTCAAGAAGATAAAAACATTGAAAGATAAACTTGAGAAAAACCATTTCGTTTGTACTCACCTGGCCAGTATGCTCGGTTTCATCCTTGTTAATTAGATACATTAAGAAGAACCTGAAATGGGCACATAAAGTGGGTATTAATGCAGGAGACATAATATCTCTCTACCTGACCTTTTCTAATCTGGGCTATGTGAGGAAAATTATGCCAAACAGCAAAGCAATAACACTGCTAGGGATCTAAAGTGCTTATTTTAAGGGAGAAAATTCTACGCTGAAGCACGTCTCCTGTGGAAGTGCTAACAGACTAAAAATCTGTAGACGTAGAAAAATCCTTCGTTTCAGTGTGAGGAGCAATACCTGGATTAGGCATATGCCAGATTCTATGCACATATGCTCCAACATCTCACCTTGGAAGAAGTTACTATGGCTACTGCATGAGAAGTGTGGTAAATATTGAGCTGCACCAGGAATTCTGAACACTCCTGCTATACAGCTCATGGGCTGAGGCTATCCTTCCCCAACAGCTGTGCTCAGTTGGATGTTGAGAGCTTGAACTAATTAGGAAGACTGTAGAGAGCCAACTGAGGTCTGTTTACAGGTAATACTTCTCATGTCTGGACTACTCCTGTCTGGACACTTGATGCAGTGCATTTGGAATTCAGCTTAGGATGTGCTTTCATTGTGAAAGAAGGAAAGTACACTGACCTCACCAGTTGTCTAATTAAAGAGTAACCTGGGTAAAAAGATAGTTCACCATATATTCTATGATGGAAATGGCCACTTTTAATTTACTGGGAATTAGGAAGTTCCTCATGTACCAACTAAGCAATTCAATATAGTAAGAAAAGCTTGGATGTTGTAGACTGGTGAAACTATGGATATTAATGGAAATTTGCATCACATAAGGCAATTGATTTTGTCAGTGTCATTTGCTATGCAAAGAATAATGTAGCCTCCAATCCAGGAGGCAGACTTTTTTTTGTATTTAATTTAAAAAATTTCAGATGCAGTATTCCAAAGCCAGACTGCCATAAGATTTTACCAGCTTCTTCTTTGGTTCTGCTGGCACAATGCTCATATAATTTATCTTTGTTGTATTAGTAAGTAAAGCAACAAGATCAACTTTTTTAACATCCTCTTACATCTGCTGTATATTTACTAATGAAAGTGGAAGAGCACTCTTGGGAGTCTGGGGTATAGTCTAAACACGTACAGCTCCTGGGTGCTTCAAGTTTTCAAAAAGCTCCACTCTCACAATAGGATCAGAGTTAATTATTTTTTGGAACTTCTCTTTCAAGAACTTTCTACAAGTGCCTTTATTTGTTTTGGTTTTTTTTTTTTTTTTTTGTCAAATTGAAGCCAATTTTCTATCATCTCATCAGCACTACCAAGCCCCCAGAAGTCACAATCCAAACTTCCAAACTAAAGCAACGTATTAAACTGTCCTCTACCCTTCCTCATACCTGGCTCTGCTTCCAGCCAAATATGGAGTTGATGTGCTTCTGGTCTCATTCTAGTAAGGTTCCTTATGTGTAAGGTGAACACTTTAAAGATAACCAGCAGTGTGGAATAGAGGAGCAGAGACCAGAAAGGAGAGCAGATATTCCTCAGTTTTACAGAATTCTGTCTTGGGATTTTCAGCAATCATGCGCCTAAATTACACTACATCTGAAAGGCCTCTTTATCACAATTCCAGTTGTAAAATGTACTTACAGATAGTTTGCCAAGTTATGTTCTTGCAAAGTATGTGTTTCAAAGCCATGTGGGGTTGTGTCAAAATAGTCATTGCCAATTCCACAAATGAAGCATTTGGTCTGGAAGCAAAAGTTGTTACAGATGAATTTTATCTCGAAGACACTAATTGGTGACAATCTAAATGAACAAGAGCAATGGAAAATGTAAAGTGCTTCCTACCTCCATGTCTTCCCTCACTTGTTCTTGCTGGTCTCTTAATTCACCAAAAGCATCAATAATCAGACCTATTTCAAATAGAAAAGTAGCAACACCTCAGTACTGAGCAATATTCATATTGCAAGTAATGTCAGTCAGGCATCCTCCACTGTCTAGAATTTAGTGTACTTGTACATAGAGATACAATCTTGAGAGTGGAAAGACTTTTCTGAGCATTATTATAGTCCATTTAACCTTACATAAGCTCATCTCTTTTGTTCCCATGAATGAAATTAATTTTCTGTCTCCTCATGAAACTCTTGTATCCCAACTCTTGTTCAATAAAGACAGCTCTACTCCTACAGCCCACCTTGGCCAGTTTGTAAGTTTGCTTCACATTTGAAGGATTACTCCTTCATCTTCAACATACTAAGAATCGTATCATTCTGGGGACTCTGACATTTGTAACTTTTTCTCAGTATAGATGTGTTACATCTTTTCTTTACCACCAGTTTGCCATAAAGCTCTTTCTTTTACTAACATTCTCTGAAGAGTTTATGCCATAAGTGTTGAATGCTGCCTATCACTGAAGAGGCTCTTGTTTGCTGTAAACCACAACTGCAAACCAATTAAAACTGCAAATCAGCCTCTGAAAGGAGGAAATGGCTATGTGGCCATGGTGACTTTCTCCCTGTCATTTCCCCTTCCCAAGGGGAAACTTTCCATTCCACAGCCAGCCGTGGTGATTCTAAGCTAAGAGTGGGAAGAGTCTTCAGCAAGGCTCTCCCAAGTTTGAATGTTTAGTAGAGGAAGAACAGTGATCCTGCACAAGCTTCATTGTTGCTGGATAGTTGTAAAAGTGTTCATAAACACTGCAACCCAGCTAACTTACATTCCTTGTGTTTTGACTTTGTGTAGTACTTGGGACAAGGCATAATGAACGAATTAATATAAAACTATTACTTTCAGAATTAATGGTTTTGTAAACTCAGAAATTAGTCTTTACAGCAATACTGCTAAATTTACCTCAAACATAAATATGGTTTACAATGATGAACTGATTTTGAGCAATGTACACTAAGGTCTGTGATGGTACCTTGAATAATGGCCAGTAGGATAACAATGACAAAGAAGAAAAATGTGATGTCAAAGACAATTCGGTACATTTCATAAGGGTCTCCAGCAGGATCCTCAATTTCATCTCCAATGCCACCACCAGCTCTTACACCCACATACATGTGGAACAGGTAACACTGAAAAAGAGAGAAGAAAATTGCAGATATATTTACCATTAATTATTCTGTTGGGGCTTTTTTCTTTTTTTAAAAATTATTCTGCTCTGCTAATTCTCTTGACAATTTATAGTAACAAGAACACATAATATCATTCCTCATGTATCAAACAGACTGCACCAAAAACCTTTACTGTCTTGACTAATTTGATTCCACCTTATGGTACACCTACTAAGAGGGGGAGTCAGCATCAGCTGTTACTTGCTCCTCTCTCCCTGGGTCTTACTTTCAGACTGAGACCATTTTGGGGGTATTTTACTTGTATTTGTTACTGTATTCAACTATATTCTACTCCTTATATTATTTCCTAAGATTTTGTCCTGAATAAGCAGAGGACATCTTTTAAAGTCTTGCAATGAAGTTTAGAAATGTGGAAGACAATCCCATAAAATAAATAGGAGCATATTCACAACAAGTAGATCTACCTGTGTATAGGTGGTTTCTGGATAATTTAATTTTGCAATACTAGATGTCTGGCTTATTATATTGTAAATTAATTGTGATCTGTGAAACAACCTGTGTTCAGTTCAATGCAGAAAAAAATCACTTTACAAAAGTATTGTTGCCATATTTTTTTAACATATAAATCTTAATAGAAAAAATCTTTAATAATCTGTATATTTAAGGGATGTAAGTATATTGGAATGGAATCTTTTGCAGGAGTGATAAACTACTAATGTTCCTGTATGATTGGCTACAGAATCTTGTAAACTGTGTTCAGCCACACAGTGTGGGTTAAAAACAATATCAGTCTCTAAGCACAGCCAGTTTTCTGGAGTCACATTAGACAGTAGTGGGTGTTAAATAATGAGTATAAAACCTGGCATTAGCAAACACTAAGCAGAACTATACATCCATTTTTATAAAGCAATTTTACTGATGACATAAGATGCTAGTACGAGTTTAAAAGTACTTAAAAATGTAACTTAGAATTTACCTTACTTGATAGAGTGGTTTAAAATGTAGTATAGTTTTATTATGCTAATTATTCCTACATGTATTTTATGATCAGACCATAGTATCCAGCTCACAAAGGTTTTTGGCAGGTTTCACAATTTCTGTAATTTGCATGTCAAACCTGCTTAAAAGAAAGTCCAAGAATAGGGGAGATCATTCTGTGAAGTCTGTGATACACCTCTATTCTGAGGTATTTTATTCTACCTTTGGTGTATAATGCAGGGCAGAGAGTTTCTGTCCCATGGGAGATATTAGCTGGCCACAAGCTCAGGATATGATATTTTTAATACCTGAGTTTGTGTTTTCTGTATACAGTAAGAAAATCAAATCCTCTTCATAAATTAATATGTATCTGTAGAGTCTGTGCTGTTTTGACAGAAATAACATTCAGTGGCAATGGGTAGAAATCAGATCATAAATTGGTATCATAAAATTATCACTCAAAATGAGTTGTAATTTCTGCTTTCTCACCCTTGACCTCTTTCTTCGTGACTAAATTACTAATAGTAATTTTGGAGCAGGCTTTTATAACTAATGCTAATAACATCACATTATTCATATAACCTAGATAAAGACAGGAACAGCTTGCACACTTGCAAACATTAGAAACAAATGGGGTTTATTTGTGTTGTGACAATACAGCTTCTTTTTGCAGCTCTGACCAGTTTGTCAAGAAATTCCACTTTTACTTTGAGGGTTACGTTTTGCTTTTTGCTTTGAGGGTTTGCCATCCTCAGCTGTAAAAGCATTGCAGAGAATCATGTACCACAGTATTTAGGAGAAAATTCAGAATATCTTCCTATATGTCATCTACTTGCTGTTGAGTTTAGACCACTGGAGAATGCAGAGGGAATGTCAGGACTATTCAGATTTCCAAAATGATGTTTACCAAGAAGAAGAAGAACCCAATGGATTTAACAACAAACACATCCCTCCTTACTTATCATTCTGTCTAAAGTATCCATTTGAAAATTCAGTATGACATTTGAGGCATGCAGGTGATGTCTTAGTTACCGTCATCATGTCATCACATTTCATGTCTGGTTCATCTTCATCTTCACTTTTGTTGTAGAATTTGCGGAAGAAGTTGAAGGCCACCACGGTGTAAAGATAAACGACCACAGCCAGGAGGCCCACAGTAAGCACAAGCTGTGTGTGGAGACACAACATGAAAGCAGATTGCAATTTGTTTTTGTTAGAAGAGAAATGCCAGCTTGTTGCGTTGCCTTAAATATTGAAAATGGGTCATATTGTACCTTGCCCAATATGGAAACTAAAGACAGCACTTATGTGTGTATCACCAAAGCAATTTTTACACTCTCTGGTTTAAAAATTAGATTATTGCAACTTGGAAGTACTGCATATACAATAAAAGTTAAATATTAAAAATAAAAACCTTTAGATAATTCAACGAATAATTAACTGAGACTTATTAGGACTTACAATGAATTATCATGTTTTTTATTCTGAAGCTGTTTAGCAAAGCTATTGCTGAAATGGATAGAAAAAATTTAGGCAAAAGTAAGTAATTTCCAGTTCTTGCTTTTAAGCAAATAAAATCATTAAGTGAAAAAGTTTAGCAATTAGCAACACTAGATTATATTGTCTGTTGAAGTTGGTGTTAGAAGATAAAGCTCTGAAGAGAAGTTACCGAAAGTTCCATATTTTAAAAAATGGAACAACCAGTATTTACACTTTTAAAAGAAACATAAGGGTATTGAAGAACAAATTGAGCAATTATCAGTATCTGCAGATCTGTCAGTGTGCTCCCAAAGTGAACACTTCCATTTTAGAAATCTGCAGCTCTTTCAGTTTTCATATCTACTAGTCAGAAAAGCAACAGGATTAGAAAAACTAATCTTTGCTTGTTAAGAATGTAATGAAAAGCTATGGTCTTGGGTTGAAACAGTTTTGTCAAGTATGCTCAGTTTTGACTATTACATTTAAAAAAAAACTCATTAAAATATATCAGTCATGACAATCATTAAAAGTAATATGAATTTGGTCATCCTGAAATAAAATAAACAGGATAAAATTAGAGATTTCATTTGTTTGTGTGATGATACAAATCAGCACCTTCTGTGGGTATATTTTTATGCCTCTTCCAAAACATCATGTGGTTTAAAATGTTTTGACAAATTTACAGGGCATAGGAATGGGCTTAGAGTATGTTAGTGCATTTGAGTAGGAATGGAATGTGTATGTTTGAAATTGTATTTTGGAGAAGATTTGTTAGATTTCTAAAATGTAAGTTAAAAAGTAACAGTAAAGTGTGGGTTTTGTTACAGTAGCTTGGAACATAGAGTCTTTAAAGATCAGAGAATGATTCCCTGGTGAAATTTTAACAATTAGTTTTTGAAGTACACTTTATTAATCTGATTTTTGCATGACAAAGTGACATAGAAGTGTAAAATCCACAGTGCAGAATGCCCACACCTTTAAGCACATTCTTACTAGCCAAGTATTGAAGTCTCAGTGCCCAGATCATTATTACTGCTGTAGCTAAGGAGGGATTGTGTATTCTTATTATTTATCAGCAATCAGCTCATCACTGAGCATATAAAAAGAGGTGGTTGTGTAATAATTCATATTCTGGTATTTTTTTCTAAAATGATGCGTTTTCTATTGTGTACAAAACTTCTTTTTCAGCACTTGGTGAGTATAGATTGTTATAATTTCATGGGATTTAACATGTATTAAGTGTGCTGCAAGAGATATGATAAGATCTGTTCTTCATATAATTATAAAAACGAATTGCATTTCAATATTTCTGGTACAACAATTTTTTTCAGTACTTTTACAAAATGTATTTATTTTCAAACCTTTGCATATAGCACTAACCTGTTTGCCATTGTGAGTGACTGAAGACAAAATAGTTCTCAGTGTCTTAAAACCCATAGCAATATCCAGGAGATGTGCAGCAAAGAAGAAGTTGTTGTAGTGTCCAAGGATAGACATAGTTGTGTACCAAGCTAAGTATAAAAATGACTGCAGAGAAAGTGAAAAGTGGCAGAGGATTAGCAGCTGCTTATGTGGATTATTTGATCCAGAACATAGCTTTTTTTGTTTGTAGTAGGACACTTTGCCTATGTAGGGATGAAACAGCTCAAACTTCACCCTACTAGTGAAAATTACCAGTGCTGGAGGGGGATGTCAACCTGCTTTTGGTGTTGAAAAGTGCTGAGATCAGCCTCACTCAACAATCTCAAAACCAGACATCCCAAGGACGTGAAAAACATGTCTATCCTGGCAGCTACTGGCACTGGCAGGGATGTGGAAGGCAGGGGTTTCCTGATAGAGGAACCAGTGAGTGGCAGTACTAATAACTTATTTAAAGATAGGTGAGGTTCTGTTGAGCTAGCATGACTAGCCTGGGAACATATGACTTCCAGTCAATCACTTTATGTTGTAAAAGCTCAGTCCCAGTTGTTAATGGCAGGGATTTCAGCACTCCCAGGTGTGTGTGTAGATTCTTGAGTGAGAATACTCCCATGAACTTCTGAAATGCTGACACTGTATCAGTGGTGAGGAGGTGCATATTGCCCTTTAGAATCAAAAATACAATTCTGTCATAAATGAAAGCAATTTGCTACAACACAAGATAGAAAAAAAATTAAATGGCTCTGTAATGCAATATTATTTGTGTATTTTTGTTTAAAATAAAAGCAGATGGGGGAAGACATACAATCATGTTTAGAGTAAATAAAGCATATTCTTCTAAGCTAACATACTCACATTATCAGTGAAAACAACTCCGAGCTTCCAAATGTGGTACTTTGTATCAATGGAGCTTAGCCTAGAAAATACAAAATTTTTGAAATGCATATATATCAAAAATAAGTATTGAATTTTCTATTTACACAGCAAACTCGTTTTGGCACTTCATATTTTCTTGCTAAAGGTGATGACATAAATTAACTTCATTTTTGAGTGATGCAGATGCTTCATTTTTCAAAGAGCATTCATTAATTCTGAGCACCCATTAAGAATTTCCAAGCCAACAAAACTGGTGTAACAATTTCAGGAGGAGTGATACTGCTGAATTCCAGACTTAAAAAATTAAAATGTGTACCAAAAATAGTGACATGTGGAACCCAAATTACTTGAATTCAAGAGATAAGTGTTCTGTCTAGTGTAAAATATTGCCAGCATGACTAAGAGTAAAGGTAAAGCCTTCTGCAATATTCTAAACGTTTCATAGCCATTGGATGGCATGCAGAGGGAAATCTTTCTTGTGCATCTTAAATATTGACAAAACCAAGACTTGTAGGAGCATAAATCACTTGGGACTGGGGCACTTTCAAACTCTCATCTTGACTGGCTGACTAAGTCAGGAAAACATCTCTGCACTTGTACTAGACACCTGTTATCTAGGTATTTGTTACCAATGCTTTTTCTGTCCTTTGGTTTACAAAATCTGTTTTAAGACCTTTTGAATGCTGCATTAATTATTGTTTAAAATAAAAGAGTGCCCAACTATATCAGTCAGCACAAACTCACTATTTTATTTTTTGCTTTTATAACACAAGTGTGTTTTAGAACAAACAAAAAGTTATTTTATTTTACTTCCACACTAGCAAGATTTATCCATTTGAATTTTCCATGCTGTGGAAATCATCAAAACAGTTTCAAAATTAAATCCATTTTTATATTTGATGGTGAATTTATACCAACAGATAATTTGTCTGTGTAGTTCAGAAGCCATACCATGACACAAGAGATGCCTCTTCTGGTTCACTCTCTTCCATTGGACTAAAATCAAGGGCACTTTTGTCCAAACCCAAAAGTTCTGCAATGCGCTCTGCTCCATATAAGTCTCCGTATTTATTAATAACCTAAAAATGGAAGAAGAAAAGCTTTTGCTCAGAGAAACTCCTCGGTGACATTCACCTACTTTAGGCCAGTAGTTGTCAGGAATTAAAAAAATAAAAAAAGTCCTTCACAATTAACACTACTAGAACAGTAAGAACTCCCAGGAAACCAGGGGAGCACAAAAAAGAAAAACAGAAGCATTAAAGGCTATTATCTGGAAGCATATGTATAATTTGCTGTCATTTAACTGGCATGTTTTTCTTTTTTTAGGGCAATGAGGGGGCTTTGTATCCTAAAGATGACAATGATTGTAAATTAGACCTGCTGGCTGATTGACAGCACAAAGTTATTTCAAATGTCTGAGTCTAGGAAGGAAACCACAGCCTTCTGTCTTCCTCCCTCCTCCCACCTACGCTGCAGCTGCCTGTTCCCCAAGACATTTAACACAACAATGAATTCCATAAAACAAATTTCAGTTTTCAGTTATTTGTCTATTTATGTGTACAGAATCATATTATACAGATATCCAAACTGACCAAATAGTAGATTATTGCTCTGAATAACATAATAGAAATATAAAAAGCCTACCTTCCGTTTTACAAATTTGTCCCAGTAATTGTTAGGAAACGACCTACATGGATAATGCAAAGATATTTTGAGTTATTTAACTTGCTGGGGGAAAGCGAAAAAACAAAACAAAAAAAAAAGAAAAAAACCCATGTTCCTGATCATTGCAAAGTTTGGTATAATTTTGTTCATTCACTGCACTTCAAATTATGGGAATTATTTCTTTTCATGTGGACAACACCTGTTATTAATCACAATGTGCTGTAACATCATCTTCCCCCATCCATAGCCCCTTTCTTTTTCCCATCAACTAGTATGACTGTCTACAAAAGGATAACAGGCTAAATGATATCACCTAATAAGCCTAGCAATTCCATAATAGCAGGTTAGTCACTGTAATATCATTCATCTCCTAAATAAATACTTTATCACTCCTAGTCATAAAAATCAAACCAGACAATGATTTTCAAAGGAAAATAAGAGAATCTTGAAGCATAAATAATTTTTATGTTCACTGGATTACATTTCAAATAGAGGCTGAGCACTTGAGAACCAGTTGGCAGTTTGCCAACAGGAAATGAAAAAATATTAAACCCCTCAAGGAAATTCAAGATCATTTGCCAAAACCAGGGGTTAGTGGTAATCTTGTTCTCACATGCATCATACTGTTGTCACTGGATCTGACTTCCCAGAAGATAACAGGATAAAAACCTCTTATAAGTCTAAAGCCACAGGACTGTTCACCTAAAGACTATTTTTCTTTTGCCTCTGAGCAGCAATGCCCACACAAGTAACTAAAAGAAAAGCTATCTTTTATACGTAAGAGAATGAAATGGAGCAGTAAATCTTTAAGACGTGCCAGGGTATCTATATGGAAAGTTCTATGCTTTTCTGAGAGTAGTAAGCAATAATGATGCTTCAATAAGCAACTGGTTTTGTGCAGGAGAGGTCTTACAACAGACACTAAGAAATACATCAGCTGTAACCTGCAAGACAAAAAAGATAGTGTTCTTTCTTATCAGTGATGGTTGTTTGATCTTCAGTTTGATCATAACAGATATCATTCTTGAACTGCCTTTTGAACAGCAGTACCCACAAACTCCTCATTCATATGATCTTACTGTATATTATGTCCATTTTGAAGAATGCCAGTTCCAGGAAACTACAAAATTTAAGATTTTTCTCTCCTTATTTCCTGCTAATTACTCTGAGTTGAGAAAATACGCAGGAATGTAAAAGAGAAAAATAACTACTTAAATGAAAGGACAGTACTTGTAAAATTGAGTGTCAGCACCAGCAAAATGAGATTCCAGAACACTGTTCTGCTGGGATGTGAGGCAAATTTCCCAACTACTATGCTCTATTATTTACCTTTCTGAACTCAAATTCTGAATGAAATTGCTCCAGATAAAGACAAATGCTTTAGTGACTCGGATGGCAAATTCTAGTCCAATGCTCTGTATTATTTTTTTTCTTGATTTTTCAGGCTTTTAAGCAAAATATGTCATAGTGTTGCCAGCTTGTGTCCATCTCTTTTACCATAAACATCTAATAATTCATCAGGGTACCTCTTCTGCATTTTTAATTACTTTTTTTCACTTACAGAAAGCACATTTCAGTATATACAGAACACTGGGTACCCTCCAGCAGTGGCTATTCTGATCATACAGAACCTGCACTAAACCTCAAGACTCAGTTAACATCAGAGGGAAGGATTAGTCTGCATAAATTAGCCTTAGTCTTTTGTTTAACTTCAGAAGACAGTGCAGCATGCTGAGAAGAAACTGTACAGCATGTCATCAGGGATAAGTTGACAATATATTTCATTAATTCATGCTTCTTTTTGCTGACAATAAATTTACTGGAAGTCTAGATGGGTTGCTATCAATAGTGAGAGAAACTGATTGGAAAATAAGCAAGCTCTCCAGTTTCCCAAATACCTTCTGTTGTAACTTCAGTTAGATGTGTTAGTCCATACTGCTGACTGAAATTAAGGAAAATTCTCAAAATTCAGGTGTAGGAAAACAAAACATTCAAGAATTTCCAGTGTTTTAGAGATTCTAATCATAGAATCATAGTTGGAAGGGACCTTAAAGATCACCTAGTTCCAGCCCCCCTGCCATGGACAGGACCACCTTCCACTAGAGCAGGCTGCTCCAAAGCTCAACCAGCCTGGCCTGGAACACGTCCAGAGATGGGGCATCCACAGCTTCTCTGGGCAACCTGCTCCAGGGCCTCACCACTGCGTGGCAGGACACCCCCCTCCCCCTTCTCTCTCTGCCTGATTGCTGGCCGGAGATCAATGGCTCAGATTAAGTCAATAGCTTGGTCCGGGCTATCAATGCTGGCGTCTGGAACTCAGAGTGAGACACTGAGAGAATGGGAAGAATTTTTAAGTGACCACAAATCCACACTCTTTTCCCTATAAAACACCACGAAAATCTCAGCAAAAGTAGAAGCTTTTCTACATGGACATTGGAGTGTGAGGGGAAGTTTCTCCCCAGGTGCCTGGACGCAGCCCTGTGGTTACTTCCCGAGGGATTGAGAAAAGGCCTGATGCATCCCCAGCTCCAGAAATTTGATTTGGTAAGAAGCATTGGTTTCCTAAATTGTATTCTTCTTTGCTAGCTACAATAATATTAATATTAAGGTGCCTTTTTCATTTTTAGCGCTGTATTGTTTTTAATTTCCCTACTTTGGGCAACATATATATATGTTTGTTTTAGCTATGAATAGCTTGTCATATTTTGTGTAGTAAAAATTGTCTAGTTCTTTGTTCCGTTCTCACCTGTGTCTAATAAACTATAATCTATTTTATATTAGACACAAATCATCTATCTTTATAAGGACTTGTGAGTGAGACTGGGTTTTGGGGTGCTGGTCACTCTGAGTAGGTTTGGTCATTAGTTGTCATAGGCCTGGGCAACTGGCAAAATCAATCCACCCTTTGTCTCCACTCGTGACACACTGTTATGGTAAAGAACTTCTTCCTAATAGCTAATCTAAATCTACCTGTAAATTCTGAAAAATAGCCTGTAGCCAAGGCATTCTTTCCAGGGAAGAGAGTTGATTTGCTATGTTTGTCTCTGTGTGTCACTCTTACAGCTCACTGATGCAGAACAGCAGATGAGACTCTTAGAATCAATGTATGACTACTACAGTATTTGTTAATGCCTACAACTTGACAGAAACTCCTGCCAGACCTACTCAAATTCTAGGACTGCTATTTTTCCCTAGATTTAGTTCTCTTGTCATACACAAATTTCTTTATCAAGGAATGGGAAAGAAAGGGAGGAGAATATTACTATAAAAGTGATATTGAGTCACTGGAAAGGATGGAAGTTATCTTTTTAAAGCTTTCTCAATAGAGACTAATATGTGAAAGGTCTTAGAGAGACATTGGTAAGCTACATAATCCTTGCAAACCCTAGAAGATGAAAAGGGGATGGAATTAATGTGTTATAGTAGTATTTATTAAATAAACAGATAATACAGGATTTCACATTAGAATCTGCTACTGTAGCATCTAAGCATGTATAAGGTGCTAAATGCCTTTCTTTTAGATGAACTAAGTGACAGATGGACAGGAAAGGTTCTAGATCAGTGGCTTAATGAGCTATAATATTTATAAGCAGTTTACATATCATCATTTAAGTTTACTTACGGAGTATTTATAACAAGACGATCCCATTGTCCTTTAATATCATCTTCTGTTGGCTGTTCAGTTATGTATAGTCCATCAAATTCCAGCTTTCTGGCTACCTCCTTTTCCCTTTTGAATACAACCAGAGGGACCTGTGAAAATGACAGTGGACATCTTTAACATGATGTATTTTTGGTACCTATAGTACTCTTTATAATACTATAAATGTAAGACCAAACATCATGCCAGAATCTCCCCGAAGCAGATCGATGCCTGGGCAGCCTCTGAGCAATGGCCACCTTGGCAGTCCAGCCCCAGCCCTCCCACACACACCACTGTTTATTGCTGAGCATGATATTAGCTGTCATGAAATATCCCTCTGGTTTGTTCAGGTCAGCTGTCCTGGCTGTGACCCTGCCAGCACGCTGGGGAATGCACAGAGTGGCTAAAGTAAAGAGAGATCTCTCACACTGCACAAACACTGCCCAGCAATAACCAAAAGGCAAATACCCAAAGCAATAACCTGCACTGCTTTAACCACAAATCCAAAACACACACACTGCTATGAAGAAAGTTAACTCCATTTCTACTGGACAGAATACACGAGGAAAACATCTACATGTTGAGCAGTGAGAATTTTTTAACAGCTAGGTACAAATAGGTATTCCAGTATTAGCACCAACAGCCACCTTGGGACACAGCCAATGTTTAACAAATAATAGATTAGTAGCAAGATTAAGAACTTGCCTTTAAGCAATAGTATCCAATCACACAGACAAAGGAGATGATAGTATGAATAACTGCCAATGCTCTGAGAGCAGGTGCCATGTAGCCAGTACTTTCTTCTAAAACAAAAAACACCATTCCCTCCTCCTCTTCCTCTTCAGCAAAAGAGTTCCAGAGATTAGAGTCTTCCTCCACTTCATCAAGGGGCTCTTCTGTCACCTGAGAAAAATTCAAGCACATTGAAAACATACAATAAACCTAAAAGCTTTTCCTTGAATGACAAATGATGTTTGCAAAGCCTGCTCAGAGGATGATGACAGAGCATTAGCTTTAAACGTCCTTCATTTGCTCAGCAGAACTCTCCACATCTTGTCATGTCACTGAAAATAAAATCTGGAAAAAGCAAAAATGGGCAGTTTACAAACCTCTAACAATGCTATAGCAAAACTAAAACAAAGAATGGAAAAGCTATGCAAAAACATTTTTTGAAAGAACCAAGGAATGACAGGGTAATTTATTATGACTGAATTCAGGGGTTTTTTTTGTAATCTGCATTTTTCCTGATTACTAGAGTCTAGAAAGAAGCAAATCTTTCACAGTATCAACTTGTATATTGTTCATGAATTTTTATTTCATGTCTCAGTTTAGACCTTACAAATTATATTCAGTATTTCATCAGCTGACATACTGCCCAAAATTCTTCCAGTGACTTAAAAAATCTGGCCTTTAAAATAAAAGCCCTAGGGGCCCTTTTTAGACAGCTTTATCTGAAAGCTAAAATGCTGTTCAGTCCTTTGACTCCCACTGACCCTTTCCTATTTATGACAGATGGACTTGTACTGATAGATATGAACTTTTGTCCTTGCTCTGCAACAGACCAGATCTGTCACCCACCAGACTTGGTGAAAAGCAGAAGAGAATGGGGAGAAAAGGAGACTGGCATGGACAAAAGCAGAACTCTACATGTGTATTTGAAGTCCATGTTCTTTAACTCTTTGGGAAGGAAAGAAAGAGGCAAGAAGGAAGCCCTAAACAGCCATGACAGACTTTCTTCTGGAATGTGGATGTACATTCTGCCCAAGTTCCAAGAGCTTTTTGCACCTGCCCTGCCTCTGAGACTGTAATTGTGTTATAGGAGTTCCATTTCAAGGTGTTTGAGATCAGGACTCAGTTACTTCTAGACCGAATGTTCAGCCAGCTGCTTTTGTGGTTAAAGGTTTTGGTTGTAAGCAACAGAACTAGAGTATGTTATATTGGCAAACGCAGTATTCATCAGCTTATTGAAACTTTATATATCTAGGAAGGGAAAATCAAAAGGGACAGATTTCAGGATATAGATAAATCAGAACTCTTCTTTCAGACTTCAGATTTATATGGAAAGGAAAAAAGGTACGGCTTTTATGGATGGGAGTTCTCTTTATTGAATTCTAATCTATTTCATGGATAGAAGTAGTGAAGATTCATGAAAAAAATTACTAGAGGCTGCTGAAGATGTTCTACTTTGTGTCATCTGGTATCATACATTAGAACGTGAAAGAAGTCTAAATTCAGGTGAACCTCTAAGATTGGGTTTAAAGTATGAATGCATAGTCTTCTTCATTAGTGAGCTAAATAGAAAGAACTGTAGCCTGCTATTAAAAAAAAAAAAAAGTAGTAACTGAGAATAACCGGATGAACTGAAGTCTTAATATTTTGAGAACAAACGAAAGAAAAATAATTCAACAGTTTTGACATTTGAATTATTTTAGTTGGTTTCAATTTTCCCAGAACAAGATTAACAATCCAAACAATTACAGCCTTATGTGAATAAATGAAAAAGTGCCTAGAAACTCAACTTTAAAGAGAAATCAAATAAATCTCTTTTCATTCAGCCTGAATAACATAAAACCAGAGTAGTTGCAAACATTAAAATATTGTATCCTGTGGTACTAACAAAAAATATTTAAAGAACTATGCATAACCTTACCTTGTAAAATAGGAGAATAAAGTTGATGGCAAATGCAACAAATAGCGCAAGAAACCTTAAGTTATAAAAATTTCTTGCCAAGTAGTTCTGAAAGTAAAAAAAAAAAAAAGTTATAATAAGCAAGAGCATTTCTTGGTAGCCTGTCCTCCCACTTCATAATAAACTGAATTAAAAATAATGGCCTTAAAATTATAAGTCAGAGAAGACTGAAATAGAAAGAAGTATGAAAAGAAATGTTAGAAGACTGAAAAAAACTACTTGAGAATTTTCAGAGAATTCAACATTTCATTGTTTTAAGAACAAAGGAAAATAGAAAGTAGAGTTAAAGATCCTAGAAGCTAGATAATGGAAAATAGGGAGTTCCTAAAAAGGAGGTCAAGAGGCTAATCTGTCCTGTTAGAAATTACACAGAGAAACACTTTATTATATAACTTTACAAAATATTATAAAATCACAAGAGACCCACTACAGCCAGTCCTCTGAAAACTCATGGCAATATTCCCTTAACAATGATATTTGTCCCTTAAATATCAAAAATGGGTTCTATAAATAAAAATTCAATGACTAAAGAATTTTAGACAAACTTACAAGCATCTTTGTTTGATAAATTTCCAAAGCTTTGAAGAAGTTAGCCATAACAGCCTCTGGTTTCTCAGCTTTTTGTCCGTGCCTTCTCTTCTTTTTCTTCATTTTCCCCTCTTCTAGCTGCTCAGATTGTACTTCCTTGGCTTTATCTTGTTTCTCACCGTCTTCCATGCTAGAAGAAAGGTTAACTAAACAAAAATACCTAGCCAAACTTCTGTATTATGAATGCGTTAATTTCAAATTTATTTGAATTAATAAAGTTTGGCTTTGAAATGCAGTTTTTCCTGCATGTAGCAATAGAGGAATTTAGTTAGAGCCAAAAAAAGATTAAAAAAAAAAAAAAAGCCTGATTTCCATATGCGTAAATTATTTTACAAGAATTTTTAAAAATACAATTACCACAGATCTATGTATGCATAATTGGCAAGAGCCACAAAAATCAGATTGCCATTGTTTTGCCTACTGAGATGTTCTGCCATCTTTTAGTATATTCACAAAATACTTAGTATTACCTCTCAGTATATTTTCAAAACACTGATGAGGCAAAGTATACGTGAAGTTCTTTGAACACTGAGCATTGCTTGCATTCTTTCTGGCTAAATTATTTAGCATTAGGAAGTACCAATGAGTTAAGCAGGAATTTTGTAAAACTTACTCAGCCTTCTCAGCGTCTGCTTTTCTTTGTGTTCCAGCTTCTTTTGCAATTTCAGATATCTGCAGAAAGTATTATAACTGTCAAAATGGATCCATTCAAACAAAATTCTGGTAATTTTAGTTACTGCCGTCTAAGAAACAAATAAAATAGTAACATTTGATAGCAGTTTGCACTTTTAAAGTGTTAAATGTTTAAAAATAGAGAGTACAGGCTATATTTTAAGAATGGAAGTAGCAGAAATTTTTCTGGTGGCCTTTTTCAGTATAGTATTTTCAATACTCTAGCTAGTTCAGTTAACTGAACAACTTAATTATACACTGTGATCAGGAAAATTACGTGACCAGCTGAGGGTGAAGGTAACTACATCCAGATCATATCCTGATGCTGAAGTCACCCACAAAGAATCAATGGAGTTACTGATGATGGGAAGACTGAACATCAGAAACAATATATTAATGTCATCATCAAAAACCTGAAAAATATCTATGTAACTATCAGATACTACAAAACCCAATTACTCGGCCATGATCAAGTAATGCAACTGAAAACAGACAAATACTTAACAACTTCTACTTACACAATGTTTTCTTCAAGCTGTTTATCTTAGCCGGGCTAATGGTTCATTAAACCTTTACTGGCACACCACACAACCCTCTTAAGTGTGTGTTTACAACATTCCCTTGAGCTAAAGAAAAATCAGTGTACAATTTTACAGATGGCTAACTGCAGCAAAGAAGCTGGGGCCTGGATGTGAAATGCCTTTAGGCTTGGTGTTACAAGATCAAAGTAAACTCATTTCAAATGCAGTTGGAATATCTAAGCTTCAGTGGAAATCCAAGAGGTGCAGGCCGTGACATCCTAGACTCACAAAGAAATCTAAAGTACTTAAAATTGTTTCCACTCCCTTTTGCAAAAAATCTATCTTAACTCTTAATTGTCTTCTATATCTCTTGAAGTGCTTAGACAGCAATTGTCTATTGGTCCTACATTTCTGGTTGTTACATATATACAGTTATCTAAACTTCCCCCACTACTCATCTGGATGCCTCTCTCTCACAAGTACGTGGGAAAAGGATATATGAAAGAATTTATTAAGTTGATCTTGCCTCTTATATCTCACATGTTATCTGTGGAACCCCACCTAGTAAATGATGCATGTGGAACTCTTTCACCAAGAGTGTCCCCTAAGATCTCAAGCTAGTGGGAGGTAATTGCGGGATCATTTGATGATGCCTGATTCTTTTAAGGGGTAGGGTGGTAGAAGAATGAATAAAACCCTATCCATCTTATCCATCCCTCTATCATATGCTCTAAATTTGCTCTTTTCCAGGCTGAAGAGCCTTAACCTACTTAATTCCATACACGAGATTTGTTCCATATCAAGTTTTAACAACTCATTGATCTTCACTGAAACTTTCCCAGTTTTATCACATTCTTTTTGAAATGAGAGAACCTGGTCTGCATGACAGATCTATTAAGGTTCACAGAGCATAATAATGTGGGGGTTTCCTCTCTCTCTTCCTTTCTCAACAATTTAAAATTTCAGTTTGCTTGACTGACATTATCATTTAACTGATATTGTCGTAGAACTCAATTATACTCCTAAGATTTCATACTCAAACAGTAAAAATGAGATCAAAATGCTGCATTTTACAGGTAAAATTTTAACTTTTCCTCCTGTATACATTACTTCACTGATTTTTATCTGCTATTTTAAGGCGACTTTGCAGTTAGCTCTTGATTTTACTACCAATAATGGATTTATCAGCAAACTGTTAGCCCACTACTACTTTTCTTATTTGTGAACCCACACAACTCAAATAAATAAATAAATTTATATATAAATAATTAATATTTATTAATCAGTTAAGTAGAAAATAAATCTCTTATTAACATTCAGCAGTTTTATTATTATTTTTATTATTTCTATTATCTTAAAAGAAATACAAAATCTCTTTAATTTACCTGTAATCTTTTTTTCTTATGAGCTGTGTTTTCCAGGGGTGGCTGGATCTCAGTACCAAGGATTTCTGCAATATCTCCAAGTCCAGCATCAGGACCATGTTTTGATCCCTCTTTCTTTGTAGGAATGCCAAAAATGTCTGCAATTATGTCAGCTTCTCCCTTTTCACTCTTCATAAACTCCCCGAGTTCAGCTCTTATGCCATGCTCAGCACCTTCAGCTTTTTCTGCTTCCATAACATCATCATGGATTCCAAACTGCGTTGGATCAGGCATATCCCCTAATATTTTAGTAACTTTTATGTTTTTGGCTCCTTCAACCAGGCCACCCCCAAATACAGTGTTCCAAAGAATCTGGAATATTCCCCACACTATAGAAAAGAATAGTTGGAATGTCCCTACAAATAGGATCCAGAAAAAGGAGAAAAACACTTTCACCATCTCTTTCACGGTCATCTTTTTAACTTTCCTGTATTGTTTCCTTAGGTTCTTCACAGTGACCATTTTAAAAAAGTTGGCAACATTCTTCTTCACTGCAACACAGGCCACTGCAAAAGCTGAAGCAGGTTCCAGGGACTTTTCTTCTTCCTCATCATCTCCAATATCCACTAAGTAAGCAGGCTCTGCCTCTTCCTCGTCCTCGGGCCTCTCAGATGAATCTGTTTCAGAGATCTGGGATGCTAACTGCATTTCAAAGATTGTGTCCTCACAGAAATTCACAAAGAGTTCCATTTTTTCTTGCTCACCACCTTCATTTACAACATCAAATATGAACTGTCTTTTAGATTCCTTCACCTGTGGCTTCTCCCACTGCATTCTACTGGATTCACTGATTTCAAAGTAAACTCTTTCTATTTTTTTGGCCCCACCCATTATTTCAATACGGCCAAGGTATGGCTCAAAGTAATTAAGAACACTTTCTGCAGGCTCAAGTAAGCTCTGAAGGCGTGGATCATTAGGCATGTGCTCTGAAAGGTTTGTTAATAATACTACTACATTAAATCCAATGTCTTTGGCTGGTTCATGGAATCTTTCCACAAAGTCAACATAATTAAACATATCATTTTCATCAGCTTCTGTACAGGACAGCAGGAATTCAATCTCTGACTGTATGTATTGTTTTTGAGCCTCCATTGATTTCTGAAATTCCTTCTTGGAAATTATTCCTTTACCATCTGGATCATACTCTTTGAAAGCATCTGAATTAGTCAGATCTTTTAACTTCAGGAACATGTCAAAGAACTTCAAAATCATTTCTACATTACTGGATGATTCTACAAGCGTGTCCACCATTTGTTTTCCAATAGTTCCATTTACAACATTACCTAAGAAAGGTGTCATAACAGGAAGTTATTTGGCAGCTACATTTTAAATAAAGACATTTAATATTTGTGCTGAAAACAGAACAAACATGTTCTTAAACCTTAGCATTTTTTCTTCCAATATGCTTTTCTCTAGCAGCTCTCTATTTCATGACTATGTATATTCCAGAATAATTCTTAAATAAATATGAAGTATGTCTTTTCCCCCCAAAATTACATAAAGGCAATTAAAAATCAGTTTAGAAAGATTAACATGATAACTGTGATTTACAATAGGAAGGTGAGATAATCATATTTGACCATAAAAAAAACAGGTCCAACCTTCAAGCAGTGACAAGAGCATCACTACCATATCCTTTAGTAGGTCTAGCAGTTCCTTAAGGAGTTCAATCTGAGCAGAGTCCTGTAAAAAAAAAAAAAAAAAAAAAAGGACTGTAAGATTGTTTTTAATGTGTATTTATCTGGAAAATTAAATAAATTTGGAGAAAAATGGTATTAAAGTTGATGAACTTAATTTCATTCACATTACTCAGCAACATTTCATTGTCATTTTATTATAATTACTATCAGAAGTCCAATACAATATGTAGCTTACTACGGTAGAGATATTAATACCATAAAGTTAAGCTTTAATAAAGCATCAAGGAGTACCAAAGTGCGGCTAAGAAACAACAGGAACAAAAAAAATTGGTTGCTATGCAGATCTGAAAGTATCTATCTCAGAAAGAATCCATCCTTTTTCACTACACTGGCAATATTTAGCAGCATAATGCATTACCACTCAATGAGAACTAGAACTATTCCATTTAATCACAGAACATGGTAAGTCTAACGTGGATTTAGGTTTGACATTAAAGCCCTAAATAGTATTCTCAAAATTCTGATATACTTCTGTAGGGTGGGAAGAAACCCTATAAGTCAGAGGATAGCAGAGACACTGAATAAGAAGGGAAATTACCCTCTGCACTGCTGGATTCAGTGCAGAGCTTGAGTGTATGGATATATTAAGCAGAAGTCACAAAAGAACACAGAATCCCAACACCATGAAGTGGGGTGGGACTCCACTATGTTCTGTACAGTGAAATGAACACTGCCTCTGCCCCCTACTCAGTGTCTTTGATTAATAAACTGGATAAGTTGACCAAATTTCACACTCCCTCCCTCCTTGAATCTTTCTCAGTTTTTCTCTTGCCTGCTTATCTTTAACATGGAAGCCACACTTTCTGTGGTGCTACTGCTCTGACAGACCATCAGGTTTTGGCAACAGTGAGGAAGGGACCAAACTGCCACATTCATTATCAGAAAGGTACAGCTGAGCTGTAAATATCACATCGGATTTTAGTAAAGGTGAGTGCACAGTGACAATTAATGTTGAAAGGAGTGATATCACGATGTTAATCCTAAGAGTCATTCTTGGACCTGTACTTTAAAACATGCACATTCACAGCCAGTGAGTATCAGCATGTTAACGACTTTGCAACTTCCAACATTCACTTGGCTAAGTTATAGACATATGCAAAGAAGGATTACTTAACTACAGAAATACCTGTGAAAGTTTCATTTGCATATTGGCAAACACATGAAGAAAGCCAACAACAGCATCCCACAGCCTACTGTGAGCCAGACTCTGTTGATTACCTATGCAAGGGCCCTAAAAAATTAAGAACAACACATTTTTAATTTATCAAATAAACCAAAACAAATAAATCAAAAAGGAGTTTCAGACTGCTGTGAAGCTACATGAAAAGCTTTTCCAAGACCTCTGGGTATCTAGTGCATAAATAAACTGATTTGTATAATGTTAAATACATAGGTGTTGGTGTGTTTCAGTTTTCACTTTACACTAGTCCAGTGAAAACATGTAACCATGAAAATTAAAAAAAATAAACCCAAAGTATTTACAAATTTATGAAAGAACATGATCTTGCCATGTAATTGTAGAACTTATCTGTTAGTACCTTGGAAAAACATTCTGTTTACCTGGATATATTCTGTAAGGGAATTGAATATTTGTTTGGTAACAGCCAAAGCTTTAGAAAAGTTCCGTTGTCCTGATTCATCAATGACATCCTTTCCTGAATAGTACCAATAGAAGTCACTGATGGATTCCTAAGAAAAAAACAATGTTATATTTTCTAGTTTTGAATTCTCTATGCAGTATTTACTCCCAGCATTTGTATCTCCAAAAGTTGAATCAGTAATTCAGATGAAATTTAGTATATCTGTGTCAATCTGTTTCTCATTACAATAATATTTTTCACTCTCTTCAGAAATGAACAATGAAATAAATTATCAAACATCTGGGGTCACACAGAATTCCAAAATGTCATCTGTTTTCAAAGGAAAAACATAAGAAATAAATTAAAATTCTTTATTTTAGTTATCCCTTCAGGAGAATTTCTGTGTTTGATTTCAGTAAGACTAAAGAAGTGAAGGAAAGGCAAACGTTATATTCCATTTTCCTCTGATTTTCCTCACCTGAAGACGCAAGAGATAGTCAACAGTACTAATGATAATATTCACTGTTGTTGTGTTGCCCATCTGAGTGCGTAAGTAATTTTGAAAATCTGAAATAAGAAGTGATTTGTGCTTGGTTAGTACATCAAGGAAAAAAAATACAACATTATTTTTCTATTTTTGTGGTGAATGCATGCTTTTAAAGAATTTTGTTGAATACAGAAGCTTATGTGGTAGAAATATAACTACTTTAGATCTCAATGTAAATATAACTGAAGAGTTGTTATTGAAATTACTTGGAACAACTTAGTGCTACACTAAACACAGAAAATAAATTAAGATTTAAAAAATCAAATTGGACTCTGCAACCCAACTTGTTGTCATGCCAGTTTCCCCTCAGAAAACTAAAACTAAAAACTAAGCTAAATTAGAGGAAAACATTAGAATTGGTTCTATTGTACTGTTTAGGAACAGACTCACCACACATTTTTTTCAAAATTAATTCAGTTCTCTTACCATTGTTATGCCCTTCACAGAGCAGTTGCAAAAATCTAAATAGATCTCGAGTAAATTCATCATGCTGCAAGACTTTTTCACCTTTAAAATATATAAATAAAAGGATTATGTGACAATTTTTACGGTTAATTATGCAGAACACATAATCTTACAGTAACCTTTTAAACTGGAATTTTAATTAAAAAAACCAGTATTTAAAAGCATTAAAGCCATTTAAAAGAAACAGACTGATAATAATGAAAAGAAAAACTGAGACAGAAAAAGCAGAGCCAAAGTATTTAGCACTCCAATGCATCCATGGTTAAAAAAACAACACTAATTTGAAAAAAAAATAGGCAACAGGATATGTATCTAGTAAGTAAATTGTTAGTCATAACTAAAATCATGCCTTTAATATGAGTGATACTTCTTAAAAAAGCATCAAACTCTTTATTAAAGCTAAACACACAACCTGCTGCAGACCATAAAGCTAAACCTAAAGATATCTGAGAAGATGCAATAGAGATTTCTCTCTGTATTTGCAACACACTTTTGCAACAATAGTATCAAAAACTGTAAACCCAAACATACCACGCTCACGAACGATGACTGTGGATCAAAGAAAAATAACAAGAATACAAGATAAGAATATTGGAAGTTACAGTATTTTCCTTAAAAATTATTGCTAAAGATTTTGTAAAAAAGCACATATTCAGAACTCAAAGCCTAGAATTATTTATAGTAAGTTTAACAACAGAAACCTCGGGCCACAGTAAATAACAGTTTTAGTTAAAGAAGGCAGCACAAATAACGTTTGAAGCACTACTGGAATCAATTTCATTCTACTTACGAGTTCCTTCTTCAGTAACCATTCCCAGGCCTTCTGCTTTATTCTGTCTCTCAAACGCATTCAAGTCAAGAACACTTATATTTGAGGAAAAAACAAACAGCACAAATAGAAAAAAGGACTATAATATACAATGGAAAATAATTTCCTTCCACAAAATTTTTGGAGGCCTTCAACAACTACCCTTGACCCACTATGACATGCATTGCCTCATATTTTATTTAATACTTATATTAAATAAAAGAGCTGTGGATGAAACTAAGGGTCCAGTGTCCATTTCTGAAAAGCAATTATTCTCAGGCCAGGTCTCACCACTTACCTAACTTCACTCCTGATAATGTCATTCATGGTTTCATGTACAAATGTGGAGTGGAAAAGGAGCCTGAAATATTACTCTTTATGTTGGCTTAAACCTACCTCCAAAAGGACATTACTGCAGTTGTTTCTCACTCGCACTGTTTTCCACTAAGTTGTCACTATTACTCCTATTATATTGTGTCTGTATATATTATGCATGCTTATGGTATTCAGAAGACATATGGAATTTCTGATTCCATTTGCAGAAGACAGAAATGTAATCAGAGGTTCCATATCTTCCAAGGTCAAAAGACACTAATATCTGAATTTTATTTTGTTAACTTGGAATAGCTCAGCACATGGAATAGCAAATCATGATTCTTCTCACCACCTAGTCAGAATACATTTTTCAAAGCATCCAAATATAATTCTATCATTATCTAATTTTAATTCAGTTCAATAGCATTTCAGTCACATATTCAATCCAGTGACATCATTAAAAAGCATTTTTAAAAGCATCATTTTCATTCTCTTATCATGTTCAAGTAATTTTATCAGTACCTCCTGAATGATACATAATACACAATTGGTAATAATAGCACAACAGGACCTGTTTGAGCAAGTCCCTGCTAAAGTTTTCTACATAAATGAAAATATTACAAGGCAGATGTTATGTAATTAGACTGCAACTCTTCAACAATAATTTCTACAATGCAGGTCACCATTCCTTCCACAGGTTATCCTCTATTCATACAGCTGCTCCACTTCTAATTCCCAGTGTACTCCTCCAGAACCCTTGTGGTACTCTAAAAGGCTGAGAAAAGGAGGCTGTTTGCTGTAGGAGTAATCAGAAACACCAACAATTTTCCTTCTTCTGTATGGGAGTCCTTTTCCTTAACTAATCTGAGCTTTTGTTTTGTCAAGGGAAGACGCTACTAGAGTTTCACTGGTCAACATGCCATCTCTAACAAACCTGATACATATGTAGAGGATTCAGAAGAGACAGAGATTATGCAACTTGCCAGAAAAACGGTAGAAACTGAAAGCTTAGTAAAGCTCCATTGGCCTGTCTCTCCCTCAGGGATGGCTTTTCTCTATCCTTGGAACAAACGAGACAAAAGCCTCGAGGGATCTAGGATCAGTAAAGGAGTCATTACATTTTACTTTTCTGCCTCTTCAAACTAAGTCTTCAAAGGCATGGGCAGACTTTGCTCTGTTTTCTCCTTTGGAAGAATACTCTAAAATATTAACAGACTGTTCCTGTGATTCACAAAACTTTCCCACAAGAGTCCCACAACCTGTGACTCCTGAAATGTAAATCTAACACATTCACCTGCACTGAGCAATAAGCCACCACCATGAATAAAACTGAACCTGTAATAATACAATTTATGGTTTTACCTGCATGATTGCATCAAGCCAGAGAGACTTTGAAAAAATCCAGCATCCTTTTTCTCCTTCAGGTAGTCTAGCATTTTCTAAATGTTGTGTATTTTTGAAGGGAAAAAATATAGTATTAACATTATATACAATAAATATTAATCAACAGTTAATTATTAATTAATGCTTATAAAACAAATTAAAATAGTAAAAATAAGTACCCTTATAATTAATAATATTAAAATTATATTAATTCAAAACTTCCTGAATTGATTCTTTGAAATAAAATCACTGGAGAGCAATAATATAATTGCTATTGTACCAAAAATGAACTGGTATTTCTTCACTATTTGGCTTAATTTTAAGTACACTAACATAAACAACAGAACACTAAAAGTAGTTAGAAAATCATTACCTGTTGAACAATGGTGTTCCCACCATTCAGAATAGCAATACCAAGTTTTAGTGTTTCTACAACCATGGGTCCTGTATGACCTGTAAAAACAAGGACACAGTCATTAAAACTTGCAATTATGAACTCTTCAATCAGAAATGCAGTCTGGAACTTAGTGCAGTTGTATTTGACATTTATTTTGCCTCATTATATATCATATAGAAGTTGCGCATGATGTCTACATTATAGGTATAACGACAAAAGACAGCTAAGACTTGCACATCATGTATACTTTAAATATGCCCCAGAACATTACCTTTGCTTGCACTGATCATCTGAAGGACCATCTCAGCAGCTCCACGATCATGTAAGCGAGCTTGCTGATAGAGAGTTCTCTGTTTTTCCATTTCTTTCTCCTGGGTTTGGGAACAAATATAAGAACAGACTACAGATTGGAATGGATCCAGAAAAAATAGGAAGATGAGAAAACTGAATTTGTTGAAGACCATCTGCCTCCATCATCCACGGGATTTTTGAGTCCAAAACTTCAGAATACCCCATCATTTTATATGAATAACCTAGTAAACCAGCTGCACACACACACACACACACACACACACACACTGTGTTATGTTATTATTGCATTTATTCTAGTGGACATAATTTAAAAACTACCACATTAGGTGATGAGAAAGAAATGTAATTTAAACTCTCACCTCAAATGTCTTTTCTTTTTCTTCATCTCCCTCTTCTTCTTCCTGACAGCTCTTTTTATGTTAAAAACAGAAATCACAAGATCTTATCATGAAATATAATGCCTGTTTCTGCTACAGTATTTCTACAAAAACGGACAGATAATTTTTTCAAGCAATAACTGAAGGTATTAAGAAGATTTAAAACCACTGAAATTGTAAGTGTTTATGCTTATCCACACTAAGAAGCTGATATTCCTTAACATATGGGTATTTCAGGGTATTTATCCAAATACATACAAACTCTGTACTGCAGGCTATATGTTCTTGTGCCATATCTCTATAGCTATAATATGCTTCTACAGGGTCAAGGTCTCATCATGAGTCAGCTGTAATCAATATGTTGCACAAACTGCCTTATTTTTGACAGACTTCAAATATTAACTCTAAAATAATTACCCCCAAAAAAAGGCAACATGTTAAGACTGCTTATGAGTTAATCGTGTACAAAACAAAGTGCCAAGTGAAAGCAACTGGACTGCACCTACTGGGATTTTATAGTATTGTTTTAATGTAGGAAATTTCTCATTATGTGTATATATAACTCTGAACTGCATTTACTTCATTAAAAATACAGAAATTACTAGTATCAAGCTGTCCCATGTAAGAAACAGAAAGAAAAGTTTTAAAAAGCATCTAAAATTAATGGTAAGTACCTAAGTACATTGAGGGACGGAGAGTGAAATTATACACTTACTTTTGCCATCATGGCAGAATAGGCAACATATAGAGGATCATGTTCTAGTTGGCTGTGAAGAGTAAAAAAAAAAATTAAAATTATTTTATGACATAGTATTATAAAGGCATCATATGCCTAGCATTTTTATTAAGGGATATTTTATTAAAGTAGGTGTACATCTACTTGAAAAGCTATTACACTTGAAAATTTTGTCACAAAGGTATTCTCTTATCTAAATCCAAATCTCTAAATTTTTACTCAGACAATTTAGAGGTATATTTGGACATTCATATTAGTCATGTTGGGTCATCATTGGCTGTTGAAGGTGTAGGAGAATGATTTGGAGATATGTTAAAATAATTATAACTGTCAGATAGCAAGATTTTGTTATTCATACAGAAAAATTATATGAAGCACTAGAGTACTCATAAAAATCTAATTCTAATAATTCTAATCAACAGTCTAAAGTCAAACAAAAAACTGGCACCAAGATTCATAATAAACATCAACAAAACCTTTTCTGACATACTGAGTGAAATGTAATGAATACTAAAACCAAGAACACACATTTATTACCAGGAGAGACCGGGAGAGAGTACTCTGATTTAACCTGCACTTCCTGTAGACTTTGTGTTTCTGTGAGAAGTTATGCTCAATTATTTCTGTATTGGGTATTTACAAAGCTTTTTAAATGTCAAAAATAGTCAATATTTATCTCAATGTAAAGGTTATACTATTTTAAATACATGAAAACTCTAATGAAACTGAGAGGAAAAAGGTATTCACCATGTACAGTAATGAGCTACACTTGTGTTAAATCACTTTGGTAATGTTACTAAAGATTCAGTTACTTTTACTCAATGTGCTTTTCAACGCAGCTCTTTTACCTTCTCTCTGTAAGAGCACTGCGACTAAAATAGAGGATAATCTGATGGAGTGGATCAGGATGGTTTTTCTCAGTCTCTTCTTCTTCCTCTTCATCTTTTTTTGGAGATGTCTGTCTCAAGATTTAGAATATAAAAGTTAAGCTTCATAAGTAATAAAAAAGTTTAGTGATTAAGCTTAGGAAAGAATTTCAGTAATTTTATTCTGTCCAATTTGTATTAACTGCCTGTATTAATCTTATTCAGTTTATAGCATAACCTGCAACATCATGTACCTGTATGACTCAGAAAAGGTTAGAAGGTAAGATTTTTATTCATATTTTAGGTAACTTTAGAAGTTTCTCATTTGCAAGGTATTGAGAATGAGACAGGGAAAATCTTGGGGAAACCTTATTCAACAGAAATTATGCATTTCCAGTTGACCAGAACTGAAAGGAAGATCTAGCTCAACTATTTAGGAGTAGAATTGCTGGAATAATTTTTGTTAGCATCGTCAATACATCACTAATGTTGGCTACAATATGTTCATTTACAATTTTTAAGTGGCCTTGATTCAAGGAATGCTCATTAGTGTAAACTTCAAACATTTCTTGGCAGTTAAAAATATAACATAGTCAGAACTGGCCAAATATCAGTATATTACCTTTACCTTACTTGTGTTATCACTCCTTTGTAGTTATTGTAGAATTATTTTAACTACAGTAATAATAGTAATTAGAGAAGTTCAATTTACTTCTCTATGAAATCTGAAAGAATTGCAGTCACTGATTTGATTAATGGCATTATTCTTTCCTTTAGCAAGAAGAAACAAAGTCAAAGACTGACCATATAATTGTCCAGAGTATGTGAAGAATGTCCCTACCCATTGCAGGGGGGTTGGAGTTAGATGATCTGCATGGTCCTTCCAACCCAAACCATTCTATGACTCGACAATATTAGGCATAATGAGTCTTCAAAAAGCACAACAGAACTGTTTTTGTTAACACTGAAGCACTTCTGATACATCTGCATGTGATCCATAAAGCTGTATACTAAATTTCATGGTGTTTAGGTACTATGGAGATAAGCTCCTTGGAGGTATTTTAGACAAGCTAACTACACAGAGGGAAGAGAAAGAGCAGTAGGCAATCTGAATCAATATTCATTAACAAAATCCTGAAGTTTATCTATCACTTTTATCAATTACACAGGTAAACTACATTTTTGCTGAATATGGCTGCATATATTTACTTCTCCTTTTGATGCGTCAAAAGGAAAACAGCAAAATTAATTTGTATCAAAGCTGAAAATGTTAAAATTAAATATTATGCATCAAAAATATTTTGAAATGGTAGAGGATCAATAGTGTCAAGCTTTAAAAAAACCCCAGTAAATAATATATAGGATCATAGGAATTACCATAATGAGAAAAATAGGCTGTCTGTTCGTCTAATCCATTTCTCTTCCCAAGAATGATTATCACATAGCTCGTCTGAAGGCATAAATCATCTTAATGCACTTCAGTGCGCATCACAGGACAAATGTCTTTTTGACCACAGCAGAAAATGACCTTATGCTCAGAAGCATAAGGATTGATATTTTATAAGTTTATGCATATGCATACAGTACACAAAAATTAAATATAGTTTATAATAGATACATAGAATACACACTGAAGTGGGCACTGAAATATATGCCCAATTATGTCAGTACTTACAGCCAAATCCTGAACTAGTTTCTCCTCAAATGAATATTCCTCTGTTTCTATCCAAAAGTTCTGATAGCCATTGAGGAAGAGGTTAATAGAACGGTGCCTGGGGGGGTTGTGAAAGTGAGATCAAGAGGGGTAACGGAACAGAGTATAACAGCTCAGATGGTTAATGGTTAGTAAGGATACATATTTGTACAATTCTGATCCTCTGATTGGTCAGTGAAACAAGATGTGAAACATAACTAACATTCAGTGACAAATCTGCAGGTACTTTTGAACATTCTTACTGTTTTTCATACACATATGTATACATCACTTTTTATTTTGAAGGCCAAGAGAGGCCTAATATATATTATACATGAAACTGCAGGACTGATACCTTAATGCAAGCATGAGAAAAACAGACACTTGAACAGACTGAGTGAGTGGGATTTACATCTACAAGGTGTAAATCTAAACTACTAGATTTAGGACATCAAGACAGCAGACGTTGGCCATTAACACCAAAATAATTATAAAGTGCTTTCCAGCATATTTTCTGCAGACAATCATTGCCTTCTTCCACACAAAGAAGCCTAACCTCAACTTTCTAGACGTTCCTCACAAAGAAGACTAACCTCAACTTTAGTCTTTCAGTTCCAAATCAGGGCAGTATTAGCATGTCCTCAAAGAAGTTGCATTAGAAATATACAAAACCTGTTCTACAAAATGACCAGTTTTAGAAAATTTTAAATCATATTAATTGCTACTGTATACTATTCATTAATTTAACTTTCCACAGAAAATACAGCTCATGGCAAGAAGACTACACATAACAATGGCCAAACAATTCCATCTTTACATTATTTTGGGGGAAAATTTTGTTTCGGGGTGCACTACATGAGGTTAGAAAGGCTGTTCCATGCAGGCTTTTCTTTTACTTTTATCCTGCACCACCAAAAAAATCTATAAAAATGGGCAGCTTATACACCATTTAATACCTTTTAAATACACTGTGCACATGAATCTGCATTTTATAATGGAATAGCTATTGAGTCAACCTTCTAGGCTCAATTGCTGACACTGGTGCCATTTTATTATCAAATTTCAAAAACTGACCAATCAGAATCCCCTCTGAAAATTGTACAAATCCATGTTTTTATGATAATATCAAATCATGGCTGGGAAGGAAGAAGTGGGCGCATAAGCAAGAGGCTCTCCACAAGTTACATTACCGTTAACTTGAGTATAAGCCTGTCATACTGAGTTTTTTCATGTACTTTTTCCAGCCAAACACGTTGAAAGGTGCTCAGGAAGAAATTGCTAATTTTGTGTCTGAAGAAAAGCATATAGGTTTTCATTGAAGAAAGGCACAAGTGAAATTCAATAAAGTAGTCAGAAAGAATGTATTTGTAAACCGTGTTTGAAAAACTGCCATGTACAACTTCGCTGTATCTAGGTGCATATACAAATGACAGACAATAAGACAAATCTTTTTCAAATTAATTTCCTTAAAACATCAAACATAAACAGACACATCTCAGATAAAAACACTTATCACATATAAGACACTTTTTCAAAGCCATGTACGTTCAATAAACACAAATAAAGGTTTAAATTATAGCTATTTGTTTTGTATCTGCAGGCACTTTTCATCAAAGGGAGTTCTTGGAATATTTATGGTAGAAGTTAAAGTAATTTTTCTGTGATCTAGCAAACACCTTCATATCAATAGACATGTCCCTTTCTGAAATTTCTTACTGGAATTCCTAAAAGCTGATACATATAAAAGTAAATTTTGCAGAAAATTAGCATAATATCTGAGATTAAAATTAAACTATACTGAAAGCTACCTAAATACCTGGAAAATTTTCAAAATAGTAAGTTTATTATTTACTGAAGATATTCATCTTCTCAAGGATAAAAGAAGGGGTACAACCATAATGTTTGTTTACTATCCTCTAAATTAATGAATTCTAGCATCAAAGTTAGAACTAGAACTCCCAATACAAAGCTGCAAATAAAATGAGGAAAAAAACAAAGTAGAGAGCTGCATTTTAAACTCTGGATCAAAGAGATTTAAATAGCTCCTAGAATTAATAATACCCCACTTGAAATAATCTCCCTAGGGTTCAGACATGTCTTAGCAACACTGTCAATTTAGATAATGCAGATTGTTAGAGGTGCATAATAGTGTGATAGCCTTATTTTTCTGCCAGAACCTTATGACTTATCTAGGAAAAAAAAAATCTATAAGCTAGTGAATTTTAAAACTTCAGTTTTCACCTATCAATAGAGCAATACACCTAGGAGTCCTTGCTCATGGCAGCAGAGTCAGACTAGATGACATTTAAACATCCATTCCAACCCAAACCACTCTACGACTTTAGGATTTTAAGTTCAAACTGTGTTTTCACTCTTCTCAGTTCTGAAGTGCAGACAGCACAATAAATAGATGAAAAGAAATTTATGAGAGTTCATTTTTAGCAACTACAAAATTAAATAGCTGGATAGATTGTCCTCATTTTCATTTTCAAATTGGGAGTAAATGGTACCACAAAATCTACCATAAAGTTTGAGAAAAGTTTTTAACACAAAAAAGTTTTTTTAAAAAATAATGTAAATGTTCCATTTCAATGGGTGTTACTCCATATTTTATTGGAAATAAAAAATTCAAAAATTTAAACATTCATAACCCACTTTGGCAAGTCTTCCATCAACCTCAAATATGAAAAAAATAAAAGTGGCTGCTTTTTACGAAAAAAAAGAAGAAAAAAAAAAGATGAGCCATTTCAACATTTGGGTGCTCATGTATTTATTCTAAACATTTTAAGAACTTATAAAGCCAGAATAGGGTTCCTAAAAAAAACAACTTGCTCACAAAAAGGTTGTACTGAATTTTTATCTCTTCATAACACCTCTTGTTTTGCCAAACACGGCTCTTGAAGATGGAAGGGTTGATACTGGCTGGTTTGTTGTGTTGTATTTAATCCTTTCCATTTCTCTGGTTCTTTAAAGAGAGTCTGATGGTAGCATGAAAACTTGGAGAAGTTACTATAGTCTGGAAATACTCATTTTTGTAAAGGAAGGTTGTGTGCTTTTTATAGTATAACTGACTTTTTATTTGTCCTGTGCAAACCTAATATTCCTCCAGTATGTTAAGTGGCACAGCTACAGACCTTTAGCTAAAGACCTTTACAGAAACATGTAAATTGGCTTTAATAAAGGCATTTAAAAATCCAACTCAACTCTTCAGTTAAATACTTTGCCAAAAATCTTTGAATAAAAATATTAAACACAAAAAGTAAAAATTTGCAGAAAGTGAGAAGCAAACCTAATTAAAGATGTGCTTAACCTCTATCTGAATAAAACCCAGATGTTTTGAGAAGGGACAGAATAAAGGAAGTTATTCCAGTGCTATAAGATCTTATTATTCTGCTTAAAGCAATAGATGGATCCTGGCATAAGATGCATTTTATCTCCGACTTTGTCGGTTCTACATTCACTAGAGTAAGAAGCAGAGCAACACACAAGTCTAAAATATCATTCTGCACTGCTGTGCCCCAGTAGTTGCTTTAATTAGTATTACATTCTGATGTAGTAGCTTTAGATTGGCCCAGACAAGCTACAGAGCATGAAGTGTTCATGTAAGAGGAGAGGAAAAGCCATACAAAACAAAATTTAAAAAATTAAAAATTAAAAAAAAATTAAGAAAAGAAAAAAGAAAAAATAATGAAACCACAGGAGAATAAAGAGTAAAAAGAGTAACCAATCAGAGACAAAAAATGGACAGAAATAGCAACATCTTAGCAATTTTCACAGATGAGGAACAATAGAGAATAACTGACAAAAATTAAGCATGTAATTCTTATGGTCTTTTCCCACTCTGGTTATTTGTCATGAGATGAGTATTTTGCTACTGTGAGGAATTAGCTGATGACTAATCAATTCTTGACCCTTAAAATTACATACACCTAACAATCAACAAACACGTAGGTAAACACACAAGCAGTATTTGCACTCAGTAAACAATGCAAACAAAAGTTAGGAAGAAATAAACCTTTAAGTCACTTACCTTGGCAGGTTGTATAATGGTGCCATTCTGAAACATGCAACAACAGCCCTTTTGCGTTGTTTTGACAGGAGTTTGTGCCAAACAGCTTTTTTTGATCTCAGTGGTTGTTCAACCTATGGGAAAATATCTTCTAGTATGTACAATGGAAACTTTTCAACTTTCAACCAAAGTTTTCTTTTCAGCTAGGGGTTAGCTAGTTAGCAATGTATAAAATGTTTTAAATACTCTGGATCATCTGAAAAAAAAGTTCTTTTGGGGCTTTAGTTATTTATTTTTATTAATAAGTGAAAAGATCAGGGAGCTTCCATATAGTAATCTCTCAGTTTATTCAGACAAGCTAAAGGTGCCAGAATAGCTCATGTGTGGGACTCCTTGGTAAATTTTAAAAAAATGGTTATTTTTTTTATTTTTAACTATGCATATGCAGTTGTTCATGGGAACGTATTTCGGAACTTGTGAATGAAACGGATTAACTTTATGTAGGAAGAGTATAAATGCCTTCCTGTATTTAAATTGTATCACTTGGATGAACAGGCAAGCAACTCAAAAATTGCTAGAGCATTCCCAGGTGCAGAAATTTGAGACAGGCTAAACCCAGTGTAGTAAGAATAAGTGCACAAGCAAACATCTCTTCCTAAAACCACAGAGTTTTCAGCTACTGCATGGAGATGATTTGTGCACTATACTTGTGACTGTTTATGAAGTTTTGCAGAAATACATCCTGAGTTTTCCCTGCAGCTAAATGGAGGCCCTTGAACAGATTACATTGAAAGCTTTGCATATATACACACCTGCATGTGCATGTGAACTTGCATGCATGCATGTATAAAACCCTAAGTTTTATCTGGACACTTAAATGATGAAACTCAATGTAGCTGAAATTATCTCTGCAAGGAAAAAATCTCAGGTTATTTTAAAACGAACACAGTATAGACATGTGGCTTTTTACCTGCTCCAGATGATACAGAGCAGCTGATATCCTCTGCACACGTTCCACATTTTTCTCAGGGTCAGTAGGTCCATCACTCTTTAAAATGTCTTTGTACAGATTTAACTGCCATTTCACAGCTGGATCATCAGACTGAAACCCAACACATTTCATTTGTTAGCGGCTGAATGAAGGCACTGAATTTGATCAACACCACTTCTACTCCCATTTTATAATAAATAAGGTTATAAATACTCCCAAGTCTGCGCTCTTTCGGACCAAACATTTGCTAGGTGCTTCAAAAAATGGCATTAATTCCGTATATTGTTGGGCAATTGAACTCTATTCTTCAGCAAGGTTCTGCATTTTTATTTCATGAAACAAAATAAAGTATCCTGGAACTTATTTATTCCACTTAACTGCATTAAAAATAAGGAAACACATTTAGTACTGGGACTGAGTTTACTTCCTTGCAGGACCTCTGTACTGAGAGTGTAAAGCTGTTTTTTGGAGTCTAGAAAAGACAGATGGAATTTCAGTCAGTGAAGAGTTACACCTAAAGTTTTTGCTTTTTCCTTGCAGGACAGAAATATGAAAACCACATTAAATTACTTATCGTGTCCATTTTAAATGTATGTACGCACAAATTTATACCAAACATACAGTCAACTTTCATGACAGATAAATAAGCTACAGTTACTGTGTTCAAAGACTGTAGGCAATGCTCTGAATTATTTTTAATTTACAGAATGATGAGGACTTCATATTGATATTACCTTTGACAGTGTATTCAGCATATGAATTGTAGGAATATGAATGTGCTTGTAAAACTCACAAGTGCTAAGATAACACAAGCTTCTCTTATTTTATTATAGTCATTTTAAATGTATATATTCTTAGAAATACCATTTAATCATTAGAGAAAGTTAAATCCAAGAAGAAAAGCTGAACTACAGCTTTAATTTTAGCTGAAACAACAGTTTTAATTTTATTTTTTTCTTGGATCAAGTTCATTCTAAGTAGTTACAGCTTTAAGACTACCAGTATCTCAATTCTTCACACTTGTCCCATTTTACAGATCTTGCTGAAACTTGAATATTCATCCAAAGCTACAAATAAGCCATTTCTTGCAATGAAAAAATCATGAAGAATAATGTTAAAATGGAAATCTTTCTAATAACTTTTCAGATTATTTTTTTAATGTATCACAATAAACAAAACAATTGCACCTTCTGTATTTAAAAGTGCACATCAGCATCTGTAAGACAGATCTTTATATATTACCTTTTCCTGCAAGTGTAAATTGTTGCGTAAGTGCTCTTTGACTTCCTCATCTGTGTCCCTCTGTAGAAAGGCAAAAGTATTTTCAATTCAGATTATGATTCATTTCATAAGAACTTTTACAACACAAAAGAAAAACTTTCATTTTAATATTGAAATTTAACCCCTTTGGTGTTCAAAGTATGTAAGATACCAGAAGGGCACCTTCCTTAACCACAAAGGAAGGATTAAACTATGAAGGGAATCAAAGCTAACGAATTGTAATTCAGTATTTGGTCCCAAAAAATATGCATATATAAAACTCCATATTGTATACAAATGGAAAATAACAGGGAAATTATGACATGTCTATATACATTTTTAAACAAAAGCACAATAATTAGCAGCTATAATTGCTTACAGTACATAGAGATATTTAATAATATTGACTGCTTAGACATCTATGCTTCCAAATTTGGTTTAGAAAGTTCTGCTTATTTTGCATTAAAAAAAACTATTACAAAGTACACACTTACATGGCTGTATCTAGTCTTAGCCAAAGAGATGAGCTCTTGATCTCCAGGAGTACACATATTCAAACCAATAGGAAGCATCTTTTTAAGTGCAGCCACAATCAAGGATGTCTGTATGGAGTACAAATCCCCTCTACGTTTTGATTTCTTCCTCTCTTGATCTTGTCCTCCAGACTGCCATTAAAAAAAAAAAAGAAAAAAAGAAAAAAAAAAAAAAAAAGAGAGAGAGTAGAAAAATTACTGCAGCTCTCTGATCACGCACTTCCTCAATACAGTCTTACCCTAATGGTCTAAGGAAACTAAGTTCCTGATGTAGCACAATTAAAAATGCTGCACTAGAGGAAGGGTGTACAGTCTTGGGCGGGAAATGTAAAGGAATGCTTTTGGTGTGCACCAATGCAGAAAATGCAGTAACAGAAATGTAATAGGAGTCACACACTTTTGTGTGCAATCATACATATGGCCCTAACAATACTTTCTGGATCTTATCTCTGAAATCAGAAAAAACCCTAAAATTAAAGGTGAAGTATTCTCAGGGGACACTATTTTTTGTCTAATGTTACAGAGACAAATTCAGGATGTTTACATTTTTGTAAGAGATTTATATAAAGATAATTATCCAGGGTCTGAATGAATGAACAGTGCCTGACTTGTCTCATCTGAAAAACAGTATGATTTAAAAGGTTTTGATTCAATGTAATAAAATGCCAATGAATTAGTGCCTCTGGGAAAGTACTGCCCTTTGGCTTTGGCTAATATTTGTAAATTTGGGACAAAAAATTAAAACTCTTATGACTTTGGAGATCATCATTAATAGGAAAAGAAAAACAAAAGAAACAGAAGTAAACAGCACAACAGAATAATGTTTGCCCTCTCTTCTTATGACAGACATTGTACAACATATTTCACACCCAACTTTTCTTTTATGAGACAGAGAACCAAAATCTTTCAAACAGACCCATATATTTAATGAACACATAGTAAACAGCAACAACATCAAACAGCCCAGTTCTGAATTCTGTACCCATACTAAACTCCTACTATACTCAAAGGGAGTTTTGCTCAAGATAAGAGTTCAGGACTAGGCCTCCAGGCTTATACAACACTACAAAATAAAATTGCTTGCATTTAACCCTCCACATCCTTTTCCTTCTGTCAATTAAGATTTACTAACTACTGTTCTCACAATATATTGTGTAGTTCCACATAAGGATACAGCAGAATCCATTGCAATTCATTATTTCCGAATTAATGCCTCACTATTATCACAGTAATCACTGGAAGAAAAAAGGCAGCCATATGTATTCTACTTGGTGATAAATTTTGGCACATTCTGTCTTCTAGATGGTGAATATCTATGTACAGAGCTTGTGTTAAATATTTTTAAAGTCTGAGGGAACACGCAATGGATGTGGCTTCCTTTCTTAGGGAACTAACAATTGCAAGAGAGTACTTTGCCTCAAAGCTTTGCTTTTCAAAGTGCCTTAGAAATAGTGATGCAAAGGCTATAATAATGACATTGTTTGTACTCTACATTGACAGCAGACAAACAAATCTCACAATGTATCACTGTACTCCAGTGGCGTCACTATGCATCTTAAATAAGAAATAACAAAATATGTAATTGATATATTTTTAAAAAAATGAAAAGGACAGATTCTGATTTCTGTATCTTTTATGCCTGTGGACAATTTGCACATCCAATTTTCTTTTTGTTCATGAGAATAAGATAGGTAAACCTCAAAATTTGAGAATTTTTAAAACATGAAAAGAAGATCCATTCTGCCTTTGCCATTAATTCTGCTGTCTGTGAAATCACTTCTCCAGCTGAGAAATGTATAAGTAGAGTCACAGACTGAAACCCAAATTACAATGGAAATACGTCTCTCTCAGATTAAAATGGTTAAGATTATGAAATTAACATTTTTTGTATTTCCATCCCTCTTTAAACTTCAATTCTTTGGGATTATAATGAGAGCATTCATTAAATCCTACTCTGTATACCTGGAGAATTTTGACAATAGCAAAGCATGAAATCAGATTATTAGTTTAACAGAACTTCTCCCTTTTAAACTCATGACTGGTTTAATTGATTAAAAGTTCTTCACAGCATCAAGTGTGCTTCTCAGCACACAGGGTGAAAAGAAAGATGAAAGGGTTTATGCTCCATTTTGCTGTTCACTCTGGTTCACCAATGAAGAACACACCATAGGTCAGAAAGTACTCATCTATACTATAAATCAATATTTAAAAAAAAAAAATATATATCTGAATGGTGCAAAAGAGAGTGACCTATAGTTCCATGAGGAAATCTTCAAATATATTAAATACATAAAAGAAACAAGGATTATTCAAAAGCTTTGTCACACCTCATGAATTTAGTAAAGATCATTTTATTTTGGAAAAAGGTAGGATTTTAACTATACACCTTATTTAAACTTATTTGATTTAATACAGTCTTCTTTTCATCTAGAGATGGGCTGTAGGTTATGGCACATTTCTCCCAAAGATACTTCTTGAATATCATAAGCCAAATATATCTTTCTATTGACTCTACTTAGACATTTCTTTTACAATGTCTACTTCAATATTTTAGCAAAAAAATAGAATGCAGAAAGACGGCAGAGGCAGAATGTACACCTGAAATAGTCACAAAAAGTAGCTTTAATACATTTTCACATTAAGCAATATTTAGGAGTGCCAAAGGGAATTCCATTAGCTCTGGTCAAAGAATGCCACTTTAGCTGGGACAAAATTTATAGTAGGTAGAACCTGGTCCTTCACTTTGTGACGCCACTGCTATGATCAATGGAAAGAGTGCTTGGAGCCTGATCATCTCTAAATCTAAAACAAAGACACATCATGCACTTTGACCTGTACCTTTACTTGCATGCCCTGTATGAAAGAAAAATAAAGGGGAAAAAAAAACAAACCATAAGTAAAAGAGATGAAAGGATGATAATTTTACAAGTTAGTTATAAACTTACTCAGTTTTATGAGGACAGTAAAAATATAATAAGCTAAAACAATAGACTGTAAATGCATAACCAAATGAGATCTTAGTGAAATCAGCCTTATCTTTATTAAACAGTTGAACTCCTGAATTTCGGTTGCTCTTCTACCGCACGCTACCATTTGCTGCTTGCACATCTAAGTACATCCAGTTAGTAAACCCATCAATACACTGATTACTGCATCCTTTCCCAATTTTGTTTAAAGAAGAAAGGTGTCTGGAACTCTGGATAGTCCAGTAATAAAAAATAATCACATTTTTACCAAAATAGCACCTTCTCCCTCTTTTCCCCACCAAAGTATGTCTGCAAAAAAATATGTTTAGAAGTCCAACTATCATTGGTCAGGTGTAGCACTTAATTTACAGATCTATTTTCCCACTGCATAGCATATTACTAATGCATAGCATTTTGAAGATAGCCTGAGAGAAAACTTTATCTTGCATCTCTCAGCAGTACCCATTTTGAGAACAATATTATAAACTCAGCTGTAACTGTCATACAGACAGAGGATGTTTTTCCCCGTTTGTTATATTAATACCATAAATACACTTAAATAATATGTATTCTATAGTCAACATTATATTATCATTGTGCCAGGAAATCTTAAGAAAATAACAACAAAACCTTTTATTTATGGTAAATAAAATAAACTGTTAGTCAAAAGAATCCTTGAAAAGGCCTAGGAAAATACTGTAGAAAATTGTTGGTTAAAAATAAGCAGAAAAACCCAAACACACACAAGCCCCCACTTCTGTCATAGCCCTAACAGTAACTTTATTTTCTTGTGATACTTGATTAAATTTCAAAATGTTGAAGTCAAGCTATTACTAAAATATTTTTACAGCCTAATCTATTTCTATCACATAGTAAGAAAAACAGATACAAGTCAAGAAAAATGAAAGCCTAATCATCAAATTAAGTGTTAGAATCTTAGCATCTTAGAATCTTCAATACTTTAGACAAATAGCAAATTTTAATTTAAAATTTCAATTGTGTGAAATATGTAGATGCTGCATAGACATGCCTCAGCAGGTATGCACAGGTATATACACTAAAGGTAAGGAAAGACAAGATGTTAATTATCTTTAATTTATTTTAGCTGACCATAAATATAATCCACTCATGATTTACCTCAGTATATCCAAAGGAAATGTATTCTATGCGATTGAAATACTCTCAAAGAAGAGATCTAAAATTCCTGCAGAAAATACTAACATGAAATCCTCTAACTATTGTAAATGTGCAAACAATATGTACTACATATTACAGAGGGGCACAAACAACAATGTTGTTCCATAATACGAACTTAGATTTTACGATTGCCTCCAATTTCTATAATAGGTCTATTTAAATGTTCTTAAAAATAGATAAAAAAATTAATGAGGGCAAATCAAATAAAACTTCAGTAGGATATGCACTTGTTTAGCAACTGAGGGTGTATATCCAGCCACACATTTGTTTAGATTCCAAAATTTACACAGAAAAATTGTCCATATATACATATATATATATCAAACAATTATTATGCACATCTGAATGTATACATTTAGTCTTCTATTCCAATGAACTGAAAAACACAATGCAACATCATTTCCTCTTAACCAAAAGGCTATTTTATCAAGAAACCTATGAAGGGGTCAAAAATAACTAGTGTAAATGAAGGTGTTTAATCTCCATTTCAACACTTTTACCACAAATCTGTTGTTTCAATGGAATCTAAGTTACCAGTCTCTCTCAGACTGAAAGTTCTCTAACTTACCATTGCCCTCCGAGCAATCTGCTGCCATATTTTTAGAAAAGAAAAATTAAATGCTCAGCTGTTAATACATTTACTTGAAAAACTATTAACAACGTTAATATGGTATAATAAAAATACAATCGGTACTTAACCAATTTATTGATTTCAATGATTAATAATTTGTTACCACTGCTATTAGCTACCAATAAGAAACTTAATGCTACTCCTTCATCCTCTGCGTTCTTTTATTTTCTTTCTTCTATATGGCATATAGATACAGAACCTTCTGTATATAATATATTACACCTTACACTCTGGTAGAATTCCAGTATTTTGTATCAGGTAACAGAGACAGACACTCAGTATTTTTCCTAAGAGAGTCTGAGATCAGCCTGGGACCTTACTCCTTTAAGACACCCCAAATTGTTCTCCCTTGTCACTGTCAATGGCCAATGTTCATATCCAGTTTTCTATACTTACTCATACTTGATATATATTGCATAAGATTGCTTCCACTAGAAATGTCAATAAAGAGGAATAAGTGATAGAGAGGAAAGGGCTAACTATTCTGTTAACATGCTACTTTTTGAACTAAATGTTAATATTAAAGCAAGAAATTATAAAAATAATGTTCCCTAATGTAATGTCCTCTACAGATCAATGCCTGAGGATATAAATGAATATCAAACCTGCAAGAAAGCCTGAAATTCAGTTACTTAGAGAATTTCTTCTTATTTTAACCTATGCGGTCTTAAAAAAAAAAAAGGAATCAGATGTAAATCTATCAATTATTGAATGTGCTGGGTTTAGGCCACTTACATTTTATATTATGAAATTATTATTATCAATTTCCTGCTTAGAAAAATATATATAAAACCAATACAACCCTTGTAAAAGACACCTCTTATATTTCATCATGGTATTTAAGTCATCATGAAACAAATGTCTAAATTAACAGCTGTTCTGCAATCATGCCTGCAGTTATAGTACCATATTAATAAAATATTCAGTCATGAACAATACAGTATTTTATTTCTTCCTTTATTAGCAATAACCATGCACAGTGTCCTGGAACACTGTAAGTTGACATTAATATGCTTACAAAAAATTATATGCATACAAAACCCCCCAGAATCTCTCTGTACTCTCTTATACCCATAGGAATAAAAACGTATTTACATATGCATCTTAACCTCTGTTACAAATACATTAATACAATTACTCATACATGGTATATATGGATACTTAAATATACACAACAGGCATTTGAAAATAAAATCTCAATTTGAAATTTGTGTAATATAGTTTCCTGATGTTAAATTCCTGTGATTTTATCAAAATCAGAGACATATGAGACCTACCTATTCCTTATTCCTTACATGTTAGACTCTTGTATTGTGCAATTGCTGCTCAAATAGCCTGGACTGTGCCCACTACTTGTCTTGTTAATAGGGATGACACAAACATTTCAGTTTTATCAAACAACTTTGATAAGCCACATCTTGACAACAGAAAAACAGGTTAAATATTTCCTTATCTCTGAATACAGAATTCTTTATAACATTGAACTTGTATTTCACTGCCAGTCATGAACTAATGACAAGCAGATAATGTACTATTTTTGCTTGTAAGAATTCCAGTATCAGGGTTTGGCTTAGTCAGGTTTCAAAACGTAAAAATCCATAGGAAAAAAGAAAAAAACCCAAACATTTTAAAAGAGAATTAAGAAATATAACAACACATTTTATCTGCCTCTCTCTTGTTTGAAATTGGACTTACAGTAGCTGGGTTAGAGATAACCAAAATACAGTGAAATACAAAACTTTACATGCTACTTCTCCGCTACACATTCAAAATAGGATTACTCCAAATCCTACTTTATAAATATAAATAAAAGAAAGGGTTTCCTCACTATATTTGTCTACACTAATTTGGAATTACACTTCATCTGGCTTAAGCTGAGTAAAGCAATTTCCTCAGCTAATGTCAAAGCAGCATTTTTACCTTGACTACACAATTTTTTTCTATTATACAGGTAACAAATGTACTTTGAAGCATCATATCAGCATCTTGTCATATTGAAAATTAGCAAAAAAAAAAAAGAATGTGTTAATAAGAAACAAGAAAAATGGTGCACATGTAGCACACTACATGTATAAATAAAGAGGTATATGCAATGACAGCTGTGCTCCATCAGAGTTGACAGAACAATAGACTGACATTCACGTGAAAATGAAAAGACAATCAATATTTCTCTATTTGCTTTTGTAAAATAGTCAACCTTCTTCTTTGCTGAATGTTCAATAACCCATATTTTATAATACAGCCCATATTCTCTTATATGTGCAAATTTTTCAAATAAAGACTTTTATTTTAATCTTGTGCCTTTGAGTATTAGCAGACATTTGGTAAGTAACTCTAAGATACATACACTATATTTTGGATAGTAGTTGTCACATCTGTCATCAAGAAGCAAAACTATTTTTCTTTTCTTCTAACAGCAGAGCAGCTGCAACCTGAGTAGATTTTCAGAGCCTTCTTTCAACATACTAAACATATAGTAGATTTACCTGATCCACAAATTTTTATTAACTTACTTTAGACATCTTGCTCTTGGTGTCTCCTGTTAAAAATGCCAAATTGTTGATTTCATTCTGAATCACAAAATTTTGTTCTTCTCTTTTAAAATTCTAAAGAAAAAAATAAATCACCAGAAGTTTAACTCATCTGCATGTACCACATTTATATTTAAAAATAGAATGAAATGAAAAGAAAAGTGTACATTTTATCTTACATGTGATTTACACCACAGGATAAAAACTTCAGCTACCATTCGAAAGAGTTCATCAGAATCCGCATCTGGTTTCTTTAGCCAATTAGCTCTAATTACAAAAATAAGAGAAATTTAAAATAAGATATTTAAAAGATGACAGTTTAACATAATAATCTCCATTTAATAGATCAGGTATCATTTGTGCAGCTAACCTAGGAATTTGCATCTGACCAAAAGGGATGAATTGAAGGCACAGCATTCGTTAAGAATCTTAAATTATTCAGGATTAAGATTTAAGAATCTTAAAATACTCAGGATCTTATTCTCACCATAACATTAAGTGAATTGTGTTCCTTCTGATTGTCTGATCATAGATTCCAGTATATTAAGTAATAAATATGAGTTTAATTATTAGGTTATTTTACCTGTTGTTGTCTACATAACGTATCAACATTGGATAGAAGGCGTAAAGGTCTCTACAAAGTACAGCAAACTCATCAAGAATGAGTAGCTCAGCTTCTTGGGTGTCATTTTTACTGTCTGCTTTCAGTTGCTCCTCTTCCATCACTATCTTCATAGCTTTTTTCTTCAATTTATCCAGTGTTGGAATAAAGTGAGATCTGAGAAGATCAGGTCTGGCTTTGCTGATGATGGGTTGAGCATAAACTATACATGAAAATATAGATAATTCTATGATTAATGAATAACTGGTGGTTTTTGTTGTATTAATATGAATGCTGAAGTTCTAGAAACAGTCAAGATTATGGGGCTTCATATATTTCGGCATCATTAAATTATTAATAAAACTATGAATGTAGCTTTATAAAAACTGCATACTGAGAGATTAAAAGACTGTGGTTTCATATTATTTCAGCCTTATGTAAAATAAACTAACATGGTTTTGGCAAGTCCTATGTCTCTAAGAACCCAAGCAAAGTAAGAATTGAGACAAAGTCTTCACAAAAATTCTTTTTCTTTTGTGTGGGGTTTTTTTCGTGTCTGGGACAGGTTTTTTGGCATCCAGTGTCAGAAAACCGCCAGGAGATAGTGTTCTGGAAGAATTCCTTTACCTATTTTGCCTTGGGCAAGTTAAAATGCAGAGAAGGAATGAGTAATTCAAGGTCATAGAACAATTTTGTACAAGTATTAGCAATAAAATGCAAACTACCCAAGTCAAAAATCCTTGCAAGAACAACACAGGTCCTGGATATTCAAATTTAGGAGGAAATTACTACCTTTACATAGATTCTCTTGAACCATGTTATTGCACATTATATTCTTACACTGTATTATATGAATGATAAAATTTGCATACAGTAAACTTCTTTAGCAGGATAAATACTATATTTTATGGGATATTTTGAGAAAACTTTCAGCTTATTTAATACCTCACACATTTATTCAGACAAACTAATTAATTTTGATCTTTAATTACTCCTGAGATTATTTCACCATTTACACTTTCTTTGCATTTTGTCCTGATATTTTCATGAACAGAATTCACAGCACAAATACCCTTTACTGGAAAACTCAGGTGTCTTGGAAATCAATGGAATTCTCCAATTTAACTCCAAATTAAATGCTAAGACTCTTATACAGTGAATAGAGAAGGAGATTTTCAAAATCTCTCATGGTGAATAGAAAGCTCCCTACTTAGAGCGATGCTACAATGTATGCATAGAATGAATAATAAATAAACATATTTCTCTTATTGGTATCTATTATTTATCTTTCTTTAATGATAGTTCCAGTAATATTTTTTTTGCTACTGTATCACTGAGCAATAAGGTGAAGCATAGCAAAGTAATTAAATATTATTAGTACAAATACTCTTCAAAAATATTTACAGTACCTGCAATTCTTTTCATCCAAGATGCTTCATCTATTCCCAGATTGTTGTTAATGATTTTCAGTATATTTCCAAGAACGATGCTCAGATGCTCAGATGTTATCATTGTACAGCAAGGCCCAGCACTTTGAGGAACACTCTCGGACCCTCTTTCCCACCAGTAGGATAAATAGTTGCATAGCATGGGTAAGATAACCTCAATCACATGAGGCATTTCAGTATACCTTGCTCCAGACTCTGCTAAATCATTTATTTCCTTTATTAATCTATCCAGCTGAGGGATCTCTGGACACATTTCTTCTACTGTATCAGGCATACCTAAAACTGCAAGTAAGGGTAGAAAACCAAAAGATTAATTAGCAAAATAAAAGAGAACATCTATGTGTAAACCCTAAATACAAATGACTCAGATTCCTTTCCTTCACCATCCTGAACAGACAGAACTACGGTAAGACTTTGGGGTATGCATGGGTATCTCCTTTCACAAATTATGTCTTTCAGGTGATGTGCATATAGCAATGATGTAAACAACAGCTGCTGTAAAGCTATGGCTTTACCGTAAGGTGTCCTGAAATTATCTGGTGAACAGTCCAGCTATGTAATAGTGCAGAACAGAAAGCTTATATTAATATTGGATAAACTCTGGACACTGTATCCATAATTATTCACAACTCATATGCTGATTTACCAAAGATTAAATACACCTCAGGGAAAAGGAAACAAACAGCTTAAAATTGTGAGGGAGGTTTAAATGAAACTGTACTTAGTTAATGAACTCTGCACATCTGTCTCCCAACAAAAATGCCAGGGAAGAATTTCAGTTGCCAGATACTTGTATTAGAAACTGAAGTGTGCTTATTCAGCAATCAACAACCCATTGCAACCTAATGCCAGTAACTCAAGCAAAATTCTTCCACCTGTCAAGGTCCCTCTTTAATTAAGATTTCATGGAACTAACCCTATTCTGCCAGGAGTTCCCTATACCAAACTGCTTTGGATTGCCAGTAACACAACAGAAACATAGAAATTATTTTCCTGTTCAATTAGATATTATATCTCTGCATTTTGATACATGTACAAAGCTGTATCTTGCAAAAAATTTTTGTAATGTAGATATGATCTTCAACTAAGTTTAAATATGACAGTATGCAACTTCAGAAAGGCATTCAAAAATCGTGTTCAGAAAAATATTCAAAAATATTAGGAGTAAGAGAACAGGGTTTGCACAGTCTCAACAAAGCAGAGCAAGGCTAAAATGGTAAGTAATAAAAAATCAGTAGCAGAAGCTCTCTGCTGAGTCATACATTCAGGGCTTTTTCCATTATGCAACCTCCGTTGCTTAGTTGGAGTGGAGTAAATAACTTTTTCCTTTTTTTTTTTTTTTGGTGAGGAACAGTACTTACTTGCTCTTTCTCTTGCACTTTTTGTGTTGAAAACAGACAGTGGATTGTAATGGTTGAGAGAAGGTTCAAGAAATGCTACTGGAATGGCTGCCGCAAGAGATGCTAAACACTCACCAAGTGCAGGACGCTGCCTGTATATGAGAGACACTAAAAGTCATCTGAGAGGAAGAGTGTTTCATCAGGCTTTCAATATCTAGCATGCACAATAAAAAGAAGTATTAATTTTTGTTGTTGATTTATTTTATCTTTTTTATACACTGGGGACTGTCTGACAACTTAGAAAAATTTAACTTCTCACATGAAAAAAATTTGCTGGAAATTCTTAACTCATGCATAAATTTGTATTTCATATTATTGATACAGTCATTTCATCATCTGTGCTAAAAAATGTTTGAAAATGTGTTTCTATAAGCTAACCAATAAAAGACCAAGATAACATAAAGGGTCATACAATTTTTGGGTACTGGGTATGAAAAGAGAGTTTTCAACCCTAAATTTAGGATCTACAGTTCTGATGGAGTGGAATCAGAAAAAGAAATGAGTACCAGAATGCCTACAGCAATAATACTGTACTTGTCAGTAGAGGATTAGGGCTCAAAGTAACTAAGAGATACAGCATTTTGCATCCGGTTCTCAACATGTATGAACTGTGGAGACATTTGGACAAGAAATGTCCACAGAAAAATCAGAAACATCTCCAACATCCTAAAGAAGCTAAACAGTCCTTGTACAAAAGATAAAACACTTTCACAATGGAAGTCTGTCTTAACCGGGCATCAGCAGCAATCCAACCAAGTATTAGTCCTGAGACCCTGTTGCCAGGAGTGCTGTAGAATCAGCAGAACTATTTCAGCCATAAAAAGAGATATTTATCTATGAAAAGTGAACTATGACTCATTCTGCAATGGAAGGTAAAACTTTTTAATGTCCCTGCCAACATTTACTAGGAGAAAAACCTGCAATTTGATCCTGGATCTGGGCATTGCTTAACTTGAATAACTGTTCAAGTCAGCTCCATCACTCACTTCTAAGTTTTGCAGAAACATTTGAGCATTGTGTTTGAAATCCTACTTCCCACCTAGACACTGATATCTGCCTACAACTGTAATTTAGCAGCCTGAGACTAGTTAAAAAAAAACTAAATTAAATCCACAGTTGAAAACCTCTCACACAGCCTTAGGAGACTAATTAGGTTCCTTGAATATATCACTCACCCATTCTAAGAAGACAATTGCAGTAGGCAAAGGTGATGCTGCTAGCATTGATGTTTAAAGAAACTGTCCAGTGCTTACAGTTTTTGCCAGTCAAGTGGAGGCCTGTGCTGTTAACTCTTCTTAGTGAAAGGCAACTCAAAGCAATTAAGTTTCATTTCCTGTGAGGAGACCCTGACTATTGGTTAGATAAGTAGTAAGATACTTTTCCTTCTCAGATCTATGTAAAGGAGTATTTAAGATTTTCAAGCCCAGAAAGAGAAGAGAGTATAGCTTTATTATTAGTGATTGATGCATAAATGCCTGAACAAGAACATACAGCTTGTGCACACATTTGCATGCATACAGAGAGGGAGGAATGATCTGTGCACCAGACAGCTCTTGCATTTTGTGTGAAAGAATGCTGAATAAACTCTGGAAGGAAGGAATTGGAGACCAGCATTCCTCATACTAGGCAAAGCCTCTACTAATAAGACTCCAGACTTGCATTTCCTCCACTTTAGTCTCTCTCTCCCTATATATCTTAAATTTTTAATCATCAGAAAGGCCATGAAAATTGCCTAACCTAAAACTTTCACAAGTGTAAGGATGGGCCATCCTTATCTTGGTTCCAGTCTTGTGAGACAGACAAGCAATTAGGGTTCTCTTTTCTGAGCTAACAGATACAGATTTGATCCCCTTTTAATGAAGGAAAGGGCTTGAAACATAGCATAGCAATTTAAAGGAATTGTTGATCCTAGTGTTTTCTAATACAAGTAACTAGTGGTTTCCTTTGTAGAGTTAATGGTTGTCAGAATACCTATCCTGAGGATTTTATGCTCAGGACAACTCTTTGAAGAACTCTGTATAGACTTAGGTGTGAAACAGATGCTACCTACTTGGTATTCAGCCTACTTACCACAGCAACATGCAGTAGAAAAGCTATGGGAACCTAATAACGACCCACAGAAAAAATTAGCTTTTCCTATGGGAAAAATTAACTCCCTGCAGATATACTGCCATATGCAGGATGAGTGATTTACTTTTGTTGAGAGATTTTTCCTGTGGAATTGAATGCTAACGCATAGGCAACTACTTTCAGGGAAAGCATATTTTAAACATCTCTCTTTCAAATTCACCTTTCTGCTCCAAACTGCTTTATTACCTAAACAACAGGCTCCTAAAGAAGAGAAAATTTTGCATGCTGAGTTTTACACTTAATACCTTTCAACATAGATGTTTTTTCCAGTCCCAAGAGAATAGAGGCTGCAAAGAATTCTGTAACATGAAACTTGTACATCACCCACTAGAAGAAAATAAAAATGCATTATTAGTATTTATTCAGCTAAGGATTACTTTTCAAATATCAAAAATCTGTATTATGCGATCTGTTAAATAGTGTCTAAAACTTTTAGCACATGTATCACTGGACATTCTGACTGTCCATATTCCACATGGTATTTATCTTCAATGTCTCTAATACCTGGTCTGTCATCTACATTCATTCCAAGGCCTACCAGATCATGAGGCATTCCAAGAGGATAGCAGATACTTGCTAATAAGATATTGCAGTTTATCACAATTGCAGAGTAAAATTTTAAGAGAACATCACTCTGTGGGTCTGTCCTTTAGGTACATGATCTAAAGGTTCACCATATTTTTAAAGAAAGTATTTTCACGGTTATCCATCTTTTAATTATGACCCAAATATATACAAAATTTTGGAACATAATTACAGACATTAGAAACATTAGAACATAATATGACTATTCAGCTTATTCATAAATCTCAAGGGGTCATTTCAGTATTTTTAAACTAACTGATGCTAAAAATAAGGAACATTTAAATTCAAAGACCTGCAGCAGTTTTCACATGTAAGGGAAAATCCACAGGGAATTAACAGCAAGTTGCCTCCTTTTAATATAATGAAATTCAAATTTTGTATAGAAAACTAGTCTCATCCACATATTTGGTAAGAGAGCACTTAAGGGGATATTTTAATTTCTCTCTCAATGTATGGAGAAACATTGTACATAATTAACTTGAAATTTATTATTTCTAAATATGCACTAGGAATAAGGTACTATGCTGCTAATTTCAGAATTAGTGCTGAAAATGTGCATGTTATTGAAAACAGAATTTCATTCTTTGAATTCATGCAATCATTACTAAAAAGTATTTGCACCATTATAATACAATAAAATTAAAAACCAAAATACTTACAAAGTAAATCTATTCCAAAATGATATTGTGAAATATGTTCAAAAATTGATGTCAAGATTGGTAACAAAGCTACTGTAGTATAATTGATATTCTGTGAAACACCCTTCATTTGTGTTCGTGAATGAGTAAATTTTCCCAGTTTAAGATTTTCTGAAGTTTTTTCCAAGTCTTCAGCTGCATTTTCAAAAAAGGCACGCAGTCCTGCTTTAACAAGCTCGGATCCTGATTTCATAACAGTTCTGAAAAGTAACAAGGGAAAAAATATCCACATGTATCAGGGAACTTTACATTATGAACAGAAAAGGGAACTTACATCTGTATTGCAGTATAAGTAACACTTATCTTTGAGTATTTAATACACAATAATAACAACAAAGATCTTGATTCCATAGCCTTGCCTTTCCAGTTTTTTGTGATCTGCTTTCGAATAAGATAATGCCTTCTCAGTAAATGTCGTAAATCATGAGAAAACTCCTCCATAAAATATGCTGTCCTAGGTTACAATACAGGTGTATTTAGTATTCCATTACCACCAGCTGTGGGGCATTAGCTGTTATCTCCTGCTGTGACCCACCCCTGATAACAGACAATGAGCCATCAAGGACCCACTGCATGACTCATGGACTTATCTCATCCCATTGTGAGATGCTCCACCCAGGAGGGAGGAGCCAAGCATTCCCACCTGGATATAACCTGGCTTTGGAACTGCCTAAGTTAGCCCTGTCTACTGGGTTCCCAGAGGACAAGAGCTACCACTGGACCTTCAGGAGGAGACCAGCCCTTCCACAAGATCACTGTCAACCGAACTACTTCATGTGGACTGCTACCATCACCCTAACAGTGTGTCAGGTTGTCTTTTTGTCAGTACTTTTCCTTCTATTATTGCACTAGTTTTATTTAATTTTCCTATTAAATTTTAATCCTGATTTGCGATCCTCCCATTGGTTTGTTTTCAAACTAATACATATGCTCAAACCCCACCAGCTCTTAATCCCCATGTTTTTATGGGAGCCACATTAACTAGGTATGTAAGTCAGGATACTTTAAATCACCCTGAATCTAGAAAACACAACTGCAATACCAGCATCACATTTTGTACTCTTCTCTGACACCTTAATGATAATTCCAGTGTTCACAAGTTCACAATCAGTTCATTGTCAGCCTGCTGTGTAACTTAACCAGGCCAGAAAACAGCTCAAATTAGAAGACTATTCTGACTTCTCTTTTAATCTACATAATCATTTCAATGATACACAGTAAAAGTTACAAATATAATATATAATATATAACATATAAATATACTCTTCATACTTCTAATGACAAATTTTCCACTATGTACTAAACTTTCTTAATACCTGCAGGTATCAATACTTGCAGTACCAATTATTTTGTCATTTATATCTCCAAATAAAGTTTTCAAATGTCCTCAGAATGGATGATAAGTGTTTTCAGTGTTTGAATGCCAGACATTGAACAGAAAAATATAAAAGGAACACTTTAGACAAAATCTGCTAATATGGAAGACAATATCTGATTTATTGATGCTGTAAAGAATATTGATTACAAATAAACAATAAAAAATACAGAAATAATACAAATGCTGCTGAAAAGCTCTGTTCAGAGACACTTGTAGTTTGAGGTTGGTACAAAAATGGCAAACTTACCGTGTATCAAGAGATTGAGCTAAGATATGCAGGCAATTCACCATTGTAGCAGAATCACTACCTGGTTAGAAAGAGATACTATGAGAGAGCAATAGTATGGAAAACATAGCATCATCTAATGATCCAAAATGTCATTACTGGACATGCAATGTTTAAACAAGACCTTACGTAATGCTCCCACCTTAGGTCTCTGGCGAGCGAGTTAAGTCTGGTTCTAGCACTAAATTTCAAACTTTTAAGTCAATTTCCATGTAAGAACTAAAAAGAATAGCTAATGTCTACTTAGGGCATATTTTCATCACCTAACCTTGCAAAATTTTAAACTCTGTATCTTGTAGTACTTATATTTCTTTTACAAATATTTTACCAATGCCTTTGTAGGAGGTGTACTGGTTTCCCCTATATCCCCTTTATCTATTGGGAAATTAATCTATTGGATTCAACAGTTGGATAATAGAAATCAAAATAATTAGTGTAAGATTACTTTTGAAAAGCTAAAAGTAATTGCAAAGCATTGATTTTTTTTTTCCAAGAAGTCTGGAGATACTAGAATGTGCTATTTCTTCCTACTTCAGCACTTTACACATTCTATTAAGTGTGAGTTTCAGAGCCATGTACAATGCACTCACTAATTTCACTAGAAGCTTATGGAGCATTTAATACAGTTTTGCCTTCAGTTGTGAAAATTTTCAGGTAAGATAAAAACAATGGTTCTACAATCTTTAAATTCTTAACTTTATCAAAATCTTTCTTAACAACTTACCAAAAAGTGAGATCCTATGTCTAACAAGAGCAGCTAGTTTGCAGAAGAGGCTTAAAGTAGAGAGGAACAGAGAGAGCAAAACAAGGTAAGACAAAGATTAAAGGTTTATTTAGAATATAAGGTAAAGAATAGTAGGAATATGAAAAAGAAAATAGAGTTCCTGGAAAACATTTTTTTAGTGATACATGGTAACAGTCAACTGCGTTAAGCAGAGTAAGATTTTTTGAATCTTGTGAGTTCTCTCATTTTCTACACTTTACCAGTTCAGAGATGACTTGAAATGTGAAACTTTCTTTTGACAGTGATTTTCATAGTGTATGGCCGAGTCATTCTTTATTATTTCTGAATAAGAATTTTTTTTGTAAAAACAAGAAAAAAAGAGAAATATTTTAAACTTTACTTGGCATTCTGCAGGAAATGAATGTTAAAAATCTTCATACTACTTAAAATAATTTGTAAGGATATCCTTTGTAAATAAATAAACCTGTGTTTACCAGCTGATGATGATAAGAAGAATCCTAAATATATACAGACTACAAGAGCTTCTGGCAAGTATAGCAGAAACTTTCATATCTAGCCTACCTGTCAAAATAGTAGGACAATTAACAGAATATAGCACCAACTCTCTGAAGATTAACAGGGCTACTTTAAAAAAGACAGCAAGTCAGACCTGCATATCATTTGGGCCATACTTTTCAAATGGAATTAGGACATAACAAAATGAAGCATATACCTCAGGAATGGGTAGGGTCTCATAATAACCACAGGTTTTTATTGTTATCTTCACAATGGTAAGGATACTATACTTCCCATAAGAAGAAAACAGCAGATAGTCACTTCTCTCAGTGAAGGATGCACAAAGAATGATAAGACACTTCTGCAATTATACTAGCAGATATGTGTGCTAACCATCTAACTTCTTCATGTGCCTTTGTGAAGCCACTTTGTACAGCCCTGAAATGCAACCTTCTGCCTCCATTAAGGTGACCTCACTGACTTTAGGGAAGCAACAGGAGTATTCAGAGAAGAAGCATGAAATTGAAATGAAATGAAGTGACACTTCCATCCTCCTGAACCTGAGCTAACTTTCTCAGCTACTGGAGGAATATCTTGCACATTGGTGTATGTCTGAGAGCTGAGTAAAGCAGAATCTTGGGGACTTACCACTCTCTGTAGATGTGTGTGTGTGTGTGTGTGTGTAATAAATATTAAAATGAGGAATTTAATTCACTCACTGCCATTCTCAGAGAGAATAAAATTCACTTTCCAGCTGAGGAAAGTGAGCTTTTGAACTGTCTATCTTTCTCTTTAATCTAAGAAGAAACCTTTATTTACCTATATAAAACCCTACTGTGGATATCTCAGTTTTTTACTTACCTTGCTACCATTTCCTTTTCCTTATTTGATGCATATCCACTGCTACTGAGGGTTTTTGATGGAGAAGACAGGAAGTAGAGGCAGTGATTTGTAAAGTACTGATCAACTAATGGTAAAAGAACCTAAGAAATACAGATACAAAATGGTTTTTTTACAGAGCACAGTGGTAAATGTAGCAGCAATGCTCTGATTGGTCAAAGTTTATTAAAAGAATTTTAGTTCTGTAACAGTTGTATTTTTTTGTTTTGCACATAAACTCATGTAAATTGGAACCTGAAGTCTTATGATTTCATTTAAAATTACATAAATAATAGCAGTGTTACATCGAGATATCTGTTTTGGATCTAATACTGCATAGGAATGTTTCTTTCTGCTAATTAGATGATATACACCTCAGTGACACTTTGTGGTAAAAAAAATTAGATAAAATCTATATATTCAGTGAGAGTATCTATTGTCATGTAATGAATAAGCTACATTTTAATTTCTGTGTTCCTTCCCATGCAGAAGCAGATATACTGAAGTATTTTGAAATATTTCAATCCAGCAAATATACTGAAATATTTTTGAAGATATTTCAAAATATTTTATAACAGCTTGATTAGTTATAATGAAAAACAGAAAAGACATATTTCTATTACGTGAAAAGCAGTCTAACATTACAAATTTACATATAATCTATAATGGAAGATATATGATGAATATTACTTGAAATAATCACTCACTTTAGCAAAGAATTTTATTTCTTGGTCATGTGGAGACTTTTCAGTTTTTCCACTGGTTACTATGGCTTCTGCAAGGATAAAATCAAGGCAGACACAAATAAGGTGTCTAATAGCAAATAACACAATAGGTCTTTTAGATAAACTTGCAAAAATTAGCAAATAACACAATAGGTCTTTTAGATAAACTTGCAAAATTTTTTGTACTCAAATAAAAATAAAAGAGCAGAAACTGTTTAGCTAGTTACAAATGTTCAATAATTTAACCTGCAAATTAAAATACATGATTTAAGTTTTTTAAATGCAATCAAATATGTGATCACTGCAAATGTAAACCTATCAATTCAAATATTTGAATACCAACAATTCTAACTATTTTTAAAATAAAATCTGCAACTTACCCAAATGTGCAATAAACTCTTGAGCAGAATCAACATATTTTAAAATTTTCTTCAGAAACTTAAAGGCAAACCTCTTTTCCATAGATGAAGCATCCAAGTCCATGTCATTCAGGCCCCTGTTTTAGAAAGGATTAAAAGAAGTAGCACTGATGATGGCCATGGTACAAATGATCACAGTACTATGAAGCATTTCATGCCTTATCTTTTTATTATGGTAAATTTTCACAAGAACTATGAAATGACCTGCCATGGGAACTCTTAGTTATCAACTACCTAGGAAGAAATAGAGAAAAAGAAACTGATTTTAATAAGAGGTATAATATCTTATGATTAAAGTATCCAAAATATGCATATTTTAGGATAAGAACTTTAGAGTGCTATCTTATTGCACAAACAAAGCCATGGTGCATCTGAATCTAACAAAACAATGCATTGGTCTCTCAATTCCTACTGCTGGCACATTAAAGTGTCAAGTGTTCGGGAAGCCAGTAGTTTCATCTTTACAAAGTCAGCCTAAGTACAACACTTCATTTGATTAATCACTGTTAAACTTCATTTTGTCCTTCAATTTTACAAAGGAACGAAGCCAAAATTACTTCAGCTACTAAATGAAAACTTAAATATAAGTAACAAACTATTATATTACTAAGGTATTTGAAAAATTTCAACAGTATACACTAATTTCTAAAGAGGCATGTATTATTTATTCTTCAAGATGAATTCATGAACTAAATCATACTGGTATACACAAGATATTAAAGAGGAATAAAAATATGTGGGGTTGTCTGTGCCTAGATTTAAAATACTGGATTTTATTTTAAGTATGAATGAAACTTTCTGGACTGAAATTCTAAAATTCTTTAGGATCACAGAAAATTAAGGTTGGAAGGAACCTCTGAAAGCCATCTGATCCAAGTCCCATCTCAAAGCAAAGCCAAAAGATCAGATTGCTCAGAACCTTGTATGAAAATGTACTGAGTGGGTTCAAAGATCAAAACCTCATAATGACTCTGGAAACCCTATAATGTTTGGCCACTCTCACCATGAAAAAATAATGGTGAAATATTTTCATATATCTAACTGGAATTTTCCTTGTAACAACTTATTACTTTTGAGGAGTTAGAGTTTGACCTCATTGTCTCTATAACCTTGCATGAAGTAGTTGAGAACAGTCGTAAATCCTATTGCAGCCTTCTGTTTTAAAACTGAAAAAATCCAACCACTCCTCAGAGCCTCTCCTGGCATGACATTGGCATCAATCCACAGAGCATCTCAGTGGCCTCCCACCTGAGCAACTCTGTTCTCAATGTCTTCCTTAGGACTGGAGAACCAAAAATGGGACATCGTACTCCTGATAGAATCTCATGATCCACCAGCTTGCAGAACAGACTTGCTGATAAAGCCGAGTACAGTCAGCTTTCATCATCACAAGGACACATTCCTGACTCACGTTCAACTTGCACAATTCAAAGAGCTTTTTTGCACATACGCTCTCAGGTTCAGCTCCCTTATTCCTGGGATTATTCCATCCCAGGTATAGACCTTGAATTTACCTTTGGTCAACCTCATAAGATTTCTGTCAGCCCATTTCTCCAGACCATCAAAGCTCCTCTGAAGTGTAGCCAAACTCTCCAATTCACTGCTAAGGGTTCATTCTACAAAACTGCAAACGATGCCTTCTGTCTTGGCATCCAGGACAAGAACAATGACTTCTTTTTTCTCATTTCCCTTTTGCAGTCACTTAACTCTACAGATTTTTTCATGTATTGTGTTTTCAAATGTACTTGCTTTCATAAGTCATTAATTCTTTCATCTTTGTTTCCTTGAGGTTCTCTTATATGTTTGTTTAGTTTGCAACTCCTTCAATAGTCTCTTTATTCCAACATTAAAGGGACTAAACTCTACTTGAGATTTTCCTTTGATAGATAGTGTGTCACATCTAACTGCTTTATCAAGTGAGGAAGTAACTGAGTGACATTAAGGAAAACCTCTGGTTACCCCATAATGGTGGCTACTTCATCTGCTTCTATAAAGACTCTTCAAACAGTAGCAGGTAGGAAGACTCAGCCCTTATCAGCTATAGAAGATAACCTGGCCAAAGGACATGCAGAGACTACAGAGGAATTGAATAGTGTGTCAGAAGTAGGAAAGAAGGGAGGAACTGGTAGTTTGTGGCACTGAGGCAAAAGCAAGAAAGGAAAAAGAAGAAAGGGAAAAATAAAATATATGTTCCTGACCATTTCAGAACACAGTTAAGAGGAAAGGAACGGTTATAGTCTGAGGGAACAGAAACAGAGAACCAAGGAAGATATTCCAATTCCATTTTAAACACAAACTCCCATCTTACAGTTTAATTTGGAAAAAAAGCCATTCTGTTTTAAGAGTTCTAGTTTACATACTTTGATGAACCCCTATTAATTTATCACCTGTGCAATCAAATTATTTAGTATGAATTAACAGCTATGTATGTAACAGCTTGAGAGGCATCTTCTGCTGCCTTACTCTCAAAAAGAAGACTAAGCATTTATCTGTATTTTCAGTGAGGTCACTGTAAATACTTTCTTTTTGAGTTTATATGAAGTCATGGTTCCTAAGACATGACACATAATTCCGTAAATACTGAAAAATGTTGGTAGGTCTGTGAAGTAAAAAAAACAATATCCAAAGACCTTGCAGAGATTTAAAGATGTTTAACTGCATACCATTTTGTTTCTAATATGTGCTTGATTAAGGCCTGAGAGATTTCTCTGTATGATATAAACACAAAGTGTTTCAAAAATATTCTCAACAAAGAGTAGTAAAAAAAAACCCCAAAACAGAGGCAGATGGTATATGTAAAGTACACGTGCTGTTCCGCCTATTCATTTCCAATAATAAACAATTCCTATGTTTTAATGATCAGTCCAATGTTTTCAAGAATGACATTCTGGAAATGTGATAATTGCAATGAGTACTTCAAAAGATTTTATGTATGTACATATATATATATGTGCATACAGTCACCTGAATAAAACACTGCGAAGAGGATAATCTTGATTCATCCTTATACAATCACTGCAAACTCTTTGTGCATATCAATAAAGAGTTTGAACATGCTTTTTCAAGCTGACTTATCCCATGAGTTAACACAGAAAATACCGATTTCCTAACCCAAATACACAGCTGCAAAATTTGAGCAATTGCACTGGTCTTTCAGAAGATCGTTCATTTGCACTAAGTAAATGCACTAAGCACCAGCTCTTCTTATTCAGTGGCTCTAAAGCAATTATTGAGGTTATAAAAAGATTTGATGGCATACCTACATTTTGGGTTCAGGCTGAGAGCCTATATTTGTGGCAAGAGGGAATTTTTCTCTTCAGTAATGCAGAAATGTGTATTTAGAACTGTTTTCTCATCTCTTAGAAATGTTATTTATTGTTGAAGCCAACAAAGTTAACTTTTGCAGATCCTAAAAATCGATTTTTATAATTTTCTGAATATATTTTCAGTAGACACACAGACTTGAAAAGTAGAAAGAAACGAAAACAGGTAAGATCTGGCTCTATTCATGCACAGAAAAATTTGCTTGTGAATACAATTTACTTTACAAAAATGCTTAAATGCCAGAAAATTGAGGTTTCCTTTGTACTCAGGTGTTTCACATACAATAAAAGAGGAGAGTTATAGTATATTAATTCAAAATTCCATCATATGAAGCCAAATACTAAAGTAAGAACTCATTTTAATTTCATTTACAGAGGAAGTCCACAGGCCAGCTTACTTTGAGACTCAGAAATTCAAGTTACAGTAAAACTAAGGAAGTCTATGCTTTTGCTAGAGTAGAAGTTACCATCCACAAAATAGCCACATTGTCTTATCACTTTACAGAACTCAAAACAATATTTTTTCAAAAAGCAGTTTTACGCAGATATGTTTTAGTATCAGACTTCAGATTAACTTTCCCATGATACTTACTGGCACTGCTGGCTGCCAATTTAGACATTTTAAATTATCTTCTTGTTTAATTACACTGCTGTTGCATTTTGTATTTACTATGATCATATACTTATTAAAAGTATTGCCTGAATATACTGTTTTAGAAGAATCTTTCTGAACACAAAAATAACTCTGATTCATAGAAGATATGCCAAATTATAATCATGTTAATAACTGCCAAACTGCAGTGAGATAAGATGAACATGCTGGTTTGTGCACTGAATGCAAGCAAGCATCTGAAAAAATGTACAACTTACCGAGATATGATTATACCATTGACTTGAAGGAATTTAAACAGCTCTTGTGCCTTTTCACGGTCCCGTGATTTCTCCTTGGCTGTCAATGTGTCATAAGGTACCAGTAAAGGATGACTACCTCCACCTTTAGTAAGTTGAAAGAACTGTAAGTTTTTCTACTGCAAGGTTTATTCTGCTTCACGTACAAAAGGAACTATTCATTTTTTATTGTCTTACACTGTCTTCTTTCAGATTGTTTCTTCTCCCTCATTTTCCTTGTCTTTTTTTTTTGTGTGGTTTACAGGATTGTGGCTTACCTTTGCTTTCCAACTCCATTTTCTTCTTTTTGGCCCATATATTATGGTAGTTTTCTGCCATAACCTCAACCATTCCCTACATAACCATCAGAAAAAACCAATATGCAAGATTAGGTGACAATAAAAAATTCTATAATTCTACACAATTTTACAGTCTTGAGTAAAGTGTACAGTCTTGTGATAAAGAAACATCACAGTTAAGTGGAATTTGTATATTCAGCTGTTCTTTGAAGTCAGCACAAGCACAGCATACACATATATCACATGCTGTTAACAGTCCCTTCCCTAGCTACATGATTGACTTTTTCTGGGAACTCAGGAAGCACCAACAGCATGAAGAGCAGAAATTTCATCTTTCAATATGTAAATAGCGTGTACCTTTCTACAACAGCATGTCTTAACTACAGTCACAAATACACTCCTAAAACCTAACAAAATTCAACTCAATAATAATAATAATAAAACTAAATACTTTCATTGTTTTCAGCATAATATATGCAAAAGAAAAATACAAACCTGAAGCTCCCTAGAAAGTGCCACATTAGAGAGATCAAGTGGTGTTGGGCTATACCCATTTCCCTGCAAGGGAAAAAAGAATATTTTCAGGTAAAAGAATTTCAGATAAAAGAATCAAATAACTACAACATCTCTGTTTTGGCCTGATTAGAGCAACACCACTCCCGGTTTTATACTTCCCTCTAGAAACTGTGTTCATTTATTGTTTTGCAATGTACTGAAGGCAGAAATTTATTAAGAAAATACTCTTTCTGATGTGGAAGTATTCAGGTTGCTGCAGATACTTAGATCTCTCTATTCACAACAGGCGAGAAGCTGCTAAGAACTAAGATTTTAGCCTAAGAGAAGACTAATCATAAGATGTACAAGATACACCTTCAAAACATGACAGAACCATGTGAGAACAGCCTGAATGAGCCCTGTGCTAAAGATGTGACAATACAACAAAAAGATGAATTATTTTCTTGAGGAGTTTAGACAAAGAAAAAGGAGGAGTGTAATGTATTAACACAATCTTCAACTGGTTTAAATTAGAAAGCTGCAGCAGACAAAACCTGTTAGGTACATGTTAAAGGTGAATGTTACATACAAATCAGTGATTTCAAATGTGTACTCAAGTTACGTATGTGCTGAAAACCTCTACCCAATCATGTCTTTATCATGCATCTTCTTGGGCAAGAAGGCCCAACTGTAGAACAAGTTCAACTGGCTGGAAGCAGAGATTCCAGAGTCACAAGAATTTCCTGTAAGGGAGTGAGGTTTGCTTAAGAGATAAGAAAAAGGGAAGTATTGTCTTGTAATGGCTCAGGGGCCACTTTTGGTAAGCAAAAACTGGGCCTGGAGAAGGAACCCAACACAGGCTTAAGGTGCCAGGCACTGAAGCTCACAGGATCAGTGGTGGTGCAGTGAACATAAAAAGTTAACTTGTGACACACCTTTGCACACTCCTCCCAGGACTTGTGCCTAATGCATTGTTTATCAATTCTCACTATATTTATGTACAAATGTGTGTTTAATTCACCCCAAGGGGTACAATAAAATTCCCCAACACTTGTCATAATTTTAAACAGCTTTCCTTGTCCAAGACAGAGACATATTGGCCAGCAGAGTCAGCATGGGATTACAAAAAAATACAAATGGAAAAAAATCTATTATCATATCAAAATGCCAGGTAATATACAATTACCTGAGAATTTTGCCTGTAGGTTTAAAAAAAACTATCAAATGTGCAATCTCATTTGTCAGTCATATTTACAATCTTCACAAAAAACCCATGTGAGGCTCTTCTGATTGACCAAAAAAAGAAAATGGCTAGATTTACTTATTATAAAAGACTTCAAATACTTTGTCAGTTTGTTTTTAAATAATTGTATGAAAACTCTCTTCAGTTCTTCTAAGCAAATTAATATCTACGGTCTCCTACAGCCTCATTGTCTTAAAAGCTTCTTGGAATCCTCTCTTCAGTGTTGCACAGTGTTTATAATAGTGACATGACTTCCAATCTCAGAACTCAACCACCAGAAGTTTCTTTTCACTAATAGTACTTTAAATTGACAGAAATGTTTATAATTTATTAGAAAATTAATGCACAGGCCTTTTGCTTTCTAAAAAGGCATTCTAACTTACCTGACTAGACTGAGATATGCTACGGAGCTTTTCATTTTCACGTTGATGTATTATTGCTTCTCCTCCTTCCTTGGTCCTTTCTAGGCTCCATCCCAATGCCAACATGGTTTTCAATGATTCTCTGGCAGGCCAACGATAAATTTCCTTTTCCTTTGAAGAAAAGAGTGCAATTTTTTTCTGTATTTAGTAAGTAGGAAAAGCACAAAAAAATATTCTGTCCTTCTCTATTAAGCGTCACTTACCACAAAAGTAAAGAAAATTTGTATATTATACAAGAACACAAAATAAAGTTCTTTTTACATGAGAGAGAAGCTTTGAAATACTTACAATTTCATTTCAAAATTTTACTCTTAGTGGCATTTATTGCTGGGATATATATTAGAAACTAACAGCACTGGAGTGAGCTCTGGAGCAATAAGGTAGATTGGGTCTGGAAACTTCTTAATTAATTCCTTCAGCACAGAATAATAAAAAAATTATGGTACTATGAGTGCCATGAAATTAGTTAAGCAAGTATGTACCTTCAAATGCATCAGCACTCAAGGCCTTTTTTTAGTCTTCCTATATTTATATCCGCTCATAGATACAGAAGGTTACTGAACTATACACCTCTTCATATAAACACAGCTATCAATTAAAAAAAAAAGCAACAGTCTATATTCCAACACTCCTTTGAAAAGAAAAAGTGTTAGAGAATTTCTGAAAACTTGTGGCAAAGAAAATTCTGAGTATGCCAAATTAAGACTTTTCAATCAATTTAATAAATGTATTTCAGGTTTTACCAAAACCCAGAATTTTTCTGACAGTTGCTCAAAATGACAGCTTTTAGGATAGATCTGATTTTTATGTTCAAAAGTTCTAATTTCAGACAATTCAGAAAATTCTCTTTGAACTGCTTAAATAACAACTTAACCAACAATGCTTTGGCTCCTCTCCAAAGATTCCAAAGCAATTTACAAACCTTAGGAAGCTCAACCCTCTTAATCCCTCTTGGTTCTTGTCATGTCTATTTTCTGAACAGGAAAAATGTGGTAAAGAGGGACCAATGTAATTGACTTGTGTCTCCTAGCAAATCATTACAAAAATAAGCAACAGAATTCAAATTCACTTCACTGTTCTGACAACTAGAAGACATTTGTGCCTAGTCAAGAAATTCAAAAAACTTTAAATGTTTTTCTGTGTTTTTCAACTGAATCATCTCCTACGCATTTTTACATTTTTCTACCATCTTTCTGGAAGACAAAATTGTCTTCAGATATGTTAAATTATGCTTTCATTAAACCCCAGGAATTTCTGCCAGTCATTTCTCATCCATGAGAAGCCTGAATAAACTGTGCTACTGACACTTTTGAATACAATATTGCCCAGGCCTACGAAGAAACAATGAACATTATGCCTAATGGAATTAAATTATACAAGACTCAGTGTAAGATTAACTGAAAAACCACTTCAGCATATAGATGCACCTATTCTTAACTGTAAGAACTCTAGTTTGTGCCTCTTCCTGTGACAGAACGTATTTCAAATGGATTTTAAAACGCACACAAATCAATCTATTTCATATTAATGCAGCTGAAATTTTCTCCATTACCTTTTCAGCTAACGTTTTGAAAGGCCTTATTAATGGGTGAGTCTTCGTATTTTCATCCAGTGAAACACCATATTTCCATCCACTATTAGTCTGAAAAAAACAACAAACCCACCCAAAACCCCCAATGAAATAAAATGAGAACACAGATGAGTGAGAGCAAATTAGCCAGTTTACTTTGTCATATCAAACTGCTAACCCACACCAAGAGCTGCTCAGTGCCTCCTGAGAAGAAAAGTGTGCATCCATCTGTGGATGAGCAGGAACAAAACATGCCCCGGACAGAATAGATGCCACCTGTGAGTAGTAGGTCTGAGTTTAACATACATTGCCCCTTATCAAGTGGACTCATGCACTGAGACTACTGACTGAGACAAAAAAAGATTGTCTCAGTTCTCTGGGAGGCTAAAGCCAGGAACACAGAGAAGAATGTGTAACATCAACAGATCAAGAACTGAAGAACATATCTAAAAATAATCCTTTACCTTAAACAATAGTAACTGAAACTTATGGTTTGAAAGTAATCTGTGTATATTTACATATGCATATGTATGTGTACCTCTCCGTACAAATTGGCATATATAGCCCCCCCACCTCTTATACAACTCTTCCATAAAATTGCTATTAATTTTTTATTAATTTTACAATAAATTATTGAAGAGTTTATTGTTTTATAGCTCTGCAGAGACATGACACAGTGACAGAGCATTTGGAAAATTATAGAGAAATTTAATACATAACAGATTTCTTAAAGCTAAGAAGAAGGAAACACTACAACTACTTTTTCTGAAATAAAAAATTACATTAGGCTGTACATCCTACTTCCTTTGATTGGGGAAATGCTGCAATAAAATTGAATCTCTGACTCCCAGTCAAAAAGCACCATTACCAGGCAAAATGATGCCAAGATGTTATATATTCTTACTTAAAAGTTTTTTAAAAACCCAACAAAAAAACCACCAAAACTCCAAACAACCAAAAAAGCAAAAAGAATTTAAAAAAAAGCAAACCCTTAACCAAAAAACAAACCAAATGCCCCTTTTCCAGTCACCTGAAATCACTGGCCTAATAAAGTCTTTGAAAAAGTGACAAATTGCAATGCATTTTCTTAAGCAAGTGGTTTCTTCCGCATATCCCTAAATAAATATGGAGACATCCATACACTCTGAACAAGGGCCTATAATTTAAACTGTCCACTTTTAACTTCAATATTCACCCCAGGAATTATTTACTCGTCCTGGACAGTTGCCAGTCTTAAAATAACTCCTACCTTTTCAAAGGCCCATTTATCATGGGAATGTTCAGCATACTTGCTTACGATATACTCCAACTTCTCAGGAAGTACAAGGCTGTAAGCAAAGAGGGTCATTCAATCACAAGTCACTGCAGTCTGATTAATGAAAAAAAAGTCAGGATAATATAGCACTAATCGAAATGTGTCACTTCCAAATGAAGGCAAAGCATTTGGCTTGGCAGTTCCCTATTCTTTAAAAGAAATGCCACAAAAAAGGCGTAGATATAACGGCATTTACAGAGAACCATCAAGTACATTACAGTCACACTTATCAGCAACTGAAATCACGAAGAAACAAAAACCTGCTTCATGATAACCTGCAGGCAATTTTGCTGTTAATTCTAATATAGAATATTATTAACATGAACATTTCACAATGCATAATGATGTAAGGATAAGAATTTAATTGCAAGACTGAGCTAGTGATCCTGAGTTCTTGAATATAAAATTATTAGAAGTCTGTATTTTAAAAGCACAAGATTACTAGCAAAGCCAAATATCTATTGAATCATCCTACATGATCTACTTTTTTGCCAAATCAGGTTTCTACTGATCAATTCTCAAAATTAAGTGAAGATTTTATAAAAATTGGGCTGTAAGCCAATTAATTGAATTACCAGATTTTCGTGATATTGTACAATTTTTCATAAGCACACTCTAAATAATGACGGTTTCTAATTTATATATCCCAAACATTTGAACCATTAGCCAATATGGTGCATAATAAATATTGAATTTACTATTTTCTCTGCAGACATAAGATGGAAATATTTAACATCTGTTCAAGGCTGAGAAGAATATGGTTTATGTCTGTATAACAGGCCAGATTGCAGTGAAGTACTTGGTAGAAGGAGGCAAAAATCCCTATACTACCTCTGAAAGTCCTAATACCACTAACAAGGCAGTCACCAGCCAACTCCCCCAACAGACAACAAAAAAAAATTAATAAGGAATAGTATAAAAATATTTAAGGGAAGGAAATTTATATGATTTATATGACTCACTTTGATGTGCTGACAGGTTTGGGATCAAAATTTCCTTCTGGATCCACTGAAGTCTGCTTTTCCAAAGTTGACATAATTCGTGTATCTAAATAATCAGGGGGCAAGGCACCAGCTATAGCACTTAGACAAGGCAAAGCCATTCGAAAGAGCTCTGGATCATACTTCTGCAGGAGAGATAGGAACTGGTTGGAAAATCCAATAGAAAAACATGCAAAATGTTAGTGAAAACCAAGCAGCCATAGCAATGTACAATTATTAGAAGATGCAAATGAACAGTAAAGCACATTTAAAATTCAAACATTGAGCAAAATTATTGCTGCATGACATATATTTTCTATTATATCTATATATATTGATATATATAGATAGATAGATAGATAGATAGATAGATAGATAGATAGATATATTCTCAAGACTATTGAGATTGACCTAAGACTGCTGACACCATATAGGTATATGCAGTATGAGTACAACTCAAGCTTCGTATCAGCCATGAAGGCCTATATAGGGAAGATCAAGGCTTGTTTGCCTAGTTACACAGTATGATCATCTATAAAATACTGCCTTGATTCTCAAATTACTAATTCCTGTCTTAACTTCAGGAGACATTGTCATTTTGCCTTCTTTCACCCTGCACTATTTCAGTTTAAAACATGCTCATTAAATGAAATTGTGATTTACTGTAGCAAAGTCAGTTCATTACTTTTAATAACTTCAAACTAGTAAATATCTTGGTACAAAAAAAGAACAGTGGAGAACGCTGTAGGTCAGCAGGTCAGATTTACACAACTCTTCTTTCACTGGGCTAACAACCATTTACAGAAAAATGAAAATGCTATTATAGAGAGCCACCAATATTGGCAGAAACATGCCATGTTAATTTATCTGTTAAAATCTGAGCAGCACTAATTGGAAATATTTGCTTGCATCAGGCCCTCCTGATACTCTTCACACTTGTCAAAGCAGTAAGAGAAGGGTAAATGTCACTAAAATAAAATACAAATAAAGCTTAAAAAGCCATTTCAGAATAATGCAGAGACCATTTTCATTTCCGTATTTTAAATCAGAATGCCTAGAGGAGCAATCATATACATCTGTTGTTTAGAAAGAGAACATAAATTCAGTGAGACACAATGAAAATTATTTTTTATTGTCCTAAAGCAAAAACCTGATTTTTGATTGGACTAAATTTTTATCCCTGCCAAGCACAAAAAAATGGATTACTCAGTAAGACATTTCTCCTATCAGAAAAGCGCCTTTTTCTTACTGAGAAAAAAACTGAGTAAGTGAAAAAAACCCCAAGATCACACTTTGTAACAGAAAAGTGTAAAAGTGTTAATTTCGTAGGGTGTTGCAGCATATCTCTTCAGCCAGGCAACAGCCAGAAACTAAAGAAATACAAGTATATGTTTGAAGACAGATGATGTAAATTTATTCTGCATATACTTTGATTTCATAAGCACATACATATATTTAATAAAAGTTATTTTATGTCAGTAAAAAGTAATTTCAAATGTTTAGTAGAGCCAAGATAGGAAAGCAGATACTCTGACATGTCAGTGCAGTGAGAACTAATCATTACTAGTATATATATAGCTCTGTGTATCTATATATACATAGTGCCTCATTGTTAGTGTAAAGCTTATACGTATATCAACCAAAGATTTGACATTTCATCAGTTTGGAGAGACTCCTTCACGATTCAGCATTCAATTTTACACTTCATTAAGAGCATTCATTGCTGTATTTCCCGTATTAGATGAAACAACTGTTAAAATAGGAACTTTCTGATCTTGGCACAGCAAATTATCACTGTAATGCTTTCATACCCATCCTATACCATAATGTGAATTGCAGACATTACCTTGTGAGACAAGGAATCAAATATTCCCCAGAAAAGCTTTTCAGTTAAATGTAATTCTTCTTCTGCTGCAATTCCATAGCTTCCCATTCCTGAAGGCAGACAATAATATTTCCAGCACTGCTCATAGTGATTTGTCAGAAGCTATATTTTCAAGAAATAAAAATGCATGTGAAACATTGGTATTGAACAAAATAAAAAAATGTTATATTAAACAGTTACAAGAGTAGTATTATTTGTGTCTGTCTCTTCATTTCCAATGGCTCATAATAATGGTATTTTTTCTTTTTGGAAGAGCAGCACAGCCCATGTTGTGAAAGTAAGGCTTGTATTACCTCCAGCTCCTGCTGTGGGATTCTCAGTGGTTACGGGGAGTAGCAAAATTTCAGGATTGTCACCATTTCAGTACAAACTAGCTCACAGCATAAAAATAGAGTCATGAAATGGATATAAGGCAGGACAAGAGAGATTCTGATGAAAAGTTCTAAAAATTCAAATTGATTTTACTCCTGTCATTTGTAGTCGATGGCTTTAGTATTATTCAGAGCATTACAAAAGACACCTTGCAGTACACCCTCTGAGCTGCAACTGCTCAGCTCTGGAAAAACTGATGGAAAAAGCTGTCATACAGGAAATCTATAATATACCAGTTAAAGAGCTAGTATATATGATTGTTGGCATTTTCCACATAAATTAAAAATTCTACCAGTTTCTTCTGTAGAACTAAAAACTCCAATCCCATGCAAAATTTTAAAATTTCTTTTAGCATCAGACTAGAATCTTGACATTTTAGTTTTTACTGCAATTCTGGATAAAAAGGGAAAATAATAATCATAAAACCAGATCAAACACTCCCTCTACACCACACTTTTACTCAAAAATTGATGATGCTCCAGAGTATGTTTGTGAATATGGCAGCTCTGCTTTAAAGTATGATAGAATTTAAATTCTTTCACAAAAAGACACAGACTTAAGATCAGGCTTTTTTATCCCAACAGAAAAGTGAAACAAATGTGAAAGAATAGTTCTAAACAAGATTTATTTATCATCTAACTACTGTAATTCTTTATTTACAGAACAAGAGGATAAATAAAACTTTGGTTACAAACTGCTCACAAATAAAGGTGAATTCTCTTCCCTGTATCCTGTCTCTTAGATTTCACTCAAAATTAATTTCCAGACTATCCATCCTACCAAGAGCTATTACAGTTCATATAGCAGAAGAAGAAATATCAAGATAACGCTAACATTAAATTGATACAATCAAATACTCTTTGCTGCAGCAATGAGAAAGTCAACAGTTCACTACACAAAATCAACTTACTGTATACTGTTTGCATAAGGCATGATTTCAAAAGTTTTGCAAATATTACATTTCATTTGAAAGACTTTATAAAACAGTAACATTATTTTCAATTCAGAAGTAATATTACCCTTTGCATTCTGTTTTTAAAACAAGACAACAACAGTTTATTTTCAAGTTTTATGCTGGATGTGTGTACAGAAAGTAAAGTATTTACCTTGAGAGGCATTTTACAGTATTCATTGAGCAGGGGAACATCAAAAACTAGCCTTCTCAACAGCTGTTGTAGCATAGAGGGACGCAAATGGCTGTAATTTTTAAAAAACAGATGTCATCAGCAAAATTCATACAGTTCAGTGAAAATGAAATAAAAATTGAAGTCAACTTACATATTGGGATACAAAACACTCATTAAAATTACTCTGAAAAAACAATGCTAGGTGGTTAAAGAATCTCATTATGCCTCATCTACATATAAAAGAATATAGTACAGAAAGTTGTGCTACTTTTGAAACCTTTTCAACGAACAGAGGGTTCATAAATCTACACTACAGCTCCTGAGATAACACTGGTCATTTATTTCATGCAAGAATAAAACAGTCTTAGGTCTACACTACACACAAAGAAAGAAATTGTTAAAATACATATTCTGTACAAAATAAATCAATTTGTACACAGGTATCATACATACTGGCAAATAGCAAGCAGGCATTCCTCAATAGCATCTCTTTGAGCTTTCGTAAGGGACCGTCCCTTGGACAACCTGTATATTGTGTGAAGCATGGAGTCAACCAGAGAGGCATGATGCTCTGTTCCAGAAAAGAGGGGAGCACATCTTTTGAGTAATGGAAACACAGCTGAGCAAATGTATCTGTTTAGTGCGAGAGCTGCCTCTGTGGTACTCAGAGAAACCTGTATGAAGCAGTAAATGATCGTTAGTAACACAATGGGTAAAGGTTATTAAATATGAAGGCTATACAACATAATAATGTAGTAGTCCTTAAGTTCCCTAAGTGGCTGGGTGCTAACATGATATTCCCAGCATACACATGAGGATTAAAGCCATTTTTTATCAACTGGAGAAAATCCAAGCCATCCATCCTGTCTCTTGTAACACTGCACCCTGAACCAATAGCAGCAGAAAAATCTTTGAACAGGCTAGAAAACCTCACTAAGCATTAAATAACACTTTTAATCTCAATTTGTTCCTATATATGGATTTTCAGTGTAATTATTGGAAACAAACATGAAATAAAAGCAACCATTAGGCCAACTGCAGTATACTCAATGAACTTATTGTATTACTGTACAGCCTGTATCAAAAGTTTTTAAACTACATTTACACTTCATAAGGTGCTAATGAATCAGCCTATAATCAGACTTAAGCACTACAAATTGATAGTTAGTGAATTCATACTGGTTTTGTTTTATAGTGAGCCTATTACACCTCTTTCTTAAAAGCTGTTTTGACTTGAAATTCCATTTTTTTTACATGTACAGAGCCACTATATCCAGCCACTGCACCTAAACTCAATAGTTTAATACGTACTGTATCCAAAGAGGCAGAGGCTCTTAAATCTGGTAAAAATCCAACTTCCAATAGGTGAAGGAGGAAGCTTTGGTCCTTAATACCATAGACACGGTCCAAGAAGAGTACCATGGGTGCTTTATGATCAGGACAGAAACTTGCAGACATGTCTGGCTCATTTACTGTGCCATCTACACAAATGTACAATGCAATTTTTAATAATAGGTAACTGATAAAACAAGAAACATCGAGACAATGAAAGACATTATAATTACATTTAATGGGTAAAATCACATACTCAAAGAAAATTATATTCTTGTTCAGTTTTGTTCTATGCTGAAAAAGAATAGTTTAGAATAACAAGTTTTTATTATTTCAAAACCTCTATTATTTTGCAATTTAATTATGTTTCACTCTTAAATGAAAGCTTAGAAGTAAATGGTAAAATATTCTACAAATGACTGGATAATATGGAAACGCAAAGGGACTGAGCCCAAGCTTATATATTGTACCTAAAGAGATAACACCTCTAGAGCCACTGCTGGAGTCAGAGTATTGGCCCATTAGTGTGATCCTTTAAAGTATTTCTTATGTTCTTACATTCTCTACTCCACGGGAGCAAATCAGTGCTCCTGGAGCAGTTCTAATTGGTACAGATCTAATTAAAATTTGAAGAACAGTTGTCTTCTTGCATTCAACTCTAACAAAACTACTCTATTTTACATCTGAAGACTAATGTGGCAAAAGACTTTTGCAAAAGATAAATGGTCTAATAAAAGCATTGAAGTTACCTTTGTTAACTGTTGATAACTTTAGTGGTATACTTATAATCCCCACCAAATCTTCAGTTGGCACTAAGGATCGAAGAATTGACCTGATTCGAATAGCTTCCCCTTTTCCACTTTGAATAAGCTGTTAGAAAAAATCATTAATTAAGAAATTTAATGCTAAGGGATGTCGCTGTTGAGCAGCTAGCAGAGTAATGAAGGCACCAGTTCTCAGTGGCAAGAAGGAATGACCTTTATTGTTTTGATTTCATCATATATATAGAGTTTTCAAAAGTCACCCAGATTGGTCAGTCAGAAGCCTTCCCCCAGGCCTGATTGGCCAGGCCTGCACTGTCCAAGTTCTGGGACACTGTTCAATAACATCCAAACTTTATCTTTATTTATAAAACACAAGAATTCTCGTGGGAAAAACCTGTGCTAGCCACAAAGGGACATAAGAAAATTTTCCTAAATATGTTTCTATTAATATAATTTTTTCAAACACTTGAAGAAAATGCACAGAAATTCTATTTATCCAAGAATTAATGAAGTTGCCAAATTCAGCTGTTCCTACTTCTGTATCTGTTCTTATTTTTGTATCATGTAAATGATTTCACAATACTATAAATTCCCAGTAACACAAAAAACTCCACATTGCAAGATTCCTAAACCAACCATATATGGTGATGAATCCAAAACTTATGAAATATTCGTGTTACCTACAGAACTCATGGTACCAGATGTTAAACTTGCTTTTTTACACTACAAATGGATGCAGACCTGTGTGATGTATCTATCCATTTTTCTATTATTTCTATGCCACAAAAACTTCAAAAGGTATTTACAACAATGAGGTGAGCAATTCTGTTCAACTTCCAGAAGCAATCTAGGTGTCTGAAAATCTCTACCAGTAATTTTCATAACATGAAACTACTGTTTCTGGCAATAAAAAGCCACATATAGCTAATAAACTTAATAGCTTTTGTAATAGTAAATAGGGAGGCTGCAAGCCAAAACTTTTGCTCTTATTGTATTAAGAAACAGAGCATTTTCAGCTGGGTTTAAGCTACTAAAGAATTTTAAGCACTGACAAGCAACAGTTTAATTAAAACCAAGACTACTTCCATGGCATTACAGGCCTGACAGAAGAAATAGTTTATATATTTTTCCATGTATTCACATGGTGTGGGCACCATATTTCATCAATGCATAGAAAAGACTGCCTTGTATCACAATCTTATAAAAACTATTTATATGGCTTTCTAGAGAATAATAAAGGGTCAATTTTAGAAGTTTTTCTACTGGTCACTTAATTGTGCAATTGTAATTCATATTTGCTTTGATTCCATAGTCATGTAAAAATTATCAAAATTGTAGATAAATAAAAAAGTATAAAGGAATCAAAAGACCACGGTTCTTTATAAACAGCTTGCAAGGAATACATCTACCTTCTGAAGGGCAGAAGCCTTTGAATGCAGAAAGGTTTAGTTAGACACTTACAGTCATGTTTACAAATCTCCCACATTTTCTGAGCAAGTGGTGAAATGAACTTACATGCATTTCTGGTGCACAGCGTCCAAGTAGATCTATGAGAGCTGAATAAAATGACATGATTGCATTTCCCATGTGGACAGTCTCCTCTTCCTCCTCCTCATCATCACTAAAAAGTAAACAGTAACAGTGAGCGTTTTTGCTAATCTAAGTTTATAGTTCTGCTCTGGAGCTGGACACATGATCCAGAGACTATTCATCGACATACTCATCTGCTTTGGCTCCAGGCTACAGGGTTTTTGTCCCTAGGGTAAGCATGCAGTCGACCTGTAATAACTGACTTCACATGAGCCTTCCACCTTCCTCTTTTACTTAACCTTAACTTTAGCTTCATTCCACAGCAGTCTTCTCATTTTCTTTGTCCTTCAGGCTTTTTTCTCTGCAACTCTTATTCTACTTTTATCTAGCTAATGCTTTATGAATACCATATGACAACTGCTTGTGGATGTGAATCTCTAATGCTCTGTGTTTGTATAATCCCTACACAACAGGGTCTATTATCCACATACTGCAAGCATGACTGAATCAGCTATTAAATCCTCACTTGCCAAACAAGCATTCACATTTACTTACCCTTCTCTTTTATATGCCTGGGAAGGAAGGTCACGACTAGGATTCTCTGAGATCCTGATAGCCTCCTGCATAGCAGCGAGTAAACCATTTCCTCCTTCTCCCCTAAGGTCTGGCCCAAAGCACTCTGGCCTTCGAATAAGGAGCTTGACAACAACACTTGCATTTTCCTCAACACTTTCACCTGAGGACCAAAAAACACTGCACATATTTTCTCCTGAAACGTATTCTTAAGTCAAAAGAAAATTTCGTTTTCCTAAGTATTACAAAATCTAAAACAAATCCTCATCCTAAGGGTTAAAAACAAAGATTTATTAAGCTGGTAGCACAGGATATACTTTATCAAAACTATACTGAGGTTTAAAATTGCCAGTGTTGACTTGCCTTGCAAAGGTTTTACCACACTTAGTCTATAAAGGCTCACTTTAGAAGGTTAATTTCCTGGCAGAAACTAATCTTTCTGGTATAAGGGCTGACATTCCCAAGAGGCAAAAAGTTTGCTGCTGGGGCGGGCAGGAAGGACAGAGAGAAAATGGAAGGTGTGACAATTCATAGATTGAGATAATGACTGTAGTGAAGAAAGCAAAAGCTGTGCATGCAAGCTGCGTTGAGTTTGCATGGCCAGGCTTAGGTAGTAGGGGAGCTACAGGGCTGAAGGGGATGAAAAGGGATACAGGGGTGAAAAGCTGCCAAAAGCTTTCTCCATGTCCAGCAGAGCCAATCCTAGGCATCTCCAAGATGGACATGCTACTGGCCAAGGCTGGGCCAATTTGCAATGGTGGTAATGCCTCTGTGATGACATATTTAAGAAGAAAAAAAGTTATTGTGCAGATGTTATTGTATCCAGAGAAGAGCAGGGTGAGAACTTGTGAGAGGAGCAACTCTGCAAACACTAAGGTCAGTGAAAAAGGGGCAGGAGGTGCTCCAGGTGTCAGAGCTGAGATTCCCCTGCAGCCCATGGTGCAGACCATGGTGAGGCAGCTGTGCCCCTGCAGCCCATGGAGGTCCACAGGAATGCAGAGATCCACCTGCAGACCATGGAAGTCCATGGTGGATCAGGCATCCACCTGCAGCCTGGGAAGGAGGCCCACACTGGAGCAGAGGCATGTGCCCGAAAGAGGCTGTGACCTCCTGGGAGGCCTGTGCTGGGACAGGCTGTGCAGAGAGGACCCCACTCTGGAGCAGGTTTCCTGGTAGGACTTGTGGGGAACTCACACTGGAGCAGCATGTCCTGGAAAGACTGCACCCCATGGAAAAGTGACACACATTGAAGCAGTTTGGAGAGCATTTTTGCCTGTGTGATGGACTCATGTTGGATAAGATTGTAGAGAACTGTTTCCCATGGGAAGGACCCCTCACCAGAGCAGGGGAAAGGCTCTTCTTCCTGAGCAGTGGCAGGAACATACTGACGTGACCCCCAGTCTTCTGCTGCCAAGGGATTACTAACATGATTTGCTACCATGGCTACAGGTTAATCTACTCAATTATGTGATTTGCAAAAAAACTTCAGAAAAATACAAATAACCAAGAAAATTTTTTTAAAATTACAATAATAAGCATACACCAATAATCTTGGGTTTGTAATGAGAAGAGTATGCATTAACCTCTCTTCAGGTTTAACATATTGTTATGGTTAGGAAATTAATTTAAAGGAAACTTTTTGATGGAATTTGGATGCCAAGAAATTAGACTTACTGTTAGCAAAAACTGCAAATCGTAAGAATGACAGGTAACGTTCACCCTCTATTGGGTTCCATCCAATGTCTGGATATCCTTTAGCCAGCAATACTGGACAACTCTGCAGGCCACAACCCGCCAGGTAGGTAACAACCTGCAATACAGAAGCAATCTGCTCACATAGAAGCAATTTATTCATACGCTTAGAAATAGATTTCTACATATAGATTTATACAAAATGAGCATAGCATTTTTTGTCAGTCACAAGGTTTTCTATATACTGGGCATTTCATCTGAGAGTCTACCAACACAGCTCATTCTTTTATCAGTCATATTTTGTTATAGTTTGTTTTTTTTTAATGAAAAAAGGCTAGCACTCTTTATTTCTGGTTACGCAATTACACAATGACACAAAAATACAACAACATGAACAAATGTGGAATGTGAAAAGCAGAATAAAATCTTGTAGAATCCAGATCTTTTTGACAGTACATACACAACAGCTAAAATACTATTGAACAACTTTAAAAATCAGATCAATAACCATGTATGGTTAATTTGCTACAACAGCAAAATAAACCTTACATCAAAAGTTTATATACTGTAATTCTAATTTTAATGGATATGAAAACCATTACATTTTTCAGAAGACTGATAAATATGAATGGACAGTTTTAAGAGTCTGAAACCAAAAAGATTAAAAAATTTGGTAATACATAATTTCTAACACAGCATTTCTTATCAAGAGATTCCCTTAACTATGGGCAATCTTTGAGAAATTATGAAAAGTTCCTTTAATTATAGTAAACTGAATTTCTGAAATGTACAGAATAATTTGTCATTCATCTAAAAGAAAATTTGCAGATAACTACATAAACGTGATAGTTTATTTTATTTGGAATACACAAAGGACAATATATGAGTATGGTTATAGCACTTAAAATAGGTAATGAACATCAAGAATCTTCCATGAACTTACCAAAAATTAATTAATTTCTTAAAATGGTAGGCAGCCAAAAATAGGTGGCAAAAGTGAGATATATGATTAGATTATACTTGGGCATTATCCAATGCCCTAAGAGAGAAAAAATTATGAATTTAGGAAGAAGAATTATATGTCTGCTGATACAGTATAGAAATCGCATCCAAAAGGCTGCAACAGTGGGAAAATGGGCTGATGTTAAAAATTTGCTTATTGCACTATGCAGTAAGGAAGTTACTCAGAGCACTCTGTGGAAAAAGTATGTAATTCCTAACAGGACTTTATAGTTTTCAAGAACTCATTCAGAAGATTTAAGTGAATAGATACTTGTAGGAGTGTAGAAATGCACCTCATATAAAATGTAAGAAAACCAGTGGAAGAAGTCTCTTTTTCTTCTAAGATTTTACAATGTTACCTCCAAGCCATGAAGTTTTAATCTATTCATTTTACTGCAGTATGTCATGAAGCCATGGGATGCATTTCTTGTGCAATCCTGTACCTTCCACACATTCACACATTTGCAGTAAAAAGGGTTTAAATTTTCCATGGCGAAAGTTCAAAAGTTAAGTTGTCTACATGTAATTTATTTGTTTTGCACAACAGTTTTTACAGTATAATCTTTAGTGACACAGAAATGCTGTGTCATTCTGTGAATAGGGTGTCTGTCACATTCATCAACTAATATCCAGACAGTATTAGTTTTTTCTTGTTATTTAGTTTACAGATTTATTTAGTATACAGATTTATTTACTGAATAACCTCCACATACTCTACTAGATAAAGTTAGTTACATTGCAGTCAATGCATTATGACTCTTACAGCTAAAATGACTAATGAGTTTGAGAAGTCCAGTCTGAGACATACAGAGCCCAATTTTTTCAGTATAAAATACTTCTTATGTTACAGCTGATATCTGTTACTGTTTGAACAGGCAGTACTTGTACAGTGCCAAGTATTTCAGTAAGCAAAGTGCCAAATATTTCAAGGCAAGCAATCAGTAAATGAGAAATATGGTCAACAGTGATTCAGTTTTAGTGACTTGTTGTACAGTATTTTCCATGAAAATATGAGACAGCCACAGGTAGTGTTCCTGTCACTAGTGTTGTGTCCCAAGGATTGATATCAACACTATTTAATTTTTAATAATGACAGGACAGAGTACACTCAGCAATTTTGCAGGTGATACAGAATTGCTAATTCTTCTCTACAGTATATTGCTTAGTAAGTACATTGCTTGGTTGTCTCATACCCTTTCCACTCATATTCTTGTTTGTCTTCCCCATGTTATTGCTGTAATATGCCCATTTATTTAAATTTCACAACTTTTTCTCTCCCACAGCATATGCTGATGACAAACAGTCCCACAACCAGTTCCACTCTCATCACAGGATTTGCTCACATTGCACAGATTTTCCCAATGCTAAGTTATCATTTAGGTGTTTAACTGTTCCCTCCATTTATATTAAACCCCACCTTCTGATTTTTGTACCTCAGCGCTCTGCTAGCACATATAACTTCCTTTCCCTGCTTTCCTCCTCTTCTGACTGTGCACTCATCTTCCATCTCTTAATCTGTTTTCCTCCTGTGATATACAAAGAACTTTCATGCCATTTTTTACAACGTTTTACCACCTTTTCTAGTTCATCCTACCTCTTCTCACATCTCCCTTTATTCCTAACCATTGCCAATGACTTGAATCCTGGATTCAGCTTCCCATTGCAGCTACCCTTAATATCCTGCTCTACCTTTCCTCTTCAAATACCTGCCCTTCCATTCTCTTAGCTCTAACTTCCATCCCCACAAATCTCTATGATTTAAGCCAAAAGGCCTGTGTCCTTTTTTATAGGTCTCCTCTGAATTCTCAGGTTTTTTCTTCCCCAAGCAATACTTATTGATATTTCTGTTTTGTGTATATTTTCTTGCCCTTTCTACCTGACAACAATATTGAAAGGATGCAGAAGATAAAAATAAATCTCGTTTGCTGTGATTCCTACTAAGCATAAAGCAAAATCAGGGAAAATACTGCTCAGTCAACCTTACCTTGGAACAATGCATACCTAGAGTGGGTGTTTCTGAGGACATCATATCCAAAAACTACTATGACCAAACTTGCCCTTTTAAACCCTTCTAGGGCAAGTACACCATTTAATAAATGGGTAAATAGATCAGAGTGACCACCTACCTTATCAAGATCTGGCTCCTCCAAAGCGAGTGCAAGCTCGTTGTTGTCCATCACAGAGGCTGCTGCCACATCGAGTGGTGTCGAACCTCTCATAGAAGGAAATGCTGCAGAAGAAAGTTAATATAAAAGAATTAACGGAGTTTGCAGTAATCACATTCATGCAGCAGAGGGCAGCAATCACGCTGGAATCTAGAGCATAAATTTATTCTTAGTACATTTTAGGGCAGTTCTTCATTCAAGAACACGGTCAACTGTTTTCAAAAATGTGAAAATAAATGCTGGAATTTTTTTCTGATTTCACATCCATATCTGTAAACATTCTCAACCACACTGGTTTTAAATGCAGATTAAAAAAATCAGTATTAACAATACAGCAAATGAGAGGAATGCTTTTTCTTTAACTATGTCATTCTGCACAGCCCTATCAAGTCAAGATTTTAGAACATGCCCATGTTTAGCAAAAAGAGACATTTCAAGCTTCAGTTACCAGTTTTCTTCCTTTAATCTTTTCCCATTTTCTGTGTTTATTATGGCCAAGGGCAGGCATGAACAGCTAAATCACTGTGAAATCACATGCTACCTTGCCTTGCCATATCTTATTATTATCTATCCAGCCAATATAATTTTCCTTGTCTTATAAAATCTAATGCACATGCATTAAAAACATACATTCAGGGTTCAAAATAAAAAATATACAATTTACTTCAGTAGCCTAAACTGCAGAGACAAGGAAAATTAAACCAGATGAAACAGGCAAGCACCATGAATGGTCAATTAAATTTCAGATTTCAAACCGCAACTATTTTGAATGGAAAAAATGGCAAACTGTATGTTTAATACTAATTTTTTTCAAGGTGCTTAAAAACACAGATTCAGACTATTCTGGTTCTAATTCATAGACACATAGACATGAAAAAAAAAAAAAGAAAATAATTAAAGGTGAAACCAGAAGGTGGTTTAAGCATGTTTCAGCTTGCTATACAAATTGGACACTAGTCTTGTGATCACTAGTCTTGTGATATCACAGTTGCTCCTACTCTTGCTTTTAGCTGTTGCAGCTACATGGCATACCCAGTCCAACACTGCTGTTTTCCAGTAAGTAACTGAGATGCTCAAACATGGCCTTTTGGTTTTGACGACTAATGCGACAGAAGTAGCACAGGAATCGACAACAGCTTGCCACCATCTTAGGAAAAGCGATCTGCTGAACAAAAAGTTGACAAAGCAGTGAAATATGTTAATTACCAATCTGTTCCAGTTCTTCTTCCTGCACTCCTAACAAGGAAAGTATAGTGAAGTTACCAAGGTGATAAGCAACTGACAGTGGCTTTGCTTCTAACTTAAGAAAGGACCCACATTTCCTTTCACATTCATTAGGCCATTAAAATGTTGAAAAATCATTTTGCAGGGGACTATTGGTGACATATCAGTTTGAACTGACAAGTTTTTACCTTCCCACCATTCCTTCAGAGACAATACATGTCTCAATACAGCCTCGTGATTAAGTAAATTATTCCAAGATGCTGGAGAGCTATCTCAAACAATCCACTGCTACAACCTAGAGAAATGACCAATCCCTAAACCAGAGACTGGATTTCATGATTGCTCATTCCATCTCTTGCAGCTACAACACTCAACAGAAAAATGTTCATGAGGTACCTACTGTCTACATGCTATTAATAAAGATAGAGACCTAAAACAGAATATTTTGGGTAGCCAGACACATTTAATGGCATGACACCAGGTTACTCAGCAGTTTTCTAAGTCTGCATTTCCTTTGAAGGATATCATGGCAATTTCTGTAAAGTATTTTTGTAGATCTGTATTAAAATTTTCTATTAAAACATTTTTAGTAGAATTAGAAGGCATTGGGGGGTTGTCATTGCTTTACTTTTGGGGTTTTTTTATCAGCTTTGGCTCTATATTCACATTGTAGCAAAACCAGAGTGTTGTAACAACTATAAATTAGCAAAGTAAAAATAATTTTATTATTAATTTTACCTTGCCTTGAAATAAAACAGAAAAACTAAATCTGGTATGCAAATACCATGTAAAACTGCAATGGCATAGGCAGATTCAATGCATAAGCATTTAAGAGAATCATGTGAGCTATATGGCCAAAGAGGCAAAGAAAGAATGGTGTAGCTGCACACAGAAGACAATCAAGCTATGAAAAACTGAAATACAGAGAAAAGATAACCAAAAGGTAGAAAACTGTGCTGAAAATTTTCCCAAATATATAAGAATGAGTGGCCAGACAAAAGGAAATTAGATAAGCAATACTGGGATCAGAGGACACCCTGCTTTTTGGGATGGAGGCAACAGGATGAAAACATCATGCATATGCAAAATGAAGAAAGAAAATAGCACAGTTAACTTCTCACTTTTTCAGTAGTGAAAAATTTCAGTTAGGCTTCTCAAAATTTATGCCACTCTTCCTTTAAAATAACAGTATATTTTCAACTATAACACTAAGAAAAGGGAGAACACAACACCGCAAGAAAATTTTCACTCAAATCAAGTGCATGAATTTGAGCATTAATATTTAAGATTTTGTTAGTCTTTTATTATAATTTATTGGTAGTAACACTTCATCTAGATGAAGAAGTAAATTTTCCTAGCAGAGCTATACCTCCAATAAATGCAGCTAAAGTATATATTTAACTTGAGAACAAAGTACTTTACAATCCTAATAAAAGATAAATTAAACACTTGTAACATCTCAGGTTTTAAAAATCAAGTCCTAGACTACTGGGCTTCTCCCTCTAGTACTATAAAAATATTCTACTTTTATCATTAATTAATATTTTAATTTTTACAAGCAAATCCCTAGCTTACAAGGGATATATTTTTGTTCCCTTCTTAAACATCCTAATATATTTTTGGAGAGGTTCAAAATGCAAAACACACAAGAAAATTGTGATGAAATTACCTGAGATCTGTCTCCTCCAAGCACATTCACCATCACATCCATAACAGTCTCATGCATGCCCAAGACTCTCATTAAGTTAGGATGCTGATAAAACACCTTGTTGTTCATTATATCCCTAAAATGGAAGAAGTTTTTAAGAAACTTCAGTTTAATTTAACTCGATGTATTATTGGAGATTTCAGAGGCATGGATTCATTGTATTAACATCATTTCTAAGTCTTAGAATTCAGCATAATATAAAAACACCTGAGATCAAAATGCTTCACATTTCAATATGCTGTCATTCCTCTAAATTTCATAGTTTCTTCACAATAAGACTATTAACCTCTAAATTATTTCGAGATGGCATTTGTTAATCTCTAAATAGCTCCTACCATCTGTTCTGTTCAAACAAAAAAAAAGATTCTGTGATGATCTAAGTGGAAAAGAATATGTTTTGTTGTATTTTAAGTTGAGAATGGTTATCAAGAAAATGAAATCTAATAAATCATATTTCTGCAGTAACCACTCAAATAATTTCCTCAGTTCACAAAGTAAAGACAACAAATAGACTTAGTATTCAAATTTATCTGTTTATCTGTATTAATTAATATTTCCAAATTCAGTCAGAAGTAAAGTAACATACAGTTCCATTATAAAGGACTGTTTTCACTTTTTAATTCGGCCCACTGTTCTCTCAATATTTTCTAGAATCTGCTGTATTGGTTTCATCATCCAAAACATGACTAATCTGTTTCAGTATAATGCAGGGATTAGATTTCAATAGAATCCAGAGATTTCTAACATTTTAGGAAAACCCATTAAAAACACATGGCAAATAACAGGCATCATGCCTGCTGTAAAGAAATACAGAAAAATGAGAATGGATGACTATCAATACAGCACCTCTTGAAGGGTGTTTATATACATACCATGTGTGGGCAATTCATCCTTTATCCCTCATTTAATTTACAAGCAAATTTACAAACTCAGCATCAGGGACAAATTGGGTAATACTGTCTCACACTGCCTAATGAGTCATTGACATGACTTGATCAATCCAAATGAAGAGATTAGTCTTCATAATTTTAGAAAAACTGGTACAATTTTTACATTGAAAGAGTAAGAATAGCGGAACTTTCTCACATGTTTTGTAAAGGAAATTGTTTAATATTTGTGAAGAAAGACAAAAAAATAGACTTCTCAGATAACAACACTATAATTATCTCTCTTTCTAAATGCCCCATGCTAATCAAAGCAATTTTCTTCTGTGATTTTCTTTTCCTTCCAACATTAAGTGGCCTAACCAGCATTCAGTCACATGAGAGGAGTAAAAGATGTGCAGGTGTACACCATAATAGCACTGCTTAACAGAGGCAATTTTATAGCAAGGGTGCAGAAAATATTCTCGCATCATCAGGTACTACATAAAGGAAATTTCTTTTGAATTTCCAATTGAAAAGACACCAGCAAGTTTATTCACTCATACATAAAACATAAGATGGACTTTGAGTTTAGGAAAAATGCAGTATGGATAGATGCCAGCAAAAATTTTAGTGATCTTTTTCTCCAGAGCTGCTAAAACATGCACTTTGAGGAGGATTTAAGCATTAGAATTAACTGTAGTAAAAGGAGTCTATTTTCTTTAGATAATACCTTAGTTCACAGAAACTTTGACGCTTTTGATACTGTTAGAGAGATCATTTGAAGCCACCTGGGAAATACATGTGAAAATGTAAATCCCTGGTACATATTTACACTTCAGCATTAATATTCATCCAGGGTCAAAAATTATAGGATTTTCTAACATAACAAAAAGCTTCACACCAACTTAAAATAAAATTCTGTTAATTCCATACCCTAATCCATTAATCATTAGCAATTCCTCCTCTTTTCCCATCCTCACACTGAGAAGTGAGCGAATCTGGCCCAGTGCTGCCAGCAGATTAATGGTATCCTTCACAGAGGCAGCACTAATAGTGTAGGCTTTCTTCAGGGCTTGCAGTAGCTCACCAATACTGTCATATTGCCTACGAAGGAGGCTGTACATAATCCGAACTAATTCAGGGTCTTGGATCTGATCTTCCTGGGACCAGCGCACCATCGTCTGGGATATGAGCTCTTTCAGTGTAGCTAAAAGTAAAATACAGTATACATTACTAGCTCTTGCAACAGAAAACATAAAAAACATGTATTGTAGAAAAACATATAAGAGTAGACCATAAGGCAGCTGTAAACCAGAAAAAGCCCACAAGCAGACTCAACAGGATTTTTAAACTGGAAAAGCAGCTTACAGATCTTTCAAGGTAAGTGAAATGTCCTTTAGCAATAGAATACAATAAATATCTATCTAGGGTTCAGGTCAATACCAGCACTGTTGACAATGAAAACCTTTTAGTTGACCATGACTCTGAGAATCATCCTTGTAAATTAAATGTTTAGAATTTTAATTTATCCTTCATTTCTATATCACAACAAGTCACTCTCACTTGGTAATGCACTTTCTAAAAACATTGTATTGTTTGGAACTACACAATACATATTGCCTGAAGCACTTCTGTTGTAGACATTGCATATTAAATGATGCTGAAAACAGTGTTGCTGAGCCCAAAGTTTAGGAAACTTACCTGGAAGCTAGAGACATGTTCCAGTCCTTGTTCCAACAAATGTTCTTGCTTGATATGAGGTAGAACAGGAATAATCACCTTCCCTCTTAAAACAATGCAAGTTTCTTTCTCCTTTTCCCAGTAAACATACCCCTTGACTTTCCCAAAGTTCTTCCCATGGCAAGAACAGCTCCCTCCCACCTCCATCACAAAGGTGTTTCTATATAGGTAGATCCATTGGGGTTTGTATCTACTCTATTCTTTCATTTGCTAACAGTTCTTTCTTAACATTGTATTCATGAAAACCCATCATTAACACCGAGGATCTCTTCAATAATTGGGCTTTCAATCTGTGGGAAAAAAATTGTACTTCATAGAGATAGCCCTACTCTTAGTGGCATGTCTCAATTATTTCAATCTTGCCTCAATTTTGACTTGATGGTTACAAAAGTCCTACCATCATTATTAACATTAATTCATTGCCTCTGTGTGTTTATTTTCAGAGTTCTAACTCGTTTTTAAATACAAAATTTACTGATTCATCATTAGCACTAGGGGAAATTTCTGGCATTCCTCACTTGGGTAAAAGTTCATTTGTGATTAGAAATGAATGTATGCTTAGAGGAAAGGAAGATCTATTTGTAGTAAATAGTTCCTTCTTATGAATATTCACACTCTGAATACGTATGACTAAGGCCAAGGCACTCAAGGCCAGAGATATTAACCTTGGAAATAGGTACACATCCTAACCTTGGAAATAGGAACACCAACCCTGTTCATGCACATATGAGGATTAGGGGTACCTCAGATACCCATTTCCTTTAATGTCTGAATTCCAAATTTCCTGGTGCATCAAGGGGAAGCACACACATGGAATAAAACTCTCACAGCCGCCAGCTACAGTCAAGTATATAATAAAATATATTTATATAATTTTTCATCACACTTTGAATGACTTAATCCATGTGCATATTTGTACTCTGCATCACTCTAAGGAGAAGCCCAAGCCTGAAGAGATTATTTGAAATTTCTAAAAAAATAGACACTGTAGGATCATTTTTCCAACCTGCAGTTCTTGTGACCCAAAGATCTAGTACATGAAATTGCTCTGTTCCAAGGACCAAACACCATTTGCCCTGAGGCTTTAGGAGTGAATACTTCCTGATTCATGACAATAGAATGCACATGAAACCTTGAGAAGAAATGACACTTCCAGACACTGAGAAGGTTCTGCTACCATTAAAGAGAAAGCAGATGAATCACTGGAGAATGAAGCCCTGTTTCATGCAGAATATCAGATCATTATAGGATTTAATGTACTTACAACACAGTGCAAAGCTTAACAGACCAAAAAGTCCTTTCAGACCAGGACAAACACTCTAAGATACTTTCCAGAGCAAGCAGATCATGCAAGAGGTGTCACAAGTTAGGAAATAACTTTGCTGTCTAATCTCAACACAACTCTTGATGAAATTACTAAGTCTGAAATGAAATGAATCCTTCCACATTTGTACACAGGCCCATTGCCAAACTGAGCAAATTGAAAAAAAGGAGAGGAGTAACCATCATTGGTTGAAAGACCAATGTCAAGTCACAAGGAGAGTCCTGCTCATGATATCTGGATGGTATTAAAGAAATTTAGAGCTAGGGAAACCTTAGCAAAAATGTGTCCTAAAGACCTAGAGGAATCTGGCTTTTCTCGTTGCTTATTCCTCACCATCCCTAGTCACAACTAAGGATTGAAAACCCATAAACACAGCAAAGACAAGGTTTGTGAGAGTCATACCACATATCACCCTTGCTGGGGTGAGTTCTCATGTGGCATGTGAGCACAGAGGCAGTGGAAGTCAGTTGAGTTGCTCAAAAGGGCTCAAGAAAAAGCTTATGCAGATGGTTGAGTAATTGCAAGCATAGACCCAATCTCACCTGTATAACCATTAACACCCCTTGCACGTTATGGAAGAAGGTATAGGAATGTATATATACAGGAATACTGCTCAGAATAAAAATCCATGATTACAAGTGAATTGTGGTGTTAATGTGCATGTCTGTATGTTTGTGTGTATACGTAGCCTAAGAACAGGTAATAGAAGGAAATGGAGAGAGATAAATAAGCTCTAAAGAAGAACTTTTACATTAAAGAAACCAAACCGTAAAAATGAAATCTTCACAAGCTTAGAAGGCATGAGTCTAGATTATTGTGCCATAATTAGCCTTTTGTGGTTCTTTATGAAGAATATATGACTTTTCAATTCCAGAGTTATTGATTTGGGTGCAAAATCTTCCACTCATTTTAACTTGTTTAAAAATGCATCTGAGGTGTTCAGTATGCAGAATAATAGTTCTTAGAGGCAGAAGAAACTTAAACAGGTAGTCTCCTTCAGTCCACTATAAAATTTTATTAGAAAATACACTTCTGTTGTATATGTAAAACTCTAACACTTGCATCATTAAAGTATTTACGTGGAAAGAAAACTTACTAGGAGCTTTCTCTTCTTCTTCCTTAGGCTCCAATTTTTCTGCTTTTGGTGGACCTTTGATTTTGTACATTAATGAACGGAGTTTACCAGTCAAGGAGGAATCTTCCTCTTCCTCTTCTTCTTCTTCTAGTGGAATACCTTTGCAGAAAATAAAACCAGTTAGAAATAAAACTTTGAATTTTAACTCCTTCAATATTTAAACAATATTAAAATATCTGTAAGATTTATTTTTTAACCGAAGAACAACTAAGCATGCTCCCTTCAGGTCAGAGCTATTTGTGCCAAGCTGAAATATAAGGTTTTCAGTTTGCTTGTCAAAGAGAAACTGAGAAAAGTTTTTCAGACAGGATATTAGAGACACAGTCTGTAGCAGAGGGGAAAAGTATAAACTGCAGTGGCTAAAACTGGCATTAAAAATTAACTAAGAAAGAAAAAAGAACAGATGTGGTATCAAGTTGGAAAAACTTTGATGCTGGCAGCTACAAAGGGGAAGTTGATATTCTGACTAGGACTGACTAAGTGATTAGGGAGAAAAAAGTTCAAAGGCAGTGGGAGGGAATGAAAGAAGTCAAAATTGAAATTGGAGAGTAAACATGGAATTTAAGAATTGGGATAAGTGAAACTGGCTTGGCAAAAAGAAAAGCTAAGAACGAAGAAATTATACAATCAGTCTGAAAAAAGTAAGAACAGGAAATATTGCCAATAATGGAAGGAAAGAGAAAGCAGACAAGGATATTAAAGGAAGAAACTATTTGGCACTGAAATAAAAGCCTGGCCCTGGACACAAGGAAGAGACACTGGGAAAAGTATTGAGCAGCTGAAATGGACAGACAAGAAGAAATTCACTGGCGAGATGAGTTAAGACAGTGCTGGACTGGGGTAGATGAGGTCTGTGTCTCCTCCAGATGGGGTCTCATTTATTGTTCCATACCACTTAGTGTTCATTCCTATAGTTGCAATCCATTCAGAAGCTGACTATCTCATATTGCTGCTGGCTAATCGCTCCATTCAAGTGGCAGAGGTCTGTGCACCGGTACAGATGGTTTCAACCCAGATAAGTGCCAATTTGATATTATGCAGCCAAATATGTTGCAAATTTGTTTGGTTTTTTTATAACCAAGAAATTGAACATAAAAAGTATTATAGAGGACTATTATTTTGCCAGCAAAATTAACCACTCACAGTTAGCACATGCTAGGATTAAGACTGCCTGAGTAACTATTTGCTTATATTCATTATGAAGAAGCCTTTAATTACTTGATTGCACACATATTTTTCCACTTAGATGGCAAAGTATACTTAGTACTAAAAAGCTGATTAAACATTCCAAGCAATACTCCTATTCATTTAATCTGCAGCTGTGATTGCTTAGTACTGATTTTCAGGACCAAGTCAGGACACAGATAATGAGGAGCATTTATCCACAGAGACCACCTCTGATAAATCAGTACCAAGTAATGAATATGGTTTTGCTTAGAATCCAGAGGATCTTTAAACTATTTTAATCATGAGACAGTGCTTTCTCTGTCTCAAATTCTCATTCAAAATACATATTTGTAATGTAGTAAACAAAATAAAAGTACATCCCTAAAAAGAAAAAAAACCCAACACATACAAAACCCAGTATTTCCTCTCATGAAATATGAAGAGTGATCAGGAGCTAAAATAACTGAATGATCATACCAGCCACAAGATTTCAAGTTAAAATTAATTGATTGTGGAGTTAAGACATTTCCAAATTGTATGTCTTTCATAATCTCCATCCTGGAGTCTCAGAGTACTGTGTGCTGCCAAGTGGGCATTATCTTTGGAAACCAGATCTGAGATCAAGGGCTGAGTGACTGAACAGTGGAGATGACTGTAATCATTTATTATGATAGATTCACTTTAACACTTGGAAGAAAAATGATGGAATGAAATAAGCAGTTTTTGGTAAGCACTTAGAAGCAAGGATGAAGAACAATTAACAGAGGATTGTCAAAACCAAAGATAAACCAATTAAATTTCTGCCTGTAACGTAGCTGACCTTGCTGATACAAATCCTGATTTTAAGGACTTCTAATACTGTCTTATACAATATCTTCAGGAGTAAAATTATGGAGCACAACTTAGATACCTGCATACCTACACATCTTTTGCTAAGGCTATAGTACTTGAAAAATTATAACTGGCTTATCATGAAATCACAGATTGATGGTTGCTGGAGACTCTAAGAGGGTACTCAGATATAGCAGTGCAAAATAATGGCAGAGGCCATAACAATACAAGCACAGAATGGTATAGCAGAAGCCATGACTACAAACAGAAAACAGAAACTTAATTACAGGTCATTGAAACAGTACAGCTCCATGAACCAGGTAACACTGGTTTTAGGGATAGCCAGCAAAAAAAGATCTAGCAGACTCTATTGGTAAACATTTGATAATGACCTCAAGCAAACAGGTGGACAAGGAAGAAATAACCATTAGGAATATCATGCTCTTCCTTGAGAAGAGATTGAGATGCTGTAAGCTCACTGTAATGATCTTAGCCCGTTCTTTTTGGACAAGATGGATGCCATCAAACCATTGGACTAAGCAACACACTGGAAGAGTAACTATTAATATATCTACCAGGAAGGTAGATTGAAAAAGCTTGTATATTTCAGTTTAAACTGCATAATTACTAGGAATGAGCAGTAATAATTAGATGACTCAGACTATAAATGTTAACAATTCCATGTTTGTCTGAATTAGACAAAGATGTCAATAAATTAACAAAAAACAGACATCAAAATACCCACATAAAATTGCACAGGAAATCTAAATTCAGTGACTGGGGGCAATTCAAGTTTTAATCTGCGGTGCAAGTGTTTTATAATGATTGATTCTCACCATTATGTATACACCAGGAAACTAATCTAAAGCAGGAAGAGAACCCCTCATGTGGTGGTTTTTATTAAATTTCTGCTGCTCAGCTTCACAGAAATGGTGTTTCCTTGATACCTTTTATCTGCTTGTATTCATACATGTACTTACATAAATTTTTTAAGGTAAGCCAACCTTCTTGTTTGGACTTTTTTCCCCAGTAAGTCTAAAATGGGTGTATATATATAGAATAATATTGGATAATATTTAATAGAGAAATAACAGTAAAACTTAAAACCATGCACAGATTCCCCATATTTTTGTAATATACATCAAAGTCTGTCAGTAAAGTCACCTTGTAGGCAGCAATACATTTAACAAGAAAAAATCTTCATGCTAGCATACTTTTCAACTGATCTGTCAAGTGTCAAAAAGACAAATCAAACTTGTATCAAAACCTAGCCACTCACCACAGTGAATTAGAAGATCATCATGAAATTCGTATAATTCCTCCCGAATCTCCTCCGGACAGGGACAATCCTCTCCCAGTTGAAAATTCAACAACATATTAATCTTAAAGGGAATTTAAACATAGTTAAAAAACAGAAATAGCCTAAGACATATTCTAGTATATAGTCACACTTTACCTGTTTATAACTTTGGTTTACAGCTTAAATTCTAAAATAGAGGTTTCAGCATTCTGACATTCAGTATTTTGTGGCACAGAATAAATTGTATTTCAGATTAATTCTGGTTCCCCCGCAATGCCAGTGGTAGTTTAGAAGTCAGGCCTTTATCATCATAAAGGGGTTTTTAAATCTTTAATTCAATCTCTTCTTTTAATATTACCTGTTCTTGAGGCGGAGACCGAAATTCTTTAGTCTTCTTGGCAGTCAATGCAGCAGACATGTTCAAGGCTTGCATGAGTTCATTGTACCTGTATTTCTGGTTATACTGCAATTTTGATACGTAACGGTCTGCAAACGATACAATTGCTTCCACTCTATGTTGTAACTCACAGTCACAAAAATAATTGAGTAAATGACACATCTAAGGGAGAAAAAATAGACATAATCTCAACAGTTTTATTAACCTGGGGAAGAACTTGAGTACACACTATACACTGCATCAGACTGTAAAAATGAAAGACATTTTTCCCACATTTTTGTTTTAACACTATATATGTGACAAAACTATACACTTTCATAATCTGATAATACTGTATTGCACTCACAATCTTTCACTCCATGCACACAAAATATCCAGAAGTCACACACTAGTTCAGCTTTGGAAGGGCTCTTTAAAGATTGCTTGGTCTACCCCTTCCCTTTTTTTAAAAATAAGTAAGTATTCATATATCTATTTTGAGTGTAGATACATGTGGAAAGGACTGCATCATCATCAAATTTGTTTGCGAATTTGAGATTTAAGGCAAAGTGGAATTAAAGACACTCACAGTTTCAAATCTTATTAACTAGCGAATGACAAAAAGCACATTTTTTTCATCAAGAGTAGAACATAAGTAACACATAATAAATAGTCACCTGAAGCTTAACAGATTCTGGTAATCTTGTCTGCAACAAGCCCTTTGCAGGAGCTTTTGTTTGTTTGATTGCTTTCTCCCCAGCTTCTACAGCTTTTTCTTCTACTTGTGTCACTTCTTCCTTCTCTGTCCTCTCTTCTGTTTCTTCCTTGTGATCTCCAAACACAGTGGGATCAATGAGGAGTAATACCTGCTTCACATCATCATCATCAAAAACACCCATTATGAGCAATGTTGCTATCAGTTTAAGAACAGGAACGAACTGGAATGCAACCTGTCCTCCAACAGGGTCTCGTATGTGACTACCACTGCACTGTACTGCCTCCGTTAACATACTTATGGCCTTGGATTTAAGTATCTCAAGGGGTATCTCTGGGATGGATGTCTGATGATCTTCACTAGTCGCAATAAAGCATGGAGTAGAAAAATTAAAGTCGGGCTTCAGACAAGTGCTAAGCCCTACTCCAGGTAAACCATGCTTCTTTGTTTCATCAGGATATAATTTAATATTCCGAGTTTCATCTGTAACCGGAATGATAAATTCATTGCTCATCATGAGCTTGGCTTGCTTGGCGTGCTCCAAGTGAATACTAATGAGCAAGTCGTAGAATCCAGAACGTAGAAGTCCAGGTAAGTATTGATTATCTATTGTAAAAAACAGCTGAGATACGTCCACATGGCTACAAAGTGCATAAGCTACTCTAGTGTTACCTAGAGCACTGACTGAGCTGTAGAGTTTCAAAGTGTGGTAGTGAAACATCATCAAATCTTCCTGTTCACATAGCTCCAAAATATCAACGCATCTGTTATGAAATAACAAAACAGAACACCAGTCAATTCCATTAATAAAGACTTTGAAAAATAAAAGTTTTATAATCTCTGAACATTTCGGTCAGTTCCTCTTAAAACCACTAATATAAAATTTGATACTAACTAATCTTAGTATGTGCATCATTAAAACACAGTAAATGGTGAAAATAATTAGTTGAGACTATTTAAAATTAGTACTCCACAGGAAAAAAAAGAGTCAGAACTTAAGATGGAGATGCTTCTTTGGAATCTATCCTAAATTAGAACTTGATTTTAAAATGGGTGTATTAGGCATGCTGAAAATCTGCATTACTACTGTCACTAAACAGTACCTTCTAGTTTACTCAGGATTAATGTTTCATTTCTTAGACAAGACACAGTGTTTTTTACTCTTTTCTTAAATTCAGTTTTATTAACAAGAAATAAAATTGAGTTTTGAATAATTAAAAGAAATTTAAAGATTGCTGATAAAAGTACAGCACTTATATTATTTTTCTTCTAAGCTTTTGTTGATAGTTTGATTTTTCACTGTTATGACATTTGATATTTGGATAGATCTTTATTATCCTTACTGTGAAGATAAAGCCTAATGAAAATCAACGGCATGATCTTGTCAATAAGAACATAAGGACTTAATTCATGCAAATTCAGTGCAGATGAAACAGGAAGAGATTACGTGTTTTTGTTATAGAAAAAAATCAGCAAAATAATACTGGCATATACTTTTCTCAAGCTGAGAAAATCTCTAGGTTTTAAGACCTATAGATTTAAGAGATGTTATTTCATAATTTAAATAAAATCAAATAGTCACGCTTTTTTAAACTAAAAAAGTTGCAAAAGTTGGTACACGGCATTCAAGTTCAGTCTCTTCCACTTAAATTTCCTGAATACAGTAATATCTGATATATCAGATAAGGTCAGAAATTCCCAACAACTGTGGGGTAAATATTAAACAAGGCAGGTTTAATCAATACTCTGACATCTGTTTTCAGTATATTCTAACCACATCAAGTAATTTTATTTCATTATAAATGTACCTGTTTTCTTCTGGGATATGAAGCGCCATCATCTGCAGAGGTTCCAAACACTGCACAACCCAGCCATGACGTTCACTGACACGCTCAGTTTCTACTTTTAGAAAGCTGTTTGGCATCCGGCTCCATAAAACAGGTGTAATTGTTTGCACATCAAGGCGAGGGGGACACTGAGGAACAGGATTTCTTTCTTCACTTTTAAAAATTGCTGCTGATAAAGGCATGGTATTCTGAAACAAATAAGTATAATCATTATTTTTGAAGCATGTTATTATGAATAAACCTATAACTCCAAAAATAAGTATAACTTATAAATAGAAAGGAAATAATAGAAAGGTAGAAGTTAGTGCAACAAACAAAATCAATTAAAACCCCCCAATATTAATGGTGTTATCCTCAAATAATATTGGTTTATTTTGACAAATGCAGGTAGTCAATCAACAGCATACAATAATAACATTTACAGAAGTAATCAAAGAAGTCAAATTACAAGCCAAGCCATTGATTCAAGCTTCCTAAACAAATTTAACTGAGCATGAATTTGCATGGAAATAAACAGATTTAAAAGAGCGCATTTGCATAAAGATTCTCTTTCTTCAGAATATAAAAATATTTCCTACCTTTAATTTACCGAGTTCAAACTGAATCAAGTTAGTGCTCGTAGGCTGTAAAAAAGCTGCTGGAAAGAGCTTCGTGTTTGGTTCAACCTAGAAGAGAAATGAAATTAAAATTTTCAAAAAATTAAAAATGGAAAAAGAATCTCCTCCCTCAATATGATGTGAAATAAATACTGGATTCCTTACATGTCATTACCAAATAACTTTAGACACTTTATTAAATAAAATGTTGAATAGTGTCTACCTATAATATAGTAAAGCATTTGCAGTTATCATTACATGACCACCAGATTTTCAGATAGGTGTGTCTGTAGCCTTATGTGGTCTCAACACCTATAGCAAGAATTTTGGTAACACAGTATAGCTTCTTCTCAAACACATCCAAATTCAAGAACTCATTCTAAAGGTTGACAGCACATCATGTGATCAGCATAGTGCAAATCTTTATTTCCCATTAAGATAAGTACTTCCTATTAAGAAACTTATCAACTCACAAGGTCTCCAAATCACAGCTATATGCAGAAGACACATATCTAAGGTCTACTTTTGACCTTCTGCTAGTTTAAATATTTCTTTCCCATTAACTGTATAACATTATAAATCAAGATTCTGAACCACACGAACTGAACATGTCTGTCAATAGTCCTTCCTAAACATTTGAAACAGCTAGAAAAACATAGCCTTACAAGAGAATAAGAGGGATAAACCAGAATGATATAGGAAAACATGTTATTGTCACACAGTGATCGTTTCTTCTTCTCTTCTGAAGAAGAGAAATAGCATCAAAACAAGCCACTGACTAGATAGCTTCCTGAAAATCTGATAATACCTGGTAACAAGTGCCAAGCTCTCTTCCATTGGCTGTGAATGACACCATTCCAGTAGCCAGGTCAACAAAGCATCCAATTTCTATATCAACATTACTGCGACCTGATCGCTGGGAATTGGCAATTACATCTCCTCCCCAAACCATGTAGCAGTTGCTGCGCTTCACACTGCAAGAACAGCAAGAACAAAGCATAGGTCACATCGAATTTGAGTATTTGGTGGAGATGTACTTTTCCATGGAGTAATACTCAAAGATGCTTGTTATGCTATTAGTTTGTTTGGTCATTAACAAACTTTTTTTTTTTTTTTTAATAATGTATGCATCATGGGTAAGGGATCAGACTAGATACTTTTTTTTTCTCCTTTTTTATAATCATGAAAAAAATTCACAGGCTTCTGTGTGCACTTCTAAGTTACAGTAAAAAGAACAAGTTCATCCACAGGGAGTAAATATGGATATTAAATGAAAGAAGTATCAGAAAATATTCTTTCCAACATAACATAATTGATCAATATAATCACTTTAACAAGTCTACATAAAAACCTTTCATATATAAATGAGCACAGAAAACTCATACTCCATAATCAATTTTGTTATTAGTTTGAATTAATATTTAAAATATCACCATGCTTGTGAATATCTGACTTTTAAACAACAGTATTAAAAATTTAATAAACAATAAATTAATCCATACCTTTCATGAACCCTGCCTCTCTCATCGCCTAAAGTTACTGTCACTGTACAATTTTTATTTAGGTCAAAATTCTCACTGTAAAAATGATAGTCTGGTGTTACCCAGCCAACCCAGACACAGGATGGGTCTTGGCCAGCAAATATCCGCAGTGAGTAAAAATACTGAAAGGAGGAAAAGAGCATATTAGTAACAGAAATATAAAGTCTTTTATCAAGGAATACTTAATTAGTGATTTTAAAAAACCCTCTCCAATATATCAAACTTTAATAATAGTAAATCACATTCTCTTAATAAGTCATGTAAAATACTTTTAAATTAAAAAAACAGAGTAGGGGTTTAAGATGGTGAGGTTTATGTTCACACAAGTTGCAAGTCATGCAACTCTGGACATCATTATTTATAAGCAGAGTTATATCACAGAAAATTATCATAAAGGCTTCTTTCAATGGATCAATTCCTAATGAACATGCTGCTACAACTAAATCTACTTCAAAACATTAGAAGAACTAAGCATCTCAACATATTTACTTACTGTAGTAGAAAGAGGAGCAATTTCTTGGCTGTGCTTTCTACAGATAAAGGAAAATCAGTAAATAAGTGAAAACCAAAAAATAAAATAAGTAAAAAATTTGGCCATTATTAGACTAAGTATACTTACAAGCTAACTAATGTTTGCTGGGTTCTGTGTATGCATTAGCAAAGACTGTACAGGATACAAATATACAAGTAAAATAATTGATTGCAGTCAGGGTGGAGAGCAGGACAAGAGGCAGATTTACAGCAGTTAAATAAAGATGGAGGAAACTCGAAAAGGTGCTGGACTCAGTAATACGTGGTATCTTAAATCTGTCCCACAGTCTTTTTTCTTTTAATGAATTAAGCACTTTTCCAACAACAATGTGCTTGTGAAGAATAATATTGGTGAGCAATAATCCAGTGGGTGAAAGACTCTGAGCTGGCTTTCCAGCCTAGCTCAAGAGCTTTTGCAAATCCCAATAATTTGGAAAGAATTGAGCTGCTAAGCAATGAAGAGCTATAAACCTTGTTAAGCACCTTTATAGAAAAGGCTCTCTCTTGTCTGGACACAGCATTCTGCAGCAAAGGCAGGTTATAAATTAATTAAAACCATCAAGAATGAAAAAAAATCTCAGTAACATGCATTTTATGATAATCTATGCTTAGAGCAAGAACAACTATGAATTTTGAGTGTACAGTAATAAAGAATAATATAACATAATACATTTACACTGAAAGCATGAAATAGGATAACTAAACTCAAGTCTAACCGTTTTTGGAAAACATCAGATGAGGCATTTTCCCCACCCATGCCGAAGTTGAAGGATGAGTGGAACTCAATGGGCATACTCAAACGACAATATATCATGTCTGAATTGCTGTTCTGTGTGCCAAATGTTTTGTGAGTAACTTTTAACCGAGGTGGACTCTCCATGGTTCCATCAATTCTCCATATCTAAAAATAACATAAATATTTTAGAATAATACCTTCCAAAAAATGCTGAAAACTTTCATTAAGCAACTAGAGGATGAGAAAATTGAAATAGCAAATTAAATTTTTCATAATTAATTATCTTCAAAACTATGCAGCTTTGTTCTCTGACATTGAATTTAACCTGAAGAGCAAGGGAAGCAACAGATTCAGCATATTGTGACTACAGTAAATATTTTTGAGATGTTCCATACAGGAGTAAAAATCCTATGTATTTTATTAAACTAATTCACTCTGAGTGCACCAGTCATTGAAAAACTGCATCACAAGAATCACTAATTTTCTACCACAATGAGAAACATAAATTAGAATAGTTCAGATGGTCTTTATGCACTCTGAGTCTGATATTACTTTCCCTTGTGCTGAAAAAGTGAGTAAATTTTCAAACTCAGTGATAGCAACATTTCAAAAACTTTTAAAGACAGGAATAACTATTAAAGACAAGAATAGTGATGAAATAATCCTGATAAACTAAAAAAAATGCTGAGACAATTTAGTTTGAATTCAGTGAAATTTATTTTGCCTAAGAAGGAAATATTCTGAGACAAGTATTAGAGAATAATTGGCTACACCTAAATTAAAGTAAATGGCCTAGAGAGATCTTAATAAAAAATCTCATCAGGAATTCAAAATTATCATTTTGGAATATATTAATATGGAAAATTTTCTAGAAAAAACAGGATAAATTATTCTGCTTTAAAATAGATTAGCTAGGGAGTTTTGAAATTCCTATCACTGATGCATCATAATGAAAGAAGCAATCTGTGACACCACAAGTACACTTAAATGCCCTCAGGCTTCAGCTAAACAATTTTCATATATTTAAGAAAAATGTATAGTACAGAAGGTTTAAAAAGTGAAAACACATGTAACATAGAATATAATAAGCCCCCATAACTAACAAGTTTCCAGTGGCTAACGACAACATAAATTAGTAAGACGTATAATAAACCAGATAGGCATATCCTTAGGAATCCATACTACCGTAAATGAGACTGAAGATAGACAAGATCATCTGGAATTATCTAAGAGTGACTTAATAGAGTTATATGACAAACTATCTGATGACAGTAAGTATTAGTAAGGGTTTAGCGACTCAGCTTGCTAAACAAACAGTCATTGAACAGGTGTCTCCCTAATATGTAATGTTACCTTAATGTGAGGATGATTTTTTGGCACATTGACAAATGTTGGTAAGCGTTTACTAAACCACATAGCAACATCTCGGTTCATGTTAACAGCAAAAGGTTCAAAACCTTCTTGAAGGCCACACATTGTGTAAAACTTGAATGTACTGGCATCCATTCCAAGGTTCATGCGACCAATCTGAGACAGGCCCAGTGCACAAATTGGAACGAAACCTAAAGAAACAAAAAACCAAATAAAACCCAACAGTAATTTAATTTAAAACCTTGAGCACTCTTTATTTTAGATCCATCTAATATGAACTAAACATTGGATCCTACAAGTAATGCACATGAAGTGATGATAGTAGGAAGGTTTCAAAGCTGCCTTAAATACTAATGTCTAAGTTAAATATATTTGCTACCAAAACCCTGGAGGACTTAGGCACTATCCCATTTAATTGGTTATCTTTCTCATTTTTAGACTACTAAGCATGGCTTTATACAACAAGCTGGACCCTGGAAGCCAACCATGGATAGATCAAAGTCATTAACAAAAGTTAAGTAAGGTCTCTGAGGGCACCAAATTTTCAAGAGGACTTTGAGATGAAGTTCAGGTATCTCAGTACATTTGTTTAAAATTTATCATCAGTAGATACAATTTTTTTTGCCAGCCTTCATTCCTCCATAATAAACAATTGACAAGTACACACTTCTTTAATGCTAGCATTTTTTTGTGACTTAACTTTTTGATTTCCATATACCTTTAGACAGGGATGAAAGGCTGTTGACTTCTTTTTCCATTTCCCAGAATTTGGAGCAAGATGAAGGAAAAGCCAGCAGTTCAAGGCTGGCTTCAACCCAACCTCTAAGGGAGAAATTTTCTCTCCTAAACTTTAAGACTTCAGAATAGCTTTGTTAAGGCAGTCCCTCATTCTCTACAGTTAGAAAAACTCTATCTGTGGTAAGATCAAAGAAGGGCAGTGAGAAACTGCAGTTTTCAGGCAATTGCTGACAAGTATGAAGCCATTACTAGTTAGAGGAGATAAAAAGAAAATGTCAATGAAAACATAAAGCCTGTTTGAAAATATTCCCCCACTGCTTTACTACAGTCATGTAGATACTAATTTTTGAAAAAGCAAACACCAAAAACAGAAGAGGAAAAATATCTCCATAAAATGAGAAATTCATATAAGTTGTGAATAGCACCAAGAAAAAAAAAATACAAATCAGACTCAAGTTATGTTGCTAAGATTTGTTCTTTTGATGCAGACTCTCACCACATAGCACTCATTTTGTCCTTCACGGACATGAACATAGAACATTTATGCTCCAGTGAGATAATCAGAGACTACATTTTCAGCTTTTGGAAATTTTTCAGGGTGCTTATTATTACGACTCCTTCTTAGCACTAAAGTCCTGAGAGAAAGCCTAGCAACAGCAAGAAAATTTACCCACTCTGGCTGCTGAAACCCCATTTATGCGGTTAAAGGAAGAAAAGATATTCAATTTGTGTCACATAAGCACTCTCAAAATAAATTTTTATGAAGTTAATGTGTAGCACAGTCTGAAGGCCCATATCAGTGAAATATGGTTTCTCAGCTCACTGAGTCATTATGACAAAGTCTTTTTTCTCTTTCTTGTATTGTTTTGTCTTCTAATAACCATGCGACTATAAAAGGGAAGTTACCATTTTCTATTCCAAAGTCAGCAAATGCAAGTTCTGAACCTTTACTGGTTATAAGCAACTCTCCATTCAGAGTAAATATGATTGATTTGTCATCCAAGTTAATCATACAACCAACCACATCTCCTGGTTGCCAGCTTCGTCCAAAGAATCCACTGCCTTGATGCCAACACTGGCCCTAAATGGAAAAACAAACAAAAATTAAAAATTAAATACAAAATAAATAAAGAAACCCAAACATTTTATTTTCCAGGATCACAAATTAATTTGCAGAAAGTACTGATCATGACTTTTTCCTTAGAGATAATAGAGACACAGAGCAACTAAGGCACCCTAACTTCAGTAATTTGGAAGATGATAACTACTGCTCACTGGATTCAACTTCTTACATACAGGGTCATTATTATCCTTCCAGTCCTTTAGGAGTCAAGCTTGAGAAGAAGGACATGCAGAAAGCAGAAAAGACAGAAAAAGGAAAGCAAAACTGTGTTTCTCTCAGTTTACAAAGAAAATTTTGTTTGATTTTTGTAAAAAGACACTTATAAAAAGATGGAAGTGAATGCTGTATTTTGTTTATAGCTATGACAGACTTCTGTACTTAGTTGGGTATTCCCTAGGAAGATATACATATAAACCAACTCCTCTTTATCAGCATTATCTCATGACCAGAACCAGAATGGAGTTACTATCCAATGTGAAACAGAGATCAGAAATACCCTTATATGAATCAAACATATTCCAATAGCTGATCTGGAGTACACAGAGGAAATCTACACTGTAGTTCTCTGTCTAGCCTGTTTGTAGATCAAAAGAGGTAAAGCTGTACTGACTTTGCTTCCTTCAAATACAAATGCTTGGTCATCAGCTCCCAACTCCACGTCGGGTCGGCAGCCTGGCCTGGCCCAGCCAACACGCATATCTCCACCTGTCACTGCTTCAAACTCAAAGTACCACTTTCCAGACTTCACTGCATAGGATTGCTCTACTCTGAAAAATCGTATCTTGTCAATGCTGACTTTTTCCACTGTTTGGTCAGCTGTAAAAATAAACAGAAAAAAAAAAAAAAAACAACCCAGTTTTAATAATAAAATGAAACTATAAACGTAATTGTTTAGCTTTTCATCTGTCTCCAGTATTTTCTATCTAAAGAAAAGAGCCATTATCTACCATTGTTTGTTTAAGAACTTTCATAGAAAATATTACAAAAGGATATAATCAGCATGCAGAGGCTGGCACATTCTAATCCCATACAGGATAAACAATCATCTGCTATTTAGAATCAGAATATTTCAAAGTGTCTCTCAATGTGGAGTCCCAAACCAAAAATGAGTAGAGGAAATCTAAGATTACTACATGCAGTACAATCCAGTGCAATAATGCAGTATTATAATACAACAAAATACTTTTCTACACAAGTCAAATATTTAGAACATTTTTAAAAAATGATTAAATAAGTTTTGTTTCCTTTTGTATTTTTGTCAAAAATTACAATAGTATAGGAAATATGAAGGAAAATTTCTAAACAAATTTCTGTTCCTGATTTCAAGTAAAAAAAAATATATAGAACTTGGTGCACTTCTTTGAAGACTGCTTAAAAAACAATTTGACTTTGAGTAGTCAAACCTAATCTGTATGCCATGTAATTTTTTAAAAATAACACTTGTGTCATTTTTTTTATTCCATTATTTCCAAATGAAAATCAGTATGTCCACTCACGCTCCAGATTTTATCCAATTTTAATAATAACGGGAATTAGAATTATCATATCATTAACTACAACTAATCTTTTAAAAAAACCACCAATCTACATAATATGCAAGTAATTTACAAAGTATGCTTGCACATTTCACTAAAATTCATTGCCAAAATACACTACTAATTAGTATAATCTGTTTTCCCTACTTATTTCAGTTTTACTTTTTTTCCCCCCAGCACTGAGAGGGACAAAAGGCCATGATTCTTATTGAAAATACGTACCAATCTCTTGGTCAGGTGGCTCAATACTATAGCCATAGCCTGCAAATGTTCTAATAGCTTCACGGAGGCTATCTCTGTTAGATTTTTTAGTGCGTTCATCTAATAATGCATATGGCACTAGCCGAGGATTACGTTTGTTCTTAAGATCCTGAAAGGGATTATAAAAGAACATGGAGAAAAGTCTCTTTAGACATCACAAAGACATTGCATAATGAGACAGAGTGTACTTTGGAGTCTCGTAAAGGTTACAGAGGAGAAACAGCATTGATGAAGAAGACTTCAATGAATGTAAGCTCAATTAATCATCTGTTAATAACACTAAAAATCTAAAGAGTGAAAGACAAGGATATTCTCATACATCCAGCAGCTGCAACCATACAGGCCTGACAATCTACTCAGATTTTCACAGGCAGGCCTTCTTTTCCTGCTCCCCACCCCCTACAGCTTTTCCAGATATTACAAGACATTCAGTATTTATCATCTTAATTAACACTCCCTCCCAAATTATATTCTAGAATACAAAATCTCACATTCTTTGCTTATTCCAAATGCATCTAAAGGAGTTCCTACCTGCTGAATGCCATAGGTCCATCCTTGCTTTATTCTGTCTTTTGCCCAGACATTATGTGCATTTTCTGCTAGTCTGTCAACTAGAAATTCTTGAGAAGGCAACAATTTCACTTCAGAAAGATCAAGAGGGGCAGGTTTATAACCATTTGACATCATGTAACTGTAAGTCAACAAAGCAAATAGAAAGTCAACATATCCCAGTTATGGTATCTAAACATTTTAATGGGGTATTCATAAAGTGGAAATCACTTTCTCCACTTTTTAATCTCCTACTCTCCCATTTCTTTGCAAAAATCTTGCATTACATTTGATTATTGAGTAGGATATAAATTGGATTGTAGCAGACAGTCTCATTTTCCACCTACATGAACAATAGCTAATTAAATGTGACTCAGGTCCATACATACATGCCTAAATGGTTGCTGCAAAGCAACAAAATTGTTATTGAATGAGTATTTTTTATATGTATTTTTTATATTCGTCATTTAAACATTTCAAGTAATTTCTGTTTTAAAGATGTGTATGATGACTTCTTATGAAACTCTTCCATGCATTATTAAGTCTGGTATTTTAACTCACTATTCAGTAAGGACTGCATTATCATTTTTTTTTCCAACAGAAGAAAATACCTTAGCTATTGTTCTTACCACTTTTTCATTGAATAATAAGTTTAGTCATTTTTCAGCAGTAGCTGTTATCTTCTCCAGCCCTTCCATATTGCATAAGGAAGACCTGCCCTTTTAGACATATGCACACTCTCTTTTATTCAAATCAGATCGTTTCCATTTGTCAGGATGCTTCATATAGCCAATAGGTATTGTGACAAGACAATAATATTAAAACAGTATTACCACTGTCTGCAGTGTGAACCTTGAGAATACATCTTTTTTCCATTTTTTAATCAATGCCATCAACTGGATCAAGATTAACATCTCTCATATCACAAAACTATGTATTTTACTGCTCACTTTAAAGAACTAACTTTGTTTTTCATGGACAAACTTCTTTCAGGGATAAAAGACAGCTGGTGGGTTGATAAACTGATGTGAAAAGGCAAGTATCCAACTTGCTGTTTCAGACCTCCATGGTTAAATGGTAAACCCTTTCTCAAGAAGATACATTTACCATCCTATGGATAGACTGCTCTTTACTCTGGTACAGAAAAGCACGGAAATATTACTTTTAACTCGGGAGTATCTGCTCTAGGGTGATGTAACACAGATACAGCTCCATGTGGTTTGAGTACAGGATTCTTTCTGTCTCTGAACAGCTTCAGGAGGTGATGCAGCAGAGCAGAAATCACATTCAGCCATCATCACAAGCAAGGTAATGGCCTAACCAGGGATCTGTAAGACCTTATTATGGGGTTATATCAAATATTCTTTAAATCAACTTTTAAAAGTTTATAATAAATATTACAATATGTAACTGTTATCATAAGGTACATACTTTTTAGGAAGTTTGACTTTTTTAAGATCTTCCTCAGCTGCTGGATGAGCATGAACAATGTGACATCCAAGGGCCAAAAGCGTTCTGGCATAAAAATGGCATTAGAGAAACACAGCATTATAGTGCTCACGCATTGTATAAATACACAGAAGAAATTATAATTAAAAAACACAGAAATAATCCAAACTAATGGTATTTTAAACCCCAAATATTTTAGTTTATCAGAAATAATAAATAAGCCCTTCAAAGCCTAAAAAGGCAGAAATTTATGGCTTGAGATTCGTACCACTTTATTACAACCAACAGGATTTGGTGGTGTTTTCCTTTGTGTCTCTGTAGAGACAAAGTTTTTCTCAATGAGTCTGAATGTATTCCTGGGACTTCTAGCAAAATTAGTAGAACATCTTTGAATGAGATATTTGAATGGTTTCTATATCTTTCAACAGTATGATGCACTTGCAAAAAAAAATGTAAAAGTTTATTTTCTTTTATATTTAAATCTCACTTGAGGGTTTCAGTTGACATTTGTAGATTATAATTCTTCTCTGTCTCAGGCAGTTTCGAAAATTCCACAAGACAAGGATGATGCCGTTTATTATCATCCCGTATCTGCAACAAAGTAACAGAAAAGAGTACTTTTCTGACAGAATCAAGAATCAAAGTAAAAGCCTAGCAAATTCTTTGCAGTAAAGATGACAATATAAGCAATACCATTTATCTTGTTCAATGACAGCTACTCATAATTACATAAATGTACTTCTCCCATGATTCATTTATAATGCACATTATAAGAACTCCGCCGTAACTAACGAAACAACAAATCCAAGGAATCTGAGGAATTTGAATGTTTACAAAAGTCACCAAAAAGTTAATACCACTGCCTCCTTCCAGCTTACATGGTCACCTATTGGTGATAATGTATAGACCACCATTACATACCCTGTTCTACTTCCAAGCCCAGGTTTGCACCAGTTGACTGTACCCAGATAGGTTATTCAAAACATACCTTTCCATATGTCCAGCCCAGTTCTATTTTATTCATTCCCCACAGTTCATGGATATTTTCAGCTAGTTTGTCCCTGATCTTTTCAAGATGAAAAGGAAGAGCAATCTAAGAAAAGAGCATAACAATTCCTGAAGTAAGAAAATGTTCCAGTTACCATACCTTGTACAACCAAGATTATCAAGTTCAGTCAGTACATAAATGGAGAATTGCTAAGAGAGAGTGAAGCTACCTTAGTTTTTATATTGTGAATTCAAATTTTGATCAGATATATGTTACAGGTCCCATTGTTGCAAACTTCACATACCTGACTGGTGTCTATTGGACAAGGGATAAAAGAAGCTTGCGAGAGGAATTGTGTTGTACCCAGCAAATCCCTCACTCCTTCAAAATCTCTTTTATATTCTTTGACTGGTTCCAGTTTCATCTTCTCTTTTGGAAGCAATGCCTCATAACAGGGAGCGTAGCCAGCAGGAGGTAGAAATTTAAACTCTCCATGACGTCCACCCAACAAGAAACGAACTCTGTGCAATTTTCAACAAAGCAATTAGACTCTTGAACAGTCACCATATACTATCATTATGAAGAAATAATTTAGAAACTTAAATATTCATTTTATTGCCATTTACAAAAATGCCTGCATGCTTCATGTTTTGACAAACACCAAAGAGTTACCAAGCATTCACACTAGCAGATACTATCAGTAAAACCATCAGCTACCCATTATTTTTTGAAAATTTGTTTTTGTCAAATCAAAACTAGTTACTTAATGAGGTAGCACATTTAAACATTTACCACCTAAAATCAAATGGTTGTAAGTTGTGAACTTTTAAATGGACTCAGGAATTTGGAAACACAAATCTAATTTAAATTGGACTGTTACTGTAAAAATACTGGGTATTTTTAGAAATAAAATATTTTTATAAATAAAAATATTGGGACTATTGATACATAACTTAAAAGTCTGAAAGTAACTTGTCAGTGCACACATGCAGGCATGCAGGCAGTTGGTACATGAGAGAAATAAAAAACCAAACAAAACACTAAAATCATAATACCTTAAGAAATCAAACAATATTATACCAAATATTACAACTGGGAATGAGTTTCAGAAACATAACTAAGACTCTTAGCAAACTGCTAAAGTGTTCTCTTTGTCCTCAGATATATATTTTCCATATCAGTTTAAGAGTATACCAGGAAAAACAACAAAGACAAAACCTATCCAGCTGCATTCTTTGGTCCTCAAGTGGAAAAACTCTAGAGGTAAACAAACACAGAAAAGTTTTTAAAAGCCTCTGTTCTCTAGGAGTTAGCCCCCGCATTTGTTGTCATGGGGTGATCAGAAGGCTATAGGAATATTATAACTCTCAGATCAACACATTTCATTTACATTTTTAAAAAGATGAGAAAAATTAAGAACCCAGAACACCCTGCTCCACTCATGAACTCAGGATTTTCATGTAGAAACATTTTCTCTGATACTAACAGACACAGATGACAACATACACCTGCTATTGACATCAGCTACTATAAACTACAAGGGAATATGGTCTCATAAAATATAAAAGCAACATCAACTAAGAACGCAAAAAAAATAATTACACCAGTTTGGGCCGATTTCTTACAGTAAAAGCAATGAACACTTTCAAAAGTTTTATATTAATGCAGCTACACAGGAGGGTCACTCCTGAGGAATAAATTAAATTGATTTACTAAATCTTTCCCAGCCCTCCTTTATTCTATTTGATTCTGCAGAAGATTTACTGAATTTATTGAAGGTAGGCAACAATATAAATTGAATATAGTAAGCTTGAAACTCAGTATTTCTGCTAGAAGTAGAAGAGGAAAGAAATTGGTAATATTAGTAAAGAGATTCCAAAACTGCTTCTCATCAGGTCTGTTTCCTACTGTGAACACAGTATCAGTTTTCATGATTATTAAGGTTTTTTACTCCCTGCTGAGAAAACCAGTGACAATTTTAATTAGTGCCAAATGTGGTCCTGTGTTTCAAACGTGCTTTTTTCACTGATAAGTGGAATGAAACAAAATTAATTTCCCCTAGGTCACCAAATATTCATAAAATAACACTTTTCAGACAGTGTAACTTAGTCAAATTGCTTACAGGCTCACATTTCACTTTGAAGTGAAATCATCACTGCACAAATCAGTACTTCCCTGCCTTCCTTCCAGCTGCTGTTTGGGCAGAACTGATGCAACAAAACAGAAGAAATTATACTTGAATTTGGATAATACTTAGTGTGATAAAACAGCAAGGAAAACAATTAAAATTAAGTTGTACTTACTTTACACCTGCTGATAAGCTTACAACAGGGAAAAAAAATCCTTCTGTACTGAAGTTCTCAAACATTCCCTGTACAGGCTGTCCATTAATGCGGAATGAAATGCTGGGTACACCTAAATCCAAGCAGCAGCTAACCACATCATCAGATGCTAATAAATGCTGATTGACAGATGCCACAGCTCTGGGTACCCGACCTAGGATAAAAGTATTTACTAATGAGAAGTTTAAGCAGGCTTAATTTTTTTTAAAAATTATTTATTCAACCATTTCTAATGGAGTACACTACAGATGCCTCCCAGTCTTCTCCCAAAAAAGACAATTTCTGACATTGGATAATTGTTCAGAAGTGTTGAAATAAAAAATTGAATTCTGGGTGTGTGCACACATATTTTGTCTACAAAACCCTATGCTAGATGGTAATAAAATTGATATTAATAACAATGCTAATATGATTGACAATTGAAACACTCTCAGATGAGAATTAATGTCATAAATTTGACTTCAGTGTGTTTATGTATGCTGTCCTTAAAATACACCTTTTATTTGCATGGTCCAACTCTATTATAATTTTCAGAGCAATTAATACCTAGATGTATATGGCATTTAAAGACATGGAGAAATATGGGTAGATTAATGATTTTGCCTATGTGTCTTGAAAACTGCACATTAAAACACAAGCCAAAAATTGAATTATATAAAAAATAATCTTAATTTACTGTGCATATGAGAGAAATCTGGAAGAAAAAATAATGTGCTAGTTCGGTATTAAAGACCATACACACAAGGACTAAAATAATGAAATTGGCAGTAGTGTAGCAATTATTTTGAATTGACAAAACTGTCTTTTATTTAACTACCAAAATTTTCATTCAATTTATCAGATCTATCAACAGGCATAAGAATCACTTCAACTGTAGATTCAAAGTAAAAGATTAATGCAAATGAAGATTCATATGGAATCAATTTATCTGAGATCAATGCATCCATTGGTTTTGGACAGATAAAATTAAGTCAGTATTGATCTAGATCTGGATAATGCCTTCCTTTGATCAAAATCATGAAAACAGAAGCTATCTGCTAAAAAGCCTAATTGGTATAATTCAATACTGGATAACAGACAAGAAGTCTGATCTGAACTTTATACATAACATCATGAAAACCAGGAGTTGGGAATGTAGCTCACTATGAAATAGTATGTTAGATATACAACCAGAAGGTAAGGGCAGGTAACTGCTAAATATAAGAATAATTGGTAGCTGACAAAGTACTCACCAGACCACAGATGAAGTCCATCAAACCCAAAAGAGTAGAGGTCATCACCAACACCATTGCCTCCCCATCCTTCTCCACCTCCAGGATAGGGGGCATAACCTGAAGTAGAGGCCCATCCAACTCGTAAGTGGGTGGGTTCTGCCGTCAAGAATGGATCAACCTGATCAATTATTAACTCAAAGTACCACTTCTTGTATTGTGCAGAGCCCTCAGCAACACCCAAAAATATGTTTGGTCTTATGCTAAGAAAGAAAATGTAAGCAAGTTAGTGTAAACATAAAGCGTGACATATGAATTATATCGCTGTATAACTGTCAAATTCACTTTGTAAGTACGATATGAGTGTAGATACCCATATTTTGCTTATATTATTTTAAAAGTGACCCATTTTGTATGAACTAATTAAGCTGCTGTAGAATCATCTTCTCAGGTAGAGGTTCCATGCTTTGAAAAACTTACAGTCAAAATAGGAATGACAAGATCATTTCCTAAAATCAAAAAACCAGGAGTGAGCTTGCCAGGAAATCAAGTCCTCTTAAAACACACTAGTACTGCACAATATATTTACATACTCTGTGCCTTGTTTTGACTCAGAAACAAACAACTTTCATGCTTCCATTTTAGAGCAGATCTGATTATGAATTAGCAACTTCTTTTTGAGCATAGTTTCCATTACCAATGCCATATTGTTTGGGTTTTTTTCAGAAGTTAATACATAATACATAAACACTTCCTAAATTGTACTTCTTGGTATTGAAAGCTTTGGGACATTTCTTAGGTTACAGTATTTTTTACTCAGTTAGTTATTGAAGACATGGAAGTTCAATTTTTTTCTAATAAAACAATAAAACATATCACTATACCTTGTCACATCATTAATCAAACGCGTTTGCAAAAGTAAGTCTCTTCTAGGCAGTAAATTGTCACAGATCAAATTTTGATTGGCACGGACTGCAACTCCGTTACAGACACAGAGAGAGCAAAGCAAATCGAGAACCTTGAAAGAAAAATCAGAAGGAAGTCAGATACAGGCAGTTAGCTGCATACATTATTATTCAATTGTCAGCTTAATTTACACTCAGAATAGACCTAAATGAAGGAATATAATGCCCATTATTGTTTTCTACATACTTTTCACATATATAGACCAGGTATAGTCTGTACTACTGATAGAGGATATCAGGCATTTGTGGAACATAAATTCAGAACACAGGGTTTTACAATGCCTCAAAAACCTTCCTTTGAGATTCCTTATTCTCATTTTGATTAGAAAAAACAAAGCTAAAACAGCTGTGTCTCAAGTCTTTACAATGTTTTCATTCAATGTCATTAAAATTTTGAAATACAAAATTAAATTCTTTGATAAATTTTCTGCAGCCCAAAAACTTCCTGTGCAAAATTAGTGGACAATTCTCAATTGTAATTCTCTGCTTATGAATCTCTTCTGGAAAGAATGTTTCCTAGATGAGAAACAATCCATTTATTTATAAAATTAAAACCACAAAGTGAACAAATAAAAAGTTCACTATAAAGCAAACCAGAATTTCAGAGGGGTGTTCTAAAACTCCAGATTTCCTTTTTTTCCCCTTAAGTCTGAAAATTTAAAGAGATTGATATCATTCTTCCAGAGTAGTGGAGCAAGAGGTTTTGGAAGAGAGAACACAGTAACATAGTGTTGGTTAATGCTGAGGAACAAAGCTGCACACTTTCGCAGAAAAAACAGAGAATCTTAAATATCTACTTGACCTCTGACAAACAGTCTCTGAGGAAAAAGCCCAAATGGTCCAAACTTTTACGCATCACCTCCAAGACAAAGACACATCTTCACACCACTGATTATGTTATCACTATTGTACAACACCAGAAACAGGAGAACATAACATTCATTTTAGCTACTCCTCTCATCTGCCCAGTGAATTTAGCACAAACCCACCATCAACAGCTTAAGCTGTTTAAGGTAATATATTATCTTAAACACTTTTCTAAGTCCCAGCACACGCATTTTCCCTTCTACCATCCCTGCTATTGGGCAGGAACCATATAGCAGAAAGATAGAGATAATTATTTAAAGAACCACGTAAACTCTGACTCAGCTGTAAAGCATCTTAGTAACAATAATGATTACCAGAAACTCAGAGTTTACATGTAAACTGTTTAAATAATCTCTTTGAATTTTCTGACTGTATTTCTGATAGAAGGCTTTTAACTTAAGAAGTCCCTCAAATCAATAATTTCAAGGACAATTTTGCTTATTAATTTTCTTATTTCTGTTTCATATTTCCTAAATCTCAACAGAACAAGATACACTGTTTATGGAATAACAGATAAATTCATTTCTTCCCACTCTTTATTACTTTCTGAGGTATCATCAAAGACATTACAAATGGAAATGCACAAATCCATTATCCACTATTACTCTTCTCCTGTGTACATTTTCTTTTGCTGCTCTAAGTTCTCACTATAAGGTCTACATTAAGATATTTCAGACAAAAGGTTCTTTGTAGGTCACTGGCATAACACAGTAATCTTGCTAAGAGCTAAAAATAGTAAGCTAAACTTACTGCTGTGATTTCAACCTTTTTTCTTATTCCTATTTATATCAGTTCATTGTCCTGAACCATGCTTAAAACTACTTTTCTCCTTTACTGCATCTGTAGTTGGTTAGGTTCTCTGTATTAGTGATTTACAAGAGAAGGTAATTTCAGCTCACTAAAACTTTCTCTGTTCTTCCTCGAGGTTATCAGTCTTTCAAAAAAAACTTCAATTGAGGAAGGAAACTCACATCAGAAAATCACACAAAAACCTATATCTTCGTCTGTGTTGTGATGTCATCCTGGTTGCAGCCAGAAACTCTGTTCACCTTCTTCTATCATAATAAATTGCATATTGATGTCTAAATTAATTTCATCCAGTATTTCTTCTGGAAACTCAGGGGTTTTTTCTTTCTTCTGAACACCTGTGTTTTCAGATATTTGGATTATTTTTCTGATTTCTCAATTTTTTTTTTCTTTTCTGCTACTACTATTATTACTCAAGTTAGGAATGACTGTGCAGGATACAGTTCTCTATATCTGTGGATACAATGGTAGTCTACTGCTTCTGCAGAGCCCTGAATCACAAAGCAAGCTACTCTGCCCACTTTCTTACAACCACCACAATACTTAAGTTTCCAGCAAATCCAATGTTCTGACTGCTTACCAATATTCCTTAACTGTTTACTTCTCATACATATTTCCTGTATTTGAAAATTGCTGCAAAGCAATTATATAACAAACATTCTTTTAATCTCAACAAAGAAAATTTGCAGATATACTTTAAGGTTATTTTATTCCTTCAAAGGTACGAAAATCACATATTTCCATGTAGACATTTCTGATTATTTCCCCCTACAAATCATTTTAAGATTAACATTACCTCCTTAGTTTTTCCAAACATACCTTGTAGTTGCGCCCATGTTTATCCAACAGTGAAATTATGGATTTGATGTGTTCCTCAGATATTAGGTTTAAAGCTTCTGGGCTTTCAATCAGGATGCAGTGCAAGACTTCCAAAATACCTAAACAAGGGCCACAGAAATAACATTGTCATTAAATCACCTGCACAACTGAACACAATTGAAAAGCTCAGTAAGTTATTCCCTTAAAAGAGGCTATCTTTTCTCTGGCCTAAAAAGAGAATGAAAACACTTCTAAGGAGTGTTAACATGAATATGGTACTTTAGGAATAAATACATAATAAAAATATTAATTTCTATTTTCTTTTGAAAATAGCCACGATTTTAAAACTACTTGAGAACTTTGCAAGTTTAGCTCCTTCTTTATAATGGAAGAGGTAAAGGTTTTAATAAGGAGCACTGTATAGTATATTAATATTTTGTTGAATGCTCCACTATAAAAAACCCCCTGTAATCTATACCTATATGGGGTTTGTATGCAAACACCCACAAACTGATGTTATTTCATGGTACACTACTCCTGACACTGTTCGACCCAATCCCCCAAACCAACCAAAAAAACCCCCAAAACAGAAAAACCCAAACCCCAACAGTGTATTCATTTTCTAATACGTGTTGGCTTCAAGGAAAACTGCTCTGACAAAAATGTAAAACAGACATTAACCCATAGTTAACTTACATTGTAAAAGTAAGTCTCACCTGAGGAAGATTCTAATCTATCCAATTTACTGATTAGCCAATCGAGGTTACTGGAAAATTGAGTACAGTTGTTTCTGTTGCCATGAATGAGAGCAGCTGGAAAAAAACACAAGGCATAACAAGAGATTTCCATTTTAAATCACCAATGTTTATCATATCTATTTAACACAACTTTTAGAGGAACTTCGTAAGACAATGAACAGAGAAGTCCATATATGAGATTTTAATTACTTTGAATATCAGCAACCAACACAGTTTCTAAGGAGCACACAGTTTATGAAGTTGGCTGGGATCTCCTGGATAAACAATAATCTCAGCAAAAAAATGTCTTGTTAACGTTTTATTTTGTTGTTCAATTCTAATAGAAGTTATTTGCTTGATGCAAATGTCAAGCACTCTCATGATCATGGGGCTGAAGCATTTCTTTTTCTATTACTTCCTACCAAGTGTGGGAAGATCATATGCAAGTATTGCTGTTTAGTTCTACCTTCTGATTACAACCTTGTAGAAAGCATAGGTTTTAGTCTTTCAGTAGTGCAGATGGCACTTTTAAAGTTCATCAACATTGAAGTCTTCTAAGCAATACTGCTGGCTTTCTTCCTTCTAGAAGTTACTACTGATCATAGAGGGGAAAAGGCAACAGAAGAGTACCTTTTGGATACAAATGTCAATGATTTTTATTATTAAGCATTATAAATGTTACATCAGAACAAATGTGTTCAAAATGTACCTGCAGCTGAAAATCAAGACAATATCTTAAAAAAGCCCACAGTGCACTAAAGAGTTGTTTTTTTCACCCTACTTTGCTTTAAACTCATAAGACTGTAGCAAAATTCAGGGAATGGTAACTTTTTACTTTCTGAGGCAATGAGATTTCATTAGAAGCACCGGCATGTTTGTTCTATGTGAATAATCTCATGCTTCAAAGCACTTCCCCTGGTTCCTTTTATTCTTGTCTTAAGTCTCAATTTCCTTATTTCACTATTGGTCAGGACTACCTTCCTTTGTAATGAAATTAGAATGCATTTACACACCATCAGAAGACAAGATTCTCCCAAATGAGGAATAATGCAAATTGAGTATCAAATAAGAAATTTAAGGAAATACACGTATGCATACTTTTTCTGCTTTATAATTTTGGCCATTCTACAACATGGAAGCAGTTTGCTCTAGAAACTCTGGCACTGATATAGAAAAAATATTTCCACTTCTGTTTTACGTAATTATTTTATTAACATTTAAATCTAAGCCTCAAGTGACAAACATGGATTGAGCAGACCTGATTATTATTTTTAGACTTTTCTTCAGCTTCATATAAAAAGACTGTTTTCTAATTTTTCTAATTTTTATGATAACAATTCATATCTATTTGCATTTCACAGGCGCATTTAAATTAAAGAAAAAGGTTTTGGCATGCTTCACAGAACTTTGTCCTAGGTGAGATCCAATTTTCAAATGTATCATTGATCAATAAACTCTGTTCTCTGTAATAAATAGCAGTAAGCGTATGAAAGAAATTCTGTAATTTACATAATAAACTGAATAACACACAAAATATTTGGTGGTGAAGCAGCAAATAGGATACCGGGGTTATTTTTTTACATCAGTACATTTTTGAAGAACTTACCTAACAATTTGTAAAGGAGATTCAAAATTTCTTTCCATGATGTACCATGTTCTTCTCTTGTAATTCCTGCAAAATGAGCTGCGCTGTTGTAGTCATTTAAGCGATCAATGCAATTCAGAACTAGTGCCAGCATTCCCTAAACACATATGACAGAGAGGAAAATGAACTGTACATGAAAAAGCATTGGTCATTGTTATTTCAAAGATTTTTTCCTGTATAAGTTGAAATGTTGCATTATCTTAAAAGAAGAAAATCCCAAACAACAAACCAATTGTGCTTAAAAGGTTTGAATATATATTTTCCTGTACAAAAAGCATTACTTTTAGAGAATGATTCTAGACTGTTCCTTACACAACTCAGTATTATAAAAAATAAAGGATAAAAAAATCTGGAAAACAAAGCTTTTAAAATTTTCTTTTTAAAAAAAGAATGAACATTCTTTTTTACAAAAAAATCTTCCTTGCATACAGAAAACACCCTTTCCATTTATATAAAAAGGAATTTTTGTTGATTAAAAGAGGAGTAAATTTTACAATGCAATAAAATATCTGTAAAACAAAGCATTTTAAAAAAGAGATTTGTAACTTCAGTTTGATTACAGACTCATATGGTATTGAAAACCTGCAAGCAATTCAAACATGCCTAAAAACATCATAAAATATGCTCAGTATTTACACAAAAATGTAGTTACTCTATTTTCAGAGAGGAGCAATTCAAAATTTATGTAATGCATATCCTTCTCTAAAACTGGTGTTCTTAGAGTTTCTAGAGGTAAAAAGTTACAGGCAGAAATGACATCAGAAATAACATCTATTCTTGACCCAGGTTTTATTATTCATTTGGAGTATCTAGGTTGTGTAACTTCACAGAGAGTAAACAAAAGTTTTTGTAAAAAATGTTCCTTGTAAAATAAGATCTGTTTAAAGATGCTCAGAAGTATTAAGATCAAATTTTATAACAGAGTTTGTGGCTTGTGACAAGTTTAGTATTTTTTTATATATCTATATCTCAGCTAGGAACTTTACATTATTGATCATATGCATATATCTAGATATAATACACATATATCTAGATTCTTCTCAGTGTTTGTAACACAATATTCTTAAAATGAAAATAATGTAAAAATCCCTCCCTCTATACCTCTTCTTTGAATAGATTTTGTCTGTTTTTGAGTGAGCGAAGTTTGTTTTGCTTTTCTTCATGTTGCAGGTCTTCTTCGGGAAGCTGGAAGTAAGTGATCAGGTCTTGCAGAGTCTGAGCCATCTCCTCAACAGGCAGGGCAGTGGGTGATAGTGCTCTGTTGTTTCCACTACAGAAAACAACAAGACTGGCAGCGTTAATCATTTTCCCACTGTAATTTATAGTATTATATAGCAGCCTATTCTCTTTTGGTATCTAAATCAAGTCTTGTTACACATATGACATATGAATATGAGCAACAAACGATCTGAATTGAACATCACTCAAACATCTATTTTTTGGGTGTCCAGCACTCAGAGATTCCTGAAGTGGAATCATGTTTCCCTTTCTGCACTGATATAAACAGAGAGAATATTTTTAAAAATTAAAAAAAATTAGAAGAAGAAACAATATAACTCAGCAAAAAGATGAAACAGGGATGAATGCTCTATCAAAGTTCCTTTTCTATGGTAATCGATTTTGTTTAGATACTTCAAATCCTATTAATATTATAGGTTTAACATGCAATTACAGTAGCAGTTATTGAAGTTATACACCCACAGTTTTCTGGAAAAAGAACACAAGAGTAACAGGTAATCTTAAAAGGTAATGAATTAGATCTTCTGTATCTATTCCATATAGCAAGTAAAGAAGGGTGGGATTCAAAAACAAAGAGTTTCAAGGAATCTCAGTTGTCAGTGTAACAATGTCTCTTTCTGTTCAAGTATTTTCTCAATCTTGTGTGATAACCCAGTTTTCCACAGCCTGACTACTATAAATAGTAACATCTAGCAGGCACTGGCTGCTGGCAAAGGTGGCTCTGTTTTCTTATCCTCAGCCAAAGAAATACAAAGGAGTAGTGTAGGTTTTTGAGATACTGAAGTATTATTTAAAATTCAGGCTTACATGATGGGTTCCATGGAAGCAAATCATTAATTACAAACTCTTATTTCTTTTTTTTTTCCATTAAAGAGGTAGTAATAGAAAGGTGACCACTTGATCACCATAATTAAAACTTCTGCAAAGCACTACAAAAAATAGTTTCTTCAATGCTAAATACGTTCTTCTGGATTTCATTTTACAAAGTTCTAGGTACCATTAAAGACTAACTAACAGAGTTAGACTAAGATCAGTTAACATGTTTTCTTCAACCTGGATTATGATCCAGCTTGCTTCTGGCTTCAAGGTATTAGATTTCATGTAAACAATCTCAAATAAACTCTTTTATCTATTTTATGGCATTACTAATCAAATTGCAGATTTAGATCAGTAAAAATATGTTGCTAATAGCTTCTAAATTCAAATACTTGAAAGCAGGAAATAAGGATTGTCTTAGAGAAATTCTTATAATTTCAGGAGACTTTAAAAATAGGATAACAGCTACCTTATAAAGTGGCTGAATAAGCTTGTAGTATTGCGAATTATTCGAGCAGCCTGGGATTCCTCACGCTGGCATCTTTGTAATGTAAGACCATCATCCATGTGACCTTCTTGGTGTAATATAACCTATTGAAAGTCAGTAATTATCACAATAATTATTTTAAAACACTTTTTGCTTTTAAATATGTTTTTACTTATTTCAATACTGCACTGAAAAAGGTATTGGCATATATACAGATGTGTTAATCACTTTATCTGGAAACCCATTAAATAACTACAAACCCATTAAATAACTACAAGTTTTTCAGTCTCACGTAAGTTACTTAGACAAGGCAAAGTAATGTATCTTTATTCTTCCACAAGTCATTAAAAAGATACTCTTGAAAATATTTTCAAATTGTAACAAAAAATGTCATTCTTTCTATATTCTAGCAGTCAGAGAAAGAGGAACTTCACTTTCTTATGCATCATTTACTAAAGGATTCATGCTTTAAGACTATTGACAAGAAAAATCAGGTTGGAATGACAAAATAAAAATGACAGTGCAGCTAAAGGACCAAGAGTATTTCTGAGCAACTTCTGATTCATTTAACTATTTCTCCAAAATATGTTTGATTCTTATCAGAACCAGATATAAATATCATATGAACTTCAAGCAATAACGGAGATCCTTTGGTGGGGTTTTAATCTTTCACTAAATAAACACACAATGTCACAGAAAGCCAGCATCACTTTTAGGCATCACATAAACAAGTCTTGGTCATTGTGAGTCATTAAATCCTACAGTAATTTTGTAAGAAGTAAATCTTAATTATCCTGCTTCTTTGTCAAATATGAAATCTACTGAATTCTCCACCAAAAAATGTATCCTTTTAGCTTTGAGTTAGTAAAAATTTGCAAACCACCTTCCCAGTTGGCAGAGTAATTCTGAGGCCATGAATAGTTAACCAAGAAACAGGTACTGTTATATAAGTGGTTACTGCTGTGAGTGGGAAAGTTATTTACCAACAGCTTTTGTACATACTACCATATACATACAGCAAAGCACTGGAAAGTGAAGTTTTTCTGCACTTGGCAGAATCTAGATTACACATGTGCTCTGTTTCTTCAAACAGACTGAGTGAGAGCTTTTAAAAGAGACAAACATCACCTGTTGAGTTTATCTGTACAACAGAATCCACAGAAATATGATGGAGAAGACTTGGAAGATATTTGTGAATTATTATATTAACACCATTTTCTTAAACAAGACTAGTTTAAAATTTGGTCATATTTCCTCTTTTTTTCAGATATTTCTTTACAGTGAACCACACTGTGTGTGATGTGACTTTGCCAGTTTAAATATCACTGTTTCCATAGAAAAGGTCCTGAGGTCTCTAAACTGAAGAGTAAGTGAAGATCTGCTCTTCCCATCACAAAACTAGTAAGAAAATATTTGACAATCAGATAACATTTCCTCAGGCTATTGTATGTAGTGCCAGATTTTGGAGCTACAGGAATGAAAACATTTGACAGATAGGGTATTAAAACTGTCATGCCTTGCAAAATAATTGCATCTTCATCATTGTAAAGCAGATATGCACTCTTCTCCCTAAGTATGCAGTGGATGAGGGAAAAGTCTTTTAGAAGGACCTAATCTTTCCTATTTCTCTGACAAAAAACAAAACAAAACAAACCAGAAAACCAGCTAACAACCCAAACCTCAACTAAATCATCCAGAAACATCACCATGACAGGACAGTACTATTTAGAATTTCAGTAAGTATATCACAGACAGAAGCATCCAGCACTGACTATATCAATTCCTCAGTAAAAACACCTCTCTGCACATAAAAAGGGGCATTTGGCAGTTCCTTGCTTGTTGAAGTACAGCAAGGCACTGACCAACACTGTGAGCAATGGCCTCCAGAACATGAATCCAAATCACGTAGCATATGCTTTTCTGTTCCCTGAGCTCTAGCGTTTCAGAGCTCTGCAGGAGTTCACTGCTTGCACAAAAGCAAACTCTCAAACAGAAAAGATAGACATCCATCACTCACTGGATGGTGAAAAGATGTTGACTAGAATATAGACGTAAACATCATCATTACCTGGCAAAATCCTGAACCCTTGGGTTACCACAATCTCAGAGAGAGAGAGACAACAAATAGAAATTCTGGCAGTAATCATGCAACAAAAGCCTCATAAATGATGCCAGATTTTCTTTCATATTTGTTAGGATAATAATTAGATGCATGAAATTACACCAAGCCAAATAACAGAAATTTTTACTTGGAATTTTTAGTATTATATAAAACTAATATCATAGTTGTTTTCTCCTCTCTCAAGATTTACAGAAGCTGACAGTGATAGTAGCTAGGTTATGTCAAAAAAAGCATCCTTTGTCTCTTGCAAAAACAAGGTATTTTTCAATCCTCCTAGGGCTAATGAGTCATGTTACAAAAAGTGCAGGCCAGCTTCAGAAAGAATACTGTGAGTGAAAGTGAAAATCTCCTGACGCAATGATGGCAGAGGATGAATACAAAGCAATGACTTAGCTTCCAATGTAGAAAAAAAAAATTTATATGAAATTTAAACGGATATATACATCCAAACTTGCTTATGAAATTATAGTCTAATATCATATATTGCAGGGTATGAAAAACTGTTTCTTGCCTCCACAGGAATATCAACTGCATGAAGCTAGAAGGTTTGGTTTTTCTTCTGTTTGAAGGCACTTAACAAGACAGAATTCTCCAGGTGAGTGGGCAACAAAAGATTTGCAGTCTTTGAACATGAATGAAACAGTTTCAAAGGAGAATAAAAGTGACAGGCAATTATGGAGGTTCTTTTAGTCCCTAGCTGCTGAGCAGAAAACTGGAGAAACAAAATACTAAATGCCACAGGAAGCTATTGTAAAATTCTTCATTGAATACAGAGGAAGAATCTACATGTTGCTTTTTCAAAAAGTAAAATTGGACCTTCTGAGGAAAGAGAATGACATAGCCAGCTCTGGCATGGGAAAGGGAGAGGCCGTAATTGTGTGGTTTAATTTTTCACCAAGAAAATACTGAATGACTGGCACACAAAGAATTTCTCTTGTCAGCCAGGTTGCTGAGAAGTGAAGGGGTTGGGTACTCAGTGCCCATTGATGATGACCATGTGCGCTGTGTATGAATAAACGTGATTGTGCCAAGGGAGTGTGATGAGGATCCCATTGTCTTGTACTACAGTGCTTTTGTATGGGTATTCTCTTATGAATGTACATATGTGCAAGTAATTAAAGGAGAATGATAAGTCATGAACTTTTTAATTTTTTCTTTTTCATGTTCTAATGATAGGTTCAAGTTTTAAAAATCTACAAATAGAGACTCAAGGAGCCATTTGGTAACGGAACAGTTATGTTAAGCTAGTACTAAACCCCTTAACACTGAATGAAATATGAATTTAAAATTTGAAGATATAACAGGTTCATATCCCACTAATTAAGAGTATAATCATACCCTAAAATCAAAGGTCTGAGAGAAAGACCTTCTTGATGTCACATCACAATTACATCTGGCATTTTGGGAGGAAATTATTCCCTTATATCCCTTAAGAGACATGAAGATTTTTTAGGCCATTTCTTAAGTGACAAATTGATTTGCCATTTCACAAAATGTACTCAATTTAAAAAATCTAAAACACCAGAGAATGTAAGATGACTTATTAGTTTACACCAGTTACAACAGTTAAATTTAGATTTTAAATAATTACCCAAATCAGGAATTTCCATTTTTTCCTCGTGTTAAAAATAAGAATTGAGCACAAATTCATATTTATTCTGAGAAAAAAAGTAGTTAAATACATTTCTTAATAACAATTTTTCTTCAATTCATTGTTACATTAACACGCATAACTGTTTTCATTTTCAGAATTAAATATTCACCTTTTCAATACAAGAGCACAAAATAATAAAACCCACAAACATTGACTTCCCAAGTAATTAATAAAAACATCAAATATTACCTTTCTTTTCAAGGGACCTAAACGTGCTGATTTAGCATCCTGTGCTTTGTAAGTCAACCATAAGGCAGTGGCCACATGTTGGACAAAACAGATCGAATCTCCATACTTTATTTCCGGGACTCCCATTCCATCCATGTCACGTTTGAGACTAGATTCCTGCTTTTCTTTTAGCTCCTATGGAGACAAAATAAAGTTGGCATTTAATCTCTGTATTGGTATAGGATAAAGAATTGAACTCTACAGTGATACAAATTACAATGCTGAACGGTATTTATACAACTTATGCTGTTAAGATGCAGCTAAATTTTGATTCACACAATTTCTGCTTCTATGCAATTAATCTTCCAGATTGTGAATGAAAATAATTTCAAATCTGAAGCATCATTTTCACTGGAGCAAGAAAAATCAAGTAAAATCTATTACAGTGGATTTATTTAAAAAAAAAATCTTTAGATGTTTATCTTAACCTATTCAGTAATGGAGTTACTGATGTAAGTAAAGTTTCAGTTTAACAGGGTCTGTAGAACTCTATGTAGACAATATTTTGAATTTTGGCTTAAACATGAAAAATAAAAATAAACAGAAACCTATTTTGAGATGTAGTTAAGATGGTTTTATGCTAAAGAAATTTTTTTAATAATTTTTTTTTATAATTTGTATATATAAAAAGTGTACAAATAAACACTTTGCTTAGAATAATGCCTCTGTTTTGAATAACCAGCAATATGGAAAATATTAATTCTAAAATAAAGTACAATTTGGCTTTTATATTTACTTTACTTTTGCATTTCTCAATTTTTTACAATTATTTAATTTTTTAATTTATCTACTTTTTAAGAAGAATTGGGTTATTTCAAACCTCTTTTAAAGACATTGCTCAATGCTTAGCTGGAACATCCAGTTTTTAAACCAAATTTAACTTTTAATCCCATTGTTCTTCATTTAAAACTGGGTGATTTTAAGACTTCAGCACTTTAAAACAAAATAGTCCTTTCAAAATTAACTACAGGAGTAAGGACAGAATTATGCTGCAAACTTTGTAATAGCAAGCTATGGATACATGTGATTCAACAACAAATTGTAAATAGGGTAATTAAATAACCTAATTTTTCTATTATTTCAATGGCTGATGGACTTAAGCATAGGTAGTTGTTAATCTGTTGCTAACCAAACAAAATATGTCAGAAATTATCATGCAGTCTGAAGTTCTGTACATGCAACAGGGTTTTTTATTTCATTTCAGGTTACAAAATGTTCAACATCTGTGGAGTAAGCAGAAGTTGTATTTTATCTATGCTAATCTGCTTTCATTTATATGTAATTTAAACGTCACACTTCAACAATTGAACAGTTGAAAGAGGTAGCATTATGATGCCAAGATGAATGAAAGTATAAGACATTCCTTGGAGATACCATTGCTATGTCAAGACTATGGGGACATCATGTCCCATCATATTTGTGTGGACTGTACTATCACATACAGAAAAAGATGAACTATTTCAATACAGATCTGCAATGGGGACATTAAGTGAAAAGTACAATAAAATAGAACAAAGTCACTTACTGCCAGCAATTAATTATTTGGCTTTACATAGTATCCTGAAAATTAAAACATTTTTTCTCAAATATTGTGTCTGCATCAATAATCAAGCATCAATGAAAATTTCAAGGAAAGAAATCATAGTGTGGTAGGAAGCAATCCCAACTAAGTTACTTTTTTGAAAAAAAATGGGGTGATACTGATCCCTTTTGACAACACTAAACATAGTGAAAAATGCACAATTTTTTAAATTTCAGAAATAAATTTTTAGAATTATTTTCAGGACCTGAAGGCTGTTTTCACTTTGAGAAATACAGCATAAATTGCTCTTCATCATGTTTTGCGCTTTGCGCTCTGTCCAGCTTCTCTAGAATTTCAGCCAAGTAATTTGATCACAGCGTGCAAAGACACAGTGTATTTTATAACAGTTAAAAAGTCTAGTCAGATAAAGGAGAGATACTGGGGGAGAAGGGAAAAAACCCTCTTATCTACATATTTGTACATATCTTAGCAGTAAAATATCCAAATACTTTCCCTTTTAAAACCCTCTCTTCACAACCTAGCCTCAGTTTAACTGAGGCCATGAATTAATCAAAGGAAACAAATCACATCATGAGCCTGGAAGGTGGCACAGGAAAAACAACAACAACGAACAGCCGTAACAAAACAAACAAATGAAAAGATGGAATGAACAACAGAATGTCAGGGCAAAGCTGTCAAAGATGGTATTTTCAAAAGATATTTAATATACTAGAGGAAGGGCAAGAATTAGAAAGTGAGAAAGAATCATAGATTTGTATGTGATAAAAGGAATATAAGGAATGACAAATAAACTCAACTGTCTTTAAAAAGATTTTACAATAGTAAAAACACAGTAGGGGAAACATTTTTGACAGCTTAAGGGCTTGTCTAGACAGTCCTAAGAATGGCAAAACAACCTGTCTGCTGAACTCTTACTAAATATAACTTGCATGAGTTAATTAAAATTTTATCGTTTGGTGTTGCACACTGTTAGTGCATTAAAAGTACTGCCATAGCTACTCCAATTCAACAAAAGAAAAAGACAAAAGGTCTACCAACATACAAGCTATCTCACTACTGGTCTTATTGTACTCTGTATACTTTGCTTTGTACATTTCTACATCACAGTAGACAAGAAAAAAAAAAAGCTACTTTCATTTTATGTTCTATTTTCTCTTCCCATAAAAAATAAGTAGAAAAAGTAGTTTAATATTGCATTTGAAATGCAGTGCTTACTGTGAAATTAATTATAAAATGTGAATTTAAATATAATATTTGAACTTGTTGAGACAAAGGTAGGTAAAGGACTCTGCAATACCTATGATCTTATTCCAAAACCAAATTAACTTCGTGATTACTACCATACTATTACGACATCTTAATGCCATGTTGAGTTCCTTAGACAGCTACATGCTGGCAGTAATATTAAAATGATAACAAATCCTTCTGCATGAGTCATCTGTGACTTTTGAATGTGTCAGAATGTTACTTACCAAGACTATACCAATAGCTTCTTCATTATCAATTGTACGTGCCATCACAAAAATAAAATATGAAACCTCAAACATTAATTCTGGGATACACAAACTAAAATAAATAATTATTTTAAAATATGCTCTTGTTTCCACTGTGTTTAGTCTTAAGGAAATTTGTAAGTAGAACCAAGACTCTGCTCAGCAGTGTATACTGAGCCAAGTACTGTGCTGGAATGAGAACATCCCATTTCAAAACAGGATTCCATCTGGTGTAGAGAAACTGCTGTCTCTGTTGCCACAAGGCATTACAGATCTGTTGCCTTAAAATATAAAGGTTGACATTTTAAAACTTGGTCAAAATTAAGGTCTATATTAAAATCAAAACAAGATGTCATGTGGAGGGAGGAGTGGTCCATCGATTTCTGATGCTTATAAGATTAGTTTGCAGCAATTAGCAGTAAACAGGCACGTATTACATATATTAGAGCATATTAAGCTCTAACATAAGCATATCAAGCATATTACATATGTAAGAGCATATTAAGGAAAACTCTAATTTGAATTTTATAATTTAAAACAAGGGTTTAAATTTCCAGTGTTATCTATCAAAAGGAAAAAAAAAAGTGGAAGTAAATACACTATGAATGCAATCACGGGTTTTGAAAAGCAAGGAAGACACAAGACTGCTGAAGTGGAACATAACAATATTGAGGATGAAGGTGCTTTTTCAACAAAAGGGTCTTTCTAACACCTGCAGGAAAAATAGGACTTTATTTAAGTCATATATTACAGGCTCTTGGGAAGCCTTGGGGATTTTCATACTCCACATAGTTCTGCCTTCTGGCAAAGATAATACCTTTTTTCTACAAAAACTCTTTTGCTAGCTTCCAAACTGGAAAGAACACCACAATGGAGAAATGCTTCATTCCTTTTTTGGATACTCTGCAGCAATGTTTATTATAAGCAACCTGGTCTGAATTGGTGGTGACCCTACCTGGAGCAAAAGGCTGGACTAGATGGCTTCCGAAGCCCCTTTTCAATCAGAATTATTCTATTAGTTTAAAGGATGGTAGTGCTGCAAACAGCCAGGTATCCAGCACCCTATTTTTAAGAATAGCTGGATATGAAGACATGTACACATGCTGGATATGAACATGGATATGGATATGGATATGAACACAGCTGGATATGAAGACATGAAACAGGTATCTTGAAATTTCCCTGAATTCATGCCATGTTAAGGTACAGGCATGTGAAAATGTTTCTTTACTGAGAAAATGACCCATTAAAAGATTTACAAATACATACATGCAGAAATTAAGATAAAAACACCTGCATACATTTAGTCTAACTATTACTTCAATGGTCCTTTTTCCCCTCAATCTGTGTGCAATCAGCACTTGGCTTTAGGAGCCTTTTTCTCCTTACAGTGGTGGTCAATATTTGGGCTTTATTCACTTCCAAAACATCACCTTTCTTTCTGAAGGAAGAGTTATCATTGCTTGTCCCCCTCACCTTTGGAAACACTTATATGTCCTCCCGTTTGACAGTGCAGCTCTTACCTGCCCAGACAATAAATAATAATTCTTTTTCTTGGCACCAAATTCATAAACTATTGTGAGGTAGAAAACATTCTTTTTCACATAGGACAGCATAAATGGGGCAGGATGATGTCACACTGAGCTTGTATTTAACAGAAAAATGTACATTAATAATTATATTATGTATAAACACATGGCATGAATGAGTTCTGCATAATTAATTACCACTGTACTTCAGCTTAGTCATTTTGGGCACTGTAATAAATTTCACTAGTGTGCCTTTGAGGTACACCTCAACAAAAAGAGTAAGAAAATAGGGCATGTCTACTCAGTGTAGCAGAAATTATTTTATGAATATGAGTACATAACCACTAAATTTATATACTCAAAATTTATACATTTATATGCATAGATTAAAAGGTTGAAAAATATCAGGACAGCTGGTGTCCAATTAGGCAGTGAGTACATTAAAGGAATTTTTACTCAGTGTTTAACCAGTAACTGTGGCACTACTGGGACATTCACCATTCTTACCAGGGTGCCATGATTTGCTAAAAATGGGAAGAATTATAGCTGTAATCAATGCCCCAGTGCAACATCGTATGTACACAACCTTTATACTGAACAAAAAATGAAAAACTATGTGGCAAGAAAATGCTAGCAGTCTAAGAAAATTTCTTGATGGTTTTTAATTATTTTGATTGGCTAAAATAAAAATTCAAGAAATTTCATATGCAGTTTTGGCTAGCACAGGTTTTTCCCACGAGAATTCTTCTTGTGTTTTATAAATAAAGATAAAGTTTGGATGTTATTGAACAGTGTCCCAGAACTTGGACAGTGCAGGCCTAGCCAATCAGGCCTGGGGGAAGGCTTCTGACTGACCAATCTGGGTGACTTTTGAGAACTCTATATATGTGATGAAATCAAAACAATAAAGGTCATTCCTTCTTGCCACTGAGAACTGATGCATTCATTACTCTGCTAGCTGCTCAACAGCGACATGCAGTCACATTAATAAACATTTTAAACACGCTAAAAATAATATTTTATTTATTATACCAACAAAAAATTATCATTTGTAAAGACTCTTAATGCTAGATGTTATTTAGCATATAACTAATTTTAAAGATTCTTTTTCACTTGGGGATTTCTTTTTTCTTAAGTATCACATAGCATTCAGAACTATGTGGGAAATTTAGCTTCTTGTTTTTAACAAAAAGCTCTACTGTAACAGCTATGGCAACTATTTATAAGTAAAGTCATGAAAGCACACAAAAACTTTTATTAATCTTTGATTATAAAGCCTTTCAGTTTCTGAGAAAAAAAAAAAGTTATTAATTTTGCCTACCTCCATAATCATTCTTCATTGTCTCTCCCTTGTACTGTTTTTTCCAGCTGGAAACAATGAAAAAGCTAGTAACATGCAATTAGCAGCTCACTAAAGAGCATAATTTGAAAACATATGGTTTAGAAATAACTGACTATTCTTCTTACATTTAGGAAAAATTTGATTGAGTTCAGTTCAGTTCTTATCAACACACTGCATAAAGAATAGCAATTGAACTGAATTCAATTAAATTAAATTATGACAGATAGAGCTGGAATGTATAACACTATAATGAGATTCTGCCCTACTGAAATGAGTCTATAATTATTAAAGTATTCATATCAAACCACTGTATCTTCAACTGTATTTGGTTTTAATCTTGTTTTTTAAAACTGGTAACAGTTTAGTTTATTCTAAAGTTTATTGATCACCTTTATTTTTACCCCATGAGAATTTTGTTACTCTTGACTCAGGTTATTTACCTTTGTATTTCAATGCACAATCCCTGTCATTTGCTTCAATTTAGAAATTATGAGTAACTTACACAGTTGTTGAAACAATTCAGATTTCGTATTTGAGTGCTCCACATTCAGAACAAATTTGCATTGTTGTTATTTACCTTTGATGCTCTGAAACAAAAGGCAGTAGCAGCTGTGTCTGACTTCTCTCTGTCTAATATTACTACTCCTTCTTCTTCATTCAGAGCCAAGTACTTTCCTGTTGTAATATGTCGAAGACGGAAAGGCTGCCCCCATCTGATATTACTTCCACTCCAGCTAAACATCAGAGACATCAAAAAATAGTTTAAGTGAGTAAAGTTAGTATTTCTACTTTGGGTTTTAAAGGATGATCCGAAAATAGAATGTGCTATATATATTCCCTTTTAGTTCTGATTTCAATACTGGCATTAAAAGAGATGCAAAACTCTTAAATCATTTGCAAAGGGAACCCTGGAAAGGAGTATAATTTCCATCTTCTTGTTTCTACACCCTCTCTCAATTTTATCAGGGTGTTACTTATGGTGTCCCTAGACAAATACTACATGTGTAAATTAACCACTGCATTTTAGTTGACTGGCTAAACAAACAAACTAAACCTAAGTGGGGACTCAGCATTCCCCAGAATTATTCTACATCTCTGTTAGTTACTAGTGTATTTCACTTGCAATCACAAACACATCACAGGTAAAACAAACACACAGTTCAGAAGGCCCTCAAAGGCCATACATACTCTTATGGTATACATTGAAATTTCTCTTGCAGTAAAATAACAGACAGATAATCACCTAGGAAGAAGATAATCTTAAAAAAAAAAATGAAACAAGGACACCCAGAAGGGATATTATTGCTCTGATTTCCACTCATGCTTATAAAAACTCCAAGTAAAACTAGGAAAGCATTTTACTTTTGGAAAGAAGCAATGCTTTAAGTAGACATATCTCATAGCCAATGCTGCTTTTGATATGGGAGACAGAAAAAAAAATCTATTCTATCACAATACATTGCTTTTTATTATTGACAAAGAGCATGTTAACGTATCATTAAGCATAGCAAATAGATATTCTGCCTTAAGGGTCTGTAATAATCAAATTTCCGTTAACACAACAAAAGTTGCTAAGAAAAAGAGTTACAAAAATATCAGTACCTTATTCGAAGGGGTTCTACTCTCCATAAAGATCTTGCTCGACTGCCAGCTCCTCCAGTTTCATAAAATACTTTCCTACAGAAAAGATTCAGAAGACCATCCTCTTGTGTTTATTTGTGCTTATGTGGTATTTGCAACTTCTCTGTAAACTGTATGTCACTCTCTACTTTTCTCCCAGTAAACAAATGACATTGAATGGACAGAAGATTCTTACTCATCAGTGAGACTACGATAAACAATCCAAATGTCCCAAGGAAAGTAGATTATTAAGGTAGTCTCAGAAGCTGATAAAATTCTTGGCCTTGAAAGTGGCTGGGAAACGTTTCTTATTATTTAATCAGCCATAAAAATATGTAATTCCTACAGTGTCCGAGACATTAACCTGCATTACTAATAGTTTTAAATACATACCATATTTTAAAATAAAGATATATATTTTCAGATGAAAACAACATGAACATGACATCGGAGACTTCATTCCTAAAATTACTTCTATGATTCTTTTTAAAAGTCAAAAATGGTGGTGATAAAAAAAATTCTGTATTATAATCATCACAAAACAGATAATGCATTCAGAGAAACAAAAAACAGGAAGTGAAAGAATTAAGCCTTTATTATAATTTTGTTTTCTTGAACTGTTGTCTGAGGATCAGTATTGCGTTCTAGTGCTGAAACTAATATTCTGCTCAATAATCAAATACAAACAAAGAGAAACTGTGGTGGATTAGCCCTGTTCACAGGAAGTTTTCAATGTTTTAATAATTATTCATGTCTTGTCATCTAAACACCAGAATTTGTATAATCTTTCTCATTTATAATGAGTATAGGAAATAGAACCGATCATAGGAAAGGTCTTGATCTGAAACTCTGAATGCCTACCAAAAGATGAAAAATTTTCTTACATGTATTCTTCTGAGAAGGACTAATCCACCCCAGTTTGCACAGAAGTTGGACCTTTGACTGTACTTCTGTGTCTGAAAAAATGTGCATCAAGGGAATTTAAAATCTGCCTTCCTGCTCTAGCAAACTTGATTGAATACTGCAAATGCATGCGTAAAGATGTCACAATCTAGCTGTTATACAGCTGAATTAAAGTAACATTTTGAAATGCAGAATTTTAACTGGCTTTTCAAATTGTCAAATTCTTCTCCTATTTTGACAGTTAGCAGGCAAAAAATTAAAAATGCTGTTGAATTCTTGTGCAACTATGGGACCTGAAAAACAAATTGTAAAATAGAAGTTGTGGTCTTCATATCTGAGCAAGTACTTCTACACCTTTTCTTCTATTGAGAACACTTAAGGGTCTATTTCTTGAGCAACACCAATAAAATCCTGGAAGAATCATGAAGTATACTGAAGCATGGCAAGCCATTTGTAACCAGTTGCTTTATAAGATGATAGACCTGTATTGACACCTTTATTTAGAAGTCACGTTTGAGGGCACACTTGTGATATCAAATATTTTGAAATGTTACTCCACTAGAAGAGTAGGAATACATATTCCTCATAGTAAAGGTAGTAGCATTCCCTACACATCTTATCTTGCATGAAAATATTTTGGTACTCTAGAATAAAAATAAATAAGAAAACTAGTTGTCAATTCATCTTCATTCCCAGACTCTATGAATTTGATCTTTCAAGGTCATTTCCAACCTGGGCTGTTACATGATCCTATGAATGTACTGAATGCACAATAACTATCTGGATTTTTCCATTTTCATTCTACGTCTTTGGTCCCACTGTCCTTACTGACGTTACTTTTGGCAGACTCTAAATCCTTGCTAAGCTCAAAACTAAGTATTCATTTCCACTCTCTCTGACCTCCTTCACTTCTCCTTGGCCCAACTCAACCATTCTATCTCTAAAGGACTATCACAGATATATCTCTGTTTACCTCTTACACTTTCAATTCCTATATTTCTTAAAATCTGAAATATTTTACAAGCTTTTTCCATATGCAACACTGGAGTAGCATTAGTGACCTGTTCCTTCAGTAACAAAGCTGCATGAAATCTGCGATCTTGTCCAACTTGGTTATTTAACATTCCTAATGAAATGCAGACAACTGATTAAATAAAGACATGTAAATAAACACAACCATTTTCTACATCTGTTTCTCCTGTTCTTACTACTATCTGGGGCTTTTTTCTATTTTCATTTTGTTTTAATAATGTAAACATTACTCATACAAATATGGCATCCAACAGACAGGACAGCTTCAAATCATCTATTGAAAATGTTTAATATAGCATTCATATTTTTTTCCAGTTTTAAGATTATAAATACATAGATTTCATTTGGACAAACATACATTTTAATTTTACCCTTTTTTTTTACTTAGCATAAAAAACATGGAAGCAAACATTAAGGCAGTAACAATACATACCCAACCTATATAAAGAGTAACACTATACTGGAGATTAGGAATTTATTATTATTTGTAATTTTAACTACATCTTACTTCTAGATAAGTAACAGTAGTAGCAATGTACAGCATTTCCGAACATACTGAAACAGCTCAGCATCTATTTTAACCTTACTAAAAGAGATTCTTCATAAAATAAATCTGAATATGACATCTGCTCTACACAAAGAATCCAGATCCCAATTCTTTTGCTAGTATTTTTTTACTAGGTGTGTACATTTTCATACACAGGGAAAACTTTTATTCTTTTCCTTTACACGTATGAAAAGAATGGCAATAAAAAATTCACCAAGTGAATTTTTCTGGTTTTCAGTTTGGGTTCTCTTTAGGCTTTGGAGACACTTTCAGTCCACAAAAATGTAAGCATGCAAAATTTAGAGCTGCCAAGTTTACCTGACATAACTGAATGCTACTTGTGGTATCATATTACCTAAAGCATAACTTATTTGCAAAATGGCTATAAAGTCTAATTTGTTGAATATGATTTGTAAAGCTATCAGGTTTGTGTAGCAAAATTATTAGCTTGCTTTGCTTCTGATTAACAGAAACTTTAAAAAATGCAGAAAAATTCAAATAATAAATCAATGTAACATATGACAACTGTAGATATGCTTAATACAGAAGTGGTTTAGCCCAGCTAATATGATCTAATTTTCTTAATATATTAATCAAATTTGGGAAAGCAAAAACTTTCCAAAAAAGTGCAAAATATGTAAAATATAAAAGTCATTGTAGAGACCAAACCTACAGAGATTTTTAAGGAATTTTTCTTCTTCACTTTACTATCTTCTTGCTAACACTTTCTTACCTCTACTTACAGTAGAATGCACTAGGGACAAGCAACATTGCAGGATGAAATCTCTGTGAAAATCAGCTACTTGGATTTAAGCAATGAAAGAACTCATGACTGATTTTCTGCTTAGTAGGTATCAACTTCTTGTACAATGTCACTGCCTAATTAAAGACTGCTGTAAAGAGTGTTTATTCCACCTAACCTCAAATTCAACTTACAATCTGTTCCATTTTTGAAAGAAGGAAATGTAAAGAAATGCACTAATCACTTACTTGTGCTGTGAATCATTCTGATCTGTAGATGGAATTGTCAAGCACTCATCATGGCCATGGAAAAAACGTACTACATGCCCGCCAAGAAGATATCCTGAAGAAGAAGTTCATTTACTCATTAGCAAAAACATTGACACTACAAAAAATTCAAAAGACCTATGTGAAATCTATTCCCCAAATTTTCACTCATAACTGAAATTAAACAAGAAGAAGAAATTCAGTGTGACAGCAGACTATTTTAGTATACTTTTTATTTAAAATTATTTCTTCTGAAAATGAAGACAAAATAAAAGCAAACTTTTAACATTTAAAAATCAAATAAGGATTCTGACACAGAAAAGGAAATTTAAAAACTTCTGTAACAAGTATTGCTTTGAAAATGCTTTAGGTAAAAGCCAAATCAAACAGATAACGCCATTTCCTCCCCCTTAATACAGTTTAATTGATCACAATACAAAAGAGTTTCATGAGCTCATCACTTTGTTCTGACATATATCATTTGTGTCAAAATCAAAGGTGCACAGCAGCAGCAGGAGACAGAGGACAGAAAACACTTTCCAGTTCTGAAGATTAAGTTTAATGGAAGCTAACTTTCCAACCCATTTAACACAAAGAGTACAGGTCAAAACCAGGCACTCTATAAAAACATTAAAAAAGAAAAGGCAAAGATGGTGTAGGAGGGGAATGATTCATCAGACCCTAGTCCAAACTGTTCTGACCTTGTAAGTGAAATTATTGCCTTTTAAAAGAACACACATACAGGAGGAATGATAGAAGGAAACTTTCATACTGTGTAGCTAATTCAATATAAATTTGTACATTAGGAAAACTGTAACTGACAATTACCCTGCTGCCAATTAATATAAAAGTCAAAGCAAAAAAATAATTGAAAAAAATATACTGTTCTCATATTTATGTTCTCTCAACAGTTTTACAAATATCTCAAAAAGTGCACTGTCTAATTCCCAATCCAGTTTTAGACTCAGGAAATCCCATTCTGCTTGTTCCACTTGAGCTAGACTTCTATGTCTTTTGACATGCAATTATCTCTCACAGGAACCATTCTGAGAATGTATATAATCCTAAACCAAAGTCTAAGTAGTTGAGAAAAAATGGATTGACACAGAAAACCTACTTCTATGCTTACCCCATTCTAACTTTTTTTTTTTTTTTAATTACTGGATTCTGGATTATGCAGCCAGTTGTGGGCTGGCTTTTCTGTTTGATTGTTTTTATTTTACCTGTGAAGTGTGAGAAAACACAGACTTTTCCAGGGTTGACCCCTATTCTGTTTATGACCCATGATGACAGGGCCCCAGACAGCCATATTCAAATATCTGGCTCCAGCATGCCAAAGCAATCAGAAAGTATTACAAGGAAAACCCATACCCCATATACACTTAAAATGAAAAGCTAACACTCTGAGACAGGTTTCTTATGGGCCAGTGCACAGAAACCCTGTGGGATGCTGATTTAAACCACTTGGGGTTCGAAGAACCCAACCACAGTTCAAATAGGACTACTAAAATAAGTCTAATACCAGGGTAGTCATCTTCTATCAAGACAATATTAATGATATTAACGATATCTATTAACGATAGCTGGTCCCAGGAAAGTGCTGTCTCTTTCACTTCCCTTAAAGCTTAATTTTGTCCTCTGACATCGTATGTGATAATATCATAAATTATAAGTTTTACAGACAAGTGACACAAAATAATCCTGACTTAAAGACATTTAAGTAGTTTGTGAATGTCAAGTACTGATACTTTGAACAGAGAACAGCAGAGGTGAAGTACTATGTTTGCAATGACAATGTTAATGACAAAGTATGGCACTGAAATAGGGAGGGATACCGAATGGATCAGACTTTCAGTACAGAACTAGACATTTCTCAGAATAAGATGATGCTTCTTAAACATGATCATAAAGTGCCATCAAGCACCTAGAAAAAAATTCTGACCCTGTAGTATTGGATTTAGGCTGAATAAAACAATAAGGATGCATGGCTGTGACATCCAGAAAGCATGTTGAGGAAATGCCCTTAAAAAACAGAACTAAGAGACTGAAAGAGAAACTTTGAGAAAATTGCTTTCCATTTTGCCTGTATGTTTATCTCTCATCTGTTTTATCTGTAGTGGGAGAACAGTATTTAGGAAAATTGTATGCAAAAATCTAACTTTTCTGGCTTTAGTTGTTCTACAGCTCCTACTCCCCCAAAACTGAGCCTTCATTTCTCATGCAGCTTCTAAAGCTTTGTTATTCTAAAGTTACAGCAATCATTTAGCTTTTTTTCAGTTTATCCAGCTGATGTATCTGTATTTCCCTGATTTCCCTTCAAGTATTCTCTCCTAAGCTCCTTTTCTTTATTTTCTTTGAACTTTTTGGTTGATGGTCTGAGGATGATTTTTTAAAAATATTCACTCATTATCAAAAATATATAAATTAATTTAATTTATACACATTTCTAAATAAATAAAATGGCAAACCTTCTGTAATATTGCTTCCTGAGCATATAGGATGTACATTCCATAGCGTCTGCATAAAGGAGGCATCCACCTGAATATTTCCATTTGACACGGAGAGATGCTGAAATAAGACAATGGCAACAGGAAACAGTGAAAATTTTGCTGTTAAAATACTTAGTATTTTAATTTATCAACAAAAGAGAATGCATTATAAAGTAAAGACACAAATACTCTTCTCAAATTAGTATTCTAAAATTTGGGAAAGATGCATCGAAGCAGTCTTGTTCTGGAGGAGCGATTCACACACACACACACACACACACACACACACCCCTTTCAGTGAGGAAAAATAAAAATGCACTACAACCAGATATTATCCCCTAGATTAGAATAAAATAATTCATAAGAATCACAACCAATCTCCTCATATCCTAACAGAAAGTTTTATCTTCTCACCATTTTTACCACTAGCTAACAAAACAGACTTACCAGGTATCTTTCAGAGGACACACTGACCAGGATAAGATCATCACCTATTCGAACTTTCTCTCCTTCTGATCTTTGCTTAGAAGCAGGGTGTATTGTCCACCAGCATGCCTCACCTAAAGTACAGAGGCACAAATCAAGGTTCTAAAAAACAGAAAACTCCTAAAAAAATCTAAGGATATCTGTATACATTGAAATTTCACTATAAAAATTGTCTTATAAGACATTCACCTTATAAAACCACATCATTCTTCTCTTCAAATATTTTCAGTGCTTTTATTTTCCTTGAAACTTTTTGTCAACCAATGTTTGTCGTGTCTGATATTTCCCTTTTCAAGTATTTTAAAGTGACTGTTTACAAAACACTTTAAAAAACTGCTCTCCCTTTGTGGCTCTCCTTGCCACTAAATTGCTGAGAGCTACTTTATTGTTCTTTATCACCTATTCTGTTTTCATTTGTTTAATGGTCATATTTAATTCACAGTCTTCTTTATCACATATCATATCAAAACTGGAAGCAATTCCACTAGCACTACAGACCATATGATTAAAAACAGCGGCAAGCCCAAGGGTGACAACCATGGAACATTTCCTACATACAAAATGTAAGATTCTTGGTTACTCTGCACAAACACACACCCTGATTCTGGGAAGATTACCTAATTCATTTCACAATTTCACACCCTTCAGAGTGTGAAAGACCTCAAAGAAAACAAGTTGAATACGACTTTCTAACCAGACAATGCAAAGTGAAAAAAAAACCAAAAAACCAACAATGGCAAATTTTCTAGCATCAGACAAAGCAGAAAGACTTGTTTGATCGATTAAGATACTTCATGCAAAACCTCCTTAAAACAAAATGTGGAGGGTTTGAAACCAACTAGAGTGAAAATAGTAAAAAGAAATTATGACCATACAAGTGTAAAATGCTAAGTCTTCAAAGGGAATAATTTTTAATAGCCAGTGGCTTTTCCCTCTGCTGCACGAAGAATACTTCCTGCAGCTGGAACAGATTCATTAGGACAGTTTCATAGATGAGGGAGTAGGGCAAGGGGAAGTGATATTATGTCACTCAAGTTTATGAGCTTTCCAGGCATGCAGTAGTTATCAAAACCTTCTGTGCTGAAACACAACTAAACACTCCTTTCACGTGTTGCTTTTGTGAATCTTACCTATCTGTACAAGGGTCTTCTTGTAGATGTACAGTTAAGCAAATTAAACAACCACAGATATTCATTGTAAAACCTCACAGATACAAGCAGACACAAGTAAAATAATTCTGAAAAAAAGCTATAAAATTATAAAGACCAATTTCATTGCAACTATTTTTGAACAGATTAAACACAAACGTTCCTTTTATCAACATGCCTAAAGAAAATGTTCCCCATCTAAGGCAACAAAGATTGACAGATATTAGCAGCCTGTTTATCTAAGACCATCTTCTATATGGCTGTAAACAACTGAAAGACAAACTTCACTCATTCAAAAGAGAAGCTTTTGTTGAGAGTCACCTTAAAAGAAAGTTTCAACGATTATGATTCACAATCATTTTAACATCCACACTGCCCCTGCCTCTCCATGATCAATTAGACAAATCAATTTGATTTTAATTTTTTTTCTAAATAATGAAAAAACAATAAAAAGCACAGATTTATATTAACAAAACTGGTATTTCTTTACTTGAAGAGGTGTGTATACAGGTACTTAGATTAATGAGGTGTGTGTATGTACAGGTACTTAGATTTTCCCTTCAAGATATATGTCTGGGCCTGAGTATTACAGAGTCACCTATTACAGATGAGTACTCATCAATTTCAGTAAGCATGGGCTCTATGTAAACAGCAGCATGTAAATCTACTTGTGGCTCTTTGTGGCTAAGTTACCTTTAAATTCATTTAATATAGCTCCCAGTGGCAACTCCTAATTTTATGTGCTTTCATGGAAGCACAAAGTTTTTCTACTACATTTCTGTCAGCAGTAACATTAATGGCAGTACTCCCAGAAATGCATTAATTAGATTTTAAATCTTTCTCATAATGTCATGTTTCTGTTGTATCTCTTCTACTTTGTCCCATTATTGTTTTGTCCATTTTATGTGTATATTTCTATTCAGCTCTTTTAGCAATGTGCTCATTACATTTTTTCTGCTTTCCTGCACTACAAGCTGCAAACTTCTTTTGTTACTTGGCTACAATGCAGATCGTGAAGGCACCAATATATGTTTTTTCCATATGACACTGTCAAAACACAAAACCAAAATGCATCAAATTTGCTTTATTCAACACAAATTTTTACTTTGACCATTATGACCCATTTTATTGCAGTTGTGTTAAGTCAGTTTAATTGCAAGACTCTCTCACATTCTTACACAAAGTCATTTAATTTGCTGAAAACCATTAGTACTGACAGTAATTTCTTTCAGGCATCTTATTTCTGACGAACATATAAGGATCTCATTCATAAGCTTACGATTACATTAAACTCAATGCCTCTTCTAAAAGCAGAAATGGGTGACTCATTTTCCTTCCAAAATAACTTGCCATACCTGCTGCATTTTCTCGTAGTCCCACATCAAATGCAAGTTTATCTGTCTGGGATCTTGACGATGTTAAACATGTCAAATACTGCAAAACAGTGGAGTTATTGAAAACAAAAACCCAACAGTATCCATTAACACACATGCCAATTTAATACATTCACATTACTTCATCTTACTATCAGACCTATTTTTTTAATTAGTTAAACATGATGTTGTTATTCATAAAAAGCTCTTCCTGAATTTAAAACATCAAAATCCTTTTCCACTGCAACAAATTTCCACTTCAGCAAATTTCCACTTCAGCAGTGCAATTTAGCTTCTACCTTCTGAAGTTTCATATAGCTCATCAGATAGGAACAGGCAAACATCTAATTACAGCCCTATCAGAATAATTCTGATTCTCGAAAACATTAAAAAACATACCAAAAGGCAGTAATCACACTTGCAAATCTACTAAATCAAGGCAATTACAATTTTTATGGTTCATAAACATAAGCAATGAAGTTTGAAGATTAATGTAGCATTTTCTAGTACAGGAAAAATTAGGGAAGATGTTTTCCTGACTTCTCATTTCTTCAGCCTTGTATTATGTGTATTTACATGGGCCCTAGCAGGTCAAAGATTCAAAACAGCTGAAATTTTCCAGCTGTAGAATGTAGTGCAATGAAATTTATAAAGAGTAGCCTGAAGACAGCATCTTTGTGGGCATAACCCCTGGGAACTACAGGATGCCAAATAGAAGCTTATAAAACATGATGGGGAAAAAATAACATATGTCACAAAAAATTCATTTGCAGTAGAAGTACTTGCTAAATGGAAGTATCATTAAAATGGATTCCTTAAGGACATAGAAATAATCCATGGCCAAAGGATTTTCGGCTACATTGCTCAGTTAGATAAAGAACCTGAATTTAAACAATTCTATTGTCTCCAGAAACAATAAGTTATTAATTTCTTTTTCATCTGGTGCAGAAGATAGCCTGGAAAGGACATTATTCCAAAGCGGTGTGGTTTTCATTTTGGTAAAAAGACATTTATTATTCATGCTACTCATTCTGTGGAAGTTCTCCCTCACTTACCATTTCACTAAACGAATGTCGAAGTAGTATGGCGTGGCCGTACAGCAGGGTCCTGTGGCCACCCCCTTGAGCTGCCTGCAGAACAGGGGGAGAAGGTCAGACCTGCACTGCAGAGCATGGACTATGAGCAGAACTATGCAACAACTTGAAGAGCCATGGCAGTTCACGGGATAAGTGAAAATATTCCAATAAATTATGAAACTTATAGACTAGGCAAAAATCATAATGAAGTAACTACAGCAATAGATAAATATCTGCCAAAGGAGCAAATGCTCTTTGTCAAAGGCTTTTATTGTCACCTAATTTTTATTATGATTAAGTAAAACACAGCATTTTCAAAAACAGATTTAAAGTTAAATAAGATATTACTTACCTTTTTTATTAACTTCACGCAGGCATGAAAAAAAGTAGCAGCAACATAAATACATTTATACATACACAAACCGAAATCTGAACGAAAAAATAACATATCTACTGACCAGAATAGTTTAAGCATATACTAAGAATATCTTAACAGCAAAGTCAACTGTAATTACAAACAGGTTGTAAAAACAAAATTACATGTATTCAGTTTGCAACAAATATATTAATATTGAAAGCAAGGAATGAAACACTTCCTTCTATTTTATCACTGAAAGTTGCTAAGTGAATCACTTTTAACTTTAAGGCTGACATATTAAAAAAAAAACAACCAAAAGCAGAAAACAACACAACCAAACCAAACCAACAAAACTCACAAACTGAATAAGCTACACTTTTCCTCTAGAAAAATCTGAAACTAGCAGCAGAACTCTATTCCAAACTAAATTTAATATGGAAAGCAAACCATATTTTATTTCATCCTTTCCATTAGTATGAACTGCTGTGTTCCTACTAGTTTCCCCAATGTATCTAACTTCAAAATAAATGCAGGACAACAGACTAGATTGTCTTTTTTATGGTCTACTACTCCATAAGCAAGAGTACGATCATTTTTACCAAAGACATTACATTTCCTCTATTTCCAATCCCAAATAAAATATTGATATATATTATTAACCCAAATTAAATCTTTTATCATTTCATAGGAATCCTAGAGATGTTTAAATCAGTCATTTTTCCCTAAGCTTATGCTTTTCTTTTCCTCAAGACCTTTTTATAGAACACAATAAAATTGCAAAAATAAAAAATCACATTTTTTTATGCAGTGGAAAACAAAAAGTCAGTATTAATGAAGTCTGAAAACCATGTAGGCAAAGGTTGACAATGCAAGATCAGAGGTGATAGAACTCCATCTTTCTCATCTGTGCAATAATGTGTGCCTGTTAAAGATCTGAAGTGCAGAATAAGCCATTAGGCTGTAAAATAAGTAAAGTCACAGAGTTTTATCATGCTCTGTTTGTAAGAGAATAAAAGTTCAATTCAATTTGATTCAGCTGAAAGTGGAGAATTAGGGTCAAAGCAACCAAATTGATGATGTTTCTGGTTTTGTTGATTTCAAATATTCAAAAGACAGTCACACCAGCTCCTCAGTGCCAAAGAGAAGTTAATATGATTATAGTAGTGGAGCAATAATGTCCCAAGAAAACTATGACAATGACATCAGGACCCTCTTCTAGAAAATCCTGGACAAGGAAAGAAATGAGGACAATCTATATTCAGATTTAATGTTCTTTGAGGTCAATTTACTTACCCCTTCACCAGCATTATCCCCTGTGCTAGCAAGCATTTCTTGAAGGGCTCTGACAGATAGTGACTGTTCAAGGACAAAATTACAGATGCAAAGGTCTGGAGGGACATACTGTAAAAATAAATTAAACAATGCAAGAACAGATCAGCAAAGCAGGTGAAACAGGATGAAAAGTGGGTTTGAAGCCACATTTATTTTAATTCTAAAATCTACGCCTAATATTTAATCATTTGTTTTGGAGGTACATGCCATTTTCCTGTATGAAAGCAATATAAATTCATTCTTCACAACTTCACAACACAGCAGTTTCACTTTTCCTTGAGCTGTATTCCTCACAGTAATATGGAACATCTTCAGGTTCAAAAGCAAAAACTTCTTCCCTACATATTATTGGTTTCTTGTCTTTTAGAACATCACTATGATTATTGTATTTGTTCTCTAATGTCACTGACAAAACAGAAGGTATATGATCTTATTTGATATATTAGGTTGGTAGAACATATTTACAGCAGTAACTAGATAGCTGAGATTCAGAATCTTATTACATAATAATATGAATTATTTTAGAAAATCTCAATTTTTCAGTCAGTATGTCTGCTGGTTTTGAAACATGGAACTTACACTCACAGCAGACATTTATTTTTTTCCAGTTTCTTGGCACTGATATGTCCAATGAAAGATATGTCCATGAGACCGAAGTCTTGAGGGGAACCATCAATATATATAAATACATGGCAGAAAAGTACAAAGGCGACAGATCCAGAGTCTACACAGTGGTACCCAGTGAAAGGACAAGAGGAAACTGACACAAAGTGAAATACAAGAAATACTTTTAAAACATGAACCCCCCCCACGCCCTTTTTTTTTACTGTGAGCATAGTAAACAGTAGAACAAGTTGCCCAGAGAGGTTGTAGTCTCCACCCTTGGAGATACTCAAACTCTGACTCAAGTGTCCTAAGCAATCTGTTCTGTCTGAACCTATTCTAAGTAGAGAGTTTGGACTTGATGACCGACATGGGCTCCTTCCAACCTTAACAATTCTGTATTCTCTGATTCAGTCTAAAGATCATGGCTATGGATGAGCTTTCAAGTGGATGTGCACTTCTTCTTTTTTAAATCAGTGACAAGAGAGAACAAAATTCTTGATAAGGCTGCGTTTTAAGTAGATGAAAAGTGAAGTCTTTATAGCAAACTAATCAAGTAATGTGGAGTTCCTACACTTTGATCTCTACCACAGACTCGTAATTACATCTTTTTGGTGTTTTCAAACACATTTTATTTCTACACCAAAGATATGTCACTGAAATTGCATCTATTAGAGATATATCTATATGATTTTAACATATATTATTGAAGCAAAGTGAACTCATGCATACAAATAAGAAATTGTAAGTAGTAAGTAGTTAATAATTTCATTACTTGCAACAAGAACAACTTAAACTGTAATACTTCATCATACTACATCACTCATCTCTACCACAGGGTACTATTTTTTCACCATACCTTAACTGCATCTCTGTATATAATGAGGCACATGCATATGCACAGATGTGTTATGGAATTTTACTCTCAAAAGTTACAGTCAAGGCCTCCCATACAACCAGAAACAAAAAGATAATGTCATTTCTCGGGGACAAAACTAGGTTCAATTTTGTGTCTCTTATTTGGTAGAAAAGTCTGGAAAGACTTATTTTTTTTTTGCTAAAAACAAAAGAATCTATACAACATTAAGGAGTCTGAAGTACCCAGTGAACCAGATAGGCAAACGAAATCTCTGAGTAATGCTTCACACATTATTTTACTGCTTTGAAAAGCACATAGCAGGCAAGAAAGTTATATCTTTAGTGAAAAGAATCAAACACTAAAACAAAACAAACAAAAAACCCAGATATGTTTCTGTTCTCATGTTGTGGCAGCTTTCAGTTTATGCAGCATCCATTTAATTAAAAAAATTACACTACCGCTGAAGTATATTTGAATTTTAAGAAAACAACAAACCCCATCACGTTCATAAAGCTTTTCTATTTTTAAGGTGGGAGTTAAATTCAGAAACTGAGCAGGAATTTTATTTACAAAAATATAACATACCTGGAAATACAGTTTTAATCAGCATCAGGCAATCTCTGACATTTAATCCCACTCCAAACTGAACACGGTAAAATCAGTGTGATCCAACACCTACCAATTGAACAAAAAGAACTCCCATCTGTTTCACTGGTCCTTGGTCTTGTGCCACGTTAATTGCATTTTTATCTGAAAATTGTTGCAGCCCTTACTTACTCTATTAACTAAAGACACACTCTAAAACATTAGAGTACTCCTAGCCAGAGTTTGTATAAATTTTACATCTTAGGTTAACACAATTTTTCACTTCTTATTCTCCTTCAGATTCTGTGTAACCTTGAGCTTTATTTAAGAATACTGGCACTGAGAACTATGAAATACATTATTTTTCTACCCATGACTCAGAATAACTAATCCCTCTTTCCAATTAGCTATGTACCACAGTAAGCTAAAATATACATACTCCATTTCTGAGGTTGAATGTGACAAATTCTTTCTTAAATTCCATTAACCTGAGAAATATCACTGAAAGGTAATTGACATGGATGGTACATGACCTAAGTAGCAACTGACCTCCTTAATGAACCTAGATTGCCTCCTTTAAAAAGAAAAATTAACTTTTTCATTTGAATTCATTCTTTTTGCAAATGACACAGTTTCATAAGTTTGACAGTCAGCCTACTCGGTGTGGCAGACCATTTTGTATTCTTAATAATTACACACCTAAAAAGGGTTTAATAAAATCTTGACAATATGCTAATGTATGCTTTTTCCCCCTGACTCAGAGCAAGGTTGTATTGTAATGGAATCCCCCCAAAAAACCAAAAGTCCCAATAAGGGATTTTCAATGAAACAAGCACATTGATAGGTGCGAACTGCAGGTAAAAGATGGGGAAATATTAAGGTCAGGAATCATTATGCTGAAATGAAAAAAAAACAACAAAATATGTTCAGGTACTAAGACAGGATTTAAAAAATCTTCTTTAAAGCAACAATAGACACACGTATTTACCCCTATCTGGCTAGAGAAAGTTGGAATGAGCACACAGAATTAAGACTCAATAATTTTCAAGAATCATCAATAGAGAAAAAAATTCAACGAGAGAATAAAATATATTATTTTACATGCATTTAATGATATGCTAAGCAGATTTTATTGTAAAGAACAAATAGACTGATAAGATGTATTTGCATGAACTTGGAACAAATAGTTCTTCAAAGTCAATAAGAATTATTGATTATTCTTCCATCAAATCTCTGTGCAATCTTGTTCATACATACAGGAAGATAAAAAGAAAAATATCATGCAGGAAACCTACACAATTTGCAAAGAAAATATAAAGAAACAATAGAGAGATCAGGTCTGGCAGCAGCTCTTTTTAGAAGAAAATGTTTATTTCCGAGGTTATTTACAAACAGGTCTTTCATGTAATCAACAGTTTTCTATCAGCATGCTCATAACCCTGAATATACCTAATTTTTCTGAATTCAGCCTTCTGCGTTCCTCCAGGTACTATCACAACATTGAATTCTTGCAGGTGATATGCTTACTAAAGAGATCTTTGCCCACAGCTTCTGGTCTGCAGTATGAAAAACACTGACAAACTGGTATAGAACCTACTAGCCAAACAACACTGATTTTTTCACTAATAAACTGTAAAGAAATAACATGAAAATGTCCTATGGTTTCATACTAAAATTTGAACAGAAATATCTCATAACTGTTATTTCCTTCATAATTTCAAACTTACCAAAACAACTAATGGTCAAACTGGAAAAACCCATTTCCCCCTCTTTAAGTTTCTAACATATTTTTTAATTTTAAAAAATATATTTTCTCTTCCACTGCCTTCCTTTCCTTTCAGGTTATTCTATCTTCTGACTGTCGCTGTTGAGCAGCTAGCAGAGTAATGAATGCATCGGTTCTCAGTGGTAAGAAGGAATGACCTTTATTGTTTTGATTTCATCACATTTATAGAGTTCTCAAAAGTCACCCAGATTGGTCAGTCAGAAGCCTTCCCCCAGGCCTGATTGGCCAGGCCTGCACTGCCCAAGTTCTGGGACACTGTTCCAAAACATCCAAACTTTATCTTTATTTACAAAACACAAGAAAACCTCTCATGGGAAAAACTGTGCTAGCCACATCTGACTTTTACTATTTACAACTCAGATTAAAACATTAATCATGAAGTTGCATCTTTCCATTCTGCATATAATAGGTACGGTGGGGTTTCTTCCTGTCTATCTTGTTATATTTTCCAGAATAATTTGGATACACAAGACTGCAGATCTTTCTCTGTGTGGCATGAGTTCATCAATTACCAGTTTTCTGATTTTTTTAAACATCAGGAAAAATTGCGTATGTTAATTTAAATGTTGTCTTAATTGACAAAAATACTTAACAGCTTAACAGTAAGAACAGAAGCCTGTAGGATCGTATTTGGAACACATCTATTCAATAACAAGTTTTTAGTATGCTGGATGTATGCCATATTGGTTTTCTTTCTCATTTCATAAATAAAATTTTGTCCAAATGTAAATGAACATGAACAAGGCAATCTCACACTGTATAAATAAACACTGTGGATATAAAATGGTCATAGTATTCAGAACAAAAATAAGACCACTTAGCAACATTTCCAGAAAAAGAAGATACACATACTGCCATTAAAAAAAATCAGGAGAAATAAATTATCAAAAACAAGAGAAAAGAAATAAAAATAATTTAAGAAAAAGATGCAGAGGGAACAAAAGAGAGAGGAGGTCCTCCTCTATTTGATTTATTCTGCTCTAGTAGAGGTTTACAGTTTCATCTCTTCTCTCTTTTCTCCTATCAAGCTCTGCTTATTACCCTGGGGTTGTTTTGTTTTGTTTTGTTTTGTTTTGTTTTGTTTTTTTCCTTCACATCTCTCTAGCTTATTTTTTCAATTTACAATTTTAAATATTTTAAAATTTTCTTTTACTTAATAATTTTTATCCCTGTACATTTAATTTTCTGATTGTTAATGAAATCAGGAGCAACACTTTACACCAGTAGCTAACAGGTGACAATGCTTCCAAAATTATCAATCCAGTGTATCAATATATTTGAACCTACAGCAGTAACAGAAATATGGGGGTTTAGTGAACTCAAATCTTAATAATAGTCTGGAGACTTAATATTGAAAATGGAAAGTAGTTCAGTTACAGGAATTTTCTTAGTTAAAGAATAGCAGCTTTTGACTGTTCACAGGTGTGCCTCAAAGTATATTTGGAATCTCTAGGAAATCTCATGATGCAGTCACAGGAAGAAAAGCACACATAAGGTCCCTCTTGCACCACATTCAAGAAACCATAATTAAATGTGCTTGTGAATAAGTAGGTTAACATTCACTGATCAGTTACACCAGTTGAGAGTATCAGCTTCTTACTTTAGCTTCTGATGTTGGCTCCAAAAAGCACAGGCGATTCCCAAGTCCCTCAGCTGCCAAGCAAAACTTCCTTTGTTCTTTGTGAATACTGGCAACACACTGAAGTACTACTTCATCATCCTGTCACAATACAAAGTACAAGAAAAAACAGTAATTATTTGGAAGTTATATACACACTATAATGTTAAGAAATCCTGCAACATGTTGAAAATTAACACATTATACTTCTATAACTGATGTAATGTATATATGCAGATTTTTTAATGTATATCTGTAAACATGTAAAGACTTCTATACAGATTTATATTCAAGACTTTATCAAAACTACAAAGACTCCACATTGTCTCCAAGGCTTTTTCAACAGTTGTGTCCTTTTGCCTACTCAGCAATATAAAACAAACTGTAAGCACACACTGTTACTCAGTTTTTCTCCTCAAAATATTTTTAATGCTTCCAGTAAAAAACCTACTGTGATTTTGCAAACAACGGTGCTATTTGTTAGCACAGTAAACTATCAACACTATTCCTCAGAAGGCACAATTCTAACTTTTAAATTTTCATGTAATACAGAAACCTATGTGTACAACCAAAGATCCAAGAGGCATTTTTCAAGTGACAGTTCAAATAAGTCATAAAACTTGGTCCTCAACAGACATATCCCACTCTGGAAAAGTGACATAAAACAGCCCTATTATTTAGTTGTCCTAATTATTCTAAAAGCACTTTTACAAATGGTTGCATAATATAATGCCAAACACATGAAGTGCCAAGCCCTTTTTCACCTCTTAATATGTGACACTAAAGCTGATAAGAGTGAGCCAAACCAGATTATTTTTAGTGTTGAATTGTGTCAAAGTTATATTCAGAATCAAAATAATTTTATTTTCCAAAACTTGTCTAGTAACTCAGAAAAACCCACTTAAAGAGTAGCATGTACAAACTCACTTATTTTTATGCAGGCATGCGACTGTTCACCAAAAGACACTGCCTGAGAAGTTTTTAAGGGGGCGGAAGCTGATAAAACAAGAGCGATATGATATGTCACTGTCCCCTCCAGTTACAAAGTTATACTGGTGTCAATTGCTATTATCAAAGCAGATACACAACAGCCGCCTGTACTGAACTCTGAGATCACTTGGACAATTATGTTCTAAAAGCAGCACTGCTATTTGCAGTCACCTTATGCAACTGCAGTACTATGACAGTACGACAGCTTTGGGCACTTGAAATAAAAGCTGGGAGAGTCAAAGTCATTTTCACCAAAGGAACTAAGTGATACAGCCTTTAAATAGGGAAATCAAAAGCATGGTTTTCCCTTAAGTGATTTTGCAAGTGCATGCAAGTGACAGGGCTTTCTTTTAGGTGACACTTCACTGCCTACTTACTACTACTACTGAAATGGGCACCTATTGTATTTCAGACTTAACAGTGCTTTTCTTATCTAGCTTTGCGTGACAATCAATAGCAGTTTAAACAGTACAGAAGAGGAATACAAGATATTTTTGTAAACAATTCTACAATGTAGGATTTAGACAGAACTAATTAATGCTAAAAAATAATTATCTTTCCTCCTGTTGCTTCTGCTTCCATTTCTCTAAAACACTCCCTGAAATTTTCAGCTTTCAAATTCATTAATAATTTTTTTTTCTTTTTAATCTTCAGTGTAATAAGTTGTAAAATATTAACAATACAATTAAACATTCATTACTACATGCCTCCCTTCATGAATTTTAAAGAATTTACATCAGAATCATACCTATTTAGTGGGGGAAAATTGGAACATATGTAAGATAAAACTAAAGATATTTAAAACATTTTTCATCATTTGGTTTCTTTATCAATATTTGAACTTACAAATTTTAGAGCTAAAAATAGTAAAATACTAAAACATGCATTTATAAATACCAAGATTAAAAATAAAATTGAGATTTGCAGCTTACCTTAGACTTTTCACTGGATTATATGAAATTACTTCTACATAACTCAAATAGTATTTTTTCTCCCTACTGCATTAAAGTGTTCGTCATTCCACAGAATTATATACATAGTCTCTATTGTAATTCATAGTTACCTTAAAAATAGAATTAAGCCTTCAGACTTTTTGCAAGGGCATGTCCTATTTTTTATAGGACAAGGGGTAACAGCTTCAAACTGAATGTAGGTTTAGATTAGCTATACACTGGAAGAGATTGCCCAGAGAAACTGTGGATACACCAATCCTGGAAGTGTTCAAGGCCAGGTTGGATGGGGCCCTGAACAACCTGGTCTAGTGGAAGGTGTCCCTGCCCATGGATGATATTAAACATCTTGTCCAACCCAAACTGCTCAATGATTCTATGAAGAAATGAGAATTAATCAACTAAATCAATTAACCAACTAAATCAATTAATCAACTCAAAATGAGAATTAATCAACTAAACAAACTTTTTTCTTTTTAAATTCACTTGCAGAAAGGGGCAAGAGTTTCTAACATAACAAAATGAATATTTTAATATTCTAGAATTCAGAAAAATAAGCACTTAGAATTTACACTGGCATCACAAAAATTTTATCAATCATTAAATGCAGTAATCCCAAAATACAAGCACTGAACGTCTTAAGAAATGTATGCACAATTCAACATTGATTCCTCACCTGCTTGACCACAGGATTCCCATTGCAATCTCAGAGGTCCAGATCCTTCAAATAATTTAATCATGGTGCAATAACTAAATACAAAATGAAGTTCAAACTGGTGCTTCCCATGAGGGACCCTAAACACAGAAACCCCCAGGCTTTTGTACTGCCCCAGTCTGAGCACAGAGTCTGGGGGCCATGGGCTCTTGCTATGCCTCCAAGTTCCAGTCCCCTGGCTGGACCACAGCTCCTGTGCCTTTCTTCATGCAAAGGATCTCCCAGAGCCCAGCCTGCAGCTCACACTGCAGCTGCTCACCAAGATACCTGCACTGAATGGATTCCTCAACATTTAGGACTGCAAACTATGTAGAACTCTTTAACCTGTAGAATAACAAATGCTAAAAATCACGTGAGGCATCAAAATTTTTCTTCCAGAAAGTATGGTACAAATTCACTTAAGATATAGAAAATAATTGGTTCATAATTGTATTATTTATGTCTATTATAATTATATCTATAGTTTAAGTCTTATTCTCAAAAAAATCCTCAATACATCATAGCCACTTTTTACAAAAAAAGGAAGATGATATAGTCAATATCCACCCACATCATGGGTAATACAACGGTTTTAATAAAAGCTGTAGGTTAGGTCCTTGAATTTCTAAACAGTATTTTGTGGGAAGTAAGTCTAAATCACTAGACAACAGTGAAAACATAGAATTAAGTGAGTAGTCAAAGTGCTTTTTCACTTGATCTGACCATTTCTTTTTTGGGAGAGTGATAAATCACTTTGCTGTAGTCAAATTTCACACCTAGTATAAGGTTAATGATGTATATTAAACACTTGTCACGCCCCTTCCTTGGTTTGCTGCATTAAAGAAGATAATTGAAGAAAGGTGACTAAATTGAGCAAGCTGATGAAGCATACTAAGATTTCCTAAATACTTGTATAAAAAGTAATTGAGTTAACTATGTGTTTCTGTTGTATAAATCCATTTAAATGATCCATTAAAAAAAGAGTCCATAATTTACCTAGGTTCCAATTTCTTAGTAGATATAATCAATTATTCCACCAAGTCTAAAACAGAAGCTCCATAGAATGCTACTTTAAAGGATTCCACTACTTTCATATTTGAAAACAACAGAACTTTTCAAACCTATAACTCATACACTATTACTGGGATTTATTGCTTCATTTTTTGATAAAGCAACACTTCGAAAATTTGTATTTTTAATCCCTTTCACATAGTGAAAAATTAATTTCATAAAATCGACACAGAAAACAGTTCTGGTACAGCTTTTTATCTCTGCTAGTGCTTTTCTCCTTCAGATGAAGGATGTGGAAAAAGTCTGGCTGCTGAATTTATTATTTACCAAGGCAACACAGTCTTTACTATTTAGACTTCCAAATTAAGTTCATAAAAATTAAAAGCTTCTTTGATTAAATATTACTTGAGTTGTTTGGGGTTTGAGGCTATGATCCAGAAAATTAACCTAATGTATTCATTTTCCATCTAGCTAGAACAATTCAGTTTGTTTGGGTTCCTGTACTACAAAAATAGAGTAATTTTCTCACAATTAAGAACTACAGTTTGGTAATTGTCTCACATGTCCATGCAAAAGTCAGATTCACAGCAAAGTATATAACTCCATCAGAAGTCTTGCTTCATGGTCATTTCACTTTGCCAAATAATTGAGGTATAACCCTTAACAAAAAATTCCTTGGGGAAAATTTCCAAAAGCTCCACTGTATTAATCTTTATTTACTATGCTAAGGCAATTCCATTCTTATGAAACAAAAACACTGTTCATTGTTACACTATGACTGACACTCATGTATAGTATGTGGTAAATGACTAAAGTATAGTATGCGGTACAAAACTAAAGCTTTGAATTTGTTGTTGTTGTAAGACAGAATAGATTTCTCACTTGAAAAATAATTTTTATTACAGTTCCAAAATTAATGTATGACATGGATTTTTCATTTTGCTCACTTTTTGTAAAAATAAAAAGCAACTTTTTTCTTTTTTTGGACTATTAATGAGAAAAAAAAATAAACAGGAAACTAAGTAATAGCTCAAAAAATGTTTTCAAGCCTCAAAAAGGCCCAAACACAAAACACACAGAAACAAACAAACAAATATTAACCACACCCTACTAAGTTTACACACTTACCTATAGTTACTATAAATGCAACCTAGCAGGTTTTTACTGTTGACTTGACATTGATCAGCAATCTCCAAAAGTTACTACACATGTCTGTGGAATCCTGGGATTTACTGAATAGGGACTAGCTGTTAGAAGCAGCTTTCCCTTACCAAGCACATGGGGAAAGCTACACTGCAGAAGTGGTTATGGGAAGGAGCAGAAAAACTACCCTTGGTCTGTGAACTTGGAAAGGGAGGACAAAGTGTGAACCTCCTCTTTGGACACAGATTAGGAATGGACATAGAGAATACACATAAAGTGTATTCTGTCTTTCAGGATAGATTCTTTTTTATTCTTCTCTTTTCTTTTTCAGATCCAAACAATGCTAAGTCACCCTGTTCTTCAACAACTCAAGTCTCTCTTTTTGAGCTAATTTGAGTAATATGAACTTTATTCCTATGCTTATAAAATTAGAAAGAAACAGACAAGGAGGCAACATGCAATGCATATAACCCATGCTGAATCTGTGTGAACATTTAAAGAGTTCTGGAATTATTATTTTTAACCTTATGTTTGAACATACATATTTGTCTGAATTCCAATGCTCTCATAGGTAACTTTATACTCCTATTCAGCTTCAAAGGCTGTATAACAGGTACTCCCATTGCCATATTATATTCAGTATTTGCATGTTTAAGAATTTCAGACATATTGCCAGGCAGCAGAAGAAAAAAAATGTGCCTGCTTGTCAAAAAATACATAAAGCAAAAATTCTAATAACGGGGGAAAAAACCACTGCAAATTGCTAAGAAAGATAAACTACCAGGATAAATTTAATTATTAACTTTTTTTAAAAAACACCCAAACTACATTTCCAGTCATTAAACCATCTGTATTTTTTTTTCTCTTACATACATGCCAGCAAAGCAGATGTTTCCTGTTTACAGAACAACCAATTTTGTCTCACAGCAGTTACATTCTGCCATTCTGCCAAAGAGACATTAATCTTCTGTATATCTCTTGAGAGCATTTCTTTTCCCCACACTATCCACTTAGAATAGTGAAGATACAAATTTTCAATAAATACTAATATACTTTCTGCATAAATTAATACTAGAAATATTGTTTATTAAAGTATCTATCCAAGGACTAAAGCAAGTTTTAATATCAGAGTAAGCTTATGAACCAAAAAAGGTTCAAAAAAGATTCAAGTTATATTTTTCGTTTCTGCATTTAGAAAAGCTTACACAGCTCTGCTGCAACATGATAAAATTGATTTAGGACCTCCACACAGAAGTGTATACTGCAGGAATATTTTGATCCCAAAATACAGACATCACAGTCATGTAATTGAATCAGGAAGAGGTCACATGAATATATCATCTTAGGCTTTCCATTGCTTTAAATGTCTATACATAAATCTTCTGGTAAGCAGTATGTGTTAACATCTAAAACAAAGGTGTGCTTAGACACCTCATATTGTAAATCATCATAATGATCCCACAAACAAATGAAGGAAACCAATATCCACAGCAGGTCTTAAATCCATGGTGGTCATGGGGAGGCGGATTCTTGGGAGATTTAGCTTTACTTCCAGTACTTGCTATTGGGTTTTTTAACATCTTTTTATAAATTAAAAACCTTTATTTCTTTGTAGTAACATACCAAGGTCTTTCTTCCCCCAGTAAGCATACGAATTTCTTTCAGTAACCACAGCCTGTCCACTGCAAATGGATCCTTATGATGACAGCAGAGTTCTTTGATGGAAATTCACACAGCACCCTCTGACAGTTCTCAGAAGGTTATAAAAATAGAGTTGGGGTTTCCGTTGTCAGTCTACTCCTTCAACAGTGGTTGGACCAAAGCCTAATCATAACTCTGGAACATACTCCCATATCTTATATCAAGCCATCAGCAAGGCAGAATAAGCAAATACACAGCAATAAAACATAGTCAGTCCTCAAAAAAAACCAACAAAAAAAAAACAACAAACAAACCCAAACAAAACAAAAAAACCCTTCTAATAAAATATTTCGTCAGAAAGTTGAGTAGAGTAGTATTGACCATTTCGCTTCTTCTTTTTCAATTCAAATTCCAGGCTGTATACTTGCCATTGAAGCATTTAGATATTTTGCTGTCCTTTGTATCACAGCTTTCTCCACCCCTCCCTTTATGCAGGTTTTCATGGAAAATAGAGAGCATGAGGTAGTGACCACAAAGGAACAGCAACACCAAATACCAAGACCAAGTGTAATATCCAAAATATTTATCTATCATCTACCATTAAAGCTGAGTACTAAATATTCTTTAAAAATTACTCCTTTGATTTAAACTGTAATGCTTGAGGAAAAGAAAACTTATTAATAGAGCTGTGGTGAATGAGCCATGCAGACCACATTGGTGCACCTCAGGCAAGTTAAATATGTCCTCTCCTATCAGGCAGAGTCCTGCCTTTAAGAAAGTCTTCTGGCTGCAGCAGAGGTAGAGCAAATTTTCTTCACAGTTGCTAGTACAGGACTATGGTTTTGATTTGTGCTGAACACAGAGTTAGTAATATAGAGATGTCTTTGTTATTGCTGAACAGGGCTTGCACAGTTTTCTGCTTTTCCTGTGGCCACTCTAGCGAGGAAGGTGAGGGTGCATGGGATGTCAGGAGGAGACACAGCCAGGACAGGTGACCCCAACTGACCAAAGGGACATTCCAGGCCATATGGCACCATGCTCAGTACATGAAGGGGGGAGAAGGAGGAAGGGAGACATTTGGAGTGATGGAATTTGTCTTCCCAAGTCATTGTTACAGGTGATGGTGCCCTGCTCTGCTGGAGATGCTGAACACCTGCCTGCCCATGGGAAGCACTGACTTCATTTCTTGTTTGGCTCTGTCTCTGTGAGCAGCTTTTGCTTTCCCTGTTAAACTGTCTTTATCTCAAGCCAGGGGTTTTCTGCCTTTTACCCTTCCCAGTCATGGTGGGGGTGTGAGTGAGTGGCTGTATGGGGCTTGGTTGCTGGCTGGGGTGAAACCACGACAGAAAAAAGTGCCATTAAGTATACACATTAATTAACAGAATGGCAGATTGACTAAAAGCATCAAGATACATGCCATACTGATCAAGGAAGAGGAATTATCCAAGAAAGGTGTACCCTGCCTATGAACCTTATCGTTACTGAATGGACTTGTTAGAGCAGGTCCCAAGGAGGGCCATGGAAACAGTCAGAGGTTTGGAGCAGCTCTCTCGTCAAGAAAGGCTAAGAGAGTTGGGTTGTTCATCCTGGAGAAGAGAAGGCTTCAGGGAGACCTTAATGAAGCATTTCAATACTTAAAGCAACTTATAAGAAAGATGGAGAGAGACTTTTTACTAGGGCTTGTAAGGACAGAATGAGGGACAACAGTTTTAAACTAAATGAGGGTAGATTCAGATTGGAATCAAGAAAGAACTATTTTAGAATGCGGGTGATAAGATACCAGAACATGTTGTCCAGAAAAGCTGTGGATGTCCCATCAGTGAAGCAGGTCTCTGAGCAACCTGATCCAGTGAAAAATGTCCCTGCCTGTGGCAGGGGGCTGGACTAGATGATCTTTAAAGTTCCCTTCTGACCAAAACCATTCTATGATTCTATGAATTGTGGTGTCAGTTATTGCCATGCTTTGCAACTCTCACATTCATAACCTCTGGCAAAGGTTAGATAAGCACATGAAGAAATATACTAGATACATTAGAAAAGAAAGGTATTATAGTTCATTTTAATGGAGCATCCTTTTGGAGGGAGAAATGAACATAAGATACATTATTTTGTTTGTATGTACTTGCACGTATTTTGTTTGTTTTACCCATTTCTTTTACATGTGGTGCAAGTGAAGCAGGCCAACCAGTTGACAACAGAAAGATATGACACAGGACATCCATAATGACAAATTTACAACAAATTTATTTTCATTTCAGAAATTAACTGGTAACTGAAGTTCACAGATGTAAGAGATTTTGGCATAAAACTCAATCTGCAGGGTTTACCTTAGAAATTTTTACTGTTTGAAAGATGACCACAAATATTAATGGACTAGCTAGTGTCTTGTCTCAATTACAGATGAGCCAATTTAAAAAACTTGACACCTGACAGCAAGAAGGAATCCAAATAGAAGCTGTCAGCCTTTTGGAATCTTAGTGCATGACCACTACCAGATTAGTCAAGATACCAACAGCAACAGACATTTAGATCATATCTATTTCAAAATGAGAATGGGTGTGCACTGTATGTGGCATATTCTTTAAGCCATGCATTCTATACATGACTATTCTCTCTGACCTATCAACTATAAATATTTCAGATATTTATCTAATACCACGTTTTGTTAAAAATGTAAGATTTCCCTTTTGGACTAACAATTTTTGCTAGAAAACTTAAATACTGATTTTAAGGCAAAAATCTTATGGATCTTTTTAAAGATTCCAATACCATTGAGGATTTTACACATTGCCTATATCAGTTGTTGACAAAACGGATACTTAGTGTACAGCTTTGGAAATGAGGGACATACAATGAGACAAACAATTATCTACCTTAAATTTTAGGAACTCAAAACAAATTGGAAAAGGTCCTACAAAAAGATTAAACAAAGCAAAACTTGCTCAGTCAGTATATAAAGCTGTAGGCTAGCTACTTTCTACATGAAGATAGAACAATCCTTCACAGATACTTTTTCAAAAATAGTATTCTCAGATGAGATTTTACAATGTCACAGTGACCTGAATTTAAGTCTTATCTTTGTCAGGTGTAGGCAGCAGAACCACAGAAAAAAAAGCAATAGCATTTAAACACATACAGAGAGTTTGCAAGACCCAGGACTTTGCACCAGGTCCCAGAACCAGGGTGAGCCTGGGAATAGCCAATAAATATTTACATGCTACTTATGCAGATTTTAGGAGGAAGTGAGGAAAAAAAAAAAGATGTGAGAGCTGGAATGTTACCATATAAATTTTTTTCTTTTGCCAATGAGCCAAAGATGATATGACATCAGGTGTGAGAGAAGGTAGGTCTGAATTTTTTAATGCCTCTTTGTAACTATTTTATATCTTGGGGAAAACAATGACAGGTTTTAAAGAGATTTCAATCAAGAAAGCAGAGGTTTAGATTAAATCTGATGCTTCTTCCCCAAACCTTCTATAGACAAGACATAAATATGGCTGTGAACATACAGCTAGTGAGCTTCCAGGCAAACATGGATTGGTAAAAATGGGAGAGCTATGAAACAGGTTCAAATGTACATGTGTACATGGGGGATCACAAATTATACAGAGAAAGAATTCTAGAGGAACTACATTACCTTTATTTACCCTCTACTAGCAAATACACAGTTATATTAACATAAATTTGGGCATTCAGTCAATACACAGATATATTAAGGGGTGCAGAGGACACTGAAGAGCTTTTACATGCAGTGCTACTCTACAAACAACTACTTAAACTTCTTTGATAATATCTTTATAGAGAGAATGTCAGAACAGTGTGCCATCACATATGTGGTGGTATATATTACCTGACAGAAAAAAATTCTGGGCATGGCCTTTAAAATTGGCTAGAAAATGGATACATTTCAGTGGTAAATTCCATTCTGTGGAGATGATAGATAGATAGATAGATAGATAGATAGATAGATAGATAGATAGATAGATTATAGAGAGATAGATAGATGATAGATAGATAGATAGATAGATAGATAGATGATAGATAGATATGAATGATTCAGCATCAGCCACAATTACTTCCCCAATATTAAAACACAGAATTAAAGAAACTTCATGGTTTATAGAGCTATTGTGCCTACAGATACTTTTAAATATGCTTATTGTGAGGATGTAATGTCTTTGAAATCCACCTGCATCTTCCATTTCTTAGTCCATACTCCATTATGCTGATACTGCACTATGCAGTATGCACTATGCACATACCTGTTAGTTTGTTGTGTTTTCTATCAGTAAAACTTTTAAAATAAGTCTGATAAGATGTATTACATTCCTACTTCAGTAAAAAACTTCTGAAAACCACAAATTACTGTATTGTATATTTGAACTTAACTACCCATTCCAATACTGAATTATGACTTCTGAAATTTATTTCAGAAGTGAGCTTGCTGATATTTTTGGCAATTCTTTAAAATAAAAACCTCACTAATACTCAGCAATCATCCACATCTGCTACAGCTGAAAAGAGAAAAGGCATCAGATGCAGGGAAAATTACAACAGAAATCTTTCAAACAGGATTTGAAAAACATAAACAGGATTTGAAAAACACTGCTAAATACTTTAGCAGCCTTCATATAAAATACATTTTAAAAAAAGACTGAAAGTAGAAGAGAGAGCACTGAAGTAAAATACAAAAATTTAAGTACATTCAACTGCAGTCCATGCCATGTCAAGCATTTAGACATAATACAAAACCTGGGCTACAGAAAGTGGAATACTCGAGGTTTAGACATGAACTGGCAGGGACAGGATATTGAAAGAGGATAAAGAAATCACATCCATCAACTGTATCCTCCAAAATATAATATTCAAACCACCAACAAGCAGCTGCATGGCAGTTTTCTCTGCATAGTGGTTTGAGATATTTACAATTATTGCTACTCCAGTAGGAGAAGCCAACAAATCTGTAAGCAATAGCAATATCTTTAAAAAGTGACAAATCAATCACTATTCTCTAGCAAACTGAGTGGGAATATGTGAGCTACCAGTTCAGTCAGTCATGTCACTGATGTCATTGCACTGGATCTGTAATTGAGGACAAGCACAATTACTAGAAATAGAATGATTTCTATAAAATATGGAAAAATATTTCTCAGTGTCTACTAATTGATGTTACAAAGCATAATAAAGACATATTAGTTTGCTTTGTGCTCTTTTCATAAATTATATAGTGCCAAAGGAAAGTGCACTTAATTTTTCTATTGATTTCTATAGAAAAGTCAGTATTCCCCATTGCTCCTGTCCCAGATAAGATGTTAACAGTGCTTGCTTGCTTGCAAATCACTTCATAAGGTTCGCTTTAGAAGCCTGTAATACCTGCTCTACCAAAAATCAGCCAACACATTCACTAGCAAATCAGAGAGCCAAAGTTTGATATGTTTTCAGCAGAGAAGTTAATAAAATTCAGATGTTTAATAATCACTTATATAATTTGCACTGCACAAATTCACATCAAATTATATTCACCAGCCAGACACACCAAAAGAAGGAAAGGATCCCCAACCCTCTTGTCACCAGGCAGCAGGAAGGGATATAAGAGATGAGGGGAATGGAACCAGATCTCTGCTCAATGTAAAGGGTGAATCCCCTCCCACCCTACCTCATCTTCCCAGGTGCCCTTATACAATAGGCATGCAGCTGTGGAAAGCAGGGTCAGGCACACAGCAACGTGGACAAAGGTTCACCAGCTGGGGGATTGTCTGGGGCAAATTAGTCTCCCTAATTCCACACCATGAGCCACACCATGACTGCCTCAGATATGAAATAAAAGTCACCCATGACTCCCTTCTGAGAGAAAGAGAAGGATCAATATGCTGACCAGACCCATCCCATAGGGAGGTCTGCTGCCTCCTTGGGGTCCGGGGGTTAGAGATGTAACCAAGAAACTCTCTAGTCTGGTACTGCCCTCTGATTATTATCCATTACCGGCTTTTCAGGTGGGCAATGATGAAGTCCCAAGAAGAAGCCTGAGGAATATCAAGAGGAATCTCATGGGTTTGGGACAACTCTTTGAGGGATCTGGAGCACAAGTAGTGTTCTGTATCCTGGGAGTTGTAGGGAAAGGTGGGAGTAGGAAAATCCCACAGATGAATAACTGGCTCTAAGCCTGGTGTTACCAGCAGGATTTTGTAGTTTTTCATCACAGATTGGTTTACAAAACACCAAGCCTGCTGCCAACAGATGGGGCGCACCTGTCCCAAAGCAGAAAAAGGATCTTTGCACAGCATTTAGCAGGGCTCACTGAAAGAGCGTTAAATTAGATTTGAACAGGGAAAGGGATAAAACCAGGTTTGCTAGAGATAAGCCTGGGGGTAGCACATCAGGGACCTTATCACTTTCTACAACTATCTGAAAGGAGATTACAGCCTGGTGGGTGTCAGCCTCTTCTCGCAGATAACCAGGGACATGGTGTAAAGAAATGGTCTGAAGTTGCAACAGAGGAGGCTTAGACGGGATCTTAGACAAATCTTCCCAGGAAGGGTGGTCAGGCATTGGAGTATGCTGCCCAGGAAGTGGTGGAATCACCATCTCTAGATTCAACGTGGCAGTTGGGGACATGGTTTACTGGTAGCACAGTGGTGCTAGGCTAACAGCTGAACTCAGTGATCTTAGAGGTCTTTTCCAACCTTGAAAATTCTGTTTCTATCTTGAGTTGGAAGTGACTTTTAGAGGCCACCTAGCTCCATCCCTGTGTCCAAAGTAGAGTCAAGTAGAGTCAACATCAGTGAGGTGCTCAGGGCCATATCCAGTTAAGTTTTGAATATGTCCTGAGACAGGGACTCCACAGCCTTTCTGGCCCACCTGTTCCAGTGCTTGACCACAATAGGAAAAAATAATTTATTTTCAGGACCAGGATTGAAGTTTGTTAGTGAAACTCTCTAGACTCACAACCACACAAAAATGTGCAGTTTCCTCAATTATCAGCCCAGGCTCTCTGCCTAATACTTGGGCCTCTTACTTGCCAGCATGAAGTTTGCTTTGCAAATTATATATACATGCCCTTCCCTCTCCAGGTTAGGTGAACATGTGAACTCTAGTGTCACACATAGCAGTTGGTGCTTAGGCACATGGGACCTACGAACCATACCTCCCACTCCCATAGATACACTAAGACACTCACCCTGACCCCTACAGCTTGCACCTAGGACTGACAAACCCTGGTCCTTCACCAGCAGATGATGCTGAAACCCTTGCTTGCACCAGTTGCTGGTACAGAAACTCTGGGTCCCTTCCCTCAAAGTCTGATTCCAGATCCTGGCTCAAATTTACTCATCCCAATTCCCTCAATGGCTGTCAATCCTTCTAAGATCCATGGACCTCAGAGCTACTGACGAAGATGCTTTACAGGGGCTGCTTCATCTGAGGTCTGATTCCAGTTGCTAGCTCCAAATCCACTTCTAGTTTCCCCAGCCACTGGCACCACTCCTTGCAGCACTTATGCACAGGGGAAATAGTGAGTATGAAACAGCAAGATAAACTGCCGTGATCAAGCACAGAGCTGCCAGGCAAGTGTCCTGCCTGGGCGCTAGTTATGCAAAACCTGCCCTTTTTATAGCTCCACCTGTCAATCCCCTAGCACCACTTTACTCTTCCCCACTCCCACTAAACAACTCTTCCTAAATTTTGCAGAGTCTTACAAATCACCTTCAAATATTCAAAATCTTCATATTTGCTGCCTTATCAGCTACAATGTCCAGATGGGTTCTCTCCAAATGCTGCCTGTATGTCATCAATTCACTGCTGAAGAGCTCTGGGCCATTGTCTCCATTTGCCCATGTCTACTACGTTGGTACGTTTGTATCTCTGTGTGGTTTTGTTTATCTAGCAATCCCCCCCACCTCATCCTTTCTTATCCACTTAGCCCTTGTTAGATTAATAAAAGAAAAAATATGCAGCAGAGATTTAGTGCTGCTTCAGGAAATAAATTATTCGGGGAAAAAAAACCCATAGAATGCTTGAAGTTTACAACTTCAAAACCAGCAAAAACTGGTACACTGCTTGCTGATTGCTTTATACAGCAGGAAAAGGCATCACAGCGTGTTAGGTTGGCATACGTCCCAAGGTGTATAGAACACTTGTGGTTTTTTTTAATGCTACACCATCATAAACATCATTGGTTCAACTGGCTGCTGATGCAAATACTGTACACAGTTGTAAGCAAGAAAACAGAAGAAATTATTATTTTTGATATCCTATTTCAAATGCAGACACTATTCTCTTGCAGAGAGTAACAAGTTTTCTTCCTCAAATTTACAAGTTACTGTGTGTCTGAACTTTCAAAATTCCTGATCACACTGCCTGCTTCCATGAAACCTTAGTTATCACTAAGAGCTAAATTAGATTTTCTAATCATGAATACTGAGGCTGATTTTATGCTTGCACATATGCTAAGTTGGATTCATCTCTTTCTCGACATATGAAGAAAAAGGAAATTACCAAGTTACAAAATCTATCACCACTTCAACCTGTCTTACAAGGAAACTGTTATATTCCCACTATGATTTTCTGCCACGGAAATTACTGCCTGATATCCATGATTTCAAAATGTTCATGTCTACAAAACCCATGTGGGGAAAGAAAATTACTAGAGCTGTGAATCTTCAAGTATTCCATGGCTTCTTTTTAATTTTTTCGTTCTCTTTTCTAAAACCTAGAGCAAAATTTTTCTACATACAGAGCTTATAACTTTCTATTAATCTAAACCTTATAAGTGTAACCATCAAAAACTCTCATTCTATTTTTAGTACCACTGGGTAGATCAGTGATTTAAGTTACATCAATTCCACTCATACTTCAAACAGAAGTATCAGTCAGATAGGCAGAGATTTAGAGTGTGTTTGCTAGACCTTCTCTTCATAGTGAGTTACACAAGAAAAAAAGTTTTTCAACAAGTTTAAACCAAAACATAGAAAGATAAATAAACAATATATGCAAAATTAATAATTACTTTCAAATCCCCCACTATCTCAAAACCAAATTACTACACTACTTTTTTCCTTTGGTTCTAAGGCACAGAAATTCAAGTTCTTAGGTAAGGTAACAAGGAAATGTTCCAGCAATTACTACTGACATGTTCTCTGACACCGTCATCTGGGTAGCTTTTGTTTAGAAACGTTACTTGGAAGTGACTTGGAAGTGACAAGAAACTTTCAGAGAAGTGTCTCTCTTTGAACAGTTATATGCATCTTCTGAAAATTAAGATATTACATAACAAATTCTTCACTCATTCAAAATGAAGGCTTGATGTATGTATGACACACTATGTGTGTCAGATAAAAATATTAAGAAGCAAAGATAGGTTTTTGCCTGAACACTCTTGTTTAGGTCCATTTCACTTGGATCCATTAGATAAAGTTCCTGAAAATCTGAACCTGTATCTAAATTTCCTGCCTCTAGCCTATTTGTGGGGGAAATGGGACCCATGATACTTTTTACTCCTGTTATTTGGGGAATGGATGGGAAACCTTCTGGACAGAAAACACCTAGAGTTTTGTATAAAGCTCTGTTCACATAGTGAAATCTGTAAAATGCTTTTTAATCTGAGGATAAGATTGGCTGAATAATTTACTTCAAATTATTTTGGGACCCAGGGGGATCTGAGTTGATCTTGAACGAGATTCAGAATGTCATGTTAGCTGGTTAACATTGATATTTCAATCTAACATGAACACAAAGTATTCATTCTTGGCAGCCAAAATTAAAACCGTGATACGACAATGAATGTGTATTAAAATGCTAAAAAAGGAAAAAAGCAAAACCACAGAAAACCCAAACCTCATACACCAAAATTATGCAACAGCATATTCTGTCTACAGTCAGAGAAGTTATTACTGTGATATTAATCAGGTAGAAATTATTTGGTATGTCAGCAAGCCCCACTACCCTTATATTATCCTTCTTTCTCTGTAGTCAATAGTACACTCTGCCTCACAAAACAATTTCAACATCTACATGAAACTGTTGTAGAGCCACAACAAAAGGATAGAATTGAACCTATTTGTCTTCATGCAATTTCTAGCTAAATTTTACACACATACCTGTAGACATAGTGGTTAAAACTGGCTATACATCGGAGATCATTTGGAACATCTCCTTCTCCTCAGACAAGACTTTTAGGCAGAAATAGAGAAGAGTAGGATAACTAGCATAGAAAAACTTCCACCCATACAATAAGAAAGAGCCTTTTCACTTTTCAGTTTTTTACTAAATGCTGACTCTTCATGCTATCAGCTGGTAGATTTCAAATGAGAAAAATCTACCAATGAAACTGGAGGCAGGCTACATAGTATCTTTAGTCACTTTCAGCAGCATGACATCCCTCGGGTGTGGTTGTTATGATAAAACCTTAAGGGTAAGCCTGAATTAATTGCTAGGGATAACATTTCCTTCACAGAGATAAGACACAAATAACTGAAACACAAACATAGCAGACAAAAGCATAATAAATACATAGGGCTGAATGTTAAAATCATGAAATGTCTAATTAGAATACAGACACTTTTCACAATTAAGTGAATGAAACAGATCAGAACAACTTTTGTACAAGAAAGATTGCAAAGATACTGATCATCCTTAATGATTACTTCTCTGCAGTTCTAGAGGAGAACTCAAGAAAAGGGACTTTACCTAAAGCTTTATCTGATAATCATTATGAAATACTTTCCAAATGGCGTTACCTATAATATCATATTTTACAGTGAGGCAGATTTCATACTTTATGGGCATCTACAGTTGATTAATGCAGTCAGATAATACATTATTTTTACATATACTATAAACAAATTATATACTCTTATACTGCAGAAGAGGTAGTTGCACTGCAAAGGCACCACTCACTCTCCTTGTTTTTAAACATTCAGGTGGGAGTGCTGACATGATTTTAAATATAATGAGATAAAAAGCTATTTCAAATAAAACTGTTCAAGATACAAATATTTCAGACCTCTTTGCAGCTCAGTTGTTTTAGTCTCCTAAAAAGGTGGTATGCTAAAGTTTGAGAAGAGTTATATTCTTGGAGAAAGGCAGGTATGAAAATAATGATGTTAACTGTCAAGTGTTTTATACTGTCAACAGAGTTACAAAGGGCTCTCTGCCACATTCAAGTGTGTCACACTCTCTCCTCCATCTCTAACAGAGCAGGTATTTTAGTTCAAACTAAAACTGGCTAGAGTAATAGGAAACTTATAAGCTACTACACCCAAAGTTAGCAAACCCTTCAATCCTACAATCTTGCTTCTGTATTTAATGTGTATTTATTAGTACAGGCTCAAAGACATCTGAAGCTCCTACGTAATCCTTTTCTTGTTGCATTTTGATGTCTACTAAAGGAAAACATGCCTGTGTGAACAACAACACTCCTGAAGTATCCTTCTATTTCTAGATGAAGTTTTCTGCATCACTACTTACTTCAGTTATTTTTATGTCTTTCAAAAGATTGCATCACTAGTTGCTAAGTTCACAGAATATCAACTTTAAGCATATACCAATAATGTTTTAAAGCTCTTTGTTTTAATGGGAACTCAAAACGTTCCTCTGAAGACTCACCGCAACCTACCTGAAAGAATGCCTATACAGAATCGGCAAAATCATAAAGGATAAAATGTATATCTCACATTTGTACTTCAGCATGAAGATCCTAGAAGAATACTTTCAAAAAGTTGTAGTTACTCAGCCTAGCTATCAGTTCCTCTTTTTCAATTTTGCACATCTCTCATGTCCATTCCTTGCATCATTTTTCACCACAGTCTGTCATATATTGATTTTCTTCACTCTTCATTTAGCACACAAATCTTAAAACCACTTCTCTCTGTTTGTGTATTCTATCTGCCTTCTCCACCCCACACCCAATGCTTCTACTTCAGTTGAAGGAGAGTTCTGGCTACTTCTGATATGTATGGACATACCAAATGCCCAGCTACTGTTCTTAAGATGTAAACTCTCTTTCATGATTCAGACATGACTTAAGTGAAAATGTCATACCCAGCAGAATAAAACAACCAACCCCACAAGTATAAACAATTAGTTTTAAAGAATACAGTAAAAGAATTCACTGTAAACTTTAGTCAGTGTCAGTTTTGTGGTTTGTATTGTCAATTCTCCCAGCCAAACCCAGTGCAGCATATAAACAAATGTGCAAGATTTAATGTACAATACAGCTATAGACGCTTTTCTTAAGCTTGAATAAACGTTGATCTGTCTGTTACCTCACTGAGTCTCTACTGAAAAAAATACAAACATGTACCAGGTCAGTGCTAACAGGACTCGATTAATTTAATTTGTTTTGTTTCGTAATCAAAATATAAGGAAAATGTCCCTTTACCCCTTCACTAGGTCTGTTCTCTGAGGTATGCCATCACATATATTCTGTTCAGAACTCACTTCACATACCAAAGATACCTGTTTGATCACTGGTTGTCAGGATCAGCAAAATGTAGAAACGTAGCAGGTTAGAGACTTGTCTCTCACAAGCTTATCTCAGCTTGTCTACGAGAGTTTGAGAGCATCTGTTTAAGAGGCAGAGGCCAATCAAAAGACCTCCATGTCATACAAACATATCCAAACCAAAACAGATTTTGTCATGGTTACCAGTGACAAGAAGGTCTGGAATGTTGACTTTTACCACCTCTTCTCTGCCTCCATCTCCAGTCCAAATGTCAAAAGTGACAAAATGTTCCAGTTTGCTCGACTTCTCTGTCACTGTGTCTCTTTCTATCTTATTATATAGCCCCTATATTCTTAGCAGGGTCTTAGTTTCCACCTCTCTTATCTCTTTTATCTCTTACTTTGCATGGGAAGCACAAATGGGTAAATACAATCTATTTGTAGAGGAGCAGCACCCTTTTTTAATCTCAAAATGTACCTATCTCCTTCCTCATCAAGTCATTTGTCACAATGGAACTTTCTACCTTTTCTCTCCTTCTTTACCAAGATTTTCAGACTGAGGATTCTGCCTCAGTTTTGTGATTCTAATTTTTTTCCATCCAAAGAAAATTGAAAAAAAATAGGAAATTCCATCTCAATTTGTCAGAAATAAAATAGAAACCAAAAAGCAGGTAACAGAACCCGACAAGCAGCAAACAACAGTGAGATCAAAAAAAGTATTCTTAAGCAGTTATTTCAGTAAATTTATAGGACAAGACATGGGTTCAATTAAACTTGAAGGGGTTGTATTACCAAGCTGTTTTACTCTATGCATTTCCAGCACACAAATAATTGAGTCTAAGAAGTACCTCATAAAAAAGTGAAAACTCACAACAGATAAACAAGCAAGATAGGTTACTTTTTTTTCTTAATATGTGAAATTGTAAGCCTGAGAAATCTTCTAACATATTTGTAAGATACTGCATATTAATTACAGAAGTAAGAAAAGCACTATCCCTTCCTAATATCTTAGCCACTGAGTATAAAATGACTACAGAATACCATGTGTAGTATTTTGCTAACTGAAAAACCTACTGACATACGAAAGAAAAGTCTTTTAGGGGCAGTATCAAAATTTGGCCTCAAAAGCATTAGATCAACTTACTGAATAATCTAGAGCAAAAACCCAAAATATAGTTTACTTTTTTTCCCTAAAATGCTGTTGGAGAGTGAAGAGTAGAGCTTACATACAGGGCTGGGCAATCAGCAGGTGTATGAAGTTTAACAAGAGCAAGTGCTGGATTCTGCAGCTGGAACAAGGCAACCCTGGTTATGTACGTAGACTGGGGAATGAGAGGCTGGAAAGTAATGCTGTGGAAAGGAACATGGGAGTCCTGATCAATGGCAAGTTGAACTTAAGTCAGCAGTGCCCTGGCAGCCAGGAGGGCCAAGTGTCAGGGGAGGTTTATGTTGAGTTTTTGAACAAGGTTTTCATGCAGAGAGTGGTTGGGCACTCAAACAGGCTCCCCAGGAAAGTGGTCATAGCACCAAGCCTGAAAGAGCTCAAGAAATGTTTTGTGAGCACTCTCAGGCACATGGTGTGACTCTTGGGGTGTTCTGTGCAGGGCCAGAAATTGGATTTTGGTGATCCTTGTGGGTCCTTTCCAACCCACAATACTATGTGCTTTCTGATTCTCTGATATGGTATTAGTATTTTCTGCTTTTTATGAGTAGGCTCATTTTAAAATTGATTTAAATAATAATTGAGGGAGTTTGCTATACATAGTATTATAATACTGTTTAGATTACAAATAAGTGTACAAATAGCCTGCACTGGCATAACTATAAATAATAAAACAAATTATAAATCCAGCCCTCCAAAAAAGCAAGGTTCATTTGTAGACACCAACAGAAAAAAGGAATACTTTTAAGAGGTTGTTATATTTTAACTGCCTAGTTCTTAATATTTTCTCAACAACCGAGTTGAAATGGTATGAGACACTATGGTGTGTGATGACATAACATCAAATATCTTCATCATATGATGAAGGACAGGTTTTGCTGACTCATAGTGAAACCAATCACAGGCTTGATGGTTATCATGTGATGCAAAATTGAGCCTTTCCCCTGCCCTTAGTGGAACTCCTGTGCAGCATATATATGCAAAACCTCTAAGCACTTCTGGTTATACTGCAAGAATAGCTGGTATATCCACTAGACAATACACTGCTACGTTATTTTCATATCAAACTAATTTTATTAGCAATCATTTTTATAAGAGAATTCAGAACAAAGCTGGGAAAGTGGTAGATTTGTGCATGAAGCTTCAAAATATATAGTACTGTATATAGTAAAGCATGAATAAAAGTTTTTTACTGCAGAAAATAATTGTTATCATAAGATTGCTGCCAAAGCTTTTCAGCTTTCACTGAGTGAATTAGAGAAACTGGGTTTTATATAAAGAGAAATTCAAAAAGGTTTACACAGTCACAGAGATAATAAATACTTCTGTAAGTTCCATGAAGGTTGGGCATGGATTTATAAGTAAAATCAACATAAACAAAATGCAGCTGTGAGTGTTGGAAAGATCTGAACTAATCTTCTAATGCAAGTCTGAGATAACTAAGAGAGACTTGCTAACTTTTCAATTCTATATCATGGTATTTGGGACATCTGATTTCTTTTCGCGTGACTGTTTTGTCACTGGTTTAAAATCAAGTGCACAAAAGCCTTTGCTGGTACCAGTGCATGCTAGAGGAGTTGTGAGAGAAAATTTCCTGAACATAACAATGTGAGAATTATTTAATAACTCCAAACAAATCTAATTTTATATTAAAGGAATAACATTCTTAATTGACAAAAGACTAAATATTTAGTAACTACAGAATCATCCGCTACAGCTAGTACAATAATTTCAGGGTGATTATATGTCATTTATAGAATAACTAGCTCAAATTTTTAAAATAGGGGTTATTTTTAAATGTATTGCACTAACTGGAAATCATTTAGGACATTATTAAAAATGGCATTTTGGTTTGCTAAGCCTGAAAGTACTTAAAATACCTTACTGTATTTTTAGTGTAGCAGTCTTCAGGGACACTACAACACTAGTAAAAGTACAATCTAAAATTCCAGTATTCTACATGTATCTCTAGTGAACATTATATGATTTTTAAGATAAAATTCACAGATAATTTGTTCACATAAACCTATTCTAAACTTCCCTCCTGGGAAAAACTTATATTCCACAAACCTTAACACATTCAGAGCAACCAGTCATTTGTGACTTCAGCAGTCTTTATGGGATAGCCTTCATGTTAATCTTTGTTCATTTAAAAATAAAAGTATAAAACACTTAGTCCCAAGACCAATTTCACTCTGCACTGTGTAACATATACTGAGAACTTTAAATAAAGCCCATCTCCTGAAATAAGTGCTTCTCCTAAGAGTTTTTATTAAACATTTCAACTTCAGCACCACAGAACTGAACTGGCTGTTCTCAATTGGGTGAAATAACTTTACAATGATAGAGGGCTGCACTGCTTTGCATTTGAAGACATTCCTGCCTCTCTTGTTCCTACAAGCTCCTGTTTCTGTCTTCCTTGCAGAGATTTCACAATACATCCTACTTCAATTTCTTTTATTTGCCTAAGAGCACAAATTCAGTGACTTGACTGGCACTTTTCTGCTTTTTGTATCAAATGTACATAATTTTACGTGTCTCCACAGTTTCAGTGCTAATCTCATATTTTAATGCCAGTGCTTTTGCCTGAGTAAGTATCATATCTTAGTCAATGGTTTTTATTACTAGATCTCTTTTCTGTATTGGAATTGGTCAAGCATGCTAATGTTCTCTTTTCTGCTTCCTATCTTCCATGTAATATATTTCAGACTTCAGTCTCCTCTTGGCTTTCACAGACAATTTTGGAAAAAAACACAGACAAATAAATAAATAAACTGATAATAAATATTCAAGACAATGAATTTAATAAACAAGATAATCATGTTATTTGCATAATATTAAATTTTTATCATATAAGGTTTGAGTAATTTCACAAGAGCCATTTACCAGACAGGTGTGGAAGACTGACTTTATAAATTAAAATCATCTGTAGTCTGAGATTCAAGCATACCAAACATAATCAAATGTTGGTCTGAGGCTATAACTATTTGATATCATTACAGAGAAAAGCAAAGCCCAAACACCATCGCCACTGCCAACAACAACAAAAAAAAGGTGACAAAATACATATGGATAAGTGAGCTGAAATTTCTGTTCTAAATTAGGAAATCGGTAAATTTGAGAGAGGAAGCGATATGACTTGCAGATCTATTGTGGATTATGTGTTATCTAAGATAGGAAAAGAACAATCTAGTTCTACTCTTTTCTATAGAAAGAGAAATGTAGTTAAAGTGAATATAAACTTGGTGCTTCCATTATTTAAAAAAAAAAAATATCAAAACTGTCTTAGGCAGAATCTCTTAAAGAAGTCTGGGGTTTTCTAAAGGAAATTCTAAAATTGATACCCAGAAGACTTCATATTCTACTTTTCTTCCCTCTTCTTCCTTAAGGTTCTAATAATCTCAATTTTAAATAAAAATCTTTGCTCACCATACTTAAGAAAATACCGTAATAAATCAGATGTTCAATTATCATTAATTCTAGCATGCCAGTATAAGAGATACCAAATTTGGGGATACAAAGAACAAGTCAACATGTTAGTACTGAAAAATAGTGAGGTAATAAAACTGCTAGTCTCGGTTTCCTCCCTGTATGCCTGAAAATATTTACAAAAGATATTTTGTTTCACTGAAGACTAGCAGTTACTTGTTGTTGCGCACATAAAGACACGAACTTCTCACACTGTTAAAAGCCTGGATAAATACTAATCACAGTGGCAGAGAAGCAATTTCTGATTATGTTCATTTTTTAATCTATGAGATCTGCTTAGCGAAAGCTTATACTAAATGAAGTAAATTAAGAGAATCAAATTCAAATACGTATATCATCATTTTAGAAAGGAAAGCCTACTTTGAGTATTTAGCACAAAAATATTTTAGTTAATTTAACAAAGTATAACTTTGAAGCTCAAGATCCTGAAAAAAACAGAAGTATGGCTTGAGTCTGTGAAATTAACCCCCATTTTTTTGGTCAGTGACGGCCACAGAGAGTATAAGATATATTGCATTTACATGTTAATTGTTAAAAATATATACCCATGGTCCTGGGACAGCAACCACAACTTCCCTCACATGTGCTATTCCTGACAAACAGAGGTGAGTGGAGACTCCTACTCTGCCCCTCAGTTCATGCACCTTGTCTGGGAGGACAGTCGATTTGACTTCACTATAAAATGGTTGGTGCCACAGCTCTAGGGAGCATTGAATCTTACCTTTTCCTAACTTAGAGTTTCAACTAGGAGGGCAATTCATGGTGTCTGAGTATTTTACAACCAACATGAGGCAAAGATAACCAATAATTCAATGAAATAGTTTTTTTTGTGTTTAGTAACTCCCAGGTAAACAGAAGTGGGACATGGTTTAAAGATGAAGTATCCTGAGTACTATACACAGTGCCATTAAAGACTGGTGATGCAAGCAAACAACAAAACAGTTTCAGCTATAATAAAATGTGTGCAGTTTTCAAGCTGTGCCAGTTTTTTACAGCTATGTCTTTGACTAACAAGAAAAAACTAATTCTGAATAACAACTGCAACAAAAAAAAATTACCACCTATTGTGACTCCTATCAGAATAGTAGCATACAGTTTATTTCAAAGCAGAAAGATGTGAAGGTCTCAGAGTTCACTTTATATCTCTTGTACTATGGTTGAGTGCAGAAATCCTTGCACAACCCTTGTACATTTCTTATTAGAAAACCTATATTCTTGAGTGTATTTTATTCTTTCTGAACATGCGACCTCTACTTCAATATGATTCATAAGAATTTGTCACCTTTTCCCTTCAAAATTTATCTTATGCTAAGAAAGAGAATGGGCATTCCCATGTAACTTAGAGAGCATCTCTGTCACAGCACTGTTTCTTTTCCAAAGGTCACAATTATTTCATCAATTCATGCAAGAATATTTCCGTACTCATAATACTTTTTTTCCCACATCCAGAACTTCCAGTGTGGAGATGGTACTGTTCCTGCAAATAGTGAGACTACAGTCTGACTCATTGTCTTAGTTTTAGTTTGTCCTAACCCTGTATTTCTCTTCTTGTTTGTGAGGAAAACATGAAGAATTATTCTGAAGTGATATCCTACACCAGAGGATCAGTTGCATCCACACTTAACAAAACCTTGCTTGGGGGAAGTTAGGAAGGAAAGGAAGACTGTTAAAAGGAGACTGGAGTAGATTTAATCACTAGATAAGAAGATTTCTCTACAGTGACAAGATCCCTAAAGTGTTAAACTGGATATGGTTACCATGGAGCTAAGACTCCCACAGAAAAAAATTACAGCATTTTGAAACATTTGTTGGAAGCACACAGGGAGACAAATAAATGACACTGCACCACTTTCAGTCCTTATTAGGTCACTCAAATTCTACCTGCAAGTGGATGCTCAAGGGAGGGATTTCTATAGGCTTTTACTGAATAGTTCAGCCACAGCCTTTCTAATTTAGAAATCTTTGACTGAGAACTGCAGATAAGTTTCTTGGGCAATGGAAGACTTCACTGTATTAATGCAATTCCTTTTTATCAACAATGGTTCCAAGTGAACTGAGTGAGGGCTTGGTTTAACTAAATATAAAAAAAACCCCAATAACAACCAAACAATAAGAAACAATACAAAAGATTGCTGACTTCAATCTTTCACCTTCTTTGTAGGAACTGCATTTCTACTCCTGAATTTGATAATGTAAAAGGCATCCCATGCATGAGAGGATTGCTGCTATAAAAATTACCTCTCAGTAGCTGGGCAAGAGACTGTCTTTTGTGAATATGTTTGTATTTTGTCTCTGACCTAATTTATGCATACTCCAAGAAAAGAGGACTTTCCAGCTCTAAAGCCACGGTAAAAAGGACATAGTCATGTTTTTTATGGATTTTTTAAAATAAACTATTCTATTACGTGTTGAAATACAACATTTAGCCCTAGTTCTACTCTAATGCACACTGATTGCATGTTCTAGCTTAATTACAAGTTTTCACCATAGGCTTCCTGAGCACAGGCAATTAACATTAGGGCTATCACACTTTCCTCTTCATAAACTCACAAAGATCAGGAATGCCATTCCTGCTACTTGAGGATAGTTCTTGCAGTGAACAGAAATCCAGCTGTAAGCCTGTATGACTGTAAGCCTGATTTGGAGAATTTTGGCTTATAGACAACTACAATGCTATTCCTAAATTTTTCCCTCTGACTCAGCATGAAGGACTCTTTTGCTGCTTGATTCCGTCTCAGAGGGAACACTTCTGATAAAGTCCTGTGCCTTATACAATATAGAGCTGGGTGAGTAAATACTGCTAGAAGAACTAAGTCATTCAGTGGTAACATGTAATCTGTTAAAAAACTGCCTGGAAAAAAGTGGCTGGAAAGCTGCCTGTGGAAAAGGACCTGGGGGAGTTGGTCAACAGCTGTCTGAACATGATCTGACAGTGTGCTCAGACAGCCAAGACAGTCAATGGCATCCTGACTTGTATCAGAAATAGTGTGGCCAACAGGATCCTCCCCCTGTACTTGGCATTTGTGAGGCTGCACCTTGAATACTGTGTTCAGTGTTGAGCCTCTAACTACAAGAAAAACATTGAGTTGCTGGAGCATGTCCAGAGAAGGGCCAAAAGGTGGTGAAAGGACTACAGGAAGTGGCTGAGGGAGCTGGGGCTGTTTAGCCTGGAGAAAAGAAGGCTCAGGGGAGACCTTTTTACCCTCTGCAGCTCCTCAAAAGGAGGTTCGGGTGGGAATCAGTCTCTTCTCCCAGCAACGGGGAAGAGGAAATGGCCTCAAGATGCAGCAGTGTAGGTTTAGACTGGATATTAGGAAAAATTTCTTCACTGAAAGGTTTGTCAAGCATTGAAATAGGCTGTCCATGGAAGTGGTTGTGACACCATGCCTGGATGTATTTAAAAGATTCACAGATGGAACATGGTTTAGTGGTGAACACAGCTGTTCTAGCTTAACATCTTGATCTTACAGGTCTTGTTCCAGTGGATGCAATCTCCCTCTGCCTGAATTACCTTTTAGGGAGTTTGAGCTGAATTCAGCACAGTTGCTGAGTTGGGTTTATTGGTTTCTGCCTTATCTTGGGAGTTCTGCCAGACGGTCTATAAATTCTGCATTCTTTGTGTCCACTATTTGTGGTTATCCTACTGCCCAAGCCTTGTTAAACTCCCCCTAGGTCTGAGATCACTGAAGCATGTCCAGCTCTAACCCTTAACAAGGCGATTCTACCAACAAGTAATTTGTTTTCTAACACATGGACATCACCTAGAGCTTGCTTGTTAGCTGCTCTCTCTTTATGGGATTAAATCTCCCTTCTTGCTTAGGCTTCAGAGTGTACAAACATCAAACATCAAAGAACATCCTTTCTTAAGGGAATATTCCACACTTTGCAGCACTTCCTTTTGTTGCCATACCTTCAATCAAGCAAATTCCATTTCTGTTAAGTTTGTTGTACTAATCATAAATGGGCATCTACAAAATATTCAGGTTAGGGGTTGGTTTTTATTTTGGTTGGGGAATCATCTATCATCTCCCACAGATGATAATTCCCTGCAGAATTAACCCACTAGCACTTTTCTGATTTGTTTGGGTTTTTGTTTTATTTTTGTTTGCTCTTGTGGTTTCACCTGTTTCATTTAACTTTTATTTAACACCTTCCTATTGCAATGTAACATTTCAAATGTGTTACGACTCCTATTCATATGGACCATACTTTCCTTGTGTACTCATTTGCAGCCTGTCCATCCACACATCGAGGTAAGCTCTTTGTATCAGAGAATGCAGTTTTCTTGCATTTGTACACAAGTAGATCCTTGCCTTTATCTGGGTGCAACAGAATCAAAATCAGAACTACTCAAATATTCAGAAAAAAACAAAACAAAAAGTTTCTTGCCTACATAGTCTATATATTGGTATTATACTACAGGTACTATTTTGTTTACTTAGATTAACACCACAGTTTGAGTAACAGCTGCAAACATTAAGAGAGTCTTTCAAAACACATTCATTAGGCTAAACGTGGGGTTTAGTCAGGGTTCCCTTGAGATGGTTTAAGATAATTCTCTCAAGTTTGGCCATCATTAGATCACAGGGCTGAAATTACTACTTCTCATTGCAACATGAGGAGTGCCTGCTCTCCATGTTTAATGCTGAATCACTGTTTCACAACCAAATCTTAATATAATCAACACAGAAATTAAACTTAGTTGTTTCTTTTAATTGAACCACAGATAACGTAGATCTCCCTTTCTGCATCTACAGGCTCTCACATTTATAAAGTTTACCTTTCAGTTACAGTTTAGCAACAGTACACTCTCACCACCTATAACTACCAACGACTGACTCTTGCACATAGCTGTAACACTTTATCAAGTTCTACGCATGAACATTACCCTAACTTTTAAATAGCCAAAGACAAGACCTGCAGCCAGTGATTCAAGCACAGCTTACAATCACAAGAGCCGTGCAAACTATGTATGTGATAGACACAAAGCAACCAGAGTTTTTATGCATATAGAATATTGTAACAGGAGAAGAAATACTTGGGAAGAAGCAGGTGCTGCCATTGCCTCAGACCTCTATTTTAGGACAGAAGCACATTGCCCAACATTGTCTAAGACAGCATTTCTGTAAACATTGTAAATCTTCACCTTACATATGCCCCTTTTCGCCCCAAATGCTTCACAATCAATGTGCAATTATCCTATAATCAACCAACCACCCTTAAAAAAACCAAAACAATGGAGGTGTGTACCAAGAATCCTGACTAAATCTCTGCTTGAACAAAAGGAGATATAAGTTATTTTTGAGATGCCACCTCAATCAAAGAAAACTGCACCTGGATGGTGGCATGGTCAGATGCGAGCTAACCCAGCATTGCTAAAAGCTCACTGCTTTTCCCACGTTTATACAATATTACAGAATTACAGAATCATCTAGGTTGGAAGTGACCTTTGAGATCATCAAGTCCAACCTATGACCAAACACCACCTTGTCAACCAGATCATGGCACCAAGTGCCACGTGCAGCCTTTCCTGGAACATCCCCAGGGGTGGTGACTCCACCACCTCCCTGGGCAGCACATTCCAATGCCCAATCATCCTTTCTGAGAAGAACTTCTTCCTACTGTCCTATTCCTAATATCCAGAAAATAATAACTGTGTCTTTGGCTCAGTCCTCTGTAGCTGCACTTGAGAGGAATAGCTCTGACTTCTATTTTAACAACTGCAATCACCAGTTTACTGTGAAATCCCCTGGCTTAAGAAAGAACAGGGAAAGAAAACAGAGTACATAGAATCTGGTATCTGGTTCTGGTGTTCTGATAGAGCTGCATCACCCAGCTAGCTGATAGGGTGTTTCCCTACAGCCATGATGCTGGAGATTAAAGGGATGCAAAGAAATAAAGAAACTGGATATTGTTAACTGATTTGCCTGGAAGTAGCCTGAGGCCAGGATAATCTTCCATCAAGTCCCATGTTATCACTGGCTCTCTGTCTAGTTTGTTTTAGAAAAGAGACACAGATGTGAAAAGATAAAAGTAGTAAATTACTCAGGATATAGTTAAATTGCATGAACACATCATAGAACTATGTAATTATGTGATTAATTTTCTAAATAGAACTAGAAATATTCTATGGATGTCATGGATATCTGAAACAGAATATGACCTCTTTCATCTTTTTTCTTCATTGCAGATTTCTCCTCCCTTCTCCCCTCCATTTTTTATGTTGTGGTGAACACTGTGGCTAGCACAGGTTTTTCCCACGAGAATTCTTCTTGTGTTTTATAAATAAAGATAAAGTTTGGATCTTATTGGAACAGTGTCCCAGAACTTGGACAGTGCAGGCCTGGCCAATCAGGCCTGGGGGAAGGCTTCTGACCGACCAATCTGGGTGACTTTTGAGAACTCTATATATGTGATGAAATCAAAACAATAAAGGTCATTCCTCTTGCCACTGAGAACTGGTGCCTTCATTACTCTGCTAGCTGCTCAACAGCGACAGAACACATTTCACCCTTTAGAATGTTGTGATTTATGATTCTGAATGGTCTTCATATTGGCAAGGATAAGAAAGTTCATATTACCACTCTAATTGGCAAGTTACACTTTATAAACAGGCCCTTATTTCGTCAATGATGTTATTTAAGCCTAAGGTCAACCTTGAGAGAAGCTGGCATGGGAAGACCCCAGGTAGAAAAAAATGGGTCTTTCTAACAAAAACAAGCTTCTCAGAATGAATCTAGAACCTTCCACATACCACCAAGATTCCTGAATTTCAAATAATTCACAGAAAGGATATACTTCCTTGTTCAGTTTCTCTCAAAGTTGATGTTCCTCAACAGCAAGGCACCAGTGGATGCAACATCACAGCTTATTGCTTGTGACAAGCAGATAGCAACTATGACAAGAAATGGCACTTATACTCTGGTTAGCAGTAAAAGTTAATTAACAACAGCTTCTGTAACTTATCTGCAGTTAAGCTAGCTAGGCCAGTCACAATGAGTCATCAAACTGTGTCTTTTCAAACCAAAAAATGAACAAAAGCCTTAGTAAGAAAAAAAAATTCCCTTTTGATATATCTTCCTTAATAAATAATTTTTTTAACATTATCATTATATTTTCATATATTCACATCAATATATTTTAAATGCAGGTGATAGCATTTTTCCCTCTTTGAGGAGACTTGTTACTGTCTAACAAATTAGCGATTAGTGACTTCTCTACTGGAAGAACAATCTGGCTGTTTAAACAATGTTTGCAACATATTCTATATATTATAGCTCATCCTTTTGGACCTCGCCAATTTTTTAAGGCTAGCTGATTTAGTAGCTCTTAATTTCTCTTAACTTTCACAATAATAAAAGCATGCTACACAGTGCAGTTCATTTTATGCATACAGGAGATCAGATGCAAAATGTGTAAGTGAAAGAAATTTGAAACTCAGGCTGATTTGTGTGAGTAAAGCACAGTGATTCCTCCCTAGGCCAGCTTTGACATAATAAGCTTTCACTTCTTCACACATTAAAGTAAAGCAACAATGGGAGAATGTTCACATCACTGGTGAAAAATATAATCTCATGTACTATCCAATAAAACTGTTATATTCACTTCTGTGAAACTGTGCCCGGTAAACTTGTCTTTGCAGTGCAGCTTGAAATCATTGTTTGAAAACCATTAGGCTTGAAAGAGTCATAATAGTTGCTGAATTTTCCTTCTCCTGTAAAACAAAATTTTATATTAACATGCAACTATTATTGAAGGTTTTTGGGTTTGGGTTTTTTTTTGTTTGTAAATGACATTATAGTTGTTTTTATTATGTGTGTACAAAGAAATTTTTCCATCTTTATAGAAGTCAAAATATTAGAATAAAAACTTTAAACTATGTAAGAAACACCTCAAGATCATTACTTTATAAAAAGATATACCAACATCTTTATTAAGAGAAACTTGAGAAGAAAATATCATGGGACTGATTAGACAAAAATTCAAAGATAATAGAATCCAAATATTCTACACTTATATTACCTGGCACAATATGAGATGCAATGTCACTTAATTGTACAGGTGGAAATATTTTGGCCGTGTACAAGATTTAAAATTTTACCTCATTCCATTTCATGGAAGAAATTTAAAAAACTTAAGGATATCTGGAGCAAAAATACAATAAACGCAGTAAATAAATCTTGAATAAAACCTAATACTGAAAGCAATTACGGATAGTCATCACTCACATTTCCATATACAGAAAAGATGAGGCAGTGAAGTCAATGAACATCAGACAGAGTCTTGGGATATGGAAGTCATTTGGCCTTGAGCATTCTAGTGAATCATCTGTGACCTTAGTGCTAGTATGTATTCTAAGCTTGATGATCCCTGTACTCCCATTTATACATGGCACTGCTGATGTAGTTGGAAAGCATGTTAAACTTCCAGTGCTGTAAATTAATTCTGCATCATCTGTTAAAAAGGTGTTTGAGTTCTCAAGTTGAAATTCTGTTTTTGTACAAGTAATTTTAAAATATTTTACCTAAGTTGCAGTTCTTCTGTATTTGTTATTGAAGAGATTTCAAATTGTTGCAATTGTGTCAAGGGAAGTTGGTTTTCTGGTACAAGGTATTAGAGAACATGGCTGGGTGCTGAAGTAGCTGAAATACTCAAGATTGACAGAGATGATTGCTGTGGACTAAAAACAGCTCAGGCGTGTGCTGACTACTCAGCTCACTGAGGAACTAGCACTTGCTTATCTGGATAAAAGCCCAGTAGAAGGAACAAACCTGATGTTACTACTGAATCTTTCACCTTATGTTGCTGATCTCTCTGCCATTACTTCTACTGACAGTAGCCATCACTCCTCCCCATGGATGTGATGTGCCAGAAGAGAGAACTGGAAAGGAGCGATTACAGACTGGTCATCAGCTCCTATTTGCAGCTGAACCATGTCTGTGGAGACTGCGAGGTGACTGACTGCTGGAGTGCAACGACTGACAATCAGCAACTATGTGTGCATCATATTGAGACACTACCAAATATAGTAGGTCTAGGAGGGGAAAAAAACAAAATCAATTTCCCTGCAGGCTTTTATAACTACAAGGCATATCCCAGACTTGAACTACTTCAGATGCACCCTAAAGTGTCACAAATTTACCAATTGCACTTCAGAATATTACTGTCATTTTCAGAACTACAAAAGTTCCCAAAAGTTCCCAAAAGTTACCTAAACACATTAAGTATTTAGGTGGGAAGTATCTGCTGAAATTAGAACATAAACTCTTCTAAAGTAGTGCCTGGTACACAATTTTAGATCTTCTGGCACCAAAACCACTATATCCTACTAAGCTATAGAAGGAATGGTCTGGTGATGTTTTCATGATGTTAAAGACAGAATACAAATTTAAAACTTGTACATTGTAAAAATAAAACAAAATACTCATTGAGGCATACATTAATACCTCTTGTTTTCTTTCTGAATCTTTTAAAGTGTATTTATGTTACCACATTTTTTTTAATTGAGATGATAATTTTACTGCCTGTAGAGGTCTGTGCTTATTATATAGCCACACTGTCATTATGTGCCCTTTCAGAAAATGTGCATTTTGTGTATGAAGTCAAGTAACACATACCTCTTAGCTTGTATCCTGTTATTGAATTCAATATCTCCAAATTAACTGCATGCCAATTTTATGTTTCATCTCCTTCATGCCTGCAACCCTGCTTTAATTTTTGGAACGTGTAGCTAATGCACCTGGCAGCATTTGGCTGTGTGGTCACAGCACTGCCATGGGAACAGAGAAGAGGCAATATTCACTGCTGGATTTCAATATGAATCATACTCAGTTAGTATGGCATGGGACTCGAGATCAGAAAACCCACTTGCTGCATTCTATAAAAATGCATAATGTCACTGACAAACTCACTGTTTATTACTGAAAATATTAATTCCCATTTAGACACCAAAAAGCAGAGCATGAGCAGAAGACAAATCCCTACAACAACCACCAGTGTGGCTAGAAGGAAATAACTTAGGTTTATTGCATGGTCACAAATCCTTTCAAAAAGCTTTTCACTCACTAACATTCCAAGGAAAGGCTGAAGAGTTTTGCTTGACTGTAACAAATTTTATGTTATTTCAGCAGAACTGCATCAACACCAAAGACCCCCAGAAATATAACTGGGGAAAAGAGGAAAAAAAAAAAAGGAAAAGAACTAACAAGGAGTTAGTTAGACCTATCCTAGAAATTAAATCTATCATGAATATGTTCAATCTCACAAGTCCTTTCTAACAATACACTGTAGCATATTGTAGTAATACTGTAGTATATGCACTGATTTATTTTTGAAATAGCATTTTTAAAATTCATTCTGTAGAAAGAAACAGTAGAAAAGCATGATGCTGAGTTCACGTGGTATAATGTTGCTTTAATTTTAACTGATGTAGACTAGCCTAATACGGAGCAGCTTGTTAAAGTGCAACTCATTACATATAATTACATATATCCCATGTATACAATACGATATGATATATTACATGATATGATATGATATGATATGATATGACTGATATATACTGGCATATGTCACACATACATGTACTATGATTGTATGTTGTTCTACAATGCATCTCTGAACGATACTGATCTACATCCTTTTTAGAAAGAAAGAGGATTACGGTCTATTCTGTAGATCCATGCTAAATCAAAGGTAAGAAATGTCTCAAGGAAACAAAACAGACAATGTACCATCTCAAGAGCAAAGGAACTGTATTCCTACCTCCACCACCTTCAATCTGACAGAAAGAAATTAGCCTTCACCTCAGATTAATCATGATGCAAGTCTTCATTGTTCACTGTTTCATCTGCAAAAACTCTACTTGCCTTTTCTTCTTTCTGCAAGAAAGTCTTCCAATACAACACCACCCAGAAAATGCATTTTTCCCAGTGTATTTATTACAATTGGGTTTTTTTATTTACTCATGACACTAGTAAATCTACTTTGTAATTAGAATGCCAAAAATTATGAATTTACAACATGCTGGATATAGTTTCACTGCCTTCTCATAATCCCTTTTTGCCTTCTTTGTTATTTTTCCTCTTATTTTAATGGCAAGCATCTGACAGCATAGATGTTCCACTCATTCTGTGTTTCTACCACAAGCTGGGAACAGATCTCAATATCCTAACTCAGAGAATGAGGAAGCCTGAAGCATAACAAGGCAAATCATGTGATGTACTAAGAAATCCTAATGCAGTTTTGGCTATATCACCCCTCTTTTCCTCAACAGCAGCTATAAAATTTCAACCATTAAATAAACTTCAAACAACACAGCATATGATTCACTGGAAACTTTGTCATATTCTATATCTGTCCTATAATATGATCCTACTTTCAGAAGGGAAACAATCCTAAGCAAAGAATGAGCATGAGCAGTTTTGCCTGTAGTGACAAACTGGGCAAAAATATTCATAAAGTTGTGAACACATGTAGGTAGTAAAAGTGGCAGTTGAATGAATGAAAATAAACCGAGCAACATTATTTACAAAGAAGGACATTACAAGCCTTAGAAACATAACTCAGAACAAATTTACAACATTAAGCATAATTTCCATGGTAGAAAATGAAAAAAAAATAAGACGAGAGTGATTTCAAGTAATTGTACTGGTGACAGCCTGAAGTTTAAGAAGAAAAACCAAATCTATTTGAAAGACCCTTTTAAAAGGAGAGGAAGAAACATGGTGTAGCTTTTGTTTTTTGTACAATTTTTGTTGTACTACTTAAAACACTTAGAAGTATGGACTGCTATACAACTCTTCAACTGCAGCAATAGGATCAGAAGAGGGACATTTGATGCACAGAGATAAATAGATACACAGATATGGAAATATTTAACTCAAAAATATCTGAACTCCTAATATACACCAGCTCTCAGAAACAATTCAAGTTTTATATAACATTATTCTTTCTTTATTTTTACCCTTTTTTATAAAGGAATTGACTGACTAATGAATTGCTGTATCCTGAATTGCAGTACATTTCAGTGACAATAGACAAAATGTTCTGATAAATTTGAAAACAATGCAATGGAATACACACAGCTGCTCAAGAAGCACACAGAATCTGTGCCAGCTCCCTTAGAAAGGGCTTCAGGAAGATTCCACTGATTTGATCTTAAGGCATTTCTTATCCTTTCTATACTTTTCTACAAATTCATGCACAACTCACTGAGATCAATTTCCATATTTTCGCAGTTATTAGTTGAACACCGCTAAAGATTTCTCCCTAGAAATACCTTCCATTATTGTCTGGTATTTTGACATTTGTCTAATATATTTGTTTGCAAGTATTGGTCTGGTGACTATTGTATAGGAGGTATCTGTGCTTTACTGAATCAAGTCACAGAGATCTGTGCTTCAGAGTATCAGCATGCAGTTAGCAGCATAACTATTAGACATAAAGTTGGACTATTAAGGAAAAACTATTTTCAAATCTCCACTTCATATGCTTTCTGTTGTGTCACAAGAGATACACTACTAGGAACACAGATTTGATAAAACAACATGTATTAGAAGCATCTAAAGAACTGGTTTTATGCCACACTAATCCCTGATAAACTGAAATTATTTAGTACAACTCTTAAAATATTTTTTAAAAAGCATGACATAATAACTTTTTATATTTATATTTGGCAATAGTGTAAGTGATTACAAAAAAAAAAAAAAAGCCAATTCACACTGTACCTGACAGTGCATATTGTAAAACTGAGATTACTTCCCCTCTCATTTTCAACACTGGAACAGTAGAAGAAATCATTTTCAAGAAATATAGACAGGAAAGTGTATCCACATATGTGTATGAGCCACTTAATTGTCTTGATTCTGAGCAGCAATTCAGTACACAAATAATCCAAAAAATATCTGAAAAAAATCTGTAAACTCGTATAAATCTACATACATGGACTAGTTCTTGAAAATAAATCCAAATATTCTGTTCTGGGTCTTTGTAACAACAGTATATTGCCACTTAAGTATAAAAGGTAACACTCAGTCTATGGAAGAAAACAGTTTCCCCCTCCTATGTGTAAACTTTTTTAGATAGTGATTGAAGAGGTTTATCAGAACACTTAAAGTTCGAGACTGGCTGTTAAAAGAGCAAAAGTTAAAGAAGAATCAGTAGCTGAGGCCTTTGTCACACTCAGAAATGAAGGGCTTGTAACCAGCTGGGGAAAGAATCACACATACACAGACATATGCATGAAGGCATACAGACACTTATACCCAGACACACCAGCACACACACTGTTTAGATCTACAGAAAACAAGCCAAAACTTTCTTGACTAATGAAGCATCTCAAAAAAAGTATTTCTACTAAAATAAGGGGAAGCACCTTCCATCAATACAAGGAATTGCTGGGAAAATAACAAAGCAATAGACCAACGAACTAATGTTACCACGTAACTTGGTCTCTAAGATGGCAAATAACTTTGATGTGCTTCATTACATTTCAACTGCTTTGGTCAGGGGTGGGACTTCCCCTTCACCCTCAACCATGCTCTTGGTTACTGTTAGCAAGTGATTATTTAAGTATTTCTAATGGAAGAAGGCAAAAGCTTTCTGCTCCAAGGGAGCGACCACTTCATATTTGATTAATTCAGCAGCAGTGGGAACTTGTGAATAATTTTCAGAGAGGAGAGGATTTTGTCAATTTATCATAGTAGTAAAGCCCAGGTAGCTAGGAAAGGCTCAAAGGAGAATGCTTTACACTCACTCATTTACATTAAGGGCAAAAGCATTCTTTCTATATCCCTCAGCGTGTTATCTAAAAACAGCACAGGTTGCCCTATGTATTCTCACCTAATGCTGCAAAATCTCAGCTACATTGATTTCCCATGTATTTACACCTTAGGGAGGGGTAACAAATAAACAATAGGGGAAAATCATCTAAACAAGCAGGAAACTAAGACACAGCAGTATTGCATGTTACACACATGCAACAAGTGTTTTGCTTCTTCCTTCCATACATAACACATGGAATATTCAGAGCCAAATCCAGAAAGAGGCCACCAACTAGAAAAGAAGATAATTCCAAGTATTATCACAATAAGGAAAAACACCAAAGATTTTGTAACAAAGACACAATAGTGCAGTGGTATAAGAGAAAAAAAAGCATGCTTATATATATTTATTTATGTTCATACTGAGCTTAAAAGTCAGAGAAAAATTCAGAAAGGAAATTACACTGTATAAATAACACCTTCTTTGAAATGCTGTCATTGCACATGAAGGCTTCACACAAGCAGTGGGACATACTTGAAATGAGTACTGAAGACATACTACTACTAGAACAATGAGAGTGTTCTTATCCTCTCTGGAATTTGTTCCTTAGGTCTTTGTCATTCCCATTGCTGCCAAACTAATCATATATAAGGAATGTCTTGGAACAGAAAGTGACAGCAAAAAGCTTTCCATCAAATATTATAAATGTGCCCACAAGTTGCTGCTGCACAGAAACAAATAGAGATATCATCATGCATTAATAAGCTTCTTGACCTTTTATATGAGGAGAAAACCTAAAAGTGAGGCACAAAACTAAACAACAACTTAGATCTGGAAGACAAAAATTCATAACCAACAAAAAATTGAGGACAAAAAGATGTTTCTCTTAAGGTAGCAAGCAATAATTTAAGTAGACTTTTAAGAGTTGATTCTCTTGCTCTTTCAAAAAATACTGTATGATATCTTTGAATCAAAAGACATTTAATCTTATTTTATACCTAACCAAGAAAGAGTTATCCCCAAGACCCTAAAATATCCTAGACTACTTCTCTCCAAAGACTAAAAAACAAAAATACAGTTATCAACATTTTCAAAGGAAGATTCAGCTGCACAAGCCTGGAAAACATTCAGTAGCAATCAAAATTCCCAGAAAATGTTTTGATTTGAAGAATATACTAATTGATTAACAATTTCCCTGGACGAGTTCTAAATGACTATTCTGCTTTATGTTTGTAAGCACAAACAGCGTTTAGGCAGCAATAAAAGCTGTAAGAAATCAGTACTGAAGGCGCATCTCACTGTAGCATTCAGTATCTAATAAATGTTTCCTTTCTCAGTATATTAAGAAATAACAATTCATCCCTTCCTCATGAAGGTGAAGGAATTTTTATCATGGAGAGGAGACAGCAGTAACTGATATGATTGTTTAGAGCAAGAAGTAGCTAGAAGTTCCAAGACAAATCTACTCCATTCTTTCCCCTATAAAAGGTTTCCTAGCACTATGTGGAAGGAACACTTCTGCATGGTCGCCCTTTTGCTATTTCCATTTTTGGCCCACACCTCTATTTAGCACTTTATTTTAACCATAGAGTTACTCTAGCATGAGAATGTATCACAGCAGCAGAAATTGCCATCTCATGTAGCACACACAGGCTACCTATGAAAGGGCAAAGCTTCTCACTCCATCACTGAGGATGACTGTTCAGTCAAGGCAACATCTTAGAAAATGAAAGGATGAAGGATACCCCTTTAAAGCTCCAGTCTCAGACTACAGCACCTTCCCCTAAAGGCTGAGTAATCTGCTAATCTATGTAACTCTAAAAAATGTAGTGGAGGGGAGGAATGTGGGGAAAGATTTTTCATTGACATTATCCACCCCCCCCCCCCCCATGAAATTCTCTGAGGCTTAAAAGTGCCAATGACACTTCATCACACCTAAACAATTCACAGAACCAGCCATAACTTCACTCCAACCTTTATTTCCCATAAATAAATTACCCCAGCCTCTCACAAATCAATCATGTAATTTCTTGCTTTGGGAACTTAGCATGTTTTATTTTAGTGACTTATCCTTTTAAAGTTGAATCAACTCTAGAGGAGCCTGTTTCTGGAACATTATTTGTGTTAAATGCAAAGTAAAGACAGCATGGAAAGAAGAGGAACTATACACATTTAATAGCAGTTTTTCCATGCTAGTTACACAACAACACACTCTTAGTCATGCAGAGTAAAAATAAGGAGACACAAGATGGGACATGAAAAGGATGTTATCCTCTTCCCAAAAATTAATGCATGTACACTACTTGCTTAAAAGTCCAAATTAGTTGTCATACTAGATTTGTGTAAAGCTTTAGGAAAGAATGGTGTGAGGGCTCTTTATAGAAAATTACACCAAGTGGAGGATATTTCACTAATTAACACCCCTTCCCAAAGAAATGCTTATCTCCTTTAAAGATAAGCTTATTTTAAGTAGAGAAAAGACCCCAAACATTTGCAGAGCCCTGACTTCAACATCTGTTGGTATTCCCTACACACAAGTGTGCTTTTGTGTGCATGTTTATCAGAAGAGGTCATCGGGGGCTTGCTTGGTTTATTCATCATTTTAAGGCACTCTTATTTGCAAAGCTTCTGTTAATGTCAGTGAAATCTAACCCAGACAGAAGTTTCAGAGGTCACATATTTGGCATGCTACATTTAGAAACCCAAGTACAAAGTTGACGAGGACGCTTCAAACACAGGGGATTACAGCGGAAATAGGTCTCCTTATACCAAACTGGCTATTGAGCAGATTCAGGGAAGAACACACTGAGACTGCATGATGCTATTAAAGCTCTTATTCTTGCTTTATTTTTTCCACTGACTAAATCAATTCTGCCATTTGGCAAAGCCCAGCACAGAAATAACACTTTATTTTTAATACAACAGGAAAGAAATAGACACGAGACACAAAATCAGGTACTACATGACCTATAAAAAGCAGATACTTACAGTTCGTAGGAACTGTATTTCATCTTCCCCTCCTTCACCCCCTTCAGCCATGGCTCTTGAGGAGTCAGCTCTGCTGAGGCTGATCGCCTCCACCGTCAGCTCACTGCGCTCTGTACAGCTCCTCTCCTATCAGTATTAGCATATAGCTAATCCACAGCCATATAGGGAGCTCAGCTAACTCCACTGCACTGCAGACTGTCAGTCAACCCCCTCACTGCCAGAGCCAACTGCGCTGTTTTTCCAGCTCATAGCAAGCAATTCTCTCCCTTTTCTCTCTACCCTGGAGGCAAAACCCCCTACTGTTAAGGTATTGCAGGAAGCATTATATGCATCACTAGGTGTTGATTTTTTTCCCCTCCAGATACTGTCTGGGCAAAACAGCAATAATGGTGAAGTGTTAATAAAAGCTGAGCTCGTGATTCCATTTTCACAGATCAGGATAGCAAATTTTGCACTGAATGTACCAAATTCAGCAACTCTGAACCTACTGATTATGCTGCAGAAGGATGTAAATCTGATGATCACAGGACAAGCTGATTTTGACAGCAGGTATTTTCAGATTGCTTACAATAATTTCCATTTCTTGCTTCTCTGCATAAGCAGCTGCAAATGTGATTTCCAAGATGACTTCATGATCTGAACCAACTATGTGTAGTTATTTGTGCTATCCCTTTATATGGTATTTATACCTATATCCTAAGGACTTCAAGGGCTTTATCAGTACCTTTTCAGGACTGCGCCTGAGTATTTATAGAAGGTGGTACATATTTGCTTTAGAATCCATAAAATACAATTATGCTAAAATAGAACTTAACTTTAAATTCTAGTTCAATCATGAAGAAATTTGTAATTAATGAGAATTACTTCATTTTCAATTCAAAATTGCTTCAATCCAATTCATTACTTCAATATGAGCAAACAATCAAGGGGAAAAATAGATCAACACTAGAACAAAATTTAATTAAGTGAGGGAAGGAAAACAAAAAGGACAGGAGGAAACAGAAGAAAGCACCAAGGAGGCTGTAGCCAGCCAATTGACTGCATGATCTTGAATCCTGTGGTAAAACTGCAACCACAGCTTACCCCTACATTCAACCCCTGAGAAGAATTACCCCAGTTTTGCGCAATCCCTATTTAACTTGATACATTCCCTCACAGGCTACCATATATACACAGTCTTTTTCTCAGTAAGAACATATTTACGATTTACAAATGAAAAACATAGGCTTGATAAGGAAAGAATATCTTCCCTGGGGTCACAAGGACAAGTGTAACACACTGAAAACTGAAACTACATGCTCTGTGCCCACAAGCTAATAATTTATAAACAACTGTCCTCTGGACATGGAGCCCAATGCACACTGCCCTTCCACCCCCCAAATTAATAGTAGTCTCATTTTGCACTGATTAAAATAAACATAGTCATACTAGCCAGACAATGAGATGCCCAGGATTTTCTCTCCTTGATGGACAAAACTCTTTGAAAAATGTTTTGTTTCACTCTCTCTTATCACCCTGAGAAACTCTGTCCAAAAATAATGCCAATCACATTACTCAGCAACAGGCAATTTCAGGTCAAAAGCAACTCAGAAACCTTTAGCTCACATAGTCCCACAGGCTCTCCCTGCCAGTCCATCCACTCCCTTTTCCCTACCTCCTGTTTTTTGTTGATTGCTGTGAGGAAGAAAAAAACGCTATGTGCAAGGCAATACAGCAGAAAAATTTTTCTACAAAGTGCCAGAAAGCTGATATGGTTGGTATCTGAACATCCATTTTTGTGTTTGGGTTCTTTTAGGGGTGTTTATTTTAACTCCAGCTGTCTTTGGATTAATGTTTTATCTCTTTCCTCATCAATAAAAAGAACACAATGTAACAGATCTTCCTTATGGAATATAGTTATTCCAGAAAAAATAATTAAAATATGAGAAGTGGGGAAAATTTGCCCAAAGACAAAGTATGCCAATCAGTAGTCTTACTAGAACCAGTAGGCAGTGAGGCCTACTATGACACCTGCTTATCCATGCATTTATATTCTTTTCTAGTCTACATTCTAGGGGAAGGCTTCCTTGACTGCAGTAGGGGAAGACAGGGGTGTTAGAACTAGATGATTTTTAAGGATCCTCCCAACCCAAACCATTCTATGATTCCATTATATTCACAATGGATTTGATACAGATATTGCATGGCAAAACCGACACACATAAGGACAACTTCTCTGTAACACCTTAAATGAAACAACCTTTCAAGCATACTACTTTACTTTGAAAAATTATAAGAAAGAAATGCCTAAGGACCTGAGACAATAAGCACAAGTGTTGTATTTCCTTCACCAACAGAAATCAATGTCATTTAGTGTATGTGCTGGTCAAATTTTCTTCAGTTATGCAACTAGATTTCCAGATAATAAGTTCTGAACATGCAAAGCTGAGATTAATCCATCTGAATCAAATGAGAAGGGAGAAGAAAATGTAACTTTCAAGTGTTCCTCATATATTGGAGTATTCCATTAAAATGCTTCCTATGAAAAGGAGAAAATTTAGGGTAAATTATAATTTACCCTAACAATTTAGGTAAAAAATAATATATTTATATCAATTAATATAGATAGCTATAGACATCTATGTCTGCAAACCCAAGTAAGGCAGATAGGTTACCAATTTTTTGTCCTTTAAACAGGTGTCAACATGCTAGGATATTTCTTTGCTTTTTTTTTGTAACAACAGAAAAAGCGTATGAAAAAAGGAATATTGTGAATACCTTGAGCATTATAACAGAGATTAAGTAAAATTCTGATTCATGTCAAACCAGTAGGTTTGGGGGTTTGTTTGTAAGTTCCTCTATTGTTTGATACTCAGCTTTACAATGCACCCATGCATTGTTTTGGTAACAATCTCCTGCCATAATAAGCTAAATATTTTCATTATATTAGATTCATAGATGTCTTGGTTTTTTAATTGTCAAGTGTAATGCAAAACCATTTCATAGCACTTCTATTCCCTAGAGATTCTTCTGGTATATGTTTAATTTAAGAAGAAAATTATTTGGAGTCTACAGCATAATGAGATCCACATCTCCTCAAGACATGTTTTCTCTCTAGGACTTCCCCATTGCTCCAAGATTGAGATTTGGCTGTTTATGGAACCACACTCAATCAGAAGTAATATTTATATGAAATATTGCATTTCTGGTTTCTTAACACCAACTTGTCATGAAAAAGTCCAAAATTATCACATATCACACAGAGTGTATATATGTATTTGAATCCATCTATGTATGTATACACACACACACACACACACACACACACACACACACACACACACTCACACACATATATATATACACATATGTATTTACAGTCATGCTGCTTTACTGGATATGGTTATAAAGTGCACCATTCCACTGTGAAAGCCACACAGGTCAAATAATCTGAATTGTGACCACTGTGTATTTTATGGTATTCTATTAATCCCAATCAATCCTAAATCTGTAATTTAGCACCGTTACTGGTAAACACACTCTGAACAGAGTTCATGGTATTTTAAAGCTATCAGAAGAACTTGTCTACAAATCAAATTTAAGGAAAACTTCCCTTCAGGTTTCAGTACAAACATTCAGCCTGGTTATCCTCCAACATAAGCTCTTCCCTCTCCCTAAGGGACTCAGGTTGACTGACTATTCACACGAGTCCTTGACTGTAGGATAGAATTTTAAAGTGGCAGTAGCCTGGCCATATAATAGTACCATGGCTATTACAAAACAAAATAAAAACAATCAACCCATTGTAAAAAATGAGTATCTGAACAATCTGTAAACAACGTTTCCTGTGTGTATTTTACCTTTGTGAAAATCGACTTAACACCCCCAATCAAAGATGAATCAAATAGCACATAGAAGATGTTTACAAAACCTGCCATAGTAATACATGCACACTGACATTTTAAAACGTACAGGTAATACCAGTTACTGAAGAGTCTGTTGGGTGAGGAATCAAAATTATATTCTCCACTGGTAATTGCAGGCCTTAGTGCTAAAAATTAGCTGCTGCTTAAAAGACTGTCATCTCTATATTCTTTATGTGCCTTTTAAGTACAAAAACATGCAAAAATACAGGTTTTAAAATGCCATTAAAAGAAACAAGTTGTTTTCTTTACAAAAACTTCACAAAGTATTCAAATTCATTATGTCAGCTCCTTGTTCAGTTCACAAATGTTAGGCACCTAAACAGGTGAACATTTCATTCACAGAAGAGAAGACTGTTTCTGTGAATATGCAATGAAAAAGTTCTTTGCTTCTGGGGCTTTTTAAGTTGTTGTTTTGTTTTGTTATTTGGGTTTTTCTGGAAGGTTTTTGTGTTTTTTTTATTTGTGTTTTCTTTTTAATTTAGTCAAGAGGAATTGCATTAAATTTTCCTGTGGAAAATATAGAGTCTCAGTCAAGTTGAAGAAAACCTTCATCAGAAGATGACCAGTTTCAGAATTTAGAAAGAGAATGTTTTATTTACACATATTTCCAAACTTCATCTACATTTTTTCCTGTCCTTTAAAAATTTTTTCTGGGTTTTATGCACATCCTATGTCACTTCTTTGTTATGTACCATGAAGTTTTATTTTGTTTTTAAAACTTGAGGAAATCTTAGGTGCTATTTCTATATCAAAGAATAAAGTTTATTACATAACGTCTCAGAATTCATAGCATAGTATCAATTCGGCTTGTAAGGCCTAATTCAGCAGCTTTCTAAGCAAATTCAGCACTACTTAATGCAAAATGAGGAAAGGACAGTAACGCAGAAGAGATGTTTAAAGTGTTCTTCACCAATGATCGAATCCTTATGTTAGACTGCCATCTGGTGGTGTACATTTTAAAAAGAGTGTGACTAGGAGCACAACAGTTCACATTATTTCAGCCTAAGACACTGGGCGTCTCATTTCCAATTTCACTATAGATTCTGAAATACTTTTTTTCTATAGTCTGTAGTGTTATTATCTTTGATATTTCATCCTCTTAATTTTTCACAAAAAAGAAAGAAAACAAAAACTAAAGAAAAGTATGCTCACAAGATTTTTCCTAATGCCAGCATATAAGTAGGACTTTCTCCTGTTTCCAAAAATACATTTACTGCACTCACAGTTGACTTAAGTCTCTCAAAACAGGGATTTTCAACATCTTTTAAAAATCTCCCCTTGAAACTGAAGCTCAAGGAGTGAACAGAAAAAAATATTTGACTTGAACTTCACTGACATTTAATTCAGACTAGATCCTTAAAGCTGTCACTTGGAATAGCAAATAAATTAGAAATTACATAGTGTAAAACACTCAAGTGTGAATTTTCACAAAGTCACAGAATCTGTCAGGTTGGCAGGGACCACAGTGGCCCAACTGCCCTGCTCAAGTAGGGTCACCCTGGAGCACATGGCACAGGACTGTGTCCAGATGGTTCTTGAGTATCTTCAGTGAGGGAAACTCCACAACCTCTCTGGACAATCTGTTCCAGTGCTCAGTCACCCCTACATGAAAGTTCTTCCTCATGTTCAGGTGGAACTTTCTGTGCATCAGTTTCTGCTCATTGCTTCTTTTCCTATTGCTTGGCATCACCTAGAAGAGCTTGGATCCACCCTCTTGGTACCCTCCCTTCAGATACTGATAGACATTGATGAGGTTCCCTCTCAGTTGCCTTTTCGTGAGGCTGAACAGGCCCAGCTCCCTCAGCCATTCCTCCCAAGGGAGATGCTCCAGTCCCCTCTTCATCTTCATTGTCCTTCACTGGACCTGCTCCAGGAGCTCCCTGTCTCTCGTACTGAGGAGTCCAGAACCAGACGCAACATTCCAGGTCCCTGTCCTCAGCCTTCACATCTCCAAAGAGGCCTTCCCTGTTTGTTAGCATAAGGTTGAGCAGCACACCATTCCTTGTGGGATTCTTCACTCCCTGTGACAGGAGGCTGTCATCAATGCTTTTCATGAACTGTGCTTCACTGTGCTGCTTCTCCAGCAGGTATGAGAGTAGTTAAAGCCCCCCACAAGAATCAGTGTCCATGACTTTGAGACTGCATCTAGCTGCCTGTAGAAGGCCTCATCCACTTCCTCATTCTGAGAGAAATTCAGCATTTTGGTTAAGCAGAGTAAGATTTTAACTAATTAGAGTAATTGGAAATGCTAGCTTTGTGTCTTATAACAGTTGCATGATATAGGGAGATTATCTCTAGGAAACCAAAACCATTCCTGGTCTCAAAATGACACCAATACCAAATTTTATGTTTCTGCTTCAAGCTATTATATATGATATGGACAAACCTGTATTTTTAAGCTTGCTTTATTCGTGAAATATCTGTTATATATTCCCAAATCTTATCCATCTGTCACAGATGAAGAATGACGGTTTCAGCATAATTTTCTGTAAGCATATGAGCACAGATTGTTTTGATGACCAATTAGGAAATTTTAATGAGGGATTTTCAAGGTTTTGAACAAAGTTCAGTGAAACTAAATTGTACTTTTACAGAAGTGCCTATGGCAAAACATTATGAAGAACCTGGAGTTTGTGTAAAGAACATTTCAGTGCATCTGCCAACAGAGAACTGCATTAATTCAGTTTGAATTCGATAAAAGCATGACCAGCCATTTAAAAAGAACAGAGACAGAAAAAATTCAGAACTAGCAATGCTGAGTAGCTGACTGTCCTAATGTGATACAGAATACTGACATAAGTCAAATGATAAATTTTCAAACTATAATATGATAGAATTAAGACTTACCATGTAGTTAGTGTTTCTCTTGCATCTACCACATAGTCCAAGAATTACCACCATAGAATGCCATGGCCATGTTAGCTAATTGTAGAGCTACAACTATAAAAATAGTCTTTATTTCTGTACAAATCTCAAAGATATCTAAATGTTAACTTCCTTCAAGACCATTGTAATTGCTGTCAACAAAATTACTATAGCTTTTCTAATCCGAACAGCTAAATATTAACAAACTGTCTATATACAGTGTTTTGTATTGAGCTATGTTGTTCAGTTGTGATTGGTAAAATAAAGTCTTCCAACACTGTTTTTGGATTGCCTCTGAGAAAATTGCTCAAGCACTTTTCATTAGATTTACTTTGGTTTCTGATTTACCTTTTCTCAGGGATTTTATACATAAATATTTCATTAATTTATATAAAATTGTTACATAAAACTACAGTTTTAAACTCCAGAGACTATTTCAATATTCACTTCTCTTCTAAAGAGAAATAAAACCATGGCAATACATACTCTGACTTAGACTTTTCATATTGAAAATACTGAATTTCTTTAATCATTGCATATTTTCTACTGACATGAGTCCACATGAAGCCAGTTCAGCTTGACATCTTACAGTAGCATAGAAAAAAATAGAGCCTAAGAAAGGTGTAGTTTTTATTGCAAGTAATTTTTAGTGCATCACAAATTAATCACAGTCAAATACAGTTCCAGAAAAAGTTCTCAGAAGAAAGGACAATTGTGACTGGGACAGAATTGACAGAAGCTTGCAGTGTAAGTTGATAGCATCCTACTTCCCAACCTTAACACTTACAGCGGAGGAGACCCACACTGGAGCAGGTGGGTGCCTGAGTGGAGGCTGTGACCTGCTGGGAGGCCTGTGCTGGAGCAGCTCCTGGCAGGGACCTGCAGACCCACAGAGAGAGGAGTCCACACTGGAGCAGGTTTCCCAGCAGGGCTGGTGACCCTGTGAGGGACCCAGGCTGGAGCAGCCTGTCCTTGAAGGACTGTATCCCATGGAAGAGCAGCACATTGCTGCAGTTTGCAGAGAGCTGTGGGATGAACTCATATAGCAGCAGTTCATGGAGAACTGTCTCCCGTGGAGCAGGGGAAAGGCTCCTCTCCTTGAGCAGTGACAGGAACAACATGTGATGAACCATAACCCCCATTCCCTGTCTCCCTGTGCTGCTGGGGAGGAGGTAAAGCTGGGAAGGAGGGAGGGCTGAGGGGAAGGTGTTTTTAAGGTCTGTTTTTACTTCTCATTATCCTGCTCTGATTTTCTCAGAAATAAATTCAATTAATATTTCTAATTGTAGTCTGTTTTGCCCATGACAGTATTTGGGAGTGATCTCTCTTTGTACTCAACTGATATATTTTCTCTCCCCTGTGGAAGGAAGGGATAGAGAGGCTTTGGTGGGTGGCATCCAGCTGGGGTCAACACATTATAGTTACTCTAACACAAGCCATGCTAGATAAATAGTTTTAAATTTAGAGAAGTGACTTCTTATGCTTATGAGTCATGTCCACCATAACTGCAAACAATCATGCAACAAATACAAAAGCCAAAAATAATATCTGTATGTGTCCACATATAGATGCATAGATACACTCAGTAAGAACAGCATCTCCTGTAACAAATGGCAACATTGATATCAATTGTAAAATTTAAAATTTAGTAAATACGACAATAGAATTCTTACTGTTTAGATTATATTTACATTCTGTGAGTTTATGGATTTGGATGATTATGAGCTAGTACTGACAATCATGACTACTGACCATGGCAACTGATGCATAAAATATTTAAGGAGATTATACGAAAATAATTAATTGTCAGTAATTAATGAATTAATAATTAGCATATTTGAGAAAAAGCCACTTGTAAGAGTCCCTTCTCAGTGTTAATTTACGTACATCAAATACTAAAATCAATATTGAAAGGCAGGCCACAGTGACATACCAAAGTCCATTATTGCAGAGTCTGATCAATTCAGTTTTCTAGAATCAGGTCCCAAAGTGAATTAGGATCACTCACATTTAATTGTAAAGTAAAGAATGTTGGAAAATGACAGTTTACAAACTTGGCTCAATGGTTCTTTAGGAGTGTCACAGGAAGAGATTAACAGTCAAAACCAATTTGACTGCACTGTCTATTAAACTCCATTCAGAATACTACTACACAATCAAAATTGCCTTATATATCATGCTGATATTACAGTCTTACAGAGTTTAAATGTCCACAAACTTACTCTAGCTTATTACACATGCAATAATTAGGCTGTATGTCAAATAAATAGGTATCAGTTCTAGGGATACCAAGTACACAACCATACCTATTCAAACCACAATGACCTTTATCTTGTCAGTTCTAGTTAGACCTAACTTAAATTGGACAGCCATATTAAGTCAAAACTTTTATAAACATTTACATTAGATTTGCAAATAAAGCTAGAAAGTTACATAAACTCAAAGTAAAGTGGCATTTCCGCCCTTTTTTCTGGCATCGCTCATTTGTGAATCCATCAGGGGAAAAAAATGTAATAGAACAGAGCAAATCTACTCTACAAATCTACTCTGGCCTTACAAAATCTTCCTTTCTGCAAACTACATATATGGGATTTCAAAATCCCGATGTATTTGCACAGTTGAATGTGGTAACTACAAATCAGTTGCAGAAAACAGCCTTTTTTAAAAATTAATTTGGCATAACTAATAATAAGAGGTGCAAAAACAGTAAAAATTGGACAGAATTTGTATTTCATTCAATAAAGAATTCCAACCTCAACTTTTTAAGACATCAAATTATTAAAAAGCAACATATTTTTTCTCACTTCCTAGTGACTAAAAACCAAGCCTAAAAAGTTTCTCCCATAAAATGACTTGTGCTGTACCAAGTGCCTCTTGGTGTAGTACAAACTTATTGATAAATGTTGCTGTGTACTTTAGAAGAAGCAACCATTCTCATGTCTATTTTAAGCACACTCCAATTTGTTCACCTCTTTGTTTACTCGGTTTTACTTTCAAGTTTTGTTGTTAATTTTATACACCTTTCAATAGGCAATTTAATATCGAAATATAAAACTTCTGTCACAACTTGTTAATCAAATACTTTTTCTCAACTCTAGCATAGCCATTGTGAATGTAATCTTATTTGTGTTGCAGCAAATGAAAATGTGCTGGAGATGCTTTAATTAACTTTCGTAACAAGATTTTGAAAGTATTAGATATGATCTCTTGGGAAAATGTAGAAACCAATTATGGGACTAACTCCTCCAAATATTCCCAAGATAAAGGAGTCTAAATCTGAAAAAAGACAATAAAATGCAAATTTAGAAAAAAAATTGGCTTTCATCTACTACTTTGGATTAATTTAGGCTCAAGTGCACTACTAGAAATGTATAGTTTAATTAAATGCATTCATCTATTGGATGTGAAAAAATGAACATATTTACTTTAACCAATTACAAAGAGAGATTCCTCTCTAGATAAAGCAGTCCTAGAAGCCCGAGCTTAAGTAAAAACAGGTATAAGCCCAGATAGAGAAGATCACGATCACTCAGACTATTAGATGGTCTAACCAGCTTTAACAAAGAAAACTGTTCAAAAATTATGTTAAGGCACCTAATAAAGAAGTAAAAATTAAAAATAGGGCAAGGATATGTTGCTCAACACTGTTTCAACTAGTGCGCTATTCTACCAAGTCCAGTAAACTACTTAGGTTCAGTGTACCTTAACTTGATCACAGAATGTTTTGAGATGCTCTATACTGGATGGCAGTTTAAAAAAAATAAGCCACATAACGACATCAAAAACAAGGCCAGAATCGAGTTTTTCTACAACAGATTAAAAAATATTTGCGCAAAGGAAAGGAAGACATCTAAAAATTCTTTTATTGCTCAATAGCTAGAATAAAATCAATCAATTTTCTCAGAGGGACATCTATCACTATGTCACTCCTAGCAAAATTTGCAGTCTGATCTGCTTTAAGTTTAAACCAGAATGTTTTAATAGTCTCATGCTGGTTAAGGTCATGCTCCCATTACTGTCCAGTTTCATATAGGGTTCTACAAAATTCAGCTGTCAATTATTAATTCAACCATTCAAAATATTTAAAGTATCTCCAAAGTTTATTCCTATTTCTTAGTTCTTAGTTTGAGTGGATATATCAAAAGCCTCTTTTAAAATTATTTTATAATTCCTTAGGAATGAAATATTCTTACCTACTTTACGACACTAGTAGCCAAATCTGGTGAATGAGAGAAAAGAAAAAACCCCAAATCAACAACCAAGAAGCTTTTTTCTATAGTACAGATAAACTTTGCTTTCCACCCCACCTTTTACACATTGCGTTTCTGGAGACCCTGAGCTCTGCTCAAGACTGCAGCTGTTGTTTCCGTACTGCATACATTTCCTAGTTAATTTCTCCTATGTTTCTTAGTTAATTTCTATTTCTCTTCATATCACATAGTGCTCTTACACAACCCTCGAGGAAGGCAGTTTTAAGAAATTTATATATGCAAGCATTTGTTTAGGACGCTTGTAAGTGTAGAGTCCAGCCTCCCCCCACACTACCCACCCTTGACTCCCTCGGCTTCAAAGGCAGACACTTGTTCTGCTTTTTTAAGATCCCTCTCACCTTCTGCAGATCTGTGATGAGTTACAAGTAGACCTCACTGGTTTTGCAGTGAACTTGCAGATGGGACAGCCGCTAACTGGAAAGCAATACTTCCAGGAAAGCGGAATCCTCTCACTTCCAGATGGAGCAGGCAGAGGTCAGCTCTCCTCCAGCCAGCAGTGAGGTTCGATGGCCGGGCTCGGAGCGGCGGGCAGCGGCTGAGGGAGGGAGCTCCTGGCACAGGCCGCCCCGCTGTACTCCGCAGAGGCGAGTACACTGTGCGCTTGAACAGATTTACTTAGGTTTGCCAAGCCTCTGTGTTATTACAGCGTTGGTCTTGGCAACTTAGTCCTAATTGCAGAGAGAAGCCCTGCTGTTCACAGTGCCGCTCTCCCTGGCGGTCACAGGCGCAGGAGGCTGAGGCAACTTGGAGCAGAGTGAGGCAGCACTCCCTGCCGCTGAAGGCAGCCGTGCGGCGGCTAAGGGAGCGAGCTGCAGGCCACGCTGCTCTGGGGCACTGTGCCTTTCACAGGAGGTAGCTGGGCCTGCCATCTACCAATGTTTAATAATTGAGAAAAGAAAAAACCAAACGAAAAGCCCCCCCAACAAATTCTTTGTTACTTAACTTTTGTGAGCACAGTTAAATGCCACCTGTCTTCCAGAGTTACCCAAGGGAACAGAGGAAGCAAATGTGGAGTAGCTGATGCTGCACTGCCTTCAGTGAGTGCTGCCTCACTTTTCTCCAATTCCCTTCAGTCTCCTGAGCCCTGCATAGACAGGTTCAAAAACACTGCAGGCTGAGATGAGAAATTGATGGGAAATAATTCTGTCTTTGAAATGCCACGAACTTTTACCTAGACTCTAATGAATCAGCTCTGCAGCCAAAGACAGTTCTGGCTTTTGCAGATGAAATAAAGACAGCTTGTGCAATGTGTAAGGACTGTGAGACTGAAAAGGTAAAGGTGACTGTGTACTAGGGGTGCAGGACTTGCCTTTATATCCCCTCAGCAATTAATTGTATGTATTCTTTTCTGTTAGCATACAGGGTGTAAAAATGGAAAGTTATGACATGTGAAGGAGAACGTGTCCAAACACCTTCAAAAATGCGAAGAAAGTTCAATCAAAATTTAGAATCATCTTCTCACCCTTCAAATTACAGTAAGCCTTACCATATTTTGATGTAGTATTTGAGTAACTGAGTGACTTGGATTGAGGAATTAATTTGATAGCTTTGCATTTGCCTTTATAGCTCCTCAGTACTTTAACTAGCAGGTAGTGAAATAATGTAGTTCGTAAAATTCATGTAGTTCGTAAAACCACTATGGAGTGAATTTTGTGGTTTCCATTAATTATGTGTGAGTCATTATGCTGCACAGTGTGGGCAGAATGTTATAATAAATATATTTTCTTCCCTAAAGAGCATTTCCAACAAATACTTCTAATAAAAATACAAAACCCCCAAAAACCTAAAAACAAACAAAAAACCACAAAAACCCCCCAAAAACAAAAAAACCCAAAACAATAAAAAAAAAACCCAAAACCCAAACAAAACCGACCAACCAACCAACAACGATAAATCAAAAACAAACAAACAAAAAAGCAAACAAAAAACCAAAGGTATTCCAAGTATAAACTAAATATGGCTTCACAAAGGAAAGGAGTTACAATGAAATTCAAGAAACCATTGATTAATGTTATTAGTGCCTTTTCAAAAAAAAAACCCAAAACCCTATTGTGTCCAACTGTCCTAGCAAATTCTTAAAAAATAAAATAAAATGTTTAAAAACTTGCTGTGTGAAAGAACAATAGAGTTCAGAAAAGAGAGACAGTAGTTTTCTTCATAAGCAAAAATAAAACTAACAATAAATAAGGAAAAGTGTTTCACATAGACATTACACACTAATTGTTCTTGAGTTAATGAAAGTCATGGCTAAATACTATAAACTGTTATGTTGGATTTACTTCTACGTGCAGTCAAAGAAAGTTCTACACGGCATTGGTCCTTATGTTTTTAATTATTCCTTTTTCAAAAATATGTGTTCAAAAGAGTTGTATTTACAAAAGTGTGGGCACTGTATAATTGCTTCTTGACCTGAATATGCATATATCTTGGCATTTACAAACATCTAGAAATTTTTGGCACATTCTCATAGTTAAATATGTAAGGTGATGTATGCCTGACCTTGTGAATTTGGGCATTAAGATCTCTATGACCTCTTGTCTTTCTCTAATGTATCTTAATATTTGCTGGGGTTTTTTATTACCCTCATGCTAGATTTATATTTATTTCAGCCTTATCATTATCACATTTCTTTAATTAAGGGGCTAAGATTAATTTACTTGTGTTTCCTCATTTCTAGAACTATATCCCTGTTTCTAGATTTATATTGTATGAGAATTTCAAACTTATTTTTATAGAAGATTAGTTTTTAGCCCCTTTTACAGCAGAAATATACTTCCTCCCAGTCTAAAAACAACTCAAAAACCTGCTGTGGTACCATCAAATTACTTTCTTAGACTACAGTATTTTTAAAATATTATCAATTTCTTTAACCTTCTTAGGTTGATATCCCGTTTTTCTCAAAGATACTTGAACAAGTGTTATTTGAAAATGTTTCAATTTTGATTAATATTTTGTCTTTTAGATTTGTATTAAAAATACATCTCTATAGGATTTGTATCTTGGCGGCCAGTTGCACTGAAACTTGCATAGCTTAGAGGAGAATGAAGACATGCTGAGTAATTATTTTAAAAGATTAATATTATTTTAACATAATTTCATTCTACAGTTACCTATTGAGAAATTCTATTTTACACTAACAAATTGGGAAAATGTAGATAGTTGTCTGAGTCATCATATCTGAATCTGTGTATCGTTGTGTTTCTGTTTCTCTGTTTTGCTTTTTCTCACATTCTTTACCCACCATAATTTCTGGAAGTTGTTAACTTTGACCCCAGAATGCTGATTTGTAGCAGTAATTGACAGGACATTACTCAAGCTGCATTGCTTCTGTTTAGCTTCCAGACAATGCAGGAGATAATGTGAGAGACTGACATTATTTTCTTCAGACAGAGGTAACACCACCTGCCTGGTACTGCTTTTGTCACATATTTAAGTTCTTCCAAGGTGATGAATCATTAGAATATTTAAAAGAACAGGATACCTCATTACTACATACAATAGAAAATTTATTAACAAACCTTTCTCACAATGAATGAAAGAATTAAATAACATTTACATATCTGTAGTTCTAGTTGCTTCACATATACCGTTCAGTAGATGACTTGAGTAGGAGACACTGTGGTAGAATACCCACTTTCTAACTGGTTTATGGTCTGAGTAGCACACCATCTGCACTTGTTTCCTGCTTGGGCTATGCTTGAGCTTATGCAGTTAGTTTTAATCCATAAAATCCTAAATGACTAAGACCTAGGTATTTGGGGTCACCTCTTATTCAGTGCTACTAGAATTATATCCATCATATTCTACATATTAAAAGGACATGGGAAGGTTCTTTCACTTTCTATAATTTACCTGTGTAACTTTTCTTTGTAATATATGGGACAAGGGTGTAAACGGTCTAACAACCAGATTTGCATATTCTGCTGCATTAAAAAGTATTAAAAGAAATTGTGGATGAAGTTATACTTCTAATTTGAAATTCCCAAAATAAAACAATTACATGTGAATTTGAATAAGCCTGTGCAAATCGTAAATTACATAAAGGTTTATATACTATTACAACCATTTAAGTAACATTTTTTATATGTTACATAATCTTAATTTGTTCTAATTTACATTTATTCTGTAAATAATTTGATGGCTTTAGCCTGAATTGTCATAAAACACAGAAATTTTGGTTTTTTCCCCTAGAACTTTGTTTTCTGGACACATTTATCTGTCTTAATACATGTAAGTATTATCAAAACTGTATTTAAATTATCTTGAGAATGTTTTTCTGGGCAAAGTGTCACATTAGAAACATTCTTTCCCCATTACCACCACTCTCAGAAATCTGTACATTTACTATGGATCTTTCAGCAGTTTTCTTTTAAAAGGTTTTGGTAAAATATCAAGCAGGCTGGAAGTGGTTTATAATGGGAAAACATGAAAGATCTGCATTTATCTAACTTTTATATTAATTTTGGTGATTGAGATTAAATTTCATATTAATATTCGTGAATCATACTGAATTAGGATGAATATGAAATTAAAAGGCTGTCAGAAATAGGGTCCGTGTGACTTTTAATGTGGAAAAGTGTAAATACATGCTCTGTGGTTTGAAAGTGGCTTGGTAATTTATAAAGTTAAAACCTAATAGTAATTTGTAGTTCAATGAAACTACAAAATAGCTTGATCTGAAGCTTCATAGCCATGAACAACATCATCATGGAGAAGCTATAAAGTGTATTTTTCTTTTTTCTTTCCTGTATTTATGTACCATTGATTAGCATTATTTCCAGAACCTTGTGTCAATTAAACCTTCAAACGTCCTTCCTTAAGCCACAATTCAACTTTACATATTCAATCACATCTTCTGCTGCAAATTTTTTTTCATGAATATTTGTTAGTTTTGCGTACATCTCTTTAAAGCAGGTGTATGGTTGTTTGAGTAGTTCTATTACAGGTCTTCCACAATAAATCTGAAGGTAATACAACCACTTATTGAGAACTAGTTCTGTGAGGATGAAAACTTTCAGTCTGAATTATTTTACTTCTTACATTGGTTCAGCTGTTCTTCTGATAAAATATATGACACAAGCTTGAATTACCTTACTCTTTCCTGAAAGTGTATAGGGAAAGTGTGTTTTCAAGCCCTCTAACTTTATAAAATTGCTAACTCTCTTTCAATGCATGTTTGAATTTTGAAGTTTTATCTCTTCTGTTATTATTTGTATCAGTACTCCAACTAAAAGGGTTTTTCAACAGCAACTAGAGCAATTCAGCACCGCAATTCTAAAATCTCTTATGCTTCTTCTACTGACACTGTCTTTAAACAACCAGCCAGAGTGTTTTGAAGGTCATTTTAATGGTCTGCTCCAAGCAGATGCTCACTTTCTAGGTGATTGGTTTACTGCAGTGATCAGAGTCTGCAAAATATAATTAATTTTAAAATACTTAATAGCTGAATTGGTAACTGCTTTCTTTGGCTGATGCTTGACTATCTTTCAGGGAATGCCTAAGTCTCCCTAGAACAAGAAAGCTGTGAATGGCATCTCAGCAATCTTACTTGCATAGTCCTCGGCCATGTGCCATTCTCACAGTGAAATGTAAGGGCCTTATTTATCCAGCCAGACTAATTCCATTCAGAACTTCCTTGTAGAAAAGACCTTCTTCTCAAATACTGTGGTATTTCATCTATATAATGAGCTTACTGAAAAAAACACTTTTGGTATCCTGCTTCTTCTATGAGTATTTGAATAATTTTTTCCTAGAGGCAAACTTGTGGAATTTTCTGGAGTATCAAACTGCAACTATGCAATTAATATATGAAAATATTTTGAAAAATGCCTGAAGAAGTTTTTTGTGCTTGTAACAGGAAAAAAGTACTTTCAAAATATCAGTAGCTTATTGTATTCTTCCAAAAGCTTCAAGCACATTCGGGGTGAGGCGGGGGGGAGAATATTTCAATTTGTTTATTAATCTAGGAAGCTTGCACATAGCTAACCCTGGCATTTCCTATGAAGTAGACTCTAGTGAAAAATGTGACTGTTCTTAATAACAGAAGACATGTTTTTTTCTCTCTGTAACTACTGTAGGATCTGTCTTCCAGTGATTTATGACATATATAGTTTTGGCACATTTGTGCTTTATGCTGGAAAGTGGCTTCAGATAAGAAGGTAGATTCCTGTTATTACACATACTGGTTTTAAATCCAATATTCAGAGGCCAAGTGGCATATTATGGCCATGAAGTTGAGTGTCTTGGCCCAAAATTTTGTTATTCTAATATTTTCACATGGTTAAACTACTGCTGAGTAGATATACCTAATGACCAATCCGTCATTGTCATCTGCTTTTCAGTACATAAATATTACACCATGAATTTTGAGGAAATAACTGGCTTGTACAAGTAAAATAGGTTAATTTTTCCCTTTTAGAGTTTGCCTTCTCCCCATATGATCCATAGTGATCTTTTCAGATTCTTAATAAAGAGCAGCTATTAGGCATGTTTCTGAATGAGAGATCATTTGCCCATGACAATTAATTACAAGCACTTCCAGTTTATTCTTTCATTTTAACTGCTCATAGACTAAGTAAACCCTTACCAGCCATTTACGGGTTTAGCTTACCTCAAAGCTCAACAGTTAAATCCTGTTGCAGAGGCTGAATTCTACACTCACTGCCTTTCCAGAATCATCAAAGCAAGGCTTCTTAGTTTGTTGGTGCTTTTTCACCATGCAAATATTATGTAAATAAACCTTTGAGTGTTTTAATGTTGTTTTTTTTTTAATCTGTTGCTCACTGAGCTTATTTGAAAATATGTCAGTATCTGGATTTATAAGCAGATGCTGAAATACATAGGTGATATATTGATGATAAGCCTATATTTTAAATGTAGAAGACTTTTAAAAAAATATTACTTAAATCACAGGAACTATACATTTTCAGTGCTTTCAACATCCAAAGATTAGTATTACTTCAAAAAGATACAAAATTTATCCAAGTCTGTAATTCCATGGCATTCAAGACCAAGGAAATAATATGCTAAAGCTAAATTAAATGTTTTAACAAAGATGATAACTGTCAGCTGATTATCCTATTTAACATTGTAATCACTGCATTCAAATCTGTTAGGACTGCAAAGCTTCCAACTGCTTAGAATTGGAAGGTAAATTAAGTAGCATTGGAAAGACTAGTGCCACTGCTACATGTAAGTCCTCTTACTGGAATAATTGGGAGTATTAATTGTGTTGCTCTCTGTTGCCTAAGACTTGGCATGCACACTATCTACAAAAAAGCAGAGCATGCCAAGTCTGGTCAGCATCAGACAGTTACAAACTGTTCAAATTAGAGATGGAGTTGCAGGAAATGCAGTTGTTAAATTTCTGTAGCATTTGAACTTTGGGATTTGTTTTGGTGAGATTACATAAATTATGGTTATTAATAAAATACTTCTTAGCAACTTTCAGTATATAAAGCTGCTTTTGTTCTAAGCTAAAAAGTCGTGTGAGAAATGTCAAATTCACTTAACCAATTTATGAAGTGGCTCGTGTGATTAAACCATGAAAGGTTATATGTGTTTTTCTCCTTCCAAATATTTATAGTGTCTGACGAACAGCTGAATGTATGATTTCTTTTTTTTTCTGAACAAATTGAGAAAAAAACCCCACAGACATAAGGAGAAAATTGTTTGAAATAAAGGTTTTTTTCATGAAGACTATATCTAATCTTAGCAGCTAATTGTGGTCTGAAAGTATTACATATGATCTACTCCTGTCACTGTTTGGAATAACAGGTTTTTTCTGCATTACATATGAAGAAGTAATAGTCCATCTGTGTAAAATATTCAGAAAATAGGTTTTTTTTTCATCTCAGTCCCTTATTTGTGGTGACCCTATACATGTAACTTTCCCTTAGAATGTTCTTTGACTCACCAAAGCATGAAACTGAGATTCTGACAAGGTAATAGCTTAATTAAATCTTGCAAAGCACCTTCAGATTACCAAAAACAGTTGAAGTAAATTCAGTTCTCCTCAGAGAGGCTGCAAGAGCCATTGTATGGTCTGACCTTATTTTGCAAATGTTTCCATACAATGCTGCTGAACATGCATGTTTTAGAAAAGTAAAAGCTTAGAAAAGTCTTTTTTGTACATAGATTGCTTTTCTTTTTCTCCTCCACCTTTCAGACTACTAGGCCCAAGGAGTTATAATTTTGCATCCAATTAATTCTTCTGTTGCTTGACTACTGTGTCTAAAACCTTTGATATAGACAGAAAAGAATTGTTTCTTTTCCTATGTTTCTATTTATTGTGCAGAACCACCTGATGTTTTGTATTGAAAACATTGATTCATTGAGTGCTGGTGGGTTACTTTTCTTAAGTAAGCATTTTTAGGATACATCGTATCTGTTACATAAGCTTTTGTTATTATTTTGGTCTCTTTATTTTCTCTCCTGACTTTTTAAATATTAAACTGTAGCATATACATCAAGTACAAAAATGCTAAAGTGGATAGCGGAGACAGAAGTCAGAATTGCTTTTTGGCTGCTTTTATCAGCATATAGATTAGTGTGCTGAGACTGACATGGAAACCAAGAGGCTCTCCACTTGTGCTCTGTGCAGTTTTCCATGAAGCCTGTCTTTTGAATGTAACCTTTCAGCATACTGAAATTGGGCTTTTAGTTACAGCTTTTAACATCTCTACACAAACTGAATCCATTCTGATTCATGCTTGAGGAAATGTATATGTATTGTTACGTTTGATTCTTGATTCACTAGTGACTGTAAAATAGCAGATGTACCAGAGAGAGATAGAGGAAGAGAGAAAGAGAGGAGTGATAATGATTTTCTGCTGTCCCAAGATTCTTTCAACCTTAAGACCATTTCTGAGGGCAGTTTGTCTCCACAGTCTTTCAACCAGTATGACTGACACATATATAACTTGTCATTATACACTACCTTCATTTTTTTTCCTTTTTTTCTTTTTTTTTTTGACACAGGATTCCACTACTAGTCTAAATAAATGGCTGTACCTATAGTTGCTGTTAATCTTCCCAGATAGTATTTAATACCATAGATACACACACACACACTTTTTTCATAATCTCAGTATTTAGTTTCCATAAGGAGAGGTGATGCCAATTTTATTGGTTTTATAAGATTTGATAATGTAATAGCTTCATGTAAATCTGTTGGTATGTAGTATATGCCAAACTGTAAACTGCTCCCTTTTAAAATAACAGAAAAATAGTCTGTATTTATAATTTTTAGAGAATGTTTGATATTTCCATGTGTTTGTTTACAGAATACAGTATGCAAATAAGGAGATTTTTTCTTGGTATGATTTTATTTTCAAATTTTAATTTCACCAGTTCCTTTAATTTTCTTCTTGTACTTAAGCCTGTCAGAGAATACCTCAGTATCAATGTAGTGATGAAATTGATCCTACTATTTCACCTTTAGCAGTGTTTTAGCCACTTAAATACATACTCAATTCCAGACAGATCTTCCACATTGTTTTCTGTAACACTGTCTGCTTTCTGTGACAATCTTGATTATGTTCTTTTTCCATAAAGACAAGTAATTTTTCACCCTGCTCTCAAAATTTTGCAGACACAGACACTTGCTTTTGTTGCAAGATTGGCTTCCCCCCTTCCAAACTCAGGTCATTTAATAACAAGAGCTGGCAGCACTTCAAAGTCTTATACCTCCAGGATTTTGAAAATTACAAATATTCTCCTCTGCTGTCTTTTAAAGTTCCATTTCATTAATCACAGAAAAAGCTATTTTGGCTGAAGTAAGTTAATCATTTGAGTGATTCGGTATAATTTGAAATAGGCAAATCTGTATTTCTCATTAGGATATAGTCTTTGATATTGATGTATGTAATGGACTGCTAATGTAAACTATAATATCCCTGTAGTAGATGGTTTTAGGTCAAGAATGTATGAATAAACCAAATTACCACAATACAGTATATGCTGCAGAGACAAAACAAAAAGCACTGCTCAAAACCCCTCCATCCAATCAATTTTAAAAATGCATTCCAATATATTTGTGTTTATGTTGTTCATATAAATAGTGCCATTGCTTTTTATTCTGTAGGAATATACAGATTAATCAAGGTCCTACAATTCAAATTTTATTTATTTTAACAATTTTAAAGAAAACAGATAGTGTCTTACACTTAACTAGATGGGGGGTTTTGTGTTTGGGGTTTTTTGGTCTATCCATCATGGCAGGCAATTGTGCCAGAATTGTGATTGGTCCTGTTAACGATTTGATAAAATTTCCCAAATTTTTTCATACTTATTGAGAGAGTCTCTTCTGAGTTTTAGATATGGGAATAAAACTGGCAGCAGGGACAGAAGGGATCAGAATCTGAAGTAGTAGTTAGTGCATGGTATTCTTGGAATGATAGCTCATGCTGCTGTTCCAAGGCATGGGATGGTATGGATTGAAGAATATGGGATGATGACACCAGGGAGATTTGAGTGGGTGCAGAGGAGGAACTGAAGAATAAAGAGTTCTGGGCGTATATGTCATAAACACATTCAATTCATGTTTCTAAACAAGTCAGGAACAGATTTCAATCTTTTTGGTGCAAAAGTGGCCATGCAAATATAAGTAGACAATGAATTGTTGCATTATGGAGCTGAATTTATTGGGAATTCAAAGGATTAATTTTAAGATGAAAATATGAAATCTTATATCCCTATTATATGGAGATGTCAGCTCTGATGTGAAATTTCAAGACAAGAAAATAAACCTATTAAAAGATTGAAAAACCTGTTCAGGTATGAGAATTGGCTACAGTTATGGAGAAAAAGAGGGAAAATAAAGCTAACTTATGCATGATAGTGCTTTGCTTTTTAGTTCTTCAAGTGCAAATGGACTAGGAATAATTGCTTTGGCAGCAAGCTGTGATATATTTCCTACTCCCTTTTCTGCATCATACAGTTAATGTTTTCCTCATGTACCTGTAGATTACGCATACATCTTCATGAACATGCTTCTGACAATAATATAGAAAAATATTCATCCTTTGCAAGAAAAGCAAAAGGAAACATAAATATGCATTTGTCCAGCCTGTATCCTCATTGCTAGTCCTTAGAATTTAGTTTAGTTAGGTTGTCAGACATCAAAGCCAATCAGACATTACTTCTGAGAACATTCTTAGTAAAGTGTTTCATTGATGGTTAGCCATGATTTCTGGTGATTTTCCAAATAAAGGAGCAGCCTGAACTCGAGACTGTTACTCATTCCTTTTTCCATGAACGTCTTCACTTGTATTAGCTTTCCACACCCAGATGAACTGAGACTAAAACAAGTGATAATAACACTAGTTCCACTCACCATCTTGGACTATTCACTGGAATTTAGCAGTTTATAAAAGATCCTGAAAGTTTTAAACGACAGCTATTGTTTCTTACCATACACAAAGTCACAGATTAAGAAGTGAAACGGTAGTTGAAAGTTAAGATTGTTTCATCTAAAGCAGGGTCAGTTTGCATAGTGGATGTAGTGAATAGCTTTCAGTTCTAATTAGTGTATTAACTTAGCAAATAGGTGACTTCCAACCCTTAATTTCCTTTAAAAATTGAATGGTTTCAAGTTGCTTTCCAACTACATTTCTACCTAAGCTCCTACCATTTGCTTCATACAAACCTATACTAGTGTTCTATATAGGGTAAATGAAGCAGAAGGCAGGTTGCATTTATCCTATGACAAGATGAAAAGCTGATTACGCAGATGAGTGCAGATGAAGTGGAAACCTCGCAGAGATTAGGTTTTGCTCTCAGTGTGCCCTACATTGTAGCCCAGCCTGACATAATAATTTCATGTTGGTTGCTTGCTGTGAACTCTGTCTCCACATAAATCACATGTTTGCAAAATGAAGTTACTAAGAAAGTAATTGTTAATCTTTGTTTGAAAGTACTAAACATCAGAAGAACAAGATTTACTTTCAGCTAGGGTTTTTCCCACTCCCTAGTCTGCAGACATGTCTCGATATACAGAGTATGAGCTAGTAGTTATACAGGTGACCAGCTGACAGTCACAGAATTCCAGGAAAAAAGTAGAAAAACTAATTTTGTTAAGTTTTCAAAAGGAAAGGAAGATGTGAGTGGTCTAAAGTAATAAGAATTTGACAATCACTAGTATTTCAAATAGAGGTGGATGTTTTAAGTTCAGAAAGATCTGAATTATTTATGAAAGATCTGCACAGTGGGACAATAAAGAATTTAATAAGTTAACTAATGAAGCAGAATGAAATGTGATATTGGAGGCTACAAGTTACAGTGAGAAAAAGTATTTTGGTACAAGATTAGAATACAGAGAAGGGTCTTAAACCCCCACGGAAATGACAAGATAATTTCTTTCTCGCAGGTGTGTCTGTTACTGGAAATATTTTAATGCGGTTACTTCTGAATTGTCTCTATCATTTTTACCTAAATCAGTTATACCAAAAGCCTTTTTCTTCCTTTATGGTGCCTTTCAGAATGGAGAACTTTCAGGGTCGTGTTGCAGTAAGATTACTTGTAGAGAAGTAACGTTCAGACCAATAAACTACGTCCTTCCTCCACCGACAATTCTGTCCCTTGAAATAGTAAGGCATTTTATGAGGTGGTTTTTATGAGGACTGCAACTCGTATTCTGATTTACCTCCTCTAGCAGTGTTAGGAGTAAAGGAGAGGATTTCTTGTCCTCTTAAAGTCGCGGTCCAGAGTTCTGTCTGGCTTGCCTGAGGGCTGTATGGCAATTACTGTGGTGAGCGGTAGCGACATGATTGGCAGCGATGCTCTTCCAGGAGAACAGATTTGACGGATTATGCAACAGCAGTTAACGACAAAAATAAGCAGGCTGCCGCCGTGATGCGTTAGCTTCGCTGAAACCCACGCTGTGCCGGAGAGTCTGTTCAGTGACACCTGAAGCGGCAGACCTCCCGCTCCGGAGCGGCGGCCCCGCTGCTCCCGCACAGGGACAGCCCGGCGCGGCGCCGCCCCGCGCGCGCGGCACGGACCCGCGGCCGCCGCCGGACCTCGCGCGGAGCCGGCGCGCGCCAGCCGCGCAGCCCGCCGATTGGTCACTGGGCCGCCGCGCAGCGCGCCGATTGGCCGGCCCGCCCGTCAGTCCCGCCCCGCGGGGGGAGCGTTGGGGCGCGCGCCCCGCGACGGGAGCGATCCGGGAGGCGGCAGCGGCAGCGGCAGCGGCGGCCGCCGGGGAAGGAGGCGGGGGCGGCCGGGAATAGCACGGGGCAGCTGCGGTCCTGCAGCCGCTCGGCACCCCCTGTCCTCCCCTGCACCTGAAACAGCGGCAGGAGCATCGCGACCCGGCGCGCCGCTTCTCGCAAGGTAGGCTTCTTTCGCTCGCTTGCCCACCGCTCTGCCCATCTGCTCGGTTCCCCGCAGCGGCTCTGTCGCAGTCGAGTGGATTACAAAATAAAGCCACTAACTCAAGACTGCGGAGAAGGGATCTGTTTGGTCCTCATTAGCATCTCGTCTGCTCTCTGGCTGCTTATTTATAAATAGCTTCTGTGGGATCACGAGCGCTGGGCTCTCTTAGTTTTTCTTGCAGTGCAAAGAAAGTCCGTAGCTCTCCTCCCTCCCCCCTTCCTGACAGCGCTGTTAAAGCAAATTTAACTAGATTACTTCCCCCAACCCAAAATTACTCCTAAAACTATGCTCGTTTTCTGGTCTGATGTGCGGGGTGGGTGTAGCGAAGCGGGGAGTGCAGGTTGTTGTAATTCTGTAGCGTTAGATGTGTGCGAATAGCGTCGGGCGCTCCGGAGGGCAGATGAGTGGGAAACACGTGATTAATATTTACAGCGTTCAGACAATCTGTTACTCTGTGTAGTGGAGCTTATAGGGGTCACCACTGCAGATGAGGCTAATGAACAGTTACCCTGACTTAAAATGCATTTGTATGCTGATATTTGCTGATGCCTTTTACATACAGGAAAAAGACACGTACTGGCATTCTGGAGAAACCCTTCTCGTGCTGCTTTGCACAGTCTCCTTTCTTCAGCTGCAATATTAAATCACATCATGATACAACAGAAAGAGATCTGGTCTGGGAACTGTATATATTTAGTCCTTCCGGCTGTCCCACAGTCTTGTCTTGTGATACTTGTTTTCTCAAGTGTGTAGCAGCAATCTTAATGAGTTCTTTTCTTGTAGCTTCACAGAAAATCAACCAATTTTAAAAAATTGCTGAAAAATTACAGAGGAAGGAACTTTGAATGCGTTCCTAATTATAATTATTTATTTACACCCATCTTTTGAATTGCTCATGATGGCTTAATGATCATTTTACTAGTAGGAATATCTCGTGCAGGTGTTATCATTAAACTATTATGTACACATTTAAAGGTATTTCTGCAAGTATGTCAGTAGTATTCCTGTGAAGTTTAGGTGAATCACTTACACGTAATATTCTGAGACTTTCACCTTTCAGATAGCTTGGACTGTACTTGCATGTAAATTGGCTTGTTTTGGTAAGTTTCAGCAGAAACAGTGCAGCTGCTTTTGGTTAAATGGAGAGTAAAAGAAAGAACTGGGTTTTTTGTATTACTTTAAAAAAAGAAACTGTCAACCCATAACATCATTAACGTAATTTGAAGGACCATAGACAGAAAGTTGCAGTTTGGTATGTAATCAAACATCTTGTGAGTAATGGAAAGGTTCACTTGAGTTGAACCTATCTCGCTGAAAGTCAAATGCCATGAACATGCATATTCCTGTGTGGGTTTTTTAAATGGATGTATGTGTAAGGTATACAGCTACAGAGGCATAGGTAACTTAATCATGTAGTAAGTAGTGTAAAACAGGACAATATTTCTCTAATATTTCGTATCTTTTGAAGATAAGATTGAAGTAGAGGCATGGGTAAAACATTGGTATCTCTGTAGAGGTTTTCTTACATAGACAGGTATTGCCAGGAAATTGGAATTTTTCCTTTCAGTGCCTGTTTTCAGGTTTTCCTATCTGTAAAGTGAAAGCTATAAGCAAATATCAAATAGAAAACTGGGAAATGACTGCGTTTCAAAATAAATGCCAAGGTAATGAATGTCAACTTTATACTGACATTTATCAGGATATAAAAACATGGTGAAGAGACAGATCTGCCTGGGATATGACAAAATACGTGATGGGGGGTGGGGGTTGTGGGGTTTTGTGGTTTTGGTGTTTTGTTGAGGTTTTTTGGTTTTGTTTGTTGTGGTTGGTTGGTTGGTTGGGTTTTGTTTACCTAGTAAAATACCTAGGGCCTTCCCAATATCATTTAACAAGGTCATCCTTTCTGAAGCTTTGATCCTGCTTTACCATGCACACGTAAAATGTTTGAAAATGGAGCCAAAACTCAAAAGCAGCCTTTGCAAATAAATCCAAATAATACTTTCCAGAGAGTGGTCAAAAGTAGGAAAAGCAAGAACAAGAGGTCTTCATTAAGGCTCGAGGGTTGGATGGCTTTTTGCTTCTATAGTATAGTATTTAAGAAATGAATGAGTTCCATTCTTAAAAAAACCCTGACTTTTCAATGTGCCTTTTGTGTTGCTGTTTCCAAAAATTAGTTTGCATCTTTTTCTCCGCCGACTCTCCCTGGAATCTATGAAAGTGTGTCAGCTTTTAATTTTTCTTTAGCTTTTTGGCATGAAATAAATTCCTATTCTGGATTTGATCTCATATGACTTAAACAAATACATAAATATTCAAATATAATCTGAATGTATATTCCATAAAGTTTTACATATGAAGAGGAGTACCAAAATGCAGGAAACTGGCCATCATGGGGTTGTCAAATAGATGTAACTCAATGGAATTTGAACCTTAACCAAGTATAAATAATTTCTACATTTTCATCATGTTTTATATATTCACGCATTATTCCTTGATGACAACCCATCTTTTTGTAGTTAATAATCATGTCACTGCTGTAGTTTCTAGTTGTGACCATTCGTGTTCATTTGCCCATACTCAGAGAGAATAGGAGCAAAGACTACATTAGTATTTTAATGACAAAGCTCAGATTGGTTCTGGTGATTTTTGTTGATTTTTTAAAAAATCTGATTGTATTTCTAATGGCCAGAGAAGTCCAGCCCTCCTCTGTGACAGTGGAGCCTGTAGAGCTTAGATCCTGTAATGGGAAACCCAAGGGAAAGGTTTTCTTTTTGCCATGATCATTTAGTCTTATGCAATTTTATTACATCTTTCCAGATTAATGTTTGTGATTTTTCTTGCCTGTAAGTGTTGGCAGACTAGAGGTACAGGATGTGTAGCTAAATACACAGTGTGTATACCTCAGAATTTCTGTCTGAGAACTTGGAAAGAAAGCACACAAAATGCAATGCACGAATTCTTACCCAAGTCACTGTCTCCTAGTCAGGCAGATACAACTGTTTCTTCTCTATCCATGGAAGACTGAACCTCTAATCTTTGCTTTGGACATTCACCTTTACTTTAAATCCAGTTCTGTATGGCAATAATGCAGGGCTCATTATTTCTGGATAAGACCATATATGTTTTGTTGAGTTGGGCCCTTAGAAAATTACAAAGCACCTTTAAATTTTTTATAGTGAACTGCTTCTGTCCTCTGTTTAAAGCATCATGAAGTCTTATAGATTACTTTAAATGGCACTACTGAAATCTTGAAGTAAAATGAGCATTTCTTACATCAAGATTTAAGTTGACATTTTTCTCAAAGTCATTCTTTTTATCCTGCAGTATGTTAAGCTTATTACATTGAAATACTGTGTCTTCATGTTTTAATCTTATTGCTTCTTTTCCTGATGAGGGTTGTATTGTTGCTTAAGAACTCCCATGGGGGATCTATGTAACCTGTTTAATCTTGAACTATTTGAGTTTTATAAATATTTTTAATTATTATTACTGGTGAAAATGCTTTTCTGTTGACAGACTTGCTGAATTTAATAAAAATTGTGTGTTCCATCTTCCATGATAGGGCACAGACCAAGAAAATGACAATGATGCATGAGTAATTAACCATTTTCAAGACTTTTAAAAGTGTTAATTGATTTGTCCTTGGGACTGACAAAACAGACTATATTTAAAACCCAATACTTGTTTAACAGGCCTTTTGAAAACCTATAATCTCTCCTGGCAATTGGGTTTACATTTTTTTGCTAGTTGTACTCATGTGTTGAAACAATTTAGTTATGTATGAAATGCTACTTGCAAAAAGTTGCAATGAAGAAAACAAATGCAGCCATAGTTCTCTGATCTATGCTTTCTTCTTTGAAGTGTTAATACGATCATCCCAAGTCATTACATCCCATTTGATTTGGTACAGCCAAGGTTTTCAAAACTTGAATAATTGTTAGAATTTTTGAAACCACCCAACATTCCTTAAGGCCAAAGTAATTTCAAGACCACTAAAATTTTTGAAGGGAGAAAAGTTAAAAATATTTATGAGTTTGCTCTCAGCCATTGCTTATTTTTTTAAAAAATAGGCATAATTAAAAATAGGTTTGTTAACTTGTCAAATACATTATTTTAGAAAATTATTCTTGATTCCTAAGAACCTAGTGTGGTATAGAGTCTTTGAATTTTAATTACAGAAAGATGTAGTCAAAACCAGCTGTATTTTGTAAAGGAGTTCTTCTGTAGGTATAAAATATTATTATGGGATGGCTTTCAATTGCTGTTAGTTTTCTTTATATTCCATTTCACTCTTGTTTTCACCACTGAAGCTTCCCTAGGATTTGCACTTCCTTTTGTGATTTTTTTTCCCTTGCTCATGAGGTAGCTCAAACACTTGCTGCAACATAGCCCTTTAGTTTTCTTTGCTTTCCTTAAATACCAGACTGGGCTTAAAGTTCAGAATGTATGGCCAGATGTGTCTCTGAAAGTGATGTTTGGTGAAGGAGCTCTCATCTGAAAGGCTGTATACTTAATGCTTCATTTCAATGTCATCATGACATTAACAAGCATGGGCATTCAATAATTAAATAAATAAAAATGTACTTTCTTGGTTTAGGGAAACTAAAGATGTTAGTAATACAATACAGGACAAGATGCAGCTCTTGCTGAAGAGTTGGCTACTTGGACAAGCAAAATTAAAGCTTTTGGACAAAGATGAACAAGAAGACAATCCTTGTATTTAGAAAATACTTATTTAATTCATGTTATTTTCCTGTAGAAATATCTTATATTTGCTGCCAGAAGTAGAAACAAATTATTCCGTGTCCTGTAAAACTTACCCATTGATAAAGCATTGAATAAAAAATATTTTATTTTAGGGGGTATTATGTATCTGGGTTAAAACTAGAAAAGGTCATGTGAGCAGTTTATGACCCAAGTCAGCCATGTACAAATATGATATTGCAAGTTTGTATCTTTTTCTTCCTGTAAATGTAATTTTTTTTTTACTTTTAATGATAACACAATATTTTCGTGTTGAAATATGTAAAGACTATGTTTTATATAATGTGAATAGGGGTCCAGTACAAGCTCTTCTAGTCTTGTATGGCTTTTTGTTTGTTTAGTGCTTGAAAATCAGCTGACAGTTAATAAGTGCAGCTTTTTATTAAGACATCTGTAACCTGAGGCAAAAGATTTTTTCTTCTTGCCTCTAATGACTTTTTACATCACTATATGAGTTCAGATGAATATTAGCCAATGTCCCCTGTACACATATCAAGGAGCAGTTTTCTATTTTAAGTTGCAAGATTTCATTGTGGGTGTTCATCTTAGGTACAAAAGGTATAGGGGAGATGTTAGGGATGTAGGGATGTTGTAGGGGAGGGTTATTTGTCTCAATAAGGTATATATATTACATTGATGTAAAATTAGTAAAGCACACTATACCGGGTAACTGTTGAGGAATGAACCCTGTCCTTATTTTAAAATAGATTAAATAATTGTAGCATTTATCCTAATTTCCAGACTTGTCAAAATACTCTTTTCACAGACATATCTAAGAGACTCACAGTGATCGTTGAGTCCAACTCTTAAGTGAATGGCACATACAGGGGTCGAACCCGCAGCCTTGTCATTATTAGCATTATGCTCTAACCAATTGAGCTAATCACAGGTTTTCTTACAATCAACGGGAGTTTGGGGTAATGTTTGCTTGTTTGTAAGCGTCTTTTGGATCCCTTTGAGACATAACATTGGAGCATTGTATCTTCTACATACAGTGAGAGTATAACTAATGTTTTCAGTGGTACTTACCTATCAGTTTGCCTCTTCAGTGGTTAGAAAACTCTGTTCTAGTAAAAAAACTTAGAAGCAAGATGATTAACTCATCTGCTGTCTCGGTTCTTTCCCTGCCAAGTGCCTAAGAGCAAAGTGGAGAGTGTAAAAACCTGACTGAAGTGCAGAAGGATTTTGTTTGTTTGTTTAAATGCTGTACTTCTTGAAGTAGTCTGTTTCAAACAGGCTGGTACTGTGCTGAGTGATTTCTTTGGGATATGTGTAGAGATTGCCTTTGCTCATTCCCTCCTTTAATGTCTGCTGGTTTGCTACTTAATGTACTTCCTTTTTACAGACTTTGCGTGTTTGTAATATCCATTGCAGACTTTTAAAATTAGCAATCTCTTAAACAGTCAGATGGGTAAATTTGTAATGGAAATCTAATTGGGTAACTTCTTGCAAATTAGTCACCTTTGACAAACAGATTTTGGATGCTTTTGTGGTATGGTTGAATTCAACAACAGTTTCATGAGGACATGTTGTGTGATATAATTTTTTTTTTTTAATTTGCTGATGCAGTTGTGCTAGAAAAAGATAGATTTTGCTTTGCTAAACTGAAGGATGAGAACTTTCATGTCAGTCTCCTTTGGAGTAGAGAGGTATCTTTGTTTACTGTAACTTAAATTGAAAAAGGTTTATTAGCACAAATAAAAAATTCAAAGAAGTGACAAAAAATTCCACTTGTAAAAATGATATTGTATATTTCAAAATAATTACAGGTTGTGTTCAGAAAGTACTGTGCGTAAGAAACAAACGTATTCCATACTGTCAGAATTTCCATTGGCATCTTGGTGCTTCCAGTGCACTTCCATTTCCATTTCGTTAGCCATAATACTGTTTTCTTCTGCAAGGTTCAACTCATGCCCTAACAAAGCTCTTTAGTAAAACAGAACTAAATGTCTTCCTTCAATCACTAGTTGTTCCATGCAGTTATTTCCTGCTTTGTACTCAAGTTCAAATCTAGACAGGAAATCATTTCCTTCTAAAACTTATTTATGAAGAAAAGATACATCAGATTTCTTACTCAACCTGTAGTATAATAATAATAATGATAAAACTCTTATTTAGATATTTTAAAATAGAAATTTTAAATATTACATGCCCTTTTCTTTCTCTTCCCTACTCTTTTTACTGTAAAAGACAAGAGTGTTATCCAGAATTTTTTAAAATGTGTTATTTATTTTTTTTCCATCTCTATAAATGATTCTAGTATTGAAAAATTCAATGGCTTCTCCTAACTTAATTTTTTTTCTTTTTTAAATTTTGTGCTTAGGTGTGTGAGATAATGGGCTTGAGGAATTAAGGGAATAATACTATAAAACTTTTACACATTTCTTAACTTTCTAGATATAATATGGGTTTTTCTCACTTTTTTTGTTTGGTTGGTTTGGTTTTTTTGTTTTGTTGTTTGTTTTTTTAATTTCACTTTTCCTTTGTTTTCTTCTGTATTAATGCATTAACAAGCCACATTCCATTTAAGTCTTTGACCTTCCTAAGATTTCTGTGAAATGGTAATGTTCTGTTTCAACTGTAATCATAAGCAGAAAATTGTGTTTTAAGAGAGATTTCTGTTCTGTCACCTTCATCCCAGCAACATTGTTAACATGTACATCAGCTTTTAGGTAAAATACAGATATTATAGAGCTCACAATTATCATTCATTTCATGATAATGGCTCTATTAATCTCATGTATAGCTTCTTCTTTTGTTAATAAACAGCAATGGGTTGTTTCTCATAGAATGTGAAGAGAATGATGAAAATTACTTCCTTAACAAAAATGTGAAAACCCCAATATGTTATCATCCTGCAGATGTTTTGGGCAAAAAATTGGGATATTATTTGTGTGCTGTTGTAAGAGATGTTAGTAAGATGCTTAGTCTATAGGAAAGGTGAAATATTCTGTGAACTCTGAGATGGATTAGGTGACAAAATTTAATGGGAAATCTGAAAGTGCATGTTATCTGGAGGTTATATTTACTTTTGTTCTGTGTTCCATCTGTTCTCATTCATGTCATGGTGTCCTTAATACTGAAAGGGTTTTTTTTTTTTTTGTTAGATCATTACGAGACATCCATTTTTTTGATTCCTGTTGTGTATACCATTTCAGCAGCTACAAGTGATTTATCAAGGCTGTCTGTGGCCTAAGAGAGCCTTCAGAGAAACCAGAAGCATTTGTTTGTGGTGATTCTTCATATATATGGCTTTAAAGAGGAAGTAGTGGAGTGAAAATGAGACTTTGTGGTAGCAGACCATAAATACCCTGGTTTTATCATGTATTGATGTTGCACTTTGGAAATCAATAAGAAAGAATTTTACCTCTTTAGGCATTAAGTTCTGTTGTTTTAAATACCACATAAACCACCTGGTCCATCTGCACTATCCTAATGGCCATTTAAGTTTGCCTTGGAAGGCGTATTTGGCTCTAATGCATCAGAAGTGCCAGGTAACCTGGAGTTTCTGTTAATGTTGCAGGAGCACCATTAGTTCATCTAATTTGCTGAAGCTTGTTAATGCTTTGTGAATCAAAAGATTCTGCCTAGTATAATTTCCTAACATAATTTCCTACAGGCCTGAAATGTAGCCTTTTATTTGCAAACCTTTTAATCATAAGCGATGGGAATGTTCCTTACAAAACATTAAAACCTTCCCTTCCTAGTCAAGGCTGATCTAGCAGAAATAAGTTCTTCATGCTGGACCTGCCTCAGCTAGCACATGTTGCTACAGAAGTGTTAGTCTGTAAAAGCTGTATTTGTTCATCATTATGTATATGTTCCTTACCACATGTTCATTATTGTTACTGTTGGAGGGAAGATGGGGAATTATTTGTCACAATATTTTGCTGGAAATAGGTACAAAGATTAATATGGTAACTGATACATTCTTTAAATTTAGTTTCTGTTTTAGGGATTGGTATTTTTCAATTTTTCAGAAAGATGGGCATGCTAGAGGAGCACTTGGAGGAGAATATCTTGCGTTGTTTAGATGGACTGTTGGTTTGTCCTAGGCACAGGAAACTGGCATTGATTTAACTGCTCAAAGCTATGTATTTGAAAAGAAAGGTTTCCAGCAAATATTTATAGTTTCAGAAATCTTTGATTAACTTCTGGCGCTTGACAATCAAAAGGGTGTTTTCTGCATTTTGCTGCCCATTTTAACATCTTCCTTCCTCATTTTTCTCTCTTCTGAGTTTCTGTTTTCTGTCATTCTGTTTTTCAACATATAGGAAAGGAGTCAGCATTAAAACATGAATATTAAGGAGTATAGTTTTACTTATTTTCTAAAATTTTGATAGTTTTTTTCATAAATAGGGATTACAACAAAAATATCAGGAGACATAGTGCTGAAAACTTTCTTTTTTAGGACCATGTATTTACTGTAAAATGGAAGCTACTAACACAGGAGTATGTCAGACATTTTATTGAAAGGATACTATGAAGAACTAAGCTTTTGTACAAGCAACCATTATTAAGAACAGCCCTGGACAGGAACGATCATATTCAAGGACATCATTGACATAATACATATCTCATTCAGAACTCTTTGAAAATACGGGTTTCTAAATATCCTCTTGTGGTATTTCTTAATCGTTCAGGTGTCTTTTAAAAATGGTTCTGCTTTTACAATAGCAGTTTTATAGAATTCCCTGTTCCTTGATTGAAAGCTTCTCCTTACCACGTGGCTTTTGGAGAAGGACCACTAAGAAGTGTTCAAGCAAGCATTTACCCCATAATTGCATTTTAGCTATTACAGTTTTGCAATTATGCATTTTTTGTGTGTGTATGTATGTCAATCTGTTCTATGTTTGTATGTTATTTTCTGTGTCTAATAAATGGTATTTTTAGACTAATCGGCCAAATACATCAAAGATCCTTGCGAACGGTACCAAGTCTTGGGGAGTTAGCTACCCTACTCTGTTGCTAGAAGCCTGGCAAACTGCAGAAACTCATAAGGCTTCTGTCTCCCATGTAAGACACCCTCTAAGGTTTCTTTAAGCATTTCTTTAGAGACCAGGTGGTGCAGATAATACATGTATTTCATGTTTGACTAACATAATGCACATTTTTTTGTGTAAATGGTGAGTATAAGTTCTAAACCCCAAAGTATTATTGCTGCTTTTCTCCACCTTCTGTACACTAAAAAGGTGATATGCATATTTGCAGCTTTTTCAAATGAGCCAGTGATCTGCAAAGGACCAGAACAAGTATGGTGCAGTTTGGCTACTGAGAATGTATTTGTTCCTAGGGAGGCATCATAATATTATTCAATCCAGCCAAAAACTTTTAATTTAAACCCCATTTTAATTAACTTTACATGCCTTGTGTAAATTATCTTTTTGTTAAATTATGGGTCTTGGTTTCAAGAACTTTAGATTTTCTCATCTTCAGATCACAAAGATGATGTGTTCAGAGAGCTGTGTTTCAGATTTTTTGGTTTCATGGACTCTGTCCTGGATTTCCTGGTTCTCGGTGTTGGATTATATTGAACTCAATGACACAGCTAAAGGTTGCATTTATGGTTAAAAATTGGTTTTGGTATATGAAGCTCTGCATTGTGGATTAGCTTAATGACTTTCCACCCTATGTTTTGTGTTATTTCTCTGTTTCATCTGAGCTTGTTGGCAAGTGCTAATATGCTTTAATACTTCCTTTGTGTTGTAGGATGAGATCTGAAATTTAATAAAGCATTTCCCTGTCTGGCATAGACTCTATTTTGTATTCCTTAATGCTCTCTTTGCTGGTGTAATTCTGTACTTGTGAAGTTGAGAAGAGCAGTATTTTAAACTGCTATTGCTAACAATATGCAGTATCATTCAAACTATGATGCAAATAATTAAATACTCTGAATTTGGTGGGTATTTTTGTATGTGTTGTTTGGCTTGGGGCTTTTTTGTTGTTTTTGCCGCAATCCAGTAAACACAATGTAGACTTAGAATTGGAAAGTTTGTTATGAAATTCTTTTATTTGTGTCTAAGCTACTGGAAGGAGCTGTAATATTTTGTCTTCATCTTTTTATCTTTCTAATTATAATATTTGTAAGTCAAATGAAAATTTGAAAGAACCTCAAGAGAAACTTGGGAGTTTAGGCAAGAGAAGAAAAAAATTAAGTTTATCTCTATCAAACCAGTTGTGCTCTGTAAACAAATATTATGGTAGATTCATTTCAGTGTCTTCAAGCTTGTGATGTGAAGCTTTGGTCTGTTCACATTTTTATAACCTTTCCTCCACCATGGTTTTTCTGTTGTGATGTGTTAATTAGCTACATAACATAGCGCAGAAAGTTAGTCATAGTGTGCTCAGAAACAGGTTGTCACCTAGTAACAACCAGATATTAGGGAGAGCTGGGAAAGTAAGGAATTTCAGTTCTCACTTAAGTATCAGGGAAAGGAGGAAGACCATCTGTCATACTGAGATGTGCATGATGTGTCCTCCTAGAGAGAAGGAGCTGTACAAATGGAGTCCTGGGTTTTTAAGAGCACATTTTGAACAGCATAATGAATGGATGTTTTGGCATTAGACTTTGAAGACCACTGTGACATTTTTTGTTGTTGTTGAACTAAAAAAAAAATCCATTGGCAGAGCAAGTTTGCTTCTCAGCTTCCTATGTAACAATTTTCACTCTTCCTGTCATTTATTAGCTATCTCTAAGTAGATGTTTTTTCCCTTGAAGCAGTATTTCTCACAACCCGAATCCCACTGCTCTACAGCTATGCATTGGAAAGTTGTATAAGAGAAACTGTTAGCACTGATGGTGAAGGTTTTTTTCATTGTTCCATATTATATGTTCTGTAGTTAAAATTTTAAGCTTTCTTGGATTAATGGGCATTCTACTTAACCTGTATACTTTGCCTGAATGTGTCTTTGGTTTACAATAATTCACTCCGTGTTGTAAGGTTTGCAATGGAAGTAGTTTTACAAACAAGTTGCAAGGTGAACAAGGTTGGGAACGAGTGTTGCAATAACATTTGAAAGTCCTTAACCAGTTTCTTACCTGACATAATTCTCCTGATAGTTTCATATAATGTGTCTGCTTATAGGGCAGGGAGTTAATTTCTTTTTTTTCTGATGGAAGATGATAAAAACGATTGAATAAAGTGCTGAAGGCAGTGAAGTTAAAATGTTTTCTTAGCAATAAACATATCTACTAGTAGACATAAACTTCAAAATACCAGTAAACCGTGCAGTGCATGGTATCACATTATCATTTCAATCAATGAAAGTTTTGACACAGAATGTGTCATTGAGCTAAGAGTAGCAAAGTGTCCTTTCTGTTATTGCTATTGTTAGTGGTTTTTTTTCTAATAACCCACTTCTAATATTTAATTTCAAAGTATTTGTAAATTTTTTCATCACAAGGAGGTAAGTTATGTTTTACACACAGTGATTCTACAATTAATGTGTCAATATGTGTGTACCAAACTCATTGTTTAGTTTGGTGTAACTAAGATACCTAATACGATGTAGTCTTTATGCTAGGTTCAAACTGGCAAAACAGTTTATTACCCAAAGATAATAACATTAGAAAAAAATCAATAGATACATATATTTCTAACTGAAAAAGAGCTTTTAATGTTAATCATTCTTGCAATATGATTTAATGTTAATCATTCTTGCAATATGATTTAAGGAGAGGTGTAGGTCTCGTTTCAGTAATGTAATGATTCAGAACTCAGATTAGATTAGGGGAGCTGTTTGTGTTTTGGGAGGGGCATGCTTTAGCAAATCTGTGGAGCAGAGACAAGGGCTAGCTAGTTCTCTTATTTACACATACTGTCTTTTGTCCCAGAAAAACCCCAAACCAAAACCTTGCATGTTACCAAGAGTAATGTACTCTACAGAATGGAGCTGACTTGAACCTGATGGTATCATAGATGCCATTGGAGGGTACTAAGCCTGATCATAATGTCTGAGTGTATAGCTACTGGGTCTATTGTTTCCATGATGCTGTTTCCTAAGGGATGTTCACTGCTGCTTGACTGAAGAAGGAGTAGCTTTAAGACAGCTCCTAATATTTCTGTATGCAGAACCACTCTTGATTGCATCTGCTGGTGACACACACACACCCCCCCTGTGACTGCACCATCACTTTATGCTAGAACAGCAGCAGGTGTGCACAGCTGTAGACAAGACTTGTGAGGCAAGAGGTGAGGCTGCTCTTTTAGGTAGTATTCAGCCTTGCCTGTATCTTGAACTCCAGGCTCAGACAATGAGTTAAAACAAGAATTGAAGAGGGAACAGAGTGACATATTTTTTTCAGAAGCTCTCATAGGCCTATGGAACAGCAAGCCAGTCTTCATCAGAAGTAATGACTAAAGGTTTTACACCTTTCCTACACTTCCTATGCTTGAACAGTATGCTGAATCATGCCACGCAACTGTTAGCTCCTGGTGAAGAGAATTAAGATGCTCATATGGCTCTGATGGAAGATTGTTCATACTGTAGTCTCTCTCCTTAGGATCTCTACTCTGTCTTCAAGGATTATTGTGGACATATTAAGAGTTTTGCTGGCATGAAGAATGGTACTACTCAAAGTAAATGTAAAGTTTTAAACTATTTAAAGAACATTAGAAACAGATGCAGTTAAATCAATGCAATAAATGACTGCTTGTTGATGTTTTGGGTAAATGCTGCTTGATTCTTACAGTTAGGCTTCACTAATTACTTCTAATAAGTTATGGGCATCATTATAAAATGGTATCTAACTCTTCATAACAAAAACCAATACAATACTTCTATATATTTGGACCTCAGCAAACCTTTCAATACTGTGTCTCACAGTATCCTTTTGGACAAAATGTCCAGCACAGAGCTGGATAAACACATCATGTGATGGGTGAGCAGCTGCCCCATGGGTTGGGTGCAAAGGGTTGTAGTGGATAGGGTGGCATCAGGCTGGTGACTGTCACTGGTGGGGTTCTGCAGAGCTCCATCCTCAGCTCTGTGCTCTTCAACATCTTCATTAACAACTTGGATGCAGGACTTGAAGGAATACTACGTTTGCTGATGACTCTAAATTAGGAGGAGCTGTTGACTCCCTCAAAGGCAAAGAGGCCCTGCAGAGACACCTCAACAAATTAGAGGCCTGGGCCATCACCAGATGTATGAAGTTTAACAAGGGAAAGTTAAACCTGGGATTGGCAACCCTGGATGTATAGACAAATTGGGGAATGAGGGACTAGAGAGCAGCCCTGAGGAAGGGGACCTGGGGGTCCTGGTGGATGGCAAGTTGAACATGAATCAGCAGTGCCCTGGCAGCCAGGAGGGCCAAGTGTGCTGGGGGCATCAGGTGCAGCATCACCAGCCAGGCAAGGGAGGGGATTGTTTTGCCCTGCTTCTGCACTGGGGCAGCCTCAACTTGAATTCTGGGTGTAGTTTTGCACACGGCAGTATGAGAAAGATACAAAGCTACTGGAGAGCATCCAGAGGAGGGCCATGAGGATGGTGAAGGAAGGGTCTGGAGGGGAAGCCTTATGAGGAACAGCTGAAGTCACTTGCTTTGTTCCACTTGGAGGAGACACCTCAGTCTTCAACATCCTCACAAGGGGAAGCAGAGGGGCAGATACTGATCTCTTCACTCTCATGACCAGTGTCAGGACTTGAAGATATGGCCTGAAGCTGAGTCAAGGGAGATCTAGGTAGGATATCAGGAAAAGGTTTCTCACCCAGAGCAGGGTTTGGCACTGGAACAGGCTCCCTGAGACCATGGTCACAGCACCAGCCTGACAGATTCAGGAAGCATGTGGACATTGCTCTCAGGCACATGGTGTGAGTATTGAGGCGTCCTGTGCAGGGCCAGAAGTTGGATTTGATCATCTTGATGAGTCTGTTCCACCTCAGCCCATCATGTTCTATGATACTATGAAATACGTTACATATGTATATGACCACTTCCTTTTAACTATTGTTGCCTAAATTTGACTCTTTTAAAACTATGAAGAGTTCTGTTGTATTTGTGTTTCTTCAGTTGAAAACTGAAATTCCTGCATTTTTCAGTGTAGGAGCATGTGCTCTCCAGCTTTTTGTGCTCCTGGGCATTAGGTCGTTCCTCATGCTTATGCATTTCCGAGTGACTTCAGACTTCTCTACTTTAATTGTGGTGGCAGAGTTCCTTCTGGTGAAAAAAACAGTTTAGTTCTCAAAAGGAGCAAACAAACTTCTATTATGGATCAGAAGAATGTAAATATATCCAATCTGTAGGAAGAAAATATGTGATGCAAAAAATAGGAAATAAAAAGGTTCACTAAATCTGCCTATAGTAGTACAATTACATGTAGTAGTACTCTTGCATGTTGATCCAAAATAGATTTATATAGTACCTGTATTTTTTTCCCTTGTTCCAAGTTTCCTTGATGTCTTGGCAGTTCCACAGAATAGTACAAGAAGAAAATATTCAGCTGTTTTTATTTTTTAAATGTTTTCTTGGTAAATAAAGTAGCAAGACCTAATTACATTGTGATGGTGTTACACTGGTGGTTGTGCTAAGTAAAAAGACAACAGGCATGCTTGAATGGTTCTTTTTGCTAAATGTTCAACAGCAAGTTAACTTTCAACAGAGAGAGGGCAATGGGTTCCACCATTCAAAAGTAAAGCTTTGAAATGGCTGTTTTAGTAACCATCTTGTGACCTGATGGAACAGCATTGACTGAGAACCCTGGAGACATAGGGATGATGTATGAGAGAAAGGTTATGACTCCAGCTATGAGTGTTAGCGATGTCATCCTTTTTGTGTCAGATTTTCAAGGTAAAAGATTTGTATCAGAAAATAGTGAGAGAAGATTGTGCTTCTGCAGGCTTGTTATTTGTCATATTAAATTTGCCATAATCAAGTTTGACAGGCTTCTCTTTATTTTTTCCAGCAGACAATATTATTGTTGAAGATTAGTCAGATGCCTTCCGTCCATTCCCGGCCTCACATGCTATGTCATGCAAGCTTTGGAACACTTAGAACATAATTTAAATGAATGACTAATTTGGCAAGCATAATGGAAGGCACACATACCGTCCTTCAATTGCACAAACCCATTATGGAGCTTTGTTACATCAGCTTCTATCATCCAGAGGGAAAACTCAGAGGATTTACTTACAAGGGCTCTGTAACTCTGGACAGATCCAGTAAGCGTTTCTGTAGCTGCTATCAAGTAAGGGAGAGGTTAGACATGGAGCTGAGAGAACAGCCATATGAAAATTTTGGAGATATTATTTTCAAGCAAACCACCACGAAAGACCTTCTCAGTGAGCTGTACAAACTGGCCGTTGAAAAGAAAAACCTGTTATCCAGTGTTTTGAGATCACATCATATTCCAGACCTTAAAGCAGGACATCAGGAGGAAAAGCGCCAAGATGTTTCTGGAGTCCTGAAACTTAAAGGTGATAATTACTCCAGTCTTACACATCAGCAGGAATTATTTCTGGATTCCACAAAGAGAGACAATTTGAATCACAAAAAAATGAGGAAATACAGAAGGAAAGAGAACTTTGAGGAGATCAGACACCGGAAAGAGGGAAAAAAGATACATGAACATCTTTTTATACTGAGTAAACAAGACATGCAACAGAAAAATAAGAAGATGGTCTCCCAAAGACTTCCTACCAGGAGTTATCCCAGTTCCTTTTCTCCCTCCAGCTGGCTAACAGTGAAAGGTAAGGATAATTTACCAGTAGACAATAGAATACAACCAGAAAGGTGGACAGAAGAGGGGTATTTTCTTAAGAGCAACAAAGCTGTGATATTGAATGCTGACTTACCAAGTTCTAGCACAAAAGACTTCAATGATGAGGTTGCAGTTGAACCAGTGGATAATGGAGAATGCATTCCTGAAGTTAACGAGGTACAACAGAGCACAACTTTGGTGAAGTCATCACAGTACAGTCAACCTAACAAACTTGCAGCTTCTAAATGCTTAAAAAGTAGCAAGTATGCTGAGCCAGTATGCAAGGAGATACCAGGAATCACAGCTGTTGCTGAAGAGCAGGATTTAGATGTTTGTATTAAAAAAGTTACTGAACCCCCTGCAGAGTCTTTACCTGATTTTCACAGAGATAATGAAACCATTTCTCCTGTTCTCATAACAGCACATAATGAGTTTATATCAAGAACTGATGTGTACTCTGTAAATGAAGCTGTTGGAGACTCTAATAACAGTGTGCTGCAGGAAAAGGAGGAAGACAGCTCTGGTTTGCAGTACAAAGCAGAGAGAGTGCACATTACTGATGAGTCATGCAACCTTGTGGGAGCAGTTAATAAAGCTCTTCTGAAAGTTATCCGGAGCGACAGTTTAGATGAAGCTGCAGAATGGAAGAGACTGCAACAAATTACAAGAGTAGACAGAAATCTGCCAGGCTCACTACATGAGAAAAGGACCACAGTATCCCGGGGAAACAGCAAGCATTTATTTTTGAACCTGCCTGTAAATGAAAGTCCTGATATTCCTCAGACCGGTAATAATCTTAAACTGGAAGAGAAAAGACTGCATTCACCCCCATTAGCAGCAGTGAGTAATGTTTTTAGTAATTCATATCCGCTATCTAATACACACAAACAAATGTCACCTATTCCTTCTCCGTTATCTTCGAGACTGCCTAGCCCGCAGCTGCATCACCGGATCCTGCCGCTACCGACACAGAGCACCGAGGACGAATCCATGTTCAGTGACTATGGCCACGGAAGACATGGTGCTATAAACTTCTCTTTCAGTGATTTGGAGCCACAGTTTTATCTGAAGTATTCTGAACCTGGAGAATTGGGATTTGCCACCAGACAACGGGGCCTACATCAGAATACAACTACAGGACATTTTGAAAAGTGTGCTGTGCAAGAAAAGTTAACTACTCAGACACAGCACAACTTCTATCCAGGTCAGTCCTATTTCATAAATTTTTAAACTAATAGAACCAACCAAACATGAAAGTGTTGGAGTGTTTTCTGGGTTTGTTTGGTTTGGTTTTTTTAATATGAGCTGTTAATAAATATTATGTTAAATAAGAAACTATTTTTCATTACTTAAGGATTGGGTGAAAAGTTGTTGACATTTTTAAACAAAAGTTACAGCTATATAATATTTCAAGATGCATTTTTATGTCAGCATATTTTCAGTCCTGTTGTTACTGAATGACCACTTAGCCGAAGTTAATGAAAAACCTTTTTATATAAAAAGAAAAAAGTTTGCATGCTTATTTTTCTGGTTTTCCTGTGCTGTGTTCCAGTCTTTCAAAATGTTATGGTAACATTTATTCTCCAAAATGTTCTTTTTAGCTTGTTTGGCTTACCTGATAGAATATTTTCTGAACAAGGTAATTTAAAATGCCTTAAGTATAGGACTGGTGCTTTTACCATTTAGCTACAAGAGATTGATATAAATTCTGTAACAAAAGGCTTGTTTTTAAAATGATTGCATGCAGGAGTCATGTTACAATGTATATGACTACAGTACATGGGTTTGTTTATTTATAAAAATATGCTGTGTAAAAATACATAAGTATATGACATACTAAATAGGTATCTTTGTTAGCTAGAATATCAACATCTATACCCTTCGTTTTTTCCTTAAGAAGCAGGAAGGCTGCAGGACCTTATTCCACAGTGGTCCAGGTGTGGCTCAGACTGGTCCCTCTGTGTTAATTGGGGGTCTGGCAGTGCAATGACACAAAAGGGGGATTCCAAAAGGGGAGGTGTGTAGGGATGTGAAACCATTACCTTAGCCAGAGGGTGTTGAATACTGCCTATGAGGCTTGCATTTATGCCTGCTGCTTCTAGAAGTTGTTTCAGTTCCACTCAAGACTAAATCAAATTTAGAGTGTTGTTTGATGAGCTGACAAAACTGAAAAGATGGGTGCTGTACTCTTGTTCTTTCATTCCTACCATCACCTGGTTTAGTCATCAAAGAAAAGACTTTAAGAAATGAAGAAGAAAATGAAATTCCAGCAATTGGTTTCTACTGTGCTGTGCTGTCCTACCCTTCTCATTACTTGTACTCATCGTACCTTTTGGTGAGCTGGTTTAGCTGACAAGACCAGCAATTTCACCCCTTTATTAAGACTAAAGTAGCACAGCAAATCTTTTCCTCTCTGTTTTACATTGGTATTTTTTTAATTAATGTGTCTTTTAGAATTGTTGGATGTAGAACTGTACCTATTGTACTGTGCTCTTGTACTGTCTTTGCCTGGGACAGAGTTAATTTTTTTTACAGTAGTTTGTATGGGGCAGTGTTTTGGGTTTGTGATGAAAACAGTCTCGATAACACAGGGATGTTCTAGCTTGTGCTGAGCAGTGTTTGCACAGCATCAATCCCTTCTCTGTTTCTCACTCTGCATCCCCCCAGTGAATAGACCAGGGGCTGCACAATAGGCTGGGAGGGGACACGACCAGACAGATGACCCAGGCTAACTAAAGAGAAATTCCCTGCCGCATAACGTCATGCTCAGGAATAAAAGCTGAAAGAGGGGGCTTTGGAGGGGTTAGCCATCTTTTGCTTGGGACCTGGCAGGGCGTCAGTCTACCCATGGGAGGCGGTGAGTGATTGCTGTAGCATCACTTGTTTCATTTTTTTTCCCCTCTTTTTCCACTTACCTTTCACTCATCAAACAAATTTTTTGTTCGTTATCTTGACCCTCAGTGGTTGGGGTTTTTCCATGCCTCTTCCCCCTCACCACTTGGGGGAATGGGGTAGGGAGAGAATGAACCACTGTGTGGTGCTTGTCTGTTGCTGGGGTTAGCCCACAATGGTTTTACAAGAAACAAAACAACACACGTACATACTAATGGCATCTCTTGGCTGAAAGTCCTGGCTATTAAGCAGAAACATCCTTGCAAAGAGAAGAAAAGTAGACAAGCCCAATTTTAGTTCCTGTTTACAGTTACCTGGCAAGATTAATACAGACAGCAAATACCACAAGTTTTTTGGTTTGGGTTTTTTAGTTTTTTTCATTTTCGAGTATGATTGCATACCAGCATTATTACTGGCGTGTCAGAAAATCTGTGACTTTAAGGAAAAATTCCACATTTTGCTGGCATATATACTGCTGTAGGTATGTCTCTGGGTCTGGGATAATACAACTTTCCATTTCCATCTGAACCAGGGGTGGAATCATTTGTATTGACAGAACATTTGGAATAACATTCTTCTGTAAACAGATATGAATGATAACTAACTGACTATAGTTCAGTGAGACAATTGATGTATCTCCAATGTCAATGTAAGTGATACTAAGATTTACAGTTATAAACTTGCATTCCTGGTTTGATTCTTACCAGATTTCTCCCATGTGTGAAGAGCAGAATTCAAGGATATTGTTCAGATTTGTCTTCAATGGGGTGTTACTATGAAATGGTTTCTTTCATTTCCACCCTGTTCTTAAATTGTGTAAATATCTACAGTGACTCTGAATTATGCAGAATTTCGGTCAACTTTTTATCAGTCAGGTTGATTCAAGGATTTGCTGCATGGCAAAAATGATGGTCTTTTGAGTGGTGTTTCAAAGTTCTATTGCTGTCACAGTATGCACTACTTCTCCCTGAAAAACTTTTACAGCCTTTGGATAGCTGTGGAACTTTATATTTGGAAAATTTCACAAATTAGTTAAATATTCTAATTTATTAGTTTAAATTAGAAATTGGACTCATCATACAGCTCTACACATAATTTTAATTCTCTTATTGTTTGTAATCATGATTCTTCGCACTCTCACTAATTGGAGAATATTCCTGCAGTCAAAACTAAACAGCTAAGGCAGAGTGCCCTTACTTCTGTGCTTCCAATTTTTCTCAATTTCAGTTTCTTTACAGATATATAGATACATATTTATGGCAGGTATCTCATAGTTTCATTGCAGAAAATTCTATTAGTAGTTAATTTGAAAGTACAGTTTTCTGGGTCTTCTTGTTGAAATGCAACTATTGGCCATGAGAATAGACCACAGTTTTCATCTTCGTAAGTTAATAGTTAACTGGGAATAATTTATAGTTCAACAATAATTATTTAGCAATTTTCTCTGTAGCTAGGACTGGAAATTAAACTTCCTCTATTTGCCTGTAATAGTTCCATTTGAATTATCAAAATTCTGAGAAAAAGCTTTAGAATAACTTAATGCTTTCAAATAACAAGCTGCTCAGTTACAAGCAGCAAAAGCAGAAATATAAACACTAAAATTTCTCATAGACTGACTTGTATTTAATTCTCAGAAACATCCTTCCTGTGTTCTGTGCGAAGTTCTTTCTGCTCTTACATGAAGTACATCATGCTTCTGTAGTCCTGGAGAAGCCAAGCTTGCTTTTGAAAAGAACTTCAATGTATCTGAATATCTCTCTCAGGGAAAGATTTTCTGAGACTTTTTAGATCACGTCCCTGCTTCTCTCTCAAGTTGTTCACAGCAGTAGAAAAACTAGGGAGAAAATTTTCAGAGCTATTGTATAAAATTGAAACTGAATGACACCAATATGCTATTTTTGTAAGTATTATCTGTAAGAGAAGAAGATTAGTATTTTTTTTTAAGTGAATTCAATTCAGAGCAGGAAACTTAAAAATAAAAATCACTGGTTATGACATTGCCTCCCAGACAATGACTGGTGACTGTGCTTTGAGTCAGAATGAGGCTGGGAAGGGTCATTCACCACACCTTCTGTTACATATTTTATTCCTAATGTGGAAAAAAAGAGTAAAAATCTGTCAAGGGGGAGTGGTGAAAGCAAGAAAGTGAACAGATGAGAAGGATGATGTTACTCTATCCCCAGCCAATGAATAATGCTCTGTTTTTGATATCTAGTCGTTGTGAAGGAAGAAGATAGCCAGAAAACACATAAATTCAAAGTTATAGGACTGTGGAGAAACTAAAATAAACTTGGAATGAAATGAATGATTAAAGTTTGTGTCAGGTAAAATGGCTGAGACTTATGGGACTGAAAAGGACAATCCCATTCTCTTCTTACTCTCTTCTTCAGCGAAGGCTCCTCTCCTCCTCTTTTCACTTTTTCTCCCCTTCTCTGAAACAACTTTGGTGTTTTTCTTACTTTTTGGTCATTTGAGTCAAATCACTAAGCAAGCTGAAAACTGAGCCAACAAGGAGAGAAGTGAGTAGCTTTGGCAGGTTTAATGAGCTGAGCAGTTCATAGTGGTCTGATGAATACCACAGCTGGGATGAGGGAGGACATGCAAGTGTGGCAGAAAGGACAAGTGAGCGAGACCATCCTTCCTGCAGGGAATCATTTGAGCCCCAAAAATCTCAGTTGCATTCAAAAACAGGAAGCCAGAAGGCTGGATAGGACTGGCTAAAACAGAAGTTGGTAGGAGTGGGAAATGAGGTGAATCAAGCTGGATGAAGATATGAGGATACTGTGATATTTTGAGTGGGTGCTATTAATTGTGAAGCTGAAAGAACACAAAATGGAGGAGAATTGAGAAAGGGGAACTCAAAGACTAAGTAGAGAGTGTTAATTTGGCTAGGATAGAGAACATTTATGGAGTTCCACAAAGTGGAACATGGCTCATTAGAGATGAGGTAACTTTTGTTTTGATGGGAAAATCTTCAAAAGGAACTGTAACCATTAGAATGTACATTATGGACATAAATCTGTTTGACTTGCTGGTGATCCATGAAATCAGTGTGCAGTGTCATGAAATTTTGGAGCTGCTGAGAAGAGAAGGAAGGAAGAGAAAGAAAAATGAGGTAGAGTTTTGATTTTAAAGTCTTCAAAATTATAATGCTTATTGTGTTGTAGGAAGGGCAGCTGCTGGAAAAGGTTGTTGAATATAAGTTTTTAAGATTATTTCTCAAATAATTTTCTTTAATTGACTAGTTAAAGATGTGTACCCAAGAGTTCTTGGCAATATATTCTGAATGTAATTGTAGATGCATCTATCCCTGTTCCTGCTGATTATTAGATGGGGAATGTTGTGTTTGCTTGTTTCTGCCAATGAGAATTTTATGGCAGCAGTTCACTTTCCATTAGAAAGAATTGAAAAAGAACATTCTGGTATTTTTGTGTGGTTGTCAAAAATTACACACTGCCATTTGGAAACATGCCAATTGCTAATGGCTATTTCTGGCAGATTAATTTTGCAGTCTTAAAATATAAAAGTACTTTAACCTATAAATGACTGTTTACTGTATAAATAAACACTTGAACAAGCATTGTTCTCAAATTGGTGTTAGATCATATGTTAGTTCTCAAAGTTTTTGAAGGGAGTGAAAAGCACAAAATGATCGTTTCAGTTTGAAAATTCACTCACTGGTGGCTGGAGGAACAGTTTTCATATCTGTCCTCCAAGAGCTGCCCTACTCCTTAGGTCTTTCAACCGCCTGCTAAAACCGGGTTATCCCAGTTGTCCTGCATTAATTTCTGTTTGCAGTGTAAAGATAGCTTACTTCCATGAGAACAAGAACACTCTGATTCTACAAATATAAGAGTTGTATAGTCTGTAGTTCTACATGTCTGTTTAAAGTTCCAGCATTAAAGCAGCATGGGAGAAGTCTTAGTTTTGAATTTGGTTGCGTGTATTATCATTAACTACAAAATAATGAATCTATCACAGTGCCAGTGCCAGAAGACTTGTATTTGAAAAATGGCATGCAGGCAACATTTCACCCCAGATATTTAATGAGGATGGCTGTGACTTCGCCTCAAAAAAAAATTAGTATAAAGGTACTATTTGAATATTATGTTGTCTTTTCCTAACTTAACAAACTCTTTAAGCTGAAAAGGGATGAATAGAGTCAGTTAAGAGGAATTCAACAAGACCATATGACGTGTTCCTGAACCATGGGTTTGGAAAATGAAGTTTCATATAAACAAAACTCTGTTTGAAGGCTCTTGTAACAGGAGACAGATTATAATATATTGTTTTTGATGTTCCTTTTATAGGGAAGGGAAAGGTTTATGAATATCTTCTCTAATTGAAGTGGTTCAGAGAATTGCTAATTAGCATTTTAAAAGCACTGTAGCATTCTGTCCACAGTAAGTATGCACTTCATGAGCTAAGTTTGCATATGGATCACATGGAAATATGATGCATAGTTTCTCACAAGTACTTCACATGAAAGTAATATATGTAAGTGTTTTGCTTCACAAAACCCATCTTATTCAGAATAAATGTATTTTGAAGATCCTATAAAGGATTTAAGAATTAAGAGACTGGTGTAAGAAAACAATTAAAATAAAAAAGAGAGATAATAATCATAGAATCTAAGAATCATTTAGGCTGAAAGGGCCACTTGAGATCATCGAGTTCAACCCTCTGCTCAGGCAGGGTCACCTAGAGCAAATTGCCTTGGCCTATGTGCAGTAGGGTTTTTAATTTCTCCAAGAATGATGACTGAACAACCTGTGTTAGGGCTTGGTCACTCTCACAGTGAAGGAGTGTTTTCTTTCCTTCTGGTTTGAATTATGCAAATTTTCAGTTTACCATCTCAGTGTTATAAATATTACTAACTTCTATTCTAAACTTGTCTCTTTTTGCCCAATGATGTGTCTCTAATATCCTATGGGAATTGTGTTACCTACACAGTCTGTGGCTAAAACTGAGTTAATTATTTCTGAAGATCTTTCCAGATTTATATATATGTGTATATATATAGTATATGTAGTACATATATACTGTCACTTAAGCATGTAAGGACGATGTCCTCTTTGATAAGGATTTCTGTTTCTTCTGTGTACAGTTGCAGGCTATACCTAAAATTTTCCTGTTAAGTTTGCATGTTCTTTCTAGATACGTAATCTTGCAAAGTTTGCTAATTGTATGTCCAAGAAAAATGACAGTGACTCCATAGTTGTTTAATGGATCTTTGTTTTCCTGTTACATTTCCAGTTACACATTGTACAGTATATTATGATTGCCTTTGAGGACATCATCCTCTATTCTCTATTGAGTCTTATGACACATGATAATGCTAAAAGACTATTAATACTTCATCCCAGTGAAGCCAAAATCTTTTCATTTCAGTGTAAACAAAATAAGGCAATGCTGCATTGAAATGTCAACTTAGGGCAGTTTGAAATGTACATAGGCAGGACTGTGAGTTCAAGACATGGTCTCTGAGTTAAAAAGACCCTCTGAAGATTGGCCTTGATAGATTTTGTGAACAAATAGCTCCTGTTTTAGTTGAATGACTTCTCAGCATGACACACTTAAGCAACAGTTATGTTTTCTTCTCTCTTTGTAACATGTGATTCTTCAGTCAAAGGCAATCAGTGAGGGGAAACCAAGTGAATTAAATTGGAATGGAAAGCCAGAGACAGCTTAATGTTTTATGCAGGTCATAGATTAACAATTTTCTGTTTCAAGAGGGGAGAAAAGGCCAAAACATTCTTTCTGGTTTACAGTTTGTGCACTCAGTTTAAGAGATTTACTGTAATGAAATGGACTTCTTTCTCATCAGTATAAAAAGAATTTCTTGAAGTAAAATACTGGGATAATGTGGTAGTTGTTGTTTCTTAAATCTGTATGAATTCTCTTGGCCACTTAAAACAAGTTGATAGAAATGGCTCAGCTGAAATTTTTCTTGGTGGATCAGGATGATATATAAACTGAGATCAGATTCAAGTATTTATTTCTGTAAGTATGATTTAATTATGTGTTTAGGATTTTTTAAAATCTCTAATAGCTACTCTTTGGAATTTTGTCTCTGAAAAAGTGACATAGCACCAAATCCAACCTGTAAAAGTGGTGAAAAATTCTGCATACTCCCTGCTAAAAATATACTTTAAAATACTGAAAATAAATAAAGGTGCAATTTATGTGTTTGTGGTATCCCATACCAGTAAATAATTTTGAATAGTATTTCATTATTTAGATGTGACATGAATCTAGAATACATTTAAATAATACCTATAAGTGGTGAATATTATTTATGAGTCATAGCATTAAAAGACTGCACCTAGTGGTTTAATGATTTATTTAATTATGTGTCAGAATAGTTTTTCTTCGGGCTTAGATTATGAGTACCTCTGCATTTAGATTATGGTAACTTCTCAATTGCTCCAAGTGTTTATGATTTTTAAACCATGTTCAAAGATCTCTTCAGGCTTGTGTGTTTTGTTGGTGGGATCAGTGAGGTAAAAATAGGACAAAGAAAATAGAGGTGAAATGTTGAGAACTGTTGGATGTGCTTTACATGAGGAATTTTAAAGGCTGTGTGACATTAGTCTTTAGCAGAACAAGAGGTGAGTAAAGAGGGAAATAGAAATAATTCACAGTCACTCACCTTAGTGACAGTCTCTGCATACTGCTACTTGTAGTGTCCTGTTCGATAAAGATTTCAATGCTTTGTAATTTTCTACGTATTTCTTTTCACATTTACATTTTGGAAGTGTTAAAATGGAAAGTGTTATGTTTTTTTCTTATATGGCTTGCTTTCACAATGAAGGGGCATATGGGACATTTTTGCATTCTGAATACAATGAGTCTCTCTGAAATTGTCCTAAGCAATCACTTAGCATTTCTTTGCTATCAATATACAATTTTATGATTTTTGACTTGGATAGTTCAAAACTACCAAGATTAAGGGCATAACTGATAGTTTAGCTAACGTGTTCCCATGTTTGCTCTCACTTGTCTTGAATATGTTGGCAAATAATGAGGGAAAATATGTTCTAAAATAATCTGACTTTATGGGAAAAGGTATTCTGAGTTTCTACTCTATAACATTTTCAGTATTTCTGTATTTGGATGTCTATCTCATGAGTAGAAATGTTTATTGATTGTTAAACCCTTGTAAATCTGAACCTGTTAAGTTACCAAGACTACAAAATATTTATGAATAGAAAATAATTCTCATTATGTGTAAAAAATGAAGTAAATCGATTCTTGTTCTCTAAACTTCAGTGTTGCTATTACAGAAACATAAGTAAAACTAACAAAACTGTAGTACAGGGGGGTTGGCCAACAAAATGTTATTACTTCAATGAGTACATGCACTTATTTTTGAGCCATAAATGGCAGAAAAGCTAAAACCAGTTGTTCCCATCCCTTTACCCCCTAACACCTCATGTTTTTCAGCAGCTAGGCTAGTAGCCCTGGGAGGCCCTGGCAGCCGGAGGGCACACCCTCAGTTCCCAACCTGCTTCCAGCAGCTTTAATTGTTATTATGTGCAAAATACCAGGTGCTCTGTGTGACCTAAGATGTTAATCGTGCCTACCTTACATGCATAATTTGTTTATGGGATCTGATTCATGTTGTCAGTGTATTTATAACTTATAGCTTGATTTCCATGTACAGAGAAACTGAACACTACAGCTGCTAAGGCAGGCATATTTAAAAGCTGCAGAATTTTCTTAAGTATATTGTGGTAAATTAGGAGCATTAGCCAGCAGGAGTTATGCCAAGACCTTTGGGGCAATTAGTCAAAAGATGGCTTATTTTATTTTATCCGGCACTGAAGTCAGTGGTTGTGTAGTCCCTCAACTAACATTTGGTAACATATACTTGAGTTTGATAGTTATAGAAGTGAAATCTAAATATTTGTTAAGTTTGTTGGAGAAGATAAAAGTTCTGGGGTGTTTTTCTGTTATTCTGTTAATTTTATTTAAGACATATCTATATGACTTATAAAGCAGCTGGCATGAACCATTTCAACTCACAATAACTAAAATTTAGAGGTTATATTCTCTAAGTTTCTTCTAGAGTATATATTCTCCTCAGTAATGTAGCTATCAGTATCCTGTAAACTTGAGCATATGTTCACTAATTTCTGATTTTTTGAAGTGAAATTTGTTTTGCCTTAAGAAATTAAAGCAGTCAAGTATGAAAAATACATTGAAAAAGTTATTAAAATAAAAACTACTCAATTTTGGAGATTATATGTTTTTAAATAAATGTATATTAAAGTATAAGTACAATTTTATATAGCCTAATATAATGTAATACAATATAATTTCTGTACAGTTATGTGTACATTTTTCAATAGACATTGCAGTTTAAACTTGAGCATGTATTTGGTACTTATACTAATTCATGCCTGTCAGATTTTTTTCTTCTTTTTGGAAAATGCCAGATTTCATAGGAATAAAATTCTAAACAAACTCCAAACAAACAATTTTTTTTCCAGAAGTAGCAGCCTTCTGAAAATTATTTTCTAGCTGAATAATAAACTCCAACTATTACACCAAGAACAAAAGATGGTAATACATCTTTTTGCATAGGCAAAAGGAATAGCCTTGTACAAAATCTAAGTACTTGTTTGTAATGCTTTTGGATCCTAATTTCCTCTCATACGCTTCTTTCATGTGATATGGACCCAATAATTTTTGTATTAGTTTACTACAACAGATTATTCTTCAAATCTGACACATAGTGAAACCATAGTTTTAGGTATTACAAGTAAGATAAATAGCACTATATTAATTCCCAGGAATTGTTTACATATTTTTTTCTTATGATTAATTTGTATTACACTTTTGTACTTACGTAAATTATACTTAGTTATGCAAAAATGAAAGCTGTTTGTCATCCAAAGATGGGAGGGAAAACGTTAGGACATACTTTTTCCGTTTTTCACTTTTTTCAAAAATCTCTTACTTTCTAGCCTTCAGTTTTCTCTTGTCATCTTATCTTTAGTATGAATGGCAGCGTTCCATTTCAATGTTTTTCTTATATTATGGAAAAAAAATTCAATTTTGTTACTTAGTTTGTCAGTCTTAATCCATGTTGAGCACTTTGTGGATTAGTAAAAGGGACCATACCTAATCAGTCCAAAGAGCCCTATTTTTCATCTCATCAGGCATTAAATGTTTGTCAAGTCCTTTTCATCAAAGTGGTTGGGTAACATTTAAACTATTTCACCTTGCAACCTAAACAAAAGGTTTGCTTGCATTCTATTCAGATTTTGGTTGCCTGTAAGAACTTTGAATTTAAAGGCTTTATTCACGGGTTAGCAGAAAATGAGCTGTAGTTTAAAGCTGTTTCAGATTTCCAGGGTGGCATGAACTTTGCGACAGATCTTTCTTTTGTTAAAGAGCTATCCTTGAGATAGCTAAGTACAGTGAGAACGCTTTCTTTTTTAACACCTCCAGAGTGAAAGGTTTTTTATCCAAAACAGGCAGAAGTCTGAGTTTGTTGATTTGGTTTGTTTTTTTGGGTTTTTTAAAGTAAATTAAATAGGTGAGAATGTTTTCCGTCTGTCTTCCATGACATTTCTAACCATACAGATTGACTTTCTAGTCCTACTTTTTTCCCCTCTGTGTAATTATATGTCACTTACAGAAATGCAGATGCTTGGTATGAGAGGAGTCACATAGGGTGTGTTTGTGTGGCATGTCTAGTCCACACTAGCCACCCACTGCTTTTCCAGTCTGTTCTGTGAGACACATTGGATGAATCCTCCTGCAGTTCAAAGAAAAGCCTGAGCTTGAACAATTCTTGCAGAGTTGCAGTTGTGAAGATATGTCTGCACAGACTTTATCCATCTATCAAAATCCCTGTGGCATGGCTGGTGTTCCATAGCTTCTCTCACACCAGCGCGTTACAGTCATTCCACTCTTGTGGCACAGGGCAAGGACCTGAAGCTTTCCTCATGTGGGTTAGGCGTGACCATAGGCTCAAAAGGGGATTTCAGGCTACAAGCAAGGCTGTGACATAGCCTGGGCTTCAGGCATTAATAATGTTGATGGTCAGTGAGACAGAGCATAAAAGCAGTTTCAATTAACTTTGTAAAGTAAGATGCAGCTCTGTCATCAGAGGGTTGAATTCTCTTATGTGTAATTCATTGAAATTGATGGTAAATGTGCAAATGGAGATGACAGCTGGGTGTTCCAGTGGAACAAATGAAAGGTTTCTTGGAATTCAGGTCTGCTTTAGCAGCTTTGGCTGCTAAAAACAACATCTAATGATACTAATATTTAAATAGTCATGACTTTGAATAGTCATGGAAATATTTCCACCCATCCTCTTGGTGATGTATAGTAGCATGCTGCTTTGCTTTCTTACTCAGCAGTCATCCTTAAAACACTCCCACAACCGCTTCATCATGTCTCCTTTATTTCCATTACTTTTCTCCTTCATCTGACTTACACTTTCCTATCTGTACCTTTAGAAACAAGTTCATACTTTGCTTGTTCACGCTAAATGATCTCCACCAGCCTTTTCAATATGCTGGGCAATTACCTATCAGATCATTTCACAAATGAAAGGAAGGAATGCTGAATGTTACCTCCTTACTGCACGAGGTTTTCAGAATGGACGCAAAATGGTGCAGAATGGTGCCCTAAGGTGTCTGAGGCACAGACACAGAGCTGGCAAATCTGATCCATCCCTTTGTGGATCGGGGTAAATTAATTTTGGCATCTAACATTCATTTAGGCAACGGAGTCCAAATAATTGTAAGTGATGTTTCAGCTTTTTATTGCAGCAGTGTTGTTAACTCCATCTTACCAAATTATTAAAAATGGGATTTATTCCTTCAGAATTTTTTTGTAAATGCATTTGAATTTTGGTCTAGACTCTTACAGTACATTTTGCTGCTTTGTAGTCTGCCTTTGTTCATTGTTCTAAAAACTGAACTCTATTTAACTCTGTATGCTTTCTCCTGGGAACCACCTGTATTTCTGTAGTACATTTTTACTTCAATATAATTCAGTCATTGTCTCTGTGTCAGTGCAGTAAGGCACTTCATTTGACTTTTAACCATAAAACTTAACAGACTATGTTGGGATTTTCTGGAAAGTGATTTTATGGTCCTCGGTCCACAGATACAACATCCCTTTTTTTTTTTAATCCTAGTAGGAAAACTGATGAAGTGAAACTAATTGTACTTCTTGGTGACACAAGTATAGGGTTCAGGAGGACAAACCTTAGAGGTCTTTGGTCAGTGTGCAGAATTTGCATAACAGGTTTACTGTTACAACAGAACTATGAGCACAGGAATAAAAGGAACTTGTGCTTTTCATTTTGTCCCTTTGGCATCTACGTGTTGAAGATGAAAGAATTTTTAAATAGGAAGTGTATCTTTCATGTGAATCAGAAATATGGCCAATAGCATTTTGCTGTCACATTCCTATAGTGGTGTGCTACCGGATGGCGTATGTTATCAGTGTGCCTTGAAAGAGAGAACCACCCTTTTCAAGAACAACACTGAAGGCAGGCTTAACTCAAAGCAAGACAGGGAGCATATGCTTATGATTGATTTAAATAGGAATGTTTTCCTAAACAAAATTATATGCTAGATGGCCAACACTTGCGAAGTTGTAATTTTATATTTAAAGTAAAGGTAATAATACTGGCAGCCTTGAGGTTGTTGGATTGCAGTAGTGACTGGTATTTATATCTGGTTCATTAGCAAGCCAGTGAAAAATTTCATGTGACAAAAATCCATTTGGCTAATGAACCACCTGTTAATTAGACTCTGAACTTTCAAAAGAATACAGCTTATTTTTTTCCTCAGTAGTGTAATATAACTGCATAAAACAGTTGCAAAAGTAAATTGAATGACAGAAATATTTTCTAGTGGATTAAGCAGACCACTTGTTAGGTACTTAGACATCTAAGACTTTATGTTGCCAGACCAAACTGAGGGCAATGAAAAGCGACAGATTACACGATGAAGAGTGTTTTCTTTTGTTTTGTAATAAAACCCTTTGAGTTCAAGACAGCCTTGATAAAGCTGAGATACTTGTGGCTTCTCGCAGTTTATACAGTTGTTTTGACACACAAGTGTTACTGAATGTGCATGTAATATCTTGCAGATGTTATGCATTCAGCCATACACTGAAGAAATGTCTTTCCAAAAAAGTACTTTAAAGAAAATAAAAAGCTGTCTCCAAATTTGACTGGTTTTTAACATGCAGATGTGTCAGAGTTGAGACTGTGAAATGTTGCTTGTCAATTTGGCAGATACTTGCTAAAATATGAATAAATACAGACTGTATTAAAAAGAAATGTAGGTGGTAACTATTAAATTAATGTTCTAGCTCTTTTTTTTTTTGCATCATTTCTGCTCTGCAGTGTTAAGATTGCTATAATTAGCCAGTCCTATACTGAATCATGATGTAAAACAAAGGAAAGGAGCGGTGTTGAGAGGTAGCTATTCTAAAGTATCACATTTCCTCCTGACTTCTGAAAACTCCTCCGTTGTGCTGTTTGCCTTTCATTCCTCTCTTTATCCCAACAGTTAACCAAGTCGTAGTCAGTCTTCATCCCTAAATATAAAATCATTATATTGCTTTTATAGTGCCTGGGGATGCATGTCCTGATATCCAGTCTGACCTCTCTGAGGGTCAGGAATACTGCTCTAGCCAATGAATATCATACTGTGATATTTGGGCAGAAGTGCAGTGAAGAACTGTAGAGAGCATTTACTGAGTAGTAAAAAGGCAGGTGAACTTAAAGGGCATAAATAGGAAGCCACGCAAAAAAACTCCTACAATTTCACTTCATATATAAAATGAAGCTGACCATTTCATTTCACCAATGAGACCTTTGAATCTTGACAGATGGTCACATATAAATATTTGTTGAGAAAATAGCTTTCAAAAAAAGCAAATTGGGAATTTTTAGAGAAGAAATAACCCCCAGAAACATTGTTCCACTTTACAAGATGTAGTGCTCTCAAATTTAATATATCTTGGAATTCTCATTCTCTGCCTCAAAAAGTATGTGGTAAAACTGGGTCATGTTCAGCAAAGGAAAACAGGATATTTTAAAGTACAAAAAAAAAGTTGTCCTTAGCCTGGGAGAAAAACCCTTAAGATAACTGACAAGTTGTATGATAGAGATGGTAAAACTGAGTGGCTGAAGAGGTTTGATAGGGCTGGATTTATCTCTCTTTCCTGTTTGCCAAATGCAGCAAAATGTTGACAGTGTAATGAATATGGTAAACACACACCATCTCATTCAAATGCAGAATTTTCAGTTGGCAACTATTTTTAACAGCTGAAATCATTGATGAATGCCACTGTAATTTAATCCTGAGCTCACATGTTATTCATGTAGAGTACATCTCCAGACATGTTTACAAAAAAAAACCAAGATGCCAGGAAAAGCATAAATGTAGAAGAGAAATGGTTTGAACCTTTAATTTATTCAAAAGAAGTTAAAATACTTTAAGCAGTCTATTACCACTTCCACACGCCCATGTTTTCACAAGTAACAGTATCTATATAGGTGGCATGATTTATTTTCAGAAGTACTGTTCACCTCTCACTTCTTGTGAAATCTGTGAAATAAGGAATATTTAACAGCATTGAAAATGGGAAAAACTGTCCAGGGCTTGTGGACTAAATCTGACTTAAGATTTCTTAAGTACCAAAGAAAAGGAATAAATAAATTATTTTTTAATTAATTAATTAAGAAAAAAGCCTGTGGATTATTTTTTAACTGATTTCTTGTCCAATGTGTAATACAGTGACCTTATAATTAGCTGAGGCAAGTGGAGCTTTGGAACACCATAAATAAAGGAGTGGCTCATATAAAAAAAAAGGGAAGTAGGCCATTCAGTATTGCCATTTAAGTTTAGAGGAAAGAAGTATACAAGGCCATGTCAGTGACACAGCTCAAATTCTTTCACAAGTGCTAACTGGAACTGAGAAAAACACATCTTGGTGCTCCATGAATACGGTTTGACTGCTTTCCTGAGGTTTTGGATTAATTGAAGCCCATTTGTGAGTCATGGTGTGCTACAGTAAAGATAATTAAAGTCTGTTTAATTGAGAGTTGACTGCAAGCATATACAAAAAAATTTATCCTATCCAGAAGCTTTTTTCCTTGGACTGTGAAATTTGTAAAAATTCAATACAGAAAATTTGTTGGATTGGTGATCAATTCCCGTTGTTCAGTCATCCAATTTTCCTAAGACTATAGAAGTCAGTATATGTCTGCCTGCGCCTGTAAGATTACTTGATGGTGCTTCAAGCGTCACAATGATAATATTTCATTAACAGAGGCATAACAGTACTTTGGAGTTTCTGTGAGTTCATAATACACTAAAGCCATTCAGAGATACTTGCATTTTAAAAAAAGTCAGCTGAATCTTTTGAAAATTTATGTGACGTTGACCAACTTAGGTTCATCATGACCCAGTCAGTAGTGACATGGAGTGTACTGATGCCAGGCTTAGTGAGAGTGAACTAAGGTAATCTCTTTCTATGAGCTACTGCTCTCACATTGAGATATTACCGCTCAGTATCTGATCATTGCAGAAAGGTGCTCACTGCTTGCTTTCTGTTCCTGTCTTAGTTAAGCAGAAAAAGTAGGTATCATTTGTGACAGGACATGTGAAATAGTGTAGCTGTAGATCTTTGGGACATGAATTATCAAATAATTTTAGGTTTCAGACATGATGGGATGTAAATATCAATGTGGCTGCTTTTGCAGAAGAGGACGGAGATTCCTTAATGACTCAGAACTGTGTGATCCTCCAGGTGCAAAAATGCATTTTTACTTGTCCTGAATGCAATTTTTCACTTACTAATTTAGAATCATAGAATCAGGTACGTTGAAAAAAACTACTGAGATTGAGTGCAACCATTAACTCAGCACTGCCAAGTCCATCACTAAACCATGTCCATAAGTGCCACATCTGTGTTTATTTGAATACCTCCAGGGGTGATGACTCAGCTACATTCTTGGGCAGCCTGTTCCAATGCTTAACAACCTTTTCAGTGAAGAGCTTTTTCCTAATAACCAATCTAAATCTTCCCTGGTGCAACTTGTGGTCATTTCCTCTTGTCCTATTGTTTGTTTCTTGTGAGAAGAGAGCAAGCTACAGCTTGCTAGTATCACCTTTCAGCTGCTTGTCGAGAGCAATAACGTCTCCCCTGAGCCTTTTTCTCCAGTCTGAGCAACCCCAATTCCCTCAGCTGCTCCTCACAGGACTTGTGCCACAGACCCTTCCCCAGCTCCATTGCCCTTCTCTGGACTCTCTCCAGCACCTTAATGTCTTTTTTGTAGTGAGGGGCTTAAAACTGAGCACAGGACTCAAGGTGCACCCTCACCAATGGAGAGTACAGGGGGACAGTCAATGCCCTGGTCCTGCTGGCCACACTATTGCTGATACAGGCCAGGATGCCATTGGCCTTTTTAGCCACCTGGTCATATGCTGGCTCATGGCCAGCCAGCTGTCAACCAGCAGCCAAAAATCCTTTTCTGCTGGGCAGCTTTCCAGCCACTGTTCCCCCAACCTGTAGCACTGCCTGGGGTTGTTGTGACCCAAGTGCAGGACCAGCACTTGGCCTTGTTTAACCTCATACCACTGATCTCAGCCCACGGATCCAGCCTGTCCAGATCCCTCTGCAGAGCTCTGTTACCCTTCAGCAGATCAGCACTCCTGCCCAACTTGGTGCTGTCTGTAATCTGTCTGAGAGTGCACTTGATCCCCTCATCCAGGTCGTTGCAGGACTGACCCAATACTGAACCCTGGAGAACACCACTCATTACCGGCTGGATTTGACTTCCTTCATGACCACTCTCTGGGCCTGGTCATGCAGCCTGTTATTTACCAGTGATGAGTGCACCCGTCCAAGCCATAGGCTGCCCGTTTTTCCAGGAAAATGCTGTCAGATGCAGTACCAAACGCTTTAGTAAACTCCAGGCTGATTCTACACATTCATAGGATGTTACCACTCTCATTCATGATATGTTAAAGCAGTCTAGACAGCACTGCTAATGAGGTTAGAGAGAAAAGGAGGCTGTCAAATCCTCACTACATCTTTTAGGTTCTGCAAAACTGGTCATAAAACTGGTGATCCTTTTGGCTGCAAAATCTTGTGTGTTTTGTTTTTTCATGAATGTTAAGTAAGGTTGCTGCCCATTTTCCTTATTTCCTGATTTTCAATATATTTTGGGCTGTTGTGTGGCTTCCTGTTGGATAAAAGGCAGAAGACTGTCACATGCAATGTAATGTTATTCCAAGAGGAGGAGAAGGAAGAGCACAGGCCATGTGCATTCTCCTATTATCACAGTGCAATCTTACACTGATGAATCATACGCCCCATGGTCTAGTTATAAATAACATCCTTGGTGTTAATTAGTTTTGTTGCTGTCAATAATGTCCCTGGTTATCTATACAGGCTGTTCTTTAATTGTTGCTTCTGGTACTTTTGCACATTTCTATCCACACTTCATTAAATCAAATCTTAATATTTGCACTACAATATTTATATAATGACATTATTGCAGTGTAGCGGTGACCTAAGTGACCTTTACAAGTAGATTCATCAATGTTAAAGCTCATTTTAGGCAATTTTCAAAAATTTGAAGTGTAAGGTAAAAGATGTAGATTTAGAATCAATCTTATTGTTGTTCTTTTTTTTACTTACTTAAATGCCCAAACCAAATCTTTTCAGCGGTGACTTTGCCTTTCTCATGGTTAAGAGTGAGAACCAGTGTATGAGGAGAAATATTTTAACAAGCTCATGATAAAGTAATGTAAACTCTATGGTCATTAAATAGCTTATTAGATTGACTTAAACTGCTGACATTGTAGCCTCTATTCCTAGCTTACTGCCTAAAAGATGGTAGCTTTCAGCTATGTATCTTTTTGTCTGTTTATTTCTATATAGTTCTTAATTTTCCTTATTGCACTAGCTACAGGTTTCTAGTATTTTCAAAAACCATTTATTGCAAGGTCAAATCTCATTAAACAAAATGAGGAATAAAGAATTTAAACATCAGTCTCCTCCTCCACATTCTTTTAGCTAACTGGCTAATGCCACGGATCAGAAAGCTGGCTGCAGAAAGTCACAGAGAAACACTCCCCATGATAGCAATTACAGTATTACAAATGTTTCCATTTTTGGTAGTTGCTTGGAGTGTCACCTATAACAAATATGGTATGTGCTATGATTGCATAGAAATTACTTCAGGTAATGAAGTTGTAAACAGTTGTGAGCTGTTTTTGGAATATTATTAATTGGGAAATTATTAATTATAATTTTGGAAAATTATTTGGAAAATCATTATCTATTTTAGAGCCCCACAAGACATTTAGCATATGCTTAATAAGAAAAACATATGTGAATTGTCAGGTATTTCAAAGTTTTCTGTAGTATTTAATTTTTGTATGTTCACAAATGGCTAACTTGGGAAATGTTGTATTATTAATACATGCTGATTTGATATTTAACTGGATTACTTTGGGTATTACCCCCATTTGGAAGTTACTGTGAGCACTGAAGTTCTTTGGCACTAAAAATGAGCCTTTCACTAAAAGTTCCTGGCATTGCAGCTCAGAACATTGGCCTGAACATTGACTGTGGCATTTGACTGTGAACATGCAAAGCTTCTTTGGGAATAGTAAAAGAATAAGAATTTGCACTAAAGTGCCAATTACTTCCTGTGTTAGATCCTTCTGGGGTTTTTAGTATCTTTGGTTCTTTGCTTATAGTGCCAATTGTGAACACTTGGAGGTCGTCTTCTGTGGCTAGCACAGGTCTTTCCCACGAGAACTTCTTCTGTGTTTTATAAACAAAGATAAAGTTTGGATGTTGTTGAAACAGTGTCTCGAGATTTGGACAGTTCAGGCCTGGCCAGTCAGGACTAGGGGGAGGTTTCTCACTGACCAATCTGGGTGACCTCTGAAAAGCCTATATAGGTTGGAGTCAAAATAGTAAATCTCTCTTTTCTATGCTAGGCTGAGAATCCGGGTTTTTCTTCTCTGCTAGCGGCTCAACAGCGACAATCTTCCTTGTATCTGAAAGCAAGATTGGGCTGGAAAGTGACAAGGCAGGTCCTGCTTGTTACTTGCTCAGTGTAACTAAATTAAATTTGAGTATGTGCTAAAGCAGTAGGCTTGTGTGGGGCCAGACTGCTCAGTAGCTCTCAGGTCTGTATCATAATTCAGAAAATACATTCTGTACTTGTTACCAGAGTTCCTGTTTCTCGGGTTTCTTAAGCACATGTTGGATGATACAGCATTGAATCTTGAATATGGTTTTCTCATTTTTCTGCTGATGATCTTGCCCTTTGTTTTGTTTTGGTTTTGTTTGTTGGGGGATTTTTTCCTAATCCAGATTGTCCTAGTTATTTTACTCTAAATTAGTGATAAGTATTCTTTTTTTCTCTTAGGATTTGCTCTCTTAGGGATTGGGGATTTTTTTCTAGAATGAATAAGATAGAGATGAAGGAAAAAAACCTGTAAACCTGTATAAAGTATATAAATTACTGTAAATGTAAACCCTTAATAAATTAAAAAAATATAAATGACATTCAGTGTCAACAGACTAAATGAAAATTTACTTTAATAGAAACCATTTAAATATAGAGAAGGAATTTAGAGGATTTGATAAATATTGCGAATCTTTCTTAGGTTTGTAACAATTCTGAATTATTTTTTAAAAGCTTTGAGTTGTATCACATCCTTTTGCAGTTGATACACTCTGCACTGAGAAGCTGCACACACGTTTTTCACAAGTAAATCTTTTGGATTTCCTTCACATCCCTATGTTTGGTAGTTGCTTGGTTGAGTTTTCTAGGCCAGAAAGCTTTATCTTCACCATTTTTGCTGTCCGTTTTTTTAATGTTAGAAGTTCATGTCAAGCTATGTACAGTTTATCACCTCCTGCAGGAAGATGTCCTTCTTCAAATCCACACTTCAGAATAACACTGATTTTTATTTGCTAGCAAGGGAGGGGGTTCCTAATTTTACTTGGCAATAGATTTCTCTGTTAGTAATTGGGTGGATTTGAAGCCACTTATAAATTTTTTCTCTATTATTTGCACTGCTAAGATGTATTTACTGTTTGCCAGGAGAAGGACAAAAGCTAATAAATTGTTGATTGTTTTGGGTATTGGTACTTTTGGATCTTCTAGCTTTCTGAGCATTAGAAGGACCTTAACTGCCACTGGAAGGCATTGCTATTCCAGGGCTTTGCTCCCACACTCACCACTGAGGGATTTGATTTAAGTACTGTGCCATTCAGACTTCTTTGTTAGAGCAACACAGCAAGTAGCAGGCCTAACATTTGCTTTTTAAAATCCACAATTTGTCACCATGCAAAAAGAACTTCTTAAATGTAATGTGGAAACTATCTTCAGCAAGGATTTTGCTAAACTGCTTATACTATGAATTGCCTTATTATACAATACAGATTACATAAAACTCTATAAGTTAGGGGTAAAGATGACGTATGTCTTCATTCCCAAATACAGCATTTAGTATCATTTTCCAGTGCCTCTTGTCTTGCACTTATCTATGAGTTTTCATGTTAAGAGGATTTATTCATCTACCTAGAGCACAGTGTTCACTTTTGTGCACAGACAAATACATACTTCTTTATGTTCTATCCAAGACAACAGAAAGAACTGTATTGATGCTAAGATTTCAGTCTTCTCTTGGGTCTCTACCAGAGTAAATAGGTTTCTTCTATTTGTTTCTTTCCCCTAAAGGAAGCTGGGAAAATTAGAAGGGGAGGAGGGCTTCCTCTAGGTTTTAAATTCCCTTCTAACTTCTCTTATCTTTCTCCTTACTTATTCATATTTCTTCAACTTCATAATAGACTTTAGCTTCCGAAATTCAAATCTTATTGTTCTCTGTGTCAGCTACATACGCAGGAACACTGAGTGCATAACTTGCATGTTTATACGGAATTAATGTCTTTATAGACTAACAGATATGAAATACCACAGATGGAATGGGGATGGAACTGTGCAATAGCATCTAACCACAGAATCTGAAACTGCTGAGACTACTTCCAATGCTACTTCAGTTTGAGATTTAATACACTGGTGTCTGTAATAACAAAAATAGACATTTTAAACAAGAAATATCAGAAAACTTTTACTGCTTAGAACGGAAAAAGTCAGGCCAGAGGAATCGGTAATGAAATTTGAGGTTCCCATTGCAAAAAAAAAAAAAAAAAAGGTAGGATCTGTATATTTTGGATTTCCATAATTTTAAAAAATATGTTGACTCAGTTTATCTTCACAGTGCTTTCAATAACATTGGTCAAGCCTTATCGACTTGAACAAGGACGTACACCAAGTTTACACGAAAGTATACAAAATTTTAAAATACTGTGATTTGCTGAGTTAAGATTTTGCAAGAGCTAAATCCCTACAGTAATAACATTCTCTTCAGTTAGTAATACTGTAAATCCTCTAAATGTAGTTCTGGTGTTTAGAGTGTTCATCCCTACTGTCAAAATGGTGTCTTTAAATAAGCAGGTTTTGCAGTTAGGCTGTTTCAGATTTGTGGTTCACTTGCTGAAAAAAACTGCCTGGTTATTTATTTCGTTTGTTAGGGTTCTTTTCTAAAATTTAAGACCCGCAAAACTTTAAAGGTACACAAAACTTGGCATTCTGAGACTCACTGTCAAGTGGTGTACAAAGATGTAGATTTTATTTACCTTCTTTTCACTTCTTCCAAGAGGCAAGCATTAATACAAATATTTAATTAACAAAGTTTTTCTTTATTCATGCGTATGAGAGTGTTTATAACATTCACTCAACTATGCAACAGAATTGTACATTACATAGGAATCAACATACAAAAAGAGTGGTGATTAAATTTTTATGCTATATGGTATAATAAAGGAATCTAGAAAGAATGAAGTGTGATTGAAATATTAATATATAGAATGACCAGTGGTCAGGAAACATAGCTAAAAGCTATCAGTGTAAACATTTGCCTCAGAGTTAAGTGTGTTGTGATTAAGCAAACCATTTTCCCAAGGAAATTGATATAATGCCTTCCCAATTCCTTGAACTAGCAAAAAAGAAAAAAATCTTTAAGAAGCTGATTTTTTTTCCTCAAGTTCTTTTTTTCCCCAAACAGCTGAGAAAGCACAAGCAGGTTTTCTATACAGAGACTGCCCAGAGAAAATATACCTTTTTCCACAGAAACTGTAGAACTGTGTATTCACAATGGTGACTTCACAGAAATGTATTACATGTTATCTAATATGCCTGTTTGCTAATTTAAGAATTTGTGTTTAAAAGACTTTGTATGACAAGAACGGTAATTTGTACCAAAAAAAAGTCAGATGTAAATACCTTATAATTATGTATGTTCAGCATAGGACTAGAAAGTTTAGGAAATCCTGGATGTACTATTTATTGTCACAGTCTGATATTGTGACTCTGTCTGTACCCCTGAGGTTTGAGTCCCTCATTTGATTTACCTGTGACAACATGAAAAATTTGTTTCCTTACACTCACCAAAGTCTTCATGGTAAAAATTGCCAGAGAAGCATTAAGTATTCAGTCCTCCCGTATTTACATTGCTCTGTCTTTCACTCCCGTGGGACAATAGATGGCAGCATACCTGTATTTGGGCAGTCTTCTTTGTACATACAGTGCTCACAGGAGGCACTCCTAAGTGGTAACCTGGAAGACAGTTTGAGCAGCAACTGGACTTTCTTGAAAGCCTTCTTTTTCAGAGGAAAAAAAAAGTCAACGTCATTCAAGTTGGCCAAAGCATAAACATATGCATTTTAAAACTTCCTAAATTTAGCCTATGATTCAAGGATATACACATGTGTTTGCATATGCACACATAAAATATATGTGACCTTTTCTTTTTAAAACATACAATCAGATTACAATGCATTGCCAATTAAAAAAAAAAAGAGTTTCCTGGATGAGTGTAAGTAGCAGTAAAATCCATCTGTTGGAGCTGACAGAGTGGTGCACTTCAGGGAAAAATATGACCAAACATTTGAGAATTTGCTTAAAATAGAATACTTAGAGAGATGGTTGAAGTCCTCCTTTCATATTCCACTGTCTGCTGGGTTGGATGGGTCCCTTACCATAGAAGTGGCTGTATACTAATGGTGTGTGCCAGTGAGAACTAATTGTGTGTGCAGGGAGGAATGCAGTCCTCAGCCACCGGGGTAAAGGCATAGATAACAGAACTTTAAGTAATAATTGCATAGAGGGTGGAGAATAGAGGCTTGGTAAAAGACTTGGGAGGAGTCTGCCAACAGCAAAAAACACCATACATTAATATAATGGTGCCTAAAATTAAATTTGGACAAAAACTGAATCTCTGCAGCTGAGGGAGGTATTCATTTTTCTAGAGGCCCAGAAAGCATTTGGCAGGCTGAGTGTTCTTAGCTGGACCACAGTTAATTATGGGAAATACCAGCTGCTGCAAGAAGGAATTCTGATTGTGGCCTCTTGCTACAGCTCTATACCACTTAATGAATCAATGGAAATTATTAGAGTAAGCCTATTATGGATAAAAATCACTGCTGCAAAGGAATTTTCTCTTTTTTCTTGTTTTAAGGTTACTGGAGAAAGGTAAAATCTTAAGTATCACTTCTGATTGAAAGACTCTACTTTTTATGCACTTGGTGTAAGGGGCTAATGTGCATTGGCACAGTAGCCACTAAGGCTGTGTTTACCCAATGTCAAAAAGTTTATCAAATCAGCTTGTGGAGCTTCTTTAGTGTAGTTTTATATGTCACGGCCACCTCTGAAATCTGTATGTGTAATGAGCACGTTTAGGATGACCAGTAAGAGTGCCTTGGCAGAGGTGAAGACTCAAGCATCTTATACACAATCTGTGTCTGTGTATGGGGGAGAGACAAGCAGCCCACTTTTTTCTATGGTGGATCTAACCCACAAAATTTAAGGACAAAAATATCTTTTCTGAGTGAAAACAAAGTTTTTACCCCCTTTATACCCTTCTGTTTTGTTTTAAACAAACAGGAGAACTGTAAGTGCACATGTTGGTAGCGTGTGCCAGGGTTTCAAAAAGATACAGAACTTTCTGTATGCATGGATTATGTGCAGATGCCTAGAATTATTTAATTTAATTTCATGTTACTTGGGCCTTCCAGCAGAGTCTGCTTTAAAGGATGACTTCACTGAACGGCTGACTAATCTGGATGTGGCAAACAGAGATGAAGATAAGTGGGTTCTGGATTGCAGACTGGGGCACTCAAACACATTTCCTCATTCAAATGAGAAAGAGAAGATCAACAGAAATGTGTTGCATCTAAGCCTGGAACTGAATGTGAGTAGGACGGTATTCATCCTATACTGGATTTCAAAAAGCATTTATTATATACCCTTACATTTTTGGTATGCATTTATTTTGGATCTGTCTAAAACCATGTTCCAAAATATCTGACAAACTGCAAAGTTTTGGATGGGATAGAGTTTTCCAGATGGTCTGTGAGTCCATATGTCTTTGTGCAGCTGAGAGCAACACATACAGAAAATTTTCAAAATTGTATAAATAGATTAAGATGCATGATGTGCCATTTCTGAAATCTCGATGGGTGTTTAGTTTAAAATAGTTGCTTCCTGGAAATGCATTGCAGGAGTAGGATGCATATGTGCAGCTGTGCACGTGTATGTGGTTGTTCTCTCATGCATGTACACAGCCTGAGCACTGGGAGCCATGCTGCTGCTTCTCAGAGTTTTGGAGAAGCTGAACTGTCACTGGAGTCAGACTGGCCATGACTTTGACAGGCCAAGTTTCTAAACTTCCTGGAGTGTAAAACATGGAAGCTTCAGAGGGCGACCTGAGTTAATCACAGTGTCAGACACTGGCCAGCTTAATGTAGCTGGAAATACTTACATACTCCCAGGGTGAGTAGTAAGCAGCCTACAAAGACATGTTTTGGCAGTAGTTTTCAAATTGGAGGGAGAAGGGAACATAATGTATAAGAAGAGGAAAGAAACACGGGAAGGATTGAATGGTTGAAAGAAATTGCTTTAAAGACTAGATTACATAACACAGTTTGTGCAAAGAAACACTACAATTTGTGTAAGAGTGACATCTATTGGTGGAAATACAAGAATTCACTTAGAAGTACATTTAAAATGCTTTTTAATGTTTACAATCACTATTGTATACTCTTGAGCTTGTTATAAAATCGACTTCTCGTCCTAAATTTCTTTTCTTAAAATAATTATTTAGAATATTCTTGTACCACCGTGATGCTACAGGTTTATCCTTGTAGTAAATTGTTGAGATGAAAACAAATAACTGGACTGAGAAGAACTGGGATATAGCTGTTGTCACTGCTAGAAATACATGCTACAACAGGAAGTATGTAGTCCGTGAGGATACTTTGTCTGCATTTACGAAGTCCTTGTATAAAGCAGGAGGACTGCTTTATACAAGGACTTACAAGTATAAGTCTTATATATTAACTTACAAGTTAAAGGCCATTTAAGAACATTTTGAGTAAAATCAGAGATACCTGAGATTAGTAAGCAATTTGTATCCATCTTTCTTACTTTTTTAAAGAAACAGTTTATGTCTAAAATCTAATTAATTACATTATAAAAAATGGAATCCTTTCAGTTTCTTGTAGTTAACAAGGAGGAATATTTATTCCATTTTTTTTAATGTTAAGAAAAAAGTCTTAGTTTCTATTAAAAAAGGCTGCTCAGCATGGGCTGATGGAGTGCTAGGGACCCACCAAAACACTTTATCCTGCAGCTCATTCCCTGTGACTCTCTTTCGGAACAGAGCCCTGGGTTGAATTACAAAGCCCTTGTATCTCCAAGACTATTTTTCTTCTTCAAGATGAGTCCATGGGATTGAAGGGGGAGTTGCCAAAAGAATGATAGTGAGAAGGCTGCTGCAGCTGTTGCTGCCACCAGAATCTGTTTGGACTGCAGCCCTGCTAGAAGAAGCCTGTGAGAAAGATAGTGGCCAAAACCAGGCTGACGAGAGTTGCTCTGGTGACAGCAACCTTTGGGTGTTCCCTTCCTCTTAAGGGTGGGACATCAAACCCAGATATTGTCTTCCCTGAGCAGTCATCAGACTGGACAGCAAGACAGCTGTGGTAAAAAAGGAGCCAGTGTCTGGAGAGCAATTCTGAAGTTAAGATCATGTTCCCAGGAAACAGCATCTAAAATGGACTAATTTGTTTGCTCACAGCTGCACGACAACCAGTCGTTATCTATGGCCCTTTTCTGCTGTTAGAAGAAAAGGTTTAGCCTGACTGATAAAAAGTTTGGCACTATTGTTTTAAAATGCACTTATATTCATAATAATAACAATATGAAAAAAGAAGCTATTTATTGAATAACTCTGCTATCTCTGGACTAGGAGCACCGTAACATTAATGTATAATTGTTATATGTGTGTATATATAGATAGACTAGTGTTTGCTTATGGAATCATAAAATGGTTTGAGTTGGAAGGGACATTACAAATCATCTAGTTACAACTCCCCTGCCATGGGCATGGACACCTTTTACTAGAGCAGGTTGCACAGGGCCCCATCCAACCTGATCTTGAACACTTCCAGGGATGGGGCATGCAGATGTTCTCTGAACAGCCTGTTCCAGTGCCTCACCACCTCAGAAGCAAAGAATTTCTTCCAACTATCTAATCTAAACCTACTCTCTCTCAATTTGAAGCAATTTTCCCTTGTCCTAGCAATACAGGCACTTATAAAAGTCCCTCTCCAGCTTTTTTTGTAGCTCCATTTAGGTACTGGAAAGTGCTGTGAGGTCTTCTTGGAGCCTTCTCTTCTCCAGGCTGAGCAACCTCAATTCTCTCAGCCTGTCTTCATAGGAGAGGTGCTCCATCCTTCTGGTCATCTTCATGGCCCTCCTCTGGAGAACCTCCAACAGGTCCATATCCTTCCTGTGCTGGGACCCCAGAGCTGATGCAGCACTGCAGGTGGGATCTCACCAGAGCAGAGCAGAGGGGCAGAATCACCTCCCTCTCCCTGCTGCCCATGCTGCTTTGGATGCAGCCCAGGACACAACTGGCTCTCTGGGCTGGGAGTGCACATGGCTGGGTCATGTCCAGCCTCTCACCCACCAGCACCCCCAAGTCCCTCTCAGAATGGCTGCTCTTGATCTGTTCATCCCCAACCTGTGTTGATACCAGAGTTGCCCTGAACCAGGTGTAGCACCTTCCCCTTGCTCTTCTTAAACCTCATGAGATCCCTCACACCTCTCCAGCTTGTTCATTATGTTACAGAAAAGATGTTTCTATGCTTCTATTAGTTGGAAGAAGGTAACATAGATGAGAGAGAGAGTGAATGAATACTGTTCTGACAGGAATTTTAAATGCACAATCTACAGCAGAAGCATTAAAAAAGATCCTTTGTTAGATATTAAATCTTAGGCATGGAGAAGATACAGAGATACTGAAGGTAATGAAACAAAGTAGAAACGAAACTCCACACCCTATTTTTTATACAGCATTTAATCTTAGTTTTAAAAAAGCACATAAGTGAGATGTGAGAATGCAGCTAAAATTACAATTAATAGCTGGTGATTACTTAAGGAATTAGGGTAAATTAATGTAACTATGTGGATTTTATTTTATAAACCTTTTTGTTTAAGCTACTATATCATACTGTAGATGGGCAGCAAAAGGCCTGTTGAAATGAAAAGAAGATGTAAAGAGCAACCTAGCAAAGGAAAAAGATTAAAAATTCATCTCCATTCTTTGTAACACTAAGTGCCAGCCTTTGTGCACAAAGACCTTACTTGGTTTACTTACACAGTTTATAGTGATTCTCTGTTCCCTGTCTTTGTTACTTGTATGTCTGCTTATATTAAACAGATCAGCTAGTACATCTTTCTACAAGTTATGCCTCAGAACTATGATTGCTTTTTCATGTGATGGGGTTTACTGGCTAATATTTCATACATTTATTGACACAGTATGCAGTATGCACTCCTTCACAATAGTAAACTGAGTTTCTTAATGCACTGTCTGCTTTTATAATCATATAGCTATTACTGTGTTCTTTCAAATTCTCTGAAGTAGTCCATATCTCAATGTCAATCAGAATTTAGATGAAGATGTTAAAAAACACTTTGCATTTATACAGCTGCATTTATACAGATACACCAAATGTGTCTGGTGTCCATACATTCTGCTAACATCATGTATTGCTGAATTCTAATAAGAATTATAATGTCTGTGTTTCTGTTGTTACATCTAAAATTAATTACATAAATTCAAAGCAGTTATGTTGGTGATACCCAGATCCCTCAAAACTGAGGAAAGCTGCTCACATAATGGTCTAAGTGAGGTAACAAGGCTAAGAATAATGATGAAAATCAAGGCCTTATATGTTTTCTTCCATCTTCCCTGCCTTTCCTATTTTAGAGCATTTAAAGAGTTAAAATACTAAGTATAAAATGAGGTAATCGGCAGGCGAGACAAACAGGAGAGCAGGGGAATGCTAGGACCATTATCAATCTGCACAGTGAAAGTTAGACTGAGGACAGGGCAGAGGGCAGACTGTGTCAGCTGAACTTTAGATCAGTTCAAGCCATCCAAGCCTGCTGCTTCACATGGCTCTTCTGAAGCCTGACACAATTGGTGCATATTTGATTCTATGATTATTTTCAAGAAATTATGCAAACTTTTTTATATTTGAGGTTCTTTATTTTGGAAAAGCAGTAGAACATTTGTTTTCAGTTTAGCAACCTTGCTGTTTTGTAGAATGTGTCTTTCTGTCCTGTTCATGTTTATCTAGTTCGTTATTGCAGTGATCTGAAAAGGCAATCTGAATAGATATGGGGTCAGGAAGTCTTGAGCCCTGCCAAATGATAGTGATAGAAATTAGATGACCTTATTCTGGCTTAATGTGTGTTTTCTTCAAAGCTAGTTTTAAAACCTACTTCAGGTGAGCTCTTAGACACCTCAAGAACAGAGCTAGAGTGAGTTAAAGGTGTGACTTCTGTCTGTGATGAAATGTAGGTCAGAAAGGGTGTGGATTATTAAATGTGCTTTAAACAGTAAGGAATGGTTGTCTTTTTGTATAATTAGTGCATTCACTGCCTTGAAAGTTGCTATGACAGGTTTTAAGGGTTTTTCTGAGGCACCAGAGAGTTGTCAGTTTTATTTAGTAAAGAGGTTTATAACATAATCATAACTGATTTTTTGTAGAGATTTTGAGGTTGTTCCTTTAGAAGCAGTGTTACAGCGTGTTCAGAGAGACTTTCTTTATGAGTTAGATCCACCCAGCATTAAAACACTTCTGCCAACAAACTGGTTCCATCTCATTTTACATCTCAAAGATGAACTCTTTTTTATATAAAAATATTAAGGGCACATATTGATGTATGTCTCTTACCCAGAAATGCTGTACTGAGTACATAACCAATACGTATTTCATTATCAGCCATTCAGCCCCTCAACAAAGGCCTCTCCACTGGGCTGTTTATCAGAATGTGAGAAGCGGGTCCTTTCAAAAGCCTTATTTCGGCTGGGAATTTATGGACTATGTGGTGAATTTGAGAGACTGGCTGACTCATTCATGACATTCAGTTTTTGATCATTTCTCTGGGCATATATATAGAGACGAGTTTCCTTTTTCATCCTAGAGCTGAAAAAGCTTGAAAGTTTCTCCACACTAGTTCCTAGAATTTACTACAAAAAGAGGTACATATAAAGCAGTATTTTCTGCAGGCTTGTGAGAGTACCTCTGGTTTTATAGGGTATATTTCTGCTTCTGGAGTTGTAATTATTCACTGTTCAACTCTGGGATTTCTAGCACCTCAATATACTGTATAACTTTAGCCTGACCCTCAAAGCATCATCCTTTTCACTACTAATTTGATCCTGGTCTCCTAAATTTTGTTGGGATGTTGTTTAGATGTAAAGTATGAGATTCCTGTTTTAAGTCCACTTTTAAACTAAACTTTTCATAAGTCCATTAAAATCTTAAATAGCTATATAGTGGCTGTAATCACTAACCTTATATTCATAGGCTTGTTACAGTGTGGTGACCCTTGTTTATTACAGGGAAATGTGGGTTGTTGTTAATATAAACAGATAAATAAATATTTTGGCATAATCTGAATCAGTATGTTTAGTTTAAAAGGTATCATGAAGTTGTTCATATAGGTATATTTTTGTTAGTGACTAAAAAAACTATTCTTGAAAATATGATTTAATGTTTATCCATCCTAAGTTAACCAAATCCCAGATAAATAGGCCCATAAATAAACGAGCCTGACATAACCATCCAATTTATCAGAACAATGAGCAATTAATCATGTGGTTGAACATAAAAATTGATGTAAACTTAAACGTAGAAAACTTTGGTTCAGTATTGTCACTTTGCCCCATTAATTTTGCCATAAAATGGAATTTAGAATTGCTGTAGATTTGCCTTCAAGAAATTCTGTCATGCTAGAAATTACCAGTGCTGAGATAGCTTCCTTCCACCTGTTTTATAAATCCTGGTATTATAAGAGTAGGTTGGCATAGGGAGTGATAAGGACTCTGTGTCTCTTTCTTTATGTAGAGCTTCCTTTTGTGATATTAATCTATATTAAGCCTAGAAGACAAGGGGAGCCATGACCCGTCAGTTGTTTCTGACCTTGCCACCCGATGATTAAGCATAGCGGAGAAGCAAGTCTGCAGCTTGCCCAGGCAGTAGGGCAGAAGACATTGCTTTATGTTAAATCACAGATAAAGATGGGAATGATTGTAATGCCCTTCATCTATAGGTATGCACACAACCCCGTAATTGAAAAGGTGTCAGTAAGCTTCATCTAAGCCCTTAGTATTACAGTCTGATTTTCAGGAAACTTTGTTCCTGCAGGAGGCACCAATGACTTTTGCTGTTGACCTTATGATCTTTTATAATATATTGAAAAGGTAAACAAGTGCTTTTTGTACACTCTACATTTTTAAACATTAAACCAAAAGCTAAACATGTTGGGATTCTTTGTTGTTGCTTATTTCTGTAATGCCTGTCTTTTCAGTAGATGTTTTTTGGTAATCAAATGCAGCAAGGTGATGTACAGCTGATTTCCCTGTGAAGGAAAAACAGCTTTCCCCATGTTGCTTGCTTAAGATTACTCATCACAGCTAAACAGCTGACTGTAGAATGAACCTTTAACTTGGGTGCAGAAAAAAGAATGGTATCCTTGAATTTCTAAGGTACACTTGTGGAAATTGGACTAAACAATTTTTTAAAGGCCCAGGAAATAGAAGAATATAAAATCCTGCAGGTTTGCCATCTCTGTGGTAAAAAAAAAGAAAAAAAAAAGAAAAAAAGCAGCAAAAGTGGAGAGTTGTGATGGAAATCTGACCCAAATGTTATTGTATTTCTGAGTATCAATAGTGCTTAAGAGTATTTTGTACTTTCTCCATATGTATTGATAAAAAAATACACAGTATCTCTGGTATGTTCTGTTAAGTTAGATAGTCTTGTAGATTTCCTTTAAGTGTTTTTGTCCGTATTAAGTAAACAAATCTCACACATCTAGCAGTATAGTCTGTGAAAATCAGCACAAAACATGTCAGCAGAGACTGTTGTGGTTCGGAAGGAGGCAGGGCTGGTGCTGTTGAGATGGCCAAGGCTGTCCGATGTCTAAACAGTTAATTTGCCCTCCCGGGCGCTGCCCGCTCTCCCTTCGCCCAGCGCTGCCGGGCCCTGGGCGCGGCCGGAGTCTCTGATAAGTACCTGTGTGCACCTCTCCGCAGGAGCTCTGCACAGCAAGGACAGTGGTAATATGAAACCAGTCTCGTTGGTTTTTGTTCATGGCCCTGGAGGCTGAAATCTGCATTCCAGATGAAACCTGCAGCAAATCGGAAGAGAGCGTCTTTTTTTCCTGCTTTGCTCGGCTTCAAGGGCGCTCACCCGAGTTGGCTCTGCCCGGCCGGGCACCGGGGGCTCTGCAAGGGCTTCAGGAGGGAGCACAGGAAACTTCAGAGTCCTTGCGTCTTGGGTTTCCATTAGACTTTCTTCGGTGATTATGGATTCACAAAAGAAGTTCTTTATCCGAGTGGAAAGACTATGCAAAAGAATCCGTGAGGAATTTTCTGCTGAGAGCCACCCAGCGCTGGCGCACCGGGACAAGGAAGTAGGGAGCAGCCGCGGCGCTCTCGGCCCGGCGGGGCGGCTGCTGTAGCTGCCGGGCGCTGCGGGCTCGGCGCGCCGGGAGCCGGGGAGCCCTGGGCGACCATCGGCCGAGGCTTCAGCCGAGGTTGGTGCTGTGGCAAACCCCCCCGTGCGAGGGAACGAGTTCCGGACGCTGCCGAGAACTTTTACGGTGGGTCCCGTAGCTGCTCCCGCGGCGGAGGTGGGAGCCCCGACGGCGGCAGGAGCGGCGGGCCGGCCCGGCCGGGAGGGCGGGGGGCTGGCGGCCTGCTCGGGCCGGGCCGGGCCGGGCCGCCTGTTGCAGCGCCGGCAGCCTGAATGCACGCAGGGAGTGCTGGCTCAGCAGTCAGCAGCGCTGCTGCAAGCCAGCCTACTCCGTACTTCACGCAACATGGAAGAACATAATGGGATGCCTGACTGTAGGGAGCTTTCAGACCTGAAGAATGGAGCAGAAAGCGACCCTGACCCTCTCACTACATTTTCTGTGAAAACACTGTTGGGATTTACCACTAAGTTTGAATCTACAGCTGCCGAAGAAGAAACAGTGCTTAAAGCGTTTCAACCTTTGCACAGCAGTATAAATACTCATGCTAACACCTGGCATGAGAGGAATGATAATGGTTGTAATGAGGACTCAGAAAATCAGCACAGCATGAATAGTACCAGTGGCCAAGCTGACCCAATGTCTGGCCGGCAAGCAGGCCTGGAGCTGGAGTTAGCTGACCAAAACGAATTACTTCTTCAGCATTTGGGGTTTGTACAGACTTCTTTGTCTGAATCAGACAATGATGACAAGGATGCTATTCTTGTACAAGGTACTTTGGTTCATACAACAAGTGACACGGAATCGGACACGGAGAATAAGGACGTAGACACCAATGAGAACAATGCAAGCAAATATGGGCTAAAAAATGCTGCTTTGTCTGCTGAGGCCTTGGACAATAGCAGTCAAAATAAGGAAGAGTCAGAATCAGAAGGGCACAGCACCAGTGATGACACTGTGGATACAGAAGTCATTGAGTTACACCCACCATTCTCTAAGCAGTTCCCAAAAGAGCTGGACGATCTTCTGGAGTATGACTCCAATGGAACAGACAAAATGTTAATGGATGAGCAATTCACTCGTTTGCTTGCTACAGGGGAATGCCCTCAAGAACTTTCAGATGAAGAGCAAAGACCTTCAGTTGATAATATATCACTCCAAAAACCAGCATTGGCTGAGAAGACTTTCCAGCTGCCTGCTTTCTTTAGTGGACTACGTGTGAGGAAAAAGGGACTAACCACAGAAGATGGGGAAACTGTTACAGAAATTAAACCAAAGGAGAATGATTTAGCTCTGCTTAAATTACGACAGCCTGTTAAGAAATCCAGTATTGCATCAGGTTTGACCATTAAAAAAAAATCATCTGAACCTAAAGCCAATCACACTTTCCTAGAACAACTCTCGCACTTGTTAAACATAGACGTCTCCAAGAATGAAGATAGGACTGAGGACTCTGGTGAGGGATCTGGGGAGACCGAGGACAGTGATGAAGCTCAAGAGAACAAAGCCTCCAGCAAAAGAGAACCACGATTTCCCTTTGAGGAGATAAAATCAAGCCCTGCTGAATCTGCACTGGATGCCTTTAAAGCTTTATTCACACGACCTCCCAAGAAAGAAACAACTGCAGATACTTCAGAGCTGGAAGCCCTTAAACGCAAAATGAGAAATGAAAAAGAGTCCTTGAAAGCTGTATTTGAAAGGTCAAAATCAAAACCTGGGGATGGACCATCAGACAAATCTGTAGGTTGAATTACTTTTTCTTCCTAAGATCTGGAAGTAGGTGGATAAAAAAATAATTTGTTGTTTCCTATTCTTGGTGGGGACTTAAAATGTCAGAATTGCCCTCTTCTCTTGGCAGTCTCAAATTTTAGACTCCCAGCTGAAGAAATCTTGGGGCTAATTTGTCAAGTTTTTTGATCATCTGCAGCTGTAGCAGAATTCGGCTACAAGTGATGGTTACAGTAAAAGCCTTTCAGTTAGAAGTTCCTGATTTTGAAAGATCTTTACGTAACAGTTCTCTCATGTGTTAATTATGCCTTTAAATCAGTTTGATGCTGCAGATATTTACTGTAATATTATTTAATGGTTTCTCAATCTCACTCTGTTTTTTTCATTGAGTATTTTATTTTAAAAAGTAATATTTCATTTTACTTGTAGGAATATTTTTATGATAAGAGCTGATACGATAAGTTGTGGGTGATTTTCAGCTCAGGTTTTCAAGACATAGAATGCGAAGTAATTTTATTTTTCCTGTTTACATGCATATATCTGGCTTTTCAAATATTGATAAGCATTTAACCTTATCCAAGTATAACTCAGTGATTTCAATTAGACAATTCAAGTTTTTGATTAATATACGTGTTTGCAAGGTTAATGCTCTTAGGCATATGGAGGTGTAGTTAGTACATTTTTAAGAAAAGAAAATCAGTGCAAAGTTTTCATACAGTCATAAATTACTTTGAATGTGATTTGAACTCTTTAATTAAATGAGTAACCTTTGGGTTGGCATTCCCCCAACCCAAAATTCCTACAGCCACATCTTTGGCAGATGTAATCTGCCCAGGAGACTGTTGCTGGCTGAATGGGGAGTTACCTGAATTATTCAATTTTCAGGATTGGATCTTAAACCTGAAGCTACTTAAATTAATTTATTGTGTTAGTTGTACTCTCTTTAAAATTTTTTTCTTACATTATATAAAATACATGTAAAAAATCTTGGCCAACACTTGGGTAGACTGATAATACCAGTGTGTAGTAAATTACCTATGGGGAGGAGACAAGAGGTATTCATTGGCTGTGGCATGTACAGCAATTGCAGTCTGTGTGTGCCCTTCCCATTCCTGGCTTGCTCCTTCCTGCTTACACCAGTCGCTGTGCTGGCGTCAGTGTTCATGTGGCTCACAGCAAACCTATTTGGGAAGCTGTCATCACACACAGTGAGGGAGGAGGCACAAGAGTCAGCAGGTGTGGCTTTTGTAAATGTCTGCTTAATGTCCGGTCTAGTGAAAATCTGTATTTTCTCAGGGCAAAGCCAGAGTCCAAGGGTCTTGCCTTTCCTTTCCCTTGCTCCCATGGGCCATTTATGGGGCCATTTCCATATAGGGTTTTACTGTTGGTGCAGTTGTGACTATGCAATTACTTGCAGTAACATGTTGTAAATCAGATTACAGAAATATTGGAGATGTAAAAAACCACTAAAAAATACCCCTCTAAAAGAATGCTTGTTTAGTGGGTCATTCCCCCTTTACCCCTTCCCCATTTAAAGAGGTATTTTAGCGTTCCAGTTGACAGTGCAGTCCCATTAACAGCTGCAGCGTTACTTTGATGTGGCAGTATTACCTGGTATGTGAACTGAGCAATCTGCTGGGGGTGGGGCAGGAATTTCTTAGACTAGCTCTGCTCCCAGGAAATTATATTGTCAAATGATATCTTAGGTGAATTGCTCTAATGTTTACTTGTAAGAGGAGCACAGATGGGTCTTTCCACCGTGGAATAAAGATACAGGAAAAAACCCTAGCATTCTTGACCACCTCAGTGGTTCACCAAAGGATAGGCAGCTCTCCACAGTGATGTGAACAGTTTCAGCAAATACTTGTATGTTACATGCATTATGTTACTTTCTTCCGCAAAAATACTTTTCTACACTGATTTATTTGTATCCCTTCCAACCGAGTGCTGTTAAAATCACTAGAATGAGATGGATAATCTTTCTGGAGTGCATGTGTAGAGCTGACAATGGCAGTTAATGTTTGGAATCAATTGATACTGCAGACTTAATTTTTTCTTGCATAATTTTAACAGCCTGACCTGAGTCCCTCAGAGCAAGATGACAAGACTCCAGGGAGACTCCAGACTGTCTGGCCACCGCCTAAAGCAAAGCATGAAGAAGTAAAAGTAGGATTAAAGTACACAGAAGCAGGTAAAACAAAGAGGTGAAGCTTTTGCGGAAATTAGTTTCTGACATTTTTAATCTTGTTTAATACAGAGATGGTGATAAGTCACAGTATTTTCTTATCTGGAAAAACAGACTTTATGTTTTGTATGTGTGGTTTGCTGCTGCTTGTTAATTCTGCATCTGATTTTTAGGTGTAAATGGCTAAATCTGTGTTGAAATCTACAAACTTGCCTGTACAAATTTGTGAGGAAGAAGCGCGATTTTTTGGGATAAGTTAGGTTATCCATTTCCAGTGGGATTTTGTTGAAATGAGTGAGAGATTAGCGAATGCATGGAAATGTGACTGCCTTTTCTTATGCCTGAGTGTAGGGGGCAGCTCTCCGCTGAACTCTGGTCTCGCTGCAGCTTTTCTTCAGAAATTTTCTTCAGCATTCTGTCCCGAATGAAAACAATACCATTGTTGCAACATGTGTATGAACAGAGCTAGTGACATATTGTTCTGTGTGAGTGTATGAAAGGGTAAAAGTGCAGTGCTAATTATCAGATAAGCTTTCCACAGAAAAGTATTTGTTGGTTTTTTTGTTATTTAAATACTTACATAACATACTTGCAAGGGAGGAAGTGATTATTTTAGCCACTACAACTCTGGTTCAGATTTATATTCTTGAATATAAAACAGGAAGTCTTTGTTATTCAGAAAATACTGATAAACTGAGCAATTGTCTGAAATATTGAAGTGAAAGACAATAGACCATCTCTTCCTCAGGTACCTGGAGATTTTAGAAAACATCACCCAGGAAGGATTAAGTGGAGCTAAAAAAAAAGCTTTTTTACTACTTTGCTGTGAGAAATTGTACAGAGTAGTGTTGCGTGGTTCTTTCCAATTCCAGCGGATATCCATATGACCTTGTATATGGGAGGCAATATTTGTATTTGTTCTATCTGTTGCTTTTTATTGTTAAGTCATTCTCCCTCTTTTTTTCTATTTTCTCTGCTTTAATCTTTCTTTTTTTGTAAAGGGGGAATAATACTGGAAGTGGAAAAGTTTTTGGAAGATTGAGAAGACTTGGTTTTGACAGAAACAACATGGTTCTAGTATATTGAATTGATTTTAATATATAGAATGGAATTTATGGTGCATCTGATTGGTCTGAAGTGTGGGAGTCTATCACCTAGATGATCAGGATAGGTATTCAGCTGTTGGCAACTTCATGTTACTCTTAGATTTTTATTATAGGCTATATGCTTGCCATATTTAATTTTACTCAAATAAATATTTTTCCTTCTACTGATTATAATAATCTGGGGCAAAACATATGCTTAAATAAAGAAAAAAAAACCTGAATTTACAAAAGCTACAGTTTATACCACTTGTAGAGAAATTAGGTCATGCTTTCTTGAAATTTGAATAGGAAAGACAGACTGGCTTAGAGCCCACGTAAATTGTTACTCTTGTTGCTGTGATATTTTGGGTGGCAATGTCATCAACATGTTGATGATTTGTTTGCTAAGTCAAATTTTTATAGACCAGATTCTGCAGTTCATTAGTTGCTCCAGCGTCTGGCAGAGGGATTTGAATGAAAACAAACCGCTGGTGATTCAGCTGGGATGAGACATAAGCGGCACTCTTAAAGGAAATAGGCAAAGACAGTGTTTGCAACATATGTTAAGGCTGCAGTAAAGTTGTAGGTGTGCCCTAGAGATTGGCAGGTTTGTTTCTTTCAGCTATTTATGGATGCCCAGAAAGCAGTTGTGGCAGCGGAGGCACTGCAAGCAGTTGTAAGTTACATGTGATGGATCGCTTACACTGGCTTTTCTGAGGACTTGTGTGATTGTTTTAAAGCATTATTCAGAGGAATGAATTTATGTAGTCTCCTGCAAGTGAAGCAAGGTACTGTTCATGACTAGTGATGATGTAAGTAAAAGAACAGGGTTTGTATTCAGTGTTGGTCTTACTTCTGGGGTTTGCGGGTTTGTTTATGAATATGAAAGTGGCAATACAGCAAAACTTCTAAAATCACTGTCTTCTCTCTGACAGTAGTAGGTAGATTCAGAGTGTAAGTGTGTACTGGCACTTCCCCGCACACCCCTTCCCATCCAAAATCCCCTTCCAGCCACCAATACTTTAGAAGCTTCCTGACCCCTGAAGTGGGCTTCTTAAAAATAAGCTGTAATGCAGGTTAATCATCAGTGTTACTTAAACTGACCAGTCTCATCCAGAAACCCTAGTTCTTGCCTCAGTGTCTTGTCCTGACAACTAAGACCAAATGAAAAATTCTTGATCTCAGAATACAGTTGAAAAATCATGTGTGGCAGGGATGTTTGTGATTCCAATCTTCTTCCACTGATGTTCCTGAATGGATGAATATATCATAAAAAATGCTGGTTTGTTTTAACTTTCAGGCAACAATTTATGTTAGTATTTTAATTTCTGTGATTAAGGGTTTCATCTATCAAAACAATAGGAGTTTCTATAAAAACAATAATAAGGGGATGAATTATTAGGTAAGTATTCATTTAGCAGAGTTTTGTTTTAGGCCTAGACAAAATACATGTTCACATCCAAGGATAAATCTGTCAACATTTGTCTTTGTACTTCTAACAGGTACAACAGTATGTACATATTTTATAAGGTAGCATAGATCTTTTTTCATTTGTCATGATAAAATAGGATTTAAGTAAGACTGAAAACTTGAAAGTTGGAATGCAGTAATCTTTTTTGCAATTCCACACTGTGTCTTTGATTTACTTTCTTCATCATCATGCACTATGACAACTATGACAGGAAGGTAGGGATATTGAGGGAGAGTATTCCTGGCTTTTTGATCTTTTCCCACCTCCTTGTCGTGTTTTTCCTCATTGTTCTTGTTGCCTAGTGGAAGCAAGAAATTCAGGCTTAATTTGGCCTACACAGCAGACATCACAATGACTCACAGCAGCTTGGAGGAGTAGCTAACTCCCTCCTGAGGCTCATAGTCTGGCTTGATGTGTGGGAAACCAACTGAAAAGCTAATGGACATAACAAGGAACACGTGTGTGGGGCTGACTAGGCCTGTTAGGAATATTAGGAGTGAAAGAAGTTAGGGATACAACTGAGCAACAGGTTTTTTTCATGCATTTGATAACGCTTGTGCAGTCATAATATTGTCTCCTGCAGTACCTGAATCTTGAGTTGTTAATTTTGAATTGAATGGAGGATGTTACAGTATTTTGGTTTATCTTAAGTCTTCTTAATTCTTGAATTCCTGTGTTTCCATAGAGCAAGCAACTGCGTTGTCAGCTGGTGCTCTGTAATTAGCACAAGCAGCTTGCATGATTCTCTAGAGAAACTGGAACTTCTTTGAAGTGTGTCTAAAATAGCTGAGGTCCAGAAAGTCTGTAGTACATTTATATCCTGGAAAACTAGAAAAAGGATTAATTTGTAGTAATTCCATGGAAATCTTTTCCATGGAAACAAAGGCATTTATTTGCACTGTTTTTTGTCCTGAAGTTTTGTTCCTCTGCTTTAATTATAAGGGTTTTTTCTGTTTTTCTTCCATAATTCTTAGGGAGACTTACCATGTTTTTAAACCTTAAATCTGAAGGGTAGATTTGTCAGCCATTATGTGTGGTGAGAACCTCTAGCCAGATAGAGGAGACAAATTCATGTCTATACTGAAGAAATTAATCTGTGATACTACATCACATTGAATCCACATATAATAAATGTCTCTACTACTGTGTATGAATAGATCAGCGCTCATGTCCAAGAAAAGGATTTTAGCCATGGGTTCTGCAGCTCCTAAAACTACTTATGTTTGAAGAATCATCTCCACATTGAGGTGGTATTGATATACACATTCTGTTATTCCTATTAAAATACCATTTTAGCCTTTAGGATCAAACTAGTTCTGTTATATACAACAGAGAGAGTTTTATCTTTTGCTTAGCAAAACAGAAATGTAAAAAGTAATGAGAGAGAAAGAGAGAGAGAGAGAGAAGTATTTGACATTACTGCTGGAGAAAATATTAAAAATAATAGCCTCTTGAAACTTTAATTAATTTAGTGAGGTTTCTTTATGTTTTCATTCCATGTTTTCTTTTTAATTCTAATGTCTGTATTTAAGATTTAAAAACCTAATTATCTTACAGTCTGTCCATCATCCTTCAATGTGCAGTGAGGTAACGCTGTCTTCGTGGTGCCACAATTTATAAAACAGTCTGCGATGATGTAAGCAAAATTTTTTAGGGTAGATAAGAAAATCAAGAGGTGTCAGAGAAAGCTCTTACTACACAAAAAAATGTCTGGCTAAATGGTGAATGAAATACATAATGGTGGCAGAGGTTTATTGCTAAGTCTCAAATACATCAAATCCTTGATCCCCTATATGCTGAGTTCCCAGCAAGAAAATCACTCTATGGCCATGATGTAAATTCATGGAAATAACCAGCTTACTGTGAGAGAAAGAGAGGCATAATGGTTGGAACAAAAGGATGAAAGATAAGAACATGATTACTTATCTTTCTTTAGCATAAGCTTCCTTTGTGGCCTTGAACAGTTTGTGTTTGTCTTTAAAAAAAAGACAATGCTTGTTGTTAGGTGTCTTGAAGGAAGTTGTTGTAACAGGGGCTACCAAGAACTCGTTTTATCCTAAGTAAACAACAAAAATAATAATAATTTTTTTTTTTTAGTAATTTAAGTTTATTTAATTTCAGTGTGGTGTTTAGGGGTTGGTTCTGTGGTTCTATTGTAAATTTTACTTTAGTGAGTTAGTTCAAGCATCAGTATCGCAAAAAGGATATTTTGCATTGCTTCAGTATAGTGCTTTTGTGATTTCATGGTCACTGATCAATTTGATGTGACCTCAGAGTGCATAAACTTTTTGTAAATTATTTTACTGCATTTTGCTGCATTTATTGTGTAGATGTATTTGGCCATGTTATTTGGTGTTTCATAATCAAACAGATACACTAGCCATGTTTTTGAGGTTTTTATTATAAGCCAGATTTTTGTAGCCATACTATATTCTAGAGTAGCAATGTCATATTTCCCCCTTACTTGTGCTAGCTAAAGCTATGATATTATCGTTTTAGAAGGTGTTGGGTATAGTGCTGCTTGGAAATCAGTACAGCCACAGATAGGTTGTACATGTGCTGATCACTACAGCAGTCACTTTTCCAAATATCTTGCAGCACTGTGTGCTGTGATTTACTTTGAAAATATTTTTAAAAACCCATGCTCAAAAACAATCAAGAAACAAAAATATCCTTTGCTTTTCTTCCCCCGCGTCAGCTGACACTGTCATTCATACTGTGCCTCTCGAGACAGGCACAAAAAAATAGGCACCTGTTGATGATTAATATTTGTTGTTGTTTGTGTTCCATTTTCAGTCCTTCTGCTACTTTCTGGAATGGCTTCAGGAAAGTTTTGGGACATTTCCAAAATTCATTATCCGTAAAATTAGGATAAGAATTCTGACCTATTTTTCAAGTCAAATGTAATTCCCTTTCTGTTTATAGGCTATTAGCATTAGATGGCGATGCAGGATGGGAAATAATATTGACTTTTTAAACTTAAAAACCAAACCAACCCCACACTTGCAGAATGGCAACTATACCTAAGGCCATGTGATAAAATGTTCATGCCTTCCCATACACTGAGGATTATATTTTAACAAGGTGAGGGGGAAGAAGAGTTACGCTCCTGGTTTTCAATAAAAATCCCTGCTTTATTTTTGTTACACATACTCGCTGCAGAAATGTAGTAATTTTAGGAGGTGTATTGTTTTTGAGTCTGGCTGCATGTTTTGCAGCAGATGCCTGACAGGGACAGGTTTTACAGTATACAAAGCCATGTCTAGATACACACATGTAGCCATGGATACCAGCATGTTTAAGATTCACTTACAGAGCAGCTTTAGTCCACTCAAAGTAGAAAGCTGATTCCTAAGTTTAATATTTTCCTAGTGAGATTAATCTGTTGCCTGAATATAATGAAGGCAAATTGTGTGAATTATTTCTTTCACTGTAGTTTCTGTTTTGAAATGTCGACCCCAGTATGGACCTGAGCAGTCTAATGTTGCAAAGGCCCAAAACAATCATAGGATTTTAGGAGATGATTCTTGTTATATATTTGAAACACAGTGAAAGACCAACTGTGTACACAAGAAGAATGACTTTGTATTTTATTTGCATGATGCTATGTCAATATATATTAAGCCCTTTGTGTGATAGTAATGCCCCTAAGTTCTACTGAATTCCCTTTCCTGGTCTCTAGTCTCACTGTTCATGTGTTCTGATGCTTTCTGGAAGTTTGCACCTGCATTTAAAACTACTTTTTGGATTTCTTTTTAGATAAATTTATTATCAGCCCTGCCAAGTTTGCCCCCTCTGCTATGGCAGAGACATTTATCAGTAAAAAACCCAACCCTATTTATTGTGCATTTCTTAGTTCTGCATATATCCATGTTTCAAGTTTGACAGCAGTTCTGAACTTGAGAATTGCAGAGGCTGTACTGGGCAAGTGATATTTGTTTGTGTGGATGTGTATTGTGCCTATATTCACCCACGTATGTGCCCACATTTGACTGTGTGCCTATACTACATGTGTAGGATACATGCATTCTCGAGGTATACGTACTATATATAGCATACAGTGATTTGCCAAGGATTTATAGATCTATAGTAAGTACTTTGTATTTTTAATTTGTCCTAAATGAAGTTGATAGAGTCTGTAATTCATCAAAGAAAATCTGTAATAAATCTGTTCCTCATGTTTGCTGATAAAGTGTTACTTGGTTATCACATTGCATTGGTGAACGTGATTCTGTAATAGATTGGTTTTGTAAATACAGACTAGGATGTTTATTGAGAAAGAATTAATGTTGAATGTCCCCAGCAGCAGTACCTCTAATGTTGCCTTCCTGGGAGGGTGAAATGACAAGGAAAACTATTCATTTCTGCTATCAGGTAAATGAACTGTAACTGTAACCCCTCGCAGCTGAGGAATGGTCAGGCAGATAAGTTACTCAGGTGACTGCTTCTGAATGGTGCTTTATACTGCTTTGCAGTCAGAAAGAGGAGTAGCTATGTTCCTCATTTCCATAACAGACTATCAAGGGGGTGCTGTTTTTTCCCTGAGGAAGCTGGTTTTCTGTGGATGTAGTTTTATTATTCTTGGGGAATTCAGTGGATATTGTGAAGGTACTTCATGTCCTGTAGTAAGTTTACTCTGATGTCCTCTGTATTATCTCAATATCTGGACAATATTTAGATACTGAAGTATTGGCTTGTTTTGGGACATTTATTCTCCACAAGTCCCTCTTCATTTGTCTCCATTTCTCACACCTGCCATATTTTCACTGTACTGGAATCTTTAAGGTGTGGAGCGTGTTTGAAATTTTAGGTTTGGAGGGTTATTTCTTATCTTAAAAGTGGAAAAAAAAAAAAGCAAAAAACCAAACCAAACCAAAAAAGAAAACAAAAACCACACACAACACACACACAAAAAAAACCCCCACAAAAACAAAACAAAAAGAAACCAAAAAAACATCCCCAAAATAAACACCAAAACAAAAACCAAAACACAAACAAACCAAACAAAAACTAAGTTGAAGTGAAGGATGTCTGCTCATTTCCTGGTCTGAAGAATTGGCATCCTTACCTATAATGAATTCTGGGTCTGTAAAAGAGGGTCTGTAAAAAAGTTCAGTGGGAAGTAGAGGACAGATAGGAGTAGATAGAATGGGGTAGGGGAAGCAGGATTAGAATCACGTTAAAACAGCATGCAGTATTGTCTAATCCCCTACCCCTAAAAATAGGTAATTCAGTGAATTTCTTTGAGCATAAATAAATTGTAATTTCCTAGTTATAAAAGGATGTTTAAATGCAGTTGTGCTTTATGAAAACCAATCCAAAGCTGAACAGTTTACATTTTGAAAGTTGCTCGTGTGTATTTTTATTGGAAGAAAAGGCTGGAAATTTGCTGCTGTTTTATGACTGTAGCCTGAGAAAGCCTGCAAGGTCGTATCAATGCATCTGTAAAAAGAAATAAAAAGTAATAAAAAACGTGTTAGCTGTGGTGACTCGGTTCCCTTCTGACACCTGGTGGTTAAAGACGAGAACTACATGGGCAAATGAAACAAGTACTGTATTAAAGGGGAATATTTAAAATGGAACAAAGGGTTACCATGAAGGGAGAAAACATTAAGAAACTCTCATTATTCTGAAATGTAATGAATCAACGCAATTATAAGTTAATGATGTTCTTTATACTACAGGGTGTGCTACATCTCAAGAAGGTAGATTGCACTCAAGTTTTCCAGCTTTTGTTCTCTAAGTACTTTAAAATTGTGTTAACACTATTTTGCATGTTTCCACACACCGAGTTTAATATGTATGGCTTTTTACAAAAATGAGTGTACTGACCAGAAGTGGCTGTATAGGTCATTTAACTTCAAAGTGAAGTTTTGAGATTATGGCAGAGAAGTGTCCTAAATTGCTATGTAAAGTTTGAAGAGTAACCCATCTATTTGAAATGTGAGTTATGGAGATTTCTGTGGGAAAGGTTTTCATGTAAGATTTTATTTAAAATTATTCAAGTATGTAAGTTGTTTTATTATCAAAGAAGAAAAGGTAATTCTTGCATAGCACAGTCGTGAACACAAGAGAATAGTACTGAATAATACTTGAATGTATATACTTGCTTTTTGCAACAGTTTTGAAGAATGAAAATTTCCCTTCAAAATATTGTGACCCACCATATCCAGTATTTCCAGGATTGTAGGTTGAATTTTCAGGTCACCAGATTGACCAGTGAATGCTTGTACCTTTTCTTTTAGAAACGTTGATGAGTAGTGCAGCTTGCTCAGTATTATAACAAAGATTTTCATGAGCATGTATTGAGTACATTTGTAAATATTGTTGCTACTTTGTGTTCAGATAAATTCTGTGTGATGATAAAAGTGAACATACGTTAGGCATTAGACAACATTAGGCTGTCCAAAACATCCAATTTTTATTTCATGTTTAGTTTTCTATACATTAGGAATGATGCCTTAATAATTTCTGGGGTTTTTTTCAATCATCATGTATCTGTGACTTAGTATAGTTCTGTGTTTCAAAACCTCTGTTCCCAGCACCTTTGGCCAAAACTAAGCTCTCTGGATAGAGATTCAAGAACACATTTGGTGCCCTAGGGCCCAAAAATATGTAAACAGCAGTGGAAAGGGGGTAGTGGGGACTGGGGTGGTTAACATCAACGCCTGAAGGTGTGATTGGAGAATTAGGGACCAATATGCTGATAGGACAGAACTTACAAAAGGTGAAGGGTATGTGACCCAGTGTCCATTTTGGGTGTAGTCCCATAAGGGGGGGGAATTTGCTTGCCTGAATGTACCTTGAAGACCTTGAATAAATTTGTCCACTTTTTATACATCTAATTTTTTGGCCTCTGTTTCAGGTAGCTTGTTTTAGGTGTCAGGAAAAGCATGCGTGCTTGAGCATGTATTTTCTTTGCAAAACAATGAAGCATGCCTCATACTTTACTGATAGTTAGGAATATTTTATGTTTTCTTTCTGCCACCTTGTGACATATTTTTGTCTGTCACATATGTCAGCAGCATCAGTCACTGTTACTGCACAGTCTGTCACTTTTTTTTTAAAATGCATATTTTGGAAATAAAAAGCAAAATGAGGAAGTCCTGAAAATGTTCCTACCCCAAACTTCTGTCTTCTAATTAGATTTTATGGAATTAATCTCTCAGAGAAGTCTAAGCTCTCTGATCTGCTTTGGTCTCCTTTCCTTACCACACAACATGGAAATACAATAGTGAGTGAGCATGATTGTTATTACCAATTGAAAGTGTTGAGGAGTGAATAAAAGCAATGATTTAATCATTCTGCAGCATATGACATGCAATTTGGTGCCTATATCAAGCTGAGAGCTTTATAGAAATATTTCCCAGTGTATTCAGATTGCATGGCCTGGTTTTGGTAGGGAGGTTACTACAGAGGTGGCTTTGTTTTCATTGTGTTACTACAGGTGGCCCATGGCTGACCAAGAAACATCCATTGGTTATTTTTACATGGTAGAAATTATTTAAATACTTGCTATTTGATTTTGATTTGATTTGATTTGATTTGATAGTGCTAATGTCTAGCAACACTTCAGAAACCGGGCAGTTCACAAGCAGTTGATAATTTTTTGCAAGACAAAATAATATAAGTGGGAGCTGAAAATACCGACTGAGTTACATATTTGTAGCAATGAATGAAAAGCAGGGGGGGTGCAGGACTCCCTGCTAGAATAGGTAGCTAATGAGTGTAAAGTACAGACCCCCTGTGTGCAGCTTAAATACAATCTTACTTATGCTTTTGTCTCTAGCTCACCTAAAGCTTTACAAGGAGGGACCACCAGGTGGGTGGAACAGTGTAATGTTGTCTGTCTGTGTCTAGTCTTTGGTCTCTTTTGTTACCATAAAGGTAGTATTTACCTTTCCTTGATTGAGTAGAAGTGGTAAAGGCATAGTCTGCTATATCTACCACTGTTCAGAACTAAAAATTTTGTAAGACTGACAGAAGTTCTGTTATAGATCAGGAGTTCTAGCTTATGGTACTTCATTTTCAATGGCTGCCATCCCACTAAAGTGAGTGGAATTTAGGTAATTTCTATTTAATTTCACAGTGCTAAGTGAGAGATTTTACAAAATTAAGATTTGAAGTCTGGTTGGAAGAACATCACAAATGAGAACTGGTATATTGCTTTCTTTTCTCCCCCCCATCCCCCCATATATTGTGGCTGTGAGCCAAGTCCAAGTAAATGTGACCCATTTTAGAGCTAATCTAATATGCCTATTATCAGACGTTATAATCTGGCAGTTTATTCTGAAAATCTTTGAAGCAAAAAGACTGTAGCGAAAATTAAAGTGATGATAGATCTTTATATTAGAGTTATGGAGAAGTGCTTGATCCTTATTCAAAACAAGAGCACGTTTAAGACTGACAAATAGGTACAGTAAAATCCCATTGACAACCATGTGAGGGATAATTAGATACTAACTGATAATATAATTAATAATCATGGAATCACAGAATGTTAAGGGGTTGGAATGGACCTTAAAGATCATCTAATACCACCACTCCTACCATGGGCAGGGATGCCTCCCTGTAATAAATCAGTAGGGATGTCTTTTGAAGGAAAAGAAGGTTTAATTGTCCTTAAAGAAAAAGAATTAGCTATGTTAACCTGATTTTGGGGAGTTTATGTCACTTACAGCCCCTGCTGTATCTTTGTGTGTTTTCTTGCTCAGTTTTGTACCCACCAAGAGCAGGACACACAGAGCCTTGGCCGTTTTTGGGTTTTAAGGGAAGCTTAAGACAGAGATTTTGAACAAGCACTCCTGACTCAGAAGCTCCTTTTAAGCAGCTCTTTTGAATTATCAAATTATAGAATCATAGAATAGTTTGAGTTGCAAGGGACCTTAAAGATCATGTAGTCCTAGCTCCCCTGCAAGGGCCAGGGGCACTTCCCACTAGAATAGGTAGCTGAATGTTGCATCCAATCCAGCCTTGAACACTGCCAGGGAGGAGTAATTATTGTCAAAATGTGTAATAACTAAAGGAAGCTGAGTTGGAACTCATTTTAAGAGGAGTTTCTGATAGTATTCCTCTTTTTTCTACAATAATTTATCACTTCTGCAATTGCATGCAGAAGGAACCAAATAAGGGATCTTTCAAAGCATTTGTATTTTTTGTGTATGTTTATTCATTCGAGTCGTTTCCTGTTGTCATGTTTTTCATAGAATTACGCAACAGTAATCTGCTGATTTACAACTTTATAAGGATTAAGGTTTGGTTTGTTTTTTTTTCTTGATCCTTTTTTGTAGTTGAGTTAGGAATACTAAATGTTGATGAGGATTCAGTGTGAATATTTTACAAGATTTATAAACAAACCTTGTGACTAGGGTAAACTCTTCTTACATTATGTCACTGAAGAACTAGTCCTTAATTCTACCATGAAACACCATTTAGATGATGGTGATGTAAGCAGACATCATGTTAGAAGAAATAAATCCAAAGGACTTTGAAGCCCTCTTATTCCCTTTGAAGTTTCATAGTGAGAGTCCAGTCATGTTTGTTACAGCTGCATAGGTACTTTTGAGGAAACAGGACAGTGTTAAGACAATTTTGCATTAATTAAAGCAACTTATTAGAAAATAAGTTGCTTTAATTAAACCTGTTAGAATTTCCCTGCACATGCCATTGATGATTTTGGGTTAGGAAAGTTATATTGTCTGTGTGGACTGCCATTAAGTGGGCTTCTGGGTAGTCTGGTATGAGAGACATCTTTCTCCCTCACAGTTCAATTGCTAGCATTCCCCATTCCCTCATGTCTTAGTTTTGTCCAGGACCCTAATGTCATTTGGTACCACCTTACATCACTGTTAGAGATGGGAAGAAATGGACTCATTCTGGCTTCCAGTCAAAAAGCATGGCAGGAGGGGGGAAGCTGTGCTCCATTGTTTGTTGTCTCAGGTTCCAGGGTGAGCATTTTTGTATGTGAATCACCCTCTGGTTTGTATACTTTTGTTATTAATATTGTTGCCATTACTGTTTGTTTTCTTATCTCATTGCTGTTTCCTGTAACCTGTTCAAATCTCAATCTGTGATCTTCACTTTTGATGCTTCCAATTCTTAACTCAATCCCACTGCAGCAGGAAGGGAGAGGGGAAGGAGGAGCCAGAGAGCAGTGTGTCATTTGGGATAGTTTTGGTAGGGGACACCAAATTGGGGAGTAGCATTCCTAAATCATGACACCTCACTCCAAGTGGGCTCTTCCTCACAGGGCTCTGGTGGTGGTGCAGAGTTTTGTTGAAACTCTTAGGTTATAACTTATAGTTAGAGGCCACTTGTGTGATTTCCTGCCTACAGGGAAACCAGGTAAGTGGGCAAATTGTATTTGCCTATCCCAAAAAAAATCTCATGCTTTTGCCCTTCATTCCAGTGAAACAAACAAGTAAACATCTTGGACTTGTTTGTGGAACAGAGAAAGAAAATCCCACCATTCATCTCTTCCAATGCAATTTCCTGAATGCAGTTAACAATACTGATCATACAGATACAAGGTTCAGATTTTGAAGATCATCTGAATTTCTAACTAAAAGGGTTAGAGATGTACTTATTTGGGAATTCAGTGTGTTTTAAAGAAGTCAGCTGAAACTAAACCGTCCTTTCTCATTAGCACTTCAATATTGTAGCTCAGCTTTCTGTGTAGAAACCATAGACCCAAATGGGCCCACAGAAACTACAGGTGTATTGCCTGGAGACCACGCTTATCCTAGAAAGTCAGGAAAAAAAATAAAGCTGAGCAGTTGGGGCAGTAAATGTTGATGGACTTGTTCAGATACCAAAGGCCTAATAAAACTAGAATATTCTGCTATTTTAGATACTTGGTTTTTATGATTATTAAATGTACATTTGAGCAGTCCTGTGTTATACATTTTATTTGCAAGATTAGCTTTCAAGGCAAAATTTTAGAAAACACAGAGTTTTAAAAATTAGCTCAATGTATTGAATATCTCTTCCTTTGTTTCAAATTATTTTGAGTTAAAATTTAAAACTCATAAAGTGCAATAGCTATTGAAGATATTGTGCTTTTTTTATAACTTAATCAGGATAAGCAACTTTTCTGTATTGCATTATTTTTTTCCCCATATGTAAGTTCTGTTATCTGTCAACTTTCTGGGTTCCAGGTACTTTTTAATTTAAAAATTGCTATTCAAGAGAACATGAATAAAACTTTCTGGTGTCATACCTGTGTACCCCTAATGTTCTCTGTGTATTTGTACAGTTTTTGCTCTGGCACATGTTGATGTCTAAAAGGCTGTAGGCATTTGTCTACTGTTACTCAGTGCATGGTACTCTGGATAGGAGCACTTGTCATCTGATTTTTATCTAATTTGTCTCAAAAGTTGTTAAGAGTAATATATGCTTAAGGGGAAGCTAACTTATTTAAGCCCTATAGCCACTGTCTTCTCGGCAGGCAGATTGGAACCAGGCAAGTACAACAGGATATTTGTACAATCAGCCTTCTGTTATCCGTCATAAAAAAAGAATTTAAAGCTTCAGAAAGGTGACATTGAGGTGTTAGAGCGTGTCCAGGGCAACAAAGCTGGTGAAAGATCTGGAACGTAAATCCTGTGAGAAGCAGCCGAGGGAGCTGGGGTTGTATAGTCTGGGGAAAACTTGGTCTTGGAGGTCTTTTGCAACCTTAATGATACTTTGATTTTGTGAAAATGCAGCCCCTCTGACATTGCACAAACTAGGGGATATGCTGGCATGAAATACAGTACAGGGTCACCTTGTGACACAAGGATCAGCTTGGAACTATAATCTAGGTTGTAAAAACAAGGGAGCCAGGTGGGGCATGGTGTCAGGATCAGTGTGAGTACTGAAACACACAAAGGTCTGGCTAAACATCAAGAAACGATTTCTCACTGTGAAGGTGACTGAGAAGCTAGCACAGCTTGCCCAGAGAGGATGAGGAGGATGGAGATTCCTGGAAGTATTCAAAAGCTGTTTGGACATGATTCTGGGCAACCAGCTCTGGGAGAGGTGCAAGAGCAGACCAGATGCCTCCAGAGGTCCCTTCCAACCTCAGCCATTCTGTGGTTTGTGATTAGAAGCTTTTTTTCCATGTCAGCCTTGAAGAACCTTAAGGTACGGCAGCACCAGGAAGTGGGAGGTGAATACAGTTCGCCTGCAGCCTTGTGTCTGGGCTGGCTCTGAGAGCTACCCTCGTGTGTTCATGGGTCATAACAAATAAGGCCAAATAATTATACAGTGATTATGAGAGAATCAGGTGGGCTACACACAGAGCCATATCAGATTTCTTAAACTCTGGCATTGTTAATTTTTAACCTAGACAAATCACTCAGTGATACGTTGGTATTTCTGGATTACATGTGTAGTCTATGTGATTTTTTTTTTTTGTGAGTTCAATGGAGTTTAAGAATTCAGTAGTTTATACAGCTTGACTTATGTTTTGTTCCCATTACAGCTCCTTCTGTTAACATGTCATTATTATTTACTTTGCTGTTGTGATTTTTACCACTCTAAGCAGCATCCCAACTCCGCTGCATAATTAAACTTTATTATTCTGTTGCCAATATGTTAAGGAACTGATTTTTGGAATTACATGAAGACAATTATTTTTCTAGTCAAATTCTTCAGCATTTTAATGATTCTGATTGCCATCTCTGTATGTAGAATATTTTCTTAAGATGTTAACTGTCCATGCAGAATTATACAAAATTAGGGTGATTTCACAAGACACTGAAAAGGAATGGACATTAATTACTTTATATTATGCCAGACAATATAATTGTGATGTGATTTTCATTATAATATCTTGTACAGAAAACTAAACATCTGCTTGAGAATTAAAGTACTTTGCTGGGTGTTAGCTTCTATCCAATACATAGTCTCTTCTTCTAGTTAAAAATAATATAATGGTAAAAACAACCAAAAGACACGCTGTTGAATGTCAGTTTATATCTTAATAGATAATCTATTAAATCTGTTACGGTATATCTGTTTATGATGCACTTGCTTTTAGGCAGTATCAGTGTTTTAAGAAAGTAGTTAGGATTATTAATTTTTATGGCTTAGTACTTTCTAAGCATATTTTTAAGAAATAAGTAAAGAGTAAAAGAATTTCTACTCTGTCTTACCTCTGCTTTAGAGCAAAGCTTAAACAAGCTCTAGAACTTGTTGCAGAGCTTTCAGCTAGAAGCAATGAAAAACATGTGCCAACAATGACATATATTTAATTGTTAAAAAAATGTTAAACTTCTTATGCTGTGTTAGATTTCATTCCATCACTCTCTAATTGAACAAACATTTGTGCCAAGATGAAAAAAATAAGCAACATAGGGTTGGGAATGGGTAGACATCGTGAAAAATCTGCTTCTGGTGCTAGTGCAGGTCCATATCAACATAGGTGAATTATGACTCTCTTACCCAAATCCCAAAGAATTTTAAGCATTGGGCAATCCCTCTTAGAAAGCAGATCTTTTGTTAAGATAGATCAGTATCCTTCTGATAGTCAAACTAAGAACTGATTGTTAGGAGCATTTTCAGAGCCTAGTGTTTGCTTCAGTTCTCATGTGACCTTAAAGAGCTAACCTTCAAGTCAGGACGTTCATAAGGTTCATGCCCTGCAAACTGAGTGCTTAGGCAGCTGAGGTGCCAGAAGGGTCACAGCTTTTTCTGGGCACCTGAGGCAACTTATTTAAGTCCTGTTTAGGTGGATGAATATGCAGAGCCTGTATCCAGAGGAAATATCAATCAGTCAAAGGAATTAACAACAGAAAATCTAGAAGTTTGTAGACCTAACCAGTTGTGATTCTAGCAGAGCAGTCAGGCCGTTTTCCCATGCTGGAAAGCACTAAGCAGAGACCTGTCAGAGAGGAAGGAGGAGTTCAGATAGATACTATTACTAGCTGGAATCACCCAAGGCTTCTATTTTATGCTTTGTAAAATACTGATCCCTTTTCCTTTTGATTTTGTGTCTCGATTCAGCTGCTTGTGTATAGCTTCACCTGTGTTTGAAAAAAACAGCTTTACGTAAAAGCTTCCATGTCATGCAGATTTCAGGGTGATGATCAAATTATATTTTCTTTTCTCTTTCCTTCATGTGCTCTTAAGAGAAAAAAAAAAAAAAAAGCACCTATGCCCTGGAATATTTTACTGATCTGGTACTTTGGTTGATACTTTGAGACTTTAATGCTATTTTATTGGTTCTGCTGTTGAATGGATTGTACAAACTCCTTAGTCTTAGAGAACATTGACAGTGAAATTTAAAATTTTTGGACTATTTTCAATCCATGTTTTAATTAGAGTTTAGTTAAAGAAGCAGAAGCCCAAGCCAGGAAACTGGAAGTACACTTTTGGTTGAATTTTGATTTGAAAGCAGATAGAAGTGGGATTTTGATCATCTAAGAACAATGTGCAGTCTCTTGTTTAGGGGGGCTGTAGTTTCTGGACTAGTGTCTTGCAGGAGACTCTTTAGAACCCTGACACCAGAGCATTAAAAGGGTTTCTTTTTCTTCATCTGGCCAAATGCAGTCATGGTGCAGATTGAGGGTAACCACCGTATTAGAGGCTCTAGAGGTGCATTTGGTAAATCAACATCTTAACGTTACAGCCATCAGTAAACCTGTGGGATCAATGCCTGGCCTCCTCATTTTTTCACTGCTTATTTAAATTTCTCTGGCTTTCAGTTTCATGCTTTTAGCCTTTGGATTTTGTTACATTCTTGCTAAATGCCAGAGCTATCCTGTGTCTCGTTCACAGTATTCTGTACTTGAACTCTGTAATTAATCTTCTTCTGATAGAATTAAGACAAAGAATTCTTTGCATTTTGCTGTTTGGTACTTTCTGAGGTCTTCATTTGTATTTGTGATTGCTATTTTATCCAGTTTGACTGTGTATGGTGATTGTATGTTTGCAGTTCCATTTAAGTCATTGTATTTGATGCATGTTATTTTAGATTTAAAGTGTGTGTGTGTGTGCATGCATGTGCATGTCATAATATCCTATCAGTTCTGCATTTAGCTGCAAAGTTAAGCAAAACTAACATTTTCTTTTGTTAAGTGTGTCTTATCTCCCCCCCTCTTTTCCCTTCTCAGCATGGAAGACCTCTGCTTTATCCTCTCAGAAACACCATGGAAAATCTGGTCATGTGGTCTTAAAAAAAAATGCTAATTACCATGTTCAGATTTTCTTTTCCATCACCACTGTAAAAGGTCGTTTATTTGAGAGCCTGCACCTGCATTCTGGACCCAGGGTGCTGTATGAAATACTCTATGCTGAAGATGGCACATTGTTTTCTGACTCTAATGGAATGTACTTTTTTGTTTCTGCAGAGTACCAAGCTGCCATTCTGCATTTAAAGAGGGAACACAAAGAAGAAATTGAAACATTAAAGGTATACCTTTTTAATAATTTACTTTCTTTTGCTGATTTTAGTGCATGATTTAAGTAGTGCAAACATATACTTTCTGTCAAATGTTAAGAATTTAATTTTGTCTTTGTAGAAGTTGTTTCTAGTTGACTGCCAACTCAGCTAAAATTAATCTGGTTAAAATCTATACCTGCACTCAAAAATTCCTTTGTGCACCTCTTCAGGTGCTCTTCTGCTGACCTGTGTTCCCTCTCCATGCTCTTGCTGTCTCTTGCTGGCCCTGGGATCAAACTGGTACTGTGGGATGGTTTGAGGTTCCCATCCCACAACAGCTTCACCAGCTTGGCAAAGCTTATGGCTTTATCCCCTTCTCTGACAGATGGATCCCATCAGCCCCATACACAGTGCAGACTAATAATGTAAACAACACATAGGCTGAAAATATTGATTTCCTGCATTCCTGATATGTCTTGTGTCCAGAGGGTCAGCATTAAATTACTCATTTTGTGCAGATAATGTCAAAATTTACTGCAGTATGTTATTTTTAATAGTGGGTGAAATCTGAGAGTCAGATGCTACTATGCAGTCTTGATTCTTTAGTAAATCATAAACTCTTGGTTCTGCTTCTAAGTTTTAGTAGCTTTCCAAATGAAAGGGGGTAATTTCAAATTCCTTTTTCCTATTTTTATAGCTTGTCTACTTTAAGAGGCTCTTTCTTCTATGACCCTAATGTTCAAACGTTTTAAAGAGGTTTTTTTTCTCTGCATTTCTATTGTTGTCCTTTATTATTTTGTTTTTAATTTCAAAAGAATTTTTCTTGCCTTTTGTGATTCATTTAAATATTGTTGCTTTAACCTGAAATCGCTTCAGTCTGTAACATTTAAATATAACAGCACAGGGACATGATTTTTGTTCATTCTTTATGTTGCCAATGTTTGCACTGGTAAAAATGGAATGCACAGGAGAAGAACATACTTTTTCTTTATACTGTCTTTCTTATCTTTTAATTTCTTGACTTCCTGACTGTCTTTCATTTGACTTGAATTTTTTGACTTTTCATTTTTTCAAGATTAAAAAAAATCATTTTTTAGTACATGCTACTCTACATTATTGCATAGTATGAAGTATTGAAATTCACATTACAAAATTTCAATGGAAACATATAATGGGCGATTAAAATAGTGTTGTGATTTAAGGTAATAACTTGTTACATTTTATTCTTTAAGGGTATAACAGAAAAATATGATGGTAGATATCCCAACCATTGGAAATTCTAGGGTTAAATCTGGTTTTGTACTACACACTGAGAGAACCTACAGACAGGAATTTCTCTGAACTAGTTATTTTGCAAACTGCTCTGAATCCTGTATCTTGTGTTTATAAGGAAGTTTGATTGTCATACTTTCTCTGCAAAAGGTTAGGAGTAACACTCTTAGTCTTTGCTATTCCTAAGAGGCCTAGAAAAATGTTAAGAAGTTGTGCAAGGTATATGTAGGGGAAAGTTCTCAAAATATTATTAAACTCCTCTCTGAAAGTGAAAATAAACAACATTATCTAGAATCTGTCCATGGAAACCTGTATGTAGTGGCTTATAAGTGATTGATATGTTTATTCTTTAGCATTAGAAAGTGCCCTATACTTTTGTATTATTTCTTTTTGTTGGTTTTTTTTTTCTTGAGTATGTCAACAGAAATTCCTAATTGTTTTTTATTCTTCAGTATTTGTTATCACTGTGTTAATTTCCGATAAACTGCATACAGAAAACCCAGAGTGCAACCAGGACTTTACCCGTACTGCCGGTTTGTAGGGGTTGGTGCTGTTTCTGTGAGACATGAAGTTGCAGTGAATGTAGCAGTCTTGAAAGATGTACATCACTTGTGATTGTTGGGAGGATAGGGAGGGTGAATGACAGTACTGTATTTTATTTTGTCATCTTTATGTTGTCACCAAAACTTGAACCTTTCTTACTCTTTTTGATGTCACTTCAAATCAGTTTTTGTCATGTAGTGTATGTACTAATTAAGATTACAACATTTATTACACCGAGTCAATTACTGATGAATGTGTACCATCTCTTACTGCATAACAATCTGTATAACTCATTACTCTTGAAGGGTTAAGTAATGTATATAATTCAACTGAATCACCCACATGTAGGTAATATATAAAAAGGGTAATATGGTTGCTACATTCAAAGAATATATTGAATTTTTCACATAATATTTGCAAAAACTCAATAGTGTATTTTTAAGACATGAAACTATTTCTGTTCTGTATTTTTAAATGTTTTGCTTTCCCTGCTCTTGCCACTAGATGTCAGCTGAGTCTTTCAGAAGTTCCCAAAAACGTGTGCCTGTTTCATACTTTCTTTTAAGCTGAGAGAGTGTGTGTGGTGGTAACATCCTGCCCACTGTTTGTGTATCTGACAGTTTTAGTTTTAGGTCAGAGATCGTCTTGCACATTATGGAGCTAGAATTGAAGTTGTGCAGTAGATAAGTCATAGCTGTCACTACCTTCATAGTCTTTGTCCTGCAGAACCAAATCTTAAGTGTCTAATAGCCGACTAAGTAGATGACAACATTAAATCAAAATAATGTAAATGGACTGCTGACTTCTGAAAGAAAGGAATTTACTTGAAGGCAGTATTTTGATTGCAGTGCTTAATATTTAACCCAACACATAACTGCACAAGAGTGCGGCATATTTTTTTCCCCATAAGTTAAGTTGATAAAATGATAAACAATTTAAGGTTTTCCCCAATGTCTCCTTGTTCCCTTAGGCACAAAGGTACCAAATATCCCTTCATCTTTAGTTACATGGAAGCTTAATATTGCCTTTTGAAAATGGAATGAAAGTCCTAAGCTGTCTATAACCCTGTACCCTATGCATGCGTGTTTTTCTTTGATGCAGATTGTTAGACTTCCACCAGCTTGCTAGATCTTTTACATATTTCCAAACTGAGAATAATAGTGTTTTTTAGGTTTTTATAATATTACATAATGCATGTCATATAATACAGTAAAACAAATATAATAGGTATTTGATAAAAGTTACAAGCTATAGCTAGCTTATAAATTAGTCAATAAATATTACATAATAAAATCCTCTTTTTACATCTCTCAAAGTATCTCATGGCGAATTTTAGAAAGAAATACCTGTATAGTTACATCTAACACAGTTATAAACATATTATTGAATTAGGAAATAGTGAATGGTGATGCAGTTGGTATAAAACTGCCTGCGACATTAAGAAAAAGCAAGCTGGCCTCATTTAGAGAAGAATGTATCATGAGGTGTTCATAGTGACCTTTGTGGCCTCCTTGGTAATGTTTGCATTTTTGCTTTTTTGTGAAGGTTCCAAGAGCTGAAATGTAGAAGTGGCTAGAAAGTAATTTCCTTTTTGCAGAAGAACTTCCTTAACTTTGAAAACGATTTCATATCATAAATTGAGATTAAAAACCAGTGCCTCAGAGTGCCTTAGAAAACATTGAAAAATGTGGAAGAAAAAGGAATGTGAAAGAAGAAGTCATAGCACCAGTCGAATTTAAAGTTCATTTATTTTTATTTTGTACTGAGACCACAAAGGCATAAAAACATTTACATTTTTATAATGTAATAAAACTCTAGCTCTGTGGTGACCATTTCATTCTTTTACAAATCTGTTTTTTCATGTCTCATGTTTCCTAAGTCCTTTCTTGTTTCTTTGTCTTTTCACTTTCCCATTTGTTTTCACTCGTGGTCAGAATATTTCCATTTATGAATGCTTCCATTGCTCTTTAATTATAACATGAGTATGACAAAAGTTGCTGCTTCTCCCTGCTACATTTTGAATTTTTTAATTCAACTGTGGGACACAATGGTGAATAATATTGAAAGCTGTGTGTCAGAATGCTTATCAAAATACCTCTTTACAGAAGTTGGTGATTTCAGTTTTATTTTCACAATTTGAAATGTCTTTAACATATATGTAGAAGTAAAATCTCATTTCAGCTTCAGCGCATACATCAGAAACTGGGTGTTTTAACACCAAATGAAAACATATTAAAATATTTTAATTTGTCTAAATCTTTTTTATAAATAAACTGTTGAAACAAACTGGAATTCTTTTGAGCAGATTAAATTAAAGAAATCTGACCTGGATGCTCTTAGGGATCTTTATTATTCTTCTGGAGAAAAAGAAAATTTTAAGGTTTTTTCCCCTCAGTTTTGTGTTGGCATATGTGAATTCTTGCATGGGATAGGGATATCATGATTTGTCAGAAATCTCTATGTTTTGAAATCTACTATTGAAGTATGGGGGCCAGTGATGAATAGTGTTGAAAGTTGTGATATGCCATAGTACTTATAAAACCTAAAACATTTGTATATACGTGAATATATGCTGACTTTTGGTAAAAAAATTTTGCTTCAGGATGCAGAGGTTGTTTTTAACTTTTATAAAATGAAATGTGTCCATAAGGTGGCTGGCTGCTTTGAATGTTCGCTGTTGGATTTTCATATTCCAGCATGAACATATAGAAGAAAATCTGTATCAGGTATGCTTCTCTCTGTGGTGGAGTTGCAGCTCAAAGGAGCAGCCAAGGTCAGCAAGGGTTTATTAGTCAGTCCTTCCTAATGAGCTGTTCAGGCTTTTCAGCATTTCCATGTGGTGAACTGATGAAGGTCTCCCAGCTTGCAGTTAATTATTGATACTAATCTTGCCTAACTTGAAATGTTTCAGTCTTTCAGCTGCTAAATGTGTGGTTACACCACTGTGTGTGTACTGTGTGCCTTTATGAATCTTCTTGGTTACTTTGTCCTTTTAAAGGAATTCTTGCTGTTCACTGCAGAGTCTCTCTGTGATGCAAGAGAGGAAAAAGTGTAAAATTTATGAGAAAAAATTGACTGAAGTCATATGAAATTGTATTAAAATATAAGTTTCAGAACTCCTAAGGCTCCCATACAATGGAAGCAACATTATCTTTAAAGTTTGCATTTCCTAAAATAGTAAAATCCCATCAGGAGAAAAATGAAGTTTGCATAGCCAGTGCTAGAGAAGGTGAAGTAGCAGACTGTTGAGCAATAGCAAAGGATAGGAGCAACAGAACAGAGCTTTCTAAAGGAAGCAGCACTTAATCTCTTTGGAACCACTTGAAAATTGCATCTTCTGCATCTTCATTGAGAGAGGAAGTTTGGAAAAATTCTTCATGTTGTACGAAGATATTCCCCAGTTCAGTGCTTAATTATGCTTTAAAAACTTGCACATCTCTATATTCATTTCATATTCTGTGATCAAATTCTTGATGACATTTTAAGCGTCTCTGCTGTGCTCTGATACTTACATGAAAAATAATTCTCCCCCTTCATCTCCTCCATTGACTTCCTATTTTTCATATTTTTGATGCAATGGGTGCTTTTCATTCTTATTTTCCTTTAACAATATGTTTGCATTGTGATTATTTTCTTATCAGATATCTTGAATGTCCTGGAAAATTCTTCTCTCACTGTGTTGTGGTGTTTTTCAGTATGGCCACTTGCCATATTGCCATTCTGTTATTTTCAATGCAGTTTCACTGTGAGACTTAGATTGTTTAAACTTCGTGTCAGCTGCAGAATGCTGCTAATTCCGCATGTTGATCAAAAGATTCTCCTGTTTATTTAAGAAGTTACCACAGACCGTATTCCCTGTATTGGAAACAGTGAAAATCTCTTTAACTCTGTTTCAGCACATGGGCATGGTAGTCCATAGTTAAAATGTGCACAGAGCAAGACAATTTACAGCATTAAAACTAAAGCAAGACTGAGTTTCTGCTCAAATTTAGACACATTACAAAACATTCTGCTCAATTATGGCTAAAACGAAACTCTTAAAATTCATTATAACTTGATGCATTTTTCTTGGTTTGTGAAAATTAATTTATCCCATCACTTTGCCTTGAGTAAATATATGATGCACTTAGGAGAATAAAGTAGAACACCTACTTCGAGCAGGATGACATTTTATTTTCACAGATATTGAAGACTTTTGTAACATACGAAACAATTATCTACAAGAGAAATAATTTGAAGTGCGATCAAGGAATTATAAAAGCCACTAAAAATTAAGTATTATCAAAGTTACCATTTTGATTTTGAAAAGATGTACTCCATGCATTCTTGCCAAAATTATCTGTGCTTTGAAATTTACTACACCAGATATTTGTTTAAATCTAGTAGTTGTAAGGCATTTTTCTGAACTAAGTATATAATATTCTTTTGTTCAAAAGTTCTGGCTCTAATATCCCTGGTTTTAGAACAGGGACGCATTTGTCAAGGATGAACATTTTGCTGATACAGGGAAAATCTGTCTGAAATTAGAAGTTAAAATTTTAAAAATAAAACTTTTTTTTCTCATGTTCAGTACAGACCAGATTTTTTTGGCAGCTTCTGGCTTTGCAAATCTAGTGATCATTGAATCTATTACATCTTCTGATGTTGAACAAACTTTTAATTGCCATTTCCACAAAGCCACCACAGTTGTTATAAAATATCACTGGGTCAAAACTAAGTTCCACTGATTAATGGTTGGCAGAAGTTACTCTTGATTAGGTGGGAATCATCCTTCAGAAGATGCTTTCAGAATTATCTGTCTCCTGACCCAATTATTGATGGTTAGGCAAAGTGAAAGAAAAACCACTGGAAAGCAAAGCAGACATCAAGAGCTGGACATATGTATGGAGAAGGGAAAAGTACAGCTTTAGATAAAAAAGTAGATACTAGATCAGAGATACTAGGATTGGCAGTTCCAGTAGCATATAGTCTCAAGACACTGGCAAGGTGAAGGGCAAACCAAGTAGCCTAAAAATTAGGACAGAAAACAGTAGGAGGTAGATGACAAAGATGTGGATCTGGGCATCACAATACATGTTTTACTTTTATGTGGGCAATTTTCTCCAGAATATGTATCCTGGAATGAATACAGTTCATTCAATATTTGATTTTATTTTTGTTGGTCAGTGAGTGATACCCTGCCTTGCTTATTAATCAAGATTTGATATGAATATAAGTAGTTTCATTGTGCTTTTTCTACTGTCATAACATGTTTAAGTATAAACTGGACTTTACAATATTTGTCAGGATAGGTGTGTAATCTTATTATTCACAGACCTAAGGTATAACAGATTTATTTATTGGGATGCTTACATTTGCATATATGTTCAGTCACAGTTAATTTTTAGCCTACTTTGAAATTATATCTTAGATCCCAGAATCTCAAGATAGATTTTTGTAAAAGAAGGTGTATCATTGGTGACTGCTTGAAGAAAACTGACTAAAATGGCTTGTGACTCATCATGCAGGAATTTTGCAGTTTGAGCAAGTGTAGGATCTTTTTCCAGGTCAGCATTATTATGCCTTTACTTTACAAGTGTTGTGTCTCTTTCTGAGGGTCCACACTTCCTTCTTACATACCTTTCAAATTCAGCGCACATAAAACAGAAGTCTTAAAATAAAAGCTTGCTGCTTTTTCATTATACAGCTTTTAGCTTTTGTCTGGACTATCTCCCATCATTCATGTTCACTGAATGAGATACTAGTTCTGTTGAAGAGAAAGTTTCTGTGTAGCTGCACTTTATGGAAACCTTGATGGAAAGGGATAAAATGAAGATTGTTGTGAGTGCTCCCTTTTGAGTAATTGACCAAGGCTGGTTTTTCTAAGACATTTTTGTGTGCAATATTTTCTTCAAATTCTATAATGGGAACATCTAGAGTAATATGGTGATGAATAATTAGCATGCAGGAGATCTCAGTTTAAAGTAGGTATGACTTTTACACAGATAGAGTCATTTCCATAATTTATTGTTTATCCATGTAGAATCTCTCTTTGTTGTTTTGACTGCACATTAGAAACCTCTTTATTTTGGTGGAGAGGCTCATCATCTCTCAAAATTCTTAGAACATTCAGACAAAAATTGTGTTCATTATGAAGAATGAAAATTGTCAGTTTCTAAAAGTGTAGAGTTACTCTCTTTTTATTCTCGTCGCTCTATTTGGCTGAATATTTCCTGTTGACACGTAGTATTCATTGCTGCTCATTATCCTTCTATAGATATGTAACTATCTTTGGTTACTGTTTTCAGTGTGCTTTACTAATAATGCATGTTGCCTCAACTTTTACTTAAGCCAAATAATTGGTTGCAGCTTAGCAACATACATTATTGCTTTCCTGTATCGTTACAAAGCTTTGTTAAAATGCCTGATCTTGTAGCCTGGTTGCCAAAGAAATTAGTTCTTTATACTGTGAAGCAATGTTGACAGTAAACTCTCCTTTCCATCCCCTCCCCGAAAGAAAAGGAAGAAAAGAGAAGAAAAACAAGGTTGCATTACAATTCTGGCAACATCAGCCACACTAATAAAATCAAATTCAATGTTGGTTTACGACTTTGAATTTATGTGACTGCACAGGATCAAAGGATTTGTATCCCACTGGACTGCAAGGTCTATAGTTCATGGCAAAAAACCTCATCAAAAAGAACATTTTAGTAGTAGGGCTTTTCATTTTAATCAGCCCCAGTAATAAAAAAGCTGTTAGGTGTCCAAAAACATTCTCCCAAGATCAGAGACAACTTGCTCTCTACTACAATCAGTTTTCTTATTGGATCCATACTGCCTCTGTAGTTTTTGTCACTGAAACTTCATCTTCAGCTTGTTTTCAGCCATTTTTACATTGTTTTCACATTTTACATGCCAAATGTAAAATACGCCATATGTGTCAGTAAAAATAATGATTCATGTAATTTTCCTGGCAATTGAGAAACATTGTAACTTAAGTAAATTATCATCAAAACAAATTATTAATGTAGAATTTTATCAGTCTGTATTTCTGCATATTGTATTTTAGAAGTGTTTTATAAGCAATATTCAAGGGTTTTTTTCTCCTTGCATATAGTCTTGTGAACACCACCACAGAGAATAGGTATTACTATTTTTGTATCTATACAGACATAGTAACTGAGGCTGTCCTAAGACTCAGGTAGCATCTGCAACTGAGAAGCAGAGCGGGATAGTAGCTACAGAGTTTGTGACAGGAAAGGAATATTTGCATTTTGTGTGTTAACTCTTCATGGTCCTAGTTCAACAAAAGTTTGAAATTAATTTTTAGCTTACAGTGTGGTTTCATTCTTTTATTTGCTTCACTTAAGTTGCATGCAATATATCATTTACATTTATTGGTGTGTTGCATGTTGAATTGCCTCATTCCATTCTGCAGAATTTAAATGTTTAGTGGAGTTTAACAATATTTAGAGATTTTGCCAATGAAATTGTCCACAAAATTACCAGTATTCCTAGAAATTTATAGGTTGGTCTCAATTTAGCTGTATACCCATTTTTTTCATATTATGTAGGATTCATTTTTCCTAGCGTACGCTATCTTACATTTCGGAAGAATAAATGCATGGCCACTTTCTACAAGGATTGCTCCCTTTCACATGGCGCGACAGGTAGCTGCTGTACGCTACTTGCTGTACACTACCACTGTACACCAGTGGGTGTGGTATTCCATCCTCTAGGAATTCACTGCTGCCTAAGACACATGCAGGCTTAAACTGGTTTTTGTTGATTGAATATTTTCCTGGGTTTATTATTTTTAGAAATATTCATTTAAGTGAGAAACTTTAGTATTAGTGGGAATTTTATAATTGACCTATCAAACATTTTAAATCTGTATAAAATGTTATATTATTTATTTTTAATATTTATTTATTACTAACCTGAAATTTACCCCTTTAAGCACGTGTTGTTAACAGTTGCCTTTATTAAGTACTATTTAATTTACTTTAGTTTTTTAGAGTTTTTTTGTAATTTGTCTCAAGAAATGACATTGTTTAGCAAATGTTCCTGTGGTAAATTTGTGAATCCAAGGCATTAATAATTTTCTACTTGAAATGCATCAGATACAAGGAGAGTTTAGATTCCAGTGAGATTTCCTCTGTAGACACAGAGATTCCACAGCAGGGTGTATCATTTAATGAATGCTGAAGTGGACATAATAGGATCCATAAATGTGCTGTGGAGTACAATGGACACCATTAGAGATATTTTTCCGTATATTTGGATTCATAAAGTTTGCAGGATCTTGAAAGATTACCAAGAAATTTCAAGGTCACATCAAGGGGTCTATCTGATTATTTCATTAGAAGTTATGGAGTAGGAGAGGGATTTACCCTTTTTTCAATGAGTTAATCTGAGTAAAGGGACATGTATGTAGGACATCTTTAGAAAAAGACCTAGAGATAAGCTGTTGTGAGCTATGTATTGTATGACAAAATTCTCTAAGTGAGTTAATTTGTGTAATCTAAAATGGTTGGATGGTAGTTCTTAACCAGGAAAGGACTGAAGGAAGGATGTGTATATCTGCAGGAAACAATATCTAGACTAATGTAACTTGACAGAAACATTTACAGAGCAGACACAAGGCAATCAGGATGAGGAAAGCAAAGTTTGAGGCAACCTGGAGATCACTCTGTGAGGAGCATGGAAAAGAGCACAGAACATTAAGAGGTAATGGAAGGTCAACAAAAAGCTGCAAGAGAAAATGCTGGAGCTTAAAAGGATATAGGACTGTGTGCAGCCCATAATGCAAGGGGCAGTTTGTATCTTGTACAGAATAGTCTCTTAAAATACGTGGTCCTGGTCAGAAAACATCTACAGTCCTTGTCTCAGAGATCTGTTTTGTATGCCTATTCATGCTCTTCTGATAGTGACAAAAATGGAGGTGCATTTGTTACCTTATACTGAGGTGGTCACTGAAAGCTTATCGCTAGCGAGAAAGACTCAGAACCACAGAGTCATAGAATGTGCTGAGTTGAAGGGAATCCATGAGGGTCATCAGGCCCACGTCCTGGCCCTCCGCAGAACAGCCAGGGATCACTCCATGTGCCTGATTCAATTCCTGTTCCCACTGTATTCCACTGTCAGCAGACTTTGTAAGGTCGAGTTGTGGATTTATTTTTCCAAACTCATGGTACATATATATTAGAAAAAAAAAAAAAGACAAAATCTCCAGCTATTTCTTATTTATTGTCCTTATTAGGTCCACTAGACTCAATATGTACAAATGCACTGGCCAAAGGCTTTTAAATCTTGTGAGAGGCACTTCTTGTTGGAACCAGGAACACAGGCGTTGCAACTGGAATGATGTTAGCCTGGCTGTTATTGATTTTGGGACCTGGAAATTGGTAAAGAGGGTGAGGACAGAAAGCATATAGAAAGAATCAAATTGTTAAAGAATGACATTTAATTTAGGAGAATACATTTATAGTAATTAAAAAAAGTGAAGGGTATCAACAAACCTCTAATAAATATAGCAATTTCAGTGACATGTTTTCTATGTAGTACACAGTTAAATATGCACAGAAGAATAAATAGGACAGTTGAAGGGGAAAACGGCACTGGGAATTATTAGGAAGGGAGTTAAGGAAACAAAACAAAGGAGTGATACAACCGACTCTATAGGGGGAGGAGAGTGAAGAATAGCTGAAGATCTTAATAAATGTATTTTAACTTCATATGCAGAACTGAGTCTATACAAAAGAAGTATTCAAAATGTGTTATAAGTTCAAACTGATCCACAGATGTCATGACCGTGTTCCTGGCTACATCCAGAATAGTTTTGACTGAAATTGGAACAGTGAATTGGAAGAATATTAGAAACAAAAATATTCAAGAAAACATAAGACTATGTAAATTTTAATACTCACTATAAAAATGACATGCTTTTGAATGTTTTTCAGTAGTAAAAGCAGGTTTCATTCTGTTAATACTTTCAATTTGTCATTCCTTTTTTGTATTCAGAGAAGGGCAGTTTGCTGGTTTTGAAGTTTTTCTAACAAAGAATAAGAAAATACCAGAAGTAACAGCACAGGGAGTATGAAACAGTGCATTTCTCAAAAATAAATTTTCCTTAGATTGCTGTTAATCTACTTTTATTGAGTGTATTGCTTTCTTACACACACATTCCGTTGCTCATTTGCCTGTTTATTTTTTAAAAAATATTACATGTATTTTCACAGTAAATATTTAAATCATAAAACTTGAAGTAAATTAATGCTTGAAATTTTATGTGAATTTCAAGTCAATTTTAGTCCTATATGTAAGTAATCATGTACTTGGTATTTAAATTTTTAAAAAAATGCATGTTGCAGTGTAAGTAGGTATATTTTAATTATGTGCTGTGCCAATAATTTTATACTCCAAAATTGCTGGCTGTAAGACTGTATTTCTTTTTCAACTTCACAAATGCCAATTAAATAACTAAATATAAAATGTATATATAGAAAAACATCATTCTGTATACCTGCTGTGGTCAAATTTCATCGCAACTACTTTTGCTACATTTCCTCTATAAAGCTATGTATTTATTATTTTTAAATTGGAAAGAGAATTGGACTCTGTATTCATTGCCTACACAAATATTTTGAGATCTGGGAAGGTTTGAGAATGGTCAGTCATTACTTTTTTGCTATGAGGTGTAGGAACAATCCTTACTGTGTGCCCTTGACAATGATGACATACCATATGTAACTGTTTTGTTTATTGAGGTATTTGTGAGAGAGGAATTTTGATTTTTATGTAAACTGGCATGGGTGTAACTTTTTTCCCTGTGGAGAAATCCTTTGCTAAATCTCTGATTGTTGTTAAAATTTAAAACAAATGTATGTTTTTTCAGGGATGGGGATTCAACAAAAAAAAAGCCTCTTTTCCTTTGTCAACACAATAGGAGAATAAAAAGTGTGAACTCTTCCAAAAACGGAAGATTAAATTACTTAGAATGAACAAAACCAAGAAGTTAGAGGCTCTCTGTGAAAAATTTGTTTTTCCTCTATTTTCTCTTTTTCTTTGATGGCTAAAACACTATTAAGAAAAAAAAAAGCTGTAAAGTCTATAAAAATGTTTTTTTATTGACAACTCAATATTTATTTTCCTTTTTTTTTCCTTTCGCCTTTTTAAATATTGCTCTTCACTGGAACATATCCACATCTGATAACTATATCTGTAGATACTTTGTGTCTTATTTGTTCCCACTTTTTTTCATTTTCATGGCTTCGCAAAAGTAACTAATTAGATGTAACAATCACTGTATAAAAGTCAGACAAGGGAATAAAATCCAGCTCACTTTCTCCCTAATATGTTGTTTTTCCACTCTAATTAGAGTAAAAACTTGTAAAAGTGTGTGTTTCTCAGTTACAGAAGAGGTCTGTCTCTGATATACCTAGAACAGCTTTGTTCATTAAATATGTGTCATTTTTAAACAGTCACTCTTCAGAGTAGAATTACACTGTAAACGCTAGTGAAAAAGTATTAGGCATTGACAGTGGAGCATGAACTTGCTAGTTTCAAAGCAAAAGTTCTGGATATTGCTTGCTCTGAACAGTGTTTTAGAGAACTTTTTTTAAAATGTTTTATTGTTAAACTTCTCAGGATGTTTTTAAACATTCATGGTGCAAATAGGTCTTGACTAATAACAAATCAGCAACTGATTTTTGAATGTAGATTGCTGTAGAGATTTACATTTTCCTTGTATTCATATATACAAATTGTTTTACAACTTTCATATCAGAGAAGTTCTGCGTCATGGTTTAAAAGGTTTTGTTCACATAAAATCACATTATATGAAGCAGTAACACAACAACAAATATACTTAAGTTGATGGCATTCAATTGACTGTAATTGACTGTATTGATTGTATTAAATGAGACTGTAAACTTTCTCTCACGTATCAGAGCACAGGGAAAAGCTGTCACATTGGTATTGAGATCGGTCTGTGTCAATCCATGTTGTTGTTTCAAAGACATTTTAGACAACCTGTAGGTTACGTGAATGAGAGGATTTAATCTTTTGCTTTTGTGATTAATTTATGATTTATCATTTGATATGGTAATGGTTAATGGCAGTATGGTACACTGGTTCTGTTTTTGGACTTTTTCTTCCTTTAGCATATGCTTTATAATTTCCTGTGTGCCATGGGACCAAGGCTGAGTTGTTGGCATTGTCAGAAAATATATCTTGCCTTTTTCTCTGTGTTGTGTCAAGTTACGTAGCAGGTGCCAAAAGGAGGTCACTGGAGTCATACACCAAGGGGATGGGTGTAAAGAGAGAAAACAGAAGGCACTGGAAAGCTAATCCAAACACTTCTGTTGTTTTCCAGGTTACAGTGTATCAGTATTTTTGGATATTTGCATAATCCTCTTACATCATGTATTTTAGTAGGAGCAGTCTTTTTTTTTTAGGAGTGGCTTTTATTTTACCCATTAATAGAAATATTTTTTTAGAATACAGGCCTTTTAAGCTTATATATAAATGTCTGTGTTCAAGGGATCTAAGAGTCAGCTGGGAACATTTTCTTGGTGAGTTGATTTTACCCAAGGAAAATGTATCATGTCCATTTCAATGGCAAGTATCAGACAGATCATGACAAATTAAAAACACTGATTTGTAAGTACAGGTGCTCTAGTGAGGCTTGAATGGCAAAATAGGCAATAACTTTCTTTAGTCAGAATCAGAGATGCAAAAAGTCAAACCTGCATTCGAAGCACGAGCAGATTTGGAAGCAAAATACCTTTTATCCAGAAAAGGGATAGATGAAATTGTCTATTTATTCAGCCTCTTCAAAATGGGTATTGGGTGGAAGCAGACAGCCTGTGGAAGAATGGAAAAAGAGGTACATTAGCCAGGAAGGCTAGTTTTAGAATTCAGAATAGAAAAGGGCATTTGACAACACTCAAGCTAAATCACGTCTTGCAAAGGAAATTTAAGGGTTCACTGAAAGTATTCTTCAGCAATAGAAGCAGAAAGAAACTAAGAACAAGAGGAGCATTATCCAGTAAGGGTGAGGTGGAGACAAAAGGCATTGTTGATTGAACATAGAAAATTAAGACCAAATGAGCTGCCCTGAATTTCAATAGCAATGATCATTAACACAGGGACAGCATTTCTCTTAAACTGAAAAAACACACAGCTTTTAGTACAGATTAAAACATGAAGATTACTTTTTTGCATATGACAGTTCTTTTTATCTATTGTAATGCAGAGTTTTTGATTCAGTCTGTGATGTGCTGTCCTTCCCAGATCCTTTTTCCTTAGAATTGCCATGCCACTGATCAGTCCCTTCAGTGGCTATGTATGCTGCAGCCCTCCTTCTTGAATTGTTGCATGTATTTTCACACTGTTTCCTTGTCTGATAAAATTATTGTGAATTCAGAATTTTAACAGTGTACTTCAGCTTAATGAGAAAGTATTGTTTGCCTATTTCATATTGACAATGAATTCAAGAAAGATTGTACCAAAGGCAGCTTTCTTCAGTAGCATATTGCTATATGGATTAGGCTTAAGACACTCAAGAGGTACTTTCAAATTGGTGATTGAAATCTGATTTCAGCATATTAAGACTTTTCCTTTTAAGATAGCAATATGAAGGTAAAATAGTAAAAAGGCTTTATTGAAACATTCCTGTCTCTAATATGATATTTGTAACAGAAATCTGGAAAAAGTATATGTCTCATGGAAATTTAGGCAGGTCTACCAATTTTTGTTTGTGTGTGTATATACAGGAGAAGGAGTAATATGTCAATGGCTGACTGGCAAGAGTCACTCATACATTAAAAAGCCTCAGTAGACCAAGGCTTGAGGGCTTAATTTGATACACTCTCTGAAAGAGCAGATAATTGCTGTAAGAAAATGAAATAGTCAGGGGAATAGAAATATGTTCCCTGCACTAGTTTATTTGGTGTTGAATGTAGCTATACAATCTAAATTTCTTATATGAGTGTTTCTGGGAAACAAGCAACCAGGCCTCTATACCAGTCAGCAAAGTGGCAAATGAGCAGTTTCCAAATAAAAAAACCCAGATACCCTTAATATCTAAAGCTTGCTGATGAACATCTCCCATGTTGTTCTTTGTAGTGTCTTGCTTTCATTTTATACAGAAATTTATAGAGAAATTTCCTTTGATGGGTTTCAAAATCCTCTAACCTTCTCCAGAAATAAATAGGGCAGCTTTCTAAGCTTTAGTTTTCAGCTGCTTTCTCATATCTTCTCCTCCAGCCTTCTTCCCACACCTTCTGTCCCTCAGACATCTTTCCTGCTGAAATTTTATTCCATTTCATTCTGCTTAAAATAATTGTGATCAAACGATTATATTTTAATGATGTTTGATCTCCATTTGATTAATCATATGACTTTAGAGCATTTAATCTCATTTTAAGAAATATTTTCCAGGAAGGAGACCTTTATTAAGAATATGTATGTGACATTTATGTGTATATATAAAAAAATAGTCTATATCAAAATCCATATTCTTGACACTTTTGTTAGAAGTATTATCATAGGTATGTAAGCTGAATGGGTTTCAATATTACTTTATATTACTTTGGTGAGTAAGACTTACTTTGAGATGAAAAGTAATTAAAATAAAATTTGTTTTATTACTTATTGCTAAGTATTACTTATTTCTTGTATTAGTAATGCTTAGTAATTTAGCTTTAATTCTTGTTTATGTTTTTTTTAAATTAATGCAAAATAATTCTGAAAATGTGAAAGAATGAAAAGCAAGAAAAAGCATAAAACTATCACCATCACCTCAAATATAATTTTGACTTTAAACTACCAGTTTTATATTGTAAATTAAAGACTGGAGATCTGTATTTGAAAAGGCTTATAATACTAACACAGTTGCTTTCATGCCCATTTAAGTGTAATAAATAGTTTTGTTAGATACTGTGCTTGTTTTACAGTGTGTTTTTAAGGTGGCTTCAGATTTACTGCTGGGAAAATCTCTAACATTCAAAGTAAATTGTTCTATCAGGGCGTTTTTGATGTCCAATAGGAGCAAAGTACTATGATAAAAAAAAAGCCCAGTTAAATTCCTTAAGGCAAACTTACTTCATTACCTCATTTATGGATCAGTATGACAAGTTTAAGAAGAAAGGCAGTTTCTCTGGAGCAATTCAAATGGCAGAAAATCTTGTGATAGTTGAACTGAACTAATAAGAAAGCTGAGCGCCAAGAGAGTGACTGGAGAAAAAGGAAAAATGCTAAGCAAATGTATTCTATTGTACTTATTAGTCCTGAGTGTTCTATATAACTAATAGAAATCGGGTTGTTTCCTATGCAAATATCTTTTGATTCTCTGTAAGACCTTAAACTTGATTTCCCACCTTTACACTTGGCAATGTGAAAGGAGCATTTTGTACCCAGTATTTTCAGATTGTTTACTTTGGATTTTATCTTAAGAAATTGATTAAAATTCAAGTTGATCATACCCCTGTAAGAAATAACATATCTTGTTTGCATATCTAGTCAAACTTCATTTTACAATATAAAATCACAATAAATTACACTATATTTGCCATACTGAGCTACACATGTATGACTTGGATGCATGTTAATTAATGCTGTAAACTAGTAACTCTGATCTAATACTCAAGTTGAAATGGTAAGTAGGGAGTGCTATGTTGTCACTTCTGACAAGCACTGTGTGTGAATTTTAAGTGTAAACTGCTGTACCTTTAGGAATTTGGGAAAAACACAGCTCATTAGCTGTTTCTGTTGAAAGGCTGGAATCCCTTTTGTAGAGGGATCCTGAAAGAACCATGAAAAACTCTATTTCAGGAGTCATTGCCTTGCATAGAATCATCATAACATCAGCAAGATGCCCGATAGTATCATGGCATAACAGAAAATAGCTTATAGGGACCTAATCATCTGGAATAACAGTATTGGATTATGCTGGATTTTATTAAGATTTTTCTGTGCCAAATGTTTTGTATCTTTCTGACATACGGTATGAAAAGTGGGGTTTTCTTCTTCCTTCCTTACTTATTCAATGAAATCCTCTTGATTCTTATTTCTAAGATTTATTTTCCTGAGTTGTAGATCTGAAAGAAATGAAATTTTAATCTATTAATGGAAATAAACTTGAAGAAATTATGTATACCTGTGTTAATTTTATTGATAACACGTAATAGATTGAGAAATTACTTCTGTTTGTTTATTTAATGTTTTTTCCTGAGCTAATTTCAACCTCTGTTGTGTTTCATCTGTTTTTTACTTCCTAACATGTTACCTGTTTCTCTCTATATGTGTACACATGACATATTTATGAAATGGAGCAATCAATAAACTCATGTCATTATATACAGTAACATTTGAGAAAGGTATCTTTTTTCCATAATCTACTATTAATTATTACATTCCAGTGAAAACCGGTAAGTCTGCTTAAAGATAATGTACAACTTCGAATTTGCCCAAATTGATGTTTTGGATTTTTACTCACAAAATACATTATGTTGAAACACAGCCTGCTTACATTTAGAACTGGAAAAGGGAAGTATTTATCTCTTTGCTTAATGTAAGAACATAGTCTAAATGTGAAGATTTTTAATTACTACGAAATAGTTCAGAAAAATATTTGCACTTAAGTGTTTTTTTTCTTGTTGCTCTGCAGTCTCAGTTTGAACTCAGGGTATTCCATATTCGTGGAGAACATGCTGTATCAACTGCTCAGCTTGAGGAAACCATTGCACATCTGAAGAATGAACTTGATAATAAATTAAACAGAAGAAATGAAAAAGCAAAGGATATTGGTGTTTCTACTGAAGACGATAACCCTCCAAAGGCATACCGAAATGTATGTATACAGACTGACAGAGAAACTTTCATAAAGCCTAGCGAAGAAGAAAACAGAGCTGTGAAGAATAACCAAATAGTACCTAAAAAGCTTAATATTTCTTCTTTGACACATAGTATATCTGCCCAAAGTGAAAATAAGGACAATTGCAATGTACAGGCATCAGAAAGTGTCTTGTCTTGTCAACCAAAGCAAATGTTGCCTCCTCCTCCACCACCACCACCACCACCTCCTCCTCCCCTTCCTGATTCTTCACTGTCAGGTTTAGTTCCTCCACCACCACCTTTGCCAATGAGTCCAGCTTCACTGACATCTCAGTTTGGATCTGCTCCACCACTGCCACCTCCACTTTCTGAAGGCTGTAGGAATTTTCAAGCACCGCCGCCACCACCACCGCTTCCAGGGCTGGGACCTCCTGTTCCACCTCCACTGCCTGGATCTGGGTTACCTCCACCCCCTCCACCTCCTGCACCTGGGTTCTTTTTCAATAGCACTTTATCCTCAAACCAAGGGCCTCGAAAACCTGCCATTGAACCTGGCCGCCCCATGAAGCCTTTGTACTGGACACGAATACAGTTGCAAGATAACAGGTAAAATATATTTACTTGGACTTAAGGTTGCTATTTATAGGTCATGGTGCAAGGATTGGTATACTGTTCAAGACTTAATAACAAAAAGTTTACAGTCTAGGAATGTGTAACCAAATCAATGTAGAGACATGGAATTTACATACTTCTAGAAAAAACTGGGTCAGTTCTAGAAGTCTGAAAATCGTAAGTTGTTTTAAAATACTATATTTAAATTAAAATTATATGTATTATAAATGAAAATTTTGGGCATCATAACAAAAAGATGTTTAGTTTGGGATTTTTTTTCCCAGTAATTCAAGCATTGCATGGATAACTCTAGTGACAGAGTACTTCCCAGATTTAACACTAAAAGGTTAAATGATAGCCAAGAGATTAGAAAGACTTTTTTCTTTTCTTATAATTAAGTCTGAGTTAGAATTAGAATTGAAATGTTAAAGTTTGGTCAGGTGAAAACTTAGTTTCGTTTTTGCTTTCCAGTCACTTCATGCGGTCCCATCTTCAGAGAACTATGTTGTGTCATCCTCTTTGATTGCAGATCTAGAAACTGGAAACAGTTAAACTGAAACCTAACCTTTGTGTATAATTCTGGCAGAGCAGAAAGAGTACATATATATAAACATATGCAGCTCAGCAACCTATAGCATGAAGTGTCCATCATGGACAGTACTGATGGAGACCTCTACAATTAAAAAAAAAAAATAGATACAAAATTAAAAAAAAAAAAAAGGATACTCATCTTACTGTGATTTAGTGCAGGGATAAAATCCTAGATGTGCTCAAGGGAGGGATGCCATATAGAGGGACCTTGATATGCTTGAGTAGTGGGACTGTGCAAACAAGGCCAAGTATAAGAACCTGCGCCTGAGTTGGGGCAGCTCCCAATATCAGTAGAATCTGTGGAATAGAGGAGGTAGATTTAGGTGCTACATAAGGAAGAAATTCTTTATTGTGAGAGTGGTGAGGCAGTGAAAGGTGTCCCAGAAGGACCTGCAAATGCCTCCCTCTTTCCTGGAAGTGTTCAAGACCAGATTGGATGGGATCCTGTGCAGCCTGGTCTAGTGGAGGTTGTCCCTGCCAATGGTAGGGGATTGGAATGAGATGATCTTCAAGGTTCTTTCAACCCAGGTCATTCTAGGGTTCTATAACAGTATTTTAATCGTGTATTCCACTGTACCAAACCCAAAGGTGCTACGAAATACACTGTTTTATTGATCAGTTTATAAGTGCTCTTTTGGTGAACAGACATAAACAAAAAAATTTTAGACAGGTGTTTTGAAATGATCCCACAATCTTTGTGCATGCAGGAGAAGAGCAATTCTCTCATTTACACTTTCTGGACCAGCATGAATACGTTACTGCCACAGTGGAAGGTGGCTTCAAGCACTACTCAGCTGCTTTTTTGGATTTGGCCGATTCTAACTTTCCGTCTTGTGCTTGTTACTATAATACAGAATTCATTAAGAGAGATGGGTCAAAAAGGATTTTTGGGGGATACTTAAGTGACTCAGACTATTTCTGTGTTAATGAGGAGTTGTTCATTAATTCGGCATTAATGTAAATAATGAAATTACATGATTATTTGGATCTTCAGGTTCAAATCATTATTATCTGTCATTGAAATTATGTTAGCCTAGCAGCAGTTACAAGGATGCTAAATTTAAATATTTTAATAAATTGAATTATATTACTATATATGGCTTACAGTCATAATGCATCCTACTATTGTTTGTGCTATAGTGTATATACACAGTATATTACATAATGTATTATATACTATGACTATATTACATGTTGTACTATGAATTATTAGAAATTTTTATTATAGTTTATTTACTTCTTAATAATGATTTTATATCAATTATGTGTTTATTTAAATTACTTAATATCATTATTAATATTTTATTTTCAGGCTTCTCTGTTATATTTAAACACAGTTAACATAAACGTTTGCAGTTAAGTGGATTTAAATATGAGTTTTATTTTACTTTACAGCTCTGAATTAATTATGATGAGAAAGTACCGTTATTCTGGTATAGTATAACATTGTAAGGTGTTAATATTTTATATAAAAGATTTGACAGGAACGAAGAAATTAATGAAATGTCAGTTATATACTTGTTTTTTCAATATTAAAAGCATTGAAATATTTTGGAGCAGGAAGCTTGAACATTTTGGTTTTACTTTCCCAATCTTACTTGGACGTAATTGTTTCATAATGAATAAATAGTTGGTCTATGAATAAACTTTATTGTAATTCTTCCCATTGAATCAATGCAATCAAAATTTTCTTTCTGAAATACTGCTGGTTCACCAAGATGTACTTTTGCAAGGTTAGGTACAAGCCATAGCATTCGGATGGACTGCTGGTCACCAGATGTAATGATCCAGCATTTTCATACTAGTCTGTGCTAGAACCGGAAATTTCTTCTAGGGTTTTCTGATCAGATCAGAAGCTGTCCAGGTCTTCTTGTTGCAGAGCCAGAAAGAATCCTTCATTCTTCAGTATTGCTGACACTGCAGCTAGTATCGAGAAGAGTGAAGCAGTGGAGCTCTAAGTATGTCCTGTGACACAGAATATGCTGCATCAGCAGATGCTAATAGAAAAAGAATTCCTTAGACATTCATGATAGTAGACAGTTGAGTATTAAGTTGGAAAAAAATCCTAAATTTGAAAAAAAAAAATTTGGTTCCTTTCGAATTGCAAGGTATTCCATTTTGTTGCACATTACATCTGTGTTTAGTGACATCAGCCATTTGTATTTTACAGTGGTTTACATCACTTTTTTTAATTGCAAAAAATTTCACTGCCTTTTAGTGACATCTGCTGGAAGATGTGGTCCCACCTTCTACTGATAAAGAGATGAGGACACTCAGAAGTTTTGTCCCACATGTTTTCCTGAAACATTGAAATTTTGGAAGAAAGCCCTTTCAGAATTGATGTACAATGTTTGTAGTGCTACATTTTATTTTCCCCTAATCCAGATAAAACTAGAGGATTGTATAAGTAAGTTCCAAATGATCCAAAACTAAACCTGGTCTGGAAGGCAAAAAACAGAAGGAAAGATAATCCACATTTAAAATTTACAATTGGTTGAATGGAGAAGAATACTGGCTAGTCTCCCAAAATATAAGCCACATAATTAATCTAGTTTGTCAGAACTGCAACAATAAATATGAGCATACAACATCTGCGTATAACATGAAGTAAATCAAGTTCTATACAAATTACCCCAAATGCTCTTAAAATACGCTTGCATAAAGTTTGTTCACTATTTGTTGATACTTTTTATTTTTATAGGTCTAAATAGATTACTGGGAATTTCTCAAAAAAGCTGCTGCTAAAATATTCCTAATCCTACCTGAAGTGGCAGAAATCTCTTGAGATGTGTTTGCACAAGCTGCAGTTGTTGCATGAAGAACTGTACAATATGAATGATGGATCTCGATGGTCTGTTAGGCATGGACTAAATAGCTGAAACTAATAGCTGAAAATAATAGCTGAAACTAATAGCAAAACTTTTTGACTTCTGACAAGGGCAAGATATAGGGAAGGAATGCTCTTTGAGTTGCTTTGAGTTTAAATTTATCATGGATTTTCATCTGTTATAGTTAGATCTATTACAATGTCTCATAAATGTTTGGAAATTTTATTATTACCTTTCCCTTTATAGGAAAACTGCTATGCCCACATTATGGGAATCACTAGAGGAACCTGATATACTTGACACTACTGAGTTTGAATATTTATTCTCCAAAGACACCACTCAGGAAAAAAGAAAACCATTATCAGAGACTTATGAAAAAAAAACCAAGGCCAAAAAGGTATTTATTGGCTTTTTGTTTGTCTTTTTCTTTATGTTTTACTGTTTAGTCTTTCATTTTGAGAAAACTCCCTTTTAATTTTTGGATTGTTTGTGAATGAGCAGGCTAGCAAAATACAGATTGCTGATTCAATCTCAGTTTTCTCGCTTGAGAATGCAGGGCTGTTATTTACCTTGGAAGGTATTTGCCATTGATAATGAAATTTCTGCATCCCAGTGAGGTAGAACAAGTATTGTATAGCACAACAGAATTAAGGTTCTAATTCATATCTGAAAGTGCCAATATTTCAGGCCTGTATCTGCCTGTGAGTTGATTCAAATTAATGCCTATCCTTAGTTACTCTAGCAAACTTCCACCGAATCTAATTTTATTGGAAAAAATCAAGTTTAAAGTCACATTTTGAACAAGGAATGCCAATTTTGGTTTCCCAGTGTAGCTTAGGAGTTGTGTCAGGAAGAGACAGACCAATCATGTCTTTAATGGCCAAAGCTACATGCAATAGCTATGTCATTACCATAGCACAGATATTGTCTGCTTCAGACATGCTCCATTACAAAGAGCTGGCACTTGCTAGTTGGGATGTGCAGATAGGACAAAGACATGGAATTACTAGTATTTGCTGCCAGAAAAATTCTAGTCTGATTAATAATCAATACTGTTTTCCAAAAAGAGTGTGATTACACATCAGAAACTTGAAACATTTATTGTCTTTTAAATCTCTTTGCGTTTACCTGCTTGGAACCACAAGAGGGCACTTTGCATGTGAGCTGTGCTAACTACCTTCAATTTTATAAATGTGAAACATGTATGCATGTTGGTGCTCTCAGATCTTTCAGACCATCTTTGACAATAAATTTCCCATATTGTGTCTTAATGCAACAACTAATGAGAAGTATCAGTAATGCTATAGAATTTACAGAACTCAAATTCATGTGATGCAAAAAGTAAAAAATTAAAAATGGGGCCTGGATGGGGATGTGCTGGCATTTGTAAATACACACCAAAGAAATAATTGTTACACTCCTTCAAATATTAGATTGAAGTTGGACATGAGCATCTCTCTGAAAAATATTTTGAGATATTTTACTTGACAAATACTTGAAGTGAATGTGTTATGTAGGGGCAGCTGTATCCATACATTCTATCAGTTATCTTATGCTTTCTTTCTAATATTAATTTTTACATTTCATTTACCTTTTTCAGAAAGAATTATGTAATAGGAAATACAGGTCTTTAAATAGCTTTGACGACTATAATCCCTGTAACTTTAATGGGGAATTAAAATGCACAAATAGTTGCCTTTTTATTTCAAAATCTCAGTAATTGAGGGAATATATCTATTTCTCCTTCTGTACCTGGTTTGCTGGGTGACAAGAAGCCAGGTACAGAATTAGGCCTGTATACTGACACATGAAATCATGTTTTTCTTTTTTCCTTGCTGCTTTGTAAACTAATTATTTTTTGAGCAGCATGATTTTTTTTTAATAATCTCTCTTGGCTCATCCAAAATTGAATTGAATAACAGCTACAGAACATATTGGTATAATAATATGTATTATTTCTTGCACAATATGTATTTTTATACAAAGGCATCTTTTTTATTTCTATCAATGTTTGAATTATTTTGATTTGTTACTAAAGGTAAAGTTACTGCTTTTAGACAGTGGGTATATTTATTGAAATTATTGAAATTAAAAAGATTCTTTTAAAGTACTGTGTGAAAATAGAAAAATAAGTACCCTAAGAGATAAATTCATAATTATATCTTTTGCTGTGCCTTTAGTTTGGTGAACTGATGAGACTGTGATAACAGTGTTACAAAGCATGGGAACTGTAGGGTTTTCCATGAGAATTTAGAAAACTTGTGGTCAGTAGTGTGAGACATTCCATCATTGGGTCAATTTAAAAATTAAAAATAAATCTGCTTTTAGAATTCAAAGAAAATTTCAATTGAGTACGGAAGCATTTTCTTTTAGTACAGCCTGTCTTTTCACCTTTGTCAGTTAAATGACTCATCGCAGCAGCTGAATGTTTTTACAGACAGTTGGCCCTCTTAGATGGTCCTGTGTTTTCCTTTGTCTCTCTGAAAGCCCAGATGTCTGCAGACTGGCTCCAGTGGATCAATCTTGGTGGGCTGCAAATGATACAGTAGTAAAGAGGCATTTTATTTACTTACAGGAGGGTTTATTAGTAGACAATAACAGGAGCTCCTGTAGATTAGTAGAAAGCTGTCAGTTTGGCTGGTTTCATTTCTGGTTTCTCATACTTTTTCTTGACTCTCAAGCTTTCTTGGCTTTTTGCTAAGAATTATATCTGTCTTCTAGGGTTTTAGCAAGAATCTTTTTCTTTGCTTCAATACAGAAATTTCTGTTTGTCTGGTCTTAAAAATGGTACCAGTGTCAAATTATAGGGTATTGTATAGTCTGGTTAAAGATGCTTTCTACAGACCGTTAGAAACACTTAGGAATCTTTTGAGGCTCATCAAATATTACAGATTTAGCTTATGCATCTCATTATGTACTTGTAAATTCATTCTTCACATTCTCTAAGAGAGCCTTCTGGAGCAAGATATAGGTACAGTGATAAAATCTTGAGTTGTAGTTTGTGTTTGAAATAGTTAAGCTGTTTTATTTAATGGTATGTATTAAGACTGACCCATTCACTGCATTAAACCTTTTCTCTGCCCAAACTATGCCCTAATTCATACCATCTTCTACAAACGAAGTTCAGCCTCCTTGGTAATTAGGAAAATGACAGACCAATAGGTGGTGCAGGCCTGCTTATTAAAACATGATTATTCAGCACTTTGCTCACTGTCAAGCTCCTTTTTCAATTGGAAGTGAGATTTTTTCTTTTGAATTAGAAGGTAAGTGTTTCTCATTTAACTCTTTTGGAATTCCAAATAAAACAATATTATTCAATTTATTCTCAGAATTGTTAGTTCTGTGAAACCAGTTGGAATAATCGGTGTGCTTAGGCCATGAAATGGATGCTTCTGTGGAAACTTACAGAAATTTCACTTTGTTCTGTTCTTACCCATTTTTCTACATAGTAGACACTATGGCAACACAGATTAAAAAATTCACTGTATGCTGTGCTTTTTTTGCACATTTTTGAAATGTGTAAATGTCGTCCTACATAAGCTGCACTAGGAGAGGTTTAAGTTGGACATTAGGAAGAATTTCTTCACAGAAAGGGTAATTAGCCATTGGAATGGACTCTACAGGGAGGTGGTGGAGTCACCAGCCCTGGAGGTGTTTAAGGAAAAACTGGCTGTGGCACTCAGTACCGTGGTCTGGTTGACAAGGTGGTGTTCAGTCATAGGTTGGACTTGATGTCAGAAGAGTTTTCCAACCTAATTGACTCTGTGATTCTGTGATTCTATATAAATAGAATGACAGGTCTGTTTTCCAGTACTGTTTGGCACGTTATGCTCAGAAAGGAAACTTCTGAGTATATATTCATATTATATACATATTTATACTAATATCTGTAATATAATTGCTATAAAATATATACTTTCTAAAATTAATGTTTATAATATGGAATATATTTCTATTCATAAATATGTATACTCACTGTCAAAATAGGAGTATACACTGAGGACTTTGTGGACTTCTCTGCTGGTTGTATTTGTGTTGGTATTTTCACTTATTACTTGGATAGTTGAATACTAACTCTGCAGCCACCACCTATGTGTGAGAAGCTTCAAGTGTACTGATCCTTCAGAGCACTTTTGTATATCTGAGATCTGATCTGAAACACAAAGATAAGCACAATGCTGATGCAATTAACCACGAGGTTAATATGGTTGAGGAGATTCAGCTACCTAAAAATAAGATGGGGTGCAACTGGCTAACTGACTGGTGATAGTTTAGCAGAAAAAGTCTTGACATTATAATGGCTCACAAGACAAATATGAATTGTTAAATCGTGGTACTACTAAAAATGAAGAACGGAACTCTGATAGATCAAGAAGTATTGCTTGCAACACAAGCTACTCAGCCATGTCTCAGTTAAGAATTGCATCTAGATTTAGGCACTACAACCCTTCATTAAAAATTTGCTAACTGTAAAGAGTCAAGAAGAGGGAGAATGATGAACAGTGTAGTCTCTAAGGGAAGAATCAAACTATTATGATTGTTTAGTCTAGAAATGAGAAGGTTGATTGAGACACACAGTATAAGTGTAATCAAGTGCATGCAGCTGCTGCAAAGGAAAATTATGAAAAGCTTTCTAAGAGCAAGAATACCAAAGGAATGCAGAAAAATTTTGGCGAGGGAAATTGTGTTCCTGTATTTGGAGATCTTTAGGAAAGTTTGTTTAGAGTGGTACACATATAATTGATACTGTCTTGAAGTGCAGAAATGCTGTGGATGACATTTTGAGTGCCTTTTCAACATCTTGCCACTGTTAATCAGTTAAAAGACATAAAGTCCACTTTCTGTCCCTTGTCCTATGGATGGAAACGGCTGGCTATACTTTTTCAGTAGTGGAAACATTCTCAAATTGGTTGCATTCATGCCTGACAGAAATAACTTACTTAGTTACACTGATTTCAACGGGCTTCTAACAAGTATGTGGGGGAAGAAAGGAAGGGAAATGAAGAATCTAAGAAGCAATGGTAATATAACTTCTTAAGGGACTGCATAGAAGGTGATTTTATCTAATTTTAGAAATATATTAACTTGTTTTGGAAAGATGTAGTACATTCACTTGATAGTGATACAATGTAAAAATAATATAGGTTAAATGAAGATCAGGTGTACCTTTCGAGTACACTTACGTGTGCTTGAAGACTTGAAGTTTGTTACGGTAATTTTTCTCGGGGTTTAGAAGCTCTGCAAAGTGTGTGGCTGCTCATGCTTCTTTGATCATGCATCCCTTTGGAAGATATATCAGCTTTGGAAGAGCTTTTTTTTTTTCCAACTCTGCACCCACTGAAATAATTCGGGAAACTCTTGTTCTTCATTTATCTTCTCTGCAGGTATACAGTCTTTTATTCAGTGTTCTACAGTATTATGTATATAATGATAAAAATGAATATTCTGGGGTTTTCATATTATGTCTTGAGAATGGAATTTGGTTTTTTCTGGTTGGGAGAATTTACTGGCTAGATGAATATATTAGTTATGTCTCAATATTAGAGCAAAATACTATCCAGTATATTTAAATATTAAAAATGTATTTCTTCTCTCATAAAAATGGTTTTGAATGGAGACTAGATACATTATAATCTCATATGAAGTAATATACTGCAGTAAATTTTTAGAGTTGATGAATCATCAGAGATGATTGCTGACTTTCCCAGAGACTATAGGTGGATAAATAATACATAGAAGAATACATAAAAGATGTGGGATTTATTTCATAGTTATTTTATAGTTCTGAAATATAAGATTGAAGTTCCTGCTTCAATCTGCAGCAGGAAAAGTTGAAATTACTGGAAAAACCAAAAATCCATTATCACCTGAATATGAATCAAATAAATTTCTCACTGGTTTTGGCTAATTCTGTTAGCCTAATCTAAATGTGTAAGTTAGTGGTATGATTTGGCTTGATAATATCCATTGAATCTAAAACTATGCCATGTAAAGTGTTGTGTTCTTTAGTTAAGCTTTTTTAAATGCATGTAAGTTATGCCATTTTCAATATTAATTAGAAGTTGCAGCTTCTTGGAAGTCAAGAAGAAGGACTAGATCCATCAGTTTATTTTGTTCCATAAGTTTAGTTTAGGTGTTTAATCTGTTGGACATTTAGGCTTTAAATGCCTTTTGAACATGACTCCTATTTTTGACTCCTTTATTTAAAGCATCACTGACATAACTTTCAAAGTGCAGCTGTTAATCTAGACCATGTTCATCATCATTTTTGTACTTTCTTATGCTTAGATTTCAGATGTAGCATTCTAGACATATGATTTCTGCACCTATTCTGTTTTCCACTAAATTAGAATATTTGTCTAGGAATGTATGGTCCATTTAGTAAAAAAATTTGTGAGTTGTATTTATGAAAATGTAAATGAACTTCAACTATGAAGTTTGTTGTATCAAAAAAACTATAAGTAGATTCTGTACAGTACCATTAAGGTCCATAGCTGCTTATGAAAATAAGGAAAACTGAAAACAATTAGCATTAACAATATAACCAGTTTTTCTGGAAAATAAAACCAACCAAAAGCCCAAACCCTATCATTGTTTTTGAAAGAACTCAGCTTTTTTAGAGTTGGGTATAATTTGGGGGATTTAACCTCTTTCTCAGCCTCTGAAAATCATCTATAGATATTTTCATGTCAGATGGACTGAGGTGTTACATGCAGACAATTTTGCTATCATTCATTCTATGTTAAAATTTCTTGTCTTTACATATCCATGCATAGTTTTAAGCTGGTAGGCGCATGTAATTGTTTGAAGCCATAGTTTCTCCTTTCCGTGTTAAATTTGCAGAACCAAAATTATTTTATTACCAAGTAGGAGAAAGGCAGAATTAGGACATATACTTTGGAATTAAATAAAAGGACATGATTCATTATGTATTAAGCTATGATACTCCATAATCCTGAAAAAGAGGTTATTTAGAAAAGAAGATTCCCTTGCTGCAGTTTTTTTATGTGCATTTTGTAGCTCTGTAGCTAAACTTCACACATATTTTGAAGTTGTATTAGTTTTTCCAATATATTTGAGCACTTGTTAGTAATTTATCCTCAAAAACTCAAGTATTTTCTATACTTTTTCAAGAAACAGGATGGTTGGATATTTGTGTTGCCACTCTGTCTTCATCTTACAAAAAAAATGAGTAAACGTCAAGTAATTTGTGTCAGGTGTATGCTCCAAATGAAAGTCCATCAATCATTTTTGGCCCTTTAGTGCAATGATTATCATTTCAAAGACACAGGAGGACATTAAAGATAATGGCTTTTCTGTTGTCTATTATCTATAACAGACTTCACATAATTATTAGCATGTGTTCTCATTTAGGAAGAGTGTCAATATTTTGAGTGAATTGCATTTTTTTAACTGAAAGGGATATGTCTGTCAGCAAGTTTTTTGTCCATCTAACTAAGTGAGGAATTACAATTAATGAATTTTGTGTTTCCGCAAGAAGGACAGATATTGCAGAAAATGTTGGAAGCTTTGCAGGGTTGAAACACAATGACTGTCTTCAGCTGTCTGCATAAGATAATAAACTGTTCAAACTTAAGCAGAAGTAGTATAATACTAGTGCATGCTCTTCCGACCCACTCTCGCTTTCTTTATATATTTTGTGCTGTGCTGAGAAAAATAACTGGCATTCCTTGTTGATCACAAGCCTTGAAGTCATGTTGGATGTAAAAATTATCCATAGAGTGAATATCTGTTTTGTGGTTTGTCTTCTTTTTACAGTTCTGATAGGAGTAACAATATTGAAGTAAGTTTCTTACTACCTCATTTCATACCTCCTATTTGAACCTGACATTTGTATGTCCTTTAGAAAAAGGCTAAAAGTAGGGGGATTTTCAAGCTAATAAAATTGTAAATAGACTTTTAAAAATATAAAGCTATGGTTCATCCACGTTAAGTAAAAAGTAGTTAAACTTGGCTCTCCCTTGAGTAGGAATATGAGAGGTAATGTCTAGTCTTAAGCTTCTGTAATGTCATTGATAACTCTTGGAGTGTTTATGCTGAATGGCTTAAGGGGCATACGTCGGCTTCTTGTGCAGGATATTCTTCCTTTGTTTGAACAGGGTTTCAGCAATCTACTCTTGGGTCCAGGCTGTTGATCTGCTGTAAAAGTTAGTGAGTGGGAATGGAAAGAAATGTTGTGTAATGCAGGACAGCTTTTTAGCTTATGGCTTTTCTCAGTAAATTTAAATATTATGGAAGGAATCCATGCACCACCAGGAGGAAGGATTTAGCTTTTAATCACTAAAGTAAACTGAATCTCTTCAGATTTCAGCACCAGTAAGTGTTCTGGACAGAATGTAGACATTGCAGTTAGACAAAACAGTGAAGTCTATTGTATAGTATTTAATGGAATACATTTCTGGCTACATTAGAGAAACACCTTCTAATGGGAGTGAAAGAACAATTTATTAATATATTCAAGCTTTGGTATATCTTCACTTTTAAGTCAGATGATAAAGAATTAAAGATGAGACAGTTCTGTACAGCAAATCAACTAACTTAGTAACATTAAAAAATAGTCAGGGGGAAAACCACATAAAGCAAATAATGCTGTGGATCAGTGGAGTAAATGAATTATCACCAGCAGTCACAATTTTGTCACGAAGCCAGAAGATGCTGCATCCATTATAACAATACATTCATGGTCTGGAGAAGCAACAGGCAGCTGGCAAACCCCACCAGCTGGCATAGCAGCATCAGCTGGCCTCAGCTGGGTTTTAGCTACTTACCTGTCACTGCCAGCTACAAGCAAGTCCCAATATGCTGAGAGGTGATCAGTGATTTGTCTTTTAAAAACACAGACTAAATAGTTCAGCGCAGTCTTTACAAACTTTCCTTTTATTTGCCTTAAGTTTTTACTAAACTGAAAAAGTGCTGATTTTTTTGTCTCCATTCTATTTGGAGTTCACACACATATGTAATTCCCCCTCAGTGACTTTGCCAGAATAACCATCATTTGGGACAGAATTAGTATTTTTGAAAATTAGATCTCTTATTTTACTAGTGATTAGATATTTTAACTGAAAGATTTTTCAAGTAACACATTAATTCTAAAAATCTATGACAAAAGTCCAGTATGATTCTTAGCAAAATAGCTATGAGTTTGATGTAGTTTTATGCTCAGTTTAAACTATTCTGTTGTCATGGTCCTCCATTTTTGCTCCCTAATGAATAAAGTCCTCAGTTACTTGGTTGAAGCTATTTCAGGTAGTCTGCGTCTAGTTTGATGCCTGGTAATTGTGACCATGTGTACATTTGTCTAAAATGTATGTGAACATACAGTCAGGTGCCATTTTAAATCATGAATCTCTGGTTCAGTTTTTTTTTAATTATACAGGGCTGTCTTTAAGGGGTTTTTTTTGCAAATCTTTTAAGGGGAAAGTCCTGCTTAGTAATGTGAGCTGATTTAATCATATCTGAAGAATATATTAGCACTTACAAATACTTCAATTGAGTGATTTCAAATGTCATGTTGTCTACAACAGCTATAGTCTGGAAAGGTTTTGCCTCAAACTAGGCATGTCTAATGGGGTTTATGACAACGTATGAATTTGCCCTGAACAGGGTCAACTTGGAGGTCAGTGAATGCTGTACAAATTGCATACTGCTCAAACCTGTAATTATCCCTGTAAGAAGTTAATGTACTGCGGAGTTCAGCAAATTCATGTAAAGCTTCAGAAATGACCATGATAAACCAAGCTGTTACTTACATTTGCTCTGAAGAATTAGTCAACAGAATGTGATGCTTCCACAGTGCTCATTTAAGGTAACTTGGAGCAAAATCATATTGTCTGCTTATGTACTCAGGAGATAAAGATCCTGAATTCTTTTTCATTTGAAGAAAACACTTTTCATAGCATTACTTTCTTAATATCCATCATACGTGCTGTGAATATAGGCAGAAAAACTCTCAGGATAGATTATTTTCAAATTTTGGCTGAAAATATGCAATATCTACTTTAATATGAGTTTATTAAAATTTCAGTGCATACAAGAGGGACCCTAAAATATCTGTCAGATCCTGTTGAAGACAGCATGTGTTCCAACTTGTGCACATATTTTTCAATTTCACTACTCTATAAATAGGAACTAACTTTGCATTTTCAGGTGGAAATATCAATATAATTTCTCTTATTACTGTATTTGTAAACAAATCTGCTTTTGTATAGTTGAGTGACTAAGTATTTTCATAGCTAAATATTTGTAAATCACATAAAATATAGGTAGGAAACATTTGTTTTAGTTAGTATAAATTGTGTCAGTTATCTGTCTCTAACGTGAGCATCAATAAAAGCATTCCAGGAATAAGGGATAAAAGTTACTTGAAGTCTTTACTACTATTAAATACCGAAATATAAGTGCCACCCAAACATTAGAATTAAATTTGGCGAGTAATAGATTAAATATTGTTCAGATACTAAGAATATAAATTTAAATAGAAATATAAATAAATAGGGAAAACTTAGCTGTTAGTTTTAATTTTGCATATGAATTAGTATATGTAGTAATATTTGTTCATCAACAATATGAAGTAAGCCATCTGCTTGGATCTGAACATTTTCTATTTTTAAAGAACTTGTGTTTGTATTGCATTTTGTGATATGCTCCTGTCATATCTTCTTTATGAAATAAATTAAAATCACAAATACCAATAGCCCTGACATTGTGGGAGATTTATTTTTTTTCACATTTCAAACATCTTAACTACACTGATCCCCTTCATTATAACCAGTTTCAACCAGCAAAATTAACGTTAAATTAACGTTAAGGAGGTCTTCCTCCTCTTTTTTCTTCTTCTCCCCCTGAACTGAAATCAGAAAATATTACAGTCTGAATGTCAGTATATTATACTATCAAATGTCTGTTACCCAAATGTGAACAAAATCCTGAAATCCTTGTGGAGTGTTGACGGTGTGAAATAAGCACATTCAGACATGAGTAAAAGAAATACTTTCAGTAGTGTCCAGTGTTCCAGAAATATTGAGAAGGCATAAAAAGACAATTCTTCGATTTGTCTTGGTCATGAATTGATCCTTTGCTGAAAAAACAGACATAAACCTGTTCACACTGAAATGTAAACTAGCAGAAAAACTAAGGAACTTGTGATGTACTCAGTGTCTTAAATAGTTCTCAAATATCATTTAAATAAGAAGGCAGGGAAAACTGTATTCCAGAGTAAATATTTGATGGCCTTTTTTTTTTCCTGCTTGATAGCATCCTTACAAGTAAGAGGTGATGTTCTCTAGTAGAGCTGGTGAGAACTCAGGTCTTATAAGTCATTTGTTAAAGTGCAGAGCACAAAGATAACACAAAGGTCTTACTCCCACATTTAGTTAATAAAAAGATTTGATGTTTGGAGAAATACTGATTTCAATTAACAAATTAGCTTATGTTATAAAAGTGAATGAATCCTTTGTAGAGTGTTCCTTTGATCTCCGACCATTTTGCATCATCTTTCTAGATTATCAAATTGCTGGATGGAAAACGGTCTCAAACTGTAGGAATTTTAATATCGAGTTTGCACTTAGAGATGAAGGATATTCAACAAGGTAAGTGTTTCTTACGCTTAATGTATTGTACTTGCATGGATATTTTATCATAGCCCTCAGAGAATTTCTTACATTACAGAATGTGTTTTGAATATAGTCCCTAAACTACCAGAGGAATCATTCTGCCAATATATTCCACTATATGTAAAAGTTTCACCTAGAAATTAGAATTGAATTTAGGTGCAACTCCTTCTGTGCCATTACAGTTAGCATAACACTTTCAGTACATAACACATACAGTACATACATAAACACTTTCAGTTTTCATATTCCTCCCCAGCAATTTCTTTCTTTTTCTAAAACAAGTCATCCACCAACAGAAATTAAATGGAAGGCTTACACAAAAATCATTTGGGCTTCAAACATGCAGTTATTATTTTCTAATATTTAAATTTTGCTTCATTTGCAGTGTAAAAAGTACATTGAAAACTGATGTTACCATGTAACAATCAGAAAGAAAATGACTGGATGGCGTTTTTCAAAGCGTAGGGCTAGTCAGTGTGTAAATTCCATTACTGTTAGAAATTATTTGAGTTTGCCAATACAACTGTAGAGAAATACAGATTTTTGAGAACACTGGGGTAATTGAGAGTCTGCTTATGTTCTGGATTTAAAAAGATATTGTTTAAGGATATTGTTTATTTCTTTTTCACATTAAGAAAAGGAAAATATTCACCATTTAAAACAACTGCTGGAACAACTCAACTTGATGTCTCCTTTTTTGCTATTGTTTTCCCTCCATCACATGCAAATACTGGGTAGTGTGTTGAGATGCTGCTGGCATTGATTATTATTAATTTCAAAAGAGCCTTTGAGCATCTAGCACTTTAAAAGCACAAGGGCTTACAGATGTCTCTTGGGATGCAGAGGAATAAGGAAAAGAAGGAATAACTTTGTGCCTGCCAGTATTGTGTGAAAGGTATCAGAGTGAGATGGAAAAAAACCTGCTATTTCTAAAGGTCTGAATAATTTGCTGGCAGAAATTACAGCAGCATAGGGATAGGATACAAACTGTATTATAAAAACTGGGTAATATTCTTAAGGATCTTCAGAGATGGGTTTTATTTTTATTTTCCATGCCATGATGTTCTACTAAAATAGAGCATCTCTATCTTTCAGTTGTTCACTGTACTTCTATAGCTTTTAAAGTCTTCCATCCAATTTATACGAAATCTAAAAAAACATAATGACCCAAATATTTGGGTATGTATACAATAGCATTTTTAGCTTGAGTCAGCAATGCACTTTTGAATCCCACAAGTTGTCCCCTTAGCTGTTTTTGCATTGCAAAGCAATGCAGAGCAGTCTCAGAATGCACAGACATCCTTCAGAATCAAATTAAATGAGAAGATATGCTTTAGGAGCAAGCCATCAGTCTCCATGTATGGCAGTCTCTGAATTCCCCAGGATCAGATCAGAGATAGTTAAATTCTCTGAAACATGTATAGTGTTAACTATTGCTGTCTACAAATCCATTTCTAAAGACTACACTACTTGCAGTTGTAGACATAGCTAATGTAGTCCTACAAGTTTAATGAAAATTAGAGGGTTGGTAGAAGAAAGGCACCAAAACAAGTGCTGTCACTGAGGAAAAGTTTAGAACTCATCACCCTTACTTGTCTGAGGTAGCAAATGACTGGCCTGTCACCACATATGTTGCTCAAGGCAGCAATAGGATATGCTGCCTCTTGCTTATGGAAACAGCTAGGAGCTATCATTAGGATTTGGGAATACCATTAGTGGAACTTCTAAAAAACATACTGACAAAGCAGGATGACTGATTCTAATCAAAATCTGTTCAGAGACTGTCTAGGGGAAAAAAAAAAAACAAACCAGTTCTCAAGACTGAGGGAAAACATGGTTCTGTAGAGAGGACCTTTAGAAATGTGTATTAGTCCAAAGACAACAGTGGAATTATGCTTGTTTCTCTTTTAATGTGTGTTTATTCCATAGTATGTTGTGTAATTTAAATCTTTGGGCCATCCTGCCTATCAGCAGACAAATTATATGAAGACTGCAGTAGTCAATGCACTGGATCAAAAAATTTATGATAGGTTAAATGGCACATGACAGCACCTAACCAAAAAAGCATGTAATCAATGGGTCATGAATGTCTTTTTTTTTTTTTTTTTACAAAGTGAAATTACAAAGAGCTACTTCTAAAAACATGCAAATTAAGCACTCACCTCTTTTTACAAGCCAATTACCATGGCATTATTCAGTACATGAAAAATAGGGGAAAATTAATGGTCTTTGACCACTTGCAAGAGAGAATGTAGAAACCTGAAGCAAGAGAAAGTCAAAAGGGAAAAAAAAACCCTAATTTTTATTTCAAGCTAGTAAGACCATGTTTGTTGTACAGTCATGTACAAATGAATGTACTATGTATAGTGTGCTGGTTACTCTACCTTAAATAGCAGTCACAGAATACAGATAGAGAAAATCTTAAATGAACTGCCCTGTGCATACACATGCATGTAAAATTGTAGAGAAGACAAAACAAGAGTAATCACAAGAAAAATTGCATCCTCCTTTAAAATAGTGTGAGATTTTTGCATCCATAGGATCATCCTCTCAAATTAAAGTACATAGCTTCACAGCATATTCTGTAGATAACTCAGCAGTGCAAAACAAGCAAGAGACAATATCTGGCACCCAGATGTTTCAGTTTGCATTTGATAATACGCCAGCCACCACACTTCAGGAGGGCGATCTCCCACACATGTTTGTTTAAGAGAGCAAGTTCATCCGTTGCAGATAAGTTCAAATTCATGCTGCATCTGAGTACAGTCCAAGGAGAAGACAATGTAAAACTAAATAATTATTTTGGGTAGTGTTGGTCTTATATGATACAGAGGGAAAGTTGACATTGTCATGCTGCACCTGTCCTAATACTCAGCTTTTTGTTCAGTGGCACAGAACAAATCCTAGGTGCTTCAGTGTTCTAAGAACACTGGTGAATCTGGTTCTGGTGAGGGTAATAAAGTTTTTGATTAGACCAGTATTAATATTACTCATTTCCTGAGCAGAAGAAGCAGGCATAAAATCTATCTGGCTCAGTATGCTATATAGGATCTGCATATTGAAAAGACAAATAGCAATAATCAAATTGTGCATAGGTTTGAGATTATTTTTAAGGCTGCTTCTCTGCATTTTTTAAAAAGCTTTATAAAGAAGAGATGAGGAATAGTGAAGACCACTTGTTAGGTAAGCTGTAAGAGTACACACTTAGAAAAGTAATCTCCACTTCATATCAATCCATTTCTGTCTTTTCCTGTCATTGTTCAGCTGAAATACTACAATTTGAGAGACAAACTTGTGGCTCAAGACTATTTGTGTGGCTTTGCTGTTGAAATATTACAACTCACTCCACTATGAGGTGTTTGAGTTTTGTTTGTAATGGGAAATGCTGATTTTAACGGTGTGTGAAAACGCTATGTGGGCCCTTGTTCCAGCTTTTTACTGGGCAACATTCTGCTCACTGAGACAGTTCCAATGTAGTAGCTGGCAATAGCAGTGCACTGGAAAACACATAATAATACTCTTTTCTACAGTGTATGCCATCTGTGCTGGCTTTCCATGAGCTACTGAGATCCTTGTTCAAGAGTTAACTGGCAAAGCTGTTCGGCAGCCCAGATGAAAGACTTCTAGTTACAGAAAACGAGATGTAGTTAAAATGTAGATGCCTATGTTCAAAAGAGTGATTCTCCCTAATCCCTCCCTCCGTCCAAAGTACCTGCATTGTGCCACTAAAATTGTAGGGTGCCAGAAGTTCAAGTTCTGTACATTGGTGGAAATGCTTCACTGTCAAATATCCCTGATTTCTGTCAGGACCCATTAACTAGATGGTCTGCTGGTATATTTCCCATGGGACTAAATCTTTGAGATATGGTATTATTGTACTCTTTATGGCAGTAAAGTGCAGTGTTACTTCAGGCAGAACAGCTGCAGACTTTGCTGCTACATTTACCAAAGCCAGAGTAGCTGTGCTGTAGCAATGCAATGCTGACAGAATGTGTCCTGTATGACAGAGGGGACACCTTAACATTGGTCCTTAGCATCGAGACCATTTTTAATGCTAAAAGTGAAGTGTCTGACTGGTTTTCTTCAACTTTGTGATTTCCCCTCCATTGTCAGCATATAGGAGTAAATAATTGGAAGAGTGTGAAATGTAGATTAACCCAATCAGACCAATAATCAGTCTAATAACCATTCTGATTGAGTATTATATTTCTAATCGTCCTAGGATTGCTCTGTGGTCTTCCTCTAATAAGAGGCCATAGAAGTTATATAAATAGGTTTGCATTGTCTTAGTGCAAGTTATGCCTTATGACATGTCTAAACTGTTGACATGTCTAAACTGTTGTTCCAAAGTTGTGTGACTCTTCCACCTACCCAAAATATTACATGTATGTATTCTATATATTATGTATACTGTACATGAAGTATAAACATAGCTGCATACCCATTTCACAAGTTGGGAAATTATTTTATTTAAAATTAAATGTTTTTCTCTTTTTTTGGACAATTCACAACATACATCTTAAGGAATCTGTTTTGGACATCCATTGCATGTGGGTAGGTTAACGTTAGTGCAGGAGTCTTTTGTTCATGACTTCTTCCAGGATGAGAGATTTTTTTAGTCTTCTAAGTCTACATTGTGCCCATGGTGCTTCTTTATTACATATATTTCTTTTGTGTTGCACAGCAGTTAATACTGGAGAAAACATTTAAATAAGCTAATAACATATCAATTTGTCAGAAGTAAACCAGAATGATTTGGATATTAGAGGCAGTTTTGCCAAGTAGGGCTTTGTATTTAGCAGTCATTGTCATTGTCTAATTGACTAGGTCAGTCACAATTTTGTTAAAATTTCCCAATGATGGGCTGCATGCTCCCATGAAATCAAGCCTTACTCAACAGAGTGTAGTACATCAAACAACTAAGTACTTCTAGGTCAAATAAATGTACCTTTGGCAAGCTCCTTTTATTTAAGTGATACAATTTTGTTTTATCATTTGGGAGCAGTTAAGGTGAATCCTTCATATTTCATACTCTAATTGTCACATTAAATGGTTGGATACTGGTTAGTATATGTAAGTTCTGTCAGCAGGACTTAAATCCTGATTTAACCAAAATGTAGTTAGTAGGAGTGAGGCTGTATATCAGATTCAGCCTTAAGACTGTTGGTATTTAAGCTGATTTAGAGGAGTTAAGTATATTTTTCATATTTAAGCTCTAAATTCTAAAGTTGTATGTAGACTTCACACAGTATGCTTTAAATTCTCAGCTTCTCTTTGGTTTACATTTTTAAATTGATCATGGTATGTGAGAAATCTCTGCAGCAGGGAATCTGTTAGATGCATTTTTAGAAGTTAGTGTGTTAAAAACCTTTGGTATAAGTTTACATTTAAAGCAATGCCCTTAGTATGTGAGATGTAGCTGGCAAGTATTTTTATGTGTGCCTGTTAGTTTGAATGCATGATGCTGATCTGTTTTTTGTCCTAGCTGACGGTTATTATATCCTAATGGGTGCAACCCTGCACTAATGATCCTTGTGTATATAAATTCTTCTTCTTGTGAGCAGACACCATAGGCAACATAAAAATGTTTGCCTCAATTTCCCTGCAAAAAAGGATCTCAGAAACCAGACTTGGCCAAGTAACAGATTTTTTAAAGGTAGAGGAACCCAATAAAATTACCAGCTTTTCACAGCATGAGTCTACTTCCTTTTGACATATTGTGAGGTGTAGGTGAAATATTCTAACTGAACTGACAGTGTAAGGAAGACTGCTAACTAGAAAGCAAGATGAAAGTAAAAACCACCAATGATGATTGATATTGTAATAGCTATTAATTGTTTTGGAGCCTCTTTTGTAGATTTATGATACTTCACCTATATTACTTACACTTATATAAGCCTTGATATAATGAGATTTAGCGCAGTAAAATATCATGGTTAAATTCACTGTATCAGGAAGAGCATTTTGAAAAACATACCAAGATTTGTATTAATTTTGATAAAGTTAATATACATGTGAAGAAAAATGGCTTTGTTTTCATAGAAAAATTAAAAAGCTTTTGTTTCCTTAGGTAAGAATGAAAATAATTACTTTCTTTGATCTAGTGTAATGGGTTTTTTTAAGCTGCCCCATTTAAGCAAATTTACACAAGATACCGTGCATGTATTGCACATGCCATATTTTAACAATAGGAAGAATAAAAGACACCTGTGAATTTGGGGATTTCTTCCAGCTTTTCAAAATTAATGCTTCTTTTCAAAATAATGGGCCAATCTTCATAAATTTGCATGTTTTCATTTTTGTCTTCCGCTCCAAATATGCATGGCACTTAGTTCAATCAGTTTGAATTAAAAAAAAATGGCTAAGATATTAAAATATATAAAGATGAAATAAAAGAGGTTATGTGGATTTTGGCAGTACTTCTGACTTACTGGGGAGGTGTCTTTACATACATTGACATCCTAAGATGTCCAGCTGTATGTCTAGATTTTTAACTGCAGTAGTCTGCATGGACATTGCCAATAATAGTGGTACAGGTAGTATAGCAAGTAAATCAGAAATTATTTTCTTGGTACTTTTATATAATCACACGCTCTCTCCAAGAGAGAAAATAACTCATATCAATGTCTCTTAAAATTGGTTATTATTAATTCTGTTTAAAATGTGGTTTAGCAGATTGTGGTTCATTAGTTTAATCACAAACACTTTTTGTTTCATCATGTCACTTCAAAACAATGCTGATTTGTTAGATCTGATGTTGAGCACAGAAACATGGATAACATAATAGAGCATTAAAAAACATTTTGTGATTCTGGGGCCTTTTTGGTGACAGGCACCAGGCTAAAAATTTCAGCTAGGTATATAACTCTTGGTATTCTTACTAAAGTGGGTTTTTATCGACTTGATGATACCTAACTATTATGATCACTACTTCCTGTCATCATAATTTAGTACATAAAAATTTTACTATTAATTATATGCTTTGCATTTCTAGTACAAGTTTAAATTGCCTCCAGTAAGTTGCTTTTACTAGATAACTCTGGACAAATAAATTTCTCCTTGTAAGCAGATTTCAGAATGTGCTAAAATAAGATAAAAGTTAAACCACAAGGGAAAGTTTCTGAACTCAGTATGTATATTATTAATCTTAACAATTGAATATATTAGACTGTGAAACAAATTTTCCAAGATATTTTCCAACCTCTTAGGTTCTTTTGAAATTTTTTTGGATGATACAGAAGATAGTGCAACACTTGTGACTGTCTTGGAGGAGATAAGAGATAATCTCATAAATTCAAAACCTAATTATTTTGCTTTAAACATAAGTTTTTGTCAATCTCAGTTGTTCAAGCTTTGCTTTGGTTACAGTCTTGAGGTTATTTTGAATCTTTCCAGTAGGACAAAAATGGCTGGAGATACTGCTTTTTTCACTGATACTGTCTCTGTATAATTCTTCACTTCTAAGGTATAATGTCAACAGATGGAATCATAATTGACAGGCAGAATTTTAAAGCATTCTAAATGTCACTGGACCTTTTAATAAAATTAATTAGCCTGCCACAGAGAAAATTTACTAGCCTGCTGGTTAATTTCACAATGTAAAATCATGGGGTAGGTGGTAGAGCAGGCGAAAGCTTATTGCTTTTAAATAATTATTTAAAGATGTGTGCCTTGCCTCTTTCAAACATGGATTGCAAATGCAGCAAGAGCTTTTAAAATCCTCTAAATTCATAAGCAGTCGAGGATTGTTTGAAGAAATATAATACAGTTAAAATTAAAAATTATCAGATAGTAACTAATGACAAGTCACTGGTTATGTTCTTGATTCTTTTGGGATTAATGTTCTCACTAATATTTAAAAATAAGTCATGAGTACAAAAATTGTGCCCAGTCCCATTATGAATCTTGAGGAAAAGCTGGTTTCAGAAAATTTAAACATCCAAAGTTACTTCCATTCCATTGTGCATCTCTTAGCTTACTGGACTATAACATTAAGAGTGCATTAGAAAGCACCATGAATCAATCCCATTTAGTTTTCAGAAGAGTACCAATACGTTGCTGAAATTGGAATGGGATTTGCAAATGTTGGAAGCATCTATGTCATATATTCCAAATGTAGTAATATTTGGAACTAAGATAGGAAACATTGTTAGACTTCTCATTTTTTGTAATGAGGCATAATTAATCACTGAAGAGTCTAGTTCATGTGTTTCTATGTGAAAAGAAATTTATCTGGAAATTGTCGTGTGGGTAGTTTTCTATTGGAAAAAGCTAACCCAGATGTGAGCTTCATGAAGATATGTTAAAAACTGTAGCACAGTCTTTTGTGCTTGCAAATTTATAACTTGCAAACTTTAAAATCTGTCTATTTGTGTACTTACCAAGATTATTAGCTCCTAGAAAAGCATATCTCCCTGATTCCCCATGCACACAGGTAGATTTAAATACCTTCTCAGTTCTTTCATATCCAGCCTTCTAAGCTAACATGAAATCTGTGCTGTTCATCGTCTGGTATCATTTGTTCTCATGCTCTCCTGCCTGGCCAGCAACACAGTTAGCTGAGTACTTGACTAGTCACATCTTTGCTGAGTATATTGCAGAGAAAAAGTAGAACTCTATTCTACTGAGACAGAGTTTATAGCACGTTCTTGAAGGAGTCCTGTAATCTGATGTCAGAACAAAAATAAAATACTGAAAATAAAAAAAATATTAACTGGATACATGCATGTCCTTTGCCTGTGTTAGATCCCTTTAATACATTTCTCAGGAAAAAGAAATGAAGCCTTAATTATGTTTTCCAGTGTCTAATTTGTGTTTGTATTCTATACAGCTATTTTGTGTGTTGATGACTCCGTAGTAGATCTGGAAACACTGGAAGCTCTGTATGAAAATGTAAGTAAAGATGGGATAAAAATGTGGTTAATGACCAGAGTATTTCAGACACAGACTTTAGGCTGCTCAGGAAACTAGTGAGTAAGGTTCCCTGAGAAAATGCTTATTATGAAGGTTCTGGGGCACACCAGTGCTGATTATTTTTCAAGCATCGCCTCATGAAGGGCACAGGAGCAGGCAATTACTAGATGTCAGAATTCAAGCAGATGAAGCAGAAGGTTGGCTTCGCTGAGCTGGGATATTTGTTTGGAACTAAGGCAAAAAAAGGTGTATGCCCAGTGGAAGCAAGGTCAGGTGATGTAGAAGGAATACAGAGATGCTGCTTGCAACTGCAAGGAGAAAATTCATGTAGCCAAAGCTCAGTTGGAATTGAAGCTGGCCAGAACTGTGGGGGACAGTAAAATGACGGGTTTTTAATATGTTAATAGCAAAAGGCAGTGTAAAAATAACATCAGCATGTTACAGGATGAGGATGGCCACTTCACAAACAGGGACATAGAAAAGATGTTCAGTGCTTTCTTTGCCTCTGTTTTCAACACTGATAGTGGGCTGAGGGGCTCCCAGTGCCCTGAGCTGGATGCCCATGGCTGTGGGATTGATTAACTCCCAGTCAATCCTGGACTTGTGTGGGATCTGCTGCTCCAGCTGGATCCCTATATGTCTGTGCAGCCTGATGGAGCTAATCCAAGAATATTCAAAGAACTAGCTGATATCATTGTGAGGCATGTCTTGAGTTTTGAATGCTCTTGGGAATCTGGAGAGGTCCCAGTGGATTGGAAGCATTTGGACAATGCTCTCAGGCAAGTGGTGTGATGCTTGGGATATCCTGTGCAGGGCCAGGAGTTGGACTCAATGATCCTGATGTGGGTCCCTTTCAACTCAGCATATTCTATGATTCTATGATGAAAGGAAGCCAGTTGATGTAATCTTGGATTTCAGTAAAGATGTTGATGCTGTCCCTCACAGTATCCTTTTGGCCAAAAAAATTTAGATTAGGTATTAGGAAAAGGTTCTTCACCCAGAGGGTGGTTGGGCACTGGAACAGGCTCTCCAGAGAAGTGGTGTCAGCCTGACAGAGCTCAAGAAGGGTTTGGACAATGCTCTCAGGCACATGGTGTGATTCTTGGGGATGTGCCTGTGTAGTAAATGGCACGTAAGGTACTGAAGGAATTTATGATAGGTCTTTAAGCGTCACTCTTTTGCATAGTCTAAATGTTTCTCAGTAAAAAAACATAGTTGCTGCTTGCAGGATAACAGGTAAAGCAGTAATTTATTAGTTTTTTATTAATTAGTAACTAATTAGTATATATTAATTCACTCAGAGAGCACAAAAGGATGAACTGGAGAGAATCAAGCAATATTATCAGACTTCAAAAGAGGAGGAACTGAAACTTCTGGATAAACCAGAACAGTAAGATTTTTTTTTTTATATATATGTATTTTATCATTATATAATGTAGTCCTTTGATGATATGTTGAAATCAATTTTAATGTATAATTCTTGGTAAGTAATTATAAGCCTTTTTTAAAATTATAAACTTTCTTTGTGTATTTCAAGGTATGATGAAAAATTTGCCTTCATCACAAAACTTTTTTCACACATCACAGATTTTACTACATCAACTTTTACCACCAGGACTGATAAAATACGTAGCCTTGAATCAATAAGAATTTTTGTTCCCATTCTCACATTTGTAAAAGGCATATATTTCCTTTAGAGCATTTATGGCTTAATTGGTGTTTCATAAAACAGGGCCAGATTCATTTTGGTTGCTTGAAAGAGCTTGATGAACAGAGGGGTTTGGTTGGTCCTGTGGCAAAGGCACATTGAACACTCTGGTCGAGTTGACTTGAAGACCTACAAGACTGATTCCAGAGTTCCTCTCCTGCAACTGTTGTGGCCAGTGACAACTGTTAGGATGAAAAACTTAAGTGTTGCTTCTTCTGTTGTAATACATCTTAGAACAATGTGAAAGAGTTCTCAGGAATTCATGAACAGAATGGTAATAGTGAATTTTATATTAGTGTATACATTTGATTTCAAATTTTGGCCTCTGGGTGGACCAGGGTTTTTTGTCCTCTGCTACTTCACTGCTTTTTCCTTTTTGTACTCTTACCCTCTTCCTGTCTTCGTGTCCTGAGGCCTTTCTGTCATCTTGTTTCCTTTTCCATCTTGTCTAGTTTTGTCTTTTCAGCTGTCTCTGTTGTAAGAAAGGGTAGGGGGAGGAAGAACTGAAATAGCAGAGATAGTATATGATTGGTTAATGTCAGAATTATTATATTTTCATACCCTTTTTTCCCCCATTAAAATTTTAGTGCCTAAGAACAGATTTTTTTTTCCTCCTTATGTGAGGCAGCTAAATACTCGTTTGTGGCTGTCCAGTAAGGAATAGGCTAGTGTTAGGAGATAAGGCTATTACCTTACTCTTGATTAAGAGAGGCTATTGTTGTTTAGTAAGACTTAAGAGGACAAATATCTGTAAAGTGTATATACTAGCTTATTTTTGCATCCCACATCCATGGCTTTCATTGCCTTGGCTTGGGGCATAAGGATACATTGTGTGACTAGCTGATGTTTTCCAGAACTTGATTCTTTGGCAGTCTGTTTGCTGTATGTCCAAGTTAAATAAACATGAATGTATTTTGTCTTTTGAAGAATACGAATCTTGTAGAGCTCTAGGGTTATGAGGTTGTCTTTTATGTAACTTGTAGTGGAGAGAGGTTATCTTAATTAAGTACAAAGTTGGATTTATACTATCACGGTTCCATAATTAAAAGTAAAGAACTGTCAATTAAGCAGTTATGCCTGGTGGTTCAGAGTGAAATAGTAGTATCAAAGACAAAAGCTATTTTTTTATCAATTATTACTCTCTCTGCTCTCTCTGCAAGTCTTAAGTATCCCATTTTTACCCTATTGTTAAACTGCACAGGTTAAGAAAATTAGCTTAAGGGGGAATCAATTTGCTTTATGCACTTCCGTAAATTTTCTTGGACCTTCAAAATAATGTGCTTTCTGAAAATTCAGTAGATCATGTGCCCCTGGCTTTGTTGTCTAAGTCAGCCTCTAAATCAGTTGTCTAAGTCAGCCTTCCTTCGGAACTCGAGATTTGTTGGAATTGTGCTATACTTATTAGCTCCACAAGAGGTTAAAGACAGAAAAGTGCTGAGTCTTTATGTGTGGTTAAAAATACTTGCTGTGGGGCATAAGCCTCATGTATTGTTTTTAATGAAGATCAAAACAGAAATGTAAATGAAATCGTTTATCAAATGGTTGCACATAACAGTAATCATTCATATAGTGAAACCATTGATACGAGTTCACTGAAGTCTAAAGGAAACTTTTATGTGCTGGGATTACCAGACAAATAAAAAGCTTTGGTGGTATCACTGATGTTCTTCTGCACATGTGATTTTTATTTGTCTTGCTGGTATGTTAAATTTGGCACAAACTGTAAGTATGGCAGCAACATAACAATACACTCCTAAATTATGCTTCATGAGAATAGTTATTAAAATGCTAATATTCATTACCATGGTAAAGATTTTTATGCAGTTGGCCACAATTTGGTGCTTTGCTAGCAGGACACAGGTGCCTTAGCAAGTTTCTAAGAGACCCTCTCAGTTGTAGTATATTTTCTGTGTAGTCATGTCCACTGTGAAATGAGTACTGATAAAGTAAATAGTATCAAAATACGGTACTGATTTGAATATAGTTTGTTTCAGGAAGTACGGAGTGATTTGTAATTGCTGTCCCAGTAATGCCACTTGTTTCTCTTTGAAGACAGCTCTGCTAGGCCTTCAATTTAAATCCTGCTGTTGTACTTAGAAGCTTGCAGGATTAGATACACCTTTTTCCCAAAAAATTGTTTCTACATTGTATTCTTCAAATGTGGATAAATGTGATCTGAAAACTAGTTAACCTCCATAGAATCAGCCGTCCTTGTCCATCTTCTGCAAGAATGTTCTCTTACACGAACACCATAACAATATGCCTGGCTTGCAAGTTCTCTCAAGTTCTTTACTCCAAGATTGTGGTAGGGTAGAAGAGTTCTCAAGTAAATGGAGTTTTTATTTACAGTTTTTGATGTACCTCACAGAGATGAACAGTATATTTTTAATGTTTAGTTTAGGCCATCAAAATCGTATTAATGAGAAACCCATCCAAAAGCTATGTCACAACCACATCATCATTACTTTAAGTTGAAATCATACTTTTCTCAGACTAAAATTGCAAAAATGACTGAATTAAAAATGGTTTTTTCTCTCCTAAGGTTTTGTCCAACTGAACTGGTGATTTATCTGTGATATCCATCGTTTCATGCTATGACTTTTTGTTTAGTAGCTACAGTTGTAGTCACTAAGATTCCTTTTTGTGACAGATTCAGTTATAAGTATTCTGTCTGGATATTTACTTTGGATACTTTGGTTTCCAAAATCTGGAGATAATTCTTTTTACGCTAATGGTCTTTTAACTCCCAGCACAGTCATGTTGTATTCTGATAATCAGCCATGTTGGAAGTAGTTGTATTCTCACAGACAGGCAAGAATATGTGTCATTTGACTTTCTAAATTTAAACTTTTTAATTGTATGTATGTTAGAACTTCAATGAAGCAGTTTGGTTTTTCTTTCCTTTGTTTCTCTCACACAAAGTGCAAAATACCCTCTTATTTTTTTTCCTGGCAATACCATTCATTCCCAATAGGAAGCATTTTTATTAATACCAGCTTGGCATTTCTTTTTTCCCACTTCTTAAGTCTAAGAGCCAAGCTGGGCCTCCCTGATCCTTCTGTCACAATAAGTTTTTTCATCAGGCAAGAAAGAAAAGGAAAGATCAGGAAAGAAAAAAATGGTATTCCAATTAAAACATAGTATGTCACACAAGCCACAGGTGGATTCTGCTGATTTTTTTTAAGTCACTATGCACTCAGCAAACCCTAGCATGCTTGAGAAATGTGTAAAGCAGATATAAATATACTGAGACTATTTATTATGAAAAATAAATCATTTGGAAAAATCAGATGTATTGGCTTAAATAATTAAAATAAATTTAAGAAGAATTCAAGCTAATAAATTGAATACTGAATTTCCCATAATTCAGTGAGGTAGAAGAATCTTAATGGCATTGTATTAAGGGGAATCTAAGGATATCTACAGACAGGAGATTAGAAGAATGATGCTAAAGTGATACTGGAGCAAAAGACAGTTTGCTTCTGGATTTCAAGAAACCTTGTGTATCTCTGAAATCTTAAACTCAATACCAAAGAGCAAATTAATTGTTATTATATATTGTTACTAAAAGAAATGCTAGAGCCTCTTGTATTATTAGCCAAGTTCTTACATTCTAAATTAATGAAGTGAAAAGGGAGGAATTACTTATGCCTTTGGGATGCTTTCATTTTGTGAGATCTGAACATAAGTTGTTGAATATGCCTCTTGGTTTTTTTTACCAAAGAGTTAAAAGACAAAAAGCTAGTATAGAGTCATGAGGGATATGTACTGTGAGGACAGATATGGAGCAGATAAAGACTTAGTTAACTTTGCTGAACAGTGACTGAAGGCAGATAACGCTGCAAGTATTTTAGAACTAAATATGCAGCTAGGTGCATTCCCCTAAAACATGCTGCTATATGACTGAAAGTGTGGTGCTGATTAGTAAAAGAAAATTGATGCTGAGAATCAGAACAAATCTCTTGGCAGACATTTTATATTATTAAATAAACCTATAGGAATTTATTGACTTCTGTGTTTCTGGGCATGTTTTTAAGGGAAGCAAAACGGCATAAGTTAGTAGGTCAGGAATCCTGTCTAGGTTGTTCTTTTTTTTTATTTTCCATGAAAGATTTAGGTTTGAGATTTTTCTGTTTATTACTGTGCAGCTATGATAGTTAATGGATTGATACGATAATGATTAATGTCTTGCCTTTTTCTTGACATTTATAGGACTTTTTTAATGCATTCTTGGCGTAAAGAATATAACAATTCCAAATTCTGTCAGATTTGATTTACAGTAGGAAAGATTGCATGTGTATTTGATGATGCTGCAGGCTTTGGTCCATTATGTACCCCACAGAGAAGAATTATAAAGATGCATTAATAGTCTTTTTTTTCCCCACAGATTTTTATATGAGTTATCTCAAATCCCCAACTTTGCAGAACGAGCTCAATGTATTATCTTCCAGTCAGTTTTCTCTGAAGGGATAACATCAGTGCACCGGAAGGTAGATATCATAACTCGAGTTTCCAAGGTAAGTCCTAATGAAAGATAAACTGAAACTTAAATATATTTTAAAGTATTTATGCTGCTTTTTTACTGTAAGTCAGGAACCTTAATCCTGATTACTGGCTTTTCAGGAAAACAAAACTGTAATAAATTTTTAGCTGCTTAAAAGAACAAAAGGAAGAGAGAAGAGGAAAGGTGAATTGCGTGTGATGCCCCATGGAGTACATAGAAATTTGTTTTTATTTAAATGGTAGTTTTTTATTACTTTGTATATTAAGCAGTGTAATAGATATCTTCAGTGTAATAGTTTATCTTCATAAACTAAAAATTAAATATAATATAAGCTTAGTACAGGGCCTTGCAAACTTTCTTTTTTTCATACCACTGTTGATGCCAATAGATGTTTGTCATGTTCATTAGCTTATTACTTTCCCTTGGCATCTGTTAATTTTTGGTAACCCTGATAGAGCAGAACTTTTAGTATGTGACAAAGCTCTACCTAATACTTCTATACTATGAAAGACTAAGGACAAGATTTTTTAAATTATAACAAATAAATTGTGCAAAGTAGAATGACGTAAAAATTAAGAGAAAAATTAAATAGTGGACTACAGATCTAACATCCCATCCAGAAAAGTAATTAATTTTTTTTTCCTAGTTTGAAGATTAGCTTTTGATAAGCTTTGCTTTCACAAAGTACCCATGCTCTACCCCTTTGGATCTCTTTGCAATAAAAATAGTTACTTGTTTTTTCCTTTCCAAAGGAGGCATAGATGAGGAATCAGTGTTGTATGAGATGGGGAAAGTCGTGTTGCCTTCAGTTGAAGTTTGAGGAGTTCAGACTGAAACTGATTTATGCAGTGTCTAGGAGGACTACATAGTTAAGAATTATGCCTGTCACCTTGGATTCTCAACTGACTGGTTGAGAATCTTTATAAGTAACTTTATATGTAACTGAAAATAATTTACTAGTTCTACACTGTGTTTCTAGAACTGTTTTCTGTTCTGAGGCATGTAATTAGTTAGTCCTTAGCCCTGTATATCTGAAATAAGTATGGATCCAGGAATGGGAATTTTCAGACCTGAGAGAAGCAGACTGAATGACAGTCTAACCTGGTGGCAGCAAAAATAGCACTTCTCCATTTGACTGTGCATTATGCAAAGTCATGATAAACCACCTCCTTTTCTGTAAGATTTTTGAAGTCTTCTGAGTTTTTCTCATTGACATAGTGTGTGATGACATAAAATTATCTTCATATGGATTATGTTAAATGTACTATCTTAGGGAGATACATTCTAATAAAAGTTTTTCTTAAAGTTTTGAGTATTGTACCAGCTTCAGCTTCCCTTACCTACTGAGGTAAAAACAGACAAGAAAGAAACTTCAGCAAAAATAAAATTAAAATAAAGCTATTTTATATTAGCAATTAGAGTTTTTGTGCCGACAGAATTTACAGACCAGTATTCATCTTCCAGGCTTTGCTGAGCATGACAAGTGTAAAGGAAATTTTAGGTTTGATTCTGGCCTTTGGAAATTACATGAACGGAGGAAATAGGACCAGAGGTCAAGCTGATGGATTTGGTTTGGAAATACTCCCCAAACTAAAGGATGTCAAAAGCAGGGTAAGTACTAATGTTTAGTCGAAGATAATTTTTCTGAAATAATTTTTTTTTTCCTTGATCTGTCAGAAGTTAATCTTTTATTTCTTACTATTCTTGCTTGGAAAAGCAAGGCACTTTGTACAATTTTCATGCTTTTTTCTGCGAGCTTTTCACCTCCTTCTCCTGCACATGTATGTTTCCATAATCTCTGATTTCTCCTGTTCAGTACTACTTGGATAATTACCTTATGTGAGAACTTCTGTGTGTCGCTTTTATTAGCAGTGACTTAATAACAGTGGGGTAGAAAGAAGTGAGAGCACAGACTGCTTAAGTCTTCTCCAGTATATGTCCCCATTCTTTTTTCATGCCCTTAAATGAACATAGCTCTCTGTAAATAAAAGTGTTTTAAAAATCAGATTTAAAACCAAAATATTGGTAAAGGTTCAGTGTAGCATATACAGTAAGAAATTATATATAGGAGATCAAAGAGATGTCACACCCAACAAGTTACTTTTGGTCTTTTTTTTTTAGTTGTCAGTTAAATGGATGTAGGACATGAATTTTGAGTGGCATGCACAAGAAAATGCTCATAGATGGCAGTAAATTATTTTGTCAAAAATTGAGAAGTGCTAGCTGGTTTTTGATTAGTCATGCTAGGATCAAAGTCAGGCTCAAAGGCTAGACACCTTCTGGGATAAGGTTACTTTGTTTCTTATTTCAGTAGGGCAGAGGAGGAGGTATTGGGTAATGTAGGCAATGGAAACACTGCTTAAAGTCATTCTTTGCCAAAATATACCTTTATACCACTTGGGTATAGGAGGCAGCAAAGAACAGGAGATAATTTTCTGCTGATTTTAGTATAGACTTGGAGTGTGAGAAAAAGAAATATTTCATGCTTGTCGCTGTTGAGCAGCTAGCAGAGTAATGAAAGCACCAGTTCTCAGTGGCAAGAAGGAATGACCTTTATTGTTTTGATTTCATCACACTTATAGAGTTCTCAAAAGTTACCCAGATTGGTTAGTCAGAAGCCTTCCCCCAGGCCTGATTGGCCAGGCCTGCACTGTCCAAGTTCTGGGACACTGTTCAATAACATCCAAACTTTATCTTTATTTATAAAACACAAGAAGAATTCTCGTGGGAAAAACCTGTGCTAGCCACACATGCTCTTCCATTTTTCTTACATGAAGTGCTTTCTTGACTACAAGAGATGTAAATTTTAAGCTCTTGTTCCCCATTATGCTTCATGTATGCAAGAATGCATTTGTGAGACAGGCAGTGTCTGAAAAGCAGTATATCTATGGGACATTTTGTTTTACTTGTGTATATCATCATTAACAGAATGTAGAAACATGCTATATGAATTGTTCAGTGAGCAACTGTTTTATGAAAGCTTTTTCCAAAGGATTTGAGCTTTTGGTCTCCTAAAGTCATTGAGGTGCTGGAGCAAGTCCAAAACTGGTAAAGAGTCTAGAGCACAAGTCTTATGAGGAGCAGCTGAGGGAGCTGGGGTACTTTAGCTTGGAGAAAAGAGGCTCGGGGGAAACCTTATCACTTTCTACAACTGCCTGAAAGGAGGCTATAACCAGGTGAGGGTTGGTGTCTTCTCCCAAGTAACAAGCCATAGGATGAGAGGAAACAGCCTCAAGTTGTTTCAAGGGAAGTTTAGCTTGGGTATTAGGAAAAAAATGCTTCACTGAAAGAGTTATGAGGCATTGGAACAGGCTGCCCAGAGATATGGTGGAATCAACATCCCTGGAGGTGGCACTTAGAAATGTAGTTTAGTGATGGACTTTGCAGTGCTGGATTTACAGTTGGACTCAATGATCTTAAAGGTGTTTTCCAACATAAATGATTCTGTGTTTCTAATTCTTACTTTTTTCTTCACTGTTCAACTGTCCCATGTGACCACTTTTTTTCCAGTCCTACTGCATGGACAGAACACAGTGCAAACAGCAGCTGAACTAGAACCAGGCTAAGTTTCCCATCACTCAGGTGTTTGTTGGATGGCTAGCTGCCTTGAAGAAAAATGTAAAACTCAGTTTTGCCTAACTTTTCTCAGTAGAAGTACTAGTTTAGTCTGTCTTCCATCTTCCTATAAACTTCATAGCATTTAATAATCTCTGGGACTTTCCTATGTGGTTGAATTTAGCAAGCATGATTCAAAATCATGCATTATTGGAAGTAGTGGCTGATTCAAAGTATAACTGCGTAAGACTTGTTCCATAGCAAAATAAGGTAAAAAATTATATTATTTGCAGTTTCCTGGTAGCCAGAATAAATATGCTATTGGTTTAGATTAGTCTCCAAAATGTGTAAAAACTCAAAGGGTCCAGTTGTTACAGGCAGTCATGAAACCTCAGACATAATTGGTAGACTATATTTGCAAAGGAGAAGAATGCAGAGTCTTGTACATTTGAATATTAAGGAGAAGAATGCAGAGTCTTGTACATTTGAATATTAAGGTATTCTTCCTGTGTTCCATTACTCCCTTCTTGTGAATTGCCAGCAAGCTCATGAATTCCATGAGCTAAGGTAAAGAGCCAATGCAAAATATCTCTTATTTCGCATAAAAGTCTTTTATTGTCACATGAGCTTTAGAAAGTTACATTTTATAGAGATTTTTTGACCTGCCAGTAATGGCTTCTAAAAGTCTTATACATGGAGGGTGGCTTTTTCCGCATGACAGCAGTGACTTACTTGGTTAAGAATTTTGCTGGTGTATGATACTAATAAAATATAATGTGCTGCAGGCTCTCATATAGACAATGCAGCTCTGTACAGGAAGTCAGACATTGTTCACATACAAATGTTTGTCCTGATACCTGTCAATATAAAATATGAAAACACATCCAAAAAACTTCAAAGACATTCCAGATATAATTCCCTATATCGTGGTTCTTTTATATTGCTGAATATAATGTATAACTTCTCCTTAGTTCATCTGGCCCATGCTGACTCAATGACATGTAACAAAATAAAATATTATATACAATTGTGTGCAGAAGCATGGAAATGGTGATTCCATAAAGTGAAAATTAAAATTCATATTTATATGGTAGCAGGACATGAAATACATTTCTTAGTTGCATGCTGTCTGATTTCATATTTGGAATAAAATATGTAAAGTATCAATGCCTTTATCGGATCTTCCTTGTAGAGGATTGAGACTACAGGAATCCAGAAATTCTGTTCACCTTAATGTATCTGAGGTGACTCTAATATTTAGTTGATACTGTGTTTAAGGCTAATATTACTGAATAATTTGAGTTAGTATTATTCAGTAATTCTTTCTATTATTAAATAAAATGTGGGGACAGCTTCTCCCATGTATTCTCTGCATGTATTTTTGCCTGGTATTTAAAACCAAAAGAAACTCGAGATTCATAGCAGTGGTACAATGAAGCTGATGTTGTAAAAGATCAATTTTTTTTGGTCAGTAATGCTAAGGCTAAAAAATACTGTGAATCCTATTTCTCACACCAATATAATAATTTATTTAATTTGAAATACAGTACATTTTCACTCACTTGAATCAGCGTTAATCAGACATTTTTAATTTTTCCCAGGATAATGGAATTAATCTTGTGGATTATGTCGTCATATATTATCTACGCCATTGTGATAAGGTAAAGGATTGATTTGCTCCATCAGCCTCTCCAAAAGTGGGTTTCTTTAAGAGATGGTCAAAGGGTTTGTAATAGCTTTTTAGAAATCTGAGCATAGTACCTCTGATGGGAAAATAAAATCCATTTATTTTGCTTTCTTACCGTTGTTGTGTACCTCAGTAGGCATGAAATTTGCTATAAGTTTTAAGATAAGACTTTGGAAAATTTTACATTGGTTGTTGAGTGAACCACTGCAGGCAGTTAGGGGTGACCATTGCAGACTGGACAGGTGGTCACTCCAGCCCTGTCTTACTACGTCTGGGTTGGTGTAACATTGTAAAATTTGTTCTGGTGTCATTATGTTGGAAAGCAGAAGCATGATTTCCTCTTAGAACAAAATGCAAGGTTGGTATTTTAAGATACGTGAGTCAGTGGATGGGGATGAAGTTAGAGGTTGAAATGTAGGAAGAAGTGTGGCTGCTCCTTTGAGCGAGTTACATTCTATTGTATATGATACTCCTCCATATATGCATTTATACATATTACATACATTCATATAGTAAATATATATCTATTTGGTATTGGCAACAGCCAGACTTACTGAGTGAAAAATTTGAGCTATTGTATTTTAAATGAAAATGTCTCTATTAATTGATTTTAAGAATGTGATTGCTTATTTTTATCTTCCTTTTTTAAAAATTATTACTTAAGATTGTTGAATGGATGAGTTAGTAGTCCTGAGATACGTAATCTGTATCAGTTCCCTTTCTTTAGGGTTTATGGGTTTGTTTGTTTCTCTTTCTATATTCTTGTGTTTTCTGTTGTTGGTTTTGTTGGTTTGGGGATTTTTGGGGGATTTTTTTGCTTTCTAATTAATTTATTTAAATATTTCTGCAAACTTTCCACTATACTGTAATTTTACTTCAGGGAATTTTGTAAAATGAAACAGTACATCTTCCTTGGGAGGAAACAAACACAGTGTAATTGTCATCCATTGCACTTTGTCCAGCAAAATGTTCAAATCTTTATAATAATAAAATTATTTTTTCCCCATTCACAAAACAGTTAGTCTCTAACCTGAGTTTTCCTTTATTGCAGACTGAAATCCCTGCAGGTATCTGCATATTTTAAACTCAATAGCATATGCTTATGCACAGCAATGTCATATTAATACCATTTATACATATTTTACTTGTTAAAATTCCACTGGAAATATTGCTTTGAAAAAGTTTTTCGTTGATTGTTGGGGTTTTTTTTTTTGGTTTTGTTTCGTTCTGTTTGGTGGGGGGGGAGGTTTCTGTTGGTTTTGTTTGTTCATTTGTTTTACTTTTGATTCTTTTTTCTTACTGTACTAAAAATAAGGTATATACTTAGGAGTTCCATACAGACTTTAACCCCTGTGATTTATTTAGCCTCATAAGCCTTCAACTGTGTATTTTTATCTGTGTACTGCTTCAGGAAATATGTGGATAGGGTTTTCAATTTATGCTTATAAATTGTGTGTATTTTTAATGAATTGTGAGAGAGTGAAACCACAAACTTTTGGCATAACATCACTTCTTGCATTAAAACGGGCATTCCTGTAATCTTTTTTTAAGAAACTTATAATCCCTTATCTAACCTTTATTGACATAAAATTAACTGAAATGTCGTAAGTTTAATGTTGTTTCAAAGTTTAAATTAAGCATAGTTTGCTTTGCAACATCTAAAAGGAAGTTTCAATACACAGAATGGTGAGTATGAAATCTTGAATGAGATAAATGTTGTTTTAGCAAGAATGATTTAAAATATGTTATTTTTGTAATTTTATGACACTGTTTCATAGATGAGAATTTAAAAAAAACCAATAAATTTCACTGGAAATGCATTCAATTTTCATAGTGGCTTGTTTGTTTGTTTATTTATTTAGGAAGCAGGAACAGACAAGAGTATTTTCCCTTTACCAGAACCACAGGATTTTTTCCAGGCCTCCCAAGTTAAATTTGAAGACCTAATAAAAGACTTAAGGAAACTGAAGAGAGATCTAGAAGGTAACTGGGAACTTCCACATTTGTTCTGCTAACAACAAAGTGCCATTTAAAATGTGATCTTTATGAGGTTTTCTTATTGCTAATTAGGTTTATAGTGTTGATTCATTTAGAGTTTTTACACTGTGGCACAAATTACTCACATAAATTAGAAAGAAAAAAAGTTTGACTCATGACTTAATAAAAATGAAAGTGGAGATCCTGAAAAGTAGATTTCCCTTTTACAATCGAAAGGCCCCTAAAGAAATCTCTCTGAATATTTCTTTAGTTATGTGTGAATTTTCCTCTGGCTTCTCCAGAACTATGTGTTTAACTGTAGATATCTCTTAGCTCCATAATATAAATAGTTTCTTCAGTACTTGTATAACAACAATTTAAAAGCTACAAGAAAGAGTTGAATGCTATTAATGGAGAAATAAAACACAGCTTGCCAAGGCAGAGCAAAGGGAAATGGAAAGCTCCAGTTCAAAATATTTTCACCCTGGGACATAAAATAAACATTTAAAAATGTTTATTATAAAGAGGGGCTCAGAAACCCAACTCATCTATCAATCAAGGTACTGAGTGGAAATAAAGTAGGAAGGGTTGTTCTCTTAAGTATTCCAAGCAGTTTCCTTTTTATTTTGTGCTACATACAACTTTCTAAAATAAATTCAGCAAATGATGACTGAATATTTTAAGCCTTTTTCTTATATAGAAAAGTTGCAGAAAAGTTTGTACTTTACTAAGTACAAAGGCAGTTCTGTGTGGAAGATGGAGTTTAGGAAGAAAATATGCATAAAATCCTGTAAAAACTTTTACATTTAGATTTACATCTTTGCACCAGGATGGAAAAGTCCTTTTATAATCAGAGTTGAACAAGATGATTGTTTTCAAATTTTTTCAGTGTAAGGTGCTGAAAACCGTTACAAAATAGCTTATCCTTACAGCTAGAAATGGCTAGATTAGGTCACTGCCATCCTTAGGATAATTTCAAAGGTTAATAGTGGTAGGAAAGTATCAGTTGTTGTTTGTTCGACCAGGGCATAAGTGAGTGCTCTATCTCCTCTCATCGCTTGGCCCTGTAAGCCCCTTGGCCTGCCCTCTTTTGGGCTAGTTTTTGCAGAAACATGATCTGTGTTTGATCTTGTACTTTTTCAGCATGTAGTCCTGCTGTCATACATCACAGTCGTGCAGGATCTGCATTGAGGCTGTGACATTCACATCATATTTGTTCTACATTACAAAGACACAGACAGCGAGTAGGAAAAGCTGAACTCTTTAACTCTTAAAATAAAAACTGCAGCTTTCTTGTAATCATTGCTTTCTGTTTTCTAAACCAAATTTTTTGTAGGTATTTATAGCAAATCTAGAAAAATTGTTATGTTGAGGTTGGTTTTGTAATTCTTTGTAAAGGTGTATGTTAAACCCAGCCAAAGCAATTAACATATAAAGTTAATGACAGCAAAGATTTGAAACCAAAATGTTGTGGAAATGTTTTCAGATGTTTGTATTTTATCACTTAGAAATACGCAACAGATTCTAACAAGCATTCTTGTGATTATTTCCCTTACATTTAAACAAAGAAACAATCACTTATATAAGAATTTATCTCTTTCAAAGATTCCCTTTCAAATTTTTTTCGTTGGTTAATGCTCTAGTTAATTTTTAAATCAAATTTTTAATTGAAGGGGTTATAATTTTAACACGTACAACAAAGATTTGATGAGTCTCTGTAGTTTATTGTAGCCATTAAAAAGTTGTGGCTGCTGGCAGAATACCAGTGAAAGTCTAAAGCTGAAACAGATGTGAGTAGCAGAAACCAAGTCCAGAGAAGCGTCGGGCCCAGCTATCCAGACAGGCGCGGCCCTTCAGATGTAAATAATTTGAACAATATTAACTGGGGCTGCCTGTGTTATAGGGTACACTGGATTTATTTCACAGTTTGTTGGCTGAAGTAGTCTCAAGCAGATTGCCTTGGACGTGGGATGAGATAAAGGTAATAAATGAAAGAGGGGTTTTGTGTGTCATTAGGGAATGAACTAATGTTCCTGTAAGTGACTTACCTTTTCTGAGATTTGTAAGGAATAATTAAAAAAAAAAAAGAAATGCATCACTTCTTGCAACTGAAATGGCAATTTTGATGGTTACTTTTCATAGTAGTTGTCATTTAGTATTTAAAAATATATTAGACTAGTTCATCAAGGTATTCATTTTTGTTTCTAACATGGATATTAACATAGGAAAGATGGAGTTATCATGAGTGGCATGTCATAATGGTATAAACCTCTGGTTTGAAATACCTAGACACTGTGGAACCAAAAGTTCAAATCTAGATGGAGCGCAAATCCTTTCATCCTTTTCAGATAAACAGATTGAGTTCCATACAATCTGCTATTTTAAAATCTTTCAGATTAGACTTTAAAGGTACAAACTAATTTTACTCTAAAGGGATAAGACTGAAGCTAGACTCAAGAATGCAAAAAAAAAATTGGAGAACCTTAATCCCACAGGTTTTTAAAACATATTCCAGAAAAACTTTTTAATCATGTGCATTTTAGGGTAAAAAGAATGAGAAACAAAAATATGCATTTAACATAGACTTCTGAGGGGAAAGAAGTGGGTATTAAATGGTGAGATTAAAATTTTAGAGTGAAATCTGGTTCCACTCTAATGTCCCATTAGAAAAAGATTTCTGTAAACCTAGGTTTTCACTCCAGGTCTGCTGGTGTGTTTCCAAGGTTTTTAAATATTACACAGTATCATAAGCAGATCCATTTATTCATTTGACACGTGCTAGCTCTCCAGTTAATCTTTATAGTTATGGGAAGAAAAGGTTTTGCTTTGCTAAAGATTGTAAGACATCTTATTCCTTGTCTAGGGAATGAATGATTTCCACATTTTCCTTTCCCTGTAATCAAACATGATTTACCTTTTAATCTGGACAGTGCCACGTGGTAGTCTTGAAATTGGTATTCTTCTGGTATAAGCACAGATCTGGACAATGCCACGTGGTAGTCTTGAAATTGGTATTCTTCTGGAATAAGCACAGAATGTTTGAAATGTGTACTCATAAGAAGATCTTCAAAAAGAATGCCATTTTACCAAAATTTCATAGACTAGTATAAGTTTTACCATGAAATCTTTTATTAATCCATGTCCAAAGTTGAACAATATTAATTAAATCAAAATTAGTTGCTCTGTAGATTGTCTCCGTCATACTCATTCCTGTTCTTTGCAATACAGTAAATAAAAATTTTAAAATTTTATGCTGCTCTGTTACTCAAAAGAAAGCAGTGTTAGATGCCTCATACAATTTACTATGATGTTCATTATAACTTTTTTGTATTCTTGACCTTAACAAATGAAAGAGCAAAGAGATTTATTGAATTGTTAAAAATGGAAAACAAGGTAGGTCCACTGTAATTATTTTCAAGAGTCACGCTTCTGTTTCTCATAATTAGTTAAATTTCCTACGTGATTGTTCCATTCTGATTCCATTGAAAATCCACATATCCTTTACTTTCCCTCCTTTCATGGCCACCAATAGAAATATTGGTTACAATTTTTGTACTAATATTTTTTCCGTGCTGTATATATGCTTTAAATTTCTATTAACTTAACTGTGTGTGAGTATATATGTAGATGTTTGCACACAAATGCATGACAGAAAGGAAATAATCTTAAAAAAAAGACTTTAGGGATCTGCTATACAATAGTCATTTGGAGACAGAAGAAGACATGGTTTCATATTGGGCACCTCTTAATCTAGTTGTTGACAGATCTGTATCTTGCATAAGTATGGAACCCCCAACTTTTCCCCATTTAAATAGGAGACCTTCACCAAAGCTTGAGTTTATGACTGCCCCATTTTGTAAAATTGCATAATCCTTATGAAAAGAGTAAAAGGGAAGTAAGTAAATCTATGCATGAAAAGTCAAGGAATTGCAACGTTGTGTTGACCATTTTCATACTGTTTTTTATATGAAAGCTTTAACAGTATCTTAAAATCAAAGAGTAGTGCGTGTTGGTGGGTTGGAATGTATCTCTGGAGGTCCTGTGATCCAGAGCCTTTGAGCAGGAGTAACTTCATAATTAGATCAGGCTGCATCAGACCATAGTCAGCTCAGTTTTGAATCTAAGGATGGAAATCTTAACAACTCTCTGGGCACCTGTTCCAGTGCTTAATCACTGTCTAGAATATTTTTCTTTATCCCGTGCGAGAATTTCCTGTGCTGCTGCTTGTGACTAGTGCTCCATTTTCTTTAGATGTGCATTTCTGAAAAAATCTGGCTCCGTCTTCTCTATAGTTATTAATTAGATAGTTGAAGTGAAAATATGGATTCCCAGCCTGCTTTCTCTAGACTGGGCTGAGCATACCTGGCTTCCCACACATGGCTTCCCCTGCCTCATCTTCAAGTGCTTCATTTAATTTCCATTCCTAAATGGTGTGACAGTATAAGCAGTCCTTTTCAGATATGAATGTGTATATATATATTATATATATATATATATGTATTCATATATAAATAAAATACATTCTTGTTCATAGAAACAGCTGCAGTGGACTGGATGTGACTGGCAAACACCATGCCAGTCATGTCTCTCTCTTAACACTGTCTCTTAGCATGGCTGATTAGACCAGACTAAACTGTTGATCTACACTGCTCTCATTCAGTGCCTCTTCAAGCAGCTATGTATCCCATTCTGTTGCAAAGCATGGAAGAGAATTTAGAAATAAGAAATGGATGGAAGTTGAAAAGGGTGAGTCATTCTTGATGCTTTCAGCAACTGTTATTGTGAAGAATCAGGGAGGAAACTGCAAAAAGGAAAAATAACCAGCTCATGCAGACTAAAACTCTGTTTTTCCAGATTTAAAGTACTGAAAAAAATCTGGATTTATCAAGGATTATAAGGGAATATATTCATCAATAGGCAAACATACAAAGGCAGAAAAGTTTAATCAGTATTATTCCCAAGAAGTTAACTTAAAATTCTAAAATGTGTTTTTTCCCTCCGAGTCCTCAAACTGAGTGAAAGGGTTTTGCAACAAAATGTCCCATAATTAACTATAAACTGGTTTTGTTCTAGAAATTAATTGACATCTTCAATTAATAGATTGAGGCAATTTCAGCTTTTCTTGGACTTCTGTGGATGCACAGGTAGAGAAATTAATTTGATGTGTTAACATTTATTCAGGTGGAATTATATATTCAGTTCATACATAATACAACCTTAGGTAAAGTCTGTACTGTGAGCTGGAGTTTTAGTATAATCATGATACAGTAATAATTGGTAGTGCAAGGATTACGGTGTTGATTTGCTTGATAGACAGTAAGGTTACTGAATCACAAAATGAAAATTCTAAGTATGATATGAGGTTTGAATATTAACATTCTAAATAATTTGTAATATTTAATAATAATATTAATAACAATAGCTATTGCTTAATAAAATATGATTGCTTATTCAGTACAGGAGGATAGTATTCAAAAAAGTATCAGACGCGCTCTTCTAAAATATTTTCAATCAATTGAAGCCTTAGTCTAACTTAAAACATTTAAGTCCATTTCAAAGAGGGGCTTAAATGTCTTGACTAATGCACATGTCAAAAACTCTTCCCAGCAGGAGCAGAGAAGTTGTATGATAATTTACACGACCTACTTACTTTAATTTTCTTCATGTTAGTTATATGTTCCTTCAAATTATGGAAGTGCAAGCAAGTAAAAATTTGCACTGGCTGGTGGAACATAAGGAGCCAAATAGATAGTCTTACTTCTTTAGGTAATAGCATAAAAGAAGCATGTTATTCCTATGTGGTTTCACTGTTTTTGCACAGTCCAATATTCATCTATTTTGAGGCAATGCAAAATGGTGTAAGGAAAAGAGCAAAGGATGGCTTCGTACAGGAAAAGTTACTCTGTTTTGCAAGAGTTGACCCTCTTTTCTTTCTCAGCGTTTTCTGACCACTTTTTGAATAGTCTCTTACCTCAGCAGGATGAGATGTATTTGTTTGTTTTGGTTTAGAAAGATCTGACGCAGGCATTAAAAATGTGTTATCTGTATGTGTATTGGATTCTGTTTTACAATAAAACTAACTTTTTGACAATGTTCCACTAGTAATGCTCATATATGAATACATTTAGTAGAATTTCTAAGTGGATCATTTACTAAAATTTTATTAGACTTACTAGTTTGTGATAAAAAGGATAGTATGGAATGGTTTCAGTAACATTCAGATATATAATAGAGGAGCAAAGCAATGATGTTTTAGAAGAGTTTGTTCCCTAAAAGCAGACATCTGCATGTGTCCACAAGGCACAGGGAGAAAGCTTTCAGTTGGTTAAACAATGGCATGCAGTTAATTTTTTCTTTTACTTTTTTTTTCTTTGGCTGAAGAATTCTTGGAAATTTCTTGTTAAAAATCGTTCTGCAAATGTTAAGATTCTAAAATGAATCTTGGAAATACCACAGTTAATGATTTTCTGTGCACTTTCTTGTGTGCCCTTTTAAATAAATAAATACGTGTGTGTATGTTAAGCGTTAGATACATAACTATGGAGGATACATCTGGGAGCAGGTAGTGTACATCTGGGAACAGGAGGAACATTGTCCCTATCAATGTGTGTGATGGATAATGAATTATGTAGTTTGGAGAGTGTTAAATACTAGTGTTGGAGGAACTGTGACTTCTTATTTATGGACCTCATCAGCTTTTCCTCTTTGTGGAAGTATGCAGTAAAAGACAAGACAGATTTCTGCTAGAATGGAGACAGTCATGTATCAAAGATTGAAAGTGCATTAGTTCAGGCAGTGGGAAACAAATTAGTAATAGTGGGTCTAATTAGCATTTTGAGAAGTGTTCTTTCTAATATTGCAGGTAGTTTATGAATTTACATTATTTCAAATGAATGCTCCAGCTGAACCAAACTTCTACCAACTTGGTAGAAGAATTAATTAGGTCGAACTTTACAATCTGTCTTGCACATAAAATCAGTAGAGAGGAAAATAGGAGAACACTTCTCCAGCTTCTACAGTTTCAGCTCATAAACTGTTTCAGCCATTGCCCAGTTCTCTTCTATCTGATCCCTTATTCACTATGCTACATGATAAAATGTTGGGAGTGTTTGAAAGGTCTTTTTTTTCCTTAGGACTGTAAAAATATTAGCTCATCTGATAAAAATACTATTCGTGCTTCTTTATAATGTTGTCTCCCTCTCAATTACCCAGACAAGACTCTTCAGTTTTAAAAAACTCTTTTTTTTGGTACTTTTCAGAGGGAATGGAAATATTCCAGTTTCTCAGCAGATTCTGCTAGCTCGCAGTTCTCTACTCTTGACAGATCATAATGATGTGTGCAGTTCTGTATGTTTGCATCTTGACACTTAACAAAAATTTTCTACTAATCGTGTGCTGGAATCACTTAAAGGCATCTTACAAAGACTTGACTGGAAAATTATGAGGCTTTAGTCATTATAATCATTTATATGTGCTGTTCAGTCCCTTGCAGTGTGCTTCTCTGCTGAAGGGTGCGCTGAATGTAAACTACCATTTCAGAAGGAATACGTTAACCAGAGGCTCAGATATGTTGCTATGGTGTGAAAAATATTTAGTTCTGCTAGCAATCTTTGTTCATTTTACTAAATATATTCTTGGGAAACAATTTTAACAGAAAGGTTTTTAAATGATTTATATGAAATGTTGATGCTCTTTTGCCAAACAAGGAGCTAAAAACTTTTCTTTTAGGTTAGCTGAAACTAATGCAGGCCTGAAAGTTCTGTGTATGCTATCACCAACTCTTAAAAGTTAAAAATGTTGTTAAAATAAACAAACAAAGCCCCCTCAAAAGTCAAAGCTAGAATATCTGATCAAACTTGTGAGAATTGTCAAGATGTTTGAGTCCTGGCTTCAGAACAGGTAAACTTTACAGTGTTTTGTATGCCACCAATTCAGTTATTTCACTTCCCACATCTTAGGATGTATCACTGAAATGTTATTTCAGTTTCATTTATACATGACAGGGCACCTAAACAGATGGTCGTGTCTGTGTATCACAAGGAAATGTGTTTCAGACTAAGACTGGACTTTTTGCTTGCTATCTTCTATCCTCTGAAATTATTTTCTTGAGAAAAATGAGTTACTAATATGTGAAGAAAATAATTGTATATAGAAGCACATTGCTTCTTCTAAGTTAGCTGAAAATATCTTCACAGAACAGTAGCTATACAAGCAATTAATAGGTTTGAAGGCTGTATTTAGTTTTATGTGTGCTAACACTTTTTGCATTAAATTATTGGCCTTTCTTTAAGACAATAAAAAACTATTCTTGAGAATAGATAGCTGCCACAATCTTGATGCCCTTTTACATTTTTCTCAGATAGTCTTGTCTCAGAAAACCTTCCACCCCACTTGACAGTATTTCTATCTCTGCTTTGCTCAAAGGGTTCTGTGTTAATCCTCCAGCTCTGCCTTTGCTGTTAGTGCTTGAGCATTTGTGCATTGCTATTATTGACACGTGTACTGATTATGAATATGTGTCCAAAAAGGCACATAAAATACCATCTCTGAAACTTTTCTGAGTCAGTAGCAGCATAACCTCTTGCAGTTGAAAGTTTTCAAAATTCTTATCGTGCTCTTGAGGGATCAAGATGAATATCATCCCTTCTGTGTACTATTTAAAATTCTATCTGAAAAGTAGCTTTACCTGCAAGTTTATAAATAAGTGCAGAAGCCGTAGATAGTGCAAAAATGTATTAAACTAACAATATCATGTGAACAGCTCCAGTAAGTAGGTACCTAAGTGTATGTAATAACAAGAGAATATAACCAGCTCCTGCAGCAGTATCCACCAGGTAAACATGCATCTCCTGTAACTATTTGTTTAGCTTGCAAAGTTGTTTTCAAGCAAGAAAATCTAATAAAGCAAAACCAAAGGAACTAAATAATGAGAAAATTATATAGCATTTGCTGAATAATATAAATTTATGCATTTTATCTGAGGTTTATTGGGGTTTTATTTGGGTGTATAGATCCAAGTAGTGTAACAGGTTTCTGCACTGTAAAAATTGTGGATTCTTTCATACAGGAATTTGGGGTTATTTAGCACTACGTTGAATTTATTTGCAGTATGGTTTCAAATATTCTTTGAAACAGAAAAGGTATGAGTTCTAAAAACGAATTATCAAATAGTAACCCTTCTGTCAAAGATATGCCTGCATTATAACAAAATAAAAGAACAAGTTTGGCAGAATAACCTGCCACACTCTGAACAGACAGGAGCAGGGGAGATGTAGCAGCTTTCACAGGGGCATAACTCATAGGGGATAGTGTCAGTGACAGGTTTATAGGAATTCATGGTGTTGATACTTGGTTTTGCTGTCAGGTTGATTCCTGTAAAAGCTACTGGTGCATTCTGGTGAGTAAACAGTTAGTAATTTACTGTTACCAACTTTAAATTATTTCTGGTTTTGCATTTGCTTTAAAAATGTTGCTTAAAAAAATTCCAAATCGTGTCTGATTGACACTGAAATGCTCTTTACATGAAAGTTTGTTTATGGGCCATGATTCTTTTGACAGATTTACAAGTGTCTGTGGAGTTTTAAGACTATTGCCCAATAGGCATTAAGTGAGAGACATTCTATTTTGTAAATATTTTCACTTATATTTGAGATTTTTAAAGGACTTTTTGAGCCAAGTACTGCATTAAATCTGAAGACAGTGGCAAGCTGATAATCAGCGGTTTCCAGCTTTGTTTTAATGTTTTGCTAATGCTTTCCATTTCTGTGGCCAAGATTTGTAGTGGGGGAAGCATGATGTACATCCAGCAATTTATAAGGGCTTTCAAATATTTTTGCACTCTTGTATTTTCGGGGGTTTTTGGTAGCTTTTTTTTGTTTGTTTGTTTGTTTGTTTGGGGTTTTTTTGTGGTTTTGGGGGGTTTTTTTGGGTTTTTTTTTTTGCAATAGCTCATTTGGAAATAAATTATTTTTAAAGTAGCATATTACATTAAATTTCACTAACGTACAGCTCATACCAGGGAAAAGAACGAAAAGTTTCTTACATTGGTGGAGAATCTGCATCTCTTTGAACTCAGTAATGCTGAAACAGGTTTTTTATTTTCCCAAATTATTATTTTGGAATGAGATGGTGAGAGAAGAAATGTATATATGATGTGGTATCTGTCAGCTTCCTCAGAATTCCGTCAGATTCTTCAGAACTCCATCAGATTCCTCAGAATTTCAGAAAGACATTTTTTCAGAAAGTAGCTTTTCAGTGTGTATTTGAGAGAAGGAATGCATAATAGGATCCTTTAGCTCCGAATCATTCTAATCAAAACTTTGCTGACATAGTTTTCTTTTAAAGAGGAAAAGGTTTGTACTGTAGTGAATATGAGAACAAAATACTAAGATTAGATGTAATATTCCCTCATAATATTTTTAGCAAGGAAAATCAAAGCAATTAATGGAACTAGACTCTTTAGTTTTGGAATTCTTTTATATAAAGTTTGGCATGACATTTTTATTCTTTAAGATTAAGTTTCAAGTAAATAAAAACCCAGCTAAACAAAAAGCCTTATGTAACAGGAAATTCAATGAATACAAGTTACCAGAAACTTTTTTATTATGTTGTGTAGAACTGAAGGTAGGTCATGGAGTTGTACGGTAGCCTTCCACCGTTATTACAAAAGTAGCTTGACAGAGACCACCTGACTTAAATATGTATCATTACAATTGCCATTTTAATCAAAAACTTAGTATTAATTATGTCATGAAATGCTTTTTCCACTTCAAAATTTGTCTTTATTTGTATCTGATTTGTAGTTCCTTTGAACACACTTCCGTCTTTCCTCCTGTATCTGTCCCCAAGTAAATTTGATGATGTTCTAAGGTTCTTCAGCCTAAAAGATCTCTTTCTCTTTTTAAGGCTTTACAATAATGTAAATTATTACAATTTGCCAGTGTTTACTTGACTGCTGTCTCTTTCAGTTTCATTGTTTCAAGATGACTTAAGCATTTGAAACTGGTATCTCATCTCAAACTTTTAGAGTTTTAATCAGCATCCCGATTCAGTTATTCTATCATCTGTCCCATTTGTCTTCATTTCTGTGCCTTTCTTCTTATTGTTCTTCTCCCCTCTTTCCAAATGTTGATCTCCTTGTTACAGTTGCTAGGATTCTTCTCTAGAACACACTATCCAAATCAGCTTTTTTCTATGTGCTCTATGTTTTGGTACTTCTTGTCCAGATTTTTCTGTAGTTTTTATCATCTGGTTAAGGTTAATGTTAGTCATCTCAATTAAAAAAAACAGGAGTTGTGGAGGATTGCTAAATTAAAATATACTCTTAGGTGGGAACAGGTATTTTTTCAGTATTTTTTCTGTAAAAATTGTCCAAATGTATTTCTACTCTCAATTAATTGAAAAGCTGTAGATTTCAGTAAGTCCTCATGGTCCAAGCTCATCACTGCTTACACAGTAAAATGTATGCATCTGTTTTCAACCTTCTGTTGACTTTTTACACTACACCACAAATTTAAATTAATGTGATGTTTTAATTACATAGGCACTCAACTTGTGTTTCCACAGTTTTGCGTTAAGTTTTGTTTAATGGTGGTAGCAATATGGTGTGAATACAGTTTGTGCAGCCAAACTGTAAGTCTTGGGTTTAACTCCAAAATAAGTTTCCCTCTAAATTGAGTCTCTTGGGAATGAAGAGTTGTGAAAGAAAAATCTTGTAGTGGTTCATAAATTCAGTTGCTAAATGGTAAATTAATTTAATTTTGATTTCTGTCTCCCTTCATCTTTAATGGGGAACACTGGGATGCGTGAAGTTTACTGGAAGTTCTAGGCACATTAAAATTCATTGGCAAAAGAAAATGAAGTTTTTTAGAAATTGGCATGGCATCTGTTCTTAAGATAGCAGATAGATCAAAAGATAAACAAATTGCATTTAAATGTCAGTTAACTTTCTTATAGACTGCTACTGTTTCATATCATGGTCTGGAGATGGAATACTTAAGTGATGCTGAATTCCTGCATCTGTTTCATGAGAAATGGTTGAGTGTAGGATGCCTGGTACTGACTGATCAAAATCAATCCAGATACAAGGCATCCTCCACTCACCATGGAAACAAAGTTTAAAGCTTTAAACATACCATCTAGAATTTGTGTGTGAGGCAGGATGTGTCACTAGCAAGTCTTAGCACATTGCAGGCATTTTAGGACAAATTCCTTACTAATGACAAATTCTACTCTTTAAACACATACAGAATTTTTTTATTTAGTATGCTAGCTAGAATTGGTATTTTTTTTATTTTCGTGTAATTTCTGGATTCTTTAGTGCTTGTTTATTACCTCTACAGTAAGTTCCAGTGACTAATTTAGATGTAGAATCCTATGGTGGTGAAATCTACTTCTGGTACATTACTCCTGCCACAAATGTGTCTCATCTTCTTTTTGTAGCCTCTGAAAAGCAGATGAAGTTAGTTTGCAGAGAGTCTTCTGAAGAACATCTCCAGCCCTTCAAGGAGAAATTAGAGGAATTCTTCCAAAAAGGTAACCACATCTGAAAAGAGACTTACTGCCAAATAATGTAGTGATTTACAAATTGTCCATAATGTAAGCTGAATTAAGTATCTCTTTCTTCTGAAAATTCCTATGGATTATGTTCCTAATGGGCCTAATATATGTTAATATATTGATATATGTTATACAGATCTTAGACTTCACTTATCAGAGATAATTGCTCCCTTGATCTCACCCATATCCCACTGGTTATTTTGTGCTTTGTTCTTTATTACTATTTGTAGGCAAAATGAAAAATATATTTACCACAGACCAAATTTATCAGAGGGAATATAAAGCTTCAAGTTTATGAAAGACTAGAGTAAAGGACTCTTTTTGATAAAGTCCACATACATACACGTCATCTTTTATCACTGGCATGATTTACTCATATTTAAAGATTTTGTCTTGTGTAAGACAGAAATAAGCGTTTTTAAAAGTGGTTTACCAGATTAGAGTCTGGGGACAGTGGGTGAAATCCAAGGTACAATTTGATCATCAATTCAAGACACTGTTCATGCAGGTTGCTGTTGAAAACAACAGTCCTGCTCCCTCCTGTTTCCCAGATGATGTGTTCCCCATCACCTTTGTCTGGAGCTGTGCAAAATACATACAGGAAGAGATTTTTTCCCCTCCCCTTCTAGGAGAACAGTCTTTTTGGGTAAACAAAATAAATTCTCTGTTTCTGACAAAGATACTAGAATTGTTAAGAATTTAATTGTATTTCTCATGGAAATGGTGAACAGTTTAGCAATTTACTTTTTGAGAAGTCAGATGAACTGTCTGAATCTACTCATCCAGACAAAATATTTACCTAGTAATAGTGATCATTCATATTTTTGTAGTATTAACTAGCTTAATCTTTTTATAAAGACTGTCCTAAGATCTTTTTAATAACTTTATTTCATGAGGCTATTTTATGTAAATACTTTGACAAATGAAAACAGGCCATTTCAAAAGTAGCAGTACCTGTTAAATTGTACTGTTAAATAAGCTAATATTGTCCTCTACCCTTCTCCTAGGCCATGGAGCTCAGTGGATATATTTATCTGATATAATTTTTTTTAACAGCAAATTTCTTGCCACAGAATTCTAAGACAAAAAAAAAGTAATGGAAATCTTTATGTCATGGCAGGACAATTTTATAGTCTTTCTAATGTATTTAATTGGAGTTTTTCACTTACAGTTTAACAATAATATCAAGATTGAATTAGTACTATATATATGTGTGTGTGTGTATATATATATGTATGTAAGTATATATTTCTACAGAACCATTATGATCTCCAGCATGTTTCTTGATCTAGCTTGCCAAAGTATTGAAATAATTCAATTTTGCCCAGATCTTGCCAGGACCCTAACCAAATTGTGTCTTCCACAATCGTATCACAGGTTCTGTAATTCATGTTACATCCTGGATCTCATGAGGATTGTTGTGGTTTGCACAGTTGGCAGCTTAGCACCACAAAGCTATTTCCATGCTAATCCTCCATGGGAAGGCAGAGAGGGGTGGAAGGGTGAATGAAAGAAAACTAAGGAGTTGAAATACAGACAATATAGTAGGGAAAGCAAAAGCTGTGTGAACAAGCAATGCGAAATAGGGAATTCAATCCACTCCTTCCCATCAGTGAGCAGGTTTTCAGCCATTTCATAGAATCTTTAAGGTTGGAAAAGACTTCTTAAAAATTGAGTCCAGCCATTAACCTAACATTGCCGGTTTCACCACTAAACTCTGTCCCTAGGCACAACATCTACGCTCTTTTTGCACTCTTCCAGCTATGGGTATTCCACTACTTCCCTGGGTAGCCTGTTTTAATACTTGATAACCCTTTCAGTGAAGTTTTTCCCAACATCCTATCTGAACCTCCCCTGACACACATGTCCTATCACCTGTTACCTGTGAGAAGAGACTGACCCCCCACCTTGCTATACACTCCTTTCAGGGAGTTGTGGAGAGTGATAAGGTCTCTCCTGAGCCCCCCTTTCCCCAGGCTAAACAACCCCAGCTCCCTCAGCTGCTGCTTGTTGGACTTGTGCTCCAGACCCTTCACCAGCTCTGTTGCTCTGCTCTGGACACACTCCAACACTTCAATGTCTTTCTTGTGTGAGGGGCCTAAAACTGAACACAGGATTCAAGTTGTGGCCTCACCAGTGCCAAGTACAGGGCGTTTTATCACTTCCCTAGTCCTGTTGGCCACAGTATTTCTAAGTTCCATTTAGAAACACACATTGCTAAATTTTGCATTACCAGGCCAGCAGGACTCCATCACATGTAACTGCTACTTAGGAAGACAAGCATCATAACTCTGGATTTCTCCCCTGCTTCCTCCTTCTTTTCCCAGATTTATTTCTGAGTATGATGTCATGTGGTATGAGTTATCCCTTTGGTTGATTCGGCTTGGCCCCTTCCAACTTCTTGTTCATCCCCAACCTACTTTCTGGACCATCAGCATTAGAAATAGAGAAAGCCTAAATGCTGTGCAAGACTGTTCAGCACTAGCTAAAACATGGATGTGTTACCAACACTGTTTTGGTCACAAATCCAATCTACAGCACAGTAGGAGTTCCTGTGAAGGAAGTTAACTCCACCCCAGCTAAAACTAGCAGAAGGAATAGCAAATCATATCAACACAGTCTCAAAATATAAAGACAACACTGTACCTGGTTTCTCCTGAAATGCTGAGCTACCCTTTTTATCATGCTTCACTTTCTGATGAGTGGAATATTACAAAAATACCCAGTTGATCTTGTAAGACTAGTTCTGCTTTAGATAAAATTGCAATTTAATTGTGCATTATCATTTCAAATAGAAAAACATACTTTCTAAACATTTTACCTGTTTATGCCTATTGATGTGGAAATTGAGATATATTTATCTTTGTCAGTGTGACAGAAAATTTTATCCTTATGCGTGTGAACAATGTATATATTTTTTTTAAAAGAGAGAGGATACATTCCTGCATGCTGTCCTGGGACAGTAAGTTCTATGTATTAAATTTATTTGACACTTTTTAGTGAGGTCTTCTGCATACTAGAAAGAGCAAAACCACATGGATTACTTACTTGTCCACTTTTTCTTATGTTCTCTTGTTCTTCTTTTGCTTTATAAAGTTATGCTTTATGGTCTCTAATCAAACACACTTAATTTTGTATAATTTAACTTCTCATCTTTTAACATCTTATTCTACCTTATTCTGAGATGAGTGTTTAGTACATTGTCAGATTGTATAATTATTGACTCCTTTTTTCTGTCAGTCACCTGATTGATTGCAGTCTTTATAATGGTGGATGATACTTTCTGAGGCATTACAATAGAAATCCTATAAAATTCCACACTGAAGATAGGTAAAAATAACACAGAAATCCATCTTGATTTATGGCACTGGAATAGGTGTTGGACAAATGTCATGCTCAGAGGTGTCTGCAAACTCAGCTGCTTCTCTGAAATTAGGAGTTAGCTGATAATATTGAGCATCCGATAAGCATCTGTTTTCAGTTTTGTTTGTTTAAAAAAGAGTTGTGGCTGGTTTAAGGAAATGTAAGAAAAAATTGTCTATCTTTCTGCCAGCTCACAGCAAGTATGCAAAACTCAGATGCTTTTCTGAAATTTCTGGCTTGAAAATAGGGCTGGAACTAGATATTGATGTTCTTTTCGCACACGCCAGTTCCCATAATTTCTAGTCAATGCCAAGTTGGAAATAAGAAAAAAATCCTGATTTGCTTTTACTGAAATGTTTACATTTCCTAATTATAATTAATACCAATTAAATCTAATACTTGCTGTGTTGTAAGAAAAAAACACTGAGAGTGTTATGGAGACTGACATTCTAAAATGCTAGAGGGGATAAACTGTACTTTTGCTGATGTCAGTGCTGTTCTGTATAACTGGATGTAATGTAGCCCAGTGCCTTCAACAGGGAATTAGGTGCCAGAAGCTTTGGGTTCTATTCCCAGTTTAGCTACTTTACATGTGATGCTAGCAGAGTTGGTTAATATCCTTTTCAGAGAGTACTCCACTTTTCTTGTACACAGAATGTTAAATAATGATTCTCGCTGGGTTTTGTAGTGAAAGATAATCTTAGTCAAGTACTTTGTGAATCCCACATGAAAGACATCTTGTGTAAACTGTCTTAATGCTTCACTAGCTGTATTTGATGTGCCTATGCTTTTTGGAAAAGGCTTAGATTATTCTCAAAGTTGTAATAATCTTTAGTAAATCTAATTATATGATGTGAAAAAATTGTATTAGTTTTACTATAATATGGAGACCTACTAATTACTATAAATTAATATACACTTACTGTATTTCTATTGAAAGTACTGTATGGGGTGGCTAAAATGCATTCATAATTATTTTCCATTTAAATGGCCAAGATATGCCAGAAGACCTTTGAAACCATGAAATTAATGTGTGTCTTAGAATGCTCTTTAATTTATTAAATTCTTGCTCAGAATTTCCTAGAAGAAAACTCCTCTTCTGATATGAAGCTATCTCACAAAAAGAAATAGAATAGTCGGATGACTATGAGAAAGATGCAAAATGCTCTGTTTTGAAAAGGAATAAAAAAGAGTTTGGTTACTGCAACTAGAAGGGAGTCTGGCCATGAACCATTGTTGTTTTTCATAGTGTTTCTTAGTCTCCTTGTGCATTTCCTCAAGAATAATACAAACCAGAAAGTAAATGACATACAGGAGTAGGTGACTAACCTTAATTAAATTTATTTCTTATTTTGCCACTTGACTGTTTCATATTGTTTGTCCATTTTAATAAATGTGGAAATGCATAAGACAGATTCAGGCAGGATCTTGCAAAATCTGTTTTGAAATTCTTTGTTGAATCCAGGTCAGAAAGCATGTAAAAACTTTAATCTGGACTCAGTTTCCTCCCTCATATACTGGAATGTGAAAATGAAAAAGTCTTTATGCTTCCTGGCATTTACCATAGGAAGAGCAATAGCTGCTTCTCTGCATTTCTCTAAGAATAAAGCATCTTGGTGAGGAATACTGTGCTATTACAGGAATTTATTTAATTTAGAACAGAGTCGGGGAAGGAAGTAGTCTGATGTCAAGACAGAAGAGTTTTTGAAATTTGTTAGTAGTGAAAAGCAAAGCTATTTGGGAAGGGTGCATGATACACTGAAGTGTCCAAGGTAACAAGCAAGATGGAGAGGGAGGGATTTTTCAAAGAGAGTAATCTATTGAGATTAAATCTAAAGAAAAAGAAAAAGAAATTTTCCTATGTTTAGAATTCTAACCTAACGTTTGGGAAACATTGGTTAGATTAATTGCTTTGCTACAACTGCTGTATGTTGTATACTACATAAAAGGTCAACACTGTGCTATCTATGGGACTATGCAATAGAAAAATACAGTCATAGACCAAACCAGTCACCACAGCATCTTGTCAGGAGCTAGTGCATTTTTCAGACAAGCTTAGCTACCACATGGAAAAAAATCCACAAATCTGCTTTTAACTGCAGAGTGATTTCTTAATAATTTTAGCCAGTCTGCAGTAGCTACCTGGGCATGCATCCAGTCCAGTGCACTTCTGAATGTATTTCTGGTGCAGAACAGGAGTTTTGATCCACATTTCCTCATTTGCCTGTTGGAGTGCACCACAGAGAGTGTTGCCTGTTGAGAGAGTCCATTGGGAAAGAAAATAAGAAATTCTATTAGGAAGGCCATGAAGATGATCAGCAGGCTGGAGCTGAGAGTTGGGACTGTTCAGTCAGGAGAAGAGAAAGCTCTGAGGAGACCTTACAGTAGCCTTCCAGTATCTAAAGGGGGCTAGAAAAGATACAGATGTCACTATATATCCATTTCACTAGGGTATATAGTGACAGGACAGGGGGGAATGGCTTTTAACTGAGAAAGGGTAGGTTTAGATTAGATATTAAGAAGAAATTTTTTACAGTAAGGTTGGTGAAGCATGGGAACAATTTGCCCAGAAAAGCTGTGGTTGCCCCATCCCCGGACGTGTTCAAGGCCTGGTTGGATGGAACTCTGAACCAGCTGGTCTAGTTGTTCCAACCACCCCCACGGCAGCAGGGTTGGAATTAGATGACCTTTAGGGTCCCATTCAACCCAAACCATTCCATGATTCTATGATAAAAGCTAGCAGCTGGCCAGCTTTGAGTTCCTGATTCATCATTTCCTACTTGTTCCTTCATGTATAAATATTCTCTCCTAGATGTTGTTCTTCTGCTTTAGGTGCTCACACATGGTGATTTATGCTTCTCATCTAGTAGCATCTGTTGTATTAACCTTGGAAAGGCAACTTTCTTTTATTAGTTTATAGCCCCATTCATATTTTGAGTGTAGGAGGATGATAGCATAGTTCATTGTATTACAGGAAAAAGAGTAATTCCACCCAAAATTGCTGTTGCTCTGCCAGAGGAGACTGTGAAGTATAAAGCAAGATGTTAATGTCATTTAGTAGTAGTGAATCAGAAGTCAAGAATACTCCAAGACACCATTTTCACAATACAATAATACTTTTTTCTCTCTCACTGCCAATAGGACATAGTGTTACACATCTTTATACAGTCAAAGATAAGGAAGAAAATTACATTGGCACTTAATTCCTTTCATAGTGTGACAATATTATATTGTTGGTTTTAACACAGATACAGAGATTATATTTAAAATTGTTACTCAAAGCAGTATGGTAGTCAGAATATCAGAAACCTCTGGAAACTATTTTAAATGCTTGCTTCTCTGCAATAAAATTACAGTTTCTCTTTCTGAGAAGAATATTAACAGAAAGGAAGATAAATATTCTGAAACTGAATATGAAATTAAGTCCCACACTTGTCTTCCCTCTAGTGTTGTGCCCTTCTGCTTTAATATACATATAAGATTATGGTACTTGTGTCCCATTTTATTTGTAAAGCACTTAAACATTTTAATGCTGAGCAAGTGAAGTAAGAAAATCAAGGATAATTTTTAAGAGCACTAAATTTCAGTAACAGCTGCCTGTTAAAATACTGTGTATAAACAACAGCTGAAGAGCAATAGTATTTACAAGGATCTTACAACTGACCAGATTTTTCTTACCTGCAATTATGAAGCTGCTTCTGTCAATTAAGAAATATATCTCTGTAGAGATAATCATTCCTATGAAGCACGAGGCTCTTTTCCAGATTGTGTGACTATCCACTCTGTATATCAAATACTGATTCTTCCTCTTGTGAATAAAATGTACAGATATGAAAACTTTTAACTTCAAAGCTTTATTTTCTGTTCTACTTATCATAACCTTTTTTCATTTCATTTGTTTTCTCTGAGATGTTTTATTATCTCTGCCACACATATGCAGTTCTCACATTAAACAGTGTGGGAGGATATTTATGTCCAGTGTCAAACATGAAAAATATGTCATATTTCCTTGCAGTGATAATGTTTGCTTAAAAGTTTTTTTGCTTCCCAGCAATGACATTGCAGACCAGGCAAAGTTTGTGTTTAGATCTGGAACGCTGTTTTATATGCCAGGAGCAGAATTACTTTAATCTTTCAAACTGTTTGTGACAGACATAACTGTTTTCATCACTCAAAGATCGTCATATTTAAACAGATGAAAGAGTGATTTACATAAATTGGCATGAGTCTGCGAAGCACAGAACCTTTTTGCTGTGGTACTCTAAAATTGTACAGTTAAACTATAGCCTCAGTCCATAAGACACCAAATAAGTTGTCCTGGAATGTGATTGCATCCATATGTCTCCCAAGTAATGCAATATTGACAAAGAGCTGATTCAAAGAACAAGAATTTGCTATGAAATTAATGTTTTCTCCTACACCACCAGAAGAATTATCAGCATCAAAGTCCCAAAAATCAGTGTTAATTACATCTATGACTTCTCAGGAAACTTTCAATATATTATTTTTAAACAGATATACATCAAATTGTTACAAACAGTTTCACTACATCATGACTTACTATAGAAATTGGAAAGTTACACTCTATTATTATATTAATGTAATTTAGAAAAACTGGTAATTGAAAATGCAATGTCATCCTCTCTTAGAAGACAAGGAGAGAATCTCTTCTAGAAAACAGTTCCTTCCAACTTCCTTTCAACTTAATTGTGTTGTACTGAATTGCCATGGCTTTTACAAAGTCACTGGCTTGTCATGATAGAGAAGGATTTCATTTTGATAGCAATTAAGTGACATAAGGAATGTTAGTGTTGATATCCTGGATTTAATGCAAAAATATAATGTATATGATAGTAATAAAATCTATTCCTAGAACTACTGGCATGTTTACTGTAACCACTATCAGCTATCTGGAGTTCAACATCTTATTTAAATTCTCATTGTAACCTCTTCCTTTCTGTTCAATTCCACTGGATTTTTTCCATCTTCGATATCATAGACTTAGAGGTAAATAGAGCTGTAGGTTATGTATGTTGGCTTTTCACAGGGATCCTATTAGGCTTTTCTTTTAGTTCAGCAGCTTTTTTCACTATATTCTTATGAGTTTCCTGCATGATTTCCTGTTTATCTTTTTTTCTTCTTCTGCCTTCATGTGCTGATACTCAAAGTCAGTGAACTAACAGAATTTATATCTGTGTCAAAGCTTTCTTGTAGGAAATAAGGATGCTCACTGATTCATTACTTTAGATTATGTAACCTGTGAGCAGTTGTTCACATATATGGAAGATACTACTGCAAGGAAAGAGCAGAGTCAAGAATTGGAAAGGATTGGATAGAGGAGATTCATGCACTTAAATAATGAAAGGCCCAAACGCACTTGGTCTCAAGAGACCCTGTACCTAACTTCTCACTGGTTACTCTCACCTTATGTTTGTCCCCTGTGCTCTATAATTTCACATCACAGTCTTTGTATTAAGCTTGGGAATATCTTCGCTGCTACCATATAATACAAACTGATTATGATAATAACATGCTTAATCTGGTATGCAGTTACATGGAATTTCTCTGTAGACGTCTGCAATTTTGGTATGTTAATACTTTTTCTTAATTATTTTTGAACCTGTGCAAGCACATGAATATCCTGTTTTAATGCTTTTGAGCATGATTGATAAAAATACTAGATGCTGAAAATTTCATCAAGAAATGGAAGCTCCCTGGATTAGATTCTCTTATGGTGTAAACTCTGGTTTCCTTTTTAAACAATAAGAACAGGTAAAACCTGCAGTCTCATTGAACAGGATGTAATAGGACCGTTGTTTTGAGAACAAAAATAACAATCATGATGTTCATAGGGCAGTTACCAGAAATTTCAAGCTATTTAAAGGACAAAGCACCAGTTTGCTACTAAGCTCTCAAAACAGGAATGACAGAGTAAAACCATATGGATAATACAGTGTTGGGAGATTACAGCTGTGATTAAAGACAGACTTCTCCTAAATGTAAAAAAAATGTCCAATTTCAGGTCATCATTCAACCTTTCCTGCAAGTTCTCTTTGTGCCTAAGTACTTCAGATGCCAGGGCAAGATATTTAAAAATTTACCTCTGTCCTGTGAGGAGCCTTTACCATGCTGCTTTTGAACACCTTGACTGAGATGGAATAATCAGAGGGTTTATTTCTCTTACAAGATGTGTGTGTGAAATTTAATGGAACAGTACATTTTTCATGGCATGTACATCAATTCAGACTTTTTAGCATCAAGATTATTCAGCTATCTAAAAATTTTCCCAAGTGAACTATTTTGAAAGTGTCAAAAAGTATTTTTAAAGTACTTAATTCAGCTTCTGAACAGCATATTTTAGGATATAACGTGCATTATAACTTGTTTGTATAAAGCATGTGTACAAAGTTTCAGACTGTCTTACAGTCTGAAAGTTCCATCCACAAAGTGTTACCATTCTGTTGCTGTTCTGTTGTGGAACAGAATGTCATATTTTAGAGGTTCCTGGCACCCTATGACAGGTATACCTGACTAGACACAACAGTGTATCTTCTGTGGCCAAGCAGGAATCTTTAAATGTTAAGGAATATGATGCTAAAAGGAAGAACTGCTCTATAAAATGTGTTTAATTTGATTATCTGTGGAGTTATCAGTACAGTTTATCAGTAAATGTTTACAGTGTGTGTCCTTAACTTAAGGACATTAAGTATATTATTACTTTTACCTGCATATATTTTAACCTTTTTTTTTAAGTTTAAGTTTTGTAAGTTAAGATTCAAGACTTTCTTGTTCTAATTGAGAAAAAAACGGAGAGGAATTAACCTCATTATCACTGTTTTATTACAGCAGAATGAATTTAGATGCAAATTATTTATGTTATCTTTCTCAGAAATAGTTTTTGTGGGGTTTAATAGACAATACCAAATCAAAGTTGTAGTTAAATAGAACTTTAACTGTGGCTACAATTTCATTTAAATCTTCTACTAATTGGAAAGTTAGGATTGTCTTTTGCACAGATCTACTGTTATTGTTGAGTAAAATCCATTTCCAAGAGATGGGAGGTATCTCATAAACACTAAGGTAACAGTAAAGGCCTAGAGGGACAGCAAGCAGAAAGTCTGCAGTGATGTGCTGAGCTGGTGCACTCACATTCCCTGCTCTTGTTATCTAATACTGATATCCTCTTCTTTCCTTTTATATGAGGATAAACAGAAACGTGAATAGAGTTTGAATAAACGTAAACATCATAGAGTTCAGCAGAAAATAAGCAAGCTGTAAAACACCAACATAGATCAGGTAGATGCAGTAATAACTCTTGTTATTTTCCCAGTCTTAAATTAATGTAACATGAGTTTTTTCTTCTTTTTTGTACTCTCTCATTTCTCTCACCATGATTGTATCTGAGTACTTTCAAGGAATGAATTAAGTGACCTGACTAATGCATCACACATGCTTTGCTTTTCCCAAGATCCTTCCCCCATAAGGAGAATAGTAGGTTTTTAGGTTTTTGTTTAGAAATTGAGAGATGCTTTTTTCAAATGTATTCTTCTATGTGTTTATCACAAAGAAGGCAAGCTCAGAAAAAAATCAGTGCCTTGTATTTGAATGCAGTTTGGTGTTTCTTGTAGAAACAGCATTAAAAAGAATCCTAACAAAATACTTCTTAATATTAGTATCCTGTATTTTATTTGTGGCAAGAAGGAGAAATATTCCAAGTCCAAGTTTGCCTCTTCTTTACATTTTATTTAAAATGACAGGCCTTTCAGATTAGTAGCTAGATAAATTTTCCTCCATAAATCAAAGTTCTAGAAAGTTTTCAGATTAAAAACAAGAATTAATTCATTGGAAGTGTGAAATAATTTGACAAATATTTGTGACTTTTTAGAGGAAATTACAGCTTTTTTTTTGAGAAAATATTGAACCAATATTTTTAATTATTTGTCATAACTGTTAGAATGTATGTAGTCCAACAGAAGGGATTTTTCTATTGTTGTTTTCTTTAATTAGAAGTTAAATAAGAGATGCATGGCTTTTCATACAGCGTATGTTGTTTTTGAGTAAAATATTTTCTTTATTTTTTGTACTTCTTTCTTGTTTAATTCTACCTATTTAAATTTCATATTTCTCAAGCTGAATCTTAGGGTTTCCTACTAAATACGAATCTTTATAAACAGTACTGCTATTGGTTAAAAATTTAGAATTTTATTGAAAGATTTTTACTTTCTTGTTTAATGCATACAATTTTTTTCTTAAACAAGATCTTGATAGGTGTTCTTCAAATTCAGTTTTGATTCAGGTGTTACGAAATCTACATTGAACTTCAGAGGTCAAATTATATCAGGTTTAGTGATATTAATGGATAAATATGGGGAAGTTTGCTGTATACCTTCCTATAACTGATGTATAGTTTTATAAGACATTTTCAAAAAAAGGGGTGTTCATTTGACACATTTCACATCACTAAAATGCAGGTACAGATGCAAAAAAAATAGGTAAAATGTACCTTAATATTTCACTTTACTTTTAAATGTGAATATCCAATATCAATATTTAGATTCAATTTGAATTTCATTTTGATTTTATTTACTCTAAATATGGGTAGCTGTGTATTTGAAAATGCATACTGTCTTTATTGCTGAACAAAAAGGGAAGGTGACTGTCATATTTCCAAGCAACACAGTTTTAGAAGGTCAGAATGATTAAATTCATTCTCAATAATGTAGTTTTTCTCTTCATGCTTTTTATTGACAGTCTTAGTTTCTTAAAGAAACTTCATTGCTATTTTTCTGTTTAAAGAGAAACATTGCAAAGAAACAGATGTGTCCCATATAAAATATGCAATAAATCTTGTCTCACAAATTCTTTGCTCTGAACTTTCTGACAGAAACTGTCAAATATCCACTTTAATTCTAGTATAAAATGTTCACTTTGTGTCATGGCGCCAACCACCATATGCTGGACTAAAGTCAGGAACCAGCAATAAAAAAAGGAACATACGCACCTTTGAAACAGTACAAGCAATCAACAGTGAGAAAGGTCTATATAAATCTATGGAGAATTAATCTCAGCTTTGCCACTATCCTGCTGTGCATTTACAATGAGACTTTGCTCCCGACCACCAGAAGTGGCTTACTTTGCAGGAGTGTATCCTAATGAGGGGAAAATGTAGGGAAAACAAAGCAGCAGCTTTTAATGCCCCACCCCCAACGTTTGGATCACCTAGAAGAGCATGTCCTAGTGTGTTCAAACATGTGGGGCCACTACACATCACGAATTGCTGTACTTTAGCTGATCATGTGAAACCAATCTTGACTGAGCTCAATCAGCAGAAATAACCTGAGCTTCATAAATCACTGTTATCATTCCACAGGAGGAGGCATTGCTATGGATTTTCTCTTCTCAAACTTTTCAGGCCACAAATTTTACAATGCTTTTCTGAAATTAGTTTAATTATATTTGTAAAGTTACTCATTCTTTGCCCACCAGATTAGCAATTTGTTCGTTATCAAATTAATTTTTTTTAAATAATATTCTTTTATTTTTGAGATGATCTCCTGCTTCTTACTGGCTTTCAGTAATCATTGAACTATTTAAAAATATTGTCCTTGCTATAAGAATGGGCCAATCTTTAATACTTTTACTTCTGCTTACAAAAGGAGATGGTAATTACAGATAATCTGGATAGTTAGTTTTCCCAAACACAGAACAGATTGGATTTAACCTTGTTCTGTTTGAAAGGATTAGAATAAATTTTTCAGTTCCATAAACTGTTTAGATACATTTAGTCAGAGATTAATCTTGGAAATTAAATAAAACACAACATTGTAAGAGTTTATTAGAAAGAAAGTAGAATTAGAATATGCATCTCTCTAGTGTTTTAAGTACTAATAGGCTTTAAAAAATATTTATTATCAGGAACCTGAAGTGTGGGAGAATGAGGGATTAATGTCTTGGTTACATTTTAACAGAATGGAGTTTCAAATTATTTAATTGAATAAATAAAATTGAAAAATGTAATGCTAATTCTTGTTTTGTAATTAATGCCTCTAGAATATGGGCAGATAAGACTAGTGTTAGTCCTAGTTTTAATTAAGAGATTTCCCTTCTTTATAGAAGCTATTTTTCTTTTAGTTTAAAAATCTTCCTGCACAAAATACAATAGAACCATCATACTAAGAAACATTCTTAGAGGAGTTTATGAAAATAAATGTAACTTTTTTTTCTTCATAGTTAGTTTTAATGTTCTGGTAAAATGACCATCAACACTTTGTTCTGGCACATTTATAGACAGCATTATCACTTTAAAAAGAAAACATAATTTCCTAGGTTTTTTATTACCTATGATAATAAACACTTTCTTGAATGTGTTGCTTGAGCATGTTCTGCTGGTATTGTGTCTCTGTGTGTGCAAGCATCTGTAATTTGTTATGTTTCTGTAAAGTTAAAAATACTGAATCTAATATTTAACAATTTCTATATGGTAAATGTTAATTATTTCTTGACCCATACCTAAGATACAGGTTAGCAACTTATATTCCGGATAACTTGTGGGATATTGGTTTGTTAAGCAGCTTTCCCAGGTTGCACAGAGACTCTTTGTACTGTAGAAACATTTGTACATTTTCATCGTTGGCTGTGGATTTCTTAGTTAAAAACAATTTTTGTACTACTGCAGAAGAAAATAAACTTGTGAGAACTGTTTCAGGGAAGGGTGATTAAGACCTCATGGCAGCAAGTGTTCTGAAGATTGTTTTGAAAGGATTTAAGATGTCTATACCAGTATTTGAACCATCTAAAAAATGGCATAGCCAAATTCCATGTTAAAAATGTGGTTTTTAATTTAAAGAAGAGATAAAAGAAACAAGGCCTATGTGATCACATTGCCTGTTGATTATTCACTTGCCAATAATTTTTAATGCATTGTCCAATTTTGACCAAATGTGACAAGGTTAGAGATCCTGAGGTATTAAGCTCTTAAAATCTCAATAAAAATACGTTACTAAATAGACAAGAGTGACCCTATTAGCCTTCCAGGGAGAGAAAGGCTGTATCATGAACTCACCCCTTAATTAAACATTAATGAATCCATCTGGGAGCTAACTAAAGTACAGACCCACAATAGACCAAGTTTCATTGATTCCATCCTCCAAGACCTTCTTGTTTAACTGAGAGCATAGAAGAAAAGATCTCTTTATGAGCATGGGATTCTTTCATTTGGGGATTTTTTGCATTCTAATAGGCTTTAATAGAAAACTGTATTAGTCATACAGTCAAATATTTTCATAGAATTTCCAGGCTGTCTGTTGAATTCCCTGAGTTCATAAAGCCTACCAATTAGAAGTTAGTAACTAGCTAAAGACAGTTTATCAAGTAATACATATTAGAAAATTATTTGCTAGGAAGCCGTGTATAGAACATGTATGTTTTTTCATTCTTTCTGAAATACAAAATTTTTATAAGACAAAAAAAGCTCCAGCCTGAGAATGGAATACTGCAGCCTTGTGAAATAATTTGCAGTCATATTTTTTACAAATTTGAAAATAAATACAGTCCAAAAAAAAAAAAAACAAAACAAACCAGCAAATGTTTTACACTCTGTGTATTCTCTCATGTTTGCTGTGTTTATATATGAAGTCAACTAAGTAATAAGAATTCTTTTGTTTAGAACTAAATTAAAAGTCATACTGTTTCTCAAAATACAGGGCTATATTAGAAGTAACTCAATATAATAATGTAGAATTAGCAGAAAATTCAGGTTTTATGTATAACTCTAGACAGATAGATGTTTCTTGAAAATATCTCTTCCTAGATCATGATACACAACTCCTCCAGTATTTTTGAAACATCATAATTTGTGAAAAATTTAAGATTATGGATAAAACCTACTCAATAATTAGAATGAAAAGTATAAATATAGAAAATTGCAAAATTCATTTTTACTGTCAGTACCTAATTTCTGAGAACTTTTATACTTGCTGCTGCTATATTATTATACAATATGTTTTCAAAAATTAAATAGTTCTAAAATTGGATTGTCTGTATGAAATGAAAAACTTCATCCTAGTAGCATATGACACTAGATTAGAAATTGAGTTTCTCTGTCTTTAACAATTCCAAGACCCCAATTTTCATACTGAGCACCAGACTCACTCTTGTTAGTCAAACCATGTTTTTAAAAAACAATATATTCCAGTTTGATAATGGAAAAAAAAAAGAAAATGACGATCCAATTTATGATTTTGCATTCTTTTGCATTCATATGTGGATTTTCATATCCATGTATGAATACATGTTTATTTGCACTTTACATTTGTAAATTTGTTTAAAAGATGCTTTTAATTTTATTTCCATTCCTTTAAAATTCACATTTCAAGAAAGCAAATTCTGGCAGTGTCAGGTATTGAAATATGATTTCACATGTTATATAATATAAATTAATTTATAACATTTGCAGTGTATTCTATTCATGGCCTTTTATGCAGAGCCCGGTCTTTTTCTAGACAGTAAGGTAACACTAAGAATAAAAAGATTAAATGGGTGTTGATGATACCTATGAACACTTTTATTAATTGATAGCTACATGCAGTTGTCTTTGCTATCATCAGCTAAAACAGTAAAGCTTCATTCTGCATTGAAAACTACAGATTGTTTAACATGTTGAATTAAGTTGTTGGACACTTTGACTATAATTAAAAAATAACTATAGTTTTGATTATTGTGTATATCAGCAGCCCAAATTGTCCAATTTATCTAAATCTTAGGATTAATCTCTGTGGCTGTATGATTAGCCTGTATGGTTGTGTGCTGTTGTACTGGGTGACTCTGGGATGGAGTTAATATTCTCCATAATAGCTGGTACAGGGATGTGTTTTGGATCTGTGGCTAAAACAGTGTTGATAGCACAGGAGTGTTTTGGCTATTGTTGAGCAGCACTTGCACATCATCAAGGCTTTCTCTTTGTCTCACTCTGTCCCCTCAGCAATAGGCCAGGGTGGACAAGGATTGGAAGGGATCACAACCTGGATAGCTGCCTCAAACTCAGCAAAGGGATATTCCATGCATGTAATGACATGCTCAGCAATGAAAAGGAAGGGGAAAGAATTTTAAGAGAGGTAGTATTGCTTCAAAAGTGGCTGGGCATTACTCTACCTATAAAGTGATTGCCCTTGCACCACTTTGTTTTGTTCTTCCCCTCTTCTTCATGTATGAATTGTGTTTATCTTAACCCATATGTTTTTCTCACTTTTGCTTTTTCTATTCTCTCCTCTGATTCAGGGGAAGGGGGAAAAGTGAGTGAGTAGCTGTGTGGTGTATAGCTACTGGCCACAATCAACCCACCATAATTCTAAAATAGCAACCCTTGGGAAAGGGTTTAGATTGCTAAACCCAAGGGTTTAGATTGCTTTTGATAGTTCTGTGCAGCTCAAAGAAACATCATGTGTTAGCAAGTGCAGCGCTATGAAAATTTTGTTGTCCATGCTACTACTTGTGAGCCAGCATGTCTTGAGTCAAGGATTTCTTAAAAATTAAATCTGTTTTAAAATCTTCACTGTTAAGAGATCTGTTGAAATCAAAACCAAAGAAGGCTTATTTTATCCCACTCTAATCCTGCCGGTCTTTGTACTATGGAGTGTAGTATGCTACTAGTTTGAGCGTGTCAAGAATTTTGTACAAAAACAGAGAAAAACTGTGTAACAGTACAGGTTTTGATGATCCTCTGTAGTCATTTTGCCCACCTAGGACACCTTCGAGCTTTTTTTCAAAGTCTTTTTTTCTACTCACCAAAGATTAAACAGGGTTATTAAAAAATTTCTCACACATGGCAATTGTATTTGAAGGTGGAAATGGATCTAATGCAGTTGTAGCATGGAAGTCTTCTATGTTTAACTTCTGATACCCAAAGATATCAGCAATGATAATATCTAAGAGATTTGGATCTGTGTTTTCAAATGGTGGTATATCTTTGTGCTTTACAAAGACCGAGAAAATAAGGTCAATTGTTGCTTGTTCTCCTAACTTGATAATGTCATAGAATATGACTTTTCTCACTTTGGGGGTAGATAACCCAGCTGAACCTCTCTGGGGATATACTTTCCTTCCTCAGCCATTAAATCATGTTAGTATGTTTCTAGGATGGGGTTCATGTTTTGACTACATTTCAACATGCCTACCTAAGAGGTTTTAGTTTTGACTAATGAGGAAGGTGGGTTCCTGTGAGGCTAGAAACGTCATAATAAGCTTTTGTCACTGTTTTAACAGTCTCTGTCCAGGCTTTATAAAGTTCCAAGAGGAATGTCAGTAGGGGTTTTGTTTTGGTTATTTGCTTTTAAGGTTGAATTTTGGTTGGATTTTTTTTTTGTCTATGTCTTGTCCTAGATTCTGTCTTAATCTTAACTCTGATTGATTGGAAGACATGAGACAGAAAAAACACATTTCTTCCCTCAAGGCAAAAAAAACAACAACAACAACAAAAAAAATCAAATACCTTGTTTTAGGGTGGTGTTTTTCCTATGCAGAAAACCCTATAATCTCAAAAAAAATCTCCAAAAATCTTCAAAAAGCTCTTGGAGCATTTTTGAATCACAGGAACTCAGCCTTGGAATATAAAATTAAGAGTTCTGATGTCTCCTTCCTAACTGCTAGTTGTTACAGTTTTCTTGTAGTTTTGAAGATTGTCGTTGCTCCAAATTCCAAGAAAATCTGTAAAAACATAATGCATCAGATCTTTCAATTCTGAAAGTAGTAAGATACTGAAGAAAAAAAAAAAACTGTAATGTGTGCAACTAAATCAGTACACTTGTGTGAATTAGCCTTCTTACATGGGTTCATATATTTAAAGTCAGAGAGAAATACCAGAAAATTTATCCACTCAGACTCAATGAGCGTTAAAATTTTCACTAGAAGGGCAGAAGTAACTGAGATTTCTATGTAGTTGTGACTACCCATTTTTCTTCCTTTGTGTTCCCCTCTAAGTGCATCATCATTCTCTGCTTGCTTCTGTTACCGACTTTGTCCAATTTTCAGTCTGTGCTGGTATGCAGTATTTTCTTTGCTTTGTTCTTCAGAGACCTCTTTCATAGTAGCCTCACAAAGGAAGAGGTATTTGTTCTTTTGTAAATGGAAGCTGCTGTGCATACATTAGACTTGTTAAAAATAAATATAATCTGGTAATTTCTCTTTTTTAATACAGTGTTTCACATATTCTTCCATACTCAACAAGTAGAATATGTGGGAAAAAAACCTGGGGGATTTTTTTACCATTTCACTTTAGTACTACTTCCCATTTTAAACTGTTGAAGGATCATGAATATTCATGCTGATTTCTGGATTTCAGTAAAAAGAAAGTCATCAAAAATACCTGATTCATAAGGCAAATTCATAGGATCATAATCCATTTATTCTCTTATTCTTTGAGCTGGATACAGATAGCAAGATGAGAAAGACTAGTGGCTGTTCTTCAGAGCCTTTAGCTGAATTACAAACGACTTACAGCAAATTGGAACTGTGTATTTTGTAAATACCAATTTTCCTTTCAAAGCTCTTCTCAGTAGAAAGACACTGAAATCCTCAGTTGTTCCTGGATTTCATATCTGTATTCAAAGATCTTATATTGCCTGAGATTTTCTGCTTCTTGTAGCACAGGATCTGATACTTTATTTAGGATATGGACTAATCCAAACAATAGAGCATATTACAAAACTTGCATTTAGAAGTGAGATCAGATAGCAAAGTTTACAGGTGACAATTCCCTGTAATTTTCAAAGCTGATCAAGCCTATTGACTCCAAGGCCAGGCAGAAGGGTATCTCCATACAAAATGCAGCTTATGGGAAGTAATTTTGAAGGACCTGAATGTAACTTGTGTATATGTAATGTAGAACATCTACAGTTACATTTTGAGAAGTTGGTGCAGTGCAATTGGGTCAGAAGACTGAAGAAGCAGAAGGTCAGGCCAGTGTGTTTACAGCAGAGATTAAACTTTGAGTTAGATTTAATCTGAGGTGGAAATCTCCACCTCATGTGTTCAAAACTGTCTGAAGGCCCAAATGTTGCTTTGGTCCTTTTGTCCCTATTAAGTAATGGAGTGCACTTGCTGTGGAGCTTTCTGATTAGTTTCTTCCTAATGGAAATAATTTTACGAGTACCAAAACTTACCTGCAAAGCAAATCAGTGCTCTATAAATTAGGACAGTGAGGAAATTTGCTTCAAAAGCATCCTAATCAAAACACTTATGCCAATAGAACCGAATTTCAATGTTCAGTGCAGTCAGGCTTTTCTCTGATACAAGAGAGTGATACCAGATGTCTATTTCAAAACAAAATATTCTGCATATAGTTGTGCTGTAGAATACTTGCTACAGCAGGTTGTGGAAGTTAAAAAGCTTATAAAAGCTTGAGCAAAGACGAAGCAAGTTCTTGAGAGAGAATCCATAGAGAATTACGTTAAAATGGCATTCAATGCAGGAAACATTTTGTATGAACTACAGAATCTCAGAGGCAGAGGGAATATTCAGGGGAAATGTGTTTGTTCTGGTCCATAATTCTAATTGAGCACCTGCTTCAGTGCCTACCAGGGGCAGGATATTAGGCTGGATAAATCCCTGTGCCAGTCTGATAGGGCTGTTAACCTGTTGAAACTGAAATCAAACACATGGTCTAAGGATGAAAGGATTACATGATTCCACTTCTGCAAAAAGCAAATCCTATGCAAGCAAATGTGGTGTTACTAGAGAAATAAAAAGAAATAAGTTCTTTCATTTATGTAATTCATTTTAACTGCCTTCAGTAATTCCACAAATTAGGACAAAGATTGATATTTTGACTATGGGGCTTTGAAGACTCTAATGAGGAAAATATATTGTTTCATGGAAACCTATACTTACAGCATTGATTGTGTTAGTCATTGCAGGTTGTGGAGGAGGAGAAAAGGAGGAGGATATCACAAATTTTGAGTGGAAAATTAGTTTGAAATTTTATGGAAGATAATTGCTCTGGTTTCTTGTCTTACACATTATAGAATTTGTTATATGGAGTTGTTAATTTATTTTCTTAACACGTCTAAACATCTGAATTTCAAATAAATTCTTTTTGAAAATTCCTGGGTGGACATGTTTACAGTTAAAAATACGGAAAATACTTCTTGCCATATAATACAGGTATTTTTTTCCTTCCACCTTTGCCTTCTATTGGTACACAAATAGAGACACATATTAATGTAAATGCTGTGTGTTTCTTCCTGTCTTTCCTTGTCCTGTTCTTGCAAAACAGTAAATCAGGTCTTGCCACCTAACTATATTGTAGAAACATACTGTCCTTGTTAGTTACTGTGTTTCATGTGCAGGGACCTGAAGATACTCAGTTTTTGTTGTAGAATGTAGAAAAAAGTGTCTGAAAATGTAGCTACATTGGGAAATTTGCATTACTTAATTTTCCATCTCCTTAGAAATCAGAAATAAATTATTAATGTAATAATGAGTTGTACAATTTTGCACACAGTTTAGCTTATGTAGTTAATTTTATTTCATTGTGAATCATTAGAATTCAATTTTAATGATATAAAATGAAAATAATGAATTAAGTATATTGGATTAACTTTAGGCAAATTTTTGAGCCCTGAGATGAATGCAATAAATCAGAGCTGCGCTAGGTATTTCAGTTGCAGCTGTCTTGCCACCAAGATTTGAGGTGGAGAATCTAATAGTATAGAATTAATTGCATTCCTTGCAAAGGATACACAACTGTGTTTCTGGTTATTGCCATATTGAAATAATAGGAATAAATATCTCCAACACACTTACCCAGTGTAGGAAAGCATATGAGTTGAAATTAACTAGTTTTGTTAACAGTGAATGTGCTGAAGGAATCAATTTTTTTTTTTTAAACTACCATATTACAAACCTCTTTGTCAGTAGCCTTATAATGAAATTGAGTCATTCTGGACAGATTTCACAGTGGCCTTGTCTGTGAACTCGTTTGTAAGTGTATTTCAGCCAGGCACTCCTGTAGACTGAGAGGCAAAAGATAAAGTTCTTTATCTTTGTATTAAAAAGTGTCTGAATTCTGTTTATATTAACATTGACACTTACAGGCTTATTCTAATGTGGAGTAGGAATAGCTTCTCCACAATAGTATTGTTTTATATGTGTGATACTCTGCTGGAGCTGAAGTTGCTCCTTTGTATTAAGAAGACTTGATCAACAAAAACTAGTGCTTTTGCTTTAAACATCCAGGATAAGAAACATTTTCAATAGTAGAGACAACCTATTTTTTGAAAATCAAATCCTTTTAAGTAGTTCATGTGAACATTCTATAATGGAGGGGCTCAGATTCACTAACTGTATTTCAAACTCTTGGCTGATTTTTCAAAAAAAATTATGTACGTGCCATACATTTAAAACCTAGTACGTGTTTTCACTTTCCATCTTCCAGAAGAAAATGTGATGTCGCTGTTGAGCCGCTAGCAGAGAAGGAAAACCTGGATTCTCAGCGTGGCATAGAAAAAGCACTTTATTATTTGAATCCAACATATATATATAGACTTCTCAGAGGTCACCCAGATTGGTCAGTCAGAAACCTCCCCCTAGGCCTGATTGGCCAGGCCTGAACTGTCCAAATCTCGAGACACTGTTTTTAATAACATCCAAACTTTATCTTTGTTTATAAAACACAGGAGAATGTTCTCATGGGAAAGACCTGTGCTAGGCACAATGTGATAGCTGTATTGAACAGTTGGTGTTAACTGTGTTTGGTGCCTGTTGAATCCCACTTGAACTTCCAATTATTTGTGCTGCAGAAACAGGTTTAAATTTGTAAGTTCTGGCCTGCAACAATAAAGAAACAAACACAGCTTAATAATTTTCTTCCATTTTCAATCTGAAAGTGAAGTTTATTTACATTTCATTCAATTAATGCCTACCACTTTATATTATAATATGGATTTTAAATTACTTTTCAAATCCAGTACTCTTCATTGGTACTGTAGAAGCATTCATTATATACAGGAAATAAATAAAAATTGGAATTTAGCAAGTGTTTACTGCTTTTATTATACTTAGTATAAAAACTGTGCAGTTTTGTAAATAAGAGGTGTTTAATCTGTGGGATCTCTTAACACTGTAAGACAGTAATTTATACCTTTAAAATATTTTTCATTGGCAGCTAAAGAAGAACGGAAAAAAGAAGAGAACAGTTTGGAAAATGCTCAAAAATGGTAAGGTTTTGTTAGTGTTTTCTAACAGTTTATTTTGGTGAAAGATACTGGTGAACTTAGGAATTATATTAAATAGCAAAAAGGATCTGTATTTCAAAGAAGTAATATGTTTTCTGAAAAACTCTTACATAATATTCCAGGGAAAACTTCATTTGAGTTTTTATTCAAACAGTGTACTGTGATTGAGGTTTTAATCACTATCAGCATTGAACTGAATGGGAGTTTTACAGAATATATAAATAACTGATTAACTACTTCATGATGTAAAAGCATATTTCATCATCACTGAACATTTTCAGCACTTCATATACAGCATTCAATTGTCTAAGAAATCATTGAAATCCTAATGTTATTATTGCCTGAATATCTGTGCCTTTCTTTGGCCAAAGGAGTCAAGGTATGGGAAAAGTGAGATTAATCGATTTATAGATGGATAGTAAAATATTCAGTAAGTTAATATTACTAAGTCATTGTGTTTACCAAATTTTAGTTTTATGAGAGTGAAGCATCTGTCTTAGCTACAGACCTGTTATAAATAAACTGGGGTAAATTAATTTCTAACTTCTTATCAATATTTTTTCTTCCTGGTCACTAAATGCAGTTCAAGCCTTAGGTGAACTGTTCCCATTTGCTTGCAGAAGATGCCTAAATTGGCTGAAAGCTGGTTGCTCCCAGCTGGGTTTTTTACTTCCTCATTTCAAGAGTCTGACTAACTCTATCTATCTCCAAACCACACATTTTTGGCGTAGGGCTCTTTCATGTTCTGCCTGCTTTCTGGCCTTTCTAGAGTAGAGCAGACTCTCCAGGGTATGGAGCTACACCTAATTTGCTTGACTTAGGGAGTTAGTTGTCCAACACAAAGTTCAAGTTTTTCAATTACTAACTAAATATTCAGTGTTTTAAATTAGTACTTTTGAAAGGCAGAAGGCAGCCTAGGAAGCCAGATAAAGGTGGGTGAAAGCAAGGGAGTGCTACTGGGGCATGGGCTTAAAAAGAAACAAGAGGAGAGGATGAGAAGTGTCAGGACGAAGGCAGAGTGAGAGGGACTGTGCACGATTTCAGAATCCCACCTCTGTATGCTCCAGCTGGGATGGTGAAGGGGTCCCTTAGGAGGAAAAGAACACAGTGTTCCTGGGGCTGCTGTTACACAAAGCAAACCGGAGAAGTTTCTGTTCTTGCTGCTCTTAGCTCAGCTGTCCCAGTCACTGCTATGAACAGCCGAGGAGTATCTGGCCCAAGTAATGTAATGTAATTTATGTTGCCCAGAAGACATAAATCCTTTTAACCATGTAATTATGACTAAGGTATTTTAGTATTTTTAGGGTTTGAAAACCAAAATGTTTTACACAGATATTTAAAGCTGTATTAGATTTATTTATTTTTCTCCTCATAGTGTCCCTACAAGACCCTTTAACTCTGAATATTATGGCTTCATGCACACTTGTTTCATTGTGATTCTTTAAATATGGATCATCAAATAACTTGAAATATAGTTAAATGTTTCATGCTAAATCTACGTAAAAAATGTGGAAAGTTAAGGTTATCACATTTGAGGATAAAAAATTGCTGTATTAATAGCTCACTTTGAACAATATGGCATATTCTTCAGCATGGTCTACAATCTACTTCTGTCTTTAAAGTATCAAAAAGAAAAACCTAGAGTATATTGGTTCATGTGGCTAAAATCTAAGCTTCTTGGTGAAGCAGCTGGAATATATATTCCTTTATTTTGGAGGGATAACTTCTGTCCTTTTTGATGGGTTCTTTATATTCTTCAAGCCTAGCTAAAGAGCTTTAATTTCAAACTAAGTCAAAAAACCTTGAGCCTAACCTTGGTAATTCCATATGAAAACATGCAATGTGGACTATGCGAATATAAATTAAGAGAGATGCTGAAGCTGCATCCATAGCTCACATGACATCTGTTGAATAGTCCGAGACTCTTTACAAGTCTTTAAAATTATTTAATTTTTTTTCAAGATTTACACTTTCCATGTTTAGATTTAGAACCTATTTGCAACTCCAAAGAAGAATGTAACTTGCATTTTATTAAATAAAATTATTATTTCCAGAAAAACTACTTATTTTTAAATACGTTGTTACCTTTGCTTATAAATTATAACATTATTTTTAATATCACCAAATGTTTGAGGACTGTTGCATCTACTTTGCAGAGAAAAGTGATTCAACTTTAACAAAAATTAACATACTTTTATTTATATAAGTACCTAGTCACGTGGATTGTTCTGTTTATTGACACATGTGGAAGGAGATTATTTTCAGTAAAACTTTTGCAAATTGACTATTGGCCATGTTTGTGCTACTCCCAATTCTCCCTAAATACTAGACGATTATTTTCAATCAAACCTGGAGATTTTTTCCTGATTTGGTGTGTGACTCTTACATAGTCCTTCAGTAAAGATAAATGGGAGAATAAGATCTTCATGGAGTATGGCAGAATAAAATTAAATAAATATAATATAGCATTTCCTGTAATGCAAGAAGCTAGTTTTTCCCGTTATAATTGAATGCCTATGATTTGCCAGTGTCACGTATCTGTGTGGTGGCTCTTTTAGCTCTAAAATACCCTCCTGGAAATGAGATGGGTGTTGGAAGGTTGGTTATACTTAGTATGAATTGCTGCTATAATTTCCAAGGCTGAGGGGAAGTTATGGTAATTACCAGCCTTGACTACTGAATCAGAGAAACTGTTTCCCCAGTGGGCTTACGTGTTGACTAGTTTTTTTTTCTTCCCCCTCCCTTGCAGCTTTGAAGAAACAGTGGGATACTTTGGGATAAAGCCAAAGCCTGGCGAGAAGGAGATCACACCAAACTACGTTTTCACGGTGTGGTACGAATTCTGCAGTGACTTCAAGACCATTTGGAAACGAGAGAGCAAAAGCATTTCCAAGGAACGGTAAGGTTCTAATAAAGTCATTAATACCATTTTAGATGTCTGGGAAACTGCTGCTCCTCAAACCCAACAAATTATACTCCTATATTTCACAGGCGTCATTGTTTTCTTTCAGATCTAATGGACATCAAGGAAAGATTATTCCCTCAGGGTGCGTAGGAAAATACACCAAAGGCATGCTGTCCCCACAAAAAGATAAACACGTATAATCTGATAAATTACACTTTTGTAACCCCTTCCAATTACTAGCTAGTAAAATGAAAGGGGAGCTGTGCTAATTTATAACAGATTGCTTCTCTGTGCATTTTCATGTTGAACTAGCCTAAATGAGGCGATATTGCTGTCGCAGACAGTACAGACAAATAAAAGTGAATGCTTTTCCAGTTAATATACTGCACTTGCATCAAAGGGAAGCCCCAGAGATTCAGGCCACACTTAGCATAGTGTCGAAGCCCCACACTGAATTTACAGCACTACTTCTGACTTTTGGTGTCCTGCTGAGGACATCAAACTACTTGCCGCTGGATCTCACAACAGTCTCCTGATTTTATTAGTTAGAGTAAAAGAACCCAAAAACCTAAAACCTTCAATTATTTTCTTGATTTTCTTACAGGAGCTTAAAATCTTTTACTCAAAAGAGCAATTCTGCTGCAAACTCACCATGCTCTTTCCTTGATTTTTTTAAAGAAGCTTAAAATCTTTTACACAAAAAAAGTAATTCTACTACAAGCTCATCGTGCTCACCATCTCACAATTCATTTGAAAAGACAGTGGTAATGTAGTCATGCTTTGGAAAAGAATGGAGCAATTACTTTCATGAAATTTAAATTCAGGTGCTTATTCCAAATTGACAAAGATTTAGATTAAAATGTTTTTAAAAGTACCAGCAAAAATAATATACTCATTTACACTTACATTTTCCATTTTGCTCCAAATCAGTGGGACTTTTACATTCATGGAAAGTAGATTTTTTGAAGAACTAGATGTAGAAGTTATGAATTTTCAATTACCAACCTTATCAACATTGTTTTGTAGATCTTGCAGTCTTAGAACACTTGAAAGTTGTAGCTTTTTGTGTCATTTATTGATTGATTTTGGAAGCTGACAACTGCAGACATTTACAAAGAATGTTTCATTTCCTTGTCTCTAAATCAATACGTAAATGTGGTTTACACATTAAAAACTGTGTAATATAAACAGTCCCAAGCACATTGCTATGGTCATGATAAAGATCATCTCAGGGATATATCTTGTGCTGAATCATGACTTATTTTTATTCTAAAAGCAGCTAGGTAAGGAATAGAAATAACCTACCTAAGAGGAAAAAAATCCAGACTATACATCCTTTCCTTTTTATGTAATTAGCACTTTGCTAATGGTACACAATGATCCCTTCAAATAAGTAAATTTAAAATGCCTTGTGTTCTAACGGTACATACCTTCTTAACTTCCTTAATACAATAATCAAGAAATATTTGTAAGTAGACTGCTATATTCTGTGCTTTCATACTCAGGTGAGAATTTCTTGTAGTTTAATAGTACTGTCAATAAAATGTACAAATAAAAACACAGAACAAATATTTCATCAATTCCTCTGATGGATGCCTTTATTCCTGTTCGATGTAAAGCAATACCAGTAGAGTGCAGAGCACCAGTTACTGTAATACTTCAAAGTGCTGACACTTCCTGGATCATATAGACTGTTTTTCAGAGCTCACTTCTAATTATTTTTACGAAGTTTCTTTAGTCTCAAAAGGACAATTCATTGTCCTTTACATCCAAAATTTGGGTGATTCATCCAGACAATGAGCTGTTAAAACAAGGAGCTTGTGTAATTAGTAAATTAGAATGACAGAAGAGCTGTTTTCATCATCCCAAATTGTATTGTAATTTGCTACTGAAAAGAAGAACATCATGAAATCAATAGATTAGAATGATGGAAAGGCTTTTTTCATCACCTGAAAATGTCTTGTAAAGTCATGACCATTTAAGGGTTCTGTTTTACAAAGTATGAAACTAACAGTTGATGAACTGCTGCCCAAAAACGTTTGAAAGCAAGCTAAGAGTCACTGAGCACATTGGTAACTAAAAACCTTAGAATGACAGGAATGGACAGCTGTCTTCCTTAACTGGCTAATTAATTGGATGCACTATTTGTTGTGCATTTTTAAAGATTGCAACTTAATTAAAGAAAAAAAAACACACCAACTTTTTATCATGAACTCTTTTCTTGTTCTGAAGGAAATTTTAAAGAGGAATAATTGTCAATGGAAGTCAGTAATTTCAATCTTAGGTTCTGAAACTGAGGCATTGATATTGTGTGGACATGTTTCCAATCGCATTACCCATCAAGTTTCAGTAGTTGCAGAAACCCAGTGTAAAATGTGTATGAATTAGCTAGTCACACATACACACACACACACCCCCCCACACACATATATATGTATGTATGTATATCTAAAAATGGATTCAATTATTTGCATTTATATGGGAATATTAATAGTGGATTCTAATTTTCTCTCAAGAAATATGACACATAAAATAAAAATTTAGTTATAGTATACAGAATTATCATTATTCAAAGGAATAATTAAAAATGTTATAGGTTAAACTTAATAGTGGTAAATGTAGGTCAAAATACCTATGATTCAAAAATTAAAATTTTTATACTCCAAACTAACTGCATTGTGTTGTATAACAGACAACTTTAAAATCTGTGAATTTCAGGAAAAAAAGAATGCTGCCTTTAACTAAATGACAGCCTCAGCTGCAAAGATCCTGTTTTGTCTAAAAGCTGCTTGGCTCCCAAATGTAACACAACTGCAGAAATCCAATGAGATTTCTATGACACTTTTTCTTGAAGTAAAGGAAGCACTTCAACTGAGCTTCCCTGCATTTAACCTACCGTGAAAATAAATCAGCTGCCTGCAAAATATAGTTGAGTCATTGTCTCTTTCCTGGACAAAATGTACACACCATTTGGGAATGCAAGACAAAGTTACAGATAGATGACAAACTAATGATCTAATATGATATGATATGATAAATGACTGTAGGGATAAAATGAAAACAATTTTCCAAACCACATGCCTGATAGGAATATGACAACAGTTTACTTTGCCTTCAATGCCAGAATTTAAGTACAATGAAATAAGATTTCCTTTGACAATCACATCTCTAGCAGACAGCTTAATGTAAATGCAGCAAATGTCAGAAACTTTTTTTTGTGCTTTTGTGCATCGAAGTCCAGTTTTGTTGTTGACAGCTTTATAATTTGCAGTGTGTGTGCATTCAGGTACATCAAGTGCTTTTACGCTTTTTTCTGTTGATGAAATTTTGAGATGATAACTAAATTGAAGACTAAAAGAAATGTCGGAGTTTTTGGCAGCAAAGCACTTACAGCATGGTAGATGTTTCCACTGTCACTTTCTTTTCTTCAAGTACTACTTTTATTTGCAGTGGGCATGTCTGTAAATTCAGAACCAAAACAAATACGTATTTATAACAACTTAAATCCATTATACATGTATATATGTGAATATATGTATGAATACCCATCCATAAATCGATGAAAGCATTCAAGATCTGTTAAATGATATTTTAAGAGGATGTCCTAGACAAGTCTGAAATAGGGAAAAAGTATAAATACAGAAGAAATACTAGCAGTTTGCGTATAAGTTTCATCACAAATTGTGATTATGTTTTGCAAAAGAAATGTGACAAAGATTATTATAATATGTTTATAGCTGTTGCCCTTTAAATATTAAATAATTAAATAGGAAAGAAATTGCTCATAATTTAACACACTGGTGACACTTGCAAAGATAAGATTGCTACAATAGTTACTGTACTGGATGAAGTACAGTTAAATCTCTTTCAGATTTAATATGCTTACAACTAGGTCAGAATTCAGAAATCAAAAACAGAACCAAAATTTGTCTCGATAGCTGGAGAAGACACAATCATTATTTCATGAACAGAATTATATATTTCATCTTGAAAACAGAAACACTTTGCCACAAGATGCCACAGATGGCAAAAGCTTGCATTACTTCGAAACAGTGACAATACAAAATTATGTTGGCATAATCTATGAGGGCCTTACACATGAAGAGAGTTTCCAGCTGCAAAAGCATTCTAGGAATTATCACTGTAGGCTTTGTCTGTCTTTATATACTCCTAAGTATCTGCCAGCGGCCATCTCAGATGGACTGAAGCATATTTTTGTTCTCAAGCCCTTCTCTTCCTATTGTTTTTTCTTACACACCAGCTTTCGTAAAAACATAAAAATCAATTTTCATTCCTTGTCACTACTCAGAGATAAAACTACTAAGAGATAAAACTTCTCACTCACTTTGTATAGGTTACCCACTGTCAGTATATCCAGAAAAGAATAGAAACACATCAAACATATTGGCAATTTGAGGTTTGGTGACAAAATCCTCTTACAACATACACTTTACTGTATTTGTATTGATATTTCACTCTAAATAAAATTTAAAGATTTGTTCAGTAATAACCAAGTTCTTTCCAGAAGATATAGGCCTGAAGGCTTGACAAGCAATTGTATTGTACAACACAGTAATAGAAGTGGCAAAACTTCATAGTCTAGTATAAGTCTCCTAATTTTAAAGCTACCCAAGTACTCTGTAAGATCATCTGCCAGGCCATGTAATACAGACATCTGTCTTCTAAAATTTTGAGACTGAAATCTAACCTGTTCTATTTCACAGGCTAACTGTTTTCAGGAAATGGTGCTGTTACTTGAGGTTTAGTTTATGAGCTGCATACAGAAATAGGACTGAAAGTAGAAAGGCATTTAACACATGAAAGGAATTTGAGCTCTGGAGATATTTCTTAGTCTCCTAAAGGAAGTCACTGTTCAGCTGTTAAGGATCAGGAGTGGGTATGCAGCTTGGCTCTAGATTGAACAGTTGATGTTGACTGTAGCTACCCCTGCTTGTTAATCTCCACCCATATCTGAAATTTTGTTTGCGCAACATTGCCTTATGCCAAAACAGTTTTATGGGAGAAGTTTGAACTTCCAGTCATGGGAAGCTCAGGTGGCACAGAACTGTCATTCCAAGCTGTTTCATAACCCACAGCTATCTACATAACACACCAGCTGCATGAAAAACTTTAGAAGCAAAAATAATGGATTCTTCCAAAATATTGAGAAGCTGAGAGAGAGCCAGATAATTTGATATCTGTTGTCACACAATAGCAGAGCTGGAACATGAGTAAGTGAATGGGAATTAGTTCATTTACAAGGGGTTCTAGTTTTTCTAACTGGGGGACTTCAGGGTGTGGAGTGTGCCAGTTCACGTTGCCTTCTGTCTGATTTGAGTGGAAAGCAGGGGTGAATTTGATAATCACTTTATCTGGTTAGTCCCTGGCTTGGTAATACCTTTTCCTGTAAGGAAAAAAACATATTTTCCTGATATTACAAAGGAAACTTTTTAATAAATATAGCCATATGTTTAGATTAGTTTTTTCATACCTAGGTACAAAATAAAAATAATTTCAAATAAAAATAATGTCTTTATTTTTCACTAATTACTTCTAATTTAAGAGGCTTGGCTTGCGTCCAGTTTACAGGGGAAAACAACACCTGCCACACAGAGGCAGGAAAAAGCCAATTACATTCCCATTGATTATAGTAAGGATGCATATGCATTACTGGAGTCATGGTTCTCATATTTAAAAATACATTGTTTTGATAATTTAATTCAATATTTTTTCCATATTGTGTGTTAATGTGCAGTACTGCTCAGTTTGATACCAGATCTTTTTAATTACATTCCTCTTAAATTATGCAGTACAATTCTGATAGTGCCTGGTAATCTTATCAGTCATATGTTAGTAAAGTGATGCCTTTTTTCCCTAGGACGTCGAAGTGTAATATGTAATTAGTCTGTCATTTTTATGAGCCAAATATTACATGATTCAAATCATGTTAGTGAATTGGTTTCTTTTTATTTTGTATTCCAGACTATTCATTCTGTTTTTTAAAATTCAGGTTTTCCAGAAATGGTGCAAATATGGCATAAAATACACAGAGCTAGGCCTACATCAGTGACAGGCAAAATTTTCTTTTTAAGTCTAAAAGTAATTCTCCCTTTAGATGAAAATGTGGACTCCAGACATTTAAAAACTATTTGAAAACACTTCTAGGACCAAAGAGAATGTGATCAAATAGAAAAAGTGCTTAAAATAGGGAAGAGTTTAGAAGCTGATTAGTTGGTGTGATTCTGCTGAACCTGAAGACTGCCTTGAAATACATCATCATCTTTGCATAAACACTGTAGCTGTGAGGAATAGCATCCTGTCCAGTGGGTGCTGTCATCCAGCATTAAGAAGTAAACTGTGCAGATTAACAAAAATAAAAAGATGTAATGGTGTGTTGTCATGTAGCTGTTTACATGTAAAAACAAAGAATATTAAGTTCTAAAAATTAGCCAGCTGTATTTAAAAAATATACTTAATAATATAGATGAGGGTGTAATTACAGCTTGAATCAACGCTGCAGCTAAACAGTGTTGAAAGTTAGTTTAGTTCAAAGTAGTGTACCTGTTTCCTCCTCTTCTTAAGCACTTGGAAGTGAGACAACACCAGGAATCATCCAGTAGATGCTTCTAAAATACGTAGAAAAAAATTTGTTTCCAGCACTGCTAACATTTCCAGTGTTGATAAAGACTGTAATTAACTTATGAATGTGTTCTGTATTTTAAAAAGAATCTAGTTACAGGAAGGAAGTACACATCAGTGATTGCAGCTATAATCCACTTTCCTTTTTGTTTTTCTTCCAAAATTCCTCAAAAATTGCGTGTGTCAAAAGTGGTTTGAACTGGACATGGTATTTTAAATATTTGTTGACTGGCCATAGCAATTATTTCTGCTAGTGGAAAAAGTTAAATAGAAGAAAGTAGAATTTTTCAGTTCAAGAGTGCCAAGAAATATGTTGCTTCTAGTAGAAGAATGACTTGGTGTCCATAACTGAAAATTGGGTTGCTGAGTTTCTCCTTGCTTGTGAAAATTCACTCCCAACCTTTTTCCCTCTGCATTTTGCATATAGAATTATAAAGTAGGGGTATGTAGCATCAGTATAATAAAGGCATTTAGTGCTGGGCAGATCCTGTATTGAGAGTGCCAAGAATTTTCCTTCTTTTTATCACTGTTTAGTACATAATTTCCCTTGTGCCTTCCAGTCTGTACAAGGAGAGTCAAGTCCCTGTTTCTTTAGTTCTCTGTTTCTCCTTTTCCTCCTGATTAAATTCCTCATTGGGTTCTTGTTTAATCCCCACAGAAAGAAGGGTTCTGTATGCAAGACCCTGAGAGCAAAAAGCAAGCAGCAGAGGAATCAGATCTGTGTTCTTTTTCCCCCTTATCTCTACAGTACTTTTAGCAGACTAGTCTGTAGCTGTACACAAGACAGCTTTAACTACCCTGAGACAAGAACCTCTTGTGCCTCCTATGGCCACATCAGTGAGGCTGCTCAGTCAATTCCATCTAAAGCAACACGGAAAACATTAATGAAAAAGAGGCAGATGCTTTCATTTCAAGGCTTTCAGAGGAAGTAGAATGTGTAGCCTGGCAAATGGCTTGCTAAAATAGCATATTCTATGTGTACAACAGATTGAGCCAGCTAGCTCTTGGGTTTTTTTCAGAGGAGGATCTTTTTGCCTTGATACCACAGCTTTTTTGGTGGGAAAGATACTCCATAAAATCCAGATCCTGCAAGAACAGAGAACTCATTTTCCTGATGACATTTTCAGTGAGCAATACAGACAGGCTGTCCTTTTGCTTTTGATTTTCTCCATTTGAAAATGTACTTTGATCTACTTTTGGTGCTTTATTAAGTGCCTTTGAATAGAAATAGCAGTTTGTTGGGCTAATGTGATTTTAGAAAGTTACTGGTGAGGCTTCTTACAAAGTATATACCAAGCAGAGCCAGAACACTTTCATTTCATTGAATCTAATGACGTCTTTTCTGTGTTTCAGAATTAAAGTGGCTCAGCAATCAGTGAGCAAGTTAACTGCAGAGAAGAAAGTTGAAACAAAGAAGATCAATCCTACAGCTAGCCTGGTATGATCTGGTTTTCAGTATGACATTCCAAAGTGCTTTTATGACACTATTCTTGTGATTCAGAATGATGGCTGGTTTCTGCTGCTCTTGAAGAGTGTAGTATTCTTAGTTTGAATGTAGTAGAGTGATTTTCTTCCCGAGGAGAAATGTTAAAGCTTATGCTCTATGGTAGTCCAACACTTACGTTTGAAATTTAGATGAGATTTGCCTAAGCATGGCTCTGCTATTTTAGATAACAAAAAGAGCTGCTTTCATGGTTTCTTACTCCCTTCCACTGTAGTCTCTTATATGTTCTTCCATGCTTCCAAGTACTTTGAAGCTCATTTCATATATTTGTGCAATGGCTAAGTGTCTGTTTTTTTAAAAACATTAAAAATCTTGTTTTCTCTGTTGAATAGTGGTAAAAGGGATTAAATCCCCATTTTATCCCTTGCTGTACAGGAAGTGTTTTCAATACAACGTAACAAGAGGTGTAATAATTTGTATTGTATATAAAACCTTTTCTGTCTGTGTGCAAGACACATGGGCTAGACCAACATTTCTCAAACTCGAGAAGATGAGAGACTAAGGGAATGAAATGTACATGAAGGAATCAGTGTATTATTTCCGTTCCCAGCAGGGCATATTGGTTGCAGATCAGGAGGCAAAGATATGAATGGCTGCACTTGCCTGGAAAGAGGTCATTAAGCAAGATAATCTACGTAATGCTAAATTAGAGCCTTTATGTCAGCAGAAACCTTTCCAGACAAAAGAAGGTATTAGAGTCACATGAATTTGAAATGTATCAGGTTTTCTGTAGCTGCTCTGCTCTTCACAGGTGTATGTTTTCAAAAGTACGTAGAATTTGACAAGTATGTAGCTAAAGCAAACTCAGCTTTTCCACAATAAGTAATGAACTGGTTTGGAGCCTTCTTTGAGTGCTCCATTGAATTTTTTTAATTAGAGAAAACTGGAACTGTGACTTAGTATTTCTCCATCTTCTAGTCCAAATGTTCATGGCAACTTGAGATGGAAAATTATAGGCAAGAATTATAATAGAACTCTTTTTTCTTTAACAGAAAGAAAGACTGCGTCAGAAGGAAGCCAGCGTGACTGCCAACTGAAAGAAGAATGAAAAGGATGGAGTGATTTCCTACCTTGCGTGATGCTTTACTACACCAATGGCCCAGGAAGCACCTTATGTTAGATACTGAATTCTGCTTTGCTGATCTGTTCCAAGACAATCCATTAAAGACTTATGAGTTCCTTCAGAGGGGTTTGTATGTTCAATGGAGGGAATTCTAAGAAGGTTTTTACATGGGAAGTCATAATTATTTTCTGTAACTCTTCCTTTCATTGCTTAAAATGCATCTTGTTGTTAATGGTTAATTAAAATACTCTATGCATAATGCATTAATATGAAAGAGCTAAAATGAGCATTTTGGATGCTGAGTTAAGTAATGACTAACAACCTGTAAGTTACTTACAGGGCTTTATGTAGATGAGAGAAAATATGCCATTCAGTTCACAAAAGACTATTGCTTTCTGTTACTTCAGCAGTAACTGAGGTAAAATTGACTCAAGCTAAATAATTTTACAGTGTCTAAGTATTGGATGTGTCTTTCTAAAACAGATTAAATGTAATTATAGATTTATGCTGTATTTTACTATAAATATTTTTATAGAAGCTTCAGCTTATGCCATACATTGAAATGGGAACAATATTTTGCACATAAAAAGGAATAGCTTCAAATTCTTTAGTTTAATGATTAATGGCATAACTGATTTATTGTTTTTATGGTTTTAACCTAACATTTCCTAAATTTTGAGCTTTGAAAGAAAAAATTATAAGATGTATATTTCTATTTCAGTATATATTGCAAATATCAATTCCATAAATTGATGAGTTTATTAGTCATTATTCATTAAGATACAGTAATATCTCTCCATGAAGTTACACATTTGCCATTAAATATTTGACTTTTAATTCCCTTGAAAGCTTTCTTTTAAACAGCAAATATCTCACTCTAAAATATATTATGCAGCCTGCTCTTGTTCCCCATATTTGTATGAAGAATGTGTCCGACATACCTTTTATTTTTATATATATATATATATCTATATCTATATAGATATAGATATATATATCTCCATAATATAGTAAGTAAAACTTGAGAAAGAAAGAACAGGGTCTTGCTGTCCTCCTGTAACATTATAACCATTGCCATAAAGTAGCAGAGCCTGAAAATAGCCATACTGAATATCCACTGTTACTTGAAGATTTTTACAGCATTTTAAGGATTCGGATTCTTGGGGGAGAAATCTTTAAGGTTTTGAAGAAATTAGCAGAAGTTAATGTAAGTTAAAAGAGAAAAGTGATTCTGCTTGCTGTCCACAGGAGTGAAACAGACTTTATGATAATGGTGTATGAAGTTGGTTACAAAGAGAAACTAGGTGAAGCAAAAAGGTGCAAAAAGCTAGTAGGTGAAAGGCGTTAGTCCTTTGCTTTGAAACTGGAAAAAATATACGTGAGACAGACATCAGTTATAGAGAAAATTCTATAGAGAGACTGTGATGAAACCGAGGCAAAGTCATCCCTAGAAGTATACATTTATATTAAGGAAAACAGCAGTTGTGGAGACCCATTCATAAATTAACTTAAAATTTCAGTGCAGGTTTCTTACATTAGTATCTCTCTCATTCCTGCATAAGTAAAAACAAAGGACTCAAGATTGTCTTGTATGTTTGAGAGTTTCTACCTGCTACACTCAAGATGTGTAACCATAATTGTTATGAAAGCGGTCAATAATATGCCAGCAAAAATAACCTGATTTGTAGTTTGACTAGTCCCACTGCAGAGAAAAAAAAAAACCCAAGTATTTTTCTGTCTTCCACTAAATAGGTGAAGTACATTTCTTTCCAATATTATTAGTGGTAAACAAGAGGAGCAATAATGCTTATAAAAGCCAAAGAACAATAGCAAGCGAGGAAATTCTGGTGAGTGTTTAAGCAAACAAGTGTTTATTTTTTATATAGTTTTCTGTCCATCATGAAGATAGCGTACAATGCCATTTGGCTTGATTAGAGTTTTGCAATGAATTGTTTACTTGAAGTGTTATTCAAAAAGAGCAGCACTGTTTGTGAAAAAGGATGGTCTTGAAAATTCCCATTAGAAGTATATTGTGGAAAAAAGGTTTTAACTTATTGAAATATCCTGTTTCAAAATTTCTAAATGTGAATTTTCATTTTTCAGGTCGAACTGACTTCATTTTGAAATGTTGAAAAATGTATATAAAAAGGGATTAAAATTAAAATTATTCATTTAAAGCATTTCTTGATCAGATTTATAATTCTTTTTTCAGATTATCAATTTGCCAAGATTTTGAGAATTGAGGCTATTTTTTAGAAGGTTCAAAAATTTACATAGCATAGGGACCTTGTTTCTTCCTAATTTTCAATTGTATTGATTTTCCTCTCAAGTCAGAGTTTCTGATTCCAGCTTCACTGATGGCTTAAATCCTCCACTACTAATTAAAGTATTTTTAAATTAAAAGAAGACTTCACCTAGATTATTTAATTCATGTTAAGACTCTTGGATGGAATTAATCAGCTAAATATCACATTTACACCCCTAGTGATACCCACAAGTGTCTTCAGACAGTGACTGAAGTCACAGTGGTAATCTGCTGGCTTTAACTAAAACTTTGTATTGGAGAGGAGATATTTACAGATAAATCTATGTAAGCTGTTTATTGATGAAATATTTAGATACATCAGGCATAGCAAATAGGCATCAACGAGCATTCATCTTGGGATCGCAAACTGTTACCAAACATGTTTTAAGCTTTAAGCTTTAGTTTGATTCCTCACTTTACCTTGATCTTCCCAGTTTGAGGAGAGTAAAAGGAAAGAGGAGAAAAGAAAGAAAATACAAAGATGGAATGGAACAGAAGTCTCTGGTATATGTCCACATTGCTGTCACAGAAGTAAAAGAGTGGACTCAATTAAGCCAAGCAGAACTAGCTAGACAGTTACAATTTTCTGGTCTATGTAACTTAAAATACCACAACACTTCACAGAAGTCACTTCAGTGACCGTGAAGTAGATGTGGCTTAGGGGGAGTATTCTGTTTTGTTTTGTTTTCATCTCTTCTGTTACCAAGCTTCTCAAGACTCTAAAGCAAAACGCTATTAAAACCCACGTTACTCATTAGGTGCTTATTACCCAAAAAATTGCATACGCTGCTGATTTATAAATGGAATTATTAGGAAGAATTCAGTCTAGATGAGGAGGTAATAATCTGTGAAGTGCTCTTTACATTATTTACATTACCACTTGCTGATTTAAAAAGGAAGATCTGAAAATATTATTTTCATTATGTTTTTACTAAACTATGAAAACTACCCTGGTGTTTTGCCATGACTAACCCATGCAGATGTTTTACCTTGTGTTTTATCATAGGGTTTTAGATGTATAGCTTGAATAGACTTATATTTAGACATATTTAACTTCCTAATTTTTGCATCAAAACAGAAACTATGATCTTCAGTTCCTGTACATAAAGAAAATTAAAGTAGAATGGCTGGAATATTCAGTAAGCAGCGAGAAAAATAATTGAGCACCTTAAGTGCTTGTAGGAAGGGTACATTTTTTGTAAGATTTCTGCCTTTCTGAATTGCTGAGGATATCTCCTCCAGCCAGATCTAAACAGCCAGGGTATCTCTGACTAGTTTATTTTTTTCTCTGCATGAAAACATGAAAAAGATACTTTGTTTTCCATGTGTTGTAGAGTGTTCTTATTGCCCTTATTTTCCAGTAAATTGTTAGCAACATCATTCCCAACTGAACATGGGGCAGTGGAAGACTGTGGAATACTTACTTAGTAGTACTGTTTCTTCATTGCTTCAAGCCAGTGTCTTGAAATTGGATGCCTTAATCTTATGTGGGTGTGGAATTTCAGAAACATCCATACAATTTAGAAATATTCATCTCCTTAATCTGTGTTTAGGAACCATCTGAGCATGCTATTTCAGAAAATCATGTCCACCTGGTTTTTGCTCATCCTTGGCCTTTTCTCAGTCTTGTTCAGTAGTATTATGGATCTTGCTCTTTTCTTTTCTTTTCTTTTCTTTTCTTTTCTTTTCTTTTCTTTTCTTTTCTTTTCTTTTTTTCTTTTCTTTTCTCTCTTCTCTTCTCTTCTCTTCTCTTCTCTTCTCTTCTTTTCTCTTCTCTTCTCTTCTCTTCTCTTCTCTTCTCTTCTCTTTCCTCTTTTCTTTTCTTTTCTTTTCTTTCCTTTTCTTTTCTTTTCTTTTCTTTTCAACACTTCTGGAATTTTTTTAATGCCACTTAAGAGAATTTCAGGATTTCCAGTCTGGAGAGTTCTCTTTGGCATTCTTCATTTGAAGGTAAGCCTATGTATTTGCACACAAATATAAAGAAAATTTTAAAAGAAAGTTAACTTGATTATAGTCAATAAATTGCTTCTAAGAGAGAAAAATACCAGGAGCTATGTGTTTCCTTGTGCAAGCAAGGAGAAACAAAACAGTATAAAAATTAAAATCAGATAAAATAAGCAATAAATTCAGAACTAGTAGTAATGAGACCAGTTAACCCCTGAAGGAAGTTAGCAAAGATAGTTGTGGTTTCTCCATTTTCTGATGTTTTCAAATCAGAATGGAACATTTTTCTGAAAGGTGTGTGTCATCAAATACAGTTTATTGGGCTCAGTTCAAATGTAGCTAAGTGGCATCCCCTGTCCATTGATTCACCTGTTCCAATAGTTCCTCTAGACAGAAAAATATAACAATTAGTATGTAAAAGACTTAATAAAATGTTCTCTTATCTGTAATGAAATATTCTTAGCTAAGATGAAAGAGCTCTTTATTGTGATTTTGAAATTAAAATACTACAAACAGTGTGGCGTAGAACAAAATAATGCAGGAAACCACTGTCAAATTATAAATATATTTCAAATAATTAATTAACATTTGTTGGATGCATCTTACGGTATTAACAAGGTAGCAGATTTATCTCTGAAATTCAACACTCTTTTGAAGATTCCCAAGATAGGTCTGAGAAAACTGGCATTTTGGATTGGACAGTGAGAAATCCCAGAATCATAGAAACCCTAGTTTCTTCGTAGTTGTCCAAAAGTTTGAGCATATGCAAGAGAGTTCACCTTGAGTACACTTAGTGTGGTGCCAGTTTTAAATAACTGTCTCTCCTTTCAGTGAATTATTAGATAGACCTGCTGATATCACAATCAAACATCTCCACTGCTGAGTAGGGTTTGAAAAATAAGAATTTTATGCAACTCTTTTATAGATCTGAAGTTCAAAAGCTGTGCAAGCAAAACTGGTAGAACTGTTCAAAAACACTTGGGTTTGTAAGTTTTTTTCAATATGCCTGCAAGACCTTTTCTTGTGTGGTTTTTTAAAAAATTTTCTAAATTTAAAAATATTCTTAACAACATTACTAAAATTGATTTTTTCCACTAGTTGAAACTGTGGTACACGTAAACTGTACTGTCTTACAAAATTTTGCAAGCTTCAACTGGCTTTAAATGATTTTGATTTGATATATTATAGAATTCAAGCTTTTAAATTAGGACCTGTTTGTAAAATTTAAGCACTGGATATAAGAGAATATATATTCTAAGAAGCAATGAAGTAAAAATGCTGAACTGACAAATAGCTTAGAGACAGAGAGCTCAACCTTCCTGGGACAACATTATCAAGTGAAATAAGCTTTTGCCTAATGTGGAACAGCATTGCAATTGCTGTGATTTCCTTCTGTCAGGTGTTATCTTAGACTAAATTAAAAGCTACACTTTTTTTTTTTTTAATTAAATATTTCTGGCTAATTTAGTTTCATAACTTTTCACCTCAGTTTCACCTTCAACAAGTTAATACTGAGTTAATAAGAAGCCTTTTTATAGAGGCTGATAGTGCTTATATATGGATGCAGTTTACTTAGATACTAATTCCTGTGGCCCACACAGTAAATATATCAATGGAGAACAGTGTAAGGTTGTGGGACTGGATAAAATCTTTTAGCATCCTGTTAGAAATCTGTACTGAACTATCCCAGTAGGGGACATATATTTCTTTTCTGTGGTAGGATCTGCCTCCAAAGGTTTTGGAGTTTTGGGAGCTTTTGGAGGATGGAGAAGGCTGTTGGCATGGCATCTTTGCTTTAGCCATCAATTTCTAACAGTTCTCAGGAGTTAAACTGCAGAATTCCCTGAGCATATATTGCCCCAGGGACTCCTGGAAGGGTGACTGGAAAATAAGGTTAAAAAGGAAAGAGATCATAGCTGTATTTCCAGATTAACGGAAAAGCTAGCAGACTCCTCCAAAAAAGCAAAAATTTTGTAAAGTTGTATGTAGCTGCTCATTAAGTTCTACAGATACACACAAGGTTCTACGTATTTCTGTCAAAAATGCTGCATTCATGTATGTGAACATCATTCTGTGCCTATTATTGATCATATGATTATTTTATATGAAGAGAATCACTTACATATTCTTACTCTGTTATTCTGCTCTGACCAGTAAAATATCAGCATCCTGACAGACAGCTGTGTTTCAGGTTTCCCAGTGTTTTCCTGGCAGGAACAATCATATTTTCCTGGAGGTAAGATGAGTTTAGCTGCTATGACATCTGCTTTCTCAGCCTCTCTTAATCATAAACTAGTACTTGCATCACAAGGCCAAATGATGGGGCCAGATTCTGTTGTCACTGATAACTATAGTCTTCATGGCAATTAGAAGTTAACTGGGGCACAACATAATACTAAAAATGTCAGGATGTTTTTGTGAAAGACATTAAACTTGTAATGTCTTTGGTAAGCTCACAGACATGAAGAGTACTGACAGACTGAGATTCATGTACTATATTGGTACTGACACATGGCATCCTTATAGGAGAAGTTCAAGTGACTTTAGAAAGGGGACCTGTAATACCTGTTCACTAGTGGATAATGTTTCTTTATTTTTTTTGGAATGTTCCACAAGATGATTTTTCAGTCTCTGAATTATGCATTTGAGTACTTTAAATGGTGCATTTTCTCTCTGACTTTTCCCAGAGGGACCAAGCTTGTAGTTCAGTACTTCTGCTTTCTCATTTGGCATGCTGTAAATACATTCCATTGTCGTTGAACAAATGCTCATCCTGGGCAACTATCCACAAACAATATGTTATAGAAACTGCAGAAGCTGGGTAGCAATCTAAGACTATAGCACTATTTCCTACATCTTGGACCATCAACAGTCAGCAAATTAACATAGATACTGTATAGCAACTGATACTTTTTAGTTGTAAAGACGTTTTAGGGATATATTGCCATTAGCAGCTAATCACTATAAACTGGATAAAAGCCATGTTGTTCTTATAATTCTTTTTTTCTATCTATTAGGATGATTTTTTGTGGTGTGGGTATCTTCTAGATTTTACATGGGAGGATAGCATTTTGTAATTAATCAAAACAAAACAAGCTCACAGTTCTATTCTAGACTTCTTTCATATCTGTGAGGAAGATGAATAAATAAAACTGATTTCATTCCATATAAAACCAATACTTCTTTCTCATTCTATTAATTTATTTATTTTGTGTTGCAGTCCAGTGTGTTTTAGAAGGGCTGTAAAGACATTAGGAGGTTCAAGTATGAATCTCATTCCTTAAAGATTCCCTGTAATGTTCAAATTCAACAAACTGGCATGGGGAACTCCTCTCCTATCACCATTTTTCCTCACCAGTTCATGTAATTCCTCAATCCTCCTCTTTTTTTAAAAGTAAAGTCACATGGTTACCAAACTGGATGTTAAATATCTAAGAAAAAAATCACATATTGAATGAGAAGAAGCCAGTTAACCTCCAAACCAAAACAAAGACCAATATAGCTTTACTGCACACAGTTTGAACCTTTGTTATTCACCTAAGTTGAACATAATGGCATTTCATAGACTTAGACAATCAATACAGTGTTTTCATGCATTTCTGTAATTTAGCGTTTTACATGTGGTAAGCTCATCTCTCCAAGTCAGAGACAGAACTGGTGTGTTTAGTAACATAATCGACTTCTGCTTCAGAGAAGACCAGATGTGTGACATGAGAGATGTATCTGAGTGTTTTGGCATTATGTTTTGTACATATTTTCCATTACTTATGCATGGGCCAAGTAAAGAGACCCAGAAACATACCTAGAATAATAATGTTGCAATACCATTGAAACAACAATATAAACCTCACTGTATCTTCCGTGTGGATTTTCTATTGAAGAAGTCCATCCTCATAACTTCCTATTGAAGTGTTCAGTTGGGTTTGCTTGAGCTTTGTTTAATTAAAAGATTATATTAATTCAGTAAATCAGGGCAACTTGTCTGGGGCAAGCTTCTAAGGTGCCTGATGCTACTGTAGTCAAGTGAAATAATCTGTGTGCATGCTTATCAGGCTTGTAGCCTGAACAACACACTTTCATCTCCATACAGCTTGGAAAAGGGAGAGACTCGAGAGGGAAATTTACCAGATTTTTTAGGTGTCAAGTTCAAAAAAGCTATGTCAAATTAAATATATTTGTAATATTGCATGGGTTTTGAAATACCAGTAATACCTGTTGCAAAGGGAGACTAATGCTCCATGTCAGATGGGACTGGATAAGGACTTTGCACAGAGAGTTAATAAAAGCACTGTTCTTGTAGGTGCTTTCAGCAAAGCTGTGAATGCCCAGATGATGATGACTATGTGTTCCCCAGGAATAACAGAATTATATTTTTTAAGAAATACATATGTATTATGACACTGGTTTGCGGGTGGGGGGAATGTCAGCCTCAAGAACAAAAGTTGCCCCTGCCATTGTACTTAAGCTATTGCTCTCTGTACTAAAAGCTTTGCCATATTCAGAAGTTACAGGAAGCAACAATAGAGAAATAGTAATATGCGAGAAATCAAGACTTGACTGATAAAAAGTGGGTTTAGCGGGATTATAGTATGATTTTCAACCTTCATTTAGCTATTTTGGATAGGTTTTTTTTTTTCCTTTCCAGTCATTTTGAGTTGAATATTTGCACTGTTGAACATTATTATTGTTGGTACTCTTCCCTCTCCTCTCTCCATATGACCCAAAATCATCAAAAGAGAGGCCTCCTTGGCTGCTTAACTTCTCTTTGAAGATGTAGCAAAATGGTAAATTCGCTTGCAATGCTATTAATGTTTTCTGTGTACCTTGCAAGTTGCACAGACATAACATCATTTAGGTCTCTGATGTCTATATGGGATTTGCTTTAATAAAATCATAGCTTTGCTTGAATGTTCACAAACACACTCAGCAATTATATATTTGCTGTTCCTTTGAATTTAAATCAACTTTGCATTTATCATCCTACAATATGTAAAGCAAAAATAATGGAATATTAATATAGTTTAGGGGGTTTTTCGTTTTCAGGATTTAAACTCCTTTGACTAGTTCTTGATTAAATATGTTATAAATGTCTTAAAAGAATAAACTAAATAGATTTAGGTGCTTTTTCCCCCCTCCACATTGTAATTATGTGTGTGTGTGTGTCTGTGTGTGTGTGTGTATGTGTGTGTGTTTCTACTGTGTATCTGAAAGTTTAACTTCCTCAAAAACCAAGATGTGCACATGATTGACTTTGTAAAAGTTATTGTAGTGGAATGGAGTATTTATTTTTAAACTAAATTCTTAAGGAGACATTGAATGTAAATAAAAGACTATATTTTCCTCCTCAGTATTTTTTATAATTTTTTAATTGTATTTTTTGCATGCACAATATATTACTGTGATACGGTAGGTTTTTCTGTTCGAAAAATTCTGTCCAAATAACGGCTTTTATTTACACTACTTTACTGATACAGTTAAAATCCCAGGTTCAGTGTGTTTGTTTAAAAAGATAGTGTTTCTCAGATCTGCAAGGAATTTGAATATCTACCTTACTGATGTCAATTTCTTGAAGGTATTATATGGGGAGGGGGTGCATCTGAAACAATTTGCACACATCTGAAGATGTGGATTTCCTTTAGCTCTCCCACTCTTGGCAACTTGTCTCATTTCCAGGTCCATAATATTGAAAAGCGTTTCAGTAACTCAGACCATATTGCCCACAAAATCATAATAATTTAGTATCTCAAAGGTTTGTATTATCCATGTCTCCAGACATTAATATTTGTATTCTGTTTTCTAAGGGAAAAAAAATCTATAGACTGAATTACAGTTTGATCTATATTTTACTGTTACTTTTCTAACTATATAGATAGCGTAGGAAATATTATTAATAGTATATTTTTTTTCAGTTTTCCTATAGTCAGAATAGAAAACATTTACAATTTAAGTAGAAAATTATGCTGTGGTTTCATTCAGCACCTGAACATTTTGGGGAGTACAGGACCTGGAATTATCATTACCAGCATGCTCAGCAACTCTCCAAGGATGGATATATTTTCGGCAGTTTTGAGGGGGATTTTAGCATCACACATCACATAAATTTAAAACCAAAACACTGACTTGCTTTTAGGTGTATCTGGAAACATTATTAATGTGTTTGCTTCAAAATCATTATCCTTAGCCAAGCAGAGGTTGGAATGACCATGTCAAGAGAGAGTAAGAGTAAATACATTCCATTAAGGACTTTGAAGATCACAATACGCAGGTTAAAAGAGGGAGTGGAGAAACTCAACAACTACAGCAGCATGATCGAACCGATGGATTTTGGGTTGAAAAGTTGCATTTCTCATCACAGAAGAGACTGGAGAAGACAAGAATCTAAGCAAGGATTTCAGCTACATAGATGAATTGGAGATACGTTGCCAAATGAAAATAATCACCAAGGTGCAGACATTACCCGACTGTGAAGAACAGTTTGCAATCAATTTTCTGTAGAAGAGAAGGGGACATGCAGGAACTGGAACCAACCTGGTCTAGTGGAAGGTGTCCCTGCCCATGGCAGGGGGGCTGGAATGAGATCATCTTTAAGCTTCCTTCCAACGCAAACTATTCTGTGATTCCATACCAGATGCCACAATGATGAGCATGTTAGAAATACCTAGATAGGCACTGAGCAGTTAAGCAAGTATGTAATTAGTTACATCATCCTGATTAAAGTATCTGAGCAAAGCAATCCAGCTTACAGGCAGTTGCTTTCTGTTCCTTCTCATACTATTTACTGCCTACTTTCATGATCCTCTAAGACCAAAAAAAAAAAAAAAAAAAAGGCATGCTGCCAAAGAGAGGGACTTCATAAGCTTTTTTGTTTGGAATCCTGATACGCCAGGATGTGAGATGACAGATTGTTTATCCACATTAATAACTAATTTAGTTCATTAAGAACCTGAATTTGGGCCTTGGGTCTGAAGTTCTTGAACTTTCTTTATGCGTCTTTGAATACGGGACTTATTCAGAAACACACAAGAGCTAACCAAAGAGCAGTATTTGCCATAGAGCTGTGCTTGTGTTATTCTGAGAGAAAAATACTACATGCAGGGACCTAAATACATCACAAAAAGTGAATTATTTCCAAGAATAATAACATACATGTTGAACAGAAGTCCAAATTTGTAAGACCAATCATGAAGGTCTAAAATAACTGCTACTCTTCTGAACATACAAAGCTATCAGACATAAATCTCATTTTCTGTGCTGCAGAATTCTTTCTCATTTGTTAATGTATTTCAGCTCTGGGGTTATTGAAACTGTTACTTTATAAATATAGAATTAATTTGTGATACACTGATTTAAAATACTATAAAGTAAATTTCTGCTTCTAATTAATAGGCAGTTTAGATCTATACAATTAAATAATTTCAGAGATGCATTGTCTCGTATCTGTAAATGTAATACCCGTTTAGCCCATATACAGGGCTTAAATCTTGAAATAAAAGCAGGCAATTTTTATGTTACTTTATATAAATATGCAGATACATATATATGCATAAGTATATTTTTTAAAATATATATGCATGCACGTCTCTAATACAAGCTATGCTGTTGATATGGCAAAAGAAATTTATCCAGTCGTATATCTAATATCTGTACTTCAGCAATATATGATAAAATGTTCATACATCCGTTGTTCAAGAAAGGGCAGTTAGTGCCAAATCAACAGTAAAAGCTGGATAACTGTAGTTATTGAAATAATTTAAAAGCAAATGAGTATTTGAGATGTGTTTGTCAGAAAACTTTAATCAAAGCAGACTGGGGATTTTTATGTGTAACCTCTTTCATGAGACAAATCCCAAGGTCCTTTACAAAATAATGAAATTAGCAATGCAAATATTGATGAATTCACTTGGTCAAACAAAGTAGTCCTTGCTCTTGAGAGAGCTACTACCGTGTGTCAACAAACCAAGGGATTCCAGATGCAAAAAAAGTGCAAGCCTCAAAGTCAGCCAAATGGGAGACCTGGCTTTAAAGGCATGCTAGGTTTTTGGGAAGGATCAAAAAAAGTGTTCAAAACAGTTTGCAAATCTTGGTTTTGCTTTCTGTATAATTGTTACATTTCATTTGTCTATTTGCTTTAGGGTTTTTTGCTTCTTACAATTTTCGACACATTCATGAATGTGCCAAATCTTTTCTGTAAAACAGTGGATGAACAAGTGTAAGGGCTTCAGAAGTTCCAGGGTTGCATATAGATCATTTATTACATAGACTGGTGCTTGAAATGCTGTTCTTATAGATGCAATTCCCAGACCCTTGGGAAAAGTTAGGGTTTTCAAGTTTGGTTTTACAGTAGTGTTTTATCTACCCCTGAAAAGAGAGACTAAAGCTCTACAGTTCACAGCTGAAGACAGGCTCAAAAGAAATGACTGGTGATTTAACTTTTACAACTTATTCTTTCTGAGTGAAACTTGTTTAGGCATGCTGAGCCTTCATGAAAACCCTCTGCAGCTTCTTAAAAAGAATGTGAGGGGTGAGTGAGGAATAATATTTTGAGTCACAGTGTGTTATAAGACTTCTAAGACCTCTTTCTTTTTTTTTTCCTTTTGCATTGTTTCCTCTTTGTAAATTTTTCTTCCTCTTTTTCCCTCCCTGTTTAAGAAACCATTGCTAGATTCATGTGCATTTATCCAGTTCCAATATTTGTTCATTACTAATATTAAGATTTATTCAAACTGCAAATTCCAAGACTGAAATGATTAAGCCATTTGAAAGTGCTCCAATAATTGATCTCTAAATCTCTCAACCAGAGTTTTGGTCATACTTGTAAGTATTTATGTTAGTACTTACAAATTTTTATTTCAGATTCAATTAGTCATAGAGTCAGGCACAAAACTCCCCCATACATTTCATAACTAACCAAGATAGTGTAAATCAACCACTGAGAATTCCACAAATATGTAAGTAGCTGAGCAGTAAAACTTGAAATCAACTGGTTACAAAAAGCTTAACCCACAAATGGCCATATGCAACTGAACTCCAGAGGACCATGTGTCTGAGTCAAGGGAAATATTTTTAAATTTCGAGGTCTATATTTTTTATCTTGTGCTTCTCTTATTAACCTCAAAAATTGAAACATTATGATGTTTTAAAGTTTTCTGTGCCAATCTCTCTTACAGCCTCTGTAGCAGTATTTTGGGCTGTTGACTGACTACGAATCAGACAAGTGTGTTATGCCCCGTTGTTTTTTACTTTGAGAATCTTTGATTTCCATTGAAGTATTGATGAAGGCTGACAGTGCTCATTTTATATGTGATTCAGAGAAGCCATAGCAGTCTTGTCTTTGAGAAGTGCAGTGGTGCAATGCAAATGTTCTGAAAATGCTATGCATTCATTATAGGGTTTTAATTATAGATCACATTGCTACCCTTAGTAGCAATGTACCCTTAGTACCCTTAGTCTGAAGTTCAGTGATATTAAAGATTTGAAAGATTTTTGAATTCCTTAGAATTATAAAGGAAAGCACAATGTGAGATGTATTCTCTGATTACAAAAATTATTTCCTAGAGAGTAAACAAGAGACAAGGCCAGAGCAGGAGAAGGAGAGGGTGTTTCACCATGTGAATTTTGTCCTCTTTTCCATATTTAAAGTCATAATCAGAAACTCTCATATAAGGATCTTCCCCACGACACCTCTTAGATGATACATTCCAACACTCCAAAACAGTGATGCAGATCCAAGATGGGTTTCTGAGTCTGCTTCGTGCACACACTTCTGAAGCTGTCTTTATTGCTTACATACAATAGCATCTCTTTGGAGGTTTTCACAATATCACCTGAGTACTTCTTTCTCTTCATTGCTCTCTGTTTGCTGACACAGCCAAAGAAAGCAAGCTATGGGACTGTATGCTATGCCCCTACAAAAAAAATACCTTGAGATTTTAAAAGAAGTTTCCCATTTCTTCTGGTCTTAAGTGTCTTCTAAAATATCAAACCAAGTCAACCTGCAAGCCTATTGTAAAACTATTACATAAATAAAAAAGATGAAGGGAAAACAGTTTCTGAGTTGAGATTCTTAAAAGGAGAACAAGCTGCATGTGAATCTAAAGATCCTATTCAAGGTCGGGAAGATAACTGGGATATTTTCCAAAAGCAAGAAATCAGTGAAAACTTGGATTGCATTGAGATGCGTGTCCTCTCCTTGAAATGGCATTAAACAGCTGAGAATCAGTCACCTTACTTTAGCAGTTTTTGACAGAACAGAGGCCTAGACAATATTAATTTTTAAGTAATGTGAGCACAAGAAATCTGATGCCAAACTGCCCTTTCTGCTCCTGGGATTGTTTTGAGCTAATTCCCAAGGCATCTTTCTGAAAATGTATCCTTTCAACTGAAAAAACAAAAAGGCAAAACCCACTCTCTTGGACCCTACTGTGTTAGTTCCCTGTACGAATCTTCTGGTTTGATTTAGGAATGTGCAGCTTGGTTCCCATGTGCATTGTTGTTGTAGTATTTGCTTTGGAAGGAAAAGTGAGTATATGGTTCACGCCTTAACCTTGTCAAGCTTTCCCCTTACCAACTTGAACTGACACCATACAAATTCTGAAAGGAAAGGCCACAGCCAAAATTAATCATAAACATTAACCATAAAATATTACTCTTGACCCTACCAAGGGGCAGACCTCTAGGAATAACATCCTGCTCCTTAAGAAAATAACATCCCTCTCCAACCGAGAGGTGCAGCCGATCTCGTCTGTGCATGACGGACATGCTGACCTGCGCCTCGGGGTGTAACATCGATCTCAGCTCAGAGGCTAATGTGCACTCCAAGCCTTGCCTTGTGCAAGTCAAACACAGCCATACACAGAGGCTTTGGCAACTTGTGTCCTTGGCGTGCAACCAGTCCTGTCCGAGGTTGTGCTCTAAGGTTAAGGTTTTATGCAAAGCCAAACAGACTTAAGGCTGAAGCTGGAAAATTTAGCCCAACTTCCAGGCTGTTTTGACCTGAATGAATACTGTGGATATATACTGCACAAACAGTGAGCTCTGAGGGAAGGTTACAGTCTGTAGCTCCTTTGTAGCATTTAACTTGAATAGACCCTATGATTAGTTTATTCTTAGAGGCACAATCCATAGATTATTGGAGAACCTATTTCCACAGCTATAAGGTAGTATGTTGTTCATCAGCAAATTGAATTAATGAAGCCTGTGAAATCTGAAAACTCCAGAACCAAAACTAATTAGCATTGCCAAATACTAATTTTATTTGGAAAAGAAATAAAAAAATCAAAGAAAAACTTTGATTACTTATTGCAAGTTACTGGAGATGAAACAAATGTGCCTAAATCAAGCAAGACCTGCAACATTGAATAAAGCACTCCCTAAATATCACTAAAAAATCTGGCATGTAATAGTAAATCAGGTTGCTTCCCAGATGTTGGTTGTACTGGCATTGATGGGGAGAGATTTCAGCAGCAATTGTTGAACTCATGTCAAGGTGCCCTGCAGATGTATTTCTGATATTGCAGCAAGAACAAGATGTAAGTACCCCACTTTCCAGGGGTTTCCCTCAGGATAAACTCCTCAGTGTCACCTAACCAAGTGATTTTGGTCATCCTTTTCCCAGCATGTCAGCCCCAGATGGATACCAAGCTGCTGTTGGGAGTGACAGGTTAAATGGGAAGAGAACTGGGGAGACAATATGACACCATCCCTGAATTGCTGCACTTATAATCATTACAGAAGATTCAAAGATTTCCCTGGTAACCCTCATTTTCCCTGAGGAAGAAATCAGGGTTTGTTTCACCCATTGGCTAATACTAATTAAAGAATAAAGTTCAAACTTTTGCAGTTAAATTAGTACTTTTAACAAGTTCATTCTCTAGGATTTCTGTGCCACACTGAAGTACAGCTATGCCTCCTGTGAGTGAATTTGACAGATTTGATAGAGATGGTTGAGATTGTTCCTGTGTCATTTGCTGGTCAAATGCCTTGAAATAAGTGAATATTTTCACGATATTTTCACAAGATCTGTGCTTGATTTGTACTTGTGTAGTCTATTTATATCTAACAAATATAAACTGTTCTCTATGCAGATGGCTTAGTTCTGACAACATAGTACAAACTGAGCGCACTCCTCCTTTCACACTAATGCCAATACATCTCTCCTGTTATTAATAAGCTATTTAGACACATTCTGACAGCAGACTAGACCTCATCTTTGAGATCAGTACCTGACGCTCATATTTCTTCACTCTTGCCCTCTGTTTCTTTTCACCATCCATCACACTGACTCTTACTTCCTATTCTCTCCTGTGAAATAGACACTACCTTCGTTTTTCACCAACAGTAAAACAGATCAAGGTGGTTCCATGTGTTGGTAAAGATAAATGTCGAGGCTAAAATCTTTCCTTGTGTGGCTTCCATTAAATTTCACTGCATAGCATTTGTACACTTTTCAGCTATGACGCACCAAGAGCTAGAGTTGCAAAAGATTTTCAGTCTCAAAACATCGAAAACCAGTGTCTTTTTAAGAAATCAGTGCTTCTGTGCTGAAATCAAATACCATTTAAACTTCCTTTTGTACTGTGACCTAGTTGTCCAGTCTTTTCAAACAGCCCATTCTCAAATGGCACAGGTGGTATATCATGTCAAGAAGAGGATTGGCAAAATGTGCCTTGGAATTATGCAAACTGAATTTCAATGTAATAGTGATAAAGATGTTTTTTCTCTGCAGTTATAGCAATGGTAAGGAAGAAAAGATGTGAAGATGCATTTAAATTATTCTCATTGGAAGTCTTGCTTTACCCAGCTTCTTTCTTGAGGTGAGGTAATTGCAAGTCTTCTCATTATCATGCTTATGTGATAGAAAGAGAAGAGCATTTATTTTTGTGAATCTGTGTATAATGATTTGTCCCTGGTAATTAAGTAAAATATTTGGTTCTGAAGAAGGGGATTTTTCTTTTGGCTTACAAAGGAGTTTTTTGCAAGAACTAAACTTGGTAGTACAGGAGTCAGGAGCCTGCTGACTTCTGATAGTCCATCAAGGCTGACAGCTTAAGAAGACCTGCCAGGGTAGCTGTTCTCTCAGTTGGCTGAGCAATGGCATTTTCATCACCAGACAAAGTTCAGAATTTCCTTTAGAGGAAAACTGACTCTTTTTGAACTTTCAGACTACTGAGCTGAGCAGAGTGAAACCAATTGTTGAGACATCATGCATGGATCTAAGGGACAGATGGGTCCAAACTATGCCAGTGAATCATGATAAGACATTTAGCCTGTATTTTTTTTTCTATTTATTTCTGTATAACTATTGTTCTTGCTCTGCTGTTTGTTCTGAGACTCACTTGCTTTCACCATTTCTCAGCAGTAGTGAATACACAAGATATTCTGCAAGAAACCTGAGACCACTTAGAAAGCAGCTGTGAGATGAGTTGAACTCACATTCACAGAGCAATGTTCTACTTCAACATGAAGATCCAGACTGAAGGCAAGTTGGGCACCTCTTGGATGTTACGGTTCCTGAAAAGTTTTCACTGGTTGTGAAAACAGCTCTTCTCCTTTTAGAAAACATATTCTGTACAAAAAGAACACTAAAAGCAAGTCAATGGTGAAATTAGAGGTCTACATAGATTACACTCCCAATGCAAAGGAATGGATTAGCTTAACTTTCAACTCCTGCTGCTTAATGTTGATTTAATATATTGTCTTGACTTTTAATAAGGTTATTGAAAGATAAAAGCATATAAGGAGCTGTGCCACAGATGCGACAGTCAGAACTTCATACGCAAAATAAAAAGAGACATTATAATAAAATGAAAATTGAATGTTGCTTGTATAAAATCTGGCTTTGTTTTGATGCATAAAAAAGCAAACACTGTTCCATACTGAGGTTTTCAAGAATGTCTTAAGTACACAATGCTTCTGATGCCACCCCAGTTGCCTATATATAGATCTGTCTTGTGTAAAGAATTTAAAAAGCATTAGAATGGAGAAATCAAAGAGACAATAAATTTTAAACCAATCTTATTGTCTGCAGCCTAAAGTGTTATTAAGATCAAAGTGGAGCAAACATCTGGCATTTGCCTTTCTGCAAAAATTAGATCAAATTACCTACCATAGGATTTAGATCCATTCAGTAAGCTCTTTCCATTGTACACATAGTTTTCTTTCTCCTTTTTTATTTGCTAAATCTAACATAACACCCAAATTCTAGCCTCTTCATTCATTTGAAGTTGAAACAAATTAACAACAAAACTGGAAAGCATGTTCCTCATGAGCATCTGTTTCCGGAGGAACATTCAAGGTCCTTCAGATGCTAAAGAGAGAAGTTCAGCAAGACTTCATCTTTGCCATTAAGTGTAATTGTCTAGAAATAAACTTTACTGAGTACACAAAACCCTGTCCCCATCCTTAAAAAATAAATTCTTCAAGATTACTCTTGTAACTAATGTCATTGTTGACTTTATTCCATATTAATCACTCCTAAAGTGTGTTGTTAAGAAACTTGCCACAGTGGCTGATACTTTGATGTAGATTGTTATCCAATATACATTTTTCAGACTTCTAAATAAATCTAATGCACACCCTAGCTTTTACATCTTTATTTAGAGAGATAAATATATTTATGTTACATCTATATAGTATGTTTTTTTAATTTCTCTGTGTAAAATAATGCAATAATCCAAAGCTAAGATTGAGAATATGTCTCTTCTCTTAAATACGAAATGCAATGTGCCCTCACACCTCAAAAAATTAATTACAAAAGTTGAATTAAAAGGAAAACAATATTAAGGCCTGCAGTCGTCATGATATGAATCAAAATCTCAACAGTGTTCAGTAAGTAGTGAAGTAAGTGTATTGCCATACAATAACTATAAAATTTTGATTAATGAATTTGAGTGTTCTGTCCCATAGGAGCTGTAAATTACACATTAATTCTTTCCAATTGCATTATTGCCAGAAACCTTATTGATATTACTAGGCAGAAAGGTAAGGTATAGCTCTCAAATATTCTAGAGAGAATAGCAATTTTTTTAGCCTTTGTTCTTTTGTGCTCTTGTATTGTGAACTGGAATATTACTTTTTTCCATCAGGCATCCTTTAAAAAAGAAATGCAAACATAGCAAGTTGAAATTTTCTTTGCAGAACTTGTATTGTGATTCAGTGTAATTTTCCCATTTGATCCATCCCCAAGCTATGTGATTTACATCTGATGAGTTATTGCTTATCACACCTAGAAGTTTGGCATTTTTAATGCAATCCCAAATAATCTTTCTTTACATCAGTATAGAATTTTATTCTCATCTCTTGCTCCTTGATTATTAAAAAAAAAAAAGGGGATTATTAATTTTATTTGCAAAACCTTTAGAAAATAATAGGAAAGGGTGAAAGTGACAGTCAAAATTTCTGTGCTCCTCCACCCAGATCCATGAAAGCTAGAGGAAGAATTCAGGCAGCCAGAAGCCACACATTGTCAAAGGGCACCTTAAAGTCATCAGCTACATTCCCAGGCAAGCAGTGCAGACAGGCTTCAGATGTTTTTATGTAGATGCATTACAAGGTAGCATCAAAAATCTGCACTGGGATTCCTTGTGATACTTGTGCGTTGCTGGGAATTTCTGGTTTCAGTCTCAGATGATTAAAAAAAAATAAACCAAGGTGTCTGAATCTTATTAAGGTTTTTGATACCTTAAGACCAAGAGCTGATGGCTATTTAAAATATATACCAGTGATAACTCCATTGTTTTGCCTAAATGCAAATACACATTAAATTTTTCACTCCCTTAAAATTTAAATGATGCAGCTCTCCCCTTTAGAAGCCTTTGGTTAGAGCAACCATCCAGGTAAGTGGGACAAGTGAGAAAAAATTTTGGACGCTCTTCTGCCAATATTGAATGTTGTATCTCAGGAATTATTGAAGTGATTCCTAAGGCAGGCTTGAGTTATTTGGAGTGAATAAGATCTAAGTTCTTTTTCACTTGGTGGTTCTCCTTCAGGAAACCTGTAGGTTTACTCCTATAGTAGAAAAGGAACATCAGTCCCCAGGGTGCAGTTCTAATTCTCCTTTTTGGATTTTTTTTTGTTTAGGTCAGGTTTTTTATTTTGGTTTTGGTGGGGTTTTTGTTTGGTTTGGGGTTTTTTTGGTTTGGTTTGTTTCACTCAGGAGAAGGTAAATCACAAGGTGAAATTACCACATCATTTTTGCAAAGGCAACATCCCTGTTCCCAGCCAGGCACCGCTGGTGACAGGCAGCTGGAGCAGAGCCACGGTGCTGTCTGTCCAGCTGCCACAACTGTACCTACTGTGCACATCTGCTGCTCAGATGGGAGCACACGCTCAGCACATCCAGCCTTCTCCTGGTGCCTCAGTCTCACAAGGCGGGTGCGAATCAGCGGCGCGGCACATGGATGACAGAGCACACACAGAAACCCCCAACAGAGATCTCTGTCTCACTGGGGACACTGGAAAGGATAGTCTCACTTCTGTCTGCATCCCTGAAAGCAGATTAAGGTGTGTGAATTCTCTCTCACTTTATAGCACTACTGCCTATCTCTGACCCATGGGATGGAAAGTTTGAAGAAATCTGTTCTCTCTGGTTGCAGTCCTTTTTCAACCCTGGCCTTGCACATGTGCTGCCAGCAGGGACAAATCTTCCTGTTCTCTTCTATAATGGTTTTTCATCTCCTCTGTCCCTATTTGCAACTTGTAATATGCTATGTTGTAAAGGTGTTCCTTACTCTTTTTTTTCTAGATGTGGTACTCATCTGCTAGCTAGACATGGAACTGAGATATGGTGTAAGGCAGGCAGGCCAACTCCAACTTTAACTCTACAACAATTCAATGCTGATTTATATTTTGAACTGTCACTATATGGTTTACAAGGGGAAAAGTGTGAGAGCAAAGATTGAGATTTCCCTTCTATAAATTGTGGAAGGGTGAGGGGGAAGTGACAGATCTCATTTAAAAACATTATTGAAGTAGCCGTGTTGAATGATGGTGCCATTGCTTGTCTCTGTGTCTTATTGTCATAATGTAAACCCTTTTATAATTAGAAGAAACCACAGAAGTCAGGATAAAGTACAACAGATCCAGAAAGAGCTGGAAACTTAAGGAAGGAACAAAACCAAACCAAAACCCACAAAAAACCCAAAAAACAAACAACAATAGACACAGGCTGGAGAAGATATTTTATTTATTTGTTACTAGTAGTTAAGATGACGTACAAAATGCTGGGAAGAAAAATCTCCAATTCTATTCAGTTACAAAGTAATTAAAACTTCATTTTAAACCAAGTTTTGCTTTGTGAGACCGAGCATGAAAATACTGCAGCCTTAGGTTATATAGTCCATTGTTTTTAGAATAAAGCAGACATTTAAATACATATTGTGGTTGATATTAAATATCTCATATAATTGTAAGTTAGCAGAACTTTCTTACTCTCAGGCAATAACTAGCGATTCATAAAAGTTCTTTGTATAAAATTTACATGGGTGCGGGGGGGATCTGCCTCGAGGGGAGTTCCATCATGATCTATGCACAGGCAGTTTTAGAACATAAAGATTTGGGATACTTTTATCAATTTTCTTTGAGAATTCTAGCCAAAACTTAAAGGAGTCAGTAATGTTTGAAGCTTTGCTTAACAGCTAAGGGTTTAGGGACATAGCAGTCACTGTCAAATAAAAGGGGAGTTTTGCTGTCAACTTTACATGAAGAAAAAAATCATTCTCAAGGTGTTCCCATTTCCTGAACAGAAACCCAAACTAGTACAAAACTTCCAGCAATGACTGAGGTTGGCCCTTTCCCCTGGAAAAAAAATCAAACAAAAGTAATTTAAAGGAAAAACATTCCCTGCCTATTATCAGTGAAAGAGAATTTGTATTAATAATAACATTAAATATCCATATCTTTCTGTTTAATTATTCACATTCCACACAGTGGAAACCTACCTCCTATAATTCCAGATTTTAAAACTGGATTTTAAAATCCATGAAGAAATGTGTCAAACTGCAGAGTGAGAGTACACCAAATGAAATGCATTTTAATAATACCAATAAATGACTTGCAATCTCTTAATCTTACAAACACAAACCTCAGAGCAGTGGGTTTTACAGTAAAAATAGATTAGTTGTAGAGATGCAGGCTATCACCAATAAATGAGTGATGGATTATATAACAGGTGGAACAACTGATAAAATGAGGCCACACAGGATGCATCTGTGACATGCCACTCATAATGTATCTTTCCCTTTGGGCATGTTACTAAGGGCAGAATTGTCTTCCTCAACATTCTGTGGCAAGAAATAATGTCAAAATAATCACCTTGTGGCTGAGAGAGGCATCTGGTGCAAGAGAGAATGCTTATACTGATGGATGCTAGAGAATATTGCTGCTGAGTCCTGGATTCTCAAGGACTCCTCACACAGTAAGTGTGGACCTGACTCCCATTTCACTCATATCAGCGCTGTCAAGGCTGGTTTCGGGTCTGGTACTGACTCTTGCACAAGAACATGCCTTTACTTGACAGGACCAGCTCTCAACGCCCCACAGGCACAGCACAGGTAGGGAGGTGTGCAGCACCCTGTCAGCTCTTCAGCACCCAGCTGGAATGTGCCCTTGCAAAGACTGCACCCAGGACACCCTCAGGCTTCCCACCGAGTGCTTGGGACAGCAAGTGCAACATGCATTGAAGGGCTGCCTCTCTGGTCCAGTGCCCAGGACACACCTCATTAGACCAACTTCATTTGTAGGACCTTCTGTGCTCTTGCCAAATTTTACAGCCCCGATCAAGTTTAAACTCCTAATCCTGAAGGAAAGAAAAGACAAGAAAACCTTACAGGTAGGAGTTATGGAGCAGTTGGAAGTAATCTGTCCCCTTTCATGATTTTTCCCCCTAAATGAGAAGGGCAGTTAGCTCTAAGTTTTCAGGAAATTCTCTTTACTTACTCCAAATCCAGTTTAAATGCAAGTCTGTGGTAAAAGATATAAAAAGAGGATCATTGCTGGCAAAGTTCTGCATCTCTGTTTCAACAAACTGCATGCCTGTGGCAAAGCTAAAATAACAATAACAATGCAATGTTTACTAGTCATGAATGTCGTGTCTTTTGTCTCTTGTGTGGTTATTGCTTTTGCAGTCACATGATGCTTGTTTTAATTTTTGCTCTGCTCTTTATGTACTAAATTACTGCCATTCTGTACTTGATCTTGGTTAGCAAGATTTTTGTGCTGTGGTTATGGATGTGTGTGAGAAAGAGAAGGAGTTTGGATACACACAATGAAGTAGGCATACTCATTGCATGTATGTATAGATACCACTGCCTAAAAGATACTGCATATACATATATATGTAGATATGAAGAATAACTGATATCAGAAATACAAGACATCAAATGGATCTAGTGGCATAAGGATGGGTTTTGTTTGGTTTAGAGAGCCATTAGAATTCAGAAGTATATTTATAGGCTTGTATATAGTTTCCTTTTAATTTATGTAATATATGACTAGGTATATAAATTAAAGCAAAATGTAAACAGAAGACAGTATCTCTTCCTCTGTGTCTTCCTATTTATGTATCTTTCCTTTTTCTACTCACTTTTGTACTCTCCCTGTCTACTTGCTTTGACCTTTTGCTTTCTAAGTTGCTGTAGATCTGTTTCACATCCACCTATATTGACTTTTCAACACTCTCACATCCCCCCATTGTTCTCCAGACATGGCTTTTGGATTACAGCTATTTTTTTGAAGAAGTGTGTTACAAACTCTTCATACAGCTTCTATTTTCAGTGATGGCTTTGCTACACTTTAAATTGCCCTTTGTCTATTTCTTATATAAGAATAGACTCATGCTTTGAAATATATTGTCCCCTCACTTTGATGTTTCATGTAATACAGTAAAAGCAAATAGCACAAAGGTGAACATTCGCAAAAGCCACAGTTCCATTTTCCCAGCAAGGAGCAAAAATGTGAATATACACTAGGAAACCTAATTCATTACTGTGGGTAAGTAAGGTTTTTTTAATATTTCATACCCCTGTTAATTTTTTTTTGCTGTAGTGAACGTTCATGCATTTGCTAGTCCATATCCATTTTCTCCCTTACACATACACACATGCATGCCCTTTCCTTACATGATTTTTTTTGTTCTTTCTGGGGGGTTTTGCTTGTTTTAGGTAATTCACTAGGTCCGTTTCAGTTTTGCCCAGCCTTGAAGATATGCTAGTTCATGCCACTCACTCTCACGCTGGCAGTGATTGCGTACAGTCAGAGTGCAATTGCTACTTTTTCTCAGTTTAGTCCAAGTCAATAGATATACACCGGCACTCCTTAACTCGGGTGATTCTTTTCTTCTTTCTTGGGGGCTGAAGTTCAGGGCAATTGAGTGTAACAGTCATGGTGGTGAATTTCTTGGGCTTGCAGAAGGAACAAGACTGGAAGGAGCCTTCTTCTTTACGGACATGCCTGGGGATGTAGAAGGAATTGCACTGGCCGTAGCAGAACCTGTTGATAATGGTACGACTGTTGCAGCCTTCTTCGTGGATAGTTTGTTTGAGGGGTTGAGTTTTGCACCAATCCCGCTTTAGGTACTTGCGCTCAGTGATGTGCAATGCCTCCTGACTGGACTCCAGCACCTCTTCAGCAGGCATTGAGGTGCCTTTTCCTCGCTCTCGATGCCTGGAGCCTGACTGCTGCTGTGTCTGCATTTGCTCTGAATCATTGGGCTGATCCTTGACAGGAGGAGGGATAGCACCTTGAGATCCTCGATTCCTCTTTCTGCCTTCAGCTGTTGGTAGCAGAAATCCCATCAGAAGAAACAAGGCACCGATGGCATACAGTGTGCGGACCATCCTGTATGAAGGAAGTTGAGGAAATAAAGCACAGTTGTGGATACCAGATATCAACAGAAGCAGGTATGCAGTAAATTTTCAGTTCCATAAAAGAAATGTGTGCACATACACACAAAAAATAAGCATTCAAGCCTGTACCAGCTGGAAAGCTGTTTCCAAATTACCATGTGATAAAAGCTTTCAGATAGAGTGATTGAAAGTCAGAGGCTAAAGTAAACCGAAAGAAAATTTTGGGGTTTGTATCCTCCATCTTTTTCCAGCTCTTTTCTCCATGTGTATTACCCTAGTTCTAATTCCCTTCTTATAGCTCACTGACATATAGGAAGATTGCTCCTGGCTTACAATGGTGGAAGAACAAATTTTACACTAGGCAAGGATTCATTTATATGACACAGCTATCTACAATACCAGAGGGCCAAAGTCTTAGTCTCAGCAGACCTAGTCTAGTTTTGTGTTCCTTAATCAGATTCACAAACTTTGTACGGCTTCTTGTATAATATACATCCAGTATACAATGTATATGCGACATACCTGTTGCCTGTTTTACAGCATCCCAAACTCTGTCACACTGCACCTCTAAAGGGGTCCAGTGCATCTGAGTGTAATGATGCTTAAGCTGAGAGATGTGCAACAAGTCAGGCAACTAACATAAAAGAATATTTAGGTACAGATTAAAAAAGATCCGTCTATAATGTCAAACTGCATCTTCTTGCACATTACTCTAGATTTCTGACAGAAATTACACAGATGCAATCATAGTGCTAAGAATTGCTCAGCTCCCTGAATTATATTAATTTTATGCAGAATGATGTTGGAAGACAGCAGGATTTTGTATATGACATTAAATATCACAGAGTTTGTGCACACAAAAAAAAAGACCACTTCAGGAAGTGCAGTTAAGTGGAGATGATCAGGTCCTTCAAAGCCACATGGCTGCTCCAAACCTAATTATTGCATAGGAACAGCCTTTCTTTCCTTCCTTATTCCACCACTTCTGCTGCTTCCCAAAGCTCTGAGTTCTTGAGGCTGTTTAGTCAGCTCAAGACACCAACCAGCATGGAAGAAACGCATCAGCACCACACTTCCCCATTCCAGAACCAACATGGTCTCCGAGTTTTTCTGCAAGGAGCTATGTGGTAGCAAGACAGACAGATGAGGGAATAAGTCTCTGAGGGACCCTCCTCATGTGAGTCTGGAAGAAGGCACCAGAAATGAGCAATTACTCACAAAAAAACCTTGTAAAACACTAAAATTTTCACGAGGCACAGGCATTAAAAAGGGGAAGAACTGTGAAAAAAACTGAGAAGTCAATGTTTTCTACCTGCTTGGAGTGCTGAAGTTGTATCCCTTATTTGACTTGCTTTATCAGTATGGAAAACATTAGTGTTTGAATTGAAGAGTCCTGCTTGTGTTACTACCCGAGAAACATGTGAAACCGAGGGCACTGTCCTGGATGGCTTTATCCGCTCTGCCTGAGACCACACAGCTAGGCAGGAAAGCAGCCAAATGCCAATGCTGTGAGGGCCACCTAGAGACTCAGCAGAGGCTCAGGGTAAGTACCATTTGCTATAAAAGATAACTGCTAATTCTTAGTTATTAGGTCTTTCCAGTCACATGGAGAAAATAAATATTATGCTGTTCAAAAAACCTTTCTGATCAAATGATTTGGGAGAGGAATTCCTGAGGCAGAAAAGTAGCATAGGGGGTTCCACTATATTCAAGGAGTTGCATGTGGATCTAATATTTTTAGTGTTTGTTAACAGATTGTTAGAGCACCTAGAGTTCCTGATATATCAGAAAAGTATGCATTTGTTTCAGTAATTTATGTTTTTGCACCAGCATGTTTTGCAGAAGTTTCACACTTCCAGCAAGGGGTGTAAGAATGACACTACTCCTGACTCCAACAGACAATTTGGAAGGGCCGCTTTTAGTATGTAAATAATATGGTATGGAACACGCAATTTTAATAACCTTAAGGCTTTCACATAGAAAAAAAATTGGTAATTCCAATTAGAGAATCATGCAGCATCATTTCAAGCATCAGCGCAAACTTCACCTCTGCTGGTTTTTCCTCTTCTCTATTACAATGAATGTTATTTAAACATGTTTCATTTTAATTCTGCCTTAAAGATAATTTTTAAAAGAAATATAAACTATTGCTTATTCCCTCAAGAGATCAGAATGATTTCATCCAGAGCTATTCCTATTTCTCTGTTGACTGTCTAGTCACCAGTATTTTAATATGCACTTTATTTACTCAACATGGTGCTGGAGTATTAAAAGAAAAAAAAAAAAGGAAGTAATTGCATGAAGTTGAAAATAAATTGCTAGTTTGTAAGCAGTGCCAGAAAATTTCAGGTGTTTATTTTATTTAGTGTCCCACAGCTTGGATGAGATTCCACCAACGTGCATATTCCTGGACTACTTTTATTTTTAAAACTGATTACCTCCACATTGTTTTCTTTCTTTTTTTTCCCCCATAGATGTGCAATTGATGACATAGCAAGGTCTAGTCCTAAGAAAATGAGATATACTTTGGGATGGGAATTTGTGGCAAATTTCATGGTAGTATTTCCTATTGGAAGGTCTGCGTCCCAGATTTGTGCAACTTTATTAAGCACGTGCTTATCCCTAAGGAAATGCAAGCATGTGCTTCAATGTAATTCTAAACTGGGAGGAAGGTAATTTTTCACTGGGTTGGTTGCCAGCCTTAAAGGTGGAAGCGGCATTACATGCTCATAAAAGAAATTGTGATTCAAATGAAAATTAGCCACTCAGCAGAAATAGTTGTTACGGTCACTTCCAAAACACACATCTAAAAGTAAAAGTAATCCAATCATTTAGAGATAAGTACAGGTTAAATGCAGAAGCAGCTGTCTGAACTTCAAGATGACCACAGCAGGATCCATTTTTAATAATAACTTACTAATCATCTATTTAAAAATTAAGATTTTTTTTTTTAATGCCGAATACAAAGGAAAATGAGGTGGTATGCCTCAGGAAGGAAAGCAGCCAAAATGCAGTGTGGGCACCCTGGACCACCTCTGGTCCCAGGGCAATGCATTTGCTTATGAGAGAAGATGACACCTTTGCTTACAGTAGGAAGTGAAGTGGTTCATCTACGTATGAGTTAGCAGTTGTGAATGCTTCCTTAACAGGGTTATTACTGAAAGAAATAGAACACAGAAGAGAACAGTAGAAGAAGTAACTAAAATCAATGTTACCATATCCAAAGTTTTACTGAATAGAGATCTCTTCTGAAGTAAATGCTTTTTCTCCTCATTATAGCGATAATTCTGCAGAAGTAACAGCTCTGGAGCTGTGAGAATCAGGATGTAAAAGCTTATATTCCACATTTCTGCAAAATTTTCATTACTTGATACTATATTGGCTGTTACACTGGCATAACCAGTAATCTTTTTGTGAATTCCTTTGAGAATCCTTTGAACAGATGACTATAACCAAAATGATCAATTCCCTCTTATTTCCTTCAGATCCAGAGATACGATAGAATATTTATTTTTTAAAAGTAACACAATACTCCAAAACTCTATTCTTTCCATATTTCACTGCTGAGCTCCACTTTTCATCATCTGTAAGCTCTTAGCCCTAAAGCCAAAAGAAGTTTTATTGCTGACTTCAAACAGAAGCAGAATTGGGCCCTAACAGTCATATCACTTCATATGTGGTTTATCTAGAGCCTGAGATCTCATCATCTAAAACAGATTAAGAAATTTGTGGATTAATACTAGCAACCATTGATTGAGAAATATACATGCTTTCAGGTTTATTATTTCATACAATTAAGCTGTAATTTTTCTTATTTATACAACAAATTTTATGAAATGTAATTTTATGCTACATATTAGGGATCTTCACACATCAGTTCCTAGACAGAATTTCCCTATGAGTTCACAGGTAGAGTCAGAAAGTTACTACTGAAATTTTTAGCACAAGGCAATTTGTTTAAAACATCTGGATGGAAACCTGGTTGAAATATACAGAAAAATTGTCACAGACCTTAACAGGCCCATAATTTTATCTGTGAACCATTTTTACTGAGAAAATATTATGATGAGCCATGGATTCCTGTGCTTCACAGAAAACATGAAAAATAATCTGAAGAAGAACTAAAAAAACCTGTGTATTTGGTGGACTTCAAATACAAGCCAAAGAAAGACACAAAACACAATCCCTTTGACTACTGTGAAAATAGAAGTGGTTTATGTCCCAGAAGATCAGAATAATTTTATGCTTTGCATATTACATATGAATTACAGAAACAGTCTTATGTAATGTTTTCATAGTTCATATATCTGTACTTCTAAATATAAAAAAAAGCATGGTAATAGCAGTTCCCAGAGAACTGTATTTTTTTTTTAATCAAGACAGCAAAACTAACATCTGTGTTTCTGAAAACTTGGGTACATTTACATTTCAGAAAATTTCTTCTTGAGAGTCACAGAGGTAGGGGTTTTTGAGACATATAATGAGTGTAGGCAGCAATTTTAAAACAAACAAACAAAAAAACCCTTGCAACATTGGGAATTCCTCGTTTAAGAAAGTATTTTTCTGCAGCACATCCTATGGTACTCCAGGGACGCTGAACATCATGGTAGGCATGGCTGGTACCAAACCCGCGTTAGCCCTGCCTGCAGACGCCCACGCAGCCTGACAGCTCCCAGCTTGCCAGCGCGAAACTCACTTCAGACACATTTGCTCATGGAGCCCTAAAATAGCGGGAATAGCTTTGCTCCTGTGCACGCGTGCTGAAAATGAGAGAGCCTTCAGCAGAAGCTACGCACTTCTGGGTAGCATTGCCGAGAGAAAAAATAAATACTTTAGCACCGCTTGGCACTGAATGCTAAAGAGGAGCTGAGAGCTACGGGTCTCGGTGCCTTTCATCACTTACACACAGACCCAGCGCACGCTGGTTGGTTATTCCCGGGCTTGCTGCACGCAGCGAGGAGCGGGCCAGCAGTGAAGCGCTTCTCCAGCTCGCGGGTCACCGGGCTGGGCTCACAGGCGGCTGAGGCTGGGGAGAGTCGCTGGCGCTGCACCCAAAAGTCGCCGCTCACAAAACGCGTGACTAAACCCCGCGTCCTGTCAGCAGCAGGGAGAGCCAAACGCACGTCGGTGCCTCAGAGCCCCGTCTATGCAGAAGGAGGTTTCCCCAGCGCTGTATCTCAGCCCCGATGACCGTAACGTGCTTCGCTTGCGACTCTTTCACCGAGAGGAGCCACGAGTGGGACACCGGGAGCGAGGCCGCAGGTGACGGCCGGGGAGGGACGCTGCGGCTCAGCACAGCGGGCCAGAGCCGCGCACCTTCCCAGCCCCGCACGGTCACCGCGGCCTGACACCGGGCACGACAGCCCAGCCACCGGCCAGGACAGCCCTGCCACAGCCCTGCCACCGGGTAGGACGGGCCCCACACCGGGCAGGACGGGCCCCACACCGGGCACGACGGGCCCCACACCGGGCACGACGGGCCCCACACCGGGCACGACGGGCCCCACACCGGGCACGACGGGCCCCACACCGGGCACGACGGGCCCCACACCGGGCACGACGGGCCCCGCCGCGCCGCGCAAACCGACGAGGTGAGACGGCGCTGTCGCTGAGCGCAGCCTGGCTGCAGCGCAGGGATCGCCGGCGGCCGTCAGGGCGAAGAAGCCGCAGGCCTGGTTTGGCTTGGTATGGCCGGGAGCGACTCGGCCCGGCTCCCCGCGGGCACGCACTCTCCTCGCGGCGGCTAGTGACACCGACCGGGTCTTCCCACGGGGCACGGCCGCCGTCTAGGTATACCCAAAGGAGGACGAACTCTCTGAAGTGACTGCCAAGCCCCCGAGGGATCGTATTGAAACGGACGGGGCAAGCAAGCAAGCAGGCGGACTCCACGAGGGAGAAGCCCTCCGCCAAGCTGCGCCGCTGTCCCGGGGCCGAGAGGAGCGCGGCCCGTCCAAGCCCGCGGGGAGGTCAGGGCGGCCTGGCCGAGGGGCCTGTCAACGCCGTAAGGGGAGCGGTGGCTCACGGACGCACGGAGCCGTCGGGACTACAAAACTCGCATTGCTCCGAGTCAGGTGAAAGTGCTGGGCGGAGAGGCGGCGGAGTTGCCGAGCGCAGCGCTAGAGCCGCGCCCCGCCCGAGGCCCCGCGGTGAGGGATGCGCGGCACTGCCCCCGGGCGCGCTGCCGGTGCGGAGCCTGCGCTCCGCCGCGCCCGACCCCGCTGGCACACACTGCCCCGGCAGCTCCGGAGGTACCAGGAGCACGGAGCAGAGGTTTGCAAAGGCGGGCCAGGACAGAGCCGGGGTTTGAGCGGCCTAGCAGAGGGCAGCTCGGCGGGACGGGACGGGATGGGGCTGGCACCTGGGGATCTGCCCCCGCCCCGCTCCGTGGAGAGGCCGGGCCGGGATTTTTCCGTGTCTCGGGTGGGCGCCGAATCCAATTTGTCGGGAGTGATGCTGTAGGCGGAGATGAGAGGCAGAGCTAACGGGGTTTTTGCAGTCCCCGTGCTTGTCAGGGGAAAGAGATGTAGCGGCACCCTAATCCTGAGCACTGCGGTGGAAAGGTCGGCGCGACTCACTCCCGCTGACGGGAGAGAAGGGCGTCATCCCCCTGCAAAACCGAGACGCCCCGGCGTTTTGCTAGACATCGGTGAACAACTCCTTCCCTTGCCCCTCCCTGAAGGTAGGATAGAGACCTTAAAATTTTGCCTCCCACAGAGACTGGCCGAAATCCGCAGCTGCGGGACCCGTTTGCGTCCCCGCTGTGAGTGCGCGCAGCGCGCCGCGTCCCTGCGCCTCCCGGCTCACCTGCGCGGCGGCGGCTCCTCGGCGGGGCTCGGCTCGGTGGCGGCGGCTCTTCGGCGGGGCCTGGGGCTCTGCGGGACTCTGCCCGGCGGGTCACTCGGTGGAGCGGGTGCCGTGGGAGCCCGGAGCTGCCCGGGAGTCCATAGAGAGAGAGTCGCGGATCCTGCGTACAAATTGCAGCAGCGCCGAGCTGTCTCCCATTTAAATGTCTGCCAGCTGAGATCTGCTCTCCAAGCCCCTCCAGATCATTGGACAAGCGCCTCCAAAGCCCGTGTTATCCGCCCCTTTTAACACTTCCATAAACTTCCACCAGGGAAAGCTTTCAGTCATCCAGATAACACACTCGACTACTTCCCTCTCTTCAGAGAATCGGTGCTAAAGGTCATCACCCCAAGGAATTGTTCCTGGAATGCACAGAAAATTCACATTTTCCATCCCCATTAAAGTATGACAGTTTAGAAGAATTAAACCCTACCCCCTCCCACCTCCTCCGCTGCCCTTCCGTGCAGGCTGGGCGCTTCCCTGCCCGTGAGCCGGCCGGGCGAGTGGGCCCGCTGCGGGGAGCCCTTGACCGGCCTGCCTTTGCGGCCCTCCCTCTTTCAAATGGGCTTTCTGAGGTCCTGCCATATGCCGGGACTTACGCAGCTCTGGAAAAAACCAAAAACCTCTGTGGTTATGTCTGTGTGCAGAGGGTGTTAAAGCGTGGCTCCCGATCCGCAGCCCCGCGGTCATAGCTGTGTATCAGTGAGGGTTTGTTTTTTGGGGAGGGGTTTTTTGGGGGGTTGGTTTTTTGTCCCGCAAGAGGAGAGACCCCTCGGGTGTGCTGTCACTAGGTCTCTAGGTGGGCGGCGGGCTCCTCAAGCCTCCCGCGAGGGGCAGGGAGGGCGAAGGAGCGGCGCGTCCCGCCGAGGCTGAGAGCAGACGTGGCCGGAGCCACCCGACCGTCGGGGCGGCCGCGGGGCAGCGCGGAGCAGGAGCGCACCGAGTCAGCCCCCACGGCGTCCCTGGGGTTCCTCGAAAACAGGCAAAAAACCGCCGGGGGGCTAAGCATTTTGCAGACCGAGCCTTTCCCAGCAGTAGCCGGGAACAGCTCTCCGCGCTGCGGCTGCCCGAATCCCTAGACAGCGTCGGGCTGGGGGCATCGAGGGGCAGAGCCGTGGCGGGCGGAGGGACCCCACAGCTCCGCAGTGCAGCCTGCATTTCCTCTAGTGCCAGCCGGCCGCCCCGTCCTCCAAGCGCTCCAGTGCCGGTGCTCGTCTCTTGCGGGCTTTGCACCAGGGAGGCACGCAGGGCCACCCAGAATCATTACGGCCAGGAGCAGCCGCTGAAACACGGGCTGACTTTTGGGCTTGCTAATTAAACGGAGACGTTTGTCAGCTGCGGTTTCCAGCTGCGGGCATCACCCAGCAGAAAGCAAAGCTGAGGGGAGCTCTGCCAGGGACATGAGCGCTGTAGGTGGTCGCGATAGGTCTGCGCTGGCCTTGCTGTTGGACACAAGTTACTGCCCGTGAATCAAACCAACCCTGCTCCTCGGTCACCAGCAGTCAGCACCCACCTTGGACCTCAGACAGGTCCGGATCTCACCTGACAAAGAGGTAGTTTTATTGTCCCTTGTTTTGCAGTTGGGGGAAGATAAAATGAAAGGATTTGCTACATTAGGGATGCCAGGGCTAGGCAAGGTGTCAAGTCACTTTTCACAGTACTTAGTGGTAGCTTGCTGTTTGCTAAAACCAAAGCGTGGCTTCCCTTAGTGCCTGAGTGCTGAGCAAGGTAGTGAATTGGGCCCATTACAGTAACTCGCAGACAGTTAGCAACAGCTTGTTAAAAAAATAATCAGTCACAAGGCAAGTGCCCGTAGTGCAGTGGTAGGTGGCAGCATGAGAGAGAAAATGAGTTGGTGTGCAGAAGCCGCTGAAATTCAAATACAGTTAATGGGGGAAGGATTACCGGCAAAGAATTACATCAAATGACATCTAGATGGGTAGAAGGAGAGGCCTAGGGGATTTTTAGGACTTTTTTGTTTTTTACTCGTAAAAGTGTTATTATTTTTATTTTATTTAATAAGTTTTTAACTAACTGGGGTCCATCCTTTGTCAATCCAAAGGAAAAGTCACAATTCCCACCTCTCAGTATGTTGACAGACTTTATGCTCCTTTCCATTTTCTTAAGCAGTTGCATTGATCTGGAAGGGTCTATTCACGTCTCTTCTGCTCTCTGTATCTCTCTCACTTTGATTACCAGCCCCGGAGACAGGCTGGGGATCTGCTCTGCGCTGTCCCCTCCCCAGGGCCGCAGTCTGACTCTTGAGTGGTGCTGGAGGAGGTGCTTTCTGTGGTTGCTCTGAGCTCCTGTTGGTGCCCGATGATGGCATTGCACTGCTCGCCCTTCCAGGCACTGCTGCAGGGAGGCTGCCTCTCTGCTGTATTTTTCTGGGATGTCATTTACATGTCGTTCTGGCGTTGTCTTTCCTACATGATACTTCTGGGCAGCAATTGCAGAGCAGGTGTGTCCACTTAATGCCTTACTGCGTTCAGGCATCTAGCCAGAGCTGGTGGTCTGGAGTAGATCTCACTAGACTTAGAGCATGCTAAGAAACACTTTAGGAAGGAGCTTCTAGTGTAGAAGTTGTGTTACCTCCTCAAGACCCATCTTCATTTCTCGCAGTTGAATGTCGTGTACTGCATCTTCTCATCTGGTTTCTTTCTCTTAGCTTAATCCACAGTGTTCCAAGTATGCAGTAGCATCTTGGGTCAAGCAAGACAAGTGCTCAGATTTCTATGACAGTTGGAAAGTGGAATTATTCCTGCAAGTATTTGCTTACTCATTCACAAAAATACAAAAATAAATTTGGGTACCAACAAGATAAATAATTGCAGCTGCATCTGGAGGGAATGAAGGTAGAAATAAAAGAAATAATTTTAAAAGGACATAAAAAAACCATTGTATCTCTTTCTATTTATTTGAGATAGAGGGAGGTGGGGGAAAGATGCCTTTTCCCCTCATCATTCTTTCAGGTATGCAGAATAATTTCCATCTTGGAAGAGTTATTTCTGCTGGAATCTTCAACAAAACATTCCCTGGGTTTGCTCCAAAGGTTCAGCTGTGCTGGTCAGATCGCAACCAAAGGCTGGTTGAAAAAGCACCCAGTGCTGAAAGGGAAGTACTTCTTCCTCCTGCTTTCCCCGCACTTGAAATTCTTTTGATTCTCATCAGGGCTGCTAATTGGAGATGGAATACTGATGGGGAAATGTTTCATTATTTAGTACTAAAGAGGTTTGTGGAAATCTGTATGTTTTTGTGGTATAGGTTTGAGATAAAGAACTTTAATACCATTGGGTGCTAGTGGTGTATAGTTCACCATTGACTGATTTCAACTACCTGCTTGCTGTTGTTTTGTTTGGCTTTTCTTTTTTAATTTCCTCTCCCATTTCTTGCTGGTATTCACTGTGTGAGTTGTTCTTTGTTTTAGTGGAACAGTAAGAATTGTGTAAGCTTAAAAGGAGTGCTGTGTTTAATTCTTGCAGAGAATAATGTTACTGGTCTGAGCTCCTGTCTGCTACTACTAACGTTGAGCGCTACTCAAAGTATCCTCACTGCCAGGACAGTTGGCATCTTATTAAAAGCCTTTGCAGAGAAGCCAAAGACTCACAGGGGCCAGAGACTCTTCTTTAGTAAATGGGAATAATTTATAATAACTTCAGGGAGATGCAAGTGATCTATGACAGCTGAGAACCTGGCCCTAATTTACCTAGAAAACCAGTATCTCTCACTCCTAGATATGGTCCTCCAGGTCAGAAGTAAGGCAAGCCATCCAACAAAGACAGGAGCTGCTATGCTTGGTATTTTGAACTGTTCTGTTAAGAAGAGAAAGGAGCTTGGTTTGTCTTACCAACATAACACTAATTTTTCTAATTGAGCTGTGACAAGTCTAGAACCAAGCACTGACTTCCACAGCAGTCTGCTGCTTGCCACCTGCAATCCTGGGGGCATTTGAAGCCATCCACTGGAGATGTGAGGCTGTGAAGTTTGGCGCAGTTAGTTTTTTGATGAGACAAAAGATGTGTGCATTGCAGAGATGTCTGGTTTCAGAAATTAATTTTGTGGGGAATTATCTCCCTTAGAGGTGAGGAATGTCTTTACATTGTGTGATACTGTTGAGTTTCTGGTGGTGTACACTGCTATCTGTCTGACTTGGTGGGTAAGATCAGTGTTTCAGAAGTGATTCATGACTTGGGGCATAAGCAATATATTATGTAGTGTGTGTTATGTGGGCCATGTATAGAAATGTCCATAATTTCATTCTTGTTGAGGTGTGTGAGCTTCGTTGCTCATAGAAAAGAATTGATACTCAAAGAATTTAGTTTCCTGTGGATTTTAGATATATCTGAAAGTAATGGCAAGAATTTATCATAAACCAGCATGTTTTTTCAAACCTAAGTAGGCAAGCAGTAATAGCTGGCATAAGATGAGGGAGAGATGTACACTTTGGTTTCAAGATACTTTAACAACATACCAGTCCTGTGATTCTTGTTCAGGTACTGTACTGCTTGTTCTATTGCAGATTATTATATGAAAAAACCCTCTCATTTAAGTAGCACTGTGCTTCGTAGCAAGCCTTATGAAGTAGTACCAGAAAAGGCTGAGGTTATTCTGAATTAAGTTTCTCATAAAATGTACTGGAAAATCAAGCTTAAGAGTGTGTTTCACTTCAGCAAAATTCTGTTTAATTAAAGAATTTTAATCTTTCTCTTATTTGAGTTTTAGAATTAATGTCTGTATGATGGAGGAAAAATACTGTACTTACTGGAAAAGGAGTATTTTAGATTTATGTTAACAGAACATCAACATTTGAATGAATAGATTTCCATCAACTGAATGAGAGAAAATGAATTAGGGGAAAGTGCTTATTTTGGGATTTTTTTTTTTTGAAAATGAAGTATTTTAGTTCTTTTAATTTTCAGAATATTTCTTGGTCTAGGAATGATTTGAAAATCTTCAGAAATAGGACACTGGAAATCAAAAGAACAAATGAGTTCAAGAGAAAAGCTTTAAGCATCTGAATAATTTACAAGTCTGGGATTCTTCTCTGAAAAGCATAGTGTCCTAGAATGCTTGAAAAGCTTTCTTGATCACCATATACTGCATGTGGACTCAGGTTGTGGGCTTGTAATGATCTCCACACCTAGGAGCCATGGTCACCCACCAGCATTCCACTCAGCTATGTGCTGCAGACATAGAACAAAAAATATGTTTTCTGGCTTCAAAACACCTACATACATAATCCAATCCATATGTAGCTATTTTTCAAAAGCAATTTAGAAAAGCTTATTTTATTAGGGTGAAGTTTGACTGCTGAACAAATATAAACTTTCATGCCAAATGAAGAAATATCATTTGTCAAGCTAAACTTTTATAACTCTTTTCACAATTTTTTGATGCATCTTATGTATTTGATGGCTATAAAAGAATTTGCCAAGAAAACGAAAGCCATAAAACAGCCCTCATGCATTTGCTTTTCTTTTTCTTGCGTCTCCTGAAGCTGTAGGAGGTGTTTGCTGACATGCTTGGCTTTCAGGACACCTCTGGAGCAACATGATCCGAAAAGTGACTCAGCTAAGCAAACTGAGTTTGTGTGAACATAAGAAGCCCTCACAGTCTGAAGTTGTAACCTGGAATTCTGAAAAGAGGCATCTGAGGAGCTCAATGTGTTACTTGCGTACATATTTCACTATATGACAGCTATGAAATGTAATTTCCAGTTAGGCTGCAAAACTGAAAACTCCCTTACAAACATTATTGCATCCCAGCATCTTAAACAGATTGCATATACTTTCAAGACATGAGTAGATACTTCATGCACAGTTCTGGCAAAATAGTCCCTTTTACTCCCTTCTCACTGTGGTGAGAGGCAGCTTGTTGTGTGACCACCTGTATTGCAGGGTGTTACCTGTGGGGGATTCTGTGCAACACCTGTGGAGCACACAGTGTCAGGCTGGCAGGTAAGGTAGAGAGTGGGAAGTCAAAAGATCTAGGCTTTTTTCCTGACTCTGCCACTTGTGTCTGTAGTGAAAAAACAAGTAAAGAAGCAGGAAAGCTATTTTATTATGTAAGAAGATTTGCAAGGCTTTTGTTTTGGTTTGTTTTGTGGGTTGGTTAGGTTTTTTGGGGTTTTTTTACTATCCTATTGCCCTCTTTTCAAAATTGAAATCTTGTCTGTTCTTTTTGCTTTTACTGGCAGTAACCATATAAAAACAGAATACCAAATTTTAAAAAATGTAGTTTTGCAGGAATGAAAAAGCTGAAGCTTTCTTTTTGTCTGAGACAACTTACTTAGAATTTCTGCATTTTTACTTGAAATCATGTCACAGAAAATGGCTGCTGCGTTACCAGAAGGAAGGAACTCTCTCAAATGGTTCTACTGCTGCTGCATCAGTTGCTCCACTTCTTAGAATACTAATGGAGGTGGGAAGAAAAAAACTCATCCTCGCTGCCATTTTTTATTTAGATTGTCTCTCTGTCAAGAAGAGATATAGGAGGCACAAGTTCACCCCCACACCTCCATACTTTATCATGTTTAACTCACACCAATTTTCTCTTGACTCCATTTCCCCACCTATAAAACTGCAGTAGGGAACAGTTTTCAAAGGAACACTTTTGGCCTAAGTCCTTAAAGCTAATTGGGTACCAAAGTTCTTCTGACATAAGCAATTTATAGAGGAGTTGAGAGTTCAACTTAATCCAGAAAGATAAAACATAGTTTTCTAAACTTTCACCTATTTTGTGTCTATGTGCTTGAATACATCCATTCTGAAAGTTTTAAATGCTTTTAATAGGGAAGAAGGCCTTTTAACTTCTGTAATTCTCCCCAATAACAAAAAAAAAAAAAAAAAAGAAAAAACGGATCTTTCCAGTGAATAAGCCAAGCTTTCACTGTTGTGGCCAAAAAAAAAAGTTTAAAGGCAGGCAAAGAATTGTTTAACCAGTTGTCATTTCCTAAAAGAACTGCTGGTTGACTTATATAATATTTTTACTATATACATAAACGCAAACTGATAGTTAAGTGCTTTGATAAGGAAGGTGGATCTGTGCACATACTTCATTTTTTTGCTGACCTTAGATTCAGACCTGAATCCTACAGGGGCTTGCCAGATGCTAGACTTTGTTTTCAGTGGAACTATTCAGAGTGTATTATGTGAAGCACGCATAACCATCCAAGAGACTTGAGTCAGGTGAGCCTTGCTAAAAGACCCAAAAATCATTTATGTATACCTCTTTCCCCAGTTACAGGACTTTCTAGTTAGTGTGCGTATTAAAATGCTAAACTTTATGAACTTAAGAATTAAAAAAACAATAATAAAATACAAAAATAGTCTGTTTTTTAATCTGTATGGTTACCAAAAATTTACTCTTTCAAAAATTGCCAAAAGAAAAAAAAACACTTCTGGGAAACTACACACGCGAGCCTAAGGCCAAATCTCTTTTCTTGATATTTCCAACAACTGCTCTGTTTTGCTTCTTCGGTTTCCTTGTCAAAAGTATCCTGCTTAGCTTGTTTGGCTAAGGGCAGTTGGATATTTATTCATTGATCTTTGCTTTTTTGCATTATCTTGAATTCTAATTGGAGTTTTTCAAGTCTTACTACTTTATACTCCAAACATAGCTACAACAGACATCGCTCTTCCATTTGTGTAGAGCTGTTCAGAATCATAACAGAGCTGTCATCTTACATTCTGGGACTAACCACACTGCCCAGCAGTTCTCCACTAGCTGCTTTCATTGGCAGTTTGAATGAATGATTTTTTTTTTCCCCCCTCGCAAATAACATGTGATTCAAAGTGCCTGGAAAAGTGTTAAGTCACTTGATGTTAGGAGAGATTCTGTAAATAGGACTGGGAGCAGTCCTCTAGGTGTTTGTAATTAATCAGGCACCAAACACTTGAAGCTTTTGGATGCACTTGTAAAAAGTCTAAAAATGTAAACAGTTTTCTTTACCCTCCCCAGGAAGTCTTAGTGCATTAAAGACGTAAGCGAAGAAGTTAAATTGCAAGTGATCAAATCAATTCCACTTCAGATCAGACTGTGGCAGGGCTTTTTGGTTCTCAACCAGATGGAACTAGACTTCTTGTGAAGAAGGTGTTATTATTTCTTGTCAAGGTTTCAAAACGAGCATAGGCATTCATAGTAAAAAAACTACTTCTTTTTGTTTTGTTTTGTTTGTTTTAAATATATGAGGACACTTAGAGGAAAGAATCCTTGGGAGCTGATGTCACTAAAAGTTACCAGACACACTTAAAAAAAAATAATCTCAGCAATTTCTTATTCTTCTGGTCTGACAAAAGAGAAAACAGAAATGAACAGGATATTCTCCTGTGCTGCAAGGCAAAGAAGAAACCCTCCTTTTTAATATAGTGAATTCTTGGATTCAGAGTTTGAGTTCTTCTGGCTATACCTTTCTTATACATTTCTTTCTATTCTTAATGTAACAATAGCAGAAGTTGTTACATTAAGAAAGCTTTGATGTAAAAACATACAAGAGACAAAGTACAGTGTTTTTTATCTTGATGTAATTAGTTGAGATAAATCCAAATGAGGGCACAGGATATCTGGAAGCAGAAAGCATATTTTATCCAGTGGAGATAGGATGATTTGTTTAGAAAGCCTCTGTGCATTAGGAGGGGAAGTCACTGATGTCATTTCAGGAAATGACTTATGGGATGCTGTAATCAGGTGTAACAAAACCTGCTTCCCAGGTAAAAAAACCCTACCACAACCAAATATGATTCATTTGTTTCTAATTTGGAGAGGTACTTTGTAAAACCAAGTACTTTTATGGTTTAGTCTTTCCAATCAAATTATTTGTTTGATCTGTAGTCCAGATCCTGCTTGCTTTGAGTATTCTGCCACCAGCTGATGTAAAAGCTTTGAAAACCCCTTCAGTACTTGGACCCACATATTTTAATAGGGCAAATTCTACATGAATCTGCCTTGAAGAGAATTATTCATGCTGGTGTGATTAAAAAGACTGTCTTAACTTCAGTGCTGAAAATGTTTGTAATAAGACACATCTTGCTATAAGGAGATGTCATGTTAGCAACAGTGACAGGGTCCCGTAGGCCCACTGGAGCTCTTGGTCAGCAAATCCTGTACATTACAATGATTGCAAGATTAAATTTGTCACTGGAATGCTAATAGTAAGGAAGTGGAGTTTTTAAATGCTTCCTTTTCAGCGGATGCAAAATGATCTAAAAATATTTTTAAAGTTATTTGAATAAAGAATGCACAGTCAAGCAAATGAACTCTTGCTAGTTTCCAAGTCTTGCTAAATGTAACATTCTTCCAATAATTTGGGTAAAAGCTAAATATGTCTAACTTTCCTGAAAAAACCAATACACAAAAAGTGATTGAAAGGAGGCTGGTGGTGTTTCAAGAATCAGAAAAGAAAAAGTGATGGTGTCTATCTACTTACTGGAGGTGTTTAAACCAGCCCCTCCAGAGGTGCAGCCTCTTAGCCATGAGGCTGCAGCCTGTTTCGGTGAGACCTGCATCTCCCCTGCTGAGGCTGTTCAGAAATTCAGGAAACATATAAATGAGGACAAGGAGCCAAAATTAGCCATCTACTCTGGAGGATGGGGGTTGCGTGGTTGGCTTGGTTTTGCCATGCTCTCAGAATCTTGTATTTTTATCAGGTGTCTTCCCTAGCTACCCAAACACTCCTTGAGGACTAGCTAGAGCCCAGGTGTTACCCTGTCCTTCCTCGCATTCAGCCTGTCCTGTGAACCACTAGATGATAAATTTGTGTTCATTCTTGATTGCCTTCTCTGGTGTCATTAGAGCTTTGATTCTTTTGCCATAACTCTTACAGACACCGAGTTTGTTTTTTTTTTTTTAATTAAACTGTCTATGTCTGCTGTGGTGTTTTGTGCAATGCCTGGTCCTGTAGACATGTGTGAGGTGAATTGTTGCCAGGCTTGCTCCCTCAGGGAATGTAGGGGAAGAATTGCCAGGTTTGTGGATTCAGGCTGGATTTAGGACTGAGATAGATGTAGAGCTATGCAGGTTCACCAAGTCTCAGACAGTCCTAGGCATGTGCAGAAGTAGAAGTTCAGGCTCCTGAGATGTGTGATTACAAGAAAGCATAGCCTTTAGCTGCCTAAGGAATCAGAAAAGAGAGGCAAGGTTAGAGGAGCATCTGGGCTTTGGTATTTGCATTGAACACAAGTCCAGCAGTGGGTACTTTAGTGGAGCCAGCACTTAACTTGTTTGCAACTGTTCGCCCGTCTTTTAATTGGAAATAGTTCCCAGTTCTGTAAACCTCCAGATGCACAGTAAAATAGACTCAAAGTGTTTTTAACAGGCAGCTGATATTTTAGGAGAGGTTTATGAATGCCTTATCTTAAAGTTTGTGGATTGTTCTTGTTCTTTTAAAGGCTTATAGGTTGCTGCTGAGAATGTAAAAACACAACAGAAAATAGCCAAAATAGTTAGAAATTAGAAAATAGTCTCAACAACTAAAGCAGAAAATAATAAATGTATTTTTAACTGAAAGAAATGTATGTCATTATGGCACATATTGTTTGCCTGCTGGATAACTTTGCACTCAAGAGAATCCTGGAAAACCAGTCTTACAAGACGCCATAACCTCAGACCAGTAACCATCAGAAAGGCTGCAGCAAAGCTGGAGACACTGTGGGATTAGCAGGATGGAGCTATAAAGAATCAAAAGCAGGACATACTTTTCTGCTTTTCTAACTGTGCACACATATGTTACCCATGTATGCACAGAGTCCTGTGGCAGTTCAGTCATAGGGTTTGGGAATTTAACCAATAGCCAGGGTCTGTGCATAAACTATGACCGCCATGCTTATCTGTTACAAAAATTACTTTTAAAGAATTTACTTAAATCAGTTATGACTATTTTTAAGTTGATTAATGGTTTATGCAGAATTAAAAATAGGTTTCTTCAATTGCAGTAACACAGCTTGCAAGCCCATAAATCTTACAGCCATTGCACTACCCGTTGGAATCAAAGTTTTGCAATTCTCTTAGTCACTGTTTGCAGCATTGTTTAAAGGAAAAAAAATAACCAATGGTGAATTATGAATGCTTCTCTGGATGGCTTGCTTTTTCATGGGTCTGTTTTGTCCATTTAGAAATATAAAATGTCACAGTCTGGTATTTTATTTCTGCAATGTAGAAAGGTGTTCTCTATTGAGTTGAGGAATCAGAATCACATTTCCCCATACAGGCTATCCCAGTTGAATTTCAGCCACTTTTAGAGGACTTAGAATGTAGATACTGCACTGAAAGAGCTACTAGGGTTTGGGGTTGGTTTTTTTTGTTTGGTTTTTTTTTGTTTGGTTGGTTTTTTGTTTGTTTTGGTTTTTTGGGGTTTTTTTTTTGTGGTTTCTTTTTTGGGGGGTGGGGTTTGGGTTTTTTTTGTTTGTCACTCAGAATAAAGAATTAATTAAAAGAGGTTAAAACTGAATTCAGCATCAAAGCCATATGCACCTTCTGTGATTTAACAAATATGCCCAGACCTAAAAAATCCCTGTCATCTGTAATGGAGATCTTCAGTGGTTCCCAGGGAAGTAACATTGTTGTATGGTGATTAGGTTCAGAACAAAGATCTGGAGTAAAAGTAGTCAATTTTTATACATTTAATGGTCTCTAACTGAATTACACTGGTTAGGGAATGAGGGAAAGTATGAGACTAGTAACAAATAGCACATTATTTTTCTCTCTGCTTCCTCCTTTGCCTCACTCAGTTTACCATGAAATTTAGCCACTGACTCCCACCACTGTTTTTCTTGGAGAGCAAGAGTAGGTTGAAGAAACACAGTGATTAAATGTAAAAGACAGCCATGCATTGCATTAGGAGCTGCATTTCATGTGTTTCGGTAACAGGAACTACAGAAGAAAATTAAAAAGAGGTGGTTCAGGCCTACCTAATCTTTAAAGTCTGAAGCCATTCTCAATTCCTACCATCTCCACCTCTGCCTATAAATATAGGCCTCCTTAGTAAAACAAGATTTTTTTAAAGCTCTTTTAGTTCCAATTGATAATGCTACTGCCATGACACTCATTTAATGTTTGTTATGCTCCCATGTGTTGAACACATGGTTAGCAGCTCTTCCAACCATCAGGATTCATGTAATCACAGCAGAGCAGTCAGCATCATAAATAATGCAAACATGACAACTGAAACTACATATTTCCTTCTCATGGTAAACTAGGACAATGGACTGGAGTTCAATGCCATTCTTCACCTAACAGCAAAAGGCTTGAATGTGGTAGACCTGGACCACGAATGTACTTGGAACATGGTTCATTTGATCTTTCCATTCTCTTCTATATGAAAATCTTGGCTTAGTTCCCAGTCCTATGGTAGTCAGCCTCATTCGTGAGTGATAGGGTCCTTCATGATAGCAATTCCACATCCTTTGCTTACGTTTCTTTTTAGTTTTTATTTAGTTCACATGTAAGCAGGTCACTGTCAGTGGTTGAGCCCTTCAAGGAAATTTGTTGTCATTGCTCATGATTGGAATCTGTTGACTCTAAGTACAACAAACTGGCAGTTCTTTTAAGGGACACAGTAATTCTTTATTTTAAAAGAACACTTCTTATTTGAGATAATTCCTGAATATGATTATTTTTAAAGAGTATTGAAGGTAATTGCCTTCAAACAAAACTGAATCTTTAAGTGTATACATATGTATCCATATGGCCACAGAGTCAACGTGTTCTGTTGGGTTTTTGTTGTTGCTATCTTTTCTTTAGGGCATATCGGATTGCCATACTATTTGTATCAAGCATGGGAGAAATATAATTCAATCTAACTGTCAATTCCATTAGCCTTAAATGTTGGATTCAGGTGTCTCAAAATTTGAGATAATGTCCTCTGCCCCACAGCCTTGAGAGCTTCTGGCTTGGATGAACAGGTACATTAAATCTTACTGATAGTGTACTTGCCTAATAAAATAGTGAACATATTCATCTCCCTTGTGGATCATGTGGAACTGTATTTTCCTTGGACATCTTAAATTTTTGTAGGGTTGTGGTAGCATCTTCTGAATCTCCCTACCTTGCCCTTCTCCCTTCATAAATTTGAGTGTGTGACTTAAAAAAAACTGAAAAGTTGTCTTTAATCTCTTTGTCCTGCAGATCAAGACACTGCCATTGTGCATGTCAAAAAAGAAATAATTGCATAAAAATTATATCACATTACAAGTGTTAGAGCATTACAGATGAGGTGAGAACTGGTTTCGTGAGCTTACCAACAAAAAAGCCAGAAGACTCCAAGTTTGTTTTGGGTTGTTGTTGTTACAGGTTTTTTCCAAAAAATTTAAATGTTTAAAAATTAGTTTTTGTACACCATGGAAATGAGAACAAAGCCTTTTCAACACTTCCATAGAGCTACTGTTTAGAGGCCTGATTTGAAGGCAAATCTCCTCTTCATCATCAAAAAGCTACTTGTCTTCTTCCCCAACTACTGACATTCAGAAACAAAGACGCTTGAGTGTTACTCTGTTGACAAAAAAACCAAAAACTTAATTGACTTGGTAGTCATCTTTCTGCTGGTGCCCTTCCTCAGTTTAACAGATGAAGATAGGCTTCACCACATTTTGATAAAATAAGCTTCAGGTCAGCTTTACTTGCCGTCCAGTATGTGACTCTTGGGACTCTGACCTCAGACAACTAGTTCCCATTTGCTTTGATTGCTCCTGACATGCTGAATAGATAGCAGCAGGGTTTTATTGCATTTGGTGAATGCAAATGTGCCAGTAATTAGAAGCATATCACTATTTCCCCTCCTTAGAAATTCACTAAGCCTTTTTATATTACTTCTCTGGGTTAACATCTTTATATTCTTTACTAATGAGTTAATTATCAGACTGCACTGTCTTTTAAAAAGTATATAAGTGTGTGTATATGCACATGCACCCCCAGAGTAAGTTTTGTGTCACAAATCAAATACTATAATCGGTTATACTGTGCTTTTTTAAAAATAGAGTCATAAATATTTCTTTACCAGGCAAAACCAGTGTTTCAGGGCAATACACTTTATTTTGTATAGCTTCTTCCAAGCACATTGTGTCTCTAATGCATTAGAGGTAATTAACACACTTGCAAATTTTAAAATAATCTAAAAGGTTTTAATATGCTGAAAATTCTAAACAACAGTATCAATACACATGCTTCTTAATTCACATGCATCATAAACATAAAAGGGTGATTACACCTGCAAGAGCTGTGCAACTATTTACATTCTTGTAAATATTGGTTTGGTGTACTCTGAGGGGGATACCTGGTATCTTTGTTCATTGATTCTGAAAGACCAGCACTGTCGTGATTCTTTTTAAAAAACTACATATACATTTTTGGATTGTTGTGGAGCAGTAGGAGGGACAAGGATTTTTGCTTGGTTGTTTTTTTTTTTTTGTTTTTTGGGGTTTGTTTGGGTTTTTTTGGGTTTTTTTTGGTTGCTTGGTTGGGTTTTTTTAAGAAGTACGGGACTAGCTAATCCCAGTACAGAGAGACAGTTCTACTGTGAAAGTGAAATTAGAATAATGAATCTCATTATCATGGTGTAATAGCTATATTTTATTAAAATTTCACAATAGTACTGCCGAGTCTTTCTGGTGAAACACTCAAGCTGCCTGATGAACTCAGCAGACAGCTGCTCACCACCATGCACTTGACTTGTTCCAGCAGACAGTTCCTGTAAGACACATGATTTGTTTTGTGCAGTGTAAAGATTTTTATTTTTTTTCTTTGCTTGCATATAAGGACAAAACCAGGTCTGAATTGTGGTATTTTCCCTTTGACCTCACTGTGCAGATGTATCAAACGCAGGAGGGCAGCTTATCTGGCAGCCTGCTGAGTATCCCTGTTCTGGCCAGTTTGCAGTACTGGATTTCACATCCCCACACAGGGCTGTAGTGACCTCAAGTGCTTCACAGAATTCCATGTGGGATTACTGTTACTGTTAAGCACGAAATGCTTCTTTGCCCCTCCCTTTTTAAGCCCCCTATTTACTATACACACCTCCTTTTATTATCCACTGGTCCTTAACAAGAGCTTAAAAAATGAAATAAATTGCCATCATGGTTGTTTCATTTTTGTGTTTAAAATGGATTTTACTGGAGCTATAAGGACAGAATGTAGCTCAGATTACTTCAGAGGTATCAACAAAACAGTCAAGTATCTGAAGAAACACCAATTTCTTAGGAATGGCAATCTAACCTCCAACCACACGGAAGCCTTGTGGCTACACCAGTGGCTGGCAGCAGGGTTAGGTGGAAAGAATGACCATTTCACATACCCTGGGCCTCTAGGCATCAGTAGGTTTTAATGTCAGATTTATGCCATTATATATATATATAGACTTTTTGTTGGTTTTGGAGCAACCTTTGTAACTTTGCAGCTTTCAATACCTGTGTGAAGACTAAGCAGGAGTGCAGATAAAAAGAGTAAGCTTAAAACACAGAGAATACAAGTTCTGTCATATGAACAACTAGATTGCTCCCATCCTGTTTCAGCCACTGGAAGCCAAGAGACCTCTGTGATTCATGGAAATTCCTAATTTTTGTGTCATGTGTGAGTATAAACCCCACTGCCTGACATACCATTTCGTTTTCTCTTCAAGATTTTTTCAAAAAAGGAAATACGATGAAAGACTTGTTAGTCCATTCCAGAATGCTACAGAATTTTGCAATCTACCCATAAATGGCAGTGGTACTATTTAGTGGGACAAAAGAAGCAAATGCCATTGACAGTCATATTTGTGCCATCCTGTTAACTTTATGTAGCTAGGAACCTTACTTTCTTATTTGTTTTTTTCTTTTTTCTAAGAGGTCATCATTATTTTGCTGTGCCTTTCTTTAGGAGGGGAAAGGAAACTACTTTTTTTTTCCCCACAGATTTGTAATATTAGCTGTAAACTAATGCTGTTTTCCATAATTCCAATGCTCCATGTACATGGCTTGAAATAATGGCTTGTATTCTTATCTTTCAGAAACAGAGAACTCTGGAATATGAAGTTCTTCAATCTCCTAGGGGCAAGAAGGCAATTTAAGCTTCCCAGAACAACTTCAAGAGCAATGATAGGTACCAGTATTAATAGAGTAGCACAGTTTTTCAGAAGATCAACTGTAATGACCATCATATCCTGGATTTAGATTCAGAGGTTGTTGACACAACCTTACTAACACAGACAAATGTCTCCGTCTTCACTTATAATATGCCTGGGACAAATAATTTAACAACACTAAAATGCACAAATGCTGCAGCTACTAAGACAAAGAGCAGCAGGGGAGATTAATTTCCATATAACAATTCCATTGATAAGGAAGATGTTCAAGTGTTCAGGAAAGTTGTGGGCACAGAATGATTAAAACTAACAGAAAAATAGTCCAGTGAATAGAGTCAAAAAGCAGTTCTTTAATTTTTAAATTTGCACAGCAATAACAGAGATAAACGAGCCTCTGAAATATTTTGGAAAATGTCACTTTGCAAACCTTGTAGATTGCTTAAATGTTTACTAAAATGAACCAAAAGCCAAAATTCTCAGCGTAAAATAAATACTTCATCTTTGCTAAGTAACAATATTTGTGAACAAAACATAAAACTATAATTTTCATGTGTCAAACACAGTAACATTTAAGATTAAATGTTGGAGTCAGACTTGGCATTTTTTTTCATCTTCCTATTTACAAGCTTCTCATTAAGACCATTTACCTCACATTAGCTATTAAAATGACTAACATTCTTTAAGTTTGCTCCATGACTAAAATAAAAACAACAGAAATGTCCTTTTACCGTATGTTAACAAAAAGCAGAACCATATTTTTATCATCCAGGGGAACATACTGTTAGAAATACAGCTGGTTTTCATCTACAATTACATAAATAATAAGCATGCTGCCATTCACAAGGATTTTAATAGATGATTATATATAAGCAATATCATGATCTAGACGAGGATGGCATGAGTTTTTACCTTTCATTTTTATTGTACTTATTTAGGATCTTTGTCTTCATCTGAAAATTGTGGAACAGACTTCTTTGCTACAACATTATCCAGTCGCTGTCCTTGCAAATACGGGTTCACACTCTGAAAAAATTTAAAATTATTTAAACTTATCAGCAACAGGGACACATATAAAAGGTAACTAGCATTAGTGGACATATTTATGTATTTCTTATCTGTCAGATACTTGCAGACTTGAAAGAAAATTGCTTCCAGAGATTAAATCTAAAAGTCAATCAGTGTTTTGTTTCTAATTTTTTTTTTTTTGTGCAAGAATTTAATTCAATCCACTGAAAGGAATACTAAGTGAAGGAGGACTACCAGCAATGTAGAACAATCTGAATTAAACACTACCTTTTTGCTCCACTCCTCCTTGCCTCAGCTCAGCAGAGAAGCAGCAGCAGTTCTAACTCCCTAATTCTTGAGGCAGGACAGAACTTGTTAGAGAAGTACAGGTAAGCTTTAGCTTAAATCACTAGCCCCTGATGGCCATTGTGGTGGGAGACAAATTAGAGACCACAGTAACATTTTGACCAAAGCCTCTTCTTCAGCCTGTCTGCTCTCCAGGAAACCCCTCCTTGCTTCCTCTCTTGATGCTGCGATAAAAAACTGCTGGCACAGAAGCAGAGCCAAGCAAGGTTTTGGCATGGAAAATGGCTCTCATACCACTGCCAGAACAAGGGAATGCTGGAAAGAAGATTCCTGGAGAGGGTTTAACCTCACTTTGCACCATACAAGCAGCACAACGTGAGGCTGAAGATGAACAGATCCTGTCTCATAACTGTTTGGAGATCATAGATGGAAGTAACATAGAAAGCCTATGCTTGAATTTTATCTCTATCAGTGGAATAAAACATATTTACTGTATTTGCAAGTGGCAAGCAGTTTAGTGGAGCTTCAGTATTAAGTAACATTTACAACAACGTTCTGGCCTGTTACAGTGTCAGTGTAAGCAAAATTCAAGTATATATTATCTCCTTCACACAGATATAGACTGAAATTCTAGCATGCACATTGTTGATGCTAATAAAATTTGTTTGCCTAAAGACAAACTTCAGAGGATTGTGAATTTTCCAGTATCTCCTGATTCTTGTCAGGCTGACTGTGTCACAGAAATTACTTTTCTTGAGATATTTCTGTGCTTCTTTCACCAAAACTTAGGAATTAAAAGAAAAAAAAAAAGGGCATTCAAAATGAGCACAAAATATTTATTTTCAAATATCCCAACTATTTGTTGAATCTCTGGAAAAGATTTGGGGTTTGTCTGTCTTCAAGTTTATGCCCTTGGGTTTTTCCAGATTTGTGGATGCTATCACTAATACTTAGTCATAGCACGGAGCAGCCCTTTTGCTTGCTTCTATTGGTTTTGGAGTGTTTTGCCTGCTGCAAGTGAGAACAAAAATACTAAGAACCAGAAATGAATGTGGAAAAATCTTTGAAAATAAACTAAAACTCCAATGCTTTAAATTGTTAGAAATAAGACATATGTAAATGATTTGTTTGTGTTTGTTTAAAGAAGTTCTGTTTAATGTTAATTTAGTGAAATTCAACTGTTGCATAAACTTCTAGGAATTATTTGAAGATTCCTAGGAAGATTAATTGGTCTTTTTTTTGGAATGGTACTTGCTTGCTACTTTTTGTAATAAAATAGAAGAGAATGAGACTACATAAAATTTTGAATCCTTAACCAACAAAAGAAAACACAAAATATGATGCAAAATACTTTGGCTGATTTAACTAAAAAATGTTTAATCCTATGCAGCTGTGCAGAATTCAAAGTAATGCAAGTTCCCAAGCACCTTCATGCACAGCTCTGAGCTCGTGGCAATGTGACTTAGTGGTCACAGAAGTGCTCCTGACACTTCTGGACAGGGCTGTCTGCAAGCATAGAAATTTTAAAAAGGGGAGAATTGCTAATTAAAATTATACATCACTGTAGGCTTGTCTTGCACTGCGATTGCTGCAAAGAAACTAACACAGCAGCAAATGGTAAACATACCTTTGCTTTATATACTGATTGTGTGTATGTATGCTTGCACGGCTGTTTATACAGGTGCATATAAATATCAGAATATACACACATGCTTAGAGTACGCGGTTTTCTGGACTCCAGTAGTGCCTCTGTGACTGTTTTACTATAACCCTCTATACACACAAGAGGGTTACTACATACACTGTTACATAGGACTTTTTTTAAGCTCAGATGGAGATATTTGGATGCAAATGATCAATCTGTTGCCACTTCCTGAAACTATGTCTGTGCAGAAAGCTGTGGAGGAGTAGCAGGGAGCACAAAAGGCAGGAGGAGAATCCAGTGGACTTTTTTATTTCTAGAAAAATACACTCCACTGCTGACAGTTCTGGGTTACCCTTCTGCTCATAAAGTGAAAATTCAGAATTGTTCATTAAAGCAGTAGTAATTTAGTAATAAGTAACATGTTGGTGCTAGGAAAGTAAGTCTGCTGTAAAGAAATTCACCTTCCAAATTCTGATTTACCCCTGGCCATGTAACTGTCATGTGTTTCCAGCTAGTACTTCTTTTGTATCTAATTATGTCAGCCAGCTCAAAACCAGAAAATGTTCTTATATTTTTCTTTTCTTTTTCCTCATGTATATATTGCATGAATTCCACTTTAAACTGCTATTCTACCTGTTAATAAATATTCCACAAAACTATTTCCAGAGTAAATTCTACTTACTTAAAAATTAAAGTCAGGTGCCTACCCTTTCCTCTTTTTCAACCAACAAACTCAAAAATCAAAGGTAAGCACAAGGCAGATACTAAGCTCAGGTCAGATCATTAACTTATGGTTGAAGTGTCAACCACCAATGATGTCTAAATCAGGAAGAAATCAACTTATCTACTTATTATCTAGCAAAGACTTACAGTCTGAGAGTTAAATAAATAAATTGTCTTCACTTATGCTTGTTATTTTAAATTATATTTACTTCATTTGCAATATAAACTGTGCTGTCATATTTTGAAAAGCTACTTTCTGGCAGAGAGCTAGACTTTTCCTTTTTCTAAAAATAATACACTAGGAGCAAAGCTAAAGGCTTTGACTCTGCCTGAAAGTGATTTTTTTTTAAATAAAAGAAAGGCTGACACTAGCAAAAAAGAGAATAGTGGGGCAGACTGTGCAGAATGTCCGTGATACGTGGATTGCCTTCCTTGTTTCAGGAGCAGAACAGTGAGAACCCATTCATCTTTGTCTTTCTACCAAGTGGCACAGAGAGATAGGAGTTTCATCCAGGGTAAATCAGATAAAGAAGCATAGATAGTGGTAATTAAATTTACTAATATTTTTAGTAGGAAATGTCAAATTCTGTTTTAGAGACAATTAAATAACTTTAAATGGTTTTAAGCAAATAAGATACATTTTAAAACACAGATAATATGAAGTTTTATAATCTTCTACATGTAAGTGCATCTTCTGAAAGTAAAAGGTTATTTAGAGGAATAAATCTTGTACCCACTGTTCAGTCCTGAAGCTGGCTATAGTTTATCCCAGAGACTCCCTCACTTTACACATAATCTAAGGTATAATACAAATGCAATAGACTAACTCTTCATTTCAACAATATGATTTTAATTCTTATTAGTTCTCTAGATTATATAGGGGCTATAAAATATTCTGATACTTACCCTCTTTCTTCTTTTTGGACCACCATTGATTTTCTCAAAGAAACTCTTGCTCTGGAAGGGAAAAAAAAACAACACACCCACCAAATTCATTACACTCTTCTTTTAAAATACTACTTCCACTGTTAAATATTAGCAAGTCTAGAGAAGTGTGTAGTTTTATGGGAGAAATAAACCACAAATAAATACTTGTATATTCGTGCTAACATTCGCCGTTCTTCAGGAGCAGTCCTAGCCTTATCAACAAATTTAAAACCAGTAATTTTCCACTACGTTGTCCCCCATGTTCTGGCAGTAAGTGCTTGAAGTATGTGCTGGTATTGTCTGGATGTTCCCCATCGTGTGATACATGGTATAAATACATATATACTTTTTTGGTTTTTTCTTTTTTTTAAGAAAAGGCACAAGGAAAAAGAAGGAAAATAAGAATGGGAGGGAGAAGAAGCAGGAGTATGTGCCTCTGGTATATCTTTCTAAACGTTTGAGGTGACACAAGAACAGAAGCAAAAAAATACTTGTTTTACAATGGATTTTCTAATTCCTTTTAAAAGCAGAATAGGCGTCATTCCTACTGTTTTGTTGTCTTTGCTTATTCCCTTCCAGATATCAACACTTCCCAGTGCAAAGTTCTGCTGAAAGGAGTTCAGCGCCAACTCTTCTTTTGTTTAAGTAGTGCCCTCAATAAAGTTTCTAAAAACCATTTGGTCTATAACATTTTTAATGGCAAACCTTTTAAAAACTGCCAGAAACATCTTGGCAGAAGAGAAAGTTATGATGATGAGAAAAAAGAAAAAAAAAAAAACCAACACAAAAAACCCCCTCTGACCACAGTTTACATAAGTGCATCCACATATTGTTGTATTTCTTATAAGTAGTGAATTCTAATAAAGTCTGGAATAACACACACATGCTCAACACATTTTGTTTCAGTTCTGTGTTATGAAGAAAACCAAAACCAAACCCTAACCTGAAAATGGAGAGAAGAATTACATGTATAAAACCAGAAGACTATATAAACAAGGCCATTAATTCTGCTATAAACAACTGACCTAACATTGATTATATAAATAGAAAGTGTAATTCTAGCACGAGACAAATTCACCAAACACTTCTAACTCTCTCTGCAGCCTTGATATGAGAAAAAACAAACATTTTCAAGTGTTACAATGAAATCTGCCAAAATTGTCTGTTTTGTACTTCTTGTGTTCATTAAACCTCAAATTCACAAGGCCTATCTCTTGTCCAACCTCAGTTATTTTCTGAGCTGTGCCAAAAGAGAACAGAGATGATGTTGGCCAAGGGGGACATTCTTGGCTAGTCATTTATGCGAGCTCACTTCAGGAAAACTTAAATTTAACATTTTAAAGAAACTTAAGGATGCATGAATTATTCTCCTTAGGAAACAAAGCACCACCAAAACCTCTCTTTGTAAACTATTTGACCTTATACTTTCATGAGAGGAAAAAGGGTGTTTCTGAAATAAAAAGAATTTAATGGACTACTGGAGCTAGCATTTCTGTCATTCAAAAAAATTCCTTATAATTGAAGTGTTCCTGCTCAAGGAAATCATATTTTGTTTAGTCTGTTTGGGAATGTTTTAAGACCCTGAGTACTACTGTAGTGTTATGTGGAGTACAAAGCAAATATGGTTATGGAGCATGAGCTATGAACATATTTGTATGATAATAGCAACCCTGAAAATATGTTCCACTGCGTAATGGCCTGACCTCATCAGCCACCAAAATTTGCCCGTGAAGTGTTCATCCTTAACCGAGAGTTTGTTAGGAATGAAGGCACAGAGTTTCTTCAGCTACAGATATACCTCATAGAGAGACATGCTGCATGTGATTTGCTACTTTTCCCTCACTCCTGGAGCTTCCTTTGCGTCCTCTTGGCTACTTGGATTAGAGTACTACAAGTTGGGATTTGGGTGGAAAAAAATCAGAAGTTAAAATGCTTACAACCAACAAAATATATAAGTGGTTTTTACATTTGTATTGTAAATTGCATATTGTAAATGATACTGATATTGTAAATGATGATTTGTGCAAGGCCTTCTGGATGCCAATGCTTCTTCAAACCATCTAAAGACCCAATTTGCAAGATGCAAGAAATGCACACTTAGCATCTGTGTCCTGTAAGGAGAAGTCTGAACTGGGGAAAAAACCCTGAAATCTTAGGAACTATAGTGGTACATTAAGATAGGAAACTCCAAAAGTCACTCTCCCACTATTTCCACTGTCCCCTCTATATTTGCCACATATGAAAACAGGGGAGGAGAGTATAAACTGTGGGTCTCTGTAAATGAGTCTGTTCCTGAGACTTGTCACAGGTCAGCATATTGATATATAGGGAGTTGTCCCAAAGGCAGAGAAATACTTCCCCTTTCCTCCCAATTCTAACCCAGTATGTATTTATTATGATTTACATATTTATTATGATTTATATATTTGTATCTGCATATGTACTAGCAGTATTTGCACACAATATTTAGCATCTACATAATCAACACTTTGCTGCATGAGACAGCTTCTAGACTTTCTTGACCCTTATAAGATGTGTCTGTTGCTCACAGGATACTGCAGAGGTCCCACAGCTTTGCAAGCATGATGGTCTGTCCCCAAAACAAGCCAATGAACCTGTTCCTGTCCCATTTGGACAAGCAGGTCCTTTTTTGCTGACCTGCTAATATAATTTGGGTTTTTCTGTGGTTACACTAAGGAATTCATGTTGGCTCCTGGAAGGACAAGTCACTGGGGACTGTAACACTTCCTTAAACAGTCAGTTGTGGTAAAAGGCTGGGGAAAAGCTCCCCCAAGAGCTGGGAGCACATGCCAGCCTCCATGGGCCCAGGAGATGCTGGCTCCAAGGGCTGCAGATAGTGGTGACAGCCTAGTGCCTACACAGCGAGCAGGAGCTGGTGAAAACACAGTCTGTGAGTAAACAGCCATCACAGCCCCTGGCCATCTGGTCCTAGGCTCTTCGACAGGAGAAGCAGGAACAAACTTGTGGGCAGAGGGAATTTGAGGTGCTGGGGGCAGTGGGAGGATGAGGATGCACACAGTTACCCACTGGGCAGCCCACAGACAGCTGTTTTGGTCATTTACAACTCAATGCAGACAACAGTCAGTGCCCGAAAAGATCTAATCTGTTTTAGTTCTCCTTTATAAGGTCTCAAACAGGTAATCTTTAGAGTGCTTACCTGATCTTTCCAGAGAATTAAAAATAACAAAGCCAGCCATAAAAAGATAGCACTGTATTTATATTTTTACTGTGTAGTAATGTACAATGCGGAGATGATCAGGGCTATTCTCCTGGATCTCAGCAGAACATTTGCTCATGCACATGACCAGCTGTTTCGTCTCTAATTAAAAAGATCTGGAGTTGGCTAAGCTGCAGCTAGATATGATTACTGGTTAGTACCTAAGAGTGTTTTAATCCATACATGAGCAGCTTTTTCCCCTAAATTAGTAGTGATGGATGGAGATACAAAAAAAATCCAGGATTCACTAATGATTTATTATCATTTATTAAGTATATATGTTGCTGATGACAACATTGTATGTATGCTTGATTCTGAAATATTGCTATAGGCCAAAGATTTACAGAAGTGCTTTTGTAGTCTTCAGAATGGTATTATGAAAGTAAAGTACTTATGAATAATAAGAAAACTAACAGCCTTATCTGGCATAAATAAGAAAGTTCACCATCTGTTGTTTTTTAAATGAAAACCTTTGATGGTAATTACTTAGAATCCAGCAAGTTTCCAAAATTTGGATTTTTGGCATGACTCTCTCCAGAAATTTAGCACTCACGTAAGTAATTAATACTATAAATCTTACACTGGTTTGATTATGAATGATGAATCATTGTCTCACAATTATAGCAGAAGAGACTGCCAAACATGTCCATTTGTCGATATATGCTTACAGAGCACTGGTTTAGTGCAATCTTAAGTGAAGTGTTATAACAATGTAAAATGAGATTTCATTATTTGCTCTACAAGCATAAATTATGATCATTGTTATTGTTTTCCTGGCGCCTGAAAATGGATTTGGGATTGGACATTTTAACTGATGTAATCCAAGATTAAGTGGCAGAGCTTTCTTTGGAGCCTCTAGCCTACAGAAACAGTCTAGCTGCAGTTATTAAAGTCCTTGTACGCTCAGAGCAAGATTTTTGCCCTTAGTGTACCTCAGTGTGTTTAGTATATGTGATGTGTCAAATAGGTTTTCAATATAATATAGTACATAACATGAGCAGAGAAAGAAGCAGCATCAAGTCCTTCAAAATCCTTATGGAAGAAAGGATTCCTTAGAGCAAGATGTCCAATCCGAGATTTTCAAAGGTGTTTTAAGCTGCTGCACTCCATCTATTGGTATTTTCTTTCTATTTTTTATCTAAGTAGCGGAACAGTGAATAGTCACTGAACCTGGATATTCTTTCAGATTAGGGCCATTTTATGTTTTGAAATCTTGTCCTAAGATCTGCACTAAATTTGGCTACATGTTCACTGTGGTTTGAAATGTGCTTTTTTTGCATTTACCAAGCATGTACACAGCTGTCATGCTTTGGGACAGGTAATAGAATAAGGCTGTGTATTTCTCTGGACTGGTTATCAATCATAAGCACTGTTTCTATTTTTCAGGGCAAGGTCACCATTCTGAAAAGTTTCCCTTAGGGTGATAATTTTTCCAGCAATAAGGATAATATTGTCCTTGTGGTTTCACAGTGTCCCACACAGCAGACAATACCCAGTTTCACATGCAACAAAAACAAGCAAGAAGCATGTACTCACCCACTTGTCCATGTTGGGATAGTCATGCTCTGGATCAAAAAGGTGTTGGTGCAGCTGGTAGTCCCTGCTGAACTCTGCTGTGTCTGGGGTGTTCTCTAGACACCCATCATCAACTGCAAAAGTACGTTAGAAAGCACTGAGTTCCTAGTAGCTTTGAAACACACAGCATGTGCCACATTAGTCAGCAAACTTCTTAAATGCAATCATGCAATTGAAAAAAAAAAAAAAACTGGATGACTAGAAAATAACTTTTTTTTCTTTTGAAATGAGTTTGACAGGATGTATTTATTAAAAAAAAAAAACACCCAAAACCCAAAAATCCTCACAACTTAATGAAACTTCAAAGCTGAAGAAATTTATTTTCTAAGCTCTTCCCCTCCTTTATGTTTTTCTTTAAATTACTGCACTTAATTTTACCCAGATATGCATCTTTATATATATAGGAACAGAATATAAGAATATAAAGGAATATTTATATAAATATAAAAAGAATATAAGGAATATTCTTTTTTAAATGCTTACAGGTAGTTTTAGAAGTTTATAAGGCACTACTTTTGAATGTCATAGTTAAACAGTGCTGTGAGCAAAGACAGAATTACTTTCACTCAGTGGCTCTTCCTGCAGCTCGATTTCTGGTTTGCTACTATGTTCAAATTGGCTGAAAATCATTTCTGCATCATAAGATCTCATAAAAATGCTATGCAGCAGAAGTTTTATGATTAAGACATTTCTGTAGATTGGTAATTAACTTGATTGGTCCAGAAAACTCCTTTAACCACAATAGAAGGTTTGTAGACAGTGCCACATCAAGATAATATCCTTTCAAAAATCAGCGTATGGTCTTTTTACCAAAATAAGTCATCTTTAGCTTAAACAAAGTTTCAGCAACTTGAGGCCAGAGTAGCTTTTTGGATAGAGTCTGCTCCTGGAGCTCCCACTGCTTTGCCAGCATGGGGAGCTTGCAGTCCAAGTTCCTCTCAGACATACCCAAGGACATCCTACCAGCCAGGGCATGATGCTGGGCATTCAAACAACTACATCTGCCAGAACAGAGGCACTCCAGAGCACACACCTGTGCACTTTCCCTTCTGTCCTTGTGTGTCATCATGTATAAAGATTTGCAGATGGAGTATCTTTTTCCCTTAGATGTGGGAAACAGTAAAGGCTTGACTCAAAACTGAGTTGATCCAATGACCTGAGGAGGTTATTCTGAGTCCAGCAGATCCAGCTTTCTCTCTTTTCTGCTTGGGATGGGGAAAAACAATAAAATTTCCAACAGAAAATGGGAAAGCTCTTAATACTGGCTAAGTAACATAGAAACTATTAAAACACTTAGAAATTATTTCAGTCTCAGCAGGGACAAGGTTGTATCAAGAGAGAAACAGGTGACAACAGAAGTGTGGTAACCCTTTTAGAGCATTTGTGTCTTTGGTAGAAAACAAAAAGGGCAGCTGGTCATATGGGTGTCCTCTATGACTGCTAATCCAAAAGTCTTCAACTCAAGTGCTCCAGGCTTATGTATTCCTGCTGTGGAATGTGCATATGTAGACAGTGACTGGAAAAATTGTTTTCCATTAAGCAAATCCACAGACCTGATTGAGGAAGGCCTCTAGTAATTTGTATGCATAATACAGTCACCACTTGAATTTCCATTTAAGGCTCTGAAAAACATTTTACTCTAATCCTAGTAGATACTATCTTCACTCACAGCATACCTATGACAGAACCATTTATCTGAGCAGCCAGCAATTCCCTAAGAATTCCCCCCGTGTTCAGATCTGACTGTATTAGTTTAGCTAGCAACTTTTATTTCACCTAAGAAAGAAAAATTGAAGGGATTTTCAAAGACATTTCCCTGGATGCCGTGTTTTTAATTTATTTATCTAATCACTAACAGAAGTCTAATGGGCAAGCACAGAAGATAGAAAGACTGTGTGTGTGCTTGCGTGTGAGAAAATCTAAACCCATCATTTGCAACTTGTCAGGCAACAGCTATAGTGAACAAACTGGAAGATGAGGTATTATTTCAGAAGAGATGTAGGCATCATCACCAAACAGGCTGTGATAGAAAACAGTAATGAAGGACTATTTGAAATTTTGTCAAATTTTTGAATGAAATGCAAAAACACTTCACAAAACTTTTCATAACAAATACTATTTTTTGATGAATTCTAAGCTAGTTAGAACATTTTAAAATAAGAATACAGACAACTGTTCCACATTATCCAAATAAAATAAAAGAAGACTAAACAGAAAACATTTTGAAAGGATCTCTTAGCTCACAAATAAAAAATGAGAGAAAAATAGAGTGCTCATTCCCAATTCCAGTTCCCAAGGCAGCCAATGGGTGTTTTACTACTGCTTTCAGTACTGGAAGTCATTCCTTGGCTCACGTAACAGGAAAAAGATCAGTTCTCTCAGGCTATGTCTATATCATGCACATGCAGTGCTGCTTTAGTGACCCCTCAGCAGCACGCCCTGCAGAGCTCAGTACCTGCACAGCTGGAAGCTGAGGGACACCCTGCGTGTCCAGGGCACTGCTCTGGCTCTCTGAGCTGCACTGCCCCTCTGCCAGAGCCAGCCTGCATGCAGTGCCTCGGGGTACATCCACGTAGTTCTCCATTTCTTGGCACACATGCACCCTCAGTGAGCTATAAAGACACATGGACTGGAGCCAAGGTATCTTAAATATTGACTCATGGTCTGGGTTGGAGATCAGGGCAGACAGTTTCATTCCTCTTGGCACAATGAAAGTCTCTAAAATAAGGGTAAATCTCATCTGTGCAGAGTAACTTTTTTCAGGGGCCAGCTTAAAAATGAACTCCCTTGGGAATAAGATGCTCTCATATGTTGTAGAAAATAAACCATCTTCTACTCTGAAGTCAAGATGATTTTTTCCACGTGATCTTCTCCAGCAGTCATATAGCAATACAGAAGGTGCACATACTAATTAAAAAATCCCACAACAAACAAACAAACCTCACCTGAAATACTAAAACACCCAATTTCTCAACAGTTCTCCTGGGGTAGAGAATGAAGAAAACCCTCCCTGCTGATTAAGGGCTGTACAGTGCTGAAAGACTGGAAGATGTACAGTGAAGACAGAGGTACAGCTGAATTACCTGTTTTTCCAAGAGGGCAGGGATTTGGAGGGTCAGGATACCCTTGATCTTCACTGAAATCCTTTGGTACATTATCTCCTGTCAGCTCAGCCACGATGTTTGGGATATTGCCGTAAGGACCCAAGTGCTGGAGACCCTCATGTGCACCACCTAGCAAAGACAATTTATGCACAGTCTTTTTACAGGATTAAAAGTGTAATTACTTTAGCTGGTGCAAGTAATCTAGACTTCAATTTAAAATATAATCTCTCTATATATATACATAATTATTTTAGAGACAAATCCAAGTTTAGATTTCAAGCATCTCTTTTAGAAACATAACCATGTGACCTAAGTCCAGTAACTTAGATAACAAAAAATAAAACTAAGAAACAAAATCAGCCATGTATTATTAATCTTAGGGTTTTTTCCTTAACTATGAAAGTCTTCGGCAAGAAAACACAAAGAATTATGAGACTATAAAGAAACTTGATACATTTACTGCACAATCACCTTCAGTCACTGATACTGCTACTGTTAATTGGAGCAACTAACAATAGAAGATGTGGCAACACAGTATCACAGCAGGAAGACAAAGTTAATGACACTGTAGAAAATACTACGTATTCAGCCTAGAAATACATTAATAAATTAAGTCCCAACGGGACTTAAGGCATTAAGGTCCCAAGGGGACTTAAGGTATTAAGGTCCTTGGGGACACAGGGTATTCTAGCCAAGTTGGTTGTGTACACCTAGAAAAATTATTTTTAGATCAAACCAATACTTAAACGTAAATTTGCATTTGCTGTTTCAATGATGAAAAGTGGTGCAAAGTCCCTGTTGATGGGAATCTTGTTCACGTGTACCTCCACATTAGTCAGCGTAGTATGAAACATCCCAGTCTGACTTCCACACCTTTCGGTACAAGATTCTGTTTTCCCTGTTCCCTCTGGGACTCAGAGCCCCATCACTGCAGGGTTACAGCAGCAGTGTGCAGCAGGTTTTGTAACTCAGTGGCAGAGGACACAGTGATGGCCTGTGGCTCTTGGGCAAATGCACCCAAAACCAAAAAGTGTGCCATGGCCTTCTTCCCCACACCTCAGCTAGGTGCCTTGCCTTTGACATGTAGGGTCTTCCACTAAGGAACTGGGAACCAAGCTCAGGCCACTCTCTCTCTCTATGCCTCTCCACAAATAATTATCTGTCACAGATCTTTTCTGCATGCCTTACTGGCCAAATGCATCCACAGGCTAAACCCCAGCTGCTTGTGGAGTTTTTTAAATACTATTGTACACTATTCTTTTGAATTTCAGACAAATAAAAAGTTTCAAGCATGTTCTTTTTCCCTGACAAAGACAGCCACCACACACACTGCAGCAACTGAGATGGTTGTGTGACAGCAAAGCAATATTTTTTTTAAACCCTATATAATGAGGGTTAACAACATACAGTCGACATATAAATTCCACTAACAATGAATTGAGAGGAAAAGGAATTTGAACAATTGGAAAATGTGAGTTAAAGAGTGAACACAGACACAACTGCTTGGGTAAATAGCAAAATCACTGTATTATCACCAAACAATCTTATTTTGAATTTATATATTTTTCATAGATCCAGAAGATGTGAATAAAGCCTCTGAACATGAAAGCTGCTCCAAAAGAATCATTCAAGTACTCCTGTCCCAAATTACAAATAAACATTACCAGCCTAAATCATCTTTTATACAGCCAAACATTGTAAGCTAATATAATCACTCGCAAAAATTGCTAACAGAAGGCACTCAAATACAAATACAAATTTTGTATTCATTTCTACATTTAGAAGTGGCAGCTGAGGCAAATTTTGCAAATTAATTTTGCAAATGATCAGCTGGATGTTGGCATTTAGTACCAGAAGCAAGTTAGTCTATAAGCACATATATTTCCATTTTATTTGCACAATGGACTAAAATCTAATCAACGTGCTGATTTCCCCCCTCAAGTACAAGGCTGTTATTCTGTAATGCAGTGTTGCAGAAAAGTTTGACAGATATCTAACAAACATAAAACTACCCCATAGAAAAACTGCATCTCTGGTATGTGGGGGTTTTGCTTGTAGCTGACCATGAGATCTGGTACTAAAACCAGGATAGCATTATACCCACTCTGAACTCTATTATACATTTACAGTCCATAGTCCACACAAAGATAATGCTTGTAACACAATAATGTTATGGTGATGAGGTTAAAAAAATGGGTTACATACATTTAATCTAATGTAACTTAATAACATGTCTAATGTAGAGCATAAAATACTTCTTTTGTCTTGAGTTCCTTCACGTGAAGATTGATTACATATATGTTCTTAAAAGCATCAGGTTATGATTCTGCTGTAAACTACAGAACCACATAATCAATACGTGTTTGAACATCCTGTATACAATGTGGTTCACTGTGGGACAATCCATCAGATAGAAGCCTATCTATGCTTGCATGTGGTGCAGACCTCTTGGCACCAAAGCTCCATCCATAAAGAAAACAGAGGTACTTAGCAGGCTCCAGTGTGCTATATATACATGTAAGTTTAAACCGACTGCCAAGAATTCCCCTGACTGAGTACAAACCAATCTTTTTATATTAATATAAAGGATTGTTTCCTTTAGGTATAAATGTCCAAGATCATTTGAGTGTTTTTCCTTTCTTTCCAAAAGAGCTGCAGACAATAGCACCTGCTCTGGTGCCATAATTTAGCACACTTGAGTGATTTAATAGTATCAGCAAAGCTCATTCCTTATAAACTCTGATAAATAGTGCACTCAGTGAAAACCACAATAATAAAAATGAAATGCTATGAATATCCGAAGTAGGGGTATTATGTACAGTAACTCTCATTAGTTGCATTCATTTTAGTATTATAACATTACTCATTTGAAGAAACGTATTAGGATTAAATACAGTGCAGCTACCAAGTCAAAATATTGTGATACAAGCATATAAACTCAGCCACAAAAATAGCATGAGATGGGTTTCTTGAACCTTGAGGCAGAGTCTGAAAGAAAAAGACAAGGCAACTAAATATTTAGAGTCTTTTCCTATCCAAACGAACCATGAGGGACACCACTGTTAAATTATTCAAACCTCAAAAATACAGAATAGTACAGACAACACCCCTGTACTCAGAAAGGATGAGCTAGATAAATCTGGTTTTCCCATATTTCCTTACTTCTATGAACAGGCTTTTTTGTGTCACATACAAGCAAAAAAATCACTCCAAAACAATCAATCAGTTCCCTTTCACATGTAATTTCTGTGAGCATGTAGATACTTTACATTTCTACACAATAAACTAGATGTTTAAGTCTTTTGGGCTAAGATCAGTATTGTCCTAAGTAAGCTCTGAATTTAATTTAAAATATATGCACATATGTTGTCATCTGGCACTAGTCTTGAACTGTTGCAGGGTGGAAAACAAAAAAAGAACAATGTCTCTCACCATTATTATAATTCCAGAAAAGTATTTAATCAGCTCATCAACTGCTGGTATCATCTCAATTAGAGATCCTTGGAATGATTAAAAATTTTAAGTGCATACATTTCAGCTCATTTCTTTGTAAGAGCAGTACTGTCTGTGGTGATCTTCTACCCATGTAGACAACATAACCACTCCAGTCTTGGAAGGGGGGGAAAAAAAGGAAAAGAAACACAAAGAGCAACTAATTTCTTGCAAGTACTGAGTATTTCCCTGATCAAACACATCCAGTGGAAATGCTGTTAGTCCACTGAAGTTTTAGCTACTGCTACCCATCTATTGGTAGTGTAAAGCACAGCTGGAACAAATCTGTGGGGAGCAATCCTCCATATCAAATACAAACAGGTAGTGCTGTCCCCAAAGAGAGTCAGTTTAAGAAAGTCAATGAGAATGGATTTTCAAAAGTGAAAAATTATTGCAGAACATTGAGAGAAAAATAACAGGACAAATTTTCTTTTCAGTCTCATTGAAACCATTTCCCATGTCACAGTGAAGATGGAGTTACCCCAATTACAATTTCAGATAAGAGGTAATCTGGCCAATCTTAGCAAGGAGCTACAAAAGAGGATCATGAGTATCTGTTGTGAGTAAATAAATCCCAAATCCCAAGTTACAGTCCTTTACTTAGAGAGTCATCCTAGATGCCTTAGTCATAGTGTCCAAGATTCCCCTCCCAGATTCACAGGGGAATCTTCTCCCTAAGCGAAAATCTCATCTCTTATCTTGAACTGTACAAACTCCAAGCAAACATGAGCTGCAAAAGAAGCCTGGTATACCTTACCCCATTTGCCCAAGGTTCCTGAGAGAGAAAATAGATATTAATCTGAGATTTAATACCATATTTCCTACTTTGCAAAATCTTTTGTTAATCTGGGCTATTTGTTCTTATCACTGGGAAAAATCTTCCAAATTGTTTACAGTGTGTCCTCTCCGAATCAGAGATGTATCATTTTCCTTTCACAGTGATAGCTTCCCATCCTGTCCTGCACTTTCATCCCCAGTTATTTTGTGATATCTACTTTTGTTGTGTCATTGTCACATTCAAAATGAACATCTCCCTAATCAAAGGTAGGTTTGAAAGGCTGCTTCCCAGCACTCTTAAATGTTAAAATGGGACACCATTCACTAACTTACTTTTCCTTTATTATCTGCAGGACTCCCCACCATGTAAACTCTCAAAAAATCCTGAATGCAAAAAATGCATTTATGTTTTCCTTACCCTTTATAACATTTCTAAAGGCTTTACTGCCCCAATGTCATTTGCACTGTGCCTCTTCAGCTGCTTCAGCCTAGACAGTCCTATCCTGGCTGCTGAGATTCATTAAGCCCAGGAAGTGAGAGGCACTGAAAAAATTATAAATTATCACACTCTGTCTATTCCACAGAAGCTGCTAAACAAGAGAATAGGAAAGGAGAAAAAGCGTAGGAGAACAAAGAATGGAAAAATGCAAACCTAGCCAACTTCCTTAACCATTCAAGAGCATGCCTCGGGAGACTCAAAAACACTACAGCTATACATGCTCAGGCATCCCAGATTCCAGAGTCAGCTTGTCTTCTCCTTAATGACACAAAGTTTCTTAAAACTATAAAGGCTAATTTTGTTTTTTCTGCAGAGGGACAAAATTTTCTAAAGCCTTAAGCACACACATCACACAATTGCTGAACTTGCTTTCAGCGAATAAATTCAGTTTTATCCCGTGTTTTAATTATAAACAGTACAGCTATTTAAGATATGAAAGGCTCTTATTGTGAAATGGTTAGGACCAAAGTAATGTCCATGCCTCTCACAATAAATTTATAACAGTAGCTAAAATGTCATTATTATTCAAATTGTACACACAATAAAAAGGTCCAGCAGCCCACTTGCTGACAAAGCAAAAAACCCCCAATCTGTCCTTCAGTCTGAGCTATGGCTTTTGCACTTCACCATGTGGATAACTCACCCTTTTCACAAACACAGTGCAGAGCACAGCCATGGGCCTCTCTGCCACTCTGCCTCGCAGCCACCACACACCAGCAGAGTGCAGGGAAAGCACAGCCAGCAAAGAGCATCCTCCTGTCACTGTCACTGTCACTGCCACAGCACAGCCTGGCTAACGACCACGTGTGCAGCGTGGGGCTCTGGAGAACAGGGCAACTAATGGAAAACTGTGACCTCCTTTACCCCATGATGGACGGGACACTATTTCAATCCTATAAATGCAAATACTTTGGGACCATATTCCAATGGTAGATAGAATTTTACAGATTCATATTAAATTTCTCTATACCCTCTGCCAATATTAGAAAACATAGTTACTATAAAGCATCAGACAATAGAGAAGTTATCGTATTTCCTCTTCAGGTTTCTTACCTCTCTTAATGGATCTTTTCCTCTACTAATACATACAAAAAAAAAAATTGTGGCTACAAATCCCATTCTAATTGATTAACTATCTCTAGGTACATGACAATCTACTTAATTCTAAATCCCTACAGATCTGCCATCCTTCTTTCCCCAAATCTGCTTGAGAAGGGTCTCTTCATCCTTTGGTGGCATCTTTTAAAGATGACTTCATGAACAGCAGCAGTAGTCTGTACCACAGAGCAGTGGTTAGTAGGAGGTTTTAGGAGTTGGAGTCACATTATCTTCTTGGCTCCCCAGCAGGGGTGTGTGATGCTTTCACACCCTCCTGCTGTCATAAGAGGAGGACGTTGCAAGAAGAGGTTTCAAAACCTCAAATCTAAATAGGTCCATCAGTCAGATCCACATGCAAATAACAGAGATCTAGACAGAAACAGGGAGTAATACTCTTTTCTTCTTGTGTTCTCCACTGATTGATTTCTCTGATGAGCACACTGGCTTTGAGAATTTCCCCTGCATGTTCCCAGCCACAATGAGAACACAGGATTAGTGTCTGCACCCCTCCTGCAGCTCTGGGGCATCGAGGAAAGGCAGCTCCCAAAATTCAGTCTTGGCAGAGCTCATAGTGGTTACACCAGTGGCCTTTGCTGGATCCTGCCCTTGCTCCTCAAGAGGGAAACTTGTGAAACACAGAGGTAGCATGGTATGACCTCCACACAGCAGCACAAACACCAACTTGGCTTTCTTATTATTCACTGCTGGTCACGGCTTATAAATTCATATGGAATTGAGAATATTACAGGACAAATTTTCAAATACTTTCCTTTAATGAAAATAAAGTCATATCTCCTCATCATTTTCCTGTTTGTGGAGTTACAGGTATTAATATTGTATGTGCAATTTCTTAATAGAAATATCACTGAGATAAAGAAAATCCTCTGTAATCCACTGCTGTTATTTTGCACTGTCATTTGTTGCTGTCATTAAGTTTTAAATGCAGAAATTAGCATTCCAAGGCACCTGTCTTATGACATGCACCACTGCCTGATACTCAGATTCTGGTTTCAATTAACTCTACAATTTATGTAATAAAATCCAAAGAAAATAGGTATTTTAGTCAATTCTATACAAATCCAGGTATTTGCCATATTAATGTATAAAAAACTGTAGGTTTCCCACTTCCATTTGATCTTAAAATTTGAGATGTCCATTTAATTTTTGAAATCATATTTTCTGGGATATTTAATTTGAAAAGAAAAAATAAACCCCAAACCACAACAACAAACAAAATCTGAAAGCAGAGCCTAGTAGAATGATGTTGGGGTTTGAGTTTGTTTTTTAAATGTCAGGCCCATAACACAACATTTGATTAAACTCACGTGTGCTTCAGCAAAAGCTGTCCCAGTGTGAATGCAACTTCATGCTTTCAGTGCAGCAGGACTTTCTCTACAGAGCAGGTACAACAATCCAAGTCCCGCATGACTGTGTGTTCTCTTTGCACCAAACTGTGAGCACAAAGCAGCATCCCTGGCTGTGGCAGGTCTGACACAGCTCAGCCGTGTGCAGCCAGCCTTGCTTATTACTTCTAGTCACCCCAGGAAGTCCAAATGTATTGGGGTATAAGCATAGCACACATTAGCCCAAAAGTGAATGAGTGCAAAAGTAGTTTCTGCACTGGTTTCACTGAATGAATTCATCAGCAAAAGTTTCTGCAACTCTCTAATGCAAAGATTTTACTGTTCTTGTAGGAAACAAGTACCTGTCTTGCAGGTGTGGTAGAGGACAGACAGCAAAGTAATGCAGCAATTAATTTTCTTATTATTAAAATGTAAACAAAATAGACACTATTAACATTCATGAATAATCTGCATAATTTTATGACAGTAGGTTTCATGTAGAGTGTTTTTTTGCAGTCTGTGCTGACAAGCCATTAATTACCAGTTGTTAGTAGATATATTTGCATAATGCTCCAGACTCTCGAGTTTTATCATCTCAGTCTGACAAACAGTGACTGCCTTTTTCTAAAACAATAAACATGTACTTATTTCCTTTCAAAATAATCAAATAAACCTCAGCCTGTTCCCAGTAGCTATGAGCAGTGTCTGCAGGAGACTCAAAAACCTCCCTAAGAGGCATGGTATTTTTTATATTTCTTTATACCTACAAATGATCACAAGTAAAGAAATGTCATTTAATGTTGTCACTGAGTTTGACAGCTCTATGCCTCTTCTGCAGACTGAAAACTTCAGACTCAGGGCTGTCATGCCAGCACTTTTATGAACAATCATTTAATTTGAGGTGGTTTTAAGAAACGAAAACAAAACAACCAAATCAAACAAACAAACAAACCACACAAGAGGCTTTCTTTTGGATTGAATTTATGGTAGGCAATAATATTTGCAAAAGGAAAATAGGACTTCACATTTTCCATTTCAAAGTTAAGTGCTATAAACTGCCCAAGATGAGCTACTGCTGCCCCCGTGTGCTTAAGTGAGATTTTCACTGCTCTATGCAGGGTACAATAGGCCTGAAATTTACATTATACACTTATCGCCTTCTGCTCCTCAGGAAAAAAGAAAACAACAGGGGAAAAAACCAAAACCCAAAAAATAAACAAAACCCAAAAAATCTCCCTTAAATATTGGCACAAAATTTTAGGCATGCAGAAAAAGAAAAAAGTGTGGTCTCTTTCTTCATAAACTCCCTGCCAGGCAAAAAAAATTAACTTCTATGTTTTTGAAATATTGAATGCATTTCTTTAATTTATTCTTTTGTTCTCTTTAAACATAGATACTGCCCTCCTCTTATCTGTAGAAAGCTTGAATATAGCCCAGTAGGGCTTGCATAGTATTTTAGTGATAAACCTAAACAGTAAGTACAGAAACACAGCTACTCATTAAAAATCCCTATTTTGCTTTTCTATGTTTTCCACTCTTTTTATACATGCTGCTAAGTGACTCCAATATAGCTTTCTGATAAGATGAATTAACAAGAAGAGCGAATATTATTAGAGAAATTAGAGCAGTTAATATGAGCTTATTACCTTTAGGAATCAGGGGATGTACACAAAGAAAAACCTCTTAAGTGGCCAGCAAAAACCAGCTGCTCCTAAGACACCACTTTCAGGTACTAAAAACATTTTCACTTGATGCTCATCGTGCAGGATCCCTTTGGCTCCTGCCATGCTGCCATGGCTTGCACCATCTGCTGGCTGCAGTACACGAGCCTAGGGAATCAGCCAGCAAATTCCCATTTCTGTGACATGTTTGTCCTATTCCACTGAACTAGCAGAGCCCCAGCAAAGGAAGAGTGCTCACACTACCTCTGCACCTCCCAGAACTTCACAGTGATTTCCTGGTAGATTAAACTTTTTATCAGGCATTTTCCAGACACTATGCCTATTTTAGCAGCCTGACCTGAAGTAATAGGTAAATTGACAAAAGCAAAGGGAAGGAGAAGGAAAAAAAAAGGGACAAAAAAAAAAAGAAGAAAAAAGCCATGTTTTCATAGATTTCAACACAAGAAAAGGCAGAAATTTCTTTCAGTTAACAAGCTGTACATTTTTTTCTATCCATCAACAAGAAAACTATCTGGTCACATCAAAAAGAGAACATATGCTACTAAATGTAATTTTTCAGTGTCAATCTTTTAGTTTTCTTTGGTATAGAGTATGTGTGTGACTGCACTTTCTACAGCCAAGTCAGCCCTGAACTTTTTTTTGGAGAGGAAGGGATAGGGTGGGTGGGAGGCTAAGGATGGGAACGATCATGCATAGTTCCTTGCAACACATCCACTCTCTGGTTTTTAGCATTTTAAAGTCAAAATACAGTGATTAACACCAGAAAAAAATTTAGAAAGCTGAGATGGAAAATGAGCATGAGCAGGAAATCTGCTGGTGAACTAACAGCAATAATATTTTTGTTGGGTATTAAATTATTAAGATCTTATTCATGGAAATAATAATAACATGGAAAATGTGATTAAAATAATCACTCTAATTTGCAAAAAATTCATTATAATCAGGCTGCTAGAGTAAACTTGTCTATATTATCGCAGCCTAAATTTGTTTCCAAATTCCAATGCCACAAAAATTAATTTTTCCTGACAGTATGTTGCTTGCAAGTGTAGACATACAGTGGGTGAAATCTTGGCCTTTTGAAAACCAGTGGCACCTCCTGAGTTGTGGCTCAGCTGAAGCTGATGGCAATGACAGCTATCAACACTGCTGCAGGTCTGCACTGCTGGGGCTAATTCTGACAAAACATTTTGTTAAGTAAAACAGTTTTCTGCAGGAACATACTAAATTTATTAAGGTCTAATTGGCAGAAGGTTGTTTTTATGTTGAGATGCAACTTCTAGTCAAAGTGAGAAACAAATGCATCGCAGAACAGTCAGGGCATTAATGATGAGGATGCTGGCATGGAATGGAGCTGGTTTTAAATATTTACATTGGTCACTGAGACCCACAGCCTGAAAAATGGCTGGAAGTCAACACTTCTGGCAGCTCAGAATTTCTGATAAATAATAAGCAGTTCATACCCAATTTTACTCTCCATTACTTACAAGCAGAAATTCCTAATGAAGACAGAAGAGTAGTTCAGAAGAGTAGTGAGTGAATTACCACTTTGCCATGTTAGTATTTACAATGAAAATCCTGTTTTGCTGCAACACTGTTCTAATAATAGTTAAACCTCTTTCTTCCCCCTTAGTTTTACTTTCTATTATCATGTAGATTTTTTTAAGGACTTGCACACAGAATTATTAGCCAGTGATAACACTGTTACTATGCTGTGGAAAGCCCACTGGTAAATTCTTCAGAATGTGAAACCTTGTATGGATGTTATTTAGAAGCATATGGACTTATTTTTTCAGAATAAAATGCAAGTTTTGATGGACTGGCTATCCTATAATTCATGGTCTATATTTAAAAATAAACTCATGGTGAAAATTTACTGAATTATATGTACTTTTTTTAAAAAGCAGTATGAGAAAATATTGTGTTCAGTGATGTAAGACCACATTAACCTTGAAATTGCAAACACCACTTTCTTGGCTTGAAGTTTCTATTTAGATACTTTAAGACATATCTATTTATAGTTAGACATAATCACCACAAGAAACCAAAGAAACAGCAAGTGATTACTATCTGAAAAACTCACCACAGAATACTCTATAAAAAGCAACATTGATACAAACGCCTGATTTGCTTGTCTAATTCTACACTGACTGATAGCATTCACCTCACAAGAGCATTTCCTTTTGCAGAAATTTCTCAATAGGCTGTTAAATATCCATGGTAGGCTTAAAAAAAAAATGAAGAGTCACCCTTATCTAAACAAGATGGGAATGTTAAATATGATAATTCAACTGGATTGATCATCTTTCTGTTTTACTCTGTTATGCACACAGATGGATTTTTTAATTTAAAAAAAAAAAGGAGAAACAAAAAAATGTTTGTCCAACCTGCTGCTTGTGGAAGACTCTACAGATGACTGGAAAACTAGCATTACTTCAGTCTCACCTTCAGTCTCATTACTTCTATTGAATACTACAAAATGTTCAATACCTATAAGAAGACATGCATGGTCTGATTTTGCTAACACTGTAATTAGAAAGTAATGGCAAACAGCTGAGACTAAATATTTGCCACGTATTCAGACTTCTTTATATTTTCTAAGGTTTCTCTTTTTAAAAAAATGTCTAAGGAAAAGAGGAAAACTGAGACTAAAATTACTCCCTTCTCCCAGTCTGTCCTAATGTATGAACATTCAAAAAGGAGGAGAAAAGGGTACAGACCAAATTATGCCCTTTAAACTTAATCTCTCTTATTTAAGTTTGCAGAAAAGTATGTGTCCATCAAAGTTTCTTTGGAAAATATGTGAACTTAAGTCTACAATTATCTGGTAGAAATGCCCATTCAGCTTTAATTCTCTCCTCCATTAAAGCAATTGTACCTGTTTGGCTAGGAGAGTCTGTAGATTAGAAGGAGGATAAAATAAAGAACATGGACTCATGGACTGTGGAGTCACTACATTTTGTCAGATTGATTTAATTCTGAGAGAAAGGTTGGGGCCTTCTGCCCTGTTTTGATGTTCACACACAAACACAATATTTGGAGTTTCACACCTTCAACCTCTTGGTGTCATGCCAAAATAAAAGCTGATTTATTCGGTAAAAATAGCTACACACTGAAACATCATCCCAATATCCTAACATTTGAGCCAGATATTTCAGATGATTTACATAGCTGTAAAAGTCTGATTCCAAGGAAAACTTACACAGCATGAGATCAGAAATACTGGCCAAAAAAAATGAAGCTGAGCCCAGAGCATTCATCCCTGCAGCACAGTTTTGAGGTGCTACATGTGGACACAGGGAGAGGAGCACCCCCAGTCTTTTATCTCACATGGCACCACAAACACTTGATGTCTTCTGGTTTGCAAATATTTCTAAAAATCCACGAGATTTGGCCTCTATGGATCACATTTGTTTCAGATTAAATATATATGTAATATATTAATACATGTTATTCAGGAATAATTTAGTTAACCCATTGTTTTGAGGCAGTAGAAATCAGACAATGCCAAGACAACATAACTTTCTCCTCAAAGCCTGTATATTAAAAACCCCCACTACTTCTGCCAAAACATTACACTAAAGAAGGTGGAATGTGGATGGTGATTTTAAAACAAAGATCAAGCAACAACATGGTGAAAAAGTCCATGATTTTAGGCTCAGGATATTCTTTCTGCATCTATAAACAAACCATTAATTATTACCAAAGCACACTAACAAATTCATCGTAACTGAAAAAAGAAATTAGCTACCTTCAATGCTCTGTGGGCCAACAAGGTTGGTAGCCTGGTGTGCTGGATATTCTACCCGGGGTCTGGCAATGCCCAGTTGCTCCATAACCCCATGGAGGAGCCTCTGAATATCTGCTTCAGTGACCCTGTCAGGTGTCCTAGGGCTGTGGCTAAAGGCTGAAGCCAATCCAAATGCCAGCAGAAATATCATGTTGCAAAGCAAGGTAGTTATCATAGTGGTAGCCACTTCTATCCTGTGAAAAAGAAAGGAATTTGATTATAAATTTTAGTGGGGGGGGGAAAAGTCCTAGACACATGGTGGAAATAGCATCTGATCTTACTACTGGACTTCACAGTTCACTACCACAGCTTCTAGGGGCAGCTGACACTCTAGCCAGCTGGAATCTGGGCAGGGGGAGCTGCAGGCAATAAAGTAGATATGTTCTTCTCCTCTAAAAGAAATATTATGTAGCAAACCGCAAAAATCAATTTGCTGATTTGCATTTCCCCATACATTAATAAACAGTCACTGCAAACAAAACGAATCTACTTTTTCATTGGATGAGAATACGTCATCCACTACATTATCCACCCCTCCACCCCCTCCATGTTTATTATGCTATTTTATAAAGCTCTGGTCTAAAAGTCAAGAACTCTTCAGCCAGGAACTGCGTTTTCCAAGCTCTATTCTTAAGTCGCCCAGAAATCAATGAGAAACTGCTGAACAACCTGGATATATTTTGCTTGCACCTTAAGACAAAAGGCTTCTGACTTCATATGCACCATCTTTCCCACCTAGAGCAAAGAGATTTCATTTGCTTCCTCGAATCCCTTTCACTAATTGGCTGCACAGTGTAGTTTACTTAGGGAAAAAAGAACAAACCCTTAGCCAACAACAAAAAAACCCCACAACAAGCAAGTACCACTTGCTGTCCTCTTTGAGAGGCTGAATTTTAATCAGAACGCTTGTTTCCTTAAAGCTCCTTTTCCCTTCGCATCAGAGACTAATTAAAATGCATCACTTCCAATCCCCTGAACAAACAAACCCCCTCGAGTTCCCTTGTCTTGCCCAACACACGCACAGCTGCCTGATTTCTCCACGCCAGACGTTTAAAGATGCTCCGATGCTCCAGCCTCCGGCGCAAGGCACCTGGAAACGCCTTTGAGGCAAAAATGGCTGAAAACCTCAGTGCTGGGAATATTCCCCGCTCCGCCTGCGCGGCTCCCCCAGCGCACCGCGCTCCCCCCGCAGCCCTCCCACTCCATCAGCCCCTGCAGCCTCCGTTCCGAGGGAAAAACCTGCTTCCGACACAACATTCCCGCTGCCCCTCGGCCCTGCACAGCTTCCCCTCTCCCGGCAGCCAGGGCAGCAGCACGGAGCCCCCGCCCGAGCGCCCCGCTCACCTCCCGCTCCCGGCGCGGCTCTGCGGTGCGGCAGCTCCGCGGCCGCGCATCCTCCGTGCAGCCACGGCCTCCCGAGAGCCCGCCTGCCCTGCGGCCGGGACATCCTGCGGGGCTGTGTCCCATGAAGACACTAAGCTCGGGAGGATAGTAAACATCTCCCTTTTCAATTTAACAGAACCGTGTCAAAATAAAACGCTAAGGGATTGACAGATTAACGGTTACAGAAATAAGGTATTACATACTCCTGCGAGCGTATCCTTCTTCCTGCTGTGATTTCTCTCTCCAGAATAATATGATCAATGGTTTACTTGCGGGCTGTTACCTAACTGCAGGTTTACAGGGTAACAACATGGCAACCATCTCCAAGGAATTACAGGTGAAGGGCTCCAGATTAAGCAAATCCAGACACACCATCCAGAGCAGAGGTTACCAAGAAGACAACTACAAAAGGATCTTGCTAAATGAAGTCTCTCATCTAAAACAGCACTTGGCAAAACGGTAGCTTCTAAAGGCTATTTTATGTATCACACTTTCCCTGCTACTGCCAGGAATGTGTCACATCCCAGTTTACTATAGCCATCTACAGAAAAACCCTGAGATTATACCTCATAAACCACAATAGACACAGGAACTACACTTCCACATGTAGATTACTCTCGCTTTTTGCTGGTCTCTGATACATTATGCAAACCTGTAACTTGCAGGATGAAGCAGCAGGGACTCCCACTTGGCACCCAGCATTTTTCTGCAGAACATAATCAACTTTATATAAACGGATGTGTGTCCAAACTATTCTGCAAAACCTCTAAAAACAGAGTCTAAACTTTGACAATTTTTTTTCTGTTATGGGTTTCTTTGTCAGGGTGCTACCAACTCCCCCCTTAGAATCTAAATTTAGATGCTTCAAGACTAGCTTGCATTGATGATCAGAAGTGGCTTACCATTCCACATAGAACACATTGTTAATATGTACCAAATATTTTGAATGCTAACGCAGTTTTGACAATCTCAAATTTTATTCTTTCGAAAATAAACCAGTATGACACCTCTCTTACAGGAGCCACATCTTATTTTCTTCCTGCCATTGCCTTTGTCTCCTACTGTCATATTTCTAGCTCCTATCTCCTTGCTGGAAGTTGTTTTGCTGATCCTTTTTTACCTCAGTGAGAAGATCCAAAACATGGTGCTCTGGTGCCTGCATTTAGCCTGTTGAGGACTCTCCCAGGACCAGCTGAGGGCACAGGGTAGGAGCATGCTGCCCAGAGCAGGAGTTTCCTCTTTGGAGGGTGAACTGTCATACTCAGTCCTTTACTTCATGGAACTGAAGCTTCCAATACTTAACCAAAGAGCAAGCAATGCTGGTCTCTAAGGTCTCCTCATGGCTGGCTCCCTAGTATTACATTTTACAGTAATGTAGCAAGAGTGAGGCAGGAGGTTTCCACCAGATCAACAAGCTGAACCAATTCAACTTGCAAGTTGGTGGATACAGGGGGGAAGGAGGTAGGGGACAGAAAGGAACTCTTCTTTTGATTAACATATCCTTTTAAGAAGTTCAGAAGACTAATGCTGATAAACTATGTTGCACCATGCCTTTTGCTTGTTGTGGGAATTACCAACACATATCTAAGATGAGCAAAAAGAGCCAGAACAGATTTACTTCTGAGTTCAGTGTTTTCAAACTTACTAATTTTGGTGTCTGCAGTCTGCATACAACAGCATAATCTAACTTTCCAAGTCATTATACAAGAACAAACTCAGAAAAGGGAAAAAACAATGGTTTTATTAAAACCAAAAGTATCCAGTGCTTCAGCTCTAACATTTTGCCAATAAGCAATTAGCACATACAAAAAGCTAATGAACAGTTTCAAGTGTTTACTCTTAAATAATTTTACAACTGATGACAGACAATTTTCATTCCAAAAGATGTAAACATTTGCTTGTGCAAATCAACCTTTAACACACTATGGCTTCTCACACTCATCTCTTGCAACACTTTCAGCATCTAAAACCAGCTTCTGCACCACTTAGTTAACATAATTCTACAGCTCTAAAAATAAGTTAAAACTCCCTTCTCATATTAAGATAAAATATTTTACTACTTGCAACTGAAAATACTTGGTACCTATTGCAGAACACATCGCTGGCTGAAGTTTTAAGACTTTTCACTTCTTGAATAAACTGCATGTTTGTTTTCCATGTGTTCTAATAATTCTCCAGTGTGTATGCACACATGAATTGTATTTTGACATTTACCTGCTCAACAAGGAAAATATGCTTCCAAATTACTCCAATAGAAATAAAAAACACCGTCTCAAAAGAAATAGAGCTCATATGAGGTCCAACTTAGTAGTATCAAGGACTGCTACAATACACTTAAAACTAAAAAGTAAATAAATTTAACTACTAACACTCAGCATAAAAATATTTTCATATGTCTGTTAGTTTTGTTTTAAAGATTTCAGAAGTTGTTTCAACTTGATACTTTATCTAAATACTGCAAGAACTGTTTTGGGAGATGCACCGTGTTTCTAGAAGCTGAGATAATCAAACTTGAGATCTAACACAAAACAGATTATTTTTGTTTCAGAAGTCAAATTAATTTAGCTGAACCGACTAGCATTTACAGAAGTTTCAGTAAATGAAGAAAACCTCAACATAAAACAAATTGATATTTGTACATCTTCACAACCCATTCATTTAAAGTAAGTGAAAAATTACAAATAATAAGAGCAAAAAAATCCCCATCCAAATTTAGATTTTTCCAAACGTTAACCAAGTTACAAAGAACCCATTTAGCCATCACATTTGATCCTATAAGTCTACTGGCTTTGCAGTTGGTAGCAGTTTTACTTCAGATATTGGATTCTTTGGAGAGCCTCTATAACGAACTCTTTCTTTTCCTGAAGCACTTCTTGCAACTACAGATTTTTCTGGTGCAGCACCTGGCATATTTATATTTGCATTAACTTTCAAACTGGATTTAACCATTTCATGATTGGTTAGATCTTCTAGAACAGACTTTGATGGATGAATAGTTGCTTTTTGTTCATGGATTCCAACAGTTCTGACAGAAACATCAGGCTTGTCTGATGGATTTAATGGCCTGCAACATGATTTGGATGTGAGGTCTAGCTGCTTATGAGCTACAGAAACTCTGTCACGTGTACTTTCACTCCTGGGTGGCAAAAGCATGGAATTCTTTGAGGGCTTTTCTGTGCAGGAGGATAGTGCAGAATCATAGCTCAAAGATTTAACAAGTGGTGAACCAACACCACTTGATTTAACCACCTGAGAGCTTACAGATTGTCTGTTAGCCTCCAAAAGGGAATTTATTCTTCTTACAGACTGTCTAACTGGAGTACGTTGAAACTTCAGAGGTTGTTTAGTTTTGCTTGCAGAATTTGGATCATTTAATGAAAGCTGGTTGAACCACTGTATGTGGTCAGAAACCTTTCCATGGTCAGAAACAGCCACTGTTTTATTTGAAATTTTATCTGAATTTTCAGCTTTCAAGTTTTGGTTGCCTATTTCATTTTGTGATTTAGGCAACTGTGAAGTAGGAAGCTGTCCTGCCAAAGAAAGTTTAGCAGTACCTTCTTCCAAATTACAGCACTTTACCATACAGTTTTCAGCTGTTTGTGACTGTATTAATTCTGCTTCCTCGTTTCTTCCAGAGAAATCTAATTTGTGTAAGTCATCTTTTGTTGAACTGTTCTGAACAGTCAGCTTGTCTTCCTTGGCCAGCACTTGAGGCAAAGGAAGTTCTTTTCCCTTTTTTATATCTGGTTTTGAGACCTGAAGTTTAATCTCAACAGAAGTTTTGAAGTTTCTTTTCTCCAAAACTTCACTTTCCTCTATTTCTGATTGCTGTTTATCAGCAGCAGAGGATTGGCTGAATTGGTGCAACAACTCTCTGGATTGCACATTTGCTAGATTTTCAGAAACTTTTTCCACTAACAATTCTTTCACTGGACTGAGCCCTGTGGGACATGGAGTTTCATTTAATATTTCACTTGCTACAGCTGAGAAAGATGGTTTTTTATCACCTATCAAATTGTGAAGAATACTCCCAGATGCAGAGAAGGCTTGCTTAACTTTCATTAATGTTTCTGCAGTTGAGTTACTTTCGTCTTCACAAAGCTTCAAGTTGTTGTCTTGTCTGCTTACAGTTGCAGATTTGAATTCATCTGGAACAACTGGTGGCTTTCCAAATATCAAAACAGATTCTGAAGAGCTGACTCCCATTTCAGAGTGTCCTGGCAGAATTTGTTCATTCTTCCTGATCACCTGAGAATCTACAACAGCAGGACTATTCCATGACATTCGGTGAATCACTTTATTGTGACATTTTGGAGTTAGCAAGTTTTCTTCTGACTTGCTAACATTCCTTGAACCTTAAAATAAATACCACAGTGTTTAAGAATAATTTATTGTGATTTTAATTATTATAGACAAAATTATTACTAAAAAATAATTATCAAAGAAGCACTGAATTTAAAGATGTCATTATACTCTTACATTTCAGAAATGTGAAAAAGGTTATAATATTAAGTGAAACCATGCATTTCCTCTCACTTAACTAACAAAAGAGAACTACTAAAATACACTAGAAACACAACAAGCTTGTTCTAAACCAATTCTTTTTCCCCAGAAGCCACTAACATACAAGAGACTTTTGACTTAGCTAGAAGCATACTTTTAATCCAATTGCTTTTACACTTTTATCCATAAAGTTGGCTTTTGCAAAGTTAAAAAAAAGTACAAGTTTCCTCCATTTAATATATTTGGATAGGTAATTACCTTTCTTAGGGAATTTTTCATTGACATATGGGCTGAAGAGTACATCTCTTTTTGCACATTCAGTTCTGTTTTCCAAACCTTGCTGACTTGCAAGACGCCTTCCAATATTTTCTGATCTACTGCCAACTGCACATCCTGATACAATATTCTTGAACAAACAAAAAGTGTTAATTGCTTTTATATAAACTACTAACTTGGAATCTCATTTAAAGAGGAACCTTCAGGAAAAGGCTATGCAAAATCAGCAGCCTTTTCTTGGCCATACTCCATCTTGCCTTGATTCTCTGTTGACCTATGTAGGATACAGACTCCCTGCAGTAAGGTAGACTTAATCCCACTCTGAACAGACTGACTCTGCACAGGCTCTGCAAGGTCAGAAGCTCAGGAGCTGAGAGACCCACTGATCACAAGCGTGGTGGGTCAATCCCAACAGGCAGGCAAGTCATTCAGCCACATGATTGCTTTCCCCATTCCCCAACAGGATGAGGGAGAGAATTGGCAAGGTACAAAGGAAAAGGGACACACACCAAAGATTAAAAAGCACAAACCCAGACATGGTGTAAAGGTCATCACTTAGTACAAGCAGACCAATCCTCAACAAGCCACTGAGCAGTGGCTACTTTTCCTAAATTGTCCCCATCCCAGTTTTACTGATGAGTTTAACATTACTCATCATCCATACTCATGGCATGGAATTGCTCCTTGGTCAATTCAGGTCAGCTCCCCCCTCCCTCAGCCTCTTCCCCCATACCAGCCAAATGCATTACAAGCTGATCAATTACTGCTATGAAAATAAACCTCAGGCTTCTAGTACTTGACAGCAAGCAGGTTCAGTTAACATTGGAATCCCTTCATTACAAAATATGTCCTTCCTGCTACTGAAAAGCAGTGCCCAAGACTTTGCATTAAAATCTGCACTCTAGCAAGAGGACTGGGAACTTACCGCTTCTCTATTGCTTTTCCCCAAACCAAATTTCAAGCGTAAAGACCTACGAACCATTTCTTTTCGGCTTATCTTTGGAGAAAAACAACCTGTCTTCCCTGATTCAGCCCTGGAAGGACAGAACAGAAGGAAGAACATAAACTCTTTAGGAGGGCAATGAAAACATCCTGACACTTATTTAGGGTTATTTCCTCCAGTTTTACTTATTTTATTTCCTTCTTGTCAACATTTTTTAATAGGCACAGGAAGCTACTACATCAGATCTTATTTTATTTTGAGCTTCATTTTGCAACATCAGAAGATCTGGTAATTTTAAAAATTACTATAAAAATTACTACCAAACCCAATAATTTTAGAGACAGATAGAGATCATTAGTCAAGGGGTCTAGATGCATCATTTCAATTTATCTTTATGTTCTGAGAGTTAATTACCTGTATAATTTTTTGCCTGCAAGTCTTTTACTTCTTCTATTTCCAGTGCTAGACAGATGATTTTCGCCCGTGGTTGAAGGAGATAGTGAGGTTTGTGATGATTCAAGACACACACAAGGACTTGCTTCAAACTGAACTACAGGGACAAAAATGTATTTATTTGAACTTAAAATAGTCACATTTTCTCAGATAAAGTATTAAGAGTTAACACAATAAAGAACAGGTTTTTAAACAGCACAAGATTTTTTTGCTTATTTTGGGGAGTGCTGGCTTGAAATTACTTTGACTTCCACTTTATAATTAAACAAAGCTGTTTCTGGTAGTGTCCTTAGAAGTGGCTGGAACACAATTAAATACATGCTATAGAGATCACTACCTCAAATAAGTTTCCACACTGCTATCATCAGACCAGTTTCTCAAATTTAAGAGCTCAATAAGAAAAATAAAACACAGTCTAAGTATTATTTGCAGTGTGCTTTTTTTACATGCCTAGCTGGAACAGCTTAAGCAACAGTGAAGAGTTGCTTTTTTTTTTTACTACTGGACATTTTAAGTAACACATGCATCACTGCTATCTGTATAAAATGTCATTGCTTTGGTTTGCTTATCCACAGAAATGAGAATTTCATGGAGAACATGAAATGATTTAATAAAAAAAGCAGTAAGTTTTATAACACTCATTCAAGGGGAAAAAAACCCCAAGCAAAACAGCCAATCTAGAATTTTTTTTTTCACTCTAATGCCAGTTGGCAGCACATTAAAGAACTAAATAAAACAGGATTTGCAGAACAGCCTGATGGTTGGAAGCACTCTAGTAGAATAAAGTGGTACTAAAGCATTGTCAAACAAAAGCACATTTTTCTCTAGTTTTGAGATTTAGCATCTAGAGGAAAAACAAGAGGAGATGCAACACAAGAAAGAACCTTAATAATAGCAACAATTACACATTTCAGATAGAGCTAAGATCAGCTACTTAAGCATTTATGAGACAGAAGGCTACACCTTTCAAAAGGCTGGAAGCATAGATAGTCTTCATGGATTTGTGTGCCAGGATGGAAAAAGGAATATAACCTGAGTGGTATATAGCAAGTAAAAAAGATAAAAGCACATCAGGATTGCAAGTAAAAAGATTAATAGAACAGAACACAAGAAAGAGAATTTGGCTTTTGCTCAAACCATGTAACGAGTCACTAATTGACATAAACATACACTATTTGCCAAGATGGGGAAGTATGCAAGGAACACTTCAGTAATGAGCATCAATGACTGTCTAACAATAACAAGAGGCTCTACTCTTAAATTAAAAGCCACCAACAATCACTTCAAACAGCAAGGAAAAAGTGACAGCACTGTACCTGATGCTGGTGTTGAGCTGCTGTTAAAAATGCTACTTGGTAAAAATTCAAAGGCAAAATTATGTTTAAAAGATCGTCTCTTCTTGCTGGACAAATCCTGAGAGCAATCTGTTGGAAGTTTACGCTTGGTACTTGGAGTAAGAACCACTGGAGTCACTGATGAGAGGACTGAAATTAGGAAAACCTAATTTGTAGTAACAGCTTAAAAGCTCAAGAGTTTACTAAAGTAAACAGTTGTTTTGATTTTTTTTTAACTCTGAAAGAAATTTGTTGCAAAAGCTTAGCCAAAGTGCATGCATTTCCAACAGGCAAAGCAATCAGTATAGCTTAGAGTTTGGGGTTTTAATTCTGTTGGGGTTTTAGAGTACCAGAAAGGAAAATCTAAACCCACACATTAATAAAATATAGGTATTAGGAGGAAGTAAATGTATAGTCATCTTCCATAAGTTTTAGAGACAGTAATTGCGAAAGAATTTTAGTTCTCGCAAATTCATTCCCAAGATGCTAAAATGCTGCACTACTGCACTGAAGCCTTAGTGCATTAGCTAAAAAGCATAAGTTTGGTTGTGTAATCCCAGACCTAAACCAGTCAGCCCACTCCTGCAGTGATTGTAGCTGCTCCAAGAATTAGAGTAAATGCAGTATCCTCAATAAATATGTATCTATATTCAGTTTTAAACAATTTACATTTAATCACTTATCTTTGACTAAGTTCTAATTCTTGAGTTAAAAAAAATTTTTGAATATAGTCAACAAATCCAGAAGATACTGCATGGGCTTTACTCAGTACAAATGCACCAATACCTACCGCTTCCGTCTTGTTGAGGTGTAGTGGAGGGTGTTCTGTTAGATTTAAATTTATTCAATGCTCCACTAACAATATCTGAAATGCAAGACACACCAAGCAATCAAATTTAAACATGAAGTTTGTCTTGCTCTATTTTCAACTCAAGTTTAACTTGAATTTTTTTCCAGGGAGAAATTAAGCAAATCAGCTTAAATGGTTGTTTTATCAGGAAAGCATAGCCCACATCTTCCCAGTAACATAGTTTTTATAGCTTTCACAATAGCTGAAAAATCTGTTTTCCTTAAAATAAAAATTACCTAAAAACCAAAACCAAACAAAGAACCCAAAAAACAAATGAGCCCCCACAAACCACCTCCCCCCAAAATCAATAACAACTAAAAACCGCTCTGCACAGACAACAGAAATTTCTTGTAGAAAAGTCTACTGGTCATTATAAATTCATATACCTTCTGATTCTCTTGTAGGCAAACCTAGAAGGTATCCACTGAAGTCTTTCTCACAGAAAGTCTCAGAGACTCTCCCTTTATAGCTGTAAAGCTTTTAGAGTTTTGAAGTTAGGTCCAAACAGAAGAATGAAATTTTGGGCTTCCAATGAAATAACGTAAAACTCTTTGTGAACTATGTTCTTTTTTGGGGGCTTGGTTTGGTTTTTTTAAAGGTAAAAGTAAACCCAGCCAAATATATGCATGAAACTTTACTAGTTTTCCTGCTTTTCAAAGTACAAAATGAAAATATTTTTAGTAAGTGCTATTGCAACCTACAGTTGTATTTTCATGTGTTCATAGCAAAGCTTAGCAAACTACAAGGCTGTAGTACTTCTTTTATGGTATCTGGTGGGTATTCACACAGTTTTTAAAAACATTTGAAAACAGATAAAATATAATCTACATCAGGAGAAAGAGTAGAATCTGCCTACTTTCAAAACCTGTTCCACAGAACTACCAAGTTCTACCTGTTTCTCGTCAAGACCTTAATGCTCATGTTTATCACTTGACAATTCTGGGATGGTTTCCCTTCTTCAGAGCAGAAAAGTATATTACACAAAAAAACCCATGCCATGGCTACACATACAATCATACAGCCTTAATTTCAACTACCGTCAGGTTTACTACTCCAGGTACATGAGCTAAACAAATACCTATGTTTTTACAGCAATACATAAAAGATCACTGTTGCAGTGGATTTGAATCAGGTCAAGCATACATGTTCCACAGTTTTTCCTCTAAGAGGGCAGAACTGAGAATAAAGCATTTGATTGTCCATATCTGGCAAAAAACCCCAGCTCAACCCTGTTGAAAACTGAAAAAAACCTCACCCCAAAGCCCCTGATTCATGGTATCAGAGCACACAGTATCCAATAATATCCAATTCAGATTTACACTTCAGAACACAAATTAGCTACTTGTGTCTAATTCAAAACACACCTGCCATTTGTATCCCTGCTTTCTCACGACCTGTCTTATCACGGTATATATCAAAGCACTGTTCCAAAATTAGCAAAAAGAAAAAAAAACTAGAAAAAAACCCTTAGCCTTCTGTAGCAGGATCTCAAGTTGACTCAACAAAAAGCCAGAATATTAATTCAGCTTCACAAATCCAAACAAAACCAAAATAGCTTCTTCAGTAGACAACAGACAAAAAAAAAAAAAGAGTAAATATACAATAATGTAATTACTGAAGTCTTATATAGATTTTGCAAGTCAAACACAACATGTTTTGCAGACATCTATTGTGCTTGTGGAAGAAGCAAGTGCTTGGGATCAGACTACCTGAAGTCTCAACTATTTTTTGTTTTGGAAGTTTCACAAAACATACCTACCCCCAACACTTCGGTGCCTCCTCCTCTTACATTCACTGGGAGATTCATTTTCACTGTCTTCGTGGCCCCACAGTGAGGGAGTAGATTGAAAGACATCAACACCTAACATTGCAGGAATCTTTTCCAAGATAAATTCTGGTACTTGTCCTGGAATAGTTGAGAAATTTTTTTTTATTATTTTTAAAAGTTGAAAAGAAAAGCTGTACACAGGTTGGTGCAACGAGACATGTTGATAAACATTTATCATCTTACCGATTTCTGCTGCGTGGTCAATAAGTGTTTCCACGACAGCAGCTTGCAAGCGAATTTTTTTTTCTGTACTGGCTGACATCTTTTCATTTTCATTTGAGTGCAAGAGGTTGGGAGCAAAAATCACTGCCAGATTACTGCTATCCATTCTGTTTTCATTGGATCTTAACAAGGAAACAGTTTTTTTAATACAAATTGTCAGGACATCGGCAGTAGAGAAAGAAAAGACCAAGTAAGACAAATGCAGTTAAAATAAAAATGGACTTATTCACTTGAGTGCTTACATAACAAGAGTAATGTATACATTTATGCATCCCAGGCCAGGTAATAGCACAACTGTGTTACTGAAATCAAGAGGTTAGAGACCCCCCTCAATTTTGGGGAATGCAAGGTATCAGATTATGGTAATTCTGCTTTCCAGAGAAGAATGAGGAAAGGCATCTTGAACAAAGTCAAGTTTCCAGTTAATTAAGGTTTCATAAAGAAAACTTTGGATTTATGAAATGAAAGACTGTGACTGAATTTAGTGAATATCTGCAGATACACAAATTTAAAATCGCAAACCACTCAGAAAATTACAGCACTTGCCTGGACAGACGAGTGGTTAAAGGAATTCAGAGCTTTTTACAACCACGCCCTTTACACTGACCTTAAGGACACAGTTCTCAGAAAGTTGAGGAAGTATCTCAAAGCTGCAATTGTTCTGTCAGACAGCAAACATGACAGCAACATAGTTGCAGTTTTCTTCTCATTTCCAAGCTGCTGAGCTTTGAAAAAGCCTTCATGCAGATGAGGTGGAAGGATGGGTTCTGGCAACTCTCTAAAGAACTGTTTGAGAAGCCCTGCAACATCACATGGCAGTGCAGCTGAGAGGCAGCTTTCACCTTGATCCAGTTTACTCTGAAATTTTTCATAAGAAACATGATTTAAAGTCTTCAATGTGTTGTCAGATTTCTAAATTTAGGCAGTAATACTCTAGCCCATGTCACAACAGACAGTTAGATCTTCCCAACTGTTAGTTTCAATTTTGTCATGTTTTACCCAACTACATTATCTACAATGAGAACAGGCAATGTTGTCAGACTGTGTGTGTTAATTTACAGGTTTCCCATCTTCCCTCCACTGGGAGAACACTGATAAACAAATTTCCTCATAGTATTCAATGTGCACAACTGCTAACAAGTTTGTTCAGTCCCAAACTATTCTCATCATGTGGAAGGCAAAATATTAAAAAGAAAAGAAGCCTGTTGGTTTCTGGACAAGATCCCCTATCGTTTCTAAAGCAGGCAATGTCACCAATTTACCTACTGTATTAAAACTTGAATATGACTGAAGAGCCCAAAAATTACAATATACAGATGATCAAGTGAAATACAGCTTATTAAGAAAACAAAGTGCATCTTTAGAGAATACCTTCAAAGCTTTTAAGCGAACAAGAGATCCAGACTTTCTAAAGAGTCCCTCAGTATGAACGTGTTCTTCCAAATATTCACAAGTATCAACAAGAAAGCTGAGAAAAGAACAGTAACATTCTTCTTATGCTCAGAATAAAGCTTAGTTTTTTCCAGAAAAACTATTTCACCATTTTTTAATAAAACCTAATATATAGAATAATTTCCCCCTATGACAAGAAGCATAAAGAAATACAACAGAACGAGAGCTGTGGCTCTGAATTCCCCATCTAATTTCTTTACCCCTCCTTTCCCAGCTGGAACTATTTGTATATCCCCCAGAAATGCCAACAGGTGTGGAACAAATATTACATTCCTTTTTCTGACAAAGTTTCAATACTATAAAAAGAGCAAAATAAGCATAAAATCTAAATATACATTGTTAACTTACCTTGGAATATAACCATATTCTGGCACAAGTGATTGTGGCAACGCATGAAAAGATATTCCAAAGATTTTACCCTAAAATACAAAATTCAAATAATATCATTCAAAAGTTGATACAATTATCAACTACATAAAACAAAAAAAGGACACATTCCACAAGTACAGACATAAGGGTAGTTAAGACAAAAAACAATGTCTTTCAGATAAGACAGATAAGAGGTACTGTCTGGAAGAGCACTGTCATCTCTAGATATCAAAGCTATGCTGATTCTAGTTACAGGTAACACCCTAGATGATTGTGAAAGAGTAGAAAGGTTTTTTGTGGTATGTTTTACACTTTTTATTTTACAAGAAGTTAGTTTTCTTATAAGACTCCCAAATCAGTAAGGATATTAACCAGATTGTTTTGGAATCTCACTTTAGCTTTTCAAATTGACTAAATCCTATTTTCCTTATAAATCAATAGAAGACAAATTTATTTTTTAAAAAAAAATTTTTCTTCATCTAAGACACCAGACACTCAAGATTGCTATTTTGGGAAAGATTAAACTCAACAGAATAGTCTACAAAACTGTTCTGAACCTCATATTTAGCATTTGTACCTTAAAAACTGTTATCTCTACAGCTTCATAGAAAGACAGAGTATGTTACATATCAGAAAACAAGCGAATCTCATCAGTTATTACTACTGATGTTCAACTACAGCATTTTTGAAATGTTTATCTGAGGTTGCTGCATAGTTGTGTCAGTTGTAAAAACATATTTCAGTGTAACTTCTATCTCTTCTATCTCTTTTTTATTTATATTTACATAACATACCTCTATTTACAGAACAGAAAAGGACTGGGACCATGCCCAACTTGTTCTTAGAAACAAATGCAAACTCTTAGTCATTGGCAGCTGAAATTCAAAGTGCTGTTCATGCTAGGGAAAAAGTTAATCAGTGACTAACCCATTAGACCACAATGTAATCTGTTTTACAGAAAACAAACATAACACAGTAAGGAAAGAGAAGCAACACATCTGTCGTGTTCCAGGTTGCTACTAAAACTACAAAAAGAAAATTAACTCTGAGACAATGTTTTTTTTGTATGAGCAAGATTATGTACTAGAGAATTTCTGTCATTTGTAATTCAACATTTAAAATTCCTAACTAATATGCTCACTTCACTAGGTTTTGTTTGAAGTATCAGAAGTTGTGATTTAATTTCTTAGCTAATAAATAAGAAAGCTAATAAAATTATGTCTGTTCCCTCACAACTGAAATAAAACACCACTTGGCAAAACAAATGTTATTCTATTCCTTGCTCAGTAGTTGTTTAAGAATACATTTTCTTCCATGCATAAAACTTAAGCACTACAGACAGCAATGTAGACATCTTTCATTAAGACATCCATCTATTGTTCACAGTTCTTATCTTCCCTTCAAATGGAAAAAGTCTAGAACCACAGGTTTGCTATTGACAAGGGGAAGAAAACTAATTCTAACTTTACTCTTGCTTTCTTCCTTTCCAAACAAACCAAACTCAAGCACATGTTTTCTCAATTTCTTTGGCTTATATTGACCAAGGATTACTGCAGCATTGTGTAATACCTTCTCAGCCTTACAAAAAGCTCAGCCTGAGGATGTCTAGTTCTGTGCCATATCAGTTGCACAGAAATCTTGTTCAGGACTTGACAGTGGTCCACATTTCATAAATCAGAATCTACCAGAAGATTGCTGGTATCCATTATAATACTTCAGTTTTAAATTAGAGTCTTGAGACAGAAAACACTTTTTTCCGTAATCAAATTTAAAAAATGGCATTTAAGGTAATGGGACAGATTTAATTCCTGGACCACTGGCAAATCAAGGCCAGAGCTGTCTGTGCCAAAAAATTTAGTCATGCCTTACCCTAAAAAACTATGCAAATAAAGCCCTTCAAACAAAACAAAAACCTAAGAAATCATGTAAAAGACACAGAGCCTTTAGAAACAACACAGTAGCTATAAATTTCAAGAAATAATACAATTACTAAGATTTTAATTCGGTAGTGAGTGACATTAATCACACTGAAGCGCAAGGAGCTCTCGCACGGATCAGAGGCGAACGGCCGTGTTTGCGTGGCCAGCAAGCCCACGGACAAAAGAGGAACACAAAAGAGGAACACATCTCCTTCGCCATCTGGCCTGCCCGGCGCCACGCAAGTCCCGAACTGCCGGGGGCATCCAGCGCACTGAGCCACGACATTCCCGAATCACAACCCGCTACGTGACAGCCCCCTGCAACACCCGCACGCGGAGCGAAAGCGGAAAACAGCTCCTTTCCCCGCTACTGGGGGTGATGCCTTGCTCGGGGCCGGAAGGAGCCGCTCCATCACGGGAACGGCACTGCTGCCGGCACTGCCCCGGCGACAGGAGCAGCCCCCGGACCCGTGTGAGCGCAGCTCTGCCGGCCCGGGAAGCCGAGCCTCTCCGAGCTCCCCCGCCCCGCTCACCTCCGCCGCCGCCGCTCCCGCCACCTTGGCCGCCGCCAGACAGCTCCCACTCTTCACCTTGATCCCGTACGAGGCTCGGAGCTCCTCCAGCACCGCCAGCCGCACCAGCCTCCGCCTCTGCTCCGCCATCCCGCTGCCCCCCGCCCTCTCCCCCAGCCCTTCCCGTCCCGCCCGGCCCGGCCCGGCCCGGCCCCGCCGCCCCTCAGTCGCCGCTGGGCTCCATGGCGGCGCCGCTCACCGCCCGGCTCAAACCCAGCGCGCGGCCCCGCCCGCGCCCCTGATTGGGCCGTTCGCGTTCGAAATCAGGCCCCGGCCGCCCAACGGCCACCCGGGGCTGCCCCGCCGCGCCTGCCTCCGTGCGCCGCCTCTTAGCCCAGCCCAGCTCAGCGCAAGGGCCCCGCGCGCCGCCCTCGGGCATTCGCGCTGCTTACCTAAGGGCCGGGTGGGGTGGAGCAGAGCGGTCGCCCTCATCCAGCGATCGCCCTCATCCTCGGACCCCCTCATCCTCGGACCCCCTCATCCTCCGACTCCCTCAACCTCGGACCCCCTCATCCTCGGACCCCCTCATCCTCGGACCCCCTCATCCTCCGACTCCCTCAACCTCGGATCCCCTCATCCTCGGATCCCCTCATCCTCGGACCCCCTCATCCTCCGACTCCCTCAACCTCGGATCCCCTCATCCTCGGATCCCCTCATCCTCCGACCCCCTCATCCTCCGACCCTCTCATCCTCGGATCCCCCTCATCCTCCGACCCCCTCACCCCCCATCATCCCATCCCGCATCATGCCGTCCCACATCCCATCATCCTCCCATCCCCTCATCCCCCATCCTATATCCCCTCATCCCCCAATCCCACACCATCCCGTCCCGTGTCCCCTCATTCCCAACACGTGCCCCTCGCTCCCTGCGCTGTCGGCCCAGCGGTGGCGAGTTCGGGGATGGTTCTGTGGGTTGGTTACGTGGAAACATGCGTCTCTTTGTCCGAAAATAAGTTTCAAATGAAAGAGCTCGAGGCTCTTGGGGCAGTGACGGTGCTCTCGCCTGCATTCCCTGGGCCCGTGCAGCTCTGCCCGAGGTCACCCAGCATCTCCACAATTCCCTGCTGACAAAGCCACGCTCCGCAGTTAAAGTGGCGTTTGAACCACTAGCACCAAGTTTGCTTGTACTTTGTAAATTCGAATTCTCTTGCCCGTTCGGTACAGTGAACTCAGACACCTCCTCTAGCAGGGTCATTTGGGGTTTGCACTCTTATTATGGGAACAACTGCTTCCTTCTTGCTTTGCTTCTTTTTTATTTTTAATATGCTATTCCGAAGTAACTCTGCAAGTGCCAATAACACTACAATTAACCAAATACAGGCTTTCAGTGTAGAGTCAGAAAAGAGCACTGTACCAAAAATAAGCTTCCCACCTTTTCCTCTATAGGTATTCTTTTATGAGTTCTAAAGTGAGTCTTACTTCACTGAGAGAAAGACAGATTACCACAAAGCTTAGACACAGAATGATAATCAGCTCATTACAGTGCTTTAAACACTTTTAGACACAAGCACTAGAGAATAAAAAGAGAATACCTAGAATTCTTCCAAATGTCCTCAAAACATAAACGGAAAAAAAACCTCCAACAAATTATATAGAAGAAAGACTTAGCAGCAGTAATTAGAGAAGCAGATTAGATAACGAATTTTCTTAACTAAACCCCCATGATTTTGATTATGGATGTCAAAATCACATCATTGAATAAAAGTAATATTCATCTAAATGTGGTTTTAGTGTAACCTTACTGTAAGTATTATTATCTATCCTGGCATTAAAATGGCATGAAAATACAAAAAATCAAACCCTAAAATATCACTAAATTTCTCTAAACATGAGACAAATAAAAGTAAAGGAATCAAGTAAATAGCTACCATAAAATTTAATTTAAACAATGTCTATTCCAACTTAGTTTTTTGTAGTAATGATGAATTACACAAGAGGGAGCTGTGACCTGATAAATATATCAGAACTTTTCTCGTCAAGTATTTACTGTTCAGTATTCACATAAGAAGAAACACATTGTGATAGTATGTGCTGCATTTTTTTTCTAAAAAAAGTGTTGTACGTAATTTTTTTACCTTTTCCAGGAGATATTTAAAGTGGCCGTATTATCCAAATTTTGTCAGAACTATTTGTCAAATATTTTCATATTCTTTAGGTGACTATTTTAGCATGTTTCTGTTTTATTTGCAGGTAGAGACTAGAGCAGGAAAAATTACTTTGCAAATAAGAACTATAGATTTGAAAACAGTTGTAGCATCCCAACTCAAATCTATTGCACTCTTTTGAAATCAAGTTAGAGAAAATAAACAGCAATTTGGCATCTTCCCCGCATGCTCTCCCTGCTCCAAATTGTCTCAGAGTTGACATACCAAGCTTCTGGAATTTTAAAGATTTCTAATTTTATGCAGCTTTGGGTGAGATCATGTCCTGAGTGAAGTAAATTATATAACTTCATTTCGTCATCAGGAGGGCCAGGCTTACATGCGTTTTGATTGCAATACACAAATATTTGTGTACACTACAGACACTTTTTTCATTATTCATATATAGGTATATGTTTACATTTTTGAAGAAAAAAACCAAAACATGAGCACCTACATTTAGTGTAGTATTTTGTGAATTTTGAAAGCTACTACAGAAATGAGAGCTTTGCAAGAGAAGTCAAATGCATACTAACAATCTCATTTCAATGACCACTCAGGGCAGTTAGTGGTCAAAACAAGCAGAAAATCAGCCAGAGGAAGCAAAACCGAGCTACTCCAAAGAGCAGGGTAACATGAGGAATACAAAAAACAGACCTTGCTCCAAAGTACACCTCCCTGAACAAACTCAGAACTCGGTGGGAGGAAGTGTAAGTATCCCTTGTTCTGGCAGTACAAGGTCTTGTTTTGTCTTACTTCTTCAACAGAAAAGCTGAGGGAAGGGAGACCATAAGGGCAGATTATGAAAAATAAAGACCATGTGGGGAGAAAGGCAGGCCATACCACTCAGGAGAAGCTCTGAGAAGTAGCTGCACAAGGGATGTTCATACATTGATGTCCTCAGAGTCTGACTACTAGAACAGTTTATTCTGAACACCCTTATTCGTTCTTGTGTCCCTGGCTTTCTCTCTTAATGAGGAATTATTTACTCCAGTTCCCGGTTGTCATCTTTTCATGATGTTCAGCCTAACATATTAGTTATCTTCATTTTCCATTTCCCACTTGCCTTGCTGATTTATCTTGTTTTCAGTAAAGAATTTTGCCCACGACTGGCAGTGCTAAGAGGTGACCAGTCTTATGCAATGATGCCCCAACTTGCAACTCTTCTGAATTATGTCAGAAGTAAAACAATCTGGATACCTGAATATCATCAACATTTAAGGTTAACTATGTCCCTTACTTCTGTGACTAGCTCGATGAGAACACAATTTCCAGATGAAGAGAATTGCAAGGAAAAGTATTTAAAGTGTATTTGAAGTAAGAAAGTAAGGTTAGAGAGAATTTCCTCTGAATGATGGTTTGAGGATAGAATACTTCTATTTAACCCATGTTTTATTTGGGTTATGAATTTGTCTCAGTTTACCCTCCTGTTGTTTCAAGTTTTTTTAAGAGACTGTAGCAGAAAACTAGATACAACAATCTTAAAACTTTAGTACTAATTGCATAAATTGTTATTTCTATATCTGAATCTGATCCATAAACAGATTTCTTGGGGACAGATTATCAAAGTTAAGTCATTCAGGTTGGAATATTCCATGCTATGAGTCATCAGTATTATGTCTGAAATATTCTAAAACTTTTTTGATTTTGTGAAAAGTAGTAACTAAATTTGGTTTTACATTCACTAGTTATGTAGTCAAATAGGTTTTTCCAATGAAATTTTGGAACAGCTCTCAAAGTACAGCAGTATGTAGCATACCTTCCCACGTTGGATAATCTTTTACCCCCATTCAATTTTCCTGGAGTGCTCCATTTCTCACAGAAGATACTCACCAGTCTTTAATTTCAATTCAGGATTACAATTCTATGGTTAGATTTTTGCTTCCTAGAAACAACAAAGCAGAACCTGTTTTAAACCATGGAGTGATAGATTTATTTAATAACAGTTTAAAATAATTTCTAACTTCTGTTTTGTATGTGGTTTTTGTTTGTTTAGGATTTTTTTGTTGCTATTTTGTTTTGGGGCTTTGTTTGGGGGTTTTTTTGGTGTGTGTTGATTAGTTTTGTTTTGGTTTTTTGTTTTTTTTTGAGGAGGAGTAGCTTTTATACTCGGTATTTTTATTGTAGTTTTGAAAAGAGTCTAGATGCTTAAAGGCCTATCTGATGTTTTTTCCCCTATCTATAGCAGCTGGTCTTACAAGAGCTATTATCTATGAACCAGGGCTAAGGTTGTAAGTACAATAATGGCAGTTGCCCTGTCACTAGACTACAGAAATGCTTTTGTGTGTTTATGTCTCACACAGACATAAGTGTATTTGAGCAGAGCAGAGCAAAATGATAATTCATAGAAAGACTTGGGTTGGAAGGGACTTTAAAGATCCTCTAGTTCCAAGCCCTTCACCATGGTTAGGAATGCCACCCACTGGATCAGAATGCTCAGGACCCCACACTTAATCTGGCCTTGAATGCTTCCAATGATAGGGCATCCACAATATCTCTGGGCAACCTACTCCAGTGCCTCTCCACCCTCTGAGTAGAGAATTTCTTCCTGATATCTAATCTTATCTCTTGCTTTAAAGCAGTTGTTATCACTATTTGCCTGTGTAAAAATTTGCTCTCCTGCTTTTTTATGAGCTTCCTTTAAGTACTGAAAGGCTGTAAAAAGGTTTCCCAGAATCTTCTCTTCTCCAGGCTGAACAACCTCTCCGCCTGTGTTGGCAGGAGAGGTGCTCCAGCCCTCTGATCATCTCTGTGGCCCTATAAATGGCCAAACACTTTAAATGTGGGTTATAATACAGGGCACATTGCTGTTCTTTAGTTCTGCACAGATAATAGTTATTGTGTTGTTTTAAATAATCACTCCAACAGGGTACTCTGAGGATAGCATTCATCTCAACAACTGGTTCCCAGAGGGAACCTTGGGTCTTCAAATGGAACATTTCCTGAACTGTACAGACTGTTTCTGGAGAGTTTTTAGAGCTTTTTTAGGGATTGCTGGTTTTGGTTTCAGAAGAGGAAGTAAAAAAGAGAAAGAAAAAAAGGGAAGAAGGATGCAGTACAATAGAGTTAATGCTGCTATCAGACAAAAAACCTTCAGATCATAATAGTTTCCTCTAACCGAGTCTGAATCAAGGGTCTGTAATGGCACTCAGAAGAAAAAATAACATCTCTTTATCTCACTTCTCAGCCTACATTTCCTTTTTAAATTCTGCTTAATACAAGCTCTTCTTTCAGCACATCCCTTTCATAAACTTTGTGGTAGATAAAGGCAAAATTGATTTTTTTGCCATTGTCTGTCACATCTTGTGAATCCTAGCACTCCGAGATGATACTCATGTAATAGGAATTTTAGTTTCCTTTTCTCAACTCTATGTAAGTAGAGACTGCATTTTTAGAGGATTATAGAATGTTTCTGGTATTTTATTTAATTTTTATTTAATTTTGAAGTAATACGTAGTTAATTTGTTGAAGGGTTGGAAATTTTATATCCAAGGCAAAATTCAGGTTTTAAAAATTTCTCTGTGTCAAGAATTCCGTTTATTTGGGTAACCACTATTTCAAAATGCAATTGTGTGACACTGAGTTGAGCTATAAGGGAGGCAGATGCCAGGCTCCATGAGGCTTAAAATGGGGACAAGTTGCTGAACAATTTTATCAGTATTTCCTATGTGGAGAAATGATTTCCCATCTACTATCATGAAATGGGTTGTGTATTTTTTTGCTTTTTGCCTTATGTCCATTATATGTGTATGTTTTATGTTTTATGTGTACCATATTTCAAGAAATGTATCTTCCCAGTTCCCACTTCAGTTGGAAAGATACGGGAGCATCACCTAGTTAGCTTGAGAAATGAACTAATGGCTGTATGATTTTGTGGTAGGTTGACCCTGGCCAGATGCCTGTGCCCACCAACAGTGCTCTATCACCCTCCAACTCAGCTGGACAGGGGTGAGAAAATACAGGGGCTCGTGTGTTGAGATAAGGACAGGGAGAGATCACTCAGAAAATAGTTGTGGGAAAAAACAGGCTTAACTAAGAAAATTAATTTATTACCAAGCAAATCAGAATAGGGTAATAAGAAATAAAAACAAATCTTAAAAACACCTTCCCCTCACCTCTCCCTTCTTTCCAGGCCCAGCTTGACTCCTGATTTCCTCTATCTCCTCCAGCCAAGTGGTATAGGGGATGGGGAATGGGGATTGCAGTCAGTTCATCATACACTGTCTCTGCTGCTCCTTCCTCCTCAGTGAGAACTCCTCACACATTTCTCCCCAGTGGAGAGGAGCCCTCCACAAATTTTGCCAATGTGAATCCTTTCCATGAGCTGCAGTCCTTCATGAACTGCTCCAGTGTGGGTCCCCCACAGGGTCACAAGTCCTGCTAGCAAACCTGCTCCATCTTGGGCTTCTCCCTCCATGGGGCCACAGATCCTGCCAGGAGCCTGCTCCAGCGTGGACTTCCACCTCCATCCAGCATCCACCAGCTCGGGCATGGGAATCCTTCATGAGCTGCAGGTGCACATCTGTTCCACCACGGACAGTGGCAGCAGATGGACAGCCTGACTCACCATGGTCTGCATATGGGCTACTGGGCAACCTCTGCTCCCGTGCCTACAGCACCTCTTCCCCCACTTCTTCGCTGACCTTGGTGTCTGTGGAGCTGTTCCCTTTATATATTCTCAATCCTGTCTCCAGCTACTGCTCTGCAGCAGCTTTTCTCCCCATCTTAAATGTGTTATCCCAGAGGCATTAAACTGTTGCTGATGGACTCAGCCAGAGGCAGCTCCATCTTGGAGATGGCTGGCATTGGTTCTGTCAGACATGGGGGATGTTTCTGGCAGCTTCTCACAGAAGCCTTCATTGTAGTCCCCCTGCTGCCAAAATCTTGCCATGAAAATCCAGTAGAGGTTTCTTCTCTGAAGAGGTATGTTTTTGATCCACTGAAGCAATCATGCTGAGAATGAATTACTGAGACAACACATTCATTCTGAAGACCTGTGGTTTTAGAGTTTAAGGGTTGATAAAACTTCCTGGGGAGGAAATAAAAGCTTCAGACTGGTATAATTCTGCACATTGAAAGGAAAATAAAATTTCTCTTATATTATTCCACATTTATAGAATACTTGAGATCAGAAGTGCTTAAAAATGATATATAGGACTCAGCTCACCTGCTAAAATCCTCAGTCACTTGCAAGTCCAAAGGCAGTGACTTGGGCAGACTCCAAGGCAAAAGTTAGATGAGACACTAAGCATCATGTCTTGTGTCACAAACTTGTCACAAATTTTCTAGAAGGATAAAATTCCTAATTTATTTTTTAATTTACTTATTTATGACAACACATACATTTTCACAGATTATTACAGAGTTTAGAGAAATAACTTCTATTGTCTAGTGTGACCCTGTTGTGTATCACAGTTCAGCAATTTATGCACTAACTACTGATTGTTAGACATTTTTTCTAATGGGAGAATTATGTGTGTTTGATTCTCTTCAGCACAAAAAGGTGAACATTGCAGTCCTTGGCTAAGTCTGTAACTGCTATGAAATTGTATAAATGGTGGGTTTAAACCTCTCCTCCAGCTGATAATAAAGCAAGAATCTGAAACTCCATTTTATGGTCTATCCAGTCCTGTGGACTTACTGTGAGAAAACCTGTCAGATCATTACTGGAGCAAGGTTTAGAATAAAGAACTGATTTCTAGATTTCAGACCCATGTGAGGTAAAATAGAAATAAAAAATGCCTCTTCTTCTGGCATATCTTTTGGGCAGGTTCATATTTTAGATGCCTCAAGAATATAAAAATCAAGAAACATGGAGTTTAGATATTCTAGTCCTGGGTGGAAGGTGAGTGGGGGTTTTAAAGTTGCTATTTTGGACTTGTGTCTGCAGTGGGATCTCAGAGGGAATGCAGCTGCCCAAGTCTATTATGAAGCACCCAATGCTTTAGTCAGATATGCCACAGCATGTCTGAAGTAGGCGCTGTACTGAAGCCTTTATAAGTTTAACTCCAGGCCCAAGACTTGATGTTTTCTCTTTTGACTTTTGATCTCTCCTTTTTAATCAGTGTGGGAAGGAGAGATGGTAAAGCAAGCAGTCTATGGGAAATTAAAATGAGAACAAAAGTCTGTCCAAATTATGCAACAAGAATCATTATGCTATAAAATTGCTCTTCAAATGTGGCTGTCATTGAGCGGTATTAAGATTTCAGCAGTTATTTTCTTGATGAAGACTTAATTTCTTGCATAAAAAGGTTTTTAAGCTTAAAGCAATGCCTACACAATTAATGTCCTTTAGTTTTTGGAATGTTTGAAGGGTGCTAAAGGATTTAAATGTTACAGAAGTATTGTTCATCACTGCAGATCAGTTGTATCAAAGTGCTGTCACAATAGCCTTATAATTTTAACAAATTACAAATGTAATGTATCGCTAGGTAAAATGATCATTAGATCATTTTGCAATGGAATGTGTGTAGTTTTAGGAACTCAGTACAGGCTTGAGAGTCATGCTGCTCTATCCAGGGCTAGAGTAGGGCTGGGCAAAACCAAGCAGTAACTACATTTCTTCTGCCAACTCAAAAGAGAACTTTACTGGAAAACAGCAGAGAACAGAAGCCACAAACTCCCTTTCTTTAACTCCCTTCTCTGTTTCTCTTATGCAATGGGATTTTCATGTGAGGCAGACATAAGCTGTTGAAATATACCAACAGGGAGAGTATTTGAAGAAATAAAATCTGTAGATAAAATTGTTGTATGGTTTCATAGAATGTACAGTGAGGTACACATCACTGGAGGGCTCTGCTGTGCATATCTAAGTGCACTCCTTGGCCTAGGAACAGCAACCTGGTGTGTGGTTTTGAGCTAATTTACTTTGAAGAGCATACACAGGGTTTCCTTCCTTAGTTTTCCCCCTAGTCATCCTGTACTGATCAGTTACACAATTGTTCAGTAAGGGGTGGTTATGATACCCCTGTGCTTGGGATGGCAAATCAGGCCCCTATATCTGTCTTCTGCTGTGTGGGCCTGGGCTCTTCTTAAACCTTCATCTGTAACAGGCTCTCTGTCTACTGAATGTTTAAAGGAATGGTAGATGATTGATTCGTGGGTTTATTTATTACATTTCCCCAATTCTTTCTCCATTATCTTCATCTTTAGAGTTACTTTAATCTAATTTCTTTATATAAGTTCACTTGTTTTTCTTTCCTCCAGTGGAAAAGATAATTGCATATGAAGAAGAATTTTCACTGTTATTTTTGTTACTTCTTCTTTTCCCCTTCCCTTCCTTTTTACACATTTATATTACAAATGTGCCTGCTGGACTTAACTAGCATTACAGCTTCCCTGTGATAGGTGCTAAGTAAATCCAATATGAAATAGCATCTGCTAGGAAAAGCTTGGAATCCAAACAAACAAGACAGTGGGTAGGAAGTTAGATAGACAGGTAAAGGAGGCACAGAGCAATGATATGGCATGTCTAGGAAGGTCAATTGCTAAGCTAAATATAGAATCCAAATCTCTTGGGATTCAGTCCCACTAACCACTCACTGACCTACACAACCTCTTTTTTCTTAAAGCATTGGTAATTCTAAACGAGAAGAAAAAGTGATACTGTGTGACTCAGACATATACTACTCCTATATGACCTGATCCTGTTACCTTTATAATAAATACAAAGATCTCTAATGGCTATGGAGTCCAGCTCATTTTGGAGAGCAAATTGGAAAAGAGAGCATATCCTCAAATAAGCTCACAGAGCCAATGCACCACATATATTTTCACAGGTAGGGACTGGTTAGTAAATATGGAGTAAAACCAGACATCAATTTAGACAATGGCAACTGTTTTTAGAGACCATAATATAACTTCTTTACCACCCATTTTTGGATCTGAATTTGTCTCCTGACAAACTTTTAGATAAAACCAGACAAAACCATGCACTATTATGGTGGCAGTGGCATGATCACATTTATTACTCCCATTTTCATTACAGTTACTTTTACACAAAGCACCAACATCTCTCTATCATAAGGGGTATATGTAAAAGTCGTGTTGAAACAGTTTTGTTAATTACAGAGTCACAACTCTGAAAACGCTTACACATATAGATACCTTTCTATTATTTGTGGGTCGATCCTTATCTGTTCTACAGAGGTGGCATGTTTTCAGTGCAGAGAAGCTCAGGTCAGCTTTCTGGGTATGACTGTGTGAACTGGATCTCTGCAGTGTAGGCACGTCTGGTATGGTCACTCGTGTCCCAGGCTCGGGGGACAGGTTTTGTCACTCGGGGGCAGCACTGCAGGCCCAGAGCTCTGCAGCCTCCCTTGCTGACACGCGTGTGTGGCATCACTGTGTGAGCCTGCAGGCTTTGGAAACTGTCTGCTCTTCCCAGCTAAGTCCTGTTCAGTAGTTAATATTTTCTTTATTACATCTCATCATATGCTATTCAAGCTTTATTACCTAGGTATTATGTTATGTATATTTTAACTGTGTTATCTCTCTGCCTTAGATAAATGGTAACCAAACGTTTTATTGTAACATAATCTGCAATCCCCACAAAATAAACTTGAAATTTCAAGTATGAAAACTATTTCTTTTAAAATATTAGAATTGTCTGCAGATCTATTATTTTCAATTATTTCAGAAAACTGAAAATGGCTAAATACATTGAGAATAAGAAGGGAACAACTCAGGAGAAAAAGAACAGAAAAGCTTCATGAGACAGCTAATGAAACGTGCAAATAGAACCTACTGCTCTATACTTCAATTTCTTCTATTCTTGGTGATTTCTGGAATTCTGCACTGCTTTTATCATGACATTTCCAAATATCTCAGATTTTCAAATTACCATGCTGGACTTTTTGCACATCTTTACTCTACTAGGGAAATTAGTTCTAATTATGTATATATAGCTATTTTTATATATGTTATTTTAAAATTATGTTATTTTTAGCTACTTACTTTCCCTCTAAAAATACATGAAAGATCAGCACTCATCTAGGAAATAGAGAGAATATTTTTTTTTCTCTCATGACTACTGATCCGTTTAGATTTTTACTGCATTGGAAACAATTACCTGCCTTCCACTTGAAGGCATTCATGCTGATGTCAAGATGTGTCAAGATCTTTCGCTGTGCCACCTCCAGTGAAAGGCTGTCAAGGTGAAAACACTACGTGTCATCCTAGCTTCCCACGCTACATCCAATTTTAATTTACTCTTAAGTTGCCACAGTATCTTGTGAGTTCTGTGTTCTATCAAGAATATGTTTATAGTCCATATTTCCTTCAAAAATAAATAATTAATAATAAAAAAGGAATGCAACTAAATAATGAAATACTGCACTTCTCAGACTGTGGTATTTGCTTTTGGTAGAAAGAAATAGAGAAAATGAGAGTGAGACATTTCCAATAGAAACAGGCTATGAATTGCACGTGTTCTCAGAAGATATTTTGCCAGGAATGGGAGACTGGCATCCACCAGCTCCAGTGTCACAGCTGTAGAACTGCAGTAGGAATTTTTCTTTTTCCAGTCAGATACTTATTTAAATACCCTACATTGTGTAATCCTCAAACAAGCAAAACTTCCCCTGTTCATGTTTGTGGTTTAGCCCCAGTCGGCAACAAAGTACCACACAGCCACTTGCTCACTTCCCCTTCCCCCCACTGAAGGGATGGGGAGGAGAATCAGGAAAGAAAAGCAAATAGAATTCATGGGTTGACATAAGAACAGTTTGATATATGAAACAAAGGAATAATAATAGTAATAAAAATAAATGAGGGGGAGTGGGGGTGATAAAACACAAGAAAGACAAGTGCTGACAATATAATTTCTCACCACGTGTTGACCAATGCCCAGCCCATTCCTGACCCACAATTAGCCCCCTTCCATGTAACTCCCCCCAGTTTATATATATAGGGCAGAGCTTTTGATGGTATGGAATATCTCTTTGGCCAGTTTGGTCAGCTGTCCCAGCTGTGCTCCCTCCCGGCTTTTGTGTGTCCACTGGCAGAGGATGAGACACTGAAAAGTCCAGAATCACAGAGTACGCTGAATTGGAAGCGACCTGCAGGGATCATCGAGTCCAGTTCTGCACAGCACCATCCCCAGGGGTCACACCATGTACCTGAGGGCAATGTCTAAAAGCTTCTTGAGCTCTGTCAGGCTGGTGCTGTGACCACTTCCCTGGGGAGCTGTTCCAGTGCACAACCACCCTCTGGGTGAAGAACCTCTTCCTAATATCCAGCATAAACCTCCCCTGACTCAACTTCATGCCATTCCCTCAGGTCCTGTCACTGGTTATGACAGAGAAGAGATCAGTGCCTGCCGCTCTTCTTCCCCTCGTGAGGAAGTTGTAGACTGTGATGAGGTCCCCTCTCAGGGCTCCTCTCCAGGTTGTACAAGCCAACTGACCCCAGCCATATGGCTGTCCCTCAAGGCCCTTCACCATCTTTGTTGACCTCCCTTGGATGCTCTGTAACAGCTTAATGTCTTTCTTATATTGCACTGACCAAATCTGCACATAGGACTCGAGGTGAGGCTGCACCAGTGCAGAGTAGAGTGGGAGTCCCTGACCTGGGGTAAGTACGACTTAGCAACAACCTCAATATCAATGTTTTATTAACATTATTCTCCTACTGAATCCAAAACACAGCACACATCAGCTACTGAGAAGAAAATAAGCTCTACCCCAGCTGAAAACAGGACAAGAGGAAGCTAAGTTGCTAGCATATTACTGCATAAGCATACTATTTCTTGTTTGGTTTCAATCATTCATAAATATACAAATACTCCAGACAGAACTAGAATATACAGAATTTTAAAAATCCCATCAACATTAGAATGCAAAGAAATTATTGTTTTAGTAGTTTGTATATCCATTTATTTATAGCTTTATGAGAAATTTTCCTGTAGTGTCAGACATACTTAACTCTATCCATTGACTCTGCACATAAGTATCTGTTTAAAAACCTACAAAGATCAGACAATTCCTATGTTGATTATCTTAGCTGCAGAAAAACCACTACCCCTGAAGCTGACTTCCTGCTTGAGAAACCATAAGCTAATTGCAAAACAAAAGGTATGCTTGGAGAGGTCTTCAACTTTCTGCAGTTAGTGCATTACAGCGTTATCTGATGCAGAACAACTTGTAAAAGTTTAGCATGTTCTTTGTCGAAGACAGTCTGGTTGATGTATGCTGTTAGTACTGCTGGGTGAGATGACAGAGCACAAAGGAAAACAAGCTGCATCCCTTCCTGTCTAAATGTTCAGTTTCAGCTTCTCCAAAGAGCAGGCATTTGGGTAAAGAGTAGGCAGCTGTTATATTTTTTTTTCAGTCAGCTGTCATCTTTACCAAGTCACTTTCCACCTGCTGTTTTTTTCTAAAAATTAAAATCCTTCCCACTCTCTTCAAGTCAGTTACTGAGATTCAAACCCATGGTGCCAGTATAATGTCTGTTACATGACTGACAATGAAAAGAACATGAAGAAAGCAACAGGTAACTTGTGGTCCTTAACAGACTGGTTTTGTGTGGTTTGGGATTTTTTAAACTAAAACATATTAATTGATATTTATTTTTTAATCGTTTTCCATTGATGGTGACTCCTAGTTTTCTACTCATTTTTCCAAGCTAAATTTTCAGTGTATTTAATGTCCAATTTAAACTCAAATTTTCCCATCATTAGAATTAATTAATGAAAATATTATAGACTTTAAAACCTTAAAAATACATTATCAGAAAATGACTTTGTTATGTTAGTTTCTAAAAGTATTTAAGCAATACTGTGTTCAGTGCTTGTAGGCCTCTGTGACATAAGATAGAATGTCCTTAAAACCATACCTTCTAACTGTCCACATGAAAGGACTCCAAATCCAATCCCCAGGAATTTTGCATCATGCCATAAGGCAGTTGTGTGGTTCAGCCAAGTTGCCTCCCTCTCCTCCCCACTATGTGCTTGAAACCTGTCGGTGTGTGAAGGGCTTGAACACAGGAAGCCAAGCAGAATTATCTCCATGGCTTGCTGCTTCTGACTTCCCATCCATCTGCATTTCCTGCACCTCTGAAATATGGTCTCATGCTGGAGGGACATGACTTCTGCATGGGGCTGTCCCTATCAGCTTTACATGGCCAGCCGAGGGACAGGTTCAAAGACAAGGTGCACAGAGGAGAGAAGAAAAAGAGTTACAGGGCTTCAGGTGCTGGAAATTATCTCAACCGACAGTTATCACAGAATCATATAATCACAGAATGGCTTAGGTTGGGAGGCACCACTGGAGATCATCTAGTCCAACCCCTCTGCTCAAGTAGGGTCCCTTAGAGCATATTATTCAGGACTGAATCCAGGTGGGTTTTGAATATCTCTAGTGAGGGAGATTCCACCACTCTCTGGGCACCCTGTTCTTATGATGAGAAGGCAGAGCATTTCCAACATTTTCCATAACTTTAGGGGAAGTTAGTAATTTTCAATATGGCTCCAATTACTTTTTATCAAATCAATTAAACCTGTACAGTATTATAATAAGCAATATCTTTTTGTGCAAGTACCTTTGTATTGGCACCATTACATGTGTATTTGTGAGGGAACGAAGATGCAGTTTTATATATTTTTGAGGCAGAGGTGTTGTATATACTCTTACAATTGCCAGTTTTGTATGTAGTCATATAATGCAAATAAAGCAACTAATGCATATTACTCTTACAGGGCAAGAGCTCTAGTTTATAAGTAGTCCTTTGTGGCTAGCACAGGCCTTTCCCATGAGAATTCTTTTTGTGTTTTATAAATAAAGATAAAGTTTGGATGTTATTAAAAACAGTGTCCCAAGACTTGGACGGTGCAGGCCTGGCCAATCAGGCCTGGGGGAAGGCTTCTGGCTGACCAATCTGGGTGACCTTTGAAAACTCTATATATATGATGAAATCAAAACAATAAAGGTCTTTCCTTCTTGCCACTGAGAACTGGTTCTTCTTTACTCTGCTAGCGGCTCAACAGCGACAGTCCTTCCTCCTTCTTAATTAAAAAAGGTTTTTAAGCCCTCCTTCCTAAGAAATAGCATCCTATTAAAGACAGTTTGCAACTTGAATAGCTGCTTGTCTCTATTTTTATCTAACTACCATTGAAAATGTAAGATGAAGGTTTTCTCTGTTTTCCTGTGCACTAGTTGCATAAAAATCATATTTATCAAGACTTGTCAGATACACTTTAGTCTAGTGGATCCTTCCGATTATGCTGTACTTTATACAACAAGAGGAGAAACAAAATATTAAAATTACATGAGGTAAAACCACAGAGATAACAATAAAAGACAGGGAAGTGAGATACCTAATTTTATTTTTAACTTGTTTTTCAGTTTGTCTAGATACTAACTCTATTGATTTCCTTAAAAACAATTAATTTCCTCAAAAATAGGTGTTTATGCTGAACTTGCCTATGTGCCCCTACAGTAGAATTTAATGCCAAAGTTCTTGACAGTTATAAAATATTACATAATCATCAGGAAAACAAATTTCACTCATAATCGGGAATGTGATTCACATCTCTGTTTAGTTGTGTTATTTGGTTCACAGAGGGTGTTTCTCTGCATGGAAATTTATTTTTCTTCTTTCTTGCTCCCTAATGGAAAATGAGCTCCTAGGTTCAGAGCTTGGAAAGGAATGGAGTTTCCACCCTGTGACATTCCTCTGAAACCACTCTCCATTTGTGAATGTCTCCTTCTCTGCTGGTAATGGAATCCCACACAGAGCCAGTCTATACTAATGGTTTTAGTTGCTTCCAGCACTGCTTGTGACTAAGTGTAAAATCTTCTCTTCTACCTCATTACCAACCCCATCCACCCCTCCGAACCACAAGTCTAACAAAAGAACCAAGTCTTTTTCTTCTAAGGTCTTCTTCACAGGGGAGCTAATTATACACAAAGGCACGAACACTTCCTTTGAGAGGAAACATAAAGTCATCATGTCCGTCTGTGTGCTCAAAACTGCTGCACAAGTATGTGTACCTAAGCTAGCTGTGAGCTCCTCCCAGTACTTTTACAGCCTAAGCGCTGGAAGGGCAGAGGATGATAAACTTGTAAAAATCTGTGTACATGTTCTATTACTTTATAATGTCCCATATTGTTCAATGCCACCCAGTGTTGTCAAAGAGCCCACTCAGAAACATGTTCATTTCAGGCAACATCTGAGAAGTTTACAATATCAGAGTTGTTCTGCAAACTCTTCACCAAGATGAAAACGTACCTGTTTTTTGAGTTGGAAGTGAATCCATCTGTGTCAACACAGTGCAATCCCTGTTCCAGCCAAGGGATCCTTCTGCTGTGTGTGTCACTCCTCCCGTGCAAAGAGCTTGGGAAGTTTTCAGTTAGCCAAGTTCTGAAAACACAGCACTTGTGTATTGTTCCAGGGAGATGTACCATAAACTTGGCATAAGACAATATAAACAGATATTTCTCTTTAAATATAAATGAAAAAATTTAGACATAATTTAGACAGTTGGTTTCCCCAAAAAACCCTAACCCATATCTGTTTTCAGAGAAAAAAAAACAACAAAATGCACCAAGTCTCTCTGACTCCTTGGTGTTCAACTCATTCTTAACTGATAACCTTCTGATGTTGTGGCAACTGATATTGAGATACCTTTCTTTCTGATTTCTAGTGTTTTCTTCCAGGTCAAACAGGATTTTGCTGGGTTTGCTGAATGTGGCATGGCCAACACAGTTGCAGCTTCTAGTTCCCATGTTGTTTATCCAAATGTATTCCATGTTTTCTCATCAAGGTGAAGATGAGATGAAGACATTATCTACCAAAAGGACATGACATTCATTCTATTCAGTAACTCAGACAAGTCTTGTGAAGAAAATAGCAGTCTTTCATCTCACCAGTCACATGTCTCCTGGACCAAAACCATGCAAATTTTTAAAAAACAAATGAGATTCTTTCCTTTGTGTAGGCCAGGTACTTGCAAAATATCAGTTCTAATCAATTCAATGAGATGCCTATGGTCTCCAGTACGACCTGCATTCGAGTTATTTTTGAAAATAACTTGTTTCTTTCAGTAAAATATGAGTTGTTGGACCCTGGCAAATATTCTGAGCAGCCTTAAAACAGCAATTCAAAACAAAAATCAGAACTGAGAGAAATAAACTAGGAACTTACTCTTATATTTGTATTTCTGCACTCTTTGACATGGTTTATTAATATTTGTTTACAGATTCAAATATTCTCACATGTTGATAATGAAAAAAAGGTACAAAATTAAAATGTGGTAATGTCTGGAAATACCTTCCAAAAACAGCCTCAGTTAAAAACACTTTTTTTTCTAGTAGTTAACTGATAATATATCTATTAACATATGAGTTAATAGTGTCCTGCTTTATAATCACACTTGCTCTGGATTACACACTTCCCAAGTCTAGTATTTTAATTTATTCTTCAATGACTAATGCAATTAATTGTAGCTATACATTAGCCTACTTGTAACACATCAAGCTGATAGTATAGGAGGATAAAAACAAGACCAAAACCAAACAAACTCTGGTATGATATATAAAACATTGTGTGCCTGATTTGATATTTCTTGTAACTGAATTTTCTAAAGAGCCTACAGGAAGGAAGAGTCTAATGGGCCCTTTAATTTGAAATGTGCCCTGCTGTTTGTGCTTTGCTTCATCCTTACTGTATTGCAATGCTGGGTGACTGGATAAAGTAGTGCTGCTGCTCAATTACCAGAGAAAGCATCTCTAAAAGGAATGATATGCATCACAAAATGAGTCCTGATTTCAGATAGCATTACTATTTGTAACAGTTTGGATTTAGGTTCAGAATGACACTGCGCATTTTTAGGCCACTTTAAATTTTCAGTATTTAAAAATTTGCTACATGGTATGTTTTCAGGGAAGCCATTTTTAGCATCAAGGAGAAATGCAAGAATATCTATTTAAAGATTTAATAAGGTTAAATGGAGAAGAACACTGTTTAACAACAACTTTAAGAAAAAAATCTTCAACCTCAGTGGTAAATGGTCTAAGCTATTAAATGTAAAAATAACTCACTAAAGTAATACAATTAAGTGCCATTCTTTTGCCAATCAATGTTTCCATTTAATTAAAACGTTCTCTTATTTTCAAAGCCACATGGAGTTTCTGGTAGTTTTATTCAAATGTATTAAAATGGTTGACCCAGTGAACTCTTTATATATACATATATATATATTTTTTTTTCAGCCTACAACAACCAGATATCACCTATATGTGCATTATACGAAAGTTATTTTCCATTGAAAATAATAAATTCAGAGACATTTTCCTTTAGTAAACCTTTTAAAAATAGCTTTTAACTAAAGAGAAGACACCTCACAGACAAGTTTTATGCTTTTTGAATGTTCTATTACTTTCAAAATTATTCTTCTCTCTGTGGCAGTGCCTGATTACTTTTCCGTATGCTACTGTCGTCTTTTTAAAAGCTCTTTCTCTAATGGCCTTTGATGTTTCCTTACAGAACTTTTTGTTCTTTTTCTCTCTTTTCATTTTAGTTCCAACACAGACTCATGCTGTAAAGCGAACATCTATTTAAGATCTCCTCAGAGCCTAAGGATATATATTTTTCTTTGGGTTAATGCTGAGTGACATTGCTTCTTCTTTAATCAAGAATTACAAAGCTCAGAAAAACTGCTGATAACATCTGAAATTTTATGTACTTATCTGTAGTAATTTCTGAAAATTGGTTCTTCTAAGTATAGTGGAAATTGTCTCTTGAATATGCAATTTAATATCAAATGCAAGGCAACTTAGGCTCTCACTGAAAGGGCTTTTTTCTGTTACAAACATATACATTACATTTTTCTCTTGAGGGTGAAAGTAAATATAAATAGGATACATAATCTAGTCTGTTCTCATCTTAGTTTTTGACATGCTGTAGGAAAACAGTATTTGGGCCTGTGCATTATCTCATGCACTCAGCAAAAAGAGATGTGTCTAATTGGTTATGGTCTACAGCCCTGGTCTTTCATCTGAATGCTTGTGTATATACTGGTGTGGTAATCAGAATACAGCTGATTTTTCTAGACAGTAGGCTAGAATTTAAGGCTGATTTTTTAATTGAATTTTTAAATGGTGTTACTGATATGCTTTGGTGGCTAAGTTTAATCAGTTTAATCATGGAGATTACAGGGTACAGAGTTAAATTCTTAAATTCTCTGAGAGGAGAGTGAGATCAAGGAAGAGAAAGAAGTGAAGCCAAAGCAATATTTCTCATAGGACAAAATTTGTGTTAGGTGAGCAAGTCCTGGCAATTTTTTTCAATAAAATGTAGTTTTGTCTTCTCTACACAGAATTTTACTCCCTTCTCTCCCTCAACTAATTTGTTCCATGAATTAAATATAATTCTCAGTTATAGAATTTATTTTAAAGATATCTAGTTTAGTTTGTCAGGTGTTACATGCCATACAAACACAAAGGTAGAGTCTATCTATTGCAGAAATGTAAATTTTCACTTGCCTTACATGATACCTATAAGAAGCATATGCAAAAATAAAGATAATTTTTTACTATAAGTAATTCATCTGCTAAAATGGCAAATTTTTATCTTCTCTTAGAAAGGAATGGTATCAAAAAACTACTCTTTTGGTTAAAGCATGTGGCAGGTCAGTTTGGTAGAGTAATGTAACAGGAAGTGCATGAACATGAATTTTGGCATAAATCCAAGATTTCAATAACTATCTGACAGAATACTTTATTTCAAACGCACATGTGCAACCTGCAGCACCTTGCAGTGTGAGAAAAGTTCAGTTCTGACTGTTCAGGAATTCTGACTAAACAGAAACCTCTTGCACATGACTGAGAAAGAAAGTTGAAGAAGAAGCTGGTATCTGGTGATGAGGTTAATGCTCTCATTTTGTCAGATTTTACAAAATCACTACCTGTCAGGCACAAAGATTTCTCAGAAGCCCATTTTAAAAGCACCTACTGGATCACAGTTTTTAGAAGTGCTTATACATGCAATGTCAAAACCAAAGCAGAGCATATAGGGGCTAAGAAAAACCACAGCTTAAAAACAATATTCCTTCCTTTTTCTTTTAATAGGATGAGAAGTGCAATGCTTACAGGGTTAGCATTTTCTGTTATAATCCTTATGATTTTCCATAATAAGAAATTACATTTTTCTTGGGTTTAACTAGTAAACTGCATCTATTTGGGCTGATGTTCTTCATGCTACTGTTTCCCACTAGCTAGGTATTTCTATAAATTTCAGCTACCAAGATAGAACCATTTCTGAGAGTAAAATCAAGTGAAGATAAATCATATGGCCTGCATTAAATTACATTCTAGACTTGTGTAGACTAAAAAGATTAAATAATAGGATCAACTTATAATCAGTCTTTTCAGATTTTGTTAAATTCACCAAGATGATGGTGTGGATTTTTTTGCTCTGATTAAAACTTGTTTCATCTGGTAATTTTGTAATAATTACAGCCACTTTTATGAAACTAGAAAGACTAGTCTTTTGTCTCCCCAGGCAATGGTCAGACCTCTAGTGTCCAACACAGACATACTCCATGAGGAATTATTCAGGTCAATCATTCCTGGAGTGGATCATGTGGTGCTGCATGTCTGCCTTCTAGGTTGAGCCAAAGCATCAGCATTAGTCATTCTGTGAACTGGAGGGCTTGAATGATTGATGTTAAAAAGAAAGAAAACGTGCACAAACAAGGTCCATCAGTCATCTGATGTCATTCACAGTGCAGTCCCACAGTCAGGTATGAGGCAGGGGATGTGGAATACAGCACAGGAGAAATGGATGTCCAGGCATGGCAAAGACAACAGTGCCTCAGACTGGCATTACCACTGGAGCCCTGCAGAGTGGAAATAGAGCCTATGGGTGCTTATCCTCTAAGCAAGACTCAGGCAGACAATAATCAGAGCAGCGATCAAATAATCAGACTGATCAATGATCAAATTACACTCATTCAGCCTTCTCATTTAGTTAAGCCCTTTGCATAACTGGTATCTCAGCATCATTTCAGTTTCAACCCGTAAGAGTCACCTTGAGATAAAACATTGCTCGCAGAAACATCTGTGCTTGATAGGGACAAGGCAGGTGAAAAGAAATCTGGTCTTTTGCTACAGCTTAAACTAGTGTTTTAGAACATAATGGAGGATTAAATTGCCTCTTCCATACAGTTCTGAAATCTAGGTATCATTAAAGACACAGAAAAAAATAAGGCACTTAGGATCTGACTTGTAGCGGAGCTGAGTTACCTCAGCAGAAGTTAGTGATAAGTATGATTTCAATATGAATTTCTAAATATTTGGGAAAGAAGATTATAGATATCTTACGTGGGACATACAACATTATTTGATCTAACTGCTTGCATTTTATTCTTAGCACTTTGGTTTTCCTTATCACAACATAAATGGGTTTTCTTTCAACATTTACTAAAACTAATAATATCAGAAATTGTAAAATGGAAGCTAATTTCTGTATTCAGTGCAGACTGCAATAAACTGCAAATAATCAGTGAAACAGTAAACTGCAGAAAATAGCAGATTACTTGTAGGACCATAGAACTATCAGACCTAATGTATGTTATGGGTTGCTAAACCTAACCTGCAGTTGCAGCCTACCACATAATCTAATTATTTTCCTAAATGTTCCAGATTGAATCTAAGGATCATTGAATTGCTTGCCCGCCATAGAAAAAGCTATAACCCATTCATCTCTAGATTGTACTGATCATTTTGCCAGAAACTTCTAATGCTTAATCTGAATCATGGCAAGTTTCTATGTGTTTTCGTGCTCATGTTTTTCTTTTAGAATGAAATCTCATATATTCAGCTAAATGAACAAGAATTTTATGACAGTTTGGACTAGAGCAGAGAAATGCAGCACCTCCTTCTGTAACATTTGTTTCACTCTGAAATAATTTTTCTTGAGCTTGGGTGCCTAGAGCTATGGTAGATGAGATAGCTCCTGCCCATCAAATGACACAACTGCTTTCCAACACTGCCACAGCCAGTGTCACCAGGCACACTCACCTCTCCTACAGCTGTATCACACCAGTGACTCATAAATCATTCTGTGATCAACCACTGTGTCCCCACCACACCTGTTTCCAGTCAGCAAGCTCACAAATTAACAGAAACTCTCGGTATTAGTCCCAAAGAATTTGTCCTTTGTATATGATTCCAGTTCTTACAGTCAAGCAGGTCTTCCTGGACATGGCAACCTTCTGTGCTAGTGAGAGACGTGGGTTTTGCTGTCAGCAAACTACATTATCCCACTCCGGTATCTCCCAGCCAAGCTGTTTAATGAAATGACAAAACAAGTATTGTTTGAAGATTAACCTTTAAGAGCTCCAGTAATAACACCACGTAACAGCACTTTCCCTTTCAATGCCACTTTACTCCCTCACAATATTGTGCTCTCAATAATTAGTGAGCATTGAGTATCATGTCCACTGACTCTACAGTCATCAGGCAGGAGTCCTGCAGAAATAATATGTGCTTATTTAGGTACACACTGTCTATTGATGCCTACTTACCTACAGACCAAAAGAAGCATTTCTGTAGATCTACGTTTGTTTCTTAGTAATAAAAAATATATTTTTCTACTTTACTAACACTAGTTGAATCTGATAATGCTAAGAGGCAGAAGAATTAAAATCTTTTTTTGCTATTATTAGGGCAAATGATTTTGTTTATGATGAAATGTTTATGATAAATGATGAAATATTTTTTGAAGTTTCATTTTGAAAATCAAGCCCAGAATAAATGCAAAAAAATGGAAAAGACCAAATGTTTACAGTGCTACATGGAATAAACAAATAGAATCACAATTAAGTTTTTTTTGTGAATCCAACTAAGAAAAATATACTTTGGCTAAAACGAAGAAAGTATTTTGGATTGACATAAAATGAATGTACTTTATAATTGTTTCAATTTTGCAACAAAACCAAAAAAGGTAATTTACTTAACCAACCTCTGGTTTTACAGGAAGCATGAATTCTGGTGTTCTCACATGCCAACCCCATAACTTTGCAGGTTTAGTGTTCTTTTACCACAGGTTTTCCAGGACACAAATTAATATTAAATAGTAGAGTGGCAGAGATCGCTCTGGCCTCAAAGCTCAGATGATGTCACAAGCATGAATCCTGGAGAAGGTTGGACTAATGGAGGAGTGACAGCACCAGGAAATCCCCCCAGGCTCTGCCAGGAAGCAGTTGATGCAGGGACAAACTCAGTGCTGTGTGCATAAACAAGCTGATAGCTCTGAGACATAGATGAATGTATCAAAGCCCATATGCATTGTTGAGGTGATTTTTTTTTTACTGGTCCTCAGAAAAAGCTAGGAGGAGCTTGAAAAAAAGATAAAAAACAGACAAGCAACAATGTTGACAGAATCAGACAGTGGGAGAAAAAACAAGCCAAGGAAAATCACCCAGGAAACTACTGTTTCACATGCATATGGCAGAAATAAAAAGTTGTTTACTGAAGTGGAAAAAAAAAGTCATATGTGTCTGTTAGCCATTATATGCAATACAACTAAATATTTATTTAAAGGCATAAAATGTCATGATGTTTTGCATAATTAATTACTGGTAAAAATACTTATTGAATAAACAAATTCTACAAATTTGATCATTATATAATTTAAAAATCCATTTCTAACAGATACTTTATATGTCAGAGTAATCACATGTACCCTAGCAACCAGGATGTTATTGAAATTCTACATATAAGTGCATGAGTCATTTTTAGATATGAAGTAAGTCTAATGATGAATGTTTAATAACTGGCAGAATTGTTAAGCTAGGAGGTATATTTTATAAATGTGCAAAGCTTGGTAAATGAAATTTGCTCAGAAATTTGTTGATAAGAAAGGATAAATATTTGTGCTTTTTTTTTTTTAAGATTTTAAATAGTATTATCTGTGTTTTCAGGTTATTTCCCACATTTGTCATCTGAAGATTTTTACACATCAACTGCTTTTATCTCAGGTGTAAGGATTTGTCCTAAAAACATTCATATCTCTCTTATCCTGCCCAAGACCTGAAAAAGAGTCTTCTCTGCTTCAGGTACAGCTTTGTGGATGCAAGTGTCAGGTATCTAGGTGACAGAAAACATCTGTGTGGGGTATTTTATAGGCTTTCCTGACATCACTTTCCTGATACTTCAGCTCTTTGGTACACAGAAGCATTACCCGTTTTTTAAGAACAGACTGTTCTGTAGCTGGTGCACAAAATTTGCACAATGTGCTGCTTCAAAGATCACATGACACTTGAACAGGAAAAAAAAAAAGGTGGAAATAGAATTAAGCCCCAATGTGATTTTTTTTCCATTTAGGGGATCTGAAAAGGTCTTGTTCCATGATAGTACTGTTGCATTTATCACAAAGTTGGACTCCAGCCCTTGGGATTCTTTCCTAAGCAGCAGTCTAAGTACAAAATAGCCTATAATAAAGTCAACTAGTACACATGATGAAAATGCAAGATTAGAGGCTGAAAGGCAAGAGCATTGATACATTCTAGAATGACAGTTCTCACATTCCTAGCACAGGCAACATATTTGCTTCTCATTGTTCCAGGCCTGAATCCTCAGTTTAACTGCACTCTTTGCTACTATGTTTTATACTAATTTGCAGGCAGCATCAGGTAATGCCATCTTAGAAAAATTGTTTAGTAATTGGCTGTTAATTGATGTTGTGTATGCTAGCCACATCTCATCAAAGCTTTTTCCCTTAATTCCAGTTATGAATCAGGAATAAACTTTGATTAGTTATCTATCAGATAGGAAAAATTATCAGAAGTTTTTGAACATTGAAAATTCCTAAAATAGTGCATGAAAGAGAATTAGCCCTTTGTAAACACACTGTATGGAAGAAAGAGACCTCAAAATAATTGGAGGAAGAAGGTGACTCTGTCAATGTAAAACTTGTTGCTGGTTTAACATAAACTGAGAATGATGGACATCTAATCCAAATTAAGCTAAAGTTTCACTGACTGTCCCTCATAACTTGCACAGGCTTTGTGAGATCACTGCTGTATTAGTCCAAAGTGCAGAACACATTTTTCATGCAAAATGAGACTCCATTAGTTATGGTGAAACCAAGAACAGCTCTCTAGCAGTTCAGAATCCTTATTTATAGGTGTTAAACCTAAGGTGGAAATCCGTAGTTTCAGTCTGTGCTGAAAGAAAAGCAGAGTTAAACAGCATCTCAGAGAAGCAGTGTGGATGGAAACCTGTCCCTTTTCTGACATAACTGGGTGTAGGGTATGGTGTGCCCTTACAACTTTATCACAGAACCCATCCCTTGATCTGTTTATAGTAAGGTACTGAGTGAGTGAGGCTTGCATAGTTCTTTTGAACTTAAAAAATCCTACTTAAGTTATCAGCACTTGCTGATACCACCATCAACATCAAAACCAGACAGAATTTCTAAATGTAATTTTTATCTCAATTTAGGGGGAAAAAAAGACTAATTCCTTCTTAGGATTCCTGTATTTTCTCAAGTCAAACAAATGATTGCTTAGGAAATGAATCCTTAGGAAGGGTGCTTAAGAGTAGAAGAAACTAGTAATTTAGATTAATTCTTTATAAGGAAAAGCTTATTTGATTTCTTTTTTCTTTTAAATGATCCAGAAAAGTTTATATGAGCTTAAATTTGGCCACACAGTCAAAAAACAAATCCCCTGTAATCTGCAGGAAGATTTCAAAAAGTTAGCTGTGAACAACTGTTTTCTGGTGTTTTGGTGACTGAAGTCCTCAGATGTTTCTGTTTTGGTTAATTATACAATAATGAACAAAAGAAATGTTGCACTAAGAATTGATTTTTGGAGTCTTTCATGGGCATCAGCATGCTAAGCACTGTAAAGACATGGACAAAGTGCTTCTTCCTCCTTGACCATACTGTTTCTAAATAGGTAAAAGGGGAAATGAGATGAGGGAGACAAGAATTTGACCAACATTACACAACTGACTACAGCAAAAAAAGGATTTCCTGCATTTGAGCCTGATAAGCAGTGAATGAAGCTGCTTTTTACAGGTAGGACTTACAGGGGAAACTAAATACTCCGTTTCTTTCACTTGCTAGAATGTAGATATTCTATTGGACTAGGAGAAATAGTTTTGAGTTCTCTGGTTTTGACTGTTGTTTTCAGTCTGGTTTGCTAAGGAAATGAAACTTGTGCAATCACGGGGGGTGTGTATGGGTGGTTGCACACATGTTCTGGTAGTAACTTTTGAACCTGTTGGCAAACTAGCAAATTGGACACAAAGTATTGGTCTCACAGAGAAAGTAATTCAAAAGTCTTGGTCTCAAAGGTAATAAAATGCTAATGTTGTGAAAATAGGGGGACAGTAGTAGGTGCCAGCCTGTAGCCTGATAGCATGAAAATTCATGTGATAGAAATCATACTATTTTAGTTTTGGTGTTAACAGAAACATGCACTTTCTTCAGTTAGGTTTTAGTTTCCTGAGTATTAGAAATTCGTTAATTAAAAACCCAACAACAAAATGAAACCTCACAAAACAATGCAATATTAGGAACTTGTGGCTAGCACAGGTCTTTCCCATGAGAATTCTTTTTGTGTTTTATAAATAAAGATAAAGTTTGGATGTTATTAAAAACAGTGTCCCAAGATTTGGACAGTGCAGACCTGGCCAATCAGGCCTAGGGGGAGGTTTCTAACTGACCCATCTGGGTGACCTTTGAAAACTCTAAATATATGATGAAATCAAAACAATAAAGATCTTTCCTTCTTGCCACTGAGAACTGAGTTCTTTACTCTGCTAGCTGCTCAACAGCGACAGGAACTGAGGCTTAAAGGAAGAAAGCCAAATACAGCATTATTCATAATAAAATAATGAACTAGAATAACTGCTCATGGATGGATGGCATCAGATTTCCAGGTTTTCCTTCAGAGAGTAAAACTGATGGAAGCAGAAAGCTTCACTGCTGTACTTAAAGGAAGAAGGAGGAAACAGAGATGAAAACTGGGGTGAAGCTACGTTCATGATGGAGAATATTTATGTTAGTGATCTCAGATGTCATAATGAGGCAAGGTCTAATAAAAAATATCAGCATAGACAAGGCCTCATTGGGAATCTAGGAAGGCAATTATTTACGTTCTAACATTACAATATATCCAGTTTGAGCCTGTGTCTCATGCTGGAACTTACTTGCTTCTTTACAAGCACTGCTCCCTGTCCTGCTGGTCAGATACCCTGCCAAGAGTGTGTGATTGAAGCTGGAGAGAGGGTACATATGTTTCATTTGAGTACTCCTGAGCAGGTCAGAAATTTTATTTCACCTTTTAAAACAAGGGTTCCAGTATAATTCAGTTCTCTCTGCCTCACTAATGTGAGCAGCCTTCAACCAAACCAAAGCACACAATTTCCATTGTGTCAGGCACATTCATTCAGCATAAGAATAAAATGCAATGAGAGAACCTAAGACCTTTTTACATGGGATGGGCTAGAGAATATTTTTATTCTTGTTGCTATAGTAATGAATACAGCTAATTGTGCAATTACTGTGATTACACATTTTAAAAGGGTGGTACTTTCAAACAGCAGCAGCAATACAACTGCAATGTGAGAAAATGATGTAACTAAGGAAAGATGGAAGCATAAGTCAACAGAATGCTTAAGACATGTTTATTGGATTATGATGAAATACTTTAGAGAGGAAGTCTGGCTTAGCCTTCTTACGTTTAAAATCGGTATTTTGCTCTTCCACAGCTTTCTTTTGTGACCTTAACCATGAAACACAATGTTGACTAACAGCTACAAGCAGTAACAAGCCATTTTAGGTGCTTGGCCAAGGACCAGAATCCAGAAACTAAAGTTACTCAGATTGACCACAGACTGCATTCTGAGCCAGGAGCAAATGAACATAGTTAATGGTCATTCTTTCTGATAGATCATATCCTAAAACATCATCTGAGGTGCAGAAGGGGCCTCCCTTTAACAGAGGCACTTCCTTTAATGTGAGTTTATGGGATTTATTCTGAAGATAAATTCCCTTCAAAGGGCAAGGAATTTAAGTCTGCTTTTGTGATGTTTTAATTTCAAGGGCTCAGATACTAGGAGCCCTAACAGTGATGCTTTCGCACATAGAGCATGCTCTGACACTCATGGTATCATTCTGTGAGATGCCTAAGTTCAATTCCTTCCACTGTTTGTAAAAGTTCAAATCTTATCTTAACATCTTAAATGCCAGGCTATATGGTAGGATGCTCTCACTCTCTCCTATTCAATAATTTAAGAACCTGGTGTGCACAGGGAATGCACACAAACAAGCATTAACACTGCCAACTGCCAGAACACTTCCTCAGGAAGGGGATATTTAAGCAACATATCCAGGGGAACAAATAGCCAATGGGTTTTGATTGTTGGGGGTTTACTAGCATGACCAGAAACACAGCTTAGATGCCACCAGACTAAGGAAGCAGCTGTGTCAGGATACTAAGAATTTTAACTTGGATCTAAGGATTTTGAAAGACAAAATACTCTGCTGAGACAAAAAACAATCCTGCTGAACAGTTGCTCAATAGTAAAATGACCTTGTTGGTAGTTCTTTAATTGCCCCAGGTTCTGTGGGATTAACTACATTAAAATTGTCAGCATATCAGGAATTGCCACCACATGCCCACGGAAGATAAAACAAACTGACAAAGGTTTAGCAAAGTTAAATAGCTTCAAGCACCAGATTCATTTAAGCAATTTTTCAAAGTATAAAAAATATTAAAAGAATTAGGCTTGCAAAAAGCATAGTGTTCAATCACTCAAAAGGTAGCACAAGGACTTTGTATACTGGGAAGGTATTGTTGTTTTTCAAAACATATTCCATAAACCAACTGTAAAGTGCTTTCAATAACTGATTTTTTAAATAATGTGTCTTGTGAGAGCCAAAGGACAGATGAGATACAAAGAAATAAAACAGGAAAAGGAGATATTTGCACAACAGATAAATAAAATTAAAAAAAAAACCCAACATGTTCTGATCTATACATAAATGGCAACAAAATGAGGAAGAAAAGGTTCATGATTGAGATAAACCTGTTAAATAGCTGGAGTAATTTCCTGAATTTCCTCTTATTCCTGATGTTTCCAAAACCACTGAGATTAGAGTTCAAGAATCAGGAAAATAAGGTAAATGAAGACAGTAGTGTTGAGGGATACAAGCAATGCCTGAAAAGGTGGCTGCAAAGTAACTCATATTATATATAAGTAAATACAGGCAATTAAAATAAAACATGAAAACAAAAAGAAAAAAACCAATTAAATAACTCGTTAGTTCTCTACAGTATAGCTAAATATGTTCTGCAATCTACACAGCTCCAAAGGAACAACTTCCTATGGAAGCATGTCAAACATTAAAATCATATCTACTTCTCTGAACATCCTCACCACAACTATTAGTACAGCACAATCTTGGAAATTTGCATGAAAATGAGATGGTCTAGCACATCTACATACTTGCCCAACTTCTAATGATGATGAATAGTATTGTAAAGTCAGCATGGCATGTGCATGCTTCCCACCTGTGGGAGGAACTGAATCCTCCATACTCAGTGCATTATGCAGGATGCCTGAGAAATCATCAAAGCTGGGTTAAAGAGGTATAAGGTTATGAAACCCAAATGGCAATTATTCCAACTATCTATTTTTTGCCATTTAGCCTTCAAAAAAAGCCAAGTGTATACAGACCTATTTTGTTTAAGAATTTGAACTAATTTTCATCGTCACAACCACAGACTGAGACAAAAACACTTAAACAACTTTTCTGTCTGAATACAAATACTTTGCAACATTTAAAATAGTGACTTGAGTATTGAAAGAATCTGACATGTCCATCTAAGCACAATTTCTTTATTGTCATTTTTCTACTAGGGAACTACGCATTAAACTTTTCTTTTGTCCACAGTCTTAAATAATATTCTGTTACTGATGCTGAGAATATTGTGTGCCATGCTCTTAAAAGTGTCATAAACCAATCTGCATTGTTAACACTAGTTCAGTTACTCTGACTCATTAGTCACACAGTTTACTGACAGTGTTTTTCCCTCCTCTTTGTTTTCTGAACTTTTAAAGATAGATACTAAGTTTAAACGCAAATTTTAAAATGTGCTTTTATTTGACAAAGAAATGGCATACTTTTTTAACCTGTGAGTCATCCTGAGCAAATATTAACAGACCTTCCTTTCAAAATTCCAAAGTGATAAAATAGGACAGGTAGATAGGTAGAGAGAACACACACAAACAATCACTCTTCAGACAGAAATAAAATCTCCAATTTTCACTACTGTATTATTTTCAGGTTGTCGTAAGACTTCATGTTTATACCACAGGATTTAAGAAGCTTTCAGAAGTGTTTTTCCTGGTTTCAGCTGGGATAGAGAAAGGTACTGTTGACTTTTTCACAGATTGAAGAGACAAAATAAAAAGCCGTAAATGAACAATTTTGAAAGACCTTCTACTTGAGGCTACAAAAAGCTTTGAATATTTTACCTAGCCGTCTTGTAGACTGGTAGACTGACAACCAGAAATCCTAGAACTAAAAGTTCTCAGCATATCTTGCCAATTGTGCATTGTTTTCTAAGTTAAATATTCACAGAGACACATATAATTAAGGACTAAGTTCCTGAACCTAACTATACTTGGGCTAGGGCTTTACAAGGACCTCTTAATATTGCCCCTAGAGGAGCTCCTAACAAATAAGGTTGTATTTTAAATGAGATTAATTTTCAGCATATGAATTTTCAGCCTCCTGTTTGGCATTTTACAATAAGAGTACATTTAAATATGTTTGGTGAATTGGTGTCTGAATACCTTCAAATTATTATTGATATGCTACAGAACATTGATATATATTCACCATTACAGTTTGTTCAGTACTGCTACAGCTACTCTCCCTGATTAAAAGTAAAGCCAATAAAAGGTAGGGCTTCTAATCCAGAAAAGTGACAGTAATACTTGACAATATTCCTATTCTGAGCAGCTCTTTAAAACAGGAAACAATACACATTGCTTTAAAGTTGAAAAGGTAAGGAGATATAAAACTGGGAAAAGGAAAGAATCTTAGGAGTTCAGGAAAATTTACATCATTTTAGGTCTTGGTAATTGACATTGCCCTCTACTCATTTCACATCTAGCCACACTGGACCACCAATGTCCATTTTCTCTCTGTTTACTCAGAATTATCTTTGTTGCATTCATTTTCTTGATCCTGTTATCAACAGTATTTATTTCAAAGTGTCTATTAAATCTAGAAAACTGAGGAACAGGTTTTACATTCCCTTCCTGTAAGTGTAAGTCTGATGGTATCAACAGAAGAGTGTTAAATATTCTCCTGTAAATGGTCTGAGAACAGTTTGGCTCCCCCACCTCTTCAAGGTATTTTCACCATTAGTTCATCATAACTGTAAGAACTATAGAGCCTGACCAGTGTATTGCCCTATCCTGATTATATTGTTCAGGGACAAAGAAGTTCAACACAGCACTGTGGTGTGTAACAAATTTTGTAAGCAGCTTTGATAAAAAAACAGGATTTTTTTCTAACAATAAAAATATATTCTCCAAATATATTATGAAATATCAGTTCTCTTCAACTGAAAGGGCAACAATTAAATGACTCAGTCTACCACCTTTCCTTCAGCAGTACAGGTGGAACTAAGAGCCTCTGAGTCTAGCCATAAGTATACAGGCTGAGAACAAGAGAGCACATGAGAGAAAAATGGAGTCTTGGAGAGCTTAACATTTCCCTTCATGCACACACATGGCTGGTAAATTTACCACTTGCAGCCCACATGAAGACTATTTTTTCCCTTTAAATAACAGTCAATTCACTGTTTGTTCCTGTACCACTAACAGCAGAAGAGAGCCAGCCCTTGGCAGCCACTATTACCTGTAGCCACACTTTCTTAGCCTGGTTCTTCCTTGTGATCCTCCAGAGCCATGGGCTTGATGAGTTGCTGGAATGGGTTTAAGGGAAGATGCTCCTGCTTCCCTATCCTCTCCCTTTCTTCTCCATTTGACTCACAAAATGAACATATCAGAGAAACAGAGAGAGGAGCAAGCAAAACCTGGTGAGAAGAGCAAAGAACCTTTCCTTTAAAGTGATGGACCAGGAGTGTCCCTGAGTAAAGAAGAATGGGCCTTGCCTGTGCAGCGTATCATGTCCACTCACATTTTCAGCATTCAATTCAGCGTTCAGTTCAAATCACCACAACCTTGCATTTCAGGGTGAAATCCTCTTAGAAAAAGTTCCTGCCCAACAGATGAAATCAGAAAGGGCAGAGAAACACCACTTACCACACCCACAACCTGTGAAACCCCCATGACTCCATTTCTTCTCACCTCCCAGTCAGCAGGAGTTGTCACTCCTACTTGTTCACACGATCCCTGCCACTGACTTTGTCGCTGAAAATAACAAGGGCAAAATTATTAATACTGACCTTGAACACTGCAGCAGCAAAATTAAATTTTATCCCCTCAATCGGGAAACTTTGAAGCAGCTCTGCCAGAAAAAAAGTACATGGAAACATTTCTTTCCAACTTGAAGGAGCAGTGTAATTTTAGAAAAAAATTAAGTAAATATTACATTAAAAAGACCAAACCCCAACACTTCTGTGAGCCCAACTTTCATCCTGTTATACTTTCAGAGGGACTGTTATGTCCACAACACTTTAACTGTGAAACCAATTTTAAAATGTTTAAACAATACACTTAGGATAATTCTAGAGAGTGGTGTCTGGCCTCTTGCTGCTGACCAAGAGATATCCTGTAAAGGAAGTAGCTAATCACTGTCTCCTTGGAAATGTTTACACAGGGAATTTGGGATGATGTTATCTACTTCCTGTTTAAGTAGCTATTTTGTTCTTTTAAATCAGATGGTGAACCAAAAAGAAGCATTCTTAGTAGTATTGTTATGCTTTTCCTTTCTGTATCTTGAGGTTTCTGGACACTTATTTCCAGAGTACCAGCTGTTTTTCACCTTATCTATCCATAATTTATACATATGTTTTAAGAAATAAGGTGTTTTTTACAATTCTTATCAAAATCAAGTGGTAAACTCTATGTACACATAAGCATACAAATCAACACTGATCAAATATGTTAATTCTGAAAGACCCTAAAGGAAAGAAAGCTACTTTGCTGTGGACTACTGGAGGGAAATAGAAGTTCTGATGACAATACTGTTGGACTCAGTTCTAGTAAATAAAACTTTTGTCTTTCCCTGCTGCCAGAATTAAATGTGATTTTGAGTTTATTGATGCAGAATACAGATTTCTGTTTGCAGTATGATTATCTTTCACTGCATGTTGCCCCACTGTGTGCAACTGAAATTCATGCAAGGTAGGCAGATGATTGTTATCGCAGATGATCAGTGTTTACTGTATTTCAGTGTTCTCCTAAAGAGAAAAATATAAAAATCTTGAATCAGTAGAAAGGCTGGGGACTGAGCCTGAAAGCCACACAAATCAGTGTGATTCTACTCGGAAGAATGTCACCAGTTAGTAACATTTTCTAACTCACCAGGCTTCTTGATATTTTTATATATTGTCAATTTATATATTATCATTGCTTTTTCTACATTTTACTAGAAGAATTCATTTTACTCCACTTTTGTTAAAAGTTTCCTTGATTAAAAGCAACAAGAAAATCTAAGCTTCAGTTATACATAGCTGACAGTACAAGACTGTTGCAAATCAGCAACTTGCAAATTATCTGTACATACAACCAATGATAAACTTAGGCATAGTTCTTAAAGTAAATTGATGACTTTTAAATCTTTGAGGGAATCCAGAGTGAAAACAGAAGGAAAATATAAGTTATTAAAAATTAGAAATATCTAAATTTTACTGGGCTGGCTCACTTCATATTGCAAGATTTGTCTGAAAAGAAGGGAAGAGGAATTTGGCCATTTTGGGGGGATGTGTCTCTGCTCAGAATCCCAGTCAGGGTACTGATGAAACTGGAGTGCTATATGCACTGCCTGATGCATGTATTCATCTATCAGTCACAAATTTCTTGGACTGAATGTAAAACATCTAATTTGGGTTGCAAAATCATGCACTCATGTGCATTCCTGGAATATATGAGCACTTTCACAAGCATAAATGCAATTCTTTTCACAGTATATTACTAAGCAATTGGATAAATATTCATCAACACAACTGTATATATATATGAAAAAATACTTTATTGCTCAATGTTGTGAAGGACAGTGGGATTTTTTCTGCCATTTAAAAAGGGGGAACAGAGGCACAAGGGAAGTGCCACATAAGTTGTAGTACTCAAAATGAGACTATGAGGACTTTTTAAAAAAAAAATTAGCGTAACTTAGTCCTTTGCATGATTGAAGAACAAGGTTGTTATTTAATTTTCATTACTGAATGCTCAGATTTCTGCAATTTCTGCAGGTAAAAGAATGACCAGTCAACAACTGAGAAATACAGCAAATAAATATGTAGAAAGCTCTTTTCAGCATCATTGCTTGAAGGGCAAGGAACTCTTTAGAGCCCATAGAAGATGCATAAGCAGTTTTCAATTATCTCAGTCATCAGACAATAATTTTACTTCTCCAATCCTCATCCCCTAGTAACTACAAGCCATCTAAATTCTGTAACCAAATCAGTTGAAAAAGATAACTCCCATCAGTATGTCTCCTCATTTGCCCCTGCTACCTATCCATACTATGATTTAAATTGATGCAGAGGTGCTATGAAAGAAATTGTATCTTGTTTTATGGTCAAAGGCAATATTGACATCCATACACACGAGACATGAATTTTGAAGTTCACAAGTCTTCAAAGGGCCTCTCTACATGGTAACACTGTCATAACTGTAATGGCTTAAAGACACAGTCAAGACAAGACTTTTAGGTATAGATAATGCCTTTCATTAGACCAGGTAATATAATACTTCTGAGAAGGCCATTGAGAGGGAGCCAGGTTTTTCACAGAAGTCCATAGCAGGAGTATGAGACACCACAAATAAACCAAAACAAGCAAAGACAGTAATTAGATATAGTTTTTTGGTTTTTTTTTTTTAATTTTCAGGGTTTTTTTAAACCATGAGAACTGTCAAATATTCTAATAGGCTGGTCAGAGAAGCTGTGCAGACTTGAGACCTGAAGGCTTTCAAGATCCAGCTAAATAAAGCCCTGAGCAAGCAGGCTTAGTCCCACAGCTGGCCATGCTTTGAGCAGAAGGCTGGACCTTAGGTTCCTTCCAAACTCAGACACTGTGTGATTCTGAGATTTTCTACAGAAACTCTTGTTAAGTCTACTCAAAATCTTGTATCTTTTTAATTGTTCAGCTGGTCTGATCAAAGTTATTGCCTTTACCTACAAGCTATGTCTTGCCGATAATTTCCAAGACAAAAACCCACAGACATTCCATCAAGTGGCAGCATGTTTACTCCTACAAGGGTCATTACTAAGACTGGACTCATTCAATCCATCCCATAGACCTTTGGCATTTGAAATGAACAAACTTACTCACAGTAGCCGTTATGATCAGCCTGAGAATAGTGGGGAATCTATGGTCGGCAAATAACCCAAAAAATGCTCTGGCAAAATCAAAACCCAGCAAGTCCAAGTATTCCATGCTCTACTCTGGGTTCTGGCAGTCTTTCTAAGATTTTCCTTTTCTGCTTTCATGAATTCTAGTTGTGTCTCTCTTTCACCTTGTTCAACCAAAGGCTGACTGCTGAATGTTAGTTTAACTGAAGCAACCTTTACAGAAGAAATCAGTATAGAGTAGTGAGAGAATTACACAGTTAGATAAACTCAGTGGGGTTATCAGACCCAAACCTTCACTAACTCTGCAACTTTCCAAAAATGGAAATGTTTGATGAATTGGTGAACTGATCAAAAGAGATGACCCAGGCTTGGAACAGACACTAGAAGTGTTCTAATAGCTTTAACAGAAATCAACACTCAAACCAACAAATGGTTTTAAGAGTTTTAAGAGCTACAAACTTTAATTATAACACAGAAGTACATTCAGATGACACCTTAAATAGGGCTGACAATATTGGACAGCCACACCTTTGGCATATCACAGCTCAGATGAAGTTTTTCATGTGCAATTGCTAGCAGGCTCTCACTGAAGACAATTTGTTAAATCCAAATACTGTGATTACTACCTAGTTTGCATGACATTTTGCAAAGAAGTTGACTTTTCATACAGTGACACTTCTTAGGTTTCTTTTTGCTGTTCTTCTTCCCAATTATGTTAGCAAGCTTTTCTCCTTGTCTGGAATTGCTTCCTACACTAGATTATCTGGTTTGCCTTTCTAATGTTGTCTACTGAACGTACCATATATCAGATGCTCTGTCATTGCCAAGGAATGTTCTCATTCATGATCCCACACCACAAAGACACTAGAAGGCTTTCAGAATGAGGCTGTGCTTTTACAATGACCTGTGTTAAAGAGATCTAAGTAAATGCTACTGGAAAAATGTGTGGTCTTGCTCTCTTTTCAATGTTTGGTTGTGGCAGCAGTTGAGCTAATATGAGTGGGTGGTGAAATGAATTAAATAATTAGTACTGTTTGGCAGAATATGTAAAATTTTTATTTAGGTTATCTGAGTTTATTTTTTTGTCTGGATTAATTTTTGTGTTCAACCCACTGTGTGGCAATACATGCTCCACTAGCTGGCCCATTCTAATGAGGAGGTATGGACCCAGGAAAAATAGCAAATTGAATGAGCTTAAAATAGATTTGAAAGCACAGCTTTAAGAAAATTATTCTCTACTCCAATTCAAGGCCAAGCTATGTTTGTGGACTTGCAGTAACTTGGAGGGAAAAAGGTGTATCTTGAAGTACAACTGAACTCCGAAGATCCAGTTTGAGCTAAGGCAGTAAGTTGGTTCTTTCACTTGGTTCTAATGGTAAAATCCAATTTGTAAGTCCCTACTGTTGCAAAATCTTCCAGGAATCTGAGCACAAGAGTACAAAAATATCTAGCAAGTCATGTCCCCTTGGGAGCAATATGGTCCATCCTAGCCATTATCATCTTGTAACTCTGTTAGCATGGCTCCTTTGGATCACAAGTTATACTTTAAAGCAATTAACTACTGATTGAAGCTCTAAGAATAGAAGACATATATTGCCTTTCCACACAGCAAATCTCTGATCATCTGAGAACACAAACCAAGCATGAATCTACTTAACACTAAGAGACCATTTCATCAGGAGAATGTCACATTCAAGGATCACTATGTCAGACTGCTGTCTGGGCATTAAGTTACGACTGAATATTTGTATGAGACTGTGTGCTGTGAGATTTACTTATGGATTACCTTCAGGCCAAAAAGCTAGAAAGTACTCTTTCTGTCAAAACCTCCATTTATTTGTGTATGCATGTGAACTTCTCAAGGAAAATGTGTAAAAGAAAAAGCAAAGATGGCTGGGATGTACTTCTCTGAAGTACAATTCAACTGAGATTGGCTTAACAACACAACTGCCACAGAGCATGACATGTGATCTTGGATATGTATTACTGTATTTGTGTTTCTTAAATCGCAGTGACCTTCAAGCTCTATGCTAGGAATGAGCTTACAATTTACTAAAAAGAATGTCACCTACTGAATGTGATTGCCCGGAATCTGTAAGGTTTTTCCTTTTACCTGGAATTCTTCAGCAAAGCAAAGGTCAGGTTGCCCCAGTGCCTGCTGTGATAATGGTATTTATCACTGCCTATGAGAAAAGCCAGTGAGCATAATTGATCATTTTGGAAACCTAAAGAGAAATGTGCCCTGGTTGTTGGCAGGAAATTACTTTGAATACCTGAATCTTGTCAGTTAGTCTTAAAATTAAAGAAACAGTTTATGAAATCTGTCTGAATCTTGGTGTGAGGCACATTGGCATATGACTAAGTAATGTTTAAAAACATAAACTGAGCTCTAAAAGAATGCAGCATCTCCAGGGCCCTGTACTTTTCTGTTGCTCTGTTGAATGTATTTCTCAAAAAAGGACCTTTTGGACAAACTAGAGGTTGCAGTATATAGGGTGAGTTTGCCCTTTGAGATTTCTTGCCTGGCCGTTTCTTCTCAGAAGTGGAAAAGTTGACAACGTCAACTTTCAGAAGAGCTCTCAGAAACTCCTAATCATAATACAAGAACTATGAAAAGCACTGGGGTCCCTTTCCTTGCTCTGCAATTAAACCGGAGGGACAGCATAAGGTGCCGGATAAGCCTTTAAAGTGGCAATAGTCAACGCGGGCATCTCGGTTTTGTGCCTCCACCTCAGCATGGCACAGAGAGAGGCTGGTTTGGTGAGAGAGTCGCGTGTAGCAGGGGCAGAGCTGCATGAGCGGGCACCGCCCCGCCTTCACACCCGGGGCTGGCTGCGGGCTGTGCTGACCGCTCGCCCCACGCTGCAGCTCAGAGCGGGCTGACGAGCTCCGCGGGCGCAGCCGAGCCCGCCGTGGGGAAGGAACTGGCTCCGAGGGGAGGGGAGAGGACAGGAGGGCAGGACCTGCCCTACCCTGCCCTGCCCTGCCGGGCCGAAGTGGTTCCGTGGAAAAAGTTGCGGCGGCTTCAGAGCCGGGCGGTGAGAGCCGGGAGCGCGTGTGGGTACCTGGTAAAGCCGGCGGCTTCGGAGAAGAGCAGCCCCAGCTCAGTACTTCCTCCTGCCGATAAGATCTTCGCCAGCGCTCGTCACGGGTGGCGGCCGCCGTCGCTGCCCTACTTGAATCGGTTTCAGACTCCTCCCGAGGCGAGACGGGCGCGGGAGAGCGGCGAGGCGGGCGGGAGGGAGGAGGCGATGCGCGGGGCCGCGCCGCTCCGCCCGGCCTCCTCCGCCCCGCGCAGCCCCGCTCCCCGCGCTGCTGGCACCGCCGGCCGGGCGGCGGAGCCGCGGCTGGCACCGGCATGGGGACCTTAGGCAAAAGGAGAGAAAACCAGTGAGTTTGCCGTGCTGTTTTATGCCCCCGTCGCCCCCTCCCCGTGGCGGCGGGTACCGGGGTCGGTGTCGCCGCCGCTCCTGAGAGCGTTGCGGTGCCCGCTGGGGCTCCGTGGGGCTGGGCTCTGCCCGCGGCGGGGCTGGCGGCGGTGGGCTGTGGTGCGGCGGTGGAACCGCGGGGGCCGGCCGGGGCCGTCCTCGGTGGGACAGGGAGAGGAAAGAAGCGCAGGAGGGGGTGTGCGGGAGCGGATGTTGTTTCACGCGTTGGGCTGCCGGTGCGCCGGGCAGGCGGTCGGGCGGGATGGAAATGGAAGAGCCTCACGTTACGGTGCCGGCTGGGCGGGAGGGGCGGCGCGGTGCCCGCCCGGGCTCGATTACCTGCGGCACGGCCGGGGCACCGCGCCAGGGAACGGGAATTGTGCGCCTCGCCGGGGAAGCGGCACCTGCGCCGGGGTCAGTGCACGGGAGACGGTCACTTACTCGTGGTGTCCTCCCCGCCGCCACAAGCGTACGGGGGAAATGCAGGGCGGGCATCCCTCCGCTGCCCCTCAGCCCCGCTTTCGTCTCTGTCGTGTGGGGTGACTGCTGCCAGGGGATCTGTTCTAAGGAATGGCCAGAGGTGCCGCCGACTGAGCATCGCACGTCTAGCGTGGCCGAGTCGGCTACAGTATTACTGTAAACTTTTTTTGGGGTGTGGAAACTTCAGGTTTTCTGCAGTATGTTGCCCAGGCGTGAAATATCTTCGGCCTTAACTCCTACGTTGTTACTACTTGCTAGGACCTGCTGCCCTGTGTTGAAGAGTCACTGGAATAAAGCTAGGAGAGGGGCTTAGTCTTGAAAAAAGAAAACGCTGAAAGCCCATCAGGCCCTTGTTCTTTTCGCATGAGAACAGGAAGTCAGGTCACAAAGCTAAGAGGGAAATTGAGAGAAAGGGGGAAGGGAACATTTGCGTAGTTGCTGTCAGCCTAACTGCGGAGGAGCCCAGTGATGCTTACTGCCTCCAAAGGGTCAGGCGTGTGTTTTCGTGAATTGGAAACTATGGAGGCCTGGGGTCAGTGTTGGGTTGTAAACGACACCGTGATCAGTTTCGTGGCTTTCCCAGTATTCAAATGAGATGGAAAGGTAAGAGTAAAGCCGGACATTCACAGGGAGGAGGTAGTCTTCATAAGGCATGCATATTTTTAACTTCATGCAGGAGTGCCTATTCGGGGATGTTTGTGAATTTACTTCTACTATATGTATATAATACATACACTGGATGAGTTTCTATACCTTTTCGTCCCGGGACTGTCAGCTCATTAATAGAGTCTTACATAGTGTTCCAAGAAAAGTTGCATGAAAGCTTAAGAGAGTAGCTTAAAGATGCTGGAGTCCCTTGTTTAGGAAGACTGTGGAGTGTCTGAAGTAAACTCAAAGAATCCGTGAAATTTCAGGAGTCCTTGAAATAAACGGAGGTTTTATTGAAACTGCAGTGATTGTTGTTCTTCTGTGAACAGTATAGTTATGCTCTTAAGTGAGATTTTGCAGTGGTTCCTGTTATTTACAGGCAAATATCTTTCATCTCTTTTCATCAATGCAATATTGTTCCTATTTACTACTTCATACAGAAATACAAACATGTATGCAAGCAATGGATAGCCTTTAATATTGTCCATAAACACACATTCTTGAAATATAAGATATTATATGATCAAAACACAAGCCTAAAATTAGATATGTGCTTTATTTTGGTATCATTTAAAATTATTAAATACATTTGTTTGCTGATGTATACTATTTTAAAACAACATAATAGGAAATAACAGTATAAAATAGATGGAAATTAATGTATTTGTTTTAATTGTGAAATACTCCACTATGAGGTTCTGATGATTCTTTGTTTACTTACTAGTGATTTTCCAAACTAAATTAATAAAGCTAGTCTGGTGTTTCTTTTAATGTGTGTAATATTTGATTGTAGTTGTTTTTTTTTCTCCTTTTGTTTTGGTGGGCACACAAACGTGGTCATTGCATGACAGTATTCCTGTTACATAGTTTAAGGAGTATTTATACTTGTGCTGAAATTGTAAACATAACTCTTCAACACAGAGACAAGACTTCTGGTAATCTTGACAGATCATTCAAGGTGCTCTATAACCATGTGCTTGGCAACTGACATTTAGCAGAAAAAAAAAGTCACTCACTGAGCTGTCCCTTTGGTGTACATATTACGTGGGAGGGTTATGTCTTTCAGCACCCTAACTAGAAGGAGTTAATTGTCCTTTAAATCTCTCCTCCTTTCCCATGCACTGTAAAGTTTGCCGCTCTATCTTCTTGTATTTACTTCACTGTTGTGCTTTCTTTTAGGCAACCTGCTCAAGCATGCAGCACTGCCCCTGAATCAACACTGGAGCTGCAGCAGACCAGCCACTGCCCCAGCCTCTCAAATCATACTCAGGTCATGATGGTGCCCTTGGGGCACTTAGCCAAAGGAGCCACTTTGGAAGACCTTCTTGAAACCTGCATTCAGTCTTTTGGTGAGTGTCTGGAGGATTTTATAGTCATATTAATTTGTTTCTGTCCTGGCTGTGTTTAAATCCCTTAGTAGTGAATTACACTGATTTATCAGTGGAGTAGAAAGGTGTTAACAGAGAACTGCCTGTGCTACAGCTGACCATTTTTGGTTGATGGATGTGTTTATGTACATATATGTAATGTATGCCGTGTTTATGTACATATATGTAATGTATGCCAAGAGATTAGTGTGACTACTGCTTTTGCTTGAGGGGAACCAGACAAATTTCAAACATCCATACTTCTAAGAGTAGTTTTGTTTTTCTTTCAACTACCGATTTTGTTAACTTGAGTAGGTAATCATTATATTTTGCATATTGCATTAACATTCTCATAATGCATGTAAGCAACATATGAAACATATTAAACATTTTTAAATGAGAAGGGCTATTTTTAAACTGGGTGAGAACGCTGGATTTCTTTTCGCACTATGAGTATAGGTTTAAAGTTGCTTCTCTATAAAAGAGAAAGAATCCAAACAAACCACAACTGTATTTTTTTGACCCTATCAGTTATCCATTTGTCTTTTTACAATTAGAATTGAAATATGGATAAGCATAACCATTGCCTAAACCCTGTATCCCTGGTTTCCTTTTTCAACTTTTTCATTAGTAAATGTGTTTATATTTAATATTATTAAAATATGTTGTTACTGAAGACACTTAAAGTGATTCAGAGTAATTTGCTTATAAGTAGCACATCTGTTTGTTAATGCTGAGTCTTTCAGTGCCATGAGCTACTTCAAAAGTATATGTGGCAAAGTCTTAGTTTCAGGAGTAGTCCTTAGAAAATAATGTACTTGAACACCCACTCAGCTCTGAAATAATTATCTATATAGTTAAATAGTAACACATCGTGCTGATCTACTGGTACAGTGCATAAATACTGTGTAAACAATGACTAATCTTTCACATTTGTTTGAAACGCCTTTTTTTTTTTAACTTTTAAGACTTCTAATCAGCATGGGCAGAGAAATGCTCGTCTGAGAAAAGCTGGTGAAACATGTAATTGTCAGTAATGTCTTGTTTCTTTTTTGCTTCTTTTCTCCTCCAGTTCATTATTGTGAAGACTGTGAACTGCTATAAAGCCCTAATTCCTCAACAAATCAACAAATGTTGATTGATATTTTTATAAGTTTCAGTTCAATAGGAATGGGATAGACATAAGACCTTCAGGCAGTTTTAATATTGTGACTACTTGACCAAAATTAATGTCTCCACATTTTAATGAAAAAACAGTAATACAAATGTAACATTATAAAAATCTAGCAAAATTATTAAGGTGATTGTGTTAAAGTAGTGTAGGTGAAAGCCTGAATGGGAAATTATTGTTGGCTAATACTCTGTATGACAATATAGACATGCTTAGGTGTTCTCAGATTCCTGTGCCTTGGTTTATTAAAAGGACCAAGGTAACAAAGAAAAGCAAGTGTACCTGTGCAGTTCAGCTACAAATGCATGTGAATCTTTCTTAAGAGTTTCATACCTCAGCTAGAAAATTTACTGTAGTCCGCTAGAGAGGGTTTGCTTGAACCTTGACAAGCTGTACGTAGGTTGAGCAAGGTAAATTGTAGTGTATCTGCAAACATCATTATAACTCACTAAGGGCTGCTAAAATGATGTTGTGTGCTGTGGAGGTTTAGACTCTTCATGGGGCAACTCTTAGTAGTGTCTGTATTTATACATCATCTATGACATTATGGACGTTCTTATGCTATGTTGGAATTTCCATTGAGATATTTAAATAAAAATAAAACTGCTACAAGTGTAGGTAACCTGCATAATAAAATTTATTAAAGGAGGCTCTTGTATCTATCCACAAAAGCAGTGCAAAATTAATTCACATTATTGTGCCAATAAAGGAAGATATGAGAAAAACTTTATTCTGGGATTTTGAAGAGGGGTGGGGGTAGGGAGAAAAATGGTGGGGAAAAAAGCGTAGTTTCAGAATGATTACAAGAAATCTGAATGATTGAGCAAATTTCTTCCTATGCACAGTACTGAAGTAAATCTTCTATGCTGTATGCTAACAATTCTGTTTGGACTGGGATTATGTCTTCAGTCTTGGATATACTGACCTATAATGTTTTGTAAATTATTCTATAAAGTCATTATTGTGATTTGTGCAAGTTTTATGTAAATGTTTAAAGTACAGAACCTCCCAAGACATTGTACATCTGAAGTTTACTTTCTGGAAAAAGGCCTTGATTCATTTGCTGTCTAGTCTTCAGGAGAACAAGAGGCAGCAGATAGAGATGGTGATGCATCACATTTCAGAATATATACTGCATGATGTTAACATTATACTGCACTTGCTAATATTATGTATGCAAATACAATTTCTCTATAATGGATGCAGCTGAGTTTATGTTCCTGGACTCAATTACACAAGTTTGGAAAAAGCAAATAGTGTGTAGGAGAGGCTGCTGTCAGCAATGGTATGTATGGAGAAGTTGGTAGCCTTTTGCTGTATATGCAGCGAATATCAAAAGAAGATGTGACCAAAAAGGTATTAACAAATGCTTACAGCTGTGAATACCACAAGCTTAAGTAATTTGTTTTACAACATGGATTAGGAGAAGAAAGTAAAAAGGAGATATGCTAAACTGAAATTAAGAGTGAGATGACTAAACTTTGCTGCAGTATTGTAAATGGATTCCAAGATGTTTTGTAGAAAGACTCTTGAGACAGCCAAGTTAATCTAAAAGCTTAGTCAGTGCAGTTAACTTAAATTCCTACTGTGGGATGATTAGTGTGTGCTCTTTCACCTCTCAAGCTTGGTCTTCTTTAGCTTGGACTGATGAATGACAGGCACATGCCTTAGCAAAAGAAACAGTGAGGCTCATAAGGGGTACTCTGAAGTCATGTAGATGGTCACTACATCTGAGAGACTGGCATTAGACCAGTGTTTATTCAATAGCATGATGAGGAGATGCTAAAAGTAGAAGTTTCTTCAAGTCCCATGAAAGTTTGAATCAGGATGACTAAGATGAATCATCCTGCAAATGAGTTGCCAAAAGTAAAGGCAATAAAAAAGCGAGGATGTAAGCAAAGGCAAGAGTTTGGGGAAAAAAATAACATGATGAGAGATTGAAGGTAGGAAGTGTCTTAGAAACGAATTGTGGTCCTTTCTTAGGAGAAGATCTGTTGAGACTTGAAACCACTCTCATCAGTTTTAAGAGAAGAGATTTGGTTATACAGGACAGTGATTCAAAACATGTTCCACATGTCTCAGAAGACCTCACATTATAAGTAGCTACAGGATGGTGTTACTGCTATGATCTGGATTGACAAGAAGAATTGTAGAGCACAAATAAATGCATCCCATGTGGTTGCCATAGAAGAGAAAGGGAATAAAATAGAAAGAAAGAAGGGAGGAGAGTGCATACAGAGGAAGTGCAGGAGGTAGGGTAAAATGATTAAAAAACCCAGAAAATACAGTAGCTGCAGAAAAGTTAGGTTCAACCTTTACATCAGAGACACTGATTCTGAACAAAAAGGTCTTAAAGAGATAATTAAAAGTAGATTTTCTGTTGGCAACAAGATGGCTGAAGTTGTAAGTTCAGGGAAGCAAAGAAGTAGTTATTAGATCTTGGCTTGGAATATGACAGGTTCAGGAGGGAGATAATTTATTCTGGAGGAAATCTTCATTAGTGACTGTGATTCTTTATTGAAATTTTACATAGAACAGTGACTTTAACCCTCTCCTTCCATTTTTTTTTTTTGCATTATGTAGTACAAAAATGCCTGGAAAAAATGTACTTTTGACAGGGATACAGTTCTCTGAAAGTCAATATGGCTTTGTCTCCTATTTTGTTGTTAGTTGTAAAGGCATTTATTCTATCAGCTTTGTTGTTCAAACCAACACAGCAGGGTCTAGTTTGCTAGACAGCTCTAGTTTTGCTAGGCAGTTCAGTAGAATATAGGAAGCATATGCTTAGTAGCACAGCCCAACTTTTATGTCTAGCTCTTACAGTATTCTTTGTGAGATTGTATAAATGCATAACATACATTTAGTTCAGAAATTACTGAGCAGAGAGGAGAAATGTATTAGCAGTGTTCACTGGTTACCTTAATTTGTTAACTTATTATCTGCTAAATGTTCATGACATTTATCACCCTAGGGTGTCCTCATGCTACTGTGAACTTGAAGTTCTGACTATGTGTTGTGAAGTCAGTTTCTAATATAGAATTAAATTTTTTTGTAACTTTCCTTTGACCAGGTCTATTTTTATCTTCTAAATGTATCTTTTTAAATCTAGAGTAAGGTTTAAAAGTGCTTATTTTTTAAAGCAATCATACCTTTCAGAGATTCAATGGGCTATTTTAACATGCATTCATGCTTATAAACCATGTGAGGTCAGAGGGCCTATTCCTTGCCCATGTAAAATGTTTGTTTAAATTGTTTTTGCAAGTGTTTTAAAGACTCCATTGCAATCAGGACATTGCATGTCCTCAACGTAGTGTCAATTTCATATCTCCCTGTTTTTTCTGCCATAAATCTGTCTGAAGTATTACTTAGAATTACCTAACAAACAATTCCAAAAGTACACTTGAAAGCCATCATTTATTCAAATGTTTATGTCTTCCTAAAAAAAATCTGAACATCATTTCAAAGCTGAGAATTCCCTAAGAGCTCAGAATGTAATGCTATGAAAATATTTCTGTCTTTACCATTTGAGTGCAAGATCTTACTCTTTGCCTTTTACATTTGAGTGCTGGAAGTATGTTTACTGTAACGTATGGATTACCTATGCTTATCATACAATTCAGACACTTCAGTTAAAAAGAAATCAAGAAATACCATCTTCAAATGCATGTCACAGTACAGTCTCCTTGTGTTTAGTTTCTAAAGGGGTATAAGTTAAGGGCTTTAGGAAAGTGGCCAAAATAATTCAGTGTGGAATTTCATCCAGGATAAACTCTTTGCAGTGGAGCTAGTTGTTTGTACATATGATGTCAGTTTTAATCCATGAATGGTTTAAGGGAAGTTGAAAATTATAACTTAAAAAGATTAGCAATGTTCTTAATTTATGTGAAACGAATGGAATTTGCAACTTCTAGTGGTCATAATAGTTATAGACAGCTTGGTCTAAGAGTAGGTTGTGATGTAAGTAGTTCTGCTGTGTTTGATCTGTGCTAAACTAGCTTGTAGCCTCAACATGTGATAGATAAAGTGAGTTGTTTCCAAACAAACCATAGAAACACTGGAAACTACATTCCGACTAATCTGGATGAAAGATGCCATGGAATTGTTTTGATAGAAATAAGAAATCTCACAAAGCTGCTGGTGGCCTCTTAAGTGTAAGCTGCCTAAAACAGTACAAGTTAATCATAGTTCACGTTTTCTAGAATAAAAAGTAGCTACATGATTGACTTGTCTAGTTATGTGAACTGATAGTATTTTTATATTACTCATGTCAACATCCTGCAAAAACATATTGAGTCTTAGGAATTCTTTGAGAGACAGCTACATATTGCATCCATTTTACAAACAACAGAACAGGAAAGTTAGAGTTCACTCTTTAGAGCTGTAGCCAGCTGTATTTTTCTGTATTTTCTCCTCTAAAATACAGAAAAATTGAAAACTGTGTCCAGTTTTTCCCATTTCAGTTATCTGGGAAAACCCACTCTACCTTTAACATAAATACATTCTTCCAGTCTAGTTCAAACATACAATTAACTACTAAATTAATCACAGTTCTGTTACTGAGTTTATCCTTTTATCAAATTTACCATATAACAAATTCTAATACAGAAGTCTGGTTTAAAGGCAATAAATTCTTTCAAGGCATATGCACACCCACAGAATGCAACTATAGCCTTTTGCTTTTTTCCTGTTAGGTTTGCCTGAACAATCATTTGATTTTGTCTCATGCTGCACAAACTTGCAGGGTTCTACCCCTTGCTCTTGAAGCCTGGGCTGAATGTTGAGGTTTCCAATCCCCCTCAAAGTTGTTAAATTTTATTCATGGTGCTGTTCTGTATGAAAATGCTGTTGATCACTGTGCGTTAAGTAATCTGAGCTCTATTTGGTCAAATACAGTGCAGAAACCTTAGTGTTGCTTGGCAACAGAAACTGTTAATGATCAATTAATGACATTGTGGGAACAGAAGAGTCATTACTGCTCTGTAGAATGCATGACATTGTGGGAACAGAAAAGTAGTTACTGCTCTGGAGAATTCTAAGTGCTGTTTAGCTAACTATTAAAGTTAATTGTGATTGTACCAAAATGAAAATGATTTCTTTTTTAACCTGATATCGGGGAAAAATTTTTCCCAAAGAAAACGAACTTTAGATACCTTTATATAAAGTTCTATTTGGCAAATTTGATTTCAGTTCTTTAAATATAATTTCCAAAGCTAAGGAGTAGATAATAAAACAAAATGAAGAAAACTTAGACCTTTTTCTTTATAAAGCAGTCTCCTATTTACTTATATTTACCACAGGAATATGACTGAAAATTCTATCTTCATGCCTCTAAATATAACTTCAGGAAAAATCAGTACACATTTTATTTAGCAATGCAAAATATTCTAATTGGTCATCACCAGCCAGCTGATACCCAGACAGCCCCCAAGCAGCAGCAGCCCTGACAAACTCGCAGCCTGTTTTTAAATGCTAAGCGTTACATGATACGACATGAAATATCCCAATGGTCACTTGGGGTCAGCTGTCTGGCTGTGTTGCCCCTGCCTTCTTGCTGGTGGGGCAGTGTGAGAGGGCATCCCTAGCTGCTGGGTTAGAAGCTAGTGTGCCATAGGCTGCAAACACCAGCTCCAGAAATGTACCTAAAGGTTAAAGCAATGAATAGGAAGCTTAGGTATGTATGTGAAATGATAAGTCAGGAATATTAGAGCAGGACTAGAGTTGGAGCTTGCAACAGTGATGAAAATCGAGGTCAGGAGCTGGGACCCAAGTGATCTGCAACTTCCTCAAGTCCTTGAGAGGCAAGCAGCTTGGTGTCTACTACTCTGTTACAGTTCGAACCCTTGGATGGGACAGATCTTGCTTCTTTGGATGTGATGACTAGCTGCCCCAGGATCATCTATGCCCTTAGAGGGAAGCTTGCTGTGAAATGCTGTGGTTATGGTATATGTGAGGGTTAAGCATCAATCTGGGTTCCGTGGTCAGATGGTGACGTTGTCCTCAGAAGTTTCTGGTTGTGTTCTGGGAGTCTGTTCTGTCCTATCCATCAGTGCTTTATGCTAGCACAGCTGTGCTGCCAAGCATTACACTTGAATTATTCAAGAGTTGCCTGCAGCTCAAAAAATGCACATGGCTCCAGTATCATGATTTAAAGCTTCAGAAAAGGTCTTGAATGCTCAAATCATGTTTTGTAGGCTTTGGAGAAAAATACTATTTGATTAAAAACTTCGCATCTAAATTTGTTAAAATCAATATTTTAAATGTGCTGTAGAGCAATGTGTGGTGTGCATTCGTGTGTGCAAACTTTTTATCTTCTTCTATGTACCTCATCTGAATTTCCAAGGCTAATGGAATGCTTTCCACCCACATTGCATTTAGTTTCTCTCAAAGTACATTTTAATTTCTGAAAATCATCCCATTTCCCTTTGACAAGAGCTTTTATCTCCTTGTTTTCATTTCAAAGAATTACCCACCTAGAGCTCTTTCTGCAAGATGTAGCTTTCCAAAAGCTCTTTCTGAGAGAGGGTAATGGTTTTCCCTTGAGATTTTTCTCCCCTAATGTTCCCTACCCTCACACAGAACAGTCTTATTATTCTTTTTGGATGCATATTATCCTCCCTTTTGTCTTGGATATATCTGCATTGTTTATGAGTATATGGAGGAACAGGAGTGGGCTCACCCTGCTCTATTCTGTAGGGAGTTTAAAGGAGTAGACTTGAAGAAACACCAAGCTTATGGGGTTTCTTCTAAAATCTGTGTTTACTTGGCCTGTTTAGAGTGTTGTTAGTGCAGGATTGATCACAAAGTAGCGCAGTTCTTTCCTCTCAGGAAAATACTGATTTGTTCTAAGTTTAGTTTTGGAGTTCTTCTTCCTAAGATTAACTACTTCTGTAAATAAATTTATGTATAACTCCACACTTGGAAGCATGAATGGGCAATAAGCCCCTTAAAAAAGATACAAACAGACCAAACCAAAACTTTAATGCAATTCCCTGAGCTTTTTGGTGCTCTCTACTAAACATCATGTCACTCTTGTTGCATGAGGGGAACACCACCATCCTGTACAGAACTAAATGTAAGCTGGAGAGCTCAAGACTCCACCTGCTTTCTGCTGCAGCTAAAATTTTAAAAAAGCATTCTACTACCTAATTACTGTGTCATCTTTGTAAGGACATTCTTATTAAGTTATATTATTTCTGAAAGATATTAAGCACTTGAGATGATGATCTGAAATAAAGAAAACTTCACTAAGGATGAGTACAAAGTTCTACTTAATCAGTTGTAAAAATAGTATGGTAAAATCCTTCACATACAGCACTTCTGCAGAAAAGGATCTCACTGTGAAGAGAGACTTTAAAACTGAAAATGTTTTAATCATATTGTATCTCTGGAGAAACTCTAGGTGTGTGCTTAGAAGGATGTGTGTACTCTCATATTTTTTATTTATACAGTATACATTTGCATTTACTTGTATTAAAGTGTATGTGTATATAAAGGTATTATGTAAAGAATATTAAAATTTATGTTCTAACTCTCATGCTAAGATCGGCTCTGAAGAACTCTATTCAGGTTTGCTTCAAAATGGTGCGAGCTACAAAGGGTTTGGAAAACAACATCAAATTTGACCAGAGAGCTGGAAAACTTGGCCTCTGAGGAATAAAAAAATTACAAATTTGGTGTTTCTTAGCTCAGGAAAGAGATTAGGGAAGCAACCCTTGAACAGAGAAAATACATTGATAAGGGAAAGAAAATATTTTTTCTCTCTGCTGGAGTCTGGGCTTAAGGAGCCCAAGTTGCCTGAAATACTTGGTTTGACAGAAAGGAGAATTCTTAAATGATGGAGAAGCTGAAGCGTTGGAGTAAGTCACCTACAAAAGCTGTGAAGTCCTCATGAATGTAGAATTTTAAAAACAAATTAAACTGGTTCTGAAGCAGTTTAAAAAATGCAGAAAGCTGATTCTGCATTGGAGCAGCAGAAGAGAATATATTAGCTCCTAGCCCTGATATCTGCCATCAATTGAGCTTTCAGCTGTCATTAAAAAATTAGTTTCAGTTGAATCTGCTTGCTGACCTTCAATAACGGTATCATAACTTATAAGCAGAAGCAGAATGGTGGCTTCTTATGAATCTGATTCTGACCAAATGTCTTCAATTTAATGAAGAGAGTTAAATGGCTAGCTCTGTTACAGGGTATCAAATTCCAACACAGAAGTTATAAGCCCTAAGTAAGGAGGCTACTGTGTGTTGCATAAGTTTTAAGCTAAAGGGGAACTCTGTTTCCTGTTTGTAAAGGGAATTTCCAAGGAGTATCTACAAAATACTGGTGAAATATTTCATTTTGTTTTGGTTGCTTCTAGCCATTTTGAGGCTGTTTTGCAGCAGTGCACCTTGCATGTGGGGCAGAGGCATTGACTTATGGCTGTTTCTGTGCAGCCACTAAGCCCTACCATGTACTCCCCACATATATCTGCATATTTCATACATGTCTGTGTATTTCATCAAGGTCTTTGAGACCCTGAGACCTTAAGAACATACATTCCCTCAGTTTTCAGATCACATGTTGATTTAATAATCTTTGCAGACATTTATAGCACCATCCCCACACCGTCTTCTTTAAACTACCAGAAAAAAAATTGCAGAAGTCTTGAAGAATTCTATGTAGCACATCAGAATAGCAACCCACGACTTTCAGCTTTGCACTTAACTGCTGGCAATTGCTTGATGCTTTCTTGCACTGCATTGTTTTTGGTACTGCTTTTTGATAACCACTGGAAGACTTAAGGGAGTTTACAAGAAGTTATTCGTGTTCTCAGTAGCTTAGTCACTGATCATGTGATGTCAGTGCTCCGTGATTCACTTCTGATTCATTTCAAATTGTACTCTAGGTGATACAATTGGAACCTGCTTATGAAATAAAGGCCTCTTAGACCCAGAAAATCTAACTTTTCTTTCCTGCAAAATTCAGTTTGGTTAAGACATTCTTGGCGTTCTTACTATTGCCTTATCATTGCATTTGTGAGTGTGAGGGAAGGTCTCAGTACAGCAATCTTCTCTACTTAACGTATTCTTTCTGTTAAGTGTATTTACCACAGACTTGTGGTCATCAGGACCTGGAGAAAAGCTGGTAGTTTGCTCTTAAAGCCTTACTTACTGACTTTTAGGTAATTTTTTTCTCTAAATTATTCAAGGAACAAGCAATACTAAAGCTGTTTCTAAATCACAGATCACGAGGAGTCACTCACTGGGTCATGCAGAGGCTGATGGGCCTCAATTAGAATGTGTGTTCTGAGTCTCACATAAGAAATGGAACTTTTGTAATTGTAGTTCTTCGTGGCTTTGTGTTATTGCATAGGTCCAAAAATGGTTATCATTAACTGTCGTTGTGCTTTCTTCACTCATGGAGGTAAATGCTGGAAAAGTATATTTAGCTCCTGCTTTCTTGTTTGTTTCAGAGCATATTTATTAAAAATCTTAGTGCAATAAGTTTTTTTTACAGGAGAAAAACATGCAACCAGTTGTTTGTTTGTATTTTGCTGCAGTGAGACAAAGCTAAGGCTTATGCAGTAATTTGCAGCTTTCTTTAAGGTGGATTGACTAATGCAACACACCCATTCCACTTTATTTAGCATTCACTCAGTGGTTTTGCTCAGTAGGCTGTGTGGTTAGGAGCAGGTATACAAACGGAAATGAAAAGGAGTCACAAAGTTTTGAGACAGACTGCTGGGGGTTCAAGAGGATGCAGCAGAGGCACTCAGAGGCACCACTGCAGCACCTCTTACTGGCTCCACCATCTGCACAAAGATGCTTTACTGTAAACTTGTGTGCTGCTACAGTTCCATGCAGGCTTGCTGCTCAGTGCTCAGCTGTACTGAGAACCTTTAGATTTCTTTTTGCAGAGTGTTTGTTTTGTTTTTAAGCAATCATTAATAGTGTTTTTCTTTGTGAAGGTGAGCCTTTTAGTTGGGTGAGAGAACAGATAGCTCAAAACCTGTTATTGCTTTTATGTGTGCAAAATAATTGCATGTCATTGTAATGAAGGCTATCTCTGTTGAAAGATAGTTAGGTCTGGATGTGGTGAAGCATAAATACACTTTTATTATGCAAGAAAATACCATAAATGTGTTGACCTAATTACTAAGAGAAGGCAGAACATGCTGTTTTTCTCTGCACCTTTGTGAAATGAATAAGCTAAAATGGAAGAGATACCTTCTAGAAGACAAAACTTCAGTTGGGAACCTGGGGCCAAGTGGTACCTGTATTATGTCATAGCAGAGGATTTTGGAATATGCATAATTAAAGTGATAAAGAAAGAGTGTGTTATTTTTTGTCTTTGTTGTCTGGAAATGATCTATATTGAGCACTTATGAGAAAGTGTATATTCTTAATAGTATGTGTGCACATATCCATTTGGCTTCCAAGTTAAGCATATACTGAACTGCTTTCCTGATTAAACAGGAGCTACTGGATGGAGCTTCTGGCAGAACACCAAGTTTTGTCAAAGGATGAAAATTGATACAGTCCTCTGTGTGCAAGGCCTAAAATAATTTTACTCTTCCCAAAGACGCTCATGGAGTACAAAATGCCAAATTCTAAAGCCTGAATAAGTATTGATTTTTGATATCCCAGCCTTCGTCTACAAATTTCCAATGTCTCTAGCAGAATAATTTGCTGGTTTGCCCTCAGTGCTCATGCTGTAATACCTAGCCAGTATTCAGAAGGATTCTTTCAGTAAGAAATGATATTATGTGTGAACACAAACAAGGAGCACATAAACTTTGGTTCATGCTTTAAAACTGAGAGCTTATAGTATAAGCCAAAAGGCAGATCAAGAACTTCTTGTTACTTGGGGTCTCTACTGCTCTCATTTATGAGGCTGTGGGACAGGCAGACTTTCCCCTTGCCCATATCACTGAACATGGATACATTTGGTATCTTCCAGTAGAAGGGCATGGAAGCTCTCACCCTGTAACTAACGTGGATTATTTTGTTTTGCAAATGGGCTGAGTTTAATGTTCCTTTTTGGTGATGTGCAATTTAAAGTGCTTTCTGCCTGCCCTCCCTATCAATAGATGCCATTTCATGAGCTGCAAATCTGCTGTTTCACACCCCTCTTCATTTTGCCATACTGTGCTTTGCCTCTTGTTCCTGCTACTGCTTTTTGAAGTGAAAACTACATTTGTCCCTGTAGAGGCTAATCCATTTAAAATTATTCAAAAAGGTAAATTTTGGGCTTGAAAGGGTGTCAAATTCTAATTCAAGCTACTTAGGTTCTCTTATGACAGATTGTGGAAGAACTTCATCAGTTAATGTTTACAAACACTTTCACTACCGTTTGCTGCAGAAATGGAAACTTTTTAAAAGTGTTCTGCTACATCTCATGTCCCTGATCTTTTCGGAATGTGGAAGAAAACCCATGCAAGACTCAGAAGACAGATGTAGTCTAAAGACCTCCTTCAGCTGAAATCTTTGTAGTGCATAGTTCAAGCTGATGTGTGGGACATTTAGGTCCACCACAGGGAGCATGCACAGGAGAACCTCTGGGTTTCCTGCATATGTTGTATCTCATTCCATGTGCATCTATGTGTGGATCCTATCCTGTTGTCCTAGGTTGCAATATAGATGTAGTTAAGTATTCTATTACCACCAGCTGTGGGCCCTTAGCTGCTATCAGCTGCTAATGACCCACTCTGGATGACAGGCAATGGGCCATCAGGGACCCACCGTGTGACTCATGGACTTATCTCATCCCATTGTGGGATGCTCTGCCCAGGAGGGAGGAACCAGGTGTTCCCACCTGGATATAACCTGGCCCTGGAACTGCCTGAGCTAGCCCTGTCTACTGGGTTCCCAGAGGACCAGAGCTACCACTGGATCTTTCAGCTGGAGACTAGACCTTCACAGGATCACCGCTTCAACTGGACTACTTCAGTTGGACTGCTACTACCACCCTAACAGGGTGTTAGGTTGTATCTGACTTTGTCAGTACTTTTCCTTGTATTATTTCACTTATTTTTAATTTCAATCTTGACTTGTGATCTCCCACTGGTTTGTTTTCAAACCAATACACCTGTGTATGTACTTTTGAACAGATGTGCGTCATCTGTACAAAAAGCCTCACAAACACTTGAGAATGTTGCTGTTCTGTTTGATAGGGTTAGTCATTCCAGTGACTGACTGATATGGATCAGTAACTGAATTCTTCTGCTCTTCAGGTCAATGATTTATATTCATATGCCTAAAGCTAAGCATGTAAGTGCATTGCAGGGCTTAGATCATTATGTATAATTATCTGGATATTCTGAGTGCTTTTGAGACACAGCTGCTTTTTTTGCCTGCATTTTTCTTATTTTTTCTTCAAATTTTTAAGGGACTTCCAAACATGGTAGTGAAATATAGTAGTTGTTATATGGCTCTCACCAGAAAAATGATGCACTTCCTAAATTAGTAAGTTACTGCTGCCTTTGAAATAGCATACATGAACAGACTTGGTTAGAATTAGGATTCTGAAAAAGCCTGCTGCAAGTTGTTTATGAAGGTGTAGCAAGATTTCAATATGAATAATCCTATTTGTTTTTCAGATTTAGAAGGAAATGCATGTCAAAACAACCAGCTGCTAAAAATAATTCTGGCCATGCATCAGTTTTTCATCTCCTCTGCAGACATGCTTCAGAAACTTGTTGATCTATATCCTTTGTAATCTTCACCTACTTTTGAGGTAACTTGATAGCCTGACAAGTTTGAGATGAGTAAGTAGAGGATATTTAATCTATGGGTGTATTAGTATTCCACTAATTAAATTGTATATTTGTTCTTTACAGTTTTTGGTTGTATGGTGTTCTTTTTTTTGGTTTAGGGTTGGAGTTTTTTGTTTGTCTGGTTTAGTTCGTTATACACAGAGCAAAAGACGAAACTCCAGGTTTTAAGTAGGATAAATCCACCCTGTGCTGGCTGTGAAGGGAATATATAGTAGGTGTTAGATTAATGTAGGCACCTCAGTTAGGTACTGTGAACCTGGGCCTAAGTTTCAGATGTTTGTCTCTCTGTCCACCATCAAGTCAAAGTGCAAAGAACAAAACTGTATCATTTGGATATGAAAAGTTTCAACAAAAATTATTTGTCTCGCACACAACTAAAAATTGCTGAAATAAATCATAAGCTTTTCCTTTCTGTTAGTTCCCATTTTGAGGCAACTGCCTAGACTCATACATGTGTGTTTCTGCCTCATCATTAGCTTTTTCACAACATAGCTACTAGATCATATGCACGATACTAGGCTTTCTTTGAAATTTTTAATTGTGGATTATGTTACTTGTTTTCTTAACTTTACAGAATGTTTCCTCCTAATTAGGTGAGCACAGTACAGGAAGGAGACCTATCGTGCTAAGAATCTCCATCCAATTTTGGCACAATTCAATTTAGATAATCCTTTCTTTCCTCATACTCTGTGTGTTTTGCAAGCTTGGTTTTTAACTCTGCCTATAGTCACTATAAAGACATTGAAAGTTAAAGACAATTTTGAATGGATCAAGTCGTCTGGGCTTTTTTATTTTGCAAAACCTTGCACATGTTCCAGTTCCACCATTTTCCATCCCTTAAATTATATGATTTTAGGTGGTTACATGTTCTTTGTAAGTCATCTAATTTTAGACATTCAGAGAGGGGCATTTAAAAATATTTGGGAACCTTCTCAGACTTCACCAATTCTAGTGAGTCTAATGTAAGCGTGCTTAAAGTGATGCCTAAATTGCTGGAAAAATTTGAGACACAGACACGCAGCATAGGAAAAGGGTATTACCTTGGTTTAATAGGATCCCAGATGCACACTGACGACCAAGACAGCGACTATATCATGTGTTTACAGTTTATGGGCTTCACAGATTAGCATACCTATCTCAAATTCCCCAATGAGAAGTCTAACAAATGAAGTAATTGCCCCCTTATTCAAATTACCTCCCCCCAAAAGGTTACAACTTAGTTTATAAAAACATGTCTCAGTGATGGGGCTCTTTCAAGGTTGGTGCCTCATGCTCTTGAGATTGTGGAGATTGTTTCATCTTCTCCAAAGAATTCTGAGCAAGGCAAGGGTACAAGGGTTATAAACATGTGGGGCTAGATACAGGGAGTAAAAAATACAGGAGTGGGAAAGGGTGAAAAGGTTATAAATAGAGTATAAAAGTATAATGAAAAAGGACAAAAACCCATCAGGCATCAAAAGGGTGGATGGCATGTCTCCTCAGCTGTGGTAGATTTAGGCTGCAGTTAATTTCAATCAGATTGTGAGTGCATCCACAAGGTATTTTCATTAAATTATGTTTTTCAGACCTGAAAATGTGTGTGTCATCTCCATCAGAAGAATCAAGACATGCATAATGCGTTTTCAAAATGGATTTTCCATGTCTTCAACAGACACTGGCTACAATATCAAAACATGTTTTAAAGAGCTAATAGACCAAAAATATGGGTGTTTCTTTCATTTGTCAGAGCAAGTTGAAAACTGTTGTGTAGCTAGAAGGGTGAGGTTACTATGGAGAGGCATGTTACATTTTGTTCTATCATTGTATACCACTGGTTACATTTAAAAGAAAATAGCATATTTTTTAAAGCTCCAATGAATTGTAATTAGCTGAAAAAGATTTCCTGACAAATGCAGTGATTGATAAATTTGGTATTACTGTTTCAAATTATAATGAGATGTGCCAGTGCACAAGTTTTATTAGCAATTGTGAGGCATGTTGCAAGGAAACATGTAGAAAACGGAGTCGCTCCACTACTTAACATCACTCAGTACTCTGGCAACTGCATCAATGTTGCTCATAGTAGGCATAGTTGCAATAAGCTTTGGTAACAACCTTGGGATATAGTTTGTATATATTTGTGTAAAACCCTAATCTGATATAATATTTTCCATAAACAGGATGATTCTTACTGCTTACAGGTTGGGAAGTATCTAGCATGTTACATTTTATATTGTATATGAATGAATGTGGTTTTCCTTAACAGTTTTCTACCTATCTTAATGCTTTAGAAAATAACTCTTCCATGCTGTGTGTAAAGATATGCTATTTTGTGAGGTAAGTATGTTCGTGGTTGTTAGCTATTAGTCATTAGTCTGCAGTTATCCATGTGACATACATAAATATGTTTTTGCATATCTTAAATTGATGTTAAAAAGAGAAACAGGTATTCTACTTCAGCTTTTCAAGGTTCACTTGAGCAGCTTTAAACAAAAAGGTCCAACTGGCTTTGAGCAGATCTGTTTAAGTCAGTGCATGAGTTGTTGGGTCACAATTTTGAACTGGGTCTGTATGTATTTGTGTCTTAAACATCTGTGAAAATTGACAGTGGTCAGAAATTGATAGAAGTGTGTCTAATATTGTATAGGTCTATTAAAAATGAAGTGGGATTTTGCAGATATTTTTATACTAAGCAAAACTCTTTTGCATTTGGTAGGTATTTTTCCTTGGTAATTCTACTTCGTCGTTTGCAATGATCCTGGAACACTTTTTTTTTTTTTTTAAATTCCTATTAAGTATCATAAAGTTTGATATCTCAGTTTGGAGAAAACAGAAGAGAGGAAAAATATTCAGCTCTAATAGATTGATGGTACCTCCTTTTTACCCAAAAGGGGAAATTGCTAGTAACAGGAGAGTAGAATTTGTTTTAAATTGTGATTATTTTATTATCTCAGAGCAGATTATGATTGGTGATGCCAGAATGCTTTGGTATTGTGTGAGATCTGGTAACATTTTTGCTTCTAGGCAAATTCATACAAACATGCATCCGTAAGAATGTGCATTTTCATTTTTCCAACAGGCACAGATTTTTACGTGTATAGTACTGGCTATGGGTCTGGCCAGCATTTTAGCTATTGCTGCACATTGATTGCACAGCATCAAGGCCTTCTGTTTCTCACTCTGCCCCTGCCAGTGTGGGCTGGGCTGAGCTTGGGGCTGGCAGGGGACACAGCTGGGACAGCTGACCTGAACTGACCAAAGGAACATTCCAAGCCATACAGGGTCATACTCAGCAATAAAAACTGGGGGGGTAGTAATTCCAAAGTTGCTGGGCATCTTGTGGGAGATGGTGTTTGCCTTTGTATCATTTGCTTTTTTAAAAATTTTCGCTTTTGTGTCCCCTTTAGTTATTAAACTGTCTTTATATTGGCCCACACATTTTTCTCTGGTTTTTTCACCCTTCTATTCTCTACTCTATTTTGCTGCAGGGGGAGAGGAGGGAGTGAACACCTGAGTGGGTACCTACTTGCTGATATATAAATTTCAGCCTAACTGGTGTTAGAGCAAAATCTTTTTTTTTTTTTTTTCTGGTGTGTGTATTTTTTAATTACTCAATAGGTATTGGATTACAGAATTCTGGATTATGTTCAAAATGGACTCTAAACTATCCACAACTATGAAGGAGTTTCAAGAACTGGTTAGAGCTAATGGTGAGGAGTTACATTGTCGTCTAATTGACACATCTCAAATGTGAGTGTTGAAGTCTCAATATACTCAGAAAACAAATTTTGCTTTGAATTTCTTTTATTCAAATATAATGTCTCTCATAAATCATACGTTATCTATCTTTAGAAGAATTTATACTTCATTACAGTTGAAATATACATTGTGTAGTGGAACAGAATGCCTTTCAAGAATGGATTAGATTGAATTTATCAGCAGTGTAGACTTTGTGCTGATTCTCTGTGACAGCTAAGTTTTACTCTATCCAGGGAACTTAGAAAATCTGTAGATGCCTAATGATTTTACAAGATCACTTGAAATCAGTGAGAAAGGAGAATACGATTTGATTGGGGAACAGATGACGTAAAAAAAGTTTGTTTATATTTTAGCAACAAAGGTAAATGAGGACATAATTTGTTACATTGACTCTTGATATTGTTTAGATTATTTTGGTTATAAAATACGTGTCCTCTCAAGAGTAAAACCTTGGAAAAGTAAAACTGACATGCAAGTGTCAATTTGTACTTTGAAATGTACAGGCTAGAGCAGAGCAGAATTAGGCACACATTTTGTATCTGGTTATGAAAGAGGATATTTAGTTTTTCAAGTTGAAATAAATTGTATTACTCTGTGGGTCAATAGCAGAGGGCAACACTTCATCCTCAGAGGCTGGTCAGGGAAATCTAAGAATTATTAGATGGAGAAGAGCTGGATGTGTTCAATGAAGACAAAATTTCAAACAGCTATTCTGGAAATGCAGAACTGATTGCAGAAATTATGTAGAATTTCATGCTGTCTCGTAAGACAGTTGTACTTAATGTGATACATCAATACAGGAAAGACTAACAATAGTACTTTGTTATACAGTCTTTAAGGCACGAAAGGAGTTTCCTGTTTAGAAATTCAAATAATTCCCTTTTTTTGCAGTAAGGCTTAAAAACAATGTTACCTCTGACTTAGGGAAAGAGGAAAATTTTGCTCTTCAGTAAATAACTCGTAAATAATTGTGTTTTAAAGAAATTCTAGGGATTGGTCTAGAAAGCTAACTCAGCGTGTAAAAGCCAACACCAGTAAGAAACGGAAAGTCTCACTTCTTTTTGATCACCTTGAGCCAGAGGAGCTGTCAGACCACCTCACCTATCTTGAGTTCAAGTCTTTCAGAAGAATATCAGTAAGTTATTTTTATTTATTTGTTTATATTAAGTAAAGATGGGAAGGACATAGAAGGTATTGCAGAGAGGTAGTATTACAAGATTAACTCTGCCATGTAAGATGTTGGATATGCTGAGTCTGTTTCCAGACTCTGTTTTATTTTACTGGTTTGGAAGGTGGCCAGTGGAATGTATTCTGAGTAAATACCCTTCTGCTGCAGCCATATGGGAGGGAGAATGAACTTCAGCTGTGGAATGATTGAGGCAAGATCAGTTGGAAGGAAGTGGAGTAAACCTTCTTGCAAATCCAAGATCTTCTTCCAGAGAATCTCTTTTTGTTAGAACAAGGGATGTCATTGGGCACAGGAACAAGCAGTGTACTTTGACTCAAATCAGTAATCAGGCTGAAATGGGCTAAAGGAAACTTGGAATATTCTCCTAGAATCTTAATCTTCTGTGGCTGCAGTGAGCAGTGCAGCAATGCTGTGTAGTGATTAACGGGTTGTATTGAAGGTGTCCACTGGGCTCTCCTTGCCTTCCTTGATTGTGCATAGCAAAATAAAGACAAGAGATTAGAAAGCACTTTAGAAAATGCCACTTTTAATGTAAAGGGCGATGAACATATTTTATTATACAAGCTTTCATGTACGCAAACAATTCTTAAGGATTTATTGAATTTATTTTTTCTTTTATTTGATTTTTTTTCTCATTAATGTTTGTAGCTGATAAGATGCAAACCTCCCTATGCACCTTGGCTTCACTTGCATCGTTGTATGTTATAACATTACCTCTATTTAAACCTGATACCGTTCACACATGGAAAAGTGGATGTTAGAGACCAAAACCTAGGAGGTTTGCAAAGTCCATGGGATAATAAGAGTGAAAGCAAAGTGGTTTTTTCAGGTTTTTTTTTTTTTCTGTTGCTGTTATTTAGTTGGTTTTGGTGGGTTTTTCGTAACACTACAATTTGAAGCTGAACCCATGCAAGAAAAGGAGCTCTCACTAGATGGTGGAAAATTTCACAGTCATGTTTTAGTGTACTTTATTTTGAGCTGACAGTACGTGACTCTGTGTTTTGTGTTAAAAAGCTGTAGAGCCAAAGTCATGCACAGATTGCTGCCTGTAGGCAGTAATAATATGCAGAGCTTATATAACTTACCATTTTCAAAACCTCTGTGCACATATAAGATAATTAATGAGTTTAACAAGTATGGTTTTAGTCAGAGTGTCAGATGTGTCATGGAGTTCCAACAATTACATACGTGTATACATTTCACATGCAGGGTACCTGCGTATGTTTTTGTATAAATTGAGTTTACCAAGACTTCAGATCAGAAAATAATGTGTAATTAATAGTTAGCTATATTAATTACACCTTTACAGAATATGTTCATGATATGCTAAGCCACAGAATCCTTTTGTTATTCTAATGTGGGATCATATACTGGGAGGAAGACTGAAAATGACCTGCTGTGGTATTTGTCACTGAAATAACTATTTAAAGATTTGGTCATTTGAAAATCAGAAGGGAATACTTGATCCCCTGAACATACACAGCACACAGCAAAATCTTCCATGAAATACCATCCATCTTGCAGCAAATTAAAATGCAGGGAGTGGTGTTCACAGAGTAATGACTGAAGGTATGCTGGTGCTTGGAAAATATTTTAATTTGTAGTCATAAAGTACAGGGAGGCTGCAGTCTTTTGTAAGAATCTGGATTCTGCATTCCCGTGGAGGCTCTTAAGTTAGTCATTACAATAACAGACTCTCGCATTATTTCAGTACCTGAACTTCTTTACCGAGTCTGCCACTAACAATCTTGTTACAGCTGGCCTCATTAATAAATTTGTGCCCCACAATTGTTTTGAAACTTTTAAGTAGCATGTTAGAGATCAATTTTTTCAGCATTTAAAAATAAAATCTTTTCTGAAGGAGATGGCTGCTGAGAATAAAATATAAACTGATTTATAATTGCACTGAAACTACTATGAAGTCCATAACTATGTAGTCAGATATTGAAAAATTATCTATCTGCATAGAGTAGTTGCCTAAATTTCAAGACGCAGCCAAACCTGGCTGGAGTTCAAAATTCAAAGGATAATTGTAACGTAAGTACTATGGAATCTCAGAGACAGCTCTACTCATTACAATATTTCTTCCATTTTTAATTTAATAAGAGGACAAATCTGGAGGTGTCTGCTGCCATATCTGCTTTTGAAATTATAATAGTTCTTATTAAACAGATGGAAAAAATTTATGAAGTTGCGAGAAGGTGAGAGAGGGAGAGTAAGAAACAAACAGCAGCCTGACAATTTATGTCCTTTGCTTAAAGATCAATACCATTCCACTTATTCCTGTGGAAAGGAATATATGTCTCATACAGCTATGAGTGTTTTTGGTAAGATGTTAGTATTAGTGGTCATAGTACAGAATGGATATAAAAATCCCATGCAACATTTTCTGATTATTCAAATTCTTCTGTATTTTTGTTAATGGATAAATCAAGAGAATGGATAAAAATTGCATCAACAAAAACAAATGGCTACTTCTCTTTAATCTTAATAGAAGAAGGGCTTTAAAAAAATCTGTGTCACTGAACAATTTTACATTGCCTTAATTAAAGAAGCTGTATTAAAAATATTAAGGAATCTGTAGCCCTCATTCTTAATGGTCTTATCTCAGTTTCATATTAATCTCATTGAACCTGCTTTTTGCATTAGCATAGCTTAATTCTGAAGTGTGTCCCAGCTACTTAAACTGAACCGTGAACTCTTAAACTATTGTTGAGTTATTAGATTACAATTTAAATTCAGTTTAACCTTCTGTATAGAAGTCTAGACTCAATGAATCCATGAAGCCACTGAGGCTGGGAGGAAAGCCCCAGTTCTACTCATCCTGGGGTTTATAAGAGCCAAGGCTCCCAAGTTTCAGCAAAAAGATACTTTCAGTTAATTCAATTAGTCAAACCCCCTACTTTGAACTTAACAAAGCTTTTACAAAACAAAGATTTCAGTCTTATAGATATTTAAGGTGTAAAATATATCTTTTATATTTCATTTGAAAAGCAGAACTCTGCACACAGGTCATGAGGTATATAAAAACATATATTCATTTATTCAATATATATTCAATATTCATTTATACTTCTTTTGTTTAAGTTCTCAGATTATCAGAACTACATTGTGAATAGTTGTGTGAAAGAGAATCCAACAATGGAAAGATCAATTTCTCTTTGCAATGGTATCTCTCAGTGGGTGCAGCTAATGGTTCTCAGCAGACCAACCCCGCAGCTTCGGGCTGAAGTGTTCATCAAGTTTATCCATGTTGCACAGGTCAGTTAAAATCTGACATGTTTATTTTGTCTTTCTCTGATACAGCTCTTCATTTTGCTCTTCCCATGCTGCTACTGCAGGGTGAGCTGGCAGTGTTGGCACTGCTCTCCTGGTTCACACACACCTCATGGGTATTTGTGTGTGTGTGCTGTCTTACCAAGTGTTCAGATATTGCAGTGTCATGGCACCAGGACTTTCTCATGTTCATTCTCAAGAAATTGTTCTCACTGAAAAACTAGACTTGCTTTTGGGTCAGCATGTGAGATTCCCAGCTGTTGCTGTGAAGCTTTCCAAAGCATGAGCCACTGTTATGCCTTTGGCTGTAATTAGAAGCATTCCACCAGGAGCAGCTTTCTTGATAAAAGCAGGGCCATGGTCCTATTTGTATTCTTTGCATACTAATTCAACTGCAGTCATAACCAACATAATAGGCGGTGTTTCTTAGGTGTGGTAGACTGTGGGAAGAGGGGGAAGTACTAAGGAGGTACTTTGAAAACTTACTGTATCTGAAAACTTAATATTTGATTTGATAACAGTAGAATAAGTCCATGTTACACCCAGTAAAATCACAACTCATTACCAAAATACATGAAGTCAAATGGCACAAAGCTTGTAAGACTTCAGAGGAAGACAATAGAGGAAATTAAAATTTGGGTGTGCACATTGAACAACCTGAACCTTTAAGTTATAAACACTGATTTTTATTTTTATTTTTATGTCAACACAGAAGCTCCACCAGCTGCAGAATTTCAACACATTAATGGCAGTGATAGGAGGTCTCTGTCACAGTTCCATTTCCAGGCTCAAGGAAACAAGCTCATGTGTTCCTCATGATGTAATTAAGGTTAGTATTGTTTCTGTAACTTTACAAATAAGATAACCCTTAACTTTTTTTGTCACTGCACACACTAGAAGCAGCCTTACTTCATTAGATAAGATGGAAAGACAGAACAAGAATTCCTTTGGTTTTGGAGAGTTTCTATTTGTTTTTATTTTATTTCATCTCTGCCTCACCAGTTACTCCTACACTTATTGCAACCCCACCTTTCTTCAAGACTTGTATAGATTCTCTAAGGTTTCTCCTTTAGTCTCAGATGTGATGAGCTGCATCTTCATTTGCATGAAGTAGTACAGAATAATACTCAAACATGAAAACAGAGAATTGGATTCTAGAACATTTGAAAACAAAACTATTGTCATCCATAGCAACGTTGACCATCCTGAGTCTGTGAAATGCCAGCACAGAACTCTCCTCTTTGAGCAGAAGGACTGGTTTTGTTCATCTGATTTTTCCCTATGACAGGTTTTTTTAAGTTCAGACTTGAACAAACTCAGCCCAACACACACATAGTAAAGTGGAATGTTAGGAATCGATTTTAATTTCCAGTTAAATTCTTGTTAAATACAGATGAAAGCTATTAAAATGGGAAGGAAAGCATATTTTTTAGCAATGTTTCTTAAGAAGCCTTCAAATGGATTCTTAAGAGACTTCCTTTTAAGAGAATAAGATTCTTTTTTTTTTTTTTTGAGGCCTGAAAGATTTTGTAAAGATATCTAATGAGCCTGTTTTGATCACAGTATGATCAACTTAAATGAACAGTGCACACCTGGAGTGAAGACCTGAAGTGTGACCTCCCACTGGAAATGGTTACAGCTCTCAGAATCTATAAATCAGTTAGAAAGCTTATTTTAGAAAGACGTTGTTTTTCAAATTTTGTCATTTTAAGAAATTGTATACCAGTGCTAATAGAAAGCAGGTAAAAAAGGCTGGTAATTAGTGACTCAAGAACACACTTTGAGGTTTAATTATATCAAAGAATTAGTAGAGGTTGCCAAGAACTTTGACAGGAACTTCCCAAAGAAAAAGTTGGTCCATTGATTTTATAATGTTATGAGTCAACTTTGTGCCTGCATACTTTTAAACAAGGAAAATACTTATACTGCTAGACTGAAGATTAATTTGGTCTTTACAAAAAACCCAAGATATTGTTTCTAATCCATTTCCAAGGAAAAAGTTTTCTTAAAAAGATGGATTTGCCACCTTGAACCACAGTATGATTTCTGATCACACTGCAGTGGGATGATGGCACAGTTTAGGGTTTCTCTGCCAGGACCTTTCCAGCAATTCCAGCTGGTGACCTGAAAGTCAGAGAATACATTCCACATTTTAAGGTGAACATTTTATAAATGTTAGAGAGTTTGTGCTGTTCTTAAGCACTGACTACACACAGATCCCCCTGATTTTAGAGAATCTTATTTATTTTCATTTTACTAAATTGGGAATGTAAGGAGATTAGCATTATGGATTAGGCTATAGATTAACTTTCTGTAATTACCTATAAATCAGGTAGTAATATGTATCGGAAATCTAGAACACCTAGACTTCATTTGAAGTTTTTTAATCTTTTTCAAGAGTCATTGTGAATAAACTCCTTAACAATAACAATAACATGTATGACAAAAACAGAAACAGTAACCACCGTTGATTCTTTTGTTTTCTTTTTATTTTTAGGTGTTTAATGAAATGACAGAATTGCTTTCATCTTACAGAAATTATGATAGTTATCGACGAGCCTATAACGAGTGCAGTAACTTTAAGATCCCAATCCTTGGGGTCCACCTGAAAGACTTGATATCCCTGTATGAGGGCATGCCCGACTACTTGGAGGACAGAAAAATTAATGTATACAAACTATATTCTCTGTATAACCACATAGATGAGCTGATACAACTCCAGGAAATGCCACTTCCCCTGGAGGCTAATATGGACCTTGTTCACCTGCTTACAGTAAGTCTGTTAGATAAGATAAATACATCCAATAAAAAATTTCATATACCTATAAAACAACTAAATAGAGCATTCCATTAAGTAATTAATTATGAATACATAAGATTGTAAGATTTTTCCCCCCCCTAAGGGTAAATGTACAGGAATAAAAAAGATAAAATTGGTGATACTGATTTATCTGGCAGCAAGGGTAGAGGTGCCAGAGCAGCAGTATGCTCCCAATTATTTCTGTAAGGGAAGGAAATGTTTCTGTCTCACTATAGTAGTATGCACTCTCTGGGCTTTCAATAGGGAAGATTCCTTGTATTGAAAACAAAATCACACAAAAGTTCTGTCCTTCAAGCCAGGTATCTTGTGGTGCTTAAAATACTGTCTGAGATTAACATCAGTCAAATAAAGTTGTTGTATTGCTCTTCCAGTCATAACTAGTCAGTGCCCTGCTACTGAAAAATTGATACTACCTAGGAGATTTTAAAAACAATTGTTTTAGCTTCTCCTAGTAAGTTAAAATACTACCTGCTGTAAAATAGTAAATCTTCCTTTCTTGTTTCTCAGTTTTGCTTGGCCTTTCATCTTGGAAAAATTAGATAGTCTGCTTCCACTTTCTGGTTATAAGCCCTGTTTCAGGAAAAATGATAATAGGTAAAAATGTTTATGCGCCTGAGGTTATTTGCTGTCTCAGGGAGCACTCTTGTGTGAAATCAGGCACACATGCCCAAGGCCTGAAATAAAGCTATGTGAAGTGGTGAATTTCTTACTTCTTCCTGCTACTTGTTTTAAATGTTTTGTTTTAAACTATTCCAAGTATGTTTTTATTTTAAATAATGTTTTATAAAAATGGCTATTACAAATAGGTAGAACTTTGGCCATAATTTCATGCAGCTATATATGACAGGACATAAATGAGACAAAATACTTCATTTCAATTCAGGAGCTTCTGAACTCCTGATACTCTGTGTTACAGATTTCCAGATAACAGTCTGGAATGTAGAATTGGACACATTTCAAATCACTGTGAACACCTGTGCAGCTTAAGTTCATGTTTTTCTTGGTGTAATCTAAATTTAAAAAAATGCACCCAAAAATATGAATGCATTCTAGTAACAAGTTTATAAAGTAGTAGAGACTGTTCTGGGATTAAACTAATGTGTTTGTTTTCAGCTGTCTCTTGATCTTTACTACACAGAAGATGAAATTTATGAACTTTCATATGCACGAGAGCCACGAAGTCACCGAGCTGCTGTAAGGGCCTTTACAGATTCTTAACAAAAGGAGGAGTTTTATGAGTGATTTTATTTATTTTTTTTTAATATTTTTTTAAAAAAAAATTATCTCTTGCATTCAATTTATTATTTTATTATATGCTAAATTGAAAACATTTTAGCTTTATGAACTGAGTGAAATTTGTTAACCTAAATTGTTTGGTTGATGATGCCTAAGCTGGAAAAATGGCAGAGTTGACACCATATTAGATTTATAATATGAACACAAAGACAAATGAAGTTGCTGTGTAGAAACATGACATGAGTCTCAATCTTTGCAGTTGATACTATTTTTTTCAAATGGAGAATTCTTATATTATTCCAATGAGGAAACCCATGAATGTTATGTAGTAGTTTTGTTCTTGTTTTATAAATATGGAAAAGATGGTGATTTTACAGGGCTGTCAGCAAACTATAACCATTTAAGGAATAACTACTGTTTCAAGCAGTTCCAGGAAGAACTTACTCTGAAGCATCATGTAATTATCAAATGAATGATGTCAGGTCCAACAAGTCATTTCTGCAGTCCACTGTCACAAATGGAAGATGAGTAATACTGAAAATCTTTCCATGTGGCACTAATGAAGTTCCATTCAATTTATTTCAGCCTTTGACACCTTCCAAACCACCAGTAGTTGCAGACTGGGCCTCAGGAGTGGCCCCAAAACCTGATCCAAAAACTGTCAGCAAACACGTTCAGAGGATGGTAGATGTAAGTAAGGTTGGCCAGTGTCCTTCACATTATTGTAAATCTGTTGTTGTCTTAATCTCTAGGTATGAGAAAATGCAAGAATGGGACTTCTGTCCTCACAAGCAGGTATTTTTGCCTACCTGTAAATAGGAGCAGTGGCCCTTGAGGCACAGATGGAAATTCTTTCAATGGCTAAAGAGGCAGCAGGAAGCATGAATGCTGGTTTGTGTTCTTCCAGAGTCACTCTTTCAATGAGCCAGGGAGTCCATTTCTACCAGGGACTCCAATATCATGTTCTTGATGCAGTGTGACAGTAAGCTTCTCAGTGGCTTTGTTACAAGCAGCCATTGCTTTTTCTCTTTCTTTTGGCTGCCTCACTTCATTGAAAACTACCAGTTAAGGTGATTGATTCCAAAACTGTTTTGGATAGAGAGGTAAAGAATTTGTCTTTGCTTGGCTGCTTCATCTGTTTTCTTTCTAAGAACTTCTAACATAGTGAGGCATCCTTTGATAAAGGCTGTTTTGGAATATATTTCTAAATTTGATCTAGGCGTGCTCCTTGCCCTGTGTCCAGAGACAAACAGTAATGCATTCCACAAGTGGAAGCATGTGTGTGCTTGACAATTCTGCCATAGAACTGATAAAATAAGCTAGGTAGCTACACTGATTTGGCTGCAGAAACCACCATTGAGAGCACTAATTGAGAGCATTAATTCAAGTTGTATATGTGGGCAGAATGGTCTTAAAGCAGATGTAAAAAACAGCTGTCATTGTGTTGTGAAGCATTTGGTCCAGCCTGTGTTGGCTTATCTATGTTTTGCTGCAAATCAAGGAATTATAATACTCTTCAGTCTCAAGCAAAAAAAGGAATTAAGACTGGTGCACTGTTTAATAGACACTGAGAGAAGATGGGAGAGGAAATCCATAACAAATGTGGAGGCTTTCTAAAGTGGTCATTCAGACCATCCTCATTGTAAACTATTCTGCTATTACCTTGCACAGTCTGTCTTCAAAAATTATGACCATGATCAGGATGGATACATTTCCCAGGAAGAATTTGAAAAGATTGCTGCCAGTTTTCCATTCTCATTTTGTGTAATGGCTAAGGACTGGTGAGTACCTGCTTACCAACTTTTTAGCATCTATTTTGAGAGGGATTTAGGAGGTTTTGTGTTTAAATTGTATTTTATCATTAGGGTAGTAAAAGCATCCTCTTCGGACACAAACAAGTGATGAAAACATAAGTGACAAAAGCATCTTTGAAATGTGTTGGGAATGACATCTTTATGGGCTTACAGCAGAGGTAACCAAGCTGATTCAGGAGGAGGAACAGACATGAAGGAAGGAAGAATGGAAACAGAAATATTTTTCACATGATATTCAGTATATACTAGTAAAGAATTTTCCTATGACAAAGCTGTCCCTTAAAAATAGAAAATTGGCAAATGTATATTTTGATAAAATTTGGAACATTTTTCTTAACATGTTAAAGTATGGAAAAATACAAGAGTGATCAGTCAGAGGTTTACTATGAAGTAGTTTTTAGGCTGCATCACATATGCAGGTATTCCATTTATCCTGACAGTCTGCAGTTTAAATGTGCAGATAAGGTTCTGTGTATTTTGGAAGGAATAGGCAAGATTACTGAGATCACTTCAGTTTTTTGCCCATTAAACTATTGCTATTATAAAATGTGAAGAAAAAGATGTTTAATTCTCCTTATGCATTTACCAGAATATATGTCTCACAAACAACTTTTCTTGTTTATTTCCAGGGAAGGCCTGATTAGCAGGGATGAAATAACAGCTTACTTTATGAGAGCTAGCTCAATCTATTCCAAATTAGGACTTGGCTTTGCTCACAACTTCCAAGAGACCACTTACTTAAGGCCCACTTTCTGCGACAACTGTGCTGGATTTGTAAGCTTACTTTGTAGTAAATTATGTTAACATTTTTTTGGAATTATGCCTTTTTAATCTCATGATTGCCTTGTGTCATATATTAAAATGGATCTATATAAAACATCAGTGAAGTTATATAGAACACCAGACTTCTGCCCTCTGTAGCTATTTAAGGTACCCTTTACACCCCTCTTGGCAGTGCCAATATGTTTAAACATGGTTGATACCTTGTGGAGTGAGGATGTGTCACCAAACACAGTCTCAGGCAAGACTTTCAAATCCTTCTGTTCCACGGGGCTGATGGAACTCATGTCCTGATATAGACATGAAATGCCCCCTGCCTGTGGCACAGAAGATTTAATAAAACTGACTGCCCTACCAATCTGTGGTTCAGCTGAGATCAAACAAGGATGCTGAGACAGACGAATTCTTCATCTACTCCAGCTCCACAACCTCTCAAGGAGCTATCAGATCTGCTGATGTATTCAGTAGACTAGCTCAAGATATTTTGTATGTCATTGAGGAATACACAGAAAATATTCTATTTACCTTATGCTAAGGCATTAAATAGTTCTATTTTGACCTTATGATTAGAAGTGTAGGAAAACAAGCTATTCTGCAAGTGCTCAGATCTTAGAAAAGAGTGGAGCTTTTAGAGTATTCTTTATATGGAGGTATCAAATATGCAGAGAAATATATTAACACATAGGCTTTCTGTTTGTTTGAATTTCAGCTATGGGGAGTCATTAAACAAGGGTACAGATGCAAAGGTAAGGTACTTTACACTTTGCTAATTTTAATCCATAATTAATAGTGAATGGCAAAGTCCTGTTACCATCCTGAGATCCATTGCTATATCTACGGACCCATTTAATCTGACCTCCCAGGGAGTAAAAGACTGATTCAAGAATAGTATGACAAATGGATGGTCCAGAAGAAATACAGACATCAAGGAACTTGTAACTGACGGCTCCAGTGCTTTGCAAGACATGACTGAATTCAGAGGGTTTGGGAGCAAACCCTTGGATGCAAACATCACCAGTCTATGAATATTGTGCAGCACATTCTCAACATCTATTTTGCAGTTTTTTTCCTCATACTGCTTCCTCATCTGCTTTCTCTGCAGCTCCTACAATCAGAACACTGTTATGACTGAATGTTGTCATTTTGTATTTTCGTAACCAAAAGTAGTTTTAAACATATATAGCAAAGGGATATTGTTGGTGTTTTACAGATGTATGTTTTTATAGGTAATTGAATGTGGAGAGCACCAGTGAAGGCTTCTTGCTTCCCAGGGAGGCAGCAGTGTGAGAGCTGCTTTAGATGCCACACCAGAGCCACTGAATCACATAAATGTCATTTTGTTTACAGACTGTGGAATGAACTGTCACAAGCAATGCAAAGACCTGGTTGTGATAGAGTGCAAGAGAAGACCCAAAACTTCAGTTGCAGACAGTAGCCCAACATCTGCTCTTGCTTCAAGCCTCTGCCCAGTAGGAGTCAAAGAACAATTCCATGGTGAGATTCCATAAAAAATATCAAAATGTGTAGATAATCTTTCTTTTGCTCCTTTGTGTTTTAAAGCTGAGTCGTACAGCATCATTTTAGGTTCTGTTAGTTAACTGCAGTGTTTTATCAACATAGAAACGAGAATCAGGAGTACGTTAGCTTGTGTCAAGTAATACCATTCCTGCTCTACACTGAGTAAGGATGAACTCCCTTTCTGGGAGATCTCTTTGTCATGCTACACAATGTATGGTGCACAAATACCACAAAAAATGAGTAAATCTTCTGCCAGACTCCCATGAGAAATAGATGCTATGACATGAAGAGCTGACAGGTTTCCTTAACTCTCTCATCTTGTGACAACCAAGTCTTGCTTTTTAGCATAGTTGTAGCACTAAGTGACTATTGCACTGTTAAAATTCTGACTCAGATTTTAATGTAGAGTTTATAACGTCAGTTTTCTTACATACCTGTGTGCTTGGAAAAGCAGCAGCTAATTGTCTTCATTTTTTCCACTTCAGTAGCTGAATCTATTAACTCCATCCATCCATCTTTCACACAATTGGAAAAGAAAAATCTACACCTCTCCATTCTTTTCTCCTTATATCAAACAAGTTGTATAAAATTTTCTTACTGTGTATTACCATATAGGCTTCCAAAGAAGGAAGTGTTGTCCTTGAAAAACACCAGGCTACTTCTATTTTTCTTTTGATGTTCCAACTCTCCATACTTACCTTCTTTGAATTTCTCTTCTGCTCTTTGCCTGTACTTAATGTTCTTCAAATCTGCTTCCCACCACTTCGATTAGCAATTTATTTTGTTGTATTTAAGACTCATACTGCTGGATTCCACCTTAGGCTTCCTATTAGCACTTACGTGGAGCTCAATGCAGCCCATTTCTCTTGGTACGAATTACGTGCCTCTCTATGATTGTGTCTGAAATGACTGCAGCACTACATAATAATCACCTCCTACCCGTATCAAAGTTTTTCTCTAGCTGACCTCAATGCCACACCTGTTTTGTTCTTCCTGATCCATATCTATGTTACTGAGGGCAAAGAGATGTTCCAAGAGACACAATATTGAGAAACTTGTAATGACACATATTTTGGAGAGCAATGAATGTAAAATTCAGTAAGGATTAGATGTTTAATTTATTAAAATCATGTTTAATTACTATGGCTCCTGTTTCTCCTTTTCTGGGAGATGATCTTGCCTCAATTTACCTATATATTTTAAAGGACAAGAGGAAGGATCGTTCACCTTTCCTAATGGAGAAGTAGTGGAGCACAGTGAAGACAGCAAGGACCGAACCATCATGCTCATGGGTTCCTCAGCTCAGAAAATCTCAGTGAGACTGAAACCAGCTGTGATTCATAAAAGTACACAGACTGATCCTGTACTGCTGGCTGGTGATGTGTGTCGTAAGCGGAGAGAGAAGAAAGAACATAGGATGCCAGAAAATCCTTATCTCCAGGCAGCTCCAGTATCCACATTTCCAAGCCCACTTCTAGGCCGCAGAAAGGCATTTGTTAAATGGGAAAACAAGGAGTCCAGCCAGAAAATGAAGGAGGAGCATCACAGCTGTAAACCTTCATACCAGGAACTTGAGCAGGTACATATGTGATGGAACAAATTCTGTTTTACACAATAGTATGGTCAAGTGGTTGATGTGTGGGGGAGTGGCTGGGTGGGAAGGTGTAACTTTACCCTAGTGTAATTAATTGCAATTAAATAATCCATAAATGGCACCATAAAGCCTGAGCCACTTTAATTACCAGCAATGCTTCCTTTCAATTATAAATTTTAGTGCTTGTTTAGGGCTTTGAGGCCCTTGTTATGATCACACTGATCTCTGTCAGTTCTAGAATGTGAGCATAATCCAATCACTCAGGACTGAATGTTACTCCATAAAATGAGGAACATAGGTCTGAATTTCCTCCTGGTTTTGGTGGCCTCTGCTCCCCTAAGTGACAAAATATATGGGGCCAGGAGGGTAGGGAGCTCTGCTTTTGCTCAACTGACAAGTGTAAGCACCACCAAGAAATTTTGCTGTGAACAGACATGATGCTTCTTGCTACATTTCAGCTGCATCAGCCCAGTTGTGTCTCACCTTACTCTACAAGTGTTCTGACAAAGTAGGTATTCATAGGACTGTGTCACCTCAAACAAGGCCCAATTCAGGTTTGTAGAAACACCTTTCCAGACAAAGAGACTGTTACAGTATCAGTAATGCAACTGCTGGGTGGATACAGCCATAATTACAAGGAACAAAGTCAGACTTACTTTCATACCTTTTACTCAGTATTTATCACTATTCTGTGATGAACCAACATGGAAAGTCCAACAGGACCACAGTCTGATCTTTGAATGATCACTGTAACTTCCAAAATATTCCTTGCTGATGATAAAGCAAACTCATCTTTTATGAAAGATGGTTTATTAGAGATTAAGATAAGAATCTTCCAGTACAAGCCACTTCCCTTTCAATCAACAGTATATTCAATACAACAAGGATGTGAAGCATGGATGTAATTTGTAAAAACTCATTCTTTGAAATGTCCCCATTCTTGTAGTCCCATAATTTACACTCATCCTTGCTCCCTCATCAGATCCTGACCTCAATTACTAAACAGCAGATGATGTTATAAATTAATGGCTTGCCCTCTGGTACATCAGTTTCTGCAATAGTAAAGTGTGAGCCATGTTGTTGTTTCCCCAGACTACTGTTGTTATGAGGTACAGTGGAAGGTGGATAAATGCAGGTTGTGGACACGACTGTCAGATACCAGCTGCTGGGAAGTTGTGAGAGTATACACAAAGGACAGAGCAGTGACTGTGGAAATGTTCAAATAAGTTACTGGTTCTGATAATAGCTACACTAATTTATGTTTATGGCAGTCAATCTAAATATACAACCAGACAGTCCTCAAACACTTGCAGAATAAAATACCATTTTTTTTCTTTGTTTGTTTGTTTAGGAAATGAATATTCTAAAGGCAGACAATGAAGGTTTAAAGATGCAGCTGGAACAAGCACATAAAACAATTGAATCTCTTACAATCCAGAAAAGAAACCACGTAGTTGACAGTCTACAACACAGAGACTGCTCCTAGCAGATGAGAGGAAAATCTCCTATGGAAGAATATAAGACTGGAAGAGGGACTGTGATAAAGCTGCTTTATCAAGTGAACTGGAGAGAGAATCTGAAGGATGTTAAGCAGAAATGTTCTCTTTACTCAACACATTTCCCTATTAAACATGCACTCCCAAATGTATAAAATCATTCCTTTGACCTTTTAAGGTAATTTAACATTATGTGTGCAATGAAAATAATATCTTCTGGGTTTGCTTTTAAAAGGAGTAAAAGTGTTGCTAAGTCTCTGTTCCCTCTGTTCACATTGAAGACCATGATTCCCCAGTGACTTGACTGCTAGCAGCACATCTTACTGTATGGGTGTTCTGACAAAGTAGCTATTCATAAGACTGTGTTACCTCAAATTTGGCCCAAACTCAGTTTCGTAGAAACAAATGTTTGATAAAGCCAAGTAAAACAATAGAAATACTACATTAAGCAAAACAGTTCCTTCTCCTTGGAGCTGAAACCATGAGGTGAACTGTTATCTTGAATTCCAAAAATTAATAAGAAAATTAAAATAAGTAGTTAAGCTTATGATATTTGATTGATCCTTACACTTCAGGATAAACTGACAATTTTTTAAACCTGTTTCAGAGCTTTAGAAGTTCTGCTGCTCAAACACCTTTATTAACATAAGAGAAGTGAGACTATAGAAGATTGACATTGAATACTGCTTCCATTTTTGTGTTCCATGCCATGACTTGGAACATTTAATACAACTTATTTGGCTTAAGGGATAACCTGTAGTCCCCATACAGTAGATCTGGGACAAGGTTGATTATATTTCTCTCATGTCATTATATTTCTCTCATGTTCAACTCTACATTGTTGAGTAGAACCTTTAGAGCCATATAATGAGGAAAACTGTACAGCAATCTCAGTGCAATAGCTACTATATTTCAAAGCTCCTAATAATGTTTCTCCATTTTCTCTCTCCTAGCTTTCACATGCACTTTACATAAAGAGTCAAGATGAGTGAGCTCTTAGGTCTGTAAATTTTGTATAGTAAAAGGTGTGAGGGAGGTAACTTAAGAGACAAAGTATATATTGTTGAGACAAATATGTATATATTGTTGAGACAATGAAACAGTCTTTCAAGTTACTGATAAATCTACTTGTCAGAACAGTCAATTTTAAAATTGCATTTGCATTCCAAGAGAATCTGTAGAGTTGTGTAAAACTTGCTTGTATTTATCAGAGATTTGTTATCACGCATACAGACATCAGAAAAAAAGTCCACTTCATGCTCCTCAAAACTTTTAAATTACCAGGTCCATTGTACATTGAAATTTAGTCAATTACAATAGCATCTGTGCTTTGTGTTCGAAATGGTATAGATGTATATTCCACCCACAATTTACAGTCATTATCAAGTATATGAATGCTTTATTTATTAAGTTAATTTGAAACTACTTGCCAGTTTAGTGATTCCAAATTCTTGTTTTGAAACTGGATTGTGCTTGCAACTCCATGTATTAAGTAAAAATAAATGAAGGGAAAGAGTAGTAGTAGTAGTAGTAGTAGTAGATTTTCTGTTACATTACTGTAAATACCTGAAACGCATAGGAAAAAAAACAGCAGCTCTGAAGACTGCACAGCTTTTTTTAATTCATACACTAAACATGAATTATTAACAAGAAACATGAAATTGCACTTTGATTAGTGAAGCAATCAGAATTGCTGTCAGGTCATGTCTGCAAACTTGGTTTGCCCATTTTCTGTAAATTTCTTGATTTTGTCCTCTATTCAGGGATCTAGAGCAACGTGTATTTTTATTAGGCATTTAGCAAAAAAAAGTCTGTTTCTACAACTATTAAGCAAGATAAAAGTTGAATATATTTTCACTTATTTCAAAAATACCCCAAAGGAGAACCTAAGACTGATTAATTTTGTTGTACAGCTGAGGTAACTGCTCATTTAGCAGTGGTCTAAACTCTGGATTCTAATAGTACTTGTGTGTATACATATATTGTGTCTATGATGGAGGATGAAGATTATGAACAAAACCTCATAGTTAAAAGGAAAATTCGCTAACATCAGCATCTGGCCCAAAGGCTATTGTATAACTAATTTAAGTATTTAATACTCAAAACTGAGTTGGGACCACAGATTTGTACATTTTAAGTGCTAACCTTAATGTTTCTCTGTGTTATGTGCTTGTTCAATCTGAAAGATTTAAAAAGGATCTGTTCGCAGGAATGTCTTACAGAACAAGTGTGCAGTGCTTCATGTGTGCTGAAAACTTCCTGCTGCAAAGAAGTCAGTTGATACCTGGATAACTTCAGAGCTCCTTAAGTACCTTCAGGTTCTCTGTTTGCCCAAAGCCACTAACATTTATTCCCCTTTTTTTTTTTTTTTTTTAAGTGCTGTTAGTCCCTTCTTTTCTTTTCTTTTGGACATTCTTTTTCCTTCCTATGGAAGACTAATAGCAGAACCTGACTACAGTTAAAACTGACAATGCTGCCCAAAAAGAATCACTTGCCTCTGTGTTAATCTTCAAGCTGCTTTATGTTAGGAAAAAAAGACACAATTAAAAGTCCTGTTTAAAATATATTTTATCAAACAATGATACTGAATTTTATCTTGCCATGGATAAGTTAAATGAAAACACTCACCTTTTCCTTCTCTTGGTTCAGCTGTACATGCAAGACAGAAAGAACAAATGCCACCCCCCATTTATTTTTTAAGCATGAATTCTGATTGTTTAAAGGTAAAAGTAAATAGATTGAGTAATATCATAATTAACAAGGCAGGGCTACTGTTCATATTCAGGTTAAATACAATCACTTTTAGATTAGCTTATGTATGTTTTTGGAAATACTTTTTTGTTCTAGCGTCTGTTATTTTGTTGTAACTGATCTCTATGGCAACTTGAAAAGGTTTTAATGCTGTCTGAGAAGACTGAAAAAGTGTACAGATTGTAAAGATTTTCTATAAATTGTAAGATTTTGGTTTAATATTTATAATAGAAAAAATATTAAAATTGCTTTTCATGCTCCTGCTTTGGTATCTCAGAGAAATCTATGCAACCTATATTCATCTCCTTTGACTGTCACCTGAGACCCTTCTGCAGCATTGACCTGGCAGCAGTCTCTAAACCACCTTCACCTCCTCTGAGCTTTGGAATGGTGCCTGGGAAAACTTAGGAAGTTAAGTATTCGCAGATTATTTTTTTGGTATTTGAGTGGTTAACACAGTACAGACACTGTTCTCCTACTCACTATTCCAAGTATTACAAGGCACTAGTCTTTATTATCATAGTCTCTCACTTTTGTTAAGAATGCTAATTTTGAAAAGATTTCAAAGCCAAGTTTAAGCAAGGCTCTTACTGCATCTGCTAATGCTGCCTATGGCACAGGCAGCCCTGTAGCACCCTAAAGACTTGCTATTCTTTACCTTATAGTAAACCACAAAATACCATATCCTAAATTTGTTTTTATATGGAGAAATGAACATTCATTCAGTTACCTTCAATCATGTAAGGGAAGACAACAAGAAGCAAAACTCCTATTTATATGGCAAATCTGCTCTACAGTCTTATGCACACAAAACAAGTTCTGGTTTTCTTCATAATTACAGAAAATAAAAAAACTTGAGAAGTAATTGGACAGTATTTCCTTAGTTTACATAAAGACAGAAGTAGTGATGATATAGATCACTATGCTTTTTTTAAAATTAAAATAAAATTTAACTGAGATTCCTTAGTAATCCCAGACAATGTAATGGGGAGTATATACCTGTGACATACCTTGCCTGTTAAAATTTTCCTAGATAGTTATCTACAGCCTTCTCCATTTTGGTCAAGATATATGATATTTTTCATTACATTTCATAAAAAAGTAAGTTTCATCACAACTGTAAATCACCAGCAGGAATTCTTTCTTACAAACACAGGAGGAACATGCGATAGTGGATCCAAATCACAATACACAGATGATGAAAATAATTTCAAATACAGTACTTTATTCCTCAGGGTTTACAGCTATCAACAAAAGTGTCTCTCTCAATTCTTGAAAAAAATCCCTAACCTTTTTTTTCAGTTCTTAACAAACAAAACAATATTCATTTAGGTATTCACTAAGTGCGAATAAACACAAAAATGTTCACAAACATATATATGAAAATCTTTTACTTACAACAGAATTTTTGAAAATATGTTTTTTTCAAGACAAACAAAACTTGAGTTTTAAATTAATCATTCTCACGGTGTTATTGGATTATCTGAGAAATTAAAAGCATACATTCTGACAAGAGGACAGCAAAGGATACCTCCATGAAATATGGTGGTGCTTACTTTAGTTTTCAATGACTGGCTTCACATTTTGAAATTATTTAAGAAAAACTGAAATGGCCAGATTAAAAAAGAAAATCACCAAACTATTAACATTTCCATATTTTACATGGCCTACATACATATAATTGAAATATGATACTGAATTAATTTACCTGTTAGAATTCAAGTGGGCACATACCTCCTTCACTTGATGATTTACTTAATTCAGAACTATCCTGCCTACTACAAACAGGATGGACTGATGAGTGTAAAAACACCAATGCACATCCACATCTGCAGCTGCAACAATCCAACTAAACTGGTGCAACCTTGCAGCCTAAGACTAATGAAACCTTTAAGCATAGCTAAGTAGTTTGGTTTTCTGAGTGTATTTCCTTGACAAAGCCACATGCTCGACTGCTGATTACTTGTAGCAAAAGTAACATTGGGATGAGCAAACAGAATTTCATCTTAAGGCTTTGGTTAGTAAAAACTACTCTCTCTTCCTTTGCTAAGCAGCACTTCACTCCAAGGCCAGCAGTCTCACTCGGTACACCATCAATTTGTGAGCTATTCTATGCTTCCATGTGATCCATGAGGGTCTCTCTCCATAAAGACTTCAGAGGCTGCCAAGGAATTAGGCCAGTAAGGAGCATAGGAAATATTTGGCAAAGGAACTATAGTGCTAGCAGTTGGGTGACATAAAGCCATTATTGCAAAAGTTTGCATCCCAGCTAACATGTTCAAGCCAGGAAAACTGCCTTTTTGTGTCAGGCACCTGGTGGGACCCTAAAGCCTAGGTAAAGCCATATCTATCACATCAGAAGCAGCATTCTCAAGCGAACTGATGAGAGAGGAAATAACAGAAGAAAAACTTTTTCAAGATAGTTATTTGATTTTGGACAGAGCTTTACATTCATGCATGAAGTTGCCAATGAAACAGGATGACACACATGTTTATGAAGGTAAAAAAAATCTTTAAATTAATGCATACCAATGGACATCAACAGGAAATTTGTGCAGAAAGAACTTGTAACTGAGGAACATAAATTCAAAATCACATCCTGAAGTTCAACCTGCAGTTAAGCCTACAGTTATAAGTGCCTCAAGGCTGCTGTGCTATTTAATCAACAGACACACCAGGTTAATCAGATGCCTTCCTGAATCTCTCTGCAGTAACCTGACCCTGACAAATGCTGTCATGACTACCCAGTCAGACATCATCCCTCTGTTCTCAGGAGCAGCTTCACAGCATGGGAGATCTAAAAGATACTGGGCAGCAGAAACTGTCTTCTTTCAGTGACAACTCTAAATCCTCTCTACCTATATTTACAGCCATAATGGCATGACAATTAGCTAGCTCCAAGAGAAACAGTATATGTGAGGGAAAAGGCACCCACACCATGTAAAGATGGTTTCTTTTAAAGGTTGGCAGAGTAAGAGAGAAATCACTGAGGAAAGGCAACCTGCTGTATGAGGTGTCTTTTTAACTAGGCAGTTGGTGACTCCCAAACACAGAGCAGGCACAGAAGAGGAAAATTTAAAAAAGGGGGAAGAAGAAAAATACTATCATGTTCTTTCTTACAAAGCTCAGCTTATTTAAACTTTATGTCTCAAGGCTGATTCACAAGGATATATACATGAATTCTTACCAGACATGATGGCTGCAGTTTCCTGCCCAATCTGATCTTAAAATATTTTTATGGAACACCAATAATGGAAAACAGGTAAAATCAAAATAAGACACTATCAAAACTCACTATGATTGTCAGTTTACAGTACATGCTCTGACCTTTAAATAGTGTCTGATAAATTATGAACACAACAACCTGGTTTAATTTGGGTAGAGTATTAATCCACAACATTACTTTAATGAGAAGTCCTGCAAGAATAACTGAATCTAGCTGAACAATTTTGACCAAAGCCTTAAGGATTTTCACATTTGAAATTAAAATTCATTTACATGTCCCACATGAAAACTGTAAATGAAGAACTATGAGATGAAGAGAAAAAGCCTGAAAGCAGCATTCTTGAGTCTTTTAAAAGTGGTTTCATCTAGTTCTTAGGCCTACTTGGTTTTTTCTACATAACATTTTGGAGCAGGAGAGTAGACATGCAATATGCAATAATTAGAGAGGTCTGACCATTAACATATTTGTTTGTTTAGAAAGGGTTTTATTCAGTTTTCTGAGACTTATTTTAAATAAAATTACATAATAAAAAACACCATATAAGCAGTACGAAAAACAAGGACTTTAGTCATCAGATTTTAGTATAAAAGTTCTGTTCAGTTAACTAACTCAGTGAGAACATCAGTTGGTCTAATGAAATGATTCATATGGTCATCATACTAAATTCTAATCTAAACCCAAGTCAACATATCTAAATTCCTAATACCAGTAAACACCACCACTATATTCTGCCAGTTACTCTGTCAAGATGTACAGTACTTTAGTATCTCCGGTATCCTCCCCCTCCTCTTCCACCATATGGATCATTATAGCCTCCCCTGCCACCATAACCTCCCCTGCCACCCTGGAAGCCACCCCCACCCTGGAAGCCACCCCCACCCTGGAAGCCACCCCCACCCTGGAAGCCACCCCCACCTCTTCCACCACCTCTGAAACCTCCACCTCCTCCTCCTCTACCCCCCCCACCCCCCCAGTTACCCCTTCCACCACCACCACCTCCCCAGCCACCTCTTCCACCACCTTCTTGTCTTTTTTGCCATGGAGGCATTTCGGGAGGAGGTGGTTCAATCTCTGTTGGTCTGCCTCCACGGTCAGGGACTCTCCCCATCAGAACCTATATGGAAAAATAGATAATTTTCAGACTTAAAAACCAGTAACTTGAAGAGACACAGGTTTTTCTGCTGTGGACAGAGAAATGCTGCCTGCTGTTTTCAGGAAATACAGCCCTTCAGCACAGTGCCTGACAGCAGAATCACTGTGTCCAGTCCTTGTAACATCACAGCAGAACTCTTAACGTGTTCTCATTTTTCACCTCTAAAACAGAAATAACTGCATCTATCTGGCTCACATTACTTTCGTGAAATTTTTGTGAAGAACACTACACACCTGAAGTATTAATACTACAATAAGCAATATACATACTTCATATGTAATATATACAAATACAAATATATATTCGTATAGAAAAGTCTCCCTATGATGTGGCTCTTCTACTTAAATTTCAAAGTTCAAGTTCAAACCTAATCAGCTGGCAAAAAACATTTTCTAAATGCTGTGTGATCAATGTTAACATCCTCTGATCAGTCCCAGGCACTCCAACCAAAATCCTCTCCAGAAAAAAACCCCAACTTTCTTTGAGAGTCTACAATAATTTAGAAATTCCACAGTCTTTGGGATCAAAACATATTAAAGGGTACCTAAATGAGGCAAAAAACATTAGGAAAATTTGTAAATACAGGATCAATAAAAGCAGGTTTAGTCACCATTTGAATGGTGAAACTCGTGTCACTACTCACAATCTTCAGCTTTTATCACACACAAGAAAGCAGCACAAGTTGATTCATTACTGTAGTCAAACCAGATAATTTTACTTTGCAGCAAAATGACATTTCCACAGGAACGTTTGTGATTTATCACAATGATGAGCTAGAGATGCTGGTCTACAAACCAAACAACACAATCCTGGCAAGGTAGCCCAGGAACTGATACCACAAACACTTTTATGTATCCTTGGGGTGTGCAGTTCCACTGAACTCAAGAAGTGATTTACACACACACATATACATACACTCTACTCCCCACACTGTTCCCTCTCATCTACACTACCCTGTTTCATCCGGTTGCATGACTGTCTAGTAAGATAAAAAAAAAGAAGTTTCTGCAATATTTGCTGGAATACTGAAAACCTTCCTTTCTTATATGGAAAAAATGAAAATACAAAGCAAAACCAATTTAATTCCAGAATTATTTTTGACAGGTTGGTAAATTTCCATGTCCTTTTAGCTTGTGCCAGAAACAAAAAGCATACCTTGTTGATAGCACAGACAGTTTTCTCCCGTGTTGATCCACTACTTGTTCTTATGATCTTGGACAAATCCTCACGAGCAGCAAGAAGGTGAGCTAATGTAATGGTTGACTTTGGAGACAGCGCATAGCGCTTGGGCTGATAGATCCGCGCTATTTCATCTGTCTTTACCTAAAGGATAACATCAAACACTACTTACTTGCCAGGCATCAAACACACAAACAGACTTACTATAAACCATGTACTAGTCTCAGTAAGTTTCACTCTGAACACAAGGGGTAGCTTCTGAAAATACAGACTATCTTACAAAACGTGTCAGTTATCACCAATTCTCTTCATGTTGGTGGAGCTATTATACAGAAAGTGCTGCTGATTGTGTATAATTGATGCTGAAACTTAGCGCCATTTCAAAAGAAACTCCTCTACCCACTGGCATCTAATGGATTCTTTAATGTCTTCCAACATGTCTACAGACTGAAACTTAAGGAGTCCATACTGCTCTCTCAAGAGCTTTACATAACCAAATTCAACACTTCTCAATGTGATGAAAACAGAGCAGCTTCAAAGTAAAGTAAATTCGTGGAAATATAGTGAAAATGTATCAATGAAGCAAAACACTTATGCAAACCATGCAAAAGTGACACTGAGAAGGGGAGAATATGAGATTTTTTCCAAGCATGCTTTGATGTTTTGTTTCTTTAGCAAAAAAGAAAAATAAATACACTTTTTGGGAAAATCTAGAATGATCTTCAGAGCAAAAGAAAACACTTGATATTGGCTAGACCAGACAACAGGTGTTGAACCTTTACAAGACTGTTTTGCTAGGTAATTACTCCATCATTTGTGAACCCATTTCAGTTTGCAAACTTACCCCTCCTGGGGTAAGCACAAGTTACAAAAAAACCTAAAAAACCCCCAAAAATGCCACACCATCAAAAGCAGATGTATCCATACCTATTTAATGGTGGGGGAAAAAAGGCAAGCTAGCAAATTTTAAAAAGACAACAATCGTCTCTTGACTTAAAAAAACCCCAAAATTCTAAATTACATCAATGCCAGAACATTTTCAATCACCAAAACCTTCTCAAAGAAGTTATGAACATCCTTCAAGACAAATAATGGGAAAAAAAAAGACTGAAAATGGTATGTGATTTTGAATTAGTATGTAACCTGGTTATGTCTGTAACTGCATATATTTCACATCAACAGTCTTCAAAAGACAGGAAAATGAATCACCTGACTACTTTATCATCTAAAATCTCTCTAAACTATTGTTCTATTTCAAAAGGGCATTCATTGTTTTTCACATTGCTTGAATGGAACAACAGCAAGTGACGAAGTTTTAGTCTGCTTATGTTAGTCATCAGTCACATCAACTGCATTTTAGAAGTATACTTTAAATTTGAAGATATATGATTGTACTGGTACAGCTGTAAGGAAGTTATACAAGTAGGGACATCTCCTGGCTTCTCTGAGCTAAATGCCCCCTTTTCCTTTCTCACAGCATAAAAGCATTCAGAACTCCTTCAGAAATTATACAGTGAGCCATTCCAACACAGCACAGTAAAACCTAGACTCATGTCTTCCAGTGATGGTGAATTTCATGAAGTTGATTCTGCATGTGTCAGTGACAAATTGTGATGCCACAAAGACTTGTAAAAATCCATACTTTCAGTAATCTTTCCAAGATTTAACATTTACCCATCTTAAGCTTTCTACAGAAAACTTTGGAAGGAAAGCTGGTCTTGCCACTCATGAGCAAAAACATCTGCCTCCAGTTTCTCATATGTGTCTTCATCAAATTACAAACTTCGTGTACCTTATCTCCCTACTCTTTTGGATACCAACAAGATATATTTCCAGCTCAGAAATATCATGACTAGTTTTTAATATCCACAGTCTAAGAAATAGCACAAATTACATTATCACAATTAAAACAATACCAGCAGAGCAAATACAGAGGAGTGCTTTGGAATACTTAGTGACCTAAAGGATTACAAGCAATTGTGTGACTTTCTCACACAAGGTGTTCAACTGAACAGCTGTTCACCCAGTGGCACTGAACCCACGATAGGCAGCAGTCGCCGTAACCTCACAGACTTTATGAGGAGTCACTTTTTACACCCAATCTATGTTAAGGCCTGGGGTTTGTCTTCTGCATCTGCATGAGAATTGCTGAAGTTCCCTCCTAGTTTACTTCATTGGAGGGTCTTAGATACAGAAAAGAAAACAGGGAGATGAGAAGTTTAATTAAAGTGAGAAACCCTAGCAGAGGATGCTAGAATTTCTAATTGTGAGGCTACAAACAGTCACAAAGGATGGACAGTGCCACCTGGTTAAATCCCTCCCCTTCCTCAATTCCTAGGATTTGGATATTGCAACTTGGGATGACAAACAGGCTGGAAAAAAGGTAACAGTAGTGGAAGTGTATTTACGTGGTATGCATATTGCATAGGAAGACTTGAAGAACTATAGCAGACTCCCACCTACAAGGATCATAAAATACATCAAGTTTACCTTTGCTCTGTCAGACCAGCCAAAAGACTGTACAGTCACATCGAGCCTCTTCATTAACATCCGCCGTCGACACTCATATTCACTGCAAAGAGCATCATTGATTTTTTCCAATCTTTCCTGCAGTGTTACAATAAGAAATTCAAACACTCAAATATATGAAGTTATAGAAGTCAATTTGAAGTTAACCCCATTCATCAAATAAAATGTCTACCCTGAGGTGACCACGATAAACTACAGAGCGTCTATCTAATGGTACAGTGATATGTATATATGAAATGTTTTGAAAGTTAATCATGGATGAATCAACAAAAGGTCTGGTTTATAATGTCAATTCTGGAAGTATCTGATTATCATTGTTAGTATTTAGCAATTGAATTTCAGAATAAATATTCAGCAATAGAACAGTGACTGTAAAAGGCAAAGTTAAATGAAGCTGTATACATTAATTTTGACCATCCTGTTAAACACTGAAAATAAATGGAGAAACTTTCTTTACCACTTGGTCAGAGTTCAGAGGTTTTGTTAGCAGAGACTTCCCCACATGGTTATTTTTAACTTTTGAGAGAATGTCCTTTATCTGAAAGAAAACACATACATCTCAGAACACAAATGATATTTAGATTTCAGCACAACTTTTTCAATTCCATTTTGCTACTTGTAAGATCAAACACAGCACATTTGTTTTAGCAGACTGATGAAAACAGATATGCATCTTCTGGCTTAAGATCCCCTATAAAAGGATTTCCTGAATACTTTTATATGATGACCAGCCTCTAAATATTTGACCAGCCACAAAAATATTTTATGGCACATCACTTCTCCTCCCAGTAAGAGAACAATAGCCATATGGCAAATTTATCAAGTTCATACAGAAAGAAGGACTAGTTAAATTACTCATTTTACATATTACTAAGTCATGTAACTACAACAACTGGAAGTTAGGAGTTCTGTTGCCAAATGCTACACTGGGCCGCAAAAAAAATCTGGTGATGGGTGCTAGTAAAAAAGGTAGGAGATATGATAGGTATGCAGTCATTCTTTCTCATTAATTTTATTCTAATGCTATAGTTGGTTCCAGCATTATGTTTAAAATAACATTATGTTTAAAACTTTTGCATTCACTCCAAATCCAACTTGCTTATATTTCTTCCACTAGTTCTTGTTCTCAATAATCAGAGATGAAATAAGCTCTCTCTGCCTTCCAACTACCACTGCATTCTTCTCTCTCATTACAAGAAACCTCTACCTCCTCTTCTTGAGTGAGCTTCCTTCAGCAAAGCTCTCTTCTAAAACCATTACCATGAATGCCCACAACACTTGCACATAACTTTTCAGCCAACTGATTTTGCAGCTGGAGTAGACTGCATGCATATTATTTTTCCTGCAAGATTTGTACACGGTCTGATGGGAGAACTACATCTTCATTTGTGTTACCAAATAACTATGGGAAACCAAGCAAAATGAGTAAAACTAGAGTTAATTATCTTTTACATGTCAAAGCAGAGATTAAGGTAGTGCGTGATCTACAGTAAAACCTGCAGCTGGGGACAGCCATTAGATACATTTGCAAGGATTATAAGACTTCACGTGGGCACACAGGCATTTACATTACATTTATCATAAAGGATGGTTTAAAGCTCAGTTTTGAGCTTCACTTCTTATAGAAATACCATCTCTAGTGATCACTATGAAAAAAATTCCAGCAGTCAGAAATCAAATTCTAGAGCATCTAGTTAATTGATTAAAGAAATACTTAGAAAATCAACTCCCATGTGTCAGGATTTTTCTAACTCAATTTTTTTTTTTTTTGCATATATGAAGAAAAAATCTGATCTCAAATTTTGTGTGAAAACCAAGGTGTATATATTTTTAGCTTTTTTTACATCATTGCTAGGCAGCACTCAGTCAAGTTAAAAACACAATATCCCAAAAAAAGTCTGAGGTAAATATATGGTGCAGTGAGCAAACTAAGGGAAAACAGTGTTTTGACTCCTTTAGGAAAGACAGCCTAGTAGTATCTGAAAAGTGGCCATCTACTTACTGTACTATTCCCTGCTGTTATATTCCATTCATATCAAAAGAGGTCACATAAGTGGCCAAGTTCAGTTTCATGTCCCCTACTGATCCCAACACTCCTCTCGCTCTGATAATTCTTGCTTTTCTACAACCTTTCTTTTCTTTACAAAAAACACTGTAGGGCTGTCTGCCTGTTTTCTAAATGTAGCCTTTTTTTTTTTAATCTTACTGAAGCATGTACATGGTGCCTGTCATATTCCACTCCAAAATGCAAATGTACCTAAGCACAAACTATGAATTTAAACAAATGTCTGAAGAATCAAATCTAAAGTTAATAATCAGCATTGGAATAAGATCAGTATGACAGCAAGAAATGAACAGATCAGTAATTAGTATGGAAGGAATGAACTGCAGATGAATTAAAAGTTCTTTTGGGCAAGAGGTGTCTATTCACATACCATTGAGGTCAGAAATATTACCTCAAAGGTTCTAATGAGTTGAAAGGAAGAGAGTATCAACATGAGACCAGCTGCTGGAACAAAAACCAAGACAACAGAATGAAAAATCCTCAACATAATTCACAGTTAGAGTGTGAAAGAAGATCTGAAAACCAGTGATGCTGAACACTATCTAGAAGTTAGAATTACTGTAAGGTTGCAGCTGCAAGGACAACTAAGAGGTAAACCCAACACTGGGCTCCACATATAAAAGCCACACATTCTGCCATCACAAGTCCTGCATACTCCTGATTTCCATTAACTGAAAAGTGAAAGGAAGTTTAAAGAGAACAACTAAGGAAGACAATCAGTGAAAATCAGAATTAGAAGTAAGAGCAGCTACATGAAACAATCCTTTACTGACTGAGGGACTGCCCCCAAGTTTCTGCAACATTTTCTTTCCAAGCTAAAGAGAATACCTATGCAATTTTTATCCAGTATAGCTTTACTAATCAAGTAACAGTTAAGAAGGAATCTCTTCACTGATGAACTGGTCTGTGCTCATGAACTGGTCTATGTTTATGACAGATCATGAAGTCATATCCAGATTACTGAATCTCCACGTACTCCTCACTCCCATCAGCAGGGCTCATGGGGAAATCCTACTGCTACATGGTGAAACCAAGCTGAGCTGCCTGACAGCTGCAGAACACATTGTCCAGCCATGACTGACGACACAGGTATGAGCACAGGAACTCTGACACACACCTGTCTGCCAGAGGACAAGAATACAATGGATGTGAGGATCTATGTTATAACACATATTCCTACATGTAACAGTTGCCCTAGATTGAGAAGGACATGCAGGAGTTTGAAAAAAAAAACCACACCTAACATGTAACTGGGAATAATACCAAAAGTAGTGCCCAGTTAAAAGAGCAGGGAAAACATACTCAAAGAAATGTAAAACAAATTGTAATAGCCAAATCGTCCTAAAGTTTCTAAACATTCAGGTGTAAAAAGCAAACCAAATAATTAAAGCCAGATGTAGACAAGTACATTTGACTATTTGGAATACTGTGTAATCACTGACCTTGGTAACACCAAAAATTTATGGGATTGTTTTGGAACTTCACACACTTTTGAAAAATAAAATGAAAACAAATAAGCTGTTGGATCTGCTTCAGACAAAAATACCAACTTAAAAATCTGCTGCATGAAAATACTCAGTTATTCTACTGTTACCAAATAAAGTGTATCTTTATGTATTGAATATGACATTTCTCATTTGTTTTGTAATTTTGTACTCCCTTAAAAAAAACTGAGCTCACATTTTATTACCATGTTCAATATATTTATTAATTATCTTTATCTGTCAAAACAGAACAGTAATTTTTACGTTTAACACCTTTTGCACAGAGTTAAAATTAAAGTTAAACTTTAAAGTTAACACTTTAAAGAAAGAACATTGCCTTAATTAATCATAAGGTGTACTGCACAGTTGCAGAGAGATCACCTAAAATGTTAAGCAAAAAATATTTTTAAGCCTCTCTTTCAAATACCTGCAGATAAACTCAGTACTTATTTAACTTTAAATATATTTTTGTTTGACATTTTCTTATGTATGTTGATAACCAACCCTAGGTAATTACAGGAGATGCAAAAGACACTTGTTGTGATTCAAAGTTTCAGCTACTAGAAAAATGTTTGAATGAAGAAAGCAACCCTGATTTTATACTAGTCTCTTAAATAAACTGGAAAATTACTTAAACAATAAATGTTCTAATATTCCATACCAAAATACAGTGTGTGATCTGTCCCTTTGGTAGGTTGCTGCTGCACAGCCAAACTATTCTCAGAACTACTCCCACAGCTAGTGACAATGCTGGAAAAGATGCTAGACAGAGACAAAGAGTAGACATGTTGAAATGCTGCAGATACATTTGCAGACATACTAAATAAAAGTACTAGGTCAATATGTAAGTTTGTATTAAGAATGATATAATACTAAACATCAACAGCACAATTTTATGCAGAATCTAACTAAATCAAAACCTGTAAAACATTTGGAAAAATAAATTAATTATTTCAATAGAATGTTTGTGAGCATATAAAAAAAGATGAAATGGTGCTCTGAAAACAAATGTTTACAAAGCCAATGAACTTTAATTGGTGGCACCACCTTTCTAATGCAGCTATACCTATAAATGTAGGTCTCTAACTCCGTAATCTATCAAAAAACCTCCAAACTCATCCTGTATTAAAGTAATGGATGAGAGACGAGTAAACCTATAGCAGAAATTCTACAAAATCTCCTGCAAGGTAGGAAAAAATCCTTAGTTTATAAGGGATGAAACACACAGAACAAATTATACTTAATTTGAAGTCACAGAAGATGAATGAACTAGTGTTGCCACCTTTCTACACTTTGAAGTGAGTACAGGTGGTACATCCACTGTGGAACTGACAGACCTGAAAACTACTGGAAAATAGCCAAGGCAGCATTATTAAAAAAAAAAAAAAGCAACCAAAACCAAAGCTAAAACACTTTTAAGATTCTGCTCATTTTAGTACTGTTAACAGTTAATACAAACTGGGACAGAAACAATACACACAATTCAAGCCTGTGAGCCTATCTGATAAGAAATCTTGGACTTTGCAAAAGGTGGCAGATACCACCTTAATGTCTAATAATTCAAAGAGAATGTTCTAGTATCACTATGTGTGTATGAAGGAGCTGGTGCTCCAGGCTGTCCCACAACTGCAGAACTGCAGTCCTACCCCTATAATGGGATGAAACGAAATCTGTACTTGAGAAGTGAAGCAAGGAATTGAGCAAGAAAGGCCACCAGCCATGGCTGCAGCCTACAAACTCACATGGATGTAAACACAGCTAACACCCACACAGGGAGATCAGCAGAATCTGATAAAAAAAAATCAATTTAAATCCATTAGTTAATAGCTGTAACTCTGAAATTTTCATTCTCAGAACAGTGCTAGAATTGTTTCTTCATCCCTTCAAAAATATTTGCTGGATGTAAGAATTTCCTTAGAACTAAACAAATCAAGCACCATTAATAGTGCAGGAATAGGCATTTCCATTTGCACCTTTTGCAAGTGAATCTATTAAAGGTTTTGTCTTGTTGTACTGAAGACAGATGTAAGAAAACCATTCAAGTAACAGGCCCTCCCCCCAAAATCTCTGAATGTTCAACAGCCCACTGACTGATAAGGAAGATGGAAAAAAGGAAGCACAATCATGTAAAATTATTACAAAGACTCAAAAGCAGAGGGAGTTTTCATTCTACCCTTAAGGGGCGATCAGTCACTCAGTCTCTTCCCAAACATCAGAGAGAGATGAAGAGCAAAACTTTCAGCTGTCTGACAGAGAAGATAAATTCCACCTCAAGAGCCTATTTCCATTCGGCAGTAAGGAAATCACATTAAGGATCACATCAGTGAAATGAGTTAGAACCTGGGGGGACACAACAGATACTACTGTTTTGCTGAATAAGGTTTAAGTGGGCTCATTCACTGCATACTGGTAATTCATGCATTTTCATCCTATTCTGCAACTATGGCAGTGACACCAACAAATCCATACTTGCAATTAAGGAATCAATGAACTAAAAATAATTAATTTAAGGTGTGGATTTAAAATTTAAACACATCCCAGAAATGACTACAGATATGCACAATCAGTTATTACCCAAATCTTTCTGTTTGCTGCAGCACATTTGAATGGGTAATAGGAAACTTACACCTTAAACTTGCATGGTGAAGTATGTCTGATCAGGTACATTGCAACCTCAGGGAAATATTGAAATACTTCACCTCATAACTTAAAACATTAAGCTAGCTTTCAGAATTAAAATTCTTTTGCACTTGTCAAGTAGGGCTTTTATGGGTGAGATTGCTGGGCCCTTAACTCTAGGATGAACGCTTAAAGAGATAGAGCTTACAGTTTAGCAATAGAGAAAACACGTAAAAGTCCATACCTTTTGTTCCACACTGGTTAACAAGGGAGGAATACCAGAAGATGAGGAGTTTGGCAGACCCAGTGCATCACAAATAGCTTGTACTTCCTCAATAATTTCATTGTGCTTTTCCAAATGAGAGCCTTTAATTTTCTTGCTGTGCAGAATCTTTAAAGCCTGAAGTTCTGTACTTAGAAATACTAGAGAAAAGCATCATAATTTAGAGCAGATTTAGAGACACTTAAGTATTTCTGCATCCACATTATCATATACATCCATAATATATACATTTGTAAGATAACTGTGATAAAAGGGAGTTTCATATTATCACACTGGTTCCTGCTGCCACTCCTTTGTCAAACCCAATTTAGACATTGTTTCTTTCAATTCTGCTTTCAGCACCTTCAGATTCTGCAGCATTTCTGCACAAGCTGCCCTGAAACCTCTCACAAACACAGGAAGCAAGGTCTCAGTTTAGGTGAGCTGGAACAACTGGATCAAGAGAGGGATCAGGAGGTCCCAGTAGGTTGCACCATACTTTAAAAAGAAATTTTAGTTTCTGCTCAAACAGCTTTCTAATGTTGCTCCATTTTTCACTTTGCCCAAGTGAGCTGTTGCATGCTGAGCTAGGATGTAATGACCATGCACATCAATCCAAAAACCCATTAAGAACTCTGCAATATAAATTGTACAGTAATGGCAAAGCAGGCACATAAAATACTGTATTGTAAATGGGAAAAATTATTATTACTTACACAGGAGTTTAAGACAATCTTCTTTCTCTCTTAATCTGTCTTTGATGTCTCCAGATACCAGTGACGAATACGGACAAGCCATTTCTCTCAGAAAGCCACTAATCTCAAGCTGGAAGCTCTCTACATCCTTCACACCTATGGAAAAAAATGCACAACTAGTTAATGGCTTTTTACAGAAACATCAAACTGCAATCTAATTTTAACTTATACTCTTAAACAGCAGATTTCAACAGCCCAAAGATTAACCACATACCACCCTAGTGACACTTTTTCTTTAAAAAGTCCTACATATAAGCAGACATGCCTTCTAATGGTATACTGTACTTGTGCTTTGAATGAGGTAATGCTACAGCAGTCTGTGAAGACATGAGCACAAATGAACATCAGTAGGAAGTGAACAGTTTATGTCACTAAACAGCATGTAGATGTAACTAATTTTCTGATGAAGAAGTTACAGGAGTCATGAACCTATTATTTTTAGTGATTGTTTTTAGTTCTACTACTTTTTTGGTGTAAACATAAGTAATATAAAATCTCATCCAAATTCCAGCACTCGACAGAAACAATCAGGCAATGCTACCCAGCACTTCACATATCCATACACAGTGCTGACAGGACCAACAGCCTGAAAACACCCAGCACTGCAATTTACGCCATTAAAATATGATTACAGGCGTGAATGTACTTTTTATATTTATGTAGATCTAAAACCACCCCAAATCACCTTTCTTTTTCCTTTTGAAACAGTCTTCACAACACAAGGCCTTAATCTAGGAGCTATAAATACATAAATATCAACCTAAGTCTGGCTATCTTTCAGTTATCTTGTAACCTTTAACACTGTAATTCCACTATTAGCTGAACAATATGGGTCTAAATCCACTGAACAAATACTAAATTAACATTCATGTACCATCCGTTGCAGTGATGCTTTCTTCCATATTACAGAGTGACTTTATTTGGGAACCTAACCAAACGCAAAGCTCAAAAAATTCTGGTGAAGACAATCCATTTTCTGCTGCTTTATTCAGAGCTTCCTCCTCCAACAGAGCACCCGTGTACCTTCACAGACAGAAAAACATTAGTAAAAAGAAGTGCAACAGAAAAGATACATTTTAAAATTATTTTACTCTAAGCTAATTAGTACCTACACTCAAAGGAATGAATCTTTGTACATTACTTTTGTCAAGGAAAAATTCAGACTTTTTTTTAAACACACCAAAATTTATTGGTCACTTATAAACAAAAGAGCTTGTCAGAAAATATGAGGCAGGCATTTTCACATGTGTATGTGAAAACAGACTTTGATCTCTCAAAACACGCCTGGCAGAGAAGAACCCAAGCATTAATTCAAGTGCATTTCCTCCTACCATTAACAATTCACTGCCCTGGAAGTGCAGTGGGAGAAGACAACTGAAAATCAAGTTTCGCACGGTTTCTGCCCCGTACCATGCGCAGCACATCGCGGGCGGTGGGCACCGAAGGACGGGGAGCTGCCCCGCCAGCCTGCAGCGCCAGCGCTGACCAGCGCCGCTGCGCCCCGCCGAGCGCCCGGGCCCCTCTGCCCTCCCGCACCGCAGCCGTGACCCGCTCCCGGCCCAGGCCCTGCCCCGCCGAGACCCCGGCTCCCGCCGCAACGCGGGGCCCGTCCCTCTGCCGCTCCCCGTCCCTCTGCCGCTCCCCGTCCCTCTGCCGCTCCCCGTCCCTCTGCCGCTCCCCGTCCCTCTGCCGCTCCTCGTCCCTCTGCCGATCCCTGTCCCTCTGCCGCTCCCCGTCCCTCTGCCGCTCCTCGTCCCTCTGCCGATCCCCGTCCCTCTGCCGATCCCTGTCGCTCTGCCGCTCCCGCGCTCCCCTTCGCTCCCGCCTCCGGCCCGGCCTCTCCCCCGCGGCGGCGGTGCCCCGCTCCGCGCCCGCCCAGGCTGCCCTCGGCCCGCCGCCCCTCGCAGGGGGAGCCGCCGCCGCTCCCCGGTTACCCCAAGGCCTCCAGCGCGTCCAAGATGTCGCTCTCCATCCCCGGGCCCGGCGGCAGCTCCCTCATGCCGGCGCCGCGCTGCGCTGCGCGGTGCGCGCCTCAAACCGGCCCTCCGCAACCCGCGCCCGCCGCCGCCGCGTTCCGCTGCCGCCGCACGGCAGCCCCGGCCGGGGGAGGCCCCGGGCTGCCCCCGCCCCTCTCTCGGCGGCCGCCCCTCGGGACCACTCCCCGCATGTGGCTGGGATGGCCATGCTATACTGCCCTGCTCTGCTGTCCTGCCCGTGCTGGGGAGCGCCCAGGCTCCCTCAGCTTTCCCCGCTAGGCTCGGCTCCTGGCCCTGCGGCTGTGCTCCGGAGTTGGCCCCGAACCTCTGCCCGCCGCAGTCGCCTACCCCGCTCCATCCGGTACCAGCCACCTGGAAAAACACCGGGCCAGGAGAGACCACAGACGCCCGTTTGGGCTCTGGACACGGCTCATGCCAGAGCAGCCAGCTCTGCCGCCTTTACCCCAAGCCGCCTCTGGGTTGTGGTTCAAAAAGGCAGATTTTAGGCCTGGACCTCTGCGGTAATTCTGGGATCTCTCCAATTGTGAAAGGTTTCCAGGGCACCTGTAGTCCTGATTTTCCACTGTGGGGTGCCTCAGCCCTGCTGTGCAGACTTTGGCTGAGGTAGAATTAACTCTTCACAGTGGCTAGTATGGGGCTGTGTTTTGGGTTTGTGGTGAAAACAGTGTTGAAAGAGATATTTGTGTTATTGCAGCACTTGCACAGAGCCAAGGCCTTTTCTGCTTCTCGTACTCCGTAGTGCCCCAGCTGTGAAGGAACTGGGGGCACAGCCAGGACAGCCGACCCCAGCTACCAAAGGGATGTTCCAGGCCGTGGGGTGTCACGATGGGTGTATAAAGCTGGGGAAGAAGGAGTAAGGGGGGATGTTTGGAGCGATGGCACTTGTCTTCCCAAGTACCTGCTGTCCTGGGTTTGGCTGAATGCCTCCCAGCCTGCCCATGGGAAGCAGTGAATTAATTCATTGTTTCTCTTTGCTTGCATGCACTACTTCTGCTTTATGTATTAAACTTTTATCACAACTGGTAACTTTTCCAGCTCTTCTCAACCTATGCGTGTTCTCACTTTTTGGATTCTCTTCCCAGTCCCAGTGGTGGGGGAGCAAGAGAATGGTTGTGTATTGCTTAGTTTCCAGGTGAAGTTAAACCACAACAGTCCTTTTGACCTCTTTTTTACTAGTGTTTTCTTACATGGACCTCCAGAAAATACAGTGGCTGTATCAGTGGTGAAGACCCATAAAAGCATACAATCAGATTGATGTTATTACAACATAGATGTTCTTAATGTGTGAAATCTCTGCAATTTTGGAGGCAACTATTTTGAATTAATTCTATTTAACAGAAAATGTGGCTTTTTGAGTGCTAAGCTTTAAAAAGTGGGAATCAAGGCAGCCATGACATCCTCCCATAGCCACACACAGAAATCTAGAAATTAAAAACATTGTTTATGGCAGTCAGGGGAAAGAAGAGCATCCTAAAGGCGGATGCATTTATGTTGACCATATGTGTACATCAGTGCCAGTACCTCAGAGCTCTTTCACAGCTCTCAACTGTCTTGTACCATGTGACTGAACTTTAAAGGGACTGTGTTTCAAATGGGTTAACATAATTTCTGTAAAGGAAGGAGCAGAGATTCTGAACATATACTCTCGCTCCTTTTTAAACATTAGCATCCAAGTAATAGAATGAGAAAACAAGATATGCAGAAATGCACAGAAACAGCCTGTTCTCTTTTCCTTTATTTTTAAACCTGTGTCTTTATGCTACCCCAGGTGATTCATCACTGTACAGTTCTGCAAAACCAAGAAGTTTCCATATCTGTCAACAATGCAAGCTAAGGAAAAGAACTGGAAACCACTGGAAGTGAAAGTAGCATAACATAATCTATCAAAACTAAAAAGAAATCTGGTAGTTTAAGAGATACTGTGTGGTACAAGCAGGTGGCAGCATTATTCCCTGTGTCTCTCTGCAAATTTTCCTATGTGCCATAAATTATTTTGCTAATTTTTGTTACAGGACAATACCTAAATTAGTAATATCTCCCACTGTCTTTTGATAGCACTGCATATATATAAATACATACATACATATATATATATATATACACATATATATATGATAGCCAAGCATATGCATCAATCACTGTTTTAATTCCACATGGTGTTTTTGAAAAATTGTAACTTTTCTGTATAGTAGAGATGTTCTGTGTATGAGAAAAAACAAGATTGAATTTCACAAATTGTCTCTTGACACCCACAACTGAAAGATGATTTCAGCTGGGAATATATACTTATGCTTCTCTCCTGCCATTACCATTCATGCAGTCCAAGACTTTCTCTGTGTCCATTCCTGAGTTTCCCATCTGTGGGAGAGGGAAAAAAATCACGGAAAAGCTGGACAAAATATATTTTGTAACAATCTATGCCCATGGGTGTGGACTTTGCCCCATGCCCTTTGCAATATACAAACACAAACATAAGACCAAACACACAAGTGAGAACACCAAAGGAAGAGGTCTCAGCACGCAGCCATTACTTTCCAACAGAAGGCCTGTGTGACTTTAGTTAGGTCATCAGTGCCCTAGAGCTTTTTAGTTTTTGTCAGGATTTCTTTTTCACTTGTCTGCCAGTTAGCCATTTCCCTCAGAAGTCAGATAACTCTTGGTGCTGGCACAAGGAAGCAGTAGAGGTGCCCAGCCAAGATTAGAAAATGAATATAGCACTGGATCAGCAGTGACTTGAATCAGCTTGAAATTATACAAAATGGCAGCTATGTCTGTCTGCACAACAAAGTGAAGATGGGAATTTTGGGGAAAAATCTTCAGCCAATTCATATTAAATCTCTACAATTACAAGTTGCCTGCAATCTCGCTAAAAACCAAAATACATGACTTAATTTTCTATTGAGGTAGGTAAAACAACCATTTACTTGTATGAATAAGATGGCTCAGAAATTGTTATGTTATAAAGCTGCCCACAGATGCACCAGCTGCCCATTTCAAAAGATTCATTGCTTTGTCCTTTTCATATGCAGCACAGGAATAAAAAATGAGGGCTCTTCAATTCAAACAAAATGGAGACAGACACTTTTAATGCAGGAGAGGTACAAATAATTTTTAGTACTAAGAAACATCTAGCAGACAATTAATTGACCACTAGAGGGGATCATAGGAGTGGAGAAGGAGTTGAATGCACTACATGATAAATGCTGTCCTCTAATCCAAGCTCACCTATGAGTGATGTACTGTATGTGTGCAGTTTAAAAATGATTGAGAAAAGACAGCACTGTGTACTTAGGTACTCAAAAGAAGCCTATATTGAGTATAAAATACATCAATAACAGTTTTACTTGTTACTATGAAATAGTTTCTTTACACAGATATTTTTCATCAGTTTAACTTAGTACAGAATAAGTGTTCAGCTTCCATCTGTAAAAGGTGCTAATTATTCTTTTAGCCTATTAAAAATAGGCTCTGTTCTTCAGACTTGCTGTCATTTAAACAAGTGTCACTTGCTTGTTTAAAAGCTAATGTTAAATTGCTTTTAATCCTTCTGTTAATTCTTTCTTGTCTTTAAGGATGATTTGGGAGTACCCACCCCAGGTAATACAAACCTCATTGCATCATTGTGGAACCAGACTGCAAGTTGGTATTGATCTATATGTTTTAATTACATCAGCTTTGCGAATGAAGTATTTGCAGTGTGAATGATGTGATATCAACTTCACCGAAGCTAACAAATTGCTGCTTGCTACAAGGATCCTGCCCATCCATTTACTGGCTACCCTGCTGAAATTGAATTTGGCATCCCATCATAAATATTTGATTTAGAAACCACCCTTCTAACATCTTTTGGACCAATTCAAGCCATCTGACGTAGTGACATCAAAATTGTCAGTCCAGAATGAATTCTTTCAAGAAACTATGCACAGTAATAGATTCTGCAGAAAGCAAAGTTCAGTTTCTTGAAAATGTACTGCTTTCAGACTACTTTTTTGTGGCACATCTCTCTGCACGGGTGGGAGAGGTCAGAAGCGGGGAGCCATCAATACCTTGCACAATGACTGCAACGTACTTACTAGAACCCTTTTTCCACTACTTGTTGAAGAAGATGGTGGCTTTTCACCATCCTTGAGTTGGAATAAAATGATTAAGGCCATCTGTCTTTGTAATGTTATAGACTTAATTTCAGATAGTTGAAGTAACTGAGTTTTATCATTTACCTTTGAAGTAGTAGATGTGAGGCCTAAATATTTCAGTGGGAAGTGCTTGCACCTTTCAGCATCACTAAAGAAATAGAAATAATTTGCCTCTCTTTTTCTATAGTGGTGAATTACAAAAAAAGCATTATGACTATTGAAAGAACCTAGGTTTTTTTTTTTTGCTTAAGTCGAGTCTCACATGGAATATATTAATACACAACAATACAGAAAGAAAGGCATTGAACATAAGCAGCTTTACAAAAGGGAAAGCTGAGTGACTCATGGAATTGCCAGCACCTTTCACCTCTGCCAGGGGACTCAGTTTGTATTCTCACCACCAAGATAGTAATTATACTGTGAGGACTAACTACTTCAGAAATTTCTGGTGGTGTTTGTTTTTTCTAAGAGAAAGTGAGAAGATAACTTAGTCCAGAGGTGTCCAGTGAACATTTGCTTGCAGAAGAGGCTGCAGAGTGCTCGTCATAATTTTGTATATATTGTTCCATTATGAATGAGATTGAAGCCACAAATCAGTGCAACATATTAAGTGAGCAAAAAAAGGCAGATCTGCAGTAAGTCTGGCCCCTGCTACAGCAAATGTTCAGCCTGGCAGGACAAAGCAATGAATATTCCAAGTCCATATTTCTCATTCTTTTAAAAATAAACTGTGCCCATTGTGCTCTTCAGACCATATGGCATGAATCATTTCAGTGAAGCATTAATCATTTCATAATTTACACTGACATTATTTCTTAGAAGTTTAGTGATGGGGCTTCACTGGGAGCAGCTTCATATATTAAAGCCATTCTCTTTCACTTGTTTCACTGAAAGGTAACTTCATTAAGCTCAGAACTGGCGTTACAGGAGTGAAACCCAAGCACAAAGTGGTCCTGCTTTTAGGTTTTCTGGTTGAAAATTAATTTACTCATAAATGTACACAAGCTTTTAATATTAAGCTTTTATGATGTACATCATGTATGATGTAGTCATAGGTGTCTGATTGCTACTTACTCTGTTTTCATTTTAAGAAAGTACAACAGAGAAAAGTCTTATGGTAGTTCCTTTGCAAACACAAATTTAATTAGAAAATGCTGAATATTTAAGTGGCAAAGAAGGTATGTGATCAGGGGTGTGAGTTACCTGAGAGGGATGCCCTGAGGTCAGAAACTGCTACTGAGTCCTGGCAAGCTGTGTCAGTAACACTGGAAGGCTGCGGAGTTGTCCAGGAAAGCCTCTGGACAAGGGCACCACAAGCACCGTGCTGCGTTCATGGGGAAAATGGATATATAGATTTGTAGCAGCTCCCTCTTTCAGCTCTTAACTCTCTTTTATCATTGCCTGTTTCTTTTTTTCCATGGGTTTCCCACAATTCACTGGATTTTCTGTGGGTTTTTTTCTGCTATTAACCCCATGCTGAGAAGTCAGAGAAAGGAAGAACTTCTGCATATAATAAGACAAAATTATTTCTCTGCTAGTCACGTCCACAGTGTGACCTTGGGAAATCACTTAAAACTCTGTATTTCAGGTGTAAAAGAACAGTGTTATCTGGGTAATAAATATGGTAGACCAGAACTTAAAATATATAAAAATTATAGTAATCATCATACTGTCCTTGACTGATAAAATGTAAAGTATCAGAATATCTGTCCTAGTTAAAATAAAAGACAGGAAACATGGAATATTATTAAATGATAGGAATAGTTTACTTCTAAAAAAAATCCCTGAATAAAAACATAAAGTGGGAAATGTTGGGTCTTAAATGTAAAGCTGAGACTTTCAGAGTATGAGACATCCATTCCACTGGGGCTTGACTCACAAGTCATACTTCACAATTTATAGCAAAACTGGATTCTTAACATATTGGAATAAAGATTTTTAACAAGCTTCCATCTGTTAAACCAGCGAATTGGCTTGGTCTGATCATGCTTGCTGTTTTAATAAATAGCCAGCATAATTTTTCAAACCACAGCTTTCAACTTAGTTTGGAGCATTTCAGCTTGCACTAGTTGTGGCCAGTCCTGAAAGATTGACGTTGCTTGTACATTTGGAGGAGCCTACACCACAGAGAGGGCCCAACCTCCTGTCCTGGTGGCTTGGCAGAAAGGCATACCAGTGCCATTTAGGAAGGGTGGGCTGAGAAGTGACCTCAGGATAGCCACTTCCTTGACTAATGGTATTGCAAATGAGACATAATTGGTCTCAAACAGGAAGGGAGTGAACCACTAAAGTCCGAAAGCAACTCCCTGTCTGGAAGGTGTGTTTGCCACAGCAAAAAAAAGCTACTCTGTTAGCATGGGAAAAGGAACTGAGGGCATATTTGTCTTTTTGCTGGGCTTTTCTTTTTCAACGGCACAAATGAAAGTGTCAACAAAGTTTGCCTGGGTTGAAATTTTTGCTTTTACCCTATCTACAAAAAGACATTGAGGGTGTATGTATATTTTTTGATCATTTTATGTATTAGTTGTAAAGGTTAAAGCAAAGCATCAGTAAAATTGAAATGAATGTTTGTCATCCTAAATAAAGCAGTCAAAAAGGCATCAAAAAGAAGTCATAATGGGAGAAGTGATTAAAAAATAAAAAGGGGGGATTAAATAGATGACTATTAACAGCTAAAAAGATACACTAGCATGAAAGGCTGAACATGTTTGTGTTAAGTCCATGCTTCCCAAGTCCTGAGTGATAGGAGTATCCCAAACAGGAAGTGATGAGGATTTGGATGCTGACCACCAATCTATAGCATTAGCATTTTCTTATGAGACAACAGGAGTAAATGAATTGTGCAGTTTGTTGTTTCTTCTTCATCTTCTTTACTTTTTTTCCCATGCTCATCAGTTTCTCACCCATGCTTTTGTGAGGTGTTTGATCCAAACTTTTTCTCCTCTCCAATCTTGTCCTTGTCCCAGTTCTTCTCATGAACTTTGGGAGTCTGCAAAGCACAGGAAGTCATAAAGGTTCAGCAAAATGGTTGCTTAAATGATCTAATCTGTGTGAAGCAGCTGAGATGACATGGCTGAAACAGTAAAAAAATTAGTAAATGAAAGGAGCATGAAACTTTTGAGTTCAAATTATTGAAATCTGACAGTATTAGAAGCAAATAAAAAAAGTATGATGTGGCCTTTAATGTATGGAGTCTTCCTCTGATTGAAAATTCAGTTAAAACTCACATACATGCCCACATCCATACAAATATGTACATATCTATAAAAGCAGGTCCCTAACTTATATTTCAGGCTGGGGGCAGGCTTTGGTTCTTAGTCTCTCTTTTTCAAATGATTCACCTAGGTACTGCTTTTGTGGAAAGTTCTTGGCATAATTCTATTGGATTCTCCTAGTAAAAGAAATAAGGTATTTTTAGGTAGCTTATTTTGCTTTGCCTTGAACTGTAGGCCCTTTTTTTAAATAGTAACTCAGCCTTTTGGTTTTCTTTCACCCCTTTCACCCTGTCTGTTGCTATTCCTTGAGAACTGTGGGTGGCTGATGAAGCAGTGAACATCACATGATGTCACTTAGCAACCTGATGTTCATAAATAGCAATAATCATTTTTCTAATGGCTATTTTTCCCCATCAGAAAAAGATCTTTAGACCCATTCCATTCTGACAGTGCTGAATTCTTCATCTGAGTTCCAGTATGTTTATTGCTTATACTTTCCTTTTTGGGGGTCCAATTTCATGTGATAATATCATGGCTGATGCTATTAGGATGCTTCTAACTTATTTCTGAGCTTATTAGTAGCATATAATGACAGTAATTGTTAGCACCATTTAAGCTCTTTAAGAATATTCTCTTCCTTTTCTTAAATGCCTGCACTGCTTAAGTCTCAGATGCTCTCAACATAGAGTTGGTGAGACTAAATTAGAAGGGTCATCTACAAATGATTTTTTAAAATTTTAAATATATTTGAGGAATGCTCAGGAAGCTCAGAGATTTATCAATTCTTTCATAAAGGAACTGGTAGGATTGGTGTGTATCCTCTTAAAATTAGTATAATAATTTAAAATATTGGCTTTGCTGTGAAGGACCGCCTCTGTTAAATGACAAATTTTTGCAAAAAGCTTACCTTCACATGAGTATTCAGGCAGAAACCAAAAGATAAGATTATAAACTATGGAAAGTAGAATTGTGCAAGCCTTTGAAAAAGATCTTGCAAAAAATCACTTAGGAAATAGGGCAAAATTATGCAACTACCTAAGCCCAGCTTGTCCTCAATGAGTTCTCTGTCTGAGAGCACAGAAGGAAAACCAACCCCAAATCCTGTCCGTGCAGCATCAGTTCCCCCTCCCTAACCATATGGCTGCTCCTCAGAGAGCTGGGGGCTCTGTAACTGAGAAGAGGGAGTAATGTGGGTGAAACCAAGACACTGTGATCATGTGTGCGTGACCACTTCCACAAATCTGCCAGCTACTCTGTAAATACTCTCACTATTTGCATTGGTAATTCATACACCAAGTAAGTAGTGGCTGAACTACACAGGTCGGGAAAAGTATCTGGTTTTCTCGCTCCATTTATTCTTTTTTTTTCTTGATTAAAAAAAATATACTGCAGAACAGAGAAATAAAGAAGACTGTACTTCTTTTTTATTTCCAGGACACCTTTGTCATTCATATCTTCTTTCTGTGGATCTGTATTTCAATTCTATAAAACTTAGGGGAAAAAACCCTCTGATAGAAAGAAACACTTGTGCTCCAGAGCTCTATACTGCTCTCACAATATACTCACTGCAGTATCTCGTATCAGCAAACTATTGCTATCTGAGCCACTTTAGGCACAGTGGCTCACGTCTGGAGGGTGACAGCAGTGAAATCATTACAAGCAGTCTTGAAATTTCAACTTCACTTTTTCTGGAGGAAGCCAGAAGAATAAAAACTGCAAAATAAACTGTCTCCTCTTATTGAAGAAAGTGAGGACAGAGGTATCTAATCAACAGCTCTCAGTCTACTAAAACCTTTAAACTCAGTTTAACAGGAAAGGCAGATAAAGTGATATATGTAATATATTACTTTCTACATTTTCTTCCCACGAGCAAGTGAAGTTAAGACTACTGTAATGAAAGATTAATTAATCCAAGCTGGGATTTGATGTAAATTATGCAGACTGAGAAGATGAATGAGAGACTATGGCCTCTGTAGAGGTATGTTTTATTGTCTGCCAATGCAAGATTTATTTTTTTTTAATTCACATTTTTATTACTGTATACATGATGGGATTACTCACAGATGTTGTCACATTCAGGATGTGCTCGCTGGAGACATAGGAAGAGAAAATCCTTAGAATGATTCCTTCCCAAAATATTTTTATTTGCCTCATAATAATTCTGCATTTTATAGTGTGAATTAGAGTTGGAAGACATACAAATCAAATACAGATTGTGGGGTGTAGCAAAACTAAGATCTCAAAACAGTTATGAGCTTCAACAAAGATGATTTGGGAATGAAAATCCTTTCATGCTTTTTGTATGTCAGTAGATGGTACTCTGTATACTATCTGCACACATAGTGTATGTGCATAGAATGATTTTATAGACAGTGATTATTATATAGCTTTCCCTTACTCCAATGGAAAGGACTACTGGGGATAAAAAACTATTCAATTCAAGCTATTCACAATTCTAGTTACATTTACTTGAAAATGTACGTTTTGCCCCTTACTTTCTTTCTAACTCATCTTTGAGTTCAGGTGTGTTCATAGAGGGGTTTTGCTTCAGTAGTTGTGGCTTCTGCAGCAAAATATCCGGTAGCAAGTAAAAACAAAGTAGTAAATAAGTTTGCTTCACAACTTAACTGAATTTCATTGTAAGCCACATACACAGAGCTACATGTTGCATTTAGATCCATTTAGGTACTTATCTGAGAACGATATTCCTTAATAGTATTTTAAAACCCCCATTTTAGCAATAAACTTACTTTTAATACATTTTATGTTAGCTCTTGATGCTGACCTTCCCAAATTATCATTCTTATTTGTTCCGAATATTAGGTGACACCTCTAACACATTGCTATTGTTTACAACCTCTTTTGTAGGAGCTTTTGCTCATTCTTTTTTTTTTTTTTTTTTACAGTTTAGGCACCCATTCAGACACCAAGATACCTAGAAGATTCCCAGTCATAAATATGAATAAAAATTGAAGTAGTGTTGACACATGACCAAATTCCGAGGTATGCTGTTTCCTATTTCCTTTACTAAATGAAGGGTTCGGCATCTTAGAAGACAGGAAGCTCTTTGTTTGTTACAAATCACAGTATGTACAAAGTATGTAAGTTGTCAATGGCCTACTATTGTGACAATAGAAAAGCTCCTTTAAGGCAATTTGAGTACACCTTGTAGGTACCCAGGGATCTTTTCACCACTCCTTTCTCACAGGGGCCTGGTGCTCCTTGCTCTCTATTTAAACATAAAGTTAATGTAGCGAAAAAGTATTTTTAGATGAAAAATGTGGCTTTAGTTGGTGATTCCACCAAGACACTGCCGTGTTTCAAGAAGAAAAATAACCATATTTTTTCAGAAGGGAGGAATCAGGATAACATGGTGGAGCAGTTTCCAGGCCAGTTTTGAGCTCTATCAGTTTTCTTGAAGAGAAGTTAATGGAGGGGCTCAAGTCTTCCCCTAGGTTTTACACGCTACCAGCTGTAATGCCATGATGTAAATGCCCAGCCTACGTTTCATAAAGCATGAAAAGACTTAGGTGTGGAAGGGTGAAGCTCATAGAAGTGATTGATCAGAGCAAGCGATAGCTTAGTTAGCCACTGGGAAATACCAAGGGACAGGCAAGGGTCTAGCTGTTGTTGTTCTAAGCATTTGTTAATCACTAAGAAAAGAGGGAGATTGTGTACTTCAACTCAATATTTCTCCAGTCTGTGTTGTGAGAGATCCAAATTCAAACCTCTGCTGTGCAGCCTTTGAGCACACCCCTCAGGTCATGCCCCTCCAACACCGCCAGACCTGTCTGCCAGCCCCAATTATCCCATCACCTCTTACCCTCCGCCTGCCTGCTGTCCCCACTTCAGGTTCCCAGCCATGGTGTCCCCATCTCATCTCCGGCGCGTCCCTGTCCCCATCCCAACAGGCTGAGGCTTTCGCAGGCAACCCTTCTTCTTGAAGACTGTCAGTTATGAATAAATTGGTTTCACTGAGAAATTTCTAGAACCAAGTCCTGTCCTACGCAGCTACATGCCTTGGAAATGTGCCTTTTTGATGCAGCAAATACGTGTTTTAAAGAAAACAAACGGCACTAAAGAAATTTGTCAGAGTGCCTGGTGGATGGAACAATCACTTAGGAGCAATGACACCAGCACTGATGGGGTCCAAGCCTCGCACTCATAGCCCAAGGGGTTACTCAGACAGGCTGAACTATTGTGACCAATTCACACGCCCTCCTTACTGGAGAATTTTACATAGTAAATCAAGAATCCTAGATGAAAAACTATGATAAACATGGATATCATAGATATAGATAGCATAGATATCATAGATCATAGAAAAAAACCAAAGCTCTGTTTTATGAATCCTGGCAGAGCCCTGGAACTGCCCAGCAACTTGCTGTTTGATATGATTGCAACTTGATGCACCTCTATGTCTGGCTCATAGATAATATAAATTCACACATGACGTATTAGGCACTTAGTGACTTCAGGTGTGTTTTAGTGTGGAGTAGATAAGGCAATTGAATGTCTGTAAGTGCCTAAAGAGACACTTGAGGAAAGAAAAAAATACTTGATCTGAATTTACCTCACAATCCCTATGAGACTCAGTTGGCTGTCCATGAAAAGGGAACACCTCCTGGCAGTATTGTAAAGGAAACCACTTGGTAAGACTGAGAAGTGTAGAGGCAGTACAGCTGTACAGGAAGGGGGGCAAGTTAATGGACTTGATAGAATTAGACACTTTCTTGAAATATTGATTTCAATAGGAGAAAATAAATTTTCAAACAAAAATGTTACGTAAGTTTCTTCCCAGATTCTACAACTGTAGTAAACATTTTTGAAGAAATGAGCAATTTGAGAATCAAAAGGAAGATTAACAGCTTTAGTTTTATATAATAGGAGCCAAATTAATTTCTCACTTTGTGGAATTCATCCAGGTTTCTACTCTCTAACTTCAGTGAGTTATTCCAGATTTAAACCAGTGTAAGCAAGGGCAAGTTAAAAATACTCATGCCACAATTGGCCTTGAAAATACATTTCTCCATCATAGACATTAAACTGACTGCTGAGGCAGACAGCATGTCTTGCCCATAATAATTTTGTATTTACTTCTCTTCCTCAGTCCTTAAAATGATTTCATGACTTCATGACTCTAAGAGTAAATATATTATATAATGAATACACTTTTTATTCAATATTTGGGGGAAATTAAAGTAAATGTTGTATGTAATAATACTGCATGGAAAAAGCAATGATAATTATCTGATGAGGGAGTTAATATGAAGGCACTTAGTCAATCCTGTGGTCTGAGGTAAATGGCAGACAATCATATAAACCTAATTAACATCGTAAAAGAAAGACAAACAGCATTAGCCCATCAATTCTTGTCTAATCTCTAATTTTCTTCAGAATACCATTGCATGAAAAGGTTAGGGCTTATATACTAAATTAATCATAATTCCATAAATGATTTGTCATGCTTTAGCCAAAGTTGACCCCAACTTTCAACCTACACTCCTGCAAGCAGGTCTTACACAGTTAGATCTTTGGAAACAAGTTTTGCTTACTGGCATTTCTTCCCCAGTATTCTGGTACCTGAGAATTGCACAGAGAGAGGGTGATTAGTGAGAAAAGAGAGAAACACACAACCATTGCAATAATTATGATATCAAATTTCATGCAGACAGTTAAGTGAAAGGAACCTTGCTGAAGCATCAGCACCTGGGAAAAGCACTGGGAATGAGTACTTTTTTTGGATTATATTTTTGGGTTGGGGGAAGGATTTGTGACATTTTCTCTGGGGTTTTATAAAGCAAGTATACATAATGTATCATTACCTTTAGTTTCTGGTCATTCTGTTGTTTCCTTCTGCTGTTCATTAATCCTGGAGGATTTTATATCACTAGTAGATAGCCTTTCCATGAATATGGCACTATAGCTAAACATTATGAGACGTACTTTGGATGTCGCAAAAGTAATTTGTTCACACATTTTTACACAGACTTGGACAGACTATCAGAGGATGGAAAATACAAGTTTTAAAAAACTACTTATTTTTCACAAATTAACTTAGAATTGAGTTAATGGGAATCTCAGAAGGATTTTTGAAAAGCATTTCTTTTTATCTACCAGAGCTATCTGAGGTGAACTAAGTTTCAGGTCTCAGATGAGGAGGATTACCAGATTAAAATATCCACCTGTATGATGAACTAGCATGTTCTTCCTAGGGAAAAGTGTAATAGAGTATTTTCTTTGTTCTTCTTTTTTTTTTTTCTTTTGTTGTTTCCCCCCGTTTTTCTTGTCCTGAGTCTTCAGTCCTGACCTGGTAGTTGGCCATCCCCACGGAGAGTCTGGGGTTTTTCCCACATATATTGGGAGTGAAAGCAATGACACATAGAAGAGCAATTGTCCATCAGATGGAAATCTCTGTTGTGTTGTTTTGTTCAATTTTACCTACATATCTTCATCTACAAAAGGAAGAAGAGTAAAGACTACTGGAATAGAGAACAACTTTTCAATTTTACACTCAGAATTTGTGCACAATATTGGGCTCTTTGTCCATGATTCATGAAATTCAATGAGCATTAGATATAAACTTTAGACTGTTTTGTTTTGCACAGATGTCACTGATAGACTTTGATTAACCTTTCTATGCATTTTGTATTGCCATACTTTGTTAACCCTATTGCCCTTTTCCTGTTGCCATTCATGTTGTGTTTTGTCTCCTAACGACAAAGCAGAGTCTAATTAGATTTGTAAAAAAATTTACCCAACTATTAGTCTTTATTGAGAACTAATAGAGTAAAGAACTCACTGTTAAGAAATGAAACAAGTTAAGAGGGATACGTGCATGTAGTAAAGAGGTGTCATGGAATGACAGGAAAAGGGCAGCACCTTCAAATTAAGAAAGGAAAATGATGTAATAATGATTAAACCACAAAACAGAACTCCAACACAGTGAATGAGCAATGAAAATAAGGTAATAAAAAGGAGTACTGAACTAGCTCATGAGACATGTTATTACAGTGAACATTATGCTAGGACTGTTTATTTTGCTTAGCATTATGGCCACCTTCAAGGTTGCTATGACAAATGTGTGAGCGTTAAACGGAAAATGAACATTTTCTTTTTTAGCTAAGAAGGCATCCACCAGCTCTCTGCCTACTCAATTTCCTAAATTACGTGCCACATAAATTTAACTTCATTGGCACCAAACAAATGTTAATGTTAACCACTTATGGGTTAAAACAATTTTGAAATATTCAGTATGTTTCTCTGTTGACATTCCTCAATCCATAACTTGTAATCCATGCAGTTTTGCTTGAAGAAAGTATTCACTCAAAATGTAAGGCACAATAACAACACCTAAATAAGAAGTTCTACTAGCTAAAGGGCTGATCTGTAGGAAAAATGAATATATACAGCTTCTACTGAATTTAAGGGAAATTAAAGTTTTTTCATAGCTGGCCTTTCAATGACTTTTTTTTCCATGGCACTGAAAGAGTCTTATTCATGTGTGACTAAGTGACACCAAAATTTATGCAAGGTTCTTACAGCAGAGGGAGTAAGGGAGGAAAAGCACAACAGGGTTTCTCCATGCAACTTACAAAAACATTATCAATGTGGTTCATTCATTGAGCAATGACAAACTCAGAGGCCTCTTACCAGCTGGAATAGATGTACTGGACCAAAGAAAGGGAAAGTGGAACTGGGACAACCACAGTCGGAATGTGAGCACAACACTGAAGTCTGAAAGTAGAGCACAACAAGGAAGCCAATGTGCAGGAGGGTCGCACATTGACAGTGCTGTTCTCCAGGCTGTAATCCAACTTCTAAAGATCAAACTAGGTATGTGAGATGTTTAGTGGCATAGAAAGCAGGTAGAGGATTCCCACCTGGCCTGTCTGGATGTGTAACGGGAATGGTAGAAAGCTAGATTAGCCTTGCAGCATTTGAAACTGTGCAGGTAGTGCTTATTAAAGTAATAAAATAATTAAAATACTAAATGATGGGTGGAGTCCCAATGGAAGCTCTGAGGTAAGAAAAGATGGTATAAAAAGAAGAGTATAAGGTCAGGAAGCCCAACTAACCAGATCTTAGCATTTCAAAAGGAATGGATCAATTTCCTCTGCTGGAGCCTCAAGCTGAAGGTACATTGCCCTCTAACCTGACAACTAAAGAATTTTGTGACATTATTGATGGAAACTTCATAATAGGCTTTTTCTTTCCTGAAATATTGTTTAGGAAATGCTTTTTTGCAGGTTTTCTCTGTTTGTTCCTAGGGGATGATTAGAAGAAAACTGTCATGGTTTGTACATCTTAGCGGAAATTTGCAATTTCATCTTGAGGTGCCTGATGAGATGTAACTCTGTCACTGCCAGATTAACAAAAACCATCAGGACGCTTCAAGTCACAGCACAGGCACCTGTAAGACTACAAATGGTACTGATCATGTATTTGCCTGATGTTTGCTGTTGAAGAGTTGGGCTTCTAACAGATGTCCTGAAGAGCTGTCCATGACACAGTCAAAGGAACTCTAGAGCAGCATGCATATAGATGAGGCACTTCTACAAATGTTCCCAAAGCTGATGCTCTTCTAAATCTACAGGTGGCAAATCGCATAAAAGCCTAAATGTGCTGCTCAGGGAACACTGTATGTAAGCAAACAAGTGACAGAACAAGAGAGAAAAAACCCACAAAACAACTCAAAACACTTTTCTAGGATGTACTTGGTGATGGGAGAGAAGCAGAATCTCCTGGCTGTAGGGATTTTGCTTGAGACACCACAATTTCTTTACCTGGCTATGGAGATTTTGCTTAAGATACCACAATTTGCTTCAGCATCAGGGTGGGTGAATTTGCCATTCTTCAGGACATGCTGTGGTTCACTAAGCTCTGCTTAGCTGAAAAGAAACTTTTCATGCCATGCCTCTGCAGAGTGCTGCATGAGGTATTTGTGTTGGTAGAAGAGCTGGAATTACTGTGTTTGAGTTAAACAGAAGAGCAGAACTAATGCAGGGGTTGAGCAAGGCTGAATACCAAGCCGCTAAGGTAAACCCCAGCTCAGCTTTCTCATTCAGTTAATGGCTTGAAAAAATTGAAGCAAGCTTATACAGCTGATGTGTAGCATCAGTCCTTAATAACTGGAGCTATTTCACCTGAAGAGGACTGTCAATAAGCCACTGTAAGACATTGTTTACATGTAATCTGTCTGACTGATTAACTGCTGCTAGCTCACTGACATACATACTGGACATAAAAGTCCAGTAAACAAGCCTAAGTTTTTGGAAGAAACTGTGCAAGACTGTGTACTTAGCAATCCTTTGCATTCACCACATTGTATGTGTGACCAGTTAACATTTTAAGCAATTTTACATCCTGAATGCCTGAGACCTATGATCACTGTAAGTTCCTATATTCAAATACATAATTGACTTGGAGGATGCTGTGAAAAAAACCCAAAACCCATCTGGGAAAGATCTTTGCCTCAGTCCTGATTTGACATTTGACATTTGACAAATTACTGTCCACTGTGATTTAAGTAAGTATCATAAACAGAGAAAGGTAAGACACTAAGTTTTCAGGTATTGTGCTGATATACATGATGACATGGCAGGTTTTTTGATAGCTCTGAATAACATAGCTATATTTATCTATATCTACATATAGATATATCGATATATGAATAATGTAGCTAGGCTATATCCACTGACACTGAGCAGCACCTGTTGATACCTACCTTTTGACTAGCTTTCTCCACCCTTGTAAGAAATCAAGAATGAACTGACAATCTTTTGAGATCTTCTTTAAAAACATCACTGTAGATGTGTCATTGACAAGTTACTTACTGTCCAAAAAGGGAAGCAAAGAACTCACTGAAAATTCTATTACCATGATGCTACCAGCCACATTTCAGAAGCTGTTTAAAGTCTGGTAAGTGACTATCCCAACATGTCAGCAGCTGTGAGATCACTGCAAGTAGAGTTGATCTTCAAAGTCAGAGATATAGTTAAGCACTAACTGTACCATGTAGTGGAAATAGGGAAAAGAAGATCATTGCAAGATGACTGCAGCTGATGAGGTGCCATCCAATCATTCATGTAAATATGCAATCTGAAATTCCTCGTGGGCTGCATCACAGATGTCAGAGTTCTACCAAGTCCTGGCAGTGTGTTCACTAAATGCTGTGACAGCCAAGACTTTCATCTCAAGTGATGTTGTGATAGTATGGCTGTTGCTCTGTTTTTGCAGACATGAATCATTAATGATGTCAGCCTTTCCTAAGTGACCTTTGCAACACGTGGGAGCAGTTCCATTTAAATGTTCTTACGTGCAGTTACCACACACAGAGTTTTAAACTGGGCATGCTTGAAGATCTTTTCTACAGTATAATCATTGATTACACAAGGTGAGATTTTTCACACACACAGTTTTTAGAAGGCAAACAATCCCAGAAGAGGTCCACACACATAGCAGGACCTGGTCTGTCCATTTACAAATCTGTATCTCTTTGATGTCTTGCAAACGACAGCTCTTTAGCCAACAACCTGATAAGGAAGCCTACATTTTTAAAAGGTCATCTGTTGATAAACATTAGTAACACAACCCATCACTGATTTAGTACATGCTACTTATGAATCAAAGAGCAAGCCCAGGTGTTCTGTCCAGGTCTACAAAAAGACTCCACTGTATTACCTTACAATTCCCTGCTTCACAAAGGGGAAGGCTTCTGTACCATCCCCGGAAGATTAAAAGTATTTTCAAGTGCAGGTGCTTAGGAAAATAGTTAAAAAATATAGAAATCAAGGGAGCAAGGACTTGAAATAAGCTACTGCCCAGTGCAGGAAGCTTTGCACTCAGGATGTAACTGAAGCCTATCCCCAGGGGTATGGTTAAAGGTATCTTCTATCTCATTCTTCAGCAGATATGTAGCCAATTGGAAATACCTGCACTGGGCAAAACACATTGTAAATTGTAGTTTGGAAGAAACTGTTCTGTGTCATCTAGAAATAAAAAGGTCAACTGGTTGAGCATTTTCCAAATTATTCTAAGTAAGAGCAACTGTCCTAACAAACTGTTACAATACAGATCAGCTAACATTCTCACCCTACTTTTCCCTCTAAGCGTAAATGTTTATGTTAAAGAAAGTCAGAGGGAATGGAGATAACTGCTGCAGTGTAGGAGTTTCAGTAGATACATCTGGGCCACACATTCAGGGTGTGAAGCCAAAGTGAGTCTTACAGCTCCAGTGCCTTACAATCCTATCTCTGGTGCCAAAGGTATATTACTGCAGATTGAGGAGTGATAGCATGGAAAAGTACAACCAACATAACCACTCCCACCCTCCTTTAGCTTACTTCTCATCTTGTGAGAGGAGTGTCTGTGGGGTTTTTTTTGGTTGATCTTGGGGCAAAATCCTTCTACTTTCCTTACACTACTGTAAAACCTCACAGGAGCATTTACCAAGAAATGAGATCTACAATTAATAAATATTAGAGGACAATACCATCAGTGGTCAGAACTGCCACCACAGTCATGAATGTGAGTCAGTCCAGAGGTGTCAGGCTGAACAAATGAGGACTGAGGGAAAAGCAAAAATGTGACTGGTCTAAAGGGAAGAGAGACTTCAGGCAATAACTGAGCATTTTTTGGACACACTGGAGGATTAATGGAGAGAAAAGCTACAGAGAGCATGAAGTCATCAAGGATAGTGCAGGAAGGACTTGAGTCACGATCAGAATGTTATTGAGTAAGCTGATGAGCCAGACTTACCACTTCACTGCTGGCTGGACATAAACGAGCAGGAATCTGTTGGCAGCAAGACACCCAACAAGCAAATGATGCAGTTCAGGTACTTTTGAATTTTCCAGAAACACAAAAAGGGCCAAAGTTTTTAGAATATTTCATTTTTCTAAACTTCATGAGAGAAACAGGACTAAGAAATGTGAACTGGCAATTATATAGTTAAAATCTATTTTAGTAACCACTTGAGACAAATGTCTGTCTAAAAATGGGATGAATATTTGTGTGCAGTAACATTACTTCGATTTTTACTAGTGGCATGAAGGGGAATGACTCAGTCTTCTCAAGTCCCCACCCATCCTTTGGCTGTGGCTATTAAGAGTTTAAATTTTGCAGTAGGGAGAGGGTCCCAGAGGCAGTGACCAACTGCCAGCTCTGCCTGTACTAGGGCATCCCTGTCCAGTCTCACCCTGCCACGGATGCTTCAGTCTGAGCTAATACCTGTGCCTTCCTAATACTCTGCACAGGCATTTTTACCTAGCTTTGCTCAGGCCTCAGATTCCAGCCAGGTTTTAGAGGTGCTTTTAAGATTGATAATCTGGAAAAGGTTTGGCAGCCTTGAATTTATTTATTTATTTTTTAAACTAAACTATCTTGAAGTTAGCAACTCTGTGAAAACACTTTTTGTGCCAAAAGAGCATGTGAAGCAGCTGCTCAGCACTTATGCAAACACCTGTGAATATTTTTAAGCTTACTAACATTCAGCTTTCCCCCTCAATGCCAAGCTAATACCTATTACTTATATTGAAAAGCCTTTGCTCATGAAATATATTCATATTTTAGTAATTCTGACAGTGAAAAACATTGAGTTATAATGATGACATGACTGGAATGACAATCCATCGATGGTAACTTGAAATATTCCAGCATTAACAGTAGGACTTGCCTCAAAATTAAAGATCAGATTTAGCAGGCACAAAATCACATCACTTATTCTAAAACTCTCTTTCTTCTCAAAAAATCTTAATTTTCTTGAAAAACCAGCTACAGAATTGCTGATGCAGTAAGTGAAACCTGGAGATCACCTAGGCAAACCTCAAGTTTGGGTCACCTTGAGCAGATTACTCAGGGACCTGCCTAGGTGTGTTCTGAATGTCTCCAAGGATGGAGACTCATCACCTCTCTGGTCAACAAGCTCCAAGTGCACTAAAGCCTTCAGAACTATGACTTTAGAGATATAAGTTTACTAATGTAGCTAACACAGAGATGTCTGTGCAAGTCTGCCACAAACTAGAAGTCTGGATAGCAGCACTATTTTAGAAGAGTGTTGTTAATTGAAATGTCTGGACAGCAGTAAACCTTCAATACGAATCAATTAGGTATTCACCTATGCAAATCCCAGACACGCATAATTTACAAAGCTTTTACAAAGAGGAGTTTTCTGTACTATGACTTGGCAGATTTCTGAGACAGTGCCTATTGTGGAAAAGCCAGGACCTTGACTGTATCAGACTTTACTTATTCATTCAGGTACACAAAAAGGCTCAAAGGCCCTGGGGAAGAAGCTGCATAGATGCATTCAGAATGTTTGAAATTTGTTGTGAATGCTGCATCACTTGTCAACACATCCTGAAGAGATTTATTTTGTGAGCAGGGCCCAGATGACGCTCCTCTTCCGCTTCCTCTGCTTTCCCTCTCCATCTCCATGATTCCACAGAGATAATTTAACCTCTGTCCCACAGCGTACCTCTTCACTTTCAGGGATCACCATTCTTATACACAGTTAAATGCAAATAGGCAAGAAACAAAAGAAAACTTAGGTATATGAGACTTTGAAAACTGTCCTTTGGATTGGTCAGTCTGTGGCTGAATGCCCACCTAATAGAGAAAACTTCTCAGCATTACCATATTCAAGAGTGATGCAATATTTCAAACTCTTTTGGTCCTTGCAACACAACTTTTAAATACTTTTTATAATGGGCCTTTAGCAATCAGCAGGTATCACCATCAGATGCACACATGGCCTGCAAAAACTCTATCTGCTGGCAGAGAAAGCTGAAGAAGACTTCAGAACACATAGAAAGAAAAAGGGAACAAGTTATGGAGAAAAGACAGGAAAGATCAAGCCACTGTAACACTTCTCTCACAGGCAACATAAAGCAACAAGAGAAAAGTGCCTAAGTGCATTGGCAGGTGCAGAGACAGCAAGCTCCAGCAAAGGGCAGTGATAACTGCTGACAGCAGTAATGTTTAAACAACTCCTTTTTACTTCAGAAACAATATTCTCAGTTTGAAAATAAGTAGTTCACTACACCACTTCCTGTTTATATGGGATGGAAAATGGCAAGTTACCTACACAGTGGGCTAGGTGTCAGATAGGTGTAAATACATTTGTATCCTACCAATGTAGTACTAGGAGAAAGCTTATACAGGAATGGTTTGGCAGGTTGCAGTTTTGGGGTAAGGAAGACTAGCCCATAACTCAAAGCCAGTTTTGCATGCAATAGTAAGTTTAATCATCTTTCTTATAGCTAATTGTAGCACTGACCAGGGAAACAGATTTGATTGATCAGTACTGGGTCTACATTTAAAAGGGTGCCTCCTCCTCTTTCATACAGTTATTATTTGGTCAGTTTACTTACCCTGATTCATATTACTCAAAGTCAGAATGCAGAAGAGGTTTCTGTTGGTGGTCTAAAAAATAAAAAAGCAGCAAATGCCAAACATGAAATAATTATTCCTGTGCATTACCTCGAACTGACATAGGTAACTGCATATTGCTAAAAACATCAGATATGATTTGGTGGGTACTGACATGTGCCTGGAGTCTGCCAAACCACCACTTAGCTAAAATCACATTTAACCTGAGTAGCTTATTCTGTCAAAGTAATTATTTTCTCAAATATTCCCAAACTCCTCAAGTCAGAGCATAGTTATCTAGAAATACAAGTTTCTTGAAGAACTGACTTACCTCTTTTTTTTTCCTTCTTCTAGTTAAAATCAAATACTGTTAGTGATTCACATTATGCATTACTCAAAGCATAATTAAGTCAGATCCCATTGTGTGTGTACACATGCTGTCCAACCTCAAATTAAAGGTATAAAATGTGGGATTATTTTTATTGTCATTCATTTACTTGTGATATCTGTTTCCAAACTGTTAAATTGCAGCTCAGTGTTCTCAAATTACAGAAGTGATTATACAGTCCTACAGATTGAAGTCTTTCTGTTCTGGCACAGGATCCCATAGAGATCCATGGCAGTAAGCCAAAAGGTTCAAGAAACAGTAATACAAAATGCTGAGTATTAATTGCTAAATGACTTGGGTATTTTTGGGAATTCTCTTTAGAAACTGGCCACCAGCTCTGTGAACTCTGGCAACTGAGTTTGACTCAGCTGTAATGAAAAAAAAGAAAAAAAAAAAAGAAAAAAACAACCCCAAAACCAAACCAAGAAGAAAAAAGAATGAGAAAAAAGAAGAAGAAGAAATCAACAAGAAAGAGAAAAGAACCCCTTACCTATCCTTTTTTCCTGTTCAAACCCAGATGATTGTGCATTAACCATGACATTAAGGTAGATTTGTCCGAGATGTAACACTAGGTTTCTAAATTGTATGAAACCATGTTTAATGCTGAACCACTTTCTCGTATGTGGTTTTCACATAGTTCTACAATTTTCTCTATTAACCCCTCACCTGATTAGTCATTCAATTAATTTGCCTTTTTAATTTCTCTGGTAGAGGTGCATTTTCATATCATCAATTAAAAGCTTCAGTATCTACACTTAATAGTCCATGTAACATTTACACCTGGCAATAAAAATTCTTCAAGTTAGAAACTGATCAAATGAACAGGGAGAATTACTTTATTGGCTGTAACCAATAAAAAAGAGTTTCAAAAACCTAGAGGCAAATAGAATTCAATTTAAAATAATCCATCCTAAACCCTGACCACTGAACTTTCAAATTATGGTCTCACAGATTTCTACTTGTTCATTTTTTCTTCATGGACTGCTTAGTTTTCCTCCCTTTTCTGTATATATCTTATTCTGTAAGCTTAGAATTATATTCAGAGATACACACTTTCGTGGTGGGGTCAAGTGGGAACTCAGACCTCCTCAAAATGATGTCAAGGACAAGTATTGCTGTGCTTATACAAAGCAAGCTTGTATAAGCACATTTTTCTTTAAAACATTACAGCAAATCTTAAAAAATGGTTCTTACAATGGAAGATGCTGGAGTTTGAAAGTAATACCTGTCTTTACTTCTTTTTATTCTTGAGCTGCAATATTTCATTTCATATGCACTGTTCTGAGCAATCCCAACACAGAATGGAAAAACATGTTATTTTTTCATTTCAAGATAGTTTAATCAGGTAATTACAGGAAAAAACATTGAAACAGTTTTTATGGTGTTACCTATTATGTCATCTTAAAAGGATAGGATATAACAAACCAGTTACAAACTTAAAGACATATTTACATTATATACTCAAAGTAACAAGCTATAGTCATATTCTTTTAGCAACCACCTATGGGATGAGTTAATTAAATTATACATCATTTAGCAGACAAAAATAGCAGTTGAGGTTTAATGGAAACAATATACACATGAGGCACTTTGAGGTCATTAAGGTGAAAAGCAAATGGCACCAAGCAAAAGAAGGAAAACCATGTACAGCTTACACTGCAGCTTTGAACATGAAGGCTGCTTCTTCACCAAATGCTTTGATTTCTTTAAAAAAACACAGCTTTTGCAATTAAGGGAAACTTTCAGAGGCAAAAAAACCAAAACCAAAAAGAAAACCCAACAGCCCCCTTAACCCCTCTTTATATTTTTAAGTGCACCAAAGGAAACAAGTTTTATCCACCCAGCTGCTGGACTAATAGTACCATAAGGCATCTTTTTAAAATTCTTTTTTGTTGCCAGCCAGTGATCCTGATCTTCATTTCACTAATATGAATGTATAGCTGTACTGGCTGCACATTGTGCTGTAAGCTTGAAAATATTTGAAGTCTAATTTAAACCTGGGCATTATTTACACAAGTGTTTGACATTATCCTCCAGGTACACAAGAACAGATCATTCTGAAGAGAACTCATCCAAAATGGGAATATTATATTCTAACATGCACAATTATGGCATTCTTCAAAATACTTTGCTTCTCTATAGGAAACTGCATTGGTTAAGACTGCTTGAAACATCTCTTCTATAACCTCTTAAAGAGTGTTATGTCATCATTTTCTGCTGTTACCATAATAATTGTAGATTATTAAATATTGCTTTAGTCATGCACAGCCATAGGTACACCCTTCACAGCTCCTGAATTTCATGTGTGAGAGCACACACCCACCTGTGCATACTCAGAACTTGATTTGTGTCACAAACCAAAAGGCCAGATTGCCTCTGCATGAGCATCCAAACACCATCACTTCACTGTGGGAAGAACTTTGAGAGGGGAAATAAATAAAATAATCATCACAATAAAAAAAAAAATAAATAAACCCCTTTTCTTGTAAGCCCAGTGACACAATCAAAAGAATTTTCATTTTATTCCTGATTCTTACGCTCCTGTAACAGGCCGTCACAACCATTTTAAACCTAAGAAAATAATATGGTTAAAGGATTTTTATTTTACTACTAATAAAGAAACTTAAGAAGCATGATGAGCTAAAGCATCACAGATTCCAAACGACTGTTGTGTAGATTCACAGCTGAAGCTAACCTGAAGCCGTGCACGGCTAGCCCGGTAACGGCGTTGCATCGAGAGCTGCGCCTGAAGGCCGCCCGGCTTTCCCCCAGTAGATGGTGCCCGAGCTCTGCTCTCATTTCACTTCCCCCACTTTCAAGGAGAAACGATTTTCACGGCAACCGAGGCTTTCAGCGAGCGAGGGACTTAATATTCAGGGACGGTTTCCAAAGGCTCGGGTCCCCTCCAAGCAACACAAAGCTCTGCTACTACATGCCTGACAAACTAAAGCTCTGGTGTTAAGGGCAAGGAGTACGGATTGAGAAAGAAATTTCTCTATTACCAAATGCTCAAGAAAGTCTTTCAGAAGAGACAGAATAAATGTTACATGCTGCAAAAACCAGAAGCTGTGTGGATGCAAGAAGCTGTTCTGGAATGGGTTTGCTGTATGTCTACCTTCCACTGCTCATCTCCTCAATGTAACAGTGGGTAAATCCCTAGCACCAGAGAAAAAGTACACGTGCATGCTACTAAAACCAACCCTTATGCAACCTTGACTCTGCATTCGTTTGGTCTCTCAAACCAGGCAAGCTGGCTGACACTTGCAGCACAACAGGAACAAGCGAGCATGGGCCCATTCAGTAATCTTTTTTAGATGGTGCAAGTATTCAAAGAGAAAAGCAAAAGGTGAAAACATTTTAGCAGCAAAGTGGTTAAATGCAAGGTGAAAATATTAATGCACACATTCAAAAAAATTTTAAAGCATATGTTTCATATAAAATACAGTACAGGACGAGGAGTTTCACTATGTTTTAGAGTGCTCAGAGGAAACTGCTAAAACTAATTTCTTTCTGAAGTATATATACAATATGATTATATAGCATTTTCTTATACAGCCAGCAAGTTCTTTTCTTAGGTTGTTCATGCCTCTCCACCGTGAATTAGGAACCTAGCACTTACAAATATTAAATACCTCTCACTCACTAGAAAAACATCACCGTTTTTTAATGAAAGTTGTTTTTAAAGTTAACAGTCTATTCTAGGCAACCAAGTTTAGCTGAAAATGTGTGAAGCACGAAAACCAACCAGAGTAGCAGCTTTCAAATACGTAAAGAGTAAAACCCAAGACTGCTGCTACCATGCTGCTACCTATTCTTGGACTTCAGCCATCCAATCGACTCTTAATACAAAACTAGAAGCTCTTCCATAACTTCTACAGTTATCAAGATATTTGCTGTCTTCTTCAATGTGAAATAGTACTTTGAGATTATCTATGTACACAAGGCGGTCAGTTCAAGCTGTAATATAAATATAAATGTTTTCTTTTAAAAAGTATTTTACAGACAGATAGTTATATACATTTGCTCATTTTACTGCTGGGCTACAAAGGAAAATTAAGGGGCCTGATACATGCAGAAAAAAATTACACAAAATGTACTGAAGAAATGCATATAAGTGAGAAAAGCAAGTCGTGCATTTTTTAAATTAAAATGATTAGGGGGTCTGTGTTTAGTTACAAGGGTATACTAAAGACACTCTGCCCCACTCCAGCCAAGATGTCAAATAGGCACCTTTGCTAATGAATTATGACTGTTCTTAGTGTTTTACATATTTTTAATAAGAAGTAAATGTTTCTTACTTCATAACAGAGGAAAACATCTAATGTTTTTAAAAATTCTCGGTGGGTTAATCCATTAATTCTTACCTGAAAGTTAGACTTACTAAGTACAAAACAGTAAGACATATCATACACAATATACCACCACTCATACACATTCATACACACACTCTCTCACTCTCCAGCCTCCCTCCCCAACCCCGCCTTCAAATTTCCCCAATTAAGAAGTTCACTCAGTTTTGCCTGGGCTGTAATTTATTTCTTAAGCTAAGTCTTTTGTTGTTCTTTTTGAATAAAACACACAGTACTTTTGTTTTTGCCCACTCAAATTAGAAAAAGTTGTGGTTCAAAATAATGAAAACAATTTCACTTTTGTTATTAATCTTTTGTTTTAATCATAGTACTTGATAAACAGCTGAACAGGATCCTAGTTTAACAGAAGGATAAACAAGAACACTGATGACAATTTGTTACAACTGCCTTAATGTACCTTTTGCTTAATGAACATTTGAATATGCAAGAAAGTGTTTTTGGAGGACACCCCAAAAGAAAACAACTTGCTGGTTGAACAACAGAAACAACGTCCTTTTTGCTATTATGTTGAAATCAAAGTCATTTATATATAAAAATAAATGTTATGTTCTAACAAGAACATTTTAGACAATTACATCTGTGCTTAACAAAAAAATATTGGTCACTCAAGACTAGAATAATTAATATTTTAAAGGTTTTTAGATTATCAGAATGCATGGATACAACTCAACACAAACTGTAGCTGAAGGGAACCAGGACTGAAAATATCAATTTGTCCATCTGGAATAAAAATGCAACTAAATTAACTATTTAAAATACTACCATGGAATGTGACAGTAGATATGGTCCATACCTACTATATTGGAGGGAAGGAAAGTTTAACATGTAATAATTCGTACCTTACACATTTAGTTAAATATAAACATTTGTTATTTATACATAAAGTCGCTTCCAAAAAAACTATTAATAAGTGATTTAGTTGCACTTAAAATCAGTTTCATTTCTCATTTGCTGAGTATTAACTTTTCTTAATCTTAAATCAACTGTCACTAGTGCACTTTTAGTTAAAATTTCCCCTCAGGTAAGTTTTAATCCTTTTAAAAGAGCCCCCTCACCTAAACCATGAATGTACAAAGTGGCAAAAGTTAATCCCTTTTAGTATAATCATAGTTTATATACTCATTTTATAGCCAATAATAAGAACAGGCTTTCCTTTGCAAAAATCTCCTTCACAACTCGCAACAAACGCCACGCACTCAAAGGAAATAGTTAGGCGTGGCTAGCACTTGTAAAATGCCAAGGTCTGACAAGTCTTGTTGCTTCCTCCACATCAAGCATCTCTTACGTGAAAGAAGATTCCCTTCAGCTTGCCAAAAAGCTTCCACAAATCCAAGTTAGATGCTTCCTGGAAACAAAGATTTTTCAGCTCTGTTTGGCACAAGACTGATTCATCCCGCAGCTTTATGCTTTCCTCCACAGCACCCACACACCTCACCACAGTGATGGCATGCTCTCAAGGGGAGGTAGCAGCACATACATGGAGCAATGAACGAGAGTGCCACCAGTGCTAACCAGCGTAAGCAGAACTTGTCATCACTAGTGTCACACGAGCAAGGATCAGAGAAATCTCCTTCAGAGTCTGACATGCAGTGATACAGCATGCTCTCTGCGCAAAGCATGCAACTAACTTGGTAGATACATCTTTTAATAGGATCTGGCGCATCTTGACATTTTCCTCTGCCATTATCTTCATGATTAAACCTTTCCTGGCAGTATATACAGCGGGAACGCTCACCATCCTCTTTTCTTCTTTTTGAGTTTTTAAATTTTGATGAGGAAGGCTGAGTTTTAAATACCACAGAGCTCTTTGAGTCTTTTAGGGAATTCGACTTAGTTCCATCCCCACATGGGTATAAATAGTCAGATTTTTTACTGTCTGATTTAGAAAATGGTATATTTGAGTCTGCGTCATCCCTTTCCAGGTCGTTCTTCCACATGTCAGGATGCCTGTAGTCTGCATAACGACGTATCAAAATGTCACGAGGGTTTATTCTGACAATTTCATCTTCGTCCTGAAAACTAACGTGTCTGATTGACTTCAGTGGGACCTGAAATGGCAAAGCAAGAGAAGTTTACTATGGTGAAGTCCCAAATTCATGTCCACCTATAAAGTAAAATTTAGATTAGAAAATTAAAAACACAAGAACTTTTCCCCTTGCTGCTTGAGGATAAAATATTCAGCTTATTTTATCACTACTAAATTTACAGACTTCCCCACAGTAATGACTCTTTTGCACGGTATTAGGTCTATGAGCTTTAGTATTCTTTCCTGACTTTCTAGTGTCTTGTAAGAGCTTTGTGTATTTTGGTATCCGCATAAAACTTGGTGCTGCTCTGTGAATTAAGCTCAAAATTAGTGTTAACATCTTAAAGCAGAAACTAATTCCTCAGATTAATTATGCCTTATGTGCTGTATGCTGTTTTAGGCCTAACTGCCTGATATGTTCACTTTTGTGTTATCTAGGAGAAGCTTTCCTTAATTCCTGCTCTTACATTTTCAAACTCTCTCCTATTTGTAACAAGAGTACCGAATACTGGTTACTTATTATCAAAGGTGTATTCTAGGTAAGGATTTTGCCAGATGAAGATTAATATTCAGTATGACGATCAATCAGTAACAGCAACTTCAGAACATGCCTCCCCTTAGGTACTACACAGCACTTAAACTGATTAGTTTAGAACATCAGCAGGCAAAGACCCAAGAACTTCTTAAATTCACAGTTTGTAATGAACTGACCACAATTTAAGACCTCAAAAGGTTAAGTAATAAGAATGTGCTAAACAGATAAAAAAAAAAAGCAGAGAAGTAGGATAGAGTTCTTGTTTATTCTGCCTTACAGTGAAAGGGCGTGGGGGCATGAAAAAGTTGTCAAAGGTGACTAAATTCATAGAATCATCCACACTGAAATACTACAGGCCTTAGATATCCAAGTGTACAATAGTGGACTGCCACTAAATGTTACTGAAATCACATTACAAGTGACTGGCAAGAAAAGGTGCAAATAATGACAGGAAAAAAATTAGCACACGTGTATGGAGGTAGCTCCTGAAAATAGCAGACAGTGCAGCAAAAAAGCAAGGGTCTCAGTATGCCTCAATATTTCTACCTTACAGACAGGCAATTATTCTCCTACACTGTAGGGCCATATAACCAGAGCCAGATTATGAGTGGGCTTCAAGTCAAATTCTGCCTTTTTCTCTGTCAAGTGCACAGCCTGGAAACCATCTCACAGAGAAGACAAAAAACTCCTCCACTCCCTAATCTATTAGGCTTACAAATTCTTCCAGAACCATGAATTGCTTGGGAGTAATCTTTGGCATCGTAAGTACTGTTGCTTTGAGAGTATTTACCTTATTAGTACTATAATTAATGAGAATTAATGTGTCACCATTCCATAGTCAAGGACAACAATTGAACTGCATGTTCCTAATCTGTTGCAGTATGTGAAACTACTGAAGATGATGCTTTAGATTAAAACATTTCTATCCACTTTGCACGTGTCTATGCTCCTACTGCGCTGAAGTCTGCATGTCCTGGTTTTAGGGTAGGAGACAGAGAAAGGAAGAGGGAAGGCAGCTGGAAAAGAGGAAGGAAGAGCTTCTTAAAATATGCTATCTTCTGATTATGTAAGAATATCTGTTGCCTGCTCTAACCATCACTTCCCTGCCCAACAATCCTTGTGTGATGAGTATAGAACTGTAATTAGAGATGCTTTGCCCTGGGACTTTCAACTGGAGTATGCTAACAAGAACAACTTTTTTTTTGCCTTGGCTCCAAGCCACATAGTTGAACTTCCACAAGGTTTCAAGGATACAGGGAGAAGAAATATTGTATCTCGCTCATTTAACACTGCTCCTCTTCCACACTTCCCCAGGCTCCTATGCAAGCAGTTAGGTTTCCCCTTTGCTTTTAAAAGCAGACTGCTTCTCAGCCCTATTCTGTTTTTGAACAAGAGGAAGAAACCTATTGTTTAGCATCAATAACTTGCTACGGCTAATAGGCTTTTTTGAACATTTTGCAGCATAAATTTATTTAAGAAAAAAGCTGCAGGAAGTAATTAGAATTCCATATGTTATAGGCATAAAGGATCCTTACCCCACCATCCACACAGAATATTATGCATTCATTTAAGACATTAAATAAACCCTCTTTTTTAAAAGAAAAAAAAACCCTAAAACCAAAATACAAAAAACCTGCCCTCAATCTCTCATTGCCCAGACAGCAAATAGCCATTAAAGTTCACTACAAATACTAACAACTGTAAAATCTAACCTCTCCTTAGCTTTTGAAGGCTTTTTATTTGTTTGAGCAGAACACATCACAAACATAGAACTCTTTCTGACTCCCCAGCCCAACACCTAAAAATGCTTAACTGGCATGTTACAAAAAAGGCACCACTACATTGTTTATGTCACTGATATTAAGAAATATTTTTTGAGTGGGAATGCTAAAAAATAAGCAAGCTGGAGAAATGCTGGAAAAAATTTATGTATATGAAGAGCTTACTCATTGGTTGTTTAATGGGACCTATGGGAATACATGAAGTACCTGAAAACTTAAGAACAATACACAATTCAAATTCAGATAGGTACAAATGCCAGCCAAATTTAATGAGAATAATGCACTCAGTCCTCTAAACATTCAAAATGAAAACTCAGTACAAGTATCATCTCTGTGTAACAGCTGAAGCAGGAAGGTAGAAAGAATGTTACAGCAAACTGGAATTCCAGAGAATCTGATTCTGAACATGATTACTCAGCTGGAAATTAGGCAGACATTTTTTGTTGGCATGACTGAACCCACAAGTATGGCACCTTACTTGAAGGTGTGCACCTTTAAACAAGTCACTTGCTTGGAACTGTAGCCTTTGCTCTTTCTCCTCAATGAAATACACCTGATTTTGCTCAGTGTGCAACTTCTTAATGTGAAGACACAGCAACTGCCTATGACATTGCAAAGTACTATGTTTAACACTCATCCGTGTATCAGAAGCTGAAAAGCTGAAGGACTTGAGTATTTTTTCACTAACAGCCAAAATACTACAGGTGAAGATCTGAATTGTCATTATTCACTTTAGTTTGAGCATGTACTTCTTGAGCTATTCAACTTATGAGCACAGTAAGAGTGTTCCAACTTATTTACACCAAACTGAAACCCGGTAATTAACTCAAGATCTGCTGTGCCACCTGGTCACACGCACAGATCTAAGCAGAGCCAGTGCAGTGTGTGCACACACAGAATGTGAGGTTTGGGTGACCTGCCTATGTTCTAAATGTGCGTACCACAAGACCATGCAAAAATCAGGGAGTGTCTGATTTGCTTGCAGGTGGTGCAATATGAGAAGAATATTTTAAAGAATATCCGCTTAAATTTTCATGGAATTTTCCATAACTTCAGTTTTCAAGAACTGAATTCTAGCATTATTATTTGAAAGGAATTCCGATTTCATTTCTATAAGGCAGACACAGACTAATCAGTTTAACACAGCCTAAATTATAATTTTCTCAGTAGTCAATTTTATACACTCTCTTGAAACATACAGGTATTTTAAGTTGCTGCACCTTTCTTTACGACTAAGTGAAGAGTACCAGCACATACATCACTGGTTACTGTAGCTATTAAATATTAACTGCAACAACCTAATCACCCATCCATTATACTCTAAAAAATACTTCCAGTTCTCTTTGCAAGTAAATGGGAAGAGTGAAAAACATGTACCTCCAGATGAACAGAAACAAAAATATGAGGTGACTTATACAAAGAAATAATTGAAGTACATCAGTGATTAAAAATCAAAGATTAATATTTTCAAGCTCCTTAGTTCTCCATATAACACTGGTTCTTTTGCCCAATAAGGCAGCTTAAGAGGAGCTGACACAAGATTTCAGTACAACCCTATTTTTCTCAGCAAAAATAACTGAGGGTACTAAAAAGCTTTATTTCAAACAGCAGAAATATCTTCTGGTAAGTCTTCAGAACTACTTGAACTTGCATTATGTTTTGACTTCTGTTATTCAGATTATTCTAAAAGCTTCCCATACGTTTGTTTCTAGACATAAGACCATCAAATGAACTATTATCCAACTTATTAAGACTACTTCTACTGTCTAAAAAACTGCCAGTTTTTAGCTCTAGAAAAAAGGTATAGTGCTAAAGGAAAAGCTATACCAATGGCTGAGTAACTTTCATACATAATTGAGGTACTGATATATGTATTTTCCTTCCTGTACCAAAATAAGAGTACTTTAGTTTAAATAGGCATTTAGAAAGCATAAGCAATGTTTCAATAAAAATATTTAGCAGAAGTGGCCTACTGTACAATTCATCCAAGACATCAATTTTAAGGTTACTTTTCAATATTTCTAATCAAAACAGTATGAGTATACATGTAACCAAGATTGAACTAATGCCAATTAACATTTTCTGAAAAAATCTAAATAGCTTTTAAAGGCTACAACTACTGAAATTGTTAATACAAAACCAGACTTCAAATAAATTAAAGACTTATTCAGGTAGTCTGGTGCACTACAAATATAGGTAAATACCTTCACAAAGCTTTGCCTCTGCCATAACAATGCTATAATATTTTGGCTGCAAAGCTTATATTGAACATTTCAAGAAGCTGAGAGTATAATACTACATACAGGGACTTAGAATGCAGTGATTTCTTGTCAGAAGCTACATACTGTGTCATTAATACAGGAAGCAAAGCAAGGATTCTTATTGATATTCTTACCTGGTTAGGTTGGCTAGGAAAACAGGCTCTCCTGGTGTTGAAATCCTCAAATGTTGAAGGCCTTAAATTTGCACTGTTGTAAGTTTCACTGGTTACTACAGTTTCGTGTTGAAAAAGGTGATCTTTCATTAATGACCCTGATGTATTTTCTTGAGCAGTCTGGAACACATAAGAACTCCCTTGAAATGATTTTGCATTTATATAAAAACCACACCAAACCCACCAAGTTCACACATAAATGTGCTAATATTTTATATGTGTTAGAGGCATCTATAAACACAACTATTCTTAAATTTTTAAAAGCATTTAGAAATAGGCAAGTATTTTCTTTGGTATGAGTCAGCCTTGGTAAATACAGAATTTCTTCTCTGCAGACAGTACAACTTGGGTACTAGAGATACATCCCTTTGAAACTCAGCTGCTAAATCAGCCTTCTTTAAGGAAGCGGAGATTAACCTGTCTCTGAGATAATGTTTTCTCTAACTACCCACGAGGTTGCCAGTATTTACAAAAACACAACTGGAGAAAAAAATTTTCTGAGACTAGTAAGGCAAAAGCTAGTCAGATCTTTTAATAAATTTAAATCAAAAGCAGCTGGAAAGGAGGAGAAAGCAATTTTTAACCTGTACTGGCCCAATTAAAATATCTAATTGCAGCAAGTGTGTATTAAACAACTAGTGACTGTCTTTTTGAAATTGAAGTTATAGCAGGCAATTTGATACAAATGAGAGACCATGAAGCAACATATAATGAGAGATCTGCAGGACCTGTGCCATTCAGAATAAGGAAGAGGAAGTATGCTTGGGTGGGATACTAGCTTGTAAGATGATCCAATTTCTGAAATGAATAGAAAAACAAACAGTTCTCATTCTTTAAGCTTAACTGACTGGGACATACTTAGGATACAGCAGAGCATTTTTATACTAATTCCACTGGGCTGTCAAAAAGGTATCATATGATGTTTTGTTTGCATTGAGAGACACTGTAAAGTTAACTGGTGGTCATCATCTGATAGCACTGAGAAAATTCTGGCATCATCCAACTTCCAGCAATGAGAATGTTTCAGCTTTATTATAAGGATTTGTAAGTATCAAGAAAACATTAAGAGGAAAAAATAAAAATACTGCAGAAAAATACTGAGGCAGAGGCAAACCTAAAGTTTTGGCAGGTTAAGTATTAACTCTGAACCATTAGCTTTCACTTATCAAAATACTTACGGAACTTATTCCAGGATTACGTTAGTACCTCACATACATAACAGCCTAATGTATCAAGTTCTAAGACATCTAGATAATATGAAAGTAGCTGGTCTGTAGCTAATTTTGTAGGAGAAAGAAAATCATCACAGCACTAAGAATTTATATATTGTTCAGAAGCACTGTGTGGGAAAATATTAAATTTAGTAATTAATTAATGATCAGTGTAATTAATACTAGAGAGCATACACCCTGATAATGACAATAGCTCACTCACTCAGGTTAAAGTTACTCCAAAAAATTTTGAAGACAGGCAAAATACCAAGAAGTACTTGATGCAGATCCTTGAGCATGACACCACCGCAAACTAAATGACCCTGGTTATTGTCAAAATTAAATTTTCTGGTCAAACACTGGTGGGAAAGGAGTATAAAAGAAATGTTGGAGTAACTGTCAACAATTGGAATTCATATATGCATACTTATTTTAAGAGCAAAAAGCATCAAATATTGCAATAGCAAACATCTTCCTAGCAGGAGGTACTCCTGCAGATACATTGCCCAATAACATAAAAAGCTTTCAAAACTGTGGTTCAAACCACAGAAGAGCTGTGTTCAAAATGAGGAAGAAATGCCTACAACCATTTTTAGTCTGAGCAATATTAAAAATGACTACAAGCATTTAAGCTAACAGCTAAAAGCTGTTTTACAGAAACCACAGTGATAAGAAACCCCCTTCCCCTGGCTATTATAAATTTGAGTGGTCTAGGGAGAAGGGAGCAAGCTGCAAAAACTTCTACTCCTTCCTTCCCTAGGAATAAATGCATACTACCCATAAGCCGATCTTTATCCCTGGGTGAGATTTGCAGAAGCCTGCATTATTTCCTGTCCCTGCAGGTGATTCACACCTTTTTTCTTTAGAAATAAACTACTATAGAGCAAAAAGGACACACACATGCTCACACAGGCAGACACATGTACTCGCCTTGGCAGTCAAAGAGGGCTCCATCTAATGAAGGACACAGGCACAGATCATCTCCTACTGTGCTAACTAGCAGTGCCAGATGATGTATGAAACCCAAACCTTAATCTTAAAAAAAACCTTTGTGTCCTATGCACAGCAATTATCAAAGAATGCTTTTAGAAAATTCTAGCACAGATACTACAATTCAAGCTAATTGACTTCAAGGACAAATTTTGGGATGGCAGCAGACAAAGCAAGGCATCTGCCATTTTGTAAGGCAAGAACTTGACAGATAGCCTTTGGGAAAGCACAATGCTCAGCTTACCAACCTAGACACTACAGGTAAGTGGACACAGACTAATTTCTGGTATTAAAGTGAAAAGCAATCATGTCAATTATGATCTTCTTTAGGCAATAAATGTTCCCTATGCTGAATGACAGAATGCCAGATAAACATGTTGAACTCTGTGTTTTTAATTAAACTGTAGTTTAGATACAGTCAGATCAGTTTATTACAGTTTATTAGTATCCAAAAAGCTTTTCCTCGTACAACACTTCCTGCTCCAAGGTGATGTTTTAAGACAAGGTCATGAACACCTGAAAACCCACATTTATTATGGAAACATTGACAATCTAAAGTAGGAAGCCCTAGAAAAAAAAAATGGTATTGTGTTGAAAATGCATTTAAGTATGAAGCAAACGCATCAAGTTTTCCACAAGAACATATACAGAACAAATATACAAATTATCACACACTAACACAGATGCACACATTCTCCTTTTCTACTGTCCAAAGCAATTACATCGCCCACATTCAATATTCTTTAACCACAGCCTGCAAAGTACAGTACTGGCATAGGTTATTCAGTATCATCTGTAAAGTAACCTACGCCAGTTTTTAATGCACAACGGAAATCTGGTTTGCTCCCAGCTGCTGGTATAATAATTACTGTCCTATGGTTGCTAAGAGATACTCTGAATTTTTTTCCAAGACTACTAAAACATTTCTGTGCGCAAAAGCAAAAGGATGCTGGGTAAAGCAATAAAATGACTCCAGCTGTAGCTTTCCAACAGAATTCAAAGCCAGATGACAGCTGTAGAGAAAATGAAAACCAGACTGAGCTTCTCTTGTTCTTCAAATTTTCTCTCCTTACTTCTCCCAGTTTGCCAGAGTTAAGTCTGGGAGAGAATTCAACATTGTTCTGCAAACATTGTTAAAAATGTTCTCCTCTAAGTAAGTTTAATGATTACACAGAAGGATGGATGAGAGACCACATTTCCGCTGCATCTCTGTTCTTGCACTTACTTCCCATGAGGCCCAAAAATCTGCTGTTTGATGCTAACCAACACATGAAATGTTTAAGTGTTTTTTCCTTAATTTTTCAATTGTGAATAAATGATGCAGGTTTCAAAAACATCTGAACAACTTCCTTCTGCTTTAGCTATTTCTAAGACTGATGGAGCAATGTATTTGGCAAAAAAACTCTGTTATTTTCAGGTATGTGTTTCTGACATGTACTGAAGTATTATCTAGATTACTCTGACTATTTTGTACAGTTTAAACTAAAAAATAAGACATTCGCCTCCTTCTTCAAAGGCTTTTCTACCTGAACATATGAAGAACACTACATGTAAAGAGGCTGCTAGGAGTACTGGTAAGGAAAAAATGTAATTCCTCCTGGTTTTTGAATACAACTCCCAACAAAAAAGCTTAATAAACCAAAATAATTTAGCGCAATATATGAATAGATTTATTTGAAATTCATAATATGAATTAGTATTACTTTTAGTTCTAAAAAGTAGACCTAAGCAATTTATTAATTGCATGAAATATTTCTAATCTTTAGTGTTTTTCCATGTAGTTTTGTCTTATCCATAAAAACAATAGAGTGTGTCAAGGCTAAATTGTTTCACATTTCCTTACAAGCCATTACATTACTCTTGTAAAATAAAACTTCTGCAAATATTCTGTTAGAGACAAAATAAATTGAGTGGTCATTAAATGCACTTACGAAGAAGTCACTAAATGGTGTATTTACAAGGAGGCACCCAAATCATTAGTATCTTCCCTGCCTGCACCAAAACCACTTAAGGTGCATGTAAGTTGCAGGCCTTTTCCCCCTCTTATTAACAAAAAGTCCAATGTACCTACTTCTGAAAGAACAAGCCAAACTTTTTATTTTCTGCTTACAATTTATTAGTCTACAGTTTTCTTCTGCCAGTAGAAAGAAAGTCAAAAGTATAAGCAATACGTTTCGTATTACCTCAAAACTGTTAAAGTGTGTTGGTAGCCTATAAATAACACCAATATCGCTGAATCAACAAAACCTGAAAGAAATTAAAGCTCAACTACTCTGTTCTTCAGTTCACAAAAGCAAGACTTACGCACTACAGGATCCAAAATCCACACAAAAATAATTTTAAATGCATGAGCTCTAGAATTCATTTAGATTGACTTGTAAGGAAAAAAAAATTGTTTTTGGTTTTTTTTCAGTTAAGCTAGATGGGTTTTAGAGCAAGTTTGTATTTGGTAGATGAAAAGAATCTGAGCCAATCTTTTAACAAATAAGCAAACTGACTTAAACAAGCTGCTCATTCACTACCTTCAAAATGCAAGGTTTTCTACCAAAAACATCTAAATTTCCTAACAAAACAAATTCCCAATGTGTATTTCCATGTAAGTACACATACATTTCCAGGTTCCATTTACCAACATTACAAGTCAGATAGCTCTGCATTAACTCATTTGTGTATTTCTATTTGAAATTAATCTGGTAAAACTAGGTCTTATTTGATGATATAAACAATTTGCATCTAATAAATTAATTAAACAATAAAAATAATTGTAATAATTTAAGCAACCTTTATAAGCAACCATGAAAACCCCTGAATGATCATATTTTTTTAATACTAGGATTGTAGCAGTATTTGTGAACAACAGAGAGGCTAAAGAAACTATAATAAAGTTATGTCTTTTTAAAATGATAAATTTGATCTTCAGCAAAAATAATGATTTCTCTGGGAGATTTTATTTACAAAATGCAAATAAAAACATCAAAAGCTTAGTGACCCAAGATATAACATACCAAGCCAACTGCTAGTCTAAAGGGCACAAGGCAAGAGTTCAGTTTTGGATTTACATTTAAGAGATGCACATACAACTTTTGGACATTCACTGTTTCTGCTAACAACTGTAAAATGTGATAATACTTATTACAAGGAAGCATTGAGGTTTCACAGCAGAATATTGAGATGATAATTTTTGATCTTATTTAGATAATTTAATTTGCTCTCTGTAGCACCAAATATAGCCAGCCAGTAAAACAACTTAGGAAGCATGTTTAGCTTTCTTCATCTAGTCATCTTCATTAAAAAAAACCAACAAAAACAAGCCACTGTTAATGAAATTTATGTACAACCTAAATACAGTATTTACACATCAAATGTACACTAAATAGAGGATTCCTACTGTGTAAGATGACTAGAACAGCATAGGAAAAACTACTCTTTCACATCCTATCCATACTCTAAAATGCCCTTGCACAGATATACTCCAAAATTTCCTCAAAAATACTAATAGAGACTTTCAAAACCAGCTTATAAAATAAACAGGGAAACAAAATATCATTAAACCTTTTAAACTACATAGAGGTGGCAAGAAGTGGGGGGACAAGAAGAGTCAACATGACTCTTCAAATTCTCCATACATTATCTTTAAAGAAAGATGGTCTTATCCATCGAGTTAAAAAGACCGTGGGGTATCCAGTTTCACTTACCAGAGTATCAATCTTGGAAGGGGAAGGAATTAATAATGTGAAAGAGAATATGGACTATTTGGTATTTCAAAGGTATTCTTGGTGACTACACCTGGTGCCTGTAAAAAGCTGTAGCTTTTCTACACTCATGTTTATAACCCTGCAATTACAGTTTCATTATCGATACATAAACCTGGTTTAGATGAACCATAGCTAAACCAGGGTGAATTCCGTTTTCCCTGCATTTCTTTATTTTTTCTCCCTTTTTGTATTGTGATCGGTAGGCAATGCTAGTATCACTTATTTTGCTTTGGCATGCAGAGATACGGTAAAATACACTGGCTAGGGTTTTTGTCTTTAGAAAAGCACAAATCCACAATTAAGTAACGTTTACTGTGACGAAGCCATTAAGTATGTTTTCCTGTCTAGAACCTAAAAGATAATTCTACCAGCAGTTTGTACCACACAAGATTGTTTGTACCTGTATTATATATAGCTTCAGTGTGTGAGTACTTACATATAAAATATCTGTTTTACAGACATTTTAAAAAATATAGGCATTTATTTTTTAAAATATAATATAAAGTAAACCTGTATTTACATATGTAAATAGATGGTGTATTGATATTCATATGTATATACAAAAGATGTTGTAAATACACTTTCCTTCACTTTCCCAGTAACACATTTGTAACTATAAACAGATTGTTCTCAATTTTGGCATCCTTATATAGAAATGCAATAACTAGGCAGCAAAATCAAGAGGTAACTGGTTTGTTCTAAACTGACTAGGCCTGAAGAAACTGTTCATATATTACTCTTTGCAACAAAACATGTTTAAGCAAGTCATTTGAAGAGCTGATTAAGGACAGCATTATCTTTGGTAAACATTTCCTTCACCCTGTCAAAATCTCAATTTTTTTAATCTGAAATATCTAATATTTATAGCAATTTTACTTTCAAGTACCTTAAAACACTGCAAATAAAAAACAAGAGGTGGTTCCACAGCCAACATTTACACAAAGAAATACACTTCTTCTAGCATAAAATGAAAACATATCAGGAGACTTCTGTATTGCCAGTGCATTCCAATACTCTTTCTAAACATTTGACTCTCAGACTCCTATCATAGTATCTTCAAAGATGGCTGCTATTTTTCTCGATTTTGTGTATTAGAGGCTCTACAGTGGATCTATTCACACTGATACAGGATTAATTATTGCGTAAGTGACAAGACTCTTTCCCAAAAGAAATCACTTAGGAACACTATCAGTTTTCTGAATATCCACTAGGACCCCTGAGTCAACTTGTTTCTTGATCATCTTCATATTAATTTAAATATCTGCACTCTGAAAACTGAACGTATGTGTGAAGCAAAGACTTATCCTAAAAAGTGAAGCAAAGACTTACCCTAAAACCATAAACAAGAAGGAAAAAATGACAAGCGTACATAGACACAGTAGAATTCATTCAGTTATATTGCAGTTGTTTACTCTGTGTGTGTGTATCTCCACAATATTTTTTAAACTGGCCTTTTAATTACATGGATTCTTGGATATTATCAGGCAGTGCTATGCATCAGTGTTATAGTATTTTGGGTATATGATATGGTATATGTGTAAAGCACTGTAACTTTGAAGCATGGTTGGATATAAATTTTTATCTCTTAAGCCATTATGACCTATAGAAATTGAATAGTGCAAAATAGGAACAATAAAAACTTGAATCTCAACAAGCGACTACTTCAGTGTGTTTTTAAAAACTGTCTGAACTGGCTTTGTTTGGACTAGATTCTTTTAACCATTGTCTTAACATCTTTTCAACTCTAACCGTTTGATGTTAGAAGTGTTTTCTCACTGCAAAATGGAATCTAAGAAAACAAATAGGATGTGCAAGTAAAAAGATTCCGCATCCCTCTATTCTCTTTCTCCCAGAAGAATATTTCATATTTCAGTTAAGTTCAAAGAGGACATATAAGGTGAACAGACATTTCTGAACTTATAAATTAAACTCAAGATAGTTAATTATCCTATGGATTAAATAATCACTACTTAGTTTAGGACATACAATACTTTAAGTCTTCTAGATAACTGTTCTGCAACTTATTTCAATAAACTGAATTTTGCTGTTGCTCTTATTTTGCTTATTCTGACTGATGAGAGCAAAATATGTTCAGTATATTTGTAAAAGAAAAAATGCACAATAATTAAAAAATATACTAACCTGAAAGCAGTCTTCTGCCACTTCAACATCATTTTGTGAGGCTGGATAACCTTCATATAAAGAAGAAAAAAATGTAGACAAGGTTATTTTCTTTTTATTTAAAACCTACTGCTTCCAGTAATCCACACCATCTTTCAATATCCAGTGATGATGATATAAATATTCTTCACTTTTTGAACCTATAGATCACTGTATTTCAAGTTGATTTAGTAAGCATCTTTCACTTCTACACTCTGCATTTAATATACTGAGTATTGCTAGCCACACCCTCCTCTCTCTTTTTTCCACCTTTTTTGCAAAAGCATTTTCAAAGTGTCAGCTGCAGTTAGAAGCAAGGGAGTATATTCCTTTTAAATGCATTGTTTTGAAAATTAAAGGCAGACACATTTGGTTGGCATGAATGCACACTGTGCTGTATTTTGCTATAAATCAGCAGGAATTGGAACTCTGAAACCCTAAGAAAAAAATTACTCTTGTGTTCTCTAATTATTTGTCTTGAAGGGATATGGATGATATCAATACAATTCAAAAGCAGTCATTCTAGTATGTCAAAAAGCATTTCCTTCAGAAACATGTTCCTCTTTGTTAACAGGATAACACACGTTAAATCCCTGAAGTTACTTTTTACAGGATTGAAAGAGATGTTTTTCAATTCAATAGACACCTGTTCACTTCCCTCCCTGTCTTAATCCAGCAATATATTTATCATATTTTCAGCTCAGAATCTAGGCTTGATGATATTCTTCAGTTTGCTCACTGGTTTCCGCTAATTCAGTGAAGCTCTGGATATTGCTGAGTAAATTCTTCTACTGTTCCTAAAAAAACCCTGTCCTCAGAACTACGCTGTCAGCTGCTTGTAAAAAATAAAATTATTAATTGAAAGTATGTGCAGATACAGAGAGAACTCAACAGGTCACAAATCATTCAACTTCCTAGCTTATCCTATAAAAACACAGGAGTTACAAAAAGCTTCTGAGAATAAGATCCAAGTGAGAGAATGTAACACTCCAGCTTCCTCCATTTCTCCATGTCTAAAAGAAAGAGGCAATGCTTTATTATGTAAGGATGTTTCAGGAAATTACCTTATTAGTGTCTGTGAAACAATTTAGGATACTTGGATGAATGGCACTTTAGAAATGGCAAAAGTACTGTTTCAAAAACTGTTAAAATCTTAATGTATTATAGCTTAATCCACATCCTTAAATACTATCATTATTAATGTTACACAAAGTGATTTGACATCTCATTTAGTAAACAGTCAATATCCCTCCACCCAACCAAGTCTTTCACCTGAAATATGTACCTTGAGAAATATCCTCTACTGCTCTCCGAATACCTCTATCAAATGCTCTTGCATCAGCAGGACTCTGAAATGTGAGGCCAAACTTTTTGTCATCAATCTTCCAGTGGTAAAATGTAGGAGTAACTTTGTTGTAAACGAGGTCTTTCTTTAATGTGCATTCCAAGACCACCTTTCAGAAAGAAAACAGAAGGAAAAGATATCAGTGACCAATATACCAAATTTGGGAACAAAAGGTAGTCAGTCTTTGTGAACTACCTAAAAATATACATCGTAAGAGCAGATGAAGGTCTCTCTTTAAATTTCTTCCTGCTACAAGGATGTAATTTTTACTTCATTTCCATTATGGCCAAATTATTCACTGCTGGTTGCTGATAAGTGGTATGGGTTGAAGACACTATTTATATACTAAGTCAACCTTCCTATTCAAAAATCTCACAACCACAAAAGTATCTTATACCTGCAACAACCAGTACAGACTTGGTAGTTGCTCAGCAAATGAAGTAGGTCACAGCCCCCCCGAAAGCATTACGTGTGCTGATATCAAATTTTTCTGTATCACTGAATCTACAGAGTTTTTTAGCACTAGACTAATTTCATGCTGCTTTCAGGCCACACCATATTTCTCCCAAAAAGGCCACTAGACATGTGAAAATAATACAAGAGAATTTTTTTAAAAAATGAAATTAATAAAACCCAAAATCTTTACTAAAGTATTACTGTCTGCACCTAGACAAAAATACATTTGTGGCTCATATTCAACTATAAAAAAACCCAAACCAGTAACTAGGAATAATTAACAGAATTATTTGGCTACAAAATCATTACAGATATACATATACATTCAGTTATGAAGCAATCACAGTCTTCACACAGAATAATAAGATGGTTTTGGTTGAAAGAAACATCCAAGACCATCTACTTCCAACCCCCCTGCCATGGGCAGGGACACTTTCCACTAGACCAGGATGCTCACAGCTCCATCCAAGATGGCCTTGAAAACCTCCAGGAATGGAGCATTCACCACTTTTTCAGAACATTCTGTTCCAGTTCCTCACAACCCTCACAGTAAATATTTTTTTTTCCTAGTATCTAATCTAAATCCGCCCTCTTTAAATTTGAAGCCATTCTGCCTTGTCCTGTCACTATATGCTCTGTTAAATAGTCCCTCTCCAGCTTTTTTGCAGGCTCCCTTCAGGTAGTGCAAAGCCTCATCATTTATAGGAATTTCAATATTCTATAATTTCAATAATATTCTATAATTTCATAATGTATTTTTAGAATTTTAATTTTTCTTTTTTGTTACGTATGTGGCTTTTTGAGAGAAAAAAAGTACAAAATTCCTTACAGGGTGTGGTAAAATTAGTTTAATTACAAATGAGCAGGAAAAACCCCTCAAATTGGAAAAAAACCTGAAGTATATAAGTCCGTTCTTTGGTTATTCTTCCATGGTCTTTATGTTCCTCCTCTCCTTTCATTGTCTAATTATTACATAGGCAAATAGGTTTCTTCTCTTGCTCTTCATTATTTATTCCCACCTACATCTCACCAGTAATCATCCTGCAACTGTTACTGCCTTTACTTCTGCCTCTGGAAGGATAACATTCTTTCTGTACATATAAACTCCTTCAGCATTAAAATAAGTTTTTGTTTCTCCACTCGGAACTCCCTAAATGGTCAACAATGAGTAGGTAAAACTGCCTACAAGAAAACATAGAAAGGACTCTAACTATTTGGTGTAGGTGTGCAGGAAAAAAACTTGTATCATTCTGCAGTTCTAAGGTGTGTTAAAGAATCATTCTTTGTTCCTCTGGATGATTTTAAACTTGCTTCTCCTTCAAAGAGGAGTTAAAGAGGAAGGCTTCTCAAAGCACTGCCTTTTCTAGGTCTATGAGCTCTTTAGGGGATCTCTAACACATTAACACCAACTATTTTCACAGTGTAGCTTGTGTGCAGTGTCATCCAAAAGATCAACAAAAAGTACTGAAAGCCTGATTTTACAGCATCACAATGAATCTTTGATCTCAAAGGATTAATCCAAATTACTTCATACTGAAAATTCATATGCAGTAACAATTTTACCAATAGAGATAAAAACTGGATTAAAACTTCACTGAGTGTAAGCTATGATTTTCAAAGACACACAGACCAAACCAGAAAACCCCCAAACCAATTACCTCTACCCCAAAAAGCAACATTCATCCCCCACTTCCAACCCTCACATTTTATATGACAAGCAACGATTAACAAAACAAGCAACATCCTATCCAACAGTGTAATTGTTTTCAACTTGCTTCAAGGAAACAACACCTTTGAGGGGATGACTGATTTTTCACATCTGAACCTGTATAAAAACAGATCAGGTAACACAGAAGTTGTAAGTGAAAGGGCATTGAAAGTGGAAAAATATGTTGCATCAAAATTATATGTGTTATCAGATATAAAAATCCACGCAAGTGAGACGTGATGCCTGCCCTATCTGCGAGACAACTCAAAAGCTATAGGTCTCAATCAGCAGTGGGACATAAATTCAAAACCATCCAGCTCTTCAATAATTTTTGTTGCAGCCAAAAATATTAAAAATCCATATCAAAAAAAAAAAAAAAACAACCCCAAAAAACCATCCTCTGAAGCATTTTCCTCTCCCTGAAACACTTCTATGCTTTGCAGCAATAATGCATTTTTTCCTTGTAAAACCTGATTTTGCCACAGGCTTCTTTATGCTCAAGCATGCAAGCTATCATTGGGGCTGGGGAGGAAGTATCCTAATACACATATTCTCCAAGGCCTGGAAATTGAAACCAAGCTTTTTCAATGCAGATACATTTCAGAACTCTGATCATTTTTTTAGTGCACTTTGCTATGGTTCAGAACTCTCCACATCATAGGTGAAGATGATATACTCTCCCACATGGTTACCCAAAATCATGTGCTCCCAAACCTTTTCGGGTAGACCTTCCCCAAGATCTCCAGGGATAAGCACAGCAAAGACCTGAAAAACTGTAAATGAAGTGCCTACAGCTTAACTAAATTGCATTTCAAAAAACACTCCACAGGTTACTGTTCTGAAGGTTTTCTTCATTTGGAGACTTGATATAAGACTTCCATGCCAATATAAAGCATCCACCTTGGCACATAATGGAAAATGTTGCAGAATTATCAGACTCAAGACAGAAGAAAACCAGATCCACATGATCAAAATTTAAATTCTCAGAGCATAAATAGGGCTATTTGTCTCCTATTATTAAATGAAAAAATCCTTTTAATATCTAGATGTCATTAAGTGTAAGACTAATTAATTCATTGCTACTCAAAATTACTTGTTAGCTTAAAGTTTCTTTTCTCACCTCAAAAAGCTACATTCTTTAAAGACAATAGAATCTATTTGACTTATGGAGACAAGATCAACCTGCAGAGTCAGAAATTTTCTGCCTCAGCATTTAAAACCCAAATGTTCTAAAACAAAAACAAAATGAGTATTTAAGATATGACATCATTATTTAGAGCTTGTTTCAGAAACAAGTAAGAAAAAAAGTTTTTGATACAAATTTGATACAAATTTCTGTGTTGATAATAGACCCAATAATTGAACATTCCAAGATACTGTACACAATTTTACTGGTTTCTAGCTGTACTTTCAAAGCTTACAAGAGCATTTGTAAGATAGACTGCTTCACTGTTTCTCATTTCCAACCCAAATCTAGAAACACATAAGCACATAGTTTTTGAATGCCTTTTCTGCTTTACTCTTGGGAACAAGCAGCACGACCTGAGTATATCCATGCTGCAGAATATATGGACCCAGTGCCACAATAACTGTATGACATAATTATGCTGTGCATTCTTTTTTTGATTCAGTTAAAAAAAGATGATATAAGGGCTGTACCACAGCCTGTTGGAATCAATCTTTTCTCAAACTTTAGAGACAATTTAAAAAGTAAACATTTAGGTTTGTAATGAGCAGATTCTTGGAAGAGAATGGTATTTATATTCAGCTTTAGCTTTGTGTCTCTCCCTTTACACAATTAGCCATTTTTCAAAGGAAAGATTTTAAATTTTGTGACTCCTGATTCATGATCTAAAAGATACTAGTAATACTTTTTCTTTCCTCCTTTGAGAACAACTTGCATGGCAAAAGTCTGGAGAAGAAAATAAACCAGAAAATCTATCAGACTTTTCATTCAAGAAGTTAAAATTCACCAAAGCCTAAAAATCAGTAGGTTTGAGCCTAATATATGTTTAACACTAGTGCTATTAAGATAGAAGAGAGCTACTGTAAACACAGAGAGAATAGCAGACCTGACCAGGTTACAAAGGAGTGCAATTGTTCCAAGCAGACTGGCTGGAGCCAGATTTAGGAAGGTGAGTATAATAAAGGGGGAAATGTGTTATTATGTGAAAAGCCTTCACAAAATACCCAAAATTCCAAGACAAATCTAAACAACCTGAGCAAACTAGCAGGGAGCATTCTCAATTTAATTCAATAGTGTCACCACTTTGATTTTATTCTCAGATAACCAAGATGCTTTTTGTGAACATGATGAGATGTTTTAAATAGCTCTGTACTGGACAAAATTTTTGGAAGTTCTACATGTAGTCTGAACCTGGTTCATAGAAGGGCTGATAGCAATGTGCCTCTTAGGTCTAAAAAGAAACAAGACAAGCCCTCTCCAACAAGGAACTTCAATATTTTGATGTTCATTCCAGAGTATTTAATTTATTCAGCTGACTTACAGACTGAGATCTACAGTTGTAACTAAATGCCTGCATAGCCTATAAAATATATGGAAAGATCTGGCACACTGGAATGGAACTGTAGTGTCAGAAACAGCACTTGGAGAAGCAGCAACTAAAGCTAATTCATTCCTCTTCAGTGTAACCATTTACAAGGCATCTGGAAGATACCTCCATCAAATACCTCACCTATAGACTTCAAACTGCTTTGGGGAGAATTCCACCTTTCTAATGACACATAGGTTAAACAGTTAAACAGGTAAAAATCATAGAACTGAACTCCATTTGCTTTCTAACCTATTTCAAAGCCTACGCTGCCCCATGTCACAGAAGAGCGCTCCATGTTCCACACTTCAGGTTTCCAGAGTAAGAGAATTTCTGTACTTTTTCTGGAGGCTAAGCCAGTTCACAAAAGAAGAGACTTACTGGCCAAAGAGAATCAAGATGTAATCTTGATTAGAAAGGTATTTTAACAATGTGTAATGTGACTTTAGAACATGGGAGGGAACTTCATTTGTAAAGATTTCTTTATTTTTTAATCCATCGAAATATTTTCAGAACCAGCTGTGTGTACCTTGCAAAAAAAACTTAGTGAACTGGAAACCGTGGTTTGAGTGACTTCCAGACCTTACAGTAGGTTAAACTTTCCTGAAGACACACATAATCTAAGTCTGAATAACTGAAATGCTGAAAACTGTTTAGGAAGCTTTTTTGAAAAAAATGTTCTTACATTCTCTTTGCAATCACAGTGGCAGAGCAATCAAGTAAACAGCATAATACTAACTTCAAAGACTATTCAGGCATTGAGATTTACCAAGGGCATTTTAAAATGAGACTAGAGGGAAGCTGGGGCACAGAAACAGCAGATTCAGTACAACACTTCCTCAAAATCTGAAGATGATCAAAATATGCAGTCTCGCACTCAATAGCAAATACAATGGCTTCCACTATTACTTTATTTTTAAATAAAAAATAGAAATATAATTATTATGGAATGTAATAGTCATCAGTCAATTCTATTTGGACTAAAACCCCAATTGTTTCACTACATTAAAGAAAAGGTTAAAGACTGTGCTTGAACAGTAAATCCACAGGAATATCTTGAGAACTTATGTAAAACCATTAACTACATTGAAAGCATAAGTCACAGTTTTAGAATCAGTGACATGTCTAACAGAATTTTTTTTCAGTCCCTGCTACCTTCTGCCCTTCTAAATAAGCGTCATGACCTAACTTTGCTGTCGCATATCTTGGCATAGGATTGTGTTTCTTCTATGGCAAGAGGGCCCTTGTTGCATACCATACAACTTGCTTGTTAAGTCATTACAGATTAGCTGTTGCGTATAATTGCATTATCTGATGTGTGGGGAAATACATATATACAGAGTGTCCTTTCACTCAGTTATCAAAGAATCACTGGCTCTCCAGTATTCTTCTCCACTCCCTAAATCTATATTGTTAGTTCCCTGAGCTTTATTCAATATACACAGGAGATACGTTCATCCTAGCTGCATTTCTTCCACCTTTTATCCTGTGTTTTTGAGGGGTTGACTTCCAACAGCAAATTCCCAAAACTACAGCAAGATTACAATCTGCCCTGACAGACTAGTTAGGTCAGATTTGGGGGGCAAGCAGAAGGAAGACAGATGGACACAGGATGGGACACACAAAAAGCCAAAATCAAAACAAACTGTTCAAGACAACAAAGGTTTGCAAAGCATACTAATACTAACATGAGCTTGATTTTAGACAGGAAGAGGAGGAAAAACATTTAAAATCTTCTAGCAGAAGTGGAAACAAAACAAGGCTTGCCTAAGGGAAACAGGAGAGAGGACACTGCAAACAGATCAGGACACTGATGGCTGGACGTTTTCTTATGCATGCAGGCAAAACATTAAACCAGCTTGTAGTTCCAAGAATTTTATTATTCTTAAGGCTAGCTGTGAATGTTCCAAGTATTAAGAATTAAGAGAAAATTATCAAGTGTCTCTAAATGCAATTAAGCTTCTCAAGAAGAGCCTCAACAAGGCTAAAAAAGTTCTAAAGGGAACTACTGCAAAGTGAGGAAGGAACTGCAGGTGCACATAGCTGTGCGGGAACACAGGGTACTCTGCTAATAGCACTACGCCCCACTGAAACAACTGAGTCAGCAGAATTTCTATTTATATTCTGTCTTCCTACAATAGTCACAGTCAAGGCAGAAAACACAGCAGTCCTGCCTCAAGGGAGAAACTGGTGGGCTTGGGGAAGGGTCATGAGTACAGTATAAGAAGTAGTTTTATCTTTTAAGCTTACAGAGGAGTCAAAATACACTGGCAGAAAAATTAAGTTCTTAATAAAAATCATCAAGATGGAGATTTTGTGCCTTCTCCACTTCTCTTTGTTTCCACAGTAAGACACAGTCCTATTCAGAAATCTGCCATACAAGCAACCAAGCAATCCTCAGTAAGACCAGTTCGTCTTCCTTAGGTCTGTACGTAGAAATGGCTGAGATCCTGCACCAGTTTCCTTTTGTGAGGCTGATTTTCATGATGCTATTTAAGAGATGTTTATTACTGGTAAGGTAGCTGATTAATGAATACTGTCTATGTATTCCAAACCAGGTCAATTCTTGGACCTGTCAACTTCATGCTGTCTTTCAATACAAAGATGTTCTCATGTAAAATGGCTACTTTTTGTCATAGCCATATTCGACAACTAACCAAATCATTACTGAGGAATTCCATCTGATTTCATGTTCTTAATAAAATTCTCATTTCCAACACTCCAATTAAATCTAGTATCACTGGTATATAAACAAGATTCAACTCTAACCTTTCATTGGAGGAAAAATTAATAGCAAAATGTTTCCCAAACTGGATTGAAAGTTTCTAAAAATTGATGTGCTTAATTCTAAGAATGCATGGTATTACATCTAAAACAAACTGGCTCTTTTGATACACAATCATCGAGAGAGGAAAGTTCAGCAACAGCATTAGACTGAGACTATAAATTTACTTTGTAGTCTACAGGTAACAATAAGCAAGCATCTATATTTATGTTTATAGTTTTAATATGATCATTAAATAGATGCAAATTGTTACCGTTTTATCCCTGAGTCGTTCTCCATGGATAAGAAAATCAGCACAGCTATTCTCTTCCTGGGGAATGACTTTGAAGACTGTGACACAGCTTAGTCCACCCCCTCCAAGTGGTAACCATCCACCACTTGAGTCATCCCGGGTCATCACCACAGCTCTCACTCGTGCATAACTATTACTGAAAGAGAAGGAAAAGAAGAAATTAGTTTTCCATAAACATAAACCAGCTAAGTCTAGTTAAAAAAAAACATAACCAACAAATCCACAACCAAGATCACAATAATTAATACTGTCTTTCCATAAACATCACCTAGAAGAAAACAATTTAAGACCACCCTCCAAACATGTTTTTCTGTATTTTTAAGCCTTCATTAAGACTTCTCGGAGCTTGTGATTTTGTAAAGAAACTTAACCAGAGAATATACTTGCCAAGTAAAAGCTCATATTCTTCTACAAACTTTACATTCAGTGATCTAGCTAGAGGGCTGGAAAGAGAATAAGAATCAACTCCTGATTTATTTTAGACTAATCATGAAACCAGTCAGCCACCATGAAATTGCACAGAATAGAGAACAAGAAAAGAGAAAGAGGTCAGGCCTTCTGTCACTGAAATCTAAACAAGAACAGGCTTCCAGCCAGAAACCCTGTTTTCCTTCATCCATCCCTGCTCCCCACGCATATAACCCGTCCTTTGCAAGGGTAGGTCAGGACACATACTGTGGGGCTTGACAACAGAACCAGTTATGGCTACTTAAAATCCATATTTGCAGTGTCTACTTGCTGGTCCTCTCTTGTATTTATTTGCATTGTATGTAAAATTACTTGCATTTCACAATTTAACATCTTTTTCCATCATTTAGTATTTTTAAACAAACCAAATAAACAAATTGTTATCATGTCACTATGTAAAAGCCAAATTCCAGAGAATGGGCAGAAGAGGTTTTGGCCACCTTTCTCTCTCTCTGCTTTTAATTTTGGTTTTTTTTTGTTTTGTTTTTTTTTTTTAATTAAATGAAAACATTTAGTTTTGGTTATGAATTTGCCACTACATCATTTGTTAAATCCCATGGTTTACCAAGGATGTTATAAGATGCTACATTTGAAGTATGGTTTACTGGATGAATGCAGTAGTTGATGAATGTACATTTCAATAACTTAAAATAAGGTGTTATCTTTTTACAACATATTTCTGATTATGGGTTTAAGTATTTATGCCAGTTAGCACCAGTGATGTCAAATTTAAGGGCTGAAGAGGAAATATTAGAAGAGGACAAAGTTGTACCTTCTGTATTTGAGATAAACTATTCACCAAGCTGGTGCACTTTTACAAGATCACCACTTAATTCCCAACCCCCCCAAATATCCCAAAATAACAAAGGTAGGCTTTTTTGTGTCATTAATATATTACATTCTCACACACACATATGATTCACACATATGATTCACTTTGTGTGTGTGTGTATGAAGAATTTTGCTGCAAGTATCTAAAGCCTAAGTACATAATAGTTTGCAAAATGGAAAATAAACTAGCTTATAGGCAGCTGAATTTTGTTTGCCACCTCTGAGCAAAGCCCCCCTCCTCTCTCTGTATCTCATAGTTAAAATGACATTTCAGTCAATGTTTCTCACCACTTCTTCACCAACATCTTTCAGTTAAGTACTCAAACACAGCAGACAAATATAATAAAGAAAAATCCAATCCTTCATTGTACACATCTATCACAAATAATATCTGCAAATAAAACTGGCTACATCTTGATGCTTAATAATATTACTGAGATTGAATCATTTGTTCACTGGCCTGTATCACTGTGTTTCACTCAGAGCTAAGTTCAGACTGTAGTTGTACACTTCATACACAGGTAGTCTTTCATCTCATTTCTCTCAGAAGAGCCTCTGCTGACAGAAACTGAGGACACCAGGACTCTCCTCTAAAACAGTAAGCAATAGCATGCACCAGTTGGTTAAGCTGAAGTCTTTGCTTTTCTCCATTCAAATGAACCACAAATTTAGCATTTAAGTTATTCACTGTACAAATTTGGTTGAAAATCTGAATATCAGAGCTCTTTTTTTTGTATATCAACAGACTGCAGCAAGAGTTCAGTTAAAGAGAACTTCCCTTAGGCTACATGAGAAAACCTAAACTAAAACGTTAATTTTTTTGTTAAAATGGAAGTTCACACTCCACATCCATTTTCTTTCCAGGAACTGCTACGGAGAAGCAAAGATGGAGTTCATTCAATAGAGTTTTTTGTCAGTGTTGGGGGTTTTCCCCCCTATCCTATACTGAGATGCCTAGTATGTTCTAGTTAACAATCTTGTGTTTTGCTTTCCATATATTCCAAAAAGCATTTTAAACATTTATCCTTTCAAATATTTTAGAAACTACAATCAAACCCACTGCATTAGTACAAAATAAAATTCTCCAACAGGTAATATTTAATGAATAATCCCTTAAACTGAAACGCGTCAGCTCTTCCATATAACCACACTGTAGATTAACAAGACAAATTCTGTACTTGTAACAATGCCAAAGAATACAGACAGATTTTTAGTTTTATGTTCCTGATGGTGGCTGTTTTTAAATGTTATTTTTTATATTTAAATAGAACTCACATTGGCAACAATAGCTATATTTAGTAACAATACAACCTGGTTTGCTATTAGCCACAATGCAGTGGCAAGACCTACGAATGATTCCTATTTCCAAAATTCTCTGTGAACAAAACAGTGTCTTGCCTGTCACTCTATTGGCACTGCCAAAAGCACTCTGAAGTCTTGTATCTCTAGGCATTATAGCCCCATCTACTCTTGGGAACTTTAGAACAAATTGTTAAACTGCTGGTGTACCTTAGCTGTGGGGAAAAGGGCAGACAAAGCTCCAGTGTTTTCCTAACACAGCCTAAGGTTTTTACCTGTTCTTGCATGTTTAGCAGCTCTATCAGGAATACCTGAACAAAAGAAATATCAAACAAACAGGGCAATCAGTTGAGAATTGCTCTTAAAAGCCTTTTACCAGAGCTACCACAAGCACGTGAAATGGAGCATGAAGAGCTGCATTGCAACAGCAGGTCCAAAGCTACTGTACTGCAGCCAACTTTTCCTGCGACTCCCTGGTTTTGGTAGTGGCCACTTGATATTTTTAAAGGTTTAAAGGAGCAAGGTTTAAAGGAAATGGTATTCTGGCCAACGGAGCATGCTGCTTTCCTAAAGTCAGTGCTGAGGATCAGTAAGACCGGGGACAACGACACGGGAATCCAAGATCAGTTCTTAACAACTAAGGAAACAGATTTTCTCTCTCAGTGCCTCAGGTAGGAGATAAGAGTATGGTATTCTTACACAATTAAAGGGAATTATAAATTGGGATAAAGGAGCAAAAAAAAAAAAAAAAATAAAAGGTTATCTACAGTGATTTTTCCTTCTAGCAGTGAAGACTTAACTGAGGAGTACAGTAGGTGTCTGACTGCTATACCTAGTAAACCTGAAATGAAGCAATTTAAAGGTATCATAATATATTGTGTAAAGCTGCATTCTAAAAATATAATCAAATGAAGATGATAATATTTCTTGGAGGATGGTTTCTTGTGCCAAAATTAAAAGCTGAAATGGGGTAAGCAGCCTGAGAAAGCACTAGGGGCAAAATCAAAAGGCTACAAACCATAAATGGACAGGAACGTAGGACCTACAGTCCTTGCCTGCCATCAGCAGGCATTTTAAGAGAAGCAAGCATTAAAATCTGACAATAGGTTTTAAAGGCTCTCTCCTCCCTCCAAAAGCTGTGTGTTTATATTGTTGTAATGCTCATGGGCCCAAACTGACTTATGAGCTGGATGACCAAACTGTTGTTCAAGCTCAGGAAGCATGTCACTGTCCAAGACAGGCTGGAACCTTCAGCTCAACAACTAAGGAACAATCCTGCTTTTGATGACTGGGGAAGGAACACAATTGTAATTTCATCACTGTTATTTTTTCTTTTGTAAAAAATACATTATTTTGATAATTTGTGATATTTCTTATATTTAATACCAAGACAATTAAAGACAAAAAAATATTATTACATTTATCCTTTATTCCATTAACCAACCAAAAGAGATTGAGTATTAAAAATATTCTGCCAAAATACTTTTCCCAGAGAAAAAGAGGAAAAGCTGTTGGGGGTAGTGGGGAAGCAGCCATCTTGTTGCTTTACATTTATTTTAACCTAGTTTCAACAGCATGGAAATCTTACCTCTCCTAATTAATATTAAACATTGCCATTCTTTTATTTGTACTGCATTTTGCAAATCTCTATTTTAATATAGGAGTGAAAACCAAAAGTGACTTCAGAAATGTTTCTTAAAACAACTGTATTGTAATTGCAAATTTTACTACTATAGTGCTACTACCATTATCATCAAGAAACCTGGTTCTGCAAGTGGAATTATAAACTGAATCACAGGAACTGACTCTTTCAGCTTTGGTAAAAATGTTTAGTTATAATTTCTTTCAAAGCTGGAAAGCAGATTTGAAGAAAAGGACCTAGACTTTCATATGGACACAAAGCTGAACACCAACCAAAAACATGCCCTTGGAACAAAGGAGGCCAACAATGTCCCAGCTGCATTAGAAGTATTGCCAGCAGGTCACAGAAGGTGATCCTCTGTCTCTACTCAGCACTATGGAGGCCACATCTGGAGAGCTTTGTCCAGTGTTAGGCTTTCCAATACACAAGAGACATGGAGCTCCTGGAGTGAGTCTAACAGAGTACAACAAAAATGGTTAAGGGACTGAACCACCCACCATATGAGATGATATGAGGGCAGGCTGAGAGAGCTGGGTGTGCTTAGCCTGGAGAAGGGAAGACTCATGGATATCTTATCAGTGTACACAAACAGCTGAGGGCAGGGTGCAAAGATGATAGCAGAGGCCCTTTGCAGTAGTGCCCAGTGAGAGCACCAGAGGCAACAGACATAAACTGAAGCACAGAAGTTCCATGTGAACATCAGCAACCACTTTTTCACTGTGAGGGTACCTGAGCACTGCCACAGGGTGTCCAGAAAAGCTGTGGACAGTTTCAATCCTTGGAGAGTTTCAAAAGCCATCTGGACACAGTCCTGGGTAACCTCCTTTAGATGACCCTTCCTTGAGCAGCAGGGGTGGACAAGACAACTTCTAGAGATACCTTCCAATCGCAATTACTTTCTTTTAATTAGTACCGTATTTCAAAGCACAGCAATTTCGGTAAAACACAACTTCATAAATATAACCAACAGGGGTTAATTTATAAGAATTCATGATACTTTGAAGCAAGAGTTGTCACTGTGCAAACTGCTACTTAAACACTTCTGACAAGGCTAAGGGTAAAAAAAAAAGGCGTTCTGAAAAATCGTGACACACTGCTATGAAATTACACTATCTTTGCTGGCATGCAAGTTACAGCTCCAGGCTGATCTACAAATGTGAAATGGTTATGGATCAAGGCTCTTTACCTTTGACTGGCACTCTATACACATACTTTAACTCCTCCAACTTCTGGTGCAATATACTTTTGTGTTTGTAGCCTTACCAAAAGAGCATAGATGAACCACATTTGGCTTTTTATGGTTCTTATTATCCAAACAGCTTAGCAGGAGACTTTATGACTCCCAGCTAGAGAAGTGCTCCTGAGAATGTGCATGTTCAGAGTACCAAGAGGTACTGTCAGACCACTGAGCTGAAGTCTGTTTTACTTGCAGATAGCATTTTTTGCGTATTGAGTAAATATAGAAAGAAAAATAATCTCACCAATATCATATGAGCGTATTGGTACACTGCTGATGTTATAAAACCCTTGTTACTAAAGGTTTACAGAGTAAGTCTATTATTACCTAAAACAGATGGAGATGCAAATGTAGCACAATGGCTAAAGACAACATAATTTACATCAAGTCAACATATGACAGCATATCTTATTATTTTTTAATGAAGAGGCTATTGTCATAATAATAGCTACTAAATGTGGCTCTGCTTAACATGACTGTTACTTTCCTCTTCTCAAAATTATATCAGCAAATCAGAATATGCACCAAACTCTTATGCTGGTAGAATGCAAGACTTGGCAGATTTTCTCCTCTAAAACCAGGCAAAAGGTATTCCTCACAATAAACAGCAAATGTGCATGGCTACTATGCCTAAGAAATTTATTTCTGTGAGGAGTTTAGCAAGGAAAGACATGGATTTCCAAGAGGGACTACAGACAAATGCTGTGACATTTAGGATATTTGTACCCACACTGTTATACTGAAGAGCTTTGGGTTCTGTCAAAAAACCTGAATGGAACATTTCTGCTTGAACTAAAAAAAAACCCAAAAAACCAACGAAACAAGATGAAAATCTACTTATAGAAACCTGAACTACCAATCAAAATGGCATGAAGCCAAAATGGTAAAAGGAAAAAGCTACATGAGAAACGGTAATATGTAAGGAAGGGATAACTGGTATCCTGAAAGAGCCAAAAAGACATGATTACAATTTTTATTTAGTAGCAGAAGCTCATAAAAAAAGGTGCTTGACAGTGGACCTATAATTCAAAAGGGAAAATGAGACAAATGAACAAGAGTCAAAACAGTATATTGCTCTTGTGAAATGCTCTCTTGGACACAAAATATGAATAATAAAGAAAAAATTAAAAAACAGGAATGGGGTTCTAGTGCTCTTATTTGAATATAGACAATGTAAGATTTGCATCCCCATAAAGTAATCAATGCTGCAAGGAAGAATGGCTACTGCTGTAAGCACTATTGCAAAGCACAAGAGTATATGAAGAATGGAGAAGCTATTAAGATTTGAAACCCATCAAAATTACATACAAAGTACATATTAGAATTTGCATGAAAAATATTAGAGCCTGGCTCCTCAGCATCTTCTCTTGTTTAATAATTGTAGCTAGTTTCTATTACTTCTGAATGTCATCCATGAGGGCTGGTTAAATGAATACCTTACCACACCAAAGGAGATCACAACAGAGACTTGGATTCTATTCTTTTTAAAGAAACTGCCTTCTGAGGGCCTAGGTTTTCATAATAGAAAGGGTTCTGTAACACCATCTGGGTCAAGGCATATTACTTAGGAAATGGCATCTAATATAAAATGCACAATCAAATAAAAAGCCCCCATAAAGCCCTTATTTTTCTTTCTGTTCTTCCCCACAAAAGCTAAAAAGAATCAAAGTAACATTCAAAGATGGCTGTGCAGGTTTTGGATACACATAGCAGAATTAAATAAATAGCACATAGTACATAATTCCCCTTTGTAGTAGTTTATGCAATAAGTCGGACATGGAAGATACTTTTTGACCACTTCCACAGCTGCCTACCTAACAATAGAGGACTGCTGGTACCAAGGACTCCTGAATCAAATACCATCCCATTTTAGCTATATGGGTAACACAATTTGAGTGGTCAGATCCTGGTACTTGTGTACCCCCCAGTTTTAATGGGCTTCTTCCAGAAATCCCTAAATTTGCCTCATGTTTGAATGCTAACAGCCATAATTCCAGAAATATCCACTCTCTATCCTAGCCTGTCTTCTCTTCTCTGCATATATTCTCAGGATTTTTTTGCATCTTCCTTACCTCAGAATTTCTGAAGATCCACAGGAATTTCTTCACTCCATTTATAGCACAGAACTGTCTGTACCCTCATTTAATTCTGTGGAATCATTACTTGTTTCTTACCAAGCTATTGGGTACTGATGCCATGTATTAATTCTGATTTGCTTACAATGGAAATGCATAAAGAAAGATGAAAGCGCTCGCAATTATTTTTTTTAATAATAAAAGTTATAATTTCTTTCCAACCTTGCAAAAACAAAGGAGCACCTAAAGAAAGGATGGGCAAGCTTTTAGTTTTCTCGAGCTGTTCAGCAGACTTAGGACAAGCTCAAGTCTGCAGCCTAAGGCAGATTCCACTGAAACTAAGACAACTTGACACTTCCAGTAAATGTCGTCAGACAACATTCATCCAGTCTGAAAGATTCTGGGTTTTTTTTTTCAATGAAGCTTACAGATTCAGTCGCACTTTTTATTTTCATGGGAATAACAATTACTACAGTTGAGTACAATAATTTACGGAAAGTTTTTTAGGTAATACCTGTATCTTAACAGGTCAGAATTCTCTCTCAGAGCCTTTTTCCTCCATTCTTATATGCTCACTAAATCCAAGTATCAAGTATGCAAGTGCAGTTAGATCACTCTCAACGAGCAAGCTGTTAGTCATCTAGCCATTAAGATTATGGATGGCAGGACTGGAAACCCTGTTAACAGATGTATTTGAATACAACAAGCCATTTTGTAATAAAGTTCTTGACCACTAAAATAAAATGAAGGTAACTAACACATTCCTTACAAACTATTTTAGCTACCCTAAGGTATGACAGGCTATATTAAATATGTTATTTTCAAACAAACACTTGTGTCCTTTTTATTCCACTACCTGTATTTAGGAACAGTGCCCTGCAAATGTTCAGAAAGCTATTATTTTCCTCCACCTAAGAACTTATTAGCAAAAACTAAACGACAAAGCTGTTTCTCAAATACATCAGAAAACATTGTCACAGATTTTCTGCACTTACAATGTCTGCATTTTTGTCATGTTGTCCTGAATTACAAACCCTTTGGACCAGGGACCATCTGTAATGAGCACAATTTGACAAAGCTTGGAGTTGCCTGTTGGTGTACAACGCTTAGGGGGTGAGCTGCTACTTACTCTTGAACTTCTGGCAACACATTATGGAAGAAAAGAGCATTAGACCCACTGAGCTTACTCACCTAAAATAACACTTGATATTAGGTCAGCAAGCACAAAATTTAAATTTTATTCTTATCATATTAAAAGAAATTTATAAAAGGTCCAAGTCTTTTCTGGCATGCATTTCCCACCCAGCCTGCACAGAAAAGGAACAGAACCTGAAACCAAATAAAACATATCCACACTTACAAAAATACTCTTCCTTTAACAGCTTTGCTGAGCTGTGAGATTGCTAATGAATGTTGTATACAAACAACATTCATGTGTTTAAAACCATATAAACTGAAATTGTAGTATCATTCATTGATACTGTTAAATCTAAAGCCTGTCTCAACATTTACACTGATGTGGCTTTTCAATGACTTCAGCCAGCCAGTATGAGAGCGATCCTGCAAAGTAAATTACATGCTAAGAAAACCCCTAACACTAAATTTCTCCTTTTAACATAATAAGAAAACAGTAAACATCCAAAAGGACATTTTGAACACACACAAATGAACAAATCATAAATGTCTGCACTAACAAAACAGAAAGACTACAAACCAAACTGCAAAATGTCAGAGTAAAAAAGGAAGTCTGAATGAGCCTTAACAAAGATAAGCTTGTGAACTTACAGAACTATTTTAAAAGGTGTATGTTCTCTGACCAAAAGGAAGCTACCATTTCCTTGCTACACAGTACCACATTTTGTGGCTCAAACCAGTCTTTTCTGTAGTTTTAACAAACCATGAATACTTCAGAGAGAGGATTTAAACCAAAACAAACGAAAGACAAATGCAAATAGTTCTATTACAAAAGATCAGTAAGATTATACAAAATGTTTCGAAGTTATGTCCTTTATATTTGCCATACATCAGCATGAATAATGTGACTTACATAGCCATTATATAATTGTATGATCTATGTTTGATAATCTCAGTAATTAGTAGCTTAACCAGCAGTCTAAGCATTGAAATAGGTGATTCACAAGTCCTAAGTTCAGAACATAGGAATTCTAACAGCACATCCCAAAAAAGTGTAACTAACCCTTGGTTTACTACATTCCCCACTCCAATTACTGCTTTAGCAGTAATTCAGTAATATTTAGTATGTAGTTCTTTAGCAGTAATTTAGAATATTTAGTAATATTCTTCACAAGTTTCTACAAAAAGCTGCATGTCATGTGTGCATGTAATACATGGGTCATGCATGAACATAACACAGAGCAAAGCAATAACAAGGCACTGAAAGGCCTCTGTGCTCAAAATGAAGATCATTTAAGTTCCATTATTTGCTACCATTCCAGAAAAAAAGTTTAGAAACTTGTAACCAACTGCACAGAAAAAGAATAAGGAGTACACATGCATTCCTCCTCCCCACCAAGTATGTAATAAACCAAAATAAGAACAAATTCACACTTTATAAATGATAGTTAGTCATAAGAACTCCTACAATAATCACTGCATCTCTCAAGTCTATCCAGCAACTTAAAAGAGATCCACCAGATACACCTTCCTTGTTTTGGCAACAACACAATCTGAAACAAAGGATTACAACAGAGATGATAAGATAATGAGGTAATTTAGTGTTATAATCACATCTCCTTGTTTCCTCTTTGGACTTTTAAAACCATTAATACCATTAGAAGGGTAATGGCCTTAAACAGATGAAGGATAGGTTTAGATTAGATATTAAGAGAAGTTCTTTACTGAGAGGGTGGTGAGGCACTGTAACAGGTTGCCCAGAAAAGCGGTGAGTGTTCCATTTCTGGAAGTGCTCAAGGGTATCTTGGATGGGGCTCTGAGCAACATGGTCTAGTGGAAGATGCCCTGTCCATGGTGGTGGGGTGGAACTAGATGACCTCTGAGGTCCCTTCTAATGCAAATCATTCCATGATAAATCATGGTTTAGGGTGGAACTTCACCCTAAGGAGGAAGTTCTGAAAAGGGTGATGGAGACAGCTAAGTCAAACTGCACAAAATACATGATTAGAGGACCAAGAACCAAGTGCAACATGACATAACACAAGCTCAAAACAGTTTTTAGACTATTCTACTAGACTGTGGTAGAACCAAACAAGGAGTGAAACAATCACCTTTTTGCTGCAGTCAATCTATGAAACAAAAATGTAACGTAAGAACAACTATGCAGATTTACTAGACAAAACTGATTGCTAACCACTGCAAAAATGTTTTAAGTGGCTACTTGCCACTTCTATTATTGAAAAAAGAGTATAATAGCCTATAAAATAAAGTGCAAAACTAAAAAATATTACTAAACTAATGACATATACATTAAGCCATTCCAGAAATATTTGTGTCCGTGTACTTAGCACTGGAAATGAATCCTGACTGCATAATTGGAGAAATACAACCAGAAAATTAAGTATCTCTGCTTAGACAGACAGGAGACACTATATATTCAACAAATATAAGGAGAAATTAAACTGATAGAACAGACAAATAGGTGTAGATGGAGAAGATCAAACTCAAGAATTTTTATTTGGCTGTTTCGTTAGTAGCCATGTGGTTTGTTAAAGACCTTAACTCTTGTTCCAGCAACAGAAGGACCTTCTATATTCATATTCCAAGGACAGGGTCCACTATCAAAACAGTGAGGATTACAAATCATTTTCCCTTATTATAAATAACAATGAATTTTGAGTACTTTTATCTGCAAGGATACTGTTGAAGTAATTCAAATAAGCCAGGAGAAGTCATTAACTGTTTTATTAGCTGAAGAAAAGCAATCAGCATTTTATTATGCATCCTGAAAAGCAAGGTCAAAAGACCAACAGCGTATTACAAGTAACTGCTTTAGTGGTGCCAACAAATAATCTCTAAATTTTGAGCCAAAATTTTCACTATTTAGGAATTTAAGCCTCAAGTATCAGCTGTATCATACAGGTTCATCTGACAGAATTCTGTACATTTCACTCAAACCCCAACATTGGGAATGCATTCATCACATATGAGCCTTATATACAGGATGTAAAATGGTGGTTTTGAGGGCTCTGCTTCTTAAATTTGGTTGCTCAAATACTAAGAGGTTATATTCAGTTGGAAGAGAAGAAAGAATCTTTCCCAGTCATGCAGCAATTCCTAGACAGATTTGTTTGCCTGTAATTTTAATAACACTGAGAAGAATGGATAAAACACATTTTTAGTCAGTAAGTTTTTAAAAATAATAATACTATCAGAGAGAAGCAATTATTTGAATAAAATTCTAGAACTGCCACTGCAATTTTAGCTACCATTAGGTAGCTAAATCCTTGTAGTTCATCCTTGTTTTCTTCACCCCAATGTTGACCGGGAAACGTGCGACCAACATTCAACACAACCATCTATATGAGGCATTTTCACAAAAGACTGAGTAAAAAACCCAGTATTGCCTATTCTACATAAAAAGATGACTAAAAAACCAAAACCAAACAAAAAACAGCTGACACAGTTGTTTCTTTAGGAAGCACCAAAAAAAAAGATTGCCTAAGAATTATTTAAGAGGAAGAAGAGGGACCTAAAAATGCCAGAACTCAAATAACAAAACTGAAGTAATAGATGTTTAAAAAGTCAGTGACATGAAAAGATTGGGGAGGGTGGAAAAATAAGAAAAAAAGAGAACAATAAACAAAACAAAACAAAACAGAATAGAGTAGAATAGAATAAAATAAAATAAGCAGAAGGAATAAGAAGGAGAAAGGAAACAGTATATCCTTTTCCCAAACAAGATGCAAGTACATGAGGACAAACTAGGTGCCCTTCATCAACGAGAAGCATAATCACAGCGCACATCCCTGTCTAACATGCAATTCTTATGCTGTGGCTTTCTATAATACAGTGATTTTGCCACAAGGCTATCCCATAACTGCTCAAAGCAGATCTGTAGATTTGAACTTACCACAAGCTCCTGAGCAGTGTCTGAACACGTGAATGAGTGTTTGATTCCCTGTCAGCAACTGCTGCCAAACTCCCATTCACTCAAGTCTGTATGGATCACAAGAAGGGGTCAGTCCCATCACAGCCCAGTTGGAGCTTGCCAGCTTATCCACATTATATATGTATTTTGACATTAAGATACAGCTAATAATATGAACACCCAGGATTTAAGTCACAAAGTTTAGCAGTATTAGTATAAAGGGAAAATTTAATACTCAAGTTTTTTGGCTTCAAATGTACGGAATTACGAGGACCAAACATGTAAAAAAGTAATGAAAAAAAATGTTCTTCCTCCAAAGAAACAAGTATTTTCTTTCTTCGAATTCTTACTGTGAAAGGTTTCGGCCCTCTTTGTACTAGTAAAGCCCAGTTGACATGCTAACAGAACAATTTCCTTTATGTAATGACTGAATACACAAAAGGAAAGCAGTCTTGATTCCAGAAGGTGCAAACAGATTAACTTGGGTAGCACAGAAAATAGGTATTCTGAAAAATAAAAAGTTCATCCCATGATGTAATGAGAGAAACCACAATTTTCAAGAAATACAATCGAAAATATATCACAAGAAGAGAATCAATTATAAGCACATATAACCTGCATGTAGCTTTAAATCTGTGTATCATTAATCCATGCAAAAACTAGTACTTTCAGCACCGATATAGAAGAAATGAGTACTACCATCCTGCACATTAGAACATTGATACAGCATATATGGCCAAACTTTTATACTCATAGAACTATAATTTTACAATAAATTAGCACTGAAGATTGTAGTGCTACTGTATGAATTTAGAAGTCTGAATGCAAACTACCATAAGTCTCAGAAAGGGTTGAGTACTCAGTCTGGATCTTTTCACTGGGACGGAATTATAGCAGCCTCTATTTGGAAGACCTTTAATATATACCAAACAAATGTGATTGCCGGAAGTGATTCATCACCTCATCTTCATTGATGCATAGTCACCAATATTCAAAAGAAATATCACCCAGAAAAGGTTTTAAATAGAAAAGTAGCCTTTAAAAACTACCTAGAAAATTTCACTTGGCAACTGAATCTTTTCTGCTACAAAACATTTATTCATAATAAAGCATAACAAAAGCTGAAGAAGTGACCATACTGTTAACTAACTACTCATAAAGAAGATTATATAAATTTATATCAAGATTAGTCAATTTATTGGTAAAACGCATTTTCCAAACTACAGTGCTGCTGGCATCACGAACCACTGTTGCTTGTAACCACTTTTTTCCCCCCAGTTTGTGCTCCTGCATTATTATGCCAAACGCATAAGGGAGAGGAAATACAAATCTCCTCTCTACAAAAGAGGAAGAAGAAAAAAAAAAGCACCCTAAACACGAAAACCCTACAAGTTTTGCAGCTATTCATCCTTTAATAAGGATCATTATTTACAGAAAGTTATTCAGTTATTGCTCAGAATGCAAGTACAAAATCCATGGATTTCAAACTTTAAACACTGGGTTCCAGTAAACTGGCACTCAAAAGAAAAACAATTACACTCATATAAGCACTTTGACACAGACAGATGATGCATCTCCAAGAGACAAATTAAAGGGCGATGCTCCATTGAACAGTTGAGTGGTAGGAGTACACTGTACTATGCACAGCACATACATGCTACATAGATCTCTCATTTTTTGAGTTCCTTATTAATTGCAAGGTGTTATTCATAGGAGATGTCTAAGCAGCTATAAATATAGAGCTCTATCAGTGATTCAGCATCTGCAGGTCTGCAGCAAAAATTATTTGCTTTTGTGGGATAATGGGAAGGCAACGAAACCTATGCAAATAAATCCAGCCTGAATTCCTACCCCTTTCTTCTCCAGTTTTGGGGTATAATTCTCCTAACTCCTTTGCGTTAACTTAAATCAGCATGCAACTTTAAAGTGAACTGGTTGTGCAAAAAACCAGAAAGCCCATCCTCCTAAAAACATTGTTCTGACAGATCAGTGCCCCAACTTGCCTTCAGTCATGTGCCCCTTACATTTAGGGCCAAGGTTGTGTAGGTGAACGCAAACTATGCCTTTCATTGGCAGCCCAAAATGATATTTCATCATTACAAATGCAGGTTTACACAGCTTTTTAAAAACTTATCTAAAATATTAATTTTGAGGAAGGCATTTATGTATAAAGTAATTTTTTTATCCACAGGAAAGCCATAAAACTTGCTCTATAGTCTATACAAATTTTTATATACTAAATAGACTGCTCTTTTGTTATTTACTACTTTAACTCAGTAAAGCAGTAAAGATTTAAATCAGACAAACTAATGACCAATATCCTAGCCATTTGTCTAACAATTTGTTCCTCCTGAACACTCTGGGAACAAATAGCATTACCCCTTTGCTTTAAGGGGCCCTGAAAACAAGAAAAAAATTTCTTTTGCATTTGGCATATTGCAATCACTGTGGATCTACTTATACACGTACTTCCACCACCAGGTGTGAACCCTAGGATAGTCTCATTCAGTCAGGATAATGCTATAGCAGTGTTTTCCTGATAAAGCCAGTAGCGCATACATTCAGTCGAATGTAGAGTTTGAAAAAAATGGAAGCTGAAAATAAACAAAAAAAAAAATAAAAAATCAAGCCACGATTAACTTCACACATCAAGAGGGTGAGAGCATCACAGCCTTGTTTCAGGTATGAAATAAATACTTTTATAATTTTAAATTGAAATTATCCTTTCAAGTCTATTTATGCATTTACTCTTCATACTCATATTCCAGCTTCCTCAGCAGCATACACACAGTTAAAACACGATGCTTATTAGAATAGACTTCTGGTGGGAAGTGCTAAGAATTCACCCCACTGCCTACCAATCTATCCAGAAATCTGTTCTCACTCCTACTTCCTCCTGTCTGTTCCTTTCTGAAACAGCCGTAGGGGGGTTGGGAGTTTGCCTTTCCTCTACTGGATCACAGTTGTGTACATGAACTATACCAGACCATATGGCAATCTCTCGCAATTCGCAAGAGGCAAAACAAGCTTCCTATCAAGCCAATCTGAAGAGAAGCAGGCTAGAGCAAAAGCCTACAGACACCAACCAGTGTCCACATGCCTTTGCTCATAGAGACTAGTAACTACATCTTGCCTATATATTAATGTAACAAGTAGGAAGTACAGAAAATGTTACTTCAAGGAGAAGAGCAGCCCTGTCCATACTCACAGATGCATGCTACAACTTCGCATAAAATTATCTAGCTGCCTACTTGCAACTTCAAGTGGTCCAGAGAAAAATCAAAGACTCAGCTACATTGTTTAGCATGCAGGAAGGCTTTGACACAAAGAAAATTACTGTATTGAAGAAAAAATAGTGCCTGTTTGATGAGCAATGCATGTAGAAGATAAGCCCATTGTGAGAGAGTGAGACTAAAGAGAAAGGTTAGAATCTGGAAAGGAACCGACATAGCAGTCTGGAAGCTGCCAGGCAAAGCCAGGCTGATCAGAAACAGTGAAGACGGGTGTTCCTTTCATGAAGGGAAAGCATTAAAATTCTATTGAACATTAAGTTTCAAAAATCCAGTAGGAAAACCACTCCAAGATACAGCACCTCAGGAGATATTCCCCTACTCACTCTCAGTGAAGAGCTGGTAAGATTCTCAAAGAGGCCCAAGAGGACTGTTTATATCCACAAACCTGTGTTGAACTGGCAAAATCAGAATTGTCTGATCAAATACACTGAAATAGGATCTTGCTCATGTTCTTTTCTGGGAAATTAAAAACATTTTTACAGAGACTTTATTTTCAATCTAATAAATTAATAATTGCATTTTACAACAGCTTTTAGCCCAGCAACCACGTTTTTGTGTAAATAGTACAAAATTTTGTACAACATTTTTATGCTAAGTTTCAGGGTACACAAACACGTAAGAAAGTGACTTGACAGAAAATAGCTCCCTCAGCTGGAGCTATGCAATTTTTCCTTTTTAGTTTAATTCAACTAATAAAGTCATTATATTTGTATAACAATACAGTAATCTAATTCTCCTATTTTACCTTTTCTGCTCACTGCTATGTTCTTAAGTTCTTTGCTACCACATAGATAACTTACTGAGAACAACAAGAAGCAGCTCAACCAGACTGAGTAAGGGGCAAAACCAAAGCAGCATAAAGCATTGCCTATTACCTGCCCTAAAGAAACATGAAAACCACCAGAGACAAACAACTGTCAAATAGCTGGAGATACATCCAGGATCTGCCTATATTGAAACATTACTGCAGTAAAGATCAAAACTAAACCACGGTTTCCCACTGCAACATTTCTTCATCAATATCCTACACAATGTGGAAACAGACCTGGGCCACACAGCATAAGATTGCATAATAGCCGCCTTTAATTTATAGGTGCTAATACACCTGCAACCTGCAACCAATGATCTACAACGTTTGATACACTAATATCAGAAGTGTTATTGTAAAGAACCATTCAATTCTCATGTTAAGGTTAAATATTCATTCCCCTCAATTTAGGAAACTATACATTTTCCTCTGTCCACACATTTGAAAAAAATACATCAGCAATTAAAGAAATAAGGAATTTTAACAAAATTTCTAAGCACTAGACTAAGAAGCAGCCTTATTTAATTTCTCTTAGAGAGAGAAAGTCATCCTCTACTGAAACACTGCTCTAGATATGACAGCAGAGTCACACTTCCAGAATACCAAAGAAAAAGAATTTTCTTTTCATTGATAAGCAGCTAGGAAAAGATGGCACCTTTTAATTTTCTTAGTTCTGCTTTATATTGTAACTCCATTTTAGGAAGACTAAACATCCAAAAACCGTAAGGGTTCAAATGTTAGAGTGAAAAAGTTGAAGGGTTATAACTTTCCCTCACCTAAACTTTACAATGAACACTGGCAAGAGAATGTCAAAGATGCCACTAGCTTATCACATTTTCAACCTTCAGAAGACAGCTGTAAAAAAATCCCAAACAACCCCAGCAGAAAAATCACAAAAAACACCCAAAACTAAACCAACCAAACAAAAAAAACCCATCAACCCCCCCACCTTTGATAGAAACTTAAAAATCTGTGTTTAAAAGCAGTGAGTTTAGATACTAAATCTTAGAATTCCTATAGGGCAATATAGATTTGAGAAATCTCAAGGAACCTCTTTAGGAATGAGGTTCTCTAATTCATACAGCAATAATTTGAAAAGTTTGGGGTTCAGTTAGTATCAAGCACCTATACTTTCTAAGGGTTTTCCCCAGATGGATTATATGTCAAACAAATTTAACCTCAGAGATGTAACATGATCTTATAATAGTTTGACTAAATTACAAGTTTTAAAGTAGACAGCCATCGAAGTAAGGAGAACAGGCAATCATGAATTCAGGAAATGTACATTGTCCCATAGTCAGCGCTAATGGCAAATTTAATAGGATGTGATGGATTTTTCTCCACCAGGAGAAAATACTGCCTGCATTTTTGCTTCAACAACCCACGCCAGCTGACTAATGGAGTTATATTTTTGTCTCGTATGAGGATGGTTACTTGCCCATCCTCTAGCAGTTGCAGAATGAAACATTAACAACAGCTGTGGGGTGAACAGAAAAGCTGCTCTATTTGGTAGCCAAGATCCAAAGTACAGGCCTTTCCTCTCAAACAGTGGAGCTCATTTTCTGTCACAGGGTGACGAAAAGACACAGTACAGAACAAAGCCACTTTTAGGGCTTGAAGTAGCTAACTGAAGATACTTTTAAGGAGTAATAAATCTTCATGGGAAAGAAAAGTAAAGGATTCACAGAAATTAAAAATAGGGTACTTGGATAGGTAAGAGCCCTTGGGAGCTTAGAAGTTGCTGCTGAAAAGAAATTCCTGTGGATCCAAACAGGTTTCTTAAAATAACTCTTATCAAATACTATTAAATATAAAACTCTTTAGCTCAGCGTAATAACAATCCTAATCGTAACAGACCAATCCCAAAGAAACACTCCTGCCACGCTACTGAATAATCAGCATATGCCTGCAACTAGAAACATCTTTTTATGCAAACACTTGGGCTTCAGTCCTGCAAAAATTTAAATATATCACTCTGAGTAGACCTACAGATCTCTGTGGAAGTCTGTAGAGTTTATCACACACATAAAAGCTAACACATATTTATAAGTCTTGCAGGATAATTGCTTTTGGCAGAATATAAATAACATTGCTCTAATGTGTTTCAGCATCATGGTCTCCTGCTTTAAGAGCCAGACATTCTGGTGAAGCCTGTCATTCTTCATATAAAGAGTGGCAGCTGCATAGCCCACAGAGACATTTAAACTTCCCTTTGCATTTTCTTTAAAGTTTCAGAATAGTGTTTGGGCATTCTTTTAAAGTAGCTAGAAAGCTAACAAGTGAAGCCGACAAAAATTGCCTAAAAATGCTTTCCTACTAGTGCCATGGATACCACTGGTAGGACTGGAAGCAATTCTTAGACAAACTATCTATAGCTTCCAACACTGCCAAACAGAACATCAATTAGGCTGTGCAGTTTACTAGGTATTTTTCCAGAACCCAATGCACTGGGCAACAGAGCAATAATTCAGTATGAGAAGCAGTCTTAACAAAGGACTCCAATGTTCACTATACTATATACTTCAATGAAAAAGCTTAAAAATCTGCTACAAGAAGAGCTTTCAAATTGCAAGGCAGTCATCTGAAATAATTTTAGAAACTTAATGCCAACAGTTTGCTAAATTGATTTTTAAATGCATACCTAAAACTAGGCCCTAGGTTTCTCTCCTTGTCAATCTTTTTTTTTAATTTCAGCATTGTCTTACTGTCTCTATTGCCTTTCATTTCAACTTCCAAAACAGATCGACAGGAGCAAAAAAAAGTAGCTTCAGTTACCATCAATGCCATTGAGAATTAAAAGAATGGTATATATCACTTCCTGCAAGCCCCAGCTGGAACAGCATACCTGCTTGGCAGAAGGTCCAGCTCTAGTAAGGGGAAAGGAATGAATATATTTTGTAGACATAGGTAACCCTTACAGCAGCTTTACTTTCGCCCTTCCACATGCCTGCCCTTCAGCAGCTCACTCAAACACATATGTATTCACATTACAGGTGGTATTGCCTTGGCCCAAATAACTAGTTAGAATTTACTTGAATTCAATTGATTTCCATCAAGCATGTTTTGTGTACAAAAATGACAGATCTACAGTTAAAAGGAACACGCAGGTAAATTTTGAAGTATTTACCTGACTTTTAATAAATAAATCCTTTGTTTGCACCTCTACTGTATGTAGTGTAAAGCAGCATCTTAAAAAACCAAAACAAAGCCAAACAAAAATCCCCCAAAAAAAAAAAAAAAAAACCAAACCAAAAAACAAAGCAAATAAATAACAAACCTACCAAGTATTAATGAATAAGCCTTGACTGAATGGAGACTGAAGGAAAGTGACACAGGCAATCTCCCCCGTACTTTGTGAGGTCCTTGTTCAAGGCCAAAACCCAAGAGCACCAGCACCACCCAGTCCCTTTCTCTATCTGCTAAAACACCACCTTAATATCAAAAAGCAAGCAGTTTACATTGACATGACCATGAATTCAGCATATTTCCTAACAAAACTGAATTGCGAAGTTCTTCCCTAGAATATCACGCTTAACATTTTCCCTCCTCACCTTATTCCCCTGGTTCCTGTGAGACAAATGATTTCAAGAAAAGAAATACCCATGCAGTATACAGATACTGAAATACTTCATTTAGGTAAGACTAATTTCAAGTTCTACCATCAAGCATGAACAGCAAGTTACACCGAAAGATTAAAACTGCATAGGCTGGCATAGCAATTTCAGTTTGCTTGAGCTTCTAAATGCCTGAAAACACAACACTTTATTTAAGACCAGATAAACCACCCAAACCTAAATTTCTGCTAAAGTCAAATAAAGCCCTACCAAACAACTACATGGTAAAGTTCCCCACCAAAGAATCCAGAAACAAATAATATATTTCAGCTCAAACCTCCTGATGAGGAAACAGATGCATATGGAATTTAACCAAGTTCCATAGCAAACAGAAGTCAGAAAAAGGATGTCAACAAGAATGTTTGCCAGATCCTTTATGGCAACTCTTATGTTTTCATGTAAAGCATTATGATCTTCAGATAACAGCTGCATTAAGATGTTAAGATAATAAAATACAGTATTAAATCATTATTCATTTCTGATGGTCTTGGAACACTGTCCAGATATTAATGGCATCTCTGAACATCTTCAATATCTATTGAGTTTCTCAGACATTTTCAAGGGGACATTTCCAACCTCTCAGAAAGGACAAACTGTAGCTGACCCCTCTGTAGTCTTCAAACAGCTCTGAATCATCATCTGCCTTGTCACAACTTCCCCAAACCATTTCAAACCACAGATCTGTTTTACCATTAAAAAGCAAACAAGTGAGCATTCAAGTTCAGTAGATTTTAAATAAATCTACTCCCACTCTCTCTCATTAACTGATTTCAACTGTAAATTTGCTTTAGTTGCTTTAAGAGGGGACTATTAACTACATAGAGACAAAGTTACTTTGCATGTCAAAATGACAGCACCAGTACTATTATATTTAGTGAAACTGGATTTGTCAGTGTTGATAAAATGCAGTGCATTAATGGAATTTTCTTTTATTTCTATTTTAAATGGCTTATGCACTTATACAACTGTAGTTTATTCTGAAATACTTCACAGGTTAACAGAAAGGGCCTGAAAAAAACCCTAACCCAAATAAAACCCTCAAACCTATCCTAAAGAGTTAATTATTTCAAATTATGTAATCTACCAGAAACCATTATAACAAATCCACTCATAGCACATATTAGGTGTATTATTACAAATCTTCATACTGCTTTGGGAGGGGGCATCTACTTACATTTCTTAAAAACACCCACAGAATTTTGAAGATCTGCTTGTGAGTACCCTTTTCTGTGCAGTTTTACAAAGGAGCAACAACTTCCAGATCCTTCAGAGCCACAGATAAATAATTTTGTGCAAATCAAGTAATATGGTTAATATTAACTCCTGTGGATCTTGGAACCTCACTTGGTAGAAGCAAGACTGGGCAACTGCAGTGCAATGCTAGTATTGAGATTAATAAATTAATAATCCTTTATGAAGAAAATAGTACATAATGGAGCTCCAGAGACTGAAGATTAATGAACGTAAGATTTATCATTAGGAAAAAACAAACTTTAAAAAACAATAGACCGAAGGAATACATAAACCTCCCCACTTTCACAGATGCTAGAGCAATTTCTGATCATACTGTCATGGAAGTTAAAGGCACAAAAATATTACCTGGATATTTGATCTGTGAGAAGTATCAATCTGAGCTTCTTGTGATCTACTGCAATATTTCATGAAGAATGGGTTAGACCAAAAGATCTTCCCACTTTTTGACTAGCATTGTTATTGACAAAGGACAAATCCCAAGACAAACAGGAGCACATCCTGACAAAATTATTTTTTGGGTTATAGTAAGAACTCATTGCAGAGGAAAGCAAGATCAATCCTCTGGACAACACCAGTTTCCAGTGTAAATAAAGAAAACAGAAGTTAATATTCTACTGAAAACATGATACAACCAATTTTTTTTTTTTTTGTTAATGATAAAGATTTAACAGCATCTTTCAATTCAACTGTTAAGGCTGAACTCCTCAGGAACCAAATACACTGTTTTATTCTTTGGACAAAGTAAGGGAATATTTTGCTCAGTCAAGTAGTAACAACATTGGAAAGAAGTTGCCTCTCACCAAATACACCCTAGATCATGGATATTAATTGTGTAACTGGGAAATGACAGTTACGTTTTCTCCACTGTAAAATACGTAGATATAGGTGAAGAACAAAAAAAAAGCAGAAAGCAAGTAATTTCTGCTGTAGGATACTACAGTTACTGTGCTACCTGATTATAATTTTCTTTAAAACAAACTGCGAAGCAATCTCAGAAAAGCTGACCAAAATCACTCTTGTCCTTGAGAAGTGTCATTTGATCCTTCCTCCTTTGCCATGTGAAATACATTGAGGATCTCTCTTGCAATTTCTTGACTGAAATTATCTTTTCCTGAAGCACGTGGCAGAGATTTGGATCATCATGCCTTAGTTGGGATGCTAAGTTGATCAAAGCTCATCGTTTGCATGCTCCTGCTGAAAGGGGCATGACGATCTTAAAACTAACTAAAAGCTCTAACTTCATCCACTGGGCTTCAGTTGAAGCTCAAGCAACATAGATTTGACAGATCGTAGAAAAGCCAATTCTATATCTGCCAGTAGCTCCACAGGCCTAAAAAAGCAGCCGAAATAACAGACTTGGTAAACTTATTTCCAGTTATTCCTCAGGTCTAATCCATACATTTTGATTTTGTTCAGAAAAGGAGCTATACATGTAACTGTACCTCTACTTCAGGCAGATTTATTTGCAAATTTCAAAAAAGTTGAATTTTCTGTAGCAGAGTAGTGACTCAACATTGATTTAACATTTCTGTAATGTCGTCTTCTTTCACCACTGAAAAGAGGATGAGCTTGTAGCCTGTGGGAAGCATTCTCTCTTTCTACAGCAAAGGAAGCACATGTTCTTACTTGGGTTGTGTTTTTATTGTTACAGAGCAGTAAAAACCAGGCTTCTTGCTAGCATTGCTCAAGGGTAAAACCCTGGTATTAAGACCTGTAAGGATGCTCAATGGGCCAGTGAAACGTCTCAAAGAGACACTAACCAGTGGCCTACTTTCCACAGAAGCTTTTCAGGATAAGCTGTACGAGAACACTAATACAGAGAAATACTCAGAAAAAATGCTTCCTAAAAATACTAAAACCAAAACTAAACCTATGAGGATGGCTAGAGACCCACACACTTCAAAAGAAACACATTCAAAACATGGAAAAGATATGCCACTTTCAGCGGTGACAAAACAATCAAACGAAAAACAAACAAACAGAAAGCCACAAAGAAACAGAACAACGTAATTAATGCAAAAATCCAACAGTGTTTAAAATGTACAGCAGAGAAGGAAAGAAGGGAGAACCTGACAAAGCTGCTCTAATTAACCAACCAAGCTTGTTTTCCCCTAGTTAACCTCAACTTACTCCAGAACAAGGAAAATAAAAGGCCCCCACAGGAAATTACTATACTAAACTACAGTACTCTAAATTGATGTGTTGTTTTGGAATAGCTTCTTTGAACAGACCTGTTCTTCATCCAGAATTCAACTAATAGTGGAACAAGAGCTCATGTTTTCTACCTGGCTTCAGGGGAATGAATGTGGATGTGGTCTCCTTATGCAGGATTTGCAGGTGGCCATAACTGAGAAAGGAAAGCTCGTGAATTCATGCATCATCAGCCCAGGCAGTCCAAACAAAATTGGGTTTTGTCAATGACAAACACACAGCGTGTTTGCCCAAGCATCTCCTTTACACTATGCCGAACACCGTAAGTATAATGGAAGATACTTATAAGTATGTGATAAGGCAAGAGTACTTCAACTTCTGAAACCATCACCAAAAAGTCATTTTTGCTCTTTAGACAACCTGGAAAAAGGGAAGCATGTGATCCCATAACAAGATTTCCTCAGCCTGCCAGTAGCCAAGAGGCTGGGGTGGAGGTATGGCCATAGACTCAGTTTTCTGTGCCCCAGGCAGATGCTTAACTGATTTCTGCAAATCCTCCATTACCTAACGCGGGTTGTTAACATGCACGATTCTTCTCCATCACCATAGTAACAATGCACGTACATTTTAAGGTGCATATGGGGGCTTTTCTAGAGGATGTGTCAAGTTGAATGCACCTAAGACAATATAAGATATTTTAAGCTAGCCCAGTTCAGTACAAATACAGAAAGCATTAAAATACTGTGCTAGAGATCATCACAAAACTGCTCAAGCAATGGTTACACATCCATTAAAAAGTTTCCCGGAGGCTGAAAGAAGTAGCAGGTGAAGCAAGATTCTGTCAAGATGCTGAGGGCCTTAATGCATTAAAACAGCTGTGAAATAACAGCCTGATTTTACACACTCTAACATCTTTGGGAACCACAGAGCACAACATCGTAAATGATTTTATGAACACAGTTTACCCACAAGTTGCCCCACCCACTCCATCCCCCCCATAAAAGGGAAAAAAGGATCCAGATAGAAAAAATATTTACTCATTAAGAAATTACAAGCAACTGGTATTTTCATATCAGTAAGTGCTGCAAGTACATGGTACTTACAGGCCTGAATTATGACACCATTCCTATAGGGTATGAGTGACACCACAGAAAAACCAGGCTTAATGCTAACCCTCACTTTAGGTGCCTCCACAGCAAATAAGCCCATACATTGTCAACAGTCTCGCTGGCACTCTGTGACTTGCCACAATGTGGTACAAGTGTGCTTGAGTTCTCATAACAGATGCCCTTACAGCCTTAAGAGAACCAAACCAAAATAAAGTTCAAAATAGCAAATGTATTATTCCCTCAAATAAACTTCTCAAAAAACTAGAGAGTGTTTCCAAACAGGGGGGGAAACCCCAACACCAAAACCCCAACTTTCAGATAAGAATTAAGAAAATTACATTAAGCAGAAAGAATATTATAAATAGCATGCTACAACTCCGGATGCAATTGTAGCAATATTGCCAACATCTGAAATACTCCCATAGTTGAAATCTGAAGATGAAAGACTAAAATCAGAGTAAATGAAGAAACAAACAAAAAAACCCTAACAAACCTGTCAGAATATTGCTTTACTTTTCAATATTGGTATTTATAGAATTTTAATGCTTACTAAGACACAGTATTCAATTACACAGACTCACCTGTGCATGACCAGAAGATGCAATCCTCCTCTCTGGCACAGGAGGAGCAGTAAATGAGGCAATGGGTTGGAAAAGAAGAAAATAGGCATTTCCTAATATTGCAGGTTTGAGAGCAGAACCCAGAATTACAGTCCTGGATCTGACTTATTACCTAAGTCACCAAAATTCATACACTCTAGCCACATGAATTGTATTTGCATAAATAATCTCAGTTCTCAAGCCAAAAAATTCTCAAGCATTTAATTTTACAACTTTGCATTCCCTTGGCATGCTCATTATGTAAAACTGGTACCAGTAGTCAATTAAAAAAATCTTGCAAAATTAGAGACAGCAACACAAGATTTTTTAGCATCATCAGTAGCACAGTCATACATCAGCAGCACAGATCAGTATAATTTGAATCACAAGTAGAACTTGTAATGAGACAGTTAACTACACCCTGAGGAGAGCATAACACACCTATCCTAAGTCTATCCCACCAGAAAACTTCCAAATTATTCTTGGTCTTAAAGCAAGCAAAGAGAGTGATTATCAACAATAACCAGTGCTTAAGAACATACAACTTTTGCACATAAGGTCACCTCCATATATAGATTTAAAAAAACCCTCAGGATTTCCCATTTTAAATGTACATGTCTCAGCTCTAAATCCTGAATTAGCTACTTTACACCTTTCATAAATGTATTCTTATTCAAGGTTCAACATACATCAGCCTCAATCACAGGCCTCGTATTAAGGCATGCTGTACTGGGATCCAGAATAACCACACCATGCACAGAAAGAAATACCCAGGGCTCAGAATACTTTATCACATCTAAGAGGCTGAAAAGTTTCTAGGAAGCTACATAAAAATTCCTAAATCAGAGCAGGCTCTGTACTCCCACCTTTCACTACCCTTACTTAATCCTTTCAAAAGGCTAAGGAGAGCGAAATCACTTCTGCCCTTAAGGTTTATACCACTTCACCAAAACAGTTCTGCACAATTTTTGAAGGAATAAAAATGCCTGGCAGGAGTCCTCACTGACAGCTATATCTTACCAATTCTGGGGTTATTTAGGGAAGACAGTCAGTCTCAGGAAAAATTTTAAATAAATCTGACACTAGATTCCAGTAATTACTTGTTTTATTAATAAAATTCTTGATGCTTTTTGTTGCTATGCTTGTTTGTTGACAGCATATGATTTTACTTAAAACTGAAATAAATCAGTTTCGTTTTTGCATTGACAAACTTCAGTTTAGTGTCTCAACTAGGCAGAAGGAGTCAAAGAAAAAGGGTGATTGACAACAGTTGTCAGATCATCCTGGGGAAGGCCTATTAATTTAGTACTGTTTTTCCAAAGTTTTTTTAAAAAACCTTAAAAACCCCCAAGTCTTCCATAGACTTTAATGACACCTGCTCTTGCAAAACACTGCAGTCAAAAACTGGCTGACCAAACCATTTGAGCCAAGCATTTGGTCCACACGATTCCTTCTGGTGTTCTCAATAGGTGAGTGTTAAACTTGCTGTAACAGAATTAGACTTTTACGTAATTTAAATATTACGAACAGTAGTAGTCAAGACACAGGAATGAATACATCAGGAGAAGGTAGGAGAAGAAGCAGCAGATGCTATACCACCTAATTTTTAAGATGGTTTAGCTGTTTCAGTGGTATCCAATTGGTGAATTCTTGCATAATGTGCACATGAAAAATATTTCCTTGTGAATGCAAGCTTGGTATAAAGCAGCAGTGCAGAATGGAACACAGTAACTGATGTGGTTTCTATGGACTATTTTCCCTGTTTGAATTGTTTACGGTCATATGACAGTGAGTTCTTACAGAAAAAAATGCTTGTGAGTGATCTCCTTCCACAGATAGATTCATTTATGATCATTATATTGGGATAAAAATAAATAAAATAAAATAAAAATCAAACTCATCAGTAATAACAATATAGTCATCATCATCATCATCTGTTTTCCCCACCTTAACTGGAGCATTGGGAATTAGGGCCTATGTGTAGCAACTGATTCGTTATTTAATCAGAACCACATTTATAAACAAATTCTAGCACTCAGTACTTAAATGCAAATTTTTTTGTCCCTCAGCATATCTAATGACTTGTAGTTTGCTTGCCTATTTTTCTTCTTCTTGTTCATATGTAGGAGAAAATTAAAATAAAGCCATGAATATTGACAAATCAATATGTATTTTTAAACAACAAACTGATAACACAGATATCAGCATGAACATTACTGTAAAGATAAGCTTGAAAAGATTAGAAAACCCATGCTTTTAAAATGTCTGCTTACTTCATACAAGTGCTGTTCAATACCACCATAGTCTTATAGATTGATTCCTATTACAATTTTCAGGTAGGAGAGGTACTATGCTTATGCTAGTATGATCTAACATGAAATATTTTACCACATACAAAATGTTATCACTTTCTGAATGAGAAAAACCACAGGGAATAGTGCCAGCCAACAGATTTTACTAGGGCACTGTCTAAGCATTAATGAAAAAAAAAATCTTCACTTGCAGTGTACCGAAAAAGCAAGCACAACAGAAGTATGTATTGCTATTGTCTTAAGTCTAGAAATAGATGCCAATACACAAGAGCATTCAGTCCTCTTCCTTCCATCAAAAAATAAGTATTGCTGAACATAGGAGACACACCTAACAAAAAGTACAGAAAGTACAACAATTATTATAAATGTATTTACATCGTATTGCAATTTAATCTGGAAAATTTGTAGCATATTACATGCCAATAATTAAATAGATACTTAACAACAGAAAGTGCTTTCAGAAAGAGGTATAAATATTTTCAAGGGAAAAGAGAGGAACAAATTTTATACTTTTGGGGGCCATTTAATTTTTGTTCGCAATCAATTCCAGCCATTCAATAACTGTGCAAACTGTGCTAGTTAAAATTTACTTGCTTAAGTGTTGTTGCACACTGTAACAGAAAGGTAAAAGAGATATTTCCTTCTTTAAGCAGCCATAAAGAAACTGGAATCCTGAACAATATGACAACTTCAGACATCTTTCAAATTCCTTTAAGTAAACTGCAACATCTTCTAACTGAGCAAGGAGAGTAGAAGGGAGAAAGCAAACATTTAAACATTAGAACAACAGCATTTAAGACAACACACACTTGTATGTGCTATCATAGTCACCCTTTTTCAATCACGGGAGTAAAAACCAGAAAAGACAAAATTATTTCCTTTGTCTCCTTTTTAAACTTGTGTCAATACACTGAAGAGTATTTTTTATTTCTGGTGTTTGTCCCATCAAGTCATCACCTATACACACAATATCTCCAGAAAGAAAAGAACACAAGAAAGAGCAAATAACAAAAAAACCCCTGACAGCATTTACCTCAAAACACTCCAGGATTGCTCTCAGCTTTAACCCTGTGACTTCTGATCCTGTCAGTATATATTCCTTTCAAGAAACATCTTTACTTTTAAAAGACATGCTGATGTCCTCACTGCCACTTTAACACTTCAAGAGCATTAAATTTTAAATGAATAAACAAGGAAAACACTGGACATTCTTGAATTCAAATATTATTGCTGGCTCCACTTAGGCTGAAACATCCAAAAGCATTTTTGTGCAATATCACAGTAATCAAGGACTGTTGCTAGGGTGAACCTTTCTTTAAAAGAAAAAAGTAAAAAAAACCACCCCCCCAACTGACTCTCAGATTATGTAACATGCAAATTCAGTTTCACCTTCAAAATAGTGTCACACAACATAAAGCCAAACAGACAGCAAGAATCAGTTCGTAAGACTGGAAAAGCCTCCCAAGGACTCTATAAGGAACCATTCCCTCAAATGAAAATGTATCAGAATTCCAATGATTTAATATAATTATCATTAGAAGATCCTTTCCTTGGAAAAAAAAAACCACAAGAAAAAAACCAAAAAACTGCTGCTTACAAATTCCTTTTATTAAGGGATGAAGAATTTCAGTGTTTATTTATGCCCTAAACAGCAGAATGAAAATTAGCCTGCTGAAAAGTGTTAAAATCCTTCCAGAACTAATAAGCCCAAACTAATTGGCTTTACTTTCTGTGATACAAGTTCACATTCATCTTTCAGTATCTAGGCTTGTAAGACAAATTCAATACAATTCTGAAGCACAAATGAAGTACAAACAGTATTTTCATATATATTGAAGGAGGACATGAATAAATACCTTATTTAAAAATTCAGTTCACCTTTATTTTTTCAAATCAACACTTGAGGATGTTTACAGCGTCATAACCTAAAGGCTGTTAGGCACACAGCATCAGAATATACTCTGTGTTTAATTTTTAATCTCTTTAATTAAATTATCTAGGAAAATGAATATAAGGTTACCTATATTTATGTGGTAAAACAATCAGCATTTGACAGTCTGGATCTGTAAGAGTACAGTATGTAAAAACAATTCTGAATATGATTCAAGAGCAGTGACATTCCCTGAAATAAAAAGCAGCCACCTGCAATACAGAGGAAAGTAAACAAGCCAGTAAAGCAGGGCTCCTACTTTTCGATTGCAGCAACTCAGACTCCATCTTAAGCCTGTCATCATTCATCCCTACTGAATGAGGACTACAGAGCACAACAACTATTCTGTTTTACCTAACACTGAAATTCAGTAGCATTTCTAGACAGCAATAAAAACATGCCACCAAAACAGGAGTTTGTACAGTGCTCACTGACATGCCTCCTTTTGTATTATTAAGTTGAGCTTTACGAGTAGCGAATTGACCCCTGAGTCCATAAATTCTACAAATTCCTTCATTTAAAAACTGACAGTTTTTTGTGAATGTATCATGCTGATGCTGAGCACATTTTGCTGACTGCAAAATATCAGAGGGGGAAAAAGAATAAAATTATCTGGAGGTATAGAAATACTTTCATTTAACTAACATCTAACCGACAAATACAATATCATTACAAGAACAATGTAAAAATCACCAATGAAGATTCATCTGTAGTAATCAGAATATTATAAGGCTGCCTTCCATATGTTCATGGTCAAGAAGAAACCTAGTAGTCCTTAATGCAGCTTTTTAATTAATCTTTCCCACCACCACTGAGAATTTATTATTAACTGAGGTCAAACTCTAGACACCACAAATATTTATATCTCACTCAGTAAAATTAAGTTTTATAAACAGAGAACAACGCCCAATTACCAGAATATTCCTGGTAGCCACAATGACACAAAATGCAGTGCAAAGTATTCACTCTTACGTGCTGAAAGGTCTGCTAATGAACTCAAGGCCGTTGATGTTGCCAATTCTACTGGTAACATTAAACACGGGGAACGTTTAATATATGATGAATTTCAATTGGTAGATCCGTCCTATTTTCACAAATAGTTTATCTGGCATTTCAATCATATTTCCCAACCACTTAAAATGACATGCTTGTGCTATGTGCAAAAACAACCAGAGAGAAATGATTACTCTGGCCATGCCAAAAATGCTGTCAAAAAAAGTAAAGCAACCGAGAGACATTTTTCTTATTTTTCTTCCGGTATTTTAATAACGGAAGTAAAAAAAAAAACCAAAACAATCTATCCTTTAAGAAAAAGCATTATTTATATTGCTTTATAAGGGTATTTATATAAGAACACATTTACTTCTATAGCACCACTGAATAAACTCAAAGCAAATACTGTATGTGAGCTTTCCTTCCTCGTATTAAGTAAAGATTAGTAGTATTTCAGGTATTCTCTTAGGTTGTATTAACAACAAGCCTCCTCTACTCCATGAATGTATAATTAAGGATCACCTCAGTGTAATTTGTTAAGATAATGAAATAGTGTACTCATGAGCAATGAACATCATCATTTTAACACTGGCAACCACAAAACAGTTACATCAAACAAATACACTGCCTGCTCCAGGGATCCTTCATGGGTAAATTTCACTGTGGGCTTTTAAAATTTTCAATATACTTAAAATCAAAGATAATACATTGACCTCTAAACAATTTATGCCCTATTAAAAACATTTCTGGTATTCTGGTATTTCAGAGGTGTCTTTAGCCACGGCGTAGGTTAAGGAGAATCTATGATTGCTAACCTGCTGTAAAATTCTCAAAATAAGCAGACAAAAATCAACCGCAATCTTGATTTCTACCAGTTTCACTGTCATCTGTATTTTGCAATAGGAAACATTTTCAGATGCCTCATTAGGTATGACCGACATCCTTCTGCACCATGTTGATATCTTGCAGATGTAAGGCGGTATTGTTCAATAAAATGTAAGTTACTCCAAATGGATTAACACACTGTCTTGAAAATACGTTCATAATAATGAATGTGAGTTTCAGTGTTCTATTTTTGAGTCAGTATTTCTGGAGGGGAAAATATCTCACCATTTTCTGAATAAAACTCTTCCTTGCTTAAATGTAAGGTGGTACAGCAAGAAGGTACTTCTGAATTAATGCTCCGTTATAGGAAAAGGACAATCATAAACCATAAAAATAAGCCTTTCTCGTCCCTCCACATCCTCCTTTACAGTGACCTCCCATGCTCGCAGCCATAAGCCTTCTTTCTGCTGCCCTCTCCGATAAACCTGCCGGCTTGGCTGCCTCTCCCTCCCCTTGCCATGCAGGTCTGATCTGCGAGGCTGCTGAATGCAGACACTGTACTGCACTGTGAATGGACAGCCAGGTATTTTATGAATGGAGCGGATCACGTGCTCCCAGCACCTCCCCGAGCTGATATTTCCCACATAACTGTGTCAACAAGCAGCGAAGAGCACATATTAATACAGCAGGTCCTGGAGACCTTCCGCCGCCGGCCGCGGGCCGCAGGCCGGCCCTCGGCCCGGGAGCAGCCGCTCCGGGCGCTCCGCAGGGCAGGTTCCGCCGCAGGTCAGCGGTGGTGACAGCGATTCCTTTTTCGTAATTTTTTTTTTTTTTATGAATGGAGATTGTGGTATGCAAATGAGAGCGATTCACAAAAAAAGGAAACATGGCGGCGGCCGCCCCGGCTCCCGGCCCCGCGGCGGCTCCCCCCGGCCCGCTCAGCGCGGCGGGCGGCAGCGCCCGAGCCCCGCGTCCCGCTGCGCTCCGCTCCCCGCGGGGCCGGGCCCGCGCCGCTCCCCGGGGACCCGGACGCCGCGTTAGGGCAGCGCACGGCAAGGTGCGCAGGCTTTGCTCGGAGGAAGGCGGTGAAATGGGAAATCCATCTTTCCTGCCGCTGGAGCCTCGTCCGCACCCTGCCTGTCAGCTCGGCTTCTCCCCGGCCGCTCACGGCTACCTACAGATACAATGGGCGCAGCGCTCCCTCCCCACCGCCATGGCCGCGGCCGTCACCGCATCATTCATAAAATCAGCCCGAGCAAACACCGACATCGCAAATCGTAAGGCTACGGTTCGGAGACCGCAGCAATCAACTTTAAACTTCCCGATCACAAGAAAAGTTTCAAAATACTTTATATTCCCTTTTTAACGCCATAAAGAACTCGGATGTTTTCTGACAAATATTTATCGCCTCCGACCCAAATGTATTTCAAAGACTGATTACATGCAGGGGAATACAGCCGCACACACACACAATCTCCTCTGGATTTCCTCCAAACCAGTCACAGTAAAAATATTAAGAGATCCTTGAACTATCCCTTTCCTCTCGGGGTGGGGGGAGGGGAAAGGGAAAGGGGAAAAAGTCCCAAGTGCTCATTAAAAGAAAAAAAAAAAAAGAAAAAGGAAAAAAAAGGGCTTTAGGGTAGGTTTAAGCTGTATTTACACTGACTGACTCATCCAATTAAAATTCAGGAGCAGTTTCCTGCAGGATGAAGCTCCCACACACTAGTTTCCATGTGAAATATCTACAAGTAATAGGACATTATCCGAGGCAGTACGTGCCGATACCTCTCTGGGCATTTCAGACCCTTCCTCCCCCTACAAGACACCATCGTTACCTGCACCGTTTTCTACCGCGATTTAACTAAACCAAGCTTTTCTGACCGCCGGCTCGTAGCCCTTCCAAACCAAGCTCCTTCACAAAGAGGGAGCTTCAGGGCTTCCATGTACGCGAGCAGCAATGCGCAGTCCGCGCAGGGGGAGCACAGCACACGTACGTGCGCGGGCAAAGGCCCCGCGGGGCGCGGAGCCGAAGGGACGCGTCGAGCCCCATCCCCATTCCGATCCCGGGGCCGAGGGGAGGGGGAGCACGGCCACTTACTCGTTAGAAGTCGCCGTCTCTTCGCTCATTTTCTCCTCACCACGATCCGACAGGCACACGGAGCAGCACCGACGCAGCCAGGGCGCAGCCAGAACTCACCAGAAACTTCACCATTGTTACCCCCCCCGGTCTGCCGCCCCCGGCCAGGGCACGGGCCGTGCGGTGAGTGAGGGAGAGGTGGGGGAAAGGGAGAGGAGAGCGGTCTTTATCCTGGAAGCACGAAATCCTGTTGTCCGGCGGTGCAGCGTATTTCCCCTGTCTTTGGAGATGATGATGATGGTGGTGGTGAAGGTAGTGGTGCAAACAGAAGCAACAAACACGGATCTTCTGCACTTGAGCTGCTCCCACTTAAAAGGGGACAGAGTTGTGGAGACAAGGGAGGGCTCCCCGCCGCAAAAAGCTGCACCGCACCGTCCTCCCCCTGCAGCTCATCTCCCGCTGCAGCCGCCTTCGCTGCTGCCCTCCTCCTCCTCCTCCTCCTTCTCCTCCTCCCGCTGCTGCTGCTCGGCCGCCTCCCTCCCTGCCCGCCCGCCTCCCGCGCACAGCCGGGGCAGGCAGCGGCAGAAATTCCTCCAGACACCGGAGCCGCCACAGGCCGGGGCAGGCGGGGAGGGAAAGGGAAAGGGGGGGCAGTGAGGCTCGGCGAGGATCTCCCACCCCCTCCAAAGCGACGCCGAGCACTGCGGAGGGAGGACGCGCCGGCCCCAAGGAGAAGGCTGGCGACGGGGGGAGGGAGGCGTTTTAAACCAGCCTGGGGGTGGGAAGGGGGGGGACGGCGGAGAGCGAGGATGCGTCACGGCTGTTTGTGCGAGGAGAGGCGCGGGGAGGGTGGGGGAGCGGAGCTGCCAGGACGAGAGAGGAGCCCTCGGCGGCAGCACGAGGGGGAGAGGAGGGAGAAAGCCCGCGGGGAAGTTCAGCGGCGGCGCTTCCTCCCCGGCAGCAACTCCATTAGCGGCCGCTGCCGCCGCCTCGGCTCCTCGCGGCCGCCCCCGCCGCCTCCTCACAGGAAAACTGGGCGGAAGCGTTGACTTCAGGCTTCTTCCGCCGCCACAGCTTGATCCAAAATAACCACGGGGGAAAGGGAGGCGGGAGAGGAGGGAAGAGCGAGGGGAGGAAAGTAATCCCCTTGACCCGCGCCCGCCACCGGACGGGCTCTCGCCTCCGCCCTCCCCGCGGCGCCCGGCGCTGCCCGACGCTCGAGTTTCCTGAAAGTAGTTCCCTCCCCCCGGCGCTGCCTCACGCTCTTCCCGAGGAACCGCCGCCGCACACGCACGCACGGCGCCGCGGAGGGATACGCGGGCTGCCTGCTGCCGCGCTCCTTCCTGCTCCGAGGGCGCGGGGTCGCCGCTCCCGGGCCGTCCCTGCTGGGCGCGGGGCCGCGCAGATCCCCGGGGCCGCCGGCGTGGGCCGGGGAGGGCGTCCCGGGAGCGGTGGGAGGGAACGGGCCGCCGGTTGCGAAGAGCCCGGCTCGGCCGCTTGCAGCGGCTGGGGGCTCGGGGCGGGCGCGGCTGAGCGCCGGAGTCTCCGCCTGCGGGCTGGGCTCCCACTCTTTTGCTACTTCTTTCGGCCGAAGTGTACGTCGCCGCGAAAGTGCGGCCGCCTGTTGGGAGCGCGGGGCTGGTGAAGCGGGACCCCCTGCTCGGTACCTGCTCCGGGCGGCTGCTCCCGGAGCGCCCGCCCCGAGCCCCGAGCCCCGCTGGGACGCGGCGTGCAGCGGCTGACTGGCGAGCCGAGCGGAGCGCTCACGGCAGCCCCGGGCTGCGCTACTGCGAGCCGTGCCATGGCAGGCTGGCTGTCGGCAGTGTGCGCTCCGAAAACGTGGAAAAGCGGAGCCCTTTTTGCAATTATTTCCGTAACTCCGTTACTGCGGGTCTTCGTGGGTGACGGCCCGGGAGGGTGTTTGTAAACTCGAGTTGTCCCCTTTTCTAAATCCACAGTGAAATGGATGCTTTTGTAGTTGATCTAGGCAAAGCAGTGAAATCAAGAAGCAGCGGCAATCACATCCCTTTTCATGAACTTACATGGTAAATGTGCTGCTTGATCGGATGAAAAAGTGGAGCAGAGCTGCAAACCCGGAGGACTCAAATATCATGAGTCAGACCATCAAATAAATTAGCTTATAATAAAGGATTATACTGTGGTTTTGTCTGTCGGTCGGATTTTTATTTCTTCCTTAGTCTTTGTATGCATGCTTGCCAACTGATATATTTCATTGTCCAAACTTCATGGAGAACCCAAAACATAGTGGTACTGCTGTAAGACGTCACTTTCCCAATGCACATTCCATTATCCCAGGCTTTCTGTGTGCCTCACATTTCCACAGCTGCTCTCTAAGAACCTTCTCTGTCAATTGTAATCCCATTTCATTTTTTCCTGTAACTGTGAGATTTTTTCCCCAGCTCGGATAGTACCCTAGGAGTGGCGATGAACTGTTCTCTCTTCCTGTTTGAAAAAGATCGGCAAGCTCCCCTGGCAATAATAAATTGTCTGATTCCCACACTGCTGTTGATTGACTTTTTCCCAAGGAAGGAAGAGACAGGAACGTGGGAAATCTGGAGAAGGAGTTTTCACCATTTCAAAGGAATCTGGAGTGCCACACGTCACTGAAGGCCAGACTATGAACTTGCATCATCTGAATGCACAGAAGCAGGGCAGTATTGCATTTGTGAAGGGTATTTTTTAAGGAAATTGTTCCTTTTCACTAAGCATATACAGCTTTAGTCAGATTTTTATTTTGTGGAGTGGCTACTTAGAGCATGTAAAACAAAATTTATTTTTATCTTACCTAGAAGGCAAGGAAAGGCACGTTTCATTTCTAGATAGTTTATGTTGCAATATTTCTATGGATCGAAATTCCATGTTTCTATAACAGGCTTCTACCATAAACTTAGTAGTACAATTACATTAAACTGCTATCATGCTTTCTCTGATAAAGACATTTTAACATGTTTCATGCAGCAGACATCTCAAACCAGCAGTATTAAAGTTTGCTTCTTTATCTTGGAGGCTTTGGGGGAAAAATTTCCAATTGTTTTGTAATTTTTTTTTCCCAGAAGAATACATTCAAAATTGGAACAGTTATTCATCGCACAACCTCATCCAGGTCCTAAAAATACATTGCAAACCAAATTCTATATAATTTTACAATTCCATGAATCAGATGTGTTTAAAACTCAACTGTGGGTACAATATAATATTCTATTTAGCAATGAGAATCCTTTCAGAGAACTTCTTTTCTTGTGACTGGCAGATGTGACTTTCTTCTGACATTTCTCATTTTCTTTTGGCTTCAAAGTTGAAATATTTAACATTCTGTAAGTTGTTGTTTTGATATAGATAAGTCAAATAACAAGAATGCTCAAGAATAGTTCAGTTTGTCAGATGGTAGTATTGCTCTATGCACTGCACCTGAAGAATGAGACACAATGCTGACAAGAGATTAGTTATCTAGATGTAGGGTTTTTTTCTAATTCCTTAAATGTATTTAATGTAAAAATTATTTTCATAGTGGCAATTCAATAAAGTGAACTGTTTTGTAATATAACCACAAATAATTTCAAATCATGTCAGTCCCCTTAAGGTTTTCATTAGCATCTTTATTAAGAATAAAATGTATATTCAGTTGTCAACTGAAAATGTGAGACTCATCCTGGGCTTCTGTTTTTCTGTGTGGAGGTAGTAAGGGGGGAAGGACCCACTGCTTCTTCACCTGTGGTAGCTCTTCAACTTCTGCAAGCTGTCTCATGTTGCAATATGTGAAGCAGAGGTCTTGCAAGCAGTTTCTCTCTCTTTACCTGAATATCCTAAACAGGACAGAAAATCTGCACAGATCTGTATCTTGATTCTGAAATCCTGTTTGTTTGTTTTCCTCTGCCCAGGTTAGAAAGGTTGAAGAACACGATCCTGGAGTACTGGTATAATTTTGCTGAGCAGCAGTTGGCTTCAGGGCTTTCCAGGTTTGATTCTTTTGAGCAGAGCTAAGTGATGAGGTGTTTTCAATGTTAATGGTTTATTTCGGTAGTACATGTGAGCCCTGCCCCTGCAAACAAGGCAGAAGCAAGTTAGGCATATGTGTCACCATTCAGAAACCTCAGACAAATTACTACTTCATGTCCCAACCACCACATGTTTTGAGGCCTTGTCTTTCTTTGTACATTCTGTGCCTCTTTGCTTTCTGTTGTCAGAATCTGTACAATTTAAGTGACCTGAGCTGAAATCTGGCCACCTTCTCTATGACCTGGGAAAGTTACCTCTAAAAAGGAAAGCTTCTTTTACTCTTCACTAGAGCTAATGAAATGTACTCACTTTTCGGTGTGGGTTCAGGGGTGACTCCTTAGCTAGAGACAAGATATGCTCAGTATGGAATAGGGAAAATGAAGTTAAAAATCATGATTTTTTGCATTGCATTTGATGTTTTCCTGTATCAAATGCCTCTTTAGTTGCACTTTACAAAAACTAATTTATATGTCAATGCCATTGCTCTGCTGTAACATTTTCATATCTGTGGAACTTTTGAAATGAGAAATGGGGAGGCAACCATTACTGCTAAAGCAAAATGAAAGTAATGTATATTATTAGGAAGCCATACAACATACAAGAAAAAATCTGTTGTAAGTGTAGTGGGCTGACCCTGGCTGGACACCAGGTCTCCACCAGAGCTTCCCTGTCACTCCCCTCTGAAACTGGACAGGAGAGAGTAAACAAAATGAAAGGTTTGTGAATTGAGATAAAGTCCAAGAGAGAGATCACTCACCAAATACCATCACAGACAAAACAGACTCCAGTTGGGGATGTTAATCGAATTTAGGTACTAACAAAATCAGAGCAGGAGAATGTGAAGTAAAATAAATCTTAGAAACACCTTCCCTCCACCCTCCCTTCCTTCCCAAGCTCTGCCTCCTCCCCCACAATGGCGCAAGCAGACGGGGAATGGGATTATGGTTGTTCGTCACAGGCTGTTTCTGCCACTGCTCAGGGAGAGTAGCCCTTTCCATGTTCCAATATGGGGTTCCTCCTATGAGAGAGAGTTCTCCATGAACTTTTCTAATGTGAGTCCATCCCACGAGTAGCAGTTCTCCTTGAACTGCTGCAAAGTGAGTCACTCTTCTAAGCGGTGCAGTCCTTCAGGCCCAGCCTTTTCCAGCCTGGGTCGGTCCTTCACAGGTCACCAGTCCTACTAGGAGACCTGGTCCAGCATGGTCTCTCCATGGTTCTGCAGGTCCCTGCCAGGATCTGCTCTAGCGCAGGTTTCCTCTGGGTTTACAGCCTCCTCTGGGTTTACAGCCTCCTCTCAGGCATCCACCTGCTCCTGTGCCTCCTCCATGGGCTGCAGAGGCACAGCTGCCTCACCATGGTTTTCACCATGGGCTGCAGGGGAATTTCAGCTCTGGCGCCTAGAGCACCTCCTGCTCCTCCTGCAGTGACCTTGGTGTCTGCAGAGTTGTTTCTCTCCCATATTCTCACCCTGCTCTTCTCTGGACACAGTTATACCTGCACAATAACTTTTTTTCTTTCCTCCTTAAGTACGTTATCACAGAGGCGTTACCACCATTCCTGATTGTCTCAGCCTTGGCCAGTGGCATGTCTGTCTTGGACCTGCCTGGCATTGGCTCTGCTGGACCCAAAGAAGGCTTGTGGCAGCTTCTCACAGAAGCCACGTCTGTAGCCCCTCTGCTACCAAAACCTGGCTGTGCAAACCCGATAGAGTGAAGTAGTCTGGATTCTGAATTTCTGTATTTTTGAAATTTTCGTGCATGTGCGCATCCCAAACTCATTGGCGTTTGTCATATGACTAACATTGGACTGGAAAATGCTTGAAAATTAGACTGGGAAAAATTACGAAGAGGCAGCAGTCTGCCCTGTGTTAAAAAATATGTTTGCTTGACTAAGTGAGACTAAACATTTCTCATATGCTACAACTGAATGTAGAGCCAATGTACATTTTGCCCAGTCTTCTTATTCACCATTCCTTGAAATGATTCCACACACAACTGTGACATCTCTGATGAAAGAGAATGGCCATGGAGTGTAGCAGGAGTCTGAGTCTGCGGCAAAAGAATTATATATAGATGTATTATGGAGGTTAGGTTGCATAATTCTGATCGGCATGGCATTCACATCTTAAAATCCATAATAGGATCAGTGGAAGTTAAGTAATGCAATCCAGATTAGTCAGTCATTGCAGAACTTAAGTGACCAATTCATAGCTCTAAGTCCTAAATATGAAAGTTTTGAACTTTGCCTCCACAAAACACAGTGATGCTTACCTTTGCATCCAGATGCTAATGATATATTTACAGAAGATGCTCAGATGAATGTTCTGCCATTCTGAGTAAAATTATAAGTGGTCATTTGGGAATTTCTTCTGCAGTAGCTTTCATTCACAAGCCTAGTGTGAGTTAAAACACTGGGTGGTCATTACACACATCTTAATGAGGATTTAGCTAAACCAAGCTGATTAAATCTATATTAGTATATCAGCAGAGTCAGATTTTGTTAAGTTCTTAGTAGGAATCCTGTTATTGCATATGGGATAAAAAAGTAATTTGTTCTACTTGATGCTACTCTCTCAAAGAATGTTTTCCAGCAAGATACAAAACAATGTTAGAGTCAAAACCTTATCAATTCTAATGTATTTGAGATGGATCTAGCTCATCAGAATATCAAAGTTTCATAAATGATTCCATTTACTGATTTGCAATAACCTAGAACTATCTGGATGGAAAAATGCTATCAATTACTGCTACACGTTGGAAAAGTGGAGACCCAGGTGGGAGGATGGGGAACACATCTTGCGATGTTGATGTGGCAGATGTGGTTGATGTGCATAGCCATTGCAGTGATCTGTGGTATCAGTTGTTCAGGAAGTTTATTCTATCCTTTTTCAGTATGCTAACAGGATGTTTTGGGATTAGCATATGTTTGATTTTGGTGATACCTTACATGCTTTAAGGTAAGGCCGGTTAGGGCAGCAGTGCCACTGAAACACTAAACCTCACCTTCCTCCTACTCTGTTCCCGTCCCCATCTTGCACCTTAGGTGGCCTAAATATTTGTGTGTTGGGCAATGAACTTCACTGGGATATTCACCTCGATTACAACTAGCATGGGAAAACCACCCTGATTAGTCTTTCAGTATTTCCAGTTAACCACGTGATAAATGCTCATGCTGGCCCAAGAATGGAAGACATGGGGTGGGGAGCAAGAAGATGGTGAAAGTGCAAAATTGCTTTTTATGGAGGCAGTGGTGAGTTGTGCCAGCCTAAAGTGTGGCTTGGTACAAAGTTTGGGTGAATCCAAGGGAGAAAACAGACTAAGTACAGTGAAAATGGCTGCAATCTCATTTGTCCACACGTGGTTATGTTAATAGGTAATGATTCTATGAAGAACATGCAAAAGTCTTATTTAGAATCTTGTTCTTAATTTAATACAAGTTTTCTTTTTTTTTTTTTTTACTTTTTGACTTCTTATGATCAATAGTCACCTAGAAAAACAGTTCTCAGGATCCTCCAAAGGGAAAGCCACAAATATATTCAGAAATTACAGTGGTACCTGCTGGCCAGCAACTGGGGACAGATTCATTGCAGTAATTTCAGCCCATATTAAATAGGAACAGAAAACACATTTCTGTACCATGCAGAAATGCCTTGTCTAGGGGAAACTGTGGCCTAATGCACTGAGCACATAATGACCCATCAGCCGTCCTGGTTCTCCTCCCAGCTCTGCCACCCCTGTTTTGTGCAATCTTTGGCAATTAATTTTAAAAATTTGCAGGGTATGCTGTGATGGAACAAGAGCTTGCAATGTAGTTGAAGAGATTTTAGCTGAGATGCTGTGGTCAGTTTTATGCAGACTTTTAACTCATTTCAGGGCACAGATGGGTAAATTTCAACTTGCCACAGCAGGGAGTTAACAGAGACCTGTTTCTTTTGCAGTAAAATGAACAAGGAGCATTTACACAACTGTTTTAATATGTTCAATCATGAGGAAGCAAGTTCCTACATCACTTGACTTCCATGGGAGGATAATTCTTATTCCACCCCAATTTCTCTCACTTCTAGGAATGAGAATGGAAATATCCACTCTATTTTTAAGGGTCCCCCAGATATGCAAACAGATACATAACTCTTTCAAGCTTTTCTGGTCTGATAGAAGCAGAAAGGAATGGATAAGCAAGGTCTGAATGGAGTGTTAGCTTGAGAGAAAATGAATGTTGCTCACAGTTTTTGCTTTAGAAAATAGACTGCACAGTAACAGGATAGGAAAGAGGGAACTTGCCTTGCACCACTTCGGGTGCCCAGTTACTCCAATATCTTCTTCCACCATGCTTATTTTTGCCATTTCATCAAAATAATTTAATTTAAAGGAATGTTAAACCCAGAGACTTTCTGCACTGTACTCGTTTATTTTCCTACAAATGGTCTTGTGCTGCAAACCAATGAGATGACTACTATGTATGTGCCATTATTTCTAGGAGCCATACAGAGTTGTGCTAAATTAACTAATGACATACTTGTACCATCAAACTAATTCAATTTAATCATTATACATGCAAGCTGCCTCATGGAGAAAAGCTTTAACTTGGGGAAGGATAACAAAATCTAACCCACCAATATAAATTTATTTCAAATTCAAACATCCAGTATAGATGGATTTTTTGGTACTTATACTGCATGTTTCTGTTCCTACTTTATTACTGAAAATTTCCATTCTTACTTCTTTACTATGGAGAAAATTCTTCCTTTTATTTTAGAAAAAACTCTGTATTATGTGTAGAGTAGTGGAGATTATGAATATTATTTTAGAACTGTAGTCTGGTTCAGATCTGGGCTATTTTTAATTCCATTTGCCTTCCTTTTTTTCCCATAAGAAGGACTTGAAGGAAAAAGTCCTCTTGCTCACTTCCCCAATTCAAGCTCGTCATGTGTAACCCTAAAAGTTCACTGCTTTAGTTATCAGCACTGGGATGTATTTGTGTTTTCATGACTAGCTTAGACCAGACATTCACCTTTTAGATGGCCAAACGAACCCTCCTTACAAGTGCTTTCTATACTGTAAAAAATGATCAGTCTGGCAAATTGGTATAATACTCTCGAGTCTCTCAGATCCTCAATTGCTCTGATGTCTCTCAGCTGAGAAATAAAACAAGGTCTTGATTAGCAGTGTTTATTAAAAGCCCTGTGGCACTTTCTGCCCGAGCTGACTATAGATGGGTAATCACATCTACGGTTACATAACGAAGATAAACATTTCACGGCATTATAAACTCTCCTGCTGTGAAGCACAAGCCACCCACCAACTGCCTGATTTTAGGAAGAACCCTCTCTATTACATAAGTGTTCACTATGGGGGTTTCTTGCACCTGCCTCTGAAGCATCTGGTACTTGTCACCTTCAAAAACAGGATTCAAGACTCGATGGACAACTAATCTGAGCCAATCTGGCAATTTTTATGTAACCAAAGGCTCTTTGTGACAGGGGGACGTGTCATAGTTCTCACTGATGTATCTGCTGAGGTCCCAGGGCTATTTAAAATGTGTATTGTATGTTCTTCCTTAAAAGTTCATTTTTAGGCTGCTTGATACAAGGTAATATTGTAGAAATCACTGTAAAAGTGTGCGAGTGGGACTGTATTCATATGTGTGATTGTGGGTGACTTTTAAGTACATTTCTGTTCATGAAGAAGCAGTGAATTGCTAGCAGAGAAAGTGGGAGTACTATTACATAAGTTGGAGCTATTCAGGATATCTTTAACTCATTCTCATATGCTTGTGCATTTTTCCTCTCCTTGCAGAAAGTGCAGAACAGGTGTAACTATTCAACATTCTCTGTGTCTCACCCTAGATTCAGCTCCTCCCTACAATGTTAGTGTGGATTCCTGATTGCTCTCACAAGCACATCTCACAAATGCTACCTAAATGCTTGTGAAAGAATTTACACAACAGATTTGTACCAAGGGACTTTATAATTTATAAAAAGTTAAGTTTTAGATAGCTTCTACTGAAGTAATGTTTTTGATTTCAAAGCAATCTGCAAATTAAAAATAAGGAAACCTATTATTTTTCAAGAGGATGTATTGGGCTCTGGGATAGTACATGGTCATATTAAAATCAAATAATTTTCTGTGTAGCTCATATTTAAATCTCACAGATGTTTCTAAGAGTTAAGCTCATGTATAAAGTTAATGACATTCTTTACCTTTTTGCAGTTTAGGATAGTGTGACTTGCTGCCTGTATTAAGACATGTCTAAGCATTTCCTAAACAAAAGTAGTGCACAGCAGCAGTGAAACATTTTATTGTGGGACATTAACAAAACTGCATGTAATCAAAACATAATACTCTTAAAAAAACAAACCAAACTGGCAGCATTAGATGCTGTATACATGTTCTGTGGTAATGATATTTAATATTTTAAACACCAGATTAATCTGAAACTCTCCAACCAATAGACTCCTTGAAAAGCTCTCCAAACATTTTCATCCATGGCTGTGGGTTCCAAATGTATTGGCTCTTTGTCTTTTTCCTGGTTGCACTGATTGCAACTGTCACTGAGTCACACAGCTTGCGTTGGGCCTGCAGCCAAGTTGATTACAACAACAACTTGTGAACCATAGAAAGGTAGTCTCGGATCTCAGAGAGAGCTGAATTATAAAGAAAAAGGACACAATCCTTCTGAAAAAAGACTGGACTCAATAAATACTTTTGCATTGTTCTCACTACTTTTTCAAGAATAATTTAGTTATCAATGGTGCAATTAATTCTTTTCAGACCTAATAGTCAGCTACAAATGGAAAAGATGTTGAAGCTGCCTCTAGTCTGTCAGATGTTAAGGCAGTACCTGTTAGTGGACAGATCATAAACACACAAGTTTAGGGACAAATGTGCCAAAATAATTTATTAGTTCTTTTCAGTGTATTTCAGTGCTACATAGGCATGTCACTAAAATGACTGCTCACCAGCTCTCTAGGAATATTTGACATCTCCAGCGTTTAAATGATAAAATTGACAAATTTCTTTTTATAGTAACATTTACACAGATTGTTGTTATACAATGGATGTTAAAAATACCAAGTAGGAAGGAATTAAGCTGTTGGCTTTTGGAGAGCCCTGGAAAACACTGTAATTAAAATAATATCACAAACTTTTTGGATGACTGACTCCCCATCTTCCACAGCACAGCATGGCACACATAAATCATTTGGGCAAAAATAGTTGACTTCCAGTACTTTAACCCATATATTTTATTTTATTAGTTCAGTGGGGTTGAGTATATAGATAACTTTAAAGGGTTCAGTTTCCCTGGTGAAACATCACTTGAATTTAAAAATTAGGCTTTTCATAGATAGCTAAAATAATTCTATAAAGTAATAAGGAAAAAACCATTAAGATGACTTATGTGGCTCTGCCCACATAAGCACCTATGTTAGAGAATTTCTCTGCTGTATTGGCCTGTTACTGTTAGACCAAGCTGTTGTGTTAGAACAACCCAATGTGTTTCTCCTCCATACTTTGTGGGAAGCTGACTCTGTCTTGATTCCCTAATTAAGAGAAAACATCTTAATATCCAGCCTAAATCTATTCATGATCAGATTATAACCATGTGTTCTTATGACAACACTGTCTATTAGCTTAGTTATTTTCCCCCTTGATATATTTAGCCCGTCATGATATCAGTTCCCCTGCTCTAGATGAACCAGACCACAGTCTTCCCTTTTCCTCTCATGTGCCAGGCTCTCCATTTCCAAGACCACTTGAATAGCCCATCTCTTCAACTAGTTTAGCTTGAACTCATTCTTTTTGAACATGATATACAGTAATTGTGCAGAATAGTTCATATGAGTTATTGCCAGGGCTCTGCACTAATGGTAATAATCCTTCCCTGTCACTGACATAACCTATGACTATATTTCTCTTTTTCTTTTGTTGTAGCAGATTGGTAGCTCAACTAGTTTTGTATCCAGTTGATGTTTACATCTCCTTCTCCTCCTGGATCTCCTCTCTCTGATAAGCTTGGATTTTACAGTAAAACTTTTTCCTTCATTTCTAAATGCTCAATTTTACCCTTTGAATTTCCCTTCATTTCTGCTACTCCAATCCGCAAAGTTACCCAGTTTTTCTGGTGTGGTATCTCCTTTTCTTGCCATTACTTTGCTTTGTCAGTCCATCTCATAACCACAGATGTTTTCAGTGACATCTACATCCATCCAGATGCAAATAGGACTAATCCAAGAGCAGTGCTTTAGGAACTCTGCTTGCTGCCTCTTTGCAGCTTGATGATTTCCTTTCAACAATTGATGAGAAACATCTGCACTTTGTAAAGTGGCATGGAGACCACTGCTCCTGCATATATTTTTAAATGACATTTGAGGATGCATTTTGTAAACGGAAGAAATAGAGCAGGATCACAACTTTTTTTTCTTTTCTTTTTTTTTTCCTTTCCTTTTCCCCAGCCCCCCCCCTCCCCCCCCCCCAAGATATTAGAATCATCATTCAAGGCCTTAAAGCTATTTTTGTCCTTCAAATTCCCCCCTGCCACCTCAGTCTGCTAACATTTGCAGGCAGTTCTCTAGTTTATATGAGAGTATTTTAACAACTTCGGAACAATTAAGGGCAAATAAACAGTATTAATATTCAGATTGAGTATCAAGAAATGTGATCTGATTTTGATGCTTCATTTGATTTAAAATTCTGATTAGAAGGCATCAGAAGACATACAGCCTGTCTCCCCTTTCATCGAAGTTTGATTAAAAAACTGTGGAAGTAAAACTAAAAGCCTTTGTGAGAAAGAAGGTTGTCAGGTTCATTCAGATGCAGAAATTCAAATATATCTTGGAACAGTAAGGCAGAAGCCATACTTAGTTTCAGTTTAATCTGCAAATCACAAAGCTGCATCAGAACTAGCAACAATTTATATAATTCTTCACAGTTTCATTATACAAGGCAAGACATAAAGAGTAACAACCCCTATCTGCTTTCTCTCATTTCTTAGGTTGTAAACTGTTTGAGGTAGGGCTAGTTTGATTATTCTGTTTCCATAGTGCTTAGAAAAATGGGCTCTTATTCTTAGTTGGCACTATTGTAAGAAACACCATTTCTGAAGAAGTATGGACAAAAACTGCCCTGTTGTCAATGAATCATGGATAATAGTAATGCTTTACATATTTCCTCTTAGCCTCCACATTCTGTAAGGATAAAAAAAAATTCCCACTGTAAATAACAAAATACATGTATTTGTTGTACAAAGAACAGTGTTCAGTTAATTTAATGAATAAATCCAATTCACAAATATATATGAAAAAAATAGTAAGGTTTTAGAAACAATTTTTAATTCTTTCCATTGTACCCACCAGCTGCAATATATATATGATATGACATTCCTAAATCTTTGATCTTCCCTGAGAAGGGAATTTTAAAGCCCATTCTTGATTTTCTGAGATTGATTAAAATGCTTCAGCACAGCTGAATTGTGCAGGTGTAAATTGTCTGTGTGTGGGAGGAAGAGACAGAATTGCTTCTCTTCAGCCTGATCTGACTTACACTACAGCAAACAGCCTTTTCTCCTTTACAAAATGTGTGGTAGTTAAGAAGCATCCTGCTCCCCTTGTGATCTGGTGTACTGACAGAGTGTTTCCAGTTATTCATTCTAGATGGAAATGCAGACAAGTACAATGAAGAACACATGGCTGGAAATGTGCTCTGGGTTTTTGGTTTAATTCTTCCATTGCTAAATCAGTCTTCTAAATGCTTGTGAAGTACCCTTGTTTTTGAACTGTCTTTCACACACACACAGACACACAGACACAGATAGACATGTATGTGTAGCCATGTACACATACACAAGTGTGTGCACAGATAGACATACATGTGTATGAACATGTATCTCATGCATTAATCAGAATGGGTCAGGTTGGAAGGACCACAGTGGTCCAGCATCCATGTCATCCTGGAGCACGTGGCACAGGATTGTGTCCAGACAGTTATTGAGTATCTCCAGTGAGGGAGACTCCACAGCCTGTCTGGGCAACCTGTTCCAGTGCTCAGTCACTCACACATGAAAGAAATTCTTCCTCATATTCAAGCTGAACTTTCTGTGCATCAGATTCTGCCCGTTGCCTCTTGTCCTATTGATTGGCACCTCTGGGAAGAGTCTGGTTCCATCTTTTTGACCACCTCCCTTCAAAGTCCTTTCTCAGCTGTCTCTTCTCGAGGCCAAAAAGGCCCAGCTCCCTCAGCCTATGCTTGTAAGAGAATACTCCAGTTGTTTCTGAAAATTGATATCTCAGTTGTTCCTGAAAAATTAAGTATTTTTATATTAATAAATATTTTCAGCTGTTTTTCTTCCATGACATTATACCTGCTTGGTAGGCTCTGATGCTGCTGATGTCAGAGTGTCTATGGCTCTCAAAATCTAGGCTTCATTGCACTTGCCATTGAATGAGCATGTAAAGAATAATCCAATAAGGACTGGAAGTTTGCAGACAGAAATGGGAGACACCTACAGTTATTATCTGTCCATTTCTTGGAGCTGGATAGGGAGACTTGATTGTGAATGAAGCACCTAGATCATCAGAGGCTGGAGGATATAGGTTGTATATCTTTTTCTGCTATGATTAGCCCAAGGTTGTACTGAGTCTCTGTGGTAAGAGCATGAATTGATTCTAGATCTCTTGATTTCACTCTAATATGTTAACCACACATTATTCTCCTACTGTTACTAGAAAATGTGTACCTGAAAATGCCATGTATCTGAGATTGCTGGGAACTGTTATTTAGCTTGACTGGCTATGAATCAATTTAGAATAGTAGGAGTGGGCATACTAAAAGTGGATTGATAAAACATTTTGGGAAAATAGGAAATTAAACCCCAAGAGAGCATCAAAGAGTGAAACTTTCTTGGAACTCAATTGAGAAAGCAGCTGACTGACATATATTCTATAGATAAATCCACCTAGTGTGCCAAAGTAAGTGTTAATGTAAAAGCAAATAACTTTTTTTTCAGTCATTAGACCAGAAACTTCCTGTGCACAGGACACAGACTCCTGGTGAGCTGCAAACTGCCATCCAGTGAAAAATGCATTTTGAGAATGTTCTTTGGACTCACCTTTTTGGGTTCCCATCAGTGAAGTTTTGAGATAACATCCCTTTGCTGATATGCACTCCTGAATCAACGTAGTAATTACCTTTGTTAAAATGGCAAATACCATCTGAGAAGCACTCCTATAACCACTGTTCAGGTTTCAAAACAGATAAAGAAAGTAAGTTTATATTCAGGAATGAGAAGGACTCAAGGAAAACAGTCATTCAGCACATTTGGGGTTTTTTTGTCCCCCTGATCTCCTGAAACCACCAGAAAATTTTTCTTTGTAGTATTAATGATCTGATAGGATAAACGATTTTTGTTGAAGTTTTTAAAAGTGCAGGAATAGACAAAATGGGAAAAAGACATAATGAAAAGAATCAAAGAGGGCATTTTTCTTGATCTGGTGCTAAATTTCATAGTATTTTTAAGCTTTCAAAATCAGATGCTGAATTTTGAGGTGGAGATCTTGGTTACAATATGTAGCAATAAGCTTTTGCTGGTTTTTATTACTTTAGCATTTATGTAGATGACACTGACTGTAACAGTTAACTTGGACTTTCAGGCAATAGTTGTTTATGGCCTATTATTCCTGTATGTATTTTAAAGTTCTATGTCATATGAATCCTATTGTCAGGAATTTTCTGTGCTCCACTGTATTAGTGAGCTGGCAAATATTATAGATGTTCAAACTTCCAAATATGCATATGTTTACATAAGCATTTTCAGTTTTGCTTTTAGAAATGTTGCTGTGTTTTGTATGGCTTATAGAAGTTTTGGGATCAAATTTTTGCTCGGTGTGAGGATGTGAAATTATATTATTGAGAAGCATAAGCTTATGGCAGCCATAAACATATATGAAATGTAAAGAAATCATATTCTTCTAGATTACAGGAAATAGGCTCTTTGATATCTTCTGCCAACCTGGCAGTCCAAGGGATGTCTCCAAATGAAAGACACTGTTACTGAGAATATATAGTTTTGCAATAATTTGCTAAAAAATACTCTTGATCTCATGATTTAGGTACAAGGCAGCCCTGAAGTAGTCTGACCTTGGGACAAACAACTTCAAGACTTTGGGAATGCAAAAGGAGCAGCCTCTTGCCACTACTAATCTGAACATTTCAGGTGCATCTAGCTGGTTTCAGCTAGATCAGGGTGTCTGTCCTTTAATTTGTCCACATCTCATTTTCCTTTCTCCAACAATGTCAATGCTTTTATTTGGTTTTCCATTGGAAATAGAGTTGTAATCAATGGCTTTCAGGATTGGCTGACATTTTCTTTGGGATTACCTCAAACTGTGAGACCATTACTATCTCCTGTGCTGGCCTTCAGTATATTTCACTACTCATATATGCTACCTACTGTATGGTGATTACTTCTATTAAATGAAACACATAGAAGAAACTTTGCCAGTATCTTAATGAATCTTCTGAGAATGATTCTCTTGTGGGTCAGCTGCATAGCTGAAGCTCCCAGATCTTTCCTTTTCAAACCTACCACTTACATTTCCATAGACTTTCATCATTAGCTCACAGATAAGGTTGAGAAATATGAAGCCTGAGATTTGGTGTATGCTCTTGCTTTCCAAATCCCACAAAGATTCTTCAAACACTATAGAACACAGAAAATTTCTTATGCAAGTCAAGCTATTGTAAATAAAAAATGTTAGATGCAAAGAAAAAAAGCTGTTGCCCAATTATATATATTTATGTTTTAAATGTACTCATGGGATTCAGAAACAGAGTAGATGCTGCTCTCAAATTACTCACAGGATTGCTATAGAAGTCATCCTACTATTCTTAGAAACAGTTCTGAGAACATTTCTTTTGCTGCACCATCACGAATAAATCCTACTGCATCTCAAAACCCACGGAGACTCAAAAGCCCTTTCTGTGCCACCTTCAGATTGATCAGGATACCCCATTCCATCATTTTGGATGAATCACTGAATCTTTCCAAGTAAGATTGTTACTAACACATAACTACCACCCAGGTAAAAGAAGTGGTGCTCTCTCTTCTTACTGCTGAGCAAATAATCACCAGCTGGAAAAAGCAGTAGCGGGTATCAGGCAATACACGAAAGGCTAGAGAGTCAATATTAATCAGCCAATGTGATTAAGAACTGAGCTGGAGTATTTTTCTCTAGCTTCAAATAATTCTCTTTATCTTTAATATTACATTGGAGTCTCTTTACAGGTTCTCAGACTGCACCTCACAAAATGTGATCAGCATTTAAAGTAAAATCCCTTTCAGTTTGACTGCAAATAATATTTTAAGGAGAGATTTCCTATAGGGGATAAGACTAATTCTACTCCTATTTGTATCAATTTGAAAGCTTTATTTTTAGATTTTAAAACTGTCCCTGATTTGGCTTCACAGTTTTCTGATTTTGTGTTTTCTTTTCCCAACCATTTCCCAGTTTTAGATATTTCTCTCCCTTCTTTTTCTGCCCTTTTCTTCCATGAGTCATTCTTCTATGTATACTCACATCCTTTCTTGCAAACACATGTGTCTGGTAACTCTCACATGGAAACTAGAATTGCTGAAAATTGCAGTAATGCACCTGAAAAAACCACATAATATTGAGATTTTCTTAGTGGTATCACTGAAAATCTTATTTTCTCATTTCAATAGGCTTCCTCCGCAATATATTAATGATTTAGTAAATTTAGTATGTTGTGTAAATCTGTCAGGTTTTGTAATGCAAAAATACATGAATAAGCAAGTCTTAAGAATCAGGAAGAGGAATAATATCTTCACAGAGAACAGAAATGTCTGCTAAGACTGGCAGGTTCACTAATGGTCAATTGGACTATCTGCATGAAAAAGCCTTCCCTAGTAAAACCATACAATCATACAGCAAAGTATAATCCTATGATGCATGTGCTTGGGGTTTATTTTACCACTTCCATGTTGTGCTATTTTAGCATGACCATCATTAGGCTTTTGAGGTCTGAAACAAACCTACAATAAAATGCTATTTTTTTAGTATAGTTATAAAACACTCACAGCATGAAATCCATCACTGCCTCCTCATACACCACAAGTTAGGAAATGGTGTGGGATCACATTTGCCTGTTGCTATTTTCTTAATGTAATTTGATTTTTTCAGCTTTTTTTTTTCCCCCTTTATTTTTATTTATTTGTTTATTTATTTATTACAATCCTTGTATTTTCAATAAAGGAGGGTGAGCTACCAGAAACTAACACACAAAAAACTCTTCAAGATATATGAAGATAAGGCAAAATAGAGAGAAGTCCGAGGAGAAAAGTGTTATGTTCTTTGAGAAGACAGTAGGGAAATCCACAGATAAAATGTAGCTTTTGCCCATTCTTCTTACTCTCATTTGAAAGAGATGCAGTATTAGATGCTATCTAAGATTAGAAAACACACAAAACCAAATCTACATATGCAACTAATTTAATCAAAGGGATGGGAGGGGCGACTAGAAGAGATCAAATGCCAAAACCAGACTCTGCCACAAGAAAAAGTGGAACTGGGAATGAAGTGGGTAAAAAATTTAGTCCATATGGTTTCATTATTGATGTTCAATGTCTTTGTCATCTGCTAAACACAGGGAGATGCAACTTGAAGTATGTTGTCCTGTGTGAAATTTTTGGTGGCTGCTTTGCTCATATTTCTCTTTAAAGAACAATAAATCACCACGGACTACTCCATACTAACATTTTCTTATTATTCAAGTAAAGGCTGTACTTCCTGTCCCCTCAAAATGTAGCTTAATATAGAGGCTATGGATAGAAGGACAAGAAAGCATGGAGTGTTTCTTACTATGCAGTAAGGTGGGCTGCTTGCCTGTGGCACCCAGAGGAAGGCCTTAAGCAACATAACTTTTCCTTTGGATCTTTTTTCAGGATTAAAACATTCAGTAAAACCACATTGTTGGTGCAAGTGTCCTTGAATCACGGTAAGCTCCCTGCTGATGGGACACATGCACAAAAGCAGTGCTGAGCTTGTCCTGGGAAAGTAGTAGGAGTTACCATGTTTAGGGAACTGGGCTAATCAAGTTCTAGGAAATGGACCTTGCAGTTATGGAGAGACAGATGAGATATTTTCCCCCTTACCAGAACCATTTTCTGTATCCCAGATTCTCCTGGATTATAAAGTAAGGATATTTGAAGACAGGTGCAGATCCTTTGTTGCAGTTCCTCTGGGATAAGGAAGAAAAAATGAGCAGGAAGTACAAAACAACCCAGAATCCATGTTTTAGCATTCAGATAGTGCTTAAATAGTTGATGCCATTGCCATTAGCTCCCATGAGCTAGAACTTCAGTTTGAGAGTTGTACAGCACAATAACATTACCAGTGGTCTTTTTGCTGGGATTCAATTTGGCACTGGATTGCGGGACACAGGCTGGAGGGGACATGGAACCTGGCTGGCAGGCACTACAGCACAGGTGTACAGTGAGCAGTGCAGAGTTTGTCCTCCAGGTTGTCTCAGTGTTATTCTAGTGCTTTATCACAGTGGGACGTGTTTTTCCCCATTAAGAGAAATAAATTTAACTCACAGTGCTCTTATTAGTCAAGAAGGATGAGGCATACATGTTTCATATCAGTGTTGGCATTTTTGGAAAGCATTGTAGATTATGTTTCCTGCTGTGTTCAGAATTCTCATCTGTTCAATAAAACAGTTTCTACCCCTGTCCACTCCCTCAGGCAATCACAATTGCCAATTGACAAATCAAAATACTCCAGATCTTTTGAGCATCTTCCTCTTAGAAAAGGCCTATCAGATTTAGTGCCAAGCTTCTGCTTGATCCAGTCACACATTCTGATCAAATTTTCAGAATTGAGTAAAGCATTAAGCACACTTCTTCCAGTATTCATTTTTTACTGCAGTATTCATTTTTTACTGAATTATTCAGTAAGTCTAAAGCAATAATTGGCTGCTGTGTGTTGTGAAAGATAGTCTCCCCCTCTGCTGAACCACAAGTATGAATATTGAAGGAGCCATCTAATTCAGACTCAGGCGGATATGATTGTTACACAGAGTATTTTCAGGTGGACCAATAGCTAACATTTCCACTTATGGACAAGAACATTTTAAGCCACAAAAGGATTAAACTTCCAGTCGTTGTTTACATTAATTTTACCAGCAAATTTAACAAGATCAAGATTAGGTCTCAAACAAACCATTTGAAATCTAAGCAAATGAATTTTTACCACCCAGATTTTTATCACGTCTGTGTTATTGGTTGCAAATAAGCTCAAGTCAATGAAAGAGCAAGTATCTGTCATTTAGCTCTCTAAGAAAGGTGCTTGTATATAAGCTGCAATTTGCACTGCCTTACTTCAGAAAAAGCTATCTGAGTAGCTCTCATCAGTGCAGAGCTATACTGTGTTCTAAAGCATTCTAATCAATTGCCAATTTTAATTTCCAAATCAAAACTGTTTATTAGACATTCAAGAGCAAATATATATCCACACAAAAGCCTAATTTTAAAGGAACTCAAATAACTTAGAAATATCCCTGCTTATTAGGAAGGAAAATAAACAAACCCTGAAAACCTGAAGTAAAATGTATGTTCCAAGGCTGAAATTATTCTAAGTTAGCAGAGAAATTTAAATATTGCCTATAATTTCATGTAAAGTGTTTAGAGTATTACCATTATAGTTCCAAATGTTTGCCCTTGCTCTGCATGAGTGTAATGACAGTCAGGTCTCAACTGATCAGAATAATTAAATTATACAGTGATAATACAGTAAATAAACATCACAAAGAAAATAATTTAATTTCTTCCATTAACTCTGCAAGGTGTATTCTCTGGCAGAGTATAAGAATGTCAACAAAATGAATAACACAACACCTTATCATGCAAATATTACACATGTAAATGAACTGAAACCCTATCATTTTATTAACAATTGTCTTGCTGTACAAAATACTTTAAATATATTTGAGTATATTAAAATATACAGCAAATATTTCCTAAATTTAAAACCCACATTTCATTCAGTAGGCAGGGAGCAACTCTATGTGTCATATGATTATCCTGGAACTTCTTCCTGGCAGAGATCAGTCAGATTGTTTGTATTGATAAGACTGAAGTGTTAGGGAGCCATTGGTGAATTGGATATTTATGTTTACTCACCAGTTTTCATCTTAATGTGTGTCTTTCTGTACACACATATGCACATATAGAAGATGGAGAACAGTGTTGTAAAGTAACTTTTAAATGAGTACCTCGATAGAACACCTGCATACAAAGAGAATGTTCCCTACCTTAGGTGCGATGCAAAAGCTGTACCTATATGAATCTGTAGCTGAATCTATAGCTTTGCTATAGCTTTGCTTCTCTATAGAGGAGGCTGTAGGTGACTGTGTTTTTTATAATGAGGACAGCAATGCTCAAATAAGCCCCCTTAAGGTAGATTTCGGCAAGCTCATTAAAGGAGTTTGTGTGCTGTAGCACAGTTACTAAGTGGTTCAGGAAGTGCTTAGTTTTGGTTAATGGATGGAAAATAGATGAACTGGTTTCATTTATGAATGAGAACAATTTTGGGCCCGTAATATATCCAAAAAAACCCAAATTCCAGTTCAGAATTTCATAGTACAAACAGTCATATTTTGTAACTACATAAATATATTATGAAATAGTGCTTTGGCAGTTCTGTATTTTTAAAATGAAGCTCTACCATCACATTGCACCTCAAAAAAAGAGATTCAGAGAGAAAAGTTTCTCTTACTCTGATATGTGTCAGTCTCCACCTTAGACGCTCTTCTTTCCTAATGAGCAGCATCTAGTTGCTTATGTGTTAGCACTTCTCTTAGCAGTATTTTAAAATGTTCAAGAAATACATCCTACAAAAGCTGATGCTGGTAACAGACTTAGTTCTAAATGAAAAGTCAAACCAGTAACTTTCTCCAACAGAAGTCAAAGAAACAAGCTAAGTTTTGGTAGTGCTTTAATCTCGATAACCTATGCACATCCATGCTTCTGTAACTCAGTAGAGCTTACTTTTTGTCCAGTAGACCAGCTTTTGTCAGTTCTGGGATCACAGACATGTGGGTATTCTTGGTGCTCAGAAACTGCCGTTTTGCTCATGAAGGAAAAAAATAACTATACATACTACTATTGCTACTACTAATACTACTACTTGAAATAGACAAATAGAAAACATATATTTATGACAAAAGATTTCCAGCGCTGAAATTTGTTCCAGAGATGCATGGAGTTACAAGTCTGAAAAGACTGTAAGTTTAAATCCAGCCAATCTGGTCTCAGTACCTTCCTGTGTGTTTTTCTTGCTGACTTTCACATACCAGGTGCTATTCAAATTATTTTCTCCTTAGTCCTGGGTTTTTTGATAATGAAAATGAGCAGTGAACGTAATAACTCATAGTGCTTTTTCTGTACCCCTGAACCCACATTATTATTAGTATTTCATGCTAGGGTTGTAAGATTTAGTTTAGAGAATTTGTACAGTCCCTTGGGGGTTTTATGCAAAAGGCATAGTGGAGATAGAAGTTACTTTCAATAATGAAACTTTTCATGAAGATCTTTTGATACTGCAAAACATTATTTAATTCTTCCTATTTTGTAAGTCAATTAAATATAAGAAACTAAGTTCTGACTTATGTACTGACTATCAGAAGCACTTACAACTCAGAAATTTTGCTACCAACACAAAATTAATGAACATGTTCAAATTTTTTTTCAGAACATGCTCTTTCTAAAGCAAAGTTAGTGCTAGTGACTGATTTGAAATAGGTTCCTTTTCTTTCATTTCATAAGATTATTTCTAAACCTTAATACTAGAATCTTTGGCCCAAAGCAACATGATAAATAACTAAGCCACAAAATAAGTAACAGTATATAACTCCCTTTTTTTGTGTGTGAATTTGTGAGTTTTATTCCATGGAGCATGTAATATAACCAGAATAATACGTGCCCTGTGTTTTCTTCTTCAATTTCTGTTTGCCTTTGCTCTTTATGGTGAGTAATGATTTGTACTGGAACTAACTGAGTGCAGAGAGTGTAAAGTAAAATCTCCACATTTAGGAGAATTTTATACCCTGTTTAGGCTGAGTTTATGTAATTGCTATGCAAGAAAAATGAGTGAAGCCCTTCAACTGTAAAAATGGATGATTCAGCAAACTATTGCTTATATGAGTCACCCTTATTTTGCTGAGCAGATTTTTGATCTTAAAAACTGTCTACACCATCCTGAAAAAGCATCCTGAAGAAAAGTTGTAAATAAAGTAATTCTGATCCATTGCACCCCTGCTTTGAAGGTAAAAACTACCTATTACCTATAGTCAGCTTGTTTAGATCTAGCTGGCAGTTTATAAATTGGACATGTTCAAATCCAGGTTTGTCTGGCTACAACGAAAGCCATACTTTAGGTTTGTTGTCCACATACATAAACCCAGCACTGGAAAATAAATCTGCAGCGCAGAATGATTTTATTTAGCAAATCACTAATTTATCATTGCGACAACCAAACAATTTCAATAGTTAGGCTGACCTAACCTTTGCATAGAAATCCCAGGTGAAGGACTTGTTTTGAATCTCATGCATGAAAGCATGAAAGGATAGGAAAGAAAAAAGAAAATGTTTGGAAATTGCTTTAAATGCTTTTAAAGGTCCAGATTGTACTTTTTAGTTGGAGAAAAACATTCTATGGTTGTCATATTTATAAAATGTTTTCTGGAATAACCTCTATGTAAATTAAATTCTCAAATCATTTTTTGTCTCCCTATGAGCAAAACTCATCAGCTGAAATTATGGTCCTTTTTTTTTCCCCCCTCAAATAGCAGTTTTCTATGCAGGTCATTAAAAGTTCAGTCCCAAATGAGAAACTTTTCAAACGTTGTGTCCAATTACAAACCAGTAATTTAGGTCAGCATGACTATGTGGACAATTTGTAAGGCAACATGATGCAGAGACCGGGTAACTGAGTTTACTGTAAAAGTGGTGTTTTTTTGAAGTAAACTGAACTTTCCAAGGTTGACTTCTTTATATTTGTTGAATTATTTATCCTAGTAAAGAGCACTGCCCAATCTAAGATTCTTTCATTTCTTATATACCCTATTTATATAATTTGTAATGTCCTGCATGTGCAAAACAGTAAAAGATTCATTGCTGTCCTGTATTGAAAATTCAGAACTGCATGTTGTCTTTTAAAGTGGAGGTACTTTTTGTTAAATAATGCTTTCCTTAAAAAGTTCCAGTTTTAATACTACCAACATGCATAGCAGATGTGGAAACCTTTTCAATCTGCTGACTTTCCCTTTATATGCCAGATCACAGACTAAAGGTGAACAAGAGTATCTATTTTACTGGAAGCCATCAGATAGATACTCCTCTGTGCTTTACATCATCTAGTATGTCTGTCACTCACAAATGGGTAACTACTTGAAGGGCAACAATTGTGGTCCAATCACTTTTGATATGCAAAAAATTGTTTTGGTTTTGTACTGTGATGAATGGCACAAAAATCTTTTGCTTATATTCAGTGCAATCTTTAGGGTTCTGATCACAAACACTATAATAAAACTCTGGGACTGCAGAAACATTTCACCAGTTTATCTCACAATACTTTGCAAAGAAGTACAATTTAACACCATTTTATAGCTGGAGAAATTCAGTGCAAGAAAGATAAAGTGACAAGACTGAGGCCATGAAAACAGCTAAGCAGAGAGAGAAAACAATTGAAGCTGTCTATGTTGTAGTACTTTAGCCACATTCATGAAGGATTTATACAATGTTGGATAGAAGAGATTCAAACATTGGATGCTGCTCTGAGTTTTGGAATTTTGAGTTGTGATCTCAGCTGGGATCAGTCTCTAACTGATTTATGGTTATTTAATACTAGTCTATGCTTGGAAGAATGAAAATATATGTATTTTTGCCTTATATATTGGCTAATACTGAAGAATGCTTGAAATCACAAAGAAGAGAGGCTGTGAACACATTTAAGAGGCTGTGAACATTTAAGAGGGATGTGAATACAGCTAGGAAAAGTCTTTGTGTTTACTGAATTTGGGGACTAAAATAACTTCCAGTCCCACCAGAAGGTGACAGGTCATGTTCTCCTTTAAGTGAACTGATTCTGAATAAGAACAAAGAGTGGACAAAGAAAAAACTTTTCATTCAGAGAAGTTAAAGGACCACTGCCTAAACTCCACATTTCAGGCAGAGATGAATCTGACAGGAACACACCAGCTTTCTCCCAGAGTGATGTTCATGCCAAGTCTTTGGAAAAGGGAAAGCCAAACATTCTGTAGCCAATGAAGCTACAGAAGGAAAGGAAAAGAATTGTCTTTCAATAAAGCCTGTTAGCAGTTAAAACTGCTTTGTCTCACTGGAGTACTGCAGAGCTGCTAAGCTGGCCTGTTGGTCAGTGTCTTCATATTACAGATGAGAAATTCAGCGACTATCCAAACTATAAGGTAAAGAAACTTGATTTGTAGCCTTCATAAATTCAGTCTTCTGTTTAAACAAGAAAAAGGTTTTTGGATTGATTAACCATGCCAAGAAGGGATTTGGAAATACCAGAGTAGAAACCTCTAGCATTGCTCCAGTTCAAAAAGATAATTGTTAAGTAAACAGAACTTTCAAAGCAAGAGCTTTGCTCTGCATAGCAAATAAGCACTTAATCAGGCATGTAAATGGAAGAGAGGCATCTCAGGTATTTTCTGAAGGTAATTTAGGGGCACTTAGGACTGCTGTTATGTGCTCGAGTTGGTATCCTGACTAGATTTATAGAAGTGGTCAAAAGAGACTTTGAGAAACTAGATAAAGGTTGTTCAGAGCTACACAGAAGACTGAAGATCATCATGGAAATACAAAAATTGCTAGTAAGAACCTCAGATTTATTTTTTATTGTTATTGTTTTCTAGTCCCACATTTGAGGAATACGGAAAGCATGATACTAAAACTGAAAAAGGATCGGAAAAATCACAGAGGAAGCTGTATAATACAGAATTGAATTTTGCATGCCTATATTTGAAGTTCTATATTGAGAAAGAAAAGATGGCAATGAGGAACATGAGGAAGTACTGGGAAGAGGATGCAAATGTTCTGAGGGGAATTACTCTTGTTCATTTCTCTTCCTCAGCTTGGTCTGCCTTCGGGTGAATTACTGCGAAGCTGCATCACAAGTTCTGTCTCTGTGGCTGCAAGGGTTGTGAGTAAAGTGGACTTCACGCATGTAATTTGCTCAGGTCTGTTGCCAGAGCAGGGCTGGTTGGGAGGGTTCCTGGCTGAGCAGGAAGCGTGGCAGTACAGGGACGGCAGTGCTGCTGGAGGGGAGCTCTGCACGCTGGGTGCTCTCATTCCTCCCCTCTGCCACCCACTCTTCTTCCAAGGGGCTGCTCTGGCAGCCGGCTGGCACAGGACCACCTTTGCAACTGGGACTCCATGGGTTTTTGGTTACTGGAGAAGGGAGCAATGTGGATGTTCTCCATGAAAAGGACTAAGTGCACTTGTTGTCTAGTAATTCTCTAGTCAAAGCACAGCATAAATTCATTCGTGCAGCTGAGGTGCAACTGCTGGAAGCCACTTCATCGTGTTCTGTCCCCTGCCATGCATTTCCTGTTTGACAGAGGTCACCACCTGTTTCCAGGAATACTTAACAGGACTCAGTTAGATATTTTTTCCTCTATACATATCGAATATATTTAGAATAAACACCTTAGTGATTTGCCTCAGCTTTTTTTTTTTTTAAGTGTTGTGGAGAAATGTAATCTCATCTTCAAACTGGACAAAATTTGTCAAACTTTTTTTTCAAATTTTGACTATGCATCCATAAAAAGAAATTAATTGCAAAACAAACAGCATTTTCCTATTAAATATTCACATTTCCAAATGGAAATAAATTTATTTTAGAGACTCTCCCCCAAATAAGTAAAGCTAAATTCAGTAGATAGATTTAATGACATACCACATATTGCTTCAAATAAAATGTCTTTTATGAAAAAAATGAATAATGAATATAAAAAAAGAGATAGACACAAGCATTTGGAGCCAGGCTGAGACTTCAGCCCATACAATAAAGGCATGTACCACCAATGTAGGATAATTCTGAGGTTCTTACAATTACACTGTTATATTGTGCCAATCATTTGCTAAATCTGCAATCAAAACCACATACCTCAGTAAGAGAATTTTTTTTTACAGGCAGCAAACCTGTTATTTTCCTGACTTAAAGCCATATGGTCTCTCTCAGACTTTCCTCTGCAGCACAAATTTTCTTGTAATATTGAGATTAATTCTCTGTTCAGTAAATGCTTGTGAATCACACCTTTACCCGTCTGTCATCCTGTGTCAAAAATGTGGCACTCCTGTATCTACAAACATTTCACTCACCTTGGCTTTTTGAGTGGTGCTCTTAGACAACATTTTCCACATATTTTATTTTTATTGATTCTTCTGTTTTATGTCTGTCTGTCTCGTATTCAGTCTCTTGTGGTGAACGCACTGAAATGTGATTTTAATGGGTGAAGCCACCAGACTGCTGACCTGAATCAAGGTGGACTTTCTGAAAGCAGGCCAAGTGATCCCATTTTAATAGACAATTGATCAGAAATTGTCCTGCACAGGAGCTCTTTGCATTGCCATTATGTGCTTGTGCTTGTGAATGTGTAAATATTGCTTTAGATTTTGTAATTAACTGATTTTCTGTCCACATGATAATGCCCTGAGGTTATTTGTAAAATAGTTTATAGAAGACAGTTCTGTGTTGAATTTTGTTTATTTTTAAAGTGTATTTTGACAGTGGTGATTATATTATAGTTTCCAGTCTCACACTGAGAGAAATAAGTAAAGTTGCTATTTAAGGAGAAGACATTCCTTTTCTCTATGTGTGTACACAGGGCTTTTCATAGTCCTTGGTGATGCCAGTCCTTTGCTGCAGCTTGTAAAGCCAACTGCATAATGAGAGTAACATGACATTGGGAGGAGATTAAGGAACATAAATCAACAGTGTTTTATGTTCCTGCTGACTTCTACTTTTTAATAGATACAGGTTGGAACTAATTTGGCACCACACTTAAAATATCCCAAGACCTGTTCTTGTTCCTGTTTTCAGAGGTCTTGCCAGTGTTATGATTGAAGTACAAATCACTGGCTTTACTTCCCATCCTTTTTTTTTTTTTTTAATGTAAAAACTGCTGACATTTCAAATGACAAATCTAGTTTCCTCCAGTTCTCAAAAGAGGAAGCCTGACTTCAGTGAACATGTGACTCAGAAAGTACTGCCAAATGGAAATGGTGTCTTTTGGGGTTAAAGCTTCAAAGAAGGGATCCTGTATTATCAGCACTGAGCTTAGTACATAAGTAGTTGCACAAAGCCAGACAATGACCTTCAAATGTGAATATGCAGAAGGTACCTTTACTAGCTGGTCTCCCAACTCCCACAGGAAAAGAGGATTTGGCAGCCGAACTAAGGAAGTTCTGCTGTCACTCCCATGTCCATCAGAGAAGGAAAAGCTCAGAGAGGTATAAAAGGGCTATGTAAGTGGGTGGCAATATGGGGTGAATTTTATTTTTGCCTGTCCTTTCAAGTTGTGAGAGGAATCACCGGATAGATAAAGTAGCAAGCCACAAGGATAATTTTGTAACTCTGCTTAATTAAACTGAAAGTGGGAGAGAATCAGGACTTCAGCATGTTTCTGAATTTTTAGAGATAAGCTCACCCATTAGGTTCACAGATAAAGCCTCTTGGTATCTGAAGAAGGAAAAATTCTTTTGTTCTAGTGAAACAGCCTATGCTTTTGCTCCCTTGTTTCTCTCCATAGCGTTCTCTTTTGCAAGCTTTACTGTGATTGGGATGCAAATTAAAAGACAGGGTGGGGAAACATAGATTATGACCTATGACAGAGCAGTTTAAAATACAGTGAAATCTAAATACAGGTGTAAATAATTAAAAAACACCAAAATAGATAAAAGTAGAGGTCATATCTACTCAGCACTTGTTTTTATTGTGGGAGTGAAAAGGGACTCCAGCAGAAGCACAGGTACCAACTGTGCTCATTGCTGCTCAAAGACAGAATGTAACAGGTATCTACTTCTAAGTGCAGCCTAATTTTATTCAGCATTTTTACTGAAGAACGTGTTCTAAAATAAAGGTGTTTTTGAAAAAGGGAAGACACCATAGAATATTACATACAATCACAAAAGGAATTGTGTCAGAAATGCTTTCACTGATTCCAGTGTGAAGAGTAAAAGTTTAGATTTTTATCTTTTTCACATAGATCTCTTTAGAGATCATGTTATTTGCAGTCCTCAGAAAAATACTTTCTTTTTAAGCCCCATTTTGAGAAAAAGATGTATAATTACAGAACAGTACTGTAGCGCTAAAGCGAAAGTGTCTAGTATGTTCTGAAAAACACTATAATGTTTAGGACACTATATCACTATATTAATCACCTTTATTATCACAAAAGAAAGTATTCAATTAGAAACAGACATCTGAAATTTCGAGTGAAAACACAGTAGACCACAGAGATTGGTAACCTGAGAAAAAGCATAATGACACCCTTGTGCTGGGTTGGTATAATGTTTAGTACCAAGGAAACTGGGAGTCAGAAAAATGTAACTTGCCAAATAGATTTTTGACTTTAGTGGATACAGTTACAAGTAGCTTTGAATGACAATCTTGGCATAGAAATGGTTAGCAGATATGACACTCTTGGCATATAAATGGTTAGCAGATATTAATTCCAGAATTTAGGCAGCTGTCTGGTGCAACCCGATATATTTTGTAAGTACTTTTCCCTTTAAAATGTCTCACAGAAGGCTTTACAGCTAATCATCCTTTGTATATGCACACACAAGAGGATACCAGTTGCAATATAATCCATATTTGGCATATAGGGACATAATATAGGCACAGGGAAATGAATTAGGATCTACTCTAAAATAAGACACTCATAAACAGCAGCTAATTAAGAGTTTATCAGCATGTCACTACGCATAACAAACCCTAGTATTTCAGTGAAGCATGGTGGCGTGTGCAAGATCAGCTGTCATATCTTGTCAGATTGGAGGTTTCTGCGAGGTGAGGCCGTGACACTGCACACAGCACTGTGCTGTACGTGGGAGTAGCAGGATACAGCATGACAGGATGGTTCTTCTGTAAATTCACATCACTGATTGCATTTTTCAGAATTAAACCCTTACAAAAAAATGCCTACTCTATACATTTTGCCTTTTGTAAGGTAAGACACTGGGGACTTGGTCCTAAAAATAGAAAACAAAAGCAAAGTATGAGGTATGAAGAGGCACCTTACCTTATCAGAAGACAGATGCTTTCACGACACCAAAGAGGCAACTGAACAAAGGAACAGTGTCTTTAACTACTGCTAGACATTCCACAATGTGCATATGCTCTGATTGTATGAACTATGTGAGCTCATCACTCTTTCAGTGGCAGATATGACAGAACTTATTAAGTACTTATTATGCCAATATTAAAAATATTCTTGTTTCCTTCCATTTTTTGTTAGTACTACAGAACTCAACTTTTTCTCAGCACAAAGTTGCAAAGATTGCATAGCAATGATATGAAACAGATACTTTCTATTTGAGCTTCAACTTGTGATCCCTCCACCGTGATCATTAATTACAAAGCTTAGGGCTCACTCAGTATCTCACACTTCTGCAATATTGCTGAGAGGTCAGCTGGGACACAGTCAAAGTATCCTGAATGATCAGGCTTCAGTTTGGCAGCTGTGAGTCTCTGTCTGATATTTGCATCATTACAAAAAGTCTTGCTTCCAAGATTTCTTATCTGTTTTCTCAGGATCAGAAGAAGATTCGTTACTCATACTTGAAATCTTTCAAGTGCCTTCTGCCTGTCTTCTGGATTGCCAGGGGCTTTAGACAGAAAGTGGTACTGAAGCCCAGAAACTTTAAGAGAATAGAAAAAGCTTTTGATCTGGAAAACTTAAAGAAAGGAGAGAGAATTTCCTTTTTGTCAATGCAGAGAGTAGGTATGATTAAGACATTTGCTTTTTGAAAAGGGGTAATGTGATTCTGAGCTACATGAAAATCCCACTGACTGTAATTTTTATCCAACATCTATTAACATGGACCAACTTCTTGTAGTCTCTATCAGTTGGAAGTAGTGACCATCAAATTAAGCTATTAGAGGTTAAATTTAAAGCAGAAGGGCCTGTGAAACTTGTTACCAAAGGACATGGTGGATTTAGGCAATTTACAGCATTTCAAGGAAAGGTTGTCTAACTGGGAGAGAGACCTATTTATGGATTACTGCACAAACTGTATCAGGATTAGGAAGACTTCAAATCTGAAAGAATCAAGAGACTGGGAAAGTGTGTGTTTAACCCACTTTGACTGGGTTTTATGCATCTAGTTATGACTATTGTTGGAGATAGAAGATGAAGCTAGACAAACCCAAGACTCTTATGTAAAAAAATTTCTGAATTCCAAACTGCTGGTTATCGGGATCTTCCAAATACTAGGGAATGTTGACAATATAGTCATCCTGTTCTTAAACTCTTCTGCAGGTCCCTGCTCTTGACCAGTGCTGAAGACAGGATGTGGGGCTACAGGATCATTCAGACCTAGTATAGCTGTTCCTATGCTCTAGAATAGCAATCTAATCCAGGATACTACTCTTCCAGTCACCCTTTTATCAAGATTTTCAGAGGCATCCTCTGGCATATCCTACTACTTTTCATCTGTCCAGTTGTCTCTGTGGGTCATTCCAGAAAAAAGAAGTAAAAATAAAGTACTTAAGAGAATGACTGTGATCGCGGCTTGGTTCCACAGCTACAAAGCTTTGAACCCTCCCACTATTCACAGTCTCACTCAATATAAGACCATTAGAACTGGTTTCAAAATTTTTGAGAACAGTTGTTTATATAAACAATTCTTTTAGCTTCAAAAAATTTCTTTTTGGTCTAAATACTGCACCTATGATCACAAATTTCTGCTTATTATGTGGCTTAAAATAAATAAACAAATGACAATAGAAAAATTGCAGCATGCCCTTTTGCTTAATTTCCTGAAAATACAGAAGTGGCTTCTTGGTGGGACTTTCCAGACGTATGTACTTAAGTCAGTTTTCTCTGAAACCACAAAAATGTCTCAAAGTTTATGCCTGTTTGTAATTGTACATTTAGAACATTTCTGATTCTCTGTTAGTCAGAACTTGATGAAATATTACAAGAATGTGTGCTTCATTTTTTTTTATGCTAAAGCTAACAAAGGATGATCAAAAGATATCCAAGTCAGGCATCTAAGCTCTTTTTCAAAAGTGACTTTTCCATTCAGAAGCTCAAGTCACAATGAAAATTAAAGTTATGTATTCATGAAATGTTTAATCAAGGAAATAAATGTTTTAAGTCAGTAGCTAGGTCTGTTTTCACACTTTATGAAATCTAAAGTCATCCAAGGCCACCAACTAAACTTGCTGGAAAGTTCTTTTTACTGCCCATATGAGTACCACATGTAAAGTATGTGGGAAAAGGTCTACAGAAGTTACCAGAATGGAAATTTAAAACATAATTTTAATAATTTCAGAACAGAGAGACTTGTTTTTTCACCATCTTCTACATGATGAAATTTATTAACATCTATGCTTAAAAACAAAGTGAGTGGGAGAAAAGGTTTCTGAACGTCCATGGCAACTTTTAATAACAAGCAACAAGGTAGCAAATGTCCAATCTCAGCATTCTCTACATATCACCACTTTCGTTTTAAACTGAGCCATGGTGGAATGCGGCAGTTCCCTTATTCGGGGAGGTCTATGCATTTTGCATGTTGTCCACAAACACGGTGCAAGTAAGTTGTGGCCACATTTTACTGGTTTCATGTCAGACACTGGAAATCTAAAACGTGAGTGACAAACTTTGTTTTCAACATGTAAAAACCTGTTCTATATGCTCAAAACTGCAATTATTCTGCAATGTAGCTGCTTCCATTAGTCATATGCATGTACTATTTCATTGTAGAAATGTAAAGGTTTTGCAAGAAGGCACAATCATAAAATCATAGAATGGTTGGGTTGGAAGTGATCTTAAAGACCATCCAGTTCCAACCCCCCTGCCATGACCAGGGACACATTTCACTAGACCAGATTGCTCAAAGCATCATCCAACCTGGCCTTGAACACTTTGAGGGGTGGGTCATGTGCTTTTACCAAAGAGGCTGCTAAATTAAGTAGCAGGGATTTATTATACTAAATATATAATACTCACTAGATTGCTCCTGTAGTTTGAGTACATACTTTCTAGAAATTATTTTCATGTTGACCCCCTGAAAGGAATTCCTGGATTCCTTTAATGAAAATATATTAGACTATATTTATTCAAAAAAATAAAAAAAAATTCAAAAAAATCTAGATTTGAATGGGAGAATGGGAGCGTGTAAGTGAAACTTCAGAACCACAAGGCTGTACTGTGGAAGCACATAACAAGGAGCATTCTAGGGAATATTAATATGTCTTAATGCAAGTAAGTCTACATCTGATTTGATAGATAAATTATGGAATGATTGAGTATCTAGTTTTCAAAAGGATCACACAGAATACAATTTCTCAGTAAAGGCAGAAAGAAAGAAAGGGACTATGAGCCAGGAAGGAAAGCCATTAATGATTTTTTTTTTTTTGTCCTTTTTTTCTGTTTCTCTAAATAGCACAAGGGAAATTACAGCTGAGAAAAGGAATTAAGTCTAAGAAGCTTTCAGGAATTGGCATGGAAATGGATCAGTTGTGAATGAATGTACTTTTTAATTTTTGGTACAATTTAATGGAGGAAGAGGTAAGAGCACAGTCATTTGTGATTCTAATAATGTAGGAATGCTTACATTCACTTTGCTGTATGCATCTTTGGACACCACAATATAAGAAGGATACAGAACTGTTAGAGTGCTCAAAGGAGGGCTGTGAAGATGCTGAAGGGTCTAGAGAGGAAGCCATATGTGGAGCATCTGAGCAAGTTGGTTTGTTTAGCCTGGAGAAAAAGAGACTGAGAGGAGACTTCATGGCTGTTTACAGCTTCCTCAGGAGGGGAAGAGGAGGGGCAGGCACTGATCTCTTCTCTCTGGTGACCAGTGAGAGGATCCAAGGGAATGGCCTGAAGCTGCATCAGGAGAGGTTTAGGTGGGATATCATGAAAAAGTTCTTAATCCAGAGAGTGTTTGGGCACTGGAAGAGCTCTCCAGGGAATCATGGTGGAGTCACAGCCTCAGCCCTGACAGAGTTCAAGAAGGGTCTGTACAATGCTCTCAGGCACATGGGTGTGAGCTTTGGGGTGTTCTGTGAAGGACCAGAAGTGGGACTTAATGACCCTTGTGGATCCCTTCCAACTCAGGGTATTCTATGATTTTATGATCTTAGATCTTGCTAGTTACCTCTAAATGCTGATAAAATTCCAAGCAAAACCTGAATAGAAGGTTGGGTCTTAGGCCAGGAAACTTGAACCATTTTTATAGATTATGGTTTCAGTCATGTTTCTAAGAATTTCAAGACATATGTCTGATGTTTGGCTGTTTTACAAATACCTGTAGAGTATCTTGTACAGAAACTGTCTAAGTCACCTGTTATATAAAAGACAAAATAAAGTTTATTTTGAAATTCAGGATATCTTATAGCCCTAAACGCAGAAAAAGCATCTGAAGTAATGAAGAGACAGATAATCTGAATTCAGAAAAATATAATGCAAAATGGTCTTTCTAAAATGAAAAAAGAAAGGTTTTCCTGAATTTGAAAAATAATCATTATTTAAGTCTTTAAATTTGACATAGGTGTCTTGATAGAAAACTGTTTACAGGGTGATGATATTAGATTTTGGCCTCTACATGCTCTTTTAGACCAGGAAGCAAGTAGACTGAAAATGGATAAATATTTGAATAGCAAAGACAAACGTGATTCTTAAACACAGACTTTGAAAATATTAAAAGTGGGCTTGGGAAGTCTTTATTCAACAACTGATGAAAGGGAAACTTCTGGAGCCAAACTAAGACAGCTTCGCATAGATCATTTGTACAGAGGAGTCTGAATTTGTAGCTATCCAGCCCTGTAGATTGTGCAAGCCAAAGTGAAAGAGACCCTCAATCTGTAAGGACAAAACTTCATGTGCACTTGCATCCATATTTATCACCTTACTCGTGAGCTTCTTGGTAGCAGCTGCAAAGGTGGTTTCAAGGGATATTATGCTTCTGATCTGTCTTATCTATCAGTTTTGGTTTTTTTAATAGAGAAATCCAGAGAGGATTGTGATTCAGAGAACAGCTGCTTCTTTGATTCGCCTCTTCCTGTTCTCCCTCAAAGGCTGCTGTACGTAAGCAGAAGGGCACCGGCGGGGTCGCAGGCAGGGAGGGGTGGGAGTCATGCCCGGAAACAAGGACTGCTTTTCTCAAAACACGGGTGGGGAGACACTTAAAAATACCTGCTCCCTTTTGCATTCAATTCAAAGAGGAACTTGGCTTGAGTTGTTGAGTTGGCCTGAATCAAGGTTTTGGACACTGAGTAATATCCCAATTTCAAAGCAAGGAAACAAGAGGAAATAGTGTCATTTTTCTAATGACTTCTAAATTTTAAAATGTCCGTCAAAATTCTCAACACACTAAGGAAACATGGGCTAATTCTTCAGAATTAGAAATAATCCAAAAATCTTAACAAAAATCAGGGGTGGAGTTTATATCTCACTCAAAATATTATTTCCCTGTGCTTCACCAACACCTGGAATTCAGCATGCATTTTACTACCAGGGGTAGGCAGAATTGTTTAATTTAGTTTTCTATATACAGTCTGTAGGTTAGGAACAGCGGACAGTGGTCTGCAATTTTGGTGATTGTTGTCTGTTTACCATAATTACAGAGATATTTTAAACTTCCACATTTTGTTGTAGACATAATATTAGGTAGGGAATAGCAGCAGAACATTTTGAGTAATCTGTTATTGCGGGCACATCCTGAAGACAAGCTGATGCTATATTTAGTCACTATGTGGTTAGCTGTGACTAGACTAAGGATGTTATTTTATGTTTTATGTTTGAAGTTGCAAATGTTGATTTTTGCAATCTGAAATTGCTCAATTAAAGAAATAATAATAGTTTTAATTCAAAGCTGTGCATACACAGATTTTTCCTTTTGCTTTCTAGTATCTAGTTTATATTGCTGTAGTTCAATTTAATCCATTGAGGGAAACTAGCTGAACAATATAAAAACATAAATTCACACCCAATGCCAATATAAAATCTATAAAGGATATATCCATAATATATTTTTAAGTGTTTGCATACATATCCAGATCCTGTATCCTGATCTTGTTCCCACTAAATAGAATCAAAGAGAGAACGCTGTAAAGGCACAGATGTTTAAGAAAAACACACCTAAGTAATTCAGCAGGTGCATTTAATATGATAATTCTCTAAAAAAGAGCTGTACAGCTTACAAAAAGTATCTTTTTTGAATTGGTGGCATTCCTAGCTGCAAGAACCTGATTTAGGATTTTAGGTTAAGCTGTGACTGCCATAATCTCCTCTTAGTTTTGTGGCTACTAGCAGCAAGTGCAGCCTCTGTTCAGAGAAGTTCAGGAATTCCTTTTGAACAGGGTCGGGAGCTCAGAGACATGGAAAAATAAGGGAGGAAGCCAAGTCATGCTATTTCCTCTGTGCAGGACAATACAGTGAGCATACCACAGACAAATACAGTTAGTAAATTACAGACATTACTTGCAAAAAGCATGGATGATCTGTGAAACAATTTTACTTTGTTTTGGGCTAAGGGTAAAGTTCTGTTTTTGTCAAAGATTCCATTTATTGCACTGAAGCCACAAAGGTACCCTGAAATGTGCCTAAAGTTTACTGAGATGTGTGATTAGTAAGTATTTCTATAACTTTATTATATGTGCAGACCCTAAATCTATATAATGTCTTACTGTGCAGAGTCTAAACATTTATAATATTTTTGATAATCTGCATGGTTGCTTTTAGGAACATGTACAACATGTACCTTTCTTAGAGCACCAAGGATCATCCAAAAAACCCTCTGGATTGCAAAACCAAAATTCAACATCACAAAAATTTGAGAAATATTAATTTGGCAGTCATCAGCTATTACTTCCAGATATTAACTATTCCCATTTTTCATTAACTTTCTGCAAGAAATTCCCCTTCCTGCTTCTCTGCTAGTAGAATGGTTCCTAATCCACAACAGATAAAACCAGGAGGTAAATTCATGTGTCAGGGAAAGGAGTTTACCTGTTTTTAACATTGTAAGTTAGGGAGTACTCCAAGGAACAGCCACCCTAAAAGCAAGAGAGGAACTGTAGTTGGAGATTTAAAATCTAAGTGACAGCACAAGATTTGCAAATTGCAAATTGCTCCTGCCTTTTTTCAAAAGAGTTCATCTGCTTTTTAAGTCACATAGGTATGCCTAAAGACTTTACCCTTTGTTAGCTGGCAATGATTGAGGTTTCTAGGACATCCAAGCATGATAGTTATGAGAAAATTGTAGGCATTTCAGGAGCACACCCCATGTTTTCCAACTTACAGTATGTACTCAATTCAAGTGACCATCTAGAGATAGTCTGAAATAGCATCCCTCACATGCAGCACATAGCATTTCAAATCCTCAATACCAATTCTTTTACTCTCCATACCCCTACTCATTTTTGCCTTTTCATGGTCCATCTCATTTATTGCCATTGACCAGCAAGTCAATGTCTACCAGTTGCCAGCTGTTTAGAAGCATCCATACTAAAGTGTTTCTCCATCTTTCATGAAAACAGTTTGCATTCTACACAAAAAATTCTTTCATGGTGTAAGGGAATTGACGTCAGTACTGTTACACCCAGGATGATTTTGGCCCTGCATATCTATTATGCAATATTTTCAGATGCACAGTTCTGTGATGAACAAATGACTGCCAGATGTGAGAGTAGCATTTTCCCTTTACTTTTGAGATCCATGGACAAATTCTCATGTGTGGACTGTGAACCTCCTCAGTGTGTGTATGGGTATATACTCTAAGAAAAATTCCGTAGAAAATATTTGCAATGGCAACATAAAAAAGAATAACTAAAGAAGCTCTACATGTATTACCCTTAAAAAAATAAAGCTACTATAATTATCTTACACACATGTGATACAGGCTCTTCCTTCCTTCCTGCCAGGCAGAAACTGACAATTTCTACCAAAATATTGACCACCTTCAGCTTTGGGAGAGAAACCCCTGGAAAGAGGAAAAGATAAAATTGATAATTTGGCCTTCTCCCAAAGTCATGATAGAAAACTTTATAAAGACACCTGTATTTAAAGATGGTCAGTGTCACAGGATGTATGGAAGAATCCAGTGGCATAGAGCCATCTGTTGGCTTTCCAAGTATAGCTGCAATTTTTTTCAATTAACCATAGTAAAAAAAATATAAAGTTTTCAAATTGTATTTATGCATTTAAGCATGTAAGTAAGGACCCCAAAGCTCTGTATATTAATTGTTCCAATAGATTTAATCTTGATTTCATGAGAATAGGTAACTGTTATGATATGCTTTGGAAGGATACTGCACCAAATATTGTTTTGTTTCCCTCATGTTTTTTTCTTCACCCTTTATGACAAACATCTTGGATTCCTGGTTCTTCTTGAAAAGATCTTCCCACCTAAATAGCTTATTTTACAGCTGGCTCTTTTGCCTACTGCCTAGGATCCTAATTCTACTGATACTGCACCTAGCAGTTTACTGCAGAAAATAAATAGCTCAGGTGAGAAAAAAAGCTCCTTCCACATCATGTTTTCCCAGCATTCTGTTGAACTCTCACCTCTATAAATGTGGGTGATAAGTAGAAAACATTTTTTGCTTTATGCTTTCTTCTACTTCAGTTTGTTCTTTGTGCTTGTCTTTCGTTTGTGTGGTAAGATTTTGGTGGCAGGGGTCTATTGGGTTGGCTTCTGTGAGAAGCTACCTGAAGCTTCCCCCATGTCCAACAGAGCCAGTGCCAGGTGGCTCCAAGACTGACCTGCTGCTGGCCAAGGCTGAGCCCAGCAGTGACAGTGTTAGCACCTCTGTGATAACAGAGTTAGGAGCTCTGCTGCACAACACCAGCAGCAGTCAGGACAAGCAAGTGAGAACATGGGAGTGCAACAACTCTGCAGACACCAGGATCAGTGAAGAAGGAGGGGGAGGAGGTGCCACAGCAGAGATTCCCCTGCAGCCCATGGGGAAGACCATGGTGAGGCAGCTTTGCCCCTGCAGCCCATGGAAGCCACAGTGGAGAAAATATCCACCTGCACTCTGTGGAGAACACCATAATGTTGAAGGAAGATGCCTGAAGGGGACTGTGATCCTGTGGGAAACACATGCTGGAGAAGTTCTGCAGCATGGTTTGTGGAGAACTGCAGCCTGTAGGAAGGACTCACACTGGAGATTATGGAGAACTGTCCCCCTGTGGGAGGGACCCAATGGTGAAGCAGAGGAAGAGTGTGGAGTCCTCTCTGTGGAGGAAGGAGTGGCAGAGACAATGTGTGATGAACTGACTGCAGCCTCCATTTCCTGTCTGCTGGTGGGGAGTAATTGGCGACTGTCCTTATCTCCTCTCTCTGTCCTTATCTCAACCCATGAGACTTCAGTTGTATTTTCTCTTGCCTATCCAGCTCAGGAGGTGGATGACAGAGTGGCTTTGGTGGGCATCCTGCCACAATGCTAACCCTCCCCTGAGAGCCAAACATATTGGACTGTCAGTATTTGGGGCTGGGACTGAAGTATCACTTATGGAATTGATTCCATTCTGAAGAAACTGAATGCAAAAGCCAACACCTTGTTACATGACTTGGGTTCTGCTTGCAGTGCATCCACACTTGAAGCTGAGTCAGTCTGCCGCACAGAGTAGTTGCACTTTAAATAACAGTTTAAGCTGACCATCAGTACTGCCTGATGTTAGCAGTTAGATGGAGAGCAGGGCCTGATTTATGTGTGAAACCAAATACAATGTATCTGAGAACATCAGGATTATGACCAAGAGGTACTTTGAACAAAAAATAAAAAGCAGATGGAAGTTTAGCAGAGATTTCACCTTTTTGATTTAACAGTTAGGTAAAGGAATTCTGAAAATAAAGCCTATGTACTTCTTGGTCTTTCTGAGTGGTAGGCCTCCTTCTTTGGGCTAATCTCAAGTTTCTGTCTTCAATTTCCAGTAAAGTTAGGAAAAATTGTAGAAACTTGTAGAAAATAATTAAAATAGATGAAACTTTAAAGGGCCACTTCAGATGCATGGCTCAGGCACAGAGACATTTAGGTCTGATACAGAAGTCACAGTTGCTGCTACGTGTACATTTTCACATACAATATATTGTAAATAAAACATTTCCCTGTGAATAAGGATTCACTATTTGTTTCTTTGCCTTTTGGCTGAATACAGAAATGCATTCTTTTTCTCACAGATAGGAGGCAAGATTCTGTATGAAGCAATACTCATCTCCGAGTCATGCCCAAACCCACACTTATATGGGGATGGTGGTGAGAAAGGACTGGTGGAAGGCAACAAAGGCTTCTCCCTGGCAATAAGGGGCTTGGCTTGGGAGATCCAAAGCAGCAAAATCAACAGGAAGGAAGGGTGCATGGAACAGAATTGCAGAAGCAGAAACAGTCCCTAGTGGAAAATCACTTTTGGGTGGCTCAGTCCATTTTGTTTTTCACCTTACAAACACAGAGGACTGGAAAGCTTGGAAAAACAGAAAAGCTCAGACACAAGAAGGCCAAGATACCTAAAGTGGAAACAATCTTGAGATCTGTTTCTAGTCAGTGTTGCACATCTGTATGCATAACAAAAGCACTACCCAGCTCATCACAAAATTAACAGCATAGAGTGATCCAAACTGAGAGCAGCAGAGGAATTGTGGATGAAGGCAGAGGACTAGAGCTGGGGGAGCTGGGGAGTTGTGTAACACCTGCTTGCAATACTGTTGGCGCTAGCTACCGCTCTGAGACTGTCATTTTCCAAGTTTTCTGAAATAGTATAATATAAAAACCTTAAGACAAAAGGACTGGTAATTCTGCAGAATTCCCTCTCTCTTATTCACAGCCATCGTATACCAACCAATTTCTGAGATGATGTATTCAGTATCCTATGGAACTCTAATGAACTCAATGAAGTTATTTAGGGTATAAATCAGAGTCAGTTTTGCTCTGTTTCCTTCAGATTTCATATGCTTATTACCCTCAAAACTAGCTCGTCCCTCCTCCTTTTATTTCTGCAACTCATTTCCCACAGCTGTAGTATTTATTCAAAATCCTTGGCTCTTGTTTTGCCTCTCATTTTGCTGCCTGAATAATTTGATCCTCTGGAGTATACTACTTTAAAACTGTTGCACACACCAGATGAGAGATATTTTTGCACCTCTTTTCCAAGGCCAGATTAGAAATGAAATTATATCTGTTTAGATAGCTAAAGACTGATCTCCAACTTTCTTTCTTTCTTTTTTTTTTCCTTTATCTTGAGTGTGTATCTCTCTTTTTCAGTACACTCATCAAAACACAGTCTCTGCCATAATTTTTAGGACTGCAAGCAGGGAGTTGAATGGGAGCCAGGGTATTATTTATTAAGACAGTCTGGGCAGTCAGTGAGGCAAAAGCAAGTAATTTGTTTTGTATATAGTGCCCCTTGATGTTATTTCTGTTTGTCATGCTAATATTGTTCTAGATCTCTGCTGTGTCAAGTGCAGACAGGAAACTAAAGAGTGGTGTGTCCTTGGCAAAAGGTACATTTAGAAACAATAAAAAAATAATTACTTTGAAAATTCAGTAAGAGCACTAATTGTTAATTTCTGAGCTCCTTGTGGAGGTAGATGCTTTTAGAATGGCTAACATTGAAACAAAATTAACTAATCACAGTTTCTTGTCACCTCTGTTTAAATTCTGGAAGGAAAATGTCCGAGATTCGTGGAGTAGTCAAGTCTGCATTTCAACCAGAACACAGAATGAGAGAATGGTTTGGGTTGGAAGGGCCTTTAAAAATCATCTTCTTCCAAACCCCCTGCCATGGGCAGGGATGCCACCCACTATATCTGGTTGCTTAGAGCTCCATCCAACATGCCAGAAAACACTTCCAGTGATGGGGCATCCACAATCCTTCCTGTGGGAGGGAAGCACTCCTGTTCCAGTGCTTCACCATCTTCTGAGTAAAAAATTTCCTCCTAACATCTAATCTAAATTTGCCGTCTTTCAGTTTAAAACCCTTGTCCTGTCACTATCTGCCTATATCAAAAGTCTTTCCCCTTTTTATAAACCTTCTTTGGTACTAGAAATTGTCTCTTCTTCAGGATGAGCAACCCCAACTCCCTCAGCCTGTCTTTGTAGGAGAGGTGCTCCAGCCCTTGGTCATCTTTGTGGTCCTCCTCTGGACTCTCTCCAACAGGTCCATGTCCTTCCTGTGCTGGGGACCCCGGAGCTGGATGCAGCACCCCAGGTAGGACACTGCACTCTCACAGTGGCAGAGTAGAGGTGCAGAATTCCCTTCCTCTCCCTGTTGGCCACACTGCTTTTGATGCAGCCTGGGATGTGATTCGCCTTCTGGGATGTGAACACAAGCTGTTGGCTCATGTCCAACTTTTCATCAAATAGTAATTTAATATCAATACAAATACATAGCTTTAAACATAAGGACTGAAATTTCAGTCCTTTCATATTTTTAACCACTCTTCATCAAAACAACTCTGTAGGATAACTTCTGATATGTTTCCTCTGAACTTATTGTTTCTATGTATTACAGTAGCACAGAATCATTTAGGATGGAAAAGACCAAGACCATCGAGTCCAAAGTTTGACCAGTCACCATATTATCAACTAGACCACAGCACTAAGTGCCACATCCAGTTGTTTCTGGAACACTTCCAGGGATGGTTCCTCTCTGGTGAGTCCATTCCAATGCTGACAAACCTTTTCATGAAAAATTCTTCCTGACTGATATCCATCCTGAACCTCCCCAGGCACAGCTGAAGACTACGTTGTCTTGTCCTGTCACTTCTTGCCTGGCAGAAGAGGCTGGCTCCCACCTCACTATAACCTTATTTCAGGAAGCAACCTCCTTTGTAGAGAGCAATAAGGTCTCCCTCGAGCCTCCTTTTCTCCAGGCTAAACATGCTCAGATCCCTCAGTTGCTCCTCATAGGTCCTCCTCTAGATCCTTCACCAGCTTCATTACCCTTCTCCGGACATGCTCCAGCATCTCAATGTCTTTATTGAAGTGAGAGATTCAGCACTGAACACAGTAATTCTTCAAGTTCCAGATGAAAGTTCAGACTAGTGTTTTCTTTCTAACTTGTGTTAATAGTTTGGCTCAGCATATGTGTGCCTGGTTTCTGAAAATATGTTTCATTTAAAGAGTGACCAATAGTGCTAAGCTCAGAACTAAGACTTGGAATGTAGTTTGCCAAAATAAGAGCTGGAAACCACACATGTCAGTTTTTGTCCATATATTCTTTTATTTATCAAAAAAAATATATATATAGATATTTAAATATTTTACACACACACAAACATATCTGCGTATGTGTACAAACATGCATATACATATAAGAGGCATGACAATATATGCTTTTTTACTAACTGTAACTAGTTATTACTTGGCTTTGCAGAGATCTGGCTTAGTCCAGAACAGAAAAGTCTATAACAGTTTTGTTCTCTGCTACCAGGAACATTCTCACATTCTCATGTAAGATGCTAGCATTTTCTATCAGTTTGACCCTTCTGTGGTGCCTGGTGAAATCTGACAGCAATCAATTGTTGCTAGTTATTGGCCAACACACAGTTTTTAAACTGTAGCAGTGATGTAAGATGCCTTAGGGCATACTTTGATCTCATGTGCTTTAGCAAAAATGGAACATGAGGCAGTACAAACAATAAAGATATCCCCTTTACTTACCAAAGAGCATCTTTTAAATTTGGAACAAAGTTCCACACTAAATGTTTCTCATTACCATTGTCAATACAAAGCTAATGTTTAAGACAATGGTTAGAACATTAATCATGTAGAGAGGGGAGGAAATGTCCTAGCTAAACTGACTAAGCGGAGGCATTCTGGAGAATGTTTGCTCTAGGAGTTAGTCACCCTTCCACAGTCACAGAGCTGGTTTCCACAAACACAGAGGTAGTTGGCTGTGGGGTTGACTATTTTTAGTATGAATACATAAAGATGACTAACACTGCATCATGCCTTGGAGTGAACACGTAGCATTTGTCAGAAATACATGTTCAACAGAATATAAGAAATACCATGAGTGACTGTATCTGTGTCTAATGAATTTCTCATAGAGAGGAAGTGATTGAGCACACAAGGCAACTTCTCCATACAAAGAAATAATGAGTTTTGTGAGCACAGAGGAAGAAATGCGTCTCTCCTAAAATGATCATCAAGGAAAAGAAAGTAAGGGAATAAGCCAGAAAGATCATCATATTCCAAACTGTCCTGCTATCTATCATGGTGCTTGTGAAATCCAGTGGAAATGGGTGTATATATTTCTCCCAACTAAATCTCAGTGGGGAGGACAGGATATGAGAATTTTGCACTTTGTGTTAAGTACTTGAAAGATGTAAAACTTGCAAGGCTGTAAGATGAGGTGCTGAAGGAGATATGGAATATATCTCTTTTTACTATTATACTTTTTATCACATAGAAGAAATATGATTGTGACAACCATCAGTGGGTGCATAAAACTGAAAAAAGGAACAGAAAACAAGCATAAATAGCAAGGAAGCCCCTAAATGATTCCTTCTCCATATGTACACACAATACATCTTTTCAACAGTCAAAAGGGGAGTTGAAGTTCAGCTTCTAGTGGACAAAGAAGTATAGCAAGTACTCAGTCCACTTGCATAAATATCAGAATTTAGCATGGTAAAACACTCAGCCAACTTGTATGACAGCTTGAAGAGAAAAAAGGGAGGAATAAAAGGAGTGAGCTAGTTCAGAGCAAGCAGAGAGTAGTCTGTCATGCAAATTGAAGTATTTCTTGTTTCACATGCAAATCATCTGCAGATTTCTTTCTGCAGTTGCACTGTGTTCATTTATTTTTAACTTGTATTATTTGAGGAGGAATGATCTTTTATCACCAACAAGAACATAAATGAGCTTGTTCTCCACACCCTGGCATACTATACTGTGGGTAGTGCAGTACCTGAGAATCCATGGTGTCATTTTGACATGATGACCTTTGCATCTTCTGGCTTGGTAGGGTTGCTTTAAAGTGACTTGGTTGAGCTACTATTCAAATAACAAAATATAAGCATCAGACAAGAAAGACTCACAGATACACAAGAGCCATCTGTAGCTTCCATAGGTGAAGGCTCTGGTTAGGAACTGAATCTGGCTAAATAAAGTTTTTAAAAAGGACTGGACAAAAATTCTGTCTCAGGTTGTATTCCATGCAACTCAGTGACTTCTGTGCCCTGGTAAAAGTAGATACTAGAGAAAATATAGCCTGTAAAATCCACAGTGCAGTCCTGTCAATTTTGATGTCTTCCATTTACTGTGAAGGATTCTGAAAATGTCCTAAATATTAATCTTTATTTATTTATTTTCCCCTCAGAAACAGCACCAGCTGTCCTCTCTGTATGTGAGAGTATATTTATTTATATTAAACCAAGGATGCTTCTGTTTTAAATTACATAAACAGGCCATCTTCAAAAACAAAAAAGAAAATATGGGATACTGATTGTCATGGGTGTGCATGGATGTGCATGGATGATGGAGGTCTTCTCATTAGAATCATACAATTTTTAAGGTTGGACAACACCTTTAAGATCATCAAGTCCAACTTAACCTGACACTGCCATGTTCAATATTAAACCATATCCCCAAGTGGCACAACTACATGACTTTTGAACACTTCTGAGGATGGTGATTCCACCACTTTCCTGGGCAGCCTGTTCCAATGCATGACCACCCTTTCAGCGCAGAATTTTTTCCTAATATCTGATCTACACCTTACTTGGTACTGAGGCCATTTCCTCTTGTCCTGTTGCTTGTTACCTGGGAAAACAGACTGACCCCCACCTCATCAGGACATCTAGAATCATAAATTAAGGTTGGAAAAGACCTCTAAGATCATCAACTCCAACTGGTAACCCAGCAGTGCCTTGTTCAGCGCTATACCATATCCCAAAGTGCCACGTTAGGGGGCTTGAGAGCCACATAGGAAACACTGTATAGTGTAGGGTAGGTTTGAACCTACTCTGTGTTACAGACCATGTGTGGAAGAGCACATAGCCAGTGAAATTTCACTGCAGGTCTTCCAGCTGTCTGACAGGTCCAGGGGAAAAATAAGGAGAAGAGATACATTTACAATTGTTTCACCTTTGCAGCTGACCATGTCTCAGCTACTGCACATAAAGCAGGACTTAGGAGACCAGACATGCCACCTTCCCACACAAGAGAAGGATGACCAAACACAACAGAAACTGAAAATATAGCTCAGGCAATGAGTCACTCATTTGTGACATTCTCTGCTATGGTATGGGAATAAACTTCATCCTATTCTTTTCAGCTGTGGAGCTAATTTCAAATGAAGCCACACACATATCTGACACACCCAAACCCATACTTCATTATGAGGGATGTCCTGTGTTTTGGATCCACATTTACATCAGTCATGTAAGGACACAGTGTCCTCATTTCACTTATAGTAAATTACTGCATGAGAAACACTGTAAAGTTCAGATTTAAAGCCTTTATATTTAATTTTTATCCCATTTCCCTCTTTGTTTGTGTATTCATTTTAGGATTTTGACTATGTCTTCAGGCTTTATTACAAAACCTCTCTAAACCTTATATATTGGGAATAACTATTTCCTTTATAGGATTTAAATCAGTAAATAAATTATCTTGTAAGCAACCTTCTATAAAAACCTTGTCTCAGAAAATACATTTTTTTTATCTTTTGAAGAAAAAGAAACCTATCCACTATTTGTTGCTTCCTTTTTTTTTTTTTTTTAAATTCTGTTTTCTGAAGAAATATTTTTGAAAGCCACTTTTCTAAATGGCATTTGTTCTGGAGCATTTTTAAATTTTTTTTTCAGTAATGTTAATATCCCCTTTTGGAAGGGCTCAGATACTTCACAACCAAAACTTAAGTATCTATCACTTTAGTACAGCCATCTCTGAGTGCAATACAGAAACTATTGTAGTAGCAAAAATATTCACTAATGGATTAAATAATAAGTCCTCTTTTATTTCTTCTACCTTAATGACATATTAGTTATTTAGATGATTGTATACTGAGAATATTTTTTAGTAAACCAAAATCTGTAAAAAGTAGCTGGTCTAATCTTGCTATAGATGCTATTTGTCAAATTTGTCATCTTTCCATACATCTCTGAATGTCCAACTTATAAAGAGATCACTGCAAACTTGAATAGTTGTGATTTTCTAAGAAATGAATGAATCAGAGAATGTCAGGGAAAAGAGACTATTTTCCCAAGCTGTGCATATTCTTAATATGCATATATAATTTTTGGTCCTGCTGCTTGCTTCCTTTTGTTTTAAACAAGTCTTTGTTCCTGTTTCTGACACTGAGACTATGTCAGATGCAAGGAGGGGGACCAAGCTGACAAATCCAGATACCATCATCTCTCAGGATACTTAATGACTCAGAGAAATACAGTAAAAATGGTACTACACAGCCTGCTAACTCTCCTTTAGCCCCATTAGAAAAAAATGGAGTGTTTAAAACAAGGCCAAAGAGGCAAACAGGGAAAGGAGAAAGGAGCTTGATTATCTTGTTCTTACTGTCTTTTACAGTAAATATATTGCATTAATTTCATTGAAATGTAATTTATTGATGTATTGAATTCATTTGCTATCATCCTTTGTCTCAATGAATAATACAGAGCTATGCAGAATTCAGGTATATTGTAAAATCAAAGAAAAAGCTTCAGTTGAAATACAATCACATTTTTGCCTTAAACACATATGGTTGACACTACTAAATGTAATGCATCATTGAGTCATACAGAAGGGCAAAACACATTTATTTTTCTCTGTATTTTATATTTGTTTATCTTAGCTTTTGACAGCATTTTTGCTGCTTCTCATTTAAAGTCTGTCCCCCCTGTTGCTTTGTGGATCTTTCAGACAGCACAAAGGATCTTAAGGACAGGGTTCTGAGTCATACTCCAGCTTGAAATATCTTAATTTTCTTTTTAAAGACCCAAGATTTCAATAATTCTTATACTTTATGTAACAAATAGTAACTGTATATGCACATGCACTACTAGAATTATACACTGTGCCTGGCTTTTGCTTATTCTCATTCTACTAGATCAGTTTACATATTCAAAGCCTAATATAAACATGTATTTATTAATCTTGAATGGTCACCCGCAAGATCAGTCAATATTACTGTTTATTTTTCCCACCATAAGGGTCAAGAAATATCTTATTCAAACTTACAACAGATTTAATTAAATTCTCGGACTTAGGAAAATTCTCTGGATTTTAGGCCTACAAGTGTATTACAACACTAAACCTCTTAGAGAGCCCATTAAATTTTTTTCTGCATTTAAATGCCCTGGAGATTTTAGATCTTCTTCCATTCCCCCTTCCCAACAATGACTTGACCAGGATGTAGCCAACTACAGAGATCAGACTTATTTTAAATGCGTTTCCATCAGGAATCCTTTTAACTACAGAGAAGCAATCAAATACCAATTAAACTGACCTACTAGTTACCTGGAAAAAAAAGCAGAATTTGAAGTTCAGTTTACAAAGTAATTACCTGGATCTAACAGGCAGGACTTGGACTAACTCTTGCCTGGGACAGGCTTTTCTGACACAGTAATTAGCCCAAAGGAAAAGAAAATAACCAACATCGACCCCCCAAACCTAAAATGTGTGTGATCAGTTAAGAGAAGCTGAAACTAGAGTGGAAAGAATAGAGTTCTCGGGATTTTTCTGTCTCAACCAGACTAATTTTACTTTGTCACCCTGCACAAAGCAGCAGTGCTGTGTGACGCAGATTGATGGTGACGCTCTTAAAAGCCTTGAACTTTTAATCTTCTTCTTTTTCCTGTATAGAAATTCACTCACTTCACGGAAATAAGGATCTGTTTACATGAATCTAACAAAGAGAGAAAAAATCCCCTTCAAATTATTAACATCAGATGGAAAAACAGGAAGGAACTTTGTACAGTCCTAAGTTTATGTGTATACAATACTGAGGAGAAAGGAGCATGGATCTCTAACTGATGCCTGAAGGTGTTGCAATGATTCAAGTAAGATTGACACAAAATAGCTGTCAATGACTTTTTTTTTTGACTAGTGAGATTTTGATTTTTTTATTATGGTATTTCTTTGCTTATAAGTTTTGAAGATATATGAGGCAAATAACATCAGGATCATGCACAGATGAAGATGGTATTTCTTACAGTGATGTATAGAGAAGCTGTCCAAAACTCAATAAAACCATAATACCCATGACTGATACCAGATTTGTTTGTGAACCTCAAATGAAAGGGACTGGCATTCTCTACATACATGTATTTGTTACAGTTTTTAATTTATAACTTCACTTTATTATAAAATTCAGAGTACTACATAGGCAGTCACATTGATTTCTTATTTGGTCCAAAGTAGATAAATGCTGGTAATCTCCTAAAATTAAGGATGGGATAAGTGCTTTAAAAGATAAAAATCCTTTGAGTGCTCCATTCTCTGGACTCCATGAGGGTACAAGGAAAACTAAGAAAACTTTACAGCACTGCATCATATTTCACAGGCCACTACAGTACAAAATATCAGTTAACTGACTAGGTACACTCCAATTTATGGCAGGAATTGTAATACACTTTAGACATTAAAGTTTGGAGTACTGTCATCCTTTCATACTCCTGCATATATAGCAGAGGCAGAACTAGAAAGTATTACTGAAAAAGGGGAAGGTGCTTGGGGAGAAGTTTATTCTAGAATGTTAAATACAATTAAAAATAATGGGTGAGATTTCAAATACAAGAACTCTCTACAGATGAAACTAACTGCACGACCATTCTGTGGTGCTAAGGAAGACACGCTGATTCTGCAGTCAGAAGAGCCTAACTTCAAACAGCCACCATAGCTGCAGAAACTTGAAAAAGTAATTTGTTAAGCTTTTCCATTTACAACTGAGGATGACGATTCTGTTCTAATTTCACAAATATAAGGAGACAAAAAATTTGCAAGTTTTTATAAAGGACTTTTTTCATCTAACTACCATGTCTGATGGGAAACAGATGCTACACAGCTCTTGATGCAACAAAATACTTAAGCAATTACCATGTGTATACACGCCATGTTGTGTTGATGAAGGCCTCATATACAAAGCTGCTAGATGCTTTGGATTCTAAATAATATCAAAATTCTCTGGGAATTATTTGAATAGGTAATTATTTTAAACTGATTTTATATCATTGCCACAACAGTCACAAAATTACTTATGTCTCTGTTTACGTATAAATTCAGTTAATTCAATGCTGTAAAGCATTGGTTGAGTTTTACAAGGTGAGAGTAGAATAACCTTTTTTTTATCTGGTGGTTCTGTGGTAATTCAGTATCACCACATCTCACCCACCCTGCTTTGTCAATGGATGATTACAGAATTGCCACAAAGAGGAGGGAGAGGTAGATTGGAAAACCCTCAGGCTGAGAATGACATTAGTTCTCCATCTCCCATGTCCTAAATAATGTCACTAACCATTATTCCAAACACAACTGACAGCAAGTCAACTTCTGTTTTCTGTGTAACAACAAGTATGGGATAATCTCTTTCGAAAAAGGCTCATATTTCTGGAGTGCTAATGGGCAGAGACTGAATTTTAACATACAGTCTTACTGCATATCCTAGAGAGAGACAAGGTTTCTGGAAGTTTGAGGAGAACCAGAGCCAATATCATGGGAAAACATTGAGAATGTGGCAGTTTGAACACTGAGATTTGTAGTTCATCTTAATTCTCCTGAATGTGGCAAGAAATAAATATTCGCAAATCTCTCCATAGCAAAATCATCAAGTTTCACCTGTCCTAAAGCTGCTTAAGGAATTCAGGAGACCTGCAGATCACTAGCCAGCTGAATCTAAGTCCATGGCTAGCATTTGCTGCTGCATTTAGTTTTAATAAGAAACAGACAGGAAAAATATACTCCCTTTCTTTCAACTTTTACAAATGCCACAGTCATATGAACATATTGCATTTTTTAAAGTTATCTGTAGATTTACATTTTTTTCCCAGGTTTCTTCTAAAACTACTCCTAAATAGAATATGGGAAAAAATGTTGCAGGCTTTATTTCCTTGATTAGGTCATCAGACTCCACAAAGTAAACTGCCCTTCATGAAATCTAGCAAAAGATAGGCAGAAAAATAACAAAATTCTCTGAACCCCATTAGGTGAAAATATTGCCCATTTGTGCTCAGTAAGTTACCATGGGGCACATGATTATGATTATTTTAAAGCCATTCTTCCACTTAGATAAGTAATCAACTCAATGGAATTAGCTTTATAGAACTGCTGAACTAAATCTAGTCACACATGTAAGCTTTATGAAATAAGAAAACATCTGCTGCACTGATGTACCAGCATAAAAAATAATGGTGAACTTTACATACCATGGATATGCAAATTAAAATTACAACAGCTGGAAATCTTTAAAATAATAATAAAAAAAATTCTGCAGGTAGGAAGTGTTTTCTGAAAAAAAACTGCCTAATTCTGTCAATTTAAGGAAGTGTAAATTACTTCTACTTGTAACAGCAACTTCTTAAATTAGTTGTCCAGTTAAAAGAGCCTCAGAAATTTGATCCTTAATTAAATGTTGATATTAATAATTCTGGCAGTGTTAGGGTATTTGTCCCAGATACTTTAGTTTTGAAGTATGTTACATGACACTACAACTGTTAAATACTTTTTCTGCACAGAGGTTATGGTAAACCATTAACAGTATATAGACTTGGCTGCCAAAAGCAGTAACTGAAATGCATAAAGACTTTAATTCCTTGTAAAGTCTGAATTTCATAGTCTAAATCAATTTGTAAAATGTAGACAAACACTAATTTAAAGGAAACTCTGATTTGATATTTTGACAGCAATGAATAAATATAGGTACTTGCACTGGACAAGTGCAGCCCTTGTTGTTATCAAAATGAATGCTAATGATATTCCTGAGTAAGTACAGGGTCTGTAATCACACCAGCATTTTCCCCTTCAATAAGTGTATCTTTAACTAGATTTCGGGTGCTCCTGTAATTCATCCTGTGTAATCCAGTAATTGCCAACAACAAAGAATAGGAGACAAACCAATTGACATGGCAACTTTAGAGTTAAGGACGAACAACATGTGGTAATAAGAATGCAGAACTGAAAACCAGGGCTCCAGCTGAGTTCCCCTTTTGTGGTTTCTGCTTGTTGTGTTGCCTCCTTGCTTGCCACAGTCTGACACGAGTCCTCCCAGCCAAGGTTTCTATCAACACATGCTGGCTGAATACCAACCAGCAGACATGATCAGAAAAGGTGCACTCCCGTATCACTTTATTCAACTAAAGCAAGGACCTGCATATTTTATAATCAGTGGGAGACTGACTAAAAACAAACTATCACCCTAAAATTAGAAAATTATTTTGTACAGATCAGATGTCTGAACATTCTCCTAAATGCACAAAAAAAATCCTGCTTACTTTACTGACCATATTTTTTACCATCCAGTTTAATTTCATCCGAGGGAGCTCAAAGATTCAATGAAATGTTCTGATCTTTAATGATGAATTTCTGGTTCTCTTTGCTCTAAAATACTAGGTAACTCCTAGTCAGTCCTGAAGCAGAGACAAGCAAACACACAAAGGAAAAAAAATCAAATGGATCTCACACAGTTTGTTTAAGGCAAATGCTGTTGGCTCAGTCAAAAAGTAAATGTGAATTTTCTTACCAAAACAAACGATAATATGCTTGAGCAGACCCCTGTAAGTGGGTTTCTTACCCAAACTCTTTTGAATGGAAAACCAAAATCAACTCAACAACAGTTCATGTAGGTACTTCTTGTGATAGATTATCATTCTATAGTTTGTTTTGCTTTCAAACACCTCATCCAAGATAGCTGAAGAATAGCCTTGTGGATTCTGTTTCTCTGATCAGAAGGTGAACTAGACCCTAGAACAGGTTTTTACTGATCTACTCCTTCTCCCTATCAAAACCATTTTAGCAAGCAACTTCCAACACAAGTGAGTAAAAGTACTTCCACTTTTAAAGGTTCTTCTGTTGTGAATCTGGATAACTCAATCCTATTACTAGTGGCCATTTATAATTTGTAAAAGCAAAAAAATCACAGCAGGATGTGGCTTATGGAGAGATAACCACATGCCCAGTGGCTTTGCTTGTATGGCCATAAATATTCATTTAAGACGAGCCTCTCCCATAGAAGTTGGTGACAAAACACACACTCCATTCAGTGGGAGCAGACTCAGGCCTTAATGCAAGGAACACATAAAATGCCATCTTCTTCTAGTTCTGGAAACCTCATGGAAACCTATGGGATTCTTGAGCAAACTTGGGACCAAAGTACACAGATTGAAGTGATTTAGTTTGTACTAATAGGATGGGAAGTTCTTTCTAATCACGCCTGATCTGAATGAAAATCAGACCGTCATCTGTTTGAGACTAATAATACTGCTATAAATCCTTTTATCTCAGAGTGAAACAAGAGCTGAAATTCCCATTTACTGTGTTGATTTATTTTGAAAAATCCCAGTGCAGAAATAAGGGAATACTTAATTTCAGCATTTTCACCATGAAATATTTTCAGATGGCCAAACGGAAATCTTTCGCTTAATACACAGGTCATGTGTCTTTGATGAAGTACCATCCATCTCATTGGAAAAGAGAGTTTGACTAAGAAACACTAGCCTGCAAGAGGGAATATCAGTATGAGACATATATAGCAAAGCAGCTGCAGAGGGATATGGATTTCAGTATGTGCTGACTTAAAATGAAACATTTTGGAATAGTTCAGAAAACCAGAATATTTGGTTTCATATTCAGTCAACTGGAAAGAATATTTTCTTGATTTTCCTAACACGAAAGGGAAGGGATTCTACACAAAAGCCTTCTGCTTGTGAAAAAAAAAAAAGAAAAAAGAAAGAATATATTACAACACTATGTTTTCTATAAGGAAAAAAAAAAAAGCCCGAAACATTTGATAGAAAGTCTTCAGCTAGCTCCAAGGTATATGAAATCTCATGATAGTTCTGCAGCCAGACCTATTGGTAATAAGAGACAGAAGAAGTTTCTTCTTACAGCTCTTTAAAAGTTTTCACCAGGCTAACAAAGATGCAAGGTTTGTTTTATTCCACAGCTTCTCTTTTTAGTGTAAGCAAGATGACATTCACTAGGAACTTCCTTTTAGAGGCCAAGAATTTTGATGAAATAAAAAAATAAAACAGCTGAAACTAATTTGCACTTTTATTTTAGAAATATTAGATGATCATTCATTGACTTGGAGACCTTTCTATGGTACAAGGTCCTAGAGTAATGTTTTTAAGTAATTAGTAGACAACACAGCAAAAGCTTACATTTCCATGATTACTGCTTTCCCTCATTTATTTAAACAATGAGCAAAAGGATTTGTGTCTCAAAGATTGTAAACACCTAGCAATTAATAAATTTGTAGATAATCTGAAAGGTCAGAAAAGAATAAAAAAAAAAAGGATAGACCTTTCATTAGGTTATGCTCTATACATTGGTGAAATTGGCAAGACTAATTCCTTGCCATTTGCACCTGCTTAGGCCGTTTAAAATTTCTTTACTACTGTAGCATCATATTGGCTGCATCATTTAGTTTCTGAAATTCTATCTCTATCTTTGTTCTTTTTTTCTTATTCAAGCTCTATTCTCCTTGCTAGACATCTTCAGTACAAACACCTAAACCAAATTGTGTTCATAATTCAAAAGTATGAGGGAAGAAGGAAAAAATCAGAATAATCAGCCAGCTTGGCAACCAACAAAATTCACAAGCACTTGTATAGCGGGAAAACACTGCCTCCATTAAACTCCATTAGAACTCACTGACATCCTATAAGTGTAAGGCTGCCATATCATGTGGGTTTTTTTAGCAGAAAGTGTTATATATAAATTTTGTTTGGACACATGTTTGAGAGACCATCGCTTAAGGGCAGTGGAGGTGTGTGACTTACAAGTGCCAGCTGCAAAAATTGGATTCCAGTAATGAAAGTCCAAATACATATGTGTGTATGTGTTTATGTCAAAATACAGGAAACAGGAGTATCACAATGAAATATTGAAAAATACATCACACATTCATGGGTTATTTTCTTAGACTGCTTTCTCTACAATTTATCTTCATTCTTCTGGAATTGGTTCTTAAGGGCTTACAAACTGATTACTCAAAAAAGGTTATGCAAATGAACAACGCATTTAAACTGCAGATGAGGACCATTTATTTCCCTATAGTGAATACAAGAAATATTAAAAAAAAAAAGTCAGAGGTTTTAGGTAATATCACTGCTGAAGATTATTCTCCAATTTTGGACTGGAATCCTGATGCAATTGTTTCAAAAATCCTTATTCACATAAGTACAGGACTTACTAATATAAGAGAAGGTAAGATGGTATATTGCCAGGTAAGATGTCACAGCATTCTGCCTCGTTTGCTGTTGTATAAATGACTCTGTTAGTAACAATACTCTTAATAAATCTATCCATGGCACTTAGTCAAAGGATAAGTGTACCACAACTTACAGTTAGGTTAAAAAGTGGTGGAAAAAATACTTGCCAAGAGTCCAGGAATCTTTCTATGTAATTATGCACCAGATAGTTTTCATACTCCATTCAAATCACTTTCTTTTTGAAAAATGCTGCTGGTCAGTGAAGAAACTAGGGACACTATTGTGTGGAAATGGCAAGATCAGTCAACCTAGAATAAAATTAACAAGAAATCCAAACCAACAGGGAGCATACCTAATCTCTTAAAAATGTTTTGTAAGCTATTGCAAAGTTATTGCAAAGTTGGCACTTCTCTGTTTCAGCCAGAACTGAAATCGGAAATGCCAAAATACTGTTCTTGCACTACAGCTGACCTGAATAAAACAAGGAAGCACTACAAAGTCACAAGATAGACTGTTTTTAGGAAATTGCCATCTAATTTCCCTACTGGAGAAGTCAGGATGAAATCAGTTAAACTCTGCAAACTGCTAAAGTTCTGGATGTATATCTGAACTGCACCACCCGTCCTTTGTGACTCATCTGTTACTGAAGTCTACAGTTTGTGGAGATGACTATAAATGAAATAGTTTTACTTTCAGTAAGAAAGGAAGAAACACAACATACTACACAAATCAGAGGTTTGCCTGCATTATCCCTCAGATTAGAACTGTACTGTACATTCAATTGTACTGATCATAGTGATTTAAATAATGAGTATGTCCCTGAAGTCACTGGAGCTAAACTGGTTTATCTGGGAGAAGACTTCTGCCATATCTGTTCATGACATGTAGGTAAACTGCAGACATACTGGGCCTTATTCACCCATGATATAAACTTCCACTGCTTCAATGTTATTTCATTAGAAATAAAGTTGATCAACAATTCCTAGCTTGATTATCTTTCTCTTTAATCACTGGCTTTTGATGTTGCACTGGCACAGTTCATAATGGTGACTCTGTGTTGAAATGGTGCTTATATTCATGGTGGCTTAGCCTCTCTCAGCCATATCTGTTGTTTATCTACAAAGAATTGCCTGCCTTGCAAATCTTGTATGGGTACTATGCAATTTAGGGCCTGAAAATGAAAGTTGTGACCTGATTTTGCTCTTTAAAAAACAGATGTTTTGAGGATTAGTATGAACTCTTGCTGAAAAATGTTAAGCTTTTTATGAAGCTCTAACAATTTTTGTATATTTTTCGTAGCTTGAAGTCTGAAAATGAACCAACTCTATGAATAAGGTGCTCCTTTCCCTTTAGACACTTAGTTTATAACGTAATCATAATTTCATTATTTAAATCAGCAACTGCCTCTAATAATTTTCTTAAGCAAAATGGTAAACTAAAGTAATTTCTTTTATCTGCATAACCTAGGAATATGGGAAAATACATCACATATTTACTCAGTTTACAAAGTTACAGGGGGTGGGAACTTTCAAGGGACAGGATTGAACTGACATAAAAGTCAGGAAATGACCCCTGTGAAAGGATATCAGAGGCAGCAGATCAGAAACAATGTCCTGTTACACCTCCTGTACCTCTGGAACATACCATCCCAGCACACAGTTAGGGTAGAGGAACCAGCCACCTGAGCTCCAACGAGCAATACTCTTGGGAAGTATGATCCCAAAGAATATGTCTGTATGTAAAGACAGGGGAAACAAAAGCGAGTCACAGCTGTCTTTCAGTGCTCACGCCAGTGCTAAAAAGGAAGTCTTCATCCCACTGGACTAATTCAGGATGCCAAACGGGTGTCCTTGGGGAGTTTTGTTCAGGCAGCGAATCCTGAGTCGGTCAGATAGCATGCTCCAGCCAAGCTCGCCGTGGCCAGAGAGCGGTGCGGAAGGGAAGCTGCTCTCCGTGCTGAATGGCGCCTTTGTTTGCCCTGCCGCAGCAGTTACATTCTGCAGGCCCTGCAGATACAACAGTGGCTGTATGAGAGCAGAATGGAAATGAGATGTTGGCTCCCCCAAAAAGTTCTGCTTCTTTCCATTAAAACTGCAAAGGAATTCTGGCAACCAAAAAATAACCCTTCCTATCGAGCAATATTTTCCTGCCTCTAAAAGCCAAAGCAGCCAGAAGCATAGAGTGAAGCTAAAATACGGCCTAGATGGGCACACTATAGGTTGAACATTTTACGGGTTGGTTGCCTTCCAAAACAGAACCAAAGCTTGCTGGTAAACTAAAGACAAGTCATACAGTGGCTGCAAACCACCTGTAAATCCATACATCCACCTAAGCCCTAAATAACAGTAGAACTGCAGTGCAACCAGGACTGATCTGTTTGCTAAACAAGTTCTTTAGTATGTGCCATTTGTAAAGGCAAATAGTTTAGGCCTTGATCTCTGCACCTTTTTCAGTATTTTTCTGGGCCAAACCCCTGTCTGTTAGGAAAGAAGGCCATTTTAAAATGACCAGAGATTGAGTTCTTCCATGTAGGTGTAAACTGCCAGGAAGCTATGGGATGTCACATTATCTTCTAGCTAGAGGAAGGGAGTCTCCTTCTTTGCCTACTCTCTAGTGGGAATCAGCCTATTGATAGAGAACTCTCTACTCGTTTTCATAATTAATTTTAGAAAAACAACATTGAAAGCTTTTTTCCTTAATTGTCTGCTTCTGTACAGACTTTGCTTATATTCAAAGTGACATAAAATATCAACTTTTAAAATGGGGCTTTGGCATAGTCCTCTCAGAGAAATTAGAGCTGTATAGCAAACGTGAAGCAGGAACTGTATCATGTATTACAACAGAACTATGTTACTAGTTGTGGCTTAATTTGCTTTTCTATCCAATTTTATGCAAGGAAAGGGCAGTTTGTTTGCAGTAGCAGAGCTATTTGGTATTGTGATCATTGGTTTGGCCACCATATAGCTGTGATTTACCTGATTCTAATGTGTATATTAGAGTTCTAAGACTCCGAGTAGTTTTTTTGACTCACAGTGGTTCCTACATTCTGTATGATTTCTTTTCTAATACTTTTAGTTAAGGGAACTCATGAATAAAACTCCCCTTACAGTCATGTGGAAAATCTTACAATTTAATTTTGGAAATGCTTCTGCTACCAGCTCTTTTTCAAACAAGTCCCATTGGTGTAAATAAGTACAGGATGTAGGATAGATAGAACTCTTCCTTTGTAAAAGCTCCCTCATGGGCTCCAGCTGGGTGTTTTTTCAGGGAAATAAAGGCAAAGTAAGAAACGCTTATATGCCCTGACATGGCCTAAGTATTTCATGAGAGGAAGCACAACTACAGCAGCAGTTCTACTTCGCAGCCTGTAAGTAGCATGTTGACCAAAATGATGGCATTCATCACCTTCAAGGAGGTGCACAGCTGCTGAAAAGATCAGGTCATAAATATTTAACTGTTCATGAGCAAAAAATAACCAAAACTATAGTATTATGTACCTACAGGAAATACTATTTAAATGAATACTCTTAGTTAGCGGTGGATGGCATGGCTTGAGATGGAAGCTTTCTGCCGCCTAGTTATCAGCATTGTCAGGGAATGTGAATGAAGAATTTGAACTTGGGATGGCAGAATTTCCAATGAGGTTTTGGGAAGCCTTAAAGCTGTAATCAAAAAAAGAGCTTTTTCAAACATAACTTGTGTGCTAGATGCTGAGCCTTGAAAATCTGGAACACAGCAATCACAATGTGTGCTGAACCAAACCACTGAGGTAGTGATCAACAAACTACAGTTTAATGACATTTGTTCATACCCATCTCTAGTAACTATTAACTTCCTGAGCTACATGAATATTGTGACTATACATGGATAGCAGTTGAACTGAAATTAAGAAAATAAACAAATAGTAAGTATCCATTTTTAAGAGTACATCTAGTAATTCTTTCAACTTAAGTTCAATGTTAAATTTTTGTAACTCTTGAAGATACACAAAGATAAAATATAACCTGATAGAATAAAGCAAAGTATTCTTCATAAACTGGCGCAATCAGTAACATATTCAAGATAACATCTTCTACAGTATCTAACACAGATAATTTTTGAAAAGTTAAAAGCTTTATTTGCTTATTAACTTGTGGGTGCTTTTCTACACTTGTTATTTACCTAGAGGCTAGCAAAGTAGAACAAAGCCAAGCCTTTATTTGCTTAGCAACCTATCAAGCAATTGCACAGAATTATTTTTAAGTAGGTCCAATGGCAGCTCTTTTGAATTGCGTGTTGAGTTTTTGTTTACCTTGCTGTTACAGCAATAATAGCAAGGTGGGGTTGTATTCACTCAGTAGGTAGGACCCTAAAATTCTGAATGCTTCATTGTTTACCAAGTCACCAGACACATGAGTGCTGGGTTGGCCCATGTTTACCCAAATCCTGGTCCACTGACAACTAGGTGTGGCTTTATTGGACTGTTACTAATAGAGCTTTGACAGACAAGCTCAGCTTCTTAGCTGCAGTGCTTTAAGGAAATTATGGAGACATGCAGGGATGAATTAATAAATTTATGGCAATACATATTAATTGGGAATTTTTTGATTAGGAGAACACTATGACCAAGGGCCGGAAATTAACGGCCTGTAACAAAGAAATCTATTTGTGCTAACTTTGCTGGCAGCAGTTAAACAAAGGGAACATCTGTTTATCAAAGGCAGTGTGCTGCTTCTAATTAAACCATCATCTTGCTTGATGCTAAATTAGTAACTAGGGATGCAGATCACACCCTTAAACAGACAAACTTTAAGACTTCTCTCTCCAGTCTGCTATACTGTCAGAGAAAAAACCCCAAAATTTCCTGTTTCATATTTTGAATAGGTGTTGTCTCATAATTACAGTTGTAAGACTGTGAGAGACATTATGTAATGCAGTTCTTGCTGCAATGTATGTTTAAAATTACAGCTTAATAATTTCAGGGAAAATTTGATTGAGTAGGATTTTAGCTGCTGTGAACTTTAACCAAGGAAAGTTGTCATATTGTTTACAATGACAAGAATTTTCAAATATTTTGAGGAATAATGAACAATTTGAAGTACTGTAAGTATTAGTTATGATCATAAGGCCTGAGTCTTGGAAATAAGTTATTACAGCTCTAAATGTCTCATGTCCTTCAGCTAAAATAGTTTCATTGCACAGCTGATCTATTCCAAAGGAATTATGACACTTCCAAGAAAAAAGGAAAATTTATTTTTAATAGTCATCATCTAAAGCAGGAAATCATGGCATAATTCTTTATTTAATTCTCATTGTGCTCATTCACAGTGAAGGAAAAAAAAAGAATCTCTGCTCTGTTTCCTAGCAGGCAAGTGTGATGTTTGAAATTATTTTAGAAGGAGTCTTTTGGCAAAGCTGGTATAAATTGGCTACCGTAAACAATTATCTTTTCCCCCTCCCTTTCCACACCATGAAAAATATCCTGTATAGTCAAATGGACAATAACACAGAAGGTCACAACACACAAAGCATCTTAAGGGCACTACACCTCCAAGAATAATTTTCAAGGTGTTGCTAAAGTCATTAATTTTAACAGTATGGTGTCCTGATCTACAGCTATCTCAGCCTGCTCTGGAGGCTGCATGCTCAAAATCCTGTTTAAGCAACTACGAGCTTCTCCCCTCCACTGTCTCTGGCTTTTAAGAGAACACATTTTAAAACATATTATGGTGAAGCAACAGCCATGTGGAAACCTATGATCACCTCCTGGGATGCTGTTGCTGTTTGTAACTACAGCATCCGATATGTAACACATCCTCCTGCAGGGTCAATCCTTGGGATCACAAGAAACCATTAAATTTTTTTTTTTTTGTTTATATGTGTCCATAGCCATGGTGAACAAGATTCCATTTTCTTGCCAGGCTGAATCAGAATTTATGTACTTTCTATCTATGTATTTACTTTTTTTTTTTTTTTTTTGTATGATTGTTTTGAGAAACTGTAATTTGATATATTTAAAGAACAGCTCCCAGTATTCAGATTCTTTTTAAATTGTCTAAAGGAGATAGAGGTACACTGCACAACTAACAGTTATGAATAAACATAACTACTGACTCCAGAAACCTTTTCTCAACAGCTGCTCTGGTGATCACAGTCTATGCTTCATCAAACCTTCTAGGCTTATTTAAAATCAGATTTTTTTACTATACTCCAGAATGGCTACTCAGAATAATAAAATCTCCCCCATCCTTGTATTAAATTTACAAATCACACCCTTTTGTTTTAGTTTAAAAGAAGAATATTTTTGGGACACAGTTTACAATTCGGTAATTGGGTTAGCATTCTTCTATAAATACACCCTCCTCCTATAAATTAAGAGGAATAGTAATAATAAATAGAGAAACTTTCCATTGTCAGGGATTAAGGCCAAAGTAATTGGATTCTTCTGTGAGTACATTGACAATTAATTACTATAAATGGCTGCATGCATTAAGTGCTGGCCTCCACTTCTGATGAAAGGAAGATACTATGGCCTGAATTTGAAGTTAATCATGGACAATTAATTTTTGTACAATCCAGTACATTAGCATTATCTTACTGCCTCTTTGAGTGCTTCAAGATAGCATTTTTGTTACAACTAACTCACCATGTCTATTGAGTATTTTTGTATACTAATACTCCCACGTTGCTCATCTGGTGGCTTTGATTAGGCACAACTTACTGCTTCACATTTCATCACCCCAAAAAAACTCCTTTCTGTGTTATGTTAGGTCTTTTAACTGGTCACTTCTGCATTCAGAACACTTTTTTAATGACATACTGTTCAGAAATTACTAAGAACAAAGGAACTGAAGGATGTTTGCTTCATTAACTGACTCAGTTTTTACTAGTATATATTATACAATTTAAGCGTCTGCATGATATAAAAATCCATTCTCAATGGCCTATGCCAGAGTTTTATAAAAGTGCTGTTCCTCACAGAATGAGAATACATATATTTATTGAATATCTGGTAAAGGAGAATTCACAAGGATGCAAACCTTAAATTTAGAATACAAGTTTATGTCATTTAATTGTTTCTAGAAATACATAACAGTGACTCAGAATTGATAAAAACTTGCCTATTCACTTTTGTCATAAAAAGAAATGTTACCTTTGTTCCGTTGATCAGCAAACATCCTTTGGAAAGGGAGATTTGGATGGAGTAAAAGGTGAGAAAATGTACTGGAGCATTGAACTTATAAGTCTCACATGGTTCAGTGACTGGGCAGACAATTAACAATATTTTGAAAGTGATAGAGTTAGTAGCATAGTTTAGGCTGTAAAGCCTGTATGTAGATTTCCCAAGGTGTAAAGTGGTAACTTGATCCCATAATATAAATTTGCCAGTATTCATTCTTTTAATGGTAGTCTCATTATTTCTTTTAGAGTATAAAATATATGAAATTTGTCTCATGATTATTAAGCTGAATGGCAAAGGTGGGGTTGGCAGACACATGATCACAAAAGACATGTAAAATTCATGACTCAGTTCACAAATATGAGTTCAGTAACTATAACCCTTCCTTCCTCTTTCGATTTTCTTTGGGAAAATGGTCCTTTTCTTTCCTTAGGAAAGAAATACAGGTGTATATGGTAGAAACCACAGCACATTCCAGCCTTTGATCTAAGTAGCTGCAGGACTAGGATTGTTGAGTAAGGTTTGGAGCATACTGCAGGCTAAACACAGACAAAGAAAGGCTCCAATCAGTCCAACAGCAAGTGAGATTATATGTTTTTTCTGGGAGGAAGGGAAGCAGGACTCATGGAGAGATAGTTAAGCAGAGTATCCTGTGGAAATGCGCAAATACAAAAAGCCACACCAAAAAGCAGCTGATGGCTAGATCCTTATTATGGTTTTGTACCAAGATGAAGAGAACAAAAATAATATGGGAGCAGACAGTGAACATTCTCAATAGACAGACAGTACTGTATACAATTAACTGTTTGCATGAATAACACCCCTCCTCTCTCATCACCCTTTTTGGTAATCTGTAAGTGATAGCATTGACTTAACTCTTAGAAAAACAAGCTGCATGTAAAGTACCCCATGAAACTCAGTAGAAAAAATTTATGAACCAAAATTATTTGTTGCAAGTTGAAATCTGAATTTGGAGGAGCACTTAGTGTTGATGGTGCAAGGGAAACACATACTGAAACATATACTGAAACATATACTGAAAAACATGTTGATAAATAAGCTTTCCATAAATATGTTCTAACAGCATTAAAGACAGAGTAGAAAAAAGATAAATCAAAAGCAACATATGGCCCAACAATCTCACGTGAGGAAAGGAAACAGCATATTCAAAGCAGACAGCAATTCACTTGAAAACATGTTCATTGCTGTTCAAAGCTCAGATTTGGACATTAGGGAACTACTGGTATCGACTACAATCCTCTGCCTGATGCTAGAAATATATGAATTACTAAAAAAGAGCAACCAAAGCAAGCATAAGTAGAGAAAGAGTAGAGCAGCTTCATTAAAATTCTCCCCATGTTATTTGTATTCTTGATGGAATGAATCTGGATCAGAGAGAGAAGAGTGTTCATGACACATCTGGATAATATGAAGCATTTGTTTGGCATCTAGTACTGTTTAAAGGTACAGAAACCCATGGAACTTGGGCTGTGTTTGATATTTACTGGAAAAAGGCATGCAAGACGTCACATCATATGTACTTCAGGAATGTAGCAGTAGATCAAAAAACCCAGCAGTGGTGAGAAGCCTCACCAAATAATTGTTTAAAGAATGAAAAAATTTATAAACACAGAGTACATGACGGTTCTGTACACAGGAAGTTTCTATGTAACGTGCTTTAAGCTAACTAAAACCAGTTTTGAGGGATACAAAATCCTCATGCATAAGTTTTTGCTATCTACTGCTGCACGTATTCCCATGTTTGAAAGTAAATGTAAGCCACACTTAGAGCATGGTGCTAATAATGCCAAGGTTGTGGGTTCAACCCCCATACTTACGAGCTGGCCTGGATGATCCTTGTGGTCCATTCCAGCTCTGAAGATTCTGTGATTCTGTAATCCTTGTGGGCTGTTTTAGGTTTGACAATGAAAGATCTTACCTAGTCTATGAGAAAGAGTTGGACAAGACAAGGCTCACACAGAGAAACCAGTATGTCGTCTTTGGAGTCAGAGAGCACTGACTGGACTGCATGGCCTTTATGTTTGGGCATCGTGTTTTTCATCGGGGGGCTGTTTCTTCTTGTAACTTTGTTTTGTTTTGGTTTTTTTAGGTTTTGAGCTATAACTTTATTAGATCTTTTGTAGGTCAAAGAAATGTTTATGCAAAGGGAGCAGAGTCCATACTTCAGAGCCTGGGCAATAGGAACTATTACCACATCTCTTCTAGAAATGGCAGGCATTGCCATGACTTCAGTGTGCCTGTAGAGGTCTGACAACTGACTACATATATATTAGCAATTATCTGCAGATATGCAACAGATTCCACGTAATTATCTCTTAAAAAAACCTCTATTTCCTGATGCATTTATGCAAGAGCTCAAACAGGAATTTGGAGACAATCTTTGCAGTGATACACACAAGTTATGGCTGGATAACTCAGGCAAAAATGAATTTCAGTATTGTGGTAGGTGACTGCATTTTAAGTACCCAACAGAAGTCTGATGCTTAGAAATGCAATCATGTCCATTCCTTTCAAAGCAATACATTTCCATGTTTTTGCAACAGACTCATATATAAAAAAAAGTATGAACTTAAAACTGTGCTAACCAATTTACCAGTGCTGAAAATGCAAATGTTCATACACTCAGCACGCCAATTCCTGTAAACTGTCCTCTAGTGTATTGAATATGCTTTTCTGATGGGATAATATGGTACTGTATATTTATAGTTTTTGACATAGTTAAACAATAAAAATATTTTAAAAATATTTAAATATTTAAAATGTTTTTATAATATTTAAAAGATATTCTTAATTTTTATAACCTTAATTTATTGACTAACACAGTGATATATAGCAGGTAAAGATTTTCAGTAATGCTAGTAGTTTCATCTTTTACAACTAGGATATGTTTTAAATGAATATTAAAAGAAATAAAAGTTTAAAATGGACTCGGCTGTATTGACCCCTGTTCCTCAAAAACACGAGTGAAGATAAAGTGGGTTCTAAACTCAGATATCCATCACAGTTAACATTGTCCTTCAAATAATTCTGTTCCATTTCCACAAAGCAGTACACATTTCTCATGTCAACACTTGATACACTTAAATGTTAACCATATGTTATCTGAAACATGAAGCTGGTGAATCTCTTCTTTGGGTTTATATTTAGTACAAATGACTCTGAGGAAGACTGATCATGGTATTTTAAAAAGATATACTCAAAAGTCCAGTACTTTCAACTACTTTAGGCTGTGAAGAGGTTCATATGTAGTCAACAAGCTTTCTCTGCTCATGGTAGGGACAGGGAAAGGGAGAGATGGCAACTCATTCCACCTATGCTAGACACTTGTCTTTGGATGGGATGAATCACCCCTTGGGAGTCTCTACCTCTCTTCATTTATGACAGAAATGCAGATGACTTGCTTAGACTCAATGCCTAAATTTAGATAACTAAAATTAGATGGGATGCATTCCACTTTCATTCATTTACTTAATTAATCCAGTTAAAAGAATGTTCTATTAGTTTTACTGGGAAAAAAAAAAAAAGTGGTGCAATTTTGTTGAAAGCTTTGATAATACTGTCCTGCCTAGAACAGTCTGGAGTTTAAGTAATGTGTGGGTGAAATGAAGTATCATCAGCATTTTACATAGAGGGAATTCAGGATGCAGAAAGACTCTGTGAATCACTCTAACTTGCACTTAAACTTTGTGTCAGAGTAAAAAGACAGTGATAGCCTGTTAGGCAGCACAGAAAACATTAGTCAGTTCTTCAAGAGAGACCTTGTATTTCAGTTCACGGCTAGATATAATACACAAGGTAAAAGTTCTGTTCTGTTATAAACATAATTGCCATGCTTTGGACCAGAGCGCTCTAAATGATAACTAATCTCTCATCATGCATTGAAACAGATAGAGTCAGTCTAAGATCTTGATCCCCCACCAGAATGCTAGAAGTCTGATGACACCATGTTGCATTTCCAGAACCAAAAAGAGCTACACACTAATCTGTAATTATTCCAAAGCTACCTGTGGCAAAAAGAAACCAAACAAAAAACCAGCCAACCAGAAAACAAAACAATCTCTTACATTTTCATAGCTTTGGAAAACAAGGTATTATGCTTTCAGATTTGAAAAAGTGAGTTACCTTACTATGTTTTACATTTAACCTTTGGCAATGGATACATGTTATTAATCACAGCAATTCATCATTGAGAAAATGCCTTCCTGAATCTTATTCATTACCCCTTGAGAATATGTCTGGTAAATTCATAACATAATAAAGGCCTATAGAACAAGACTATAGCTATTAAAGCAATAATGTTTGTTGGAATACATTTGGAAATAGTCCAAATCACCCCATTTTAATAAGTATTTTGTGATTTTCAGGATAACTGCTCTAGTTAATAATACAGGACAATGTTCGGGCAACAGATTAAGATTTTGATATCAAATGAAGTAAGGCCTTTTGGGTCAAATGGGAGATTTACAACAAATCCTCAAAGTACTTCACTGCAGCAGTACCACTCCAGACTGATTATGATTTGTAATACCTGTCCCATTCCTCCATTCTTTCATGTGTGTTTGTGTCAATATGAGTTTGTGTGTAAGTGTACATACACATGTATATAAATTCATGAGCTTTATGCCAAGCGTAGATTCCAATTCCTAGCTCAGTTAGTAACTACACTAAGAACAGAGGAGTCTGATTCCTTTCAGGAGAGGAGAGAAGAGTGCCAGACAGTTTCCTGTTATTCTATGTAGAAAATATTTTGGAACATTTGTGGAATATTCAACTTAATAATGGAAATTAACATGTGTGGGAGACATTTTGGCCTTACTCATCTGCATCTTTAATTTGTTCGGCTGCACACCATATTAACAAGGCTGCTGCATGCTATATTAGTGAAAAGTCATAAAAATGAAATGTTTTTCTCCTCAAATATGCAATTTTACTTGTTCTGTTCAATTTTAATCCTGGAATTGTTCACAGTAAGCATAACTTAGATAGATTATGAAAATACCATCATATGGAAAGATTGCATTAATGCCTGATTTTAAGAGCAAATGCTGATGATCAGAGATTTCTATAGGAACTTCATTATAATAAACCAGTTCTCTGTTGGTTAGTGAAATGTTAGAAATATGCTATGGGCTGAATTTCTCTGCAATAATCCACATTATTTTTTCGTCTTTGATATCCAGAGCCTCTTCCACCAGCATGTCAAACAATTTGCTTAAATCAAGAGTAGCAGCACGACAGTGGCATGGTCTATACTTCCAGTCCCAATCTTTTCTTTGATTGTCTACGAATATTCACATATTCAGAATGTATAAGGTAGAAAGAAGAGTTGCAATTTGGCAGACAGCTTGTGTAAACCACTGAATCTTTTGCTGAGTGGCATTAAAACACATTTGCAATGGAGCCACAGGCAATCTTTTGGCAAATCTATTACATGCCTCTAAAAGCACTATCTTGAAGACCATCTTATAACAATCAACTTGGTCAGGAAGGCCTACTATTACTCAAAAACTGGTTAGAACACATTTATTACAGTGATACATAGCTGTAATCATAATAAGCCTGTATTTGTGCCTTGTTATGCTAGCTGTTCTTATCTTTATTTGGCATTTATTCTTTACTCTGCTACATAGGCAATCTAGTTAATGATATTGTCTCCCATTTCTTTGTTCTTTTTTCAGTTTTTTTTTTTGCTGCATCTTTATTACCACTCACAGCTGGTCTTCTAACAGAGATGCCGCAAATATTCTGTGTATTCTTCTAGCCTCATGATCTTTGCACTGAAAATAAAATAAACATCTGTACTCTCAAAGATGCACTGATGTTTCTTGTTCAAGTCAAACATGGAGATGTAGGATCTTCTCTCTACCTCTTTTAGCCTTGAATTAGCTCAAGTATGTGCCTTAATTTTTTTGAAACATTTCTGATACCTTAATGTATGAAATTGTGTAGTTGAATAAAATATTATTTCTTATGTGCTTGTTCCCAGTATTCTCACAATGTGGTAGCAATTTTACATTTCAGAATAGACCATCTGTTTCTCTTCTTTCCCTTGGAGGGTCCAGTTTATGCAGTCACACATATGAAAACTGTAAAGCCATCTTTGTACTAATAAGACCTTGATATCCTGATAGACTCTGAGATACTCTTGTCAATTGGTCCTTGTTTTCACTAACAGCGAACACACAGTAAGCAATATCTTTCAGATACCAGTAAAATGTTTCTCTTCTCAAATGTTACCAACAGAACTATTTTGTTTGCCCATGCATAGTATATTTTAGGATATATCTTTTCAAATTGGAAAGAATGCAGAGAAAAATCCATGAAACATAGCTGAGCAGTAAGAGACATGACTGAAATAATACATTTAATCTATCAATCGATTTAATTTAGAAGTTGGAGAGATGGCTGTGATGTGAAAAAAATACATTCATTGACAATACTAACTTTAAACAGTTATTTATTCTGATGAAGAAAAGTAAATAATTGCTAGATAAAAAAATGGACTATTGAGCTAGAAATGTACTTCTTATAGATCTCTGTTAAAAAAAAAACAAACCCAAACATTTTAACTATTGGGATGAAAACGCATGCATAAAAATTAAGCATTATGATGTCTTGATTATAAGAGCTCAGACCTGATGATGTAATGGTAGCCTCAAAATTACAGACAATTAAAAAAAAATTGTAGGACTTGTTATATTGTATGGATATCAAAGAAAATCCAAGTCATCCACCATTAATGATGCACTACCCACCTACCCGATCACTCTGTGCAATTTTAAGTCCTATCACATGAACCTTAACAGCAATGAGTTGCTGTCAGATATGGCCAGATGTGGTCAGATCAGGTCAGACCAGATCAGGTCAGACATGATCTTCTAAAACTGTAAAGCACTTACTTATTTTCTGTTTTGGCATTTACTTCAGATATAGAGACATTTGGAGAGGATCACATTCCATCATAAATCTACAACAGCCTTTCTATCCTCCATTACCTGCTTAAAACAGGCTTTCAATTTGGCTTAAGAAATTATTAATTTTCATTCAAGATCTTTAGTGCCTGCCAACACTCCTGAATAGGGAGCTATTTTCCTTACTTAATGTCAAGGACACACACACTAGTGATCTACATTCTAGTCCCTCCCCTCCACCTATAACAGCTGTACTGGTTTTAGATTGAATGAAGGTTAAGTGTGCCAGTCATACTTTAAATACTGTGTTACTATGTTTGCCCTTTGATTAGAGTACTTGTAATGCTGAGAAAAGGGGTTAGTTCACTGCTGTATTTGCAGACTTGTTAGGATATTTGTAAATTATAGCAAGGGCATTATAATGTATACAAGAAACTTGAATTAATTTTCTGGGATAACCAAAAATGTAGATGATTTTTCAGATGGCATTTAGGCTAAAGAATCTCTGTTTATTTCTTACAATTGTTCATCAGATGAGAGGATTCCTGCAATGTGAGAGTTCCTTGTTAAATAGATTGTATATGCATCATATGCCATATGATCTCCTGGTAAAAGCAAAGGTCTAGCAGACAGAAGCTTCTCTGGTTGATACACCAACCAAGTTAAAAACTCATATGTACACTAGGGCATGTGATCTTCTTGTGCTTTTAGTAAATGATAGTGAAAACTGGCAGAATGGGAGAGCCGAAACAATTTCTGATAAATATATTCTGGATTCTAGAAATTATCTGACTTGATATCTGACTTCTCAAAACATTTGAGAATTAGTTAGCAGTGTCAAACCTTAATGTTTTGGTAAATGCTTAAGACAAGCTTCGAAAAATTTCTTATGCTCATTAATGAGTTAGCATTTTGTCTTTTATTGGCAGAAAAAAGTTAACTCACGCTTTCAAGAATCTCATAAATTTGAATGCCAAGTGGTAGGAAGGTGAATTTTTTTTCCAGTTTTCTATATGGAAGAAGATGCATATTTGTTCAATTTTTTTTTTTTTTTTTTTTTTTTTTTGCTATAACACACCTAGGTCACCAAAACTCTTGTTAGAAATATCCCACATAACCTTTACAGCCATTCTTGTGGATTTATAAAGTTTCCTCTAAAATTTTAACTAAAGTGTCTTCTCATACAGGAAAAATGATGACACCAACTTCTTTCACAATGATAAGGACATTAAAATGATAAATACATGTGTCCTTTATTTTCATGGCATCTGTCCTTCCTACTAAATCCTGCTTTCAACTTTTCTGATTTAGTTATGACCTAGAACACTGATTCTATTTCTGAAAGATCCAAACCAGCTGTTATTTTCTTCCAAGTTGTCTATCCACAAATCATTAAAGGTTGCTATGCCTAAAACTGTGGAGCTTGGTAATTTCTGGGCATGATTTAATTTGTTTATATATCTTCAAAATCTACAATTTGAAAATATTTTATAAAAAAGCAGGGAAAATGAGGGAAATACAACAGTTAAACACTAGCTGCACTTCTGAGTCACAGACAAATGGAAGCAACAGTCTTCTTTTCCACTCACTCCTGCACTCAGTTCTAGGGAAAACTGAATAAAGAAGATGGAGGAGCAATTAGAAAGCAATTGGTGACAACCTATGCCTCTCTGTCATGATGCTTGATGATTCCACAGTATCTGTAAGAAATGTGTTTGCCAAGGGTTGTCCTGTTGGTGCAAGATGAGACTAACAAGTGTAAAGTTTTCCCAGTATAAATATGCTAACAGCATAAATCGTGATGAATGTGGTATGTATTTTGGACAGCTCTGACACAGAAACTTGTCAGGAGAATGATATGAGCATTCATTTAGTATTTTTGCCCCTTTCTGGAAAAAAAATGTAGACTTCCTTATAATCACAGATAAACACTTATATATATAAAATTAAATTTTAATTTTCTGTATTTAGAACCTTTAAAATAGAAGCCTTTAACATGTCGTAACATAAGATGGCATGCTTAAATACACCTGGAAAGTAGTGCTGAGATTATTCTTATTACTCATAAATGCAACTTCAGTAGCAAGGATTTATGTAAACCATAAAAACATATGCAGATATGCATACAGTCAGTCTCAGATTTTCTTAATTTGTAGATAAGTTGCAACTTTATATAGTATTCATCCCATTAAATTTTACTTTGGATGCATGTTTATGAATAGCCAGTGATCTATAATTCATATGTAGCTCACTGAGTATGTGATATATTCAAAATTATTGATTCTACAGATTATAGTCAGTCTATATGAGTTAGTCAGTTTTCCTTCATTTTAGAAGCAGATCTGTGTCACTAACATTCATCAATATAAATGCAAAATTTGGTGTTAACTTTTAACACTGAGATTTAATAATCATAGTAACATGAATAACACGGTATATACAAAAAGCCTTCAGAAGACAAAAAAATCAATCTAAATATTAGTTTTTTTCTTGGAAAAGATAAAGCTCATGTTTATCACCAGAAAGGGATTCTTCTCACTCTATTTTGCCTGGTCAGGTCTGCTACTCTATGCACTTTCAGATATCAGCATAACAGGAAATACAAAGGAAGTTAGACTTCCTCTGCAGCCTTGAAATTGCAAATATGCAGAATGCAGATATAATGAGAAAACAAAATCGATGCTTCTCCTTTTGATTTCTCAGGACAAAATCTATTTACTAAGCCATTTGTTTTAAAACTCTCCAGTTTTCACATTTCTATTTACGACACATAGTTCCCCACAAGGACAAGGAATTAGGCTTGAGACTACTTTCTGGCATAAAAATATATTACCACAACTATTTATTTATATTGGTGTCATGTGTAAGACTCCTGGTCCACGATTATATCCCAGTTGTGCTTGATGCTGTTCAAAAACAAACTCAAAACAATACCTTTCCCCTGCTTAGAATGAAAAGATGAAAAAGAGACAACATAAGTGAAACAAGGAAACAATATTCTTCAGCAAGACAGATGGTAGTTTCAGCCACTAAATCACATCCCACATTTTCTAGTTTTGAAATAGGATGATATATTAGCATATATGACCATATTTGGATGGCCATGGGGACTTCCTCTCAAGTATGAGAAACAGCATGAGGTAAAAGGTGTAAAAATGTTATAAATGGTTCTCAGTCAGATGGAAGCTAATGTTGTGGACCAGTTAAAGGCAGGATCCCATATTCTCAGGTAGTGAGGGAGAGCTTATAAAGGGCTTGAAAACTGCATATAAATTATTTGAGTTAATACAGAAGCTTAGGTATGTCCAAATACTGAACTAGGGAAACAAATTTGCAGAAACATTCTGTGTAGATGCTCATCTGTAAAAATGTAGGGAAGAGATGGCTGAAAGCAAAAAATGAATACAAAAAGATGGAAATAGGGATGTTTGCTGTGTGAATGGATGGAATTATTTTAATTATGCAGAATGAACAAAATCTAAGTGCTGAACTAACAGGAAAACTTGTAAGGGGTCAGAATTGCAAAGAAAAAAAAGCTCAGGCTAACAGCTTGAACAGGCAGGATGTGGTATTGCTCAGCATAAATAATGAAGTGAGGAAGGACTAATAAACTCTGGTTTGATCATGTTGAGCTTGAGCTGAACCTCCACAGACACATAAATTTTAGTTTGGATACAAAATAAATTTGTAGTAAAGGCAGATAATCGGTGTGAAGCATCATTGAAACAATTTAACTGAATTTGTGCTTATGCATTAGGCTGTTGTTAGTCAACGTGCAATGTGAGGAAAGAAATGGAATTCTGAAAATGCTGTTGGTAAGAGCATATGAAGTATGTCTTGCAAGCATGCACTTATACTGCAACACCATGGCAAGAAATTGGAGAACATCTAGCACAGAACTAGTAGGGAACTACTTTTTCTGGGAAGAAAAAGTGTAAATCTTCAATTGTTTAGATAAAGTACATGAATATTTGTTGATCTTAGCAATAAGGGATAAAAGACAGTAAGAAGGTGTAGAGGCAACCAAAAACAAAACAGGTATTTCAATGGAAAACATACATATAACTGCATTGTGTATGAGGCACTGAATGAGACTGACAAATATGATAGCATGGGAAGGAGAAGGAATGCATCCACCGGGCTGTTTGGAAAAACTAGAAGACAATCAGGTGTCAGACTTCTATTTCTTCACAAGAGACACGAAACATGAAAGTGTAGAAACACTGTGGTGAGAAGCTAAGCCAAAGAAAGAGAGAAGGCAATTTTGTTCTGATATTCATTTTTATGTGAGGGGGTGTAAAGGTAACAGGGAGAAAATTAAAACAATAAGTGGAAATGTGAGAACTAGAGCGAAACTTGTAGATATGTCAATTAATTAAACTGAAAATGCAGTCAGCCTTTCCAAAGGAAATATTAACAAAGATGAAATAGCTGTGAAATGAGAGGAAGTCCGGGTAGTAAGCAAAGATCTTAGGGCTTCAGACTGGAGCTACCGAAACTTCTTTTCTAATCTTAAAGGCTCCTGACTCCTGCTAAAGTGTTAGTTTACAGAAAATCTCAGAATAGGGAAAAGGCTACAAAAGACATAAGAAAGGAAGGTCTCACCTTAGTCTCTGCATGAAGTGTACAAAGTTTATACAAAAACAATTCAATCAAAATCTGAGGACCAAGACTAGAAGGAAGAAGTGCCTCCATCAGCCGTCCAGCAGGATCTGAAACACATGCACTGCTGTGTTATCACAAATTCTGTCTCTCTCAAAGAGATATTTTCATATCTTTGGTAAGACATCTCTTCAATGTATTTAATAAGTGACTTTAGTAGCACCATGGATAAAATACATCAACTTCCATTTGCTAGCTGAATAATAAATGTTTTCATACTTAACTGTGAAGTGCTGAGAGCTGTGTTCCTAAATTTAGTGACCAGCATTCTAGGACACCTATATTCATACGTGATTCACATCAGTGTACTACATATTCAAGCAATTCAGGCACACACTTACCAATAAATGACATTAAGATTCTTTCAACAGATACAAGAAACAATAGAACCTCTACTGCCAAGTGTCAATTGATAAAGGAAGAGAAGGTATTAAGTCTATGTTAAGCACCTGTATGTACCCCCTTCTGTGGTCAAATGCAAAGAAAGTCTAATATTTCTGCAGGAAGATGGGAAAAACGCTTCTGCAGGAAGATGGGAAAGCAGAAGGGGGAAAAACCCGTGGAGTTATAAAGAAGAGTTTGAAAGACTTTTGACTTTTTTTATAAGTCAGGACTAGCCTTAGGAAAATCTACCCTCTCTAAACTTAATTTAGTGTGCGTGAATTTTGCAGTATGTACTATTCTTGACTTCTATAATGGACCAGCTACATTACTAGTATTCAAACTAACTTCAAAAGTAATTGTTTTTTTCAAAAGTAATTGTTTTTTTCCAAAGTGGGAGAGTTTTAGGCACTCTAATGTACTGACGCCTTTGGATTTTTACAATGAAAATGTTTCCAAAAACCCAGGATATTTATTCTTTCAAAGATGAGAATATTTACTGCTTAATGATTCTACATGTACTGTCCTTGTGACAATTAATAGCAGCACTTTTATTGCCAGGGATTTATACAACAGTCATTGATATCATATGAGAGTAGAGTACAGAAAGATGAAAGTCCAAGTCAGAAGTACAACCTTGAGAGCACTGTCATCCATGGGCCTTTGATGTCAAAGGAAAACCTGTATATGTGTATACCATACGCCAAAGAAAAAAGCTCATGCAGTATAGACCTCATTTGTTATGCAAAATTTACATCATTTTAACTAGTAAACTAGAGAAATTAGTAATGGTGAAATTTTGCTGTGCAATACACTAACTTCTCAAAAGTTTCAAAAATGCATGTGCAAAAAAGAGCATGTGAACATTGATGTTTCAAGAACAGATTAAAGGTTCTGGAGAACATAGACTTTACTCTGACTGCAAAAGCACTTCTTACTTTAATTGAAATAATGGTTGACAGGACACAGGGAGTGGTCAAAGATTATAAAAGAGCACTGAGGACAATTTATCTTTTGCCAGATCAGCAGAGCTTCCTCCCTAGAGATAGGCACTATCTAGTTTTGCCTTGATCCATTGCATATTGTTGCCTGGTAACTTGAGCTGCTTCCCTTTCAGGTCAGTTTATATTACATGAAAACCTTTTAATTACAAGCTTGACTGCTGCAATATTTTTGTTGTACAAAAATATGACCCCAAATGCTCACATAAACCACGTGTAATTCCAGGCACTGCTTTCCCATCGCTATCTCTACGCCTACTTATTGTCTGGATTTTCTAAATAGTTCAATCTATTTGTTAGGACAAAGTATCAACTTTGACACAAATAGTTAAACATTCATGATTTTTTCTGAGAGTGTTTTCTGACCATCTCCCTGGTCATGGGGTGCTTTCTGCTCTGTGCCAGTCAGCCTTCTGCCATTTTCACTGAATGCGTTCCTTCTTCTGGAGCCTGCTTGGAGAAGTCTTCCCTGGCAATAAGTGTGCAGCTAGGACTTTCCAGGTTAAAGTCCTATTCTTACCACTGCACATTATTTACTGCCCTAACTATAAATGTTATTTGTTCTTATTGAAAGTTTTCCTTATTCTTCCAGTAATACTAAGATATCAGAAAAATCAGCCTACCTCTAAGAGGCACAAACAGTCTGAGAATAGTCTGAGTTGGAAGGGACGCAGAGGATCATTGAGTCTAACTCTTAAGTGAATGGCCCATACCCGGATCAAACCTGTGACCTTGGCACCATTAGCACCATGCTCTAACCAATGGGGATAATCTCAGGGTCTAATCAGGGGAGATTTCCTGATTCCCTAGTGAGGTCAAGTTATTCCCACACTGGAGCACTCCACTAGCATGAGGTAGCTTCTCCATTCCATGTGGTACCAGAAGGGTAAATGTCACACTACCATATGTAAGGCTGCATATTTCCAAGAGCTTTTTGAACTGCCACAGCTTGTAGCATGAGGGAAGTACATTTTTTTTTTACTGCACATGAAATATATTAAGACATAAGGAGTGTTTGTGTCGATTTGATGAATCCCCAGCTGTGGGCTGCTGGGTGCTGACGCACAGCTATTTTATCTATCAGTCTACCAGCATGTGAGAGTACTGATTTTGGTGATTAACATCAGAACCCAACAATAATATAAAATAGCATTCTGTTAGCAGCACTTTCATATTTGCTTTGCAATCAGTCTGCTTTTTCTGGTAGAGCATTAGAAGAGCCAAACATGGGGCAATTTGCTGCAGAAGTTACACTGCAGGCCCACATGTGGAAAGTCTTTATTCTTTTCCCTTTGATTACTAACCAACTTCAGTCACAGCAAACATGACTCAATATGTAAAAAACACGCTTCTAATAGGAATACTTATAACATACAACAGATTATACAACCAAATTTACCTCCAAAGGTTTTGAAGTTGCCTAGAGACGGGATTGGAAATGTTGAGGAACTCCCTGCTGAAGCGGCAGGAAATGAGGCAGATGAGCACTTGAGGACTGATGCTTCAAGCTCCACCTAGTGACAAACCCTCATCGTTGCCTTCACACAGAACCCCAGAGAAAGCACAGAGTACCATGAAACGTTTCTAAAACTCTGGTGCAGTATTGGCAGGAAATGACAATCAGAGCCAAAAGAAGTACAGGGTTTTTTGTATGTTTGTTTGTGGGTTTGGTTGGTTGGTTTTGTGTTTTAAAGTATAAATATAATTTTAAAAAACAATACAAGAGACACTATCTGGCAATGGAATGCTCAATAAAAGTACCACACCACCCTGTGCTGAAAAATACATCTCTACACAGAACAACAAGGTGACCATAGTGACAATAATTCATTAAATTACTCTGCTCCTTGGGAAGGAGATTTTTGCATTAATGATGGAGACAGAACTCTAGTAATTATTAATATTTTTATTCATAACAAGAGTATTTTGAACTTTACATCATCAGATTCCTGGTGGGATAGTAGTGAGATTTTGTTCACCAGTCACAAAAAGAAGTCCAATATTATTCTGTAAAAAATCTGAAATGCTTATTGTATGCATAATCATTTTATTTTACAAACATGTCAATAAAGGCTTTCCCTCATAGCAAAGAAAATAAGATTTTGAAGGCTTTTGAACTGACCAATTGTACATAGTACTGTGTAGAGCAAGTGTGTTTTTTCAGAGAAATTACTGCTAGCTTTAGAAAAGAATGCTACATTTTGGTATGAAGCTTCATAGGTGGAGGATTCCGTTCCAGGATGATCAGAAAATAAAAATTACACTAGACTACACTGATAATTATAAGTGTATTATAATTTCTGTCAATATCAAGGCTCCAATGTTCCATCAATAAATTCTTATACAAAAATTAAAACCACATAATTTCCCCCCCTAAGTATATGATTTACTAAGCATCTAATATATTGATCTTTATTTTGTCTTCTATTCAGTATCTGATTATATGTAGTCTTCAACAGGAGGCAATACTTTTCATGAAGAAGAAAGCCTTATGACGAAGAGGAATTTAAGGGTGTGGATTGAATTGCTCACTTGTTAGATCACAATGTCATCTTAGGTCCAACAATAAGAATAGTAATAATTTGATATTTAAAAAATTAGTAAGTTATTTAATTCATAAAGTGCCTTGACATAGTGACATTTCTCTGAAATATATTATTTTTTTTTGAAGTTTCAATTTCAGTTTTGATTGCAGTCAGAAAATCTAGTGTAAAAGGAAACACTTAAGTTAATAAGGCTTATCCACAGAAGGACCCATTCAGATTTAGATGGGGAAAGGCATTAATTTTGTTTTATTCAGACTGTCCTGACCAGAGTTCTGAAGTAGTAGATGACAATAAAATGACATGTGGAGCGTGAGACACACCTGTATTGGGAAAAACAATATTAAACTATGTTTCAAAAACATGCAATTCAAAAGAGATGCTGACAAAATTTCCTATATATGTGATAACTTGAAGCCATTTGCCACACTGAATGTTGTCAAATTCCTGTGTTTCGATTAAGGAAAAACTGTAAAAGTAACATATTTACATGTCAGAAAAGAGAAGCATTACTAGAGTAGTATATACTGTTAAATTCTTCCAAGGTTTCTTTTAATTTGTGGTATTTTAATTCTATTTAGGGTGGCGCCTGCTAGTGGAATCTGGCGTTGAGCTACTGTACTTATGTTGTTCACTACGGAACGTACTGTGTTAAGGATTGCAATGTAAAGTATGGGTAATTGGGAACTGATCTGTTGCCATGCTAGAAAAATATGCAATACAGGTTTCAGCAACAGACTTCTACTGATATGCTAGCCTAAACTGTTTACTGGACTGATTTTGTATATAGAAGAGGCTATATCATGTTAGGAGTCTTTTACTCTTTAAGTTGCCTATATCTATATGAATGAACCTGTTGCAATAATTCCTCTTGGTGCAGATATAATTTATAACAACAAAACATGACTTTTCACTTTCTTATTGCCAGGTGCAGCAAAATAAGTTATGGCGATGGCAAAAATCAGATTAATGTTGTACAACTACAATTACACTGGAGATTTTTACTTGAATAAAAGTCTTTCCAAGAATTCACAAATGAATCAACATTGCTGGAACATACCGAAAAATTGTAGTTATACAAATACTATTCAGATCTAGCTTTAGAGTAAATAGTCAGAGTAGGTCCTTAAGAAAAAATAGGTTAAATCAAGCTGAATGGCTATTCATTCAGACCATAACAGGAAGAGAAAGGGGCTAACACAGGAGGATCTGCCAAATATCCCCAGTGCGTCACACAGCCGGGCTGCAGAGGGATGTGCTGAATTCCAATGGCCTCTTGCTAGACCCACACTGATATCCATGCAGTTCCCTTACTGAGCTCGATTTCCTCTCATGAAGGCCCACTGCTGCCTCAGAGCCCCCAGGAGCTCACACAGTGCTGGGTCCTTTATGTTCAGGAAGATTTATTTTTTTGCCTTTTGAAAAATGCAACCACAGAGCCCAGCCTCTACAGCTTGGTGCTGGGAACAGCAGAGCCTTGACTTTTATGTACATTTTTCCTTTTTTTGCCTTTCTTGCTGAGCTCCTGGGGCAGCAATCATATGATCTGGGCCTTGCACACAACCAGTCTCAAAGGGAAGAGTGTGCCTGAGTGTTTCCCTGGATGAGGACCAGAAATGGCATCTCACAATGTTGCTGCACGCTCACGTCGGGGATGCACTTGTGCTTTGAGGGAACCTCACAAACTGGGGCTAGCCCAAGGGCAAGCAGGAGGAGTCTAAAGTAATAACATTGGCTTGTAGGTTTTCCTTTTTCACTGAGAATACCCGAAGAAGGTCACAAGACCTACTGCAATTGATGACTGAACTCACATGCAGGTCCCAGCAGACCTGCGGGCTTAAGGCTAAGGCTGAGCAGGCAGGGGAGGCCTCCTCCCGGGTAGCCTCCACAGCCCCTGGCCCTGCACTCTCTCTGGCCCCTGGGCAGCCACGCTGGATGGCTGCCGCAGAAAGGGAGGAAGCCGCGCCTTCCCTGGGAGGAGTCTCCTGGCCAGCTGTCTGGAACATGGAGCCTTCTTTGGCCATAGCCTGTCCTTGGGTGGAATGATGGCATTGCTGTATGAAGGGACCTTGCAGTGTCCTGGTACCAGCTAGGTGGGCATCTTGGGCCAAAGCCTTGCCCAAAGTCTTTCATCAGAGTCAGTTTCTGACCCTGGAAATGGCTGTGTGCTGAGTTTTAGTAAAGCTGCAACTGCTTCAATTGCTGTAAAATTTCTGTACGGAAGTCTAAACTGAAAAGGAAAGGCAGCAATCCTTATATACAAAGGTTAATACAAATCTGGAAAGAGGTTAAAATCTAAGCAGTTAGGAGAGCATTGTTTTTCATCAGAATGTGAATTTACAGCATTATCAAGATATAAAATAGCAAAAATTGTATTAATTATGAACTATTCATAACATACAGAAATTCTATATTCATTTCAAGGGTAAACACTTTTAAAAGTCCTTCTAATTATACACATTGTGTTTGAATTAGCAGCACTGAAGATTTATTTTATAATCTAATAATCAAGGATGCATTTCAGTGACATAACACTGCTCACTCACAGATCTCAAAGCACTTTGATAAAGATAATTATTTTCATTTCACAGAGAAAGTTTAAGACAAGAGAGTCTTTGTGACTTGTGTAGGCAAACACAAAAGTTCATTTCCTTTTGCCAGGGGCAAGTGTGCTAAGAAAAGATGAAGAAATGCCTGAGGGTAGTAGACACATTTATTTTGTACAAACCAGCTGGGTCTGGTCAAGGTTTGCCAGCTCAGGTGGGGCACCAGTTTGATGCAGCTAGCCCCCAGCTAGGCTGCACTAGTTTGTGCCCTGAATTTCGAGTTTCTTGTGCTAATGCAGTCTGGCTGTACCTAGCAAAATACACACAGATATGACTTCTATTCCTGACAGTGAAATACCATGGGGGCTTTTGACTGTTTGCATGCAAACCGAATCAGCAGAATTACTGAGCTTGGTTGAACATGGGACTTACCCTTTCTGACTCCAGGGCCTGTTACAGTCAATGTCACTTTGTACAGACTTCAAGTCTTGTGGTTCCTTTTTAACTTAGGGTTTAAATGAGCTCAATATTCAAGCAAAACACCAAGAAAGATGTCGAGTGTCACATGGTTTCATGTGGTTTTGATAAAACTCTCTAAAAAAGACAAAGCTTTCTCAAAACTTACACAAGGCTTTTCCTTAAGGTTTTGCTAATGGCAGCTGAGTTTTGCATTCATGACTAATTCAAGCCCAATCTATTTTCACAGACACTTGGAGTCTGCAAAGAAATTTTCTGAAGCTGTGCTTCCAGTCATTGTTAATTTACTATGAAAAAAGTTAACGACAGTGGCGATGGTCAATTGCGGATAAAATTTCAGTACCAAGAAGAGATTACTGTTGTGCAGAATGTGCTGTTGGTCAAAACTGCATTTTCAGTTCTATCTCGCAACTTAGCACTTACTTCCTTTCTCTTCTATCCTGCCTGTACAGAAATAGGGTGACACTGATCAGTTCTCCCGACCTGCTGAGCTGGACAGCTCTGTTTTGACTTTGTACAGTCATGTGTGGAGATACTGCTTTAATTAATGTGCCACCTTTCTCATAAGACAAGCAGCTAGCTCCTTGCGGATTGTCTCTAAGTTCAGGTCAGCTTGCACCTACATGTGAAAGTGTAGCTTTATACTCGGTTTCTGTCTCTCCTTGTCTCTTCCTGTCTCTATCTCTCCAAAAACTGGACTATAGTTTAGTCTTGGGGTGTTAATTTTATCCATTATAGAGCAATTCTGCTTAGGAGTGACGTGTGGTGCTGTTTCAGTAAGGGAGGGTGGAGGACAGCTCAGGACAGACTGCAGAGAAATGCAAATAAACGCCTTAAAAGGATTACTTTTTCCTCCTACATGGAGGAAATGATAGGAACTGTAAGTGCCCTGTTCAGTAGTATTGTTAAACTGTGCTTGTTTTAGTATTTCAGTTATAGCTTCCCTTCCTCCTTCCCCCATACAAACCTACTCCAAACTACCCAACGTGGAATTAACACATGTAGAAAGCTTTTCTTGCACAAGAGTCAGCCAAAATCCTCGGAGGGACCTGCACCACTAGGTGTATTCCCTCCACTCCTCCAGCTCCCTCATGAGTCATCTTGTACTGCTGTCTGAGTGACTGGCAGCAGTGACTGGTCTGCCAGAGAGCCACTGTAGAAGCCCATGTCTGTCATTAAGCTATTCTTAAAATAAAAAGAGATTTTGTTGTTGTGCCTTATTGTATGTTACACTTATATAGCACTTGCCCTAAGCCTAGATTTCAAAATAGTAAATAAACACAACAACTTTTTTACTGCTGCTTGCTCTTGCCCTGGGAAAAAAAGTTGTGCTACTGCCTGACAAAGAACAAGAAACCTAAACATTGTTCACAGAAGCTTTAAAGCTGCTTAAATATGCAAAACCATTTTTAATTTCTTTTTCTTAAGGTATTTAAATTTCCCTAAAATTCTCAAGGACCCGATGATCTCATTGGTGTACTTTCAAGATTTGGCACTTGAATAGTTTTAAATAGGTTTAATATGTTATTACTGGTTTCCATTTATGGTTCAATACATCAATTTTCTTAGAGGCTTTAAGATAGATTTGTTAGCCAGCCACATTTTGTAGATTGTTTTTCACTGAGAAAATCTCATCGAATTTTGGGAGAGAATTAAAAATTTGGAAGAAAATTGAAATAAGAAGAAAATATTTTTCTTCCTATGTATGCAGTGCATTTGATTGTAATCTATGGGTTTAAGTCAGGGGTTTATGACTTTTCCTGTTTTTTCCCAATCCTTTGCTAACTCCAAATCTTGGCTTTTCCTGGTAGGCCTAAAGAATATATTTAATTCTCAGTGTCACTAGTGACCATGGGAATCAGGGAGGAACATTAAGTCCACTGTTGCCCACCACAGAGAGTGGATGATTCCTTCCCTAGAAGAACATTTAAAAGTCACAGATCACTGAAAAATCAAGACAGAGAGTCACAGACACCTTGACATTAGCCTAAATATTATGGCACTCTGAAGCAGATGAATAACTAGATTTTTGTCATTTAGCTTCTATGGTAATTTGGTTTTAAAGTTTTCTGTGTACCCATGCAGGCTCAGAGCTCCTTATTTTCAATAGGAAACTAAAATTATCACTGAAGACATTTATATCCAGAAGGTATAGGTTTTTGTATAAATGCCAGATATTATGTAACTTTACAGTAAACTGATGAATCAGTGACATCATTTACATGTGTTTTAAGAATAGTGTCTAATTCATAGAAAGTGAGCTACTGAAGTCTCCAATCACTCATCAAATCCTTGTCATTTTTGTATGATATTGAAAATCCATTTCTTTGCAGCTTGTGCTACCCTGACTTACTACAAGAGAAATGGCATTTGATATATATGTGTATGGATTATAAACAGTTATAGCTCCTTATGGTTAGAATAGAAAAGGCAGACTTCTAAAATGCTGTAAAACCATAACTGGGGTCAAGTAGATAATTTGGAAGTATATGGAACAGTTCAGATTTATTTAATCATACATCTGCTGTTTTTCTTTAGTGTTTTGCCATTTTCAATTAATATATAACTACTCTTTTTTGTTGAAGAAGCAAAATGATAGACAGGAGATGATTGAGAACTTAGTTAATTTTCTGAGGAAAATTCAACTACATAGTACTTTTGCTTAGATGGAGCAAGCAGATTTGAGACAAGAATACAAAAAAGGTAAATGGGACATATAAAAATAAGGTAGATGATCTCTGGGAAGCAGAAGTGGTTAGAAGGCAATTACTATGGGTTTCACAGAATTCCAGGATGTCCAGGAAGCTTATGTAGGTGACAGGGCAAATTACCTCGTGTGTGTAGGAGAGTCTGACCAGAACTAAAAACTGACCAAGTTTACTGTCCTCCAACTTTGACTTTGTCATGTTTACTCTGCTGCAAGTCATGAAGAGCTATACTCTCTTCCATTATGTAAATAAGTAGCTCTTATTAGCAACTCTAGGAGCAGCTATTAATATGCTATGGAAAGTATGTTCTGGAATCAAACTTGGATTTGCCCTTAAGAAGTATTCAAAGCCTCACCACTTTGATCAAAAGGACTGGACTGACACCTTCTGAATCCATGTTAATTGACAAGTCAGGTGATAATTTTGTCTAGATGGCCCATCATGGTCTTTTCAAAAACATTTTTATGTTTCAAAGATTAATGTTGCAATCAACATCATCAACCAAGTAATTTCATGTTAATAAGATTAAGAGTCTCAGAAAATATTTAGGAATACCTGTGAATAAAAGAGGACCCACAGAGGAGATACCAGATGCAAGTCTTTATCTCAAAGAGGGATTTATGGTTAGAGACAGTGTGCTTGGAGGATGTGTCCAGGGTGCCAGAGGTCTGTTGGTCACGAAAAGGGTGTTGCCAGTCCTCCTATTCATGCCTGATGTGTTTTGGCTGAATGAAACACAATCAGGATCCAAAATTAAAATAAAGCTGCATATTAAACACATTATTGTTTTTGTTCTTTGTATTTGTTTCTGGATCTAGAGATTAGCTTTGTGTCAAACCTTTCCTGGCACTAAAAGTAATTTCATAAAGGTTGAGCAAATACAGGGTGCTTTTCTGCGAAGAGGAAATGTAATTACAAAATATTAATTCGTTCTCCACACTGGTTTAAAAGCCCCCTGAGCCTTTAGGTTTTCACTAAGATGCAATGGCCTAGTTGTAGGCTAGTATACAAAATACAAATTAAAAAAAAAAAAAAAATCTTGAGGCAAATGTTAACCAAAGCCTCTGTAAGTGGGCATGAAGTCCAGGATTCAGGTTTCACTCCAGACTTGTCATTCAGAGACTCATTACTTATCTTTTTGTTTATAATTCTAAAACCAAATTGCAGGTCTATGCTGCTGGGATACTGGGAAAATACTAGTGGAAAGAAACCACAAAAAGGTTGCATCCTAAAAATAAAGCATAGGTAAACAAGGCTTAAATACTGTCATAGACTAGTGGTTGGTGACACCATGTGAATCCTTTCAGAATACGAAGTTCACATTATGACTGAGTATTTTAATCCTAAATGTTTTGAATAAAATGTCATAGAAAAAATCCCATGAATGCAGATCTTTCTCACGCCTTACTAATCTGAGCATATTAGCACTTTGTTGGAGGTCAAAACATGTTTGGGGATGATTTCAGAGCAAAGTGGGTGCTGCATGGCACTAGAAGGAGAGGAATCCTTCGTCCAGTCCCTCTTCCTCATTCAATCCTTATCTGAGACTCAGATATCTGATATATGTGGCAGCTCTAAAGGAGTGCTGATTGACAGAGAAAGGGAAATAGAGCATGACCAAACTTTGATTCCTTTCCCTCTCACTGCTATAATAATAAAACCACATGAGTAACACTGGGGATCTCTGGATGTGATAGAGAGCAAAAGCAGAAGTATAGCAGGGTGCAGAGTAGATTCACTGCTTACCACCGTTGGGAGAAAATTCATGTGGCTAAATCTCAACTGAAGTTGAAGCTGGCCAGAACTGTGGGGGACAATAAAAAGAAGGGTATTTTTCAAGTACATTAATGGCAATAGGCAGTGTAAAAATACTGTCCAGCACTGATTTAAGTTTTGAAGTTATCAAACTGAACATTTTATTTAAGTAAAATGAATGTACTTCAGAAATCGAAAATAATAGAGTATTTGATTAATAGGCTTGCCTGACTCTTACTCATCATGTTAATTCTCCTGTCAATAGTTGTTTTTATTCCTGAAAACAGTGATTTCAGTTAATGGTATCTGTTTTGCATTTGATATTGCCTTTTACAGAAAAAACATAAAAATGTTCATCTTCATGCTACAGAAAAGTGCATAAAAGTAGAACTCTATAAAGTCAGAAATTCTGCCATAATCACTTAAAGGTGTAAATAAAAGACATTCATAATTATTAGTTTAGGAGTCCAAAATAGGAAAGAAGTGATCTAAAACTCTTAATTAAAAGTAATTTTTTTTTTAAAATGCATTTTCATCTACCCTGATTAACTTAAATCCTTAGTAGCCACGGGCCATGTGTTTACAGAACCTCTGCAGTAATTTTTCCCATACCAAATATACACACTTCCTTAAAGAAATGGAGAAATGACTACTGGACGGAGTCAGAAAAAGTTTAAAATGCAGAAATATTTTCAGGCTCAGAACTAGCTTACAGCCATGTATTTAATAAATGAGAAGCTTGCAATTTCTTTACAGTGTCTGAATTAGCAGGTGCAGAGGCAGTCAGATGGAATGGTAGATTTTTTAGAATCAGAGACAATCTAGGAAATAATACTACTCAAAATGCTGTAATCCAGTCATATTGTTTTAATTGGGCAACATGGCATTGTGATAACAGATGGCAACTCCATGTGAACAGATTCAGCCAGACTGATAGCATTCTGCCCCAGCTCCTCTGAATGAACAGCTATGCGCTTCCAGTTTATATTGCAATAGCTTCATTCAGATTTCACACTTGGATAGACACTGTGCCATTATGAAAGCAAATACCATTTAAGGCTCTATGCATTAGTGTATGGAGATTTCATGGTAGTTTCCATTACTGAAGTTTCAAGTTGGTTGGAGCTGTAATAGTTGAGCTGCATTAGAGTTAAGACATTACTGGTATCTGTCTACCCCAAACTGTAACCAAAGGTTACAGTTCCTGGATCGAAGTAAGCAGAAATAACATGTCTAAATCTTAACTACTCCATCTAGATGGTGCCAGCTGAAATCTGTCTTCCACAGTGGTTTATCCTAGGACACCAGGCGTTTTCAGCGGAAGTGCTACACATGTTCCCCTCTACTGACTCTGTGGTAACTCCTGGCAAAGAAACAGAATGGACAGCTGGAGGCAGAAACATCTTTAATTTCAGAGGAAGGATTTGCCAGAATTTGCGTCTCAAAATTCTAAATGTTACTAGCTTCCTTCTACAGAGATAAGAGCAGTTTCTAGGACACTGGATAGCTAATGTGCTGCCACTTTGAATGGGGAAATATGTTAATGGGGAACTTTGTCAAAACATGCAGAAACATCAGCTACTATGTTCTCCGTAACACTCTTCATATCTGTGCACTACAGAAAACAGCAAAGTATGGGAGGGGTGGAACACAAGTTTGTCGTCTTACCCAACCCATAGGGCATTACATCCTTTGGGATATGCAAGCCTCAGACATTTGCTTCCTTCTATCAGTAATGTTCCAGGGGTGGGGGAGGAGAAAGAAACCAAATGTGAACAGACTCTGGCTGGCTCCTGAGCTCTGTGTGCTTTCTCACTCCCTTGCTAACTCTCTGAAGAACAATTGTCATCCAGCTGAAGTTTTTCCTGGCTCCTGCCCGATTTAACAGATGTTTAATAATGGTTCTGGATCACTATTTACATGCTGAAGAACTTTTTCCGAAAAATTTTTAGCAAAAAAAGACTATGTAGAGGGGTGGTTGGAAAAAAAAACCAACTAAACAAACAAGAGAAACCCCCAAAATATAAAAAATATTTTGATTATTTGGATGTATGTAGTTGATAGAGTGACTTTCTTAATGCCTCAGTACTTGAAATGTCTTTGTAGCACACTTGGCAAGCAATACTATGAGAAGATCATGATGTACAAAACCACATTAATTCCAAACAGCAGGCTTTATCACTCTCAGATGGCCCTTATATGGCCTTCCACACTATAGTAGCTAAGCTCCTCACAATCTTTTGGGTATTTCTCCTCAATGCTTTAATGAAATACAGAAGTGCTATATTCTACATGTTCTATAAGAATGGTCTCATGCATGGCTCTAAACATGATGCTCACCCTTTTCTCATGTCTTTGGAGCTAACTTGTAAAGCTATAAAGCTTCAAACAGCTGCTGACAGCCTTGCTGACTGTAACAAGCCACAGAACTAAAGCAGTGAGGTGACACACTGTGTACTTTTAAGGTGACTATCTAGGTGTTCCAGGGGCCACACTTCCAGACCTGCTGCCCACAGCCTCTTATCCAGCTACAAGTGACTATACTGGAGACTGAAGCTCCTTACTAGTTAATGGAGAGTAATAGACAATTTTAGTGCATGAATTATCTGCTTGAAGAACAGATGAATCACACTCTTCAGTGCCTATTTCTCTTCATTTGCCATAGAAAATCCAGACAATTATTGGGATAGAGAACTCTACATTTGTTCAGACATTCTCATGCCCTAATCTGATCATGAAAACTGCTATTGCAAGATCTACTGAGATTGTCAGTCACCTGAAATAAATTACATTCAGTAGGTATGCCTAGGTATTTTTGAAGATATCTATGTCAAAGTGATTTGTTTGAGGTCTCACACAGTACAGACACAAAGTCTGCATCTCACAAGCCTCAGGTCAAAATGTTGTCTATTGATCTGTCTTACCAGCCTGGTGGAAGTGAATAACCATTATAATTGCCACAAATTCAAACGTTGCATATAGAAGGTCTTTTTGTTAAATTAAAAATGTCTTAATGATTAATTACAGGAAGGAAGTGAAATCATGCATGCCTGTGCCCTATGGAGCAGTCTAATAAGAGTTTGAAGCTATCCTTGTCTTTCACTGTCCTAGGAAAATATCATCTGTAAAACTTTCTTAAAGATTGCTTTCCTGATGAGATGAAGCCATAGTTTCTAATTATCACTCAGTTCATTTTCCATTGTGTTCTATTAAACAGATCTTCTACCAATTCAGCTTAAAAAGAAAGAGCTTCATCTGGACTTTTAGGACCTTTCGGCTTTATCACAACCACGAAGTGACAGGATGGTGCAGTTGGGTATGAGTTCATAGGCAGCACTGCATCTATCACCCTTTATAAAATGATAACATTATTACCCTTTATGAAATTGGGATTTCCCCCTTTATAACACCTTACAGATTGCAGCTATCAGCTGGTAGAGAACAGTTAAATGTTTGCGTGAAACACCTGAAGAGGTCTCAGCTCCCACAGGGAACCTGGCATTTAGAACACCAGGTCCCATGATCATCCTTTTTGCTGAACTGTTCCTAGAAGATGTCAGTTTTTTGAAATGGGAAAAAGGAGAGGCGTTTTACTACATATCACATCCAGCTGTAGTTCCTATCACTTATGTTTGTAGGAAAGAATATTAACTCTTCCTCCTCAATTGACAATGTAGTTATACAATAAAATACAGATAATTTAAAAATTTTTGTTGGTATTTCTATTCAGTTGGGTCAATTAACTTCAGACTAGGAAAAAAGACCCCCCTATCTTTCTTTGCTGATTAGCAAAAAAATGAAATATTCATCAATTTACTGATGAATTAAAAATTTATCCCAGTGAAAAAAGAATGAAGAAATTATGTATTAAGCTCCTAAAACCCAAGGAGATTACAAAAAACTGATATGAACTAATTTTATGCTGTTTTAATTTTTTTTGACTCCAGGAAATATTTATGCAGGTAGAAGGGAATAGGATAAATCTTCTACTTAAAAAGTGAGAAAATAACCGTGCTTGAATTGTAATTTGCACTACTTAAAATTAACCACAGAGATCTTTATGCTTTTCTAAAATATGCAAGAAAGAACAAGTTTAGCTTCTCTGTTGTAAAATAAAATGACAGTCAATTCGTTTTCCATCCTACTCTTTTGAAAGAAAATATTAAAGGTCTATGGAAAAAATGAACAGGCATTTGGCACAACCTGGCTTTTAACAAACTGGCAGCAGTTATTGCATTACTGAAACCCATTTAGAAATGCTGGCTGCTTCTTCCCTGGAAAAATGCCAGGGAAGTAGCCACCCTGGCATCTCCCTTTTCCAGATACATCAATCCCCGCTCTTAGATCTTGGTGACATGCATGAAAAAATCATTTTAAAGTAGACCTTTTGTGCCACCGCAACTAACTCTAAAACGGGACAAGTAAGGACCACACCAGTCCATCGAGGTTGTATCTGTGGTTTCAGGTATCAGGCAGGTGTATTTTGATCTTCAGTGATGTTTGCAGCATAGATAAAAAATAGTGCAAGGCAGTAAAACACAGTAAAAATTAGCATATGTCAAATGCCTATAATCTGAAGAGCACAGTATTTCTTAATAATCAGGAGGAACAGCCTCTGTGCCTTAACTAGTTAATTTTACTTCAATGCATTCATGTTATTCCAATGATATGCTCATGTAAATTACAGTAAATTTAAAGCTTTAGTAAAGACAGGCAATAATGTGCATTTCCATAAACCTAATTCTAATCCTTTTTAGTACTCGAATGTATCAGTAAACACGGACAGCTGTTGATACATATAGACTCATTCCACCCACACTCTGAGCAAGTCAGATGTTAAGCAGCTCCCAATTGGGAGTTCAAGCTAATAGGCACAATGCCTAAGTTAACAGACTTTGCTTCTCCTTCTGGCATGTATGCTCTGCTCACTACCACATTCTGATGTATTTCCCCTGCCCCCTTCAGGTGTCTAACCAGAACAAGCAGGGGATTGTGTGGCATAAAAAATTTATGAAACTTTACACCCTTACCAAGGATTCTTTCTGCCGGACAGAATGACCTCTGTCGCTGTTATTATTGCTGTTGCTGATTTTGCAGTGAGATTTGCTAGACCCAATAAGAATCATGGCCATGGCGTAGGCGGACTATGTTATGAAGAGGCTATGTACGCTAGAATTCTTAGGGTACATCGACATCTCGTGGACAAAAAGAATATTACATATCAATTCCTAATTGCAGGATACATTATGGCAATTTAAACACCGTATTTGAGAACTGTATAAGCTCAAGCTACCTATCTTGATACTGAGAAGATTGAGCAGTATGCACATATTTGAAGGAAAACTTCTGTGTATTTATCTGTCTGGATTGTTTGGACACTTGTGCAGTTTGCAATGGTTTCTGTGCTGCTGCAGCTATACTGCTGCTAATACCTGAGGTACTGTGGGTAGACAAAGTTTGACACTATTATACAGGATGGTTCCAGCAGCAATGGCAGTATGCAGGTTCAGTATATAGTATAAAGTGTGCAGGAGCCAAGAAAATTCACAGTTGTGGCATCTTCATAATGGAATAGCCAGATAAGGCAAAGACCTCAGTTCAACCACTGTGGAAGGGCAGACTACTATTGTTCTCTACAAATAAGTCATTTTACTTACCAAAATTAGCTTGTTTCCCCATGATCATTATTTCTTTCCTCTGATGCATCCATTCCTTCTCCCTCTGTGAAGGATAGCTCCAGGAAATAAAAGGGGGCAGTGCAAAGCAGATTCCAATGGCTTCACATTAGCTGCATTTGCAGGTCTTCAGTTTAAAGAATCATTTTTAAATGGCTTTTTTTTTTTGCACCAAAATGACTGATCTGATCTCACAATTAGCAAGCCAGCCTTAAGTTACTGTGTGGAGATAGTGGAGCTCTTGGATCTTCTGCCATGACAGAATCCAGAGTAAGAATTTTTAAATATTTTTAAAATTTTTCCAGATGAGTGATTGACAAGCTATGACCTGGGAGAGACTGTTGCACAGTGATTACTCTTTATTTTTGTTTCTCATTGCATCTCTAGATTAAAAATACCTAAAACTAAGTTTAGTGCTTTCTTAACAAAACCTTTCCATAGGATTAGTTTTTGGAATTGTGATAAACAATTGATGGGAAAACCAGGTTGTAGCCTCACCAGAGAACCCTGGTAGGAACAATTTTATCATAAGGTGCACTGAATTGTTTGTATGAAAACCAGTAGGAAAACATAGGTACTGCATACTGCTTTCATTGGCAAAAAAATTTTCTCTCAGATCCTATTTATCAGGGTTGTTACTGGGACCACCATTGTGTCACAGATGTCAAGACTAAACACGGAGATGTGATTTGCCTAGAATGATCCAGAACATTAGTGTCAAAGAGAAATAGCATCTACAGCATCTCATGCCTTCTAAGTGCTTTTTATACTTGTTGATGCCCTTTCAATGCCACGTCTTATATGGGAAGCATATATGCTTATATGGGAAGCATAAATTCCTTCTTTTGGCCCCCACATGACGCTTGGCAACCATTGCAAGTACATTTTACATATTTGCAGTGTATCTCAATGTTAGTCTGAGTTCTCATAGGCCAAGCACAAATAACCAGCAGATCTATGATTCTGAGTAGAAGACTGGTGTTGCAGCTGGGGAACATGCTAAATGCCATTTGCTAGCATCTTAATCAAGGAAACTAACCCCCAAATAACCTAGTATTTAGGGGTTCAGAATAGAAATCTTGTTTCTTGGTCACTGCTAGTTACCATTGCATTGTTTGTATGACTAAAACAAACTGAAATATTTGCTAAAAGAGGCTGAAGTTAATATTATACTGAAAAAGATGAATTAGACTATATTAGGACAAGATTTATTAAAAAGTGACTACATTTATTATTAACATTATTAAGGCTAATTAATGTAGGTGTAACATTAAACAGATAAATAAATTTTAGGATCTGAAATTATATCTTTTAATGGTGCTAGAGCATATTACATGGCAAAGCAAAGTGCCTCTGAAGTGTTTTCTATTGTGGGGAATGAACACATTTTTAAGGTAATATAGTAATTAGCAACTGAGTAATTCCCACCAAAAATCAGCTTACTATAATTCTGAGTTTACACTTGGAACATGTCACTGCCTCAACCAGCAGCATGTTTTTGATTTTTATGTTTGTTTGTTTGTTTGTAAAGGTTTTAAGCATTTTTCAGTTTGGATTTGAAGTTTTTGGTAGGAGACTTGTAAAACCCCTGTAACGACAATTTGCAAATGCATGGGGAGAGTCAAATCAGCTATTTAAAGAACTTTTAAAAATTTGAACACATTAATTTTGAACACTTTTCATTGTCTTTTGTGTCTTTCACTGTCCAATTTTGCTGCTTTTATTTTTAGTCTTTTGGCGGAAAAGCTAAGAGCTGGCAATCTCAGCACTTTCCGTTGTGTACAGAAGATGTCCTGGGATAATAGCAAAGGTAGGACAAGTCCTTTGGGGAAAGGATGGTACAATGGGAGTGTTGGTCACTTCAAAAACACTGCCTGATGTTCATCCCTTGTGGGCCTGGCTCCACAGTCTCCATGACAGTGACTTCCCCCAAAGCTGCTGCTGTTTGATAAGTAATTTAGCTTTCAAAACAAATGAAGCTGTTGTGACAACACACTGCACTCATCTGCAAGGTTTCCTTCTCCCAGGAACTTTGTAAAGGCATAATGACACAACTCCATGTGTCTGAATAGAGCAGTGGAGACCTAAACCAGTGTTTCCACTGAGAGAAAAGCAGGCAGAATCCAACCCATTGTAGAGTATCAACAGCTAAACAATGCACACTTACAGGGAGCTTTGAATCAACATTAATAGGTGTGGTCATTAGAATCTCTCAGACGGAACTCAGTAGGGCAGGGGAAGAACAACTACCGTGGGAAGTGGAAGGAGCTGAGAAGCGGGCAGATCACATATGAATGGTACAGACTGCAAGGAAACAAATCTTCTTTTCTTTCCCTGATGACTGAATAACTGACTGATTTTGCTTCCAGTACATATAAATGATGTGAAGTTTTGTGGCCAGTGCTACTGCTGAGATCAGAGGTGATCAGAGGTGATGATGGCTTTCCCTGCTGTTAAAAGCTCATGAATTGTGGCTGTTTGGTCTTTTGGAGTTGCATAGAAGACATAAGAAAGCAAAATGTGATTTTTGATTGGACTAATCTTTGCTTGTACTTCCATAATAGTGAAAGATATTATGTCAGAATGAGTGTTTTGGGGTAATTTGTTTTTTGCTTTCTCTAGAAGGCCTCACTAGTGTGTTCTTTGCAAAGGAAAGACAATGCTAACACCATGATGTTAGCCTTACTAGAACTGACAGGCATGCCAGTTAGCACCATATGGGATTTTGTGGAAGACAGCTGTTATCACTGGGAAGTGTATTGAGATTACTAAACTCTCCTCCAAACGAGCATCAGTGAGTAAAGACTATTGGCAGTCAAGCTTTCATGGACAACTGGGTCTTTATTGGATATAGCAAGACAGACATAATGATAAGGAATAATTCATCCTTAATTTCTCACTTTCAAATTTCCAGCTTTTTGTCTCACAACCAATCAGGATAATTATTAAAATAGAAGTGGCATTTTAAGCAAAACTTCCCAGAACTACTATCTGATATGCAATTTTAGACATTCTTAATGACTGCAAGTCTGCATATGTCCAAATGTAAATAGATTCGCAACTGATCCTAGCTGCAAATTTGAGCTAAAGTACTCTGATATCAAATGAGAAACTTGTTGATACTCATTGCCTAAGAGTTAAGAATCAGACTTAGATCAGTCTTTCTACCTTATATAAAGCCTGCACCTGGAATAGCTGAATATAGTTCCTCTGTCCGCTACCTTGATGTATATCTGAAAATAAGGGAATCCCCAAATGCTGGGTCAGCCCTCCAGCAAGTAAATACAAATAAAGAGATTATTTATACATCAGTGATTAAAGAAAGATCCGGGAGGTCATATGCCTATCAGTCCTACTTCAGTCCTGGGGAAAGTTATGGAACAAATCCTCCTGAGGCCTATCACAAGTCAGTGGAAGCATGTGATTAGGAAAATCCAGAATGGGTTCCCCAAGGAAAAATCTTGCTTGCCAAGCCTGACAGTGTTTTGCAACAAAGTAACCTGCTTGGCTGATGTGGGGCGAACCGCAGACACTGTCTACCTGGATTTCTCCAAGGCTTTTGGTACAGTCCCCCACAGCCTTCCTCTAGAGAAACTGATGCGTTATGGTTCTGGAGAAGTGGTCTGTGTGGTGGGTGGGGAATTGGCTGACAGAGCAACCCTGCAGGAAGACCTTGATAGCCTGAAAGAGTGGGCTAGCAAGAACCTTAAGACTTTTAACAAGGACAGGTGTAAGTCTTCACATGGGAAAACACAACAGGGGAGTTTAGCACAGGCTGGGATCTACTGGGCTAGGGAGCAGCTCTGTGGAAAGAGACCTGGAGGTCCTAGTGGGCAGTGAGCTCACAATGAGTGAAAAATATGCTGCTGCAGCAAAGAAAGGCAAATGAGTGCTGGCTTTCATCAATAACAGCATCACCAGCAGAGATAAAGATGTCACTATCCCACTCTCCTCCACACCTGAAATGTTGCCTGTAGCTTTTGTCCCCACTATGCAAAAAAGCTGTGGACAGACTGCAGTGGGTTTGGAGGACAGTCACAAAGATGATCCAAGAACTGGGAAGTCTGCCGTATGAGGAATGGCTGAGAGAACTGGGTTTGTTCAGCCTTGAGAAAAGAAGGTTAAGGGGATATCTGATCACAGTGCTCCAGTATTAGAAGGGTGACTTCATAGAAGATGGAGACTCCCTTTCATATAAAGAGTTGCAGAAAAGACAGGGGGTAATGGGTACAAGTTACTCCTGGGGAGATTCCAATGGACCCAAGAAAAAGCTTTCCACAATGAGAACAAAAAACCATAGGAATAATCTCCCAAGGGAAGTGGTGAATTCCCCAGCACTTTAAGATTTGGCTAGACAAGGCATTGGGCTATCTTGTGTAGACAGAGCTTTTACCAAGAAAGATTGCACCAGATGATTCTCAAGGTCCCTTCCAATGTGGTATTCTATGATTCTGTGATTATGTTTTGCATTTCTGGAGGTTAAGGCTGGGTATGTCCATAGTCTCCCTAAATATCTACTCTAATCTCAAGTCTTTGGAAGATAAATTAGTCTGCTGCTATGGAAAAAATGCAAAGCGGTTTAGAATCACAGTTTATTCCTTGTGTTAACACAAACTCCATACTTAATTCATATCTAGCAAATCAGGTATTTATTTCTTTGTGCCTCAACTTCCCTGCCTTTAAAAATAAAACTCATCACTTCTTACCCATTCTCAAAGTACCTAGAGAACTAATTTACATCTAAAGTGCTTTGAGCTCCTATGACAGGAATCATTACAGAAATATGAAATGTTCTTGTTATTTTTCCAGGGGAATAGAAGTATCCAGTCACTCAGCCAATTTGCAAGATGCTTCAGATGCTTTTCACTGTGGATATCTCTGTTTTCCAGGCTCCGGGAGGTTATGTCCAACACCTGATAGCTAGGTTTGGTTTCTCTTCTGTAAAATGAATGATAGCTGTGTTTTGAAACAGAGATAAGGGGAAAGGGGACAGTGAAGGATAATGGCAGCAGTTTGGGCTGTCTCTTTTGGCATGGCCTCAATCCTCTTATCTCACCTAATGGCAGAATGAGTGCCAATGTTTATTTGGCCATTCTCATTCACCAGCTGCTCCTGTACCATGGTGTTTTTCTTCCCAGATGGCAGCACGATGTTCCATGATAAAGCTGACACAAAAAACAATGCAAAATTTGTCTAAGAGAGGTTCAGCAAGGATGAGAAAAACAGCTGATATCTTTCAGAGCTAGCCAAGTTGCCTGACCTTGATGCCAGAGCAATTAAGGTTTGATTTGGACAGGGGGTAAGAAAAGAAAGGCCACCACCAGATTTATCAGGTATGTTTCTGGAAGAGGAAAAAATATTACAGCTCCTCTCCACTTTTTGGCTCTGTTACAAAATCAATTGCTGCAATCTGAGAAAGCTCCCAGAAGTCCCATATATTAGCAGGTCTTGTAAACTATTACATGCTGCCTAATTAATGCCCTTCTAGATACATATATTGTGATCTCATTCAAATGAACACTGTGATGGAATAAACAGCTGTATTTTCCCGAGTTTAATATTTCATTAGTCAATATTTAGAAGTATTTAATAGAGACCTAATATTTAAATAATATTTTTATATTCTAAAACATAAATATTATCTCCAAAATTTTATTTAAATTATTGCAGAAGAGATGTGATGAATTTTTTTTTCTTGCTCTAATTTTGTTGAAAGCAAGATATCTTTTCTATACAGACAGTACACATATGTATACAACATTTTTTGATCTGCCTTAAGATCTAATAATTTTAGAATCTAATAAGTTTAGGATGGCACTTTTTAATGATCCTTTATGAAACCCTTAAATATTACTTCACTTAAATTATGAATCCTTCCATAAATCTCCATTTTACATCTTGCAGTGACAATTATAAATTACAAGTTTTTTTTCTTGTGGATTTCTGGTTTTCTTGTGACCTGTGTTCTGATCTTAAAGTCAAGTAAATCATGTCAAATTCTGAATATCTATAGTGATCTGAGATGATCCATCTGTAAGTCTAGGATTTTTTATTGCAGTTTCTGCAGATGAGACATCTTCTTCAGGCCAGATGTTAAGCCACTTCACTGGTGCTGTTTTCCACAGTAGCTGGAACTTGGGATACACTGTGTCCATGTCAGAAGTTGGAATCATAAACTCATGGAATATCCTGAGTTGGAAGTGGCCCACAAGGGTCATTGAATCCAACTCCTGGCCCTGCACAGGACACCTCAAGAATCACACTATGTGCCTGAGACCACTGTCCAAACATTACTTGAACTCTTGCACTGAGGTTGTCACTGGCTCTGGCTGCTGGCACCACAGTAGAGGGCCACCTACACCCTGCTCTGACTCCAGCTGCTGTCACCAAATCCACGCTAAGGTCAGTTTCACCAGTAGCTGCCACTTAGTCCTTACAGCATGCACACACTCACAGGGCACAGAGCGCTACTAAACAGAGACATAGATTAAAAAGTGTTTAGTACTTTTGAAAGGACAGACTAAAAGAGCAGTTACTTCCATGTGGCAGTACCCTTTTATACCCCTTTTGGTCTACTCCACCTTTGTTTTTCCCTAGTTCTCTCCCCTTAAACATTCTTGCAGGAATTTTGCATAGTCTCAGAAAACACTGTCAAACATCCCAAATTCTCATGGTCATCTTGTTTCCTCCTCCTCCTCAGTTACAACATCCAGGTTGTCTCTTTCTAAAGTGATACCTGGCAGATGCTTAATAGCCTGTCAGTTAGTGACTGGACAATTACTGTCTTTGGTACTGCTTTGTTATCCCTTGTCTGCTAGATCTGTGTCTCTGAGTTCTTGTTATATCTTTTTGCACTGAAAAGTACTGAATAATCTTAAATGATCTCACCTAAATCCAAGTTATTCTGATAACTTAAAGACCTTCACCCAATTTTTTATGTATTGTAGTCTAAACCCCTCTAGTTTATACTGTTAACCTCTTCTGCTTTGCCTACAAATCAATACTGAGCTATGCTGAAGAGGACTGCAGGGGCTGCAAGCCTGCAGAAGACCAAGGCCATGCTCTTCTAATCACTCCATGTGTGCTTGTCAGACAGCTGACAGTGGAATGCTCCAGTGTTTCAGTTTCTGCTCACGGCAGGTTGCAGTTTAGTGGCTACAGATAGCAGAGCTAAATGTCACAGTGCTCATGTTTGGTTCACATGGGGTGCCTGAGCTAGGCATCTCTAAATGAAAAACCCCAATGTTTCCTTGTTTGAGTTAAAGAACCGGAATTTTTGTTGTGAAATTGATAGCAGTTGCACAACTTCGTGTGTAGCTTAGCCTTTATGAGAATGACAGGGAAGCTTGTACCATGTGCTCTGCTAGGAAAAGAAATGGCCATTCCTACCTGGCTATTACTGCTCTTCCCTGATTACCCCTGCTCTCAGATCTGCCAAGTAGGCACTCTTGTGCTAGAGCACCTCCTGTTCCCCTTAGAACGAGTTAGCTGATGGAACTATCCTGGTGTATGAGGGAATCTTCACACGAGCGATTTAATTGAGATCTGAGGGACAGGCAACATGCAATTTGAGATAATGAAGAGACTGCATCACTCTTTGACTGACACTTGGAAAAGATTGATTGTGTCAGTGTGAGTTGCAGGAAGAGTGCATTTACTGTGATGGCAAAGAGGATGAAGTTACCACAGTGGTGCAAAAGCTTTCAGCATTTTATAGCACAGATTTAGGGACTGAATGTATCAAACCATTAGCAAAAGTTTACATAAGGCACTAGGGTAACAGTTCCTGCTTCTTGGCTTTCCAAGTTATTGAATGTTCTCTGGGCTGGAAGGAATTATGTGGGAAATCTTTATTCTCTGTCTTCCAGTTTTTCCCAGTCACTTTATTTGTAGCAAATGCCAGTCAGAACACAAAATTAGCACATGAACCTTTTTAACATTCCAAATCAGAGCTTTAGTGAAGAGAAGCAGCACAGATAGATCACTGCAGAAATCACCATTCCTGCAGTGTGGCGTCTCTTGCAGTAAAAGTTCATTCCCTCTTAAAAAAAAAATCACTTTGCAGATACTTTCCTTGCAACATCTGTACCATTAACTTTTACTTACAAGATTTCTCCTAAGAATCTGCAAGACCATCTTTTCAGGACCTGACTGGAACAGTGCTAGCCTCAATCAGGTGTGTTTGAGTGTAGCCATCCAGTTATGTACCACTTCGATCACTAACACCTAAGTAAAATGGTATGGACAGAAAACACTGAATATTTACAGAAATCTGTGATTCAAGTATAGAGATACTAAAGAAAATTAAGATAAAATGCATTAAATTATTGGATTGTCACCTAAATTTTTGTGTCACCTTATATAGTAAAGATCAATGCACTACTAAGACTAAATTAATCAGGTAGACATCATATTTTTTGTTCCATTCTGTTGCACAGGTTTTTATGTTTTAGTGACATATAAGATATAAGATGCTTGACAAAAAAAGTCTCCTTTATACATTCTCTAGCTGTACTATTTCCATGTAATAGTGATATAAGCCAACACCAACTTTTTGGACAACTTCTTCATAGACTCTGGACTGAATATTTGTACCAAGATATTGCAAGCTTTTAATCTTGTATATCTTCATCAAGGGAACAAAATAAAACAATGAAATGTCAGCAGAGGAAGTGAAGAGCAATTTCACACCATTTGATGTACAAAAGCCTTTCCTGGCTTACTATCCTCAAGGAGAGGTGCTTTACCACGTGATAAATCTACATCAACTCCCTCTCTAAAAGCAAATTCTTCTTTGGAAGGCTGATAAAGGTCACTTACCTTGTGCTATAATTCTGTCTGTGCCATATTGATAAATGAAATGCTATTTCACTGAGTGAGTGTGCTACATGTACTTTTCTGGAGGAAAATAAAGTATCCTAAAGCAATGAAAGAGTTAAGAAGGTCACAGGATGAAAGAAAATATAAGAAACTCGGGATTACATAATTATGTAATTCTTTGAGTCTACTCATCTCAGAATAACTTAAGTCTCTGGACAATGTCCTTTTACTTGAGATTCTAACGGGATCAGAAGACTGTCTCTATAAACAACATTAAGTGGTAGCTGACTTAATGAAAACTTGGTGTTTAATCAGGAAGTCATTCTAAGTTACTGTGGATTACCTAGATTCTGAATTCCTTCCAATACAAATGAAAATCTTTTAACTAATATTATGGCTTAGATCACATTTAGGCTTAAAAAATCCACTGTGTAAAAGCAATTTCTTACTCAATTGATCCACTCACTGGAGTGCTAAAAATACAGTTTCCCCCTCTTTTCAAACCTCTTTCAAAAGTGCTCAGGAAAGGAATAGAATCATAACAGCTATTGTGTCTCATACATAATTGGAATTGTCAAGCAGGACCTAAATTTAAATGGTATATTAAGAAAAACACCTACTAATAATAAACTTTAAATAACCTTTAAAGATGCATATAAAGCAAAAAGCAGTTTCTAGACTGCTTTTTTAATCCATTATTTTAATCCATTCACATCAACACAAATAAACATCTATTTTTTTTAAAGACATCAAATTAATCCCTTTTCTGTTAAATTCAGGTATGTAACAACGGAGATTCCCTTCTAAACAAGATTTCCTTTTCCCTTTTCCTGGAAGACCCTTCCTGACTTGTATTGCATTAGCGCCATAGGTCATAAGATGTGCTGAGGAAAAGAGTTTATCTATAGAAAAAATAATTTTTTATATTTTTATGCTCTTTTGTGTTCACACATGAATGCCCACTGGAAACTCCAAGCTCATACTTTGAAAGTAAAATTAGTGATTATGCAAGCAGGAAGTTATTATGAAGACAGTTAAAGATCCAGAAATATCTTTGGTAATTTATCTTAACACGACGTGGGTGTTTTTGTCTTAATTTTTACAACATCTCCACTTTGATTCTATACAAAAGGATTTTTTGGTTGTTGTTTTTGTTTTATAATTTTTTTTTTAATTTCACAAGAAGCACTTAACTGGCTAGAGCTGTGAATAATCTTTGACCCTGTAGGAATCTCAAAAATCTTGATATGCTCCCATAGGTCAGCTCCTGAATGTGGAACTAACAACTCCTGGACGTTTTATCACACACAGTATATATTCACAGAAACTTAATTCAGTTGTCAGAGATCAGGATTTCCAAGTCATGGTAGTAATTACCTTTCTGAGCCCATATAGCAAAATGAATGAGACATAACATCTGTTTTCTGGTTTCTTAAGTAAACTTCTATTGAGTGAATTCAATCATTGATTAACTGTTCAAGCCAATGAGACATCACATTTTTCAAAGTCAGAAATTATTACAATTTCCATTGAGCCTATGATCTAATTAGAACTGAGTGGAAAACAATTTTCTCAGCCTGTTAAAATGTTTGAGATTTCAAGAATTTTCCTCAAATCAAGGAACCTTGTAACAGCGTTCCCAGTAGCTGGAACCTCCAATTTACTGTATGAGTTCAAAACCCTTCTTCCCTTAATTCAAATCAAAGAATGTGGGTTTCACATATGCTATTAATAGCCAAACCACTAGGAGGTTGGCTGTGACTCCACTGGTTTTGATCTGAAATGTCATCACAGTGATGGGGATGAGTCATGACTGATGTGGGGTCTGGGAAGAAAGGATTCATTTTGAGGTTTGAAGGTGGAGCAATACTAATTATTGGACAAGAGTATTCAGATCACTGTACTAATTTACAACAGGGATATATGAAGGGACTAAGGTAGATTAAATCTTTCTTGAAAAGAAGGTTTTGTAACAAAGCAATAATTTTTGAGCAATAACTGACACACCTCTGTATTTTCTTGGAATTGTTCATTCCTAGCTCCAGTATAGTTTTCTAGAGATGGATTTCTGATATGTACAACCCATGTCTGTCTTTATGAAACCCCTGCAAAAAACATTCTGATTCTGCAGGATGATCTTGCATCTCATTGGGTCAGAATGGATTAGAGAGGTAGAATTGGAAGAATAGGGAAGGCCTAAAGGATGAATTGGAGGCTCAGAAATCCATAGACAGGAAAGAGTAGAAGTCATATGTGGAAAGACCAGGGACTGAAAAAGATGTAGGATGTATCAAATAATGGGAAGTATGTAGGATAGGCTGGTAAAAGGGTAGGGGTAATATGCCATCAAAAAAAACTTTGGATGCGTGGTTTCTGTTGAGCATGTAAAATCTAAAATGGGAATATTGAGATGGTATTGCTAAGTACTGGGGATCTCTGAAGCTCTGATCCAGGATAGTCAGAGTCACAAAGGAGTGCTGTTGCAGTAGAATACTGTCAGCCCTGATTGAGACAGTGGGATCTAAATGTGACTGATGCCTTCTCACTTTCCACTGTTTTCCTTCTTATCTTGTATTGCACTGTTCTCTTTCTTGACTTCATAAAATACGAAGTACAGTTTTCTTTTGCTGTCTCAGCATTATGAGATCAAAAGAACAAATCCAGAGTATTGCGTCCTTCTGTCTCCTCTTAAGCGTCCCTCCTTCCTTCTTGTCATCAGATTGGCTACAATCACTGCTGCAGGCAACTGCAGTAACCTTTCTTAGGATGTGTAAAACCTGTAGTCCCCCTTGGATGAACTCTAAGTCAGGTATTTAGCTATGTCATTCTCTTCCTTGACTACAAACCTTTCTCAATACAAGCTAAAATGTCTTCCCGTGTTAATACTATATAACCAATACATGCACACTCTAAAACACACTCACCTCTAGATAAATCTATTGCTCTCTTTAGAATTTGCACCAGATGAGGATTCTGGTCTTCATTAGTAATTCACTGAAATACTTTACAGAATCCCAAGAACCCCATGCTTCAATGCAGACAACTGAGTCATAGAAACTGCAGAGAAACTATGAACTGGAAACTATGACTTAAATGAGATTCTTGGTTTTCATTCACTCCAACAAAATTTTTTTAGGCTTCACAGCTGCCAAAATAGATTGAGAATATGAAGTCTTAAAAAGTTGGGCTCAGAAGATAAAGAACCTTTCATATGTAGTGCAAGTGTAATTCTCAATTTTGTGAATGACACATTTAGACTTTTGAATTTTCAGAGTAGCCAACACTGCCAAATTAAGTGAAAAGGGCAAGAAGTAAGGGTAATGTAGCTAAACACTCTTTACTAATAATGACTTGGTCTTTTAAAAACATCAACCAGTATAGATGAAACCAATACTAATTCGAAAAGAGTGAATATAAGTTTTGCTAGTCTCTGCAAAATCAACAGATTTGACCCCCAGATCTTCTAATTTTTGCAGTCACTCAAGAAAATTTGCAAAGTACTTCTCAATGGGATCAAATGAGTCAGTTCTCTGACACTGAATTGGAAACTATCAAGAATTTTGTATTTTCTGAAATACAGAAGGAAGCATATCTATTCCACCTAGCTTTAAGTTGTCAATTCTAGAGTAATCCTCATTTTAGGGTAACAATTTATAAATATATACAGATTCCTCTGAACAACTTCATGATCTTTCTCACAGAAAGCCATCCTTTGGAAAAAAAAAAGAGAAATTGGAGTAAAATCCTGAATGTTTAAATGAAAAAAATCTCACAATGAAAGCACATATGCTTAATAATTTTTCAATTGATATTAGACTGACTAAAAGTTGGAACCATTTATTTTTTTCCCATTTTTTTTGTCTTCACAGTTAGTGGCTGAAACATGCTGCTCTTGGTCAGCAGGCAAATATTCCTGTTATTACCATTTTTAAGGGCTAAACTCTGTTTGGAATACAGATCCACTAGAAATCAGCATGTCAAAAAAATCATGCTAATCTCTTAACTTTAACATTTCCAGAGTGTTCTCAGGTACTGAATAAAAGTGTTTTTAAAATGCTAATGTACTCATAAATAAATCTCTAGGTAAGCACCACCAAATTTGACTTATCAGAACTACTGCTTTTGTTCTTTATTAGTTTCTGCCTTGCTTGAGGGACTTTTAAGTCCTTGTCACATACCTGATAGCATTATTACTTTTCTTTCCAGCTCTTGTCCATAATATGGAATGGTCATATTTAATATTTTCTGGTTTATCTAACACTTGATAATGTTGCCATGTAATAGTCCTCTCATGCTCTGCTTAATTAGTGTGCAAAGGGAAGAAATACTTTGAAAATTGCCAATAAACTAACAGATATTAAATAGTAGGCTCCAAAATACTGTAAATAACTTTTGTTTAGAAAAACACCAGTTGCATTTAAGTAGCAGAAGAGATATTAAATTGCATAATATAATAAAATGTAATATAATATAATATAATATAATATAATATAATATAATGTATAATATTTCTTGCTTATCTAACAATGATATTACAATGACTCCTCTGTCTCCTACCTGCTTACAAAACTCTGCCTTTTTTTGCTCCATACTACCTGGCTCTTCATTATATTATGAATAATACATCGCATCTCACATTATAGGAAATGTATTTACAAATGGAGTCTAACTGCATCATCAGATGTGCAGTTTGTAACTTTGCATTTTAGAATGAGCTAAATGATTGAGAGCACTTGAAAGCAACTTCCATTATTTATGTTACAGTCAGCCTGAATTTGGCTATCCTCTAAATCTGTCGATTTGAGCCAAGTACCAAGCTTTACTGTATTATTGACTTTTGAACAGTACAGTCCATTGATTTAATTGGAGAATCTTGATTAAAAATTGATGTGACAATGTGCCCTATTGCCCTCAGTCTGCACATAAAGCTGGTACTGATGTACCTCTGCAAAGTTATAGTCATTCGTATTCAACCGCTGTTCAGCTAGTTCTAGGTAAAATTGCAGCTCATGCTTTTAGAGATAAAACCAACAGTAATAAGCAGATAGAAAGACCATTTATTTTATGAGGAAGGGCTGGAAACAGATGTTGTGAGCCATATTTGCTTCCTGCTAAAGTCTTCATACCTATTAAAAAAAGATTTTTGATCCAAACATCCCTCACAAGAACAGAAATTGTTACTCCATAGGACCATCTGCTAAGGAAGAGTTGAATCATCTATCTCTGCATCAGTGCTGATGTGATTGAAGAAATGGAGGTTGACTTCTGCAGAAGGATGTAAGACTACCTGTGAAGAATGTCTAAGGTCCAGTACAAAACTCATAAAGCACTCCCTTGTAGTTTTTTGCTGTACTTGTTGAGCATGCACTTTCAGTGTACCTGTTCTTTCCTGCAGTGACTGTTCCTTTAGCTGAAAGGTAAAATTTAAAGAAAATACAATTGCCCTACTGATGCCCTCTAAATCAACAATTTCTACTGATTTTCTTATTGTACTAATCAGAAAACATTACTTAAAACTGAAATTAACTACTTTGTTAACCATGTATGAGATTCACTCTCAGCACAATTTTGGAGTTAACTGCTGGCAAAAACTCTGAATATATTTCAAATTATCATAATAGCAAGTGTTATGGAGGAAGAAGAATTGAGAAGATATATCTTTTGTTTTTAAAAATTGGTTTAACAGATTAAGGACCTAAACTAAAATCTAAGAGAACCAGCAGAAAGGAAATTTGCACAAATTAAAATATCACTGGTCTAGACAGTCACCTGGATAGAATATTACATATAGCAAGATGGCCCACCATGGACATATCAGCTAAACTTGTACATTCTCCACATTTGTAACTGTATATAACATATAAAAGAAATGACTTTGACCTTTTACTGCATTGTAGATGTTGGAACTAGAACTTAGCCAGTGTTACATGAGTCTCCATGCCACATAAAGACAGTATGATATAACTGCAATGTTCAGTTCAGCAAAAAATACTCTATGATCTACAGTTCTTCTTTCCCTGTGCATTTACATTCTGTGTAGATTGCCTTTAAGCACAAATGCTTCTTGAGGCACGACAATCAAAGTCCAACACTTTGAGAATTTAATGTAAAAGCATGAATGGGTTGTACCTGCAATACGAATACTAAAGCATACCATATAATAGGACCTCATATGAAATGCAATATCGGTGGGTTTTTTGTTTGTTTGTTTTTTTGGTTTTTTTTTTTTTTTTTGGTGGGCAAATTTCATTTAAACAACATTAAACATAAAATTTCTATAAATTGGAGATTTGCGCTTCCACAGGACATTGTTTTTAGTTTTTGCTTTCCTTTTTTTTTAAAAAAAAAATTTAGTATTTTTGATTTTTAAAGCCTGGCTGCAATTCCTGCAGAATACCAAAAGAGGGCACCTAAAGCTTTCAGGATGAATCCCAGGAAATTTGATGGAACTTGGATTACTTTCCAACAATATTTTAGAATTTTTCTCCCACTTTACAGCATGCTAAGCAGAAATATAAAGTCTGTCGCTAAACAATGAAATATACCATGCAATTTTTTTTTTCTTTTTTTTTTTCTTTTTTTACTTTTAAGGGAAAACAACATTCTGATATATTCACATATCACCAAAAAATAAAGTAAATAATGGAACAAGAAGAGCAAACATGCAGTTCATGAAAACTGTGATAAAATTCACTAGAAGTAATTGGTGCCAGGAGACAGAAAAGGTGACAGAGCACCCTTGCTGTGCAGACTTCTTCCTAGCAGAGAAGAGTGGACTGTGTGGAGGCAGGAGATCCCCATGTAATTGCAGTTAGCACTGCTGCAGAGTCAGACTTAAACATAAAAGGCTGTGTGATGTGCCCACAAGTTATAGTTGGCAAGCAGCAAGTAAGTTCCAGAGGTGTATATCTTGCTCTTTCACAGACATAGCAAAGGGCTCATTTCAGAGGAGGAATTAAGCACAGGCACTTGCACACAAATCTTTGAGTCAGATTCCAAACTTTGATATGATTCAGTAACTGTCCCCTGACAGTTGTGTGTTTGATGAGTATTAGCAATTATTTTGTTACCTGTCTATGCTACATATTTTCCTGATTTCTAAAATTAAGAATACTTGAACAATAAACTTCTTTGAGTAGTAACCAAAATGTTTGAAGTGCAACAATTTTATTTATAACAATGTCAAATAGCAAATATTCCAGGGGAGAAGGGTGTATTTTTTTGGTAACTATATATAAATTGGTTAAAAGAATTTTCATTTAACATAAGTCCTCAATTATAAGTAGCTTTTCACCAGCTCTGTTCTATCAGGAGATAGTAAAGGTATTTCATGTGGTTATCCTTCACAGAGATGTTTATCTCAGATGCAAAAATAAAACCCACTTAATTCAAAGGAAAAAAAATTAAATTAAAAACCCCAAAGATTTTTTTTCCACTCACCCTTAATATGTACAAATGTGTATATATCTTAGAAAACACGTGCACAGTGAATATTCAACTGTTGCTTTAATGTAGGTGTTTAAATGTCTCACCATTTGCTTCTTTAATTGCCTTCCTATGCCTGCTTTATGTGTAACAGAAGTAGATTCCTAACTGTAAAAATGTGAAATTTAATTCTTTGTTAAATGATTGTACATATTTTCTGTTCTTTGTAATGTCATTAGTGATAATTGCATGACAAAGGAAGCAAGAAAGAAAATAGTTGTACCCCTGAAATATTTATTTAATCAAACCAGAGTTATTTGGCCTAAAATGTCAAGAACTCTAGAAATAACATAAAGAAGAGCAGTCTGGAAGATATGTGATTAGAAAAGAGGAATAAGATCCAAATGCTTTTGACATTTCTAATTTCATATTTCTTGGGAATTTTTGCTATGATTTTTTTTCTGTAGCTTAAGAATTTGTCCGCTGGACACTGTTGTGTGGCTAGCACAGATTTTTCTCATGAGAAATTTTTTTGTGTTTTATAAATAAAGTTTGGATGTTGTTGGAACAGTGTCTCAGAACTTGGGCAGTGCAGGCCTGGCCAATCAGGCCTGGGGGAAGGCTTCTGACTGACCAATCTGGGTGACTTTTGAGAACTCTATATATGTGATGAAATCAAAACAATAAAGGTCATTCCTTCTTGCCACTGAGAACTGGTGCCTTCATTACTCTGCTAGCTGCTCAACAGCGACACTGTTGTATGTTTTTTGGTTCATTTTTAAAAAGTCATTCAAGAATGTATAAAGCTATTTCCTAAAGTTGCAGTGATAGTTTTGCTTTGTTACTTTTATAACTCAGGTGGATTATGCCGTTACATTCACTGAAGGAAGCTTTGAGTGTAGGAAAATTTAGAAATAAGTAACTTTAAAGTAAAGTATTTTGTTATTAGTGCTTCTAGATATATTCAGAATAAAATATCTTGTTATTACTGCTTATACAGCTCCTGTTTTATAAGGATTTTTACATTTCCTTTCAGTGCCAGTACCTTTTGCAGGTAAGCAACTATGGCATGCTCAGGGGATTCACATGCTAAAAGGTTGGCTGCCATGTAGGCTCCAGACTTGACCATCTAATTTTTCAGCTACAAGAATAAAAAGAACTTTTTCATTTAGGTTACCTGAGATCTAGATTGTGTGCACAGACCTAAATGGAGCAGAACAGAGGGAGGAGCGTAGGAGGGTTGCAGGGAATGTATGCCTTTCAACAGTGCCAGGGAGTGCATATATAGTGGTGCAACATGCTCAAACATATGGGCCTACATTTGGGTGCATCTGTTTTGGGTGCCCAAGCTGAGAGACCTAGAGAGCTGAAACTTCAGCAGACCTTGGGAAGTAGCCTCTGAAAATCAGGCCTTTTTATGCTGTCTCAACTCTTTTGTGTAAAAGTTGGCATTAATAGTCATCAATCAGGTTTGAAAATACTTGTTGGGGAATAGTCTCCACTCTGCACTTAGAAAAATAAATGAGTAGAAAATCAGATGTTAGAGTTCTAGGTTTTCTTTGAATCTGACCCAAAATCTGAAAATAAATACTTACTAACTGGAATAGCTGAATCTTGGAGGTTTAACCTGGCTTTGGTTTGATATGCTGAAGAATATTGTCCTTTCATGGCAAGGGACAGATCTAGAAGAATTTTTAATTCTTTTCTTTGCTTATTTTGATTGCCTCTAAAAATTGCTCGAGATAAAACTTTCTCCCTTGCAAGCCATTGCATGTGCTAATTAAACCAGCTCATAAGCCACAATCCAATTAATTGCAATACTGTTCCAGCAAAAGATATACATGATCCTAAGTGTAGCTGTCTGAACACCCAACTAATACAGTCACATACAATGGCTCAAGTAATATAAAACTGTTCTAGATTTTTCCTCAGTGATGTGTGCTCAATATAAATTAGTTTGCTATGAAAAATAAAATGACAGCTTTTGCTAGATTCAGGATTTCTTTTCCACAGATTCAGTTCTTTGATCAAAAACTACAGTAGATTGAAGTTTGCTATTGTCAACATATTGTACATACACAGTGTGTTTATTTTTGTGCACTTTTAATGTATTTAACCTTAATGTCTGTTTCTTTAAAGCAAAGAAACTGTGGTTCAGCATCTTGAATTGTCAAAGCAACCTATTGCAGATTTCTTTTTATAGATGAAAAGAAGCGTCCAGATGATGAATGCTATTCACAAAGTGATTGCTGTGGCAGTCATATCATGTCTCAAAGTACACATGGCTGTGTAAATAGAAACTACTGAAACTTATTCTGACATGTAAAACTTTTTCTATGGCATACGAACTTTTGTGTCACCTAAGCAGATTCAGCCGGAGCTCCTGCTAAAAATGCAAGTGTTTTTATTTGCTTTTCGAATTGTTTTGTTTTAATATCACTTCCTTGAATGGGCAAAAAGTGAGATATTCCTCTCCCCCATGAGACCCTCAAGTTTAACATTAGAAGTTTTGTGACAGTCTAGTAAACCTTTAATGAGAATTCCTTTTGTGACAGACAGATGTAAATGTATCCCTCTAATCCTATTCTTTCAGGATTTGTCTGCAGATGAATGTTAATAATTAGTAGTTGCTTTCTACCTCCTCCTTCCTTCATAAAATTGTATTCTTCATAAATTCATCGTCTTTTTTTCTTGTTTTCTCAAAGTACCAGCAGCCCTGACAGCCTCCCTTTGTTCTTATGTTTATAAATAATTTATAATGTAGAAATATCTCTTCTTAGTCTTAAAAAATAAACTAATGGTTGAACATAACATACTGCCAGGAGCAGATTTACCACTAGCTTTAGAAAAAAAAAAAAAAAGAAGGAAAAAAAGCTTCATGATTAACAAAGAGGGTAAGAGGGAACATCACCATCACATGGAAATCTATTTATCTGAGTGAATGCTGATTTTTGTTTGCAGATGCTAAATGCATCTGAGCTACCCTCATTTTATGCTCTGCTTCTTTTCTTTTCCAGACCGCACACCTCAATTCATTCCTTAAAAATGTAGCTTCTTTTAAATGTTCTGAACAAACAAAGGGCTACAACATGGACTAAGCTATCAGCATAAATGTGTTTACACTGGTGTAGGTGATTCTCTTGAGGAATATACCAGCCCTTACACTGACACTTCGTTGACAATTGCTGTCCATGTTGTAGATGCACTGCTAAAAAAGGCACACATTTAGCCAAGACATTCAGTCTATCGTCAACTGCATATGGACCAGCTGTTGGTGTTGGGATTCTTGCAAAAGAATTCCAAAGGCTATGCTGCAGTAGCATATACTTTGTCAAGAACACTTGCACATGCAACCTCACATTACAAAGAACCAGCAGTCAAATTAGAATTGAAATATACTGAGTTTCAACACCTACAGAACACTGAGGAATGATCATGTTTTCAAATGTTTGTATGGCTCTATTATTGTTTTATGCAGTCACAGCAAAAGCAGTGTCCACATAAATGAATAAAATTATTATTAATTAAGGTAAGTACAACTGATCTTGATATTATGTTGTCCACCCTAATTCTGGGAAGGAATCTTTATTTTGCTGCAGGTTAGCATATGTCAAAGGAGATGGTTTAAAAGTCACTGTGTGATATAGTGGAAATATATTCAAGTCTTTTTGAAAACAGTCCTAGCATGCAATTTAGATAGGGATCTTGACATCACCTCACAACAACTGCCAGGATTTTTACCAAGGCTGAGGTGCCATATCATGTCCTGCCTCAGAATACTCCCCGTAATGGTGACATCAGTGAGTAAGTAGATGATTTACTATTAAACTACAGAATCCCTGTATGCAGACTCCGTAATTGTACATAAGAAAGTAATTTGGGTGCTACTTTGCTTTACAAGAAGTGAATGTAGCCCTAATTTAACATACTTCCTTTTAAATTTCCCACCAGGTGTTAATTCAAGAGTCCTCTGCAGGCTACACTCAAGATTCACCTACTCTTCAAGCATATTATCAGAAATAACTATAACTGAATGAATAGCACTACCTAATTTAAGGTTAGGAAGTGAGAGGAAAAAGAATATCTTATCCAAGGTACACATACAGTAGAAAGTGGGGAATTTAGGCAGATATGTAAACCCAATACAGAAATAGTTATGACCTGCAGGGCTTAGCTTTGGATCTAAAGGAGGATTGGAGCCAAGACTAGCCTGATTTTGCAAGAACCAGGCCAGCTGCCCTATGTAAATTATTCATTCTTGCTTTTGGCTTGTTTCTGACTTTGGAGACTGGAATGAGTTTTGGCCAGAAAGAACACTCATGTAAAATCTTTTGAAATAACTGGTTAGGGAGCTTTCTGAATAAAAAAAGACGTCATTCCTAGCAGCTCAGAGATGAATCTGTTTGCACAAATACAGCTTGGAAAGAGCGAATTTAAATCTCTGTCAGGTGTTCAAAATCAATCTGAACCCCCTTTTAAGGAGTTTGATCTTCTAATCCTCTACCTTTTCTCACCCCTTGCCTTTAACACCACGTAACAGGATTCTCAGCTTCTGTTAAAATACATTTTGTGATAGTCTGTAAATCTCTGCTGAGATTTCTGCTGCTTTCAGATCTTGCAGGGTGTGATGCGAGGATTCAATCTTTTTCAGGAACTCTACATTCAGAACAAAATCGTGCATGAAAATCCCTGGGTGCACACATTGTAAAGAAAGCAGGAAGACAGACCTAAAATAGAGTATGCATCAAGACCGGAATTTCATCCAAAGGTAGCACACTTTTGAGGAGACATTTGAAAGCTCAGTGCAGTCTTTTAAAGGAAACCTTTCAGGTTCCCAAAGGCTGCTCAGGATCAAGAGAGAAACTTGTATTGTGGGAAGGGAGGATGAGGTTGAAGGAAATGAAACACTTGATTGCAAAGAAGAGAAAAACAGAGAATGAGATTGGTATAAAAGCATCTCAGACAATCATTTGACAGTGGTAACTTCATCTTTTCAATACCACCCAAATTAACCTTTAAATGCTTTTGCATTTAGCTTCATCCTATCACATCTGCATGGTAAAATGTCTGCCTAATGACACTGACACATTACTTTTCGAATTTTCATTGAATATCTTTAATGACTATATAAAATATTGTAGTTGCAACACTACTTTCTCTTGGCTAAATTATTCCCCTGATCTGCTGTGTTACACTGGTAAAACACTTCCAATGCATTCAAAACCTCTGCTTTGTTCCACTCCAAACCTTAGCTTGAATAAACACCTTGAGACCCTAATGCCTGAAAAAGTGATCAAGACCCAAACATATATCCTACTCTATTTTTTTTTAAGATTATAAAATGGACAAAATAAAACTTTAGCTGTAACATCCTTAATTTTTGTTGGTGTCAATACTTGATCAAAATTTTCAACTGAGACCCTTTGCTGCCTATAGTATAGCAATGTATCTGTACAGAACAGAAACTGCCTGGCTCCCTGGCATTATTAAGAAAATACAGTATACAAAAGCTTTAAGCTTCAAACCATACAGCATGATTATTATGATAGCAGGAGATGTCAGGTGGAGACAAAGACACATGGATAGAATTGACTTGAGGCACATCATCAGAAAATAAGGGTGATGTGATCACAGTACTTATAGCATATGCAGCAGCTGTACAATTCTACATGGCAGCTTCCATCAAACCCTTCACATAAAAAAAAAGAGAGGAGATTCTGTGTAAATGATGGTTGAATACACAATAAATTGTAGTGTATGACAAGACACTTTCTTTTTTGTTTAATATATAAATCAGGAGCACTTACAAATTAATATCAATTAAAATAATGTATTTGCTTTCTTTCGACAGTTATGTCAGCCTCATTAAAAGCCAAGTGCTAAATCTTCATTAGATTTTTCAATATTAAAATACTTCCATGAAATATAAATTAACATTTAACTTGTTGCTGGTCATATTAAGGAGAAGGAGGGGGCAAAACCCATCGGGAATAAAATCCTGACAGTTAAATCAATGAGACTTTTGTTTCTGAACTCAGTGGGGCCAAATAATTCCCTCCCTGTTGACAAGAGGCAATACCTTTAAATGTGGCAGCAAAGCAGGCCTCAGGAAGTATTCTGTTTCAGTCTATATTCCTGACTAACATGATGATGGTTAAAATTTTCAAAGTATCCTTGGCAACATGGGGAGAGCATGTGCCTGAACAAGAGTAAAAATGTTTAGATTTCCTGGGTAGCTTCAGTGTTTTAGGAAACCTTATGGTGTGCCTTGAATTTTAACAATTCTACCTCGTGGAAAGACACAGTGGTGCTCTCCCTAGAATGATACCAAATCTACTTTTCAGTAGATGAAACCTGCAAAGCAAGTGAGTAGCTGGTGTGTGAGCACTGGAATTTCTCTCACGGAGCAGACTGTCACTGGTGCGCTCTGGAGGGACGTGCTCTGTCTGATGAACAGCACCGAGGCTGCCTCACGGCTCTGGGTTGAGAATCATCCCAGGGCTCAGCTCACTACCCAGCTTGTGCAAGATTTCCCAGTGGATGGGAAGTTTAGGAAGACGGATAGGTCAGGAAGGGAGAGAAGCTGAGTAGCTGCAATCAAGTTGAAAGAAACCACCATAATGTGCATATTCAGTCACAGCTGTGATAAGTGACTGCCCTTCCTTTTGCGATAGCCACAGTCTTGAATCAGAGCAACCCTACCGGCAAAACTACCCAAAGACCCTTTGAAATGGCCAGGCTGCCTTTCAGAGGTATTGTGCTTGCTGAAGGAGTTTGCGAGCTTGTTGCCTTTCAAAAAGAAAGAAGATATTTTAACTGTGCTTCATCTGACTGTAGCTGGTGTGGTGCTGGGAAGGCAGCCCTCTCCTCCCTGGGCCTCTGCATCACCAAGCCACAAGGTGGTGGTATGGTGTCACTTTTTTTTTTAAGCAACAAAAAGAGGTTTTGTTTAATGAGCTTGAACTCACAAGCCTGCTCATCTAGTGAACTGTGACTTTTCAAATACCAACCTATTAATGTCAAAGGCAATACTGAAGGGAACAGTTCTGTTTGATTTAAAAAATACAGACAATGTGAAGTCCACTATGCTCTAATATCTATCACCTATGGGGCTCCATTCATGCCTAATGCTTTATTCAAGCTAAGACCTAGTTTTTATATATCAGATTAATACATATCTACAGCTTTGCACCTTTCTATTTTGATTTTTTTATTATCAGGGCTCGCCGGGGCCATTTTCATTCCCTTACTATAGCATCTGCAAGCAGGTGGATTAGAGATAACTCTCATTGTGCTTTGTTTTCTCCTGACACTGTCATTAATCATTCCTTAAGCCACACTTCAACTTATAGTAATCAGGACTGGCTGTTCCCAAGCTGCACAAGAATTGCCTTTCACAGTGTAATGTGAAATTGGAAGCGAATGGCTGAAGCCAGACGCTTCTTCTGCATTCCCCATCTATCTCATCATTTAGGTATTTATCCATCTCAGGCTTGTACACGGAGCATCTCTCTCCTTCCCATGAGGACACAGATTGCAACAGAGGATCAGATTTGTTACCCAGGCTTTGGGCTTTGATTGTCCTCTTATAAGTTCGGGATTAAAGTGAAATTTCCCACAGGGCTATGCAGGATTTGCTAGCATTTAACTGTTTAACCTGGCTGTTTGTGAATGAGAATCCTGTGGTCAACTATTCCATAGAGAATATTATGGTAAGCCAGCTCTGAATGGCAGATATTTCGGTAAATTCCTGTAAAGACTGCTACAGTTGATTCCAATTAAGTTCATACCTGATAACAATTGTTTTCTTGTACATGATGAACAGTAATCTTATGATAAAAAACCCAATTGTCTAGCCTCCTGTGAAATACTCTTATCAGCTTCAGAATAAATGCAGACCTTCAAAAAGTTCCAGTCAACTGTTAATGCTTCTAGAATCACCATGTACTAATTTGTCTTGAACCAGGTCATATCCCTTACTATGTGGAAGAGCTGTATGCCCTTCTATCTTATCCAATTTTAGTAATAAGTACAAGGTAATAATATCTGTAGTAGCACAGCAGTGGAATGGACAAACATTTTAAACAAACTGCACTTGATGTATTAATAAAGACAAATTGATGGTTCTGGAAAGCATGCTGTTAAATATGTAGCCAAAACAGATGTATTTTTCCCAGCATTTGATGTGATTCTTGCACAAAGGGAAGTACCTGTAATGTGCTATTCTCCATGAAACTGAAAGCAAGGGGAAAAATTTCAGTCCACATTATCTATCTTTTAGTCTTAGCTTTAGAGCCATTTAAGGAAAAAGATTTTAAAACAAGTCAAAATCATTTTGTTATCTAGTTTAAAAAGACTGTATGCTCAACCACTGTATATATATTCTATTTAATGTGGATGTGTTTTTAAAATGCCTAGGAGGATAGTGCTCATTTCATGTGCTTCTGCAAGAGAGACATAACACCCAAGCAACTGAAGTACATAATTTAACAAAACATTTTAGCTTGCAGTGAAATCAGTTCCCTTGGAGGGAATGGACTGAATCATTAAACTCAATTTTAACCCCACTCCTTGAGAAATTTTTACATCTTACTCTAAAGTTTGCTCTTTATTTTCTTTGTTGGCTAAAAATGCACAGGATTTCCAAAATAAGCTTTCATGGGATTTAGTTTGGGGATAGAAATAATGAATATTTTTATTTATCCTTTTAAAAATAAAGAATCACAGATACCTCAAGGGAAAGGCTCAGGGATATTACCGATTGCAAATCTATAATTTCTAAAGCAGACTCTAATTAACAAATACAAAGGACAAATATATTATTTTTCTTGCTCACCCTTCAACTACATTATAAACCTGTAGTTATGACATTGATCTTGTGTTAACCAGTGTCGCAGGGAAAAGGAACAGTGTTTGGTTGTATAACAGTACCTGGGAAAGCCTCACTGCCTGACTGTAAATTACTAAATATCTTTGCCATCGTTTACTCCTTCTCTCATAGCATTAAATGATTACTGAAAAGGCATAAGCAATCCTTTCTATTTATTTGAAATATCCTCTAGATTCACATGAGTAATTTTCAGCTGTGTATAATGCTCCCAAAGTAACCTCTTCATTTCCATTGTTTTAGTGTGAAATCATTTCCTCGGGAGATAATTAGAGTTGCTCCATTTATTACATTAAATGATTAGCATGCACTTGAAATGATTCAGTATATTTTCCTTTATTGCTGATGACTCTTAAATATGGGCCTACATTTTTAATGGATAAATTAAGATTATCTTGACATTTTGTGGCTGCCTTAGCAGCAAAACAAGACAGGCTTTCTTTTCCAAATACACACACAGGTGTGTGTTGAACAGCACACATTAGCTGAAGGGCTTCTATTCACCTGACTATCCCACCTGGCTCAGCTTAAGGACCAGTAAGTTTGAAGGTAAAATGGGAGTTGAAATGTACCAAAATTGCTACTGCTTCTGTTGCATGTGTAGTTAGTAATTATTCTTAAGTGTCATGGGATCAGAATCCCAGAATCTCAGCTAAAGCGTCTGCTTCCTCTGAACAACCAGCATCTCCTTCCAAATGCATATAAAAATATTTCTTACAGTGGCAGACTTGCACTTTTATAATATTATATTAATTAATCTAAATGAATAAAAGAGTTTTTCTGTATGCTAACTAGTGAACTATCATACACTCATTTATGAGAATAAATTACCCTGGAACCGGTGAAAATATATCCCAATTAATACTCCTTATTAAAACTGAATAAGGTTTAATGTCAAGTACAGCAACAGCTTTAAGACTTTCTTTTAAGAATGGAAGAGTCTGTTGTGCTGAGCGGATGGGTTTCAGACCTGAGCTGTGACCAGGTATTTGTATAACCAACATTGTGACAATGACTCCTACAGCAATTGCCAGCACTGACCTGGATGTGGTGGATAGGAACACTGACAGAGGTCAGCAGAATTAAAAGGGCTCCATTTTCCCAAGACTGTGCCATGTCATGCCCAAAAGAAAGTCAAGGAGATATTTAACTGGATTTGGAAGCTTGGTTCATTGGAGTTAAATAACCTACAGCACTCGAACTACATTAGTGGATGTGAAACTGATGTCATTATTAAAGGATACATTCTCCTGTGATGGGATACATTCACCTATCCCTCATTTCTCAAATTTCACCATGGCCCAAAGACTCCTTACACTTCCAGTCATTTTAAATTCAAGAATTTTTTGTATTTAGTTATAAATGTAATGTATTAGAGATTTTAATGACAAGGAATGTTTTCATTCTCTTGGAAAGGTTTTGTTAGAGTTTTTACTTTTTGAAGAGCATATCTACAGGTTATGTGTGACCAGACAATGAACCTCAGGTTTTATCTGAAAATGCACTTTGAGTAAATTCACCTTTTGAAAAAATATACAAGCTGTGGCTGTACAGAATATGAAAGAGAACACATAATCCAAAATTCAAAACCCCAGAATTATAAATGCTTTTGTAAGTGTGTAACGCAGTATAGAAACCACCTCGATAAAACTTTATCTTAGATCAGGAAATGATATTCTAAATCAAGTGGTCAGTACTACAAAGAGAAAATGTACATTTTTTTGCCTTACTCACTAATTAAGCACACACAAATAAGCTTTCTACTGGCCTATTTTCCATCTAGAAACCCACTGCAGATATTTCTGGCTTACAGAACACTCTCAGTAAAAGAAATATTTCTCCATGAATTCATAAACATTGCTCATGTTGCATGAACAGGAAGAAGACATATTTGGGATGGTAGATCTCACCAAATCCAATAAAATGTGCCCTCACAAACAATGTTACTGTAATTTCATTAGTAGTGCTGCATGGAAACAGCAATGGCATGCATGGCTCCATATACCTGGAAACAAGCATTTTTCCTCTTTTGATTTCTTGGCTGATCCCCACTTGAGTCAGATTCTTACCTGTGGCTAAGCAGCAAATTTGACAAATTTGGCAGTGTGGTCATGCAGGACAGACTTCCTAAATTTAAATTAAAAGCCCAGGAAAATACAGATTTTGTTGTTCCTTGGACAATGGTAAGAGGAGGGGGGAAACCTGCTTGAATTAAATCCAAATAGTTAACAGCTCTATGCTCCTACATTAAAACTGAGCAAGCCCAGCCCTCTTCAGCCAAATTCTTACAGCACATGATTGTGTTTCACCAGTAGGCAGCTCCAGATATAAGCACAAGGTCTGATAAACTGGGACTCAGAGATTGCCTATGGTCTTATTAAAGTCATAAATGTAACTCTTATTTCTATCTTAGTGATACTGGACCATCCTAACTAAAGATGAAAGTCTGCTCACCTCATTAACAGCAAGTAATCCTATTTACTAGCGCCAGGACTAGTATATGATGTAGGCACATTTATCCTTTAAAACTTCAGCAATATAAAAGCACACCATTAAATAATAGCACTACTATAGGAGTATTATACAAAAAGTGCCATAATGTTGTTTGTATATGACAGGCATTTTTAGTGTAAGAATGCTGAAATTCTACACTGATGTCATTAAAGCATAAATGACACACTACCGACAGATGGAAATACTAATGTATGGTGGTTAAAACTACACTCCTTTGTAGGTTTTAGAGTATTTTTAATAGATTCAAAGCATGTTTTTAATAGATGAAGTTATAACAATACCAACAGTAGTGGCATGAAAGGTTACAATGGATGAACACCATCTCTCTCAAACATTTATTCCATTTAAGTAAAAATACTTGATAGAGAGCATTTCTATTATTCACAAGAAATCATGGAATATAATGGTTCCTAGCACTCCCTTTGTAATAGCTTATTTAAATACTTGGGGCTGCAATTCTGATTCCCACTTTGTTCAGACTTCACAGAAATACTTACAATTGATCACATTTTTATTCTTCATTGTATTCTAAATAGCCTCTGATTTTTCTGAACCCAAGACTAAAAATTAAGTTTGCAGAAGTGAAAAGTACAGTCTTGAAAAAAAAATCCTACACACTTTTCTTAACTGAGGAACAGCAACTACAAAATTGAACAAAAAAACTATTCTATGAATCATTTTGTTTACAGAAATGCTTTAAGGAATTATTCCTGAAGTCTAAATGGAGCTTGATGGGCCTTTTCTGAACCCCTAAAAATTGAAATGACCTGAAGGTATAAAGACCACTTGACTTTGGATTTCTTTTCTTTGTACTATTTTCTTCAGCTCTCCAGCTCAGGCTTCACTAGTTTACACAAAATTCAGAAACCCAGTCTGATAAGAAGTAGTTAAAATTCTTATCATTTTAAGTTTAGTTATTGTAAAAAAAAAGGATTTAAATGATGAAGTAGGAATAGAACTTTATTTATTATGAGGTTTGATATAAATGGTTTATAGATGCTATGTTTCCAACCTTTCTCAAATTATTTAAGAGCTTTAAATGTATTTATTATGAACCCAGAATAATCTCTCAGTTGATATAAAAGAGTACAAAGTCATCAGAGCTCTTTACTTACATCCATTGAGGATAAAGATCTTTTTGCAGATTTTTTTCAGAACAAATCCTAGAATACCAGCTCAGCAGGGGTCTCAAGGATCACCTGGTCCAGCCTTACCTGGCAAAAGCATGGTCTAGACAATAAAATGGTGATATTTATTTTAATTTGAGAAGAACTGGACTTCTATCTAAAGAGTGAATTTTAATGAACATGTATAAACAAAGAAACAAAAGTATATTTGCATTAAATCCCTGTCAATATACATTTAAACTGTAAGACTGGGATATGTGATGTAGCTTAGGTTGGTTGTGCTGTCTTGGGTGAACCCCATTTTGTCCTGATGAAATGGCATACTTAGGTAGAATTACTTGTTTTAAGTGGAATAATAAGTTTAAAAGTTTAATTTTTAGTCTTTTAAGCTAGAATTGATTGTTTTATGAAAAAAAAGAAAATTACTTGTATACACTGCACTACGCTACAATCTCAGACCAGTTATAGATTCACTACTGAAATAAACCACTGCATTATATAAATACACAGGTTATTGTTTTGCCATTTTTTAATAAAGCTTGTTATTTACCTTGATTATGAGGATCTTTGGATCATTATGGTGTGCTAATAAGGGCATACGCAATTTTTAAAGAATGTCTCAGCTAAATAATAAAGAGAAGCAGCTCTTTTACAGGCATATAAACTCCCTAATACCAAAAAAAGCCACATCTCCTAACTTCCAACTCATTCTAAAATGGTTTAATATGATAAACTTCATATGGCAGAAGTATTATCAGACTACAGCATGGGACTCTTAGAGCAGTCAACAGTGCTCTTTTTAATATTGTTCCCATTTGCATTTTAAATAACCAAATGGTTTTCAGGCATTTAATAGAAAAACATTTTTTTAAATGAATACCAAGAGACATTTGTAAATAGCGCACAAATTGCTCCCGGGCTATAAACCTTAGTGCCAAGTTTCTCTCCAGTATGAATACAGACAAGTGTTAAAAGTCTGAAAAATGGATTCCTTAATGGATATACTGGCAGACCTGTAAGTGTAATAGAGCTAGAATGTTCCTCTTTAATAAAGATATCATATTTCATCTCCTAGATTACACATAGCTTTTCCATTCTAAATAAAAAGATTAGAAAAAGATTTTTTTTCCCTGCATATCATATTTAAAAATGTACAAGGGAATGTCATCCAACAATTTGTGAGCATTGAAATTATTTCCTTGAAAACAATAAAAAGTAATCCCTAAAGATATGGTAAATATACAGTTCCTTTATTGAACAAACAAAAATAGATTATGCATTGCTTTTTCAGAATCAAATACATCTGCTTTGACTGAAGCAAGAAGACACATCTGGGGGCTTGAATCTTACCACAGTCTCTGTGACTCTCTATATTGTCAGTGCATCAGTAACCTTGTATTTAACCAGATTATTTACAGTCAGAGCCTTATAAGATCACACCCATTGCTGCTGGTGTGAGGGAGGGAAGGAGACCTCTGAAATTGAATACAAATGTGATATTTATTGTTACATTTATTGGGCTATAACCATATATCAAATGTGCTAAATTCACAGAGATAAAATAATACAATCACATCAAGACTGAAAATTTAATACTAGACAGGGACCTACAAGTTCCCTTCCATCATGGCTTGCTTTGTAGCTCATCTGAACAAACACTCTGCCCTGGAATTTACTGGACAATTCTTGTCTACTGTTTATTAAATGCAGGGGTTATTTCCTTCCAAAAGTTATGTTAACTGCATGCAAACCTACTTGTACACGTAATTTGTAAAACAAAACATCTGTTTGCTTGCTTTTGCCAGAAAAAAAAATTAAATAATCTCCACAAATAAATCAGTGTAATGGTAGGAGAGAGACAGATCTAAACATTGCTACTAATATGAAAACACACATTGGTCTTTGGAGGAATTTTGACTGTGGGGTAAATTAGTTTAGATTTCACCTGACTATATTATCCCCAGTTGCTATGCTAAAAATGCAGCTAGAATGTAATGCATATTGGCAGTGTCAGACTTGAGAACCTGACACTGGCGTGGCCAGGGTGTTTAGGCTTTTCTTTTCACAAGTACTACTTTCGGCTTTAGACAGAGGGTTCAAGAAGTCACTGCATCTACAGACCCATTTTAGTAGAAAAGCAGACAATATGTTTGGGAGGTGGAGCATGAGCTCTCTAGATTACACCATATTTCCTATTGGTTAACCAAACAACAGCAAGCTTCAACTGGAGAAACAGCCTTCAGCTTGTGCCTTGCTTTCTTAGACTGAAAATAATGATCCACTTCAGTGTATATGTTTTCTAATATACTTTAACTACTCATTCCGTATATACCCATATAACACGATTATGTTTCTGTCAAGACCTAAGTGGTGTGGACCGACAGCTATAGCAACCTGCTACAAGAAAACTAAGCAAATTCCCCCCCATGTCACACATTGATGCCAGTAGGGGAAACTGGCCCTTGTTACTGACAGATGTAGCAGGCATATTCCACACTCCATTAAAAATAGCAAATAAAAATAAAGGTGGATCGGAAAAAAGACAGCTTGTTTTCAAATGCCTTTCTTGCTTTCCCTAGGGAGGATCTTAAAAACATAAAGTTGTATGCAAGAGAAGTATTCATTAATATATTGGAGTGACTTTCAAATGCTCGGGGGAAGGTCTGGGTCTTCCGTCTTTTGAACTGATGTTAATTTGAATGGCTTCTTTCCATGGCAGAGGAATTACAACAGCTTTACACTCATGTAACAGGCAGCAGAACTTAACACTTGATATACAGGATGGAACTTTATCCTTAATGGGAAAGTAAGGTTGTTTTTTTTCTGTAGCAGAACTCAAATTTATTTGTAGCAATATTTTGTTTTATTTAAATTATGACAGTAACTGAGCTTTGAGCTTCATGAGTAAACTACTCATATGGGACAAAAAGAAAGACAAGCAGCAACAGCACAGAACCAGATATTCCTCTTAGATGAGAGATTGTGGTTACTTTTTCTGACAGCTGTGATTGTAGAATCTGCAGAATGATTTTGATATAGATTTTAGGGATTTTTCTCCCAATTATCCTTCTTTACACAGAATACTTTCATAACCCTTAAAAGTGGTATCCTTTATTACAACTCTCGTTCCAGTAAAATCAATGGAAGCCTGAGTGGTGGGTGTATTGTTGTGACACTTAAACTATTTGTAAATATTGCTCAAAGCTTTCTTAGCATATTTTAGCAATGCAGCATTACAGCAAAGCATAATTTATCACACATGATATATGCTGTATGCTTCAAAGACAATTACACTGGAAAACAGACTCATGAAAAAGAAGCCACAAGTGTTTCTTGCTTTCCAGTAAAAGCATTTTTTTCAGTCTTTGGATTTGGAGGATTACTCTGCCATCTCAAAACTCACAGAGGTGGGCAGGAGGCCATTTCCACTTTGCTTTCAGTGCCCAGTAATAAACAGACAGTGCCTTGGTTGGTGAGATTTCTCTTGGCCCTGCAGCTTTGCTTTCCTTCTTATGCTTTACACAGAAGCAAGCTCCTCTGATTGCAAGATTGGAGCCATGACACCAGCATGCTTTCATTACCTTGCCATGCCAGATATGAAAAGAATGTGATGGTTTACAGTAATATACAGCATACATACAGCAAAGGCTGTGTTTAGACTCTCTTAAAATTCTTCTAAGATAACCTGTAAGAAGAGCATTACAATTGTACGGAAAAGCTCAATGAATAGCCTTCCAGTTTGTATCAACCAGCTTGTAAAAAAGAATGTAATCACCCCCCTACACTTTCTGAAAAATAAAATGTTCTAGCTGCCAGCCTGAATGCTAGGGGCTAACAACAACAACAACAAAAATATTTATATTGCCTCGGCTGTCTTTTATAATCTCCTCTGGTGTGCAGTTTATGGAAGATATTTTACACATTTTACATTTAAGTGTGATCGTAGAGTAATCTGTACTTAATAGCAAACAGGGAGTTTGGCCACTATCTGGCTGTTCAGTAAAGCCTTAACTACTATAGCAAGTAATCCCAAGATACTGATCATGTATCATATATAATGAAGCTTTTATATTCTTATTATAGTAATAAAGGATGATTTTGTGGCATTTACTGTCAAAGAGGTTGGCCCCACCACAGGTAAATGTTACAGGCTTCCACTGACATCATGTTGGTGAGGAAAATACATTGTGACTTTAGTTCTCAAACCCCACACATTTTGAAGGCATTCCAAAATTTGATCCAAACTGGATTGCCTTACTTGGCCATTACTTATACCAAGAATGAATCAAAACATCTGAGTAACTATCTATATATAACCCCCCACCACCTTTAAAGTCCATACATGTGTATGTTTTGTAATTTCTGGGTTTCAATTTAGATGTCCTTCAATAAAATTTTTATGATGGTTTATACCATAATTTTAGGGGGGACTTCAATTTTTGGGCTATTTATTTCAAGTAACATATCTGACTGGAATGACAGAGATTTTCACCAAAACCTGGATTGTTTAATAGGCTTGATATTCTTGTTTTCTAATTGTATAAATCTATGCCTTAATTTTTTTACCAAAGCCCTGGGCTAACAGGGAATAGAATATTTTAGAAATATTCCTGTGACTTTGCAGAAATGTTTAAATTAATGTGATCCTCAGGGGGAGAGGGAAACAAAAGCATCTGAAATCAGTGTAGAGATGCAAGAAGGTGAGAATTTAGTTCAGCCCATTATGATGGTAAATTAAGGCCATGCCTTGCTCTCCCTGAAGTCAATTAAGTTGTAATCTTTCATCTTGGTATCGTTTTACAATCACAGAACAGTTTGCATTTCTTTCTATCTTAAAACATAGATCCTGAATCGTTATAATTATATGGGCACAGTGCACAAGATATTACAATCCCTTTTCCAAATTAAACCTTCCACTTTGACAGTGCTCCGTGTTCTGACAGGCACCTTACTACATACAAAATAAACCGTGTGTGCAGAACCTTGCATGTGCCTCGTACAGCATGTGTGTTAAAGTAGGTGACAGTATGGAAGAGGAGAACTGAAGCAGCTACTCCACACTGGACCCCTATGAATATTCATTTTGGAGCAGTCAGTCCTGCTAGGCTGCTACTCTACATTTTAAAGTAGTGATCAATAAACTTACTATAAATAAATAAACTACACATTTTTATTCTCGTTGAATATTCTAGTTGATTCAAGCAAATAAGTTACAGTGTGTGAAAACTCCCACCAGGAAAAGATGTTTAACTGGGCTTTTTTTTTATTACAGTTTACTATATCTAGAAACATTTCTCACACTGATGATTTACCAGAACTTCAATTTACCTCTGAATTTTATACATGCAAACTAAAAGGGACAGCAGGGTTCTACTTTTAGAATTTTAGCACCATTAAATACCAACTAAAATTACCACACTTGCAGAAAAGGAGGATGAAAACATAGCAAACTCCTACTCTTAAATTCTGCTATACACTCAGAAAAGTAAATAAATACACTTTAAAGCGTGGAAATGTTTCCAATTAAAGATAATATTTACATTGGGATTGTAATCACATTTTCTCTCCAGTGAAATAAGAAAACCTGAAGAGAGATCTGATATATAATAAACATCCTTAAAAAACCCACCTATCTCGGTAAAACACAGATTGCTACAAAATAAATTAGTGTATTTTACAGACCTTATTATGTGTGGTTCTGAATGTGAAAGCTGTAAGCTGAAGTATGAGAAACTCTGAAGATTTCATTTTGTGAATTTTAGGGGTTTTATGAGTTTTAGTTTTAGTTTTAAATGCATGTAAAGAACATTTTTAATATGGGACACATATTTTTATAAAGTACAAACAAAAACTGTGTGCTGTCTTAATTCTGAGCTTAAATTTACAGACATGCTACATGGCAACAGTATTAAAGCAAAAAAGGAGGGATACATTTTCCTATTCAATAAAAAGCCATGGAAGTTGCATGGGGTAGAGTCTCTAGGAAATCCACTCTTTCTTTGAAAAAATGTCATTGGTGAGATAGGAGATTGGCACCACAATGAGCAAAATATAGTGAGGGCTGATACGGACTGTCAGCTAGAATTTGGGTTAAGACACTGACTTTTGTCTGCATGATGCCTACCTTCCAAAGAAGATGGAAGATGCAAAACTGAAAGTTTCCTCTCTTTGGTTAATGTGGTCTATACAAGTGAATAATGTATAAGAAGATGTTCCCTTGATAATGTCACAATTATTCATTGTACAGCTATAAACTCAAATATTCACATTAACAGCTAGGTATTATTTTTCTTCCCTGAAATTAAGTGAGTGGCATCAGTGGTCATAAATGAGAGCATTCATCAAAGGCGTAGGCCATGGCAGAGGATTAAGTGAATGCTGATGAAGTGTCCAGATTCCCATAACTTGGAATGGGCTGCATTCAGCATTCCTTTATTATCCATCTGCCACATAACAAAAAGTCTCATATATTTAATGCAGGTTTGCCCTCGGCCACGTAATAGGATTAGGAATAATTTCTACAAATTTACAAAAACAAATCACATGGGAAGGCTTAGAATTTGCTAATAATTTCTCCATAGCTGGGAGATCAAAGGGATGTAAGAGTCCAGAGCCAGGCGGTAGTTTGACCCTGGCCAAGCTTTTTTAATGAAAGGGTTAATCTTCTCAGAGGTGACCATAGAGGAGCAAATAGTGTGACCAAAGGCAGATTCAGGCCTCCGAAAATAGGAAGAAAATCGTCTGCAAAGTATGACAGCAAGAAAACATGTACAGAACAACAGTACATTTTCTGTCTGAAAAAATAAAATAAAACAGCAAACCACAACAAATTGTTTTTAAGCAAAGTGTGACTGGCAGGAGAGGGGGTTTTGATGTAGAAGGAGGAGTGCCATGCAGAGGAGAAGCAGCTTGCAGGGTGGACCAGAAATATTGCTGCTTCTTTCTGAATAACAGAGAACAAGCTCAATGGCTTCAGTCTGAAAACTCTCTATTGTCTTCAGGTGAAAACAGTCTTCTCCAAATGTGTGCCAGAGCTTTGCTCGGTTGGTTGTTTTTGGCATATGCTTGTACTATTGCTTGTTTTTCATGGGAAATGCAGTGTAAACACACACTTCCTCATAGGTGAGTTTTTGGGAGGACCTGAACAAGCTGTCCAGGAAAGCTTTTTCAGAAATGTTCTTGGTTTTATGCAACTTTTGGTTAAAAACATTGGCTTCATTGAAGGCAATTCCATCTCTCAAATCAAATCAAATAGCCCTATAAGAAAAGACAGGGGAACTAAAACAAACAAACAAAAAAAAGGAAATAATGAAATAATAATGAAATGAAATGAAATGAAATAATGAAATGAAATGAAATGAAATGAAGGTATTGGGAGGGGGTGTGCCTATGTGTGTTTCTGTATTTTTGGGGCTTTTTATTCCTTAGCAATCACTAAGCCTGTCTACAAATTTTCACCTTGCTGGATTTCCTTTCCCACTCAATAAACTGCAGAGGAAGAATATTAACATCATCTGTGGGTGACAGATATTTCAATGTTTGCATCCTAAGTGGTTTTAATGACATTTGGAAAGTATAGCACAATGGAGTGCTAACTTTTTCAATTTAATAGAAATCATGTGATCATTCTGATTTTTGGTTCCTGACCTGTTGTAACAAGTTTGGATACAATGCTCATTCTCTGAGGTTTTCTCTACCTACTAGGCTACCCATCAAATAGCAGATCAAATAGCCTGATTGCAAGTAAATTAGTGAATAATTTATTACAGCTGCCCAAAAGCCCAAGCAGGCATCTGAGCCTAAGTGAAGGTATTATTTTCTCGGGTTCTTTTCTTCAAAGAGAATTTTAGGATAAAGTTTACTTCAGCCTCAAGATTAACTTCATATGAACCTATATGTTCCTCCACATTTTTACATTAAATAAGAAAGGAGGAGTAATGATGACAGGGAAATAATGAGTAGATAATTCCCAGGAAAGAATGAAACATTTCCAGGCAGAGCATCTATGTTTGAACATGGGGACTGCTATGCACTTAGCATACAAAAAAAGCCCCTGAAAGCTGAGGAAAAGGGTTAGATTAATATCCCTGGGGAGAAAACTTTCTTTTACTTGTCACAGAAAGACTCCTATCAAGGTGGCTAGAAAAAGAGGATGCCCTTTCATGTATCATTAGACCGTTCAGCTTTTTCCAGTCAGGTGACACAAAGAGATTTCCAAGAAGGATGCCAATGAGTATCTAAAACGGGTGTGAGTTCCATGAAAAAGGAACATTTTTTTGGCAGTGTAAACTGGATGGAGGTCACCAGATTTATTTCACTCAGCTTTCCAGGAAGTCAGCAGTTTATAATAACTTGATATTGCTGCTACTACAGACTGAAATTAAACATGCTGCAGATATAAGAGACTGTAAATTATTTTCTCTAGTTATCCTCTCATTCTCTGTTTATTTTATATAGATTGTGGTTCATTCCATCTCTCACACTTTAGGTAATTTTATTGAAGAGGTTGAAATCTAGACAAATTTTTTCTCTTACATGCACAGAAGTACAACTCAGCCTTCTGATAAAATATTGGCTTTTGGTACTTCCACAGTGTGTAGAGGTATGAGTATCTTGTAAATAACTTTCAGGCAGGGCTTGAGGTTAATATTTTGTGCCCCACAGTCTCAAGCTGTGATGGCCATAATAAAAAAATATCAACTAATATCATCCATCACAGATCTGAAACAGCAAATGCTTAACAATTCCTGTTTCTTTAGTGACAACACAGATATATAGACTCATGTGCATCAGAGAAGCAAAAGCTTTAGCTAGTGACATTTGCCTTTAGTGGGTAGATAGACCATCTTTAAACTAAACCCTCTAGCAGCTAAAAAAATTTTAGGTGTCTTGTTTCGCAGGCTGTTAACTGGCTGTTAATATTGCATGGTAAAGACAGGAGTTCTTACTCTGAAACTCCTGTGGAAATTGTAAGTTGGGTACTCTTAACCAACCCTTTTCTTTCAGCTAAGGTTGTCAGCTACCTACATGAGGTACGCAGGATAACTACCTAAATTTGAGCTGTGTGAAAGGACTCAGATTTTACACCACCAGTGCCTCACTTCACCTTACCAAGTGGAGATGTTGGGACAGTGCTCTTTACAGATGAACAACACAAATGCAAGAATGTCCCTATTCTACTTCACAAACTTATTACTTATGAATATTCTGGTTATTTGAGCCACAAATTTGTTTTACTCTAGTTTCATAAAAACAACACACTTTCTGGAAATTGAACAATATATTATTTTGTTACATTTTCGCATTATGAGAGATGCAATCTTATGACAAACCTGGATCTGATTCAATTTTCAGACTCCTATCACTTTTATGACCATTTTAACACAGAACAACATTTTAATACCACGCAATATTAACCTAATAAGCTGTTTGAAACAGAAACGCAGACATACAATGTGCAGCTCAAACCACGCTGTTGGGATTCAGCCTCTGATTAAGACCCTGTGTTTCCTAGATATCAGGAATGTTCAGAGTTCTTGGTCACAGCCTTTTCCCAGCTGCATATGGAAACCAGTTTTGCTTTTCACTGTCTTAAGTAGCTGCTCATTTAATGGTCACTAAGGTTGACCTTTCTGTGTCACGGTGCCATTCAGTGGGATAAAGAATGAGATGCCTTTTTAGGAAATCATACTATGTGTTTACAAGCAGCTTCTTGACCTTAACCAAATGAGCTGGGGAGCAGCAGATAACAATCTATTGTGCTTCTAACCGTCCTTCATACCAGACCTTTGAGCATTATACTGCCCTCAAATGTAAGGTCATATCTCTGCCCTACACCTAAGGAACAAAAGAGATTTTAAGGGATGTTCAGAAATACACGCTCTCCCTGTTACAAACTGGGACTGTATGCTTCCCTCTTATGGAATGGGACAGAATAGATTTGTTGGCTTCCTTCTTGTGAGTTCATGTACCAAGTGGTAATACTTTTCTCTTGCTTCTTCAAATTGACAAATGGCTTTATCTGTTTTTTTTATTATCTCTTCTAAGGAAGGGAAGAGTCCCGACACTGCATGGAAAGTAATGGTTGGTCAGATGAGTATTCCGTATTTTCATTGTATGTTGGAAATGAACATGACAAATAATGCCATCTTCCTCAATACATCTTGTTTGCATAGCTAAGTGAATTGAATATAGGAATACCAAGTAATGTTCTTCAGCATCGGTATCCAAAAGCTCTGCAGACCAGTCCTTATGCATCTTGGTATTTTTTCTTCATATATTTCCTGGTGAGGACTACTGAGATATCTATTAAATAACTTCAGAATAAACATCACCATCTGCCACATCATCACCAAGCCCCTAAGACATTTTTACTTAACTCACAGACATCATAAATGCATGGGAAATAAATAAGGGTAAAGAAAATCAATTTGGAAAAGATGTTTAGAAACATCTTTCAAGAAAAGTCATGTGAGAACCAGCCAAACTTATAAGTGAAAAGTAGACAGTTTTAAGACATGCAATTTGCATAATGAGGATGAAAACAAGGAAGGAGATTTAAACATAATTTCATTACCATTTTATCATGAAGACATTCCCAAAGCCTTGGTACTGTATTCAACAGCAACAGGTTCACAACACAGAAAATCTAGATGTTATGGAGAAATGGTAATGAGAGGAACAAGCATTTAATCTTTATTATTTCAAATCCAGACTCGAGGTCCTCAGAAATCATTAAGATCTGGCAGGTGTCTCAGCTTATGGACTACAGGATAAAAATTTACATAACAAAAAAACCCTGAAAGATCTTAGAGAAAAAATAAATAGTCCTGCTTTTCTCAAGGTATTCTCTGCACAAAGAGATACAGTTGCTTCAATCATGAGTGTAAAACACATTTCTAAAATTAAAGAACAAATAACTTCAAACACAAACCTTGTCTGAGGCTTACTGTTCAGTTATGGACACTTTAAATCTTAATGAGACTTTTAATACAATCTAATACTCTCCATGGTTTATGAAATAATACTACATGTCTCTAGCAATTCTAGCTCTCTTATAATCTAAAGTAGTTCATGCTATTTAGGTACAAGGAGATTCATGTTGTATAGGTACAAGTAGAAAGGAAGACACAAAACTCATAAAAGGTAAACAGAGCAAGTAACCAGGACTAGCACCCAGAAATCAATGGCATCAGCTTCAGGTCAGCTTTGGCAAGGGAGCAGGATTCTTCTCCCTCCAGTACTAATATACTAGCACTTTTTCATACAGTTAGTCACTTTGCAATCATGCCAAATAACACTGAAATTCATATGGCAGTGTATGCAGTTTACTACTCACAATTCCCTTCGGTTAGCTCTACCCAGTAAAGTGCTCAAAGCATTTTTTCCTGTTAGTAATAATACATGTTCAATTTTGAATTCTCAATTTAATCCTATTAGTCCAATTTAATTAAGTCAAAATCAGCCCCTTTTTAACAGTTTTCAGACTGAATAACACTGAATAAAACTATGAAACAGAATATTTTCTCTGTTGGAGAAGTTTAACAGTGGAGTGATCACTGCATAATAGCCGTGAATTTTACTGTTCCTGTTTTTCCATGACATTTTACATTTTGCATAAAGTGCAAACTATCCACATCTCACAAATATGGTGCACTTTAACACTACATGAATTGCATGAACTACAGCCTCATGGTGTTCCACTGCACAAGGCTGTGCTCTCTGGTCCCCTGCTTGAGAAGGCTGAGAGCTGCCGAAAGCATGTGAGATAGAAAAATACAAGCAATGCATAAAATGCTGCCTATCCAGTAACTGTAGCTCATCTTCTGTAAACTTGGATGCCTTAAAGTAGCCAGTGGGCATGCCTTAAGTGAATATGGCTAGCTCCCATATAAGTCCAGCTTCCATTTTCCTGGTTAATGGAGCAATTGTAATAGGTGCATATGCAATGTTCTAACTGTTCACGAGTAAGCCAGAGCTATAATAAACTCACCCTGTGCTGTGTTGGGGTGGCTTTGCCTGGTGCTTCCTGTTACTGGAATGTGTGGAAGAGCAATGTAGGCTGGATTTCCACGCTTTAGCATGGTACCAAGAGTTGAAGGGGTCACTAGGTTTATCCCTGTGTGGTACGAGAACAGCCATGCCACTTCTAGTGACAAGCTGCCCCTGGAAGTAATACAGAGTCTTCCATGCCTTCCACAACTGACATAATAAACTCCTGCAAACTAAGTTGCACCTGCAATTCTAACACTATCTGCAACACACGTAATCCCAGTACTGTTAATTAAGAGTTAATAATACTGAAAACCTGTAAGAGATGAATACATTTATGTTGGATTTTAAAACTGCCAAAATGCCTTAGGAACATAAGCCTCACTGATCATTCAGCTCCCTGTTTTGTAGCAGTTTTTGACTGGTATGTGCGGGCGTATCAGATCAAACCCCCACTGCTATGTCAGAAAAGAAAGCACTAACTGACATCAGTGAGACACGAGGAGAGAATATCACAGCAGAGATGAGTGTACTGCCTCTCCTCTGACATCAAACTTTCACCAGCTTCATACTGATTACACTGAAATTACTCCAGTTGCACACCGATATGAGTAATATGATGATCTGAAATCACACAAATGATGCAAATTAGGGGAGGAAAATAACATGGGGGGAAAAGATCCAATTTGAACACAACACTAAACCCTGTATTTTTTATCTCATGAGAGGCTTAAGTGTGGCTGGTCATCCATTTCTTTGATAGCTGGTTACTTAGGTCCTCCCAGCGCTGACAGCTGCACCACAGTTTTTGCACAGGCTCTGAAACCTTTGTGATATTTCAGCCATTCTAGAAAATTCACATTTTTGATAATAAATAATGTACCCCTATAAAGTCACCTGAACACCCTGAGAGAATTATAGCCTTTATTATGTACAATTGGGGGTATATTAATCCTTACATTGAAAGATTTTTTTAGTGACCTGTCGGAAAGTTAGATAAATTATCGGAAATAGCCAAGTAAAATTACACTAAGTGTCCTTTAGTAGAACCATCGAAATGCCCTCTGCAAAATATGGGATTGTTTAGTTAGAGGAAGAGAATCCCGGGACAGACAGACATGGCCATTTTTTGTAGCATAGCTCTGAGGTTGATTACTTGAGTCAAGTGACCAATCTGGGAACTGTGAACCTCTGGACAGTCATTTTTTTGCTATTACTGGTGGCTGTTTTAACCTACTCACCTATTAATCTACCATGTACTTTCACTTGATTTATGGAACTTTCTTTAGAAGTAATATTTAGTAAAATGGTACCTTTAGTCATTCTAAACAAGTCCTTTGCCTAAATCCCTCAGAACACATGGGTAATGGCTTCCGAGCAACAGAAGAAAAAATAGAAGGAGGGGAGGTAGCTCATTTAACACAAATATTGCAATATAATTGAAATTATATTAAAAAAATTAAATGACTTTTGTGAACTTGTTTAAAAGGGTCAAAAATGTGTTTGAGCTGTAAAAGATTAACCTTTACTCATTTGGGAAAATGCAGACTTCAACAGCATTCCTCTGCAGTGGTTGCACTTGCTAAAAGTTTAAAACAGTAATTTTTTCCCAAGAAAGGTCATCTTGAGCTAAAATGTCAAATAAATTATTTAGATTACTGAATTAGAAAAGTGAGGATCTGACAGGCTGAATTTTTTATGCACATTAGCCACAGTCAGGGTCTCTATATGCTCTTTCTATTAAGTGCACCCTCTCTTCCCTTATTAAGAATCTCTCCATTTATTCCAATATATTCTCCTTAAGATGTATCTTTGCATCTAAATAGCTGGTCCAATTTGCTTCTTACTTTTAAAAAACAGGAAGCACTTTATTTGACTGTTGATCAGCATTTCTCAGTATAAAACAGATGTAAGAAAGAGATTCTTGCCTCTAGTTTGTAGGGGAAATTACGTGTCCAAAAATTAATCTTCAAAGCCTCCATGTAACTATTAAATCCTAGATTCCAGCTGAAGAAATATTTTAAGGAGAAGGACTATTTTGAAGGATAGAAAATTAAAGGATTGAAATAGAAAGGGAGTAACTTCTATGTAGATTCTATTCTCACAATTATATCCTATAATTTTTATAGGGCAATATAGAGCTGTAAGTAATTACTAGCAAATTGAAGAAAGTCATCTTCACATGTAGCTGCTCTCACACAGCTTTCCCCCACAGGTTCACATCTGTATTTCCCACTTTTTCCTAGCATTTATAAATACTACTGATAATTATTGGAGGAAGCACAAGAGCCTCTGTCCATACATGGTCCCATACGATCCAGTCAAATGACAATAACAGTAAAACTTCCAGCTTCATTTTCAAAACTCAATCTTTGCTCAGCATTGGAGAGGTCACCCTATAAAACAATTCTACATTAATAGTGGGCATAATTAATAAGCATGTAACTATGTGTAAACACAGAGGTAGTGCAGCTGCAGGGGGAACCCACCAGGCAATATTGGGGCCTCAGCAGTGATCCACTAAGGAGTCTCATCTCATCCTTTCCTGGGTGTGAGGCATGCCTTGCATCCCTGCACAGGGGAGAACCCTAGTGAAGCACAGCTGCACATCCTGAAAAGAAAGCAAAGAGCAGCACACATGCTATGTACATCAGAGGTACAGGTAAAAGTGTGTCTGTGTGAAGAATTGTGTCGTGTACAATTGCACAGAGTCAAATGCTTTTAAGCAAGATGACTGCAGGAAGAGCTGCCATCATGCACTCTTACATACTTTTGTACTTTTAAACACCTGAGAGTTTTGTGTTTGTTTTGCATGTAAAACACCTGGCATGTGCAGGACAAGCTTCCTATCACCCTAACCTGAGACTGACCTGTTTTACCTGTCTTGAAATGGCACCAAAAGTACTTAGTCATTTGTGCATCATTGAGAAGAGGGATTTAGTGATAAGACAACCATAGACCTTACTCCTTGGTGATTCCTTCTTTGACAGGGTAAATCCCAGAGAAAAACAGTGTTAATAGAGCGTGACGTTTTGAAGAATAGAGCCCTAACTGTTAACATTTCGGTTGTCAAGCCAGGTATTATGCTATGATAAAGAAAAAGAAATATTAAAAGAATTGTGAAAAGCTTTCTGGAATTTAGTTTCTTGCTGCTGCATTACTGTAAAGGCCATTAGTACCTCTCCTACCCAGGGGTCTTTCATCTTTCTTGCTGTGAATTCTTCTTTTCTGGACTTGTTCATAATTTACCTTTGTCAGGTCAGCAAAGTATAAATTGTAATTTGTTATATAGTCTAAAATACTCAAGGTTCTTTAAAAGGTCTAAATTTAGGCAGAAACCATTTTTTTTTTTAAATGTTTGCACACTCTACTCACCTCTGATTACAACATTGGCAATATAAGGTGAAACACACTGGGGAGAAGTGAAAATAATATATTGGATTTTAACTTTAATTTGCAAATTAACAAACAGAAGAAAGATTTTTAAAGAGTTCTTAAAAAGGTAGATCAAGTTGGAAAGCTGAATCTTGAAAATATGGGGTAGGCCAGTAAATCACCTTCTTAAGAGTTTTCATAAACAACTTGAACAGATCTTGACATCATAGCTTTTGATGGTCTTTGTGTGAAATACTCATCATTTGTACAGTTTAATTTTTCATCTATTTCCTAAGGTAAAATTGTGTAAGACCTTGACTATTGACACCATCAAAATAAAGATATTAGTTTTTCGTTGCTTTTTGCTTCTTCTTCCCCTCACCCACCTTCATTCATAATGATTATGGATATGCTCTGATCTACAGTATTTGACAACATTTCTTTGTTTCCTCTTCTCAGTGATTTATGTTCTTCTTGATGCTAAAATTTTTGGACTAAAAAGATTCTGCAAACAGAAGTCATATGATCTAAGCCTTGTGATAGAAATGTATTTTGCCCTATCTTGCAGCACAATGCAGCACTGGTAAAGCATTTCACTAGTTGTTTTCAGGAGAAGCTTTATGTCCAAAGGGTGCCTTAGTTTTGTCTGTGTAACAAGGCTGCTTCCAAAGAGGCTGCACAGACTGAACTGCAACTTGATTTATTGACTTACTAAGATGGTCAGTTTTGCTCTAAGGAAAAATCGGCCTAAGAGAACTGACTTGATAGATTGCTATTTTATTTTGCTTCAACAATTTAAATTAAACTGGTACCAAAGTTCTGTGTGTCAGTCCTCTAAATTCCTTTTCAAATTAATGCTGAAAAGAAAATCCATCTATCCATATATATGTAAATATGCAAAGCCAGCTGCCAAACAGTGACATTATCCACGGGTTCCTGTGGGCTTGCAATAGAAATGAATGGGAAACTCTTCTAATAGTGCCAGGCTTGTATGATATTTTTGCAATAGGTGAGAAAAGGCAGCATCGTTCCAGAAAAAAAGGAAGAGCATTTACCAATTGGAACATGGGCAGATGTCACTGATAGCAGATGGTTTTAAAACTCGCATTTTAAGACAGCAGCTGCCTGTCTGTGTTATATTTGAAAGGGTTACCCTTGGTTGGAATATTGGATTAAATGCTTTTGTAAGAAGGCAGCTCTAGCGATAAAAGAAGCAAAAAATATCAGACAGATATAAAATCAGATATTCTATTGCATCCCTCCCAAAGCTTTACTAGATAAAATATCAAAAAGATGGAAAGACCATTTATGTCAAAGTTTGTAGAAAGAGCAGAGACATACTCGCTCTGAATATTTTTAGATGCTAAGTCCATATGACTCCACAATGCTGTCTTAATTCAAGGGTGGTCTAGGATCATCTCAAGAAAAAAATGGACACATTAAGGAAGAAGTCCTCACTGAAGCCTTTCCCAGTTGCATAACAAAGAGGAATAATACAAAATCCTTCCTGGGATGGAATAATCCCATCCAACAGTATATGTTCAGACTGACTAGCAATGCAGCAGTAGTCTGGGGGCGCTGATGGACAACAACCTGGACATGAAACAGGCACATGACCTTGAGGTGAAACCACTGACCACTGACAGGGCTGTGTTGGCAAGAATGTAATCAGTGGGCCACAGAGGAAGGGCAATCCCTTCTGCCTGGCATCCATGAGGCTGAACCTGGAGGGCAGCATCCTGTTCTGTTCCCTTGAGAGAGACAAACTGGAGAGAGCCCAGCAGAAAGCCACCAAGACAGGTGTGAGACTGGAGTACATGATATGCACACATATATGTATGATTTGTATAAAAACACATAGAAGCTGAGGCAGCTTTGTTCAGCTTGCAGGGGAGAGGCTGACTGGGTTCTGTTTGCAGCTTTTGTACCTCATGGGGGGTTATGGAGACAAGGAAGCAAAACTCTTCTTAAAGAAAAGTGGTATGCAGGCAAAGATACATCACAGCAACTGGAAAAAGCAGCAAGAGGAATTCAGATTGGATATTAAGGAGAAATAAAATAACCCTCAGTAAGAGAAGTTAAGCACTGAAACAGGTTGTACAGAGAGGCTCAGAAACTCTTGTCCCTGGGGATGTTCAAAACTTGACTTTTAAAACTGCTTTTAATAGTCCCAGTATGTAATTGACTTTCCAGATCAGAAGGAATTACCATCTTTAAATACTTGGATCTTCACTATACCAGGTGATGATTTTAACCTCTATCTGGGCTTTCTATTTTTTACTTGCCTTCTGTCCTTGTCTAACTTTTTTCCCCTTTCGTTTTCTTCTGAAGTAGATTAAAATTTTTTTTCACCAGATTACAAGACAGAATTCCTACAGAATCGACTTTGACATTTGTTTATCATGAATTATAGTTAATAAACATAATAAATCTTGAACTCAGACAGACAGCTTTGGTTATCCGAAGCAAATCTTCCACATAGCTCTAGCCAGACCCTGTAGCAAAATATGCAGAAAAAATACTGGGATCAGAGTTTCTGAACCATCAGAAGTGGAAATAGTTGTTTAAGCATAAGTACAACAAATTTAATAAGTGTTTCAGTATTGTGCTACATAACAATGACATTTCAATGCAAAAAGTCGTACTAAGTTGGCACTCTATTGCAATTCAGAACATTTTCTTCATTTTAACACTTACACTGTCTTGTATTTTTAAATGAAGTTTTTTGAAATCTTCGCTTGGAAACCTAAAATTCTTTAAGCTCAGTTGCATATGTCAGAATTCTTAGTGCACTCTGTGTGGTCAGATTATCCAAATACCTGTAAATCATCAAGAAAAGTCGATGCCTATTCTGCTTTTGATGTCAACATTTTAGTACCTAAAAATGCATGCCATTTAGCCAAAGAAAAGCACTGTATGGAAGTTTGCTTGTTGCTGATAGGCTACTAAAATTACTAAAATACATAAAGCATCTGGCTTTGGTTTCTGGATCTGGCATGATATATCAGTCAACAACTTGCTTTCTGATTTGTATTTTTCAGCAGAGAATGGACCTTTTCTTCAGAATATCTCAACCATATTTTTACAAAATTCTCACATGCATTGAAGCAGGCATATTTAATATATGATGCAGATAAATGTTCTTCTCTGAAAAAAATCCCTATAGTATTTTTGAACTTTGCTCTGGAGAATAGAATTTGGCCTCTGTTTTTGTCTCTGTTCCTTGGTTACAATTATAACTATAATTAAATCACTACCTAGATAGATATGTTATAAGTGAACATATCACTTACATTTTGCTATTAAATGGTTAGTACATTTCTGAACACAAACATGGGTCCCTAATGTCCAGTTAGCTGTATAAACCTCTTACACAGCTTGGCTGGCATATGACTTGAACAATTGAATACTACATAATTCCTTTTTTTTCCAAAGGCTAATTAAAATCAATTCCATGGCATTTCTCTGCTGTTAGAAAAGATGCTGCTGGTAGATGTTTCAATCATTAGCAATATGGTGCTGCTGGATTAAAAACAAATTTCCAAATAACATAGCAATGACAGTTAGTCTATGATAATCCATGCAACTGTTAATGAAGGAAACCTGTTCTGCCTCTCTACCTGAATATTTGTTGATGCCATCTGAAAATAAAGATGTCAAAAAGCAGTACTTTTTTTATATTTTAAATTGATGTTCATTGCTTTTAGCTATGCAAATTTAATAATTTTCTGAATGTCCCAAAGGATTCAGATTAAAAAATATGGGCTTTCATGCTTATTATAAACATGAAATACTTCAGATTTTAGCTCTCAAGGTAAAATACTTTCATACACTCTGGCTACATCTAGAGACACTCAACCTTTGTTTGAAACTAGCTCCAATGTTTAGCTCTTAAGTGCTTTAAATTAGGCTGATTAACTGAAATTGTACACTTTACACAATGTAAGCCTAATCTGAGGTCAGCATCAAAACATTTCTGGAAGCTTATAGAACCCAATGTACAACCATTAGACCAAATGGAGCCAAAATCTTGTTTTCATTGAAGGTCAACAAGCTTTGTCACAGAAATAACCAAAGTGAGAATTTTACTTCAGAAACTTGAAAAAACGGTGATGTTAATTAAAAGTAAGCAAGCAAGAAGATTTTAATAAGCATTTTGGAGAGAAGAAGCATGATGAGTAGAAAAGGATATTTGTTATTGAACAAGAGTCAGTGCAGCACAGATATCAGAGCCTAAACTCACTCTTTCTTTGTGCCTTTTTTTCACAATAGGGTTGCTGTTTGCTTAGCTTTTGAGTAGGAGCTACCATTACCTTTCATGTGAAATTAATTGTTAGAAACACAGCTGAAAGAGAATCTTATTATTTCTGAGTTAAGCAACTGTAAATGTAATTGATGCATGCATAGAAGTAAAAGTCCTTTTTCAACTGAGTCAGCACAAGAACTTGTACCTGATTCTCCTACTCCTTAAAGAACTGGATTATTGGTTATTATGTGTTGTTGTATTTTATCCCCATCTAAAGAAGCCTCCCCAAACAAACAGTAATTAAATTTCATGGATTTCCATCAACTCTACCTTAGATACATCAGTGTTTTTCACTAAAAAGAAAAATATTGTCAGGTGATTAGTAGCTATCTCTTATGATAAAAACAAACAAAAATATCTGATGGTCTTCCCCCAATCTTTTCTTGCTGATTAGTACATTTGGTAGTATCTATGTTCATGAATAGCATGAAAAATCTACAGCTTTTCATTAAAAATAATCATAATAAAAATTTAGAAAAGTTTATAAAATTGTTTAAGTAGATGCAATATATCAGTGATGGCATATCTGAGAAATTAATGGATTTTACTTCCTTTCTTAAATGATTATTACCACTCTTTCTTGTCTGATAGACATAGTCCTTATAGACTAGGATCCATTCCATAGTGTAGTTGTGTGGAAGCTGTGTCAAATGTATTGCTGAAATGAAGTCAGGTGGCGATCTCTGCTCTGCCCTCATCCACAGAGCAAGTCACTTCATCACTGATGGCAATCAGTTGATCAATCATTTGCCTCTGGCAAACCCATGTTTTGTCTTCCCAATTGTCCTGTCTTTCACATTCATGGCAACAGCTTCCATGAGGGCCCATTTCATAATGTGTCCAGGGGCTCATTTGAAGCTGACTCCTCTGGTGTTTCCCAGACCTTCTTTTTGGGAGGTGGCTATACATTTGAGCTTTTCCAGTCATTGAGAACTTACCTGGTCTCCATGACCTTTCAAAGGAGAAACAAAGTGGCTTTCTATGCTTTTGGTCAATTTTCTGAGCACCCTCAGACCCATCCTATCAGGTCCCATAGACTTTCATATGTCCAAAAGCTTCAGATAGTTCTTAGTTCTCTTCTTCACTTCCTGGTTCACTGTTTGCTTTGTTGTTGCTTCTTGGCATTGAGACTTGGGGGCTAACTTTACCCTTGAACACCAAAGCACAGAAAGCATTTAGTATTTCAGCTTTTTCTGTATCATATTTAATTGACCTGTCAGCTTATACTAACTTGTTCAGCCGTGGACCTGCATCTTGTACTTCTGCTTGCTGCTCACATATTAACACCTTCTTTGTTATTCCTGGCATCTTTTGCCAGTTGGGGTTCCAGCTGAACTTTTGTCTCTCCCTCAGTGTCAAGCAACATTCCTCTATGTTCCTCTATAGGTGTCTGTCCTGGAGTCACTACTCAAAACCTTATATTGGTATCCAGAACTGACACCTATCTTTGATTTCTCATATTTTCAAAAATGTTAGTGTGTAAAATTCACAGTAATGGTGTCAATTCAAAAATTCCATAAGTGAGTTATTGCTGAGTCAATCATCTTTTAGGTTCTTTCCTGTGCATTTGAAAAACTGTTTACGAGTTATTTTGACACTGTTAGTGAAATTAAAAGGGAATACCTTGCATCACTGAAAAGGTGTGTTTCAAAGTTATACCTATAAAATTTTTACATAGTTAATCAAGCTGCTACCACAAAAGGTTGCATATGTACCCAATGAATGCTACAAGGATTGTGTGTGCTTGCATACAGAAAATGAATATTCCTATGAATAGTACCAGCTATAGACATAAAGAAATGAGAGAATTTCTATATATGCATCTTTGAAGAGACAGCATGAGAGAAAACAACAAGAGGCATTTGATGTGGGCTGGCGAGGAACACGGGAAAGTGTGCTCTGTGAAATGTGCACGTGCACATGCAAAGCATACATTTGTTAGGGACAAAAGTGCGTATGCCTGGAGACATTTATAGAGAAGAGTATTTTTATAGTGTGCATCTGTGAGGGAGTTTGGGCACGGAGCTATAAGTCTGTTTATGTATAGATAAAAGGAGAATACATGGATTTATTTATAAGTTAAGGCAATCAATATAAGCGAGGTGATATCAATGTTCACTCCACATATATATTTACAGTGTATGAACATATAATTTTAATTGGAGAGATTTATCCATGAGAAGCTTTGTTTGGTGGAAAAGTGAGAAAACAAAGTGGAAAAAAAAGGGAATGAATTAAAAATAATGAACTACACACTAAGATATAGTAAGAAATTCCTTATGTTGCCACGATAAATATTTTCACACTTTTAGTGCATCACTTGGAAAAGTGTCATTATTTTCTCTATGGATAGAATGAAGTTTAGTTAGTATTTATGTGCCCAGCAGGACAAAAAAAAACCCAAAACCAAAAACCCACTGGTTATTTTTCCTGTTGTTTACTTTAAATATTTTTAAACAGTAGCCCCACTTTGCCAAACAATTATTTTTGAAAAACCTATCAGTTCCTAAGAAACTTTTCAGGGATGGAAGAATATGTATATTTCTCTTTTTGTGTGTTTCCTGGTAAAAATCTTATTCTGTCACAGACCTGTACTATTAAATAGCTTGTAGCACTGATTATTACTTCTTTGAGTGGCACTTCCCACCCTACCAGTCATTATCAAAAGAGACTTTGCTGCTAATTTCCTGGAAGATTCAAATGCTTCTATTTCAAGGTCATCTCGAAGGATAGTTTAAAGAGCTTTTTCTGTAAAATATGTATATTTACAAGAGCACGCATAAATGGTCACCAGGGAAGATAAGCTATCAGAGAGTAAAGAGATGTCTTTCCTTATACAGTTCACACACCAGTGAAGCAGATAAAATTGGTTTTGTACCCAGCCTATGAATACACTGTTAGGAACTCTGTCCTGAAAATTGATCTACTGAGATAAAATTCAATGCATCTCTTTTCATAAATATCTAACAGTGGCATCAAAATTCTACTGCTCTTGCCTGAATAACCATCTACCTGTCGTTCCAGCAGGTAGCAGGACTGACTTCACTCATGTGCTCCAGAGACACGGAAACAGGCTGCATCTGTAGGTAATTAGAGCCTCAGTTTTAGTACACAAAGATGTGAATCCAAGTTTATTGTTATTAAAGTCAGATGCATGACTGATTATGAAATGTTAAGATTAAGTCTGTGTTTATTTTTAATAAAAAAGTGATCCAGTATTTATCAACTTGTCGTTTTTCAAGTCCTTCCATGCAGGTTTGTGTTGATGGTCTTGCCTTCCCCCTCACTGGTGCATAATAAATACTGGCACACGACACCTCTTTAGAAACAATCAAACCCGTAACATTTCCAAGGCTCACTTTTGCTCTGTTAGTTCACTCTGTGGTCGTGATCCACCTGAACAATCTTACCATCAGAGTTGTAAGAAATTTTCCTATGGGCATAAAGTTGCATATGGGCTTTAGTATTCTTAGAATATATGGTCAGCTCAGTAACGTGCAAAATCAGACAGGGGCATGAGAAGGCACATAAGGACTACTCGCGGCTGGAAAGTGCTCAGAACCCTGTTAACTGGTACAAAACTACAGCAATTTTAATGTATTATTGGAAAAAATGAAATCATGTTGCAGTGGCTGTCATATGGCAGCGCCTACAATTTTCCCTTAGAGATACTGTTCACTTCTCTTCACATTATGTTTTATGCAAGACACAAACTCCTAAAGTAAAAGGCAAATATGTGAGAACTTGGAAAATATGCTAGGCTTAAGCCAGCTGCTACTAGATCAATAGCTAAAAGTCCTGCTTACTTCAACAGGAATGAACACAGGCCCTTTATTTCACAAGAAATCATAACTAGATGTCATCAATATGACGAAGGCAGCTAAAAATCTCCATTTACAGGCAATGTAATATCCTATAAACAGCCAAGATGCAACACATTCTTTTAGAAGAAACCCTAACTATTTCACTTTTGCTATATTTTTTACAGTGTGTCATAAGAAAAAAAGAATTTAAAATATAATTTTAATTCTATTTTATTTTTAGCTAGTGGACTTCTCATGTCAAAACACAAGTTAAGTGAAAGTGCCCAAATCTAATGCAAAGAAGATGATGTGCTGTAATGATTAACAGAAAGGGAAAAAAAAGAATAAAAAAGCCACTTTTCTTCTTCTGGTATAGATAGCAATTTGCTGGAAAAACTCTATGGAAAACTCACTTAAGCTTTTGCAATAGTGGACAAAACCAGCTTAGCTGATTCTTTGCTCAAACCACCTGAGGAATCATCTTACTGGAAGAATAGAGCTTTAAGAACATCCCCCTGCATGGATGCTTGCAAAGGGCCAGTTCAGTCCTATATACACCCGAGGGAAGCAGTGTGGGGAATGAAAAGGTGATCCCACAGTCCTCCTGTTGATGGTGTACTGGATTTGAGATGGGTGCCATAAACAGAAATGCCTTCTCATGTGCAAAACAGAAGGATGGATGTTTCCTGGTGAGGAATCATTCAATTTCCTTTACTACCATATCGATTAAAATTTCTGCCTAAATGCAGCAGAGCTTGATATATGGTGCTTTATGAATCAGGCTTAAAAAAATAAGTATTTGGAAAGTGTAGTCCATAATCCTGATGAAATTGTATGGTAGTCACGGAGCTTTTATCAAAAGGTGATTTGTCTATTAATAAAACATGGAAAACACATATTATGACCATCATCTCACACTCACTATGAAACATCTCAGTGTCAACTTTCAAAATATGTTTCCTTCATTTGACTGATTTTGAAAGATGATTCCCTTACAATGCTGATTTCAGCTTCTAAATTATTTGCATGCATTACATTTAAAAAGGCCACTCTCTTTTCAAGATGCCACTTCAAAAGTATGACAGAATTGGGCTCTTACATAGCATGTGCGCAGAAATATTTGTGTTCCTATTAAAGCAAAAGATAAACCAATCCTTGAAAGGGCTGATATTTTTCTCTTTGATCAGTGTTTCAACAGTATTTAAAAACACTTATAAGGAAAGATTTTTAAAATTCTAAGTTTTTTAATCTGATTATCTTAATTTTAATATGTTTGAAAAACACTGGCCTTCTTGTAAGAAATTGTTTATATATTTCCATTTAGTGTTTTGTTGAACAGAGGTACTCTAAAACAATTTATGGCTGATTCCTCATGTGCTGCTTATTCACTTCAGCATAGGAAGGAATTTAAAACTGATGCAAGCAATTGAGCTACAGAACAGGAAGACAGAGGGAAAAGAAACCTTAACTATCTTATTTCATTTAGATATCCACTAACTCTTGTATCTAGATTCACTTACTGAAACTTAAGTCTTGTGGTCTTGTTTAGTATCAGCCAGTAATAAAGAGCTCTTCAGTGAAATACAGCTATATTCCTCTATTAACTGCAGCTCTTGAAGCAGTCATTGTGGAAAGGGAAGTCTAAACCCTTCAATGTCAAGGCATTTAGAGGCACTCTGGCATCAATCAAGGTCTACGTCCAGTAAGTGCCTGCTTACATTTACATGAAATATTCATACAGCTTTCAGTTTTGTTTTTCTCTCTCCTAATCATCACTTTTAGGAAGAAACTACAATCATCACAGTTAAGGGAGGGTGTTATGGGACGTGTAGTACCTTTCAATGTCAGACTTCCTGCAGATAACTAGCTCTGTAATGAGGCAGCACACTGTATAGACTACCAAAGGTCTTCCTCACAAAGCCTAGCCTTGTTATCCTGCACTATTCATCTTCAAGCACACAACTTAAAGCAAATGAAAGTAATTAATTAGACATAACAGATGTGACAAAAAGTGATTTCAAATCCTGAAAAATATTTAACATTGCCTTTAAGTGAACAAGGTTTCCCCCCCCGACACGTGTCCTCCAAACACAGAGTTCAGGTCTTCTACTGCACCCTTTTAATTGTAGAAGCACATAGAATACTTTTAGACTGAGAGTGATTTATTCTTTTCATATTTTTCTGATGCTTTTCATATGACTATACAGAACTTTGAAAATGCCAGGCACTATGGCCTGTGAATTATTATTATCTGTGTTTGGCTAGAGACCATCACTTGTCTTTTTCCCACCTTAAATATCACATCAACAAATCTGTGTAGTAATATATGTAACATCACTGACTGTTCAGAAAACAGTAAATACATCATTTTTTTAACAGCAACATAATAACTTTTGTTTTTAAGCAAAATAATAGCATTTGTTCAGAGTTACTTAGGAGTTTGGGCCAAATGGAAACATTGTGCATTACCTTCCGAATGAAGTATAAACAGCGTTTCTCATTATCCTTTATTCAGCCTTAGAGCAAATTTGTTTACTTCACCACTGATGGTAGCAGCACCTATACTTTTCTTTATTACCAGACTATTAATATAAGAAATTTAGTTCTTATAAAACCTACTAACAAATAATAGCTTTAGCTCTTGTGAGTTTGCTGCTGAAATAAGAACTGATTCTAAAATACTCATAAAAGCAGAAAAACATAAAAGGATATCTAGTGCAGCTGATGCTGGAATTACACATGTAAAATGACATTCAATCATTTAACATGCATTTGTACAATTATGTTAAAAAGTAGGATTTATGGTAATGTATAATATTATATATATTAAAAATCTAAGATTACCAAGAAAAATATGAAGAACAAAGTTTGCACATCAGTTACTAAAATATTCAGGTTTTTTTCACACCGTCTTCCTCTTCTCTCCCTTTGAATGCTCATACAGCAAAGTAACAGCATTTGCATTATAGTCTCATGTTGAGTCTGCTGGCATCATCAGTTTTGATTTTTCTCAAAGGAATCTGGATTCTCTAATAAATTACTATGCCAAAATTGAAGCTGATTGCCTAAAAATTGAATATAAATGGCAAAGAACTGATACTTAGGAAAACATCCAAAAGTGTCAATGTATTTGTTATTTTTAAAAAGCTCAACATATTTGTTTACTTTTAAAACTGTTAAAATCAAAGTTATCTTCTTGTATTATATTCCCTAAGTAATAATAAAAATAGAAAACCATGATCACATTGTGCACATGGGAAAAGAAAAAGGCAGCTCTGAGTATCTGTTCATCTAAAGATTATAGCAGAGGTAATCAAAAACAATTTGAAACAATTTGGGCCGATAATCTTCATTTACCTCAAATAAAGACAGTCATACTTAAAAACAAAGAATACAACAGTACTGTTGTTGAACATAAAAGCACCTATATATACACATCCACAAGACATTCTTTTTCATTCCCCTGTGTCTCTACTTGGGAGAACCCATATCATAAAAACAAACTAGACCTTGAAATACAGGTGTTCTTTCATTTTCCTTGATTTGGAATGAAATACACTTCAATTTTTGTTCATTAAAAAAAAAAAAAGGGAAAGCCAGAACCTACTGACGCAAGCTGTGTAGGCAAGACACATTCACAGCTAATTTATAACAGTGAGTAAAGATTGCACAGTATCTGACTCAGAACAGAAACAGAAAAATCTTCCCTGAGGAGGCCTTGCTGAGTTTTAAGAAGTAATTCATGGTAGACTTATGAAGGATATTGCAAGCAGTATAAGCAGCCCTGCTTTATAGAACATTTTCTGACTTTTTGTTTCTGGACTAGGGTCAGATGCTGTGTGTGCAGAGATCCTCCTAGGAGTTGCTGACTGCCCTTGATTACTGCCAAATTCAGTGAAATCAAAGATACTCATCACATTCCTAGTTTCAAGCTGCTAATATATGAAGCACTCTTTTTCTGCCATTTCCTTATCAGCATTGCAATATATTAATGATAGTAATCTAAAGTGTATTCTTGTATGTACACTATTGCAATAAAGTCTTGTCATTAAATGCTGCCTTTTTTGCTTTCTAATTCTGTTTTATGTCAATAGTATTTAAAAATGTCCAAGGTCTTGATATAAAAGATAATAAAAAAATATGTATGTGTTGAATGGTATAAATAGAACATAGACAAATGAAAATTATCCAGAGGCTATTTGGGATTCAAGCATTTTTTAAACAGAATTTAGTATTAAATTGCATCTTTTAGTAAACTTTAAAAAAAACACAAATAAGCCCTGGAATTTAATGTAAGCTACTTACAAACCCAGTTGTATTCATCTCTAGTACTACCCAGCTCAAATAAATCAAATCCTCAGGACAGAAATGCAGTATTTCTCTAAGTCTGACTCATAAAGTGGCATAATCCATTAGTCACCTCTTTGCATGTAAGCTTGGGTAGATGTTCAAAGTTGAGTTCTGGTTTTTGGTCTGACATTATCTATTGAATTTTTATTTGAACATTTCAAATGACTAATAGATTTCTGTTACTTTTTGAAGTGTTTTGGGTTCTCTGAGGTGATTTCAGAATGGCATGCAATCAGTTGTGGTTTGGTTCATATTTCAAGCTATGATGAAACTTGCAGAAATTTGAAGAGTTTGAATCAGTTGTAGTCCATCATACCTGTGGGATATCTTTAATCCCACAAGTTGTGGGAACTTAAGTATACTGTTAGCTTTTGATCTCACTGCAATGATTCTGAACATAACTGGCAAGTGCAATGTTAGCCAGACATAAAAGAATTGACTCTCTCTTGTTCTGCTTCCTAAAGTGTTCTCAGAGCACTGAATAATATTAAGCTCTGTTTTGTGTGCATGTGCAGTGCAATGATTTCTAGAGTAGACTTTTGCCAGATGCACAATGTAGAAAGGCTACCAAACATGGCATCCTTTTGAATGATTCCCCCTACAAAAACCATGTTTTTTTGAAAATATTATTCATCAGCAATATCTTCTCTCTACTGGATTTACTCTTAAAACTAGTAAATACTGTTATGCATGAGCACAGTACATGCAGCTGAAATATACATATATTGGACTGAAGAATTTTACTTTACATCCATGGATCACAGGTATTTCTTTTAATAACCTGCATTTTTATACTGTCATCATTTATGTGAGAAATATCCAAGATCTAACTTTGTGCTTCGTGTTATTTACAGATGCCTTGAACACCCTTTAGATGGTTAACTATCTGACTTCATCAATGACTGTTTGTCAAGCCAATGGCATAGGTGTCAATGACACATGAGCACAAGACTGCAAGTCCAGCTTGATAGATATGTGCAGCCCATGTACTATCAAAAATGGATTACAGAAATTCAAATGTGTTTGTAAATGTCACCTCAGATTAATTTTTTATTTTTTCCCCCCTTGCAGTATAATCCAGTGTGATCCACATTACTTATTTTAAAATGATGGATAGGTTACCATCCAAATTATTTGTAAGACATAAATGACCATTGTATGTCTCTTTGAAGTCAGAGGATGTATTCTGTATGACTCAATCATTAAATCATCTTACAAATGTCTAACAAAGCACCTGCATTTAACCATACTTCCCATATTTACATTTTTGGCCTCTTTCTAAGATCAGGCATAAATCCATCAGGCCACTTTAGAACTTCAGAACTTCCTTTTTTACATATATACTGCTCATTATCCAGAAGTTATTCTGTCCTCTGTGTTAAATTACTTTATGCTGCAGCTTAAACGAACATGTCTTGCTTTCATCTGGCATTTCAAATAGGGCAAAGACTGCTGTACAATTTCCAAACACAACTGTGCTAACAGAGATGAATTACTACAGTTTATATAATTTATATTAGGAATTCATAGACCTAGCAAAAGGGATTAGTACATTTTATTTCAGGGTAGGAGATGATCCTGTCATTAATGGTCGATACTTTCATCATCTTTTAAACCTGAGGAATTTCCTGGGTGACAAGACTGTAAGGACATATCAGGGATTCACAGCTGTGAGCTTTATCTGGCCGTGTACTGCTTTACTTTCAGTATGTGGACTATGTTCCATCAAAACTGGATTAGACTGTCAATCATGTCCTGCAATGTATATTGTATTATGATTTTTGAAAATGTCACTGAGATCAGAGTAATTTCTTGGCTAATTGCATCTCGTCTCTTCTTAATACTGTGCATTTAATGGTTTCATTACCTTACATGACAATCACAGAGTCTAGTCCAGCATTAAGGGCAGTTTTACTTTTCTTTATTAAAAAAAAAAAAAAAGAAAAGAAGAAAATGTAAGGATTCCTCAATCCTTTTAATATCACAGAAAAAATATTTAAGACACTTCTATATTTGATTAAATGAAATAAAAATGTGTTTGTGGTGTGCATATTGCTCCCTGTGGTCTGAGATATACATACTAGCAGAGATTGTTTCTCTAATCCCAAAAGCACACCTTATGCTTAGCACTGTATTTTCTTCTCTTCTCCTGTTATGGAAATAGATTAAAGAAAATATTAACTTTTAAGAAACTGTCACTCATTACTCACAGAGCTTCCATTTTATGTATGGTTTTCTCAAGGGAAAGTCTCCCAAATGCAAAAATATTTATGTTTCAATATTACCCATTTAGGCATGAGAGATTCATTTAGATGAATGTTATAGTATGTTTCCCAATATTTCATTAAATGATAGTTTGCCAACAGCAAAAGGTTCTGATGATATGTGTCAGAAGTACAGGAGCTGTTGGAGGAATTGTTTACAAAAGTAGTGAAGTCAATACACTTGTTTTGGTTGAAAATAAGGCTCCTCTCAGAACCCAAACAATTATAGCTGTTAAAGCACTCACAGATGACTATAAAAAATGAGAGGCCTAATTTAGCTGTTATTTTTTAAGTTGTTATAATGAATTCTTAAAGTAGGAAGAAAACTGCCTAATCAGAAAGGCTGTATGAAGTGCAAAGCAGTATAGGGGAAGGTGGTGATTTAGGCTGGGACTCAGAAAACCACATTTTCAATCACTGTGTTACACTACCTCTGCCACACCAAAATACAAGCTGTTACTCATCACTGCAGTCTATTACATAATTGCATGCCTAAAGCTGAACATGCACGCTGTTTCCTGAACATTTTTGGTTTCTTTAAGCAAGGGAGTGGTTGTCTCCATTTTTGACATTCAACTTGCCTCTAAAAACCCTCAAAACTTCACCAGACAAGGCAAAACATCCTCACTTCTATCATTCTGCAGTCCTTCCTTTTATACTCTATCAACTAATTGCAAGCTACAGGGGAGAGAATACACAGGGAAGATAGACGTATACTGCCAAGGATTCCTGGTAGGGGTGCTTGTAATGAAGGACACTCTTGGGTTTGGATCTGACAGCAGCTGGAAAATCTAGCTCAAATTTGCTGTGGCAGGTAGAAAGAGTGCGAATGTTAAAATATCCAAGGCGTTTGTAAATACTCTAACTTGCTAGCCATCTGTGTGGTTTGCATCCAGTTTGTGTGGATTGCTCCTATCACTTGTATAAATATAAGCTGACATCTTTTTAAGCATGCTTTCTATGATCATTTGGTTGAGAATGCCTTTTATTTAAACATTACAACACATTTTATTGATATTCTTGCAAAATAGGAATAATGATTAAACACTGCATAAAATTACAATGCATTTCAATGGAGTAAACTGATCGTATGAGCAGATGCACATGTGCATCCACAAATTGCTTAACTCCTAGTAAGTTTCAAAATCAAGGAAAGGTCGTTAGTATCTCACAAAAGGACTACTTACAATGTTCTGAAAGAACTGACAATTCTGGTGAGGTGAGGAGGGGAGAGAGATGGAGAAAGCATGACAAAACCAGCACTTCCTTAAGCTAACAATGAAACATGGTCCTGGCACCTTGTTTTTAATTCCATTTTCTATTACATTAGTATTTGGTCTCCATATATTTCTAAGAACAAATTGAGTTAGTGATGTTATTAAGATAGGCAAGTCATTGCTTAAAAACATATGTACATTAAGATATTATGTCTAAGGACACAAGCCAAACCTATCAGAATGAATGAATTTAACAAGCAATGGACACGTAAGGGAAACTGGCCTTTCTCCTACAAAAGAGGTGGGGGGAGAGCAAGAAAAGGAAGGAATTTTACACTCCCAACAGTTGCTAAAAATAGCTGATTTATGTGCTAAAACATTTGGATAGAGAAACAATTAGTTTCTGCCAATTAAAGGGAATCCCAATGCATGATTTTTGTCATGCATATCTGAAAAACAGTAAGCTTTGCTAAAAATCTTTTAGTAGGAAAGCATGAAGGAAGAATGTTCCTAAGAATCTTTTGATGCCCCCTTTTATTTGAAAACATAGCACATGAGGAAACTGTTCTTTACGTTAACACCTTTGTCTGCAGGGCACACATGGAATAATGTTCTGTGACTCACAGCATGCGCTGTGTGATGCTCTAACAAAACAGCTGAATATAAAACAATCAAAATTAGATTTTTGTTTTTAAAAGCATGATTTATTTCTAGTAGAATGTATTATTTTTTTTACCATGTTTTAACTTGTGCTGACATCACCTGTGACCTTTCTTGAATGACATGAACATGAGAGGGCCACTCTTTCTGGGAGACAGGACACTGCCATCCAGGTTGACCTGGAATATTTGGGGGTCTTGGCTCCCTTGAATGTGACTGAGTCTACTTTCCACTACAAGATCTAAATTAAAGTCTGGTAGCAATATGACCACACCAGCAGAGGTAAATGCATTTGCTGAGAAGGAAAATAGATCTTAGAAATTATTCCATGTCTGTGGAAACAGTTTTTGAGTTAGAAATCACATCCATAAAAAGAAAAAAATATCAATGATGCATTTCAGAAGTAAATAGCTTCTTCTGTCTACAGTGGTAAATTCATCCAAATGAATAAATATATTGCATGTACTGAAGTAAAGAAAAACATCCCAGAAGATCAATTAAGGTTTTCTGTAAGATGAGTATAAATTCATTACAAATTTTCAGAGACCAGAGATGGAATCATTCAGATGGGCTCATTTCAAAATATGGTAATATTGTAAAATATCCCTCAAGAGGTCATTCTTGTATAAACCAGGAAAATCAAATAAGGATAGGCAGAAGAGGGGACACTAATTATTTTCTCACCTGCAGTTGGTTGAATCATCAAGGAATTTGGGGACTGATTGATGATGAGATGTTGAAGATTACAGCAATACTTTCACCTATAATATTTCAAGCTGCCTAACATGCTTTCCTGATGAGTGAAAGGTTTTACCAATACATTTGGAGTCTCTGGTTAGTTTAGTAATGATTTGGGACAGGAACACTCCCCAAAAAGCAGTAAATGACATGACTACCACAGCCTGTTCAATGGACTATCCTCTACCTGCAGACAAACTAAACCCTGTATTGCCTTTCCTTCTGCCACACTAATGATGTGGACAAAAATGGTATAAATCTGAAAAAATAATAATGGTCTTTACACCATGTAACTAGTGAAGAAAAATTGCTATGATCTGTAATGTGGAAGACATTTCAGTGAAGATCCTTAGTAAGCCTAAAAACTGAGGACCCAGACTTTGGGTCAATGAGACTTCATAAATTTCACATTAACTTTAATCTACATTGATCTTAGGTCTCTTCACACTCTTGTGGTTGCAAGTTCTTGAATAGCTTCTGTTTTACCAAAATACAGAAAAGTAAGTGGAAGTTCAATAAAATGACTGGAAGCTAGAAAATTCAATCTGCTTCAAAATTAAACATAGAAAACCCTCTAGGCTTGCTTTTTCTCTAATGCTCATCCAAAATTCTATAAAGTTATGGATTTGACATCATCATTGGACAGAGACTTGGATTAATAATTCCTTTTATTCTTTATGTCTACTATGCTCAGCCAGTTAATGATATTTGGTAACATTTAAGATGGGCTTGAAGAAGTGGCTTATTCTACTCCCTCTCTTTTTTTAGAGTGTGGGGGGGAAAGAATGCCATAGTAACTGCATGCTATCAAAATATTTTCCCTCTACTTTCCAGGTCTAAAACTACCACTAATACATTTATTATATAAGGACTACTTGCTGCTTGAAGGGCAGAATTCATTCATCCTTTTTCTTACAGATGCAGAAGTAGCACTGGAAATATCTCCTTTCCTTTCAGAACAGGAAAAGCAATTAATTGAAAATGGAATGATGATATACAGTTGACCTTCAAATATTGCCAGAATTGAAGCCACACTCATATTGGTCCAGTCCAAAACACAGAATAAAGCAATCTAAAAGCTGTTTTGCATTACACTGGCTAGAACTATCGAGATGTGTCTTCTCTTTCTTGGTTTGCCTGACAGAGGGTCATCTTGGCTGTGCTGCTTATAGTGGCATTTCGGCAGAGGGGTAACAAAAGATCTGAGAGTTAATTCTAATTGAACATACATCAGCCCAAAAGTGACCTCGGGGTAATGCTAAGCCAACTCGAGGAGTTTTATGCTGTCTGAGCAGTGCAAACTTGCTTTTAAATACTACAGCATCTTGACTCTGTGGAGTGACCTCCAAATCCCTTCTAGAGTCTTGACTGGTGAAAGGACCAGGACTGATAAGAATATAGAATCACAGAATATTCTGGGTTGGAAAGAACCCACAAGGATCAACAAGTCCAGCTCGTAAGAGAATGGCCAATATGGGGATCCAGCCCACAACCTAGGCATTATGAACAGCATCTCTGACCCGTTTAGATAATCTCAGTGTAAGAGGGATCGCTGTCCAAAGGATGCATACAAAAGAAAGGCCATCTCCTCTCCTCTCCTCTCCTCTCCTCTCCTCTCCTCTCCTCTCCTCTCCTCTCCTCTCCTCTCCTCTCCTCTCATTACAAAAGAGGAAAATAAAGATCTCTTCTCATTTCAGGTTTTGGAAAAAACATTTCACAATATTTTAGTAGGTTATTTGCAATGCTCCTTACATGTACCACCACAGTGCATACGTGTGATTTTGAAAGAAATATTTGTTGGTAGATTTACCAGTAATTAAGATAAAATTAGCTTAATTAATAAGAATTGATCAAAATATTACTGTCTGGAAAAACCCACATGTTTATTTGATTTTTAAGCATACAGCCTACTCTTTAACTATTTTTTTTTTTAAATCTAAATACAAAGATTAATGTCTTCTCCCACCAGGTACCTCTAAGAATTTTCCTTCCTTTGACTGAAGCTAATAGCATGAAGACACACCTAGCAGTCTCCAGGGCTCTATTGGAAGCACATTCCTTTTTTCTTTCTTGATCATTTGACTGATTTTTCAAATACATTCACACTACATGCTATGTGAGTTTTATATTGTGTGTCTCTATATAGGAGAGGAAGCTGTGTCATAGAATCATGGAATGGCTTAGGTAGGAAGGGACCTCGCTCCAGGTGGAGTCTCATAAAGGCAGTTTGAGGGAGAGAATCACCTCCCTCAAACTGCTGGCTGCTCACCTTTTGGTGCGGACCAGGATGCTGTTTGCCTTCCGGGCTGTGAGTGCACACTGTTGGCTGATGTCCAGCATTTTGTCCATGAGAACCCCAACTCCTTCTCTGCATGGCTGCTCTCATTGACTTCTTCTCCCAGTCTGTGCTCATGTCTGGGATTTCCCCAGCCCACATACAGAACCTTGCACTTTGACTTGTTGAACTTCATGATGTTCTTACGGGCCCACTTCTCAAGTTTATCCAGGTCCCTCTGGATGGCATCCTATTTTCCTCTGTGTCAACTGCATGACTTAGCTTTCTGTCGCCTGCAAACTTGCTGAGACTGCACTTATCTCACTGTCTATGTTGCTGATGAAGATATTGAAGAGCTCTGGTCCCAAAACAGAGTCCTGATGGACCCCACTTGTCACTGGCCCCACCTGGACATAGAGCGATAGTCCACAACCCTCTGGCTGTGTGCCTCCAGCTAATTCCTTATCTACTGAACAGTCCATCTGTCAAATCCATGTCTTTCCAATTTAGAGATAAGAATGTCATGTGGGATTATATGGGAGGCCTTACAGAAGTTTAGATAGACAACATATTTCAGTCTTCTCTTGTGATGACCCATGCTGTCACTCCATCACAGAAGGCCACCAGATTGGTCAGGCACAATTTGCCCTTAGTGAAGCTGTGCTGGCTGCCAAGGATCATGTCCCTCTTTTATGCCTTAGCATATCACTTAGGAGGACCTGCTCCGTAATCTTCCCAGGCAGAGGGATGAGGCTCATTCATGTATAATTCCCCAGATGTCCCTTTCTCTCCATTTTAAAACAGGAGCAATGATTTCCTCTTTCCAGTCACAGGAAATTTTGCCTGATCACCATGACTTTTCAAGTACGATGGACAGAGGCTTGGCAATAACATGAGCCAGTTCCCTCAGAAACCTGGGATGTTCAGGTTCCTACCAGCAGGCCCTATGGACTTCTCATCCGGATGGAGAAACCCCCAAGTTATAAAACCCTACAAACACAAAAAATAATTTACCTCAACTGTTTATCAGGGGCTCTGAACAGTTTCTTTATTTTCATGCTAGGTTTCCACTAAATACATGAGATCCTGGGATAGTTTTGATGTTATTGAGAAACAAAATATGAACCACAATTAAGAAATCCATTTAATGTAGTTTTAATGATTCCCACAGAAAAACCTTGAATCAATGCAAATTCCCTCACAGTTCACACAAAATATTTACAAAAAGGATGTCTGAGTTCTATGTTGCTGGCAGATGTGAAAAAAAGTGTTTTCTAAAATTAAAGTTTGCATGGAGCTGCATCCTAAATAAGATTCACTACTGCAAACAAAGTCTTCAACTATAACTCTCTGTGCTCCAGCATAGCATTCAAAATATCTGGATAGAAAAAGTAAATAAAAAGAATTATTATTAAAAAACAAAAATAGAAAGCACAATTCAAAAATCCTGCACAGCCTCTGTTCTAAACCCTATAAGCTGTTTATTCAGGTCTGACGTTCTAACACTATGAACAAAATTAGCAGGAAAAAAGTTACAAGTGGCTAACCACAGTCAGAATCCTTCATGGCTGGATATTTTTATTTCGTGATAATTTTGGTTTAATCAGTTTCCGTTTTTTTAGTTGGTCAGTCCTTCAGGGGACAAAAAAAGGGGTTTTAGAGATTGATGTGATTCCTTTTGCAGTCACATCGACTTTAATAAATACAGATTCATGCCTCTCACCCTGCTTTAATTCACAGGCCACTCTAGATATTTGCAAACATGTTTATTAGGAGGAAATACTTTATAATATTTTAGAACAACTTCACAGTATTTCACATGCATAATAATTCATGATAAAATGTGCTAAACATTGGGGGTTATAAATATGATTACTAATACACAGCACTTATGCAATTATGCATAAATAATGTTATGTCCTCATAAATCATTACCACGTGAATGTAGTAATTTTGCTTACAGAACTGCTTATTGGCTGGCCCTAAAGCATTTCCTAAATCTCAGGTGGACTCAACAGGCAAAATACAAAAATGAAATGTGGTAGAATTCCTCCTCCCCCATTCACATCACACACACACTCTCTCTCTCTCATCCGATTTTGGGATTTAGATACAGCGAATTAAGAATGTGGATCACATTTATGCAATTCTGATTTCTGTGCAGATACTGCTTATATTCTGAAATGCTTAGAATGGGATTTTTCTTTGTGTTTGCCTGTAGAAAATCTCTTCATTTGCCATTCTAGTAGTAATATTTAGCTTTTATTTATTCAGTCCAAGATGTGTCTTTTCTTGCTTTTAAGCAGCTGGATTTTGTTTTCCCAGTGAAAATCTAGCCTGTGTAGATGAGAGCACAGACTTAGAAGAGATTCTCCTTGCAGCAGTGATTCTGTGGCACTGCCCAGTGGCAGTACCACAGTGTCACAATAATTTATCATATGCAGAATGGGGCAGTATGAATCTGACTTGTTTAAGTGCTTCAGTGGCCTTATTTCACAGACAGAATGTGGGACAGGGCACAACAACTGCCTGCTAAGGGCCCTGCAAACCCCTGCTTACACAATTCACCAAACACACTTTCTGAAGTTCCTGAATGGACATGACAAAAGCGGCAGAGAAATGGGTCTCTGACTACAACACCTCTCCAATGGGAACTGGGCAAATTCCTTCCTCTTCTTGAGGCATATTGTCTCCCTCAAACCTCTGTTTGTACACTTTCTTATCTAAAATGAGAAATGGAGCACCAATTCAAGGCTCAAGCATTTATCTAAATAGCATGAACCAAAATTTACATTTTAATTAAATATTAATTGTCTTCAAGAAAAAAAATTGAAATATAGTATTATTTTATTATTCTATATCCAGTTGAAGGGTTATTCTGTTATTTATTTGGCTTGGTGGGGCTTTTTTGTGGTTTTGTTTGGTTTTTTTGGCTTTTGTGAACATGCTGCTCTATTGTAGAATATTGATAATGTAATTCTTATGTTGGCCTTCACAGAAAATACAACAATACTAATTTATTATATACCAAAGTACCTTTCAACATTGGGAATTACTATATTCCCTTTACATCAAGAACATGGTAGTAATACCTGTAGGCCTGGGACCAATTTTGCTTAGGTACAGTGTAAACATTGAATAGTCTGTGACTTGAAGAGTTTATCGTTTAATACTGTAGACTACCTCTAAACAATCACTTGTCCCTCCCAAACAGGCATGGCCAGTGCAAAGTCCAGAGGAGCAGTGATAGCCATAAGATTTATGGCAGTACAGGGAAAACTTTCTTTCCACACAGCTGAAAATCACACCTCCTTTGTAAATACACCCATCATCCCACAGTGTGAGGGAGGGATGACACCATTTTACATGTCCTTGCTATACTTCAAGTAGTCTGAAGAACAAATACACTGCCATGGGGTATAAATGCCTTTACACACTGCTCCCATTCCCCATCCCAGGGCTGGAGGGCGGGGAGGGCTGCTTCCCACAAGCACTGTCTCTGGGGAAGAACCATAATAGACCCACAGTCTAGATTTTATGACTCTAACCCCAGGCAGCATTGAATGGCCAGAAATTTTACAATCACAAAGTATATTTTATATTTGCGGAAAAGAAGATAATTTCATTTTGCAGGAATGTGTGAGGGACCAGTGCTTGGTAGGGACCAGTTTATATCAGGGAAGCATCACTATAGCTTTTCCATGATAGCTGGAAAAGCTGCACTGGACAATGTAGAACTATTGGAATGCCCTCCTTATGATTTATTTTATTTTTATTCTCACTTGTAATTAAATGCAATTAAAAAAATTGGTTTTGTATTGCTAAGACTCAGAAAATATGTGGGAGGGGGGGAAATACATGAATGTTTTCTCATCCATATCAAAACCATGCTGTCTTTAAAATATGACAAAGAAAAAGAAGAAGAAAAAGAGAGTAGTTTTGAAAAAGCCTTTTAGAATCATAAAGAACAGCTTTGTTCACCATGTGTAGGGAACACAGGGCTGCTGGATGATGATTACCTTGTAGCAGGCCTGCTAAACACTGCCTATGGGCTACAATTGCATTATGCCTCCCTCTGAGTGTGTCCAGCTGAAGGGAGAAAGAGAACTGCATATCAGGAAATAAATGCCCATGGGGTTAAGTTTTCTACAACTTTACTCAGGTGAAGTCATCCTGCTGATATCAACAGCACAAACCAGATGAGTAAAGCTCAGCACGTTTACTAGCGTTTGAGAATTACAGCATTCATTTGCGATTCAAAGCCCAAGCCTGCTACCACTGAATCAATAAAAGAGTTTTTTCCATTAGCTACAGTGGTGTAGGACTTCACCTCCACTCCTGATTTCTGAAGACACTTTAGTGACATTAAAATGCACTTTGTTTTGTAGCACAGGCACCATGAAGAAAAGAAGGGACAATATTTGTCCCCTAGCTTTTGGATATGTTTACAGTTTCACTGTTGGCAAGAGTTATCTAAATGGGTTATCATGCCTAAATGAATTAGATTTCTGGGAAAATTCTACATGTAAGATTTATATATTGTCCGACAAAAATGTATAGTGAAAAACAGCATTAAATTGCAATACTTCTAGAGCCAATTAAAACTCATTAAAGAGTCCATAGCAGGAGCATGTGTTTCAAAAATAACTTCAGTCTCTGTAGGTATCATAAAATGTACTTTCATCATGCACACAACATCTACAAATTCTGAATGGCATTTCCTCCTTCCCTGAAAAGAGAGTCTGGCTCAGTTTGCAGCAAATATGACAATAGGCTGTGCAAATGTACATCTGAAACACAGCCCTTTCGGGGTTAAGCATTCAAGCTTATATGGGAGATCATCAGTTTCGGGTCAAAGTGCTGTTCTTAAATGATCAGCGCAGAACAGAAAAAAAAAAAGGCATTGAAGTGACCTTGCTGAGGGTCTAAAACTGTGCTAAAGCCTTTTCTGCATGATTAAGTGAGCAGAATCTTAGATTAGCTAAAAGCAGTGCAGAAACATAATGAGTTCACTTATTTTGGAGCATTTAATAACAGTTATAGACAGTTATGTGATCAGGCGGAGTTATGACTTATTCATTCTTTCATTGCTATTAAAATTACTGCATTTGAGGTTTTTAAAGTCATTGAAATAAAAAAGTCTGATTTATGTTAGGAGAATTTAGCTTGCCCTTTGGTCTCTCCGTTTTTAAATGATATAATTAGACTTTTTAAAGACCATTCTAAAAGCATTATTAGCATTTTCTATAGCTGAAAGTAAATGCATGTTTTGTGGGTATTTTAATTTTAAAAAGAAGAAGGATAATACTTGATACAAACAGCAATGGGTTGTTACAAAAAGAAGTATTGCATGAATTTTTCTTAAAGGTTACTATGTGCATTTATATATATATGTGTACACACTGAGATGCACACAGATAAACACATGCATAAGTGTGAGCACACATACATTTAGTGTATATATGAACAGGAGTTCCAGATACACAGAAAAATAAACCTTTTCCCTTCACCCATTTGGGAGATGAAGGCAAGTAGAAGAGCAAGTTCCATAGGACATATTAACTCCTGACCTTTAACATATTACCTCACAAATTACAAAGCCATCCATCAGTCTCAGGGGAGAAAAAGTGCTTTGATCAAAACAAAGGGGTTTGCAGGTGTTTTGAATTAACAGTAAGGGATAATCATTAAGAGCACTGGGATGAATATGAGTGTCATGAATGTAGGCACATTTTAACATACACTTAAGTGGTAAGTCTTAGCATACACATTACTTTCAAATTATATTTGCATATTAATTATTAATCCCTACAAGCATGCCCAGTGTTTTCAGTAGTAAGAACACACATTTTATATATCTGATTTTAAGCTTATTCAAAAGATTCACGATACACAGACCACAGCTGAATAGTTTCACACAAGACTCTGTGTATCTTCCTGCAAAGGCCACACAGGTGAACCAAAATACTTTCCTTTCACATTTAAATAACAAGCATTTCCTACATTGTTTTGGCTTAGAAAATAAAATTTCCCACAAGATTAAGAAATTCTGCTTTTAGTTGGGCCTCAGGGGAATATATCTTTGCTTACAAAAATCACGCTTGCAACAGCTTCCTTAACTGAAAGCCCTTTTTATGTGTGTGCCTTGTATGTTTATTCAGTAGACAGTCTGGATTGCTCATTTTGCTGCTCAGAATGCAGTGTGCTTTTCTATTAAAACATATTATTAATACTAAATCAGAAAGAAGCTTATTTAGTAGTCATTTCATGCACATGACTGATGGGAATACATAAATTATCAGACTAATATCTGATTAAAACTTGATTAACATGCTAATAAATTATGGTAGAAATGTTGGGGTTTTTTTAATTTCTCCACTTTTACTTAAACTTTCTAATTGACACTTCAATTATTTTGTTCTCTGAATTTTTTGCCTTCCTTATGAATAACAGCTGAGATAAATTATTTCTTTGCCTGAACTTGATAAGAAAAATGATCAATTATGATTATTAAAGCTCTCTAGTAATCTGTTAATTATTATTAAAAAATTCACCTCATTTTTGTTTGTTAAGTGGAGACCATCATATGTATATATTGCTGACAAAAATCTATAAGGTGCTCTGGAAGTCTGACTCCACAACCAGGGCATGACATGGAGGCAGCACAGAGGACTGCCAGCTGGAATGTCCTCATGCTTTGTGCAGGGTGACACTAACTTTGTCCACCAGCCTCACTGCTTAGGGAGATTACAGAGTAGTCTGTATCAGCTTCACGTGCTTGCTGCTGCTGCCTGTATGGAAAAATACACCCATGAATCTTGTAATGCAGACTCCTGCCCACTAGAGACTGATCTCAGCCCAATAAAGCATGTAACTCAGGACCCTCACAGTTTAGACTTGAACTATGGTCAGAAAGGTGAGAGGCCAAGGCTTCATCCACTAAGCCATTTACCCTTTTCCTTTGTAAGGGAGATTGATTTTTAAAAAGCTATTAACCTTCAGCAATTTATCTCATCAGATCATCTTCATTTTGTTCCGCCTATAATAAGGCTGTATTATATAGTTTAATTCTTCACTTAATTCAGACAGACTATCTAAAAAGAAATAGGTGAAGGGAAAAAAAACCAAAAGAGAGAGAGAGAGAGGGAGAAAAAAACTATCAAAAACTTTGCAATGAAAATGTTATCAAGAAAACAAAAGAAACTTCAATTGCTATCACATGTCTTGGAGACACAACAATAAAGGATTTAAATGTGTATACAGACATCCCGGCTGGAGTAAAACTTCCAGTATTTCTCAGTCTTTCGTAATGAAAGGATGATATGCCATGCTCACCTAAGCTATTCAGAAGACAAAAAGAGAGTATTCTTGTTTCTTGAGCTGACACACCGTAGCATCAAGACAACCCATATTCTTTCATTTGTATATTGTCAAATAGAGATGCTCCCTCAGCAAAATAGAGCAGCTCCAAGGAAATTTGGTATTGAAGTTTAATGTTCTGCTGGAATTGAGGGAAATGCCTCAGTGAAGTGCACAAAACGGTGGACTGTTTTGGCAACAGCATATATAACATTAATTTTCAATGCAATAAAGCAAGTAGGGGTTGCTTGCTAGGAACTAAATTATTTCTGGTTTAATGATTGATTTGGGGAAGGAAAAAAACATGTTTTGTGAATAATGTGTTTGCATTAATGACTTTAACACATCTGGCTGAACTTTGTGGCAGGTACCAATTTAAATTTTGCTTGAAAATGTAATGATAAAAGCAGTTCTAAGAATTTTAGGTAGAATTAGATATTGAATTTGCTCATATTAAAGGTTCAAAATTATTCAGAAATGTAGTTCTCACTGACTGTCAATGAGACTTTGATTTTGAAGATCCTTAGGTTCATCTGAAGAAACATACTTTTATTTCTTGTGTGCATTTATAAAATGCAGAGTATAGACCAAATCATTAAAATAATAAAAAAATCCCACCTCTCTGTTATCTTCAATTGGCTTTGGATCAGAATGAAATTTTTGACTAATTTTTTAAGCAGCTCTGAGTTACTTCTATGGCTGTTTTGCTAGAGCAATGACCACAGGATAAGCCCAGGAATGAGCTAAGCCCAGCAGGTCATATCTCCTGGCTGCTTTTTCTTCTTCTTTACAAATACACCCTTAACTTTATGCATCTGAAAACATCTGCTGTTTTTATTCTGGTACATGGAGGTTTGGTTGGTAAACGTGAGTGCTTACAGCTCCTCAATAATAATACATCTCACAGTTTACAGCTTGTCAATAATTTGACCAAACCACGTGCAGCAGAAGACTGTTTTAGTTTTACCTGTGCTTACTTAACCCTCCTGAGCTAAAATCTCTTTTATTTTGAGATCGCCTGAGTAAGTTGGTTTTTGGGCAGATTGATAAAATTTGAAAAGGGTGATACTAAATGTTGCAACAAGAGTCCTACTAAGATACTCAGAGAATCAACAAACTACTCCAGTTCCCCAGCAAGTGATTGTCAACAGAAGACAGGGTACAGGTAAGCAAACTCTGGAAGCAAACAACAGGGAAAACTCTCCTGCAAAATAGTTTGACTTTTTTTTCTTTCCAAATGAAACCAATGATAAAGTAACTCTTCAGGAACTGGTTATAAATCCTCTTCATACATATTAAACAGTATACAGTGAATAGGATTAGTAATATCTTTTGTCTAATTTGTCAATCCAGTTCTTAGTTCCCCACAGTGCTTCAGTCAAATACAAAGACAGTCTCAGTTACTTTTCCATAGATTAAGTAGCTCTTGAATTGATATTTGCTGTATGGGTTGGGACTTTGACTGGTAAACACTGTGACTGATGCTGAAGGCCAAAAAAAGGCAGCAATGAGGAATTAAAGCAATAGACTTTTGGTTGACTTGAAGGGCAAATCCTCTCTCCCCACTTTGCTGTAAAAGAAGAATCATTCTTTTAACAGGAAAAGAACCTAAAATTATTAGTGTAACAATCAATGATTGTTTTAATTTCTTCTTTCTTTTCATGGGCCTAATTTATTTTGATGTGCAAAGCTGAATTTTGTGTCACTTCACAAGAGGGAAATGCAAATGCCTATGGTCAGCCTAGCTGTGTCTGCTCATGCTGCTTCTGAGCCCTCCTCACAAGTCAGCTCCAAGGACATGAAATGTGGAATAAACTGACATAAGTTTTATCAGAGGCATCTTCTCCCAGGCAGCTGGGGAAGACTGCTGCAATGATGGTGCTGTGCAATAGTCTGCCTGGTGCATATGGAAGCAGGAATTTCAGATATATTCTTCAGAACTAGCAGATAACTTGCTTTCAACTGCAGTGATACAGGCATACAGAGAGGTATATTAACTAGAACATAGTCCATCACCAGGCTGGGTGGGGTGGCAGAACATTTCAGAACTCATATGGATGTTCCTGCCTGGATCTCTGCAGCTGCCAGCCCCTCCTCTCTGTCATTATTCTATGGATGAGCCACTGTGTAAACAAATAGGTTTATTTGCCTTACACTGATGATAACAGAGATGCATGAATAACCAACAGAATTATGTGAAACTTAATTGAAGAAAGACTTATTGACATGTAAGATAATATTATAGTCATTTTTCCCGACATATTTGTAACAATTATTTTTCCCAATTTCATTTTAATTTCTTCTTTTGTCTTAGCATAAGAATACATCTCCAAAAATAATGAAAGATTAAAAATATAAGCACTATTTTGATACTTCATAATTTTTTACTACCAGCCATTCAATGTAACTACCTATGCTCACTGACCTGCCCTCCAGTAGTCCCTCTGTCAATTAACTGATTTGATCTGGTAACTGTTAAAGGTAGTTGTTGTTGTAATGAATAGTGTATTCATTACACTATTTTTGACTAGCCTAATATTCACATTCACACTGGGAGAGTCAGGAACTAGTATTCATTGTGAACAAGTGACTATTGAACACTTTGTGGAAGCTCGTAAACAGGTACATCTTGTTTCAAATGTCATAAAATTTGGAAAGCTGTGGCAGAAACAAAAAAAGAAAAAAAGGTGAAAAAAAGATACTCAGATTTTCTAATTTATTTCTTAATTTTACATATTTAGCCTCATCCAACTGCCAGCAAAGTCAACTAAAAGATTAATGCAAAATTCAGTTAAATCGATCATCCAGGATCTAGCCTATTGTCCTCAGCATGTTTATTCCTAAGAGTTATATCCCAAACAGTTGATATAACATGACCATGCTTGTGTTTAATACCACTGGCTGTAGTTGACACAGGTGTAACCTAGAGACATAGAGACAGGTGCAAATATCTGGGTCTGAAGATGAAAGACAAAGCTCCCTTTGGAACCACTACTGCAATTCAGGATTGTGGCTACAGTTGTGCTTATATTCTGCCTGATAACACTGCACACAGAGCTCAGCTCCCAGCTCAGCAATGGTTTTTGCAGACAACCGTGTACTTACATTGAAACTCCTCAAACAGATTTGACTCATTCTGCCTTAAGCCTCTACAAGGTGGAAGGTGGCACACTGCACAGAGAAGGGCCTGACAGCTTTGTGTACATACTAAAACCACATCCAAACATGCATGTAACCCTTACTATCCACCCACAGCTGCACAGGTCTGATCCTGAGCCCATAAATGCAACTTAGTCAACTTTAGTGAGCTCAGCATCCTGAGCACAGTGCCAGGCCAGCACAGCCAGGCTCGACCTAGAAGGGAGCTGGTGCATCCTCACAGTGCTGCTCAGAGTGGGATTACATGCCATGGTGATGGGTCACAACGTGCCATGCTCCATCCTTTCACCACCTCATGCCACCAGTCTGCACCAGAGGACAATGCTGCTGCCACTAAGTACATCCCAAAGAAAGCTACAACATGGGCAGTCTGGCAGCACAACTGAACAAAAGAAATAAGCCAAACTCTCATTGGGTATTTGAAAAAAGGACTTCATATTATATGGGTGGCTATGGCCAGTGAATTTTCCGTGGAATATTTTAATGAGTAAGATCAGTGCAAAACAAATTAAAGAGTTAACAGCCAAAAGTCAGCTACCTAAATCCTTATGTACATAGATTTTACCTATGTTTTATTTATGGAAATCCTGATTGCACTGAGAAAATCATTATTTTTATGCAAAAAACATCAAGCATTTGGTAGCATGTGTGTAAATCCATATATGTCTGAATGTCTGAGTAAAAAAAAAAAGCCAGGATAAGGGAGAAGAAAAAAATTGGCAAAATTGGAGTCATATGCAGCAGGTAAACTCCCAAAGATCAACAAAAATTCCTCACAGAAGATATCAAGGAAAAGGTAGCATTAAAACTACTTAACCTGCAGCAATATTGTCAGGAATGTCACCCACAAGTACTGATGAGGCAGTGACAAACAAGTTTGTCTTTACATGCGCATTCTGCTACCAACAGTGTCTATTTGCTTTAACTGTGGAGAGGCAGACACCCTTCCTCATGACAGGGCTGTAATACTTCTCTTAATTTAACATGCCTGAAGAAAAATCTTTAGGCTAACACTAACTTTTGATACCTTTAGAGCAACTATGACTTCACAGACCACAAATAACTAGGAAAAAGGCCTAGTTGCAATTGTATTCTTTAAAAGGGAAAACAAAACAAGAGCAAAGCTTAAAAATACCACAATAAATAGCAACATAATTCTCAATCCTAATTCTGAGAGCCAACAATGTGGACAGAAAACCTTCAGGATACTTCCACAAGAGACAAAAATATAAGCTTGTTTCGCAATAGGTACTTAATGGTGACTTCACTATGTAGCTTCTCTTCTGTCTCCAAGCTCCCAGTTTTATGGGCTGAAAAAATAGTCTGAAAGTCTTAATTTTCTCTCTGATGTATTTTTTCTCCTTGCCTCTCCCCTGGGAAAAAAACCCCAAACCCACTTTTTTGATTTTGTGTGAGTGCTTTAACTGAACCTAAAAGATTACACCAAAACATAATAACATCTTGGAAATTATCAGTTAGTGTTTATATATCACAGTATTTGCAATGATGTACTGCTGTCTGAATTTAAACTTTGTCATCTGTGGTTGCCCTCCTTCTCTTCCCTTCTCTTCCTCTTTGATTGCAAGCCTTTGGACCCAGGATCTGGATATTGAAATTCACTTGCAGAATACTTGCTGAACTCACCATGATGTGTCTATGAGAGATCAGGACTGAGATAATCTGTCAAATAAATATAACCTGCCATGCTCACATATTTGGATAAAAATGTTCTAAGCCAACCATAAGTGACATTTTACTGTATCCAGCAAGCAATGGGTTGACTCAACAAATTTAGCTAAGTAACATACGTATTTCAGATTTCATGTACTTGATAATGTAAATGAATAAAGTTCTCTTAGCACCAGGACGTATTTAATGTTGGAAGCTCCTACTTCATGAGGCAGTTTAAGTAGAATTTTAAAGGCATGTATCACAATCACAAAAAACTTCTGTGCTGCATACTTTTGTGATGATTTGTTGCAAAAAAAGCTCGGAGTGTGCAACAACCCTTCAAACATAGTACACATGGGGCTAGTATTGCGCACCAAGGACACAAAAACACAGAAGGAAAGCAGAGCTGGGATGTGAGGAGTGGGTAACAAGTCCAGACAGTGTTTCTGCCACTCAACAACAAGAGGACATTTCTATCAGGAAGTCTGGCATTCTGTGAGCTCATCGGCTGGTCCAAGGCACTCATTGTCTAGAAAAGATGCCATGCCCTGCTTCCTGCCCATCTTCCTGATAACCATAGTTTTGACAGTCGTTGCATGACCAGATAACAATTTTAGTCCAATATTGGTAAATTACTGGATTTGTTCTTGTAATGACAAGATAATGGTACTACTGATCTGCATTTTTTACTGTACTGTTATTTGGAGATAAACTGTTTATCCATAAAGATGGTCTGGTGTCTGTTACTCTGTCCCAAACTGATAAAAATTTGGCAGGGTCACCTTAAGCCCTTACAGTACAACTCATATGGTGCCAGACATATGCTGTGAGCTTTTTGTCCATTTATTTATAGTCCTACCTTCTTGCTTTGAAAGGTCAGTGTACGGTCAGTAGTGACAGTGGTCACATTGCAGGGAAAAAATGCACAGGTGTCTGTGCACACTCTTGTCCCACCTCAAATGTGTAAATGCTATTGAGGCATTAATTAGTCTCTGAATACATAATGAGGGAATCACTATCATTTCCCCTTGTGGAAAAATGAATCCGTTTAACAGCACACAGATGAATCCAGTACAGTATACATGCAAAAACCCCATCCTCACACTCCTGCTTTTTTCACACATTAATTCACACTCTGTCCCTGTATATGAACAAATAAACTGATGAAGTCTAAACCAGATTACAATGCAGAAGTTTTGAAAAAGTAATAGGATATATTTGTTGTCCGCAGTGAACAACTTGGATCCTTTTCCCTGAAACTTTATTGAGCTTTGGTATTTTATTTGTTTAACAGTAACCTTAACATATTTTGTATGAATTCATAACCTGAAGGTTAATTACCATTCACCAGAAATGGGAACAGTGTTGTTCAGAGAGTTCTATGACTCTCTATATAGCAATAACCTGAAGAGTCACTGCATGAAAATGGTATTTCAAATGCAAATGGTGTTGATTCCCTCCAATCTCCAGGATGATTCTTAACCTATTTTCAAAGAAATATTTTGTGGAGGAAACATGGTTTATATTAGTAGAAACTGGATTTAAAATTTGAAGATAACTTGAAGATGACTTTTATTATTTTTCATCACCTATAAATGCATTCAGATATATTCATTATGCTTGGAGGATTCAAGCTCTCTGTCATAAAGTTAATTTGAATTTTAAAAAAACAACAGAAATTAATTTCATTGAAGAGAAACAGCATGACGTGTTAAGACCGGAGGAATAAGCAAAACCTGAAATAAATTTAAAATGTAATATTACACTAATACAATTAAATTTTCCTTATTTTTTTAGTAATTTTCTTCATCAACTTTCTAGTGACCAGGCAACTTCCTAAACTGAGCCTCCCTGAGGATGCTGCCTAGTGTTGCACCATCTGCCACTACTAAGAGGTATCTGATACTGTGATGTTTGTAACTCCAATAGGTTATAGAGTGCTCTTAGATTGTCATTCTTTACCAAGACTCAGCTCTCTCTACCACTCCTACAAGAGCACATTCTCTATGCCTTGAACATTTTGGTGATTCTTTCCTGGACTCACCACAGTTTCTCCATCCAGAGAGACTGTGGAGGTTACCCAGATTCACTAGGCAATGACAGTTTACGCAATTTAGTGTTGCCACCAGCCCTGCTTTGAGTGAGAGTTTTTACCAAATGACTTCTCCACAACTCTTTAATGAGTAAATGTGATGGGCTCACAGCACATCCAATAATTTGTCATTGCAAATGTCTTCCTTGCTTTTTAGACAAAGCAAGCCAATTATGTAGGTGATAGTAAGAAAACCAGATGTCCACCATGTGTATAGATCACATAGACACTTGGCTACAGAGCATTAGATATAAAAGTGTGTTGGAAAGGAATTGCAAGCTGATTTAGTCTATACTAGGGTATTATCGAACTTCTGAAACTTTTTATCTTTTTAACAGCAGTTAATATATTTATAAATGGAAAGCTAAGGATGTGTCTTGTATTTCTTCATAACATTGATTTTAATTTAATATTAAATTTTCCGGGAATTGAACCAAATTAATCTATTTTTACTGATTTAAGAGCATGAAAAGATACATGTTTCTCTCATATTGGTGTAAGCAACTGTACCTTGTGTTATTCAAACCCAGATAATTAGATTTCATGGGTTTTCCTTACTGAGAGACAAAAAAGAGACAAATCATCCCCTAACTGTTCTTTCTGGTGAAACTTTGATCACAAAAATGCTATTCAAAGTGCACAAAAAGGAAACAAAGCTTACTAATATTTTCAGTAACTTGATGAACATTAAATGCCAATATGAAACTAAATTATTCTGAAAGATGCAGATACTTGGCTAACAAACCATATTCTCCTAGAAGAAACATTCATATATCTATGACTGCAGATAGGTTGGCTATGCCATTATATCTATTGTAACTATTGTTGTAGATATTATATGATTAAAAATAACATTACAGAAGTGCACTACTAAAGTGGAAATCTCTTTTAGGTTAAAATCTTAGAGAACTGCACTTGAACTTGATAAAAAATTTTCATTTATATATAAAAATATTTACAAATTTGCAATAAGTATTCATGTAAGTAAAACTTCATTTGTGGTTTAGGAATACTTATTCTGTATGCTTTTATGTAAATAAATAAATGGTTGGTTGTAAGCCCAAGATCCAACTACAAAAGTGGAGAGAGCAACAGAAACGTTTACATAGCTGAGTCAGTAAAACATATTTGAAAAATTGCACAGGTGTAAAGGAACAAATTTGTTTACTCTACAGACCATTCTCTTATAGAACAACGATTTCTCTTTTTAAAAAACATCACACCCCAGTTTTTCATCTACAGCATTAATGAAGAGTCTTTACATAAATCAAATAAAGCAGATTCTGATCTGAGGAGTCAAGATATAGTCACCTTGGAGCTAAATATTCACAAGGTAGAGTGTGAGGGAAATATTGCTTCATTTCACTAATATCTTGTCCTTATAAGCCTTATGAGGATTGAGTGAGGTCCTTTGCTTTGTTCTGCCTGGAGCAGAGGAGGCTGAGGTGAGACCTCACTGCAGTTACAAGTTCCTCATGAGGGGAAGAGGAGAGGCCAATCTCTTCAATCTTGTTACCAGTGACAAGACATGAGGGAATGGCATGAAGTGTGTCAGAGGAGGTTTAGGTTGGATATTGGGAAAAGGTTCTTCACCCAGAGGGTGGTTGGGCACTGGAACAGTCTCCCCTGCACCAAAGGACAGAGTTCAAGGAGATTTTGAACAATATTCTGGGGCACATGCTGTGACTCTGTGCAAGGACCGGAGTTTGACTCAATGGTCCTGATGTGTCCTTTTCAACTCAGCTTATTCTGTGGTTCTGTTTGAGGAAGTTACATGGTGGAGGTGCAGAAATGGCAAGTCAGAAGAAAGGTGTACAAGTAAAATAATTTGAAGACAGCAATAAGGAGTAGCAAAATGGCTGGCTTAGATTAAAACATAACTGCAGAGAAAGAGGTTTCTTCTCAGTGCCTGACAGGAAGAAAAGATAGATTACATTGTATACTGGATTTTACGACTAAAAAGGAAATGCTGATGAGCAGACATGATGTGATCCTTCTTTAACCTTAAAAGTCTATGGAAAAGAATGAAGACATGGAAAAAATAACTTCTTGCTTTACTTTTGAAGTTCTGGTGACATAACTTGCTTTGAGATAGATGTGGACTGCCATCAAAACCACAGCTTTTCACAAAGAGGTTTTCTGCTTTTTCATATTAACTCATTAAAAATATAAGTCCATTAAACAATTAATAAATATACTAAACATGAAACAGTGATGAATAGCACACTGAAGTCCTCTTTTTCTTGACCAGAAGAAAGATGAAAAATGAACTTTCCTGAAAAATAAAAATCTGTAATGAAATAAAATCTAGTTAATATTTAGGTGCTCCAATTTCAAAGTAAGTATGAATGATGCCCTTTAATAGCCTGGTACAAGATTCTTGAAATCACTAAGGGTCCTTTTAAAGGACCATGTTGTGATCCTTTCTTCATAGTGTGACCAGGTCCTTGTGTAAGTAATCCTAATGAAGTCAAAGGAATTAAAAATTAATTTAGCTTTTTATCAGTGTCTTTAGAGTTGTTAGGGACCCATACTACAGCCACTACAACTTTATGTAGAAAAAGAAACAAGAGAAGGGATCACACATTGTAAATTTGTACTGAATACTAAAGCCTAGGTTTGTTTAATTTAATAAAAATATTACCAAAATGTTGCTTACTCAGTCCATGGGCAGAAAGATGGTAATGCTCTGTGTGAACAGTGACAATTTCAAACAAATACCCTTTCACAATACTGAACTGTATGAGACAATACCCTAATAAAACAACAATAACAAAGAAGTCAAAATGCATGATTGGTTCTGATGTATTTGATAATTTGAAGAGTTATTGTATTTCCAATTTCTTATATTTATTTTCTAATGCCCAAGGATGCAGAAAAATATCTTGCTTCACACACTGCACTTCTTCTTTTTCTTGATATATATGCAAAGCTCAAGGATTATCCAATAAAGAACATCCTTTGATGGCCTTTATCAAGGGTAATAAAGGTCATTAAAGCTGTCCTTTACACAGACTGCATCTGAATTTTTTCTAGAATATTGAGACACATATCAATATGAGCTGTCATTCAACCTTGAGATTCAGTTAAAATAGAAAAATTATGAGAGGTACTTGGTAGCTTCTTATTTAACTAAACTGATCTGTTTAAAACAGAGCATGAGATTCAGAGCAGTAAAGAGTTGTGTGGCAAAGTGGTATCTCCTGAATTCCATCAGTGGAAGATAAGTCAGACTAGTCAGAGTGAACACAAGTTTTAATTTCTCATAGCACAGAGATCATGTCCTTAGAGACTTAGGTTTTCTTCTACAGAAAATAAAGGAATTTCATCTTTCAAGCCTAGCAACCAGTAATCTCTCCCTAAGGAATCACTGCTTACATAGATTCAAAGGTTTTGTACATAACATTGGTGTGTGTATCACTTGTAAACTTTCAAAAATACACTGGAAAAACATACTGAATTATACAAATCCCACTTGGCCAGGTAAAACTCTCAAGCCTATGGAAGTGCTACTGTTGCTCAAGCCTGGTGAGGTTATAATAGGAATGTCCAGAACTGTCACATGATTAAGTCAAGCTTGTGACTGCACAGCTGGGAATCTTTCACCGTTATCCATTTCTGATTAGGTCTGTAGCTTCTTATTCATAACATATGACTGTACTGCCCCCAAATCTCAGGTACTGCATACAGACCAGACTGGTTCCATACAGATCAGAGCCCAGCTTCCTGCTCTGTACAGCTCAAAGCTGTCTTCAGAACTTAGAAGATCTCAAGAAGAAATTTACTTCTTAACAAGCCATCATTGGAGAGCAGCACAATTTTACCAGGTATCTTAGAACAGCACTCAGTATATTTCACCCTCCTCGTGCTTGAAGTTACATTTTTTACCACCTTGACTATAGTTTTAAAATTAAAATTCATCAAAATAGGAATTGCAAAATGATACCCAAACAACCATCTTTCTTTAGCATATCAGCAGGTAAAAATCACTCAGAAAAGGGTTTTCTCTTCCAATCTCTTATCAGGAAGGACTTATCTATCAGGTCCCTTGAGCATCTTCCCTATCAACAGCAAAGAAAGCAACACCTTTATGCCACTCAACTAATGGATGCAAACATTTGTTCAAATCAGGAAGCATTTCAATTAGCCCTTATCTAAAGGCAGGACAGTGAATGGTACTTGTATTGGTGAAAAGATGACTCATTTTGCTTTGCACCTTGCCATGACTGCAAACCTCTCAGCATCCCATCCTATGACTGTGTTCTTCTCATGAGCCTGAAGTAGATAATTGTTTACTTCATAATTTGTTTGCAGTCAAATTTTCATTGAGTCAATGGAGCCCAGGAGCCAGAAATGCATGAGTTCTCCTCTTAGCCTTTAAACACTTAATGGGACTATATCCATTTCTCTGTAATTTTATCTCCTTTGAAGGAGTGCTGTAAAGCGTAATTACAATTTTAAAGTACCTTACAGATGTGATCACAGAAATAAAACAATCTAGTGAATGAGACATGGAAATGGAGATTCACCAAGAATGAAGATACTCACTTATTACCCTTTCTATAAACTTCTCTATATCCGCAAAATAGCTGAACTTCCCAACTCACCCCTTTAAATGAGCAGTTGCATTAACTAATCTCTGTAACATACTTTTTCAGGTTGTTTAGTGACTGTTTAGTGAACATGAATCATTTTAGCAGAACCTTGGGCGGTTTCTGCTCTAAGCTTAAGAACTTCAAAGAAACAAAGACGCAAGCAGGACTGACGGGTATGTGACTAAGTCATGATCCCCCAAAGCCCTGCTCAGATAATGGAAAAGTCCACAGTATCACAGGAGCTGTTGTTAGGATCCTAAAATCAGAACCTGGATGCCAGTGTCCCATCTGCATATTTAGGCAGTTTTGAATAATAATGTTTTTATTCCTGCAAGCCCAGCTTGGATCCAGAAATCACTGCTTCTCTCTGATTGAGCTCCCCAAAGGATTTTATTCCATAAGTTTTCTTACAGTTTGACTTAGCCTGACTCACTTTCAGACATCTAATTCTCTTAATATATGCACAGTAAAGAAGGCAGTAATGCCTCATTTTTAAGATCTTGGTGGCTGGAGGCTGGGAAGTAGAAGACCTAGATTTCATTCCCTCTTCTCATGGAGAATGGGATGAATGCTTTTCCCTGGGAAGAGACCTGGATTCTAATCCTCATGTTTTTGACATGAAATACTAATTAGATGAAATACATATACTGATTTGAAATTAGCAAAAGTATGGGAACCTCTGCAAATAAAATGGCAGAATGTTTTCTTAAATTCTAATTTTTCATTTCTGGTTTCAAAATGGCATTTCTGTTCAGACATGCAAACTACCTACCAGTTCCTAATAACCTTAAGATGAATTGGATAAATGCCTAGGAAAAAAATCAGGTATAAGATCTCTGTGTTTAGATATTTTCTTAAATCAATATCCAAACTTAGATGCTATGTTTGAAAATACTGTTCTTTATTTTTCCTTAAGTCTACTGTGCTCTAAGAAATGAAGTGAAATGTTTTGAATTCATAAGAAAAACTGTCAGATGTCCTGTACTAAGAAATGAAAACAAAACTAATAAGCAGAAAAGCCAAAAGTTTTAAGTGTCTTACAAGCTAATAAAAGGGAAAATGCAACAAACAGCACAAAGCCTAAAAATAGCCACCACAGGGATCCAGTTCCTTGGCTTTGTGGAATTTAAAGGTCCAGGCTCCTGAAATCAAGCGGGGGAAAATGACTACAGGAGGAGGGTGGACACAGCCTTCAGTACAATAAAAGCCTTCTCTATCTGGGGGAAGTCTGTGTTGCTGTATGCAGAATGAAGCCAGGATATCTCAGCACTGTAAAACCTGAATTTTAGAAATACACCAATAGAAACATTAAAATAGTCTGTTAAAGATTTGAGAACTTTGATGTACCATTTTTCTGTAATGTATTATCTTAATATGTGCATAGGTCTCAGGCTTCCATGCCAAATGCAATACTTGGAAAACTAATTAGATTTTTCTCTGTAAATCCTGCTTAATATTTGTCCTTCATTCACATTGTAATATTTACTGCTAAGCCATGCACCAAAATATTTTAAAAGTCTTGTTATTGTTATTAGGTAGGGCTCCTTGAGAAAGAAATGCTCAAAAAATATATCACAGATTATTGACCTATGTTTAAATTATATTATCACTTACCAATAATTAATGTAACAGAGTGAACAATTGAGTAAAAGGTTATATCTATAAAATTATTAAAAAGGATTAAATTATGCCTGGCAGCTACTAGTGAAAATGCACCCAGCCATGGCTATCTATACTGCAGTTGCACTGTCTCAGGTGGAAATTGCATATTAATGTGGCCCATTTAGTTTATGCTATAGACTTCTCTGAAGAAGGAACAGTGAGGCAACTAAGATAAAGTAATAATGGAACATAATAATATGCAGTTGTTGATATTGAGAAAATAATGTCAATTTTGTACTTCTACTGCTCTAAGTACACTATAGTTAATTACTAATTTTGATTTCTTCAATTAGTAAGCATTCTAATATGGTCGAATAATTTTTCCCTAAAAGAGAAAAAGTAGAATGACATTTCATTTAGTAAACACACTCTTATCAGAAAAAATCCACATTTTAAAATCAGTTATCTTTCAAATGCTTTTGCCCTTCTATAACTTTACCTAACATTAGTACATTTTTTATTTTATATTGCATATCTTACCAGAACGTCTAAGGACCTGCCTAAGCATAGACGTTACAGTTCCAATATTCAATATTCAAACTACATATTAAAAGGAAATATTTTATTATATTAGTTTGATTTTTAATCAAAATTTCGTATTTCTTTTCTGTTTAACGACTTTTGCTACTGACTGATACTTAAATCTTTTCTGAAGTCCAGAATCTAAGAGTACTTATTACAGAGCTTGTTTCAGGGCTAGAACATACATGGTAATACTTCAGAAGACTCTATCCTGTGCATCCACTTACCAATGAATTTTTTGATTGTTCTTTATATAGAAACACACAGAAAACTAAAAACTAAAAATACAAGATTTAATTCAAGCATTGCCCATAATTCTTTCAATTATCACACTTTCCCATTTCTCATCATCCTGAAGCTTTATCCACACAGTAATTAAAAATGATTTTCCCCACTCTGTTGGCAAGTCTTCGATTTTGGTATGACAACTCTTGTTTTATAATGAGGTGAAAGGATATTACTGGTAAAGAAAAATGGACTTCTCTGCTTGCTAACGACTGTCAAGTATTATACTCCATTGAACATACTGTCTTATTGGGAAGAAAATAGTCATATGGAGTTCCAAATGTGTACTGGCATGTTTATTTTTGTAATACAAACAACCATGAATTCAAGGTGACTTTCTCCAAAATTAAAAACAGAAAAGACTCCTTCTTGTCTCCAACACTGGTTATTTCTTCCACTAACTTTAGAGGTTTCTAAGGAGCTGTGAAAAAAATCACAAACATGGAACTATCTTTTTGGCATTTTTACTGCCCAGTTAGGAAAGGGAGGATAAGGTCTGATGAAAGTTATGTCCTGTGTTTTGAAGGCTAAACCTCTAGACTGGAGGTTAAGTGTCCATCTGTGTCATTTAAAAAGTACATATGTAAAATCTGCATTGCTTATTTTAAACAGTATTTTCTTGGCTCTAAGTGGTGGTAATTTTCTGTTTCTTCCTTCTCCATTTGGTATGTAAAATCCGCATAACTCTCATCTGACACCAGCGACTCCTTTAGATGACCTGGCTTCATTTCTGCAATATATTTAGAACATTTGTTCACAAAGGATTTTGTGGCATCTCTAGGTGGCTTAAAAATAATTTAGGTGGTTCCTAAAGTAAAAGGATGAAGGCCAGTTCACAGAATGCTGTGCTACCCGACCTTCATAGTGATAACTACCACTATGGAAAGACTTTCCATCCTCTGGCCTTTGGAAATGCCTAGCTTTAGTTAGATGCTGATTCATTTCCTGCAGTCTTTAAACACAGCCAGCTGTGTGTGTGCTGCTGAGGGTCAGTATTATTTAAGCATTGTTTCAGAGACTTCCTGTCCCTGAATTCTGTAAGAGGGAAAAGGTCCTGTTTTGCTGTTTGGTATCAGGTTTTGTTTTTTTTTCTTGGTTTTCTGGTTTTGTTTTTTTTTTTTTTCTCTTAGGGGTGTACATTTCTCCCTAAGTGAAAACAAGTCCTTGGGGGAAAAGCTTCTGTAAATTACTGATAAGGAGTAGAAAAGGAAGTACAGAATCAAAGCATCTAGTTTTTTAGCCAGTTAAATCCCTCCAAGTCTAGGGCATCAAAGAATCTGAAGTCCATGTATAAGAACAACGGGAAATTAAATGTATCCTTTACATAGTTTCATAAAGAAAAAGATGTTCTCATAAGGAACATTAGAGATTATCTGATTCTGTGAGCCTTAATTTATCCACTGTTACGTTGCTACAGAGTATGCAGTGACAATGACAGCAATAAAAAAATCCAAGAGCTTTGAGACCTTGTTTCTCTATTTGCTTTCAATAATAATTCAGGCTTCGTGTCAAAATAATGATAAGTATTCCCACAAAGATGAACTATTAGTGATGGGACTTTGTTTCTTAGTTTCTTATCACATCAGAAAGGATAAGTCTTTAATTATTTTATTAAATATTCATTTTGGTGACTGTGAAAATATTAGAAAAAAAATATATTACACAAATGGGTTTATAACTTACTCTGTCTCAAGGCAAATCCAGCCATAAACTACATTCCCTCTTGATTCATATCTCAGCAGTGTTTACTACTCTTCAACTGCTAGTACAATGTTTATTCTGTTCATTATACTGTTTCCTGTATCACTGTGGTGTTTATTGTTCTTCTGTGTATTTTTGACCTCAAAAATTTTATCAGCAGCTCTGCTATTAAATTCACTCTTTCTATTTTTGAATGTGGATTCCATCCTGCTTGTATATTGCTGAATTTCAAAAAAACTTTTAACACAAAATTATCCTAATGTTGATTGGTAACATGAAGTTAGAAGAGTTAAAGTAACCTTGGAAAGAGCCTTTGCTCTTGGGGTGGTTGGTACGGTACCAGGTGTGCTGGAGCCAGATGGGGTTCACCAGTCTAAAAGGCGTAAAACTGTTCTAGCCTGTGAGTTGTCAGGGCTGATTGAGAGGGTTTTAAGCTAGGTTTAGAGTGGGAAGGGAATAAGACCAGGCTCATCAGAGATGAACCAAGGGGCAGCATGTCAAGTTTGGCAGTGTAATCAATAATCCAACTGAAGTGTATCTTCCCTTTGCTGACTGAATTGTGCTAAGCACTCTGGAACACACTCACAGTCTTATGGGGACAAACCAAGGACTCTTAAGGAAATAAAAGCCAACAGGGAAACATGAGAAAATTATCTCAAACGAATAAAGGTGTGTTCCTCTAGGATGGCGTCTTGGCCAACAACCCATCTGAGGTGCCTTTACACCAGTGCATGCAGCATGGGCAACAAACTGGAGGAGCTGGAAGCCAAGGTGCTAAGGGGAAACTCTGTCCTTCTTGCCATTACTGAAACTTGGTGGACAAATCCCATGACGGGAGAGTGGCTATTGATGGCTACAGGCTGCTCAGAAGAGACAGGGGAGGAAGGAGAGGCAGAGGGATTGTCGTCCCTCTGCATCAAGAGGTGGATTGAGTGTGGAGAGCTCTCTCTGAAGAACAGACAGTGGCAAGTGGAAAGTCTGTGGATAAGAATCAGAGATTGAGACAACAAAGGGAAGTGAGTGGTTGGTGTCTACTACAGGCTGCCTGACCAGGGGGAGCCTCTTTACAAAGCCCTGCAGGAAGCATTGAGCTCACAGGCTCTGTCCATCTGGAAAAGCAGCATGGCGAGATGTCGGCAGACTTCCAGGCTGACTTCTGGAATACATGGAGAATAACTTCTTGAGCCAGGTAATAGACAGCCCTACCAGAGTGGAGGCAATATGGGATGTGATGGTCATCAATGGGAGGTAACTGGGGACATCAAGATGAGGTACTTCAGAGGTATTTGCTCATTGCTTTTCACTTCAATCTCTTAGAGATTTTAGGCATGGGAACAACACATCTATGACTCTTAAATGTTAAATGACAATTCTTCCATGAGTGGTAAAATTGTAATTAAAAATGGGATCAGAAAAGAAGGAAAGAAATGGCAGCAAACCACATTTTTTTGTGCAAGTCAAGAAGTTCATCTGTATTATAGGTATCCAGAAAAAAACAAACAAATGAGACATGAGAAGCAAGACTTCAGATTTGTATGATATTTAATTTTTTTTCTTCTGAACCTAAGAGCAGTTGTTCAATTTCCTATAAACCTGCAAGTTACTGGTAATTTACGGTCACTTCAAGGGCACCCCAGACAGGCTTCACATGAAGATTGTGGGCTGCACAGCCACAGGTTCTCCCTGGTGAATGCAGTTGTTTTTCCTCTGAGAGAGTCTCAACCATTTGTGAACCAAACCCATTTGGTCCAGTAAGCAGCCAAAATGTCATCTAATGTAAACTCATCAAAAAACATGTAACAGAGATGGGAAGGGCCTTAGCACTAACAATATAACAAACAACTGATTAACTAGTTTTTCTCCAAATTGCTAATTTGATTTTAATGTAGAAACAGCCTACTCCAGACCTGAGAAAAATTCCCAGAAATCATGCAAAGTCCATTGAAGTCCTTGCTTGGTTTAAGTGATGCTGTGTTAAGCCCAAGATATGTCACATGAAACAAAACAGATTTTGTTGACCAGCTCTATTCCCAAATGAATCAAATCAATATAATTGCATTTTGGAATGTATCCCTATCCCTTTAAGTTCAGCATTGTTTGGGGTTTTTTTGTTTGTTCGTTTTTTTCTTTTTTTGTTTTTTTTTGGTTTTTGTCTTATGAGTTTAAATATCACTCTTTAAATACATTTTAGGTAGTACTATTTTATAGTGTTTTCGCCTACTTATCTATCAGCTGTAAATACATGTTTAGGTGATAACTGGTAAAGATTCAAACATACGTTTATCCAGATTGGATTTCAACTTCTCTCTCAGTTGCTAACACCTTTTTAGTAGTGACCTCTTCCAGCAGATGTCATTATGTTGCAAGCAGCAAACAGAAAGCAGGCAAAGCCTGTACTGCAAAACAGGAGAACCAGAAAATGTTTAGTGCTCTTAATAATTGAATGTGTGTGTATGGACAGAGTTGCATAGTAAACAAAAACATTAGGTAAGCTCTTATTTTTCACACTCTTGCTCAAAATATATTCAAAACACGTTTTCAAACCTTTCAAGAATAAAATGAAGAATTTTAAAATGCAAAACTACCTCTACATTCAAAGCGTGTGCTTGAGCTTCCATTAGATAACTCATTATTTCTTTATGTTTTACATATGGATTGCCTTCAATATTACTAAAATTTGACATTCCTGAGATGGAGTGCAACTTTTTCTTCCTAATAAACAAATCCTATTAAGGTTTTTCAGACATAAAGACAATATAGCCTGGATTTCATGACTATGGGAATTACTCAGATTCAGGGAGAACAGCAAGTTTGACAAATTCTGTTATTTCTGAAGTATGTTATGATACTCCTCAAGTGCAAGTAATGTGGAACATATAGTCAGGTACTATTACACCTGAAACTAACGGTCTGAGTTCTCATGTGTAAGGTGGTTTTAATCTACAGAAACATCCTGATTCAGGAGAGGAAATTGGTTTTTGTGGGATGTGTGCAGACTTTCTTGCTCCTCAGTTAGTAAATCTCAGAGATAACTATATGATTTCACCACAGAGATGGCTATGTGCTTTCTATAACAATCAACCTCCCACTGAGCATCCACAATTACCAAACAAATCACAGTATATCAAAGTATCCCAAATCATGACTATTGTACTTGTACTTCAACTGTAGTAGTATGACTCTGCTGTGAGCAGATGATCTTTCATAGTGGGGACAGGAACATCCAGGACAGGAGCAATATCAACATGAGGGAATGGGAAACAGAACCATCATCCAAAATTAAGCCATTGTTGCTTGTGAATATACAGCCAGACCCTGCTCAACCATTACCAGATGTTGTTGTATTGCAGTAGTGCTCTTGCATGATGGTCAAATATTAGTATTCCCATGGCCAAGTGCATGAAATGAGAACCTGGAGGAAGCTGTGGTCCAAGTGAATTGCTGCTGTGCCAAATAGTGATCTCACAGAATGCTGCAGGCTTTCCCCACAGCAGTTCTAAATTCTCCAAAGCCCAGAATAAACAGGGTCATTACAGTCACTTAAACAATTACAAAGACTTTCTCTATGACATAGGCACATACAAGACTCTTCACAAAGCATAGCACAATCTATGGAAGCCCCAGTTTCCTGCAATATTGTTGAAAACATGTAAAGATCAAAAAAGCCATTTTATCCTCAAAACATAAGTTCTGCTATTTTAAGAAAACAAGTTATTATTTCATCATCTTCTTCAATGAAAAATGGAATATGCCATTAATTATGCGTCCATGAGGAATGGTGGCCTTTTTGTTTCCTTATGCTCTGATTTGGACACTTGTTGGCTTTTAGCGCCAGCAGGAGATATATATATAAATAAATATATATGTCAAAATCTTTTTTTTTTTACTATTCTTATTGTAAAATATCAAAAGACTTTGAAAGAGCTAAATCTGCACACTTAATTGCAGTGATGTTCAATTGGTCCAAGAAATGCCCCTGGGAATCACCTGAACATCAAACACTAATGTGCATGTGAGACTGAGCTGAGCCCAAGATAAGCAACACAACAAAAGGAAGAATGTGGACTCTGCTCTTGCCTTTCACCATCTCAGCATTTGTCATTTCGCATGTGAAGACAAACGTGGTAGCTTAACCACAGTTCATGATGCAGCAATGGCTTTAGCAACCTGCTTGTCTGCAGCTGAAACAGCCTTAGCAGTGCTCATGTAAGCAGAGAGTGTGGCTTGGACCAACTGTGACAAATAACAGCTGAGGATGAGAATTCCTGAAAATTCCTCCCCAGTATAAATGAGCTAGATATAGATGAGGAGGTTAAAGATGGGCATGCAGGCTGCACACAACTGAGGAGCTGCAGAGACAGAGCCAGCATGGGCTAACACACCTAGGCAGAATGCAGCAATGACACACTCATTGACATGCTCTGAGGATGAAGAACAGAGATTGGCTGACAAAGACCCATGCACAGTTGTCCATCAGCATTTGCAACACTTTTTTTTCAGTTTTTATAAGATTCATTAGGATGATACATTGTATCACCATCCCACACCACCCTTACCTGTTATCAGATGTGCTCTATGAAGAGACAATAAAAAAGCGTTTCAGCCTTTCATAAGCAGACTACTCCTCTGGTGTTAAGGTAGAAATGGGGAAGTGTTAAATCTCTTTTGCTATGAGAACAGAAGGTTGAAAAAAATTACCCATATAAGGACTCAACTGAAATCAAGTTATAGACAACCATATAGCAGTTTTCAGAGTGGAAAATATTGTCAGATAAAAACTACTATAATTCACCAGATGTTTGAAAACTTTTTCTTATGAAATGGAAAGTGCTTATCTGCAATTAAGATTTTCAGACATATGACATGTGAGTCACAAAATTTTGTCCCAGAAGGTCAGCAACACTTTGTGTTCAATGAATTCTCTCAGGCTATGTCTACATTATTAGAAAACTATAGTTGACAAGGAGTGTGATACCATCAGTCAGTGATAGAAAACATTATCTTTCAGGTGAGTCTTCTTTGTTGCTACATACTATAAAAAATTTCTACACATTTTTCCTGCAGCCTTGAAATTATTTGTCTTGTCCTTTGTCCTGCTTCAAGTTTAAGTAACCTGAGGTATACACTAAAGTAATTACACGTACCCCTGTTAAAATTCACTATAATGCATCTGTCCAATCTCTTCTCTTTTTTTGCAGTTTTTTTTCAAGGAATGGCTTTAGACTTGTTTTACCATTAGCATAAGAAAATGACTACCAGAATATGCTTTAACACTTGATCTTAGGTGACTGAATTTATTGCACACTTATGGAACGTGTACTGCAGTGTTTTCTGCTTTGAGCCCACTGGGTTGCTTGCTGCTGGTGTGTGTATTTCACCCACACACCCTGAATATTGCTCCCCCACTAAGAGAAATCATGCACCACACTTCATAGCCAGCAAATAAGGGAGCACTCAGAATAACATAATTGTGATTTCACAGTGTAGATTTTAAGTCTCATTTGAAATGGATGCAGCACAGACTTAATATTCCCTGAGTTCTAACGCAATGTCTCTCAAAAAATTCCTCTGCTCTTTTAATTTTTAGCTGTCATGCATTAGTAAATAAGTTAGAATGCTTGTGCCTTTTCTTCACTGAGATGCATACAAAATGCATACTCTGACTGCCAATACAGTAAAGTGATTTTCATTGTGTATTTTACGGAACTGTTAGATATGTTGGATGAAATCATGGTCTCCTTTGAAGTTAAGGAGAGCATTACTGTTGACTTAATGAGACCGAGATTTCTTTTATGTTCAAAGTTAAGCAATGTTATTCACTTTCTTTTTTATTAAAATATACTGCAGAAAGTTAAAAAGTAAATCAGTGCTTTCAGTGTTGCATCCACAACATCTAAAGGCCTAAAAATGTCAGTAAAACAAAAATCCCCATAAATGGCTTTGAATGCCAGACACAAAGTTAGATAGAGTTTGTATGAAGACAGAAATACATGAAAGAAAATGCTTTTCCTGGCACCAAGTTTGAGTTGGATTAACAAATCCTTATAAAAAGTTCTATAGAGTTTATTTAAAATTAAAATCTATCTTTTTATAAACTACTTACCTCCATGAAATTAAAAAAAAAGAAAGAAAAGAGACAGGATTTCTGATAAAATATTATGCCAAAGGATTAAAAAATGAATTGACAAAAAAATCTAGCTCTTTACTAAAGATTATCAGCTTTTACATTAATTTCTAGGAAGTAAATTCAATGTCTGTAGACTCCAATTATTTATTCTGTATGACACTTCCATAGGGTATATGAGATTATATATGAGATATAAGAAATATCCCATACTGAGTTGTAGCAGTTCAGAGCTAGAATTTATAAATACCTCACATATAAAGGTAGCATTTTTAAAGAAATTTCTTCACATTTCAGGATTTCTTAGAGGGTATTTGTGTTATGAATGGTTTAGACATAATCTGAGGTAATTTTTCAACATCTCATTTCTGGAATGGACATTGTAAAGCATTCCTTTCAGTAGAAGTTTATCTCTTTTTAAGAGGTAGGAATATGTGGACACCATCAGCTCAGACTCAGATCCTAAACATTGATCAGATATTTTTTGATGGAAAACCAGGATTAAGTAGGTTATTTTCTTTTACAGGTCTAAATTGGAGCTTAGTATCTGTAAGACAAGGTCATGATTGATGCTGAAATAATTACACAAAGCCGAAAGATGGTAAAACAAATATTTGACACTTCAATACAATGGTTTCCCTCATTACTAAATAGGTATTACAAAAGCATGTAGAAATCTAGCAATCTGATGCTTGGTAAGAAACATTTACAATAGCTAATCTGAGAGCCCTGAATGCTTAAAATGTCTGCTGACATCTAGCAAACACATCACCACAGTCAAATAGACAACTTTCAGGATGCCTTGGCCAATTGTTTCTGCAGAAGCACTTTCTGGAGCAGATGGCTTCTTATAACCACTCGATAGCCAGCCATTACTGGGCTGGAGCATTTTGCTCAAATGCTTTTGAAGCTCTTTCTGTCAGTTATTCCATGTTCAAAGGATCAAACAATATTCCCAGTTCAGATGAATTTTAGATAAAACATAATGTACAAGGAATGTGTCCAAGAAAGATGAGAAATGTAAGTCTAAATGCCTCTTCTTCATCTTGTATTGGACCAGAAGACAGAAAAATGTTTAAGTTCTTGTGTCACCCAAAAATCAAAATACTAAAAAGATTGCTATTATATTATCAATGCACAGAAGAATTAATTTAAAATATTAATTAAAAATGTACCAAACACAGATACTTAACATTTGCCTTTATGTCACATCACTTTCCCCCATTTTTACTCTGTCTATTTGCACTGTGAATTACATACAAAAGTAGTGGAGAAATGATCACCTATATATGTTTATATATAATCAAGGTACACCTCACTTGTTAAAAGCAAGTTAAATACACCCAGTCCAGAGCTACAGCTTATGACTTTAGAGTTGCAGCTATGGATACATAGGTTTCCTCCCTATTTTTCTTCTCCTTCTCTGAAACCAAGTCTTTATAGTTTAATTTTTTTGAGTCATTTCACAAATTCTGCTTTCTGTATTTAAAATAAGAACTGAACATTTTGACAGTTTGTTTTCTTAAACAAGTATCTATGAGAACCCTGGAGCCATGTACTGTATTATAGGCAACAAGAATAATATAATAATGACTTCCAAACAGCATTCAAGTTGCTTTGCTTATTCTAATAAGAAAGAACAAAAGATTTTTAAAAGGTGGATGTGCCTGACATTATCACGGTCCCTTACATGGAGATACAGAGAATGGGAATAGTGACAATCATGAAAGAATCTCTGCAGTATACAGAGTATGAAGAATTTGTTCAGTATGCAGCAGTATAATGAAGCAGTGAGAGACAGAGATTATGCTTTCAGTTTTATTCATATTATGTATAAGAATTCTGAATTCGCTCTTTGGAGGATAAGCATCCTAAATCACCTGTAAAACATTTGCCCTATCTTTCAACATTAAAGCAGTAGTAGAAGTACTGCTGAGTTCTAAGGAAAAATTAACTCGCTTAGGTAATCAGTTTAACATGCTGCAAGTCTTCCAGTGAAATGTTAACTTTTTATACACAGAAGTGCTTGCAAGCACTTAGGTCTAGAAAAGCAAACCCACAGCCCCCTCCTTACACAAAATTTTTTTTATTTTTTTGAACTGAGTAGAAAATATGTATAAGAAAATGCAACTAAATATACTTCTGACAGCTGAAATGATACATAAATATAAGGGCTGACAAGGGTTGGTTTGTCATTGTAGTTCACTTCGATCAACTCTACATGGTTCTGTAGGACAATGAAATTCAATGCACTTATAATTTCCAAAAAAGTGAGCTCAGATTCTTTTAAAAGCATTTCTATGTGAAAACGGATCATTTACATGCCAAAAGCACTTTTAATGTGACATATTTAGCACATGTATTATTGAGAACGAAAGCTGCTTGAACTTAGTGAATTTTAAAGTCTATAAAATGGCACCCTGCTGAGCAGAAAGGTAGCTGTTCAGTGAATTTCCCAGTTATGTGATTATTTTGAATAATAGACTTGTACATAACTTTTTTTATGAAATTAAAGGTATGACATTTGCTTTAGTTCAGTCCTGTAAATTGCACTTTAGAACATAAAGAATGGGCTGATGTATGAATTTGTTGTTCCTCCAAGCAATTTTGCTCATTTTTTTAAAGAACAGTTTTATGTTTCATCTATTGAGTAACACATCAAACAGTTATCTTAGTAGATTTAATGAGCATTCATGTATATCTTAACACATATGAGGAACAATCAGGAACCTCAAAAATAAAAGTATTGTGTTTTGCTTTGGTTGTCTAGGACTCACCCAGACTCTGATGCAAGCTGATGACTACTTTGATGAAAAGTCCTAACACTTAAGAAGCATAATTAAGAGAAGCATCTGGAAGTATAGAGGCATAATAAATTAGTTTAATTTGGCTCAGGTGCTCTTTGACTTGATTAAATACACCGTATACTTCACTGTCATGGAGATGCACAATGCTATCTGCTCCCAGACAAAGAGGAACCAGCAGAAGAATAAGTCTTATCCTGGATTTTTGCTCTTTTTCCCCATCAGGAACAACACGAAGCACTTGAAAATATAAAATACATGACAAAAAGTGTGCATGCATGACACATACGTAAACAATCACTATTTCTTTTCTGAATAGGCTTTGGACAAAGAGCAAAGGTTACAATTCTTGCACATGACCTAACTTCATATGAGAAACACCCTCCCTAAAAATGGTGCTCTATCTGCTCACATTGCTGTGCCACTGGCCACTGGTAGGGTTTCACCTGACACACACAAGCTACAAGCTATGCTGCTTATATCACTGGAGTCCAAAAAGGGCCATAATGACTAGCTATAGAAAGGCTTAAGCACTTTGTGGAATTCAGGTCTGTGAAACAGAATCCGGAGCATAAAATGGACATTTGGGAAGGATATTCATGACATTTCTGACTGTAAGTTGTTTGTTCACACTAGGCATGTAGCAATCCATAAATAAGGGGCTTGCAAAGAGTGCAGAAAATCCTTTCTTTCAGGCATCACTGTGCTGTTAACTTAAACACCCATACAAAAAAACCAACAAAAAAAACCCCTAAAACAAAAAACCCACTGTAAATTGACTCTCTCTGGAAAGATTAAGGCAGAGAGCAAGTCTCCTGTGATTTGTAAAAACCCCTTCCCTCAATAACAGAAAAGCTGCCTTCCCAGTGCAAGGTGCAAATATTTCTAGCACTTTTGAATAACTCATGAGCTAGAAAAGAGAACAGTAAGACCATCCTGAAAAGAACATTTAACTAATCATGCCCCCCCTCATCCCTTTTTTATTAAAAAAGGTGCTTTCAGGAAAGGTATTCAGAAGTATAAGATCAAAATGAGAATATTTGATACTACATGAGATCCATAACTTGATCACTTCTTGCTTTTCTACGCTTCATTCCCTTATTGATGGGAGTGAGGAATTACATTTACTTTTGCCTTCAAATCTGATGTAAAGGCAGAATTCTATGACAAACACAACAGAAAACTAGAAATGTAGATTCTAGTGCTAAACGAATCCAGTGGTTCGTCTCAAAGGGAATGAAAATCTCTGCTAGGTATGACAGCTGCCTGAGAACTTCAGGGAATTCAGGGGTCCTAATGATAGACACCGCTCTTTTGGTTTAATGTGTCTCTAGAAAGGGCAAAGGTCTTACATGGAGGATGGGATAGGTCACCTACTAAATAAATATCCACAGCACTGTGGCTGCTGTGCCAAATGTATGCATATTTTCCCTTAGTTTATAGCCTAGAATGATGCATTACAAATTAAATTTTAAAAATATCAATCTTGCTTCCTTGACTTATTTTCAAGTGTCTAATTTTAAAAAACCTGTAGATTTTCAAAACGCCGTAAATGTGGCAGTAAAACAAAAATAAGAGCATAAAGCTGTTCCCTGTTCACTTCTGAAACATAATGTTTTGGTGGTTTTCGCAGATTCTTCATATCCTCTAGTAATCCAACAGTTACTAATCAGACAAATATGTTGGGGTGGGGGAAAAAGGTTGCTTTTAGCAGACAGGCTGCAAGGTTTTAATTTGTAGCTGATAATTTGCTACTGGAAGCTTACCCTGATTAGTCTTCTTATGGCACTAACAGTTTTTGAGGTAGTGTGAATTACCTACTGTGTATGTTTTTACCACCCATTCAGGGATGAAAATGAGTTACAACCTAGGCCTCAATTAAAGCTTGAAATAAGAAAACCTAAAACTTCTTTTATGTCCTCACTTCTAAAGAATAGAATTAGTTGCTTCTGATATTATTGGAATTGTAATTCACACTCCTGAATATCCAGCAATGGATCTTTCAACCCTTTACAATGAAGCACATTTCAGCTGTTACCCAATTATGCTGCCTTTGCTCCAAGTCAAATCATCATCCAACAGCTGAGAATTGAAACAGACTCCATTTGTGAAAATGAACGGTGTATTTATCTGTAATGCAGAATGTTTTTAAGTGTTACTCTAGCTGTCATGTAGAAATTAGGATGTTATTGCTTGTTCTATTAATTCTTATATCTGTAGGTTGGTCTCATCAGAATTATATGGTAGGCATTTCGGTCTATGTTGTATGCAAACCACACCATAGGCATTATCACAAACAATATATTCACCACAATCTAAGCATCTGGCTTAAAATAAAGAACCCATCATGGGAGTCATTATTTTTCAAAGGGGAATCCATGTTGCCCTTTTTGTACATTGGTGTTTTGTAGTCCACTCATCTTGGATGACTTTCCCACAGGATGATGGAAATCATATGGAACTAATAAACAAAAATTACAGAAAATAATATTCCCCTTACCTAGATTTCCCCACATTCTCTTAAAAATGTAAAAATATTTTAAGCTATTGTTTGGGGCATATTTTAATTAATAACCGTATACAAAACATCCTCCACTTTTACCAGGAATCTAACATGGCAATTTTCTCTGTTTGCCACAATTGCATGGAATATTATCTTAGGATTCATTAGTAATATTTTTAAGGAACAGAATAGTGAGAGAAATTCTAATGTTGAATATCATTGTAAGTATTTTTTTCAGTCACTATTCACAGGCTCCTATAGACTATGTGAGACAGTGTAACAGTAAGGAATAACACAGCAGGCGGGGTGGAGAATAGCAGCTAGGAGATAGGACATTCTTCATTAAAAGGAAAAAAGTTACAATCAAGGGGTCCAGGAGTCATGGGGAACATTCTGGTCTACCAAAAATATAACATATTTATTTAAGTGGCTACCCTGTGAAAAAAGTAAGATCACTGCTTCTTAGATAGTGTCAATCACTCTAGTGAGATTAAAACTAGTTGAAGAAGCCTATCTGTACTGAAATAAGTTCTCTGACCACTTCTGTGATTACACTTTTAAAAGTCACAGAAGACAAGCAACATGCAGGCAAAGCAAAAGTACCACACTGATGAGTGGCCACTGTCAACTTATGTCCTTTGTATTACACTAGTATTTTTCCTCTACAGTGATTTTAAAGAATCCTACACAGACTGCATAGAAACTTATTGGGTTTAGTCCCTGTTAAATTAAATAAGTCTTTTCCAGGCAGAAAAAGTGCCCAATATAGATTTTTCTTTCTCCTCTACATCCATTATAATTTCTGCTTATTATTCTCTGGTTTTGCGGTAAAAGGACTTATTTAGAGTTCCTTTGTCTTTTACCCCTCATTACCCTTTCATAGCAGGTTTTGTCATGCAGTCACTGTCAAGTTCTTTTTTTTTATTATAAAAGTGACATTTAGAATAATGAATTTAATCTAATTCCATTTTTGTCATACAAAGGTCCAGATTCTCAGCTGCTATAAACTTGTGTATCCCCTCTAAGGCCAGTGCATCTGACTTGAGTAACTTTATTTTAACAAAGCCTGCCAGGTGCAAAAATTTCTTCCAAAAGATTAAATTCTATGAGGATTTTGTCCCAGATTCATTAGACCTTACTTTGGACATCTAATTTAGGTGCTCTCTCTCTTAGCTAAATGCAATTCTTCAGGCATGAAGGGAGCCTCCATGAGTTGCCCAACAGCAGGAAAAAATGTAGACCTTTTCTGTTTGTTTTTTCAAAGTTGAGGTCATAGCACTGCAGCCACCAATCTTTTCCAAGGTGGTGTTGAAAAATCCCAAGTGCTAGTAAGGATGCTGCCTTTGCTCTTTTCTACAGAAATACCATGATAATGCATCGTTGCTGCTCATCACATGGTGTGGCTACCTTATGAAACTGTCTGGGCCAGAAAGCATTAAAGGGATGTAAAAATGATACTTGAGTTGAATTATTCACTGTGTATAATCAGTGCAACACAGACTGTCATGTTAGCTCTAAAGAAGAAGCTGGTTCATGCTACCCACTTTCTCATCTGTAGCTATTATAAAATTTAAATTAATATCTGGTTACAGATTATTTGCAATATGTTAATTTTGACTCTGCATTGTATTCTTCAGTGTGATTGGTCGTTAGAGTAACCTTTTTCTTCTGCATCTCCTTTTGATGACTCAAATATTTTGGACATAAGACTGACAAGTTATGAACAGTGAACAACAGGTTCATACCTGCATTTTGCCCGTACAAATTATGAAAACTCATAACATTTTCTCCCATTCTTGTTTCCTGTTATACTGTATTCACCACAGTAGTCCCTGAATGTGTATTAAGTGTATATTAAGAGACATGACTAGTGTTTACTCCATGTTTATTTTGTTCTGCTAACAAGCAAGGAAAACCATGGAAATTTTTATGCAATTAAATGTTTTGTAATTTCTATTATTTGTCAAAACTTGCAAATAAGAGGCACTAGTAGAAGTGAATTTAACTATTTCCTAATTGTTTTAGATTTTAATTGCCTCTTCAGATGCATTCAATACTCAGACCATTCTCACAAAAAATTTATGGTGTTGTATATACATTCCAACAGCAACAAAATCTAGAAGGTTCAAAAGCAATTTTCTATCATACAAGTAAACCTTTCCTTTTTGTATTAGGGCATGGGTAGATTTGTTTCTATAGATTTGGAAATAGAAAGCGCCAAAGAATATAGTACATCTCAAAGAAAAGGACATATTTTTTATGGTAAAAAAGATATTCCTCAGGCTGATTTAAAAATATAGATCTCCTTTAGGAGAAACCAGTACTAGAATAAAGAAAATTATAGAATATTTATTTTAGAAAGCCCTATTACTAGAAAAACCAGGATCCCTCAGCTCCTGATTCCCATTCTCAAGATCATATGGGATGCACCAGCACCATGCACCTTATACCATGCACTCAAGAGATTAAGTGTCAGTCTAAGTCTATAATTTTTTCTAAGTACTGCACATTGGGTCCTGCCACACAGAGACTTGGAAACCACAATAATAAGCAACTGCCTTGTGCAACACAAAATCCAGTTTGTACAGTGCTTTGAAACATCACGACATTTCAAAGTAATTTACCAGATATATACAATAATTGAATAATACAGTCTGCAGCTCCAAGCTAATGATGGTAAGCAAAGGGAAAACAAGTGACTCTTCTCTACTATCAAGGTAGGGAATCTTTCTGTTCCTTAATCTTTTCCTCTCCTGGGGCTGTCAATTGTGCAAAATGGTTTGAAATTATGGATTTTTTTTTTCTCATGGACTACAATTTGCTCAGGGACTATTCAAGTAAACAAAGTCATTCAATTTATGTTCTGGTTGCCTCTTTCCCTACTATATTTACAATGTATTTTCTGTAATTGTTACAATATTGATCAGAGTGTATTGTAAATATTCTATGGAGTGGTGGTGTGGTCTATGTGTGGAAAAAGTCAGATGATATCAGTCCACATCTATTTTACACACACAAAGATCTGCACAATAATTTTACTTTGATCAAATCACACTTTTGATCCATTTTGCATATTCTGCAAAAAAACCCTAACAAAGCCTGCAACCTGACAAACGCCACAAGCTAAATAAAACTGGAGTTGTGGCACTATTGAAGCCGATGAACACATCAGTGCTGCAAGCACTGTACTTTGAAAGTTATAATTGTACATATTTTCCAAAGAGTATAAAAGAAATTCCTTTAGAAATAAAAGTTAAACCAAAGTAGACTCTTTTAAAGCTCATGTTCTGTTCTACTGTATTAACACAGAAAAGAAAGAGGATAAAGAGTGAAAATCAGTACCCCACAAATACAGTGTTTACATTTAATACTCTTGTTTATCTGTAATGCATATGATTTTCTATGTGCATTTTCCTTTACATTCCCCATCAAAACTCTCTACGGAAGCTATTTCATCTAAAAACACTGTTAACTTGTTCATGTCTCTTACCAAGGAGCCCTGAAGAGAACATTTAAATTACAGCATGGTTTCCTTGATATGCATGTTAACATTTGGCAGAGATCCCCAGAGCAGCATGGTGGGGTGAGCACTGTCATCCGCTGATGATTCCAGGTCTGCCTGCAGGTTTGGGGGCTTCCCATGTGTTCTGTTACTGCCCTGGGTAACATGACAAGCCCACAGAGTTGTATCAACCAGGGCTTCATCGGACATGCTCAGGAGCCTGTACTCTCTGCTGCAGCTCTGCAGCCTGTCCCTCAGCAGCAGACGCTCCACTTTGAGCTCCCCATTCTGTCCCATCTCCTCTTGAAACCTTAGGCTTTCTCTCACTCCAGTGTGGTAAGTTACTCTACAGTGCTGTATTGGAAGTCGCATGACTACGATTTTCCACAAACCTGAAGCTTTTCAGCAAAGAATTAGCACAAAATGAGGGTGTTTCTAGTATGGGAAACTGGCACTGGGCTTGACCCCATTTAAAATTTGCATCCACCATATGGCAGTAAATAAACTATCAAGGTTGATAAAAGTGGCAGGTAACACAGAGATCAGGAAAGCCATGGTGAGCAGTCAAGATGGCACAGTACGCTGGGTCCATCCATGCAAAATGTTAACATAACAAAATGCAAACTTATACACTGAACAAGAAATGAATATTCATAACAAGAAAATCACTGCATGCTGGAAAACAGTGACTGAATGGGGCTGGAGGTCACCACAGAAAAGTCTCTCAACATGAGTCTCCCCACTATGTGGAAAGGCTTCCAAGGCAAATGACTGGCCAGCTCCTTACTGCTCCCAGGAGCTTCAACAGGACTCATCACCACAGGTGATGCTGGAACATGTGTTGTACCTGGAATGGTTCAGGCTCTCAGCTCAACTCAGCCACCTACACTGAAGATGATAAAGGAAATGACACCATAACTGAATTTCTGTGCACAATTTTACGTGTGAGAATGAACAAAGGGGCTTAGTGGCAGAATACATTAGTATGGTATCCATTCATTGTTTGAGAAATATTTCAGTACAAATCAGGTCACATTGAAACTCAGTTTTAATGCCTCTGTTTAGTTCTTGTTTTTCCATATGAAAGGCCCGGGAATATGAACAGCAATAGTATCATAGGTCACAAACTATGTCCTTTTCAGAGATCCATCTTCTTGCAACACCTGTATAACCAATCCTACAGTTTTCATAAATGGTGCATTGAGATGTGGTGTTTTCTAAACAATGAAGAAAACTGAATAAGTAAACTCCTGATGTATGGCCTGTTAATGGCTAGCATATTTTTTGTCACTCCATAGAAGAAAAGTTGTTTTTTTAAATTAAAAATAAGAATTAGTGACTTTTAAAAATTTATTTTCTTACCCAGATAATACAAAAACTATAACATGACACTGTACCAATGTGCAAACTAAGCATATTTTAAAGAAACTGGGGTCATCTCCTACAGCCAGGCAGCACACTGACCCATGAGACCTTTCATCCATGGCTGGACATTTTAGGCAGAAGCATCTGGCATTGTGCTGCAAGAATAAAGGCATTTTAGGGACCTGCAAGAACAGAAGATCAACTATGGTATATTAAAATTCCTCAAAAAAACATTTTTCTATCTTTGAAGTATTTTAGTGGCCTGTGGGATTTAGAAGCACAGTTATGACTATTGAGTGCTGTCCACCATGGTGCAAAGTAGGCGGCTCAGGAGTGGAGTATTTTGACCAGAAGAAAAAGAAATAAAATCAATTAAATATGTGCATTGACTGGGAAAAGAGAAAGGTAAGTTTGTGTGTGACTCAGATAACCAGGCAGGTGGCAGAAAAATGTCTGGCAACTGCTTCTAATTGGAATTAACTTCTAAAAGGAGCCTTTCCAGCAGGTCCACAGACCAAGACCTGTCACATTACTGGGTGACTATGTAAAACATACAGTGTCTCAGGTTCCTTATTGAACAATGCTTGAGCAGATGCACAACCAGATCCACTAAAAAAACAAAAAAAGCCTGTAGAAGTAAAAGCGTTCATAAATGTGTGATTTTTATATTTATTATTCTACATGCAAGCATAAGCACCTGTCTATTTAATGCACTCTTTCAAGTTTACAGTAACATACTCAAAAGCATGCAGTATTTGTTCTGCCATACACCTGTGCTAAAGCCCTGACCAACAGTTTCCTTGAAGCAACTTGATTTTAGATTTGTATTTAAACTCTGAAAGGCTTTTACATGAAAAAAAGCTGGTTATGCTGGTGTTAGGTATTTCATTTTAGATTTAGATTTATATAGGACATTCATCATATACAGTATTCAAAAAGGAGTTCAGGCCCTGTTTTGCACTACAGCTAAGAAAGGAAGGAGGGAATACAATAAACCAGAAACTCGTAACATGTTTCTCTGTGAGGGAAATTTGGTTTACATATTAAGACAGTTTTATAGTTTTATAAAACTATAGTTTTATAGTTTTATAAATGTTATAAACTATAGTTTTATAGTTTTATAAATATTGTAAAACTAAAGTTAGCGTAAACATGTATCATTTAAAAAGTATTGTAACATAATTGTAAAAATATTTAAAAATCAACAGAAAAACAACAATTTAACTTGTTCCCTTTCTTTCCATTTCTTTCTTTCTGCTATTAATGATGTGAAGTAAAAAAAGAGAAGTTTTTACAATAACTGACATATTTCCTTATCTATTCTTTCAAAGACCCTTTTACATTTAGATGTAATTGTTTTAAATGGCTTTTATACTAGCACAACCATAGGCTACTACCACTTGTCTGGTAGGAACACCCCACTTTCACAGCTCCCTGAACCGTAAGGCCAAAGACTGGAGTGCTGTAATTTCCGAGTAGCAGGTCAGGCATACACTTTTCTGCAATCCGAGTATAAAGGGTTCTGCGTGATCTGAGGCAGCACCAGGTTAATTGGAAACAGTACCTAAAAGCTTGAAAATACTGAACACAGCAACACATTGTGCTAGAGGTTTGGAAAAGTGTATCTGTAGGTAAAATCTTTTGCTACTTTTCTCCTGACAGTAACAGCAATCACCGGCCTGCTGCAAATAAAAATAAACAATGAAAGAATACAGAATCTGCATGTCTGCTTGTTTGGCTCAACACAAGAAGTTATATCATAAGGGTGTGCTGTGGCCTGCAGAAGACGGGAAATAGTTCAAAGGCTAAATGCAGCTGAAAGGGAGGCTACAGGTCTGTGTGCAATTGCTCTGTGACATTTCTGCCTGTAATTACCATCCGTCTGTTTTAGGCAGACACCCATCTCACTGGTTTTGCATTCAGACACTCCATTTGAATGCACACTTATGGTAATTTAAATTGTAAATAAAATGGGGAAATTGACCTCAGGTCTTGATTATTTTTTCTTTAAATGTGGTCCACATTTGTAAGAGTGCAGTTAGAGTTACCACTCCAAAATTCTGCTGTTCGAAAATATCAGTATATACCTGGATTATTATTTGGTTTTCAAATATGCAGAAGTGAAGGAAAGGAGAAGGGGAGAACAGCTGTAAGTAAGAGCAAAGACATGTTTTAATGAGCAGGCAGGGCTTAGGATAAGAAAAAGAGTGGCAATATTGTGGTTTACAGATTAAACATTCCAGCCAAAAGCTGTGTATGAAAGCAAGATACAACACTATTCCAAATAACAGGATAGCTCTTCAGCTGACGCAATTCAGCAAAGCTCCGCTGGAAACAATGAAGCTACGCTGATTTACACTGGCTTGAGATCTTGCTCAATATGTTTATAGCTTAATGGCTCAATATTAATCTAAAAATCAGAAAAATAACAACTTGTCATTTATTTAACCCCAGCATGATGGAAGGTTAAACTAAATACAGAAAGCCCATAACAAATAGCAGGGACATTCTAAGGTCACCAAATGAAGGCTGTCGTTTTTGTATTCAGGCCAGTGATAAAAGAGTTTTTAAATGTTTGGACATTCAATCTATGTAGTGCCACAACCTGAACATACCCCTTTGCCAAACACAGACTCACTAAATCCTCTTGGAATGTTGTTTACCTCTGAATAAATCAAATTTGACAGAGTAGGTTAACTTTACAGATTCGTTTTTCAATCACAAATGATTGATATTTTTTGCAGAAAGCAAGCTACAAAATTCTTACTGCATTGCTGACTATTGGAAGTCATATTGTTCTGGGGTGTTATATGAAATCCAAGCAATTTTTCAAGGACTTTGTTTCATAGCTATCCACCCTCTCTGTGAGAGCACAGCAGTGAGTGTACCTCAAACAAGGATCACCCAGCAGAGATAGTTTATAAATTATTTTAAGTCGGTGTCTTTCTTGCAGAGGCTGAACATGTTATACTGTGCATTTTACAGCACTGGTCCAGTGCTGAAATCCTAAATCCATTATCTAGGCTTATGTCACACAACAATAAAGAACAGGCTACTGAGAGAAACTGAATGAAAGCTGAGATATAGGAGGGTTTATTGTTAGCTGATTAGAACCAAATCATAACTGAAAATAGGAAGGGAAACTAGAAGCAATTTCTATCATTTGATTTTTTAAAAAAAATTGTTTGTTGAAAGGCCAGAAGTAATACAAAAAACCCTTCATGTTAAAAATTATATGTATTTCTTGTTCCCTTAATTAAAAAATAAATATGCACATAAAATTTGATGCCAGCAACAATATTCATGCATTGCATTACTTGTTTTTCCAACTGAATATGCTATTTTGGTTAGTATCTGTTTAATTATTATACGTAGTACTGCTTGAGGCTATCTGATATGGGTGTCTATGGAAAAATGACTGTAATTCACTTTTATTATTATAATGACCTTGGTCTATGACAGGACTGAATTAAATATCAGTAAGAATTTACACAATTCACTGTGCTCAGGTTTATGCCACTTAACATTCAGTATTTAACTGGAGCAGCTAAGTTAGGTGGATGGATTTAGACGTACGTTTGTCCTGAGGCTCTCTATACTGTCAATGAAGACTGATAGGCACTGCCAAAAGGCAGTTCAGATCTCAGATGAATGGAATTTCACTTTGGGGTGCCTGCTGCCTCCATTTTCCATAGAGGTAGCCTAGGATAAGGGAGTTCCTACCGAGTGCTTAACAGTTATCTGGGGTGCATATTATCCATACATTCTATGGAAGCACACACTCAAATTGTTAATATTTAATATTATGTTAGAAAATTAATATTTCCTGAGCACAAAGACAGTAACCAGTTGGAAAAAAAAATCCACTGTCCAAATCAACAATTTGCACTGATCTTCTTGGTGTTTCATTGAATGCTGTCTAAAAGTGCTTGAAAAGTAACTGTTTCTCAAGCAACATCAGTTAATTTCGACAGTCTTATATATCTCTTCATTCATCAATTAAAGTTTTATTCTTTTTCATGTAGTATAAAGGTATTGTCCCAATAATCTCAGATACTCTCTTTACAGGTGGGCAAATAGCTTATTTGATAACTTTGTTTTCCTATTCATATATTACAACCAGACTATTAAGCATTTTATTTGGGGGATCTATTTTGGCGGGGGATAGGCACTCAATATTGATAAATATTGAGTGTTCAGAAGTTGTTCTTCCTTCAGTGCAGCTAACGTGGAGTAGTTTCTGTAGTTTCTAGGTATAAATCCCATTGATATAAACTGAAGTATCTCCCCTGATTTTCAGCAGCTATCTCTCTCTGAGTAACCTGTCAGTTCTGGGTTGTAAATAGTGTCAGGTTCAGAAACTGAACCAAAGCATTCACTACACCCTGTACATGTCGTATTCACTGCACTACTGTGTTAAGAAGTGCCAACTCCTCCATTCTTAGTATTTTTAAGGGAAATCCAATTCTTTCTTACTATTTGAAAGTGGAGGCCTGAGCACCTAGCTAGAGGAGGGGGTGAAACCATGTGGGTCTCAAATGAAGGGTCATTCAACCTTGAAGAAGAAGCCTGAGGAGTGAGACTTCAACCTAGCCCCAGGAACTGCTGGATTAAGCGAGTTTGTTCAAGGATTTTGCCCAGTCTGGCTACACATTTTTTTAAGACCTTCATCTGAAAGCTCTTACACTTTAGGCACCTCAGGTACAATTTTTTCAGTTAAGCACTTGAACCAAGAACTTGAATTTGGTATCAAAGCTCCTAAATTTGTTTTGGTGTTTTGTTTTGGGGTTTTTGGCTGGGTTTTTTTTAGGTTTTTTTAACTGAGTATGAACGAAACTATCAGGATCAGGATAATAAAATCAGTGGGACATTTGACTGCTGGTGGCTGAGAGAGAACATTACAGAAACACCACTATGTTCACCTTTCTCTTGGCATCCACTCTGGACACACCTGCCTCTGCTTACTGACAGATAAAAGGTTGTGGACCATTGCCTGAGCCTGTGCTAGCAAGCAGCCTGAGCAAGTGAAAATGGAGCAGAACAGTCTGTGCCAAGGACCAACTACATATACCAAATGTGTATCAGTGAGCATACTCCAGCTTTCTCTAGCCTGCTCCCTTGGATTTACTGTTCATTGCTAACCTGAGTGCACTGGGAGCACTGAAGGAGCACATCTCTTTTAGCATTCAGCTGAAGAGAGTTCAGCTGGAATGCTCAGATACCACAGGATGTGAGCAAAGGCCGATAAGTAGAGATTTCTGGGTATTTATATGCTCCTTATCCAAAACAGAACATTAACTTAGACACAAGCAGTGTGACCACTTGCTTTCTGAGAGGCTGATGTTCTACAAAATATAGGTAATTTTGCCTTTTTACTTTCAATCTTAGAATATGTGTTGCAGTAGGAGACCATCAATTAATGTAGCCTTCAAAGATGAAATGCAAAGTTTAAAAGACCTGACAATATCCAGGACATCATTTCTTTAATACTTTTAGAAACAAACAAAAATGAAGAACACCTTCTTGTGAGAGCTTTTTTTAAAAAAAAACATTATGGTTACTGCTTTACGCAAAAAATTTATGAGCATATAATTCAACAGCCCTCTACCCAGAATCAAATATCATACATATTTCTATATCCTCATGACAGACAGATTATTTGGTACTACCTTGCCTTCCCAGAAAGGTTACCTGTACAGTTCTGTCTGAGGAACAGCCTGAAAGAAGGAGATAGGGGGATCTTAGACAGAGAGTACAAAATTAAAACAGAGTAAGATATTTTAACACAGTAAATGTATTTAGCAGTAAAAGAAAACCAAATAACTAAGAACACTCTCTTCCAACTTAGAATTCAAAATGGTAAATCTGTATTGTTCAATCAGTAGTACAAAACCAAAATAATTCCAACACACAGTTAATTTTAATGGCCAGATGAAGCAATTGAAAAATGAGCAGTTTTTAATATGAGTATCTTAACTAAAGCATAAAGGACATTGCTGCTGATCAGATATTAGGCCTCAATTGGGATTTTTTTTTTCAATTTAACCCTGGCATGTCCTACAATATCAGGCTTACCATGATAGAGAATAATGGAACTGTAAAACAATCATATATTGATTCTAAATTTGGATTTCAGAATTTGCCACTAAATATTTTAGGGCACACAATTTATATCTGACACTTTGAAGGCCAAATCTTGCTAACTAAAGCTATTTTCCTCTTAAACATCCAGTTAGGATTTTCATCACTTCTGTTCTAGACATTTTAATCCAGTGTTCAACTAAGACTGAAAGTCTTCTCTCTGGTTTATTTTTATGGAAGGATAAGGCAACAAATAAGCAAGCAGAGCACAACTCTCAAAATTATATACCAGTTCTAGACCTCATGGTTCTCTACAGCTGGCGATTTGGATAGATTTTTTTTCTGATTTTAACAGTTCTCCCTCCACCTTACTATACTACAAGAAGAAACCAACACTTTCCAAGGATTTTTGTGACGAGAAAGGCAAAACTCCAAAGAAATAATTACAATAAGGGAAAGATCATTAAGTTCCAAATATCAGTAAGAAAGTGTCCATTGCACCAGTATGAGAGTTACTGGTTCAAGCCTTCCATTAAACTTAGGGTCCCATTTTCTAGATGAGTTCTTTAACTATAATGATGTATATCTGAGCAGGACAAAGCTTTGCCAATTAGCTCAGTTTGGTAAAAAATTAAAGATTCCTTTTACTGTTGCCCCTACATAGAATGTAGGCAACCTAGGCAGACTAATTAAGAAGAAGGTCTTTAATTTAGGTCTTACATTTACCAGAGATATCACATAATAAGCAGGCAAGAATTTGTTATATTGTGAGTTGTCTTAACCTTGTGCATATTTTTTTGTTTTCTTTTTTTTTCCCAAAGTCTATTTTGAGGCCCTAAGCTATTAATAACCTCGATTTGCCACAAAAATTTTTTTAGTAAAAGTTGACAGAATCTATTAACTCCCTTAATTTGATAGCCAGAACTTTACTGTGCAAGCAACTCCAGAAATTGTTATACTTCATGGAAATTTTCACTCCATCTGAACTGCCTTCAGTAGAGAGGTGCTGAAGGAAATGAGTACATTTAACAATTAGAGTTACTAATGAACAGAAGAGTGAGCTGTTACAACCCACCCATGAATAAACAGGAAACAGGAAACTTTAGTGCAAAGTTCAGGCTTAATTAGACACACAGTCACTAAGTGCAGCCTGCTCTGACTTCTCCTTGGCATAGGCCACACAGCCACATCTAGTAATTCATGCAACACCTGGTAAGGATTCCACCCATATTTTTGCTCAAGATTCTTGATGCGGTTATTTAATCATCCACTCCTTTATTCATCCAGCTTTCTGCTGATTTAATAGTAAATTTCTCTCTCCCCCTTCTTGACTCTAAACAGCTGCAGTATGTAACATACACTATCATTTTCCTATATTTTTTCCCTACAGATTGCCATAATGAAAATACTGTTATCTATTTTATCTTTTATTTACAATAATAATACAAAATAATTATTGTCTTTTACTCTGTTGGAAGGACTTTAAATATTTGGATGTATTAAAAATTTAATCTGGGGTCACAATACCCTCCATCCTGTAAGGAAGTCAGATATTGCTAAGCAAATGATAAGCAGGATGGATCTGGTGATTCAAAGATTTTCAGCCCTACTGCAGCCTTGGCAACAGTCACATTACCCTCAATGTCAATATAGCCAGGATTTCACCCCAATGATAATTTGAAACTTCCTTCCAGTTGCATCACGTGGATTGTGAAACAAAAAGAGATTCATTAAAAAGGGACTTGTCTTGTAAGATATCCTATAATTACTGTTTCTAGATTGAAAGCAAGCAATAATGAAATAAAAGATAATGAAAATGAAAATGGCTGGTGACAGGACCTGAACAATGGGCACAAACTGAAATACAAGATGTTCCTCCTAAAGATCAGGAAATTCTTTTTTACTATGGGCAATCAGCTCTAGGTGGCCCTGCCTGAGCTGGGATGACTCAATGACTTCCAGAGGTACCTCTCTGATTCTGTAATACCTGCCAAGTGGATTTAGACTACTTGGCCCAAGAAAATGCTATTATTACTTTCTTACCGAATACTGCTGAACAAATTTTTACCATGATCTTGCAAAGAAAAGGTGTCTGCAATTCCTCTACAGAAGTAGCATAATAAGGCAGGGTAATCACAGCCCCCTGCAGTACCTCCTAAGATGTCAGCCAGCAATGGCTATTGCCCTCCAATCCAATTCATAAAAGAATATTTCCAAAAGATATCATAATTCCATGCATTTGCACAAGTTTCCTATAGGACAGATTTCCAGTGACCTTAGCCAGAGGCTGTAATTATTCATTACATAAAGGTCCCTTTTCAGTGCTCAGGAAGGTGAGGACCAGCTTCATACCGTCTAGATTACACTTCAAGATGAGCAATATTAACTTTAAATAGCAAATTAATCTTTTTATAGACCATGTTTAATCCTTGGGCAGAACCTTACAGTTATGAGCACCACCTGGTGCAATATGCATAAAATTCACTGCCACTGTTGAGAGACACCTAAGCTTATGCTAGATTTCAATTCCACTTAAGGTTTCAAATAAGGATTTAAATGGGATTTGAGGATGTGGAGTGAAAGGGGTGGCTAAGCCAGTCATTTGCCAGGGTGGTGCACTTGCTGTGAACTCATTGTGTGTGGTTTCTACACTAAAAATGCAAAGTAATAAAGTATGACTTTTATTAATTATATAATTAGATTCTGACTGTATCTATAATTTAAAATATAATCTTAATGTAGATGATAAAATATTTTAAGCAAAACAATAAAAAGAACAATGCCTTTTAGGGTTATCTGCCTTATATGCCTTTGCTGAACCACATAAAACTGAGCTAAAAGTACTTCAACAATTTTTGTCAGACTTAAAGAAAAATTCAGCAAGCAAATCTTTTTCACAATGATTTTTTTATATCTGAGATACCCACAAACATGCAAAACTTGAAGAAAAGATTATTTTTCTTATTGATTTAGTCAGCTGGTAAAAAGGGTATGACAGTAAGGGGAATGTACAGTACCTGTGTTTTGATCTTTCTTAAGGTTGTAATAGAGAGGTTATACATTTCATCTGAGCTGACAGCAGTTTGAAATGTTATAGATAGGCTTCCTGGGCACAACCATTATTTACTGTTTGACTGTAATGTCAGTCTTTTTCTGCTTTTTCAATATTGTTTGCACTTTGCCTCTGTGAAAAGGGTCTTGATTGAACTATACAAGAGGAGATATTTCTATCTTTCTGTGGGATCAATGAAGATGTGTTTACAGGTCCAGGACACAGTGTACACACCACAATAATGGATTTTAGTCTGTTTGTTGACTGAAAGCTCCTTTTCTTTGTAACTTGTCAATCTTGCATTTATTACTTGATTGCAACATAAAAGGCTATTTGGACAAGCTCTAAAACAACAACTGTATCAATCTAACCGAAGTGGTTAGCTGCACTAAGTATGCAGCCTTTAGCAAGATAAATCACTTAAAATTTGAAATCATGCAGGACTTTATTTGTGTCTCCATCTGTCATCACTACTGCATGCACAGTTTTCTTTAAAATGTTTTTATTGAAATGGTACTGATCAGCATGTGATTGCAATGAAATAATGAAAATAAAAAAACTGCACATAATTAACTTTTATAATTCTGAATGTAAGCAGAAAACATATGAATGAATCCAGCATGTACCTTTTCCATAACTTATCTCTTGTATCCTGCAAAGACCAATGCATATTTAATCGAGAGTGACTACCCTTAGTTTCTGGACCTCACATTTTTAATGTTATCCATTAGAGAAACAGAGTCCGAACTTCCTTACCTCTCTAGGTAGTGAGAAATGCATACCCTGAAGCATCTCTTCTCATTACATTTATTGAGTCTTGAAACATACATTAATTCATAATCCAAACAAAAATATTCCTCCGGTAAAACAAAATACAGTTAAACTATTTTATTCGATGACCTTCAAGAACAGAGAAATTCCACAGGGAGACAGCATGCAGAATAAACTCTGTCAGAGATCTTATATAACTGCATAGAAAAAACCCCAAAAACAAAAAGCCCACCAAACAAAAGACTCTGTGAATGTTAAAATGAGTCCAAGAGAAGTGAGACCTCAGGGAGTGTGAGCCAACAGGGTGAGTTTGCCCTAGACTACCACACAGGTAACTTTGCTCAGCCAAAAAGGTTTGCAGGGGCAAACACGGTAATCTCAGAGGCAGGATTAGCAGAGACAGGGACCCAGAGTACAACAATAGCTGTAATGAGCAGTTAATTTTCTTGGGTTTCCTCTCTGCTTTGTGCTAATTAGAGCCAGCAGTGGGAGCACCTGATCCTCCTAACTCAACTGCTCCCCTGCTCCAGAGGTCCACATGTATGCAGTCTGTCGGCCACATGGCAGGTTGGCAGTGAAGTAAAACCATCATTTTAATATCACAATAGAGTTTTAAGGCATGCATCAACTTTCCAGCACATTCCTAGCAGACCACTGCAACTGTACAGAGTTGGATATGCTTTGCTAGAAAGCCAAACACTGAACCAAAGGTAATGCTGAAAAAAAATGCCAAGAAAGTTGATGCAGCTCTGAAAAAGAGCCAACAAAAAATGATGTCCTCTTAACAAGGTTCAGCTATTTGAAAAGTATACATAACTGCAGAACACTGATGCATTCTCTTACCGTAGTGGTAATTTCTAAAATTATCAAGAAGCTGCTTCTAGGAATAGCAGAACAATAGTGGGCTTGACCTGCACTCTGTAATTCCCGAGTAGCAAGCACAGCAACATGAAAAGACAAAAAGAACAGCAAACACCTGTTTCAAAAATAATTTCCTATCTGATAGTGATTAGGCTGCTATCAAGGGAAAATGTTGCAGTCTCAGTGGTATCATACTGGAAAGCTTCAATGGCAGTAACATTTTTAGCAACGCAGCTTTTCAAACTAAAGTGTAGAAATGTTCTCTCTAAATTGCTTAAGACTGTGCCTGTTCTACTCTCCTTTGTTCATACTTGCTCACAAAAGTCACAAGTAATTAACTTCTATCTGAATGAGTCATGGTTCTAAAAGCTTATCCTTTTAGAAAGACTATTGCAATGAGTTCAGAGAGAGCTGAAGGAAATCAGCATATAACAAATCCAGAATTATTATTTTTATATGTTTTGCAGGCTGTTTCTGAGACACTTTTGCTCTTTGGCCCTTACATTTCTGAGTCTAAGTAAAATAAGCTCCATAAAAACTTTAGAAAATATTTCTGTGGTTATTCAGTGATGGTTGTGCTCAGCTTTGCAGAAGTGGAGCAGAAAACTGTGTTAACATACCTTGTACACTTAAAAATTCTGTTCTGTAGTTAAATGGAGTTCCAAGTATTTCTGTGTGGTCTAAAGCAATCACAGAAACAGTGAGGTGGTTCGTCAGGTTCCCATACACACAGGCTGCTCTTAATTCTGTTTGTAATCATGTGGCCAAATCCCACACAACTCCTAACAAAGACACACTAACAGCAGTCTACTGAATATTAAGAACCTTCAAGAATTTTTATAGACCTTTTAGTGTAAAAGGTAGTGAAAAATTATTTGTAGAACTATATTTCCAATCCCTGTAAGTACCTTTGTTTCTTCCTCAGTCCCATATAATTTATCATATTAGTCATCATAATATGGGACATATGATGCAGCCTGAAGAAAGAAAATGAATAAACTAAGTACATTTCTGTCTTTTTATCCTGTTTTCAACATCTAAAAAGGAAGTTTCTAAAGATAGAACAGGAGAGCAGCAGGAGCACTAGTAAGGGATGGAAACTGCAGCAAATCAGTATTCCATTTACAATGCCAGCCAGCAAACAGCTTTCTGTAAAGCACAGTATGCAAAGAAACAGTTAAGAAACCTTAGGGTGTTTTGGGGTTTTTTTGAGAAAGCGAGGGCAAAGAAAGAACATAATCACTAAAAATCTATAATAAAATATATATTACAATGTCTTGCAATTTCTGGTACTATGATAGCCAAAAATCCCTAAATAGGACAAACTGCTACTAGTTACTTTATATAAGCATCTAAAGATCCAAGTTGTGGAAAACCAGCAATACAAGCCAGAGGCAAGTGGCAGCCCCTCAGTGCCAGCAGCTTAGGTTCCACGTAACAGGTTCGTGGTGCAACTTCAAATGGCATTAGTGGACTGAGCCTTTTGATAAGCAAAAGTAAGAAGAGTACAGCAGGATGGCAAATGTGAAAAAGTCTAAATTTGACAGAACTGACTTTTCATTGATCTTTCCTAAGAGCCAACTTTAGGATGCTAAACTTCAGTAAATTAGAGGCAGGATATGAGAAAGACAACTTAGATTTGAGTCAAATGTAAAGAACACAACACTTTCTGCTGTTTTCTTCTAAAACCATTATAAATTTGACATCCAGAACAACTTTAAAGTGCTACCTATCCCCTATTAATTTGTAAACACTGGGAACAAAGCACACTTTCCCTGCTTAAAACTACAGTGTGCACTCCAGTCAAGTCAACAGAAGCTGTCCTGTTTTTTTGTCTTAAACTGACTTGCCACGTGACACCCTCATGTGTCACCTTGATGTCACTGCCTCTGTCAGTCCCAGCCAGTTTTATTTTTGTCAGCCACAGGTAGAAATAAAAGAATGTCCACAAATGTTCTTTTCAAAGCTTGATACAGAGACTGTTTGTGTAGTTAGTGCACAAATGCCTGAGCCTTAGCTGGATAACTTCTAATCCACCCTATCACATCAGGCCGACAAGCCCTGATTATGCTTGCTGCATGTTGCAATATGTACAACTGAGAAAACAGACAGCATTTTTCTGAATATTTACATGTGTATCAGTGTCAAGCAGCACTGAGATTGCCTACATAACCCTCTGGCCCAGAGAATGATTTTACAGTCTAACTAAGTCTTAGTAAAATTTAAATACAAATACAGAACCAGTAGCACAGCATTTTAAAACCAGTAGCAGAAATAAGAATGTTCTTGACTCTAAGAATTTTTAATCAGAAGGAAATATTTGCACAAGAAAACCTGGTGCATCAGATCACACAGCTTTCCCAATTTTTCTCCTGAGAATGAAGAATTTTTCTTAAAATTTTTCAGAACCTTTACAACATAACTTTAAGTGTGTCTGTGTAGCAGCCTTCTAAGTTTCTACAATGCGGCAAAAATAATTTTGCTTGTCACCTAGTTTATAAAATCTTTAAAAAGTTGGATTTGAGAATCAAGTCTGATCTTCCCTCAAGTTGCATAATAGACAGAAAAAAATTATTTTAAAGCTGACTGATTTTCTGCCACTTTCTAAAGGAAATGTACAGAATTTCTTTTTTAAAACACAACTTATTAAATGAGCTTGACTATAATTTGGTGGTAAGAATACCCACATCATTCTTAGCTCTGAAGTCTCTCCATGGAAATGACATAAAACAATTAGAAGAAATACATAATGCCATGAAGAATGGAACAAGGACAAGTTTTGGACCTTTTTTCCCCTCATAAGTTCCAAAGAATTTCTTCATACTCATCACTTCACTCAGCCCTGTGACTCATGATTTTTCTTTAGCCCAGTGGAAAACCTTCAGTAGGAGTGACAACAAAGATATCTGGAAATGCTCATGTACTCAGAGCAATCTCTGGACAGCTGAGAAACATTTTCAATTCCTTCATACAATTTGCTTTCAACCCAACTGGTAACCCTCAGTACTACCAAGCTTCACAGGTGACACACCCAACCAACCTCTCATCTTGGGGGGAAAAAACCAAAAACAGTTTTGTTTCTGTTAACCAGAGCATACAATCCTTCTACCTCCAGAAAAAGATGTTCAGCCATTGATTCACAAAAACCATCTTTCTTCAGACTTGATCAAGTTCTGGAAAGGTGTGATATTCACAGTATTTTCTGTTTTTAGGGTTCTATTCCTTTATTTCAGATTCTAGTTTATGAAATCTAAGTTTCTGAATTAGTTGTACTACTAATCCCTGTATTAATTATAATTGAGTGAGTCTGGTAGCCTTTGCAGATAACAATTCTACTTTCTCTATGAGACCCAGGCGCCCATGGTTTAGATCTTGCATTCTGAGAGCTGTCATGTCTAGATAGTTTTGTGTGAGGATACAAAGCAAAAACCTTTCTTTTTTCCATGCAGAATAAGAAAGTTGTTGAGGTATTGCTCTAAAATTGGCATATAAGAGAAAGATGATTGACTCAGATAAGTGGTCCAATTGTTTATGAAGTTGGTAACTTTGACCAAAATTATAATCTTGGAAGTATCTTATTGATCAAGAATTTTTCAAACATCACAGTTTTATGTTACAATGCTGGATGATCATGTATGGTTATCGATATTGTATGCATTTGTAAAATCAGATCATACAGTTATGTTAATTAAATTTCTTCGTAAACATATGTATTTAAACATTACCTTAATGGGAAGCCATAATGAACTACTACAGCTGATTGAATCAACCAGGTAAATTCTCCCTAAAAATATAGGAGGAATTTCTGCAAATATTTCCCAGATTTCCTTTTCCTGAAAAGTTGGTTATCTTGTTAATTCATGAAGGTATTAACTATCCAATAAATTCAGCATATCCCTAGTTGTAAGCTGTCAGGATGTGACATAACATCCTATAACATGATGCTACATGGTACATAATGCCTTAAATTAAAAAGAAAAAGAAAGCAAGACATTTCTTTCAGAGAACTAGTGGGTAGCTAATCTGAATATTTGGGGTAATTGGCTCTAGGAAGAGAGAGAGAGATCATTATTTCAGATTCCCTAGTGAGTGTTAATTAGTCATATTGCTTCATTGTTTGACAAAGAGAACATTGCTCGTACTGCTAAATCTATAATGACACATAGGCTTTTGCAGCACAGGTATTTTAAACTACCTTGACTGACTGACAGGTGGGTATTTCTATTCAGAGTTGAATGCACTCACAGAGTTAAAGTTATGTTGTCTCAGGGGTATGAGAGTTTTCTCATCCTGATCATGAGGAGCTTTATTTTTAAACAACAGGGAACAAATTGCACTCTGACCATTCAAATGGGAGTCCTCTATTTGTAAGCGTAAAGGGTACATGCTTTCCTTTAAGAACATGGCCTTGGTGACTACACTTAGCCAGGCAGCAGTCAACAGCTGTAGGTAAATTAAAAGTACTTTGCTGTCATGTTAGGCATCCAAGTCCAATATTGAGGTGCAAGAGTGGCAGTATCACGCCTGTCAAACTTTTGTTGTCTGCTTTTGACAGAAAGATCTTTAGCACTAAAAACACAGGTAAGAGAGAAATAGTATCACAAAGATAGCTGTATTTTTCTCTATATCTTTGACGTGGCTGCACTGTCCGTAAAAAAAGATGATAAATACTGGCTCTACTGCCTATATGAACCTCAGATTAAGGTTCTCATTCCAAACAACTTTAATTTATTGAAGTCAAGCTGTTCAATATAGACGACTTAGAGGAAACAAATGAAAATTATAGGATGGTCTGACGTTCCCAGACGTGTGAAATATTTTCAAATTTTTCTTCTGCATCCTCAAATCTGGTCTTTCCCCTCCTAACAGAATTGCTTATTGCAACAATACATGGGAATAATGTGTGTGATTGGCTGTTGGATTTTTTCTCCCTCTGTTTTTTTTAAATGAGAAAGAGATGACCTAGCCCAGGCATTCAAGTATCCATTAAGTAACCCACTTTATCATCTTCAGTGTATCTTGCTTGTTAGCAGGGTGAATTCTCATGTAGTTCATTATTTTCTATGCGCGTTCGTGTGAGGACTCAACAGATTAACATGAAAAATTAAATCTGGACAGATGAAAAGTTCTTGCTGATAGATTTGTGTTCTGCTTTTCTCAATCTACTGAGCTAAAACTTGCAATGCCTTGAAAGCCAGTTAATTGATCAGACTTCCCTACCTTGGAAATGTTTTTGGAGAGCAGAGTAATGGCTAAGAAAGGGAATGGCTTCACTCAGGAAGTCATCATTGCACGTCTGGGAGAACAGCTAGATAACTGTCTCTTCCCACAAACTGCATGAACAATCCTGATATCACTTCCTACAGGAGAATAAGCACTATAGTATCTGAATTCCAGTGTGGAATTGTAACTTTGTCAAGAATGACCCTGTCCCAGAAAAGATGGCATTGCTTTTTATATGTTACCATGCTCCCCTCGCAGTCCAAATCTAAGTATACTTACTGGATACTTTCATATGAAAAAATATGGAGAGGTTTCCACAAAATATAGGCTATCCAGACTTTTATGAAATATGACTTAAACCCCTCCCCCCTACTCTACAAATGTAAATACAAAAGGCTACATTTATTGTGCTGGTGTACTGATGTCATTGAACAGTGGTTTGGTAATTAGAGTATTAGACAACCCTCAGAAGGTCTGCTTCCTTTTTACACAGGGTGATGTCCTGGGACTGAATTATTAGGTTTCATGTAAAGAGATATGGTCCCACAGTGTTTAATGGTCCCTATTTATTACTCCCCTCTTGAGGCACATGAGAAGTCCCTACAGTTAACAGAAGCATGTCTACAAATTGAGAAAAGATCTCTAAAATTGTCTTTTTAAACCATTCTACTGATATTTTTTTTGCAGCATGTGGCATTTAACATTTTCAAAGTCCCATGCATACAATGACTAATGAATCATGACAATATATCTGTGTGGTGTCTATAATCATCACTTTTTAAAGGGGGTGGTGCAACTGACACAGGAGGCTAACTTCATACATGGGCTACAGTAGGGATGCATTTAGCTAGTTTGGTTATGTGTCATAAATAATTTTAAACCAGTCATTTCTGTGTGTTTGCAGCAAAGGTAGAATTGGAACCTGTTTTTTTTCTCGTCAGTCCTCAGGTGCAGTATGCCAGTGTGGGACCTAATGACTTTAAGCAATTCTGGGCAACACCTTCAGCTGCCATCAGCAGCTGCAATTTTTTTGAATGAAGCACAGTTGTACTGAAATTAAGCCCAAGGCTTTCTGAACAGTTTTGCACAAAAACTTTCTATGCCCGATTAAGAAGAAATGTCTCTTTTTTTGGCAGCACCTGGTCTCTTCAGGAATACATGTTTACATTTTATTGAACTGCACACATACACTATGCTTTTTGGATTGCTGCAGACATATTAATATCGAACTGTAGAAAGCCACATTCTGGTAATGAGCCCGTTTTGTGTCTTGTCTCATGGAAAAGAATGTGGAAATACCTTGTTCTGTGGTATTTTTCCTCTGACAGTACTGATACAGTGCCGCAGGCACTCTGGAAATAATAGCATAAGGTTAACTGACAATTGCATGTGTATTTACACCGATAGCCTGATATTATCATATTGTTAAAGCAAATAAATATGGGGCTAGAATATGCAACTAAATAAATTTCTAGACATTGAAAGCAACTGAAGCTAGAAGAGACATTATGCTCGAACAGTTCACATAGCTCGCACAGCTCACACGTTCTGTATACATGCCATTTCAGAAACCTCTGAGAATCCTAGAGGAGTGTCAGGCACAAGGAAAGCTTTAAAATGCAGCAGAGCATTCGCTCAGCAGTACTTGCATAACTGCTGCTCCCATGGAAGCTAACAGAATCTTTACATAAATGCACTATCAAGCCACATAGAGCAAGCAAACTAAGCAATGAAGGATTCATCTGTAAGTGGATAGGTTTTGAGGGATGGGATTATCTACAGTTTTCTTAAAACAGTAAGATCTTTTTTTCAGGAACTAGGGCAGAGTTGAAGGCCCTAAGCTGCAAGGTCTCAAGGAGTCGTATTCATAGGACAATTAAAAATTAGCGTCAATATGTAACACAGATATATGTAGTACAAATCACAAAATGCACTAATGAAACATCCTAACCAAAACTACCCTTCTGGCTTGAAAGCTCCCGTCCTTACCTAGTGTACTAAGCAGAAAGACAACTGTTACATTCAATGCCTAGAGTCTGAATAAATAGACTCTCTATGTCTCTCACTGGGCCATGCCTTGCCAATCAACTCCTCTCTCCCTGTACCACCTGTGTTACCTTTCTATGTCTTTGTACTCACGCAAGTTCTCATTAAGCTGTACAATTTACCCTAAAAACACTGCTCCATAGCTTAACTCTTTTCATACCTACAAAGTTAAATCATGTCCCTTTACTAGGCTTAGAAAACATGTCTTTCTGTTTTGTGTAAGGCTGTTGTTAGCAGTATTACTCTAGGTGTTTATGAAGTAATAATTATGTCATCGTACTCACTGAGTGCTGAGCCCAGTACTCACTGCTTTTTCTAGATACACTATTACCCTTTAACTTTGCCGTCATGCCATATAAAATGAATATGGCATTTTACCTGTATGTTAACCAAATTTCCATTTCTCTTTAGTTTAGAAGGATGTAAGCAAGTTTCACTAACGTCATTTTAATTCCAGAAGAAGTTTTATTTATTGTTTCCTCTACTGTACAGCCAAAATTGAGTCTCCTAAAGCATATGTTCTGTAGCTAGAGATGACTACCTGGAAGTTTAGGTGGTATCATAGTTTTAGTGTTGATGACTGAAGAATTTAAGGGGCGATTTCTAGGAAAGTACGCTATACCTAACCTTTTCACTGGTTTTCTCACTGCCTGACTTTAAAAATATTTTTTACTCAATCAATAATTTCTTAGCTGACAAAAACAATTTTCGAAAAGCTGTGGTAGTATGTAGAATTTGTTGTACAGCAGTAATTCAACTTGTCATGTTGTCCAATAGAAATATTACCAGAAGGCAATCTACCAGTTTCAGTCACTGTCACCAGAGTTTAAACAGCAACACGGCATTTGAGAAACAGGGGTTTGCTACAAAATCTACATCAGCTAGTGGTGGCAACTTTACATATCATGTCACCTTAGGTGGTGGACTCAGTCAATACCTTTTAAATTGTTTCTTACTCAGAGTAAATGAAATTGTGCAATGCAGAGAACTGAAAACACTTTTAGACCACTGAGCTGGTCTGTTAAGCATGATACAGTATTGCTACTAGGATATCTATCAGAACAACCCCCTTAACAATTGCTAATGCCCTTAAAGTATTAGAACAGAGTCCTTAAAAAATAGGTACATATGTTTCCACTGAGAAAAATTTGCTAGAAAAAGGAAAATGGTAAGGAACACAAGAAGCTCACTTCTTGTGAGCTTCTCCTTAACTCTCTGACAATCTGTGGAGCTATGCCCAGCGTCCACAGCATCTAGGAGCAAAGGGCAGGAGAAGAAATTACAAAGCACAGCTACGGCAGCTCTACCTGCCACACTTTGGGAGCTTTCAATGTTGCTGAAGGAAGCAGGCAGGGGCTGACAAAGCTCCTTTGCCACCACTGAAGATTCTCTGCCATATCCCACTATAAGCGATGGTCTGATTCATGCCATGGGTCAAGCCAGCTCACCCTCACCTAAGTGGCTGGATGTGTATTCCAAGTTGTGAATTTTTGAATCTTCTTTGGGGACCTCATGTCTAAAAGCTAATCCAACTAAGAAGACAGATTTCTAACACAAAATGTCCTGTGATGTTTACATTGTAAATGATGACCAGCACAAGAGATCCCAGAAGTTAAGAAACTTGGATCTTGGAAAGATTTCGTGCTTCTGTCCCTACAATAGCACCAGTTGGTGTTTCTCTGCTTTGCATGACAACAGATTCTCAGTCCCAAAAGCACGACTTCTTAACATTTATATGCTCATTTGGTCTTGTGATACCTAGCACTGACGAAAGAAGTTGTGTAACGTTGATCTGATCCTCAAAATAGCACTTTAGTAGCTAAAAGCTAGGGCACAGATTTTACTAATTCCAGCTATATTTAGGATTGTGCTGCCTTTCTGTTTCCCCAAAAAGCTTCTATTAAGTTAAATATCATGTGTCTAATTCCAGCATGCCAAAGGCCCAACAGCACTGAGAGAAACTATCCCAACAGCAAGGTCACTTGATTCATAAATCATTGCAACTGATGTCAAATTTTCACAGGAACTCTAAATACAAGGCTTGAAAGGGAGATGTAAAACTTTCAAACAGAGAAGATTAATCTTCTGTGTTTTCCTGGAAATTTAGTTTATTGTGATCAAATATATAATCCAGAATCTCCAAACAAAAATTAAGTTTCAGATACTTTTTAAGAAACTCATTTATGTATTAAATCTAATTAAAAATTAATTCCTTTAGTGTGTGTTCAGTGAATTGTAGCTTTTCCCAAGTTGTTCTTTTTGGGAGGTGGCTATTGCCATGCTTTTCATGAAGCCTAGCTGTATCTGAGGAGATTAGGAAATAACTAAACTGAATATTACAGTACCATTCATGTTAGTGACTTATGTTAGCCTAAATATATAAGACAAGAAGCAGCATACTGTTATTTTTCAAAGACTGTGCATTGTCTTAAAAACTATTAGAGTCATATCACTAGCCTTTTGTAAGCAGTGCTACAACAGAAAAATGCAGACAACTTCAAAATAAAATCTTTTTGCTTTCCTGCCATAAAGACTGCTTTATCCTTTAAAGTATATTCAAGTTTGTTTTTCTTTTTCTTTTAAGAAATAAAGCCCAATAAATTTTAGGGGTTTTCCCCACACTTTTCCACAGAAGTAACATTATTTTAAATTTTCAGAATTTTAGAGTTGCATGAAATCACACAAATTTGTGAATAGTGGTAGCCAGTTTAAATCCTCACTTCCAAGCGATTCCAACACGCTACTGAAAAATTTTGTGCAGTTCTACATGTATCTTCTTGGTTTCGCAGTAGTGGCAGGGATTCAGGCAGGGTCTGCTGTGGCAGGTGGGGTGGCAGCTCTGGTGCTGGCTTCCCTGGCTGGCACTGCCACTCCTGCAGAGGAGCATTGCGCCTGCTCTCCTAACGCGCTGACGCCTATGGGGAAGGCAACCAGGAGAGAAAGAAACGCTGCTGTCGGACTCAGAATAGAAGTATGCTCCGTTAGGATGGCTGTACCTCCTGCATTTGTTGGAGATCTGGAGGGGACCTGAGGGAAGGGAGCTCATGCACTGGGGACGCCTTGGCGACAGGCAGAGCCCAACCCCTACCACAGGATGGGTGGCCCGAGGTCACCTCCTCTACACTTCACCAACAGTTCACACCTGTTTTGCTGCATTTGTTAGATAGGAAATTACTGTGATTTGATATTTTCCAAGTAAAGAGTGTTTATGCGTTACGGTTATGCATAACACCTATCAGATTTTACCTGTTTATTAAGCAAGTCTATTGTGCCAACCTGAGGCAGTTCTCCCTGTCTAGACTTCCCAGATTACAACTGGTTTTAATTAATTTTCTAAATATCTGACTTGATTTTTTTCCCCATTATCCATAAAATATTTCTCTATTTTGCTTTTTCATATTTCTGACCTGGATGCAATGGTTTCTTGCTATACATTGGCAGTCACACTTGTTTTTCTCTCTTATGTCTTTCTTGACTATGTGAAGAAATAATCAACAACACATAAAAAAATTTCATCCTTATCATACCATCTATTGCAGGTGAATGTGCAGGATTTGATTAGTAAAGCTCTTAAGACCCATCTTATGTTTATAACATCTATTTCTTTTAGAGGAAGAACTACAGAGTTCTTGCACAGATATGTGCAACCAAAGGTACAAAATCATTAAACATTTTTCATAGAAAGAGCCTTGTGTGTAGACATATATCTTAGCACCATCCTAACTTCCAAAGCACTCCATCCTAACTCCTTGTTCATCAACCTTTCTCTTCAGCCACAATTTCTCCTTAGAAAACTCCTCAAGAACTTGAAATCTCCACTTCTTTTTCAAAGTGGCATGGTTGGATCACTTCTTCTATTTTTTCCTCTATTCTAGACTTCCTCCATAAGCACATTACCCAATAGTAAACATAGCTTCTCAGAACTGGTGAAGTGCAACACACCAGCAAAGGAAAGTGCAAATTTTTTGCTTTTTAACACATGAATACAATTTTTATTAAACATTTTAAAGAAAATAAAGATACACTAATATTTAAGATATTAAAACATTAGGAATTCTTCCAAATTTACTATAAAGTTGAAGAATTTCTTTGTGTTTTTTCCCCCTCATATTTGCTACTGATACACCCAAACTCACCATTTACTCTAGATTAAATATTTGCTCTACTGATAGCTCTTTGATGTCACAATCCAAAACACAGAATTGTCAGGGTATGTTTAGAGTAACATAACAGTGTGGATTCAAAGGCAGCCAAAAGCTGCTGAAGAGCTGCAAATCTAATGAGGCATAATTTATAAGAAGAGGTAATTTCTTCTACCAGACTCATTGAATGTAGCTGTAGAAAGCAAATGAACCTTCAGCTGCAGATGCCATCCTTCTGATTCTTCTCTGCCTTAGAACTTTCTTTCACAACTATATTTATTAAATATTTCACTTCTCACTGTAATTTTTACTCTCCACTTTGTAACATCATGGCTACACTGATAATACTGATTCTAGCTTAAGTAATTGGGTTTGCTGTGGTGGAAATGTATTCCAGATTTTTCAGATACTGTGTGCACATCATTATGATTTTTTCAGTTTTTGGAAAGTTGCTGTTTATTACACATGAAGGATATGATACTTAGTAACTTAGTATTGTAGAAGAATTCTTAATTGGAAAAGATATATTAAACTCCATTCTTCCAGCAATATTGGGGAAGGCATTCAGAACATCAACCTTGATTTTTTTGAGCACACACTTCTGATTCTTTTGGCATGGTAGCTTACTGTCTCCCACTTTGCTGGGATACACCACTTGGGAAAACTGTTATGTACTAAAAAAGCAGCATTTATTTACCTGTCCCCCTAGGCGCCAGCAATTTCCATGGCAGCTCTGACAGCACAGCCTCATACCTGCTGGGATGAGGTGGAGTGCTGTCATACAGCTGAAAGAGAGCTGGCAACTAGTAGCAGCTGGGTAGACCAAAAAATATATTTCAAAATTAAACTGAGAATACTTTGCCAACTGATATGTTTTGCAAGCAAACTTAAATTTATGATGCTCTCTTAAAAATCTATCGGCCGGTTTTATCAGTTAATTGTCAGCTAGAAAAGACTTCAGAGATCTTGTGAACACTTTTTCTCTTATTAAAGGAAAGGCAAGTGCAACTGCAATCTCCACCATAAAGGAAGGACAATGGCAGTTTTTTTCATTCTCCAGTTCAGTTTCTGAATCTGGTCCTCAGTAAAGTATAGCAACATGAGAATTGAACTAATTGCTCATTGTTATTTTTTGAGGTTATAAAATGATTCATTTTTCTAGGACTGGCACTGTAAGTTATAACAGCCTGGCAAAATTTAGCACACCTAGGGCATCCATCTCATTGTGTGAAAGCTACCAGTATTAAGCCATTGTGCAGAAGAGGATAGAGTGGACTGAAGTGAAAAAAAAAAAAAACGCCAAGAATTTATTTTCTCACCAAAATGGAAATTAAATTTTGAGTAAGAAAATAAATCCTGTTCAACTTGAAAGGTAGCAAACAAAGGCCCCTGTGGCTGACATACAAAAAAGCTGGCTGCTAACATGCACATGAGAAGAGTGGGTGATTGGAATAACAAAAGCTATGGACCCAGGTAATCCCACAGCCAAGGAAGGCGGTGATTGTGGACAAGAGTGATAGGACTCTGCTTCCTTCCTTATGAATGCATTCCAGTTTTATTATCCAACTCCACTTCGAACGTGCAGGCTAAGTCTGGTGTGGAAGTGTGTTTTAGTAAGTCAATAATCAGTTAAACTGTTTTCAGCTTTCCTGGGAGTAGGGTGGCCTAAACTTTGTCTGCTTGGTAAATACCATGGCTGTTATTACTATTCCAAAAATACTCTAAATTACTGTTTCCAGGATTAACTACTCAGTGCCAGAAATGTCTGTTTCTAGTCGCTGACGAGATATTCCAACTGATCAATAACATTGTAGATATAATGAAGTAAAGGGTATATTTATACAGCATCTTGATCACCTCTTCATCAGTCTTGGAAAGCTTGGTCAGACTGCTCTAGGCTAGAATCATTGCCTTTTTCCCTCCTTGACACTGTTTACATACTCTTTCTTTAATTAACTGAGTTATGACTGTGTATTTTCCCCATGGGACAGGTGTGCTGGCTAGGTGCCATTTATCTGAAAGAGCATTCAAAATGTTTCTGTATAAACTAACATCTGAGTGGGTTTCCACTGACCATGTGCTTCAGAAGGTGTTTTTAAACAAGGACTGATAAAGTTTTCCTTTTCATTTTTCTCTATCATGTAATGGAATAGCACCTCTTAAGTAACTGAATGCCTTTTATTATGTTTAACAAGGAGTAGTTGACATCACTTTATAGGAAATGGAGAAAGCATCTGATTTAATACTGTAGTCTTGGAGAATTACCTCAGCATTGCTGCAGCTAGTTCCTTTGTTTTAAAAATGCTGCATTAAATCTGCTAAAGATGCTGTTGTTCCAAAGGACCACAACTATACAAGAATCTAACACAAAATTATTGTTGTACAGTCATACAGACTTTCCGTAAGACATTTAAATGAAAAAGATAGTTATCACTGAAAAGATAGTTATCACTGCCAGTGTTAACTGCAATGTATGGAGACTTACAAGAGAAGCTCAAAAAGTATAATTCTAGTTTTATATTTAGCATGCTTTTCTTAATTTATTAAAAAGACATTTGCACACTTACAGATAAGCATTCAGTTTTGTGTTCTTAAAAAGACTTGTACAAAAAATTACATTCATGTCAATATATACTGCAAAATTACAGTGTATATTGACATAAATGAAGTCCTCAACTCTTTTGTCAGCTACATACTCATACTCTTACACACTGGATAAATGGAGTAGTTATTCATTAACTTCATGGTATTTTGAATAGTCTTTTCTTCTTTTTTGCACTATATCAAAACAAAATTAAGCTCTGAAGATTTGACCCCATCTTCAGTCCTCATTTTTGATCCATTCTGTTCCATCTCTGCTCACTCTGATTCTTCTTAAACATTTCTGCTACTGCCCCAGGCTTGGAATCATTTCCTGACTATGAGCAAGAGTTTTAGAACAAGTGATCCTTACAACAATCTCCATTTCTTCTATTAAAGGTCAGATGGATGTCTTGATTAATTAAAATTAACTTTTTTTCTGAGGAGACATTGCTACTTATCCTAGTCATTCCTGTTGACAGAGGAAGGACAGTTCAATACTATGATTAATATTAAGAGAAATCTGGATTAATGAGGAAGCTTTAAAGCCTGATTGCAAGGTAATGCAAACAACATATGTGTTTTATATATGCTGGAAACTCTATGAAAGTATAAGCAAATGTCTTGAAGTAAAACTCACCAAAATTAGTTGAAAGACACCCAGTAACTTTGAAAAGCATTACATTAACCCCCAACAGAAACAGTAAATTAATGCATATATGGTTTGGTAGAAGGAAGGCAAAAGCAAAAGAGAGCTTTCACTGTTCTGGATAATACTGCAGTGTGCTAGCCACAGCCAGTTACACTTAATAGTTGGTAAAGCAGCTTAACAGACTGAAATTGCAACATGGTTTGTATACTATGGAATCCAAAAAATAAATTTAACACAAAAACTCTTTTTCTGTATATTTGCTAAATTGAATGTGGTTTTTTTTTAGCTTTGAAGAAAACATTATTTTTTTTCTCCTTTTCCTAGTTGAATAGTCACAGAGATTGTTCTTGTGATACAACATAGTCCAGAATGTAAGATCTCATTTCAGTAAAGTGTTCCTTTTGTTTGGTCCCGTCAGTAACATAAAGTTTGCTAATTAAGAAACTTACCTGGTCTTACACATGAATTTCCAGTGGTAGCTGGAACAATTGCTTCATCTAACTAGAGCTATTTCTGACCTGCTTTATTCTCTCACTACTTTAATTATTCTCACTTGGATTACGGCCAATACTCTTGACCACAGCTGATATTTTAGGGTAGCAGAATTCAAGTATATAAAAGTTTGAAGCTAATATTTTTTTCAACCTGAACAGTTTTTATATCTGCCTTTGCTACTCAGACTAATTGATCTCAGCTGATGAAGCAGTATCATTGCTCAGAGTGTAAAAATTAAATGTGGGAGATGATCTTTTTTTTAATCCTTCCTATGATAGACGAAGAAGTCTTGTTCCTAATAATTCCTTTCACATCACTTTATGAGTAAACAACATACGAGAAGCAGGCAGGACCTGGAATACTGTGTATCTAATTTTTCTTATCTAAATCAATAGGGACTAATATTTGCAGTTGCACATACAGGACCAACGGTAAGTTTCTGATTTAGGAGGTTTGTTCTTTAAGTAGTTATGTACTTTCTGCATGATATCCCTAGTTTCAATTTTTAAAAAAAAAAAATTGTTCTCTTATTCCCTCTAACAGCAATACTGTGGTTTTTATATTTGCATGTGGATAACAACTAGAATCTCGAATAAGTTGCTGTGTGGGAAGAGGTGCAGCACTAAACTTATACCCTGGGGAAACAGAAATAAAGTTGTGTTAAAATACTTCTGTGTTCTCTGGGGGCTTTTTGTTGACTTTAGGAGCTGAATGGTTTAGTTATAAGAGCTTGTCACGAGCTGCCTGGGGAAGTAACACTGCACAGAATCCTCTAGTAAATCTTCACACCTTCCCAGCTTGTTACACACCCTGTTTACTGGGTCTTGGCTGCGGCACATCCCCACTCCAGAAGCTCCTGAGAAGATAGTTTGTAGGTATCTTCTTTAATACCTTCAACAAAAATAAAAATAATAGCTCTTTATACTTCCTTTATCCTATTTTTGGCCTCTAGAGGTAATCAGTCAAATCCATAATCTGTGAAAGGTTTTTATAAGAGCAGAAGTTTAACTCATATACCAGAAAAAAACTTTCACCAAGGGAAGCCTTTAACATATCTAACCCAATATTTAAAATACTTAGCAACAGATCCCAACAAAAATCCATAAAATAAAAAATGCAAGTGATTCACTGTACTCACTAAAGATTAGGAAGAAAAGAACTACAAAATATAAGTCCAAAAGTCTTTTACAATCCTTATAAGGAATTTCTTTTAAATCTATAATGTGTTTGATAAATTTCAGATTCTGCTTCAGTTTAATTGCATCAACAGAAAGATACTTAAGTGAAGTTGCAGGAGGATATAAATTTGCATTGTCTCTAACTTTTTAAGATTCCATGCTCTTGGCATGTCAATCAATAGGCCCTGGTGTCTGGTTATTTGAAGTTCACCATGTATCATTTAGTACTGACTGTCACACCGTGTCCTCTACAGGTTGATGCATTATAGGTGAATTCAGTCATATGGCTAGGAAGATGGATAGAAACCTATTCATTCATGGTGCCATATGCATGTAATGAATACCTAATACATAATTAGAAAAAAAATATCCTGCACCCAATGTATTTTGCTGTACTTATGTCATTTTCTTCACTCATCTAGAAAACAGATAATTTTTTTCAATTGTCGTGAGTTACTGCCAATAAGAAAAGATAAAATGTGATTTCTAGTATTGGCAGATATATCTTAGTTCCCTAATCTAACTTTTCAAAACCTACCACAGTAGTGCTATTTAGACAATGCCATGGATCCTTCACAGTCAAATAAAGTAGGAGGAATAGCCAAACAAGTATATGGAGCTACCATTCTTTTAAATTGCATTTGTGGTACATCTTGATAGGTGACACTGTGTCAGAATGAAATGTCTAGAAGTTAGGAGTGTACGTCAAAGAAATACAGCATTATATACAAATACAAGAAATACAAAGAAATGCAGCACATGCTTGCATGTGATTAGTACTCTTTCCAAAATTAGCAGTCATTGCAGGAGATCGGTTGTTTCAAGTGATGAGAGCTGTTAGCTGAAGAACCAAACAGGACACTGCAATATTCTAAATTACCAGGTTGCTGTGTGGGGAGAGAGGACAAGTTTTTCCGCACTGCTTCAGAACACCAGAGTCCACATTGTACTGACTTCAGGTAATGTGAAAACTATGAATGCAAAGCTGGGAACATACCACCCATAAGATGTGTCTGTAAGGGCACTTGAAAGTGCAGGTGCATGCAGTCAGAAGGAAGTAAATTGGTCAAACAGGCATAAAGGAAAGCCACAGCTCTGAGAAGGATTTAAGTAGTCAGGAAATGGGGTAAGAGGGACCCCTTGTTACCTGGCAGCCATACTGTCTTTCTCTCGCAGAGGCAGCAGGATGAAAGACAGTCACAATGCTGAGAGATTTTTCATGACTCACTCAAATCCATCTACCCAACTGACTGACACCTTTTTTATTGCTACTCCATCCTCCTTGCCACCTTGTACTATCTGCTTTGAATCATTTTCAGCAGCTTCCACACTTAGCTGTTTCCTTCTTCCCCCACCTCCTTTCCCCCATCATACAATCTCCATCACCAGGAAAGGCATACCCTCTCACTTTTTTTCTAATCTGATATTTCTCAAAGTGGCAAATAGGAATTAACACAAAATTACTTGGAAGAAAGGATGTGCAATTTTTGCTAAACATAAATAGAAATATTGAGCACTTTTATGCCATGTTCATATTGAGTTGTCTTATCATATGGAGTTCCTGCCTACCTTCAAAGACCTTGGAAGATCTCTGTCTCAGTTAATATAGTCAACAGCTCAGCACATATGGGAACCTGGAAAAATATCTGAGGGATGCTAGATACTGAATTCCTATGTGAAATGGAGTTATTTTTCTCCATGAAACTGCAGTTTTCAGATCCATTTTACCAGCCTTACATGAAGACAAAAGTTCTCATGCTTTTTCTTATTCAGCAGTACTACTTTGCTGACCACATGGGAAAGAATTAGCATTTGAGAGGCTACAGTGGTGGATCATACAAGTTTGTAGGTAAAATAAGGCAGAGCCCTTTTAGCAGCTTCCCTGAACTGATATTGAGGCAGAAGAACCAAGAACAGTCTGAAATGAGGAAAACCACTATGAAGTCTCTGGCTTATTATCTGTAACTTTCTCATTGGCTGCCAAGTGGTGAGTAACAATGAAGTGACTGGGTCAGAAACATTAGCTTGCCACGCTGATTTGAAAGCATAAGTTTCTCTGAGGTCTCCAGCCTAGTGTGTCTAAAAGTGGTAGACTTTGTCATGTGCCCTTGAAGTCACCAGCTCATCAGTATATTGAATAGCACAGTGATGTCAAAGCACAGGCCTCTCTGGAGAACTGACTCAGGCCTTCTGTCTTGCTGGACTGGTGTCAAAACTTCTGTAGGATCAAGCTGGATGAAAGCCAAGGAATAGGCTCTTGTAGAATTACTGGCACATCCCCTTGAATTTTCTGGGTCTATGTCAAGATAATGACAAGGCCATTCTGTTTCCCTTAGCTTCAGTGGAGAAGAGTACGTAGTAGGGTATCCATTTTATTATGCAGAAATTGAAACACTGCAAGCAAAAGATCCTTACTCTTTTTCTCCTCTCCAGAGGATCTCACACCCACCAGAAATGGTACAGGTACAAGATTTTCAGTACTACCTGGGTAACTCTCCTTAAATCCAGGACTGATCTATTACTTCTGTTAGCATGGAACTAGAAAATCCTCACATCCCCAGTATTTAAGACTTTCTCTAATTCCTCCTTTTACCTGATGATTTTCTCATTTTCACTGCTTGAAATGAAATTATGAGAAATAACTACAGCTGCATTCGTGAATAAGGAAGCAACGCCTCACCCAAGGTATTAAAATAAAATGGAGACAATTAGTCTTCCCTGAATTATAAATGAGAACTCTGTCCCTGTCTAATGTGTGCCTCATGTTGTTTTTTTTAACTTAAATTCCTTTCCATGTCCTATGAAATCCATAGTTTGTAATTAAGAAAATGCAATGTTCTTATCATATCAGAACACTGTTATACAGAAAGAGAAGACTATTATGAGATTTTTATGTAGCTAGAATATATTGAGTTCCAATGAGCTTTCAAGAAAAATATTATTTTAGGCTATGAAAGAATGAGAACATAGAGAATAACAAATATCTATATTACAAAAAATCATTTGAAGTGATGCAACAATGCCAGTTTCCTGACTGCTATGATTCCAACAGGAAATTGTATTGAGAAATAAAAGAATAATAGTGCCTTTGACGAGAGTACCTAAAGAAGCTGATAAAACCACAAAGCAGTTTTTGAGTCAAAAGAACCAGCTACTGTTGGAACTAGGGCTAATATTTAGGAAGTTATCAAAAGTGACCTGAGATTCTGTATGCTATTGCTTGAAGTGACAGCAGTGAGTGACAGAAACCTCACTGAAAGTTAGTAAATTTATGCACTTATCTATGTTATAGTTTTTTTAAGCATTAAAACACCAATGATGAAGGACTTGTAGACTTCATACTTGTAGAGATCCAGTCTTAAGTCACTTCTGAAATTAGAATTTAGGTTCTTAAGTGATTTGAATGATTTCAATTTGGAAATTTTATTCTTTGATATTCCCTGTAGGTTATGTAGGTTGTTGGCAAAATGCAATATATTTTAGTAGTCTTAGGTATCACTGCCCTATTTCAGTTGAAAGAAATTAAAAATTGTAATATAGATGAATTTACAGTGGTTTAGTTTTTAACTAAATAGAATGCTTGATTTATATTGTTTGAAATCAAATTTAAAAGGATAACAGCTTAACTATATTTAGAAAAATATAGTGCTGTGCTAACAAAGCTTGCCTCTAGAGCTGATTCTTCATCAGCCTGAAATATCACTATTAATTTGAATGTGAAACTTTCAGGAAACAAATAATCCATTAATTTATATTTTTTTTAATGTGTTCATGTTTTATCCTTCAATTGTTTTAAACACCCATTGCTGAGCAGTGCATTTAATAGCTCTTTCTGTGTTTACTGGAGCTGTCTCAAGTAAGTTTAGCTTTTTTTGAGAATAACATAGGAAAGAATCAATTTCATTTTCGATTCTGTAGTTCTGTAGACAACCTTATTATATTTAAAATGCTACTTTTATGAGTTGTAAACCATATTTTCTAATAATTGCTATAGCTAGAAGTGTAATTTAGTGTATTTTTACAGGCTTAGTACTTTTTGTTCTATTGTAAACCATATTTCCTGATAATTACTATAGATAGACAAATAATTTAGTATATTTTTATAGGGTAGTACATTTTTATAGTATGGTAAACCATATTTCCTTATAATTACCAGAGAGAGAAAAATAATTTATATTTTTATAGGTTAGTACATTTTTATTACTGTACATTTTCTGCAGATTAAGTACTATGTACTTTTTCTTTTTAAAGTAGTCACATTTCCTCTGTAACCACTTTTCATTATTTATATAATTTACAGATGATGACTTCTTAAACTTGTTTTCCCTATTTTGCATTTTGAAGTTTCTATATAAATGTATGTGCTGCTAATTTTGAAGGAAGAACAAAGCATCTGTGAGACACTGTAGAAGTTAATGACATTGTTAAAATGATGACAGATTGCTTTAATGGTAGATATGCACTTAATTGGAGGAAGTATAACAAAATGTGCTATTTCATACTACTAAAAAGAGTCAGTCAGGAGCCATCACCCATTTACTGTCTTGTCTTCATCCAACTCACAATGCATGTACAGTATGATAACTGATAGGCATTGCTAGGCATGTATTCATGTACTGTACATTCATTCCGACAACCCATTAAATAGTGTTTGTTAACCTTTAATTCAGATGTCTGCAATAAGATAATACAATGTAAAACACAAGTCAATGGAGGGTCGTAAAGCTGTTTCTGCTACAGTTTTTATTAGCCTGTTATTCAGCGTGGAATGCAGCTACACCCTGAAGCAAGTCTTATATAAAAGTACAATGTCAATATATTATGATGCAAACTCAACCTATAAAATCAATGACAAGTATTATGTCTGTTGCTATCAGCTACTAAAATATAGATACTGTTTTTAATGGATGCAGTGTTGCTGGACTCCACATCGTTGTGCTATTAAGCTTAACCCCTTAGGAATGAAGCACAGTTACAGGGTTCCTGGACAAGGAATCCTCATTGTAGGAATCTGCATCAATCAAGACAGACTGACCACTGAATATGCTAGTGTAAATCAGTTTTCAAAGCATGCTAAAGCAAAATAGAATTCCAATGCACACCATGGTGTGATTCTCCATAATATTGCACTTAATCTGTAGAAAAAGGGGACCATCTATCCCATTATCCAGGTATTTGCATTTTTATTAACAGTTTAGGTAACTGAATGGAAATTGTACTTGTGAAATTTGAAAATTACATTGGTTCGAGGTGAATTTGAGTATTCAGGAGAATATGGTTAGAATTCAAAGAGGTCTTGATAAATTTCAAGAAGGATGTGAAAGAAGTAAGATAAAAATCAGTGCAAATAGCAGCAAAGTACTAAGGTGACATTTTCCCCCAGCTCCATCTGATTGCATAAATAAAAATTCTGAGAAAACTAGAAGGAGTAATGAAACTGGATCCAAGCTTAAAAATCAAATGATATTTGGAAAGAAAACCCAAACCCAAAACAACACCACGAAACAGCAACAACAATAATAACAACCAAAAAGAGATCCCAAACCAACTCAAATGTCATCTTGTAATGTACCAGTGAGATTGTGGCATTTAAGACCAGAAGTAATTATTATTCTCTGCAAAACACCAAAAAATTTGCAACTGGAATTATGTGTCAAATTTTGAGTAGCAAACGATTAGGGCTAGGGAATAAAGTTTAAAATTGGATAGAAACTTTAGAGACCAGCAGGCAGAATTAGGGGATGCCATGTGGAATTCAAGACCTGCAAAGACAGGTTCCAAGGACAGAAAGTTAGTCTGTTATGGCAGAGTTTTAGGGTAAATATGTAAGGAAAGCTGTTTTGGCATAAAGGATAATTTAATTAGGATAGGTCAACTAGAGATTGTGGAAAATGACAAACATTTGTATACATATTCTTGCTTGCAGTGGAGGCCTGGATATCGCTTAAGGTCTGTGTTAATTCAGCATTTCTCTGATTCTATGAAAAACTCCCCTGAATTGTTTCTGTCTTGAAACCATTAAACAAAAATACTTGTAGAGCAAAAAGAATCAGAGCTCTGTAAAACTAATGTTGCCAATTTATCTTCCATTTGATGACTGTTTTCTGTATCTAAAGCAATGAAATAACTACTAGCAACGCAGAAAGATTTGATTCAGAGCGGGGAAATACCTGGAGAGAGTAGTGCTAATGCATGCTGTATCTTTTTGTTGTGTCATTTCCTGTATACACACTGTTTGTGTTGGTGGCAGACAGTGTGTCATTTCACACAATGATGTAACTATTGGCAGTGCATTCACAGATATCACAGCTGCTGATTGCTCTGCTGTTTCAATTTCATTTTCATATTTTGTTGAAGGCAGGGTTGTTTGCTATACACCCTGTTTTGAATGGTTAGGAAAGTCCATATCATTATCATGATATGAGAATAGTTCTGAAATAATTGATGGATGAAGTAATTCATTATGAATATGATGTAATGGAATAGGCACCATGATTTAATCATCAGAAGAGGGGGTCTGTGGAGCTCACTCACACAAAGGTATCAAAGTCATTCCTATGATAAATAGCATGTGATAAGCTGTTTAGAAAATGCTAATGCAAGCCCCAGAAAAAATGTGCAGGAAGGAGGCATACAATTTCCTTGTATGGAAAGCAATTGACTCCTAAGAACCAAAGAAGTAGTCTAATGAGGAAGAAAAACAGCAATGCCAATGGATCCATTGCTATTTTGAAAAAGGTCCTTTTTGATAGGCACATGTGTCAGGATAAAAACTTATTTGCTTAACTAATGTTCACAAAGCATTTCACACACTATTCACTGGGGACCTGAGTCTAAGAAAATGTTTTTACTGTGATTTAGACACACAGTGTGACCTTTTCTGCTTTTTTGTTTTCTTTTGGTACTTCCTTACATGAAAAACTGATCTCAAGGTTTTTTTTAAGAAGTTGTAAACTGATTTAGTTTAGTCAAGGTAGGGATTGCACCCCAATTTCAGCTGCAATGTGTTCTAGCAGAGACATCGTGATCTGAGATGTTCCAGGTTTTTTTTGAGAGATAGGAAACATCCCTAGTGCAAATCAAAATTCTATATATGCAATGTATAATGTGGATGATTGCTGAAAAATTAATACAGGAATGGCACTTCTTGCTTTGTTAAAGATTTATCACAGTTCATTGATAGTGTCACTAGTCATCAAATACCAGCACTGCTACTATTATTCCTCCAGGTGTTTGCATGCCATCAAGCAAGAGATGAAAAACTGGGCCTGAATGAAGACAAACTATCCTGATACAAGAGGTTTCAATGAGAAAATCACTAGAGGTTTCCTGAAACATTTATTACCATCAGTGATACCAGAAAGGAAAAGAAGTGTTTGCTCTTGATCTGCTGCCATGTTTCATTGCAGAGAATATGGTCATCCAGAGGAGAAGAGTAATATCGTTTCCAAGCAGAAAATATGCCCACAACACTCTTTTCAAGTTTCATTTTCAGTACCTGCTGGTCAATGTAAATCCAGCTCTCAGATGAACAGTATGGGGAGCACAGCATCCATTCCAAAGTATGAAAATTTTAATTGCTTCAGTTGTTTTTACTGAGGTAGCCCACAAATAGCAATAGTTGAAGTTTTCAGTTCTAGAAAACGTTTTGTACTGCTGCCATAAACCAAACCAAACCAAAAGAAAGTCTGTCAATCTGTGACAGAATGTGACAGCAAATGATGGCAATTCAAATATCTTCTTTACAACCCCAAAATGGCCCGCAGTGAGTAGCTAACACCCACAGGATCTCGTAAATTCCTTGTTGAGAAAGAGAGAGAAACATAATTATACTGAGATGTGTGCTTTTCACTGGATTGCTTCAGCCAGTATCTAGATATGAGTACTGTTTGCTTTATTGACTATTTCAGGACCTTGTTAAACACACAGTTTGTACTTTATGGGAAAAAAGTAACCATATATAGTAGCTCATTTTGAAAATACTGACCCAGTGACATCATCTCCTGGACCTACATTCACATTTGGAGTTCTTGTAATAATTGGATACCAGGAGCTATAAGGCACTATTGATGTACTAGGCTTGTCATGCAGGTTTGTAAAATGGAGACAGAGAGAGAGAGAGAGATAGTATTCTAGAGGATGCATGGAGCTCCACCTGGCAAGGTGCAGACAGATGATGTCAGAGGATAGAGTTGCCCAATGTTTTCCTATAGAGCAGCCAGGCATCATTTGCTCCAGATAATCAAATACATTCTTTGTTGGGAAACTGCAAGGCTAGAGCTTACAACTCCAAAAGATAAAATGGGGAAGAGAGATTGTTTGGGTGGCAAATATAAAAGCTTTTTCTTATTGTGTCACTGAAGTGTTCAGGTCCAGAAGGCAACCCAGCTGCCTTCTGTATGAAAAGTTGCTACATTTACAATTCAGATAAACATGTAAACTCTGAATAAACACATATATTTGGGAGACTCAGCTAAAGCAGACAAGAACCACAACACCCTTTGAAGCAGGCCCATCACTGATAATTACGAATGTGAGATTAGCTACCGTCATTTATTCTTGTAAATAGTGTCATCTCTTCCAATTAAGATCAACTACTTGTATCTCCTCAATTGCTTTATTAGCATTGTTGTCAACTTCTGCAGAAGCCTTAATTAAATAGTCATCATGATTATGGCTAGTTTCCCCAGTGATTGAAGTAAATAATTCATATGGGTTATAAGAAAAGTTTTATTTACTGAAAAACTGTATTTCAAAAACTTTCCAAGTGCCTAATTACATAATATTTTAAACCCATCCTTTAAACAAGTTATGCATCACAAAATAAAAGCTAAAAGTGAACTAACTGAAATTTTGTTGCTTCAAGCAGTTATATTTCTTCTGATGACATCTAAAGTAAAATTAAAAACTGAATGCAAAAAATTTCATAACTGAGGCATTGAGAAAGCATTTAAACATTTAATAAAAGCCATGATTACTAATTAATTGTATTAATGAATACTGGATCATACAAAAATGAAAAATAATAATTTGTGAAATCCAAGATACGAAGACTTAATATACTGTAACAATACAGCTCTATCAATGAGCAGCATAGTGAGGTACCTTGCAGTATATAAATAGTAAAATATATTTTTAAAATTAATATTTGGAGGGGAAATAGTTGTAAATCTCTTTTCTAACTTTAATTTGCAGGTTGAATGTACCTTTATCCATCCTACTTTCCCTACTACTATCTAAATGGTTCACAGATTTTTTCTTTTTAATTGAGATTAAAAAGTAGTATGGTAAAAAGTTCTCAAAATGACCTAGTTCTTTTAAATTGAGACTATAATCTTTAATAATTGACATTATTACTTACAAATATTTTTATGAAATTTTGAATTTTCCTCTTAGTAGAGACATGTCATTCCCATTGCCCTTAATTAGTGTTATATGTGCTCTTTGAGAGAAGAATAGGCCCTTTAGCTATAAGTTCTGGCTTTTGAAACAAGAAAGTCATAACCTTTTTGTGTTTATGGTTGAAGTAACTTCAACCTAATTTCATCTAACAATTTTGGCAGATCAGAATCAAAACATGGAATGAGAGACTGAAATTATGAATGTATTGTTGATTTTTAAAAACCAAGATAGAACTAAAAGAAACACTATTAATGTTATTATGCTGGGGTAGGTTTTTTCTGTTTCTATGTCCTCCCTATCCTATTAAGTTATGGTCTGTTTTTGTAGTACGCTAATTTATCCTGCCAAAGGACACTTGCTTTGCTGGTGTACACACATTTGTTGTGTTTAAAGTTACCATTGCTCTCTGCTGAATGGAAATGGAGGCCAGCTCTATACACGTCTTTACATTTAGTGCATCTATTTATAGAACACAATAATTTAAATGTTGTGGCCCTTGAAAATTTTATGAGAGCATTCCAATTCCCACCTTCCAATTCTCATTAAAGGCTTGACCTATGAAATTTAAAAAGACCTCCAAGTTATTTCTTCTTGCATTGTAATTTTCTGACTTTAGATGTCTTTGTTTTGCAGAACCTGCAAATTCCCTTGGAAGAGCGGGGATGTGTGTGTGTGCACATGTACTTAAAAGTTACTTCATAGAAATTTCTGGCAGGATTGCATAATAAAGGAGGTGAAAAAGATATTCTAAAATTAGTAATAAAAATATTTTATTTAATGCATGTCAACTACCTAATTAGTTTTATGAAATCAAAAGCAGGTATGAAAACCTGTGAACCTTGATTGCAGTTTCCAAATGAGGAAAATTTTAGTTTTGACTTATCTGTGAGACTGTAATTCAGCCAAGTCTTGTAGATAACTTTCTTCATTTCTTAGTCCCTTCCCAGTAAATAGCCTTACCCATTTAGTGTCCCTGCATCTGCTTCTATTGTGTGGCTATGTAATAGGATATAGGTATAATAAAATTGTTGAAGGCATTAGTGCCCAGTGCATGTATTCACAGAAGCTGCCTTTGTTTCATAAGAAATTGTCGTCAGTCATATTTTAGTATTTGCCATAGTAAAATAGGCTTGTCAGGGTCACAGAGAAGACACTGGGGAGGAAGTTGCATTCTCATCATGAAAGACAAGGGAAAGATAAGTTCAGAAAGAACTTCAGCTGTGGAGGAGGGAAATTAAGACCATAATCTAGGATAAATTATTATGGTATCCTGAAAGCAAGAAAGTGAGATGTGCATGTTACATTAGATATTACAAGAATCTTTCTGGTAAACAGGTTAAAAAGCAAGAGAGTAAAACATTTAGTATAACTCAGCGTATTCTCAAAGATGCATGCTTCATTTTCTCTCTACCAAGCATACATAGGAATTTCTCAGAGCAACAACACAAAAAATATTGGGAGGGACTCTTTCCTGTATTTCTTTCATAAGGATTGTACCACTTTAGTTACAAGTGTAAATTTTTAAAGACTGGATATATAGAAAGCAATGTGTGTTGGGAAAATATGATCACTTTTGTTCTCAGAACTCTCTGAAAAAAAAATCGTGGAATTAAATTCTGTAGCTGCTACTGAAAGAAGTTTAGGCAAGGAAGCAACAGAGTGCATTTTTCTGGAAGTATAAGAATTCATGTGGTGACCCTAAAATGGGTGATGTCAAAGAAAAAAACTCATCAAAGCTAGAAAATCAGAAAAGCATCTGCACTACTTCCCCACACACCTAATTTCCTACTCAAAAGGCTAAAATATGCAAGTACATTAAACATTGCCGAGTGCAACTGATCATATTTCTGTGAAGTGTTTATATGTGATTACGAAAAGCGAAGATTCAGCATTGCCCTAATGCTCTTTGTGCCAGATACAGCCAGCCAGAAGGGTCATAGTGTAGTTATAATATCTTCCATGTGTCTCAATGATTCTTTACTGCTATATGCCTTCTGGAGCTGTGGCAAGGAATAGGAAGTAGATAATATGGCAGTTTCCATAGATTCCCTAAGGCATTCCAGGGAGTTGATTGTCTTAGGGAGTCTAAGAATAAGAAAGACACATGATTCCTGTATGATTCCTACTTAATTAATTCTGGAAGCCAGAATCCAGAGATAGTTCAAGTAGAGCTAGGAAAACATTAGTGATCATATATTGTATTCAATGAATAAAAAAAAAGGTTTATGTCAATAAAAATTCTTGTTAAAATGATGCCTAATTTGGTGAACATGTTCGGCCAGCATCAAAATGGGAAAAAAAATTGAAGTTTCTTTAAAGAAATATTTTATACTTTCATTGAAGTCAATATTTATAAAATTAAAATAAAGCACACAGCCTGGAAATGAAATAATTTTATGCTATCAGAAGCAGGTTTGGTTTTTTTTTTCTTATTGTTCTGTGGCTAAGAACCAAAACTAAAGAAATAATCCTTCCTAATCAGTCTAAAATGATCAGTCCCTTCCCCCACTTCTAGTTTTTCGGTTGTGTCAGTGAACCAAAACATCCAATTATTTGTTCAGGTCTAATTTCAAATATCTACCAGCTGGTACCAGTGATAAAAATAGGAAAATGAGGAAATAATAGATCAGGATCAACACTAAAAAAAAAAAAAAATCTACTATTTATATCATGATCCTAGATGAATACCATTGTGGTGGCTGGATGCCAGGTGCCTACCAAAGCATCTCTATCACTCCCCTCCTCAACTGGACAAGGGAGAGAAAATATAACAAAAGGCTCACAAGTTGAGATAAGGGCAAGGAGAGATCACTCACTGATTACCATCAAGGGTAAAACAGACCCAGCTTGGAGAAATTAATTGAGTTGATCAACAATCAAAATCGGAGTAGGATAATGAGAAGTGAAACAAATTTTAAAAACACCTTCTCCACACCCCTCCCTCCTTCCTGGGCTTAACTTTATTCCTAATTATCTATCTCCTCCCCCACACCCATGCAGGGAGAGGGGAATGAGGATTACAGGGAGTTTATCACATGTTGTTTCTGCTGCTGCTTCCTCCTGAGGGAGAGGAGTACTTCTTCCCCCTGATCTGGCATGGGGTCCCTCCCACAGGAGACTGTCCTCCACAAAATTCTCCACTGTAAATCCTTCCCATGGGCTACAGTTCTTCACAAACTGCTCCAGTGTGGGTCCCCTCAGCGTAAGAAGTCCTACTAGTAAATCCTGCTCCAGAGTGGGGTCCTCTCTGCACAGCCTGGCAGGTCCCTGCCAGGAGCTGTCCCAGCACAGGCCTCCCATGAGGTCACAGCCTCCTTCGGGCACATGCCCCTGCTCCTGTGTGGGTCTCCTTCCCAGGCTGTAGATGGATGTCTGATCCACCATGGACTTCCATGGTCTGCAGGTGGATCTCTGCATTCCTGTGGACCTCCATGGGCTGCAGGGGCACAGCTGCCTCACCATGGTCTGCACCATGGGCTGCAGGGGAATCTCAGCTTTGACAACTGCAGCACCTCCTGCCTCTCCTTCTCCACTGGCCTTGGGTTTGCAGAGCTGTTGCTTTCACATGTTCTCACTCTATTCTCTGGCTACAACTACTTCTATGTAATAATTTTTTTCCCTTCTTAAATATGTTATCACAGGGATCTTACTACCATCACTGACTGTCTCAGCCTTGCTCAGCATTGGGTCAGTCCTGGAGCCACCTGGAGTTGGCTCTGTTGGATATGGGGAAGCTTCTGGCAGCTTCTCACGGAAGCCACTGCTGTAGCTCCCTCACTATCAAAACCTTGCAGCACAAACACAATACAACCATCTAAAAAATGTTGAGCTTTTTTTCTTTTTCATGTAGGCCTTGTTGAAACAAATCCTGCTGGTATGTGTTCAGTTTGGTTTCAGGCTATTCCGAGAATTTGTAGCAATATTTCTTTACTTGTGAGGATCTTTTTACATCTGGGTTTAGTCTGTGAATTTCTATTCTCTTTAATTTAGTTTCTCAAGCTTTTAGAAAATGAGTAAGATCAGTGAATGTATGCTTAAACAAAAATGTCAGAGATGCCCTCTCTGGTGTTTCTGATTTCCTGCATACTGCTGTTTGCCAGTTTAATCTTCATTGATTTACTGTGATGTGGTAGATTATGGCAGTCTAACATAATCTGTGGACATTTGGTTTCTCGTTAATTTGCTGCTGAATGACTGCATCTTTCCACTAAACTCCACTATCACAATCTCATCACAAGTGTAAATGTAGTTTAGAAAAGCTTTTTTTCTTGTCAGAAGCTGCATGCTTTTAGAGAGCAGCACTATGTAATTCCAAAATTCAGTGGAATATATATGGAGTAGCTGCTACAGCACATATCCATCTGTAACATGAGTTCTCTGAGCTCCTTACTATCCTACCTTTAGCACCGGGGATGTATGTCCACCTCATGGCATAGCAGAAAATACATTAATAAAATAATGCTACATGCCACATGTTCAGAGTAAAAATGGTCGTACATAACATCTCATCAGACTCATGAAAATTTATCTCTAAAAAATTTCCAGACACCATTTTATGGATGCTATAGAAGAAGAGTCAGACTGCATCAGAATATCTACCCCATCTTGCCCATCTGATAAATGACGAGAAGAAAATAAGGGAAGAGTAAAAGTAAGTATGTGTATGAAGTTGACCTTGTGGGAACATATCTTCAAAGCATCTTGCTGTTACTCGAGTAGGGAGTCAGAGAGGGACATTTCACTACCAGCGTGATGTTCAGTAGTCCCCAATGGACTTTGGATTCCTCCTCTTCTATCCTGTTTCTTGTAGACATCTACATTATTCACTGTAAAGAAATTAAGAAGTGGAATTGAAGCTAGTGACAGAGGAGACTTGCTTTATTTTGTTCCCTGTCAGTGGCTAGCATATTTTATTGCCTTATTGTTTTGCCTGGTTCCATTCCATTCAATAGAAATGGTTCTCATCACACACATGATGATCTGATGGGCAGGTCCGTACACTGGTTTCTTTTTATTTTCTAGAGGTTTTTTCACAGAGGTCTTACAAAGTGGTCTAGCATTGAAAAGAGTTCTTAAAACAGCGGCTGTTGATTTTCTAAAAAGATGTAAAATCAAAATGAGTGCTACATATGTAGAGAGAAGTAGAAAATTGTAATAAAAGAAGTGATGTTAAAGAAATTATTGCTCTCACGGTAAATAGTAATAGGAAAAGTATGCCAGGGACACCTATGCTGAAGAAAAAGGTTATTACTGCCTTAGTACTGTTCACTTGCAATTAAATTAATAATAAAACACAAAAAGGAAAAAAAAATAACTATATTTGAAGCAGGATGGACATCCTGGTCTCCTGTGCTGTCTATGATGTAGTCAGGTCACTCTATAATCTCATATTTCCTGTGGGACTAGCAAGCTTGTTTTTAACACATTTACCTCCCAATTAATGGGAAAAAAAGGTAAATGCCTGAGCCTTTTCCCCTATCAATGTTAAGTGCTAACCCTACAACAGTTTCAAGCCTGGTAAATATAAAATATCTGAAATAAGGCAGGAGCGTGGTCTGTGATTCCTCTCTCCTATGTATTTAATCAAATAGCAGGATATTAAAAGCATTAAGTGTCTGAGGCAGTTCTGGTAAATCTCTGTGTATGTTCTACACTCAGAGGTAATAGCAGACCTCAGATCCTGAAAATCTGCCTCAGCTGCAGATCCCACACCTCATGCAAATTTTTCAGAGGAAAGTTTTCCTGAATGAGAAGCAAAGAAATGAGAATCCAAACCACTTCCTTTGCTGTAAACAATTATGATGTTTGGAAATTTAGCATAAAAGGTGATTATACGCAATTGTGCTAAATGCAAACGGAAAAAAAGTCTTCTTAAAAGAACCTAAAATAATCCTTTCTAAAATTTTCAAAATCTCTTCTCCAAGGAAACATTTTTGTAGACTGAGTGTATTACATTAGATCAGCTTACCTGTAATAAATCTTCATTATTTCTTCTACAAAATGTAATCAAAATATGCTTTTATGCAGAAAGACAGACTTTCATTATAGGAGTGCTGCATACAGCCTATAGAGTGGGTCTTATAGCCGAGCAAAATGAGTTCTCATTTTCTCTATGTATATGTATATATAATATATCAAAGGAATTCATAAGGAAGAAATCTGTATATTGTGATTGTGGTTTGCTTTTCGTGTTAACAGAACCACAATCTCCCTACAGTGACTGCAGGTTATAGCCAAATTTAATCTTCTTAAAATATCACTATCAAGTAAATATACTAAAATATAAAAAACCCTCATTCATCCCTGTCTCTGTTGAAAATATACGATTATTCAATGGCTTGATGAAAAAAAAAAAAAACCACCATAGCTGAATCTTAAGAATACACTGGAAAGAGTAAATGAAATAGCAGCAGTAGATTTACTTTTACAACTGAAAAAAGTGTCACATGTATTAATGTCAACAACTGGAATTTTACCTCATTAGGCAATTTCTGATCTAAGGCTCTGATGATTATTCTAAGCAGAAAAAATATGCTAATTATCCACTCTGAATGTAGAAGGAAAAAAGGTGTAAAATCTTCCTTTAGCCGTGTGACCATGTACTAATTGCATGTCATGTGTCAAAATAATGCAACCCACTTTGCCTAAAGCAATTAGACATACAGAACTCTATTAATGAAGCACTGTCTGTCACTAAAAGTGTTTTCAGAGCTATAGTTGAAGATTAAAATATTAACTTCTCAAATATTTATGATAGTTACTGACAGCATTTCAAAATGTTACTTTTAACAAAAGTATTTTATTCAGCTCCAGTTTTTAATTTGGATTTTTTATTCAAAGATATTATTAACATATGGGATTCGTGAAATTTCTATGATCTCCACTGAGACTTCTTTAGAGAGGGTACATTAGCTCCTTGAAGTTTACAGTACCTTTTTCTATTGTAATATAAACTCTTTCAGAATAAAAAAATTAAAAACTCGTCTTTTCTTCAAAAGTCATTTAAAAAAAAAGAGGAGGATGTTCTTATGGTACTTTACCCATTTTCTCTATGTGAAAGAAAATGGCCCTTCTTATCAATATATCATTTGGTGCTCTCCTTCCTTTTAGGGTCATTGGTCAGCTATGTTCATGAGCACAGACATTAACCTTTTGAATACCCTTCTGCAGTAGGAAGGCAAGCATGTATGTTGCCGAGCTGTCTATTGAATCTATCAGATATTCTGATGAGCAACTCCATTAAAAAAATGTAATGCCTGCTCTGTATTACCAGTACTCACCCAGCTGCTTGGGAAAGGATTTTGCACACATCTTCCATGGGCATTACAAATCTACAGCTTTCTGAGTGCAGAAGAAGACTGACTGCATTTATTCTGCATCCCTAATTTACAAGAAAAAAAACCAAACCAAACCAAACCAGACCAAACCTATTCAGGCACTTGCCCCAGTTAACTGTAGTGGAATGTTTGTATGCAAAGAAGTTGAATGGCAAGCCATTAGTTTGTGTTCCATGTGGAGACCGATATGACTACTGTGATATTTGAGGATTTATAGGTTTACCAGAACTGTGCAGGAATGATACCACTGTAATACTATGGAATTATTACCCTTTTTTTGTGCCAAAAATCAGCAAATAAAAAAGCCATGTTGTTAGCACTTCATCATTTTCTAGTACTATGGTGGTAAAAACTGACTGCTATTATGTATTAGTCCTGCCACTGCTTTTATGTTTGGTAAGGGTATTGCCTTGGTTTTGGAGCTATTACAGTCTATAGGAATCAATTACATGTACTTGAACTAAGAAGGATTTACTTGGTAACTGTAATGGCTCTGAAAGAGCCATTATGGTCTGTCATGTCAAAAATGCACATGTGCCTACAGTAGGTATAAACAAAGCTGTGCAAAAGGTTTCCTACATGAAGCAAGCCATTTTGGTTAGCTTCCCTGACAAAACAAAATAAGCATTTGATGCTGAAGTACTTTCTCAACTTTTCGTAATAAATGAAAAGGAGCTCCTGCCATGCCTCTGTCTTGTGCTATGCTGAAGGAAAGCTTGAGTGCTGCATGAGGGGGCGTCAGGGGAGACATTATTGAAGAGCAAAGTTCACAGCCATTGAATCACAGTGTTTTGGGAGAGTTTAAATCAATTTAAAGGGGAAAAAAGTTAAATAAAAAGAAGGGATGAGTTACTGAAGTAAGGGAAGGAAACATGCTTTTGCTATTCTTATATACATAATTTTACGACTTTGGTAAGGCTGAGCATAGAGGTTGCTCCTCAACTTTAGTCATGTCATAGATGCATGTACAGAACATCAGAACATCTTGGAGCCAGAGTGATCAATAAATGAGAATAATGAAAATAAATTTTCTGCCTATGCTACAGAATAAATGCGATCTCTATCTCTAGTCTCAGTTTCCTTGTCAGACAGGTTGGTGGACCTTGATGCAGAGCATTGCAGCTCCCTCTGTACTTGTTAATCCAGGTGTCTGCTGAAAGGAGACCAAAGCACACCAAGGAACTGTACTCACATTTCTATTTCTGACCTGGGGTCGAGAGGCAACCAGGGAATAAAGGCACATGGCCACACTGAGCACACTGGCCCAGTGGGACCAATGTAGCTTACACAAGGTTTGGGATCCAGTCATGCTGGGGTGAATGCCAAGAGTGCATGGGGGACATCATGCAGCCCAGAGTAGCCCAGGTCAGTGCCAGCTTGTGCCTAAGACAGTTATAGCAGGGACTGCATGCAAATCCAACACCTACACAGCTGAAAGAAAAGCTCATGTAACAACTGCATCAAGGAGAACCAGTTCTTTATGACACAGTGTTGACTAAACTATTTCTCACCACTTTATTAATTTCTGCCTGTAAAATGCCCTGCATGGGCCAGCAAAGATCATCATATCTTATAAATTTAAATATATTCTTGCAGTAAAGTGTAGGCATTGTTAATGTATTTCCTTCTAAATAAAACAAAAACGTGGTAAAAATTGGCCTGGAATTCATTATGCCCTCCGATGTATTTCTATTGTTGTCTAATACAGAAGTTCATTATGTGGCTTTGTTCTTAGTTTTTCATTATTAGTTTTTAACAGTGGTATATTGACTTAAGTAATTACGCCAAATTTGATTCAAGAACATTCCCAAAATTAATATTGGTAAGGTATGGGGTGAAGAATGGTCTGCAGTGGTATAGCTGTGTGGTTTGCCAGTTGCATGTTTGTTTATTGGTCTAATTTTTAGTTACTGAGGAATGCTATTTAGAATGCAGTAAAAACCTTTCAATCCCAAATGAGCATGTCCAAAAAAAGAAACAGAGATTTTACTTTTAGCTCATCTTCAGATTCACAAGGGACAATAAGGGAGATTCATTAGGCCATTTGTTACTGTCATCTGCCATGATTCAAAATGAAATACTAAATGTTTCATGGACGCAGAAAAAGAGCAGTATTTGTCTTTGTGTTGGCTATGCAAAGACTCTATGGCTTTCAGCCTCCATACAAGAGGTCTGATGGATGAAAGGGGGAAGGGTGGTGCCATCTGAATGATGATGGGCTAATATCATCATCCTCTTGTCAGCTGTAATAGGCTTTTCCTCACAGAAATAATTCATAAAACCGCTACATTATATTCTATCCCTGACAGGCCCTATCTATCCTGCAACCCAGCAGGCTCACAACTAATAAGAAAATATGTGGTTCAGGAGCCCTGAAAAATTAAACAGGTAGTTTATGAACAATTTGTTTCATGGGGATGTTTATTATGTTTATTAAATATTGAGCCTTTAATGTTTTCCCAGTACAGATGATATCATAAAAATGCTGACTTAAGCCTCAGTTGTGTTCCTAGAAAGTGGCATTTTATAGCTCTTGTAGTACCCAGTAAATAACTAAATTGCTGTGGTTTATATGTATACACAGAATAGAATTTATAGGGAGTGAGTATATTTTTATTGTGCATATGCAGTGTACTTAATATATACATAAGAGACACATGCAAAATACCAAATTATTGAGCACATTCTTTGGTTTAAATTAAGTTTTGAAAAGACCAGTATTTTAAAGCCTTGAGCAGGGAAGGTCAGGCATTTGTTTTAATTATTGTACCAAAGGTGAAAACTGAACTTGGTGTTTGAAGTGTCAAGGCAAAAATCTCTGTGGGCTCTAAAATGTGGCCAGGAATACTGACTAGTAAGTATAATTTTTATAGAAATTCTTTTGATGTATTCTTATTAAAGAAGAACAGGATAAAATGGCTAAAGCTATCAACTAACACCAATATGCTACTATGCCTTTCTGTAAAACAAGTGAGGGGTGCCAGAGTTTGTTATTCTCAAACAGAGCATATTTCCAATTGCCAGACAGAGTGCAGGACTGGGTTCTGGAAAAAACCTGGAGTGCAAGGGGGAAGCATAATCTGCAACCAAACTCCTTCTGTGTCCATACCTTTTTATTCCAACTCCTTCCTCAGAATTCATTGAATAATTGATGATTCTGCAGCAGGATATGAAAACTGGCAAGTAGAAAACTTCCATCCTTAATGAATTTGTAATAATAAATAATGCTTATGATATTAAAAAGCTGTATTCCACAGACATATTACAAAGAGCATGTGCCTGACATGATTTACAAAAAAAATGTACAGATCTTTCATTAAGCCTTTCAGGAATCATGAGCTGTTCTCGTATCCTTCTATTTCTGCTAAGAAGGTAGACTCTGCAATAAAGACTAAGATCTCTGAGCACGCAGATAGAAACTGTCTAGAAGCAGCATGACTTCTACAACAGGAAATACTGCCTCTCTAACCTGCTGGAGTCCTGTCAGCAAGCACATGGATTAAGAGGATACAGGAGCCGTAAAATATTTGGATTTTCTAAAAAGCCTTTGACAGGGTTAGTAAAGAAACCCAGTCACCACAGCTGTTGAGAGAGTGTCTTTTATGGATTGCAAGCTGGTTAAAGAATAGAAAGGAAAGAGTAGAATTCTTTTGTTGTTTCACAGAATGGATAGTTCATTTTCAGCAGTGAGGTCCCTGAGGGATAGACACTGACACTGGTTTTATTAAACATTTTCATCAATGGCCTGGCAAAGAGAGTGTGCAGTGAAATCTCCAAGTCTGAGGATAATATGAAGCTATTCTGTGTGGTCAGAAGTCATTGCCAGCTGGCTGAAGGAACTTCAGAGCTGAGAATAAAGGTGGCGAAACTGAGCAGAGAAGTAATATGTCAAATGACCTCCAGTGTAGAAAAATCTAAGGCAATGCATTGGGGAAGAATAATCTGAGCTGTGCTTCATGATGCTGAATTCAGAATTGCCATACAGCAGTTGGGAAAAGTATCTTGGAGTCATCCCTGACAAGTCTCTGAGGTCACAAGCTCAGTGTGCAGTATCAAGCAAAATCAACAAAATGCAGGATGTCATCAGAAAAGGATTTGCAGACAAGATAGAGCACATAATTTTGCTCCTGTATAAAAATGTGTGTGCCCACTATTTTGGTGCTGTGTACAGTTCTTGTCTCTGTCTAAGATGTGCTGTGAAATTGAAGGAGGAAGCTAGGAGGCAATTAAAATATTCAGGCAGATGGATCAACTGTTTATAAGGAGGCTAAGTCAGGTATTGGACAGATCTGAGGAAAATTGTGGTTTATTACCAAGTGGATAATCTGGTTGTAGAACTGGTAAAAAAGTTCCACATGGTATGAGAGCAAGGACCACTCACCAAATTCTATAGGAGTCATCTAAAAACCAAACAAAAGAAAGTACCTATTTGTGCAGAGACTAGATCGCTTTAGAGACTTACTTCCACAGAAGGCTGTGGAGAACAGGTGGTATGAGCAGGTTCAGAAAGGAATTAGAAAAGCAACAGGTCCACAAATGACTTTTACAGAGACTAGGCAGGCATCTGCCTTCTAGTATCCCTTAATGCTGCAGCTCTGCTTACTGGGAGAGTATGATGGGAATTGACTGTAGGAGGCTGTGGGCATGTGTGTTGTCCATGCTGTCTCCTGCAGTACTGTCAGAGACATAATACTGGTGTATTTTAGTCAGGGGTCTTTTAATGTTTTTAACATCTCTTGATTTTATTAATGTCTAATTTTCTTCTCATTTACCCAAGTTTTACATTTGTGTAATTACAAAGACTTTAGTTTTTTCTATTCTACTTTGGATCAGTGAATATAAAAGTACACTGGACACTGGCTCTGCTCTCCTCTTTCATATACACACAGTTTTAAAAGTTGGACTCATATCCGTACATACAGAGCACAAAACTTGAAAATCCATGTAAGGAAAAATGTCAGAACAAAGAGAATAGAAGCTTAACTTGATACCTGAAGCCTGAAAAACCAGTGTACCTATTTTAAAATCCTTGCATTTTCTTTTACTTTTCACTGAAAAATGTTTGTTTACTGCTGGCTTTTACAAAGGCTTGGCACAGACACTACTTCTTTTGAACTTCAAGTGTAAACAATAAAAGCTTTTTCCGGCTGCCACCCACCCTCCTCAAATATCTTTCATTTTTTCCCTAATGGAGACGGAAGAAATCTCTGGTTACATGGAATCTTTATGACAAACTTTTCAAACATAAAAAAGACTAAAAATGTAATTTATTATTAACTATGAGCCACATGGCTACCTTGCTGTCTCTGGGCCACATGAACTCATTTCTATGACAACCCAGAACAGACACAATCCAGTTATAGTTGTAGGCTCTTCAGCTATATGTCCTCTTCTAAAAGAAAATAATTTACTGTATCCATTGAAGAGGCAACAGGTTTATATGGCACATTTGGGATACTACTTCCAGTTTCCATTTCACAGTTCACTCCACTTTTCTATGGAACTTCAGCTACTGCTAAAAGTTTGTAAAACCTCTATTGGTCCTTCTGCAATGGCAAGCCACTTTTCCAAAGCAGTGTGTCCCTGCTGATTGAAGGAGGCTATGTTTGGAAGCAGGGCCACCACGGAAAGGGTCTGTAAATCTTCCTTGTTAGGCCAGTGGTGCAAACCATGACATTCGCTGTGGGATAACCCAGGACAGTTTGTGCCCTGAGCCCCATGGTGGCAGTGGCCATTCTCCAGCAGAGGCAGTGGCTCCAGGGCACCGACTGCATGAGCATGTGCTGCTCTTCTGTACATGCAGAAAAATATGTCTTGTTTATATGTCACATGTGTTGCATGATCTGATGTGCTCTGGTGTGCTTGGAGCCTGGTGGTGCACTGTGTTGCCGATGTAAAGAAATACCATTCTCATTGGCAGGCAGTTGGAAGCAATTAATTACCGATGGATGGCATGTACAGCTGTTGCTTATGTATGGAAACAGAAGAGAAATTAGATTTAATTGGTTTAGCATAATGAAGAAAGTGGCATTTATTATATTATAGCTTTCATAAACTGAGATACTTGAATTCCATTTTCATAATTTTTTGGAAAGAGTTGGGAAAAATTCTCTTGACAGATGAAAAATCCCAGAGGAACAAAAATTGAGGATGTTCAATTGCCTCATTAGAAATTTGCAGGATCACAGAAGGAACATACATATTAGACTAATGAATGATTAAATTAAATATTTTGCTATGTAAGCCTATTACTGTAATTTGGGCTAACTTCCAAATATACTTCAGACAGTAGCTGTAATCTTTTTTTTTTCAAGAAATTCAAAGTCCAGATTTCAATAGGAAGAGCTGGTGTAATTTACTAAATCATGATGAATAGACTTTTTTTTGTTGATTATATTAGACCTACTGACATGAAGTGATAGTGAGGAGAAAGACAATTATATCTGCATGTGAAATGTAAACAGATTCTATAAGTACAAACCAAATTCTATTGCAACATAGCTATAAAACATTGATATTAGAAGCTCATATTTGACTGGATTCTTCTCCCACTCTTCATGAAGTAACTATGAGGTTAAACGCATCTATTTCCTTAGCACAGGCTATCATAATAAAGAGAAAAATTTAGTTCCATGTGACCCTAACATTTAGCTCATTAACGTTTTTGAAAATATTCCTTGTTAAGAGGTGCTGTCCGTGTACAAAGTATTGATATGGTACTGCAGCTATTAAGCCTTACAAATAAACACATTTCTACATTACTGTCAATTTAATGCTCACTTTCTAATCATTTAATGTGAATAAATGCAATGTAATCTGCATTCATGCAGTGCTCTTTTTGAAGGCATGTTTGTAGACCTGTAAAAATTACTGCAAACTAATGTTGATGATGTAATGCTAAGTTTATTTCTCACATTCACAATTAAAGAAAAAATCTAAGTACATACTGTGTAGCTGCATGCAGTGCTGCATGCAGGGAGACTGATGTTGAAATGCTGGGGGAAAAACAGTTTAAAATTATTCTGAATACAAACATTTCCCAGTTGATTAAAAGACCAGTTGTATTTTACCTTCAGATTACATCACCTTTCATAATGCCAAACATTCAGATTTTTTTTTAAGAACTGCCCTGCCTATCTTGTGTCCTGCCCATGACTGGGGAGTTGGAACAAGATGATCTTCAAGGTTGCTTCCAACAAAAATAACTCTATAATTCTGTGATTCTCATAAATTATTATAATGAGACCTCACGGAACTGTCAGGCTGAACATAGCCTGTCTTCAAATGTTTAAAAGAAATTTTAAAGGTCTAGAATGCCAATGAGCATTTCAAAATAAGGGAGCTCAGCTGAGAGTACCTTGTAATTTAGTCTTCCACAAAACAGAATGGAGTATTTTGCTTAATAACTACCATAAAGATTGTAATTATTACTATAAGAGGAAGGAAGGAAGGAAGGAAGGAAGGAAGGAAGGAAGGAAGGAAGGAAGGAAGGAAGGAAGGAAGGAAGGAAGGAAGGAAGGAAGGAAGGAAAAGAGAGAAAGAGAAAGAGAAAGAGAAAGAGAAAGAGAAAGAGAAAGAGAAAGAGAAAGAGAAAGAGAAAGAGAAAGAGAAAGAGAAAGAGAAAGAGAAGAAGAGAAGAGAAGAGAAGAGAAGAGAAGAGAAGAGAAGAGAAGAGAAGAGAAGAGAAGAGAAGAGAAAAGAGAAGAGAAGAGAAGAGAAGAGGAGCTGTTTCTGGCTCTGGGTTTGTTTTTTTTTAAAAAATTTGTGTAGATGTTTCTCATAGACAGGGACAAACCTATCCCTCTCACTTCATGGGAGGTGAGAAAATCAAATCTACATATGAAACTCAGTGATTTTCCTTTATCTCAAAAATAGTCCTGGAACAGAAATCCTGAAACATCTGAAAAAGACCAGAACTAGACTGTTCTTTTCACAGTGGCTAAAACCATTCAGGTAGTTCAATCCGCTACCCAGTGAGACAGAGGAATATCAGCTGCTGGATATAACAATATAGAATTCAAAAGGGTGTAAAGTGTAGAGCAAATATTTCAGCATGGAAAATGGTCAGGCAGATGCTGTAAATGATTTACCAAATCAAAGAAAAGGTAAAATTTTAATAAAAGCCTGAGTTCTGCACTCACAGATCCAGGATTTGATCAGTTGATTTTGGCACCTTTTTGAAATTACTCATATTTAGAGACAAATATACTCTGTGAAGTAAAAATGACCTCTGCATGAGAAACTGTACATTATACGTAAGTTTGCATAAACACAATTAATGCAGGATTGCTTACTAAAACCATAAACTGATGACAGATATTTTTATTTCTGTATATCAGAGTGTTCTGAAAAAAAAATACCATCCTATGTTACTAATTCACTTTATTTACCTTTTAAAAAAGTCTCAGATGCACTTAGTAAAAGCAGCATGTACCTGTCTGTCAGCAGAGCAGCCTTTAGTGTTTATTCACCTCCTATTCTGCGGAACACATGCATGGAGCAGCTGGCAGATGCATTCAGGGAAACAACTGGTCCCTGTCAACACCACCCAACCTTCTGAGGCCAAGCAGGCACTTAGAAAGTCACAAATAAAGACCAGGGTTTTGTTTTGCCAATAGCCTGGTGTGTTTTCCCCTCCTCTTTTGTTCAGAATGTGCAACACCATCAAAGGGACCTGATTAGAACAAAGGAACAGGGATCACTGTAACAATTATGATAGAAATGAAAATGCATAATAAAAAACAAACCCCAAAATCAGGAAAATAATGCCAGGTGAAGATGAATACACATCCGCTGGGAACAATTACATAGCAGATGCATCCAAAAATTCATTATCAACATATAATTTGACATGTTCCTAGTAATGTTATTCATTGCATTTACAAATAATTCATCACAGGTGTTGTGAACCAAAATGGCATACAAGATCCTTATGTTATTCACTAGGACAAGAGGAAATGTCCACTTTGTAATCGCACATTGCATTCAATTTTATTAAAAGGTTTTGTCTTTTGTTGTGTAAATCCTTCTGCCATGCTAGATAAATCAGATATAGCAAAACTGCTTTCTTTCCAAAACATATTTATTCTCACCAAGGGAGTGGTAAATATACTATCATCACTTCCTTTTTCTATTTTTCTCCTTTTTCTTAAAACCAAAGTACATGATTTTGCAAGCTCTGTTTTGTACTGTTAGTTTCGCTGATTTCAATTACTTCTACTGTACTTCTAATATCGCAGATCTTGTTTCTTTGAGCTCCTTTTTAATAATCAGATCTTCCAGCAGAGGCAAGTCCTGTTCATACAAGTGTAGCACTATTATTTTAAATAGAAAGGTATATACATGAATGAATGGAGCAGGGATTGATGAAGGGTATTTTGTCTTTCACTCAGCTCAAGGCAAAACTCTTATTTAAACTTTTTATTTATTGTTTCAGGATTAATTCTGCAATGAATTTTTGAAAATTTTACTTGTGTTAGTATAAAATCCAGTCATCAGTAGAAACTAAGAAAAGGTAGCATTTCATTCCAGGTCAGATTCCATAAAAAATGACTAAACAAATACACCTGCATTTATCTTGTAGTCCAAAATTAATGAAAAAGATTCACTGTCATTATTACAAAGCTTTATTGCAATAGTATAACAATAATTGATTAACACTTGATGCTAGAAAGTGACCCAGCAGCACTGTGGTTTTTAATCCTCGTATGCAGTGTCAAATAGGACCTTCAAGCACATATATACAGATAAACTCACTTTTGAAAAAAAGAATTAATTAATGATTAGCCCCAGCCTGGGTAATATATGATTCATTCTGATCGTATTGATCACTAATGTAAACATGGTTGAAGGTTTTTTAAGGTAATTTTTGAGTTAGCTACTGGTTGCTTCATATTTAGCCAACTCTTGTTCTTTGTTAGGACTTCTCCTTGCTACATTTGACTGCTACACCAGATGCAGGGTTTTGCTGTACAGTGATGCAATAGGACTTTACAGTTTTGCATCTGACCTGCTCATAGCTCACCTGGCTCCACCGTGGCACACACAGCATGTGCACATCTTCAGTGGCAGCTGAAGATGGCGACTCTCTGTACGTAATTTAGCATGGTGAAACACTGTGAAAGCAAACAAGACGAATTCACTGTTTGGAAGATTCCTCTGAGGAAACCATTCAAACTAATTAGCAAAAGATTTGAGTTCTACTCTCCCCACTGACAGCTGAGTGACGTAATCATAAGGCTAAAGAGTGCCATTGTTTCTGTGTGACAAGTACTGCATGAAAAGGCGAAAAGATTCAGCTAGACTGAAATCTCCACCTCATTTCAGAATATATATGATTTGAGGCGTAAAACACCTGTTGAAGTGATGGGGCACTAAAAACTTGTTGGCCCTAGATGACTACACAATCTACCAAATTATTGTCTTGGTAGAAGCAAAATATTGTCATTGACATTTCTTCAAGCGGGCATGATTTGATTATGGGGAATGATTTCTCTTCACCTCCCATACTTATTCCTTTAAAGAAGAGGGTTACAACTCTACTTTGAGCTATACATTTCAAGCTACGACTCTTCACTGGAAAAAGAATGTACTTCCTTGTAAGGCATATTGATAGATAAAGGTCTGATTTTCAGACAGATTACTTCACTGATGAGGGATATGAAGAAGCCCAAGTGTCTTCTTCAGGTTTGTGGACTCTGCTCATTAATAGCTGTACAGTGTTGTGGTATCATGGCATTCAGTTCCTCAGGTAAGAATCTGAAAAAATTAGGAAAGAAGAAGTGACATTTGAAAATGGTCTTCAGAATTTCTCCTCTGTTCCCTGGAGCTGCTGCTTGCCAGTTTACATTCCTCAAAGAAAGCCCATTAAACTGCTGAATTTAACCCAACTTCCTGTTACGATTCATCAGGATAAGATACCACCTCCTTGTGGTAGTGCCACCAATTTTCTACAGCTGAGGGCAGGAGGCAGTGATCTGAAATCAGCAATGTTACCTTTTCAGTAACCTGATGATTCTTATTGATCATGATGTTAAGAGAAGCTTTAAAATTTTCCTACCTGTCTTAGGGAACAGAGTGGTGCTACTACATGATCTTTGTTTTTTTTCAAAGGAGGTATAGTTTTTATTTTCAAAAATCTCTTCTTACTTTAAAAAGAGAACCATCAGATCAGGCAGTGGGATTTATATATAATTTATACATTGATATAAATGATTTTATGTACAAAATGCTACAGATTAATACATTGATGCTGTAAGGAAATCGCCAAATAGAAGCAAAATATTATTTAAAAAGAAGATTCAGTGATTAAACAAAAAAAACCTGTAGATAATTCAGTGCAGTAAAGCAGGAAAATTAAAATTTGGTCATGAAAACTCTGACAGGTTTCTGTCTTCTGTAGGACATTCTTCTCTTAACACAGCAAGCTACTCTCCTGCAACTAGACTCTGCAACTAGACTCTGCAAGTTGCCATTGTTTTTACCTGGTGAAAAAAACTATAATCCAGAAATATTCTGCAGGACAAAGTCTGACTACAGGACCAAGATCCAGTTTTAAGACATTAAATCATGAAGAACGTCTGTGTAAGTCACCAAAGACATTTACATAAGTCTCCCTTTCTACTGAAAACTGTCACAAAACGAGTGCCATATCTCTTACAGAAGCTGTACAGTACCTTCCCATTATGTTTATTTACAGGGGACAAAAATAACAGCCAATGCTAGAATACAATGTAAGATAGCTGCAGACTAATTTAAGGAAAGGCAAATGGAAAAAGGGAAATGTAAAAGGTGGGGAGGGGAGGGTAGAGAAGAAAAAAAAGGGCAAACCTAGATCAGATTTCTCTTTGTGAACTTGCTTTCACAGTCCCCCTTTGCATTATTGGCTTCTTTTTATGAATGCAATGATTTTTTTTAATATGAAGATAAGCAGAGAGATGATGCACCAAAGTTTCACAATTGCAATGGTATTTGATATTGACTATTTACAAGCTAATATAGGCAAATTGTCGTTTTTGTCACAAATGTTTTAGTCTACAGAACATATGCCAGTGTTTTAATGTGGACAACCTACAAAAAGTGAATGGAACTTATTGTTGTGATTTGCTTCTGAATACCTACAAATATGGACATTTACACAATATCTTTATTATTATGTGTGTTGTGCTCTATCATAACTCACCAAGTTATATATGTTGCCATTCTGTATACTTGTCTGGAAGCAAGAGAAAACATTCATTAAAATTCTTGTCTTGCTTTAAGTATTTTTTCCTTAGCATATTTCAAAAAATAAATAAATGAAGTGATGGGAGAAATGGGGAATAAATTAATATTATGGTTCCATTATAGGCATTGCAATTATCAAAAAACCCTTCTTTCCTCTAACTCATCACCTATAACAAAGCTATCATTACATTTACCTGTTTCGTAGTGTATCTACTTGAGGAAAATATGTCAGTAAGCATCAGTTTCTAAGTGACTAGAGTTAAAATAATTCTCAATAAATCTTCCTTTGAATCTTTTAACAGCAATGTTAATAATGTTATATGAAGTGTCAAGTGTTTTCCTTTCTAAAAACCAATCAACTCACAATTTAAGATTTGGTGGATTTACACTTATTTTGAATAAATACATAAATGCAGCCAAAGGACAGTGATATGGATGCTTACATTTCCCTAAATAATGTAAATAAAGAGGAAGATAAAACTACAGCAATTGTTTATAGAAATGGCTGAGGTAAAAAAAGAAAATTAATTTGCTTAATTTTTTTAACATTCCAGCATGGAAAAGAGTTAATTTTTCAGGTATGAAAGAAGTTACAATAAAAAGAGAATTAAGGAAATTAAACAAAATTAAGGGACTTCCTATTTACACACCCTCTTCCTGCCCTCCTTTGCCTGAATTATATCTGACTTCAATCCCACATAAACATCCTGCCAGCACTTCCTCCACAGGTAGAGTGACCTCCTTCTGGACGTGAAGAATGACGTCATGTACATGTTCTGTACCATTTGGCCTCAGCCATTTCAGTTTTGCAGTTGTGGACAGCAACACAATCTGTCAGTTCTTATGCCAGACTTCTTTTTTTTTTGTCTCTGTACAAAAGTACAAAATTTGTCTGTAAACTCTGTGATGTTTATAAGCACTTCCTCAAATTTATTCTCTATGATTTTTGAAAACCTTCTACTCTTATTTAAATCTCCCAAGACGGGGTAGATAAATAACCCCTGGAAATAATTTTTGGATTACAATGCAGAAAGCATTTTTATTGGGTTGGATATCTACAGCAAAACAAATATTGTGTGTTCATAAATGGAAAAGAAGTCAACACTCCATTTTATGCTTCATGATAACAAATAACCACAGATATATTGGAATCTATTTCTACCAGGTCCATTCTAGCAGAGCTATTTTAGCTGGTATATCACACAATACTGCTAACAGGTTTCTTCTGTGGGTTGCCTGTTGTTTTGCCAGAGGAGCTCTCCTAATTCAGTTTTACGTTGTTTCTCCTGAGGTAGATAATTTGAGTAAATGAGTTTCTTGGGACATATTTCTGTATCCTAGTGGTTGTGGTCACTAGAATATTTAGTGACAGCTCAACATAATAGACCCTAAGAATTCCTTCTCTCTGTAGAAAAAGGCATATCTGGATGTTCTGAATTTCTTTTTCAATAGTGAAGAATTTATTGTCATTATAAAAAATACGGAGACTGCCTAAGACAATGAATATGTGTGAATGTTAAGCATCTGGCCAAGATCTGAGAGTATGAAAAGCCCTTCTTTTTTTCATCCTTTCCTTCTTTCTCCACCTGAACTGTTTCAAAAATAGAAAGAAGTACAAATAGCAATTTTTTATATAAACAGGGGAGCTCAGGCTTGAATTTTTAGTCTTTAGCTCCATCTTTATCCATGTGGCTTAGCGTCCAGTGCACTGCTACCTCCATACATGGTTTTCTTCTGTTGGCAACCTTTTTAGACTCTAGTATTCCATATCTTTAACAAGCCAACTATACAGATAACAGCAGTGTACCTTATTTTCTCCTGTGGTGTCTCCTATAAAGACTTTTAATGCAAAGGTCTTGAGCCAAGAGTTCCATAGAGGAATTATGATGTGGTATAAAAGGTAAAGGTGATAGGGAGTATCTGTAAGGGGAAAGAGAGAGTGTGACTGTTAAGTGGTGGCTATTAAGGGTAGCTGCAGGGAGAGCTGCCTTGTAAGGTCTAGCAAAGAACCGGAATGTGGGATGACATATCCCAAAAGGATTAAAGCAAATGAAATCCTAACTAAGTATTATGTGCAAGAAAAATGTCTTTATCTTCAATAAGATTTAATTCTGAAAGATGATGCTGATGATTTTTAAATGAACTCATTATGTGCGGTACAAATGTATAGTAAGGTGTAATTCAAAACAGCATATGACATTCTGAAACACTTAAATCCATAATTGACTGGATTTTTACCTTTATCTTATATGGAGGATACTGGTCTTGAAATGGTATATAAAAATGGTATATTTGCAGAGATTATTCAAAAGATCTTGTAAAAAAAGTTGTGAAATAAAGTATGCAATGCCTCTTTTTTATTTTCTCTTTTTTCCCCACCCTCATTTCCATACCATCTTTAAGCAGAAAGCACAGTTTTCATGTGACTAGAAAGATGAGACATTGTCCGCAGCTAGAACATCACTAGCTTTATAGTCATTAATCTCTATTTGAAATATTCATTATGTCTGTTATCTGTAGAATTATCTAGGACATCAGCAAATTTCTTCTTGAGTTCAGTAAAGTTTATAGTAAATTTGTATAAATGTAGGAATTTATACATATGCTCTAACCAAACACATCCCTATATGCGGAAAAATTAAAGAATTAGAGTGGTCCAGGGAAGCAGAATTCTTCCTGATGTACTTGTCTATTTAGAGAACTTTAGAGTTGCTATACATGGTCTCAGTGGTATAGAGAGCACATGGCAGTGGGAATAATCTCTTTCTCAATGCCATTGCATGCTGTGGCTGAACCCTCCCTGAAGAGCAGTTCTTGCATCATCTGTGACCTGAGAGAATGGTACTGAAGTAGCATGTACACCTAACACCAGTGTCGGATGTCTGGACATCTCAGGGTGCATTAAGTTCAACTACAATTTCAGTTTCACAATTATACAAGCACTATACTTGCTTTTCACAACTATTCCTACAAGAAACTCTGTTTCTCAGAATGTTTACGGGTGCATGAACACCTTCACACATGTGCTTACCACACCTAATGCTTCAAGTCCTTCTCTTCCTCATGAATATTTCAACCATGCAGACAGAAGGAAAAAGATACCGTATTATTCAAGTAACCACTAAGATCAAGTGAATAAAGATAGGCAGAAATAATCAAAACTATAGTCTTAGCAGGTACTTCATGACAAACCACAAGACTTATATTGTTTGCATAAAGAAGAGAAACCACTTGGAAAGAAAATCACTTTCAAAACACAAAATTCGTATTTATATAAAATCTGTGAACTGAAAATACGCTAAGTTTATTAAAAAAACATAGCTGCTGCAAGTAGTTTACATAGCTGAAGTAGTTCACCAAGCTCTGATAACAATGCAAACAACTTGCAGTATCTAGAGCTTTAACAGTACTCAGAGATCATGTATATCTCCCCGGTTGATATTTGTCTAGTGAAAAAGAAGAGATATTCCTAAAATGCACATAAAACTAGAACGAAATAATTTATAATCATAGGAGCTTGAAACCCAGCAAATAGTATCTCAATCTTCCTGTATTCTTTTTTATTCACTGCACCATAGCATGAGTAATTTTGAAACTGTAACATTCCATTTATTGTACAATTATGTTCTATTATTTTCCTGTTGCCACAAAGCTTCCATGAAAACACGCTCCACATATGCCTTAGCAGTTTACCTTGTATGAGTATTTGCATTAAATAAATGAAAATTCACCTCTTTCTAAAGATATCATGCTGAGACACAAAAGTGTTCCCTGCTATTATAAATGTGCTTGTACAGATCTAAAAATTGTAAATGAATTTGTAGATGGTTGGTTCCATTTAAGCAAAATAGACTGAGCATAGATCTTTATGAAAATGTGTTTACCTAACCAGAAAACACAAATATTTCTATTAAATAGGCTGATTTCTTGTGGATGTAAGACTTTAGAGAGCTATACTTAAAAACAGCATTCCGAAGACAGTCTATAGTCTCTTTCTCTAACAATATTTTAGGGTGCAGGAGAAGCTTCAGAAGTCCAGTGGAAAGTTTATATAAATGCATGGTATAGCATCTAGGGGAGAGATCTGTCCATTTATTTCCCCAGTACTGAGCTAGCTAAATAATTGATTTGCTTAAAATGGGGATCTTACAGCTTCCATTGTAATTACGTCTGCTATTGCAAATTTAAAGAGTCAAGCTGACTGTTTATTTCTTCTATTAAATGCAAAATGCATACTATTGAACTTTATTTTTATTTAAAATCACATTACTTTTCTGAATGGTTAATGAAGAAAAAAACAAAACAAAACAAAACAAAATGACCAGCAGTGTGTGTGTGTGTGTGTGTGTGTAATACACATTGTCTAGGGTTTTGCAAATGGAATTAAACACCAATAGGCAAAAAATCACTTGAGGAGAAATGAAGCTTCAGAACAAATGTATTTCTGTGATACTGTCTGTAATTCATGCTAGATAATCATGAACCCAGCAGCTAATGACCTCTATCTACTCTGATACATTAAGTCCAACCAAAGATAATGGTGTCCTGCGTAAATTAACAAACCCAGTGGTAAACTTGCTTCTAGTTCAGCGGGAGACAGTGTGCAAATTAGCATTGGTTCTTAATAAGATCAGTGTCCTGCAATCTACAGTTCTATAGTGTTCATAATGCTGTTTCTTTTCAGGTGAAAATTTTTTCTCTAGAGGACACTTGCACAATACATTTTTCTGACAGAGAATCATCCTCACCCTAATCAGTTCCCTCCTTGAAAACTTTCCCTGTTTCTTGTACTTTCACGCTGTGAGTGCTGCTGTGAGTTGTTGGGAATGATTATTCATTTGTAAGCTTCTTTAATAGCATTTCCTTTAGATGTTGAGGTACCCAACAGAGCAAACCAGGATTTGATTTTATAATTACAACAATTCAGCAAAAGTAATGGTCACTCTATTGGCAACCTTTTTCTAATTTGTTCATCATCGTTTATTATCTTCTGAAAATTTCAAATAAACTATTATCTGTTATATAATTCAGAGGCAAACTATTATCAAGGACCTTATTCTGGGAACTACACTGCATATTGCCTCTGTATGCTTCGAGTCAAACTCTATCCACCCAATTCAGAAATCAGATTGCTCAACAGCTGCCCTGCGGTGTCCTCTGCCATTTGAGAACAAGTCCCCATACCCAGCTCTCCACACCATAGAGCACATTATGCACAAAACCACACTCAGGAGAAATTTGGAACTTGCAGAAAAAGAGCAATGGTATATTGATATTTAGCAAGATTATCCATGTGTCTTAAAACAATTTGTTGGAGTTTCTCTTTCTTGGCTATAAAATCACAATTGATTATTTGAAAGCAAGATATATTTTTAAATACCCTCTTGTCAGGTTTTTTTCAGCTTTTTTTAAAATACCGCCTAAAACTGGTAGATGGGATTATAGTGGGAACCTTTGTATTAATATTGACTCATTCATTTGATCAATTTCTTCTGTCCCTCTTTAAAAAAATATTAGTGGGCAATCTTTCCACTACCCAGCAATTTCTATAGAAAATAAGACCACAAGTGACAAATAAAGAAGTTATGTATGTTGTCCAACAGTAGGTGAATACTTTTTCTATGAACAAAATTTTTACTATATTAGATGAGATCTAATGAAGGCATTTCAGCTATAAATTATGTGCTGAAAAATGACAACGTTCCCTAATTTGTCTGTGTATAGTGAGGAATGATGATGAAGCTGGGGGCAGGGGGATGTTCCGGTACATATCTGCTAGAGAGACAAGACTGTGGTATATTCTTCTAATGGGAGTTCTGTAAGAAAAAGTTTAATACACAGCTCTTGTCTGAACAATCCTCTCACTGTAAAATGTTTACCTTTAATGACACGTACTATTATTTCATGATTATTTTAAAATACACTTAAAGAGTTTTACATGTTAACCAGCTACTAAGAATGCCTTAATAGACAACTAATTTTTGTTAGAGGTGTCTCGACAATTTGAATTTTATATGCATGCATTATGTTTTCTTAAAATGGGGAAATTATGCATCTGAAGGAATCTGTCTAGAATAATGGGGTTCTATAGAGGTTACTTTAATCACGTTCACCAGCAGTTATAGCTGTTTTACATCTTATTTGCAACAAAAGGGAACTCTAATTATCTTCCAAAAGAGCATAAAATGGTGTGCTTTGCTGCTTATGTAATGTTGATTCGTGAATGCTGCTGATCGGAACTGACAACTAAATACATGTCACACTTTTAAGAAATCAGTGGTGGTGACAGGATAACCCTCTTTTGTGACCTGGGGACCAGGAGATGAGGTATATATTTGCTTGCTAAGTAGAAACAATTTACAGTTTTTCACTTTGAAATAAAAATCAAAATCCTGTTGCAGATGGGTTATCCATGTTTTTTAACAATGCACCTCTTCTGTTATGACTTGGAAGCTACCTTCCTAAAACAGATCTAGTGCTTGCAAATCCCAATAAAATAGTAAGGTTTTTGCATATTAGTCTCACTTTTTATAAATTCCTGACTCTTTGTTTTATATTGGTATATACTTACAGGAATGTAAATCCTTACAATATCTATAATAGGTATATATTTGCTGCACTTGTCATAAGGGACAATAAAGAAATTCGATACCTTTACAGCATGGTTTGAAATGCTTCAATTCAAGCTCACACATAACTGCAAATTAGAAACATTCAGCCCACCAAAACCTGCAAAATTCATCAAATATGATTTAACTGTATATCAACACCCATGCCACCCCTGCATACAGAACAGTTGGCTTATATTCCATTTCAATATGGATTTAATCCACAGAGATATAAATGCATTAGGCATAAGTGATATTTGCTACATGGCACTGTTTAAGAGTCCTGGTGGAAAGTTAATACTTTACATCCCATGCCTGAATGCTCTGTGTTTAACCTAGATACTGTGATACCTGCCCTGTATGAAAGTTTAATTCACAGCCTTGTTTATTTAAACTAAAGACAGTAATTAAAATGCTTATATAGGCTGCATTCAGCCTTCTTTTATCACTGTCAATTTTCATCAGCATTGCTGGGATTTAGCACCTTAGTATGTCTAACTCTGACTGTATAAATTTAAAATAGTCTGTATTTATTACTGTATACCTTGTCTATGGTACTTACTGAATAATAAATATTTGTGCAATATTTCTTTTTACAAATTTGTCAGCTTTGCATGCAAGTGGTATTTGTATGTGTGACTGTGTGTTAATATGCAGTAAATCATTTGTAGATGATAAAATAAAGCTAAACATTCTCCTCAATTGGAAAAAAAAAAGGAAAACTGGGTCCACTTCAACCTACCCACACAGTCTATGGCTTAGAGATGATTAAAGGTGAAAATGTATTTTATCAGAAGTCTTTCTGATAGTAGTCTCTCCTCCTGTTCACTTTCTCTATCCCTAAATCATCTACTCATGTAAATAATGCCAAATCAGTGATATGAGTACCATTATATTCCAGTGCTTTCACTTAAAGTGTTCTCCAAAAATTTATTTTATACCCATTTTATATCAGTATCATGTAAGTAAAAGATTTGATCCACAAACTCCTACAACTAGCTTCAGCAAGCAAATTATTTTAGAGCAGAAATAGGCATATGTCTGAAAAAAGATTGGTTTTGAGAGAAGAGGAATGGTCCCAAAAGCTTTTCTGTCTAGGTTCCTTGAGATTTTAAATTACATTTTCATTAGATGTTGTCTATTTATTCTGCTGTGTTTTCTTTACTTTGCATCTGAGCAATACTCTTACACAGTCTTTAAACGGACAAGAATCGATCTCTCCTGCCAAATACCAGGGGAATGTCCTCTGTACTTTATGATCTATTTTTTTATACTGGGTACAAAGACATATTTTGTTGTAATTATCAGTACATTATTCATATGGAAAGAAAATACAATTTTATGAACTATTGAATGGTACCTTTTTGTTTAAAAAGCAAAAATCAGGTGCAAAAAAATCAAGTAAAAAAATGCAAGGTTGGTCAGTTTTTTCTTCCTGAATCTCTTTGAAAACTTTCCTCCATTTTCATCACAGCTAGTTAGAAGCTCTGCAAATCTGGGACAGAAGCAGTTATTTCTCAATACTTAAGAAGATAGAAAAACTTATTGGTTTGTCTTATGTGTATACCACAAATCCACAGTTGCATTTTTCATCTCCACATTTCCATTAGCTCCACATCTCCATTTCACCTATAGCTGAGACTTGAGACTATGTAGGATGTTTTCACATCTATTACCATTTGAAGCCAACTTCAATACCCTAAATTAAATTTTGTTCTTTAATTCCAATTAAATGTTTTGTACCACTTTAATTTGCTGCATAAACAAAAATATGCTTTTCTCTAACAAAAAGGGGCTGGAGATATGGATAGTTTCATGTGTTGGTTTCTTTTAGTACAATTTCACTTGATCTAAATAGCACTTTGGACTATTTGGTGGGAGGGTCTGGTCAGCCTAGTCTTGCCTCTTCTATGAAGCTCCTTCCTCTTACCACACTCCTCAGAAGGCTACTTTATACTGAGAGTTCCTGGACTGCTAATGGCCCAAACTACCCCACTTTTGAGTCAGAACATTTTATACACGGAAAGCAGTAAATATATAGAAATGCAAATGTATATTTAAAAAAAAGTGAGTTTTTGTATTTTACTCAGAAATAAATGTTTGCATTTCTAAAAACTCTGAGTTCCTCTCAGTCTTGATATCTGTCTTCAGAAAACAGGAGAACAGTGTTTTGATATTTTTATGCTTTATTTCAAATAATAAAAATGACAGTATTGAGGATTTTGACCTGTGTTTCTTTTCCCAAATTCCCTCTCTCTGCATTGAGTCCTTGTAAAGGAGAAATCTGGAAAATCAGCAATGTGATTTTAAGCATTTGGAGCTACGTAGAAACATAAAATGGTCTGATGAGTTCTTCAGCAAATAATTGTCAGCCCTGCACCAGGATGGTCTCCTCCTCTACCAGGCTGGCCCAACTCAAACCCTCATGTGCCCAGCACTGATGCAGGCAGACCACCAGTTTGCATCTCAGGCTCTGCCTTCTGCTCACATTTCTCTCAAATTTTCTCCCAATCTCTCGTTCCCAATCTCCTGTAAAATTTTACAGGCACACCAGCCCTTTTTCTCCAGAGAGCCTCCTCTTTTCCATCTCTTTACTCTGAAGGATCCTTTTTAAATTCCTTTTTCAGCAAGTAGACATAGCAAGAAGCAAGCCTCATGTCCTACTTCATGTGAAAGGTGGGGAATGAAGGGGACAGTCATCTGTCAGGTTGGTGAGAGAAGAGGAAGCCCTCCCACATCAGGCTGCACTGGCTCCTTTCCTCGGGAAGTGAGTGAGCTTGGGACGCAGGTAATACAAAAGGCTTTCCTTGTGACAGAGCCAAAATTTTTTGGAGGCGTGGAGGTTCCCATGTCATCTTGCAATCTCCGCCAGAAGCCCATTACTCATCCCTAATTCATGGGTGCTGGCGTTATTACTACGCTACTCATTAGTGTTGCTACAACTGTGAGTGGGAGCTCCAAGCAGACGTGTTACTCTCCAGGCCTGGTGTTCACAAGCTGGCCCTTTGTGAAAGCAGTTTTATTTTTAAATGTCAACTGTGTATTAAGTAATGACTCAAGGGAATAACAAATCAAAGCTCAAGGCTTTGAGTGAGACACATCTGTCTAATAAACATAGAGTTAGATAGCAGTGGATCTCATTTAACTACCAATCTCTCTCTAAACTCAGCTGCTCTATTTCCCTTTCTCATATCTAAATATGCGTAAACCCAGACCTTCCACAGGTAGCAGGGCCAAGTGTGAGAAGCAGCAACAAAGCCATACTTCAGGTGTCAAGAGAGATCTTGGCACCTGAAGAGCAACACAAAGGAAAAGAATACTGTTCATTGACAAGTTGTTTCTTTTCTCACTACTTAAAAATCCAGGCCCAAAATATATGACTATAGAGCCTGATCAAAGCCCGTTAATTTCCATAGTATTCTTGGCATTGACTTTGATAGGCTGTGAATCAAGCCCATCCCCAAGTAGAACATATGGGTCTCTTGCACAGCTTATTTCTATTCATACTTCACTTTTTTTTTATTTATTTCATACATTATTCACAGTTTGTGATGGCAGAAAGACAGTTTATATCAGTGACACAAAGAAGACAAAGAAAGAAATACAGCATATGTGTTGTCATTATTATGAAAACTAAGGCATATTGGGCACAATGCATTTCATTTTCATTATATTACAGGATTCTAATAAGCATCATTGATAGTGAAGTTACTTGTCCTTAGCACAAGCAAAGAAGAAAGAAATGAAAACTTTTCAGGCTGTTTTTGAAAATCTTGTATACTGTCTAGGCATTTTAGGCACAAATTTAATTTCACTTCAACATCACAAGTTCCTTTGATGACAAAGTCACGTATCTTTAGTCCCAAACACAAAAGTAAATAAGACATTTAGATAGTTTTCTTTTACTTTGAAGGCAGTTTTATATTTGAAACTGTGAGTGCATATGTCAGACACATTGAATTTTCTGGTTCAGTCCAGCTTTTGGCTTAGTAAGGGCGATTATCTAATACCTGATAAAACACAACTGTGTCTACCTGAAGATCTACAGAAATATATGAAATATTTAAGTAAATACAGATTAGGATAGAAAAGCAGGATGAACTGTCTCTAATGACCAGGCCTCTAGGCCCAGCCCTATGCAATGCATGCATTTCTAACCGAGCTCCCATATTCATAAATCTGAGTTATAACTCGGGGTCTCAGAAGATCTGGGGAATGTTGAGATTTTATATATTTTATTTCATCTGAATTTTAATTTAATTTAATGAAATTTGTTGCCTAATATCTATCAAGGTTTTTTTTACCCAAAGCTCCCAAATATTTCTTTCACACAATGCCTGCACTTTCTCTCCACTTACATCTGCTTTTTTTGTGCAGATTAAAAATTAATGTCTGGTTGCCAGGAGGAGAGAGTGATTATGAAATCCATAGTAGCAATATTTTAAACAAATAAATAAAAACAGCTGGGAAAAGTCAACAAGATCTCCAAGTCAATAGTATAATGTCTCTAGAAAATATGGACAGAATATTTTCCCATTGAGATGTGGCAATGGTATTGCTAACAACATGCAGCAACTAGGAAAGAAAACACTAAATGGCAATAGCCTTTTGTGGTGATTTTTCTTTTGGAAGGAAGAAAATGAATGAGTATGATTTTTCTTGTGAGTCAGTGATGAATATTTTCCATGTATGCCACTGCTGAGTTTCCTGTAGGTCATAACAGATACAAGTGGGAGGATAGGACAGTGAGATCACTGGGAGAAGTTCACAGAATTAAAAAATATATCCCCAATGCTATTTCATTATTTTAGTGAACAAAGAGAATTCTATTTAAAACTATCTATTTTAAAAGATGCTTTCTCAGATTTTTCACTCTGAACTGAAATTCACCCCCCACCAGAGCAATAAGGTCATATTTGTATGCACTTTGTTTTACAAAAAATTCTCATTCATCAGCTCTGTCCCTAAATTCTAATAATGCGAATGTGCATGCTGTTTAATACATTAAAAAAAAATACTTCTTATGAAGATAGGTAGACAGAGTGTTCCTATGTATGTACATAGTTCCCACATTGTAATGCATATGTAGAGATAATGCTACAGCCCTAACCACTTAAGCATAGCCAGTGTTTAGATCATGGCTGTGTTATTTAGTGGTTAAATCATTTTTAAACTTAGGATTTGCTAGGTCATCACATCACAGTTTAAAAGAGCCAGTTAGAAAACTCTTCCAAACCTGAGAAATATTTTTCAAGATTTTTTTTTGCTTTCCTTTTTCTAGGACCAGAGCTAATTTTAGTTCTATGCCAAATAGGCAGTCTCCTGGCCTCTTGGGATAGCAAACCCATTCTTCTAATAGGTGTACATAGCTCTGATGACCACTCTGCCAGTGCTCAAATGCTGTGCACCACCAAACAGTTTATACTCACTTTATTTCTCAACAGCTGGATGGACAGCCTTGAAGAAGAAAACAGGGGTGTATTAGGGTCTTCCTGAAGGACACATGGTGGTGGAAATATCTTGTAGCATTGTGAGAGACCAGCTTGCTCTTGAACCTCACCTTGTAGTGAGATTATCAAGGCATTCTACCTTGCCTGAGTCTCCTTCCTTCCATTTCCTCTGTGTCAGTCCCTCTTGTCTGGGCACACAGGAGTTTGCACAGGGGAGGACTATTTGAAATTGAAAGGTGGTAGGCACAGACTGCATGAACCATGGCATCTTTCCATCTCTCCCATCTGCCCTCCAAAATCTTCCTGACTTTCCAAGACCTATTACCCATTCTCTTTTCACTACTTTCTCCCAAAACACCTGTGTGGCTTCTTGGTTCCCACTCCTAAATACCTGGGAATGTCTCTTTTGGTACAGCAATTTTGAATTTTCTGCTTCCAAGAGAGAGAAAGATGCAAACTATTTTATCCTCATCCTCAGAAAAACAAATTTCCATTGTCTCTTCTGCTGAGGAAGCTTGAGACACCTCTAATTAAGAAAAAGAGAAATTTCCAGTTTTTCTAAAAGAGAAAAAATACAAGCAAAGAATGTGACAATGAGATAAAGTGCAATCATCAATGGAATATAGGAAAATGCCACAAGTTACTAGAGTCAATGTCTTTCCAGCTGTGACCCAAGAACCTATCTAAGATTTTGACACTTAAAATATGACGTACTGTGTGAACAGATATTCGAAAAATGTTTCCAGTGAATCTGGAAGAAAAATTCAATACACCTAAAGTGTATTGCATCGCTACAGAGACTCTGGCTTGTTTTCAAATAAGAAAAGTGCAACTTTTCTTCGTATTTGTCTTCTTAAAAAGAACAGCCAGCCTATGCTATATGCTCTTTCAACTATATTTCAACTATGACTTTTTATTAATGTCACAGTGATTACTTGCTTTCCTGACTCCATGTAAGGAATAAGATTTGTTTAATCTCCTTTTTCTCCAAGCCTACTTGTCATCCTGAGTTCCAACTTTAAAAAAAAAATCTTAATCTGGCTAGTTGTCTCATAGCATTTGGCTTCTTCTAGATTAGGGTGGGTTTTGTGTCTTTAATAAAAGGAGGATATTTTAAGAGTAACGCAATGCTGACTTCCAATATGAAAAACTTTTAATATTGCTGACTTAAGGACTATTATTACAGATAAAATGTCTTTTGATCTACTCAGCAATGTGAAAATACTATGTTTGCACCAAAGAAATATTTAACTCAACCAAAACCAGCAAAGAGAAGAAAATTCAAGAATTAAAAAATCTGGGAACAAATCATTAAAGAACAAATCTTTAAAGTATATAGCAACTTGTCTCATAGTCTGAAACAAATGTCTGAGTAAAAATCTTTCACTGAAAATCTGTACAGGTACAGATGAAAATTATTCCTTGTTCAGCAGCTTCCTGTAGCTAATAGCATAAAGGAAGTTTTAAATATTGTCACATCTAAAACTGGATTCTGAATTTTATTTTCCTTTTATGACAATTCTCAGGACTGAGACTCCTGAAACTCATAATTCTGGTTTACATGTTTAAACAGGGAAAGGAATCAGTTCTGCAATTTTAAAAGGAGCCTCAAAAACAAAAAAGAATTTTACAAAACTGTGTTATATTAGGAGACTGAATGAAAGCATCAATTAAAAAGCCATACAATGAAGTGGCTGAATTTATCTACAGGTAAAATATAAGTCTGAAGTTTAAAAGTAATACTTCTTCAAGACAGTGCCTATGTGCCTTACTCATAAACTAGGGCACTGGGATTAACCTGAAAACTAAGCAAACATATAAGATTCTTCATATGTCACAGAGAACACAATTGTTCCCGCAAGATGAGTTTTCATTGTTACCACCATCTTCTAAGTGTATAGGCAGACACAGGTTTGCAAAAAGTAGTGTAATAATGCATTAACCCAAAGAATACAGCCAGAAAATATAAACATTTTTAGTCAGGCAAATCTTTCTTTAGGTCATGTGTTTCAAAGTAACATAGATATTTCATGACTATGTCAAAGCCAGTTTTGCAAATATTTAGAATCAAAGTAAATGAGGTCAGAATTTTGTGGAAAAGACCAGTCAATTATCCTATAATTAAAGCCTGCATAATAATGTATTACACCATGGAATATAATTCACATTCAGTGTGCAGCTGTACAACTTGTATTTCCTAACACCAGAATAATAGACTCTGCAATCTCAGTAATTGTAGTACTGACTTGAAAATCTTGAAGATACAGAAGACGTAAAAGACATTCTCTCCAGAAATTGTTGGTTTGTTTTTTCTTTGATAAGCACAATGACATTATGTCTCTCCTCTTCATTCAAAACTGTGGTGAGCAAGTCAATTTTGTGCCTTGCATTGTTAAAATTTTGTAATACTTTTGCAAGACTGACATATGTGGATAAGACTAATAAAGCCACACCTTTTAAACACATACTCTTGTTTCTCCTGGCCTGCAACTGCTTACCTTATTGCATCTACTGTACATTCTGCCCTAAGGAGGAAATATGTTCACACTCTGTATTAAATACCTTTACAGAGCAGAAATGCACATGCCTGTAAGAGAAGAGTAAACTGGCCCTCTCTGAGCTAGAGAAACAGATTGTGAATGATTGATTTCTCAATCAAAACCAAGTATTTACATGCCTTCAGCTGTATCTTGAATAGAGGTGAGCCTTCCTGGTTCATTTGCTACAGTCTCTTGGCATCAGTAAGATACTGATATAGAAGGCAGTGTTACTCATGCTTAAATACATTTATTTGATGAAAGCAGAAGTTGCTACTTAGTCTCATCTGTAAAAGCTTCAGAAGGTAGTAAATTATTTCAAACATCAGGCAAGAAATCAGGCTATTTACACACATACATGTATTTTTAGAAAAGCCTCAATGAGAGTAAGATATTAGAAAAAGGCTTTAATCAGACCCAGTAATATAACCAGCAAACTGAAGAAGTTCAGGTGTGTCCCAGCAGATGTGGCTGGTTAGTGAAATACCCAGGATATCAGAAAACTCAGGTATCCTGGGTGCTTCTTGTAATTTCAGTGATGTTTCCTCAAGACTTTTTCCTCTGAAAAATGCATTATTAAATAATGTAACATTATCATACGATCCATAAATAGAGGCAATGACCTTTATCCACTTTGTAAGCTGTACATATGATGTACGTACCAACTTCGGTGTTTCTCGGTATACAGTATTGCCAGCTGGGAGGTGAATAAATCAATTATTGTTCATGACTGTTGCTTTATGGGTTGTAAACAGTGGATCTGAGTCAATCAAACTCAGATTTTTATCCAAAGGAATAATTGACTGTTTATGCCACTAGACATGAATTGCTGCTTCATTAATTATTAGCTAGCCACTATGTCCAAGAATGGTGATAGAAGAATATTATGTGTGCATATCTTCATGCAACTTACACCAGAGCTGGAGTATTATCATTAAAATAACGCTTGTTGTCAGTCATTAGGGCTTTTTTCCAAGTTCCGTTCATGCTTACATACTCATCATGCCTCTTCTTGTTTTTGTAACTCAGTGATGCACAGTGAGTTCTAAATACCATTTGCTTGTTCAAGGCCTGGATTGTTGGCTCCTTCCCTTACAGTGCTCTGAGCAAAATCAACATTTTTCTCATTCATTCTACTCCTTTGCTTTTCAGTGGCAGAGCTACCAGTGAAGATGATTTGCAGTTTTTGATAGATCAACAGAGCTCCCCAACAAATTTTAATGAATTTTAAGCACGATGCTTGACAAAACCAATGACATTTCTGTGTATGTAAAGTCTATAGGTAATTGTCTGCACTGCCTCAGAAAATGACTAGTGTTTTTCACTGCAAGCACAAGGTTATACATTCACTAAATTTGTTGTATTTGGTAAAAGTAGAAAGTGCACATTTCTAAGTTCTAATAGAGGCATATAAATAAAGAGCTATGTGTAGCTGCAATTAAATCTTCTGTCATTTTAAGACAAAATTTTAACAGAAAACACCTGGATGTGTAATTGCTCTCTATCACAATAAACAGAATGTTCATTTTGAACTGTATTCCATATAATTTTTCTAAGTATGTTGGGGCTTTTTAGTACAGATTTTCTTAAATTATATGGATACAACAAGCAAACACAATGGAAAACAAGAACAAGACCTAAGTTAGTTTGTCTCCCTTCTTGTAACAACTCCCCTATGTTGTTAGAAGGAATGACACTGTAAACTCCATTGGGTACTGTTAAAATATCTTCAGGAATTTATCAGTTATGACTATCCATTTCTATTCTATTTATTCTTTATTACTGGTCTGTCCTTGGAAATTTGATTTCACACCACTTTTTAAAGGGACATAAAATCCTTGCTTACCTTTGCCTTTAAGTAGCTTTGGAGGCTTGCTTACCTTTATGCCCTTAGCCCCAAGCAACTCAGTGTCTGGGCAAGAGCCTAATCAGCTCTCTGTGCCAATAAAATGAGCTCATAAATTCATGGTCAGCCTGATTTACCAAACTAACAATAACAGCTTTCAACTTGAATCAATAAGAGACATGAGTTACCACAACATTTTGAGACACCCCAAAAGGCAAATCTAGATAGTAAATCAACTACTGTCCCTGGTTTTCTAGAAATCTCAAAAATCACAGAATGATAATTTGAGTTTGGAAGAGAGCTCTGGCGGTCATCTGGTCCAACCCCTTCCTGTTCAAGTCTGGTCACCTAGAGAAAGTTTCCCAGGACTATGGCAAGATGTCTTTTGAATATTTCCGAACTTCATTTTCAAGAGACTATGCGACTCATTGTCTGTGACAGTGCTCAGTCACTTTCATGCTAAAAAATTGTTTTTCTTTAAGACAAATAGTACTGGTTAACCAGCAGTGATGATGAGAAGTAGAAACTAGGAGTGATAACTCTCAGTTTCCCTGTGATTACTCTGCGATTTCCATGGTCAGACACTACAGAGTTGCATTTTCATTTTTACGTCAGTAGGTGTGTGTCACGTCCTAGAACAATAAAAAAGTCTTAATAAAAATTAATAATGGAATAACAGAGACCCCATTGCCTGAGTCACCCAGTGAATTACTCAAAGACAACACATGCATGAATACTCTTTGTTCCTGTGCTAATTGTGTGAGGTAACTTCACTGTCAGACCTTAGCCACAGTATCTCTATTGCTGCTTCCTAATGTAAGGGGATTTATCCTATACATGACACTGAAGAACTGATTACAGAGGACAAAAAAGATAATAGTAAAAATATTTGAAGACATCATCCTCAAAATATTTGACCTCCACAGTACTTCATCTCAAGTGGAAAAACAAACCTGATGGGGAATGGTAAGGCTAGTTGCGGTTACTAGAGAAGTTTCCAGTGTTTTCTTTGTCAAGGCAAGATTTTTTTATTCCCACTCTCAGAAAACATTTCCTATGTTGATCTAATACATCACATCCAACACACATATATTGTCATTCCTACAGAAACCCTCAGTTTGGCTTTTCAATATAGCTAGAGGAAAAGTAAACAAGCAAACAGACATTCCTTTCTCCTAGCCCTGTCTGCAGTGGCAATGGCTAACCGTTTTGGGAGCGACGTTTTGTCTTGTTTTCCAGTCTGAACCAACAGTTACTGCTGATCATACCAAAAAAGGACAGCAGACTAAACTGAATTTTACCTTTGTCCTTTTGTGGTGTACAATGATTGACAGCTAAATTTGGGTTTGCCATAAGTAAAAAGAGCAAACTCTTGGCAAGTGTCCTGGGATGACTCCACCATCTCCACTGCTTCATAAATTTGTCAGTTCACTTTCAGCTGTTTTTTTTCTTTGTGAAGCTTCAATGAAGATCAACAACAGCATGTACATGTCAGCTTTTTCAGGTATGGAGGTGTCCTCTCATGGTAAGTAGCTTTCAAGTTTATTACATTGGGGGTAATAATATCATTACTATGGTAATGACATAATATGTGTCACTTTTGGGAATGAGAAATTACACATAATTTCTATTTGCTTCAGTCTTGTTTCTATAGTAACAAGACTAGTAATTCTCATTAATGACTAGGTTGTTAGCATTGTTATTTTTGGTAATTCCAGGTTATTAATGTCCTTAGTTTTTCTGCATCTTATTGATGACTAAATCTGAGTGGCTCTTAAATGAAAAAAATAGGTCCACTTGTCTAAAAACTATCTTTCACAAAAATCAAAGACTGTCTTTTGAATCTAGTTTTAAAATTAGTGCAGAATTAAGTTGAGAGAATAGAAGTACTAAATTGTTTAGACTAGAGGCAAAATTCAGACCGGCTGGTAAACACAAGTATTAGCAAAAACCATACAACTATGATGAAAGTGCTGACATTATCATTTAACATTTCATTTTGCCAAGTTCATCTTTCCACTAGAAAAGACATTTCCCCCCTAGAGTAATATTGCTATAAGAGCAGCAAAGCAGTTTCAGGCACAATGGCTGTCATGAGCTCATTTACCATTGGGATTCAAGGTTAAAGGTTGTGCCTAGATGCCACGAGGTCATTATTATAGCTACATATTCTGTTACATTTCATTCTCCTTAAGGGCAAACTGCATGCTAAATGCCTATGTGCTAAAGAATTACAAATATAGTCTTCTAATTATAGAAGATAGGAAGATTACTTTTACATTCTTTCTCTTCTAAAATGTTGCACAGATGCCATGAAATAATTCCCCAAAAATTTAATCCACCTCAAGAGAACTACACAGTAAGCTTGGCTTCTTTTCTCTGTAAATGCTTATGCATGTCCATACTTTTACCTACTGACTGTTCATTTGAGTAGTCACATGCTAGTACCTGCAGGATGGGGCGTAGTTTATCCTACTTGTTTTAACTCACTTTTCTTAAGATGGCCTTAAAGTTAGAATTCCTTGAAAATGCTTTGGTAGTAAAGTTTATAATTTCTTTTATGATGTGCTTTTAAAGTACATATCAACATTTTGCAATTACTTAGTAAACATTAATAAAGCATTAATAACCTCCTTAAGTTTAGAATGCTGCCATTGTCTTCCTAGCCAATATTAAGAAGTGGAAGTCAGAGATATACTTCTGCATTTCATGATTAATGTATTGTGGCTTTTGGATTTAAAAATATGTTACAGCAGGACTTTGGGAGACAAACAGAAGACTTGGAAGAAAATGAAAGACCAACTGAAAGTAAAATGATCTCATCCCTTATTAATCCCAATCATAAGAAGTTTACCTGGACCAGATCTGTGACCAAGATACACCAAAAACATTTGTTAGACTTTATGTTGCACCTCTCAAGGCAGAAACTGATTACTTCTCCTGCAATCAGGCGGGTGAAGATGACTGTGTGGGCCATGAGAATTTTCTTTCAAGGTGTTTCTTTTGCTGGGCTGTATTGGTATTTCCTACTTCAGTAGCACAGCTGCAACTTACACTTGTGTGCAAACTTTTGATAAAATCTGCCAGTTCTGACACATGCATTTACATAAACAAAGACAAAAATCTTCTCTCGATGAAGAAATCCACCTAATTTCTTTCTTGCATTACAAATCAACTCAGAGCCTATTTTTACTGCAGGCTACTGGACTGAATTTATGGAGCTGTAAAGGATAATTTATTTCAATTAATCATTTCCTATCCTAAATATTATTAGTGTTAAACATCTTCTTGCATAAAAATATAAGCTTTAATATTTTAAATTATTATTTAAAATAGTGCTTTAAATTCATGAGAATGGATTCTTAGGCCTTCTGTCCCTCTTTTGGGCAATGGGGGCAAAGTAGCCAACTCACCCTACTACTCAACGTACCCTACTACTCAACTCACCCTAGAAAGACGAATTGTTGGAGACAGGAGATTGTGACAGAATGCACGGTGCTAGTTGCCAACTGACACTGTGGGTCAACAGCCATTTAGCATAAATTAAAGCAGTGCGTAGGCTGCTGCAGTCTATGCCAAGACCAATGAATAACTCTTGCTTGGATGAGGATGCCTGGCTCATTCACAGCTCTTTTCAACCTCCTGTGCTTATGGCTTCCTATCACATCTAAGAATGTAGGAAGTATTCCTGTTCTTTACTGTAAAAAGATGATCAGCTTAAAGGAATCATTTAAGACATGGATCTGTGACAATGAAATTAAGTCAATCATCAGCATTTGCTTTATCAGCTATAATTTTTTACATACAAAATTAGTTAAAAAAAGGCTAATGAAACCACCCACATTTGTTTTGAAATATCTAATATTTTAGCAGAAGAGTCCTTCAGATTTTTGTCGATAAAGCATATGATATTTCAAATCACAAACTTGGCAAATTTCAAGCACCTGACACTGAGAAACAGAATGGGAACATTCAACACGGGCAGCTTTTCTTCCATGTAGCCTAAGAAAAGAACATTAGTGGTAGTCAGACATTTTCTGACAAGATAGATTACAATCAGGTTTTGTCAGAACTGAGGCCTTGGTAGGGGTCTTTGCATCAAGATGAAATTTCTGGTCAAAACTAAAGGTAGAATCACATCTTGAGAAAGGCCACTGATTACAGGGAATTACAGATATTACAAGGAAAATTCACCTTGTTTATTTTCACCTCCATATGCTCTGCACTTGTTTGATCTTTTCAGAAGACAGAGAACAGAGGGAGAGAGGTAGCTCAAAGTGACTTTTTGATTTTCCTAATGTGGTGGGCTGACTACCCATGGGATGCAGTCCTTCAGGCACAGCCTGTTCCAGCCTGGGTCCCTCACAGGGTCACTAGCCCTGCTGGGAAACCTGCTCCAGTGTGGACTCCTCTCTCTGTGGGTCTGCAGGTCCCTGCCAGGAGCTGCTCCAGCACAGGCCTCCCAGCAGGTCACAGCCTCCACTCAGGCACCCACCTGCTCCAGTGTGGGTCTCCTCCAGGGGCTACAGGTGATCTGACATGCTCACAAGTTCCTATAGCCTGCTGTCCACTTGACTGCCTGCACATTCAGCTGTACCTGTCTCTGTAGTACAGCCAATTGCTCCATCCTCAAAACATTAAATGGTGATGGATAAATAGATATTCATGGTTCTGTCCTGACAGATTTTGAAATTCAGCCCCTTCTGATGGGAACAATATAACCAACAGACTGTGCTGTTCTGTGCCAAAGCTGATTAATCTTAAACTAGTTGTTCCTCTGCAGGGGAAGACCCTCTTCCTCTAAAAGTAATAGTTTGTCCAAAGACTGAACCAATTTAGGAATTCTGAAAATCTTTATTTAATAAAAAAATTACTTCTCCCACCAGCTTTAGCTCTGCTATTTTCTTATCTCTATAAGAATATAAAATTAAAAACCTTTTCAATTCATAAGAGCAATTCAAATATTGGAAAGAACAAATATATTTCATTTTTATTCTCTTTCTACAAGGTTTCATTTAATTACAATCACTATTATATACAGTGGTAAAACCTCAAAAACTTCAGTACTTGCCCTAACAGCAAAACCCATATGCAAAAAAAATATTATTCTAATAAATAATATATACCATGTTTAATTTTCTAGAGATTTCAGTAATGTCCTCTTTGGGTTTTTTTGAGCTTTCAATTAATTTTCCGGTTTAAAATAAAAGGTGCAAAACCTTACTGTCAAAATATTTTCCATAGTAATCTGTTCCCCCTTACTGAACCAAACACTGTCTTAACGCTTTAACCATCTTTCCAGATTCCCTTCAGATATCTTACTATTTTAAATATATCCATGTATATATATATACATTCACTGGCAATTCAGCTAACAGGAATAGACACATGCTACACAAGTTACATTTTGCCCATCCAATTTTTTACCATGGGTTTTGGATTATGTTCTGTTCAAATAATTTAAGATGAAAAATTACTGCTTTACAGTGTCTGCTAACTTTGACCTCTTTGATACTGATTTTAAAATATGCTTAATTTTGATTCCAGCCTATTAAGCAGGATTAAATGTTTTAGTGAGGACACCCAGCAACATTTTAAGACTGCTTGCCAATATTGTTAGTTTGGTTGCTACACCTGATTTCTGTGTACCCATGTGGGTAAAGATATATTTAAGACCCCTTTTTTTCTTAAAAAAAAAAAACAACCCAACAGTGCTAGTGGGGGAGGCATTATGTTCCTTCAAGATGAATACAGCACTTGCTAATTCTTGGCACACAACATTCATCTCCTAGCATTATGTCTCTTGTCAAGCCTTGAGATCTTCCATGGCCCAAACTGACATTATATGTCAAACATTTACAAAACTTCATTTTCCAAGTGCTTTTAGAATGAATGATCTAGCACCATTCATGTAGTAACATCAGATATCTTGGAATATCCTACCCACATAGATTTTCCAAAATGTAGCAACTATTGGAAATCTGTCATGGCATTACACAATTTTTTTAAAATGGACTGTCAGTAAATTTTCATATTAGGTTTTAAAGTTTCTACTGATTTTTGTCTCATAAAGTGGTACCACTATTTTATTGCTAAAAAGTGATGTCATCTTTTTTCTCAGTGCAGTAGTTATTAAATTTTCCTCACTATAAGAAACAAAATGCTAAACATGAGTGTTAACAGTGGTTTCATGATTTGTCACATTATATTAGCTATTGACATTGCATCCTAATGATCTCCAACCTGTCCTTGTCTGTATTTTTAAAAATTTTATTCAATGTTGCACCTCATATGCTTAACATCTATCTTCCATACTGCATTGTGAAGTCCTGCCCATGCTTCAGGATAAGTACTATAGTATGAGAAACAGAGGATGAATTTCAAAAAGTTATTTCTGATGTTATGATATTATATGATTGATATGATATGGTATGGCATGATATGATATGATATATGTGGTTTTGTCAGCAAACTGTTCTAAGTGCATTCCACCTTGTTTAGTTATGGTTGTTACTCTTTTAGTATTTTAAGATACGTGTGCTTGCAGAAATAGTAGACTACACATTGTGAGACAATGACTCTTTTAATCACATTTATGCTTTTTCTAGTAGGTGATCAATATTGTAGTTGCTTCATAACAATTTACTTTAAATATAAAAAAAAAACCCTATGAAATTTCACAGCAAAAGATGTTCTCAAGAAACAGGCTATCTAATTAGTTTTTGCAGAAGATAACCTCAAGTCCCTGAGTTTTGGATACTCTGTTCTTTCTTTGTAACACTTTCTTCATCAAACATAAAACATTTCAAGCTACGGATGTCCCAAATATTTTATTTAATTTCCAGGTGATTTATGTGATTTGTCCTTCAACACCAAGTGTTCTTTATCACTAAACAGGCAGCTGATTTGGTTCATTTATTCTGAAATAGCACATTACTCTCTGTTCAGTAAATAGATTCAGTTTGTGCATTTTTTTATTATTGTTGTTGTTGTTGTCTAGAGACCATCTTTTAAAATCACAGAATGCTAGAAAATTATGGCTGGAGGGGACTTCAAAAAGTCATCTAGTTCATCCAATGCCTAAAACAAGATCAAATATACCTGTATTATTACTGACAATTGTTTGTTGAACCCATTCTTAAAAACTATCAAAGATGGTTATTCTTGAAACCTCCTCAGGCACTCTTGTCCAGACCTTCGTTATCCCTCCTATTAGAAAGTTTTCCCCATAGCCTATTCTGAATAGTTTTTTATTAATTTAATCCTTTCAGTTATGCTTTCTACAAAGGATGTTTGGCACAGATAGTTTTTCTACTCCTGCAGCAACCTTCTAGACACACGTTGCTGTTTTCCTTCCTGTGTGAAGCCTGTTTGTTCAACCATGGTCAGGTTCCCATGACTTATCTGCGTTACTAGATTTTCTCCAGCAGAGAAAATGCCATGCTTAGCATTCTGAGATCATAGCAGTGCTGAGCACACACATTTTTTAAACAGGTTGAGAGTTCTTATCTGTTGGCCTTGAATGCAGATGAACTCCCAGAAGAGACACTGGCAAAGTAAAAGAAAAGCCCAGAATATGGAGACCCAAGGTGGTACTCTGAGATCTCTGAGTTCTGCAGTTTAGTATTGGGACTCTGGAATTGGAGCTGGCACATCCAGCTCCCTGTGGCTAAATCAACTCCTCTGCCATTTGCCCATACCCCTGTGCAGTGTGCTAGCTTGAGCCTGGTTGTATCAGCTGTGTGTCCTAGGGTTTGGTTCCCAAAGAGTACAATTCCAAAGGTACTCCCAAGGATACAAGCATGAATACCCAACTGGCTTCTTCAGAAGCTAGCTCTTCCAAACTATGCACAAAAGTGGTTATGGGGGTGTTTGCATGGAAATTATCAGCGTAAATGTGCAATTTTCAATCTGCTCAGGTGAAAATGCAGAGGTAGTGCTATTCGCCACTTAGTCAAACAGCTATGAAATTTTCAGGATTTAATATTGCATGAGTTAAAAATTTTGTTAAGCCTTACAAATAAAAGACATACTGAGAAAATTCCTGTCCCTACTGATGTCCACAGCAAATCTAAGGTTCTAGAGTTGCACATTGTTTGTTAGATGTTAGGCACTTGAGATGTGTCTATGCCTACCTAGGTTAGAACATAAAGCTGATTTTGTATTCAATATTGCATGTATAGCTAATACATACCTTTCACACAGAGAATTCAGTGAATATCTGACTGCATGACTTAAGCCATTTTTTCAGAGGACTCTATCTGTGCTCATAAGTCCATCAATTTGTACATTTTCTTGCCATTAATTTCTTACTAGTGGAACATGCCCTATTCTTAAGTTGCATTACTGTAATTTATCTGTCCTTGGTCCCTCCTCTCCTAAACTCTTACAGCATTGAGAAAACAATAGGTGTGTGCTGTTTTCATAACAGCAGCTGGGGCACTCGTGATTTGTTCTGCATGTTGGGATTTTTTGGTACTCAATGTGATAATTCAAGTAGAGTGTGTTAAGGAGCCAATTTTCATACAAGACAACCTGTCATACAGACTGTCCATCTTCAGTGTATGATATTACAACTAATCAATTGTTTAGGCTTCTACTAATGCTTTGCTTTTTGCCCACAGGTAATCTTGTGCAACTAACAATGGGACCAAAATGCATGATATGAAAACATTATTAATAGCTCAGGGACAGACTTCATTATGCATCACCCAACTCTTATAACAAATTATGCATATTTTTTGTAGTCCAGGTTACCATTCCTTTAGCGGAGAATAAAATGAAAGAGAAAAACAAATAAATGCAAAATTTGTTTTTAAGGAAAGCAACACTATATTAAGCAACATTATCTTAAGCTATGAGTGTGGCAGTGGTTTTTCGGTAAATAAATAAAATACTTCATTACATTAAACCAAAACAAAAAAATTGAACTAGCAAATTCCTCAAGTGCAATATAGTTGAAATGGCTGCACAGTCAAAAGCATATAATTCATCGTACAAGTATTAGCTTAATTCAGCTAACACAGAGGCCAAAAATTCAGTGTTCACTCTTTAAAATGACAATTGCCTAGTTCCATACTACAGAACCATGAGGTTCCATACTTTTCCTTTCAATATTCACACTTACCACTTTTAAAATTGACATTTTCAGGCCGGATAGAAACTCAATTTAAGATCTTAATGTCCTCCTTGTAGTCCTTTCAGAAGTGTTGCTACTGGCAAGAATTAATCTCTAAATCAGTCTCTGCCTCACTATGCCATCTGAAGGTAGTGCCACAAACTTGAAATAAGTACAGTCTTAGAGAGCTGGATATTAATCTCACAGTTCAGCCTGAACAAATTACAGCTCCAGGAAAAAAAACCTAAAAGCAACACTAAACCTTTTCTTTAAAGAAGAGTTACATTATTTCAGTATACCCTGATGTGGACTTTCTCAACACAAATTTGAAAACACTGGCTGGTATGCTGGAAGGTGGAATCTCTTTCCTCTCCCTCTTCTCTGCAGAGTAAGAAAGAAATGTTGCCTACCTCATTTGTTTCTGTTGAAGCAAGGACCTTAGCTACATGCAAAAAGAAACCATTCCATGTATAATGGAATACAAATTCCTCACAATTTCACTGAAGACAATGGCCTTGGAGACATTATCTGGGTAGAGGGTAGGCTGCAGTCCAAATGTGCTAATTACAGCACAAATTCCTGCCAACACTATCTCTATCAGAGGAGTAACCGGGGACAACTTCCAAATAAAAATATGTGTTCAGTACATTGCCACTGAATGTTTCAGGAAGTAACACTGGCTACTAACAATTTTGCACTAGTATTAGCCAGTGTTACCAGTTTCTGGTACAGACAAGTACAGGATGGTTCGCAGATTAGCATCAATTGCCTTCACTTCAGTAAAGCATCACTTGCTTTGTGTCAGGACTAAAATCTGTTTGCTGGCTTTGAGTAAAATGCAGAACAAAGGTTCCAATTGCAGTTTCCTACAGTCCATCACACAAAAAATCCTGGAAATTTTTCATGTTTATTACACTGCATGAGAGTCTAATTTATATACTTTAATTATCAAGGCTTCTTGTATAATTTCATATGACAAATAATCTTTTTATGTTGTTACATGATGGGGAGAACTGTTTGGTACTGGTGGCAAAAACCATTCTTCATCCATAAACTCCCAATAAACACCCATTTACCACACATAGATGAAGAGATATCCAGTTGCACTTCAGCAATGGATATCTCTTTACCTATGCAGTTTACAAAAACAATGCGTAGTTTTGTGTTTGTGGCCCGTTGCTTGGAAAATGTAAATTCATTATCCTTGTTACCATTCAAGTCTATGTTAATGAAGTGCTAGTGTCTCTATTTGGTAAGACTGTTCCAAAGAGTGTATTTTCATGTATTTGTTGGAAAGAACTCATCTGCAATATTTATTATTACATTGCATGATCTAAATATATTCTTTAATTTATCATCCCCCAACAAGACATTTTTGGGCAGTTTACTTTAAGTGCATTCTCTGAGTTCAAAAAAGGAGGGGTTATGAACCAATCCAGAGAATATCATCAATTGTTGCAGTCTCCTAAGTCTTTCACAGTAAACTTAAAGTCTAAACAATAAAAACAGATAAATAGAGGAAATGTCAAACTGAATTCTGGGTAATGATCAGATCAGCATGCTTTTATACAATTTCCATCACTTTGAATTTTAAATCACCTTTTAAAGGGCACTAAAGCATTCTTGCAAATTAGTCTGCACTCCAATTAATGCACCCAACATGACAATAAGACCAGTTTCAGCTTGGCTAAGCAGACCAGTCAACCAGGAGGATGTGACTTGAGGACTTGGAGAGCCTGTGCCTCCACCTTTTTTCCCTCTCTCTTTACAGCAGCTTAGGTCCAATTAGGCCAGTTAATCTGCCTAAAACCATTGGAAAGGAAGGATTTCTCTAATAAAGATGAAGCATAGTCTGAGAGGACATACAAATTAAGTTTACTTTTTTCAAAAGACAGAAAATTCCAAGATTTCCCCCAGCCATATATCTTAAAGAGGTACTTCCTTCGGTGAAGACCAAATGATTTTTCTCCATGGGAATTTTAACTTCAAGAGATCTTTCTGTGACATTTGTTAACATGTAAAGGATTTCTCTTTTGTCTATTTATTTTTCATACTGTGCTCATTTTTGACAGCCATTAAATTTTATAAGACTAGACTGCAAGCAGTAGTGATGAGAAATGCCAGGTCGCATTACAAAAAAATGTTCATAAATAGAAGTGACTTTGTGTTTTTGAGTCAGGAAGTAAATAATACTTTCATGAATATATAGGTATTTGAGTAGTCTAATCTGAGATTTTGAAAAGGAAAATTGAAGGGGGCTGAAAACCAGCTTATAAATACATGCTTATACATTAAACACATTTTAACAAGTTGAAACAAAATTCTTGCAAAATGGATAAACCATTTTACATAGCATTTAGCTCACTCGTTAAAAAAAAAAAAAATCTTTGTCCTATTTGTTGTTAGCACTGGTGCATGGGAGCTACATTGTATACTCACAGCACACTTTGAACATTTCTTTTGTGCTTCACTTATATTATTTGACTTAAGTTTATATATGTAAAATTGTAAGATGTATTTCAACAAAAATAGATTAGAAACATTCAGTCAGATGCACAATAAATGCATATTACTTTTGAAATTACTTCCATTTCTCCTCAGAAAACTCATGCTACTCTTGACTGGAGCAGCAACTTTTTAATATATTGAAGTAGGATTTAGGACAGGAGAGAGAAGTATTAGTGCCTCTAGTTCAACAGCAATATCTAATGCATTAGTAACATTTTGAACTGCTCAGGAATTTTTAGCAGGGGTCCAAAAAAATAGAAAAGGCATGAAATATTTTTAAAATTAAAAAATTATACAGAAGTGTAATGATACTGCAGAGAACTTTATGCTGTTTTCAGCTAGAATGGAACAAAAGGTTAAGCCCTTTGTCACAAGCCCTTTTTTTTAAGAAATCTGTAATCATTTTCCCTGGAATCCTTGGCTCTGACATAAATTTTTTTGGGGAGCATGCAAAATATTCATTTTCAACATCAGTGCTTTAAGGAAAACATTTTTTCCAAAATAAAACTGAAGGTTTCCTACTCTCTCTTTTGACCAACACAAAAGCCTCTAAAGCAGTGAGATTTGTAATAGGCTGTTTGTTTAGTCACCATCTACATCGTGTAACTTTTGTTGATATTCCATCCCACCTCTTTGTTCTGAAGTCAAGTTCTGAGCATATTAGCATGCTTACAAATAAACCCACTGGCTGAGCAGTTGGTCAACCACTGACCACCACATTTCAACCTGATCATACTTCTCAGAGTCACGTTGAGAAGCCAGTTTCTCTGGCTGCTGTTTGAAGCTGGTTGTATATTAATTCAGCTGTGCCAGTCCAGATTGTTCTCTCAGTTGGATCTAAGCTATATCTATTATAACTGATAGGAGAGATCAATGTCATTGGCAAACTATTTTTTATCAATGAAGCTGCACTTTAGCAACAACTTCCTTCCCTCCTTTGGGATAGCCCCAGTACAGCAGGTAAGAGGTTAGTATATAATCCTGCTGCTTTATGTAATGGTTTATAACTGCAGAGTTTATATTCTAAAAAAAATTACCAAGATAGGCCAGAGCCTATAAAATTCCACATACTTCCATATACCAAAGACATGGATTTTTAGTGCCGTCGATTCCCCATCCTAGTGCACCAGCTATGCAAGTTCTGTGTCTTGATTCATGGATTCAGTGTGCTCCCATTTTGTTTTTATTCCACTTTTCTTTCACACCTTATTCAAATAAAAGCTTTGTTTGAAATAATGGCTGAGCAGCTACAAAGATGCATGAAGGCTGTAGATGAGAGAACGCTGAGAAAGGACTTAGATTTAGACAGCAAATTTTAGCTGTAGTAGTTGAAACATAGGAGTGAGAAAATACACTGGGAGAAGGAAAGTATCAGCATAAAGGAGCAGAAGAAAACTAACAATAAAAATAAACTACAAGAAAATATGAGTAAAAAGCTAGCAAGGAAAAAAAATTCATATCACAGACACGAAAAGGGTAAATAAAAAGGGAAGTTTTGATTAAGTACGACCAATCAGTAGTTTTAATATGATTTTGCCATTTCCTTTAAATTTGAATAAATGTTATTCATCTAGGAATTCAAATATATTTCAATTTGCCGCACCTGTTGCAATCAGCAGAAATCAATAGCATTTTCCAGCAGAGAAGAAAGGATGATAAGTATGGGCAGGCATGTGACAATACAAACTAAAACCTCAATTCGACCAAATATATTTCTGTGCCCATTTAAAATTCAGTAGCCTTTTTTGCTTTGTAGAAAGTATTTTTACATTCTTAGTAATAATCGATCATTAATCCTTAGACCCAAAATATTTTTCAGTTTGTTGTTTCCTTCTTCCTCAAGCTGTTCTATAGGATCCCATGTGAAAGGTCATGCTACTCAGTAGGACAGGAATATTACAATATCAGCCTAGGAGCTAATCACCAAATTGCCTGTTGGTTGTTTCGCATTGTATAAATTTCTTTGTTAACCAAACTTCCTTTTTCAGGTATTATTTAAATAAGAAAAAAGAAAAAAAAAGGGGAAGACACAGCCAGCACTATATTTCTCATTGATCTTTAATTCCCTATTCAGAGTCAGAGATATAACAATATTAAATAAATCCATGCATTTGTCTATTAAAACCAGTAAGGGAATAATTAAAATAAGTGAAGGCCAAGCTGCCAAAACACTTCAAGAATGACTGGGGGAATCAGATATGCCTATGAAGTTCCAGAATCTGAGGAAAGCACCTACTGCACAATACATGAAGATGTACCAGAAAATTTGCTTTAAAAATGAATGGAAGGACATGAAAGAAACACTTAGCAACTGCCACATACACACCTAATTACAAACAGAAACTACTGCATGAAATGCAATTAAACTTTTTGATAGATCAAAGCATTCTCCTGCAATAAAAAGGAAATATTCTACTGTATATTTAAATAGCATAACTGAATTGTACTAGGAAATAGCATGAATGCCAAAAGACAAAATTAAAATAATACAAAAGGTGCTGTAAGATTTGCTCTGTGTTTCAAATACTGCAAGAATGATGCACAAATACAATTATCAAACTCAACTAATAAAGAAAATTAACTTCATGGCAAAAAAATTTGGTAAATATCCTCTAAAAACTGCCATTAATAATTGACACCTATATTTTGCATGTGTGTTCACTACACTAAGTTCTGTGTACATTTAAAAATAAAACGACTGGCATCAAGTACCAGTCCCCATTCAGGAAGGGGCCGCTATATTTTCCTGAATACTCCTTCTGATGGGAGGAGCTCATTTTGGGGAGCTCTCTGGTCTGAGCACAAGTTTCTGAGCTGGGAGATGACTTCTAGTTCAAGTTGAGCTACTGGTTTGCTAAGCACTACAGACAAATTATCTGGTCTTCTGTTTTCAGCTGGTCATGATAGAAATCTGGGAAAAGCAAGAAAAAAACTAGCTCAGAACTCCAGTTAAAAATCAAAGGTAATGCTTTAGCAGAGTTGCTGGATACATCCTTATTATTTTATTTAGAAGGAAATAATTAAATTACAGAATACTTTCTTCTAAAACAGCTAGAGGATTTCGATAAAATGGAATCTAATACAGAAATTTATGAAGTGCAGGGTTGTTGGATGCAAAGAAGTCAGGATGACATGAGTTATTTGATTACAGAAGTCCTCTAAGCATTCATTGTGCTGAATAAAACTGATAAGAAAAAAGGTGCTAACTCATTTCAATCTGAGCAAACCACATCAGAAAGGCTGTATTACAGCTTGAGGAAAGGTTTAAGAGAATGAGCTGTGCAAAAATTAAATCTAGAAGCAAGAGACTGATAACATAATACCCATTTAAGGTCTAAGAGAATGTTGATATGTTTGCATGTAAATAGAAAAGGCTTTTGCTGTTGCTCTTCTTTCTCTAGCATATGTATATTTGTCAAATTACATGTTGCTGTAGATTTATAAAGTGAAGGAATTCTTTATAACCTGTCACAAGAGGATTAGTAACATTTGAGAAAAAAAACCTCACTCTAAAGTGTTTTTCAACTCAAACACAATTTCAGGTAGCCACATGTAGTGAAATATTTTTTTGGTTATGAGATTAGGAAATTACAGTAACTGCTATATCAAAGTGGAGTAAGATAAAATAATAAATAATTTTGGTTTAAAGGGGAAAATACTTTGCAAGTAATTATTCTCAGCTTGTAAATGGTGTCTGTATAACCAACCAAGCATATAACAAGAAGATGAAGACGAGGCTTATTTTCACTTCATTTCACTTCTTTGTAATTGACAAGCTCTCACTGAGTGTCAACTTTAAAAGATGACAAATCCTAAATCTTATAGGACTCAATTCAATAGTTCACCTCTCTAAACTGTTTGCAAATTAATCTACATTTTCAAATGAATCAGGCATGAAATATAAGGTGACATCTATATTACAAAAATATTAATTTGCTTGTCTTTTTTCAGCATCCAAAGTAGCTTTAAAATATTCAGTTTGTTAATAAAATGCATAGAAATATACAAATGTACAATGTTCCCTATTTCACAAGTTTACCTTTCTGCTTTCCTGCTCTATTCCCATATGCATTAGTTTCCTTAATCAAAAAAATACACCTATTTTGTATTTGATATAGTGTGATAATTATACTTCAACTATTTCAAATGACATAAATGAAAACACATGAATGACGTGATGATGAAAAGACTAAAAAACTGAAAAACAAAAAATGAATAAATTTGGGGTTATGTTTTCCTACTGTTCCAAAATGTTAGCCTGTTTCCCACTATGATCCTTCCCTTCTTCAAATCTGGTAATTAATCTGCTCCAAACAGTCTGATTCTGAGAAATCAGAAGCCTCTTCTATTTTATATGTGTGTTCTTTTCTTTCTTTTTCTGACACATTTGGCCACTGAAGCCATCATCACAGGGCAACCTTCTCTCTTAACTAACATAAAACTACAAAAGCAGATTTCTTCCTAAACTTAGACTTGTTTTTAATTCTGCTCAAGGAGATTGAATTGAAATAAGGCTTTTCAGTCAAGATGGGGTGCAGTTGCAGAGCTGCACAAATTATATATCTCAGTAAGTAGATAAAAATTTAGATTAGCCTTCTCTTGGAGAGTTGATATACCATCATGCTTCACATTGCTTGTACATCCTTGATCCACTGCATTTCTCTTTGGAGCAGGAACTGCACCTGTTTTACCTATTTTTCAATTACAAAGGACTGTTCCCGTTTCTTACCTAAGAATCATCTTTCTCTGTCTCTGATTACTACATTAAATTATAGCAGATCACCGTTTTGAGTATAAGTTTTACATGTAAAAATGATAAAATTAATGAATTAATTTAAAGCATATGTTGCAAAACCTTTTCCTCTTGTTTTTAGAATTTAAAGCAGGACATGAATTGAAATTGTCAAAAATTTTGCAAAGTATTTCAAAAAGCCTAGCAACCCCCTCCCCCCCCCACCCCCAAATAACTTATCAGTTAAGATTTAGGTCTTCTCATTAGATGATTATTGTTTTGCCCATGGCTCCATGGCTATTCCACACTAGTAATCTATGCTTCCTCTATTCACAATGGAATATTTTTGTCTATGCCTGTACTGCATTAATTATCTAAAAACTGAAAGGCATATTTTAGCTTCACGCAGCATTCTGGAAACTAAGAACATATGATTGAATGGAAAGCTCTTATATATTGTTTGATTATGATTTCATTTTTTCCATATAGTTATCCATTCCAACCACAAATTTTGTCTCAAAAATAGGCTCACTAACCTTTTGCACCTGAGACCCATTATAGTTGGTACCTATTAATTAAATACTCTATTTGTTTCTCTTAGCAAGTGGAAAGTGATGAAAGGCAAATACTACCATGTAAAACAGAATGTGAACATATCCAGAGAAATGACTGTACAGGAAGCTGAAGTCAAGGATCCTTTACACTTCTATTTCTATTCTACATTAAAAAAACAAGCAGGTATCAAGCACAGGGTGACTTTCTATACAGGAATAAACCCTCAAATTTGTCCTTTTTGACATTAAGGAGTCTTGTTCCCAACAGATATCCAGCATGTACTTAAAATCATCTGTTCCCTCCTGCAACTACTTCCTGTCTGCAACAAAGTTAAGGGCTGATATGGACAGATATAGAAGGATATATCAGGTGTTTGTGCTCGTGTCATCTACAGCCATCTTTCATACACTAATCTTCATGGCCTTTTCTCTTTCAGAAATAAATGAACAAGTCAGTCCTTTTCCTCCCCCACCCCTTCTCTTTTTCTGCCTCCCTCCCTTGCAAACTTTCTAATTCATCCATCTTCTTTTTTATTGTGAAAAATATCTATCAGATTAATTTCATCCATCACTTTTTTATATCATCTCTCATGTTTTGCTGTAGTATCCAACAGTACTCAGTCTAAGAGATTTTAGAGACATTCTATCAGTCACTTTATCATCAGATTCTTACTAACCCTGTATCTGCTCTACAGTGTGCCAGTATCAAAAGCCATCTTGATGTCCAAGCAGATTATGTTTGTTGCTTCACCCCTGTCAGCTCCCATTGTCACCTCCTCAAACAAGTTAATAGCATTTGACAAGCATGGCTTCCCCTTTATAAATGTCCTGGTTGTCTTTGACCAGTCTGCACCTGTCCAAGTGTTCTGCTATTTTTTCCCTGATCAATGACCCTAGAATTTCTCCCAGTTCCCTTTAGTGTTTATACACTGAAGTGTTCAGTTCACTCACTCTCCAGCTTGAGAATCTTGCTCTGAAAAATTAGGAAATGTGAGTAGCTTTGAGTACAGCATTTCTAATGTGTATGTGCACATGATATGTATTTCTACCAACCATTGCCAGAAAATTACACAATATATAAAGAGCTCATTTCATGTGGAAAAGGAGAAATATTGTATACCAGCTTTCCAGAGAAGGAAGAGAGCACCTCTGTAAAGGAGACAGTGAAACAAATCTTTTATGCCCAAATCACTGAACTATCCTGTCACTGTAAATCCTTGTCAGTTGGATGGGGGTGGAAAGGACAACTTTGAAGATCCTCTCTGATTTCTGATGCGATAGGTAGTGCATAAATTTGAGCAAGAGAATAAGCTATATCATGTTCAAAATGCAACTATTTTAAAATAGTGTTTAATAATGCTGAATTTAATAATGTTTATTAATTTCTCAGGCTTTGGTAGGTCTTGAAGAAATATATTTTATTGTACATTTACAAGGTTCAAATTCCCCATCTTTCCTCAGGGCCATCTCATTAGCAGTGTGTGAAATTAATTTTTTAGGTAAAACGAGGTCCTTAATAGTAAGTTTCTGAATCTCAGTGTGTAGGTGGAGTATAAACCATAGTAAAAAAATTCTGGAAGTCTAAATTTCAGTATTAGTAGTGCCAGTGTCATTCCCATAGTGTTACAACTCATAAGAAGAGAAAAACACTGGTACAGATGAAAATATTCACCTTGTTTCACTGATAAGAAGCAGCTACTGTCCCCTTTTCCAGTTGTACTGTATTTCTAGTTACACAAGTAAAGTTTCTGGCAAAATGACATCTGAATGGTATATGTGCTAATTTTAAATGATCAAATAATTCCTTCATTGTTACTCCTTTTAATCTCAGCCAAAAGTTCTTGCCAGTCACTCTGGAAGAAATAAATTAGAGATGAACTCAAATGTTTCTTTGACGCAGTGTACAGAGAAAACAAAAAGGTATATTTCTGTTGCATGCCTCTTCAGGCAGCACCATATCCTAAAAGATTTCTCCCTGCTATGATATAATTTAAATAAAAGGTCACATCCATTAACCTTTTTTAATTTCCATTTAGCTCCATATTTCCTCTAACTCCATGTCTTCTTTTCCATGATCCAGGAAGATCTCAAAATGTTGGGTTTTTTGGTTTTTATTTTTAATTGCTTCCAGGGGACTTTTGCCCAGTGTCATTTAACAACCCTGGCACACCAAAAAAGAGCAACTGCACTCACTTGAAATTGCCTCCCAGAAAACAGCTAACTTCCATCCTTTCTTATAAAGAACACCACTCCACTTTCTGTTCTTGCAGAAAGTCTGCAAGTAAACTTGTAGACCTACAGGGTGTAGCAGTGCATGCCTACAAGGTCTAGTGGCTGAGACACCAGCCGCAGAGGGCTGTGACAGCTTAGTCTGTTAGGTCTTGGAGACCTGTGGAAACTGACCATGAGTCCCTGCGGCTGGGGAATTGAATATGCACCACAGCCAGAGATCATTGGTCCTGCACTCTCCCCCGCCCCTTTTCCCTATATGGATTATGTTCTAGAAGTTTCTCCTTTGTTCTCCTTAGTACTGTATGTTATTGGTTCTTTTGAACTTTGGCTCGCTGGAGCTAACCCGGCCCCCTCTCCCTTCCCTTATAATCCCTGCCAACTGTCTGTTTGGGGCTCGCAGCCTCCAGACTTCCAGCCCTTCGTCTGCCCCTGTTCTCCGTCCCCCTTCGCTGTCCCTGGACCCTCTCCTGAAGACCCTCAAATAAAATCCCTGGAAGCCTGCAGACTGCGTGCTGTACATTCTTCTGTCCCACCTTGGTTCCTGCCTGCCTCTGTCCCCCGGGGACTCCACAGACCGGACTGTGAGCTTTGCTGCCGGGGCACGCCTGGCGTGTGCACGGCGCGGCTGCTCGCCCTTTCCTTGTGCCTTCGGGGTGTGCTGCCCAGACCCGAGACTGAGCGAAGCCACAACAGGGCTGGCTTAACAACGTTATCCTGAAATAACACTCTCTACATTTTATTTAGTAAGACCTACAGCCACCTATTGAGTTTCTTTTAGAACTTTGTAGAAGAATGTGAATGACCTCCCAAAGGCTACACTAGACCCCATCTGTGGTTAGGTAGCTAACTTAATCCTCAGTGTAATAATTCACTTTCCCTTCGTATAAAGCAGTAGGCAGAGTTTTGTACATTGCAAAGAAAAAGGATGCTTATTCTTCTATGCCATTTTGATTACCTTCTATTTCAGCCAATTTTTTTTTCTAGCAGGTAAAAAAATTCTGCCATATTTGAAGGACTCAAAATTAGCTGTCATGGTCAGAAGGCACAAAAAAATTTACATAGAGAGTCTCAGGTCTTCAAGAAAAAGCTTGAGCATTAAAAATTGCCTATGCAGTTTTTGGCCATAAGAAGTAGGTTTCCTTGCAGAAGAAGCACCTCAGTTTCTTATTGTTTCTCTGCTGTGAATGCCAGTCCTGACAACTTCATTGTCAAATTTTGTTGAAGGAAATGACCAGCTAAGAATTGCTCAAAGTGAAGTCACAAATATCACGTGATATGTGCTTTTGCAAAATAAGGCATCATTCCTCTACAGAAAAAGGGAATATTTTCTCCTTTATGAGATGAGCCTTTGTTTACTTAAATTAATAATCATCCCAAATAATCAGATGAACTTGCTCTGGTATACAGAAAAAATAGAGTAAGATTATAACTAGAAAATTGTAAGAGGTTGTCTGTAGTATGCTATGCATAAAGAGTACAAGGGAAAGTTTATATTTATAAGATAGGATCATATATGAATAGACTATCTCTTGTTTCATCTTTTGTTTGCTGCTACTATGCTTAAGTGGATTCAGGGATGGGATAGCCACAGCTTCTCCGGGCAACCTGTTCAGGTGCTTCACCATCCCCACAGTGAAGAACTTCTTCCAAATATCTAATCAAAATCTGCCCTCTTTCAGTTTAAAGCCATTCTCCCTTGTCCTTTTACTACATGCCCTTGTAAAAAGTCCCTCTCCATCTCTTTTGCAGGCCCCCTTCAAGTACTGGAATGCTGCTGTAAGGTGTCCCCAAAGTCTTCTCCAGCCTAAGTAACCCCAACTCTCTTAGCTATTTCTGAACATCTTCAGTGTTCAAAAACTCCATTAGACCTACTTAACCTTTGTTCAGGAATGCTAAAGTAATTATGTTTTATATTCTTGGCAATGCATAGCAAAATGCATAGTGATAGAGATGTAATAGGATACAATGTTTTAAATTATTCAGAGGTTCTCAAAAACAAAATCAGATGAGTTAAAAATTATTTATATATGTTATACAGTACTAAAGATCACATTTTCAAAGGAATTTGTTAAATCTCACATTCTGTTATATTTCTTTCTATAATTTGTAATCTTCATTTGTGATTTGAGACTGCAGAAATTGTGGATAACACTTTTACTTCAATGGAAATTTTTGTGCTTCTATTTTTTGACCAATTGTCCTTCCCTTGGTAATATTACTGTTCCAGCAACAATTCCTTTTTCAGAATAATCAGTACAGAAATAAAGCAGAGTAGTAGCTTTAGTCTCAATTTCCTTGACAGTTCTCTGCCTTTCCTTTTAACTCCTGAATACTTTAAACCACATCAGTAAACATTAAAAAATAAATACTGAATTTTTAAGTTATGTTTCTTATGTACAGAGGAAGTCTGTTTAGAGATACATTTTGCCTCCTTTTTTGGGTGATATGGAAATCTAATAGCTCATTTTTGCTGCTAAAGATTATGAAATAACTTTCAATGAAAGATCAGTGTTGCTCTAAATTTTTAAGTGCTTGTTCCTAAGAGTGAAAGAATTAGACCTGCTCAATGAAACAGCTACACAAATCATTTAACACTGATGAAACAACAGCAAATGTTTAATCCAGTGTCATCTGTAAAGCATTTTTTGAATTTTTCCAGTAAATATTTAACTGAATTAGTCAAGCAAAAATAAATCTAACATACCACTCCCTAATGTCAATTAGAAGCAGTTTGCAAAACTATTTTCTCTTTGAAGATTAGATTGAATACATATAGCAATGTTCAAGAAACCCACACATTGTCAAAGACCCAGTCATAGTCATCTAAAGAGCTATGAAAAATGCTAATTCCAACCATCGGTAAAAATCACATTGCTTGTAAGTCAATAAAGTAGTGAATACCCGAGCCCTGTAAGTTTTCAAGGCCAGGGTGTACGGGATCTTGAGCAAGCTGATCTAGTGGGTGGCGTTTTTGCCCATGGTGGGACATTTAGAACTAGATGATATTTAAGGTCCCTAAAGTGAAATTTGGGGGATAATTGAAGGGTATAAAGCCCTATTGTTTCAACGTAGATAATAAGACTTTTTCCTGTTTGTCTGCACTTCACAAACAGGTATTATTTAATATTATAGAAGACAATCAAAACAGCTTTACTGGACATTATGACAGTTTCTGTGAGAGTCAATTTTTAGCAGGTTTTTACAGAGGCTGATTTAAAACATAGGCTCTGTTTTCCTGCTGTTCCTGTAGGTGATTTCTGCAGAACATCTACTGATTTTCTTTCAAAATGTTATTGAATCACCAGGGTTATTTGTTATGTTTTCATTTACTATAGTGTCATTTTATTTCAGCATTGTCATGTGAATAATAGGCAATCAAGGCTGAAACTTTTCAAAATTGCAGCCCTCTAGATGTTACAATTAAATCAATTACAAACCCAGAATAAACAGTTTTAATCACATCAAACATTCCTGCTATTTTATACTATTCAATTCTGTTATGATGGAAATCTAAAGCCCATAGAATACTTGAAGAAAAAATACTACCATTTGTACAAAACTCCCGCTTAGCCTGATTAATAAACTGAAGTTCAGAAAATGATGTGCATGAAAACAGCTGCCCTTGCCAATAATGACATTTTATTTTCAATTTTAGAACTAACACTGTGTCAATCTAAACAATACTTAAGTACATTATGTAAGTATTACAACAGTGACACGACATAAAACAGAATGTACCACATCCAGGAAGAATCAAAAGTAAACAGTGCTGAGAGGAAGGCAATCGTAGCTGCGTAGCTGCTGGTGAACCATTGCCATTAGGAAGAGGAACGTGAGGAATGGCAGAAGCGTGCTGCCTAAATATGCCATGCAGATGCCCTGAAAGATATAGGAGAAGTTGAGCATAATCCAGTGATGTGGCTTTACAGCAGCAGTATTTTATACATGGGCAGGCACAGTCAGCAGAACAGTTTTGCCATAAAAAAATAAATTTGATGAAATCCCATTCATTGTCTATAATATTATATTTTAACAGCTTCACCTTATCCATACAGGTAACCATGCATAGGTATAATTGAATTACACTGGTCACTTTCAAAACATAGCTCCAGAAATATAATGTTTAAGATTACATGCTTTCTTTGCCCCCCCCTAAATTTGTGATCTGTAATAGTAACACCAGTGACAGGCACTTATACTAAGCAGCAGTGAAATTGTCAAAATAATTCCTTCTTTTATTTAAGGATCATGGTGAACACTGAGATTTCCAGTTTGGGAAATATTCCAAAACATATTGGCAAACTGAAACTCTTAGTGTATTTATATAATGGAAGTTGTCCTTCTTTTTTCACTCCTTATAAATGTGCATATGTGAGCAGAATTCAGACTAACTGAGCAGGGTTCTTTCTTGTATCCTTTGAGCCCAGATCTTTGAAACAAAAATGCAAAAGACACTTGGTTACTGTTAGTGACAAAGAGAATTTCATGTCACCACAATGTCTATAGCAGGTGAATTTAGCTGCGTACTTGTCAAATTTAAGATTAACCCAGGTAGCAGGGTTGCCCACCCTCAAATATACAGATCAGTGATCATGGGGTAGAAACTCAAAGAAGCACAGTTAATTGTTATACATCCAATTAATCTCTTCAGACTCTGCTGATGCAAAATTGAAGACTTCAGAGGTGCACAAAATATTCAGTTGGAAAAGAACACCAGATGCATTTATATATTCATATATTATAACAATTATATACCTAAGTGTAAAACAAGGAAAATAAAAATAATCCTGAACCTTCATGAATTGCATTGGTTTCTTTACCAGGAAACGTGGCAGGCTATGCCTGCAAGTTACAGTAGCTAAGGGGCCCACCGCAAGGGGCTGGGACAGCCTATGCTGTTTGGGTTATGGTGACGAGAGAGAGCAGACAGTGAGCCCCTGCAGCAGATTATGCACCAGCGAAGAAAATCATTGGCCCAGCACACTCCTCCGCTTTTTTCTCCCTTATATGGACGTTGTTCCAGACACTTCTCCTTTGTTCCCCCTTGAGTTGTGTATCATTGCTTCATTTGAATTTTGTACCCTCCCCTGTTACGTTACTATTGGTCTGTGTCCCTGTCCCTCTTCCCTCTGACTGTCCTGGTTGGTCTGCACACCAAACCTCTCCCTTTTTCCCTTCCCCATATAATCCCTTGCCACTGGTCGTTCTGTGCCTTGCTGCCTCCAGACGCCCATCCCCGTCTTTCCGTCCTGCCTCTCCGTCCCTGGACCCTTACCGATGGACCTACAATAAACCACTGGAAGACTTCAGGTAGCTTGGCCGCACATTCTTTAACTGCCACACATCGTCAGGGCCTGAGAGACCTCTCCCTCCTCTCGGTGCTGGCTGTGACCACATGAGGGAGAAACGCCATCCCTCTACCCTCTGCATCCTCCCCGTTGCCACCGCGCCGTACCAGCTACTCATCGGAGGCGGGGCTCGCCTCGCCGGGAGACATCCCCATGTGCAGGGGGTGCGGGCAGGCTGCACCGAGGCTGACAACCAAGACCTACACCTCTGAGCCAGAGAGTCAGTGCCCTAGGTGAGGGCTGGGCAGACTTCCCTGGGCAGACGTTCAGGCACTACAACAAGGAAACCATGTGAATGGATGCCAATGCAGTTTACTGACGAATTGTAGCCCAGAATTATGCCATCAAAGCAGGAATATTAAAATTGACATAGCATTTGAGCCCTGCACTGGGAACAAGTCTGTTTCTCTGTATCTAATTCTTCCACCCTTGTTCCTGACCATCTTCTCATATGTATATGGCATAGGGTATATCAAAAACTGATTCCCTCATTTGTCTTCCACAGGTGCAGAAATTTGTGCAGCTGTCCCAGTCAATACCTTCTTCAGAGTGACTAGAAGTGTCTATATATAAACTCCTGTGACTGGCATTCATTACTTGCCAACTTCAGCCAGTAAACCTTCTGATGGATATCTACAGTTCAGGCATCAGTGCTACCACTTGCTTAGAAATGTCACCATCCTTCTGGGTGGACTTCTTGTAAATCAATATTTTAAAGTACAAAATATTTCAAGCTTGAGATTAAATAAATTATTTGTTTATTTCGAAGAAAGAGACACCAATGGACTGAGGAACCAATGCTTTCATAAACTGGTGCTTGGGGGAGTCATTCAGCTTTTGTTATGGGCCATACTTTTATTTAGGTTGTGTTTTGGACTTTCATTTTCATACTTTTGTATGGTTTTCCAACTTAAAATCTGGGCAAAGATAATTTCTCTATAGATTTTTTAGGCCTGATTTATTATGTGATGTCTTTTTAACCTAATGTGTTGGGTTTGTATGACCAGGTTTTGTTAAAGTAGGGGGCTATAGGAATAGCTTCTGTGAGAGGCTCCCTGAAGCTTCCCCATGTCCAGGTGGCTCCAAGATGGACCTGCTGCTAGCCAAGGCTGGCCCCTTAGAAATGGTGGTAATGCATCAGAGATAACATATTTAAGAAGAAGGAAAAAAGTTTTTGTGCAGATTTAATTGTGTCCAGAGAAGAGTGCCGTGGCGAGCGGTAGCAGGCTCAGCTGCAGCCTGGGTTCACGGAAGCTCAGTCCTGGCTTGCCCCGCAGGGAGCTCACGGGGAAGTCTGCAGGAAGCGCAAAGCTTCTCGGGTGGGACGCAGCAGTAGAAGGCACAAGCGCAGTAAAGCAGGAGACACAGGCTCTTGAGTTCCAGTAGGTTTATTAGAGGGTAAGGAGAGTGACGAGGGGATGGAAGAGGGCTGGAGGCGTCTACCGAAGAGCCTCGAGAGGGGTTGTGTAATGGGTTATAACGGACACTGAGAGGGGAGGAGTTTTTGGCTCGCAGGCCAATAGGATTACTAGTAGGGGAGATTGACAACCGTAGCAACTAATGAACTTTACTCAGGGGAGGGGACAACATTAGACTGAACCAATTACAGTTAACTTAACCTCAGAACAAAGACGAACATTCTAGAAACTAATCAAATAGGGAACTGGGGAGGAGGAGAGGCAGGTAGCCATTCAGGTGCCACCAAGGTGCATATTCATGACTTTGGCTTTGGAGCATCCTGGGAGTGATCCACGAAGTCACCATCAGTTAAATGTTCTCCCAATCCCAGGACTCCTCCGGTGCCCATGTGCTCGCTGGAAATCATGGGGCGAACAGCTCCACAAGGGCTACCGCAACAGAAGAGTAGGGTGAGAATATGGGAGAGAAACAGCTCTGCAGACACCAAGGTCAGTGCAGGAGGTGCTCCAGGCACTGTGGCTGAGAGTCTCCTGAAGCCCATGGTAAAGACCATGGTGAATCAGCTGTGCCCCTGCAGCCAATGGAGGAAAAAGGGGGTTCAGAGATCCACCTGCAGCCCCTGGAGGAGACCCAGGCCAGAGCAAGTGGGTGCCTGAGAGGAGGAGGCTGTGACCTACTGGGATGCCTGTGCTGGAGCAGCTCCTGGCAGGGACCTGCAGACCCATACAGAGAGGAGTCCACACTGGAGCAGGTTTCCCAGCAGGGCTAGTGACCCTGTGAGGGACCCAGGCTGGAGCAGGCTGTGCCTGAAGGACTGCATGCCATGGAAGAGCAGCACATTGCAGCAGTTTGCAGAGAGCTGTGGGATGAACTCGTATAGCAGCAGTTAATGGAGAACTGTCTCCCGTGGGAGGGACCCCACAGTGGAGCAGGGGAAAGGCTTCTCTCCTTGAGCAGTGACAGGAACAACATGTGATGAACTGACCATAACCCCCATTCCCTGTCTCCCTGTGCTGCTGGGGGAGAAGGGAAAGCTGAGAAGGAGGGAGGGCTGAGGGGAAAGGTGTTTTTAATGTCTATTTTTACTTTACATTATGCTGCACTTTGTTGGTAATAAATTCAATGAGTATCTCTAATTCAAGCCTGTTTTTCCCGTGACAGTAATCAGCAAGTGATGTCTCTCCCGGTCCTTATGTCAACCCATGAGCCCTTTGTTATATTTTCTCTCTGCTGTCCAGTTGCGGAGGGGAGAGATAGAGTGGCTTTGGTGGGTGCCTGGCATCCAGCCAGCATCGACACACTATGCCTATGTATTCTTCTAAATGCCTGAGTTAGGAGCTATTTCTGTAAAACTTTCTGACATTCTTTTCTTTACTGTAATTTCCAGAAAGGTACAGAATACTATTGTGCAGTATCCAAGTCATTGGTTGTTTTACACTTTAGGATGAAAAATAAACCCAAAGTCTCTTTAATTATTTAATTGATTTTTGAAATAATCTCATTCCATGTTTTTACCTGAACAGATTACTGCAGGTAATTGCCCACACCTTAGATGGACTTTCATATACCACATTGACAAGTAAAAGTACTAGAATAATATAGAGGAGAATGTAGAGCATAAAACTGTAGATATGAATTACAGACACTACTTCATAGTCCAAGGGAAGGCAACTGCACTGTAACTCTTACACCTTTAGAGACATACTCAGTTTGTACTTCCTTAATAAGAAAGAGGACTGAGATTGAAATATTATTGTGTAGTTTCCAGAATAAATGGATAAACTGATCCTACTCTATGTAAGATGTATTTAAACTTGCCAATTATATTGCTGTCTGAAAAAAACCTCTCTTCCAGGGGAAAAAAGGAATTTCCAGCACTGTCATTTATACATTGCCTTTGGCCCAAACATTTATTCTATTTAATAATGCCCTGCAGCTTAATGTGCTTGTTCTTGCCAGGATGCCACTCTTCCCAATGAAATATACTTTTTAAAACTCTTTTGGCTACCTTAATCCCCTATTCTCTTATTTTTCCTATTAAAGGCAAAAATGTAAGAACAATTGTGCCCATGATCCTAGAAGTTCTTTGGAGTTTGCAGACAATGAAATGTGTCAGGTTCATTTTTCTTCACTTTCTATACTCATCATTCACCAACAACCACTACAATAACAAAAAGGAACAATACAATAACAACACTCAGTGACACACTTGCAGCTAATGTTAAAATTCCCAATGACTTATGCAGGTATTTTGAAAGACACAAAGTCAACTTTGTCATTTACGGAGATACATTATCTGGAAAAAGTTATATCTTTAAAAGCATTTCTACTTATAGCAGCAAGACTGAAATGAAACACAACTGCCAAATAACTACTAGGTTTTGAATAGGAAAAAAGGCTTATATGGTAGTGATAAAGTAAAAATACTCCTAAGCTGAATTTTCCCCTTAGACAGTGTAAATCTTGTATAAAATCCAGTGGGAGTGGGACACGTATATGAGAGCAAAGAATTTACCCCCTGTGCTTTTATAATAGAAAATTAAGATGGTTAAAAATGGCACCCAAAAGATGAATGAATTTCCAAGGAAATAAATTAGGTTTGAAATTACTATTGGAACATATGCATTATACAAAAGATCATGAAATCCATTTCATCTGACATATTGTACAATGAGCTACAAGAACATTTGCAACTGATAGAAGCATGTAAGATCTCATGTATTATTCCTACAATAAAGATTACACCATAGAAGCCAGATATTATACTTCCTATTGTGATCTACCAACCTGAAGGTCATGAACCAGGGATATGACTTGAGCACCCTGGTCAAGATTTTGAGTTATACTGTGCACCACAGGAGTTAGGAGCATGTTTCATATCCTATACACATTTACTTACCTGCAGCAACTTTGTCATACAAAGTATAATGAAGAAAAGGAATTAAAACACACATTTGGAACAACTGAGGGAGAAAAAATATATCATATAAGGCAGAAGTCATCTTCTAGAGGAATTTTACAACTGCAGGGATAAAATAGCCCAGATTTAAATTACTGTATGTTTTCTTAAAGATCCCAAAGGAAAGCAACATATGGATGCTCTATGTTTAACATAATGAAAAACAAACGCTCAAACCCCACAAAATTCCATTTAAAAAAATCTGAAAACTGCACTCAGAATCAAATGCAATATGTCCAAGAAAATACAGGCCTGTCATGAGCATGCTCTTCTATCCAGAATTATTAAATCTACAAGATGAAAGCAACCTTTAGAAAGATTTTTCAAGTGCAAGGAAAGAAATCATAAATACATTTTCAATATTTTTGCAGAAAATATGTGCTGGAAAAGGATATTTTTCAGTCAGATGGAGAAAATGCAGAGGAAAACAAGAAGAAGCTTATGTGGGATATAACCTCACAATGTCTGCGATCTCTTTGTACAATACAGATTATTAGTTTGAATTCAAGACAGAGCAACAGCTGCCCTGTTTTTTTCTCTTTGGTTGCAGTCCATCTGAAGCCTATGACATTAGAAATACTTTCTTCCATCATGGTGAAGTCTGGGGGTATGATTTTTGGATACAGCTGAATGGACACAAAGCCCAAAAGCCTGAGAAATGCACTATTCTTGGCAGAGATCATGCAGCCATCCCAGCAGAGCAGCCTTGGCACTTCCCATGGGCACACCAGATCAGCTACTGCTTTTTCCAGCCAGGAATTTTAAAAAAAAATTATCCAGTGCACCATGCATTTACTGAGCCCTTAGGAATCAGCATTTCTGTTAGACTTACTGTAAAATAACTAAAAGTAACAAGGTTCAGAAAATGTTTGGAAACACATACCTACCACTTCAGAAAAACATCCAACTTACATTTAAATATGTTTCTATTCAAAAAAATTTGATTCTGTGGCATTTATGTGTATATTTAAAGTTGAATACAAAATGAATACAAAATGTATAAAAGATAAATACAAAATAAAAACAAAGTACAAAATTACTTTGGGTCTCTGGCTTCTGATGGGCTTTACTGTAGCTCAAAACAGACCTGATTGAAGCCATTCTAGGAGTAGTGATATACACTCTTAAGCAAAAGGGCTCTATAGTGCTGTTGGGGATTTGTACTTCAGAGCTGCCTTTAGGGTCAGATTCTGCATCAGAAATTCTATCAATCCTTTACAAATCTGCAAAACTACTGACATGTGTCTAAATTTCTTAATGTTCAAGTACTCAGTTATCCCGGTGGAGCAGAGGTTGCATTAAAAAATGCCTTTGCAGCCTCCTCTGAGCCAGGCATATGCAGTTGGAAGAAGTCTCATTTCTCACTATTAAATGAAGGGTGAGGACAGGTGGAATTTACTCTAGAAAACCTTCACAATCCTCCAGTATTATCATATTGCTCTGGTAAAATCACAAGAGGCATGAACGTCAGACTCACATATTTAAAGTAAGTCTCCACTACAAGATGGACTAGCATATACTTTTTGATGTTATTTATATTTGTCCCTCTCTGTTCTACAGTGGTGCAGCCTGATCTTGAGTACTGTGAGCAGTTTTGAGGACCACGGTTTAAAAAAGACATTTAAGCTATTAGAGAGCATCCAAAGGAGAGCAGTGAGCATGGGGAAGGCTCTGGAGGGAAAGTCAAGTGAGGAGTGGCTGAGGTCACTTGGTCTGCTCAGCCTGGAGAAGAGGAGACTGAGGGGAGGCCTCATTGCAGTTACAACTTCCTCATGAGGGAAGGGGCAGTACTGATCTCTGCTCTCTGGTCACCAGTGAGAGGACCTGAGGGAAGGGCCTGAAGTTGTGTCAGGGGAGAGTTAGGTTGGGTATTGAGAAAATGTTCTTCACCCAGAGGATGGTTGGTCACTGGAACAGCTCCCCAGTAAAGTGGTCACAGCACCAGCCTGACAGAGCTCAAGAAGTGTTTGGGGAATTCTCTCAGGCTCAAGGAGTTAGCTTCGGTGATTTTGGGAGTCCCCTCCAACTCAGCATATTCCATGGTTTTATAGTTCTATGATTTACGTTATTACTTCTACAGAATTGGTTACTGAGCAGTCACCAGCTGGCAATGTCTCTCAGAAAACACCAGCTCCATTCAGATCTCAGTAAGGGAGCTGGAGGTAAAATGTTGCATATCAACAGTGCCAATGCTGGTTTACTCAACCACTCTTACATAATAAATCTTACATCAGTAACATGCACAATTTATGGCAAACAAATGAGGGATTTCACATGCTGCTCAGATTTGCGTTTACACCAAGAAAGAACACGGCCCATAAATAAGTTTGTTTGGAAAACATTTACTGCTGTCATACTGATAATGCGTTTTAAATCCTGGGGTTATCAAAAAACTGGATTTTTTTTTCCCCATATTGTTTGACAGCTGAAATTAAACAAATTCTATTGAAGTACAAAGCTAATAGAAGGTTTACTATGTGTGTCATTAGCACCATCCATATAAGGAAACAGAAAATATGAGGTGAGGATTTTAAAAATATGATAAAATGAGAGCACCATTAGATGCATATGAAGGTGTGACTTCAGGCCAGTCATTTTCTTATTAGAATCAAAGTGACTCTATCTTACATTTGTAAATAATCACTGTTATGTGATTCAAGTTGACGTCTTTCAAATTATTTTCTCATGCCAAAAATATATATTGCATTTAAAATATGTTTTAATTGTTAAACCATCTTAATAGAATATATGACATTAAATTATTACCTTACCATATGCTTTATGATGTTCAGGCATAGTGAAACTTAAATGATTGACTTAATTTATAAGCTGCATATTTTTTAGTTCTTGCTTTACCATTCTATTATTTATATGGATAATCTCAAAGTTAATATGCTAGATTGTTTAAATCTTGTTTCAGAGCTCAGGCTCAACACAAACATTCCACTGTATTTAATTTTTCTTTCCTTTTCCAGGAACAAACCCGAAATTGAGTTAGATTAAAACATTCTAGTTATGTCTGCCTCAAAAATGCTAGAAATTATAAATTCCACATTTTCTGCATAAAGCTTGGATGACTATATTTTGAAAATTTAACATAATCTTTAGAGATGTTTATTTATTAAGGCAAATAGATGAACATACTATTATTTTAGTTAGAAATCAGAAACTTAGAAAGGGACAAAAGGTTTTGGGTTGTTCCATTAGATAATGCTGCACATACATACTTTTAAGATGGTCAGTTTTGAAAGGTAAGTATATTTGGAGTGCTTGCATTGGAATAATAGTTAGTGCTAATTTCAAATTTATGTTTAAATGTGATGAAGTGTTAAAATGTTGATGTTAGCAAAGTTATGGACAAAATCATTAACATATATACAAATTTAATGTAAATGAAATAATGTGTTTTTTAAAGATTGAAGTACAAAGGCCAGCTTAGGTCATTAAGAAATTTAGCCCCCATTTTGGGATGGCCTTTTTCAATAATCCCTGACAATAGGTGTATTATTTCAAGATTTTCACCTGTGCTTCAATATATGCCTTTCTCTGACACACTTAACTGTTCCCCTGTGCTTCTTGTCAGTTTATATCATTTTATCTTAAGCTGACTTTTTTCTTGTGTTTCGCCCATGATTATCTTCCATTTGTTAGTTTTGTTAGAGAGCTGCCAGGCCAGAAATACTCCTCATCTACATAAAGGGAATTTTAAAATGCTTATTTCTTATGGTTAAACTCCCTCACATCTCCAGCTTTTCTTTCTGTGTTTCTGAGGAGCAAATGCTCAAGGCAGAATATGTATGCTACATGTGCTGATGCAACCTTTATGAAAAAGGTGCAAATATTTTATAACTAGTTAGTGTGACAGATGTATTCACATGTGTTATTCTCCAGCCCATTCCCAAATGCATCTTCTCCAGTTGCCTTGAATTTGAACATTAAATGGTTAAAATATTTAAAACTGGCTTTAGCTTTTTTTTTTTTTCTTAAAGCAATACAGCTGCTAGTTGTTAGTGGATTAACGAACACCAAAACTGGATACTTGTAATATAGGTATGAGCTACATACATGCTTTAAGAGAAGAAATCTTTTCTTCAGTTGGGTTTTCCATGTGGGGAAAAAAAAAGAAATTCCCTCGAAGAAAATATAGATTGTCCAGAATTCAAAAGCTTGCAAAAGAAAGAAACTTTTAGCAAAGTAAAACTATCTAGAAGCTTCAGGAGAACTGAATGATGTGATTGGCAACCTGCATTCTGTTACTTTTATGTTTATGTACACTTCTATGCCTGCAGCACATAAATACTGTTTGTTAAACTTCTGTTGTTATGGCAAGTGGAAATCACTGCAAAAACATATAAGCATGACAGGCAGTTTCTGAGTAAAAGTAGCCACCTATAACTTTCAAAACAGTTCTTTAGAAAGTCATCTACATTTCTACTATCAGTCATGTTTTTCAATGACAATCTACCTCGTTGAAAGACATTTCTTTAAAGTAAATTATACCAATTGTAAATTTCTGCTGATATTATTGATGAAGTCAGATACGTTGCATAGAAAAACAAACAAAATAACCCTGTTGTTTTCACTTTTGATCAAGGAAAAATACTAATAATATTTTTTACAAAGAAAAATCTGAAATAAGTATAGAACTAAATATTTATGTCTTATTAAATGGAAAGATATTCTTTACGTAAAAACCATTAAAAAGGGAAAATTCCAGCTCATTTCAAAGCATTTCTAATACAGTTTGCAAATAAGCACTTGCAGCTATGAATAGATGCATAGTGTCAAGACACAGGTCCACCTAGCTAGCAAGTATCCTGCATCTGACAGTGCCTTAAAAGAGTTGTCAAAGAAATAGCATAAGAAAATACATAAGATACAAGCACATCCCCCTAGAAAACTGTCCAAGCTATCAACTATTTCTCTCTCAAAGACTTCTTAAGCCAGCCTTACACACTCAGTTTTGTCCTGATCCCAGATGAAGTCCCAGCATCCTCACAGTCCACTGCTGTGGAGCAGAGCTGCAATTCTCATGGGGCATTGCTACCCCTGTGCTGATTCTGAACACGACACCTGCTAGATTCCCTTGGTGCCCCTGTGCCTCCTACTAGCAGTGAGACCTCCTAGGCATTCCTGTTCTTCCCTTCCATGCTGCTCTGTATCATACTTTTGTTCCGTCTGTAACACACTTGTGTTTGTCCATAATTTTTCTTTCTTCAAAATGGAAGAGTCCGAGTCTACAAGATGTTCTGCACAGGGAAGCTGTTCCACACTGTTGGTCATTTTTCCAAATCCTCCTTTACTCTTTTTCAGAAAGTACGAATTAAAAAAAGCAATTAAATTCTCAACAGTTTGTGTATTCTAATGCCAGTGGTTTTCTTCCTCAAACATCTATGGAGCCAGTTTATGGTTAGTTCAATGATTTCAGGTGTATCACTCCCAATTAGTCTCCTGTTACTTGCATTACTTTTAGATGCTTTGTACAAAAAAATATGGTCAAAACAATAAAGAAATTAAATGTCAGGCCTACAACCATGTCACACTCTTAGTTAAGGATTTGTGTGGAATTAATACAATTTCCTTAAAGAGCTGGAAGTAAAGCTACAGCATTGCTAATACAAGCACATGCATATTAAAAGGCGACTTTCTCCTGACACCATGAGACAGCTAACAGACCTGTTCTGTCAATGGATGGTGACTGCCATAATATTTTTATTGCTGATAAACCTTTTCTGTGTCTAAGCTTAAACACGGGAATAATTGTTGGGAGTACTGCTCTAGTAAAGAGCTTCCCAAATGCTATAGCTTATTTTAGCATTGTAAACACACTGTGTAAATTCAGCATACAGTCACCTTGTGCATTACATCAACTGCGACTTGAATGGGAGTTTTGTGGTCACTACAGAACAGCCACACCAGATTCCCAAAAGAGAGTGAGCTGCCTTCTGGCTGCACTCACAGGATCCTGTGTCAGAATAATATTTCCCTTTAAGCCTCATATGAAGGGAAAACAAATTACCAAATAAGGTCAGTCAGGGATTTCAATTTTTTAAAATTTCTGCCACTATACTTTAACCGGTTTTAGAAGTGTCACAGGTTTTTTCCAAATGTCATCTTTGTGTTCTACTTGTCTTTCTTCGCTAGTGGAGTACATACAATAGCATACATGTAACTTCCAAATAGGGAGATAATACTAGCATAATGTATGAAATAATAGCATACGCTTAATACAAACATATATGATACCATCTAATTTCTTGACCAAAATAACGAAAATCTGAATAAGCTGTGCTGATTTGTCATGGTTTTTCAGTTCAAATTCTTGAAGATCCTAAAAAAATAAGAAGAGGAAATAAAATAATTTATTATGAAGAAACTAGATATGGGTAAAGAAAAAGTTTAATTACATCTAATCATATTTGCAGTGATTCATGATGGCTATTTACATCAAATGATTTTTTAAATATTAAGTATTAAGTCCATTTAAATGTAATAACTTGTATGGCAAATTTTCATTTTTATTTCAGAGCCCTGCTATTTTAAAATTTGTCATTAGAGCTAATAAGAAATTATATTGAAACTGCTCCGTACATTTAAATGAAGCATAAATCAATTATTGAAGCAAGGAATTTTTTCATCATTGTAATGATTATTGGAATAAATTTAATCTTGAGATGTTTCATAATGAAATCTGCAATAGTAAAAAAATTACACGGACTTAATTTTTACTACGTGCTATTTAAAAATGTTTCTCAGTAGCGAAACATTTAAGGGAATACACAAAATCCACAGAGTATTCTAGGCAATGAAATATAAAACCTAGGCTAATTTGCTCTAACATGCCGGAATTCTGTATCTGATTTTTTGTCAGACAACAGTATTGATTAATTCTTTTACTTCTTTCTCTATCCTGCACTCTTCAGAAAGAACTACATAGAACAAAGGTGGTTTATAATCAGGTTTCTAATATGAACAGATAAAAGTGTATGAAGCTTGGAAACTTTTTAAGAGTGGAACATTTACACTTGTCGGCATCTCATTTAGTAGAAAATGAGAATAGTTGTGGTGTGGCAGCAGCAATATCTGACAAGTGTATTGCTGTGAGAAGGGCAGCACAGTGGATGCAAATGCAAAGGAGGTGCCCAGTGACCGTTTCATTATTCCCAGTTCTTTGTAACCAGGCAGGCAGAACTGCTTGGTCACAAGATTTAATGGCTGCACTTTGACAAGCTGTGAAGATGGGGCTGGTCACTGACAGAAAACTCCGAGTGCTGAGAAGGTTATTATGGCATCATCCCTCATCCCCTCTCCTCTGCTAATGATGCTACCCTCGTTTGCCTCTCTTCGAAATATCTCTGCACCTTGTTCCCCTTAGGCACAGAGCACTCTTCCCAAATGGGCCTGCAATCTAACTTCTTACCTATCACATCTCTTGTAATGCACACTGTCTGAAAAGCAGTATTTTTTAACATTGCTGAGTGATTTCTTTTTTTATAAATACATAATTCTTCATTGCATTGTCAACAGGTTTCATAAACAAACACATACAACTACAGTAGAAAGGCACAAAGTGGAAATGAGTATTCACAGTCACATTACTTCTACTGTTCACAGAAAGTTTACAAAAGCACAACAAGGCTTTTGTAACAAGGGAAACTTAAATTCCCTTTTTCAAATACAAATATAATGTGGAGGTTAGACTCCCAGAGACAGATCCTTCTGGGTCTAGCAAGAATAGTTTCCTTGGAGAGAATTTACAAGAATTTGGTCTAGGTTACAACCATGCTAAAAATATAAAACAAAGCTTCCCTCAGCTTCTGTGGAACCAGAATTTATCTACTACAATCTCATGTTTCTCGTGTTTCTCGTGTTCTTCTATCTCATAAATGAAAACAGTTTGTAATTTCAGAGCTTTAATCTTGTTTCCCTTAAAAAAAAAAGTGGTCCTATTATCCTCTGTATCAATGTCTGTTTCTCTTAACCCTGTATGATTTTTAACTTAGTTTGACCACATTTTAACCAAACTTGACAGATGTTGTGTAAATACTTCTCCAGGTAAAGTGCCTTGCCTGAGGGAAACATAACATACTTACCCATGACAGATGCAGGAAGCAGAGGATGAAGCCATTGCAAACCAGCTTCATTATTATTATTTCTTCAGAGTTGGATCTTTTTTTGAAAGGTGCAGGTTTATTAGACTAAGAAGTGCTAGGGAATCATCAAGACATTATTTATAAATTGGACAGTAATAATTTGATCTATGATTAAAGGAAGCCCTGTATTTTACATTTGTTTTCATTCAGTTGAAATAAAATGTAAAAAGACAGTTGTACCTAGATGGCTTTTCCCTTCTTTGTACTGAAAGGTACTCTGATTGCCAGGTTTATTTGAAATGAAAAAGTGTATTTATGGATGGTCTATTCCATGTCTCTATTTGTTTTGTAAAAAAAATTATTAGCTCCTTTCAGTTTATTCAGCCCACTCTCAACTATAATTGGATTGCTTAAGACATCATCACAAGGATCATGTATTAGATATGCTTTTGAACACTCTGAGTCATGGTGTCCCCATTTTTCCTGTTTATAGTACTGTTAGAAAACCCTGTTTTAATACTACTAACATTATGTTGAAGGAAATAAAAGACTAAGTATACATAACCCTTTTGAACAGTCCTTTGTGCGCTGTTGAAATAAAACTTGACTTTTAATGGATGTGTGAGAGTCAGGGCACTGAATTACAAGTATTTTCTATCTTTGTTTTTTTAATTTCCCTTTTAAAGACAGAATGTTTTTCTTCCTCCCCCATTGGGAAAGCATCTTCTAGAAGACAAGAGAAAGAACCTGGAAGATAATGTTGCCAACAGCATGTCAGGGATGGTTACTACAAATGAAAAGCGAACCTCCTGTTTTGACATTGGGCAGCCAATAAAGAACTGAAAGAAGCTAAAAAAAAATTGCTTACATATACAACCATGACCCAAACTATATAATTGTTAGGCAATATTCTCTTCTCAGAAAGCATGCTCAAAACAATAAAAAAAAGCCTGCTTTTGACAAGATCTTGTCCAGTGCAAGAGTGAGAGGTACGGCAATACGACCAATGGACAAATGGCTAAAAATTGCTAAATCAGTAATGTCTGTGGTGCATATTAGCTACTGAATCAAAAGAGATGGTCCTGAGTCACTGTCACTGGCCAAGAATTTGTTTACAGCAAAGATTTAAAATTAATAGAATTCATATTAATGAAAAGTCATAATTTACAGGGCATAACTTTAAAGACATCCTTCACCCAAAAGGGGAAGAAATGAGGAAGAGGATGGGAAATCCTCCATTAAAGTATTAAAATTCAAGAGTGAAATGAAAATAAAAATGAAAATCTTTTTACTCTACATCACTTTATCACATCTATGATTTTCTTATTCCAATTTCCCTTGCAGTTATAATGAAATCTCCTCAAAAAGATTAAGGCGAGTATCTTCACACTAATACTTCACTGCATAGCAATGATTTAACTTTTCATTCGCAAATATCTTTTCTAACATTCAGCTAACAAATTCTAAATCCAATCTCAATCACTGTGTTACAGGAGCTGGGATTAATTAGCCAATACACAAACAAGTGGACAGATGTGGTGCAGAAAGGTTACATTCAGTATTTTTATAACTGTTCCCTAACTTCTGCTACATTTACATTATAATTAACTGCATGGCTTGATTTCCCAATCAAGTTCTAATTGATCCTAATTTAGTTAGATAGAGATAGATAAATTAGTATTTCTTAACACGAGCTGTTTACATCTCATTCATGTATACTGGAGCTCTTATTTTCATATCTCTGCTACTCTGATAGTAGCAGAGATCAACCCTAACTCCAGCTGCTTCCACTGGGATGGTCTATTAGGTTGTCACGGGCAACTCTGGTTGCTTAAGAAGTGAGCAGAAGCAGAATTCTTCATGTACAAGGATTTAATTAAGTTCAGTGTACTTAATTAAATGTTCCCTACTCATGCCCCTACAGTCTCCGAATCTGTGTACTTCAGATGAGTTTCAAGGAGAATTTTCCTAAGTTGTTTATAAATAGTTTGCCAAATCTTTGCCACTAGGTTTTACAACCTTTCCTCTTGCTACACTGCAAAAGATATGCTTAATACCTGTCTCTGTCATCTATATAGAGGAAGCATTTCTGTGTTACTTTTCAGGAAGCAAAATAATTAATGTGGGTATCTTTTCCCTGAAATGTATATAAACATAAGAATTCAAAGTAAAAAGAAAAATAAAGGCTGATGTAAAACATGAATTATAAGAGGTGAAAAGAATATCTGTAGAAAGTGTGATCAGATTTGCTGCCCTTACTTAGTGCAGTAAATAAGAGCTTTACATCTTTAAGGAAGGCAAACCTCCAAACTGGACATCTGCATTGCTGTATCATTTAACCAGTTTATAAAGTTATGTGAACCAGCCAGCTCATTACTGCAAGTTGCAAAACACTTAATTTATTCACACAAAATTGAGTGTTCTATTTTACAATGTGTTAATCCAGAGGGATCAGAAAATTATTCTAATAGTGAAACATTTAAGTATTAAGTACTGTATATTTTATTGATTTACATGACAGGTGAAAATATATCTCAGTTATAAGGCTGTCAGAATAAAAGAACCTCCCACAGTTTCTACCTAATATACATTTAGGTGTGAAGAAGTTGGTAGTCATGCAAAGAAGAACAGTTTAACCTGTGAATATTACACTTTGAACCACTTTTTTTGGTTTGTTTATTTGTTTATTTTTTGTTTGTGTTGGGGGTTTTTTGGTTGTTTTTTTGTTTGTTTGTTTTTTGGGTTTTGTGTTTGTTTTTTTTTTATCATGGAGGAACAGCTAGAAGTAAGATTCACTTCATGTTTTCTGCACTTGGAGAAAATTGTTAGTTTTTTTCCGTGAAAGTTGGCTCTGAATCCTTTCCAACCTGAACCATTCTGTAAAAATGTGCAAACCTCTTTAACTGACAGTTCCTCAAGTTTAGATCTAAAATTCAACACAAAGCACCTGACCCTAATGATTTCATTGCCTTCATTGGGCTCTGGATTACGATGAGATGCACTCAATTATGATGCAATGTATTTGTGGTACTGTAACTGTACCCTCATTGCTGGGGTCAGGGGAATACTGTTTTCATAGCCTTTGTCCAAAGACGAAATAAGTGAGTCACAGGTCTGATGTTAGATCTCTTGTGCCTATTAGTCCACACCATGAAGGAGCATTCATTTAAATATGATGTCTTACTGAGATATTACAATGCTTTCCAAGGTATTAATCATGTATTCTAAAATATGTAATATAAAATGTTTCCTATGTGGTTGACTTAACTCCAAAAAGGACTAAGTACTAAAAGTCTTTAAAGCTTCTTCTCATAAGACAGTTCTGTATCCTCCTTCCCCCAGCTCTGGCATGGGCACCATGTCACTTTATTCAGACACGACAAGGCACTGAGAGGGGGTGGCCTCAGGGTGGAAGCAGCTAATCTGAAATGTATGGAGAATGCAGGATTCAAGTTGGTTTGTGAAGAACTATAAATCAGAAACAAAATCAAATCCATTGGTGAACAATCTAGACACTAGGAAAACAAACAAAGGAAAAACTGAAATTCATCAGCTTAAGTTTTTTTTCATACAAGCAGTTCACCCAGGTCTATTAAAGCTGCTGGAGAAATCTCATAGAAGAAACCCATTAAGCACTTCAAGTGTGTTATTTTCGCTCTGGGCTCAGAGAGTCTTTTTCTGTGTCATTGCACTGGTCCCACTCAGATGAAACAAGCAAATATAGAAATATTGGCAGCTTTCATACTTGCTTTTTGTCCCAAGCCCAGCGGGTGAACAGCACTGAATTTCCTTGTTTGTAAGCTTTTCTAAATGAGCCTAAAGGGTCTTGCTCATGAAGGTTGAAATATCTGGCAAATTGTAACAGCTCTAGATTGTGGCTTATAATTAGAATTGCTTGAGCCAGTTCAAAACCAGTGAATTGAGCCAGAACTTAGTCCATTGACAAATCCCCCCATTTCAAATAAGACTCCTTTACATAATGAAAGATTTAATATTTAAAAGTTCATATGCAGCAAAATATTACTAGGTAGAATTTTCTTTTCAAATTATGAACCCTGGTCTCCAATCATGAATTACTGTTCATTTTTTGTCGTCTGTGAAAGAGACAGCTTTCCTAGAGAAGTAAGCTGCAAATTACTACATTTTACAGACTTTGGCATTGTGTCACAGAGGAGAATCGGGTTGGACGGAACAGAAATAGGATGAATGCAAAAGGAGGAGTAACATGCTAAAGCTGAATTCACTGAACTTGAATCAGAGAGGGACCACAGCATTCAGAATTTTAAAAAAACCCAAACAAACAAAAAAGAAAAAACCTCCCAAAGCAAAACAAAAGGAAAAAACCCAGATTTGAGAACATTTAATCAAACTGAGGGACAGGAAAAAAAATATGGAGGATCTGCTGAGATTTGAGAACTCAAGCATGAATTTAGGGGGGAAAAATGAACTGAAAAATATTTTATTTGATTTGTCTTGAAAATTTGTTTTTGACTATGAAGCTCTAAGAAGCAAAATTACCATAGAAAGGTAAGGTTTATCATCTTCTTCCATATGGTCATTCAGTTTAGTCACACTAAATTTAAAGTTAAAACATTTTAACTAGCACATTTTAGCTATAAAATTTCTTTCCTGGGTTTTTTTTTGCCGCCAATTGGAAAAAGAACAAGCAATATATTACTTTACACCTTTGCTATTTCATTAATACAGATGATTGTTGATTCTGGGTTTAAAAACAATTCTTTATCCAAACACAGCTAAACAGAGATATTGTACAACTTGGATGTATATCCTAATGCCTTTTGAAGATCAAACAATAAGCAGAAAGGTGAAACCTATCAACACAGAAGCAACAAAAACCTCCCTAGGTTTGAAAGATTTCTCTGATTTGTCCCATTTCTCGACTCTTACGTGATTTTTTTTAATGTACTCCTTTCATCTGAATTGGAAATACCAGTTTTGCTACCATTTGTTCTATTTGCCTTTTGGCAAGATCTAGAAAGTATGAATACATGAAAATAGATAGATAACAGAAAATAAATAGAATTAAATTACTGTTCCAGGTTCCAAAAATAGGATCTCTCCCAGTCACTTTTTGTTTTATTGACACCTCTTCATTTACTGCTATGAAATGTGAGGCTGGATTCCAGAATAAATGAATATACAAAGTTTCATTCAATGCAGTCTGCTTAATTACATTACCAAGGTCAGTAATGAAAGACCTCAACACACATTAATTCCCCATTTACCTTTTTGCTACATAGTCTTCATAAAATGCCTATGCTAATCCTAGCTATTTTCACATTTCCTTTGAAAACTGTGAAAGAGAAAAAGATATGTTCCCATTTGTATTTTTGAAATCTTCTCATAACTGTAATACTTAGCATACTTTATATAGTTTGCTAATAGATGCAGTCAGCTCATGAATATATACAGTGATAAACAGGAATAGTATGTAATCCATGTTATTCACTATTTGTAAATCATGAGGAAAAAATTGTTTCAAGAAGCAACACTGTCACTGCTACCCATGGGGTTCATGATATTTAGAGTTAAATTAATTTATGTCAACTATCTGGAGCTCACAGAGCACACAAAGGCTTTAGAAGCACTTGTTTAGAACTCACTCTGTACTTTATATTCTAATGCTTCACTATAAGATAATTGGTGAATTCATGAAACTTCAGGCTCTGCTAGGCTTATTTCCTGAGGTGTGCTTGCAATCACCTCTAGCTTTCTCTGAGAAGTCAGAGGAGACTCCATTGAAGGACTATACCCACTCTGATGACCCTCCTGTTGCTTTGTTTACAGCAATAGTCATCAGCAAGCTGTAATACATGCACCTAGGGGGGCTGGATAACAACATGTCCTTGTAATGTAGAGGGGAAAAACTGAGTGGGGGAATATATTTTCTTTTCTCAGCAACAGATACAGTGGTGCTAACACTAGAACTTGAAACCAGTTAGCAGTTCAGTGGCTCATCAAACTGGAACACTGATCTCATTTCCTGCAAATCATTTTCCCCACATGCCTAATGGTTTGATCATCACTCATTTTTTAAAAAATTACCTAGCCATGAAAAAGCCTGAATCCCTTCCTTATAGTGAATAAACTCTAAGGAAATAGGGTTTTACATAAAAATTTTACATACCTTCCGAAAACATTTCCAATGCCTAAGAATTGAGAAAAGGTTTGTTGTGAAAACCACTGTATTAGAGGAAGCAGTTAAAATGGTTGCCTTGGTAAGAATGTAGAAAGATCAAGTCATAAACATAGCTGAAAAGCTGGACAACCTTTTACTTGTCAAAGCTGATAACACCTTTGTCCAAGAAATAACACTGCCGCTACTAGCAGTGGTGGTAGTAGTCATGGTGGGGGGAACACAGAAGAGAAATCTCATGTCACTTCTGGTCAAGTACCTCTCTTTTTAGGGTAGTTATTTTCTGGACAGTTTATACTCTTTGATAAAGAGTAAACAAAACAACTCAGTCCCTCAGACTGAAATCTCCTATTTCTGCATATCGTCTTCTCTGACCTATTCTCAAATGCTTAGAGAAGACTATTCAGTTCCTCCTCCTGAATGGAGAGTTGCATTTCTTGTTAGCTGTATAATATATGAGATCTCTAAATTTTATTTGTCTGCAAATTCATGCACATCTTTCTGCCATGCCAGATAATATCAAGCACAGTAAGACTTTCACTGAGTTGAAACTTTTTATTTCAGTTGAGCTGTAAAATGAACGTTTAACTCATTGAGAATTTTTCTTCTTATGTTCTGTTGGAAAATATCTGCCCATAAAATGTCTGAATAGCAACAGTTTGTGTGTCCCATCCAAAGATGTCCAGCAGTGAATGTAGTTAGAATGGAATTAATAAATGCAATCAAATTTTGGCAGTTGTCCAAGTACAGCATATTATACTTGCTTCTGTTCATGGCATGCACAATGATATGTTGGAAACAAAAGTTAGTATTTATAAAATAGAGTTGGAAGCTACTTGTTGTTATATATCTCCCATAATACATTAGGTAACATGATATTTTAAAACCTTTAAATGAATTCTTTAAAAGAGTGCTTTGGTTTTCCATAACACGTAATAGTAAAACTAATAGTAATACTTATCCCACCATGCAAGGACATCAAAGTGCCTTACAAAATAAAATAGGTACCATTATCTCCATGTTACATCAAGAAACTGAGGCAGGGGCAGGGTGTATTAAATACCCCATGGCAATAAATAAGCCTGTAAGAACACAACCTGTGCCTCCTAAATTTTATGCTCATCTTCTTCTTCTTGCTAACATTGTCTCCATAATTTTTTCAAAACAATCCATTTTTCAATCCATTATTTGTCCCTATGAGTGTTTGCAAAACAGTTTGACCATCATCCTGTCACTCACTGTTTGCAGCCTTTGTCCTAATCTCTGTGTAATCCCTTCAACCATAACTGCCTCATCCAACGTATCATATTCACAAGCCACTGAAAATTGTATCATAGAAGCATAGACCTGTAAAAGACATCATAATATGAATTTGCTATTGCCATGAAATCGTGGAACTTTTCACATGAAACAAAAGCTCTTGATGATTCCTGGTTAGTAGAGTGCTTTCCCATTGATAGCATTGAATGAGAAGGATATCTGAGGTACCACAAAGCATAGAGGGAAAATTTATACAGGAGCAGTTCAGAAACTCTCGTAACACAATCACAGTGATTAGCTTTGTCAAACATAATTCTAAGAACCAATTTTTATACACAGAAATGCTTTGTTAGCACCTCTGCAGAACAGGAAAGAATTAAAATTTTACCTGAAAGAGATTTTCACCCTCTGATGGAATTTCAATATACCTTTTCTGGAAAGCTGAGGTAAATAGCAGTGCACCTGTCACTGACAAGAGAAAGAGTCATTTTGCTTTGTGATAACTAACAGATAAACATCCCAACTTATGGTCTTCTGGTATTTAAATTCTATCGAGAAATAATATTCACATATCATCTTCATAAATATTTCTTCTGTAGTAACAGTAAAGGTTTCTGCACAACAAAAGGGTTTTAACACCACTTATAATATTGCTTCCTTTTGGCTTCTTATTATCTTTTCAATCGGAATAATGGCCAGAGAAAATACTAGAGCTGCCATTTTAATAATAGTCAACGGTGTTATTAAAGTTGGAGACATTGAAAGATCTGTTTGTTTGTGTTTTTTACTTAATAGCTGAGCAGTTTTTTTTTAAAACTCCAATTACAACTAGAACATGTCAGATATTCAACTTCAAATATTATTTCACACAATTTTTAAATGAAATTTCAAATTTAAATGGCCTAATCAGTGAATGTATCACCTTGTAGATCTAAAACAACTAACAGCAGATCTTGTCTATCAACTACCTTGACAATATTAGTGACAGTGAAAAAAATTAGGAGTTCAGGTGATTTTATAATTGATCTAATGGCCTTTCTCACTCTCAAATACAGGTCATTTCAGCCATCAGGTAATCATTGTGTCATGCAAATTATTTCATGATCTCGTATGCCATAAGCACTTTCTCAGTTTTCAAATGAGGAGCCTGGGTAGAAAAGTCTGAAAGGCAAATATTCTAGGGATGTGTCACTGTTTCCTTATCCGGCTCCTGTACTCTTTGCTAAACATCTACTCTTGGCCACAGTTTTATTTGGAATATAAGGATGGATGGACTTGATATCATCTGGCACTGCTGTTCTTACTAGAGAACATTGTAATAGAGAAAGCAAATTCTTAAGCAATATCAGTAGTGCTCTCTCTATTGATGAATCCCAGAACTGAACAAGAACAGGACTGATAAAAGTTTGTTCTCTATAAATATGGCTTGAAGCATGCTTAGAGGAGAGGTAACTAACATATGCTCTACCATTATCAACACTTTTCTTGTCCTGTGAAAAAAGCAAGCTTTCAAACTGTCATTTTGCAAGAATATCAAATACATGCACTTTCACACTGACGAGGGAAATTTCAGCACAAATACTTGGAATTAGTTATTTTGTGAGATTATCTGCGTACATATATGGTAACAATGGCTTTGTAATGCTATAAACAACTTGTATAACATAAAATAATAAACATTCTCAAAACAGAGACATCAACCTACTTTCAAACCAACCCCACATAAAAATGGCAATGAGACAGGCTGCCAATACACCTGAAAGTCAATGACATCATCCTGCATTCTGCTATGAAAAATCAATTTTAAAAAATTCAGAGACAAGGGTAGAATGATCATCTTTAGTCCTGCATCTGCAAATGCAATGACAACTAGACCAAGCAGTTCAAATGCCCTCAGCTTTCACCCTCAAGTCTGAGAAAAGTTGGTTCCTACACAAAAAAGACACAGTGTTGGAGCTACAAAGGTGTTTTGAGCTGCAGAACAGGTCCAGCAGTGATTCTGTGAGGAGCATATGCAGAATCCTCTGTCTTTATTTCAGGAAATGACAAGGTTTTGGCATCATAATTTAACATTGCAGTGTGGTCTCAATCATTTTATATAACATTGTTTTACCATTGTCTTGACATAGTAAAGTGGTCTCCATAGACTTACATTGGCATAATTTTGCCATCGTCTTGACACTGTAATACAGTCTCTATAGACTTGAATTGAATTTTTTGTCATTGCCTTGAAATTGTAATGTCCTCTTCCCAGGCTTGTCTTCATAAGCACATCCTCACCATTATGTCATCCTCATTCTGAAACCACTGGGCACTTTTCCTATTAAACTTTGAAAAAGATACTGCCTGAAAGCTTATCCTTGCATGTAATCAGTGACTAATTTAAAGCTCCTACCATTGTTTTACAGGTTTTGAAAGAATTTTTCAAATCAGAAGTTATTCCAAGAAAATCCAAACACTGGTAAAATGCTGGAAATACATGCAAATGCACTAAGCATTTGTGCCTTTTATGTTCAATATTATCTGGCTTTTAAGAACACCTTAGGTTAGGCCAGGTCATAACGGTTTTGATTCTGCATCCTCTACTCTGTAGGGCTGCTTAGAACCCTGGCTAAAACAGCATGGATTGATTAAACGAAGAATGCTTTGTGAAAACTTTGAAGCTCAGGATCCTTCAATCCTCTGGTTTTTATGATGAGCCAAGAATTTTCTATCTTATATTGGATAGACCTGTTCAGGACAATTTCATTTTGGGGCTTCCTGCTACTGGTCCCTCTTCTTAATAGAAAAATACTGAACCAATATAGTCATTCAGCCTTACTTCCTCTAAATAAGAAGCACAAATCAAAAGTGTTTTCCTGACTTCATGAAGATGACAGCAACATCCCACATGTAAATACTTTCTGAATTTTTCTTCATTTTAACAAATGCCATTTGAATCTTGTTTCTTGTAGTGCCAAACATATGGTGAAATAATACTTGAAAGAAGAATCAGTGCTCAGTGTTTGCAGAATACTTTCAGGTAATTGATGCTGACACTTGGAGACAGTGACAATGATATGCAGGGCCAGGACTTGGGATTGATGATCCTTGTGGGTCCCTTCCAACTCAGCATATTCTGTGATTCTGTGATTTCTAAAGGAAAGTGTTTCCTTTCTAAAGGGTGTTTTTCTTACACTGCTTATAGAACAAAAGGCAAACTTATTTATACGTTGGGCAGTCTAGAGATACTCATTTATAATCTATATCAATTGGCCTGATAATCAATGTATTGGTACACCTCTTCCTCACTGTATCCTTACAGAATGTAAGGAATGTATCCTTACAGAAATGTAAGGAACTCTTCACTGAACTCCAGCTGAAAGAAACATCTTTGACATGACAAAGTATAACATTTTTAGGAACATTAAGCTCAGCACAATATTCATACAATCTTTTCCTTCAAAGGTGCAGGTGAAATGGCTCTTGCTCTGCTAGTAACAAATTGCAGGCATAGAAGAAGAGTGAAGTTAATTTTAATGATGTATGAAATGATTAATGTCATCAGGAATAAAGAGACTTTGCCTGATAATTTGGAATGCAGAAATAATAGAACAGAATACTGACATTCACAAGCTGATCGTGTATCTTAATTAGAACTGAAAAGTAATAAGGTGGCACCTTTGTGCTATAGAGGGTGAGTCAGACACCTAAACATAGGTGCTTATGGTCAGCCAGAGATGCTTGGGGGCTCTACCTCTACACACCCTGCACATTCTAGAAGGGTGCAGACTTCCTGCAGTTCTTATCTTCTGTCTGTCAGCTTTTGCAAAAGCCTCGCAATAACCCAAAGCACTTCAAATAGCCCCAGATACCTGTGTTTCTGCATCTAAATCACATCCTGGAACCTAAATTAAATTTAGATTATTTGGGCTTTCACTGACTTATGTCAGTGAAGTAAAAACAGCAGGAGTAATGTTAATGGGCTTTTGATAGCATGTAAATGCTGCTGGTGGCAAGCACAATTTATGCAATTTGCCTACTAAAGGTGGTGTAAGATTTTTTTAACGGAACTTCAAAATAAAGGTTAATGAAAGAAAATAGTTGAAAATGATAAAATAAAATGTGTGTCAGGAAAAAAAGCAGTCAGGACAATTTTAATAATAATTTTCCCGTTCTTTTAAAAACCTCAGTGATACAGCAATAATATGACCGAAAACCTGTTTTTTCCCTCAGAATTTACCATTCACTTTCCTTTGTATCAAAATAGTATTTGTCGTAATAAGACGCAAAGTAACTGAATGCTATGTAGCACAACACGACACAATACAGTTAACAGAATACATTTAAAGAACAACACTCTTTTATTCTCAAATCAGATAGCCACCATCATTTCAGAGAACAGGTATCTAATTATAAGTATGTGTGTGGACTCATGCAGAGCAGACAATGAGATGTCTTGGCTACTTGCAAACCAGCAGATACTGTGGTTCACTGAATATCCAGACTATTTGAGGGCAGTTTGTCACATCTCTAGATATTTTTTTAATGAGTTCTTTTTGCATTTACCAAGCTCCATGTTCATTGTTTTGTAAAATTCTATTTGTTCAATTCCCGTCTAATACTGTTGAACTTTTCCAAGCAAAATTAGTTAGCATCTGAGGAAATACATACATATATATATATATATATACACACACATATACATATATATATGTATGTATATATATATACACACAAAATTTACCATTGCAAAGATTTTCTACAGACAAATTAGACCAATAGCTGTAAATTTACGGTGTTGAATTGAAACATCATAACAAGAAAGATGACCGGAATTATCCACTTAGTTCAAGTAGTGGCAAAATAGGACACCAGAGAGAAATTTATGGTAGTTTCTACAATACCTATTATCCTATTTAGGCCCTGATCCTATAATTGGGTTTGCCCAAGTGGATCTGATTGCAGGACAAGAGCTATATATCGTATGCTTTTCAGGGTATAAGCAATTGGGAATTTTTTTGCTGTTTGAGGGGTTTTTTTCGTTATAGGTGAGGCCTAGAGCAAAGCAGATGCTACTGCAACAAAAGATAAAATATTGAAATAAGTCAATACAAAAACTTCCTTCTTTTCACTGTGTAATGAAGGTCTGTAGATATATTGTGCCAGCACTGGCTACAAAAATAAGAAGATGTTGAAAGATAAAGAGCGTATCTAGAGAGTTTGGGACTTTATTTCAGTCCATGGTAGAAATAGAGAGGGAATCTTGCCTTAATAATAACCACAGTTTAATACTGATTTATCAAAGCATCTCTCTGAAATTTTAACATGGGCAGGCCAGAATCTCTTACTGTAAATAGTAATATTTAATATCTCACACTTCCCTAAGACTTTTCAACCAAGGATGTTAAACTGCTTTACAAATATTAATTAAGGCTTAATTAAGCAATTAATCAACTGTGTCATATTACTTTATAATTATGATTTATATTGCTCCCAGTGTGTGGTAGGCAATTTGTAGATATATGAATGAATCTTGTCCTGAAATGTAGAAATTTAGATAATGTAGTTTTCCCTTGTTAATCATGACCCACAGAATCAAATATTTCTCTCTCGTCTTCATCTTCAAACTCTGTACCATGACCATCATCAATTAAGAGCAAACATCTAGCTACCTCTGTACTGGACAAGGTCCTATCCATGAAAATTTTAGTGGTGGGATCCTTTCAACCATCTTTACCGCCCTCCGAGTTTGTATTTTGAGCTGAGGTCTGGAGATGGGCAGTGTCGCAGATCTTGTGGCTATGCAATCCAGGAATTTTCAGCATTTCTGGGATCTCTTTGTTCTGTGGTACCTTGGGAAACACAATCTAGGGTTGCTTTACACCACAGGCATATCTTAAAAACAGTTCCAAGAGCAGTGGGTTAACTGTGTTACAGTGTGACTGGCCCTGCCCGGTAACGTCCTGAATTTATTCAGCAGCATAAATTCCCTATCCCTCCAAAAGACCAGCAACCGAATTTAACAGTGCTGTGGAAATAGCTGCATTTTTCCAAGGAATACCTCACAAGAAATGTACTTCCACCACTTACCTCCTCAGCAGTCTCTGAAAAATACAGGTGACCTCCTTTTTATGGTGAGTCTTTTGCACAAAAGTTAGCAGAAAATACTGCTCACATACTATTAAATAAAAGCACACTCACATGAATACATTGCCTGGGTTTAAAGAAGGGGAGTTAATTTTAGGTAATATTCACAGCAAATAATTTAGTCAGTTCTATTCACAGGGTGTGCTTTTTGAAGAGATAGTGTGGAATTTTTTTTTCCTTTAATCTGCATAAGCAAGGAGTGACTCAAACTGGCTGCTCAGTGTCCCAGACATGCACAGTTCACAGTGCACATGTCCAGGGGTGCAATGCATGTGTGGGGTCAGAGCCACACTGAGAACACACAGCTGTCCTCCTGTGCAAGCCTCAGAAGTGCCTCCCACTACCAGAGGTTGATAGGTCTATATCTCGTTGTTTTTTTTGCATGGGATCACAACTGTTCTTCAGATACTACAAATACAATAAGAGATGTCTTCTTAGGGCTGTGAAGACTTAATTGAGATGGCATTTAACTGGGACTAGGAAGAAGGTTTATTTTCCTCATCTGGCTTAGATTTCTACAATCTTTAGCCTGCCATTACTTAATATCTATCAAATATTAAGCTTTTGTTTTTATTTAGAAATCATTTTTCTTTAAAAAATATTATGCTTTCCCTCAATATTTATCAAAGCACAGCCCTACAAGGCACTGTCAGGATGTTGTGAAAATAGAATTCATTTGTGATTGTGAAGCTTTCCCCTATTACCATAGTGTTGAAGGTCACACGAGTGAAACAAATTAAAAGGCCATTTCTTCTAATCAGTATGCATCTTTACCACTTGTTATTAACATTTTTTCCTTCAAAAAATTAACTGGTGTGTTTACCATTTTACTTAAGTGCAATGTAAAAAACCTTGGTATTTTAAGAGGAGTTAATTATATCACGTGGAAGAGATTTGGATGTGGTTAAATAACAATTTCTTAAAGGTTTCTAAAATTTTAAACAAATCTGAAAACACATGAATGAAAAAGATTCCTAAATATGCACTAGAATTTGTAATATCAGTCTGCCATTAAAGAGAGTCCGCATTTGTGCCTTGATTATATTTTGAAACAAGCTCTAATCCATTATTACAATAATGAATAGAATATAAAAATTTCCACAACATTCTTAGGAGTGAATCTTCTGGATATTAACTACCATTGATGCTTGCACTGAGAGGTCTGTATGCACATTTGAAGAAATAAAAAAGCTGCCTGGTTTTAATGGAACTGAATAGAATCCTGAGGAGACAGAAATTGAGGCACTTCTACTGAGGTTCATGGGAGGAAAAAATAAAAATTACAAAACTGGTTACAAATCTCAGTTCACAGTCTATTTTAAAGTTAAAAATTCCTGCAGATACTGGACTCCCACTGATGGATAAAATGCATGAACTAGGTCATTTGCTACTATGTATGCTACCTCTATGAACTTCCTTAGGCACTCTTCCTGCTCTTTTTATAATGTAAAGCAACACAGAGATCAAGACACGAAGCAGAAGATTTTAAACAATGCACTTGAAATTCCAGGGTTTACATTTAAGGGACAAAGATGATGAAGTGAACTAAAAAAGAATTAGTATGTTCATGATTGCTAGGAAAATTCATGCATATATAATTTTATATGTAATATATTATTTTTGCTTTTGATACAGAGAGATAATTATTACTACTAAAATATTCCTGCTTAGTTAACAAGGTATTTTAATGGGCTTTGAAAACCTAAAGGTAAAAGGCCGAAAGTCTACAGTGAACATCAGGACATGGAGAAGATTCTCTAGCAGATTAACTGCCTTGATAAAATGAGGTTATATTTCTGTATGTCTGTATACAGGCTGTTTGTGTTCATGGGTATATAATTTGGCAATATAGTCTGCAGAAAATGTAAAAGATACAATTAAACTGTAAAATAAGATTTTACTAATTCTCTCAGATTTTACTAATTCTGTCATATATCTGTGAATCAGTCCATCATGTCAGTTATAGCTGTGGATAAACAGTCAGAAATATGCCTTTTATTATTTTTTTCTTTAAATATTTCAAAACTTCCACATATGGCAAAGTAAAATGGACATGTGCTGGTACAAAAGCTCATCTAATATAAACACTCAAATATGAAGGAAAATATAAAAATATTTTTTGCTTATTCCTAAAAGAAAGCAGCAATTGTCACCATTATAAAACTTATCAGTCATAGATACACAAAAGCAAAAACATTTTAAATATTCAATATTCATGCCAAATGTATGCTTCAAGACATATTTCATTTGAGATTTCTTGTTTCATTCTAATCTTTGAAGGTTTCAGCAAAG